>NC_140590.1:792856919-802856919 GCF_964204655.1 Triturus cristatus | reverse complement strand
AGTTTAAATTCTGACTTCATCATAATTTAGGATTTTAAATTGTGATTCCAAAGGGACCAAGCTTGAAGGGGTTAGCTCTTGCCATATGGAAATTACACTCATACAAGGCAATAAGGCCAGTCCAATGTTATCCTCTGGGAGAGATAGGCCTTTCAGTAATGAAAAACGAATTTAAGAGGTTGTCACTACCAGGACATGTAAAATATAAAAGCAGATTTCCTGTTTTTTAAATCCATTGCACCCTGCCCCCTGGTTTGTGTAGGGCCTACTCTATAGGTGACCTGGCAAAATGTTTATTTTCTCAAGCTGAAAAGGCAGTTTAAACTGCACACACAGGCTCTCCAATGGAAAGCCTGAGATATTTCTAATGGGCTAATTTAATGGGTGGCACAATCAGTGCTGTAGGCCCACTAGTGGCATTTAAATCCACAGGGCCTGGGCACATGTAGTACACTGAACTAGAGACCTGTAAAAAAGAATTAATATGCCTCTTGGGTATGACCACATAATACCATGTTTAGAGGAGAGGGTACATGCAGTTTAGCACAGGTTAGCAGTGGCAGAGAGTTCAGAGGCCTCATGCCAGCAAAAACAAGGTCATAAAAAAGGGAGGATGCAGGCAAAAGGTTAGGGGGAAGTACGCAGTAATGGTGACAGTTCTAACAGTGTGGCTGTCTGTGAGGAATTCACAAAAACCGACTGCCGACTACACCTAGTCCCTAGTCGTGTGACCCAGGAAACAGGCTACATGCACCAAAAGGTTAGAACAAGAAAATGCGAATTTTCTAAAAGTGGCATTTTCAGAATTGTGATTATGAATCCAACCTTACCAATAAAGAGGGCTTTATCACTTATTAATGTAATAAGGCAACCCAATGTTATCCTTCGTGAGAGGTAGGCCTTGCATTGGTGAAAAATGAATTTGGAACTTTGTGCTTTTAAACACTATTTTTCCTACACCCTTAAAATTGCAGATCTCAGGTTCTACTGATTGGATTTTTGTAATTTTGGTGTTGAATAATTTATGAAGTTTCACTATTTTTTTCTAACTTGTTGTGGAATTTTTCTAGTGATGATTTTTCACTTCATTCCTATTTTTGTGCTTCATTCTCACTTTGCATATTGCCTGTAAGTTAAGCCTGACTACTTTGTGCCAAGCTACCAGAGGGTTCAGCATAGGTTATTTTGGGTTTTGGTCGTGTTTCACCCTGACAAGAATTGTGGCTGATGCTTGAGTAGGGTTTCGCCCCCAGGGCTGGACTGGAAACCCAAAGCAGCCCTGTCAATTTTATTAGTCCAGCGCATCGGGGGAGAGTGGGCAAAGAGAGGTGTGGTGAAGTGCAAGTGTGGCCTGCACCCTTCCAGCCTCCAGGGGAAACGCCTGATGCCTGCTGCTGCCAGTCTGGCCCTGTTCATCCCCCTCGACCAGTAACCCAATTTCCTACAGTTATTACATCTTTAGAGAGTTCAGACAGTTTTTTTTTTATTATTATTGTATTTTATTGCTTTTTTGAGAATACAATAGAAATGAAAATACATACAATAAGCCAAAGAGAAAGAATAAAATAACACCCACATGGATCACTGAAATCAAAAGCAGATATGACCTTAACAATAAAGTAAATAGCATGGCAATAATTAGGGGGAGGGCAGGTGGGGAGCGGGTGAAATGACAATTGCAGAAATCAGCAGTGAAATGATCAGGTGGGGGCAATTCTGTTTGAAAGGGTGCTAATGGGCACACATACATCAAAGAGAAATAGAATAAATCTGCAGAAATGTTCTAAGACATTGACTGTACAAAGGATACACACAATCAGTTACTAATCTTCTGGAGTGTCATCCACAGCATGTTGTGCAGCTTGATATTGTGCAAACCCCAGAAGCTCTTTGGGCGGTTACAAGGAAGGAGCAGTTCATTATAAACATCGGATTGGGTATTGCAATAGACCATATTGTGTTCCCACTCTGCCACCGTGGGCACAGGGCCTCTCATCCAGCGCATCGCCAGCCAACGCTTGGCAAGGAGAAGACCAATGGCATCCAACTTACGAACATTTTTCTCAAGTTGTTTGGTATAGCCCAAGAGTGCCAGTAGGGGATCCGGGGCAAGGAAGTTCACAAGTATGTCATTCAGCTTCTGGAATATTGTCCCCCAGTAATGTTGTACCTGTGGGCACTGCCACGCTTGATGAAATAAACCTTAATGCGGCATGTGGCACCGCTCACAGTTATCAGTGTCCCTCAATCCATACCCAAATAGACTTAAAGGAGAATGATACACTCTATTTAAAAATTGAAAATGGGCGAGACGATGACGGCCATTGATAGAGATCCTTCAGGTAGCCTTGCAGCAGTAGAACCATAAGTCATCTGTAATAAGAACTCCTATATCTAATTGCCAGTCTTGCCTAACCCTACTAAGGGATGAGATCTTCATATCGCATATCTAGGGCGGAGGCATATAGCTTGGAAATGAGCTTACACGGGGACTGAGCACTTAATAGAGCTGTTAAAGAAGGGATGACCAAGGGCTCCTGTAGTTCTTCACCCAGCATTGCTCGTAGGGCATGTCAAGTTCTGAAGAAGTGGAATCTAGTCAAAGCCGAATGCATGCTGTCCACACCCACCACCTCATCCCACGTACCACCCGCTCATGCCTGAAGAGGTCACTCATGGTCAGTATGCGTAATTTTTTTAGGGAATCCAATGTCCCTTTCTCCGAACTGAGCTCAAACCATTGGCACCATTCAACACTCATTTGGGGCGAATACAGTTGTGCCCCATCATACAGTCTGAGGAGTGCATTCCACGCGTGAACAACGGAATTGATGGAATCCATTATACCACATCACCTTGTTGGGGTCTCCGTAAGAAAGCGAGGCAGGGAGTGTGGGGCAGCAGCGAAATTCTCAAGAAGGAGAGGAAAATCTTGGGGTCCATGCACCCAGCTGTATGCATGAGAGGCCTGTGCGGCCCTGTAATACAAATCAAAATTCGGGGCATTCAGACCACAGGCAGTGTACGGAAGCATCAGGGTATCCAATGCAACTCTAGGGGATTTACCAGCCCATGCTAATTTAGTCATCAAGGATCGAAGTTCACAAAACAAATGTTGAGGTACCACTATGGGTATATTAGTGAAAAGGAAGAGCAGGCGAGGGAGCACGACCATTTTCGTCAAAGAGACTCTACCAGCCAAGGAAAGTAGGAGTTGTATCCATCTGTCTATATTGTCCCCCAGCTTATCTATTACTGTACCATAATTGGCTCTGATTACCACATCAGCATCAGGGTGGATTTGTATTCCCAGATACCGCACCAGCTCAGTGGTCCATTGTAGTGGGAAATCGAGCGGAAACTGCACTGTGGAGGGAGTCAGCGGGAACAATATGGATTTATCCCAATTAATCCTTAGGCCAGAGAGACCACCAAAGCATAGCACCTCGCGTATTACTGCAGATAGATGGGTCTTGGGGTCTCTAACATATAAAAGTGTACAATCCGCATAAGCAGAGGTAATGAGATTATAATGAGGAAAACTAAATCCTCTGTGCCCGTGGTATTCCCGCAATGCCCGCAGCAGAGGCTCAGCAGCTACTGCATACAACAATGGCGACAGCGGGCACCCCTGCCTTGTGCCCCGCATAATAGGAAACGGGACAGAGACCACATCTTCCGTACGCACCCGAGCCACTGGAGTAATGTATAACACCGAGACCAGTTGCAGATACACCTCACCGACTCACATGCGACGCAACACAGCGTACATAAAATTCCATTCAATTGAATCAAAAGCCTTCTCGGCGTCTAAAAAAAATGTGGTGGCCTTAACCTCCAGGCGAACGTGCTGCAGAGCCCCAAAAACCGTGCATAGGTTATGTGAGAGCGTGCAACCTGGGATGAACCCAGCTTGTTCAGGACCTATAAGCTGAGGGAGAAGCGGTGATAAACAATTCGTCAAGATTATCGCGAACAGCTTAGTGTCCACATTGATCAATGAGAGCGGACGATAAGAGGGGCATCTGCGGGGGTCTTTATTGGGCTTTAACAAAGAAATGATCAGCGCCTCTCGCATAAATGGGGGCATGATGCCATCTGCCACCATCTCATGAAATAGGGTTATTAGATGGGAAATTAGAAGATCACTAAAGCCTTTATAGAATGTGACTGTAAGGCCATCAAGCCCAGGGGCACGACCCTCGTGCATCGACCCCAAGGCGAGACGAACCTCCGCTGCCTCAACAAGGCGCATCAAAAACTCTCAATGCCAGTTCTGTAACCAGGGGAGCTGGATGTATTCTAGGTAGTTACAGATATCATCAACACTAGGGGCAAGTTTAGAGCTATATAGCTCTTGATAATAAGAGCGAAACTGAGCGTTAATGTCAGTGTGTTGCGTCAGGAGCGACCCATCTTCCCCCTCCAATTCGGCGATATCTCCTGTGTCTAGTCGGCGGTGGGCAAGTGCAGCCAGCACAGAGCCAGGCCGGTCAGACTCACCGTAAGCTCGCGTGGAAGAGTACTTGCCCATATGCTTCACCTCGTTGTCGGCCTCATCATGGAATTCGGCCAGTGTGGTCTTAAGCTGCTCGTGCAGCTCAGGGTCGTGAGTGAGTAATAGGTGTGCCTCCAGGTCTGATAGACGGGTCTCCAGCAAAGCGAGGCGACCACGGATAGCACGAAGAACACCTGCATGTTTACTAATGGCTACGCCTCTGATGAAGACCTTAAACGCCTCCCACACCATGGCAAAGGACGCGACCGATCCCACATTGGTCTCAAAGTATTCAGAGATCGCACCACTGAGCTCCAAGTGGAAAACAGAATCTAACAGCAAATAGGGTGGAAAGCGTCACAAAAATGGAGGAGGGGAATGAGGGGGCACTGCAACAGTGACCGTGACAGGGGAGTGATCTGAAAAAGATCGGGCCAGGACAGAGCAATCCAGCACCTTGGGCAACAGAGATTGTGAAATGAACCAGTAGTCAATGCACGTGTGAATTTCATATTGCGCAGAGTAATGTGTGTAACCCCCCCGGGTATCTGAATGAGAGCGCCAAACATCCGCCAACTGAAGTTGTATAGCAATGTCTTCCGCCGCCTTGGCCGAGGCAGAAAGAGGACGAGCAGGGTCCCGAGAGCGATCAAGGGTCGGGTCTATTAAGCAATTAAATTCCCCACCTCAGAGTACCTGAAGGGAGCAGTGATCCTTTAGTAAAGCAAGTAGGGAGTGATAAAATCCCGGATCGTCATAGTTCGGACCATATGAGTTGACAACCAGGAATTCCCACTCTGGGCTATAACATCGGGATATGACATATCTGCCTACTGGGTCCGATGCCAATGGTTCTAATTTGAAACCTGCCTTAGGGTTAAGCCATGTCAATACACCTCTAGAATGGGAAGTGAAGCAAGCCGCCTGTGAGATCCCTGCTAATCTGCGTCCAGTCAGGAGTGCAGAGCACGGAGGGAGATGCGTCTCCTGCAGCAGTGCCACGTCAATCTCTTTACGCTTAAAATAGGCAATAATTTTCCGCACCTTACGATGGTCATTTAAACCTCGGACATTCCATGTCATAAAGGTTAAATGTTTAGGCCGGCTGGCCCTAGTCTGAGGTTCTGTCATGATAACACCAATTGCACAAAGATCTGTCTCCACCCGCACACCCACCACCCTCACCACCCACCATGCATACAATAATTGACAGGTGATCCATATAGAAGAAGAAGTAAAAAAGAATAATCCAACCAATCATACCTCCCCTCACCCACGCCCTGCACCCCCTAACTTTGCAAAGGCGAGCAACCCACCCACATACCACAAAACAATGACAACCATAGTACTATCACATCTAAAATGATGCAAAAATACCCAAAATCAAGAAATAATGCAGCGGTTAACGCAGTGGGGCAGATGTTACCCAGCAACACAAGTGGATCCAACCCTCCGCCACAATACCGCAAGCAAAATACAGTATATTCCGTATGGACATGACACAGAGCAAGCAACCAATAACACTTAGAACATAAGGGTCTGCCATATTCATACCTTTAGCATACTAAATATACTCCTCCTTGAGATATAATAGAAAGACTAGGCCCCCAAACCAGGGATCAGACCAGTGGCGGAAAATGATGTTGTTAGCTGAGAAAGAAAAAAAACTGACCTAGAGCAAGTCCACAGCATCTTATCCAACGTAACAAATTGGCCAACCCCCAAAAAACAGGACAGCGATGCATATATAACGTTATGACTGTGCAAAGCAATTTAAAAAAATACAAGCAAAGCGACATAGCATTTATGAAATGACGACATTATCTCAGTCATTGCTGTCGAAACTGTTAGGTGCTTCATTCAGTACAGGAGCATCTTTCCGATCCTTCACGCATTTGCCAGCTTTCTCCCAGTCTCGAAAAGCTTTCTGCAGGGACTGCGAGTCAGAGTATATTCTGCGCTTGCCATCAAATAGGACTTTGAGATGCGCCGGGTATAGCATCGCGTACTCAATGTGTTGGTCCCGCAGTTTCCGTTTCAAGGGAATGAATTGTCGCCTGGCCTCCTGAACCTTGAGGGTGAAGTCCGGGAACAGAGAAATGAAAGCACCTTTGTATTGCAGAGTTCCCAGTTCTCGTGCTTTGCGTAACTCAGCATCCCTGTCCCGGTAGTTTAGGAGTTTCGCTATTATAGGCTGAGGCGGGGCACCAGGCTGGGGGCGAGGGCCGAGCGATCGATGGGCTCTCTCAACAACAAATAAATGGGAAAGAGTCAGCATCTAACAGGGTGATTAAAAGCTTTTCCACATATGTCTCCATATTTCCGTTCGCTGTAGATTCCCCCAGGCCCGTAATGCGGAGGTTGCTGCAATGTGACTGGGCCTCCAGGTCCTCAGCCTGATCCTGTAGTGCGGCCAATGTACGCTCAACCTGCCTCCGCATGTCCCCAGTGTTGGCGTGGGCCTCCTCAATTTCAGTAATGCGGCGCTCTGCCACGTCATCCAGTAGGCCAGCGTATCTATCTTAGAGTCAATAGCAGTGTGCGCCTTCTGCATAGAGTCAATGATCTCCTTGATGTCGCCTACTGGGCCGTCAGCAGGGGCCTCTGTCACCTCCTCATAGCGCCAGGACTTACGTTGCTCAATATTGAGTTTAGGTTGGGACTTCTCAGGCTTCCCCATCGCTAGGTCTGCGCACAATGGGTGACCCAGGAGACCACACACTGGATTTGGCCACAAGGCAGAGAGCGGGAGCGGATGAGGGCCAAGTCTATAGAGCTAGACCAGTAGGGACGACGGGAACACCGCAATCAGGAGAATCTAGCCCGCCGCCAACTATCCAGGCCCCTGGCCAGGATGGGAAGGGAGGGAGTGCAGAGCTTGCATCCACGCAGGAGTGGGGGTAGGGACTGGTGTATAGGCAGCAGCACCCCAAAGTATCTAGTTCCAGACCAGTAGATGTAACACTCAGCCCCAAACCCAGTATCAAGCACGAAAACACCAATGGAGCAGAGTGGTGGATGCCGCTGGCACGAGGGAGCTCCCGGCACAGAGGTAGGGCCTCACTCACAGGGGACAAAATATGTCTTAACCTCAGGCAACTCCCTCACCAGGCCTGGGCCGAAGTGCAGGAGAGGAGACAGGCCGCAGGAGGGAACACGCAGCGCCCAGGGGAGCGGTCACTCTGTCGGCCCCACACTGCCCAGCGCAGGGGCCTCTCACCTCCGCAGAAGTCACCACCGACAGGGATCCCAGATGTCGCAGTCTCAGAAGAGCCTGGCCAAGACCTGCCCCACCAGGCTCCCTCCGTGTCTGGACAGACCAACAGCGGCCGCGCCGTCACCCAGACATCGATATAGCCGGCAATCAGGCTGCCCCGGCTTGCCGTCAGACAGCAGGAGCAGCGCTGTCCCCACGCCGGGGGCCCCGCACGAAGCAGCAGCGGACCAGAAGGAGTCATCCGCGGCCACAGGCCAGGCCGGAGCAGCCGCGGATCCGGTCTAGGCAGCAGGAAACTTGGGCGGCTCCTCCTGCGAGCGCGTGGACAGTAGGCCATGCCACGCTCACGGATCAGCGGTCAAATGGCTCCCAGTGGGGATAACGGGCACCCAAGCACAGTCCCGGATGGAGTGGAGTCTCAAGATGGCAAAGCTGTTGCAGTCGCAACGACTAGAGGTAGGTAGTAAGCGGATTCCTGCCGGATTGCTGCGGTATGTGGCGGAGCTCTAGAACGATGCGGCCAATTTCCAGCCGGGCAAGATCCACACCCCCAGAGTTCAGACAGTTGCAGCCAGATTAGCCTTGTTTCTTCCTTGCTGGTCTTCCCTTGCTTTTTGTACCTAAAAGAATTTAAATCTATGTACATTCGGCGCAGAGCTTTTCAAGTTACCGGACCTTCCTATTTACAGACCAAGTTCCAGCTGTATTACCCTATGTTTTGCCTGCGCTCGTCGGAGGTGAACTTTCTGAAACTGAAATTTAAATTCACTCATCTGGCTGACAAAACATCCTCTGTGCAGGCCACTTGGCTAGGGAATAGTTTGTCTGCTCACCTCTATTTCAGATTTGTTTTACTTCAGGAAGAATTTCAAAAACTGGGTGTATTGCTGAAAGTGGCGTTTTCGGATCAGGAAATTGTTGCCATTCTTTTCACAGTCCCACGACACCTTTCATAGGTAACAGTAGTGCTCTACAAATAGACCCACACAATACAATACAAATGGCAATACAATACACCTGGTACAGAAATCTTTGTGGGCACCACAATTTTGAGGGGTTTAAAAAAAGCAGTAACATGCCTCTGGTGAATAATGCACTTCTGGGAGAGTTCTGTGTTTAGCCCAATCACAGTTTTGACTCATAAAGTACATTGCACTTTGTGTACCATGCAGATCACAAATTTGTAGTTAAGTGAAGCTCAAACCTGCAACCTCCAGCTCAAATTAAGCACCGCACAGAGTCCAATTTGGCCATTCCATAAAATGGCACTGTCTGTAGGTCATTCTAGTGTATTCTTCTGCTTCTCTGCCCTCCCATTCCCTGAGGTCGCTTGTAAAAACTAGGGGGCATATTATCAAGCCAGGCGATAAAATCATCGCTGCTTTAGCGGCAGAAAACTGCCGCTAAAACGGCGATAATGGGCTTGATAATATGCTCTATGGAATTCCAATTGAAGCCCATGTTAGACGTCCTTCACATTTAACATGGGCTTCAATTGGAATTCCACAGAGCATATTATCAATAATTTTATCGCCTGGCTTGTTAATATGCCCCTAGATTCCAGAGCAAATACTGCAAGTATTGTATATTTATGGAGATTTTCCTTGCACAAATTCCTCAAAGTATAAACCGTTGGAATCAACGGCAGCATGGATTGTGTGCTGGCCGTGAGACTGTATTCTCTAAGAATGCCATAAGGTGTCAGTATTTCCAAAGTTTTTATCTTTTTCGGAGCTGTTAGCTGGTTTATGTTTCTGCGTGTTCACACTCGAAAACGAAAGAACGAATCTTAACACTGCTGAGGTCCACATCTGATCGCTGTAAGGCCCAGACTGGCTGGAAAGCGTGAGTGTACAAGGCACCTTCGCTTGCTTCATGAGGGACAGTTTACTGGCTTTGGTGCGAGGAACTGGATAGGGAACTAAAGCAGCCCTGGCAAAAATTATCAAAACAGACGTGGTCACTTTGTCTCCTCGCGCTGATGTTCAGCCATCCTCTCTCCGCCTCATCGTTCTCTTGTTTACCCCTCTAAGGGGCATATAATCAAGGCCCCGAGATAAAATTATCGCCGCTTTAGCGTCTGTTTTCGGACCAAAAGCGGCGATAATTTTATCGCACTATTAGCAAGGTCACGCTATCGCGTGAATCCTTGCTGCAGCGCCCTTTCCCTTAACGACCAGCTTTGCGTCTCTAATGAGATGCAAAGTGGGCGTTCCTCCCCAAAACAATGTGAGAAATGTCGCTAACCGACATTTCTCCTATCAACAATGTGAACGCGAGCCTGCAGAGTGATAAGAAAAGTAGCGCTAACCGCGGTTATCGCTACTTTCCTTACACCTGCTTTCAGGCTGACTTAGCCCTTATATCCAATGGAAGGTGGATATAATGGCTAATTCTGCCCTGCCCTATCAACAATGTATCGCCAATCGTTGTGAGATTATCGCTGGATTTCCAGCGATAATCACACATTTGGCAGCTAAATCTGGAATTTTTATCGCCTCGGCGATGCGCTTTGTTGATAACGCACTAATCGGGCGATAAATTCCAGAGTTAGCTGGCGATAAATATGCAAGCACTAAGCGCGCTTTGCGATATTTATCGCCGGCCCTTGATGATATGTCCCTAATTGCTTTTTTTCTATCTTTCCCCTCCCTGCCTTCGTCCCTCTCTGGAAGACGCCGGGGGTACATTTACAAGGAAATTGCACAATGCTTCATATCAGGACAACAGCCAACTAGCCCTTGGAGTCACTCTGTTTTCTGGGTTCAAGAAATGCAGGCCCAGACCTTCTGACCCAGGCAAGAGGAAAGCAGACAGAAGGTCAGCACAGAAGGGCAGCAGTTCTTTCAGAGTAGCAGTCTAGCAAAGTACACTCCTTCAGCAGCAAAGCAGTCCTGATTCCTGGCAGAGTATCCACAGATCCAGTAGTGTAATGGGGGGGGAACAACCTTTACAACGCAACTTTTACAACGCACTACCTTTACAACGCATTTTTTACAACGCATAATCCATTACAACGCATGACATTACAACGCATACCATTACAACGCATTTTTAAAAACTACCTTTACAACGCATTCCATTACAACGCATACTACCATTACAACGCATACCATTACAACGCATAATATTACACTACACTATCCAACACTTACCCTACTGTTGCACCCCCTGGAGTTAGAATAGTAATTTTTACCCCTATACTATCCAACACTTACCCTACTGATGCACCCCCTGGAGTTAGAATAGTAATTTTTACCCCTATACTATCCAACACTTACCCTACTGATGCACCCCCTGGAGTTAGAATAGTAATTTTTACCCCTATACTATCCAACACTTACCCTACTGATGCACCCCCTGGAGTTAGAATAGTAATTTTTACCCCTATACTATCCAACACTTACCCTACTGATGCACCCCCTGGAGTTAGAATAGTAATTTTTACCCCTATACTATCCAACACTTACCCTACTGATGCACCCCCTGGAGTTAGAATAGTAATTTTTACCCCTACACTATCCAACACTTACCCTACTGATGCACCGCCTGGAGTTAGAATAGTAATTTTTACCCCTATTCTATCCAACACTTACCCTACTGATGCACCCCCTGGAGTTAGAATAGTAATTTTTACCCCTATACTATCCAACACTTACCCTACTGATGCACCCCCTGGAGTTAGAATAGTAATTTTTACCCCTATACTATCCAACACTTACCCTACTGATGCACCCCCTGGAGTTAGAATAGTAATTTTTACCCCTATACTATCCAACACTTACCCTACTGTTGCACCCCCTGGAGTTAGAATAGTAATTTTTACCCCTACACTATCCAACACTTACCCTACTGTTGCACCCCCTGGAGTTAGAATAGTAATTTTTACCCCTATACTATCTAATACTTACCTTAAATGTAATTTAATATAATGCGTTGTAATGGTATGCGTTGTAAAGGTAGTATGCGTTGTAATGGCAATGCGTTGTAAAGGTATTTTTTAAAAATGCGTTGTAGTGTCATGCGTTGTAATGTCATGCGTTGTAATGGATTAGGCGTTGTAAAAATGCGTTGTAAGTGCATGCGTTGTAAAAGTGTGCGTTGTAACGTCATACATCCGTAATGGAGTGGTCGTATATAAGGTCCTTCTTTCATACACATTTGTGCCTTTGAAATGGGGAGATGCTTCTAAAGGCATGCCTTTAAAGTGCACAGGTATGCCTTTAAAGTGCACAGATGTCCTGCCTTCCATGCCCTGACTCCAGACTAACTACAGGGGGTATGCAGCCCTTTGTGTGAAGACAGTGTACATCAAATTCAAGTGTAAGTGATGCTGATCCCAGCCCCTCCCTTCCATCCTGCCATTGATGGCCCATTCAGCCACACCTGAGCTCTCATTGTGTGTGGCTGTATAAGAGAAATACACAAAGCCCAACTGCCAACTACACTCAGTCACATGACGAGAGTCAGGCTCCAAACAGCTAATGAAAGAAAATGCCAACTTTCTAAAAGTGAAATTTTCAGATTTTCAGTTTAAAATCTGACTTAAGCATAAATTAGGATTTTAAATTGTGATTCCAAAGGGACCAAGCTTGAAGGGATTAGCTCTTACATATGGAAATTACACTCATACAAGGCAATAAGGCAAGTCCAATGTTATCCTCTGGGACAGATAGGCCTTTCAGTAGTGAAGAACGAATTTAAGAGGTTTTCACTACCAGGACATGTAAAATATCAAAGCAGATTTCCTGTTTTTTAAATACATTGCACCCTGACCCTTGGTTTGTGTAGGGCCTACTCTATAAGTGACCTGGCAAAATGTTTATTTTCTCAAGTTGAAAAGGCAGTTTAAACTGCACACACAGGCTTTGCAATGGAAAGCCTGAGATATTTCTAATGGGCACTTAAGTGGGTGGCACAATCAGTGCTGTAGGTCCACTAGTGGCATTTAATCCACAGGGCCTGGGCACATATAGTACACTGAACTAGAGACCTGTAAAAAAAAATAATATGCCTCTCGGGTATGACCCAATAATACCATGTTTAGTGGAGAGGGTACATGCAGCTTAGCACGAGTAAGCAGCGGCAAAGTGTTCAGAGGCCTCATGCCAGCAAGGTCAGAAAAAAGGGAGGATGCAGGCAAAAGGTTGGGGGGAAGAACGCCGTAATGGTGACAGGTCTAACAGTGTAGCTGCCTGTGAGGAATTCACAAAAACCCACTGCCGACTACACCTAGTCCCTAGTCGTGTGACCCAGGAAACAGGCTACATGCACTAAATGGTCAGAACAAGAAAATGCTAATTTTCTAAAAGTGGCATTTTCAGAATTGTGATAATGAATCCAACTTTACCAATAAAGAGGGCTTTATCACTTATTAATGTAATAAGGCAACCCAATGTTATCCTTCGTGAGAGGTAGGCCTTGCATTAGTGAAAAATGAATTTGGCACTGTGTGCTTTTAAACACTATTTTTCCTACACCCTTAAAATTGCAGATCTCTGGTTCTACTGATTGGATTTTTGTAATTTTGGTGTTGAATAATTTATGAAGTTTCACTATTTTTTTCTAACGTGTTGTGGAATTTTTCTAGTGATGATTTTTCACTTAATTCCTATTTTTGTGCTTCATTCTCACTTTGCATATTGCCTGTAAGTTAAGCCTGACTACTTTGTGCCAAGCTTCCAGAGGGTTCAGCATAGGTTATTTTGGGTTTTGGTCGTGTTTCACCCTGTCAAGAATTGTGGCTGATGCTTGAGTAGGGTTTCGCCACCAGGGCCGAACTGGAAACCCAAACCAGCCCTGTCAATTTTATTAGTCCAGCGCACCGGGGGGAGAGGCGGCAAGGAGGGGGGTGGAGAAGTACAGGTGTGACCCGCTCCCTTCCAGCCTCCCGGGGAAACGCCTGATGCCCGCTGCTGCCAGTCTGGCCCTGTTCATCCCCGTCGACCAGTAACCCAATTTCCTACAGTTATTACATCTTTAGAGAGTTCAGACTGTTTTTTTATTATATTATTATTGTATTGTATTGCTTTTTTGAGAATACAATAAAACTCAACATACATACAATAAGCCAAAGAGAAAGAATAAAATATCACCCACATGGATCACTGAAATCAAAAAGCAAATATGACCTTAACAATAAAGTAAATAGCATGGCAATAATTAGGGGAAGGGCGGGGGGCGCTAGAGAGTGCACTGCGGAATGGCTGCCTGTTGCAACAGCTCCGCCGGTCAGGCACATTAATCGGCGACAATATTGGATATGCGGATGCAGATTTGAAAGATTTTGGCAGAAATGGGCATCGGAAGAGGTGGTGATTAACATGCGCAAAACAAGAGACCTGTGAAGAGCAGTCGAGGCTGTAAAATTGTGCCTGTGGACTGCTGGCAAGGAGTGAACGGTATCATGCAACATGGCGGTGGCCCGAGCAACTATCGGACAATGAGCGTCAGGAGCTGTAATGTGGCCTCAGCACTGGCGATAAGGTGTAAAAGTGGGCAGCGGACACTCTTTGGGCACCGCATGGTGCAGGAGGGAGATATTGCACAGTAAGGTGACAGCTGCAGCATTCTGAGCGAGTCTTGGCTGTGTGGCGAGAAAGGCCTATGTAAAATGGCGGCTCCCTAAGCTACAACCGAGCCGGAGTAATTGCGGGGCTGTGAGCTGATGAGCGCTGGAGATAGTGATGACAGCGACAACTTGGTAAAGTGGGCAGCGTACTTTATTTGGGCATCACAATGTGCAGGAGCGAGGTGATGCTGAGTGCAGTGAAAGCGGCATCATTGGGAGTGGATTCTACCGGTATGGCGCGATAGATCAGCGCAAAATGGCGGCACTCTGAAATGCAGTTGAACTGGGCTAATTGCAGAGTTGCCAGCAGGGGAGCGTGAAGACTGAGGCGGGGAGGCCAGCTACCACTCAGCGCCAAAGAAAGCAGCTGTTGAATTGTGTGCTGATCAGCGCACTAGCAGGATTAGGAGCCGCGGTAAGATTGGCCAACCCGGTACAAAATGGCGGCCGTAAGGAAAACAAAGCTGTAATTTATGTTTACCGGTATCGCCTGTGAATTGACAACACTATGCAGCTGTAAGCGACCAAAGTTATTGCCCTGCACAAGTATTCGGATTGCCCTGCTACTGGACAGGGGAGAGGCTGGCCCTGTGCTGTGTCTGCTGGCACGAGATGCAGTGATGAGGTTGTCCCAGTGCCAACTGTAAGATCCAGGGTCACGATCCCTGCCACTTTGGAGCGCAACTGCTTTGGTGCCATGTTGGGGCTAATAGAAGTGAATGATACCATATAGCTCCACTTGTGCAGAAAATACGGCGCATACATAGATGCCGCGACTGAGGCTGCCAATTATTGGATGCGCGACGTGGGCCCTGTTGCAAACAATTCGAAAATGCTGCTGACACACGCTATATACTGTCTGCGGTGGGAGTCGTGGAGGTACCTTAAAACGTGATACTGTGAACTGCTTTGGAAGCCAACTGCCTGAATACATATGCTGCTCCTGTTACTAATAGACCATGAGCTGCGTTGCGATGTTGTGATCCCTGGAGGTGGACTATACTAGAGATCAGGAGCGCTCCTATCGGTGAGGAGACAACGACATATTGCACTAATTTCGAACTGTGGTGCACTAAGGCGATCCTTATCATATTCTGGAGTGTCGGCTAGCAACATCATGGGTAAGCCAGACAAACAGCAATCCAAGCTCTCATTTGAAGCAAGGAGACAAACAAAGGGTGCAACTGCACACTCTGACAATGAACTTGAAACTGAATCCACAACTAGTGGTGCAAAGGAAAGTGTCCTTCAGGCGATCCAAAAAAGCCTGCAAGATATAAACGGGAAACTGGATACCCTCACCCAGCGGGTTGATAACATATCAGCGAAGTTAGATAAGCAAGGGGAGCGCCTGGACGAGGCTGAGAATCGTATTACGGCAGTGGAGGATGAAGCGCATGCCATGACAAGTAAATGCACAGGAATGGAGAAACTGTTGGAGGTTATAAAAAATAAAGCTGAAGACTTAGAAGCGAGATCTCGTCATAATAACATATGGGTTGCGGGTATTCCAGAATCCACTAACACAGGAAGGATGGAAACATATGTGGAGGAGATGCTTCGTTCAGTGTTTGCTACAGAGCACTTCTCAGCGGTCCTTATAGTGGAACGTGCACACAGATCGTTGGCCCCGCGACCGCCACCGAGCGCACCTCCAAGACCCGCAGTTGCCCGTATCCTTAATTACAGGGATAGAGATGTTGTACTAAGGATGGCCCGGGAAAAGCAACAGGTGACATATCAAGGTAACACGCTGGCATTTTACCCAGACTTTACAATGGCAGTGCAACTAGCACGAAAAGACTTCGCCCCGGCCAAAAAGAAGCTACGTGACTTAGGTATAGAATATGCAATGCTCTATCCCGCCCGATTGAAGGTGACATGGGAAGGTCGCTCTACGATTCTCCAAACACCAAAAGCAGCTCAAGACCTCGTTAAGAAAATCATCAATAAGCGCAATGAGCAGGAAGGGGATGAGCGAAACCAAGACTCGGAATAGGATTAGACGGTAAAGGAGTTGCTGCAAAAGACTCTTATTGGGTGGCTGCGCTTTGCGGACTTCATCCGGTCACAACAGAACGGATCGAGCATCATGTGGCTAGCTACCATTATTGCTTGGTGGAGAATGGAGATGCTGGATCTTGTAGTGGTAAAGTATGAGATGCCATTCAACCATTCTATACTGGTGGGGATGAACATTGCGAATATGATGGAAAACAGAGAGACATTTAATTGCTCTAACAATTCATGTGAAGTGGGTCTCCCGATAGCTGCCTCAAATCGAACTAAGAACTAAATAGAGCTTAATGAACTGTAGTACGATAGCATCCGGGAATTGGGGATGAAAGTAGGACTATAATCGGACTATAGGATCCCCATGTATTTAGGAGCGTACTCTATGGCATTTCTTATTTAAGCTACTGACTGATCAACCACTGTGCATCACTTTGATATCGAGAAGGGGAGGGTAATGTTGCTTTGAAATGTCTAATACTCTGCTTTGCATAATGATTGGCCGGTTACCAGGAGTACTCATTTGATGTAGGCAACGTTTAATCTGCATTAATTATGGAGTCTTGACCACATCCACTATGTTGGATGGAGTTGTGTGCACTTAGTGGACCCCCACGTGGGTGTTCCCCATGAAGTACTTTGTTATGTTATGTTTTTACTTCAGGGTCTGTGTTAGAATCCGGGTTCTCTGGTTGGCACGGGTAGGTACTTGTGACAAGCAGGGAACCTTTCCTCTAGTCAGGGTAAGGGGTTACACTCCTAAAACAACCCCTGCTCACCCTCTAGGTAGCTTGGCGCGAGCAGACAAGGCTTATCTCAGAGCGTTATAGGTTAAGCATTTGTGAACACATACAGTAACCAAGTGACAACACTACAAATGGACACCACACAGGTTTTTATATTAAAAATAAGGATTCTTTATATAGAGGTACCACAAGACCATTAAACGACAAAAATACACAATACTGTTACTTTAGATGGTAGAAGTCTGCTTAGTTCTCTTAAGTTCTTAGATGCGACACTTTAAGTCAATGTACCATTTAGATGCGACACGCAGGGCAACGAAAGTGTTGCAACGATGCTGATGCAATGAAGTTTTTGGTGCAACGAAATAAAGACGTGAAGATCTTCGAGATGCGTTACGCTTCTCCAATGTTGCAAGAAGACTCGACGCGTCAGCTACAGCGGCGTCACCCTTTACGCGATGCGACATCAGCGGCCTTGGCAGCGGCACTCTTCTCTGACGTTTGCGAGACGCTTCCGCTCGATGCGATGTTGCAGTGGCGACACCCCTTTACACGATGCGACGACAGCAGTTCCGATGGCGGCACGCTTCTCCGTGGATGCGAGGCGCTTTTCTTGATGCGGTGCAATGCGACAGCTGCGATGGCTGCGATGGCGACACGCTTCTTACTCGATGCGAGACTCTTCTCTTGATGCGGTGCGATGTGTCAGCTACGATGGCTGCGATGGCAACACGCTTCTTCGGCGTTGCGAGACACTTCTTGGATGATGCGAGACGCTTCCGCTCGATGCGATGCTGCAGCGGTGACACACTTTACGAAATGCGACGACAGCAGCTCCGACGGCGGCACGCTTCTCCTTCTTGAGTCGCGCTTCCAGCTCCTTGCGACACGCAGTCCCTCAGAAGGCCCAACAACAGCAGCAGGCACTTCCAAAGAACTTTGGGGAGCTGGGGGCTGAAGTCTGTTGTTCCTGAGACTTCAGCAGGAGGCAAGCTCTATTCCAAGCCCTTCGAGATCTTTTGAAGCACAAGTTAAAATAAAGTCTTTATAGTCTTTCTCCTCTCCTTTAAGCAGCAAGGCAACCACTGCAGGCCAATCCCCCAGGTCAGGGACAGTACTCCTCCTTACAGCTTTCCCGGTTCATTCTCCTCAGGCAGAGGTTCTTCTTGTCAAGCAGGATCTAATTTCTTGGGAGTAGGGTCCCAATACTTATACCCCTAATTCCTTTGTTCCTCTGGGGTAGAGGGGCCTTTGCCCAGTCCAAACCAGTTCTTGAGCACTTTGTTGACATGACTCTGCCTTTCTATTCAGGGTGCAGGGCAGAGACATCAGCCGCTCCACAGGAGGTGGAGCCAGCATTGTGGTGGCAGAGCACCGCCCTATTCAGAGTCCAGGTGCACTCCTCCCACCCATCTGGATGTCAATCTCTCTATTCACCACCAGGCTACCTAGCCCTGCCCCTCTGTGTTTCCCCAGCCCTGTCACTCACACCAACCAGACAGGCAGATACACATCATAGCAGAGGTGGGCTGAAATGGTTAGGCAAGCAAATACCAACTTTCTAAAAGTGGTATTTGCAAACACAGAATATTAAAATAAACTTTACTAAAATATGTATTTTATTATTCTGAGTTCAGGCATACTAAACTCGATTTTCTAACATGTTCTCTGGGTCTGTTAGGATCATAGGATGTAACAATTCTAACTGCCCATTCTGGCCTATGGGAACAGGTAGCCTTACAATAGTGAAAAACCAAAATGGCTGTAATTCACTATTAGGACATGCCACACACATCAGGGCTTGTCCTACCTTATGCTTACAATGCACCCTGCCCTTGGGCCTACCATAGGGGTGACTAATATGAAGTTAAGGGAAGGTTTAGGGACTGGGAAGTGGGTGCACTTGCCCAGTCAGCATGACAGTACCAGACTGCACGCAGGTTCTGCAATGGCAGACCTTAGACACATTTTCCTAGGCCGCTTCTGTGGGTGGCACAACCAGTGCTGCAAGCCCACCAGCAGCATTTGTATTTACAAGCCCTGGGTACTCCTGGTGCACTTTACTGGGGTCTGACAGTAAACCAAATAATCCAATCATGGAATCCAACCAACATATACATTTTAAATAGGGAGCACTTGCACTGTCATATTGGTTGTCAGTGGCACAGTGCTCTGAGCAGCTAACACCAGGAAAACACATTAGGCACAGCGACAAAAAGTGGAAGGGAGACTCACGCCAAGGTGCCAGGTCTAACAGTCTGTCTTTGGCATAGTTGGAATGCTGAAGTGGGTGGTGGGTGGGTGGGAGGGTGTTGGAAACTGTTATGCAGACTATGGTACTTAAGATGCATCGCGGATATCCAGACTAATTTTGTGATATATGTTGTTACCAATACTTTTACACACAGAATGCTTAACCTCAGCGTGGCGCAAACTATGACAGTTACAATATACTACACGATGTCTTTCTATCTAAATCAATGGCCACTAATTACTAATGAACGTCAGGGGGCTTAACAACCCCAAGAAAATCCGACAAATATTTGCATATTTTGACAGGCTTCATATTGATATTGCCCTTTTACAAGAAACACATATTGCTCCTCACTCTGACAGTCACATCGGACGTAAATGGGTGGAGACAACTCATAACTCAGTATACTCCTCATATTCTAGAGGGGTTATTATACTAATAAAAAAAGGGACGCAAGTTACTGTAGAAACTACCACTGTTGATGACCAGGGGAGATACGTTATTGTCACAGGGATGCTTAGGGGACAGCGGCTAGCATTCATTAACACATATGGCCCAAATACTGACGACGCTGATTTTTATCATGCGATCTGGCAAAAATTACATGATTTAACAGGCAGAACTTTATTTTGGGGGGGCAATTTTAATCTCGTGCTATATGAACATCTTGACAGATCGGGCGCAACTACGGAATCACATCGAATGGCAGTGGGGAAATTGAAAGACATTATGACTGAGATGCATCTTAATGACATCTGGAGAATCAAAAATCCGGGACGTATGGAGGCCACACACACATCAGCTGCGCACAACAGCTGGTCACGTATAGATCATTGGGTTGGGACTGAAGACGCGGTGCTGTGGACACGGGCTATAAAGCACTTACCCAGAACATTGTCTGATCATAATCCAATACTGCTATCTGTTAATATACCACACTACATGCTACCCCCATATAGATGGAGATTTAATGTGAAAGTACTGTTAGACTCCACATACATGGATACCATTAGTACGGCTATCACAGACTACTTTGTGTTAAATGAGCCCACCACTGAAGATCCTAGCCTGTTGTGGGAAGCTTTTAAAGCTACAATTAGAGGAGTCTGTATAAGTACAAACGCGGGAATTTTGAAGGATATTCGTAGACAGCTTAGTATACAGGAAGATAAATTGAAACTATTAGAACGAGAATACGAAACTGCACAAAATGCAAAAGTATTGGGGGACATAAGGGTTGTAATGTCGGAATACCAGTCATACGCAGAAGACGAACTTAAGTACATAGCCAAACGCACCATTGCAAGATCCTACGGCGCAGGAGGTAGACCTGGTAAAATATTGGCTTCTAAAATTTGTGAAGGGCGTGCTCCGCAGACGGTCTTAACTATCAGGGATGAAAGTGGGACTACATGTAATGATGCGCAGGGGATATTGCAAGAATTAATGAAAACATATGGTGCGTTATACAAGTCGCAGCCCACTGCCTCACCCTCGGAAGTTATGGAGTACTTAGCAGATGTCACCATAGCATGATTATCAGATGCACAAAGGGAATACTTGTCATTGCCAATTACTGTAGAGGAGGTGACAGAAATCATTAAATCACTTCCCAATGGTAAAGCTCCGGGACCTGATGGGTTCACGTGTGAATTTTATAAATCGTTTGTAGATCAATTAGTCTCCCGTTTAGTTGCGATGTATGGTGACGCCTATGATAAGATGCTGTTACCTCCCACGTTGTGAGAAGCCGTGCTAATTACCCTCCTCAAACCAAAGACCCAGAATACTGTGATTCATATAGGCCCCTATCGCCAATAAATGTAGACACCAAAATATTAGCTAAAATTCTAGCAACCAGATTGCAGCCCCTAATGACCAACTTGATACTACCTGATCAGTCAGGGTTTATCCCTACAAGGTCAACAGCGCACAACACCAGAACAATTTTCGCACTTTCACATTATGTAATTCCAAACACTAAGGCGGCTGCGGTTATGTTAGATGCAGCCAAAGCATTTTATTCTATAGAATGGCCATATCTAACCGCAGTGTTACGGAGAATGGGGTTTTCCCCTATCTTTCTGCAATGGGTACAAATACTGTACACTAAGCCAACAGAGCATATAAGAGTCAACAACTATATCTCCTATACTGTGTCGATTGCAAGGGGGACAAGGCAAGGATGCCCGCTATCCCCATTGCTATGCGCGATAGCGCTTGAACCGTTGGTTTGCAAAATTAGACAAGGGCATCAATATTCTGCTCTCCAATTTCCACAGCGACCATTGCATATATCTCTATATGCAGATGATATGATGTTATATGTGCGGGACCCAGAACAGCATTTAGCTCCTTTACTACGGCAGTATATTAAAATTGGGAGACAGTCTGGGCTCCAGATCAACTGGTCAAAATCCCTGATAATACCACCAACTGACACCACACAGCCTCACTCTACGGAATTCCCTTTGGAGTGGCAATCAGATCCCGTAAAATATCTTGGTGTTTGGTACCATCGAGACCCGGAAGTTGTAATCCACACAAATTATGGTAGGGCGATTGGTGTGCTGGAAGACAAAATAGGGCGCTGGATTCAATTGCCATTGTCGCTAGCTGACCGACTAGCCATTGTTAAGATGGTCATATTACCAAAATATTTATATCTTTTTAACAATATATCCATTACACCTCCGACTGAAGTATTTCGCAGATTGACATCATTAGTGACTTGTCTGATTTGGGAGGGCAAACAGGCCCGCATCGAACTACGAGCTCTGACATTGCCCTATTCCAGGCGTGGTTTTAAAGTACCGGATTTCTTGCTTTATTTTTTATGTGCGCAAGAGCAATATGCGCATTATTGGTATCATCAGGTCCCCTATCTCACACATGTGGCCATAGAGGCAGGAGATACATTCCCAGTCCCATTGACAGCTATAGTAACCCATCGCAGACCACCTTTACACAATAAAGACATAAATACGATTGATACAACGAATGCTGCCTGGCGCAAAATGGGTAGATTATGACATAAATTGCCCCTGCCTTGCTGGTGCATCATCACCTAGAGTTATCGGTCATACAGGAAGAGGTGGGCATGGGACTGTTGAAACAGGTGGGTATAGATACTATGGGGGACTTATACCATAACGCTACATCTAAAACGCCGCAAGACCTTACCTATATTAGTAATCAAACCTTACTGTTTCGTTTCACATCCCATAGGTTACAAGGCGCAATTAAGAAATTATATCCTTCTTACTCAGCGGAACCGCCGCAATTGAAAGCGTTACAAATGATACTCTCTACGACCAGTAACAAACACTTGGGGGCAGATTTACGTTTCCTGGTGCATCCCTGCAAATCAGCAGGGATGCGCCAGGGAAGATGCGTCACGCAAGTTTGCCCTTGCGCCACTGCAGATGCGCCGTATTTACAATGTGGTGCATCGTGGCGCAAGGACAAGCAGATGCGTTACGCATCTGCCGGCGTAAGGTTTGCGCAGGGCTGAAGTTGTGACGCAAGCGCGACGCAACTCCAGCACTGTTCCAACCTGCCCTATCCCCAACATGGTGCGTCACGCCTTACGCCTGCTTGAAGCATGCGTAAGGATTTGACGCACCAGCGTCGGAAAAGTGATTGCGTGAAATCTTGTAGATTTCACTGCGTCACTTTTCCAAGGCTTTTTCCGACGTAACGCCCACCCTGCATACATTAAACCTGACGCGGGTTTAATGTGGCGCAGGGCTTTACAACGTGACGCATCTCCCTAGATGTGTCACGTTGTAAATCTGTTGCAGCATGGCGCTAGCTTTGCGCCGCCGCTGCGTCACAAAAGTGACGCACCGGCGGCGCAAAAGTGGCGCACGGGGCTTGTAAATCTGCAACTTGGTGTCTTAGCTATACACTACACTACAGGAGGATATTGCGGATATGACAGATAGGGCACTTACAAAGTGGAATGATGTACTAGATGTCCCGCTAACAGAGGAGGAGTGGTCGGTGGCATGTTCTCTCACAGAAATGCTGACGCTGAAGTACTGGGTTTTTCAGAACCAACCCAGCGGTGCCAGGGGACACACCCGAAGACTTTGAGTTCTTCCTGTTTCAGACCACAGAAACACAGAGTCTTCTAAATGAAGTCAAAGATCGTATTTATTGGCTGCAGACCAATCACAGGTATCCGAGAAGTACAGCACGGTGTATGTTCTCAAGAGACTGCCCCCAACCAAAAACCAGTCTTTTCTTATATACAGAATATTACGCTCTGGGCAACACCGCCCCTATTTTACAAGTGGTCGTTCACATATTTTCGCTTCAAAGAAAGAGCACAGTCATGATGATAATCCCACATTTCAGCTCGGTCAGCACATAATTATTTACCCAGCGAGGCTCAGAACCCTCATCAGATATCAGCAGACCCCAATAAAACGGACACCTCCTCCTCGTAAAACAAGCCATAAAGTAGGAAACAGAGTCAGGTGTGAAAGAGATTAGTCAGGGTTCGTGTGGGATGCACAACTTTATGATGTGTCGGGCCCTGATGCTAATCCCATTAGGCAGCAGTAAAAGGAACCGGCCGGGCAGGACTGACCTCGGGCAGCGGAGTCAGTTTGCACAGGCCACAAAGAAGTCACAGAAAGATTGCGTGTCCTCTAGGCCTAGGCATGGCCTCAGTGCGCAGCCTATGTGAGGGCAACCACAAAATGGTTACCGTTTTAAAATGGAACCCGAGGGTTTAATATGTAGTATTGCATACACGGTGAGTTCATCGGGGAAACGTGACGAAAACACTCATACATACCGCATTAGTCATTTGCGGTCCGCTGATACCAAAATCGGCATGGTAGGACCATGCTACCAACATGGTTCCGAAATTTACAGTACCACAGACCCTCCTTTTGCCCTTACATAGGCAATAACTATACTCATACTAATCTGAGTCCAGGTCCATATTCATAAAGTCATGAAGATGTTGCTGTAGCATCATCCTATTGTTTAGCTCGTCCCTTGATACAGGGTTCCTTACACATGATGCAACACAGAGGCTACACATTGCAGGAGCACACTGTATACATAGACAGAACAGGAAAAGAATGGCTAAAATCGTCCCAGTGACTATTAGAATCTTCCATCCCCAAGCTGATATCAGTCCCCAGAACCACCCCATCATCGACCAGTCTCCTTTATCCACATGAATGGATTCGGAAATCTTATGCAGTTTGGAAATGGCCTGATAGACTGTCGGAGCGTTATCTGATATGAAAATACAGCAGCCTGATTGGATAACCTTACATACCCCACCACGGTCTGCAAGTATGACATCCAGAACCATACGGTTCTGCAACATCATGAGGCGATCCGCTTGGAGCTCAGCTGTCAAGTTACAAAGGGCATCAGCCGTTACATTAACAGTGGATTCAACTACACAAGTCAGTTGTCTCAGGTTCCTACTATTGACCACTGGTCCCCAAAACGGCAGGAAACCCAGGAAAAAGTCTCCCGCTTCCTGACCGGCAGTATCCTCCTTACTAACAACGCCTCTCACAACTCTGGTCTTGTGATAATCAGAGGCGGCAGTAAATGTCGGCGGTAGCAAATTTGCAACATAACACGTGCCCGAGAAATCAGGGGGCAACCATGTATATGCTCGGTCATTACAAACAAAGTATGTACCCTTGGCAGCCAAAAACGCAGGGGAAAACTGTGATGGAAAAATGTACGTTTCAGCACAGTCACTCTTCCCTAATTGAGCTCTTGGATTCTGACCATTACCTTGTAAACAGAACCGACCTATGTGGGGTACGACCCAAATCGGAGATGAACTTTTACGCTGTTTCTCGCCTAGACTAATGCTATACCCCATCGCGTTCCAACCCACATAAGCTCGCAACTCATCCTTGGGAATAGATGAATATGCATCGATATCTGTACTCATATCAGCAACTCCTCTCATCAAGGCTTTATTGTTCGTGCTAGGTCTATTGGAACGCGGTGGTCGTGGGGAATAGGTCTCAAGTGCAAAAAGAAACATAGTCTGGAATGCCCATGAGGACCCATTATAGCTAAACGGCAGCACTAAATACGGGATACCCTTATCGATGGTATGCGGCATCAAACCACACACCCAGCAATTTGTTGTGTTCATAACTAGTTGGTGCTGGTGCAGGAGTTGAATAAACGAATTGTTATGAACTCAGAACGTCTAGCTTGTTCGTGTTCAGGCAGAGGGTGGAAAGAGTGTGAGGGAACAGTAGGAGGAGGTATGGGCTGTATAGTGGGTGCAAACGGCACCTGAAAAGACAATAATACATAACCTACAGAAAACATCATCATGCTAAATAGTACAAACAGATATAATATTACAAAACGTTTGCTATTCATTACTTTACATATTCTGCTCTTAAAATTTATTTCCTCAGCGGGTCTCTTCATATCGAAAAACTCCATCCTCTAATCGTGCTGTTCGCGGCGGATGAGTGTCTTCTGCTAAGGAGTACACTTGTCAGTCCAGGGAACGCCCTAGACCAACCAGACCGTTGACCTTATCCTCTCCGGCTTGTACCCCAAAGTCTTGGCACCGCGACCCTGCAGCTGAACCCGGATGGCGGTTCGAAAAAGCAAATATAAGAAAAGTTTCTCAGATGGAAGAGAAAGCTGCACTTCTCAAAAAATATCAAAGAAAAGGAATTTTTATTTGTCCATAGTTCTCGGCCTCAAATTGTAACGACTTCTTGTAGGTACTGTTTGGTCTTGAAACAAGAGTTCAGGCTCGGTAGTGTCCAATCGAATTGACGGTGGCACAGCTTCTTGCAAGATGTCATCGCTTTCCTTCTCAGAAAGCGTTCCTTTTACTCGTGCATCGCTAAACGGCAGAAAACGAGGCACAGTCTCAGTCTCTGAGTCAGCGATCCCTTCCTGGACCCACTGGTCGTAAGGCAAAGGCAAAGGGACCCTCTTGCAGTGAACGCCGTGTATCCAGTTCTTTTTCCCTTTTACTCGAACAGCCGATCTCGTTGAAAGAAGGACGAGATGGGGGCCGGTCCAACAGGGCTCATCATTCTTTGTCCTCTTGAAGTTTTTGACCAGCACCCATGATCCAGGATTGATAGGATATCCTGGAGCCTCAGAGACCTGAGGCAGAGTATCATGCACCTGTTGGTGTAAAACATGCAATTTAGCCGTCAATTCATACAAATAATCAAGCAGTACTGGATGTTCGATCTCACTGAATTTTGTAGGCCTTGGCACTCCCCATATATTGGCCGGGCGGCCAAACACGATTTCGTAGGGACTAAGTCCCACTCGTGAATGCGCAGTCATTCTTGTTGATAGGAGTGCTAAGGGCAGAGCGTCAGGCCATTTAAGACCAGAACTTGCTTGAATCTTAGCCAACTTAAGTTTCAAAGTGCCATTGTAACACTCTACTAGTCCAGCTGATTGGGGGTGATTTGCAGCGTGGAATTTCTGCTTTATACCTAGTCCCTCACATACATTCTTCATCACTCGTCCCACAAATTTACTCCCATTATCACTCCATACCATTCTTGGCATTCCAAACCTAGGGAAAAATTCCTTGACAAGGGCTTTAGCTGTGGATAAGGCAGTATTGTCTTTTAGGGGATATGCTTCTATCCACCTTGAAAAAGCGCAGACAACAACAAGTACATATTTCAAATTGTTGCACCTTTCCATGTGGATGAAATCTAGCTGCAAAACCTCAAACGGATACGTTGGAGGCGCAAAATGACCAGCTGGAGTTGGGGTTCCCCTACCAGGATTGTATTTCAAACATACCATGCAATTTTTGACCACATTCTCTGCACACTTGGTAATTCCAGCATTCTGCCATACTGGAGCTAACAACTTACAAATTCCTTTCACACTGATATGCGCCATTCCATGTGCCATCGTGACCACTGGAAGCACATATGCATCAGGTAACAACCATCGCCGGTGTTCTGACAAATCAACCCAACAACCATTTTCATCCAATTTACCCTTACTTTCTTTCCACATACTCAATTCTTTCTCTGTGACTTCACACTCTCTATCGTGTCTTCACACATTCCAACATCACCAACCCATCTTGCAGGGCTTGCAACAAACATTCGATTTGTAACATCTTTTGCTGTTTCTTTCGCAACTTCGTCAGCAAATGCATTACCACGACCAACATCATCGGTAACTTTCTTGTGGGCACTCCATTTCACAATCGCAACTTGTAATGGCAAGGTCAATGACTCAAGGAGATCATTCACCAACTGACCATTCTGAATCTTAGTTCCATGCGAAGTCAGGAACCCACGTTCTTTCCACAAGCGCCCAAAACTATTGGCCACGCCAAAGGCATACTGACTGTCAGTATATATGTTCACTTTCATTCCTTTCGACAACACGCATGCTCTTGTAAGGGCAATTAATTCTGATGCTTGAGCCGAATTATGTGGTATACGTGCAGTTTCAACAATCGTGCGCAAAGTCGTGATAGCATATGCAGCAGTCGTATCACCATTCGGAAGTTTGAAGCACGAACCATCCACCCATAAGGTACCATCACACTCAACCAGAGGGGTATCTTTAAGGTCCACTCTCCCTTTTGTTTCTTCTTCTGTTCTGAACAGGCAATCATGTTGTTCAATCTCATCTGTGTCTGCTGAAATCGGCAGTAAAGTAGCTGGATTCAACGTGTTGCACCTCTTTACGTGTATATGACTCGCTAATAGTGTCAACTCATAACCTGACAATCGAGCACTAGTTAAGTGCTGTGTCTTGGTCCTGTTTAATAACGTGTCCACTGCGTGTGGAACCATCACAATCAACGTGTTGTTCATTACTAACCAAGCAGACTGTCGAATAGAAACAGCTGCTGCCGCTGTGGCTCTCAAACAACTTGGCAATGCCTTGGCTACCGGATCCAAAATTGACAAAAAATACGCGCACGGACGCTGTTTGTCTCCAAAAGACTGTATCAGCACTGACAATGCACAACCTTCTTTCTCGTGAACATACAACGTAAAGGGCTTACTGTAGTCGGGGGTACCCAACACAGGAGCTGAACATAATGCATTACGCAATTCCGAAAAACTTTTCTGACACTCTTCAGACCACGGGACGGGATTCAGGGTATCTTTACATGTTAATGCTATCAAAGGTTTTGCCAGCAAAGAAAAACTCGGGATCCACTGCCTACAGTATGAAGTAATACCCAAGAAAGCACGCACTTCTCTCTGTGTTCTTGGCACGCTCAATTGTGCAATGGCCTGAATTCTTTCTGAGGTCAGTTTCATTCCCTCTTTCGATAAGAGATGGCCTAAGTAGGTCACTTCTTGTCGACAATATTGCAGTTTTGAGAGAGACACTTTGTGATGAAAAGTAGACAAATGACGCAACAACGACAATGTAGCTTCTTTACAAATCTCCTCAGTATCCGCGGCGATTAGTAAATCGTCAACATACTGAATAAGGGTAGCACCACTAGGTAGAACAATTGTATCAAGCTGCGCTTTTAAAGCCTGACTGTATATTGATGGACTTTCACAGTAGCCCTGTGGAGCGCATTTAAAACGGAAGCTTCGACCTCCTAGACTAAAACCAAAAATATCCCTGCTCTCCTCTGCAATCGGGATGCTAAAGAAAGCATTCTTTAAATCGACCACTGAGAACCAAGCAGCGGAAGCTGGAATCATAGTTAACAAGGCAGTTATATCAGGGACAACTGGAAACTGTGGCACAACTATCTTATTGACCTCTCTAAGATCGATCACAAATCTGTAAACAGGTGGCTGAGAAGGGTCAGTACGTTTTAAAACAGGCAGAACCGGACTATTGCAAAGGTTGCCTCTTGTCTCTTCAATTACATCCTTTTCAATCAAGTCATAGATGATCGCTAACAACGCTTTCTCACCTTCATTAGAGAATGCGTGGCAATTTAACATTGGCTTTCAAAGTGACCACGTATGGCGGTATTTCTAAAAGACCCACATCATTAAGACCAGAAGCCCAAAGGACATCCGGAAGAGACGACAATTCAGCTGGCAGTTTATTCTTCGACAAATACATTGGAGAAATCACTTCCCTACCCAGTGTAAGTTGTACTCCCGAGGGGGAACAATATAATGTCGCATATAATCTCTTTAACAAATCCAATCCTAACAGGTTTTCACCACATCCTGTCGTTAGGATAAGGGGTGCTTTCAGGTCACAAGGTCCAACAGAAAGGGGCATAGGACTAGAGATCGGGTTCCTAACCGGGGCGCCAGAAAAACCTACTGAAACATTCATTTCGCCAGACAAAGGCGCGCCAGGGAGTTTTGAGTGCATAATAGAACTCTTTGCAGCACCAGTATCCAATAGAAAAGGCTCTGATACACCCGCTGTAGTCACCTTGACATACGGTCCACACTCGTCCACTGGCACTGAAACAACTCCCTCTCTCTGTCTATGGCTGTCCTAGTAATCATTACCTTCCGCATTTTCATCTTCCGCATAATAGTCATCGTTATAGTACTGAGCTGTCCTACCAGTTGCATTGGCTTGCTGATCAAAACTATTCATCATATTTTGAGGCGGAAGAGGACGTGCGTTCTGGGGGAACATTCCCACGCCCTCTACCTCTAGGAGCTTGCTGACCACCTCTACCTCTCGTGCCATAAGCATTATTCGTACGCTGCAACAATATAGGACAACTATACTTAAAATGACCTTCTTCTTTACAATACGAACATTGATTGGGACCTACAGGAACACGCGGTTGGGAATATTCGAACCTTTGCATGTTTCTTTGAAACTGCTGAGGTTGCTGATAGTTACTCTGACTACCGCGTGGTGGGTAGGCCTGCTGTAACAGAACCTTCGTTTTCAATTCTTTTGTTTTCTTGTCTGCTTTATCTTTCTCATCTTTATCCCTATTTTCGTAATACTGTGCAGTAGCCAGTATTTGTGCTGAAGAGGAAACAGCCCAAGAACTCTCAGAATCTTTCAATTTCTTACACAACTCGGGAAGCAAATTATGCACAAATTTATCAACAAATAATCGTTGACCACCTTCCGTACTCATATCTTGTCCACTATGGTCGATAAAAGTTTCTTCGAACCTGGTGAAGAAATCGGACACTGACTCATCTTTCTTCTGCTTGCATGCCGATAATTTATCCCAATTCACCCGCATTGCGGGCATTAAAGTTTTCATATAATTAATTATTCTACCAGGGAGTTCTGCTACCGCGGGCTCAGGCTTGTCTGGTATCTGCAGCAATGATATTAGCCCATGTGTCACCTAGTTCTGCAGCATGATCTGCATTACGAATCAATCCCCACAAAGGCTGCGGAACAACATTCCCGAACAACATATCAATGTCAGCTAAATTCATGACACACGATTCTGCGGTCTGTGATAACTCCTTATAATATCCTGCAGGGTTTTACGGGGGTCAGGCAATGTTTGCTTAAGCGCTATTACTTCAGCTCGCTTCCATGGCATGTGTACCCAAACACGCTGAAAATGTGGCTGAACAGGTGGATTAGCATTTAAATCACCAGGTCTCCAAACTGGAGGGACCTCACGCATCGGATATTGGCGCGCTTTTACCTTTTTCCCTACAGGGAACTCCTGTTCGAACAACGACTGATGACAATCCCCATTCCTGAAGGACAACAATGTCGTAACTGCTCTATCAACATCGGGGCCCACAATCGTGCCTTTCTCAAAATCGAACCGTACATGACACAACTCCTGCGGGCTTGAATCTAGACCATGATCTTCCAATTCCTCACAGAGGAATTCACACATTTTCTCGAAAACGTATCTCTGTTTTGGTGCCTCCCATTGATGAAAAACATTTACAACAGATTCCACATCATATCTTGAAGGATAAACAATCCATTTATATGCCATGCGGTCTAATACTTCTTTCTCTTCAGAACCTGGCAGCTGACTACGCAACTGTGTACGTTGTGAACCAGGGGTCGTACTAGATGACCCGAAGAGAGGCGATATAAAACTAGTGACCGCACTAGCTATTCGTTGTCGTGTAGAAGGTGAAGTTGAGGCAAGAACAGGGGGAAAGACAGAGGGAAGAAAAACGGATGCGGAGACAGGTACAGGGATCGTATCAGGAAGAGCGCCGAGAGAGGCAGCTGATGTACTAGGTAGAGTCGCAGGGAACGCAGAAGAGATAGGTAGCGAAATCGGCGGCCCTTGAGAGGGCTGTGCCGTAGGGATAGGAGCCGGCTGAGGAGGAGCTGGAGACTGCGGGAAGGCTTGCGGCAAATTAACTAGAGGCTGTATATTTAAGGGTTTCGGAGGTGCTGTAGCACTCTGCGCATACGGGGGTGGCGAACTCAGCAAATGTGACATTAGGGGATCTTTCTCCTTTTCTTTTGACGCATCTTGCTGAAGGGGCGGCAAAACTGGGTAGCATTTATCAATCACTAGTTTACGTTGCCTGCGCAGCTGCTCATTCATTTGTTCTTCTTCATTATCTTTAAACTGTAAGGCTGCTTGCATTATCGACATACCTTTCTCTCTTTTATTTTTCTTCGCTAATTTGATTTCTTTCTGTTTGGCTTCCTTTCGCCATAGGCGGAAAGAATCAAACATCACCGGCCAGGCTTTCTTTTTAAATAATTTAACCTCTAGATTATCCAAAATCTCTGTGTCGAAACTACCATATTGGGGCCATTTTAAATCACCATCTTTCCTGGTGTATCGGATCCATACTTCATTGTACGTAATGGGGCCCACGCCATGTTTTACATAAAGCTCATAAATTGGAGGAACCGGACACGAATCCTCTAATCGGGAGTCCTTATTATAACCCAGACAAAACAAATTTCCAAATATACTAGAACCAGGCATCTTCGCTCACTAGTCTAGTTTCAAACGTCAAAGGATTATCGAATACGATAATCTCGTGAATACACGAGTCCTTCGGCTTTGGCACTTGCAAGTTCCAAATCAAAGCGATCCCAAAGGGATACGAAACTAATAACCAAACTAAGGACTGGGAGACGCTCCACTTATACTTAACTGAGGTATCGATGACGTCACCAGAAGCCTCGTTAGATCGTTTCGCTCTACCAAATCATCAAGGGTCCAAAACAGGGCGATAGTCAGGGCAGCAGTCCTTCGTAGCCGTCGGGACGCGGAGAACCTCGCAGTAAAGACTTTCGGACCACGTAGACATGCAGGGGTCGATGAAGTGGCGGCCTTCCTCCAGAATTTTCACATGAAGCTCCTCACGAACCTCTGGCTTGGACCGGTACCGCTGAAATCGCCCCGAGTTGGGCGCCAACTGAAGTACTGGGTTTTTCAGAACCAACCCAGCGGTGCCAGGGGACACACCCGAAGACTTCGAGTTCTTCCTGTTTCAGACCACAGAAACACAGAGTCTTCTAGATGAAGTCAAAGATCGTATTTATTGGCTGCAGACCAATCACAGGTATCCGAGAAGTACAGCACGGTGTATGTTCTCAGGAGACTGCCCCCAACCAAAAACCAGTCTTTTCTTATATACAGAATATTACGCTCTGGGCAACACCACCCCTATTTTACAAGTGGTCGTTCACATATTTTTGCTTCAAAGAAAGAGCACAGTCATGATGATAATCCCACATTTCAGCTCGGTCAGCACATAATTATTTACCCAGCGAGGCTCAGAACCCTCATCAGATATCTGCAGACCCCAATAAAACGGACACCTCCTCCTCGTAAAACAAACCATAAAGTAGGAAACAGAGTCAGGTGTGAAAGAGATTAGTCAGGGTTCGTGTGGGATGCACGACTTTATGATGTGTCGGGCCCTGATGCTAATCCCAATAGGCCGCAGTAAAAGGAACCGGCCGGGCAGGACTGACCTCGGGCAGCGGAGTCAGTTTACACAGGTCACAAAGAAGTCACAGAAAGATTGCGTGTCCTTTAGGCCTAGGCATGGCCTCAGTGCGCAGCCTATGTGAGGGCAACCACAAAATGGTTACCGTTTTAAAATGGAACCCGAGGGTTTAATATGTAGTATTGCATACACGGTGAGTTCATCGGGGAAACGTGACGAAAACACTCATACATACCGCATTAGTCATTTGCGGTTCGCTGATACCAAAATCGGCATGGTAGGACCATGCTACCAACATGGTTCCGAAATTTACAGTACCACAACGCCCAATGGAAATTTGCGAATATTGCACCTCAAATACATTCACCAAACCTATTACACACCAGCTAGGCTTTGTAGGTATGGATTACGCACAGATGAGAAGTGTCAACGTTGTAGTACTGAACCAGCAGATTTCCTGCATCTTGCATGGACTTGTGCAGCAGTACATGAGTTTTGGGAAAAGGTTACGCAGGCTCTGGGTGACATGGTGGGTATTCCTATTATCTGCTCTAGTCTCACCTGTTTACTGGGACTTGTCCGGAATGTGCGCGCCACTAAATGCAAATTTTGTATGATCGCTTTACTTCTAGCTAAGTGCCGAATTTCAATGTGTTGGGGTAGTAGAGGAGCCTCTAAAGTTAAACAGTGGCTTCAAGATATAGCATATTGTAAGGATATGTTGAAAACTTACGAAGAAGAACTGCCTGCCAGATCCAAGCCAAGAGACTACTGGAAATATTTGGTTGAATATCTGCGCACGAACCAGGTTGATTAACTGTGTATAGCGACTGTGTTTTTGTAGTAAAGATATCATGAGGTAACATCAAACAATTGCTGTAACTGGATGAAGGATGTTGTAGTACAGTTGGTCTGTATGTCGTTCACATGTTTGGACATTGTATGTCTTTGAAAATGCTAATTAAAAAAATAAAAAATAATTAGGGGGAGGGCAGGTGGGGAGCGGGTGAAATGACAATTGCAGAAATGAGAAATCAGCAGTGAAATGTTCAGGTGGGGGCAATTCTGTTTGAAAGGGTGCTAATGGGCACAGGTACATCAAAGAGAAATACAATAAATCTGCAGAAATTTTCTAAGACATTGACTGTACGAATGGATACACACAATCAGTTACTAATCTTCTGGAGTGTCATCCACAGCATGTTGTGCAGCTTCATATTATGCAAACATACCCCAGAAGCTCTTCGGGTGGTTACAAGGAAGGAGCAGTTCATTATAAACATCGGATTGGGTATTGCAATAGACTATATCGTGTTCCCACTCTGCCACCGTGGGCGCAGGGCCTCTCATCCAGTGCATCGCCAGCCAACACTTGGCAAGGAGAAGACCAATGGCAACCAACTTACGAACATTTTCTCAAGTTGTTTGGTATAGCCCAAGAGTGCCAGTAGGGGATCCGGGGCAAGAAAGTTCCCAAGTATGTCTTTCAACCTCTGGAATATTGTCCCCCAGTAATGTTGTACCTGTGGGCCCTGCCACGCTTGATGAAAAAAACCTGCATGCGGCGTTTGGCACCGCTCACAGTTGTCAGTGTTCCTCAATCCATTCCCGAATAGACGTAAAGGAGAATGATACACTCTATTTAAAAATTTGAAATGGGCGAGACGATGACGGCCATTGATAGAGATCCTTCGGGTAGCCTCGCAGCAGTAGAACTATATGTCATCTGTAATAAGAACTCCTATATCTAATTGCCAGGCTTGCCTAACCCTACTAAGGGATGAGGTCTTCATATCGCATATCTAGGGCTGAGGCATATAGCTTGGAAATGAGCTTACATGGGGACTGAGCACTCAATAGAGCTGTTGGGCTCCTCTAGTTCTTCACCCAGCATTGCTCGTAGGGCTTGTCGAGTTCTGAAGAAGTGGAATCTAGTCAAAGCCAAATGCGTACTGTCCGAACCCGCCACCTCATCCCACGTGCCCACCTGCCCATGCCTGAAGAGGTCACCCATGGTCAGTATGCTTAATTTATTTAGGGAATCCAAAGTCCCTTTCTCCGAACTGAGCTCAAACCATTGGCACCATTCAATGCGCATTCGGGGCGAATACAGTTGCGCCCCATCATACAGTCTGAGGAGCGCATTCCACGCGTGAACAACGGAATTGATCGAATCCAATATACCACATCACCTTGTTGGGGTCTGCGTTAGGAAGCGAGGTAGGGAGTGTGGGGCAGCAGCGACATTCTCAAGAAGGTGAGGCAAATCTTGGTGTCCATGCACCCAGCTGTATGCATGAGAGGCCTGTGCGGCCCTGAAATACAATTCAAAATTAAGGGGGCATTCAGACCACAGGCAGTGTACGGAACCATGAGGGTATCCAATGCAACTCTAGGGGATTTACCAGCCCATGCTAATTTAGTCATCAGGGATCGAAGTTCACGAAACAAATGCTGAGGTACCACTATGGGTATATTAGTGAAAAGGAAGAGCAGGCGAGGGAGCACAACCATGTTCATCAAAGAGACTCTACCGGCCAAGGAAAGTAGGAGTCTCATCCATCTGTCTACATTGTCCCCCAGCTTATCTATCACTGTACCATAATTGCCTCTGATTACCACATCAGCATCAGGGTGGATCTGTATTCCCAGATACCGCACCAGCTCAGTGGTCCATTGTAGTAGGAAATCGAGCGGAAACTGCACTGTGGTCAGAGGGAACAATATGGATTTATCCCAATTAATCCTTAGGCCAGAGAGACCACCAAAGCGTAGCACCTCGCGTATTACTGCAGATGGATGGGTCTTGGGGTCTCTAACATATAAAAGTGTATCATCCGCATAAGCAGAGGTAATGAGATTATAATGAGGAAAACTAAATCCTCTGTGCCTGTGGTATTCCCGCAATGCCCGCAGCAGAGGCTCAGCAGCTACTGCATACAACAATGGCGACAGCGGGCACCCCTGCCTCTGTGCCCCGCATAATAGGAAACGGGACAGAGACCACATCTCCCGTACGCACCCGAGCCACTGGAGAATTGTATAACACCGAGACCAGTTGCAGATACACCTCACCGACTCACTTGCGATGCAACACAGCGTACATAAAGCTTCATTCGATTGAATCAAAAGCCTTCTCGACATCTAAAAAAACCGTGGTGGCCTTAACCTCCGGGCGAACCTGCTGCAGAGCCCCAAAAACCATGCGTAGGTTATGTGAGAGCGTGCAACCTGGGATGAACCCAGCTTGTTCAGGACCTATAAGCTGAGGGAGAAGCGGCGATAAACGATTCGCCAAGATTATCGCGAACAGCTTAGTGTCCACATTGATCAATGAGAGCGGACGATAAGTGGGGCATCTTCGGGGGTCTTTATCGGGCTTTAACAAAGTATTGATCAGTGCCTCTCGCATAAATAGGGGCATGATGCCATCTGCCACCATCTCATGAAATAGGGTTATTAGATGGGGAATTAGAAGTTCACTAAAGCCTTTATAGAATGTGACTGTAAGGCCATCAAGCCCAGGGGCACTACCCTCGCCGCATCGACCCCAAGGCGAGGCGAACCTTCGCTGGCTCAACAAGGCGCATCAAAAACTCTCGATGCCAGTTCTGTAACCAGGGAAGCTGAATGTACTGCAGGTAGTTCGAGATATCATCATCACTGGGGGCAAGTTTAGAGCTATATAGCTCCTGATAATAAGAGCGAAACTGAGCGTTAATGTCAGTGTGTTGCTTCAGGAGTGACCCATCGTCCCCCTCCACTTCGGCGATATCTCCTGAGTCTAGTCGGCGGCGGGCAAGTGCAGCCAACACCGAGCCAGGCCGGTCAGACTCACCGTAAGCTTGCGTGGAAGCGTACTTGCACAAATGCATGACTTAGTTGTCGGCCTCATCATGGAATTCGGCCAGTGTGGCCTTAAGCTGCTCGCGCAGCTCAGGGTCGTTAGTGAGTAATAGGCGTGCCTCCAGGTCTGATAGACGGGTCTCCAGCAAAGCGAGGCGACCACAGATAGCATGAAGAACACCTGCATATTTACTAAAGGCTACACCTCTGATGAAGACCTTAAACGCCTCCCACACCATGGCAAAGGAGGCGACCGATCCCACATTGGTCTCAAAGTATTCAGAGATCGCACCACTGAGCTCCGAGTGGAAAACAGAATCTAACAGCGAATAGGGTGGAAAGCGTCACAAAAATGGAGGAGGGGAATGAGGGGGCACCGTGACAGGGGAGTGATCCGAAAAAGAGTGGGCCAGGACAGAGCAATCCAGAACCTTGGGCAACAGAGATTGTGAAATAAACCAGTTGTCAATGCGCCTGTGAATATTATATTGCACAGAGTAATGTGAGTAACCCCCCCCCCCCCGGGCATCTGAATGAGAGCGCCAAACATCCGCCAACTGAAGTTGTATAGCAATGTCTTCCACCGCCTTGGCCGAAGCAGCAAGACGATGAGCAGGGTGCCTTGAGCGATCAAGGGTCGGGTCCATTACACAATTAAAATCCCCACCTCAGAGTACCGGAAGGGAGCAGTGATCCTTTAGTAAAGCAAGTAGGGAGCGATAAAACCCCGGATCATCATAGTTCGGACCATATGAGTTGACAACCAGGAATTCCCACTCTGGGCCATAACATCGGGATATATTATATCTGCCTACTGGGTCCGATGCCAATGGTTCTAATTTGAAACCTGCCTTAGGGTTAAGCCATGTCAATACACCTCTAGAATGGGAATTGAAGCAACCCACCTGTGAGATCCCTGCTAATCTGCGTCCACTTAGGAGCTCAAAGCCCGGACGGAGATGCGTTTCCTGCAGCAGTGCCACGTCAATCTCTTTACGCTTAAAATAGGCGATAATTTTCCGCACCTAACGATGGTCATTTAAACCTCGGACATTCCATGTCATAAAGGTCATATGTTTGGGCCGGCTGGCCCTAACCTGAGGTTCTGTCATGACAACACTAATTGCACAAAGATCTGTCTCCACCCGCACCCCCACCATCTGCACCACCCACCATGCATACATTAATTGACAGGTGATCCATATAGAAGAAGAAGGAAAAAAGAATAATCCAACCAATCATACCTCCCCACACCCACGCCCTGCACCCCCCAACTTTGCAAAGGCGAGCAACCCATCCACATACCACAAAAAAATGACAACCATAGTACTATCACATCTAAAATGATGCAAAAATATCCAAAATCAAGAAAAAATGCAGGGGTTAACGCAGTGGGGCAGATGTCACTCAGCAACACAAGTTGATACAACCCTACGCCACAATACCGCAAGCAAAATACAGTATACTCCGTATGGACATGGCACAGAGCAAGCAAACATTAACATGTAGAACATAAGGGTGTGCCATATTGATACCTTTAGCATACTAAATATACTCCTCCTTGAGATATAATAGAAAGATTAGGCCCCCGAACCAGGGATCAGACCAGTGGCGGAAAATGATGTTGTTAGCTGAGAAAGAAAAAAAAACTGACCTAGAGCAAGTCCACAGCATCTTATCCAACGTAACATATTGGCCAACCCCCAAAAAACAGGACGGCGATGCATATATAACGTTATGACTGTGCAAAGCAATTTCAAAAAATACAAGCAAAGCGACATAGCATTTATGAAATGACAACATTATCTCAGTCATTGTCGTCGAGACTGCCAGGTACTTCATTCAGTACAGGAGCATCTTTCCGATCCTTCACACATTTGCCAGCTGTCTCCCAGTCTCGAAAAGCTTTCTGCAGGGACTGCCAGTCGGAGTATATTCTGGGCTTGCCATCAAATAGGACTTTGAGACGCGCCGGGTATAGCATCGTGTACTCAATGTGTTGGTCCCGCTGTTTCCGTTTAAAGGGAATGAATTGTCGCCTGGCCTCTTGAACTTTGAGGGTGAACTCCGGGAACAGAGAAATGGAAGCAAATTCGTATTGCAGAGTTCCCAGTTCTCGTGCTTTGAGTTACGCAGCATCCCTGTCCCGGTTGTTTAGGAGTTTCGCTATTATAGGCCGAGGCGGGGCACCAGGCTGGGGGCGAGGGCCGAGTGATCGATGGGCTCTCTCAACAACAAATAAATGGGAAAAAGAGTCAGCATCTAACAGGGTGGTTAAAAGCTTTTCCACAAATGTCTCCATATTTTCGGTCGCTGTAGATTCCCCCAGGCCCGTAATGCGGAGGTTGCTGCGATGTGACCGGGCCTCCAGGTCCTCAGCCCGATCCTGTAGTGCGGCCAATGTACGCTCAACCTGCCATCTCGATTTCAGTTATGCAGCGCTCTGCTATGTCAATGCGCTCTGAGTGTTTATCAACCCTCTCGGACATGCTGTCCATCCGGTAGGCCAGCGTATCTATCTAAGAGTCAAAAGCGGTGTACCCCTTCTGCATAGAGGCAATGATCTGCTTGATGTCGCCTACTGGGTCAGCAGGGGCCTCCGACTCGGAAAGCGCAGAGTCCGTCACCTCCTCATAGCACCAGGACTTACGTTGCCCAATATTGAGTTTAGGTTGGGGCTTGTTAGGTTTCCCCATCGCTAGGTCTGCGCACAATGGGTGACCCAGGAGACCACACAGTGGATTTGGCCGCAAAGCAGAGAGCGGGAGCGGATGAGGGCCAAGTCTATAGAGCTAGACCAGTAGGGATGACGGGAACACCGTAATCAGGAGAATCTAGTCATCAGCCAACTATCCAGGTCACTGGCCAGGATGGGAAGGGAGTGCAGAGCTCGCATCCACGCAGGAGTGGGGGTAGGGACTGGTGTATAGGCAGCAGCACCCCAAAGTATCTAGTTCCAGACCAGTATATGTAATACTCAGCCCCAAACCCAGTATCAAGCAAGAAAACACCAATGGGGCAGAGTGGTGGATGCCGCTGGCACGAGGGAGCTCCGGGCGCAGAGGTCGGGCCTCACTCACAGGGGACAAAATAAGTCTTCACCTCAGGCAACTCCCGCACCAGGCATGGGCTGAAGTGCAAGAGAGGAGACAGATCGCAAGTGGGGACAGCAGCGCCCAGGGGAGCAGTCACTCAGTCGGCCCGCACTGCACAGCGCAGGGGCTTCCCACCTCCGCAGAAGTCACCGCCGACAGGGATCCCAGACGTTGCAGCCTCAGAGAAGCATGGCCAAGACCTGCCCCACCGGGCCCCCTCCGTGTCTGGACGGACCAACAGCGGCCGCGCTGCCACCCAGGCGTCGTTATAGCTGGCAATCAGGCCCCCCCCCGGCTCGCCAGGCAGCAGGAGCGCTGCGATCCCCACGCCGGGGGCAGCAGGAAGCAGCAGCGGACCAGGAGTCACCCGCGGCCACGGGCCAGGACGGAGCAGCCGCCGGCCACAACATCACGGATTCGGTCTAGGCAGCAGGAAACTTGGGCGGCTCCTCCCGCAAGCGCGTGGGCAGTAGGCCGCGCCCCGCTCACGGATCAGCGGTCAAATGGCTCCCAGCTGGGATAACGGGCACCCAAGCACAGTCCCGGATGGAGTGGAGTCTCAAGATAGCAAAGCCTTTGCAGTCGCAATGACTAGAGGTAGGGAGTAAGCGGATTCCTGCCGGATTGCTGCGGTATGTGGCGGAGCTCTAGAACGATGCGGCCATTTTCCAGCCGGGCAAGCTCCACACCCCCAGAGTTCAGACAGTTGCAGCCAGATTAGCCTTGTTTCTTCCTTGCTGGTCTTCCCTTGCTTTTTGTACCTAAAAGAATTTAAATCTATGTATATTCGGCACAGAGCTTTTCAAGTTACCGGACCTTCCTATTTACAGACCAAGTTCCGGCTGTATTACCCTATGTTTTGCCTGCGCACGTCGGAGGTGAACCTTTTGAAACAACTGAACTTTAAATTAAGTCAGCTGGCTGACAAAACATCCTCTGTGCAGGCCACTTGGCTAGGGAATAGTTTGTCTGCTCACCTCTATTTCAGATTTGTTTTACTTCAGGAAGAATTTCAAAAACTGTGGGGCAGATTTATGAGGTTTTGCCGTAGGGAAGCGCAGCAGGCCTTCCTGCTGCGCTTCCCTACGGCTAAATATAAGGGCAGGGATGTGCCGTATCCATAAAATGCGGCGCATTACTGTCCTTTTCCCCTGCGCCGGCGCACAATGGGCTGCCTGCGCCAACGCAGGCACCTCTGCATCATGGTGCAAGGGTGCCTGCGTTGCGGAGATGAATGTTTTTGTACAGGAAGGGAAACCTTTCCGTACAAAAATAATCACAAGAGGTTTTTCCTCTTTGTATGGGTGCTGCAGAATGCAGCACACATACAAAAAGGAAAAACGAGGAGAAATAAAGATATTTCTCCCCGTTACGCCTCCCTTACGCCTCCCCTGGGGAGGCGGAAGCTTTTGGCGCTGCCTCAGATTTACGATTTCTCGTAAATCTGGGGCAGTGTCAAGAGGCCATGGATGTTGCTGGGAACGCCCCCAGCAACACCCATTGCACGCCCCTTTAACGCAGAACACTGCGTTAAAGGGACTGATATTTATGAGGCAGCATTAAGCCAAAAAAGTGGCTCAGTGCTGCCTGATAAATATCACGCAGGCTTCTGCACCACGGAACGTCACAAAAAGTGACGTTCCGATGGCGCAACGGGCCTCATAAATCTGCCCCAGGGTGTATAGCTGAAAGTGGCGTTTTCGGATCAGGATATTGTTGCCATTCTATTCACACTCCTACGACACCTTTCATAGGTAACAGTAGTGCTCTACAAATAGACCCACACAATACAATACAAATGGCAATACAATACACCTGGTACAGTAATCTTTGTGTGCACCACAATTTTGAGGGGTTTAAAAAAAGCAGTAACATGCCTCTGGTGAATAATGCACTTCTGGGAGAGTTCTGTGTTTTGTCCAATCACAGTTTTGACTCATAAAGTATATTGCACTTTGTGTAGCATGCAGATCACAGATTTGTAATTAAGTGAAACTCAAACCTGCAACCACCAGCTCAAATTAAACACCAAACACAGAGTCCAATTTGGCCATTCCATGAAATGGCACTGTCTTTAGGTCATTCTAGTGTATTCTTCTGCTTCTCTGCCGTCCCACACCCTGAGGTCGCTTGTAAAATCTAGATTCCAGAGCAAATACTGCAAGTATTGTATATTTATGGAGATTTTCCTTGCACAAATTCCTCAAACTATAAACCTGTGGGAATCAACGGTAGCATGGATTGTGTGCTGGGCGTGAGACTGTAGTCTCTAAGAATGCCATAAGGTGTCAGTATTTCCAAAGTTTTTAGCTTTTTCGGAGCTGTTAGCTGGTTTATGTTTCTGCGTGTTCACAATTGAAAACAAAAGAACGAATCTTAACACTGCTGAGGTCCACATCTGATCGCCGTAAGGCCCAGACTGGCTGGAAAGCGTGAGTGTACAAGGCACCTTCGCTTCCTTCATGAGCTTTACTGGCTTTAGTGCGAGGAACTGGATAGGGAACTAAAGCAGCCCTGGCAAAAATTATCAAAACAGATGAGGTCACTTTGTCTCCTCGCGCTGATGTTCAGCCATCCTCTCTCCGCCTCACCGTTCTCTCGTTTACCTCTCTAGGGGGCATATCAACAGCCGCGGCCCGTGGAGGGAGTTCCGTGGGGCGGTAAGGCGGGACGGGGGAGGGGCAGGGTGGGGTGTTCTAAAAACCGGAATATGGATAATTGCAGGTAAGTAAACAATTAAATAAATAAAACGAATTTCGTAGCGCTACGAAATTCGTTTTATTTCTTTAATTGTTTACTTACCTGTAATTATCCATATTCCGGTTTTTAGAACCCCCCACCCTGCCCCTCCCCCGCCCCGCCTTACCCCCCCACGGAACTCCCTCCACGGGCCGTGGCTGCATATCAACAAGCAGGCGATAAAAAATTATCGCCGCTTTTGCGGCAGTTTTCGGCCGAAAAGCGGCGATAATTTTATCGCCTAATCAGCAAGGTCACGCTAACGCGTGAAACCTTGCTTTAGCGTCAGGATTCCTAACGCCCAGCTTTGCATCTCTAATGAGATGCAAAGTGGGCGTTCCTGACCTGGCATGACAGGAGAAATGTCGCTAAGCGACATTTCTCCTATCAGCAAGCCTAACGCTATGAAGCGTCAGGAAAAGTAGCGATAACCCCTGTTATCGCTACTTTCCTTACGCCTGCTTCAGGACTGACTTAGCCATGATATCCTATGGAAGGTGGATATCATGGCTAAGTTTGTGAGTCCCTATCAACTAGCTAACGTGAGATTATCGCTGGGTTTCCAGCAATAATCTCACGTTAGCCAGTTAGCGCTAGGATTTTTATCGCTGATGAGATAAGCGTTGCTAATAGCACGCTATCCCAGCGATAAAAATTGGCGCTAGCCGGCGATAAGGATCCGAGCGCTAAGTGCACTCAGCGATAATTATCGCCGGTTGTTGTTGATATGCCCCTAAGGGGCATATCATCAAGGCCCCCGAGATAAAATTATCACCGCTTTAGCATCCGTTTTCGGACCAAAAGCGGCAATACTTTTATCGCACTATTAGCAAGGTCACGCTATTGCGTGAATCCTTGCTGCAGCGCCCTTTCCCTTAACGCCCAGCTTTGCATCTCTAATGAGATGCAATGTGGGCGTTCCTCCCCAAAACAACGTGAGAAATGTCGCTAACCGGCATTTCACCTATCAACAATGTGAACGCTAACCTGCAGAGCGATAAGAAAAGTAGCGCTAACCGCGGTTATCGCTACTTTCCTTACGCCTGCTTTCAGGCTGACTTAGCCATTATATCCATTGGAAGGTGGATATAATGGCTAAGTCGGCCCTGCCCTATCAACAACGTATCGCCAATCGTTGTGCGATTATCGCTGGATTTCCAGCGATAATCGCACATTTGGCAGCTAACCCTGGAATTTTTATCTCCTCGGCGATGTGCGTTGCTGAAAACGCGCTAATCGGGTGATAAATTTCAGAGTTAGCCGGCGATAAATATGCAAGCGTGCTTTGCGATATTTATCGCTGCCCTTGATGATATGCCCCTAATTGCTTTCTTTCTATCTTTCCCCTCCCTGCCTTTCTCCCTCTCTGGAAGACGCCGGGGGTACATTTACAAGGAAATTGCACTGTGCCACATTTAGCAGCACCATTTCCAAAATGCAGGAATGTTACAATACAGCACACCCCTGTGTTTTCCCTAGCACTGGCGCTAAAATAGCTGCCTAGCGCCAACACAAACACTCTTACACCATAGTGCAAGGGTTCCTGCGTTTCAGAGATGATTGTTTATGTGGAGGAAGGTGTCCCTTCCTGCACATAAACAGTCAAATAATGCTGTTTTGCTACTTCTATGTGTGCTGCATTTTGCAGAACATACGCAGCACACATAGAAGTAGCAAATCACCATTATTTAATGATTGTTTTTGTGCAGGAAGAGCCACTTTCCTGCACAAAAACAATCATTAATGGTGTTTGCTCTTTCTATGTGCGCTGCATGCAGCACACATAGAAAGAGCAAAAACAAGGACAAATGAAAGTATTTCTCCTCGTTGCGCCAATCCAATGCTTGCTTTTGCATGAAGTTAGTTTTTGGCGCAGCCTCAAATTTACAGATCCTTGTAAATCTGGGGCAGTGTCAAAACCAATGGGTGTTGAGGTGGAACGCCCACTGCAACCCCCATGGCATGCTCCTTTAATGCAGATACCTTCAAGGAAGGGTACCACATTTCCTAGGCGGAGTTAAGCCACAAATTCTGGCATAACTCCACTTTGTAAATATGGAGCAGGGCATCGAGCCACCGGAACGTCGGTAAAAGTGACGTTCCGGTGCCACAACCCTCTTGTGTATATGCCCCGTGGGTCTGCTGCAATTAACCTCGGGGAGCTAGAGAAATTTACAGGGACACAAAACATGGCCTCACCCCTCTATGGACTCCAACCAAATGGGGAAATCCTGGTCAAATAAATGGCTTGTCGAGCCCTCATATAATGGACCATTCTACATGGAACCAAGGTTTGGACTGCAAAGCAAAGCGTCTGCCTTTTTTAGGAGTGCAGCGCAAGTTTATCGAATGAGCCATGACAGCATACTGAGATTACCATTTAGCTTATTGTTGAGGTAGGCGTGCAGTGCCCTTAGAGCTGAAAGGGCTTTTACCCCCCCGTGTGTGTGTCAGCCTAGACTGAGGCAGCTTCCCAGACACACACACACACAGTTCTTGAGCTACTGTGGGCCGACTGGCCTAGTGTCTTATCTCAGCCTCACCGAGTATTGCACAGGTCTTTAAAAGACCATTTACTTGTAAACAAGGTTTTGCTGTTTTTTTCACCGGTTCATGGAACCCATGCGTCTCCACTCTGCCCATTCATTACATTTGCAAATGACTTTTTCTGCCACAGTGTGAGAATGCATTTCCTGAAAAGTAACCTTCGGCTTTGGTTTTTTGCCGTTTTATACAGCTCAAACTCGACCCAAAGACGTTGAGGCACTTTACATGAGTACCAGTTACATTATACAAGAACACATTTATTTTCGTAGGCACGGAGAGATTAAGTTAGTTGCCCAGAATCACAAGATGTTGAGCTGGCACCAAGAATCAAACCTGGCTCACCAACTCAAAGCCAGCCGCTCTGGCAGCTATGCCACATCCTTTCCAATTTCAAAGCATATCAATATATCACACATCAATCAAATCATTGTCTGAAAGGAGGTTGCAGGCCCACAAAATATTTATTTCCTCCACCCTCCATCCTTGATCGATGCTGTAATAGAAATTATGGGGCATATTATCAAGACAGGCGATACAATTATCGCCGCTTTAGCGGCAGAAAACTGCCGCTAATGCGGCGATAATGGGCTTGAGAATATGCTCTATGGAATTCCAATTGAAGCCCAGGTTAGATGTCCTTCACATCTAACATGGGCTTCAATTGGAATTCCATAGAGCATATTATCAAGGCCCATTATCGCCGTTTTAGCGGCAGTTTTCTGCCGCTAAAGCGGCGATAATTGTATCGCCTGTCTTGATAATATGCCCCCTTATTTGAGACCCCACTCGCTACTATGGATATCAAACATGCTGAGTTACTCAGAGTGTATAACCGGCATTCAGACAATTCACCCATCATTCTCAAAGCTCACCTTGCAATCACAGTGATCTGACTGTATTTACGATGATCACCATGCACTCACACCATTCAACCTCTTCTTACCAGCACCAACATGAGCACACTGCTCAGCCTACACTCACATGATATTCCACTAACCTGCCTCTCTCACCTTGAAGGTGAGAGGTGTGGAGCAGCGGTCAAAGCAACTGACTCTGGAGCACGGGGCTCACGGTTCTATCACCAGCAACAGCTCAGGTAAGCATCATATGACTGGGCAATAGCTCACTTCATCTCCTTGATGGCTCCCATTGCCATGAAACCTTAAGGGGTGATATGTTAGCGCTTTACAAATACTGATTATTATTTCCCTGCAGTCTCCCCACTCACCCTACACTCACAGCGATCACACTGTACTTACACCGCTCACCATGCACTCACGCTGTTCATCCGGCACACGTTGTTTACCCTGCACTGTCATTACATTCCACTTACCTGTCACTCTTACTGCTTACCTTGCAGTGTCACCACTCACCCTGTATTCAGTCTCAAAAAAGCATGTCTTGCACCGTGCATTTATTCTGCATTTTCAGCCTCACCCAACTCAAATGGGCATATGGCTCGCTCTGCACTCACTCCTCTCACCCTACTTTCACATGGGCACATTACTTCTCCTGAATTTACATAGGCACTCCTGTCACTCACACAGCTCACCGTTCACTCAGATTGGCACACCACTCACCCTGCACTCACACCACTCAAACAGGCACAACACTCACACCACTCACCCTGCACTCCCTTCTGTCACCCTGCACTCACACACGCGCACTGCTCAGCCTGCACTCACACAGGCACTTCATTCACCCATTACTTATGCAGCTCATGCTTCTTGCACACAGACACACTAATCTGCCAGAACTCACATGGGCAAACCACTCACCCTGCAATACCTTCTCTCACAATGAGCTCACTGGTCATTTCCACAGCTCACCTTCACTCTTGCTTCTCATCCTGCACTCACACAGGCACACTGGTCACCCATCATGCACCCACACACACCACTCACTCTGCATTTACACCACTCTGACCACCCACCCTGTACTCATTACTCTCACTCTGTATGCACTCCTCTCACCCGGCACTCACATGGGCCCTTCTCTCACCTTGCGCTCGTAGCTCATCTTACACTCACATCAGCACACCTTTCATCCTAAACTGACAAAAAGTATGCTGCATTCACTCACAATATTCACAATCACCCAGTACTTACATAAGCACAGCTCCTGTGCTGCACACATAACAAGCATTGGCAAAGCCCCTTGCTGTATAAAGTATATCTATGCAAGCTAGAGTGCATGCCAAACAGTGCATGCTATGTCACAGACGAGACCTAAAAATTAACCAACTGTCATGAATATACACATTTCTACAAAGGCACCTGCAGAGTATCTGTTCTTTCTGCAGAACTAGACACATAGTTACTTCCAGCTATACCTATGTGGCTGGTGCAAGAAGGAAGGGTGATGGCAAAAGGAGAGAGATCAGATCTGAGGATGGTGAGAGATTGAGGATCAGTCTGAGCCTATAGGGATAAGCTGGGAGTGAATGTTTATTAGGTACAGGAGTAGAAAGCAGGCAAAGGCTGCAGAAGGGGGAAGCAGGCACAAGAGGCTAAGGATGAAGCAATACAACATAGGCTGTGAGCTGGTGAGGGAATAGAGTGGGGACTTAGGTATTGCAGGTGGGAGAAGTAGCACTGTCTCCAGAGTAAATGTTTAATCCTTTACCTGAGTTTTCATGGCCTGCATAGAGTCATGGTGTTTTTGCTGCTTCTGTAGCCACAACGTGGTTCAGCGTATGGATCTGTTGGCCTGCATGATGGCAATGCTCTGTGGAGGCTGGCTACAGTGGAGAACTGTCTGAGACTGTGCATCGCACCCACTTCTTTAAGACACTTAAGGGCATATTTACAAGCAAGTGGCAGAGCATGGGTTAGCTCAAAATTGCTAATGCCACGCCCTGTCACTTCAGAAGCACAGGTATGTGCCATATTTACAATAATACGGTGCACCCCTTAGGAACCCCCTGTTCTGATGCTAAATTAAGCTACCTAGCGCCAACGAAGCACCCTTGCACCATAGTGCAAGGGTGCCTGCATTGAGGGAATGATTGTTTATGTGCAGGAATTTGTCCCTACCTGCACATAAACAATCCACAATGGCTATTCCTAACTTCTATGCGTGCTGCATTGTGCAGCACACATAGAAGTTTCAAATCGTCATTTTTTGAATGATTGTTTTTTTGCAGTAAGGGACAACTTCCTACACATAAACAATCATTCATGGCAATGTGCTGTTTCTATGTGTGTTGCACAATGCAGCACACATAGAAAAGCAAAAAGGAGAAGAAATAAAGCATTTCTCTTCGTTTTGCCATGTTAAAACCAGGTTTTTCCTGGCCTTAATTTTGGAGCTGCCTCCTATTTATGCCACCCTTGTAAATAGGAGGCAGTGTCAAAATCAATGGGTGATTTGGCAGAACACCCACCGCAACCCCCATGGCATGCTCCTTTAATGCAGATACCTTCAAGGAAGGGTACCACATTTCCTAGGCGGAGTTAAGCCACAAATTGTGGCATAACTCCACTTTGTAAATATGGAGCAGGGCATCAAGCCACTGGAACGTCGGTAAAAGTGATGTTCCGGTGCCACAATCCTCTTGTGTTTATGCCCCGTGGGTCTTCTGCAATTAACCTCGGGGAGCTAGAGAAATTTACAGGGACACAAAGCATGGCCTCACCCCCCTATGGACTCCAACCAAATGGGGAAATCCTGGTAAAATAAATGGCTTGTCGAGCCCTCGTATAGTGGACCATTCTACATGGAACCAAGGTTTTGGACTGCAAAGCAAAGCGTCTGCATTTTTTAGGAGTGCAGCGCAAGTTTATCGAATGAGCCATGACAGCATACCGAGATTACCATTTAGCTTATTGTTGAGGTAGGCGTGCAGTGCCCTTAGAGCTGAAAGGGCTTTTACCCCCCTTGTGTGTGTCAGCCTAGACTGAGGCAGCTTCCCGAACACACACACACACACAGTTCTTGAGCTGCTGTGGGCTGACTGGCCTAGTGTCTTATCTCAGCCTCACCGAGTATTGCACAGGTCTTTAAAAGACCATTTACTTGTAAACAAGGTTTTGCTGTTTTTTTCACCGGTTCCTGGAACCCATGCGTCTCCACTCTGCCCATTCATTACATTTGCAAATGACATTTTCTGCCACAGTGTGAGAATGCATTTCCTGAAAAGTAACCTTCGGCTTTGTTTTTTTTGCCGTTTTATACAGCTCAAACTCGACCCAAAGACGTTGAGGCACTTTACATGAGTACCAGTTACATTATACAAGAACACATTTATTTTCGTAGGCACGGAGAGATTAAGTTAGTTGCCCAGAATCACAAGATGTTGAGCTGGCACCAAGGATCAAACCTGGCTCACCAACTCAAAGCCAGCAGCTCTGGCAGCTATGCCACATCCTTTCCAATTTCAAAGCATATCAATATATCACACATCAATCAAATCATTGTCTGAAAGGAGGTTGCAGGCCCACAAAATATTTATTTCTTCCACCCTCCATCCTTGATCGATGCTGTAATAGAAATTATGGGGCATATTATCAAGACAGGCGATACAATTATCGCCGCTTTAGCGGCAGAAAACTGCAGCTAAAGCGGCGATAATGGGCTTGATAATATGCTCTATGGAATTCCAATTCAAGCCCAGGTTAGATGTCCTTCACATCTAACATAGGCTTCAATTGGAATTCCATAGAGCATATTATCAAGGCCCATTATCGCCGTTTTAGCGGCAGTTTTCTGCCGCTAAAGCGGCGATAATTGTATCACCTGTCTTGATAATATGCCCCCTTATTTGAGACCCCACTCGCTACTATGGATAACAAACATGCTGAGTTACTCAGAGTGTATAACCGGCATTCAGACAATTCACCCATCATTCTCAAAGCTCACCTTGCAATCACAGTGATCTGACTGTATTTACGATGATCACCATGCACTCACACCATTCAACCTCTTCTTACCAGCACCAACATGAGCACACTGCTCAGCCTACACTCACATGATATTCCACTAACCTGCCTCTCTCACCTTGAAGGTGAGAGGTGTGGAGCAGCGGTCAAAGCAACTGACTCTGGAGCACGGGGCTCACGGTTCTATCACCAGCAACAGCTCAGGTAAGCATCATATGACTGGGCAATAGCTCACTTCATCTCCTTGATGGCTCCCATTGCCATGAAACCTTAAGGGGTGATATGTTAGCGCTTTACAAATACAGATTATTATTTCCCTGCAGTCTCCCCACTCACCCTACACTCACAGGGATCACACTGTACTTACACCGCTCACAACGCACTCACGCTGTTCATCAGGCACACGTTGTTTACCCTGCACTGTCATTACATTCCACTTACCTGTCACTCTTACTGCTTACCTTGCAGTGTCACCACTCACCCTGTCTTCAGTCTCAAAAAAGCATGTCAGGCACCGTGCATTTATTCTGCATTTTCAGCCTCATCCAACTCAAATGGGCATATCCCTCACTCTGCACTCACTCCTCTCACACTACTATCACATGGGCACATTACTTCTCCTGCATTTACATAGGCACTCCTGTCACTCACACAGCTCACCGTTCACTCAGATTGGCACACCACTCCCCCTGCACTCACACCACTCAAACAGGCACAACACTCACACCACTCACCTTGCACTCCCTTCTGTCACCCTGCACTCACACATGCGCATTGCTCAGCCTGCACTCACACAGGCACTTCATTCACCCATTACTTATGCAGCTCATGCTTCTTGCACACAGACACAATAGTCTGCCAGAACTCACATGGGCAAACCACTCACCCTGCAATACCTTCTCTCACAATGAGCTCACTGGTCATTTCCACAGCTCACCTTCACTCTCGCTTCTCATCCTGCATTCACACAGGCACACTGGTCACCCAACATGCACCCACACACACCACTCACTCTGCATCTAACCCACTCTGACCACCCACCCTGTACTCATTACTCTCACTCTGTATGCACTCCTCTCACCCGGCACTCACATGGGCCCTTCTCTCACCTTGCGCTCGTAGCCCGTCTTGCACTCACATCAGCACACCTTTCATCCTAAACTGACAAAAAGTATGCTGCATTCACTCACAATATTCACAATCACCCAGTACTTACACGAGCACAGCTCCTGTGCTGCACACATAACAAGCATTGGCAAAGCCCCTTGCTGTATAAAGTATATCTTGCCAGCTAGAGTGCATGCCAAACAGTGCATGCTATGTCACAGACAAGACCTAAAAATTAACCAACTGTCATGAATATACACATTTCTACAAAGGCACCTGCAGAGTATCTGTTCTTTCTGCAGAACTAGACACATAGTTACGTCCATCTATACCTATGTGGCTGGTGCACGAAGGAAGGGCGATGGCAAAAGGAGAGAGATCAGATCTGAGGATGGTGAGAGATTGAGGATCAGTCTGAGCCTATAGGGATAAGCTGGGAGTGAATGTTTATTAGGTACAGGAGTAGAAAGCAGGCAAAGGCTGCAGAAGGGGGAAGCAGGCACAAGAGGCTAAGGATGAAGCAATACAACAGAGGCTGTGAGCTGGTGAGGGAATACAGTGGGGACTTAGGTATTGCAGGTGGGAGAAGTAGCACTGTCTCCAGAGTAAATGTTTAATCCTTTACCTGAGTTTCCATGGCCTGCATAGAGTCATGGTGTTTTTGCTGCTTCTGTAGCCACGACGTGGTTCAGCGTATGGATCTGTTGGCCTGCATGATGGCAATGCTCTGTGGAGGCTGGCTACAGTGGAGAACTGTCTGAGACTGTGCCTCGCACCCACTTCTTTAAGACACTTAAGGGCATATTTACAAGCAAGTGGCAGAGCATGGATTAGCTCAAAATTGCTAATGCCACGTTCTGTCACTTCAGAAGCACAGGTATGTGCCATATTTACAATAATACGGTGCACCCCTTAGGTTCTCCCTGTTCTGATGCTAAATTAAGCTACCTAGCGCCAACGAAGCACCCTTGCACCATAGTGCAAGGGTGCCTGCATTGAGGGAATGATTGTTTATGTGCAGGAATTTGCCCCTTCCTGCACATAAACAATCCACAATGGCTATTCCTAACTTCTATGCGTGCTGCATTGTGCAGCACACATAGAAGTTGCAAATCGTCATTTTTTGAATGATTGTTTTTTTGCAGTAAGGGACAACTTCCTACACATAAACAATCATTCATGGCAATGTGCTGTTTCTATGTGTGTTGCACAATGCAGCACACATAGAAAAGCAAAAAGGAGAAGAAATAAAGCATTTCTCTTCGTTTTGCCATGTTAAAACCAGGTTTTTCCTGGCCTTAATTTTGGAGCTGCCTCCTATTTATGCCACCCTTGTAAATAGGAGGCAGTGTCAAAATCAATGGGTGATTTGGCAGAACACCCACCGCAACATCCATTGCCCACTGCTTTCATGCTAATTATAGTATGAAAGGGTGCAATTTTTATAAGGCGGCTTGCAAAATAGGTGAATCCTCTATCGCCACAAGAATGCCATTAAAAGTGATGTTCCTGTGGCGATAAGGGCTTGTAAATATGCCCTTTAGGCTCAAGTTCCAACAGTATTTCATCTGAGAGACTGGGGCTCGTGAAAGCACACCAAAGCTTTAGCTCTGCATGAGAACACAGGCACCAGCATTGAGGTTTTCTGTTCATATTCTCAGTTCAAACATGTTCAGTTGCTGCTACCACACAGCATGACCAAAGGGTTGCAGGTGATGCTATAACATTGGCCCTAATGCCTGTTGGAGCTGTCAGTTATCACTTGAATTCTAACATCTGCACATGACATTGAATCTTTGCCACATGACTGCTTAATTTTTGATTGGTTCAAAAAGATTTGGACGAACATCACAAAGTGAAACCTGTTTTTAAACTTTTTACATAGTTGCCTATTGTACTGCATGACACCTTCAGCCATTCCTGGCTGTCCATTCACCACAATGGTTCATAATGAAATGTGTGATTTTTATGTTTGTTTTTTTACATTGCATGTAAGGATTTTCAGACCCAACTTACAAAGTGTTACTGCATAAAAAAAACACGTGTGTCAAAGGAGTCCAGCATTTCATGAGATCAATTGGATGCTGTGATATTAATTTTTGACAAAAGGTTGTTTATTTCTACTTGTAAAATTGCACTACACAAGTATCTTAACTTTTCTAGACTAGTGCATGCAATTATGTCATGGGCTGCCATAAAATATCTCACTATCCAGAAGCAGTGCAGTGTTTTTTTAGCCCTCTCAGTTTTGTTCAAAATCATAGGGGGATAACCATCGCAAATTTAGCCTAGCGCAACTTTGCATATCGCAGTCTATCGCGGGAAACAACGCCGTGTTAAAGTAGTATTCTCAACCTGGCGGCACCATGCGATAGTCACATGATAAAGCGTCAAATTACCACGTTAAACACAACGTGACACCACAAAAATGCGAAACACGAACGTCTAAAAGTAGCGATGAGGCCAACCGCGATACAAAAATCAGCGATAGCCAGCTCCAGGCCTGCAATTCCCACGCGTCATGCGGGAAAATGCGCCATAAAAGCAACAAAAAAAAAACTGGTAGCCCCATGGATGCTCCCGGACCCAGTGCAGAGGCCAAGGCGAACCCCACAAGCCCCACAGACCACCACAAGGAACCTCGTGGTCGGGGAAAGCCAAGGAGAAGAGGAACAGGCAGACGAGGTGCAGTCCGCAGGAAAACCAGATCAGCGTCACGGAGGCGACAGAACACCGCCATCCACTGACAATATGACAAACGTGAACGCAGTCGGAGTTTCGAGGAGGTCTATGGAGGAGGACAATATGAGCAGGCACGATGTGAAAAGCCAAACCAAGCACAAACCTGCTGCCAACAGGAAGGCAGCAACAGCGACAAGAGGGGGGAGTCCTGCACCACAGGGGGAGCTGGAGGAAATGGAGGCCACAGTCATCAGGGTGGAGACGGCGCAAGGAGTTGGGGGTCTGGACACAGCCCGATAGGAACGGACGCAACATCAACCGGGTGAGTAACGACCAGGGACTGGGGCATGGGGGGAGATGGGCACAATGGCACACATGCACAAAGATGTGTAGCACACTGCACAACCACAATGACCCCGGATCATGTCCCTGATCCTCGTGGCACACTGCAGCACACACACATAGCAATAACAGCAACACCGACACTGCAGAACAGAGGACACAACTGGGTCCGCTCATGCGCCGAAACAGGCCAATCACATCCAACATAGCAGGAAACTGCGAGATGGAAATGTACGTGTACAACCTCACATCCATCATGTACTCCAAATGTCCCGCATCAAATATACAGCACCTCCCAAACAGTCACAATGTACATTGCCATACACTCTGCATGTAAACTAGAACAATGCACCAACACACATGTCAACATAATGTCAACATGCATCTCCCCTTGCAGAGGGTCAAACAACATCTCCAGCAGATCAGACCAGACTACTCATCAGTGATGCTGGAGAGGACCACCACACCCTCGACACCAACGCCCTACAACAGCCCATGGACATCTCAGGCAACCCACCCCCAGGAGCAGTGCAGCCAAGCTACATAGAGGAGACACCAGCCCCTGCACAGACCACACAGCAGGAATCACTCGCCTCCATGGCTGGCTCCCAACACTCCACTTCGGCAGACATTGAATTCCAATGCCAGGTGTCAGAATGGCAAAAGTAGGTGGCCGAATAGGTGTGGGTGAGGTCAGAGCACATGGCAGCCAAACTAGATCACACACGTGGGTGTTCAAGTTCCACCAGGCACAACCTACACCCCACAAAGAAGACAGAGATACATGCATACTTCCTGCAATGAACCACGCCCAGAGCCCAGGAATCATCATTCACACCCCCATGCTGGACCTCCAATCGATGCCCCAAGACACTCCTCCCACGTATTGAGCGGGTGACGACAAAGCTGCATGTCCAAGGTTTTCCCGCTACCAGCGGTGACATGGTATGCGTCCGCTGTACACAGCACAATGTAATGTAGTAAGTCCAGGCACCCTCATGTATACATCATGACCACACGGACACACTGAGATAGTTAATGGAACTGGCTACGGGCATGTGCGCCCGGCTCTTTTATTGGCAGGGACACATGTACAGTGACGCCTTTGCTGGATGTGTGTGGCGTGAATGTAAGCAAGCCCACACGGTGTTGCTGGTGCTGGCAACAACTTGAACAGTGAACACTATGAATATGGAAACAGAAAACACCAGCATTACAGAGACAACTGGGAAGCATCATGTTGGTAGCCGGAGCAAGTACAGAGGTCACCCAACATTTAAACAGGAGTGTCCGTGAGTTGCAGTGCACTGATGTTGGGGCACTAGAGCTGAGCTTGCTCATGTGAAGAAAATGTCTAGGATTGTGTCCCTTGGGTAAATACCTGATGCAGCTGCAGTGATGTGTGTTACACCTGCATCATCTTCCTCATCATCGTCCCAGGTCTCCCACACTGCCTCAGGTGACATTGCTGCGTGAGCTCTCCACAGCACACAACTCAATCAGAATTGGTCCATGAGTCGGTGTGCTCTGAGTCAGTGGCAACTGGAGTGCAGAGCAGGGTATCAGGCAGATGATGGCATCCAAGACAGGTGTGACCAACTCTGATAGTCAGGCATTAAGACACTTTTGACTCTGGCAGTCGTCACCTGGAGGTGGTCCTGGCGGTGGTGGCGTGCGCCTCCTGCGTTGATGCGACTTCTGGGCCGGTAAGGACTCTAATTGATCTGTGAGCCCTGGTGAACCGCAGCTGAGGCTGGAGGCAGCGGACAGCGCAGGGCCACACACACATGGCCTCGATGACCCAAGGCCACCGTCTTAGAGGCCATGCAATATCTCACCGGACAGGGTCCCTGACTTGAGCTGCATAGAGTTAGTGGCCCGGATGCAGTGTGGCCGGCACAGGCACACCGCCACAGGACGTGACTTGTGGTGCAGTGAGATAGGGGCACATGAAGTGCTGTGCTGGTCCACGTCGATGTCCAAGGTGAATGTGGCAGAGGCTTGCGGGGGACAGTGGAAGGTGTCCTCCAGGGCATGATGCAGTGGGCGGAAGCCGGCCGAAAGCAGCAAATAGAGGATTGGAATGCTACAGCCTCATTTTTGCAACAAAGTCTGTATCACCGACATGATGATGAAGACAACCCTCAGTCCATAGACTCAGTCGCCTCCAAAATTTTACAAGAAAGTGTCCATGGCTGTCGGGGAACAGACGCAGTGGCACCCGAGCTGAAAAGGGATGCAGTCTGCGATGAGGCCATTGCAATGATATACAATCTGCCATGAATAAATCAAGACTGAGTTCCCAATGTGTGAGCTACTTGACCGCAGTGTAGGCCGGAGGCAGAGGTCCCCATGGGCCCACAGCCACGTGTCGTTGGGATGCTATGCACAGAGTTGCTGCCACCTGATCGAAGGGTGTACAGTGAAGTAAGGCTGCCATGTATGTATGGCCTTGGACATCATGAAATCAAGACACAGTTCCATATGTGTGACCTACTTCACTGCAGTGTCGGCCCGAGGCAGCGGTCAACAGGGCCACACAGGCATGTGTTATTGGCCCGCGATGCACAGAGTTAGTGACATCAGAGCAGTTGTCGGCAGTGTTCGATCACCTCCGTTAAGATGATCCTTTTCTCCTCAAGACTGAACCGTGTCTTCCTCTTTCACCTCTCCCTGTGTGCAATGATATGAACTCTGGCATACATGAATCAAGACTCAGTTCCAAGTGTGTGACCTACTCGGACTCAGTGTAGGCCGAAGGCAGTAGTCAGCAAGGGACCCCAGACAGCTGTCGTTCGAATGCTATGCACAGAGTTGGTGGCCCCACATAGAAGGGAGAACACAGATATGACTCAGCCATGAAGTGTGTACTCTGCCATTGCATTATCAAGACTCAGTTCCAAATCTGTGACCTACTTGACTGTAGTGTAGGCCGGATGCAGCAGTAGAGTACATAAACAAGAAAGGAGTAAAGCGGGCCTGTGTCGCGGAGGCTGTGATGGTCTGAGGAGGCTGCCAAGGTCGCGGGCCTTGAGCTTGCACTGGCATGTGGTGGGCCCTCTTTGACACACGCCAGTGTCAGCAGATGAGCAGTGTGGCCTGGCTGTGCAGGGGCAGGCCTGACGGGTTCGGGGTCCAGCGGCCCGGGGTACAGCAGGTACACAGGATCGCAGGCAACTCCACTCACGACGACGGCGTCGGCCTCATGACGGGGTGAGAGGCGCCGCGCTGGCAGAGACGTTGGGCATTCCGGAAGAGAACCACGCCCAGGACTATGTGCTTTTTATTCACACCCTTACGCTGGCCTGGCGTATGCCGGGCAGTCCACTCCGCTCACGCTTGCAGGGGGGGACGTAACCCATTTCCCACTGGCTGGAGTGACATGGTTGCATCAACTGTCCACTACACTCCATACACCAGCAGTGTATGTCACCATGGATATGGGTGTGTTCTGCATACTGCAGTCTGTCCAGCACATCTCTGCCACACTTGGCATTGTGTACTTTTCCATTCATGGGTCACTTGCCTCCTACACACATGCCTGGTTCCCACCTCTCACCACATTTTGCTATTGTGTGGCTGAGGTGCCATGACGTTGATTACTTATGTACATGGCTGGCCCAGGTTACCACAGTAAGTAGTGCTGTCGTGTCTGGTCGGTGGGCATGTTGTTTTGCATGTGGTATGTAATTTTGTGACGTGTGCAATGCCAGAGTTGTGAGTTGCATCGTTGTGAAGTTGAGGTTTGTGGGGTTTTCATTTGGTACTTGCCAACGGGCTGTGCATTTCCATTGGTGCCATCCTGGAAGCGTGGGTTGATGTAAGATGAAGGTATCATGCACACTGCCTGGGTTGTTGGCGATGACGTTGGTGGCGATTCCACGGTGTTCAAATGTTGCCTGCACATTTATGGGAGGCGTGTGCTTTCTGTTGAGGTAATTGTGTGCGGTGTCACCAGGGGGCACAAGTAGGACATATGTGCTGTCGTGCATCCAGCTATGGCGTATAGTCCTTGCTTGGTCTCCAGCTGTTCATGCGCAGAGTGGTGGACGTGTAGGTACTGGGGTTCCAGGCTGATGATGGCATCCAGGACAGGTGTGAGGGACTTGGATGTGGCTGGCTGTGAGTCTGAGACTCCTCCGACTCTGGCTGTTGTTGGTTGGGAGGTACCAGTGCGCAACAGGTGCAGCACAGCCAGCAGCTTTGTCTGTGGAGGGATGATGGTTGTCTGCTGTGTTGGTGCAGTCAGCCAGTTGGGCGATGATGGTCAGGATGCGTCGGATGGTTGTCCTTTTGAGCCTGTAGGGGGAAATTACATTGTTTGGTGTTAGGTCTGTGCAGCTGGTGTGTTTCCTGGGGGTCCGCTGTCTTTGTCTGCACTGCCTCTATGGTGGTCCGGGGGGGTGGCGGTCCTGTGTGTGTTGTTGCCCTCTCGGGACTAAGGGATGCATGGTCAGTGGCTCCATGGCATCTGTTATTCTTCATGTGTGGGTCTGGGCTGTGTTCCCTTTGATTGTGCAGGTTGTCATCCGACTTTACACCAGGTCAGAGCAGGTGTTAATTTTCTGCTGCTCACGCGCCTCATCGCCTGTTTTGTGATCTTATCGCCGATGTGGCTGGTTGTTGAGAATGTTGAGGTGTGGTGTTGTTGGGGCTTTTTACTCTGGAACCCCTACTCTGCATCTCATTAGCGATAGTTGCTGTGGTCATCTGTGGCGATGCTATCACCATAAATCTGGCGATATTGGCTGTTTGCACTAGCTTGTGAATGGGGCGGTAATTTTATCGCAACTTTGGCTGCGATAAAGTGCCGATAACTGGCGATAGCTCCTTGAGAATATGTCCCAAAGTTTCCATTGCTTTCCTTTCATGCATTTATTGCCAATAATCTTACACTGTTCCTATCTGCACCCGTTGTGCCTTAGACTCTTAGAGGTTTTACTGAGTGAATGGCAATGTCTCCATGGAGATAAGTAGTGCATAGTGCACAGTTGTACTGTCAGAATATGTTTTAGGATAATTAGTAGGTAGCAGGGAAAGCTGACTGGAGCCAAGATACCTGATGCCTGCCTTGCTTTAGAGGAACCTGCTCTATGTCCTGTAGAGGTGACCTGTGGCCTGAAGCATAGACTGTGTTCAAGAGACCTAAACATGAGACAGGAGATCTGAACACAGGGTGCTGACGATGGGCCTCTAGATGACAGACCCACTGCAAGAGTTCACAGGTAAATAGGTCCTCTACCCATAGTACCCGAAGTGGGAGTACCGTAGGAAATCATGATGTCTTTGCAGACAGTCAAAGACCTTAGGTATTTCCCTTGCTGTATGCCTGACACACATGCACTACTTTAACCCTCCACATGATTTTAGACCCCCCTCTTTTCTCTCTATTGCTCAATCACAATTCCAGGAGTGCTGCACAATTCACTAGAAATCAAATTATGAAAACAACCATCAGTTATTCACCTTTAACCTCCTGACCACATAGGACTTCATTAAGACTGGAAAAGCTTTTAGACCAGCACGATCACCTGTAGACCCATGTTCTGCTCATTTATGCAATTATCAACAACTCCTTGGATAAAGTGTGCTTCTCGAAAGAACTCCCTAAAGCAAAGAGGCCTTCAAACAAGGTTTACTTCTAACTTCCAGACAATAACATACTTTTTCTAGGCAAAAAGGTTGAAAGATCGTTGTCAAGACAAATAGCTTCATTCATTGAAGAAAGTAACCTTCTCTTAGATTACCAATACAGATTGTGGAATTGCAGTGGTTGTGGCATGAAAGCAGCACTGACTTCCACACAGTATGATTTAAACACTGGAATAGATTCAAATGGAGTACCGGCACACCTATACTTGACCTCTCCCTTGCCTTTGATTTTGTCCATCTCTACAGGGATTTGGAATTGGACAAATCTTGTTAAAAAAATTACTTTGCATCTATAGTTAGCTGGACTCTGCCATTGAGAATGGTACCTCTGCCTATTATACTCTCTACAAGTCACATTTATTTGTAAGTTCATCAATAACAGCCTGGTGCATTCCCACTGAATGTGGCACTATGCTTAAATATAAGGGCACTGCTCAATGTGGCATGTTAACAATATTCATTGGATGTTTTTTAGTTTACCACAAGTGTGTGGCAGTGCATTTACATGCAGTAATATTACCATTGGCACACAATTAACTGCAGAAGAAGGAATGGCATTTGGGGAATTAAACTTGTAATAGTTACCTACCCCAACTTCACATGTGATAACCCACAAAGTAGTCCTTCATTTATCAAATAATAAAGGTTGGGCCCAAAGTTTTGTGCAGAAGCCTGTGCCCCACAATTTCAAATGTCAGGGGAGCTGAATATCAAGACAGCCTAGGCGTGATTCTACTCTGTGCCACTTTCATCCACCACCAGGCACTCCATGCCGCTTTATCTCATTCTTGCAGGTGCTTTTTCATTTTTGCTTTTTCGCTTTGTCATCATTTTTCCATCTTTCTCTTTCCCCTTTGGTGTTTTTCTCTCTTTTGTTCTTGAACAAAGTGTGAGGAGGAAATATTTGCGCAGGAACCCAAACATTGGTGCAAGTGGGCTCCACCTGCAACCACTGGCTTAAATTAGGCACTCAACGAGAAAAAGGAGGGGGGCGAAAAAGGGCTTTTGAAAAAAAGGTCCAGCTAGGTGTGCCCTATAATGACAAACAAATTGATACCAAAGCTGTTCCTTAAAGGTAATGAGACGGACCAAGAGAGTATACAGGTGACTAGTCTGTGTAGTACTTAGTCGGATATTGGAGCCCTCATACAACCGTCTAGGTGTCGTGAATCACGCACCCATTGGGATGTGAAGCGTCATCATCGGGCTGCTCCTGCGTTGGGCCGGCTGGTGCAATGCTCAACGGGCTCTTTTAGGAGCGCTCTTATGGAGATCTTTTTATCCGGACAGCCGTTAGGTGATTGAGGGTAGGGGGCTCTATTGTGATGTAGATGAAAGAAAAAGTGAGAATATTAAAATAGGTAGGGGAGTGCCCACTTCATCAGTTTATTTTGGGGCCTTCTTACCTAATTAAAAATTGTGTGAGGTGGAGTGTGGATGCCCAGAGTTATGTGCTAGGTAGTCAACACTGCCTCATCTAGGGTCAACATGTTTCTCGCCCTGTTTGAGAATTACTCTGGCGATTCATCAGGACCTATTGGATTCTATCTACATTTCAGGCTGCATAACAAGTTTTTTAAAACAGCATTTTTTAACAAGATTACCTGCAACTCGGTCTACCCTATCGTATTCAAAGGTTAGCGTGCTGCAGTTCCTGGTAGAAGACGCAAGGAGTTCCTTGCGTTTGACGCGCCGAGTCCGCGTCTCCTGATGACCTACCCCGATCTACCAGGACTGGTAGATCGGGGTAGGTCATCAGGAGACGCGGACTCGGCGCGTCAAACGCAAGGAACTCCTTGCGTCTTCTACCAGGAACTGCAGCACGCTAACCTTTGAATACGATAGGGTAGACCGAGTTGCAGGTAATCTTGTTAAAAAATGCTGTTTTAAAAAACTTGTTATGCAGCCTGAAATGTAGATAGAATCCAATAGGTCCTGATGAATCGCCAGAGTAATTCTCAAACAGGGCGAGAAACATGTTGACCCTAGATGAGGCAGTGTTGACTACCTAGCACATAACTCTGGGCATCCACACTCCACCTCACACAATTTTTAATTAGGTAAGAAGGCCCCAAAATAAACTGATGAAGTGGGCACTCCCCTACCTATTTTAATATTCTCACTTTTTCTTTCATCTACATCACAATAGAGCCCCCTACCCTCAATCACCTAACGGCTGTCCGGATAAAAAGATCTCCATAAGAGCGCTCCTAAAAGAGCCCGTTGAGCATTGCACCAGCCGGCCCAACGCAGGAGCAGCCCGATGATGACGCTTCACATCCCAATGGGTGCGTGATTCACGACACCTAGACGGTTGTATGAGGGCTCCAATATCCGACTAAGTACTACACAGACTAGTCACCTGTATACTCTCTTGGTCCGTCTCATTACCTTTAAGGAACAGCTTTGGTATCAATTTGTTTGTCTTTAAATTAGGCACTGCCACTAAGCCTAATATTTTGAGACCTGTACATAAGGGCAGCCTCACCAATGAATATTTTGCAACATCCAATTGGGTAAACTAAATTGCACCCTTCAGTCATTATTGGGGCAGGAGCATATTTCTGAACTTGCAGTTATAAATATTTCACAAGCAAATTGTCCTGCACAGAACTAAGGAATCGGGAAATTGGCAAAAAGGTGTTGCCTTGAAATAATTTTGTGAAAACATGGCTTATGTGCTTTGGGTTAACATTTATAGAGGCTGTTTTTTAGTTGTGAGTGCACTCCCTCTGTTTTTCAAAGATCACTGTGAGTAGCCTAGGAACAGTGTCAAATCTACATAAACATGCTATTATAATATCAAGTTTGTCCAATACGTTTAAATTGCACAGTTTGTCACTTGTTTTTCTCATATTGGCTATGAGGATAGCTTCAACCCCACGTCTGGAATTGCTTGCTACCCTAATGCTGGAAGTATTAGCCCCTCTACCCCGACGTTTGGCTCTGCTTGCGCCCCTGATTTGAAGTCTTTCCATTACTAGGTTTGTGGGTGAGTTAGAAATTCTTGAAGAAGTAGGCGCTTGAAGGAATGCTAGTGTAATGGTTTAGAGGTCGTTAAGACTGAATTCCAAGTATGTTCCTCACTATAAACATTCTTTCAAGATGAGAACTGTTGCTCGGATATGAATTTACCTTAAAGAAATGAAAAGACAAGAGGCGCTTGGTAAAACAGGAACAAGATAGTTTAATTAAATGCAGCGACCGGGAGAGCCTCGACAGGATGCTTCTGAGGAAAATCTCTCGATGTACAAAGTTTTGGACGACATTATATACATCTTGTGTACAAAAAAGTAATTTCTGCATTCCTAAAAAAGTATCTCAGTTATAAATTATCAAGGGGCATATTATCAAGACAGGCGATACAATTATCGCCGCTTTAGTGGCAGAAAACTGCCACTAAAACGGCGATAATGGGCTTGATAATATGCTCTATGGAATTCCAATTGAAGCTCAGGTTAGATGTCCTTCCCATCTAACATGGGTTTCAATTGGAATTCCATAGAGCATATTATCAAGCCCATTATCGCCATTTTAGCGGCAGTTTTCTGCCGCTAAAGCGGCGATAATTGTATCGCCTGTCTTGATAATATGCCCCCAAGTTTGGACAGCTGATAAGGACACAGATGGCTCTTGACCTTGGTGAGAGCTAATGTAGGCCAATGTGTATGTGTCCAAATGTGCGGTATGAAGAGCGCGTGATCACTAAGTGTGATGTGCATGTCGTGTCCTGATTGGCAGAGTGTTGTGTTCCTACCTACATGTGGTATATAGCTATGTGGTATTTTTTGGGAACGCGAGCTTTTGACCAAATGTATTTTATTGGAGCCCGTAGTGAAGACAGGTTTTTGCCTGCACACATTGCTATGTTAGCATAAGATTTTAGATGTTAATGCCATCTTGCCACTTTGCTGCTTTTGCACACAACACTACAGGTAGCTGTTATTATAAGTAAATCTGCTTGCTTGCTTTTTCTTCACATGAGAACGGTCTGTTTTTCATATCCCTAGACGGGCACCGCGACCTCAGTCTGAACACTGTATGCAGAAACCTCCAAGGTCAAATAACAATGTATGCTGTTGAATTCAGGTTCATCGGCCCACGCTCTAGACACAACAAGCACACAGCTGCAAATATCTGAAACTTGGGAGCCTTTAATATTGCATTGCATGCATGATGCTGGCACACTTGGAGAAAACCTTTCCAGATACAGAGAGCAGTGCTGATCCTGTGATGTGATTCACCTAAGCTGGTCTTTGAGGTTTGGGGTATCACATTCAAACCTAGAGACCTTCTATTATTATAAAACTAGTTTACTAGCCTGGGTAGGGTGGTACACAAGGTATTATAGGACCTGTTTCCACTATCATTGTAATATGATTTCTCCCTTTGTTTTTTATGGTATTGTAACAATACTGATGGTTTTATTTCTAATCATTTGTTTGCTTATGTTAGCCAAAGTACTGCACCTTAGAGCACGTAGTTAAAAATAAACATTTTAAACTTTTCCGTGTCTCTGATTACTCACGTTGTGGACCGATATGAGAACAATAACGAAAAGGTGTTCTTGGTTTCCACCATTCCTGAGAGTATTCTAAGTCGCTTTGTTCTGGGTTGTCTAATCATCGGTAGCTTTGATATGATACGGAGAAGAAATGAGACACTGATGCTAGTCGGATAGGGGTTCTAGGTTCTGAGGTGAGTTTTTTGGTACACCACAATTCACTGAGGTCCTGGTTTCCTGTGCATAGTTCTGTGCATGAGCAGAATCCCCGCAACATGGCGCACCTAACGTTTTGGTCTTATGATTGAGATGCCTTGGTAGTGCTTATATTTGTCCACAACATCCTCACTCTAGTTTCCGGTTGACGGGAGTGACGGTTTAAACCTACCTATATAGTTGACTTATAGGTTCATTCAAGCTTGACAATTAACAAGGTTTCCTTTTGATTTACTGACCCTTTTTGTGCTATGGGTTAATATTAGGCCTGGGCGAAAATTTCGTTCCGTTCGCGGAAATTGCGATAATTTGACATTTTCGCGTTCCGCGGAGAGCGCGAAAATGTCAAAAATTCCGGTTTCCGCAGCTTGGCGATAATTTGTTTCTTGCTCGCGCTGTAAAATAATACATTCTCGCGCGCGCGCGATCGCCTTACCTGAATCCCTGCGTTCGCCGACAAGTTTTCTTGATCCGGTCGCGTTCTCCATGAGATGTTGTATTGTTTTTAGCCATTTGCGCTGTCTCGCGACAGTTCGCGCCCGCAGTGACGTCATGCGTCGCGCGATCACGTCTTTCTTCTCGCGATCATGCACCGCGAGAACAACTCAAAACAAGATGGCCGCGCCCGCAAGCAACCACATGGGTAAGTTGGCGACCCGCAACCATGCAGAAAATCTCGCGAACATGCCGGAAAAAAACTTCCGCATCTTCGCGATATTTCTGCTTGTTTGCGATAATTTTAAACATTTTCGCGATAATTTGCGAAGGTTAATTCCGCAAATTCCGCCCACCCCTAGTTAATATAAATTGTTTTTCTTCTCTGCGTCCTTATGGCTAAAGTTGCTATTGCAGCGCATATTCGCGCACCTCTCCGGCATCATTTGACGCAGTTCGTGGTGCCAGACGATGGAATGTCTATTGTCTTTGTAGTGAGTGCCGCTGCATCGTTCCCCTATGAGCTGTTTTACTCTTGGGTTTCTTTTCCGGAGGTGAATGCGGATGATAAGACGTTTCACACATACACTCCTACGGCAGTTCCAGCTAATTATACGCCATATAGGATGCAGGAAATTCCTATTTCTGCTTGGCAGCATTGTATTTGGTTCAATGGTGCCCTCCCCCACACCGTAACTCCGGTTCAGTTAGGTCCCTTGTCCATTCCTAGGGCCACTTGGCCAGTCTTGGCCGGGTTCACACCACATCCACTATATTTGCTAGCCCCGCTGGATGACTTACGTCAACTCCATACTGCCTTGATTGAAGTGCATAGGGCTTTAGTGCAATATGTGTCTCGCAATGTCCAAGTGGGGGCACCTGGGGTTGCGACGCAACCAGTTGGACCAGCCGGGATCACTATTAGTCCCGTCATGGTTAATTCGGTAATGGGCAAGCGCCCCCAGACTAAGGACGATATATGCCTTATTGGCTTGCTGAAAAATGTGACCAACTGGAAGCAGTATTTCCTAATTCTACTCCTGTGGAAAAAAACAGGATCCTTACCGTTAATTTGCTGAAAGACTCAGTCCCAAAGGTAAGAGTTTGTGAGAACAGGGGTAAAGTATTTGCAGCAGTCTACGCGAAGTGCTTCGGCACACCATCTATGACTGTGTGGCCCTCCGTGATCAAGCGTGTTCAGGATGAGCACGGTCCAGAGGCGATGGTTGAGTTGGGAATGAGGCTTGTCGGTGGGTTCGATGTAGTTGCTGATCTCATCCTTGCTAATGTCAAGGGAGATGCAGTTAACTTTCAAGTGTCAAATGCGCTGCGCCTCGTAGACGACGTCGAGAAACCCCGGCAGTTATCAAACATTATTGCGGAGGCTGATAAGACCATTGGTCGCAATAGTTTGGGTGTTAAGCCTTTTGCTATAACAACAGCGCAACCGCAAACTCAGACGGTTAAGTCTACAAAAGACGACCGTCCTGTTTTTCCTAAACAAAATTGGAAAGGCAAGAAACAGGGGAAGCAGCAACAGAAACAGGGGTCTCATCCTGCATCGCCAATACCAGTGACTACTGAACGCACAAATGAATTGCGCGAACGCACAAGAATTGGGTCTCCTGATAGATTTGAGGTTCATGATCAACGTTCTCCTCGTTCTTCACAGGAAACATCGATCTCGCAGTCTGGTGGAGGAGAACGTGGCAGAGGTCGGGGTGCCCCACAAGGATGTGAGCAGCCCCGCCCGGCTGAAGGTTTAGACAAGCAGGACGACTTTGCACGTCAACGACCTCCGTTTCAGAAAAAGAAAGTTGCTGCACTAACAGCAAGGTATGCCACGGATAGTGATAACACAGCTTCGGAACCTGACATGGGCACTAACGCTGCTAGACAGCTCAGTGGAGGTTACAATAGTGCGGCAAGCACTGCGTCCATATCTGAAGGCTATAGCAACTGACACGTTTATTACTGTAGAAACTGCTGATATTCGAGTGGCTCCCCCTGACAGACTATATGAAATAGACCTTTTAATTGAAGGTGAAATACAACGACCATAAAAAGGATTTTTTGGGAAAATCTGACCTCTACATATGACATATTACTAGCTGAAGCGGTCTGGCCCCCAGCTTTCGTTTTAGCCGCTCCCAGAGGGGAGGAGGTAATCCTCCCATCTTTTGCGCACTCAGTGCCGAAGGAGCAAGCTCAGAACTTTGCAGAAGAATGGGCTCAAGTGCTTGCTCCGGCGTTGGACCGTACTCAGGTTGGGTGGGATAAATCGTCACCAAGCCATGAGATTCCTTTACGGTCTATGCAACAGCCACGACCCCAATATCCCATGCGCCGAGAAGCTAGATCTCACATTGCTGTAATCCTTGAGCAATTGGAATATCAAGGTGTAATTGAAACGTGTGTCACCCATGAATAATCCTCTTTTCACTGTAACCAAACCTGATGGGTCGTACTGCCTAGTTTTGGATTATCGGCATTTGAACTCTCATTGTCGAACGTGCGCGGTACAAAACACCCACAGTTCTGCCCTTGTTGATAGTCTCGTGAGAAAAAGGCTTAAGACCACACTTTACATCTCCAATTTCTTTTACAAAAACAGTTTAAAAGATTAGCCATGGGCTACAAAAACAGTCCAGGAGTCTTTGCCGAACGTGTAGTCTCTCTGTTAGAGAGCATTGACCCTGATGCGTACCTGTATGTTGATGATATTTATCTCACAGACGACAAATTATGGCCACATCTGTGTTGCGTTGACCGCATCATTGTCATGTTTGCGGACTTCGATTACAAATTTAACTTTGCGAAATCACACATTGCAGAGTATACAGTGTTGATTTTGGACTATGAACTCAACAACGAAGGTCGAGGTTCCTGGAGAAGTGCGCATGTTTGCACGCTCCAACAACTATGAAAAAACTACAGTCTTTGCTGGGTTTTTTAAATTTCGGGCATACTTATATTCTTGATTATACCCAGCGTATCAAGCCGCTATATGCCTTGGTACAACCTACTTTTACCAAATCGAGCTGGCTGCCAGAACATTCAGCTATACTGCACTCTTTGCAGGCTGATCTTCTTGCTTCTAAATACTTATTGACACGTGATAACCACACAAACCTGGTCATCAGAATTGTACCTGGCGCAGTGGGTTTCACGTACTTGACATTTAATGAAGGAGACACAGTCCCAATTGCTTACAAGTCACACTTGTACACTTCGTCTGAAATGCGTTTTTCCACTGTCGCAAAAGTTTTGACTGCACTGCAGATGGCGATTCTAAAAGAGAGAGCGCTGCCGCAAGAGAAACGCATGTTGGTTGTCACACCGTATCCTGCCTTCGAGGCAGTGACGAAAGCCAGTGTACCGAATTCTAAAGTTTTGCATCCACGTTGGTTACAATGGGCCACTTCTTTGACGTCTCTTGATGTCACTTTTATCTTTGATGCCTCATTGCAGACTCAGGAATATTTACAGTATGAATTTGTTCATCCAGCTTCTCTGTCTTTGCGCCCGCTTGAGGATTACCATTGTATCATTTACACTGACAGTTTGGCGCAACCGGTGGCTGAATCTAAGCATGCTTATTTAGCGGCCTGCGCAATAGTGGCTGGTACTTTTGTAAATGGAGAATTCAAGTCTGATGTCATGCATACGCAGACATTGGGTGATTGTACTGCCCAGTTGGCAGAGCTACAGGCTCTGGTGCTTGCACTGGAGTTTGCTGATCCTCGAGTGACTACTGTTATTGTGAGTGACTCATACTACTGTGTACAGTCTTTCAACGACAATTTATTCTTTTGGTCTCAAAATGAATATCGTGATTCCAAAGGTAGCACAATCAAACATAAAATGCTTTGGGCTCGAGTCGCAGAACTTAAACAACGTCTGCCTCTCGTTAATATAATTCATACTCTTGGTCACCAGCACGTAGGGGTACACGCTGTTGGCACAGTTTAGCTGATGAAGCAGCGAAAACAGCAGTGGCAACATATCTGGTAGCAGTAGTTACAAGATCCAAAAGTAAAATTGATGATGACATCTTGGCAGCCATTGCTGCAACAGAGAAGGGTGATAATTACCCTCGAGATTTCCCTTCTAAATACTCTTATCATTTAAGTCCTGATAAAGTTCCCTATGTGAGAGTTAACGATGTTGGTGGCAGGTTGATTCCCAACGCGGACCGCAGACCAGCCTTGATAACAGCCGCTCACGAAGGTATGGCTTCAGCCCATGCAGGCGTCTCAGCGACTGTTACTATCTTACAACAATGTTACTAGTGGCGCAGATTGTATAAACAGACTCGTGATTATGTCCTTACTTGTGACATTTGCCAGCAGATTAAACCTTCGACTGCTGCGTGTCCACTTCAAACACAGTTGTACATATCTAATAAACCACTTCGGTGTGTTTATTTGGATCACTGCGGTCCTTTCTCCTCTGATACTGCGTATAAGTACATCTTAGTTGAAGTGGATTCGTGCACACATTTTCTATGGGTCTGGCCACAAAGGAGTGCTGATGCTCGAACTGTCATCAGGGATTTGCGTTTCTTTGTGGGAATTTTTGCATGTGGTACCCTCCATTCGCACCAGGGTTCAGCGTTCGCCTCTAAGGCGTACAAGGATGCCATGAGATCTTTGGGGGTCCAAGTCAAATTTTCGTCTCCATACCGGCCTGAGGGCAATAGTGTTGTGGAACGAATGAACCGTGACTTAAAGCAATCCTTGCCAGTTAGGGTTTTAGGTACTGGCAGGAACTGGTTGGCTCATTTGTATAGCGTTCAACGTGCACTTAATAATCTCCCTAGAAGGTCTCTGGGTGCGCGGACCCCATACGAAATGCTCTTTGGCATAAAAAATGTTGTCCCGGACGTTGATGGGCTAGACATGGCGACGTCGACCGCACCCTTTGACGTAGATGATCATTCTGCTGTGTTACAGATTCTACAAGAGACTCGAGACAGTCTTGCAAAGAAACACTTGCCCTCCACAACTGATGCTGCACTTCCGATTCCGGTAGTTGGCTGGCTACCTCGAGTCGGTGACCTGGTCCGTGAGATGGTGGAGAACAAGAAGGAGTTTGGCCCCTCTTATCGTGCACCGGTTCCAGTGCTTGCCGTGCAGGGTACAAGAACAGTCATTTTAACTCCACTTCCTGGTCGCAAGGATAACAGATACATCTCCATTGACAATGTCAAACTACAACGAGTGGCCGATTCTTCTTAGTATGACTCCAGCGATCTTTTGTCCAGCAATGCTGAGAAATTCTGTTTTGGCTCCGGCAAATACCAACAGGCCTGACATTACCATCGAGATGCATACAGTTACTAATCATTTATTGACTCCACCTGCTGGTGGTCCCCATGAAGATACTGAGTATACCTATCCCACTTATGTGTCGCTGCCTGGTGTGCAATCAAGTGCAGTTGACCAGTCACGTTTTTCATTTGACACTAACTATACAACATCGAATGCCCCATCGAAAATTTCAATTTTTGCAGTTTGGTTTAAAAGACATTTTTTAATTCCCCCTTAGACTTACATTTGGCTGGTGCTCATATCTATTTTTTTGTTCATGTCGATTGGATTTGTAGTTGTCTTTTTTCGTCTAGTGAATGGACATTATCTGACCAAAAGATCTGCAACTTTGGCACCCCACTCCTCATCACACATCATGAAGAGGGACCAGACTTTTGTTAATATTACTGCCTGGCCTGTGTTAGATGGGATTGTATAGGATGCTGTTAAATTACAAATTCATGGCCCCAGAGAGGTCATTAATGACCCCAATGTACTTCGTGTTTCTATGGGGGATGTTGTGAAAAACATACGCTCTGATGATTGGGATGTCCAAGCCGTAGAGGCTCTTTTTTCTGATTTGAAATATTATGCCGCTTGTGATGCTGAAGATTTGTATTTAGACACAGCGAATTATGGAGAGTTGTTTTGCTACCAACACTATGGCAATCATTTCCTGCAGAAAGCGAATACATTTAGGAATATCGTTAATTATACACAATGGTAACATTGTCCAGCTCCCACTGAAGGCAGCTCCAAAACTCTAGTGAAAAAATTTACATATTTTACTGATTTCAGTGTATCTAAACCTGAAGCCTTTTATTTTAAAATGGCTGCTGAGTCAGCTTCCAAAGTTAGATTGAACCATACTAAATTATTGTATTCAAAGTCCTTTATGGATGACTTAGCTATAGGGGGCTATGAGCTGTGGAAAGATACCATTGATCTCAAATCTGTTTGGGGTTCTAAAACCTGGCAGGTGCATGTCTCTGAGGCTTTGCATCGTGCATGCCTTATCCGGAACCATATTTTATTTTGGAATTCCCCTATTTTTCAGAACACCTGCTTTGGATTGGCTACTTCAAAAGATGAACTCTCCTACTGTTCCTGATCTGGGTGCTGATCCAACCGGGGATAATCACATAGATATGTCCCTTGATGAATTGTAGTCCCTGATTTCTAATACATCCTTTAAAATTTCCACCCTGGATCCTCAAGGATGGTTATTTTGGCAGAAAAGTTCGGATTCTTGTCAACATCGTTTTCTGGGGCTAATCCCCGGCTATACACAGGTTAGAGTAGACCCCCGGCTTGAAACCTCTCATTCTGTTTCTACCTATTACGTCCGAAAATTATGTCAAAACTGGCTTCAACATTCCACCTTGGTGTCAGTTACACTTAATTTGTCCAAATTGACTGACAATGTAGAATTGAATGATCTTGTTAAGGGCCCTGTGGGTGGCAGGTCCAAAAGATGAGTCTATGCTGTTTACAACGAAGTTTGGAAATTATCTCAAATTGACGCTGCTTCTAGATTAAGAGCTATGGCTCAAGCAAATTTGGAAAAAGTGCTTGCTGTCATTGATAATAGCATTAACACTCTTTCTTCCAGAATTTACACATTAGATAATATTGTTTCATCTGTTGTGGATATTGTACAAGATGACATGTATGTCTTATACCATGGTCAAAATCAATTGCGTTCTATAATTCAGTTTGCATGGACTTTACAAACATTGAAGGCTGGGAACGTTCCCTGGGACTACATGAATACTTCATCTTTATTTCTACCATTTAATCTGACTGATAAACAACAGTTCATGTCCACGAAGGATGCGACATATTCACTATTGCATATTGAAAAGTTGGAACCTTTACCTTTCTCTGTGGCTGAATCAAACTCAGCTGTGTGGCTTATCCATGGGTTAATCACACTTCCTTTTCCATTGTTTAAGTTCACTTCATGTATGAAACACTATGCCTTAGGCAGATATGAACCACTAGGTACCGCTTTCCTACACGAAGTTTGGTCACTCCCATTTACATACAGGTGCAGGAGAGAGGGTAAAGAGGTTTATTTAAAAGGAGAGGGTTGCACTTCCACACCTGATCATTCTGTAGTTTGTAGTAACATCCAATTGCATGGTGCTTGTAACGTTCACGCACCAAATTTAGCTTGCATTTTAAAGGGAAATCCTGTGCCAGCAATTACGCCAACTTTCACGTTATTAGCTAACGGTAGCTATTTGCTTTTAAATAGTGAGCCGTGTTGCGGGATGCTAGCAGGGATTCCGTACATTGTTACTGTCTCACAGCGAGTAGTCTGTTGTAAGAATGTGCTTTTCCCACCTCCGCATCGGAGACTCGATGTTTCCATCTGGCCTGCCATACCAACCTTGAAAGCAGAGTTCAACAAGATGAACAGAATAAGGGCTCTATTGTCTCAAAAAGAAGTCGCCCTCTCGTGAAATATTTATCCTTCACGTGGCTAACACCCGCACTGAGGTGCATGCTCTTTTAAATACTTATCTCCTACTTCATTTCGGTGCTCCGATTCCCACTATATTCAATGCCTCATCAACAACTGGCTTGGCAAATTTTTTCAAATTGTGGGCTCTGGCCTTGTGACCTGGTTCCAAACAATATTTGGTGTGATACCGGCATTTTTTCATTCTATTTTTACCAGCGTCTTCGGCGGGCTTCCGTTAATCTTCGCCTTGCCTGCTGGTGTGCCGCTGTCAATTTGTTTGCTCCGCAATGGCTGCACGGTCTGTGTCACATGACAGCCTGCTCCGGCTGCTCCAACTTCGCGACTGGATGCTTGAATACTATGGAACACTACCTCTGGCCACTTTAAGCATAGCCTATGGATTATCCTTCCGGTTCTGATACTTTACTTGCGTGCAACCTGTTTTCCATTGCCTATATTATTCATTTGAATGGGCTCTGGATTTGTACCTGTCGAACGCAGCGTCTTCTGCCCCGGATTAGGATCGACTGGTGAGTCCCTTAGTGGCTCGTGAGTTAGACTGTTCTGGTATTGGGATTATGGCCTGTGCAGCTGCACATGGAATCCTAGGGAATTGGGATATATATGCAGCAGCCCATGACTTCCTGGTGCAAAGTTATCTCAAAGAACACGCAAGTTGTCCTCTGATAGTGCTAGAGGCTCCGATTATCGAAGAACGTATATGTTCCTTTACTTTATTAGATTGGATGGCTGAATCCTTTATTGAAGATTACAATGACTTCTTCTTGGAGGCTGTTGCAACATACTGTGCCTATACTAGGGGTGGGCGGAATTTGCTTAGTTGCGCTATGCAAAGCTCCGTGAAATGGTAAAAAATCTCCGCGAGCACGCAAAAGTTCCGTGAACATGCAGAATTGCTTGTTTCGCCTGTTCGCGATGCTTTTTTCTTGTTTGTGAACGCTGTTTGCGTGCTCGGGGAGAAATATCTTGCGAACACGCATTTTGAAAGCGCAAACAAGCAAAAAATTCCGCGAAGCCGCGGATCGCAGAATTTTGGGCGATTCCACGTTCTCCGCGGAAGGCGAAATTACCCAAATTCCGCAAATTGCGTGAGCAGAATGGAGTTTACCACCCAGGCCTAGCCTATAAGTTGATGGATTAAATTGGCTGTTATCCATCTTCCGCACGTACAAACTTGATTATTTGCTTTTTATTTTTTACTCCGAAATGAGCTGTATATCGCCCCTGAGTGATGTTTTTGTTTTTTACCTTTTCCCAACAAACTTTTCGTACTTTCACTACCAATTATACGGATTGGCAATATATGAACTTGATTCTGTCTCACTCAAACTTGAACTCTGCGTTCCTATATTACTTCCCTATTCTGTTTGTGGTCCGATCAAGGGAGGGTGTAGTGAAGACAGGGTTTTGCTTGCACACATTGCTATGTTAGCATAAGCGTTTTAGATGTTAACACCATCTTGCCACTTTGCTGCTTTTGCACACAACACTACAGGTAGCTGTTATTATAAATAAAACTGCTGGCTTGCTTTTTCTTCACATGAGAACGGTCTGTTTTTCACATCCCTAGACGTGCACCGCAACCTTAGTCTGAACACTATGTGCAGAAACCGCCAATTTCAAATAATAATATATGCTGTTGACTTCAGGTTGATCGGCCCACACTCTAGACACAACAAGCACACAGCTGCAAATATCTGAAACTCGGGTGCCTTTAATATTGCATTGCATGCATGATGCTGGCACACTTGGAGAAAACCTTTCCAGATACAGAGAGCAGTGCTGATCATGTGATGTGATTCACCTAAGCTGATCCTTGAGGCATGGGGTTCCCCATTCAAACCTAGAGACCTTCTATTATTATAAAACTAGCTTACTAGCCAGGGGAGGGTGGTACACAAGGTATTATAGGACCTGTTTCCACTATCATTGTAATATGATTTCTCCCTTTGCTTTTTATGGTATTGTAACAATGCTGAGGGTTTTATTTCTAATAATTTGTTTGCTTATGTTAGCCAAAGTACTGCACCTTAGAGCATGTAGTTAAAAATAAACATTTTAAACTTTTCCGTGTCTCTGATTACTCACGTTGTCGATTAATATGAGAACAATAACGAAAAGATGTTCTTGGTTCCCACCATTCCTGAGAGTATTCTAAGTCGCTTGTTCTGGGTTGTCTAATCATTGGTAGCTTCGATATGATACGGAGAACGAATGAGACACTGATGCTAGTTGGATAGGGGTTCTAGGTACTGAGGTGAGTTTTTTGGTACACCACAATTCACTGAGGTCCTGGTTTCCTGTGCATAGTTCTGTGCATGAGCAGAATCCCCGCAACAAGCCAATTTCCTCTGAACTGTTTGTGGTGCAGCTATCTTATATATTGTCTCTGGGTTACGAGAGACTACACCTCTGACCTTTCATTTGATAGGCGTGGGTCAGAGGACTTGCCTGAACATGTATCTCTGACTCAGGGTTGATGGGGATGTCACCTTGGGCGAATCCAACAGCAATCATACAAGTTCATTGGAACTCCTGAAAATAATATGGCAGTCATCTGTATCATTTTTGTTGACATTCCCAACATTGTGCATAGAACTGTCATAGCGTACATCGATATTGTCTTTACTGATATTGACATAGTTATGCATGCCTAGAATATGGCATACATAGAAATAGTTTTTACTGGTAACAACATTGTCAAGTGTTCATGGATTGTAGCATGCATTGACATTGTTACTGCCGGTATCGACTGGGGGTGAGCACCAAATTCCGCTCAGCCGAAGAAGTTTGCAGAGTTTTGTCACTCCGTTCTTCATTTGGAATGTGGAGTTCGGCACAAAAACTTCTCTTACCGCCAGCGGAGCGGAGATTGCCAGCGTGCTGCTCGAGCCCTGGTCACCGCTCACCCCTGCATTTAATCTGCAAGAAAAACACACTCGTGTTTCGGGCCAGATGAGTCATCGGGATGACAGAAGTGACTATGGGGCATATTTACAAGCTGGCGATAATAAATTATCGCCGCTTTTGCGGCCGTTTTCGGCCGAAAAGCGACGATAATCTTATCGCCTAATTAGCAAGGCCACGCTAATGCGTGAAACCTTGCTTTAGTGTGGGGATTCCTAACGCCCAGCTTTGCATCTCTAATGAGATGCAAAGTGGACGTTCCTGACCTAACATGACAGGAGAAATGTCGCTAAGTGTCATTTCTCCTATCATCAAGCCCCACGCTATGAAGCATAGCGTCAGGAAAAGTAGCGATAACCCCTGTTATCGCTACTTTCCTTACACCTGCTTCAGGACTGACTTAGCCATGATATCCTATGGAAGGTGAATATCATGGCTAAGTTTGTGAGTCCCTATCAACTAGCTAACGCCACATTGCGTGAGATTATCACTGGGTTTCCAGCGATAATCTCACGTTAGGCAGTTAGCGTGAGGATTTCTATCGCTGAGGAGATAAGCGTTGCTAATAGCATGCTATCTCAATGATAAAAATCCACATTACCTGGTGATAATTATCCTCACGCTAAGAGCGTTGAGCAATAATTATCGCCGGGTGTTGCTGATATGCCCCTAAGTGAGAAGCTGGCAAGCGGTCAGTGAGAGCTGCATCACCTTGATGGACACTAAAGTTTGGCTTGGTGATAGAATTGAAATGTAGTTTGACTTTAAACTCGTGTTTTATTTTATATTATGTTAGCATTTATATGGCTAATACATTATATTGACATATTGTGTGTAAGATGTAATAAGTTGATACAGATGTCACGACAGTTAGGTTGACATCTGTGCCACCATTTTAGTTAGAGAAGACGCCATGTTCTGATGCAATCAAAACTGTTACTTGCATACTGGAAACTGTATCTCGCTTATTTACGAGAAAGTTTTGTTTCTTCAATGCCCATGTTAGCGCATGCCTTTCCTCTTAGATCAAGGCCTTCTCCCACCTGTCTAGAGGGGAGGATAGGCCAGACAACCTTGAAATGTAGATAGCTTGTACCAGGCTGCAGAATCGAGACTTATGTTCTGGACCCCCATTGCACCGGTGTTTTTCCATAGTAGGCAGGTCTTTGTGGACTGCGCAGCATACATAATGTAACTTTATGCTTGTAAAAGTCAGTCCCTCGTCAGCCATCATAGGAGTCTGGTCTGATTGGACTCCACTGCAGTGTAGTCTGTGAATAAACTAGTTTGCTTGTATTCTCTCACTGCGTCATCGACTATTCAATCTTTGAAGGCTAGAGGAGGTCAAGAGTGACCCGGGTGACCCTAATCGGGTCACTTCCTTCAGTTGGCACCCGAACAGGGACCCCACAGGTGACCCGTCTCGCAGCTGCCCTGCCTGTCTGATTGGACGGTTCCACGTCTAGCGCTCACCTTGGCTGGGGTCCTGAAAAGGCAAAACCCTTGGATCTGACCATTTGGTCCTTAAGTGTCAGCAGTGGAGAATAGTCTTGTCTGACCTGTGTGCAACAGGGGAGTTCATTTTGAATTCCTGGTAAGTGTGGCACCATCTTGGTTAATGTGGTAGGTCTGCGGACCCTCGTGATACAGAGCGTTGTTGAACGTTCTGCCAGGCCACTTGTTGAATTTGGCTTATTCTTGAAAAGGTCTAGGGCTGGAGCCTATCTTGTCTTGGTGCAGTCTGAGGACTGACTTGTCTTGGCACAGTCTGCGGACTGTTTTTGAGAGCTCTTTGTTTATGTGTGTTTCGTTGTGTGTGTGTGTGTTGATTGAGTGAATATGTGGATTTCCCTGATGCCAGGATGCCTTGTTGGAGTAAAGTGTGGTGTTTGGGGTGCCGATGCTGCTCTGTGGAACATCACCTGGAGGAGCGGCAGCCTGCACCCCCAAAAGGCACTCCGAATTTTGCTATGTATGTGAAGCATGGTATTGGCCCTATTATGTTTTGTACATTGTGGCAGAAATATACGAGGGACAATACTGAGCTTCAGTGGCAACGGGATGGTACCTTTGATGAACAAAAATGTAATTATTACAGGATAAACTATTTGCTAGAAGAAGTTGGCAGTCGATGTTTGATACTTTGCAGGTATGGCAGAAGGAAGCTAAGCAGAGGTGTATACGTGCTGAAAAGGAGTCTAGGAAGAAGGCAATGCAAACAGTGGTGCAGAAAGCGGTAGTTTATGATAAGGAAAGAACAGAGAAGGTCCAAACAGTTTATAATGAACTCCAGAACCTGGGGGATAAATACGGAAAAAGATAAAAGAGAACTAATTGAGACCTCCCCCATTTCGAATTGTCTGTCCCAATTTTCTCTCCTCAATGTAAAACAGGTTACTAACCTGTTAAACTCATACTAAGTCAGATTCACCCCTTGACCCATGCCCCCCCTACATCCTCCAACTGGCCCCTGAAGAGATAAGTGCTTTCCTGGCTCCTCTCCTCAAAGAGACTATAAAATCTGGAATCTTTCCTCAGAGATGGAAAAAGGCCTGTATAAGACCTTTTTTTTTTTTAAAAGACTCACTAGACCCTCTGGATACTAAGCACTATCACCCTATATCTTGTCTCCCCCTGCCGTCTAAAATATTAGAGAAAGCAATGAATCAGGAGCTAATGGAGTTTGTGGATCTTATTTTTTTTTTGTTTTGTTTTTTTTTGTTTTTGGAAGACCTTTATTATGCACAGCTGCGTCATCTTACAGTACACATTCGCCAACCATGGCTGCTAATCAAGGAGACAGTAAGCAGTTGTTTCCAGACATTAGAACACAGCCATTCAGCCGGCAACCCGGGGGTCCGGCGGCGTTGTACGCACTAGAATTGTTACAGTCGTTAGGCAAGTGCCTTGAGAAAGTACAGGTCCATGGTTTGTGTTTTTTTTTTCCTTGTTTGTTTTGTGTGGTTCTTTATGCTTAGTGTCAGCAACGGAGATGACGCGGCACTCCAGCCCGTATTGCGGCCATTGCGGTCGTCGCCCAGGCCCTCATTGGGAAGCGCCCCATTTGTCGTGGTGGCTCTTGACCGTGGGGGTCCCCGGGCAGTGCATTGTCAGCGTCATGTGTGCAATGCTGGCCGGAGCACGGCAGTAGTGTGTCGGTATAGCTCACTGAGACATGAAAACTATCGCTTAAATTCGGCGAGTTCAGCCTACAGCTGCATAGTTAGGGTCTATGCGCGGGTTGTGAGGCGCGCGTCTGTCCCCCCTGCGCTGCACCCCCGAGGTCGCTGGTCGTCGAGGCTATGTCCAGTATTCACCCCAATGAGTCCTGGTCAAGATCTCACTGAGAGCTCTGAACATACCCATCCGTGATGGGGTGCGTGTGTCATCGCATCTCTGCTGCCAGAGAGCGGTGTGTGCCTAGTAGGGTATCGCTCCGGGGGTATCGGACGGCGCGCCCATCCACTGTTATCCGCTATAAGATAGGAATCTGGTCAGGGAACATGACCAGTAAACAAACCGTTCCCCACGCGTATGCGGCGTTGGGGGAGTAGGGGCTAAACTTGTAAATTCAGGTGAGGTCAAGAGGAGAGGGGGGGAGATCATGGTGTGCTGTATCGGGAGGGGTTGGCAGCTGTCCAATGGGGCACAGCGGGGCAGTACACTGCGCGCAGGAAGCAGCGGGTGGGAGGGGGGGAGGAGCCCCCAGGCTGGTCGGGAACCCAAAGCTGTGACGCCCACATTTATTTTCTCGGCGCGCATGGCGCCCTACTGCGCCAGGGGGAGAAGGGCAAAGTGCGGCGGGGTGGTTATGTCTTCTCGCTGGCGCGCCCAGCCAGGTGGTGCGTGTGCAGCTTCGAAGCTTGGCAGCAGCGATCGTTTGGTGCGTGATATCTGTGCAGTGATGTAGCGCAGGCGCCGGCCTCCTGTAGGACGGGAGCAGAGGCCACCAGAGGCGAGCATCGGGGTCGGGAGTTGTCTCCGCCACAGCCTTAGGTCCGTCTCTACTTGGCTGCAAGAGATCGGGTCGGTCTATGGTCTCAGGTTAAATGGAGTTTGTGGATCTTAACAATATTCTGGACACCTCTCAGCACGGATTTAGATCACAACATTCTACAGAATCTGCCCTAATAATGGCAACAGAGGAAATTCGCAAGGCAATTGATGAAGGTGGCAGAGCTGTCCTAGTTCTGCTTGATTTAACGGCAGCTTTTGACACTGTAAATCATATGGTCCTACTATAAAGGCTTAAAGCCGTGGGCATTAAGGATAAGGCTCTAACCCTGCTTAGGTCCTTTCTGGACGCCGGAGTACAACAAATCTATTGGGATGGAATTCAGTCTGGAGAGTTCTTTCTCCCTGGTGGAGTTCCTCAAGGATCAGCGTTATCCCCCACATTGTTTAACTTGTATGTGACACCACTGGCAAAATTGATAAAAGATCAAGGTCTGAAACTGGTGTCATACGCTGATGACACACCGCTAGTGGTGTCACTTACACAGAGTGTCGAAATTACAGCTGAACGATTCCGAAACTGCCTTACAAGTGTTATGAGCTGGATGAACACTAATTTTGTAAAGCTCAACACAGAGAAAACGGAGGTGATAGAGTTTGGCCAAAAACTTTTAATCTGGAATCATCTATGGTGGTCCCCAGACGCTGGCATCTGTCCCGTCCCGACACAAAAGGCTAAGAACCAAGGCTTCTTCATTGACAAAGATTAAAACTTACTTCTCAAGTCAATCAGGTTACTTCGGCCTGTTTTTTTACAATTAAGGTCCTCCGAAAAATACTGCCTTTTATACCTTTTGCATTAAGAAAGACAGTAGTAGGAGCCTTGGTTTTATCACGTATTGACTATTGTAACACACTATATGTTGGAATTGAAGGACAACAGCTCTCTAAACTCCAGTCATTGCAGAATGCTGCTGCAAGAGTGCTGCTGGATCTTCCCAAGCATCACCCGACGTCAAATGGCATAAGGCATCTACATTGGTTGCCTATTCGACAAAGGGTGCAGTTCAAGGCTTTGTACCTAGTGCACAAAGCTGTAAATGGAGAAGGTGCTGCGGACATGAAATCTCTTTTTCTCCGCTATGCACCCTCCCGTACACTAAGATCTGGCAGTTTACGTCTGATTTGCCTTCCTAAGATAAAGAGAGTCCGGTGGGGTGGAAAGGCCTTTTCTTTTCAGGCGACAAAGCTATGGAATTCCTTGCCTGCAGAGCTACACTTGCAAACAAATAAGATCTTGTTCAGAAAGGCATTAAAAACCTGGCTATTCACCAATTCTTAGACTGGAAGCTGCCAGCCCTAACCCTTACTCAGCGCCAAGACGCCTCGGCAATAGTGCGCTTAATAAATAATTCAGTCAGTCAGTCAGTTTGCAGATAGGAAGTTTCGTTTACAGTGTGATAGGTCCTATGTTGTTCATAGGAAGAGGATCCTTTCGTGGAGGGCTTGTTGGAAACTCGCCCCCCACCTCCTTATGTCCCACAAAGAATATATCCTGTTGTCTTGCCTTCTCAGTCTGCCGCTGTTCCCTCGTCTTACCCTGATTCCTCCGCAGCCTCAACAGCTTCGGCCTCAACAGTAAAGCTCCAGAGATTGTTTATGATATTCGAGATAGTGTACATTCTGCTGGTATGGCTCCTGCGGAAGTTCACCGTAAGGTTGGGACATTACTCAGTTATCGGGCAAAATTATATCATAGCACTCTAATTCCAGTATCCCAGTTCCAAATGATGGAAGTGCATCCCATTTACCACCCTGAAATTCCAGAGCAGCGTAATGCAGTAAATGTTGTTACTCAGCAGCGAGTAGAGGCTCGCTTCCAGGAGCAGTAGGTTTATTCCCCGAGGAAGAGAAGTGAGGTACTTGCTCTTAAGAGTCAATTACCAGATCCCAGGAAAAATCCTACTGCATACTATAAAGAATTAACAGAGGCTGCCTCCTCGTCAGTTAGCCGACGGGACCCACACCAAATAGGTTATACTGATGGGCAGGACCCTTGGAGGCTGTGTGACTACAGGGCTACCCATCAGTATGTGAGGTCCCACGTGGAGTACAACCTATCCTACAATGGGATGGAGTGATCAGAAATAAAAGCCTTCGCTATTAGGTAAAGGAGCAGTTAACTATCCTTATTATAAATAGTATAGGGAAATTCCCTCACTATTATTCTTTCCAGGGTGTACTATTGTATTGCCGTGAAGAAAGCCCAGCACCCTCTAGGGGTGTATGCGGACTGAAACATGTTGGCACTAGGGTCCTAGTACCATAATATCCCAAACGACCCTATCCTCTTAAATTTTAATATCCCTAGCAGATCCAAGAATAAAGGGAAATTGGGATCTGCCTGTGGATTTTTAATCTTTATTCCCCCTGGCCAAATACATCTCTAAGAGCTCCCTGAAATAGGGTTGAGCCCACCCTGACTTTAAGGCGTCAGGGTGACCCGATGATGAAGCATGACACCACTAGGGTGTGTGAGGGTATAAAAAACAAAAGGACTTGCCTCCTTTCCCACTTTCTAGTGGCATACCATTGTAGCCTCACATAGGGATCATCCATCACTGACGAGTCAGGATCCATCCAATACATTAATCATAGTGTTATAACACGGGAGGGCGTACTCCCTCTTTCGAGTTCCTCTCGGCCCTTTTGATAATATGAGTGTCCTTCTCGTTTACCATTGAGTATCACTCTTGTTTTAAATTGTCTGATGGCACTGCTACAGCGGCGTATGCTATACCACTCTGCGCACTGTAGTTGAGACATCACATGCTCCTTATCAATCAGCACAGGCTGCACAGCTGGTGGCCCTTTTGTCGGCATGTGAGTTAAGCGAAGGACAGACTGTCAATATTTATACTGATAGCCAGTATGCCTTCGGGGTGGCCCATAATTTTGGACGCATCTGGGCAGAGAGAGGATTCTTCACATCGCACAGGACCAAAATTCAACACGGTCCGTTGGTAGAGAGGCTTCTGACAGCTTTGACTCTTCCCAAACGATTGGCAATAGTAAAATGCAGTGCCCATTAATCAATTACTGATGATGTTGGAAAAGAAAATGCATTTGCAGATCAGATAGCTAAGGAGACAGCCAGATCAAAGATGAAAAAGATGTTTGTGGCTGGCCCAGCTAGGTGGGTGCCCGAGAATGGGATGTTTGAGGACACACTAGCCAATGTCAAGGTGATTCAGAGTGAAGCAACAGTGGAGGAGTTGGCAGTGTGGCAGGAGAAAACAGGGCATCTAGATGATGAGGGATGTTGGACTGATTTGGATGAGAAACAGAGGTGGATGTTACCAACTGCATATGTACTTCTGGTGGTTACTATGGCACATGGTCCAGCTCATATTAGCGCTAAGGATATTTGCAAACTGCTACATCCTGTTTGAAACAATGACAATATTACAAAGGTTGCTACTCACTTGGTGAAATACAGTATGATCTCTCTTAGACGCAATCCTGGGAAGGGTACCCCTACACCTTTTGGTAATTTTGCACTTCCCTCCTTCCCTTTTGAGGTACGCCAAATAGACTATATAGAATTGCCACGGGTTACCAATTTGAAATATGTGCTAGTGGTAGTTTGTGCTTTTAGCAAGTGGATTGAGGCTTACCCCACGAAAGAAACTCCGCCATGGCAATGGCCCTTATTAAGGAGTTTTTCCCCCATTACGGCTTGCCCCGCTTGATCTGGCGTGACAATAAAAGTCACTTCACCGCCAAATTGATCCAGCTGATTTGCGATGGTTTGCATATTCGAAAAAGTTTCATGCAGCTAATCACCCTCAGTCAGAAGGTTTAATCCAGAAGTATAATGGTACTCTCAAGTTAAAGTTGGCAAAGGTGAAGGAAAGTACTGGGTTGCAATGTCCAGATGCATTACTCCTTGCTTTGCTGTCCACTAGAATGACTGCCTATTCCAGGACCGGATTATCTCCTTATGAGGTACTGAGTTCCAGTCCTCAGCATCTCCTGTATTTCAGATTCTACTTTGAGATGAGACAGTGCCTGAAAAGGACAGATATAATTTGTGTCCTCGGCGGAAAGGTAGTGTGCTGCGACCAAAGAGATTTTCAGATACTGAGTACTCTTTGTTGGTTGACTATTTGTATGAACTTACTAAAAGCTTGTGTTCTATTCACCAACAGATGCAAGAGGCGCTACCTCCAACAACTGAGGGGCTTGGGCACACGATTCAGCCTGGTGACTATACACTGATTCAAAGCTTTCTAAGAAAGGACGGCTTGGAGCCAAGATGGATGGGCCCTTACTTGGTCCTCATCGCCACGAGGACGGCGGTGAGAGGGGAAGGTCGGGAGAACTGGTTGCATGCTTCTCACTGTAAGAGAGTGCCCCTGACCTATGACGCCTGGGTGAGAGAGGGCATCAGAGACCACAAACTGAAAAAGTTTTCCAATTCCTTCTGTTCTCGGATGCTCAATTGGTTTGGACTTAAACAGAGGCAGAAAATGATGCTGTGTTAAACGAAGCAGTTCCCCCAGAAATAAGGGCTGCCCAGGGTTTCACTTTATCTGATCTCCCAGAACCCGAGTTCCAGTCCTCAGCGTCTCCTGAATTTCAGATTTTACTTTGAGATGAGACAGTGCCTGGAAAAGACAGATATAATTTTTGCCCTCGACGGAAAGTTAGTGCGCCAAGAAAAGTGAGTGTAGTTAGGGATTGACTTCATTGCATAAGACAAGTAAAGAGGTCCCTTGTTTTTGCATCTTCCTGCTAGATCAGGGATCAGAAGATTGGTGCACTGCCTGCGACGCAGGACAGAATAAGTTGAGGGTATCTTCCAAGGAGGGAGAGTGCCCTATCCTGAGAATAGTTAACAATTGTCGACGAGCTGCAAGAGTGCGGCTCCACCGCTGCGTGCTCAATAGCACCACCGAAGACTGGACGATAGAAGCCTGCCAGGGAGGCTGAGAACAGACCCTGATTCTTGACCCTTTTTTTTGGTGTCTCTTTTCCTAATTTTCTGTTTTTTTGCCCTTTCCCCATCATTGGCTCCATCTTAAGTCGTTCTTTCTTTGACGCTTTAATCTGTGAATATAATTATAGAAAAATGTATCTTTTTGGTCGCCTTCTTGCAGCAGATGAACAAGGTCTTGTTGTTCTACGCCCAGAGCAGGTTGGTTTTGAATGGTTGCTTAGGAAAAAGGTCTTTTGGGTTGTAGTTATGTTACTGTTCCTATTGGGTGGAGGGGGGCTGTTCTGGGTAATGGAGTGCTCTGCGGTTACATCGTCATGTGTCTTTTATCAAGCGGGTCCCTCAGATCGTCAGAAGCGTACTATGCACAGTAACGTTTTCTTGGATACCCACCGAAAATGCTTTGGGGATAACACAGCTTGTTATCCTACTGATTCTGTTACAAGTATATGGACAGCCTATCCCCCATCACTAGTAAATTACACATATGTTCGTCCCCCCACCTTTGCAGAGGTCAAAGGTGAATTTGGTTTGGGATACCTGGGGCCTTGCCTATATTATAGAAAACTAAGAGGTACAGGATATCCGGGATGTATGCCCGAAATGTATTGTGGTGATCATTATTTAATGGAAACTGAATATGACACTGACAGGATGGCATTACCAAGATCTGACTGTCACTCAAGAGGCATGAATATATCCTGCGTGTTGTCCTGAATTAAATAGTACTGATACTTATTTGTATCTTAACTGCTCTGGAGAAATAGTATACAAAAATGTCCTACGTTTAGGAAAAAAGGATGACCTTAGTATGAAATAAATGAGCACTAGATCTGCTCCATTGGATTACCAAGGTCCACTCTATGCACACCCCGGTTTCTATTTTTTTTCCAAAGGCACATATTCTAATATGTACAATGGTACAGAGGACGTAGCTTTGGGAATGGTGTTACCTCTTGTGATGCCTTGAAGGCATAGTAAACCAAATGTAACATGGGTAAAAAGAACATTGACCAAGAAATTCTGCGAAGGAGTTACAGATTTGGAAGTTCATATTTATAGCAATGGAATTACTTTTGGGTACATCCTTTCTTCCATTATCACATTTGGTGGTACTGCTATGGCCAGAGGTGAACGTGCTAGAGAGTATTTTGGGTGTAAATTACTAATTTGACAGTGGCAACTTTGCGGGATATCACCAATCAGTTAGAAAGTATGCACTTATACTCCGAACAAACAAGGTATGCTGTTGATTTTATTCTAGCTAAGAATGGTGGCGCATGCGCGGTCATAGGAGATCAGTGTGTGGTTGGCATCACGAATATGGAAACAAATATTACCCAACATATTTTAGACATTTTGGAGAACAATAAGGGCATGGAGAGCGACAATTGTAGTTGGTCCTTGTTTGGTGGTTGGGGCTGGATCTTAGAGAAAGTGATATATTTTGTTGTTATTCTAATTTGCTGCTGTGCCCCGATACAGTGTCTTCCTTTATATTGTTTATATTGTGCCACTTATCTTACACTCAAAAGAAGTTTGATTCATGATATCAATGCTAAAATAATGCTTCAACAAGAGCTTGACACCCTCATGCAGTTGGATGAGGGAGTTTTTGATCAAGTACTTCCCTTGCCGATTCTGTTTCTGAGGTTACTCATGTTGCTGATGATTAATACCGCAACTCTTTTTCAGTGAGCTTTATTACTATATGTATTAGTATTTGACCACATTATTGTTTATCCAATAAAGTTTCTCTTAGTTATTAGAATTGTAAAGACCCTTACCTGATAGCACCAATAAAGATGATTTAGCTTATAAATGCTAATAGGAGGGTCTGATAGAATTGAAACGTAGTTTGACTTTTTTACTCGGATTTTACTCTATATTATGTTAGCATCTGTATGGCTAATACATTATATTTACGTAAGATGTAATGAGTTGATACAGATGTCACACCAGTTAGGTTGACATCTGTGCCGCCATTTTAGTTAGGGAAGATGCCATGTTCTGATGCAATCGAAATTGTTACTTGCATACTCAAAACTGTATCTCTCTCATTTACGAGAAATGGTCCTTAGTAAGTTTTGTTTCTTCAATGCCCATGTTAGCTCGTTGGCGCATGCCTTTCCTCTTAGATCAAGGCTTTTTTCCACCTGTCTAGAGTGGAGGATAGGCCAGACAACCTTGAAATGCAGATAGCTTGTACCAGGCTGCAGAATCGATACTGATGTTCTGTACCCCAATTATATTACGATTCCTACCAGTGTTTTTCCATGGTAGGCTGGTCAGTCCCTCGTCAGCCATCATAGGAGGCTGATCTGATTGGACTCCACTGCAGTTTATTCTGTGAATAAACTAGTTGGCTTGTATTTTCAACTGCGTCATTGACTCTTCAATCTTGGAAGGCTAGAGAAGGTCGAGAGTGACCCGGGTGACCATAATCGGTCACTTCCTTCATTGGCGTGCAACTGCTATGGTTTGTCTGACTTCAACCAGGGAAGCTAGTATGTGCATGGGTGAGAAGTGAATGTATCATGGTGATGACCAGTAGCGGCCCATGGAGGGAGTGCTGCGGAGCGGTGTGGCGGGGCGAGGGAGGGGCAGGGTGGGGGGTAGTAAACACCAGAATATGGATGAACAGAGGTAAGTAAACAAATAAATAAATAAAACAAATTTCGTTGCGTGCAAAATGCGATGCAGCACGCGCACATAAATTCATTTTTTTAATTTAATTCTTTACTTACCTACGTTACTCCCTCCACGGGCCGCTACTGGTGATGACCATCTTAGGGTCAGGCAACCCTATTAGTAAATAGACTTTCTTAGTTCAGGCCCATGGAGCGCAAATTTCTGTCTTATCACCCAGGAACTCTACTCTCTGGGCCTGTCACGGCATGTTAACTACTCCCATATCTACTACTCGCTTGTTATTATATTGTTTTTGATTTGCCGGTCTTGGCCCTGAGGTTGCCCCTCCCTCCACTGGAGAGTGCCACATCCTAAGCTGGTCTCGATTATGATATTATTGGTTCTATATGTCTCCTCTCTCTGATCATTTGTTAAGCGCTCTAATATTGGTATAGGTCATGTTCACACTATATAAAACATTTTAATGACATTTAATTTAATTTAATACAGAGAGTAGCTTTGTCCCACTGAAACAGTTACCTCATAAAAGTCCGGTGTTTGCAAGGGATAAGATTATGAGGAGCAGAAGGTGTATTGAGGATGGTCGATGCTATAGCATGGCTAGCAGGCCCTGTGTCGCAGACAACTATCCCTGTAGTGCGAAGATCTGGTTGGGTGCCATTAACGGTCTTTGCTGGAGCCTTGCATTGGTGTTCACTTGGTCTGTCGATGCTGTAGTACGAAATGCAGGTCTTGCATTGCTGGTTGTCACTTGCAGTCACTGTAGTGCGAAGAATCTCGTTCACCTGAGCTTTTGCATTGGTGGTCTCTATTGGTGGCGATATCTTGGTTCAAACGGATCTGTTTGCAGTTGTGAGGAGCCCAAAACTTTAGGGTTTCTCCTTTTCTATCCATGAGGATCTCAACTGATGTCAAACCAAAGGCCCAAGACCTAGGAGACACCTCTTGGAGCAGGAACTCATTCCAGCAAAGTTCAGCAGGTCCAGATTCAGATCCAGGCACATCCAGTTACAGGCCCAGACAGGTCCAGTGCAGCAGGCCAGCTGAGCAGTTGTAAGGAGGCCTCTGGATCTTGTTGCATCCCAGTAGCTCTGAGCAGGAGGTCAGTCAGCTGACTCCTAGAGTCACTTCAGGTAGCTTAGGATGAAGGGAGCAGCCCCAATCTTCCTTTGCAAGCCAGCAGGACAGTCTTTTTTATTGTAATATCCACATTTCCAGGAGTGTCCTGAAAAGTAGGAGGTGTGAGGGACACTGCAATTTAGTTTCTTGCTAGGCACTCCATCTCCCAGCTTGCACAGGGCCCTGGGAGGCAGCCCTGCAACTCCCTGTACCTCTGAATGTGACAGCGCTATTAAGTACCTGCTTTCTTCCCGCAGCACAGGACACTGGATCTTCAATTCTTGACGGTGACTCCACCTCTCAGCTTGCAAAGGGCCCTGGGAAGTGACTTTGCAACTCACTGCACCTGTGCCTGTGACAGTGCTATAAAGTGCCTGCCTTCCTCCTGCAGCCAAGGACACTGGATTATTGTTTCTTGCTGGGGACTCCATCCCACAGCATGCACAGGGCCCTGGGAAGCAGATCCTGCAACTCCCTGCACCTGTGCATGTGACAGTGATGTAATGCGCCTGCTTTCTTCCTGCAGCGCGGGACACTGGATCTTTGTTTCTTGCTGGGAACTCCATCTCCCAGTTTGCACAAGGCACCAGTAGGCGGCCTTGCAACTCCCTGTACCAGTTCCTGTTACAGCACTATAAAGGGCCTGCTTTCTTCCGTCAGCATGGGCCGCACACGGGTGAAGTCTGGGTTAAGTGCGGGCCCATCCGTGCTCTTCAGAAACCGGAGGAGGCTGGGCTGGGCCACCCCTTTAACATTTTTCACATCAAGGCACTTTGTCTTTCGTGTGTGACATATCTCAGATAAATATCTTTTAACTGCTCTAGAGGATTTTGATTGTCATTAGGTAGCATCTGGCTGCTACCCCCATTTGACTAATTGGCAACCTATACTCACACTTGTTTTCTGCTCCTTGATTAGCGATTAGAGCAAAATGGTAGGCTCTGAGGGGGGAACAGGGGTTGTTAAATTTAAAAAAGAAAAGTCATAAATCTGCAGGGGACAATTGCGTACTTGACAGGATTGATAATCTCCTGGTAGAATGTGAACCAATTTTGGTTATGGATTCAACCATTGTACATCCTACTGTCTCAAGTCTCTCCACTTCTGACGCAGCAGGAAACCAACTGAGAATCCCAGGGATGTTTCTAAGATGAAGGGAGCAGGGACATTAATCGATCACTGTTGCCCAAATTGTACCATGCCCTTCCTCCACTGTTGTTTCTTCTGTACCCTTTCCTTCCTTTGATACCCCAACTACAGACTCCTATGTAGAATCTTTTCGTTGTAGTAATCATTTTGCTCCCTTGAGCGAGTTGCAGGTTGAACAGAGAACTGCTAGTGTTCACACTATTGACATTAATAATTCTTTACATCACTCCATTGTTTGAGGAGTCTGGGTGCCCTACCACTTATGAGGTTTTCTAATTTCTCTTGTTCAATCCCTGAAGGAGGAGTTGGGCGCATTAAAATCACTATTTTCATCTTTGACTTTGACAGATAATTTACTATTAGCCTCCAGTAGGTCCCTAGCAGCCCCTAACCCCTCAGCCCCTCTCCGCACCCCTTCTTGGGTCCCCACACCCAACGCAGACCAATCTATCAATCTGAAAACGTGTACTCTGGAGAGACCACTGCCTAGGCCTGAAGCACAGAGCCACAGTACTGTGGCTGACTTTCCATTTAATCGAGATATTGGTGCTTCTGGCACCCTGAACCAGTCCCAAAGGGGAAATTTCCCCATTACACACTGGGCACATGTCCATAGGGGATTAAACTGAAAAGACCCAAAGAATAATACATACTTTGGTGGAGGCAAAAAACACACAACTCACGGTTACATCACAGTGAGTAATATCTCAAAGTTAACCCACCACTCCACTGTAGAGAAATAAGATTCCCTTAAAAACAAGGTGATTCACTGGATACGCCATGTTCAGCGATGCAGTTCTGCCATTCGAGATGACATTGTCAGTGTGAAAAGATTAGGTAGTTTTAATTCTAGTTCAGATAACTTAGATCTAATTGTGTTCACCTCTGACTTGGCTATCAAGGTGGTCCCCTTAGATCTTAGAACTAGCCTTCCAGGCAATTTTAATATCCAATTTAAGTATTCCAGAACACATGTTCCTACAAGCACCAATGGCCACTTCACCCCTCAGCCACATTGATTGATTTGGAAAGGTACCTTACACAGATATTCAAGAGGACCCACTACTGCTACTCAATGATAGTTTTTGCCCCATAGATGAGGACGAACAAAGCAAACACAAGGAGATGATGGACTGAGCACTGAAACTTTTCAGACACTCACTCCCAGTTACAGATCTGTGTTTAATCCATCATCATTCCTTAGCTCATTTTGTCACCCCAGTTCAGACCCAGCCATATGCAAATTGACCCTGGGTGGTGAAGTCCGCTCCGCTCGCGGAGTTTGCAGAGTTTTCTGCACTCCGCATTACGCCGAGCTGGTGGAGTTCCGAAAAACTCCGCTCAATGCAAGGGAGATTTTTTCCTCGCTCGTGCTCATCAATGTCAAGTTGGTGATCACGAGTGAGGAAAATCGAACTCCCGGAAAGATTTTTCCTCATTCGCAATCGTCAACTTCAAGTTGGCGAGCACAGAAAATACACTACCCGGTGAGATTTCTCAAAGAGGGCGGGTGGATTTCTAATTACAAGTGGTGGTGTATGCTCGCGAACCCTATGTTGATAAAGAGTCCGTTCGCGATGAGGAACAGATTTGGACAACGATAGCCCTAGTAATACGGGGGTATGATCAGATAGTGTCCTGGTGTAGTATGCTGTATGTATCTGTATCTTTAAGTGCAGAACCTTTTATGGTAGAACTATAGTATGTCATGATTACATCGTTGTGTTCTATGATTCTATGATCTCATATGATGTATTAGAGTTGGCTGAGTAACGGCGTTGTTCCTGTGCCGTGGGCTCTTTGTGTATTCCTACTGGTAAATTAAATCTCCTGTTTGAAACTCATCTTGGATTTGGATTCGTGTGATTCCGCCACGCTACATTTTCTTGGTACCAGGAGTGGGGTATAACTTTGAAGATTTGGAAATTCGTCAGTTGGCACCCTGACCAACCTAAAGAGCTCACGGCTGTCCCATCCTCACTCGCTGCCCACCGGATCAATACAGGACAATTGAGGTGGGTTAAGCGCTAGCGCTATCTGACTTTATTTTTGGGAAAAAACGTTCTCAAGACTTTGTCATTTCGGCAGTTAAGTTTGAATTTTTCTAACCTGCGTGCCACTGGATGCTCGTGCCGTCCGCCTCGAGCTCTCTTAGAGTGTTCAGCTTCACGGAGTCCTTAGAGCGTTCAGCTTCACGGAGGCGTTCCATTTTTCGATCCGTTCTGCTGCTGTGTCAAGTATTCTCTCAAGTAAAGACCGCAAAGCTTCATGGGAGCGTGATGACGTCATACGCCGGCGGCCATTTTGGTTAAGTTTCGAAGTTTCTTCGATCAGTTTCAGTACAACGTTCGTGTTGGCATTTTTAATGCGTTTTTCCTCATTTTTTATTCAAATCTCGGCGCAATTTAGTTATTGAGCTTCATATTCAAGGCAATAGTTTTTATTCGAAACCTGGTTTTGATTTTTGTCTCAAGTACATTACTTTACCTCATTACATTAAAATGGCAACTGCTCAAGGAGTTATTCAGCCTACTTCTTTTCTTCTAAAACCAGGCAAACCTGAATTAAAATGGACTGAATGGTTAAAGGACTTTGAGAATTACCTTACTGCCATAGGTGCGGATGCTTATGCCCCTACCAGGAAATTGGCACTACTTCTCAACCATTTAGGTGCTGCTGGACGCAGAGTTTTCGAGAACCTTCCTCATTACCCGGCTCCTACGTCCGAAGACACCATTTGGAATGTTTTTGTTGAAGCAAAACTACGCATGGGGAAACAATACCCTGACTCAACAAGTGTTCTTCTGGAGAGATTCAATTTTGCGATGTGCAAACAAGCCTCAGATGACTCAGTAGAAGATTATATTGCTAATTTAAGAGTATTAGCCGAGAAATGCGATTTTGGTGCAAATGTTGATACACACATAAGAGATCAATTCGTGTTTCATTGTTTTTCCAAGAAAATACAGGAACGATTACTCACTTCTTGTAACCCCACTTTGAGCGAAACAATTGATATCGCGAAAAGCATCGAGAGGTCAATTGTTACGTCCAAAGTTTTATCTAGTGTTCAACCCATGCAGTCGCTTACACAAGGTGTTCCTCAACAAGTCTTACCACAAACCACGAATTTTATTTCTGATGAGAATACTGTTTGTGCCATTAATCCAAGGCAATACACTGATAGAAGGTTCATGAGAAACCAAAACCCTAGAACGCAATTAATTTGTTTCCGTTGTGGATCAAAGAATCACATTGGTAATAACCCTTCATGTCCGGCTTTAGGGAGGAAATGTGGTAAATGTCAAAAATTTGGACACCTGCAAAGTGTTTGCAATAAAAGGTCAAATTATACCTCGTCTAATTCTAACCCCAATAGAATTAGAATTTCAAATGTCACTCTTGACTCTCCTGAAATTCAAGATTGCACTTCCCAGTTCTCTAACATAGTAGTTACTATTGATATTCCGGAGAATTCTGACAAACCTATTAAAGGGCCATTCACAGATATATGCATTGATGACAAAATTGTCTTGGCTATGGCAGATTCAGGTGCACCAGTCACCATTTTAGCTGATGTTACATTTTATAGGTTATGGCCTAACAAGTTCCCTCTGTTTCCTCCTGACATAAATCCAAAAGCATTCGGAGAACAGGATATTGACTTAATTGGTTATTTCTGGGATACGCTGTCTTGTTTAGGCAGATCAATTAAGACCAAAATTTACGTAGCAATCAAGGGCAGGGACATTGTTGGGTGGAAGGATCTCGCTTTGTTAGGTATCATTTTACGTCCGGGTCAAGATCCCCCTATTGTTTTAGGAGACCTTCCATCTAATGTTTTGTCCATTACTAATCAGATTCCCATCATTGACAAGTTTGCACAGCTATTTCCTAATGTGTTCAAAAATCGTGTGGGTACTGTTAAGGGGTATGAACATTCTATAATTTTGAAAAAACATGCTATCCCGGTTGTACACAAAGTAAGGCCAATTCCTATTAGTGTCAGAGAAGATTTGAAAATGCTTTTATCCAATCTACAAATGGAAGGTATCATTGCCCCAATAGATGCTTCCGAATGGGTTTTTCCGGTAGTTTTACGGAAGAAAAAAACTGGCGACCTCAGGCTCTGTGTTGACCTTAGATCCCTCAACCAGAACATTCTTGTAGACTGTCACCCGTTACCACACATTCACGAAATGCTTGCAAACATTGGTAAGTCTAAATTCTTTTCTACGATAGATCTACATTCAGCTTACCATCAGATTCATTTATCGTCCACTTCTCAACCACTTACTACGTTTGTAACACCTTTTGGTGCTTTTAAATATTTGAGGTTACCATTTGGTTTAGCATCGGCTGCAAGTGTGTTCCAAAAGCTCATGGACGGCCTTTTTGGTGATTTGCAACAAGTCCAGGCATTTCAAGACGATATTTTGGTCCACACAGAGTCTGAGGAGGAACACACAGCTATCCTTAATAAAGTTTTCACTATACTGCAAAACACAGGCATGACTGTTAAGGCTAGTAAATGCAAGTTGTTAGTACACGAGGTTGAATATTTGGGTCACCTCATTTCCAACGAAGGCATCAAACCCAAATTTTGTAATGCTGAAGCTATAAGGAATGCCCCTCCTCCAACTGACAAAGACGCGTTGCGTTCTTTTCTTGGCCTTTGTGAATATTATGCTAGGTTCGTTCCTGGTTACGCACTAATTGTCCAGCCGTTGAGGGCCTTACTCAAGAAAGGTTCAAAATTCACATGGGATGACACACTCCAAGAGTGTTTTAATCAGGTCAAACTGTTAGTCATTAATGCACCTGCACTACACCCTTTTGTACCAAATGCCAAACCTTTCATGTGTGTAGATGCTAGTCAAAAAGGTCTTGGGGCGGTTTTCGGCCAATGGGTGGATGGCAAGGAGAGTACTATTGCTTTTGCATCCCGGTCTTTAACACCTACTGAGACAAACTACAGCACTATTGAACGGGAAGCACTAGCTATAGTGTGGGCCACTGAAAAGTTTAAAACATATATTTGGGGTATATCGTGTGAAATTTTTACAGACCATAAACCATTGGTTTCTTTGTTATCTGGTAATGGTTTAGGTAAGTCGTCTGCCAGATTGGTTAGATTACTTTCCAAACTTCAAGAGTATAATCTCATTGTTAAATACATCCAAGGTGGGAAAAATGTACGGGCAGATTGTTTATCTCGCATTCCCCTTCCTGATGCAAGCGAAGGTGAGAACAATTGCTCTAAAGATTGTGTAGTTGGTTTAGTTGATGCTGTTGCTACTTGCTCCAACAAAATCTCACAGGATGAATGGATTTCTGCTATGTCTAAGGATAAATCTTTGGAGAAAGTTGGAACTTTCATTAAAACTAGTTGGCCAAACCTTAAGAAGTTAGACATTGAGCTTAGGTCTTATGCACAAGTCAGTGATGAGCTTTCATTTGATAATGGAGTTTGTCTTAGGAATGGGCTTTTCATTCCTCCAATGGGTTTACGTGATAAACTCATAAATATCGCTCATGAGGGCCACTTGGGCATTTCAGCGACATGTAAGAAACTCAGGAGTATTTATTGGTGGCCTAGTTTAGACACACAAGTAAGGTCATTTATTGAGAACTGTCCGGTTTGTGTTGTTTCGGACAAACACTGGAAAATGCATAGGAAGCCTTTATTTCCTGTCCCATTTCCAAATCTCCCCTGGGATAAAATTGCCATTGATTTTTCAGGTCCTTTTTCTTTACTTCCCGCAGAGAAAAGGTACTGTATTGTTGCAATTGATTATCACTCTAAATGGATTTATTATTCCTTTGTGGATGCCCAAAATTCAAATTCGGTCATTTTGTTTTTAAAGAATATTTTTAAGATTGAAGGCAATCCAAATTACGTAGTTACTGATAATGGCCAACATTTTCTTTCAAATCAGGTTACTGAATTCTTACATAGCAATGATATACAACATCTCAAAGTTGCTTTGTATTGCCCGGCTTCGAATGGCCTTGTTGAGAGAGCTAACCGGTTCATAAAAGAAGGTGTACAAACTGCTTTGGCTTCTAATGTTGATGTAGGCGTTTTCATACAAAACAAAGTTTGGGCATATCTTAACACACCTCATTCCACTACCAATGTCACCCCGTTCAAAGCCCTCAGAGGTAGAGAAGCAAAGTCTAATTTAATGCCTAATTGGTTTAACAATTTGGCTGCTGGTTCTGATTTGGAGAAAAGAAGAAACATGCCAGTTGATTATCACGTAACTAGAGAAACTGTATCTAGGAAACAACTGGCACAAAAAGAGTGTCACGATAAAACTTCAAGGTTGCAACTTGATTTTAAACCTGGGGATTGGGTTTTAATTAAAAAACCGTTTAGAGTTTGCAAGGGACAGTCCAAATTTTCTTTGCCTGTTAGAGTTATTAAAGTTAGCAAACCATCACTGTTCTTAGAGAATGGAGGGTGGTGGAGTAAGAATAGTGTGGTCAAAATTTCTGAACCTCAAGTCAATATTTTCAACAAGGTGTATGCTAACAGGAATGTTGATGATAACTCTGATTTCTCTTTTGGTCCTGATTGTGGAAATGTTTCTTTTACTGCAAGTTCGTATGTAGATTCTAGTTCATATGTAGATTCCTCACCAGTTTCAGATGCTGTTTCTCCAACACCTGATCTGAGTGCACGTAATCATCGTGTTTGTGGGCCTCCTGTAAAATTGAAAGATTATGTTTTATATTAACTGTGTTGCTGTTTCTCTGTTAGTTTTCTTTTAGTTTTGTTTTGTTATTATGGGGGGGGGGGTATGTAGTATGCTGTATGTATCTGTATCTTTAAGTGCAGAACCTTTTATGGTAGAACTATAGTATGTCATGATTACATCGTTGTGTTCTATGATTCTATGATCTCATATGATGTATTAGAGTTGGCTGAGTAACGGCGTTGTTCCTGTGCCGTGGGCTCTTTGTGTATTCCTACTGGTAAATTAAATCTCCTGTTTGAAACTCATCTTGGATTTGGATTTGTGTGATTCCGCCACGCTACACCTGGGGAGGTGTTCAACTGAGGACGTCCAAGTCGCAACGTCTTTAGAGACAAGCCAAAAATCGAATCTAAACCATGCCATATGGTGTGCTGAACTGCAGGTGCCCTCACGGATATCTAGATGTGACCGTCTCCAGACGTCCACCAAGTGGTGTTCCTGGGTGAGTATCTGCAGCATTGCCAATGCCTTGGGGTGGAGACTGTGGAAGGTGCCGAACTGTCAAGTGTATTCTACAGAATAGATTTGAAATAACCCCTGTATCAAAGTGCTGCACCCAAGTGCAGTTATTTTTGACCAAATTGTGCCAGAGAATTCGGGATCGTCAGTATTGGGCCCATATATTGCTGCTAAGGTAATCTGTGTTCCCCCTAGACTGCTGTGAACTATGACAAACCTACCCTCCGGATCAATGGACAATGTCAATGTGTACTGGCCTAGCCCTCTAGGGTACCAGTATTGCCATGCCACTAGCGTAGTTAGAATATGCTGCATCAAATACGTCTCCCCATCTCTGGGCCCGCAGTTTAAGTGTCGATGTACTGCTGAGGTGTATTTACTGGTGGAAACAAATATCTAATTTGTATCTGACTAAATATGTTTGTGTTAAGCGTGTTTTCCTGGTATCATTTAGACTGGGAATGTTCCAGGTTATGCATGAGATGGATGTCATGTTAAATAAACAGATGTTCGACTTGAAACTATGTTTCTGCTCAAGGAGGTCTTTATGATGCCAACTATGTTTGTGCAGGTTGGCTACCATGGGTTTGTGTGACATGAATGTATGTGCATATGGCTGTTAAAATAACGAAGTCCCCTTGATTGTTCGACCTGACCCTAAGAAATGATCAGAACTATCCCATCCCTCCTGCCACCCGCACTAACTCCCCCAATTAGGTTGTGAACAAGTACCCACCCAATATCCAACAAACAGCCCCAACTTGTAACCTGAAATTAGAAAGGGAGTACTCCCTGGGGGACTAGGAGCCGCCGGCATACTGCCCCGCCATACGTGGCAGGGTGGCCGAGGGATATACAGATCAAGTGCAGCATAGGATAGACAATGGACTGTTAACAATAAGAGAAAGAGCAATGCAATTAACACTGAAGAAAGGTTTGCATTTAGCCAAAATACAGGTGGGGTAGTATGTAAATCGCCATAAGGTTTTCACAGCAAGTGCTCCTGTCTGTTCATGCAGTTGCTGCAGTTGTTCAAGCATTGTCACTCAGCCTGGCGTCCGCCTCAGAGCGTAGTGAGGTCTCCCGGGAACGCCCTCGCCGAAAGATATGCTTGGCGAATTTAAGAGTAGATTTCAAGTCTGTAAAAAGGTGGGGTTTTCTTTTGAAATTTGGCAGGGTATAGAAATGGGTATGATGCACCCGTTTGGTGGAGTATGCATTTGGCTGGGATGAATTCACGATGGGCAGCTTGGACCAAGGGGGTGAAGTTGGGTTAAAATGAAATGTTGTTTCCTTTGTGCTGTATTACTCCACGCTCTCTCGCAAGGCACAGGGTCACTTCTCAATCTCAGTTGTTGAGCAGGCACGCAACCATGGGACATAGTGTAGCACCTACCAGTGGTTTGGGGTCAAGGGAGCAATGGGTATGCTCAGCAATAAACATAGTCGAGAGATTTGAGCTAAACAGGTCCCGTAGGAGAGTCTCCACAAAGTCCTCCATTTTAGCTAAAGCTCTGGTCTCCAGAGTGCCAGTAATGCAGAGGTTGTTCCACCTGGAGCGGGCCTCTAGATCTTCATTTTTTGCTTTAATGACGTGTAGGACATTTTACTCCAGAGAAGGTGCTCCTTAGATTCTACCTGATAATCGTGCACATCGGAGGCTCTGTTTTCAAGCGGGTCGAGGCAAGTCTCGTGAGTGTCCACTTGTTGCTTGACTTGATCTAAGCGTGACATCAGCAAGTCTAGTTTGGTATTGATTGTTTTTTAGGCCTGTTTTTACCTCTAAAAGGATAGCACGAAGACCGTCATCCTCTCTCTCTGTCTCCACGCCGGTTCCCTCTTCCATGTCGGATTCTGCCCGAGCCTGTTAGGCTCGTCAGCCTTTTGTTTTCAAATAACAGCTTGGCTTGTTTTGTGTCGTGTGTCCCCATTTTAGCACATTGGTAGCTGGCAAAGTGGCTCAATGCTGACTCGTCCTGCCACCCCCTGTGCCTGTCGTGTGCAGATTGATTGACAGATGGGGCCTCAATGTAGCTCGAGAGGAGTTCAGAAATGAAGCAGTAGGAGCCTGCCACGCCGGGCGTATAAGTTTATGCGAGGGGCATGTGCAGGCATGGCTGGAGGGCTAATATAGTGTCAGGGCCCACAGCTGTGATGCCCTGCATGCGTGGTGTGTCCCTTGTGCCCCAGGAGGCCTCAGTCCATGTGAGGGTCAATTTCCAGGCCACTGGACGGTTCAGAACTAGATGAACACCAGAGCAGGCTAGGGCCAGGCGCAAGTCAATCCCTTCAGTTAGCTTGTGCGAGGCGCCGCTTCGCCATCCTCCGTTCAGGCCCAGCAAGGGTCGGCGCAGTGTCAGGTTCAGGCAGGCCCGCCTGGTCGATGTAGGCAGCCAGGGGTGCACTTCACCCACCACATCCATCTCCGGCACAGCGAGCAGGACCACGGGGCAGCACAGATCAGCAGCACTCAGAGGTATGCAGTGGGCCAGGAAGGGTCGCTCACCATGGTGTGTCAGGCCAGCCTAATTTCTTTCCGCCCGGTCCAGCCTTGCGTCAGCGGGCATCCACCCCAGCCAAGCAGTGCCAGCAATCTCCGACCTCTTTGGCACCCCCAGCACGGCGCCCCCATTCAGGTCTGGTCCGCCTTGTTCAGCAGCTGCCTGGGGCACTTTTGGCAGTTATGAACCAATGCACACACCTTATGCCATAGTACAAGCGTGTGCACATTCTCAGAAGCATAGGTTTTGTACTGGAAGGAGCCCCTTCCAGTGCAAAAATGATGCTTTAAGCATTAGCGGCCTGCACGGATTTGTGGTGGTGTGGTGGGGTGGGGTGGGGTGGGGAGGCAGGTAGTGGGGGCTAGATGAGTGGTAAATAAAAAATAAAATTAAACTTACCTCCTTGCTGTGTCCTCCTTTGCAGTGTCCTCCTCGTCATGTCTCTCCTCCGGCCGGAACACAGAACAGGAAGCACCCAGGCCGAGGCTCCCCTGAGCAAATCACAACACTGCAATGCAGCGTTGCGATTGGTCTGAGTGCCGTGGTTCAGCGCTCAGTTGGGGGACAGGGAGCCTGGGCATATTCTTCACCCAGGCTTTAATGCAGCCTGGGTGAAAAATATGCTAAATGAGCATGAAGGCCGGCCAAACATTCATGCGCACTTAAGGAGTGAAAACTACTCCTCCTCTCCCCTGCTCTGTCAAAAGAGCAGCCCTGCTCCACCTGGCAAAGCTGTGGCACCTGCAACAGGAAAAAATAAAATGATAATAACTTTCAGTTATTATCATTTTATTTTTCCTTATCCTGCTGAAAAGCAGTAGTGTGACGCTCCTCTGCCTTAGTGGAGGAGCCGCCACTGGCTTTAAGGCCTTTCTTACTCTGTATGTGTCCTGCACAATCAGAAAAATTAGGAGGAATTAAAACATTTCTCCTCGTTATGCCTGCCTCGCAGATTTTGCCACAAATTCCTCTCTTTCAATGTTTGTAGATAGGGATGTGTGTCAAACCCCATAGATGGTTGCCTTGGCATGCAATGACACAAAGCAATGCAAATCACAATTTTGCATTACTCTGAGATACTATCCATTGCAAATCAGGATTTGTGTTTGAGAGTAAGTCTCACCCTAACACTTGGTGCTAGATTTGCGTCACAGAAGTGCAAAACATTAGTAAACCTGGGTCTGAGTGTAAGTATGCATGAGTGAGTATGACTGAACTTAAGAATGAATACAATTGAATGAGAAAGAAGAATGAGGGTAAGGGGGTTTGGATGAGGGTAAGGGGGTTTAAGACAGTGTGAGTGTGATGTTAGGGGTATGTGAAATGCCTCCTTGGAAAAAGTAGGGTCAATGGTGTTATGATGTCACATCCTGTGATATCATTACGGTTAAAGTGTATGTGATGTCACTTCCGCTACCAGCAAATCTGCAGACCTTGTAATTCCGGATTGTGCCCATTGGACTAAAAGGGCCTTATTCCAAACAGTACCTTGGCAACGGAGTAGTGACGGACCTAGTGTCAGAGAAATTTTAAGGCATGAGAAAAGTGGGATTGCCCAGGGCCTAATTCTTCCAAGGCGCCCTGTGCAAATGTAATCTTTCTCTTACGTTGTCGATTTTTCTATCAGAACCTTTGTACCTCTAATTCTGACTTAATCACTCTCTTTTAAGGGTCCTCAATGTATGTAAGTATGTGTGTGTGTTTGTGTGTGTCATGTGTGTAAATATATATTTTAGATAGATAGATAGATAGATAGATAGATAGATAGATAGATAGATAGATAGATAGATAGATAGATAGATAGATAGATAGATAGATAGATAGATAGATAGATAGATAGATAGATAGATAGATAGATAGATAGATAGATAGATAGATAGATAGATAGATAGATAGATAGATAGATAGATAGATAGATAGAATGAATGAATGCAGGCTTGAACTAGTCGGAAATAGGTAATAACACTCATAGTTGTTCAGGGGTCGAAAAACTTGTCTGGCCCAGGGCTCCAAAAGTTCCTAGGATGACACTGTCTAGTATTGCTCCAGCTCCAAAGGTGCTGAGAGACGAACGCCAGCCCTCTCCTGGAAGCATGGCATTTCTCAAGCTTTGAGCAGCAAGTGGCATTACAAAACCCTGCAATGAATTATGAGGCTGGCAGATGGGAGGCAATTAATCCCCTGGCGCCGTTTCTACTGCCTTTCTTTCCTTTCTCTCATCCTCACTAATTGGAAACATGTAAACGGGTCAAAGGGGACGGCTCAGCTAAATTATCAGTTTGTCATCGAGACCAGCCTCCGCCTCTTCAGAGAGCAGTGGGGGCTCTGCGCAGTGAAGCGGGAGAGGTGGGCGGAAGATCTCCGCAAAGGACCAGTTAGACCTCAAAGGTTGCTACTTCCATTTTAATTTTGTATTGTATTGATTATCTAATTAGTTTAGGTTTCAGAGAATAATTCTAACACCAGCTTCTAACACATGCAGGTGCGGTGCAGACTGTCGCAGAGCAAGCTTCATTCACACGGTAAAGGTATAGTATAGGCAACATTAGTGCAAGTTTCATTCGCCCCGCACAGGTGTAAGTAACATCAGCACCAGCAAGTGCAAGTTATTATAACAAACAGAAGAGAGAAGTATTGGTAGCAAGAATACAAGATTTAAAAAGTAACGGGGCCAAGGACTCCCCTGACCAGCACTTGACTTCCAGTGATAGTACGGGTCGAGCAGTCAAAGGCTCTTCAGGGGGAGACAAGTGCTAGACATTAATGGGATCATAACCGAACATACAAATAGTAGCAATAATATGACTGCCCAGTCAAATACTAGCGTTTATGAAAAAGGAATATTTAATGTAAACACATAAAGCATTTACGAAACATTAAAAAATCCACACAGCCTTCTTGAGATATGCATGCTAGCACTATCTGAGGCAGAATCCCCAAGTCCAGTCCCTCTGTCCCTTCTAGTAGATGGGGTTATTCCCCATTCAAATAATAGAGGTAGCTCCCAGATGTGGCCTACAGTAGTCGTAGGAACCCCAAAGTCTATCTATGCTTTGCCTTAATAGTTTACTTGTGTTTCGGTGTACAGTTTATGTGGGTCTTAAGTGGCCCCAGTGGCCTTAAAAAGTCTTACCTGGCCTGCTGTTAGCCAGAGATCCAAGGAGGACCAAGGCACCCCTTTGTGAGCTCTGGTCTCCTTTCCCTGACTGCCTGCAACCTCTTGCGGCCTTTCAACAATGATGCCTCGAGCCTCTTCAGACCCCGGAGGGCCTACACTGGTGTCAGTCCTCCTGCAGCTCCAGCAGCAATCAGTAAGTGTTCCTTGCAGCATCCGTGGCGCAATGAACCAAGAAACGACCCACTCTCCATGGTGGCCCCTCCAGGCATACGGTGATCACCAGCTCCATCCTGGGGAGAGCCTTGTCTTCTTAGTGATGCTCTCCTGGCACATCGGGGTCACCGACTACAGCACTCCCACAGACGACAGCCCACATTTCACAGTGTCCCCCTCCTGAAACATAGGGTCAGTGATTACAGTGCTCACATGCCAAGACAAGGGCCATAGCATCCACCGGATCTGGTGAATGGCCAACACTTCCTGCAATAATCATGAGTGGACTGGGTGTCTCACACTTGACTCACAGGGATCCATTCGGCAGAATAGTTGCTGGGCCTTATCCCTCCAGGCACCCTCCTCCTCCTCAACGTGGTCTCTGGTCTTGGCAAACAGACAGACTCTAAGCCCTTCTCCTCCTCACAGGAGGCTCTAGGCTTGAAGGCCAGGCAGAAGACTGGAGCTCCCGTGTCAGGGCAAGTGGTTTTGACTTTGCGGGTGATAACTCATAACCCAGCTGGGGTGCAGTCCTCCCTGTTTGGGGGGTGCAGTCATTATTTCTCCAGCCTCTTCAGGCCCTAGGCTTATAAAATGGAACCCACTAGCCTCCACGTTATGTACCATCTGTAGGCACATACATGCAACCCAGCTCACACAAACACACAAGTATTACACACTCTCCGATGTAACATGCAACCCATGCAGGACAAGGGTGAGTTATGTACACAGCCATGGAACTTTACATGAGTGGGCCAGTAGTCCCCGCTGCAATGACACGGGGGAAAAGCCCTGTTCACTTTACTTATTTTACTGAACACATGACGTGTATTTTGCTACCGCTGTGCTCAACATTCTTAACTACAGTTCCTTTTTCTGTATTTATAATATAGAATCTGGGTTTTCAAAGAGACATGTGACATTAAAAATCCGACGAATCTTTCTAATATATGTTTAACCAAGGAATTTGCTGTGCGTGGTCAAGAGCAAGGCAGTCTGTGATATAGTCCCTAGTACTCAAGAACTCAGTCGTAGACCAGATCCTGTAACATAAAAGTACTAGGTATTCCTTGAATACAATCCTCAATGTAAGGCAATTCCCAGTTCCTTGTGTATAAGGTATGTTGAGGTGGATTGTTGTAAAGATAAGTCTCCTTAAATAAAAATCTCTTACCTTTGTAAGTAGAGTAGATACATCAGAAATGCCCCATATATATTAGTTTAGATGGATTTAGTTTAAATAGGTGGCCGACATTTCCTTGATTCTCTTATTACCAAGCTTAGTGGCATATCTGAAAACAGATGTGTGACATTCTTCAGACGCCCCCAATGGCCACTAGCATCAAACCAGATACACATATATGAGAAGGCAGCTAATCTCGTAATTTGGACTCGGTTTATAGTACGAGTGTGAGTCTTACATTTTCTCTGGTACATTTGAAGGTGGTTCATCTGGAACTGCCAGAGGTTCTAAAAGACCAGTCCAATACAGAGAATTGTCTGATTTATTTGGTTACTGAGATGTGTAGAAAGGATGCATTTCAAATGAGTGTGACTTGGGCTGTGAATCAGCAGCACTTCTGATTCAGAATTGGTTGCGTTTGGATAACATAAACTGTGGGACTGGTGGCAGACTGATTCTGTGCACCCCCACTGGATATGTTAGTATGTCTGTATCAGCTAGCTCACAGTGTCACTATAATCTCCTCTTACAAAGGAGAGAATAGATTCTGGCAACCTCAGAACATGACAACCCTGATCCCTCAGAATCGTGGAAACAATATACTACCTTTCGCTCAGTCTCTCGTGCTCAATTAGGTTGTCTCAGAGAGATACACAGAATAAACAGGCTGAGCGTTTTCAATAAGCATTTATTGAACAGTTGTTATTCTAGTGCAGAATAGATGAGCTGCAACAACCATTAGACAGTAACAGAGATATATGATTAGTAGCACTAATAAAGTAAATGGATGGTATAGCTCTACCATCTTGTAATAATCATGAATGCATACAAGTATTGAAAACACATGATAAAAAGTGTGCACTCCCACGATGCCTCCCTAACTAGATGTACCTACATGTACCTAACATATGTGCTGGTGTTATGCCAAGAAACCCTCTAAGATCTAGTCAACCCCATTACCTGAGAATAAGAGAATATGGGACCCTGTCCTGGTCTTGAGTTGGACACTCCGCGAGTGATGTTAGACCACTGCGAGCTTGAGTGCCTGCATGCAGGAACTTCGCATCTCATGTCAGTGTGTCAGCCGGGATGTCTCGGTCTCCTCTGTCTTTCTAAGCAAGATGTGATGTATATATACCTATAGGTCTCCCTAGGGGTCCTACCTTGCTGTGTTACTGTGTCGACCTACAGGATGACGTTGGGCCTGAACTTTATACAGAGATATTATACAGGAGATGTTAGTCCTCCTGTTAGTCCTGCTTTGCCTGCAGGAAGCCTCATGCATAATGTACAAGATTTGAACTAGGGAAAAACCTGCGTTCTGAAGGCAGTGCTGTATCTAGGTAAAAAGTCAGTCCTTAAGAACCGTTATGTATGTAATGTAGGGAACAATATAGGTGAAAGGTTGCAATGTTACCTGCGCCTTTCTAGGGTACCTATATGGAGTATATCATTGCCAGACTGTTCAATTTGATCAATGATGGAGTTACGCCTTGCAAGTTTGATATTATGATGATAGCAGAACAGGGCTTGTTTTTAGGGATGTTTATCGTGTGGCAATTTGCTTCTACGCCAACATCTCTCTAGGTTCCTACGTTTAGATTTTTCTTGTTTTAGCTCAGAGGTGAACCAGGAGGCCAAAGGACGATGTTTGGAGGGGCAGTTGTTTTATAGGGGGCTGTGTCGTCCAGGACTTTAATTAGGGCGGTGTTGAAGGATTCCAATAGGTTGGTGACCTGTGCATAGTTTTGTGGCCTGCTAGGAGAAAAAGCTTCCCTAACGCATCAGGATTAAGTCGATGCCATGGTCTAAAGGCACGTGGTGCTGGTTTGCTATTACTCTTAAAGGAAAGGGGTAGGGGAGACTGAATGTGGAAGGTAATTGAGGAATGATTAGTCCAAATAAGGGGGGTTGGAGCCTTACAATCTAGAAGTTCTGAGTTGGAGAACAGCAGGTCTAGTGAGTGGCCCGCTATATGTGTGGGACCCACGACTTGTTGAGAGAGTCCTAGCGATTCCAGGTCTGCTAAGAGCTGAGAGACCTCGGGATTGGTATGATCTTCCCCATGGTAGTTGAAGTCGCCTAAAAGTAAACATTTATTTGAGACTAGAATGTGTGTGGCTAGTTCTTACACTAATAGTTGGCTAAAATTAGATTTGGATCCTGAGGGGCGATAGATCAATGCTCCACTCCAAGAATCGGAGGCAGAAAGATTTATTTTAAAAATGCCCTCTCCAATTGGGAGCTTTCACTATTGAGCTGGTGGTGCTTATTCTGGGCACTGCCCAGGCAATGCCCCTGGTCTCTAACTTGAAGGTTGTCCCACTCAACCAGATGAGAGGAAGCAGTGTCACTATTAATGTCAAAGTATTCTGATATGCTACTGCTGAGGGAAGCTTGAAAGGGAGGATCCTCAAGTGCATCTGTTTGTAAGTTTCACATTGGAATAGGAGGAGGGCCAGGGTCCCAGCATAAACACAGGTGCTGGAGATTATGATCAAAGTGAGAACTTCTGAGATAATCAATGGAAATGACATGGGGGGGTAAATCTGGTTTGCTGCTAACCAGGATATTGATTTGAACATGAAGGTCATGAGGAAGTGACTAGAATAAGTAAACTCATTTTGAGGGAGGCATTACACAAGTGTCAGATGTCTAGGAGACTCCAGTGATTTAGCCAGTCAGATAGCATGTGTGCGTTCAAAGTTGCAACAGTGTGAGGGAGTAGAGAAGAGGAGTAATCCAATTCCACAATATGGACACTTCTCCACCAATTAACCAGGGGAGTCCACTCCAGCGCAACAGAATCCCGGACAGCATATCGAGGAAGGTTGCTTCCTCTGGGTTAGGAGCATATATTGCGCCAAGCAACATGTGACAGCTCTTGATTTTCCCCTCTATAAAGATGTAACGCCCCTCTGGATCCGTAACTGTGACATTTGCAACAAAGAGGACCCCCTGCTTTTATCCAGACTAAAACCCCATGAGCATATGTGGAATAATTAGCAGAAAATACCTCTCCCCTCCAGTGTTTTTGCAAGCGCACAGCCTCTGCCTTAGTTAGGTGAGCTTCTTGTTAAACTTCAATGTGTGTCACCCTATGACGAAGATAGGAGTATACCGCATATTTGCGGGAGGGATTGTGCATGCCCCTAATGTTCTAGGTAAGTATATGAGTGTGGTATTTGGCTCTGTACAGAGAAGTAGTGCAAAGTTCACTTAGGAGTCCATGGTTATGAGAGGTATGGGCAGCAACAGAGAACCAATTAAAACCAACAAAAGAAAAATCACAATATTATAGAGAGCGGAAGAACAACACGTTTCTGCCCAACCTCATTAACAACTGGCACTAGCGAAGGCAAACTAATGAGGGGGTAGGTGGCAGCATAGATGGAGTAGGAGGTTGCAAAATCCCCCCCCTTGCCAGGTGACTTGGGAGCACGTGGGGCTCTCAGTGCGATCCGCTGTGTGAGGCATAACAGATTCAGTGCAAGTAGCCAGCAAGGAAGCTATGCATGTGAGCCAGCACTGGGATAGCAAGAGGGAAATGATGCTTGCCAGCCGAAAAGAGTGAACAGGTGATGTTCACAGTACCCAGCATATTGACAACCTGAGTCAACAATTAACAACCAGGGCACTACTTGGTTGGTTCAAAGCACAGGTTTGGAAACCTAGACCAAGAGGAGAGACACCGGGCGGGTGCCACACCCAGAGCAGCATGCTGGAGTAAGGCATTAGTGGGTAGACAGGCTTAGCAGGGACAGGACTCACAGAATGGAGGATGCTGGAGGTAGGCATCCGTCAAGTGCCACAACATGTGACTGCAGGTATGAATGGAGCGTGCCCCTGAACTGGCCAGGTCTAGGAGTAATGTCCCACAGAGTGCATCCTGCACAACAGTGTCAGGTCTCATGCAATACCATAAAGCCAGAAAAAGAGAGTTCTACCTACAGCCAAGTAAGTAGGTGGGTAATAATGTTCATACACCACCGCAAAGTGTCCATTGCACATGGCTACATGCACACTAAAGAACTATTCTAGTACAAGCAACAGGTGACAAATTAGATAGACGTCCTTAAGAACTCCATCCCTTGAGAATCTATGCAGGACCTGTTGTAAAGCTAATGTTCTGTACGACGAGGGCATGCAAGAAGAAAAAATTAAGCATAGTGATGTCCCGAAAGAGTTTAAAGAATATCTTCAGCTGTTTAGGAGTCACGTTAGATGGCATGATGGAGTCTGGAGGGGGAAGCAGGTTGCAGTGGACTCCTCATCGCTAGAAGATTTGAAGCCATTTCCATCAGAGTCCGAAGATGGAGTAGGGTCTTTGAATGCCGCAGTCCACAACCACCTGCCGCCTCTCCTGTATAACATGCTCTAGATTGGGCGAATGCGATAGCTGCAACAATTGCTGCAGCCGGATGTTCCTGCGGTGCCAACCGCATCCATCGGGGGTCTGTGTCCATTCCACCAGTGGCTGCGATCAGGCGGTCCGCGAGGTCCGGTGCCACTCTGCTCAGCCCCAGGCCACCTTAGGATCTGATAAGAAGAGAAACATACCATCCAACATGACCTAAAGCCCTGTCAGGAATAGAAGAGAGTATTTAATGTCAGGTTCCTGAAGTCTGCGTTTGATAGCAGGAAAAGAGCTCCACTGACGTTGTACTGCCAATGTATAGTCCGGGAAAACATCACACGTGCATTATCTACTGCCAGATTGTCCAGCTTGCGGGTCTCTCTCAGAATAGCATCATGGTCCTTGTAAGGCAGCGAATGTACAACCGGCCGCCCTGGAGGGGGACCAGGGAGAGGCCGCCTCGTTGGCCCCAGTGTGCCCATTCGATTGAAAAGAAGGGTGAGAGGGAAGTGGACGGAACAAAACTGCAGTGCCATACTTCTAAGTAATGTTTTAAAGAACAAGGGAACCCAATTAGCAATAGGTCATGGATCTTGGGTTAGCATATTTTCGAGAACAGGGGTCCCTAGACAATTTAGGATTATATGAAGAATAAATATAGTCTAAATAGAAGCTATATTCTCTGTCCAGCCGGACATGGTTTTAATCTCATGATAAATACATGAAAAAGGTATATACAAAAAATTCAAGTGGGACATATCCAATGTCCTACTGATACAAGGAAATAAAGAGACAAAAACAAATGAAGAAAGGTTCAGGCAAAACAGAACGTGTCTGCGTAGTATAAATTATAGCAGACTCATGTAACGTGAAAACGATCCGTTGTTGTCACGGGGGAACCAAGTAGGTAATTATGCCTCGGGTTTGGATATGCCGAGAGGGTCAGGGGGAGAGACGATGGAGGGCGCCGGGAGGGATTAGGATCAAGGGTTCCAGGATGGAAATCAAGTTATCTGAGTCGTGGTAGGGACTGGCAGTGAGTAGCTTCAGAATTATAGGGTACAATGCAGGTGACCTCCTGAGGTCCAGCCGGACTGAAGGTGGCGGGCTGGCAACCACCCAGCAAGTGAAGTTGAAAGCGGCGGTAGCAAGCAGGGTGCGATACTGGATATGCCAGACAAGCTCGGTAGATTCGACAAGACAGCTCAGGTTCAATCTACAGGAGGCACTGCAGCAGTCATTGGTCACTATGCCAAGCATCAGAGAGAGATAAAAGTTTTGATTGATTGATTGATTGAGAGGTCATGCCCCCGAGTTGTGCATTGAAAAGTGTATTGAGGTGTAGTAGCTCTGCAGCTCACAAGGCAGAGGTGCGCATTTTGAGGGTAGGCAAGGATCCAAGCCACCTCTGTCTCAGCCAAGACCCACCGTTCAGCGTCCAGGGCACAGCTGACAGGCAGATGTACAGGACGGAAAATGGCAGATCATTTGTCTCTAGTCGACTGCTCCTCATGGACACGGCGTCTCCGCTGCTCCAGTCCCCAAGCCAATGGAGGCTGGCAGGGCTTTAAGTGGGCTGGGTCTCACCGGTGCTGAGCACCGGCAGTTTTTTAAAGGGTGCCTGGAAACGGGTCTCTATCGGGCTCTGTTTTGTACTTGGCACAGGTGTCTGTTTTTTTTTTCAGACTACAGTGACAGCAGGCACATCGATGTGCGTGTGCTCACACTGCTTACTTCTCACTAGTGGAGAAGTTATGCCAGGTGAGCGTTGTACAGGAAGGGAAATCCTTTAAAGAGATTCATTTTCTCTCTGGATTTCCCTTCTCTTTTTGAAACTCAGGAGCAGCAACATTGTCCTGCTGTCACCAGGATTTTAAGTGGAAGCCTTTTCAATATTATATAAAAGCCACAGTTGCTGCTTATTTATCTTATGCGACTAACAACCATTGACAAAGCCAATATTCCTGGCTTGTTGTAGATGTAATGTTGCTTGTTGTGTTATATATCTTGATGCAACGACAGAAACAGCTAAATACAAGTCGGGCGGCACAGTATGCTAAGCACAGGTTTTTAGCTTACGTATTTTTTAGCCACGCCCTTATTTACATTGGCTACGCCCCTTTGAGAGACCCCCCAGTTTTTTCATCCCACTTTAAGCCGTGGAGGCAGGCATGCCGGCCCAGGCAACACTGCAGGCCTGGGACCCTGCTGCCGCAGGCATGACTGCAGCTGTGTTTCTTCCAGTTGAATGAGGCCCTGTTCAATTAGGGCCAAGAAGAAAGGACGGATTGACTAGCGGCCGGCCACAAGGCGGGGAAGGCCAAGCCGCAGAGTGCCCCAGTAAGGTCAGCACAGCGCTCCCGCCACTCCGTAGGATTCAGAGCCCCAAAGGTGGCCAGGCACGGCGGCAGTGCGACAGCTGCACCCACCAGCTCAGTCTCACAAGGGAGGAAGCATCCTCCTGTGCCGCAAGCCTCAGGGCGCAATGAGGCAGGGAGGCAAGAAGCTGGCTGCCCCGTCACTGCATCGCTGCCAGGGGCACCGCCAGTACCGGTCCGGCGCAACCGGCACCAGGGAAGCGGAATCTCCCAGCACAGCCGATTCCCAAGAGAACGAGGCTGGATATAACAGGCTGTCTCGCATGCTGCTATGCTTCAGCACAAATCAGTGCCAAGAGGGCGAGCCTGTGCTCTCCGCACTCCTCCATAGCTGCTCAAGGGGCCGCAGTCACTCACCGCCCAAGCACTGCCACCGCCAGAGGAGCAGGCGATGTGGCGAGAAGGCCGATAGGAGCCTTTGCAGCTATATGTGAGGTGGATAATAGGGGATGTCGCAGAGTTCCTTTAGAGAGCGTTCACCCAAGCCCCGGCAAAAAAGGCTGATTAAATGCTCCACTTTAACTGACAGTCTTCCCAACCCCTCGTAGCTATGGCACTAACAGCAGGCTTTTCTCCAGAGAAAGTGGTGATAATTTCAGCCAGCACCAAACAACATTAAAGTCAAGAACAGAAGTAATAATATTTTAAAACGAATTTGAAAAAGTGAAAGCAATTTAATATGCAAAATGATACAAAAATGTTTTTAATGCCGGATTTTGTCTTTTTCCTTTGTTCTGTGTTCCCATCTTTCTCCTCATCCTTCTATCCCCCTCTTCTAACTTTTACATTTTCTCTAGTGTGATGATTTAGAAATCCCAATAATCAAACCTGAGTGCCCGTGCCCTTCACCTGCAACCTCTGCCACAAAATAAGCACTGCAGATGGCGAATACTTTGAAAATGTGAGGTAGATGTAGCACCTGTGTAACGCAAGATGGCGCCAAATAACAAAGAACGCCCTGCAAATGCTATTTTCTTTCGGTGGTACTAAAGATCGTCAGCTCCAGCTCAATGGTCCAGACTTCCTGATCGTATCTTCTGGCTCTCGCGTGACCCAGACAGCAACACCTGCGAAGCGGTGCACACACCAGCTTTGATCAACTTTCATGATCAAAGGTTTTTGCACCACAAGAGTTGCCTGTAGGACCAAATCACTATTAATGAGTGCAAAGAGGCGTTGCAGACGGACACACATGTAACACATAAGCACTCGTTACATTACATGCCCTCCTTCACCCCTCACTCAGTCCCCCCTTCACCCTTCCTCCTTGAAGGTGGGTGTTCCGCAGTCTGACGACCAGCGGCGCAGGATGAGGAAAGCGGAATCCCTTTCACACAGTGTTGCTGAATGCCGCTTAATGAAATATTGTGTGAACAGATGTTACAAAACAATCCGCCAACCTGCACACGCATACACACATTCCTTAGACGAAGCTAATCAGCATGCATTCTCCGGGAAAGGAAACGAAATGTGTTTCAGCGCCACGTCACAGAGCGGATTTAAAAAGCTAAAGTTAGACCGCGGTTTACAAAGAAGACTGACTATGCACTGCAATCCGTAGAGCGTTCATCATCTTCCTTGTCAGAAAGTACATCAGTGTGTGAATGAATAAATGAATGATTGTGTGCTCATGGAGCACTTTATAAAACAAACCGTTTCTAAGCACTGTACAAACAGGTGCCTCGCCTGCTACAACTAGTTCCTAATTAAATGTGTTTTTAAGCAGGTGTCTACAAGTTAAGTTTCTGCCCTAACCTCGTCAGTTTTCAAACGCCCGCTCCCTCGCCTCTCCATCCACAGGCCGTCATTATGAGCTCCCTGGATTTTGGTGCTGGATAATGGAGCACTGGATTCACCAACTCAGGCCCTGTGGTCGCGCTGAAATCTGGGGATTACGAATTATTAATTGGAGAATAATATACGGACCTTAGAATACTAGGTCCAAATCAGGGGTCTCCATGCCTTTCTCTACTGCGAGCTACCTATTTTCAATGAGCACCATCCCAAACTACTAATCATATTAGTGTTGTAATAGTGACTTCAGCAGACAAGCTTACATTAGTGTCCACCTCGTGCTAGATTACCAGTGGTGATCACCTCAGTGCATCAGGCAGGGTTGCCAGCAATAATGATAAAAAAAGGCTTTGAAAACTTGGAATGCCTTTACATGGGTAACACATAGCAGCCATAGCGCCAAGGGAATATTAGTAATAAGTCTTCAAAACGCCTTATGATTTATCACTCGAATGTCAGCTATAAATATATTTTTGAAATCCAACAAATTTTCTTCAAACAGCAGTGTATGAGTTCTGATAATACACTCATTTAAATTTGTGTATGTATATATAAATTAAGCCAAGCAAAAGGGTTCTAATTTATTAGACCGCACCTTGTAGATTCGGCATCATCTCTGGGCATGATTCTAGACAAAAACCTGAACATGCAGAAGCACATCAGTTCCCCAAAGGAGCGAGCTTCCAACTCAGTTTACTTAGGAAGCTCAAACCTTTCCTCCCTGCTCATGACCTAAAGGTTGCAGTTCAAGCATTAGTGATCTCAAAGCTGGACTATGGTAGTGCAACACTTGGTGGCCTGCCCAGAGTTAGGACGGCTCCTCTTAGGGCTACCCTCAACTCTGCTGCGAGGCTCTTATCTGGCATAGAAAAATACCACCACATCTCCCCGGACTTGCGGGAACTTAGTTGGCTGCCATATGAAGCTCAGATACAGTTAAAAATTGCATGCATGGCTCACAAAGCCATCCACTTCAAGACGCCATTGTACCTTGCGCAGAAACTGGAACTCTGCTCTGGTTCTAAAGCCACCAGAAGCACCAGCTCTCTTTTGCTTAAAGTTCGCGCTATATAAAACTTTCAAAATAAATAAATAAATGCATTAGGCTGAGCTGCACACAGGAGAGCTCCTTACAAGTAGCTGGAGAGCTACCAGTATATCACAATTTACTAGTTGGAGGAGCCTGGCCTAAATCCAAATTTTTTCCCACTCCTAGAGCAGTGGTCGAAGTGGGCGTGAGGTCAGCAGGTCACTGCATTCCCCTAATTTTTCAATTCAATAGAATCCGTTCAACCACTACTATTTTATTATAAAAATGTGTTTAGGATGGCGGAAATAGCCAAGGCTATACATAAGGCTTGGATGTTTGGGACGGACAGGGTGGGCAGAGAAGAAAAATAACTTTGTCCCTTCCTCCTAGCCCAGAGAAGACAAGGACAGTGTCTATTTTACTGCTCTGCCTCTGTCAGTTGCCCCCCTCTCTCTTCCTCTTATTCCCTCTCTTCCTGTCTCTGTCTCACTCCTCCTCACTTGCTGAATGAAAACCGTTACTTCAACAAATGGCTCTTACCCTCTCTTTCCTCTCATCTCCATCATTCGTTCCCCCGTGAAATGGATAAAAAAAAAAAGAAACACTTTTGCAGGAAATGCTGTCTTTTTCTGACATTTTTCTATTCCAAAGTGCAGCTTTTGGATGGAGAGAAAACAAGGTTCATAATACAAAAAATAACTAAAGAACTAGATAAAGCAAGACAGAGTGGTCGCAAAGTGACCAGATTGGTTTTATTCACACCAGAACACATTAGTGCCACTTTACAGAGTTTGACAGTGAGGCGATACTTTTGTTTTTTCGTCTTTCTTTGAACCACATTTTTTTCCCTAGGTGGCGATGTGCACCATTCCTGGAGATACTACAATACCTGGTTGATGGGTGGAGTGGAAAACATTTAATGTGATTCTTGTCAGCTGGTTTCCTTATTTTAGTTTATAAAATGTGTTCCTCAGCTCCGTCTTCATGGACGCGGTCTTTTTAAACCATAGTGCTCACATTTTGTAAGGATATAAGCAATGGACATTGAAACGGGCCCATTCCAGGCCCTGTTGTCATGTCCATAACTTTTCAGGCAAAAATTCTCATTGATTTCTGAATAATGAGTGTAAAATCATGAAGGTAACCATGTTGTCCCTGCTTACATTTCACATGCTTTACTCAATCTTGCTTTCCGTATGAGTGGTTGCTTTTTCCAGGATGTTGTTACTTTTTTTCCTCAGGCAGCATTTTACTCTTGTTTAGTGCATAATTTGAATTGAGTTGCATCCAGGTATTTATAGCGCAGCACAATTGGGTTGTAGCTGAAGGCAGTGCGAGTTTCTCTCAGACGGGAAGTATGGTGTTCAGTGGGGGAGAGGATATGGTACTATGGCCAGAGCTGCTGAATTTGAAATTGAGGAACCAGGTTCAGCCTTCATGACCAGTCCCCCAGACCACTCTCCTGAGGGAGCACATTCCCATGCTGGACCATATGTGGGCCCGCTAGACCTTAGAAGCCCTGGTGCCTTAGCACCAGCAGGAGGTCTCTAGCTGTGGCAAGTGTTGGTTAACCTTGAAGGACTGTCTACCAAAATCCATAATGAAGTTCACCTCCAGTCTTGCGGATGGCAAACAAAGCAGCAAACCCTAGTTTGACAGTGACTCTGTCACTGAGGTCACAGGACCCTTGAAGCCAGTCCACCTCACCCATTGGTACCTCCATTGGCCTTTTTTCAGCAGTAGCAGTGCAACTCACCAGGAATCAGCAATGCAGAATTTGCATACACACCAAACTAAGTTAGCAAATTTCATGATCTCTCTGCTTCATGCACGAGCACTTTTAACATGAGCTGCCTGCTTTGGGGACACTGGAATTATGCAGTAATGAAGGACACAATTATGTTGCAGTGTTGACTAAATTATGCAGCAAAAAAAAGCTGCAGCAGAATACGGTACATTTTCTGATACTTCCAGTCTCTGCAAAAATGTTACCTCATTAATACCAGTCTAATATGCATATGCAGCTGATGGAGCGGGTAAAATGTTTTCCTTTTATGTACCCAATCCATTTATGTATGTTTGTATTAAAACGATTAATAATTAATCATATTAATTAACAGTTTGTTGTATGGAAACTAATCAACCTTATTAACCGAGAGAATACACGTGGGATTGCTTTGCATAGCTAAAATAATATGTAAACTAAGTTTGTATGCATATTAATAGGATAAACGTTGCTTATGTGATGTTATCGTGAATTATGCTTAAATAAACGAGTATTAATGGCTTGGAACGTTGCATATGGCTAGATAAATGCACACACATATGGGTATTAGCAAGGGAAATAACACTGTTAATCATTTCAATGTATTAATTACGTTTTTGTGTTTCTTTGCTTAAGTTGACCATTTGGGCCTGCTATAAAATGGCCGCCGACTGAATCAGACATTTACGAAGTAATATCAATGAAGGGAAAGGAGAAATGCGCCTGCGCAAACTTCAGCAGCTGCGACCTGCCGGTGAACTGTCATCACTGTGCCCATCAAGGCTGCTCTGGGCGAAAGGCCAACCCTTCAACAGAAATTGTTGCAACCTGAACTATGGATTGCTAATATTCCCATACATTCGTTTTGGAACTTTTAATATGTGGAAACAACATCGAATGTTTCCTGATGCATTAGAATGTATTTCAATTAACCAATGAGGATCTCTGAAAATGTCAATTGCAACATTTGGAATGTAATTTTTAGTATAAATAATACTAGACTAGAGAGGTATACGCGCCACTTCTTGAACGTCATTTCCAGTATCCTGATGTTATGCTGACGGAGAGGACGGTGACTTTGCATGATAGAACAAGAACTTTGACGATTTGACTGAGGACCAGATTCTGACTTAGAAAACGACAAATAGCCAGAATAGGTAAATATGACAAAAGATGAAATTTATTAACTAGGATTTAACCTGCATTTGATTTAGATAAAGAAATATTAATTGAATTCATGTGTCGGGTTGTTCTTTTATTGAAATGTATTATTGAATCATTTTAGAGAATTAAGGAGTCATTAAGCTAATCCCAACTAAATGATTCATTGACCTATTTCTTGATGGGAAGAGAAGCGAGGGTTTGATACAGAGGGAAAGTGATAAATTTCCCATCAAGGAAGCAGTGTGGTTCGGAACCAATGTTTCCCTTCTGAGTAGGTGCGGATAGATTGATAGAATGAATGTTGGTGTTATGGGACCCACCAGCGTATGATGTGTGTGTGTGTGTGTGTGTGACTGCGAAATCACTCTGTCCATGGTAATAGGGGGAAATTGAAGAACCCGAACTGCACCAGTTTTTCTGGTAGCTAGAGATGGTTTTTATTGTTTTGGTTTAATGATTTTTTGGCCTGTATATAGCTTATCGATTATTGATTGGTATTCATATATGTACTAACACTATATGTTGAAGTCGTATTGAGTTTTATGTAGTTTGTACGGCTTCTGGGATGTAGGAAGTCGGTAACAGTTCCGTAGTAGGGCAGAGAAAAAAAAAACGCTGCTCTCGGGAAAGACGGAATTGTTGGCCCTGTAGGTACACAGGGAAAAGCGTGTAACAATTGAAGATGCGCGTCACATTGTTTGGGTTCGATTTGGTGACATCGTCGTATGTTGCCGTTAGAGACATTTCTGTGTGAAAAGAGTGTGTATGATAGCGAAGGGTACCTGTGAAATTTTGGTCTTTAAGTACCAGGAAACCAATTGGCATACCGATAACGCTTATCACAGAAAAGGTAGCATGTGTTCTCTGAGCTTGTTAGAAGGACAAAGTAGAGGTAAGCGCTGCTTTGTTAACGTATATCATAATTCTGTAGTAGGACAGACTGTTCGCTGTTCTCGGAAAAGACAGGATTCTATGTGAATGTACTACATTTTCTTGTGTGAAAGTGCGTGAATGAAATAGCATTCGGGTTAATTGTGAAACTCTGGTTTTATTTCTCAGGAGCATTGCGTTTCCAACTATGTGTCTTAATTCTGGAGAAACAGTTAATTGATGCTTGATAGAAGGGTGAAGTAGAGGGATGTGCTACTTTATCAACGGAAATAACGATTCTGTAGTAGGGCAGAGGTAAGCGCTGCTCTCGGGAAAAACAGGATTCTCGTGAGAAAGGTCTATTGCTATTCTGTGGTTAGCGAAGCAGACAATGGAGATGTTTATATGTTGTAACTAACGGTATTGTAAAATTGAAGCAAAGTCTACCGAGTAGTCTTGTAAAGGAGGGGTAGACTGGAGACAGGAGTCAGGAGCAGGAGCTGCCGCAGCGACTGCTGACGTCAGAAAGACCGCGCTGGGATTGGACAGCTAGTCAGAAGTGTAAAACGCCCTGGATTGGTACGTTAGTATAAAGCCGCGCTAGGATTGGAGAAGTACAGGGTGACATAGACGCTCCAGGATTGGTGCGTTAGTGTGAGTCACGCTGGGATTTGAGGATTGTGACAGTGACGTAGACGTGCCAGGATTGGTGCGTTAGTGAGAGTCGCGCTGCTATTGGACTAAAGATCGTACAGTTGAAGAAAAGACATGGGGTTCACGGGAGAAAGGAAAATGTATTATCATTCAGCCAAGAAGAAGAAAAAATCCTTGTTTAGTAAAATAAAAGGATGGTTTGTGAAAGACAAAGAGATTGGGACTAGGGAAGGACAGTTACTTCCTCCGACAAAAACACCCGCATTCTTCATGGTTGCGAAATATGGATACCATACTTGCATTTGGTTAGATAATTGGGCAAAGTACACAAGGGAAGACGGAGTTTTAGCGTTCCCAGAAAATGGTTCGTTTAATTTGGCAATTTTAAAGAACTTGAGGGAAAGAATGATGAGCTTAGATCCACGGCCTAGACCGACACAGTTTGAGGCCTTGACTGAGTGGGAAGATGAGATGCATGAGCGAGAAAATCAGAGAAATGGCAGTAGATATAGATATATGTTTGGACGGCCAAAAGATCGTGAAACTCATTGTGATCGAATGAGAAGGTGGCGAGACGCAAGTATGACTGAAGGACTGTTTCCCGTAAGAGCTGCAGGAGAAAATGAAGGAAGGAAATGTATAGAGAAAAGACATACTGTAGAACCTAGAAGGTATGGAGCAAATGAATCAGAGGATGATGTCCTAGATGATATGTTTTACAAAAACCAACCGCCATACAGACAGTAATCAGAGATATTAACCTCAGGTACTCCAGTGAAGGAAACTCTGCGAATCATCAAAACAGAGGTTATGACTCCAGAGGTGGAGAGAAGAAATTCTCTTAGGGCAAGAGAGATGGAAAATAAGGCTGGAAGTGAAAATTCCAGGGAATTAGCAAAAACCACGTTAGAACTAACAGAGAAAATAAGAGAATTGACCAAAAATCTAAAAGCAGTTACAGTCCCTGTAACCATAGGTCCAGTTATGCCCATTTTTGAAAAGAAGAGAGAAAGTGAGCATGGTCTAACAGTTCTGTACGTAAGCAATAGACAAGTGGAACAACCCCTAATGGGACCAAGGGAGAATCCTTGGAAACACACAATGAGTGAAGGTGAACTAAATGTGTCAAATAACCCGTTTTATAGTCCTGATTCTGTAGAAAGAAACAGAATAATAGGAGGACCAATATTAGAACCACAAAGAGTGACAGAACAAGGGAATGTAGAAAAATCAGTAGGTATAACTACAGACGAATTGAGCGAATGGCTGAAGGGCTTGCAAGGAAAAGAAAAAGAATCCCAAACAATTGATGTGGCGAAATTACGCATGGTGTTTAGGCCTGGGCTAAATTTCCGTTCCGCTTGCGGAAATTGCGATAATTTGACATTTTCGCGTTCCGTGGAGAGCGCGAAAATGTCAAAATTTCCGCATTCCGCAGCTTAGGGATAATTTGTTTCTTGCTCGTGCTGTAAAATAATACATTCTCGTGCGCGTGCGATCGCCTTACCTGAATCCCCGCGTTCGCCGACAAGTGTTCCCGATCCGGTCGCGTTCTCCACAAGATGTTGGATTGTTGGTAGCCATTTGCGCTGTCTCGCGACAGTTCGCGCCCGCAGTAATGTCATTGGTCGCGCGATCACGTCTTTCTTCTCACGATCATGCACCGCGAGAAGAGTGAAAACAAGATGGCCGCGCCCGCAAGCAACCGCATGGGTAAGTTGGCGAGCCGCGACCATGCAGAAAATACCGCAAGCAGGCGGGAAAAAAACTTCCGCATCTTCGCGATATTTCCGCGTGTTTGCGGAGATTTGTAACATTTTCGCGATAATTTGCGAAAGTCACTTTCGCAAATTCCGCCCACCCCTAATGGTGTTAGAAGAATTAATAGTAGGGACAATCCCCACAGAAAAGCTGAAAAATTACCAGGATGAGGAGCTGTTGTTCTTATGCAAGAGTGTCACTTGGAGAGCAAAGAATTTACATGACAGGTTAGAAGAAATAGCAAGTGAAATGGGAATTGACATGGACAAGGTGAAAGCTTTACAAAAGCCTTACCGAGTGGAATTCACGGAAAAATATATTGAAAACCTGAACACTACAGGACGAATAGGGCAGATTAAGGACATAATCACATTGTTAAGAAAATGGGGAGATGTGGACAAATGGAAAAGTAGGTGGTATAGAAAGCGAGATGATACCTCAGACAGAACTTTCCCAGCATTTCCTGTGAGAGAAAAGGAGAAGGTAGTGACAGAGTTTCCCATGAGAGAGATTCCAGGAGGGGGATATGTGCATGTCCCATGGACAAGACAGGACATTTTGTCATTTACAAATGACTTCCCTCGATTGCGAGAAAAGCCCGTCAAGTGGTACAGACAGGTGAACAGATTTGTTAAGCTGTCAAAGGTACTGTGGATTGATCTAAATAGCCGATTTGATATAATAGTGCCAGCAGACTTATGGGCAGAATGCAAAATAGTTATAGATTGGCCAGCTAAAGAATACCCGAGAGATCCCAAAACAGGAGCACCAGACCCCGAGGTAATGAGGAAATATGAACAAGTTATGGTATTTTTGAAAAACAAAGTGCCTCCCAAAGAAACAGATTGGGTAAAAATAGATCGAACACATCAGGAAGTGAAAGAATCAGTTCATGCTTACTATGAAAGACTAATACTAGCCTTCAAGCAGTTTAGTGGAGATGAGAATCTTGGTGAAAAGGATCTGAGTCATTTTGTGTACAGATTTGTGTATGGTTTACGTCCCGAAATTAGTGAAATGATAAAGCAGCACACAGTTGATTGGCAAAGCAAGAAAATTGACGAAATCCTGAGACACGCCAAATACTTTAGTGATGAGATTGAGGCAAAGCAGCGAAAACTAAAGGTAAAGGCAATGTGGGCACAAGTGAAAGTTGCAGAAAGACATGAAGCTCAGTTAGCCGAACAAGCCAACAACCCAGGAATCAAACCGAGATTTGGCCCAGGAAAGGGGAAAGGTAATATAGAAGAAGCTAAAAAGAAGTTTCCATGCCACAATTGCGGTAGGTTAGGGCATTGGAAATCCGAGTGTAAATATCCACCAAGTACTAATAATGAAAATCCATCATTGAATCCACAGGTGCAGTGTGAGGTGAGTGGCCAACTGCAGCAACAGCAGAAGGCTGTTAATCCACAGAATCAGGTGCCAAAACCGCCATTACCGCAAAGCAGAAATACCCAGAAATATAGCAAAGAAGTGGGAATCTACAATGAAGAACAGGTAAACAAACCGGAACACGCAAGCGCTGTTTCACAATATTGGCTGCGAAATGATGAGAGTGATTCAGAGGAGAATTATTGACGGTGCCAAAGGGAGGAAGAAGAGTGCGTGTTTGGCGAAACTCTAGAAATAGATCAGACAGGACCATTTATGGATGGGGAAGTTAATGATGAAAACATTACTTTTCTAGTAGACACTGGAGCTACGCGATCAACTGTCAGGTCAGCAGATGTAAAGAATCTTCCTCTTTCGGATGAAACAATCAAAGTAGTTGGTGTGTCAAACACCCAGATTAGGACATACCTTACAGAACCAGTAAAGGTTAAAATAGGGAAATTCACAGACATGCACCGATTTGTGGTGTGCGACACCAGTCCTGTGAATTTGCTAGGAAGGGATTTTTTGTGCAAGATGAATTGCACTATATTCTGTACCCCAGATGGAATAGCATTTGAGACACCAGACGAGGATGTACTGTATAAAATGACAATAACTAATCAAGAGAATGGAATTACAGGAACGTATGCAGTATTCAACCCTGATGAATTACCCAAAGAATTGAAACAGTCTGTGAAAGCAGGTGTCTGGTATTTTACTGGAGAAGATGTAGGCCTTATGAGAAATATAGATCCAGTAAAAATTACATTAAAAGAAGGAGTAGTTTATCCAAACATTCCACAATACAGACTAACACCTGAAATAATTGAAGGAGTGACACCTTTAATTGAGAAAATGATTCAACAAGGAGTTTTGAGGGAAATATTGAGCAGTCCATGTAACTCACCTATGATGGGACTGAAGAAGCCTAATGGAAAGTTCAGAATTGTGCAGGATTTGAGAAAGATTAACAACATTGTTGTGTCATGTTGTCCCATTGTTCCAAATCCATCAGTGATTTTGTATCAGATTCCCCATGATGCAGAATGGTACGCAGTAATTGATTTGTATCATGCTTTCTTTTCCATTCCGTTGCATCATGACAGCCAGACGATTTTTGCATTTCGGTTTGGAGAGCGTATTTTGGCCTGGTGCCGAATCCCACAGGGGTACACAGAGAGCCCCTCAATATTCAATCAGTTGCTGAAGAAATCTCTGGAAAGTCTAACAATGCCTGAAAATTCAGTTTTGGTCCAGTACATCGATGACCTACTGGTGGCATCAAAAACGCGTGAAGAAGGGGAAAAGAAAAGAACATTTCAACAGAAGTGATATTTACACTAGATGAAAGAGTAGGAGAAGTTCCACCTGAGAAAATTCTTGAAGGGGAAGAAGGGACAGAAATAGAGAGAGAGGGACAGATTTCTGCGGAAAACCCCCGAGGAGGTGTAGGGACATCCAACACTGAGTTAGGTGAAGGGACAAGCAGCAAGCAGAAAGATTGCGTGTCGGAGACCCGAGGAGGGACAGAAGTAGGGCAAACACAAGAGGTGGAAAAATAAACTGTTGGAAAAGAAAAGCCAAACGAGACAGAATCTGAAGACAGTGAAAACGAAATACCAGAGGGTCGAGTTCTGAGAAAGAGAACTTGGATCGAGGAAAGAAACAGTAAAGAAGGCAAACTAAGTAGAAATGCTAAAGGAGACCTTTGGCCAAACAAAATAAAGAGACTGAGATATCGATTGACACGAGTTAAACCCTCAAAAGCTGAACAAGTGAACGAAGTGACAAGTCAGCTCAAAGAAAAAGAGGGAGAGACAGAGGTGTCTGAAGAAAACAAACGATCAAGAAAACCAAACCAGAGTATAAGTCACCTGAATGGACGTATGTGGCACTGCCTGAACAAGGAGAAGAGGTAGATAGTCAAGGAAATCCAGAGGAGACTTTACTGAAAGTGGTGGAAGAAGAAGAAACAGCGGAAATCCTGAGAGTTATCCTATCCGATATTGGAGAAGAAGCGGAAATTCAGGAATTTCTGTATGTGGATGATGAGAAGGAAGTGAAAAACGATGAGATGCCAAACTGAGTAATTTCAAGAAGGTCTTTGAAGAAAATATAAAGGATTGAATAAGAAATCAAAGGACTGGGATAACCTGATAAGTGCTTAGCTCTTTTGGAGGAAAGAACAAGGAGTGGAGTAGAAGAGGCTAAGTCACAAGACACGGTCAATTTAACAAGATGGCTAACATAGATGATAACAAGAGTAGATGCACCTTTATGAGAAGATGGTGGAAGATGTGTTGTTGTTGTACAGGATTATTAATGCTTCTTTGGAGCGTACTCGCTCTATTGATCTCTTTTAAGGTAACTTTAGATACACTAGAAGGGCATACAGAGAATATGACTAACATAGTGAAGAGTTCACAAAAGGTAGTTCCATTTAAAACAAGCACTGAACATATACACAAGGATAGGTCTATAATAGGGGTGGGCGGAATTTGCGGAAGTGCCTTTCGCAAAATATCGCGAAACGGCACAAAATCTCCGCGATCTCGCGATATTTCGCGTGATCGCGGAGATTAGTGCTTCCGGTTGGGGTTTGTGACAGGAGCATCGTGCCAGAATGAATCCTGCCCTGCATATTTACCCGAGAAGATGACACCATTTTGTGCAATACCTCTACTCAACTGGAGTACTTTCTCCTGGCTAATCAGTAAGTGCTACCTCGTTGGGTAAATGTATAGTACTTTTCCTACACTACAGCTGCGTATAGGGCCAGAAGGTTTGTCTACAGTGACCATGTGTGTCTGTAACGTTGCCACGGCGCCGACGGCCCCGGGGTCCCTCGAGTCAGCTGTCCATCATAGTGGGGGAAATGGCGGGAAGACGTTGCCCACCACTGGTGTGTGGGGCGCGGCCAAACGGACGGGGCTTCCAGCAGTTCACATGCCTCTTGCTTATAAAGGGTCAGAGCAGTGTCTCTGAGGCAGACAAGGAGAAGGAACCGACTTGGCACAGGAACTACTCGAGGATTGCGCTCGAGAAAATGAAGGATGCACGACCACCATCAAGGATTACAGCTAATATTTCAGGGTGGAAATGGGGAGAAGGCACATCTGCTTAACCACGCTCACTATTTATACACGAGGATTGCGCTCGAGAAAATGAAGGATGCACGACCACCATCAAGGATTACAGCTATTATTTCAGGGTGGAAATGGGGAGAAGGCACATCTGCTTAACCACGCTCACGAATTATACACGAGGATTGCGCTCGAGAAAATGAAGGATGCACGACCACCATCAAGGATTACAGCTATTTTTTCAGGGTGGAAATGGGGAGAAGGCACATCTGCTTAACCACGCTCTCAAATTATACACGAGGATTGCGCTCGAGAAAATGAAGGATGCAAACACCACCATCAAGTATATCAGCCAACATTTCAGGGTGGAAATGGGGAGAAGGCACATCTGCTTAACCACGCTCACGAATTCTACACGAGGATTGCGCTCGAGAAAATGAAGGATGCAAGGACCACCATCAAGTATTACAGCTAACATTTCAGGGTGGAAATGGGGAGAAGGCACATCTGCTTAACCACGCTCACGAATTCTACATGAGGATTGCGCTCGAGAAAATGAAGGATGCAAACACCACCGTCAAGTATATCAGCTAACATTTCAGGGTGGAAATGGGGAGAAGGCACATCTGCTAAGCCACCTCCACGCTCACGAATTTTTTGGCTGATTAATGCCTTACTGAATTTGAGCTTCAACTCGGGCACCTGCTTTATTTATATCTGTAAGTGCTTCCTGTTGAGGTTTAATTTTTGTGACAGGAGCATCGTGCCAGAATGAATCCTGCCCTGCATATTCACCCAAGAAGATGCCACCGTTTTGTGCAATACCTCTACTCAACTGGATGACTTTCTACTGGCTAATCAGTAAGTGCTACCTCGTTGGGTAAATGTATAGTACTTTTCCTACACTACAGCTGCGTAAAGGGCCAAAAGAGTTGTTTACAGTGACCATGTGTGTCTGTAACGTTGCCACGGCGCCGACGGCCCCGGGGTCCCTCGAGTCAGCTGTCCATCATAGTGGGGGAAATTGCGGGAAGACGTTGCCCACCGCTGGTGTGTGGGGCGGGGCCAAATGGACGGGGCTTCCAGCAGTTCACATGCCTCTTGTTTATATAGGGTCAGAGCAGTGTCTCTGAGGCAGACAAGGAGAAGGAACCGCCTTGGCACAGGAACTACTCGAGGATTGCGCTCGAGAAAATGAAGGATGGACGGCCACCATCAAGGATTACAGCTATTTTTTCAGGGTGGAAATGAGGAGAAGGCACATCTGCTTAACCACGCTCACGAATTATACACGAGGATTGCGCTCGAGAAAATGAAGGATGCAAACACCACCGTCAAGTATATCAGCTAACATTTCAGGGTGGAAATGGGGAGAAGGCACATCTGCTAAGCCACCTCCACGCTCACGAATGTTTTGGCTGATTAATGCGTTACTGAATTTGAGCTTCAACTCGGGCCCTGCTTTATTTAATTTCCGTTCCCTCGCGGATCGCGGAGATTTCGACATTTTCGCGTTCCACGCGGAACGCAAAAATGTCGAATTGTCACAATTTCCGCGAGCGAAATTGTCGCCCACCCGTAGTCTATAACTGATTTTTCTAGCAATGTGTTTTTAAAATTATTGTATGAATATGTAAAAACAATGGACGTAAGGGATTGCTACGTATGTATGCAGTTGCCTGCCTCTGTTTCAGAAGGAGTGACTTATCATCACCACCCAGCAACTTATGGAATAACATGTAGTGTTTTAACAAATATATTTGATAAAGTAGGGAAATTAGAATATAATCTGTCAAATATAGATAACATTCTTGGACAATTGCCCATGAATAACGAATTGAATCCTGCTAAAACTGCTAATGTATTAGGTGAGATTTTTATAGAAACTAAAGAACTAACCTTAGAATATATATTTAGAAACAATTTAACTTGCAGTTTGAAGAAAGAAACGAAAACATTTTTAGATATGGTTGAAGAAAGGAGATCAAGAATGCATAAAAAGGCAGAAGGACATGAATTAAGGAAAAATGCTTGGGACATAGACGGAAAAAAGGAGCTGAACAATGAAGCTAGTCCAACAATAGCTATAGATACACCACAGAAAGTCAAATTATGTTTTATGAGGGAAAGATCCCAATATGATTATTATTATATAGGGACAAGTGAGTGCCATGATAAATATTTTATTGCATCCGGATGGGGATTTAGAGGCGGAAAGGATCCAGTCTTTCCTGGATTGTACTACATTTGTGGGAACAAGGCTTATTACAGGTTGCCTGACCATTGGTATAGCACATGTTATGTTGGCCTGGTCTTTCCAAAGATCTTTCACATGGATAGAGTAGAAAATAATGGACAAAATAACCTATTAATGCGTAGTAGAAGAGAAACTTGGTTAGAAATTGTAGGTGACATTTTTGGAGCCTTGATACCAGCAGTGGGAATATCTTTGAATGGAAATAATATTTGGAAATTGTCAACAATAGTGGATCGCTCATCAACAAGCACCGCTGGAGGATTTCTTTTGGTAAACACCGAAATGGTTGCTATGCGTGCTATGATAATGCAAAATCAACTTGCCCTTGATGTCTTATTGGCGGTAGAGGGTGGAGCCTGTGGAATGCTGAAAGTTCAACATTGTTGTACTTACATTCCTGATGAAAGCAAAGATCTAAAGGTTTATATAAAAAATATTACAGAATTGCATGATGAAATAGTACCACTGGAGGTTGAAAGTATCTGGACTGCAATTAGTAATAAGATGGCTGCTATTAAGACTTTCTTAGGTAAATTAGGTAGTACTATATTAGGGAAAATAATATTCCCATTAACGTGTGTAATTTTCATATTATTAATACTTAGATTAGGATGTATGTGATGCAGACATAAAATAAATAAAAAGAAAATTAGACGAGAAATTATCAAAAAGAAGGAAAAGAAACAAGAAAGAGATTTGGAAGAAATAGAATTGGAAGAATGGAAGGAGAGTATGTATGACAAAACAAAAGGAGAAGATGAAGGGGAAACAGAAATATAATTGAGCAAGAAAACATTTGAATTTCCGTAAAAGGGGAAAATATATTAATTTTGTGGGTTTTGTTTTATGGTGATAAAATCACCATAGGGGGGATTGATGGAGCGGGTAAAATGTTTTCCTTTGATGTACCCAATCCATTTATGTATGTTTGTATTAAAACGATTAATAATTAATCATAATAATTAACATTTTGTTGTATGGAATCTAATCAACCTTATTAACCGAGAGAATACACGTGGGATTGCTTTGCATGGCTAAAATAATATGTAAACTAAGTTTCTATGCATATTAATAGGATAAACGTTGATTATGTGATGTTATCGTGAATTATGCTTAAATAAACGAGTATTAATGGCTTGGAACGTTGCATATGGCTAGATAAATGCACACACATATGGGTATTAGCAAGGGAAATAACACTGTTTAACCATTTCAATGTATTAATTACGTTTTTGAGTTTCTTTGCTTAAGTTGACCATTTGGACCTGCTATAAAATGGCCGCCGACTGAATCAGACATTTATGAAGTAATATCAATGAAGGGAAAGGAGAAATGCGCCTTCGCAAACTTCAGCAGCTGCGACCTGCCGGTGAACTGTCATCACTGTGCCCATCAAGGCTGCTCTGGGCGAAAGGCCAACCCTTCAACAGAAATTGTTGCAACCTGAACTATGGATTGCTAATATTCCCATACATTTGTTTTGGAACTTTTAATATGTGGGAACGGCATCGAATGTTTCCTGATGCATTAGAATGTATTTCAATTAACCAATGAGGATCTCTGAAAATGTCAATTGCAACATTTGGAATGTAATATTTAGTATAAATAATAGTAGACTAGAGAGGTATACGCGCCACTTCTTGAACGTCATTTCCAGTATCCTGATGTTATGCTGACGGAGAGGACGGTGACTTTGCATGATAGAACAATAACTTTGACGATTTGACTGAGGACCAGATTCTGACTTAGAAAACGACAAATAGCCAGAATTGGTAAATATGACAATAGATGAAATTTATTAACTAGGATTTAACCTGTATTTGATTTAGATAAAGAAATATTATTGAATTTATGTGTTGGGTTGTGCTTTTATTAAAATGTTTTATTGAATAATTTTAGAGAATTAAGGAGTCATTAAGCTAATCCCAACTAAATGATTCATTGACCTATTTCTTGATGGGAAGAGAAGCGAGGGTTTGATACAGAGGGAAAGTGATACATTTCCCATCAAGGAAGCAGTGTGGTTCGGAACCAATGTTTCCCTTCTGAGTAGGTGCGGATAGATTGATAGAATGAATGTTGATGTTATGGGCCCCACCAGCGTATGATGTGTGTGTGTGTGTGTGACTGCGAAATCACTCTGTCCGTGGTAATAGGGGGAAATTGAAGAACCCGAACTGCACCACAGCACTGAGAAAGGTAACCAGTCGACCTTTGCAAAGGGCCTGCCACTTCACAGGAACACAAGTCACATTTTATGGTAGCTTTCGATCCGTTTGAGCCACAAATATTTTTTTAGTTAAAACCCTCAGATTATGAAGCAGATGATATGGCAGATATGACAGATTTGGCAGATTTCCGTAATTATGTGGAAAACATTTGTAAACTAGGATATTTTGCCATTCATGTTTGAACTGCTCTTGTAGAAAAAGGGAGGAGAAGTGCTGATGACCGACATTGCATGGCTCGGAGAAAAATAGCTTGTGATTCCACTTTTAAGGTTATTTGGCACATTCTGTGATTGGAAACATATCCTACTTTGAGAATGTATTTAAATGTCAAAAACTCATATTAAACCTTAAATAAACATGTGCATCCATCGGCTGAAATAAATAAAGTAACAAGCTGTAACTGGTCAGTGAAATGCCAAACAAATACAAAAAATGGGGATGTTTTGCTCTTTCTGGCCACACCTCTGACTCCACCCACTGACCCAATCCTCAGGTTATTCCTACCCTCAGATTCTCCCCCACAGTTTCCCTACTTTTTCCCCTCACTTCGACCACTGTTCTGGAGGAAATAATAGACCAAAATGCAGCCCTATTTACTACTTGACTGGAGTAGGTGGTCAATGGGTGCAGTGCAGGGGCTATTTTCAGGGCTGTGGTGTAGGTGGCAGGGGGTTGGTGATCAGAGTAAATAGAAGATAGATGAATGGAAATTCTACTTCAAATCCTTTTAAGCTATAGGAGGTGGATGTGGGCCAGGTGCAGCAGATGCCCGCATCCCGCGCAGCACCGCACAAGGCTCAAGCCATGTGTCTCTGGGCCGGATTTAATCAGGCTCAGTTTTCTCAAGCCTGGTAATCTGACTGAACTTCTCAGAATGGCCCCCAGGGTACCAGAGCAGCAGATTCATAATGAGGGCCATAGTATCTACATTAAACCGAAATTGTAATACAAGATTTTTCTGATGGTCCCAAGTGCTGCGTCCTATAAAATTGCTATTGAATTATGCCCTGCAGGTACACTAGACCACTTAATGGAAGACACTTAGGGCCTCATTTATGAAAAGTGACTCATCGCTGTGAGAAAACTGCGATGCGTCACTTTTCATTGCGCTCTCCTTGCGACACCAATGATGCTTTATATTTACTGTATGACGCATCATGTCGCAAGGAGTTACAGATACGTCAGTATTTCTGACGTATCTGTAGGCGCAAAAATGAAGCATTGCTGGAGTGTGTCACAAAAGTGACGCAACTCCAGCAATGGGTAATTACACATGGGCAAGTCCCATGTGAAATGTGCCTGCATCAGTCTTACGCTTGCCATGAGGCAGGCGTAAGATATTGACGCATTTACGTCCTAGGAGTGGTGCAGTGAAATCTTACTTCTACGACCTTTTCTTGCATCAGGACACCCCCCCTGCATACATTATACCTGGCGGAGGTATAATGTGACGCCGGGGTTTACAAAGTGAAACATCTATGTAGATGCGTCTCTTTGAAAATATGGTGCAACAAGGCTTACTTTTTACGCCGCTGGTGCGTCACAAAAAGTGACGCACCGGCGCGCAAAAGTGACGCAAGGGCTCATAAATAAGCCCCTTACAGTTTAGACATTAACCATCTGACTCTTCATAGAAGGTAGGCCTCAGTGTAAGTAGAATAACTTTCTTTGAGGAAATTATGCAAAATTCCTGAAAAATTATGCAAAATTGTGTGAAGTTGTTGGAATTCCCAGACACCATTTTGCACTACTTTTTTTTTAGCACCCCCTGTGTCCTCACACCCTTTTTGGATGTAAACATTAATTTTTCACTCAAAAAATATCGTAAATTCTAATATGACGAGAACAACAGCTGCTAACTTTCTGTTCCTTCATGTTGTTTCGGTGCTCCACCGATAGGATTTTTACTAAAAACCAAAACAAATTACGTGACATGGTGTACTGGTGAAAACTCGTGCAAGTATAACATGAAATGCTGGAAATTAGTCAAGATTACACGGCCATAAATAAAATGTCACCTAGGCATAATAGGAAGCCATTTTAGGAACACACAAGCAGATGTGGCATGGTCTTGTTTAGTCCAACAGCAATTGCTTATTTTGTAAAAACATAAATGCCAGGATCAAAGGCCTCATAGGAGTCCAATGCTGGCATTACCAAATGCCTAGGTTGCAGAATACCAATGATGCCCGCACCTCATTCAAATTTTATCTCTTTCTTTCACCATCCCCTTCCAATCTCTGTATCTCATTCCTGCTCATTATTTTTTATCCCTGCTTTCTCTCATTGTTTCCCTTTATCATCCTCGGTCTGTCTCCCTTGTCTGACCTTCCCTATCTTGCTCTGATGACGAAAAAATAAGACCATGTCCCCAAAAATGAGTGCAGGTTGTTGCCACTAGCACAAACTAAGGGGCATATCATCAAGGCCCGGCGATAAAATTATCGCTGCTTTAGAGTCCGTTTTCAGATGGAAAGCGGCGATAATTTTATCACGTTATCAGCAAGGTCACCTATCGCGTGAATCCTTGCCTTATCGCCCTTTCCCCCAATGCCCATCTTCCCATGCATCTCTAATGAGATGCAAAGTGGGCGTTGCACCCCAAGATAATGGGAAAGATGTCGCTAAGCGACATTTCTCCTATTATCTAGCCACAAGCCAACCTGCAGAGTGACAAGAAAAGTAGCGATAACCTCGGTTATCGCTTCTTTCCTTACGCCTGCTTTTCAACTGACTTAGCCATGATATCCTATGGAAGGTGGATATCATGGCTAAGTCTGCCTTGCCCTATCAGCAAGCTTTCGCCAAACGTTGTGCGATTATCGCTGGATTTCCAGCGATAATCGCACAGTTGGCAGCTTGCGCGGTGAATTTTATCGCTTTGGAGATAAGCGTTGTTGAAAGCACGCTATCTCCGCGATAAAATTCAGCGTTGGCCGGCGATAATTATCCTTGCGCTAAGAGCACTGAGCGATAATTATCACCTGGCCTTGATGATATGCCCCTAAGCACTGCCCACGGACAGCACAATCATTAAGTGAAGTAAGGCAAGCATTGACATAAGGAGAGGTGCCACAAAATAACTATGAAATCCCAGAAATATGCCATTACTTTAAGGGTTGGGAAGTGCTCTAGTCGATCAATGCTATTTACCCTGAAGCACCAAACATCCTTGCATCATTCTCGTTGGTTCCAATACGTTACAAACCCTGTGGGCTTTTTGAAATGTATGTAACGATTTGTTTGCGGTTTTTTAAATACATGATATTGGTTTAAGCATTCCGTGAGGGAAATGTGAAAGTTAATAAATGAATGCATGCTGCAGAGGAATGGCAAAAACATTATTTTCTTCCTAGATATTTGCAAGTAGATATTTGCTTGCTTATGTTGTTTGAGGCTTCAGAACCAGCATTTCATTGAGATAACTCCTATTATTGTAGTTTTCTAATGGCATAGGGTGTTTTCTATCTGACCTAAGTGAACAAGTAGGGCCCTAAATTGAACTGCTGCGTTGGGGCCCGCCTGCATACCTAAAAGACGTTTTCTATCTGCTGGCATTAAGTTGGATTTAACTTTGAAATGCCTGTCACGCAAAATTGAGTTCTAGAGAGCAAAACGCTTACCTGATTTACATTCCTTGGGGCTCATTTACTAGGCCTGGGCCAAAATTCCGTTCCGTTCGCGGAAATTGCGATATTTTGGCATTTTCGCGTTCCGCAGAAAGCGCGAAAATGTCAAAATTTCCGCATTCCGCAGCTTAGCGATAATTTCTTTCTTGCTCGCGCTGTAAAATGAATACATTCTCGCGCGCGCGCGATCGCCTTACCTGAATCCCTGCGTTCTCCGACAAGTTTTCTTGACCCGGTCGCGTTCTCCACGAGATGTTGGATTTTGGTAGCCATTTTGCGCTGTCTCGCGAGAGTTCGCGGCCGCATTAACGTAATTTTTCACGCGATCACGTCATTTGTCGCGCAATCACATCTTTCTTCTCGCGATCATGCACCGCGCGAGTATGAGAAGATTGAGATCTCGAACATGTCATTCTACATCGCGAGCCAGAGGATGAGGACGCGGGCACGTGAAATCGAACGCGAACAGGAGAAAGAGACCGCGAACACGTCATATCCAACGCGACAGGGACAAAGAAGAGAACGCGATCATATCGTTTTCGACACGCCGGCGGAAGTAATGTGAAGCTCGAGAACTCAACAACGTAAAATTTACAATTTGGAGAGGAATATCGGCTCTAGCAGCATGAAACCATCTGCAAATACTGATTTTGGATGAAAAGAACTCCTTACATTGACATTTGGCTTTCCTTTTTTGTGCAAGGAGTCATTTTTTTACAAGGTGGAGAGAGGGAGGAAGTGACACAGAATCTCCAACTTCCTGTTCCTGTCCAGCAGGCTCCTCCCAGTGCTTTGTCCATCTCCTGCTCATTCTGCCTTTGGATTTGAAGCTGGAAAGATCACTCTTTTTGTCTGCTGCATCATTGCAATTGTATTTCAGGATTTTTGGAATAGGATATTTTACAAGTAAGTGGTTGTTGTGTTTGATTGTGGGCATTGCAGTTGTTGTGTAACTACAATTTATTTTTGTTAATTAATTATCATCATTCCTTTTTTTTTTTTTTTAATTTTGTGGGTTGTAGTAGTAGGCCCGAGCTAGCCATGGGCATGGCCTCATGGGTGTGTGTGTGTGCATGATGAAGCAACTGTTCCTTTTGTTTTTTTGAATATATTTCATTTTCAAGCACATTTAGGGCATGGATGGCATTGGATTGAGTTGGGGAAGTGTGTTTTTTGGGGTGGCCTTGCTGATGTTGTTGGGCCTGGCCATGTGGCTGGTGGCCATTTTGAGGCCTAGGCCTGCAAGCTTGCCTGGCCTTGTCTGCCAACAGGCCTGCTTTCATCCACTAGGACCAGAGCAGGTAGCCACAGCTTTAGTGATCTACTGTTTGCTGTGTGCTCTGTTGAATTTAGACATCATTTAGGGCATGGATGGCATTGGATTGAGTTGGGGAAGTGTGTTTTTTGGGGTGGCCTTGCTGATGTTGTTGGGCCTGGCCATGTGGCTGATGGCCATTTTGAGGCCTAGGCCTGCAAGCTTGCCTGGCCTTGTCTGCCAACAGGCCTGCTTTCATCCACTAGGACCAGAGCAGGTAGCCACAGCTTTAGTAATCTACTGTTTTCTGTGTGCTCTGTTGAATTTAGACATCATTTAGGGCATGGATGGCATTGGATTGAGTTGGGGAAGTGTGTTTTTTGGGGCGGCCTTGCTGATGTTGTTGGGCCTGGCCATGTGGCTGGTGGCCATTTTGAGGCCTAGGCCTGCTAGCTTGCCTGGCCTTGTCTGCCAACAGGCCTGCTTTCATCCACTAGGACCAGAGCAGGTAGCCACAGCTTTAGTAATCTACTGTTTTCTATGTGCTCTGTTGAATTTAGACATCATTTAGGGCATGGATGGCATTGGATTGAGTTGGGGAAGTGTGTTTTTGGGGTGGCCTTGCTGATGTTGTTGGGCCTGGCCATGTGGCTGGTGGCCATTTTGAGGCCTAGGCCTGCAAGCTTGCCTGGCCTTGTCTGCCAACAGGCCTGCTTTCATCCACTAGGACCAGAGCAGGTAGCCACAGCTTTAGTAATCTACTGTTTTCTGTGTGCTCTGTTGAATTTAGACATCATTTAGGGCATGGATGGCATTGGATTGAGTTGGGGAAGTGTGTTTTTTGGGGTGGCCTTGCTGATGTTGTTGGGCCTGGCCATGTGGCTGGTGGCCATTTTGAGGCCTAGGCCTGCAAGCTTGCCTGGCCTTGTCTGCCAACAGGCCTGCTTTCATCCACTAGGACCAGAGCAGGTAGCCACAGCTTTAGTAATCTACTGTTTTCTGTGTGCTCTGTTGAATTTAGACATCATTTAGGGCATGGATGGCATTGGATTGAGTTGGGGAAGTGTGTTTTTTGGGGTGGCCTTGCTGATGTTGTTGGGCCTGGCCATGTGGCTGGTGGCCATTTTGAGGCCTAGGCCTGCAAGCTTGCCTGGCCTTATCTGCCAACAGGCCTGCTTTCATCCACTAGGACCAGAGCAGGTAGCCACAGCTTTAGTAATCTACTGTTTTCTGTGTGCTCTGTTGAATTTAGACATCATTTAGGGCATGGATGGCATTGGATTGAGTTGGGAAGTGTGTTTTTTGGGGCGGCCTTGCTGATGTTGTTGGGCCTGGCCATGTGGCTGGTGGCCATTTTGAGGCCTAGGCCTGCTAGCTTGCCTGGCCTTGTCTGCCAACCGGCCTGCTTTCATCCACTAGGACCAGAGCAGGTAGCCACAGCTTTAGTAATCTACTGTTTTCTGTGTGCTCTGTTAAATTTAGACATCATTTAGGGCATGGATGGCATTGGATTGAGTTGGGGAAGTGTGTTTTTTGGGGTGGCCTTGCTGATGTTGTTGGGCCTGGCCATGTGGCTGGTGGCCATTTTGAGGCCTAGGCCTGCAAGCTTGCCTGGCCTTGTCTGCCAACATGCCTGCTTTCATCCACTAGGACCAGAGCAGGTAGCCACAGCTTTATTAATCTACTGTTTTCTGTGTGCTCTGTTGAATTTAGACATCATTTAGGGCATGGATGGCATTGGATTGAGTTGGGGAAGTGTGTTTTTTGGGGTGGCCTTGCTGATGTTGTTGGGCCTGGCCATGTGGCTGGTGGCCATTTTGAGGCCTAGGCCTGCAAGCTTGCCTGGCCTTGTCTGCCAACAGGCCTGCTTTCATCCACTAGGACCAGAGCAGGTAGCCACAGCTTTAGTAATCTACTGTTTTCTGTGTGCTCTGTTGAATTTAGACATCATTTAGGGCATGGATGGCATTGGATTGAGTTGGGGAAGTGTGTTTTTTGGGGTGGCCTTGCTGATGTTGTTGGGCCTGGCCATGTGGCTGGTGGCCATTTTGAGGCCTAGGCCTGCAAGCTTGCCTGGCCTTGTCTGCCAACAGGCCTGCTTTCATCCACTAGGACCAGAGCAGGTAGCCACAGCTTTAGTAATCTACTGTTTTCTGTGTGCTCTGTTGAATTTAGACATCATTTAGGGCATGGATGGCATTGGATTGAGTTGGGGAAGTGTGTTTTTTGGGGCGGCCTTGCTGATGTTGTTGGGCCTGGCCATGTGGCTGGTGGCCATTTTGAGGCCTAGGCCTGCAAGCTTGCCTGGCCTTGTCTGCCAACAGGCCTGCTTTCATCCACTAGGACCAGAGCAGGTAGCCACAGCTTTAGTAATCTACTGTTTGCTGTGTGCTCTGTTGAATTTAGACATCATTTAGGGCATGGATGGCATTGGATTGAGTTGGGGAAGTGTGTTTTTTGGGGTGGCCTTGCTGATGTTGTTGGGCCTGGCCATGTGGCTGGTGGCCATTTTGAGGCCTAGGCCTGCAAGCTTGCCTGGCCTTGTCTGCCAACAGGCCTGCTTTCATCCACTAGGACCAGAGCAGGTAGCCACAGCTTTAGTAATCTACTGTTTGCTGTGTGCTCTGTTGAATTTAGACATCATTTAGGGCATGGATGGCATTGGATTGAGTTGGGGAAGTGTGTTTTTTGGGGTGGCCTTGCTGATGTTGTTGGGCCTGGCCATGTGGCTGGTGGCCATTTTGAGGCCTAGGCCTGCAAGCTTGCCTGGCCTTGTCTGCCAACAGGCCTGCTTTCATCCACTAGGACCAGAGCAGGTAGCCACAGCTTTAGTAATCTACTGTTTGCTGTGTGCTCTGTTGAATTTAGACATCATTTAGGGCATGGATGGCATTGGATTGAGTTGGGGAAGTGTGTTTTTTGGGGTGGCCTTGCTGATGTTGTTGGGCCTGGCCATGTGGCTGGTGGCCATTTTGAGGCCTAGGCCTGCAAGCTTGCCTGGCCTTGTCTGCCAACAGGCCTGCTTTCATCCACTAGGACCAGAGCAGGTAGCCACAGCTTTATTAATCTACTGTTTTCTGTGTGCTCTGTTGAATTTAGACATCATTTAGGGCATGGATGGAATTGGATTGAGTTGGGGAAGTGTGTTTTTTGGGGTGGCCTTGCTGATGTTGTTGGGCCTGGCCATGTGGCTGGTGGCCATTTTGAGGCCTAGGCCTGCAAGCTTGCCTGGCCTTGTCTGCCAACAGGCCTGCTTTCATCCACTAGGACCAGAGCAGGGAGCCACAGCTTTATTAATCTACTGTTTTCTATGTGCTCTGTTGAATTTAGACATCATTTAGGGCATGGATGGTGCTGGAGCAGAGTTTTCTTTTAGAAAATTCTGGGCTTTTGAAGCTCTGGCATGTCTATGCGTTTTTTAATAATTTCATTAATAATTAACAAATTATTTGTTTTGTGAAGGTATGTTTCAATACTCAACTCGTTTGTTCTAACATAAGAGAAAGTTACATGAGGGTTAGCTTATTTGTGCTGTTCATGTATTTACAATAACGTGCAAGTTTTCATGTTTAAATGTTGCTGTGTGCTATTTAGTTTGAGCACAAAACGCTGTCAGAATTAATGCTTTTTATGTCGCAAAGCTAGATAAATGCATACACATAAGGGTATTAGTGGGGTTAACACTGTTTAATCATTATGTTGTATTAACGTTGTTTTTATTTCTTTTAAATTGAGATGGTCTATTGTGGCCTATGGAGGCCTAATTCTTGTCGGCTGACCTGAAAGCCTGGCCTCGAGTGAATATTTCTGTGATGTGGCAAGAGAGACCCCTGCTGGAAATCGGTTGAAGACAACTGATCGTAGTCCTCCTATAAAACTTTCCATGAGGACATCAGCAGTTTGGAGGATCTCCAAAAGAAAAGATTTGTCCTTGGTGCACAAAGGAGCTTCTGAAATAAACAATGTACTGAAGCCGGGTTGCCGAGGGAAATGAACGAGATGGATACTTTAATAGTTTCTGTTTCTTGGTTCCTGTTCCGTAGTTTACGTATTGTGACTTTTCCTGAGCGGAGATTTCAAGATGTTGCAAAGTTACATCTCTTCCTTCTCGTTCTGCTCAGTGATACAGTTTTTCTTGCCAAATTTTATGTGAGTTTCCATTGTATTTTACATTATAAAACTATTAGCTTAGGGAGGGCTCTTCTCTCTCTTTCGTCGCCTTTGCCGCGTGAACTTGCGTTGCTGAGGCCTGATGCTGAGGACTATCTTGAGAGACTTTACCGAAAGACTGGTCCTGACCCGTTCTGACACTTAGTTAGAATAAGTAACTATGAGAAATGATTTATTCTGATTGATTTACTTTGACTAATTTTAGATAAAGCAATATAACTTTTAAACATGGTGTTGTATATTCTTTCTTGTCAATTATTGAGTACATTTTGATTATTGTTGTTGTATAGTTTTATAGAGTATGATTAAGGATAACCACTATAATCAGATCCTATCGTCCTAGATATAGATGCAGGGTTTTCCTTCCCACAGGTCTTATGCCGGTAGAGTATTGAGCGTATGTTAGTGAAATGGGCCCTAGCGTATGAAGAATGTATGTGCGTGTAACTGTGAGATAACTCTATCTGTGGTAGTGGGCATATTTCTGATACCCTGATCTGTATCAATTTCTCTGGTAGCAGAGGATGGTTGTAGATGGTTGTCTTGATCTGATAAGATAAGATAAGATTGCTTGTAAACTAGCTTATTGATTATTGATTTATTTTTGATGTTATTGGTATATGTACTAATACTATATGTTGGAGTCGTCATGTTGAGTTATATGTAGTGCTTCTGGAATTTGGAAGCTGTGGAAGCAGTTCCGTAGTAGGGCAGAGTAAGGTGTATATGCTGCTCTCGGGAAAGACGGGATTGTAAGGAATTACGTGTGACAATTGAAGTTGCGCGTTCACATTGTCTGCGTTCGGAATCAGTGACATTGTCGTATGTTACTATTAGACATTTCTGGTAGATAAGGAGTGTGAATCATAGTGAAGGTTATCTGTGAAACTCTGGTCTTAGGTCCCAGGGATCCGTAAGGATTTCCGTTAAAGTTTATCGCGGGAGGAGTAATAGGTATTCTCTGAGCTTGTTTGAGGAACTGGGCAGAGGTAAGCTGCTTAGTTGTTGCGTTATAATTCTGTATAGAGACAGGTTGTGCTGTTCTCGAGAAGCAGGATTCTGTGTGTATGTACTATATTTTCTCGTATGAATGTGCGTGAATGCATATACATTTATTGACTGTAAGACTCTTTGGATAAGTCCTAGAGAAAACAGTTATGCGATGTATGAAAGTTGTTGATTCTTGAAAATAGACTCTCTTTTACTATTCTGTGGTTAGCGAAGCAGACAATGGAGATGTTTTTATGTTGTAACTAATAGATTTTGTAGAAATTTTGATACACGAAGTCTACTGAGAGTTTGTAAAGGAGGGGTAGACGAGTGACAGAGACAGGAGACAGAGACTGCAGCGACTGTTGACGTCAGAAGGTCCGCGCACTGATTGGATAGTGAATCAGAATAGGGTTTGCGCTGGGATTGGTGCATTAGTGGGAGTCGCGCAGGGATTGGAAAAGCTGTTTAGTGACGTGGACGCTCCAGGATTGGTGCGTTAGTGTGAGTCGCGCTGCTATTGGTTGAGAAACTCGTATTGTATATTTATAATACGGAGAAAGTAGACAATTTGAAAAGCGCTTGCTAAAATGTATTACCAAGAAGAGAAAAAGAAAAAGACCTTTTTTGGAAAAGTTAAAAAGTGGTTTAGCAAGGATAAAGAGGTTAAAACAAGAGAGGGTGAGTTGTTACCTCCAGCGAAAACGCCTGCATCCTTCATGGCTGTGAAATATGGACTGCATACCTGTATATGGTTGCAGAATTGGGTTAAGTATACTAAAGAAGATGGTGTTCTAGCATTTCCGGAACATGGTTCATTTAATCTGGCCGTGTTGAGAAACTTACGGGAAAAGATGTTATGCTTAGACCCGAAGCCGAGACCTACACAGTTCGAGGCTTTAGTAGAATGGGAAGAAGAAGTTCATGACCGAGAAAAGCAAAGGTCTGGAGGGTATTATAGGTACATGTTTGGGAGGAGACATGATCGGGAAACACATCAAGATCGAATGAAAAGATGGCGAGATGCTTGTATGTCAGAGGGAGTATATCCAATGAGAACGGTTGAAGCTTCTGCTCCTTCGACAGAAAGAGCTTCTGAGTCAGATATGAGAAAGTATGGAGAATATGAGGATGAGGTTTTAAATGACATAATTTACAAGAGACCACCTCCATACAGAACAGAACCAGATGAGAGTACACCAGTTGTTTCTCCGATAAGAGATACAGTTGAGAAAGAAAAAATGACACCTGAATCAAGGGGTAGTAGTTCTTTCAGGGAGAGTCGAGGTAGTGAGGAAAATGCTAGAAAATTAGCAAAAACAACAACAGAACTAGCTGAGAAGATTAGAGAGTTAACGAAGAATCTGGAAGCTGTTACGGTACCTGTAACTATAGGTCCAATAATGCCTGTGTTTGACAAACAGAGAACAGGTGAGAATGGACTGGTAATTCCATATATTGCAAATGAATCGACAAATTCAGTGGGTCCTTCAGGAGATTCAGAAAAAAGGACAGGGAGAAGTGACCTGAGACAAAGTGAATTATTGGATGTCAGTGAACCTAGTTGTTCAGGGATGCCGATTTTAGAACCGCAGAAAAAAGTGGTTCCAGTAAGAAAAACTGCAGAAATAACAGTGGACGATTTAAACGATTGGATGAAAGTTCTTCAGAAAAAGGATAAAGATTCACAAGTTATTGATGTGGTTAAGTTAAGAATAGAATTAGAAGAGCTTGTGACAGGGACAGTTCCAACAGAAATCCTGAAGAGTCATCATGATGGTGAATTAATGTTTATGTGCAAGAGCATAACATGGAGAGCAAGAAATACTCATGATAGACTAAGAGCGATAGCAAATGAGCAAGGGGTTGACATTGATAGAGTAAAGGCTTTGCAGAAAACGTACAGGATGGATTTTACTGAGAAAGACATTGAAAATTTGAATACTTCTGGTAGAACAGGACAGATTAAAGAAATGGTGGCATTACTGCGTAGATGGGGTGATGTAGAAAAGTGGAAGGATAGGTGGTATAAGAAAAGAGAGGAATCTGAGGATAGAACAACTGTTTCAGCAGCATTTCCAGTGAGAGAAAAAGAGAAACCAGTGGAGAATTATCCGATGAGAGAAATACCTGGAGGAGGATATGTACATGTTCCATGGACCAGACAGGATATTTTATCATTTACGAATGATTTCCCTCGATTGAGAGAAAAGCCCGTCGAGTGGTATAGGCAGGTAGATAGGTTTGTGAAATTGTCAAAAGTGCTGTGGGTTGATCTGAATAGTCTGTTTGATATAATTGTTCCAGCAGACTTGTGGACTGAGTGTAAAATAGTTGTGAGTTGGCCTACTGAGGAATATCCAAGAGACTCAAGAACAGGGGCACCAGATCCAGAAGTGATGAGGAAGTATGATCAGGTGATGGTATACCTGAAGAGTAAAGTTCCTCCAAAAGAGACAGACTGGGTTAAGATAGATCGAACACAACAGGAAGCAAAAGAATCAGTTCATGCTTTTTACGAAAGGCTGATACTGGCATTTAAACAGTTCAGTGGAGATGAACACCTGGGTGACAAAGATTTGAGTCATTTTGTATACCGATTTGTATATGGTCTTAGACCTGAAATTGGTGAGAGAATTCGTGAACATACAGTGGATTGGCAGAGTAAAAAAGTAGATGAGATTTTGAGACATGCGAAATATTTCAGTGATGAAATTGAAGCAAAACAGAGAAAGCTGAAAGAAAAAGCAATGTGGGCACAAGTGAAAGTTGCAGAAAGACAGGAAGCACAGTTAGTGGAACAGGCAAATAATCCAGGAAATAATGGAGGAAATAGACCGAGATTTGCAGGAAAAGGAAGGGGAAGTCTTGAAGAGGCGAAAAAGAAGTTCCCATGTCACAACTGTGGCCAACTGCGACATTGGAGATCTGAATGTCCTAATCCACCATTAGTGAATAATGAGGGTAAATCCTTAAATCAACAGGTGCAGAATGATGGGAATAATCAGCAGCAACAACAGCAGAAAGTGGTGAGACAGCAGCAAAGTCAAGAGCCAAAACCGCCCTTACCGCAGAATAGAGGGGTACAAAAGTACAATCAGGACTCAGGATTCTTCAATGATGAGCAGGTAAACAAACCGAGACGTACTAACAAAGTACAGCAGTACTTGTTAAAAAGTGAAGGGAGTGAGTCTGAGGGTGATTATTGACGGTGCCGAGGAGAGGAAGAAGAGTGCATACTTGGTGCAACTCTAGAAATAGACCAGGCAGGACCATTTGTAGATGGGAAAATAAATGAGGAGGGTGTTACTTTTTTGGTAGACACAGGTGCAACGAGATCAACTGTCAGGTCAACAGATGTTAGAAATCTTCCTCTCTCGGATGAAGCAATCCAAGTAGTTGGTGTAGCCAATACACAGATCAGAACACGTCTTACTGAACCAGTAAGAGTACAGATAGGGAAATTTTCAGACATGCACAGATTTATTTTCTGTGACACGAGTCCAGTGAACTTGTTAGGTAGGGACCTATTGTGTAAAATGAATTGTACAATTTTTTGTACACCAGATGGAATAGCTTTTGAGACACCGGATGATGATGTTTTCTATCGAATGACTCTAGAGAATAGAGAAAATGAGTTAATTGGTGCATTTCCAGTGTTCAATCCGGAGGATTTGCCTCAAGTGCTGAGGGACACAGTGAAAAGAGCAGTTTGGGATTTTACAGGAGAGGATGTGGGATTGATGAATAATGTAGACCCAGCGAAAATTGCAGTGAAAGAGGGAATTACATATCCTAACATTCCTCAGTACAAAATGACACCAGAAATAATTGAAGGGATAACTCCTATAATTGAGAAAATGATTCAGCAGGGAGTTCTGAGAGAACTATTGAGTAGTCCTTGTAATTCACCGATAATGGGACTGAAAAAGCCCAATGGCAAGTTCAGGATCGTGCAGGATCTGAGAAAAGTTAATCAAATTGTGGTGGCATGTTGTCCCATTGTGCCAAATCCATCAGTGATTTTGTATCAAATTCCACATGATGCTGAGTGGTATACAGTGATTGATTTGTGTCATGCATTCTTTTCAATTCCATTGCATCATGACAGCCAGACGATTTTTGCATTTAGGTTTGGCCAGCGTATTTTAGCATGGTGTCGTATCCCACAGGGGTATACGGAGAGTCCTTCGATATTCAATCAGTTATTGAAAAAATCGTTGGAAAGTTTGATCATGCCTGAGAACTCAGTGCTAGTACAATATATTGATGACTTACTTGTGGCATCAAAGACACGTGAAGCTTGTGAAGTGGATACCATAGCTTTACTGAATCATCTGGCAGATGGAGGGTTAAAGGTATCTCCAGCCAAATTGCAATTTTGCAAGAAAGAGGTGCATTATCTTGGACATAATATTGAAAGAGGTCTGAGAAAGGTGACTACTGACAGGATCAAAATAATCAAAGAAATGAAAGCCCCGAAAACCCAGAGAGAAGTGAGAATGTTCCTGGGTATGGTGGGATATTGTCGTCAGTGGATAATTAATTTTTCCCTGATAGCGAAGCCACTGATTAAGCTGACGAAAAGTGAAATGACAGATCCGTTAGATCTGGATGCAGAACAACTGGCAGCATTTGAAGAGCTCAAAACAAAAATGTGTGAGGCCCCAGCTTTGGGTATGCCTGACTATGAAAAAGAGTTCGAACTGTACTGCAGTGAGAGGAATGGATGTGCACTTTCAGTGTTAATCCAGAAACATGGGCAATTGAGAAGGCCTATTGCATACTTTTCATCGACACTTGACACTGTAGCCGTGGGGTTACCAGGTTGTCTGAAGGCTGTAGCTGCGACATGCAGAAGCCTGGAACAGAGTGAGGGGATCATAATGGGGTATCCTGTAAGGGTATTCGTACCTCACAATGTGGCAATTCTTTTGACAAGAAGCAGAACTCAGCATATGTCACATAGTCGGCTGACTAAATATGAAAAAGTGATTCTGGGAGCATCAAATGTGACTCTTGAAAGATGTGTGAATGTGAATCCATCGACACTCTTGCCGGATATCGAAAATGTGGGTATAAAGATGGAAGATGATCATGATTGTTTGGATGTGCTTGAGTACTGTACAAAACCGAGACCAGACATAAAAGACATTCCCTTATATGAGAATGACCATGTGTTGTTTGTGGATGGATCATGCCTGAGAAATGATAATGGTGTACTATGTGCAGCGTATGCAGTGTGCAAAGTTTCAGAAATCATGGAAGCATCACCATTGAAAGGAGTGAAATCTGCGCAAGTTGCTGAAATAGTGGCATTGACAAGAGCTTGTGAGATTGGGAAAGATATGAGAACAACCGTGTTGACTGATAGTCAGTATGGATTTGGAGTGGTGCATGATTTTGGCCAACTGTGGCTACAAAGAGGTTTCTTGACATCAGGTGGAACCCCGATAAAGAATGCTGAGTTGATTGGAAAATTACTTGAGGCGATACAGCTGCCTAAGGAGTTAGCGGTTGTAAAATGTGCCGCACATGTTTCAGGAGATGATTTTATCACTGTTGGTAACAGGTTTGCCAACGATGTGGCACAGTATTGTGCAAAGACAAACCAATCTATTAACCGGAGTAGGATGGAGGAAATGTCTCTCCTTTCTGTGATGTTTACTAATGTCCTAGAAACGTGGGATGAAGTAAAGCAGTTACAAGATGAGGCAGGAGAGGAAGAAAAACAAGATTGGGTTAAAGCAGGATGTGCTCCAAGGGAAACAGACCATGTTTGGGTCTACAGAGATGGCAGACCAGTAATGCCAAACTCAATTTTGTCGTCAATGGCAAGGATGTATCATGGTCAGGGACATCTGGGGAGGGATGCAATGGTAAGGTCCTTTAAGCAGACCTGGTACAATGCAAAGTTTAGAACAATTGCGGAGAGCATTTGTCAAAGATGTTTGATTTGTCAGCAATTTAACACTGGAAAAAAGACAGTGGTGAGTTTGGGGACAATAGGCAGAGAAGGAGGTCCTTTTACAAGAATGCAGATTGATTTCATTGAGATGCCCCAAGTGAACAGACTGAGATATGTTCTAGTGGTAGTCTGTTTGTTTTCAAGGTGGGTGGAAGCTTACCCGACTAGAAGAAATGATGGATTAACAGTGGCAAAGTTACTGTTAAGGGAGTTGATTCCTAGGTACGGGTTTCCAGTTACAATTGAGTCTGACAGAGGTAGACACTTTCAAAATGAACTCATTGGTTTGATTTGTGAAGCATTGAAAATACAGCAGAAGTTACATTGTGCATACCGACCAGAGGCTTCTGGTGTGGTTGAGCAGATCAATGGCACAATCAAGAATAGGATTGGAAAAATGTGTCTAGCCACCGGTATGAAATGGCCGGATGTGTTACCTCTTGTCCTGATGACGATGAGATCTACTCCAGATAGAACTACTGGTTTGAGCCCGCATGAGATAATCATGGGACGTGCTATGCGCCATGCATTCGTGCCTGTGAATAAATTGGTGTCAATAACTGATGACATGATTTTGGATTACTGTAAAGGCCTGGCTGACGCAGTTCATTCTGTGTTTCACCAGATTGGAGAAGAAGCTACCACACTTGAGAAGAAGCAAGCCCATGATCTGAGTCCAGGTGACTGGGTAAGGATTAAGGTGCACAGAAGAAGAAATTGCTTGATTCCAAGGTGGGGAAGGCCGAGACAAGTTATTCTGACTACAACGACTGCAGTAAAGTGTGCTGGAGTGAAGCACTGGGTACATGCAAGTCATACTCTGAGAGTTCCAAGCCCGAGAGAGGGAACTGGTGAAGAGTATTATGAAGAGTCGGATTCCAGTGATGGTGAAGATCCTGAAGATACAGAATCAGTGAGAAAAGAAGCAGAGAGAGCTTCAAGAGATTCACTGCGAGTATCAGAGGGAGAATCGAATTCTGTTACAGAGCCTGAAGTTTCAAGTAGCAGCGGGAATAAAAGAAAAGAAAAAAGAAAACACACAGAACCAACTCCTGAATCAGAAGAGGAGGAGATTGAAGAACCACTTGAGATTATTCTTGAAGAGACAGGGTCAGAAGAAGATAGAGAGGGACAGATTGCGGAAGACCCCCGAGGAGGTGTAGGGAACATTGATGAGGAGCTAGGTGAAGGGACAAATAGACAGCAAGAAGATTGCGTGTCGGAGACCCGAGGAGGGACAGAAGTAGGGAAGTCTCAAACAGTGGTGGAAAAGTCTGTGGAGAAAAGAAAAGCTACTGGGAAACGGAAACAAGAGGCACTTGAAACAGATGATGAAGATGAACAAACAGAAGGTCGAGTTCTGAGAAAGAGAACTTCGATTGGAGAGAAGAGTGTTAAAGAATTGAGGCCGAAAAAAGTTGTGAAAGGAGATCGTTGGCCTAACAACCGAGTGAAAAGGGTGAGATACAGAATAATAAGAGCAAATTCATCAAAAGCTGAACAAGTGAATGAAGTATCAAGTCAAACTTCGAAAGCTGAAGAAAAAGAATCAAAGAAATCAAAAGAACCAGTAGAAATAAGAAGAGTTAAAAGACCCAACCAAAAGTACAGATCACCGGAATGGTCTTATGTGACACTGTCTGAAGAAGGAAAAGAAGAAACAGTGACTCGAGATAATCCGGAAGTGGTCTTGAGAAAAGTGGTTGAGGAAGATACTGGTGAAATTCTGAAAGTACTCTTGACTGACATTGGAGAAGAGTCGAGTACTGAGGATTCCGACGTTGGAGATCTGATACAGTTTGATGTTGAAGAAATTGAAGTAAAAAATGACAAGTATCCAAACTGAGTGAAAGAAGGATTCACTTGGATCGAGTGAAAAAGAAAGTCATTTGGATAAACTGAAAGCTAAAAAGTTGCAGAAGAATTGAAGAAGTTCAAACAGTAGTGGAGTAGTAGAGGCTAAACTAAAATGGCTAACATAGAGGAGAATAGAAATAGATGTGCCTTTTTAAAGAGGTGGTGCAAAATGTGCTGCTGTTGTACTGGATTATTAATGCTTCTATGGGGTGTTTTGATTTTATTAGTTACTTTTAGGGTAGAATTTGGAATGGATATAGCAAACATGACTAATATAAAAAGGAATTCACAAAAAGCAGTTCCAATTAGAAGTAGTAGTTACATACACAAGGATAGGTCAATTAATAATTTTTCAAGTAATGTTTTTTCTAAACTGTTATATGAATATGTGAAGACAATGGAAGTGAGGGATTGCTATGTCTGCATGCAATTACCTACATCTGTTTCAGAAGGTGTTACTTATCACCATTTACCAGCTACATATGGTATTTCTTGTAGTATTTTAAGTAGTGTTTTTTATTTGTTAGGGAAAATAGATTATAAGATGTCTAACAGAGATAGTATTTTTGGGCACTTGCCAATGAACAAAGAGCTGAATCCAGCTAAAGAAGCTAATACTTTTGGTGAGATTTTTATTGAAGAAAAAGGACTAACATTAGATTACATTTTTAAGAATAATTTAACTTGCAATTTGAAAGGAGAGGAGAAAGCTTTCCTGGATATGGTTGAGGAAAGGAGAATGAACATGCATGAGAAAGGGGGAAAATATGAAATGAGTGAGACAATTTGGGACATTGAGATGGGAAAGGAGTTGAGGAATGGGGCTAGTCCAACTTTGGCTCTAGATGCACCGCAGAAGGGTAAACTATGCATTACCAGGAAGAAATCCCAATATGATACATATTTTGTGGGAACTAGTGAGTGCCATGATACATACTTCATTGCGACAGGTTGGGGTTTCAGAGGTGGAGAAGATACGATTTTTCCAGGAGTGTACTATGTGTGTGGGAACAAGGCTTATTACAAGTTGCCTGACCATTGGTATGGCACATGTTATGTGGGCCTGGTTTTTCCTAAGATTTTTCATACGGATAAAGTAAAAGATGTAGAAGACATTAACCTTTTAACACGCTTTAAAAGAGAAACTTGGTCTGAAATTGTGGGTGACATTTTTGGAGTTTTAATTCCAGCAGTGGGAATTTCTTTAAATGCTTATGGAATCCGGAAACTGTCCACAGTGGTTGATCGCTTATCGACAAATACCGCAGGAGGGTTTCTTTTGGTGAATACGGAGTTAAGTGCCGTACGTGCCATGTCTATGCAAAATCGACTTGCCCTTGATATTCTTTTGGCTAAGGAGGGTGGAGTTTGTGGAATTTTGAAAGTTCAACATTGTTGCACTTACATTCCTGATGAAAGTAAAGACCTGAAGGTCTATATCAAAAATATTACTGATTTGCATGAAGATTTAGTACCACTTGAGACTGGGAGTTTATGGACTAAACTAGCTAATAAAATGATAGCTGTTAAGGATTTTATTGCAAAAATAGGCAGTACTATTATAGGTAGAATATTGTTTCCTTTGTCTTGTATAATTGTTGCTTTACTGATACTAAGATTGGTGTGTGTGTGTTGTAAAAACAGGAGAGGGAAAGAGAAATTGAAAAATGAAAAGAAAAACAAGAATTTGAAAATTTCAAAAAGAGAACCAGAAGAGATTGAACTAGAAGAATTGAGGGAGAGTGTTTATTTAGAGACAAAGAGAGATGATGAAAGAGTGACTGGTGTTTAATGTTGTCTAAAGGAAAGAGACATTTCTGATTTCCTAAAATGGGACTAAATTTTCAGTAATTTTTTTTTTTGGGTTTATTTGGTGATAAAATCACCAAAGGGGGGATTGCTGGAGCAGAGTTTTCTTTTAGAAAATTCTGGGCTTTTGAAGCTCTGGCATGTCTATGCGTTTTTTATTAATTTCATTAATAATTAACAAATTATTTGTTTTGTGAAGGTATGTTTCAATACTCAACTCGTTTGTTCTAACATAAGAGAAAGTTACATGAGGGTTAGCTTATTTGTGCTGTTCATGTATTTACAATAACGTGCAAGTTTTCATGTTTAAATGTTGCTGTGTGCTATTTAGTTTGAGCACAAAATGCTGTCAGAATTAATGCTTTTTATGTCGCAAAGCTAGATAAATGCATACACATAAGGGTATTAGTGGGGTTAACACTGTTTAATCATTATGTTGTATTAACGTTGTTTTTATTTCTTTTAAATTGAGATGGTCTATTGTGGCCTATGGAGGCCTAATTCTTGTCGGCTGACCTGAAAGCCTGGCCTCGAGTGAATATTTCTGTGATGTGGCAAGAGAGACCCCTGCTGGAAATCGGTTGAAGACAACTGATCGTAGTCCTCCTATAAAACTTTCCATGAGGACATCAGCAGTTTGGAGGATCTCCAAAAGAAAAGATTTGTCCTTGGTGCACAAAGGAGCTTCTGAAATAAACAATGTACTGAAGCCGGGTTGCCGAGGGAAATGAACGAGATGGATACTTTAATAGTTTCTGTTTCTTGGTTCCTGTTCCGTAGTTTACGTATTGTGACTTTTCCTGAGCGGAGATTTCAAGATGTTGCAAAGTTACATCTCTTCCTTCTCGCTCTGCTCAGTGATACAGTTTTTCTTGCCAAATTTTATGTGAGTTTCCATTGTATTTTACATTATAAAACTATTAGCTTAGGGAGGGCTCTTCTCTCTCTTTCGTCGCCTTTGCCGCGTGAACTTGCGTTGCTGAGGCCTGATGCTGAGGACTATCTTGAGAGACTTTACCGAAAGACTGGTCCTGACCCGTTCTGACACTTAGTTAGAATAGGTAACTATGAGAAATGATTTATTCTGATTGATTTACTTTGACTAATTTTAGATAAAGCAATATAACTTTTAAACATGGTGTTGTATATTCTTTCTTGTCAATTATTGAGTACATTTTGATTATTGTTGTTGTATAGTTTTATAGAGTATGATTAAGGATAACCACTATAATCAGATCCTATCGTCCTAGATATAGATGCAGGGTTTTCCTTCCCACAGGTCTTATGCCGGTAGAGTATTGAGCGTATGTTAGTGAAATGGGCCCTAGCGTATGAAGAATGTATGTGCGTGTAACTGTGAGATAACTCTATCTGTGGTAGTGGGCATATTTCTGATACCCTGATCTGTATCAATTTCATTGGATTGAGTTGGGGAAGTGTGTTTTTTTGGGGTGGGCTTTCTGATGTTGGTTGTCTTAAAGACATGCTTTTGTTGTGTGTGTCTGGTGAGTGTTGGTGTGCGATGCATGCTCCCTGCAGACCTTTTTGGGGCCTGTGAATGTTCGTATTTGCATTTTGTTGCATTAAAAAGGCAGAGCAGTGTGCTTCAGCATGCATCCTTTACCTGACTTTCATAGGCCTTTTGTCAGCTCCTGGTGTTTCCCAGGCCCCCTGCTTGTTAGTGATTTGTGAGTGTCCATGTGGCTGGTGGCCTTTTTTTGTGTTGGGAGTTATTAGTGTCCTGCTTTAGCCATATAGGCCTGCATGGTTTTCCTATTGGCTTACTGCTTCCATCCATCCACCCCCTTTGCCAGCAGCAGCTCCATGGATGCTGAGATGCTCAAATAATGCAATGGTCCACCCCACTTCCATTAGTTTTTTATTTTGTTGTTTATTATTAACTTTCCTATCCTTCCTGAGAGTGTAGTGTGTGGCTGTACACAGTACTAGTAGTATAACATAGCTCTAGTTAAAAAAAATAGTCATAAATGGCTAGACTATCTTTTGTTTGCACTAGTACAGTACTAAGTAACTGAACCACAAAAACAAATGCAACATTTCACTGATGTTCTTCTCCTGTCTTCTTTGCTTTTAGGTGCACAAAAGACAGAGTAGGAGGTGTCATCGGCATCACCTGGCTACCCGTTGTACTGCCAGCCAGACAGAAGTCCTGCTGCGCATCACGCCCACGTGTGACCAGAACTTGTTGTGCATCTGCCTCCTGCCTGACATCTGAAGAAGATGGCCCCAAAGAAAGGTACCAGGTCCAGTACCAAGAAAGTTGCCGGTGAGAAGAAGGAACAGAAAAAGGAAGTGCCATTAACCACGACTGGTGGTATGCCGGCCAATGTTTTTTTTGGCACCAAAGCGTTGTCCGGGAACCAAGCTGGGAGCAGCACAGCGGTCCAACCCCACCAACCTAGGCCCAAGGGCTTTAGTGTCGCAGAGGTAGCCAGTCTACTAACGAGCAGCGATGTTGAAGAAATGTCATTACCGCAAAGTAGTACACAATCAAGTTCAACACAGGCGCAAACTCAGCAGATCAGTGTCAAGCCGCCGCAACCAGAACAGCAGCAGCCGCCGCAACCAGAACAGCAGCAGCCGCCGCAACCAGAACAGCAGCAGCCGCCGCAACCAGAACAGCAGCAGCCGCCGCAACCAGAACAGCAGCAGCCGCCGCAACCAGAACAGCAGCAGCCGCCGCAACAGCCCACCATAGTAGTTGTTGCTCCTGACGTAGGGGCATTTCAGGAAATCGAGCTTCCTGCAGACAAAGTGGAGCGAAGTCAAACCACTGTTTCAGAAGATCAATTGTCTTCCAGACCACCAGCAAGGAAAAGGAGGCTTAGTCCATCATCTTCTTCTTCAAGCCCCGCTTCTGATGATCGTGATGACACTTGGGTCCCACCAGCTTGGTCTGAGAGTGAAGTACGCCACAAGACATTGCTTCTGAAAAGAAAGGTCCCAGAAAAACTTAGAGTTATGGAGGTAGATGTAGAAGAGGGGGGTGATGATGTTGATGAAGACGAGCCAGTCATCACGCACATTACTCCCGCCCCAAAGGGATTGGAGACCGACATTCTCACCCTATCCAGAAAGGCTGCTACTGAGCGGGATGTAGCACGGATCTCACCAACACAGGTTACACCACCACTACCTCCAGCTGCCATATTTTCCAAGGCCCGGCAGGGACCTACATCCAGCTCAACCATGTCAGTAGGAAGTGGTAGTAAAAGTCACAGTGTAGGTGGACAGGGTCACATATTTTCAAGCACCCCCTCAAGTTCATCTGGTGTTGAAAGTGGCACATCCAGCAGTGCCAGAAAGTTCTCCTCCCCAGTTTGGGACTTCTTTTCTGTTAGCACCAAGGAGGAGAATGTTGCTATATGCGCAATTTGTCGGCAAGGTGTTCGGCGTGGTAAGCTTGGTACAAACTATGGTACCGGAGGACAAGCAAGTCATCTAAAAATACACCACAATATCGTGTGGGAGGATCACCTACGTAAGTTAAAAGAAAGTAGAAAAACTAAACCCTTTGAAGTTGGTCAGGAATCAGGGAGCGATATTATTGTGGTGGCAGGTGAAGAACAGGGAGGCATTTCTAGCCCTGTCTCCAGTAGTGCAGTCACTGCAGTGGTAACGCCCACATCCTCCTCAGTAACATCAGAGTGGCACCGCAGTAAGAGCCATACTCAGAGTGTGGGTGAGACACCAAGGCGACCGGCGAGTACCTCAATGAGACCATCTGTGTTGTTGAGCCTTAGTGGGTTAATGAAAACAGCACCACTAAGGAAAGTAAGCCAGCCTACCATTGACAGCATGTTTAGGTTGGAGGGGCAGTTCCAACGCAACCACCCAACGGCACGATTGTACAATGCGAAGCTGGCTAAAATGTTAGCGCTGGACCTTCTTCCTTTTTCATTTGTAGAAGGGGTGGGTTTCCTTGAATTTGTGTCTGCCATCTGCCCGAAATGGAAAGTTCCCAGCCGGTCCTATTTCGCAAGAATTGCTGTTCCGGCACTACATCATGATGTGCTGGAATTGGTTGGTCATGGTTTGCGGCAAAAGACTGTGCACAATATCCACCTGACAACAGACATGTGGAGCAGTTGCCAAGCCACAGATTACATGTGCATCACTGCACACTGGATCTCTTTTGTGGGGTTAGAGATCAACTATCTGCACGAGGTGGTGTTGACACAGCTGCGATTTTTGAAGGTACTCGGAAACATGCAACTGTAGCCATGTTCGCCATGGAGAAATCTCATACGGCTGAAAACATTTTAGAAGAGTTTCGCACCAAGGTTTTGGAATGGCTGCGGCCCAGAGGGCTTGGTATTGGCTTTGTTGCCACAGACAATGGCAGTAATGTACTGAAGGCCATGGAACTTGGTTCCTATTTCAGGGTTCTGTGTTTGGCACACTGCATAAACATTATAGTGCAAGACTTTCTGAAAAAAGAACCCATAGTAAGCAATTTACTGGCCATCTGCCGAAGAATATGCACTCATTTCAGCCATTCTTTTAAAGCTCGGAAGCAGCTGAGGATCATCCAACGTGAACTTAGGATGCCAGTCAAGGCACTCATCCAGGAGGTGGCAACACGTTGGAACTCAACGTATTACATGCTTGATCGTCTGTACGAACAGCACAGGTCACTCAATGAATATGTCTGGTACAGAAGCAGTGATGCTAGTGTTAAAGGCATGACCCTTCAGAGGGAGCAATGGACCCTAATTCAATGCCTGACTGAGATGCTGTCTCCTTTTGAGGTCTTCACACGTGAAGTCAGCAAGGAGGACTGTACAATGGGCCAAGCTATCCCATTGTTGCAAATGCTAGAGCATGAGCTGAATAATGTGTCTGAATCCTACAAAGGTTCAGAGGACAGAAGGCAAGCCCATGACTTGGTGGAGAGCTTATCCAGGCGCTTATCAGAAAATGTAAGGATACAAAATAAAATTTTGTCACAAGAACATTACATTTGTGCCACAATTCTGGATCCACGTGCAAAATTAGGACTATTCCTTTCTTTTTACGACAATGATGTTGCCCGCTACAAAAGTTGTAAAGCTGAAGCAGCCATCAAGTTTGAAAACGAAGGGCTGCTAATTAAAAGCCCGCCACATCAACCCACAACAAGTACTGATACTGAAGCAGGCCATGCAGAATCAAGTGCAACTTCGTCGGCTGAGGGCAGTGCGGTTGGCTCACAATCACAACACTCACCATCACCATCGACTACAAAAACAATAACTGGATCATTCGGCCGAGTACAATCATTATCAGATTGGTATGTAAAGATGGGCCTTAAGCACAGTGCTGATGCACAGAAAAAACAGCACAAAAGCTTACCAGCAGCAACCCTGAACATTGAGCGGATGGTCCAGGCCTATCTGGACGACCCAACAGAGGTGTACGTTGATCAAAACCCAGTGCAGTATTGGTATAGGAAAAGGTCTGATTGGCCACAGCAGGCTGGCGATAAGCTATCTGGCTTGCCCTGTCGCAAGTGTCTCTTCCGAACGTGTTTTCAGTGCTGCTGGTTCCATTGTAACCTTGAGAAGGACCAGTCTATCTCCCAAAAACGTGGAGAGGTTAACAATGATCAAAATGAATCAGCACTTCATACCACCGAATTACACAATGCATGAATCAACAGAGGAAGATGAAGACAGCGGCTCAGGTGACGGAAGTATTGTGTCAGATGATTACCTACTACTGGAAGATCCCCCAGAGTTTGAGGACGAGCTATACTTCCCTGACAATTAGGCTCGCACTTACTGTCTTCCTCCCTTTTTTCCCCCTTTGTTTGTGTCTGTCGTTCCGGTTATAAACTTGTGAATCGCAACAAATGCATTATCACCGTCTTCTACTCTTCTAATTTAAGATACAAGTTTCAGGTGTCTGCCATTTGACACTACAGTCCTCAGAATCCAGCTCCTCCGCTCGATCATACTGCATCTCCTGGTCAATTCCATTTCCCTCATGAATGATGATTGGATGATGGTAACAACAAATTCAAGCTTTCCTCGTCCTTCCAAAACAAGTGGACCATGAATCTGATGACTTCTATAGCTATCCTCCTTCAGAGCCGAGAGAGACTGGCCATTAACTGAAAATAAGATGCAACAGGTAATGATTGATGCCATGCATTGGCCGCAGAATGGCAGACTGAATGATGTAGATTTTGTTGTGTGTGTTGCGCATGAATTGATGTAATTGTGCACTGCCACTAATCAACTTTCTACAGAACACACTAATTTTCCCCTTCTTGCAAACAAGAAATGTGTACTTCTCCTGCATCTTGGTGATACATTGCTTTTAATTCAATACAGGAAGGGGACTCACTCAATCTGCGCAATGCAAATGACTGTGACTTAACAGCACCGTCCATCATGATGATGGCGAAAGAGACGGCCCGTTAACTTAAGGTGAGAAGGAACAGGTAATGAATGATGACAATTAATGGCATGCATTGGACACCTGACTCTGAGCTATTGGTCTTTGTGTTTGCGTTGTTTGTTGTGCACAAAGTGATGTCAAAGTGTACTAGTAGTAATCTATCTTTCTGTACACAATAAAGAATGACTCAAGTCAGTAATATTTATATTTCTACTCTGGGTGATTCATAAAAATTATACTTATACTGCAGGCCGATCTTCAGTCAGTAAAAGTATCAGAGATGATGATGAAGTCAGGAGGAGGATGTTTCAGAAGTGGCATAAAACGGAAAAGCCTAAAGGTAAACACGTCAACAACAACCACAGCAGACCCAAATGTCTGTGTAGAAGTTGAATAGAGTGTAGCGGTGGGATGACTGCAGTGCATTGATTTTACTAACTTTAACTGTAAAATGCTATGTTTGGAATGGATAATGTGCTTTGCGTTTGTCCAACTCTTTGAGAGAAAAAAAAGGACTCTAAAGTGTTAACTTAGGATGTGCTAATGGTAAGCACTGTAGGCCTGATCTCTCCTGTTACTGTTGAAGGTCAATGCTGGAAACAGACTAGAGTAGAGATGATGCATATGCATACATGCCACCTCGGAAAGTGTTCTTGTTGCACTACACCATCACTTGTGCATTTGTTTTCACTTTCTTTCTCAATATCCCCTTTGGTTTTCAATCTAAAATTACAGGCCGGGCCTTGGCCAAAACTTTGTAAAACATTACAATGCATATTAATTACCTTACCAATCAATCACCTTTTTTTTCCAGCCGGGCAGTGGCGAGTGGCGAGGCGACACACCCAAGATTGACGGACGAGAGGAGCAAGAGGAATGCCGAGATGCAAAAAACCAGTCCACATTTTTGACCAGGATAAGAAAGTAACAGTATCCTCTTTTAACTTCTTTTAAATAATTTGATTAATATCTTTTATACAATCTTTACAACAGTGTGTTCTTGGAGTTGTTATTATCAATCATCATTACGTTTGCTCTGTGTTTACGATTCTTCACTACCAATATTTAAAATTTCTATTTGCTATCTGTTAAAGTATTAAGGCCGGAACAGAACAAGAAATAGAAGTGTATGTAATCCGGGTTTCATCATCATGCATGCATTGCCTTTTTCTCCCTTAACATATGGAATGGATATGGTATGGTAGTCTTCAATGATTGTCGTTTGTTTGTCTATGTATGCATACTGTTTTTCTATGTCAAACCTTTCCCAAAATCCCCCTTCCCATCCATTCAACAAACCCTAACCCTCTTCCCCCGGGCTGTGTGACTTATTGTCGAGGTGTAACTAAATTAAATGTACACCAATACTTAATCACACACTTGCTGGGGCGGATGTGGTGAAAGCAACACTACTTCAATTTCAATGCAGAGCGATGATCTTCTTCTGCTTGCCCACCCATGAGTAGGATATTTCAGAGGTTATTTTATTTAACAAAGGAACATATACCTCAGCATGAATTGCCGGCATTGATTGGATTTGTTTGTTGTCATTCCTCATATACAGCACTAACTGTTAGACTGTAGGCATAGTCAAGTGACTCGAGTCGACAAAACTATAGTTTGTAACTCTGTCTAGTAGGCTATCCTCATAATAACCACCATTCAGTTTTTTTGTCAATTATTTGAGCATATAATTGTTGCTCGGTAAATTCTGTGATGTACTTCATTCAACTACTCCTCTAACAGTCTCTCAAAGGCGATTGACTATCTCCTTTTCTTTTTTTGGAAATGCTGCCACCCTGCCAGTGTATACTACTACTACTATACTACCACCACCCCAATCATGGCATGTATGAAAAAGGAAACCATCTTCACCATGCAGCCAGTGCTGTGCCACAGTTGGACATAAACATCAAGCACAGGAAAGAGAGAAGTTTGGGGGAGGCAGAATTAATAATGGACATGTTGTCAATGATTTCATTTTCAAACACCACTCCAAAGAATGCATAGACTAGAGGACAGACTGAAAGTACTAGAAGGACCAGTCAATGAGTGAGGTGTGTCGCATCTATCTGTTTGTGTCTTATACAGTCAGCAAATTATTGAAATCAAACACAGGCTATGGGCGGCCATGCACCAGCAAGGAAACAGTGTGATGTAAAACAGTTACCCCACCTACAAAACATTAACAACATTGCATGTAACATAGAAAAATATATTTAATTTACCCTAACAAATAAACTAAACCCACAAAAGCTGACCCACCCACCTCCCTAACCCCAACCACTGTCCACAGTAGAAAAAAGTCAAACGCCAAACGAGTAAAGAACAGGAATTAAAAAAGGGGCAGTGACAGGGACTAACTGGTGGGGCGGGACTGGAGGAGGACACGCATCTGGCGCATCTCGTCCTCTAAATGGGCGACGCGGCGTCTAAGGCCGCGGCAGTTGCAGCCACAGTGGGGGGGGGCACCGGAGATCACACGGTGGCGGCGGGCAGCCGCCAGGCGGTGGCGCCGTAACGCTGGAGGGCAGTGGCTGGGGCCCGGGGCACTGGAGGAGGCTTCAATAGCTGCTGCAGTCTCCTCCTCCTCCTCGGCTAGGACCACCAGCCGCCGGTATTCATGCTGGATTGCCTCCAGCTTCCGGCGCCGTGCCTTGGCGGCCAACTCCTTCCGGTTGAGTTTCGGAGTTGCTGTGTATCAAAAAGAAAAAAACAAGACAATTGTAAAATATAGTCTTAATAAAACAGTAGGACAAGGTAATTATTTATACACATAGTGGCATGGTAGAGTAGCACTATAAAATAAAGCACAGTAGTACATAACATTTTAAATGGCGCCCGTCCTTCTTCCTTCCACCTGTCTTACACTTTTTAGTTGAACAGTGCACCAGGTGCTCTTCTCCATAAAACTTTCAAAGCGGAGTTCAAATCAGATAGATGAGGCCATTGGTTACTCAATACTCCGGCTCCTAGTCCTATACCAATTAAAGGGAATTCTAGTCTTCTAGTTCACTCTTGAAACGTCCCCAAGAACTCATACTTACTTACGACATCGGATAGTGGGCGGACTTTGTCCGCCCGCCATCCGACTGCTTAAAAGGGTGGGGGTCCCGTGGGGACAATTAATTAGGATGATGCGCCCGGCACAGTGGCGGGCGCACCCTGTTTTTTTTAATTTAAATTCTGGTTGGCTTTGCTGAAAGCAATGCTAAAATGTTGTGCTGCTTTTCCAAGCACAACATGACGGGCCCCGCACGGAGCCTGTCACGTTTTGCTTTGAAAGTCGGGGGGGGTACCATAGCATCGGTAGGTACCCTCCATGGGGGCCCCCAAGCATACTCTGCAATGTGTGCATGCCTTTCTGTGGCGGACGGCAATGCCGCCACGCAAAGGCATTCCAAAATGCAGATTATATGGCTGGCGGTGTGGTGAGAGAGACACCACCGCCATATTGAACCCTTTTCCGCCTGGACATGTCTGAATATTTTCTACAGGGATGGCGGGAGGTTTGCCCCTGCGGTGACGGCAGTGAATTCCAGCCGGTCCGGCGGGGGCAATACGCCCACCATCCTAATGGGGGCCCTAAGTCACAACTGTACAGTATACATATACATACAGTACACCCTTGCAGTGAGTGTGCTGTCAAGTTCAACAATAGTTAAAGATTATGAATCTAACTTACCACCGCCTGCCACTGGTGCTGCCACTCCCCCTACCGCTCCGTTGCTATCTGCAACTGCCGCATCCTCGCCCTCGGCGTCGCCTTCGCTGGCCCCAGCAATGGTGGTCGGTAGTGCGCCTAGAAAACATTACACATTTAGTAGGCGTCATATACACCTCCCCCCTATTGATCAGTAGCAAGGTTGAAAAATGAGTTAATACTAACATACATCACTAGTACAAATCAGGTAGTAGTAGAGTAGACACTAATAGTTATATGATCATTGTAGCCTTTGCTTGATTAGCCCTAGCCATGCACATGTTACGTTACCTTTACCTTGCAGCTTCTTAAGACACCTTTGAGCCCACATGACCTGCCTCACACTGCTACTGTCTAGTCTACGCGCTGCGTACAAGCGGTCAACAAACATTAACAAGCCACTTTTTTAGGAAGAACTGGTGTACTACTGTTACTGTTAGTCCATATTGCTTATCCATAGATGCTACACTTTTTGGCACGGCTGAGAAATGCTTGCAAGTTGCAATATACTAACGCACACCATTTCTTTTTTCGCATTACAGACGCAAGATTCCCTTCTACGAACCAGAGCTTCTGAACGATGCACCAACTACCAGTACTAGGTTCTTCTGAGGTGAGGGGTCCATTCACTCACATCTTCATTTATAAATGTATATAAACTAAATTGCTATGGGATGGTGGTGCTGCCTTCCACCACTGTTCAGTTATCATGATTTAATTCCCAACTGTATAAGTGTAACAATGTATATTGTTTTAATGTTATTGATTTGCCGGTTGGTGCTGCTAAGAAAACAGTGTACAGACCTTCTCAAATTGAAATAAACATTTTAAACTTACATAGACTTCGTGGTATTTGGTGTGGAGTGGACTAAGTTACACGAGTGAGCAAATTAAAGTAAGGGTGTGCATGTGAATTGCTTCCACGACAGAGGTTGGGTGTGTTATGTTCTGGGTTGTCTACTTGTTGGGTATCTTGGGGGGAGGGTTCCGAGACCTAATAGGTATGACAAGACAGTACTATAGTCAAGCAGTGGAATTGTGGTGGGTGCGGAATTTCTGATTGAGGTGTGCAAGGAAGGTCCAACCTACCATCACCAACATCCTATTTTCTGGTGCAAATATATGTGCAAGATCCCTACAACAGTGGTATGTCCTATAGGGTATCATATCAAAATATTAAGAAATCTGGTAGGGCTGTTGCTGTGAATTTTCAAAGCCTCAACATCAATAAGAGTAAAAGTAGTACAAGACAACGACCCAACGGATTGTACGAGCTACTGGTGAATATGAGTTTTATATTACAACCTTTCACAAAGAGTGGCACTGGCCAACTGGGCAAGACTAGCTACTACAGTACAGACAGATTGATAGGATGTAGTAGTACTCAGAGTCATCATAGCGGAGGCAGGGATAAGATTTTTGAAACCGTACAGATCGAAGGATAATTGGTGGTAAAAAAATAGCATTTGGAAATACACTATAGTTCGGGAGAAATGGGGCAGTAAAAGTTATGGAATAAGAAATATTATTAAAAACAAGAAGACTTACTGGGGCCAGCAGAGGAGCCCTCAGCGGTGTCCTCCTGGTGGTGTTCCTGTCCCGCCGACTGCCCAGTCCCTGTCGGTCTGCCCCTGGGTGCTGATGGACAGGAAAGATATAAGAAAGAGACAAACATTGATGGATGGTGTCAAACAAATACAATATTTTTCAATAACGGTCAAAAAACACTTATGTAAACAACAATTGCAATAACTACATTGACCGATCTCATCTGGTCAACATGTAATATCGCGGGATTCGCAGTTCGACTACTTAAGTTACTATTTATCAACAGTAATCCAGTCTTCCATTCTGATTAAAGAAAACTAAGTTACAACTAAGCCTAAGTAGTAGTACAACGAACCACCCAACCTAGCCCACCTATTCCAGGCATGCCAATTGTACATTAAGTATGCATTTCCACTGTATTCCTCAACAATGCGTATGGTCCAATCATGGAGGACACATGAACATGACTACATTTTTTGTATACACCAAATTTTGGTTTGATTGATGCTGATCTGCTACTGCTAAGTAACTGCTAAGCCTACCTCCACTCATTGAACAAACTAGAAAAGGTTCTAAAGACTGCCGTACTAGCAGCACTTCACGTAACTGAGTGAGGGGGGGCATCACGCATACCACTAACCAATTAGAAGGTCCTTACAAAGTACCTAAACCTAAGTATCAATCCGCCCCTATCTATTAGTGACAGGACAAAGTAAGGAGTGGACGTGAGTCACTGTAGCATTACGTAACTTAATTTCTCTAAAATAAACTCGTAAAGAATCACGCTAAGCAAGCGCAAACGCAAAGCTGCAAACAAGTAAGATTAGTAGTAGCGCAGAGCACCTGTGTCATAATCACAGAAGACTTTTAAACGTTTTTAACCTGGAATGTATTGTAAGCAGCAACATTCTAGCTGGTTGGAAGGAAAAAAAGATATTCGCAATATATAACATAGAGCAGAAGAACAGACACAAAGTTGTAATAAATTAAATAGGTACTCACCAAGCCCCGGGACCTCCACTCCTAGCAGGTCCAGCAGGTCCTGCTCACGGTCCAGGATGTCGGACCACCGGTGCGTCAGCTGTGTCTGGGTGCGCTGGACCCCAGAGATGCGCGACACTGCCCGGCGCACCTTACCCCACCGCTGCCGACGCTCCCGGAGGCCGTACCTGGACCCAGGTCTGCCACCTGCTGCCAGGGTTGAGGGGAGGTGGCGCTGCACAAAGAAAATGAGTGCAGCCAACTCCACCTCCCCAAATAAGGCCCGTGCCTGCACCCCTTGTGGGCGCCGCCTTGCACATGGAAGGCGGTCGCGGCTCTGGCTGCGGCGAGCCCTACCCTTGGACATGGTTCTGGGGATGAGAGACGGGGTGGGAAAGAAAAGGTAATAAAATTTAAAAAGTAAGTAAAGGAAATAAATAGGCAATAGAAAGAGTGAAAAAGTAGCTAAAAAACAAAAAAAAGTAGACAAAAACCAAAAATATAGAAGCAGGAAAAAAAAAGTGGCTATAAACAAAGGATTGAAAAGATTTAGGGAGGATTGAAAATCAGGCCCCAGAACCGTGCAATAGAGTGAAAAACAAGATGGCCGCGCCCATTGCGACCACGTGCGCAAGTTCGCGCGATATTTTCTCCCCGGGCAAGCAAAAAGCAACACGATCAAGTAAAAGCGGTCGCGAACAGGAAATATCGACCGCGAACAGGCGCGAACATGCATTGCGCGACCCGGAACAGGAAGTAAGCATCGCGAGAGGGCGGGACAAGTGAAAACAAGATGGCCGCGCCCGTGAGCAACCGCATGGGTAAGTTGGCGACCCGCGATCACGCAAAAAATACCGCGAACAGGCGGCAAAAAACTTCCGCGTCTTCGCGATATTTCCGGCGTGTTTGCGGAGATTTTCTGCATTTTCGCGATAATTTGCGGAAGTTAATTTCGCAAATTCCGCCCACCCCTATCATTTACGAAGAAGTCACGCGGGGTAGTGCAGCAAGTTACCTTGCTGTGCTGCAGTGCATCAGAGGGAAAGGGGAGAAGTGTCCCGTATTTAAGGCAATATGGTACATTCCTGTTCTTTTCCTGCGCAGGCACCCTTTTGCAGCCTTGTGCCAACGCAGGAACTCTTGCCCCGTGGTGCAAGAGTACCTGTGTGGCATGCAGGATTGTTTTTGTTCAGGAAGGTGCAAAACACAATCCTGGGTGGCATATTCCTATTTCTATGTGTGCTGTAGAATGCAGCACACAGAAAGAGGAAGAAACAAGGAGAAATAGAGATATTTCAGCTTGTTACGCCTCCCCTGGGAAGCTGAAAGATTTTGGCACATTCCTACGTTTACAAGTTCTAGTTAATCTGGGAATGTTTGTCACATTGTTCTTACTTAACACATTATTCTTCACCTCTTAATACACCTTCTTCATGTCAGTTAAACAGTTACTTTTAAACCAACTGGGATTCAAACCTTGCTTAGGTTTTCTTATTTTGAGTAATAAAAAAGTTTGAAATTTAATGATACAATGAGGAGTACAATGGTATGACCAAATTAATTTGGCAATGTGTCCTTTGACATCAATCCCTGCTTTTATAGCTAATTAAATCATTTCAACTAAAGTCTTATTAAAAATGTCCACAATACCATTCATGTTTAAAAAATAGAATGCAATATGTTTATGCTTAATACTAACACTAGCAAAATAATTTTGTAACTTCACCGCAGTAAACTGCACAACATTATCAAAAGTAATAGAATCAGGATAGCCTTAGTTTTAAAACACTCCTCAAGAAAAACAATCACTTCATCAGTGTTAGTTTTCACAATCCATTTGTATTCCATCTATTTTGAAAAATAATCAATGAATACTATCACATATAACTTTTCTTGAAGTATACCTTCACATGGTCCCAACCAATCAATAGAAATCCTTGCAAGGCTTTTCTGGCAAAGATTTCATGACCACATCATTTTTTCTGCAATTTTAACACTTTTTCAGAATTCTGACACAAAGAGCAATTCTTGATAAACGTCATATCACCATCAACGAATGGCCAAAAAACACACTTTTCTTATCTTCTCAATAGTACCTGACTGACTAATATGTCCTATATGAGCTATAGATATTAACTTACTTCATATAGCCGTAGGAGTAACAAAACACTCATCCTTCATCACCAGCTCATTTTCAAATCGATAATTCACTCAAGATTTTACAGAATACTTGCAATTCTTTAGATAAAAACTTCTCTAAAGGCCAACCATTCACAATATAATCTTTCACAGAAGTTAACACTTTATGATTACCAGAAGCTAGCATCCAATAATCCTCTGATTTCACTTGTCCAACAGATAAAACCCCATCCTTCACACTAGCTACTACACACTCATCAACACTATCCACATCACTTGAGTAATCACAATTTCTAGATAATCTAGATAAACAGTCCACCCTTACATTACGTGAACTAGGAAAATAGGTAACATTAAAATTATGCTCATACAATTTAGCTAGTATCCTTATCAACCTGCAGGACGCTTTACTAACACAATTTTTGGATCACAAAGCAATTAAAGGTTTATGATCCGTTCTTAAATTAAACCTCTTGTCCCACAAATACACTTTAAAATATTCAACTGACCATGCACAAGCCAATGCTTCAGGTTTAATCCTAGAATATTTGCACTCAGTCTCAGTTAATGGTCCATAAATAAAGGCAACAGTATGTTACACATTATCTTTAATCTGAATTAATACCCCACCTAACCCCATTGAACTTGCAGAAACAGTAACAACATTCAATGGAATATTAGAAAATGGAGATAATGGTTGGGATCCACAGTTTCGTTTTTCAACATAGAAAACCCAGTATCCTGTTCAAGCATCCATTCAAACTCGACACCTTTTTAAAGTAATGATCGTAATGGCATGGCAATATCCGAAAAATGTTCAACAAATCTGGAATAATATTCTCATAAACCTAAATTTGATCAGACATGGTCTTTGTTGACCAGCTCACGAATGTTTTGATAGTGGTAAGTGAATCTTTCTTAGGTGCAATGCCTTCATTAGAATTGGCATGACACAAATATTCTACTTCAGTAGCAAAAAACTTACACTTATCCATACAAATTGTCATACCTTTTTCATACAAAATAGACATAACTTTACCAAATATTTGATAGTGGTGATCTTCTGAATCAGTGTGCACTAGAATATCATCCTGAAATATCACCACTCCATCAGTGCTTCCAGAAAAACAGAACATCATTTTCTGAAACACAGATGCAGCAGATGCCAGTCCAAATAGCATGCATGTATATTTGAAAGCCTGTAAGGAGTAACAAAAGTAGTAATGTATTGAGACTCTGATGTCAATTCAATCTGATGATATGCCACATTGAGGTCGATGATCGAAAAAAAATTGCACCGTCTAATATCATCAATAAAGCCTGAATGCGCAGCAGAGGATGACAATCCACCAAAAGCTGTTTATTAACTGATATTAAATCCACACACATTCGAAGATCACCTGTTTTCTTTTTAACCAATGCAATGTGAGACACCCATTTGGATACATTGACCAGCTCAATCGCAATTTCTTTGCACATAGCCATTAAAATAGCAGATAACTCACTACTTATAGACAATGGAGCATGCCTTTATTTTTGTTTAACAAGCACTACATTCTCTTTTATTTCAATATGATGGGAAAACCCTAACATCTTCCCCAAATCCTTTCTCTAACAAACTTTTTAAATGATCACTGCCTTACCCACCAGCCTACACAATTTGTGCAGAAATATAAAACAGAGGGGCAGATGTACAAGCTACTTGCGTCATTTTTCTGCATACTTTTTTGTGACGCAGTGGCTGCGTAAATATGTGGCACATTTGCAATGTGACCCATCTAGGGAGATGTGACACATTGTAAAGCCCTGCATCACATTAGACCTGCGTCAGGTATAATGTATGCAGGGTGGGCATTCCCATGCAAAAAAGCCTCATAGAAGTGACGCAGTAAAATCGGCAAGATTTCACTGCACCACTTCTAGTACGCCACTGTGACAAAACCTTATGCCAGCTTGGAGCAGGCATAAAAAGTGACGCAGCACAATGACGATAGGCCTCCCCATGCATTGCTGGAGTTGCGTCGTGCTTGCGACACGACTCCAGCAATGTGTGACTTTTGGCCAACAGATGCGTCAGAATTTGTGACGCATCTGTCAATCCTTGCGCCTTGGTGTGCCGTATTGTAAATATGGCACATCCATGGTGGTGCAAGGGTTTCTCAGGGTGGTGCATGGAAAGTGACACATCTCTACAGATGCGTCACTTTCTTGTAGATCTTCCCCAGGATTCTTAGCATTGGGATTGAGCGTAACACCAACATTTCCTTGATGATGCCAACCTAAAACTTGTAAACCATCAATTGGTAGACATACTTTCCAAAGAATAGATCTCTTTTGAAATATAATCTCCACTATGAATTATCCAATCAAATTGATTTCCTTCACATCCATACACTTTAACATCATTCAGTTCCAACTTTCTGTTGCTCCAGTTTTTATAAAAATGATTACAATATAAAATTACTATTCGATAAAATAGTACAAGGAAAACCGGAGTCCACCATAACTTTTGCAGTCTTATTATCAATGAAAATGCCACACATTGGTGAAAAATAAGGTTCATTGTCTATAAGAGTACTATTAGAAACTCCACCTATACTTTCCAGAGTTTCCTCATTTCTCACTTTTTCACACTCTAGTTTCCAGTCTTTCATCAGCTCTAACTTTTCCACAATCAGGGCCTTATTTACAATATTTTGATGCACGACAGCCCAACAAGCCTTCCTGCTGCACTGCATTGTAGGGGTGAATGTTTTTGCGCAGGAAGGGACCTTGCTGCACAAAAACAACCACAATATTCTGCAGCACACATTGAAAAAGGAAAAACAAGGAGAAATAAAGTTTTTTCTCCTCGTTGTGCCTCCCTTAAACCACCCCTGGGGAGGCCTCGGAATCTGATGTATTCCCGGTTTTACCAAACCTTGTAAATCTGGGAATGTGTCAGGTTCTTTGGATGTTGCTTTGGAACACCCACAGCAGCACCAATGGAATGCCCCTTTCACACAGAGCATATGTAAAAGTGGGCTGTATTTACAAGCCCATGAAAAGCCACGCAGGGTGGCTTTACATTGCCTTGTAAATATGGGCAGGCAGACTGCGCCACTGGTGCGTCAAAAAAAGTGACCAACCGGCAGCGCAATGGGTTTGTAAATAAGCCCCTCACTCTGTACATTTTCTAGCACTCAAACAACCATATTATCACCATCATAACACTCAACCTCATTGTGCTCTTTTACGAATAAAATTCTTGTACTATTTGAAGACACACACAAACATTTCCAAAATTACAAATTGTTCCTCACTGAAAGCATTCCTTTCTTCCAACTGTACAAGATTTGAATTGTGAGGAATTTGTTTTTGAACCACAACGATTACACAATAACTTTGACACATAACTATTTAGACTACTATTAGCTGATTTATTTAGCCTTAATAAACTTCCTCTTCGCATTTTAGACCTTTAAACTATCACTACTGGTTAAAGCAGCAACTTCAGTGGTAAGGTTATCAACATTAATGGTTTTCAATGATTTAATAGTGCATTCTGCACTCTTAGCTGTATCAATAGTCTCCTGCAATGTTGGATTATGTTGTCTCAACAATTGTTCATGTATTTTCTTGTTTGAACAATGCACAATCAGATGATCTCTGATATAAGTATCGATCGTCACTCCAAATGCATAATCTATCTTGTGGCCTTATTACAATGTTGGGTGGACTTGTGTCTGCCCAACTGTGACACCGTTTCGGGTTCAGTTTCAGTTATAAAGTTCTTTACAGTATACTTCAAACAGGGCTCAAGTCGGGGGCACACGCAGGTACATGGCGTCCACCCACTATTTTTACAGGATGGACGCTGTCCCCCCTGCAAAGAAGTTAGGCCCTACAGAAGTATGTTGAACTTGTCCCAGTGTAAGACACTGTATTTGCCTGCTTTCCATTCCCAGCAGCAACGTGCAGGGAGGGATGGAGCCTTTTTTCACCTCCAGCTGGGCCGAAGTTAAGGGGCTATCCGGCCTCCTTTTGTTTGTATATGCTGACTGGTGGCCGCCTGGAACCTTACATTTAAATGTAAATGGTACAGAGGGAAACAAAGGCACACAGCTTGCCTTCTCTTTACAGGTACTTAAGAGAGGCATGCTTTTGCCTTTGTTCTGTCCCTATATATAAATGCAGACACTGTAAGACTGACAGATGGGTTAGTCTGTCCCAGTCTTTAAACAAATAATTTAAATAGCACTATTTTATTTCTTTTATAGAGCGCAGTGGTCGAAGTGGGCGGGATCGGCAGGGCACGGCGTGCCCCTACGTCTTTAATTCTATAGATTCCGTTCCCCTACTTTTTTATTTTGAACTTGCGTCCCGGGACGTTAGAAATATCCACGGCCTTCTCGTCATTAGTGGCTGTTCGGGGACGGAAGGGGAGCAGGGAAGTTAAAGGTCTCCGTCTCTTGCTTCCTGCCCAGACAAGACAAGGAAGGTGTCTGCTCCTGCTCTGCCGCTGGTGGCTGCACCCCCACACCCACCCCTCTTTCTTACTCCTATTCCCTCTCTGTCTGTCTAACTCCTCCTCACTTACCGAAAACCATGAATCAAGAAATGGTTCTCACCCTCTCTTTCTTCCTGTTGTTCATTTGTTCGCCTGTGAAATGGATGCAAAAAAGAAAACTTTTGCTGGAAATGCAGTTTTTACAATTTTCTATTCCAAAGTGCAGCCTCAGAAATAAAAGGTTCATAATATGAAAAATAAATTAAAAAAACAAGACGGAGTGTTTTTTCAGTGGCCAGATTGGTTTTATTCAAACCCCAAAAACATTAGCGTCACTTTACTGAGTTTGCCAGTGAAGCGCTGTTTTCCCCGGTGGGGAAGTGCGCCAAACCTGGAGATACTGCAATACCTGGTTGATGGGTGGATTGGAAAACAAAATGTGTACGGCGGCTTTGTGTTCACGAATGTGGTCTTTTTAAACCATACTGCTTACGTCGTGAAAGCATATAAGCAGTGGACATTGAAATGGGTCCTTTCTGGGCCCTGTAGTTTTCAGGCAAAAATACTTGTTGATTTCTGCATAATGACTAAAAGCGTTAAGTTCACCATGTTGTTCCTGCTTACATTTCACATGCTTTATTTAATCTTTCATTTCCTATGAGCGTTTGCTTTTTCCAGGATGTAGTTACTTTTTCCTTAAGGCAGCATATTGCTCTTGCCTATTGGGTAATTTGAATTGAGTCGCATCCTGTTGTTTATAGCAGGTCAAATTGGATTGTAGTTGAAGGCAGTGTGAATGTCTCTCAGTGGGGCAGTATGGTGTTTAGTGTGGGAGCGGATGTAGCAATGGGGGCAGAGCTGCCGAATTTAGAACTAGGGAACCAGGTTTAGCCTTCATGAACAGTCCCCCAGACCACTCCCCTGAGGGAGCATATTCCCATGCTAGACCTTAGAAGACCCTGCAAAACCGGAAAAGCCATGGTGGCTTAGCACCAGTAGGTGGACCCTAGCAGTGGCAAGTGTGGGTTCACCTTGAAGGCTTGCCCACCACAATCCATACTGAAGATCACCTCCACTCCTGTGGGCAGGTCTACGAAGTAGCAGACCCTAGAGCAACAGTGACTGTCACTGAGGTCACAGGACCTCTGAGAAGAGCTGGCTCCAGGGCGGTGCGACCGGTGTGACTGCAACGGGTGCTGACTTTGAGTGGGGGCGTTGTTAATTATGGTTTTAAAAGCACTTGCTGCCTCCTTCCTGGCCTACAGCAATTTTCGGCAATAATAAAAATGTCATGATAACTCCGGTGAATAAACTTCTTCCTAGAGAGAGATCAGAGTTTTGTCTAGTGGAAGTTTTGACTCATGAAAAGATAGCGCAGAGGGTTAATGTGCCTGCTGCACAGAAAATGTACCATGCCCATCACAAAGTGCACATTTTGTAAATAGGTCATTGGGCTACTGCTTTTGTCAGTAAGATCCTTTTGTTACTTGCAGTTTATAAGTTAAAACAGTGAGCTATTAACTTTCATTTCCCTAAGCCTTTGATTATCCTAATGTTGCAAAAAGTGTTCATTTGGATAGAAATCAATAATGATTATTAAAGAGAACCCCCAATCATGGTATTTAGTTTTAAATTCTGAGTTTGTGTTTCGTCAGATGAATCACTATTAAACTATACTGCCTACTAATATGGTTGTCGTGTGACTCCTACATCTTGTAGTCCTTTGTCTTATGTAACATTTCCTATACAGTGATTTACACACGTAAAATTGATTGTCTCTGTGTATATTGCTGACGACAGAAACTCCATGGCTCGGAAACAAATGGCTTGTGCTTCCATTTTTAAGCATATTTGAGACATTCTGTGATTAGAAACATATCCCTCTTTGTGAATTTATTTTAATGTCAATAACTCATATTAATCGTTAAATAATCATGTGTATCCATTGGTTGAATTACATAACATAATAAGCTGTAACTAGTCAGTGAAATGCCAAACAAATACTAAAGATTGGGATGGTTTGCCAAACCTGGCCACACCTCTAACTCCGCCCACTGACCCCATCCTCGGGTTATTCCCGCCCTCTGATTTTCCGCCCACAGTTCCCCTAATTTTTTTTCCCCACTTCGACCACTGTATAGCGGTACGTCGTGGCGTCATGAGGCCATTTGCATACTGTCTTACTTGGTCAGTGCCCCCACTTCTTTTTATAGGACTTGTGCCCTGACTTCAAATAAACAATGTTTGTTTTCGTATCCAAGGGTTTTCTCATGTGTTTTCAAAGGTTAACATGTCCTCTGTGCAGCAATATTTGACTTACGTACACATGTGCTGTTTATATCTTTCTAAATGCCTTATCTAATGTCTCTCGTGTAAGAGCTGTCATGTTTCGTCGGATGCAAGATAATAACTGTAAGTGATGCTTTCTATGGCGTCAGAGATGTCATCTCACGATGGTGATAAGTTAACAGGCGCAGTAGGGATGTCTCTGATGGAATGAGAGATGTCACCCTGGTCTTGCTATAAGTTGATAGGGACAGTAAATGATGGCTCTCGAGGTGTGAGAGATGGTTATAAGTTAATAGGCACTGCTGGAGATGTCTTACAGTTTGAGAGTTTAAGTCACACTCATTGTAGGTTAATAGGTTCTGTGAGTGATGTCTCGTTTGGCGGGAGATGACACCTCAAGCTGGTTATATGTAAATCGGCCTCGTAAATTGATTTGTTTTTTTATGTTAAGGCATGCCCTCTTACGCTGCTTAGTAGCTAACAAGCTCTGCTGGATGCGTCTCCTGTTGTGAAATAGACGTCAACACCAGTAGCTGAGCACCTGAATCAAACAGAAAGGCTATTAAATTCCTATAAGCGTTTATTTTTCTACATAGAAATACAATAAAATACGTACCTTTGCCACTGTGCCTTCTTCAACTTCCACAGGCAAACTCTGACCTCAACCCACTGATATCAGATTTCTGCGGTGCAAATCTAAATGTATATGGCTGTATTCAGGCTTGTGACAGTAGTGGTCAAGCCAGGCGGTCCACGTCAGCTCCCCTCCCATATGAATATCTATACTGCTGGGTTCGGTGTCACAGCACATACCCTGCTCAGTCACCCCGAGCATCACCCGGATTCTGGCCTTTCAAACTATTAGGATCCTTCCGCCGCACCAGCGATACAGACACCATATAGGGGCATATCAACAACAACCGGCGATAATTATCGCTAAGTGCACTTAGCGCTAGGATAATTATCGCCGGCTAGCGTTGATTTTTATCGCTGAGATAGCGTGCTATTAGCAACGCTTATCTCAATAGCGATAAAAATCCTCACGCTAAGTGGCTAACGTGAGATTATCGCTGGAAACCCAGTGATAATCTCACGTTAGCTTGTTGAGAGGGACAGACAAACTTAGCCATGATATCCTCCTTCCATAGGATATCATGGCTAAGTCAGAAAAATACAAGACGTAAAAAAGCAGCGTTAACCGCGGTTAGCGCTGCTTTTTTTGTCTCTAACAGGGTTAGCGATATTCTTGATAATAGGAGAAATGTCGCTTAGCGACATTTCTACTATTATTTTACTCTGGAACGCCCCCTTTGCATCTCATTAGAGATGCATGGGGAAGCGTAGAGTAAATGGGTGCTAACATGCAAATTTGCATGTTAGCACCCTGTTGTTGATAGGGTGCTAGTTTTATCTCTGCTTTTTTGGCTTTTAAAGCCAAAAAAGCAGAGATAAAGCCCTTGTTGATATGCCCCTATATTTCTCAGACAAATTGAAGGTGTTTCGTGTGAAATCCACGACGGCGTCTCTGAATATCCACTAAGTGAACTGCTGTGAGCGTCCGCAGTAACGAATTCATTATTTCAAGGAGGCTCTGAGTTGTAGCACGTAGATTAAATGTGGGTTGACTCACTTTCAGCTTTCTGAGTTGAGACTATCCAAGAGCAGATTTTTGTAACAATCTGTGGAATGGAATTCTTATTTTCCTTAAATGATCCTGTGAGCCCGAGGCTAACTTGAATTCCATTCCGATGTTATAAATCTGAACAATCTATTCTGTGTAAACTTGATGTCGGAGCTATAGATGTATGTTAAAAGGTAGAGCTGTTTCAGGAGCAGTAGGACAAAGGCTTTTTTCCTCAACCAGTCACTCATAACCAGTGATACAGGACAGATTAATTGGCGTGCCCTCCTTATTCAACATAGACATCAGCGATCGAGGCTCTGTAGAAGCGCTGAAAGATCTGTGGGGCATATCAGCAAGGGCCGGAGTAAAAATTATCGCCGCTTTAGCGTCCGTTTTCGGATGAAAAGCGGCGATAATTTTAACGCCCTATTAGCAATGACACGCTAACGTGTGAATCCATGCTTCTTCGCCCTTTCCCTTAACGCCCAGCTTGGCATCTCTAATGCGACATTTCTCCTATTATCAAGCCTCACGCAAAGAAGCATAGCGAGAAAAAAAGTAGCGATAACCTCTGTTATCACTACTTTCCTTACACCTGCTTTGAAACTGACTTAGCCATGATATCCTATGGAAGGTGGCTATCATGGCTAAGTATTTGTAGCCCTATCAGCAAGCTTTCACCAAAAGTTGTGCGATTATCGCTGGATTTCCAGCGATAATCGCACAGTTGGCCGCTTGCGCTATGAATTTTATCGCTTTGGAGATAAACGTTGCTGATAGCACGCTATCCCCGCGATAAAATTCAGAGTTGGCCAGCGATAATTATCCTCGCGCTAAGTGCGCTTAACGATAATTATCACCGGCCCTTGCTGATATGCCCCTGTATTCGGCTGTGGCGTCGGCTCACAAACAGAGCAGTTGACTATAGAACATAGAAACTGTTTGGTCTGTGCCTGGAAACTCTCCATGCTGCAGAGCTTCCCATTTCACATCTGTTCTTGCACAAGCCTTGAATTCTGCATTTTTTGACTGTGTTCCAGTTCTGGGAGTACTTAGCCTCTCTGGGACAGATTTACAAGAAAGTGACTCAGTGCGGAAAGCAAGCCGTTTGGCTGCACCACACTGAGTCACTTTCAAAGCACAGGTATGCGACATATTTACAACAGTATGTCGCATCTCTGTTCTACCCCCTGCGCTGGCTCACAAACTGTTTCCATGCTCCGGCGCAGACACCCTTGTACCATGGTGCAAGGATGCCTGCATCTTGGGGATATTGTTTTTAGGTCGAGCATTAGAGACCGCTTGTATATACTTTAGTATATACTTATATATTAGTATATACTTATATGTGTATGTACTTTGTGGGCTCTGAAGATGAGCCCTAGGACTTGTCTGCTTCTGCTTAGGGACTTTTTTTCTGTTTATCTGCCTCTATTTAACTGTCTTAACCCCTTCAGTGCCCGCCCCTTTCCCCGCCCTGTGCCGGCCGTTGTATTAGCGGGCGGGGTTTATGACGAGCTGGTCTCGTCATGGGCACAGCGCAACCGCGGCCCATGACGAGACCAGCTCGTCACGGGCATTGAAGAGGTTAATAAAAAAGGACCAGTAGAGGTCATTAAAATACCAGAATTGCTTTCTACTGAGGGACTTTCTTTTTTTATTTTTCTGGCAACTGCCTCTATTTATCTTTCTTGAGAGAAAACGACCAGCAGAGGTCAGTAAAATACCAGAATCACTCTAGCATTCTCTAGATTCCAGTCCATAGAAATTGCCTTCCACGAGCATCCGTAGACAATAATATTGTTTTCAAATCTTGTATTTTCAGTGATAGGACCACCAAATGCCCTGATTTTATACTAAAAAGAGCTTTGGACTATACAATTTCCTGCTGAAAGGCAATATTTCTCTTCATGCATTCCCATACCTGGTGTGTCACGCAGTTTGGTGCTTACTTTCCACCATGTTAAAGAAAAGTAGATGTTTCAGCACCCAGGTTAATGTGCTGCATAGCTAAATACATATAAGGTCCCAAAGGTGAGACCGATTGCATTGCAAATGCTTGTGTTCAGGAAGGGTTTCCTTCCTGCACAAAAACAATCTGAAATGCTATTTTTCAATTTCTATGTGTGCTGCATTAGCACACATAGAAGTTGAAAAACGTCATTGTTTCAATGATTGTTTATGTGCAGGAAGGGAACCCTTCCTGTACGTGAACAATCATTAGAGGTGATTTCCTCTTTCTATGTGCGCTGCAGAATGCAGTAAGCATTGAAAGAGGAAAAGAAAACGAGGAGAAATGAATACATTTCTACTCATTGTGCCTCCCTACACCTCCCCTGGGAGGAGTAGCATTCACACGCATTTCCAGATTTCGATTCCTCGTAAATCTAGAAATGTGTCTGGTTTCATGGGTGTTGCATGGGACCACCCACAGCAACACCCATGGAACACCCCTTTCACGCAAAGTGTTGCATGCAAAGGGGCCATATTTACAAGGACAGGAAAAGTCACGTAGGGTGACTTTTCCTGTCCTTGTAAATATGGAGCAGTAAAATGTGCCACTGTTACAACACAAAAATGGATGCACCGGTGGAGCAAGGGGCTTGTAAATCTGCCCCTCTGTTCGGGTTGGACCGTTCCTACTGGAGCAGGGTCAAGACTTATTTGCATATGGCTTGGTCCAAACTAAGGTGGCATGGTGTGCAAAATAACGATGGATTGCAATGCAGCCAGAGAAATTACCAGTTGCTGAGATTAATCCAAGCATTTTGTCCATCACTTTGTTTGTATATTTTAGTGTGCTGCCCTGCGTGGGACAGGTAATGTGGGTCCTGTGCACACTTTGTCACTGGAACCAAGTTATACATGGCTGAAGATCCCTTCCTGGGGAAAAACAGGTCCTGGGTTGCTTGTGCTCCAGGTCAGGGAGGACCTGTCCTGGCAGCTCGGGCTGGACTGTTCCCATTTGAACAGGGTCAAAACTGATTTGCATATGGCTGGGTCCAAACTGAGGAGAAATGGTGTGCAAATCTTGATGGAGTGGGATGCGACCGGAGGCATTACCAGTGGCTGAGATTAATTTAAGCATTCTACCCATCACTTTTTTTGTATAGTTTAGTGTGTCGTCCTAGGTGGGACAGGTATGCCCGAGCAAACTGTATCACTGGAGCCAAGCTATATATGTCTTATGAGCCCTAACTAGGAAGATACCTGCCCTGGGTTGCTTATGTTCCGGTTTAGGGAGGATATGGCCCTGCAGTTTGGGCTCAACTGTTTCCATTGGAGCAGGTCCAAGCCTGATTTGCATATGAATGGGATCAAACTGAGATGGTATGCTGTGCAACATTATGTTGGACTGGGATGTGGGCCAAATAATTACCCGTGGTTGAGATTAATTCCAGCATTCCATCCATCACTTTTATATCTACTTTAGTGTGTCGCCCTAAGTGGGACGGCTATGTCCAAACGTGGGTTCAGTGCACACTGTCACTGGTACAAAGGTATATCTGCCCCATGAGCCCTAACCAAGGAGAAGTCAGTCCTGGGTTGCTTGTGTTCTGATTCCGGGGGGATATGAATGACAGAGCAGGCTGGACTGTTACCAATGGAGCAGGGTCAAGGCTGATTTGCATATGGCCAGGTCCAAACTTAGGTGGCATGGTGTACACAGTAAAGGACAGGGATGTGATTACTGGTAGCTGAGATTAATTCAAGCATTCCATCCTCACTTTTTTGTATACTTTAGTGTGTCAAACACATTGCGGCAGCAAAACTGAAAAGCAGAAAATATGTGTCCAAGATGAATGCCACCTTGCATATGCACACAATATGGAAGCTGTTAGACCTGGCATCATCGGCGTGGGTTTCTCCTGTATTTTTGCATTAGAGTCCTGTGTTTTTGCTGTGTGTTGGACTCCGTTTTGCTGGTCTAGATGCTTTGGGCACTTTGCCACTGATGCTCAGTGCCAAAGTGCAAGTGCTCCCTTTTGTAAATTGTTGTTATGGATTGGTGTTTCCATAATTGGCTTATTTTATTTACTAGTCATTCCCTCGTACAGTGCACTGTGTGTGCCCAGGGCCTGCAAATCAAATGCTGCTAGTGGGCCTGCAGCACTGAACATCATGTCCTGAAAGTGAAATACTGCCAATTTCGTTTTTCACTATAGCAAGGCTATCTGTTCCCATTGGATAGAATGGGGAGTTTGCTTATAACATCTTATAAGCATAAATACCACTGGGAACAAGGTAGGAAAATAAAGTTTAATAGGACTGAACTCAGAATGTTAAAATGCATCTTTTAGTGAGGGTGATTTTTACATTCTATGTTTGAAAATAATACCACTTTTAGAAAGTAGGTATTTTCCTTCTTAGCCATCCAGTGTGCCTCTGCTGGGATGTGTATTGACTGTCTGGCTTTAGAATGGCAGGGGCTGGGGATGTGCAGTGGCTCCAGAGAATCTGGATGAGTCACAGCTCGGCTGATTAGACCTAGGCTGCATTTAGAATAGGGGAGGATATTTTCTTTTACCTGAATGGGCCTGGTCTGCCTTCCACAATGCTGTCTCCACCTTCTGCCAGGAAAACTGCACCAGAGAGGACTGAACTGGTTTTGGCTGGGCAAAGAACTTCTCTGCACTAGAGAACAAAGAGATTTACTTATACAATGAGGGGGGCAGACCCCAGACTGTTAGATCACTTCTGGGAATCAAGAGGAAACTTTGCCAAGGAGAAGAGGTGTAGACAGTGAGGAGGAATAATGCCCCTGTGCTGTGTTCTGTCTGGGGTTGACCTACAGAGGCCACCTTCTGATAAGGAAAGGGAATAAACTTTGCAGTTTCCTGTGTCCCCCTGCTTGTGGAAGATCTCCAAGGGCTTCCAACTGAGCTTGCCTCCTGTTCTGAGGTCTTAGGGACATAAAGACTGCACCATCAGCTCCCCTAAACTTCCTTGCTTGTAGTTCTGCCCTGCTAAGAGGTGCCTGCTGTTGTTTTGGACCTCTGGAGGCTGCTTGCCGCTGGGAGCTGGAAAAGTAACACAGCTTCAAGAAGCGCGATGCATCAGCACCTGTTTCTGGTGCATTGTCGAAGAAATCATTGCAGCGCCTGCCTGTGGCTCAAGAAATCACTGCACGCTCCATCGAGTCTGAGTTCACCGCACCAATTCTGATGCAAACCCTGCTGCGTGGCTACAAGAACCCACGCAACCTCCCAGATTGTCCCATCGCATCGAGGCGCCAAGTCTGTCGCATCATTAGAGGACACAGTTAGAAATCAACGCATCACCTCCCCATGCAGTAGAAACCGATGGATCACCTCCTCTCCAGTAGGGAACTGACGCATCACCTCCCCTGTGCAGCAGTAAGGAACTGACGCATCACCTCCCCCGAAGCAAGGGACCAACGCATCACCTTACTTGAGTATAAGGAACCAATGCATCACCTTCCCTGCGACCCTTTTTGTTTGTGTGCGCGACGCATCCAAAGTACTTTGAGTGAAAAGTGTAGCATCTGCAATTTGCTTTGAACTGAACTATTTCTACCATTTTAAAGTCATATTATTATTACTGTATTGTGGATTTGTGTCATTTTGGTCTTGTTTGGTTTAGATGAAGATTACTTATTTTTCTAAACTGGTGTGGTGTCCATTTGTACTGCTTTCACTGTATTACTGTATGTTTTCACAAATGCTTTACACACTGCCTCTGAGATAAGCCTGTCTGCTCGTGCCAAGCTACCGGGGTGGGAGCAGGTTTTTTTTTTAGAAGTGTATCACCCTTACCCTGACTAACAGCAAGGGTCCCTATTTGGAAAAAGGTAACTACCTCTGCCAACTAGAGACCCCATTTCTAACAAGGCCATTTTGGGAGTGTAAAAATAACATTCAAAATACCAGCAAGCTATGTGCAAGATAATGGATGTCTTCGTAGTATAGAAAATACAATTCAACAGTGGACTACTGCCACTATTGGCTTTGTTAATGCTGGCTTAATTTTACAATTTCATTGGCAATTGCCAATAGCAGCAGAGAGCAGTGGGCAGCAGGAGAGACGTGGAGAGAGAGAGAAAGAGAGAGAACTAAAGAGATAGAGAGATGGAGAGACAGAGACCCACCCACAGAAATGTTTTGTGTCAGGAAATAGAGACAACTGTGAGGAATGCTGCAGCAGTGGAATGGAGAGAGGGGAGCAGAGAATGACAGAGTGGGAACTGAGAGACAGGAATGCTGAGAAAAATAGAGTTAATATGTACACTCAAGAAGCAAGCTTAAGAAACAGCAAGAAAAAGAGAATGGAGCAGAACATGCACTCGTTTGTAGTGATAGGTCACAAAGGGTTTAAAAAAAAATATTCACCTGATGTCGGCAGTGGAAATATACATGTAACCAATCACAAATGAGGGAAAAACCAAAATGCTCCTTGGTTGGGAAAACTCATGAATAGGGAAGGAGGAATGTCATTGAATTAGGAGCAGGGAAATGGAATAGACAAGAAATCCATCCATTGAAGAGCATGGGGTAGAAGCAAAGTCCACTCTGACAGCCCTCATTTTGTGGCCTGGTTTCTAGGCTATTAATAGCACCCATTGAAATACTTACACCTGTTGCTTGAACAAGAAATTCCTTGAAAAAACAAGAGATAAGAGGATTTTGGCAAACCAGGAAGAGTTCATTTAATTAAACAATGCATCAGGGAATAAAGTCACAGGCATATGGTTTCAGGACTGTCTCTGCAAAGTCCATTGCATCTAGGGAAGAGCTGAGTGAAGACAAACTCGCCACACTGCCAGTAGATATCCATCAGCATGCAGGGGCCCCATTGCATATCCGGAATGTGAAGGATTGTGCCACAGTTTACATTAGTCCCCAGTGGAAGCATTCCTTTACCTCTGAAACATAAGAAATGAAGTGTAAATTTTCGAATAATTAGGTATTGACCCTTCCCTTCTAGTCAAGTGCACCTACCCACCTGGGTATCCCAGATTTCCTGACATGGGGTGTCTATGCTTCCGTTCAACCCTCCCCTATGAGACCCGCTGCCCTTCGTACCATCGAGCTGGTTGGCCCGACACAGAAACTACATGTCGGAGGTCCACTCGTTATTAAAGAAGACTGCCAGAACACACAAAGGGCTAAACTTGGACTGCAATTAGAGGAAGGAGAGAATGTGTTTGTGTATTGTGTTGTTGGTTTTGCTACCTCCAAGAATCTCTTATATGGAAAGGATTGGGTCCAAACAGTATACTCCCCTATGGTGCCCTTTCTGTGCATCCTGTCTAGCTCAGTATGAATGTCGCCTAGCTCGGTGAAAAGTCCTAGAGCCGTCAGGTTGATCTTGTAATGGGTTAAATTCACTACTAATCAATGGGGTTCTACCTTGTTGGGCTAGATTTTGGCCCTGATTCTGCATAGGTGCAAGTGGAGAAGGCATTTTGCTTTTTCAGGGACTACCTCGTTGGACAGGTAAAATCTATCTGTGCCCACTGCATGCGGTATTAGCAAACAGACTTAACATTACCAGGCTAATTTCTTAGAGCCCATGGCAGTGATGTGCTGATACCACATGCTGTGTTAAAGGGCACTGTGTCGTGCATGTGGAATGCTAGTGTATGGGTCAGTGTAACTATTACATGGGAGAGATCCCTATGTAAGCACTGTGATAGTTTCTGAACAGACTCCATAAGGCCAGGTGGCTCTTTGGCAAAGAATAGGTGCGGAAGCACCCAAACTAGAAAGAGGGTACACAAAAGTGCAAATATACTTAACTTGAGATTGAATAATGCAGGTCGCGGATAAGGATCCAGGGGAGATGTCTGTGGTCCTCTCGTTATCGTTTTCATTCAACAGTTCGATCAAAAAGTCATCAGTACATTTCGTAAGTTTTGATTCACATTCTTTAGATCCGTGTTGGGGTGATGATGTGGCAGCTGGATGGTGCTGCACCAGAAGGTTGCCCCAGTCTTGATATCTTTTTGATGGTTAAAAGCTAAAAAGTGACTTGTGGGTAATCTGGTGGATTTAATTTACTTTATGAGTTCTTGTATTTAACTGGGTGTTTGGATTGGTGTTTTATGGAGTGTTCTTTTTTATCCAGGGTTTATTTGGGCTTCATCAGTTTCCTGAGACCATGTCTCTCCTGATGTGTACCTTGGGACACCATTGGTGCAGGCTGTTTTCAACCTAAACCTCCGCAGGACTGAATGAGGAGGGGGGGTGTCGTTGTTGAGTGTTGTGTGATGGCTGCAACGTGCCCCGAGATCATGTGTCTCTCAGCATATGGCGTGCAACGTGCCTTCTTTGTGGTGCCAGATATCTCGGTTCCATCCTATCTCTAGAGGCTTCTCTTTTTGGGCTAACTTTGGGCTATTTTTGTTGGGTTTTGGGCGCTTCCCTAGATCTTGCGCGATCTGCTATTTCACTTATCATTAGGCAAAGGGGGTCAGAAAGTTGTTCAGTGTCCTATGTATCCCTGATCGATGTCTAGTGTTGTCAAAGTTCAGGGCTTATGGCTTTCTACAGATGGTGTATGTGAGGCCTGGTTCATTGGGCAATTGCTAGACCTGATATGGGGTGAGCGCAGTTTATCACCTGGAGCTGTGATGGACTTTGCTGCCTCCCCTCTCCCAGGCCCCCGCCACTCCCACAGACACATCTCAGTTGTGTTTGGATATGCAGTTCCTGGCTTGTGGCTATGGACTTTCAACTAACCAGTGTGCTAGAGGTATGGCATGGTGGCTGAACTTTGGATATTCAAAAAACACAAAGGAAATAACAGAACACATTGCCGAAATCATAAGAAAGTGGAAGACCTATGGCTAAGGGCAAGAATCTTCACCGAAATTTGCAAGGGATGATGACAGGACCAGGACAGCTTCAAAACTCCGGGAAGTCAGGCTGACCTGGCAAACCTCTCGATGGACCCAACGCCGGGAGGGCACTTTGCAACTTATTGACTCTTGTACATATACAGTGGAGGTTGTGGGGTCTTCACTATCCCAGGCGGTCAGAAATCGTGGATCCTGCCACTTGAGGACAGCTTCATTTTAGAACTGAAAGGGGGCCACAATCTTGTCGTAAGCTTCTAGTTTTTGGGGGTGCTGTTGGAACAACACGTCATACAGGAAACATGGGTCCTGGGCCGAGTGCCCATGAATGGCGACCTTTCGACTTGATAATTGGAACCCATCCCATTTTAGTTTGGATGCGGGAACCTGGGTGCCTGCTTTTTAAGTTCCTGGCCTGGGAGCTGCCATGCCCCCTCATCAGACTGCCCTCCCCCTGTGGGATGGCCAGCCAAATTGTCCCTGGGGGATCAGCGGCAGAGTGGGGCCTTGGCTCCTGCAGGCTCCCTAATGGCGAACTTTGGTGAGGATACCCAATCTTCAGAATTCATATCGCAGCCCTGAATCTCCTGATGCAAGTGACATTTTATATTCCCAATGGTGTCTCATTGGTCCTTGTTTTGGCTTTTGTCACAGTTAATTCTTGGGATGTGAGCAAATGGGGGGCATTTTGCTCTAGGGTTTTATCTTACTGCTCATTTGGATTCTGTGTTTGTGTGAAGGCATTCCCTTCCCAGACAGTTACCCATCCCTGCCGAGGCTGTTGCCCCGGTCCTGTCGGCGGTTGCTGTTGCCACATGTTTGTCCAACTACCTGATCCCTGTTGGGAGGGTGCGGCAGCTGACTGGCGTCCCTGTGGCCAAAAGTATGGTGATTTCGGGTTTCCCTGAACTTGATCGTGGGGATTAGGATTTTGTGGTGGTTGACCCTGGCCCATCGATCTCTGTTCATGGTGTGCCTTTAACCGGCATCGGTCTGCCAGGTTGCCCATCCTTTGGCAATAGTAATATTCCCTAAGGTCCGGTTGCTGCCAACCTCCCTGGCTCCTGCTGTTATAGCCAGGTTGAAACCCTCCTGGGTTTTGTGGTGGAACCCCCTTTAATACTAGTGCCATTTGCATATTCGCGGCCAATATGGCCCCTCAAGGGCGGTCTTTTTCAATTTGTGTTTGATCAATTTTGCATTGTCTCTCTGGGCTTGCTACTGTTTGGGGATTGTCCTCATGGGTTGCTGAGTGGGGTGTGTGTGTGTCTGCCCTTTCATCTCATACTCAGCCTTCCTTTCCCTGTGATAAGTGGGCACATTTCTACGTGGTGGGTCTCTGCCTTCCTTGTGCGCAGCATTCTTTACAATAGCTCCTGTTCAGGAATCATACTTGATAATTCACAGGGGTCCTTAGGCACGGCGGATGCACCCCATCATGTCAGGCATCCTTGTCTCTGCCGCACACAGGCACACGGAGGGGCCTTGGCGGTGGTATTGCCTGAGCTTGGTATTTCAAAAGGTGCATGGCATCTATCCTTTATGGCCATTTCCCCCATATGCCTTACCCATGTTCTCGCTTTGTCCCAGGGAACCCAGTGGACTTGTGTGTAGCGTAATCATGACTCTTTTCCCCTTAACTATCCTGTTAGTTGCAAACGTTTTTGTCTGTTTAGCTGTCTCAACTAGGTGGCAGTGCACACAATGTATCCCACTGCCGAACGAGTTCATCTACACCCAAGAGTGCATCCATGTTTGCCAAAACCACCTCAGTGAAGGTGTGTCTGGTTGATAGGTGGTGTCTTTCCTGGTATGCGTATGATAATAGGGTGCTTCAATGTACAGATGCATCAAAAGTTGACATGTAATAAACACAAATAACAATGCATATGAAGGGTTGCAACATATAAAGTGCAATTTGGCAATAAAAACAGTATCAATAAAACAGTTTCTGAATGATATTGACCCCTTTCATCAATTATGGATGGTGAAAAATAGCAGCATCTTCATATGAAAGATTGAGTCATCAACAAAAACACATTACTCAGGACAAAACACAATTTGCAGAAATTTAACAGCAACACAACATCACACATATACCTCATATCAACAATTTCACCCTGTATCATGCCCAGAGGTCCAAGTGACCAACACCTAAAATACTGATAGAGAAAAAATGTCTTTGCCAAACCAATTCTTTATCCCGTTCCTAGTGCATGCTATCCTGTGACCAGGGGAAGCTCTGCGCAATACATGGAACTAAGTGAGTTTGATAGTTTGTCAATATCAGCTCTGGGATAAAGAAAATAAAAATAGTTTGTGGGGAAAAAAAAATAACTCGAGAAATACAGACCCCCTTGGCCAAACACAAGTTACACCTAATCTCCCAGGTCCAAATCTTTTCCTTAAATGTCAGAATCACACCCTGGTTCACACCCAGGGACTAAGCATACCATATATGTCACTCCCAGTGGTTTCAAAATACAGACTGTGTCACGCCCATAAGAAAAAACATACCATCTTTGTTACTCACAGTGGCCCAAGCGACCAACACCTCTCACTTCTTTCAGATACCAACAGCGTTGGAAAACTGGTGGCACTGAGAAACCCTTTTAGACCTAAAAATAAGGTCGAGGTGTTGACTGATAATAAATACAATAAATATACACCTTTCCTAGCATGCTATTGAAAAAAGGTGACTTCCAAGGGATAGCCTCTGAGGCCGCCTTGTGACTAATAGGGGTGGGCAGAATTTGCAAAATCCACTTTCGCAAATGATCGCGAAAATGTTAAAAATGATCGCAAACATGCGGAAATATCGCGAAGATGCGGAAGTTTTTTTCCCGCATGTTCGCGAGATTTTCTGCATGGTTGCGGCTCGCCAACTTACCCATGTGGTTGCTCGCGGGCGTGGCCATCTTGTTTTCAGTTGTCTCGCGGTGCGTGATCGCGAGAAGAAAGACGTGATCACGCGACGCATGACGTCACTGCGGGCGCGAGACAGCGCAAATGGCTAAAAACAATACAACATCTCATGGAGAACGCGACCGGATCAAGAAAACTTGTCGGCGAACGCAGGGATTCAGGTAAGGCGACCGCGCGCGCACGAGAATGTATTATTTTACAGTGCGAGCAAGAAACAAATTATCGCCAAGTGGTTGACAAATGTTTGTCCAACTACCTGATCCCTGTTGGGAGGGTGCGGCAGCTGACTGGCGTCCCTGTGGCCAAAAGTATGGTGATTTCGGGTTTCCCTGAACTTGATCGTGGGGATTAGGATTTTGTGGTGGTTGACCCTGGCCCATCGATCTCTGTTCATGGTGTGCCTTTAACCGGCATCGGTCTGCCAGGTTGCCCATCCTTTGGCAATAGTAATATTCCCTAAGGTCCGGTTTCTGCCAACCTCCCTGGCTCCTGCTGTTATAGCCAGGTTGAAACCCTCCTGGGTTTTGTGGTGGAACCCCCTTTAATACTAGTGCCATTTGCATATTCGCGGCCAATATGGCCCCTCAAGGGCGGTCTTTTTCAATTTGTGTTTGATCAATTTTGCATTGTCTCTCTGGGCTTGCTACTGTTTGGGGATTGTCCTCATGGGTTGCTGAGTGGGGTGTGTGTGTGTCTGCCCTTTCATCTCATACTCAGCCTTCCTTTCCCTGTGATAAGTGGGCACATTTCTACGTGGTGGGTCTCTGCCTTCCTTGTGCGCAGCATTCTTTACAATAGCTCCTGTTCAGGAATCATACTTGATAATTCACAGGGGTCCTTAGGCACGGCGGATGCACCCCATCATGTCAGGCATCCTTGTCTCTGCCGCACACAGGCACACGGAGGGGCCTTGGCGGTGGTATTGCCTGAGCTTGGTATTTCAAAAGGTGCATGGCATCTATCCTTTATGGCCATTTCCCCCATATGCCTTACCCATGTTCTCGCTTTGTCCCAGGGAACCCAGTGGACTTGTGTGTAGCGTAATCATGACTCTTTTCCCCTTAACTATCCTGTTAGTTGCAAACGTTTTTGTCTGTTTAGCTGTCTCAACTAGGTGGCAGTGCACACAACGTATCCCACTGCCGAACGAGTTCATCTACACCCAAGAGTGCATCCATGTATGCCAAAACCACCTCAGTGAAGGTGTGTCTGGTTGATAGGTGGTGTCTTTCCTGGTATGCGTATGATAATAGGGTGCTTCAATGTACAGATGCATCAAAAGTTGACATGTAATAAACACAAATAACAATGCATATGAAGGGTTGTAACATATAAAGTGCAATTTGGCAATAAAAACAGTATCAATAAAACAGTTTCTGAATGATATTGACCCCTTTCATCAATTATGGATGGTGAAAAATAGCAGCATCTTCATATGAAAGATTGAGTCATCAACAAAAACACATTACTCAGGACAAAACGCAATTTGCAGAAATTTAACAGCAACACAACATCACACATATACCTCATATCAACAATTTCACCCTGTATCATGCCCAGAGGTCCAAGTGACCAACACCTAAAATACTGATAGAGAAAAAATGTCTTTGCCAAACCAATTCTTTATCCCGTTCCTAGTGCATGCTATCCTGTGACCAGGGGAAGCTCTGCGCAATACATGGAACTAAGTGAGTTTGATAGTTTGTCAATATCAGCTCTGGGATAAAGAAAATAAAAATAGTTTGTGGGGAAAAAAAATAACTCGAGAAATACAGACCCCCTTGGCCAAACACAAGTTACACCTAATCTCCCAGGTCCAAATCTTTTCCTTAAATGTCAGAATCACACCCTGTATCACACCCAGGGACTAAGCATACCATATATGTCACTCCCAGTGGTTTCAAAATACAGACTGTGTCACGCCCATAAGAAAAAACATACCATCTTTGTTACTCACAGTGGCCCAAGCGACCAACACCTCTCACTTCTTTCAGATACCAACAGCGTTGGAAAACTGGTGGCACTGAGAAACCCTTTTAGACCTAAAAATAAGGTCGAGGTGTTGACTGATAATAAATACAATAAATATACACCTTTCCTAGAATGCTATTGAAAAAAAGTGACTTCCAAGGGATAGCCTCTGAGGCCGCCTTGTGACTAATAGGGGTGGGCAGAATTTGCGAAATCCACTTTCGCAAATGATCGCGAAAATGTTAAAAATGATCGCAAACATGCGGAAATATCGCGAAGATGCGGAAGTTTTTTTTCCCGCATGTTCGCGAGATTTTCTGCATGGTTGCGGCTCGCCAACTTACCCATGTGGTTGCTCGCGGGCGCGGCCATCTTGTTTTCAGTTGTCTCGCGGTGCGTGATCGCGAGAAGAAAGACGTGATCACGCGACGCATGACGTCACTGCGGGCGCGAGACAGCGCAAATGGCTAAAAACAATACAACATCTCATGGAGAACGCGACCGGATCAAGAAAACTTGTCGGCGAACGCAGGGATTCAGGTAAGGCGACCGCGCGCGCACGAGAATGTATTATTTTACAGTGCGAGCAAGAAACAAATTATCGCCAAGCTGCGGAATGCGGAAATGTTGACATTTTCGCGCTTTCCGCAGAACGCAAAAATGTCAAATTATCGCAATTTCCGCGAACGGAACGAAATTTTAGCCCAGGCCTAGTGACTAAGCAGCTAGAACATATAAAATAGGTAATATGCTGGATTCTGTCCATGGCACGGCACTCAGGATATCTTTTTACGATTCCCCCTAGTTTTCTATATGCCAGATGCTTCACTAAGGTTCTGATGTAGTCTCTTACCCTCTGTGACAGTTGCTTCAGGACAGACCTTTGCCGCGCGGATTAAGCAGAGCGTCTAACCAATTGCGCTGTCTGCTCACTTTCCCTGTTGTGCAAATGTGAATCTGTCCAGGCGGGGTCCCCTTCCTTTGGCTGCAGTCGGGTTCGACGTACCAATCAGCTCCTATTTGACTCACCAAACTGTTGCTTGAACATGAAACACCTTGAAGAAACAAGAGACAAGAGGCGTTTGACAAAGCAGGACCAGTGGGGCATATGTACAAGGAGTTAACGCCGCCGTAGGGTCAATATTTTGACATTACGGCGGCTTTTTTTAAATCACCACTTCTGTTAGCGGGAGTTAATAAAAATGAGATGCAAGGTAGGCGTTCCTGCGTAAAAACTGCCGCTAACCCCACTTTGCGATATTTACAAGGAATTCCTTGTATGGTGCAAAATCAAAAAAACTGCCTCTAACTGCGATAAAACAGCGTTGCAGCACTTTTCACTACGCCCTTCTTGCGACAGCATGGATGCCCTCTATTTACTGTACAGTGCTCCATGTCCCAATTAATGACAGATACATCTGGAATCCTGACGTATCTGTCAGCTCAAACGTCACGCATTGCTGAAGTTGTGGCACAAGCATAACGTAACTCCAGCAATGCATGGGGCCAGCCTATCCCTATGCCTGCCATGAGGCAGGCGTAAGTTACTGATGCAGTGGCGTCCTACAGTTGTTGTAGTGAAATCTGATGGATTTCACTGTGCCCCTCCTATGAGGCTTTGTTGCGTGGGAACGCCCACCCTGCATACATCATACCTGATGCAGGTATAATGTGGCACAGAGCTTCACAAAGTCACGCATATGCCTAAATGCGTCACTTTGTAAATAAGGTGCAACATGGTGCAAGAATCATGCTGAAAGTACGTCAAGGAAATGACGCACCGGCGGGGTGAGACTGTCAGAAGGGGCTCATGAATAAGCCCCCCTGTCTTTTTCCCCTAAGTTGGTGCACAGTAGCTGCCATGTGCTGTTAGACCTGGCACCATTGGCGTGGGTCTCCCTTCCATTTTTTCGCTGTTGCTTCCTATGTTTTTGCTGTTTTTGGCTGGTCTAGATGCTCTGGGCACTTTGCCACTGCTATTCAGTGCCAAAGTGCAAGTGTTCCCTATTGTAAAGTGTTGTATTGGATTAGTGACTCCATGATTGGCTTATTTGATTTATGTGTCAGACCCTTGTACAGTGCACCATGTGTGCCCAGGGCCTGTAAAACAAATGCTGCTGGTGGGCTTGCAGCACTGGTTGTGCCACCCACAGAAGCAGCTTGTAAAATATGTCTCAGGCCTGCCATTGCAGAGCCTGTGTGCAGTCTGGGACTGCCATGTCGACTTGGCAAGTGCACACACTTTCTAGTCCCTAAACCTTCCCTTTTCTACATATTACTCACCCCTAAGGTAGGCCTAAGGGCAGGGTGCATTGTATGTAAAAGGTAGGACATGCCCTGATATGTGTGGCATGTCTTGATAGTGAATTACAGCCAACTTAGTTTTTCACTATTGCAAGGCTATCTGTTCCCATAAGCCAGAATGGGCAGTTTGGTTATACCATCTTATAATCATAACTGACCCAGGGAACAAGATAGGAAAATAAAGTTTAGTATGCCTGAACTCAGAATTTTAAAATACATCTTTTAGTTTGGGTGATTTTTACATTCTGTGTTTGAAAATACCACTTTTAGAAAGTAGGTATTTTCTTGCCTAACCATCCAGCATGCCTCTGCTAGGGTTGTGTATTCCATGTCTGGTTTGTGAGTGCTAGGGGGCTGGAGAGGGACTTGGCTCCAGCAGTTTAATGGGACAGGGCTGAGCTGAATAGGACCTGTATTGAATAGAGAGTAGGTGGAGGAGATTTCCTTTCTCTATCCTGAGCCCTCATAGAATAGAGAGCAGGGGGGCGGAGATTTCCTTACACTGACCTGAGCCCTCATAGAAAAGAGAGTAGGGGGAGGAGATTTCCTTTCAGCTACCTGGGCCAGGTCTGCCTCCAAACAATGCTGTCTCCACCTCCTGCCAGGAAGCTGCACCCAGGAGGACAGAACTGGTTTTGACTAGGTACAGACACTCTCTGCCTTCAGAGAACAAATGATTTTGCAGTATAAATATTGGGGCCCAGACCCCAGAACTTTGGATCACTTCTGGGAATCAAGACGAACCTTTGCCAAGGGGAAGAACCGGAGAAGCTGAAGGAAGACTACTGCCCCTGTGCTGTTTGCTGTTGGGGTTGGCCTGCAGTGGTTACTTTATTGCCAAGGAAAAGAGAAAAGGACTTTGTTGTGTTTACTTTATCATCTTGAGGAAGATCTCCAAGGGCTTTTGACTGAGCTTGCCTCCTGTTCTGAAGTCTCAGGGACACAAAGACTTCACCACCAGCTCCCGCTGAATTCCCTTGCTGGGAATTCTACCTGCAGAGAGGTGCCTGCTGATGTTTGGGCCCTCTGAGAAGAATGCGTGTCACTGGGAGCTGGAAGCGCGGCACAATGAGGAAGAAGCGTTTTGTTGTCACAGCAGTTTCAATCGCACCGCCGAAGAAGTGTGCCGCCGTCGCGGCTGTTCGCCATCGCATCGCAAACCAAAGCATGTTGCATCACTGGAGAAGCATGCCGCTGCCGCAGAGGTCACCGTCGAATCACCGGAGAAGCATGTTGCAGGGCCTGTCGCGGCTCAAGAACATCGATTTTGCCGCAATGCCATTGGGCGTGCACGAATCGCATCCAACGTTGTCGCATCACATCAAAGATGCCATTTTGTCGCATTGCACCAGATCGTCACATCGCATCGAGGGGCCATTTTGTTGCATCGTAAATGGAGTGCAGTAAGAAACCGACTCATCACCTCCCCAAGTGGTAAAGAACCAGATGCATCACCTCCTCTCCGGTAAGGAACAGACGCATCCCCTCCCCTGTGCTGTAGTAAGGAACCGACGCATCACCTCCCCCGAAGCAAGGAACAGACGCATCACCGTTCTTGTATGTAAGGAACTGACGCATCACCTTCCCTGCGACCCTTATGTTTGTTTTGCGTTACCCATCCAAGGTACTTTGAGAGTAAAGTGTCACATTTACCTTTTACATTGAACTAAGCTACTTCTACCATTTTAAAGTCATTTTTTTATTACAGTATTGTGGATTTTTGTCGTTTGGTCTTGTGCTAAGTCTAGATAAAGATTACTTATTTTTCTAAACTGGTGTGGTGTCCATTTGTAGTGTTTTCATTGTATTACTGTATGTGTTCACAAATGCTTTACACACTGCCTCTGAGATAAGCTTTTCTGCTCTTGCCAAGCTACCAAGTGGGTGAGCAGGGCTTATTCCGGAGAGTATCCCCCTTTCCCTGACTAGAAGCAAGGGTCCCTATTTGGACAAAGGTGTATACCATTGCCAACTAGAGACCCCCATTTCTAACAAGTGTCAATGCTGCCACCCTTGCGCCATGGTGCGTGGCTGACTGTGTTGCGGAGTTGATTGATGTTGTGGATCCATCTCTTCTCAAGACATCTGCTGGTGGGGCTGGACTAGTAGAGGGCAGGAGGGAACCAGTTGGCCTTCTTGGAGTGTTGTTTGCATGGTCTTTTCTTGAGAGGTGCAGGGTGTTGGAGCAGTTGGAGATCCATCGGTGGAGGTTGTGCGCTGCGGAGTTGGCGTCTCTAAGCGTTGGCGGAGTGGTGGTGCTGAGGGAGTTGACAGGAAGTTCTTTGGTGGTCTTGATCCAGCCGCGATGGGAGGGGCAATGATGGCCATGGTGTACAGTAGGCATGGTGAAGGCAAGATGTAAACAATGATGGTCGGTAAAGGAGAGTCCTGTGGTGAGGCTGTAGTTGAAGTTCCCCCTGGTGGAGAAGACAGGCTCGAACGTGTGTCAGGCTATGTGGGTTGCTGTAGTGACTAGCTGCTTGAGTCTGATGTTGGCGAGGTTCCCCAGGAGAAGAGTGGTGTTCTGGTCACTGGGGTTGTCCAGGTGGAACTTGAGGTGTCTGAGTAGGATGTAGTCAGTGGATGGGAGAGCCTGGGGTGCGATGAGGTCTACAATGGCATCAGTGAATGGGGGTTCATGGCCTGGGTGGCCTGTAGATGAGGGTACCGCAGAGGGTGGTGTTGGGGTTGGTCCGGATCTGGAGGTGGAGGTGTTTGATGGTCACCGTCGGGTCATTAGAGTGCATGGTCAGTCAGTGTGCCTTTTCCAGACAATGGCAATGCCTCCTCCTGGCCACTCGGGGTGGTCCGTGCGAGTGAATTAGTGGCCGTCGTGGATGGTGCTGGTGATGTCCGGTCTGGAGCAAAGGTTGGCCCAGGTTTCCGTGAAGAAGGCGATGTCTGAAGAGGAGGCCTAGAGGAAGCAACAGATTTCTGTTGCGTGTTTGTGGAGGGACCACACATTGAGGAGGATGCAGTTGAGCTGGTTGACTGCACTGTAGTTCGGTTGGGCGGCAGGAGGCGCTGGTGTACTGATTCATGGAAGCTGTGTTTGCAGTTTCGACAGGCGCAGGGTGCAAGAGAATTCTACAGTGTTGCTCTTACAGGGTTGATGGTGAGAAGGGTGCTGGTGTCGTAGCATTGGGGTATCCGAGAGGAAGGGTCTTTGGAGCTGGGCGCGGATGGACTCAGACAGGCTTGCCATTGGTGCACCAGTGGTACACCCGCTGCACATGGCCGCACAGCAGCTGCTATTTTGTAGTGCTGTGTGGGGGACTGGCCAGGTGGGAGGTGGGGGGAGGGGGGTTGTAAATATATATTTTTAATTCTTACCTCAAGGCCGGGTCCCGCATCTTCTGTGCTCCTGCTCTCTTGAGTCTGCTTCCAGGAACAGGAAGCAGGCAGCCAGGCTCCCTCCCCTAAGACAATCAAAATGCTGCAATTTGGCATTGTTATTGTTCTTAAGCGCCTTGCCGAGGCGTTCAGCCAGCGGCTGGAGCGGTGGGCAAGTTCTCCATGCAGGGTGTAATGCAGCCTTCATTGAGAACAAGGATGTGCTCATAATTGCTTTGGGCGGCCTGAGAGGGCCGACCAGTCATTTCACACTTGAGTGGTCATACCACTCCGCCCCTGCCCTGCTCCGTGGGTAGTACAGCCCCAGCTACCCTATTGCCGCAAAAGAAACATATCATGAGTGCATCAGTAAGTTATCATCATGTTATGTTTCCTCTTCTTGCACTGCTTGAAATCAGTGGGGCGATGCTCTTCCGCCATAGCGGATGAGCCACAACTGGGGGTGATTCACCCTCAGATCCTAGGTCTGAGCCCGACTCGACCCACGGGCCTCCTCCGCTACACGTCCCATCTTCTCCTCCCCTGAACATTGACGCTGTTGCGCAATCCGCTGCACTCTCTCTAAATCTGTGACTCAGCCAGCAGGAGCCTTAGTTAAGCGGGATTCCACAAGCCAGGGCACAGCAGTCTACGCCAAGTCCGCTGGGGAGCCTCAGGATGCAGGTGATGCAATAGTGCCCCCTTAGGCGTGAAGTTGTAGCACTCCCGCCACACAAGTTCGGCGCAGCTTAGGGGCCTCAACCTCCACCGCGTCCGGCAAGCACAACATCCTCTGGCCTGTGATGCAGAAAGGTGTGGCCCACCATTGGTTATCTCCTCTGTGCAACCCGGTGTACTGGTGGTGCATGGTATGTGATGCAGACCTCCCAACAGAAGCGCCTCTACTGTTCACAGCTCCAAGGGGCACCAGGCGGTCTTCTAACACCAGGTAAGGGTGATCGCCAACACCTCAATGTCTACCACCACGTGCCAGCAACTCCACAGCACCCCTGTATCCCACTCTGGGGCCCAGACACAGGTCCAGCAAGGCCTTTGGGCCCCGGGGACTGTCCGCACTTTCAAGGTTTTGGATGCGATGGTGTTGCAAGGAGTGCACAATGATAAGTGATGCATCACTGGTTTTGCCCTGCGATGCGCCTCTATTCATGATTGTAGCCCTGGATTTCCTCTTCCTCTGGCTGGTCATCCTGGTTGTTGAGGGGCTTGGGGGGTTGTTGATCTGTGCTGCACTTTGCTCTGGCTGCTCCAGTCTCCATTGCATTGGTTTTGTTTCCTATTTTTCATTGGGGGTGGACTTATAGGGTATTTTTGCCTCTAGAGGCAAAAAAACTCACGTTAGGCTGACTGACCTGAGCTTTTTGCCTGCAAATTGGCCTTTTGTCAGTTTTCACTCGCTAACGCCAAAATTTGTATTGCCTTCAAGCTAGTGTTAATGGCAGTTTTCACCGCAGCTGCCTGGAACTATCACCATGTAGCGACGTATTGTAAATACATCACTAACAGGGCGATAGTTTTTGGTGATAGGCCGCTTTAAGAAAACTGCCGTTAACTAGTGGTAGTGTTAGTTAGCTGCAGTTCCTGTACATATCCCCAAGTGTGTTTATTTAAACATTGCGTCCAGGAGCACAGTTACAGGCATAGGGTCTGGGGACTGTCTCAATTTACAATTGGTCGAACACAGACTTTTATACAGTTCATTGAATGTAATAAAATGTTTCCGGTCATCCTTTTTTGGTAAGGAAGGTATACCTCTGTCTTTGGATCCATAAATTAGGGTATTGGATGAGGAATCCAGGTGGGCCTGAACCTTGCGTGGATACAATGCGGCCAGTGGGTAACATGCCCAGATGTCCGGCATGGGGAGCGCATGATCACTGTATGTACTGTGTGTGCTGTGTCTTCATTGGCTAAGTGTTCCTAACTTCAAGTGGCATCTGACTTTATGGTGTTTTGGGAACGTGCGCACCCCTCTGGCTATCTCCCTGGACCATTGTGGTGTTGTTGCATATATCTGTGGGATCGATCCAGGATTTCCTGTTTACATATTTGTATGCTGGCCACGTGCTACCCCACCTGTGATTTGTCAATTAGTAACCTTTTGGCCTGGGTCTAAAGGGTTGCCTAACCATATATTTCTGAGTTAGGATTGATGCTGAGTTCACAATGGGCAAGTTTGTCAACAAAGATGCGATTTCGTTTTTATATATGAATGTATCATTATTCAGTCAGTCAGTCAAAGTACTTTATTTCGATAAATCAATATCATGAAAAGACAAGGGAACAAAATATGTACACTCAAACAAAGAATACAATTGATACCAAATAAATATTTGTCTTATGTACATTCAATCATAATATACACATAAATACTAACATAAATACATGTGATAAAATTCGATCCTAAGTATGTGTTAAAAAGAGGTCAGTTAAGATAAAATCAACTGTACAAGCATTTACATAAAATCAATTAAAAAAAAAAACTTTCTTGGAGTGATCAATAACAATGTGCAAAATACAGTTCAACGCAATTAGAGACCCTGGTTCAGAGTGATGTCATTCAACATCCTTTTCTTAACTCTGATAGCCCCCACTAAAAAGTTAGCAACGTGGAAGGTTATCCTTGGTGTCTGTAATAGCTGTAAGAAAAGGAGTGCGGGCTTGACCTGTATGAACCCAACCTCTTTAAGGATTGGAAACAAGTATTAATGCCATGAAATGCTCACAGAACATCAGGAAGTGCAAAGTGTTCTGGGTCGAAAAGATATCGCAGTTACATGGCAGGGCGTTTTCGGGAGAACACCAAATTGGAAAGTGACCCAAAGATAAGTGGATCAGGTTTAGCCGAAATCGGGTTAAGAGAAAGCGATGATAAGGCAGGTTAACGAAGGTTAGATATGGTTCTGGGCCAGCATGGCTACTCAGGATAATGCCCGCCCTTACCATAGGTTTCTCCAGTTCTGTTTGTTCCCTGGCTAAACGTAACGTATCTCTCATCAGAGCTTTAATCTGGACTAAGTCTTTTGCGGTTATTGTGGACGGGGATGAGTAAAGGTCTGATCTCCCAATCTTGGATAGACTGTTTTTAATATAGGCTAGCCACGGTATTTTGCATGCTCTATCTAACTGCATGCAGTCTTTTAGGATGGTATGGTTGAGCGGAATTTCCTGGTTCAGCCAGATCCTCAACCAAGCTAGGACAGGGGCCATTTTTATCAAGTCAGAGATATAACCCATGCCTAGTTCAGAGTGTACAATATAAGTAGGAGTTGACTGGGGGACGGAAAGGACTGTTCTTAAAAATTTATTTTCAGTAATCTGAATGCTTTCCGTTGAGCAATAATCCCAAATGGCACTACCATATGTTGCCACTGCTAAACTTTTGGCTTCATAAATTTTTAGCAGAGTGACTATCGGTCTTGCTCCTACTTTTTTTTATAAAACACTGGAGAGCGGAAGAAGATCTGGCAAGAGCAATATTTCTACTTTTTATATTCGGCCCCCAGCTACCTTTCTCGTCAAACATTATGCCTAGATATGGGAAGGTGGCTACTCTACAAAGCTCTTGTTTCCCACAGAAGAATGTTTTTGAAGGCCTATTATTCGTAACCCTGCCCATGATCATAATTTGAGATTTTTTGGCATTGATCTTTAGGTCCAGGGAACTCATAAACGCCTCAAAAGCATTCAATAGCCTTTGGAGACCCATACCAGTACGAGAGAGCAAAACGGCGTCATCCGCGTATAGGAGAACTGGAATACCAAGTTCACCTATACGTGGGACATCAAGAGTTGCCGCTTTGAGGGAGGGTTCCAAGGCATTTATGTAAATTGTAAATAGAAGGGGTGCCAGGATACATCCCTGCCTCGCCCCTCTTTCTGACTTAAAGTGGTTGGTGCATCGCCCTTCCGTGGTTACTCTAACCGCAGCTGTTAAGTTAGAGTGGAGATCAGCCAGAAGACAAACTAAAGCCCTGTCCAATCCTAAGTTAAGCAAGATGTTCCACAGTTTGGAGCGGTTAACAAAATCGAAGGCAGACGAGAGGTCCATGAACCCTAGGTACATGAGCCCCTCTCTAGCCTTCGTATATTTTTCGACCAATAAATGTAAGTTAAGACTTTGATCGATTGTGCTCCTTTTGGGTCTAAAACCGTACTGGACTTTAGATAGTACCCCTTTCTCAGTTATCCATTCATTCAACCTAGAGAGGATAACCCTACCCAAGATCTTCACCGAGGAATCGATTAAGGATATCGGTCTGTAACAGGATGGATCCTGCCTGTTACCCTTTTTAAAGACCGGTATGATGATCGATTTTTTCCATGAATCCGGAATTTTATCGGTGATAAGAACATTAAAAACATTACATAGGATTTTAGACCAAAATTTAGGTGCATGTTTAAAAACATCTCCAGGAACCCCATCAGGGCCTGGGGCTTTATTTTTCGGGGACAAGTCAATTGCTCGTTCCACTTCTGCCGGTGCAAAAATGACAATTTGCCTAGTGGGACAAAAAACCCCTCCTTCTACTCCTGAGGGGGCAACGATAATATCAATGCCAGTGGAATCAGAGTAGATCTCACTAAAATGTTTAGTCCATCCCTCATCGGGGATGTTAGCCTCAAGAGGGGTATGTGGGTTCTCCGAGAAAAGTGGCTCATTAATAGTGTTCCAAAAAAGGCCACTATTTTTCAGTGTTAATGGGTCCAGTAGCTGCGCTAAGGCATTATCTTTTAGAACCCTCTTCCTCTCTAGAATAGTTTTCTTATATATAGACCTTGCACTTACTATGTCCGCACGAATTTTGGGGGTAGCCTTAAGGGCTTTTAATAGGTCCCCGTGCGCATTGGAACATTTCTTGTCAAACCATCTTTTTCCCACGGACACCATCGAGCTAGGTTTTTTCTGGAGACTACGGTCAATTTCTATGCAAATGTTATCAAAGGCTGCTATGACCTCGTTGCATTCAGTTCTATTTGTTAAACAAATTGCAACTTCGTCCGCGGTCCTGTGCAACACTTCCTTTAAGAAACTTTCAGGAACTATTTTTGCCCATTTTAACCTGCGATTTTGATCTTTTGCCACAAGATTTGCTCCCCCTCTACCTTTAGCTGATTTAAGGGAGAATACATTGGCAAACAATAACTCTAGAAGGACTGGATTATGGTCACTAAAAACTGATACCTCCGTATAATATTTGATAACATTACATAACAAACATGAAGTCAAAAATATATAGTCTATAATAGTACCCTTGTCATTTCCTTTAAAAGAGGGGGTTCTATTGTTTCCATCCCCACAGGCTGATTCATATAAATTCCATCTAGCTAGAAAAATTTCTAGAAGTTCACCACGCCTGGTATGCTCAAAATGCACTGGGGAGGAGAAGTGGGGGGACGTCAACCTCCTGGCTAGTGCATGGTAGATGGCATGGATGTATATTAAAATCCCCCAATAATATTAATTCATATGTATGAGCATTAGTACTATAGGCTGACATAAATTTATCCAGTACATCGAGATTATGACTGGTGTATTCATTAGCATTAGAATTATAAAAATTAACAAAGAGAATCTTGGCCTTATCATTCGAAGCAAGTTCAACGATCAGACAATTTTCAGAACCAGATGAGCGTTGGGTAAGTATCCCTTTTATGTCTAGTTTAAATAAGGTTAACAGGCCCCCCTTAGGTCGACCAGCCACGCTGCTAATAGCTGGAATGCAGAAGCAGCAGTAGCCATCCAGGGAAAAGCTATTCGTCAGATCCCATGTCTCTTGTAATGCAATGATGTCAAATGCATTAAGTGACGATAGCCAATCCGGATTCCCCGTTTTATTCTTGATACCAGCAATGTTCCAAGTGGCGATTTTAAGAGATGGAGCTGATGACTCGGGTGGCTTGCTGGTTGCATCAGGGAGTCAATCGTTTTCCTCCAATGAGGACAAGGCAGAGTAACGGTTAGAAATGGGAAAAATGTGATCCCACTGCCTGTTAGGTGGCTGCTGGCCATAAAATGTTGGTGAAGTTTCTGGGCTCAATCTGCCCAGGGAGAGTCTCCTGTCTTTGTTGATCTTGTTTACCACTTTCACAAGATAATTGTCCATAGTCCTGTTATCACTTGTGGCAGGTAATTTAGTAGACCTAAGCTTCGACATCAAGGCAGACAACAATTAAGACTTACACGTAAATAGAATGGCAGGGTCTTCACCTGGTGTTCAAAACTATCATACAGTCAGCGCACCCAACTACAAGGTATATAAACCACAACAATGCCAATGTTCAATAGGTAGCCTACTTACAAGTCCAGAACGCAGTGAACTTGGACAGGATCCGTGGCCCAGCCCGGCCTCTTCCGGCCCCGGACGGCCACAGACGGTCCCGCCCTTGTCCCGGGCTTCTCCCGGCGCCACCCGCGCGCTACCCGCGACGCGGGGGTCAAGGACCGTTAAGTAGCGCCTCCGGGCGCACTGGCGGCGTGTTTCCAGCCCCAGGGGAACCTGGGAAATGTAGTTTTAACGTGCGCTCCCCCCACACAGCGGCCACCACAGCAAGCGACGGCGGGAGGGAGACGCCGCGGGCACAAGGAACTTGGAAGCGCCAGGAGCTGTGGCACACTCAGGTAAGTTTCGTTCGATATCCCAGCCTTCCACCACCTTTCTGCTTCGTCATTATTCATATTGACTTCGCCTTTCTAAATATTAACACATCAGAAGGCTGAAATTCAGTGCGTGTGGACAAACAGCATCAAATTATCAGTTTCTCACTGATAATGGGCAATGAAATGCAGATTTTGGTGCAGCAAGAAAATCACATCCCAGTAATTATCATGCATTTTTCCTCTGATAAATTTCAGTAAGTTTGACCTACTGAAATTCATGTAGGGAAAACTACTGAAGTTAATTTTGATATATGTGGTAAAACTATCATCTGCACATACCAGAATTATACGGACCACTGAATATCAGGGCCTAAGTACATCTTGAAGCACTAGTTACAAGACAACAGACCTGTTTGTAACTACAACAAAAAGTAAAGATGATTAGAAAGAATGAAGAATCCTGCCATAACTCTCATGTTACCAAGACTGATTTGTACTCACATTTCTGAATGCTCCAAACCTTAGCCCGGCTGGTTTAGTCATTCACACCATCTCATCTATTCTAAGCAGAAGGATGGTGTGGTCAAGATTGTGATATGTCTCAATCTACGGCTTTGGAGCGGGACTCCAATATCCAGAGGAATTCGAACATATAATATTTTGTTTTGAGAAACTTTCATCTGTGCATGAGTATCAATTTAAGAAGGATGCTAATCTTTATTTCCATGAACATCTGAGCAGTGGCGGCTCCTCTGCTAAGGCGGAAGAGCATCACCACACTGCTTTGCAGCAATGAAATAAAGGAAAAATAAAATTATAATAACTTGGAGTTATTATCATTTTATTTTTTACTGCTACTGAAACTTTGCGGGGCTGGGCTGCTCTAGTGACAGAGGAGCAGGGGGAGGAGTGGTGGCACACTGTAAGTGCCCATGACTGTTTGGTGTGTCGTCTGGGGCCAGCTAATAGTTGTGTGCACTTTGCATGTTCTCTACCCAGGTTGCATTACAGCCTGGGTGGAGAACATGCCCAGGTTCCCATTCCCTGGCTGAGCGCCGAACCATGGTGCTCAGACCATTCACAATGCTGCATTGCAGCACTGGGATTGGCTAAGGGGATCCTGGGTGCTTTCTGATCCGTTCCGGCCGGAAGAAACAAAGGAGGAATGATGGAGGAGAGATGCTGTGAGAAGGTAAAGTTTTTTAAAACTCTTTTACACCCTCTTACACCCACCACCCCATCCCCGTCCCACCACCCCTGATCCGATCTGGCTGCCAATGCATCGGAGTACTTTTGTATATAATACATATTCCAGTTACCAGGAAGTGAGTTTTGCTAATATTTTGCTTCCTTCTATGTTCTTGTTTTTACTTTATATGTCAATGTTTACTGAATGTTTACCAAGAAGGAAATAGTCTAGAGAAAATAATACTAAATAACACAAAATGGGCTTTGGGCACCTGGGGATTTGGGTCCCTTGTGGGGAGTTGGGCACAGGGCCTGGCCAGGCTCTGCATCCAATACCCCACTGTGCACTGTCAAAGGCCATGTGCAGTATCAGGTTGGGCTCAGGTTGCCCAAGAGGGTTGGGTATATGCAGATCAAAACACCATAGACATTCACTGAAAACACCAAAGGTCCAAGTGACATTAAGATTAGGTAAGGTAATAAGATCTAAACTTATGTTAAAAACAAAATCCAAAAATTCACTAAAAACCCAAAGTTTAATGTGACTTTATAGTTAGCTGTTAAAATGACATGTGAACTAAGGTTTAAAAACCGAGAAAACACTGAAATTTGCAAATCAAAATCACGGTTTCCTTGTATTGTATAGAGTGTATTAGTCCCAATATTTTCCTAGTATGATCCCAAGTCATGCAAAGCAACAATATTTCAAATGAATATTAGTAGAATAAACTGAGTTTTATTTTCCTTTTATCAGTATTTCAAATATATTTTAGTGATACTCCATATAAGTGTCTAATTTATCATCTGTGCAATACATCCGAGGACCGCCGTGACCGACCCGATATAATAGCATTTTTGCCTGCAGAAGAGCCAAAAAGTCAGGTGCGTATATGTACATTGGAACAAAAAGGACCTCAGTGACTTTCAATAGAATGGGAGCTTTCAGGGACTAATTGACTGTTGCAATTTCAAAGCCTTGATAAAGCCCCAGGTTTGCGTGCCAAAATTGGGGGGAGAAACATGTGTTGGCTGGCTACATATGGATTTATTAATCTTCATTGAAACGCATTGGACCACAAAACATGTAATTGAGTTATATGCCAAAGTATGTATTTGGAACTGCTTTATATATATTGGAGAAGAACATGATGCAGCCTGAGCTTAGCAACATAATTTCCATGCTCAATCTTGCTAATCACTTCCTTGATTCGCTCCCTTCCTGCCAGCTTAAAGAGATGCAAAATATTCTTTTGCCTCAGTGGGACAGGCTCATTAATCTATCTTTGCAAGAGGGGATCTTTCCTGACTACCTGGAAATTGGTCAAATGTCCCCAGTTTTAAAAAAAACAACTGCCGATTGTGCTTTCCTCAATAATTACTCTACCAGACTGGTCTCCCTTTCTTAGTCAAAATAATTGAAAGCTCCGTCAACGTGCAACAAAACCAATTTGCAAAGGACAAACGCTTGATGAGTTGCAATCTGTTTTCATGAATGTTTCGAGTATGGAGACTTCCATCTTTCAAATAACCCACAATTCACTCTGAATCATGGCTGGCCAGAATCATGCCTTCTCATTCTTCTCGATCTCTCGGCAGCTTTCAACCACATAGACCATGGTATCCTCATATGCACCCTAAGAGACCGCGTGTATTTCGACAGAACAGTATGAATTGGTTCACATCTTACCTAGAAAATCATTCCAAATGGTGAAAAACAAGCCTTTGTCACATCCTGTTGCTGTCTCCCAAGAGGACCCCCAAGGACACTGACCCCATTTCCTTCATTCTCTACCTTGAGCCACTATGAATCCTTAACAAAGATTTTGGAAGATCACACCACCAGTGCATAGATGACACCCTACTGTACTTTAAAATGTCATTCTTCTGTACATGTCCCTTCCGACCTCAACAATGACAAAGGACAATGGTCGATTGTGGTGTGGCTAAAACACCATGTCACGTTGGGTTCACACTAGACTGAATTCCTAATCTCCTGAACATAGTAATGTCTTTACCAAATCGAAAAAGGCTTTATCCCTCCAATATTTCGGGCTGGTCCCCTCACTCGCTGAGAATGCAGAATCTCTTGGTTTTACGCTGGATAGCAGACTGAGCTTCATTCACCAGATCAACTCTCCTACTAAAAATGCTAATTACTTATAGAAACATATTTGCAGGACCATACCCCTCCTTCCTGAGCAAGGCCTTAGAGAATTCATTCAACCATTGGTTCTCTCTAGACACGACAACGGAAAGCCATCCTTCTCTGAATTCCCATCAAAGCCTCACTGAATCCTGTTGCTGATTTGGTCACAGAAGCTGTTGATTTTGGCACTATCTACCCCATCCTGTTGTCTCTTGGTTGGCTTCCCGTTGAAGGGAAAGCCTTGTGCAAAGTTGCCTGCATTGTTCACAAGATTATCTACATTGACCGATTGCATCATTTAGCTTACAAAGTAAAGCTCTGTGACAGCAGTCACCAACTTCAGAACACTAACTCACTTCTTCTTGAAGATCCTGCTTTGAAGGAAAAAGCATACACTGAACCATTCATAATGTGGAACCCGCCCCCCTGGGATTGGAACCACAACCTCGCACACAACCTTTTAAAAACTCCTTCAATACTTTTTCATAACTAAATTCTTCCCAAACTTCACTCTTGTCAAGCTCCGATGGAAACTCTGTGCAAGGTCTTCCTGGACTTAAGCACTTCTCTATTCCTAATCTCTTTGCACCTTCAATTGTTCACCCAATAAATACGCTAATAACTGAATGAATGAAAAGTATTTATAAAGCGCACAGCTACTCAGAAAGAGTGTTCTGGCGCTGGCGAACCTCAATACTAATCTGCTGCTGTCCCTAATGGGCAGGGGACACTTAAGGTGAGTATCGGAAGAGCCAAGTTTTAAGCATCTTCCTAAAGGTGAGTATGTCCATCAACTGTCTGAGTGTCACCGGCAGGAAGTTCCAGGAACGTGCGACCTACACTTGGAAAGAGTGACCCCCTGTGCGGGAGCAGCATATCTTGGGGACAGCAGCAAGATACAATAAAGATGACCTCAAGGTTCTGCGGTGGACGTAATGTGTAACTGTCCTTCTGAGGTAATGTGCGCCAGTGCCTTGAAGGCCAGAACCAAGGCCTTGAAGCAAATTCTTTTCTTGACGGGTATCCAGTGCAAGGCTTTCGGGTGAGGTGAGATCTGGGTTCTAGGATTAAACAGGAGGACCGCCCGGGCGGCCGCATTCTGGACCACCTATAATCTATTTAGTAGGTATTTCGGGAGGCCTAAATATAGGACATTGGCATAGTCCAGTATGGAAACAATAAGGGCTTGGACAACGGCCTTCCTGTGGTCAAGAGGCAGGAGGGGAACACATTTCTTGAGCACCCGCAGGAGGCCAAATAAGGATCCTGCGAATTACTGGATTTCCGCTTTCATGGATAGAGTGTCATCCATGTTGACACCCAGGTTCTTGACCATGCTGACGGAAGAGAGGGGTGGCGACATATCCAAGGGCCACCTTTGTTTCCACTCATCCATGGGTGGGGAGCCGAAGAAAATGACCTCCTATTTCCTTGAGTTGCACTTGAGCTTGTTCTCCTTTAGCCATGCAAATACCCTTGTCAAACATGTGCCTATATGCCCCTTGTTTACCATAACCAAGTTGTAACTTGTGTATCTTATGTTTGTTAGCTCCGCAATGGAGCTTGTAATTTCCCCTTTTGTCCAATGACCTCTTTCCGTTTCTCGTTTGGATTGACGCTTCTACAATTTTTGCTACTAACTTGTTAAGTGCTCCTACACATTTAGGCCTACTATGCACTATATAACAGTCTAAATAAATAAATAACAATAATTCCTATATAAAAGTAGTAGATTTTAATGAGCTTCGGTGTCACTTCCAGCTGTATAGCTGTTTTCTTTACTTCTTTACTATCTTATCTAAACCTAGAGTACTTTATAGATAACAGCAAAGAAATGGGGGGTGTTTACGGTCCATTAAATATGGTCTAGTTTAAGATCCACAGAGAAGGAGGAGAAAAGGTAGCAGAGAATAATAGGGAAAAGGGGCAAGTGTGTTGACATAGGATTAAAAGCTTACTCCAGAAACACAGAGATAAAAAGGCGAACATAATAGAGACAAGGGGGCATATGTATCAAGCATTTTATCTGTTGTTGCGACTAGTAAAATGCTATTTGCGATGCATCAGTTTGGTGCCGGCATGTGTGTGCACCACATGTGCATACTTAACTTTGTTGAGGGTGCTTTTGGCCCCCTTGCACCCTTGAGATTGCATGTGCAATTTGCGATTACCTATTTGGTAATCACAAATTGCAAATGCTGTCCCATTCATTCCTATGGGCCTCTAAGCCCATAGGAATGAATGGAAAGGCATTCCGTATTTGCAAATCGTATTTTGCGATTCGCAACTAAGGAATGTGTAGGAATCGCAAATATTTTAGCGAAATCTACATGCATAAGGAATAGCTTTTCCTTAAGATTCTCTATTAAGGAATCGCTATCCCTTAGCTTAATGCATGTGGCCCAAGAAGTCTGTGTGACACTCAAATCATTGAGAGAACTTGGTAACTGGAATGCTTTCCGATTTCTGCAGAGGGCATTTAGAGCTGGTTAATTTGGAAGATTTTCAGGGGGAACGCTACAAGTAGTATAAAACACTCCCTAAACAATACAGTAAACAGTGGAGAGTTTGGTTGGTGTGAAATTTAAGACAGATAGCAGTCTCTATCGCTTTTTCTTTAGGTTTCCCGAGCAGACTGGCCCTGGTTGCAGGTTTGCGGTGGTGTGCAGCAATGAATGTGAGACAGACCTTTTAAAATCTAACTCTGTGGTCCATGAATAGCCAGTGTACCTTTATTTATGGCCCAATTAATGCAGCCATTCCTTATTTTATTCCACAAACTTTACTGAGCAACCTGATAGCGTGGTCAAGGGGCACTTGATACAAATCAGAGAACCCCTGCACTGTGATGGGGTAACCATGGGCAACAATGAGGGATTAGCCACCATTCTTCGTCTATTGGCCCGCTCCTGCAATCTTTTAACAGAAGAAAATCAATCGCCTTCATCTGCCTGTCAGAAAGAGGCTGTAAACAAGGACTTAGGAGAGAAGGTGTCGTACAGATGAATCAATGTTTTCCATATCTGGAGCCGTTCCTGCTCAGCAGCTTGGTACATCATGCTGTGTGCGGGGTTATTTATAGTGCATTGGGCTATCTGGCTTATGGTTTAGAGCAGGTGGGCGGATGCAGCAGTAAGTGGAGGACAGGGAGGCACAGAGGAAGGGAGCCACCTTGAATGTCCTCATCTCCATAATCCGTGAACAATAGTGTCAGTACGAAAAACATACGAACTCCTAACGACCTTCTGCAGCAGGGTATTCCTCACTCCTTTTTAATGCTGATGAAGGAGAGCATTAGAGACTAACAGGTAAAATAAGTGTATTTTAGAAGGAATATGGAAGTGCCATCAATAGGGGCAAGGGATGAAAAGTGCTGGTGGACGGAGGTGGGAACCACTTAAAATCATAACACTTATTAGCCTCCAGACTAATATTTCTGGCCAGGATTACACTCATGTTTTTTTGAACCAACATTCCCTTACTATTGTAGCAACTTTACTATTTTTACTGAAATTTAGGGCACTCTGTCTTTCTACATGCAGGCTGCAAGGCTGCCTGCATGGAGAACATGGCCTTCCCATAAGCCCCCGGCTGGGCGGCATCTCTACCAATCACAATGCTGCTTACAGCATTGTAATTGGCTTAGGGGAGGGAGCCTGACTGCCTGCTTCTGCTTCCTGTTCCTGGAAAGGTAAGTTTAATTTTTTGTAATTATTATTAAATTAACCCCCCCCTGCTGACCTCCCCGCGTGACCACCCTCCCCGCATAACCCCCCCCCCCCTCACCCACGAGCCATGCCGGCCGCGACTGCGTAGAATGTTCACATTTCCAAGTGAAGGGAGGGAAGGGAATGACATGTAAAGGTAGCAGTGCTGGAAAGTAGGGGGACCCCACAAGATCCTGGTTCCGGTAGCTATTTCTGAACTGGATCTGAGATCTGGCCAACCCAGGGAAAAATGCTAAATTTGTCCTGATGTAATTTTCTGACACTAGGATATAATTCAGCAGTGCCCACGTGTTGTCTGCATTCTGTTCGGTGAAGCAACCTGCAGGCAGCGCGGGGGCTTTCTAATTTATTTATTCAGCTGGGCCAAAAACAAATGCCTGATTTAAAGGACCATTGTGCCTTCTTTTGTTCAAATATCACCCTTCCTGTGAGCTATATGAAGCTTAACACCTAGATGCCAATGCAATAGAAGGAAGCAAAGGTCTACAGCTTGTTATCACTTCACTTACTTAAGAGAGACTATGATTTGAAGGCAGGTTTTTGACTGTGTTCAACTCCTTATTTAAGGAATGTGCTTGCACTGTAAGAACACAAGATTTATCAATCTTTTTGAGAAATTGCACGAATATTGATTTAAATAGCACCTACTTTTTTCCTGCTTAATTCCTATACAATAAATCTGAGTCTGTAATTCCTGTATATTCTTCTGTCTCTAATTTCTTTATAATAGGCGACTTCTGACACTCCACTGTTATAAGTTATTGCAGTCCAGCACCGATGTCACAATGCCTGCTGCCAGACCCATTAGCTGAGGTGAAAGGTATGTCCGGTCACGGAGCAGCTGTTAACAGCAACAAAATAAAACATTTCTTTCTTCTGCTCTATTTTTCTACCTTACAATGACAAACAGAGAGAACGTGTTTATTTTTGGTACTCTGTAGATAGTTAGAGAATAGCTAGAATCTGTCTACACATTCCGAGGACTACAGATTTTTTTCTAAAAACAAAAAAGGAAGTTGTATAGAACTACTTCTAATATTTGTTTGCAACAAATATTTGACAGATTTTTTTTGTCTTTGATTTTACACTAGTGGTTTTATTGTTATTCTTCATGTTTGCAAGCATGCTTGCTGTTTCATATGAAAGAACTACGCACAAAGATTTGAAGTGATTTGTGGGAAAGGTGCTGGTTTGACCGTGTGCTCTATAGAATAAAGTACCCTGTGGCAATCATTTTAAGGATATTGGAAGTCACCTTGGAGTTCCATAACCGTATAAAGGAACTTTGCCTAGCACTACTCATCCCACTGTAGGGTGTAAGAGCACACACAGAAGCGCATTGAATCATACAAGACTGTGAATCAATGTACAGGAAATATTATATAATGCAATGAGTGTTACAAGGTATAAGAATAAAATAGCCTTCATCCTTGTAGACATTCTGTGTTAAAATTGTATGATCAGGAGCAGCACAAAGCCAGGATATAAAATGCAACTCAGTGATTGTGGTTATCTGTGCAACCCCTCTTTGCAATCTTAGAATAACAACTAATTGAGAAAAAAACAAGTATGGCTCTAAACCCATGACTTACAGTTTGCATGCAGTTCCTTGATGCCGGTAAGTATAACACTGTGCTTTATTTGAAGGCCTGCATCTTATGAACTGTAGGTAACAAAATTATCTCATTGTCAAAAGCAGTAGCCCACTTACCTATCTAAATAAAACAGAAATCTGTGATCTGCATGTGACACGATGTTCTTTGCAGCAGGCACATTAACCCTCTATGCTACTTTATGAGTCAAAACTGTGACTGGATAAAACACAAAACTGTGACTGGACAAAACACAGAACTCTCTTGTTGGAGACCCCTGTACTCGTGAGCTACTGTATCTCTCCAGCTACCTCTGAGTAGCTCACCTGTGTGCAGCCCAGCTTATTCAATTAAAATATACATAAATGAAATTAAACAACAATCATAATATTAGTAGCTCTCAATACGTTTCATTGAACATAAGTAGCTCTCAGTATAGAAAAGGCTGGAGACCCCTGGTTTAGAAACAATCTGGCCCACAGGTGTGCAATGGCTACTAAGGACTGAGGGAAGAATGGAAAGTGTGATTCAGCGACTGTTCAAAATAAATACAGCATTTTTGGGAGTAAGACTTTATCAACATGGTTTCCGAGGAATTAAATATTCTGAATGTAGCTTCTCTATTTCAAGCCGAATAAGTACTAAGTGATTTTCTGAGAAGTCATTGTACTGTGTTCCATTTCCAAAACAAAAGCTCAAGCCTTCCGCACCTGCGACGGCTTAGATACGTACTGCTTCGGCAGCCAGCTGCATCCAGGCGACGTGGGTGTATTGCAGCGGGTTCTTGGTTTTCTTTTGCTATTATTGTATTGGTGCCACCAGGAACGCGTGACACCACCGCAGGATAGCACACCCACAGAAGGAGCAACGAACCCCACCCAACACTAAGAGAGGAATTGGCTCCCCCGTCTTCACTACACTGGGTGAGGGACTGGAATGTATTACAAACTGAACTGATGGTAGCAAGTTCCTAACACGTCGCTTTGGGAGGAAACATCATGCTGTGACTAAAATGATTTAGTGGTAGTAGAGGATGTGAGCTTAAAAGACGCTGCAGTATTCCCAGGTTTGTGAGCGAGTATGGCTGAGGAGAAGGGATATAATATGGCTCCATTGGTTTGAGCATGTTTCTGAGGAGTGTGTGGCACAGCAGGGTTAGCTCACCCCTCAAAGTCAATAAATCTGCATCCTAGAGCAGGGTAACAGCAAAAAGTATTATGGCGAACGAATACCATAAGTCATTCACTCATGTCAAGAGGTCCTCCCACCTTTCTCAACTAACCAAGCTCACACTCACACAACACAGAATCGCTTGTTGGAGAAAAAAGGCTGCAGTTTATTAACACTTATTCATTGCACAAATATATCCACCTGCAGGTGCCACACTGATCGGTGTGACATTTTTGCTGCATCAGCTACAGATTTCTTGAAGGTACACAGATTCCAACCTTAATCATGTTGCCACTGTCCGCATAATGGCTGTTTCAACCCTGGTTTGGGCCACAAATACCAATCCTGCCCTGTGTCCTAACCTTCCTCATTTACCCAACAGAGACCTTGTCAATTAGAATGCCATGGTCTACTGAGTCACAAAAAGCACCCCTCTTATTCTTGGGTGCCTTACCTTTGCAAAATGTCTATCTGCCCGCTGCCATGCTGCCCATGGGTCACTGGTCTTGAGTAGCTCCCACCGAGTAACCCAGGAATGACCTGCTGCTTCTAATACCCCTCTGATTTTGATGAGAAACATGTCTGTGACTATTCCCTATAGGTGGACCCCCCTCTTACGAGTAGTAGCCTGGGACATGATGGTTGATCAGCCTGTGGCGTGTGAATTCCCCAATAATACTCTTGCAGCACTTGTGCATTGCAATACTGCGCTTCCTTCTGGACCTTTCAACCACCCCATGTTCCGTGGCTCCCCTCCGTTGAAATCTGTGTATCAGCTCAGACCATATAATGCTAGTGGGCCACAGCATCATGACATTGATCGTTAGGACCCTTCTCATTGCTGTCTATAGCTGTCCCCTACCAAAGCACTGTGAGGCCGTTCCCCCTTGGTGGTTCAACAGCACATCTGGCCTGCTCTTGGCTTTCAGAATGCTGGGGAGTGTCAATACCAGGTGCTCCCATCTCATCCAGGGTTCCCCAAACCTCCATATGGAGGTGTTTGCCAGCCAAACACCTTTGAAATTCTCCCTTCCATCCACCCACCTTTGTGCTTGGGTTATGTAGGAGTGCCCTACAAACCACGCTGTCTTCTGCTTGGCAGATTTTTCTATTCAGAAGCAAGGTTTAGCTGCCAGCACCATTGAAGCCTCACATAGCTTCTATAAGCAGCTGTTGTGGCTGCCCCTATCCTAATTAATGCGTCTCGAAGCTTGTTGCCTTTAGCCCCACCAGAATTAGCACACTTTGCAGTACTACGGTGAACTGGAATCTGCTCATGAAGCTGCAACCCGTTATTACAAAGAGGGGTGACCACCAGTAGGCCTAATCTCAGTGTAAGCCTAAAGTAGGCACAATGGGAAGACTTTGGGCGCAGCTATTCATTCCAGGGAGAAGGTCATGCATCTACCCGCCTGATCTTTGATCTTCTCTGCCTGACCACTACATGCCCACCACCTAGTTCCACATCCTTTTGCTCTAAGCATGCTTTCCCCACTGTTGTCTTGGATGGGGCTACCATCATGTTCTCCCTAAAGCCCAGAACAGTAGCCCCATGCTGGTCACTTCAAACAAGGCCGTCTCAAACAGGGAGGTGCATTCTACCGTTTGCACACTGAGTACCCTGACCAGCTTCTTAATGTCAATGGACAGCAAATGTCCCCAACTGTTTATTGTGACTGTGCATTTGTGACTGTATGTGGAATCCCTACCTATTTTTGGGTGAAATATGCAATGGCTGCCAAATGTGCCTGGACCACAACGTGCCCTTACGCAGCGGCGACTCATCCGCTATGGCAGAGGAGCATTGTCCACCCTCCTCCCCGTCAGCAGTCTCAAAAAGATTTTTAAAAAAGATAAGAAAACATGTTGGTTATTGTTTTGTTTTTGCTCTCGGAGCCTAGGCTTCGGAGCAGAGCCATCGTGGGGGAGGGGGCAGCCACAGGGGGAGTGGTGGGCACTGTTGTCAGTGTGCATGACGGTTTTGCTGGATATCTCAGGCTGGCCAAACCGTCATGCGCACTAAAGCTGTCTCCAACCGGAGCTGCATTGCCGGGTTGGAGACAGCAGGCACAGGCCCCCAGTCTCCCTGGGAAGGCAAATCAAAGGCCCTCAGGCCATCCTGACGCTGCTCTCATGACATGAGAGCAGCGTCAGGATTGGTGGCAGGGGCGTCTGGGAGCCTGTGCTGGCTGCAGTGGAGCCTGAAGATCGGAAGAGCAGCCAATGCGGCAGGTAAGTTCTTGCTTGTATTTTTTTTTCTATGATGTTTTTGCCATCCTCCGTTTTCAGTCATCCCCCCTCATCCCACCTACCTCTCTACCCTGACATCAGCCACCACTGCCTGACTGCTGTTGAATGTCCAGCGTAGACATCTTTCAACCGCTAGCGGCCCCTGTACTCTATCTCACCAATGACATGTGAATACGATGAAGATAAAAAACACAAACCCAACCTATTAACATGCAATTTAAAGATATTTTTGTTCTTATGACTGCCATGTAATGACTTAAATGTAATATAACCCGTGAACTATCAACTGACATTTCGATCTAACCTTTAGGGGGGAAGGAGCCAAGCCTGTGGCTCTGAAAGAATGGTGGGGCTGACACAAAGCTCGTCTTCAAGTCAGGTGCAGCGGATTCGTGATATTCTCCACCCTAACATTACTACCATTTCAGGTGAAAGCCTCCTGCCTGACCTTCTGTGACCTTCACTAATGACCTTTCAGAGGTACCCACCAACTGAAAAACTTGCCAACACAAACACCGAAGTACTATGGGGCATATTATCAAGACAGGCGTTAAAATTATCGCCGCTTTAGCAGCAGAAAACTGCCGCTAAAACGGCGATAATGGGCTTGATAATATGCTCTATGGAATTCCAATTGAAGCCCATGTTAAATGTGAAGAACATCTAACCTGAGCTTCAATTGGAATTCCATAGAGCATATTATCAAGCCTTTTATCGCCGTTTTAGCGGCCGTTTTCTGCCGCTAAAGCGGCGATAATTTTATCGCCTGTCTTGATAATATGCCCCTATGTATTTTTGGAATACTTGCATCTTATTCTAAATTCCACATTCTCTTTGACATTGCAACAAAATGCAATCCAAGAAAATCGTTTAAGATTACCAGGGGTCCTTCTGTCATTCCTAAAGCATGTTTGTTTTAGCAGCACTGAAAGTTATGGGATCAACAGAGGTACAACAGTTGGGTAATGTACTTTGAACAAGACTGAAGTATGTGACTGGAGAGTGTTTTACTACTTCAAGAGATATGGGGAAGGTGACCAATCAGAGAAAGTGTATTCTCAGACACAATCAACTGAGCCTCTTAAAGAGCATGAATCTGCACTCTTGTCTTTGCTTTAATGCATAAATGCATCTCTGTACAACAGAATATTTTTTGGAATTGAAAAACACTATTTAAATGGTCCTGTACTCATCAGCCCAACACACACATGACAGAATAGGGGTTGGTTACTGGCTCAATAACCAGAAAGTGGTGGCATGATTACTGGCACAATAATTATCGAAGGGGCATGATGATTGACACAATTATTGTCTATTCATGGAACAGTGTTACTGACAATAACTTTCTAATGCAAAATATATTCACTGTGCCATTATCTTTGGCAGAACAATTAATTTCATTATTTTTTGTGTTCTGTTGAAACGTTACTGATTGCAAACTGTCATTTCTTTATAAAAAAAAAAATCTGTTTTATTGAACTCAAAGTATGTATGGTTGGGGCATGTTTACTTAACTGTGTGGATCAGGAGAACTGAAACAAAACCTACCAGATTGGGGCTAGAAGTTTCATGGTGAAAAGATGATATTATCATTGGGGAAGAGGGGGCAGCACAGACCACTGACACCTGGGTTGTGTGAAAAAGGCCTCCTTATTGAAACAGGTGCATATTACAACATAACCCGGGCCTCACTTTACATCTTTACTCAACTATGATAAGCTATCCCCACTCCTAAATTAACCCCCGATAACATCTTCAAAATTGAATAGCAGACTTGCAACAACGCTGCTCATCTGAGAGTGGGACCTAGAAAAACCTTCCCCTTTTCCTACCTCAACTACCCTTTGAGCCTCATTGAACTTCCTACCTAACCTTCAACTTCCTATGTCGTCCAGGTGTGAACCTCCTACTTGTTCCCCTTCAGACTGAACTGCAGCTGACAAACAATAAAGTTCTGTAAATCATGGCAACTTCTCAGCCCACCGCCACCCAGAGTAAGGAGGGGGTACCCTCCTAACTCTGCCCCCCACCTTCCCTCCACTGAGACCTGGCCTGCAACAAGCTTTTGCACTACCATATTGTTTTCCCTCAAATGAACAATTAGCACATCTGGGCATTTCCCATCCACCAGCAGCTTGTTCAAACATGGTATAAGCGCCTTCCAGCACATGCTGCCTTTTCCTACCCATGAGATAGAGTACAAGTCCGGATTGAAACCCAAATTAATGCCATGAATGCTCGGCCTAGCATGTCGCTCCGCCCACTTGATGAACAAGTGGCCCAGGATCCATATTTTCATTCCTGTCACCAGTGGACATGGACCAGAGCCACAAAAAGAAATAAAGGTGACAACCTTCCTGTTACTGATCCCCTACTCCCTTGCCCCTGATATATTTCCAAAAGCAACCTGATTTCCATCTACCCAAGTTCATTATGCATTGGGGACCCCAACCCTGTCTGCTAGCTTCCGTCACTGCCCTGATCCTAAAGGAATGTGTTCCAAACTGACTTCAATCTAAGCCCAACGACTTTAATGTCTTACTTAACACCTCTAACAGCTGAAAGGATGTGACGGGCTTCCCATCGCTGTGCTGGGAAAGTCTTCTGATGCCAACTGCCCCACCCAGCACTGTCTCTGCCCAGCGTACCGGGCAAATGGCCGCTATTGGGTAATACCTCAAGATAACCGTTTTTCCTATCTCCCTCTGGTCTGTCTTGGACTTATATAGCCACACCCAAACTTCACTGTCTAAGAAAGACACTTCATCCCAGAATAGGCCCCTACTACTCCTACCTCCCAGTTTTGAAACCCAATATGTCCCAAAGAACAACCAATACATGATAGCAGAGAATAACCCTGTCTTCCTGAAACTTGTGGACCTTGTGATAAGCGACTGAATCACCTGTATTAGGATGTCCAACGTCATTGGCTGCAGCTTGTACCCCACAGGACCTGACTCCTTCGTCCAATCCTCAAGGATTCTTTTCTCCAGTTCCCCTGCCGAAGGGGCATAGCGCCACCAAAGCTTGCCCATGAAGGTGATGCCCGCTAATTTTCCTGAAATCGTCACTCTGGACTGACCCTTCTCTATGAGACACAGGATGAATTGTACTACGTCTTCTACCCTTTCCCCCTCATGAGAACGCTTCCTAGCCCCTCCCTCCAGAAAAGCCCTTCACGCCTGGAGGTATGCCCTCCTAGTAGAAAGGGTTAAAGATCTTGCTACCAAGTGTAGTATTTTTTCTCTCCTACGGTCCGTAGCTCCTGCGACACTCGAGTCTTCTCCCGATCTGCCTCCGTGTATAGCTCAGGCACCTCTCCCACTGCGAACGAGACAAGGCATCAGCAATGTCATTGTCCACACAGGGAGCGCATCGGCCTCTGAACGCAATATCAAATTTCAAACAATGCAATACAAAGACTCACAACAGCTGCCACAACTGTGGCTGCCTTGCTGACTGTCTGTTGACCACTTGCACTACTGACATGTTGCCCACACGAAAGAGCACTCTCGTGGGATAGCTGTGTCCCCCATAGTATGACAGCCACTACTAGGGAAAAGAACTCCAAAAGGGCAATGCTACCTCTACCCTACCTCCAGGCTGGAGGCCACTCCTTGGCAGACCAATGGCCTTGCCAATACAGGCTGAAACAGCTGCTTAGGAGAATATTTGTGCATCGCGGACCATGTTCACCAAAAATGTCAGGAGAATACCGTTAAAAGACTGTAAAAAAAACCCGTACATACGCAGGTCCTCCCTGACCCCTGCTGCCAACCTGACATGGTGGTGAAATAGTGGTAATCATGATAGAGACAAACCTAGCTGCCTGCAAAATGTCCTCCCCACTCTCATCACTCTGCAGGCGGAGTTCAAGTACTCAACAGCGTCTGTATTTCTTTCACCGTCCCTTTTTTTTAACTTAACATTGTATTCAATAGCGACAGCATCTTGTGCTTCTTATCATCTGGCAGCCGAAGCCTCCCCTGCCACTGAATCAATCTAGATAACCAGGAAAGCCAACACTGTCATAGGCCCCACTCTCTTCTCTGGGGCCATTGAAACCCCCAAATCCGACATCAAAATCTGAAATTTGTCCAGCGATCACTGGCCCTCGCCAGAGCTTGCCGACCCCACAAAGAAGAAATCATCTAGGTAGTGTGTAATGTGGTTAACCACCGTGCGCCAAGTGAATAAGCACTGCAGAAATGTGCTAAAACACTTGAACAGAGAGCATGAAACAGATCAACTTATCGGGAGTGACCTGGCCACAAACCATTTGCCCTGAAACTGGATGCCTAACAATTGAAAATTGGCAGGGTGTACCAGCAGCAAATGGAAGGCTGACGTGATGTCACTTTTAGCCACCAGCACCCCCTGAGCAACCTGTTCCACTAATGCTAAGGCCACGGCAACCGATGAGTATGTCCCTGTTCCCTGCTCCATTGGGATAAAGTTGTTCACTGATTGACCTTCCAGCCAGGACAAGTGTAGAATCAATCAATACTGCCCTGGTTCTTTTCTAGGCACTACCCCAATGGGGAGCACAATCAGCTGGTCCATGGGCCACGCATTAAATGGACCAGCCATCCTCCCAGCGTGTATTTCTTTGCTTAGTTTTTCCCTGACCACCTGCGAATCTTCTGTTGCTGATTTGAGGTTGGGAGCCCAGCGGCATACTCTCCGGCCCTCATACCCCCTCAGTCCTGTCATAAAATGAAAGCTAAAATTTACATTTATACAGATTAATGGGAGTATAGGCCTTTCCAACCAGATCCTTGTGCCCCCTACCTGACCTGAAGCCACCTACCTGCCCGGACAGGATCCTCTGAGCTGTGCCTGGCTGGCTACCATTATTTCCTTGTTGCTGCCCATATCCAGGTATGAGAGTGATGCTGCCCGCGCTGAGGCAGGCGACCAACAGGTATCTGCCTGAGCACTTCAAGCATCCGTGGTAGAATTGGCAGAGGTCCCTTGGACACATGCTTTTGTTATAATCCCAAAGTAAACATCTAGCTGACAAATTGCAGTGCTGTTTTCCACTTTCTACAACCAAGTGTGGACACTTACTTCTTCAGCAATTCTTCCTTCTCCTTGGTCTAGCATTTTCCTCCAACTGAATCGGTCTTGGTGACTTCCGGTTAACGGTTATTTGTACCACATTATGAGGGTCCTAGAAAGATGCATTCTGGGCTTTGTAGTCTGTTAAGGGCTGGATTGCATTTAGAACTTGTGATACAGAATATGGCCTTGAAAGGTAATCCTTATATCAGCCTCCTTTTGTAGCAGCATTGCCTCTATGTCACCTCCTCTTGGGTTTGGTCTGAAGTGTAATAGTGCAGTGACAGGCCTCAATGAAATGTCAGAAGTAGGTCGGGTATAACATCAAATAAATATGGTTTGTCCATGCTATGAGCCTTTTGACTGATATAAGGATTACCTTTCAAGGCCATATTCTGTATCACAATGAAGAACTGCCGAAGAAGTAAGTGTCCACACTTAGTTTGAGTGGCATTGTGACTATATGAATCCCATACACAGTCAACACATTGGGCCTTATGTAGGTGGACTGGCATTTACCACTTCATAAATACCGAATCATACCGATTCGGTATTTATGAAGTGGTAAATGCAATGTAGGTAATGAGTCGGTGAATATTACCGAATCGGAAAAATTCGGTAATTACTGAATCGGTATTTACCGATTCGGTAATGAGGCATACCTTCCCATTGATGGGAAGGTATGCCTCGTTACCGAATCGGTAAATACCGATTCGGTAATGGGGGAGCACATGCAAGGGTGGCAGGGTGTCACATTGACACCCTGTTGCACCCCTGATTCAGCCATGTGTGCACATGTGGCGCACATACATGCCCTAAGGGCATGTATGTCTGCCACATTGCACACTTAAACGTGCACAAAAATACTTTTTTTCACCTATTCGTCATTTACCACCAACCTTTAGTTGGTGGTAAATAACGAATCCCCACACCCACCACACACTCCCCCTACATCTCATTTCATGATTCGGTATTTACCGAATCGGTAAATTTACCGAATCGGTAATATTACCGATTCGGTAAATACCGAATCATGAAATTCTCCCCCTACATCTCAAAAGCCAAAATACCGGTCGGTAACGGTATAATTACCGAAAATCGGCCGTTACCGACCGGTATTTGGCTTCCTACATGTGGCCCATTGTGCGGAAGCACAGATAATGATTGCGGCCCATTTCTGCTTATCTCAGAATTCGAATCATAACTGTTACGACAAACCGGCGTCACGACGAGTAGCTCCCCGCGTTCCAATCCTTCCCGAATGCGCTGGGAAGTAAGTTTTCAAATACCGCTTTCATTTCAACAAATATCAGACTCCATCTAAATACCAATGGCTGAATTAGCATTGTACGTTTGTATTACAGACCTGATGGTCGACGACATGAGCGTTGCTATGTTCACCGAATAAGAGACAGGCGTACAGAAGAAACATACAGCAGGTACCATAATTAACACAATAGCAAACAGACATTTTCTATACAAATACAGAATTTAAGAAGGGGTAGATATTAATTAGAAACCTTTTTTTATTTTCTTTGATCAATAGATCACATCCAGTCTTAGCCCTGAGGATAATCCCAAGAATTACATAGGGAATCAAAACGCATCAGTACTATTTACCACTGGGAAAACATTAGCATGGAAATAGGATTCGCTCCTAAGAAACTATTGGAAAGTCTGCATACTTTATGAGCTTGAACACTTGTTCACTTTGGCAAGCAACGTATAGATGAATCACTAATTCAAGAAAAAATTTAAGATTGTCGTTGCTTTGAAAATAATGACTGGCTGAATACTGTAATTTATTTGCAATCAATGTTTGTGTTATATTTGTAAATGTTTGTGTTATTGTTTTATATTGTTTTAGGTTGTTTACATGTTCATTGTCAAAACAAATAGTGTGTTCTCTATCTCTGATTTAAAAGACTTAGGGCCATATGTAGGAAGCCAAATACTGGTCGGTAATGGCCGATTTTCGGTAAATATCCCGTTTCCGACCGGTATTTAGGCTTTTGCTATGTAGGGGGCATATTTCAGGATTCGGTAATTTACCGAATCAGTAATTTTACTGATTCGGTAAATACCGAATCCTGAAATGATATGTAGGTAACACTCAAATGAGTGATGTCTAGGAAAAAGAATTCGGTATTTACCACCAAATATAGGTTGGTGCTAAATACCGAATACATTGCAAAAAGCAATATTTTGCTGAAATAAGAGTGCCATGTGGCAGACATACATGCCCTTAGGGCATGTATGTCCGCCACATGTGCACACATGCAGGAATCAGGGGTGCAACAGGGTGTCAATGTGACACCCTGCCACCCTTGAATGTGCTCCCCCCATTACCGAATCGGTATTTACCAATTCGGTAATGGTAACTGGCTTCCCATTGATTTCTATGGGCCTCCTGGCCCATAGGAATCAATGGGAAGGTATGCATCATTACCGAATCGGTAAATACCGATTCTAAATTACCGACCCTTTCCGAATCGGTAAATATTACCGATTGATTACCTACATCACATTTACCGATTCATAAATACCGAATCAGTAAAATTCAGTATTTATGAGTCGTTAAATGTGACCCTACCTGGGCCATATGTAGGTAGGGTCACATTTACCGACTCATAAATACCTAATTTTACCGATTCGGTATTTATGAATCGGTAAATGTGATGTAGGTAATCAATCGGTAATATTTACTGATTCGGAAAGGGTCGGTAATTTAGAATCGGTATTTACCGATTCGGTAATGATGCATACCTTACCATTGATTCCTATGGGCCAGGAGGCCCATAGGAATCAATGGGAAGCCAGTTACCATTACCGAATCGGTAAATACCGATTCGGTAATGGGGGGAGCACATTCAAGGGTGGCAGGGTGTCACATTGACACCCTGTTGCACCCCTGATTCCTGCAAGTGTGCACATGTGGCGGACATACATGCCCTAAGGGCATGTATGTCTGCCACATGGCACTCTTATTTCAGCAAAATATTGCTTTTTGCAATGTATTCGGTATTTAGCACCAACCTATATTTGGTGGTAAATACCGAATTCTTTTTCCTAGACATCACTCATTTGAGTGTTACCTACATATCATTTCAGGATTTGGTATTTACCGAATCGGTAAAATTACTGATTCGGTAATTTTACCGATTCGGTAAATTACCGAATCCTGAAATATGCCCCCTACATAGCAAAAGCCTAAATACCGGTCGGTAACGTGATATTTACCGAAAATCGTCCGTTACCGACCGGTATTTGGCTTCCTACATATGGCCCTAAATGAAATGGTCTTCTTGAAACAGTTCAAAAAGGATCATTTGAAAAAAAAAACTATGAAGACCAATACAATCAGTGTTTTGTTGTAGTCTGTTAAAGTAGAAAACAGCACTGCAACTGGCAGTTAGATGTTTACTTTGGTTTCATGTATAGGCCCTATAAAGCTGCATGCATTAGGGCCAACCCCCTTTGACAAGTAAGGGTTTGTTATAATCCCAGCATACCCCAATCTGTGTTCCTTAGCTCCTAGTGTTACCTCCCACACCGCCCCTGGTAGGGCACCCCTGAAAGGGCTTATGCACTATCGGCAAACTGACAGCTGTGAATATGGTTCGGCCGAATTTCGCCAGGCCCATTGTATTGGAACTAACCCTTTTTGCCTTCCTCCTGTATTTTTTCTGTCCTGTTTTTGTTGGTTTTATAACTCTGGGCACTTTACCACTGCTGATCAGTGCTAAAGTGCATGTGCTCTCTCTTGTAAACTTGGTAAGATTGGTCTACACCTGTTTGGCATATTTGATTTTCCAGTAAGTCTCTTGTACAGTGGTATCCCCTGTACCCAGGGACTGTAAATTAAATGCTACTAGTGGGATTGCAGCGCTGCCTATGCCACCCACCAAAGTAGCTTTTCAACCCTGTCTCAGGCCTCCTCCGCAGCAGGGCATGCGCACGCAGTTTACTGCTGCAGTGCCTTGGCATTGAAAGTGGTTTCCATGTTTGAAACTCCCTTTTACTACATACAAGTCACCCCTAAGATAGGCCCTAACTAGCTATATGGACAGGGTGCTGTGTAAGTAAAAGGTAGGACATGTGCCTTAACTATGTGGCATGTCCTGGTAGTGACAAACAGCCTACTTGGTTTCTCACTACTGTGAGTTTGCCCTCTTATAGGTTTGTATTGGGGACTCCGTGATATGTGCTTCAGTGGTAATTTATGATATGAGAGGGGTAGAGTGGCCATGTTTGGTATGTTTGGAATAGTAGTGATAAATCCTGCTTACTGGTGAAAGTAGATTTGTCATTACTATTTTAGAAATGCCACTATTAGAAGTGGGCATTTCTGTGTGCTGATGAGTTTTTGTGCCCTGCCTGGATGTGTATTCATCATCTGGTTTAGATTGACAGGAGAGAGGGGATGTGCATTCACTCTATACAGTCACAAGGGGGGGTTGAGTTGTGTCCTTCCTTTCCTGGGTCACGCTAGGCTGAATAGAATTTGGCTGCATTCAGAGTGGCAGGAGGAGTTTCCATTGCAAAATATTAGGCCTGGTCTGCATTTAGACTGGTGGGAGGAGTTGCAACTGCACTTGAATAGGGATATGCCTGCCTTGTACAATGCTGTCTCTGCCCCCTGTAGTGTGCCTGGAGCCAGTGCTTGGGATGTGAATGGGGGTATTGTGCACTTCTAAAGAGTGTTTGAAGTGCCCCCAAGAACAAAGATTGTATGAACTATAAGTACAGTGACTGTGACCCCATATTGGAGAGACACTGTGTCGGACTTGTAACCAGACGCTGCTGGCTCCACATGCTGCACATTGCCAGGAGGTAACTGACAGACTGCCAGTAGAAACGGCCACAGGACTTTGCTGTGTTATGCTGACCTGCCAAGGAGGACCCTGTTTGATGGACTACTGCCTGCACTCCTGCTTTGGAGCCCCAGTGCTCTTCAAGCCTCTGTTGAACTCAATGCGTGGGGAGTGCTGTTTCTGCATCCAGCCGCTCAATGTGACCAGCGCATGGGGTGAGTACTGCCTTACAGAAAATGGTGTGGTGAACGTTGTTGCCCCAGAGGAGCCGCACAGCCTTTCTGACGTCATTTGTGGCGGTGTCCCCCTTTCCCAATAATGCCAAGAGTACAGTATTGCCTTCCCCTTATGAGTTGTGACCGTCAAGGGTGGATGGAGCCTTACAGATGAGCTGAGGTTAGTCCTATATTTACCACCCCTCCCGTGAGGCAGAGTACAGTTACTGTAGAGGCTCAAGGAGGAGCCTTAGGGGGATTGCTCGGCAGCCCTGCTCTCCTTTGTGGGTGGCTGCCATCAAGCATTCTTCCAGAGGAAGACTCATGAGGTCTTGTCGCCAACTGCCCTGACGGTCCATGCCAGCAGGTGTGGTGAGCTGTCAGCAAAGCCCCGGAGGGCCCTAAGCACTTTGCAGAGTGTGCCGGAATACGGACGCCTTGCCTCTCTTCTGGGGGTAGCGAGCCAACCGTGAATGCGGCTGTCCCGAATGTATACCGAGGTCAGAGCATCCCGCTCTCCTTCGCGGGCAACAGATCTTCACCTACGCTGACAGGCGTGAGGTCGAGGCAGGTCTTTCTGCTTGGTTTGCCGTGTCGGTGTGCCACATCACATTCTATGGCCTTTTTGGGCAATTGGTGGTCATTAGCTGCACTGCTCGGATGTGGGCAGTTGCATAGACATAATTCAGCAATGGGGTGACCCAACAAGGTCTCCCCAGTGATTTTTTTTACCTATGGTGGGATTCTTCCCAGAGAGCGGTCAGCTGCTTCATTCCACCCATACCTTAGGGGGTACTGGAACATCTGTTGGCAGGTCGGAATATATCCTCGGCAGAGGTCCCGATCCTGTTTGGCCCCATAAATTACTGCATTCACTGTCTTGGGTAGGCAGGAGGCCTGGACACCTACGTGTAGAGGAACATTACTGTATCATTTCTAATAGAGGTGCAAGTCCATTGGTGCCCTGTATTTACGGTGGGAGAGTTGATGCCCAATGTTTACAGTCAGCATGTTTAGAAATGAATTGTGTTAACCTTATTTGCTACAGGATTTATGTCATGTTATGCCTCAGTGCTATATGGTGATTCCAGTGTTTTCTTGGCTGTAACTAGTCAGAATGCCTACAGCAATTCATGTCCTGATGTTTTCATGATATGGGCACATGCTCACTATTTGTTATTGCCCTAATTGTGATATTATGACGTGCAAGTTATGAGTATTTACCTCAGTGCACTAAATGTGATGTGATGACCACTGCCTTATTTATTTATTTTTATGTATTTATTTTTACAATTTATTAAGCGCAACGTATGCCCTTAGGCGTCTTGGCGCTGAGACTTCAACAGAATCGAAAGAAGACAGAACTTTATCTGGATTGGGATGAGAAGGAGAGACAGAGGGAATCATTTTTGGTTAAATAGCCAAGTTTTCAGTGATTTCCTGAACTGAAGAAGGGTTTGGCTTAGTTTAATATGTAAAGGTAACATATTCCACATTTTAGCGGCCGCTACCACAAAGCGTCTGTCTCCCCAAGACACGGTTTTTGTGCGCGGGACAGTAATTTGTAAACTTGTTATCGATCTCAGGGATCTTGGGGTTTGGTATAGGAACAATTGGTCTTGAAGAAATTGTGGACCTTGCTTATTTAGAGCTTTAAAAGTAAGACATAAAGTCTTAAACTTGATCCTGTTCCTGACTGTGAGCCAGTGAAAGTCCTTAATGGTTTGACTGATGGAATTAAATTTAGATGTTTTTGAAATCAGTCTTGCCGCAGCAATCTGAATTGATTGCATTTTTGCTATCACCCGGAATTGAGCATTTGCAAAAAGACCATTGCAGTAATCCAAAGAAGATAGCACTAAAGTGCTCACTACTGTTTTTGCCGCATTGTCTGGTAGGAACGGAATAATCTTTTTAATAATCCTTAATTTCTGAAATGCAGTTGAGGCGGTTTGATTTGCATGAGAGGCGAAATTAAGTTTATCATCAAAGATGATGCCTAAGTTCCTAACTTTGGATACCGGATTCGGCAGTGTTCCCATAAGTGGAGCCCACCAGGCGGAGGACCATTCTGGAGATAGTTTTCCAAAAATGATCACCTCCGTTTTCTCCGAGTTTAATTTCAGGCAGTTTCCTGCCATCCAATCTCTGATTGCCAGCATACCTTCCTGGAACCTTACTGCTACCTCCTCCCCAGGTCCCTGGCTTTTGCTTGAATGCCTAGATTTCCGACACGGTCAATCAAAATAGAGTGGTTGACCGTGTCGAATGCTGCCGATAGGTCCAGCAGTACTAATACTGCTGTCCCCCCTCGGTCTTTGATGACTCTGATGTCATCTGCAGCTTTGATCAAGGCAGTCTCCGTACCATGCAGCTTCCGAAAGCCGAACTGTGAGTCATCAAGCAATTTATGTTGCTCTATATATTCTGCTAGTTGGAGATTTATAGCTTTCTCAAGCACCTTTGCCAGGAAATGTAATCCTGCAATAGGCCTGTAATTCTTAAGTTCCTCTTTATCCAAAGAGGGTTTCTTCAGCAGCGGTTTGATTGTTGTATTTTTAAGGCTTTCTGGATAAATACCTGTTCTAAATGTGGTATTACAGACTGAGGTGATGATATCTGTAATTGTTTCCAAAACTGGGAGAAGGATCTTAGGGGGGCAAGGATCCAGGGCCGATCCCGATTTTATCTGCTGAATAATTGTTATTATAAGAACATTGTCTATATCTGTAAATTGATCTGAAGAGCAGTGCAATCTTCCCTGATTAGCAGTATTATAGTCTACATTAATTTTGGATGTGAACTCTGAATAAATGTCATTAACTTTAGTAAAAAAGAATTTTGCTATGGAGTCGCAAAAGCTCTGTGAGGCAGGGGGTGCTAGATCTACCACTTTACCAGCCAACTGCTGTACTACTCCAAACAGTTGTTTACTGGAGTTCTTTGCATTTTCTATTTGATGAGCATAGAACTTTTTCTTTGCCTCATTTATCATCTTTTTATAGTGAAGTAGAGTATCTCTGTATTTTCTTCTACTCTCACTATCATACGATCTACGCCAACAACGTTCCTGCGCTCTACATTGTTGCTTTTTTTTCCTCAATTCCTCGTTGAACCAAGGGGCAGATGGTATAGATCTATTTTTAGATATAGATTTTGTGGGCACAAGAGTGTCAATCGCATTTCCAATCCAGGAAGTATATTGATCAGCTGCTGTGTTAGCTTCAAGGGAGATCTTGGGACGTGATCTTTCTAAGTGTTGTTGAAAAGCGACATAATCTAAATCTTTCCAATTTTTAAAGTACTCTTGGATTTTTGGTGCATGCTTTCTACCATATACAGTGTTTACAACATTCACAGCCATTACAGCATAATGATCAGACCACTCAAGTGGCATAATATCAGAGATCATTAGCCCGTTGATGTTGGAAAAAATAGCATCCAACGTGTGGCCAGCCTCGTGTGTAGATGCGGTAATCTTCGAAGAGAGGCCAAAGGCATCGAGATCTGCCAATAACATTTGTGTGTCTGTATCATTAATATTATCTAGGTGAAAATTCCAATCCCCTAGTATCATACATGCATCCTCAATAGCTAGGGTTTCCAACAGTGAGCAAAAATTGGATAAAAAATCATTACGGGGGCCCGGTGGTCGGTATACAAGTATACCTTGAAGATTAAATGTGGGTGTGAGCGAGATGATAAAGTGTAGTGCTTCACAGAACGAGGAATTAATGGGGTTAGTTCTGATAGGGAACTGTGACCGCGATATTATGGCTACACCACCCCCATTCTTTCCCAGCCCATCCATTCTCTGAATGGCATAATTCGGTGGGACTGCAATTACTAAATCTGGGTCTGAAGAGTCATTAAGCCAGGTTTCTGTCACAAATAAAATGTCTATATTATGATCCAGAATTAAATCCGCTATTTCATGTCTGTGCCTCCCAACAGAACGCGCATTAACTAATGACACAGTAATATTTTTAGTTTCTATTCCCTTATTTCCATATCTTATGTTATTTATAAATGGTGGGACGCACTTACATTCTGGGCATCTGATTAGAGCATCTCCAATAACGGACTCAGGGTCATAGCAAGTACATCCATTAGTATATCCTGGTCTAAGTTGTTGCAGCGCGTGCGAGGAGTAGGTAATCTGGGCCCCTTGCGTGGGTAAACCAGGTGTTCTGGCCGACGGCCCGAACCCGGCGCGGACAGGCGCAGACGGGCTTGCCTTTGGCTGCGCCCGCCCGCTGCGCCGTCGGAAGGACATGGATATTTAAGCAGTGCGGAGGAGGACGGGAGGCATCCGAAAACTAGAGCGCAACCTGTGTCGTCCCAGCAAGATGGCGGCTAGCGCCCTTTGACCCCACAACGTCAGCCCTCAATCGGCTGAGCCGGGACCAGAGAATAAACACCAGGAGCCTTGCTGCGTCGGAACTCATGCACACGGGTGTTTCACTCTAAAACAGGCAAGTTAAAATATATACAATTGTTAAAAGTTAAGTAGCAGCGTAGCAACAAGAAAAGATATGGCCCCCGGCTTCCGCCTCAGGGGAAAAATAATTAAAGTCTATGCACTGCAAAGATCACACCCCTTAAGTAGCCAGGGAGGACGGGAGGCGTCCGAAAACTAGAGCGCAACCTGTGTCGTCCCCGCAAGATGGCGGCTAGCGCCCTTTGACCCCACAACGTCAGCCCTCAATCGGCTGAGCCGGGACCAGCGAATAAACACCAGGAGCCTCGCTGCGTAGGAACTCGCGCACACGGGTGTTTCACTCTAAAACAGGCAAGTTAAAATACATACAATTCAATTCAATTCAATTCAAATGATCTTTATTCGGAATTTGGTACATCCATAAAAGTACATACAGAATAAAACACATAAAAAAAATAAAAAAATAAAAAAACACATAAAAACATATATAAAAATTAAGAACAAGATTTCCAGTTGGGTTTGAGCAGCATATATAACGTAAAGTGCATAGTACATAATAAGGATATACATTAGTCTATTAGTATATGTAGTCGTAGATTCCACTTTATCCACTTCCAAAATAATCATACAGATCCAAACACACATATAATTGATTCTGTATACAATTTATATCAGAATGGTAAGGAGCAATGTGCATTCAATGACCATTATGCGTGTTCCATGCTTGCCCTAGATCTCACACAGACTTTTATAAAACAATTTACAGTATGTATAACCTCGTCTGTTGGCAACATTTGTAGGAATCTCAATGCCAGATTAAAGTCCCTTAGATTATATTTACGGAAAATCGGCATTAAATATTGACGGGTATACAACTTATAATGGCCACAGAAGAAAAAATAGTGCAACAAACTTTGTTTTCCACCCTCTGCACAAGGGCAATCCAGCTCTTCTAAACTTTTGTTATAGCCAAGAGGGAAGCTTAGTAAATTGACAATGCTTCCTTCCCGGAACCTGAATAAAAGGCTCCGGTTCCGTCTTCCTATTGGGATTGACAGGTATCTGCAGGGCTTGTTTAAGTTATCATTGCCTGGATCAGTTAGTGGCAAATATTTAATAACAGCAGGTTTTACCAATTCGGATCTCCTTCGTTCCTCCTTATATAGATCAAACAGTGCCCGTTTTACACTGTTCTTGTGAGCGGGGGCAATGGTATTAGGGGCGCTGAACAAAGAACCATGTCCCACGCTCAACAGGCTATTATTGACTGCATTTAACCAGGGTATAAGGTGGGATCTTTCGTATAATAAACAATCAGATATTATACTGCGTGTTAAGGATGCAGCTGGATTGGACCATATTTTTATCCAAAAAAGCGCGGGCCTTGACCTAATAAAATCAGCAATATATGGCAGCCTAAGTTCATTGTGACAAATAAATGTGGGCGCACAGGGAACTCCCCCCAGCACCCTTCTACAAAATCTATTTTCCTCCAACTGGAGAGACGTGCTGTTACAATAACCCCACACTTCTGCTCCATATGTCCCAGTTGGTTGGCATTGGGTACGATAAATATTGAGCAGGGGGGAAATGACATCAGCCAGTTTGGGTTGTCGGAGAGATAAAATTGAGTTGATTGATTTGCCAATTTTATTTCTCGCATAGGCAGCATGTGGCTGCCATGAGCCTGTATTAGAAAATAGTAACCCTAGATAAGGGAAGGTGCTGGTGCATTTTAATATATTGTCCCCTGATTTAATTGAAGTAATGTTGTACTTTTTAGGTCCACAGTTCATAATGAAAGATTTATTAAAATTGGTACTTAAGCCCAAATCGGACATAAAAGCAACAAACCCAGTGATTAAAGTGCGTAAAGCATTCGGGGTACGCCCCATTAATACTGCATCATCCGCATAAAGTAGGGTAGAAATGGGGGAACCGTTTATAATTGGTACATCCTTAGTGGTCTTGCTCAAAGAGCAGCTCAACCCGTTAATATATAAAATAAAAAGCAGTGGGGCGAGTACGCAGCCCTGTCTGACTCCTCTACTAATAAAAATATCATCAGATAATTCACCATCATTATTAATACGTACTCTCGCCTTTAGATCCCTATGTAAATAAGAGAGAAAATATACCAGTGAGTCATCCAAACCATAATCAAGCAAAAGTGACCACAACCTAGAACGATTAACAAAATCAAATGCGGAACTCAGATCCATAAAACCTAAATAAAGCGGGGACTTTTTAACAATGGTATATTTGGCCATAATCAAATTCAAATTAAGACATTGTTCGACAGTGCCCACAAGGCTTCTGAATCCCAATTGACTGCAGTGTAAAACATTATTATCCTCAGCCCAATTCCTTATCCTTTTAAAAATTACCCTTCCAAGAACTTTGAGCGTATTATCGATCAGTGAAATCGGGCGGTAGCAGGCAGGATCCGACCTGTCACCTTTTTTGAATATCGGTACGATGACACTGTTCGACCAGGATTCGGGAATTGAGCTGTCAGCCAAGTTATTAAATAAGTTACATAATAAAGGGGCCCAAAAATTGATTTCAGATTTAATCTGGTCAATAGAAAGACCATCCGGGCCGGGAGCTTTATTACTAGCGCTCTCAAATATAGCGTCCTCGACCTCGGATATTGAAAAGTTCAGCCGGTCAACGGTGTTGGATAGGGGGACAGTGTCTAGAGAAGTGGGTGATATAGCATAAATTTTGGAAAAGTGCTCTACCCACACCTCGCCAGTTATATTGCAATTGATTGGTTTGATGTTAGAACCAAAGGATCTGAGGGACTTGACTTCTCTCCAGAAACCTGTTGTGTCTTTTAATGAGGCAGTGCGCGTGAGAGATTCCCAGTGATTAATCACTAGGGCCTCAGATCTAATGCGTAACACGGATTTGTATTTTGATCTTAATTCTCTCACAAGTTGAGCGTCCCTAGGATTGATTTTTAAGGCCGCCCTCAGGTCCCTATTGGCCTTAGAGCAGGAGGAGTCAAACCAGCGAGGGCCATGATCTATATTAGGCCTAGCTGGTTTAGAGGATTCTCTTTTAATAGCCCCACAAAGATTACCAAAGGCAATAACCACATCGTCGCCTGGGCTAATGTGCGACAGACAAGTCTCTACTATTTTAAGGTGTTTTTTAATTACTCTAGCTAAAATATCTTTATTGTCCACCCCTTTCCATATTAATCTTAGTCTGTCAGTAGATAAAACCAGATTTTGTGCCCCAAACTCTGCTCTCGATGCAACCTTCGTGATCTGTGGATTATCTAAGTATATTCTAAGCGGGTAGTGATCACTATATGCGGAACAGATGACTTCTACTTTTAAAATTATGTCACACAATGTCGGACAGATAAATATATAGTCTATCGTAGAAGCGCAGCCCTGGCCTATATATGTAGGTGTTGATATAATGTTTGCACTAGAACCAGCAATTTCCATGGCATTTACTAAATCACGGGAGGCTAGATGGTTTTTCAACTCTTCACCGTTTCTACATGGAGGACTATTGCGGTACATATGAGCATTAAAATCCCCTCCGATGCAAATGCCATCAAAGGGCCCATACTTCTGCCCCTCCATAATTTCATCAATAAAATTAAACAGTGACAAAAAATTGGCATTGGGACGAGTAACAAAATCATTATTATAAAAGTTAATTATGCATAGTTTCATCCTGTTGGTGTACTTCATAGCCATAAAACATTTACCCGGTGTAGGGATCAATTTGGTTTGTACCCCGGATTTTATTTTAGTCCAGATAGATAAACCCCCACTGGGGCGACCCATAGGTGAAGGAGAAGCCTTTAAATTATAACAACAAAAACCCTCCATTGTAGGTGTAGTTGTGCACCAAGTCTCTTGTAGCATCAATATGTCACAGTTATTTTTAACCCATTCTAACCATTCTTTAATTTTCGTTTTAGTATTGAGGCCCGCTATGTTCCAACTTACAAAAGATAGTTCGAAATCCTGGGGCAATAGTCTTTGGTTCGTGGGTTTTTCTCTCACTACAGTCCGTGGCAAAGGTTGTGGGACTTCCTGAGTTTCAGTGGTTGATGCCAATGATAATTCGACTGAATTAGTCGATGAGGGTCAGTCTAGCATATCCAAATCTGACAAAGGTGCAAATCTATTAAACATATTGAATGGAAATGAAGCTGGCTGGAATTGCATAGGGGGTGGCTGAAAATGCATTGGTGGTGGTTGAAATTGCATTAAGGGTGGCCGTGATTGCATTGTAGGTTGTCTGTAAAAGTAACTCAAAGGTAACATAGTTACAACCGTAGAAATAGCAGAGCAGTTACCATTCCTGTTGAGTAGATGTCTTACAGTACCAGGGTTTTTAAAATTGAGAACGATACAGTCACCTTCCTTATCTTTAGTTAGGGGGCCAACCCAAGACACCCTACGAGCCGATAAAATCTCTCTTGAGATGTCGTATCCGGCACCTTTGTGCTTAGTTAGCCAGTCTATACATTTGTTTCGCAATTGCACCCATGATTCCCCCTGTTCCTCCCTCAACGATGGTACTCCTGCAAGGACCAGGACAAAAGGACAGGCATCCGGTGGCAAATGTAAGGCAGGCCCTTGATGTTTAATAGGCCTGCTTGTCCCTGCTTGCCCAGTACCTTTATTGTTAACAGCAGTTGGTCTTATTGCTGTTATAGATTGGATAGAGCCGTTCTTGTGGTTAGTGGCATTTTTATTAATAATAACGGAAGGGGCAGTTTGTCTAGGTGCAGGCGTTGGGGTAGATTTGGGAGGTAAATTGGATTTTGTCAAGTTCTTCCCTCCATTGGCAGATCGGGGTTGAATTGTAGGTGGTACAATAGAGGGGGCTGATGTTCCAGGGTTACTCGTGCCACCACCCGGTAAGGTGGGAACTTCCTGTTTCTTTAGTGACAGAGTGTGGCTTACAGATTCAAGTTGTTTTACGAGACGGTCAGCTCTGATTTGATCCAAGATGACAGACCCCTTTCTTTTTACTTCTTCGTTTCTAACCAGGTTATCTAATCTATCAAGTCTTTTAAAAACATTATTAAACTGGTTGATCATTTGCTTCTCTAATCGATTAAAAATAGTATCCACTATAGTTTCTATAAGGTTCCCATTCTGTTTCGAGAGATGATAATTATCTCCCATTAGTGTTGTTTGGGTCCATATAGTGTTAGAGGTCCCACTTGAGTCAGAAGTGGTTGCGGTAGGAGTATCATCATCCGCGACCACAAGGTCTTTATCCACAACATGAACAGTTTGTGCCCCAGTAGGTTTTTGTTTATTCCACAAGCTCTGAGGCGTAGGCTGATTCTTGCTAGTTGGGGGTTGTTTCCTTTTATTGGCACTGGGTTTGGTAATGCCTCTTTTGCGTTTTTCCCCTCCCTGTTTATTACTAGTGTCCATAGATCCCAAGGTAGTAACATCATCCTGGGAGGCGATTGTAATAGTGGGAACAATTTCAGACAACAGGGATACGGGGGATGTTAATACCAATACCGGTTTTGTAATAACAACAGCTGGTGATAGTGGAATCCCAGGGCTATTTGACAATGATGTCGGCTGAGTAATATTGTTAGTGCAGCTCATGGACATTCTTCTTTCAGTGTCAGCTATTTCATTTGATACCAAGTTCAATGCATTTTCAAGTAGGGACTCAGATGTAGCAGGGGGGAAAGGGAAATCGTCCTGTATAACACCAGCATTAGCAGACTCCATAGTAGGAGAACATTTAGACTCACCACAGACGAGATGACAATGTTAGAGGGGTGGCCCGCCTGACCACTGCAGACCACTGACGGCCCGCCCTCTGCCAGGGCTCCGCCCGGCGCCGTCCGCGCGCGTCCGCGACGCGGATGGAGCTCCGCGATTTTATGCACCTCCTGGTGCGCAGGACAGGAAGTGGTGGTGTGCAGCCGCAAGGGACGCTGGGAACTGTAGTTCCTCCCCTCGGCAGCCGAGATGGTGAATGACGCCGTCAGCGGAAGTTACCAGCGGTGTTTGCAGCCCAGCGCCCAGCAGCAGTCTCCAAACGGTGAGTGGGCTCCTGCCTCGCACTCGACAGGCTTTCACCACGTGATTCTGTGTATTGTAGCTGGGGCAAGGGAAAACGCTCAATATATCTTGCTATTCACTCATTGCGATCAGCAGAACTCATTACGTGAGGTAAATTCGCAGCAGAAAAAATGCACCACACGTTATCACCTAGTGGACACAGTACATGGTCAAAGCTGGTGGTGAGTGTTTTCTTTTCCCGCGTACGCTTGAAGATGCACTTGCAAGCAGTGAACGCCAATGTCCACACGAGGGCGCTGCAGACCAAGCGTTGGCTGGCAGCGTGTCGCGGCATACAATTGTTAAAAGTTAAGTAGCAGCGTAGCAACAAGAAAAGATATGGCCCACGGCTTCCGCCTCAGGGGAAAAATAATTAAAGAGTGATTTATGATCTAAGTGATGTCATGATAATTGCCTGGTTGACGAAGTGATTATGTGATTTGGGGAATAATGTGTTTTTATGTACAATGCAAAGGAGATGTTTATATAACCTTGTGTGGAGTCTCTTTTTGTTGTATGCCTAGTGTGTCACAGTGGTGTGTGTGTGTTGCGCTAAAGCTTTACACATTGCCTCTGGGATGAGCCTGACTGCTCTGCCAAGCTACCAAGAGGGTGAGAAGGGGTTATCTTGGGTGTGTTACTCCCTTACCCTGACTAGAGTGGTGGGTTCTGCCTGGCTTAGGTGCATACCCTAGCCAACGAGAACCCCCATTTCTAATACATTGCATGCTGTCATAGGTCCGTGCCTAGCTCCCCCCATTGGGCCTCTGTGTCCACTGCTAACTGAGCCTGGAATTCCTCATCATATTTGGCCCAATCATATCCCCTAAAGTTAAGGTGCGCCTTCCAAATGACATCTATGTAGTTGAACATTGCTACTACCCTCTCTGAGAAGTTTTCACAGTAGACACTAGCATATATGAGGAAAGCTGCAGACCAGTTTTCAATCGTCACTGGAACTTTCAGATGCTAGATAGTTCTAACTCCTCCTTGGAGCCATCTTTGGACCTGAGCTCCCAATGCAGTAATTTTTTTATCTCAACATACTCCCCTTTCCTCATCCTCTCTTTTGTTGACTTCATGAAGTGTGCCCTCAATGGCTTTGATGTCTCCATGTATAGTAACTTTTTGAATTTCACGTTCTTACTGTCTTTTTTGTCTCACGTGTCCTGCTGGTTGCCCTGCTGCCCTACCCCTGGTCCTACTCTTGCCTCCCCACTTCATTCCTCTGTTTTCTTTTGTGTTGGCTCTTTATTGTCCATGCTCACTGGGTGGTACTCTGTCCCAGTACCAGTGTCCCGCACATAGCATCCTTTCCTTAAGCCTACTGAAACCATTTTTAAGTGTGCCTCCCCACTGGTCGGAGAATCCCTCGCCTCAACCCCCACTGAGAGCGTCCGCATACGGGCCTGCCACTGGAGTGGCCCTTGCGATGCTCTGTATCTGCATGCACCTCCTGTTTTTTCTTCTTATCTGGCACCAAAGTCGGTGCCCACTCAGGGGCCCACAGTTTTGCTGCCATCTGTTGACTGTGTCTGTCTTGACCAGTCCCTTGCTGGTGTGGCCTTGTATCCTGCAACACATTAGGTGCGCAAACATTAGACAACTCCTCCACTCTCCCCTCCTCCCACCATTGAGATTCAGTTTCCTCCTGCAGCTCCCCTTCCTCTAAGCTGCCCTCATCATAATCCAGCACTACCTGTGTACAATCTACCCCGAGCTGTCTGTGCTCGCTGCTGTCCCACCGATCCATCGAGGGGATGTGAGGTGATGTGACAATGTCTTTGTTATCACTATCTGGGGGTCCGTACCTTACCCCCACCTTCTTACCACTGCAAGACGCATAGTTCCATGATCCGAGCTGGTGGAGAATTCTCCAAATCCTTCCACATGTTGCACCGCCCGGGTGGTGCTGTACCCGCATGTGGCAGTGATCTTGGGGTCCACCGCTTCATGCCAGCTAGCAACACGGGGCTTTGTTGATGCTTCTCTTTGTGGCCACTGAGCCACACATGGCTCATCTGAGTCCTGCCCCCAAATTCCACACTTCGTCCTGCAAAAAAAAAACATGGTCCGGTGTGCAGGTCAACGTGAACTCCCTCACTATGGGCTCCCCCAACCTCTCACTCGACAAGCCATCCAGGGGGGCACTAGCACCCCAGTAACCAACCTGTCTGGTGTCCCTGCTAGCCCCTCCTTCCAGGGCCTCATCCAACTGGCCCTTCGGTGCTCTCTTGTGCCCTGCATGGCCATAGACCCTGCCCGGGGCACTACCACCCACAAACTGACCAGCGTCTCTACTCTGTGCCTGCTCTCAAAGCTACCCCTCCCCTGCTCTTCCTCTTTGCTCCACTTCAAGCTATCCAGGCCCCCGCAAGCTTAGTAAGACTCCCTCACCCATGACCCTTCTCCCTTTGCTCTACCCAGCCCTCCTCAGGTGTCCCCATAAGCTTCCTGTGTAGCATATCCCTGGCTCTCACTGGAGCTCTGTCTAACCAAGAGTCACTTCTCCATTCAATATCCTGCCCCACCCTACCCCAGAACCTGAGCCCTGGGCCTGCTGACACCCCCCCCCCCTGATTCTCCATTACCCCCAGTCATCCATGCTTCTACACTTCCCTAAAGTCTACCTCAAGCCAAGGCTCCTCCTGCTACCTCAGGGCCCTTTACCCAGGGGCGTAACACAGGCCCCCCGCAGCCTGCGCGGTGCTGGGGGCCCCCATGCTCCAGGGGCCCCCTCACTTTCAGTGGAGGGAGATGGCTGCGCCTGCAAGCAAGCCTCTTCAGTTTTCGCAAATAAAAAGGTTCTCCTGCGCGCACGGCCTCCCCAAGTCCCCATAAATTCAACTGTGCACCCACGCCACGGTGACGGCCTCTCCGAGTCTTCCCTCTCTTTCTGTCTCGCTCCTCAGCTAGTGAAAGCCGAGACTTCAAGAAAGGGTATTACCCTCTCTTTCCTCCTTTCGTTTATTTGCTCCCCTGTGAAATGGATCCAAAAAAGAAAAAAAATGTTGTTGGAAACGTTCTCTTTTTCTGACACAAGTGCAGCCTCGGAGTGGAGAGAAATAAAACATTCCAAATGTGAAAAATAAATAACTAAATAAAGCAAGACAGAGTAGTTGCAAGGTGGTCAGATTGATTTATTTACACTTAAACACATTAGCGCCACTTTACAGTGTTTGCCAGTGAAGTGATACTTTTGTTTTCTCCTCTCTCTTTGAACAACATTGTTTTCCCTGTGTGGGAAAGTGCACCTTACCTGGAGGTAATGAAATACCTGCTTGATGGGTGAATTGGAAAACAAAATGTGTACAGCGACTGTGTGTTTACGAATTTGGGGGCATGTCATCAAGGCGAAGCGATAAAATTATCGCCGCTTTAGCGTCCATTTTCGGGTGAAAAGCGGCGATAATTTTATCGCACCATCAGCAAGGACACGCTAACGCGTGCTCCTATGCCTCTTCACCGGTTTCCTTAATGACTATCATAGTAACGCCAATGATATGCAAAGTGGGCGTACCCGAGTATAATAACGTGGGAAAGGGCGCTAACTGACCTATCTCCTATTAACAATCTCGTCGCTAACCTTCCTAGCGACGAGAAAAGTAGCGCTAACCACGCTTATCGCAGGTTACATTACGCCTGCTATTATTCTTACTAAGCCATATAAACCTATGGTAGGTGGATGTGGGCATAAGCACACCCTCCTCTATTAACATGGAATCACCTATCGCTGTGCGATTATCTCTGGATTTCCAGCGATAATCGCACATTTTGCAGCTATCGCTTGGATTTTTATCGCTTTGGAGATAAGCATTGCTGATAGCATGCTATCTCCGCGATAAAATCCTGCGATAGCTGGCGATAATTATCCTTGCGCTAAGTGATAATTATCGCCAGCTGTTGCTGATATGCCCCTTGGGGGCATATTATCAAGGACGGCGTTAAAATGATCGCCGCTTTAGCAGCAGGAAACTGCCGCTAAAGCGGCGATAATGGGCTTGATAATATGCCGCAGACAATTCCAATAGAAGCCCATGTTCACACCAGAAACTGGGCTTCAATTGGAATTCTCTGCGGCATATTATCAAGCCCATTATCGACGCTTTTAGTGGCAGTTTCCTGCCGTTAAAGCGGCGATAATTTTAACGTCGTCCTTGATAATATGCCCCGTGGTCTTTTTAAACCATACTGCCTATGTTTTGAAAGGATATAAGCAATGGGCACTGAAACGGGTCCCTTCCGGGCCCTGTAGTCATGGCCTTACCTTTTCATGCAAAAGCACTCACTAATTTCAGAATAATGAGTGTAAAAGGAAAACGGGAATCATGTTGTTCCTGCTTACATTTCACATGCTTTACTTAATCTTGCATTCCCTATGAGTGTTTGCTTTTTCAAGGATGTTGTTAATTTTTTTTAGGCAGCATATTGCTCTTGTCTAGTGCGTAATTAGAACTGAGACACATTCGGGTGTTTATAGCAGGTCAGTGCAGTGCAAGTTTCTCTAGGTGGGGCAGTATGGTGTTCAGTGGGGAGAGGATTTGGCGCTATGGTCAGAGCTGCTGAAGTGGAACTGGTGAACCAGGTTCAGCCTTAATGACCAGGCTCCAAGACCACTCTCCTGAGGGAGCACATTCCTGTGCTACACCTTATAAGGCGCTGCAAGATCTTAAAAGCCCTGGTGTTTTAGCACCAGCAGGTGGACCCTAGCGGTGGCAAGTGTAGATTAACCTTGAAGGCCTGTCCACCACTATCCATGAAGTTCACCTCGAGTCTTGGGAACAGACCTATGAAGCAGCACATCATAGAGTGGCAGTGACTCTGTCACTGAAGTCACAGTCCCCTTGAGCAGGGTGGCTCTAGGGCAGTGTGACAGCACCGGGCGCTAACTTCAGGTGGGGGCTTCGTGTTTGTAAGTATAATATTGTTTCAAAAGCAATTGCCGCCTCCTTCCTGGCCTCCAACATTTTTGGGCAACAATAAAAATGTCTTGATAACTCCAGTGATTAATGTTCTTAGTAGAGAGAGATGGTGTTTTGTCTAGGGGAAGGTTTGACTCATGAAAAGGAATGGCAGAGGTGTAATGTGCATGCTGCTAAGAACATGTGCCATGCAGATCACAAAGTGCACATAATGTGAATAGGTCAGTGGGTTACTGCTTTTGTCAGAGAGACCCTATTGTTACTTGCAGTTAATAAGTTAAAATTCTAACATAGGACAGTGAGCTATTAACTGTCATGTAAGAGCTGTATGCAAACTCCAAGGTATAAATTAGAGCGTTATGTTTTTTCCCCAGTCTTTGATTATCCTAATGTTGCAAAAAAGGGTTCATTTGAGTAGAAATCAATTCTGATTATTAAAGAGAACCCCAACCATGGTATTATGTTTTTAATTCTGAGTTTGTGTTTCTGCAGACCAATCACTATTAAACTATGCTGCCTACTAGTATGGTTGTCATGTGACTCCTACACTTTGTAGTCCTTTGTCTTTCCTACACAGTGATTTACACACATATGAATGATTGTCTCTGTGTAATATGTGTGATGTAAAGTGCTCTGACACCTTACACTGGTATTAGTGGTGCTGTAACTTTTCTGATACTTTATTATTTTTAAATTTGTACACATTCTAACAGTCTCTGTAAAGATTTTTCCTTATTAGTACTAGTGGAACATACAACTGCAGCAATGAGAAAGGTGACCAGTCAACCTTTGCAAAGTGCCCTCCACTTCACAGCAGCACAAGACACATTTTTAGTAACTTTTGATGTGTTTGAGCTATAAACAATTTATTAGTTGAAATCATCAGATTATGCAGCAGATGATGTAGTATGTGGCAAATATGGCAACGCCATAGTTATGTGCAAAACATTTGCAAACTAGGATATGTTGACATTCATGTTTGAACTGCTCTTGTGGAAAAAGGGAGGAGAAGTGCTGATGACAGAAACTCCATGACTGGGAGACAAATGGCTTGCGATTCCACTTTTTAGGATATTTGGGACATTCTGTGATTTGAAACGTATCCCACTTTGTGAATGTATTTTAATGTCAATAACACATATTTAACCTTAAATAAACATGTGTTTTGATTGGTCAAATTAAATAATGTAATAAGCTGCAACAGGTTAGTGAAATGGGAAACAAATACTAAAAATTGGGATGTTTTGCTCTTTCTGCCACACCTCTCACTCCGCCCACTGACCCAATCCATTGGTTATTCCCGCCCTCTGATTCTCCTCCCACAGTTCCCCTACTTTTTTTCCCCCACTTCGACCACTGCCTGACACTAACATGCACTAGAGACAACTGTGGGCTTTTACCACTGGGTCTCTTAGAGAATGACATCTCAGGTCCTATACACGAAGGCTAAACACAGCACGTTTCTGGGTTCTCCACACAACGTGTTTGCTATTTGACGCCAGACTTCTGCAGCTTGTGTTGAGGAAATTAAACATCCCCTTGTGCTTGTATAAATAATAGCTGCCAAGTGTCATTGGCACCATGTTGTGTCCATTCGTAGCTTTTTTCCAACAACACTTTGCATGCTGGAATGTTTAACCCCTTACTTAGATGGTCACAGCACAACTCCCAGAATGCAAGGCGCTGTTGGCTTAAAATCCAAGCCTGGCTGGCAGTGTCACACGTGGCGATAGAGCCATTTGGAGGCAATAGTGAATCTGTAATTTAGCAGGCATGTCTGTACTCTTAGTAAATTGTAAATACCACCAGTCTTGACACACTGAGATCTGAGGCCTCTGTTTGTTATGAAGTAAAGCCCAGTCTGGTGGTTCAGGTCAGTCCTTGTGAGGGAAGCTGCTGGACTTGTTTTTACCATGCACTTTGAAAGTGTTTTCACCTTGATGCATGAAGAAAGTTGGATTGTTTTACAAAACATGTTTTTGTATATTGCTGGACTGGTGATTGCTTTATTTTGCACTTTGAAAGTATTTGCACTTTTTATTTTGCTTTACCAACTACAGTTTGTATAGATTGTCATTAGGTACTTGCTGATATGGTTTGTTTTTATCCTACAAGCAGTGTTATTTATGGTGTTGCTTGCACTTGTCTGTAATACGTGTACCTTAAATCTTGTATTTAGCATTGTTTACACTACAGAAATGATAAATTAAAACAGACAAACATCTGCATCAATGTTCTGAAGCTTCCAAACAGTTTTCTTCCTCAGCCTTGTTTGCCTGCCTGTTTTGCAGTGCTTACTAATAAAGACATTATGATTGAAATTTCTTCCTCAGTTCACGTTATCATGCACAACCCTTGACAGTCGCTAGTGTGTGCCATGCAGATAATTCAAAAGTCTATTTCTCTTGACTTTCGCAGGATACTGAGTTATAGCTTGTGTACTTCTCATGTATATTGTCAGTCGAGTTTTTATGGAATTGCAGGTTTGGGTTGGTCTTTCAAAGTTTCAAGGTATTGTCAATTTTATTTCAGACCCTTCATAGTTGTTCTTTGTTCTTCAGCCATAGGCAGTTCCTGACACAATAGGATCACTCCCCTTGGCACTGTTCTGATTGCTGCCTCAGTTAAATAATCTGCTTTTGAGAGTATTGTTACAAATGGCATAGCTTGTATATTAAGAGTGTTTCCCACTTTCTCATTAGAACTTAGAGAAAGACAATATAGAGGCATTTCATTTAAATGTTGGAGGTTTCAAATCAAAATATGCTAGATTTCTGGGTGGTAGGGCAAAGTGGTAGATGGTGGGCCTGCCGCCGGGGGAGGGGGGCCCCCCTCCATGTGCTTTGCAGGGGGGCCCCCTCAAGTTTTGTTACGCCACTGCCTTAACCGACCTATTCTCTCCACCATACCCCCCTCCCTGATACCATCCCCGTTACACTGCCTCCATCCCCCCCTCACTCTACCACCGCATGGCCGCATGACCATCGGCGGGGGACCGCCCCATTTTCTAGACCGTGAGGCCTCTTTATCCTGTTGCGAGGTCTCGCGCTATTACGCATGTTCACTTCGCCCCCCGCTGCATCCTGCAAGTCCTCACTCGGAGTCACAGGAGCCTCGCACTGCCTCTAATAATCTGTTTTCCTGCAAGGCATTCCCCACCCTGCGGGAGGCCTCACTGACATCTAATTCCCCCCCCCTGCGGCCCGGGCTGGCCGCTTTACCTCCTCTATGGAAGGCCACTCTCCATACGTGAGAGCAGCCCCTCCCACTCACCAGTGCTTCAACATTGGCAGTTGGCCTGCTCCCAGACAAGCAGACCCGCACCGTCACAGCCACACCCCAGCGGCCTTCCTCGACGGCCGCCCAGTCAACGCCGGAGGCCCGTCCTTCAAGAGGTTGAGACAACCGGCCTCGGCCAGAAGTCCCATTGCCTGGGCCACCCTCTCGTCACCTGCGGACACCATAGGTGGAAGTACCAAGCTAAACTACCTGCATTCTACCCTAATAAACCTGCTAAGGCAAAAGGACAAAAAATGCTACAGGTTGCCAGCCACCATGCTATCACGCTAAAATGGTGCCTGGCAACCAAAATGGGGACCCTATATATGTTGGGCTATGTCATAGCCCAAGAGAAGCCCAAACGCACTGTGCAGTCCCCTGGACTGCACCACTTCCCTAAAGAGGGGGGGAGGGGGCAGGGGGGCGGCCCTCCCTCCGGTTGGGCTGCCCCCCAAAACTCCAATGGCACCATTTTGTTTTGATAAGACCAAGTTTGCTTACTTAGTAACTCTCATCTTCATGCATTATTAGTGCCACAATAAGCGGTAAATGAGGGCACCATCCATGACACAATCGTTGCATTATCGGGCTATGAATACCGGCACAGTAACTGAATGATTGGTTTGTGCTTACTGCTCCAATCACCATCAAATCAGGCCTAATTAACGATACACTGACTGACTAATTGTACAATGGCTCATTCTACGACTGTGTGCCAGATATTGAATTACTGACACAGTAATTTTACCTTTCTTGAATAAACACTCTTTGTGTTAATTCATTTGTGTACTTCATTTTGCCAGAACATATATAAACGTAGAATAATACCAGCACAACGATTAAAAATGAAATATCTAAAAATCAGATTAGAATTGCTAAAAAATATATGTAGACTGGGCAGCCTTAGTTTCAGCCGAGCAATAATTTAGCGCGGCTTGTGAATTCACTGGCATCAGGCATTGCCATTTCAGCTCCAACTTGATGTTGCTGTTTTTGATATTTTTTATAAGCAGCAGCATCATTTGTCTTTTCTCGTTTCTTGCTGTGATGCCAAATTAATACAGACAGAGCTTCTACGTGCCTCGCTGGCAGTGCCAGGATCCATCCACTAGCAGATGTTGAACGGCATTGGGCACTAGTATAGCCCGCAGCACTCACTGGCACGTGCAGAAATTATAATAGAATAGAAAAACGAGGCAGAGAGAACTGCACTAAATAGGGCATTAATAAGGGAAGAGATCCTGGCTAGCAATTAAGTTCCGACTCCTAAGGATGGGCAGGTTGAGCCCTGGCTCCAGGAATCTGAGGAGGGGTGAAGAAGTGCTGCAGATCGGCGCATATAAATTCTCCCAGCTTCCACGGACAGAGTAAATCTACAGTCACACGCGCAGTCACACATCATACGCTAGGGCCCATGTCACTAAATTCACGCTATTACTCTATCCACACTGAATATAGGAGAGAAAACCTAGACCAATCTGCATCTACAATGAGGTCAATGCGACCATAATGACATTGCCTTGAGTCATGATCTTTAAACATAAGAAATACATTTGAAAACTCAATAAATGTACAAAGAATAAACACCCGACACTGTAATTCAAACAAGAGCTTATTTATCTAAAATTAGTTCAAAAGTAAAATCAATCATTAGCAAAATCGTTATTCTCATAATTACCTATTCTAGCTAAATGGGACAGGTCAGGTCTCTCGGTAAAGTCTCTCGAGCTGCCGTCCTCAGCATGAAGTCCAAACGCGATGACCGCAAGGAACGCAATGAATGTAAAGAGCGCAATGAACATGGACCCTCTCTGGTCTAACATTTTTATAGGAAAACTAACAAATCAAGTAACAAATAAGGTGCCGATCACAATCCGGTAAAAAATTCCCCCGTGCGACTCGTATCGGGTCTTTTTACCGTACGAATCGTACAAGTGCCGTACGAACTGGCAATCACGATTCGCATGGTAAAAAGTCCATACGAACCGCACTGGGAATCATTCCCCACACGTCCTCGGGTCGGAAAATGTGTCCGACACGTCCTCGGACGATTTACCTTACAAACGTGAAAAGCCAAGTCCGACCGAGGAATCACGATCCATCCCGTGCGTCCGAGCGTACAACCGTATGGAAAAAACACCGTCCGCACCGAACACCCATAGCAACCATGGAGACATGTGCCCGCATACGCGCCCAACACTCCCCCCAGCCCCCGTATGTCCGACACGTACCCCCCGTGTATGTATACCCCCACCCGTCTAGGTACACCCCAGTACGTTCCAGTCGAACCCCCACCCCAGTACGTGTCATACCCCCGTCAATGTACACCCCCCCACCCCTGTACGTGTCGTACCCCCGTGTACCCCCACCCCAGTACGTTCCAGTCGTACCCCCACCCCTGGACGTGTCGTACCCCCCGTGTACCTACACCCAAGTACGTTCCAGTCGTACCCCCACCCCAGGACGTGTCGTACCACCGTCAATGTACACCCCCCCACCCCTGTACGTGTCGTACCACCGTCTATGTACACCCCAGTACATTCCAGTCGTACCCCCACCCCAGTACGTGTCATACCCCCCGTGTACCTACACCCCAGTACGTTCCAGTCGTACCCCCACCCCAGTACGTGTCGTACCACCGTCAATGTACACCCCCCACCCCTGTACGTGTCGTACCCCCCGTGTACCTACACCCCAGTACGTTCCAGTCGTACCCCCACCCCTGGACGTGTCGTACCCCCCGTGTACCTACACCCAAGTACGTTCCAGTCGTACCCCCACCCCAGGACGTGTCGTACCACCGTCAATGTACACCCCCCACCCCTGTACGTGTCGTACCCCCCGTGTACCTACACCCCAGTACGTTCCAGTCGTACCCCCACCCCTGGACGTGTCGTACCCCCCGTGTACCTACACCCAAGTACGTTCCAGTCGTACCCCCACCCCAGGACGTGTCGTACCACCGTCAATGTACACCCCCCCACCCCAGTACGTGTCGTACCACCGTCAATGTACACCCCCCCACCCCAGTACGTGTCGTACCACCGTCTAGGTACACCCCAGTACGTTCCAGTCGAACCCCCACCCCAGTACGTGTCATACCCCCGTCAATGTACACCCCCCCACCCCTGTACGTGTCGTACCCCCGTGTACCCCCACCCCAGTATGTTCCAGTCGTACCCCCACCCCTGGACGTGTCATACCCCCGTCAATGTACACCCCCCCACCCCTGTACGTGTCGTACCACCGTCTATGTACACCCCAGTACATTCCAGTCGTACCCCCACCCCAGTACGTGTCATACCCCCCGTGTACCTACACCCCAGTACGTTCCAGTCGTACCCCCACCCCAGGACGTGTCGTACCACCGTCAATGTACACCCCCCCACCCCAGTACGTGTCGTACCACCGTCAATGTACACCCCCCCACCCCAGTACGTGTCGTACCCCCCGTGTACCTACACCGAAGTACGTTCGAGTCGTACCCCCACCCCAGGACGTGTCGTACCCCCCCGTGTACCTACACCCAATATGTTCCAGTCGTACCCCCACCCCTGTACGTGTCGTACCCCCCGTGTACCTACACCCAAGTACGTTCGAGTCGTACCCCCACCCCAGGACGTGTCGTACCCCCCGTGTACCTACACCCCAGTACGTTCCAGTCGTACCCCCACCCCAGTACGTGTCGTACCACCGTCAATGTACACCCCCCACCCCTGTACGTGTCGTACCCCCCGTGTACCTACACCCCAGTACGTTCCAGTCGTACCCCCACCCCTGGACGTGTCGTACCCCCCGTGTACCTACACCCAAGTACGTTCCAGTCGTACCCCCACCCCAGGACGTGTCGTACCACCGTCAATGTACACCCCCCCACCCCAGTACGTGTCGTACCACCGTCAATGTACACCCCCCCACCCCAGTACGTGTCGTACCCCCCGTGTACCTACACCCAAGTACGTTCGAGTCGTACCCCCACCCCAGGACGTGTCGTACCCCCCCGTGTACCTACACCCAAGTACGTTCCAGTCGTACCCCCACCCCTGTACGTGTCGTACCCCCCGTGTACCTACACCCAAGTACGTTCGAGTCGTACCCCCACCCCAGGACGTGTCGTACCCCCCGTGTACCTACACCCCAGTACGTTCCAGTCGTACCCCCACCCCAGTACGTGTCGTACCACCGTCAATGTACACCCCCCACCCCTGTACGTGTCGTACCCCCCGTGTACCTACACCCAAGTACGTTCCAGTCGTACCCCCACCCCAGTACGTTCCTGGCGCACCCCCAACACAACCTCCTAAGTACGGAGCGCACCCCATGCCCCAACATCACAACCGCATGTACGAGTCTTACAAAGCCACACACAAGGACAAAATCGTACAACCAAATGGCCCATGTACACACCGTACACACGCTCAAAACGCACGTACACAACCAGGACAAAATAAAACAACACAAGAATACACCAGTCGAAAGGCACACAGCCACTAAACATGGCCAACAACCACTTAAATAACACAATCACTGACCTGCAACTGCCAAAAACAAACAGAGGCCCAATACACCACCACTCCTTATAACACACCCACCCAAAATTCAAAAACTGCCACACCCACCCATGGACCAATAAAAAGGGCCCACACACACAAACCATGAGCCTTTCCAACAGACTCACTGCTGCCAGACACCACAGAACCAGACTACAAGCTACACCACACCTTACACTTGCACACCTTCAAACGACCACCCTCACAAACACCCTCTCATCACATTCACACACACACACAACCATCCACACCCCCCCCCAACATCCACACCCCCCCCCACACCCACACCATCCCCACCCACACCCCTCACCATGCCCACTACCAAGAATCCAAAGTTCAGTCACCGAGAGTTGGAGGTCCTTGTTGATCAAATCCTCAGAGTCGAGCCACAGATCTTTGGAACATTGGTCAGAAGCACCAGCCAGGCAGCCAAAACAGCCATGTGGCAGACCATCGTCGATGCTGTGAATGCTGTTGCGGACACCAGGAGGACCAAGCAGGATTGCCAGAACAGGTGGTACGATCTGCGGAGGAGGGTCAGAGCCAAGAGGCAGGAGGAACACGACCAGGCCAACGCCACCGGAGGAGGGCCCTCCCGCAGAGCCGTACAGTACCATCCCTGGGAGGAGAGGGTGATGGCCATACTGCCGGTGGAGGCAGTTGAAGGAGTAGAAGGACTCCGAGACCCGGGTGAGTACACAAACAACGCACCTCACATGGGGGGAACTGCAACCACAACCAAAATCAATAACAGGCACGCAACCACCACAAGCCATCGCATTACTCAACCACACTCCATGAGCAGGCACATGCCACTGCTGCCACCATGCCCCATGCACCCAGCTGGACAATGTCAAGTCACAGGCCACAGAAGACAACAACACATGACACGGTAACCCGGATGGCGGGAGGCTGGGCACCAAGAATCACATAGTGCGACTCCAAAGCAGACAACAATGCCCTCTGCCCATATGGCCTAGGTCACAGCCAGACAAACACTGTGTCCCAACACAGGAATGACTTGCCAGCAAATGGCGGACGCCTTGCATCAACACATGGGGGTGAAGGCACTGTTTTGCACATGCCAGCAGCTAACGAACAGCCAACAGTGTATAAGAGTGGCAGCACACACCACCACAGCAGCAGCGCACAGACACACAGCAGACAAAATGGGTGCCTGGAGATCAGAAACAAACTCACATCAACAGGCCAAGGGCCACTCAAAGATCTGCTAACAGTGTGTGCCCAGGAAGCTGGGCCAAGGTGACAGAGGGTGACACACGGAGGGAGGGAGAGGGGGACAGAGAGGGAGGGAGAGGGGGACAGAGAGGGAGGGAGAGGGGGACTGAGAGGGAGGGAGACGGACAGAGGGAGGAGGCTGACACACGGAGGGAGGGAGAGGGGGACACAGAGGGTGGGAGAGGGGGACAGGGAGGGAGGGAGAGGGGGACTGAGAGGGAGGGAGACGGACAGAGGGAGGAGGCTGACACACGGAGGGAGGGAGAGGGGGACACAGAGGGTGGGAGAGGGGGACAGGGAGGGAGGGAGAGGGGGACTGAGAGGGAGGGAGACGGACAGAGGGAGGAGGCTGACACACGGAGGGAGGGAGAGGGGGACACAGAGGGTGGGAGAGGGGGACAGAGAGGGAGGGAGAGGGGGACTGAGAGGGAGGGAGACGGACAGAGGGAGGAGGCTGACACACGGAGGGAGGGAGAGGGGGACACAGAGGGAGGGAGAGGGGGACAGAGAGGGAGGGAGAGGGGGACAGAGAGGGAGGGAGAGGGGGACAGAGAGGGAGGGAGAGGGGGACACAGAGGGAGGGAGAGGGGGACAGAGAGGGAGGGAGAGGGGGACAGAGAGGGAGGGAGAGGGGGACTGAGAGGGAGGGAGACGGACAGAGGGAGGAGGCTGACACACGGAGGGAGGGAGAGGGGGACAGAGAGGGAGGGAGAGGGGGACAGAGAAGGAGGGAGACACAGGGAGAGCAAATCAGTCCTTTGGTGTGTGGGAATGTCTGCTCGTCAGCAGGTGGACTGCGTGCATGTAGACAAGGGTGCCCAGTGCCAGAACCCCCCCTCTTCATCATGGCAAAACGCAGGGCCATGTTACAACCTGTACACGAGCACAAGGACAGCCACCTGCATCATATGAGTGTGTGGATCCACTCCATGTGCACATGTACAGTGCTACAAGGAAGGCGCAAACGCATAGCTCGGCACACATGCACACTCCACTGCTGACTGCAGTCACACTTGACGCAGCAAGTAAGACTGTGCCACACATAGTTAAAGGGGCCAAATTGGTGCCCAAGGGACACACACATGCACAAGTGCACTGTGAGTGGAATGCAAGACAGATCCTAATTCCAAGAGGAAATGTGCCAACTTTGTAACGGATGAAACATGGATGTTGCATGGATCAAAATTAACATTGTCTCTCTCACACACAGGTCAACGTCGTGCTGCACCCCCCAACACTGGGGGGGAACACTCACAGGACCCGGATCTGCAGGAGACCGATCCCACCGGCAGCGACAACTCTCACCACTCTGCGGACGACCCCGACCGACCTGGCCCCTCTGGTGTCCAACCACCTGCAGCACCTGCGTCAGGTACAACCGTGCCAACCACCACCCCCACTCCTGCCACATCCCAGGAGACACCCAGGATCCCTGCCCCAACACCACAATGCAGCCAGGCTCGCCAGGAGGGACACGGTGTCCCGGGCACCCAGGAGGAGGCAGGCGACAACGCCAATGCCACCCCGCAGGGGTCCCGGAGACCCCATGTGCCCACAAGTGCAGGCCAGACGCAAGTGGGCAGGGGTGGTGGGAGTGGAGAGCGGCGGAGGCGCGAGCCTGACCAGTTGGCTGGGGATCCGGTATTTTCCCATGTCCGTAACATCCTGGACTCATACCGGCAGGACACCACGGGCATGGCCCAGGTTGTGTCCGTCCTCGAGGGGATCAAGGTCCAGCAGGCCCAGCAACATGCGGAGCTAATAGCCTGTCTACAGCTACACCAACGGAGGATGGAGGACAGACAGGCTCAGCAAGTGACGGCGTCCCAGGGGATTCACGCTGAACTCCGTCGGATGGCCGACACCATGGCCGACCCTCCCTGTGCCAGAAGGCGGAGAACATCACCACCCACAGGGAGGGATCATGAGGAGGAGGAGGAAACATCCGACGGAGCATCCCAGACGTCGTCACGGCCTGCTGCTGAGGTTCCCCGCAGGAAGCCGGGTCGTCCACGGAAAGGACCGTGAGGGTGGCTGCTACATCACCATCTCCCAGGACACCTGGCCTGGCACCTGGCCCACTGGAGCAACAGCATCACAGCATCAAGAGACATTCTCTGCCACATGGCCCTGCTGGTCACTGGCTGACCAATGTTGACAAAGACTGTTGCATGGACTCTGAGGATTTCCAATGGCAAGGACACCAACTCCCCTACTGAACTTTGGATTCCCTAATCCCGGAAAGGCCCTCACTTGGCCCCCCCCCCCAATAATAAATCACACTATTAAGAGTAGATGCCTGCTGGTAGCATTATTACCTAACATGTGTCTTGTACAGTCTAAACATGCCTGAGTCATCTGTTCACTTCAACCATCCACACCCTGGGGCCTGAGTCTGGCACAGGACACATGGGTCACAGTTTTCTAGGCAAGACAGACATGGAGCACCATACACACCCGTGATGGTCAGAACCAGCTGAGGGGGTGGCCGAACAACCGTGCTGACAGACACATTGAGTACAGCAACAGTCATGCGCAGAGGTCAGGGATCCTGGCCCGTGTCCTGGGGGGCACCCAGGTACGTGTAGACAGGTGGCAGAACCATGTCCTGCAAGCTTGAGTCCGGTGGATGCAGAGAATGGGGTCATGGACAACGTTGGATGCATGGGGATGGCACATGTCACAATACCCACACAGTCATGGACATCATGCCCATTACACAGTCTCAGCACACACACACAGCTTGCATCTTGCCACTCGACACATTGACACATAGCCACAATCAGGGAATACCATGCCAGACATGCAGGATGCACCGTGCCAACACACCAGCATTGACTGAGAAGAGGCACCTTGGAGGCATAGGGACACCTTTAATAGTCATGTGTTTGGGATTGCAGAGGCAACTTGAAGTACACATGAACACATCATGTGGAGTAACATGTGGCTCCAACACTGGCACCCCCCTTCTGCAGCACAAATGCGTGATAGCCATGGAACTGGCACACAAGTGTCGGATAATAGCTAAATACCCACAGCTGCTCACGGAGAGACTGCCATACACCATACATCCGCTGATGTGGAAGTCCCACGCCATGTCAAGACAATGTTAACCGTATGTGTCCGAGGGCAGTGTCACACACATTGATGCCTTCATCACAATCCACCATCCCATCACTGATGACTGACAACCAGGCAGCCCATCTATTCAGGTGTACCCAGCTGCATGTCGTGTCCCATGGGGATGCCACATGTCTGCAGAGGACCCAAACCCCGACCGGGGCAGTGTGCACACATCGTGAACAACTGCCACACCCAATACACCCCAGATGCATCCCTTACCCCATGGAGACTTCCAAACGTGTCCGTGCCTGTAACGCTGAGTCAGCCCACGATGCCATGTCCATGAGGAATAGCAGTGCCACAACAATGCAACCAGCAAACGGCATGCGCAGGTACCTGGGGAAGAGAGACACACAAGAAGTCAGCCACAAGAAGCACAGCCACTTGCATGTGCATTTACTCGACACATGTATGTATGACAACATGCTAGGTCACAATTATGCCTGGGGAAATACTACCATCACTGCCACCATCACTCCAGTGACACACCCACACACACCTCTGACCCACGTGCCATACATGCAGGTGGAGACACACATCACAACGCATGCCACACGGGGACCAATGCGTGCACACTCAGACCCTGGTACTCACCACTAAGCAAAGAAGTCGCGTATGAGCCGAGTCCGGATGTCCTCTTGCGGCTCCACATCCTCCACATCACTAGCCCCATTGCCAAGCCCTTCGTCCTCCACGGGTGGATGGTCCTCGTCATCTTGATCCAGGATGAGGGGCACAGCTCTTTCAACTGCCATGTTGTGCAGCATGCAGCAGACCATGAAGATCTTGCAGACCTTCACCGGGGCATATGGGAGTGCGCCGCCGGTCTTGTGGAGGCACCGGAATCGGCTCTTCAGCATGCCAAACGTCCTCTCTATCACTCGCCTTGTCCGGCCATGGGCGGTGTTGTAGCGGAGCTGGGCCGGCGTGATGGGGTTGCGGAGAGGTGTCAGCAGCCAAGGCATGTTGGGATAGCCAGCGTCCCCTAAATGGAAAGCACATGGATATCGTTAGAACTGGCGAAGCGGTAGTGCTGCTCGGCCAAACAGAATACAGGACAGACAGACTGTACCCACCAACAACACATGCACGTTCGTTGCGCAGCTGCATCATCATATCAGGCATCCCGCTACGCCTCATGATGTAGGCATCGTGTGCTGATCCTGGAAAACGAGCACAGACATGTGAAATCACCATGTTGGACAGACACACCACAAGGGCATTGATGGAGTGGTAGTGCTTCCGATTGCGGTACGCCACCTCCCGTGCGTGTGGTGGTACCAAACCTACATGTGTCCCATCTATGGACCCAATGACATGGGGCATCCCTCCCAGGGCATAGAAACCACGCTTGACCTCAGTCATCTGTTCAGGGGTTGGGAACTTGATGAAGTCATCCAGGTGAATCAACATGGCCTCCAAGAAATCATGCAGCACACCGCTGAACATGCTCTGGGACATGCCACCAACATGAGCTATGGTATATTGGAAGGTACCCGTGGCAAGGAAATGTAGGGCAGCCATTACCTTCAGCTGGGGTGTCAGTGCCGTAGGATACCTGTGCTGCGGTTGCAGGTGTGGTGCCAGTCTCGCCGTCAGCTCCAGAATCAACGGTTGGGTGAAGCGGTAGAGCCGGATCCTGTCATTCTCCTGCATGGTGGCCAAGTCTGGAATTCTTCGGGCAACAGGAGGCGCTCTGCAGTAATTTGGAAGTGACAAGGAAGAGTGAGTGCACTACGAGAACAACTCATGTCTACTGAGCACATGTAAATCTGCCAATACACACATGCCACATAGGGAGTCAGGCATGTGCTACATGCCCAGGACACGTATGGATGCAAGGTGACACTCCTTCCAAGACCCAGCTACACACGGTGATTGAGAACCTCCCCATGCCACGCCATGGGAATAGCTGTGTCCCAGTGCAAGTGCACTGCCCGACGCAAGACAGGAGTGACATACACCCACACATCAGCAGAAGTGTGATGCTGATTGCAGAGACTGGCAGCAGAACACTTGAGCCACAGGTCACATGACATTACACTAGTCCAGCCCACACACCTTGCCATGAAGGTGCACATGTCATGACTCCCCACACATTCCTTGTGAGTTTGCTGACATGGCCTTGTCACGCTACTCCGTGTCCCTTGCATACATGTGCACCTCACATCCGGTAACACATGTGGCATGGTGTTGGGAACAGTGTGCAATGACAATCTACACACAGCCACATGTTGGTTGCTGCAACGGCTGCAGCTTTTGAGGGTGCAACAACATCAACCCGATGTAAATCCCGGACACATATATGGCATAGTCACATTGTGCACTGTGGGTAGTGATGAGTCATGTGTCATGACCCCTGTACCGGGCATCATGGGACACTTCCGTGTGTTGGTGTCCGTGCCATGCCAGTGACGCTCACCCCAAGTGCGCAGTCCCACATGCACACATGTCAAAGGAGTCAAGGGCATGCCTGGCACACATTGCACCCTCACACAGTACACATGTACACATCTCATCATACATCTGGTGCCTTCTCCACTCAGGAGGCATGTTCCACATCACAGCCTGTGACACCTGTGCCCAACACATGTGGTAATGCACAGACGATGCCTTGGTGTCCATTCCTGGACAAGTATGTCCATCCATGGACAAGTATGTCCGCCCTATTCCGACATGTGTGTCGCCTATCACCACAGTGATGTGTAAAATCCGCCGTACTGCTGCTGAGAGGGCCTGTGCATGTTCCCAAATCACTGTGGGAGTGCTGCCGTATGTGTACCCATCGTGATGGCGAGCGTAGATGCGAGTGTACGGTCCGTACCACTACGGGTACGCATACGCGTGCAGACCCATAGTGATAGTGAGCGTAGATGCGAGTGTACGGTCCGTACCACTACGGGTACGCATACGCGTGCAGACCCATAGTGATAGTGAGCGTAGATGCGAGTGTACGGTCCGTACCACTACGGGTACGCATACGCGTGCAGACCCATAGTGGTACGGACCGTACACTCGCATCTACGCTCACTATCACTATGGGTCTGCACGCGTATGCGTACCCGTAGTGGTACGGACCGTACACTCGCATCTACGCTCACTATCACTATGGGTCTGCACGCGTATGCGTACCCGTAGTGGTACGGACCGTACACTCGCATCTACGCTCACTATCACTATGGGTCTGCACGCGTATGCGTACCCGTAGTGGTACGGACCGTACACTCGCATCTATGCTCACTATCACTATGGGTCTGCACGCGTATGCGTACCCGTAGTGGTACGGACCGTACACTCGCATCTACGCTCACTATCACTATGGGTCTGCACGCGTATGCGTACCCGTAGTGGTACGGACCGTACACTCGCATCTACGCTCACTATCACTATGGGTCTGCACGCGTATGCGTACCCGTAGTGATAGTGAGCGTAGATGCGAGTGTTCGGTCCGTACCACTACGAGTACGCATACGCGTGCAGACCAAAAGTGATGGAGAGCGTAGGCATGCATGTACGGGCCGTTGCCATGCATTTGGGGTGCCCTAGGGCCCCCACACGCACCGTACCTGTGTGTGATGCTCCAAATTACATGGGGGACAAGTATTAAGGCCTACATGCATGCTGGTTGTCATGGAGACCAAGTTCAAAATTGGAAATTGTTCTGGAAGGTGCACAGCAGAAGTCAGTTGGGATTTGTCTACATTGTTGCAATGTGTTTGTGGGGCTGACATCATGCAGGAGAATGAAACCGATAGAGAACCCACAGACTGCTAGGTTTGAAGGGATTGGTGGAAACATAGGATGCAAATGTGAGTGACCAATCTCTCTGTACTCCTGTGCATGAGACTGGGCAGAAGGGCACATATAAGGCAGCCAGGTCCCATGAGGGAGCACTTGCCTGCACATCTTTGCATTCGTCGACCCAGCTGCTGCTACTGATTCCCTGGAACCATGTCAAGGGCTGTGGAGAGGACACAGCCATTCACCCTGGAAGAGAACATGGCTCTGCTGGATGTGATCCTCCCACAGTACTCCATGCTGTATGGGCGACCAGGTTATCAGGTGAGTGCATAGGCCACTGCCACAGACTGTCCCTATGTGGTGACTGTGACTTCTGCCATTGCGTCCAGGTGTAACACACATGCCATGTACTGTCGGGGGGGTCCCAGGGGGGGGGGTGCCTGATGTCTCCCAGCAGTGCCCTGAGACAGGAGGGGTGGGGGCCTATCACTCACAGCAGTGCCCTGAGACAGGAGGGGTGTGTGCAGAGTCCTCCCAGCAGTGCCCTGAGACAGGAGGGGTGGGTGCAGAGTCCTCCCAGCAGTGCCCTGAGACAGGAGGGGTGTGTGCAGAGTCCTCCCAGCAGTGCCCTGAGACAGGAGGGGTGTGTGCAGAGTCCTCCCAGCAGTGCCCTGAGACAGGAGGGGTGGGTGCAGAGTCCTCCCAGCAGTGCCCTGAGACAGGAGGGGTGGGTGTGGAGTCCTCACAGCAGTGCCCTGAGACAGGAGGGGTGGGTGTGGAGTCCTCACAGCAGTGCCCTGAGACAGGAGGGGTGGGTGTGGAGTCCTCACAGCAGTGCCCTGAGACAGGAGGGGTGGGGGCCTATCACTCACAGCAGTGCCCTGAGACAGGAGGGGTGTGTGCAGAGTCCTCCCAGCAGTGCCCTGAGACAGGAGGGGTGGGTGCAGAGTCCTCCCAGCAGTGCCCTGACACAGGAGGGGTGGGTGTGGAGTCCTCACAGCAGTGCCCTGACACAGGAGGGGTGGGTGTGGAGTCCTCACAGCAGTGCCCTGAGACAGGAGGGGTGTGTGCAGAGTCCTCCCAGCAGTGCCCTGAGACAGGAGGGGTGTGTGCAGAGTCCTCCCAGCAGTGCCCTGAGACAGGAGGGGTGGGTGCAGAGTCCTCCCAGCAGTGCCCTGAGACAGGAGGGGTGTGTGCAGAGTCCTCCCAGCAGTGCCCTGAGACAGGAGGGGTGGGTGCAGAGTCCTCCCAGCAGTGCCCTGAGACAGGAGGGGTGGGTGTGGAGTCCTCACAGCAGTGCCCTGAGACAGGAGGGGTGTGTGCAGAGTCCTCCCAGCAGTGCCCTGAGACAGGAGGGGTGGGTGCAGAGTCCTCCCAGCAGTGCCCAGAGACAGGAGGGGTGTGTGCAGAGTCCTCCCAGCAGTGCCCTGACACAGGAGGGGTGGGTGTGGAGTCCTCCCAGCAGTGCCCTGAGACAGGAGGTGTGGGTGTGGAGTCCTCCCAGCAGTGCCCTGACACAGGAGGGGTGGGTGCAGAGTCCTCCCAGCAGTGCCCTGACACAGGAGGGGTGGGTGCAGAGTCCACCCAGCAGTGCCCTGAGACAGGAGGGGTGGGTGCAGAGTCCTCCCAGCAGTGCCCTGACACAGGAGGGGTGGGTGTGGAGTCCTCCCAGCAGTGCCCTGACACAGGAGGGGTGGGTGTGGAGTCCTCCCAGCAGTGCCCTGAGACAGGAGGGGTGGGTGTGGAGTCCTCCCAGCAGTGCCCTGACACAGGAGGGGTGGGTGCAGAGTCCTCCCAGCAGTGCCCTGACACAGGAGGGGTGGGTGCAGAGTCCTCCCAGCAGTGCCCTGACACAGGAGGGGTGGGTGCAGAGTCCTCCCAGCAGTGCCCTGAGACAGGAGGGGTGGGTGTGGAGTCCTCACAGCAGTGCCCTGAGACAGGAGGGGTGTGTGCAGAGTCCTCCCAGCAGTGCCCTGAGACAGGAGGGGTGTGTGCAGAGTCCTCCCAGCAGTGCCCTGAGACAGGAGGGGTGGGTGCAGAGTCCTCCCAGCAGTGCCCTGAGACAGGAGGGGTGGGTGCAGAGTCCTCCCAGCAGTGCCCTGAGCCAGGAGGGGTGGGTGTGATGCACAGTGTGAGCCTAGATCATTGATTGTGACATTGCCATCATTCCACCTGTGTACCCACTGTGGCACGTACTGCTTTTTCCCTCACCAGGGGATGATGTCCCTATGACAAAGGTGCAATGCGTTGGCTGCATGACATGCCTTGTTGTTACCAGCTAATTTGTACCCATATGTCTCTCTGTGACATGTGGCTGGTGTATTGATGTGGTGTCACTTGTTCCTCCTCACAGGTAGGCGCCACTGCCAAGGAGCAGATCTGGCTGACCGCCGTCAGTGCCGTGAGGGTTGTGGATGGTCGGAGGCGGCGCCTGGCCCAGGTGAGGAAACGCTGGCAGGATATCCGGTGCTGGACGCGGAGGATTGCACGGCTCCTGCTGGGGGACTCACCTGAGAGCCACAAGAACCGCGGCCGCCGCCGTCTGAGCCACCTCCACAGGCGTGTGCTGCCGGTGGTCTTTCCAGACCTGGAGAGGCGCTTACAGGCAATGCAGCAGCCGGAAGGGGGTAGGTACATGTGTGTTTGTTGTGTGTCACCGGCATTTGTAAGGGCACAGTAGCATGAATCCACTGGCAGGGTTTAAAGGTGCTGTGCAGATCCTGTTTGGCCCAGTATAGCGCTGTGCCCCTGCCACCCTTCCCCTCCTTGCAATGTGTTCCCTGGTCTGTGTGTAGTCACTCCTTCCCAGGGTAATGTAGGCTGGCGCTTTGTCCACGGGAACAATGTCTGTAGCATCATGTGTGGGGGTGGTGTGTAACAGGTTGTGGGACCTTGCCTGTGCACTGTCAAGTTCACTGCATGTGGGTTTCATGTCAGTTGGCACTGATGCTGACTCCAGACATGGGAGTTGGTCTCTCATGTGTCATGCCTTACAGCGCGCATGTCCTATGTAGTGGCCTGTGACATGATGTGCATGACTGTGCGATACACATAGTGTAGGGATGGTGACGTGTGTTGCTGTCATTACCATTCAGTAGCATGTAGTTGCGTGCCCACTACTGTCCCCTGGGGCACCTTTTCCTCAGTGGTGTATGTGTCATCATGAACGTGGCCACTGTCAGTGTCTACAGCGTAAGTTGTGCTCTGTGCCATTGTCCCCTGTCACCATGTATATAGACGTGCTAATTTGTACAGGTGTCCACTGTGCAGCCTGACCTGATTGTCCTTCTTCATACTCACAGTTGCCAGTGCCTGTGTGTCTTGTTATACTCATCTGAGGATGGGCACTGGTACCTCATTATTTGTACAGGCGCACCTTGGCTGTTTGGCGTCCAATCTTGCTTTTTGCCTGCCCCTGTGTGTATCACCCAGACCATGAGATGTTGGTGCCACCTGTGTCTCCACAATTTGCCTCGTGTAGGGTCTTGTTGGGGCGGGCAATGCCTATGTGTTAAATCCTGATTACCACTTGCTGGGTCTGGGCAGTGTGTGATGTGCCTGGACACACACGCAATGTGCAGTGACCGAGTCATGTTGTGCATGTTTTCAGCATTACCTATGCAGCATGTGTCTCAAGTTCATGGATATGGTCCCTGGTCATCGGTATTTTCGCAAACGCTGTGTGGTGCAGATGCAGTGCTGGATTGTCCCCAGGACCTGGGTGCTATGTCAGACTCCTTTTCCTGTGTTTAGCTATTGTCTCATGCTCTCCATGGTATTTCAGTGGCATGGTGGCTCAACCAACTGTGTGTTGCATGCCCTACATCGGTACCCTGTTCAGTAGATGTTAGGGATCTTCCTTTTCAGGCCATGCAATGTTACCTATGTAGATTGGACTCATGTGACAGATGTGTACAGGTGTCTGAATAATTTCTGTCTCTCCACCCTGCCCACAGCATCGTCGGGGGACACAGAGGGAGACATGGACACAGACCAGGCGGAGGGACCGAGCACCAGTGCCAGCCGTGACATCGGGTCTGGCACATCGAGTGGGACAGAGGCGGAGGAGAGTGTGGCCGAGGACCTGTCGACTGGCACATCAGACTACGAAGCTGACAGGTCCGGGGACGATGTCTCCGAGTGGGCGGAGGCTGCACCAGCAGCTGACAGCGGAACAACACCTCGCACCGCCCCCTCAGTTTCCACCAGCCGCCTCCCACTTGCTCGTGTCCCTTCCCAGCGTGCCCGGTCACAGCATGTCTCCTTCCTGCCAGGCACCGCGCCCCCTGCCCCTGTCTCCACTGCTGCCGCCAATGCAGAGTCTGTGGACATCCAGCGGCAACTGCAGGTTGGTCAGGCTGCGATCCTTAATGTCCTCCATGCCCACGGCAAAACCCTCACCAACATCGAGGCTTTCTTGGAGGGCATTCATTCATCGCAGGCTGACCAACGCAACTTGCTGAGGTCCATCGACTCCACACTGACTGCAGCAGTGGGTCTCCTGCAGCGCGACCTCCCCCCACCTACCCCTGCCCCATCCACACTTCCCACTCCCATGCCTGTCACACGTACACCCAGACGTCGGCATGCACCCACATCAACGGACACGGGCACCACACCAGCAGGGAAGGTCCACCGCACTCCTCCTGACACGCACACACAGGGTGAGGTAGGCACACCCACTGGGTCGGGGGGCAAACGTGTGACACGCAGCCATAGTGGGAGTCCGCATTCCACCCAGTCCACTCCCTCCAAATCCCCTCCCCTCAGCTCTCCTGGCCACATCTCCCCCAAGGACTCCTTCATGGCCGCTCTGTCCCTGAGCCCCACAGTTACACCACCACGCAAGCGGTCACGGAGGTCCCCGGTCAGGGTGGTTGAGTCTCCCCCCCTGTCTCCACCCTCCCCCGGTGGCGCTGCGACCCATCCCTCTGACCCCCCCCCCTCCTTGGGGCCTGAGGTCCCTTCGGGTGCAGGGGACTCCCTGGATGACCTTGCAAAGGTGTGTAGTGCCATCCTGGCCTCCGCCTTTGGCACTGACCCACCCCCTGTGGTGGACTCCTCCATCCCTGCACCCACAACGCCGCCCCTTTGCCCTGATGTCCCTGCGGTGCCTGTTGCTCCCCCCCCCCCCTGATGCCCTCACCAGTGTGGAAGACGATGCCATTTGACTGTGCAGGCAAGGTAGGGGACACGCATCCCACTGTGTCCCCCATCTAGCTGAGAATCATTGACTGCCCTATGGGCTTTGTGAAGATTGAACTGCCTGCGATCCACGGACATTGTGCTCCTGCAGAATAAAGCTTAATTTTGTTTTCATTATCACACTACTGCTATGCTGGTATTGGTGTTGGTGGGGCTGCTACATGGTTTTGGGTGGTGTGTAAGGGTTTGGGTGTGTGGGATATGTAGTAGTGTACTGCTCATTGGTGGGACCCTGTGATCTGTGTGCCATCACAAGGTGTTGGCTAACTTTCTTTGTTCATGTAGGCAGTTACTGCATGGTGCACTTGTCCAAGGGTGTATTCCTTCCTCTGTGTACCCAGCTTTCTTCCCTGCAGGGTGTTCCCAATGTTTAGCGCAGAGCTGTGTCTACATGAGCTGTGTGTGTGACGGAGCCCTTCTACTTTGGCCATGCATGCAGGGCCATGTCTCCACCTGCGACAATCGTGGCATCCTTGGTGATCACTGTACTTGTGTGTGGAGTCTGTTGACATGAGTTCATGGGGACATGTTCCCTTGTAGCCAGTATGCATGTGGATAATTCTGGCCTCACACACATGTGTTACACCCCTCCAGTCTCAGGGCACTGCTGGGAGGACTCTGCACCCACCCCTCCTGTCTCAGGGCACTGCTGGGAGGACTCCACACCCACCCCTCCTGTGTCTGGGCACTGCTGGGAGGACTCTGCACCCACCCCTCCTGTGTCAGGGCACTGCTGGGAGGACTCTGCACCCACCCCTCCTGTGTCAGGGCACTGCTGGGAGGACTCTGCACCCACCCCTCCTGTGTCAGGGCACTGCTGGGAGGACTCCACACCCACCCCTCCTGTCTCAGGGCACTGCTGGGAGGACTCCACACCCACCCCTCCTGTGTCAGGGCACTGCTGGGAGGACTCCACACCCACCCCTCCTGTGTCAGGGCACTGCTGGGAGGACTCTGCACCCACCCCTCCTGTCTCAGGGCACTGCTGGGTGGACTCTGCACCCACCCCTCCTGTGTCAGGGCACTGCTGGGAGGACTCTGCACCCACCCCTCCTGTGTCAGGGCACTGCTGGGAGGACTCCACACCCACACCTCCTGTCTCAGGGCACTGCTGGGAGGACTCCACACCCACCCCTCCTGTGTCAGGGCACTGCTGGGAGGACTCTGCACACACCCCTCCTGTCTCTGGGCACTGCTGGGAGGACTCTGCACCCACCCCTCCTGTCTCAGGGCACTGCTGGGAGGACTCTGCACACACCCCTCCTGTCTCTGGGCACTGCTGGGAGTGATGGGCACCCACCCCTCCTGTCTCAGGGCACTGCTGGGAGGACTCTGCACCCACCCCTCCTGTCTCAGGGCACTGCTGGGAGGACTCTGCACACACCCCTCCTGTCTCTGGGCACTGCTGGGAGTGATGGGCACCCACCCCTCCTGTCTCAGGGCACTGCTGGGAGGACTCCACACCCACCACTCCTGTCTCAGGGCACTGCTGGGTGGACTCTGCACACACACCTCCGATTTCTGGATAGGTGCGCTTGGCACATACACGGTGGGGTTACGCACACTGCATTAGAGGTGAGGGTACGAGTCTACTGACACTGGTGTGGTGGGGGTACGCTCCGTACGTCCGCGGGTGTGGGTACGGGTCGTACTTACACTGTTGGGCAGGGGGGTACGCTCCTTGCATTCGTGGGTGGGGGTTCGAGTCGTACTTACACTGTTGGCATGGGGGGTACGCTCCATGCATACGCGGGTGGGGCTACGGGTCGTACTTACACTGTTGGGCAGGGGGGTACGCTCCTTGCATTCGCGGGTGGGGGTACGGGTCGTACTTACACTGTTGGGCTGGGGGTACGCTCCGTACGTCCGCGGGTGGGGGTACGGGTCGTACTTACACTGTTGGGCTGGGGGTACGCTCCGTACGTCCGCGGGTGGGGGTACGGGTCGTACTTACACTGTTGGGCTGGGGGTACGCTCCGTACGTCCGCGGGTGGGGGTACGGGTCGTACTTACACTGTTGGGCTGGGGGTACGCTCCGTACGTCCGCGGGTGGGGGTACGGGTCGTACTTACACTGTTGGGCTGGGGGTACGCTCCGTACGTCCGTGGGTGGGGGTACGGGTCGTACTTACACTGTTGGGCTGGGGGTACGCTCCGTACGTCCGCGGGTGGGGGTACGGGTCGTACTTACACTGTTGGGCTGGGGGTACGCTCCGTACGTCCGCGGGTGGGGGTACGGGTCGTACTTACACTGTTGGGCTGGGGGTACGCTCCGTACGTCCGCGGGTGGGGGTACGGGTCGTACTTACACTGTTGGGCTGGGGGTACGCTCCGTACGTCCGCGGGTGTGGGTACGGGTCGTACTTACACTGTTGGGCAGGGGGGTACGCTCCTTGCATTCGCGGGTGGGGGTACGGGTCGTACTTACACTGTTGGGCAGGGGGGTACGCTCCTTGCATTCGCGGGTGGGGGTACGGGTCGTACTTACACTGTTGGGCTGGGGGTACGCTCCGTACGTCCGCGGGTGGGGGTACGGGTCGTACTTACACTGTTGGGCTGGGGGTACGCTCCGTACGTCCGCGGGTGTGGGTACGGGTCGTACTTACACTGTTGGGCTGGGGGTACGCTCCGTACGTCCGCGGGTGTGGGTACGGGTCGTACTTACACTGTTGGGCAGGGGGGTACGCTCCTTGCATTCGCGGGTGGGGGTACGGGTCGTACTTACACTGTTGGGGTGGGGGGTACGCTCCTTGCATTCGTGGGTGGGGGTACGGGTCGTACTTACACTGTTGGGCTGGGGGGTACGCTCCTTGCATTCGTGGGTGGGGGTTCGAGTCGTACTTACACTGTTGGCATGGGGGGTACGCTCCATGCATTCGTGGGTGGGGGTACGGGTCGTACTTACACTGTTGGGCAGGGGGGTACGCTCCTTGCATACGCGGGTGGGGGTACGGGTCGTACTTTCACTGTTGGGGTGGGGGGTACGCTCCTTGCATACGGGGTGGGGGTAGGGTCCGTACATATCCGTCCCCACGCTATGTGACGTTTGTGCGGCCCGTACCCAGGCCTTTGCCACGTGGGTGCGATCCGTCCCGCCATTGTTGGGGTGACGTGTGTGGGCGTGGTCCGACTCGTACCCACGCTCTTCAGGCGTGGGTACGGGACGTACCTGTCTGGTTGTGTTGCCGGTTCGCGTGGTGACGGACTTCCGTTGTGGCGGTCGCTGGATTATCAGGACACGCCCCCACCCCCTCGTGGTGACCAGGGCATGGGAGTCAGGTATGTCCAGGCCATGTGTAGTGTGTCACTCATGTGGTTGTTTTGTGGCCTGCCCTGGTAGTGCCACCCCCACCCCACCCCACTTTCCCCCCTCCCTTAGTTATTCTGACCTTCTGCGGCGTCTGCGTCGTAACCTGTAGAGGAGGTGGACTGCTATGAGGGCAGGGATGACTCGTAGGTTCGGGTCCATGTCTGTCCGTCACGTACTGGTCCTCCTTGTTCGCGTCGTCGTCTGTCCGTCGCGTACTGGTGGTCCTTGTTCGCGTCGTCCTGATTTCCCGGCAGTTTTTGGCTGCCGCAAAATATTCACCGTGCGGGGTGACGTCGGTGCGAATCGTGATTCCTGGGTCGTGAATGGCTGGCTGCGTGCGTCCCGACGTCAGGTCGGCGCTTTCCCGGATCGCATTGGTAGGTGTTTTTTGTTCGGTCGGTCTTTTTTACGATTCCTACGGTAATGGTGTACCCGTGCGAATCGTAATTCCATGTTTGTATATTTTGACGACCGGGTACGCGTCGGACGGAGAATATGCTCCGTCCGACGGTTCGTACCCGGTTTTTACCGGATTGTGATCGGCACCTAAATGTTTAATATCCGTTGAGCCACTGAGCAGAGCGAGCAGGAAAGGAAGTCTTTAGATACATTTAGAAAATCTCTGCTCAGGAAAAATCCCAAAAATAAAAAGACGGAAGAAGGAAACTCGAGTTTGCAAATGTTTCTTTCGAAGACGCTCTTCCTTGATATCTCTAGCAGAGCCACCGCAGCATTGTCATTGTTCATTGTGGCTTTATCCTTGTCCAAGGCAATTGGACTCATGCCCAGAGCTGCTGTCCTCACGGAAAACTTTAAAACCAGGCAAAGACTGTGGTCAGGTGACTCTCGACCATGTTCAGCAAGGCCCTCTCATCAAAATTCAATCACTCGAGCGCAGGCTGTAAAAGGCAGCCATCTTTTTCTAGGCCAAACGGACCATCTTAATTAAAAGAGACAAAAACAATGTTACCACATCATAATGATTGTACAGTGTTAAACCCCTCTAATACCCTTATGTGTATGTACTTATCTAGCCCTCTGCAACACAATAAAGCATTAGTACACGTTATTTTAAAAGCACAAAACACAAAACAAATAGCATTTGTGAATAAACCGCACACTATTATTAAGCAACATAAATGCATCCCACGTGTAGTTTCTCTCATTAGTGATATTAATTAATCCAGACAAAACAAACTATTAAATAGTCATTTTAAATTAGTAATTTTAAATCATAACATATAGACGAAACTGGAGCTCAAAATTCAATAAATTTTCAACAGAAAACTCTGCTCCAGCAGAAGCACAGAAACTTTAAGGATGCAGGGAGTGCAAGAGAGTGTGGCAATATCAATGCAAGATTTTTTAAAGATTTCCTGTTTTAAAAAATCTTCCAAATTTGAGCTTATCTGGGAAGAGACAGTTACTTCCCTTTACTGATATATAAACTAGAATGTCGGCTAGTATTTGAAGGTGTTGGGGGGTGCGGGTTTCGGGTGGAGGAGAGATTGAAATTGAAAATAAAATACAGACTCGCCTATCTGCCGCTGCCACCCTCTGTTGCCCCTGCCTACTTTTGGTCCTCTTCCCCGCTTGCAGGGCAGGAAGTAGGATACATCAGGCTCTGCAGCATTGTGATTGTTTTGAGCACCATGGTTCGGCGCTCAGCCAGAGAATGGGAGGCTGGGCATGTTCTTCATGCAGGCTGTAATGCAGCCTACATGGAGAACATGCAAAGTGCGTATGAATGTTTGGCCGACCCAAGAGGGCCGGCCAAACATTAATGTGCACTTTAGGGAGTGCAAACCACTGCTCCCCTCCCCTGCTCTGTCAGCAGAGCAGCCTCACCCCGTCCGGACCACAAACCTGCTGCAACAAGGAAAACATAAAATGATAATAACATAGAGTTATTATTGTTTTATTTTTCCTTTAGAGATACTGCTTAAAAGCAGTGGGGTGACGATCCTCCACCTTAGCGGAGGAGCTGCCACTGCTAATCTAGCGAATACTGTTTTCTCTGCAGACTCCCTTATTGAAATTGTCCAGTTGCTACGTTATCACCTTTAAATATGATTCATACTATTGGAGTATCCAGGAGGCCTTCTGGGCCCAGTGGGTACTCGAAACACTGGTACTGGCCAGGAGACATAGAGCCAGGCCGTGTACTGTGCTCAGGGTTGGTGGGACTGTTGCAAAGCTAACCACACCGGAAAAGCCAGCGCATTCCTTATTGTGCACGTGTGTTTTGACAAGAGCAGATGTTCTTCATTCTATGTGTTTCACAATGGAATGCTGTACTCACTAAGGGGCATATTAGCAAGGGCTGACGATATAATTATCACAGGTTTAGCGTCCGTTTTCAGGCGATAAGCGGCGATAATTATATCGCAATATCATCAAGGACACGCCAGCGCGTGTTTCATTGATGTAGAGCCTGTTTTTTCACAGCCTCGCCTCGCTAATGAGATGCAAAGAAGGCGTGGATGTGAAAACAACACATGAAAATATCGCGATAATAACAAGGAGGTGCAGCGAGGAAAAAAATCGCGCTACCTCGGCCTCAACGCTGGAATTTAACATCTGTTAAATTTCAGACTAAGGCATACTAATAATGGTAGGTGGATTATGCTGATACGACCACAGGGTCGTATCAGCAATGTCATCGCTGTTTTCCATGGAATATCACTGGAAAACCAGCGATGTTCCATGGTAAACACAGCTATCGCTGAAATATTATTGCCATAGCGCTATGTATTGTTAATATAGCGTTATCATGGAGATAATTTTCAGCGACAGCCGGCGATAATATTTCTACCGCTATGTGGGGCCAGCGATAATTATTGCTGGCCCTTGTTAATAAGCACCAACATTTTTTTTTTTGTAATTAGAATAAATAACGTTATCGCCTTAAAGTAGGGATTTCAACCAATGAAAGGCAAAAAATGAGTATAGCATAGTTCAATGTATAACTCTATGTAGTACTGCTTTCAGTCTGCTTCTAGCAGCATGTAGTATAAAACGGCTTAGGGCGTAACATGCTTTTTCGGTTGTGGTAATCTTCTGGTTAATTTTCATGTCACCACATCCTGCACATGGTGTTATATGGTCACTATAAATCACACGTTATTTAAACTCTTTTTTAATGACCCTTTTATATAGTATAGGCACAATAGTGGTACTATAGTTAAGGGTATGTTACACCCTTCATAGGGAATTCAAAATCAATTTTTGGGTTACAACATTTGAAATCTTTGACTACAGTCCACCATTTTTGATCAACGCTTGAAGTGCACATGTGCTTACGTATATGAAGTTTGACGAACATTGATCAAGGATTCTATATTTCAGAAATCAGAATATGTTTTAAAATCAGTTTTCAGCACTATTTAAACATAAGTTTTCAATAACCAAAGCATTAAAAACCAACTTCTCAAAACTATTGAAAGCAAATATCACATAGTTGAAAACGCACATGCAATGTGTGTTAAACATGCGTACATTAAAGTGCCTCTTCCTTTTGGGAACACACTTTAAAAGTGTACATACCTTAGAATTTGCGTGTGTGCGAAAGGAAATAAGTCCTATTTTGTAAATGCTCAAAGCACATAGCATGCAACCTGCAAAGCCATTACCATTGCACTCTGCTTACTAGTCTGCTGAGATAAAATGTTCCGTACCCGCTTCATGAATTATCAATAAAATATGGACCTGGGGTTGAATAAATACACTTTCCCAATCACGTAGTCGACCTTACTAGATTTTTTCAAACAGTATATATGCCCATCCAATTGATTTTTTAAGCTCTTTGATTAGCCTTGGTTAACTTGTGAGCTGGAGACCATTGTTTTCTGATCACTCTGATCATTTAACTGATCCAAGGCGAGACTTTGAGCCATATTACGAGTTTAGAGGTCCTCCTGTCGGCCTTCCACTGTCGGACTGACAGGAGGACGGCCAAACACATCCTACTGTAATCCATGGCGGGCCGGCATGCGGTAGTCCCACTGCGCATCTGTATAAGGCTCATAGGTGAGCCTTAACAGCAGACAGCGCCTACAGCCCGTTTCTGCATGGTCTGGCATGCGTGCCACACCATTCAGGAACTGGGGTGCAATTCGAGGGAGCTTAACATTTTCCCTCTCATGCACCCCCAGGCCCAGGAGCGGCAGGGGGCCCTGTTAGCTGTTAGGGCCCCCTTAGTTGCCTCTCCGCTACCCTTTTATTGGCAGACTCACTGCCATGAAAGGGCCGGTGGACAGGCAACTCTTAATATGCATTGCAGTGCCGAAGCAACACTGCCAGCATATTGCTGCCCCCTGTCTGCTACATGACCGCCGCGAGATTCTGGATCCCCAGCAGACGCAGCGGTCCTGTGGCAGTCCGACAGCCATACTCCTAATACTACAGATGGGCTCGCAGTATGGCGGTGATTGGACGGTCACCACGAGTATGGACCGCCAGGCCCTTTGTCTTTAGTATAAGCCAGTCCATCTTCTTCATTACACTCAGCACATATTTCAGTACTCCTAGGGTTTTACTAAGGGGAGTGAGGGGCAGGTACAGGATAGACAAAGAGAGCTCCGGATCCTACACTTACTCCTGTCTGAGGCACCATCATGTAAACAACAAGCATTGGCGAAGCCAATAGGCCTTGCCTTTACAAGAGCTGTTGGCTTTGCCAATGTGTTTTATAGCTATGTTGTACACCAGCGTGGCTGCTGTTCAGCATGGCTAAAAGTTTGTGGTGTCGAGGAGAGTGGCGTGGAGTAGCATAGAGTGGCATAAGGTGGGACAGAGTGTTGTAGAGTGGAGTGTATCAGAGTGGAGTGTTGTAGAGTTGAGTGTCGCAGCATTGTAAAATTCAGCGGAGTAGATTAGAGCGAAACAGAGTAGACATAGAGAACTGCCCTAAATAGGGCATTATTAAGGGAAGAGATCCTGGCTAGCAATTAAGTTCCGACTCCTAAGGATGGGCAGGTTGAGCCCTGGCTCCAGGAATCTGAGGAGGGGTGAAGAAGCACAGAAACTTTAAGGATGCAGGGAGTGCAAGAGAGTGTGGCAATATCAATGCAAGATTTTTTAAAGATTTCCTGTTTTAAAAAATCTTCCAAATTTGAGCTTATCTGGGAAGAGACAGTTACTTCCCTTTACTGATATATAAACTAGAATGTCGGCTAGTATTTGAAGGTGTTGGGGGGTGCGGGTTTCGGGTGGAGGAGAGATTGAAATTGAAAATAAAATACAGACTCGCCTATCTGCCGCTGCCACCCTCTGTTGCCCCTGCCTACTTTTGGTCCTCTTCCCCGCTTGCAGGGCAGGAAGCAGGATACATCAGGCTCTGCAGCATTGTGATTGTTTTGAGCACCATGGTTCGGCGCTCAGCCAGAGAATGGGAGGCTGGGCATGTTCTTCATGCAGGCTGTAATGCAGCCTACATGGAGAACATGCAAAGTGCGTATGAATGTTTGGCCGACCCAAGAGGGCCGGCCAAACATTAATGTGCACTTTAGGGAGTGCAAACCACTGCTCCCCTCCCCTGCTCTGTCAGCAGAGCAGCCTCACCCCGTCCGGACCACAAACCTGCTGCAACAAGGAAAAAATAAAATGATAATAACATAGAGTTATTATTGTTTTATTTTTCCTTTAGAGATACTGCTTAAAAGCAGTGGGGTGACGATCCTCCACCTTAGCGGAGGAGCTGCCACTGCTAATCTAGCGAATACTGTTTTCTCTGCAGACTCCCTTATTGAAATTGTCCAGTTGCTACGTTATCACCTTTAAATATGATTCATACTATTGGAGTATCCAGGAGGCCTTCTGGGCCCAGTGGGTACTCGAAACACTGGTACTGGGCAGGAGACATAGAGCCAGGCCGTGTACTGTGCTCAGGTTTGGTGGGACTGTTGCAAAGCTAACCACACCGGAAAAGCCAGCGCATTCCTTATTGTGCACGTGTGTTTTGACAAGAGCAGATGTTCTTCATTCTATGTGTTTCACAATGGAATGCTGTACTCACTAAGGGGCATCTTAGCAAGGGCTGACGATATAATTATCACAGGTTTAGCCTCAGTTTTCAGGCGATAAGCGGCGATAATGATATCGCAATATCATCAAGGACACGCCAGCACGTGTTTCATTGATGTAGAGCCTGTTTTTTCACAGCCTCGCCTCGCTAATGAGATGCAAAGAAGGCGTGGATGTGAAAACAACACATGAAAATATCGCGATAATAACAAGGAGGTGCAGTGAGGAAATAAATCGCGCTACCTCGGCCTCAACGCTGGAATTTAACATCTGTTAAATTTCAGACTAAGGCATACTAATAATGGTAGGTGGATTATGCTGATACGACCACAGGGTCGTATCAGCAATGTTATCGCTGTGTTCCATGGAATATCACTGGAAAACCAGCAATGTTCCATGGTAAACACCGCTATCGCTGAAATATTATTGCCATAGCGCTATGTATTGTTAATATAGCGTTATCATGGAGATAATTTTCAGCGATAGCCGGCGATAATATTTCTACCGCTATGTGGGGCCAGCGATAATTATTGCTGGCCCTTGTTAATATGCACCAACATTTTTTTTTTTGTAATTAGAATAAATAACGTTATCGCCTTAAAGTAGGGATTTCAACCAATGAAAGGCAAAAAATTAGTATAGCATAGTTCAATGTATAACTCTATGTAGTACTGCTTTCAGTCTGCTTCTAGCAGCATGTAGTATAAAACGGCTTAGGGCGTAACATGCTTTTTCGGTTGTGGTAATCTTCTGGTTAATTTTCATGTCACCACATCCTGCACATGGTGTTATATGGTCACTATAAATCACACGTTATTTAAACTCTTTTTTAATGACCCTTTTATATAGTATAGGCACAATAGTGGTACTATAGTTAAGGGTATGTTACACCCTTCATAGGGAATTCAAAATCAATTTTTGGGTTACAACATTTGAAATCTTTGACTACAGTCCACCATTTTTGATCAACGCTTGAAGTGCACATGTGCTTACGTATATGAAGTTTGACGAACATTGATCAAGGATTCTATATTTCAGAAATCAGAATATGTTTTAAAATCAGTTTTCAGCACTATTTAAACATAAGTTTTCAATAACCAAAGCATTAAAATCCAACTTCTCAAAACTATTGAAAGCAAATATCACATAGTTGAAAACGCACATGCAATGTGTGTTAAACATGCGTTCATTAAAGTGCCTCTTCCTTTTGGGAACACACTTTAAAAGTGTACATACCTTAGAATTTGCGTGTGTGCGAAAGGAAATAAGTCCTATTTTGTAAATGCTCAAAGCACATAGCATGCAACCTGCAAAGCCATTACCATTGCACTCTGCTTACTAGTCTGCTGAGATAAAATGTTCCGTACCCGCTTCATGAATTATCAATAAAATATGGACCTGGGGTTGAATAAATACACTTTCCCAATCACGTAGTCGACCTTACTAGATTTTTTCAAACAGTATATATGCCCATCCAATTGATTTTTTAAGCTCTTTGATTAGCCTTGGTTAACTTGTGAGCTGGAGACCATTGTTTTCTGATCACTCTGATCATTTAACTGATCCAAGGCGAGACTTTGAGCCATATTACGAGTTTAGAGGTCCTCCTGTCGGCCTTCCACTGTTGGACTGACAGGAGGACGGCCAAACACATCCTACTGTAATCCATGGCGGGCCGGCATGCGGTAGTCCCACTGCGCATCTGTATAAGGCTCATAGGCGAGCCTTAACAGCAGACAGCGCCTACAGCCCGTTTCTGCATGGTCTGGCATGCGTGCCACACCATTCAGGAACTGGGGTGCAATTCGAGGGAGCTTAACATTTTCCCTCTCATGCACCCCCAGGCCCAAGAGCGGCAGGGGGCCCTGTTAGCTGTTAGGGCCCCCTTAGTTGCCTCTCCGCTACCCTTTTATTGGCAGACTCACTGCCATGAAAGGGCCGGTGGACAGGCAACTCTTAATATGCATTGCAGTGCCGAAGCAACACTGCCAGCATATTGCTGCCCCCTGTCTGCTACATGACCGCCGCGAGATTCTGGATCCCCAGCAGACGCAGCGGTCCTGTGGCAGTCCGACAGCCATACTCCTAATACTACAGATGGGCTCGCAGTATGGCGGTGATTGGACGGTCACCACGAGTATGGACCGCCAGGCCCTTTGTCTTTAGTATAAGCCAGTCCATCTTCTTCATTACACTCAGCACATATTTCAGTACTCCTAGGGTTTTACTAAGGGGAGTGAGGGGCAGGTACAGGATAGACAAAGAGAGCTCCGGATCCTACACTTACTCCTGTCTGAGGCACCATCATGTAAACAACAAGCTTTGGCGAAGCCAATAGGCCTCGCCTTTACAAGAGCTGTTGGCTTTGCCAATGTGTTTTATAGCTATGTTGTACACCAGCGTGGCTGCTGTTCAGCATGGCTAAAAGTTTGTGGTGTCGAGGAGAGTGGCGTGGAGTAGCATAGAGTGGCATAAGGTGGGACAGAGTGTTGTAGAGTGGAGTGTATCAGAGTGGAGTGTTGTAGAGTTGAGTGTCGCAGCATTGTAAAATTCAGCGGAGTAGATTAGAGCGATACAGAGTAGACAACAGTGATCTAGAGTGCAGTGATGTAGAGTCCATTGGCATAGAGCACAGTGGTACATGGTAGAGGGCAGTGGCATAGAGTGCAGTGGCATAGAGTGCAGTGGCATAGAGTACATTGGCATAGAGTGGCATAGAGTGCAGTGTCATAGAGTGCAGTGGTGTAGAGTACAGTGGGGTAAAGTAGAGTGACTATACGCAGAGTGGCTTGACGCAGAGTAGAGTGGTGCAGAGTAGAGTTCAATGGCGTAGAGTAGAGTTGCATAGAGTGGAGTGGGGCAGAGTAGATTGGAGTGGCCTAGACTGGAGTGGTGTAGAGTGCAGTTGCGAAGAGAGCAAAGGTGCAGAGCGGCGTAGAGTGCATTGGCATATAGTAGAGTGGTGCACAGTAAAGAAGAGAGGTGTCGCATGAAGTGGCGTAGAGTGAAGTGGTGTAGAGTGGAGTGGTGCAGAGTAGAGTGCAGTTACACAGAATAGAGTGGCGTAGAGTGAAGTGGCATAAAGTGGAGAGGTGCAGAGTAGAGTGCAGTGGCATGGAGTGGCGTAAAGCGGAGTATGCATGGTGTGGCAGCACACTGCCATTAAAGACAACACATTTTTGGCTGTAATGATCAATACATTTACACAGACATACAGTTTTACTGATAAACGTATATAGCACACAAAAGATAATGTGTGGATTTCTTTTGATAGTACTAAAATATTTGTTTTCACCACACTTCAGAATTACAAAAAAATTGCTTTCCTGATTCTGATATATTCTGAAATGTCTGCACAGTTCATTACAGACTTTTAAACTTGAATGTGTGCTAGAAAACAAGCCATACTCAGCAAGGTTGTCACATAAATCCGTTCACTTTGAAGTTAGAAAAAGAAAAGTAAACACCGAGCTCCCTCAGAAGACAAAGCCTGACATTCACCCTCTGTCTTTGAATGCACAGCAAATGTTACAAGATTAGGACAAGATTTAAAGGCCTGTTTACAGAAATGGAACACTAAGAAGGATACAGTAAATAAGGAATGTTCTTTGTTAGAGGCAAACTTCAGCTGGGCAGAATAAAACAAATAAAGGCAGTAAATAGAAAGCAAGCAATTGTGAGTTACAACCCAATAGTAAGCAGTGGGCGGAATGCATTCCCAGGGAATCTTACGGATGTCCCCAAGATTTCATTAGCAAACCAGCCAGCTGTGCTGTCTGGCAGGCTTCGACCTAAAGAGTATGGACCAAGCATATAACAAGAAAGTTTTGAAAGCTTGTTCAAATCATCCATCATGTTGTTCAGCATTTTGTGAAACTGGTCTCATAGGCAGTAGAGAACCTCACAGTGATTACATTGATAGCTAACACAAGGCTTCCATAGTAGAGGACACAAAGCTCAGATGTGTTGTAGGATGAGTCCTGGTGTGCTTCTGTTTCACATGAGAACTGGTGCGAGGCGTGTAGTTCAAAGCTCTTTTGTGTGGTAAGGCTGTGTCTTTCAGACAGGGTCAACAGCTCTTGATGCAGTAAAGGTAAAGATCAATCAACTGTAGTCTGACTGCTTTGATGTGTTGAGCAGCTTAATTGGCTCAGCAAGATCCGTATGTTGGTCCTTCCTCATCTTTTGGATAGTGTATCCTTTCACTGTGGCGCTTCACAAGATGATGGAATGTTCAGTTAGGCAGGCAGGGCAATATTTGGGAGAACTGTGTCGAGACTGCTCCCAGCTGGGACAAAACAACAAGCACTGCGCCAAGCCCATGTCCAGGAAACTGGATGGAAGCATATAGTATTTATAGCATCCTGGTACCATGATGGCTTTCCAGCTCCCAATCATGCAGGATGTCATAGTTTGAATGTCACCAGTGACTCAAGATTCAACATATTCACAAGTTTCTTCCTACACAAACCTGGCGAAAGCAAGTTTGACTGGAAGATTTGTGCATCACAGCCGCATCCATATATCCCTCTGATACATAAATATTACTAAACACCAAGGCTATGATTGCATATACAAAATCTGAAGATTACTCCAGCTACAATTATCAATTGTACTCCTAGGGCTTCTATCTAGATAATGAAGCTTCTGCCTCTGACACACTTTTGCTTTTGATGTGGTGTTTGACATTATTTGGGCGATGAATAGCGTTGAGATGTGCCTTCAGTGGTATGTTGCACATCTATTTAACTTGAAACATATCTAGAATCCCAGACATCCGTTTGAACTAAAAGGTTGACAAGCAACAATACTGTTGCTCTCTATGCAGATAATAGAAATGCTACAGTTTATATGTGTAAGAATTCGGGTTGCTGTTTGAAGGAGGTGGATAGTGGATAGTCTAAACTATTTATGGAGCACACAAACAGTAATAAAGTGAAAACACAACAAAAGAAAAATTCCAAACCAAGTTCGAAAACTAGAGTGAATTTTAACAAATACAAGTATACCAGACTGACAAAAATCCAGTCAGTAGAACCTGAGTTATGAATTGTCAAAGTTAGGTGTAACGCCTAAAAGCACAAATGGCCGATCGTGATCAACTGGTCATGCTAGGCCGGGGAAAGTGACAAGTTCAGGCCGACTGCGATGCAGCACAGGCAGGATATAGGGACTAGGTTAGCAAGGTACAACTGGTTGAAATTTCTTTTATTTTTGTAGAATCCCCTGACGAAGAGCCCAAGTGGCTCGAAATGCATTGGGAACATAATGTCATGAGCCTACTCTGAGTTTCACCTTTGACTGATCATGTTGCTGTGAAAAAGCCTCGACGGGCACTCAGTAAACATTGGAAGACGCTAAAATAAAGTTGGGAGGTGAAAGAATGCTGTCTCTGCAGTGGTTTAATGAAAATTGACAAGTGTTAAAAATGATGATTACTAAGGGTGTCGCAAGATTACATTGGGTAACGTCGGAAGAAATTGACATAAGGGGAAGTTTTACCGCAGTCGCAGTGCGGCAGGCGAGGAGCGCACAAGTTACTCAAGATACACTGATTACACAGGCTGTGCCTTGGGACGGTACACAGTACCTGTCACGCACGCATTAATGGCTGACAAAAACGAGTTCACATAAGGGAAGGAGTGCATTCTCTAATAATTATTCTCTTACTTTCTAAAGATGGCATTTTCAGCATTGTGACTTAAAATCCAACTTTATCATTAAAAAGGTTCTTAAATTACAATTCATTTGAGTGTAAACATTATATCTATGTCTGCTCTCAATCAAAGGTTATCGCTTATTAAGTGTAATAAGGTAAACCCATGTTAGTCAATGGGAGAGATAGGCCTTACAGTCAGTAGTGAAAAAACAAAATAAGGAGTTTTTCACTACTAGTAAATGCAAAACCTAAACCCACATGTCGCACTATTTAAATACTAGGCATCCTGTCCTACGAGCATGTAGTGCCTACCTTAGGTGTGACTTATATGTATTAAAAAGCAATGTTTAGGCCTCGCAAATGGTTTGTTTTTCCAGGTCGAAGTGGCAGCTTAAAACTGCCCTGGAGATTGTAGTAGCAGGCCTGAGACGTTTTTATAAGCTACTTTAGCGAGTGGCACAATGAGTGCTGCAGGCCCAGTAGAAACATTTAATTTATGGGCCATAAATGCAGACAATATAATTTACCAGGGACATAAAAGTAAATTAAATGTGCCAATTAAGAGTAAGCCAATTTTATCATATCTTAGGAAGGGAGCACACGCACTTTATCACTGGATAGCAGAAGTAAGTACGCAGAATCCTAAAGCCAACACAAACAAATTCAGCACACAGGTGAAGTGAAGGCGAAACCTTTGGGGGAATACCACGCTAAGTATGTCATCTCTCAGAATATTAAAGGAAGGCATTCAGCTATTGCAATTTATTGCATGGGAGTCAGAATAAAAACGTAATTAAGTAAGTCTGTTTTAGAGAAACATTCAGCACAAACCGTTTTTTCAACTCATTCGGAATAATTGTCATTCCATGGATGTCAAATTCATCCTGGTGAATGCCTTTTGTAAATAATTTCTCTACAGTCCTTTTTCCAGGATCACAGATGTCCCTTGTTGCTGGGCTATTCTGCCTGACAAAAAAAGCTTTTGTCCAAGGAGATTTCATTTGTTTATTTACTGATGCAAGTGGCACTGCTCCTTAATAACAGTGATCTGCATAGTGTTGTACTCTTTTCATGACTATCAACATCAATTTTGACTCTTGAACATACGACTGTCTTTAGATTTTCAGATACTGCTGCAGCACAGAAACTGCAACCAATAATTCTATGGATCGTATCCTCTACATTACTGAGAACAAACCTGGTCACATCTTCCTTCTAGGGATCCACACAGTTGACATATTTTATTTAAGCCAACTTTGGGGAAATGTTGTTTAAATTCTTCCAACTTATTGAACTTCATAACATTTGTGATGTTTATAAAATGCAGGCAAAGAAATCCACAAAAACGATACTTTGTAGTAAGAAAAAATAACATGCAAAGCCCACTGTTTGTAGGAGAACTTTCTAGCAATCCTTTTTTTACAGAACATTTCACTAACCAATCAAGTTGTATAATGTCCAATAACTTTACAACTTTATGAAGTTGTAAATTTGTGATGGATACAAAACACTTGAGTTGAGAATTATAACTTGTGCAGTTTCAGTTCCTGCCTGCCACCTGTACAGCTTTTGAAATAGGGTACTATTCGGTCATGCTAAACTTCAGAGCAAATTACAGGGTTTTGTTGAGACTGGCCTTCACTGATTCAACTCCTATCCTATGAATCTTTATAATTACTCCACATATCCCCTTACAAAATCCCATTAGCTCCCAGTCCCATGTGAGAACCATTCTCTTTTCTGCTATTTTCAGTCTCCTCGTGGAACTCATGGGAGTATTACAAATAATGAAATCAGACCCCACCAATGTGCTGATGACACCTAGTGCTACCAAAAGATCTCCAACCATCAGTGACATCCATTGACACCGAGAACACGGTTGGCTCATCCGTTTTCATGCTTCCAAGTGCATAATGTAAATTGAAACTGTCTAAGAAGGACATTCATTACACTTGAAATAGCACAAAGAAATCCCAAATCCAGGAATGGTTTTCGGAAACACATTTTAGCACTACCATGGTAACTTGACACAGGTTCCAAATCGCTCAACTTCATCCTGGACAGTTACCTCAGTTCAATACACATATAGTGTGAAAGTGGAAAATTATTTTTGACAAACAGGTGTCTACCTCAAAGGATAGGGCCACCACCTGCTATATGTCACACAAATCAAATAAGAAAAACCTGTGCTCAGTTTTTGGTAATGTGACACAAAGTAGTCAGGCTTAAATTAAAGGCAATATGTAAAGTATTTAAGCTGTGTATGAAAAGTAGAACAAGTAATGCAAAACCCAATAACACTCCACAGCCTATTCTAAAATAAAGAGTAAAATTATATGAGTAAAATAAGACCAAAATTAGGGGTAGACGGAATTTGCAGAGCTTTACCCAGAATTACATTAGAATTCTACAAGATTACTTATACTGTTTAAATTATGTTTCCTCCTTCCGTAGTATTAGCTTAGTACTTAGTCACTATCTATATTTACTGCCATGTTTTACAATTTACATACTCCTACTGGCAAAAATTGTATTTGTTATCTTGTGTGCTTTTATCTTCAATAAAAATTACTTAACTAAAAAAAAAAAAAAAAAAAAAAACATTCTACAAGATTATGCAGAATTTTACTGTGGGACGATGTGGGCATTTGGTACTATTTTCATAGCACTAAAAGCACCCTTGCGTCCAAAAATGGATGCAAGGGTACATTTTGTGCTATGAAAATATTGCAGTCAAACATATTGAGTGGTATGCACTGGTTTCTAAACTTTAGAAACCACTGCATATCACTAGGTGCCCACCCCTTACACACTCTGTAGTGATTAAAACTTTTAAATCACTGCAGAGTATGAAGGGCAAAGGCAAGTGGTATATGCAGTGGTTTCTAAAGTTTAGAAACTGTTGCATATATCACCTGGCGCCCTTTCAATACTCTGCTGTGATTACAAGCTTATCACTGCAAAGTATTCAAAGGACCCAATATGCATGCAGTAGTTTGTAAGCTTTAAAAAACACTGCATACTTTAAATCCGCTAGCAGAGCAAGTTAATTAATCAAGCAATTTCACCTTACAAGAGTAACGCAGAATTAATAAAATGCTGGTGGAATTATAACCTCCGCCCAGGCTTAACTAAAATACAAAATCAAATAAGAGGAACTGGAGGTATGATTTTTTAAAAATGGAATTAAACATGTAAAAGCACCAAGAAAAAAACGCCCAAATGAAGGCAATAGCAATATCAACAAGTTAAGCCCAGCTAATGTTCTCAAACCTAACATGACATGGTCGACCAGCATTTGAAAGATTGCAGGTACATTCTTTAGGTCAAAAGGCATCACAATAAACTGAACATGGCCCTCTGATATGGAGAATGCTGACCTCTTCTTAGCTCCCTTAATTAGAGCAATTTGCCAGTACCTTGATATCAAGTCAAAAGTACTCAGATATTTGGCAGCCCCCAACCGATCAATGAGTTTATCTGCTATGGGGGTGAGGGTGTGTCAGTTTTTGTGACAGCACTTTGCCCTTATTTCTTGGGTCTCCCCCAGTGCAGTGGCTTTGGGGACTAGCATCACTCAATAGGTCCATGGCTGCTAGAAGGCTCAATCACCCCCAGAGATAGCATCTTGGTAACCTCATTCTTAATTCTTGACCTCACCTTATCTGACAGCTGGTAGAATTTGCTTTAACAGGCAAAGTGCCACCCTTGTCTATGTCATGGACAAACCACTGAGTTCAACCAGGTGTCAGAGAAAACAGTTCAGCAAACTGTACAGGTAGGTGGTGACAGCCCCTCTAATTCTGGTCTTTCAGCCGAGGAGCGAGCACTACTCCCTCTAATGACCCATCTTTGGCAATGTGGGACAAGAGGACTGGAAGGGGCTCAGTTTCTTCCTCCTCACCTCCACCATTCACCAACAACATGGTCATATCAGCCCTGCTACAGAGGAGCTTCAGTCAGTTGACACGACTCACCCTGTGAGAGTGTCAAGGGGGCTCAGGTTTACCAAGTAGGTGACCTTGCCTACATTTTTGAGGATGGATAGGACCCAGTCCCATTATCCTGCAGGACTATGGGAGCTATGGACGTAACCTCCCACACATTCTGGAAAGGTTGGTAATCGACCAGGGTTTCCTTTGGGTTGTACCACTATTATACCAGTTCCTGGCTGGTCTCCAAATTGTTGTTGAGCTTTTTTATTCACTCTGACATCCCAGAGTGGAGGGCTAGCACATAATCCACAAGGTCCTGCTTGGGTTCCTTTAAAGGTTTCTCCCAACCACCACAGACAAGACTCAATGTACCTGTCAATGAGGGCCTATAGAGAAGCTCAAACGGGTGAAGCCAATCTTTTCTATGGTAACAAAAGTCACAACAATGAGATGCCCCACTTCCATCTGAGCTTCTCATCCAAGCTCATGATCATGCCTTTCAAGGTTGAGTTGAATCTCTCAGCAAGACCATTGGCTTAGGGTCATAAGGGTTGGTAAACCGGTAAGTCACATAGCCTTCAAGTACTCACAAATGTGTGCCCCGATCTGAAATCACATCTTTGGTGAACCCTACCCTGGTAAGTATACCAAGCAGGGACCTGGGCAACACAGGCACAGTTACTGTCTTCAGAGGTATGACCTATGTGTACCTAGTGGCATGGTCTACAACAAGCAGGATGAGCCTATTTCCCTGAAGACATCTTGTGGTCAAGAGAACCAAAAATACCAACCCCTAACCTCTCAAACCGTGTCCTCATCATTATAGGTTGTAATAGGGGAGCTGTGGGCATCCTCCTCTCTTGCTACATGCTTGACAAGTGACACAGATGTTAAAGAACTCCTTAACCTTTTCAACCATATAGGGCCAGTAGAAATATCTGATAAGCCGTCACCATGTCTTGTTCTGCCCCAGATGCCCAGCTACAGGGATGTTGTGGCCTAACTTTAGCAACTAGGCCCTAACGCACTATGGAACTGCCAACCTTCTGATTGCTCCCTATTTAGGGTGCCCAGCCTCACTATAGAGATCACCATCCTCCAAAAAGATTGTGTGTGACCCACTGGTATCCCCTTGCTTTTGTGGTTCAGCTTGGTGCCAAAGACCTTAAGGATTAGACACTCTCTCCGTACATTACAAAATTCCTCCTAAAAGGGCCCTTCCACCCTTTCAATCTTTGAGACTTCAGGCAGGTCTCCCAGCAGGGTCAGAAGGTTCTTGGATTTTAGCATGTTTTGAGTCATTGTTGCAGACTCCAATTTCCATAGACTTCCCAGATGAGCTGTTTCAGCCCTTGTGGCCACACACATGCCTGAGAAACCCAAAATTTTAGCATGAGTCCTAATTTCCACCTCTGACCAGGCAGAAGTTTCCGGGTCATTCCCCAACAAACACTCACTGGCATGGCAGGGCTAGCAGCTACCTTCAAAGGGCCAGTAACACTTCTTCACTTCAAGGTGACCATTACCATGATAGCCAACCCCATTGATAGCGTTGGTTATCTCATGGAAAGTTTCTGGGATGATTTGCTCTGAGGACACCAATTTGCTAGCCACTACAATGATAGTAGTCCCAGTGACCCTTAAAGACTCAACACAGATCAGGGCTTCAACTTTCCCCCCACCCACAGAAACTAAAGTGGGTTTAGTAACCCCTGCTTTTAACTGGGCATTGTTCCAATCTAGTCACCTCACTAACCATCCCTGGGACTGCCCACCTGTGGGCGTTTGGCTTCTTAGAACAGACAGAGACTCCCTTCTTGTGCCCATGGATTCTAACAGTCTAGGCTAGTTTCCTTTTATCCACGCCATTTCCTCTTAGTAAAAGGTTTCTGGGACTTCCCTCCCTTTTCAGACTTTTAGGGCACTTAAGAGAACTACTTGGTTTTTTCTTTGTTTCTCCCCTCCTTTCCCTGGGAAGGTTAAGACTCTTTCTTGGAGTCACCAGCCTGGCACTTTTTAGACAGCTGAGTGCTTACCACCCAGCTGTCTCGGGTGAGGCAGTTTAGTATTTAACAGATGCTGGTCCAACTCAAAAGAACAATTTCTCTGGTTGCACTCTTACATATATTAATTATGCAGCCCATCATAGTAACTCATATTATTGCCCTTCAACAAGCCTGCCACTGTCATTGAAGTATCCACAAATTCCACCCATGTTTGTTGTGGTTCTTTGTGCGGGGCTTGGGATATCTTCCTGTGCTGCTCAGATTTCAGACCAAAGTTAACGCACTAAAGCAACTTTTGTGTGTGAGTAGAAGTGCTTTATATTCAGCTATAGATAGTAGGGTACCCCTACCTCCTCTCTATGTACCAACCCCCCCCCCACCCCCAGCAGCACTCCTCACTCGCCTGAGCAGCACTCCTCAGTTTTCTTGCTGTACCTTGCACACCAGTAATGCCCTTTTATAAGCAGGGAACCACCTGTCAATGTTGTCCCCCGTCACAAAGCTAGAAGCCATATCTTTAGTAAATGAGGGGTGTAAGACCTCCTTGCTTACACCTCTCATTTGCTGCCACCGTCTTCTTCTTTAAACCATTCAGGTCGTGAACCAATGTTTTGGCAATTGCAAGGCCAGTTTCCGTATATTTAGTGCTATCCTCTTTGCTTCCAGTGCATTAGCTAGCCTCGCCTTCTCAAGGGTCATGGCCAGCTTCTTTTCCCCAAGGGCTTTGCCCAATTTCTCATTTACAAAGGCCAGCCTCTGTTTCTCCAGCTGAGCCCTAAGCTCTCCCTGCCTGCTTGTCCTTGAACTCCAGCTGGCGAAATACCAACTCAGCAGGGCTCCTGCTTTTTGGAGAGCTGTTCACTTGTGAATTCATGTTGAGACAGGTTATCACAAGTTGTCACCTGCCTTCTCTGACTGAGGCCTTTTACTCCTAATGTCCCAGGTCCTGGCTTATTATGAATTATGAGTAACTGGGCCAAGCAGCAATCAGAGGTTTCCTGCATTCCTCCTCTGGGATAAGTGTCTCCACGGTCCTGATGTGGGGGGTGCTTCTGATGCTCCGGTCCTCAAATCCAAACCTGGGTGACGATGCTCCCATGGCATCCACACTTACTCAATGGGGTCTGACCAGTCACTGTACACATTGCTCTGGGTGATTTACAGGTCACCAACACTCACAGTCTACAGGCTTTGGCCCATCAATGTGGTACCAATATTCCTTGCATCCCCTCCAGCATACAACACTGTCTCACAACTTCTACACATGACTTTTTCCCTCACTGCAAGGCAGTCTTTACAAAGACAGACACTCCTGGCATACTGGGTCACTTAAACATTACAGTGCAGACTTCGTCCCTTACCACACAGAAGTCTTAATCATGGTTAAATCTCCTGGAATACAGGGCAGCAGTAACTCCAGCATGCAAGGCATCAGCCCTTGCTGCACAGCAGTCCTTTCCATGGTTATCCTCACAACAGTCCTCTGCGAGCATACAGGAGTCACCGACTCAGTTTTGAACACCGGCAATGTCCTAATCAGAGCAGCAGCTGTTTCCTCACACCTCGCACAAGTAGTCGACTTGACAGGGATTCCCAATGGAACTTGCTCCATCCTGGACCCACTCGTTTTGGAAAACAGGCAGACGCTGTGCTTCAGGCTCCAGGGTAGGTGGTCTTAAAATTCTCTGGGCGATGTCCCCTCACCCTGAAGGGAGGCTATCAAGCATTGGCCCCCAGTCCTAGTCACAGGAAGAAGTCTTACAGAGCTTCCCCTTTTCACAGATGACAATTTTTGGGGTCTCAACCTCAGTGGTGTAGCAAGGTCAGGTGGTACCCGGTGCGGAAAAATTTCTTGTCACCCCCAGCTTAACGTATAAATACAAACAAATAGCATGCATCATAACGTTTATGTTACTTACCAGACACAATATCATAGAGAAGAGGATGATCACAATGAGTCAATGAACTAAAAATGTTTACAAAAATAAATTCAGCACAGCACTTATAAGCTTCAGTACTAATGCACAACTAACTCAAGAGAATGACGTGGGGTGACTGACCGACACGGCAGCGGATAGGATTGGTTACAGGTTGAGTGATGATAAGTAACAGGTTGTTTACCTCTCGCTCGAGTACAAACTGCAGAGACAGACGTTGGCGGAAAGAAACACCCCCTCCCCTTCCTTATCCATACGCTCTCCACGACACAGCGTCGAGTTAAGCTGCGTTTCGATGCATTTGTTGACAGAACTAAAAAGTTTCAATACGTATAAAGTTGACTTGTTGAGGTTAAATAATTTTCAGATGAAGTTATGAAATTCGTTTTAAATAATATATATTGTTTAAAAACAGTGTTGTAAGCCCCCCAATTAAAAAAAAAATATTTTTGCCATTTTGTCAACCCCCTCAGTCATGACACCCATGGCGGCCCGCAACAACCAAACCCCCCTTCCTACGCCACTGCTCAACATCTCCTTCTTATAGTCCATTTCCAGACCCCATATGTAATTTAGAGTCTGATTCTTTGAAGTTTTATCTTGGGTTCTGCTTCTTTTGAAGTTCATACTCCTCTGGTCCCTCTTCCTTTGGAAAAGCAGTCTGTCACACCAAGGATGCCTCCGAAGCTGATCGTCCCCCAAAACAGACAATGAGAGAGGTTACAGTTCATGCTGGGATGTGAGCTGTGAGAAGCTGGCCTGGTATATGCTGTCCACTAATTAAAGTGGGAACCTTGCACCACTCCAAACGACCCTTATCGTGATTAAGTTAAAGATAACCTTATGAAAGCAATCCTAGTGGTAGCTATGGAGAGCAGCCATCAGGCTAAGTCTTGAAGGAATGTAAAGCAGCTTGTTTAACCAGAACAGAACCTCCTGAGTAATCAAATGAAAGGAGAACCACACAAGTCTAATATTAAAAATATGTATTTATTACTAAACACTCTACTAATCTCTAAACGAGATTAGAGCAGAAAGCACAAAATACTTAATCAATAGAACGACAGTAAATAGCACAATACACAGCGGGCTCCAGGGGGAGACTGAACCATATACTAAACAAATGATATAACAACCATGACTTCTCTAGACACAGTGCCTAGAGCACATAGAATCGCTGGGACCCCAAGGAACCACCCAAAGGAGTGACACAGGGAGTCCACGGAGGATGGGTGTAGTGTGGGAACACAGACGCGGTTTCTGTACAACTCTATGGGAAAGTCGCGGTTGGAAATTTACAGTTTAAGGACACTTCGGAGAGGACTTCAAGCAAACTCTTTGGAACATAGAAGGTTCTAAGGTCAGCACCCTTGTGAGTACCGAGGTACCCATGTTACCTATCTTAGAAGAGCCCGGTGCATAGTGGTGAAGTGGTGACGGAAACCCTCGTCATTTTCAATGGCGTGATGCGAAGAGTGCTGCTGTCGGGAAGATGAAAAGTGTCTGGTGGAATCCAAGCCTGGATCCGAGGTGAGAAGAACCTGAAAACAGAGGGGACAGAGTCTGGGTCACTTCAGGGTGACCAGGGGTTCGATAGACGAATGCCTACCGATGTCAGGTGCTTCAAGTGTGAAGATAGTGTTGTGTGTAGATTTAGATTCCGTATATAGGTTTCCCAATTTATGCCCTTCTATAGGTACAATTCATATTGCCCTTTTTTAGGCATAGAAAATCCAGCCCTTATTTAGGCATTGTCCATGCTAACCAAATACAGGCATGGTCTCCTACATCCGTCAATCCACGTCACAACGAGTTCTTGGAAAACCAGACTCTTAAGCCTTTAGGAATTTCCCTTGCTTGGATATTGATTTCTCCAAGAACTCATTTATTATGCATGAACATCTATTCCTTAGGGGTTCATTCATGACATTCCGATGCCCGACTTTTACGTCAATACAGGCATTCCTAAACACCTTCAAGGTATAAATATACCTGCACTTGACCTGGCAAACCACGGTTCCGGTACGGTCCAGTTCGACTGCCTACTTGCGGTTCGCCACAGCGAGTTCGGAAGGAGATTGAGTTCCTGCCTGATGCACTGCCCAGATGCTGTCATCCTCCTCGCCGAGAATCCAGCTCCAATGTTTCTGACTCCCCTTGCGGGGTGTTAGATATCGAGTCCCGGAAAGAGATTCCAACCTCACACATTCTAAGGTATGGAGCAGACTAGAACTTAGAGAAACTTTTGGCAACTCTTGGCAAATCTAAAACTATAGCTAGCTATACTTTTGAAAACAGCATCTACTTCTTACCTCGTACTATACTTATTTTAGGTACACTGGGGTAGAACTATTTAGAAGCATCAGATGAGTATTCACTTTTTAGTCTGTGTTATTTGTGTGTGTATTTTATGAATATACGTCATAGCTACAAACCATGCTATTGCAGTATTATTTTATCTTACTGCTAACCCTGTACGTATTGTACTTCGTATCCTGTCTCACGATTGTAGCAGTTCATATCGCTTGCATGAGAAATAAGACTGTTCAATAAACCCCTTTTTTATTGAATCGCCCGTCTCTCTATTTCTGTGCAACTCTGTAGAAACTAAGCATGCACGATTGACTTAGTGAAACTGTTATATATTGTTTCCACGGTTCTGAGATTGTTCCGACTCTAAGGGAAACAAAGATGTCATGTTTATGCGGTTGTCAGAAACTAATCCCTTCTTGTATATTCAAGAAGTTTCTCGTGACCTCTGAGTTAGCTGGCACACACAAGTAATTAAGTTTAATGTACTCGATAGAGACATACTGACCTCAGTCCTATGTCGAAACTATAGTGTATATTATTCCAACGCGCAGAGCCTATCAGAGATATAGGAACTACACTACATGGCGCCCAACGGTTTGGTAAGGCACTATGAAAGCACTCTTTTGGGAGCGACTTTCAAAGGGTTATGATATACTTCTAGCAGAACAAGACTGGCCACCAGAATTTGTCAGACAGTGCCCACATGGCGAAGACATCATTATGCCAGCCTTCTCTAACCATGTTCCAGTACATTTAAAATATACTTATGCCAGGAAATGGGCAGTGGCCCAAGCCCCAGCATTATACAAAAATCATATAGGATGGGATGAGGATTCACCTCACCATAAAATCCAGTTAAAAAATCAACAAACTGCACAAAGGCAGTACCCGGTTAAGCAAGAAGCTTAAAAACAGGTCAGGGAGATCTTAGATCAACTTGAATACCAGGGGGTGATTGAAACATGCACCTCATCAATGAACAATCGTTTGTTTCCTGTTTCCAAACCAGACAATACATATGGTCTGGTTTTGGATTACAGACACCTAAACTCTTGTTGTAAAACATTCGTAGTACAAAATGCACACAGTACAGCATTAATGAATAACATTGTGCGTAAAAAATATAAAACCACATTAGATATTTCAAATGGTTTATTTTGTCAAAATATTGCACCTGAAACTAGATATTTGACCGCTTTCTCAAAAATGGGGACTCAGCGTCAATTTTGTTGACTCCCACAGGGGTTCAAAAACAGCCCGGGGTTCTTCTCTGCAAGAGTAACAGAGTTACTACAAATTTATGATGACGAGGCATTGTCATATGTTGATGATATATATCTGTCAGAAGATAACCTGGACAGACACTTGAACAGGGTGAACACCATTACATTGGGCTTCGCCTCTAAGGGTTACAAATTCAACTTTAAAAAGTCCAGAATTGCCTATCTCTACGTCCTTTTCCTAGGATATGAACTTTCAAGTGAAGGCAAAAGCCTTGCAGCAACGTTTTAGAAAATTGTGCACTGCTCCATCCTCCAAAAATGCTGAAAAACTTACAGTCGATTCTAGGTTTCCTAAATTTTGGAAGAACATACATTCTAAATTATGCAGAGAGGGTTAAACCTCTCTACGAATTAATCAAACCTGATTTGAAAGCCACAACTTGGACAGAAGAACACACAGAAATTCTGCGTTCACTTCAAACAGACATGTTAGCAACAAAACACTTGCAAACACGCGTAAACGTACGCAACTTAGTGAGCCGAATCATTCCGGGTCAATGCAGATTTGCCTACTTAACTTTTAACGAAGGTGAAAAAGTACCAATTGCATACAAATCACACTTGTATACCCAAGCAGAAATTAAATTCACTCCTACAGAAAAGATTCTGACAGCAGTTCAAACTGCTGTAGCAAAAGAATCAGCCCTAACACAGGGGAAACGCATTATGGCCGTGACTCCTGTACCAGCCTTAGAGGCAGTAACTAAAGCTAGCATTCCGAATGCAAAAGCTTTTCATCCAAGATGGATACAATGGGTTAATCCTCTTGCTGCAACTGATTTTGAATATGTTTTCGATCCTTACTTGAAAACACAAGCATTCCTGCAATACGAGCACGAATGTCCTCTGCCTACTGAAATTCCCCCTCTTGACCTGTATGAATTGATAATTTATTCTGACGGATCTGCACAACCCGCTACGGAGAGTAAACAAGCTTACAGTGCAGCATGTGCGATCGTTAAAGGTCGTATGCGCAATGGCAAATTTAGACCAATGGTCACAAAAACGCAATCTCAAGGAGATTGTACAGCTCAGCGAGCTGAACTACAAGCATTCAAGATGGCACTTGAAAATACGGATCGCAAATTCCCCACACTCATAGTGTGCGATTCTTTTTACTGTGTTCAATCTTACAATTAATATTTACAGAATTGGCTTAATAATGGTTTCAAAGATGCAAAAGGTGGTGGCCCAATCAAGCATAAAACGCTTTAGAAACAAGTAGTTCAGTTGCAGACTTGGTCATGTTGCAACATGGTCAGTCTCAGCTACGTTCTATCATGCTATTGGGCTGGACACTACAAAACTTGCATGCAGGCTATGTGCCTTGGCAAAACACAGCACCAAATGCACCACTCAATTCATATAATACAAATAAGTCCAAGTCTTCAAAGTAGTACGTATTCCAAAGGGTTCTTCTTTATTGTTCAATTTAAAATGTGAATTTTTTGACAACAGCAAAAGCAGCCGACGCGTTTCGTCCAACTTTGGACTTCTTCAGGGCTAAGATCGTAGGTTGAAATATAAGCACATATGGTTCTGATTGGCTCAAATAGAAAGTCTAACACAATCCAGTCGGATACGGTATATCCTTGGTATAAGATCACAGTCCTGTATAGGGAAGGAAATGAATAATACTCATTAGAATTTGGATGTTCAGAAACAATGTTCCTAAGCCATCAATGACAAGCCATAGTCGAATGGTGGGTATAAACGTAAGTTCCTCCAATGATAAGAACGAATTTGTCTTATCGTGGGATACCCGATTCAGTATCCAAGAACGAAGTGAAAGGCAAGCGTCCGCCCCGTCCAGTGACAGCTGTCAGGACTGTGATCTTATACCAAGGATATACCGTATCCGACTGGATTGTGTTAGACTTTCTATTTGAGCCAATCAGAACCATATGTGCTTATATTTCAACCTACGATCTTAGCCCTGAAGAAGTCCAAAGTTGGACGAAACGCGTCGGCTGCTTTTGCTGTTGTCGAAAAATTCACATTTTAAATTGAACAATAAAGAAGAACCCTTTGGAATACGTACTACTTTGAAGACTTGGACTTATTTGTATTATATGAATTGAGTGGTGCATTTGGTGCTGTGTTTTGTCATTTGTATATTCCAAGTATTGGAACGGCATTGTGCTGGCGGGTGCTAACCAATAGTGCACACTCCTGGTGAATAAATAATTTTTTCACCTTATTATTATATTGAGTCACTCGTAAATCCGGTGCTGTCTCAGTGGGATTCCGCTAGCCCTGTGGTTTTGACTTTAGCTATGTGCCTTGGCGTTTAATCAACACTATGTCACTGTTTTCAGAATTCAATCTCACTGATAAACAGATCAGACTGGCACAAAGGGGAGCAGACTACACTGTGGTGAGCATTGAAAAACTGGAAAAATTACCATTCACAGTGGCAGAAAAACCAGCTACTGAATGGCTCAAACATGGAAAAATTACTCTGCCTGTTACAACTTTCCATTTCCAGTATTGCCTAAAACATATGCCAGTAGGGAAATATGAAAGGTTGGGTAAAGGATACATCAAGACATCCTGGGATTTACCTTACACACATAGATGTTGGAGTGGGGAACGTGAAGTGTTTTTTAAACTGTGAAAACTGTGAGCACGCACCAAGCGGTTCTCTCCTTTGACAGGGTATTAACTTACACGGGGCCTGTGATGGTTCCACTTATCCTGTCACCTGCAAGGTTCACCGGCTGCAGTGATTAATCCAATTTTTGGCTAACTTTCGAATGAGAGTTACATTATGTTGAATGATCACAGCTGCTGTGGCATGTTGCCAGGTATTCCATATCTTGTTACGGTTACATCCAGGGTCACTTGCTGTATGCAAGTCTTGTTTCCACAAATAGACACAGTCAGGGAGTCACCTTTATGGGCTTCACTGAACATCTCTTCTATACGAATTGATACTCTAAGCAGAATGAAAGCCATACTTTTACAGAAAACAGTGCCACTGACCTCGGCCAGAGAAACCTATGATCTCCAAGTCGCAAGGACTTCTGCCGAGATACATACCCTTTTCTATACAAACTGCCCTGTACATTTCTCAGAAATGTTAGGTCATATCTTGAACATGTCCAGTCCTGCCAAGTATCACGCATCACGCCTTAGACTAACGCATTTCAGTGTGGTGCTCCGCATCACCGCACTGAAATGCGTTGTCACTGATGCCACTCCCTCTGCTGTTAAACAAAGCACTAAACTAGTACACTACCGGCCACTCCAGGCTGCTAGCTTGAATGCGCGCCTATGTGTGGCTGGCCTGTGCAGGGGCTGCTCCTGCAGACATCACTTGTGGGCCTGGGCGCGCACAGGCAGTAGCACAGAGCACAGCACTGAGGTTGCTACAATGTATTATTTTTTAAAAGACGTAGTGCATTCCCGCCCGGCGTGACGCCACTGTCACAGCCTGACCTCTGCAGGCCTGGGGGCTAGCTCGTCTATGCTTGCGAGCTCCATTCAGCATTCACGTGATGTCATGACGTTAAGGAGACAGCAACAATGTGTACCACATTTGCCCAATGCCGAAACAAAGTTAAATATATAGGGCGGGCCGCCATGGCGCGACTCGCACGGCCGGCAGTTATCAGAGTTTCCTTCAAGTTTGGCTGGAGTGGATCTCACCGCTGCACACACCACCGGCCAGTATGGTGCGTGCAGCCTCTGAACAGTGGGCTGCTCGAGTTCTGACCAGAGTTGGACTGCGTCCACTGTAGTGCCAGAGAGACAGAGTTCACTGGTGCCTGCAGCCTCTCATCATGATGTTATTTGAATCCGGACCGCGGCTGCTGGAGTCAAGTTGGTGCCTGCAGTCTGTCATGCCACTATCTAGTCTCTGGTAATGTAAATCTTAAATGTTATATTTAATTTTACAGCGTCAGGATCATCACTACTGGGAGCTATGTTCACTACTTAATTCTCTCTTTTGTTGGATGCACGTGACTAGACCCTGCCGTCACAGTGTCCGTTGCCCCTGTGTTACCAGTTGTGCAGATAGTTCACCTTTCTTCACTGACATATGCAGTGATCTATGGTGCCGAGAATGAATCGCGGAAGACCCACTCATCATCACAAATTAGGTGGGTAGATTAGGCATCCTAAATCATGGAATTGTAACTAATAGCTGATGTGCGTGTACAGTGCTTACAAATGGTGGGAAGGAAGTATGCACCGAGGGTGACTTTGTCTATGTACAGCTCTGTCTCCTGCTTAACTTTTTTTCTGAGTGACCTAGACCCTCGAACATGCCTCGTGCGAGCTGGCCTGCCCTTGCACTGTAGATTGGACGGATACTTAAACACCATGATGGTGCCCTACCAACTCCTGCAAATACTCTGGGAGACTTCTCATGCAGTCATGTGAATACATCCCGCTTCTAGACGCCTTGTAATCATTGGTGATTAGTGCTCAAGGTGCGGTAGATTGATTGAACTGAACATCGTCTCCAGCAAGCGTGCGGGTGAAAGGCCACGGCAACTTTTCCCTTTTTAGGGTGAGGGTGCCCCCCGGATTCTTATTTGTAGGCGTTAGGTGTTCCGTGAAGGTGTGGAGCAATGTGCGAGGTTACACTCGCAAGGAACATAATGAAAGGCTACAGTAAAACCCCGCCGATTTTTACAATTGTGACCCCTTGAAAAAAGAAAGGCGAGACAAGAATAAGGAAACTGGACTGACATTTACACATGAATAATGTTACAATATAAGTTTCTATTACATCACCCATCTATCGTTTTTGTGTAGGATCCCAGTGGAATAATTAACCACATAAGCTTAATTCACCTGGAAGAAAACATTTTATGGCACAAAAATATTTGAGATAACCATAGGGTATGTAATATTGGCGTAGTGAATACACAAAACATTAATACAAAAACATGGAAAACACAAATAATCACTAAACGATCAATCTTTGTCCATAAAAATGCCAAAAGAATGAAACCATCGCTCACACCACATAACACTGACAAACCATAACATCAATAACATATTTTTGTGTTGACCTGGACCATGAAGAAGAAATGGTTATCACATTTTCTTGAAAAAGTTGTAACTTTTTCGTCCTTCTAAGATAATTCTAAAAATGCCTTCCAGGGAACTGGATATACAGTGCATAATGATTAATTCCTAAGATCAAACTCTTTCAAGTGTGCACAGGGTAGTTTCAAAGTAAACATGCAGTGCAGACTTGTCCCTGTATAAAACTGAAAGGAACATTGCGATTGGCGGAGAAGACTGTGGGGTTTCCAAGCCAGATCTCCGGACTTGGAGGCGAGTGACCAATCCCTGCAGTACATGTTTTTGGTGTTCCGCACAAATGGCATGCAATCACTGAGATTCATTAGTCTTTGATTTTCTAAGTGTCAACAGTTAGGACTAATCGTAATTTTAATGACTAAATGTGGGGGTATACGCTTATGTGCCTTATAAGGTGGCAGTAATGATCTTGACTGTGATAGTTTGATGGCTGTGTTCATACTCTTCGCCCGTTCAGAAGGCCAACCTGCTACAGGGAGCATGCAGTGTCAGCAGTGGTTTACATGCAGCAGTCTTGCTCCATGCCTAGTGTGTGTGTGTGTCACCTGCAAAGGCCGTAGTGCAAGAGGTGCACTGCTCACTCCTGCTTACGTGCACAGCAACAATTGGACACAGCGGGAGTCAGGAACAGGAGGCTCATTAGCAGGCCCTATTGCCTCCCACATCCTGTTTGGTATAGTCGGGTCTCACAGAACCCTTCCAATTTTGGTTCTGTGCATCAGGTTTAAGATCTTAGAGTTTTTGGTTGCTCAGTTGGGTGTAATTTCTGATTTCTATATGTTTTCCTCAGCTTGATTTTGCTTGCGAGAAAGTGTCACTCATAGTCGTTGAATGTCACTCATAACGACACTGAAATTATGAAAATGTCACACATAAGCAATCTGAAACATAGGCAGCTATGCATGTCTGATATGAGTGGTATTATACATGTATTTAAGAACGTATGTGCAGGACTGTCAGCACCTTTTCAAGCAGTCCTCGGCATCTTTCCAAACTTCGTGCACTCTGAGTTTGGTGGACCTTTTAGCACTGGTTGCAGGGATCCTATTTTTGCTCCTACTGCCACGATATGGCAAGCCAAATCACCAGCGACACTCAATTCACCATGGAGAGAGCTGTATTGGAGATGAAGTGTCGTGAGCGCATCGTCCACATTTTGGGTTTACCTCGTCTACGAGAATTAAACATTAATTCATTAATTCTTGTAAAACGAGTGCCATGGATTTTTCTGGACCCTCGACATCCTCCAACACATGATAACACTTTTCTCTTTACAGGTTCCTCAGTTTCTGTTACCTCTGTTATAGTATACTGTTCTTTGAGAATGGATTCTAGATAGTTTTGTCATGCTTGCTGTTTCTACAAAATTCTGTTTCTCGCCCAAACTTGTTTATCTTCATTAGTATTGTTTTTATTAATATTTGATTCATTGTTTGATCTATTCTCCTCTTTCTTATTTAACTTTTTTTTCTTACATGTCGCCTTCACAGATTTTACCATTCCTTATCGTGATGTTTCCTTGTTCCTCCGTTTGGCTGCCCCGGATTTGTAGACCTCTCCAAGTGGTTTCATCCCCCCTCCTGTCTATCTTTGAGTCTTCCCTTTGTAGGTATGTTATCTTCATGTCTTATCTTTGATTCGTCAGTTGTAGTCTTTTTTGTTTTTTGTTTTACTATATTGATTCGTATTCTCTTCTCTGATGGTGTCGTCTGTTTTTTCACTTCTTTCTATTTTTACACTTTTGTCGACATTTTGGTACTACTAATTGTCATTTTCCTTATTGTTATGTCCTCTTCTTGCTCATCTACTCGTTCTCTTCCTGGTTTCCTTCCTATCTTCTTTTCTTGTTCTTTTTTCTGGTTTCTTGATATATTTATCTCACTTTACTTTATCATTGCATCTATTTTTTTAATCTCTTTTCCTTATTTCACATTTTTTTTATTCATCTTAATGAATTGGATTTATCTTTGACAACTTTGGCTCATTTTCTTTATCATTACCAATGCTATTAAAGTTGATTACATGGAACGTTAAGGGTTTACACTCTCCCATCAAGAGACAGAGAGTTTTGACTCATTTAGCTAAATTGGATGCTGATATTGTTTCTTTGCAAGAAACTCATCTCTCGGCCTCAGAGTCAATAAAGTTAAAAAGGGTATGGGTAGGGGAGATTTTCTTTTCCCCAGGGGATGGGAGACAAAATGGAGTAATGATACTATGTCGTAAGTCCCTTTCGTTTTCATTGATGTCTCAAGAATCAGACACAGATGGCAGATGGGTGAATGTCAAATTATCCCTGAAGGGGGTTCCTGTTTCGCTTTTAAATGTCTATGCCCCTACAGGTGGTGTACTCTCTTTTTGGCCCACATCGGCTAAACAAATTACACATTGTATGGAAGATACTTTTATCTTAGCTGGCGATTGTAATCAAATTTTTGATCCGTTTCTTGACAGAAACTCCAAAGTCCCCTTTGTTCCTAACAAACCACACAAGTCCTTTGTACAAGCAATCTCTGAACATAAACTTTTAGATGCCTGGCGTCTTTGCAATCCGACTACTAGAGAGTATACTTTTTATTCCCCTTCCCACCACACTCAGTCAAGAATTGATTATATATGTGTATCACATAATAACTCGCAAACTCTTACAAGTGCTGAGATTAGCCCTATTCTATTGTCAGATCATGCCCCAGTTTCAATTGGTCTTGATATCCTTCCTCCGGTCATTGGTCCTAGAAGATGGCGTTTTAATAATGCCCTCCTCTTAGATAAAACATTTACTGCCTCCTTTATTACCTTCTCTAACGAGTTTTTTAAATTAAATCAAACCCCATCTATGCCTCATGTCATGGTATGGGATGCATTCAAGGCCTCAGCAAGGGATTTCATAATAGGCTTTGTTGCCTCAAAACTAAAAGTTTCCCGCAAACTCACTAAAGATCTCCTTCAGTACATTGGGCGGTTGGAACATACTTACTACACCTCAACCTCGAAAGAATGTCTTACAGCCCTCATAAATGCCAAATTACATTTCAATAAAAAATCAACGGAAGATGCTTCATTATATTTGTTAAAATCCAGCGCAAAATTTTATGGGGGTAAGAATAAAGCGGGGAAAATACTGGCCAACTATTTAAAAGTTAAACACAATAAGTTAAATATTGAATCTATCTATGATGTTCAATCAGTTTTAAAATTTAAAGATGCTGAGATTTTGAATGAGTTTTCCCTTTTCTATAAATAATTATATACTTCTGAAACACAACCCTCTAATATTTCTTTCCCATTTTTTTCCAGTATCCAGAAATCTTCACATAATATACCTGATTTTTCCTCCCTAGAGCTTGATTTAACCTGTCAAGAATTATTCACAGCTCTGCAACATCTTCAAAAAGATAAAGCCCCAGAACCAGATGGTTTCACTGTAGAATGTTACCAATATTTTTCTAAACTTTTATTGCCCAAGTTACACTCCTTACCTATTTCTTTCAACACGCTGGGTAGTTCCTCAGGCTCTTTCTCAGAAGCACATATTTGTCTTATCCCTAAGTCTGGCAAAGATTCTAAACATTGTAAGAACTATAGGCCCATATCCTTGGTCAACCTTGACTATAAAATGTTTGCTAAAGCCTTGGCCATTCGATTAGACTCCTACTTACCTGATCTATTAGGAAAAGAGCAATCTGGATTTGTCAAAGGCAGATTCATTACTGATAATACACGACTCCTTTTTAATGTGTTATCTAAGTCCTCTCGTCTTAATTACTCCCTTGCGGCGATCGATAGCATTAAATGCCGAAAAGGCATTTGATAGAGTCGAATGGACTTATTTGTTTCATACCCTTCATTGGTTTGGCTTTGGCCCTAAATGTATATCTTTGATTTCTCTTCTCTATTCTAACCCTCGGGCGGCTGTTTGCGCCAATGGGTTGATCTCCCCATTTTTTGATTTACAGAGAGGAGTATGTCAAGGTTGCCCACTTTCCCCTTTCCTCTTTAACCTGGCATTGGAACCTTTTCTTTCTAAACTACATCAGAACCCAAATTTACATGGCTTTCAAACTCCCAGTTCCCAAGTTAAACTTGCAGCTTATGCGGATGATATTTTGCTTTTTATATCGATACCAAATTATTCGATTCCTGCCTTTTTGGCAGAAGTACAAGCTTACTCTCTTATTTCTGGATACAAATTGAATGAAGATAAGTGTGAAATTTTATCCCTAAACAAGTTCACTTTTAAATCAGATTTTAGTGCCTCTAACTTTACTTGGAGTCCTAATCACATAAAATACTTAGGTCTACATGTCACCTCTTCAATATCTGATACAGTCACTTAGTGTATGAATAAAAGCATACAAAAGATTTTGGATTTAACCACCAAGTGGCACCCTCTTTACTTATCCTGGTGGGGTCGTCTAGATACTATAAAAATGATGTTGTCACCTATAATAATATATATCTTCTCTACTATCCCGGTGTCTATCTTATGGAATAAAAAGAAATCCCTGATGTCACTACTTAAATTGTCACGACCTAAAACTGAAGGAGGGGTCAACTTTCCTGACTTCTAGGCATATCACAAAGCATTTCTTTTACGCCAAGCTTCACTTTGGTTACTAAGTCCTACAGATGACTGTCCTCTTTGGACTACAGTTGAACGTCTTTTTTTATCTCCTTTCTCCTTTGCTGAATACCTTTCTTTCTCACGCAAACCACAGACCGTATCCACTCCCATAATTAAGCTGACCTCTAAACTCCTAGAGCCTACATTTCCTTCCACACCCATTACCGTCACTTCCTTTCTCAATTCAACCATCTGGCACAGCAAAACCCTGACTATCCATGGTAAACCATTTTATTGGAAAACTTGGCGGCAACGAGGTTTAATATGGATTCATCAGCTATTTTCTAACTTAGATTTCTTGCCTTTTTCTTCACTCAGGCAATTATTTGGTTTGCCGCCCACATTTATACATAAATATAATTTACTTAAGAAAGCAGTAATGGATAATTATACTCAGATATCTGCCATTCCTACTTCCTCCGTCACTTCTGGACCCTCCTCACATCTTCACATTTTATTAAAAACCTTCCCTAAAGCCTCCACTATTTATAGCTATTTACAGAATACAGGCAACACCAGAAAGAAATCCAAAATAGAAGAAGCATGGGAAAGGGATCTCGAATTATCCTGGCCAGTGTCTTTATGGAACCGTTTGTGGATTAAGACACGTAAATCCTCTAGAGCAGCTAACATAGTACAAACGTTATTCTGTGTTTATAATAGACTTTTATTTACGCCGAATGTTCTAAGTAAAAGATTTACGAATTTACAAAATACTTGCTGGACATGTTCTTCTTCAAATGCAGATTTACTACACAGGTTCTTCTTATGCCCCTTTGTATACAATTTCTGGGAACAGGTGTGGTCTCAAGTTAACTTAATTTTTGGAACTGATATTTCTTTCTCTATTATCCATGTTTTCTTAGGTAGTCTCTCATCTTGTTGGGAGAAAGTTACACTCAATGTTAAAATTATTGATTTATTGCTTGCAGTTGCTTTTCAGCAAATTACTGTTAACTGGAAAGATTTCACAAAAATTTCCTACAGAGCATGGTGGTATGCTGTTTGCCATAATCATAGATTAGACACCTCTTTTGTTTATCCTTTACATCTGGCACCGAAACGTCTGGATTCATGGTCTCCTGTTACATTGTACCTTGATATGTGTGCCAGACGTCATTACCATTTGAAACCATCTCAACAAGAAGTTCTTAAACCCCCTTGATTCCCTTATACGTTCCTAATCTATGTGTTCCTAAATGTTTTTTTTTCTTATGATGCTTCATTTATTCTATTTTGTTTTCCATGATTGTAATTTCCAATCCAATTCATTTGTTCTTCGCTGTTGTAATACACTCTATTGTACTGATTTGACCCTAACATTGTGAAATATGCATCGACACCTTTATTTTTTGTTTTTTCCTTTTTACCAATAAAGTTACCTTTTGAACTGAAAAAAAGAAGAAACATCAGGCACGCAGGTAACATCCGATTCGAACATTGCTGATGCAACCAATGCTGAAGGCGATAGTTCACATCTATGTGCATTTAATCTTCTAAACGAGGTATTACAACTTTCACCTACAACGGTAGACGACTTTTTGTCTACAGGATTAGAAGATTTCATGTTTTCTCCAGGCCCACATGCTGACTTTTGATTCAGGCACACAGTATTCCGATAAGACTCGGAATGTGGCCTTCATTCTTTTTCAGACAAGGGACTAACTTTGGAACTTTTTCCTATGATAAATATTTTTTTTCCAAATTTGTATTTTTTTCATTTTTTGGTACAGTAACCTGCTTACAGTAGAACTATTCATAGAGAACAGCATTCTTTGATAACACTTCCATGGACAGTAAGCCACCTTGTCATGAATAACAATTTGACATGTGTAACCTGATATGAAATTTAGAGCCATTTCATCACATGTATATATTTTGGTTCATTCATTTAGCATTCCAATCTGATCCTATGCTTAGAATGGAACATTGCATTTAATATGTACAACACTTTATGCATAGCAATGGTTTTGTAATGTATTTTTAGGAAATGTGTCTTAGATATGTTTTTAGCTTATTTTAGCAAACCCATGCGATACTCTGTTTTAAGAACAGATTTATTTGAAAATCTTCCAGGGACATTATGCCACCTTGTCACATCAACAATTGATTTGTGTTAAACCTGATAATGAAATGGTTTCGGCTTTTTTTCTGTATTAGCAAGCCATTTCATCATGTGTATATATTTCTGGTTCATTCTTTTTAGCATTTGCAATGCACACATTGGCTTAGAATGAAATATTGCTTTTAATATGTACAGCACCTTATTCATAGCAATGGTTTTGTAATGCATTTTTCGGACATATGTTTTTAGATATGTTTTAGCATGTTTTAGCTAATCATAAGATACTCTCTTTTAGATATGTTTAGTATGTTTGGGATTTAGTAATGTCGTTCATACGAAACAGGAGTGTGTATTGTGTGTAGATTTAGATTCCATATATAGGTTACCCGATTTATGCCCTTAAATAGGTACAATTCATAATGCCCTTATTTAGGCATAGAAAATCCAGCCCTTATTTAGGCATTGTCCATGCTAACCAAATACAGGCATGGTCTTCTACATCCGTCAATCCACGTCACAACGAGTTCTTGGAAAACCAGACTCTTAAGCCTTTAGGAATTTCCCTTGCTTGGATATTGATTCCTCCAAGAACTCATTTATTATGCATGTACATCTATTCCTTAGGGGTTCATTCATGACGATCCGATGCCCGACTTTTACGTCAATACAGGCATTCCTAAACACCTTCAAGGTATAAATTAGCCCTGGGCGTAGTTCGCGTAGTAGTGCTACGCGTAGCTACGCGAAGTGAACTTCGCACTGCACGAGATACGCGTAGCACTACGCGAACTGCGTAGTACTCTGTTCGCGATGATTGCACAGTGCTGGATGCTTGTCCGCACTGTGCAATCATTGCAAACGGCATCTTGCAAAGTGCAAGCAGTCGTTTTTTGCCGCTCGAGTAGATTTTTACTCGAGTGTCTGCTTTCTGAACGCGGACTGGTAGTTTTTCATCGCGAGCGGTCGCGAGCATACGCCACCACTCGCAATGAGAAACCTGACCTCCCCGCATTGAGAATGTCGCCTTGAGGTTTATTTTCCACGCTCGCGATTGGCAACTTGATGTTGCTGATCGCGAACGAGGTAAAAGTCTCGCCAGGATGTCATTTTGCTCGCTCGCGGTCGCCAGCTTGACGTTGAGGACCGCGAGCGAGCAAAAAATGCCAACTACGCTACGTGATTTTGCACTGTGCTACGTGCAATTCGCGTAGCGCGAAGTAGCACAAACTATGCAAACTTCGCGAATGTAGCGTAGTTGTCTGCCCAGGGTTAGTATAAATATACCTGCACTTGCCCTGGCAAACCACGGTTCCGGTACGGTCCAGTTCGACTGCCTACTTGCGATTCGCCACAGCAAGTTTGGAAGGAGATTGAGTTCCCGCTGATCCACTGACCAGATGCTGTCATCCTCCTCGCAGAGAATCCAGCTCAGTGTTTCTGACTCCCCTTGCGGGGTGTTAGATTCTGAGTCCCAGAAAGAGATTCCAACCTCTCACATTCTAAGGTATGGAGCAGACTAGAACTTAGAGAAACATTTGGCAACACTTGGCAAAACTAAAACTATAGCTAGCTATACTTTAGAAAACAGCACCTACTTCTTACCTCGTACTACACTTAGGTTAGGTACACTGAGGTAGAACTATTTAGAAGCATCTGATGAGTATTCACATTTTAGCCTGTGTTATTTATGTATTTATTTTATGAAAATATGTCATAGTTACAAACCATGTTATTGCAGTATTATTTTATCTTACTGCTAACCCTGCACGTATTGTACTTCGCATTCTGTCTCACGATTGTAGCAGTTCATATCTCTTGCATGAGAAATAATACTGTTCAATAAACCCCTTTTTTATTGAAATGCCCATCTCTCTATTTCTGTGCAACTCTGTAGAAACGAAGCATGCACGATTGACTGAGTAAAACTGTTATCTATTGTATCCACGGTTCTGAGATTGTTCCGACTCTAAGGGAAACAAAGTTGTCATGTTTATGCGGTTGTCAGAAACTAATCCCTTTTTGTATATTCGAGAAGTTTCTAGTGACCTCTGAGTTAGCTGGCACACACAAGTAATTAAGTTTAATGTACTTGATAGAGACATACCGACCTCAGTCCTAGGTCAAAACTATAGTGTATATTATTCCAATGCGCAGAGCCTATCAGGGATATAGAAACTACACTACAATAGGATGCTTGACTCTGCAGCCACGAGGACCAGGATACGTCGACGACAGCCAAAGTCCGGAGGTGGGCTGTCCCACGAAGGATGTCCAGTGCTGAGGGGTCAGTGGCCGGATTGAACACCAAAAAGCCTTGGCAAAGGCAACCCACGCGGGCAGCGGAAACAGGTTACGGTGAGGACCAGCAAGGTCCAGGAGACTCACCAAGCTATGGGGAATCATGGCACGTCTGGAGCAACCAGGGAAGCACAAGGAAAATCAAAGTGACCCTCGCCAGGACCCACAGGCGAACGGACCATGGATCGCGAAGGGACCTCGTGCAGAATCACAAAGCACCAGCCCACAGAGCACTTGTGGAGTGGAGGCCAGAGATCGTCTATGAAAATATGGTTCGGGGTAAGGACTACTCTTAGTCCAAAGCAAAACCTCAGGGATTGCCAAAAAGCATATGCTACTGCAAAAGTACAAAGTGCACAGGGGTTCGGGTTGCACGGTCACCACGAGGGATACTAGTCTCAGGATTGCTGAGAGAGCAGATCGACCTCAGAGATGCTCGGGAACCCACATACTGTGTCACAGAAATCTTCGGAGTCCTCAGGAGCTTGGGAGATGCAAACCGGTCAGATGCATTTAGGTGCCTGCTGCTGCAGGGGAGTAACTCCTTTACTCCAAGGGAGATTCTTCTGTCATCCAGCGAAGTGTAGACCGTCAAAGTACTTGGTTTCTGCGGGCAGAGTTTAGTACAGGTAAAATGAAAAGTCCTGTCATCAGGTTTCCCACTTTATATCCAGGGAAGGGATTGGACTGACTCTGGGGACCCTCCTAGGGGAGGGGCAGGACAGAGGGGTGGTTACACCCATGTCCTTTGTCCAGTTTCGCACCAGAACAGGAGCAAATGGTTCCTGCAACTGGTTTGAGCCGGATTATGCATGGGGACACCAAATGTGCCCTCAGTGCAGACTTTCTGGCTCTCTCAGAGGGCACCCACCCAGCCCCAATACACTAAAACCTGTCTGGGAGGTGGTCAGACCTCCCTGTGACAGGAAACTTATTGTCAGGCCTTCCTCAGCTCGAGCATGGCTCAGCATCAGGAGGGCAGACTTGTGTCTGTGGCTGGCACCATCCATTTTGTGATGCAAGGTCAGGAAAGCTGGTACCAGGTATACCAGTGTTCCACATACGTCCCTCTAGGAGGGTGGAATCATACCTCATCTGCCAGTTTCTGGTGGGAAGGTATGATCCCAGGGTGTTTGACACCAAACACGACATGTTTCTAAGCAGCCGTTTTAAAGTTAGCATTTATCGCAAGGTTATAATGCACTTAAATATATATGGTTGGCTGCATCACAGACAACCCCGGAAAAGAAAATCCAAAGGCTGCAGAGGGGCCCTACGCATGCATGGGTACCCTCTCACATAAAACCCAGCACCCTGCCTTCAGGATTGTTAAGGCCTGCCATAGGGGTGACTGATAGGTTTATATCTGTAGTGATTTAGAAAAGATATAGAGAACCTATATCAAAGTAAGGGGTGCATGCACCACCGTACACAGGCTACAGTAGCAGACTTGGGGTGCTATTTTGAATGACCTCTCAGGGGTGGCACAATACATGCTTCAGCCCCTGGTATACTGGGGTATCTATGCCCTGGGTACATGGTGTACCATATACTAGGGACTGATAAGGGTACCCAAGAATCCAATCTGGAGTGTCCCTAAAGTCCCTTCAATCAATTTAAAGGAGAAAGCAGATAGACTGGGGTTCTAAATTGCAGGATCCCAGTCAGTCTAAGTAAAAAACCGAGATACATCAGCAAAAAGTGAGGGTAACCATAAGAGGCAGATCCTACTATCCTACACAAACCCCCCCCCCCCCAAGTGTAGGGACATTAAACTAACCTTGACCAGTTGAGTCTTCGTGTTCTAAGTGGAAATATCTTGAGAGTCCATCGGCATTGGCATGGTTACTCCCAGGTCTATGTTCTACTGTATAGTCCATCCCCTGTAGGGAAATTGACCACCTCAAAAGTTTGGGGTTTTCACCCTTCATCTGTTTTAGCCATAAGAGGGGTTTTGAAGTACTGGGTATTTTAAGCCCAGCGGTGCAGGGGAACACACCCTATGACTTCGGGGTTCTTCCTGTTTCAGACCTACAGAAACACAGAGTCTTCTGGGTGAAGTCAAAGATCAGTTTATTGGCTGCAGACCAATTACAGGCGTCCTAGAAGTACAACAGCGTGTATGTTCTCAGGAGACTGCTGAAAATCACAGTAACGGGCTTCTCCTTAAATACAGATTTTCCTGCCTCAGGCATACATTCCTAGGTTTATGGCATGGTCATTCAAAGTATACATTACAAAACGAAAAAGCAGAGTCATGATGACCATCCCACATTCCAGTTAAACAAGCCCGTAATTATTTACACAGTAAGGCTCAGATCCCACATCAGATATCGATAGGCTCCAATAAACATGAGCATCTCCTGTTTTGGGAAACAAGCCATAAAGCAGGAACAGTCAGGTGTGAAAGAGATTAGCTGGAGGCTCGTGTAGGATAAAAAGACTTTATGGTGTGTCAAGCCCTGATGCTAATCACAGGCGGCCAGAGGACGGGGAACTCGTGAGACCAGTTTGACCTGGGGCAGCGGAGCCAAGCTGCCCAGGTCACAGAAAAGTCAAGGAAAGGCACATGTGCTCTAAAAGGCCCGTTTTCGCTTTATGCTATATAGCCTATGTGAGGGCAACCATAAGATGGCCACCGATACAAAATGGAACCCACGCAGTGATGTGAAATAGCGTATACACAGTGCATTCATAGCTAAAACGTTACAGAAAGCACTCGTACATACCGCATTAACCATTCGCGGTTCACTATTACCGAGATAGACAGGGGTAGGGCCTTGCCTCCTACGCGGTCCCAAGTTCTAAAGTACGACAGACCCTCCTTTTGCCCTTACATAGGCAATAACTATACTCATTTCAATCCGAGTCTAGGTCAATATTCACGAAGTCATGGAGATGTTGCTGTAGCATCATCCTATTACTTAGCTCGTCCCTCGATACAGGTTTCCTTACACATAATGTAGCACAAAGGCCACATATCGCAGGAGCACACTGTATGCACAGACAGAACAAGAAAAGGATGGCAAAGATCATTCCAATTACCATCAGAACTTTCCAACCCCAGGCAGATATCAGTTCCCAGAACCACCCCACCAGTGACCAATCTCCTTTATCCACGTGTATGGACTCAGATATTTTATGCAGTTTGGAGATGGCTTGATAAACTGTTGGAGCGTTGTCTGGTATGAAAATGCGACAACTGGATTGGATAACCTTACATACCCCACCACGGTCTGCAAGTATGACGTCTAGAACCATGCGGTTCTGCAAAGTCATGAGGCGATCCGCTTGGAGCTCAGCTGTCAAATTACCAAGGGCACCAGCCGTAACATTAACAGTGGATTCAACCACACGAGTCAGCTGTCTCAGGTTCCTACTATTAACCATAGGTCCCCAAAACGGCAGGAAACCCAAAAAGAAGTCTCCCGCTTCCTGACCGGCAGTATCCTCCTTACTAATCACGCCTCTCACAACTCTGGTCTTGTGATAGTCGGAGGCGGCAGTAAAGGTTGGCGGTAGCAGATTTGCAATATAACATGTGCCCGAGAAGTCAGGGGGCAACCATGTATATGCTCGATCATTGCAGATGAAATATGTACCCTTGGCAGCCAAAAACGCAGGGGAAAACTGTGACGGAAAAGTGTACGTTTCAGTACAGTCACTTCTTCCCAGTTGAGCTCTAGGATTCTGACCATTACCTTGCAAACAGAACCGACCTATGTGGGGTACGACCCAGATTGGGGATGAGATTTTCCGCTGTCTTTCACCCAGACTAATACTATACCCCGTCGCGTTCCACCCTACATAAGCTCTCAACTCTTCTTTGGGAATGGATGAGTATGCATCGATATCTCTACTCATATCGGCAATTCCTTTCACTAAAGCTTTGTTATTGGTGCTAGGTCTGATGGAACGCGGTTGTCGCGGGGAGTAGGCGTCTAGTGCATAGAGAAACATGGTCTGGAATGCCCATGACGATCCATTGTAACTATACGGCAGCACCAGATAGGGAATACCCTTATTAATGGTATGTGGCATTAAACCACACACCCAACAATTTGTTGTATTCATGACTAGTTGGTGCTGGTGCAGGAGTTGAATAAATGAGTTATTCACAAACTCTGATCGTCTAGCTTGTTCATGTCCAGGCAGAGGGTGAAAAGAGTGTGAGGAGATAGTAGGAGGAGGTGTAGGCTGTACAGTGGGTGCAATGGGCTCTTGAGAGGAGAAGAATACAAATCCTACAGTAAACACTACCATACTACATAATACAAACAGGCATAATAATACAAAACGTTTGCGTGTCATGATTTTACACATTCTTGTTTTAAAGTTCATTTCCTCAGTGGGTCTCTCCATCTTACAAAACTCCATCCTCTAATCGTGCCGCTCGTGGTGGGTGAGTATCTTCTGCTAAGGAGTACGCCTGTCAGTCCAGGGAACGCCCTAGACCAACCAGAACCGTCGACCTAACGTCTTCGGCCTGTACCCCAAAGTATTGGCACCGCGACCCAGAGGCTGAACCCGGATGGTGGTTCGAAAAACAAAAATCAAGAAAGTCCTTCAGATGGGAGAGCTCTGGTTATCAAAAAATAGAAAGGTAAAGGAAAAGAATATTTATTTGTCCGTGGGCCTTGGCCTCAAATTGTAACGAAAACGGCCAGGCACTGTTTGATCTTGAAACAAGAGTTCAGGCTCTGTAGTGTCCAATCGAATTGACGGTGGCACAGCTTTTTGCAAAATATCGTCTCTTTCCTGCGCTGAAGTCGTGCCTTTTATGCGTGCATCACTGAACGGTACAAAACGAGGTACAGTGTCTGTTTCAGAGTCTGCAATACCCTCCTGGACCCACCGGTCATACGGCAGAGGCAAAGGGATCCTCTTCACGTGGGCGCCGTGGATTCAATTTTTCTTCCCCTTCACTCGAACAGCTGATCTTGTCGACAGCAGCACGAGGTGAGGGCCAATCCAGTGGGGCTCCTCATTGGTTTTCCTCTGAAAATTCTTCACAAGGATCCACGTGCCTGGTTCGATAGGGTGTCCAGGAGCTTCGGAAGCCGGGGGGAGAGTATCATGCACCTGTTGGTGTAAAACACGCAGTTTAGCTGTCAATTCGTGCAAGTAATCAAACAGTACCGGATACTCGATTTCACTGAATTTCATCGGTCTTGGCACACCCCATACATTGGCCGGGCGGCCAAAAACGACCTCGTAGGGACTAAGTCCCACTCGGGAGTGTACGGTCATTCTGGTGGATAGGAGTGCTAGAGGCAGAGCGTCAGGCCATTTAAGACCTGAGCTCGCTTGGATTTTGGCCAGTTTAAGTTTGAGGGCGCCATTGTAGCGCTCTACTAATCCTGCTGATTGGGGGTGGTTTGCAGCGTGAAACTTCTGCCTTATACCTAGTCCCTCACACACATTCTTAATCACTTTACCCACAAACTCACTTCCATTATCACTCCACACCATTCTTGGCATTCCAAACCTAGGGAAAAATTCCTTCACAAGGGCTTTGGCTGTGGATAGAGCAGTGTTATCTTTTAGAGGGTAGGCCTATATCCATTTTGAGAAAGCGCAAACAACCACCAATACATATTTCAGGTTGTTGCATCTTTCCATGTAGATAAAATCTAGGTGCAAAACTTCAAATGGATATGATGGAGGCGCAAAATGACCAGCTGGAGTTGGGGTTCCCCTACCAGGGTTGTACTTCAAGCATACCATACAATTCTTGACCACATTCTCTGCACACTTAGGAATTCCAGCATTCTGCCATACTGGAGCCAACAACTTACAGATTCCTTTCGTACTGATGTGTGCCATTCCATGTGCCATAGTAACCACTGGAAGCACATATGCATCAGGTAACAACCATCGCCTATGTTCTGACAAATCAATCCAACAACCATTCTCATCCAACTTACCCATACTTTCTCTCCACTTGCTTAACTCTTTCTGTGTGGCTTCAGCTTGAAGGGACTTTACACTCTCTATTGTGTTTTCACACATTCCAACATCACCAACCCATCTGGCAGGGCCTGCAACATACATTTGAGTCTTCACATCTTTTGCTGTTTCAGCAAACGCATTACCACGACCAACATCGTCAGTGATTTTCTTGTGCGCACTGCATTTCATAACCGCAACTTGTAACGGTAGGGTCAGTGACTCAAGGAGATCATTCACCAACTTGCCATTCTGAATCTTAGCTCCATGCGAAGTCAGGAACCCACGTTCCTTCCACAATCGCCCAAAACTATGAGCCACGCCAAAGGCGTACTGGCTGTCTGTATATATATTCACTCTCATTCTTCAGACAACACGCATGCTCTCGTAAGGGCAATCAATTCTGCTGCTTGAGCCGAATTTTGTGGCACACGCGCAGTTTCCACAATCGTGTGCAAAGTCGTGATAGCATATGCAGCAGTCGTATCACCATTTAGAAGCTTGAAACACGAACCATCCACCCATAAAGTACCATCACACTCAGTCAGGGGAGTATCTTTGAGATCTACTCTCCCTTTCGTTTCTTCTTCCGTTCTGAACAGACAATCATGTTGCTCAATCTCATCTAGGTCTGCTGGGATTGGTAATAGTATAGCTGTATTCAACGTGTTGCATCTCTTTATGTGTATATGGTTTGCTAACAGTGTCAGCTCATAACCAGATAATCGTGCACTAGTTAAGTGTTGTGCCTTGGTCTTGTTTAACAATGTGTCCACAGCATGTGGAACCATAACAATCAATGTATTATCCATCACTAGACCAGCAGACTGTCGAATAGACATAGCTGCGGCGGCTGTAGCTCTCAGACAACTTGGCAATGCCCTCGCTACAGGGTCCAAGGTTGACGAAAAATACGCGCATGGACGCGGTCTGTCACCAAAAGGCTGTGTTAACACTGACAACGCACAACCATCTTTCTCGTGAACATACAATGTAAAAGGCTTGCTGTAGTCAGGGGTACCCAACACAGGAGCTGAACACAATGCATCACGCAATTCCAAAAAACTTGTCTGACACTCCTCAGACCATGGGATAGGATTTGGTGTGTCTTTGCATGTTAATGCTAACAAAGGTTTTGCCAACAAGGAAAAATTAGGAATCCAATGCCTACAGTATGAAGTAATGCCCAAGAAAGCACGCACTTCTCTCTGTGTTCTTGGCACACTCAACTATGCAATGGCTTGAATTCTTTCTGGGGTCAGTCTCCTTCCCTCCTTCGATAAGAGATGACCTAAGTAGGTCACTTCTTGTCGACAATATTGCAGCTTTGAGAGAGACACTTTATGGTGGAAGGCAGACAAATGACGCAACAATGACAAGGTAGCTTCTTTGCAAATCTTTTCAGTATCCGCGGCGATTAGTAGATCGTCAACGTACTGAATGAGGATAGCGCCATTGGGTAAACCAGTGCATCAAGCTGCGCTTTTAAAGCCTGACTGTATATTGATGGACTTTCACAGTAGCCTTGGGGAGCGCGTTTAAAGCGGAAGCTGCGACCTCCTAAACTGAAGCCAAAGATGTCTCTGCTCTCCTCTGCAATTGGGATACTAAAGAAAGCATTCTTTAGATCGATCACTGAGAACCATGCAGCGGAAGCTGGAATCATGGTTAACAAGGTAGTTATATCAGGGACAACTGGAAACTGTGGTACAACAATCTTATTAACCTCTCTAAGATCAATCACAAATCTGTAAACAGGTGGCTGTGAAGGGTCCGTTCGTTTTAAGACAGGTAAAACAGGACTATTGCAAACGTTGCCTCTTGTCTCTTCAATTACGCCCTTCTTAATCAAATCGCTGACAATTGCTAACAATGCTTTCTGACCTTCATTGGAGATCTTGTACTGGGGAATACGTGGCAATCTGACATTGGCTTTTAAAGTGACCACATATGGCGGTATTTCCAAAAGACCCACATCATTGGGACCAGTAGCCCAAAGGGCATCCGGAAAGGATGACAATTCAGGTGGCATTGCATTTTTAGACAAATACATCGGGGAAATCACTTTCTCGCCTAATGTAAGTTGTACTCCTGAAGGAGAACAATACAGCGTGGCATGCAATCTTTTTAGCAAATCTAAGCCTAGCAAATTTTCACCACAACCTGTTGTTAGAATGAGGGGTGCTTTCAGCTCACAAGGGCCAACAGAAAGTGACATAGGACTAGAAATTGGGTTCCTAACTGGGGCGCCAGAAAAACCTACTGAGACATTTATTTCGCCAGACAAAGGCGCGCCAGGGAGTTTTGAATGCATGATTGAACTCTTTGCAGCACCAGTATCCAACAGAAAGGGCTCCGTTACATTTGCTGTAGTTACTTTAACATAAGGTCCGCTCTGATCCACTGGCACTGAAACAACTCCCTCTCTCTGTCTACGGCTGTCCTAGTAACCATCATCTTCTACATGGTTGTCTTCTGCATAATAATCGTTACTGTAGTACTGAGCTGTATTACCAGTTGCATCGGCTCGCTGATCAAAGCTATTTATGGTATTTTGAGGCGGAAGAGGACGCGCGTTCTGGGGAATATTTCCACGCCCCCTGCCTCTAGGAGCTTGCTGACCACCTCTACCTCTTGCGCCATACGCATTACTGTTACGCTGCATTAATTTAGGGCAACTATATTTAAAATGACCTTCCACTTTGCAATATGAACATTGGTTGGGACCTACAGGGATTCGTGGTTGATAATACCCGTTCATTTGCTGATTATTCTGAAACTGTTGGGGCTGCTGATAAATACCTTGTGTTTGCCTATAATTACTCTGTCCTCCACGTGGTGGATAAGCCTGCTGCAAGAGGACCTTTGTCTTTAGTTCTTTCGTTTTCTTATCTGTTCTATCCTTCTCATCTTTGTCTCTATTTTCATAATACTGTGCAGTAGCCAGTATTTGCGCTGAAGAGGAAACAGCCCAAGAACTTTCTGAGTCTTTAAGTTTCTTACACAACTCGGGGAGTAAATTCTGCACAAATTTATCAACAAATAACCGTTGGCCACCTTCAGTGCTCATGTCTTGACCACTGTGGTCGATAAACGTTTCTTCAAACCTGGTGAAGAAATCAGACACTGTCTCATCTTTCTTCTGCTTACATGCAGATAGTTTATCCCAATTTACGCGCATCGCAGGCATTATAGTTTTCATGTAGGTAATAATTCTACCAGGGAGCGCTGCTATGAGGGGCTCAGGTTTTGCACCACCAACTTGTCTAGCGTCTGCAGCAACGATATTAGCCCATGTGTCACCTAGTTCTGCAGCGTGATCTATATTACGAATGGATCCCCATAAAGGCTGTGGAACCACATTCCCAAACAGCATATCTATGTCGGCTAGATTCATTACACATGATTCTGCAGTTTGGGATAACTCCTTATAATATCCTGCAGGGTTCTTACGGGGATCAGGCAATGTCTGTTTAAGTGCTAACACCTCAGATCTCTTCCATGGGACATGTACCCAAACACGCTGAAAATGTGCTGGAGCAGCAACAATACCTCGAGCGGCATCGGCCGCAACAGCTTCCTTCCATACCGGAGGGACTTCTCTCATGGGGTATTGTCGCGCTTTTCCCTCCTTCCCCACAGGGAAATCCTGGTCAAACAATGATTGCTGACAATCGCCATTTCTGAGGGACAGTAAAGTCGCAACTGCTTTATCTACATTGGGGCCCACAATTACACCTGTTCCGAAATCAAATCGCACTCGACACAATTCCTGTGGGTTTGGGTTTGCACCCTTATCCTCCAATTCCTCACAGAGGAATTCACACATTTTATCAAAGACATACCTCTGTTTTGGGGCATCACATTGGTGGAAAACGTTAACAACCTGTTCCACATCATAGAGTGAAGGGAATCCAATCCACCTACGCGCCAGATGATCTAACAACTCTTTCTCTTCGGGACCAGGTAGCTGACTACGCAATTGCTTACGCTGTAAACCAGGAGTCGCACTAGATGACCCAAAGAGAGGCGACATTAGACTAGTAACTACATTAGCTAGTCGTTGTCGTGCTGAAGGAGAAGTTGAGGCGAAAACAGGGGGATAGACAGAGGGAAGAAAAACAGACTCAGATACAGGTACCGGGGTAGTGTAAGAAGGAGCACCAGAGGAAACCGCTGGTGTGCTAGGCAAAGTCGCAGGAAGCGCGGGGGTAACAGGTAGCAAAACCGGCGGCCCTTGAGAGGGCTGCACTGCAGGGATAGGAACCAGCTGAGGAGGAGCTGGCGGCTGCGGGAAGACTTGCGGCATATTTACTAGAGGTTGCGCATTTACAAGCTGTGGAGGTGCGGTGGCATTTTGCGCATACGGGGGTGGCGAACTTAGCAAATGGGACATTAGGGAATCTTTCTCTTTCTCTTTTGTCTCATCTTGCACAAGGGGTGGCAAAACAGGGTAACATTTATCAATCCCTAATTTGCGCTGTCTGTGTAATTGCTCATTCCTTTGTTCTTCCTCATTATCTTTAAATTGCACAGCTGCTTGCATCACTGACATACCTCTCTCTCTCTTATCTCTTTTCGCTAGTTTAATTTCCTTCTGTTTGGCTTCCTTTCGCCATAGGCAGAAAGAATCAAACATCGCCGCCCGGGCTTTCTTTTTAAACAATTTAACTTCCAAATTATCTAAGATATCTGTATCGAAACTACCATTTTGGGGCCATTTTAAAACACCGTCCTTTCTGGTGTATCGGATCCATATTTCATTATATGCAATGGGGCCCACGCCATGTTTTACATAAAGCTCATAAGCAGGAGTTCCAATTGGAGGAACCGGACATGAATCCTCTAACTGGAAATCCCTTCCACAACCCAAACAAAACAATTTACAAAATACACTAGAACCAGGCATCTTCGCTCACTAGTCTAGTTTCAAACGTCAAAGGATTATCGAATACGATAGTCCCGTGAATAGACGAGTCCTCTGGCTTTGGGACTTGCAAGCACCAAATCGAAATGATCCCGAAGGATACCAAATTCAAACTAGGAGACGCTCCACTTATACTTAACTGAATATTGATGATCGATGGCGTCACCAGAAGACTCTCTCGATTGTTTCGCTCTACCAAAATCGTCAAGGGTCCAAAACAGGGCGATTAATCAGGGCAGCAGTCCTTCGTAGCCGTCGGGACGCGGAGAACCTCTCAGAAAAGACCTTCGGACCACGTCGACATGCAGGGGTCGATGAAGTGGCGGCCTTCCTCCAGAATTTCCACACGAAGCTCCTCACGAACCTCTGGCTTGGACCGGTACCGCTGAAATCGCGCCGAGTTGGGCACCAACTGAAGTACTGGGTATTTTAAGCCCAGCGGTGCAGGGGAACACACCCTATGACTTCGGGGTTCTTCCTGTTTCAGACCTACAGAAACACAGAGTCTTCTGGGTGAAGTCAAAGATCAGTTTATTGGCTGCAGACCAATTACAGGCGTCCTAGAAGTACAACAGCGTGTATGTTCTCAGGAGACTGCTGAAAATCACAGTAACGGGCTTCTCCTTAGATACAGATTTTCCTGCCTCAGGCATACATTCCTAGGTTTATGGCATGGTCATTCAAAGTATACATTACAAAATGAAAAAGCAGAGTCATGATGACCATCCCACATTCCAGTTAAACAAGCCCGTAATTATTTACACAGTAAGGCTCAGATCCCACATCAGATATCAATAGGCCCCAATAAACATGAGCATCTCCTGTTTTGGGAAACAAGCCATAAAGCAGGAACAGTCAGGTGTGAAAGAGATTAGCTGGAGGCTCGTGTAGGATGAAAAGACTTTATGGTGTGTCAAGCCCTGATGCTAATCACAGGCGGCCAGAGGACGGGGAACTCGTGAGACCAGTTTGACCTGGGGCAGCGGAGCCAAGCTGCCCAGGTCACAGAAAAGTCATGGAAAGGCACATGTGCTCTAAAAGGCCCGTTTTTGCTTCATGCTATATAGCCTATGTGAGGGCAACCATAAGATGGCCACCGATACAAAATGGAACCCACGCAGTGATGTGAAATAGCGTATACACAGTGCATTCATAGCTAAAACGTTACAGAAAGCACTCGTACATACCGCATTAACCATTCGCGGTTCACTATTACCGAGATAGACAGGGGTAGGGCCTTGCCTCCTACGCGGTCCCAAGTTCTAAAGTACGACAGTTTGTGGTCTGTTTGAACAATGAAGTGAGTGCCAAACAAGTATGGTCTCTGCTTCTTCAAGGCCCAAACCACAGCAAAGGCTTCCCTCCCAATAGCTGACCAACATTTCTCTCTGGGGGTCAGCCTTCTGCTAATAAAGGCTACTGGCTGATCCTGACCCTCTTCATTCAGTTGTGATAACACAGCTCCTCCCCCCAACTCAGATGCATCAGTTTGAACAATGAATTGTTTGGAATAGTCAGGACTTTGCAGAATGGGAGCAGTGCTCATGGCCTGCTTTAGGTCATCAAATGCCTTTTGACAGCTAACTGGGGGGAATGTTAACTGCGAACTTTGCACATGCTGTATTGATTTTAAAACTGTGATTGTGTTTATTGGAATTATCTGCATCGACTTGTATGACAACTAAAATCATTTGGAGCTATAGCACGTTATTTTTAGCCTTTAGAACGACCTCACGGTGTCCGCCTGTAAAAGCGGACCCGCTAATATCGAGGTCAGCAGTCTAGTTGTTTTGTTTCTCGCCCTGCCCTATTTAAGAAGCACGCTGGCATGGCCGCGCGCTGACGCTACAAGACTTGACTATTACGTGGTGGGGGGAATGTTAACTACAAACTTTGCACATGCTGTATTGATTTTAAAACTGTGATTGTGTTTATTGGAATTATCTGCATCGACCTGTATGACAACTAAAATCATTTGGAGCTATAGTCACGTTATTTTTAGCCTTTAGAACGACCTTGCGGTGTCCGCCTGTAAAAGCGGACCCGCTAATCTCGAGGTCAGCAGTCTAGGTGTTTTTTTTCTCGCCCTGCCCTATTTAAGAAGCACGCTGGCGTGGCCGCGCGCTAACGCTACATGACTTGACTATTACGTGGTGGGGGGAACGTTAACTGCGAACTTTGCACATGCTGTATTAATTTTAAAACTGTGATTGTGTTTATTGGAATTATCTGCATTAACCTGTTTGACAACTAAAATCATTTGGAGCTATAGTCACGTTATTTTTAGCCTTTAGAACGACCTTGCGGTGTCCGCCTGTAAAAGCGGACCCACTAATATCGAGGTCAGCAGTCTAGTTGTTTTTTTTCTCACCCTGCCCTATTTAAGAAGCACGCTGGCGTGGCCGCACAGCAGACGCGTGCAGCGGGCGTGCCGTGGGCGCGCCTAAGGCAAGCCCGTCTGCGCCCGTCCGCGCGCCGGCCTCGCACAGCGCCAGCCATGCTGCTCGAAATGACGAAGGGGGTGATGGTAACAAGAAAAGAATCAGCTATTCTAGTGAGGCGTTAAAGCAGATCGGTAAGTCAGTGAGCAATAGGATCAGTATACCCCATTTGGAGGGCACAGCGGTCATTAAGGCCGACTTTATCAGGAAAGATGTCATACTGGGAGGGTTGCTCAATGTCAGATCTCTGCCAAAACATCAGGTGGAGATCCAACTGCTGCTTGAATTCCATTGTTTAGATGTCCTTTTTATGACAGAAACCTGGACCCACTTAGGCCTGGAGGTAGAATTAGGGTTGGCATGTCCTTTGGGTTATAAAATCTTACATAAGCCCCGAAACAGAGGACGAGGAGGTGGAGTGGGGATCATCTTTCGGGAAGCCCTGGACTTCACCCAGTTGGAGATTGATGAAGTGGAGGGCTTTGACATTTTTGGTTTCTCACTCAAAGATCCTAAAGACTGCTTGTTGGCGGGCATTGTCTGCTATAGGCCGCCAGGAATAGTGAGTTCATCTCACCTGCAGGGTCTAATAGATGTTATCTGCAATATGGCCATCACCCACTCTAATCTGCTTATAATGGGCGATTTTAACTTATGGTGTAATGGAACTCTGGATTCTAGCCATAGCAATCTTACTCAGGCCTGTGAAAGTTTGGAGCTGCGCCAGTGGATCAGTGAGGCTACCCATAGGGAAGGAAATGTATTAGATCTAATCTTCTCCAAGGAACAGGCTTTGGGAGTAGTAGAGATCCTCCCGGTTGGCTGGTCCGATCACCATTTGGTCAAGTTTCAGATACTTGACATCAGAAGAGTACAGCCCGCCACCAGAGAGGCAAGGATGTTTGAGAGCAGAGATTGGAAGGGACTCCTCAAGAGGAAGACTAGCTCTTCTTCGGTATTCTGCTTTGAGAATAACTTTAGTAATGGAATAACAGTGGAAGATAATTATATTGATCTCTGTGATCAGATTAAAAGCCAGCTTGACCAAATTGCCCCCGTAAAAAACTGTAAGAAGATAGGTAGGTCATCTGCCTGCTGGTACAATGACCATCTCAAATCTTTGAAATTGGGCTGCCGGCAAGCCGAGAGGAAATGGAGAAGGACTTACTCGGATGAGGGTAAGTCCTCCTGGAAAGCTGTATTAAGGGAATATAGGAAGGAAATTGATCTGGCCAAATCTGAATATTTTAAAAATATTATTTTTAATTAAAAAAATAATTCCCGAACAATTTTTAAAATAGTGAAAGATATGACTGTCCCTGAGTGCATACAATCCAAAATTATGCCTACCCAAGTCTTGTGCGATAGTTTAGCAACTTTTTTTATGGAAAAAATTAGTAACATCATTGATGGGCTAAAGAAGCTTGCTCCTTCTAGGAAAGAGGGCCTTATGGATAAAATCAATGAAGCAATGGAACTGGGAAAGGAAAGAAGTACAGGGATAGGCGTGATGCCTGTTATGAACCATTTCGAGCCAGTCTCGGAGGAGACATTTTACAGAATTGCTGCAAGTGTGTCTTCGGGGTCCCCTTTGGGTCCTCTTCCACATAAAATCTGGAAGGAGCTAGGTTCGGAGCTCTTTCCTCTCTTGCGTTAGATCTGTAATAGCTATTTGGCCTCTGGGTCAGTACCAGTATGCTGGAAACAAGCAGTGGTTACTCCACTTTTGAAAAAAACAACTCTGGACCCGACCTGTGCTGCTAACTACAGACCTATCTCCTTATCCGATAAAAATAATTGAACGACTGGTCAGCAAAACTTTGTCTCAGTTCCTGGAAACCAATTCCAAGCTGGATGATGTCCAGTTTGGCTTTCGACCTGGCCACGGAACTGAGACTGCTCTGGTGACCGTATTAAACGATCTTCGATTGCAGCTAAGCTCTGGAACAGCCTCCCTTTGGAGCTCAGACAATCCAATGATCTTTTGAAGTTTAGAAAACAGATTAAAACATGGCTGTTTCCCAGGGCTTGATAGCTCTGGAAGTGCTCCATCTGCTTTAAGTTTCACTCCTTTCTTTGCCATCTGATAATGAATCATGTACTGTAGCGCCGAGGTACCCGTTGGGTGTTTGTTGCGCTTTATACATTTCGTATACAATACAATGCAATATAACTGTCCACTGAATTTTCTTAGGCATTCTTTTGGAAGTTAAGTCATTCAAAGGGGTCACTATAGATCCATATCCTTTGACAAACCTCCTGTTATACCCAGTCAGGCCCAAGAAAGCTCTGACCTTGTAATGTAGTTCCAATAGTACTCTTCATTCAGGACCTACACATTTGTGGATAACATTAAGTGTGGATCTGGTGGCAGACTGACTCCATACACCCCCACAGAATATGTTAGCCTGTTTTCGCATTAGCTAGCTTGTAGTGCTACTAGAATCTCCTGTTATCAGAGAGATTAGTTTTTGCAACCTCAGAACACAATACCCTCAGACTTGTGGAAACAATATACTACTTTTCACCCATTCACTTGTGCTTGCTTGTTTTGCTCTCAGAAAGATAAACAGAAGAAACAGTTGGGCATGTTTACAATAAGACTGTATTGTACCGTTGTTCTTCTCTTGTAAAACAAATGTGCTGCTACAACTGTAACAAAGTAGCAGAGATATAGAACCAGCAGTACAGTAAATAAAAAGGAATAGTATTGTTCTACCATTTTGCAATAGTCATGAACACATACATGAATATAAAATGCATTTATAAAATAAAGTGCGTACTCCTAAGATGCCTGTCTAGATGTACCTGAGTGTACCTAGCATGTAAGTAGGTGCGAAAGAGCTACTAAGCCTACTAGCCTAATATCTAGGTGCCAAAAATCCCGCTAGGATTTAGTCCAACCTCCATACCTGAATAGTGAGAGTGTGGGACTTCGTCCTGGGCTTGAGTTGGACACCCCGTCTGGGATAGTTAGACCACTATCAGCTGGAGCGATGGCATGCCGGAGCCGCAGCATCTCTGGTCAGTGTGTAGGCCTTGAAGTCTCGGTTCCCTCCTGCCTACTGATGGCAAGAGGTGCTCTATTTATATAGTCTTTGTTGGTATGTTACCCATTGTTCAGTATGAGGATGACGTTGGGGATTAAACCTTTGTGCGAAATTATTCATATGTGCTAAGTATGATGTCTTAGCAATATCGATCGGGCAGAACCCACCTTTGTCATAGAACTAGGTGAAAGGTTTAGTCCTTAAAAGGCGTCAGTCCTTATAAGGCGTTCAGTCCCTATAAGGCATTCTGCCCTTATTTGGAGTTATGTCCTTATAATTCTTGTTCATATGAAATGAAGGGGAGATGATGTAGGGAAAGAGTACGATGTTCTCTAAACCTATATTTGGGTACCGATATGAAATATAACACCCACTCCTCCTTATACTTAACAATAATAATACACATTTCGAGATACACATTTATAATGGTGTCAGTGCACAATATTATCAAGAGTCATTTAAAATGTTTCTAAAAACGTTAAAAATCATTTAAAAACAATTTAAAAACGAGGCAATAAATGTTCTTTGGTAATAGTTTGACAATTCGTTGTAAAGTTCCGCAAGTCACTGTTCTAAATGAGTTTGATCACACAAGTTGAACTACTGCAAGCGTACTTAGAAGGCCGTGCTCATTGAAAATGTCAATTTGAAAAAGTTATTTTGAAAAGGGGAAAGAAAATTTCTGAATTCGTTCCCAGCACACGGTGAGCCAGATTTAGAGTAGAAGTCCTGGCTGGGAGACATAACATTATCGCTGCCTGCTACAGCAGGGTACAAACACTGCAATTCCTCGCATAGCACGTCAAGCGTTCATAGATGAAACTGCTCGCTGTCAACAGCTGTTGTGGAGGTAGCCAGTGCTGAATTCGATGCCTCGGTGCCAATGCAGGAGCAGAAATTCAATTCAGTCGTGAAAGGCACCTGCGGTTCCTCAAGGAAGGCATGCATCAAGATGGGGATACGTTGGGGACAGAGTTGTGCATGGGACCACAAGGGTTGTGCTAACTCACCCTGTCTCCTGGAGCCCCCCAGCCCCTGTCACTCCAGAACCAGACATGGAATACACAACCTAGCAGAGGCAGGCTTGGATAGTTAGGCAAGAAAATACCTACTTTCTAAAAGTGGTATTTTCAAACTGTAGTAGAGTAGGATCTGCCTCTTATGTTGCCCCCACTTTTTTTCTGATGTTAACACTGGTTTCTGGCTATAGTCTGGCTGGGACCCTGCTAATCAGGGACCCCAGCCTCTCTGTTCTCTCTAAACAACATGGAGTGCATATTAGGTGCACTAGTGATTGGATACTGTGGTCTCTTGTGAGCCCCTAGTATATGGTACCTTAGGTACCAAGGGCATAGGTACTTCACAGGCCTACTAGGGGTTGAAGCATGTATTATGCCACCCCTGGGAAGCAGACAAATTCTGACACCACAGGCATGCCACTGCCGCCTGGGTGAGGTAGTGTTAGCACTCCTCACTGAGATATAGGTTCCCTATATCTCTCACTGCACACACATATAAACCTATCAGTCAAACCTAAGGCAGGCCCTATCAATCCTGAGGGCAGAATGCTTGGTTTTCATGTGAGGGGGTGCCTCTGCCTGAGCAGCTCTCAGAGTCCATTCTCTGGGGCTGTTTGTGAATGCGGTCAAACCATATACTCTTAGTGCATTATAACCTCGCGGTAAATGCTAACTTTGGGATGGCTGCATCAAAACATGTCGTGTTTGGTGTCAAACGCTTTGGAATCATACCCCCATACCAGTAACTGGTGTGGGAGTATGATCCCACCCTTCTAGAGGGATAGACACTGTGGAAACCTGGTAGAATCCTGAAGAGCCCTGGCATCACAAAATGGATGCCACCAGTCACAGACACTGGGCTGCCCAGTGGACTGTTCCCATGAGGCACAGGGTCAGACTGATTTGCATATGGCCATGTCTGAACTGGGGTGGCAGAGTGGCTAAAGAACGGTGATGGATTAAACCCAGATCAGTTGACTGGGGGTGAGTGCTTGCAATGTTCAACACCCCGTCCATCATTTCCTTTGGTTTTTGCTTTGTTCGCCATAAGTTGGCAGGGTATGCTCAGACGTGAGTCCCTTGCTCACTTTGCCACTGGATTCAAGCAAGCCTGGCTGAAGACGGCTGAAATGCCAGAAACCGGTCCTAGGAAGCTTGTTTCCGGTCCAGGGAAGACATGGCTTGGCAGTTCGGGCTCGACTGTTCCCATGAGGCACAGGGTCAGACTGATTTGCATATGGCCATGTCTGAACTGGGGTGGCAAAGTGGGCTAAAGAACGGTGATGGATTAAACCCAGATCAGTTGACTGGGGGTGAGTGCTTGCAATGTTCAACACTCCGTCCATCATTTCCTTTGGTTTTTGCTTTGTTCGCCATAAGTTGGCAGGGTATGCTCAGACGTGAGTCCCTTGCTCACTTTGCCACTGGATTCAAGCAAGCCTGGCTGAAGACAGCTGAAATGCCAGAAACCGTTCCTAGGAAGCTTGTTTCCGGTCCAGGGAAGACATGGCTTGGCAGTTCGGGCTCGACTGTTCCCATGTGGCACAGGGTCAGACTGATTTGCATATGGCCATGTCTGAACTGGGGTGGCAGAGTGGGCTAAAGAACGGTGATGGAATAAACCCAGATCAGTTGACTGGGGGTGAGTGCTTGCAATGTTCAACACTCCGTCCATCCTTTCCTTTGGTTTTTGCTTTAGTTTGGTGAGGCCCCAGCGCTTCTTTTTTTTTGTCCTCATATATGCCACCAGTATATACTCTAGATGGAAACCCCATATGCCTTTCGCATTATCAAATTGATAACGCCCTGGACTCAATGCATGGCAGTAAGGGTCGCCCAGAGGTAGGCTGTTTCCTTGTCCCACTCCCCAGTCCTATGATGGAATACCTCGGACCTGGGGAGGACAGGATCAAAACAAACCTCTGGCATAATCATCAGACCATTATAACGACAACCAGGCCACCAATTCCGACCACACATTATCTGTATTCTCTACTTGGCACGCCATATCCATCTTGCTGACTTCTATAATGTTTCGTAAACAGTCAGTAAACCTGGGGGGGGGCATTGACTTCCATTCTTTGCAAATCTCTCTCCTAGCTATAACCATCACATAGAATATAAATTGTGTGGAATAATTATTAACGTTATAGCTGGGTGGTAAGCCAAAAAAAACTAACCTCGGAGAGCATATAATGGTAGTTGTTAAAACCTTCCCCAGGAAGTCAAAAATCTCCTGCCAATATTCAAGAATCTTTGTACATTCTAAAAATATATGTATTTCATCGGCTGACGGGAGTTTACAGCGCGGGCAACAATAGCTCACACGTGTGACCCTGGACAATTTGGCAGGGGTCCAGTACACCCGATAGACCGTGAACAGATGGTTTCTCCTTAGATTGGCTGGTTTTATTAAGCTCTGAGACAAAGAGAAAGAGTCTGTCCAGATCTTACTTATTGCTTCGGGACTATCTGATATCAAATTACCCCAGAGACTAACCAACTCACAGTTTAACATTTCTGTTGCCCCCAATAAAGCCCTATACCAAAATGAAACCTCACATTTCCACCCTCCTCCCCTGGAGACAGATTCAAGGATCTCAAGGTCCCTCTGTCGCTGTACCATCTGTCTTGACCACCAGGCGGAGAGTTGGTAAAACTTAAATCTTGTTAAAGATCCATTTGTTAGTGAAACCAAGGAATCCCAGTCCATAAGGCCCGAATTGCCCCAGAGATCTCCCCATCTCCTCATGCCAGCTGTTTCTAAAGGTTGGGACAACTGGTCCTGAAGGCACTCCGGAGTGCCCGGGGAATCCCAGACTGGGGCATTAGCATGGTAATATGGGATTCCCAGAGCCCTCCGGACATATACCCAGTTCCTAAGGGCAGCCTGCAGGATCTTCAGACGGACTTTTTTATAAAATTTCTGGTCACCAAATTTAAATTAAAAAAACTCTTGTCCCTGTGGTAAGTCGTAGAGCAAAGCCTGAAATAGGCGGCCCTGTGAGGTTGAATCCAGTTTATTGGTCAGTAATCTAAAATTTTTGAAGTGAAAGGCATGACAATACATGAGTAGGTCAGGTAAGCCTAGACCCCTAATTCTTAACCCCCTCCTTAGCTTTTTCCAGGCTATCCTGGGAGATTTACATGCCCAAATAAAGGAGCCGATCTTACCTTGAAGGCACTTAATTTCTTTCAGTGGAAATGATAGGGGGATGGAATTATACAAAAAAGTTAATTTAGGAAGTATAGTCCTTTTAATGAGGTTGACACGTCCATAGATATTTAATGGCAGATTACCCCATCTTGTTAATGTTTTTGTTATTTCTTTTACTACTGTCTGCCAACTAATTGTTTGTAATGTTTTTCAGTTCTTGGGTTAAATTAATTCCCAAATACCTCATTCTATGTTTTACATTTTGTATAGGTGTAGTGTTATTCCATCCCATTATTTCGGTCTTCTCCCTATTTATTTTATATCCCAAGAGCCTTCCAAATTCTTCAGCTAAATAAAACAGCCTAGGTATGGCTTCCACATGATTGGAGGTATATAGAAGAAGGTCGTCTGCATAAAGAGTGACCTTGAGCTCTAGGTCTGCTATCTAAAAAGGTTGAATTACATAATCGGCCCTAATACCACAAACAAAAGGCTCAATATAAATGTCAAACAAAAGGGGGGACAAAGGGCAGCCTTGTCTCGTGCCACGAGAAATCTGAAACCAGTCGGACAAACCATTATTGACCAATACTTTAGCTCTAGGGCCCTGATAGAGAGATTTAATTCCCTCTATAAAAATTGAAGGAAACCCAAACCCAGCCATAGTGGCCCACAGATATTTCCAGTTTACCTGGTCAAAGGCCTTGGCTGCGTCTATTGCAATTAAGGTTAATGGGAGCCCTCTGTCTTCCGCATAGTCAATGGCTCCAATCGCCTGGAAGGTCACATCATTCAGCTGCCTTCCCGGAATGAACCCTCTTTGATCCGGATGGATTATAGATTTTATAATTTTGGCAAGCCTGGTTGCCAGGATCCCTGAGTAGAGTTTCAAATCAGAATTCAAAAGAGATATGGGCCTGTAAGACTCAATTTTTTTTGGGTCCTTATTGGGTTTTGCGATAAGGGTGATCGTCGCTTCGGCCCAGGTAGGGGGGATGCTGTGGCCAGAAATCAATAAATGGTTAAAAAGTAAAGTAAGGACAGGTACCAATTGCTCTGAGCAATCTGTATATATTTCGCTTGGTAACCCATCTAGGCCCGCCGCTTTCCCCCGCTTTATTCTCTTGAGTTGAGCTATTACTTCCCCTTCCATAATCTCACTCTCTAGAGAGTTCCTATCGATTTCTGAGATTTGGGGTAATTTTTTCTGACTTAACCAAGATTGGACTTTCTCTAACTCAACACTCTTATCTTCCGTCTATAGACCTTGCATGAACCCTCTTGCCTCCTCCCTAATGCCCCCATCCTCCATAATTGATATACCTGTATCCCTTTGTGTTAAAACTTTAATGTTGTTCCTGGATCTTTCCTCTCTGGCTTTCCAGGCGAGAAAGCCCCCACATTTCTCCCCGTATTCAAAATTCTTCAGCTTACTAGTTTCCCATTTTTTCCTAATAATCTTTTCTTCACTGGCTTTAAAGGATAGTTGTAATTCTAAAAGCTCCTTTTCTAGTTTAGAAATCTTCTCTCTATCTGAAACAGTGGCCACTTGTAATTCCAAGTCTTTTTCAGTAATCGCTTGCAACTCATCCTGCTTTTTTTTTTTAAGAATCTTTCTATTGTAGGCCATTAGAGAACTCAACATGCCTCGTAGAAAAGCCTTGTACGATTCCCACACAATCTGAATGGTAGAGGAGCCAATGTTAATATTTAGGAATTCAGTTGTTTTTTTCCTCATTTCTACCTTTACTCGATCCTCTAAAAGCAGTGTCCTCTCTAATGTCCATCTGATGGCTGGGAGTCTAGAACTTAATGTAAAGACCATTTCGACAACCGCGTGATCTGATATCCCTACTGGGATATGGAAAAGAGAGGTTATGTCTGTAAACAAATGTTGGTCTACCAGGAAGTAGTCAATTCTCGAATAATTTTTATATTTCTTGCTATAGAATGTAAACCCCCTGGTAGAACCAAACTTGGCCCTCCAAACATCCAGCAAATTAAAGTCTTTCATCATGGATCCCAGGACAGAAAGTGATTTAGAAGGGGGATGATATTTAACCTTTGATGTCCTATCCAGATTAAAATCAAAAATAAGATTGAAATCCCCCCCCAAAATCACAGGACCTGGGGACGCTAATAAACCTGCTATCAATTTCAATAGAGGACCGGGGTTATCATCATTTGGGCCATAATATACTGCACATGTGTAGTGGATACCGTGAATGGAGAGGGCTGCCACTATCCATCTACCAGTTTGATCAGTTTCAGACTTTATCAGTCTTATCCCCCTATTTGCCCTAACAACAATCGCAACCCCCCTAGTCACCCCCTTCTGTCTGGAACACACTATCTCCTGCACCCACCCCGAGTTTTCAAAGACTGGCTTACAGACATTCAACTCAAGGTGTGTCTCTTGTATTAACATGAGGTCGGCGTCAGAGTTTCTTAAAAATTCACAGACCCTAGACTGTTTTCTCTTATCACCCATTCCATTCACATTCCAGGAGAGGGTTTTAATACTTATGGATCTACTCATGACTGTACTCTACGTTTTCTCTCATCCTAAGCATATGATTCCTATATATGAGGACTATTTGTTTTGCTTTTTCACCCACCACCCGACACCCCAACCTCATCCCCCCCCTGAGGAACCCCCCCGACATACCTGACGGTGAAAGAACCGTCTTTAGGGCTCCAGAAGAACTGCCTTTGGGTCTACGTGCATCAGCGGGAAATGTTATCATAACTCCAATTACTCCAGTGCGAAAGTGCGAAAGTGCTACGTGACAAATTAGGTTTAAAAAAATATATATATATATTTTTTTCCCTTCTTTTTTTTTATTTTTATATATCCTTCCTCTCCCTTTCCTTTTTTTGCCTTTACTATTCCTTTCTTTTCCCTAGTTTCCTATTGGTTACTTAAACTCTATGCCCCGCGCACCCCCTATGTGTCCCAAAGTGACCTATATTACCTCCAGTATTTTGCACCTTCTTTAATCCATGTCACTTCTGTCTCATCAAAGTTAAGAGATCATCTACTTCCGTGACCTGGGTACAATTGTACATTTTATTATTCCACATAATCTTTAAGAGAGCTGGGAATTTCATTTGCACTTGGGCTCCAAACGATCTTAATTCTGGCATTCTGGTACCCAACTCCCACTGCCTCTGAGCTGTTCTTCCTCCTATATCAGATCTAATAAGATATGGGGTTGCCCGATAGTGAAGGTCTGCTTTAGAGAGACTTCTCCCCTAGATTAATTCTTTGATATTGAAAGACTGAAAGGTTACCAAAATTTTCCTAGGTACTTTTCTATCTGTGTACTCGTTGAATTTCAGCCTCCAAGTCAATGTCTGGACGGTCTTTTAAAACCTCTTCTCTTAACAAATTACAGACAAAACCCTTGATGTCCTCCAGCTCCGCTCCCTCTGGTATTTTCAAAATTCTCAAGTTGTTTCTTCGAGCTTGGGTTTCTAGCCTCTCCACGTCCGAAGCAAAAGATTTATTCTGTATTTTTAGAGTTTCAATATCTTTGGAATTCCCCTGGACAGATTTGGTTAGGGCTACCACTTCCAGTTCCAAATTACTGGTCCGGGCGATAACATCATCTAATTTAGATTCCAATAAATCGAACCTGTCATGAATTGCCCTTTGATTGCCCTCCGAGATCTCAAATTTAGTTATCAGATCCCCCCTAAGGACTGAAAGAGGGAGCCCAACCTGTCTAACTCCAAGCTCTCTGGTTCCCTTAAGCTCCCCTGACTCTGACCCTGATCACGGGCCGGGCCCAGGCCCAGGTCCTCGCCTTGCTTTTCCTGAGTTGCAACCAACGTAGGAGCAGCCTGGGGGCCTGAACCTTTAACCGCCCCCTCCATCTCCTCAGACTGTAACGATAGTGTCCCACTCCCAGTGTCAGACAGTCCTGCCTGTGGGGCAAATTGATTCTCCAGGGGGATTGCTGAGATCTCCACACTCTGTTTTCCTTGTGGAGTAAGATCGGACTCTGCCTGTTTATCATGACCAGCAGCCTGCTCCATTATTCTAAAATAGGTTTTGAGTGAGGGCAAATTTTTCTTAAGGGGCAATTGCGCGGGTTTAGGCACCTTAGCTTTTTTATGCTTCCTACCTTATTTCTCCCCATACATGGGGTTGGCATGGGCCGTTCTCTTCCGACGGGATCCAACTCACCACCCACGTTCAACTCCTGTGAGCGAAGTTGGTATCTATTCCTTTGTCTCCCAGGAGGAAAAGACGATGTAACCAGTTGGTGCCCTTGTTTCCGACTTGATGCTTTTACTGCCGGTACAATAGCTGGTGTAAGGAGCGAAATAGAGCGTGATCTGTCCAGGGGGGGAGGTCTCTCAATTACCCCCGCAGTCGGCCTTTGCCTCTGCCTCATAACACATTCCCGATTTGGCTCGTAGTATTGACCATCCGTGGGATTAGTGAGGGTAGGAACTCTTATGCCCTGATCCATAAAATCGCACTCCGGCGCTTTCCCTCCACCACAACAGCTTACCACCTGTGCCTGCGCCTGCACTGGCACCACGTTACCCCACGAGAGACTAGAAACTCTCTCACACACTGGGCCACGGAGCTGGAGTAGAACGAGGGCTAAACGAGAGCGAAACCACCAGTTCCTCCGGCATATATCCGCTTGCAGCCCTTCTTTCCCACACATAAGGGCCAAAAAAGCAGGTCCTAGCGCCGTCTCTTCTGCCGTACGTCGAGGAGAAGACAGATAGAAGGCGAAATTAACTAATAGAACCTTCTCTGTCACAGCGCCGACCCCATCCAAATCTTACCGCTTTGAAGTGCCTGCTACAGCCGCCTGCTGTCCCGCTTCGTTTATCGGCATTTTCAAACCCGACAATCCCCCGGAGCCGCTGCGACCGGCGCTCAGCCTGCCGCCATGTTCCTCATCACTGGGCCCCGCCTCCCTGGCTCAGGCCCCAGCGCTTCTGAAGGCCCTAGGCCTTGTCCCCTCGCAAGTTTATTCTTAAGTCTCTTTTTTAGTATATCGTCTGGTACGCCCCTAGGGCCCCAGCCATATTTGTGCTTAACTTATTGTGAAATGTTGATTTGTGCATATGTTCCTGACTTCTAATCTCATAAAGAGATTAGTAGAGTGTGTCTAGTAGTAGATACATATATAGTTGATATATATACCTGTGTGGTGTCCTTTCATTTAGTAATTCAAGCGATTATAAGGTAAAACAAGCTGCTTTACATTCTTCTAAAGACTTAGCCTGAAGGCTGCTCTCCACAGCTACCACTAGGATAGCTTTCTTTAAAAGGTTGTCTTAAACCTACTACCATAAGAGTCAAATTGTACTGGTGCAATTTGGCCACTTTAACTAGTGACCAGCATATACCAGGCCAACTTCTCACATTGGTGGGCAGCGTGTGGGATTCCAGCTTGCCATTGTTTTACCAGAAAATCTCTATTTGAATTACTAACTGAAAACCACTATAGTTACTCAAGGTACATATAAAGTCAAGCTTAGCATCAATAAGTTCTACTGAACTTAGAGCTGTGTGTCAAGGGATAGCACACCCTTTCTACAGCTCAAGCTAGGATCAGTAGGCCACAAACTAGTGTAGGTAGTACAACACTGCACAACACTAGAATGTCCTTAAGTGGTGGAACCAATGGGTCCACCCAGCCTCAGTATAAGGACATGACTTTCTTGGACTTGAAAGTCATGTGCGCTGCAAGGCACCTGAAGCTAGGACAGAGTCCCTCCACACTACACCTGATAGATCTGCTGACAGCAGATAATCTTAGATTAGCTCTAGGAGCTAATAGGTCTGAATCAGGGGGTGGCCTCTGTGGTTGAAGGGCCAGATCCACAAGGGTCTGAAAAGGACAGAGGAATTCTCCCTAAGAGAACTGACAGAGTGGAGGAAAGGCCTAGGTCCCTTTCTAGGGAGTCTGACCACTCCTATCACTCTGGCAGAGAATCTGTCCAGCAGAGGAACTCCTACTTTCCTAGAAGGGAGACCTCCTCTGACAGAATGTACAAACTGCTGCAGTATGAGGAAGCAAGATTTGCCCTCAAAACCAAGCAGTTGGCATTAGATAGAGAAGCCTTTGAACTCCAGAGAGCTTCTAGAAGAGAGGGGTTAAAACCCCCTGGTGGCAGCAACAGTGTCCCTAGAGGTAGAGAATATATTCCAGACCATAGGAACCTGAGCAAGGTTGTTCCTCCCTACCAGAGTGGGGATGATATGCATAAATGGATAACTTCTATGGAAAGGGCCTGTAGAGTACAACAGGTCCCCCAAAAGCAGTGGGCAACAATCTTGTGGCTCTCCTTTTCAGATAAAGGTAGAGACAAGCTCCTCACTGTTAGAGAAGAGGATGCTGATGACTATGAAGTCCTGAAAAGTGCACTGATAGATGGGTTTGGCTTAACCACTGAGCAGTACAGGTTGAAGTTCAGAGACACCCAAAAAGCACAGACTCAAGACTGGACTGACTTTGTAGATTGTGCAACCAAGGCTCTGGAGGGTTGGTTGGTTGGCAGTAGGGTTACTGATTTCAAGAGATTGTATAATCTAATGAAGAGAGAACAGATCCTTAATAATTGCCAGAACCAGTTGTTGCATCAATACCTGGTGGACTCTGATCTGAGCTATGACCAAGAATTGGGAAAGAAGGCAGACAAATGGGTCAGAACCAGGGTGAGGCAGAAAACCCAGAAACAAGGGGGTGACACCAAGAAGCAGGATCCTAAAGGCTCTGAGAAAGGTGGGTATAAGTCAAAAGACCAGAAGTCTTCACAAGGGCCCCAAAAATCTGCATCTAGTGGGGATTCACAGTCCAACAAGGGAAAGACCAAAAGAAGCCCTGGTGCAAATTCTGTAAACAGAAAGGGCACTGGACCTCTGATTGTAACAAGTCCAAAGACCAAACCACCACCACTCCTGCCCCTAAGGCAACTGTTCCCCCTAGTGCAGCTACTGATGGAGGTGGTACTCAGAATAAGGGTGTAGTAGGGTTGACCGTGGGTTCTGAAGTGGACTCTGGCTAGTAGGAGTACACACTCAGGCGTTGCTGATTTGTGATGGAGACATTGATATGTCCTTCCTAGTGAGCCCCAGTAATCTGGGCAAATACTAACAGCAGCCTGTAATAAATGGCAAACAGGATTTGGCATTTAGAGACACAGGTGCTAGTGTCACCATGGTGGCAGAGGATCTTGTGGACCCTGGACAGATCATCCTGGGCGAAATGTACCAGGTTACCAATGCAAGCAATGTCAGGACCAACCATAGTCTGACAGTTGTGAATTTCTCCTGGGGAGGGGTAACTGGCCTAAAGAAAGTTGTAGTCAGTGCAGACCTCCCTGTAAAATGCATATTGGGCAATGATCTAGAGACTTCAGCCTGGTCTGATGTAGAGTTATGGACTCATGCTAAGATGTTGGGCCCCAGCGATATTTGTGCTTAACTTATTGTGAAATGTTCATTTGTGCATATGGTCCTGACTTCCAATCTCATAAAGAGATTAGTAGAGTGTGTCTAGTAGTAAATACATATATATTTGATATATATACCTGTGTGGTGTCCTTTCATTTAGTAATTCAAGAGATTATAAGGTAAAACAAGCTGCTTTACATTCCTCTAAAGACTTAGCCTGAAGGCTGCTCTCCACAACTACCACTAGGATAGCTTTCTTTAAAAGGTTGTCTTAAACCTACTACCATAAGAGTCGAATTGTACTGGTGCAAGGTGGCCACTTTAACTAGTGACTAGCATATGCCAGGCCAACTTCTCACACAAACACAGAATGTTAAAACCAACTAAACTAAAAGATGTATTTTATCATTCTGAGTTCAGGCATACTAAATTCGAATTTCTACCTAGTTCCCTGAGTCAGTTAGGATTATAAGATGGTATAATCAAACTGCCCATCCTGGCCTATGGGGACAGGTAGCCTAGCAATAGTGAAAAACGAAAATGGCTGTAATTCACTATCAGGACACGCCACACACATCTGGGCATGTCCTACCTTTTACATACAATACACCCTGCCCTTGGGCCTCCCTTAGGGGTGTCTGACATGTGGAAAAGGGAAGGTTTGGGGACTGGCAAGTGGGTGCACTTCAAAAAACAAGAAGGAGAGCTAGGACAAATGGACAGCCGTCCTTGTCAATTAGTACAATTTTAAACCAACTAAGACGGCCACATTAAATGACTGTCTGACACAATAGTGTCTGGCACCTCAGTAGTTTTTAAGAAAACCCTCACACACCAACCTGGTTGGTGTCATGTTTCATCATCGGGTCCCAGCTGAGTAGCCGAATGCTACTCACCTGTGCTACAATACCTGTTTACAGTGGAGCAGGTTTGAGGTGCAGGTAAATGTGATGAAGTGAATGTGAATGTAAAAATACCTCCAGGATTCTACGTCTTAGTTTATTCCTGGTGATCTGGGGTATATTAAAAACAGGAGAGTGGATAAAGGATACTATGTGTAGCCTGTTATTATCCTATGATGTTCGACATGTTTCAGCCCACTTGAAAATATATTGGGGCTTTCTTCAGGACCTCTCAAACAAAGTGAGTGAAGTGAAAAAGTGTGTGGTAAAAAATAACCATGTGTTAAGGCATTTTTAATACTCGCACTAAGGAGTACTGTGTATGCCAGGAGGACTGACCGTATTTTGGGTCCTCACATTGACTATTACCTGAAAGAGAAAATAGGACATAACACAATGCAATACAACAATTAAAAGCAGAACTCTGACATTCAGTAGGTTATGCCTTAATCGCAATGGTGGTAGACTGTGGTTTTGTGCTACGACATATAGTATCAGACATACGTGCAGTACCTTTCATACACATGCCATGTGCTCAATTTAACATGCTTGTGTGCGATATAGTGGTCATGCCATCAAAGCTGTGGAACAGGTACGCTTTTAGGTACCTTATATTAAGCATTGTTGTTCGGTGTGAACCGTGGTGGTGAATGATCTATTGAACTTTATTTAATCATTACTGGAAGTTGTGTGGCCGGCTATGTTGCGCCATAATTATTGTGGTAGTATATTTTACATTGATTTATGAAAATATGATCAGTGTTTGATAGTTACACTAATCGTATTATTGGCTCACGCATCTGATCCTGGGAGGGGGGAGCCTCTAAATCACATAATAAAACAAAAAAAGGGGGTTTAAAAATAGAGGAAAAGGTCAAAGTAGAAATCCTTGCTAGCCTTCTGTAATTGCATTTCAGCATGGCAGATATTAACACGGGCACAGCAGCGGAGTAAGTGAAAAGCCGACTGTACCTGGACTTGGTTCAATCTTACTTGGTGCAAAAGTCTCTCCCGCCGCATAAACTATTGTGGGATCCTCAGGAGCAGGCTGGTAAGAGTAGCTGGAGCCTGTCTCAGTTTTAAGGAAAGCTTTGTTCGGGAGCGGACAGGTTTTCCGGAAAGCGTGCACGTCATCACGTACGTGACGCGCGATGCAACGTCTATTATCTAGAGCGCTGACTCTAGTTGGAGTTGTCCCGCTAATGGCAGTTTTTGCGAAAAGGAAAATCACGCTTATTCTTATGGTGCTTCTGGGAGCAAATTTCTGTGATCAGAAGGTTTTGTGGTATAATTATAAAACCATGATGGAGCCAAAGCAAAAATACTTAAAAAGCAAAACGAAACCTGCGGAAAGCGCAATGGTTATGTAACCATTTTTTCTTTTACAGGTAGTGATGCTCTTATTAAGATTAGCAACCCAAGTCAGATCAAACATTCTAATGACATTAGATGTGGGGCAATTCACAAAGGCTAAATATTGTAGTGTATAACTTTCAATACTCATTTTTCAGTTTACATTTGAGTCTGTTCCAGAGTATGTTATCATTCAGTCCTTGGATATGAGTGGACATCCGATAAACCCATCTTTGTTCTTTATCCAGTAGTTGTTGTTGGATATTGCTTGCATTGTAGTCTAGTTGCTCAATCACTTCCCATTGCATGTCATTCGGGGTTTGACCCTGTTCTAACAAATGATTGGTCATGCACCAAGTAAGATTGAACCAAGTCCAGGTACAGTCGGTTTTTCGCTTACTCCGCCGCTGTACCTGTGTTAATATCTGCCATGCTGAAATGTAAATACAGAAGGCAAGCCAGGATTTCTACTTTGACCTTCTCCTCTATTTTTAAACCCCCCTTTTTTTGTTTTAGTATGAGATTTAGAGCCCCCCCTCCCAGGATCAGATGCGTGAGGCAATAATGCGATGAGTATAACTATCAAACACTGATCATTTTTTCATAAATCACTGTAAAATATACTACCACAATAATCATGGAACAACATAGCCGGCGACACAACCTCCGGTAATGATTAAATAAAGTTCAATAGATCATTCACCACCACGGTTCACACCGAACAACAATGCTTAATATAAGGTACCCAAAAGCACGCCTTTTCCACAGCATTTGATGGCATGACCCCTATATCGTACACAAGCATGTCTAAATTGAGCGCATGGCATGTGTATGAAAGGTACTGCACGTATGTCTGACACTATATGTCGTAGCACAAAACCACAGTCTACCACCATTGCGATTAAGGCATAACCTACTGAATGTCCGAGTTCTGTTTTTAATCGTTGTACTGTATTGTGTTATGTCCTATTTTCTCTTTCAGGTATTAGTCAATGTGAGGACCCAAAATACGGTCAGTGCTCCTGGCATACACAGTACTCCTTAGCGCAAGTATTAAAAATGCCCTAACACGTGGTCATTTTTTACCACACACTTTTTCACTCACTCACTTTGTTTGAGAGGTCCTGAAGAAAGCCCCAATATATTTTCAAGTGGGCTGAAACATGTTGACCATCATCGGATAATAATAGGCTACACATAGTATCCTTTATCCACTCTCCTGTTTTTAATGTACCCCAGATCACCAGGAATAAACTAAGAGGTAGAATCCTGGAGGTATTTTTACATTCACTTCATCACATTCACCTACACCTCAAACCTGCTCCACTGTAAACAGGTGTTGTAGCACAGGTGAGTGGCATTCGGCTACTAAGTTGGGACCCGATGATGAAACATGACACCAACCAGGTTGGTGTGTGAGGGTTTTCTTAAAAACTACTGAGGTGCCAGACACTATTGTGTCAGACAGTCATTTAATGTGGCCGTCTTACTTGGTTTAAAATTGTACTAATTGACAAGGACTGCACACAGGCTCTGCAATGGCATGCCTGAGACACACTTTACAAGCTGCTCTGGTGGGTGGCGCAATCAGTGCTGCAAGCCCACCAGCAGCATTTGATTTACATGCCCTGGGCACACGCAGTGCACTGTACTAGGGTCTGACAGGTAAACCAAATAAGCCAATCATGGAGTCACTAATCCATACATCAATTTAACATAGAGCACACTTGCACTGTGGCAGTGAATAGCAGTGGCACAGTACCCAAAGCATCTAAAACCAGCAAAAACATCATAGGCAACAGCAAAAATTGGAAGGGAGACCCACACCAATGGTGCCAGGTCTAACAATGATATTTTAAATACATGATTAATTTTTAAAAGTTTGGTCGGTCCGAAAATGTTGAAATCAACCTTGTCCCATACTATACCATCGGGTAAAGGAAATGCTGTAATGTTCACTGATGACAAGTCTCTTTGTTCACGATGTGATGATGGATGTGGCTTCAGTAGGATGTTGAACTTTTGGGCTGTGGAACCTTGTTGAAGACTATGTCCAGTGATAAGCATACTAAAAGTCAATACTAAGCCTATCCAGAAATACCCCAGAAATTACCCAGAGTTCAATCCAAGATGATACCAGGTATGTCTTTTGAAGAAAGAGAAGAAAGTTCTTTAATTCTTGCTTGAACGTTGTTTTGGCTGGCGTCGTTTCCAGCTCACTTGGATCCAGAGAAAACGTATCAAAGTTAATGAAATAGCCAGAAGCAGTTCGATAAATTGTTGGAATTGTATCGGGATTGGTTGAAATGTTCTTTTCCTCTTGATGAGGCATGTTGATGTAGACGTCTGTATTAGGTCTAATTGCAACTTGTGAATTATTCGGATTGTCATTTAGAATTTGAATGTCTGGTTCAAGTGGAACAACTTCCATAGCATTGTTGCTTAGTACTTCATTCCTTATAGATCGATCTTCAAATGTGATGAGTCTTTCTGTTTGAACTTCTTGGATTGTAGCTAGAGAAGGGCATCTGCTACATCGGAGTCCACTAGGACTACTGTTTAGTATCAGTCACATAGTGTGGTTTGATTAAGTCAATTGAGACAAATCTTTTCTCCTTTTTTCCGGCACAAAGCGGGAGCAGCACAGTTCTTGTTCCATATACTGTAAGGATTGGTACAGGTTTTCTGTAAGAGGGTCCAAATTCCTTTTTGTCCGCAATTTTCTCTCTGACCTGTTCCCTGACTTTTGGGATCCAGGCAGGTCTTGCTGTAACTACCTTGACTTCTTCAGTGGCGGTCTGCATTAGATGGACATTGCTTTGTTTTGTCCTGGATTCATTTAGATAATGTAAAACAGCCAAACGATTATGGATATCAAATGGTTTTTTATCCGCCACTGTGTCTTCACAATCAAGATCAGGTACCCACATCTGTGTCCCAAAGAGGACCTCATATGGAGTGACACCCCCTAGAGAGTTTCTTGGCTGGTTGTTTAATGCCCGCTGTACCCCATAAAGGTGTGTGACCCAACTACCGCCCTTGCCTAATACCCTAGCTGTTAAAGATTGCTTTAAGTCCTGTTTTTTCCTCTCCACAACCGAATTTCCCTCAGGATGGTACGGAGATGAGAACCGCAATTCTACTCCCATTCCTTCCATGGCCTCCTTGTAACCCTGAGAGCTAAACAAAGGGACGCGGTCAGACGTGCTAACTGCATAGGTACCGATAAAGACTCGCAAATCTTTTATAACAGTTCGAGCGTCAGCAGAACGCTGAGGCCATACCCATAGGAATCTTGAGCATGAATCCACTGCAACCATGATATATCTGTAAGCCCCATCCGTTTGTAAGAGGCCGCAGTGGTCCAAGTAAACACATGCGAGAGGTTTGTCAGATTTTAGTAATGGCGTCTGTGCCGTGCAATGGTGGAGCCTTTCTAATGCTGGCATATGTCACATTCCAAGACTTAGGGGCCTATTAGGATGGCGGGCGGACTTACGTTTGCCCGCCACCCTTGTGGTGCTGGGTCTGGCCACCAGTGGTGTCGCAGTCCCGCACCGGCAATTAGGATGCCACTGCCATGGTGGCAGTGGCATCCCCCATCCACATCATTGTGGCGGGTGGTGCACACAGCACCACCCGCCACAATGCTGTGGCTGCACACTGAGCATTTTCATTGACAATGTGGCAGGCACCGCGTGGTGCCTGCCACGTTGTGCATGCAAATGCAGGGGGGTACCATAGGTACCCCCCATGTGCCTCCCCCACCCCCCCATCATCCTGGGGGCCCGCAACGGGTCTCCAACTGCGAAATCCGCATGCCTCAACGCCGCCACGGAAAGGCTGATCCCCGCATGCATAGTAATATGGATGGCGGTGTCTAACAGACATCGCCACCATATTCAAACCTTTTCCGCCCAGTCGACTCATTGACCGGGCGGAAAAGTGGCGGACGGTCTTCCGGTCCGCCGCGGAACAGCCGCCAACATAATCAGGTGGGGGTAAATTGCATGCGGGCGGTGGATAATGGCGGGCGGATCCTCCCACCATTCTAATAGACCCCATAGTCTTTACTTTGCTTAGTTAACACTGGACACCAATAGCGCTGTTTCAGTAAAAAAATTCGTCGCTGTAACGCCTGTGTGCACAGAGCCCAAACCCTCGTGTGCAGCTAATATTAAACCTTGCCTACGATCCATATTTGTTTTATTACTCTATCCCCCACTCCAGGAATCTGAGCATATGGAATATTTTGTGCATCTAACTTGTAGGAGTATTTGAGTGGAAATGTTTTAGGTACTGCTGTGCTGCCTTTGTGTGAAGCGATGACAGCTACCATTATATCTCCGTCTATTCTAATTTTTGAACGAGTCAGCACAGCTACGGAAGCTGTGCGAACAGCCCGCTTTGCGGCTTCATCAGCCAATGAATTCCATTCAACGTGAAGGCCATCACGGAGATGACTCAGTGTATGGATCACGTGAGTCCTCGGTAGCTCGGCTTTCAACTTTGCTATCTGTACCCATAGCGTTTTGTGCTTAATTGTGCCAGCTTTCGCATCTTTAAACCTGTTTTGTTCCCAATGCTGTAAGTACTCATTGTATGACTGTACACAGTAAAAAAAGAATCACACACGATAAGTGTGGGAAATTCGTGATCCATTTTTACAAGTGCCAGTATCAGTGCTTTTAATTCTGCCAACTGAGCTGTGCAGTCTCCTAGAGATTGCGTCTTTGTGCAGCTAGGATGGAACTTACCTTTATGCATGCGACCTTTAACGATAGCACATGCCGAAAAATATTGCTGCTTACTTCCTATAGGCGGTTGCGCAGATCCGTCAGTGTAAATAATATATTCATACTGATCTAAAGGCAAGATTTCATTTGGCAGAGGATATTCTTCTTCATATTGCAAGAATGCTTGTGTTTTTAAACTTGGATCAAATCTGTATTAAACATCTGTTGCAGTAAGAGAATTAGCCCATTGTATCCATCTTGGATGTAAGGCTTTCGCATTCGGGATGCTGGCCTTTGTATCAGCTTCTAAATCCGTAATCGGAGTTACGTCAATAATGCGTTTCCCCTGTGCCAGTGCTCTTTCTCTTGCTACAGCAGTCTGAACGGCTGTCAGTATTTTTTCTATTGAAGTGAAACACATTTCACCATTTGTGGACAGGTGGGATTTGTATGCGATTGGTACAGTTTCGCCTTCATTGAAAGTCAAATAAGTGTACCTGCTTTGACCCGCAATTATTCGTATCACCAAGTGGCATACGTTTACGCATGTTTGTAAGTGTTTGGAAGCAATCATGTCTTCCTGGAGTAAACAAAGAATATTAGTATGTTCTTGTGTCCAATCTCTGGCTGAAAAGTCAGGTCTTATTAAGTCATGGAAAGGATTTACCCTTTGTGCATAATCTAAAATGTATGTCCTGCCGAAATTTAGGAATCCTATTATTGATTGTACATTTTATTAATGGAGGCTGGAGCAGTGCACACTTTTCTAAAAAGTTAGCTGCCAAACTTTTGCCTTCACTTGACAGCTCATATCCCAAAAATAGGACATTGAGGCAGGCTATTTTTGATTTTTGAAAGTTACATTTGTAGCCCTCTGTAGCAAATCCCACATTTATGGTGCTTACCTTTGTCAGGTGCCTCTCTAAGTTGTCGTCTGTCAGATAAATATCATCCACATAGGACAGCTCTTATTCATCAAATTTTTGAAGTAACTCTGTTACTCTTGCTGAAAATACCCCAGGGCTATTTCTGTACCCTTGGGCTAGTCAACAAAATTGTCACTGGGACTCTAACGCGCTGAATGCCGTCAGACACCTGCTTTCAGGCACTATATTTGGACAGAAAAATCCATTGGAGATATCAAATGTGGTTTTGTATTTTTTGCGCACAATGTTATTCATTAATGCGGCACTATGTGCATTTTGGACAGCAAATGTCTTTGTACATGAGTTTAAATGCCTTTAATCTAAAACTAGACGATATGTATTGTCAGGCTTAATGACAGGAAACAAAAGATTGTTAATTGGAGAGGTACATTTTTCAATGGCCCCCTGGTATTCAAGTTGATCTAAGATCTCCCTGACCTGTTTTTTAGCTTCTTGCTTTATTGGATATTGTCTCTCTGAGCATTAGGTGAAACTTTTAATGGAATCATGTGGTAGGTTGAGATCTCATCCCACCCTGCATGATTTTTGTACAATGCCGGGGCTTGGGCTACTGCCCACTCCTGTGCATATGTATGTTTAAGATGAACAGGAACATGGTTGGAAAATGCAGGAAAAATTATACTTTCTCCCCTAGGGCACTCTATTATGAATGCAGGCGGCCAATCTTGTTCTGATAGCAAGATGTCATAACCAGATGATAAGTTCTTCCAGAAAATACTTTTTACTTTCCTAGGCTTGTCCCCCTCCATCCGGAGTGTTATTTCATATAACTTATGTGGGACGCTCATCCTGGTGTCTGGTGTTTCCACCGTGATGTAATCATTCAACTTCGCTGTCACCAGAAATTCCTTCAGGTTCAGGCGAGCTATTGTTACTTCTGCCGCACTGTCTAGCATCGTCAGAGCCCATTCCTCGTTCAGAAGTTGTGTCCTCACAATTCTGGGCATGTCTGATTTTCAGACCCACAACTTTCTTTTTCTTAAATTGAGGTTTTGGATTTTGTTTATCTTCTTTTTTAGAAGTAAAGTCTTGAGCGCGCTGCTTGCCTCTGGACTGTGTGCGCTCCCTTCTATTTTCTGACCGTCCTTCTCTTTCGGAGCTTTTCTTTGAGCCCTGAAAGGAACAAGAGGAATGTGTATCAGTATACTGATACCTGTCAGGTTTCCTAATATTATCCCTATTCCTAAGGTTGTACCTCTTTTCAGAGGGCTCCTGTGGAGGAGACCTACCTTGGGACTGAATTTTTTTGTCTTTAAAGGTTTCTTTTTTATTATCCCACTTCTTTTTAGAAGAAGTAGGTGTCTGCATAGAAGTGTCCTTTTCAGTACTGCCCTGAAGTTGAGGTTTTAAAGCTTTACTCCCAAACTATCCCAGCCTAATTCTGCATACGCAGTTTCAATTATTTTGGGTAGTTCAACCCCCTGTAATAATGGGCCGACCTCCCTTAGGCGTTGGCGAATTGCCACTGATGCTCCTTCCTCGTTAATGTTAGCTAGTATTATTGCTGATACCTGGTCATAGTTATTTAATAACTTCATCCCTAAGTTTAGGGCAGGTTCTGCTCCATTCTCATTTTGTATTTGTCTTAATACATCAGGTATTACTGCTAATGAAGGAATACCATGAGTTCTGGTATATATGGCAGCAAAGACTGTACCCCAAGAGGTGCAATCCTCTAACTGTGGTGTGATCCCCATGGGCAAACAGATTGTTAACATTCTGTGTTTTTCAAATGGTGTGGTATTCGGGAATACTGCTTCTAACTGGGTTATTTTCTGAGCTAAACAGAAAGGAATTTGTTCACGTTTTGTGGGCACTATGCCCATTACCACGTGTAATGTTTGTGGAGTAATTTTAGTACCTGAGCTCTGTGTAGGAGCTGGATTTGGTGTAATTACTGTTGGTTGGACCGCTAGTGTCCCTAAGAAGAAGTGTGTCATGTTTCTGTAAAGTTTTATCAACTCTTTGTGTTGAACAAGCAGTTCATCACCTGGCATTGTGTCAATGTCTGGATGTGGTGCATAGGTCGCCATGTTGCTCCTGGTCTTCCTAAAGGACCAAGCCTTTCTTTTGTTCTTGTATTTCAGTCTACTCAAACGGAGTGTAGGCTGCTGGAATTTCTTCATGTGTGTAATAATGAAAAGTTTTTGTTACAGCATCTGCTTCTGGGAATGTAACCCAAGAATAGAATGCCTCTGTTTTGAAATCTTCGTGTGCTTCTATCACAAATATTACTACACCTCCTCTGGGTGATAACCCATGTTTGACAAGTTTAATTGTCAGAGTTTGTCTCACTTTGGCTGCAATTAGTATTGCATCTACATCTTCCTCTGACTGATTAAGTGCCAGGGCTAGATGGTTTAAATCTCCCTCTTGGTCAACCATTGTGTTTAGAACACAGAATAACTGTTTTAAGGAAGTTATGTAAAGGTTTTTTATGCAAAGGTTTTATGTACAATTTTTGGGAATATTTCCTTCAAGCTTGAATAACCAACAGCCAATACATAGGATATCTCGCTCACTCAGCTGTGGCGGAGTTTCTTCCCACTCACTCAAGATGTCTCTGGGTTTTGTAAAGAGGGTCTCTGAGAATAAGCACGACTGAGCAACTCAGATTCTACAGTTACATATGTACCAAACCAAATGGTGGGGTGCCATTAGACCACGTTGGGTGCCACGTAGTGTAGTTCCAATAGTACCCTTCATGCAGGACCTACAGATTTGCGGATAACATAAACTGTGGATCTGGTGGCAGACTGACTCCGTACACCCCCGCCAAATATGTTAGCCTGTTTTTGCATTAGCTAGCTCATAGTACTACTAGAGTCTCCTGTTATCAGAGAGATTCGTTTTTGCAACCTCAGAACACAATAACCTCAGACTTGTGGAAATAATATACTAGATGCAAACCCCCTGCCCATTATTGTGGTGCACATATCGATTCATTCCCTAGTCGTTCTCATTCCCCCTACAGCACTCTACTGCTTTCTTGCTGGATGTGCGTTCCACAAGTACCGAATACACAGACAGTGAACCTGTCGATCAGCGAGCCTCTCGCTGCCTGCCTGTCAATGAGTATGCACAACACAGTCTATTAGTATATATCGAATCGAAATGATGAGCTGGTGCAATATACAAAAGGGGTCTTTGGACTCCAAAAATGGATGCAGAGTGCCATCCTCACATTTCATTGTCTGTAGCCCAATCATAGGGATTACGGCCTTTAGTGGTGCGAATAAAGGGGCATATTAACAAGCCAGGCGATAAAATTATCGCCGCTTTAGCGGCAGAAAACTGCCGCTAAAACGGCGATAATGGGCTTGATAATATGCTCTATGGAATTCCAATTGAAGCCCATGTTAGACGCCCTTCACATCTAACATGGGCTTCAATTGGAATTCCATAGAGCATATTATCAAGCCCATTATCGCCGTTTTAGCGGCAGTTTTCTGCCGCTAAACCGGCGATCATTTTATCGCCTGGCTTGTTAATATGCCCCTTATATCGTGTAGTCAAACAACCTGCTTTAGACTGAGCCATTTGTCCAAATGCATGAAAAGCTGGTATAATATGCCTTATGTGGATAATTTTTCATTATTGCACATTTATCCTCTTGTTGCTGTTTTTTAAATGCTGGCATTTCGGCCTCATTAATGCAGCAACACCGCATCACAGCACTGAAACTCGTGCTCTTATGCACAAGCAAAATGGCGGTTCTTGGAAAAGCTAAAATTTAAGAAATATTTATATATAGAATTTCCGTGGTCATCACCACATTCCAACCCGAACATCAAAGTAAGCTGACACTAGTCGTACGTCTGCCCTCAGTACCCTGGAGCATTAGAGCATGTTACATTTCACACACAAAAAAGGAATTCAGAACGAAAAAGATCACTTGTTTTGTTTTTGGTTTATGTATAATTTCACATTTTTTCCCGTAGATTTTCCAAGAAACATGTTCTTTGTGGTAGTTGGCCGCTATGAGGCGCTGCAGGTTAGGCCTACTGCGTCCCCTCCTGTCAGCAGACGTCTTCAAGATGCCTGGCTGCAAGCGGATCTGCCACTCTGCTCTTCCATTACCCATAGCAATTCTCACCACATGCTCACTCAGAAATGCAGCCTGAAAGGAAGAAAGAAAAACTCCTCGATGGTTGTTCGCACAATTCCAAGCCTGTTTTTCTTATTCTGCACCCTGGCGCATAATTCATTGCCCAGGGCTGAGTGGCATTTATGATCCAGAGCCAATCATGTGCCACGCGCATGTGGCCAGGGCGGCTAGAAGACTCTATAATCATCCAATGGAGCCGGGAAAGGGCAAGTGGGGCGCAGCATATTCACCTTTACCAAAACCACGCCCATGTAAACAGGCAGAGGAATAAAGGACCGAAACAGAAAATACTAAGGGTCATATTTACAAGGGCTTTATCTCCGCTTTTTTGGCTCACAAAGCCAAAAAAGCGGAGATAAAACCAGCACCCTATTTACAAGAGGGTGCTAACATGCCTAATCCCATGTTAGCACCCTTTTTCCCAACGCCTTCCTTTGCATCTCTAATGAGATGCAAAGTGGGCGTTACTGGGCGTACCCAAGATGGACTACCTTGCAAAAATCGCTGATGTTTACATCGCAATATTTACAAGGCAGCCCACATGATTTTAGCACACATTAGATTTTGGCGAAAACGGTAGTTTTCGCCAAAACCAAACTACTGCTAAAATCCTGATTTAGCCATCCCTAACATAGAGGGTGGATTATGCTGATGCGACCCTGTGGGTCGTATCAGCAAGGTTATCGCCCTTTTGCAGGGAACATCGCTGGAAATGTTCCCTGCAAAGGGCGATAACCTCGCTATCTCTGGAATTTTTATCGCCCTGGAGTAACGCGTTGTTAATAACGCGCTACCAGGGCGATAAATACCAGCGATAGCCTGCGATAATATAATTATCGCTAAGCACGGCCAGTGATAATTATCGCAGGCCATTGTTAATATGCCCCTGTATATTTTCATATTCACTAGTTAGAAAGAGGAAATAAAACCGTCGAAGCGTTGACTGCCCCGTCCTTCTCGGATTCCAGTTGTACGATGCGCCGGAAGGACTTTTTCAAAAGGGTTAATTTTGATGACTGGACCTGTAATTAATTTGTTTGGCTCAAATGTTTATTTGTCTACATTTGAATAGTGACTTTTCTACAGAAGGCAGTCTGTAAAATCTTTACAACGGCAGGTCTCTGTTTTTTTTAATTATAGTCTAATTATAACCTGACTATTAAACTGTTATATGAAAATTGCATCATCATTCCACTTTAAAAAGTTATTTGATTTGAGTTGTATTAATATCACAGCCAGCAAGCAGTGAAACGCGGGTCACTATTTTAAAAAAGAATTAGGATTGCCGTTTAAACAAAGCGGTTCAACATTTTTCAGAACAGTTTTTTCCCTCTGCAAATATAAAATCATTAGCTGATGAGGTTGCATTTATGACAGAATGTTTATTTAATGCACAGCTGGAGTTCATAACAGGACAGCAGGAATCAATCTGCATTTTACCGCACATTCTGAAATACAGCCTTTTATAAAAAGGTGATGTAAAATGCTTTGAATATATTTTGCATGCCATTACAAGTTACATATTGTATTTATTTTCCTGGTACCGTGTCCACATTTATACCACACAGGTCTAACAATCCCCCTGTTAAGATTTTTAAACATCAGGAAGTGCAGGCCGGCTTTGATCATCTCCAGCTTTTTTGAATGAAGAAATTGCATGCTTAATGGTGTGTAGATATATTTCTACAGCAGTCCATTTACGGAACTTAGTTGGGAAATTATTTTATTTATTCGTAAATGGTATTGTTTTGCTGAATTTATTGTATACTACACTATGCTCCGGCAATTTCGTTCCTAGTGTTAGGCATTCCATCACCTTCCCCCAGTACGATGACAATTCTGGGCAATCCCAAGTCATGTGCATAAAATGAGCGTCAGGACTTCGGCACCTGGGGCGGTGGGCGGCGCGGTCCGGATATATTTTGTGTAGAACCCATGGGGTAAAATATTTTTGATGCACAATATTATATTGTGTAACTTTGAACCTAGCATTGGAGCTAATTTGTTTGACCCCCTCACACACCCTCCTCCATTCTGTCTCTGTTAAGGGTTCATCTAGTATTGTGTCCCATTTAGTGTAAACGGGGAGAGGATCAGTAGGGAATTCCCCCCTAAGCGCCCCATACATATGTGGAATCAACCTACGCCCCCGCCAAGGTAGAAATACCCTGTAGGGTAGCCGTTATGGGTGGCTCCTGAGGAAACATTGGCCACAATTCGCAAGCCACTGCCGAGAATTTTGCATATTGAAGGTATTGTCCCCTGCCAAGCTCAAACATGGATTCCACCTCCTCCCTAGTGAGGAACTGCTGGGCAGCATACAGGTCCCTGAGAAAGCTTAAAGTTAAGAAAGATTTGATGTTTTTTTTTCTCAAAGACTCCTGGAACACAATCACTGCTACCACCCCAACTGAACTCTGGTGGACCATGACCAACGAGTCACAATCCCCCTAAGATTCTGATGTAAATCCCTCATCTATGTGTATTATTGGCCCAGGAGAGTGTGTCGTTGTGCCGCCAGAAGGTCTTGAGGTGATCACCAAACGGCACTGTGATGCTATAAAAACAACAAACTCAATGGGGTCGTGAAATTCCAAATGTACATTTGAATATTGCAAGTCACCAAGGGGTATCCTTATAAGGTCACAGAAATCTGATTTGGCTTGTAAAATCCTTATGACTTACAGCTGTGATTGTTATTTATGCATTATAATATACCGCCTTCAGAGGACAAAGGATTTAGTAGTATAAATATGGGGACCCAGACCCCAAGACTTTAGATCACTTCTGGGAATCAAGACAACCCTTTGCTGAGGAGAAGAACCAGGAAGCTGAAGGAGGAGACTACCCCTGTGCTGTGTGTTTGGGGGTTTGCCTGCAGTGGTTGCTTCATTGCCAAAGAAAGGAGAAGAGGACTAAGTGTGCTTTTCATCAAATTTGCAGAAGATCTCCAAGGGCTTGAACGTGAGCTTGCCTCCTGCCTGAAGTCTCAGGGATACAAGACTTCACCAACCAGCTCCCCCCTGAATTCCCTTGCTGGGAATTGAAGTGCCTGCTGTTGTGCTGGGCCTTCTAAGAGACTGCGTGTCGCTGGGAGCACCACTCAACGACGAGAAGCGTGTCGCCGCCGCAGCAATTGCCGTCGCATCACCAAGGAAGCGTGCTGTCGCCATTGTATCAACGAAGCGCGTCGCATCACCAGAGAAGCATGCCGCCGCAGCAGAGGTCGCGGTTACATCACCAGAGAAGCGTGTCGCAGGGCCTGTGCCGGCTCAGAAGATCATCGAGTCGCCGCACGACCGTCGGGAGTGCACGCAACGCATCAAAGTTGTCGCATCGTAACCACAACGCCATTTTGTCACATCGCACTGAAAAGAAGTATCGCATCAAGGCGCCATCTTGTCGCATCATACCGGAGAGCAGTAAGAAACCGATGCATCACCTCCCCACACAGTAAGGAAGAGAGCATCAACTCCCCTGTGCAGCAGTAAGGAATAGACGCATCACCTTCCCTGCGACCCTTTTATTTGCTTTGCATTACGCATCCAAGGTACTTTGAGAGTAAAGTGTTGCATTTACAATCTTAAGAGAACTGAGCTATTTCCTACCATTTTAAAGTCTATTTTTGAGTACAGTATTGTGGATTTTTGCTGTTGAGTCTTGTGATAAGCCTATATAAAAAATACTTATTTTTGTAATGCAACCTGTGTGGTGTCCATCTGTAGTGTTGTCACTGTATTACTGTATGTGTTCCCAATTGCTTTACACACTGCCTCTGAGATAAGCCTGTCTGCTCGTGCCAAGCTACCAAGGGGGTGAGCAGGGGTTATTTTAGGATTGTAGCCCCTTACCCTGACTAGTCGCAAGGGTCCCTATTTGGTCAAAGGTACCTACCTCTGGCAAACTAGAGACCCCCAAAACTAACAGGGATAATAAAATCTCTCCTCAATTTAGTGTAGAGTCGACAGAAAAACAAAAAGTGCAACATGTTCTGAGTTGATTTAGAGTTACACGGGCATAGTTCAACTTCAGCAACACAATAAGCTTTGTGGGGGTAAGAGACCAGGAAATATGTGATGCTGAACATAAATCTAATAAGGTAAAACATTTTCGTATGCCAAAACAACAAAAAAGAGATATAGAATTCTACAGAGGGAGAACGTACTAGAAGCAAATATTGCCAAACTATCTTTTTCCTAGTTTCCCGGTGCTCACTGGTCATCTTTAAAAGAGATAAGAGATCCCCTTTCAACTGGGTTTTTGAAGTCTTTGCAATTCATTCAGGGTTATAAAAACAATCCACCATCCCCACTGTCTTCAGCTGCCTTTTTATGTAACTAAGCCATGATATCTTCTGCATATGTTCAAGGCTAAAGCAATCCAGTATTATTGCATGATTTAGGGCCGGCTCATCTTTTGCCCATACTGAATGCCATAGCAAAGTTGGAGCAATTTGTATACAGTGGGTTAAAAGGAGTCAGACCAAGTTCTTTATGACAAACAATAATTGGTAGACTACTTGATACTGTTAATAGTGGTCTAAGGAAATTATTCTCCACAGCTTGAAGGTGAGATAGGTTGCAAAAGCCCATACTGCAGCCCCATACAAGGTTACAGAACACAAGGAAACCTTATAGATGTTAATTATTGAATCAATGGGTCTGGATCCTAATTTTTTTGTAAACCTAAATAATGCCTCCAAAGTTTGATTGAAGCAGCTAACCCTAGTATCAACTAAATGATGCCAAGTACCTATCTGGTCAAAGGGGATACCTAAGTATGAAAAAGTTGGAACATAAGACATTGTCTCATTATTAATAAAACATGATTTTAAAAGGGAGGGATTTTCCTACCATCATGGTGTGAGACTTGGCCATATGGGTCTGTAGACCCAAATCAGACATAAAACCATTGAATCTAGAGACTAGCCTTTGCAGACCCACACCAGTTCTAGACATCAACACACAATCATCAGCGTAGAGTAGTGGCGGAAGATTTCTGGTGCCTATCTTAGGAACATCAACATGCCCTTGGTAATATACCTTTCCAAGTCATTAATATAAAGACAGAATAAAAAAGGGGCAAGCTCGCACCCTTGGCCCACCGCATGGTTCATTTTATTAGTAGAGGTAAGTTCCCCATCTGCTCCATACCTGACCCTCCCAGTCACATCCTGATGCATCTGTGCTAAGAAATGGACTAAAAATGTATCTATGCCCAGATCCAGCATTTTTTCCAAAGTTTCCCTCTCTCCACCTAGTCGAATGCCAAAGTAAGGTCCATAAAACCCAGATGGAGAAAACTGTACTTGGCTAGGGTTTACTTGCTTATGACCAGGTTGAGGTTGAGACACTGCTCAACAGTTCCCAGGCCCCTCCTGAAGCCATACTGTATATCGGAGAACTTCCCACTTTCCGTTACCCAGATCTCCAGGGGATCTAAAATGACCCTGCCCATCAATTTACATGTACAATCAATGAAGGCGATTGGGAGATAACACCTCAGGTCAGTCCTGTCCCTTTTCTAAAAAATGGGTACTGTGATCACGGTGACCCATGATTTTGGAGTGCCCTGGGAAGCTATACTGCTTAAAATATTAGTCAGCAGTGGGAGCCAAAGGACAGGATTGGCCAGGAAAAGTTCAGCGGGGGCGCCATCCAGGCCAGATGCCCTGTTGTTTATAGTTTGATTTAAAGCTTTTTTTACTTCTTCAAAAGACCAATTTGCTTGTCACTATGTTTTAAAGTTCAGTAGTGCTCACCCTCATTGCTATATAAGCTAGAGAAGTGTTGAACCCATGCACCTGGCATAATTATGGCAATCAATGCTATTATTGTGAGAACTTTGAAAGAAAGTTGAATTGACTATTTTACAAAAAGGTCTAGGGTCTTTGTTGAGACGAGCTTTGTACAATTATTCCCATGCCTCTTTTCTTATGACCGTTTAACGTTTAAGGATAGCTCATCTATATTAATTTCGAAGGTGTCTCACCGCTAAATTATCCCTGGTTTTTGTTTCAGTGCCTTAACCCCTTCAGTGCCCACCCCTTTCCCCGCCCTGTGCCGGCCGTTGCATTAGCGGGCGGGGTTTATGACGAGCTGGTCTCGTCATGGGCACAGCGCAACCGCGGCCCATGACGAGACCAGCTCGTCATGGGCATTGAAGAGGTTAATGAGGTTGCTGTGAGATCATGGGCAATTACTGTTGAGCCATTTATGAGGCCTATTAAGGCTCTGTTTCCTGCCCCTCGTAATGCAACATTAATTGTCTCCTTAATTTTGGCAAAAGTAAGTATTCAGACTAAAAGGCAAATTCCAGTCCAAGTGTTCCAGATTGTCTCAAAGATATTGCAAGGGCTCTCGGTGGCTTACAAATCCTCCCTACACCCTGGAGGTCTGAGTTTGGCTCTGTGGGGTAAAGGCCTCTTAAAGTGGAGCGGCAATTGATCACAGCTCTACTTTAAGATGCTATTTCGAGCCATTTAGACCTGCATAATGCCAACGCCCTTACACTAAATGGACCACCAATCTTGAATTGGGGGGACCATTCTTTCCGTCGACACTGGCTTGTTGACCACCAGAGATTGATACTGTCCTAGGCAATTCGAAATTAACGAAAAGTAATGATTTATTTTTTTATAATATTCTTGCTTTTACAAAACATATCAATGTTCTTCCATATTAGCATGCTCTTGAAAATTGCTCCACTCCTACTCCTAGGTTTCTAGAAAACTGCTCAACAACCTATTATCTATTATTACTTATTAAGGTAATTCACTACATCTAGGTCTTCTGCAGTGCCTTATAGAGAGGATTAAGGCGATTCAAACATGGATTCCACTGTTCTTGCACTGCCCTGCCGACGTTCCATTGCAGGCTTCGTGCACTGACTCCTTGAGACCAAATGTTAATTTCCAAAATCTCTATGTATCTGTCATGGGGCACGTCATTAAATGAACCCACTGTCTCTCTTCTCTCCATGCAGAGTTCTCTTTTCATCTAATGCTAACCTGATCTGAATTCTTCTAATAAGAAAGCCTAGTAAAGTGGGTGTTCTTTTGCCTACCTTTGTGCAACTTTGTTATACCCTTCCGCTATCCAACGCTTTCCCTACTGTTGCACTCACTGGAGTGGGAATAGTAATTTTTCCATTTGCGCTATCCAACGCTTTCTCTACTGTTGCACTCTCTGGAGTGGGAATAGTTAATTTTATCCTCTCGCTATCCAACGCTTTCCATACCGTTGCACTCTTTGGAGTGGGAATAGTAATTTGTACCCCTACGCTATCCGACGCTTTCCCTACTGTTGCACTCACTGGAGTGGGAATAGTATTTTTTACCCCTACGCTATCCAATGCTTTCCCTACTGTTGCACTCTCTGGAGTGGGAATAGTAATTGTTACCCTCCCGCTATCCAACACTTTCCCTACTGTTGCACTCTCTGGAGTGGGAATAGTAATTTTTACCCCTACGCTATCCAACCCTTTCCCTGCTGTTGCACTCTCTGCAGTGGGAATAGTAATTGTTACCCTCCCGCTATCCAACACTTTCACTACTGTTGCACTCTCTGGAGTGGGAATAGTAATAGTTACCCTCCCGCTATCCAACGCTTTCCCTACTGTTGCACTCACTGGAGTGGGAATAGTAATTTTTACCCCTGCGCTATCCAACGCTTTCCCTAGTGTTGCACTCTCTGGAGTGGGAATAGTAATTGTTACCCTCCCGCTATCCAACGCTTTCCCTACTGTTGCACTCTCTGGAGTGGGAATAGTAATTTTTACCCCTACGCTATCCAACGCTTTCCCTACTGTTGCACTGTTTGGAGTTGGAATAGTAATTTTTACCCCTACGCTATCCAACGCTTTCCCTACTGTTACACTCACTGGAGTGGGAATAGTAATTTTTACGCTCTCACTATCCAACAAAATCTCGACTTTTTTAAATTACTTATATTTTGTTTACATTTTAAGCTTTTTTATATTATAATATGTATGTTTTATTTAATTGTTTTTAATATTTAATTAATTTTATATTATTTTTAATACATTTAAAAAATTCGATATTTTGGCTAACTATATTTTAACAGTCTATATTTTGGAATCGATATTTTAGTACTTACCTGTTTGTAGATAGGGAGTCGAAATTCTGTCCTTCTATATTTTGGTGTCGATTTTTTGTGTAGTCGATATTTTGTCCCTCGATATTTAGTCACTGAACCGTGGCAGTGTACTATATTAAACGTCATTCATTCACATATTTATCCAATTTGTGGTATGTGTTTTACATTTATTAGCCACACAGTGTTATTTGTACCATGTGCTGTCTTTCACAGTCCACTCACACACATGCAACTCCCACACAGCATAGCACTTTATACCATTACATTATGCTACATTCAATAATGCTTAATTAATACATCATACCATACTTCATACCAATACATCCTTCTTGGTGCAGTGTCACAATTGCACTTTGTGTGAAAATCAATTCTGGACTTGTGTCACAAACCTAGGCCTGGCACACATACATGCATAGATTTTTCCCGATGCTGTAGTGCCCCCAATGAGCATGTTTCATTTCTACTGAAATTAGTATCACCTAACGTGCCCTTGAGTGGCCCTGCACTCCACTTTTCCAATCATGACATAGATCAAAGAGTCCACGGATTCCCAGTACCTTTTCCTTCCAGGATTTTAAATACATATAGGTGCCGATTCGGATCCTGGAGAAACCGGGTACGAACCGTCGGTCGGAGCGTTTTCTCTGTCCGACTCGTATGTTATGTTATGTTATGTTATGTTAAAAATATTTGTTAAGCGCACATACACCAACGGTTTCTTGGCGCTCAGGGAGAGGTTATAGCAGAGAACAGAAGGGTAGCTTCAATCGGTGTAGGCCTGCGTGAACAACCAAGTCTTAAGCTGTTTTCTGAATTGCGCCAAGGAAGTCAAAGACCTAAGCTCAACTGGAAGGGAGTTCCAGAATTGAGGAGCGAGAACAGAGAATCTTAGTCCACCATGCTTCTTTCGCTTGGCTGTGGGGACTTTCAACAAATTTAGATGGGAGGATCTAAGATTACGGGAGGGGGTATAGCGATACAGACGCACTGAGATAAAAATCGGACCAGTGCCTTGTAGAGCTTTGAAAATGGTACAACCCATCTTAAAGAGGCCGCGCATACTAACTGGGAGCCAATGTAGGCTTTTCATGAGGGGACTAACGTGATGCCATTTAGGCTGTGAGAAAATCAGCCTAGCTGCCTGATTCTCAACCAGTTGGAGACGCCTGAGTTGATAGGCTGGAATGCCAACATACAATGAGTTGGCATAATCCAGGCGGGAGATCACAAGGGCAAGGGTGGCCAGGGTCAGAGCCTCCCTGCTCAAGAATTTACAAATCTTCCTCAGTCTACGTAACTGAAAGAAGCCAGCTGAAACCACCGAGCCGATCTGAGCCTTCATCGAGAGATCATTACTGATAATGATTCCCAGGCTCTTGGAGGAGGCAGTAGGCATAGGAGGATTACCAAGTTTAGGGGGCCAAAAATTAGAGTGCCAGGGGTTTGCAGCACCTCCTGTCAGGATCAGCTCCGTTTTATCGGGATTCAGCTTCAGCTGATTGTTATTCATCCAGTCACTAATGAAAACCATCGTATCTTGGACGTTGGCTTCGGATGAGGCAGAGGTATTAATATTAAACACCAATTGGAGATCATCTGCATAATTGAAAATTTCAACATTTTATTTCCTCAGTGAGTGGATTAGGGGAAGAAGATACAGGTTGAAGAGGAGCGGGGAAAGGGAGGAGCCTTGGGGGACCCCACAGGTGATATCCCTTTTTTTAGAAGAAAAACCGGCGAGGTACACCGCTTGAGACCGATTTCTCAGAAACTCATACCCGGGAAATAAACTTTGCAAACATACAAGTACGATTCCCACGGAAACACCATTTCCGCACGAATCGTAAAAAACACCGACCGACGAAAAAATACATACCAATGTGATCCGAGACAGCGCCGACGTGACGTCGGGACGCATTCAGGCTGCGGTTCACGAACCAGGAAGTACGATCCGCACCGACGTCACCCCGCACGGATAAAATTCTCCGCCTGCCAAAAACTGCCGGGAAATCAGGACGACGCGCACAAGGAGCACCTGTACGCGACGGACAGCCATGGACCCGAACCTACGTGTCATCTCAGCCCTCATAGCAGTCCACCTGCTCTACAGGCACCGACGCAGACGCCGCAGAAGGTCAGAATAACACCATGGGGCAAAGGGGGGGCAGGGGCGGGACACATAACCCCCACCCAAGTCACAAATTACACATGCCCTGGACATACCTGACCAGCAGGACCTGGTCACCTCGAGGGGGTGGGGGCGTGTCCAGCAACGCAAGCGTCCGCCACAACAGAAGTGGATGTTGACGCGAACCGGCAACACAACAATACCGGTACGTACTATACCCAGGCCTTAAGAGCGTGTGTACGGGTCGTACCACGCCCACCTCTACGTCACCCCAACAATGGCGGTACGGCCCGTACCCACGTTCTAAAGGCCTGGGTACGGGCCGTACCACCATTGTTGGGGTGACGTAGGGGTGGGCGTGGTACGACCCGTACCAACGCTCTGAAGGCCTGGGTACGGTGCAGACCCCCAATGGGGTGCCGCAGGGGTACGCACCGTACCCAGCCCTTCAGAGCATGGGTACGGGTCATACCACGTGTACCCCTACATCACCCCAACAATGCTGGTACGGCCCGTACCCAGGCCATTAGAACGTGGGTACGGGCCGTACCGCCATTGTTGGTGTGACGTAGTGGTGGGCGTGGTACGACTCGTACCCACGCTCTTAAGGCCTGGGTACGGTACGTACCCAGGCATGCAAATCGTGGGTACGGGAATGTACGGAGCGTACCCCCACCCGTGTATGAATGGAGCGTACCCCCACCCGTGTATGAATGTAGTGTACCCACACCCCACCAGTGTATGTACGGAGCGTACCCACACCCGTGCATGAATGGAGCGCACCCACACCCGTGTATGAATGGAGCGTACCCACACCCGTGTATGTCCTGACCGTTCATGCCCAGACATAGAAGGGGTGTGTGCAGAGTCCTCCCAGCAGTGCCCAGACACAGGAGAGGTGTGTGCAGAGTCCTCCCAGCAGTGCCCAGACACAGGAGGAGTGTGTGCCTATCACTCCCAGCAGTGCCCAGACACAGGAGGGGTTTGTGCAGAGTCCTCCCAGCAGTGCCCAGACACAGGAGGGGTGTGTGGGTGTGTGCAGAGTCCTCCCAGCAGTGCCCAGACACAGGAGGGGTGTGTGCCTATCACTCCCAGCAGTGCCCAGACACAGGAGGGGTGTGTGCAGAGTCCTACCAGCAGTGCCCAGACACAGGAGGGGTGTGTGCAGAGTCCTCCCAGCAGTGCCCAGACACAGGAGGGGTGTGTGCAGAGTCCACCCAGCATTGCCCAGACATAGGAGGGGTGTGTGCCTATCACTCCTAGCAGTGGCCAGACACAGGAGGGGTGTGTGCCTATTACTCCCGGCAGTGCCCAGACACAGGAGGGGTGTGTGCAGAGTCCTCCCAGCAGTGCCCAGACACAGGAGGGGTGGGTGCAGAGTCCTCCCAGCAGTGCCCAGACACAGGAGGGGTGGGTGCAGAGTCCTCCCAGCAGTGCCCAGACACAGGAGGGGTGTGTGCAGAGTCCTCCTAGCAGTGCCCAGACACAGGAGGGGTGTGTGCAGAGTCCTCCCAGCAGTGCCCAGACACAAGAGGGGTGTGTGCAGAGTCCTCCCAGCAGTGCCCAGACACAGGAGGGGTGGGTGCAGAGTCCTCCCAGCAGTGCCCAGACACAGGAGGGGTGGGTGCAGAGTCTGGGAGCGGTGTGTGCAGAGTCCTCCCAGCAGTGCCCAGACACAGGAGCGGTGTGTGCAGAGTCCTCCCAGCAGTGCCCAGACACAGGAGGGGTGTGTGCCTATCACTCCCAGCAGTGCCCAGACACAGGAGGGGTGTGTGCAGAGTCCTCCCAGCAGTGCCCAGACACAGGAGGGGTGTGTGCCTATCACTCCCAGCAGTGCCCAGACACAGGAGGGGTGTGTGCAGGGTCCTCCCAGCAGTGCCCAGACATAGGAGGGGTGTGTGCAGAGTCCTCCCAGCAGTATCCAGACACTGGAGGGGTGTGTGCAGAGTCCTCCCAGCAGTGCCCAGACATAGGAGGGGTGTGTGCAGAGTCCTCCCAGCAGTGCCCAAACACAGGAGGGGTGTGTGCAGAGTCCTCCCAGCAGTGCCCAGACACAGGAGGGGTGTGTGCCTATCACTCCCAGCAGTGCCCAGACACAGGAGGGGTGTGTGCAGAGTCCTCCCAGCAGTGCCCAGACACAGGAGGGGTGTGTGCAGAGTCCTCCCAGCAGTGCCTATGGAAAAAAGGGTGCAGTACCCACAGATACAATGCCCACAATAGTCAGTCAGGTGCTCAAAGACCCTGCAGAACACGTAACATGTGTGCGAGGCTGGGAGTACACACATGCATAGTGTGTAAAAGGGAACATGTCCACATGAAGTAACTTCAATATACTCTACACACACGTACAGTGACCACCAAGGATGCCACAAATGATGCAGGTGGAGACATTGCCCAGCATGCATGGCCAAAGTAGAACGGATCCGTCATACACCAAGGATATGTAGACACAGCTCAGCACAACATTTAGGAAACACCCTGCAGGGAAGATGTCAGGGTCCACAGAGGAAGGGACACACCTTGGGACAATGTCACCATGCAGTAAGAGCATACATGAACAAAGTTATTTGGCAAATACCTTGTGATGGCACACAGATACCAGGGTCCATCCCATGAGCAGCACACCACTACATTTGCCAGACACCTAACACATTATCCCCACCCCAAACATGGAGCAGCACCACCAACAGCAATACAAGCAAAGCAGTAGTGTGCAAAGGGAAAAAAACATAGCTTTATTCAGCATAAAAAAAAGATTTGTAATTAAAAGTTGAATATGTACAAGGCCCATAGGGCAGTCCATAGTCCAATTCCTGGTGGGGGACACATAGGGAGGCGTGTCCCCTAGCTTGCCTGCACAGTTCATACCTCCTTTGCTTCCACAGGGGAGGGGCATCATGTGGGGGGGAAGGACCAGGCACCGCAGGGACAGGAGGGGCAAGGGTAGGTGTTGTGGGTGCAGGGACGGAGGACTCCACCACAGGGGGTGGGGCAGCGCCAAAGGTGGAGGTCAGAATGGCGCTGCACACGGTTGCAAGGTCCCCCAGCGTCTCCCTTGCACCCGAAGGAACCACAGGCCCCAAGGAGGGGGGGGTCGGAAGGATGGGTCGCAGCGCTACTGGGGGAGGGTGTGGACAGGGGGGGACAAAACCACCCTGACCGGGGACTCCTTTGACCACTTGCGGGGTGGTGTCACTTTGGGGCTCAGGGACAGAGCGGCTATGAAGGAGTCTTTTGTGGAATCCTGACCAGGAGAGCTGAGGGGAGTGGATTTGGAGGTAGTGGGTTGTGATTAGGCCTGGGCGAAGCACTACGCTACGCTCGGATAGTTTGCGAAGTTCGCGCTACTTCGCACTACGCGAACTGCACGTAGCACAGTGCGAACACGCGTAGCGTAGTGTTGCGTAGTGCTGCGGTCATTTTTTGCTTGCTCGCGGTCCTCAACGTCAAGTTGGCGACCACGAGCAAGCAAAATGACATCCTGGCGAGACTTTTTCCTTGTTCGCGATCGCGAGCATGGAAAATAAACCTCCCGGCGAGATTCCCAACGCGAGAAGGTCAGGTTTCTCATTGCGAGGGGTCGCGATGAGAAACTACCAGTTCGCGTTGAGAAAGCTGCAGCTCGAGTAAAAATCTACTCGAGCAGCAGAAAACTACAGCTCGCACTGTGCAAGATGCCATTTTCAATGATTGCACAGTGCCGGTTGCTTGTCCGCACTGTGCAATCATTGAAAACAACATCTTGCACAGTGCGAACATGTTACTTCGCAGTTCGCGAAGTGCTACGCGTAGCTCGCGTAGTGCGAACTTCACTTTGCGTAGCTTCGCGAAGTACTACTTCGCGAACTACGCCCACCCTTAGTTGTGATGAATGTGGACTCCCACTGTGGCTGTGTGTCTTCCGTTTGCCCCCCGACCCAGTGGGTGTGCCTACTTCCCCCTGTGTGTGCGTGAGAGGAGGTGTGCGCTTGGCCTTCCCTGGTGGTGTGGTGCCTGTGTCTGGTGGGGTGCGTGCATGGCTACGTCTGGGTGTGCTTTGGACAGGCATGGGAGTGGGAAGTGTGGATGGTGCAGAGGTAGGGGGGGACGTAGCACTGCAGGAGACCCACTGCTGCAGTCAGTGTCGAGTCAATGGACCTCAGCAACTGGCGTTGGTCAGACTGCGCAGCTGAGATGCCCTCCATGTATGCCTCCATCTGGGTGAGCACTCGTGTGTGGCCATGGAGGACATTAAGCATCGCAGTCTGACCAACCTGCAACTGGCGCAGGATGTCCACAGACTCGGCATTTGCGGCAGCAGTGGAGACAGGGGCAGGGGGTGCGGTGCCTGGCAAGAAGGAGACACGTGGTGACCTAGCATGGCGGGAAGGGACCAGAGCAAGTGGGAGGCCGGTGATGGGAATCGAGGGGGCGAGTAGAGATCAAGTGCTGCTGTCAGCTGTGGGAGCAGCCTCTGCCCCCTCTGGGAGATCAGCCTCGGACCCGTCAGCGTCATAGTCGGTGGTGTTACTGGACAGGTCCTCCGCCTCACTCCTCTCGGCCTCCGTGCCACTCGATGCGCCAGACAAGACAGCACTGCTGCCACTGGTGCCTACTCCCTCCTCACGGTCCGTGCCAGTGTCTCCCTCGGAGTCCCCCAACGATGCTGTGGGCAAGGTGAAGAGACAGGAAATGATCAGACACCTGTATACATATGTCACATGAGTCAAATCGACATAGGTCACAGTGCATAGCCTGAAAAGCAACATGAGTAACATCTACAACACAAGGTACATATGTAGACCCTGCAACACCCAGCTGGTTGACCCACCATGCCACTGAGAAACAATGGAGAGCATGACCCAACAGCAAATTACTTGTTATCAAATAGGACAGAGGAGCCAGGCTCTGGGGACAATCGTGCACAGCATCTGTACCACACAGCGTTGACAAAAAAGGGATGAGCAGGAACCATGTCTATTAACTTTTTGCACATGCTGCAAAGCCAATACATTAAAACATGCACAACATGACTGGGTCACTGCACCTTGAGAGTATGTCCAGACAAACATCACACACAGGCCAGACCTAGCAGGGAGACTTCAGATTTGGACATGTAGGCCTTGCCCGCACAAAGCACCCCCTACCTGAGACAATGTGATTGTGACAGAGGAAGTACTTACACCTCTTACTCTGGGATAAAAACACATGGCCTGCACTAAATCCTGATTGTGCACAAACTACCCCTGGTGCGCCTGTCCACATATATCATTGACAATCAACCATCATCAGATTGTCGTTCCAAGACACACAGGCACTGCCCACTGTGATAAGCAAGATTGGGTCACACTGTACAGTGGACACATGTAGCACAGTTTACCTCAATACAGATGAGGCCAGGGTACAATGCCACAGAGCCCAACCTATGCCGAAGACACAGAAAATGTCCACATAGTTGGATGACACACATGATACCTAGGAAAAGGTGCCCCAGGGCACGGTAGTGGCCACACACCTCCATGGTCCTGGATGGATATGACTACAACTGAAGCAACCATCCCTGCACTATGCATTAATCCCACTCATGGACATCATGTCAGAGGGCACAACATTGGACATGCATGCTGGAAGGCAGTACACTTTAAAGACACACTCCTATGTTGGGACTCAGCATGAGTGCCAACTGACATGGACCCCACAATGACTGAACTGGCCAGGGCACAGCCAAGGTACCAAAACCTGTGACACTCCACCCCCACACATGATGCTGCAAGCATTGGGCACTTGGATTTACTGCCAGCCTAGATTACCTTGTGCAAGAGTGACTACACACAGACCAGGGAACACATGGCAAGGAGGGGAAGGGAGGAAGAACGGCACCGGTTTACTTTGGGGAACTGGTTATGCACTGCACATGTAAACCCTGGCAGTGTATCCATGCAACTGCGCACTTCCAAAAGCTGGTGACACACAACAAACACACATGTACCTACCCCCTTCCTGCTGCTGCTTCTCCAGTAAGCACCTATCCAAGTCGGGGAAGACCACCGCCAGCACACGCTTCTGGATGTGGGTCAGACGCCGGCACCCACGGTTCTTCCGGCTCTCAGGTGAGTTCCCCAGCGGGACCCGTGCAATCCTCCTCGTCCAGCACCGGATATCCTGCCAGCGTTTCCTCACCTGGGCTAGGCGCCGCTTCCGACCCTCCGTATTCCTCATGGCACTGACGGCTTGCTTCAATATCTCCCCCTTGGCATGGACGCCTACCTGTGAGGATGCAAAAGTGAGAATACTTTAATTCACCTGAGCAATGACACAGAGACACACATATTAACAAATTGTCTTCTTTGAACAGTCCATGGTATGCAGGCAACTCATTGCACATTTGTCATAGGGACATAATCCACTGTGGAAGGCAAAATGCACTACGTGGCATTGAAGGTACACAGGTGGCATGAGGGGTGCCACACAATCAATGATCCTGGATCACACTGTGCATCACAAGCTACACAAGGATTATGTACAACAACTCAAAGCAGTCACATGTCCCAGCCCACTGACGCTACCTCAGCAGAGTACACAGACACACACAGGCACAGGACAATCACCTGCCATTGCCAACTGTGGGTACAAACCTCACTCTGCCCATGTGCCACTAGACTGGGGGGTGTCACAGGTGTGGGGCTGGCTCAGCACCGCAGTCACACAGCACTGCTCCCTGCTCACATCACATGGGCAGGGTATATCCATCCCTCATGCAGCTGGTGTGCAACACTCCCCATATGCACTCACCCACATGACAGGGGACTTACACACACACCAATGTCCAGGGGACAAACACATCATTTGGACACTCACAGCACAGGTACACTAAACAAACACACATCTATGGGTACTGTCACCTGTCACACTGGGGGGACCACAGAATCACATCAGGACTGTAGCAACAACATTCCCAGGAGGAGTAGCCAGGCAGAATGTGGCATGCACCATGCATTGATTGTCACAGTAAGCACAATGCAAGTGAGGAGTGCACACAGGAACCACAGCATGCTCTGCATGGGAGACATGAGGCCTTCCCCACCCTGTGACCCACTCCAAACAACATTGCATGTCTGTCACACAGGGACACAATGCCAGAAGTCACAGTCACAAAACAGGGGCACAGTCTAAGCTAGTGGAGTCTGCACTCACCTGCTCCCCTGGTCGAGCATACAGCATGGTGTACTGTGGGAGGATCACATCCACCAACGCAATATTCTCCTCCATGGTGAATGGCTGCGCCCTCTCCACAGACCTGGACATGGTGCCAGAGGAATCACGAGCAGCAGCAGTGTTGTGGAATGAAAGGATGTGCAGGCAAGTGCTCTCTCATGGGACCTGGCTGCCTTATATCTGCCTTGCTGGCCTGTTTCATTCACAGGAGTACAGAGTGATTGGTCAGTCACATTAGCATCCTACGTTTCCTCCAATCCCTGTAAACCTACCCCAGTGAGTGGCTTTGCATGGTTTAAAAATTGAGCATGATGTCAAGTCAACAACCACTTTGCAACAAAGTATATCGTTTCCGACCGACTTCTGCTGGCCACCTGATGCAATAATTCAAACTTTAAACTCTGTCTCCATGACAACCAGCATGCATTTAGGCCCTTATACTTGTCACTCATGTGTCCCCAATGTTATTTCAAGATTTACACACAGGTACGGTCTGTTCCATGGCCCTAGGGCACCCCAAATGCAGTGATACAGACCGTGTACGGTCCGTATCACTGTGGCGTACGCATTCGCCAGCACTCCCATAGTGATAGGGACCCTACACACGCGTGTACGGTCCGTATCACTGTGGCCTACGCATACGCCAGCACTCCCATAGTGATAGGGACCCTACACACGCGTGTACGGTCTGTATCACTGTGGCGTACGCATACGCCAGCACTCCCATAGTGATAGGGACCCTACACACGCGTGTATGGTCCGTATCACTGTGGCGTACGCATACGCCAGCACTCCCATAGTGATAGGGACCCTACACACGCCCTCAGAGCGTATGTACGGTGCGTTTCACACCTGACAGTGGTGACAGGCGGCACACAGGAAGGAATTGAGCTGTCATACTTGGCCAAGGCTGGACATCAAGGCATTGTCTGTGCAGTACTACATGTGTCGGGCACAGGTGGGTCAGGCTGTGATGTGGCACTATACTCCTGAGGTGAGAAGCTAATTAAAGTATGATGAGCTGTGTACACATGTCATGTGTGATGGTGCCCTATGTGCCACACATCCCCTTCACTCCTTTGACATGTGTGCATGTAGTACAGACTTGGTGAGCCATGCGTCACTGGCATGGCACAGTCACCGACACCCGCAAATGTCCCCTGATGCCAGGTACACGGAATATTACCCCTGACAAGTGAATGCCCACGTTGCACACTGTAACTATGTCATGTGTGTGTCATGTGTTCCCATAGGTTTGCTGTAGGTGTTTGGTCAAATGCATCTGTAGTTGCTGCAACCAACATGTGTCTGTGTGTAGATGGGCATGGCACACTGTTACGCACACCAGCACACATGTGTAATCCGACGTAAGGTGTGTATGTATGCATCGACACGGAGTTTCAAAACAAGGACATATCTGCATACTCTCAATGTATGTGTGATCAGTCTTGACATGTAATCCTTCATGGCAAGGTGTGTGGTCTGTCCTTTTTCTATGACATGTGACCTGTGCCTCTAGTGTTCCGCAACCTGTCTGTACAATAAACATCCTTCTTCTGCACATATTTGGATGTCTGTAACTCCTGTAATGCGTCTGCCTGCTCACTTACACTGGCCCACAGCTAGTTTCATGGCATGGCATATTGAGGTTGAGAATCAACGTTTGTAGCTGGCTCTTGGTAGGAGTGTCACATGCCTGGCATACGTGTCCAGGGCATATTGCACAGACCTGACTCTGTATGTAGCATATGTGCATTGCCTGTTGCATGTGCTCAGTACATTGACATTGGTGGTGTACTGTACTCACTCTTCGTTGTCCCTTCTAATTCACTGCAGGGCTCCGCCTCTCCCTCGACCAATTCCGGACTTGGCTGACCTGAGGGAACATGACTGTATACGCCGCTACCGCTTCCCCCAACGTTTGATTGAGGACTTGACGACATGGCTGGCACCACACCTCCAACCGCTACACAGGTATCCTACTGCACTGACACCCAAGATGAAGGTGATGGCAGCCCTACATTTCTTTGCCACGGGTACCTTTCAACATACCATTGCCCATGTCGGTGGCATGTCCCAAACCATGTTCAGCCGTGTTCTGCATGATTTTTTAGAGGCCATGTTGGATCACCTGGATGAGTTCATAAAATTCCCAACTCCTGAGCAGTTGACAGGTGTCAAGCGTGAGTTCTATGCCCCGGGAGGGATGCCCCATGTCATTGGGTCCATAGATGGAACACATGTGGCTTTGGTACCACCACAGGCACAGGAGGTAGCGTATAGGAACCGCAAGCATTACCACTCCATTAATGCCCTTGTGGTGTGTCTTGCCAACATGGCGATTTCACATGTCTGTGCTCATTTTCCAGGATCGCACACGATGCCTACATCATGAGGCATAGCAGGGTGCCTGAAATGATGCAGCAGCTGCGCAACGAACGAGCATGTATTGTTGGTGGGTATACTCTGGCAGTCCTGTATTTAACGTCATCTTCCTGTCTTACTGCTTCTCCTGACCCACTGTTGTCCATGATGTTTCCATGTAGGGGACGCTGGCTATCCCAACATGCCATGGCTGATCACGCCTCTCCGCAACCCCAGCATGGCTGCCGATCACCGCTACCACAACGCCCATGGGCGGACCAGGCGAGTGATAGAGAGGACGTTTGGCCTCCTGAAGAGATAATTCTGTTGCCTCCACAAGACCGGTGGCGCACTCCCATATGCACCGGTGAAGGTCTGCAAGATCTTCCTCGTGTGCTGCATGCTGCACAACATGGCAGTGGAGAAAGCTGTGCCACTCACCCTGGATCCAGATGAGAAGGACCATCCACCTGTGGAGGATGAAGGGCTTGGTCACGAGGCAAGTGATGTGGAGGAGGAGGAGGCGGTAGAGGACATCCGGAGTCGGCTCATACGCAACTTCTTTGCTTAGTGGTGAGTTCCAGTGTCTGAGTGTGCATGCATTGGGCCGTGTGTGGCATGTGTTGCAATGTGTGTGTCCATCTGCATGTCTGCCAAGTGAGTCAGAGGTGTGTTTGGATGTGTCACTCGAGTGATGGTGCAATGGAAGAATGTTTTTCCAGAGACATCATTGTCACCTAGCATGTTGACAACCTTATACGTGTCGAGTACATGCACATGCATGCGGATGTGCTTCTTTTGGCTGACTTCTGGTGTGTCTCTCATCCAAAGGTACTTGCACTTGCTGTCTGCTGGTGGCATTGTTGTGCTCCTGCTATTCCTCATGAACACAGCAACATGTGCTGAATCAGCGTTACATGCACGGACAAGTTTGAAAATCTCCTTAGGGTAAGGGATGCAGCACGGCTTTTTGGGTGTGGTATTTGTTTGGAATGTGTGTGCACTGCTCCTGTTCATGTTTGGATACTTTACATACATGTAGAATCACCATGGGGCACCTGACATGGAGCTGAATTCACCTGAATTGATGGTCAGACTTGGTGACAGTCATCTGTAATGGGATTGTGGATTGTGATGAAGCCATCAATGTGTGTAACACTGCCCTCGGAAACATACGGGTTGCACCTGGTTGACATGGTGTGTGAATTCCCCATTAGAGGCTCAATGGTGTATAGCAGCCTCTCCGTGAGCAGCAGGGGGTGTTTAGCTGGAACCCGTCACTTGTGTGCCAGTTCTATGGATTTCCAGCATCTGTGGTGCACAGGGGGGTGCCAGTGTTGGTCCCACGTGTTCATCCACATGACCTGTGTATGTGTTGACAGAGTTGCATTAGCAATCCGACACACATGACTAATAAAGATGTCCCTCTGCCTCCAAGGTGCCTCATCTCTGTCAATGGTGGTCTGTTGCCACTGTGCATGCGGCATGTCTGTCATAGTTCTCAGAGATGGTGCATATGAGTCTATGTGTAGAGTAGCAAGATGCAAGCTGTTTGTCAGGGATTAGAATCTGTATTGTGCATGATGTCCATGGCTGTGTAGGTATTGTGGCATGTCAGTCTCCACGACAGCCGCTGTGCTGCATGTGCATCCATTGTGTGTGTGTGTGCCATGTTGAACCAGACAGTCCTTCCTTGCCATACACCGTTTGCATGGTTCCTTCCTGAGATCCTTGTCTTTGTGTGCTACTTGTGGCATTGTTTTCTTGACATGGCGCATGCTGCTGCAGGCCCTGCAGCAAGGCCACCCAGTGTCCACGCAAACGAGCTGGTGTTCATCATGGATTGCTTGCTGACATGTGCTATGCAGATCAGCAGCATCTGTGCCTCATGCTGCTGCACACTCTGGATTATGCACAAGATCCCCAGTTCCATCCACCTCAAGGCAAGAGAGACCATCCCCCAGGTCAACTACGACATCCGTCTCTAATCCTACCCTGCACTCTACGGACGTGTGCGTTACAACTCCCATGATACTTGTCCACATCCAGGGTGCATCTGCACAGCTCTGCTTCTACATCCGGCCACCAGGCCACATCAACGTCCAACAGAGATGGGGGGAATGAATCACTGCCAGCTGCAGGGTGACCTTCTCAATCCACGCACACACTCAGGATGCAGCCCACAACCACAACACAACCTTGTGGCACTGTGATCCAACACCCCATTGTGCCATCTCCATGCATCCAACGTTGGCCGGCCCACCATTCTCCACATCCACCTGACTCAAGCATGCAGGACATAGTTCTGCCACATGTGTACACATACCTGGGAGTAGCACCCCAGGACACTCCACATGATCCCTGATCTCTGCGCATGACTGTTGCTCTTCTACATTGGTCTGTAGGCACAGTTGTGCGGGCACCCCCTCAGCTGGTTAAGCCCATCACGGGTGAGTATGGTGCTCCATGTCTATATTGGATGGTACATTGTGACCCTTGTGTGTCCTGTGACAGACTCAGACCCCAGAGTATGGATGTTTGGAGTTACTTCTGAAATCAGGCATGGTTTGACTTTACAACACACACATGTAGTGGAATAATGCAAAATGACGGCATCATCTTGTGATTGTGATGAATTTTATTAGTGCTGGGGTACGTGTTTGGGGGGGTGACAAGAGGTGCTTGGCGGGAGTGTAGAATCCAAAGTTCACAGGGGGAGTTGGTATCCTTGCCATTGAAAGTCATCAGAGTCTGTGCCACAGTCTTTGTCAACATTGGTCAGACAGTGACCAGCAAGGCCATGTGGCAGAGAATGTCATTTGCTGCTGTGCTGCTGTTGGGCCAGAGGGCCAGGTGCCAGGCCAGGTGACCTGGGAGATGGTGATGTTCCGCTGACTCTCACGGTCTATTGCGTGGACGGCCTACCTTCCTGCGGGGACCCTCAGAAGCAGGCCTTGACGATGCTAGGGACGATCCGTCAGATGAATCCTCCTACTCCTCCCTCCCTGTTTCTGGTGCTGGTCTATGCCTGGTGGCACAGGGAGGGTTTGCCAGGCTTTGGGCAATCTGATGGAGTGATTGGCTCACGTCCCTGTGCACCGCCAGGAGCTCAGCCAGTCTTGCCTCCATCCGTCCATGGTGTTGTAGATGACTGGCATGATGCTCGACCTGCATGTTCTTGATCTCATTGAGGGTCTCCACTACCTGGTCGATGCCTCTGGAGTCACGCCGGTATGTGTCCAGGATATTGTGGACGTGTGACATTACCGGTTCCTGAGCCAACTGGTCAGGTTCGCGCCTCCGCCGTCCTCCACTCCCACCACCCCTGCCCACTTGCGCCTGGCCTGCCATTGTGGGCACATCGGGTCTCCGGGACCCCTGAGGGATGGCATTTGCGGTGTCGCCTGCCTCCTCCTGGGTGCCCGGAGCACCTTGTCCCTCGTGGACAGACTGGCTGTGTTGTTGTGTGCGGGCAGGGCTCCTGGGTGTCTCCTGGGATGTGGCAGGAATGGGGGTGGTGGTTGGCACAGTTGTACCTGACGCAGATGCTGCAAGTGGTTGGACACCAGAGGGGCCAGGTTGGTCTGGGTCATCCACGGAGTCGTCACTGCCGGTGGGGTCCTCTTCACGCAGAGCCTGGTCCTGTGAGTCTTCCCCCCCAGTGTTGGGGGGAGATCGACGATGTTGACCTGTGTGTGAGAGAGACAGTGTTAATTGTGTTACATGCGACATCCATGTTCATTCATTTTTGATTAGGCACAGTTCCTCTGGGTGGCTGGATTTGTCTAGCATTCCTCTCACAGTGCACTTGTGCATGGGTATGTCCCTTGGCCACAGCTTTCAACACTTTACCTATGTGTGACACAATCCTAGTTGATGCATCTTTTGGGAACGCAGTCAGCAGTGTAGTGAGCGGGCGTAGCAAGCCATGCAGAGCCGCCTTACGTGTTGCACTGTACGTGGCCAAATGGTGTTTTTTCCATGCTATTTGAGAATGCAGGTAGGTAAATTAACAATTTGTGACACGGTTCTACAAACACAGTGGGTGGGTATACTGGGTGTAAGGTTCTGTCTGTGCCTGCAGCACGGATGTACTCGTGCACAGATTGACACATGGCCCAGTGTTTATCAAAGGTTGAAGGGGGGGTTCACGCACTGCCAAACTTTGTCTACATGCACACAGTCCACCTACTGATGAGCAGACATGGCCACACCACCCAAGGGTGATTTGGTCTCCCTCTGTCTCCCTTTCTCCCTCCCTCTGTCAGCCTCCTCCCACTGTCCGTCTCCCTTTCTCCCTCCCTCTGTCAGCCTCCTCCCTCTGTCCGTCTCCCTTTCTCCCTCCCTCTGTCAGCCTCCTCCCACTGCCCGTCTCCCTTTCTCCCTCCCTCTGTCAGCCTCCTCCCTCTGTCCGTCTCCCTTTCTCCCTCCCTCTGTCAGCCTCCTCCCACTGTCCGTCTCCCTTTCTTCTTCCCTCTGTCAGCCTCCTCCCTCTGTCCGTCTCCCTTTCTCCCTCCCTCTGTCAGCCTCCTCCCACTGTCCGTCTCCCTTTCTCCCTCCCTCTGTCAGCCTCCTCCCTCTGTCCGTCTCCCTTTCTCCCTCCCTCTGTCAGCCTCCTCCCTCTGTCCGTCTCCCTTTCTCCCTCCCTCTGTCAGCCTCCTCCCACTGTCCATCTCCCTCTGTCTCCCTTTCTCCCTCCCTCTGTCAGCCTCCTCCCTCTGTCCGTCTCCCTTTCTCCCTCCCTCTGTCAGCCTCCTCCCACTGTCCGTCTCCCTCTGTCTCCCTTTCTCCCTTTCTCCCTCCCTCTGTCAGCCTCCTCCCTCCCTCTGTCTGTCTCCCTGTGTCCACCTCTGTCTCTGTCCCTCTCTCTGCCCCTCTCCCTCCCTCTGTGTGTCACCCTCTGTCACCTCAGCCCAGCTTCCTGGGCACACACAGTTTGCAGGACTTTCAAAGGCCATTGGCTTGTTCATGAGGGTTTGTTTCTTCTCTGCGGGCACCCATTGGGCGGAGTGTCTGAGTCTGCGCTGCTGCTGTGGCGGTGTGTGCTGACACTCTTTCAGAGTGATGCGTCTTCATTAGCTGCTGTTATGTGCAAATTGTGCCTTCATACCCATGTCGTCCTGCAACGCGGCCACCATTAGCAGGCAAAACAGTACTGTGTGGGGACACACTGTTTGTATGGCTGTGCCCTAAGCCATATGGGCTGAGGGCATTGTTGTGTGCTTCAGAGTTGCTCTATGTTAGTTTTGAGGCCCACCCTCCCAGCATCGGGGACATCCTGTCTTGTGTTGGTGTTTTGTGTGGCCTGTGACTTGGCATGGCCTTGCTTGGGGCATGGGGCATGGAGGCACTAGTGGCATGTGTGTGTTTTTGGAGTGTGGTTGTGTACGGTGCAGGCTTTGGGGGGGTTGCGTGCATGATTGGTATTTGGGTTGTATATGGCGTTCCCCCCATGTGAGGTGAGTTGTTTGTGTACTCACCAGGCTCTTGGACTACTTCTACTCCGTCTACTCCCACCTGCGGCAGCGTGGCCATCACCTTCTCCTCCCAGGGAAGGTAGTGTACCGGTCTGCGGGCCGGCCCTCCTCCAGTGATGTTGGCCTGGTTGTGGTCGTCCGTCATTTTGCGGCGGACCGTCCTCCGCAGATCGTACCACCTGGCTTGGCACTCATGCCTGGTCCTTCTGGTGGACCCAACAGCATTCACAGAATTGACAATCCTCTCCCACATGGTAGATTTATCGGATATGCTGGTCCGTCTGACCAATGTTCCAAAGAGCTGTGGCTCGACTCTGACGATTTCGTCGACAAGGACCTCCAGCTCCTCCTTTGTGACCTTTGGATTCTTGTTAGTGGGCATGGTGTGGGGTGTGGGTGTGGATGGTTGTGGGGGTGTGGGTGTGTATGGTTGTGGGTGTGTGAGTGTGGTTGTGCAGGTGTGTGTGTGTGAATGTGATGAGGGTGTGTTTGTGATGGTGGTTGTGTGAAGGAGTGCAAGTGTAAGGTGTATTGATGTATGTAGTATGGTGCAGTGCGTTGTTTCTGTGGTCTGGCAGTAGGGGATCTGTTGCAAAGGATCATAGTTTGTGTGTGCTGGGCCTTTTTATTGGTCCATTTGTGGGTGTGGCTGTGTTTGAACTTTGGGTGGGTGTGTTATCAGTAGTGGTAGTGGTTTGGGCCTCTGTTTAGCTGTTTGTCAGTTGCAGGTCAGTGTATAGGATGTAGTTGGGCTTGTTGGATATGTTTAGTGGTGTTGTGTGCATCGAATTGACTCTCCTTGTGTTTTTTTGGTTTGTCCTGGTTCAGTACGAGTGTTTTTTGCGCCTGTACGGTGCATACATGGGCCATGTTGTTGTACAGTGCTGTCCTTTGCTATGGCTTAGTACGACTCGTACAAGCACAATGTTGTGTGAGGGTGCTGGTGTGTGGGCCTGGGGTAGGGTGCGTATGAACACGGGCAGGGTGTTGGTCCGCACCGTCCATCGGTGGTGGTGTTTCACACCGTACATAGAGGGGGGCTGGGTGTAGGGTCCGTACATACACTGGTGGGGAGTTGGTACGCTCCATGCATACACGGGTGGGGGTACAGTCCATACATACACGGGTGGGGGTACGGTCCGTACATACACTGGTGGGGTGTGGGTACGGTCCGTACATACACGGGTGGGGGTACGGTCCATACATACACGGGTGGGGAGTTGGTACGCTCCATGCATACACGGGTGGGGATACGGTCCGTACATACACGGGTGGGGGTACGCTCCATACATACACTGGTGGGGTGTGGGTACGGTCCGTACATACACGGGTGGGGAGTTGGTACGCTCCATGCATACACGAGTGGGGGTACACTCCATACATACACGGGTGGGGAGTTAGTACGCTCCATGCATACACGGGTGGGGGGGTACGGTCCGTACATACACGGGTGGGGAGTTGGTACGCTCCATGCATACACGGGTGGGGGTACGGTCCGTACATACACGGGTGGGGGTACAGTCCGTACATACACTGGTGGGGTGTGGGTACGGTCCGTACATACGTGGGCGGGGGTACGCTCCATACATACACGGGTGGGGAGTTGGTATGCTCCATGCATACACGGGTGGGGGTACGGTCCGTACATACACGGGTGGGGGTACAGTCCGTACATACACTGGTGGGGTGTGGGTACAGTCCGTACATACACGGGTGGGGGTACGCTCCATACATACACGGGTGGGGAGTTGGTACGCTCCATGCATACACGGGTGGGGGTACTGTCCGTATATACACGGGTGGGGGTATGCTCCATACATACACTGGTGGGGTGTGGGTACGGTCCGTACATACACGGGTGGGGAGTTGGTACGCTCCATGCATACACGGGTGGGGGTACGGTCCGTACATACACGGGTGGGGGTACGGTCCGTACATACACGGGTGGGGAGTTGGTATGCTCCATGCATACACGGGTGGGGGTATGCTCCATACATACACTGGTGGGGGTTCGGCACGTACATCCACGGCCGGGGGGCTTTTTGTGCGTACATGCGGGGGATGGGGGGGGTTCTGCGCGTACATACGTGGTCTGTGGTGGGGTGTTTGGCGCGTATGCGGGCACATGTCTCCATGGTTGCTATAGGAGTTCGGTCCGTACGGTGTTTTCTCCATCCAGTTGTAAAATCGAAGGGACGGGAGTGATCGTACTTGCGCGGTCGGACTTCATGTTTCTGATTCGTACGGTAAATCGTCCGGGGATGTGTCGGACACATTTTCCGACCCGAGGACGTGTGGGGAAATTTTCCCAATGCCATTCATATGGACTTTTTCCCATGCGAAATTTTCCAGGATCGGAATCGCCCCATAGTTGGAGTTGCACCACATGCAGGTTGTTTGATTTATAATAATATAATAATGTATATATGTATACACACTGGCGGTCACCACTATGTAGTTATAGTTAGGACCTAGTTACTCTAGAACATGCATTTTTTTGGTTTGCTAATAACTTTGGCACCATTTGACAAATCTTCAGAATACTTTTCCCCAAAAACTTCATCCACCTCAGCTCCTTCCTGGAACGTTTCGGAGTGATCCGTCAAGTGTGGCTCAAGAAAAAGGAGGCCCCAAAACACAGTTTTCTCATGCACTTTTCATAGGGATTCTTGAATGGAATAATGTCATATTCAGGAGAAAGGTAGATCTTTAACAAGAAAGCATGGTTTTTGTGATTTGGTGTAAATCCGTTCAGTCGTTTTTGAGAAACTAAGGTTAAAAATGTATGAATAACTGGACATTTAGGTTTACAGGGCTCTCACAAGAGTCCCATGGGCATTCAACTCCAGATAATATAGACTGTTGGGACTTTTCCCCCATTGACTGCCTCATTTTTGCAGACTTCGCGCTCTGATTGGCTGGCCTGAACATGGAGAGAAATTTTGCAGTTGGCATTTAAGGACGTAGGGAGTCCTGAAAATTGAAAAATAAGGTATAAGGGAGCAGGGTATGAGTACCCTGAACCTTGTAGGGGGGTCATGCCAAATTGAGAAAAAATATATTGGGTTATTTTGCAGGATTCTTGAGGGAACCAGAGCAACACCCTGACTTGCACAAGAGCCCTGAGGGATTGATAAACAATAAGATAAAAAGTATGATGGGCTTATGTTGGGCCAAAGACCAAGGGCAGCAGGGGCTTGGCATGTTTATGTTTGGTAATAATTAACCCGGGGAAAAGCTGGCATAGTGCCACTACATGGAGGTCCATAGAGTTGGTAAAAATCTCCAGGGAACTCTGCTCTGCCACCCACCTCCACCCCCCTAATAAAAAATACCTAAAAATTAATTTAAATGTGCAGTTCTCGCAAGATGTATAGTGAGGAGGAGGAGGGCAGCCCGGGGACGCTGCAGTGCAGGTAAGTGACTTTATTTCTTTTTAAATTACTTTCTAAGTATTTTTTAATAGGGGCGGTGGAGGTGGGGAGCCAGTTTATCAGGGAGGGGTGCTGGCTAACTCTGCTTTGCTGCAAAGTCTGAGGTTTTCCCTCTACTCTGCGTTCTCAGTGGAGCACAGAGTAGGCAAATCTTCGCACACTCCGCTGGCGGAGCAGAATTCTCTGCCGACCCTTAGTAATATCTTACTTCATGTTAAATAATCCTTCAAATTCACTGCTAAAACCAAAGGTTAAATGGACTTTCTAGTTAAGCGAAAATGTCAGTTTGAACTTAGCATTATGAACTTAAATAAACACTGAAATTCACTAGTTACAGTTAACGTAAGTCAACAATAGCTCAAGACGTCACTATACACTGCTTCACATATTACATCACTCATGACATGTTCTTTGACATCATTAATAACATTAGTGCTGACATCTGAAATGACATCAGTGATGACATCACTGTGTATGGTAGGGCGTGAGCTAAAGTTACTTTTATATAAATGGCCTTCCTGTTATTAGTTTCTATCTGTTTTGAATCTTTGTGGTTTTATTTTCAGCCTTTTCAGATGTTTTTAAAAATGGAAAAAATCAGTGGTTTTCAGTGTTTATGTTTTTTTTTTTGCTCTATACATAATCACAGGATGTTGAAATTATGTTTTTCCAGTGCTTACAAAGAAATGTGCTTTCATTTCCTTCCTTCCCTTATTTATTCCCATTGTCAATTATTCTTACATCCGTTACTTCTCATAATTTCATTCTTTGTTTCATTTCCTTGCATTTGTTCTTTCAAGTAACTGTTACTGTTTTCTATCATCTCCCTGTCTGTCTAATTCCTAATTACCCAGATCACTCTTTCCAGTGGTCCCTTCCCGCCCTATCCTAAGGAAAGGTATACATGGAGATTTATTTGCACCCTGTTAAGATCTGAGAATAGCATTTTTACTTCACTTGAATCTCTCTTGCTTTATAATTTGAATCTGATCTTTCAGGTTTTTGCATAAATGTATACCCATCCTGAGGAGTAGTCCTTGTTGTCATGAGTCAACCTAATCCTATTTTTATAACGTTGTTCTACTGCAAATCGATTAATTACTTGAAAGTTCTTCAATTTATTTTTGCATTTCTTTCGTGTGATACCATGTCTCTCAAGAAACGTTTGGACATATTGTATAGGGTCTACTCTACTCTGTTAGTTCTCCCTGTTTTATTTCATCTGCTTAAATAAATATTCGCAGACCCCTGGAGGTCATATTATCTTATAGATATTTCCTCGTAGAAGGGGCCTCCCACTATGAGGGCGCCTTCATGGATTATCTTTCTAGTTCTTTCAAACTTTTGCATTTGATGGGACTTGCAGGTTTTTCAATTTGGTATGAACAGCTAGATTACCAAAAGGTTAATCGGCTCCCACATACAACCCAGGAGAATAAGCTCAGCATTTTGAGGCAATCAGGTTTGGCCTTAAAAGTTAATTACATTTTCCATCTATAAGGTAAGAGAAGTGGAGATTGTGTGTGTCAATCCCGGGTTATTAAAGTTACTGAAAATGAGCGCAGAAAAATGTGAACCAAATGTATCATTCTATTACAGGAATTTAAACGTATCATGGTACCCCTTGATATAGTTTGCAAGTCAAATGAAAGAAACAAAGAGCAGGTATGAAGTATACCCATAGATATGGCAGAAAATAGCATAAGTGGGCAGTTTGGGATATTCTGATATATTGTATTTGTGTTGTTTTAGATAGTTCCCTCCAAACAGACTGCAAGGCAATTATGAATGTTGCACAACTAAAGATTGCCTAAAGGAGTAGTAACATTGAAATGTCAGCTTATCATTTGATGAAAGAGGGTGATACAAAAACACAGAGGTTAAAGAAAAAAGATACAAATATTAAATTGCCAGGAATATCAAGATAGGCCATATAACTGCAGACAGTTACAGTGCCTTGCAGTGATTAGATCCTCTTGAATTCACAATAGGTCTGACTTGGAGATTGTGGAGGACAGGAATGTGGAAGTTAGATTAGATCTATGGGTCTCTCACCTTGGGTTGGGAGTGGGACTTCTGGGGCATGTGGGTGGCAGATATAATGGCGCTCACAGGCACCAGGTAGGTGCCTGGTAACATTTCCAACTTGTTTTGGCTTTGTCTGTTTTCAATCCACTTCATCACTTTGCATCCGTGTCCTCCCATACTGTGATTGTTTCCACCCATTTTGATTCTCTATTCCACCAAATCCTCTTTGTCGTTATTCCTCTCTGGTTCCCGTGGTTCCGAGTGTTTCCTAGCTTACAGATTTTGAGATACTTACCTTACCTCCATTGATCCATTTCCACTATGGCTGTGGTTGGGCTCCCATTCTCCATCTCAGCAGCAGACGCTTCAGTTTGCTGCCATCCTGCTTTCATTCAGCTAACACCTCAGCATCGGCGAGCTACCTCCACGCAATCTCATTATGTACTCTACACAAAGCCGTATCCAAGCAAAATCCTGTACCTGGAGATAACATTACATTTAAAGAAAGAATGGTCCCTGTGTGCTAGAATTTAGGAGCAAATAGTAAAGACAATTAATGTCCAAATCAGCAATCAATTATAGCATGAAAATAACGGGAAGTAAATTTCAGGCTATAAAATGTACACAATTTTATTACAAAGTTATCAATGAAGGAGTAAAAAGATATCATAAAAGTTGTGCTTGTGCTAAGATGTGGTACACAAACACTATACTTGTGTTATAAAGTATATAGTCCCATATCGTTCAAGAAGAACTTAAGAAAAGTGGCACATTGGGAACAAAGTCGTTGGCATTTCAATGAAGTGTCATCATCTGACTAACTGACTGAATTATTTGTTAAGCGCACTATTGCCGAGGCGTCTTGGAGCTGAGTGAGGATAGGGAGTGGCTACTCCTAGACTAGGATTTTGTGAAAAGCCATGTTTTTAATGCCTTTCTGAACAACATCTTGTTAGCTTGCAAGCATAGCTCTGTAGGGAGGGAGTTCCATAACTTTGCTGCCTGAAATGAAAAACCCTTGCCACCAGCCCTAAACTTCCCGATCTTAGTGCGCAGGACGGTACATACCGTGAAAGAAGAGATTTAATATCTGCTGCACCTCCTCCATTTACAGCTTTGTGAACTAGGCATAGCGCCTTAAACTGCACCCAATCAGCAGTTCTTACATATATCCGCATCCAAATTCAGCAACAATTTCCCTGTAAACAGTTATATGGTGGTCTTGTAAAAGCATCTTACTTATTTGCAGTCCAATCCCTTCAATTAAAGCCCCATTCAGCTAAGACGACCTCATTCCTCGCAGCTGGCCCGATAAATCCCGCTGTCACATATGCGGATATATGTAAGAACTGCTAATTGGGAATTTAGCAGGCACGGATGACCTAATGAAATACGGTGCTCATGACATTTTGGAAACCATTATTTTAGTAGAAATATAAGAATAAAAATCAGAACCTTTTGCGTGATATTTAGAAGTTACACAGAGAGAACACTGAACTATAGCCCTGATGACGTCCTACGTTGGACGAAACGTGTTGGATGAATTTATTAGGAACTTCTGTTGATGAACTGCTACAAGCTTGTCAATCAATATTGATGAACTGTCATAATCGTTGTGGAAACACTATCCAAAAGCGATGAGCAATGCATTGTGGATCTGTGGATTCAAGGAAATCTGTTTTTTTGATTGAATCCGTTGGGAAAAATTAGCATTTGCAAATACTGATTACTGAATACGATACTCCCTTCATTGTGGTATTTAGAATTTTTCTGGTATTCGGGTTTCTGTGACTGCACTCAGAAAAACAGGGGCCAGTATGACCAAGATGGATGAAAAGCAGATGCTTCAAGAACAAAAGGCAAATCGAGTGATTGACATTCACAATGACATTGAGTACCAACTCCTTGCTGGGTATCCCTATTGTGTGGAGGGATTACAGCCCTGAAGAAAGTTGTTGCCAGTTGGCCTAGGTGATAGCAGTAATGAAGGCAATGAATGTCCTACCAGCCCTAGCAGTGAAGTAAATTACTTTCAAATAGCAGATGCACATGTGCTAGAGAAAAAGGCCACCACTGATAGTGAAGATAGGGAATGGCTGAAATGGCCTGGCTCATTGTCCCATGTTGGGGATGGTGGGTAGAAAGAAAATGTGAGTGACACTTAAACAGACCAATGGATGAAGAGGGCTCACCAAAATACCCTATGTTTGTGTGTGTGTGTGTGTGTGTGTGCGCGTGCGTGTGTGTGTGTGTGTGTATATATTTATAATTTTAAACAAAAAAAGCACTGCAATTCACCAGTTATAGTTATCTCTAATTACTTTAGCAAATATAACTAGTGCCCTAAGGTAACTATTATTTAGCCCCGACATGCACAGTCTTGCCATCAATGCTGCCATTTCAGATGCTGCAGTGATGTTGTCAATTGCAACATAGAGCATGTAATGAGTGATATCATATGTGGGGTAATTAGCTGTGCATGTTGAGGGTACGAGTTATAGTTAACTTAGGGCATAGGTTATAGTTATAAAGGACAACTACAACTAGTGAATTTCAGTGGTTTTTTTTAGTTTAAATCATTGCATTGACACTGAAATGTTCACCTAGATATAACGTCACTTTAACCTTTAACATTTGTAGTTTTTTTTTAACACACAGTAATTTTTAGTATCATAAGAAAGGCCAGCACCTCATGGTCAGCCACCTCCAGGCCTGTGGTCTGGCCCTGAAGCCAACCCACTGTAGGAAGCCAACCCATGGGCACGGCGTGTGGTTGGCCACAGAGGCTGACCTATGAGCAGCCAGCCCTGTGCCATGATGGCATGGTGCAATGCCAACTTTTGAAAAAGTGAGTCAATTGGCTTTATAAAAGAGTGAGCATATCAATATATATAAATCAGATCTATAATCTTTCTACAAAAATCACCAATATTTTAAATCAAATGTATGTTTGAATACATAAGAAAATACAATGTTTATTAATATTCATTATATAACAATGTCTAATAACGTTTCAATAAAAACTCTTTCTTTTTTTATAGTTTTTATTATAACATTCTATGTATGAAAAATGTCAAAATAAATAGTCAAAAAATTATTATTATTTTTTTTTAAAAACAACTGGTCTCTATAAATTTCTTTTCACATTTTTCAGACCAGGAAATGCAATCATAAAATTAACCACAAGAGGGCCCTACACACAAGCTGAAAAGCATAGAGCTCCAGCGAGGAGTGCTTTCAAAAAATGGTAATCCTCCTCGGATCATAGATTTAATAACACAGGAGCTTTTCTGTTCTTTTTTTTAAGTTGCTGGGGGGCTGCTCGACTTTCTGCTGCCACCAGCTAGACTTGGTCGTGCCACCTCCTATTCTAGGGGCATTACCATGCTTAAGGAATATGAAAAAGCCCTTGCAGCCATTATGGGGTACTCCTTCAAAGAAGCAGTGAATAATAAATGAGAGGCTCCTGATGATCATTTATTACTCACTTTTTTATCAAAAACATATTTACTGTTGATGTCCCAGTGCTCACCTGGGACACCCACTGTTAGAAATGGGGTTTCTGGTTGGCAACGGTATACACCCAGGCCAGGCAGAACACACCACTCTAGCCAGGGTAATCGAGATACACAAATCAGATAACATGGGCTCACCCTCTGGTAGCTTGGCACAGAGCAGGCAAGCCTATCAAAAGAGACAATGTGTTAAGTATTTGTGAAACACACACACAGTAACACAATGAATACACCAAAAGCAGACTCCACGCAGGCTTATAAAAAATATTTTCTGGTTTTGTAACAAAACAACACCAAAATAATAAAAATACAACCAATACTTTTCAGGAAATGTGAATTCAAAATATGCAGGTAAAATCACTTAGCAATAAGTATATCTGCTCCTTTTAGGTGCTTTTCGGTAATTCAAAAGAAAGGCAAAATAACTTCCTCACGATAGGCACACCAGCATAGTACTCCCCCAAATTATCCATGTCCTCCAGCCGCCCCCGATGTCTTGGAGGCTGGGTGCAGAGGCCTCATCTAGAGAATCACAGTACCTTTACGCATGGAAAACAATGGCTGTCTTTGAGTGAGTCATGCTGCGGCCACTTCATAGAAGTAGTACTGTGGCCGGACTCATGAGTGGTAGAGTCCCATGGCAGCTGTAGGCAGATACAGTCTTTGATAGCCCTGAGATTTTGAAAAAGGGGGCAAGCCAGATAGCCTTTGGAGAGTACTTTAGAGCTTCAGCAAGCACAGCAAAAAGGTAGCAGGCTGCAGGCCCGCACACCAAAGCAGGTCACATAGTGGCAGTCCCTTCAGCACACAGCACTCACAAGCAGCTGGCCAACACAGCACAACAAATAGCAAAGTTGCAGTCCCTCCTGGCAGCACAGCAGTCCTTCTGGCAGTGGGCAGATTTAGAGCCAGAGGTGTCTGGTTAGGGGTCCCACAATTGTCTGACTAGATGGGGTCAGAGACCCAGTACTTATACCCAAAAGTGTCTATTATGTGGGGAGTGACTTCAAAGGAACTCTCTGCTGTGCACAGGTCACCTTTCAGTCCAGTCCTCCCTGCCAGCCTAGCGGTGGAGGGTACATTAGCAATTTGTGTGGAGACAGGACACTACCTATTCAAGTTAAGTGTTACCTACTCTCCTTTCTTCTGCTCAGGATGATCAGTATGCAGATGAATGCAGATGCAGTTGAGTGTCCTATGTAATGGCTGTTAGAGGAAATGCATAAATATAGTTATCACCCAGCCCAGCTCAGAGATGTATTGGAGACAGGTTGTCAGGCACACCGTGCAGTAAGCGCAGAGAAATATCCACTTGATAAAAGTGGCATTTCTAAAATAGATACTTTGAATCTAATCTCACTAGTAAATTGGATTTATCAATACCATCTAAAACATATGAAACATCAAAAAGCTACTCCTCTCTGATCAGGAATTATAGCTTAAAAGATTATTAAAGAATTCCCAATACTACCCTATGAGAGGGGTAGGCCTCACAGTAGTGAAAAAGGAAATAGTCTGTGTGTCACTACCAGGACATGCAAACCGTACAAGTTTATATCATCCCTTTTACTTACATGTACCCTGGCCTTAGAGCTACCTAGGGCCTACCTTAGGGCAGACTGTTATGTAATAAAAGGGGAGTTTGGTAAGTAGTTTGAAATGCAAAGTTGCAGTGGCAGTAATCTGCACATGCAGGTCCTGCAATGGCAGGCCTGAAAAAAGTTTGAAAGGCTACTTCTGTAGATGGCAAAATCAATGCTGCAGCCCACTAGTAGCATTTAACTTACAGGCCCTAAGTATATGGTATACCTCTTTACAAGGACTTACCAGTAAATTAGATATGTCAATCAAGTGTGCACCAATCATAAACATGTTTAGGTAAGAAGCATATGCACTTTAGCACTGGTTAGCAATCGTAAAGTGTTCAGAGTCCTTAGGCCAACAAAAAGAGAATCAGCCAAACAGGAGTTAAAAGGTAAAGAATCGGGGGAAAATCCACCCTAAGGATGCCAAGTCTAATACACACATAATATTTTTATAGGAGGAAGGGAAGTTTCTCCCCATGCCTGAGCCACTAGTTGACCCAGGGATCTCATTCCCCATGGCCTTTTATTAAAATTAGAGGAGGGAACAGGCGGCCCCCTTCTACGAGCCACAAAGGGCCCAATTTGACCCCAAGGGTACGGGGTTCCCAGGGCCCCGTGTGGATCGGGAGAGGGTCCACTCTCATGCCCCCATTGATATATATATTGAGGCCCCAGGGCCCTGGCCCACTCTGGGGTCAAAGGCATTTTATTGACAGTGCCTGTGGGTGTTTACTTTTAAAATAAAGTAGTTGCAATCCCCTGCATGTCCCATGAGACTTTGCAATATTGTAAAAAAAAATTAATGTATGTTAGTCCAAGGGGGTCTCTCTGGGACCTCCCACAAGGCTAGAGAGGCGGATATACTTATCCTGGCCCCTTAAATATGTTTTCTTTTTAAAACTCAGGACAGGGAGCTAAGTTCCTGAGCCCTGCAATGACTGCCTGCAACATTTTTGTCAATGTTGCAGGCAGACAATCAGAATGCTCACTCCCATTGGAGAGCATCTCCCCTGGGAGCGAATTTACCCAAGGGAAAAATGCTCTACTTTTTCAAATTGGGTTCAATGTACTCTTGTCAGACTGTCATAAACTCAACTGTCCAGATATACAAACCTTTTTTAACCCAAATTTCTCAAATACAACTGAATGGATTTAGACCACAAAAGGCATTCTTTCTGGACCAAGAGCTACCTTATTGTCAAATTTGGTGAAAAAGTCTATGGTAAATACATGGGTTTTTGCATTTTGGGCCCCTTCTTTTTCTTGACTCCCACTTGATGTATCACTCCAAACCTTTCCATGCACAAACTAGGAACAAAAGAGCAACTTTTTGGAAAGTTTTGTGACGATTCCTCAAACAACACCAAAGTTATTACTTATGACTTAACCATACCTCTCCAGTGGGGAGTTTTAAGCCTGTGAATAGGGTCACAGGCCTAAATTATCTCTTCTTTTGCAGAGTGAGGGTAGATAAGTCTTGACAGATATGGAGGGATTGCCCTTCAAACATAATTGCATCCATAGCCTTAACTGCCACCATGTTGGACTCTTACTGGCGAAAGTAGTGAATGCACATTCAGATGTCTTGAACAGTGTTCTTCTTGTGTGTTGAGGGCCTAACTCTGTGTGTGTGCGATCCAGTATGCTGTCCTCTTCTGATAAGCTTGGTAACACATGTCTAAGTGATGATGTAAAAAAATCCCCAATGTCATTCCCTTCTACATTCTTTGGCAAACTCCTTATTTGGATGTTCTCCCACCTCAAGCGATTTTCAATGTCTTCAAGTTATGTGTGGGGGTCCAGGTTCTGTACCCGGAATGGATTTACCTCTTGTCACATTGGTTCAAGTTTGTCTTCTCGTGTTTTTGTCATTTCTAGGTCACCCTCCCAGTGCCTGCTTGCTGGCACATGTTGTTTAATGTCCTGTAGCTCTTCCACGACTTCCTCTCTCATGCTTGCAATGTCATAGCATATATATTCCAGGATAACTCCTCCATGAAACATTGCATCATTGGGAGCTCAATGTCCATATAATTATTGTTTATCCTACAAAGTTTATTAATATTATTATTATTATTATTTTGTCCCCATTGTGCAATAAATTGGAGTGCGAGGTGTCGGAGGCCCCTGGCCCGTTTGTTCCAAGTCTGGTCCACCCCCTGAGGAGACGCCTGGTGGAAAGGGAGGGTTCCCATTTTTCGCTTGTCGGGCCCCTTTCTTTTTTTGTCTCATGTTAACCTCTCACGGGGGGAGCTAGCCATTATGGCTACTCGTTCAAGCCCTTTGCTTGATGGATATTGCTACTGCATAATCATAGGACATCCAAGGTGCATTTAGAGATCCCCATGTGGTCTGATTGTCTTGTTCCCAGATATCCCAAAATGTGTACCTCTTGCTTTTTCTCCCGCTTCTATCTAGCTTATTCACCCTCTGAATTGAAGCCAACCGTTCCCTTTGTGTTGGAGGTAAAGGTTTAATCCATTTAATGCATATTTCTCTTCTAGCCAACAATATTAATTGGAAAAGTAAGTTTTCCTGTTCCTTGCCTAATTTAGGATAATCCTCACTAACATGGCCAACCCCAAAAACAACAAGATCTAGGCTTACCTCTGTTGGTTGGCCAAGCAGCCTCAAGAAAACCTTACTGGCCTTGTTCCAAAATTCCTCGAGCTGGGGGCACTGCCGAAACATGGGCAGATCGTCCGCTCTTTCTTCTCCACATTTTGGGCAGCTTTTCACCTTCTGCTGAGTTTGGATAGCCTCTTTGGTGACCAGTACACACTATGGGGCATAGCAACAAGGGCTTTATCTCTGCTTTTTTGGCTTTAAAAGCTAAAAAAGCAGAGATAAAACTAGCGCCCTATCAACAACAGGGTGCTAACATGCAAATTTGCATGTTAGCACCCTTTTACTCTACGCTTCCCCTTGCATCTCTAATGAAATGCAAAGGGGGCGTTCCAGAGTAAAATAATAGAGGAAATGTCGCTAAGCGAGATTTCTCCTATTATCAAGAATGTCGCTAACCCTGTTAGAGACAAAAAAAGCAGCGCTAACCGCGGTTAACGCTGCTTTTTTACGTCTGGTATTTTTCTGACTTAGCCATGATATCCTATGGAAGGTGGATATCATGGCTAAGTTTGCCTGTCCCTCCTTGATGCTTTTTTATCCACTCCTTTTTTAAATCCAGTGGTATGGCACTTAAAAATGTATGTAAAGTTAGGTAGGACTGTCATTTTAAATATGTTTGATCTCCACATGAAGGTCAGAGGAAGGCCCCCTCCCAGACTTTGAGAAGCTTCCTGACCTCTCCAAATACTCTGTTAAAATTTGTGTGGGCTATTTTCAGGATGTCATTTTCTAGGTCCACACCAAGGTACCTTATTTTCTCTTTCACTAGTGGCTTTGTGTTGTCATTGTTCCATTCCAGGATTCCAGACTTTGATTGAATGACCATATAGCCAGAAACCTTCCCGTACTCATCCATGGTATCTTCTAGTGCTGGGAGCGATCTTGCCAATTTGTTAGTAAATAGCATCAGGTCATCGGCATGCAATGCCACTTTTTTCTCCCAGCCTTGGTAGATAAAGGAGGTTGCCTCCAGATTGCTCCTGAGCTTGCATGCCAAAGGTTCGATGTATAGGTTAAAAAGGAGGGGGGAGAGGGGAAGCTCTGCCTGGTGCCTCTGGTGATTGTTATCTTATCCATAAGGCTATCATTAACCAGGACCCTCGTTGATGATTTTTTATAGAGTGATTTTATGGCTTCCTGGAAGGTTTCCCCAAGATTGGATTTTTCTATCGTTATATTCAGGAATGACCAACTAACTCTGTCAAAAGCTTTGGCAGTGTCAAAGGTGAAAATTGATTATGGAATGTTCTGGTGTGTTGCTATATCTATTGCGCTTATTAGTTTGTAGGTCAATTCTTGTATTTCTCTCCCTTTGATGAAGCCTTTTTGGTTTGAGTGTATTAGGGGTCCAGCTACTCTACTCTTTTGACCATTATTTGTCTATAGATCTTAAAGTCATAATTCAAGATTGAGATGGGCCTATAGGATTCACATTTGGTTGGATGTTTCCCGGGTTTTAACAATTTGCTGATGATTGCATCATTCAATGAGGTTGGGAGATCCTTTTTAGCCAGAAATATATTGTTTAGGAGCTCCGTCAGGGGGGGAACCAAGACTTCTCTTAATGTGACATTTAATTCATTAGGATGTGCATCGGGGCAAGTAGCTTTCCCCTTTTTTAGACCCTTGATTGTTTCAGCCACCTCTTCCGCTGATATTTCTTGCTTGAGATCCTCTCTTTGTTCCTGAGACAGGGTTGGGACCAACAAAGTTTATTGCAATTTATTATTAAAGCATACACTATTGCACGAGAAAGGTGTCCATCCCAAAGCATGTATAATAGTGTGCAAGCTGCAACATATTAAAGTAGTAATTATAGTAGACTTCATCATTTAGTGAGCCGGATCAAAGATGAATAATATCCATGTACAGAGGATCCATTATTAGAGTGTTAAACCCCACCCACCTGGATCCCAACCCAAACTAAGGTCAGCAAGAAGAGAACAGAAGGAGGGGTAAGGGTGGAAATGTGGGTGCCCAGGTGTTTTTTTTTGCAATGTAGGTGTGAACCTGGTGGACGAGGGTGATAATGGGCCCTAAACATTAATAGGGTATGATGAGACCTGAACGGCTGCATGCATCTCATTCATATCACACATTTTGTGTCCTTGTTCTTCCATTGAGAGGCTATCTTTTGCTATTGGATATGTGTTCTGGACAGCCATTCGCAATTGAGGGAGCAACATCATCCCCACGGAGGCCACAGAACCTGGACCCTAAAGTTGCCAGACCATTTATAAGGAGAACATTCCAGCATAAGATAAACATGCAGCAGAGATAATAGCACTGGAGAGAAGCATGGTGTTGTCCCAGCTGTGTGGATAGGGTCCTCATCCCTTGTCCCAAGATACATGAAATATGGTCTTAGCATTCTGTTGACATTAGGACTGATGCTGTGCTAAGGGATGTAGGTGCTCAGATGCAGGAGAAGACAGTGGAAAAGAGGTAAGAGCTGTAGAGGTTAATTTCCAATCAAGTAGTGGGGGCATGGATGTCTCTGTAGCCCATGAAGTTTGACGGGATGTGTTTGGTGTTTTAAGATGTCATGTTTTATAAGAAGTTCAGAAAGTGGTGGGTAATTTTGTTGTAGACCTTGAGGGGCTTGCTTTTGTCACCAGAAACTGTGGTAGAAGGTAGTAGTAAGTTCGTAGTAGTTGACTACATGGACAAGCTAAGACCACTATGTAGGACTCTCCAAACAAATTTGTCATGTCCACAAGATTGGACATGGACACCACTAGAGGGGTGCTTCAGGTAGTGAGCCTGAAAGTCAGAAGGCTCAATTCACTGCTAAATGGCTTGCAATACTGCTGTCTCTGTGAGAGATTGCAGGGTATATTTGTGTATTGCAAGAGACAGAGACACACTTACTCAAGAAAGACTGACCCCAGTTGCGCTCTGGATGGTTTCCAGGGCAATGTTGTTTTTCAAATCGGCAGAAAAGGAGAGTAGTGGCTAGTATATTAGCTAGTGGTTTCAAAATAACAGCCAAAGAAACTGTGGTGAAGGTGGATTGAAGAACGCTGGCACTAAAACTGAATTAGGTAGTTATTTGGAGTGGGTGTAACATGTGTAATTCTGTGTGGAGGAATCATATGGAATAACCCTAAAATACCGCTAAATTACGCGAGAAGAGAAATTCCGCATTTTTCACTATTTTCTTAGCCCCCTTGAGTCCAAAATGGAAACAAGGATGTAGTTTTCACAACAAAATAAGGCTAAATGCATCGGATCATGACTAGCGAGCTCAGTTATCCACTCACTTAAGCGTGCACTTGGGATAGGATTTTCCCCCAACTTATTCCCAGCATTTAGCCCTAGGCTCAAGATAGCACTATAAACATCAGAACATATACAGCAGCACGATCAGCCGCTCGCACTCGTTCAATGTACTTTGGCGGTAGAATTTATTCCTCAAAATTACTCTACATTATATGAGTGGGTGTAATAGCATTATTATTATTATTGTCAAAGAGTAACACAGAATCTTTTTAATTACTCCTATTGCTCCATCATAATTGAAATTCTACATAGGCCTATTAATTTTACTTTTACAGTAGTATACCTCTTTGCTCCCAGCGAGGGATAAGAATTTTTTTTGAGGCAGGTGAAACAAACCCTGGATGAAGATATAATAATAGGGGAGATTTCAACGTGGTCATGGATTGCACAATGGATGTTTCAGTTCAAAGGGTGGTCCATTCAGGGAAGATCTCACAAGGCTGCAGATCATGGATTAGTTGATGATGGAAGGAGGTACACCAGAGGAAGGATTTCTCCTATTTCTCTGATGTGCTCAGAACGTATGCTTGTCTTGAACATCGCCTGGGTACAGCTTGAGTGCAAGAGCAGATTCTGGAAGTGGACATAGAGCACTTTCTGACCATACACTGTCTATATTGTTATCCATGAGCCAGAATCATAAAAAAAGGGGTGGTGGAGTCTTAGGAACGAGTTCATACAGCAAAAAGTAAGAGAGACTAGGTAGCTTAAGCCATACTATTGCATTTCCAGGAAGATAATGTCAAAGGGACTAATCTGCAGCTGCTTTAGAATGCTTTAAAGGCCATTGCGCTGTAGCAGTTGATCTTACTTAAGCCCAAATATAAAAAAGACAGGAGAAAAACAGGGAAGAGCTCAAGCTACAGGTTAGAGAATTAGAAGCGGAGTGTAGGAGGACCTGGCAAGGCAAAGACTCAGGGGTTCTGCGAGCTCAGTTACTAGCCATAAATATGGATAAGGTAGAATATGCCCTCCTCATTTTAAAACAAATTTACTACGGTGGTGGGAACAAGGCTGAAAGGATCAAGGCCTGTAGGCTAGGAACTCAGGGGCTCAATTACAAACTCAGTGCTCTGCCGGAGGTTCACTTTTTGTGATGCAAATTGCAAATTCATATCTATGAGGCCACTCAAAGCCAATATGCATGGCTTTGGATGATCTCATAGATGTGGAGTATGGCAATGCAGCGTAATTCTCTGTGTTGCCTTACTCTGGGCTTGGGAGGCATTTTATGGGCATTTCAGTGGCTTTTCCCATGCAATACCCATGGATTTTGATGCTGCCCCAAATTTAGAAGATCATGTAAACCTGGGGAAGTGCCAAATCCTTACACTTCCTGAGGTGAGGTGTAATGAGAAGAAATATGCTTATTTCTCCTCCTTTTATACTCTTTCTATGTGTGCTACATTCTGCAGCACAAATAGAAAGAGGAAAATGCCTCTTAGGAATGGTTTTGTGCAGGAAGGTGTCCTTTCCAGCACAACAATAATCCTGCTGACAACAGAGGTACCCTTGCAGCATTGTGCAAGGGGGCCTGCATTGGCGCTAGGCTGCCGAAATGGCGCCAGCGCAGGGGGAAAAGACAGGAATTCACCATATTGCATAAATACAGTGCATTCCTGCCCTTTCACTTTGGCGTGGGCGAGCACAGCAAGGTGACTTGCTGCGCTGCCCTATGACACATCACCGTTAGTGAGGGCCTAACAGCTAAGAAGCTAAGAACTAAGCTGGCCAAGGACAGAGTAACCTACATTAGGACCAAGGGGGATTTGGTATCCGATAATGAGGTGGTTTTTAGACAGACATTTAGGGATTTCTATAAAGAGTTGTACACAGCAAGGGCCAATGAGGAAATCAATAAAAACCGTTCACAGGCCAGTGTAACCCAACTTAGGGAGGTGCAAGTGTTTTTCCTGGAAAACCTATTGAACTGTAGGAGGTGGTACGTGGCATCTCTCAACTTCATCTTAATAAAGCGCTGAGACCAGATGAGATGATAGTCCAGTTTTAGGAGTCATTCTGTCCATTAACTACACCTATTCTGATGCATCTGTACAATACCTTGGAGAGGGTCAGCCACTAGCAGATTATATGAGAGAGACGCTGGGGGTGGTCTTGCCGAAGCAAATAAGAGATTTATCTTTGTGCGCTTTTTTGGTAAGATATCCCACTGAAGGTAGATGTAAAACATTTCACTGACATGTAAGCCAAAAGACTGGGAATACACATGCAGAGCCTCATAGACTCAAGTCAAGCGGAAAGAGGTTCCACCTAATAAGACTAAGAGAGGCCTACATTTACTAGATAAAGTGAAGACAGCAAAGAAGCAAGCTTTACTCTTATTGCATAACACAGAGAAAGCGTTCGACAGAGTACACTGGCCGTTCCTCCAAGAAAGCACTTGGGGCCTATGGCTTTGGGGCTAGGTTACGTATGTGGTTACTACATTTTTATAGAACACCAGTGGCCATGTTGTCAGTTAGCTCTGCCCAGATCTGAGGATTTAAAATTAACCTCCACAAATCTCATATTCACAGTATTTCTCCCCCTGCTCGGAAAAAGAGCTAACAAATCACGGTACCTGTGGACAAGGGCAGAGAGTAACATTACATATCATGCCACACCTGTAAAAATATCATAGGTAAACTATGGAGAATTGTTACATTTTGGAGGCAGACTTACAATCAGGGCATGTGTGGGGGTATCTCTTGGCGGGGGATATTCACCGCTTTGAAAATGTTTGTCTTAGATTTCTCTTCTTGGTGCAGGGTCTCTGGCTATATCCACTGCAGGGAATGTTAAAAGAGATCCAAAGAGCTTTAAAACACTGTGATGGGGGAGGACTCAGGCTAGCTATGAATACTATATAATCCCATTCTAAGGAAGAAGGGGTGAGTATGCTGCCTACCAGACTACTGTTGTGCAGCGCAATTGAGGTACACAGTTGAGTGGATAGGGAGAAGACTGAGAGGCACTGGTGTTTTATGGATCAGGCAGTGGCAGGGGACCTCCTCTGGAAAGCACTCTGGATGGCCAAAATACACAGACCCCGGGGCTAGCACTTGTCACAAAGTGCAAGAGCTAAGATGACTGCATGGGATGCTATGATGAATAAGAAGCGACTGTCCACCTTCCCCTCACCTCTTACTCCAAATATAGGCAACCTTGACTTTAAACTAGTCCTGGATAATGAGAGGTATCTCACATGGCAAAGGGCAGGGTGCAAGAGAGTGGGGGATATTTACAATGCTAATGTTCCGAAATCATTTGAACAAATTGAAACAGAGTTTGGGGTTCCAAAGATGGACTTTCACATACAACACTGGGTTTTCCATAGAAGGAACAAAGAAAAGACATGGAGGGTGTTGACTCCATTGGACAAATTGCTAACCGCTAAGAACAGCGATAAGTGAACTTTGTCTGAGATATCTAAATGACTTAGAACAGAGTTATTCCCCCAAAATACAGCAGGTCACAGATGATGGGAATCTGAGTTTAGGCTGAAGCATACCAATAAAGAGTGGATGGAGTGTTTTGATAGGTCAGGGAAGCGCTCATCAAGCTCGTCTGTTAAGGAAATACTCATTAGGATAGTCCTTTACTGATGCTACACACAGGCTAGGCTACAGAAGTGGAAAAGGGTGAGTGCTGATTGCTGGAGAATGGGGTCTCTTCTTCAACTGTTCTGGCATCACCTGAAAGTAAAACGATATTGGACAGAAATCATATATGAGTGAGACTTGATGTTCAACACAAAGTCACTTGGACTCCTACTTACACAATTTCGGGTCGTAGTGAATTATCACCCCCAACAGCGTCTCGAAAGGGAGGTTTGATAACTTGACTCCTAAGAGCATCCAATCAGACATTGATTGGGTGTGGGGTAAGGAGGAGAAACTCCATTACAGAATATGGCTGTGTTAGATCTGGAAACTATTTAGATTGGAGAAGATATCTGTGACAATCAAGGGAAGGAGCAGCAATTCAAAACAATGTAGAAATCATGTTTGGTTTCACTGGCAACCGATTTTAGGGAGATGACTTGCCCTAGATTATTGAAGGTGCTTCAAATTGTAGGACTGGAGCATGGATAAGAGGCACAAGGAATAGAGTGGGTGACATGGATCCAGCAGTGAATGCCAGAGCTTGGGAACAGCAAGAGTATGCCCTAGATAGGCCAATCGAAGTCAAGAAATGATATACAAGTAAGGCCCTGGGTGAGAGGGTAGAACGGTTGCATAATGAGGTTTTACTGTTGAAATGATGTAAAGATATTGGCCAAAACGAATGTGTATGCATTAATTTGACTAATTTGTCAGTCTTGGATGTTGACCGTGTTTCGATGTATGTTGAAAACTATAATAAACGTATTTGATCAATAAAGCGATCTGTTTATTGAAGAGATCACGAACATTTGCATGGACACAGATTCCAGAAATAACGGATCCTGGAGCAACGGCTGTAACTGGCTGGCCTAGCCCATTGCTGAGCGGAATCCAGCTCTGACACCTCATCTTGCACTATATAGGTGTTTTAGTGTTTATTAACTGTCAGTAAGTCATGCATTATAAATTACTACTAATTCTAAATAAGTGATATTTATGAAAATATCTTTGCGAGTCCGTCAGCAAGAGTTTAGATTGAAGAACATAATGTTTTAAAATAATTTTGTAATGAACAGAAACTCAGGGCAGGTGATTGTCACGCGGAGTAAGAAGTGTCAATGTCTTTTGATGTCTCTCTATAGTGAAAAGGTTTTTCTCCAACCATCGCCATGAAATGTGCAACATGGGCAGTAGTGAAAGCTCCAAGAATGGTTGGGGAGCCTGAGGCGCTTTTAAATCTATATCTAAATCGGGTATTTGTAGAGCGCAAACTACTCACCCCTTAGGGTCTCTAGGCGCAGGGGGCCGTGGGGGAGATGAAGAGAACCATCGCCCAGAGTAACATGATCCTGAGCTGAGCTGCCAACAGCGATCGAACTGTGAGCCCTGCGCTCCGAGTCCCATTTACAGGCTGTGCAGCAGCAGTAGTGCAAGCTTCCCTCACATACCATCATATTTATAACATTGTCAACAGCCGTTCATGGTGCTGCTTTCTCACCGAGCAGCAGGAAGTCAGGCTGCTCTCGGTCTCACAGAAGAGGTGAACTACAGCAGCAGGAATCCGAACTTCCCTCCTTGACAGAGCATACAAAGCATGCCAGCAACAATACAAGACTCCCTACACGCAGAACACACAAGCACTGGCACAGTCAATTGATTTGTCAGTCATGGTGTTGGCTATACCAGTGCTGAAACTGGACTCATCAAAAGCTCACACCTGGCCCACTGTTTTCTCATCTGCTTGTGTCTCACCTCCCTTCATGGACAAATAATGACTTCTTTAAGTCTGAATTTTAAGTCGTTCCTAAGCCATTTACATCTATTCAGACAGAAAATCTATATTAAAATGCACAGGTTTCATCTATGTGCTTGGAAGTTACAAAGGGGCCCATTATGATAGTGGGCGGAGGAACCACCGCGGTGCTGACGGTGGCGGAAACGGCCGCCATATTAGTATGGCCAAACATAGCCCATTTCCCATCCGCCGCGGTGCGACGCGAACCACCAGCAAAATGCGCCCGCCACTGCAGCGGTGGGAGCCAATAGAGACCCACCGCAGTGCGGAACTACATCACGTCCGCTGTACAAATCAGGATGCCCCAAACAGCCAGTCGCACCGCAGCGGAGAGATGGCGGAAGCATGACGGCGGAGCGCGAAACCAGATTCTCAGTCCCTTCCACCCGGTCCCAACTGCAATGAATCCAGCTCTACACGTCTTTCCAGTGCTGTACCTGATACACTATCAGAAAGTTATGCACCGTCGCGGACGACGACGCAGGTACGCATAACACAACTCCGCGCACAACAACAACACACAATTCATGGGCAGATAGAGGGTTCCTGTCCACACCAGACACCCTGGTGGGGATAGGAACAAATCCACAAGTGTACCCACACATTTCCTACCTGTCACCAAATCACCCCTCCGCATCCAGGTCACCCACCAACCGCGATCTTGATGCAATGTCCCGGTCACGTCACCGCAGCGATGAAGATGTGGGAAAACACGTGCACAATGCAGAAGGCAGAGCTAGCGCCAGGCATGGGCAGTGCGCAAAGATCATAGGGCCACACCTCCACACACTAGGTCCCCCAAACATGAAGGGACATGCCATGTGACTCTCCTGTGCTCCCCCATGCACAATAACCAGCCAGGTGAACCCACACCCTGCACCACACAAAAACAACTAGGGAGACAGCCTCAGCAGGTGGGGCTGCAGAGGAACACACAGCACAGAAGCACAGGGCCAGGGCAACCCTCACACCACACCTACACTACACTCATGGTAAGAAAAATGAGTCCAAGCACAAAATGAACATTCATACAGATTCAGAACAATCACTCAACTGGACACACAGCCTGTCAAGTCACACAGACATACCCCACACTGACACACAGCCACATACTCAGACCAGATGTCAGCAGCAATGGAGGACAACAAATAGGAAAGCTAAAGTGAGGTGCACACAAATGGAAGGCCAAGGAGACAACCACTAAGCATGTGCACATCACATGCAAGAGAAGTAACATATAACAACACCCTTAGCCCATCAAATCACACATGGCTGGCACAGTGAGTGAAATCAAACCACAGTCACCTCTGTGCAACAACTCAGGGAGACAGCAAGGCAACCCATGTATAGGCACAGGGATGAAAGGAAGTCTCTGAAGTCAAACAATGAATAGCCACACATCTGTATCCAACTACCAATATATATATTTTTTTTATTTAAGCGATTTATAGAGCGCGCAAATACACTAGGGCATCTCGGCACTGCGCACAATGTCAGTGTGGCTGAGCAGGCCTGCACAGTGAGTACAAACAGTATCAAGACACATGGCTGAGCAATAAAACACAACACTGACTTGCCAGTCACATACTCTGCATACTCACAATTGCCACCAACAACAAGTAGGTGTCCCCCAGAAGTGCAAGGACACACCAACACACTGCACAGTGCACAACCAACAACTCCCACATGTGCACACAATCACAAGCACGGGGCTGACCAATCCAACTAATAGGCACTCAACTCCTGGGTGACGCATGTGTGCAGTTGACATTGCAGGGGCACACACGCATCAACACTACTGAGAAAGTCACCCCCTTCACACTGCACACTTCTTGACCACCCAAGTGTACACATTGAAATTTACCCATGTGACTAGGATGACTGGCCATCACAAGTTGACCATACACCAACACTGCTGGTCACACATCAAGAAAGATCACACAGACATGATGACCCTGGCCAGCCAGCCTGCAATACTGTGGATAGAACCCCACCTTGTGCTGGCAGTGCATACAAACATGACATTTGTGTAATATAGCCAACCTGACCAAAGAATGACTATGATAACACAGGGAATGGGTGAGACTGTACCCTGCTATGGTCAGCAACACTGTCAGGAGGGTAACAATGGGCAGTCCAGGCATTGCTGTGGGAGAGACAGGTGTGTGAGGGGCACTTCCAAGCAGACCTGGCTGCCAGTCAGACTAGGAGGTGGCTGAGTGTCGGGGACAGTTGGAGGACTGGACGGGGGAGAGAGAGGCCCAGCTGAGGTAGAGGCATCAGTGGCTTTGGAAGCCGGAGGCCTGCTTGGACCGGGTGGTGTGGTGGCACGTGGAGGTGGAGTCATGCTGCCATGAGACCCAGTGTGGTAGGAGAATGTGGAGGGGTGCCTTTCCACTTTTTGGGGATTCTAAATGGCTTCACTTTCTTGGGAGTAGTGGCAAGTGGGCGAGCACAACAGGCACACTCTCCACCAAAGCTGCATCAGGTGCAGCCAGTGGCCCTCCCTCTGGGGACATGCTAGGTCCAGCGGTATGCTTGGCCTGGCCTTGCCTTTTTGCCCCTCCATCTCCTGATTACCAGGTGTACCCCCTACAGTGCCCTCCTTTCCCTGCTTCACAGGGCTCTGGATGGGAGTTGAGGTTGTGGGTGAATCACCCTTGAAGTTCTTTTTATTTTACTCTTAGCAGGCACCTACTTCTCAGCGGGCACGGCAACTGTCTGCTTGTCTTTGCGAGACGCTTTTGGGACAGGACAGTCCTTGGCTGGGGATGCCTCTGAGGCATGTGAGCCTGAGGTCTGCTTCTTGGCTTTATGGCCCTTGGTGTCGCCTGAAGGGCTTTTGCCTTTGCGCTCTGGGGTGGCTTTAGTTTTCTGTGGGGATGGTGTCTGCACCCTGGACTGCTTGGGCTGCTGCTGTTGTGTGCTGCGTTTGCTGTATCTTGCCCTTGAGGTCTGTGGTGTGTGGTCACTATCATCAGATGTACCCACTGGCTGGGGGGTGGCCAAAGGGACTGGAGCTGGACTCTGAGATTGTGCCAGTTAAATGGCTGCCGTCACTGCGGAGGACAAAGACTGGGCAGTCTGGTGTAGACCACCCATGAAAGCAACGACCTGAGCCAACTTTTTGTCGTGGTCTAGGAAGGCATTGATTGTCTGGCCCACACACAGCTGGTGCAAAAGGTCCAAAAACTCAGCACTTATGGCAGCAGGGGGGGACAGGGGCAGCGGTGCCTGGGGTGAAGGATACTCTTTCCTTCTTACTGGTGCGAACATGGGCAGTACTAGTGAAAGTAGCTGGGAGGGTGGGCATTGGACGCTGTGTGGTGAAAGAGGAGGCAGAGTTCCCGCTCCCTGTGCCCGCCAACATAGTAGTGTCAGCGCTGGTGCTAGATGACGTTGAGATTGGTGTCCCTGGCTGTGATTCCTCAAGAAGACTCCTGTCCCTCTCCGAGGAGCTGGTCACATCAGTGTCACTGTGCTCGTGGGTAGCAGTCGTGCTTGATGCCTCACCACTGGTGTCCGTCCCCTGTCCTTCCGTGGCCACGGGAGATGCTGCAAGAGATAGAGATGTAGGGTCAGTTCAGTGGCATCATATACAAGCAAAGCACTAAACAAGATGATGATATCCCCAGTAACATTGTGCAACTTCAATTCAAAACTCTAATTTTGCGTGTCATCATTCAAATGTGGCATAAGTGAGCCATGTGATGACCACACAGCCAAATAGCCTGCTGGTGGCTCCGTTCAACCAAACACACAAATCCCTCTGAGCACACCTAGGGCCCTGAGGGGGGAAAAGATGTACCTCCAAACATGTTGCCACTGTCATATCTGGAGGGAGCAGAAGGGTTCAACACAGATACTGACTCCAACATAACAGTCCACAATGGCTATGAGCTCATGCCATCCACCATGTCATTCTTTGGGGCACAACTACATTTGCACATTGGTGTCAGATGTCTAGTCCCCACAATTCTGATGTTAGGCAATGCACACATTGAGGAAAACACACTCAGATGATGCACACTGCCGTTCCCTTCCATGGGATGTCCCTGACTACCCCAATGCAGACGATGCCAGAAGGCCACGACTCAGAATGCAATGTCAAGGACCATTACTCCAATGACATGAGAAAGTGCAGGTAGGGCAGATGCATGACAGCTGCACACAAAACAGAGGCCACTTACAAGCCACTGCATCACACTACCAACATCACAGAGCCCAGCGTTGGCCCAGGCTGTGAACACATGCAGCCACTCACAACCAAAGTCACCCTTCCCAGAATACTCACCCCCAGCTTGCTGCTGATGCTCCTTCAAATGTGCATCCAGCTCAGATGCGGGCCATTAGTGGTGTCATGCTCCTGTGCGCCAACCTTCCAGTCCAAGGGAGCAGCCCCAGCATCATCTCTGCCACCTTCTTGCTCAGCCGGCAAATGTCATCAAACCTCTTGTGACAGTGTGTGCACCGTCGGTTGGAGACACCCAGATCCCACACCTTGCGTGCAATGGCCCTCCACACGGCCTTACACTAGTGGACTTTGAGCCACAGGCATGGGAGACAAGAGGGGGAAAGATCAGTGACACAGTGTTATGTACCACTATCAGTACAAGAGCATGATACTAACTCAGCCCAACTTCACAGATATGTCTAGCAGAGACAATACTCCATCTCACATGGCACAATACCATGGGAGAATCATACGAAAATGCATGAAGGTATGAGGGTGGACACAGTACCTTCCCATCTCATACACATGCAAGATGCCAGCACAGAAAGCTATGTGTAGGCTGCCCACATCTACTATCCAGTTTGAGGATGAGCAAGACATACATTACATTTCAATATATGTTTAGAGGCAGACTCAGTGTGTCCAACACTGCGTAGCCAACAATGTCCTCTCCCTGTGAATGGCTCACTGTGTCATGGAGGTCACATTGAGGAACATGATCTTACAATCCCACACCCTTCTCACAAGGCCTGTTGTGTGCAATCAACAGGGCTGAGATGGAGCCAGGCTTGCTTGAATCCAGTGGCAAAGTGAGCAAGGGGCTCACGTCTGAGCATACCCTGCCAAGACATGGCTTGGCAGTTGGGGCTGGACTGTTCCCATGAGGTACAGGGTCAGACTGATTTGTATATGGCCATGTCTGACCTGGGGTGGGTGCTTGCAATGTTCAACACTCTGTCCATCATTTCCTTTGGTTTTTGCTTTGTTCGCCATAAGTTGGCAGGGTATGCTCAGACGTGAGTCCCTTGCTCACTTTGCCACTGGATTCAAGCAAGCCTGGCTGAAGACGGCTGAAATGCCAGAAACCGGTCCTAGGAAGCTTGTTTCCGGTCCAGGGAAGACATGGCTTGGCAGTTCGGGCTGGACTGTTCCCATGAGGCACAGGGTCAGACTGATTTGTATATGGCCATGTCTGAACTGGGGTGGCAGAGTGGGCTAAAGAACGGTGATGGATTAAACCCAGATCAGTTGACTGGGGGTGAGTGCTTACAATGTTCAACACTCCGTCCATCATTTTCTTTGGTTTTTGCTTTGGAGAAAGGAGCGGCAGCAGTTGGTGGTGAGGGGTGACAGGCAGCAGGCTCTGAAGACAGCAGCAGCAGCAGTTGGTGGTGAGTGGTGTCAGGCAGCAGGCACTGGAGACAGGAGCAGCAGCAGTTGGTGCTGAGGGGTGTCAGGCAGCAGCCTCTGGAGACAGCAGCAGCAGCAGTTGGTGGTGAGGGGTGTCAGGCAGCAGAATCTGGGAGCTGTGGAAATCTGAGGCTCTCTCCCACACATATATAGCCCCCTGGGCTAGTTTCAGTGGTTCTAAGCTGCTGCAAATGGTGTTCCAGGTCAGCCTTTTTCAAATGCATCCAATGACCGGCTCTTCGGTGGCAGAGCACGCCTACCGCGATTTTCAAAATTGCATTAGTCTACCACGATTGCGGTTCCCATTGGCTGTAGGGCATGGGCCATGGCGGTGACACACCGCAGGGGCAAGGTGCTCGCTACCGTGGTCGTGCATCTTTCAATTGCATCCAATGACTGGCCCCGCGGTGGCAGAGCATGCCTACCGCAATTTTCTAAATTGCATTAGTCTACTGCGATTGCAGTTCCCATTGGCTGTAAGGGCATGGGCCATGGCGGTGACACACCGCAGGGGCCAGGTGGTCGCTACAACGATAAGTATGCCATACATTGCTAAGGATGACCGAGATTTGGGTGGCAGAGCATGCCAACCGCCATTTGGCAATACTCATATTACTATCACTACCGCAAGTGTGGCTTTGGCATTTTCAGTGACACATCGCTGGGGCCAGGCAGTAGCTACCACGATATGTGTAACATACATTGCTAAGCATGACCGCGATTTGGATAGCGGAGCATGCCAACCGCCATTTGACCATGTGGATATGCCTATCACTACCGTGTGTGTGGCTTTGGCATTGGCGGTGACACATCGCTGGGGCCAGGCGGTAGCTACCGCGATGTGCGCTATAGATTGCTAAGGATGACCATGATTTGGGTGGTGGAGCATGCCAACCGCCATTTGACCATGTGTATATGCCTATCACTACCGCTTTGGTGGTGACACACCGCTGGGGCCAGGCGGTAGCTACCGCGATATGGCTGCAATGCATTTGAGCCAGTGACCGTGATTTGGGTGTCAGATCACCTTGACAGCACCTATGGACACGTCATGCAGTGTGAATGGCCAATGGCCAGGTCTCAACAGTGCACAGTAGACACATGATTCATGGCACAAGATTGTGCACTCAATGCCAATGTAACCTTTACCCCACTGCTGACTACTCATGCCATGTTGTTGTATATGATTAGAAACATTGGCATTTACTCCCTCACAAGTCACCTGTTATTTTGCTGGGCATGTACACAGAACAGTGTTGTGATGGACTCTCCAATGGGTACATATGTCAATGTGTGAAAGGGCTGAGCAACTCACAGTGATGAATGTCTGACTTCACAGTGGGCAGATTTGACTGTATACTTTTCTTGGCTCATGCACATACTTGTCAATAAACGCACAGTCTTGGGTCATTGTGTGGTTGATGTGTGCCCTGTGTGACTTATGCAAGAAGGTGTGGCAGGTACAGCAGCTAGTTAGGAGACAGTAGTGTGGCAATTTCGCACATATGCTGTTGGTACTACTCTCAGGGCTGCCCATGCAAGATGTGGCCATATCCCTTTGTGAATCCTCATAGTCGGATATTGTTTGTGAGTTGCTAGCTGTGTGAAAAGTGGACAGGTGTATGGATGGTGTAGCTAAGGGTGTCCCTACATGTAAGTTGTGCCGTGAGCTGAATTGTGATGCTAGTTTGCGTTGTGTCTATCAAAACGTAAGATGTTGGACAAATCTCCTGGTGGATTGCTTCGACTTGTGTACACTTTCATCTCACCTAGGAGGAGACCAAATGTGCATCGTCCCTTCACAGTGCTGGCAGACATGGAGGATGAGAAGGTCATACGGAAATTCCATCTGGATCGAGACACCCTCCAAAACCTATGTGCTATCTTAGAGCCCCACCTGCAGCCTCGTAAGACATATCCAGGTGCTTTCACACCAATGACTAAGGTGATGGCTGCCCTGCATATTTTTGCTTCTGGATCTCTCCAGTACACGGTGTCCAGCACAGGTGGGATGTCACAACCTATGTTCAGCATGGTGCTATGTGATGTCCTGTCCGCTATGATGATCTATAAGGACAGATATATCAATTTCCCCAGGAGGCACGAGTTGGCGTGTGTGAAGGGAGATTTTTATGCACTTGGGCACATCCCCAATGTTGTTGGTGCCATTGACTGCACACATGTTGGCCTGGTTCCACCACAGGCCTGTGAGCACATCTACAGGAACAGGAAGCATTTCCATTCCATTAATGTGCAAGTGATGTGCCAGGCAGATATAATCATCTCACACATCTGTGCCAAATTACCTGGCTTGGCCCATGACGTGTACATCATGAGTAACAGCATTGTGCCCCAACTGATGGATAATCTGCTTTCGGAGCATGCATGGATTGTGGGTGAGTACGAAGAGTCCAGTAGCGTGCTGTGTGTGTGACATGCTGTCCTCTGTCACAGTTACATTACAAACTTGCTCTGTGTATCTCACACTATATATTCAGCATATCCCAACCGTCCTTGGTTGCTGAGCCCACTGCGGTATCCTGGGACACCAGCTGAAGTCCGCAACAATGATGCCCATGGGAGGACACGTTGTGTGGTGGAGCGTACTTTCGGTCTCCTGAAGTCACGTTTCTGTTGCCTGGACAAGACCAGAGGTGCACTGATGTACTCAACCAAGAAAATGTGTCAGATTGTAGTTGTATGTTGCATGCTCCACAACCTGGCCTTGCGCAATGAGATCCCCCTGCTCCTGGATGCTGATGAGCAGCCAAGGCCCCTGACTGCAAACCAACCCATGTCCAGTGACGAGGAAAGTGGAGAGGAGGAAGGTGTCGACCTGCGTCAACAGCTCATCAACCGCTACTTCATCTGAAGGTGAGTGACAATGTACAACGGAGCCATTGTCTGCTGATGTTGTTGTTGGCAAGGTGTATGCGAGCTTTGTGACTGGAGCCTGTTGTTGACTCAGTACTGGCTGCCAATGTTTCTGGGACAGGGTAGTTATGCACATCTACAGGATGTTTATGTCAGTACTGTTGCTCATTGTAATGTGTGCAGATTTGAGTACCTTGATGACAAGTGTTGTGTGATGGCTGTGATGCCAACACCTGACTAGTGAATATTGTTCTGTTGTGTTTTCCTAGGTCCCTTCAGCCTCTCCTTGCCTACATATAATCCATACTCCAGGTATATTATAATCATGGTGAAGACTGCACATCCTGGAATAAACATGGAGCAGAAACAATGACATGTGTGTGTAAGGAGTGTTTATTTACAATGGGGACATGTGACAGGGGGGGTGAATATTTACAATAAGGTGATTGGTGAAGTAGTGAGTTGTCAGTGATGGTACATGAGACAATTGAGCAGTCACCACATTGATGTGGTGACCCAGTCCAGCAGACGGATGCCATTCACAAGGCAGTGTGGGGAAGGAAAGTCCAAAAAGTCAATGCAGTGGTGAAGAGGGTTAAGTAACAACAGAATTACCAATACTGAGAAAGACTTTGTTGTCCGCCTTTCTTTAGCGGAGGATTATATGGAATGAAACAACATAAACCTTTAAACTATTTGTATCACCTGTATATTTATTTCTTCAATTATTTCATGCGAAATTTTATTTTTCAGTTTTTAAATGTTTTTTTTTAAGAGAATAAATTGAAAACATATAACTCAAGACAAACATTAGCTGTGAACATATAAAACGTTATCACTTCAGACACACACAATTTTTTCAGATCTATTGTAACATACATTCATTCACATACCATACTGCGCAGTTTCACACATACACATTACCACACACCGATCGACAATTGTTTTAAATTCTTCTAAGAAATATTTTCATAAGGGCCATAGAGATATTTTCAACATTAAACAAAAAGATGCGAATTTTGAAAGGATTATTTTAAACTCTTTTGGCCCGAAAGCTATGGTCGACGCGTTTCAAGCCCCGTCTATTCTTGGGACTCTCATCAGGACCTAGAAGCTAAAAAGACAAGGAGAAACTTAGTACTACTAAACACCTCTGCACTTGAGTGCAACTTTGCAACATGCCTATTTTTTACCTTTTCTCAAAAAGGAGGGAACATAACATCCAGGGTAGTCTTAAGACCTATGAAGAAAAAAAAACCAATTACAATGAGCACGGCTAGAACACTATTCGTGCAGTCATGCATTCAGTTGGATTATATCACACGCACATGCTTACTTTTTTGTGTGTCTTGTCTCGTCTTGGAGGTATGAATATTTGTCTGTGAAGAACGGGAATGAGGGGATTAGTTTAAATCCAATCGCCTGTTGTTTGAGAGTTAGAAAGCTGCATTTAGTCACTTACTGATTGCTGCTCAAAAATCTCCTCGCTGGGAGCGGCGTGTCGTAGGAGAATGTTTCTACGGTGCTGAAACAAAGAAATTACGAAATAAACACCCACTTGCATGATCAGATTTCTTATGATGGTTTATAGAGTGGAGTCGAAAGTACCTTCGTGTTTCCAGCGGTCGTGACGCTTAAATGTCCGTGTCCTCGTTTAGTATCTACAACTTCGTTTCACTCTGTTAAATGCAAAAGGAAGGGGGGATACTTAGTAACAACCCGCGTACTGTTAGATTGTTCTATATTCAGCTAAAAAAGAGAGAAAGATGAGGGAGGGATCCAGCTTGTTTACCTTAGGGTCTTAAACACTTCTTTCCGCAGTGGAGACAAATCCTTCTGTGTTCCGCATTTGGACAGGAAGTCTTGTGAGATTTAATCCAGCTCCATAGTCCAAGGATTCTTGGGACTTGTAGTTCGAGTCTCGCGGACTCACATTTTCTTTTGTGCAATTTATAGTTGAGGGCGCATTTTCATTTGCACGAGTGAGAAAGGATCATAGTGAATATCTTCGATGGGGATGACCATAGGAGTAGCGGCATTGGCAGGAACCATCTTTATCTTAAGTTGTATATTTCGGAAAGTTCGTTCAAGCCATTTACAGCCGTATTGAATTTTATAATTAACATGGCTTCTCTCCTTGACAATTTTATGTCAATATCTCCTCCTCTTGAATCCTGTTCTACTTTCGAGATCACCGTCCATTTGAGATCTTTAATCTGATGGTTGTGTGTTTTCCAGTGATTGACTAGTGGTGCGTTCGGTACATTCTTGTTAATTCTTGATTTGTGCTGGGAGATCCGGGCTCTGATTTCTTGACTTGTTTTTCCGATGTACACTAAGTTACATGGACATCTTACTCCATAGATTACGGATCTACTTTTACAATTTGTAAAGGATTCATGTTTCCAATGGATTGAATTATGAGTCAACAATGTCCCTTCTTCCGTCGAATCACAACATAAGCAGGTCCCACATCTATGGTGTCCTGCTATTGGTGGAAGTCCTACATAATCTCTTAACGAGATTTGTTTGGTCGTTGGCATTGCTGCTCTTATAACTTGGTTCGCGATACTACGATCTTTTTTGAATGCAAAAAGTGGATTTTCATTCAATGACTGATCCAGGTATTTAATCAAATGCCAGTTTTGATTGATTGCTTTTTTTAGGTTGTTAGAATTAGGACAGAAAGTGGAGACACACACTATCCTTTCAGAGGGAGCCTTGATTTTCTTTTCCAACAGAGTTTCGCGTGGGGTCCACCATGCTCTTTTCATTGACTTTTTGAGTAGTTTTTTGGGGTAGCCTCTTTTCTTTAAGTTGTCTAATAGCTTCCCAGCGTGATGTATATATTCATCTTTATAAAAACAATTCCGTCTAATTCTAAGGAATTGGCCGAAAGGAAGATTCTCTTTTAGATTCCTTGGGTGGCTACTTGAAAAGTGTAATGCTTTATTGCGATCGGTTGGTTTTTTGAATAGTTTGGTGACCAGTCTATTTTCTGCAGGATAGACCTCCACACCTAGAAATGGAATTTTTATCTGGGAGTGGTTCATGCTGAATTTTATTTCTTGTGTTTGATTATTAAGCCAGTTGAAGAATTGTTTTAAATTATTTTCCGTACTTGTCCAAGTCATGAAGACGTCGTCAATATAGCGCATCCAATTGCCAATCCAGGTAGAAAATGGATTGGCACTATAGACGAATTTCTCTTCATACTTAGCCATGAACAGTATGGCTAATTCTGGGGCGAAAGGACAGCCCATCGCGACTCCTCGAATTTGGAAATAAAAATCGCCATTAAAGTTGAAATAATTTTTCTTTAGGGCGAAACTAGCTAGTTCCATAATAAATTCTGTTGGCACTCTTGTTGGTCTTGGTCTGCTTTCCAGGAATTGGTTAATCACTGCTAGGCCTTCATCCTGGGGTATTTGTGTATAGAGGGAAACTACGTCTAGTGTCACTAGATAGTTGGTCTCCGCATTGAAAGAAAGTGGCTCCAATTTATTGATAAAATCTGTCGTGTCTTGTAAAAATGAGGGTACTTCCTGAATGAATGGTTTGAGGAAGTAGTCTACAAATTTAGAGATGGGTTCTAACAATGAATCACAGCCTGAGACTATAGGTCTACCTGGAGGTGCAGACTCATTTTTGTGAATCTTTGGAAGGACATAAAACAATGGGGTCCGTGGATTTTTATTCTGTAGGAATTCGAGTTCTTTTTTATTCAGAAATCCTTGTTCAAAGCCTTTTTCCAACAATGGGAACAGAGTATTTTGTAACTCCACTGTTGGATCTTTGTTAATCTTTCGGTAGCAGTTCTTATCTTCTAGCTGTCTCATTACTTCCGAGGTATAGTCTGCACTATCCCACACAATAATTGATCCACCCTTGTCGGCCTGTTTAATTATTATGGAAGTGTCTTTTTGGAGATTAGCTAAAGCTTGCATTTGGTTTTTTGTGGTGTTAAACTTAGCCCATCTCCTTTTCTTCTCCATTTCAGAGATGGATGACAAGATTGTTTTTTCAAACATAACGACTTCCTTCGGAATTTTGTTATTGGGGGGACAAAACGAAGATTTTTTCTTCAGGCCTGTGTTTTCAACTATCTCTGTGTAGGGATTTTGTGCAAAAAAGGTTTTCAATCTGATCTTACGACAGAATTCGATTGCTTCCATCTTCAGTCTGACAAAGTTGGTGTTTTTTGTAGGGACAAAGGATAAGCCCTTTTCCAAGATACTTTGCTCCTCTTGCGTCAAAATTTTCTTTGATAAATTATACACTAATGATGGTTCTAGTTTTTGTAATTCTGCCTTCTTGTGGACATCTCCCATGGTTCGGTGTTGAATCTGACTCTTCCGCGAGCTCTCTGTTGTCCTCTGCCTAAAAAAGGAATTACTTGTTGTTGTTGTTGAGGGTTGCCTCTTCTATTATTGTTTCTGAATCCTTCAGTTGTCTTGAGGATGATGAGGTTTCTGAAAAATTTGTAAAGTTTTTTGAAGATCTCCCTTGGTATTCTTGGAGGAATCTCCGTGAATCCACACGAAGGTAGAAGTCAGGCTGAAGGTACGGGTATAATCTGTCTAAGGAAAAGTTCTTTTTGTCCTTCTCAAATTTATTTTCTTTTTGATTAACTGTATAGTCTTTGAACTCAGAAATCTCTTTCTCTACTTTCTCCAATAGTGCTTTTGAGTCCGTAATGATCTGATTTGTTTTTATCTCAGATTCTAGTAAGGCAATCTCTTCCAGTTGTTGTTTTGAAATGCGTTGCGCCGTTTCAACTGTTAAGACCATCAAATCTCTGCTGCACTTCGTCTCTATTAGACTATATCCTTTTTTGTATTGGGGGTCCTCTATGTAAATTACTGGGACATTTTTAATTTGGAGTCCACCTGGAATAGTTCCTGCTTTCAGGTGTTGAATTAGAAAGTGTCCGTGTAGATCAGTTCTTATTTGTTTTTTCTTTAGCCGCAGTAGAGTCCCAAGAATAGACGGGGCTTGAAACGCGTCGACCATAGCTTTCGGGCCAAAAGAGTTTAAAATAATCCTTTCAAAATTCGCATCTTTTTGTTTAATGTTGAAAATATCTCTATGACCCTTATGAATATATTTCTTAGAAGAATTTAAAACAATTGTCGATCGGTGTGTGGTAATGTGTATGTGTGAAACTGCGCAGTATGGTATGTGAATGAATGTATGTTACAATAGATCTGAAAAAATTGTGTGTGTCTGAAGTGATAAAGTTTTATATGTTCACAGCTAATGTTTGTCTTGAGTTATATGTTTTCAATTTATTCTCTTAAAAAAACCATTTAAAAAACTGAAAAATAAAATTTCGCATGAAATAATTGAAGAAATAAATATACAGGTGATACAAATAGTTTAAAGGTTTATGTTGTTTCATTCAATATAATCCTCCGCTAAAGAAAGGCGGACAACAAAGTCTTTCTCAGTATTGGTAATTCTGTTGTTACTTAAGTTTGGAGGCTTGTCCTTACTGATGTATGCCTAAACCTAGTTTTTGTTGACGTGGTGAAGAGGGTTGCCATCATGGCTGGCTCCGTGACTGGCGTTTGGCAGGTGCTTTGTCATGGGATCCTCCCTGGGATTTCTTGAGACGGCCCCTTGATCATTTGGCAGGGGGGGGCCTCTGCTGCGGGGCCAATGGGGTCTGAGGACTCACCCCTCTCTGTGGCCAAAGGGGAGGATGGTGAACTGTCATCCTGCGGAGTACCAGAGGGAGGTGGAGGTGTTGGTTGTGACGCAGGCCTGTCCCTCAGTACCGCCACTAGCTGGCCCAAGAGGTCCACAATTTGGCCCATGCAGGTGTCCATGGACCTCAGCAGCAGGCAGAGCTCAAGTGAATCTTCCTCAGCCAGGCCCGCTCTACCCTGGGCCCGTTCATAGGCCCCAAGGACTCTGGTGATGTTGTCCAGGGCTTCGGTCCCGGTGTCCAGTTGTCTTTGACTGATCTTTACCCTCCCACCTGCCCTGCTGCCACAAACCTGTAACCTCACCAATGTAGGTACCCGCAACATCTCCCTGCCCTCCTCAGTTGGTGGTGTGGCGTGGTCATCCTCTGGTGCAGGGAGACTGTTGCAGGCAGCACTGGTGGCAGTGTTGGTGGTGGTGGTAGTGGAGGCCACACAGACCGTTACATCAGGGGTCTTCATAGATGTTGGTGTTGCTGCAGATGTTTTGGGGGGGACAATGGGGTCCTGGGACCTGTTGCGCCCTGACACACCAGATGGGCCGGCTTCAAGGTCCGCATCCTCAGAATCAGGGAGTCATCATCCGAGAGTGCATTGTTCCAGGGGGCGGGGGAGACTGGCACTGAAGGTTGCTGTTGTCGTCCTCTGCAGTCAGTTCTTGGTCACCTGTGGGACAGAGGGAAAATTGTCATTGAAGTGTACCCCACAAGCTTGGTGTTAGATATATCTTATTCACAGGTTATACACCACACAGTTCACTAGTTATCACATTGTATGTCAGAACTCTACAGTGCATCATGACATGATGTGGAGGTACATGCATTACTTGTCCATGGTGTGACATGTCAATATATACCATGCGCCACATGCATATTTTGTGATTACAAGGACATCATCTAACGACTGGCGCCACAACGACTTTATGTGAAGCATCCCAGTTCATTACTCTGCCTAGCAGATGTTACATCTGAGCATGAACTAGCTATTGTTATCTCATGCATACCTGTGTCATGTCATGTGAAAATCTCAATTTGTACTACAGACCATGCTTGCTTTGTTTTCATATGGCCCTTGATGCTCTTCCCCCATGGCACTTACACATGGCATTCAGTGCTGTGCATCATTGTGCACAGACTTTCTTCAACATGTAAATTAGTGAGTCACACTTTGGTTACTGTGACAGTTACATTTGCATAGCTGTCTGCACACTGTAAGTGGCAATTGGATCTGTGTGAATTGTTGTGGGATGAGAGGGCTGGTGTTGTCATATGGCACCATGATTTTGTAGAGGAATGGCTGGGTGCATGCACTGTCTACTTACCTGTTCTGTTGTCACATTTGGGTGGCATTTGTGACACATCTCTGTGTGTGTGGTGGAGGGTTCCATCAAGCTCTGGGGTGGGACAAGAGAGCATAAGATGGCTACCTACCTGTTAGTTGAAAGTGAACAATGCAATGGCTGACACATGCATCTGGGTGGGAGGGAGTGCTCCACCTTGATGAGCTGGGGAACAAGTGAGCATGGTGGGAGTAGTAGTGCAAGCCGCCCACCCACAAAACAGAACAACCTTGGTAAATGGCTACCTACCTGTTAGTTTAAAGTGAACAATGCAATGGCTGACACATGCATCTGGGTGGGAGGGAGTGCTCTGCCTTGCTGAGCTGGGGAACAAGGGGCATGGTGGGAGTAGTAGTGCAGGCCTCCCATTCACAGACATGCCTCCCTGTGAGGATGGCTACCTACCTGTAAGTTTGGTTGTTGTAATACAGTGGCTGCCACATGCTTCTGGGTGTGGTGGAGTGCTACATCCTGCTCAGGGTTGGGACAGGGGGACTGTTGGGAGTTGTAGTGCTGGCCTCCCACACACACACACCCCTCACTGTTAAGATGGCTACCTACCTGTTGGGTGAAGGTGAACAATACAATGGCTGCTACATGCTTCTGGGTGTGGTGGAGTGTTGCATCCTGCTCAGGGGTGGGACAGGGATGCCTGGTGGGAGTTGTAGTTCAGGCCTCCAACCCTCAAACAGGACAACCTTGGAAAATGGCTACCTACCTGTAAGTTTGTTGTTATAATACAATGGCTGCCACATGCTTCTGGGTGTGGTGGAGTGCTCCATCCTGCTCAGGGGTGGGACAGGGGGGACTGTTGGGACTTGTAGTTCTGGCCTCCCACACACACACCCCTCCCTGTTAAAATGGCTACCTACCTTTTAGGTGAAGGTGAACAATACAATGGCTGCCACATGCTTCTGGGTGTGGTGGAGTGCTCCATCCTGCTCAGGGGTGGGGCAGGGGTGCCTGGTGGGAGTTATAGACCAGGCCTCCCAACCCCAAACACCCCTTCCTGGCTACCTACCTGTAAGGTTGTTTGTTGCAATACAATGGCTACCACATGCTTCTGGGTGGGGGTTCTCCATCTTGCTGAGCTGTAGAACAAGGGTGCCTGGTGGAAGTTGTAGTGCTGGCTGCCTGTACACATGCAACCCTGGGAATGTTGCTGGCTACCTTTGGGGTGATTCATATGGAGTGTATGTTACATCTGTGAGACCTGTGTTAGGTATTGTGGTGCAGATGAATGGATTTGGGCCTAGGAGGGATAGCTTTGTAGTTGTGCAAGTCAGCGGTATTCATTTGTTTGTACTTACCAGCCTGCACTCCCTCGGCTATTTCTGTGAGACTCTCTGGATGCAGTATGGCAAGCATCTTCTCCTCCAATGCAGTGAATGTTTTGGGTGCAATGGGAGGGCCGCCGCCCGTCCTCTGGACCAGCTCACAGATCTTGTTCCTCTTTTCTTTCACAACCCTCTTCAGGTCATGCCACCGCTTCGTGATTTCCTTTTTTGAGTGTGGGGTGGTCCCTACTGCATCGACCTTGTCGACTATCCTTGCCCACATATGTGCTCTTGTGGCTAATGGTGTCTGTTGCACCAGGATACTAAACACTTATGGTTCTACTCTGATTATCTCATCTACCATGACTGACAACTCACTCTCTGTGAATTTGGGCATTTTATGTGTTACCATGGTGCTTGATGTGCTAATGTTTTGAGGTGCAGTTGTGGGGGTGGTGGGGTGGTGGGGTGGTGTGTGTGGTGTGGGGGTGTGTTATGGTGCTGGTGTGATGTGTGCAGATTTGCCTCTACTTTGTGCTCTGGTGTTGGGCCTTTCAGTTGTGGAGTATTGCAAAGGATTCTGGGCAGGGAAGGGGCAGGTTTTATGCTTAGCTATGCGGGTGTGTCAAGATGGAGTATTGCTGTCAGGTGTGTTGTGTGTGTGAATTTGCCATGGGGGTGTGTCATTGGGATGTGTTAGGTGTTTTGTTTTTAGGGCAGGGCTAGTTTGCTGTGTGCACTTGGTGGCCTTCTTGTGATTTTTTTATTCGTCTGCCATTTTTTTCACGGAGCATTCGCAGTGATAGCTATGCTACAGCCCTTCCGCCGGATCTCTCATTCATCACTGTTTGCGACCGCGGCGGTCGGAAACAGCGAAACGTACCGCGGTCACATCGGGGATATCCTAATTTTCTGTGCAGTCTCTCTTCTGTCCTGGCGGCGGTTTGGTGGGATTCCGCCGTGAATCCGACCGCTGCGGACGGATTTTAGCCTGCTCTGCCCGCTACGAGCGGTCTTTGGTGGTCTTGTTCCGCCGCGGTCAGATTTTTGGGGTGGTTGATCCTCATCAGACCGCCGGTTTTGCTGCAGTACCGGCGGATGGTTGAATTCCGCTACCAGGGCGGTCGGGGGGGTTTTCCAACCACCACCCTAATAGGCCCCTAAGTTTGCATAACATCGACACGTGTATATGTAGCTACCATTAAATGCACATAATGGCGATGTGTCGGTCAACTACGCTTTGAATTTAACACCTCAAAAATGAAACAAACATAAGTGAACGAATCAAGACAAGCTTATATGTTGAATTGAGCTTACTGTGCTGCATTAGTGAGTTTTGCAATGGGTTTTGGTGGTAGTATGGCTAGAAACTTTACATGGTGATAAGGTGGTTGAAATCTCATATGATATGCTAGCAAAGACTTTCATCCTTATTTGGGGCACATGAGCACCCGGTATTTACTGTGTTTAAAATGGCGAACAGTTTCATTTAGAGTTTGGAGGGAACTTAAAATCCAACAACTTTTAGGCAGACTCTAAATATGGAGAGGAATTCACAGTCTGAATTGCCTACATAATACTGTCTGTATAGTGGAGAAAATTCAGCTGAGGGCTTCTACTCCTTAGAGTTTCCTCCAGAAATTGGAAGCATTTCCCTCCAAATTCAAAATGAGGTTCAGAAGGAGTTATGAAGTGCTACATAAGAGAGGTGAATAAGATGGGTTTCTTACTTGTAGAGAAGCAAGCACACATTCACAACATCTCTCATTCCAAGATTACTTAAATACGGTTTGCACACAACTGGCAGAGCTAGAGGTTGAGCAGCAGGTAACCAATGGTATCTGAGGCCTTCCCCACACCTCCCCCTGTGGACCTATGTGTCAGATACATGTTGACGTTTCTAGAAATTATTAGTTCCTAATTTCATACCCCTTAGCATATGAAGTTGTGAAGTAACTTTTAAAACATTTTCAGGACATAAGAGTAGCCATGTGTGTGTCTCATTGTCAGAGCATTACTGTGTTGGATGCTGTGCAAAAGCGTGTTACGGTGCATCTAGAGGCTTTGACTCGCCTCCTAATGATCCCCACGCCCAACTTGATTTCAGCATTAACCTGACACAATGGACAAACGGTACATTACAAAGTTTTAAAGAACCTGCTCTTGTCCCACCTGAATGCTACCACCAGCTGCATCCGGAGAAGCTTGAGGGTAGAGGACTCTCAAGCAACGCCACAAAATCATGAGACAGTAAAAACAAATATGCATATGATGCTTTTGCTATCCTTTTGCACTTTCTTTGGTTGGGCGGAGTACTGTGCGTTTTCCGTCTATTGGTAGTGTTGCAGTAAATAGAACATCTGTATTTCCTTTGTGTGAGTAAATCCATGCAAAGCAGGTCAAAAGATCTGCTAACTTCTAAAAAAATTGAAACTGTGTGGAAGGAGGTGGCAGGCCTTGGAGGTTGGAGGGTTGGGACTTAGTGCTCGGCACAGCCTGAATCAATTCTGCGAGCCCCCACCCCACCTAAACAAAACATCATAAGTTTTCAAAGCTGCTACCAATGGCCCGCGGATATCTGACACACCTTAATGGGCATCGGATGTGGAAGACTTCGAAACATGAGTTAGGAACCCACTCTGTGAAGGGGCTTTGCTCCACCATCGGATATCGGCTCTTCCCCATTAGACTTTGTGAATGGGCAACATTGTGAGTCAACACCACCGAGACAGTTGTCAGGTCTGGGTTCAATTAGTGCAACATGCATGTCCTTTCAGTTGGTGAGGCAACCAGATCATTGTAGGCAGACTAGCCATAACCCTACATGGTTAATGCCTGTAAGTTGCATTAAATCTGCAATGGCTGGGTCTCAGGGCATCTTGTAGCAGCATTTCCAGTATTTCCATTGTAGATAGACAGCTTGACCACTGTGTCCCTCTTTTATCATCAAGCCAAGGTCTGGGTTCTCTCAGTACAGATAATGGTGGGAAAACTTAAACTGGAATGCCATGAATAAACAAATCTATGACTGTTAAAAAGGAACAGATTCATTGCATGATGACATCAGCCTTTTCTTAGCAATGAGCTAAGTGCACATACGTTTTTGATGCTAAAATATAACACAGGAGTAGGAAGCTGAGTTTCTGTTGCAGTAACCCCCCCCACTTTTTGCCAGACTAATGATGCACTTTGACTTGATGTGCCCTGGGTCCCTGCCATTCAGGTTCCCAGGGCCTGTGTTCCTTTCCAAAACTGTCCCTTGTACCCCCAATTGGCACCTCTCTGGCCACATGTCAGCCCCTTGTAAAAGGTACCATGGGTACCAAGGGCACTGTGGCCAAGGAAGGCCTCCAAGGGCTGCAGCACCTATTGTGCCACCCTTAGAGACCCTGTATCTTTACAAACACACTATTGTTGCGGGCTACGTGTTTTGGTGTAGAACAAAGTGAAGAGTCGACATGGCACACATCCCTGTGTGTCATGCCTACAATCCACTGCCCTGGCAAAGGTCAGCCACCCCTCTACCAGGATGCACTATTCCAGTGGTGAGGGTACAGGTGCATGAGCCCTGTACCCCTACAGTGTCTAGACCAATTCTTAGACATTGTAAGTGCAGTAATACCATTAAGAGTATATGGTGCTGGGAGTTTGTCAATACGAACTCCACAGCACCATAATGGCTTTACTGAAAACTGGGAAGTTTGGTATCAAACTTCTCAGCACATTAAACCCACACTGATGCCTGATCTTAGAGATGCCTAAAAAACGGCCAGCCTCTGGTGGGTTCCCTGACTGGTACACACCAGCCTGCCACCACAAGACATGTTTCTGGACCCCTGGGGTAGGAGCCATCACTCCCTGAGCCCAGAAACAAAGTATTTCCGGAGACGAGGTGTTCACACCTCCCCAGGCCATGAAGAGCCATCTGTGGCAAAGGAGCTTCAAAGGCCTTACTGCCTTTGTAACGCAACCCTCAGCCTCTACTGCTATCAGGAGCAGGCCGCCTTCCTGTCTCCTCTCCTTGTTGGAAGGAAGACAAGTAGGAAAAATTAGCACAGCCCAGAAGCTGTGCCCACCTCTGCCAACCCCACTCTTCAGGTGGGGGAGGCTAGGTGAAGCCCACTCTTCAGTGCCCACCATCTTTCAGATGGCAGGCACTCTCCAATCAGGATTAGGGATTGTGTCCACTCCCCCATGTGGGGTGAGCACACCAAGGGTGTAGTCACTCTAAGGTCAGTAGCCCATTGGTTGCTGACCTGGAGACCCCTAAATCGCCCCCTAAATACAGTATTTAGGGGGAAGACCTGAACCAGGAAGACAGATTCCTGCAACCTATGAAGAAGAAGGATGAAAGAAGATGCCCAGCAGAGGAGACTGCAGATAAGTTCTGACTTGGCCCCAACCCCCCTCGCCTGTCAACAGTTTCCAGAGATCCTGTGCCAAAAGTCGCCTTGTCCTGCAGCCAGTGACCTCCGGAACCCTGGGAGGACTGACTGCCTGTGAACAGCAGCTCTGTTCAAAAGAATCTCTAAAGGCAGACTCTGAGCCTGCTGAGGACAAAGAAATCAGACGCCTGGAACCACCACTGCACCCGACGCTTACGGCCCAAATGTGGGTGACCCACCGGTCCCAGTGAGGTCCCCAAGTGCTCCAGAGTCCGAACCCACAGTGGGTTGACCCCTCCAGGACTCCACGACATCGCCTGCAGCCTCTGCACAGAAACCCCCAACCGCAAGTGACTCGGTAAGGTGAAATCCGACATCAAAAGACACCCCTGCATCCAGTCGCCGTGCGTCCTGGAGAAGAGAACCCAAGGTGCACCTACATCCCTGAGCCCTCCAACTTACCTGCCCAGCTGTTGGCTCCTCCCAGACATTTTCCTGGAATGAGCCTGCAGCCAAAAACCGAAACCGGCAACTCCTATTGAAAACAATAGGGCACCCAATGCCAAAACAGCACCCTGCACCCGGCCGCCCCAGCGCCACTTCAGGTGTACCTTGTGTGTTAACTCAGATCCCCCTTTGCCCTGAGCCTAACACCTGGAGCTTTACTCCCACAACCTTGTGGCCTGCTAGTGAGCAGCACCCAACTGGAAGCCCTCTGTCCCCATTGGATAACACTGGACCTCAGCACTTTGCAACCGGCCGCCCTAGTGCCGCTGAGGGTGTTCTGAGAGTGTATCCTTGACCCTGGAGGAAACCTGTTTCTAACCCAAGAATACCAAGTCCCACAAATAAGTACTTACCTGCAAACCGGTAACTTAATTTCCTTCCATAGGATTGCTTTGACTGCTTTTTCTTGAAAATTCTTCCAAGTGTGGCGTTGGTTTGTATGAAACATTAAAAAACTGCAAATGTACTAAAAGTGAATTACTTACCTTTTATCTAAAAAAAAGTCTCAGTGTGATATCTAGGCATATCACACTGATTAGCAAAAGTAACTTAAAAAGTAACATGCACAGTAATCTGTAAAGTAACTAAAAAGTAATTTCGAACTGTTGACTTATCTGTAATGCAACCAATTGCATTTGAACCTACATTCAACCTTAAATCATTGTATAAGATTTTGCAAAGTATTATTTCACTTGCCTGCACCAGGCTTGGCTTGGTTCTAGAAATAAAATAACTAAATATTATTTTTGATCCAAACAAATTGATCTGAGTTCGGTCTTTCAGTGTGTGACAAAATTTCTTGCCTGAGTGTGTACAACAAATGCGTAACACTACCCTCTGATAAAGCCTTACTGCTCACCCACACTACCACAATTAGAGAGTAAGGTGCTATCTACTTTTACCCCTGCCTACCTTTGGGGTTCCACTGGGCTCTGTTCACACTATAACTCATTTTTGTATAGTATATACAGAGTCAGCTTCCTACAACAGAGCATATAGAAAAATAGCACATGAGATCTTGAAATATATTAGAGGTCTCCGATTTGAATGCTAAGAATAAGGAGTATTATGGTAAAGAGATAAAGAGAGAGAGAGAGAGAGAGAGAGAGAGAGAGAGAGAGTGTGTGTGTGTGTGTGTGTATAATCCTGTAAGACACCTGCCATTAGGTGAAATGAGAATGCTATTTAATGAAGTAAATTCAGAGAGGAATGCAATAGTTTCAGTATCAACCAGGCTTAAAGCATATGCTAAACTTTTCAAACTTAAAAATAAGTAAAAGATTGTCTTTTAAGAGCAAAGTTTAATGTTGGTGATCGATATTTTGGAATGCGGGTGTTGACAAGCATTGGTGAGATTAAAGTGTCTAAAGGATATTCTGAAAAAGAATAGACTGGTGATGGCGTTCTGAGCACTGCCTGGCGCTGATCTTGAACATTATTGATGAGCCTTAATGGCTTCAAGCAGTGCCTTCAAAACTCCAAGTAAATAAATTCATTGGCAAAGGGAACAAATGCAGCATATGTTACTGTACTAACGCTGCTCAGTATGTGTCTTTGCAAAACAAATTTAAATATAAGCATTGAAAGTATCATGAGCCATGTTAACAACATCTGCCACCACTCTTCATCAGCACCTTATGCTACTGCATTATCATAAACCCTATATGAACCCTGTTAGTCCACCAGTTGTCAGATTCCCCTGCTATTCCTCTGTGCTTTCTGAGGTGCTCGGCACCTACAGCTCTCCAATGCCTCTAAACCACAGCTGCCCTTGCTGTGAACTACCCAAAGCCAGATTCTATCCTGAACACTAATGTTTAATCAACCCACTCCTAGCTCTGGTTTGAAACTTGGCAATAATTAGCACCTGACCACAGTGGCGTAACAAACGTTCAAGGGGCCCCCCTGCAATATACACGGAGGGGCCCCGCTCCAGATTTATTCTGGAGTGCTCAGGCATAAGTACTGTGCTGAGGGAGCCCCCTGCAGCTTGGGGCCCCCCCACACCGCGGGGGATGCGGGGGCCAGTGTTATGCCCCTGCCTGACCAGCCTTGAGGCATTTCCACGATGGCCATGGCCTCTTGACTGAATCCAGTTGCACCTGTTGATGACTGATTCAGAGACATAACTACCACTCAAGACATTAACCCCTTGGAATTTTCTTAACAAGGTAATAAGTGAGGTGAGGGGCAGGGTTAACCTGCACTTTAAAAAGAACCTGTTTAGTAATTACTAATTGTTGGTCTTGGTTCTTTTTGCAGGGTCACCCCCAAACGTTTACCACTACTAATCAGTGCTAAAGTGCTTGTGATTGCTCCCTAAAACATAGTAACCTTTTCCTACACCCAATTGTCAGCTTTAATTCACTTGCAAGTCCCTAGTAAAGTGGTACTACAGGTACAATGCCCTGTAAATTAAATGCTACAAGTCGGCCTGCAGCGCTGATTGTGCCACCCACTTAAGTAGCCTTTTAAACTTGTCTCAGGCCTGCCATTGTAGCCTATATGTGCAGTTTTAAACTGCCATTTCAAACTGGCAGAATAAATCTTTTGCCAGGCCTCAACCTTCCTTTTTAATACATACCAGTCACCCCTAGGGAAGGCACTAAACAGCCCATAGGGCAGGGTGTACTGTATTTAAAAGGTTGGACATATGCTTTGAACTTGTACATGTCCTTGTAGGGAATAAGTCTCAAATTCTTTTTTTCAATTACTTCAAGGCCCACTTTTCTGGTCGGATAACATTGGGATAACTTATTAAATTTTATAAGAAGTAACTCTCAATTGGGAGGAGGTAAGAATATCTAGTTTGGTGTTCAAAGAATTGTATGTTAAAACACTTTATTGCTAAAGTCAGATCTGATGTTACAATTATCAAAATACCAAAAAACAAGGAGTTACCCTACAGTTAAACAATAGGGACAGGGTAATCTGAACCAAAGAAAGACAGACAGGTCCCTAGCCTAATTTACGGATCATGTGTTGCCCTGCAATCATGTACAGTACTGAATGTTGTTGTGGCATATATATTGTATTAAAAAATAAAGAATAAAACCCTCAATTACATATGACTTATAGAATCAATAAAAACAATACAAGTGACTTGTAGAATCAATCAAAACAATAATACAGCAAACAAAGTATTTTTTCTTAAAAAGGTACAATCCGGTTTTAATTACTGCAATATAGAATGCACATTCATTGAAAAGTATTAAAAAATGTTAAAAACAATCCATTGTTACACTATGTTCAATCTTGATCATCAAGGAAAACTATACAAAAGTCGACATGGCGTTTCAGTGCACTACAGATCAACCACCTTCTTCAGGACAGATTTTTCTTCAAGGTTTAAAGTTTAAACAGATATAATAATTTGTTAGTTGAATATCCACATTTAAAACAACATTTTTTACAGCACAGAAATACATTAATATTTCTCAACATCTTTACTTTATATGTTTATGCTCCGCAATCTTCTATATACTTTGCCCCCCCCCCCAAAAAATATTTACAGATCTATACAATATTGACCGGTAAAGATGAATACATAACAACACATGATCCATTTCTCTATTAACCTACCTAATAGGATACAACCATGTCTCTCATGTTAGATTCAAACGAGACACGTTCTTTCAGTCGTTATATATGGTAGGAACAGTATGACCTACAATAGAGTTAATCCCAATATTACTCCACATTCTCACTAAAGGGGTGAATTCTATGTCATATACGCCTCTTGTCTTAAACTGCTGGATAGTCACTTAATTATAGCGTACCTTTTTATGTGGTACTGTGTTCATGTAGGATACAATTGTAGGAGCCACCGATATCACTTATCGCTGTGAATTAATATCCTTCAAAATTAGAATGAGACATTGATTTAGCCATTTGTGCTTCGTCTTAGTTAGAATGGGGTTTACTAACGCATCTCAATGCTTACCATTAAAAATAATAATAATCTTCATCCATACGATGGGTGGGCCGTGATTGAGCTTCTTACTATGATTAAAGCCCGTTTATAGTTTTTGGGGGTTATACTGTTTACTAAAAAGGGTTATCTGATTATTATTAATGAACATCAACCATATCATCATTCATGTACATTTTACTTAAATTTATCAAAATATCAGGTTCCACCATTACCTGATTGTGTTGCTCTCTTTACATTGCAACGGAGTGGTTAAAATCTGAAAAAATATGAAAAGGGGGATAATACCCTGTTAGGATAGTGTATTTGAAATTTGATTGCTATGCGCATTATGTCATATGTTACCCTTAATAATTCATTAGGTAACAAAGAATTACATAAAGTTTACGGAGAACTTCTTCTTTCATCATGATAAAAAAAAACTACAGTTAATTTCAACAACTCTCCTAAGTATATGGGATAAACTGCCCAGACGGTGTATTTAATAGGTCATAGAGTAGTTACGATGACCTTGTTCAACTGCACTAAACCTAATATTCTATGTTACTTATTTTTAGTCATTGTGGTTTTTGTCGGCAATTTAGAGTATCTAAATTCAAAAAACGCTAGATGGGCAGTAAACACCAATTATATGGGCCGATAACGGTTATATATTCGGTGTTCGGCACACAACTCGAAAAGTGTCTCTTTACGTGTCTTGATAGTTAGGAATAATTTAGGTCACTGATGAGAGGTAAAATTAATTCCGATCACTTTTTGACGCAGAGCGAGGATCATGTCTTTTTGTTCGCCCCGATAATAAATCGTCTCTAGCTTAAAAGAGTGAAGCGGTGTTCATAGTTTGAATAAGTAATGCGGTATTTTCATTTCATTTTAGCCTACTAAAGTCTATCTAGGCTCGTTAAGAGCTGATATTTTCTGGGCATAATCACAACCTAACTCGATGGACACTCTAAGACGGTCAATACTTCAAACCAAAATGTATGTCATTAGAGAGCTAAATAAACCGCATGGGTATAGCTGAACGCCCCCTGCTTACCTGATACAGCGATTCCGGCCGCCCTGCTTGTTACAAAAGTATTTCCGGGTTCGGATAGAGGGTTGAAACGGAAGCGGTCTTAAATATCGTGTTCGCGGTCACGTGCCACACATGCTGATTTAAATACTATTACAATTGTTTAATTATCTCTTCAATTTATAGAAAAGTGTATGTTGTTCTATTATGAAATCTATGTATTATACATTTCTTAGTTCAGGTTAATTTATACAATCGGCACTATAACTATCATTGAGTTTATCCAGTTATTGTGGTGGCCCTCTTTGAATATTCACTATTCTGATGTGGGTAAATGGTCCTTCTATCGCCAGTTCATAGAGACATTGTCGATTTATCTAATTCGAAAGAATATCTGCGAGATTATGACTCATTGTCTGGAATTTCTGCAATTTTACCGCTAGACAAACTAAATAATATAAACGATGGACACTTGTGTTATGGACCATCTTTAAATGTCCTATACTGCGATATGTGAGAGTTAGCTACCTGTACTTAATACATAAGTCAGGAGTTAGCATAAAAGTTAGATTGCAATAAATTCATTACCAAATATTCTTGGGTGATGCAATTATTTTGTTGTTATACAATTATGTCACTGTGCGGAAAGGCGCCCTTACCGAAATAAATATTATACATTTGCATTGGCGGCTATCTTTAAATACCAACTGGACTGTTTTATGAGAATTCAAGTCATGTGTCCAAGCCAATAATACGGAGTTTTATCAAAGTTGATAGCAGTATAATAAGGATAAAGATTTATTTCCAATAAACTTTCGTTTACCTATGTTTTTTATTTAAAAAGAAAGGGTTACTGACCACGTTGGGCCGCTGCTGGCCATCGCTATTTAAGGAATACATATTGGCTGTCATCTTGATATATCTGCTGTAACCAATCTGTATTTGTTAAATGGCATTATATTACCAACGTGTTTAGGCACAAACCAAAAGCTTTTTCATAAGTCATCATTCCTAGTTATTCAATACTGATCTTATTATTATTCTATTTTACGTTCAATTCGGCTATTCTATCTCTGAAAATATAGACGAGATCTAACTTGTGGTCGCCTTATTAGATTCTCTATTATGTACCCCTGCATATATTACTGTTTAAAACAACAGGAGAGATAGTATATAAACATATAACCTATATTCAGAACTTTCTGTTGTATCAGGAGTGGAGTCACTACAAGATCTCTAAATCTGAAACATTTTCTGCTAAGACTTACAGAAAAAGATATACATGTGGAATAGTTAAATAAAAATTTTACTTTTTAAATGAGTTTCTCCCAATCGTCTTTACTGTTAAGGCCTTGTCAAAAGGTTCTAAACTTAGACATGTAAAATTGTTCTTGTTTTTTCCTTTTGATTATTAAATCGCCACAACGTGCATTTATCTGAACTACCTCTTAAACACACCATTTAAGTTGGTCTAAGTTATGTCCCTTTTTTGTCCAGTGTTCTACAAGGGTAGCATTCTTCTTCCTAGAACGAATTGCGTATTTGTGTTCATTAATCCTGATTCTAACTTCTCTAGAAGTTTGGTCTATATACCCCAAATTACATGGGCATACAATTAGGTAAATAAGGTTCTTAGAACGACAGTTGGCCATATTCTTAAAGTTATGAGTTATATCATTGTGAACAATACTCTTCCTTTTATGATGTTGGTGCAGTTATTGCAGGAACTACAAGACAATGTACCTGTAGGTAATGGTGTATTAGTTATGCTCAGTTGTTTGTTCTTGTTCACGTCTCTATAAGTATGAACCAAACTATTTCTAATAGTTCTGTTGCGACGGAAAGAAAACATAGGTTTATCCAGTTTAGGTTTTCCTGGTGTATTAATCAGGTGCTAATTCCTATTAATAATGTTCTTAATTTTGTTACTGATGTTGCTATAATTTGTAACAAAAATTAAGGGTTATTTTGTTCATCTTTATTCACCTGTTTTGTTTCAAAAAGGGAATCTGTAATGTAGTATTTGGCGCGTTTGTATGCGCGTCTAATGATCCTTCTGGGATATCCCCTATTTAAAAGTTTGTTAGTTAATCTATTTGCATGCATATTATAATTGTTGATGCTACTGCAATTACGTCTGATTCTCAGAAAATGTCCTAAAGGAATATAGTCTTTTTGACATGCCGGATGGTTACTTTGATAATGTAAGATGGTGTTCCTATCCGTGGGCTTTGTGAATAATTCAACTTGAAGTTGGTTATTCACGTTTTTAATTTTTATGTCCAAAAAATCACAGTTGTCTTTTTTAATAGTTGATGTAAATCTTAGGTTTGTATCTCCTAGATTAAGCCACTCAATACAATCCATAAATCCCACTCTGCTACCTTTCCAAAGAAAAAAGATATCATCTATGTAGCAAGACCATGCCATAATGTTTTCATAAAACGGGGCCATTGAATTAAAAATATGTCTATCTTCAAATCTAGCAACATATAGGCATGCCAGGCTGGGCGCCCCCATACTGCTCCCTTTGATTTGTTTAAAGAAATCCGTGGTGAATCGAAAGATGTTATTTTTCAAAATAATTTCTACGCAATCTATGATAAAAGTCACATGCTCTGTTAGATCTCCTTCATCAGTGCTCAGAAGGTCTCTAATCATTTTTATAGTGTCATTTTGAGGGATATTTGAATATAACGCTTCAATATCTTAGGTTACCAGCCATTGGGTATCACTCTCAATAGGATGATTCTCAATTTTACTAATCATTGCTGATGTGTCCTTGATATCTGCTTTTGTTGTGTGACCATAGGTTGCAAATAAATATCGACATATTTACTTAAGGGCTCAATTAATGCTGGGCACTATAGGTCTCATAGGTGGATTATTCATATCTTTGTGAACCTTCGGTAGGCCATACAAGGCAGGGATGACTGGCAGTGTATTATAAAGGAAGTTAAACTCATCTGGACAGATGATCTCATTCTCTCTTGCTAGTGATAAAAGACTGTTCACCTTATGAATAAGGGCATTCCATTTGTCTTAGCTAGATTTCTGATAATGTAGAGTGTTATTAAGAAGGGCCATCATTCTATTATTATAATTGCTAGTGTCCATTACTACAATCCCACCGCCCTTGTGGTTGGGTTTACTAGTAATGTTTTGGCAATGTTCTAAGTTCGTAAGTGCTATTTTTTGCTGGGAAGTCAGGTTATTATCTATCCAGATTTTTTTGTTCAAAAGGTCATCTATACTTTTCTCCACGATTCTTTCAAACACTTCAATATCTTTATTAACTAATTGTATTGGTAGGGGCCAGGTTGATTTAGGTTTCAAGTCTGATTTGTTCTGTATGGGAATTTTTTCTTTTCCCAAAAAATAGTAATTTAATCAAATTTTTCTAAAGAAGTTTTGAATATCTCTCTCTAGATTATATCTATCTACAGGGGAAGTTATTGCAAATCCGAGCTCTTTTTCTAAAATCATCACTTATTCTCCTGTCAGTACCCTACTTGAGAGATTGATGATAGGTGCTTTATCTATTAATCTCAATGTTTCTGGCTTCTTGTGTTTGGGGGATTATGAGCGGGGTTCTGTGTAAATAAAACCCTCCTGACCCTCCCTCTGCCCCTGTTCTGGCTGTGAGTGTTTTGGCATTTTTCTAAAAAAGAGAAAGAGTCTCTACTAGTACCGGGGGTCACTTCCCTCATTTTTGTATTGTAGTCATCATTGAGCTGTTCATTCTGACTCGTACTTGTATAAGAGGTATCAAAAAACATTACACTCATCTTTGGAAATATTTTCCTAGGTTGACCCTAGTTTCTTTTGTTATATGGTTCCTCTCTAGGCCTACTATAAAAGTATTTTTGCAAATATGGGAAACATGTTCCATATTGTATTTGGAAATATCACTCCTTAATTTATTCACCTTTTTATTCAGTAGGTATTCTCTGTATCCACTAATGTCTTTTTGGATGTCCTCGATTTTTTTTTGTTGCTTCGTCTAGGGAGGTACTTTGTTTAAGTTTAATTTCCATTCCATCAATCTCTTTCTTACCTATGATTAAAACCTCATACGCTGTTTCTATAATTAAAAGCATCCAATCACGGCTGCACCTATTCGCGATAAATGTCCAGTTTTCGATAAATTTCTGGTTCTTAACAAATACCCCAGGTTCATTACTGACATGTAGTCCTTTGGGTATAATCCCTTTTTTTACAATATTCGATCAGAAAATCAGCGTGAAGTTTCGTTCTTATAGATTTTTTCTTAAGATTCCACAAGGTTTTCCATTATTCCTCATCACTGTTTGTAATTGTGATCAAGGTAATATCTTTCGAAGTACCATTAATTATTTTGTTAAATTGATCTTTTGTGAAACCATAAGTTTTTAAGACATCCATCCTTTAGATTGGACTCCAGTTACCAACTTTGGTATATGGTAAAGAAAGACTCCCAGCTAACTAGCTGTGCGTTAAGTATAGAGTAACGAGCACAGTTATACTTTAGTAGGCTAAACTGAAATGAAAATACTGCATTACTTCTTCAAACTATGAACACCGCTTCACTCTTTTAAGCTGGAGATGATTCATTATCGGGGCGAACAAAAAGACATGATCCTCGCTCTGCGCCGATTAGTGATCGGAATTGATTTTACCTCTCATCAGTGACCTAAATTATTCCTAACTAACTATCAAGACACGTAAAGAGACTCTTTTCTTGTTGTGTGCCAAACACCGAATATATAACCGTTATCGGCCCATATATAATTTGGTGTTTACCGTCCATCTAGCGTTTTTTTTATTTAGATACTGTAAATTGCCGACAAAAACCACAATGACTAAAAACAAGTAGCAACTTGCCCCCGCAAAAAAGAGGGAGGACTGTCAAATGAACAAAGAATCGCTGAGTCTCTGGTACGAAGCCAAACACCTGGCCGAGAGCTGAGAATCACTGCACCTAATTCTTGCCAAATGAAAACAACTGTAAAAAGACCAGTAGAGGATATGCGATCCAGCCAACTAAAAACAGAGAGCGAGCAGACAAGTGAACAAGGACATACAACAGGCGTCGTTTGGTTCAACCCGAACTACTGCTCGCAAGGAAGACATGACATACTGAATAGGGGTAACATCCTACGACTGCTATCTCATGTCACCTCTTTGGCAGAAGTAAAAAGCTCAGACCTGGTATCCATGGAATTTGTAGTCGATGAGCACACAGGAAGAGAAAAAACAAAAGCAACTTGGACAACCTTGGCAATCTCACAAAAAATATATGCTGAGGCTGAAACCTTTAAAAACTGGGGAATCACAATAAAACCATACGTAAAGCCTAGATACCCTGAAATTCTTGCCCCGGTGAAAAAAGAGGCAGAATTAACTATCACGAAAAGCCTCAGAAATCCGGTCCTGAGAGGCGCGGCAGGGCCAGAGGGCAATAAGGTTGATCAATATAATGACAGTGCCCGACGTATAGTAGACGAACACATACAATCATCGGGACTGCCCGACCCAAGATGGATAGCCAGAACTTTAAATAACAACGAATGACAAACCGGCCTCAAGCCAGGGGAGGCCGCACACGACTCATTAAGAACATGCTCATGGAATATTAATGGCTTGGCCTCCAAAATATCAGACTCAGAGTTTATGACATACATCAGGAACTTCGACGTCATGGCATTCCAAGAAACATGGCTTGCAGACCCCCCGCATCTTCATGGCTACTTACGCTTTTTCTCCGCTGCAAAAAGGACAGCTAAATACGGGCACCTTCAAGGTGGCCTAGCAACTTATATAGCAGTCTCAAGCATTTTGACGGCAAAAGAAGTTGGCCCAACTCTCACAGCCTTATTGGCGGTAAATATTTTTCTTCCACAACTTATAATAGGCTCCACCGAAAATGATATTACTCTAATCAACGTCTACATTCACCCGAGAAAGAAAAGAAAAGAAGCTAAAAACCTTTGCAGCTTCATGGAGTCTTGCATTAGGGAAAGACCTACAACAAACGTTATTCTCACTGGGGACTTCAACCTCAACCTCATGGGCGCCACGCAAGAAGTTGACCCACAAATTCAAAATGCAATCTGGGACATTCCTTCACAAGCGATTTCACAGATTTCCAAGCAAACAAAGCTAGGTAATAAGATTCTGGAAGATCTGGTACATTTCAACATCAGGGCCTTAAATGGAAGGACATCTGGAGACAATCCCCCAGCTGCAACTTTTCATTCAACAAGAGTAAGCAGCATTTTAGACTATACCTTCATTTCATTACCATTATTTCAGTTTTTAAAATCATATCAGATAGGTCGTAGCGGAGACAGCGATCACTGCCCCCAAGAAACCATCTTTAAGATTGCAAAACCCAATTTTGAACTCTCGAAAGAACCAAAAGAGTTAACCCATACCGTCAACTTCAAAAAAATTAAGTATTCAGCAGTAATAGACGGAGCCTTAGTGGAAAGAGCAAAACAGCATTTTGGGAGCTGTACTGGATACAGCGAAATCACAAATTGGGAACATTTTACAAATACTATGTCCATGTACGCTACAAGACCTAAAATACAACCACAATTAAGCAATGAAAGATCGAGCAAATTCTCCCGAGAACATAAAGGAAAAATCAGAGGCATAAAAACCTCAATCTATCGCACAATGAGAGAACTTCAACAGAATCCTACGAACCTAGCAAAGCGTGATCAACTACGGAAATTAAAATTAACACTGAAAAAATTAAAATGGGAAGCAAACAAATCCGCTGAGGACAACCTATAGGCGAGACTACACTCTGACATCAAACGGAATGACGGGGAAAGGTTCTGGAAATCAATAAACTCATTTATAAGACCCATGCACCATGGGGTCTCATCTAACATCTCAGAGGACAAATGGGCAAACTATCTTGGCAGCCATTTTCACCAGGCTGCGGGACATAACCAGGACCATGAGTTTGACACTCAAAAATCTCTAATGAGCAACAACACAAATTATACAGAAGGGCAGATTCAAAATGATAGAGAGAATCTGCTGAACTTACAAAACACCATTCAGCGTTTAATCAAGAAGGGAAGAAGAGAGGGAGCACCAGGGCCGAATGGAATCCCGCCAATTCTCTATAAACAAGATGTGGCAGGCTGGGCAGCAGCCCTGGAACCGCTTTTTCTGGAGATCAGATACTATAACATCCTGCCAAGCTCCTGGAAGGGCTCAATTATCTCCCCAATTCACAAGGCAGGAGACAAGGCTTTCCCTCAAAACTATCGACTGGTGGCTTTAATTGACAATGAGGCAAAATATTTTGCAGGCATCCTACTAGAAGAGCTGATGGCCTGGGCAACAGAGAGATCCTTAATCCCAGCAAACCAGACTGGCTTTGCCAAAGCAGTAGGGACAATGACGAACATCTTGAGCATGGGCATGCTAATAGACAAGGCAGAATCTAACAAAATGCCCATACACTTCTGCTTCATTGACTACAAGGCTGCTTTTGACCATATAAACCGGAACCTTTTATGGTCTAAACTAAATGATTGGGGGATACCTAGACCCCTTTTGAACCTGCTAATCAACCTCCATACAGAGACCTGGGTACAGATAAAGGTGGGGGATGGATCCGTCCTGTCCAGGCGCATACCGACCAACAAGGGCCTGAAACAAGGCTGCGTCCTGGCCCCCACCCTATTTAATCTGTTCCTAAGCGACCTTGTCCCCATTTTAAATGGCTGCAACTCCCACGCCCCCAAAATTAGGAGGTCTGCAACTACCTTGCCTACTTTATGCTGACGATATCGTCCTTATAAGCTATACCAAGGTAGGACTTCAGCACCTCCTGAATGCAACACAATGCTATTCAAGTAAAAATGAGCTTACAATAAACCTGGAGAAAACCCAGTCAATGACCATCAGCAAGAAAAGAAACAAATCAACATCATGGTACTGGGATAAAATAAGAATCGGAGACACGCCAATATATAAATATCTAGGAGTGAAGATTGATAACGGAGGGCAGTTTTCCGCCCAAAGAACGAGCATTCGAGGGAAAGGGATATCTTTGGCAATTTCGCTAAAATCTCTAAACAACAAACTTTCTGGCCCGTCTCTCCTGCCCTTGACGCAAGTAATCCGCGCTAAACTTCTCCCAACGATTACCTACGGGAGCGAGGTGCTTAGAGGAAGAGACGCCAAGACCCTTGATAATACAATAACAGCTGCTTACAGAATCATCTTCAGCTTGCCCAAGCAAACCTCACCAGCTCAAATTAGGCTTGAATTTGGCATTGACCAACAGATCCTGGCAAGGCAGGGAGCCTACATGATAGCCTGGGACAAAGTAAGGAAATCGATACAAGGAACATTAAATGAATATTTGTGGATGGAGTTAGCCCAACACCCGTCCTCGGCAGCAGCCAAGTTCCTACGGGACAGCCTGAAGAACACGGGATTAGAGCAGCTCTGGGATACCCCAGCAAACCACACAACCTTCAAAAAACTGGTCAAAAAATCGATCAAACAGCTATCATGGGTTCAAGACAAGGCAGCCCTTTCCAAAAGAACGCATGGCTGGATGATCCTAAATTCGTATTCAAAGAAGGCACCACAGTACTATTTTGGCGAGGGATATTCTAAATCCACCAAAATGTGCTTTTTAAAAGTACAGGCTGGGCCTGCTCCCCTGCATTCAAAATCTTCCAATCAGGATTAAAATAAAAGCTGATCCTCTTTGTCGGCTATGTGGTTTGGGGCAAGAGGATATGCTGCACTTGATCTGCTCTTGTGAGAAACTACGTGATGAACGAAAACACTTGTTGAAACACCACTTTAATCAGCAAGGGATCCGCACACGTAGAAAGGCAGTTCTTGTTTGCTTTTCTTCCCACGATCCTCGCATGAATTGCAGCTTTGTAAAATTTATGAAGGCAGTGGAAAAAAAGATGCCAAAAATTAATCTATAATGGTCCCTGTATCATCGACTTAACACTGCTTGTCGACTGACATTATTGACCATACGAACTCATGAGGAAACCGAGAAAGAAGAAATAACCCTACTAACATGAAGCACGCAATTTTATTCTGTTTTTACCTAGAATTGTATTTTTGTATTTTTACCATACCTGTTCTTAATCAACTTTGTATAGCAATGGTTTTAAGTAACTATGCTAATAAAATTACTTACTTACTTACTTAAGTAGCATAGAGTATTAGGTTTAGTGCAGTTTAACAAGGTCATCATAACTACTCTATGACCTACTAAATACACCATCTGGGCAGTTTATTCCATGTACTTAGGAGAGTTGTTGAAATTAACTGAAGTTTTTTTTGATCATGACGAAATAAGAAATTCTCCGTAAACTTTATGTAATTCTTTGTTACCTAACGAATTATTAAGGGTAACATATGACATAATGCGCATATGAATCAAATTTAAAATACACTATGCTAACAGGGTGTTATCCCCCTTTTCATATTTTTTCAGATTTTAACCACTCCGTTGCAATGTAAAGAGAGCAACACAATCAGGTAATGGTGGAACCTGATATTTTGATAAATTTAAGTAAAATGTACATGAATGATGATATGGTTGATGTTTATTAATAATAATCAGATAACCCTTTTTAATAAATAGTATAACCCCCAAAAGATATAAATGGGCTTTAATCATATTAGGAAGCTCAATCACGGCTCACCCATCGTATGGATGAAGATTATTATTATTTTTAATGGAAAGCATTGAGATGCCTTAGTAAACCCCATTCTAACTATGACGAAGCATAAATGGATATATCAATGTCTCATTCTTATTTTGAAGGATATTAATTCACAGCGATAAGTGATATTGGTGGCTCCTACAATTGTATCTTACATGAACACAGTACCACATAAAAAGGTACAATAAAATGACTATTCAGTAGTTTAAGATAAGAGGCGTATATGACATAGAATTCGCCCCTTTAGTTTGAATGTGGAGTAATATTGTGAATAACTCTATTGTAGGTCATACTGTTCCTATGCCTTCCATATATAACGACTGGAAGAACGTGTCTCATTTGAATTTAACATGAGAGACATGGCTGTATCATATTAGGTAGGTTAATAGAGAAATGGATCACGTGTTGTTATGTATTCATCTTTACTGGTCAATATTATATAAATCTGTAAAAAATGTTTTTGGGGGGGCCAAAGTATATAGAAGATTGCGGAGCATAAACATATAAAGTAAAGATGTTGAGAAATATTAATGTATTTCTGTGCTGTAAAATATGTTGTTTTAAATGTGGATATACGACTAACACATTATCATATCTGCTTAAACTTTAAACCTTGTAGAAAACTCTGTCCTGAAGAAGGTGGTTGATCTGTAGTGCACCGAAACGCTGCATCAACTTTTGTATAGTTTTCCTTGATGATCAACATTGAACATATTGTAACAATGGATTGTTTTTAACATTTTTTAATATTTTTCAATGAATGTGCATTTTATATTGCAGTAATTAAAATTGGTTTGTACCTTTTTCTAGAAAAAATACTTTGTTTGTTGTATTATTGCTTTGATTGATTCTACAAGTCACATGTATTGTTTTTATTGATTCTATAAGTCATATGTAATTGATGGTTTTATTCTTTATTTTTTAATACTATATATGCCACAACCCCATTCAGTACTGTACATGATTGCAGAGCAACACATGATCTGTACATTAGGCTAAGGACATGTCGGTCTTACAATTATGAAAAATCCTATTTTCAGAAAGTTTGTGTTTTCTTGTCCTCACCATTTTTGCCTGCAGCCTGAATCCTGGGTCACATGACTAAGTGTAGCTGGCATTTGGTCCTTGTGTATTGCTCGCAAACAGTGAGACAAACGGCAATGGGTATTGGCAGGATGGGACCTCTCTGACTTGATGAGGGGGAGGACCTGTCACCTGCCACACTTGCACATCACAAAGGCTCTGACTGACCACACTCACAAAGGGATTGACACTAGTTTTTTCTGAACCTAGAAAAGCTGGGGCAAAGGCAGTGAGGCAGGAGATTTCAATAACCTCTGGAGGTGGCAACCTCCAGGACCTTCTCCTACTTCAAAGTGGGCAGCAGGTATAAATAATGGACCCTGAGACCCAACTCTACAGTACATCTCAGAATATGTGGAAGACTCAGAAGGACTGCTGTGCAGCTCTGCCGGAAAGAGTGTAACTCTGTTGCCATGCAGCCTGACTGAGACATGCATCTTGATCACAGGACCACCAGAGTGATCCCAAGGGCTAGTTGGTTGGTCTCCTGATCTGAGCCACTGAGAGAGTAAAGGCTCCAGCTATCTTGATCCCAGCAACTGGACTCTACTTGCTTTGAGTCTAGGCCTTCAAATGGTGCCACCCAAGTCCTGAATCCTTGGATGTGGGCTTGAAGATGCTCTCCCAGCCCAGCAGTAGTTCAGGGAGCAGAACTGATGCAGCATGATGTATCTCCTCGCAGCCACTTTAAAACCACTGCCCTGTGACACATTCCCGATGCAGGACCTCGCATCACAGCCCACACCTTCCTTGGAACCACCACTGCATGATGCATCCTCAATGCAGGTCTTTGCATCGGATGTCCCACAACTTATTTGAAACCGCCACTGTGTGACGCATCCTCGCAGTCAGACTTCGAATTGCAAGCTCCTCATCGACGGCCACCTCAATGATGATGTAGGACTCTGCATGGTAGCCGCACAGCTCCTTGGAACCACTGCAGGATCTCACAATGCGTCACAAACCAGGATTTAAACTATGATTTATGATACTCTGTTCAGCAGGCCTAACTTGATCCCTATATCTGGGCCAATCTAATCGCAGTACAGTGTGACCAGATAACCACCATTGGCGTTCTGTGCATCTAAGCACTATTTTCACTTAAATCTTTAAAATTGCACAGCTCTGGTTCTACTTAATGGATTTTTGTCATTTAGATCTCAAATAATTTATTACATTTTACTGTATTTTTCTAAATTGTGTGGAATGTTACCTCTGTTGTGTTTTTTATTCAATACTGTTTAAAGTGCTGCTTACATACTTTACACATTGCTTCTACGTTAAGCCTGACTGCTATGTGGAAAGCTTTCAAAGTGTTGAGCACAGGTTAATTTTGGGGTTGCTTGTGTTTCACTCTGACAGAGATTGTGATAGCTGCTGGAGTAAGGTTTCACCCCCCTCAACTAATAACCCAGTTTCCAACAGGTTGTACGTAGTTCTCTCAGGAAATAGCAGGATCATATTGATGAAGCCTGAAGACTCTCTCACCTTTTCTAATGTGTTTTCCGGAGACTTAACTTTTTGGAATGGAATGCTAGTTAATTTTAATTATCAAGATTGTCTCCAAATTTTGTAGAGACAGACTGGCCACATTGGCCCTGGAAATCTGCTCAGGCATACACACTAACTTCAGAACATGATAGATATGTATTGCAAGTCTGCTGAGTTCTATCTACTATCCCATTTTCCAATGTCAATAAATCAATAGTTCTTGATCTACTGAGAAAATCTTATTTGGCCATCCATGTACTTCTGTACCATTTTCTCCATTGACACAGTTGAGTACCGACCTAGGGCTAGGAAGACTTCTATTGATACTCGTAGAATTGACGTTTTAGAAGAAAAGTTGATTTTTTAAACTGTGGTGAATAAGGTTTTTGTTACCTGGTATAGGAGTCATTGCAATGCTCCACATGAATTAATGACACCAGAGCTTGAGTTCTTCTTTAGTCTAGAAGTCACAGTCTTTATGTTTCAAGTTGAGACACTTTCTTGATGATTTAACTGTTATAAATAAAGACACTCAGGGTTGTATAAGCAATTAAACTAAACAGCCCATGTTTGTAATGCACATCCAACAGTGCTTAATTTGTAAAATATTAAGTGCCAGAGCTCTGGCTGAGAGGCCACTGCAGCTTGCACCACCCATTGCCCCTGTCATCGCTGCCAAAACAATTACTAACCATCTCCCCTGCATGTAAATGCGCCCGTTCAGATTATTCCAGGTCCTCAAAGCTAAAAGAATGGCTGGGGAGGCAGGTATTCATAATTTTTTTATGTATATTGTTTTCCTAAACAACTGTTATACTGCTCATCTCTAAATTACATGATCAGCATCAGCACCACCTTGTGGCAGACTGTCCTAAGTGTGGTGTTGAAAATTAGTTGCCGGTGCCGAGCACCGGAAACCAATTAAGTGCCAGTGCTCAGCACCGGAAAGCTCCGGCTCAAATTAAGATCTGACATCCAGTTTAGTACATACTATTCGGAGGACAGGATCTCTTGCTGCAGCCTGTAATTTGTTGCCAGACAATGCCATAACCAGCAGGTTGATCAATAACATCACAAAATGTTTATTCAATCTTACGCAAATTCAACAACTGGAACACTTGACTCATTTTATAATCTTCCTTTGTGACTTTTCCTGTCAGAATCTAAACGTTGCAAGCATTTTGACCAGCCACTCTATTAGCCCTTATTTGGCAATATCCATCGACATAGCTTTGGTAGTAGCAGACACAGTCATTTATAGACTTGTATTGCTCAGACAAGCATTGCCACACCCATAATGTATATGTCCAATGGGTGGAGAACTCCTCTATGAGGGTTTTTATGGAGGGTTTATTAGCTTGCTGAATGAGCATCTGGAACTACTGAGATTTATAGGAATGGCTAGAATGTCTGCAAATTATCTGAAGGGTGACCAGTAGATTGTGGACTACCACGTCCTGTTTGAGGAAATCCTGTACAGTCAGGTTGATGCAATGGTGCTAAAGAGAGGACACAAGTGGATCCTCTACCTGACATGGGTTTGACAATGTTACTGTCATTGTCAGCAACAATTAATTCAGTCCTGAATCCCGTGGTTTTAAGTCATTCATCAGTTTTGACTGTTGGCATTTCCCCATGGAAACATTGCACATGCTGCATGTCAGCAAGGCCTTTAAAACTAGCAATACTAGTGGCACTGAGTGATTGTCTTTTCTTAAACCCCTTGAAGGAGATCTGTTATACAGTGATGCACATTTAATCTGTAGATTGACAAAGGGTCAACTTGTCTGTATCGAGATGGAGTGACTGCACAGCCCTCTTCTTATTGCTTGAACAGCCAATCTCAGCAGTTGAAAATGCAGCTGCTCCACAGTGACTGTGTCTGGCTTGGAACCATTCATTTGGTGCAAAGGCCTTCCAAAAATTGTTCTACCAAAGGAAAGAAAGAAGGACTCAAGCGCCATTATTTTGGCAAGTATCCAATTGCGTTTATGGATCAGATAATGGTTGTAGTAGCATGGAGCTTTGGGGTGTCCATGATATCATCCTTTTCCTCGTGCCAAGCAGAGGTTGCTGCTAGTGTTGAATCCACACTTTAATCAGCAATTCTACTGGTCCTGATGACAACATAATCACCATCAGTTCAGGGTCTTCTGTTTCAGCGGCACCCATCTTTCTTAGGTGCCCTTAACATACGATTCCATATTTATTTTTCATATGGTCATTAATACCACAATGTCCACCTGACTTTCTGTGACATGCTGATTTGTGATACATTTTGCTGTCTACCAATGTGTTTCTCATTTTGACTAAGTCTTAGGAAGTCCCATGCTGAGGAGGAGATCTTCTTTATAAAGCCAAGCCCATTCCTTGGTTGGAAGAAGTAAGGTTCTGCTTTTGTAAGGCAGCCAGGGACTATGATTCAGTCTGTACTGTTTTGCGCAATTTCAAGAAGATGGAGGCAGGTGATGGCAGTACAAAACGGGCTGGACTGAAATGATTTGCAATGCATTTCTTCAGTACAACACAAACGGTCTGTCTTCCTCGCTGGCAATTATGCCTCCCGGAACCTTCCCTCTGTCTTATCACTCATGGGGAAACTGGGTCCACTCCATTTCATCTTTAACTCAAGGGGGTTCGAAGATAAGGACGGGGATGCTCGGCTTTTTTGGATCAAGAGAAAGTGAAGAAAATATGTATAACAAAAGTTATACTTGCTGGGAGGTTTCTATTTGTTGAGTCACTTCCAATGCATACTCATGGTTTTGAGTCACCATCGTGCTGAGATACGTGAGCTTTGGTTCTGATGGTGGTACAGTGTTTTCAGAGATGCTCCCAACACATTCCTGTTCACCTTGGTGGAAAAAGGAAGCGTGCTTGATGCCGGCACTCTTTCTACAGGTGACAGAGCTCTCCTCACTGTCACTTTCTTCGGAGGATCTGGTTTCTTGGATGCGATCATCCACATGGAAGCAGTAAAAAAAACCGGGCCGGAACAATAATGGCACTTGCAATCTAACTGGTAGACTGGACCCTAAAATAAAAGAAATAGAAAAAATCTTTCGTGAAAAACTGGTATTACTCAAATAATAAACAATGCTATTCAAAATGCTAAAACCTCTCTTCAAAAGGAGAGTTGACACGAATCTAATGATACTTGCACAGCACCCACAGAGGCCTATATTGAAGAAAAGAGAGCCATTCATTAAATGATTTAAAAATAATAACCACTGCCTACCAGATCCAATCACCATGGCGGAAAATATCAAAAGAAGGCATGTAAAATGAGATCTATTGTACGGTGTCTTTACAAGGCCCTTGAAACCCATGTGATAGAATGGGAGAGGGAAAAAAGATGTATGTGTGTTTTTGAGTCAGAGAGAGAATGATATTGAGTAACAGCATGTGTCTTAATTTACTGTGTTTAAGAATGGTGTAGCAGCGTAATTTAATTCCCAATCCATTACATGCAACATATATACTTAATATGTGTTGAACTGTATTAATCTGTGTGCATTTTATTAATCAGTTGTAGATTAATTATGATAAATTTACTCACCATGAAAGCAAAATGTATACTCTCCTTCATTTGCATTTGGTATAATCATTTATGCTAACTGTATTAATTTAGAACCTGTTTAAACCTAGTGTTCACCTAACCTGTAACCAGGCCTTAGAGCATATGTTACAATTTATAAAGTGCAGATGATCAATTGATTAACATAGTGTGAGCGAGTTACAATGAGGGAGTAAGGGGAAGATTGGGAGAATGAGTGGAACTGAGTCAGGGACAGAGCTTCAACAGTGCAGGGCCCAGGGGTCTCAGGAGCCTACTGCAACCTTTTTACTAAAGTAGAACACCTGTAAACCAGAAGTTCAAACCAGAGTCCCCTATACACCAGTAGTTGTGATGGTAAGTGATTTCAAAGAGTGAGTGTGTGTAAGTGCATTTGTGAGTGAGTGACTCAGTGATTATGTGTGTGTGGGTACATTTGTATGTGAGTGTCAAAGAATGGGTGTTAGAATGAGTAACAGAGCATGAATTAGAGTGAGAGAGGGGAGAAGGAGGGAATGAGAGAGGGAGTGAGAGTGAATGTAAGTGCATAAGACTTTGTTTATTAGCATGATTTATGTTTGTGAGTCGCTGTTGGCCGTAGCATACTTGTGATAAATCTTGGCTTGTGCGGACTCCCAAGGTAACTAGCGGTCACTAGCATCTTGGAGGAAATTCTTGACATAAGCTAAGACAGCCATTGAAAAATGCAGACCTTAACATACTGGAAGTAATTTGTGGCATGCGGGGCACACCTATAACAAACTGCGGGTGCTGGTATACTGGAGGTAATGCTTGGCTACAATTGCATATTGGGGGTGGGAGGTCTTGCTGAGGGAAGAACACCATGAGAAAATTCTGGCTCTGACATGCCGGAGGTAAATTTGACATATGGGCGATATCAATGAAAAATTCTGTAACCGATATATTGTATGTTATTCTTAACATAAGTGAGTACCTGTGACAAAATTCTGGCATTTGCACATTGGAGATTATTCCTAACACATAGGGGATACCAAAACTAAATTTTGAAAAAATGAAATCAGCTAGTGGCAAGTATTACACCCCACCATTTTAAGAGAGCAACTGCAGCCACTGTAGTTCACCCAAAGCCTAATATCACAAAAGTGCCAGTGAACATATCCAGGTGGCATATCTCACAGGGCACTAAAAGACAGCATGGGTCCTATGAACATTTTCCAAAGTGACAGGTGTAGTGTATTTCGAGTTAACAATGACGGAACCCTCTTGACTCCTGATGGATTCCATGGAGCTGTGACTTGAGTGTTAGAGCAGAATGCAATGAAGGCTGGTTTAGACTGATGATTTCGCAGTTACATGCAGAAGAATAAAGACTTGTAATACTAAGTTCAGTGTGTGGCATAGTCAGCCGTTGTGAAGCAGTTGAGGATAACAAAAGCAATGCAGAGAATTTACAAGTTGTTGGCTGAGAGCCTGCTGGGCAGGCCATAAATAAAGGCACTGTGCTGCCACGTAAAATAAAGTTATACATTACATTGAGTGTTGACGGATACTCTTTGATAACTATGTTCATCATTATAATATTGTCTCTCCACATGCTCCATAAGGTTTGTTGCTCTCCTGATACTCTACATGTCCCACAAGATGGGTTGTTGCTTTTTTTGTTTTTGTTGTATTTGAAATGAAATTAAATGTAGGTTTTTATAGAGCGTATGTATGCCATGGCGTCTTAGCGCTTGCTGCCATGGAGTGGACCGGGAAATCAGCCAGCCAGTTAAGTATGAGTAAATAACCAAGTTTTAAGTTCCTTCCTGAACTGTAGCAGATTATTTTGGTTTCTAAGATGCAGGGGCAGGGAATTCCATAACCTGGGGTCTAGATGTCGGAATCTTCTACCGTCCCATTTCAACGTCTTTACCCTCGGAACTACAAGCAGAGACGCCGATGCCGAACGGAGGCTTCTCTGTGGGGTATAGCGCTTAATGTGTTGGCTGATCTGGGCAGGTCCCGCCCCATGCAAGGTCTTGTGTACGATACACATAGATTTAAACTGGATCCTAGCTGAATGGGCAACCAATGCAGTTGTTCCTGAATGACTTGACTTATAGGACTGAATTTAGGGAGTTTTAGTAATAGCCGGGCGGTGGCATTTTGCAGAGTCTGCAACTTATGTATCACACTCTTTGGCTCCAAGGTAGAGTGTGTTACAATAGTCAATTCTTGACAAAATCAAGGCAGTAACAACCGTTTTGCTGAGGGGCATAGGAATAAAAGGAAGGATCTTCCAAAGAATTTTCAAGGTGGAAAAGCACGAGGAAGTGATGCTGTTGACCTGGTCTGATAGAGAAAGATGGTCGTCGATCAGGACTCCAAGGTTTTTTACCTTCTTTACAGGCTGGGGGCAGGGCCCTGATGTCTCAGGCCACCAGGCGGAGTTCCAAAGTGAAGTGTCCCTTCCAAAGATAACCACTTCAGTCTTCCCGGTGTTCAATTTTAAGCAGTTATTCTGCATCCTGCTGAAGATATGGCTCATACAAAGGTTAAAACGTGTTGCCACGATCTCTGGTTTTGCGGCTAGGGCGACAACAATTTGCGTGTCGTCAGCATAGCAAATGGCTGTGAAACCGAGGGAGCGTATGATTTTGGCCAATGGGGTAACGTATACGTATAAGATGATTTCATTGATGCACTTGTTGACATTGATAACAAAAAGATAATCAAGCATCTCAAAAACCTTGCTGGTGATGGTGTAAAAGGAGTCATAAAGAAAATGCATACCATCAGATTAAGGAAATTTGAATCTCAAGTTTAATCCAATGCCAAATGTTAATTAAAAAAGATATATTCTCAACTAAGAATCCCACAAGGTTGGTGAAAATATAGATGAATTAGTGTAGAGACTCGACATACTGATTAAACACTGTAAGTTCAAGGACATGGAGGCTGGAGGTACCCACAATGAATGTCATAAGTGTGAAAAGTAAGCCAAAGCAAAAGACTGAAGGACAGAAAGTGATCTTTACCATTAAAAGAAGATGTGTTTTAGATGTGGATTCTCAATTCCACATGATGGTAAATGTCCCACCATTAGACTGAAATGTAAAGGCTGTGGAAAGGAGAACCATTTTGGGACAGTTTGCAAAGAGATGGAAAAAATAAGTGTGTCATGGCATTAAGACAAAATGGGCGCCAGAACGTTCCATAAGCAACGTTCAACACACAACCAAGCAACAACATCAGTTAAGACAAATCGACACTGAATGAAGTCGATTGTCATCTAAATTATCGTAAACAGTTCTCTGTATCAGTATCAAGTGGAAGTGAAGAAGACTGTTGTGCCATGTTGACCTTTACCTCAGAAAAGTGTGCACAGGTTGGACCGGCTGCATGTGAAGAAAAATGTCAGTAAAAAAAAGTCATTCAAACACTGACAGAAGATTACACTGAAAGTAAATGGTTGTTTGATATCTTTCATTAGCAACAGTGTTGCTTTGATGAACATTATTCCTGAGGAGACGTATAATAACTTGTCTCCATTGCCGCAATTCACACCATTGAAAATCAAAGTGTATACATGGGCTGCATTAACACCTTTAGAAAGTCAAGGATCATTTGTAGTGACGATGAACACAAGCAAACAAAGTTGCAAGCATCCATCCATGTGCTGCAAGGCATGGCACCAAGTGCCTGTCTACTCAGTTTCAGAAGAAACAATTGATGGACAGAATGCTGAACAATGCAAACATTCAACCCCAGTCACAAAGAACTGGGTTCAATGTATTGTTCTTTTGTTCACCATGCCACCCTAGTTTGGACAGAGCCATATGCAAATCAGTCTCGACCCTGTTCCTCATGGGAACAGTCCAGCCCGAACTGCCAAGCCAGGTCCTCTCTGGACCGGAAACATGTATCCTGGGGCCAGTTTCGGGGCATCATCCCTCATCAGGCAGGCTAGCTTGAATCCAGTGTCTACTCAGTTTCAGACTGATTTCCATAGACTACAACATGAAAGCTCACCACAAAACAATAAGTCAATTCCCTTTGTTGTTTCATGGTTTAGGGAAACATTATTCCTGAGGAGAAGTATAATGACTTGTCTCCATTACCGCAACTCATTCCATTGAAAATCACAGTGTATACATGGGCTGCATTTGACACCCTTAGAAAGTCAAGGTTTATTTGTAGTGACGATGAAACACAAGCAAACAAAGTTGCAAGCACCCATCTATGTGCTGCAAGGCACTGCGTCAAGTGCCTGTCTACTCAGTTTCAAAAGAAACAATTGATAGACAGAATGCTGAACAATGCAAACATTCACCCCAGTCACAAAGGTCTGGGTTTAATCCATCATTCTTTTGCTTACCACGCCATCCTAGTTTGGGCCCAGCCATATGCAAATCAGTCTTGACCTCGTTCCTCATGGGAACAGTCCAACCCGAACTGCCAAGCCAGGTCCTCCCTAGACAGGAAACAAGCATCCTGGGACCAATTTTCGGGGCACCACAACTCATCAACCAGACTAGCTTAAATCCAGTGTCTACTTAGTTTCAGCATAACTGCGGATATGTGTAAGTCAATTCCCTTTGTAATCCTATACCACTCAATCTTATACTTTATTTCGGCATAAATACCTTTCAAAGTTTTCCCATGCAACATTCAAGGAGAAATAAGTCATATTAGAAATACATTCGTTCATAGAAGAATTCATAAACAATTAAGGTAATGCTGAGTGGGGTGGGGTGGGGTGCTTTGGGGCCGAATCACTAGATTCCTTAAAAGTTTATGCTCTGATCTAGTGAGCTCCGTTGTCTTTTCAAAGCCCCACAACTCAGACCCATACAGGGCAGAGCCAACAGCTTTGAGGTAGTAGACCTGCAGAGCAGCGGTAACTGGTCTGCTATGAGAGGAGCAATGTTCTTTCACTAGTGCCCCTGTTACATGTTTATGATTCAATGTCATTTTTGTTCTATGGGGCTTCCAAGACATTTTCTCTGAGACTTTTACCCCTAGATAGTCAAAGGTGCTTACTCTTTCCAGGGGTGTCTCTCCTAAAGTTGGATTGCCCTTATATGAATTGGGTGGATTGAAAGACATGACTTTGGTCCTGATAGTATTTATTTCAAGGCCCTGAGCATTGCAGAAGAAATTAAATCTATTTAGTAATTACTGCAACCCTGCCAGGGTTTTAGACACAAGCAGGCTGTCATCTGCAAATAAAATGGTCACTACCTTCTCCCACCTAAGTATGGGGCATCAGCAGGCTCTTCTGATAAGAAACTTACGACTTCATTCATGTAGAGAGAAAACAGCGTGTGTGCCAAAACACAACCTTGGTGGACTCCTCTACTAACTGAAATGAAGGTCTGTAAGTTGCCCCTGCGTGCCCCTTCTTATCCGTGCAAAATTGTTTTCGTGTAGTCAGATAACCAAATTGAGAATTGGAGGTGGAATTCCCATAGCATTCAACAGTTTCCATAGCTTCAGTCTGGGGACTAAGTCAAAGGCAGTTTTCAGGTCATTAAAAGCTAAGTATAGGCTGCCCTGACCAATAACTACAACTTTTTAATAAAGCAATAGAAGGCGAAATACCTGGTCTATAGTCCCTGTCTTTTCTCTGAAGCCTGCTCTGTAATGTGTTAAAATAGCATTGTTGTCTGCCTAAACCTGTATCTTCTGAAGGAGGGCTCTACTGAAAACGTTTTGCAGCACGTCTATCAGGCTGATAGGCCTGTAAGTACAGGACTTGCCTCTGTCTTCTTTTTTATAGATTGCGCCCACCTACCCACCAGACAGGACCCTGGGACTGAAGCACCACTGGCAATGCCGTTTGAGAGAGGTAATATGAAGTGAACCCAATTAGAGATGTGGGATAAAAAGAGGTCCCCTGGAACGCCATCTGGCCCTAAGGTTTTGGGCTGGTCTATTCGCCTGATTGATCCCTCAATCTCATTCAGGGAGAAGTAGTCTTCGCCTGATGGCTGGGGAGGGCAAAGAACTTGAATCACTACTTAAGCATGATATCATTGAGTGTTCTACTGCTCCAATGTCATGGGTTTCTTCCATAGTAGTAATGCCAAAAAAGGACAGTGAAGGCACAGAACCAGCGTTTACAAAGCTGTTTCAACGACGTAGTGCTATTACAACGTGGTCCTTATAAGGACCGCGTTGTTAGTACGCAATACCTTTACATCGCAATGATTTGCTGTAGGGGGCACAAAGGTTTTGGACATAAAATCCAACACCTTCCCTGCTGTTGCACAAACTGGAGTAGGACTAGTAAACAATACTATTCCTAAGTCCAGCGCGCCCCCTACAGCAAGTCATTGTAATGAATTGCGATGTAAAGGTATTGCATACTAACGACGTGGTTGTTGTAACGACCGCTTTGTAATAGCATGCAATGTATTCACATGCGTTGTAACATGCTATATTCAAAGGAGATGTATGTAAATGCATTGACATGTGTCAGGCAAAGGAGGCAATTGAATGAGAATGACATCCAGGCCCAAACATTGCTGACATGATAACACAATTAAATGGTGCAAAGTTATTCTATCTCCTTGATTTGAATAAAGGTTATCATCAGTTGGAATTTGAAGAAAATTGCATGGACATTCAAACCTTTTCTACACATGTAGGTCGGTTTCGATATAAAAGACTACATTTTCGTGTGTTATCGGCTGCAGTACTTCTTCAAGATGTCATTTGACGTATCATACAATCTGTCATGATGCGTTCAAATATAGCGATGACATATTGGTTTCCGGAGGTACACAAAAAGAGCACAACAAAGCTTTCACACAAGTATGTTGTTTACTTGCTGATGCAGGTTTGACTCTGAATCCAAACAAGTGTGAGATCCATAAGACAAAGCTAAAATTCTTTGACCATATCTTTCCTGGTGGGGTTACGACATCTGTACTGCTAAAACGCAAGTGCAGTCAAATGCTGACCCCCCCACAAAATGTTTTATTATGTGTTCATTTCTTGACATGTTCAGATACTGTTCCAAATTTATCCGAGACTTTACTACTATAAGTCATCCGTTGAGAGACTTGAAGAAAAAGAATGTTTCATTTCATTGGTCACATGAATGTGAGAAATGTTAAAGAGAATCAAACAAGCCATTGAGAATGCTACTGAATAGGCATACTTCAATCCGAAGCTTCATACACAGGTGGTTGTTGGCGCTAGCCCTCTCAGATTAGGTGCTGTTCTTGCACAGCAAAATGAACATCCAGATGCTCAAAGGCCTATTGTGGCATATACAAGTAGGAGTTTGTCCCAAACAGAACATGTTTATTCAGAACCTGAAAACAAAGGTTTAGCCCTGGTATGGGCTTGCAAACATTTGCATGTATTCCTGTACAGGAAGCCTTTCATGCTGGTAACTGATCATCAAGCTTTACTGACTATATTTGGCAATCCAAAGACCAAGATGCCTCCTTGCATTGAACGAGGGGAACTATGATTACAGGAGTACAATTATACCATTCTGCATCATCCAGGAAAAGATAAGAACCATGCTGACTACTCTTCCAGAGTGCCTATACAAGGTAACGGTAATCTATCCAAGATTGATGAAGCATATATCAATTTTATTGTAAAATTAAACACACCAGCTGCCATTTCGTTAGCCCAGATTATCACTGTAACAAGCCATGATAGTGACATGCTGAAGTTGAAAGTTATAATTACACATCATTCATTAAACCAACCAACTCACCTCTCACTAGTGATGATGAATATCAAAAATACAAAAATGTCAAAGATGAACTGTCCATAACCCAGGAAGGAGTTATACTGCGAGGGTCGACAATCTTGATTCTAGAGGGTCTGCAAGAAAAGATAATTGAAGTGGACCTCGATGGACATTGTGGAATTGTGGCCACAAAACAAGATCTCCAAAACCTAGTCTGGTGTCCTTATCTCGCTGAGAGGGTTGAAAAATTATTAAAGGCCTGTCATCCACACAACTGTCTTTCTACAAAAGTTATTCAACATACCTTAAATGTGCCAAAACTCCTGAAGTATGCATTGGCGATAGTGACCATTGACTTTTTCGGCCCACTTGACAATGAACGTCACCTGATGGTGATTGTGAATGAATACTTACGATTTTCATTAATTGAAGATCTCTCATCTACCATTCAAGACTGAATCATTTAGAGACTGGGTGGCATCTTTGTGACATGGGGTGTTCCAGCCATAGTGAAATCTTACAATGGCCCACTTTTCAACAGTCGAGAGTTCAGAGATTTCTTAAAGCAACTGAATATAAAGCATCAAAAGAGGACACTTCTATGGCTGCAGGCCAACAGACGTGTTGAGCGCTTTATGAGTATGCCAAAGGAAGCAGTGCAGCATACTTCTCTTGAGAAGCTCAATTTAAAAACTGTGTTAAACTCTACCCTGAGAGCTCATTGTTCAACACCTCACTCGACCACAGGTGAAAGTCCAGTGATATTGATATTAGGAAGAGCAATGACAACCAGGTTGCCTCAATGGACCAATCAGAGAGAGGAAAATGGGAATACAGCTCGTGAATAGGATTAAGTTCACAAACAAAAGATTAAAGTGTATACTGACAAAAGACGACATGCAAAGAACATTGAACAAACAAGATCGAGTGCTCACATGCCAAATGTGGAAAAGAAAATCTGATGCTCCATTTGATGCAGAACTTTTTCAAGTAGTGTCTACCAAGGGGCACATGGTGACTGCCCAGTACCGTGGAAAGTCTATTGTCAAAGACTTTTCACATTTTCGGCATTTCAATCATCGTTCATCAGAGCCATATTTTGAAAGAGAGACTGGTCCTGAATATTTATTGACAGTTGTAGCATCAACACCGTTAATGCAGATGTTATATTTAACAGAGGGGGAAATGCAGTGTCTTGTGAATTAGCAATGAGTGAATTCTTTTGGCAACTGATGGACTCCATAGAGTAGGGATGTAGGTGTTAGAGCAGAATGCAATGAAGGCTAGTTTAGAATGTTACAAGCAGAAGAATAAAGACATGTAATACTAAATTCCGTAGTCATTGGTAACCTGGCTGGGGAAGATGCTACAACAGGCACAGAATACAGACTAGTCAAACCTTGAAACAAGTCTTCCACATATACATGATACTTGCTGTATCCAGTCAGATATCCCAGAGACAGACAGTTATCCAAAAGAGTCGGCACAGTCAAAAGAGACACCACAAAGAGAGAGTTACCTCAGACCAAAGAGACAGCAGTAAACTAAGTGACCCAGTGGGATGGAGATATGCCAGATCGGAAGATCTGTGTATGCATTACACATCTTCACAAAAAAGCGAGACAACAGAAATGATATAATTAAAGAGTAAGGCAATATACACCACAGAGGTGAGAGGTATGGGCGAAACAGCATTCACTCCCCCCCCAATAACCTCTGCAGAAATGTTCTTGTGCTCCCTGATGCCCCACCTCCTTCTTCCTGCTGATCCCTCCCATTCACCATAATATAACTCTCCTAAGCTTCCCCATTCTCACACCTGTTCACATTGACCCTCCACCAGGCTTATCACTGCCTCTTCCTTGTTCCTCCCACTGCCCCTGCCCTCTACTTTCTGCTTACCCCTACCCTGTGCTCCCCACTTTTGCTCTTAATGCTCCCTCTGCTGCCACACGTGCTCTCTCCACTGTCCCTTATTTACATGCTCTGACTGCTCTTCCTCTGTGTTCCTTTCAGGCCCTTCATTAATGCCCTTTGCTCTATTCTCCCCTTTAATCCTGTCCTGTGTGAGGCACCCTTCCCCTTCTTTGCGCCACCTTACATTATCCCGCTTCTCCGTGGGATCTGATATTATCCTCTTTATTTGTCCCTCATATCCCCAGTCCTCCCTTCGACACTTGTTCCATTTACACAAAAGCCCTCCTCCTTCACCACATCCATTTTTTGGATGGCCTCTTTGCGTGCAAAGAGCATCAGCGAGACAGAGATGGTGGCCAGGGCAAGGAAGCCGCCAGCCTCTCTGTGAGGACAGAGCTCATGAGAAAGAAGTGGCAACAGGACACTCTCTTGCCCAGATGACTCTTCAACCTCGAGCCTTAGGAATTCTGAGATGCTTTTGTGAGATGAAAACAGCTGGTAAGGGTGCTTGGGCCTGAAATGGGATTCTTTCGCCTCCGTAGTAGCTGGAAACAATCAAGTTCTAATCCAATCTTTCAGCCACATCATTCCATTAGATGTACAACCGGTACTTTCGGGGCTCAGGAGCACCATCACCAGCTGCCCACCCAGTAACACTCCGGATGTGCACCCTTATCAGATGTCTAGCAGGGAGAGCATCCTGGTGAGCACCCCCAGCAGCTGTGCAACATGGAACACAAATTGTGCGGTATCCCTACCAGCTGTCCAATGTTGCACACACACTGGGAGACCTCGCTAACTGTGCAGCACTGAGCACCCCCTTCCCAGAATCCTCACCACGTGCCCACCAGGAAACACACCTGCCCAGCACCCTCACCGGTTTTGTAACTGGGAACACTCCCTCAATAGCAGTTTCAAATCAGCCCTCTGCCCACCACCCACACCTGTACGCAGGTAGGCTTCTGTGACCATTCAAGTGTGTGTGTGGGGGGGGAGGTTTCTTATGCAGTGGACTTAAATCATAGATGGTATGGTCCCAAGAACATTTGCTGTCCATCACTGCTGTTCATATCATAAGACTGGATAAAGCAGAGAACAGAGGATGTTGCTTATATTCGCTGCTGAGCCTTCCCTGAATTGGTTTCGGTGACGTTTTTTTTACATTTATGTCGCCATACCTGAAGCTTTGTGTAGCATAGGCTGAATGAGTCTGGCACATATTGTTTTTGCAGGGTTTCCAGTGTCTATGGGTCAGGTGCACTGTCTTGATATAACCCTCCACTCTTTCCAAGGGCCCGAGTGATATTCACGTGGAAACTGGAAAAGATTATCCTCAGGTGCCAATTTGTCTGGTGCAAGGGTGTCCATTCTTGCTCGACCATCCAGTGATGACTCACTGTGTAAATGCTTGGATTACTAACAGATGATCTTCAGTATTCCTGGTCCTGCTTATAATAGTTCTTACTTAAGGCCAGATTATGAGTTCAGCGGTCCATAGGACTGCCGAATCTGTGGTGGCGGTCCGACCACCACCGCAATGCAGGATTGCCCGCAGTATTTCTACTGCAGCAGTCAGACCACCGCAAGACCACCTGGATTAAGCATTATTTACAGATAATCTTCAATATTTCTGGTCCTGCTCATCATAGTCCTTACTTAGGTCCGTATTATGATGAGTTCAGCGGTCCATAGGACCACAGAACCCCTGGTGGTGGTCCAACCACTGCCTCACTGCAGAACTGCCGGCAGTATTTTGACTGGGGAGGTTGGACCGCCGTGAGACCTCCAGTATCAAGGATCCCATGTGGCAGAGGCGGTGCGTGTTGAGGCAACAATATGCAGGCGGTGCCACTGCAGCACCGCCAAGCATTTATGAGTTTCCTCACCACCACCCTTTTCATGGTGGTGAGCTTACCATGAAAAGGGTGGATGTGAGGCAACTACTGCCTCTGGGCCCAGGGGTGCATGCTGGGGGGCACATGCAGTGCCCCCCTGTATTTGCACCCTCAGTTTCTGCACAGTGTGTCATGTATGTCACACAACGAAGGAAGGCGCAGTCGGTTCTCTGAGAGCGGCGGTCTGCATGTCAGGCTCTTCAGTGAGCCTGACAGACTGCCGCTGTCAGACCGCCGCAGGACCACCCGCCAAACCAGGATTTGCCTCCTAATCTGGCAGATGGGGTACGACAAGTTTGGCTGTTCCACAGCGGATGGCGCATTGCACCATCTGCTGTAGGACCGCCAAACTCAAAATCAGGCCCTTACTGAGGGACTTCTCCCACCCAAGACAGGCTCCTCAGGCTTGTTTACCCTCCAGTCCTCAGTTCCTCTTCCCAGTCCTTGCCTATCGAGGCTCACCTCATAATTTTCAATTCAAATGAAGATAAACGTGAATAGTTAAATGCTGAGAATGAGCATCCAAGAAATATTTATAACGTGAATGAAATTCTAATCTCCTGAGGCTGTATTATACATAAGGCACATTTTCCTTGATTGCGCCATGCACACCTTTTTAAAATGTGAACCCGGCACAATCAAGGAAGTTGCACCGTATTAGGGTGAGAGCCCTACCCCCAGGGCAGCCACAAACTCGAGCTGCCAACAGGGCAGCGTATTCAGGTGAAAAACCGAGCGGCTGCTTTAAAGCCACTCTGTGTTTCCACAGTGCGGGCAGCAACCCGCCTGCACTTTTAAAGGGATTAGAGATCCCCTTGCAGGCGGATACAGTGAGTGACTGCACCCGCCTGCAAGGGGATGTCTGAGGAGTCCATGGGACCCTCTTTCCCCCCGCCGGAGGGCTGCAATGAGGGGGCACACTGACAGAGCGCATCCTGAGACCTTCTTTGCCTCTGCGCCCATGTCGGTAATACCGCACGGGTGCAGACGCAAAGGGATTCCTTCAGTTTCATGGGGCCACGCCTCTTGAGGAAGCGCAGGCACTGGATATGCACCAGCGCTTTCAGTATTACAGAAAGGGACTACAATCCTCCTCAGCCCCTTCTGTAATACCAAAGTGCCCTGGGGCAGCGCAAAGTGGGCTCAAACGCCTGTTGCGCCACCGGGGGACTTTTATAATACGGCCCCTGGTATGGAATACAAAACGTTTTTAACAATTTCAACCATATCACTAACATCCAATTTGTAATGTTCCACAAACGTATTTGTTGAGGACCATGCAGCAGATCTGCAAATTTCAGCCAAATACCCCGCTTTAAATTCCGCTCCTGAGGCTGCTATTCTGCTCACTGAATGGCCCTGAATTTCGGACGCTATCAGTTGCCATGTTGCTTCATGCGCGATATTTATGCTTGGTAATAATAAGTTGACCGAGAGAATACGTCAACTCTTTCTTCAAGTCTTTCAAGATCTATTGGCTCTTTATGAACATGTGGATTCCGTTTTTATCAATCTCTTTCCGCTCCCTTTGAGAGAGTATTTTCCACTGCCTGATGTAAATGGAGACTATCAAGGGTAAGTGCTCAAATTGACTTAAACAATTTGTCTGTGCTGTCTGATTGTTCACCCGCAGGAAAATTACATTCGTCTAGGATGTGGGTAATCCCGTCAGATAGTGGTGCCCCTAGCAGCATTATTCCTATATGGGATTCTGTGTCTCCATTATCATCCGGTCCATCTGCTGTAGTTTACTTATGTTGTGCTTAGCGAGCAGCTGCTACTGCTCTGTCCACTAATCCCTGCAGCTCATCAAGAGATATGGACATAATTTCGTCTTGACCTTGATTCTTCCTTTACTGTGTGCACTTTTTCTCTCTGTGTCTGCAAGATATAATGAATACCCTGCTTTAGCTGGACTTTAAATACGCCTCTGCCCACTTTAAATCTCATTTACTGCGAAGTTTTATTTCTTCATAACAGGGCAGGGGGCACCGCCTGCTCCCTATAGACATGCTGTAGTCTGCACGCATGTGGCTGAAGGAAGGGGCGTTCTCGGATTGCCTGGGACTCCTCTCTTCCTGGCGCGCGCAAAGTGCCACTCGCTGCTGGGGCAAGCAATGCACACAGTAAGACTAAAGCAGATCAGATTCAGTCCAGACTGGTCTATATGGCAACCAGGCAGTGCCGGGGCGGCCAGTCTGAGAGATCAGTGTGTGGGTCGGCTTTTTGCTGTTTCTGGGCATGTTTTATGGTCTGGGGGGCCGGTTTGTACTGTTGATTTCCCTGAAGCACTACCGGTAGCAAGCACAAATGCATGCAGTCTACATCACTTGCAAAACACCTCTACAGAGTGTCTTTACAAATTCAAAATTGCCCTGTTTGTGGAAGAAAGCCACTTTTTTTTAGTCATCACATTCGCTAAAGGAGGCCACTTTTATTTTAGTGCCTGGGCCTATTTATGACCCAGTCCGACCCTGCATTACAATGCTAAAGTTAAAGAAGTCTTGTGTTGTTAGAGGACGCTATCCAAGTCGCAAGACAGCAAAACCAGGATTGCTAAATATTGGCAAATGTATTTACAGAGGAATAAGAGGGTTTATTTAATAAAAAATACTAAATAATTTCTCTTTGAAAGGAAATAGGAAGTAAATGAAGTTGGAGGAAGCTGTCTTGGAACGGAGACATCCCAAAATTTGTAAGGACTGTGATGATCGGGAGGCAACAGTCTGTCTGACTGTGGCCCGCGCAGCACATGTTCATTTCCTAGCACTGAAAACGTATTGGCTGGATTACTTACCGGTAATCTTAATCATTCTGATTCTCTCTTCCTCGTCCCAGTACTTAAATAATGAGGTTTTCCCTCATGTTCCACCCACTTCGAACCATCTCCCAAGCTGTCTTTTATTTTAATTCCAATCAGTCTAAACCAATCTCTATAAAAACCCCACGTCCCCCAATACACTACCTTAGCGCGACCAAAGCTTGAAAGATCTTTTAAACAAGAAGGCACAAGTGAATGGAGTGAGGGTAGGATGTACGTCCTTGAAAGAGAGAATCTGAGTAATGAAGATTGCCAGTGAGTAATCCAGGCATTACCTCCTCATCCTGTTCCTTGTCCCATTTTTAGGTCTCGCTGGCGTTGCAGCGCGAAGCGCTGCCGCCAACGAGACTATTGTTGCTGTGTTTACTCCCAAGGGAGACAGACCTGGGCACGAGCCGATTCTGGTCTGGGCATGAGCCGATTCTGGTCTGTGAACGCGCTTCACAGTGGAACAGCTTGTGCGCATTAATTCCAGTTGAGAGCTCGTCTCCGGAAGATGTGCTGCGCCGATTCTGGTCTGGGCACGAGCCGATTCTGGTCTGTGAACGCGCTTCAAAGTGGAACAGCTGGTGTGCGTTAATTCCAGTTGAGTGCTCGTCTCCGGAAGACGTGCTGCGCATTAATTATACTTGAGTGCTTCAGCAGCCTGGGGCACCTGTCGACATGCTGTGCTAATGATTACTGTGGGGTCTCATGCTGTGATAATTCTCACTTTCTGTGTTGTGATCGGGAGCAGGCGTATTACTGGCGCCACCGCCACGCCTTCATTAGTCATAAAAGCTGCATGGCAAGCGATAATTAGGGCGGAATGTTTTAGGACATTTTTAGCAATCACTTTGTTTACTTAGTGCTATTAGTGATATCTTTCGTGCATCCAATGCTCTATTTAAACGTGCAGCACTGAACATTTTCAAAGAAGGCGAATCAGCGACATTCATTGGAGACACGACCTATTTGAAGACGCTTGTTTTACTGGGGTAAGTTTTGTGAACTGTTTAGTTTGTTTACTTTATTATAGTATAACTGGCAGGGTTGGCTAAATTATGCGAGAAAAGGAAAAATATGCAGGAGATGATGGTATGAGGCAAGTGTGGCAAATGTATAATTATGCGTACACCATATAAAAGCAAGTTGCAAAATGTCCGGTGTTGGGCGGATGGGTTCACTGTGCTGTTGCGTCGCCTGTAGGTGTGGTTATGAGTGCATGTGACTAGCTGGTGACATGTCCTTGTACTGTTACTTGCCTTTGCACTTGTTTTTTTTTTGCATATATATATAGCGCAAACTCGACCCGAAGTTTATTGGAGCGCTTTACACGAGCACCGTATTTACATTACACATTCAGGCACGGGGAGATTAAGTGATTTGCCCAGAATCACAGGATGTTGATGCGACCTCGGGGCTCAAACTCTGGTTTCAAGCAGCAAAGTCAGCAGTTTAGCCGACGGACCACATCCTCGCCCTTGCCCTGCTGATTTTCAGGGACGGCTGCTCTGTCTTCACAAGGTTCGGGCGAACTATTACTCCGCTGCCTGACATGGAACAGATCTGTTAGGTGTTTGTATTTATTTTTTTGTTTTTTTATTTAGCGCAAACTCAATCCGTAGGTATTGGAGCACTTTACATGTATACCACATCCATTATAGAAGGACTCATTCATGTTTGGTAGGTAGGTGGATATTAAGTTCTTCATAACCGGCGGAGCCAAGGCTGGTTTCTCTACCTTTGTGACTCCGGTTGCTGCTCGTGCCTCGTGTATAGCTGGTTTTCCTAGTTATCTGGTGAATACAAAAGCGGGCTTTGCTGTGTTTCTGTTTAAAGGCTACACATAACGAATTGTAACCAGCTGTCCAACACAATACCGGCAGAAGTGCTCAGTGAGACGTACACTTGTAAGGCGCAGAGGTTACAATCCCGGCAAGTCTGCCTCAGCCTTCATTCTTCCGAGGTGGATCAATTGAATACCATTGATTGGGTAGTAGTTATATCTGTTAACCGAGCGTAGAAATGGAGCAAATTTATTACGAAGAATCTTGTAGTGTGTACATCAGGCGGGTCATGTGTCTTTGGAAAACTAGCACTTTTTTGTGATATTGTAGTTGCACATTATAATAGTGGGGGCTCGGATGTCAAACCTCCTTTACGGGTGTTGGTCCTTGCCAGCAGTCATCACCTACTGCTAAAGACCTGCTTTTTAAAATGTATATCACCTGTCCACCTCCTTCCCCTTCCAGTACCCCCCTCACTAGTGCCCTCTCTCCCTTTCGTTTTCACCCTTCCAGCCTCTCTTCCCCCGTTCTCTCTCAGTCCGCCATTTCTCTCCATGCCCCCATTTCTCTCTCCCTGTGCCCCCTTTCATTCTCCCTGTACCCCCCTTACTCTCCATCCCATTTCCCCATGACCCATAGCTTTGGCTGCAGGTGAGTTGGCACAACTCCTGTGAGAGAAGTGTCTCTAGATTAGGTGGCACGTGCCCCTGCTGGGACCATGGTCAGGCATTTGTCTGTTACACAGAAAACCACGTCTCCGTTAAACTGCAGTTTGAGGGTATTTCTGGTTATTGTGTTTATTTACTGTACCAAATGAATCATGGTGGAACCGGGAATCTTATGCCAGAGCATCGCAGGAATCCAAAAAGTAAAACTGAAAAAACACATTTTGGAGAAAAATCATGTGATGTTGCAGAAATCGCTTCATAGTGGTGTTTAATGTAGGTTCATCTACAAACCCCAGCCATCATATAAGGTCTCTGGAATGCCTTAGACCTGGCAGATTCTCTTGATGCCCATGAGCAACAGTAAAGAGCATGTTCACCGCTGAAGAGAGTGACCACTTCACCATTCATCCCTTTGTGCCTGCAAACAGAGCTGAATACTACACCTTTCACCACTTTGCATCTGCAAACAGAGCTGACCACTTCACCAGCTGAACAACATTTGCACAAGCGTCGCTGACACCCCGTACTACCGATTTCTTTATTGCATATGATGCCCCAATCACTTCAAGTACATTTGTTGTGATCGGTAGTCCCTGTCCCCTGCTATACATTCCATCGTAAATTTTTAGATCCTGTTTTTTGTATTTTTATTCATCCATTCACACTCCTTTACGTTAAAATAGCCATAGCTTTAATGTACAGTTGCTAGAATAGCTTATAATATGGTATAGTGTGTAATTTTTAAATAATCACTCCACTGCAAACAAAAACATTGATAAAAAACACTGCCATTTACAATGCCAGTAGCTCCAACTGCAACAAATACGAGACCTACTGCATTGCAAATGCTTGTTTACAATATGAGGATCTGCCCAAGCAAGAGTGTAGAAATGAAGCTGAGCCGTAAAGGTTCGTTTAGTGAAGCTTTATTATAACTGCCCCTACACGTCTATGCGGTTCAGAGGATGGGGAGCAACTGACTCTCGGAGTCGTAATGGTAACAGCGTGAACAGCACCAATGGAATGTGGAATGTAGGGGAACCAATGGGAGAGGACAGATGATACATATAAAGCCTGCTCTCTTGCAGGTGAGTTGCGAGACAGTTACTGCGTGTGGAAGTAACTGTAGATACAACTAATCTTTCTCTCTTAAACATTGCTAACAAATGCATGTTAGTCACAGATAAAATCATCAAGTCTTTTCGGTTTGTTGATGAGTCTACCAAATCTTCCCGTGATACCATGACTGTCACCTTCAGCTTCTGAATTAGAGTGCGAATCGCTTTCATCACTCTGGTAAGGTGTGTGATGATCAGTTGGCTACGTGGAAGGAGGGACATCATCTGCATTTGAGTAATTATTTCTTAAAATCATTCCATTACAAGAATTTATAAATCTGGGTACAATTTCTGGCTCATCATACTCAACCCATAAGTCATTTTTACATCCGCACAAATGTTGTTGAACAACCTGTTTACCCTCCATACTGCATTTAGCTAATCTGTTCATATGTCAAACTTTGCTATCACTGAGTTTAGCTGTGTTGTTGTACAATTTGCAGATTCGAAGATGTGTCGTGAATCTACTTTCTCCTTTCCTGACTTTCTTTCTAGGTGGACTTTGACCAGATCACCAACCTTAAACGAGTGATCCTTGACACCATGTCTATTGTCATACCATTCTTTATAGCACATTTGTGCCTTCTCAATGTTGCTTTTGATGGTTTCAGGTGACCATTCAATTTGTTTTGAGGTTGGCATCCACCCTAAATCTCTGCTAATGGGTTGTCTACTCCTCATGAGGACAAAAGGAGATTCCTTAGTGCTGGCACTGGGTGTGATACTGTAAGCCCATATGAGCTTAAACATCTCTTCTTCCCAATTAAGATTGCTATTTCTGGATAATTGTATGTTGCCTTTTATGACTCTGTTGAGCGTTCAACGAGTCCTTTTCCTTCAGGATGATAGAGCGAGGTGGTGTTGTGAGTTATACAATTCCTCTCAAGGAATGATTTGAATGCATCAGAAGAGAATGTTGGCCCATTGTCGGTTAGGATGTACTTAGGTAACCCTTTACTCATGAAAAGTTTGTCCAAAAATGAAATTACACAGGTGCTATCAGCACTGGAAACCATTTTGATCTCTGGCCATTTTGAAAAATGATCCATGACTACCAGAATGTATTTGATGACACCATCATGACCTTGAATGGGCGCAGTTATGTCCAAACCTATTCTTTCCCACGGAATGTTTGGGGATACTATTGGATTTAGGGAAACCCTGGAAAGCTTGAGACTTTTCTCTGAGTCATCATTGCAACTTGCGCAGTCTCTGGTAAGGACTTCAATTTTTTTAATGACCCCGGCCACCAATAGTTGTTTTTTATTCTTTGTTTAGTCTTGGAGATTCCAAGGTGACCAATGTGGCAAAGTTGGAGAATTTTCTTTTTGAGCATGTCGGGCAGAACAGTTTTTCCAATGCTAAATAGTATATCATTTTCAACACTTAATTCATTTTTTAGCTCCCAAAAAATCCTGGTAACCTTGTCAAGGTGTTTTTTATCAGGCCACTTACTATTCATGTATTTACAGACGTTTTGTAGTGTGAGATCTCTCTGCATGTGTTCTTTCCATTCTGTTCTTGTAATACCATCAGAATCTATATCAAAAAGTAGCTCTACTTTCTCATTCTCTTCTGGATCTTCAATGACCTCCTGATTGGGTAAAGGTAATCTACTGAGAAAGTCTGCAACTTTTTTCTTGACACCAGGCCAGTATTCAACTGTATAGCTGCAATCCAGCAACTTAACAGACATTTTACTTAGTCTAGGAGAAGCGTTTTGTAAGCCTGCCGCTGAAAGAATTTTGATAAGGGGTTTGTGATCTGTTCGTAGAAGAACATTGTAACCCCAGACATAAACTCTAAAGTAGTTAAGAGCCCATGAGCATACAAGCATTTCACGTTCTGTCATTGAATACCTTTCTTTTGCAAAGGTCAGTGATCGAGACGCGGAGGCTACCACCCACTCACTGTGGTCAGAACCCTTCTGTGAAAGAACAGCCTCAATCCCTTTGTTGCTGGCATTTGTTGTAATGAAAATCTGAGCTTTAGGATCAAAACCTTTAAGAAAAGGTGCACCGTTAATTTCTTTTTTAATGTGGTCAAACACATTCTGGCACGATTGGGACCAATTGAATTTTACTTTATTCTTGAGTAATTGCCGAATGTGGCACGTCTTTTCCGAGAAGTTGTGTATGAATTTTGAATAGTATTCGGTTAAACCGAGGAATGCTCTTACATCATCTTTGCTGGTAGGACAGGGTGCTTTGAGGATGGCTTCAAGAAGACCTTGTTTGGGTTTAATACCATCTTGACTGGTGCAATGATCAAGATACACAACCTTGTTTTGCAAAAATGTACATTTGTCTATTTCAAAAGGTAACCCATTTTGTTTCAATATTTCAAACAGATACCTAAGGGGATGATGGACGGAGCGTTTGAGCAAATCAAACACTCACCCCCAGTCAACTGATCTGGGTTTAATCCATCATCATTCTTTAGCTCACTCCACCACCCCAGTTCAGGCATGGCCATATGCAAATCAGTCTGACCCTGTGCCTCATGGGAACAGTCCAGCCCAAACTGCCAAGCCATGTCTTCCCTGGACCAGATACATGCATCCTGGGACCGGTTTCGGCTTCATAACCCTCATCAGCCAGGCTACCTTGAATCCAGTGGCAAAGTGATCAAGGGACCCACGTCTGGTCATACCCTGCCAACTTAGGGCGAACAAAGCGATACCAAAGGAGATGATGGACGGAGTGTTTGAGCAAATCAAACACTCACCCCCAGTCAACTGATCTGGGTTTATTCCATCATCATTCTTTAGCTCACTCCACCACCCCAGTTCAGGCATGGCCATATGCAAATCAGTCTGACCCTGTGCCTCATGGGAACAGTCCAGCCCAAACTGCCAAGCCATGTCTTCCCTGGACCGGAAACAAGCATCCTGGGAACTGTTTCGGGTTCATAACCCTCATCAGGCAGGCTATCTTGAATCCAGTGGCAAAGTGAGCAAGGGACATGTATGACATTGTTCTGCATTCTGTCCATCAACTGTTGTTTTTGCATTTGTCACCCCGAGTGGGAAGGATATGCCCAGACGTGGGTCTCCATACCACTGGAATCAACCTATCCTGGCTGAAGAGGGGTGAAACCCCGAAACCGGTCCTAGGATGCTTGTTTCCAGTCCAGTGAGGACCTGGCTTGGCAGTTCGGGCTGGACTGTACCCATGAGGCACAGGGTCAAGACTGATTTGCATATGGCTGGGTTCAAACTGGAACGGCATGGTGAGCAAAAAAACAATGGATTTAGGCCCAGATCTCTGTACTGGGGTGAATGTATGACATTGTTCTGCATTCTGTCCATCAATTGTTGTTTTTGCATTTGTCACCCCGAGTGGGAAGGGTATGCCCAGACGTGGGTCCTGTGCTCTCCATGCCACTGGAATCAAGCTATCCTGGCTGAAGAGGGGTGAAACCCCGAAACCAGCCCTAGGATGCTTGTTTCCAGTCCAGGGAGGACCTTGTTTGGCAGTTCGGGCTGGACTGTTCCCATGAGGCACAGGGGCAAAAGAATGATGGATTTAATCCAGATCTCTTGACGGGGTAAATGTTTTGATTTTTTCTGCATTCCATCTAAACACAAGGCCCCCCTTAAAACATACTTTGAGGTCCAAGAGAAAGGGGGAAGAGCTAAACAGTAAGAGAAAAAACTCTTTCAGGACCTATATAATTTTAATCTTGAGACTACAAATAGTTCTCACCTGCCATCGTCAAAAAGATATAATTAAACAGAAAGAAACATATATTTATTAACAATTTTTATTTATATTTTTTGAATTTTATGTGTATTCATTAAAAACTTTTCACTGTTATTATCATTGCTTATTCACAAATATAATTTCATTGAACAATATCCAAAAAACACCCTAACACATGGTCCCGTGGCTAATCATATAAAAATACAAATCATACTCTCACTCATACATCAACCATACTCATATTAAAATATAACTCTAATCATTTGGTTGTTTGACATAGTCTCCAGGACACAATAATAGCAAAGCAGTTATATCAGGTGTTGTCGAGTCTCTGGGGACCTCTCCTCTAGGTGAAAAAGGGGCCTACGCGCGTTTCGGTGACAAGACACCTTCCTCAGGGCCACCAACAGGAGGGGCAACAAGCCCTAAATGATGTAGGGGGATCTGTGAGGGGGTAAATATAATAGTTTTAATAGAGGCAGGTAATATATTTTGAAACAGTATTTCTTTGGACTTCATACTATGATTTAAATTCAAGAATAACTCATCAATTCTAACAAACACCAGCAAATAATGGCTCTGTATATATGTAGCATACATCTTTAGAGTGGGTAAGAAAGCAAACCCTCCACCAGAGACGTGACTTAAAAAATTCCGTAGTGATAGGAAAAAAAAAAGGAAAGATTAGCAATCAGCAGAATACCTTAATGCTTTAATTTCAAAAAAAGTTCTTTGGCACCATCAGTCTTGCTTAGTTATTATTTTTCGGTACTTCTGCGTCTGTATTGAGGAATTGATTATAATTGGTGTTCTGATTTACTCTAAGTAATAGAATGCTTATACAACCTCTACGTGCAAAGAGAATACTCACTTTTAGATATGTGCTCCTGGTTTCACTGTTGTAGAGAGCATGTGGAATTTCAAATAAATTGCTATCGCCTCCCGCTTGGCGCAAAGTCCAAACGGATCCAATATGTAGGTACGATTAAATGCGTTCTACGGAAGATATCAGAAAGTAGGGTGGAATTGGTTACATCATATAGGTGGTCAATCTAAGATCTAGTTTCGTAGTACCGCTTGTGCGCAAATATATCTGATCTCTTACCCTTAAAGGGGTTTCACGCATCCCCGAGTGGAAATTTCTAATAGGTCCTTACGGTGTAAGTTGCAGTGTTCTCGTTATATACGATCGGTTTGCTCGTAATCTCGATTTCTCTAGAATGAAGACATACATGTTTTATCTTTTTAAACTCTATAATTGACTGTTTACCGAAATTATTCTATATCAAGAACACTTCCCCCGATTGTTAGGAGAATAAGTCTTATATTTGATTTTGTGCCATAGCGGTTAGCTACTGCGCACATTCCAGAACTTACAGGGACAGATTTTTACTAGCGAGTCTTTCTTATCTAAGATACCCGGGTTTTAGCAGGTACATAGGATTTCATATCGACGAACACCTAGCGTTTAACCATAGCAGTTATTTCCAACTTGGTAGTGAATCTACAAACTACTCAGTCTAACTGACAGAGTGTATCTTAAAACTTACCTAGCTTCCGCAGAGTATGGACCCAACCGGTGCGTCTGTTTCCGAAAGGCGATCTGCGTGTGTGATATTGACATCGGTTTTAAACGGACTGCTCGGCGGATGATTGGCCGGACCGAGAGTCACATGGACTTTACGATTAAAACTAATGGTGATTGGTCTAATGAGTGATCACGTGGTATGTTTCGCGATCATAACATGGATACTGGCAATTTAATCCACAAACTACTCTATCGGCGCCGCCATTTTGTACTGTATAAGAGGCTGTGAGCTAGCTGTTTCGCGAGCATATATATGTCTACCAAACAGATGATATTAGCTCATAAGAAGTTTCATAATCACTGAATTAAAATATCGAGGTTGACACCAGTTTTAGACAGAATACTGAAAAAGTGTTCGACAATTTGAGTGGTCACGCGGTATAATCTACTACATAACGCCATCTATCAACGCCGCTATCTTGTAGTGTGTAAATAACCACAAGATGGCAACATCACAGACTACTATTTACAAATATAGTCATTGTATAATTCTCTCAAGATCGAGTAACGAGAGTCCCATTTTTGTTGACACATTTGTGCCATCCAAGCAGATGATATTGGTTGGTAGAACGTTTCCTATTTGCTAGGTAAGAATATAAATGTTAGAACAACACAAACTATATGTTTATTAAGCAAAGGATAGATGTCTCACTATTGATGTGTTGTTCACTATTTAGGCATCATATATAGGCGACTACATACAAGTGTGATCACTGTAATGTATTCATCATACGCTGGTATGTAATAGACCAAGAGATTAGTCAGCGTATATGTGGGATAACTGCAAGAAGTGTTAGTGAAGATAGAGCTAATGGCACAGCCATATATCTAAACGGCATGTTAGGTAACTAGCCATATAATTTCCTCATTAAGCCCATGTCGTACTGTGTCGAAGTAGAAAATCCAAAAGGTTTCTCGTTCTTTCCTTATCTTCTCTGTGTCTCGTCCTGGTTTTGGAGTAATCTTCTCCAATATTAGCCACTGCAGGTCTGTCTCAGAGTGATGTTGGTCCAGGAAGTGATTAACCATTGGAGCTTGTCTTTTCCCCATTTTAATTGCAGATTTGTGTTCGGACAGTCTTATTCTGAACTCACGGCTTGTTTCTCCTATATAGCCTAGTCCACAAGGGCACAGTATCATGTAGACTAGGTTATTGCTTCTGCAGTTAGTATGGCTTTTCAACTTAGCTGTTTTGGAGCCATAGTTGCAGATTTGGGTGGTGATCGCTAAGGGGCAAGCATGGCAGTTGCCACATCTGTGGTTGCCTAGGATGGGAGGGAGTCCATCAATAGTCATCTGCTGTCCTTGTCGTTGTCGCGGCCTACTATGGACCAATTTGTCTCTAAGGTTTGTATTTCTTCTGAATGCCACGATGGGGGGAGCTAGAGCACTGTTTTCTTCGCAGACATTCAGTATTTTCCAATTCCTGTGTAGCACCTTTTGGATCTTGTTGTTCAAACTAGAGTGGTTAATTACGCAGACGATTTTATCCAAAGCTGGTTTTTGTCTACCAGTGATTAGGGCATCTCTGTTATAGTATTTAGCACGCTTCATAGAGTGCCTCACTAATCGTCTGGGATATCCTCTGGCGAGGAGTCTTTTTTGGAGTTCCTCTGCATGGGTGTTGAACTCACTTATATTGGTGCAATTACGCCTGATCCTTAAAAACTCTCCAAAGGGAATGGAGTCCTTTTGACAACTAGGATGGAAGCTACTATGTTCTAAAATTGTATTTTTCGCAGTTGGTTTTCTAAAGAGGCTAACTGCAATTTTGCCTCCACAATCCATAATCCAAATGTCTAGGAATTCCACTCTTTCTGTTGAGTATTTAGCTGTAAATTTAAGGTTAGCGTCGCTCAGATTCAGCCACTCAATATATTCTAGAAGATTTTGTTCATTTCCTGTCCAGATGAAAAAGATATCATCTATAAATCTGTGCCATACCTGTATGTTCTCATAAAAGGGGGCCACTTCATTGAAGATGTGCTTAAGTTCAAATTCGCCCATATAGATATTCGCTACACTTGGAGCACATGAAGCTCCCATGCTGGTGCCTTTGATCTGATGGTATAGTGCTTCTCCAAATTCAAAAAAGTTGTTATGGAGTACTATATCCAGGCATTCCAGTATGAATCCGTTTGGTCTATCACCCGGAGTTCTAGTAAGGAGCGCTGCCACCGCTTCTAAAGCCAGGTCTTGGGGAATATTTGTATATAGGGACTCAATATCTAGTGTGACTAGATATTGAGTCTCATTGTTAAACGGTAAGTGCTCTATGGTCGTAATCATGTGTCCTGTGTCTTTGATATAGGAGGCATACAGCTTAGTAAGTGGACAGAGAAAAGTATCTACATATTTTGAAAGAGGCTCTGTGCAGGAGTTGATAGACGAGACAATGGGTCTCATAGGGGGATTGTCTGCATTTTTATGAGTCTTGGGTACTCCGTACAGAGCAGGGACAACTGTATGTGTCTGATTTAAGAAATCCAGCTCCTTTTGACATATATAGCCGTCTCTAAATGCTTTGATAGTGCAGTTTTCTATACGTTTTTTTAGTTCTGGTAGGACAGATCTATTAGCCTTACAATAATGATCTGAGATCGATAGCATGGATTTCATTTTATCATTATAGATATCACTATCCATGACAACTATACCTCCTGCTTTATCGCAGGGTTTGATGGTAATAGAGTCATTATTCTGTAGATTGTTAAGGGCAGTTTTCTCCGAGACCGTTAAGTTGAAATGGGTAGATGGAATATACTTGAGAATTCTTTCAATTTCTTTAAGGACTGATTTTTCGAAGATTGTAACTTCAGGTCCCACCATGTCTAAAGATGGAGTAAATTTTGACGGTGGTTTACAGCCTGAGTAATTCATTTCTGATTCTGATGGTACTACCTCCATCATGTATTTTTTCAGTCTAACTTTCCGAAAGAAAGAAAAAAGGTCTCTGTGTAACTTAAATATGTCTGGTTGAGCACTTGGTACAAATGACAAACCTTTACTCAGGATATTAATCTCATCCGAAGATAGCAGATGTTTAGACAGATTGAAGATGGGAATATTATCATATGATTTGATTTCTTTGTCTATGACTTCCAATATTGGTGGTTCCGTGTCCTCATATATTGTTGCGGATGTACTTGCTCTGTTTGAGGATAGTGATTCCTTTCTGATCTCTGGAATCTGACTCGTCCTCTGCCTCTCCCTGACCGTAAAAAAGGCGACTGACCCTGTTGATATGGGTAGCGAGATTGTCCTGAAAGTTGTCTATAATTTGACTCGCTCGTATTAGGACCCTCAGGGTCTGAGTCTGATGAATTGGTATCGGAGAAATTCACAATTTTAGGGCGTCTAGCATTTTGTGGATTGTATACTCCATACTCTACTGACTCGCCTTGATAGAATGTACTCTGTAGGTAGGGGTAGGCCTTTTCTTGAGTGAACCAACGAAGATCTTTCTTCAACTTATCTGTCTTTTTCTTAAAAAGATAGTCCTCGAATTCTAAGAGTTCCTGGTTGATCTTACCTAGTTTGTCTTTGGCTTCTTCTACACTGTTGTTTTTTTTAAGCTTTTCCTCAAGTTCTAAGATCTCCTGGTTAAGTATCTGAATCATCTCCTTAACTGTTTCAATAATGAGGATCATCCAGTCCCTGGAGCATCGGTTGGCAATATGTGACCAACGCTCCAGGAACTGGCGTACCTCAACAAATAGAGCTGGCACATTTCTTACTCTCAGACCTGAGGGAATGGCTCCCGCTTTTAAGTACTCTAACATAAAATAGGCGTGTGATTCCATTCTTTTAGCTTTTTTGCGTAAATTTTGCAATTTCATCCACTCACTGTTATCACTTATCTTATCTCTTGGTGGCCCTGAGGAAGGTGTCTTGTCACCGAAACGCGCGTAGGCCCCTTTTTCACCTAGAGGAGAGGTCCCCAGAGACTCGACAACACCTGATATAACTGCTTTGCTATTATTGTGTCCTGGAGACTATGTCAAACAACCAAATGATTAGAGTTATATTTTAATATGAGTATGGTTGATGTATGAGTGAGAGTATGATTTGTATTTTTATATGATTAGCCACGGGACCATGTGTTAGGGTGTTTTTTGGATATTGTTCAATGAAATTATATTTGTGAATAAGCAATGATAATAACAGTGAAAAGTTTTTAATGAATACACATAAAATTCAAAAAATATAAATAAAAATTGTTAATAAATATATGTTTCTTTCTGTTTAATTATATCTTTTTGACGATGGCAGGTGAGAACTATTTGTAGTCTCAAGATTAAAATTATATAGGTCCTGAAAGAGTTTTTTTTCTCTTACTTTTTCTGCATTCCATCCATCAATTGTGTGTCTTTTGCTCACTTAAAAAGGAGGCTGATGTATCAAAGAATCTCACCCATTCTCTGTTTGTGGGTAAATGTTATGGTACATATTGGGAAAGCTACTTGTGAAACCAGCCAATTTACCTATCAGTGAAATCAAATGTAGCCAAAATATCAAATATGATTTTGATATTTCCTGATTTTCCACAGTTTAAAACATAAATAAATAAGACCTAAAACGTGCTTCTAAACACTGCATCTTTAGACCAATGACCACAAAACTGAAAAAAGCAGAAGGAAGAAGGAACAATATTTTAGTGACATCCCTAAACAACAAAACTCAAGCTGAATAGTGTTAGCCCAGTCTTTCTTGCTGCTGCAATGTATAACAGAGTTACATTGTATTGGGCCCTTCAGGAAGAAATAAAAAAGACTCTTTCACTCATCTTTTCCTTCCTTTGAATGGCACTTTGCTTGTTGTTGAAAAGGTGTTTTTTAAGTGTATGTTTACACTGGTGATGGCTATTTTCCTTTCGATGGGGCTTTATCAGTTATTTAAGGTTTAAACCTAATACCAGATAGCCTAAGTATATGGAACAGTCAACGGGAATAACAGTGTGCTGTCCGTTTATTTTATCCCATAAAATCCCTCTCACATGGATCCTGACAATTTTATTTGCCGTAACACCACCCTTTACAAGACCATGGCAAGTGCTGCTCGCATCCATAGTTGATTCACACATCTTGTGGGGCACAAAGTAGGGATCTGTGGTCTTCATTCCTAATGCCATGGGGTAACTGTCTACTTATCATCTCCATTTGAGTAAAGCAAAGCACTCTGTATTCATCTGTGGCCTTGGTAAGCCCTCCTAACCAAGAACAGCCCTGGCAAAAATTCTCAAACCAGCTCCGCTCACTTCGTGTCCTCATGCAATCTTTCCATCCATTCACTCATTCAGTCATTTCCTCTCTCTCTCTCTGATTGCTTTCCTTATACCCCTGTCTCTTTCCCTCCTGAAGCCTTCAACTCAGGGAGCTGGTGAGAATGTGAGAGGCACTGAGTGGCTGTGAACTCCCAAAATCTGCCACCTAGGGCTCCTGCCCAGTGGAATAAAAAGGTTGCTTGGCCAAGCCCCCTTCTCTTCATCACTTTGATGTCAAACCTCACATCGCCCCTTTTTATAACCTGCCAAAGAGAGCATGGCAGTCTCCTGAACTCTACCCACTGGTACCACTCCTTGGTCTTCATTCTACGTGTCCATATTTCAAATCAGTTAATCCTAGCTTCAACTCATCTCAGTACAGGGTGAGCTGCTCTGGTCACTAGCTTTCAACAGCTTCCCCCCTAGTGGAATAGGCAGGTGTATTAAATAGCATTTGAATTGGTGAGCCTGGCATCACCCACACTTCAAAACTCTTCCATTAATGCATGCTCATTCCTCAGCCGTTTTTTCCATGGTTAGTTTGGTTTTACTCAAGATGCAGGCATGGACGGAAGCATTTTATGCGAGCAGGCCAGGTGGGGACCCATGGAGTCTGTGAGACAAAGGCACACTTCTCCTCTGTGTGCCTATGGAGTTCTATTAGGTGCCTTAATACATACCCATTTAACCACACCAAGTAGGTAATTTAGGTGTGTTTGACGTATGTATGTTAAATTCACCAGTTACGTAAGCATTATGGAATAAGTGTGGATTGCGGTAGTGCAACCAGTCCTGACAAAAGCCAGGAGCATTTGGGAATATAAGTGACAGGAACATGTTGACCCTAAGAGGAAGTAGGGGTACCTAGAGCCCTGGGACTTCCTAACTTTTCCCAGTTTTAATCATACTAGCTGATGCGCAGATTAAAATATTAGGGCTATCAGGTAGATATTTTTAAAGAGTAACCCTACCCCCACTCACTACCCTATTCCTTTTCTAAAAAAGTGCTGCTGTGCTTCTCTTAGGTTGTAGCACGTTCCATTGAGCAATGGAAAAGAACTCTATGATGAAGCATGCCACCAAGGGCAAAGCAAAAGGATTCTTTTCTTCCTTAGGTCGACGGGAAGGTTCTTAAATGATCCAATTCCGTTGGGCTCTATAATTTGTGTAAAGTTCTTTGTCAGAGGAGGGTTAGCCCATACTCTACAGCACCTCTTCACCCCACTTAATTTGTTTATGGCTAGTTTGGTATTACACCATCTACATTAAAGTACAGCATTTATAGTTTCCATTGCAAACTGATGTACCTGATTGCCTATCGACTCTGCTTGATGCATGGCACAGGGCAAACGATCAAGAGAAGTATGGACATCATGGGGGTAGATGTTTACCACTAGAGGTTTGCACCCTCTGCAGATCACTGCTCGGCTCTACACTCTTCAGCAAGCTTTCCAACAGACTACCTATGCTGCATTTGAGCCTGTGAGAAACTAAAGATTAGGGCTCGAGTTGTACCAGCTATGGGAGAAGCCGGTGGGTGACTCAAACATAGCAATGCATTCTGGGAATGCTCCCCTCCCCAGGATGCTGGAGTGGTACAAATACACCTTGTTGCTATAAGCTAAACTAAAGAGATCTCTGCAACACCAGCTCAGGGTCAATTCCAGGGAGTAGTACTCTACACTGTGTATTTTTTATGCGTTACTCAGGACATGCACTTAATCTCCGCATTACTGATCAAATAGATGTTCTTATAAAAGTCCCTTATTTGCAGTGTTGCGTCTTGATACTTCGTTCAGTGCTTGTCCTGCCAGCTAAAGGCTAGAATGTTTGCTCGAAATCTGCAGACTTAGGTGCTCAAGTCTTAAATGTGGAAATGTTATAATTCTGGCTCTGCTGCCATCTGCACCTCTGCTCCTGTTGCACAGAGCTCAGTTTCAGGAGGGATTTAGACGCTAACCTGCATTCCGGGAGAACTACTATTGAAACCAGGGTGTAAACCTCAGTTGCCTTTTATTTCCATCTGAATCCACCGACATTCACATGGTTATAGCTTCAAGTTATTCACCTGCCACTCTTGATGGGCACCAAATATTTTTATAAGGACAACTGAACACAGAGGTACCAAAGACTTATTGAATCTATAACTACTATTTTTCTGTGAGATGAAAGATAGATGAAACTACTTTTCATGCAGGTGCCAAGATGCCATCTGGCATTACATACATGTCCGAAATAATGTCACAGTCTAAATTGCAAAGGAACAGTTTCAACCTATCTGTGCTCACCTAGAGAGGAAAATGTAATTACCAGGCAGTGTTTGCTGGTTGAATTGTGAGCAGTTATTATCAGGTTGTACATCTAGTGTGGGTTTTACCAGCCAAATCCCATCTCATGATGACACACCTCCAGTGGTTTTCATTCCTTGAGTAGTTCGGTGGCATTTGAGCATCCGTTTCACTTTTTGTCTTGGCCACTTTGTCCGTTTCACATCAGTTTGACTGGTTTCCTCTTCATAGAATATATGCATTGCTCCGTCTCTGTGCCCTGATTCTAGTAGACATCAGAAAACCTCTGCTGCACCAGGAAAAGTCTAACCATAGCTCATCACTACCACAGACCAAATATATTCCTGCTTCCTGTGTGCGCGCGCCTTGTGAATCTCTGAATTTTTACTGCTCCTACAGGGAGAAACTACATTGACTGCAGCTAAGTTGGTGGAATGACTAGAAGTGGATTTGTGATCTCGTTTAAACCAACGTGGCTGTCCTGTAATGTAGTAAACATGGTACCTACAGAACAGCAAATATAGCACTAGTGTAATTTCATAACTCTTTTGGGTTCTTAACCTGGTTATTTCAGATTGCTTTGGAGGGTGGGAGATGGTGGAGCAATCTTAAAGCAGAAGTTTCAGTTGTATTTGCTCTTTAATTTTAGAGTTTTGGCCATTCCTTCTCTAGCTGAGGCATTGCCAAAACAACCTCGTTTTTGCTTACAGCCATGGGTTGAGGTCTCTTTTTTTTCCTCGACCTACCAGCAGTACATATTGATGTGTTTCTATCGTTAAAAAAATATATTATAATAATGTTTGTCGCATGACATTGAAGCCTGGAATCAAACTGTATATACAATCGGTTCTCTTTTCCTCAGGAGTGGATTCTCCTGACACCTGACTCTTGAGTTTTGTCGATTGAGTGCTGTACAAGGGGACAAGACTTATTTTTGCAGTAGCTCGGCGAATTTGGGAAGAGTCAATGGTTCTCGTCTTCTGATAAGTCAGACCACATCGCTCTTCCTCAACTACTGATTCGGGGGACAGTCCTACTAGGCACATTCAGAGTGACAACAGGAGATGGTACAGAGCCAGAGACGTGAAATCATGGACTTGAAAGCAATATTGGTTCCACTATTGAATTATCACACTTTAACAAGATCACTCTAAGCATTTTGTGCCTTAAACTTTCAGAAGTTGAGAGATCCTGTTTATTGCTGTTAGTGGGGCAGAAACTCAATTACTCCAATATCGTCCTACCAAGGTCATCTACTGCTGCAGAGTAACCTTAAAAGACATATTGGTGGTGCCCAAAACTCATCTCTTCGAGAAAGGTGCTTGAAAATCTCTGGTACGAAGTTCTGTACATTACTGTGCATCGAGAAACCAAAGAAGAAATGACAAAGCACTGTAAATATTGTACCTTCATACGCACATTTTGGTCTTCTGGGCTAATGATGGGATTGAACTTCGCAAAATATTATGCGATTCTTACATTGCTGACCTCTCCTCAGTGGTTCACTTTATCTTATTTACCTGATTTGATTAGATTTAAGTGTTCCAGATTATTTGAATTCCCCCAAACATTTATTTCGTACATTTTAACCAAATTATAAGTCATTAAATCTGAACTTGTAGTTTACGTACAACATTAACAGGTAGTCCATACTCATTGTTATTAATCTAATTTTGCCACATTTCCAGTTGCAGTTCGGTAGACTATAATTTGATTCCGAATCTAATATGATAGAGGAAATGTCATGAAAGCAAATGTTTGAATATTCTCTGGAGGTGTAAACTAAACAATGCAAACTGGCTACAAACCTCGGGGCAGATTTATGAGCCCCTTGCGCCACTTTTGCGTCACTTTTAACATGGGAAAAGTGACGCAAAAGTGGCGCAAGGGGCTCATAAATCTGCCCCCCCATTTTTAAACTACTCCGATCAATTTCCTTGAGTGCTTGGACAATTCGTGTTGCCTGGGAACTTCAACATCAAGAGTTAAATCTGTATACTAATTCTGCATCCAAATTCCGTTGACCTGTTGCTTATACTTAGTAAGGCGGACTCATTTTTGGAAAAACCTCTACATATAGGCACAGACCTATTTTAATCGAGTACTGAACTTCAAATGAGGACTATATGTTTCAACGCTGTCAAACTGTGTCCACAATACCTTTGGGGGAAATGAGATACCTTGCTAACTTCTCTGATAAAGAAAAGGGTGTGAAAAGTTGGAAAACATCAGATTCTGCACGTCCTGTAATCGTAGAAATGTGGGTAGCAAGCTTGAATTTTGTATCTGTGAAATTATAAAAAGCTGTTTTAGTGCAATAGCAATTCAACTAAAGGAACAGGCATGAACAGCATACTGTGTTCCCATACATATGTGTGGGATTTAAGGATATGTTCAAAGACTTGGGGCCTCATTTAGAGTACTCTGTTATAAATACGTCAGAGCACCGTGTCCACCAAACTCTTGGTCTGTCCGCTTTATTTAGAGATTAGTGGACCAGAAGGTTTTAATCGATGCAGACCCTGTTGGTATCATTGACAATTCTTCCTCAGACTGCTTGATCGAGTAGGGGATATTGGAAAAAGGGCATTACACTGCCTGCCCTATTTTGAGTTAGTGTTTTTTTGTCATAGTCAGGAAAAACCTGGCAGAACGGACAAAACAATGACCACCATACCCTTAGTTTTCAAAATTAAACTCCCGCCTAGGAAGTTTGTTTTTGAAAAACAAAAGTTAAGTTTGGTGGACTGCTTTCAGAACACAAACTGCTGTCCACCAAATCTGTATTACCCTGAATGGCAGTTCAGTTTCTGTGCTGCATCTCGTTTGAAAATCTGATTAAACCAGATGTAGATGTTGTGCTGTTCTAAATATTCTGAGAGTTAAGTGTTAAGTGTCTCCTGAATTTAACAACTGCGAGAAGCATGATGAGACTAACATCTAATATCATGGAACTGCCTAACAAGGGCTTCCTGTGCAGGGGCATCACTTTTTTCCTGTTTCTAGAAGCGGAGGACGAGGATGTTTCTGAAGAAGAAAACTGGGTTAATGACCTCAAGAACATGACCAAGAATAGACAGAGGGCAAGGATCACATTGGGATTTTGATTCACAATTAAGCATAGCTTATGTACACTGCTCTAAAGTGATGGCTTTAAACTCAGAGAGGGAATAGTCTGCTCTCAAGAAGAGTAGGTCTGTCACATCTTCTATAATAACTCCACTGACTGTTCACGTACATTCAGAGTGTTTACTTTTGATTTTTCACAATGCTTTTGGGAAGGAGAAATTACCAAGTTATAAACTTTAGGTGTAGAAAAATTGAGTACATTTTAATAAGTAAAATGCCGCCTAAAACATACAAAATCCAATTAGTAGCACCAAATACTGAATTTTTGGTTTGAATTACAAATGGCACCACAAAGCACCAACTGTTGTCATCTGGTTGTGCTAGATTCGGTGAAAGTCAAAAGTTAAGGCCAACTACGATGGAGCATCAGTCAGATATAAGGACTAGGGTCATCCTCGTGGAAAGTTTACCTTCTGACATAGTAATGTTTCTGGAGGAAAGTAATCTTCAAATTGTCAGTGAGGCACGCTGGATCTGAAGTAGGGCTTGATGCAGTGAGTTGCTGAAGAGTGAAGTCCTGGCATAGTTGTTGGCAAAGGTGGGAAAGCTCATAGTGGGCAAAGATTGTGCTTGGGGAGGCCTCAATTTCAATTGGTTGCTGCTCTGCCTCATTCCCACGACGTGTCCCTGCGTTTGGGCTTAGAAACATTTCATGGAAGTAGTTCTCCTTCACTGGGGCAAACAAGCAAGCTGAGGCAAATGGGAAATTCAAGGCAGATTTCAGTTTCCAATGGTTCTCAAACAGGAAATTGCCGCCTAAAACATACAAAATCCAATTAGTAGCACCAAATACTGAATTTTTGGTTTGAATTACAAATGGCACCACAAAGCACCAACTGTTGTTATCTGGTTGTGCTAGATTCGGTGAAAGTCAAAAGTTAAGGCCAACTACGATGGAGCATCAGTCAGATATAAGGACTAGGGTCATCCTCGTGGAAAGTTTACCTTCTGACATAGTAATGTTTCTGGAGGAAAGTAATCTTCAAATTGTCAGTGAGGCACGCTGGATCTGAAGTAGGGCTTGATGCAGTGAGTTGCTGAAGAGTGAAGTCCTGGCATAGTTGTTGGCAAAGGTGGGAAAGATCATAGTGGGCAAAGATTGTGCTTGGGGAGGCCTCAATTTCAATTGGTTGCTGCTCTGCCTCATTCCCACGACGTGTCCCTGCGTTTGGGCTTAGAAACATTTCATGGAAGTAGTTCTCCTTCACTGGGGCAAACAAGCAAGCTGAGGCAAATGGGCAATTCAAGGCAGATTCCAGTTTCCAATGGTTCTCAAACAGGAAATTGGCAAAGTTTTAAAGTCTATTTCTTGTAGCTTGGGAACAGCGGATGTACACTCTAGCCAAAGGTCCAGGACATTGGGGGGCACCACTTGGGAGTTAGTACACACTCCAACAGAGCCCAGCATCAAGGTTCAGAGCAGGTCTAGTTGGTACGGGTCAGCTGAGCAGTTGCAATGAAAAGCCTCTGGAAACTTGTGTTCCTGTAGCTCAAACACGTCAGCCAACTAACCAGCGGACTCCCTTCTGGGGCACTGATTTCAAGGTAAGCAGGTCCAGTCTTACTTCAGGTTTCAGACAGCTAGGCAAACCTTTTGATCTTCACAGGTCTAGAAATGTTCTGAGGAGAGTAGTGGTGGTGCCACATTTGCACTAAGTACCAGCCTGTGGGTGGGGGAAACACCTGACCACTCCCTAACTAATGAGTTAAAAGATCCCAAAGTTAAGACTACCCCTTTTGGCAGCACTTCCATTGTGTTTTACTGTAAACTATTTCAGTGCCTTCACATAGTGCGTTCCTCTACCTAAATCTAACATGGCAGAACCCTTATTCCCCCATGATCAGAACTCCCTGTTCCCACACAGTTGTGGCAATGATAATGGGCAAACCCTCCCCTGTTGTCTCTCATACCAGTTCTGGGAAAGCCCCCACCACCCACTGGTTTTGAAGCCAAGCTGACTGGGAAGACAAAGGAAGGTAGGCCCTAGAATGAGCTACACCTACCGGTCGGGGGCTGGCTTAAGCCATCCTGCTCAAGAAATAAAAACACTTCTACAAACACAACCCTTTTGTCCACTGTCAGGGAGATATCCACATCTTGCCACAGGACAACCATTCAGCAGTTGGATGACATTGGACACTAGCAGAAAGGTACTTTTTCCTTAGGCAGAGAAATGACAACTTTCTGAAAGTGTTATTTCTAAAATAGTAAAATAAAATTTAACTTGACCATTATGTTGGATTTTAAATTACTATTAAAATGAGTCCTTGAATCATGGTTGTAGCTGCTCCCAAACTGAAATGAAGCCTACATTATTATAATGTAACCATAGAGTTCTCCTATTGGAGAACCACCCTTACTAGACTGAAAAACTACTTTGGGGGGGGTTTCCCTGCCAGGACACGTAAAAGATTAAATATTCATACCCTATTTTTTAAATACCATTCACCTTGCCCTGTAAATGCTAGGGGTTCATCTTGGGGGTGACTTAAGCATTAAAGGAAGATTTAGTCCTGGCAAAATTGAATTTTGCCAGATCAAAATGGCAGTTTAAAATTGCATACCCAGGCTGCAGGGTAGGCCTGGACACATGTTTGATAGTGCTACTTTAGTCGGTGGCACAAAGAGTGCTCCAGCCCAATAGTAGCATCTCATTTACGGGCCCTGTGTAAATGTAATATCTCATACTAGGGTCTTAGAAGTAAATTTAATGTGCCATACAGCAAAGCCAATTTCACCATGTTTGAAGGAAGAACACAGGCATTTTACCACTGGTTAAAGTGTGCAGAGTCCCATGGCCAGCAAAAACAGGTTGGTTTAGTAATTCCAACAGAGCAGTTTTCTTCTTTTTTTTTCTTTTTTGCAAAACAAAATATAATCGGACCGAGCTGTTTTAATTGATTTATGATAGCACTCCAGAGCAGGTTTATACACTTCCTTATCCTCCAAAGCATACGTGCTTTGCAATTTTCTTTCAAGCTATTTACAGTATTTGCCCTGCAAGAGCCAGGGAATACCAGGGAGCTGATGGACGCTGCTTATAGATCTAGGGGGCATATTCTCAAGCTCCTATCGCCACGGAAACGTCACTTTATTTTACGTACCCGTGGTGATAGGGCCAGCGCCCCATTCTCAAGGCAGCGTTAACCCACTTAACGTGGATTAAAGCCACATTAAGGGCCATATGTAGGTAATTTCTATTTACCGATTCCTAAATACCGAATTTTACCGATTCGGTATTTAAGAATCGGTAAATAGAATGTAGGTAAAAAATCGGTAAATTTTACCGATTCGGTAATATTCGTTATTACCGATTCGGTATTTACCGAATCGGTAATAAGGCATACCTTCCCATTCCCATAGGAATGAATGGGAAGCCATTCACTATTACCGATTCGGTAAATACCGAATTGGTAATAGGGGGAGCATATTCAAGGGTGGCAGGGTGTCACATTGACACCCTGTTGCACCCCTGAATCGTGCATGTGTGCACATGTGGCGCACATACATGCCCTAAGGGCATGTATGTCTGCCACATGGCACTTTTAAAAAAGCACAAAATTGCTTTTGAAAAGGTATTCGGTATTTACCATCAACTTGTAGTTGGTGGTAAATAACGAATCCTTAAACCAAAAATGCACTCACTTGAGTGCTCCCTACATAGGATTTAAGGATTCGGTAATTTACCGATTCGGTATTTTACCGATTTCTTAAAATACCGAATCGGTAAATTACTGAATCCTTCAATCCAGCCTCCTACATCTCAAAGGGCTAAATACCGGTCGGTAACGGAAAATGTACCGATTTTTGGCCGTTACCGACCGGTATTAGCCCACCTACATATGGCCCTTAGTGGCTTAACGCTGCCTTGAGAATAGGGCCCCTTTCACGCTAAACATAGCGTGAAAGGGGGCGTGTAGTGGGTGTTTCGGTGGGCGTACCTCCTCAATACCCATTGAATTCAATGCTGCCACCTATTATCAAGGGCGGCGATAATAGGTGGCACCGCCTAACTTAAGACCAGAAAAACCCTGGTCTTAAAGTGGCGAAACGAGGAGAAATGCTTAATTTCTCCTCGTTTTTGCTATTTCCATGTGTGCTGCCCTGTGCAGCACACATGGAAATAGTAAAATGCCATGGTTTGTGTACAGGAAGGTGTCCCTTCCTGTACATAAACAAACCTTTTAAAAAAAATGTTGTTTGTAACTATGTGTGCTGCATGAAGCAGCACATGTGTAAGTTACTAAACAGCATTTTATGTTTGTTTATGTGCAGGAAGGGACACCTTCCTGTACATAAACAAACCTCCCTGCTCGCAGACTCCCCTGCACTCTGGTGCAAGGTTGCCTGCGTTGGCATTAAGTCGTGAGACTTAGCGCCATCGCAGGGGGAAAAGCCAGGCTGCACCATATCCTTGGTAATATGGTGCAGCTTGGCGCTTCCGAAGTGGCGGTGAGAGGCAATAAGCCAAGTAGGCTAACGCCTCCCTCCCCCACTTCCTCGTGAATATGCCCCCAGATGATTTGAATAGCGAGGAGGACCATGGCAGAGTGTAGCCACCTATTGACTTTGTCCATGTCCTCTTCTATACAATGCATTAAGCTAGGGCTTTTAGGTTAAATCCTGAGGATCACTCTTACTCAAAAAGGGAAATCATGAGGGGGCTTGGCTACGGAGCCGAGGGAAATGGCCGCTGCTCGGGGGAGCTCTGTGGTGGTGTAGGTTGACGGGCATCCTCCTGGTGTCTATTCCTTCACTTTGGACCCTAAATAAGCCCATATGTACTGGAACCTGTGCTGCACAAAGTCTGACCTTCGTGGACAACTGGTGTGAGCGAATGTCATGTTGTTTGATCTTTATCTGCCGGCCGTGGCTTAATACGCAGTTGTGGCCGCCATTTTGAATTTTTTCCTCTCGATATCTGACGACCTGAGTGCTTTTTCCTCATGTTTCACATTCCACAAATGCTCACTTTGCATTTTTTCAGCGTTTTTTAATGTATTTGGCAGTATTCTTCTCCCTTAACTGAATATCTTTTTGTGCATGGCAACCTAGGGGTACTTCTTTTTTTTGTTGTTGCTTTTTCTCTTCACCTCACAAGTTTCCTAAGGTGACCTCAGACACCATTTTAGGTGTTAACGCTGCTTGGCTGCAATACTATTATCTTAAGTATTATTGAGGAGATTTCAATATTCTTATTTTTTCATGGCAATGCCCAGCTCTACTCGCAGTGGTGCACAACCTCCCCATTGCACGTCTTTGGAAGACCATAACCCATTTAGTGCTCTACAGGAGAATATGGAGGAGGCAGTCTCCAACCCTGTTGGCGTGAAGGGCTCCGCTCTTAAAACACCTCATTCTAACTCCAAGCCGGGTTCCAAAATACCCGCTGCAACGAGTTCTACGTCAGGTAAACGAGTGAAAACAAACCCTCCTTCTCCTCCTAACACTTCCTCTTCCATTTCTATGGAGCTGATTCTAGAAGAAACTAACTCTCGTCTCCAAAGCCTTGAGGATAATTGGTCCGATACAGTGCAAAAAGTCGATGACCTAGAACAAAGAGTTGACTCTGTTGAAATAGTCACGGACCAGGTTCCATCTATGCGCAAAGAGATAGATAATCTCAAACAGCAAGTGGAAAATTTGGAAAACCGTAATAGGCGTAATAACCTACGCATCTATGGACTTGTTGAAGGTCTCGAAGGTTCTACTCCTATATCAGTTTTTCAATCTTTTTTACCACCTCTTCTTGGCTTTTCTGACAACCCACAATTAAATATCCAACATGCACACCGATTGGGGCAAGTCTCTCGTTCTACATCTTCTGCAGTGAAGCTGAGAGGAGTTATTTTGTATTTTTTGGAATACACTGAACTACTTAAAGTGCTCCATGCCGCCAAGCAAAAAGGAAAAGTTTCTTGGAATGGATCTAATCTTTTCTTTGCCCCGGACTATGCCAAAGTGACAGCAGATCGCCGGAAAAAAATCCTGGATATGAGACCTGCTCTTCGCACCTTAAATGCTCGATATGGCCTATTCCACCCTTGACTTTTTAAGGTGATTTTTAACAACAAAACAACACTTTATGAGGATCCTGCGCTTCTTCAACATTTTTTGGACACTTGTAGAGTTGAATCCATGGACATTCCTAGACCTGAAATGACTTGATTGCTTCAATATTGTTTGTTGTTATTTGTATTCCTCTACCTCCCTAATGTATTTTGTTTGGTAATTTATGTCTTTGGTTGCTAATAATTTCTTTCTCTTCCCTACCAGGTGCGGTTTTGTAGTCCCACACTTTATGTTCCCTTTGTTTTGCCTGGATGATGTTCCCTTTGCCGTTCCCATCCTGGAGTCTTCCGTTCGAAGTGCTGTTTCCTAATGTGGCTCCTCCATTCCCACTCTCTTTGTCTGTTTGTGGTATGTCTTTTTGTTACCCTTCTTTATTATCAAAAGTTTGATTTGTTTTGTCTTCTTGTTTTTTGTTCTGTTCTCCCCTTTTTCAAACCTTCCCTCTTCATATCTTTCTTCTCCTTTTTACTTTACGATATCTCTTCCGTCACTCATTTCCCACTTTTTCAGTCCTGGAACTGTTCTTTTATATTTGCTCTTCTATCTTTTATCTCTCTCTTAGTAGTGAATTTGTTAATTTTACTGTTTGCATAGTAATTGTGCATGTTAAAATGTTCTGGTTGTTTTTAGAGTTGCTACATTGAATGTTAAGGGAGTAAATAATCCTATAAAAAGACTACAGATATTAACCAATTTAGTTAAATTAAATACAGACATTGCTTTGATTCAAGAAACTCAGTTATCTGAAACTGAAGCTTCTAAACTAAAAAGATGTTGGGTAGGCCATGTTTTTTCCTCTCCTGCTCTATGTAAGAAAAATGGTGTTTCCATTCGTTGTCACCAAAAATTTAAAATCTCTGTTACGCATCAAGAATCAGATTCAGAAGGTTGTTGGGTAATTGTTAAACTTCTCATTAATCAAATACCTTTAGTTCTTTTTAATATTTATGCACCAGTTAATGTTGATGATGTTTTTTGGACTCATATTTCTGATAAACTTCTTTTATTTGATGATGATTATATGATTTTTGGTGGAGATTGCAATCAAGTTCATGACCCAATATTACACAGATATTCTTCAGTTAAAATTGTTAACACTAAGATGCATTCACAAGTTACATCTGCCATACGCCGTAAATCTCTAATTGACATTTGGAAGTTCTGCAATCCTGACCTCCGAGAATACAGTTTCTATTCCCCTCCTCATCAATCACAATCCCAAATTGACTACCTCTTTTTCAGTAAATCCCTAGCCTAAGGTTCTCCATTCCGAAATAGGCTCTATCTTACTTTCAGATCATACCCCAGCTTCTGTCGACTTTGATCTGTTACCTTTTACCCCTCATGCTGGTAGATGGCGCTTTAATAATACTTTATTATCCGATCCTAATTTTTCAGGCCAATTCAGCTCTTTTGTTTCAGAGTTCTTTTCTTTTAATTCCACTTCAGACTCCTCCCCTGTAATGGTTTGGGACTCTTTCAAACTGCAGCTAGAGGTTTTATAATAAATTTTGTTTCACAAAAAAAGAAGTCTTTTGAAGCTCAAACTGCCCAATTACTAGGCGTGGGCGGAATTTGCGTAATCGCGTTACGCAAATCTTCGCTAAAACGTCAAAAATCTCTGCAAACACGCGGAAATATCGCGACGACATGGAAGTGCTTGTCCCGCCTGTCCACGATGTTTTTTGCATGATCGCGTTGGAAAAGTGTCGCCAACTTGCCCATGTGGTCACTAATGGGTCAGGACATCTTGTTTTCACTTGTCCCGACCCGCTCACAATGCTCTTTCCTGTTCCAGGTCGCGCAATGCATGCTCGCGTCCGTTCGTGATAAGTATTTCCTGTTTGGGAACGCATATTATGTGTTCGCGACGCTTTCTGCGTGCTCGGGGGGAAAATATCACGCAAACTTGTCCATGCGGTCGCAATGGGCTCGGCCATCTTGTTTTTCACTCTATTGCTATGGTTCTGGGGCCTGCTTTTCAATCCTCCCTCTATCTTTTCAATCCTTTGTTTCTGAAAACTTTTTTTAATCTTTTTTATTTATTATCTCTCTCTCTATTTTCCTGATTCTATATTTTTTGTTTTTGTCTACTTTTTGTGTGTTTTTAACTACTTTTTTACTCTTTTTCTATTACCTGCTTTTTTCATTTCTTTTACTTACTTTTTTAATTTTTTCCTTTTCTTTTCCGCCCCCGCCTACCCCAGAACCATGGCAAAGGGCCGCAGCAGGGCTCATCGCAGCCAGAGCCGCGACCGCCTTCCTCGCGCAAGGGGTGCAGGCACGGGCCTTATTTGGGGAGGTGGAGTTGGCCGTACTGTTTTTTTTTGTGCAGCGCCACCTCCCCTTAACCCGGGCAGCAGGCGGCAGGCCTGGGTACGGGATCCGGGAGCGTCGGCAGCGGTGGGGAAAGGTGCGCCGGGCAGTGTTTTGCTGCTCTGTGGTCCGGCGCAGCCAGAACCAGTTGACGCACTGGTGGTCCAATATCCTGGACCGGGAGCAGGACCTGCTGGACCTGCTAGGAGTGGAGGTCCCGGGTCTTGGTGAGTAGGTATTTAATTATTACTAATTTGTGTCTGTTCTTCTGCTCTGTGTTATATATTGCAAATATATATTTTTTCCAACCAGCTAGAATGCTGCTGCTTACATTACAGGTAAATTACGTTTAAAAGGCTTCTGTGATTGTTATTAAGGGTGGGCGTAGTTCGCGAAGTAGCACTTCGCGAAGCTACGCAAAGTGAAGTTCGCACTACGCGAGCTACGCGTAGCACTTCGCGAACTGCGTAGTAACATGTTCGCACTGTGCAAGATGTTGTTTTCAATGATTGCACAGTGCGGACAAGCAACCGGCACTGTGAAATCATTGAAAATGGCATCTTGCACAGTGCGAGCTGTAGTTTTCTGCTGCTCGAGTGGATTGATACTTAGGTTTAGTTACTTATTATGAGTTTCTAATTTTTTAGTGGTCTGCGTGACTCACCCTCTGTTACGTCACAGACTGCTGAGTGCTGCTAGTGCTTATCCCAGTCCTTAGTAGAACCTTTTGTAGTTTGTTCAGTGAGTGGTAATAGGCTTAGCACTAGCAGAACATCAGCATCAACCAACCAATAATTTGGTGTATGCAAAAATGTAGGCATGTGTCCTCCATTTATGCATTTTTGAGGACTAAAAGGAGTGGAAATGCTTACTTAATGTACAATTGGCACGCCTGGAAAAGGTGGGCTAGGTCAGGTGGTACGTACTACTTAGGCTTAGTTAGTATTCTGGAATCAGATTGGAACACTGGATTGGTGTTGATAAATAATAACTAGTCAGTCCGCGAATCCCCCGATACTATTTGTCGACCAGATCAGATAGGTCAATTTTATTGCAATTGTTGTTTACATAAATGTTTTTTTGATCGTCTTTTAAAAATATTTTATTTGTTTCACACCAATCATCAATGTTTGTCTCTTTCTTTCTTATATCTTTCATGATCAGCACCCTGGGGCAAGAAGACGGGGTCAGAGTCTGTGGGAGCAGTGCAACACCAAGGACAGGAGGACCAGAACGAGGGCTCTTCTGCTGGCCCCAGTAAGTCTTCCTGTTTTTAATATTAATAATTCTTATTCACTAACTTTTACTGCACCGTATTTTTTCCGAACTATTGTTTCCGTTTCCTAATGCTATTTTTTACCAACAATTATCCTTCTATCTAGACTAACTGTTTCTGAATTTCTTGTTATCCCTGCCTCTAACTGCCTCTGCTATGACTCTCTGTACTACTACTATTAGTCTGTCTGTAGCTAAGCTTGCCCAGTTGGCCACTCTTTATTTAAAAGATTTTAAACAAAACTCAGATTCACCAGTAGCTCTAGCCATTGAGTCCAGTCATTTGGGTTGTCCTCTTGTACTCCTTCTAGTCTTCTTAATCTTGAGGCTTTATTAATCTTGAGGCTTTATTAATCTTGAGGCTTTTCGACAATTCCCACCAACAAAATGCCCAACCAGATTGTACTATTTTGATAGGATAGGACATACTACTACTGTTGTAGGTATTTTGCATATACAGAAGTTTGCACAAGAAAATAGGATGTTGGTGATGGGAGGTTGGACCTTCCTCACACCTCAATCAGAACAGAACCCACCACAATCCCCTGCCCGACTAGTTATAGTAGTGTTGCCTTACTGTTAGCTCTCCGAACCCCCCCAAGATACCCAATGAGTAGACAACCCAGAACATAATACTCCCGACCTCTCAGTCGTGGAAGCAATTCACATCCACACCCTTCCTTTCGCTCGCTCACTCGTGTAAGTCCATCCACACCAAATACCACCGAGTCTATGTAACTTCAAAAGTTTTATTTGCAACGGACAAGCTCTGTACGTTGTTCTATAATGCAGCACCGACAACAAAATGCATAAGATTAAAACTATAAACTTGGTTACACTAGCTACACTTACAACAACTACAAGTCCATAGAACGAAGAAAAAAAATGAGAAATCATGATAACTGAACAGTGGTGGAAGCACCACCATCCCCTTGGTAGGAATATAGTTTATATAAAATTATAAATGAAGATCTCTGAGTGAGTTCTGTGGACCCCTCACCTTAGAAGAACCTAGTACTGGTTACATCATAAGCTCTGCAAAGCTCTGGTTAGTAGCAGGGAATCTTCCGTCTGTTATGAGAAAAATGGTGCGTGTTTGTATATTGCAAGCATTTCTCAGTCTTGCCAAAAGGTGTAGCATTTTTATGGATAAGCAATATGGATTTACACCAGAACTCCATAACAAAGTGGCTTGTTTTGTTTGACCTTGTACTCAGTGCTTAGACAGTAGCAATATGAGCTCATGTGGGCTCAAAGGCATCTTTATACAACAAGCTGCGAGGTAACGACGCGTGTGCAAAAATAAAACACACAAAGGTAAAATGGTTGCATGGCTCGGGCTAACTAAGCAAAGACTAGAATGACCCTAGGGACCATATAACTACTAGTGTCTACTCTACTACTACCTGATTTGTACTAGTGATGTATGTTGTATATGTATGTATTACTATTAACTCATGTTTCAATCTTGCTAGTGAAAAATAGGGGGAGGTATATATGACACCTACAAAATTTGTAATGTTTTTTCAAGGCGCACTACCAACCACCAGTGCTGAGGCCAGCGGTGAAGGCGATGCGGCTGCTGATGGCGGAGAGGATGCGGCAGTTGCAGGAGGAGCTGCAGGGGGTGAGCCAGCAGCAATGGCGGGCGGTGGTAAGTTAGATTCCTAATCCTTACTTATTGACATTACACTCACTGCAAGGGTGTACGGTATACTGTACAGTTGAGACTTACTAAGTAAGAAGTTGTTGTGAACGGTTGAAGACACCCTTTACTTAGCATTAGTAAAAGCATTAGCGGCGGGAGTGTTGAGTAACCAATGGCCTCTTCTATCTGATTTTAACTCAGCTGTGAAAGTTTTATGGAGAAGACTAAAAGTCAGATCAGATGAACTTGATGGATGGGTTGAACGAAAAGGGAAAGAAGAGTGGAAGGAAGAAGGACGGGCGAGATTTAATATTTATGACTGGCAGTGAAGGATATGTGGGATGCATGCATGCATAGGTGGCTGATAAGAATCAGATGCATGGTTGGTTGAATGCCTGAAACTCCCACAAATGTTAAAGTCCAAGAAAGTGGGAGGATAGATACATACCACAAATGTTATCTACTGTGCTTGCTAGTGCTACCGTGCCACTATGTGTAGAATTAATTTGTCTTACTGCTTTGCTAAGAGTTTATTTTACAATAGTCTTGTTTTTTCTTCTTGATATATAGCAACTCCTTCCAAGGAAAAACTTGACAGGAAGAAGTTGGCTGCCAAGGCCCGGCGCCGGTAGCTGGAGGCCATACAGCGTGAATACCATTGGCTGGTGGTCCTGGAAGAGGAGGAGGAGGAGACGGCAGCAGCTGCAGCCTCCTCTAAGGCGCCGGGCCCGAGCCACCGCCCTCCAGTGGTACGGTGCCACCGTCTGGCAGCCGCCCGCCACCACCCCTCCTTTAATAACACTGCTGCCCCCCCTGTGGATGCAACTGCCATGCATTGAAGTGCCGTGTTGCCCGCCTACAGAAGCAAGTACGTGTCCTCCAGAGTCAGGCCCGCCGAGTATAAGACCCTGTTCATTGCCCCTTTTTTATTTATTCTTTTGGTGGGTGGGAATCGGGCGTTGGGTTTTCTCTTTTCTTTGGACAATTGGACATTATGTTGGACTTTTTCTTTACGGACATTGGTTGGGATTAGGGAGAGGGGTGGGTCAGGTGTTTTTCATAGTTTAGGGGATTAAATAATATATTTCTACTTTACATACATGTTGTTAATGTTTTCTGGGTGGGGTTACTGTTTTACATCACACTGTTTCCTTGCTGGTACAGGGCCGCCCAGAGCCAATGTTTGATTTAAATAATTGGCTGACTTTGTAAGACACAAACAGATAGATGTGGCACCCCTCACTGAGTGACTTGTCCTACTAGTACTGTCAGTCTCTTCTACTTTATGCATTCTGCAACTGGACTCAAAGGGGTGTGTGAAATTGAATTAATGAAAACATGTCCATTATTAATTATGCCTCCCTCAGACATATCTTACCTTTCCTTGATGTTTAACTTAGGCACAGCGATTGCTGCATGGTGATGATGGTTTTCTTTCCTATCATGCCATGGTTGTGGTGGTAGTAGTAGTAGTAGACACTGGCAGCAGCATTTGCAAAAAAAGAAAATTAGACAGTCAGTAGCCTGAGAGAGACTCTTCGAGGAGTAGTAGAATGAAGTACAGTACAGAACTTACTGCCAAACAATAATATGCAAAAATACAACAAAACATAATGGTGGTGGGGATAGCCTAGTACACAGAGTTATAAACTCTAGTTGTGTCGAGTCACTTGACTAGGCCTACAGTACACTGGACACAAGTGTAATTGTTAGTGCTGTGTAGGAGGATGACGACAAATCCATTAATCCAGTCGATGCCGGCAATTAATGCTGATGTATTAGGTTCCTTTGGTAAAACAATTACCTCACAAATATACTGCTCATGGGTGGGCAAGCAGAAGAAGATCCCCGCCCTGCCTTGAAATTGAAGTACTGTTGCTTTTGCCACATCCGCCCCAGCAAGCGTGTGATAAATTGTTCGTGTACATTTAATTTAGTCACACCTCAATAAGTCACACAGCCCGGGGGAAGAGGTTTAGGGTTTGTTGAATGGTTGGGAAGGGGGGTTTGGGGAAAGGTTTGAGAAAGAAAAAACAATATGCATGGACAAACAACAAACAACAGAATCTTTGTAGACTACCATATCCATATCAATATGTTAAGGGAGAAAAAGGAAATGCATGCATGATGATGATAAGGAGACCCGGATTACATACAATTTGTATTCAGTGTTAGCGGGCTTACTTTTACAGATAGCAAAGCAGGTTTTAAAATATCTGTTGGGATGAATTATAAACAGAGAGCAAACCTAATGATAATAATTACAACAAGAACACACTGTTGTAATGATTGTAGACAAAAAAATAATCAAATTATTTAAAAGATGATCACAGTTGATACTGTTACTGTGTTATCCTGGTCAAATGTGGAGTTGCATCTCGGCATTCCTCTTGGTCCTCCCTTCCATGGATGCTCCATCCATCAATCTTGGGTGACGCCACTGCCTGCCTGGCAGATGTAGATTTATTGGTAAGGTAAGTGTGCATTGTTTTCCCAAGTATAGCACAGGGTAAGGCCCGGCTTGTAATTGTAGATGGAAAAACAAAAGGGATATTGAGAAACCAAGTTGAAAAAATACACAAGTTATGGTGTAGTTCAACAAGAACACTTTCCGAGGCGGCATGGATGCACCATCCCTACTCTAGTCTGTTTCCAGCATTAACCTACAACACCAACAGGACAGAGCAGGCCCACGGTGATGGCACCCTATGCACACCCTCCATTTAGCGTACATTTTTGAAAGAGTTGAACAAAGCACATATCCAGCAACATAGCATTTTACAATTTAAGTGACTAAATCAATGCACCACAGTCATACCACCGCTACACTCGACTCCACCGCTACACAGACATTTAGGTCTGCTGTGGTTGTTGTTTACTTGTTTACCTTTTATGTCACTCATGAAACGCCCTGACTTATTCCATCAATCATCTCCGATCCTTGTACTGAGTGACTGTGAAGGATACTATGTCACTGTGGTCATCATGATGGTGTTGTTCAAATCAGTCTGCAGTGTACCGAGTGAGTCTAGATTCCATATTCAAAAATACAATGGATCGGCCTGCAGTAGAAGTACAATTTTGTTATTAAACAACAAGAGTGGAAATATTGACTTGAGTCACTGTTAGTGTGTAGAGTAAATACTAGTACACTTTGACTTCACTTCATGCACAACAAACAATAAAAACACAAACACCAATCACTCAGAGTCGGTATCCAATGCATGCCATTCATTACCTGTTCCTTCGCATCTTAAGTGAAGTGGATGTCTCTCTCGCCATCATCATCATGGTGTTGTCCTACTCAGTGTGCAGTGTACAGATTGAGTCCCCTTCCTATATTCAAAATGCAATGTATCGGCCTACAGTAGAAGTACAAATTTGTTATTAAAAATACAAGAAGGGAAATAGTGCCTTGAGTTACTTTTAGTGTGTAGATTATTACATATAGTACACAATGAAGAAACTTCATGCACAACAAACAACAACAAAATCACTCAGTCAGCGTCCAATGCATGGCATAATTCATTACCTGTTCCTTCTCATCTTCAGTTAATGGGCATTCTCTCTCGGATCAGAAAGGAGGATAGCTATAATGGTCATCATCAATCATGTTCCACTTCTTTTAGAGGGACTATTCTTCTATTTTGCATCATCCAATCCTCATCTGTCTTCTTGATGGCAATGGATTTAGGGAGACTCAGGATGATGGAGGAGCAGGATACGGAGGAGTGTACTGTGAAATGCAGACAGCTAAAACTCGTATATGGCAATAAAACAAGTAGAAGACGGTGGTGATGGATTTGTTGTAATTCGAAGTTTCTAACCAGAAAGACAGACACACAAATAAAAGAAAATAAGGCAGGAAGAAAGTAAAAAGTGCAAGCCTAATTGTCAGGGAAGTATAGTTCGTCCTCAAATTCTGGGGGTTCAACCAGAAGTAGGTAATCATCATTTAACACACCACTTCCATCACCTGAGCCGCTGTCCTCCTCTTCCTCCCTTGATTCATGCATTGTGTAATTCGGTGGTATAAAGTGCTGATTCATTTTGATCATGGTTAACCTCTCCACGTTTTTGGGCGAGAGACTGGTCCTTCTCACTATTACAATGGAACCAGCAGCACTGAAAACACGTTCAGAAGAGACACTTGCGACAGGGCAAGCCAGATAGTTTATCACCAGCCTGCTGAGCAGTGGCCATTGGCCCCTTTTCCCATACCAATACCGCAATGGGTTTTGATCAATGTACACCTCTGTTGGGTTGTCCAGATAGGCCTGGACCATCCGCTCAATGTTCAGAGGTGCTAAACTTTTTTCAGGCTCTTTTCTCATTGCATCAGCACTGGACTTACCAATGCCTTGCTGTAAATACCAATCATTTAACGATTTTACTGGGCCTAATGATCCAGTTCTTGCTGTTGTCGATAGTGTTGGTGAGTGTTCTGAGCCAAACGCACTGCCCTCAGGCTCCGAAGTTGAACTTGACGCCGGATGCTCTGCTGCAGTACTTGTTGTGGGTTTATCTAGCGGGCTTTTAATTAGCAGTCGTTCATTTTCCAACTTACTCGCTGACTCAGATATCCAAGTTTTGTACCGGGCAACATCCATTTCTGAAAAAGGAATTAATGTCTTCAGTGCCCATTTTGTCCGTGGATCCAGAATAGTGACACAAATGTAATGTTTTTGTGACAAAATCTTATTTTGCACCCTTGTGTTGTCAGGTAAGCGACAGGCTAAGCTCTCCACCAACTCAAATGCTTCTTTTTTTCCTCTACACCTTTGTATGCTTCAGACACCTCCTTCAGCTGATGCTCTAGCATTTGCAACAATGGGATAGCTTGGCCCATATTACAGTCCTACTTGCTGACTTCACGTGTGAAGACCTCGAAAGGAAGAAGCATCTCAGTCAGGCATTTAACTAGGCACCATTGGTCCATCTGAAGGGTCATGCCTTTCAGAGTAGCATCCCCTCTTCGCATGACATATTCATTGATTGGCCTGTACTGCTCAAACAGACGGTCAAGCATGTAATAAGTTGAGTTCCAACGTGTTGCCACCTCCTGGATGAGTGCTTTGACTGGCATTCTATAGTCACATTGAATGATCCTCAGCTGCTTCCGAGCTTTAAAAGAATGGCTGAAATATGTGCATATTCTTCGGCAGGTGGTCAGTAAGTTGCTGACTATGGCTTATTTTTTCAGAAAGTCTTGAACTATAATGTTAATGCAGTGCGCCAAACATGGAACCCTGAAAAAGGAACCAAGCTCCATGGCCTTAAGTACATTACTGCCATTATCTGTGGAAACCAAACCAATCTTAAGCCCTCTTGGGCGCAGCCATTCAAAAACCTTGCTGTGAAACTCCTCGAATATGTTAACAGCAGAATGAGATTTCTCCATGGCGAACATGGATACAGTTGCATGTTTCCGAGTAGCTTTAAAAATCTCAGCTGTGTCAACAGCACCTACTTCAGATAGCTTATCTCTAACCCCCACAAAAGAGACCCAGTGTGCAGTGATGCACATGTAATCAGTGGCTTGGCAACTGGTCCACATGTCTGTTGTCAGGTGGATATTGTGAACAGCACTCTGCTGCAAAGCTTGTCCAACCAATTCCAGCACATCATGATGTAGTGCTGTAACAGCAACTCTTGCGAAATAGGACCGGCTATGAACCTTCCATTTAGGGCAGATGGTTGACACAAATTCAAGGAAACCCACCCCTTCCACAAATGAAAAAGAGAGAAGGTCCAGCGCTAACATTTTGGCCAGCTTTGCATTGTACAACCGTGCCGTTGGATGGTTGCGTTGGTACTGCCCCTCCAACCTAAGCATGCTGTCAATGGTAGGCTGGATTATTTTCCTTTGTGGTGCAGTTGTTTTCTTTAACCCAGTTAGGCTCAACGACGCACTTTGTTTCATTGCAGTTCTACTTGGTCGGTCTGAGATGTTGCTGAGGATGTGGGCGGTACCACTGACTACACTACTGGGGACAGGGCTAGAAATGTCTCCCTCTTGTTCACCCTCCGCCATGATAATATCATCCCCTGATTCTTCATGCCCAACAATGGGTTGAGTTTTACTTTGTTCTAAGCGAAGTAGGTGAGCCTCCCACACGATAGTGTGGTGTATTTTGAGATGACTTGTTTGGCCTCCGGTACCATAGTTTGTACCAAGCTTACCCCGCCTAACAGCATGCCGACAAATTGAGCATATAGCAATGTTCTCCTCGTTACTGCTAACCCAAAAGAAGTCCCAAACAGGGAAGGAGAACTTTCTGGTGCTGCTGGATGTGCCACTTTCAATACCAGATGAGCTGGAGGGTGTGCTTGGAATGTGACTCTGTGCAGCTACACTATGACTTCTACCACTACCTACTGAGGTGGTGGTTGAGCTGGATGTAGGTCCCTGCCTTTCCTTTGCAAATGAAAATATGGAAGCTTGAGGTCGTGGTGGTGTTACCTGTGTTGGTGGTATCCGTGCTACATCCCTTGCAGCCATTTTGGATAGGGTAATAATGTTGGTCTCCATCTCCTTTGGGCCGGGAGTGATGTCCATGATGACTGGCTCATCATCATCACCATCCCCCTCATGTACATCTACCTCCATAACTCTAAGGCTTTCTGGAGCCTTCCTTTTCACTAGCCTTGTCTTGTGGCATGCATCACTCTCAGACTGAGCTGGTGGCTTCCAAGTGGCATCTAGATCATCAGAAGCGGGGCTTGAAGAAGAAGATGATGGACTAACCCTCCTTTGCCTTGCTGGGGGTCTGGAAGACAATGGATCTTCTGAAACAGTGGTCTGCTCCACTTTGTCTGCAGGAAGCTCAATTTCCTGAAATGCCCCTACTTCAGGAGGAACAACTACTATTGTGGGCTGTTGTTGTGGCTGTTGTTGTGGCTGCTGCTGTTGTTGTGGCAGCTGCTGTTCTTGCGGCTGCTGCTGGTCTTGCGGCTGCTGCTGTTCTTGCAGCTGCTGCTGTTCTTCCGGCTGCTGCTGTTCCTGCGGCTGCACACTTATCTGCTGAGTTTCCACCTGCGTTGATTGTGTACTACTTTGCGATAATGCCATTTCAACATCGCTGCTCATTAGTAGACTGGCTACCTCTGCGACACTCATGGGCTTGTGCCTAGGTTGGTGGGGTTGGCCCGCTGGTGCAGAGGTGATGCTCCCAGCTTGGTTCCTGGACAACGCTGCTGCAGGTGTCATTTTTTTGGTCCCAAAAAACACATTGGCCGGCACACCAGTCGTGGTTAGTGCCTCTTCCTTTTTCTGTTCCTTCTTCTTCTCACCGGCAACTTTCTTGGTACTGGAGGACCTGGTACCTTTCTTTGGGGCCATCTTCTTCAGATGTCAGGCAAGACGCAGGTGCACAAGTTGCAGAGATGTCTGTGGTCACACGTGGACGTGATGTGGTGCACAGCAGGACTTCTGTCTGGCAGTACAACGGATGATGTTGATAGTTACCTCCTCCTCTGTCTTTTTGTGCACCTAAAAGCAAATAAGCCAGGAGAAGAACATCAGTGGAATGTTGCATTTGTTGTTGTGGTTCAATTACTACTAGTACAAACAAACAAATAAAAGAGATAGTGTAGCCATTTGTGAGACTTTGGCAACAAGGGCTATGGTATACTACTTACTGTGTACAGTGTACACACTACACTCTCAGGAAGGATAGGAAAAAATAAGAACAACCAAAATACAAATGTAATGGAAGGGAGCTGCTGCTGGCAAAGGGGATGGATGGAAGCAGTAAGCCAATAGGAAAACCATGCAGGCCTATATGGCAAAAGCAGCACACTAATAACTCCCACCAGAAAAGGCCACCAGCCACATAGACACTCACAAACAAATCACAATCAACAAGCAGGAGGCCTGGGAAACAATGAACTGACAAAGGCCTATAAAAGAATCCAGGCAAAGGATGCATGCTAAACCACACTGCTTTGCCTTTTTAATGCAATAAAATGCAAAAATTAAAATCCACAGGGCAAAACAAGGTCTGCAGGGTGCACTGCACACCAATACACCAGACACACACAACAATGGCATTTCTTTAACACACACCCAAAAACAGAAATACCCCCCAAAAACACATTTTCCAACTCAATCCAATGCCATCCATGCCCTAAATGATGTTTAAATTCAACAGAACACACAGAAGCACGTGTTTAGTGCACCTGTGGCTACCTGCTCTAAGCCTATTGGATGAAAACAGGCCCGTGGACAGACAAGACCACACAAGCTTGCAGGCCTAGGCTTCAAAATGGCCACCAGCCACATGGCCAGGCCCAACCAACTACAAAAAACAGAAGACAGACAATGCAGGCCTATTGCAAAAAGCACACTGCCTGCCTTCAAAATGGCCACCTACCTCATGGCCAGGCCCACAACAAGAAGCCTAGGCCACAAAGGAATACCATGCAGGCCTATATGGCAAAAGCAGCACACTAATAACTCCCACCAGAAAAGGCCACCAGCCACATGGACACTCACAAATCACAAGCAACAAGCAGGAGGCCTGCGAAACAATGAACTGACAAAATGCCTATAAAAGAAGCCAGGCAAAGGATGCATGCTAAACCACACTTCTTTGCCTTTTTAATGCAATAAAATGGAAAAAACGAAAATCCACAGGGCAAAACAAGGTCTGCAGGGTGCACACCAACACACCAGGCACACACAACAAAGGCATTTCTTTAACACACACCCAAAAACAGAAATACCCCCCAAAAACAAATTTTCCAACTCAATCCAATGCCACCCATGCCCTAAATGATGTTTAAATTCAACAGAACACACAGAAACACTTGTTTAATGCACATGTGGCTACCTGCTCTGAGCCTACTGGATGAAAGCAGGCCTGTGGGCAGACAAGGCCACACAAGCTTACAGGCCTAGGCTTCAAAATGGCCACCAGCCACATGGCCGGGCCCACCCAACTACAAGAAACAGAAGACAGACAATGCAGGCCTATTGCAAAAAGCACACTGCCTGCCTTCAAAATGGCCGCCAGCCTCATGGCCAGGCCCACAACAAGAAGCCTAGGCCACAAAGGAATACCATGCAGGCCTATATGGCAAAAGCAGCACACTAATAACTCCCACCAGAAAAGGCCACCCGGCACATGGACACTCACAAATCACAAGCAACAAGCAGGAGGCCTGGGAAACAATGAACTGACAAAAGGCCTATAAAAGAAGCCAGGCAAAAGATGTATGCTAAACCACACTGCTTCGCCTTTTTAGTGCACTAAAATGCAAAAACGAAAATCCACAGGGCAAAACAAGGTCTGCAGGGTGCACACCAACACACCAGGCACACATAACAAAGGCATTTTTTAACACACACCCAAAAACAAAAATACCCCCCAAAAACACATTTTCCAACTCAACCCAATGCCATACATGCCCTAAATGATGTTTGAAAAACATTCAACACACACCAAAGGAACAGTTGATTCATCATGCACCCACCCATGACTAGCTCTGGGCCTACTGGCTACCCCCAACAATAAAAAAACAAGCATTGGCATAGCCAATAGGTCTCGCTTTTGGGACCTTATAAGTATTTAGTTATGCAACTGTTGCACGGCTAAACACTTATAAGGTCCCAAAGGCGAGACCTATTGGCTATGCCAATGCTTGTTTTTTTGTAAGCACAGGTAGATGAAGTTATTTGCCCAGAATGAGGACGTTGAGCCGAAGCCAAGACTCGAGTGAAAACTGTGTACACGTTCTGGCACAGCGTGGGTTAAATTTTGATTGGGGAAGCAAAAGAAACATTGAGCTTCTAGATGCGACGCGGCGCTGCCTTCTGTTGTCATAACCCGCCGCAGTTGCACTGCCACTGGGGCAGACTGCTCGCGGGAATTGCTATTCGTAATCAACATAAAACAGTCGCCGACGCCTCCCCCAGCACAATGCATTTCCCCAGGACAAAGGCGCATTCAGTGGACTTGCCAGCGAGCGCTGATAGCACATGACTGTGCTCTCTTATTCATCTAGCGTTTTCCAACCAGAGAGAAGCGGCAGCAGAGATTGGCAGAGAAATGAAGGGACGTGCGAAGGAGCCTCCCCCAGCAGCAAGGGCAGGACGCCGGCGAGCGCCAGGAAGAGAGGAGGGCAGCCGCGCTGGGCCCTGCCAGGCAGAGCAGGTAAAAGAATCGCGAGCGGCGCAGCCACGCTACTGCCGGTGTTCCGTCGGTTGAAGCTCCCCGTTCACGCGCCCAGAAGTAACTCTTCCTCTACAGACACTCGCTGATGTCTGTTACCGGAAGTGTGCTGGGAATTTGTTCATTTAAGCAACGATACTAGAGGCAGCTTTTTTTAAATTTAATTTAAAAAGAAACAGTTCCTCATACTTTTTTATTTTATTTAAAAAAACATGTTTTGGTCAGTCCATGCCGTTCGTGTATGAACTTCACATTGGCAGTGTCCTTTTGTGCATTGGTTAATTTGTTAAAAAAATGGGTGCTCGCAATGGCTAGACTTGTTGGCTTTGTCACCGGCAGCATAAAATCACTGTTGGTTCAAATGCATGTGTTACCCTATTAATGTCAGTTCTTCTCAAATTATGGTAATCTACGCCTCCCGGTGTCACCAAAACGCCCAACTGACTAGCTTTCCAAAAATCGGTCTTCGAACCGCCCGAGTGCAACGGTGAAACAAGCATTGGCCGCACGCGCGCCTCGCGCTTTAAGTTTAAAAAAAAAAAAGACAAGCCCGGCGGAGCGTGGTGCACGCGCGCACTTGGGGGTGGGGGAGCAGACCCTTTGAAGTGCTCCCAAAAGGCGGATTGCATGGCGGCACGATGCGCGTGATTGTGCGCGTGCTAGCCATGCAATCTGCTTTTTGGGAGCACTTTTGAAACCCGTATTCTATAGTCTCGCTTTGCAATCGCTTATTCGATAGCAAGGCGAGACCTAAAAAAGAATGATAAGTACCAAAATTGTAGTTGCGGCAACTGCAATGAACCCAATCAAACAGACACAACACCAACTTACTTGTAAAATATCAAATTCAAAAGTCGTCAAATCCAATGATAATGATGCAGCAGACACAAAGAGTGATCCTTCCAGCTCAAAATCTAAAGGCCGAATGAGCAGGAGATGGACAAAGCACTGGGAGGAGCCTGCTGGACAGGAACAGGAAGCACTCTTTGCATAAAAAAGACAGCCAAATGTCAATCTGAGTATTTTTTTTCATCCAAATCATCATTTACAGAAGGTTTTATGCTGCTAGAGATAATATTCTTCTGCAAATTGAAAATTTGGCGTGTTCGCGATCGCAAGCTTCACCACACTTCCGCCGGATGTCGGTGGAACGCCCAAAATGACGTATTTGCGATCTCATGCTCTCTGTCACGGTGGAGATTGATGTATTAAGGACCTCACGCTCTCTCTCACGGTGGAAAATGACGTGTTTGTGATCTCAGACTCTTGCGGTGTCTGATGGCAAGGCGAATGCCGTGATCGCGATCGCAAACTCTCGCGGGATAGCGCGATCGGCTATCAACATCTCGTGGAGCACGCGAACGGATCGGAAAACTCGTCGGCAAATGCGGGTATCCCGGTAAGGCGATCGTGCGCGTGAGAACGCATTCGCAACGCTGCGAATCGCGGAAATTTTGCCATTTTTATTTTAAGAATATTGACTCTTTGTTAACAAAATTTCTCTGGAAGGGTAAATCACCTCGGATACCTTTGTCATCCTTGAAGGCAGATAAATCTTTTGGCGGTCCTAAATTTCCTGATTTCAAATCATATCATTATGCTTTCTCTTTAAAACAGTCTTCTCGTTGGCTTTCTCCTGAGCATGGTATTCATCCCCCCCCATGGATCGCTATACAAAAATTATTTGTGTCTCCTTTTGATTTTAAAGAATCTCTTGCCTTTACAAATAATATATTCTCTTTTCGAACTCCGGTTATCTCCCATACTCATAAAATTCTTATCCCTCTTTTACCATCTTCTTATCCCTCACCTTCCTCATTAGATCAGCAACCAATTTGGCATAACAACCTATTACGTACAAAGAATCGCACCTTATATTGGAAATCTTGTAGACTCAAAGGTTTACTTTGGATTTCACAACTATTGGAAGATGGTGCTCCTTTATCCTTCTCCGATCTTCAAAAGAGATTTTTATTGCCATTGTCCTTTATATCACAATATAACCTTTTACTTCCTTCTCTTACCCAATATCTTCTCCCTTTATCATCTACCCCCTAAACCACCCTTGAGATGTTCCACTCTTTTTCCCTTATTTAAATTCTTCTCCTTCAGCTTCCTCTTTGTAGATGCATTTATTTCTTTTATCAGATAGAAGCAAAACAAAGGCTGGATTGCCGTGGGAAAAGGACTTATCAGAATGCTGGTCGACCCTCATCTGGGGTAAATTATTGTTTAAAATTCATAAAACTGATAGGGCTGCTAACACCTCTCAAACTCTCTACTTTATTTACCAACGCCTTTTATTTACCCCCGCTAAACTATCTTCCTTCTCCTCAACCTCTCTATCTACTTGCTGATCCTGCCCTTGCACCCATGCTGACTTAAAACACATGCTTTATGATTGCCCCTCTATTTCTCACTTCTGGCACTCAGTTTGGTCCCAAATTAATAAAATCTTTAAAACTAAGGTACCTTTCTCCCTTCCTACCATTTTCTTAGGCTCTCTATCACCTCAATGGCCTCCGTCCCCATCTAATTTTAAATTAATAGATTTATTATTAGCAGTAGCCTTACATTTAATAACTTCCAACTGGAAACAGGCAGACAAAGTCACATTTAGAGCATGGTGGAACGCTGTATGTTTTCATCACAGACTTGATACAAGCTACATTACACCCAAATCTTTATCCATTAAAAGAGATCTATTGTGGCTTCCTTTAACTAATTACTTAACCTGGACTGCTTCATCTACTGTTACTCCAGTCATCATCTCAGATGACGTCCGCAAACCACCATAATGAATTATGTTGTCTTTTATTTCTTTGAATCTTTTATTATTAGTCTCCCTTCAGTTGTAATACATATCACAATATGATATTCCTTTTTTAATGCTTTTTATGCTTACAGTGTTCATTTATATACATTTTTCCTTTAAGTGTTATCAAGTTAAGATATGATTCCCTTCCTTCTCTTCCCCTTCCCCCTTCCTCTCCTTTATTCCTTCTATTTCGTGCAGTATTTTCTGATAATGATTGTACTTTTGTTTCTTTTTGTTTTTCTTTCTCTCTATAACTTGTACATGTGATTGGGTTGTATATATCACTTGTACATGCTGCTTCTCTTCTGTGATTTATTTATTGTTGAATAAACTCAAACTTAAAAAAAGAAGGGAAATCACATGTCTTACTAGCTTAACTGCCTCAAAGAGGTTCTTGAATAATTTTTCTTACTCCCAGTGTTTGAAATCTGTATTTTTTCACCACTCTAGTATTTGCATGCCCACTTGGGTTTGCATGTTTCTCAGTTGCTTTCCCAATGAACTGGTGCTATGAGAATGGGATTTGGGGGATATATGGTTAAACTGTAGGGAGTAACATACAGCATTCTAGTCTTGCTTGGCCCATTTAGGAGAGGGGGCAGCACTGGTCTGTACACGCATTCCTACTCAAATGTGACAGTGTCTGAGATTATACAGTGCAGCAACCACTGTATGAACACAGAGCAGGAACAGATCAGACTTTAGAGGCCGCCTTTGAGAGATACAATGGATAGATTCACTTTCAGTTACAAACAGGAAATATTAGGTGTCTTGCCCCCTACAACGCATTATGGGAAATAAATAGGGGTGGGCAGAATTTGCATAGTCGCGCTATGCAAAACTCCGCGAAATGGTAAAAAAGCTCCATGAACACGCGGAATTGCTTGTTCGTGATGCCTTTTTCCTATTCGCGATAGCTGTTTGCGTGCTCGGGGAGAAATATCTCGCGCACATGCATTTTGAGAACCCGAACAAGCAAAAAATTCCGCGAATCCACGGAACGCAGAATTTTGGGCAATTCCGCGTTCTCCGCGGAATGCAAAATTACCCAAATTCTGCAAATTCCACGAGTGGAACGGAATTTACCGCCCATTTACGGCCCAGGCCTAGAAATAAACCCCCAGGCTGTAGACATTGGGAATGGGGAGAATGATCAAACCATTGGGATAAAGAAATCTGCAAATTTTTTTACTTGGGAATTTTTAGTTACCATAAGAGAACTGGTCACTGCTTTATAGCACATGCTACACAGGTGTGGTACTCTACCACAAATAGATTATGTCTTGATCAGGTACTTGATTTGGCAATTAATCTAGCTTGTTGGGGTGGTAAATGTGGCAATGCATCACCTGGTCTTCATAAACAAATGCTATTCTTTCTGCTATTCAGTAGTGTTATTGTTGTGGGTTTGGCTAATGTATCCACTGATAGAGATAAGGAACAAGATCCCCAAGGAGCTGCATGCTCCAACAAACAGTCCTGAAACTCCCTGTACAAATGCAAATAAGAACACTGAACAGGTCATGCTTCCTTTCTTGTCAGAAGTTTGGCTATATCCTAACTCTGAAAGTTAGGGTATTCTAACTGCTTCTGCCCATAAGTGGGAGAATACCATAATACCACACTCTCCTAAAACTGAATAGTGTTTCAGCCTTTTTATTGTAGTGTATGTATGGTAGACAGTAACGGCCCGTGTAGGGCATTTTACCGGGGCGGTGACGTGGCGCAGAGGAGGGGCAGGATGGGGGGTTGCAAAATGCGGCAAACGGCCGATTGCAGGTAAGTTACGAAAAAGAATGGATAAAACGAATTTCGCTGCAATTTCGCCAAATGCGATGCAGCGCGCGCAACGAAATTCGTTTTATTATTTTTTTTCGTAACTTACCTGAAATCGGCCGTTTGCCGCATTTTGCAACCCCCCCACCCTGCCCCTCCTCTGCGCCACGTCACCGCCCCGGTAAAACGCCCTACACGGGCCGTCACTGATGGTAGAAAGTGTTATTTGGATGAGAACAGCGCAATATTACTAAAGATGTTTTGCTGCAGTTCTGTACAATGGTTGTATGATGATACATTGCGTGCCTGTAACACGCTTGGTAAGGAAAGCATACATATTTAATATTACATTTATTTATATTTTAATTTGATATCACATTTATTATTGTTTGGGCGAACCTCAAACCCCCCTTTTAAATTTACTCCTAATCTGTCTTTACTTCCACCCCTAAACTTACTCTTACCACCACTAAATCCTCAAATGAACTGTACAAACCTTTACCATCATCCACTCACTCCTAAATTATGCATATGTACTTTTATCAATACTTATCATGCGTGGTAAGGCACAAAAAAGTACCTGCACAATTAAGGCTGTTTCCCATGTGGTGTGGTTTTGCCACATTAGATTTGCTGTTCCCAGTGAGATGTTAGTAGGCTGGTGCATAATGACTTTGTTCTATGGTAACTCACATAACTCACATAAGACTTGTACACTTTTTGTTACTAATGTATTGGCATTAAACCATGATTACAATCTGATTAATAATGGTTCTGTGCATTATTTTCATAGAGATTGAAATATTCCAAGATGGTTGTTCTTGCACGGATCCAGCTCATATTAAGGTATCCTGGATCCTTCAACCACAGCACCTCAGCATATGGTGAGCAAAAGATCTCACTTCATATTATAGGCATGAACGTCAAATCAATAAAAGTCCAGGTGTGCCGGAAGTGACATCACATGCCATTTGACCTTAACATTCACTCACGCACACATGCTTACACATACAGAGAGAATCTCACAGACACACACTCTCACCTGCTTGCATGCACACAAACGACATTTAAAATCATGTTTTACTTACCTCTGCTGCCAGGGAGAGTCATATGTTATTACACTAATAGTGAATAATATATTACTATTCATTATTAGTGTAATAAAATAATTAACAAAAACCAAAGAGATCAGCGCCCCAAACCGATGTCCTTATAGACAAAATGTCCCTGTGTTCCTGGCATTGATTTTGCTACCTCTGAGGCTAGGGGTATCAAATGCAGTGCCAGGGGTCGCATGGTGCAAGTCAGGGGTTGCAGCTGCGAGCCCTGGGGAACCCTAAATGACGTCCACGATTATAGGATGTGTTTAGCACAATAAATTGTTAGCTCAGCCCATGCGTATATGAGCACAACACATTCAGTAGTTTCCTCTCTGGCCAAAGGAAATGCCTGCAGCTGCAGCATCTTGCTTGCCTCTAACTATAGTAAGGTGACACCACGCCCTTTTCAACTGTTTTGGGCCCAGACAGATCCCTGTCCTTAATTACCATGGAACACAGAACACTCTGCACTGATCCCTTTTGCTTATCACCTTGTCAGATGAGCCTGAAAACAATACATTACATTTGTCAAGAGGCCCAAGCAACCCTCTTTAGTCGCCTTTAGCCTTTGATCTTCTTAGACATTAAGCATCTCTGCCAATGGTGAGCAAGACACACTTCACATATTTTCTTCTTTCAAACAATGCCTCACTGCATGCTTGTTCCCAATCTGTATTTCTCAGTTCTTGGCCAGCATGTCTACCTCTACATGTAGCTGTACATCATTCACATGTTCTCGTACAAGGCGTAATGCATAAAAGAAGCACTAACCTTTACTGTGATGGATTGTACTTTATTATTTTTACCGTTTGCTTGCTTGCTTAGATACGACATGGCCACGATGTTATCAATTGTGGAGCAGCCTTTCCAAAATCCGGTCTGGTAGGGTGGGAGGATTTCGTTCTCTTTAATCCATCTATTTAATTCAATCAATAAGGGGCTGGCGTAGGCTTTTCCTTCAATGTCCAAGAGGGCAATTAGTCTATAATTTTTTGGCTCTGTATTGTCTCCTCTCTTGAAAATTGGATGTACAAATGACCCTCGCCATGAATCGGGCACCTTTGCTTTCAATCGACATTCGATAAACAGATTGGATATACTGAATCTTCTCTAAAGATGACTCCAGAAAAACCATTGGGCCCTGGTGCCCCGTCTTTTCTTATCTTTTTTATTACTTTTTCGACAGCGGTACAGTCTTGTTCTTTGCCCATAAATTCCACTGGGACCTCCTTGTCTGTGTTTGCGCTAGCCAAGGGGAGAACCCCGGAGCATCCAGGGTCAATGGAGCCATCCTTTTCAATATAAATTGTAGAGACGTCTTCTCAGGCATGCGTCTGCATGTACAGAGTTGCGCCTGTCTACTTTACCTTTCTCCAGGCTGGCTATGAATTGCCAACGCTGATGTTGTTTTTGAGGTTTTGAGAGCTCGTGTATCGTTATCCAGTCTTTCTCTATTTTATTTTGTTTAAGAGACCATAGCAGATGTCTATGCTTTTTGGATAGGTCTTTACACTTTTCCCTTGTTTCTGGGGTTCCTGCAATCTTGTGTGCTCTTTTTGCCCTCTTCAGGTTACGTATTATTGTACTTAGTTTTGTGTTATTGTGTCAAAGTTGTGAAGTGTGCATCGTCGTTCCATATGGGCTGACTTTGTAGTTTTTGACAAGTATAGATTTTAGAGCACTAATCAACCTCATCCAGTTATCCACACTAGGTTGGTTTCCAGGAGGCTTACCTTTACACTCTTGTTTTTCTTTCCATGCGTTAAATAGCGTGACCTGATGCTTGTTCCACTTTAACCTTCTGACTAGTATGTGTTCTTCAATCCCTGTTGAATGGGATACTACAGCCGCTTGTTCCCTCTGTGTGATATTAGTATCTATTTCAACCTGCAGCAATTTGTGATCGCTAGTTTCGTGTGACTTTACTTCAAAGGTAACTATTTTCTGAGTGAGAAGGCTGCAAACAAAGATGTAGTCAATTGTGGAACAGTTCTTAAATGTGTCCGTTTCTGAGGGTTTTTAAACCAAATTTTTCCATGTTTCATTGGTGGACTTTAAATCGTAGTTTTGCAGAAATGAATTGAAAAATCTCTCAGAGCTGGTTGGACACGACCTGTCACTCATATTTGTTCCCAGATAGTGTAGATTAAAGCCTCCTACAATCACTTTAGCCGATAGTGCATAAGTATGTAAAATTTCCTGTCTTAGAGTTATAATGTTTTTTGTAGCTTCCAATTTCAACGGACCGTGTGCGTTTAAGTATATGTTTATAACTGGGACCGAGGAACTATCATCTCTGTCCCGTTTTCCCTACATTACGAGTGCCTGTAACGCGTCTGAATCCATTTTTACCCTTTTTACTGTTATCTGTTTTACATGTTTTACATAGATCGAGATACCCCGTGATGGTCTACCAAACTGATTATGTTTAGTTACTGGTTTGTGAAAACCGGCGTAGCCTTCAAGGTGAACATGATCTGTGGCCCAGGTCTCTTGTAGGCATACAATGTCTCCTTCCTGCAGTATATTTGTTGCTGTTACTTGTTTAATCACTTTACATATGCCTGCCACATTCCAAGAAATGATTTTAAGATTGGAAAGTAATGTATGGTTACTGTACGGTGTACTAGACACTTCTGATACTGTAGGGTTTGCGGTGGACAACCCTTGTTGATTCCGTAAAGTATCAGTTATGACCACTTGGTCATAAGGAATAAGGAGTGCTACATTGTAACTCTTTGCTTATCCTACTGAATAGATCGTTGAATTTCCAGTAGCCCATCGTCTTTTACTGTCCTATTTATGGTCATGTCTTCCTGTCTCCTTACTGAAATGGTTACTTTCTCATAGTTTTTGTCTAAGTGTATTTTTAATGTGCCTCTCAATATCACATGTGGGTGCTCTTTGGCTTTCATTGTAGGATTTGTTATGTTTGCCGACTCCAGCAGAATTCATGGATAATGTTCTTGTTCTGGTAAGCTTACAGCAATACCCCAATTTTAAAAAATATCTTTTTCTCTAAGCACTGCTTCAGATGTGCGATGGTTTAACCAGGTCACTATAGTATCTTCTTTACAGATGTCTTTGCCTTTTGGTTCAAATTGAACCCTGACTATATATTCACTTTTTATGTGAGACAATGAAGGTATATGTTGAAGGAGCCTTAGTAAATTCCCCCTATTCATTGTATTGTGTCTGTCCTTTGATGTATACTGTGGTTGAAGAATTGTTTTACGCTTGTTTCTAGTGTGGGCGGACGTTAGTGTTGTACCCGACATGGGGTTGGGGTACGGTATTCCTTTACGCTGAGTCTCTCCTGGTGCATTGGCAGGATTAGTGTACACAATTTGTTGGTTTTTTGATCCACCTCCCATTGTTTCCTTAAACAATCCACATTCAATTTTGTCCCTAACAGTTGCATTTGTTGTTTGTACAGTTTTCTTTGCTACTCCACTGTTTTCAGTGGGCATTGATTCCTAAAACACTAGTGGGTTTGATGTAATGTTTTCTGTCTGAAAACCTTCACCCAAAGAGTTTTTTTGTTTTTGGATCTTAATGAATATCGGGAATAGTTTATTTGATAATTGCCTTTCCTGGTTTAGAGGGGAGTTAATTATGGCCTCAGTAGAGACATGCATAGACTCATCAAAGCTCCTTCTGATTTGTGTGGTCTTTTGGCGCTTCAATTGTTTTTTTTGTTTTTTCTTCATACATTGTGACAGGTTTGAATCGGTAGTGCTGGTTGGGTTTTCCTGTTTCTTTTCTTTATCTGGCTTTCCTCTAGTTGCTATTGATTGAGGAATCGTTATTGGGTCCGTGTTTATGTTTGTATTTATGCAGTCTTTGTTGGGAGTTTTTTTTCTTTGTTGATTTGCTCGGTTGTTGCAAATGTTCTATTACCTACTAATTGAACTGATTGTGTCTTTAGATCTTCAATAAGGGTAGAAAGCACTTCCGGGATTGATGCCAATTTGTTGATTGTTGGTCCACAGGCACAATCTGTATTTAAAGTGGTTGCATATGCTTGGGCTCTTGTTATTAGTTTGTTCAAGTTTGCCAGTTTTTGATCAATCCCTGATATTGTTGTTGCCATGATATTGAGCAAATCCACTTGGTCATCTATCTTGTTTGATTGATAGTTCAGTGCCTCAAGTGTTTTGAAGAAAATATCCCACATAGTTCCTGAGTCTGTCTTTACTACTGGGTGTGTAATATCAATATTTTGGCCATGCTTGTCCTTTACAGGAGTTTTATTTAAAAATTCACTTTCGGCTGTTGGGTGATTTTGTGTGTTGTCTTTACTATATGGGAACATATATTCCGATGTTTGAACCAGCCTACTTTGGGCTTCTGCTCCCTCTCCGCCTTGTTTTTTTCCTCCTACTACCTAATTTCTTGTCGTGTTTTATAAACTAGGCGACGTTACTATACAGGTCGATGTTTGCGTTATACTATCGATTTTGCTTATTTCCACATGTTGTGAGATGTTTGAGGGATGCTTTTTACTTGTACCTCAATTGCTTGTTGGGCCCCGGTGCTCTGAAATTGCTCTCAAGATTTTTGTAGGGTTTGTTTAGCAGGAGATTCAGTGGAATATTTATCATGTGATAATGAGTGGTCTGCATTCGTCAGGAGTTCCTGGTCCATAATAGACCCCCATGAATAGTCCAGTTGTTCTTTACGTTCGTGGTCCTGCTGGGACCTAATTAGAGTTGTTAGCCCTGTATTAGTTTGATTGTTTTTTTAATTTATATTCGTTATGTAAATAGATGGTGGGATTGGTGATAGTAAATGATGATCCCATCCCTCCTGCTCCTCGTGATGGGATAACATTGCGTCTGCTGGGTCATTTAAAAAGTTGAACTTGCTTGGTATACTGATCGACTTTGCAAACATTCTATAGACTGGCAAGATTAAAGGCTGCGCCACTCCCTCAGATTTACCTTTGTTGTTCTTTGTGGTTAAGCCTTGGGATTTCTTTTTCCTTTTTGTTGTTGGGAATGTGTCTCTCTCTCGCCCTGACCTCATAGTTTATGTGGAATAAGACTTTTGCTTTTTTTTTAAAAAATTTAATAAAGATTGAAAGATTGATTATGTCTTAAAAGTCTTAAAAGTCAATGTTATGTTTTTTAACAATACCGCAGCACAGTCCTGATAATAGCCAGCCGTGATGATTGCAGTGGACTATGCCTCCCTGAAAGTATTGGTTGTGTGTCGAACTGTTTTTGTCTGGTTTTTGTCGGATTCACCCAAAGCTACTGATTTATTGATTTATTTATTGACACCACTGCTGCGTGCTGCTTGCTGGAGGCTGGAGGCTGGAGGCTGGAGGCTGTGAGCTGCACGCTATGGGCTATGTCTATGAGCTTTAACCTTTGATATTGTCACAGCCAACAAACACCAACCAACCAACACCAACTCCAACATCAACTCCAGTAAAGGAGCGAGGAGGCGACAAGTGCCCAGACTCACCACTCACTGCCACTCGCTGGTCACCAAATGGTGGGCATCTGTGTTTTGACTGGGCGCGCCAAGCGCCCTCCAAGTGCAGTCTGACCGGCAGTACTCTGCTGCAGCTGCAGGTCTCCACTCTCTGCTTCCCTGTGTGCTGTGTGGAGACGTGGAGACATGGAGGCATATGGCAGTGCAGTCTGCTGCAGTCAGCTGTCCTTCATGGGATCAGGAGGCAAAGGGGCAAGGGCGAAGAAAAAGGGCAGTCTGACTGCTACCGCAGCCTTGGACCAAAAGGGAGTCACCGCCGCAGCTCACCGCGGCCCACCGCAATTCACCGCAATCCACCGCAACCCGCCAGAGCCTACCCCCCGCTGACCGCTAATGAAAGCGGGGGGCCGGAGCTGGGATGAAGCTGGGACAATACCGATAGCGGGAGCAGGAGCCGTGAGGCGTCTTCCTCGTCCTTGAACACCGGGTCGAACGCGTTTGCGGTGAAAACACGAACTGGAGTTACAGCGACTTGCTGTAGTTAGCAGAGAGGAGGACTTCCAGAATAATGCAAGGACTATTTTCTAACCGAGTGCCCCTCAGGATATGAAGATGGTATAGAGCTAGCTGCAGCAAAGAGCAGTTCAAATGGGTCCTCCTGCATTTTATAATGGATTATGGGAATACTTTCCTAGGATATAGTTGTGGGAGAAAAATGGTACCTCAACATTTGGACACCCTGGAAATGAACCTAAATTCAACCTCCGACATTTACCAGATCAGACACTGTTGAACTTCAATTTCATAAGACTATTTGTCCCACTTAAAGGCACCGCCCTAAACATCAAACCAGCAGAATACACCACCTCATTAAGTGATAAGTTAAACTAATGGACCCTGCTCAATTACTGAGTTCCAGCTCAGTGAAAAGTTAAAGGGTTATTTTACAAACATGCAAATAAGCGGTACAGAGTTTTTATGCAGTGATTGCTCTCAGTATAGTTTAGGGTTTCAAGTGAGCAGCAGAATCACGAAGAAATTGAGCAGCATGCTTAGAAAAGAAACTCCTTCTGGCTCACCCCGAAAATCAAGGGGTATATATTAGGGGTGGGCGGAATTTGCGAAAGTGACTTTCGCAAATTATCGCGAAAATGTTAAAAATCTCCGCAAACACGCGGAAATATCGCGAAGATGCGGAAGTTTTTTTCCCGTCCGTTCGCGGTATTTTCTGCCTGGTCGCGGCTCGCCAACTTACCCATGCGTTTGCTCGCGGGCGCGGCCATCTTGTTTTCACTCTTCTCGCGGTGCATGATCGCGAGAAGAAAGACGTGATCGTGCGACCAATGACATTACTGCGGGCGCGAACTGTCGCGAGACAGCGCAAATGGCTACCAACAATCCAACATCTCGTGGAGAATGCGACCGGATCGGGAAAACTTGTCGGCGAACGCGGGGATTCAGGTAAGGCGATCGCGCGCGCGCAAGAATGTATTATTTTACAGCGTGAGCAAGAAACAAATTATCGCTAAGCTGCGGAATGTGGAAATTTTTACATTTTCGCGCTCTCCGCGGAACGCGAAAATGTCAAATTATCGCAATTTCCGCGAGCGGAACGAAAATTTAGCCCAGGCCTAGTATATATGCACTATTCTTGTATATTAAATCCACAGTTCCGCAGTTTCATTGTGGTGTGAGCAAATGTAAAGTTTCTTCTGCAGATCAGAGCACATAGAAAATTAACGTTATATTGCTTTTGCACTAACCTGTATCTTAATAATTATCCAGCACCTTCTCTGCTTTTCTTCAAATGAATAGGTCCAGTGTGGAAAAGGAAGATGTGGTTACAAGTAACAATTTTACATCCACACTATGGAAAATTCTTTGTGAACAAAACAATACAGCAGTGAAAATAAACTAATGACCTCAGCTTGACTGTGTACAGCGAAGCCAGTGGGGAGAGGATGTGGGCATGGAGAGTGATCATGAATCAGTGATGGACGGCATCCTTCTTATTCAGGATGGCATTTTACGAACTTTTACATATTACAAAAAATTCTTTAGAAAGGCAATTACACTATATCAGTCAATAAATGTAAATTTGTGTGTCTAAATGCATATTACACATTGTTAATGATACACACAAAAATATAATATTTAAAATGTATCACAGTTTGAAAGACACAGAAACTGCAGCGGGGGCTGTGCGGGGGCATTGGAGCGGACTACAAGCCCCATCAGTCACTGCTCACTGCACCTGGGAAGCTATCACCAGTGCTATTTAGCATGCCTAATTCTCCTACAGCGAGGGACAGAGAAACTTCATTGGGGACCATGCATAGGCATTGGAGTGCACTACCAGCCCCATCAGTCACCTTCAATGCACCTTGGAGCTATCACCAACACTATCTAGCACGCCAACTTCTCCCGCAGTGCGGGACACAGAAACTGCAGCGTGGGCCATGCAGGGGCATTGGAGCGGACTACAAGCCCCATCAGTTACCGCTCACCAGACCTGGGAACCATCACCAGCAATAATTAGCTCACCTACTACTCCCGCAGCATGGGATACATGCGGGACACAAACAGGAGCGTGCCTGGGGGAAGACTGGGCCAATAGCGGGCATGTCTGTGCCCGTCAGAGCCTGGAATGGGCTGGGCTAGGACCTGACTCTTTGGTTTTCTTCTGGAAGGCAACTTTGTTTAATTGATGGTTTGGGCATTTAGGTGCATTGAGAGAAGCCTGGGGACTAGATTTTCTTCAGAGAATCCCCTCCAAGTCAAATGGGTAAAAAGAAGAGTTTTGTGCCCCTCCAGCCCCTTTTCTCACTGCAAAAAGTACTTCTACTGATCGGATGCTGGAAATGGCTATGGTGGTTAACAGCAGGGAGATTGCTCTTATGGAAAGAAAACTCTCTCTGAGCTCGGGCCCCGGGTTACCCATTGCAAATTCAACATCCGTCTGACTCATTTCTCTGTTTTTCTGATAACCCCTTAGATACTGTTGCCTAAAGAAAAGAAAACCAGCCCATTTAGACAATAATAGTCCCATGCCGCCAGTTACAATTGCACCCGGACAAATTCAACAGAGGCTCATATGCAATCAAAGTACTCTGTGACCACAGCTTCACCCAACTTGTCACTCCTCACTATGGAGGAAGTAGTGGGCGGTCATTCATCCAGAGCACTCAATATGGAGAACTTTAAGGAGTCTTGTTTTATCAAAATAAAAGCACTATTTCAGGCTGAACTCTGTCCTTTGATGAGGCGCTTAGAATCTTTTGAGAGGCAGCTCTTGTCTAAGCGTTCGACTGATCACAATGCTGACAAAGGGGCTCTCGTAACCACTCAGACTACAACCAAACATTAACTTGATTCTCACAATGAGAGCATACAGGGATACCCATTGCCCTGCTGTTCCCTCAACTCCTTGCCTCGAAGGTCTGAGCCTGCTCCATCTTGCATGTCTACAAAGCTCCCTCCTAGAGAAGTTACAGCAGTTATAGGAAAGGGTCCTTATTGGAACATTGAGGATTGGTCAGCCATGGGTTCAAGAGGTCTGCCTCTACTTGCAGCGGAGTATTTATTAATCTCCCAACAGTAGCTTGCTCTTATGTTGCAGCTCTCAAAGGAGTATCATCTTTAGAGACCCAGGAGGAGTAAAGTATTAGAGTGGCTTGTCCAAAATAGGGGCTATCATTTTCATTTTGCAGAGGATATACTGCTAACCAACAGGATTGGTTGGATCGGTCCGGGCCTGATTGAAGCTTAGAGGTACTGTGTTATTTTTTTTAAGATCCCTGCAACTGGTCCAAATTATCTTGTTTGAGAACCTATGTAAAAGTGCCCCAAAGAGTTCAATTGCTTTGGCACCACTTGGCTATTTTTATAAACCTCAGTACTTTCTGCTTTCACCCCAGAAATGACAGTTCCACAACAACCGAGTCTGTCTTCTGCCCCCTCAGTAGTGTCAAGTCCAATTTTCAAGCCAGTTGTAAACCATTTTGAGGCCCTATCCGACATTAACTAACTTCCATTAACTTTCCCCGTGTTGCTGTTAGCCGAGCAGAACAATGGGTTTGTTGTTGGGACTGAGGACGGTACTATAACACCAGTGTGCGTGAGGCACTCATATTCCCTACTGAGTTCAAATATAGCTGGCCTCAAGGATAAGATTTTCATCCCCGACTGGCTTAATTTTATTGATAAATTGGAAATTATAGGTTTCAAGGAAACATGGGCTTTTTTGCCTATCTCTTGCTCTGGCTTTGCCTGCTACTCCTGTCTTTTGGACCATCCTCGTGAGGCAGGGCCAGGAATGGCCTTTTGGTCTTGTTTAAACTAAATCTCAATGTAGAGGTGACAAACATTGATACAGGTAGCGGAGTATTTCAAGCTTTGCTCATTCAGGACAAAAGCAGACCTTTTCACTTCTATACTATTACCTATATTGACTGGTATCATTGCAATACACCCCAAAATCAGAGATGCAGACCCTACCACGGTAGCATGCACCACAATGGCGTGGTCGGCGATTGGCAGAATGCTAGATACGCCGATGCGATACTCGCTACGGTTGCCCCTAAAATATCATCCAGACCTCAAATTAACTCACAAATTAGTATGCAGGCAATTATTGAATAAAGTACAGGTTCAGAAGTGGAGTGAGCTGTATGAAAACAGTAAGTTCCGAACAAAGGAACAATTTTTCTGCTGGACTATACCCACATTAATTGACATATTCATGTATGCCGGACTCAAGCAAAGTGTGAAGGCTACCACCCCATAGCTTCCGCAGGAACCGCAGGCTCTGCCCCCTCAGCATGCAATACGACAATCTGACCCGCCTCAAAATGTAACCTCCCTTTTCTACCATAGCATCCAAACATCTCTAAGACATAGCAAGCGAAATCATGAACGCATTGGGAGGCTGAACTCAGAGTAACCCTTTTAGACAAGCAGTGGGAGGACTTCTGCAGACAGACAGGGAACATCACTGCTAATAAAATACTACTCAGGACACCGTTAAACTTTCTGCACCTCCTCTACTATACCCCTATCAAGATTTGCAAATTTCAACTAAGAGATAGTGATAGATGTGAACGGTGTGGGAGAGAGGCTGCAGATGTTTTACATCTGACTTGGGAATGTACTGAAATTAATCAGTACTGACATCAGGTATTTAATGCATTGACACAAATTATTGGGTCTCCCCTCCATGCATTATCAGCCACAGCCCTACTAGGATACACAGAGGAGGTAGAGGTAGCCTATAGGAAATACACAAAGCAGGGTTCTTAATGGCTAATCACAGTCACCTGTAGATGGGGAAGGGGAAGAGCGCCTACATTCAAGGAACGGGTTCATGATATTATATTATGGCAGGAACAAACACTCACTCATGTGGAGTCACGTCCGCTCTCTTCCCGGCAAAGGGATATCTGGAACCCATTGAAAACATACCTACTAACCATTTCGTTACAAACAAAGATGCTGGACAGGAGGATAATCAAGAGGGATAACAGTGAAACAGTTATAAACCTTAAGGAGTAGAAAGGAATTTTTGACTAATAAGGATTGGGAACGTTTGGAGTGGGCAGCTTCTGGGACATGGTAAATAAGATCCGACTGATGGACGCTACCCCTAAACCCATTTTAGCTTGCAATTTTTCTGACCCAGAAAGGGTTAGGCACTTTAGCTCCATTTCTCATGTTGAGGAAGAGCAGTCACGTAAAGCCCTACTCTGGGTTTCTCTGGGTAATCTTGCTCCTCTGCAAATTTCCCTATTTTAGGTGGAGGAAGAAATTAGACAGAGTCCAAGTGGTAAAGTACCAGGGCCGTATGGGGTGCCCATGGACATCATCACATGTAACATTCATCTTTGGCGACCCTGCTTACCAACTAATTAAATAACTCATTCAGCAACATGATTCCAAGCTCCAGTGCGATTTCGATCATAGTCCCTATCTTTAAAAAAGGTGACCGAAACTCACCAAAATGTTACCCCTGATCACTCTTATTGATATTACAGTTAATATTATTGATAGGATGATTTTTAATTGCCTGAGATCGTGGTCAAGAGACAATTGCATTTTGTGCCTCCATAAATACGGGTTTCACCCAGGGCTGGGTACAGTGGAGCATTGTCTGAAATTGTATCTGATTCTGGGCAAATATAAGATCGCCAGACACAATCTACTGTCCCTACCCTTCATGGATCTATCCACTGGTCTCGATTGTGTAAATAGGGCAAAGCGTTGGTTACTATTGTTGGATGTAAGAGTTGATGTCCCCCTGGTGAACTTTCTGTGTGGCCTGCAAGGGAATTTAGAGGCAAAGGTGCTGGAGCGGGGTTTTTTGTTGAAAATTTATCGAGTTTTAAGCTCCAGTTTTGTTTAAAAATCTTGACTAAAATCATTAATCTATAATCGATAATTATTGGTTTTGTGAGAAACTTTGACTAACCAACGAACTAACAAGAGAAAAACTACACGTGGGAATGCATATATGTTGTTCAATAATAATGTGCAGGTTTAATTAAATGAATTAAATGAATGTTGCTAAGTGCTGTTTGTTTAAGCACAAAAACGCTTTTGAAATAACGTGTACTAATGCTTATTTATGTCGTAGATGGCTAGTTAATTACATACACATAAGGGTATTAGTGGGAATTACCACTGTTTAATCATTGCGATGATGTAGTAACGTTGTTTGTATTTCTTTCGATTAAGATGGTCCGTTTTGGCCTAGAACAAGATGGCTGCCTTTTACAGCCTGCACTCGAGTGATCGAATTTTGATGAGAGGGCCTTGCTGAACATGGTCGAGAGTCACCTGACCACAGCCTTCGCCTGGTTTAACAGTTTTCCGTGAGGACAGCAGCTCTGGGCGTGAGTCCAAGTGCCTTGGACAAGGATAAGGCCACAATGAACAATGACAATGCTGCGGTGGCTCTGCTAGAGATATCAAGGAAGAGCGGCTTCGAAAGAAACATTTGCAAACTCGAGTTTCCTTCTTCCGTCTTTTTATTTTTGTGATTTTTCTGAGCAGAGGTTCTTACAAATGTTGCGATGCAACATCCTTTCCTGCTCGTTTCGCTTGGTGATTCAATGAACATTTAGAATTTTTTATGTTGCTTTATTTTGCAATTTATATTATAAATATTGTTAGACTAGGGAGGGTCTAAGGCCACTTCTTTCCAAACCTGCGTTGGTGAGGATCGATGCTGTGAGGACGGCGACTCGGGAGACTTTACTGAGAGACCTGTCCTGACCCATTTATGACATTTAGCTAGAATAGGTAACTATGAGAATAATGATTTTGCTTTTGACTGATTTTCATTTGAACTAATTTAGATAAAATATCATTTATGAATTACAGTGTTGGTGGTTATTTCTTGTCATTTATTGAGTACTCTAATGTGATTATTGTTTTTTTTAAAAATCATGACTCAGGACAGTAACAAACTGATCGCATTGACTTTACTGTAGATACAGGGTGTGTTAGGAGTTTTCTCTCCCCGTGTTTAGTGCTGATAGAGTAATCGAGCGTGTGTTAGTGAAATGGGCCCAAGCGTGTGATGAGTGTATGTGCTTGTATCTGTGAAATTACTCTATCCGTGGAAGTAGGGAGAATTTGTATGCCCTGATCTGCAGCAATTTCCTGGTAGCAGAGTAATGGTTTTGATTATTGTCTTGATCTGATTAGATTGCTTGTACATTGGCTTTTTTAATTCATTGATTTATTGATTGATGTTGGTATATGTACTAATACTATATGTTGAAGTCGTCGTATTGAGTTTTATGTAGTGCTTCTGGATCTTGGGAGCTGGTGACAGTTCCGTAGTAGGGCAGAGGGAAGTGTATGCTGCTCTCGGGAAAGACGGGATTGTTGGTCCTGTACGTATGCAGGAGAAACGTGTAACAATTGAAGTTGCGCGTCACATTGTCTGGGTTCGGAATCAGTGACATCGTCGTGTGTTACTATTAGGGACATATTTTCGGTATAAAAGGAGTGCGTATGGTAGCGAAGGTTATCTGTGAAACTCTGGTCTTAAGTCCCAGGGATCCGTAAGGTTTGCCATTAAAGCTTACCGCTGGAGAAGTAATAGGTATTCTCTGAGCTTGTTTGAAGGACTGGGCAGAGGTAAACACTGCTTGGTTAACGTATGTTATAATTCTGTAGTAGGGCAGACTGTTTGCTGTTCTCGGAAAAAGCAGAATTCTGTGTGTATGTACTACATTTTTCTTGTGTGAAAGTGCGTGAATGTATGAGCATTTAATTGATTGTAAGACTCTTTGGAGCAGTCCTAGAGGAAACAGTTAATGGATGCATGTTAGAAGGGCAGAGTAGAGGGATGTGCTACTGTGTCAACGAGAGTATTAATTCCGTAGTGGAGCAGAAGTAAGTGCTGTTTCAGGGAAAGACGGGATTCTTGTGAGAATTTTCTTTACTATTCTGTGGTTAGCGAAGCAGACAATGGAGATGTTTATATGTTGTAACTAATAGATTTTGTAAAAATTTAAAACAAAGTCTACTGAGAAGGTTTTTGTAAAGAAGGGGTAGACGAGTGACAGGAGACAGAGCAGAAGCGGCAGTCAGCGACTGGTGACGTCATAGAGACCGCGCTCTGATTGGGTAGTGGATCAGAACAGTGCTCGCGCTGGGATTGGTGCGTTGGTATGAGCCGCGCAGGGATTGGAAGGATTACAGGGTGACGTAGACGCTCCAGGATTGGTACGTTGGTGTGAGTCGCGCTGTTATTGGACGAAAGATTGTACCGTACAGTTGTGTTACGGAAGGGATTAGAAAGTTTTGGTAAACGCTAAAATGTAATACCAAGAAGAGAAAAAGAAGAAATCCTTGTTCGGTAAAATAAAAAGATGGTTCGACAAGGATAAAGACATTAAAACAAGAGAAGGTGAATTGTTACCTCCAACGAAAATGCCTGCATCCTTCATGGCTGCGAAATATGGGTATCATACCTGTATATGGTTAGACAATTGGGTTAGGTACACTAGAGAGGATGGTGTTTTGGCTTTTCCGGAGCATGGTTCATTTAATATGGCTGTGGTGAGAAATTTACGGGAAAAGATGTTGTGTCTTGACCCGAGACCAAGGCCGACACAGTTTGAGGCATTGGTGGAATGGGAGGATGAAGTACATGAGAGAGAAAAACAGAGGTCTGGAGGCAACTATAGGTATATGTTTGGGAGGAAATATGATCGTGAAACTCATCATGATCGAATGAGGAGATGGCGAGATGCTAGTATGACAGAAGGATTATATCCTATGAGGGCAATTGAAGAGAAGGAAGAAAGAAAGGAAACAAGAGGGGTACCTGAAGCAGAAGTGAAAAGGTATAGAGTTAATGATTATGAGGATGAGGTCTTGGATGACATGATTTACAAGAGACCACCACCATATAGACCAGAACCAGAAGAGAGCACACCAGTTGCTACTCCAATAAGAGATACTTTGCGTATCATTGAGACAGAAGTTGTGACACCTGATTTAAAAAGTGGTAGCTCTTTCAGAGAAAAAGAGAGAGAGAATCGATGTGGTGACGAGAATACGAGAGAATTAGCCAGAACTACATCTGAACTGACTGAAAAGATTAGAGAGCTGACGAAGAATTTGGAAGCTGTTACGGTGCCTGTAATCATAGGTCCGGTTATGCCTATTTTTGAAAAGCAGAGGACGAGTGAGAATGGTTTGATGGTTCCATATGTTGGGAATAAATTAATAAGTTTGGCTGGTCCTTCAGGTGAGTCAGGAATAAGGACAGAAAGTAATGATTTGAGACAATCCAGACGTGACACATGTAGTGGAGGATTAGAGGTGCAGCCTAATTCGAGATTGGATACTAGTGATACTAGTTGTTCAGGGATGCCGATTTTGGAACCACAAATGATGCCAGAGAAAGTGGGTGCAGAGAAAAAATCGACAGAAATAACAGCTGAAGATTTGAATGATTGGTTGAAAGTTCTTCAAAAGAAGGATAAAGATTCACAGGCAATTGATGTGGCCAGGTTACGCATGGAATTGGAGGAGCTTGTTGCAGGGACAATTTCTACAGACATACTCAAAACCCATCATGATGGAGAATTGTTATTCATGTGCAAAAGTGTCACTTGGAGGGCTAAGAATACACATGAAAGGTTAAGAACAATAGCGAGTGAACAGGGAGTTGACATGGATAAGGTGAAAGTTTTGCAGAAACCTTACAGGGTGGATTTCACTGATAAGGATATTGACAATCTAAATGGTGCTGGCAGAACAGGACAGATTAAAGAGATGATTGCCTTATTGCGAAAATGGGGTGATGTAGAAAGATGGAAGGATAGGTGGTACAAGAAAAGGGAAGAATCAGTGGACAGGACTTATTCAGCATTTCCTGTGAGAGAAAAAGAGAAAACAGTGGATGCTTATCCTATGAGAGAAATACCTGGAGGAGGATATGTACATGTTCCATGGACCAGACAGGATATTTTATCATTTACAAATGATTTCCCTCGACTGAGAGAAAAGCCCGTCGAGTGGTATAGGCAGGTAGACAGGTTTGTGAAATTGTCGAAGGTGCTGTGGATTGATCTGAATAGTCTGTTTGATATAATTGTTCCAGCAGACTTGTGGGCTGAGTGTAAAATAGTAGTAAGTTGGCCTACTGAGGAATATCCAAGAGATCAGAAAACAGGAGCCCCAGATCCAGAGGTAATGAAAAAATATGATCAGGTAATTGTATTCCTGAAAAATAAAGTACCTCCAAAAGAGACAGACTGGGTTAAGATAGACCGAACACATCAGGAAGCGAAAGAATCAGTTCATGCTTTTTACGAAAGGCTGATACTGGCTTTCAAACAATTCAGTGGAGATGAACACCTGGGTGACAAGGATTTGAGTCATTTTGTATACAGATTTGTATATGGTCTGAGACCTGAGATTAGTGAGAGAATTCGTGAGCATACGGTGGACTGGCAGAGTAAGAAAATAGATGAGATTCTGAGACATGCGAAATACTTCAGTGATGAGATTGAGGCAAAACAAAGAAAGCTGAAAGAAAAGGCAATGTGAGCACAGGTGAAAGTTGCAGAGAGACAAGAAGCACAGTTGGTGGAACAGGCAAATAATCCAGGGAATAGGCCCAGATATGTGGGGAAAGGAAAGGGGAATTTAGAAGAGGCGAAGAAAAAGTTCCCTTGCCACAACTGTGGTCAACTGGGACATTGGAGATCCGAGTGTACAAATCCACCATTAGTGAATAATGAAAGTAAATCATTAAATCAACAGGTGCAGACTGAGGGGTGTAATCAACAGCAGCAACAGCAGAAGGTTGTTAAACAGCAGAGTCAAGAGCCAAGACCGCCCTTGCCACAGAATAGAGGGTCCCAAAAGTACAATCAGGATTCGGGATTTTACAATGATGAGCAGGTAAACAAACCAAGGCGTTCTAACCCGGTACAACAGTATTGGTTAAAGAATGAAGGGAGTGAGTCTGAAGGTGATTGTTGACGGTGCCGAAGAGAGGAGGAAGAGTGCATACTTGGTGCAACTCTAGAAATAGACCAGGCAGGACCATTTGTAGATGGGAAAATAAATGAAGAAAGTGTTACTTTTTTAGTAGACACAGGGGCGACGAGATCAACTGTCAGGTCAGCGGATGTTAGAAATCTTCCTCTCTCGGATGAAGCAATCCAAGTAGTTGGTGTAGCAAATACACAAATCAAGACACGTCTTACTGACCCAGTAAGGGTAAGAATAGGGAAATGTTCAGACATGCACAGATTTGTGGTCTGTGACACTAGTCCAGTGAATTTGTTAGGTAGGGATCTGTTGTGCAAGATGAACTGTACAATTTTCTGTACTCCGGATGGAATAGCTTTTGAAACACAAGATGAGGATGTTTTGTACCGAATGACTCTAGATAATAGAGAGAGTGAGAAGGTTGGTGCATATGCTGTGTTTAATCCGGAGGACTTGCCTCAAGAGCTGGGAGACACAGTGAAAACGACAGTTTGGGATTTTACTGGAGAAGATGTGGGATTGATGAATAATGTAGATCCTGTGAAAATCACAGTGAAAGAGGGAATTACTTATCCTAACATTCCTCAGTACAAGATGACACCAGAAATAATTGAAGGAATAACTCCTATTATTGAGAAAATGATTCAGCAAGGAGTTTTGAGAGAATTACTGAGTAGCCCGTGTAATTCACCGATAATGGGGCTAAAGAAGCTGAATGGGAAGTTCAGGATTGTACAAGATTTGAGGAAGGTTAACAAAATTGTGGTGGCATGTTGTCCCATTGTGCCAAATCCGTCAGTGATTTTGTATCAGATTCCACATGATGCTGAGTGGTACACCGTGATTGATTTGTGTCATGCTTTCTTTTCGATACCTTTGCATCATGACAGCCAGCCGATTTTTGCATTTAGGTTTGGCCAGCGTATTTTGGCATGGTGTCGAATCCCACAGGGGTACACAGAGAGTCCTTCAATATTCAATCAGTTATTGAAAAAATCATTGGAGAGTTTGATCATGCCTGAAAGCTCAGTACTAGTGCAGTATATTGATGACCTACTTGTGGCATCAAAGACACGTGAAGCTTGTGAAGTAGATACCATAGCTTTACTGAATCATCTGGCAGATGGAGGGTTAAAAGTATCTCCAGCCAAATTGCAATTTTGCAAGAAAGAGGTGCATTATCTTGGACACAATATTGAAAAGGGTCTGAGAAAGGTGACTGATGACAGGATCAAAATTATCAGGGGAATGAGGGCCCCAATGACCCAGAGAGAAGTAAGGATGTTTCTGGGGATGGTGGGTTATTGTCGTCAGTGGATTAGTAATTTCTCCCTGATAGCAAAGCCACTGATTAAACTGACAAAGAGTGAGGTGAAAGACCCATTGGAGCTAGATGAAGAACAAATGGCAGCATTTGAGGAGTTGAAGAGCAAAATGTGTGAAGCCCCTGCTTTGGGAATGCCAGACTATGAAAAAGAGTTTGAATTGTACTGCAGTGAGAGAAATGGATGTGCACTTTCAGTGTTAATCCAGAAGCATGGACAACTGAGAAGGCCTATTGCGTACTTCTCATCGACACTTGACCCTGTAGCTGTGGGTTTACCAGGTTGCCTGAAATCGGTAGCTGCTACATGCAGAAGCCTGGAACAAAGTGAGGGAATAATAATGGGATATCCTGTAAGGGTATTCGTACCTCATAATGTGGCAATTCTTTTGACAAGAAGCAGAACTCAATATATGTCACATAGTCGGCTGACTAAATATGAGAAAGTCATTCTGGGAGCATCAAATGTGACTCTTGAGAGATGTGTGAATGTGAATCCAGCAACATTATTGCCTGATACTGAAAATGTGGGTGTAAAGAGTGAAGATGATCATAATTGTTTGGATGTGCTTGATTACTGTACGAAGCCGAGACCAGACATAAGAGATCTTCCATTGCCTGAGAGTGATCATGTGCTGTTTGTGGATGGATCTTGTCTGAGGAATGATGATGGTGTGCTATGTGCAGCATATGCAGTGTGCAAGGTTTCAGAAGTTATGGAAGCTTCGTCATTGAAAGGAGTGAAGTCTGCTCAAGTTGCTGAATTGGTGGCATTAACAAAAGCTTGCAAGATTGGGAAGAATCTGAGAGTGACTGTGATGACTGATAGTCAGTACGGATTTGGAGTTGTGCATGATTTTGGCCAGCTTTGGCTACAGAGAGGTTTCTTGACGTCGAGTGGGACTCCAATAAAGAATGCTGAAGTGATTGGAAAATTGCTTGAGGCGATACAGCTGCCTAAGGAATTAGCAGTTGTAAAATGTGCTGCTCATGGACAAGGAGATGATTTTGTTACCCTTGGAAATCGTTATGCGAATGACATAGCACAATATTGTGCTAAAAATAATCATTCGATCAATAAGGCACGAGAAAAGGAAATGTTTTTGTGTTCTGTGATGTTTACTAACGTCCTAGAAACGTGGGATGAAGTGAAACAGTTGCAGGATGAGGCAGGAAATGAAGAAAAGAAAGATTGGATCAAGGCAGGTTGTGCCCCAAGAGATCTGTAACAACAAGAACCCTGAGGTCTGAAATCACCAAAAAGGAAAAAGAAGAACGAGAAGGTGGTGTATAAATGACAAACAAAAGCCCAATTCACATAGTGAAAGGGCAATCCCTTTTAAGGACGTAATCCCTCACTCACCCTGGGTGACATGCTTCATCATATGGGATTCTCCTCCCAGAGAAAAATCCTAGTTTCTCTGGGGGCTACGACCCCCTCTATGAGAGGGAGGAGCTCAGGGATGTTTTGATTGTGCACTAAAGGATAGACTAAATCCACATATGATGAGCTACGTATGAGTGAGGGGTGCAGTGCTGGCAAATTGATAGTGCAGTGAAAGTGTGTTAAAAATAGTCACGGGACGGCAAGGGAGATTCTCTTGACACAACCGTGCCGAAGCTAGATTAAAAACGTGAACACCACTAGTCGAATGTAGGCCATGGTGTTGAACAATGAGAGTGCCCCAAGAGAGACAGATCATATCTGGATCTATAGAGATGGTAGACCAGTCATGCCCAACTCTATGCTGTCGACAATGGCAAGAATGTATCATGGCCAGGGACATTTGGGAAGGGATGCGATGATCAGGTCTTTTAAGCAGACTTGGTATAATGCAAAGTTCAGGATGATCGCAGAAAGCATCTGTCAAAGATGTTTAATTTGTCAGCAGTTCAATACTGGGAAAAAGACAGTGGTGAGTCTGGGAACGATAGGCAGAGAAGGTGGTCCTTTTACGAGAATGCAAATTGATTTCATTGAAATGCCACAAGTGAACAGATTGAGGTATGTTCTAGTGGTAGTCTGTTTGTTCTCGAGATGGGTGGAGGCTTATCCGACTAGGAGAAATGATGGAATAACAGTGGCAAAGTTACTGTTAAGAGAGTTGATTCCTAGGTACGGGTTTCCAGTAACAATTGAGTCTGATAGAGGTGGACACTTCTATAATGAGCTCATGAGTTTAATTTGTGAAGCATTGAGCATACAGCAGAAGCTACATTGTGCATACAGGCCAGAGGCTTCTGGCGTGGTGGAGCAGATGAATGGCACGATCAAAAACCGAATTGGTAAGATGTGTTTAGCCACTGGAATGAAATGGCCTGATGTCTTGCCTCTAGTGCTGATGACTATTAGATCTACTCCAGATAGAACTACTGGTTTGAGTCCACATGAAATCTTGATGGGACGTGCAATGCGACATGCATTTGTGCCAGTCAATAAGTTGATGACAATAACTGATGACATGATTTTGGATTACTGTAAAGGCCTGGCTGACGCAGTTCATTCTGTGTTTCACCAGGTTGGAGGAGACGCTACAACACTTGAGAAGAAGCAAGCCCATGATCTGAGTCCAGGGGACTGGGTGAGGATTAAGGTGCACAGAAGAAGAAATTGCTTGGTTCCAAGGTGGGGAAGGCCGAGACAAGTTATTCTGACTACGACAACTGCAGTAAAGTGTGCTGGTGTGAAAAACTGGGTGCATGCAAGTCATACTCTGAGAGTTCCAAATCCAAAAGAAGGGACTGGTAAGGAGTATTTTGAAGAGTCAGATTCCAGCGATGATGAAGGAGCTGAACCAGTAAGAAGGAATCGGAATTTTGAAAGAAGTGAAGGAGAAAGAGAATCAGGTGATTCTTTCTTTCCAGGAGAGGCTTCAAGAGAAACATTGAGAGTCTCAGAAGGGAGATCAGATTCTGTAAGAGTGCCTGAAGTTCCAACGAACAGTGGAGAAGACAGAAGAGAAAAGAGCAATTCCACAGTGACTACTCCTGAATCAGATGAAGAAGTTGAGAATCCACTTGAGATTACACCTGAAGAAGCAGGGTCAGAAGAAGTTAGAGAGGGACAGATTGCGGAAGACCCCCGAGTAGGTGTAGGGAACATTCCTGATAAGTTAGGTGAAGGGACAAGTAGACAGCAAGAAGATTGCGTGTCGGAGACCCGAGGAGGGAAAGAGTTAGGGAAATCTCAAACAGTGGTGGTAAAGACTGTGGAGCAAAAGAAAACTGTTGAAGAACAAGAGGCAAATGAAACAGAATCAGATGAGAGTGAAAATGAGAAATCAGAGGGTCGAGTTCTGAGAAAGAGAACTTGGATTGGAGAAAGAAATAATAAAGAAGTAAGACCGAAAAAGGTTGTAAGAGGAGATCTTTGGCCTAACAATAGGATAAAAATGTTGAGATACAGACTGACACGAGCAAATACATTGAAAGCTGAACAAGTGAACGAAGTGTCAAGTCAAAATCCAGCGAAAGGTGAAAAGCAGAAAGAGTCGAAGGAACCAGAGGAGATCAAAAGAATCAGAAAACCTAACCAGAAGTATAGGTCGCCGGAATGGACGTACGTGGCACTGTCTGAAGGTGAAGAGGCAGAAAGTCAGGGAAATCCAGAGGAGGCCATACGTGAAGTGGTTGAAGAAGATACAGGTGAAATCCTGAAAGTTATCTTGACTGACATTGGAGAAAAGTCGTAAAATGGCTAACATAGAAGATAATCAGAGTAGATGTGCCTTCTTAAAAAGGTGGTGTAGAATGTGCTGCTGCTGTACTGGATTATTAATGCTATTATGGGGTGTACTAGCTTTACTAGTTACTTTTAGAGTCACAATAGGTACATTTGAGATACACACTGAAAATGTGACTAATGTAGAGAAGAATTCGCATAAAGTAGTTCCAACTGGAGTTAGTAACACTTACATACATAAAGATAGGTCAATTAATGATTTTTCTAGCAATGTTTTTTCAAAGTTGTTGTATGAATACGTAAAGACAATGGAAGTTAGGGATTGTTACGTATGTATGCAATTACCTGCATCCGTTTCAGAGGGTGTTACTTATCACCATTTACCAACTACGTATGGAATTTCATGTAGTGTGTTAAGTAGCGTTTTTTATTTGTTAGGGAAAATAGATTATGAGATGTCTAACAAAGATAACATTTTTGGGCAATTGCCTATGAATAAAAAGCTGTAACCGGCTAAAGAAGCTAACATTTTTGGTGAGATTTTTATTGAGAAAGAAGAATCAACGTTAGACTACATTTTTAAGAACAATTTAACTTGTAGCTTGAAAGAAGAGGAGAAGGCTTTCCTAAATATGGTAGAGGAAAGGAGAATGAGCTTGAATGAAAAGGCAGGGAAATATAAAGTGAGTGAGACAATTTGGGACATTGAGATGGGAAAAGAATTGAGGAATGGAGCTAGTCCAACTTTGGCTCTAGATGCACCACAGAAGGGTAAACTATGCATTACCAGGAAGAAAACCCAATATGATACATATTTTGTTGGGACTAGTGTGTGTCATGATACATACTTCATTGCAACAGGATGGGGTTTCAAGGGAGGAGAAGATCCAGTTTTCCCAGGAGTGTATTATGTTTGTGGGAACAAGGCTTATTACAGGTTGCCTGACCATTGGTATGGCACGTGTTATGTGGGCCTGGTCTTTCCAAAGATCTTTCATATAGATAGGATAGAAGATGTAGAACATATTAATTTACTAACACGTTTTAAGAGAGAAACTTAGTCAGAAATCGTAGGTGATATCTTTGGAGCTTTGATTCCAGCAGTGGGAATTTCTTTAAATGCATATGGGATTCGGAAACTGTCAACAGTGGTGGATCGCTTATCGACAAGTACCGCTGGAGGGTTTCTTTTGGTGAATACGGAGATGATTGCCGTACGTGCCATGTCTATGCAAAATCGACTTGCCCTTGATATTCTATTGGCCAAGGAGGGTGGAGTCTGTGGAATGCTGAAAGTTCAACATTGTTTCACTTACATTCCAGACGAAAGCAAAGACCTGAAGGTCTATATCAAAAATATTACTGATTTGCATGAAGAATTAGTACCACTGGAAGCTGAAAGTATCTGGACTAAATTAGCTAATAAAGTTAAAGCTGTTTTATTGCTAAAATAGGTAGTACTATTATAGGTAAGATATTGTTTCCTTTGACCTGTGTAATTGTTGCTTTATTGATACTAGGATTAGTGTGTTTGTGTTGTAAAAACAGGGGAGGGAAAAAGGGAATAATTAAAAGCAATGCTGAAAAGAAACAAAAGAGGTCAAGGAGAGATCCACAAGAGATAGAATTAGAAGAGTTAAGGGAGAGTGTGTACTTGGAGGCGAAGAGGGATGATGAAAGGGAGTCTGGTGTGTAGTGTCGTGGAAAAGAAAAAAGACATTTCCAATTTCTCCTAAAATGGGACTACATTTTTTTTTTTTGGGGTTGTTTAATTTGGTGATGATATCACCAAAGGGGGGATTGCTGGAGCGGGGCTTTTTGTTGAAAATTTATCGAGTTTTAAGCTCCAGTTTTGTTTAAAAATCTTGACTAAAATCATTAATCTATAATCGATAATTATTGGTTTTGTGAGAAACTTTGACTAACCAACGAACTAACAAGAGAAAAACTACACGTGGGAATGCATATATGTTGCTCAATAATAATGTGCAGGTTTAATTAAATGAATGTTGCTAAGTGCTGTTTGTTTAAGCACAAAAACGCTTTTGAAATAACGTGTACTAATGCTTATTTATGTCGCAGATGGCTAGTTAATTACATACACATAAGGGTATTAGTGGGAATTAACACTGTTTAATCATTGCGATGATGTAGTAACGTTGATTGTATTTCTTTCGATTAAGATGGTCCGTTTTGGCCTAGAACAAGATGGCTGCCTTTTACAGCCTGCACTCGAGTGATCGAATTTTGATGAGAGGGCCTTGCTGAACATGGTCGAGAGTCACCTGACCACAGCCTTCGCCTGGTTTAAAAGTTTTCCGTGAGGACAGCAGCTCTGGGCGTGAGTCCAAGTGCCTTGGACAAGGATAAGGCCACAATGAACAATGACAATGCTGCGGTGGCTCTGCTAGAGATGTCAAGGAAGAGCGGCTTCGAAAGAAACATTTGCAAACTCGAGTTTCCTTCTTCCGTCTTTTTATTTTTGTGATTTTTCTGAGCGGAGGTTCTTACAAATGTTGCGATGCAACATCCTTTCCTGCTCGTTTCGCTTGGTGATTCAATGAACATTTAGAATTTTTTATGTTGCTTTATTTTACAATTTATATTATAAATATTGTTAGACTAGGGAGGGTCTAAGGCCACTTCTTTCCAAACCTGCGTTGGTGAGGATCGATGCTGTGAGGACGGCGACTTGGGAGACTTTACTGAGAGACCTGTCCTGACCCATTTATGACATTTAGCTAGAATAGGTAACTATGAGAATAATGATTTTGCTTTTGACTGATTTTCATTTGAACTAATTTAGATAAAATATCATTTATGAATTACAGTGTTGGTGGTTATTTCTTGTCATTTATTGAGTACTCTAATGTGATTATTGTTTTTTTTTAAAATCATGACTCAGGACAGTAACAAACTGATCGCATTGACCTTACTGTAGATACAGGGTGTGTTAGGAGTTTTCTCTCCCCGTGTTTAGTGCTGATAGAGTAATCGAGCGTGTGTTAGTGAAATGGGCCCAAGCGTGTGATGAGTGTATGTGCGTGTATCTGTGAAATTACTCTATCCGTGGAAGTAGGGAGAATTTGTATGCCCTGATCTGCAGCAAAGGTGCGTTATTGATTGGCGGGAGAAACCTCAGATATCTTTTCTATAGCCAGTGGGGTGTGTCAGGGTTGCAGTTTGGCACCTTTATTTTTCTAATTTTTATATTAATAACCTGAGCCCTCACCTGGCAGAAGCCACTGGCGATGTCCCAAAATTGCTAATCGTTGGTCCTGGCATTCTTACACACAGACAATACTGTTTTGATGGCCAGAACTCCGAAATCCTTGCGTATTTAGTGAAATCTTTATTTTTTCTTTTATTGAAAGCATAGATCTGTTAACTAATCTAAGCAAATCTCATATTATGGTGTGTGGCCCTACAAAGAGACACATTGCGACTCTGCTAGTTAGCGGCCACCCCTAAGATATGTGAGTAATTTTAGCTATCTAGGCATTGCATTCGATTCAGCCGTCTCATGGCAGCCCTAGATCAATATTTCCGTATGAACCATAGCAGGGTAGCTGAGGCAATTCTTAATCTCTCTCAGACAACTTGCTGGGAGTCTGTTTCCCTGTTTTAAAAAATATACAATCAGCACTGTGTCTCAGCGGCTCTGTATGGTTCTGGGTGTGTGGTTACCACAATACTTCCCCTTAGTAGAAGAAAGGCATACTTTTAGATGCCTTTTTATTCTTCCATCCACAAGTACTCATTTTATCCTGCACTTGAAGCTAAATTTACCCTATATATCTGGAAAAGCAAGATTGGCTCAGCTCCTACTATGGATAAGTGTGTAGTTTGCTGAAAGATCAGTTTTAACAGGGAGGAAATCTTAGATTGCCTTACATTAGATAGTGGACTCTCTATTCCCTGGCTGAAATTTGTAAAAAGGCCCTTTCAAGAACTTAGCCTTCCTGACACATTTTCTGCACCAGTCATTTCTGATAAAGAATTAGTGAGATCCCGCTTTTTAGATCACTGGCATTCTCGAAGGTTGGACCTGGTGTCTGGAGAAAGCTCCACCAAAAATTACTTTGTGTCTTTAGCTTCTGTAGAAACTGTGTTATTTATTATCCTGGAACCAACAGGTGGAAAAGTCGCCTCTCTTCTGCTTTAGGTCAGGAAGTTGTGCCTGTCCTTGTAATGGGACAACTGTGCAATATATGATGCACTTAATGTTTTTTTAAAAATTTTATAGGCTTTATTGTATTCACTTTCTTAAACCCATTCTATAATCTACAGTATTTCAGAGTTGCAAGGATGCGTTATCCTATTTACAGCTCTTGGACTGCCCAGAAGTGTGTTATGGTGTTAGCTCTTTTTTTTTAAAATCAACTGTAAGTAGCAGGAAAACAATGGGGGATGATATACCGGAAGGGTGGTTTTCTAAGTATTTAACAATTAGGGTTTTAAGGATATAAGGATCCAAGTTTATGTTTTAACTGCATTTGGTCCTGTTTTATATATGAATTAAAAGCCGCTTGTGGTTGTAGATTTTATATCTTTGTTTATGGCATTACTTTTGTATTGCTTTTATGGTTTTCTACAAACCAAATAAAGATTTATTCATTCACAGGTTGAAAGTAAATGCTGTCTGGGAGGGGTACATTGATGCAGAGGTAAACTAATATCCACCAAAGCACAGTTTCAGGGCCGAGTTGGCACTCAGCTAAAGAAATAGCCCTTTGCTCTTAATCTTGCAGAATACCGTGCAAAGACTCCCTATCAAACTTGTGTTGAAGATGACCCTGACAATTATGTTTCTTTGGGGGTGGACAAGTTTACTAATCTACTTAATTGATCGAAGTACTCTGGGCCATGTCTAAAGATATGGTGTGGATGATTAAATATTTGTGATGTTCTTGTTGACTACACTCAGATCACAACTGGGACCTCATAGTAAAATCGTTGTAACTTCATGCTCCTCTAGGGGCGTTGATAGGGAGGTTATGCTACTTTTGACCTTGTGAGCAACCAGTATTGCCATAGAGGTTCTACTGGAAAATAATGTTTGATCCCACTGCAGAGGTTACCTTGTGCACTTGGAAGGCCATAAAACATCTGTGCAGGATCTGGGAACTTGGGAGTCGACCCTTTTGTGAACAGTCTGTTTGGATACCATCCTTTGCGGGTTGCCTTTTATCATACAAGTGAATGGGACTAGCTCTGTCTACTGTTCTCAGAATCACTGGGTTTCTATTCCTTTGTGACTGCCAGTCAAAAAAACATAAACGTCACCACCTGTTTCTATTAGTGAGGAAATGTATAGCAATGTGCCACAGTTTGTCCTTCTTGGGCTTCTGTATCCCAAAGTAAAAGGGGACTATTTGGAGAAATCCTGAAGACATCACAATATTTATGATTTGTCATACTACTATAGCTACATCCCTAAGTAGTTTAGAACCAGTATACAACACTCTTAATCTTTCAGCCCCCAAAAAATGCAAGGGCATTTTTTCGAGTTCCAATTATGCATTGATTGGAAGTCCTCCTTTTTTCAAGGTGTTTACGAAAATGCATTTAATTGTATCTTTAGTATGCAGTGCCTAGAGAAATTTCTACACAAGGTTATATCTCAGAGTTAAGATCCGGCAGGAGACTAGTTTAAGGAAAAAATATCTTGTTCAAGGAGATAATATCAATCATCATGATGCTCTCCAAAGATTCTCCGGCGTGCAAAATGTATCTGAAATTGTTAAACTGTCATAATCCCATGCAATTTCCAAATTTTGTTAGCAAAATTGGATTTACCATTTTTCAAAGAATTTACATACACCTACTTGTGGCCACCAAGTAAGAAAAGGAAACCGAAACTCAGGGAAGTTACGCCATGTGAGGTGTATTCAAGTAGTGCAGACTGAATTTAAGTAATTCACCACCCTGGTCATGCCCTCAGGCAAGGGTTGTGAGGGGTGCAATCTGTAGTTCGTAGCCTGTGGGAAGGCTTCTGCAGGTCTGTGGCTCTCACTGTGCTATTTGAGAAGGATTGTGATGTATGAACTGCAAGTAGCAGTGCCAAAAATGTTAACCCATTGAGCTAACTAAAAACAATACAATTATCTGATCTGCATGTTACACATGTGTTCAAGCAGTCACATTAACCCTCTGTGCTACTTTATGATGAGGGAAAAGTGTTATTTACAAAACTGCCATCTCTCCAGCATGTAAATAAGTTGCCAGAGTCTGCAGTTTTTTGTGTGTCTTTTTATAGAGTCAACTTGGCCAAAAGGCACTGGTGAACTCTACATGCACTCCTGTTACACTGCAAATGTCAGATAATGTTTTTTAAGGAGAGGAGATTAGGTGATTTGTCCAGAGCCACAAGATGCTTCAAAATTCAGTGCTCTCTAGCCGGCAATGGGAAATAACGTCAGTGCACTGCTTGAGCATAGAGCGTGGAGCAGAGCATGGCTTTCCATGAAGTGCAGAGATGTAAGAGCAAAAAGAAAGAAACAAATGTTCTATGACGTCAACAGAATCAGGCTACAACCTAGTGTGAATCAAAAGCGAAGGTAAAGTAGAAATGCTCAAGGGGCGGGACAAACACACAAATAGTGTAGAAAGCCATCCACTAAAGAGTAAGTAGGGAACTGTGATAGCCAAGATACCCATTCAGTAATGGGCACGTGGCTGACACAACCCCACTCTATGTAGTATTGTATGCAACGCTGTCTGTTACAGAGGGCTGAACTTGCTCTTAGTGAGACCGCAAAAATGGTCTAAAATTCATATTTTAGTCTAATGCACCAAAGGCCTACCTCTTGAAATGACTATGGGAATAATTAAGGAATCATGAGCGCTGCCAGGACGGGTCTCTTGTTCTGGGCATGTTTAACATCCGCTGAGGGGATGGTAACGGTTGAGATTTAGGACTCTCTTTCTGAGAACCAGTGAGAATAGTAGAGCAGAAAAAGTCTTGCCAGGGTCCCCGCTGTGTAAATTATGCTCAGATCTCTAAATTAAAAGGCCCTGTCGCTGGCTGAGCTGCCACGTCCGCTGTGAAAGACAGATTAACCATTTGTGAGATAAGAAATATCTATTTGCATGCTTTAGTTTTTTTTTTTTTACACAAAGGCTGCTATTTCCATTGAAGTTTCCCACAAGCAGCAGCTTTACATACAATGTTAATGAGACTCGAGTTGTTTTCTCCCTCTCTCAGCACCACGCTCTCTTATTACCCGTCTTTCCTTTATGCTCTGAACCTTTCATTGTCTTTCTCCACTTCAGTTCTTCTCTTTTCATCTGTGAGCTTTCTTCTGTATGGCTCTCTGATTTCTTAATTCGTAGATACCTCTGTCAGTCTTTTCTCACTTCATGTCTCTTAAATGTTATTTGCAGTCGCATGGCTATAATTTGCCCCGAAACAAATTGTCATTTTAATTTACTTTCTAAACACAGTGACATATTCAGTACTGAACTACTTATGAATTTTAAGCATCCGCGATTCACTCCCGATAGCGTGATGAAACAATAACATTATTAGCAGGGGTAATACTAATTCCAAGTCGAAGCCAGAATACAGCAACAACTTTGCATTTGGCAAAGTCAGGCAAAGTTTTCCTCCTCCTGCCAACTTTACCCAAAGGGAAGATGTGGAGGGTGCTCGTGCCAGCCAAGATTTCCTGCTTCAGGATGTTCAGTGAGTGTGACATCCTGCAGCAGGAAATCAGTCTGCAGCTAGTCTACAACCCACCCAGAAAAGAGGACAAAGGACGCTGAGAGGGGTGAGTGGTGAACAGTGATGAGACGAGGTGGTGTTCCAAGAAAGGGGGCAGTGCAAAGGCAGGGCACATGACGGAAAGGGACGGTATAGACTCAGTAAGGGCAATTTAGCAAAAGGCATATAGAAGTCTTCATTTGCGTTTTTAGACCTTACCTAAGACAAAGCATACCCCTGTCTGCTGCAAGACCTTTTTTAGGTTGAGTCTTGACAGCGCATGCGCTGTCTCTATCACAGCCGCACTGCGCCCATTCCAGGAACCGTACCATACTTTTGTATCTGCCTTACTACACACAGCCAACAGTCATTGTATTTTTGTGGTGGTTGTTGACCGCAGTTTTATTATTCCTTACATACGTCGTATTTGTACAGCTCCCCTGGACACCTTCTTGGGGCCGGGGTCATAAATCATTATCATACATTATCACAAATTGGGTATCACTCAGTGTCATTTGAACATCATGAATCATGGGTCATAAATCATTGGGTATCATAAATCATTCTGCCGCAATCGGCCATTATTTTGTTGTCATAAATCACTCTACCTGATCATCATAAATCAGCAGCCATAAATCATGGTCATAAATCATCGGGATGTCATAAATCATTCTGTAGTGTAGTTCCTATATCCCTGATAGGCTCTGCGCATTGGAATAACATACACTATAGATTTGACATAGGACTAAGGTCAGTATGTCTCTATCGAGTATATTAAACTTAATTACTTGTGTGTGCCAGCTAACTCAGAGGTCACTAGAAACTTCTCGAATATACAAGAAGGGATTAGTCTCTGACAACCGCATAAACATGACAACTTTGTTTCCTTTTAGAATCAGAACAGTCTCAGAATCGTGGAAACAATAGATAACAGTTTCACTCAGTCAATAGTGCATGCTTCGTTTCTACAGAGTTGCACAGAAATAGAGAGATGGGCGTTTCAATAAAAGGGTTTATCGAACAGTCTTATTTCTCGTGCAAAAGATATGAATTGCTACAATCGTAAGACAGACTGAAAAGTACAAGATGTACGAGGTTAGCAGTAAGATAAAATAATACTGCAATAGCATGGTTCATAGCTATGACATATATTAATCAAAATACATACATAACTAACATAAGCTAAAATGTGTTACTCACCTGATGCTTCTAAATTGTTTTACCCCAGTGTACCTAACCTAAGTGCAGTACAAGGTTTGAAGTAGGTGCCCTTTCTAAAGTATAGCTAGCTATATTTTAGTTTAGCCAAGAGTTGCCAAAAGTTTCTCTAAGTTCAAGTCAGCTCCATACCTTAGAATGAGAGAGGTTGGAATCTCTTTCCTGGACTCGATAGTCTAACCCCCGCAAGGTCAGAGAGCACTGGAGCTGGATTCTCTGCGAGGAGGATGGCAGCGTCAGGTCAGTGCATCAGGCTGGAACTCGATCTTCTTTCGAACTTGCCGTGGCAATCCGGGTAGACTGGGTTGGATCGAATCCTCAGGGAACCACAATTTTGGCCAGGGCAAGTGCTGGTATATTTATACCTTGAAGAGGTCTAGGAATGCCAGTATTGACGTAAAAGTCGGGCAGAAGAACGTCATGAATGAACCCCTAAGGAATAGATGTTCATGCATACTTAATGAGTTCTTGGAGAAATCAATATTCAAGCTGAGGGAAATTCCTAAAGGCTTAAGGGTCTGGTTTTCCAAGAATTTGTTGTGACGTGGATGGACGGATGTAGGTGGCCATGCCTGTATTTGGTTTGTACGGACAATGTCTAAATAAGGGCCGGATTTCTATGTCCAAATAAGGGCAATGTGAATTGTACCTATTTAAGGGCAAAAATGCGGAAACCCATATACAGAATCTAAATCTGCACACAATACCCACTCCAGTTTCGTATGAACAATATTACTAAATCCTAAATGTTCTAAACATATCTTAAAACAGAGTATCGCATGGGTTTGCTAAAATAAGCTAAAAACATATCTAAAACAGATGTCCTAAAAATACATTACAAAACCATTGCTATGCATAAAGTGCTGTACATATTAAAGACAATGCTCCATTCTAAGCATAGGATCACATTGTTATGCTAAAAGAATGAACCAAAATATATACATGTGATGAAATGGCTCGTAAATACAGAAGAAAAAAGGGGCCGAAACCATTTCATATCAGGTTACACAAGTCAATTTGTTATTCATGACAAGGCAGAATACTGTCCCCGGAAGTGGTATCAAAGAATTCTGTTCTCTATGAATAGTTCTACTTAAAGCAGATTACTGTGCAAAGAAATGAAAAATACAATTTTAGGACGGGAAGAAAAAAATATATAATCATAGAAAAACGTTCCAAAGTCATTATCACATTTGAAAAAGAATGAAGGCCAAATTCAGAGTCTCTCCGGAACACTCTGTGCTTGAATCAAAAGTCAGTGTGTGGGGATGGAGAAAACATAAAGGTGCCGATTCCGATCCTGGAAAAACCGGGTACGAACCGTCGGTCGGAGGGTTTTCTCCGTCCGACTCGTACCCGGTAAAAAAACATTACAAATATGGAAGTACGATTCGCACGGAAACACCATTTCCGTACGAATCGTAAAAAACACCGACCGACGAAAATATACATACAAATGTGATCCGGGAAAGCGCCGACGTGACATCGGGACGCAGTCAGGCTCCGTTTCACGAACAAGGAAGTACGATTCAAACCGACACCAGTCCGGACGGCAATATTTTTACGGCACCCAAAAAGTGCCGGAAAAGCGAAGTACGGCGCGATGCGAGCAGAATTGGGGGCCCGGTACGCGCCGAACCCCCCCAGACCCCGCGGATGTACGTGCCGTACCCCCACCCATGTATGTACACCCACATATGTACGAGTCGAACCGTGTATGTACACCCGTGTATGTACGAGTCGAACCCCCACCCGTGTATGTACGAGTCGAACCCCCACCCGTGTATGTACACCTGTGTATGTACGAGTCGAACCCCCACCCATGTATGTACACCCGTGTATGTACGAGTCGAACCCCCACCGCGTATGTACGAGTCGAACTTCCACCTGTGTATGTACAACCGTGCTACGCGCTGGGGGTACGCACCGTACATACACGGGTGGGGGTACGACTCGTACATACACGGGTGTACATACACAGGTGGGGGTTCGACTCGTACATACACGGGTGGGGGTTCGACTCGTACATACACGGGTGTACATACACGGGTGGGGGTTCGACTCGTACATACACGGGTGTACATACACGGGTGGGGGTTCGACTCGTACATACATGGGTGTACATACACGGGTGGGGGTTCGACTCGTACATACACGGGTGGGGGTTCGACTCGTACATACACGGGTGTACATACACAGGTGGGGGTTCGACTCGTACATACATGGGTGGGGGTTCGACTCGTACATACACGGGTGTACATACACGGGTGGGGGTACGGCACGTACATCCGCGGGGTCTGGGGGGGGTTCGGCACGTATGCGGGCACATGTCTCCATGGTTGCTATTGCAGTTCGGTCCGTACGGTGTATTTTCCATACGGTTGTAAAATTGGAAGGACGGGACGGATCGTACTTGCGCGGTCGGACTTCATTTTTCCGATTCGTAGGGTAAATTGTCCGAGGATGTGTCGGACACATTTTTCGACCCGAGGACGTGTGGGGATATTTTCCCAATGCGATTCGTATGGACTTTTTCCCATACGAATCGTACTTGGCAGTTTGTACGCTACTTGTACGATTCGTACGGTAAAAATCCCGTATACGATTCGTATGGGGAAATTTTTTCCAGGATCCGAATCGGCACCAAAATGTTTTAATCCTGTAGACAACAAGTCGTCTACCGTTGTGGGTGAGAGTTGGAATACCTCGTGTAGAAGATCAACAGCACATAGATGCTAACTATCGCTTTCAGCATGGGAAGCATCAGCAATGTCCGGATTGGATGTTACCTGCGTGCCTGGTGATTCCTCTCGTACCTCAGTAGTAGCATGTTGCGTCTGTGAGATCTCAATGAATGCCGCCATCAGGATTGGTAGCTGCTGGGGACAACACATAGCATGGGCCGTTATCGGGTCCAGCAGAGTACCGATATCCATAGGCATGACTGATGAGAGTGTCAGACAAATGTCCAGCACGCATTCTTCACCGCATAGCAGGCAGCGTAGAACAGGTAAGATGCAATCTTGCCAGATTGGTCTGAATGACAGAAACCAAGTGGTGTTTAATTCTCGTAGACGAGGTAAACTCAGAATTTGTACAATGAGCTCACAACACTTCATCCCCAATAGAGATCTTTCCATGGTGAACTGGGTGTCGCTGGTGATTTGGCTTGCCATATCATAGCAGTAGGAGCAAAAATAGTATCCCTGCAACGAGTGCTAAAAGGAGCCGCAGTCCGCCAAACACAGAGTGCACAAAGTTTGGAAAAATTTTGAGGACTGCTTGAAAAGGTGCTTCTTAACACAAGTACAATACCGCTCGTATCAGACATGTTTAAGATACGACCTAACATTTCTGAGAAATGCACAGGGCAGTTTGTATACAAAAGGGAATGTATCTCTGCAGAAGTCCAAAGAACATATCCTGGACGACAGAGTCGTTACCCATTGTCTACGACAGAGATTTCTCTAAATTAATACGATCAATTTCTCATATTTGTTCTGCAGTCTCTGCTTGGGTGACCTTCCATGCTTCATTATAAGAAGCGTAGATACCGGCATATATGAAACATTTTTGACGCGGTTTTCTTGGTCCTAGCAAGAATTCCCCAAGGTCTGCGCCTTCTTGAAGTAAAGTTAAGTGTTGTTTTACATCCTCTAGTGTAGCTTTCTGTAGCCAATCAAGGCAAAGTTTCCCTGCACTGTAAGTTGTTACTACCCCCGGATGCTGTCTTTGGACATATCGTGGGTCTGGCCTATGAAAGGTAAAACCTTGTGTTTTGTTCAGGAATCTATCTTGACAGTTGTTTGTGTCTAAGGGCCAGAGCAACCATTTTTTCCATTCAGGATCTGATCTGGTATTATTCAAAATAGTATGTACGCTGACCTCCCCCTGTGTAGTGCTTTCAGTTGTAGGTATAGAGGGAGTGTTCATGTCTTTTATCTTGGCTATTCCAAGGCATGATGTTTGTTGGACAGTGTCGATCAAAGACATAATTTGCTCAGGGATGATACAGGCTCTAAACAAAGCTTCTATTCCCTGTACTTGCCAATCTTTAGTACCCCAGACAGTTTTCATCTCAATGTTATCTTTCCAAAAGTCGTAACCCTGTCTAGACAGTTGGGCAATAAAGGCTGTAGAATAAATCTGTTTGGTATTCGTTAACATATTTTTCATTCCTGTCTTGTTGACATTCTTAAAGTAAAGTGTCTCTGCATTCGAGATATTAAACCGTGAAAAATATGGAAATTTCATTGCAAATATTTTTGAGCTACCCTTTGGTGGCGTAGGACAATGTTCCCATTGGTTATAAGTAAATACATTTCTAGGTATCGCAGATTTATGCAAGAAATGATGAACATAGTGGTTATAACAATACAGTTGTTCATAGTCTGATGAACCTTGTAAATATTCATTATTAGTGAATGCAGTCGACATCTCTCGATCAGGCATCATATTATCAACAGTGTCGAAGTCTCAATCATCAGAAAAGTTACTGGAGGTAATAAAGTCACTGAATGAAATTTTAAATAAATGTGGAATCTTCAAAAGCTCCGACGGGCCAAAAATGTCATATTCGATTTTGTCCCAAACTATACCATCAGGTATAGGAATTGCTGTGATGTTCACTGCTGACAAGTCTCTTGCTTCATGATGGGATTATTTGTGTGGCTGGAGAAGTAAGTTCACTCTTTTACTTGCTGTGTCCATTTGAATATATCTTCCGTTAATCATCATACCCAGAGTTATTACCAGAGCTAGCCAAAGTAGAAAGAAGAATATTCCCGAAACAATCCATGCTTCAATCCATGGTGAAACCAGAAAAGTTTTTTCCAGTAGATGAAAAAAGCCTGTTGCTTGTTATTTGAAAGTTCCTTGTACTGGCGTCGTTTCAGGCTCGCTGGGATCCTCAGAAAACGTATCAAAGTTCATGCAATAGCCAGAAGCAGTTCTGTCAATGGTATGAATTGCATCCGTATTTGATGAAATTGCTGGAACCAGTTGATCACTTGTTACTTCGTTGTAAACAGGTGTGTCTGGACGAACTGGTATTTGGGTCTCAAGAGGTACAAGGTCCATAGCATTGTTGCTTAGTAATCTATTTCTTACTGTTGAATCTTCAAAGGTGATGAGTCTCTCAGTTTGAACCTCTTGGATTATAGCTAGAGGAGTACGTATGCTACATTGACGGAGTCCACTTGGCCTACTGTTCAGTATCGGCCACATAGTGTGGTTTGATCTGGTCGATGGACACAAATCTTTTCTCCATTTTACTAGCAGCGGCGGAAAAAGTAATGTTCTTGATCCGTGGATTGCTAGGACAGGTACTGGTTGTCTGTATGAAGGCCCAAATTCCTTCTTATCCGCAATCTTTTCTCAGACTAGATCCCCAAGCTTTGGGATCCAGACAGGCCTTGCTGGGACGGCGGATTTTTCTCAGTGGTGGTTGGCTTCAGGACCACGTTGCTTTGTTGCGTTCTTAGTTCATTTAAGTCCTGTAAAACAGCCAAACGATCTTTGATATCAAATTGTTTGTTTTACACCACTGTGCCTTTCACATCTAAGTCCAGAACCAACATTCTAGTCCCAAACAGGACCTCATATGGAGTGACACCCTCTAGAGAACTTCTTGGCAAGTTGTTTATTGCGCGCTGGACACCATATAAATGTTTGACCCACCCATCACCTGAACCTAATACCCTAGCTGTTATAGACTGCTTTATGTCCCAGTTTTTTCTTTCCACAACAGAATTTCCCTCAGGATGGAATGGAGAAGAATACCGCAACGCTACACCCAGACGGATGTATGACGTTACAACGCATACTTTTACAACGCATGCACTTACAACGCAATTTTTACAACGCAACATCCACTACAACGCATTCCATTACATCGCATGACACTACAACGCATTTTTAAAAACTACCTTTACAACGCATTCCATTACATCGCATACTACCTTTACAACGCATACAATTACAACGCATAATATTACATTGCATTTAAGGTAAGTATTGGATAGTATAGGGGAAAAAATTACTATTCTAACTCCAGGGGGTGCAACAGTAGGGTAAGTGTTGGATAGTATAGGGGTAAAAATTAGTATTCTAACTCCAGAGGGTGCAACAGTAGGGTAAGTGTTGGATAGTATAGGGGTAAAAATTACTATTCTAACTCCAGGGGGTGCAACAGTAGGGTAAGTGTTGGATAGTATAGGGGTAAAAATTACTATTCTAACTCCAGGGGGTGCAACAGTAGGGTAAGCGTTGGATAGTATAGGGGTAAAAATTACTATTCTAACTCCAGGGGGTGCAACAGTAGGGTAAGTGTTGGATAGTGTAGGGGTAAAAATTACTATTCTAACTCCAGGGGGTGCAACAGTAGGGTAAGTGTTGGATAGTGTAGGGGTAAAAATTACTATTCTAACTCCAGGGGGTGCAACAGTAGGGTAAGTGTTGGATAGTATAGGGGTAAAAATTACTATTCTAACTCCAGGGGGTGCAACAGTAGGGTAAGTGTTGGATAGTATAGGGGTAAAAATTACTATTCTAACTCCAGCGGGTGCAACAGTAGGGTAAGTGTTGGATAGTAGAGGGGTAAAAATTACTATTCTAACTCCAGGGGGTGCAACAGTAGGGTACGTGTTGGATAGTATAGGGGTAAAAATTACTATTCTAACTCCAGGGGGTGCAACAGTAGGGTAAGTGTTGGATAGTATAGGGGTAAAATTACTATTCTAACTCCAGGGGGTGCAACAGTAGGGTAAGTGTTGGATAGTGTAGTGTAATATTATGCGTTGTAATGGTATGCGTTGTAAAGGTAGTATGCGATGTAATGGAATGCGTTGTAAAGGTAGTTTTTAAAAATGCGTTGTAGTGTCATGCGATGTAATGGAATGCGTTGTAGTGGATGTTGCATTGTAAAAAATGCGTTGTAAGTGTAGTGCATTGTAAAAGTTGCGTTGTAAAGGTTGTTCCCCCACCCAGACTGGCCATGGCTTTTTTGTAAGCCCTAGAGCTAAACGCAGGACCCTGGTCAGAATGTAGTGTGTCTATTGCGTATGTGCCGATAACGACTCGCAAATCTTTTATAACAGTTCGAGCGTCAGCTGAGCGCTGAGGCTACATCCATAGGAACCTAGAGCACGAATCCACTGCGAACATGATATATTTATAGTGCCCATCTCATTGTAAGGGACCGCAGTGGTCCAGGTAAACACAAGCTAATGGTTTATCTGAAATTAACAGGGGCGTCTGCGCAGGACGTTTCACAGTAGAGACTTTCATCTTTTGGCATATCTCACAGTCCAACACATAATTTCTAGTCTGTTTCCTAATGCCGGGCCACCAGTACTTTGTTTTAATAAAGCCACCGTGGCTCAAACACCTGCATGGGCAGAGGCGAGCCCTTCATGTGCTGCTAGGATTAGCCCTAGTCTATGTTCCATGTTTGGAATTAATCTATCCCTCACTCCAGGGATTCAAGCAAACGGGACGCCATTAGCATCAATTATATATGAGTATTTGAGAGGAAACTTTTTAGGTAATGCCGCACCGCTGCCTTTGCTTGATGCATTGACAGCCAGCATTATTTCGATGTCTATTTTCGTTTTTGAACGAGTGATTGCAGCTACGGAAGCCGTTTGCACAGCCCCTTTTGCTGCTTCCTCAGCCAATGAATTCGCTTCAACATGAACACCATCACGTTGGTGACTCAGTGTGTGTATCAAGTGAGTGTTTTGTAGTCCGTTTCGCAACTGAACTACTTGTTCCCAAAGCAATTTGTGCTTGATTGTGCCACTTTTTGCATCTTTGAAACCATTTTAAATCCAATTCTGTAAATATTCATTGTAAGATTGAACACAGTAAAAAGAATCGCACACTATCAGTGTGGGGAATTCGCGATCTGTATTTTCAAGTGCCATCTTAAATGCTTGTAGTTCAGCTCGCTGAGCTCTACAATCTCCAAGAGATTGGGTTTTTGTGACCATTGGTCTGAATTTGCCATCTCGCATGCAACCTTTAGCGATAGCACACGCTGCACTGTAAGCTTGTTTACACTCCGTAGCGGGCTGTGCAGATCCGTCAGTATAAATTATAAATTCGTACTGGTCAAGAGGGAGAATTTCAGTAGACAGAGGACATTCGTGTTCCTATTGCAGGAATGCTTGTGTTTTTAAATATGGATCAAAAACGTATTCAACATCAGTTGCAGCAAGAGAATTAACCCATTGTATCCATCTCGGATGTAAAGCTTTTGCATTTGGAATGCTAGCCTTTGTAACTGCCTCTAGGGCTGGTACAGGAGTCACAACCATAATGCGTTTCCCCTGTGCTAGGGATCTTTCTTTTGCTACAGCAGTTTGAACTGCTGTCAGAATTTTTTCTGTAGAAATGAATTTCATTTCTGCTTGTGTATACAAATGGAATTTGTATGCAATTGGTACTTTTTCACCTTCGTTAAAAGTTAAGTAGGTGAATTCGCATTGACCCGAAATTATTCGTATCACTAAGTTTCGTACGTTTACACGTGCTTGCAAATATTTCGTTGCTAACATGTCTGTTTGGAGTGAACTCAAACTTTCTGTGTGTTTTTGTGTCCAATGTGTTATTTTAAAATCAGGTTTGATTAATTTGTAGAGAGGTTTAACCCTTTCTGCGTAATTTTTTATAATGAAAGTTCTTCCAAAATTCAGGAACCCTAGAATTGACTGTAAATTTTTCTGCGTTTTTGATGGTTGGAGCAGCGCACACTTTTCTAAAAAGTTGGCTGCCAGGCTTTTGCCTTCACTTGATAGTTCATATCCTAGGAAAAGGACGTGAGGTGGGCAATTCTTGACTTTTAAAGTTGAATTTGTAACCCTCTGAGGCGAAGCCCAATATTATGGTGCTCAGCCTGTTCAAGTGCCTATCCAGGTCATCGTCTGTCAGATATATATCATCGACATATGACAATGCCTCGTCATCATAAGTTTGTAGTAACTCTGTTACTCCTGCTGAGAATAACCCGGGCTGTTTTTGAATCCCTGGGGCAGTCGACAAAATTGATGCTCGGTCCCCATTATTGAAAAAGCGGTCAAATATCTGCTTTCTGGTGCAATATTTTGACAAAAGAAACCATTTGAAATGTCTAATGTGGTTTTATATTTTTTATGCACAATGTTATTCATTAATGCTGTATTGTGTGCATTTTGCACTGCAAATGTTTTACAACATGAGTTTAGGTGTCTGTAATGCAAAACTAGACGATATGTATTGTCTGATTTGGAGACAGGAAACAAAGGGTTGTTCATTGATAAGGTGCATGTTTCAATCACCCCCAGATATTCAAGTTGATCTAAGATCTCCCTGACCTGTTTTTTAGCTTCTTGCTTAACTGGGTACTGCCTTTGTGCAGTCGGTTGATTTTTAACTGGATTTTATGGTGAGGTGAGTCCTCATCCCATCCTACATGATTTTTATACAGTGCTGGGGCTTGGGCTACTGCCCATTTCCTGGCTAATGTATATTTTAAATGAACTGGAACATGGTTGGAGAAGGCAGGCATAATGATGTCCTCGCCATGTGGGCACTCCCTGACAAATTCTGGTGGCCAGTCCTGTTCTGCTAGAAGTATATCATAACCCTTTGAAAGATGCTCCCAAAGGAGTTCTTTCACTTTTCTTGGTATGTCTCCCCCCATCCGGATTGTTATTTCATATAACCTATGTGGAGAACTAACCCTGGTGTCTACAGTCTCAACTTGTATGTCTTCATTCAAGTCCACTGTCTCCAGAAGTCCCTTTAGGTTCTGGGGAGATATTGTAACTTCTGCTCCACTGTCTAGCATGGTCTCGGCCCATTCTCTGTTCTTGAGTTGGATTCTCAGTATTCTCAGCATGTCTGATCTTCAGACATGCTACCTTTTTCTTGGAGAATTGAGGTTTTGCTTTATTTTTCTGAAAGTGTTGATCGTCTTTGGACTTCACTCGTTCTTCCTTGTTTTCTGACTGTCCTCTTCTATCGTATGTCTGTGACGATATCTGAAAGGTACGATAGGAACGTGTATCATTATCTTGATATCTGTCAGGTTTTCTCAAATTATCCCTATTCCTGAGGTTGTACCTCCTTTCAGAGGTCTCCTTCTGTGGAGGAGACCTGCCTCGGGAATGAGAACGCTTCTCTGTTTACTATTTTCAATTTTAGGAATGACCGTATCAGGACTTTCAGACAGTTGTGGTTTTAACGGTTTCCCTCCCAGACTGTCTCTGCCTAATTCCTCATAGGATTTTTCAATTATTCTGGCTAGTTCTTGAGGTTGTTCTGTTACATCAATTTCCCTTAGTTTCTGGCGAATCGCCACTGATGCTGCTTCTCCTTTATTATTAGATAATATTATTGCTGACACCTGGTCGAAATTTTTAAGTCATTTCATAACTAAATTCAAAGCAGGCTCTGCCCCGTATTCGTTTTGAATCTGTTTCAGGACATCAGGTATTACCGCCATTGACGGAATACCATGTGTTTTTGTGTAGATAGCAGCAAAGACTGTGCCCCAAGAGGTGCAGTCTTCCAGATATGGTGTGATCCCCATTGGTAAACAAATTGTTAAAATTCTGTGTTTTTCAAAAGGGGTAGTATTAGCAAATACTGCTTCGATTTGAGTAATTTTTGGAGCTAACCAGAATGGAATTTGCTTGCGTTTTGCGGGTAATTTACCCATGACTGAGTGTAAAGTCTTTGGAGTAATTTTTAACGTATTCCCCTGATGAGGGGCTGGATTTTGAATTGTTAATGGTTGTTGGACTGTGAAAGTCGGCATGACATATTGAACCAATTGTCTATATATCTTGATTAACTCCTTGAGTTGAGCAAGTAAATCTACGTCTGACATAGTTTCAATGTCAGGATGAGGTGTATAGCCGGATAAAATCGGCCAAGTTGCTCCTGGTCTACCTAGTGGACCGAGCCAGGTAATGTGATTGTAATGTTTTAGGGCGCCTTTAAACCAGAGCTCATGCTCCTGGTATGTGAGTGGAAATTCAATATCCTCGAAAGGAATATATTCCTCAGGTGGTTCATCTTCTTTGTAGAAGTGAAACAAGTGTGTTACTGGATTTGATTCTGGGAATATTATCCATGAATAGAATACCTCTGTCTAGTGAGATTCATCTGCCTCTATCATGAAAACTACTCTACCACCTCTAGGTGTCAGACCATGTTTTATGAGTTTTACAGTGATGGCTCTCCTTAAATTTGGTAGGATGTGTAAAACACCCACCTCGTCTTCATTAAGACCTGTAAGGTCAGCCGCAGATTAACCGTTGTTGACGATAGGATCGTCGATCTCCGACATTGTTTAATGAAAGTTGCAGAGCAAGTTTCAAGGAAACAAAGATAAGGTGCACAATATTTTGGAACACTGTATCCTTCAACGTTGAACAAAACCAAACAGCTAATTCATAGGACCTTCGTCCTACTCAGCTATGGCGGATATTATCCCTACCCACTCCAGACGTCATATGGAGTTCTATGAGTAGAGGGAAAAGCACGACTGAGTTACTTCAGTATCTAGCGTTAAATTAGTGTCTTAACAAACCGTTGGGCGCCATGTAATGTAGTTCCTATATCCCTGATAGGCTCTGCGCATTGGAATAACATACACTATAGATTTGACATAGGACTAAGGTCAGTATGTCTCTATCGAGTATATTAAACTTAATTACTTGTGTGAGCCAGCCAACTCAGAGGTCACTAGAAACTTCTCGAACATACAAGAAGGGCTTAGTCTCTGACAACCGCATAAACATGACAACTTTGTTTCCTTTTAGAATCAAAACAGTCTCAGAAACGTGGAAACAATAGATAACAGTTTCACTCAGTCAATCGTGCATGCTTCATTTCTACAGAGTTGCACAGAAATAGAGAGACGGGCGTTTCAATAAAAGGGTTTTATTGAACAGTCTTATTTCTCATGCAAGAGATATGAATTGCTACAATCGTAAAACAGACTGCAAAGTACAATATGTACAAGGTTAGCAGTAAGATAAAATAATACTGCAATAGCATGGTTCGTAGCTGTGACATATATTAATCAAAATACATAAATAATTAGCATAAGCTAAAATGTGATACTCATCTGATGCTTCTAAATTGTTTAACCCTAGTGTACCTAATCTAAGTGCAGTACAAGGTTTGAAGTAGGTGCCATTTCTAAAGTATAGCTAGCTATATTTTAGTTTAGCCAAGAGTTGCCAAAAGTTTCTCTAAGTTCTAGTCATCTCCATACCTTAGAATGAGAGAGGTTGGAATCTCTTTCCTGGACTCAGTAGTCTAACCTCCGCAAGGGAAGTCAGAGAGCACTGGAGCTGTGTTTAGGAATGCCAGTATTGACGTAAAAGTCAGGCAGAGGAATGTCATGAATGAACCCCTAAGGAATAGATGATCATGCATACTTAATAAGTTCTTGGAGAAATCAATATTCAAGTTGAGGGAAATTCCTAAAGGCTTAAGGGTCTGGTTTTCCAAGAATTCGTTGTGACGTGGATGGACTGATGTAGGTGGCCATGCCTGTATTTGGTTTGTACGGACAGTGTCTAAATAAGGGCCGGATTTCTATGTCCAAATAAGGGCAATGTGAATTGTACCTATATAAGGGCATAAATCGGGAAACCTGTATACGAAATCTAAATCTGCACACAACAATTCTGTCACAAATCTGTCATCATCTTGTTGCCATATATCATTCTGCCTGGGCATCATAAATCATCAGCCATAAATCATCGGCTGGCCATAGATCACTGGATTGTCTTTTGCTCATTTGCATCCCCTAGGGTTGTAAATCACCCTGACAGCTCGTAGATTGTTCTTTGTTGTTTTTCATGCACCTTGCGTGTGGGGGGTAGTCTTTCCCTGGAGTTAGGCCCCAACTCGCTACCTTGCAAGTCTCTTTTGTGTCCTGTCTTCTGGCGGGGGCTGGGCTGCGACTTCCGTCTCTGTTTGCTACCCTGATTTTTGTCAGGCGTACTCACCCAGCCGTGAGGCATCCCAGAGGGAGTGGCCCTCCTTCTACACACCGCCCTGTCGGTGTGTTTCCATAACTAAACCAATGCACCTTTTGTTTTTGCCACGCTGCCAGGGAGGCTTTCGTCTTCCTGTGGCTCCCCCAACCTTATGTCGTCCCTTTGCGCCTCCCGCTGCTCACACTGTGGAGCCTGCCCGTGCTGTTGCTCCGCTTAAGTGTTAGGATATCAACCTCTAGCTGTGTCTCCGGGAGGCTGACGTCTGGTAAGCTCTGACGGTAATCTTCCCACAAACACCATGGTGTGCTCTGCTCCATCCTTGCCCCATGTAGTGGCACGCTTGTGTCCTGTTCGGAGTCTTACACACTGTATCCTCTCACCATGGGTCATAAATGAAATCAAAGAAAATTGGGAGATAGTCAGATACCGCTTGTGGAGGTACGGTACAACATAAATTACTTAAATACCATCCTCTACTTCACTCATGCTCTTGGCAGGCTCCCTGTGGTAAGCACTAACCCTGGGCGTCGTGCTCCGCTTCACCCATGGAGTGCACGTAGCGCTGCCTGCTTCGCCATTTACGAAGTAGGCGTAGCAGGCAGCGCTACGCACACACCGTAGCAAAGCAGAGCTGCCCGCCACCCGTCACCCGCCTCCCGCCCGCCCTAATTTTAAAATAATTTAAAGAAGGTTAAAGGTAAATAAACCACCTTACCTTCAGCGCGGCGTCCTGGGGCTCCCTCTTCTTGCTGACGGTAACTTCTTCACGCAAATGCGCATGCGCGGGCGTCCGCGCATGCGCATTTGCGTGAAGAAGTTACCGTCAGCAGGAAGAGGGAGCCCTGTGACGCCACGCTGAAGGTAAGGAGGTTTATTTACTTTTTTTAACCTTCTTTAAATTATTTTAAAATTAGGGCGGGCGGCGTGTAGTGGGGCTACGTGGAGCGCGCAAGTGTTTGTAGATTTTGCTACACTACGCGCTGCTCCACGTAGCCCCACTACGCCCACTACACCCAGGCCTGGTAAGCACCCCAGCGAAACCAGTACCTTGATTGGTATGTACCCAGCTGTAATACCCCCTCCACAGTACTTATTTTTTACTATGCCACTCAACCGTACTGATTTTCTACTTTGGGAGGGTGAAATCATGAGTTGACATCTCGCTCTGTGTTTTTTTGTGTGTTTTTTGCCCTGTGATTCTGATCATGCGTCACCGGTCTATCTAGTGCCATTGGAGCCCCCTGCACATACTCCTGTCCCTGTGCATGCGAAACAGCCTTTGCCCTTCTCTATTGGATTAACTCAAATCATTTCCTTCTCTTAGCAGTTACCTAGTTAATGCGTCTGCTTTATCTATGCGAGCGCGCACATTCCCATCTGCAACTTCACAAATTACCCACTGACGGTCACCAGTAGGTAGTTATAGTTAGAACCTAGTTTCCATAGGAAAAGTGTTTTTTGATTTGCTAATATCTTTGGTGTAGTTTGACGAATCTTCGCGAAATGCTCACAAAAAAAGTCTATCCAGGTCAGCTCCTATCCTGAAAGTTTGGGGTTATTCGTCAAGCGGGGGCTGAGAAAAAAGGGAGGTTCCAAAACGCATTTTTTGTGTGTTAATTTCCATATGAAATTTTGAGACAGGCTACAGCCCGAACTGCTGAACGGAATTACCCCAAATTTGGCAAAAAGGTAGTGCTTGGTTCAGAAAGCGACCTTTTTTTAAATGGTGTAAATCTGTTCAGTAGTTGCTGAGAAATTTAAAAAAAATAAGTTTCGATATCTATGGCCGCGGTGGATTCGCGAACTCTGCCGACCACGAGCTTTATTCTAATTGGCTGGCAACACTCCAAACCAGGAAGTGATCTACAGAGTCACAAGAAAACAGTGAAAAGAATGTTTGAAAACAAGAAAAGGGTGCAGGGTAGAAACACCCTGACCCCCTAGGCCTGCTCAGGGGGTCCCACAAGGCAAAAAAAGCATTTTTTTAAAATAAAAATTGGCCGAATTTGCGCTGGGGTTGCGAATCCAGCCGAGAAAATTTAAAAAAACAAAGCACCAGCTCCCACGCTTCGTTGTATTTAAGCCCCCGGGTGGGCCACGTCCTGGGGCCACTGAAAAAAATTCATGGGGGGACCCCAATCCCCCTCACGCTGCCCCAGGGACCGCCACCTCCCCAGGGAAAGATTTATGAGTTGCAAGGGGGCACCCAGCCCCCCGTAGCCCCAGGGACCGCCACCTCCCCTGGGCTCATTTGAATAATTTAAAATAAAAAAAAGCGTGGGGGGCCCAATCATCCCCATGCTTCCCCGGGGACAGCCACCTCCCCAAGGGCAAGATTTATGAGTCGTGGGGGGGCACGCAGCCCCCCGCAGCCCCAGGGACCGACACCTCCCCAGGGCTCAGTTTAAAAATAAAAATGTGTGGGGAGGGCACAAGCACCCCCACATGCCCCGGGGACCACCACCTCCCAGGGCCACTGTATATTTGAATTTGGGGGTCCGTTATGGATCCCCAAGCCCCGGGGACCACCACCTCCCTGGGGCTTTCTAAATGAAGGGAGGGGGGGCTGTGCGGCCCCCCTCCAAGAGCCTGTGAAGGCTCCCGCATTGTCATAGCAAACACTGGTTTAGATTTTGAAAGCGAGAGCAGGAAACCTGCTCTCGCTTACAAAATCCAAACCAGATTGCTTTTCCACAAGGGGAGCTGCATGTCAGCAGCTCCCTGTGTGAAAACACAATGCTGGCTCCCTCAGGAGGCGGGGAGCCGGCGGGACTGTTGGGGAATTAGGGTCCCCCCACGGAAAGTCCAGGCCCGGGGCTAGTTGGGCCCTGGGGACTCTCAGGATCCAAGATGACTTAATTCTCCAACTTAAAACATGCCACGGGGCGCGTTTGCACACTTGTCACATCAGGCCCCACACCCTCCCTTCACCACTGTGCAAACGGGCCCTCTGGCGTGTTGTAAGTTGGGGTATTAAGTCCCCTTGAATCCTGAGGGTCCCTTGGGTTCAACTAGCCCACCAGGTACCTCCAGTAAGTGCCACAGAGCTGCGTTGCAGAGAGGTGTAAAAGGGGCATGGCCTCAGACCACATCTCTGCAACGCAGCTCTGTGGCGCTTACTGGAGGAACCTGGTGGGCTACTTGGCCCCCAGGGACCCTCGGGATTCAAGGGGAATTAATCCTCCAACTTTAAACCTGCCAGGGGGCACGTTTGCACAGAGGTGAAGGGAGGGGGCAGGACTGATGTGGCATGTGTGTACTTATTCAATCACTCAGCCAAAACCCAAGTGCTTATAAATTCACCATGCACTCTCCTTGCAGCACGCTAATCATCCAGTCAGTACCCATGCTCTCATGCAATGACCCATGCACTAACACATGCCCTGCTGCAATACCCTGAGCACTATCCATGCAGTCCAGCCATCGTCCTGTCAGTACCCATGCACTCCTTCAATCACCCAGCCAGCACCTTTTACTTATCCAATCACTCCACCGAAACCCAAGCACTTATAAATTCACCATGCACTCTTCTTGCAGTACTCTAATTATCCACTCAGTACCCATGTACACATGCAATGACCCAGTCACTAACACATGCACTGCTACAATACCTTGAGGACAACCTATGCAGTCCAGCAGTCTCCCTGGTACTATCTATGCAGTCCTCCAATCACCCAGCCAATCCTATGTGCTTATCCAATCTCTGCGCCAAAACCCAAGCACTTAAAAAATCACCATGCACTCTCCTTGTAGCACTCTAATCATCCAGTCACTAGTCATGTACGCATGCAATGACCCAGGCATTAACTCATGGCAAATACAGAGGAGGTCATGCTAATCACAGGGGTAGGCCTGCTTAGTCAGAGTCAGTTACCACCAGTACCCATCAGCAAAACGTTCCGGGCACAGGAGGACTGTCTGCTCCTCTGCTGGTTCTTTCTGCACATCTCTTCTTCCTGCACTTTTCTTCGTCTTTCTGGACTTCTGTTGCCTCTTTCTGCATTTGTTTTGCTTCTTTCTGCGCTTTTCTTCCTCTTTCTTCACATGTCCTACCTTTGTAGACATATTTGGAAATTAGCATTGGCAAAACCTTTGAAATTCACTGAAAAAACCATAGGTTTCAGGGACGTTATAGTTAGAAATTTTCATTTCATAAACCTTAGAAATTCACTGAAAACACCATAGGTTTCAGGGCCGTTATAGTTAGTTGGAGATTTCACTATTACAAAATTATAGAAATTCGGCCGTTATAGTTAGTAGACCTAACTATAACTCACGCCCCCGCAGTGCACTGCTGATGACATCACATATTACCTCACTTACAGTATGCTCAGTGACATCACTGATGACATCACTGATGACGACACACTGATGACATCACTGATGACATCATCCATGTGATCATCTGATGCACCTCCTCATACCCTAATAAAACCTTTCATACACCCACTCTAAAATACAGACCACCAATATCCCAGTGAATATATATATATCTATATTGGGAGTGCATTTTTACACTTCCATTTTCAGTTTATGACATAATTGCGCATTTCAAACTGCAGGTGTCAGCCGCTTTACATGAGCACCAGTTGCAGTCCAGGCGAACAAATTGGATTAAGTGATTTGTCTGGGGGCACAGGATGTATGAGCTTCCCACCAAACATAAACCTGTTTCCCCTTCCAGCGTTGACCCATTTTGCCCTTCAGCTGCTTGAAGCTTATGTATGTCTTATGTTATGTATATAATGTTTTGAACACCAGCGGCTGCATAAAACCAGCCTTATGCGTAGTAAGTTATGAGGAGATAATTCACACCAATATCTTTTTTTTGGGGGGGGTATTGCAGATCAGGTTGCTTTTCCCTTGACCAACTTACACTTAAATCTGACATACCCATAGCCTAAGTGTTGATAGTACACCCTCAGAAAGACGGTTAATTCAAAATTGGCATGATTACTAGGGACCTTAGTGTCCAAAGATCAAAGAAAGCCCTTAAGCCATTGCAGTTTAATGTGCATGAGATATAAAATATTGTCCTACTAGCAATAAAACACATGGTGTTAAGAAAGTTATTATAAAGTGCCTAGAGTACACCTTATTAGGTCATAACTGAGTTTTCACATTCAGGCAGTGAGAGAGCATAGACCCTCTTTTCAACCAGAATTGTTTTGTTTTTGTTGTATTCTAGTGTTGACGCTTTTGGTGGTGGAAGAATCAGCCTACACATTTCAGGAGCATCATATATTAGGTTTACTGTGCTTGCAAACTGTAGCCAGATTCTAAAACATCTAAAACTTTAATGATGGAATCTGCCTCTGATATGAGAATGTGGTCACTGGTTCACCAGACAACCGATCTATAGCATGCAGAAAGCGCATAACATCGACCGCTGTGCTGAAAGCTCTGCATTTAGGTGCACGAATTGAAGCAGTGCTTTATTAAAGTGGTGCTTTAACAGTGTTTGTCTCACATCCCCCACCGTATCCGAGCAGCGCTGTGTGGTAATTCCCTAGGGGAATAACTGCCTGCGCAGGGCACTGGCCTTGGACTCGCTGTGTCATTCAGTGTCTGTAGTTTGGCTGAGGCGATGAACTTACAACAGAAATACCGACCCCCACCAGGAGTGAAGTGCACTCCCCCATATTCATTTTTGGGAATGATGAACAATGACACTCGGGTCGTGTGCGGACACCAGGCTGACACAGCGTGCCTGTGTGATCCTGTGCACCGAGGGTTCAGCCAAACACCACCGGTTTTCGGGCAGGGCAGTGAGGGAACAGGCAGTAGCCACAACCCATTTATTTTCTAATACATTACAGGATTGGGTGAATGCATTTATCTAGTACCGTAACTGTCTAAGTCGTCGCTAGATGCTACGTATAAAGACAGCGAGCAATCCCAGTGAATTGGTCAGATACTTGCCAAAATTACTGCTTCATAACTCACATGTGTAAATCAGTACATTCGAGTTTGTAGGTATTAGCATGGTATTTAGGCTCGTGGACGTGTGAGCAAAGTTGGCAACCTTTCATTGAACGATTGCTTTCAGAACCTGACATACCCCTGCTACACTGGCGATGTTGGAAAAGCAATGTACAGCATGTAAAAACAATTCCCCTTTTATTTTATTTTTTTACTTTATTGGGCCCACTCCTTCCCTGAAATTAGCGAGTGCTGCAACGGTTGTCTTCTCCCTTGCCGTAGCGCCACCTCCTAATTCAAAACAGGCCCCCAACATTTGTTTCTGGCTTGGAGAGGTTAAGTGGTTTGTAACTGTGCCCAAACGGCTCCCCCAGCTCCCTGATGTAAAGGTGAGCTGTCCAGGGGGAGCGTAGCCTGATATCCCCCTCCCCCTTCCTAGGGGGGAGAGGGCCTGGGGCGCATTTCGCCGCGCGACATATCCGGGTGGCGCAAACCCGCGCAAACCAGATCCGTTCCTTGTGGGCTCCGGTGGCCGTTATGGCGCCGGCCCTCGAGGCTCCCTTCGGTGGCGGCCTTTGCTAGATCTGTTGTATATACTACTGGGCTGACATCCCACTTATTCACTTTTTATTGGTTACTATGATTGTCCTTTCAAAAGGCTTGGCTGTAATTGGTTACTGGGTACAGAGTGAGGAATGCAGCCTCCCGGTCACAAACAGTGGCGTAGGAAGGGGGGTGCGGTGGGTGCAGGCTGCCCCGAGTGTCATCACTGAGGGGGTGACAAAATGGCAGAAATAGGTGTTTTGAACACATATTTTTGCCAGTTTGTCAAGTTGGGGGTGACAAGTGTCATCACTGAGTGGAGTGACAAAATGGCAAAAATATGTGTTTTAAACATATTTTTGGCCATTTTGTCGAGCCGGAGGTGACAAGAAATTTTCAGCACTGGGTACCACCTGACCTTCCTATGCCACTGACAAACAATTCACAAGTTCATTACGTGCTCCAGGATTGCTTGATAAACCTGTATATATTTCCATTCAGGTGGAATCCTGGAGCACGTAATGAGCTTATGAATTGTTTGTGATCGGGATGCTGCATTCCTCACTCTGCAACATGAGCTCTTAGGTCTCTCAGCACCAGTTCCCAGACACAGAGGCATGTTTGTGTGCCAATGTAAACACAAACAAGCATCTGCAATGCAATAGGTCTTGCATTTAAATATAAATGACAATGCCTTCTATTTATGTTTTGTTTTTTACAACTTAAATAAAAGGCATTATCATTTACAATGCCAATAGCTTAAACTCTCGCAAATGTGAAACCTATTGCATTCCAAATGCTTATTTACCTTTCAGTGGGCTTAAAGGTGGTCTATTGCTTACCCATTTGTTGGATTGTCACTCATTTGCTTGCTTCCTATTCCTCAGCCTTCCTTTCCTTTCTGGTATTTGCCCTTCCCTGAACATGGACTCTACCTTTTTCTTTTTGTTTAATCACTTTATGAGAGTGCATGTTTACCAGCTGTCTCTCCTGTGGACTTCTCCGTCCACGGTGTTCCTCCCCAGTACCCCCTCTTCATTGATTGAGCTTCCTCAGCACCTTTCGCCCACCATCCGCCATCTGTGTACTTGCTAGTTTGATTCCCCAGCCCTTCCTGTTGTCTGTATGTTTGCCCCCGCCCTTCACTCCCATCCTCGGTTGTCCATAGTCTTGCCTCAGATCCAGCACCGACCCTCTCTTGTCTGTGTGCTTCTCCCTGCCCCTGCTGCCCACCCTCCGTTGTCATGTCTTTTCCCCCACCCGTTTCCATGTTGTCTCACCCCCAAACCCACTACTATACAAAAGGAGGAATGGGTTGTGGGACAAAGTAACACAAAGGAATGGAGGGTGATTTGAGAAGGGTGAAGGTGAGGGGAGAGGAGGGCCGAGAGGAGATGGGGAGCACATGGCTAACAAGCATTGGCATAGCCAATAGGTCTCGCCTTTGGGACCTTATAAGTGTTTAGCCATGCAACAGTTGCATAACTAACTACTTATAAGGTCCCAAAAGCGAGACCTATTGGCTATGCAAAGCGGTCCTGCGGCCGCAAAAGTGATCGCCATCATGATCAAACATCAAAGCGGTCGTACGGCCGCAAAAGTGAAAGTAATCGCGGAAAAGCGCGGCGCGCGCACCCACACACATGCACTGTAGCTCTAGGCTGGCCTGGTAGCACTTTTTGGAGCCCTCTAAATAAGTCTCGCCAGACCAGCGCATGCGCTGGGTCAGGCGAGACCTAAAAATAATAATGAAAACATTGCCTAGACGAGGCTGACGCTAATGAGCTTTTCTTTTTCTTTTTTAAAGTGCATCAACACTGCCCACGTCATAGCGCTTTTTAGGTTGAGTGTTCAAGACCTCTTGTATATACTTTAGTATATACTTATATGCGTATGTACATTCTGGGCTCTGGAGATCAGCCCTAGGACTTGTCTACTTCTGCTAAGGGACTTGTTTTCTGTTCAACTGCCTCTATGTAACTGTCTTGATAGAAAACGACCAGTAGAGGGCTGTAAAATACCAGAATTGCTTTCTGCTTGTTCAACTGCCTCTATTTAATTGTCTTGATAGAAAACGAGCAGTAGAGGTCAGTAAAATACCAGAATTGCTTTGTGCTCAGGGACTTTATTTTTTTTATTTTTTCTGGCAACTGCCTCTATTTAACTTTCTTGATAGAAAATGACCAGCAGTGGTCAGTAAACTATCACTAAGTAATCACTTTAGCATTCTCTAGATTCCAGTCCATAGAAATTGCGTTCCACGAGCACCCGTAGATAATATTTTTTTTTCAAATCTTGTATTTTCAGTGATATGACCACCGAAGGCCCTGATTTTATATTAAAAACAGAGCTTTGGACTATACCATTTCCCGTTGAAAGGCAATATTTCTCTCTATGTATTCCCATATCTGGCATGTCGCGCAGTTTGGTGCTTACTTTCCCTCCATGTCAAAGAACAGTAGATGTTTCAGTACCCAGGCTAATGTGCTGCATAGCTAAATACATATAAGGTCCCAAAGGCAAGACGGAATGCATTGCAAATGCTTGTTTACATTAGTTTTAGCCATGCTGCACAGCAGCCACATTGCTATACAGCACGGCTAAAAATCATTGGCAACTCAAAAAGCTCTTGTGAGCCTGACCTATTGGCTTTGCTGATGCTTGTTGTTTTTTGAGGGTGGGAGGGAGTAGTATTCGTTTTTTCCCCTCAGTTCAATTCAAACATTTTTACTCTGTTTTCATTATTTTTTTATGTGTTTTGATTTATTTCATTTTACATATTGACTACGTTTATGTCCTTTGAGTTCTTTATAATTAAACTGTATTGTTCTTTGGGTAGCTAGGTTTCTCTTAGCACGCTTTCTCTGGGAAATGGTTTCCTGTCCAAGCCAGTCCACCAAGGGATCAATTTATTCCATAATGAAACAAATGTATCTTTTTAATTCGGTTGTTTTGGGCTCTGTGAGAACTGAGCCACAGGAATCGTTTTCTTTCATTCTGATTCCCTATACTCTATATAAAGACTATGGGGCCGATTCACAGAATTAACTTAAGACAAAATCCTAAACTTACTACTTTTGGTATTCACAGAAGTTAGGATTTAGTCTTAAGTTTGTCTTAAGACAAACTTAAGACAGACTTAAGACAGACTTAAGACAAACTTAAGACAAACTTAAGACTGACTTAAGACAGACTTAAGACAAACTTAAGACAAAATCCTAACTTAAGTCTGTCTTAAGTCTGTCTTAAGTCTGTCTTAAGTATGTCTTAAGTTTGTCTTAAGTCTGTCTTAAGTCTGTCTTAAGTTTGTCTTAAGACAAACTTAAGACAAAATCCTAACTTCTGTTTTTTACATACTCCGTGCATGCTCCTCCGAAAGAAAATAATACTAACTTTATACTCAGCTTAATAAAAGAAAATGTTTGGAATGTATATTAAACAGGGAAGATGCTTCGGTCATACACCAGCTCCTGATATTGATTTTATAAACTCTTCTGCTTCCTCAACCCTGCGAAAAGTCTGCATCTTATTGTTATACATTACACGAAGGCTGGCCGGGAATTTTAGTTGGGCTGTAGCTCCCAAGTTTTTAAGTGGCTCAATCCGTTTTCCCAGTTCCCATTGCTTGGTAGCCGTTAATTGTGAGATATCTGACCTGATCTCAAAATTGATGCCATCCACATTCAATAATCCCTTTTTCAAGGCTTTAAGAAGAATTTCTTCCTTAAAACTATAAGTGTGGAAATTTATCAAAATCTTCCTTGGTTTAGCTCTATTAGCAGCCTTTCTATATGGGTCTCTATGCACACTCTGTATATCAGAAAGAAGTTCTTCCTTTGTCCATTTAACCTGTAGCCCTTCCTTAATCAGATGGATCACGAATTGTCTTATGTCTTCGCCTTCCGCTCCTTCCGGAACTTTAAGCAGCCGGAGGTTACATCTCCTTTGGTTGTTTTTCATTACCTCCATTTTATCCTTTAACTGCTGCTCATTAGTCCTAAGGTCTCTGATCTCTTTGGTGTTAACCTTCACTTGGGATGCCAGAACTTTCATCCCTATCTCCAATTGGGCAGTTCTTTCAGTCACCTCATCTAGTTTTTTCCCCAAATTCTCACAGACAGTCCGAATTTCTCTCTGATTTGATTCCGATATTTCAAATTTGTTTCTAACCTCGGTTGTCAATAGGCAGATCAGATCTGCAACTGATTGCTCCTGAACCTGTGACGGGGGTTGGACTTGCGGCAGGGCGGTTTGACTCATTTCAGTTATAGGCTTACTTCCATCTTCATTAAGTACCCCACTAGGGGGTTCAGGTAATATCTTGGGAGTCGCTGTCTGCAGCTGGGCAGAAGAATTAAGTTCAGCCTCCATCCTTCCCTGACTGGAGTACTGATGTTCTAGAGAACTCGGAAGTCCTGCCAAGACCTGAAATCTATTGGTGGTATTAGTATTAGCTGTCTCAGCCTCTCTTTGTGGTCTAGAGTCTGGGGATCCTGCCGTGGGATTCTTTAGGAGCAGTGTTTTCGGGGCCACTTTGAAAAAGGTTCTGAGGGAGGGGGTTATTTTAGGGTTTAGTATCTGAGTCACACGACTACCTTTAGATCTCCTCCCTTTTTTTGGAGTAACCCACTCTTCTGTGCCCAGCACCCCTTGTTTTAAAACCAAAGGACACGGCTCCCCTTTCATATAATTTTTACTTCTACCACTTCTACCACTTCTCAGCTGATATCGAAGCTGTTCCTCTTTTACTCCCTCTGCCTTTTCCACTTGTTTGGCAAGAGGGAAATTAACTCTGTTTAAAGTCCCGTGTATACTCTTAGCTTTTACCCCAGCCTCTTTATACTTCTCTGTAGTTTCTACCCTGACCCCCTCCTCCTCCTCCTCAATGATCACTTTACCTATGTGTGACACAATCTTAGTTGATGCATCTTTTGGGAACGCAGTCAGCAGTGTAGTGAGCGGGCGTAGCAAGCCATGCAGAGCCGCCTTACGTGTTGCACTGTACGTGGCCAAATGGTGTTTTTTCCATGCTATTTGAGAATGCAGGTAGGTAAATTAACAATTTGTGACAGGGTTCTGACAAACACAGTGGGTGGGTATACTGGGTGTAAGGTTCTGTTTGTGCCTGCAGCACGGATGTACTCGTGCACAGATTGACACATGGCCCAGTGTTTATCAAAGGTTGAAGGGGGGGTTCACGCACTGCCAAACCTTGTCTACATGCACACAGTCCACCTGCTGACAAGCGGACATGGCCACACCACCCAAGGGTGATTTGGTCTCCCTCTGTCTCCCTTTCTCCCTCCCTCTGTCAGCCTCCTCCCACTGTCCATCTCCCTTTCTCCCTCCCTCTGTCAGCCTCCTCCCACTGTCCGTCTCCCTTTCTCCCTCCCTCTGTCAGCCTCCTCCCTCTGTCTGTCTCCCTTTCTCCCTCCCTCTGTCAGCCTCCTCCCTCTGTCCGTCTCCCTTTCTCCCTCCCTCTGTCAGCCTCCTCCCTCTGTCAGCCTCCTCCCACTGTCCGTCTCCCTTTCTCCCTCCCTCTGTCAGCCTCCTCCCTCTGTCAGTCTCCCTTTCTCCCTCCCTCTGTCAGCCTCCTCCCACTGTCCGTCACCCTCTGTCTCCCTTTCTCCCTCGTTCTGTCAGCCTCCTCCCTCTGTCCGTCTCCCTTTCTCCCTCCCTCTGTCAGCCTCCTCCCACTGTCCGTCTCCCTCTGTCTCCCTTTCTCCCTCCCTCTGTCAGCCTCCTCCCACTGTACGTCTCCCTTTCTCCCTCCCTCTATCAGCCTCCTCCCACTGTCCATCTCCCTTTCTCCCTCCCTCTGTCAGCCTCCTCCCTCTGTCCGTCTCCCTTTCTCCCTCCCTCTGTCAGCCTCCTCCCTCTGTCCGTCTCCCTTTCTCCCTCCCTCTGTCAGCCTCCTCCCTCTGTCCATCTCCCTTTCTCCCTCCCTCTGTCAGCCTCCTCCCTCTGTCAGCATCCTCCCACTATCCGTCTCCCTTTCTCCCTCCCTCTGTCAGCCTCCTCCCTCTGTCCGTCTCCCTTTCTCCCTCCCTCTGTCAGCCTCCTCCCACTGTCCGTCACCCTCTGTCTCCCTTTCTCCCTCGTTCTGTCAGCCTCCTCCCTCTGTCCGTCTCCCTTTCTCCCTCCCTCTGTGAGCCTCCTCCCACTGTCCGTCTCCCTCTGTCTCCCTTTCTCCCTCCCTCTGTCAGCCTCCTCCCACTGTACGTCTCCCTTTCTCCCTCCCTCTATCAGCCTCCTCCCTCTGTCCGTCTCCTTTTCTCCCTCTCTCTGTCAGCCTCCTCCCTCTGTCCGTCTCCCTTTCTCCCTCCCTCTGTCAGCCTCCTCCCTCTGTCCGTCTCCCTTTCTCCCTCCCACTGTCAGCCTCCTCCCACTGTCCGTCTCCCTCTGTCTCCCTTTCTTCCTCCCTCTGTCAGCCTTCTCCCACTGTTCGTCTCCCTCTGTCTCTCTTTCTTCCTCCCTCTGTCAGCCTCCTCCCACTGTCCGTCTCCCTCTGTCTCCCTTTCTCCCTCCCTCCCTCTGTCAGCCTCCTCCCACTGTCCGTCTCCCTCTGTCTCCCTTTCTCCCTCCCTCTGTCAGCCTCCTCCCTCTGTCCGTCTCCCTTTCTCCCTCCCTCTGTCAGCCTCCTCCCACTGTCCGTCTCCCTCTGTCCCTCTGTCTCCCATTCTCCCTCCCTCTGTCAGCCTCCTCCCTCCCTCTGTCTGTCTCCCTGTGTCCACCTCTGTCTCTGTCCCTCTCTCTGCCCCTCTCCCTCCCTCTGTGTGTCACCCTCTGTCACCTCAGCCCAGCTTCCTGGGCACACACAGTTTGCAGGTCTTTCAAAGGCCATTGGCTTGTTCATGTGGGTTTGTTTCTTCTCTGCGGGCACCCATTGGGCGGAGTGTCTGAGTCTGCGCTGCTGCTGTGGCGGTGTGTGCTGACACTCTTTCAGAGTGATGCGTCTTCATTAGCTGCTGTTATGTGCAAATTGTTCCTTCATACCCATGTCGTCCTGCAACGCGGCCACCATTAGCAGGCACAACAGTACTGTGTGGGGACACACTGTTTGTATGGCTGTGCCCTAAGCCATATGGGCTGATGGCATTGTTGTGTGCTTCAGAGTTGCTCTGTGTTAGTTTTGAGGCCCACCCTCCCGGCATCGGGGACATCCTGTCTTGTGTTGGTGTTTTGTGTGGCCTGTGACTTGGCATGGCCTAGCTTGGGGCATGGGGCATGGAGGCACTAGTGGCATGTGTGTGTTTTTGGAGTGTGGTTGTGTACGGTGCAGGCTTTGGGGGGGTTGCGTGCATGATTGGTATTTGGGTTGTATATGGCGTTCCCCCCATGTGAGGTGAGTTGTTTGTGTACTCACCAGGATCTCGGACTCCTTCTGCTCCGTCTACTCCCACCGGCGGCAGCGTGGCCATCACCTTCTCCTCCCAGGGATGGTAGTGTACCGGTCTGTGGGCCGGACCTCCTCCAGTGATGCTGGCCTGGTTGTGGTCGTCCGTCATTTTGCGGCGGACCGTCCTCCGCAGATCGTACCACCTGGCTTGGCACTCATGCCTGGTCCTTCTGGTGGACCCAACAGCATTCACAGAATTGACAATCCTCTCCCACATGGCAGATTTTTCGGCTATGCTGGTCCGTCTGACCAATGTTCCAAAGAGCTGTGGCTCGACTCTGACGATTTCGTCGACAAGGACCTCCAGCTCCTCCTTTGTGAACTTTGGATTCTTGTTAGTGGGCATGGTGTGGGTGTGGATGGTTGTGGGGGTGTGGGTGTGGATGGTTGTGGGTGTGTGAGTGTGGTTGTCCAGGTGTGTGTGTGTGAATGTGATGAGGGTGTGTTTGTGATGGTGGTTGTGTGAAGGAGTGCAAGTGTAAGGTGTATTGATGTATTTAGTGTGGTGCAGTGCGTTGTCTCTGTGGTCTGGCAGTAGGGGATCTGTTGCAAAGGATCATGGTTTGTGTGTGCTGGGCCTTTTTATTGGTCCATTTGTGGGTGTGGCTGTGTTTGAACTTTGGGTGGGTGTGTTATAAGGAGTGGTAGTGGTTTGGGCCTCTGTTTAGCTGTTTGTCAGTTGCAGGTCAGTGTATAGGATGTATTTGGGCTTGTTGGATATGTTTAGTGGTGTTGTGTGCATCAAATTGACTCTCCTTGTGTTTTTTTGGTTTGTCCTGGTTCAGTGCGAGTGTTTTTTGCGTCTGTACGGTGCGTACATGGGCCATGTTGTTGTACAGTGCTGTCCTTTACTATGGCTTAGTACGACTCGTACATGCGTGATGTTGTGTGAGGGTGCTGGTGTGTGGGCCTGGGGTAGGGTGCGTACGATCACGGGCAGGGTGTTGGTCCGCACCGTCCATCGGTGGTGGTGTTTCGCACCGTACATACAGGGGGGGCTGGGTGTAGGGTCCGTACATACACTGGTGGGGGTACGCTCCATACATACACGGGTGGGGAGTTGGTACGCTCCATGCATACACGGGTGGGGGTACGGTCCGTACATACACGGGTGGGGGTACGGTCCGTACATGCACTGGTGGGGTGTGGGTACGGTCCGTACATACACGGGTGGGGGATACGCTCCATACATACATGGGTGGGGAGTTGGTACGCTCCATGCATACACGGGTGGGGGTACGGTCCGTACATACATGGGTGGGGGTACGGTCCATACATTCACGGGTGGGTGTGGGTACGGTCCGTACATACACGGGTGGGGAGTTGGTACGCTCCATGCATAAACGGGTGGGGGTACGCTCCATACATACACTGGTGGGGGTTCGGCGTGTACATCCGCGGCCGGGGGCGTTTTGCGGGTACTTGCAGGGGATGGGGGGGTGTTCTGCGTGTACATACGGGGTCTGTGGTGGGGTGTTCGGCGCGCATGCGGGCACATGTCTCCATGGTTGCTATAGGAGTTCGGTCCGTACGGTGTTTTCTCCATCCAGTTGTAAAATCGAAGGGACGGGAGTGATCGTACTTGCGCGGTCGGACTTCTTGTTTCTGATTCGTACGGTAAATCGTCCGGGGATGTGTCGGACACATTTTCCGACCCGAGGACGTGTGGGGAAATTTTCCCAATGCGGTTCATATGGACTTTTTCCCATGCAAATCGTACTTGCCAGTTTGTACGCTACTTGTACGATTCGTATGGTAAAAAATCCGGATACGATTCGTACGGGGAAAATTTTTCCAGGATCGGAATCGACCCCTATATGTATATGTTTAATTATTTTGTTATTAAATTATATTGATTATTTATTAATTTTTAACATTAGGAAATATATTTAATTATGTTTATTTTATTTATACGTATTATTATGTTTATTTTACATATTTTTTATAACCAAAAAAAACCGATATTTTTAACAACGATAATTTTGACATCGATATTTTATTTTTGATATTTTTGTACTTACCATGTTGTAGATAGGATGTCGATATTCTTGACAATGATATTTTTGTTGCGATATTTTTGTAGGTCGAATTTCTGACCTTCGAAATTTTGTCAGAGATCCCTTCATCATGTGTTAAAAATTCAGCAACATCAAATTTGCAGTAAATAGTGCAATTTAACTGGCACAAAAGATCACTTCCTAATAGATTTATAGGACTGGAATCACATATTACAAATTAATGATTCTCCTTAAAAGAACCTATTTTTACAGGCACTTTCTCTGAAACAGGATGTGTTTTTTGTTTATTTGTAACACCTACGACTTGGGTCTATAGGGATAAGAATTAGACTTCCGCTGTTCTAGCAGGCGATTATAGCCCTGGTGCCAATCAATAAGAAATGGCACTTGGTGGCCATTAACTTCTCCTTCTACAAATGGTCCACTTTGGTTTACCTCTAAGACGCAATCTTCCTTTCTTCCACAGGCACCTTCAGTGGGAATTGTGAGACTCAATTCTCTTGCTTTCAAGCATGGGGACCTGTTGGAGTGGGTTCTGGTGATGAAATGGATTTTGATGTGTTCTTGGTACTTGATTCATTTTGAACTTGGGATTTCCCCGTATTTGGTAGGGACAATGGAGCATGCAGAACCTATAGGAACTTGCGATTGTACTGGCATTTGCATTCAGTGTGCAGGCACATGAACTGGAATATTCAGCATTTGTGTTTGGTTAGCTCCCTGCATTTGCCCATCACCACTCACTCTATTTGGATTCTGTTTACACTCGCCCTTCCAATGCCCAATTTTGTTACAAAAATGACAAGGAGTCGTATTTTTCAATGTCGCAATGTCCATCCCAGAATATAGGTCAATAGGAACACCTCTACCTTGAGCAACCTGCCTTCCAGCTTGAAAACTAACACCTTGCATTGCACTAGTGTTCCCTCTGAATGACTGATTCTGGAATCCTTTCAGTGCCAATTTTGTATGAGTGAGCATACATTTCTCTTTCAATTCCTTCTGCTTCATTACTTGCTTATCACTACAGTATTTTTGCAAATCTCAGGATCTTGTCTAACGGCTTTGTTTGTCAGCAAATCATATTTTATTATATATGCATATTGATCTCTGGTCGCAACCCAAGAAGAAACAGTGACAAAAAAGTCCCCATATTACTTTTCCCAGAATCGTCTTGTCCTGTGTTCTGTTTAAACACCTGTAACAATTGTTCATAATAAGCATGAGTAGTTATATTGATTTTTAGTCAATGTCTTCTGCTGGAACTTTTCATTTCAGAAAGGTAATCACCTCATCATAGTTTGTCATTACCACAGGTGAGGGTAGGAGTACACGCATCTCGAGGAGGTTCAGAACATGGCCATTGCACAGCTATTTTACACTCAGCCCATGAATCACTGGACACTCAATGTCAAAGAAAGTATTCAAATCTGTCAACTTGTGTACAACGCTGTGCAGGATTGTCTCTCCAAATGTCAGAAAATTGTTTGAAAATGTTGCAAGATTCCCTCAACTCCATGGTACATGAACAAACTCTCCACCTGGTATTTCCCTCCTAGGAAAGTTAAATGCTTCACCTTCACCTTCATCTGGTGGTGACGCACTACTTGCTTCTGCTTCTGTTTTTATTCTCCTGTTTCTTTGCCCGCTTGCTCTGTAATATGTCAAAATCACTCAATTGCGAATGCATTTGACCAATTCTGCAATATGGAATCACATCCCTGACGATCACATTGTCACAATGACTTCATTATCTAATTGCGCCCTATGCCTTCTTTTCAATGGAACACTCTTTGGTGTGATGACGGGGAGCTGCAATCTTCTGATTCGCCACCTCTATTCCCAGCAGCAATTGGCTAGGATCAGGATGACCTGGCTGGCTCACCTGCAGGTGGAATAAGATGAGGAGGACTGGGAGGAACTCTTTGAAGCCCCGGAACGGGGAGTCCAGGAAGCACAGCCGAAGTTCAGTCTATTTAAGATTTTCAGGGCTGGCACTGAATCTGGCTTGGCATCAGGTTGCAAGGTTGCTCTTTTACTCTGCCTGCTGGTGATGCACTCACGTGCCCTGTGATATAGTTCATATAATACTGGATTGTCCTGTCATTCATCCCTTCTGGACAGCGGTGGGTTTTACACTCTAGGAGTCCATGGATTTGCCTTTGCCAAATTCTAGACCCGCTAATTATCCTCCATGACTTATTGGACCTTTCCGAACTGACCTGCCATGCCCACTGTCTGCTCATCACTGCCCTTGCAGCTGCCAAGATCTGTATTCTATGAAATTGGCTTTCTCCATAACTGCTGTCGCATGACGAATCTCTCACGGAAATGTACAAGACCACATCCTATGAAAAGGTAATTACAATTTAATGGACAAAGCAGGTATTTTTCTTCTCATGAGGTCCCCCTTTCTGCAGGACGCCCCCCCCCAATTCGCCATGACTCTTGATTCTGCCGCGTCATTGTCACCGCACTCCTCCCTCTGCAGCATTACTATACTTGAGCTATGTCTGAATGATTTATTTCCCTGCCCTCTCTACCCTCCTTTGTAGTTTAGTTTTGTCTTCCCTCCCTTCTGTTTCTTCCTTTCCTTTTTTTCTCCAACTATAGCTTATTTTCGCACTTATTCCATCCTTTTATTCTATGCTTAATTTTTTAATAATGTTTGTTATTGATACTTTTATCGCAAACAGCATTTGTATCTTACTATAGATTTATGCTGGACTTGCATGTCATTGAATTTGCAGTTTTGCCCATATTTCTTTTTTTGGTGCTTAATTTATGCCAATTAAATAATTGACAACAATAAGCAATAGAACTCTCTTTGAATGATCCACTTCATATAATTTCATGACAATTCAGTTAGCCTTTCATGTGTAGAGGCTGAACGCCTCATGATTTCTTTACTCAAATATATCTGTTATTTTCCTGATAATGTTCCAAATGTGAAATGTCCAGACAACTCCTAGGAATTTCTTCAATTTCCGGCTTTAACTTCGGCACATCTAATGGTCATGCCTTGTCTTGGCTAGCAGGTCGTTTTTCTGATCCTTCCACTCTCTTAGTCTCTGAAATCAATTGAAACCATGGGGGAAAAATCCCATCCTCAATTTTCCTGTCTCTCCCTCTTCAACTAATGTTGTAAAGACAATACTCTTCCTTTTTCTGAATGATCCAACAATCTGTGAATTCTGTGATGTCTGGATGAACCCTGTCACATCTAATCCTCCTACAGCTCCTTGATCTTCTATATCTGGGACAATATTTGTTGGGGCAGTTGCAATTGGCATTACCAAAGTCCGTGTTGATACAACTTGTGCTACTGGTGCACGAACAGTCACAATTGAGGCAGTAACACCTGGATTCAACACAGTGTGATCCATTTCAATAGGTGCATGCACAATTTGAAGTGCATGAAATGGTCTCTCAATCTGAATTATATTAAGATCAACAGGGGTTGTAGCCAGGGTAGCACCTGAAGTTAGTTTTTGTTACAGTATTTGTTGTAGTGGCCAAGTACAGTGGAGGACACAAAGCCAATAAAGCATCCAGAATATCATCCCCTGAATCACTATCAGTGTCTGTTTTCTTTGCCACTTTCTAATTATTTACCTGTTTTCGATTCTTTTTTGCCTTTTCTGTGGTTATGACTGGGTAAGGTTTAGCTCCTTCTATAATACATTTTGTTCACCTTTGCTGTCCTTCACCCCATTGAGGATCTGCATGATTTCGCACATCTCTCTTTGCCTTATTCTGGTATTTCTCATTCCCTTTAGTGTGAGCTGCACTTTCCCAAGTATTTAATGCTTCATATTGTATGGTTCATCTCGTATAATTCTTCTTTAAATGCTCAATAATTTTGAAATTGAATGTACCATATCATGGAAATGTTAATGGAACCTCATTTTCAGTAATTTTGCATCTTGATGAAGCCACAAACATATATGTAATCCTACATTTGTAATCATGTAATGAGCTGGCGTACCCTCCGGTAGCTCCTCTTAACCTCCCCTAACTGAGACTTTTACATCACCTCTCATCAAATCTCTAAGGGTTTTAAAACATTTAGGTGCCGATTCCGATCCTGGAAAAATTTCCCCCGTCCGAATTGAATCTGGACTTTTTTCCGTCCGAATCGTACAAGTAGCGTACAAACTGCCAAGTACGATTCGCATGGGAAAAACTCCATACGAATCACATTGGGAAAATTTCCCCACACGTCCTCGGGTCGGAAATTGTGTCCGACACATCCCCGGACGATTTACCGTACGAATCGGAAAAATGAAGTCCGACCGCACAAGTACGATCACTCCCGTCCTTTCGATTTCACAACTGTATGTAAAAAACACCGTACGGACCAAACTCCCATAGCAACCATGGAGACACGTGCCCGCATACGTGCCGAACACCCCACCACAGACCCCGCATGTACGCGCAAAATGCCCCCGGCCGCGGATGTACGCGCCGAACCCCCACCAGTGTATGCATGGAGAGTACTCCCACCCATGTATGCATGGAGCGTACCAACACCCCACCAGTGTATGTATGGACCGTACCCCCACCCGTGTATGCATGGAGCGTACCAACTCCCCACCCGTGTATGTACGGACCGTACCCCCACCCGTGTATGCATGGAGCGTACCAACTCCCCACCCGTGTATGTACGGACCGTACCCCCACCCGTGTATGCATGGAGCGTACCAACTCCCCACCCATGTATGTACGGACCGTACCCCCACCCGTGTATTAATGGAGCGTACCAACACCCCACCAGTGTATGTACGGACCGTACCCCTACCCGTGTATGTACGGACGGTACCCCCACCCCACCAGTGTATGTACGGACCGTACCCCCACCCCACCAGTGTATGTACGGACCGGACCCCCACCTGTGTATGCATGGAGCGTACCAACTCCCCACCCGTGTATGTACGGACCGTACCCCCAGCCCCCCTGTATGTACGGACCGTACCCCCACCCGTGTATGCATGGAGCATACCAACTCCCCACCCGTGTATGTATGGACTGTACCCCCACCCATGTATGTACGGACCATACCCCCACCCATTTATGAATGGAGCGTACCAACACCCCACCAGTGTATGTGCGGACCGTACCCCCACCCGTGTATGTACGGACCGTACCCCCACCCATGTATGCATGGAGCGTACCAACTCCCCACCCGTGTATGCACGGACTGTACCCACACCCCACCCGTGTATGTACGGACCATACCCCCACCCGTGTATGCATGGAGCCTACCAAATCCCCACCCATGTATGTACGGACCCTACACCCAGCCCCCCCTGTATGTACAGACCGTACCCCCACCCGTGTATGCATGGAGCGTACCAACTCCCCACCCGTGTATGTACGGACCCTACACCCAGCCCCCCCTGTATGTACGGTGCGAAACACCACCACCAATGGACGGTGCAGACCAACACCCAGCCCTTGTTCGTACGCACCCTACCCCAGGCCCACACACCAGCACCCTCACCCAACATTGGGCATGTACGAGTTGTACTAAGCCATAGCAAAGGACAGCACTGTACACCAACATGGCCCATGTACGCACCATACAGACGCCAAAAACACTCCTACTGATCCAGGACAAACCAAAAAAACACAAGGAGAGTCAATTCGAGGCACACAATACCACAAAACATATCCAGCAAGGCTAAATACATCCTATACACTGACCTGCAACTGACAAACAGCTAAACAGAGGCCCAAACCACTACCACTCCTTATAACACACCCACCCAAAGTTCAAACACAACCACACCCACAAATGGACCAATAAAAAGGCCCAACACACACAAACCATGATCCTTTGCAACAGATCCCCTGCTGCCAGACCCCAGAGACAACGCACTGCACCATACTTCAACCATCAATACACCTTACACCTGCACTCCTTCACACAACCACCATCACAAACACACCCTCATCACATTCACACACACACACACACCTGCACAACCACACTCACACACCCACAACCATCCACACCCACACCCCCACAACCATCCACACCCACACCCCACTAGGCCTGGGCGAAAATTTCGTTCCGTTCGCGGAAATTGCGATAATTTGACATTTTCGCGTTCCGCGGAGAGCGCGAAAATGTCAAAAATTCCGGTTTCCGCAGCTTGGCGATAATTTGTTTCTTGCTCGCGCTATAAAATAATACATTCTCGCGCGCGCGCGATCGCCTTACCTGAATCCCTGCGTTCGCCGACAAGTTTTCTTGATCCGGTCGCGTTCTCCATGAGATGTTGTATTGTTTTTAGCCATTTGCGCTGTCTCGCGACAGTTCGCGCCCGCAGTGACGTCATGCGTCGCGCGATCACGTCTTTCTTCTCGCGATCATGCACCGCGAGAACAACTCAAAACAAGATGGCCGCGCCCGCAAGTAACCACATGGGTAAGTTGGCGACCCGCAACCATGCAGAAAATCTCGCGAACATGCCGGAAAAAAACTTCCGCATCTTCGCGATATTTCTGCTTGTTTGCGATAATTTTAAACATTTTCGCGATAATTTGCGAAGGTTAATTCCGCAAATTCCGCCCACCCCTACACCCCACACCGTGCCCACTAACAAGAATCCAAAGTTCACAAAGGACGAGCTGGAGGTCCTTGTCGACGAAATCATCAGAGTCGAGCCACAGCTCTTTGGAACATTGGTCAGACGGACCAGCATATTCGAAAAATCTGCCATGTGGGAGAGGATAGTAAATTCCGTGAATGCTGTTGGGGCCACACGAAGGACCAGGCATGAGTGCCAAGCCAGGTGGTACGATCTGGGGAGGACAGTCCGCTGCAAAATGACGGACGACCACAACCAGGCCAACATCACTGGAGGAGGTCCGGCCCGCAGACCGGTACACTACCATCCCTGGGAGGAGAAGGTGATGGCCACACTGCCGCCGTTGGGAGTAGACGGACTAGAAGGAGTCTGAGAGCCTGGTGAGTACACAAACAACTCAACTCAAATGGGGGGAACGCCATACACAACCCAAATACCAATCATGCACGCAACCCCCCCAAAGCCAGCATCGGACACAACCACACTCCAAAAACACACACATGCCACTAGCGCCTCCATGCCCCATGCCCCAAGAAAGGCCATGCCAAGTCACAGGCCACACAAAACACCAACACAAGACAGGATGTCCCCGATGCCGGGAGGGTGGGCCTCAAAACTAACATAGAGCAACTCTGAAGCACACAACAATGCCCTCAGCCCATATGGCTTAGGGCACAGCCATACAAACATTATGTCCCCACACAGTACTGTTTTGCCTGCTAATGGTGGCCGCGTTGCAGGACGACATGGGTATGAAGGCACAATTTGCACATAACAGCAGCTAATGAAGATGCAGCACACTGAAAGAGTGTCAGCACACACCGCCACAGCGGCAGTGCACACTCAGACACTCCGCCCAATGGGTGCCGGCAGAGAAGAAACAAACCCACATGAACAAGCCAATGGCCTTTGAAAGACCTGCAAACAAACTGTGTGTGCCCAGGAAGCTGGGCTGAGGTGACAGAGGGTGACACACAGAGGGAGGGAGAGGGGCAGAGAGAGGGACAGAGACAGAGGTGGACACAGGGAGACAGACAGAGGGAGGGAGGAGGCTGACAGAGGGAGGGAGAAGGGGAGACGGACAGAGGGAGGAGGCTGATAGAGGGAGGGAGAAAGGGAGATAGAGGGAGACGGACAGAGAGAGGAGGCTGACAGAGGGAGGGAGAAAGGGAGATAGAGGGAGACGGACAGAGGGAGGAGGCTGATAGAGGGAGGGAGAAAGGGAGCTAGAGGGAGACAGACAGAGGGAGGAGGCTGACAGAGGGAGGGAGAAAGGGAGACGGACAGAGGGGGGAGGCTGACAGAGGGAGGGAGAAAGGGAGACGGACATAGGGAGGAGGCTGACAGAGGGAGGGAGAAAGGGAGACGGACAGAGGGAGGAGGCTGACAGAGGGAGGGAGAAAGGGAGACAGAGGGAGACGCACAGAGGGAGGAGGCTGACAGAGGGAGGGAGAAAGGGAGATAGAGGGAGACGGACAGAGGGAGGATGCTGACAGAGGGAGGGAGAAAGGGAGATGAACAGAGGGAGGAGGCTGACAGAGGGAGGGAGAAAGGGAGATAGAGGGAGACGGACAGAGGGAGGAGGCTGACAGAGGGAGGGAGAAAGGGAGATGGACAGAGGGAGGAGGCTGACAGAGGGAGGGAGAAAGGGAGACGGACAGAGGGAGGAGGCTGACAGAGGGAAGGAGAAAGGGAGACGGACAGAGGGAGGAGGCTGACAGAGGGAGGGAGAAAGGGAGATAGAGGGAGACGCACAGAGGGAGGAGGCTGACAGAGGGAGGGAGAAAGGGAGACGGACAGAGGGAGGAGGCTGACAGAGGGAGGGAGAAAAGGAGACGGACAGAGGGAGGAGGCTGACAGAGGGAGGGAGAAAGGGAGATGGACAGAAAGAGGAGGCTGACAGAGGGAGGGAGAAAGGGAGACAGAGGGAGACGCACAGAGGGAGGAGGATGACAGAGGGAGGGAGAAAGGGAGATAGAGGGAGACGGACAGAGGCAGGAGGCTGATGAGAGGGAGGAGGCTGACAGAGGGAGGGAGAAAGGGAGACGGACAGAGGGAGGAGGCTGACAGAGGGAGGGAGAAAGGGAGATGGACAGAGGGAGGAGGCTGACAGAGGGAGGAAGAAAGGGAGATAGAGGGGGACGGACAGAGGGAGGAGGCTGACAGAGGGAGGGAGAAAGGGAGACGGACAGCGGGAGGAGGCTGACAGAGGGAGGGAGAAAGGGAGACAGACAGAGGGAGGAGGCTTGCAGAGGGAGGGAGAAAGAGAGATAGAGGGAGACGGACAGAGGGAGGAGGCTGACAGAGGGAGGGAGAAAGGGAGATGGACAGAGGGGGGAGGCTGACAGAGGGAGGGAGAAAGGGAGACGGACAGAGGGAGGAGGCTGACAGAGGGAGTGAGAAAGGGAGACAGAGGGAGACGCACAGAGGGAGGAGGCTGACAGAGGGAGGGAGAAAGGGAGACGGACAGAGGGAGGAGGCTGACAGAGGGAGGGAGAAAGGGAGACGGACAGAGGGAGGAGGCTGACAGAGGGAGGGAGAAAGGGAGATGGACAGAAAGAGGAGGCTGACAGAGGGAGGGAGAAAGGGAGACAGAGGGAGACGCACAGAGGGAGGAGGATGACAGAGGGAGGGAGAAAGGGAGATAGAGGGAGACGGACAGAGGCAGGAGGCTGATGAGAGGGAGGTGGCTGACAGAGGGAGGGAGAAAGGGAGACGGACAGAGGGAGGAGGCTGACAGAGGGAGGGAGAAAGGGAGATGGACAGAGGGAGGAGGCTGACAGAGGGAGGGAGAAAGGGAGATAGAGGGGGACGGACAGAGGGAGGAGGCTGACAGAGGGAGGGAGAAAGGGAGACGGACAGCGGGAGGAGGCTGACAGAGGGAGGGAGAAAGGGAGACAGACAGAGGGAGGAGGCTTGCAGAGGGAGGGAGAAAGAGAGATAGAGGGAGACGGACAGAGGGAGGAGGCTGACAGAGGGAGGGAGAAAGGGAGATGGACAGAGGGGGGAGGCTGACAGAGGGAGGGAGAAAGGGAGACGGACAGAGGGAGGAGGCTGACAGAGGGAGTGAGAAAGGGAGACAGAGGGAGACGGACAGTGGGAGGAGGCTGACAGAGGGAGGGAGAAAGGGAGACGGACAGAGGGAGGAGGCTGACAGAGGGAGGGAGAAAGGGAGACGGACAGAGGGAGGAGGCTGACAGAGGGAGGGAGAAAGGGAGACGGACAGAGGGAGGAGGCTGACAGAGGGAGGGAGAAAGGGAGATGGACAGTGGGAGGAGGCTGACAGAGGGAGGGAGAAAGGGAGACAGAGGGAGACCAAATTACCCTTGGGTGGTGTGGCCTTGTCCGCTTGCCAGCAGGTGGACTGTGTGCATGTAGACAAGGTTTGGCAGTGCGTGAACCCCCCCTTCAACCTTTGATAAACACTGGGCCATGTGTCAATCTGTGCACGAGTACATCCGTGCTGCAGGCACAAACAGAACCTTACACCCAGTATACCCACCCACTGTGTTTGTCAGAACCCTGTCACAAATTGTTAAGTTACCTACCTGCATTCTCAAATAGCATGGAAAAAACACCATTTGGCCACGTACAGTGCAACACGGAAGGCGGCTCTGCATGGCTTGCTACGCCCGCTCACTACACTGCTGACTGCGTTCCCAAAAGATGCATCAACTAAGATTGTGTCACACATAGGTAAAGTGTCGAAAGCTGTGGCCAAGGGAAACACCCATGCACAAGTGCATTGTGAGAGGAATGCTAGCCAAATCCAACCACCCAGAGGAACTGTGCCAAATCAAAAAAGAATGAAACATGGATGTCGCCTGTAACACAATTAACACTGTCTCTCTCACACACAGGTCAACATCGTCGATCTCCCCCCAACACTGGGGGGGGAAGACTCACAGGACCAGGCTCTGCGTGAAGAGGACCCCACCGGCAGCAACGACTCTCACTACTCCGTGGATGACCCAGACCAACCTGGCCCCTCTGGTGTCCAACCACCTGCAGCACCTGCGTCAGGTACAACTGTGCCAACCACCACCCCCATTCCTGCCACATCCCAGGAGACACCCAGCAGCCCTGCCCGCACACAACAACACAGCCAGTCTGTCCACGAGGGACAAGGTTCTCCGGGCACCCAGGAGGAGGCAGGCGACACCGCAAATGCCATCCCTCAGGGGGACCGGAGATCTGATGTGCCCACAACAGCAGGCCAGGCGCAAGTGGGCAGGGGTGGTGGGAGTGGAGGACGGCGGAGGCGCGAACCTGACCAGTTGGCTCAGGAAGCGGTAATGTCACACGTCAGCAACATCCTCAACTCATACCGGCATGACGCCAGGGGCATGGTCCAGATTGCGTCCACCCTCACAGACATCAAGGGGACCCTCGAGGAGATGAAGACCCTGCAGGCCGAGCAACATGCCTGTCAACAGCGACACCAAGGACGGATGGAGGCAAGACAGGCTGAGCTTGTGGCGGTGCAAATGGAAATGACCCGTGTACTCCGTCGGATTACCGAAAACATGGGCAACCCTCCCTGTGCCACCAGGCGAAGAACATCACCACCCACAGGGAGGGATCAGGAGGAGGAGGATTCATCCGACGGAGCATCACAAGCATCGTCACGGCCTGCTTCTGAGGGTCCCCGCAGGAGGGTGGGTCGTCCACGCAAAAGACCGTGTGAGTCAGCGGAACATCACCATCTCCCAGGTCACCTGGCCTGGCACCTGGCCCTATGGCCCAACAGCAGCACAGCAGCAACTGACATTCTCTGCCACATGGCCTTGCTGGTCACTGTCTGACCAATGTTGACAAAGACTGTGGCACGGACTCTGATGACTTTCAATGGCAGGATACCAACTCCCCCTGTGAACTTTGGATTCTACACTCCCGCCAAGCACCTCTTGTCACCCCCCAAACACGTACCCCAGCATCAATAAAAATCATCACAATCACAAGATGATGCCGTCAGTTTGCATTATTCCACTGCATGTGTGTGTTGTAAAGTCAAAACATGCCTGATTGCAAAAGTAACTCCAAACATCCATACCCTGGGGTCTAAGTCTCGCACAGGACACACATGGGTCACAATGTACCATCCAAGACAGACATGGAGCACCATACTCACCCGTGATGGGCCCAAGCAGCTGAGGGGGTGCCCGCACAACTGTGCCTACAGACCTATTTAGAAGTGCAACAGTCATGCGCAGAGGTCAGGGATCATGCGGAGTGTCCTGGGGTGGGAGTCCCAGGTATGTGTAGACACGTGGCAGAACCATGTCCTGCATGCTTGAGTCAGGTGGATTTGAGGAATGGTGGGCCAGCCAAGGTTGGATGCATGGAGATGGCAAAATTGGGTGTTGGATCACAGTGCCACAAGGTTGTGTTGTGGTTGTGGGCTGCATCCTGAGTGCGTGCGTGGATTGAGAAGGTCATCCTGCAGCTGGCAGTGATCCACGCACATGTCCGTAGAGTGCAGGGTCGGATTAGACACGGATGTCGTAGTTGACCTGGGGGATGGTCTCCCTCTTGCCTTGAGGTGGATGGAACTGGGGATCTTGTGCATAATGCAAAGTGTGCTGCCGCATGAGGCACAGATGCTGCTGATCAGCATAGCACATGTCAGCAAGCAATCCATGATGAACACCAGCTCGTTTGCGTGGACACTGGGTGCCCTTGCTGCAGGGCCTGCAGCAGCATGCGCCATGTCAAGGAAACAATGCCACAAGAAGCACACAAAGACAAGGATCTCAGGAAGGATCTATGCAAAAGGTGTATGTCAAGGAAGGAATGTCTGGTTCAACATGGCACACACACACACAATGGATTCACATGCAGCACAGTGGCCGTCGTGGAGACTGACTTGCCACAATACCTACACAGCCATGGACATCATGCACAATACAGATTCTAATCCCTGACAAACAGCTTGCATCTTGCTACTCTACACAGAGACTCATATGCACCATCTCTGAGAACAATGCCAGACATGCCGCATGCACAGTGGCAACAGACCACCATTGACAGAGATGAGGCACCTTGGAGGCAGAGGGACACCTTTATTACTCATGTGTGTCAGAATGCTAATGCAACTCTGTCAACACATACACAGGTCATGTGGATGAACACGTGGGACCAACACTGGCACCCCCCTTACCACCACATGCTGGAAATCCATGGCACTGGCACACAAGTGACGGGTTACAGCTAAACACCCCCTGCTGCTCACGGAGAGGCTGCTATACACCATTGAGCCCCTAATGGAGAATTCACACACCATGTCAACCCGGTGCAACCCGTATGTTTCCGAGGGCAGTGTTACACACATTGATGGCTCCATCACAATCCACAATCCCATTACAGATGACTGTCACCAAGTCTGACCATCAATTCAGGTGAATTCTGCTCCATGTCATGTGCCCTATGGTGATTCTACATGTATGTAAAGTATCTAAACATGAACAGGAGCAGTGCACACACATTCAAAACAAATACCACTCCCAAAAAGCCGTGCTGCATCCCTTACCCGAAGGAGATTTTCGAACTTGTCCGTGCATGTAACGCTGATTCAGCACATGTTGCTGTGTTCATGAGAAATAGCAGGAGCACAACAATGCCACCAGCTGACAGCATGCGCAAGTACCTGTGGATAGAAAACACACCAGAAGTCAGCCAAAAGAAGCACATCCGCATGCATGTGCATGTACTCGACATGTATTAGGTTGTCAACATGCTAGGTGACAATGATGACTCTGGAAAAACATTCTTCTATTGCACCATCACTCGAGTGACACATCCAAACACACCTCTGACTCACTTGGAAGACATGCAGATGGACACACACATTGCAACACTTGCCACACACAGCCCAATGCGTGCACACTCAGACACTGGAACTCACCACTAAGCAAAGAAGTTGCGTATGAGCCGACTCCGCATGTCCTCTACCGCCTCCTCCTCCTCCACATCACTTGCCTCGTGACCAAGCCCTTCATCCTCCACGGGTGGATGGTCCTGCTCATCTGGATCCAGGATGAGTGGCACAGCTTTCTCCACTGCCATGTTGTGCAGCATGCAGCACACGAGGAATATCTTGCAGACCTTCACCGGTGCACATGGGAGTGCGCCACCGGTCTTGTGGAGGCAACGGAATCGGCTCTTCAGGAGGCCAAACGTCCTCTCTATCAATCGCCTGGTCCGCCCATGGGCGTTGTTGTAGCGGTGATCGGCAGCCGTGCTGGGGTTGCGGAGAGGCGTGATCAGCCATGGCATGTTGGGATAGCCAGCGTCCCCTACATGGAAACATCATGGACAACAGTGGGACAGGAGAAGCAGTAAGACAGGAAGATGACGTTAAATATAGGACTGCCAGAGTATACCCACCAACAATACATGCTCGTTCGTTGCGCAGCTGCAGCATCATTTCAGGCACCCTGCTACGCCTCATGATGTACGCATCGTGTGCTGATCCTGGAAAATGAGCACAGACATGTGAAATCACCATGTTGGCAAGACACACCGCAAGGGCATTAATGGAGTGGTAATGCTTGCGGTTACGGAAGGCTACCTCCTGTGCCTGTGGTGGTACCAAAGCCACATGTGTTCCATCTATGGACCCAATGACATGGGCATCCCTCCCAGGGCATAGAACTCACGCTTGACAGCTGTCAACTGCTCAGGAGTTGGGAATTTAATGAACTCATCCAGGTGCTCCAACATGGCCTCTAAAAAATCATGCAGAACACGGCTGAACATGGTTTTGGACATGCCACCGACATGGGCAATGGTATGTTGAAAGGTACCCGTGGCCAAGAAATGTAGGGCTGCCATCACCTTCCTCTTGGGTGTCAGTGCAGTAGGATACCTGTGTAGCGGTTGGAGGTGTGGTGCCAGCCGTGTCGTCAGGTCCTCAATCAAGCGTTGGGGGAAGCGGTAGCGGCGTATACAGTCATTTTCCCGCATGTCAGCCAAGTTCGGAATTGGTCGAAGGAGAGGCGGAGCCCTGCAGTGAATTAGAAGGGACAACGAGTGAGTGATAGGCACACACCCCTCCTATGTCTGGGCACTGCTGGGAGGACTCTGCACACACCCCTCCTGCGTCTGGGCACTGCTGGGAGGACTCTGCACCCATCCCTCCTGTGTCTGGGCACTGCTGGGAGGACTCTGCACACACCCCTCCTGCGTCTGGGCACTGCTGGGAGGACTCTGCACACACCCCTCCTATGTCTGGGCACTGCTGGGAGGACTCTGCACATACACACCCCTCCTGCGTCTGGGCACTGCTGGGAGGACTCTGCACACACTCCTCCTGTGTCTGGGCACTGCTGGGAGTGATAGGCACACACCCCTCCTGTGTCTGGGCACTGCTGGGAGTGATAGGCACACACGCCTCCTATGTCTGGGCACTGCTGAGAGGACTCTGCACACACCCCTCCTGCGTCTGGGCACTGCTGGGAGGACTCCGCACCCACCCCTCCTGTGTCTGGGCACTGCTGGGAGGACTCTGCACACACCCGTCCTGCATCTGGGCACTGCTGGGAGGACTCTGCACCCACCCCTCCTGTGTCTGGGCACTGCTGGGAGGACTCTGCACACACCCCTCCTGTGTCTGGGCATGTACGGTCGGGACATACACGGGTGTGGGTATGCTCCATTCATACACGGGTGTGGGTGCGCTCCATTCATACACGGGTGTGGGTACGCTCCGTACATACACTGGTGGGGTGTGGGTATGCTCCATTCATACACGGGTGTGGGTACGCCCCGTACATACACTGGTGGGGTGTGGGTACGCTCCATTCATTCACGGGTGGGGGTACGCTCCATTCATACACAGGTGTGGGTGCGCTCCATTCATACACGGGTGTGGGTATGCTCTGTACATACACTGGTGTGGTGTGGGTATGCTCCATTCATACACGGGTGTGGGTACGCTCCGTACATACACTGGTGGGGTGTGGGTACGCTCCATTCATACACGGGTGTGGGTACGCTCCGTACATACACTGGTGGGGTGTGGGTACGCTACATTCATACATGGGTGGGGGTACCCTCCATTCATACACGGGTGTGGGTGCGCTCCATTCATACACGGGTGTGGCTACGCTCCGTACATACACTGGTGGGGTGTGGGTACGTTCCATTCATACACGGGTGTGGGTACACTCTGTACATACACTGGTGGGGTGTGGGTACGCTACAATCATACACGGGTGGGGGTACGCTCCATTCATACACGGGTGGGGGTACGCTCCGTACATTCCCGTACCCACGATTTGCAGGCCTGGGTACGAGTACGGTAGCGTGGGTACGAGTCGTACCACGCCCACCACTACGTCACCCCAACAATGGCGGTACGGCCCGTACCCATGTTCTAATGGCCTGGGTACGGGCCGTACCAGCATTGTTGGGGTGATGTAGGGGTACGCGTGGTACGACTCGTACCAACGCTCTGAGGGCCTGGGTACGGTGCAGACCCCCAATGGGGTGCCATAGGGGTACGCACCGTACCCAGCCCTTCAGAGCGTGGGTACGGGTCGTACCACACGTACCCCTACATCACCCCAACAATGCTGGTACGGCCCATACCCAGGCCTTTAGTACGTGGGTACGGGCCGTACCGCCATTGTTGGGGTGACGTAGTGGTGGGCGTGGTACGGCCCGTACCCACGCTCTTAAGGCCTGGGTACGGTACATACCGGTATTGTTGTGTTGCTGGTTCGCATCAACATCCACTTCCGTTGTGGCGGACGCTTGCGTTGCTGGACACGCCCCCACCCCCTCGAGGTGACCAGGTCCTGCAGGTCAGGTATGTCCAGGGCATGTGTAATTTGTGACTTGTGTGGGGGTTATGTGTCCTGCCCCTGCCCCCCCCTTTGCCCCTGGGTGTTATTCTGACCTTCTGCGGCGTCTGCGTCGGTGCCTGTAGAGCAGGTGGACTGCTATTAGGGCTGGGATGACACGTAGGTTCGGGTCCATGGCTGTCCGTCGCGTACAGGTGCTCCTGAGTCCTGAGGTTCCGTGTGGGACGGAATGACACTTTTTGAGTGGTGACGAATATGGATGAGTTGGGTATCTACGAACCGCAAATGACGAGTATAGTGGGTGTGCGCAGATTCGCTACGCAACCACGTATGGTTCGTCTTATTTTTGGGTTTGTTCATCTGAACCCTCGGGTTCCATTTTAGATACGGCATCCATTTTGTTTCTTGCCCTCAAGTAGCCAGCGAACGGACTTTGTCCGCTTCGTGACCCTGGGACTCTCAAGCTTACACGAGGGACACGTGTTCCTTTGAGTATGACTTTTATGACGAGGGAAATGACACGACGAAGGCAGATGGCCCCGCTCAAGGCTCATCTTGCCGTGCCGGTCTATTGTTTCAGTCATGCATGCATTAGACACGGGGTCTCTGATCCCGTTATCGAGTTTCCTTTATCCTAACACTCTTCTTTAACCTGTTGTGCATCCTTGTCCTTTCTTTGCATCTGTTTTTGTCCCTTCTCCTAATGTGTTTATGGTCAGGATGGAATGTGTTTTATTACAGAGAAGATATGTTTTTACAGTTGGGAACTGGCAATACTGTTGTAATTATGTTCCGGCCTCCTGAAACATGAACGCGACCCTTTTTGAAGTTTATTGTGGGAACTGAGTTGTAATCTTTGTTCACCATACTGTTCTATGGGAAAAACGTGTATAAAAGGAGCGATCCACTTTTTGCAAATTGAAGCAGTCTCCGAGAACCTACACGCTGTGTACTTCTTGTGACCTCTGTATCCCTGCAGTAAAATAAACGCTGATCTCTGACGTCGCTGGAAGTGTCCCGTGTCTCTGTGTTTGGTACGCCAGAACAGGTAACCCACGAAGGTTTCAGGTGTTGTTCCCTGGCACCGCTGGGTCTTAGAAAAACCCAGTCCTTCAGTTGGCGCCCAACGTGGGGCGACATCAGCGGTACCGGTCCAAAGCCCGACGATCGTGAGGAACTTCGTGTGAAATCTCCGAGGGAAGGTGCACCCCGCTTCATCGATCCAGTTGTCGAAATAAGTAGCCCGACGTCTTTTCCCGCGAAGATCCCCGCCTCCTGACGGCTGCGACGGACTGATGCCCTGACTGTCGACCTGTTTTGGCGCCTGGCGTAGTCCTTTGTACGGCGAGACGATAGACGGGCCTTCCTGGTGACGCCATTGTTCTTTCAGTTAAGTATTTGTGGGTCGCTCCCTGTGTTCCTTTGTTGTTTACATGGTACCATAGCATTCGTGGTTCTTAGTTGTTGGGTTTTATTTGACAATTGCAATTGCCAAAAACCGAGGGTCTCGCAAACTTTTTGCGAGGATATCATAAATTCGATAGCCCTTGAAGTTTGTAAACTCGGTTAGTGTGCGCGATGCCTAGCCGTAGTACTTTGTTTGGGTTTCTCAAATGTTGCAGAATGGATTCCCGGCTGGAGGATTCATGTCCGATACCTCCGGTTGGAACTCCAATTTACGAGCTCTATAGTCGCCATGGCGTGGGTCCTATCGTGTATAATGAATATTGGGTCCGCTACACTAAAAATGATGGCGTTCTTAGTTGGCCATCTCATGGTAGTTTCGAAACTACCGTTTTAGATAATTTGGAAGCTAAACTGTTTAAAAAGAAGGCTAGGCCGGCCATGTTTGATTCCTTCCGGTTGTGGCGGAAAGAGGCCAAGCAGAAAGAAATCAAGCAGAGTAAGAAAAATAAAAGAGAAGGCGTTATTGCGGTGATGCAAGATGCTGAACAGTATCAGCGAGACAAAGATGAGAAAGAGCAGGAAGTTAGGGCTCGACTTCATCATATGGCAGTGGATAAATGTTATCCGGTGCTTCCGTCTAACGTTGATAAGTCGGGAGAAGAAGCGGTAGAGGATTCGCTATTGTCTTATCTGTTGAAATCACCACCTCCCTATGCTCCCGATACTCTGGGCCCTGTGATTCTACCTCTTCCTCCACCTGCTGTTTTGGCGGCTGCTGGTCAGCCCGCCGTTCCTCCCGCTCTCCCGAATCCCCTTGTGCCGCAGATCGTTCCCCCTCTTTTACCGGCTCCTCTTCCTACTGCGCCTTTTCAAGTCCCTCCTCAGTCTGTTGTTCCCGCTACTCCTGGTGCCGCGTCTACTTCTATTGTCTCCACCCCTACTGTTGCCGCGCCTGCATCTTCTTCCTCTTCTCCTTCTGTTCGTAGTCGTCTCCTGACTGCTGTTGCTTCTCTTTATTCTCCGCTTTTTGGGCCAATACTCGGCTCGACTCTTTCAGATGTCGCTCAGAGGCGCAGCCAGCTTCCTGATGATAGAGAACGTGAATCGCTGGTAAAAATGGCACGTAAATGGATTCGTAATCCTGTTAAATACCCTTCGCGTGTAGTGTTTGACACATTTTCTCAATTTAATGCGCCCACTCAACGATTCGTGTTTGAGGAATTGTGTAACTCGTTGAAGGAGGAGTGGGATCATGATGTGGTAGATACTGTACCGTCTGAGGTTTCTGAGCTCCAGCATCGGTTCACAACTGGTGTGATCGTAGGTGATAAGGTTCGAGAAGCTCTAGAACGTCTGTTATCATTTCGATGTACAGTGCAACCTCGAGCATTGTTTAAGGAAGAGACGGCAGCATGGATGGCACAACCTGGTCAATATCCGATGCGGGAAGTTCCCCCAGTATGGATGCCAGGTGATCCTAATGCTAACCCTGCTGTCCCAGGCCGTTTTCAGAGAGTGTGGATACACCTCCCTTGGAAACGATCGGAAGTCTTACAGGTGAAGCAAACTTTGCCTGATCCCCGTAAAAATCCAGCAGGTTATTATAAGGAGCTGTCCCAATTGGTGGATGCTACTGTTATGAATCTAGCTGATATTGATATGTTGTTTGGCAATGTAGTGGGAAAAAGGGGGTGGTGATGGACAGAGTTTCTGAATGATGCAGAGTACTCTTACCAAGTCAAGAGATCATGGTTTTAATCCATCACCGTTTTTTAGCTCACTGCACCATCCCAGCTCAGAACCTGGCTACATGCAAATTAGTCTGTACCTGTCCCAGTGCATGATGGGAACAGGGCAAACCAAACTACCAAGCCAATTCTTATACTGGGAAGGAAACAAGCTTCCGGGGACCGGTTTCTGGCATCACAGCCTTCGTCGGCCCGGCTTGCCTGAATCCTGATGGTGCAATGAGCAAGGGACTCACGTCTGAGCATACCCTCCCACACTGAGTGTGGATAAAATCGATATGGGAAAAAGGGGGTGGTGATGGACAGAGTTTCTGAATGATGCAGAGTACTCTTACCAAGTCAAGAGATCATGGTTTTAATCCATCACCGTTTTTTAGCTCACTGCACCATCCCAGCTCAGAACCTGGCTACATGCAAATTAGTCTGTACCTGTCCCAGTGCATGATGGGAACAGGGCAAACCAAACTACCAAGCCAATTCTTATACTGGGAAGGAAACAAGCTTCCGGGGACCGGTTTCTGGCATCACAGCCTTCGTCGGCCCGGCTTGCCTGAATCCTGATGGTGCAATGAGCAAGGGACTCACGTCTGAGCATACCCTCCCACAGTATTCTGCATCATTCAGAAACTCTGTCCATCACCGCCCCCTTTTTCCCAAATCGATTTATCCACACTCAGTGTGGGAGGGTATGCTCAGACGTGAGTCCCTTGCTCATTGCACCATCAGGATTCAGGCAAGCCGGGCCGACGAAGGCTGTGATGCCAGAAACCGGTCCCTGGAAGCTTGTTTCCTTCCCAGTATAAGAATTGGCTTGGTAGTTTGGTTTGCCCTGTTCCCATCATGCACTGGGACAGGTACAGACTAATTTGCATGTAGCCAGGTTCTGAGCTGGGATGGTGCAATGAGCTAAAAAACGGTGATGGATTAAAACCATGATCTCTTGACTTGGTAAGAGTATTCTGCATCATTCAGAAACTCTGTCCATCACCACCCCCTTTTTCCCAAATCGATTTATCCACACTCAGTGTGGGAGGGTATGCTCAGACGTGAGTCCCTTGCTCATTGCACCATCAGGATTCAGGCAAGCCGGGCCGACGAAGGCTGTGATGCCAGAAACCGGTCCCTGGAAGCTTGTTTCCTTCCCAGTATAAGAATTGGCTTGGTAGTTTGGTTTGCCCTGTTCCCATCATGCACTGGGACAGGTACAGACTAATTTGCATGTAGCCAGGTTCTGAGCTGGGATGGTGCAGTGAGCTAAAAAACGGTGATGGATTAAAACCATGATCTCTTGACTTGGTAAGAGTATTCTGCATCATTCAGAAACTCTGTCCATCACCACCCCCTTTTTCCCAAATCGATTTATCCACACTCAGTGTGGGAGGGTATGCTCAGACGTGAGTCCCTTGCTCATTGCACCATCAGGATTCAGGCAAGCCGGGCCGACGAAGGCTGTGATGCCAGAAACCGGTCCCTGGAAGCTTGTTTCCTTCCCAGTATAAGAATTGGCTTGGTAGTTTGGTTTGCCCTGTTCCCATCATGCACTGGGACAGGTACAGACTAATTTGCATGTAGCCAGGTTCTGAGCTGGGATGGTGCAGTGAGCTAAAAAACGGTGATGGATTAAAACCATGATCTCTTGACTTGGTAAGAGTATTCTGCATCATTCAGAAACTCTGTCCATCACCACCCCCTTTTTCCCAAATCGATTTATCCACACTCAGTGTGGGAGGGTATGCTCAGACGTGAGTCCCTTGCTCATTGCACCATCAGGATTCAGGCAAGCCGGGCCGACGAAGGCTGTGATGCCAGAAACCGGTCCCTGGAAGCTTGTTTCCTTCCCAGTATAAGAATTGGCTTGGTAGTTTGGTTTGCCCTGTTCCCATCATGCACTGGGACAGGTACAGACTAATTTGCATGTAGCCAGGTTCTGAGCTGGGATGGTGCAGTGAGCTAAAAAACGGTGATGGATTAAAACCATGATCTCTTGACTTGGTAAGAGTATTCTGCATCATTCAGAAACTCTGTCCATCACCACCCCCTTTTTCCCAAATCGATTTATCCACACTCAGTGTGGGAGGGTATGCTCAGACGTGAGTCCCTTGCTCATTGCACCATCAGGATTCAGGCAAGCCGGGCCGACGAAGGCTGTGATGCCAGAAACCGGTCCCTGGAAGCTTGTTTCCTTCCCAGTATAAGAATTGGCTTGGTAGTTTGGTTTGCCCTGTTCCCATCATGCACTGGGACAGGTACAGACTAATTTGCATGTAGCCAGGTTCTGAGCTGGGATGGTGCAGTGAGCTAAAAAACGGTGATGGATTAAAACCATGATCTCTTGACTTGGTAAGAGTATTCTGCATCATTCAGAAACTCTGTCCATCACCACCCCCTTTTTCCCAAATCGTTTGGCAATGTAGTGCCTCAGCCGATTTGGGCGAAAATTCGTCACGAGAATCACGCAGCCGAGTTAGGCGGTGACTGGGCTGCCCTTACGGCGGCAGACGCTCAGCAAGTCGGTGGGGCTAAGCCTGAGCAGCTTATTGTGGCGTTGCCCCAGAGGATTATTACTCTTATGAAAACGCTTATGCCGGCGATGCGCGTTAATTGGGACAAGTTGTCCGCGTGCAAGCAAAAGAGGGATGAAAGCGTTTCCGATTTCTTTACGAGATTCGAGGAAGCATTTGTCGATCATAGTGGTCAGGACATGGGTTCAGAGGGTGGTCAGCGGCTGTTTGTTGATAAGTTTGTGTCGAACTTGTTGCCCGAACTTAGCAATAAGTTGAAAAATTCTGAGAGTTCGTGGGCTGTTTCTACCACTGCTCAAATACTGGCTACGGCCCAATATTACGAAAATAGGGAAAAGGAGGAAAGTGAACGTGCAGATAAGAAAACAAAGGATCTTAAAACTAAGGTCTTATTGCAGCAAGCGTATCCTCCGCGTTTAAATTTCAGTGATTCGCAACAGCCAAATCGATCGCAATCACAGTTCTCTAGATCGCAGACGCGAAATGACTCTCCCGCACCTCGTTTTGTGTTGGGATATAATCAATGTGCGTATTGTCGAGGGGAGGGCCATTTGAAGTTTAATTGTCCGGTCCTCCGTGATAGGAATAATGGTGTGTCAGCTCGAGGAGGTCGTGGTGGTCCTCAACAAGCTTCACGTGGTAGAGGTCGTGGAGTTACTCAGAATCAGGCCGAGCGTTTTGCCACTTCCTTAGACTCGCAGAATTGTTTCGATCGACGTGAACCATCGTCCGGTAGATCTGCACAGTATCATGTGGATAACTGTTACGTCGAGCGTGATGTTGATATGGAGGGTATCTACTAGGACAGCCATAGACGAAGGAAGGGAGAAGTATCAGTTCCGGTTGATCAGAGAGGGCCTTATGTTGAAGTAGCTACATTGGGCATCGTTGAGCCTTTTCTGTTGGACACTGGTGCAGCAAAAAGTTCTATTATGCATTCGAAACTCCCTGGCACGCCTTTGTCTGGCTTAACGAATGTTTCCGTTGGATTCTCTGGCGCCCCCGTTAGCAATCCAGTTTCTAGCCCCTTGCCCCTTACGATTGGGTCACATGAGTTAGAAGCTCCTTTGATTTTGACTACTGGTTGTGGTGAGAATCTTTTGGGTTTGGATTTGTTGAAGAGGTTACATGCGACTTTGTACTGCTCTCCTACGGGTGTGGAGCTTACGTTGGGTGAGAATGTGGTTTCCCCTATGTATCTATCGATCGATAAGCTCCCACCGGAATTGAGTTCTCTTCCGGTTTCCTTGTGGGCAACAGGTCCCAATGATGTGGGCCTGCTGGATATCCCACCTTATGTTGTTCAATTGAAAGTTGATGCGCGCTTACCACGCATACCCCAGTATCGTTTTTCCCTTGATGGTGAACGGGCACTATTAGCGATCATTTATGATCTGATCGGTAAAGATGTTATCGAGGAGACACGAGGTAACGTGTGTAATAGTCCCGTGTTGCCTATTCTGAAACGAACTGATCAGTCCAAGCCTCCCGTGTACCGTCTAGTTATTGACTTACGGGAAGTCAATAAAATTGTTGTCCCGCAGTTTCCTGTGGTTCCAGACATTACAGCTTTGCTGACTCTGATTCCAGCCTCTGCATCATGATTCTCGGTAATCGATCTGAAGAATGCGTTCTTTAGCATTCCGATTGCTGAGGAAAGTCGTGATTTGTTCGGATTTTCGTTAGGAGGTCGCAGTTTCCGGTTCAAACGCGTACCTCAAGGCTGTTGTGAGAGCCCATCGATATACAGCCAAGCTCTTACAAGTCAACTAGATGCATTTGTGCTGCCGACTGGTGCGGCTTTGATTCAGTACGTCGACGATCTGTTGGTAGCTGCAGATACTGAACAAATTTGCAAGACTGCTACTGTGTCACTGTTACAGCATCTCTGTGACTTACACCACAAAGTGTCACCTTCTAAATTGCAATATTGTTGTCAAGAAGTTACCTACTTAGGTCACTTATTGTCAAAGGCGGGAAGAAGGTTGACCCCTGAAAGAATCGCAGCAATTGCTCGAATGACTGTGCCAACAACTCAGAGAGATGTGCGTGCCTTTTTAGGTATCACGTCATACTGCAGACAGTGGATTCCAAATTTTTCACTGTTAGCGAAGCCATTGATAGCTCTCACGTGCAAGGATGTTTCGACTCCTTTGCCATGGACGGAGGAATGTCAGAAAAGTTTTTCTGAACTACATGATGCGCTGTGTTTGGCTCCCGTGTTAGGTACTCCTGATTACAGCAAGCCATTCACATTATACGTTCACGAGAGGGAAGGTTGTGCGTTGAGTGTTTTAACGCAACAATTTGGCGACAAGCAGCGCCCGTGTGCATATTTTTCCTCGACCTTAGACCCGGTAGCTAGAGCGTTGCCAAGTTGCTTGAGGGCGACAGCGGCAGCAGCGGCGTCTATTCGACAGTCCGCAGGTCTTGTTATGGATAATATGCTCATGGTGATGGTTCCGCATGCAGTTGATACTCTCTTGAATCGGACAAAGACTCAACATCTGACGAGTGCGAGGTTGTCTGGGTACGAGCTGACCCTTTTGGCAAGTCATATACAGATCAAACGTTGTAATGTACTGAATCCAGCGACATTGTTGCCGATTAATATGGAATCAGATGATGTGCCACCACATGATTGTTATTTACGAACTGAGGAGGAAACAAAAGGTCGTGTGGACCTGAAAAACACTCCCTTGACAGATCCCGATGGTACTTTGTATGTGGATGGCTCGTGCTTTAAATTGCCGAATGACGATGTGACGACTGCGTATGCTGTAGTGACGTTGAGCACGGTTGTGGAAACTGCGAGATTGAATCAGAATTCAGCACAAGCTGCAGAGTTGATCGCATTGACAAGAGCGTGTGTTTTGTCTAAAGGAAAGCGAGTGAATGTGTTTACCGACAGTCAGTATGCATTCGGTGTTGTGCATAACTTTGGAAGACTGTGGAGAGAAAGAGGATTTATGACATCGCATGGTACGAAGATCCAGCATGGACAGCTCGTGAATGACCTTTTGGATGCACTTACACTGCCTAAACAAGTGGCGATTGTTAAATGTAGTGCACATCGGAAAGTGACGGATGATGTCGGTCGTGGTAATGCATTTGCGGATGAGATTGCTAAGGAAACGGCTAAGGATCTTGCGACCCGAATGTATGTCACGAGTTCAGTAAGGTGGCCGACAGAGACTGGTATGTGTGAAAATACTATTGAGAGTGTGAAAGCAATTCAGAACGAAGCTACTAAAGCTGAGAAGACTAAGTGGAAAGAAAGTACGGGAAAGTTGGACATGCATGGATGTTGGGTTGATCTGACGGAATGTCAGAGGTGGATGTTACCAGATGCGTATGTATTAGCTGTTGTGACGATGGCTCATGGGTTGTCACATATCAGTGCGAAAGGAATATGTAGGTTCTTGTCCCCTGTATGGAGAAATGAGGGTATTGCTAAATGTGCCGAGAGAGTGGTTAAGAATTGTATGGTGTGTTTGATGCACAATCCTGGCAAGGGCACCCCCACTCCACCTGGTCATTTTGCTCCTCCTGTTTGTCCCTTTGAGGTTATCCAGCTGGACTTTATCCATATGGAGAGATGCAATAACCTAAAGTATGTTTTGGTTGTGGTTTGTGCGTTCTCCAGATGGATTGAGGCCTATCCTCTTAAGGATAACACTGCCCTGTCCACAGCAAAAATCCTGCTGAAGGAATACTTTCCTCGGTATGGAATGCCACGGATTGTATGGTCGGATAATGGAAGTGAGTTTGTGGGAAGTGTAATGCAGAGTGTGTGTAAGGGTCTTGGAATTCGTCAGAAATTCCATAGTGCTAATCATCCTCAGGCAGCGGGTTTGGTTGAAGGGTACAATGGTACCCTGAAACTGAAACTCGCCAAGATTCAAGCTACGACTGGTCTATCATGGCCTGATGCCTTGCCTCTGGCTCTCCTATCGACCAGAGCGACCGTACACTCTCGAGTAGGGCTTAGCCCATATGAGATTGTGTTCGGCCGCCCTGCGAATATTTGGGGGGTCCCGAGACCAAGGGCCTTTGATAGTCTTGAGTATCCAATGTTAATTGATTACCTGCATGATTTGACCACTAAACCACGGTTAATCCATCAACAGGTCTTTGAAGCTCTACCGGCGCAGACAGAGGGTCCTGGACACCAGCTCCGGCCAGGGGACTGGGTTGTTACCCGAAATTTTGTTTGGAAGCGTAACTTGGAGCCAAGATTTGTAGGACCCTTTCAAGTCTTATTGACAACGAGGACTGCGGTTCGACTGGAGGGCAGGAAGAACTGGGTACACGCCAGCCACACGAAGAAGGTACCGATCCCCTTTCCAACGGATGGTTGGGTGAGGACTGGGATTTCGGCAACAGAAACTGAGACTCCTTTGCACTTTGTGCCGTTTAGCGACGCTCAACCTGAGGGGAATGATTTGTCACTGCCAAACCCACATGTGGAGTCATCGGTAGCAGAGAGCCAAAGGTCTGACTCGTTGTCCGCTTCATCGAACACTGTTGCGCCAGCTGAACAATTGTTTGTAGAGCAAACTCGACCTGGAAGAAGCCGATATTTTCTTCGTTCAAGGACTAATAAAAATTAGTTGTAAATTTGCTTTTTGATGTTATGAACATTATGGACAATTATATCCTTTCTTTTTGAGTTTTTATGTGCTGTCCCGCGGCTAAGAGATTTGTGATCTGAACTTTTCGAGGAAACCTCTCCATCCGGGTCACCGCAGGGCCGTGCGGGTACTCCTTTCTGTTTAGCAGGTTTCTGACGCTAGGTCGGTTACTTTTGTCGATTCCTGGGAACTCCTGGGGATTGATAATCGCTTCTCAGAACGAAGTACGTCAAGTACGTCACGGACGGTTTGTAGAGGATGGCATTCTCTAAGCTGTTGGAAGTAGAAAGGATGTCGGCGCAGAGATCAGAATTAAGAAGAGTTGTATGTACAAAATGTTTTTTGTTTCAGGTGTTCCTACTGTTCCTGACCGTATCTATGTTATTGGTGGGTGGAGTATATTTTGGAGTACAGTTGTTATTACCTTCTGTTTCACCTACCCTTTCTCCTAAACTAAGCTCCCTCACCACTGTTTCCCCACATTCTTTTCATCCTCTGCCTCAACATGAACAGGTTAGACGTGCGGAGTTTATGAATAACTCCTTCGTTCAACTTCTACATCAGCATCAGTTGGTGATGAACACTACCAATTGTTGGGTGTGTGGGTTAATGCCACATACCATGGATAGGGGTATTCCATATTTGGTCCTTCCGTACAGCTCCCAGGGTTCGGCTCGAGCATTCCAAACTATGTTCCGTAGTGCACTAGATTCCTACCCCAGTCGAGAGCCACGTTCTGCCAATTATGGTCCTGGGCCGTATCACAAACCTTTGGCGATAGCGATAGCGGATTTAGATAGAGATGTTTTTGATGCATCGCTTATCCCAAGTGAAGAGGTACAGGCTTATAAGGATCTGAGTGAGGCTGAGTATAGTACGTCAGTGGGTGATAGACAGCTTAAGAGCTCGTCCCCAATATGGATTGTACCACACCTCGGTAATTTCTGCTTGAAGGGTTTGGGTCGAAATCCAAGAGCACAACTTGGGAACAGTGCTTGCACTGACACGTATGTTCTGCCGATGCTCTCTTCCCCTGTTTTTCTGACCGCTAAGGGCACTTATTTTGTATGTTATGAACGCGCATATACATGGTTACCCCGTGATTTTTCGGGTACCTGTTATATTGCGAATCTTTTACCACCGACTTTCACTGTCGCCTCAGATTATCACAAAACTAGAGTTGTGAGAGGCGTTATTAGCAAAGAGGATACTGCCGGTCAAGAAGCAGGAGACTTCTTTAAGGGTTTCTTGCCGTTTTGGGGACCTATGGTTAATAGTAGGAACCTAAGACAGCTGACACGTGTAGTAGAGTCGACTGCTAATATTACTGCAAGTGCCCTTGGTAATTTAACAGCTGAACTTCAGGCGGATAGACTCATGACGTTGCAGAACTGTATGGTTCTAGATGTTGTTCTCGCAGATAGAGGTGGTGTGTGTAAAGTTATCCATTCGAGTTGTTGCATTTTTATTCCTGACAACGCTCCAACTGTCTACCAAGCCATCTCGAAGTTGCACAAGATTTCCGAGTCCATACACGTGGACGAAGGTAATTGGACGCTTCTAGGATGGTTTTGGGGCCTGATGTCAACTTGGGGTTGGAAGATTCTGATGATCGTAGGGGTTGTTGTAACGTTTCTGTTCACGTGTTGTCTTTGTGTACAGTGTGGTCCTGCCTTATGTGGCCTATGTGCTACAACGTGTATGAGACGACCATCTGTTACCAAGGAGACGTTGATGAATAGAATGATGTTCCAGCAGCAACTAAACGATCTGATGAATATTGAAGTAGATTCTGATCTTGACTAGTGCTTGCCTACATGAGGGCAAAAGGAGCGTCTGAGGTTCCGTGTGGGACGGAACGACACTTTTTGAGTGGTGACGAATATGGATGAGTTGGGTATCTACGAACCGCAAATGACGAGTATAGTGGGTGTGCGCAGATTCGCTACGCAACCACGTATGGTTCGTCTTATTTTTGGGTTTGTTCATCTGAACCCTCGGGTTCCATTTTAGATACGGCATCCATTTTGTTTCTTGCCCTCAAGTAGCCAGCGAACGGACTTTGTCCGCTTCGTGACCCTGGGACTCTCAAGCTTACACGAGGGACACGTGTTCCTTTGAGTATGACTTTTATGACAAGGGAAATGACACGACGAAGGCAGATGGCCCCGCTCAAGGCTCATCTTGCCGTGCCGGTCTATTGTTTCAGTCATGCATGCATTAGACACGGGGTCTCTGATCCCGTTATCGAGTTTCCTTTATTACTCCTAACACTCTTCTTTAACCTGTTGTGCATCCTTGTCCTTTCTTTGCATCTGTTTTTGTCCCTTCTCCTAATGTGTTTATGGTCAGGATGGAATGTGTTTTATTACAGAGAAGATATGTTTTTACTGTTGGGAACTGGCAATACTGTTGTAATTATGTTCCGGCCTCCTGAAACATGAACGCGACCCTTTTTGAAGTTTATTGTGGGAACTGAGTTGTAATCTTTGTTCACCATACTGTTCTATGGGAAAAACGTGTATAAAAGGAGCGATCCACTTTTTGCAAATTGAAGCAGTCTCCGAGAACCTACACGCTGTGTACTTCTTGTGACCTCTGTATCCCTGCAGTAAAATAAACGCTGATCTCTGACGTCGCTGGAAGTGTCCCGTGTCTCTGTGTTTGGTACGCCAGAACAGGTAACCCACGAAGGTTTCAGGTGTTGTTCCCTGGCACCGCTGGGTCTTAGAAAAACCCAGTCCTTCACTCCTTGTGAGCGTCGTCCTGATTTCCCGGCAGTTTTTGGCAGCCGAAAAATATAATCCGTGCGGGGTGACGTCGGTGCGGATCGTACTTCCTGGTTCGTGAACCACAGCCTGAATGCGTCCCGACGTCACGTCGGAGCATTCCCGGATCACATTCGTATGTATATTTTCGTCGGTCGGTGTTTTTTCCGATTCGTACGGAAATGGTGTTTCCGTGGGAATCGTACTTGCATATTTGTAATGTTTATATCCCGGGTACGAGTCGGACGGAGAAAACGCTCCGACCCACGGTTCGTACCCGGTTTCTCCAGGATCCGAATCGGCACCTTAATCTTCACAATAATTTAACCAAAAAAATGTGGTGCTCAAGTTAAAATTGTAATGTTTTGATTCTATTTTTAATTCCTTATACGTTAATCTCTTTTCTCCAATCCTGTTACAGCTTAACACTTGGTGACTCATTGTCAACTAATCTCAGCACAACACTTTCACAACAACTGATTTATCCCAGCATGGCACTCTTTATCGTCACCAACCAATAGCAGCAAAACACTAACACCACCCGGCCAAGCTCAGCTCAACACACTATGATGTATTTCTCACTCTTCGCAGCGGTTCACCTTTTGCTCATACAAAATTTCTACAGCTGTAAGCAAGCATACTAAACAATTAACTTTTGTCTACTCCACTAAAGAAATTCAAAGTAATTCATTTTTTAGGAAACAATCGTAAATAAGGCTTTAACACCCTCCAACTTCTCTACACTTACACATACACACACAAATGAAATGTCAATCAGTGGGAAATCAACATGACTGATGTAGATTCCCCTTTGCCCAATAGGCTCTACTTACACCATTCAATATTAGTTCAATCACAACAATGCTATAGTCCCTATCTCAATTGTGCAATTCAATGGTGCCTCACAAATTTGCACCACAAGTCTAAGCAGACAAATAACACCACTAATTCAACTGTTTATCTACATATCCCGGGATCTTAGACTACTTTGAGTTTGATAACCACTTCAACTGTTTAATATTTAGCACTTACGCACCACTTGTTCTCAAGCATAACAATATGACAATTTCATAATGAAGACAATAGCAGCGCATAACACTATTGATACTCACACCTTCAACACAGCACCCGCTTACAAAACTGCAACTCAGTCAATCTTCAAGTTCAGGCTCTCGGCTTATGAACAGAGGCATTTCCAAACTAAGGGGCCCATTAGGATGGTGGGCGGACTTCACATTGAGGGTGTCCCAATGATGGTTTACTTTTGTATGGCACTGTGTCCACATCTGTGTCACTGTGGTTCTGCCCCCCTCATGTGTTGTGTAGTTGCCTGGGGATACTGTGACACACACACACACATGCTGTGTCAGATGTGCAGTGTGAGTTTGCCTGTTTGTGTTTGGGCATCTGCACCAGTGCATTGGTATTGCTGTTGTGGGCCTTTGTCTGGATGCTGTTTCTGTGATTTTGCCTGCTGTCCCTGTGAGTCATATCACATCAATGTGCACATTCATCCTGGTTGTTAGGTGCCATTGCTGGCATGGAATGTGAGTTTGTGAGCTGACACCTACAGTCTACACATGTTGTTTTGATTGGTGTGTCTATTTTCGAGATGTGTGCATGCTTGGTGATAGTCACTTCTGCACTTGTGTTATTGTACACTGTATGCATTGACAGCCCCCATGTGTGGTGCTTGTCTGCACATGGCAGAGAGTGTGCTATGTTTTCATAGCACTGTTAGCCTCACCACTTCTCTGTGTGTATGGGACACAACCACTAGTTTGCCCCAGAAGTGTTTAATGTGTTGGGAGCAGGGATCATACATGTTGTTTGTTATTTGCAGCTTTGACCATGATGACACTTTTTGGTCACTGTGATGAGGGGGGATTTAGTCCCCATCACCAGATTGCTCGACATCTGCTGCATTTTGGAAGCCCACACTTAACTTCTGTTCTACACAGTGAGGGGGTTTTATTTTTACATTGCCACAATGCTATGGTGATGCTTGCCTTGTGTATATCACACTCATGTGTTGGTCACACATGTGCTGTTACTTACATTGTATGTTCGTAGCCATAATCACTGTTGTGGGCATTTGTCACAGACTACTCACTGTTGACATGATGTTAAGGGGGATGTATTTTGCTGACATACCTGATGTTGGAGTATGCTGGATGTGTTGCGCATCACCCATCCTATGGCTGGGGGTGGCAGTAGTGATGGGCAACATAAGCCCTATGGGGGGGGGGGTGGCAGGGGTGATGGGCAACAGGTCCCCTGTGAGTAGGAGTGGCAGGGGTGATGGGCAACATAATCCCTATGGCTGGGGGTGGCAGTAGTGATGGGCAACAGGTCCCCTATGGGTGTGGGTGGCCGGGGTGATGGGCAGCATAGGCCCTATTGCTGGGGGTGGCAGTAGTGATGGGCAACATAAGCCTTATGGGTGGGGGTGGCAGGGGTGATGGACAACAGGTCCCCTGTGAGTGGGGGTGGCAGGGGTGATGGGCAGCATAAGCCCTATGGCTGGGGGTGGCAGTAGTGATGGGCAACAGGCCCCCTATGGGTGTGGGTGGCAGGGGTGATGGGCAACATAGGCCCTATGGCTGGGGGTGGCAGTAGTGATGGGCAACATAAGCCCTATGGCTGGGGGTGGCAGTAGTGATGGGCAACATAAGCCCTATGGGTGAGGGTGGCAGGGGTGATGGGCAACAGATCCCCTGTGAGTGGGGGTGCCAGGGGTGATGGGCCACATAAGCCCTATGGCTGGGGGTGGCAGTAGTGATGGGCAACAGGTCCCCTATGGGTGTGGGTGGCAGGGGTGATGGGCAACATAGGCCCTATGGCTGGGGGTGGCAGTAGTGATGGGCAACATAAGCCCTATGGGTGGGGGTGGCAGGGGTGATGGGAGACAGGTCCCCTGTGAGTGGGAGTGGCAGGGGTGATGTGCACCGTAAGCCCTATGGCTGGGGGTGGCAGTAGTGATGGGCAACATAAGCCCTATGGGTGGGGGTGGCAGGGGTCATGGGCAACAGGTCCCCTCTGAGTGGAGTTGGCAGGGGTGATGGGCAACATACGCCCTATGGCTTGGGGTGGCAGTAGTGATGGGCAGCAGGTCCCCTATGGGTGTGGGTGGCAGGGGTGATGGGCAACATATGCCCAATGGGTGGGGGTGGCAGGGGTGATGGGCAACAGGTCCCCTGTGAGTGGGGGTGGCAGGGGTGATGGGCAACATAAGCCCTATGGCAGGGGGTGGCAGTAGTGATGGGCAACAGGTCCCCATTGGGTGTGGGTGGCAGGGGTGATGGGCAACATAGGCCCTATGTCTGGGGGTGACAGTAGTGATGGGCAACATAAGCCCTATGGCTGGGGGTGGCAGTAGTGATGGGCAACATAAGCCCTATTGGTGGGGGTGTCAGGGGTGATGGGCAACAGGTCCCCTGTACGTGGGGGTGGCAGGGGTGATGGGCAACATAAGCCCTATGGCTGGGTGTGGCAGTAGTGATGGGCAACAGGTCCCCTATGGGTGTGGGTGGCAGGGGTGATGGGCAACATAGGCCCTATGGCTGGGGGTGGCAGTAGTGATGGGCAACATAAGCCATATGACTTGGGGTGGCAGTAGTTATGGGCAACATAAGCCCTATGGGTGGGGGTGTCCGGGGCGATGGGCAACAGGTCCCCTGTGAGTGGGGGTGGCAGGGGTGATGGGCAACATAAGCCCTATGGCTGGGAGTGGCAGTAGTGATGGGCAACATACGCCCTATGAGTGGGGGTGGCAGGGGTGATGGGCAACATAAGCCCTATGGGTGGGGGTGGCAGGGGTGATGGGCAACAGGTCACCTGTGAGTAGGGGTGGTAGGGGTGATGGGCAACATAAGCCCTATGGCTGGGGGTGGCAGTAGTGATGGGCAACAAGTCCCCTATGGGTGTGGGTGGCAGGGGTGATGGGCAACATAGGCCCTATGGCGGGGGGGGCAATAGTGATGGGCAATACAAGCCCAATGGCTGGGGTGGCAGGGGTGATGGGCAACATAAGCCCTATGGCTGGGGGTGACAGTAGTGATGGGCAACAGGTCCCCTGTGAGTGTGGGTGGCAGGGGTGATGGGCAACATGAGCCCTATGGCTGCAGGTGGCAGTAGTGATGGGCAACATAGACCCAAAGGGTGTGGGTGGCAGAAGTGATGGGCAACAGGTCCCCTGTGAGTGGGGGTGGCAGGGGTGATGGGCAACATAAGCCCTATGGCTGGGGGTGACATTAGTGATGGGCAACATAAGCCCTATGGGTGGGGGTGGGAGGGGTGATGAGCAACATAAGCCCTATGGCTGGGGGTGGCAGTAGTGATGGGCAACATAAGCCCTATGGGTGGGGGTGACAGTAGTGATGGGCAACAGGTCCCCTGTGAGTGGAGTTGGCAGGGGTGATGGGCAACATACGCCCTATGGCTGGGGGTGGCAGTAGTGATGGGCAACATAGGCCCTATGGCTGGCGGTGGCAGTAGTGATGGGCAACATAAGCCATATGACTTGGGGTGGCAGTATTTATGGGCAACATAAGCCCTATGGGTGGGGGTGTCCGGGGCGATGGGCAACAGGTCCCCTGTGAGTGGGGGTGGCAGGGGTGATGGGCAACATACGCCCTATGGGTGGGGGTGGCAGGGGTGATGGGCAACATAAGCCCTATGGGTGGGGGTGGCAGGGGTGATGGGCAACAGGTCACCTGTGAGTAGGGGTGGTAGGGGTGGTAGGGGTGATGGCCAACATAAGCCCTATGGCTGGGGGTGGCAGTAGTGATGGGCAACAGGTCCCCTATGGGTGTGGGTGGCAGGGGTGATGGGCAACATAGGCCCTATGGCTGGGGGGGCAGTAGTTATGGGCAATACAAGCCCTATGGCTGGGGTGGCAGGGGTGATGGGCAACATAAGCCCTATGGCTGGGGGTGACAGTAGTGATGGGCAACAGGTCCCCTGTGAGTGGGGGTGAAAGGGGTGATGGGCAACATAAGCCCTATGGCTGCAGGTGGCAGTAGTGATGGGCAACATAAGCCCTATGGGTGTGGGTGGCAGAAGTGATGGGCAACAGGTCCCCTGTGAGTGGGGGTGGCAGGGGTGATGGGCAACATAAGCCCTATGGCTGGGGGTGACAGTAGTGATGGGCAATATAAGCCCTATGGGTGGGGGTGGGAGGGGTGATGAGCAACATAAGCCCTATGGCTGGGGGTGGCAGTAGTGATGGGCAACATAAGCCCTATGGGTGGGGTAGACAGTAGTGATGGGCAACAGGTCCCCTGTGAGTTGAGTTGGTAGGGGTGATGGGCAACATACGCCCTATGGCTGGGGGTGGCAGTAGTGATGGGCAACACAAGCCCTATGGCTGGGGGTGGCAGTAGTGATTGGCAACATAAGCCCAATGGGTGGGGGTGGCAGGGGTGATGGGCAACAGGTCCCCTGTGAGTGGGGGTGGCAGGGGTGATGGGCAACATAAGCCCTATGGCTGGGGGTGGCAGTAGTGATGGGCAACAGGTCCCCATTGGGTGTGGGTGGCAGGGGTGATGGGCAACATAGGCCCTATGGCTGGGGGTGACAGTAGTGATGGACAACATAAGCCCTATGGCTGGGGGTGGCAGTAGTGATGGGCAACATAAGCCCTATTGGTGGGGGTGTCAGGGGTGATGGGCAACAGGTCCCCTGTGAGTGGGGGTGACAGGGGTGATGGGCAGCATAAGCCCTATGGCTGGGTGTGGCAGTAGTGATGGGCAACAGGTCCCCTATGGGTGTGGGTGGCAGGGGTGATGGGCAACATAGGCCCTATGGCTGGGGGTGGCAGTAGTGATGGGCAACATAAGCCCTATGACTTCGGGTGGCAGTAGTTATGGGCAACATAAGCCCTATGGGTGGGGGTGTCAGGGGTGATGGGCAACAGGTCCCCTGTGAGTGGGGGTGGCAGGGGTGATGGGCAACATAAGCCCTATGGCTGGGGGTGGCAGTAGTGATGGGCAACACACGCCCTATGGGTGGGGGTGGCAGGGGTGATGGGCAACATAAGCCCTATGGGTGGGGGTGGCAGGGGTGATGGGCAGCAGGTTCCCTGTGAGTAGGGGTGGCAGGGGTGATGGGCAACATAAGCCCTATGGCTGGGGGTGGCAGTAGTGATGGGCAACAGGTCCCCTATGGGTGTGGGTGGCAGGGGTGATGGGCAACATAGGCCCTATGGCTGGGGGTGGCAGTAGTGATGGGCAATACAAGCCCTATGGCTGGGGGTGGCAGGGGTGATGGGCAACATAAGCCCTATGGCTGGGGGTGACAGTAGTGATGGGCAACAGGTCCCCTGTGAGTGGGGTTGGCAGGGGTGATGGGCAACATAAGCCCCATGGCTGCAGGTGGCAGTAGTGATGAGCAACATAAAGCCCTATGGGTGGGGGTGGCAGGAGTGATGGGCAACAGGTCCCCTGTGAGTGGGGGTGGCAGGGGTGATGGGCAACATAAGCCCTATGGCTGGGGGTGACAGTAGTGATGGGCAACATAAGCGCTATGGGTGGGGGTGGGAGGGGTGATGAACAACATAAGCCCTATTGGTGGGGGTGGCAGTAGTGATGGGCAACAGGTCCCCTATGGGTGTGGGTGGCAGGGGTGATGGGCAACATAAGCCCTATGGGTGGGGGTGTTAGTGGTGCTGGCCATGCAACCCCTATGGTGGGCTGTTGTTAGTGGCCAGAATGTGGATCCCCTGTGTGTGTGTGCCATTTTGCGGGTACGTGTCGTTTGTTTATGTGGTAGGTGTCTGACTTACCGCCTGCTCCGTCGGCGTCGGTTCCTGAGCCAGTCATAGATGTAGCGTACTGGTATGACCTGCGCGATGGGATTCATGATGTGTTTGTGTAGTACACGCTGCTTGTTCCTCCGTCTCGTACCCGCTGCAAGCTGGTGCGTCTCGTAGCCATGTATTGAGTTGTGGCGTGAATCGTAGCTGATATGCTTGTTTCCCGGATGCTGTGACGTCCTTTACGTGGCGAGCCGTCCGGCACGTAGGAAGTACGCATCGTACTTGTCATGCCGGAAACTGCTATGGATACTGCTTCTGGGCGACTCGGTTCAGCGTTAGGAGTTACGGCTCAGACAGAGAATGGAGCTTGAATCACAGCCTACGTGTCGGTCGGGTTTTTGGTAGTTATGCGCATCGTACTTACTCTACAGGATGGAACAGCTCCGGGTACGTGTCGGTCGCGCGGTAAGGCTACGGACAGCTGTCCGACCGGCTATCGGAATCGGCCCCTCTGTGTTTTACATGCTGTACTGTCTACAGCACATGTACTTATTCAGATTTGTGAGTGCACGCGATAGTCCTGTTATACAATTGTACAGAAAGGCACAGAATCAGGTGCACATGGTCTTGATGCGGCAACAGCTGAAATCACCATACTCATAACACAGTAATGAAGCCTGATAATTGGCTAAGCACAGCCATCCTGACAGACACACATCCTCTCATAAAACGGCAAATCATATCTAAAAGGTTAGCTTAAGCAGGCTGCACCCACAGATACTCGGCACCAGATCAAAGCTATGCAACTGACTATAAATACCCTTCAAGAGAACAGCTTTCACTGGTTAAACAATGGTCAACCGTGGAGCCCAGTAGAATTAAATAAATGGCAAAGTCCATCAGCACAAGTGTCCATACACATTGTGCACAACAGAACTCATGCTGGGGTTGGCTATATTGTATATAGCTTGTTATACATTAAGAACAACCATTACAAAATTAAACTTTAGACTCTCTCCATTCCAAAACAGAGACTCACCACCTTAACTTAGGTCAATGAGAATCCTCAAACAGTAGAGTATCCAACCAAAGGTTATGGAATACCGTAAAAATTGAGAAGATAGCAATTGCTGATATGTGTAAACTGAATAATTAACACACTGTTAAGCATTGTCCTTCCCTACCCTCTCTATGCTTGGCATAGATTTGTGGTCAATTATGTGTTTTAATATTGATAAATACTTGACATTCTCTTATCTCTAGCATTTCTATGAGAGACGCTCAATTACTCACATACTGGCTCAGCACTATGAAAAAACCATATAAGGATTTTTTTGCGCTTTGTTAGCAGAGACCTGCCAACCTTCCCTTAGAAGATTAAAATGGCTGCATTGCCAGGGGAGGTGGAAGGCCAACAATTCAGTTTGCCATAGCATCAAAAATCCTAGCACCAGGGGGGTGTGGCCTAACGCCGATGAAGGTGGCCGAGAGCTAGAGAGGCTCTGGCAGCCAGCGACCTTCTACGCTCCAAGTGGCATATCAGCAACAACCGGCGATAATTATCGCTAAGCGCATTTAGCGCTAGGATAATTATCGCCGGCTAGCGTGGATTTTTATCGCTGAGATAGCGTGCTATTAGCAACGCGTATCTCAAAAGCGATAATAATCCTAGCGCTAACTGCCAAACGTATGATTATCACTGGAAACCCAGCGATAATCCCAGGAAGTTTGGCGATAGCTTGCTGAGAGGGCCTCACATACTTAGCCATGATAGCCACCTTCCATAGGATATCAAGGCTAAGTCAGTTTCAAAGCAGGTGTAAGGAAAGTAGCGATAACAGAAGTTATCTCTACTTTTCCTGTCGCTATGCTGCTTTGCGTGAGGCTTGATAATAGGAGAAATGTCGCTTAGCGACATTTCTCCCGTTATCCTGGGGAGGAACGCCCACTTTGCATCTCATTAGAGATGGAAAGATGGGCTTTAAGGGAAATGGAGATAAGGCAAGGTTTCACGCGATAGCGTGACCTTGCAGATAAGGCGATAAAATTATCGCCGCTTTTCGTCCGAAAACGGTCGCAAAAGCGGCGATAATTTTTTAACGCCTGCTTGCTGATATGCCCCCAAATATCCATCATAATCCAAAAAGAGCAAAGTTTGCATCATGCCGCCGCCTTCTTAATGGACAGCACAAGTTCTGAAATGAATCCACCTGACCCAGAGGAGGCAGATCGGACACAGCCTGTCATTGGCCTGTGTGCAGCTCTCAGCAGCAGTGCTGTCTGCAGTGCTGGAACCGGAGCTCCGCAATAGGGGTGAGGCAGGACCAGGAGCGCCAGCAGCCCGTGGCGCGGCAGATGGCACCTGGCCTGGCAGACGCTCCTGTTGCCCCCGGGCTGGCCAACCTCTTCCGATGTGAAATTGGAGTGGTGAGAGGGAGCGGAGACTGGCATAGAGGGATGAGGGTGGGGGGGGCGGGCCGGATGACTTGCCGTGGTGCCATCCATAAGGTGAAGCAGCCGACCCTGAATTCGGACAGGCAGCCCCCAGTGTGGCGAAATTTTAAGGGAAAACTGCTACCGGCTAAGATACGGAACGTTGGACACAGGGGAGAGATTGCAGCCCCAGTAATGTGCAGCTCACGGTCTGTGAGCCCCCCCTGGGGGGAGTCTGAAACCATAGCTACAGCTAGTGATTCACTACAGGCCAAGGCTCGGAAAAGACACAACGTTACTGGTGTAGGGAAGGAGGTAAACTGCTGCATATTGGAGACCCTCTCCCTCGGTGATCCACGCCGGTCAAATATATCGTAGCTCGCACCACTGGATTTGTTGGTGGTATCACTGGCAGCTGACCCACATAGCGACATGTGGCCCCTGTGCCTCTCCTGGACTCAGAGTATATATACTGAGGAACGCCAGCTCACACTGAATATTACTCAAGTTTTCATAGTAGTCAAGACCCTGTGGCTTTCTTCTGCTAAATCGCCTGAATGAAGAGAGAGGGGTTACAGGAGTGTAGTGAAGACCTGCCCCACCCTTGAAGAGTGGCTCTAGATACCCCAGACGGTGGGTGCGTTTGCCTCACCGTCAGGTGGCGGCCATTACCAGGGAGATCATGGTACCCGAGTGAGCAAGCCACCCAGCGGAGATCAAGATGTCTGGTGCTAAGGAGCATAGAGGCGCTCACCAAACCAAACTGGAGAAATACACAACACCAAGAAATCAAGATATGGACACTTCAAATGCGGCTGATACAGCCACATACGGAGAAAGTGCCACAAAGAAAGGGAATCTCACTCTTAAAGACATAGGTGCCGATTACGATCCTGTAAAAAATTTCGCTGTACGACTCGTATCCGGTCTTTTTACCGTACGAATCGTACAAGTGCCGTACAAACTGCCAAGTACGATTCGCATGGGAAAAAGTCCATACGAATCGCATTGGGAATCATTCCCCACACGTCCTCGGGTCGGAAAATGTGTCCGACACGTCCCCGGACGATTTACCGTACTAATGTGAAAAGTGAAGTCCGACCGCGCAAGTACGATCCATCCCGTGCGTCCGATGTTACAACCGTATGGAAAAAACACCGTCCGCACCGAACTCCCATAGCAACCATGGAGACATGTGCCCACATACGCGCCGTACCCCCCCCCAGCCCCCGTGAGTACGCGCTGTACCCCCCCCAGCCCCCGTGAGTACGCGCCGTACCCCCCCAGCCCCCGTGAGTTCGCGCCGTACCCGCCCCAGCCCCCGTGAGTACGCGCCGTACCCCCCCAGACCCCGTGAGTACACGCCGAACCCCCCGTGTACGTACACCCGTGTACGTACGAGTCGTACCCCCACCCGTGTATGTACGAGTCGTACCCCCCCGTGTATGTACACCCGTGTACGTACGAGTCGTACCCACACCCGTGTACGTACGAGTCGTACCCCCACCCGTGTATGTACGGTGCGTACCCCCAGCACGTAGCGCTGGGGGTATGCACCGTCCTGGGTCGTGAAACACTGCCTGAATGCGTCCCGACGTCACGTCGGAGCATTCCCGGATCACTTTCGTATGTATATTTTCGTCGGTCGGTGTTTTGTACGACTCGTACGGAAATGGTGTTTCCGTGCGAATCGTACTTGCATCTTTGTGAAGTTTTACAACCGGGTACGAGTCGGACGGAGAAAAGCCTCTGTCCGACGGTTCGTACCCAGTTTCTCCAGGATCCTAATCGGCACCATAATGGAGGCGATAGGTGGGGTGCGCACGTCCATTGAACACCGAATGGACTCCATTACAACCGATGCTAATTAGGGCTGACCTACGGAACATGACCAATAAAGTAAAAAATGTAGAAACAACCACTGCAGAGCTCCAGTCAGTCTCAGAAATGCTGAAACAGCAAGTTGCAACATTACTGGCCACCAGTCACGCTCTAAAGATGAAGCTTGATGATTATGAAGGGAGATTGTGCCCCAACAATATCGGAATCCTTTGTGGCCCTGAGCAGGTCGATGGGCCAGCGGCCGATCTGTTTGTGGAGAAACCTGTGACATGCCACCTACCGCCAAGAGGCCTGTCCAACGTTTTCTCAATTGAAAGAGCCTACAGGGTCCCGGGAGGCAATCCAAAGCCAGGGGCTCCTATGAGGCCTTTATTGGCCAGACTGTTTAATTTCAGGGCTCGAGTCGAGATGCCATACTACAGTCAGTTCGGAGCGCCCCCCCCGGTTTGATATGAAAACAGTACGATCACCTTCTTTACGGACTTCATGGTCAAGGTTCAAAAACAGAGGAAGGTCCTTTCGGGAGGTGAAGAGAATACTGCAAGATAAATAAGTGAAATACTCCATGCTATTTCCGGCTACATTAAGGGTCGAAGCAGAAGGACAGATCTGTTTTTTTTAAACTCCTGAGATGGGGCAAGAGTGGCTTGATAATGGAGAACAGTTGGGGGACATAGCCCCAAAACACAGAGAGAAACTCCACAAAAAGACACTTGACCACGGTAGTCATGGAGCAACCAATGCTGAGACACTGCATTTTGAAGACACTGACTCTCCAATACGGAACAATCAGAAGCTGGGTCTGTGCCCCTGGGAGGCCAGATAGAGTCATACCCAAAGTATCCTAGCTAGGAAGTAAAGGGCAGGCTACAGGACAATATCCTTTTTCATATTAGACTCATTTTTGCAAACACTGTGATAGTAACATGGGAGGGCAGGGGCCTGTGATGTAATGGTGTAGGAACTACTCCTCCTTTTTTTTCTTCTTCTTGTAGACTAGTTGGGGTTGTTGTGACAGGTGCTTTGCATAAATGGGGAGCCGGCTAGTTCTGAGCCCGGATTGCGGGGAAGCAGGCAGGGGGGTTGTTTACTTGTTATTAGTATAGTTCAGAAGTGTCCTGGCATTAAGGGTACATTAGGCACAACTTACAAGAGTCGTTACTCGCTTTACAAATCAGCAGATACATGCTTTTCATACAACCTCCTGAAACAACTTGGAGGGAGGGAGATCTTAGGGTTGACAGTTAGAACACTGAAGAGCAAACCTACCACAGCGCAATCTAGGGACATAATGAGGGAATTATTGCACAGACCCAACACATGCCAAAATGTGGACTATGAAAGATAGGGGACTGAAGTTCCTGTCCTAAAATGTGAATGAGCTGGGGGACAAACTTAAATGAGGAATTGTTCTAAAACATAAAAAACAACTTTCCCAAGACGTAGTCCTACTACAGGAGGCACATCTAGTGGGTAACACATGCAAAGCCCTCACTACAAGTTAGTGGCACATTTGGGGTTCCCCACCGGCTCTAGAGGGGTGGAAATACTTATGCGCGGCACCTTTCCCCTGTCAATAGACCATATTAGGATGGACAGACAGAGGAGATACACTGCAGTGGCTGGAATCTGGGACGGCCATCCCATCATTATTGCCCCTGTCTATATTCCCCTTGCGCTCCATAATATATCCTTTCAGGACCTGGGAGACCTGTTTCTGAGATTCCCAGCGGGGAAGCTGATCATAGGGGGTATTTCAATGCCATCTTGTCAGGATCCCTTGATTGTTACCCCCTTCATGGCCCCACTGCAAATCATCACAATTCTCTGAATTCCTGGAGGCAATGGGTCTAGTAGATGTCTTGCGAACGCACAACCCAGATAGGCAACAATTTACATTCCACTCATGGGCCCACAATTGTCTCTCCAGAATTGACTACATTTTTATAGTAGCGGATCAAGTGGCACGATTTAAAGATATATGCCACTTGGAAAGGGGCATTTCTGACCATTCCCCCCTGTGGGCATTCTGCCCATCGAGAGCACAACAAAAAGGGAAATTGGTAAGGGTTAATCAATGGTATCTCAAGCTACCTCAAGTAATGAATGGGCTGGTGAAAGGGATAGACTACTACTTCTCTGAAAACGAAGGGTCGATGGACTCTGCATCGAGTCTCTGGGACGCCTTCAAGGCAGTAAATAGGGGACAAGTTATCTCCTTGATAGCTGGGGTTAAGAAAGAAAAACGTGCTTTAGTAAAGAAATTATAAAATGAAATTGTGCAATTGGAGGGAGAATTGCCTGGTGATGACACTGGGAGAGTCAAGCACACACTGAATATCAAACTTAAAGAATATAAAGACCTGGTCAGTGAAGCGGCTAAGGCCAAAGAAAGAGCAAGGCACCATAAACTTTAGGAAGTGGGAGATAAGGCAGGGAAATTACTCGCTTGGCTCGATTCACGTGAACGAGCAAGTACACTACTGACCAAACTCTCAACGGATCGGGGAGAGACGCTCCACGACCTGCAATTGATAGCAGATGAGTTCACAGTTTTCTACAAACGGATCTACTCCCCAAATGGCGCTTCTGATGGGAATCTGAAAAAGTCTGAAGCACACCTATTCCTTTGCCTTACTTCAAAATTCATCCATTTAATCCAGTATAGCGTGCATACACTCTTATTTTAGCGCACCGTTCCTTTGCGCTATAGTATTAAAGACACTGTTTTATGGCACGTGCGTCCCGTCCGACAAAAGAGTTGCACAGCTGTATACACATATGAGAAACGTAATCACTCGTACTCTTTGGTGTTGTCAAAATTAATCCATTTTTATTAGCTTCTTTATAACCAAAGGTTAATTCATCACGTCGAAGAAATGAAGTCCAAAATTATTCCGCATTTAAATTGCTCAAGAATTGCCCATCCGGGCCTATTCACTGGCATGTAAAAGAACTCCATGTTATTCAGTGCACTGTGCTTTCACCCAATGCATTTCGGTTTTGATATAAACCTTCCTCAGGGGTATCTAAAACAATGAAAACATGAACATCAGCCCCATACATGTTGCTTTACAAACACAAAATAAACATGAAAATAAACCGTAAAAAAGTCACCAATGTATTTTCTCCCATTCCCGACCCAGAATTACAAAGCATTTCAATTAACATATGAAATCAAACCTGTCTTCAACATCCTATAATGTGAAACGAAATCCTGATACCCATTTATCCCCATGTAACACAACTCCTCATGCCTTCTAAACGAGTCAATTCATACTTAGACGTACTCTCCCAACTACCGTTAAACCCCTAAGTTATATGACCTGTCTCACTCAATCCCCGTATATACCTGCAATGTTCAAGTTGCTGTTACCGGCCCGTATAACCTTCGAGATCAACTGCCATTATTCAAACCCGCCTTAGCGCTCCACCCTGTTTTTAAACGGAACACTACCTTCCTCAGCTGTGTACCTTCTATGACGTGAAGTTCAAATCCCACCCCCATCAATTCAAACAACGTGAAACGAAACCTAACTTAACAGTACTAAATGTTTAAAGCAAACTCATAAATTATAAATTTACAACATGATGTGATGTTACAAATCATTTTCAAGTTGACATTATTGTACAGAAAATCTTCGACGTGATCATGTGATGACTCCATTATTGGTATTATAAATTTCGTGGGTGCTTCAGAGTCGGAACGGAATGTAATACAATGAATCTGAAAAAGTCTGAAGCACACCTATTCATTTGCCTTACTTCAAAGTTCATCCATTTAATCCAGTATAGCGTGCATACACTCTTATTTTAGCGCTCCGTTCCTTTGCGCTATAGTATTAAAGACACTGTTTTATGGCACATGCGTCCCGTCCCACAGAAGAGTTGCACAGCTGTATACACATATGAGAAACATAATCACTCGTACTCTTTGGTGTTGTCAAAATTAATCCATTTTTATTAGCTTCTTTATAACCAAAGATTAATTCATTACGTCGAAGAAATGAAGTCCAACATTTTTCCGCATTTAAATTGCTCAAGAATTGCCCATCCGGGCCTATTCACTGGCATGTAAAAGAACTCCATGTTATTCAGTGCACTTTGCTTTCACCCAATGCATTTCGGATTTGATATAAACCTTCTTCAGGGGTATCTAAAACAATGAAAACATGAACATCAGCCCCATACATGTTGCTTTACAAACACAAAATAAACATGAAAATAAACCGTTAAAAAGTCACCAATGTATTTTCTCCCATTCCCGACCCAGAGTTACAAAGCATTTCAATTAACATGAGAAATCAAACCTGTCTTCAACATCCTATAATGTGAAACGAAATCCTGATACCCATTTATCCCCATGTAACACAACTCCTCATACCTTCTAAACGAGTCAATTCATACTTAGACTTACTCTCCCAACTACCGTTAAACCCCTAATTTATATGACCTGTCTCACTCAATCCCCGTATATACCTGCAATGTTCAAGTTGCTGTTACCGGCCCGTATAACCTTCGAGATCAACTGCCATTATTCAAACCCGCCTTAGCGCTCCACCCTGTTTTTAAACGGAACACTACCTTCCTCAGCTGTGTACCTTCTCTGACGTGAAGTTCAAATCCCACCCCCATCAATTCAAACAACGTGAAACGAAACCTAACTAAACAGTACTAAATGTATATAGCAATCTCATAAATTATAAATTTACAACATGATGTGATGTTACAAATCATTTTCAAGTTGACATTATTGTACAGAGAATCTTTGACGTGATCATGTGATGACTCCATTATTGGTATTATAAATTTCGTGGGTGCTTCAGAGTCGGAACGGAATGTAATACAATGAATCTGAAAAAGTCTGAAGCACACCTATTCATTTGCCTTACTTCAAAGTTCATCCATTTAATCCAGTATAGCGTGCATACACTCTTATTTTAGCGCTCCGTTCCTTAGCGCTATAGTATTAGAGACACTGTTTTATGGCACCTGCGTCCCGTCCCACAGAAGAGTTGCACAGCTGTATACACATATGAGAAACATAATCACTCGTACTCTTTGGTGTTGTCAAAATTAATCCATTTTTATTAGCTTCTTTATAACCAAAGTTTAATTCATTACGTCGAAGAAATGAAGTCCAACATTTTTCCGCATTTAAATTGCTCAAGAATTGCCCATCCGGGCCTATTCACTGGCATGTAAAAGAACTCCATGTTATTCAGTGCACTTTGCTTTCACCCAATGCATTTCGGTTTTGATATAAACCTTCCTCAGGGGTATCTAAAACAATGAAAACATGAACATCAGCCCCATACATGTTGCTTTACAAACAAAAAATAAACATGAAAATAAACCGTAAAAAAGTCACCAATGTATTTTCTCCCATTCCCGACCCAGAATTACAAACCATTTCAATTAACATGAGAAATCAAACCTGTCTTCAACATCCTATAATGTGAAACGAAATCCTGATACCCATTTATCCCCATGTAACACAACTCATCATACCTTCTAAACGAGTCTATTCATACCTAGACTTACTCTCCCAACTACCGTTGAACCCCTAAGTTATATGACCTGTCTCACTCAATCCCCGTATATACCTGCAATGTTCAAGTTGCTGTTACCGGCCCGTATAACCTTCGAGATCAACTGCCATTATTCAAACCCGCCTTAGCGCTCCACCCTGTTTTTAAATGGAACACTACCTTCCTCAGCTGTGTACCTTCTCTGACGTGAAGTTCAAATCCCACCCCCATCAATTCAAACAACGTGAAAGGAAACCTAACTAAACAGTACTAAATGTATATAGCAATCTCATAAATTATAAATTTACAAGATGATGTGATGTTACAAATCATTTTCAAGTTGACATTATTGTACAGAGAATCTTCGACGTGATCATGTGATGACTCCATTATTGGTATTATAAATTTCAGGGGTGCTTCAGAGTCGGAACGGAATGTAATACAATGAAGCTGAAAAAGTCTGAAGCACACCTATTCATTTGCCTTACTTCAAAGTTCATCCATTTAATCCAGCACAATCCAGATAGGCAACAATTTACATTCCACTCAGGGGCCCACAATTGTCTCTCCAGAATTGACTACATTTTTATGGTAGCGGATCAAGTGGCACGATTTAAAGATATATGCCACTTGGCAAGGGGCATTTCTGACCATTCCCCCCTGTGGGCATTCTGCCCATCGAGAGCACAACAAAAAGGGAAATTGGTAAGGGTTAATCAATGGTATCTCAAGCTACCTCAAGTAATGAACGGGCTGGTTAAAGGGATAGACTACTACTTCTGTGAAAACGAAGGGTCGATGGACTCTGCATTGAGTCTCTGGGACGCCTTCAAGGCAGTAAATAGGGGACAAGTTATCTCCTTGATAGCTGGGGTTAAGAAAGAAAAACGTGCTTTGGTAAAGAAATTATAAAATGAAATTGTGCAATTGGAGGGAGAATTGCCTGGTGATGACACTGGGAGAGTCAAGCACACAGTGAATATCAAACATAAAGAAAATAAAGACCTGGTCAGTGAAGCGGCTAAGGCCAAAGAAAGAGCAAGGCACCATAAACTTTAGGAAGTGGGAGATAAGGCGAGGAAACTACTCGCTTGGCTCGATTCACGTGAACGAGCAAGTACACTACTGACCAAACTCTCAACGGATCGGGGAGAGACGCTCCACGACCTGCAATTGATAGCAGATGAGTTCACAGTTTTCTACAAATGGATCTACTCCCCAAATGGCGCTTCTGATGGGAAAACATCAGCGGAGTTGTTAGTGGACATGCACCTGCCCACTCTCAGCTCTGAAGACCTGGAACTTCTAAAATCCGACATAACTGATGACGAAATAACCCAGGTCATCTGCACACTTCGATCAGGGAAAGCGATGGGGCTTAATGGCCACCCAATTGAGCTCTATAAAATGGGAGGGACTAGAATTGCCCCAAATCTAAAGAACATGTACACCGAAAGCCGAGCGATGGGTAAACTCCCCTTAGACCAACAATTAGCCACAATTGTTGTAATACACCAAGAAGGCAAACCAAGAGACCATTGCTCTTCTTATCGACCCATGTCTCTACTAAACGCAGAATTCAAAATTCTGGCAAAAGTGTTAGCCTCACGTCACTTACAGATTATTCTGAAATTAGTGCATCCAGATTATTCTGAAATTAGTGCACCCAGAACCAATCAGGCTTCATGCCAGGAAGAAACACTGCATTAAACCGTCACAGATTACACGGGGTGCTGGGATGCGTGAATACCCTCAGGGAGGATGCAATCGTGGTGTCATTAGATTCCAAAATGGCATTTGATGCCATCAAATGGCATTATCTATTTTCAGTACTGGAAAAGATGAGATTTGGGCCAAACTTTATGGCATTGTTAAAACTCCTTTATAGCTACCCACTAGACAGGTTGTAGTACATGAAATGACTTCCTTTCTAATTTGAAGGGGGACGAGACAGGGTTGTCCCCTTTCACCGATAATTTTCCCATTGGTACTTGAACCCCTTGCCACCTGGATCCATGGTGATCCATTGATAAGAGGTCGGCAGTGGACGTTGGAGTAGGAGGAACGGATCTCCCTCTATGCTGATGATGTGCTTCTATACCTCGCGTCACACAGGGCCTTGCTCAATAGAGTCATGAATATACTGACAAACTTTGGGAAATATTCAGCTTACCCAATCAATCGGACAATGTCTATTATTTATGTATTGAGTGGTACACTCCCCCTTGCCTAGGGGCTGCAAGGCAAAAGTGACCACAGAGGGGTTTCGATACTTAGGTATATATATTACCACTGATTCGGCTCAATTCTATGACCGGAACCTCCTACCCCCATTACAAAGACTAAGCGGCTCATTACGATGGCGTAACGATCACCAATGCCGAGCCGGCGGTGGCGATCATTGCGCCATCGTAATGAGAAATACCCCCGCTATATTATGATGGCGTGGGTATCGCGGTGGACGCAAAGTCCGTCCTCCACTTTTCCGCTGGTCGGCAATCGTTACGATTGCTGGCCGGGCAGAGCAGGGCCATTAATATGGTGGCAGTGCCTAGCAGTCACCGCCAGCCATATTATGATGTGGGTGGTTTACAGGCCTTTCCATGGCGGCGATGCCACCATGGAAAGGCTGGCGGGGATTGGCTTTGGGGGCCTGTTGCAGGCCCCCAGAGGGGTGTGGGGGGGTGGGCAGGGAAATGCCACGCTTGCCCTTTTACCATTGCGGACGGTCCTGCAGCCAGTAGCAACGTCCGCAATGGTAAAAGGCCAGGATGTGCCCAACAGTATGGTGGGCGCATCCTAATTGGGCTGGTTTGGGCCACATGTCTGGGGTCGGTCCCATCACCGTAATGAGGGCGGGCGGACTGAGGTCCACCCGCCATCATAATGAGCCCTAAAAAAAGTGGATGTGCTTCATTGGGTGTCCCTTCAGCTGCCCTGCTGGGCCGTGCAGCACTATTCAAGATGATGGCACTCTCCAGATTATAATATATATTACAACATACACCGTATCTGGTCCCTGCACCCTAATTCAAGGCCATAGATTGCGAACAGAGAACACTCCGATGGGAGTGCAGGCCCCCTCGAGTCACCACACAGAAAAAGGTACAGGATGGTACAACGGGGGTATTGGCCTCCCTGACATGTGGAAATATTACTGGGCATCACACGTCATGATGATTAACCAATTTCTACACAGACCCCACGATGAACCAGCATTTAAGAAGGACAAGTATATCCTGCCGGGTGGCAGATACAAGAGGGCACTTTACGCCACACCAAAATGACTTCCATTAACAGGATCTACCAAGCACACACTGGAAATCTGGCATGTGGCAAACAAAAGTCTGGGTTGGGAAAACAAGATTACACTTACCACCCCTTATGGGACAGTTAGGAACTCTGAGGAACTCCAAGGGATTTGACAGATGGGACATAATAGGAATCTCCCGGGTGGGCAAATTGTGGGACCGAGAAGGAGAAATCCCACTTGATACACTTCAAAGAGGATATGACCTAGCAGAGAGTGAACAGTTTACATACATACAAATCAGGCACGCTCTCCAGATGTCCATCCCCGGGGGGGGTACTCCCCAATTCCTCATTGCTTGAAGACGGACTACTTATTGAATACATAGATCAAGGGGCGATCTCCCTGACTTACAAAACGTTAATTAACAACTCCCCAGATCCCCTCATTCAATTCCGAGAAAACTGGACACAAGATGTTGAGGAATTGGATGATGAAGAATGGCAGGTAGTGCTGTCCTTGCCCAGGCAGTGGCGATTTCTGCAAGCCTCAGATTGATACAACTTAAAATACTACACTACTACTTGTGTCGCACACTGGCTAAGATTGGCCCCGGGACGGATCTGGTATGTAGGAGCTGCTGTGGACAGGAATTCAAGCAAGCCTGGCTGAAGACGGCTGAAATACCAGAAACCGGTCCTAGGAAGCTTGTTTCTGGTCCAGGGAAGGCATGGCTTGGCAGTTCGGGCTGGACTGTTCCCATGAGGCACAGGGTCAGACTGATTTGCATATGGCCATGTCTGAACTGGGGTGGCAGAGTGGGCTAAAGAATGGTGATGGATCAAACCCAGATCTGTTGACTGGGTGTGAGTGTTTGATTGGTTCTAATGCTCCGTCCATCACCACCCCCTTTTGTACTGCTGTGGACAGGAAGGCACTTTCTATCACACAATCTGGGAGTGTGAATACATTAAGAAATCCTGGTCGTTGGTAATAAACTGCATGGGAGAAACATTAGAGACAAGACTAGAGTCAGAACCTTAGCAATGCCTTTTCAATATATGGGGAGCCACTGACATGAATAACAAAGAAAGGACCTGGGTTACCTTGGGAATGGCGATAGCCAAACATAACATTGCGAAATTATGGGGGGTACCCTGGAGACGACAACACTCAAAGCATGGAAAAATGCCATTGACTGGTATATGGTATCCGATAAAACAATCTATGTAAGTAGGGGCTCACAGAAGAAGTGGATACAGATTTGGGGTAAATGTAACTCGGCCAGGGGAAATATACGTACGCCACCTCTACCTAATTCCCAAGCTCATGTCACAAACTGAATGGTTAGGAGATGGCAGTGAGAGGTCTAAAACCATACTACTGATTATACTGATGTTTATTTCTCGATTTCTTCCTGCAATGTCCTGCCGTAACGGATGTATTGCAATGCTACTGATGTATCTTGCCTTTCTTACCAATAAGAAGAAATGTTAAAATGTAAACAAATAAAAATAATGACATCCTATCACCAGTCGTCCTCAAACAGATATGAATTCAATATATGTTGGCTGACATATTAGATACGTTTATACACGTCCTCCATTGGCGTCTTTTCTGTCTGCGAAACAAGGAACTTCAATGCACAGGCTCATCGAGGATTGACAAGGCAGAGGATGGGGCAAGCAACTTTTTAAAAATTACACGAGATCTGAGCTCAGGAAAACGCAGACTTGACACTCTGGCATGGAAGTGTCCTGGATAGCGGAGTGCTTGCAGATTTCGCGTTTGAAATGGGTGATTCTTGATGGTGACTTTAAATGGATCATTTATTCTATCATTGTTAATGCCAACTGCTCTCTTGTGTTTGTGATGGTGTTGGCATAATATAAAGGCTTATTTGGTACAATAAATAATTGGCTAGACTCAGTTCACTGATAGAATATTGATGTTAAAAACATCGAAGTTCAAAATATCGAAATAAATATATAGACTACAAAAATATCGACTCCCATACCTACACAGGTAAGTACAAAAATATTGAATCAAAAATATTGATGTAAAAAATACCGATTTAAATATATATATATATATAAAAGAAATATATATTTAATATATTAAATATTATTATTTATTTTAACAACATTAATTATATGTAATATACATTTTTACAAATTATTACAAATAACCTTAATTGGAAAAAAAGAAACACACAAACATATTAATTTATACATGTATGTATTTACTTTAGAATAATTAATACACTATTATCTTTAATTTATTTTGAAACTTTAAAATTATACAAAAATAATATATATATATAAATAATTGAAAATATTTAAAAAAAACATTCTAGAATAAATTAAAACATTGAAGTATAAGAAATAAATAAACTTAAATTGCCCAATACAATCAGTGTAACAGTAGGAAAAGTGTTGGATATCAAAATAATGAAATTTACTATTCCATCTCCAGTGAGTTCAACAGTAGGGGAAGTGATGGATAGCTGAGGGGAACAAATTACTATTCCCACTCCAGTGAGTGTAACAGTAGTAAAAGTGTTGGATAGGGGAGGGGTCAAAATTACTATTCCAATCCAGTGAGAGCAGCAGTGGGGAAAGTGTTGGATAGCAGAGGGTTAAAGTTTACAATTCCCATTCCAGTGAGAGCAACAGTAGGGAAAGTGCTGGATAGCGGAGGGGCAAGAGGGAAAATGTTGGACAGTGGAGGGGTAAAAATTTGTATTCCCACTCCACTGAATGCAACAGTAGGATAAGTGTTGGATAACGGAGGGGTAAAAAAATGTATTCCCACTCTGTGAGTGCAACAGTAGGGAGAGTGTTGGATAGCGGAGGGGTAAAAATTACTATTTCCACTCCAGTGAGTGCAAAGTAGGGAAAGTGTTGGATAGCGGAGGGATAAAAATTATTATTCCCACTCCAGTAAGAGCAACAGTATGGAGAGTATGGGGTAAAAATTAGTATTGCCAGTCCACTGAAAGCAACAATAGGATAAGTGTTGTATAACGAAGGGGTAAAAAAATGTATTCCCACTCCAGTGAGTGCAACAGTAGGGAAAGTGCTAGATAGTAGAGGGGTAAAAATTACTTTTCCCACTCCAGAGAGTGCAACAGTAGGGAAAGTGCTGGATAGCGGAGGGGTAAAAATGACTATTCCAACTCCAGTGAGTGCAACAGTAGGGAAAGTGCTGGCTAGCAGAGGGGTAAAAATTACTATTCCCACTCCAGTGAATACAACAGCAGGGAATGTGTTGGATAGCAGATCATTTTTTTTCAACTATTCACACTCAAACACTTAGAAAAAAATATATATATTAAAAATAAAATAAAATAATAATAATTAATACACTTTAAGAAAAATAAAAAATATTAAACATAGAAAAAGAACACATATTATAATACGAATTACATATAACAAAAACCTACAAATAGTATATAAAATAAAAAATTAAATACATTTTAAAAGAAATTATTATTTTAAAGTAGAAAATATTTACAAGGAAAAAAATTAGTTAAAACATAAATGTAAATATTTTAGTTCCTATCCTATAACACCACTCCAATAACAAAGCACTCCAACATTTTTCATTACATTTATTTACATAATTAACATAACTAATAATGAATTAAGAAAATATCATTAATAAAAAAACTAATAAACATTAATTGACTACACACACTTTAACACTATAACATCCACAACACACACATAAATTAAACTATAAAATAAGAAAACACAATTGAAACTTATTTTAAAATTAAAAACTATTACTATTAACAACTAATAATTTAATAATTAAAATGTATTTAATTCCCACCCATTACCCCTATAAAACTAAAAAAACATAATTAACAACCAATTATTAATTTGTCAATTAAAAATAAATTACTACCCATCATTCCCACCCCTTACACCTATAAAAACCACAACACATCTAAAATGAATTATACAATTACCAAACTGAATTACAAACTCATTAAAATTCATTAACAGCCAATTATTAATAACTAAATTAAAAATAAATTACTTTCCACCTTTTACACCTACAGACACCACAATAAACACCTAAATGTATTTTTATTCTTAATTGAAAATATCGTGAGACAGTGGCATTACAGTAGGGAAATACCATAGGCTAAACCTCTACAATACACAGAGAGCAATCGTCAATATCACAATGCAGTACATTAACACAACTTGGACTCAAGAAGATAGGTCCTACTCATCTGTTTGTACCATGGGTGCCTCACATATATCTCCTCTATAGGCATTCCATTTTTTGGGACATCCCCGTGCAGTGTACACAGTCTTTTCCCTGAACATGCACCAGTCGATATTTTGTTTCCATTTTGTCAATGTTGGCAGTGTGGCAGATCCCCAGTGCTGCACAATGTCCCTTTTTGCCGCTGCAAGACCCAGTGTCACCCAGGTTTTTTCGGAGGTGGTAAGGTCAGTGGGCTCCCATATATTGAGGAGGCAACGTTTAGCCTCGGTGTGTAGATTTTTGCTTAGGACCTCTCTAAAGGTCCGGTGTATCGCTTGCCAAAACTGTTGGATATGATCGCATTCCCAGAGTATGTGCATATAAGTGCCTGTCTGTCCGCACTCTCTACGACAGTCACTCCCACCGTCTCTTCCCATATGTACCAACTGTGGTCCTGTGATATAAATCCTATGGAGGATCTTGAGTTGGACCAACCGTAACCTTGGCGAGATACCCACCTCCCGGGGGAACGCTATTGCCTCTCGCCACTCATCATCATCTATTTCTAGTTCGTCTGACAACCAGTGTTCCCTAAGTTTCTCTAGGGGATCAGAGATGTTGTGTAATAGTTTCTTATATGTGAGGGAGATTGCTTTCTCAGGCAAGTATCCATCCAGGAGCCGATCCTCTAGTGGGGAGGAGTCAGGGAGCGAGGTGCCCTTTGGTATGGCCGTGTAAAGTGTGTGGCGGATCTGCAAGGACACACCTAAAATTAATTACAAAATTAACATAATTAATTACCAATTAATTAATTAAAATTAATTAACATCCAATTATTAATTATTAATAGTACATTATTTTACACATTTAACATTATATCATCTCAATTAAACAAATATTAATTGATCAAAATGAATCAATATATTTAATATAATTAAATTACTTCCCACCCTATTCCCCTATAAACCCACAACCAGATATGGAACTGAAAGCGCAAAATTCATATATAAAAAAGTTAATAACTATTAAAAATGTAACACATATAATAATAATACAAACAATTCTTATACAAAAAACATACATCACATACCTAGAAAATATATACTAAAATACATAACAGCAATAAAAAACAATAGTTTTATCAACTATATTTTTGCAATTGATTTTAAACACTTTGATATTTTTAAAATCGATATTACTTGCCTTAAGTCGATATTCTTGACCATGATATTCTTGCTGTCGATATTTCTGACCCACGATACTTATGACTCGATATTTGTGCAACTCGATATTTTGTACTCAATATTCTGTCTCTGCACCGCTAGGCTCATGCAGGCACAGTCGTTGGCCTCCCATTGCTTTTACTGATACCCCTCAGTAAGTCCCAACAAAGTGATGGTACATGCATGAGCAAAAGCGAATGTACAAGGTGAGCTCTGAATACGAAATATATTAAGATGCATAATTTGAAACCAAAGAAGTGATCCACTGCTGAAAAAACAGTGTACCTGGGCTCAATCATGCTGCTGCTATACAAATTTGAGTAATAGTAATGTCAGCAGATGATAAGCAAGAGAGATAAATAGCAGTTAATTCAGAATCTGGTCCTAGAACAATCAAATGTGGACAGGGGGAGATCTATATATTGAGTATGTTTCCCATGAAATCAATGATACTCTTCCCATAAATGCATAGCAGGTTGCGAGTATATGTCCCAAGTCGGTATATGCTTCTCCATTCCGTGGACACACTCAATCATTCCCGCCACCCCAATGCCAATAATATAGGTGGAGTGTTATATAGGTTGAAGATTGTTTTATAGTGTTGAATCTTAAGGTTGACCAAGAATAAAAACAAGTTTCCCAGCCTAATATATTGTTGAATGCCATTTTATTCTGTGCTTATGTTCAGTCTCCTAATCCAGTATTAATTCTCAATTTCAATGTTGTATTTATCTAATTCCATGAAAATATTTTAGTTTTCTGGGTGTTCATTTTGTGTAATAGTCCAATCCGCGCCACATATTCCTGATCAACTCCCAGTTTACTAATGAAATCCTTCATTTGAATATATTCATTGAATGATTCTTTAGAAAGATTACATTTTTCTTGCAGGGAGGTAAGGGCACAGATTGCATTATTATTGCAAATGTCACCTAGCATTTTACTGACAAAAGCCATAAAGGTGTTTGATTGTTATATTGTGAAATATCAAACAATTTTATCTCAGTTTTTCTAAATCCTCCAGGCCTATTGTAAAATCTAAGACCGAACGTTCTATTTAATTACTATGCTTTGTTAATTTTACCAGGAAGTCATGATAGTCTTTCCCCAGATATAATTCAGATATAGATAGTAGTTCCAAGCTTTGTTCCTAATACGAATTAATGAAAATATGCATATGAGTTATCATGCAGCATAACAGTAGTTTCGAAACTTGGGAAAAGTCCCTCAATTTGCATGTACAGGTAGTTTAAGATATTTTAGGACTATTCTAGGTCATCTATAGCCTCCCACAAAACTATTACAGATCGAGTCCATTTTTCTGAACCAGGAAGTGCTTATTTCAAGAGGAATAGACCTAAAGAGATGGAGAAGCACAGGCAGAATGGTAATTTTAAAGACATTACAACGACCTATTACAGTCAGATTACAGTCAGATGTAGATTGTTTAAATGTTTTAATCTATTCTCTGATTTAGCCAATTAGGGGTCATAATTCATAAATATTATCTTGCCAACATCTGCAATCAAATGAACCCCTAAATATGTTACTGAATCCGTTTTCCTTGGCTCCAATATTTTACAACAGTTATTGGCTAATAGGTGGGTTTTTCTGCTGTTCCACAAATAGCCAACTTCTACTTCTTTAATTGATATATCAGCTGACATAGGGGCTCATTAGGATGGTGGATGGAGGCACATCCGCGGTGCTGGCAGAAAATGTCCTCTTGTGCACTCATGCGGCGGTCCATATTACAATGGGCAAACATAGACCATTTTCCTTCTGCTGCAGAGTTACGTGAACCGCCAAAATTTCCACCTGCAACCGTGGTGGAGGGAGCCAATAGAGACACACCGCTGTGCGGAATTACGTCCCATCCACCGTACAAATCACGATGCCGCAAACAGCCCATCACACCGCAGCGTAGAATCCACCCACCTGGAGGCGGCGGAAGCACGACAGCGGAGAGCAAAACCCGACTCTCGGTCCCTTCCACCTGGTCCTGACAGCTATGGATCCAGCTGTTCAAGCCTTTGTGCTGCTGTAACTCATCCACTACCAGCAAAAAAGACACTGTCGCGGACAAAGCTGCAGGTACGCAAATACACAACTCTGCATTCACCCACAACACACAACTCCAGGGCTGACACACGGTTCCTGTCCACATGAGACACTCTGGTGGGGACAGGAACATATCCCCCAGTGTACCCACACATGTCCTACCTGTTAGAAACCCATACCTCCACATCCGGGTCATCCATCAACCGCAAAATCAACGCAATCTCCCGGGATAGTCACCGCAGCGGTGAAGAGGCGGGAAAACCTGCGCACAATATTGTAGGCAGGGCCGGTGCCAGGCATAGGCAGTCTGCCCAGATTCACAGGGCTCTACTTTCACCCTTCCCACACTGCGCATCACACACCCATTTTGGCACATGCTGTGTGCTCCTCCTGTGCCCCCCTGCACAATTAATCAGCCAGGTGTAGCCAGACCTCGCACCTCACACATCAATGGACAAGGGAGATTGACTGGAAAGGTGGTGGTGAAGAGGAACACCCTGCACAGAAGCACAGGGGCTGGGCAACCCTCCTCCTCACACCTACCTTCCACTCATGTGAAGAAAACTGAGTATAATTACAAAATGAAGACTCACACTGTATATGAACATCCACTAAACTGTTCACACTGCCTATCAAGCCACTCAGAAACACCCCACACTGACACCCAGCCACATACTCATACCATAGGTCAGCAGCAATGGAGAACAATACATGGGCAAGCCAAAAGTGAAGTGGACAGTGCTGGAATACCATGGAGCAAGCCACATAGCATGTGTGCATCACATGCAAGAGAAGAAACATATCACACCACCCTTAGGCCATCAAATCAGACATGGGTGGCACAGTAAGTGAAATTAAACCAAAGTGACCTCTGTGCAACAACTCAGGGATACATCAATGCAGGCCATGCATAGGCACAGGAATGAAAGGCAGTGTCTGAAGCCATACAGGGACCAGTCTGTAGTGATCTAGACAAAAAAGTCCATTATAATCTTGAAGTAACTTTATTGGAGTTACAGATGTACATGCAGCAACCATCAGCACACAGTCTAATACTGGTTATATTTAGAATATTAGTTATGATGCAGTTCTACTGCATCATAGTTACATCATACAATTCTAGATATTACCACATATCTCCCCCTTATAAAATACAAAGAATAAAAGAAAAACAATTTAGAAACATGTAACCTGTGAAGTGTAAACATTGATTATAAAACTATTAACAATTGTGTTATAATATAAAATTAAAAGAACAAAACATTGTATAAACGATATACTACACACAAATTTCCAAACATTTCATAAATGAGAGACCTTACATACATTTCTAAAACTCCAGTTCTTCCCATCATCCAATTGAGCTACAGAACCCTTGACAGATATCACTTTATGTGGCTTAGAAAACTTACTCTCTCCTTTCTTCACAAATCCAAATCTCCTTATCACAACCCAATCACCTTCCACGAGTACCAACTCCTTAACACCTTTTCTAGTGTCAAAAGCTGTCTTATTGCGCCACTGACACTCTGAAGCTCCTGACTTCATCTTATCTCTATCAACCCAAACCTGATTCTTCTCTTTCAACCACAAAGGAGACTCCTTAGTACCTGGCTCCCTTCCCTTTAAAGCAATAAAAAGAGAAATTCCTGTCATTGAGTGTGGCGTAATCCTATCAGCCCACATCATTCTCCGTAACTCATATTTCAAGGATAAACCATTAGAAAGCGAAAGTTGAATGCACTCCATCACAATTCGGTTTACTCTTTCCACAAGTCCATTGGCTTGTGGACGGGACAAAGCAACTCTGTCATGGGAGATCCCAAGACTATCAAGAAAACTACTCATTTCAGAAGAAACTAATTGAACTTCATTATCAGTCACTAGTGTTATTGGTACCCCTTCTTCCAGAAAGACCTCTTTGAGAAGTTTTATCACATTAGCAGTAGTGACTTGACCCATAGATTTACATGTAACCACTTGCTATGATAATACCAAGAAACGATTACTGCTTCCTAGTTTATCAGTTGGACCTAACACATCTGATGCCAATTTCTCCCATTGTCTCATTGGTAATTCTACACATCTCAAAGGTGGTTCTCTTGTAATTTTAACCTTATCACTATTGCTACACGCAAGACAATCCTTCACCAGATTTTCAACATTCCTGTCCATTTCAGGCCACCAAAAAGACTCTCTCAATCTTCGCTTAGTCAAGCTTCTACCTAAGTGTCCTTCATGTACAATCCTCAACAACTTTGCTCTCAACAGGACCGGAGGAATCATTCTATTCCTTCTCAAAATCTTATCTCCTTGCACGCTAAGCTCATCTTTTACTGACAAATAATGCTTATGCGATTCCTCCCCAATAGAACCATTCCAGCAATTCATAATGAGCTCCTTCAGCTTCTTATACTCATCATCTTTTTCCGTTGCTTCCTTCCATTCCTCCTGGTTGATAGCAAATTCACTATCCACACTTACAACAAAATCCTCTAAAATTTCCACGCAAGAATCATCTACAACTGTCATTCTGGAAAGACAGTCAGCAATAACATTCTTCTTTCCATGCACGTACTCAACTACAAAATTGTAATATAAAACAGACAGTAACCACCTCGATATGCGAGGAGTACCACTTCCATCTAACCCACGTCCACCTTTAAAAATATGGACCAAAGGTTTATGATCCGTTTTGACAACAAAAGGTATCCCTCATAAATAGTACCTAAAATGTGCCATTCCCCAACAACATGCCAGAGCTTCTTTTTCTATAGTAGAATACGATCTCTCTGCACCTTGTAATCTGCGTGAAGCAAATCCAATAATTGTTTCATTTCCATCTGACACTTGCAATAAAACTCCTCCAATTCCTACATTGCTTGCAACCGTGACCAATATGGATTTCTTTTTAGTATCAAAATGCCCTAATGATGGAGCACTTGAAAGACATGTTTTCACCTTATTAAACGCATTATCATACACAGAATTCCTCTCAAATACAGCTCCTTTCTTTAATAGAAGTCTCATTGGTTCTACTAAGGGGCCGATTCCGATCTGGGTCGGAAGGGCACTGTTGGACAGGCCACATGAAGGGCTTGCTCCCTCCCCGCACGACAGGGCCCAAACCCCGGACTCCCAGGTGTTACCCCCAAGGGCAACCCGCACCCCGTCTCCCAACGGAACTCCTGCCCCCGGACATCCATGTATCATGGGGCCGAACCACTACCGGCTCCCCCAGCCGGATCAGCCGCCATCTTGGACACTGCGCCACGAGGCCGCGCGGCCTCAGCCCGACCCTAACCCTGGGCCTGGCCGGCCCCGACATCCCGGCACCACCATCCACCCAGGAGGTGAACGGACCACTTGGCAGGTCAATGGGAGAAAGAAGCGTCGAGGGCTCTCCCCCGCCAGGTGCCGATCACCCTCCAGCTCCCCCAGGCGCTGGCTCCACCCCCTGCTGGGTGTCTGGACTCCCTCATCCCGGACCCCCCGACCTCCAAGTGCGAGGGTCCGGACATCAAAGGGCGCCAGACCTATAACTAGGGCAGCTCCAGAGCAGGAAGGCAGTTGTATCCTGGAGTCGAGAGACACCGAGAGAACTCATCCTTGACGGACTACTGGCGCTGCCGTAGCCCTGCCTTGTGAACTATCGTCCTGCCTGCTGGCGCTGCCGCGGCCTTCTGCAACATCCATCCTCGTCGGGACCTGCTGGCGCTGCCGCGGACCGTTGTAACGACCACCTTCATCGGGACCTGCTGGCGCTGCCGCGGACCGTGTAACGACCATCTTCACCGGGACCTGCTGGTGCTGCCGCGGACCGTGTAACGACCATCTTCACCGGGACCTGCTGGCGCTGCCGCGGCCCGTCCAAGCTAGAACACCGAGCTCGAGGATTGTGAGCTATCCACCATACCATCTCAGCTACCAGACTGGTAACCAGACTGTCCCGCTACCCCCTTTCCCCAAACCAAGAGACTCGAATCGAAGGGACCCCTGAGTCCAGACCTCCTTGTACCATTTCATCGTACCTTAAGAAATCACCTATAAAGAACGCTAAATCTTATCCTTGTGTGGTGTATATCTGTGGGGGGGAAGTTATTCATCTGTACGATCGCTGGAGACGGCTCTCCCCGGAGACCTCTCCCCTTGTCCTCGGCCGACCCTCCCGGTCCGTCTAACATTGGTGGCCAGCGGCGCGATCCGAATCAACACGTAATCGTACAGAGAGTAGCTCACCCCACGACAAAACCACTATGTCAACCAAAGAGAGCGGTTCCACCGAGAAATTCCAGATGGATAAATTGGAAGAGTATAGCCATCGCGAACTTAAACAATTCTGCATGGAACTAGGCATTGCTACCACTGGCCTGAGTACCAAAGACGATTTGAAGCACGCCCTTGAGTCGTGGGCAGAAACCGGGGTCGCCGGATCCCCCGACCAAAACGGTGTAGCACCAGAGGGGAACGCCACAGCTCCCGAGGAGCGAGGAACGGGCCTCTCGCAGGGAGAGATCCAAGAAAGAGAAAGAACCAGATTACATGAGTTGGAAATGGCACGACTCAAGATGGACGGTGAACTAAAGTTAGCCGAGCAAAAACTAAATCTAGAACATCTGCGGCTCCGAGAAGAACGGGAAGAAAAACAGAGGCAGAGAGATCTCGAAGAAAAAAGACTAACATTCGAACACGAGCGCAAACTGGCGGAAATAGAACTTCGGAAACAGAATAAAGAACCGGGGGTGCCTGAGCGACCGCACACCCCGGGAGCAACCGAGAAGAAAGTCCACATCCCCAAGGATGTTGTCCGAGAGTATGTCCGAGAGGACGACATACAACAGTGGTTCAAAGCCTACGAGATCGCCATGACCTCCCACCGGATCGATCGGAGTGACTGGGGAGCCGGCCTATGGGGGAGGTTCGTCAACGAAGGCCGCGATGCCCTACTACAGCTCCCAGATCATCAGATGTCATCCTATGACCACATGAAGGCTGCCCTCCTCACCCGATATGGGCTCACACCCGAAATGTACCGCCAGAGGTTCCGAGACTGCACCCGGATCCCGGGTACAACTTGGGTGGAATACGTCAACTATTTCAGCCGAGCCTTCGAGGGTTGGATCAAGGGAAGCCACGTAACGACCTACGAGCAACTCTTTAATCTTATGGTGTGGGAGCACCTGTCTAACAACTGCTTCGTCGAGCTCAGGCAGCACCTCCTCGACAGTAAATTGACTGACCCACGGCAACTCGCCGCCGAAGCTGACCGGTGGGAAAGCACCCGAGTGGGCCGGAGAGGGCCACACGAGCAAAACCGAAACCACCAAGGTCAGCACCGTCCCCGAGGAGGAGGAGGAGGCCAGGGGCGAGGGAGAGACACCATCCCGGCCACTCCCGCGGCCAGCACCCCGCCCCCGGCCGGCCGGGGCAACCCCCCGATGCGCCCGGGGTTCCGAGCCAACGTCACGTGTCACCGATGCCAGCGAGTCGGCCACTACGCCAATGACCCGAGCTGCCCGCAGAACCAAACGCCAAAGCCCCGCCAGGTAGCTGCCGCCGCCCTGAGGGGAGAACAAATCTCCGAGGAACAGGAAGAATATGAGCAGGCACAACAAGAGTGGGAACCGGCCGCCATGGTTCTAGCATGCCTAGGGGGAAAAGACATGGTCCCGCGGGCTCCCCTACCCGCCAACACCCGGAAATATGGCCAGTGGGTGAACATTAATGGGCGCCGGGCCGAAGCCCTACGTGACACAGGGGCCAGTGTGACGGCCGTCCGCTGTCACCTGGTGAAACCAGAGCAGATCCTGCCGAACATTCTCTGCCCCGTCCGCTCAGCCGACAATTCCGAAAGTCTGTGTCGGATGGCCTGCGTCCCCTTCGAATTGGGAGGGGTCTCCGGCATGTTGAAGGTGACGGTCCGGGATGATGCCCCCGTGGACTGTCTCCTGGGGAATGACCTTGAGAGTTCCCCGTGGGCTGCCGTCGAAAGAAGAGAGCACCTGGGGATGCTGGGCCTCCCGGACTGGGCCTGCGTAACCACCCGGTCCATGGCCGCCCGTGCCGTCCCCCGACCAGAAGAACCAGAATGGCCAGCACCTCCTCCCCCGGTCGCTCCAGTAGAGGACAACGGCTATACCGACCCCCCAGAGCCAACGCCCGAAGGGGTCGCCCAGCCCCAGGACCTTCCCGGCCTGGCTCAGTGGCGTCAAGAAGGGGGGCCCACCCAGGAACAGTTCCGCCAGGAACAGAAGACCTGCCCCTCCCTCGAGGGACTCCACCAGCAAGCCAGCGCCCAGAGTGCAGGGGACTCCACCGGAACCCATTGGGTCTATTGGGATAACGACCTGCTATACAGTGAACAAAGAATCGCGGAGTTAGGGGCCAGTCGAGTGCTGGTGGTGCCCCTCCGTTTCAGAGACTTCCTACTAACTTTGGCCCACGATGTTCCCCTGGCTGGACACCTGGGCCAGGACAAAACCTACAGTCGCCTGGTGACCCACTTTTTCTGGCCGAAGATGCGGAACGACGTCCTCAACCACTGCCGGTCCTGCCCCACGTGCCAGGCCAGCGGGAAGAGCGGCCGTAAGCTCAAAGCCCCTCTGCAACCCTTCCCAGTGGTCACCACCCCGTTCGAGAGGGTAGGAATAGACATTGTGGGGCCCCTGGACCCCCGCACAGCACAAGGACATCGGTTCATCCTGGTACTGGTGGACCACGCCACCCGCTACCCCGAGGCTGTGCCCCTGCGAACTGTAACAGCTCCGGTGGTCGGCCGGGCCCTAATGGGGATCTTCTCCCGGGTGGGCTTCCCCCGAGAAGTCGTCAGCGACCGAGGCACAAACTTTATCTCGAAATATATGAAGTCCCTCTGGCAACAGTGCGGGGTCACCTACCAATTCACGACCCCCTATCACCCTCAAGGGAACGGACTAGTTGAGCGATTCAACCGCACACTCAAGGGAATGATTGGGGGATTGGAAGAGCCCCTCCGTCGCCAGTGGGATGTACTACTCCCGTGCCTCCTCTTCGCCTATCGAGAAGTTCCCCAGAAGTCCCTCGGCTTTAGCCCTTTCGAACTCCTGTACGGGCACCCTGTGCGAGGGCCCCTCAGCCTAGTCAAAGAAGGTTGGGAGATGGCCCCCCTAAAGACCCCCCCAGACGTCTTCAAGTACCTCCTGGCACTACGCAATCAGACCCGGCGCTTCAGGGAAATGGCAAAAGCGAACCTCGAGGCCAGTCAGGAGGACATGAAAAAATGGTACGATCAGAATGCCTCCTCCGTCGAATTCGAACCTGGTCAACAAGTGTGGGTGATGTCCCCCACCGAACCATGTGCCTTGCAAGATAAGTGGACGGGGCCCTTCAAAGTGGTCGAACGCAAGAGCCCCGTCACCTACCTCATCGACATGGAGTCCCCCCGGAACCCCCTCCGGGTCCTCCACACCAACAGACTCAAACCCCACTTTGTGCGCTCGGAACTCAGCCTCCTGATGGCTACAGACAGTGGGGCGGAAGAAGACTCCGAGCCCCTCCCTGATCTCCTGAAGACCCAGGAGAACGACGGTTCCGTGGACGGGGTCCGGCTCTCCGATGCCCTCACCCCAGAGCAACGCCAGGGCTGCCGGGACCTCCTGCTGCAGTTTGCTACACTGTTTTCCCTCACCCCAGGGATCACCCCTTGGTGCTTGCACGACGTGGACACCGGGGACAGTCCCCCTATCCGGCACCGGGCCTACCGCGTACCAGATCGGGTGCGGGCCTGCATCCAAGAGGAAGTATCCAAGATGCTCACGCTCGGGGTCATCGAACCCTCGGACAGCCCCTGGGCCAGCCCGGTCGTGCTGGTCCCCAAAGCCGCTGCCCCCGGCACCACTCCTGAACTCCGATTCTGCGTCGACTATCGGGGCTTGAACGCTGTCACCCGGACCGACGCTCATCCTATCCCCCGAGCGGATGAATTGATCGACCGCCTGGGGGCCGCCCGCTACCTCAGCATCTTCGACCTGACAGCGGGCTACTGGCAGATCGGTCTCACACCCCGGGCCCAGGAACGGTCCGCCTTTTCTACCCCCGATGGCCACTACCACTTCAAGGTCATGCCCTTCGGCATGAAGAATGCCCCAGCTACTTTTCAACGTCTAGTGAACCAGGTCTTGGCGGGGCTCGAAGAGTTCAGCGCCGCCTACCTGGACAATATCGCTGTGTACAGCCGCCACTGGTCCGACCACCTCCACCACCTCCAAGAGGTCCTGCAGGCCCTCCAGCGGGCCGGCCTCACGATTAAGGCCGGCAAGTGCCAAATTGGTCAAGGGTCCGTGACCTACCTCGGACACCAGGTGGGAAGCGGTCTGGTGGCCCCTCTGCAACTCCAAATTGCTGCCATCCAGTCCTGGCAACCCCCCGTCACGCAGACCGAGGTCCGAACCTTCTTGGGACTCACCGGCTACTACCGGCGGTTCGTGAGGGACTATGGCAGCATTGTGGGGCCCCTCACGGGTCTCACATCCAAAAACCACCCGAAGAAGATTAACTGGACCCCCGACTGTCAAGCGGCCTTCGAGAAGCTGAAGGCCGCCCTGTGCACCGCCCCTGTGCTCCAGGCCCCCGATTACAGTCGGGAATTCATTGTACAAACGGACGCCTCCGACCACGGCATCGGGGCGGTTCTTTCCCAGCTGAACCCCAAGGGTCTTGACCAGCCGGTGGCCTTCATCAGCAGACGCCTCCTGGCCCGAGAACAGCGCTGGAGCACAATCGAGAGGGAGGCCTTCGCAGTGGTGTGGGCCCTCAAAAAGCTCCGGCCCTATCTCTTCAGTACCCACTTCCGGGTGCAAACCGATCATCGACCCCTGCAGTGGCTAATGCAGATGCGGGGGGAAAACCCAAAACTATTGCGCTGGTCCATCTCCCTGCAGGGAATGGACTTCACTGTGGAACATCGACCGGGGCAAGACCACGCCAACGCAGATGGCCTGTCACGCTTTTTCCGCCTCGACGAGGAGAGTCCCCAAGAGGATGGGTGACTCTCCCCGCCTTCAGCTGGGGGGGACGCATGTTGGACAGGCCACATGAAGGGCTTGCTCCCTCCCCGCACGACAGGGCCCAAACCCCGGACTCCCAGGTGTTACCCCCAAGGGCAACCCGCACCCCGTCTCCCAACGGAACTCCTGCCCCCGGACATCCATGTATCATGGGGCCGAACCACTACCGGCTCCCCCGGCCGGATCAGCCGTCATCTTGGACACTGCGCCACGAGGCCGCGCGGCCTCAGCCCGACCCTAACCCTGGGCCTGGCCGGCCCCGACATCCCGGCACCACCATCCACCCAGGAGGTGAACGGACCACTTGGCAGGTCAATGGGAGAAAGAAGCGTCGAGGGCTCTCCCCCGCCAGGTGCCGATCACCCTCCAGCTCCCCCAGGCGCTGGCTCCACCCCCTGCTGGGTGTCTGGACTCCCTCATCCCGGACCCCCCGACCTCCAAGTGCGAGGGTCCGGACATCAAAGGGCGCCAGACCTATAACTAGGGCAGCTCCAGAGCAGGAAGGCAGTTGTATCCTGGAGTCGAGAGACACCGAGAGAACTCATCCTTGACGGACTACTGGCGCTGCCGTAGCCCTGCCTTGTGAACTATCGTCCTGCCTGCTGGCGCTGCCGCGGCCTTCTGCAACATCCATCCTCGTCGGGACCTGCTGGCGCTGCCGCGGACCGTTGTAACGACCACCTTCATCGGGACCTGCTGGCGCTGCCGCGGACCGTGTAACGACCATCTTCACCGGGACCTGCTGGCACTGCCGCGGACCGTGTAACGACCATCTTCACCGGTACCTGCTGGCGCTGCCGCGGCCCGTCCAAGCTAGAACACCGAGCTCGAGGATTGTGAGCTATCCACCATACCATCTCAGCTACCAGACTGGTAACCAGACTGTCCCGCTACCCCCTTTCCCCAAACCAAGAGACTCGAATCGAGGGGACCCCTGAGTCCAGACCTCCTTGTACCATTTCATCGTACCTTAAGAAATCACCTATAAAGAACGCTAAATCTTATCCTTGTGTGGTGTATATCTGTGGGGGGGAAGTTATTCATCTGTACGATCGCTGGAGACGGCTCTCCCCGGAGACCTCTCCCCTTGTCCTCGGCCGACCCTCCCGGTCCGTCTAACAGGCACCGAACGTGATCCGGCCGGAAAAACTACGAGCCGTACGCGTGTTTTCCGGCCGACTCATACAGCTGTACAAGCGAGCAAGTATGATGCGAGCTACATGAAATTCACCAACCGAGTCGTTTCCGGGTCCAAACCGCTCCGTATGTCTCGGTCGTAAGCTAACCGTGGCGTGCAATGGATGCGATTCACGACCGAGCCAGTACGATACACGTGTCGGACAGCCTGTGTGAGCCGGAGTGTCCGGCTCACAAATCATCCGGGTGGTTGCCTTTGGGGGTATGCGTCGGACCCCCTGTCATCCGCAGCCCTACGACTCGGACACAGGGGGAGACCCATGGGCCTCCCCAACACAGGCATGTACGGTGCGGATGGCACCGACGCGTACCCACTGTAGAGGGCGCACTCGTCCGCGACGTACCCATTCAGTCAATGGGAGCCCATTTACGCTTCGTACGACCGGCTCCCATTGACTTCTATGGGAGTCCGTCCATACCGAGTCCGGCAGCATACGGCCGCATCGTACTCGCTCGGTCAGACTGCAGGAATCCAGCTCGGTCGGAGTGCTTTCCGACCCGGATCGGAATCGGCCCCTAAGTCTGCAAACTTAGGAACAAATTTTGAACAGTACTAAACAAGACCTAAAAAGGACTTCAACTGTTCCTTATTAGTAGGACAAAGAGCATCTTTGATAGCTCTCACAATACTACCTTTTGGTCTTATTCCATCTGCCGATATTTGACGACCCAAACAGTTGACTTCACTCAATCTTAACTGACACTTTTCTTTCTTGATTGTCAATCCACATTTAGAAATACTTTCCAGAACCTCTTCCATAAGTTTATCATGCTCATCAAAAGACCTCCCCGCAATCATTATGTCATCTTCAAAACATAATATTCTTTCCATTTCTTTAAATATGTTTTGCATGATTCGCTGGAATACAGCAAAAGCTGATGCCAGTCCAAAGGGCATTCTACAATACCTAAACGCCCCCAATGGTGTTACAAATGAGGTTAAGGGACGTGACTCAGGATGTAGATTTACCTGATGATAGGCTGAGAACATGTCTAGTACACTAAAAACAACCCCCCACCATCATGCTCAACATTTCTCCAATGTTTGGTAAGGGTTGTCTATCCACCCAATTATTTCTATTAAGATCTCTCAAGTCAATGCATAGACGGATTTTATTACCATCCTTTGGAGCAACGACAATCGGAGATAACCATTCTGATGATTCTATCGGTTCTATAACCTTAGTTTCCAGCTATTTCTCTAATTCCTTACGAAGTGGTTCTTTCATCATATGCGGTATTGCTCTGACTTTATGCACAATATGTTTAGCATTTCTTTTTAAAATATTATGATGAGCAAACCCTTTCAGCATTCCTAAATTATCAGAGAAAACATGAGAATACTTTTCCATTAGTGTCTTTCCCCACCCATTGTTCACATCAACATTGGCGGATAGATTTTCTACATTTGTTTCAACAACCATAACTGGTTCCGCAGCATTAGGGTTGAATATAACGTTCAGATCTCTCTGATGTCGCCACCCTAGCAAATCTGATCCCTCTTGTGTCACATAAACTCTTCCCTAAACTCCATTATTCTTGAAGATGATGTTCATCCATTGCATTCCTAAAATATTAATTTTTGATCCACCATACCCAACTGCTCTATTTAATTGAAAAATACAGCTTTTAAACTGAAGTCTCACATAAAGGTTGATTGTGCATTCACACTTGGGTTCCACAGCATTAGAATTTACGCTTGACTTCATGCTTGATATTACATTCACAAGGCGTCTCTAACAGTCGTTTTCAGATGCGGTTAAATTATTAAGCAGACTTCTGATAAATGTTCAGCTTGTTCACAAAGAAACGAAGAATGCTGTTTGTTGATGTCTATCAAACTACATTTCCATAAGCAAAGATCAAACAATTATAGCAGTCAGCTAATTAAGTCACTACTAAAACGTGTTGGCCCATGCAATAGACTTGTAATTCTTGGTAAATTTCAATTAAAATTCCCTAAAAGCAAGCCAATATAGCTATTATAAATGTAAAATAGCACAAGGTAAACACTTACAATTAGGTGAATTGAAAGAAAATCATTCAGGAATTTTCTTCTTCAATATCGCTAATTTAATTTTAGCGGCGTTCCAGAGGTGAAGGTTGTGCCTCTCACATGCCCTCTGCGCAATTTCTCGTCACCATAATTTGTAGTAATCCAGACAAATAAGTCCAATATGATCTTGAAGGATCTTTACTGGAGTTACAGATGTACATGCAGCAACCTTCAGCATACAGTCTAATACTGGTTACATTTAGAATCTTAGTTATGATGCAGTTCTACTGCATCATAGTTACAACATACAATTCTAGATATTACCACATAGTCACACATCTATGTCAACTTACTTCACATGTGTATGTCATCAGCACAACACACATGGCTTATTGTCACACTCCCTGACTGTCAAACACAAGTAGGATCTTCACACATACCCCTCCTCTACCTACCTCACACCTGCAACACTCAACACCTGTGAGAAACACACATAATGGTGCAAATGGTGTCCTGTGAATTCACTGTCAACCAATCACAATTCCTGTGGTACATCCACAAATATCAGACTCACTGTCAGGGATGCCTGAACCAATGCTGACACAAAAACAATAGCCAAAAAACACAACGCTCACAAACAACATCCACAGAAGTCCAACAAGCCCATACATGTACAGCCAAACAGTGGAAAGGCAATGTGACCCTAGACAGAACAGGAATACACAACATTGTCACTCTGGACAAATGCACAGACACCATACCCCAACAGAAACAAGAATTGCATCATCATAAGCCAATCATGAACACTAACTGGGATCAATGGGACAAATCAGCTAACACAGACAGAGACACCAGACAAGTCATCAAGTGAACATGGTGTCATAGTGTACCACAGGCATGCACAATCCTGACAAGTGACAGGTCAAAAATAGGAGGACAAACCACCATTGTGCCCTCAAAACAAGCTCATGAACAAGAATCCACCTTGCTGCATGTGACAGGCACACAAGTAATGCACACTACACATGCAACACACATCTGAATATATCACAATGCACAAACTACTCACACACAATGTCATGCACATAGAACATCACACATATCATCTGTCAATAGAAAGAGCCAACACAGGCCAAACACTGCATACATCTACAATAAAAACACAACAGATGCACATACCAATCCATCACATAGCAAACTCAGTTGGACATCGGGGGGGATGCACACCAAGCAAGTACAAGGCAACATACACTGGTAGCACTGCACGCACTGCACGCACACCAAGCAGTGTGTGCACGTGCAACTACAAAACCAGCAGCACACATATCTGAGTGCCACACCATGAACTCCCACAACACAAATCATCACAGTACACAGACAACATCACACTCAGGAAGGGTAGCAGTACCTCAGTAAACACACATACAGCTTACCCATCACCCACAGATGCACAACTCAGGGAAACCCAGATGCAAACAACATGACTAGAGGACTGTGCTGCTCAAACATATGCCCTGCACATGAGCAACCATAACTGCAAAATAGTAGAAGAAAATAACACATAACTAATTGTGAAACTGTCCTGAGTGGCACATTGGTCCTGTACACAGATCAGCCACCCACAGTATAGTGTCACACTATGAAGTGGTGTGGAGGCTCACACACTGGCAAGCCATCTGGTAGAAGACATTGAAGTGGTGTGTACTTCAGTAGTGGACAGGTGAGGAGTGGACAGTACACAAACACATAGAGGAGTAACTGGCATAACTCCACACACCACATACCATACTGGAGCCAAAAATGGGTCAAATTATAGCAATGCATGACAAAACTCACAAATAATGTCAGTGTGGCTGAGTAGGTCTGCACAGTGAGCCCAAACAGCAACACGACACATGGGTGATCAACAAAATACAACATAGACTTGGCAGTCACACACTCTGCATACTCACAACTGGCAGCAACAACAAGTAGGTGTCCCCCAGGAGTGCAAGGAAACACCAACACACTGCACAGTGCCCAACCTACAACTCCTACATGTGCCCACAATCTGAAGCACATGGCTGACAATTGAAACAAACAGGCACTCATTACCTGGATCACACATGTGTGCAGTTGGCATTGTAGGGGCACACACACATCAACACTACTGACAATGACAGCCCATTCACACTGTATGCCCACACAAATTTACATATTCAAATGTACCCATGTGACTAGGAAGACAGGCCTACACAAGTTGACCATACATCAACACTGCTGTTCACACATCAAGAAAGATCACACAGATATGAAGGACCCTGGCCAGCCCGCAAGTAATCCTGTGGATAGAATCCACCTCTGTTGTGGTATTGCATCACAGCATGACATGTGTACAATTTAGCAAACCTGCCCATAGAATGATTAGGATAACAGTAGATCATCACAAACAAACATCATTGCACCCTCAAGCCTCAGAGTCAAGAAGCATGTCACCTCTGGCAAACTCTGAAAAAGTAAAACAAGCAATTGGCAGTGTTAAAGTGGCAAACAGAGCATGTGTCACATGAAACCATACCCATACATAAAACCTTTGATTTAGCAAGGTCATTGACAAAGCAGACAACAAGAGTAACTGTCTTTATTACATAGTACACAGATAGACAGCAATAGTAGAAAACAGCAAGGCCATTGGCCAGTACAAAATCAAAGTATATACATGTGTGCATGAGAAACTGCACAGGGAATGGGCAACCAAAGTGACAAACAGCAAGGCCATTGGCCAGTCCGTAGTTCAAAGTATGTACATGTGTGCATGAGAAACTGCACAGGGAATGGTCATCCAAAGGGACAAACAGCAAGGCCATTGGCAGGTCCATAGTTCAAAGTATGTACATGTGTGCATGAGAAACTGCACGGGGAATGGGTAACACCATACACTGCCATGGGAATCACCACAGCTCCTGGGATACAAATGGGCAGTCCAGGCACCGATGTGAGAGAGATGGGTTTGGGGGGGGAACTTTGCCTCAGACTTGGCTGTCAGTTGAACTGGGAGGTGGCTGATTGTTGGGGCCAGTTGAAGGACTGGACCTGGGAGAGAGAGGACCAGCTGAGGTAGAGGCATCAGTGGCTGAGGGCTGCTTGGATCAGGTGGCATGGTGGCACGGGGAGGCGGAGATATGCTGCTGTGAGACACAGTGTGTGAGGGTGAATGTGGAGGGCTGCCTCTCCACCTCTTGAGGATTCAATAGGCAAATATTGTCTTGGCAGGAATGGGAAGTGGGATGGGCACAACAGCCTCACTCTCCACTAAAGGTGTATCAGGTGCAGGTGGCCCTTCCTTTGGGGATTTGCTGGATCTGGTGGTACGCTTGTGTTGGCCTTGCCTTTTCCCCTCCATCCCCTGTTGTCCAGGTAAACCCCCCACTTTGCTCTCCTGTCCCAGCTTCACAGGGGTAGGGGTGGGAGTTGACGTTGTGGGTGAATTTGCCTTAGAGAGCTGTTTGTGCTGAATCTTTGCAGGCACCAGCTTCACAGCAGATATGGCAACTGTTTGTTTGTCTTTGGGAGCAGGTGTGGGGATAGCAGTGTCCTTGGATAGGGGTGATTTTAATGAATGTGAGCTTGGGGCCTGCCTCTTGGCCGGATGCCCCTGAGTGTCACGTGAAGGGCTTTTGCCTTTGTGCTCCTGTGTGTCTGTTTTTTGTTTTGGAGATGGTGTCTGTGCTCTGGGCCTCTTGGAGTGCTGCGGTTGTGTGCTGCTTTTGGAGTACTTGGCGCCTGAGGGCTGTGGTTTGTGGGCACTCTCGTCAGGTAGTGCCACTGGCAGGGTGGTTGCTGAAGGGACTGGAGCTGAACTGGGAGCCTGTGACAGCTGAATGGCTGCCGTCACTGTGGAGGACAAAGACTGGACAGTTCTGTGTAGCCCACCCACATCAGAATGAATGCCCGCCATGAAGGCAACTACCTGTGCCAGCTTCTTGTCATGATCCTAGAAGGCATTTTGGAAAGTAGTCTGACACACACACACACAGCTGGCACAAAAGGTCCACCACCTCTACACTGAGGACAGCAGGGGAGACAGGAGCAGGGACAGCAGTGCCAGGGGGAAGGACACTCTAACCTTCCTAGGGCTGCGGGCATGGCCAGCACTATTAGTAGCAGCTGGGAGGGTGGGCACTAGACAATGTGTGTTGGAAGAAGAGGTAGATTTCGAACTCCCTGTACCCACCAACATCGAAGAGTCACCTGCTGGAGTCATATGATGTTGAGGTTGGTGTTTCTAGGTGTGATTCTTCCAGGGCACTCCTGTTCCCATCTGAGGCGCTGGTCAATTCAGTGTCTGTGAGCTCATGTGTAGCAGTCGTGGCAGAAGCTTCACCACTGGTGCCCATCCCCTGTCCTTCTGTGCCCTCGGTAGATGCTACAATAGACAAAGACGCAGGTTCAGTAAAGTGCCATACTCACAAACATCATATGAAAGCAAAACACAAAACTAGAATATGATAACCCCAGGTTGCCCACCACTCCGGGCAGTCTGCATGTGCAACTTTAATGCAAAACTCAGAAGATGCATGGGGACATTAATGACCCATGTGACGTTCACACAGCCAAATAGCTGGCCCGTGCCTCCTTGTAACCTAACATACTGATCTCTGTAAGCATACCTACGTGCCTGTAGGTGAGATAGATATACATCTCGACACGTAGTCTCAGTCACATATGGAGTCACTTTAAGGGAACAACACAGATAGTGACTCCAAAATGTACTTTTACAATGGCCATGAGCTACTGATATGCACCATGTTGTGCTTTGAAGCACAACGACCATTGCACATTGGTGTCAGATGTGTAGTTCTTACAATTTCCAAGTCAGGCACTGCACAAATCTACGAAAGCACACTAAGATGATGCACAGTGCTGTTCACTGCCCGGTGATGTCTATGAAACTCATAATGCAGCAGATGGCATAAGGCCACATCTCATCTTACAATATCAAGGGCCATTGTATTAAACACATGAGAAAGTACATGTAGCGAAAATGCATGACAGCTGCACTCAACACAGAGGCCACTTAGAAGCCATTGCATCACACTAGAAACATCACAGAGCTCCACACTGCTCAGGCTTGGGATACATGCAGTCACTCACACCCAAAGTCACCCTTCACAGAATACTCACCCCCAAATTGCTGCTGATGGGCCCTCAAACATCTATCCACCTCTGGCTGTGTCACTGCCAAGATGCGGGCCATTCGTGGTGTCATGCTCCTGCCCGCCAACCTTCCAGTCCGAGGGAGCATCCCCAGCATCATCTCTGCCATGTTTTTGCTCAGCCGGCAGATGTCATCCCACCTCTTGTGACAGTGTGTATGCCATCGGTTGGAGACACCCAGAGCCCGCACCTTGCGTGCAATGGACCTACATAAGGCCTTATGCTGGCAGACTTTACGCTGCAGGCATGGGAGACAAGAAGAAGACCTTTCAGTGACACTGTGTTATGTACCACTGTGCGTCAGTACAAGAGCATGCAAAAACATAGCACACCAATACAGAAATTTTGAGCAGAGGCAATACAGCATGACACGTAGTACATTTGCAACAGATAATCTCATAGAAATGTATGCAGGTATGATGATCGACACAGTACATGGCCATCTCATACACATGTAGAATGCCAGCACAGAAAGCAATGTGAAGAAGGCCCTCATCTGTGATGCATTATGTGAGTGAGCAATACATACAATACATTGGAAATGATGTGTTAGGGCAGAATCACTGTGTCTAACACTACACACCCCTCAATGTCCTTGGCCTGTGAATGGCTACCTGTGTCGTGGAGGTCACATTTAGGGACATGTTCTTACATTCTCACACTCTTTTCACAAGGTCTGTCTTGTGCAATCCTCAGGCCTAAGATAGTCCATTGAGAAATAGGGTGGCAGACAACACATGTGTTTCACTCTGTCCATTTTAACCATGGGTCCTTGTCAAATTGGGCAGTATCTGTGCAGGCCAGGGGGACTCACACTGAGGTTAAACGTGGGCTAACACAACACTCACATGCATGTACAATATGAGGGGTCAAACAGTGCCTACACATGCAAGTCAGAACACATAATGAAAACAATGGAAGGATGATATTTCCAAAGTACATCAATCTGATTTGTCATAGGTGACTTTCCACCAAGAGTGTTACACTCAGGCTTTTCAATCTTGTGCATAATGCATACATATCCATGGGGGCAATATGAAAATTGTACACACAGTACCCTCTGGATGAAACACAATTGTAATGTCACAAATGAGCTTGAGAAAACCTCAAGGACTATGACATCCATTAGCACAGGCAATGTTTGTTCAGACTTCCACTGTGCAAACCAGAAGTGTTACTGTATTGCTGCAAAAAAACTGCATGTCCCTCACATCCTTAAATGCAGCCATGAATCTGTGGAAATAAGGCTACACACCCCATTTACCAGAAGTCAGCATGCTAGGCAGTGTATCACACAATTACATTGCCCAGTGTCAGACCAATGTTTGTATTGTTATTGCTGAAGAAGGGCTGTTAAAATTTCCATGTTGCCATCCTCCCCAAATACTCAAGGGCAATATTTACTAGGCCGTGTATGGAGCATGGTGTATCAAAAATGAGGATGCATCCACATTAACTTGCACTTACAGGCACATACTACAGCAGAACAACATCATGAGAGCACTCTTTGCACTCTCAAACTTTCACTCTGAAACACTTACCATTACATCAGGAGCACCACATAGCCTCCCGTACTGTGCAAGGACCTCGTCCACCAGGACCTCCAGCTCCTCTGTGGTGAAGGGACGGGCCCTTATGTTCTCAGTTCTTGCCATCACTGGGTCCAGGAGACAGGAACAGCAGCAGTTGGGGATGAAGAATGACAGGCAGCCCTGTCTGGATGCAGTGGAAATGTGTGGCTCTCTCCCAGACATATAAATATAACCCCCTGGGGTTGTTTCAGTGGTACTCAGCTGCTGCAATTGGTGTTCCAGCTCAGCTTTTTTCAAATGCAACCAATGACCGGGACTGCAGTGGCCACGATTTTCAAATGTGTATTTTTCTAAGGCGATCGCGGTTCTCATTGGCTGCAATGGCATTGGCATAGGCGGTGTCACACCGCGGGGCCCAGACAGTATCTACCGCAGTCGTGCATCTTTCAATTGTACTCAAATGTGGATTTCCCTACCGCGATTTCCATTGGCTGAAGGGGCATGGGCATTGGCGGTGTCACACCGCGGGGGCCAGGCGGTCAGTACCGCAAATTGCCATTTTAAAATTGGTGCCAATGACCGTGATTGCAGTAGCAGAGCAAGCCTACCACAATTTTCAAATGTGTATTTCCCTACCGCGATTGCGGTTCCCATTGGCTGAAGTGGCATGGCATTGGCGGTGTCACACCGCGGGGGCTAGGCAGTCACTACCGCAAATTGGTATTTTAAAATTGGTGCCAATGACCGTAATTGAAGTGGCACTGCACACTTACGGCACCTATGGACACATCTTGCTGTAGCAATGGCAATGGCCAGTTCTCATCATTGAACAGTAGACACTTACCATGATGCCACCAGATAGTTGCCACCAGATAGTTAATTTCAATGCTAGTGTGACATTTAACTCACTGATGACTACACATGCCATGTCAGTGCACAGGATTACATGCATTGGCATGTACTCCCTCATATATTACTTATGATGTTGTACATGTGCACAGATCTGTTGTGTGATGGACTCTCATATATGGAAACATGTCAATGTGTGAGGTGGCTAAGCAACCCACAGTAATGATGGACTGACTACATAATGTGTCTATTTCACAGTGTAGATTGCTGAACTTTTGTTGATACTTGATCTTTATGCACACACTGTGCTCATTGTGTTGTTAATGTGTGGCCTGTCTGACTCACGCAAGAAGGTGTGGCAGGTACAGCAGCTACGTAGAAGCCAGCAGTGTTGCTGTTTCAGACATATGCTGTGTCAACTACTCTCAGGGCTGGTGACACAAGATGTCGGAATGTACCATTTTACATTCACATAGTCTGAATCCATTTTGGGGGTACTCACTATGTACATAATGAACACATGTACAACTAATTTAGATCAAGGTGTCTCTGCATTGTTGGCGCTGTGCCAGTCAAAACGTAAGATGTCGGACACATCTCATAGTGGAATTGAATTGACATGTGTCCCCTTTTATCTTATGTAGAAGGCGACCAAATGTGCATCGTCAATTCACATTACTGGCGGACATAGAGGATGAGTGCAAAGACAACAGTTGATGAACAGAATGCAGAACAATGTCATACATTCACCCCAGTACAGAGATCTGGGCCTAAATCCATTGTTTTTTTGCTCACCATGCCTTTCCAGTATGAACCCAGCAATATGCAAATCAGTCTTGACCCTGTGCCTCATGGGAACTGTCCAGACCGAACTGCCAAGCCAAGTCCTCCCTAGACTGGAAACAAGCATCCTAGGACCGGTTTCGGGGTATCACCCCTCTTCAGCTAGGATAGCTTGATTCCAGTGGCATGGAGAGCTCGGGACCCACGTCTGAGCATACCCTTCCCACTCAAGGTGACAAATGCAAAGACAACAGTTGACGGACAGAATGCAGAACAATGTCATACATTGACCCCAGTACAGAGATCTGGGCCTAAATCCGTCGGTTTTTTTGCTCACCATGCCTTTCCAGTTTGAACCCAGCCATATGCAAATCAGTCTTGACCCTGTGCCTCATGGAAACGGTCCAGACCAAACTGCCAAGCCAGGTCCTCCCTGGACTGGAAACAAGCATCCTAGGACCGGTTTCGGGGTTTTATCCCTCTTCAGCCAGGATAGCTTGATTCCAGTGGCATGGAGAGCACAGGACCCACGTCGGGGTATACCCTCCCCACTCAGGGTGACAAATGCAAAGACAACAGTTGATGGACAGAATGCAGAATAATGTCATATATTCACCCCAGTACAGAGATCTGGGCCTAAATCCATCGTTTTATTGCTCACCATGCCTTTCCAGTTTAAACCGAGCCATAGGCAATTCAGTCTTGACCCTGTGCCTCATGGGAACAGTCCAGGCCAAACTGCCAAGCCAAGCCAGAGGACATCATAGGTGAATTCCGTTTGGATCGAGCTACCCTTCAAGACCTATGTGCTCACATGGAGCCTCATCTGAGACCTCGCAGGACCTATCCAACTGCTTTGACACCAACATGTAAGGTGATGGTGGCCCTGCATTTCTTTGCAACTGGTTCGTTCCAGTACACTGTGGCTAGCGCAGGTGGGATGTCTCAACCAATGTTCAGCAAGGTGCTACGTGATGTCCTGTCCGCAATGATGACATAGAAAGACCGCTACATCCATATTCCCAGGAGACATGAATTGGCAGCTGTGAAGGGTGATTTTTATGACCTTGGCCACATCCCTAATGTTGTTGGCGCCATTGACTGCACACATGTAGGCCTGGTTCCACCACAGGCATGTGAGCACATCTACAGTAAAAGGAAGCATTTCCATTCCATCAATTTGCAAGTGGTATGCGAAGCATTTATGATAATCTCCCATAAGCTCATCAGCAGTGAGCACATGACTCCTACATACTGCGTAAAAGCATCATACCACAGCTGATGGCAAATCTGCATCTGGAGCATACGTGGATTGTGGGTTAGTACGCAGAGTCAAGCAGTGTGCTGTATGTGTTACATGCCGTCCTCAGCTACAGTTGTATTACAAAATGTATCTGTGTATCTCACACCTAGGTGACTCTGCATATCCCAACCGGCCTTGGTTGCTGAGCCCACTGAGGAATCCCAGGACCCCGGGCGAAGTCTGCTACAATGATGCCCATGAGAGGACATGGTGTGTGGTGGAGCGTACTTTTGGGCTTCTGAAGTCTAGATTCCAGTGTCCGGACAAGAGCAGAGGTGCACTACTCTACTCTCCCCAAAAGGTGTGTCAGATCATAGTGGCATGCTGCATGCTCCACAACCTGGCCTTGCGCAAAGAGATCCCCCTGCTCCTGGATGATGATGAGCAGCAGATTCTCCCCCAGTAAACCCACACAAGTCCAGTGACGAGGATAGTGGAGAGGAGGAAGGTGTCGACCTGCGCCAACAGCTAATCAACCACTATTTCCCTTGAGTGTGAGTGACATTGTACATCAGTGCCATTGTCTGCTGTCTTTGATGTAGTGTAAAGGCCTAGAGGAGCTTTTTGACTGCTGCCTGTTGTTGGCTCTGTACTGATAGCTGATGTTTGTGGCACAGTGTAGTCATGACCAGCCACATGATGTCTATGTTGATATTGTTTCTCATTCGAATGCGTGCTGGTTTGTGTACCTTGATGACTAGTGTTGTGTACTGGCTGTGATGCCATCACCTGACAAGTAAATGTCATTCTCTTGTGTCTTTCTAGGTCCCTTCAGCCTCTCAATGCCTCGTCACAATCAGAGCATCTGGTACATTGGAATCTGAATCAACATTGTCATCATGTGATAAACATGGAGCTGACACAAAGACATAGGTGTGTAAAGAGTGTTTATTTACAAAGAGTGTTTGTGACAGACAAGTGATATTTCAAAAAATGGTGCTAAGTGAATAAATGAGTTGTCAGTGATGGTAAACAAGACAATAGAGTAGTCACCACATTGATGTTGTGACACAGTCCAACCGACACCTGCCATCAACATGGCAGTGTGGGTAAGGATAGTCAACAAAGTAAATGTCAAGGTGAACAGAGGTACCATCATGGCTGGCTCTTTGACTTGCGTTTGGCTGGTGCTTTGCCATATGATCCTCCCGTGGTGTTTCTCGGATGGCCCCTTTTGCATTTTCCTGGGGGGGCCTCTGCTGCGGGCTCACCAGTGTCTGAGGACTCGTCCTGTTGCAGCTCACCCCTCTCTGTGTCGGCAGCTGAGGTGGTGGGAGTATCATCTTGCATGCCACTGGAGGGGGGTTGAGCTGTTCTTTGGGCCGGGCCACATGACTGTCCCTCAGAACACCCACAAGCTGGCCCATGAGGTCCACGATTTGCCCACGCGTGTCCATGGACCTCAGCAACAGGCGGAGCTTATGCACTTCTTCCATAACCTGGCCCCTTGTCCCTGGGTTTGTTCGTATGCCCCAAGGACTCTGGCCATGTTGGCCAGGGCTTCGGTCCCAGTGTCCTCTTGATTGTGTCCCCCAGTTGCCCTCCCACCTGCCCTGCTGTCCCAGACGTGTGGCGTTGCCACTCGACACACCCCCAGACTCTCCCTGCCCTCCTCTGATTTTGTGATGGTGTTGGTAACCACTGAGGCAGGGGGAGTGTTGCAGGGAGCACTGGTGCTGGTGGTGGTTGAGGCCACACATGTCATTGCAGCAGGGGTCAGCACGGTTGTTGCTGCTGAGGTGGTGGGGACAGTGGGGACCTGGGACGTGGTGCGCCCTGGCAGTCCAGATGGGCCAGGGTCGGGCTCCTCATCCGAGGAACATAGGGAGTCTGCATCCGAGAGTCCATTATCCGAGGGTGGAGACTGGCTCTGCAGTTCGGTGTTGTCTTCTGCAGCAGTCAATTGTTGATCTCCTGTTAAACAGAGGTGAAAAGGTCATTGAAGTGCACCCCACAAGTTTGGTGTTAGACGTTTAGATGTTATATGTGATACACCACACAGTTTACTTTGATATCACTTTGTATGGCTGCAAGGTACTGCGCATCATGACATGATGTGGAGGTACCTACATCACTTTTCCATGGTGTGACATGTAAATAGATACCATGTTCCATGTACAGATTGTGTGATTACAAGGACATGTCATCATCTAACGACTTGCAGCACATCAACTTATGTGATGCGTCTTTTTGGTTTGCTCTGCATGGAAGACGTTACATCTGAGCAAGAACTAGCCATTGTAATCTTCTGCATACCTTTGTCATATCATGTACTTTACTTTCTTTTACCAACTGACCATGCATGTTTTGTGTTCATATGGGCCTTCATGCTCTGCCACCATGGCACTTACACATACCATTCAGTGCTCTGCATGATTGTGCCCTGATTTTCTTCAACATGTGACTTTGTGGTGCAAACTTTAATTTCTGTGACAGTTACATACTCTTAGCTTTCTGCACACTCGAAGTGGCTATTGGATCTATGCCAAGTAGGGTGACATGTGAGGGCTGGTGTGGTCATATGGCTCCATGCTTTTTGAGAGGAATGGCAGGGTGCATGCACTATCTACCTATCTGCTCTGTGACACAAAAGAGGGGAATTGCTGCCACATGGTTCTGGGTGTGGGGGTGCTCCATCCTGCTGAGCTGTGGGACAAGGGGGCATGGTGAAAGTTGTAGTGTTGCCTTCCCACCCACAAACACCCCTCCCTGTTAATATGGCTACCTACCTGTAAGTTTGTAGAGAGCAATGCAATGGCTGACACATGGTTCTGGCTGGGGCAATGCTCCATCCTGTACATCTGTGGGACAAGGGGGCCTGGTGGGGGTTGTAGTGCTGCCTACTCACCCACAATCACCCCTCCCTGTTAGGATGGCTACCTACCTGTTAGGTGAAGGGGAGCAATGCAATGGCTGCCACATGGTTGTGTGTAGGTCGGAGTGTTCCATCCTGCTGAGCTGTCGGACAAGGGGGCTAGGTGGGAGTTGGAGTGCTGACTTTCCACTCACAAACACAACCTATCTGTTAAGATGGCTACCTACCTATTGGGTGAAGGTGAGCAATGCAATGGCTGACACATGGTTGTGGGTGGGAGGAGCGCTCCATCCTGCTGAGCTGTGGGACAGGGGGGCCTGGTGGGAGTTGTGGTGCTGGCTTTCCACCCACAAACACCCCTCCCTGTTAAGATGGCTACCTACCTGTTAGGTGAAGGTGAGCAATGCAATAGATGACACATGATTGTGGGTGTTGGGAGTGCTCCATCCTGCTGAGCTGTGGGACTAGGGTGCATGGTGGGAGTTGTAGTGCTGGCTGCCTGTACACATGCCCCCTGGGAATGTTGCTATTTACCTTGGGGTGATTCAGAGGGAGTACATGTTAGATCTGTGAGATATGTTTTGGGAAGAGTGTGTTGCACATGAGTGCATTTGGGCCTAGGAAGTGTAGCTTTGTAGTTGTGCAATACAGTACATAGCTGTATAATAATAGACATGTGTTGGTACTTACCAGCCTCCACTCCCCCGGTATTCCTGTGAGACTCTCCGGATGCAGTATGGCAAGCACCTTCTCCTCCCATACAGTTAATGTTCATAGTGGAATGGGAGGGCCACTGCCAGGCCTCTTAGCCAGCTGATGATTCTTGTTATTACACTCTTCCACCTTGGTCTTGAGGTCATTCCACCTCTTCCTGATCTCCTTCTGGGTGGGTGGGATGGTCCCTACTGCGTTGACCTTGTTGACTATCCTTGTCCACATTTGATTTTTGGTGGCTAATGGTGTCTGTTTGACCAGGTTTCCAAAGAAATGTGGTTCTACTCTGATTACCTCATCTACCATCACTGACAACTCATTGTCAGTGAATCTGGGCATTTTCTTCTGTGACATGGTGTGTGATGTGCAAATGGGTTGAAGGTGCAGGTGTGAAGGTGGTGGTGGTGATGTGTGTGGTGTGTGTGTGGTTGTGATGGTGTGATGTGTGCAGATTTGCCTGTCCTTTGTGCTGTGGGGTTGGGCCCTTCATTTGTGGCGTAGTGCAAAGGATTCTGGGCAGGGAAGGGGCTGGTTTTATACTTGGCTATGTGGGTGTGTCAAAATGGAGTATTCCTGTCAGGTGTGTTGTGTGGGTTGACCTGGGATTTGTATTTTTTAGTTGCCATGAGGATGTGTCATTGGGGTGTGTTAGGTGTTTTTTGAGGCTGAGCCAGATTAATGGGCACAATTGGTAGCCTTGGTGTGTGTTTGCTTTCGACTACCATTACTCTTCCAGAGTGACCGCGGCGGTCGGAATACAACAGCCGTTCCACATGCTCTCCCATTCATCAATAGTTGCGATCGTGGCGGTCTAAAACAGTCGATCGTTCCGCTGTCACCACAATCATATCCTGATTTCACATGCGGTCAATCCGCTGGCCGTGCGGCAGTTTTGGGTCATTCCGCATCTAATCTGACTGCCACGGACGGATTTTCACCTGCTCCACACGCTCTCGGCGGACTTTTGTGGAATCCACCCGCCACGGTCAGATTACTCTGGCGGTTCATCCTAATGCTTTTCCAACCGCCATCCTAATCGATCTCTTATTCATTTTAGAAATATCATATACACAACCTAACTATTTGTTAGTTTAAAAGCTAAAATATATTGATTTTATATTGTCGTTGACCAACAACGTCTGGATAACTGGATCTAGATGTTGAAAAAAGCAAAGGGTGAACAAGGGCATATTTGCCAAGTCCTTTTCAAAATTAAAATACGTGGGCTCTCTAAGGTATCAGCTTTTAATATAAACAACAAAATCTTTTACTACCCGTGGTGTAGCAATCAATTCAAAGCTCAACTGTTGTAAAGGTCAAAGAAAAGCATTGGGGAGATGAGCGATTTTGGAATGCTCACTAGGGTACTTTCTTCTGGTTAATTAGTAACTGCTACCTCATTGGGTAAATGTCCAGTGCGTATTCTACATTACCTCTGTGTAATGGACCACTAGGAACTGTCTCCAGTGACCATGTGTTCGTTTGGCCATGTGATTGTACAAAGAGGTTAATCTCCACGAAAGAACAGTACTTCCTCTTATCTATATGAAGTAAGTGCTTCTTTGTTTTGTGGAGATGCCCTCATATTCCTGAGCATTAAGAACACGTCATCAAAATTGGCAGGAAATGCGCTGGGGGGCCTTTTAATAAGCTGTCCATCATTCTGGCAAAAGGCAGGAAGATATTTACATACAACTAAAGTGGGCGGGAGGCCCTATCAATTATTAGAATGCCCCCTCCCCGCCAACTTTTAGCCCCGGGGACCCCATCTTACAGGGCCTGACCTTAACTGAATGGGGAGGGGACCACGTGCCCCCCTCCCCGGGCTGAGTTTACTTCCAGAGACCCCATCTGCTAGGGCAAGGCCATGTTTTTCTGGGTGCCCTGGAGCCTACCCAGGGCACCCAGTGTTCATCTTGGGGACCGCAGGGAGAGCCCCACGGTCCTAGCCTGCTCCGTGCCTCCTGTGGGAGCCGGCTATGCTATTGCACACAGGAGCTGCTGGCAATGCAGCATTCTGTGTGCAAGAACAATAGTTTCATCTCTTTCCTTGCCTGCATGTCTGCTGGCAGAGAAAGAGATGAAACTTCTGCTTCCAGCGGGTAGGAACACTTTGACACCTCCCACCCGCTGGCTTCTGAGTGTTTGGTTTTGTTTCACGGGAGCTGCCAAAGCTCCCACCAAGCAAAAGTAAACAGCTGTGTCCCAGGGGTGGACACCCCAGGACAGAGCAGGAGCCAGCCCTGGGCAATGGTAGTACCCAGAGCAGTGCATGGCTCAAGGAGAGGGGCCACACTGCCCCCTCCTTTGATTTTCAATGGCCTGCCCCAGGAAGGTGGTGGTCCCCAGGGTCAAGATTGGCCCAAGAGAGGGGCCATGCGGATTCCCTCCTTCTAAAAAAAAAGAAAGCCCCAGGGAGGTGGCGGTCCCCAGGGCCAGGGCTGGTCCACGCGGCCCCTATATTTATCTATTAATAGCCCCAGGCAAGTGGGGGTCCCCAGTGCCAGGGGGGTCCACGCAGCCCCCTATATTTATTTTTTAATAGCCCCGGGGATGGGGTGGGTCTGGGGGGGGGTCTGCGTGGCCCTCTTTCCTTTTTTCTTTGACAGTTTTTCAGGGATTCCGCTGAAGCTCAGTCCCATAATGGCTGCCAACACTTCCTGGTTAAAGTGTTGGCAGCCAATCAGATCTCAGCAAAAGAAAGGTAAGAAATGAGCAGAAAGTGGCAAAATAGAGGCAACGAGCAGAAAGAGGCCACATAAAGGTGAGAAGCAAGCAGAAAGATGCAGAATAATGGCCATAAACAAGCAGCAAGAGGCCAAATAAAGGTGAGAAATGAACAGGAAGAGGTTAAATGAAGGTCAGCAATGAGCAGAAAGAAGCAAAAGAGAGGGCAGAAAAACTAGCGGTAAAGGAAAAAGAGAGGGCAGAAAAACAAGCAGAAAAGGCAAAACAAAGCAGAAGAGGGCAAAACAGAAAGGACTCAAACACTTACACACCCACTAACAGACCCCCTCAAAGACTCACACACCCACTCACAGACTTACTGAGACACTGATCCACTCACTCACACACTCACTGTCAAAGGTTAGTGGTTACATTTAGGAAATAAAGTTCAAAGAATCCTAGAAATGTACTTAAAAAACAAAGGTTACAGGGACGTTATAATGAGGCTCAGATTTCACTCGTACAAAATCAGTGAAATTCAGCAGTTATAGTTAGCTGAGCAATGTACTGCTTATGACCTCACATATTAAATCATTCATGACATGGTCAGTGACATCAATGATGACATCCCTGATGAAACCATACTCAACATGCCCACAAAACCACTCTCATATCCATTCACAGATCCATACAAGTACTCACACAACTACTTACTCTGCCGTAGAGCTACTCATACAACCATTCGCTTACCCATACAGTCACTCACACAGCCTCACACTCACCCATACAGCTCATACACCCACTCACTCACCCAGACAGCCTCCTAACAAAGCCACTCACTCACCCGTATAGCACTCACATACTCACCCCCCCATTACTTACATACCATTCACGCATCCATACAAGCACTTACACATCTGCTCACTCACCCAGACATCCATTCACACAGACACTTACTCTACAATACAGCCACTAACACACTAATTCACTTAACCAAACAGCCACCCCTGAACCATACAGCCACTTACACAGCCAATCACTCACCCATACAGGCAATGATACACCCACTCACTCATCAATACAGTCACTCATACTGTCATTTAGCCACCCACACAGCTACTCACACACCTATGTATACACCCATTCATCCACTCACACGCCCACTCAAACACCCATAAAGAAACTCACACACCTAATCACACACAGATACACACAGTCACTCACATAATATGTTAGAAATAGTATAACTCATTAGTAGTACAGAAAGTAAACTATTTCAACTTTTTTAGTGCCTTGGTATATATGCGTAACACTCATAATCTTTTAGAAAATACTCCCACTAACTGGATGATGTCATCAGTGATGTCATTTGAGATGTCATCAATAATGTAACTGACCATGTCATGAGTGATGTAATAAACAGTGCATTGTAGGGGTGTAAGTTATAGTTAGCTCAGCTAACCACAATTGCTGAATTCCACTGGTTTTGTATATCGTCCTCGTAACCTTTGATTTTTTCAGTGTACATATATATATCTATATTTATATATATATATGTACATAAACACAATTAATTAAATACATACATGTGATTTACATTTTCAAAACAATGCGCACATTTATATATCATCTATAAAATATCTTACATACACACACATCCTGAATAATATGCCCACTTAAACTTAAAATATATTAAGTTTTATAAATACACAAAAAATAAAATACATATATGCAATACATGCAAATATATGAGTATAACTACGTAAACTTAACTTACCTGTGGTCATGCTGCATGAAAAAATTAAGAGGAATGTGACCACCTCTGCCATCACCATGAGCCACAGGGAGTACGAGTGGCAAACGCTACTGCAACAGACACTACTGGTGCCAGGACACTCTTGGGTAATCGTTCACGCTCTAGAAATACCAATAACATAACATAACATACTGCAGCAGCATCACTGTATGCTTCTACCATGGGGACTGAAGTCGGTAGTGGGATTGGAAGGGAATCAGGACAGAGAGGATAGGTCAGGAAAGTAGGAAAACAAAGTATAAAAAGATACAAAGAAATGTAAAATATATTTCGTTTTATAAATACACAATAAATAATATACATATATCCAATACATGCATATATATGTGTATAACTATGTAAACTTAACTTACCTGTGATTATGCTGCATGAACAAAATTAATTCTAAATATTCAATTTTTTTTTTAAACAAAAATTTTACTCACTGAATCCCTCAACCTTGATGCCTAGCAGATCTTGCTCATGGTCTATGATGTCCGCTGAGCGGTGTGTCAACTGTTGCTGGGAGTGCAGGATGCTGGTGCTGCGGTGCATACATCACTGCACTCTCCCCAGAACACCTGACACTCGCACAGAGCATAGCCCTTGCCACTGCGGGGGAGGTGGTGCTGCACCCAGAAGAAGAATGTGGCCACCTCTGCCTCACCAAAGATAAGCCTGGGCTACAACCCCGGCCCATCGCCATCAGCCACAGGGAGTATGGGTGGCAAACGCTGCTGCAGCGGACACTGCTGCAGCAGCATCACTGTATGCTTCTACCATGGGGACTGAAGTCGGAAGAGGGATTGGAAGGGAATCAGGACAGAGAGGATAGGTCAAGAAAGTAGGAAAACAAAGTATAAAAAGATACACAGAAATGTAAAATATATTTAGTTTTATAAATACACAAAAAATATTATACATATATCCAATACATGCATATATATGTGTATAACTACGTAAACTCAACTTACCTGTGATCATGCTGCATGAAAACATTTATTCTAAATATTCAATTATTTTTTTAAACAAAAATATTACTCACTGAGTCCCTCAACCTTGATGCCTAGTAGATCCTGCTCGTGGTCTATGATGTCCGCTGAGCGGTGTGTCAACTGTTGTTGGGAGTGCAGGATGCTGGTGCTGCGGTAGCCCTTGCCGGTGCGGGGAAGGTGGTGCTGCTCACAGAAGAAGAATGTGCTACTGCAGCGGACACTGCTGCAGCAGCATCACTGTATGCTTCTACCATGGGTTCTAAAGTCGGAAGTGGGATTGGAAGGGATTCAGGACAGAGAGGATAGGTCAGGAACGTAGGATAACAAAGTAAAAAAAGATACACAGAAATGTAAATAAAGAAATAAACATAAAGGGAAAGTCAGAAGTAATAAAAAAGTAAGGGAGAGACAGGATTTTGATGAGATGGGGTGGATTGGGTTGGATGAGGAAAAAAGGAAAGCAGTATAGAATGCTAGGCAGGAGAAGGGTGGATAAAACAAACTGGCCACTTGGTTAGTTGTGCACTGCGTCATGAAGTTTGTGCTGATTTTTCAGTGCGGTACACGCTACCGGTGCCAAAACACATTACGAGCAGTGCGATGTGCATTTTACCTCACTGGTGGAACTCCCTGGCGTTTTTGAGTTCCATCCAACCCTAATTATATTAAAAAGTTAGCAATAAGGCCAAAGTCTCAATTATTTCATATTTGGATAGAACAACATCCATAACTAATGAAGACAGAAAGGCCATCAACGCATCAATCTCTCTGGATGAGATAAAAGAAGCGATCGACACTCTGCCAGCTGAGAAGGCGGCTGGCTCTGATAGCATTCCTCTAGTATTTTATAGACACTCCTTTGCTCTCATTTCATACTATATTGACCATTTTTAGAGCAGTTCAAGAAGGTAAATGTTTTCCACAATCAAGGACAATCTCTAATATAATAATTTTCCCCAAAACATAAACCATAAACGCTAGGCTCAAACAGACCTATTTCCTTATAAATAGTGACATCAAGAGTTATTCAAAGGTGTTGGCTGTGTGATTGAGTAGGGTCATTGCCAGGTTAGCTTCTCCATGAACACATGGATTTGTTCCAGGAAGGGGACCCACTGACCACGTCAATAGAGCAAATGCCCTACTAAATTTGGAAGCTGGCCATGGCTCATCCCTGGCAATGATCCTGCTAGCTGCTAAATACGCTTTTGACAGGGGAACTTGGCTTTATCTCTCAAAGAAAATCGAATGGACAGGGTTTGGTGTATAATTTATGAATGCTATTACAGCCACAACCAAAATACTTAAAACAGCTTGTGGGATATACTTACCCACCGGGCCTGGGCCACCTACCTCTGAGGGTCAATCACAGGCGAAAGCAGAGTATGATATCATAGATGGATAGGATGCTGATGCAGTCATAAATTGACAAATTGACAAAAATGTGACCACCAGGAGGCAACAGGGGAAAGGACTAACAGAAGTGATATAATGTAAAGATTCGCCATGCAGTTGTAACGAGGGAAATCACAGGACATGCAACACAAAATCAAAGTATTTTTTGTATTGTAATAGTTTTATTGCAAATTATACTGTGGGTATATGGTTTCAGGTGGCTGGGATTGTAAATATGCTTTTTGTACATTTATTTTGAAGGTATCCGTGTCTAGGTATGGTTGTTACCATTTAGGTGTCAGAATAGTTTGTGCTATTTTGTTGATTGCTTAATTGAACAGTTTACCTCTATGGATAAGTACGGTCTTACAAGGGTTATGGTAAAGACAGGACAAGTCTCCTGTCAACTATGGCAAAGATGGCGCAATCACAACATCCTGGGCCGCTTGCTCGGTGGGTCTTTGGTTTATGCTTGTAAATATAGACAGCTTTAGGCCAAATATTCACAACCATTTTGCGGTTGTAATTCATGTGACCCAACATCTACTTAACTTGAAGACAGCCATGGATATGCATTTTTGTTAGAAATGGGGGTCTCTAGTTGGCAATGGCTGGCCACTGTCTAAGTAGGGACCCTTCTTCCTAAGTCAGAGTAAGAGGGCTACACCCTTTGATAACCCCTGATCAACCCTGTGGTAACGTAGCACGAGCAGCTAGGCTTATCTCAGAGGCAGTGTGTGAAGCATTTATGACCATACACAGTAACACAGTGAAGAACACTACAAAGGGACACCACACAAGTAATTATAGAAAAAAAAAAGGATCTTTATATATAGACTTATCACAAGACCAATAACGGTAAAAAGCCACAACATTGCAAATTAGGATTATTCTTGAAATACTGCAAAAATAGTTCAAAGTGTGCAAAGAGGAGTTCAGTTCAAGGCAGTGGTCTCTGCAACCCTTTTACTTACAAAGTACCTGGATTCTGTAGCAAAACAACCAAAATGTCGCAAAGGAGCTGCAGCGATGATTATCCTCAAACAAGACCAGCGATGCGTTGAATCCTTGTCGCAAGGGAGGATGATGCGCTGATCTACAGATGTGTGCAGGACAAAGTGACAAACTTCTCCACGCTAAGCCGGTGATGCGTTAAAATCCTTGCCGCAAGGGAGGATGATGCGCCGAGCCTGTTAAGTATGCGAGCCTGTTGCGATGAGAAGAAATGGTGCTCCGCGAGGGAGCGACGATCCGGGTGCGATGCGATGAAAATGGCAGACGCCCGGCATCCGCGCTGCGATGTCGTGAAGCGATGAACTTGATGCGATGATCTTTGGTTAGCGAGCACTTGGAGTCCCGCAAACATGCGATGCGATAATCTTTGGCTTAGCGAGCAGTTGGCAGCCCGCAACCTTGCAATGCGATGATCTTCGGGTTAGAGAGCCTTCGGCAGCCCGCAAACGTACGATACAATGATCTCTGGTAGCGAGCCCTCAGCGGCAGCAGCGCGATGATTTTCCAGGCGCTTTCAGCTGCGGCGGCTCGCAAACGGGCGTTAGCGACGATTTTCAGCACTCTCTTCTCTGTAGTAGAACTAGAGGCCCTGGAACTCTCAGGAGCCTCACCTGCAGATAGAAATCCTTGCTGGGAAGAAACAGGAGGCTGGTGGTGGAGTCTGCTGTGCCTGAGACTCCAGCAAGAGGTTAGCTCTCTTCTAGCCCTTGGGTGATTGCTTTAGCAAGTTGAAATAAAAGTTCTCTTCAAAGTCCTTTTCCTCTTCTTCCAAGTCCAGTAGTAACCACTGCAGGCCAATCCAAGAAACACCACACAAGCACAAGGACAGTCACCTCCTGCAGTTTTCTTCAGTTACACAGACAGAGGTTCTTCTTGTTATCCAGGAGCAATACCAATTGTAGGGGTTTCAGCACAGATATTTATACCCCAAAAGTCTTTGTTTTCAAAAGCTACAAGTCACTGAACCCAGCCAGAACCAGTTCTGCCCAGTCGTGTAGCACTTTGTTTACCAGGCTGCATCCTTCCTTTCAGAAAGAGGAGGTCTGCCATCAGACGCACAGTGGGAGGTGGAGCCAGCATTCACCTTGCCAGGCACAGCCCTCTTCAGGTCAAGGAGTTACCCCTCCCCATACTCCAATGCAGATCTCTCTATTCAACCCAGGTCTGACTCAGCCTGCCCTGTCCCTCCAAAACCAGACAGCCAATACACATAACAGCAGAGCACACTGGAAGGGTTAGGCAAGAAAATACCTACTTTCTAAAAGGGGTATTTTCAAACACAGAATATAAAAATAAACTTCACTAAAATATGTATTTTATTATTCTGAGCTCAGGCATACTACATTTGTTTTTCTACCATGTTCTTTGGGTCAGTTAGGACTATAGAATGTAATAGTCAAACTGCCCATTCTGGGCTTTGGAGAGCAGGTAGCAAAGATATTTATACCCCAAAAGTCTTTGTTTTCAGAAGCTACAAGTCGCTGAACCCAGCCAGAACCAGTTCTGTCCAGTCCTGGAGCACTTTGTTTACCAGGCTGCATTATTCCTTTCAGAAAGAGGGGGTCTGCCATCAGACGCACAGTGGGAGGTGGAGCCAGCATTCACCTTGCCAGGCACAGCCCTCTTCAGGTCAAGGAGCTACCCCTCCCCATACTCCAATGCAGATCTCTCTATTCAACCCAGGTCTGACTCAGCCTGCCCTGTCCCTCCAAAACCAGACAGCCAATACACATAACAGCAGAGCACACTGGAAGGGTTAGGCAAGAAAATACCTACTTTCTAAAAGGGGTATTTTCAAACACAGAATATAAAAATAAACTTCACTAAAAGATGTATTTTAATATTCTGAGCTCAGGCATACTAAATTCGTCTTTCTACCATGTTCTTTGGGTCAGTTAGGACTATAGAATGTAATAGTCAAACTGCCCATTCTGGCCTATGGAGAACAGGTAGCCTTACAGTAGTGAAAAACGAAATTGGGTGTAATCCACTACCAGGACATGCTACACACATCAGAGCATGTTCTACCTCACACATACAATGCACCCTACCATAGGGGTGACTCACATGATGCCAAGGGAAGGTTCAGGGGCTTGGAAGTGGGTGCACTTCACAGCCAAGATGGCAGTTCTGGACTGCACACAGACTCTGCAGTGGCAGGTCTGAGACACACTTTACAAGCTGCTTCTGTGGATGGCGCAAACCAGCACTGTAGGCCCACCAGCAGCATTTGGTTTACCAGCCCTGGGCACACACAGGCCACGCTGCTAGACACTAACAGGTAAACCAAATGAGCCAATCATGGATATACCAATTCACATGTCATATTTACACAGGGAGCATTCGCGCTGTGGCACTGAATGGCAGTGGCACAGCGCCCAGAGCATCTATTACCAGCAATAACAGAGGAGATAACAGAGAAAAATGGAAGGGAGACCCACGCCAATGGTGCCAGGTCTAACACGTATCCCCTCGAGCTGAAATGTGGGGAGACCTACCCATCCCCTTGGAAGTTCTCATCACTAAGGCGGAAATATCTGGACAGACCATCAGCATTGGCGTGTTCTGTACCAGGACGGTGTTCCACCGTGAAGTCCATACCCTGTAGGGAAATGGACCACCTCAACAACTTGGGATTCTCACCCCTCATCTGCATCAGCCATCTGAGGGGCCTGTGGTCTGTCGGAACCCGGAAGTCGGTCCCAAACAGGTATGGTATCAGCTTCTTCAGTGCCCAGACCACAGCAAATGCCTCAAGCTCAATTGCACTCCACCTCTGTTCCCGTGGAAATAACCTCCTACTGATGAAGGCTACAGGTTGGTCTAGTCCCTCCACATTTATCTGTGAGAGAACGGCCCCCACCCCATGCTCTGAAGCGTCTGTCTGGACAATAAATTCCTTAGCAAAATTGGGCGCCTGGAGTACGGGTGTTGTACACATGGCAGTCTTGAGGGCATCAAAAGCTTTCTGACAGGTGTCAGTCCAGTTCACAATCTTTGGCTGCTTCTTGGAAGTCAGCTCAGTCAAGGGTGCCACAATGTTGCCATACCCCTTGACAAACCTCCTGTAGTAACCCGTGAGTCCTAAGAAGGCCCTCACCTGGGTCTGGGTTCTTGGGGGCTCCCAAGCCAGGATGGTTTCAATCTTGGGCTGTAGGGGTGCCACCTGGCCACTCCCAACCTGGTGTCCCAAGTACACCACCGAACCCTGCCCAATCTGCCACTTACTGGCCTTGATTGTGAGGCCTGCTCTGCGCAGCGCCATCAACACTTCCCAGAGGTGGCACAAGTGGTCCTCCCAGGAGGAACTAAACACTGCAATGTCATCCAGGTAGGCGGCACAGAAATCCTCCAGCCAACACCTGGTTGACCAACCTCTGAAAGGTGGCAGGGGCATTCTTCATCCCAAAGGGCATCACACTGAACTGGTAGTGCCCATCTGGTGTGGAGAATGCTGACCTCTCCTTTGCCCCATCAGTTAAGGCGATCTGCCAGTACCCAGATGTTAGATCAAACGTGCTGAGGTACCGGGCAGCCCCTAACCGATCTATGAGCTCATCAGCTCTGGGGATGGGGTGCGCGTCTGTCTTCGTGACCGAATTGAGACCTCGGTAGTCCACACAGAACCTAAGTTCAGGAGTGGCACCAGGCGCTGCAGCTTTTGGTACCAAGACCACAGGGCTGGACCAAGGGCTGCTAGAGGACTCAATCACCCCTAGGGCAAACATTTTGGAGACCTCCTCCTTAATGTAGGCCCTGACCCTTTCAGACACTCTGTAAGCGTTGTGCTTGACAGGAGGACTGTCCCCGGTGTCCACTTCATGGACGCACCACTCAGTGACACCAGAAACCAGGGAAAACAAATCAGGGAATTGCCCCAACAGCTGGCGACAATCTCCCTGCTGCTCCGGGGTCAGTGTGGTGGAGAGGACCACACCCTCCACTGACCCATCCATCTCTCCTGCACACAGGAGGTCAGGAAGAGGCTCACTCTCCTCCTCTGTTCCAGCATCTGTGGCAAGAAGCATGCCCACTTCAGACCTCTCAAAGTGGGGCTTCAGACGGTTCACATGCAGGACCCGCAAGGGGTTCCTGGGAGACTTAAAATCCACCAAGTAGGTAACTGGACTTTTGCCTTCCACCACCTCAAATGGACCGGTCCACTTATCTTGGAGCGCACAAGGCTCCACTGGGGCCAGTACCCAAACCTTCTGACCAGGTTGAAATTCGACCAGAGTGGTGTTATGGTTGTACCAACGTTTCATTTCCTCATGGCTGGCTTCCAGATTTGCCTCAGCAATATTTATGAAACGCCGAGTCTGGTTCCTGAAGGCCAACATGTAGCTAAATACATCTTGGGGAGGTTTCCTGGGAGATTGCTCCCAGCCTTCCTTGACCAGACTCAGAGGTCCTCTTACCGGATGGCCATAGAGCAGTTCGAAGGGACTGAACCCTAAGGACTTCTGTGGCACCTCACGGTAGGCAAACAACAGGCATGGCAAGAGGATGTCCCACTTACGCCTCAGGGGCTCCTTTAGGCCCATGATCATGCCTTTCAAGGTCCGGTTGAACCTTTCAACCACACCATTGCCTTGGGGGTGGTAAGGAGTGGTGAACTTATAAGTTACCCCACACTCCTTCCACAGAGACTTCATATACTGGGAGATGAAGTTGGTCCCCCTGTCAGACACCACCTCTCTGGGGAACCCCACACAGGAGAAGATCCCCATCAGTGCACGTCCCACCACGGGGGCCGTCACTGTCCTGAGCGGAATGGCTTCAGGGTACCGGGTGGCATGGTCCACCAAGACCAGGATGTTCCTGTTGCCCATGGCTGTCTTGGGGTCCAGAGGGCCCACAATGTCAATGCCCACTCACTCGAATGGGGTACTGACAACCAGAAAGGGCTGGAGTGGGGCCTTGATCTTCCCTCCACTCTTCCCACTTGCCTGGCAAGTTTTGCATGTCCTGCGATGATTGTCTGAGCTCTTGCGCATCTGGGGCCAATAAAGGTGGGTGACCAGCCTCTCAAAGGTCTTGATCTGCCCCAGATGTCCTGCCAATGGAATGTCATGAGCCAACCCCAGTAGGAAGGCTCTGAAGCACTCGGGTACCACCAGCACACAGGCTGAACCCGGCTCAGCAGCCTTAGGCTCGCTATAAAGGAGACTGTTCTCCCAATAAATCAGATGTGAACCAGACATGTCACCTGCTGCCTGGGCTGCAACCTGTCGCCGCATACCCTCAAGAGAAGGGCAAACTCTTTGCTGCTCACAAAACTCCTCCCTGGTGGGTCCTCCTTCCTGCTGCCAATGGGTCAGCTCAGGCAGGTCCACCAGGTTTGCACTCTGCTCCACAGTAGGCTCCAGGGCATCCCCCTCAAGGTCTGCTCCCTCCCGGGCCGTGGGAACCAAGGGGGTCGGCTTTCCGTGCCCCCTGCTCCTTCTCTCTAAGGCAGGGACCTGGGCCATACTCTCAAGCTCCAGGTCTTTCTCAACACCCTTCTTGGCTGCCATGGACCGAGTGGTAGCACACGCCCACTCAGGCAGACCCATTATTTCCAAGTGAGATCTCCTCTCCACCGTAGCCCACGGGGAGTTCGCTAAATCATTGCCCAACAGACAGTCTACAGGCATGGCACCCCTCACAGCCACCTGAAGAGTTCCTGAGACCCCCCCACTCAAAGGGAACCTGAGCCACCTCACATTGGCTCTCTAAGTTGTCTGCGGACACTGCTGGGTAGAATGCATGGGGGACAACCTGTTCTTTGGACACCAACCGGGAGCTGACAGCAGTTACACTGGCTCCTGTGTCTCTTAGAGCCTCCACTCTATGGCCATTGGTGGTCACCCACTGCCTGTACTTGTTAGTGTTATCAGGCAGTGCAGGCTTAGGGACCATCTCAAAGTCTCCTAGTGAGACAAGGGTCAATTCTACGGGATCCCACCCACCTTGGGCACCAATCTCCTCCCCTCCCAGGGCTACACTAGCAAGATGGCGGAGTGGTGCACGGGGTGGTGCAGGAACATCCCTTTGAGGACACTGTGGATCAAAGTACCTGTGGCCCACTTGACCACACTTAAAACAAGTAAGGGGCCCCCTCTGAACAGACCTACCTGTCATGGGGCACTGGCTTCCTATCTTGGGGAGGCTGGGACACCACTGCTTGGTTCCCTTGGGAATTACTTTGGGGCCCTCTGTGGAACTCCCTTGGTTTACCCCTGTCCCCCCCACTTCTCTGCTGGGGACCCTGCCCATCTTTGGCAAAGTCTCCCACTGGACCCTTGCGAACCCGGGTGCTCACCCAGCGGTCCGCCTCCTCAGCAAGCTTCCTAGGGTTAGATAGCTTGCAATCAGTCAGGTGCTGGCATAGCTCAGGAAAACAGTTACTAGATAAATGCTCCCATGCAATCAAATCAAAAAGCTGCTCAAAAGTATCTACTTTGCTACCTTTTACCCAGCGCTCCATTGCTCTGCAAAAAAAAGACACATATTCAACCCATGTGTTACCCTCTAGCTTGTTGCAGGTTCTAAATCTCTGCCTATACATCTCAGGGGTCAAAACATAGCGGGTAATCAAAGCTTCTTTCATGTGGGCATAAACCATCCTACTTTCTGGGGGCAGGTCCAACAAGGTATCCCTCCCATCACTCACAAAGCGTCCCCACAACCCCGCTCCCCAATCCTTCTCAGGGACCCGTTGGTACACCATGGCTAATTCATAAGCGGCAAACCATTTCCCAATATCTTCACTTTTATGGAAATCCTTAATAACCTCCCTGGGTATATACACTCTACTCTCAGTATGCACTACTGGTATGCTGCCACCAGAGGGGGAGATCTCTACACTCTTTGCTTTAATCTCCAACTCCCTCAATATTCTCTCATGCTCAAGTTTCACTTTCATAATTTCAAATTCTAACTTCTTGTTCTCTAGGTCCTTCTGACCATCCATTTTAAGCTTAGCCATCTCCATATTATGCCGCCTATCTCTCTCTCTGTCCTCCATCTCTTCTGGAGACAGACCCCTTGAGGACACACTAGTGCCCGGGCTGGAAACTGCTTTATCTCCCACTAAATCTACTACTTCATCCTGCTGCTCTCCTGCATTCTCTCCCCCCTCCACAGGCTCTCACATATTCCTAGGGGCATCCCTGGCTTCTAGCCAGGCTTTCAGCGACTTGTAATACTCCTCCCTCCCAGTGAGACCTGTGATAGGGACTGTGAAGCGTTTGCAAAAATATTTGAGCTGCCTGGCATTGTAGGTTTCTAATTTCTCTTCTTACCAGGAAAGACCCTCAGAGGCATTGGATCTGGGCTAGCCCATTGTAGCAATAACTGGCAATATCAATCAAAAATAGAATAAAAAAAACTCAAAAAACGTATGTGGTTACGTTATGGTCTGCACTCACTAGTATTGTACACTATAATTACTGTATGCGATCACAAATGCAAGTCCAGATCCTCACCACTGACCACCAATGTTTGAAATGGGGGTCTCAAGTTGGCAATGGCTGGCCACTGTCCAAGTAGGGACCCTTCTTCCTAAGTCAGAGTAAGAGGGCCACACCCTTTGATAACCCCTGCTCAACCCTGTGGTAACGTAGCACGAGCAGCTAGGCTTATCTCAGAGGCAGTGTGTGAAGCATTTATGACCATACACAGTAACACAGTGAAGAACACTACAAAGGGACACCACACAAGTAATTATAGAAAAATAAGTATGTTTATATATAGACTTATCACAAGACCAATAACGGTTAAAAGCCACAATACTGCAAAATAGGATTATTCTTGAAATGCTGCAAAAATAGTTCAAAGTGTGCAAAGAGGAGTTCAGTTCAAGGCAGTGGTCTCTGCGACCCTTTTACTTACAAAGTACCTGGATTCTGTAGCAAAGCAACCAAAATGTCGCAAAGGAGCTGTAGCGATGATTATCCTCACGCGAGACCAGCGATGCGTTGAATCCTTGCCACAAGGGAGGATGATGCGCTGATCTACAGATGCCTGCGGGACCAAGTGACAAACTTCTCCACGCTAAGCCGGCGATGCGTTAAAATCCTTGCCGCAAGGGAGGATGATGCGCTGAGCTTGTTGCGTGTGCGACCCTGTTGTGATGATAAGAAATGGCGCTCCGCGAGGGAGCGACGATCTGGGTGCGATGCGATGAAAATGGCGGACGCCCAGCATCCGCGATGCGATGTCGTGAAGCGATGAACTCGATGATCTTTAGTTAGCGAGCACTTGGAAGCCTGCAAACATGCGATGCGATAATCTTTGGGTTAGCGAGCAGTTGGCAGCCCGCAACCGTGCAATGCAATGATCTTCAGGTTAGCGAGCCTTCAGCAGCTCACAAACGTGAGATGCGATGACCTCCGGTAGTGAGCCCTCAGCGGCAGCAGCACGATGATTTTCCAGGCGCTTTCAGCTGCGGCGGCTCACAAACGGGCGTTAGCGACGATTTTCAGCACTCTCTTCTCTGTAGCAGAACTAGAGGCCCTAGAACTCACAGAAGCCTCTCCTGCAGATAGAAATCCTCGCTGGGAGGAAACAGGAGGCTGGTGGTGGAGTCTGATGTGCCTGAGTCTCCAGCAGGAGGCTAGCTCTCTTCTAGCCCTTGGGTGATTGCTTTAGCAAGTTGTAATAAAAGTTCTCTTCAAAGTCTTTTTCCTATTCTTCCAAGTCCAGTAGTAACCACTGCAGGCCAATCCAAGAAACAGCACACAAGCACAAGGACAGTCACCTCCTGCAGATTCCTTCAGTTACACGGACAGAGGTTCTTCTTGTTATCCAGGAGCAATACCAATTGTAGAGGTTTCAGCACAGATATCTATACCCCAAAAGTCTTTGTTTTCAGAAGCTACAAGTCACTGAACCCAGCCAGAACCAGTTCTGCCCAGTCCTGGAGCACTTTGTTTACCAGGCTGCATCCTTCCTTTCAGAAAGAGGGGGTCTGCCATCAGACGCACAGTGGGAGGTGGAGCCAGCATTCACCTTGCCAGGAACAGCCCTCTTCAGGTCAAGGAGCTACCCCTCCCCATACTCCAATGCAGATCTCTCTATTCAACCCAGGTCTGACTCAGCCTGCCCTGTCCCTCCAAAACCAGACAGCCAATACACATAACAGCAGAGCACACTGGAAGGCTTAGGCAAGAAGATATCTACTTTTTAAAGTGATATTTTCAAACACAGAATATAAAAAATACCTTCACTAAAAGATGTATTTTAATATTCTGAGCTCAGGCATACTAAATGTGTTTTTCTACCGTGTTGTTTGGGTCAGTTAGGACTATAGAATGTAATAGTCAAACTGCCCATTCTGGCCTATGGAGAACAGGTAGCCTTACAGTAGTGAAAAATGAAATTGGGTGTAATTCACTATCAGGACATGCTACAGACATCAGAGCATGTTCTACCTTACACATACAATGCACCCTACCATAGGGGTCACTCACATGATGCCAAGGGAAGGTTCAGGGGCTGGGAAGTGGGTGCACTTCACAGCCAAGATGGCAGTTCTGGACTGCACACAGACTCTGCTGTGGCAGGTCTGAGACACACTTTACAAGCTGCTTCTGTGGGTGGCGCAAACCAGCGCTGCAGGCCCACCAGCAGCATTTGGTTTACCAGCCCTGGGCACACACAGGCCATGCAACTAGGGACTAACAGGTAAACCAAATAAGCCAATCATGGATATATCAATTCACATGTCATATTTACACAGGGAGCATTTGCGCTGTGGCACTGAATGGCAGTGGCACAACGCCCAGAGCATCTATTACCAGCATAAACAGAGGGGATAACAGCGAAAAATGGAAGGGAGACCCACGCCAATGGTGCCAAGTCTAGCAATTGTCAAGGTGACATATGTGGATTTATGAATTTTAAAATCTTTACTTGATTATCCATACTGACCTCCATGACGCTTTTGTTGCCAACATTTTTGCTACAATATTTTTGTAGCACAATTGCTTAGGACTCCATAGTCTGTTAGTACATTGGTGGAGAATCTCCAACTATACCTCCTCACCGCCCCACCCTTGACTGGTACTTCATAGGACAACCACCCAGCACAGTACTTTGCAAAGACTCAAAATGGCAGCTTGATAGAAAATTGGAAAATACCTAACATTTGTCATTTTAATGCCGACCAATTCTGTAAAAAAAAAGTTATGAGGGGGTTGGAAAAGAAGTATTTCCATTTTAGCTTCCATTAGACATTTTATTCGCTACTACAACACAAACTGAAGAATAGGTTTACACCAAACTTGGCAAGAACGTAGAATTTCCCTCCAAAACATGCTTTGCATGGTTTGGTGCAACTCCATTCACTAATTTTTGTGATATCAGTATTTGGAAAAGGTGCTAGGCATGCTTCAAACGGTTAATTTTGTTTATTTCTTAATAAATGTAAAGACATTCATTTGCTTATAACTTCAGCACCATTTTAAGAATGTGCATGACATTTGACGGACAAATAGCAAGATTAGCTTAGTCTCGGTATTTTAATTTACATTCAAGGAAAGCTAGCTAAAGGTGGGGGAGGGTGAAGGGGAAGCGATTATTTGCTGTTAACTGTAGTACTGTATGACAAATATGCATACAATAATCCAGCAGTCTAGAATGGTTACTTTTCTATTGATATGTCAGGTTTCTTGTCATTCTGTCTGGGGGCAAAGGTAAAGGGGAGTGGGGGACAATACAATTATAATGAATATGCATACAACATGTCAGGCAGTTTGCAACTTACAAACCCTGCAAGCACAACAGGTTTGGTGCAGATCTAATAAAATGGAAGCTAATTTAAAGAGAGTTCAAAACATATTTGATTGGCTAAAAACTTTGTCACCATTTGATAATGCTGCAGGAAATTGGACACAGACTTAGCGTTTAGTTTACTCTTGCTATTTTTCATTTCATGCAGGTTCGTCAAGAGGGGATACATTTAAAGAAGAGGTGATAGGTTAAAAAATTGTCAATTTTCTAATAAATATGGCACTGTTTTATGAATCACACAAAATCGAGTTTTCTGTTGAATGTTAGATTTTTTGAAGATCCATTGATGGGGACTTAAGGAGAAGCCTCATGGGCAATAACCTCGATGAAATTTGACAAACAGCAAATTAAGCTCAACCACACATCTCAGATTTCATGCAGATGATAAGGGGCCAGACTTAAGAAGTATCCAAAAATCTTTGATATGCTAATAAAAATAGTGCCAGCCAAGGAATTAGAGTGAATTTTTACAAACAGCATGTAAAGCTTTCTCTTAGGAGGTAATAGGTATTTATTTCCCAATCATTTTGGAATCCTTTGATGAACCTGCTGTGGTAATGTGTGTTTATTCAGTCATTGACTTGGAATGTAGTGAGCTCATGGAGCAAGTGTTCTACATTCTGGTATGAAGGTTCTTGTATGTGGCAGTTGCTCCAGAGCCCCTTCTTGCATGGATGTACTTCATGATTAAACCACAAGTTTCCAGTATTACAGCGTGATTCTTCTCTACAAGTTTGGCCGGGATTGTTGGATTGTTTGTTATTCAAACGAGCAAGAAGGGGCCAGAGGATTAAGCGGCGAAATACCCAGAGCCAGTGAAGTATTGAAACGGGTATTTGGAACTTTTATTGTCATACACGACGAGCGAGGTGAGAGGCTTTGCTCAACCTTGGTTGTACTGTCCCGCTTCGTGGAGCAGCAACTCGGCGTTTTGGGCAGTGTGCGAAGTGTTTTTCCAAGAAGAGTTAATCCGTTGCCATGGTGCGCGGCGAGACTGTTTATGTGATTTGGTGACAAGCGGTGGCGATTTCGTGAAACGTAGGGCTGCGCAGTTAATGTATTGTGGCACTACGTCAGTTGTCGATTTTTTTTAAAGTCTAAAGCCACCAGTACTCTTATTGTGGAAAAGGAGCGCTGTGCTCGAGACGATGCGTAGAATATCTACATGCTCGCGTCTGTATCTCACAAACAGCAGTTCGCGCGCAGACAAGCAGCTCGCACGTAAGACGAGACAAGCAGCGTTTGGCAAGCAGCATCATTCTTACAATTCTCAACAGCGTTTTAAGTTTTCGAAAAGAAGGGAATGAGAAGGTTCTTACCTTGGCTTCTTTCCTGTTGTTTTCTCGACAAGATTAAAAGGGTCATAGAGTTTAAAGAAGCACGTCAACTACAAGCAGCACTTCCTGGTTACAGCACTCCCAGTGCTATATTTGAAAACTGCAGGCCTGTTACTTCTGTGACCTGCACATACTGATTCTGTGAAAAGAGAGTTGTCATTCTCAACCTCTTGTATCTTCTTTCTGCAAAAAATTTTAAATACTGTTTTTTTGTTGTGTTTTCATTCTTCTTTAGCAATTCTTGTTCCATGTTGAACTGTTGTTGGCTACTTCAGCGATTTGCACGCTCAGTATTTGGTGCAAGTGATATTGGTGCATTACACGAATTTCATACTCATATTATATTAGGTATTTTAAAAAAAAAATTTAATTATTATTTTTTTTGCTCTCTTCTTTCCTTTTAACGAAAGACATGCAAAATATTGCAGCACCAGCTCCTTTCCTGCAAGATCCTGGTGATCCTCCCCTAGAGTGGAAACTTTGGATTCGTTCGTTTAATGCATACTTGGTAGCCATTGATGCGACTAAGTTCAAACCTGACAGGAAAAAAGGTCTTATGTATTATCATCTTGGCGTTGAGGGGCAAAATGTATTTGACCATCTTCCAGATTATGATGGTTCAAATGAAGACATTGATGAGTTCGATGCAGCTATCGCTCAACTCGACAAGTATTTTGTAAAGTCAAAAAACTTGGTTGTTCACAGATTCAAGTTCTTTACCAGAGTACAAAAACCTTCAGAGAGTATTGATTCTTATGTGACTGCTCTGAAAGTGTTAGCTTCGACATGTGAATTTCAAGAGTTCACTTCTCAGTTGATTAGAGATCAACTTGTGGCTAGATGCAGTTCAAAAAAGATACAAGAACGTTTGCTCACCTGCAAAAATCCATCTCTTGATAAGGCTATCGATATAGCAAAAAGTATTGAGGGATCCGGTCATGATGTTAAGTCTCTTGAAGAATCTCTCAACAAAACTTGTATTTCAGGGGCTGTTGTTAATAAGCCAACAACTTCTGTGGACCAGAAAAGACCTATAATTGCAGCTAAACCCAGTGTTCAAAATTTTGCACAAATGAAAATATTTTGTTTTAGGTGTGGTTCACCTAATCATGTTTCTTCCTTTAGATATTGTCCAGCACTTGGTCAACATTGTAAGAAGTGCAATAGAATGGGTCATTTTTTAAAAGTGTGTAGGGGTGGCAGATTCAATAATCCTATTCGCTCTTTAGTAACTGAGGACAGTGAGACGGAAAGAGAAAATTCTAATACTAATGTTGAATTAATGCTGGGGGTTAGATGCGTAAAAGAGCTTAACTCTTCTTCAGTTGCTGATCCTGAAGTTGAGGTTTGGATTGAAGGTGTGTCTATCAAACTTCTGGTAGACACTGGTGCTCACATTACCATAATTGATTGTAAAAAATTTACATTATTTTGGAGCAGACTCCCGTTGCTTCCTCCCGATGTATCTACTGTGGCATTTGAAGGCAGCAAAGTGGATTTGCTGGGGTATTTTTCAGCCAGTATCAAATTTCTAGACTCACATATCAAGGGCAAAGTTTATGTTGCTCGCAAAGGCATTAATGTTTTAGGATTACTTCACCAAGCTGAATTGAAACTAGTTATAAGACCTGGCACTAGCAATCCTGTCACCATTGAAAGGTTAATCTCCAGCTCTTGTTGCTCTATGGATTTGTCTGATGACAACAGGGTACAATTGAAGTCAGAATTAGACTGGGAGAATAAATTCAAGAAGGGTTTTCAAGACAAATTGGGAAGAATTTCAGACTTTGTCTTTGCAATCAAAGTCAAACACCAGGTTGTTCCAGTCAAACATAAGTTACATAATATACCTCTAAGTGTAAGGAAAGAGCTTTCTGTCATGCTTTTGAATCTATGTAAACAAGGCATCATTGAGAAAGTGGAGGGTACTCTTTGGTTGTCTCCCATTGTTCTCGCAAAGAAAAAAAACGGTGAACTTAGGATGTGTGTGGACTTGAGGAGTGTCAATGAGGCAATTTGGGTGGATAATTTTCCTTTACCAAGGATTGAGGACCTTATCACCAAAATAGGTCACTCTTCTTGGTTTACGAAGCTAGACCTTAGGTCAGCTTATCACCAAGTTGTCCTAGAAAAATCCTCTCACCATTTGACTGCCTTTGTTACTCCAGAGGGAACCTTTCAGTTCTGCAGAATGCCATTTGGTATTGCTTCTGCGGCAGCAGTGTTTCAGAGACTAATGTCTAGCATGTTTAATCACTTATCTCAAGTGGTAGTTTTCCAAGATGATATCTTGGTGTTTACAGAGGGTGAAGATGAACATTACACTGTTGTGGAAAATGTTTTGAGTATATTAGAATCCAGAGGTGCTACATTAAGGAAAGACAAGTGCATATTCAAAGCTAAGGAAATAGAATATCTGGGTCATGTTTTTTCAGCTGATGGTATCAAACCAAAACCTTGCCTTGTAAAAAGTATTTTGGACGCTCCTGCTCCAAAGAACAGAGATCAATTACTTTCCTTTTTGGGTCTTTGAGAATTCTATGCTAAGTTTTAAAAACATTTTGCAAATGTAACTGAAGCATTTAGGCCTTTGCTTAAGAAAAATGCGGAGTACAACTGGTCTGATTCTTGTGATCAAACTTTTAAAGTAATCAAAGAAAGAATTGTCAATGCCCCAGCTCTTCAACATTTCTCCGAAAAAAGGGCTACTGTTATTACAGTGGATGCGTGTGAATATGGCTTAGAAGCTGTTCTGACTCAAGTGGAGGATGGACGTGAGTTTACTGTTGGTTTCGCCTCTCGCACATTAAGAGATGCTGAAAGTAAATATTCTGTGATCGAAAAAGAGTTGCTTGCCTGTGTGTGGAGTGTAGAGAAATTTAAAGCATATGTTTGGGGCAGACATTTCACACTGGAAACTGACCATTGTTCTTTAGTCAATATTCTCTCAGGGAAAAAAATCAAACGTACTACTGCTAGAATTTCAAGACTGGCTGCCAAATTGTTAGAATTTTCATTTTCAGTAGAGTACATTCCTGGGGGAAAGAATACCCGGGCTGATTGTCTTTCTCGACTTCCCATTGACGAAAAAAAACGATAGTCATGATTGGGAAGCCGAGATTGAAGAATGTTTTATTGCATATATAGGAGATGCAAGTTTTTCAGAAAGTGAATGGATCCCTGCAGTTAGTTCAGATTGCACTCTGAGTGAAGTTATTACATTATTGCAGTCTGGTTGGCCAAAGGAATCATAATTGACAAATGAGTTACAACCTTTTTGGAAGATTGCAGATGAATTGTCTTTAGAAGGTGATCTGTTAGTTCGTGGAGAGAAATTAGTAGTACCTTTTTCTCTTTGTCAGCAGGTGATAAAGTTGGCTCACAGTGGACATTTAGGCTCTACCTTGACAAAGAAAAAAATTAGGGAGAGGTTTTGGTGGCCTCATATGGACTCACAGATTGAGGATTTTGTGTTGAATTGTACCAAGTGTAATTCCAGTGATAAAGTGTTAATAACTGAACGACAAGTTGAATCAGTAAGTTTATGTCCAAAGAAAGTGTGGCAACGTATCGGTGTTGATTTCTTGGGACCATATCAAGTTTTACCTCACAATTTAAGATACTTCATTGTGATGGTGGATCATCTTTCCAGGTGGGTTGAGGTGGAACCTGTATCAGAACCAACCACAAGAAAAGTAATTGAGTGTTTTTTGAAGGTGTTTTCTAGAGAGGGTTTTCTCGGTAGAACTCCTAACTGATAACGGTGTTCAATTTGTTTCATCTGAGATGTCTTCCTTTTTAGAGAATTGTAAAATTAAACATTTAAGGACACCTCTTTATCACCCTCAGAGTAACGGGAAAGTTGAGCGTTTTAACAAGGTACTTGTGGAGTGCATTCAAGCTTCAATTAAGAGCAATATGGATGCGGCTCAATCAATCCATCAACTGGTTACTCCACACTCTGTTACTGGCAGGTCTCCTTTCGAACTCATGAGGGGTAGAGAAGCTGTTACTGAATTGTGTCCGTCTTGGATTCTTAAGGCATTACCCAAATCTAGCGCCAAGAAACTGTCCGGTGAATGCCGCGCTTTACAAATAATTTTTACATTACATTACATTACAAATCTGGGAATGTTAGTAATTGGTGTGAATCTGCAGAATACAACTCTAATAATTTCAACTTTAAGAAGTTAGAAAATAAAAAGGATTCTTCGATGAAACCTTGCAGATTAAGAGTAGGGGATTGGGTCCGTGTCGGGAATTCCATCTTGGTTGGGAAAGGTTTTTCTAAGTTTAAGGATCCTGTTCAAGTTTGTGAGGTGAGGAAGAATGCTGTGAGACTGTCTGATGGAAATTGGTGGGGTATCTCCCATGTAGCTTTAACTCCACGTAATGTTTTGGCACCGAAGGTGGTTGCAGACTTTTCAAGAGGCAATTCTATTCCACGTAGGAGTGATCGTATTCACCGAAGACCCACGAGATTTAATGATTTTGTGTCTCGTTAATATTTTTGTTTTATAAAAAAAAAAAGGGGGAAGGAATGATGGTTGGTGCATTCTTACTTGTATTGTTTCTAATGTATTCTTACTTGAATTGTTTTTAATTTGAATTTATTCTATTTTACTTATGTATTCTTTGTGTTTAAAAAAAGTATGTTTTAATTGTTGTATATGCACTGTTATTTTGGAGACATATGTTTTTAGCAATGTGTAGGTACTATACTTTTATTGTATCTTAATTTGCTTGTTGTCTCTATTTAAAAAAGGGGGATGTGTGGTAATGTGTGTTTATTCAGTCATTGACTTGGAATGTAGTGAGCTCATGGAGCAAGTGTTCTACATTCTGGTATGAAGGTTCTTGTATGTGGCAGTTGCTCCAGAGCCCCTTCTTGCATGGATGTACTTCATGATTAAACCACAAATTTCCAGTATTACAGCGTGATTCTTCTCTACACCTGCTCATTATTTGGCAGAATCATTGGTGGTGAAATATATTTGATAATAATTGTTATATTTGTTGAATTTCCATGAAAGTAAAACTTAGTGCAATTATGTTAAGTTTCAACTAGATACGGCTAGGTGGAACATCAACCACCACATACAAGCACACGCCTACCTTCAAATGTACATACATAAACCATCCTATGTCAACACTGACATAATAAATCTTCAGACAACCATCATTTCACAGGTACACCCTCAAACAATGACACACCCACCATCATAGGGCACCAGATCCACCATTATAAATACAAACAACCAATATCAAATAACTGGTAAAGATGTTCCTGTCACAAAAACTCATACATTTCACTGGAGAAACAGTTAAAAGTAAAGATGGTTAATGTAGGGTATATTTGTTTCCCTTTTCATCGGAACAAATCTAAGAAATTCACTGAAAAAACATAGCCCTGAGATGACATAGTTTAATTTAAAAAACCTAAAACTCTCAGAAATACGTTAATTATTATGTGCTATGAAAACCATGGCTTACACTCTTCCATACACTACTCATAACCACATGCGACATCACTAGTTACATTACTGATGATATCACTAATAATATCACAAACAAGATAATGATACAATCACGAACACCATCATGCACATCCACAGCCACCTTCACACAACCACCACATTGTACAATCACACAACCAACAAGTGTTCATGCTCCAATCGTCACATGATTAAACATAACATACAAACACACCAACAACTTACAACTACAAATACATCATCATACAGCCACACACCCAAAAGGGAACATATATTTACCTATCATTATATGACTACAAAACTACCAACATATGGTCACTAAATTTCCTTCGCAGACAATCACCCACCTACCATGTACCAAAAGAACTATCACTATATGTATATACTGCCATCATCACATACTCACCCCATAAACGACCAAAGAACATCAAAATATTGCCACACACCCATAATCACACAAGCAAATCATCATACCACTGGCAACTGCCATCCTACATATACAAATTGTAAGAAATGTGGTCATTGGTTAAAAGGAGTGGAATCCCCACTTAAACAACAATTACAATCCTTGACCACAAAAGTCATTAGATTAACCTTTACTTAACCTGTAGGAGCTTGCACAATAGCATCAGGCTTAACTTAGAGGCAATGTGTAAATTATTTATACAGCACACAAACAATAATAAAATGAAATTACAACACAAGAAAGTTCCCAAAGCAACTTTAAAAAAGATGGAGCAATTTTCAATATACAAAATGATACTAGAATGAATAAAATCCAATCAGCAGAACTGGAAATATTGTTTTTTTAAGTTTTTACTGAAAATAGCACGAAGAAGCAGAGAGTGCCACTCGTGGTTATCTGGTCATGCTAGACTGGGGGAAAGTCACAAGTTCAGGCCGACCTCGATGGATGGCAGGCCAGATAAAGGGACCAGGTTAGACCAGCTGAAGAGTTAAAGTCTCAAGTCTGGTATGAAGAGTTCCATTCAGGTTGGAGGCGCTGCAAATGAGAAGGCTTTTGGTACGAAGAGCAGTTCAAGCTTCACGGACAGGCATTGCTGTAGTATGAAGAGCCAGTTGTCGCTAGAGCTTCGCAATGGTTGATCGTCGTGGACGGTTGCCGTCAAATGCAGGTTTCCTGTTCCCAGACATCCTGGATGATCACAGTAGGAATGAATAGCAGGTCCAGCTGGAGATTTGTTTTGGCAGTTGTCGCAGGCAGAAGAGTTTTGGTGCGAACTGGCCCGTTCATGGCCATGAAGAGCAAAAACCTAAGGATTTTCACCTTTTTCTTCAAGAGGAGCTCTCTCTGATGCCAGCCAAGAGTACAGAACCTGGGGGGCACCTCTTGTCGATCAGGACTCACTCCAGCAGGTTACAGCAACAGGGTTCAGGCAGGTCCAGTTGGTGCTGGTCAGCTGGGAAGCTACAAGTAGGACTCAGGAAGCTTGTTTTGCTCCTGTAGCTCACACAAGTGGTCATCCACTGACTCCTGGAGTCTTTGGGTAGCATTGGATTCAAAGCAAGCAGGTCCAATCTTCAGCCAGCAAGAAAGTCATTCAAGCAGCAGGGCAGTCGTGGAAGCAGGGCAGTCCTTCTGAATCTTCCACGGGTCCAGGAGTGTTCTGATGAAAAGTTCTGAAGGTGCCACTTTTAAACCTGGGACCAGGCTTTTGTGTGAGGTAAACTCCCTGTACTACCCCCAAAACTGGTTCTGGTCATTTCTTCTTCTGGTCCTGGCTCCTAACTGTCTAGGGTAACAAACAGGAGTGCAGACATGATGTGAGGTTCCTTTGGGTGTGCTGCAAGCAGAACCCTTTGAAATGCAATCAGGTCAGGGGAACATCTCCTCCCTAGCCATTCTGCCAACATGGCACTCTTCCAGCTACAGCCAGGTTCTGTTGCTTACTGTCTGGTCCCAACAGAAATTCCTGATTGGGAAACAATTAACATACCCAAGCCGCTGGAAACTCCTAGAGTTGCCCAAAAAATCGTTAGGCAGGAAAATACCAGCTTTCTAAAAGTGGCATTTTGAAAATTGCAGTCTAAAACCTGTCTTTACCGTTAAGGGCGATTTTAAATTTCAATTCATCTGAGTGTATACAGCTTATCTCTATTTGTTTCCAATCTGAAGTTAGCACATATTAAATGTAATAAGGTGACCCAGTATTAGACTATGGGTGCTATAAGCCTTATGGCAATGAAACATTTCTTTAGGAGTTTTTTGCTGTCAGGACATGTCAATCAATTAATCAATCAAGGACTTAAAAAGCATGGCTACTCCTCCATGAGGGTCACAAGGCGCTGGGGGTAGAGATGGGGGGCTGCTGGTTGGTCTGGGTGGGGAATCATTCAAAGAGCCAGGTCTTAAGGCCCTTCCTGAATTGAGTCAGTGACGCTGATTGCCTGAGATGCCGAGGCAGAGAGTTCCATGTCTTTGTGGCGAGGTAGGAGGACTACCTTCCTCCGGTTCTGGCCTTCTGGATCCTGGAGATAGAGGTGAGGGCGAGTTGGGGGGATCAGAGTTGTCTGGTGGGTACTGGCATGTGAGGTGGTAGCTCAGGTACGCAGGTCCTTCGTTGTGTAGGGCTTTGTAGGCATGAGTGAGAAGCTTGAAAGTGACTTTTGTTGACTGGAAGCCAGTGGAGTGGTCGGAGTTGTTGCGTGATGTGGCTGTGGCAGGGGATGTAGAGGACCAGTCTGGCGGTGGCGTTTTGGACGTACTGTAGTTTGCTGAGCTGTTTCTGGGTGGCGCCGGCTTAGAGTGCGTTGCCGTTGTTGAGTGATGAGTCTGGGGGTGACCATTCTTCTGGATCCATGTGGATCCATCTGAAAGTCTATCAGAGCAGGTGAAGCGGGTGGAAGTAGGCTGAGAAAACTGCGTTGATTTGGTGGTCCATCGTGAGCGAAGAGTTCAGTATGATGCCAAGATTGCATGCTTGGTCCGTCAGTGTGGGGAGAGCACCCAGAGCAGCTGGCCATCAGGAATAATCCCAGGCTGATGTGGTGGGTCCCAGGATGAGGACTCCTGTCTTGTCCGAGTTGAGCTTGCCATTTTATCAGGGTGGAGGGAAGGAGAAGCTATGGTCCATTCGGCTTCCATACGTCAGTACAAATAATCAAAAGAGGGGAATGGACCACTCGCCCTGTGTACCAGGGTCAAATTCATTACTAATCCTTCTAAAAAATCCCTCCTTCACGTACACAAGATTCGGGCGGTATATCTTGGTTCTCCGCCTTACAGTAACATGACAGCATCAACATTGGGTTTAGTTTGTGAATATGCTGACATCCACCTGGAGGTTGACGCACTGGTATTACAGTAGCGTCCAGAGATAAAAAGGAAGGTGAGTGGTGTGCTGGTGTGTAGTGAGTTACAATTCCCTATGCCACCATGTAGGCAGGTGCTTTAATAGATTTGGTGGTCTGGAAAGATAAAAACAAAGTGGTGCGTGCGTAGATCGAGTTACTGATCCACCACACTGTTAGTGGTCTTCATGGTTGACATGTTTCAGCCTTGTTGTTCATTAGGATCTAGAGGCTTTTTTCAGGCCTGGTAAGTTTGTAGGAGCACGTTGTGGCGATTACTGTAAGTGGTTCACTTACCACTTTCGTTGTGTGCAGTCACGTCAATAGTACCAATATCTCGATATTCACAATTCAGGGCCACCTCGAGGAGCCGGTCAGCTCTACGGACCTGTTCAATAGACGTTCCATCCTAACTTGTGCTGGCTCTGTGCACGGCGCCCCGAGTTGAGCTTGAGACAGCAGTCCTTGAGCAGTTGATGGTGCGGTGGAGATGTGAGCCGATGGCGGCAGCTGCTCTGTGGAAGATGTGGTACGGGCATGGGTCCATTGGGGTCCCTGAGTGGATGCATGTAAAACATAAACACACATATCCTACCTCCATGCACCCTGCCCTATGAGGCTTTAGGACCTATCTGAGGGATTACTTATAGGTACTAAAAAGGAAGGTTTGGGCCTTGAAGAAGGTTTATTTTGCTAGGTCGATATGGCAGTTTCAAACTGCACTTCAAGCTGCAGTGGCTGGCCTTAGAATGGTTTTAAAAGGCTAGATTAGAGGGTGGCACTAGGAGTGCTGCTGTCCACTAGTAGTATGTAATGTAACACATTTAATAATCAAATGTAGGCCAGTTTTACCATGTTTAAAAGGTGATTTACCACTGGTTAGCAGGAAAGAAGTGCACCGAGTCCTAAAAGCCAAAAAAACAGGTTCAGCGGAGGAAGGAAAAAATCTGGGCTGATCCTGCAGATAGGGATAGGTCCTATACCAACTATCTGAGGACCACACACAATAATTGTTGAGAATATTAAACATCAACAATTAACATGTGAGTGATGTTATTGATGAGACGTTTGAGATGTCATCAGTAGAATTTTGTGCAGTCATGTTCAGTGCACTGTGGGAGCTCGAGTTATGGTTCTCACAGAGTAATATAACTGACCCTTTTCATGCTTTTTATGGTTTCAACGAAGAATCATAAAACCACTTTAAATATTTTTTAATGAGTATTGTGTCTGGGGACATATGACATCAGGTGTTTGCACAGAGTATAGTGTTTCAATTTACACCAGCATGAATATCAGACAATGTTTTGCGCGACATGGACATATTCCTATGTTGTTTCTAATGTTTAGCATCATTTAAATGGTGAACCAATATGGCTCTGAGTGAAGTGTTAAATATGCTGGGGGATGTAGGGTTTTTGAAAGACCAGGATGTGGGCTTCAGTCATGCTGACCTCAGCTGCGTATCTTGTGTGCAATGTTTGCAAACAGCTAAATGGTGCAACATCAGGCACTATGGAACCAGGAGACTTACTCTGTATCTTGGCATGTGTAATTGTGTACTGGGCTTCATCAATCACAACATCCTATTTGTGTGTATATATGTCTTTGATTCACAAATATTGATGTTTGCTTTCTCAAAAAGTAGCATGCAGCTAGCTTGTACTTAGCTGCTGTGCATATGCATTCCGATGTTAAGCAAATGTTCTGAAAGTACGTAGAGAAGCATTTCCCAAACTGAGAATCTTATGCCCATTCTTGGTTGGTCGGGAAAAGTTCGAGCAATACATTTAGATGCTGTAAATTCTGTGATTATCTTGTCAGATTCGCTCTTGCATTCAAGACAGGCAAAATGTCAGGCTATATCTTCTGACGAAATGGTGCCTATTCTTTTAACATGGAGATTGGTGTTTTCTTTCTCTGACTGTAAAGTGAAAGGAGCAATCATGCTGAAGTAATGGTAGCGTGAAAGGAAAAGCTGTAGGAGGTTGTTTTTCTGCAACACAACAAAATGTAAATATCTGTAAATTAACTGTATGCATTCAGCAGTTACAAAGGAAAAAATGAAGCACATTTTTGTGTAATTCGTAAGAGTGCTGGAAACAGAGATTTTAAGAGGAATAAAAGAAATCAAGACACTTTACTTGGCGAGGCACAAATGATAAATATCCACAGACACACTATTCCCACACATTATCATTTGAATACTATATAGCTTTATCAGTAAATCTATATATCTGTGTAAATTTAGTGGCCATTTCAAGGGAAAATGTGCTGTATTTAAGTGACAATGCAACATCACGATGGTTTTGTTTCATTCAAAAACTGCCCCGCCTCATGCCCGTTAAAGGTAAGTGGGTCGCGAACATTTGTCATTCTAAAATATGGGTTGTGGTTCTAAAAGGTTTGGGAAGTATTGAGTTAGACTTTGACATGCACAGCACACTGGACTACCACACTTTTCCATAGCTTCAATAAAGACTAATGGGATTTTCAGCAAACCAAAAAAAGGAACTGAATGACAGAAAGACCCCTGTGACATAGCATTTTGTTCACTGGTCGCAAGTTATGGATGCTGAATAATCTCCTGCGGGAAAATTTATTTTATATGTACTTGGTTACTTATTTTGGAAACTAATGTATATAACTTGATAAATTTGCCCAATGTCAATCAAATTTAGCATACCCTTAGGTGTTCTACGAAACGTTTTCCTTCAAGTGTGACACAGTTTGATCAAGAAGGGGCAAAGGTATTATTTTTTGCAAACGTGTGAGAGAGTGAAGTGTTAATCTCAACTACAGAGGCAAAACTGCACCTCTATAATACATGGGTACACATATTTACAAAAAACAATTGACTGCTGGAAAAAAAAACACTACCGGGCCAATTGAGGTTTGGAGAAAGCAGGGCACCCACCCAAAAAATCAGGATGTACTCCATCTGTCAAACACGTAATTCTCCTGCTCCATTTAGAGGTGTATGGAAAATTGGTTTTTGGTGAATTCGACTGCAAAATTGATCTGTCCACTCCAGTGACACTGGCTTTTGTATGTGGAAGGCCCTCCCTCGTAAAAAAAGTCCTTAATTTCCAAAAACAGTTTTGAAAGAAATTGGATATGTCAATTGAATAGATTTGTGTATCTTTGGGCCCGATTCACAGAACTAACTTAACTTAAGACAAAATCCTAAACTTACTACTTTTGGTATTCACAGAAGTTAGGATTTTGTCTTAAGTTTGTCTTAAGTCTGTATTTTTTTTTTTTTTTGTCCTCATTACCCAGATGTATACCAATCAGAAGCCAATGATCACTTCCCGACAGCGCCTCAAGTGATCTTTTGACAACCAGGCATGATACCCTCTACACCATTGCCTTCTGTACTCGACCTTTGGTATCCTAAACCGGCTGGATGGCAACCTCCAGGGTTTATTGGCAGTACAGTGGAGAGGGGGTTAATCATTGGACTTAGTTGATTAATAACTGTGCCCACTCCTCGTAAGAAAGCCAGAATGCATTCCGCTTACATTTATGTGTTCTGTCCAGCTTATTAATGTATTTAATTGAAGCCAGCCATTCTGTTGCCCTAGGGGAAATTTCTTTGACCCAGTTTTTACAAATCTCCCTCCGCGCCAGCAGTATTAAAAGAAATATCAATTTTCTCGAATTGTTTGGAAGAGATCTATAATTCTTTGTAAGCCCAAAAAAACCCATTAATTCGCTCACCTCGAATACTTCCCCAAGTATAGAAGAGATCGTATCACTTACTTCCAGCCAGAATCCTTGAATCTCCGGACAAAGGAGAAACATATGAATATCATCACCTCTTTCCTTTTTGCATTTCGGACATCTAGCTGGTGTTCCACTCCCCAGTTTAGACAATCTGAACGGAGTCCAATAAACCCTGTGAAGACAGAAGAGGTGGTTCCTCCTTAAATTTGCGGGCCGAACTGTGGTATATAGTAAATCACATGATACTTGCCATAGATCTTGAATCTGTTCTCCTGGCAAGCATTTCTCCCACAGCTCTGCTGGCATATTAAAATCACCATCCGCAATCTCCATTAGTAACCAGTAGAGTTTTGCAACCTCTCTTTTCACAGGGCCCCTAACTAAAAAAAGCTCTTCCAATTTATTAGATAGTCCTGCTCCACAGCCGTCAGTGAGACTCCAACTCAGCATTTGCAAGTACTTGAAACTTGAAATCTGACCATTAGACAGTGTTTGGATCTCTTCCCAGGGGATTAAGGACCCTCCCCTTATCAATTGGCTCCACTCGGTAATTCCTGCGTTCTTTAATGGACGTGCCATACAGTCTCTTGTCCATTCTGGGGATCCAGGGGAGTTGAAAATTGGCGCAGACCCACTATAATAGCTAATTTTTAATTCTCTTCTAATTTTACACCATGTTTCCGCTAGACTCCGTAAACTCTTTAAACAAATTTTTTTAAAGAAACGCGGATCACCATATTTGTATATAAAACCATATTCTCCCCCTTTTATATTTTTTTAGCATTGCTGTATACATCCTTCCTATTTCTGAATCCTCTGGTCCCTTAAATAGCGCTTTTCCACCTTTTAGTAAAAAGACCCTGGCATAGTATATTAAATCTGGCAACTTTAGGCCCCCCTTCTCATGTTTACGTCTTAGTTTTTTCCACGAAATACGCACACCTTTAGAGGCCCAAATAAAACTAGATATTTTAGATTGTATTTTTTTTAGCCATTTATCTTTAAAGGCCAGTGGGATATTCTGGAAGAGAAAAGTAATCTTGGGGAGGATAGTCATTTTAACAATGTTAATTCTTCCATAGATAGATAGAGGCATAAGTAATTTCCCTATCTCCTTGTTGACCCTTTGGAAATTAAATTCTGGCATTTGCTCTATTTTCTCCGTGATCTTTATACCCAAGTACCGCATTTCTTTTTTAACACAGTTGTCTTGCGTAGTAATATTCCAGGCCATAATGACAGTTTTCCTCTGATTAAAAAACCCTTATAACCCTACCGTAATCAGGGCCTCCCTAGGCCTTGGCCTTTAGGATAGAAGAGGGGGGTTTCCCAAGGGTCAGGGGGGGGGCACTTTTCCTTTTTGGTGCACGGGTGTGGGAGCATAGGGAGAAAATGGAAAAAGATGAAGTCCGCATTATCCAGCAAAACCTAGTTAGAAACATGCCAGAAAAACAAAAAAAAAAGGAATATAAATATGGCAGCTAAACAGAAACCATCGATAGAGTTCCTATCATGGAATGTAAATGGATTAAGGGGGGGCCATAGACGTGAGAGGATCCTGCAATACCTGAAAGATTCCTCTGCCCAATTTATTCTGCTGCAGGAAACACATTTAATGGGAGATGAGATGAGAGACTTGTTTAAGAATAGGAGATGGGTCCAAACCATGGTATGCACAGAACAGCAGGTCACCATAAGGGGTGTGGCAATTTTGTTTAAAAACAACCCCCAAATGAAAGTAGTTGATAGTAAGGTGGACAGGGCTGGAAGGTGGGTAATTGTAAAAGTTAAATACCACGATCAGCCATATACAATAGTGGGTTATTATGGGCCTAATACTGATGACCCTACTCCTTTTGCCGGCCTGCTTGCTGAACTACTGGACTTCCCTGATCCTGTTATAGTGGCAGGGGATTTTAATGTGGTCCTTAATGATAGTCTGGATCGCTCAACTAAAAGTAGAAGTGTAACACATAATAAGTCTAGGGCACTAATTAAAAATGCAATGAAGTCCCTGGGACTATGTGACATATGGAGGGAAAAGAAGGGTCCCATAAAGAGTTTTACTTTTAATAATAAAAAATATGGGCATCAGTCTAGAATAGACCTGTTTCTGGTGGACCAGAAGATAAAAGATCAGGTGTGTAATGTGAGGCATGTGGGTGCACACATGTCTGATCATTCAGCAATAACATTGATGTTAGCCCCGCCAATTGCAGTGACTCAACGCAGTTGGACTATTGATCGTTCCATACTGGCTGACGATGAGACGATGAATAAATTGGGCTTGGAATCTCAGGAGTTCTTTTTCAATAATTTAGGCAGTGCCCCAGTAGGGATAGTCTGGGATACCTATAAGGCTTTTTTAAGGGGCAGGTTTACAGCAATTCAGTTATATAAAAATAAACAGCGAAGGTTGGAAATTACCAGTATAGAAAACAAAATCCAGTGTCTGGAACATAAAATACAATGCCAGGAAGTAGATTATGAAGCAGGACAACTAGAGATCCAAACCCTTAAAGTGGACTTATTTTTGGTAATAGAAAGAAGGCTGCAAGAGAGATGGCAAGCCAGCAAGTGAGCCCATTTTAATTATGGGGAGGGTTGTGGCAAGCTACTTGCCTGGAAAATAAAAAGCGACCAGGCCAGAAGTTTCATAAAAGAAATTAATCATGACAATGCTGGAGGACCATCTATAGTGGGGGCTAATGTGGAGGATACGCTGCTAAATTACTATGAGAAACTATATAAGGAGGATCTTTGTATAACAGGGAAAGGGGTATCAACTTGGCTTGAGCAAGAACTCCCCCATCGGATATCGGAACTCGAAAAGAGCCTTATTAATGAGACAATTACAGAAGAAGAAATAGAAAATGCCATAAAATCAGGAAAATCAAGTAAGGCACCAGGGCCTGATGGGCTGCCCTTGGAAGTCTTTAAGAAATTAGGCAAATATTTGTTGTCTGCGATCAGCGAATTATTTACGCCCATTTTTGAAAAGGGTGAAGAGATTCCTCCCTCGTGGAATGAGGCCATAGTGACTTTGATTCTCAAACCCGATAAAAAACCGGACTGCTGCGACTCATATAGACCTATCTCACTGCTAAATTCGGATTATAAGATCTATTCAAAAATATTAGCAGATAGGCTTAACGGAGTAGCCGAAGTACTCCTCCATGAAGATCAAAAGGGGTTTGTACGAGGAAGGAATATCAAGGACTTAACATACAGCCTAATAGGCGCTATTGATTTAGCTACAGTAGAAAACGCGCCATTAGCGGTCATTACAGTGGATGCAACCAAGGCATTCGATCGGGTGAACTGGTCGTACCTAAATGAAATATTAACTCTGTCCAATTTAGGAGGAAATTTTTGCAGGGCCATAAGACAAATTTACAAAAACCCTACAGCAAAAATCCTAATAAATGGGAGGCTAACGGAAAAATTCAATATTTTTAGAGGGACGAGACAGGGGTGTCCGTTATCCCCCCTGCTCTTCAACTTATACATTGAACCTTTGGCAGAAAAAATCAGGAAGCATGAGGAGATACTCCCCTTTTGTTCCAGGAGTTGGGGAAAAAAAGTGGGGTTATATGCAGACGATCTGGTGGTTTATACCTCCAACCTCAGTTCCGCACTCCCGAAAGTGTATGAGTTAGCAGAGGGATTTGGAAAGATCTCAGGATATGAAATTAATCAGAGGAAAGCTGTGGCCAAGGGACATACCCATGCACAAGTGCACTGTGAGAGGAATGCTAGCCAAATCCAACCACCCAGAGGAACTGTGCCTAATCAAAAATGAATGAACATGGATGTCGCATGTAACACAATTAACACTGTCTCTCTCACACACAGGTCAACGTCGTCGATCTCCCCCCAACACTGGGGGGGAAGACTCACAGGACCAGGCTCTGCGTGAAGAGGACCCCACCGGCAGCGACGACTTTCACCACTCCGTGGATGACCCAGACCAACCTGGCCCCTCTGGTGTCCAACCACCTGCAGCACCTGCGTCAGGTACAACTGTGCTAACCACCACCCCCATTCCTGCCACATCCCAGGAGACACCCAGGAGCCTTGCCCGCCCACAACAACACAGCCAGTCTGTCCACGAGGGACAAGGTGCTCCGGGCACCCAGGAGGAGGCAGGCGACACCGCAAATGCCATCCCTCAGGGGTCCTAGAGACCCGATGTGCCCACAACGGCAGGCCAGGCGCAAGTGGGCAGGGGTGGTGGGAGTGGAGGACGGCGGAGGCGCGAACCTGACCAGTTGGCTCAGGAACCGGTAATGTCACACGTCCACAACATCCTGGACACATACCGGCGTGACTCCAGAGCCATCGACCAGGTAGTGGAGACCGTCAATGAGATCAAGAACATGCAGGTCGAGCATCATGCCAGTCATCTACAACACAATGGACGGATGGAGGCAAGACTGGCTGAGCTCCTGGCGGTGCACAGGGACGTGAGCCAATCACTCCGTCAGATCGCCCAAAGCCTGGCAAACCCTCCCTGTGCCACCAGGCGTAGACCAGCACCAGAAACAGGGAGGGAGGAGGAGGAGGATTCTTCTGACGGAGCGTCCCTAGCATCGTCAAGGCCTGCTTCTGAGGGTCCCCGCAGGAAGGTGGGTCATCCACGCAAAAGACGGTGAGAGTCAGCGGAACATCACCATCTCCCAGGTCACCTGGCCTGGCACCTGGCCCTCTGGCCCAACAGCAGCACAGCAGCAAATGACATTCTCTGCCACATGGCCTTGCTGGTCACTGTCTGACCAATGTTGACAAAGACTGTGGCACAGACTCTGATGACTTTCAATGGCAAGGATACCAACTCCCCCTGTGATCTTTGGATTCTACACTCCCGCCAAGCACCTCTTGTCACCCCCCCAAACACGTACCCCAGCACTAATAAAATTCATCACAATCACAAGATGATGCCGTCATTTTGCATTATTCCACTACATGTGTGTGTTGTAAAGTCAAACCATGCCTGATTTCAGAAGTGACTCCAAACATCCATACCCTGGGGTCTGAGTCTGGCACAGGACACACATGGGTCACAATGTACCATCCAAGACAAACATGGAGAACCATACTCACCCGTGATGGGCCCAACCAGCTGAGGGGGTGCCCGCACAACTGTGCCTACAGACCTATTTAGAAGAGCTACAGTCATGCGCAGAGGTCAGGGATCATGTGGAGTGTCCTGGGGTGGGAGTCCCAGGTATGTGTAGACACGTGGCAGAACCGTGTCCTGCATGCTTGAGTCAGGTGGATGTGGAGAATGGTGGGCCAGCCAAGGTTGGATGCATGGAGATGGCACAATTGGGTGTTGGATCACAGTGCCACAAGGTAGTGTTGTGGGCTGCATCCTGAGTGTGTGCGTGGATTGAGAAGGTCATCCTGCAGCTGGCAGTGATCCACTCCCCCCATCTCTGTTGGACGTTGATGTGTCCTGGTCGCCGGATGTAGTAGCAGAGCTGTGCAGATGCACCCTGGATGTGGACAAGTATCATGGGATTTCTAACGCACATGTCCGTAGAGTGCAGGGTAGGATTAGACACGGATGTCGTAGTTGACCTGGGGGATGGTCTCCCTCTTGCCTTGAGGTTGATGGAACTGGGGATCTTGTGCATAATGCAGAGTGTGCTGCCGCATGATGCACAGATGCTGCTGATCAGCATAGCACATGTCAGCAAGCAATCCATGATGAACACCACCTCGTTTGCGTGGACACTGGGTGCCCTTACTGCAGGGTCTGCAGCAGCATGCGCCATGTCAAGAAAACAATGCCACAAGTAGCACACAAAGGCAAGGATCTCAGGAAGGAACTATGCAAAAGGTGTATGTCAAGGAAGGAATGTCTGGTTCAACATGGCACACACAATGGATTCACAATCAGCACAGTGGCCGTCGTGGAGACTGACATGCCACAATACCTACACAGCCATGGACATCATGCACAATACAGAATCTAATCCCTGACAAACAGCTTGCATCTTGCTACTCTACAATTAGACTCATATGCACCATCTCTGAGAACAATGCCAGACATGCCGCATGCACAGTGGCAACAGACCACCATTGACAGAGATGAGGCACCTTGGAGGCAGAGGGACACCTTTATTACTCATGTGTGTCGGAATGCTAATGCAACTCTGTCAACACATACACAGGTCATGTGGATGAACACGTGGGACCAACACTGGCACCCCCCTTAGCACCACAGATGCTGGAAATCCATGGCACTGGCACACAAGTGACGGGTTACAGCTAAACACCCCCTGCTGCTCACGGAGAGGCTGCTATACACCATTGAGCCCCTAATGGGGAATTCACACACCATGTCAACCCGGTGCAACCCGTATGTTTCCGAGGGCAGTGTTACACACATTGATGGCTCCATCACAATCCACAATCCCATTACAGATGACTGTCACCAAGTCTGACCATCAATTCAGGTGAATTCAGCTCCATGTCATGTGACCCATGGTGATTCTACATGCATGTAAAGTGTCCAAACATGAACAGGAGCAGTGCACACACATTCAAAACAAATACCACTCCCAAAAGGCCGTGCTGCATCCCTTACCCTAAGGAGATTTTCAAACTTGTCCGTGCATGTAAGGCTGATTCAGCACATGTTGCTGTGTTCATGAGGAATAGCAGGAGCACAACAATGCCACCAGCAGACAGCATGTGCAAGTACCTGTGGATGAGAGACACACCAGAAGTCAGCCAAAAGAAGCACATCCGCATGCATGTGCATGTACTCGACACGTATAAGGTTGTCAACTTGCTAGGTGACAATGATGACTCTGGAAAAACATTCTTCTATTGCACCATCACTCGAGTGACACATCCAAACACACCTCTGACTCACTTGGCAGAGATGCAGATGGACGCACACATTGCAACACATGCCACACACGGCGCAATGCCTGCACACTCAGACACTGGAACTCACCACTAAGCAAAGAAGTTGCGTATGAGCCGACTCCGGATGTCCTCTACCGCCTCCTCCTCCTCCACATCACTTGCCTCATGACCAAGCCCTTCATCCTCCACGGGTGGATGGTCCTGCTCATCTGGATCCAGGATGAGTGGCACAGCTTTCTCCACTGCCATGTTGTGCAGCATGCAGCACACGAGGAAGATCTTGCAGACCTTCACCAGTGCATATGGGAGTGCGCCACCGGTCTTGTGGAGGCAACGGAATCAGCTCTTCAGGAGGCCAAACGTCCTCTCTATCACTCGCCTGGTCCGCCCATGGGCGTTGTTGTAGCGGTGATCGGCAGCCGTGCTGGGGTTGCGGAGAGGCGTGATCAGCCATGGCATGTTGGGATAGCCAGCGTCCCCTACATGGAAACATCATGGACAACAGTGGGTCAGGAGAAGCAGTAAGACCGGAAGATGACGTTAAAAATACAGGACTGCCAGAGTATACCCACCAACAATACATGCTCGTTCGTTGCGCAGCTGCAGCATCATTTCAGGCACCCTGCTACGCCTCATGATGTAAGCATCGTGTGCTGATCCTGGAAAACGAGCACAGACATGTGAAATCACCATGTTGGCAAGACACACCACAAGGGCATTAATGGAGTGGTAATGCTTGCGGTTCCTATACGCTACCTCCTGTTCCTGTGGTGGTACCAAAGCCACATGTTTTCCATATATGGACCCAATGACATGGGGCATACCTCCCAGGGCATAGAACTCACGCTTGACACCTGTCAACTGCTCAGAAGTTGGGAATTTTATGAACTCATCCAGGTGATCCAACATGGCCTCTAAAATATCATGCAGAACACGGCTGAACATGGTTTGGGACATGCCACCAACATGGGCAATGGTATGTTGAAAGGTACCCGTGGCAAAGAAATGCAGGGCTGCCATCACCTTCATCTGGGGTGTCAGTGCAGTAGGATACCTGTGTAGTGGTTGGAGGTGTGGTGCCAGCCGTGTCGTCAAGTCCTCAATCAAACGTTGGGGGAAGCGGTAGCGGCGTATACAGTCATGTTCCCTCAGGTCAGCCAAGTCCGGAATTGGTCGAGGGAGAGGCGGAGCCCTGCAGTGAATTAGAAGGGACAACGAAGAGTGAGTACAGTACACCACCAATGTCAATGTACTGAGCACATGCTCAACAGGCAATACACATATGCTACATACAGAGTCAGGTCTGTGCAATATGCCCTGGACACGTATGCCAGTCATGTGACACTCCTACCAAGAGCCAGCTACAAACGTTGATTCTCAACCTCAATATGCCATGCCATGAAACTAGCTGTGGGCCAGTGTCAGTGAGCAGGCAGACGCATTACAGGAGTTACAGACATCCAAATATGTGCAGAAGAAGGATGTTTATTGTACAGACAGGTTGCGGAACACTAGAGGCACAGGTCACATGTCATAGAAAAAGGACAGACCACACACCTTGCCATGAAGGATTACATGTCAAGACTGATCACACATACATTGAGAGTATGCAGATATGTCCTTGTTTTGAAACTCCGTGTCGATGCATACATACACACCTTACGTCGGATTACACATGTGTGCTGGTGTGCGTAACAGTGTGCCATGCCCATCTACACACAGACACATGTTGGGTGCAGCAACTGCAGATGCATTTGACCAAACACCTACAGCAAACCTATGGGAACACATGACACACACATGACATAATTACAGCGTGCAACGCGGGCATTCACTTGTCAGGGGTAATATTCCGTGTACCTGGCATCAGGAGACATTTGCGGGTGTCGGTGACTGTGCCATGCCAGTGACGCATGGCTCACCAAGTCTGTACTACATGCACACATGTCAAAGGAGTGAAGGGGATGTTTGGCACATAGGGCACCATCACACATGACATGTGTACACAGCTCATCATACTTTAATTAGCTTAACACCTCAGGAGTATAGTGCCACAACACAGCCTGACCCACCTGTGCCCGACACATGTAGTACTGCACAGACAATGCCTTGATGTCCAGCCTTGGCCAGGTATGACAGCTCAATTCCTTCCTGTGTGCCGCCTGTCACCACTGTCAGGTGTGAAACGCACCGTACATACGCTCTGAGGGCGTGTGTAGGGTCCCTATCACTATGGGAGTGCTGGTGTATGCGTACGCCACAGTGATACGGACCGTACACGCGTGTGTAGGGTCCCTATCACTATGGGAGTGCTGGCGTATGCGTACGCCACAGTGATACGGACCGTACACGCGTGTGTAGGGTCCCTATCACTATGGGAGTGCTGGCGTATGCGTACGCCACAGTGATACGGACCGTACAGGCGTGTGTAGGGTCCCTATCACTATGGGAGTGCTGGTGAATGCGTACGCCACAGTGATACGGACCGTACACGCGTGTGTAGGGTCCCTATCACTATGGGAGTGCTGGCGAATGCGTACGCCACAGTGATACGGACCGTACACGCATGTGTAGGGTCCCTATCACTATGGGAGTGCTTGCGAATGCGTACGCCACAGTGATACGGACCGTACACGCGTGTGTAGGGTCGGTCCGTATCACTATGGCGTACGCATTCGCCAGTCATGTTGTGCATGTTTTAATGTATTGGCTTTGCAGCATGTGCAAAAAGTTAATAGACATGGTTCCTGCTCATCCCTTTTTTGTCAACGCTGTGTGGTACAGATGGTGTGCACGATTGTCCCCAGAGCCTAGCTCCTCTGTCCTATTTGATAACAAGTAATTTGCTGTTGGTTCATGCTCCCCATTGTTTCTCAGTGGCATGGTGCGTCAACCAGCTGGGTGTTGCAGGGCCTACGTATGTACCTTGTGTTGTAGATGTTACTCATGTTGCTTTTCAGGCTATGCACTGTGACCTATGTCGATTTGACTCATGTGACATATGTATACAGGTGTCTGATCATTTCCTGTCTCTTCACCTTGCCCACAGCATCGTCGGGGGACTCCGAGGGAGACACTGGCACGGACCGTGAGGAGGGAGCAGGCACCAGTGGCAGCAGTGCTGTCTTGTCTGGCACATCGAGTGGCACGGAGGCCGAGGGGAGTGAGGCGGAGGACCTGTCCAGTAACACCACCGAATATGACGCTGACGGGTCCGAGGCTGATCTCCCAGAGGGGGCGGAGGCTGCTCCCACAGCTGACAGCAGCACTCGATCTCTACCCGCCCCCTCGATTCCCATCACCGGCCTCCCACTTGCTCTGGTCCCTTCCCGCCATGCTAGGTCACCACGTGTCTCCTTCTTGCCAGGCACCGCACCCCCTGCCCCTGCCCCTGTCTCCACTGCTGCCGCCAATGCCGAGTCTGTGGACATCCTGCGCCAGTTGCAGGTTGGTCAGACTGCGATGCTTCATGTCCTCCATGGCCACACACGAGTGCTCACCCAGATGGAGGCATACATGGAGGCGTGTCCAGCAACGCAAGCGTCCGCCAAAACGGAAGTGTATGTTGACACGAACCGGCAACACAACAATACCGGTACGTACCGTAACCAGGCCTTAAGAGCGTGGGTACGGGTCGTACCACGCCCACCACTACGTCACCCCAACAATGGCGGTATGGCCCGTACCCACGTTCTAAAGGCCTGGGTACGGGCCGTACCAGCATTGTTGGGGTGATGTAGGGGTACGCGTGGTATGACCCGTACCAACGCTCTGAAGGCCTGGGTACGGTGCACACCCCCAATGGGGTGCCGTAGGGGTATGCACCGTACCCAGCCCTTCAGAGCGTGGGTACGTGTCGTACCACGCATACCCCTACATCACCCTAACAATGCTGGTACGGCCCGTACCCAGGCCTTAGGAACGTGGGTACGGGCCGTACCGCCATTGTTTGGGTGACGTAGTGGTGGGCGTGGTACGACCTGTACCCACGCTCTTAAGGCCTGGGTACGGTACGTACCGGTATTGTTGTGTTGCCGGTTCGTGTCAACATACACTTCCATTTTGGCGGATGCTTGCGTTGCTGGACACGCCCCCACCCCCTCGAGGTGACCAGGTCCTGCAGGTCAGGTATGTCCAGGGCATGTGTAATTTGTGACTTGGGGGGGGGTTATGTGTCCTGCCCCTGCCCCCCCCTTTGCCCCTGGGTGTTATTCTGACCTTCTGCGCTGTCTGCGTCGGTGCCTGTAGAGCAGGTGGACTGCTATGAGGGCTGGGAAGACACGTAGGTTCGGGTCCATGGCTGTCCGTCGCGTACAGGTGCTCCTTGTGCGCGTCGTCCTGATTTCCCGGCAGTTTTTGGCAGGCGGAGAATTTTATCCGTGCGGGGTGACGTCGGTGCGGATCGTACTTCCTGGTTCGTGAACCGCAGGCTGAATGCGTCCCGACGTCACGTCGGCGCTGTCTCGGATCACATTGGTATGTATTTTTTCGTCGGTCTGTGTTTTTTACGATTCGTACGGAAATGGTGTTTCCGTGGGAATCGTACTTGCATGTTTGTAATGTTTATTTCCCGGGTACGAGTCGGACGGAGAAAACGCTCCGACCGACGGTTCGTACCCGGTTTCTCCAGGATCCGAATCGGCACCTAAATATATAATATATATACTTACTTAATAATGTTTTTATAATTATTTTAATAAATTATAAATTATTTAAAAATATTAAAAATTGCAAAAACATTACACACATAAAACAATAACATAAATAAAAATTAAATAATTATATATAACACATTTTTTTTAAAATTACATTTAATTTAAATGTTGTTAAAAATAATTATATACTACATTAGCTAAAATAATAAAAACAATATTAAATAGCAGAGACAATAAAACTACTACTCCAGCTCCAAAAAACAACAGAAAGGAAAATTTTGGATAGCGGAGGGCTAAAACTTACTATATCCACTCCAGATAGTGTAACTGTAGGGAGAGTGTTGGATAACGTAGAGGTATAATTTATTATTCCGACTCCAGGGAGTGCAACAGTAAGGAAAGTGTTGGATAGCGTAGGGGTAAAAATAACTATTCCAACTCCAAAGAGTGCAACAGTAGGGAAAGTGTTGGATGGCGTAGGGGTAAAAATTAGAATTCCCACTCCAGACAGTGCAACCGTAGGGAAAATGTTGGATGGCGTAGGGGTAAAAATTACAATTCTCACTCCATACAGTGCAACAGTAGGGAAAGTATTGGATAACGTAAGGGTAAAAATTACTATTCCAACTCCAAGGAGTGCAACAGTAGAGAAAGTGTTGGATTGCGTAGGGATACAAATTACTATTCCCACTCCAGACACTGCAACAGTAGGGAAAGTGTTGGATAGCGTAGGGCTAAAAACTACTATTCCAACTCCAGAGAGTGCAACAGTAGGGAAAGTGTTGGATAGCGTAGGAGTAAAAATTACTATTCCAACTCCAGAGAGTGCAACAGTAGGGAAAGTGTTGGATAGTGTAGGGGTAAAAATTACTATTCCAACTCCAGAGAGTGCAACAGTAGGGAAAGTTTTGGATAGCGTAGGGGTAAAAATTGCTATTCCAACTCCAGAGAGTGCAAGAGTAGAGAAAGTGTTGGATAGCGTAGGGGTAAAAATTACTATTCCAACTCCAGAGAGTGCAACAGTAGGGAAAGTGTTGGATAGCGTAGGAGTAAAAATTACTATTCCAACTCCAGAGAGTGCAACAGTAGGGAAAGGGTTGGATAGCGTAGGGGTAAAAATTACTATTCCAACTCCAGAGAGTGCAACAGTAGGAAAGTGTTGGATAGCGTAGGAGTAAAATTTGCTATTCCAACTCCAGAGAGTGCAAGAGTAGGGAAAGTGCTGGATAGCATAGGGGTAAAAATTACTATTCCAACTCCAGAGAGTGCAACAGTAGGGAAAGTGTTGGATAGAGTAGGGGTAAAAATTACTACTCCAACTCCAGAGAGTGCAACAGTAGGGAAAGTGTTGGATAGCGTAGGGGTAAAAATTACTACTCCAACTCCAGAGAGTGCAACAGTAGGGAAAGTGTTGGATTGCGTAGGGGTAAAAATTACTATTCTAACTCCAGAGAGTGCAACAGTAGGGAAAGTGTTGGATAGCTTAGAAGTTAAAAATAGCATACTTAGAAATACAATAATTCTTTACAATAATTAATAATGTAATTATTAAATAACTCAAAATTACTTACAAATACCAATAGATATTTATTATAAACATAACTACCAATAAATAATTATTTAGCAATAAATTATTAATAAATACCAATAAATACTAATTAATGAATATTAATTACCAATTAAAAAATATTGGACAATTACATTTTTATACCAAAAAATAATTATCAATCTTTAATTACCAATTAAAAAATATTAAACAATTGCATATTTTTATACCAAAAATATTAATTATTATACATTAATTACCAATTAATAATTACTTATCAATATAATAATTAGAAATATCCATAAATAAATTTAAACATATCTAATTACCAATTGATTATTAATCAACAATAACCCAATTTTCATAACCAAAATATTACAATTTAAAATATTTACCAATTAATAATTAATCTCCAATTAATTAATTATCAATACCCAGCAACAAATTTAATAATTACTTAATTAAATTTCAATTACTTCCAACACTATTCCCCTATAAACGCACAAAACACTCAAATAATAAAATAATACAGTTAACATAATTATCAATTAATCAATTAATAAAAACTAATTACCAATTAATAAAAATGAATTACCAATTAATACTTAATTAACAAAAATATAATTATCAATACCAATAAATAAATAAAAATATTACTTAATTACAATTAAATTACTTCCCACCCTATGACCCTATAAACCCACAACCCGCTACAGAATTTAAACGCAAAAATTATTTAAAATTAATTTATAATTCCTAAAAATGTAAAATTAATTTCACATAATTAAATTACTTCCCACCCTAATCCCCTGTAAACCCACAACCCGCTACAGAATTTAAACGCAAAAATTATTTAAAATTAAGTTATAATTTCCAAAAATGTATAATTAAATTCATATAATTAAATTACTTCCCACCCTATTCCCCTATAAACCCACAACCCGCTACGGTACTAAAGCACAAAATTAACTTAAAAAAAACATTATTAACATATAAAAATTATATACATATATTTTAAAACCAGTTGAACACTTAACAAAAAATAATTAACACATACATATTAAATACATAATAAAATACATAGCAATATTATACATATTGATATTAGTGACATGGATATTTGTAACATCGATATATTTCATATCGATATTACTAACTTCGATATTACTAACATCGATATGAAAAAAATCGATATTACTTACCTTAGGGTCGATATTCTGTCCATCGATATTCTTGACATCGATATTCTGTCCCTTCGATATTCTAGACTCGATATTATTGTAGGTCGAAATTAAATTTTCGATATTTAGACTGCTCACCATGATGAAGATGTCAAATTTAAAATGGCCCAACAAGGAACAGCCGTAGAATTGTAGTTAGTGAGAATAATTGAGGCTTTACCTCCTGATTTGAATGATACAGTGAACTCAAAGGTATGAGACTTTACAGGAAAATAAATTAGACTAATCAATGGTGTGGAACCTTTCTGAATTAAAGTAAAACAAAATGCAATTTTCCCAAGAACACCACCTTATATTCTAATGCCAGAGACAGTTGCAGGAATAACATCAGTGATTGAGAACATGCCACAACAGGGGATTTTAAAAGAAACTGTTGGAAGCCCTTGCAATTATAGATTTACAGAAACCCAGTGGGAAATATCAGATAGTACAGGAGCTTTGAAAGATTAACAACAAAGTTGTTCCATGTTGTTACGTGGTGCTGAATCCAGCAAGAATTTTTTTTCAGATTCCTTGCACTGCACATAGTTTACTGCTGTGGATCTCTGTCAAGCTTTCTTCTGTAGTCTGTTGCATGAGGACAGTCAATACTTGTTCTCATTTGTGTTTAGAGATAGACTTTTGGCATGGTGCCGAGTTCCAAAAGGGTATACAGAGAGTTCATCAATCTTTAATCAGCTGCCTGGGTTTTCCTGCCGGGGTTTTCCTGCTCAGGGTTCTTCCTGCCAACAGAAGCCCTGCCCAACCCAGGACCTACTTACAGCAGGCTGCAGCTTGACTGTGGAGCAGGTACCGCTAGCATGTTGAAGGCACACAAAAGGCAGGCGTCCATTGCCACAACCATTGGCCCTTTTGCCAATCCAGATTAGGGGTGGGCGGAATTTGTGTAGAAGCGCTACATAAAGGTCCACAAAACGGTAAAAAATCTCCGGAAGCACACAGAGTTCCGCAAACACGGAGAAATGCTTGCTCCGCCCGTTCGCGATGCTTTTTTCCTGTTCACAAACGCTGTTTGCGTGCTTGGGGGGAAATATCTTGCGAACACGCATTTTGAAAGTGCGAACAAGCCAAAAATTCCTAAAAGCCGCAGATCGCCAAATTACCCAAATTCCACGAGCGTAACGGAATTTACCGCCCAGGCCTACCCCAGATACACCATCACTGAGCTCTATACACTTCACCCTGGATGCTGCAACAAGCACTACCAATGTGCCGACCCACGCTCCATGGTAGGACCTCAACTTCCAACTCCAAACAGACAGCAAAACCACCATCAGGGGCACCCTTGCCTACTGTCGGACCATGTCCAGCCTTTTATTACTTCATCGTCCCCTTGCCATAGACTCCAACTTTCCTCAGTGACCTGAACTTTCATATCAACGACCACAATGACATCAACACTACTAACCTCCTTGACAGCTTGCACAACATCGGACTCACTCAACTCATCCACGATCCCATGCAACACCGCAGGCCACACGCTAGACTCCATCTTGCCCTCAAATGACTGCATCAGGTATACCCACACCAAGCAACACACCTGGATCAACCACTCCAGTGTCCACTTCAACAGCACTATCTCATATACCGCCGCCCCCAGTCTGTCCAATGGCCCCCACCGCAGCTGGAGCAAAGTCTCAAAGGACACATGAATCAATGCCCTCAACACCACCCACCCCATCTCCTCCAACAACTTAGACCAGAACGTCAGAACCTTTAACAACTGGATCACCAACAGTGTCACGCCCATCAGCAACAACACCCACAGGAGATCCATGATGCAGGCTAGCTGGTACAATGAATACCTCATAACTGCTAAGTAACACTGTAAACAACTGAAAAAGAGATGGTGCATCAGCAAGGACGCAACCGACAAGACTGCCTTCAAGATAGCCCTCAACCTCTACCACAGAGAGTTGAGAGAATTAAAGAAAAAGCCCTTAGCCTCACACATCGAATCAAGCTCCAATAACAGTAAGGAACTCTTCAATATTGTCAAAGAATTCTCCATCCCCTCAGCTGCAACAAACAACATTACCCTCTCACAGGAACTCAGTGACAAACTTGCAAACTTCTTCCACAACAAGATCGCCAACATCTACAGAAACTTCAAATCCCAACCCGAGGCCACCAACTTCTTCAAGCAACACAGCGACCCCGCTACCATCACAGAAAAACGAATAACCAAATGGAGCCAGCTCGCCTCACAGGACATTGCCTCCATCATGAACTTGATCCACTCAGGGGCCCCAACTGAGCCAGCCCTCACCATATCTTCAACCTAGGTGAAGCTAGGATCAGCCACATACTCACCATTGTGTTCAGCACCTCAATTGCCACGGCCACCTTCCCCGAAGACTGGGTGCATGCAGAAGTCAAAGCCCAACTAAAGAAACCATTGGCAGACCCCAGTAAACTCAACAGCTACTGACCGATCTCCTTGCTCCTGTTCCCAGCCAAAGTATTAGAAAAAGCCATCAACCAACAACTCTCCTCACATCTGGAACGGAACATCGATCTTGACTGCTGCCAATCCAGATTCTGCAGCAACCACAGGTCTGAGACCGCTCTTCTTGCAGCTACCAAGGACATTTGAGCCCTGCTTGGCCATGACTAGACTGTGGGTCTGATCCTCCTAGACCTCTCAGTAACCTTTGATAAGGGCTCCCACCACACACACATCACAAGGTTGCACAACATAGGCATTCATGGAGTCGCTCTCAGATGGATCACATCTTTACTCATTGGAAGAATGCAAAAAGTCTGCTTCATCCCTTCGCCTCTGATCCCAAGGAACTCATCTGTTGAGTACCACAAGGATACTTTTTCAGCCCCATGTTCTTCAACACTTATATGACACCTCTTGCCAGCTTCACCCAAACCCATGGACTCATCATCATATCCTATGCCGACGACAAACAACTCATACTCTCTGTCTCCTAAGACATCACCAAGACCAAATTACACAACTGCATGATAGACGTTGCCTATTGGATGAAGGAAAACTGCCTGAAGCTCAACACAGACAAGACAATGGTACTGATTTTCGGAAGCAAAAGCTCCTCATGGAATGCATTCTGATGGCACCCAGAACTCGGGCCTACTACTATCCCCACTGACCATGTTAGGAACCTAGGAATCATTCTGGACAACAAGCTATCCACAACAACTCAGGTCAACTCCGTCTCCCCCTCCTGATTCTTCATCCTCTGAATGCTTTATCAGATATTCAAATTGCTATCTCAAAGCTCAAGATGCACCATCACCCAGGCCATTATCTCCAGCTGACAGGGCTATGGCAATGCTCTCTTTGCAGGGATCACAGTTTATCTCCTCCGATGACTACAGGCCATACAGAATGCCACAGCCAGAATCTCCTTGGACCTCCTTAGATGAACACAGATCACTCCCTACCGCCAGGAACTCCATTGGCTCCCTGTACAGAAAACTAACGCCAGTTCATCTCCTGACCCATGCCCTACACAACTGGGTACCAGCCTACTTGAACCAGTGCCTGAACTTCCATTTGCATACCAGACACCTTCCCTTCACATCCCTTTCTCTAACCCTCACCCTGCATCAAACATAGCAGATGCAAAGACATCTCCTTCTCCTACCTAGCAGCTAAGACATGGAAAAAAACGTCCCTTTCATCTACGGACCGCCCCATCTCTTCCACAGCTCTCAAAGTCGCTGACGACCTATCTATTCAGCTAATCAACTGGACCCTGCCAGCACCTGGATATCCTCATGGGTTACAAGAAGATCTCTACAAATCGATTGATTGATTGTTTCAAGAAGAATCTTGAGACTCTGCAGATACCCTGCAAATCAATTCTCATACAGTACACTGATGGCCTACTCGTGGCATCAGATACAGGAGAAGCTTGCAAACAGGATATAATTGCTTCATTGACTCATTATCTGAGAATAGGCATAAAGAGTCCCTGAGCAAGCTGCAATATTGTCAAAAAGAAGACCAATATTTGGAACATATAATTGAGAAAGGAATGAGAAGTCAGGATGTTCCTGGGAATAGTTGGCTACTGTAGACAGTAAATACCAAACTTTTCCCAAGTGACCAAGCCTTTACAGAGACTGATGAACAAAGAGGGGGCTGATCCCTTCCATGGGACAACAATTGCTTGAAAGCTTTCTTAGAGCTAAGAGAAAGTCTCTGTCATGCATTGCACTAGGAATACCAGATTACAGTAAAATGTTCACATTGTTTTGCAGTGAGAGGGAAGGCTGTGCTCTCTCAGTGCTTACTCAGATGCATGGAGATTTACGGAGACCTGTTGCATATTTTTTAATTACTCTTGACCCTTCTGCCACAGGATTGCCTGGCTTCCTTAAAGCAGTTGTGGCAGTTGGTGGCAGTATTGAGAAATGTGAGAGCATAGTAATGGGACATCCTCGTGGAGTGATGGTCCCTCACTGAGTGGAAATATTGCTTACTGGAACGAAAAAGCAGTATTTGACTAACAGCCCAGCCGACTTAAAAAATATGAACAACAGATACTTGCTGCTGAGAATGCGATGCTCAGTAATTGTTGCATGCTGAATCAAGCAACTTTATTGCCCTCTTCTGAAAATTAAATTGATGGGGAAGAAGTTTAACACACTTGTCTAGATATTACGCATTTATGCACCAAGGATGACCCTCTCAATGAGCCAGAATATGTCTTTCTTTTGACGGCTCATGTTTAAGAAACAATGAGGGAACTTTGAGAGAAGCCTAAGCAGTCTGCACAATTCAAGTAGTAGTAGAAGCTTTTTGGCTTTGAGGTATTACCTCTGCACAAGTATCAGAACGGATTGCCCTTACAAGAGGATGTTGCCTTTCACCACAAATGAGAGTGACAATATTTACAGATAGCCAGTATGGCTTTGATGTGGGCCATGACTTTCTGGCAGTTATGGTTACAAAGGGGGTTTAGGACCTCTTCAAGAACCCCCTTGAGAAATGGGGAATATGTAAAATAATTGTTAGATGTTTTGCAGTTGCTCCAGGAAATTGGAGTGGTAAAGTGTGCTGCCCACAGAACCAGCAATGATTATGTTACAGTCAGAAATCGATATGCAGATGAAGTTGTCCGGTATTATGTACTTGTGAGTTACTCATTTAATGGCAATTATTCAGATGAACCTGATGAGGACACTGCTTTCTCTATGTTGTTATCAGTAGCTGGCACTTGGAAGGGGGTTAAAAGGTTGCAAGGTTTCAGAAGCAGAACAACAAGGCTGTATTAGAGCAGGTTGTGTTAAGGATGAGAATAACATTTGGGTTAGAAAACCTGTTTTGCTAGACAGTGTGTTGTTTCCCATGACGCAACATTTCCATGGTACCGCGCACATCGGAAGAGATGTTATGGGTAGGTTGTTTAGGCTGAAATGGTTCATTCCCTGATTTAGAGTTCTAGCAGAAGAATTGTGCCACAGATGTGTAACAAGTCACCATATGAATGGGGGATGAAGAACACTAGTAAGCATGGGTCATGTAGGAAGATCAGGTGGACCATTCAATAGGATGGAGATGGTCTTTATTGAGATGCTTGTATGTAATGGGCTGAGATACGTCTTGGTCATAGTGTACATTTTTCTCTCAATCAGTGGAAGCCTGCCCAACACAGAAAAATGATAGTCTCGCTGTAGCTAAACATTTTTTGCTTGAACTCATACCCTGGTACAGATTTCCAGTTTCTCTAGAGGCAGACCGAGGGACTCATTTTAATAATGAGTCCGTAGAATGCTGTGTGTGGCTCTTAAAATGGAACAGAGATTACACTGTAGCTATCATCCTGAGGGTTCATGAATAGTGGAGCAAGTGAATAGTCACGATTGGCCAAAGTTTGTGCTTCCACTTCTCCTAAATGGGCAGATGCATTTCCACTAGTTCTGGTGAGTCTTACCCCTGGCAGGAGAACAGGATTATCACCTCATGAAATCCTCATGTGACATTCAATAAGACTATTCGCTGTACCTGCTTATGCACTTGTGAGCGTTACAGATGATATGATACTCAATTACTGCAAAGGTTGGCTGATATGGTGCATCTGTTTCTCACTATATTGGAGCTATCACTGCCAATCTACATTAGGAGCAGTGCCATGACCTTAGTCCTGGTGACTGGATTTTGGTGAAGAAGCATGTGCGGAAGTCCTGTTTAAAGCCAAAGTGGTAAGGCCCCTACCAAATCTGATCCTAAATACTTCTACCAATTGTGCTGGGATACCTAATTGGGTGCATGTATCACACACTCAAAGAGTAAGGTGTCCACATGAATAAATATTGTTCTTTCAACCAAGTTAGAGAGCATCTGTGACAGCACATTCCGAAGATCTAGAGAAGGATGAAGAATAGCAAGACCTCACACCAGTGCAAGTTCCTGGGAAATCCCTGAGTGGTGAGGAAGTAACCTCTGAAGAAACTGTTGGAGTATCACAAGAGCACTTGAAATACCCTGATGAAGGAACAAGTGTGAGAAAAGAAGGAAAAATATGGATATTTGAATGTCAAAGTGGTAAAAGATGATTAAGATCAAGGTGCCGATTACGATCCTGTAAAAACCGGGTACGAACCGTCGGACGGAGCATATTCTCCGTCCGACTCGTACCCGGTCGGAACAATATACAAACATGGAAGTACGATTCGCACGGAAATACTATTTCCGTACGATTCGTACAAAACACCGACCGACGAAAATATACATACAAATGTGATCCGGGAAAGCGCCGACGTGACGTCGGGACGCACGCAGCCTGCCATTCACGAACCAGGAAGTACGATTCGCACCGACGTCATCCCGCACGGAGAATATTTTCCGGCAGCCAAAAACTGCCAGGAAATCAGGACGACGCGAACAAGAAGTACCTGCACACGACGGACAGACATGGACCCGAACCTACGTGTCATCCCGGCCCTCATAGCAGTCGACCTCCTCTACAGGTTCCGACGCAGACGCCGCAGAAGGTCGGAACAACAAAGGGAGGGGGGAAAGGGGGGGGCAGGAGCAGGGGCAGGCCACAAAACCCCCACCCAAGTCACACAGCACACATGCCCTGGACATACCTGACCCCCAGGCCCTGGTCACTACGAGGGGGTGGGGGCGTGTCCAGCAAAGCCAGCGTCCGCCACAACGGAAGTGGTTGACTACGCGAACCGGTAACACAACAATACAGGTACGTCCCGTACCCATGCCTTAAGAGCGTGGGTACGAGTCGTACCACGCCCACACCTACGTCACCCCAACAATGGCGGGACGGCTCGTACCCACGTGGTAAAGGCCTGGGTACGGCCTGCACAAGCATTCCACAGCATGGGTACGGATATGTATGGACCGTACCCCCACCCCCGTATGCATGGAGCGCACCCCCATCCCAACAGTGTATGTACGGACCGTACCCCCACCCCCGTATGCATGGAGCATACCCCCCATCCCAACAGTGTACGTACGGACCGTACCCCCACCCCCGTATGCATGGAGCGCACCCCCCATCCCAACAGTGTACGTACGGACCGTACCCCCACCCCCGTATGCATGGAGCGTACCCCCCATCCCAACAGTGTACGTACGGACCGTACCCCCACCCCCGTATGCATGGAGCGTACCCCCCATGCCAACAGTGTACGTACGAACTGTACCCCCACCACGTATGCATGGAGCATACCCCCACCCCAACCGTGTATGTACAACCCGTACCCTCACCCGCGTATGTATGGAGTGTACCCCCAACCGTGTATGTACGACCCGTACCCTCACCCGCGTATGTATGGAGCGTACCCCCACCCAAACCGTGTATGTACGACCCGTACCCTCACCCGTGCATGTATGGAGCGTACCCCCACCCCAACCGTGTATGTACGACCCGTACCCTCACCCGCGTATGTATGGAGCGTACCCCCACCCCAACAATGTATGTCCGACCCGTACCCTCACCCGCGTATGTATGGAGCGTACCCCCACCCCAACAGTGTATGTACGGCCCGTACCCCCACCCCAACCGTGCATGTCCGGCCCGTACCCTCACCCGCGTATGTATGGAGCGTACCCCCACCCCAACCGTGTATGTACGACCCGTACCCTCACCCGCGTATGTATGGAGCGTACCCCCACCCCAACCGTGTATGTACGACCCGTACCCTCACCTGCGTATGTATGGAGCGTACCCCCACCCCAACCATGTATGTACGACCCGTACCCTCACCCGCGTATGTATGGAGCGTACCCCCACCCCAACAGTGTATGTACGGCCCGTACCCCCACCCCAACCGTGCATGTCTGGCCCGTACCCTCACCCGCGTATGTATGGAGCGTACCCCCACACCAACCGTGTATGTACGACCCGTACCCTCACCCGCGTATGTATGGAGTGTACCCCCACCCCAACCGTGTATGTACGACCCGTACCCTCACCCGCGTATGTATGGAGCGTACCCCCACCCCAACAGTGTATGTACGGCCAGTACCCCCACCCCAACCGTGCATGTCCGGCCCGTACCCTCACCCGCGTATGTATGGAGCGTACCCCCACCCCAACAGTGTATGTACGGCCCGTACCCTCACCTGCGTATGTATGGAGCGTACCCCCACCCCAACAGTGTATGTGCGGCCCGTACCCTCACCCGCGTATGTATGGAGCGTACCCCCACCCCAACAGTGTACGTACGGACTGTACCCCCACCCGCGTATGCATGGAGCGAACCCACACCCGTGTATGTTCTAAGCGTACATATCCTGAAATAGGAGGGTTGGGTGCAGAGTCCTCCCAGCAGTGCCCAGACATAAGAGGGGTGTGTGCAGAGTCCTCCCAGCAGTGCCCAGACACAGGAGGGGTGGGTGCCTAACACTCACAGCAGTGCCCAGACACAGGAGGGGTGTGTGCAGAGTCCTCCCAGCAGTGCCCAGTCATAAGAGAGGTGTGTGCAGAGTCCTCCCAGCAGTGCCCAGTCATAAGAGGGGTGTGTGCAGAGTCCTCCCAGCAGTGCCCAGACACAGGAGGGGTGGGTGCCTAACACTCACAGCAGTGCCCAGACACAGGAGGGGTGGGTGCCTAACACTCACAGCAGTGCCCAGACACAGGAGGGGTGGGTGCCTAACACTCACAGCAGTGCCCAGACACAGGAGGGGTGGGTGCCTAACACTCACAGCAGTGCCCCTGCAAAGAAAAGGGTGGAGTACCCACAGATCCAATGCCCACAAATGTCAGTCAGGTGCACAAAGATCCTGCAGTACATGTACCTCATGTGTGCGAGGCTGGGAGTATACACATGCATAGCGCCGAAAAGAAAACATGTCCACATGAAGTCATGACAACAGTCTACATACACAAGTACAGTGACCACCAAGGACGCCACGAATGATGCAGGTGGAGACATCGCTCAGCATGCATGGCCAAAGTCTAATGAGTCCGTCACACACCCAGCCAATGTAGACACAGCTCAGCACCACATATTGGAATGACCCTGCAGGGAAGATGTCAGGTTACACAGAGGAAGGAACACACCTTGGGACGATGTCACCATGCAGTAACTGCTTACATGAACAAAGTTATGTAGCCAACAGCTTGTGATGGCACACAGATACCAAGGTCCACCCTATGACCAGCACAAGACTACAATTCCCACACACCCAACACATTATCACCACCCAAAATAATGGAGCAGGTCCACCAACAGCAATACCAGATAGACAGTAGTGTACTAAGGAAAAAGAAATTGCTTTATTCAGCATCCAAAAATCTGTTTGTCCCTTGAAAGTTCAAAATGTACAATGCCCATAGGGCGATCCAAAGTTCAAATCCAGGTGGGGGACACAGTGGGATGCGTGTCCCCTAGCTTGCCTGCACAGTCAGACTCCTTTGTCTTCCAGAGGGGGGGGCATCATGTGGGGGGGAAGGACCAGGCACCGCAGGGACATGAGGGCGAAGGGTAGGCGTCGTGGGTGCAGGGACGGAGGACTCCACCACAGGGGGTGCGGCTGCGCCAAAGGCGGAGGTCAGGATGGCGCTGCACACCTTAGCAAGGTCCTCCAGCGACTCCCCTGCACCCGAAGGAACTACAGGCCCCAAGGAGTGGGGGGGGGTCTAAGGGATGGGTCGCAGCGCCACTGGGGGAGGGTGTGGACAGGGGGGGGGACTCAACCACCCTGACGGGGACTCCTTTGACCGCTTGCGGGGTGGTGTCACTGTGGGGCTCAGGGACAGAGCGGCCATGAAGGAGTCTTTGCTGGATTTGTGGCCAGGAGAGCTGAGGGGAGGGGATTTGGAGGGAGTGGATTTTGTGGAATGCGGACTCCCACTCTGGCTGCGTGTCTTACGTTTTCCCCCCGACCCAGTGGGTGTGCCTACTTCACCCTGTGTGTGCGTGCCAGGAGGTGTGCGTTTGACCTTCCCTGCTGGTGTGGTGCCTGTGTCTGTTGTGGTGGGTGTATGCTGACGTCTGGGTGTACGTGGGACAGGCATGGGAGTGGGAAGTGTGGATGGGTCAGGGGTAGGGGGTTGGACGAAGCGCTGCAGGAGACCCACTGCTGCAGTCAGTGTCGAGTCAATGGACCTCAGCAAGTTGTGTTGGTCAGCCTGCGATGAGAAAATGCCCTCCAAGTATGCCTCCATGTTGTTCAGCACTTGGCTGTGGCCATGGAGGACATTAAGCATCGCAGCCTGACCAACCTGCAACTGCCGCTGGATGTCCACAGACTCGGCATTGGCGGCAGCAGTGGAGACAGGGGCAGGGGGTGCGGTGCCTGGCAGGAAGGAGACATGTGGTGACTGGGCACGCTGGGAAGGGACACGAGCAAGTGGGAGGCAGCTGATGGCAATGGAGGGGGCGGGGAGAGATGTTGTGCCGCTGTCAGCTGGTGGTGCAGCCTCCGCCCACTCAGAGAGCTCAGCCTCGGACCCGTCAGCTTCATATTCTGTGGTGGCAGTGGACAGGTCCTCCGCCTCACTCCCCTCCGCCTCAGTTCCATTCGATGTGCCAGCCAAGATGTCACCACTGGTACTGGTGCTCGGTCCCTTCGCTCGGTCTGTGCTGATGTCTCCATCCGTGTCCCCCGACGATGCTGTGGGCAAGGTGAAGAGACAGGAATTAATCATACACCTGTATACATATGTTACATGAGTCCAATCTACATAGGTTACAGTGCATAGCCTGAAAAGAAAGATGAGTAATATCTACAAAACAAGGTACATATGTAGGCCCTGCAACACACAGTTGGTTGACCCACCATGCCACTGAAAAACTATGGAGAGCATGACATAATAGCAAATGACATGAAATGGATTTTGACAGAGGAGCCAGGCTCTGGGGACAATCCAGCACTGCATCTGCACCACACAGCGTTGCCGAAAATAGGGATGAGCAGGGACCATATCCATGAACTTTAGGCACATGCTGCATAGGTAATACTGAAAACATGCCCACCATGACTGGCTCACTGCACCTTGAGTTTATGTCCAGACAAACATCACACACTGGCCAGACCTAGCAAGGAGATTTCAGGTTTTGACATGTAGGCTTTGCCCGCACCAACCACCCCCTACATGAGACAATTTGTTGAGACACAGGAAGCACTTACATCTCTTAGTCTGGGTGAAATACACATGGGCTGGAAAAATGCTAGATTGGACACAAAATACCCAAGGTACGCCTGTCCAAATAACCATGTACAAATGGGCATCATCAGATGATTGTAACAAGACACACAGGCACTGGCCACCGTGAGTATGAACAAGGAAAATCAGGTCAGGCTGTACAGTGGACACTTGTACTACATATTACGTCAATGTACATGGTGCCAGAGGACAATGGCAAAGAGCACAACCTATGCTGTAGACACTGAGAGTGTCCACATTTTGTGATGACACACATGACACCTAGGAAAATATGCCCCAGGGGACAGTAGTGGCCACACAACTCCATGGTCCTGAATGGGAATGACTGCAACACACGCCACCATCCCTGCACTATGCGTATCGCACACTCATGCACATCATGTAACAGGCCACAACATAGGACATGCGTGCTGTAAGGCATGACACTTGAGAGACTAACTCCCATGTCTGGACTCAGCATCAGTGCCAACTGACATGGAACCCACAAGTACTGAACTGGACAGGGCACAGGCAAGGTCCCAAAACCTGTTACACACCACCCCCACACATGATGCTACAGGCATTGTTCACGTGGATAAACTGCCAGCCTAGATAACCTTGTGAAGGAGTGACTACACACCGACCAGGGAACACATTGCAAGGAGGGGAAGGGAGGCAGGAGAGCACCGCTATACTGTGGGTAACAGGATCTGCACAGCACCTTTAGACCCTGGCAGTGTATCCATGCAACTGCGCACTTACAAATGCTGGTGACACACAACAAACACACATGTACCTACCCCCTTCCTGCTGCTGCTTCTCCTGTAAGCGCCTGTCCAAGTCTGGAAAGACCACCGCCAGCACATGCTTGTGGATGTGGGTCAGACAGCGGCGCCCACGGTTCTTATGGGTCTCAGGTGAGTCCCCCAGCAGGACCCGTGCGATCCTCCGCGTCCAGCACCGGATATCCTGCCAGCGTTTTCTCACCTGGGCCAGGCGCCGCTTGCGACCATCCGTCCTCCTCACGGCACTGACGGCGTTCATCCAGATCTGCTTCTTGGCAGAGGCGCATACCTGTGAGGATGAACAAGTGACACTACATCAATACACCTGGCACATGTCACAGAGACACATATTAGAACAAATTTGCTGGTTACAACAAGGCATAGTATGCATCCAACGCATTGCACCTTTGTCATAGGGACATTATCCTATGGGGAAGGGCAAAAGCAGTACGTGCCATTGAAAGTACACAGGTGGAATGAGGGCAACGACACAATCAATGATCCAGGCTCACACTGTGCATCACAAGCTACACCAGGATCATGTGCAGCACCTCAAAGCAGTCACATGCCACAGGCCACTGACGCTACCTCAGCAGAGTACACAAACACACACAGGCACAGGACATTCACCTGCCATTGCCAAATGCAGCTACAAACCTCACTCTGCACATGTGCCACTAGACGGGGGGGCTCACAGGTGTGGGGCTGGCTCTGCACGTCAGACACACAGCACTGCTCCCTGCTCACATCAGATGGGCAGGGTATCTCCATCCCTCATGCAGCCCGGGTGCTACACTCCACATATGCACCCACCCACATGACAGGGGACTTACACACACACCGATGTCCAGGGTACGAACACATCATGTGGACACTCTCAGCACAGGTACACAGAACTAACACACATCTGTGGGTACAGTCACCTGTCACACTGGGCTGACCACATAATCACATGAGGACTGTAGAGGCAACATTCCCAGGAGGATAAGACAGGGAGAATGTGGCATGCACCATGCAGTGATTGTCACAGTAAACACAATACAAGTGAGGACGGCAGACATACACCACAGCATGCTCTGGCTGGGAGACATCAGGCATTCCCCCCCCTGGTACCCCCCCTACAGTACATTGCATGTGTGTCACACCTGGACACAATGCCAGAAGTCACAGTCACAAAAAGGGACACAGTCTGTGCTAGTGGACTCTGCACTCACCTGATACCCTGGTCGCCCATACAGCGGGGGGTACTGTGGGAGGATCACATCCAGCAATGCCAGGTTCTCCTCCAGGGTGAAAGGCTGCGCCCTCTCCACAGACCTTGACATGGTTCCAGGGAATCACAAGCAGCAGCTGGGACGTAGAATCCAAAGATGTGCAGGCAAGTGCTCTCTCATGGGACCTGGCTGCCTTATATCTGCCTTGCTGGCCTGTTTCATGCACAGGAGTACAGAGTGATTGGTCACTCACATTTGCATCCTATGTTTCCTCCAATCCCTTTAAACCTAGCACAGTCAGTGGGTTTTCATTGTTTTTTTTCATGAGCATGATGTCAACTCCACAACCACTTTGCAACAAAGTAGATTCATTCAAACTGACTTTTGCTGTGCACCTGCAGAAACAAAATCATACTTTAAACTTGGTCTCCATGACAACCAGTATGCATGTAGGCCTTTATACTTGTCCCTCATGTGTCCCCTATGTAATTTGGAGATTCACACACAGGTACGGCGCGTTTCAGGGCCGTAGGGCACCCCAAATGCATAGCAACGGCCCGTACAGGCGTGTGTACGGTCCGTATCACTATGGGTACGCATACGCGAGCACACCCATAGTGATAGTGAGCGTACAGGCGTGTGTACGGTCCGAACGAACGAGCATGTGTTGTTGGTGGGTACACTCTGTCTGTCCTGTATTTTGCGTAGACTTCCAGCACGACCGCTTCTCCTGTCCTACTTATGTCCATGTGGTTTCCATGTAGGGGACTCTGGCTATCCCAACATGCCATGGCTGATCACACCTCTCCGCAACCCCAGCACGCCGGCCCAGCTCCGCTACAACACCGCCCATGGCCAGACAAGGCGAGTGATAGAGAGGACATTTGGCCTGCTGAAGAGCCGATTCAGATGCCTCCACAAGATCGGCGGTGCACTCCCATATGCCCCGGCGAAGGTCTGCAAAATCTTCATGGTCTGCTGCATGCTGCACAACATGGCAGTTGAGAAAGCTGTGCCACTCATCCTGGATCAAGATGATCAGGACCATCCACCCGTGAAGGACGAAGGGCTTGGCAATGGGGCTAGTGATGTGGAGGATATGGTTCCACAAGTGGACATTCGGAGTAGGCTCATACACGACTTCTTTGCTTAGTGGTGAGTACCAGTGTCTGAGTGTGCATGCATTGGTCCCCGTGTGGCATGTGTTGCGATGTGTGTGTCCATCTGCATGTATGCCACGTGAGTCAGAGGTGTGTGTGGATGTGCCACTCGAGTGATGGTGCCAGTGATGAGTGTATTTCCCCAGTCATAATTGTGACCTAGCATATTGTCATCCTTACATGTGTCGAGTACATGCACATGCAAGTGGCTGTGCTTTTTGTGGCTGACTTCTTGTGTGTCTCTCATCCCCAGGTACTTGCGCATGCCGTCTGCTGGTTGCATTGTTGTGGCACTGCTATTCCTCATGGACACGTCATCGTGTGCTGACTCAGCGTTACATGCACGGACAAGTTTGGAAGTCTCATTAGGGTAAGGGATGCATCAGGGGTGTATTGGGTGTGGCAGTTGTTTACGATGTGTGCACACTGCCCCTGTCGATGATTGGTTCCTCTGCAGACATGTCGCATCACCATGGGACACATTACATGTAGCTGGGTACACCTGAATAGATGGTCAGACTTGTTGACAGTCATCTGTGATGGGATAGTGGATTGTGATGATGGCATCAATGTGTGTAACACTGCCCTGGTACACATACGGTTTGCATTGGCTTGACATGGTGTGGGACTTCCACATCAGAGGATCAATGGTGTATGGCAGCCTCTCCGTAAGCAGCAGGGGGTGTTTCGCTGTTACACGACACTTGTGTGCCAGTTCCATGGCTATCACGCATTTGTGCTGCAGAAGGGGGGTTCCAGTGTTGGACCCACATGTTACTCCACATGACCTGTGTATGTGTACTCCGAGTTGCCTCTGCATTCCCGAATACATGACTAATAAAGGTGTCCCTATGCCTCCAAGGTGCCTCTTCTCAGTCAATGCTGGTGTGTTGCCACGGTGCATACGGCATGTCTGGCATGGTTTTCCGTGATAGTGGCTATGTGTCTATGTGTAGAGTAGCAAGATGCAAGCTGTTTGTGTGGGATTAGACTCTGTATTGTGCATGATGTCCATGACTGTGTGGGTATTGTGACATGTGCCATCCCCATGCATCCAACGTTGGCCAGGCCACCATTCTCTGCATCCACCTGACTCAAGCTTGCAGGACATGGTTCTGTCACCTGTCTACACATACCTGGGTGCCCCCCAGGACACTCCACATGATCCCTGACCTCTGCGCATGACTGTCGCTGTACTCAATATGTCTGTCGGCACGGTTGTGCGGCCACCCCCTCAGCTGGTTGGGCCCATCACGGGTGTGTATGGTGCTCCATGTCTGTGTTGCCTAATACATTGTGACCCATGTGTGTCCTGTGCCAGACTCAGGCCTCAGGGTATGGATGGTTGAAGTCATAGGAGAACTCAGGCATGGTTAGACTTTACAAGACACATGTAAGGTAATAATGCAAAATGTAGGCATCATCTCTTTATCGTGTAACTTTTTATTTGTGTTGGGGTACGTGGGGGGGGGGGTATGACATGAGGGGCTTTCCGGATGTGTGGAATCCAAAGTTCACTGGGGGAGTTGGTGTCCTTGCCATTGGAAATCATCAGAGTCCATGCCACAGTCTTTGTCAACATTGGTCAGACAGTGACCAGCAAGTCCATGTGGCAGAGAATGTCTTTTGCTGATGTGCTGCTGTTGATCCAGTGGGCCTGGTGCCAGGCCAGGTGTCCTGGGAGATGGTGCTGTTGCGCCGACCCTCATGGTCTTTTCCGTGGACGACCCGCCCTCCTGCGGGAACCCTCAGAAGCAGGCCGTGACGATGTTTGGGATGCTTCGTCGGATGTCTCCTCCTCCTCCTGATCCCTTCCTGTGGGTGGTGATGTTCTTGGCCTGGTGGCACAGGAAGGGTTGCCCATGTTGTCGGCCATCCGACGGAGTGTACGGTGAATTCCCGTGAACACCGTCACGAGCTCAGCCTGTCTGTCCTCCATCCGCCCTTGGTGTCGCAGTAGACAGGCATATTGCTCTGCATGTTGCTGGGCCTGCTGGGTCTTGATCTCCACGAGGGTCCCCTTCATCTCGTTGAGGGTGGACACAACCTGGCCCATGCCCGTGGTGTCCTGCCGGTATGTGTCCAGGATGTTTCTGACATGGGAATATACCGGTTCCGAAGCCAACTGGTCAGGCTCGCGCCTCCGCCGTCCTCCACTCCCACCACCCCTGCCCACTTGCACCTGGCCTGCCCTTGTGGGCACATCGGGTCTCCGGGACCCCTGAGGGGTGGCATTAGCGTTGTCGCCTGCCTCCTCCTGGGTGCCCGGTACACCGTGTCCCTCCTGGCCAGCCTGGCTGCATTGTGGTGGTGGGGCAGGGATCCTGGGTGTCTCCCGGGATGTGGCAGGAGTGGGGGTGGTGGTTGGCCCAGTTGTACCTGACGCAGGTGCTGCAGTTGGTTGGACACCAGAGGGGCCAGGTTGGTCGGGGTCATCCACAGAGTGGTGAGAGTCATCGCTGCCAGTGGGATCGTCATCCCGCAGAGCCGGGTCCTATGAGTCTTCCCCCCCAGTGTTGGGGGGTGATCCACGGTTGACCTGTGTGTGAGAGAGACAATGTTATTTTTGTTCCATGCAACATCCATGTTTCATTAGTTTCTAAGTTGGCACATTTCCTCTGGGTATTTGGATATGTCTTGCATTCCACTCACAGTGCACTTGTGCATGGGTATGTCCCTTGGCCACAGCTTTTGAGACTTTACCTATGTGTGGCACAGTCTTACTTGCTGCGTCAATTGTGACTGCAGTCAGCAGTGGAGTGAGCAGGTGTGGCGAGCCATGCATTGGCGCCTTCTGTGTTGCACTGCACGTGGGCACATGGAGTTGTTCCACACACTTATATAATGCAGGTAGCTGGCGTTGTGCTCATGCACAGGTTGAGACATGGCCCAGTGTTTTGCCATGGAGAAGAGAGGGGGATTCAGGCACTGGCCACCCTTGTCTACATGCACGCAGTCCACCTGCTGACGAGCAGACATTCCCACACCCCCCAAGGCTGAATTGGTCTCCCTGTGTCTCCCTTTCTCACTCCCTCTCTGTCCCCCTCTCCCTCCCTCCCTGTGTCAGCCTCCTCCCTCTGTCCGTCTCCCTGTGTCTCCCTCCCTCTCTCTCCCCCTCTCCCTCCCTCTGTGTGTCACCCTCTGTCACCTCAGCCCAGCTTCCTAGGCACACACTTTTTGCAGATCTTTGAATAACCCTTGGCTTGTTCATGTGAGTTTGTTTCTGATTTCCAGGCACCCATTGGGTGTAGTGTCTGTGTCTGCGCTGCTGCTGTGGTGGTGTGTGCTGCCACTCTTTCACAGTGTTGGCTGTTCATTAGCTGCTGTCATGTGCAAAAACGTGCCTTCACCCCCATGTCTTAATGCAAGGCGTCCGCCATTTGCTGGCAAGTCTTTCCTGTGTGGGGACACACTGTTTGTCTGGCTGTGACCTAGGCCATATGGGCAGAGGGCATTGTTGTCTGCTTCTGAGTTGCACTATGTGATTTTTGGGGCCCACACTCCCGCCATCCGGCTTACCGTGTCTTGTGTTGGTGTTTTCTGTGGCCTGTGACTTGGCATTGTCCAGCTGGGTGCATGGGGCATGGTGGCGCTAGTGGCATGTGCATGTTCATGGAGTGTGGTTGAGTCATGCGATAGCTTGGGGTGGTTGCGTGCATGATTGTGAGTTTGGTTGTGGATGACGTTCCCCCCATGTGAGGTGAGTTGTTTGTGTACTCACCCGGTCCTTCTACTCCGTCCACTGCCACCACTGGCAGGATGGCCATCACCCTCTCCTCCCAGGGATGGTATTGTACGCGTCTGCGGGGCGGCTCTCCTCCAGTGATGTTGGCCTGGTTGTGGTCGTCGGTCATTTTGGCTTGGACCCTCCTCCGCAGATCGTACCACCTGGCTTGGCATTCATGCCTGGTCCTTCTGGTGAACGCAACAGCATTCACAGCATCGACAATCGTCTGCCACATGGCTGTTTTTTCGGAAATGCTGGTCTGTCTGACCAATGTTCCAAAGAGGTGTGGGGTGTGGGTGTCGATGGTTGTGGGGGGTGTGGGTGTGGATGGTTGTGGGTGTGTGGGTGTGGTTGTGCAGGTGTGTGTGTGAATGTGATGAGGGGGTGTTTGTGAAGGTGGGTGTGTGAAGGTGTGCAAGTGTAAGGTGTAGTAAAGGTTCAAGTATGGTGCTGTGGGTTGTCTGGCAGCAGTGAGTCTGTTGCAAAGGCTCATGGTTTGTGTCTGTGGGCCCTTTTTATTGGTCCATTGGTGGGTGTGGCTGTGTTTGAACTTTGGGTGGGTGTGTTATAAGGAGTGGTTGTGTTTTGGGCCTCTGTTTGGGAGTTTGGCAGTTGCAGGTCAGTGAATGTGTTGTATTTGTGCTTGTTGGACATGTTTTATGGCTTTGTGCGATTCGAATAGAGTATTCTTGTGTTGTTTTGCTTTGTCCTGGTTGTGTACATGTGTTTTTAGCGTGTGTACGGTGTGTACATCGGCCATTTTGTTGTACAGTGCTGTCCTTGTCTCTGGCTTGGTACGACTCGTACATGCGCGATGTTGTGTGAAGGTGCTGGTGTTGGGGCCTGGGGTGCGCTCCGTACTCAGACTGTTGGGGTGGGGGTACGCTCAATACATACGCGGGTGAGGGTACGGGTCGTACATACACGGTTGGGGTGGGGGTACGCTCCATGCATATGCGGGTGAGGGTACGGGCCGGACATGCACGGTTGGGGTGGGGGTACGGGCCGTACATACACTGTTGGGGTAGGGGTACGCTCCATACATACGCGGGTGAGGGTACGGGTCGTACATACACGGTTGGGGTGGGGGTACGCTCCATACATACGCAGGTGAGGGTACGGTCCGTACATACACGGTTGGGGTGGGGGTACGCTCCATACATACGCGGGTGAGGGTACGGGCCGGACATGCACGGTTGGGGTGGGGGTATGGGCCGTACATACACTGTTGGGGTGGGGGTACGCTCCATACATACGCGGGTGAGGGTAGGGGTCGTACATACACGGTTGGGGTGGGGGTACGCTCCATACATACGCGGGTGAGGGTACGGTCCGTACATACACGGTTGGGGTGGGGGTACGCTCCATACATACGCGGGTGAGGGTATGGGCCGGACATGCACAGTTGGGGTGGGGGTACGGGCTGTACATACACTGTTGGGGTGGGAGTACGCTCCATACATACGCGGGTGAGGGTACGGGTCATACATACACGGGTGTACATACACGGGTGTACATACACGGGTATACATTCACGGGTGGGGGTACGTCTCGTACATACACGGGTGTACATACACGGGTGGGGGTTCGACTCGTACGTACATGGGTGTACATACATGGGTGGGGATTCGACTCGTACATAGGAGGGCTGGGGGGGTGGTTGGGCACGTACATACGGGGGCTGGGGGGAGTGTTGGGCACGTATGCGGGCACATGTCTCCATGGTTGCTATGGGAGTTCGGTGCAGACGGTGTTTTTTCCATCCGGTTGTGACATCGGACGCACGGGATGGATCGTACTTGCGCGGTCGGACTTCACTTTTGACATTTGTACGGTAAATCGTCCGAGGATGTGTCGGACACATTGTCCGACCCGAGGACGTGTGGGGAATTATTCCCAATGCGATTCGTATGGACTTTTTCCCATGCGAATCGTACTTGGCAGTTTGTACGGCACTTGTACGATTCGTACGGTAAAAAGACCGGATACGAGTCGTACGGGGAATTTTTTTCCAGGATCGTAATCGGCACCCAAGTGTATAAATCGAACGAATACAGCCTACAATATTTGAAGAAACGCAATCCAGCATTAAAAGTGACACAGAAGAGGATCAGCAGACACTTAGCAGATCCACGAAAGCAAGATAACATTTTCGAAGGTGTTCAGCACCTGAATGGGCCTACTATACGAGAAATATGCTAATTGGCTCAAATCAAAGTCTAGACGAATTGAGCTCCAAGTCTTTTGAACCTCCATGATATGCCACACTGACAAGCAGCATTTATTTAAAACAAAATATTTCAAACAAATATTACAAATTGAGAACTTGATGAACATTGACATTTGAACTTGACGAAAAGAATTTCCAACGACAAATGATTAGCTGTGTAAAAGCCAAGAATGAAAAGAGACTGACAATAAACAAATTAATAAAAACAATAAAAAGAATTAAGAAGAATTCCCTAGGGCCAAGGTTGCAGTATAACAGTAGGGATAACACATTTAGAAGAAGACGGAGTATGGCTAGGGATAACTCACAGAGATTTCTGAAGGAAATAACTGCAATTAGATTTCGAGAAAGTTTCTCTTTGCACAAGTAGAAGTTAAGGCTGGAATTCGAATCTGCTTGCTGCTGTATTCTACTTAAGGTCTGACTGTAGACAAACATGTATTTCCTTATCAAAGCTAGATGTAGGATCATTGTAGGTTTCACTTTAATAGTTATATTAATAGTAATCATAACACTGTTAGTTGGACTCAACTTTGCACCAGAGATATGTATGCCTGTATCTACACCTACAACTACAAAACATGCACACACAATAGATTAAACAAAACTGAAAGCTTTTTTTTTACTATTCAAAAGAAGAGTTTTCAACCAATGTTTATTCTAAATTAGTTCAGGAATACTCACAAGCTTTAGACACTAAAAACGGGTACATGTGTGCAAACTTACCTTCTTCAGCTGCAGATGAGGTGACTTATCACCACATCCCATTGTCATATGCAATTGCAATTAGCATTCTGTGTATCTTGTTTTAAAGATAGGAACGCTTTGAATATTATTTTTCCATTTATGACATAATTCTTTCAAAAGTAACTCTTCAAAAAAGTAGGAACTTACATCCACAGGCAAAAGTATTTCTTTACCCACAATTTTAGACACTGTTAAGGAATACAAAAATAATTTATCTGTTTGATGAGACCCTTAGAAACAGCATACGTTTTACATTAAAGGAAAGGCAAGCTCAGATCTTTCATAGTACAGAAAAAGATGATGGTTTTAAGAATGTATGGCAGAAAGAAGAGGATGAATATGAAAAGAAAATGATATATCCAATAATGACTGATGAAAAAAGGGAAATAATATGTTTACAAAAGATTAAACCAATTTAGAAAAAGGCACATAGTGATCAGTATTGAAAACACACATTTGAAATTTTGGGAGGGCCTGTTCAAATTCTTACAGGGCAGGAAGCAGTCACTCCAGGGGGTTGTTTTGTCTGAGGACAAAATGTTTATTTCCAGTTACCTGCTGATTTGAAAGGTATTTGTTATTTAGCTTTATTGTTTCCTAAAACGTACCATGTAAATAGCATAGATGCTGCCACCATGACACCATCTAATAGACATGCACTAAGTGTTGATGATAGAACACATTTTGGAGCAATCATACCACTTGTAGGAGTAGATTTGAATGATGAAAAGATTATTAAGATGTCAACAGTATTGGACAACTTTGCAACTCGAACATATGGTGCTTTGATAGCTGTTACCATAGAATTAGTGGCTATTAGATCAATAGTTTTGCAAAAATCGATTTGCTGGCAAAGAAAGACAGAGTTTTCCCTGTTTATTTTGCTAAAGATTCATGCTTATTACTGATTCTCTCATCAGGATCCTTCGTGAGTATCTGAACTGACACCTTTAATCCTTCTCGCAATTGAACTTGACTTAGTTTAGAATAGGGAAGTTTATTAATGGAACGTGCTTGTTGCATTTTATAGTATTGATGCTTTATTTGATTTGATAAACTGACTTATCTTATTACTAAACATTGATTGAATATGTTGACCTTTAATGATAAAACTTGGAAAATAATATTTAACATAAGAAAGAACAATTAAATGATTTGGAAATGAAACCCTTCAACTCACACTTAACTTACTTTAGTGACTGAATTAAAAGTAATGATAATTGATAATGCTATACATTGAATTCAGCTCTTTACATCTCAGCTGACAACAAAGATCCATCGACCTGTACGGGGGGTTGATGGTGATGAGTAGGGGTGGGCGGAATTTGCGTAATCGCGTCACGCAAATCTCCGCGAAACGGTAAAAAATCTCCGCGAACATGCAGAAATTCCGCGAACACGCGGAATTGCTTGTTCGCGATACTTTTTTCCTGTTCGCGATCGCTGTTTGCGTGCTCGGGGTGAAATATCTCGCGAACACGCATATTGAGAACGCGAACAAGCAAACATTTCGCGAAGTTGCGGAACGCAGATTTTTGGGCAATTTCGCGTTCTCCGCGGAACGCAAAATTACCCAAATTCCGCAAATTCCGCAAACGGAACGGAATTTACCGCCCAGGCCTAGTGATGAGTAAGTGATAGTAGAACCATGTGCTCCAGCGCCTCAAATATACTGAAGCTGGCAGGTTGACACCTATAAAAGTGCATTTTGTACTAACCTTATGCAACAGATACTAATAGGTCACGAGCACCACTGCCCATTCCTTCACTATTCCCTCACAAACAGTCCCAAGCAGTGTTAATTTGTAAAAGAATAAGGGCCAGAGTCCACAGTTTAACTCAAAAGCCTGAGGGCGACACTGTTGATGGTTGGGATGCCAAAATTAAAGGCTGCATTGTCTTGGTTCCATCTCATGGCAATTCACCACCAGACACTTCTTTCCTCTTTATCACAGTCTCGAACGATTTTTTTCATCCCTGATTTCGCCCTATACCATTGTTTATAAGTCTTTCTCTTCCTCCTCCTTTTCCACTTTTGTGTTTTCCTCTCTCCTGCTCTGGGTCAATGTCTGGTGTGGAAAAATAAGTGCCAGTCCAAAACATGAGCGCCACTGGGCTCCACCTGCAACCATTGGCTCAAAGTAAGCGCTGGTCCTAATTTGGTAGCAATCCTTAAAAACATGAGAAGCCTGAGCAATCCTTTAAAAATATCAGTCTTCAAAACAGTAGCGGCTCGTGGAGGGAGTGCTGCGGGCAGTGGGGTGGGGCGGGGTGGGGGAGGAGCAGGGTGGGGGGTAGTAAACTAAGGGCCACTGCTGGTAATTAACAATTTAGATATTTACACTGAACCCGCACCCCTTCACATATTAAACCAAGGTCTACCTCATCTTCGCATTTATTTATGCATTGTAATCATTTTACAGGTTTCTTTCTTCTGGCTTTCCATCATTAGGCTTATTGAATATGATGCAAATATGAGACATCATATAATAATAATGTTCTCTTTCAACTCAGTCCAGCAGGAATACATCTGTAGGAAAACGGCCAAAGCAAGAGTTAATATATTCTGAGATCAATAGTTTTAGTCTCAGATAATTCCTCTTCTGCTTCATGCCCAAGTTATAATTTTTTCTCATGTTGCTGAAATGAAGCATTCATCTATTAATTGGTCCAGTGTATCGATCCTTTGTTAGGTTATGCCAGACAAAATCCTTTTTATTAACCTGTAATTGTGGTTATTTTTATTACAGCCTTTTTTCTGTACCTAAATATTTATTTTCCTATTTCTGCGCACATTTCGAAATGTCTCCTTTCGCTATCAGCAGATCATGTTTTTGTTTCTTTTCATTTTTATAAAATGGATGCTACTGCCAACATTCTCTTCTCCTATTTAAGTTTGGTGGAGTGCAAGACATGAGTAGATGCGAAAACACCGTGGAGTCCAGGTAGGGAAAAAAGTGTCTTATGACATCTCATGGGAGCGTCCACAGATGTTTAGATTGTCAACCTTGTTGGGGCTGAGGGAGCCAATAGAAGAACATGCGTCAATTGGTCAAAAACAGATGTTCGTTTTACACTCATCCTACCAGATTTATCTTTTCTGTGTGCATAGATTAGGAGGATTCTTGGACTTTATGGGGCCATATTGGAGCTTAATTAATTTTGAAGGCAATCATTCCAATATAAAGTTGGTGTAATCAAATCTCTCCTGACTGACATTTAGGTGCCTATTACGATCCTGTAAAAAATTTCCCCGTACGACTCGTATCCGGTCTTTTTACCGTACGAATCGTACAAGTGCCGTACAAACTGGCAATCACGATTCGCATGGTAAAAAGTCCATACGAACCGCCTTGGGAATTATTCCCCACACGTCCTCAGGTCGGAAAATGTGTCCGACACGTCCTCGGACGATTTACCGTACAAATGTGAAAAGTGAAGTCCGACTGAGGAATCACGATCCTACCCGTGCGTTCGATCTCACAACCGTATGGTAAAAACACCGTCCGCACCGAACTCCCATTGCAACCATGGAGACATGTGCCTGCATACGTGCCCAACACTCCCCCCAGCACCCATACGTTCGAGTCGTACTCCCCGTGAATGTACACCCCCCCCCTGTATGTACACCCGTGTACGTGTCGAACCCCCACCCGTGTATGTACACCCCTGTACGTTCGAGTCCTACCCCCACCCGTGTACATGTCGTACCACCGTGTATGTACCCCCTGTACGTTCGAGTCGTACCCCCACCCGTGTACGTATCGTACCACCGTGTATGTACACCCCAGTACGTTCGAGTCCTACCCCCACCCCTGTACGTGTCGTTCCACCGTGTATGTACACCCCTGTACGTTCGAGTCCTACCCCCACCCGTGTACGTGTCGTACCACCGTGTATGTACACCCCTGTACGTTCGAGTCCTACCCCCACCCGTGTACGTGTCGTACCACTGTGTATGTACACCCCTGTACGTTCGAGTCCTACCCCCACCCCTGTACGTGTCGTACCACCGTGTATGTACACCCCAGTACGTTCAAGTCCTACCCCCACCCGTGTACGTGTCGTACCACCGTGTATGTACACCCCAGTACGTTCGAGTCGTACCCTCACCCCTGTACGTGTCGTACCACCGTGTACCTACACCCGTGTACGTCAGAGTCATACCCCCACCCCTGTACGTGTCGTACCACCGTGTATGTACACCCCTGTACGTTCGAGTCCTACCCCCATCCGTGTACATGTCGTACCACCGTGTATGTACACCCCTGTACGTTCGAGTCGTACCCACACCCGTGTACGTGTCGTACCACCGTGTATGTACACCCCAGTACGTTCGAGTCGTACCCCCACCCCTGTACGTGTCGTACCACCGTGTATGTATACCCCTGTACATTCGAGTCCTACCCCCACCCGTGTACGTGTCGTACCACCGTGTATGTACACCCCTGTGCGTTCGAGTCCTACCCCCACCCGTGTACGTGTCATACCACCGTGTATGTACACCCCTGTACGTTCGACGTGTCGTACCACCGTGTATATCACCCCAGTACGTTCGAGTCCTACCCCCACCCGTGTACGTGTCGTACCACCGTGTATGTACACCCCAGTACATTTGAGCCGTACCCCCACCCCTGTACGTGTCGTACCACCGTGTACCTACACCCGTGTACGTCAGAGTCGTACCCCCACCCTTGTACGTGTCGTACCACCGTGTATGTACACCCCAGTACGTTCGAGTCGTACCCCCACCCCTATACGTGTCGTACCACCGTGTACCTACACCCGTGTACGTCAGAGTCGTACCCCCACCCCTGTACGTGTCGTACCACCGTGTATGTACACCCCTGTATGTCAGAGTTGTACCCCCACCCGCGTATGCATGGAGCGTACCCACACCACAATATCCTAAGGATGGAGCGCACCCCAGGCCCCAACATCCCAACCGATAGTACGACTCGTACCAAGCCACACACAAGGACAGCACTGTACAACAAAAAGGCCCATGTACACACCGTATACACGCCAAAAAACGCACGTACACAACCAGGACAAACCAAAACGACACAATAATACACCATTCGAATGGCACAAAGCCACAAAACATGTCCAACAACTACCAAAACAACACATTCACTGACCTGCAATAGCCAAAAACAAACAGAGGCCCAAAACACCACCACTCCTTATAACACACCCACCCAAAGTTCAAACACAGCCACACCCACCAATGGACCAATAAAAAGGGCCCACACACACAAACCATGAGCCTTTGCAACAGACTCACTGCTACCAGACCCCACAGACAACCTACAGCACCAAACTAGAAGCTTCACCACACCTTACACTTGCACACCTTCACACAACCACCTTCTCTAACACTCCCTCATCACATTCACACACACACCTGCACAACCACACCCACACACCCACAACCATCCACACCCACACCCCTCACCATGCCCACTAACAAGAATCCAAAGTTCAGTAACCGAGAGTTGGAGGTCCTTGTTGAGGAAATCCTCAGAGTCGAGCCACAGCTCTTTGGAACCTTGGTCAGACAGACCAGCATGGCAGAAAAAACAGCCATGTGGCAGACCATCGTCGATGCTGTGAATGCTGTTGCGGACACCAGAAGGAACAAGCAGGAATGCCAAGCCAGGTGGTACGATCTGCGGAGGAGGGTCCGAGCCAAGATGCTGGATGAACACAACCAGGCCAACGCCACTGGAGGAGGGCCGCCCCGCAGACCCGTACACTACCATCCCTGGGAGGAGAGGGTGATGGCCATACTGCCGGTGGAGACAGTGGAGGGATTAGGAGGACTCCGAGACCCGGGTGAGTACACAAACAACGCACCTCACATGGGGGGAACGTCATCCACAACCAAAATAACAAACTGGCACGCAACCCCCAAGCTATCGCATGACTCAACCACACTCCATGAACACGCACATGCCACTGCCGCCACCATGCCCCATGCACCCAGCTGGACAATGTCAAGTCACAGGCCACAGAAGACACCAACACATGACACGGTAACCCGGATGGCGGGAGGGTGGCCCCCAAAATTCACATAGTGCAACTCAGAAGCAGACAACAATGCCCTCTGCCCATATGGCCTAGGTCACAGCCAGACAAACAGTGTGTCCCCACACAGGAAAGACTTGCCAGCAATTGGCGGACGCCTTGCATCAACACATGGGGGTGAAGGCACTGTTTTGCACATGACAGCAGCTAATGAACAGCCAACATTGTGAAAGAGTGGCAGCACACACCACCACAGCAGCAGCGCTGAGACACACACTACACCCAATGGGTGCCTGGAGATCAGAAACAAACTCACATCAACAAGCCAAGGGCCATTCAAAGATCTGCTAACAGTGTGTGCCCAGGAAGCTGGGCTGAGGTGACAGAGGCTGACACACAGAGGGAGGGAGAGGGGGACAGAGAGGGAGGGAGAGGGGGACAGAGAGGGAGGGAGAGGGGGACAGAGAGGGAGGGAGACACAGGGAGAGCAAATCAGTCCTTTGGTGTGTGGGAATGTCTGCTCGTCAGCAGGTGGACTGCGTGCATGTAGACAAGGGTGTTCAGTGCCAGCACCCCCCCTCTCCTCCATGGCAAAACACAGGGCCATGTCACAACCTGTGCATGAGCACAACGACAGCTACCTGCATCATTGAAGTGTGTGTAGCTACTTCATGTGCCCACGTACAGTGCAACACGGAAGGCGCCAATGCACGGCTCGCCACACCTGCCCACTCCACTGCTGACTGCAGTCACACTTGACGCAGCAAGTAAGACTGTGCCACACATAGTTAAAGGCGCCAAACCTGTGCCCAAGGGACACACCCATGCACAAGTGCACTGTGAGTGGAATGCCAGACAGATCCAAATTCCCAAAGGAAATGTTCCAATTTTGAAACTGATGAAACATGGATGTTGCATGGACCAAAATTAACATTGTCTCTCTCACACACAGGTCAACCTCGTGGTTCACCCCCCAACACTGGGGGGGGAAGACTCACAAGACTCTGCAGGAGGCCGATCCCACCGGCAGCGACGACTCTCACCACTCAGTGGGCGAACCCGACCCCGACCAACCGAGCACCTCTGGTGTCCAACGACCTGCAGCACCTGCGTCAGGTACAACGGGGCCAAGCACCACCCCCACTCCTGCCACATCCCAGGAGACACCCAGAATCCCTGCCCCACCACCACAAAGCAGCCAGGCTGGCCAGGAGGGACACGGTGTCCCGGGCACCCAGGAGGAGGCAGGCGACAACGCCAATGCCACCCCTCAGGGGTCCCGGAGACCCAATGTGCCCACAAGGGCAGGCCAGGTGCAAGTGGGCAGGGGTGGTGGGAGTGGAGGACGGCGGAGGCGCCAGCCTGACCAGTTGGCTGGGGACCCGGTATATTCCCATGTCCGAAACATCCTGGACACATACTGGCAGGACACCACGGGCATGGCCCAGGTTGTGTCCACCCTCAATGAGATGAAGGGGACCCTCGATGAGATAAAGACCCAGCAGGCCCAGCAACATGCCTGTCTACTGCAACACCAACGGAGGATGGAGGACAGACAGGCTGAGCTCGTGACGGTGTTCACGGGGATTCACAATACACTCCGTCAGATGGCCGACAACATGGGCAACCCTCCCTGTGCCAGAAGGCAGAGAACATCACCACCCACAGGGAGGGATCAGGAGGAGGAGGAAACATCCGACGGAGCATCCCAGACGTCGTCACGGCCTGCTTCTGAGGGTCCCCGCAGGAGGGCGGGTCGTCCACAGAAAAGACCGTGAGGGTCGGCGCTACATCACCATCTCCCAGGACACCTGGCCTGGCACCTGGCTCACTGGAGCAACAGCATCACAGCATCAAAAGACATTCTCTGCCACATGGCCTTGCTGGTCACCGTCTGACCAATGTTGACAAAGACTGTGGCATGGACTCTGAGGATTTCCAATGGCAAGTACACCAACTCCCCTACTGAACTTTGGATTCCAAATACCCGGAAAGCCCCTCATGTCATACCCCCCCCCCACTAAAATAAAAAGTCACACCATGATGAGCAGATGCCTGCTGGTTGCATTATTACCTTACATGTGTCTTGTAAAGTCTAACCATGCCTGAGTTCTCTTTTGACTTCAACCATCCACACCCTGGGGCCTGAGTCTGGCACAGGACACACGGGTCACAGTGAATTAGGCAAGACAGACATGGAGCACCATACACACCCCTGATGGGCCCAACCAGCTGAGGGGGTGGCCGCACAACCGTGCTGACAGACATATTGAGTACAGCAACAGTCATGTGCAGAGGTCAGGGATCATGTCCAGTGTCCTGGGGGGCACCCAGGTATGTGTAGACAGGTGGCAGAACCATGTCCTGCAAGCTTGAGTCCGGTGGATGCACCTAATGGGGGCCTGGCCAACGTTGGATGCATGGGGATGGCACATGTCACAATACCTACACAGTCATGGACATCATGCATGATACACAGTCACATCCCACACACACAGCTTGCATCTTGCTACTCGACACATAGACACATAGCCACAATCAGGGAAAACCATGCCAGACATGCTGGATGCACCGTGGCAACACACCAGCATTGACTGAGAAGAGGCACCTTGGAGGCATAGGGACACCTTTATTAGTCATGTATTCCGGAATGCAGAGGCAACTCGGAGTACACATACACAGGCCATGTGGAGTAACATGTGGGTCCAACACTGGCACCCCCCTTCTGCAGCACAAATGCGTGATAGCCATGGAACTGGCACACAAGCGTCGACTAACAGCTAAACACCCACAGCTGCTCACGGAGAGCCTGCCATACACCATTGATCAGCTGATGTGGAAGTCCCACAGCATGTCAACCCAATGCAAACCGTATGTGTCCGAGGGCAGTGTTACACACATTGATGCCATCATCACAATCCACCATCCCATCACTGATGACTGTCAACAAGTCTGACCATCTATTCAGGTGTACCCAGCTGCATGTCATGTGCACCATGGTGATGCGACATGTCTGCAGAGGAACCAAACATCGACAGGGGCAGTGTGCATACATCGTGAACAACTGCCACACCCAATACACCCCTGATGCATCCCTTACCCTAAGGAGACTTCCAAACTTGTCCGTGCCTGTAACGCTGAGTCAGCACACGATGACGTGTCCATGAGGAATAGCAGTGCCACAACAATGAAACCAGCAGACGCCATGCACAAGTACCTGGGGAAGAGAGACACACAAGCAGTCAGACACAAGAAGCACAGCCACTTGCATGTGCATTTACTCGACACATGTATGGATGACAACATGCTAGGTCACAATTATGACTGGGGAAATACAACCATCACTGACACCATCACTCCAGTGACACACCCACACACACCTCTGACTCACGTGCCATACATGCAGGTGGAGACACACATCACAACACATGCCACACGGGGACCAATGCGTGCACACTCAGACACTGGTACTCACCACTAAGCAAAGAAGTCGCGTATGAGCCGAGTCCAGATGTCCTCTTGCGGCTCCACATCCTCCACATCACTAGCCCCATTGCCAAGACCTTCGTCCTCCACGGGTGGATGCTCCTCGTCATCTTGATTCAGGATGAGTGGCACAGCTTTCTCAACTGCCATGTTGTGCAGCATGCAGCAGACCATGAAGATCTTGCAGACCTTCGCCGGGGCATATGGGAGTGCACCGCCGGTCTTGTGTAGGCACTTGAATCGGCTCTTCAGCAGGCCAAACGTCCTCTCTATCACTCGCCTCGTCCGGCCATGGGCGGTGTTGTAGCGGAGCTGGGCCGGCGTGATGGGGTTGCGGAGAGGTGTGATCAGCCATGGCATGTTGGGATAGCCAGCGTCCCCTACATGGGAAGCACATGGACATCGTTAGAACTGGTGTAGCGGTCGTGCTGGTCGGCTATACAGAATACAGGACAGACAGACTGTACCCACCAACAACACATGCCCGTTCGTTGCGCAGCTGCGTCATCATTTCAGGCATCCTGCTACGCCTCATGATGTAGGCATCGTGTGCTGATCCTGGGAAACGAGCACAGACATGTGAAATCACCATGTTGGACAGACACACCACAAGGGCATTGATGGAGTGGTAGTGCTTGCGATTGCGGTACGCTACCTCCTGTGCGTGTGGTGGTACCAAAGCTACATGTGTCCCATCTATGGACCCAATGACATGGGGCATCCCTCCCAGGGCATAGAATCCACGCTTGACCACAGTCAACATTTCAGGGGTTGGGAAATGGATAAACTCATCCAGGTGAATCAACATGGCCTCTAAGAAATCATGCAGCACACGGCAGAACATGCTCTGGGACATGCCACCAACATGAGCTATGGTATTTTGAAAGGTACCCGTGGCTAGAAAATGTAGGGCTGCCATTACCTTCAGCTTGGGTGTCAGTGCCGTAGGATACCTGTGCAGCGGTTGCAGGTGTGGTGCCAGTCTCGCCGTCAACTCCAGAATCAACCGTTGGGGGAAGCAGTAGCACCGGATACAATCATTCTCCCGCATGGCAGCCAAGTCCGGAATAGCTCGGGGAAGAGGCGGCGCTCTGCAGGAAATTGGAAATGACAAGGAGGAGTGAGTGCACCACAACAACAAATAATTTGTCCTGAGCACATGTTAATCTGTCTATACACATATGCTACATACGGAGTGAGGTATTTGCCACATGCCCTGGACACGTATGGCTGGCAGGTGAGACTCCTCCCAAGACCCAGCGACACACGCAGATTGAGAACCTCCACATGCCATGGCATGGGATTAGCTGTGTCCCAGTGCAAGTGAACAGCCAGACGCAAGACAGGAGTGACATACACCCACACATCAGCAGAAGTATGATGTCGATTGCAGAGACTGGTAGCGGAACACTAGAGCCACAGGGCACATGACATTACACTAGGACAGGCCACACACCTTGCCATGAAGGTGCACATGTGATGACTCACCACACATTCATAGAGAGGATGCAGACATGTCCTTGTTACGCTAATCCGTGTCCCATGCATACATACACACCTCACCTCCGAGACCACATGTGGCCTGGTGTGCGTAACAGTGTACAATGGCCATCTACACACAGACACATGTTGGTAGCTGCAACGGCTGCAGCTTTCGAGGGAGCTCAAACATCTACCTAATGTGAACCCCCCACACACACATGACATAGTCACATCGTGCACCGTGGGTAGTCACATGTCAGGTGTGGTAACCCCTGTACCGGGCCTCAGGGGACACTTCCGTGTGTTGTTGTCCGTGCCATGCCAGTGACGCCCATCCCAAGTGTGCAATACGACATGCACACATGTCAAAGGAGTCAAGGGCATGCCTGGCACACATTGCACCGTCACACATTACATATGTACACATCTCTTCATACATCTGGTGCCTTCTCCACACAGGAGTGTTGTGCCACATCACACCCTTTAACACCTGTGCCCCACACATGTAGTACTGGCCAGACTATGCCTTGTTGTCCATCCATGGATATATATGTCAGCCCTATCCCTTCCTGTGTGTTGCCTGTCACCACTGTGATGTGTGAAAAACACCGTACTACTGCTAAGAGGGCCTGTGTACCTTCCCGTATCACTATGGGAGTGCTGCCGTATGTGTACCCATCGTGATGGTGAGCGTACAGGCGTGTGTACGGTCCATACCACTACGAGTACGCATACGCGAGGACACCCATAGTGATAGGGAGCGTACAGGCGTGTGTACGGGCTGTACCACTACGAGTACGCATACGCGAGAACACCCATAGACAGGAGGGGTGTGTGCAGAGTCCTCCCAGCAGTGCCCAGACACAGGAGGGCTGGGTGCCTATCACTCCCAGCAGTGCCCAGACACAGGAGGGGTGGGTGCAGAGTCCACCCAGCAGTGCCCAGACACAGGAGGGGTGGGTGCCTATCACTCCCAGCAGTGCCCAGAGACAGGAGGGGTGTGTGCAGAGTCCTCCCAGCAGTGCCCAGAGACAGGAGGGGTGGGTGCCTATCACTCCCAGCAGTGCCCAGAGACAGGAGGGGTGGGTGCCTATCACTCCCAGCAGTGCCCAGAGACAGGAGGGGTGGGTGCAGAGTCCTCCCAGCAGTGCCCAGAGACAGGAGGGGTGGGTGCAGAGTCCTCCCAGCAGTGGCCAGAGACAGGAGGGGTGTGTGCAGAGTCCTCCCAGCAGTGCCCAGAGACAGGAGGGGTGGGTGCCTATCACTCCCAGCAGTGCCCATAGACAGGAGGGGTGGGTGCCTATCACTCCCAGCAGTGCCCAGAGACAGGAGGGGTGTGTGCAGAGTCCTCCCAGCAGTGCCCAGAGACAGGAGGGGTGGGTGCCTATCACTCCCAGCAGTGCCCAGAGACAGGAGGGGTGGGTGTGATGCACAGTGTGAGCCTTGATAATTGATTGTGTCTTTGCCCTCATTCCACCTGTGTACTTTCACTGACACGTACTGCTTTTGCCCTTCCCCAGAGGAGTATGTCCCTATGGCAAAGGTGCATGCCTTGTTGTAACCAGCTAATTTGTTCCCATATGTGTCTCTGTGACATGTTGCAGGTGTATTGATGTAGTGTCACTTTTTCATCCTCACAGGTAGGCGCCACTGCCAAGGAGCAGATCTGGCTGACCGCCGTCAGTGCCGTGAGGGGTGCGGATGGACGGAGGCTGAGCCTGTCCCAGGTGAGGAAACGCTGGCAGGATATCCGGTGCTGGACGCGGAGGATCGCACGGGTCCTGCTGGGGGACTCACCTGAGAGCCATAAGAACCGCGGGCGCCGCCGTCTCTCCCACATCCATAAGCGTGTGTTGGCGGTGGTCTTTCCCGACTTGGACAGGCGCCTACAGGAGATGCAGCAGCAGCAAGGGGGTAGGTACATGTGTGTTTCTTGTGTTTCACCAGCATTTGTACGTGCACTGTTCCATGGGTACACTGCCAGGGTTTTATGGTGCTGTGCGGATCCTGTTACCCCCAGTGTTGCAGTGCTCTCCTGCCTCCCTTCCCTCCTTGCAATGTGTTCCCTGGTCTGTGTGTAGTCACTCGGTCACAAGGTTATGTAGCCTGGCACCTTCTCAAAGTGTACTATGCCTGCAGCATCATGTGTGGGGGTGGTGTCTAACAGGTATTGGGACCTTGCCTGTGCCCTGTCCCGTTCTGGACTTGTGGGTTCCATGTCAGTTGGCACTAATGGTGAGTCCAGACATGGGAGTTAATCTCTCAAGTGCGAGGCCTTCCAGCACGCATGTCCTATGTGGTGGCCTGTGACATGATGTGCATGAGTGTGTGGTACGCATAGTGCAGGGATGTTAGCGTGTGTTGCAGTCATTCCCATTCAGGAGCATGGAGTTGTGTAGCCACTACTGTCCCCAGGGGCATATTTTCCTAGGTCTCATGTGTGTAATCAGAAACTGTCGACAATCTCTCTGTCTACAGCATAGGTTGTGCTCTGTGCCAGTGTCCCCTGGCACCATGTATATTGACGTGAAATGTAGTACAAGTGTCCACTGTCCAGCCTGACCTGATTTTCCCAGTACATACACACGGTGGCCATTGCCTGTGTGTCTTGTTACAATCATCTCATGATGCCCATTTGTACATGCTTATTTGGACAGGCGCACCTTGGGTATTTTGTGTGCAATATGGATTTTTAACATCCCATGTGTATTTCACCCAGACTAAGAGATGTACGTGCTTCCTGTGTCTCCATAGATTTGTCTCATGTAGGGGGTGGGTGGTGCGGGCATGGCCTTCATGTCACAACCTGATGTCTCCTTGCTAGGTCTGGCCAGTGTGTGATGTTTGCCTGGACATACACTCAAGGTGCAGTGTGCCAGTCAGGGTGGGCATGTTATCAGTATTACCTATGCTGCATGTGCCTCTAGTACCTGCCTATGGTCCCTGCTCATCCCTATTTCCTGCCACGCTGTGTGGTGCAGATGCAGTGCTGGATTGTCCCCAGGGCCTTGCTCCTCAGTCAAATTTCCATGTCATCTCATTTGCTATTGTGTCATGCTCTCCATAGTTTTTCTGTGGCATGCTGGGTCAAACAACTGTGTCTTGCAGGGCCTACATATGTACCTTGTTTTGTAGTTGTAACTCTTCTTTTGTTTCAGGCTATGCACTGTAACCTAAGTAGATTGGACTAATGTGACATATGTATACAGGTGTATGATTCATTTCTGTCTCTTCACCCTGCCCACAGCATCGTCGGGGGACACGGAGGGAGACATGGACACAGACGGCGCTGAGGGACCGAGCACCAGTGCCAGCGGTGAAATCGCGGCTGGCACATCGAGTGGGCACGAGGCGGAGGAGAGTGAACCCGGGGACCTGTCGACTGGCACAACAGAGTATGAAGCTGACGGGTCCGAGGATGATCTCTCCGAGTGGGCGGTGGCTGCACCACCATCTGACAGCAGCCCTACATCTCACCCCGCCCCCTCCATTGGCATCAGCCGCCTCCCACGTGCTCGTGTCCCTTCCCAGCGTCCCGCATGTCTCCTTCCTGCCAGGCACCGCACCCCCTGCCCCTGTCTCCACTGCTGCCGCCAATGCCGAGTCTGTGGACATCCAGCGGCAGTTGCAGGTTGGTCAGACTGCGATCCTTAATGTCCTCCATGCCCACAGCCAGGTCCTCAACAACATGGAGGCACACTTGGAGGGCATTCATTCATCGCAGGCTGACCAACGCAACTTGCTGAGGTCGATAGACTCGACACTGACTGCAGCAGTGGGTCTCCTGCAGCGCTACGTCCCACCCCCTACCCCTGCCCCTTCCACACTTCCCACTCCCATACCTGTCCCACATACACCCAGACGTCAGCATGCACCCACCACAACAGACACAGGCACCACACCAGCAGGGAAGGTCCGCCGCACACCTCCTGACACGCACACACAGGGTGTAGTAGGCACACCCACTGGGTCGGGGGGCAAACGTGTGACACGCAGCCAGAGTGGGAGTCCGCATTCCACCCAATCCACTCCCTCCAAATCCCCTCCCCTCAGCTCTCCTGGCCACATCTCCCCCAAAGACTCGTTCATGGCCGCTCTGTCCCTGAGCCCCACATTGACACCACCCCGCAAGCGGTCAAGGAAGTCCACGGTCAGGGTGCTTGAGTCCTCCCCTGTCCACACCCACCCACAGTGGCGCTGCGACCCATCCCTCTGACCCCCCCCCCTCCTTGGGGCCTGTGGTTCCTTCGGTTGCAGGGGAGTCCCTGGAGGACCTTGCCAAGGTGTGCAGCGCGCTCCTAGAATCCACCTTTGGCCCTGCCCCACCCCCTGTGGTGGAGTCCTCCATCCCTGCACCCAATTCGCCTACCCTTTGCCCTCCTGTCCCTGCGGTGCCTGTTCCTTCCCCCCCACATGATGCCCTCACCCCTGTGGAAGACGACGACTTGTAACTGTGCAGGCAAGCTAGGGGACACGCGTCCCACTGTGTCCCCCCGTCCAGCTGTGACTCATGGACTGCCCTATGGGCTTTGTAAATATTGAACTTTCTGAGAACAAACAATTTAAGATAATGCTGATTAAAGCCATTTTTGTTTCCTTTGAACACTACTGCTTTACTGATATTGCTGTTGGTGGGGCTGCTACATGAATATGGGTGGTGATCATGTGTTGGGTGTGTGGGAAATGTAGTAGTGTGCTGGTCATAGGGGGGACCCTGGTATCTGTGTGCCATCACACGGTGTTAGCTAGGTTTCTCTGTCCATGTACGCAGTTGCTGCATGGTGGAATTGTACCACGGTGTATTCCTTCCTCTGTGTACCCTGACATCTTCCCTGCAGGGTGTTCCCAATATGTGGTGCTGAGCTGTGTCTACATCAGCTGGGTGTGTGACGGACTCCTTCTACTTTGCACATGCATGCTGAGCGATGTCTCCACCTGCATCATTCGTGGCATCCTTGGTAGTCATAGTACTTGTGTGTGTGGACTATTGACATGACTTCATGTGGACATGTTTTCTTTTCTGCGCTATGCATGCGTATACTCCAAGCCTCGCACACATGTGGTACATGTACTGCAGGGTCTTTGTGCACCTGACTGACATTTGTGGGCATGGTATCTGTGGCTACTCCACCCTTAGCGTTTCATGGGCACTGCTGTGAGTGTTAGGCACCCACCCCTCCTGTCTCTGGGCACTGCTGTGAGTGTTAGGCACCCACCCCTCCTGTCTCTGGGCTCTGCTGGGAGGACTCTGCACACACCCCTCCTGACTCTGGGCACTGCTGGGAGTGATAGGCACCCACCCCTCCTGTCTCTGGGCACTGCTGTGAGTGTTAGGCACCCACACCTCCTGCGTCTGGGCACTGCTGGGAGGACTCTGCACACACCTCTCCTGTGTCTGGGCACTGCTGTGAGTGATAGGCACCCACCCCTCCTGTCTCTGGGCACTGCTGGGAGGACTCTGCACCCACCCCTCCTGTCTCTGGGCACTGCTGGGAGTGATAGGCACCCACCCCTCCTGTCTCTGGGCTCTGCTGGGAGGACTCTGCACCCACCCCTCCTGTCTCTGGGCTCTGCTGGGAGGACTCTGCACACACCCCTCCTGTGTCTGGGCACTGCTGTGAGTGATAGGCACCCACCCCTCCTGTCTCTGGGCACTGCTGGGAGGACTCTGCACACACCCCTCCTGTCTCTGGGCTCTGCTGGGAGGACTCTGCACACCCCCCTCCTGTGTCTGGGCACTGCTGGGAGTGATAGGCACCCACCCCTCCTGTCTCTGGGCTCTGCTGGGAGGACTCTGCACCCACCCCTCCTGTCTCTGGGCACTGCTGTGAGTCATAGGCACCCACCCCTCCTGTCTCTGGGCACTGCTGGGAGGACTCTGCACCCACCCCTCCTGTCTCTGGGCTCTGCTGGGAGGACTCTGCACACACCCCTCCTGTGTCTGGGCACTGCTGGGAGTGATAGGCACCCACCCCTCCTGTCTCTGGGCTCTGCTGGGAGGACTCTGCACCCACCCCTCCTGTCTCTGGGCACTGCTGGGAGTCATAGGCACCCACCCCTCCTGTCTCTGGGCACTGCTGGGAGGACTCTGCACATACCCCTCCTGTCTCTGGGCACTGCTGGGAGTGATATGCACCCACCCCTCCTGTGTCTGGGCACTGCTGGGAGGACTCTGCACACACCCCTCCTGTCTCTGGGCACTGCTGGGAGTGATAGGCACCCACCCCTCCTGTGTCTGGGCACTGCTGGGTGGACTCTGCACCCACCCCTCCTGTGTCTGGGCACTGCTGGGAGCGATAGGCACCCACCCCTCCTGTGTCTGGGCACTGCTGGGAGGACTCTGCACACACCCCTCCTGTCTCTGGGCACTGCTGGGAGTGATAGGCACCCACCCCTCCTGTCTCTGGGCTCTGCTGGGAGGACTCTGCACCCACCCCTCCTGTCTCTGGGCTCTGCTGGGAGGACTCTGCACCCACCCCTCCTGTCTCTGGGCTCTGCTGGGAGGACTCTGCACACACCCCTCCTGTCTCTGGGCACTGCTGTGAGTGATAGGCACCCACCCCTCCTGTGTCTGGGCACTGCTGGGAGGACTCTGCACACACCCCTCCTGTCTCTGGGCACTGTTGGGAGTGATAGGCACCCACCCCTCCTGTGTCTGGGCACTGCTGGGAGGACTCTGCACACACCCCTCCTGTCTCTGGGCACTGCTGGGAGTGATAGGCACCCACCCCTCTTGTCTCTGGGCTCTGCTGGGAGGACTCTGCACCCACCCCTCCTGTCTCTGGGCTCTGCTGGGAGGACTCTGCACACACCCCTCCTGTGTCTGGGCACTGCTGTGAGTGATAGGCACCCACCCCTCCTGTCTCTGGGCTCTGCTGGGAGGACTCTGCACACACCCCTCCTGTCTCTGGGCACTGGTGGGAGTGATAGGCACCCACCCCTCCTGTCTCTGGGCACTGCTGGGAGTGATAGGCACCCACCCCTCCTGTGTCTGGGCACTGCTGGGAGGACTCTGCACACACCCCTCCTGTCTCTGGGCACTGCTGGGAGTGATAGGCACCCACCCCTCCTGTCTCTGGGCTCTGCTGGGAGGACTCTGCACCCACCCCTCCTGTCTCTGGGCTCTGCTGGGAGGACTCTGCACACACCCCTCCTGTGTCTGGGCACTGCTGTGAGTGATAGGCACCCACCCCTCCTGTCTCTGGGCTCTGCTGGGAGGACTCTGCACACACCCCTCCTGTCTCTGGGCACTGGTGGGAGTGATAGGCACCCACCCCTCCTGTCTCTGGGCACTGCTGGGAGTGATAGGCACCCACCCCTCCTGTGTCTGGGCACTGCTGGGAGGACTCTGCACACACCCCTCCTGTCTCTGGGCACTGCTGGGAGTGATAGGCACCCACCCCTCCTGTCTCTGGGCTCTGCTGGGAGGACTCTGCACCCACCCCTCCTGTCTCTGGGCTCTGCTGGGAGGACTCTGCACCCACCCCTCCTGTCTCTGGGCTCTGCTGGGAGGACTCTGCACCCACCCCTCCTGTCTCTGGGCACTGCTGGGAGTGATAGGCACCCACCCCTCCTATGTCTGGGCACTGCTGGGAGGACTCTGCACACACCCCTCCTATTTAACAATATGTACGCTTTGTCCATACACGTGTGTGGGTTCGCTCCATGGGGGTACGGGTCGTACTTACACTGTTGGGGTGGGGGTTCGCTCCATACGTCCGCAGGTGAGGGTACGGGTCGTACTTACACTGTTGGGGTGGGGGTACGCTCCTTGCATACGCGGGTGGGGGTACGTGTCGTGCTTACACTGTTGGCATGGGGGTACGCTCCTTGCATACGTGGGTGGGGGTACGTGTTGTACTTACACTGTTGGGGTTGGGGGTACGCTCCATGCATACGGGGTGGGGGTACGGTCCATACATATCCGTCCCCACGCTATGTGATGCTTGTGCGGCCCGTACCCAGGCCTTTGCCACATGGGTACGAGCCGCCCCGCCATTGTTGGGGTGACATAGGTGTGGGCGTGGTACGACTCGTACCCACGCTCTTAAGGCGTGGGTACGGGACGTACCTGTCTGGTTGTGTTGCCGGTTCGCGTCGTCAAGAACTTCCGTTGTGGCGGTCGCTGGCTTAGCTGGACACGCCCCCACCCCCTCGTAGTGACCAGTGCCTGAGGGTCAGGTATGTCCAGGGCATGTGTGCTGTGTGACTTTGGTGGGGCTTTTGTGGCCTTCCCTGCTCCTGCCACCCCCCCCCCTTTCCCCCCTCCCTTTGTTGTTCTGACCTTCTGCGGCGTCTGCGTCGTAACCTGTAGAGGAGGTGGACTGCTATGAGGGCCGGGATGACAAGTAGGTTCGGGTCCATGTCTGTCCGCCGCATACGGGTACTCCTTGTTCACGTCGTCCTGTCTGTCCGTCGTGTACTGGTACTCCTTGTTCTCGTCGTCCTGTCTGTCCGTCGCGTACTGTTACTCCTTGTTCGCGTCGTCCTGATTTCCCGGCAGTTTTTGGCAGCCGGAAAATATTCACCGTGCGGGATGACGTCGGTGCTAATCGTAATTCCTGGTTCGTGAATGGCAGGCTGCGAGCCTCCCGACGTCAGCTCGGCGCTTTCCCGGATCGCATTTGTATGTTTATTTTGGTCGGTCGGGGATTTGTACGATTCGTACGGAAATGGTGTTTCCGTGCGAATCGTAATTCCATGTTGGTAGATTTTGACGACCGGGTACGCGTCGGACGGAGAATATGCTCCGTCCGACGGTTCGTACCCGGTTTTTACAGGATCGTAATTGGCACCTTGATGTTGAGAAATTGTTGCATTTATCCCAAAGCATCATTGCATTTAGTTCAGTGTGAAACGTACTTTAGTACTAAATACTAATACCAAAAAGAAAGAACTTAAGAACACTGTAAAAAAAAATGATGTTCGTCAACCCTGGGGAAAACTCGCGTAGTTAGAAATTCCATGAAATATTGCCTAAAGTTATTTTTTAGCTCTAACTCCAACTTTGAATTTACAAAATCCCTCACAACTTGAAAAACAGCCACTCGAGTTCGATTTTTTTCACGTTGTCCTCCTGCTCCTGGGACAGGAATTTTACCCGAAAGAAATCTCAGTTATGTGACGTGCCATTATTGGATAATCTCAGACATTTTACTTAATGAAGGTGATGCAAAATGTCAGAAATTATGTGAGATAATATTACTGTAAACAAAAATGTACTTGGCCTTAGTTAAAACACTATGGGGGATATTCTGAAGAACGTGTGATAATCATCGCAAAATTAGCTTAATGCAATTTTGCAAATCGCAGTCTATCACGACAAAATAACACCGTGTTAACGTTGTATTCTCAACCCGGCGGCACCATGCGATAGTCTCACGATAACTAACCCTGGGCGTAGTTCGCGAAGTAGCGCTATGCGTAGCTACGCAAAGTGCACTTCGCACTACACGAACTACGCGTAGCACTTCGCGAACTGCGTAGTACCCTGTCCGCACTGTGCAAGATTCCGTTTTCAATGATTCCACAGTGCGGACATGCATCCGGCACTGTGCAATCATTGAAAACGGTATCTTGCACACTGCGAGCTGTCGTTTTCTGCCGCTCGAGTAGATTTTTACTCGAGCGGCAGCTTTCTCAACGGGGACTGGTAGTTTCTCATCGCGATGAGAAACCTGACCTCCCCGCGTTGAGAATCTCGCCGGGAGGTTTATTTTCCACGCTCGCGATCAGCAACTTGATGTTGCTGATCGCGAACGAGGAAAAAGTCTCGCCGGGATGTAATTTTGCTTGCTCGCGGTCGCCAACTTGACGTTGAGGACCGCGAGCAAGAAAAAAATGACCGCTGCACCACGCTACGTTACACTATGTGCGTTTGCACTGTGCTACGTGCAATTCGTGTAGTGCGATGTAGTGCAAACTTCGCAAACTACGCAAGCATAGCGTAGTGCTTTACACAGGGTTAACTATAACGCACCAAATGACTGCGTTAAAATTAACGCTATGCTGTAAAAATGTGAAACTCGAAAAAAGTTGCGATGACCCAAATCGCGATACAAAAATCAGCGAACAACCAGCAACAGGCCTGCAATTCCCATGTGTCATGCGGAAAAATGCACTATAAAAGCAGAACAAAAAAAAGACACAAAAAAAATATACTGCGTAGCACCGTGGATGCACCCGGACCGGGTGGAGAGGACAACGTGAACCCCACAAGCCCCACAGGGGACCAGCAAGGAACCTCGGGGTCGGGGTAGGCCAAGGAGAAGAGGAAGAGGAAGACGCAGTTCAGTCCGCAGGAAAACAGGATCATCATTACGGAGGTGATAGAACACTACCAACAACTGTTCATCACCTCCAAAGTGTCATTGGCAACAAAGACGCAAATATGGCAGACTATCTTGGACCATGTGAATGCAGTTGCAGCATTGAGGAGGACAATGGAAGACTTCAAGAGGCGCTGGAATGATGTGAAGGGCAAAACAAAGAAGAAAATCGATGCCAACATGAAAGCCGCAACGCTGATTGGAGGTGGGGGTCCAGCGGCACACCAGGAGCTGGATGACATGGAGAAATGGTGGCCACAATCATCAGTCAGGATACGGTGCCAGGAGTTCTGGATTTGGACACTGCTCAACATGACCTAACACAACATCAACAAGGTGAGTAACAACCAGGGACTGGGGGGACAGGGGGTAAGGGGCACAATGGCACACATGCACTATTAAGTAGAGCACACTGCACATCCACAATGACTCTCGATCATGTCCCTGATCCCCGTGGCACACTGCAGCACACATACAAACACCAAGTAGGCCCCCATACACCATGTTCCCAAAGGGTCCCACCCCATACATCACCAATCTCACCACCAACACATGCACACGTGCGAAACCCATCAAAGATGTGTATCTGTGAGCCACACTGACAATTCAAATGACACTACATGACGATTAGCATGGCTGCAGTCCAATCATCATGACATTGTGCACGCCACGACACTGAGGTCAATGCGTCAACATACATGGAACACACTGTGAAACTGCATCTCCCCCTTACATTTCAGAGGGACAATCAACACCTCCTGCAGAGCAGACGCTAAATCACGCCAGTGATGATGGAGATGACCCCCAGGACATCCACTTCGACAAACTCCAATGGTTCATGGACACCCTCCGCACCCCACCTCCAGCAGTAGGTCAGCCCAGCACCATCGAGGGGAGCCCACCCTGTGCACAGACCACACATCAGGAGGCAGCCACCACCACGTCTGGCTCCCAGCACCTCACTGAAGAACACATGGCGTTCCAACGCCGTGTGTTAGACTGCCAGAAGGAGCTGGCTGAACAAGTGCAGGTGGGGTTCGAACTCATGGCAGCCAAACTAGATGCCATGAGGGGGTGTCTAAGTCCCATCAGGGACCACTTACACTGCCTAACGGACACCCACAGTCCGCCCCATGCCCTCCAAAAATCCATGGTTGGTGTCGCTGGAGCCATGACTCAGAGACAACAACTGTCTAGTCAGAGTGGCTACAGCGATGTCATCCATGATTTGGGAAGCATAAGGAGGGTCATGGAGAACATGGAGCGGATGCAGGCGCAAAGAATATCTACCACAGCTGCACACGAGAACGCTGTAGATGGGATCTTCCATGCCCTGCAGATCCTCATCATGGGAGTGGTGTCACAAGACATTCCGCAGATGAATGCTGCTGCTACTTCTACATCCACATCTCTGGCCCCTGATGTGTCAGTGTCACACAGTGCTGCAGACCAAACACCACCACCCACATGTGAGGCATATGAAACGTCAGAGGCCGAAGATGAGGATGAATCTTCCTTAGTGGCAAGAAGGAAGCAGTACCATTCATCTCCTCCATATGGCTTATTTCTGCTTGGTTCTGCCCTTTGCATCATGCCCTGGAATAACACATTCCATTGTACCCCGATACACTCTGCAACACTAAACTTGCACCTCGACATGGACTGCCATATATTGTTTGCATAACAAAGGCACAGCAATCAGCCTGCGGACTGGACTCTTCCCCTTCCGAGAAACTTGTCAATCCCTAAATGACTCTGGCTGGCCCTCCACGGGGCAACATTGTAAAGTGTTGTCTGCCTGGCCCAGTACTAAGATAGCTTCAACACTCCACTGAACGTGAATAATACATTCAAATACACACAGATCTGTCATGTCTATGATTAATCAAATATGAAAGCATGGACGAATGTAGGGGCAGTGATTCCCCCTTACGTCCATGTTGCTCATGTTGTGGGATTTGAGTCACAGGGTGCATCCCTGCATCATGGTGATACATATCAGACCCCAAAAGAAGCCCTGTTGTCAATTGTAGGTCACAAATGACAGCCTATATGTGATGATTTGGGACACATGTGAAACGCTGATGAGTGGGATTCTGCACTATCTTTGACACACAGAAATGTCATTTTGAATACGTGACATCCCAAACAGCCTCTCTGTACAGAGGTGACACACCCACCATATATTTTTAATTTTTGAGTTTGTTAGCACTACATGTTGCACTTAAACTTGTCAGAGTGATGTGCTTGTACAGAGGAGTGACATGCACATAGGGAATGTGTGTTGGAATGAATTTATTTGCACATGATGTGCCTGTGGTCATTTTGTACTGTCCCATGATTGCTAAGGACTGTGACAATGTGAAGTGCTCATGTGAAGAAACTGTCAATGATGGTGTTCCTACGGGCTTTTCCTGCTGCAGCTGCAGTGGGGTGTGGTCCACCTGCCTCATCTTCTTCATCATCGTCCAGTGCATCTGGCACTTGTAGCCATGGGGCATTGGTGTGTACACATATGTTGTGCAACACACAACATGCAACGATCATCTTGCACACGATGTCTGGGCTGTACAGAAGCCTTCCACCTGTGATGTCCAGGCACCTGAAACGTGACTTCAACATGCCAAATGTGCATTCCACGATGCCCTGGTGCGTTTGTGGACCACATTGTACTGTCTCTGGGCCTGTGTGTTCGGGGCTCGGAGGGGTGTCATCATCCAAGGGCAGAGTGCATACCTTGATCACCTGTGACAGTGCAGAGAGACATGAGTCAATAGTTGGTTCTGCATGATGTGTTGACAGGCTCACTGGTTCAATGGTGTGTGATATGTGTGACTTAGTGATTCCTGTTTGACATGTCCTGCTTGTAGCAAATGAGCGGCATCAATGTGTATTATGTAGCCTCACTGCTGCTCCTCCCTCCCCACAAGCCTATTTACTAGTGTGCGCAGCGCGGTTGCATCACTTGTACTCCTACGGCACACCATTGTTATGCCTGTCTGCGCATGTCCACAAGCCTGACAATGATACTGTGATGTTGTGCGTTGAAGGTGGGCGGCCACATGTGTGTAGGCCTATGGTAAGGATAGGGTGAACACAGATGTAGAATGTATGGCTGGCTGAACTCGTGATGCGGTTGAGGGTAGACGTTTGGCTTATGCTGTGGTAAAAGCGACACACACAACAGTTGGCATGTGTGATCCCGGACCCTGAGCAGGCTTGCGCTCCTTCATTTACCCCTTTGGTCGAGCCCGCACTCCGGGGGCATGCTACATTGCAACATTGTCCATTGCGGGACTACAACAGAGACACACGCATTAGTTACTTCCTTGGCAATGCCAAAACTCAAGAATGCCCAGTACCCCAGGGTGATTAACCACACCCCAATGCTGGACTGTCATACGCCAGTCCACTCCGCTTATGCTTACAGGGGGGTACGACACAGCTACATGACCCAGGTCTTTCCCACTGCCTGAGGTGACATGGTTGAGTCCGCTGTACAAAGCACTATGTAATGTGATAGGGCCCGGGGCCCTCATGCATACATAATGACCAAACGGACACACTTAGATAGTTTGTGAAACTGGCTACGGGCACGTGCGCCCATCCCCTTTTATTGCCAGGGTCATATGTCCAGCGATGCCTGTGCTGGATGGGTGTGGGGTGAGTGTAAGCCAGCCCTCAGGGAGTGGTTGGTGCTGGCAACAACTACAACAGTGATCAGACAATCAGAAGTTCAAGGTTCAAACAGCAAGAGTCCATGACTTGAGCTGCACAGAGTTAGTGGCCCCGGATGCACTGCGGCCGGCATAGGCACACCGCCACGGGACGGTGACTTGTGGTGCACTGAGGTAGGGCTACGAGAGCTGAGCAGGTCCTCATCGATGTTGAAGGTGAATGTGCGGAGTGTTTCGGGGGACAGTGGAAAGTGTTCTTCAAGGGCCTGATGCAGAGGGCAGAGCCAAGCAGAAACAGGCAATGTGGAGGAGATGAATGCTATAGACTAATTTTCAACACCAAGTTAGTATCAGCTACATGATGATGAGGACAACCCCCAGGCCATATACTCAGACGCCACCAAAGTTCAACCAGAGAGTGTCCATGAATTTTGGGGCACAGAGTTAGTGGCACCAGAGCTGAAAGGAGATGCAGTCTGCGATGAAGCCTGTACAATGGTATAATCCCTGCCTTAAAGAAATCAAGACTCAGTTCCAAATGTGTGACCTACTTGACCGTAGTGTAGCCCGGAGGCCGCCGTCAGCAGGGGCCCACAGCCATGTGTCGTTGGCTAGCGATGCACAGAGTTAGTGGCACCAGAGCAGTTGTTGGTAGTGTTCGATCACCTCCATAACGATGATCCTTTTTTCCTCCGGACTGACCCGTGTCTTCCTCTTACTCCTCTCCTTGCGTACAATGATATGAACTCAGCCATTGAAAAATCAAGACTCAGTTCCAAATGTGTGACCTACTTGACCGCAGTGTAGGCCGAAGGCAGTAGTCAGCAAGGGACCACAGACACGTGTCGTTGGAACGCTATGCACAGAGTTGGTGGCACCACATCGAGGGACTACAGTGATATCAAACGTCCCATTAACATATGAACTCAGCCATCATGATATCAAGACTCGGTTCCAAATGTGGGACTTACTAGACCACAGTGGAGGCCGGAGTCAGTGGTGGAGTACGTCAACGATAAAGGAGTGCTGGGGCCTGTGTCGCGGAGGCCAGCATTGGTCTGAGGAGGCTGCCAAGGTCACGGGCCTCGGGCTTGGAGCTTGCACCGGCACATGGTGGGCCCTTTTTGACACACGCCGGTGTCAGCAGGTGAGCAGTGAGGCCTGGGTGCGCATGGGCAGCCAAGATGGGTCTGGGAACCAGCGGCCTGGGGTGCAGTAGGTGACCAGGTTTGCAGGCACCACCGCTCACAGCATCGGCCTCATGGCGGGGTGAGAGACGCCGCCCTGGCAGACACGTTGGCCATTAAGGAAGAGAACCACGCCCAGAGCAACGTGCTTTTTATTCAAACCCCTAGTGCATATGCCGGGCCAGCGCACACCGCTCACGCTTACGGGGGGGACGTAACAAGCTACATTTCCGCAATCTTCCCCACTGGCTGAGGTTACATGGTTGCGTCCACTGCACTCCGAACCCCAGCAGTGTATGTCGACATGGACATGTCTGTGGTCTGCATACTGCAGTCTGGCCTGCACATCCTCGTCACACTTAGCATTGTGTACATTCTCATTCATGGGTCACTTGCCTCCTTCACACATGGCTTTTTTCCCACCTCTCCCCACATTCTGCTACTGTGTGGCTGCAGTGCCATGCCGTTGATGGCTTAAGGACATGGCCAGCCTGAGTTACCACAGTAAGTTGTGCTGTCGTGTGTGGTAGGTGGGTATGTTGTATGTGAGTTTGTAATGTGTGCATTCCCAGAGTTGTGAGTTGCAAGATTTTGGAGTTGAGGTGTGTGGTGTGTGGTGTGTTCATTTGGTACTTACCAACGAGCAATGCATTCCCATAGGTGCCAGCCTCAAAGCGCTGGATGATGATGGACTGTCAGAAGATGAAGGAATCATGCACTCTGCCTGGGTAGTTGGTGACGGCATTGGTGAAGAGTCCCAGGTGGTCCACTATTGCCTGCACATTGATGGAATGCGTGTGCAGTAGTGGCAGTGTGCAGTAGTGGCAGGGTGCACAAGGAGTACATGTGTGCAATCGACTTCCCCAACACGTGCGGGAAGCCAGCTACGAAGTAGAAGCCTTGCTTGGTCTCCAGGTGTTCCTGCACAGTGTGTGGGAAGTAAAGGTGCTGGGGTACGCATCCAAGACAGGTGTGAGGAACTTGGATAGGGCTGGCTGTGAAACTCCTCTGACTCTTGCAGTTGTTGGTTGAAAGGTCCCAGAGGCCAACAGGTACAGCACAGCCAGCAGCTTTGTCTGCGGAGGGATGTTGGTTCTCCGCTGTGTTGGTACTGTCAGCCTGTGGGCAATGTTGGTCAGGATGCAGAGGATGGTTTTCCTTTTGAGCCTGTAGTGGGCAATGACATCCTCTGGTGTCAAGTCTGCGAGGCTGGTGTGTTTTCTGAAGGTCCGCTGTCTTTGTCTGCACTGCCTCTGTGGTAGTCTGGGGGGTTGTGGGGAGGGTCCAGTGGGGTGGCAGGCCTGGGTGTGGTGGCAGTGGGTGTTGTGGCCCTCTTGGGGCTCCGAGCTGCATGATCAGTAGCTCCATGGTATCTGTTTTTCTTCAGGTGTGGCTCCGGGCTGGGCTCTCTTCTACGGTGCAGGTTGTCATCTGACTTAAAACCAGGCAAGAGCAGGTGTTAAATCCCTGCGGCTAATGTGCCTTATTGCTTGTTTTGGGATCTTATCGACGATCTTGCTGGTTGTTGAGAATATTGCGAAGTGGTGTTATCGTGGATTTTTGCACAGGAACGCCTACTCTGCATCTCATTAGCGTTAGTTTCCGGTGTCATCTGTGGCGATGTTTTTTGCGGCTGCTATTGCAGGAAAACTGGTGATGTCGGCTGTTAGCACCAGCTTGCAAATAGGGCGATAAATCTATTGTCACTTTGGCTGAGATAAAGTGCTGCTAACTCAGTGATAAGTCCTTGAGAATATGCCCCTATGTTGGAACAAACCAATGGAAGAGGATGAGGGAAAGAGAGGACAAGATGGAATGAGAAACTCTAATGGAAAAGGACACAGAAAGCATAGGGGAGAATGCACACATACATGTATATAAATATACGGAATGCAGAGTACAAATTATCACAAGTGGCCATGCACTTTTTTAAAACTAAGGATACTGCCTATTGCTGAAGATAATGTGGCAAAATTAGATATTTTAACTCAATTGTTTTGGCTAATACAGCAAAATGGCACGGATTTAGTAGCACTAATTTTGTTTAATATTAGACCAGTTCGTTCTGACCTGTGAGGCTTGCAGAAATATCTTTTATATGTGTCTCCACAAGTTGACTTTCCTTCAGATCTCTTTCTGATTCCATTCCATTCTGCAATATGTAAAACTGTTAGAGAACTTTGAGGGCTATGTCTTTGATCAGTAGTGAAAAAAACAATGGTTGGGTCCTCGTACCAGCTTTCCCTGTGACAGTTACCCTGTCCTGCTTGCTTGCAGTCCGGTACCCTCTGCTGCATGCCTACCTGCTGCCCTTTAGTTGTGCCTTCTCTGCTCGTTTATTGCTCTGTTTTTTTGCCTTTTTCTGATTGTTTTATGCCATTTGTTTTGCATTTTTTAGCTCGTTTCTCTCCCCTCTGTTTTGCCTTTGCCTTGTCTGCTGAGTGTTTCGCCCTCTGTTTTGCCCTCTTCTGCGTTGTTTTGCCCTTCTGCTAATTTTTCTGCCCTCTGTTCTGTTCTGCCATTTCTGCTTGCTTCTTCCCTCTTCCTGCCATTTCTCTCCTCCCGCCGTTTCCCTCACCCAGCCACCCAGTGCCCTGCCCTCCCCCAGAACCTACTTAATGGAGACTGCAGAGCAACCCAATTGAGCAGGTCCTTGTGCCAGATCCCGCTGCGACAGTTCTTCTGTCCAGCTTGCCCGCAGTCCACTACCCTCTGCTGCCTCTATATCTGCTGTCCTCTGTTTTTGCCTCCCCTGCTCATTACATGCTCTGTTTTGCCTGTTCTGCTCATTTGTCTGCCCTCTGTTGTGCTTTTTTTTGCTTGTCCCCCCACAGTTTTGCCTTTTTCTGCTCATTTTCTGCCCTCTGTTTGGCCCTTTCTGCTATATTTTCTGCCTTCGGTATTACCTTTTTCTGCTTGCTTCTTCTCTCTTCCTTCCATTTCCCTCCTCCCGATACCCAGCGCCCCTCCCTCCCCTCAGGACCTACTTAATGGAGGCAACAGTGCGGCCCCATTGAGCAGGTTCTCGTGCCAGCCATGCTTGCGACAATTCTCCTGTCCAGATTATCCACAGTCTGCTACCCTCTGCTGCCTGTCTACACGCTGCCCTCTGTTCGTACCTCCTCTGCTCATTTCTTGATCTGTTTTGCCTTTTTCTGCTTGTTTTTCTGACCTCTGTTTTGCCTTTCCTGCTTGTTTTTTACCTCTGTTTTGCCTTTTCTGCTCGTTTTTCTACCCTCTCTTTAGCTTTTTCTGCTTGTTTTTCTGCCCTTCAGTTTGCCTTTTTTGCTTGTTTTTCTATCCTCTGTTTTGCCTTTTCTGCTAATTTTTCCACCGTCTATTTTGCCTTTTCCTGCTCTGTTTTGCCTTTTCTGCTCATTGTACTGCCCTCTGTTTTGACTTTTTTGCTCACTTGTTTTTCTACTCTCTGTTTTGCCTTTTTCTGCTAATTTTCCTGCCTGCTGTTTTGCCTTTATCTTCTTGTTTTTCTGCCCTCTCTTTTCTCTTTTCTGCTTGATTTTCTGCTCTCCGTTTTGCCTTTTTCTGTTCATTTTTCTGCCCCTTGTTTTGCTCTCTTTTGTTCTGTCTTGCCTTCTATGCTCATTTGTCTGCCCTGTTTTACCTTTTTCTGCCCTGTGATTTTGTTTGGCCTTTTCTTCTTGTTTTTCTGCCCTTTATTTTGCCTTTTCCGCTTGCTTTTTTTCTGCCCTCTGTTTTGCATTTTTCTGCTAGTTTCTTCCCTCTTCCTGCCATTTCCTCAATACCTGACACTTTGATGAAGACTTTGAGCCCCAGTACTGAGATACCCCCAGGGGAGACAGTGCTGTGCTCTACTATTAATTGATGGGAACTCCCTAATCAGGGAGATACTGAAAAAAGATCCTGATGGTGTAATTATATAATCTGCAGGTCGGGAAATAAGCCTTAAATATCAAGAAAAGACAAAAGAACAGTGTAAATAAATAGGTACAATACACATATAGATAATGGCTTTAATAATCCTGGGTGAAATTTTCCTTGTGTAAATTATGTGAAACCCCACAAAATTATTCAGTTAATTCTCATTGTCCCCATGCTCCAGCTGTAGGATTTTTCCCGAAAGGAATCTTAATTACACACATGGCGTAATGGCATAATCTTGGGGTTTTCAGCTAACAGTTGAAATGCAAAATACCAGAAGTAACTAGAGATTATACAGGCATAAACACAATTTCACCCATGCTTAATGTTAAGGTACAAAATTTATGTTTAATATTTCTTTACCCAAAAGCACAGTCCTATCACCTAGCCTCCTACTAGTTTCATTTTGCTTTTTAAGGCTGTGGTGTGCTTTTACCCGACTAACTTCAGTCAAATATTTGTTCATGAATAGCTTCTCCAGTCTGAAGTTGCAATAGATCTATGTAGCTTCACATTTTGACTTCGATACATATTCATTGACTACATCTTGTGTCCTGGAATGCTGACATGAAAATTTGCACCATTGTTATATAGACCAGGTTTAGATGTTATGATTTTGGAAGAGTGTGATTGCTTCCTATTAGGTCTGGTGTTTGCAAAGAACTTTTAACATCATGAAACTTATATATAAAATATACTTACTGGAACTTTCATTCAACCGTCTTCATCTATTGGCCTGTTAATCTGTCATTCACATTTTTCTTCTGAGTGCTTCAACATACAGCATGGGGCAAAAGGTCAGCCGACTTCAGCCATTGTTTAGCTTCACTGTGAGTGATGGCATTCTACTCTTTAACAAAGAGCACATATGCACACAAAAGTAGTTCCTTTCAGTTTCAAGGACACAACTATAGCAATGAGGGTTTTTGAGACTAAAAATATTTTAGCTTTTACCTAATGTTTTTTTTTAAAATATATTCTCATGGTGTCTGTCCCTCCCATACCTATAAATGTTTACAAGAACCACGAGCACACAGGATAGGCATTCACAAAGCCAAATTCTTGCAGCCACTGCCAAACCGATTGGCTTTGTCAACACTTATTTAAGTTAGTTTTACATTTACAATAGCTTTCAACCAAAGCTATCTATATTTTAGAGACTTGAGTCCCTGTGCAGCAAGTAAAGAGTCAAACAAGGACTACTGGGTCTCAACCTACAGCCTCTGACTTCCCGGTGTCCATCCTACTAAGGCTCTTTAAATTGCACCAATTACAACCCCTTCAGCAACTATCTGCAGGTGGGAGCAATAACGAGCAGTCACAGGCTTCTCAGAGCAGTAGTGTGAGGGTGCTCAATAAATACAAATTAGTATAATAAATGATTGTCCAACCCGGAAAAGTCCTCTTACGCACACTAATATTTCGCATAGAAAAACATAAACAATGCAATTTAGAATTCTGGCACTATAATATGTTGGTACCTCTTCCCGCTATTGGCCCCAGTTCCTCCTTATGATGTTGACAGTTCCTCCCTGAGTCTGGTTCTACCATGATTATGTTCGGGAGCAGATTCCCCATGTACTCATATATTGATTCACATTCTTTTTTTAACTCAGTTCACTCTCTTTCAGTCTGTGATCGGCCCTTTGCTTCTAGAGCTGCCACCTGGCTTATCCTTTGCTCTTGTGCTCAGTCTCTTCTTGGCTGAGAATGCGCCTGCAATCCCTTTCGGCCTTCTCAGCAGTCATGTGGAGTGATGCAACTGCAGTCGTGAATGACTTCACACAGCTGGTCAAGCAGGTGCTCGGTGCAGCCTTGCTCACACTGTTGGAGCCCGTGCATGACGTTTGCGAGACGCTTCCGCTCCATGCGATGTTGCAGCAGTGACACCCCTTTACGCAATGCGACGACAGCAGCTCCGACGGCGGCACGCTTCTCCGTGGATGCGAGGCTCTTTTCTTGATGCGGTGCAATGCGACAGCTACGATGGCTGCGATGGTGACACGCTTCTTCCTCGATGCGAGACTCTTCTCTTGATGCGGTGCGATGCGTCAGCTACGATGGCAGCGATGGCAACAGGGTTCTTCGGCGTTTCGAGACACTTCTTGGATGATGCGAGACGCTTCCGCTTGATGCGATGCTGCAGCGGCGACACACTTTACGAGATGCGACGACAACAGCTCCGACGGCGGCACGCTTCTCCTTCTTGAGTCGCGCTTCCAGCTCCTTGCGATACGCAGTTCCTCAGAAGGCCCAACAACAGCAGCAGGCACTTCCAAAGAACTCTGGGGAGCTGGGGGGTGAAGTCTGTTGTTCCTGAGACTTCAGCAGGAGGCAAGCTCTATTCCAAGCCCTTGGAGATCTTTTTAAGCACAAGTTGAAATAAAGTCTTTGTAGTATTTCTCCTCTCCTTCAGCAGCAAGGCAACCACTGCAGGCCAATCCCCCAGGTCAGGGACAGTACTCCTCCTTACAGCTTTCCCAGTTCCTTCTCCTCAGGCAGAGGTTCTTCTTGTCAAGCAGGAGCTAAATTCTTGGGAGCAGGGTTCCAATACTTATACCCCTAATTCCATTGTTCCTCTGGGGTAGAGGGGCCTTTGCCCAGTCCAAACCAGTTCTTGAGCACTTTGTTGACATGACTCTGACTTTCTATTCAGGGTGCAGGGCAGAGACATCAGCCGCTCCACATGAGGTGGAGCCAGCATTGTGGTGGCAGAGCACAGCCCTATTCAGAGTCCAGGTGCACTCCTCCCACCCATCTGGATGTCAATCTCTCTATTCACCACCAGGCTACCTAGCCCTGCCCCTCTGGGTTTCCACAGCCCTGTCACTCACACAAACCAGACAGGCAGATACACATCATAGCAGAGGCGGGCTGAAATGGTTAGGCAAGCAAATACCAACTTTCTAAAAGTGGTATTTGCTAACACAGAATATTAAAATAAACTTTACTAAAAGACGTATTTTATTATTCTGAGTTCAGGCATACTAAACTCAAATTTCTACCATGTTCCCTGGGTCTGTTAGGATCATAGGATGTAACAATTCTAACAGCCCATTCTGGCCTATGGGAACAGGCAGCCTTGCAATAGTGAAAAACGAAAATGGCTGTAATTCACTATTAGGACATGCCACACACATCAGGCCTTGTCCTACCTTATGCTTACAGTGCACTCTGCCCTTGGGCCTACCATAGGGGTGACTAATATAAAGTTAAGGGAAGGTTTAGGGACTGGGAAGTGGGTGCACTTGCCCAGTCAGCATGACAGTACCAGACTGCACACAGATTCTGCAGTGGCAGACCTTAGACACATTTTCCTAGGCCACTTCTGTGGGTGGCACAACCAGTGCTGCAAGCCCACCAGCAGCATTTGTATTTACAAGCCCTGGGCACTCCTGGTGCACTTTACTGGGGTCTGACAGTAAACCAAATAAGCCAATCATGGAATCCAACCAACATATATATTTTAAATATGGAGCATTTGCACTGTGGCACTGGTTGGAAGTGGCACAGTGCTCTGAGCAGCTAACACCAGCAAAACACATGAGGCACAGCGACAAAAACTGGAAGGGAGACTCACGCCAAGGTGCCAGGTCTAACATTCTCCTTTCAAGTATCTTCTCCAGGTAAAAGCAGATCATTCTAATGCTCTTTTTGTGGTAGTGTGGGCGAGCGTCAGGGTTACCAAAGGGTAGTACTAAGCATTTGTTGCACTCACAGAGGCCATAAATGACACACACACTCAAGAATAAATCAGAAACCAATTTGCACAATTAATATCGATTTTAATGTAATTTTTAGGACAAGAACACAACACAGTTCTAGATTAAGTACTTCCAGAGTTATGATTTTTAAAAGTTTGGAAAATATATCACTTTTGTGCACAATTACATTGGAAACAATGGGGGAATAGCAAAAAAAATACATATGAAATCAGGTAATGCTAAAACAATGTTTTAAGTCGATGTCAGGACCAGTTTCAAAGTTCTGCAGGAGAATTTAGAGAGCATCCCCGATTGGCCAAGAGCAGAATGTTGAGGGTCTTGAAAGCTGGTGCGCAACAAAGGGGGCCACTTGGAAACACACTGCACAGGAGGACTTACAGGTAAGTCTGGTGGGTCTCCTTGGAGGTAGGAGGACGCAAGGGCTTGGGGACAATGGGAGCACAGGAGGTTGGTTGGTGCTTGGGCCAGTGGGGCTGGGAGCAGAGCAGAGCAGAGTCAAGCTATTCTGGCTAACAAAAATCCGATTGGCCGCACTCTGCTAATCCTACCAGCGTGTTACCCCAAAGAATTGTGGTCCATGAAGTAGCGTCGGCGGGTACGCCTATGCCAAAAGTTTAAAATGAAAATAAGTGTCGCGTTAGCCATCCCTGGACACGTGTTTCGAGGTAGTTGCCTCTCGTCAGCAGGGAGTAGGTATGTGTGTAGGGTTGCTGCGTAGGCTGCCAAAAAATATTCTCAGGTAAAGTACCACTCGAGGTGCGCAGGTGCGTAGCCATGGGCTCGTCAGCCCCACCGGCTCAAGGGAGCCTGAATGTAAACAAAAATCCGATTGGCCGCACTCTGCTAATCCTACCAGCGTGTTACCCCAAAGAATTGTGGTCCATGAAGTAGCGTCGGCGGGTACGCCTATGCCAAAAGTTTAAAATGAAAATAAGTGTCGCGTTAGCCATCCCTGGACACGTGTTTCGAGGTAGTTGCCTCTCGTAAGCAGGGAGTAGGTATGTGTGTAGGGTTGCTGCGTAGGCTGCCAAAAAATATTCTCAGGTAAAGTACCACTCGAGGCGCGCAGGTGCGTAGCCATGGGCTCGTCAGCCCCACCGGCTCAAGGGAGCCTGAATGTAAACAAAAATCCGATTGGCCGCACTCTGCTAATCCTACCAGCGTGTTACCCCAAAGAATTGTGGTCCATGAAGTAGCGTCGGCGGGTACGCCTATGCCAAAAGTTTAAAATGAAAATAAGTGTCGCGTTAGCCATCCCTGGACACGTGTTTCGAGGTAGTTGCCTCTCGTCAGCAGGGAGTAGGTATGTGTGTAGGGTTGCTGCGTAGGCTGCCAAAAAATATTCTCAGGTAAAGTACCACTCGAGGCGCGCAGGTGCGTAGCCATGGGCTCGTCAGCCCCACCGGCTCAAGGGAGCCTGAATGTAAACAAAAATCCGATTGGCCGCACTCTGCTAATCCTACCAGCGTGTTACCCCAAAGAATTGTGGTCCATGAAGTAGCGTCGGCGGGTACGCCTATGCCAAAAGTTTAAAATGAAAATAAGTGTCGCGTTAGCCATCCCTGGACACGTGTTTCGAGGTAGTTGCCTCTCGTCAGCAGGGAGTAGGTATGTGTGTAGGGTTGCTGCGTAGGCTGCCAAAAAATATTCTCAGGTAAAGTACCACTCGAGGCGCGCAGGTGCGTAGCCATGGGCTCGTCAGCCCCACCGGCTCAAGGGAGCCTGAATGTAAACAAAAATCCGATTGGCCGCACTCTGCTAATCCTACCAGCGTGTTACCCCAAAGAATTGTGGTCCATGAAGTAGCGTCGGCGGGTACGCCTATGCCAAAAGTTTAAAATGAAAATAAGTGTCGCGTTAGCCATCCCTGGACACGTGTTTCGAGGTAGTTGCCTCTCGTCAGCAGGGAGTAGGTATGTGTGTAGGGTTGCTGCGTAGGCTGCCAAAAAATATTCTCAGGTAAAGTACCACTCGAGGCGCGCAGGTGCGTAGCCATGGGCTCGTCAGCCCCACCGGCTCAAGGGAGCCTGAATGTAAACAAAAATCCGATTGGCCGCACTCTGCTAATCCTACCAGCGTGTTACCCCAAAGAATTGTGGTCCATGAAGTAGCGTCGGCGGGTACGCCTATGCCAAAAGTTTAAAATGAAAATAAGTGTCGCGTTAGCCATCCCTGGACACGTGTTTCGAGGTAGTTGCCTCTCGTCAGCAGGGAGTAGGTATGTGTGTAGGGTTGCTGCGTAGGCTGCCAAAAAATATTCTCAGGTAAAGTACCACTCGAGGCGCGCAGGTGCGTAGCCATGGGCTCGTCAGCCCCACCGGCTCAAGGGAGCCTGAATGTAAACAAAAATCCGATTGGCCGCACTCTGCTAATCCTACCAGCGTGTTACCCCAAAGAATTGTGGTCCATGAAGTAGCGTCGGCGGGTACGCCTATGCCAAAAGTTTAAAATGAAAATAAGTGTCGCGTTAGCCATCCCTGGACACGTGTTTCGAGGTAGTTGCCTCTCGTCAGCAGGGAGTAGGTATGTGTGTAGGGTTGCTGCGTAGGCTGCCAAAAAATATTCTCAGGTAAAGTACCACTCGAGGCGCGCAGGTGCGTAGCCATGGGCTCGTCAGCCCCACCGGCTCAAGGGAGCCTGAATGTAAACAAAAATCCGATTGGCCGCACTCTGCTAATCCTACCAGCGTGTTACCCCAAAGAATTGTGGTCCATGAAGTAGCGTCGGCGGGTACGCCTATGCCAAAAGTTTAAAATGAAAATAAGTGTCGCGTTAGCCATCCCTGGACACGTGTTTCGAGGTAGTTGCCTCTCGTCAGCAGGGAGTAGGTATGTGTGTAGGGTTGCTGCGTAGGCTGCCAAAAAATATTCTCAGGTAAAGTACCACTCGAGGCGCGCAGGTGCGTAGCCATGGGCTCGTCAGCCCCACCGGCTCAAGGGAGCCTGAATGTAAACAAAAATCCGATTGGCCGCACTCTGCTAATCCTACCAGCGTGTTACCCCAAAGAATTGTGGTCCATGAAGTAGCGTCGGCGGGTACGCCTATGCCAAAAGTTTAAAATGAAAATAAGTGTCGCGTTAGCCATCCCTGGACACGTGTTTCGAGGTAGTTGCCTCTCGTCAGCAGGGAGTAGGTATGTGTGTAGGGTTGCTGCGTAGGCTGCCAAAAGATATTCTCAGGTAAAGTACCACTCGAGGCGCGCAGGTGCGTAGCCATGGGCTCGTCAGCCCCACCGGCTCAAGGGAGCCTGAATGTAAACAAAAATCCGATTGGCCGCACTCTGCTAATCCTACCAGCGTGTTACCCCAAAGAATTGTGGTCCATGAAGTAGCGTCGGCGGGTACGCCTATGCCAAAAGTTTAAAATGAAAATAAGTGTCGCGTTAGCCATCCCTGGACACGTGTTTCGAGGTAGTTGCCTCTCGTCAGCAGGGAGTAGGTATGTGTGTAGGGTTGCTGCGTAGGCTGCCAAAAAATATTCTCAGGTAAAGTACCACTCGAGGCGCGCAGGTGCGTAGCCATGGGCTCGTCAGCCCCACCGGCTCAAGGGAGCCTGAATGTAAACAAAAATCCGATTGGCCGCACTCTGCTAATCCTACCAGCGTGTTACCCCAAAGAATTGTGGTCCATGAAGTAGCGTCGGCGGGTACGCCTATGCCAAAAGTTTAAAATGAAAATAAGTGTCGCGTTAGCCATCCCTGGACACGTGTTTCGAGGTAGTTGCCTCTCGTCAGCAGGGAGTAGGTATGTGTGTAGGGTTGCTGCGTAGGCTGCCAAAAAATATTCTCAGGTAAAGTACCACTCGAGGCGCGCAGGTGCGTAGCCATGGGCTCGTCAGCCCCACCGGCTCAAGGGAGCCTGAATGTAAACAAAAATCCGATTGGCCGCACTCTGCTAATCCTACCAGCGTGTTACCCCAAAGAATTGTGGTCCATGAAGTAGCGTCGGCGGGTACGCCTATGCCAAAAGTTTAAAATGAAAATAAGTGTCGCGTTAGCCATCCCTGGACACGTGTTTCGAGGTAGTTGCCTCTCGTCAGCAGGGAGTAGGTATGTGTGTAGGGTTGCTGCGTAGGCTGCCAAAAAATATTCTCAGGTAAAGTACCACTCGAGGCGCGCAGGTGCGTAGCCATGGGCTCGTCAGCCCCACCGGCTCAAGGGAGCCTGAATGTAAACAAAAATCCGATTGGCCGCACTCTGCTAATCCTACCAGCGTGTTACCCCAAAGAATTGTGGTCCATGAAGTAGCGTCGGCGGGTACGCCTATGCCAAAAGTTTAAAATGAAAATAAGTGTCGCGTTAGCCATCCCTGGACACGTGTTTCGAGGTAGTTGCCTCTCGTCAGCAGGGAGTAGGTATGTGTGTAGGGTTGCTGCGTAGGCTGCCAAAAAATATTCTCAGGTAAAGTACCACTCGAGGCGCGCAGGTGCGTAGCCATGGGCTCGTCAGCCCCACCGGCTCAAGGGAGCCTGAATGTAAACAAAAATCCGATTGGCCGCACTCTGCTAATCCTACCAGCGTGTTACCCCAAAGAATTGTGGTCCATGAAGTAGCGTCGGCGGGTACGCCTATGCCAAAAGTTTAAAATGAAAATAAGTGTCGCGTTAGCCATCCCTGGACACGTGTTTCGAGGTAGTTGCCTCTCGTCAGCAGGGAGTAGGTATGTGTGTAGGGTTGCTGCGTAGGCTGCCAAAAAATATTCTCAGGTAAAGTACCACTCGAGGCGCGCAGGTGCGTAGCCATGGGCTCGTCAGCCCCACCGGCTCAAGGGAGCCTGAATGTAAACAAAAATCCGATTGGCCGCACTCTGCTAATCCTACCAGCGTGTTACCCCAAAGAATTGTGGTCCATGAAGTAGCGTCGGCGGGTACGCCTATGCCAAAAGTTTAAAATGAAAATAAGTGTCGCGTTAGCCATCCCTGGACACGTGTTTCGAGGTAGTTGCCTCTCGTCAGCAGGGAGTAGGTATGTGTGTAGGGTTGCTGCGTAGGCTGCCAAAAAATATTCTCAGGTAAAGTACCACTCGAGGCGCGCAGGTGCGTAGCCATGGGCTCGTCAGCCCCACCGGCTCAAGGGAGCCTGAATGTAAACAAAAATCCGATTGGCCGCACTCTGCTAATCCTACCAGCGTGTTACCCCAAAGAATTGTGGTCCATGAAGTAGCGTCGGCGGGTACGCCTATGCCAAAAGTTTAAAATGAAAATAAGTGTCGCGTTAGCCATCCCTGGACACGTGTTTCGAGGTAGTTGCCTCTCGTCAGCAGGGAGTAGGTATGTGTGTAAGGTTGCTGCGTAGGCTGCCAAAAAATATTCTCAGGTAAAGTACCACTCGAGGCGCGCAGGTGCGTAGCCATGGGCTCGTCAGCCCCACCGGCTCAAGGGAGCCTGAATGTAAACAAAAATCCGATTGGCCGCACTCTGCTAATCCTACCAGCGTGTTACCCCAAAGAATTGTGGTCCATGAAGTAGCGTCGGCGGGTACGCCTATGCCAAAAGTTTAAAATGAAAATAAGTGTCGCGTTAGCCATCCCTGGACACGTGTTTCGAGGTAGTTGCCTCTCGTCAGCAGGGAGTAGGTATGTGTGTAGGGTTGCTGCGTAGGCTGCCAAAAAATATTCTCAGGTAAAGTACCACTCGAGGCGCGCATGTGCGTAGCCATGGGCTCGTCAGCCCCACCGGCTCAAGGGAGCCTGAATGTAAACAAAAATCCGATTGGCCGCACTCTGCTAATCCTACCAGCGTGTTACCCCAAAGAATTGTGGTCCATGAAGTAGCGTCGGCGGGTACGCCTATGCCAAAAGTTTAAAATGAAAATAAGTGTCGCGTTAGCCATCCCTGGACACGTGTTTCGAGGTAGTTGCCTCTCGTCAGCAGGGAGTAGGTATGTGTGTAGGGTTGCTGCGTAGGCTGCCAAAAAATATTCTCAGGTAAAGTACCACTCGAGGCGCGCAGGTGCGTAGCCATGGGCTCGTCAGCCCCACCGGCTCAAGGGAGCCTGAATGTAAACAAAAATCCGATTGGCCGCACTCTGCTAATCCTACCAGCGTGTTACCCCAAAGAATTGTGGTCCATGAAGTAGCGTCGGCGGGTACGCCTATGCCAAAAGTTTAAAATGAAAATAAGTGTCGCGTTAGCCATCCCTGGACACGTGTTTCGAGGTAGTTGCCTCTCGTCAGCAGGGAGTAGGTATGTGTGTAGGGTTGCTGCGTAGGCTGCCAAAAAATATTCTCAGGTAAAGTACCACTCGAGGCGCGCAGGTGCGTAGCCATGGGCTCGTCAGCCCCACCGGCTCAAGGGAGCCTGAATGTAAACAAAAATCCGATTGGCCGCACTCTGCTAATCCTACCAGCGTGTTACCCCAAAGAATTGTGGTCCATGAAGTAGCGTCGGCGGGTACGCCTATGCCAAAAGTTTAAAATGAAAATAAGTGTCGCGTTAGCCATCCCTGGACACGTGTTTCGAGGTAGTTGCCTCTCGTCAGCAGGGAGTAGGTATGTGTGTAGGGTTGCTGCGTAGGCTGCCAAAAAATATTCTCAGGTAAAGTACCACTCGTGTCCAGGGATGGCATAACAGTGACATACTCGTGGCATAGGCGTACTCACCGCTGCCACTACATTATCCACAGTTCTATGGGGCTATTTGCTGGTATGACGAGCAGTGTGCGACCTATTTCGTATTTGCATTTAAGCTCTCTCGAGCGACTTGGGCTGACGAGCCTTGGTTCCGCACCTGCGCGCCGTGAGAGGTACTATACCTTTGATATTTTGGCAGTCTATTCGGCACCCCACATACTTACCTGCTCCCTGCTGACGAGAGGCAATTACCTCGAAACACGTGTCCAGGGATGGAATAACAGTGACATACTCGTGGCATAGGCGTACTCACCGCTGCCACTACATTATCCACAGTTCTATGGGGCTATTTGCTGGTATGACGAGCAGTGTGCGACCTATTTCGTATTTGCATTTAAGCTCTCTCGAGCGACTTGGGCTGACGAGCCTTGGTTCCGCACCTGCGCGCCGTGAGAGGTACTATACCTTTGATATTTTGGCAGTCTATTCGGCACCCCACATACTTACCTGCTCCCTGCTGACGAGAGGCAATTACCTCGAAACACGTGTCCAGGGATGGCATAACAGTGACATACTCGTGGCATAGGCGTACTCACCGCTGCCACTACATTATCCACAGTTCTATGGGGCTATTTGCTGGTATGACGAGCAGTGTGCGACCTATTTCGTATTTGCATTTAAGCTCTCTCGAGCGACTTGGGCTGACGAGCCTTGGTTCCGCACCTGCGCGCCGTGAGAGGTACTATACCTTTGATATTTTGGCAGTCTATTCGGCACCCCACATACTTACCTGCTCCCTGCTGACGAGAGGCAATTACCTCGAAACACGTGTCCAGGGATGGCATAACAGTGACATACTCGTGGCATAGGCGTACTCACCGCTGCCACTACATTATCCACAGTTCTATGGGGCTATTTGCTGGTATGACGAGCAGTGTGCGACCTATTTCGTATTTGCATTTAAGCTCTCTCGAGCGACTTGGGCTGACGAGCCTTGGTTCCGCACCTGCGCGCCGTGAGAGGTACTATACCTTTGATATTTTGGCAGTCTATTCGGCACCCCACATACTTACCTGCTCCCTGCTGACGAGAGGCAATTACCTCGAAACACGTGTCCAGGGATGGCATAACAGTGACATACTCGTGGCATAGGCGTACTCACCGCTGCCACTACATTATCCACAGTTCTATGGGGCTATTTGCTGGTATGACGAGCAGTGTGCGACCTATTTCGTATTTGCATTTAAGCTCTCTCGAGCGACTTGGGCTGACGAGCCTTGGTTCCGCACCTGCGCGCCGTGAGAGGTACTATACCTTTGATATTTTGGCAGTCTATTCGGCACCCCACATACTTACCTGCTCCCTGCTGACGAGAGGCAATTACCTCGAAACACGTGTCCAGGGATGGCATAACAGTGACATACTCGTGGCATAGGCGTACTCACAGCTGCCACTACATTATCCACAGTTCTATGGGGCTATTTGCTGGTATGACGAGCAGTGTGCGACCTATTTCGTATTTGCATTTAAGCTCTCTCGAGCGACTTGGGCTGACGAGCCTTGGTTCCGCACCTGCGCGCCGTGAGAGGTACTATACCTTTGATATTTTGGCAGTCTATTCGGCACCCCACATACTTACCTGCTCCCTGCTGACGAGAGGCAATTACCTCGAAACACGTGTCCAGGGATGGCATAACAGTGACATACTCGTGGCATAGGCGTACTCACCGCTGCCACTACATTATCCACAGTTCTATGGGGCTATTTGCTGGTATGACGAGCAGTGTGCGACCTATTTCGTATTTGCATTTAAGCTCTCTCGAGCGACTTGGGCTGACGAGCCTTGGTTCCGCACCTGCGCGCCGTGAGAGGTACTATACCTTTGATATTTTGGCAGTCTATTCGGCACCCCACATACTTACCTGCTCCCTGCTGACGAGAGGCAATTACCTCGAAACACGTGTCCAGGGATGGCATAACAGTGACATACTCGTGGCATAGGCGTACTCACCGCTGCCACTACATTATCCACAGTTCTATGGGGCTATTTGCTGGTATGACGAGCAGTGTGCGACCTATTTCGTATTTGCATTTAAGCTCTCTCGAGCGACTTGGGCTGACGAGCCTTGGTTCCGCACCTGCGCGCCGTGAGAGGTACTATACCTTTGATATTTTGGCAGTCTATTCGGCACCCCACATACTTACCTGCTCCCTGCTGACGAGAGGCAATTACCTCGAAACACGTGTCCAGGGATGGCATAACAGTGACATACTCGTGGCATAGGCGTACTCACCGCTGCCACTACATTATCCACAGTTCTATGGGGCTATTTGCTGGTATGACGAGCAGTGTGCGACCTATTTCGTATTTGCATTTAAGCTCTCTCGAGCGACTTGGGCTGACGAGCCTTGGTTCCGCACCTGCGCGCCGTGAGAGGTACTATACCTTTGATATTTTGGCAGTCTATTCGGCACCCCACATACTTACCTGCTCCCTGCTGACGAGAGGCAATTACCTCGAAACACGTGTCCAGGGATGGCATAACAGTGACATACTCGTGGCATAGGCGTACTCACCGCTGCCACTACATTATCCACAGTTCTATGGGGCTATTTGCTGGTATGACGAGCAGTGTGCGACCTATTTCGTATTTGCATTTAAGCTCTCTCGAGCGACTTGGGCTGACGAGCCTTGGTTCCGCACCTGCGCGCCGTGAGAGGTACTATACCTTTGATATTTTGGCAGTCTATTCGGCACCCCACATACTTACCTGCTCCCTGCTGACGAGAGGCAATTACCTCGAAACACTTGTCCAGGGATGGCATAACAGTGACATACTCGTGGCATAGGCGTACTCACCGCTGCCACTACATTATCCACAGTTCTATGGGGCTATTTGCTGGTATGACGAGCAGTGTGCGACCTATTTCGTATTTGCATTTAAGCTCTCTCGAGCGACTTGGGCTGACGAGCCTTGGTTCCGCACCTGCGCGCCGTGAGAGGTACTATACCTTTGATATTTTGGCAGTCTATTCGGCACCCCACATACTTACCTGCTCCCTGCTGACGAGAGGCAATTACCTCGAAACACGTGTCCAGGGATGGCATAACAGTGACATACTCGTGGCATAGGCGTACTCACCGCTGCCACTACATTATCCACAGTTCTATGGGGCTATTTGCTGGTATGACGAGCAGTGTGCGACCTATTTCGTATTTGCATTTAAGCTCTCTCGAGCGACTTGGGCTGACGAGCCTTGGTTCCGCACCTGCGCGCCGTGAGAGGTACTATACCTTTGATATTTTGGCAATCTATTCGGCACCCCACATACTTACCTGCTCCCTGCTGACGAGAGGCAATTACCTCGAAACACGTGTCCAGGGATGGCATAACAGTGACATACTCGTGGCATAGGCGTACTCACCGCTGCCACTACATTATCCACAGTTCTATGGGGCTATTTGCTGGTATGACGAGCAGTGTGCGACCTATTTCGTATTTGCATTTAAGCTCTCTCGAGCGACTTGGGCTGACGAGCCTTGGTTCCGCACCTGCGCGCCGTGAGAGGTACTATACCTTTGATATTTTGGCAGTCTATTCGGCACCCCACATACTTACCTGCTCCCTGCTGACGAGAGGCAATTACCTCGAAACACGTGTCCAGGGATGGCATAACAGTGACATACTCGTGGCATAGGCGTACTCACCGCTGCCACTACATTATCCACAGTTCTATGGGGCTATTTGCCGGTATGACGAGCAGTGTGCGACCTATTTCGTATTTGCATTTAAGCTCTCTCGAGCGACTTGGGCTGACGAGCCTTGGTTCCGCACCTGCGCGCCGTGAGAGGTACTATACCTTTGATATTTTGGCAGTCTATTCGGCACCCCACATACTTACCTGCTCCCTGCTGACGAGAGGCAATTACCTCGAAACACGTGTCCAGGGATGGCATAACAGTGACATACTCGTGGCATAGGCGTACTCACCGCTGCCACTACATTATCCACAGTTCTAGGGGCTATTTGCTGGTATGACGAGCAGTGTGCGACCTATTTCGTATTTGCATTTAAGCTCTCTCGAGCGACTTGGGCTGACGAGCCTTGGTTCCGCACCTGCGCGCCGTGAGAGGTACTATACCTTTGATATTTTGGCAGTCTATTCGGCACCCCACATACTTACCTGCTCCCTGCTGACGAGAGGCAATTACCTCGAAACACGTGTCCAGGGATGGCATAACAGTGACATACTCGTGGCATAGGCGTACTCACCGCTGCCACTACATTATCCACAGTTCTATGGGGCTATTTGCTGGTATGACGAGCAGTGTGCGACCTATTTCGTATTTGCATTTAAGCTCTCTCGAGCGACTTGGGCTGACGAGCCTTGGTTCCGCACCTGCGTGCCGTGAGAGGTACTATACCTTTGATATTTTGGCAGTCTATTCAGCACCCCACATACTTACCTGCTCCCTGCTGACGAGAGGCAATTACCTCGAAACACGTGTCCAGGGATGGCATAACAGTGACATACTCGTGGCATAGGCGTACTCACCGCTGCCACTACATTATCCACAGTTCTATGGGGCTATTTGCTGGTATGACGAGCAGTGTGCGACCTATTTCGTATTTGCATTTAAGCTCTCTCGAGCGACTTGGGCTGACGAGCCTTGGTTCCGCACCTGCGCGCCGTGAGAGGTACTATACCTTTGATATTTTGGCAGTCTATTCGGCACCCCACATACTTACCTGCTCCCTGCTGACGAGAGGCAATTACCTCGAAACACGTGTCCAGGGATGGCATAACAGTGACATACTCGTGGCATAGGCGTACTCACCGCTGCCACTACATTATCCACAGTTCTATGGGGCTATTTGCTGGTATGACGAGCAGTGTGCGACCTATTTCGTATTTGCATTTAAGCTCTCTCGAGCGACTTGGGCTGACGAGCCTTGGTTCCGCACCTGCGCGCCGTGAGAGGTACTATACCTTTGATATTTTGGCAGTCTATTCGGCACCCCACATACTTACCTGCTCCCTGCTGACGAGAGGCAATTACCTCGAAACACGTGTCCAGGGATGGCATAACAGTGACATACTCGTGGCATAGGCGTACTCACCGCTGCCTATACATTATCCACAGTTCTATGGGGCTATTTGCTGGTATGACGAGCAGTGTGCGACCTATTTCGTATTTGCATTTAAGCTCTCTCGAGCGACTTGGGCTGACGAGCCTTGGTTCCGCACCTGCGCGCCGTGAGAGGTACTATACCTTTGATATTTTGGCAGTCTATTCGGCACCCCACATACTTACCTGCTCCCTGCTGACGAGAGGCAATTACCTCGAAACACGTGTCCAGGGATGGCATAACAGTGACATACTCGTGGCATAGGCGTACTCACCGCTGCCACTACATTATCCACAGTTCTATGGGGCTATTTGCTGGTATGACGAGCAGTGTGCGACCTATTTCGTATCAAGCTATTCTGGCTGATGAGGGGCGAAACCCTGAAACCGGTCTTAGGATGCTTGTTTCCAGTCCAGGGAGGACCTGGACTAGCAGTTCGGGCTGGACTGTTCCCATAGGGCCCAGGGTCAAGACTGATTTGAATATGGCTGGGTCCAAACTGGAATGGCATGGTGAGCAAAATTATGATGGATTTAGGCCTGGATCTCTGTACTGGGGTGAATGTATGACATTGTTCTGCATTCTGTTCTTCAATTGTTCTTTTTGCATTTGTCACCCCGAGTGGGACGGGTATGCCCAGACGTGGGTCCCATATGCTCCATGCCACTGGAGTCAGCTATTCTGGCTGATAAGGGGTGAAAGCCCGAAACCGGTCCTAGGATGCTTGTTTCCAGTCCCGGGAGGACCTGTCCTGGTAGTTCGGGCTGGACTGTTCCTATTGGGCGCATGGTCAAGACTGATTTGCATATGGCTGGGTCCAAACTGGACTGGCATGGAGAGCAAAAAAATAATGGATTTAGGCCCAGATCTCTGTACAGGCACTCATAGGGTCCAGATTGGACTATGCAAATGTCCTATATCTGGGTCTGCCTGAATACCTCCTCCAGCGTTTGCAGGTTACTCAGAACGCTGCTGCTCGTGCAATTTTTGGCCTGCACCGCCGCACCAGTGCCTCCAATCTCCTCGTATCCCTTCACTGGCTTCCGGTGCGGAAGAGGATACTTTTCAAGGCCATGACTCTCGCCCATAAGGCCTTGCATGGCAATGGTGCCAAATATCTTCAGAGGAGGCTGGACTTCTATCGACCTGTACGATCCCTCAGGTCAGAAGCTTTGGCTTTGGCTCGGGTGCCACGCATCAAAAGGGCTCGGCTAGGCGGCCGGTCCTTTAGCTTTCTTGCTCCGCAGCTATGGAATTCCTTACCGGTGTCCTTGCGAAACACCGCTAACCTGCTTGCCTTCAGAAAAGACTTAAAAACCTGGCTGTTCACTGGATAATCTGCCCCCTCTTTAGGCCCCTGCTCTTTTTACTATTATGTTTTCCAGCTCTTTCTTTGGTCTGGAGCACAAAAGCGCCGGGACACTCCTTTGGAGTAGCCGTTGCGCTATAAAAGTCCCATTTAACATAACATAACATAACAATGTATGACATTGTTCTGCATTTTGTCCATCAATTGTCCTTTTTGCATTTGTCACCCCGAGTGGGACGGTATGCCCAGATGTGGGTCCTGTGCTCTCTATGCCACTGGAGTCAAGCTATTCTGGCTGATTATGGGTGAAACCCCGAAACCGATCCAAGGATGCTTGTTTCATGTCCAGGGAGGACCTGGCATGGCAGTTCAGGCTGGACTGTTCCCATTGGGCATAGGGTCAAGACTGATTAGAATATGGCTGGGTCCAAACTGGAATGGCATGGAGATCAAACAAACAATTGATTTAGGCCCAGATCTCTGTACTGGGGTGAATGTATGACATTGTTCTGCATTCTGTCCATCAACTGTTGTTTTTGCATTTGTCACCCCGAGTGGGACGGGTATGCCTAGATTTGGGTCTGTGCTCTCCATGCCACTTTAGTCAAGCTATCCTGGCTGATGAGGGGCGAATCCCCGAAACCGATCCTAGGATGCTTGTTTCCAGTCCACGGAGGACCTGGCCTTGCAGTTCGGGCTGGATTGTTCCCATTGGGTGCTGGGTCAAGATTGATTTGCATATGGTGGGTCCAAACTGAAATGGCATGGTGAGCAAAAAAACAATGGATTTAGGCCCAGATCTCTGTATTGGGGTGAATGTATGACATTGTTCTACATTCTGCCCTTCAATTGTTCTTTTTGCATTTGTCACCCTGAGTGGGACAAGTATGTCCAGACATGGGTCCCGTGCTCTCCATGCCAATGGAGTCAAGCTATTCTGGCTGATGAGGGGTGAAACCCTGAAACCGGTCCTAGGATGCTTGTTTCCAGTCCAGGGAGGACCTGGCCTGGCAGTGCAGGCTGGACTGTTCCCATTGGGCGCATGGTCACGACTGATTTGCATATGACTGGGTCCAAACTGGAATGCCATGGTGAGCAAAAAAACAATGAATTTAGCCCCAGATCTCTGTACTGGGGTGAAGGTATGACATTGTCCTGTATTCTGTTCATCAATTGTTCTTTATGCATTTGTCACCCTGATTGGGATGGGTATGCCCAGACATGGGTCCCGTGCTCTCCATGCCACTGGAGTCAAGCTATTCTGGCTGATGAGGGTTGAAACTCCGAAACCGGTCATAGCATGCTTGTTTCCAGTCCAGGGAGGATCTGGCCTGGCAGTTCGGGCTGGACTGTTCCCATTGGGTGCAGGGTCAAGACTGAATTGCATATGGCTGGGTCCAAACTGAAACGGCCTGGTGAGCAAACAAATGATGGATTTAGGCCCAGATCTCTGTACTCAGGTGAATGTATGAGATTGGTCTGCATTCTGTCCATCAATTGTTTTTTTGCATTTGTCACCCCGAGTGGGACGGGTATGCCCAGCTGTGGTTCTGTGCTCTCCATACCACTGGAGTCAAGCTATTCTGGCTGATGAGGGGTGAAACCCCGAAACCGGCCCTAGGATGCTTGTTTCCAGGGAAGACCTGGCCTGACATTTCTGTCTGGACTGTTCCCATTGGGTGCAGAGTCAAGACTGAATTGCATATGGCTGGGTCCAAACTGAAACGGCCTGGTGAGCAAAAAAATGATGGATTTAGGCCCAGATCTCTTTACTCGGGTGAATTTATGAGATTGTACTGCATTCGGTCCATCAATTGTTCTTTTTGCATTTGTCACCCCGAGTGGGACGGGTATGCCCAGATGTGGGTCTGTGCTCTCCATGCCACTGGAGTCAAGCTATTCTGGCTGATGAGGGCTGACTCCCCGAAATCGATCCTAGGATGCTTGTTTCCAGTCCACGGAGGACCTGGCCTGACAGTTCAGGCTGGGCTGTTCCCATTGGGCGCTGGGTCAAGACAGATTTGCATATGATGAATCCAAACTGGAATTGCATGGTGAGCAAAAAACAATGGATTTAGGCCCAGATCTCTGTATTGGGGTGAATGTGTGACATTGTTCTGCATTCTGTCCTTCAATTGTTCTTTTTGCATTTGTCACCCGAGTGGGATGGGTATACCCATACGTGGGTCCCGTGCTCTTCATGCCACAGGAGTCAAGCTATTCTGGCTGATGGGGGGTGAAACCCCGAAACCGGTCCTAGGATGCTTGTTTCCAGTCCAGGGAGGACCTGGCCTGGCATTTCGGGCTGGACTGTTCCGATTGGGCGCAGGGTCAAGACTGAATTGCATGTGGCTGGGTCCAAATCGGAATGGCATGGTGAGCAAAAAAACAATGGATTTAAGCCCAGATCTCTGTACTTGGGTGAATGTATGAGATTGTTCTGCATTCTGTCCATCAATTGTTCTTTTTGCATTTGTCACCCCGAGTGGGACGGGTATGCCTAGATGTGGGTCTGTGCTCTCCATGCCACTGGAGTCAAGCTATTCTGGCTGATGAGGGGTGAATCCCCAAAACCGGTCCTAGGATGCTTTTTTCCAGTCCACGGAGGACCTGGCCTGGCAGTTCAGGCTGGATTGTTTCCATTGGCGCTGTGTCAAGACTGATTTACATATGGTGGGTCCAAACTGGAATGTCATGGTGAGCAAAAAAACAATGGATTTAGGCCCAGATCTTTGTATTGGGGTGAATGTATGACATTGTTCTGCATTATGTCCATCAATTGTTCTTTTTGCATTTGTCACCCTGAGTGGGACAAGTATGTCCAGACATGGGTCCCGTGCTCTCCATGCCACTGGAGTCAAGCTATTCTGGCTGATGAGGATTGAAACCCTGAAACCGGTCCTAAAATGCTTGTTTCCAGTCTAGGGAGGACCTGGCCTGGTGGTGCAGGCTGGACTGTTCCCATTGGGCGCAGGGTCAAGACTGATTTGCATACGGCTGGGTCCAAACTGGAATGCCATGGTGAGCAAAAAAACAATGGATTTAGCCCCAGATCTCTGTACTGGGGTGAAGGTATGACATTGTCCTGTATTCTGTCCATCAATTGTTCTTTTTGCATTTGTTACCCCGATTGGGATGGGTATGCCCAGACATGGGTCCCGTGCTCTCCATGCAACTGGAGTCAAGCTATTCTGGCTGATGAGGGGTGAAACCCCAAAACCGGTCATAGGATGTTTGTTTCCAGTCCAGGGAGGATCTGGCCTGGCAGTTCGGGCTGGACTGTTCCCATTGGGCACAGGGTCAAGACTGAGTTGCATATGGCTGGTCAAAATTGGAATAACATGGTGAAGAAAAAAAATCGGATTTAAGCCCAGATCTCTGTACTGGGGTGAATGTATGACATTGTTTTGCATTCTGTCCATCAATTGTTCTTTGTGCATCTGTCAACCTGAGTGGGACGGGTATACCCCGACGTGGGTCCAGTGCTCTTCATGCCACTGGAGTCAAGCTATTCTGGCTTATGGGGGGTGAAACCCTGAAACAGGTCCTAGGATGCTTGTTTCCAGTCCAGGGAGGATCTGTCCTGGCATTTCGGACTGGACTGTTCCCATTGGGAGCAGGGTCAACACTGAGTTGCATTTGGTGGGTCCAAACTGGAACGGCATGGTGAGCAAAAAAACGATGGATTTAGGCCCAGATCTCTGTACTCGGGTGAATGTAAGAGATTGTTCTGCATTCTGTGTATCAATTGTTCTTTTTGCATTTGTCACCCCGAGTGGGACGGGTATGACTAGATGTGGGTCTGTGCTCTCCAAGCCACTGGAGTCAAGCTATTCTGGCTGATGAGGGGAGAATCCCCAAAACCGGCCCTAGGATGCTTGTTTCCAGTCCACGGAGGACCTGGCCTGGCAGTTCCGGCTGGACTGTTCCCATTGGGTGCTGGGTCAAGACTGATTTCCATATGGTAGGTCCAAACTGGAATGGCATGGTGAGCAAAAAAACAATGGATTTAGGCCCAGATCTCTGTATGGGGGTGAAGGTATGACATTGTTCTGCATTCTGTCCTTCAATTGTTCTTTTTGCATTTGTCACCCTGAGTGGGACGGGTATGCTCAGACGTGAGTCCCTTGCTCTCCATGCCACTGGAATCAAGCTATCCTGGCTGACGAGGGCTGAAAGCCCAAAACCGGTCCTAGGATGCTTGTTTCCAGTCCAGGGAGGACCTGGCTTGGCAGTTCGGGCTGGACTGTTCCCATGGGGCACAGGGTCAAGACTGATTTGCATATGGCTGGGCTCAAACTGGAATGGCATGGTGAGCAAAAAAACGATGGATTTAGGCCCAGATCTCTGTACTGGGGTGAATGTATGACATTGTTCTGCATTCTGTCCATCAATTGTTGTTTTTGCATTTGTCACCCCGAGTGGGAAGGGTATGCTCAGACGTGAGTCCCTTGCTCTCCATGCCACTGGAATCAAGCTATCCTGGCTGACGAGGGCTGAAAGCCCGAAACCGGTCCTAGGATGCTTGTTTCCAGTCCAGGGAGGACCTGGCTTGGCAGTTCGGGCTGGACTGTTCCCATGGGGCACAGGGTCAAGACTGATTTGCATATGGCTGGGTTCAAACTGGAATGGCATGGTGAGCAAAAAAACGATGGATTTAGGCCCAGATCTCTGTACTGGGGTGAATGTATGACATTGTTCTGCATTCTGTCCATCAATTGTTGTTTTTGCATTTGTCACCCCGAGTGGGAAGGGTATGCTCAGACGTGAGTCCCTTGCTCTCCATGCCACTGGAATCAAGCTATCCTGGCTGACGAGGGCTGAAAGCCCGAAACCGGTCCTAGGATGCTTGTTTCCAGTCCAGGGAGGACCTGGCTTGGCAGTTCGGGCTGGACTGTTCCCATGAGGCACAGGGTCAAGACTGATTTGCATATGGCTGGGTACAAACTGGAATGGCGAGCAAAAAAACTATGGATTTAGGCGCAGATCTCTGTACTGGGGTGAATGTATGACATTGCTCTGCATTCTGTCCATCAACTGTTGTTTTTGCATTTGACACCCTGAGTGGGAAGGATATGCCCCGACGTGGGTCCTGTGCTCTCCATGCCACTGGAGTCAAGCTATTCTGGCTAGTGAGGGGTTAAACCCCGTAATCTGTCCTGGGATGCTTGTTTCAAGTCCAGGGAGGACCTGGCCTGGCAGTTCGGGCTGGACTGTTCCCATTGGGCGCAGGGTCAAGACTGATTTGCATATGGCTGGGTCAAAATTGGAATGGCATGGTGAAGAAAAAAACTTTGGATTTAAGCCTTGTAACCGGTCCTAGGATGCTTGTTTCAAGTCCATGGAGGACCTGGCCTGGCTGTTCGGGCTGGACTGTTCCCATTGGGCGCAGGGTCAAGACTGAATTTCATATGGCTGGGTCTAAACTGGTTCGGCATGGTGAGCTAAAAAAGCGATGTATTTAGGCCCAGATCTCTGTTCTGGGGGGAATGTATGACATTGTTCTGCATTGTGCCCATCAATTGTTCTTTTTGCATTTGCATTTGCATTTGTCACACAGGGCTGTGTGCCATGTCGACTCTTCTTATTTCTCTGCACCAAGACATGGAGTCTGCCATGTCAGAGTGCATAGCCTTGGTGAGGGGTCCCTGGGGTGGCACAACCAGTGTTGCAGCCCCAGAAGACCCTCTTCACTACCTATGTCTTAGTTATGAGGGGTACCATTCACTAGAGACTCACACGGGTAGCTGAAGTAGTGCCAATCATGGAACAGTGTTTGGGAAACAGATCTGGCACTGGAAACCTGGTTAGAAGAGGCCCAGTGGTAGCCATCTGAACTCAGACCCATCCCCACTCCAAATGACCACACCTGAAACCTTGGCTTCATCCTGGACAGCAAACTCTCAATGAAATGTCAGATTAATGCTGTCTCCTCATCCTGCTCCCACACTCTCTGCATGCTCCGCAAGGTCTTCAAGTTGCTCTCCATCAGCAGCAGAAAAACTGTGATGGAGACCCTCATTACCAGCCGACTGGAGTGTGGCAACAAACTCTTTTCAGGCACCACCACCAAACTTATGAGAAGATTCCAGACTGATCCTCAACCTGCCAAAGAGGACGCACATCATCCAGCATCTGAAAAAATTAAAAAAATACATTTTTGCTGTCAAATTAGAGAGATTGGTTTTAATTTCAAATTGAATAACTGTGTGTGCAAAACAAAAGGCCTGGATCTGACTGCTAAACACCAATGTAAGTAAGTGGCTTAATATTTGGGGTAGGCTACTGCCCACCCCAAGAATAATCACAACTCTTGTAAAGGTAAACCCTTAGAGTCACTAAATTGATCTGAACTCAACCCCCTGGTAGCTACAGCACAGAGCAGACATGCTTAACTTAGAGCAATGTGTAAAGTGTTTATGCAGTTCCAAAACAGTAATAAAATCAAAACAACAAATAATAAAAACCAAAAACTGAATTTGAAAAATAGCGTAAAAAATAATAAATAAAATGACATATAAATGACAGATATACAATAAGGGGAACTCGAGATATGAATTTTAAAGATTTAGGGGTAAATAGCATCAAAAAGCACGAATTGCCAATGGTAAACAATGGTTGAGTTAGACCGTGACCTAGGAATGATTTCAGGGTGACTGTGATGGAGCACATCAGGTTTGTCCTAAGCCTGGGTGGAGTTTGTGGAGTTCCGCTACACGGAACTCCCCAAAGTGACCAAAAAATTCTACCGCAATGCACAGAGTTACACAAGGGGTGGAGTGCATTGGGTCGTGTTAGGTCATGTGGTTTGCACTCTTTTTTAGTGCCGGGTGTTTGTATGCTGGAAAATCGGCTGCGACCTCCCACTTTGAGAAAACTCGCTGGGAGGTAGTCTATCATTGGACTTTCGAAGCTCGCCAACTTAACGTTGGCGAGCACGACCGAGGGAAAGACTCGGAGCTGAGTTTTTCAGAACTCTGTGTGCTCCGGAGTTCACCACCCCCACCTAGTTTGTCCTGACCAGAGGACTTACCCTGGGACTTTGTCTCTTTTTTTGGCAGCCCAGATCCTTCAGCAGCGCAGGCAGCAGGCTCTATTCCAAGAAGTCCTCATGAAGTCTGATAGGCCTTGTATGAGATCTGCTTAATCTGATTTGCTGCTATGGAGAAGCTCTGAGCAAGCAAAACCTGTTTTCTTAGCCCCGTGTGGTCGTTCCTTGAGCACATAGGTTGGGTGGTTTGTCTTGGTCCCCCGGAGGTCTGAAAATCCAACAAGTTTTTAAGTCCCATGCAAAGGACGGTAATTACCTACAAATACCTTGCAGTGGACAATCTGGTCTCAACAAGTGGTTTCAAAGTGACATCTAATAATATCAAAAGTGGGTGCTCCTATTCAATTCATTTACTTATTTCTTTTGGTTTAGCTCAGTAACTGTTATTTGTCATTAAAGCCTTTTCTCTTACCTTTTGATGGAGAGCCTGCTCATAATATCCTGATTTAGTGCTATAAGCGTGGGAATTACCTAATGAAACCTGACAATTCATATCGTCTAGTTTTAGACTATAGATTTTTGAGCACATGCACAAAAACATTTGCATTACAAAATCCACATGGTGCCACACTAATGAATAACATTGTGCGGAAAAAATAAAAAACAACACTAGGGGGCCGATTTCGATCCTGGAAAAACGCTGTACAAATCGTGGTATGGAGCGTTTTCCCATACAAGTCGTACTTGTAAGGATTCCCCTACAACCTAGGAAGTACGATCCGTACAAATAGACGCTCTCCATACAAATTGTAAAAAAGACCATACAACTCGTATTTACAAGTGATTCCGATTCGGATTGCCTTGTACGCGACGCTCACATGTATTCCCGGAAGCAGTTTACAACCCGTCAAGTACGATTCGTACAAACGGCACTCCGTACGGCTCTTTTTTTACAGGAGCCAAAAAGTGCCGGGAAAACATTGTACGCCCCAAAAACAGTACGAGACGGACCCCCATGTACGCGTCGTACACCCCATGAATACAGGGGTACGGTGCGTATGTACGGTGCGTATTGATGACACGGAAAGTGGGGTACGGTGCGTATATACGCGCTGAAGGGGAACTGGTCGTGTGCGCACCGTACAAGCACCGTACCCCAAAATCGCTTGTGTATGCACCGTAGCCCAAAAGTGCGTATGTACGGTGCGGACCCCAAAATCGAGTATGTACGGTGCGTACATGCGCGATGTTAGGGTACGCTCCATACACACGCCTCGCATGTGGGGGGACCCCTGTACGCCTCATACCCCTATACGACCCGTACCCCGGTATGAGTCGTACCCCCAGAACGAGTCATACCAGGGTACGAGGCACATAGGGGTTCGCTTCGTAGCCCGGTATGAGTCGTTCCTCGTATACAGGCCATTTTCCATACAAATCGCATGCTGACAACCCGGTACGAATCGTACTTGATGGGTTGTACAGCCTTTTTACAAACTGTATGGTCTTTTTTACAAGTCCGTGTCGTACAGCTTTTCCCGATCCGATTTGTAAGGATCGGGCTGATCTGTATGTATTTTCCCGTACGAATCGTACTACACGGGTTGGAAGGGACTTGTACGATTTGTATGAAAAAAAATACGGATCCGATTTGTATGTAAAATAAAAGTCCAGGATCAGAATCAGCCCCTAGATGTCTCAAATGGGTTTTTCTGCCAAAATATAGCGCCTGAAAGCAGATATTTAACAACATTTTCAGCCTTAGGCTTTCAGGGTCAATTCTGTTATTGTTATTGTTATTGTTAATTGATATTTATATAGCGCTAATCACCTAAGGGTCTCTAAGCGCTTTAAGGGGAATAGCCAGAGGACGTGGGCAGATGAATGGCCAGTGTGGTGTGTTTAAACATTATCCAGTGCTTTCCTAAACAGGAGCATTTTAAGTTGCTTCCTGAATAGGAGGAGAGCCGGTTCTTTGTGCAGGTGGTCGGGCAGCTGGTTCCAGAGTTGTGGGAGCAGTACGGAAAAGGCTCTGCCCCCTTTAGATGCAGTGTTGCATCTTGGGGTGGCCAGGTGGCAGGCCTCAGAGGACCGCAGTGTGCATCCCGGAACATAGTTCCTCAAACGTTCCTTGATATAGGCCGGGGCTTTGCCATAGATCGCTTTATGTGCAATGCAGCAGCCCTTGAATTTTACTCTCTGCTTGATGGGGAGCCAGTGTAGTTTGTGCAGTAAAGGGGCGGCATGGGCCCGTCTTGGTCACTTAAAGATCAGCCTAGCTGCATCGTTAAGTACCACTTGTAATTTATTAATAAGCTTTTGAGGGAGGCCTAAATATAGGGCATTTCCATAATCGAGTCTGGAGACAATAGTGGCCGACACAATCATTTGTAAGGAGGCAGTTGAAAGGAGAGGGACAAGTTTCCGTAACTTTCTCAGGAGCCCTATGCAGGTGCCTACCACTGCACTAACTTGGTTAGCCATGGAGAGCTCTGAGTCAAGTTTAATGCCTAAGCTTTTCACGGCAGTTGCTGGGGTGGGGGTGGCACCCAGTTCCTGGGGCCAGAATTGATCGTTCCATGGATTGCCTTTTGTAGGGATGACAAGAACTTCAGTTTTCTCTGGATTGATTTTTAAGTAGTCATCCAGTTTACAGTAAATCTAAGGATATTTTGCGCCGCTTCCTGGGCATGGGTGGAGTTATCAATCCGGAAAATGAGCTGGGTGTCATCTGCATATTTGAAGACATGGCAGTCCATATGGGCAAGGGCCGACACCAGAGGCTGCAGGTAGATGTTAAAGAGGAGCGGGGATAGGGCAGAGCCTTGGGGGACGCTGCAGGTGAGGGCGCCACTATTCTGTAGACTGCCCCAAGGTATAAGAAGCCCGGGGTTGTTTTCAGCAAGAGTATCAGAGTTACTTCAACATTTTGATGAAGAGGCATTGTCCTATGTGGATGATATTTATCTGACGGACGATGAATTATTGGATCATTTGACCAGAGTGAACAACAGAATTTTGGTGTTCGCCTCCCAGGGCTACAAATGTAACTTTCAAAAATAAAAAATTGTCCACCTCAATGTCCTATTCTTAGAATATGAGCTCTCAAGTGAAAGGAAAAGCCTAGCAGTAGCAGCTAACTTTTTGGAAAAATGTGCGCTGTTCCAAACTCAAAAATCTCTGAAAAACCTACAATCCATTTTAGAATTCCTAAATTTTGGCATAACATACATTATGGATTACGCAGAAAAGGTAAAACCTTTCTACGACTTAGTTAGACCTGATTTCTCAGTTCGACATTGGACACAGGAACACACAGAAATTCTCTGTTCCCTACAAGCTGATATGATAGCTTCCAAACATTTACATACACGTGTAAATACAACAGACTTAGTGATCTGTATAGTCGTGGGTCAATCCGGAATCACTTACCTAACCTTCAACAAAGGGGAAACTGTACCCACTGCATGGTACGCAAACACTGAAATGCGTTTTACATCCACTGAAAAAATTCTGACAGCAGTACTGACTTCTATAGTGAGAGAAATAGCATTGGCTGAGGGGAAACAAATAATAGTCGTAACTCCAGTACCAACCATAGAAGCTGTTAGAAAAGCAAGCTTTCCGAACGCAAAAGCACTGCATCCAAGGTGGATACAGTGGGCTAATTCTCTCACTGCAACAGATGTAGACTACAAGTTTGACTCTACATTAAAAACACAAGCATTCTTGCAGTACGAACAAGAATATCCTCTCACAAATGAAATAATGCCTCTTGATCAGTATGAATATATAATTTACACCAATGGCTGTGCTGAACCAGCCCTAGGAAGTAAACAGCAATAAAACGCAGCTTCTGTGATTTGTAAAGCGACGTATGCAGAATGGTAAGGTCCATCCTAACAATACGCAGATGCAGTCTCTAGGACATTGCACGGCACAGCTAGCAGTATTAAAAGCCCTGACAATGGCACTAAAAACACGGATCGAGAATTCCCCACACTAATTGTGTGCAAATCATTTCATTGTGTCCAGTCTTATAATGAATATCTTCACTACTGGTGCCAGAATGGATTTAAAGATTCAAAAGGTTAAACAATAAAGCACAAGCTGCTTTGGGAACAGGTGGCGGAGCTGAAAAAAGGCTTGCCACGGCCTCACGTGATTCATACGCTGAGTCATCAATGTGTTGGCGTGCACGTTGAAGGGAATTAATTGGCTGATGAAGCTTCCAAGGCAATATTGCAATGTGCTGCCATTGCTGCAATCATTCGTTCTAGAACGAGAGCAGATGTACAGATTAGGTTTAATGCTAGCTTCACACAAGGGTCTAGGCTCCGCACAAACAGGTATTACTGCAATAGTTTAATTACTGAAGTAACGTTATTGGTGGCCGGGTCCTACAAAACAGACCAAGGGCTTCGTCCTTAAGTGCAACATCTGCCAGCAGACGATGGGTTCCACCAGAGCACATCCACCACAGACACCTTTACTGATATCAGACAAACCTCTTGCATGTGTCTATTTGGACCACTGCAGCCCACTACAATCTGATGGGGCTTACAAGTAAATCTTGGTGGCAGTGGATTCATGCTCAAGATTCCTGTTGGTTTGGCCTCAGCACTCGGCTGACGCCCCAAACTGTTATAAAGGATTTGCAAGTCTTCATAGGGACATACGCAATTGGCACATTACATTCTGATCGTGGCCCTGCATTTAGCTCTTGGGCTTACAAAGAAGCTATGGGTAGTTTGGGTGTAGCATTGCAGTACTCATCTTCCTATCATCCCGAGGGAAATTCAATTGTGGAGAAAAAAAAACAAGACTAAAAGCCATCCTTAACAGCGAGGGTATTAGGCTTGGGCTGTAGTTGGGTCAATCACCTATATGGGGTCCAGAGGGCACTTAATAACATGCCAAGAAGTTCCCTAGGAGGCCATACTCCATATGAGGTCTTGTTTGGGATGAAAATGTGGGCACCCAACCTCAATTGTGGCAGCACAGTGGTGGATAAAAAACGCATTTGACATCAATGATCATGTGGCTGTTTTACAGGAACTCAATGAATTCCGGGCACTACATACCAACGTCCAAGTAAAACGCACCACCACTGGGGAAGTGTAAGCAATTTCGGCAAGACCTGCCTGGGTCCCAAAGATCAGGGACCTGGTCAGGGAAAAGATTGTGGACAAGAAAGAATTTGGGCCATCTTACAGAGCTCCTGTACCTGTCTTGGCTGACGAAGGAATGAGAACAGTACTTCTACCACCTCTTGCCGGAAAAAAAGAAAAGTGATTTGTCTCCATTGATTGTTTCAAACCACACTATGTGGCCGATACTGAATAGCAGGCTGCATTGGCTCCTGGGTAGCCATCGATCTCCTCTCGCTACCATGCAGGAAGTTCAGACAGAAAGACTAATAACGTTTGAAGATTCTACTATACGAAGTAATAGAGTTGCCCACAATGGAGTGGAACACATACCAGTCAAAATTGAACAACAAAATACAAATGAAACACAAATCTCAATTTCGCCTACTACCGATATCTATTTGAATATGTCTCACAATGAGTTATCTATCAGTTCAACAAAACCTGCTGAGCTACTAAAGGTAGACTGAACAGCATTTGGCTACTTCATAGATTTCAAAACTTTCTCACTGGATCCGAGTGACCGCCAGCTTCCGTTTCCTGCAAAGAAAAAATATATAAGATCAACATTTGGCTGAAAAAGACTTACTTTGTTTCTCCCTGGCTACAGCTCTGGATTGCAATTTGTTTACTGTTCCTATTCATCTGGATAGGTGTAGTGACTGTATTTTTCTTGCTTCTAAATGGACATTATCTCCCAGAATGCTCCGCAGTACAACATGTGAACTTGGTCCTGAAACCACATACATCATCTCATTGTGAACGAAGAGACCTGTCCTTTATGAACATAACAACAGTTCAGATTCCTGAAGGAATAGTTTGGGATAGGGTTTCACATGATGTATTTGGTCCCACTGAACTTTGAACGATGTCATCACCTCCAGTACATTCTCTGATGATTGGGACTTTGAAACTGTGAATAGTATGCTGTCTGATTTAGATCAATCTACTGCATTCTCTAAAAAAGAATTGTGTGATGATACATCTGATTTTGATACCATGTATTGTTACCAACATTATGGTCATCATTTCTTGCACAAAACGTGTATTGCACATAATGTTTTAATTACCATCAATGTAAACATTGCCCAACACCACCGAATGGTAGATCACAAATGTTTGCACAAATGTTTGCTTATTTTTCTGGGTTTTAGCACTTCAAACAAACCTCATATTATTATATGGTTGCACCTAAATCTGCAAAGAAAAGTATGCCCACAAATACAAAACAGATATACTCGGCTTCCTTTATTTCCGAGCTGTCTTTCCAAGGTTTCGACTTCTAGAGGGACACCATAGACACAAAATCCTTCTGGGGGACTAAAGATTGGCAAGTTCAGGGAACTGATCCATTATTTAGAGCGTGATTATCTTCCTGAATGATACTCTGCAACAGACATCTTGTCTTGCACTTGCCAAGATCAAGGACTTGAACACACCTCGGATTCCCTCACTTACACACTATGGAGGATGACAAAACTAACACAGCATAGTGAGGATACGCTAGATGACATTATACATGAAGGTTCATACAATTCCTCAGACCTCAATTAGAAGGGATGGTTAGTTTGGCCTATCAACCCAATGGGTGTCAATCAAGATTCAAGGGTACCACCGGAGGGTTTAATATCCATAGGCCGAACCAACGCTATGTGCAACGAGAATATCCGGGGTGGGGGGGTCACATCCTACAGTGTTGGGAAGTTATGCCTAGATTGGCTAAGAACCTCAACACTGTCCCAGGTGAAACAATACTTGTCCTTACTTTCAGATGACAGGGATCTTGGGGATTTATTGCTAGGTCCCCGGAAACCACGTCGTAAACGCTTCTTATACGCTATTTACAATGAAGTATTGAAGATTTCTCAACAGGAAGCTGAGGAGAGATTGAGTGAAATTGATAGGGTTAACCTGGAAAAGGCTTTGGCAGTGGATGACAATGGCATGACCACACTAATATCCCAAATGTATTCACTACACAACATTGTGTCTTCTGCAATAGATATATTAGAACAGGACCTGTCCATTCTTCAACATGGGCAGTCGCAGTTACTATCCATTCTGTTATTAACCTGGACACTACAATCATTGCGCTCCGGTCATGTGCCTTGGCACTATATCAGCAGTACATCTCTTTTCTCTGCTTATATTTTAATGGAAAGACAGACAAGAATGGCACAAAGTGATTGAAAAGTATACAAATGTTACACAATGAAAAATTGGGGCAATTACCTTTCAATCTGGCTGAGTCACCTTCCACAGAATGGTTAAGCCATGGCCATATAACATTGCCAGTGACAACATTACAATTTCAATATTGTCTACCGGTCCACCAAGTAGGCAGGTATGAAGTGTTGGGTAGGAAATGCATCCATGAACCTTGGGATTTACCTTACAGATTTAGATGCAGAAATGGGGACACTGAAGTCTTTCTCAGTGGTTCAGACTGTGGGAATTAATTAAGTGGGTCTCTAATTTGTCAGGATTTTATGCTTCACGGAGCTTGCAATGCAAACCTGTCTTGTCACTTGAAAGGGTCCCCAGCTGCCGTGATTCATCTGGTGTTCAAACTACTCTCAAATGGGAGTTATTTGATGTTGAATGATCAAGGTTGTTGCAGGATGCTGCCAGGTATCGCATATCTGGTCACTGTATGTTCCAGGGTTACTTTTTGTACGCAAGCATTGTTTCCACCAACCCACACAGTGAGGGAGATGCTGCTATGGCCTTCGTTGAAAGTTTCCCTTATACGGTTTGATTTTCTGAGCAGACTGAAAGCCATACTTTTACAGGAGGAAGTGGCCTTAATGTCAACTCGAGAGACTTTTGATCTTCAGGTTGAAAGGTCTTTACTTGAGATCCAGGCTCTAGTCTGAACTAATTTCCCGCTCCATTTTGGGGAAATGGTACATCGTATCTTAAACATGTGTGATACGCGTGGGATAGTACACCTATTTAAGAACACAGGTTCTGGGATATTAAGCCCCTTTCAGACGGTTTTCTGAGTAATTCCGTCTTTGATACACATCATACTCAGAAGTGTTTTTTGAGGGCTTCCGCTGCTACTGCTACTTGTAGTGGGTATCCTGGTTTTAATGTTTCTGCAATGCAATCGGCGTCCCAAGTTCCAAGGAGATTGAAAAAGCGCTCTTGGAGCGATGTTGCAGTAAACGCACAGTATTCCATCTGGGCACACCTCGGCTTTGGGAGGTAAGCGAGCACTGGTTTCTGTCATTCACATCAGTCTGGGTTGACAGCGTCTTTCCTGTACTCCGCTGCTTATCCAGTGGACACGAATGTATGTTGGACATCTGTCTAACATTCCAATTGGTTGCGCCTCCGATTGTGAATGTTCTTCTGGACCCGTTAAAGGCCCATGTAGTGCAGTGCCCTCAGTGTATTCCAATGCTGATGTCAGCATTCTTAGAGCCCTCACGGGATGCTACAGCTCCTGTTGGATTGTACCATGCTTACAGGCATCAAGTGCTTCCTCAGCAACAGCTGTCGTAACCTTAGAAGATCACCTAGGCTCCATTGACCTGATATAAGAGGTGTTACAAGTACCGTCGTCTGCAAAGGCAGGCAGCAGTGATATTGCATCTCCCACACAGGACACATAAACATTTGGCTCTCCGTGTGTGGGAACAATTTGGCCTTTTTCGAAAACAAACTAAATTGGAATTCATAAACTTTGTTTGTTTTGTTTTATTTTTCCGCTTTTGCTCTCACTGAGCACTATGGCTTTTGGCATGCTCATTTGGTCTAATAGTATATTGACTATTTAGAGGGCTTATGCAGCTTTTTATTGTTTACCTCTTTTTTTTAACACATACCATGTTTTTAGATGTTTTTTATACTCATATTTCAGGAATGTTTTTATGCTTTTTAAACAGGCATATTTTAGCATTTATTACTTTGTCATCTAGTTGGATGAGGAGTGGGTGTTGTCAACCCCAATGTACCCCAATTAAGGCCTAGGTAGTTGCACGACCTTTTACCTTCATTTGTCCTATCATTGTTTTACATAGCGGTTCTAGCGCTGACCTTTTTAGGTGCCGAATAAATATTGTGTGGTTTTCTCCTAAAACTAACCTAATTTATTATGCATGAGGATTCTCAGTATCACAGCATGATCACCCTCTTCTGCATGATAACTCTGTATAAGGGTCACCACTATCGTCAGTCTTGGCCGTGATGCCCACAGTACCATGACACATCAAGGTAGAACACCTGAGGGTACCTTTCGTGTATATGAGCATAACATCTGCACTAGGCCGGCGGAGGAGAAAAAGCTTCCATGCTGACATGCTGACATGCTGACATGAGACGCTGAGGTCCCTGCACGCAGACACTCCAGCAATCAGTGGTCTGACATCCCTTATGGGGTGTCCAACTCGAGACCAGGACGGGGTCCTTCCTTCTCTCACATCAGGTAATGGGGTTGGTTCTATCCTAGGGTGATTCCTGGCTATAAACCTACACACATGCTAGGTACAATTAGGTACATCTAGTTAGGGTTTGCATCGTAGGAGTACGCATTATTACTGTGATGTATCCATATGCCTGCATATATTCACTGTTTTAGCACTATGGTAGAATTCTACCTTCTATTTACTCTATTGGTGCTTATAACAGTACACACATGTTTCTGTTTAATGGTTGTTGCAGCACACATATTTTATACTAGAATGATTCTGGTTCAATAAATACTTATTAATAACGTCCCCATCGTTTATTCTGTATATCTAACTGAGAGCAAGTGGGCACGTGTGTCTGAGCGAAAAGTGCTGTACTGTTTCTATCATCCCTGAGGGGTCGGGTGGTCATGTTTGATAGTTGACAGAAACTATTCGCTCCTTGGTAAGAGGGGATCATAGTGGCACTGTGAGCTAGCTGGTCTACAGACTAACATATCCTTTGGGGGTGTCTGGAATCAGTCTGGACACCAATCCTTTAGTTATGTATGTGTAGATCCTGTAGAGATTTATAGGAACTACAGGCCAATATTTAGAGAAACATTCAGCATTCCATTGCTCAAAGCAAACTTCAAGTCAGCTATAAATGATAATGCAAGAACGGAGTTGTTTGGGCTAGTGAACAGTGACCACAAGAGAGCATACTAATAATGGAAGTTAGTGCGGGTGAAAGGTTATGGGTACCCTACACCCCGACCTCCAAGAATTATCTTGTAACATCTGCCAGTCTATCCTTCACCACAGCCCTACATTACGCGTCGGTGGAGTCTGTGCAGCTGGTGTCCATTTTCTGAGATTTCGAAAATGAAATGAAACAAAACTATTTTCTAGGCATTCATTTTGCTGCATTCAGATGTCTTGATAAGAAAGGGATTTGATTTTTTCGACGGATGATGCCTCAGACTTCAGAAAATAACAGTCCCAGCTGTTCCCCCAAAGAGCGAGGCTTTTATTCAAGGCTTCCAAAGGGTGGGCAGAGTTGGCGCCAGGTTGGGTTTGTGCCCAAAATCAGGAATATATTCAGAAAATGACACAGAGACGAGCAGACAACGACAAGGGCAGAGAGTATTAAGGGAACACATAGCATGCTGGGAAGAGGAATCGGTTGAAATAGAAGAGAGCTGAGCTCACAAGGGACAGATAATAAAGAGCAAAGAGACAGACGGAGAGGGAAAAAAGATGGAAAAGAGCAGAGGGAGGAAGATAACACAATGTGTCTGAAAGAGAAGACACTTTGCCGTATTGGTGGAGTGAATCTGGGGCCCCATTGACATCATGCCTGCGTTACACCCCGTGACGCAGGTTCTCTAAACAATGGGCAATGGACCCTGGTTGATATCGACGGCCTTCTTTCACCCAATTAGTGATGCACTTGCGCACTTGCGGCGGCACTGGGAGTGTGACATCAGGGGAGTGAGTGTGGTGGGGGGCTGTCACAGAAAGAGTGGGAAAGGGCCCTGGGATAACCTAGTAAAGTCTCTTGTAACGCTTGCTTCCAGTACATTCGGTTCAATGTACTTCATCGGCCCTACCGCACTCCAGCCAGTCCGCATAGGATATACCCTACAGCCAGTGGTGTAACGATAATTGAGGGGGCCCCCCGCAAGGTACGTGGAGGGGCCCCCTCCGGACTCTATCAAGAGCTCTGAGTGCAGTGCTGAGGGGGCTCCCTGGAGCTTGGGGGCCTCCCACACTGCGGGGGATGCGGGGCCTGTGTTGCGCCCCTCCCTACAGCATGCGGCCATCCTGACCTTTGCATGCAGCCCCGTGGTCAAAAGCAGCAGTGGGATGCTCTTTTCTGGACTCAGCACTAACATTAAAAAGGTGTTCAATAAACAGGCCAGCATTTATTTGCAGGTTAACTGAAATTAAAAGAAAGGAAGTGAATGAGTTAACTATAGAAACACCTCCATTTTTAGAGACCTCCTGCAGCAAAAATATAAAAATAGGGTAAATTCTCCTCAACATTCAAAATGTTTATTTCATTGACATGAAGAACCACTTCACCTTAGTACATCGGATTATATCAGTGCATTGAGATGTATTTTTTTTTAAGTGATAGTTTTCATACATGAATTTTAAAACATTCATTCTTCATGACAACTATGTCAATAGTGAATTAAGAGACAAGTCCGTTAGGTGCACCCTTTGGGTGGCATGAGTTTAATAAATCAAACACAGGAGAAGGTTTTGTATAGCACAAATCCTGCAGTCATGTGTTCAAGGTTCTCTTCTATGAGATAATGAAGAAAAAGGAAGGAAAGTGAAATAATACAATTGCCTGGGATCACAAAATTCGGTTAAGTAGAGAAGTTGGGATTAATTCTAGGTTTTATGGTTTCACATTGTGAAATTCAGCCGCTAGATGTATATGCATTGCTTCCCCTAGACCCACCACACTGACAACCCCCACAACCGCTGATTGCCACCCTACTGGCATCACAGCGGCCCTGGGTCACTTCACAGACCAAGCTTTTTGGCCCCTCTCAAAATGTTTGTCAGTACCCATGCCCTACAGCAGACCCTGATTGCCCTTGATGTCACGCCCCCGTCGTGGACATGCTACATATGTTCTGGCCTTGACCAAGCACCCGCACTCTTTGTGCAGATATATGCACAACCCTAACTCATGTTACAGGTGCCTGGAATTGGACCGGTGGATGCTTGTCAATTGGGCTTTTATAAGTGCCAAAAGGTGAGCGGTGAGTGGAGACTGAAACTGCTTCATTGACTTTGCACTACTGTTGGGTCGATGGCTGAGAGTGATGCACTTGAAGGCCGCCATGCTCCTGAGTGCAGAATGCTGGTGTGTGCCGCTTATAAAGTGGGGCCAGGTGGAGGCCACGGCACTCTGACAAGAAGAGGCTAGTGGCCTGAGGAAGCAGTAAGGGATGAATTATTGTCTGCTCTTCAGGGACTACCTGACTGCAACAAGGTCTCCAATCAGATCCCTCCAGCAAACCCTCTAGATAGCAGCACCTCCCGCAGTCAAATATGGACTCCCCCCCTTCTTCGTGGGGGATAGCCCCATAATGAGTACATGTCCCTGTTGCACCACATGAGTGACAGACTGCTGTTCTGGGCACTGGAGTTGTTGATCCTGGCCCACACCTTCTGCGATACCCTCCCTTACTCACTCCTGCGGGAAAGAACTTTAGACATTTCTACATTATGTCTTTCTTGTGTTTTGACAGGGGGACTAAGATTCATGTTATATGCAGACCTACTAACTCAACGGTGACACACTGTGACACACGATATTGGCTCCCATCACACGGTCACCTGGTGAGGAGCCGATATCACATGGTGTCAGGGAAAACAAGCTGAAAACCACTGTAAATAGTGGATTTCCAGCTCGTTTCCAGAGGGTTTGAGCAGCTGATGTCCATTAAGGAGTGTGAAAACACCCCAGGACATGGCAGCAGCCTCAGCAAGCCTTTTTTTGGTTTTGGAGGAGGGGACTTAGGGGCAGAGTCGGGGCAAAAGTGCCTCAGACGTACTTCTCGGAATGAGACCGCAACCCCTCCTATGCCCCTACCCCATCTCACACGGACATATTTATTTTCAAGTTGGCAGGTATGTTATATGTTTTTTGATTGAGATACTGGAAATTGTAATGATATACCATCATAATACTGTGTTATGACTTGTGGACACATTCGCAGTGCACAGTTGATTATGTACTATATGACTATGTACCAAGATTTGACTGCTGCTGATGATACTGTGAAAATTATTAAAGATGGGCTTTAAAAAAAGAGAGGAGGGAACAGACGGGCACAAAGAGACTGGATATAGGGACAAGAAAGAGAAAGCGAGGCAAAAGAGATAAAATTAACTTATGGGGAACAACGAAAGTGACGACAGAGGGCAAACAAAGATTGGGTTAGATATGAAGTAGGCATACATTTGCTCAATGAATGCATTAAAATAAATGAAATACAAATAAAAACGTTTTGCAGGGACCAATTACTTCTGAATCAGTGTACATACTTGTATCTGTATTGAAGGATTGTATTTATAGTGGAGAAATAAAACATTGGAAGAGAATAAAATGTTTATTGGAACTTTATTGAATCTGTGCATTTTTACAATATGTGGAGAATGTGATCTATATGTGATCTATGGCATAATAATTCAATGTATACTGACTCAGAAGTTGCGTGTTGAATATTGTTCGTTTTTTGGCATCTCTTAAAACTTTTTATTTTATTTAATCTGTTGATGGCTGTGGGCAACTACCACTTGGTGTGCACCTTTGGCGCTGGACACTTTAGCCCTTGTCATTGCCCTACTCTTCTATAAATTAAATTGATATAAACATAGTGTTGTGTAGTTCTAACTAATACGTAGGATCTGCACGTTTGTTGGACAACATAAACTTTGGGTGAGATGTCTGGACTGATTCCAAGCACCCCGCAGGATTCATTGGCCTAGAGAGCAGCTAGCTCAAAGTGCCACCGTAAGCGTCCCTAAACCTGCCAGGGAGCAAATGGTTTCTGACAACCACTGAACGTGGCAGCCCTGACACCCCAGGGATCGTGGGAACAGATTAGAAACTTTCACTCAGTCACCCGTGCTTACTTGTGCTCGGAGAAATATACAGAATACACACAGGCATGTTTTCATTATATATATTGAACCAACATTATACTTGTATAGAATCCATGTGCTGTAATGATCACTAGACAAAAGCAGGTGAAAGTACCCAAAAGAGTAAATATTAGATACAGTTCTACCATGGTGCTAAAACAGTGTATATATGCAGACATATAAACAAGGAAGTAATTAGGCATACACCTACTGTGCAAACCCTAATCTGTGTATACCCAGAGTGTGTGTGGTTGTGAAGCCAAGAATCCCCCCAAGGGATTATCCAACCCCATTAGTTGGTAGGAGAGAATGTAGGAACCCATCTTGGTCAAGAACTGGACAGCACCTCACAGAGATGTAAGACCACTGTGTGGTGAAGTGTCAGCGTGCAGGGACACTCGGTGTGAGCTGAAGTGCCTCCTCTGCTATTCTCTTGAGATGCTCATTATTTATAATAGAAAGCATCCTTGCGATGTACGTATAGTTTAGAAATGTTATGGATATGTAGATAGCCCTGTCTCCCTGTGGATGAAGATAGAACGAAATGTTTATGTAGTGTGCAAAAAGGCCTTGTACATGGTGTTTGAGACATCTTGTTAATGTTATGCAAAGCTAGGTGAATAAACAAGAGTAGTTTCACAAACACTAATCCAACATTGTCGTGCATGCAAATATGTGTAAAAGGTCACAGCAGAATTGTTATTGTGCAAAATTAGGACAATACAAGATAAATGTGCAGCTTTGTTACTTGGGCCTAACACAGACATGTAATGCCCACTTCTCATACTAGGTGTAGATATTTAAAAGCTGTATAAAAGCCAACAGGCCATAATACAATTTTTAAAAAAAAGGTCTAAAATCACTTTTAAAATCATCTAAAAACAAGCTTCTCTTTAAAATATACATAAAAACCTTTAAAAGTCATGACAATATTTGAAATCCCAAGAACTCAGAAAGCCATAGTGCCTAGTAAAAGAAATCAAAAAGTATTTTTGATTCAATTTCTTTTAAAAGCATGCCAAATTGTTCCTATCACACGGAAAAAGCCAATTGTTTATGTGTTCCAAGTGGTAGACGCGACATTTCGGTTGCGTCCAACTGCAGATTATGTTCCCAGGGGCGCACCTCGAAGAATGTTTATGGAGCAAAGGGGATTCCATCCAGATCCCACAGCAGCCACTGAGGGAGGGACTGCATTCTGTAAGCGTATCATAGAGCCAGTATCCAGTTCAGTAGGATCTAAAGCATCGCAGGGAGACTTGAAGAATGCATTTATCAGTAATGGAATATGCTGGGGAGAACAATACCCAGGGTCCCTTAAGGGGTCCATTAGTAATTCAATGTCCAGTGGCATAACCAATTGTGATGCGAGGCATAGATCCAAAATGCATTCATAGCTGCAAAGCAGGCAACAGAATACTGGTTGTACACAGTGAAGCCAAACAGGCCTGAAGGACAAGAACCAGTGCTCTTCAGTTCTCGAAGCTGAGGTATGCCAAAGCAGTGTTTCATGCGGTAAAGGACTCGTAACACAGCCAGTGCTGTCTCCATTCCAGGTTGAAATGTGACATCCATTGTGGAGCAGAAACATTTAAATCAGGAGACTCCCCAATAGTAGCAGGACAAGCAGGAGTCCTAAAAAATAGCTTCCCAACACGGGGTGTATGAAAGATGGTAAAACTCTGAAAATCGTCTGACAGGTGCTAACCAGACCAAAACCAATAAGTAAAAAAAAAAGTGCTCTATTACCTTTGTATCAAACAAATTAAAAATACAGTGGACCAGCTCCCCAAAATGCAGTGGGAAGTTAGTATAGAGTAGCGTTTGTATCTCGATGAGGACCTTGCAACCTGGAGATCAAACGTCTCTCTTGCTGATGTCAAGGCAACATCTTTTAGAAAAAGCATGGCTTTCAGTTTGCTCAGAGAATCAAAGCGTATGTTTGAAACCAGATAAGCGATGCCCGGTTCCATTCCACTGCAACCTTGATCATTCAGCATCAAATAGCTCCCGTTCAAGAGCAGCTTGCAAACCGGATGAATCACTGCAGCTGGAGAACCCTTCAGATAACCGGAGAATTTCATAACTGAAGCATTGCATGCTCCATGAAGTGAAATGTCCTTGCAAACTAAGGTCTCACTTAAAGCATCCTCACAGTCGGATCCACTAAGGAAAACATCTGTGTCCCCATTCCTTCATCTAAACCTGAATGGTAATTCCCAGCATTCATGCACATAACCTTCCCCTAGTGCTTCAGATCTGCCTACTTGTTGGTACTGGAGACAGTATTTGAATTGGAAAGTCGTGCACAGTAGGGTGATGTAACCATGGATTATCCAGTCTGCGGATGGCATCTCAGCCACGGTGTAAGGTAGTTGGTCTAATTTATGAATGTGTAACATGGTATATTTCACATCTCTTTGTGCCATTACAATCTGTATTGCAGTCAGATCATATGCAGAAAACAGACTCATGCTGTTGACATAGCGGCACTGCACATGGCCAGAATGTAATGTTTGAACCTTCCAGCTTAATAATACAATGGACGGTAATTGTGATTGTCCATGTTGTAAAATAGATATATCTTGCTGTATTATGTCAATTGCAGAAGATATTATGTTTCCAGTGAATACATTCTGGGTGTTAATGTGGTCATACCGTTGTCAACTACAACCAAAGCCTTTTCTAAATTAACCTTATCAATCTTGCGCAGTCTCTCAACAGATTCCTGTTGAGAAACTTTCCACAGCTCGTTGTATATTACATACAAGAAGCACTGATGACGTGGGTTCCAGGGACCTAACAAGAAATCCCTGAAGTCCATGTAATTAGAAAGAAGGGACAAGTGTTACTTCACCTGAGAATGTGCTGATATTTTTAGGCAATCAAGGCACAACTTCCCAATACTATGGGATGTCACCACCCCAAGTGTTCTTATTGTACACACAGCTGATCAGACCTATTAATCCTAAACTCTTTGGTGTCTAGATGGACACCTAATTGTGTCCACAGGCCAAACCAACCATTCCTTCAATTGGGGTCTGATGAATTTTAAGAACCATTTTGTATCATGGTGTCCAGTGTATTCTCACTGTATTGTGTGAAATGCTGCCAGTTCTCAAAGCGGGAATACGAGGTATGTTCACATCCATCATCTTGGCTATTCCAAGACAGGAAGTTTGTTGCACTGTTTTATTTGGGAAAAATGTCTGATGTGTTATAAGGCATGCTCTAAACATGGCCTCAGTTCCCTGAACCTGCAAATCTATTGTCCCCAGACAGACTTTGTATCTATGCTGTCTTTACAAAAGTCAAAACCCTTTATAGACAGCTGGGAAGCAGCTTTATGTTTGTTAGCATATATTTCTTTGCAGGTGTAGGCAAAAGCCTATAATAATAAGAGGCTGGGTCTGATGTGTCAAAACCAGAAAAATACTTAAACTTCTGTGCAAATGTTTTTGAACTACCTTTTGGTGGTGTTGGCTAGTGTTCCCTTTGAGTGTAATTATAAGCAGCTCATGGTATACCAGCTTTATGTAAATGGTGACCACAATAGCAAAACGTATCCCCAAAATTAGATTTACAATCATACAATTTATCAGAAGAAAATGCAGCCGATTGCTCTAAATCTGCAAGCAAATTCTGTACAGTTTCAATGTCACAATCATCAGAGAAATTACTAGAGGTTATGATATAATTTAAGGAACTCTTAAACAAATATGGTATTTGTAAAAGTTCAATAGGACCATACACATCATATGATACCCTGCCCCACACTATTCCTTCCAAAACTGAAACTGCTACACTGTTCACCAGGGACAGGTCCCTTAGTTCACGGTGCGATGATGCATGTGGTTTCAGATCCAAGTTCACAATTTGTACTGCAGAGCATTCTGGGAGATGGTGTCCATTCAGAAGTTGCAAAAAGACAGTCACCAAACTAATCCAGAGGACCAGAAATAGTAATCCAATTGTAATCCAGAGACGTAGCAAATGAGTAACAAAATATGTCTTTTTCAGCCAAAGATTGAGAGCATACACGCATAGCTTGAAAGGCAGAAGTGGTGGTATCTCAGGTTCACCTGAATCTTATAGGAAGTCATCGCAATGCACGAAGTAGCCAGATGCCATACGGTCTATTTTTGGCAGCTTAGCAGGTTTATTGGAACTTTGAGATGGCTCTGTCTGTGGCATATTCACATAGACATCGTCAATTTACCGAATTGAGGTTTGAGTTTCTGTACTCATTGACTGTACAGTTGCAGTTGTTTCAATAGGAAGAAGTAATACTTCAATGTTGTTTACATCTTCTCTTTGGATAGAGGAATTTTCTGTAATTATTAAAGCTTCCATCTGAACTTCCTTAACGGTAGCGAGAGGAGTAAGCCAGCTACTCAGGAGCCTATGTGTTGTACTGTTGAGAATCGGCCACATAGTGTGATTTGATCACATCAATTGAGACAAACCTTTTGTCTCGGTGACCAGCAAGGGGTGGAAGAAGTACAGTTCTGATACATTTGACAGCCAGTACAGGTACAGGCACTGAGTAAGATTGCCCAAATTCTTTCTTATCCACAATTGTTTCTCTGAGTAGGTCCCCAATCTGTGGGACCCACCTTCACTTCTCCAGTGGCGGTACGTATTACTTGGAAACTGCTTTGAGCACACTGAAATTCAATGAGTTCCTGTAAAACAGCCAAACATTCATCGATGTCAAATGGTTTTTCTGCCGCCACTGCACTGACATTATCAAGGTCTGGTACCCACATTCTCACACCAAACAGGATTTCATAAGGAGTACGACTGTCCTGGGATTTTTGTTTGGCATGTTATTGAGTTCCCCTTGGACCTCATATAGGTGATTGACTCAACTGCGACCCAAGCCTAATACCCTTGCTGTTAAGGACTGCTTTAAGTCATGGTTTTTATTCTCAACTATCAAATTTTCCTCAGGATGATATGGTGAGGAGTACCACAAGGCCACACCCACTCTTCCCATGGCTTCTTTGTATGCTCAAGAGCGAAACACCGGGCCATGGTCGGAATATAGTGGGCCAATTGCGAATGTCACAGTGAAGACTCACAAATCATTTAAAACAGTTCGAGGGTCAGCCGAGCACTGTGGCCAAACCCAAAGGAATCTGGAGCATGAATCCACTGCCACCAAGATGTACTTTTAAGCCCCATCTGAGTGTAAGGGGCCACAGTGATCCAAATAAACACAAGCCAAAGGCTTGTCTGAAATCAATAGAGGTGTCTGAGGAGGATGTGCTATGGTTGAGTCCTTCATCTGCCGGCAGATGTCACATTTCAAGACAAAGTCTTTGGTCTGTTTAGTTAGACCTGGCCATCAATAGCGCTGCTTCAGTAGTAAGACTGTAGTAGTAATCCCTACATGTGCTGAACCCAGACCCTCATGTACAGCTAGTTTCAATTCCAATCTGCGATCATTGTTTGGTATAACTCTACCCCCACTCCAGGAATCTGATCGTATGGAACGTTTAGTGCATCTAACTTGTAAGAGTACTTGAGTGGAAAGTCTTTTGGCAGGTGTGTATCATAGCGAGCAGAATTCACAGCGAGCATGATATCTTTGTCTAATCTCGTACTAAAACGAGTGACTGCAGCAATGGCAGCATTGCAAACTGTTGCGTTAGCGGCTTCATCAGCCATGGAATTCCCTTCAACATTAATGCCAACACATTGATGACTCAATGTGTGAATAACATGAGCCCGTGGCAAGCATTCTTTAAGCTTCGCCACTTGTTCCCAAAGCAGCTTGTGCTTTATTGAGCAACCCTTGGAATCTCGAAATCCATTCTGGCCCTAACAGTGAAGGTATTCATTATAGGACAGCACACAGTAATTTGAATCTCACACTATACATGTGGGGAAGCTGTGATCCATACTTTGTAGTGCCAGTATCAGGGCTTTGAGTTCTGACAGCTGCGCTGTTCAATCCCCTAGGGACTGTGTGTGTGTTTTTTCAGGATGGAACTTTCCATCATGCATATGCCCTTTTAGTATTGTAATCTTATCAATCTAGAGGCATTATTTCATTCGGCAGAGGATATGTTTGGTCGTACTGCAGGAATGCTTGTGTTTGTAATGTAGCATCAAATCTGTTGTCTCCATCTGTTGCAGTGAGAGAGTTAGCCCATTGAACCCATTGTTGATGTAAAGCTTTAGCATTTGGAACACTCACTTTTATAACAGCATCTAAGGTAGTTACCAGGGTTACAACAATTCTGCTTTTACCCTGAGCTAGTGCTCTCTCTCTCACACTACTTGTGAACAACAAAATGTATAGGTGTGTGCTTTCAATGAGCAACAATTCAACAAAAACCACCTTGACTAATAGAGTGGTTTTGTGTATTTATTACACTTTTGTAAATTGATTTTTTATGCATAAACATTCAATATTTTAGATCAAACCAAGAAGAACAGCAATTGTGAACAGTGCATACAACATAAATACCAAATAAAAAAGAAAAGATAATTACAAACACAATACACAATATTGCAAACAAATTTGAGATAACCAGTCCTTAGATTGTACAAAAAATGTGGCGGCAAAAGCAACTATCAATTTCAAGGACTAAAGCCTAACAACAACAGCTGATCGTCTAAACCAATCGCAACCGGCAGAATGCCCTGTTTGCGTACTATGTGGTTGAATAGCTAGAATTTTAAGGTTATGACTAGCTGTACTGGGGTGTTTCTGGAATGAGGTTAGAGAAATCAGATAAAATTTGAGTCTGGGAGGTGAACTCCACTCTGCTCTGCTCTGCTCGCAGAGTTTGTGGAGTTTCCCGAACTCCGCGGAGCTCGCGGAGTTCCAAAAAACTCTGCTTCGCCTAGCGTAGCGGAGTTTTTTTCCATGCACGTGATCGTCAACATCTAGTTGGCGAGCACGAGTGTGGAAAATCAACCTCCCTGTGCGATTTCTCAACCCTGAGTGAGATTTCTCATTGCGAGTGGTCGCATATGCTTGCGTTGAGAAACCGTCCATGAACTGTGTAATATTACTGTAAATTTTACTAGATCTTCACATGGTGTTGTTCATTTTGCTGCATCTAAAGTAGCAAGATTAGGATGTGGTGTTTAAGCAGCTAGGACAGGCCAAGTCGCTCCTCCTTTACTGAGTGGACCGAGTCTCACATTTTCGACAGTATGGGAAAGGTGCCTTTAAATCAATTTATGTGTTCTTGGTAAGTTAATGGAATTTCTGTGCCCACATGTGGAAAGCATTCCTCTGGCGTTCCATCTTCAATGTAAGTGTGAATCAATTGTGCATGTGCATCCAAAGCTGGGAATTACATTTTCTGTAATATTTAGAGTGACTACTACGTCAGCTGTTTCACTGTGCCAACATAAGCTCTCTAACCCTACCAGGGCTCACATGGTTTCTGGCGACTTGTTCAGAACCTGTGTTGTTGGCTTCCTGCTGCCTGTGGTGTTCGTTATTCCCTGGTGTGTGGCGTGGTCCCCGGCGGCTTGTTCTACCATTGCCGAGACGGACTACAACCCCCAGCAGTACTAGCGGCGGACCCGGAAGCCGCCGGACCTTCTCGCGCGCCTGGAGGCGCTTAAATTAGATTACTGCCGCTGTCAGAGCGGGCGACTTGTTCAGAACCTGTGTTGTTGGCTTCCTGCTGCCTGTGGTGTTCGTTATTCCCTGGTATGTGGCGTGGTCCCCGGCGGCTTGTTCTACCATTGCCGAGACGGACTACAACCCCCAGCAGTACTAGCGGCGGACCCGGAAGCCGCCGGACCTTCTCGCGCGCCTGGAGGCGCTTAAATTAGATTACTGCCACCGCATCGCGGGTCCGTGCGCGGGTCGGCGCCGGGCGAAGCCCGGGCAAAGGGCGGGCCGTCTGTGGCCGTCCGGGGCCGGAGGAGGCCGGGCTGGGCCACCCCCCTGTACAGTGAGTACACTCATTGAACGTTTGGAACACTCACAGTATCATATTTGACATTGCGTTACCTTGTTAGTGTTTGTGGGACCCCATTTGTTGCGTGAAAGATGCCTGGTTTGGGGAAACGTGTTGCGGTTTCTTCAACCGTGTCTGGCACCATGGATCAATTTATTACCCGAGCTGTCTCGGTACTTGAGAAAGAAATTGCTATTACTGAAAGGCGGCTCTCTATTGATCCTAAGTGCACTAGACGTTCTTCCCTGGGCCTGTTGGCACTTGCCAAGTCACCAAGCAAACATACAGATCATGCACGGGGGGCTGTCTCTTCCCACATTGAGTCTGTATCCTCAGAAAATTCGCCATCACCTCCTGGGAGGCTATCACAATCCCCAGTGACGACGGATTTGGCGTCAGCAGCGGAATCTGTGGTAACATCTAAACCTAACACTACTCAATCACAGACCAGGGCAGGTGTGAAAGCTTCTAGACCAGTCCATCACAAAAGAAAAAGGGTAGGGGTAATGGACGGTGAAAGGCAGGCGACAATTTCTAAACCCACCAGTAACACTTTGATTTCTGACTCTTTTAATTCTCCAGCCTGTCCTACCCCAGCAGATGTAATTGTATCCTCTCCCCTCCTGCCCAACGGCAACGATATGCTTTCTCAGCTGGCACATACCATTCGCTCCTTAATTTTACCTCTACTACAAAGGATAAAAACAGTTGCAGAAAAGGTGGACAAACTCGAACAAACTGTTTTGGACAATTTTTGTTCTCTTAAGAATGTTGTTAAGTTGGCCACAAGGGATACTAGTAAAAGTAATTACCACTATGGTATAAGCTCTACAAATTCCATGCCGCCTCCAACAGATAAACGCCCGGCTACAACGGATGCAGGTGTAGCCTTAGACAAAGCCCTGCCCTCACAATTTACAAACATGAGCCAGCCATCTGGGCCTCAAGGGGGGGAGGGGATGTCAGTTATCCATCAGCTACCTGGGCGGGAGGGTTGTGCAAGCAAAGTAGCCTCGGCTACAAACCCTATGAAATCTCTGGGCACAAGAACAGCTACTGAGTCACCTATTCCAGGTACCCCGCCCAGAGCACCCCCAACGCAAATACGTCTTCCCCCTGAATCACTACCTTATGTCGTGATTTTAACTGGTGTCCCTGAACTCCCTACTGGCAAATTTGAATCCTTCCACCAACTTAAAAACAAAACGAGTCATTGGCTGAATATACACAGACCAATTCCCACTCATTTTAATGGGCGGATTCTATTTGTCAGAAGAGTACAATGGGTAGGCCCCCAACCTAAAACTACCCAGGGAGACTGCATCATCGTTAATTTCGAGGATGCACGCCTACCAAGGTTTATTACGGAGTACCCATCATACGGACCAAGAACGGGGATAGAAGCCCACAATTAAAAAAATTTCTACAACAAGGGATCTAATTATTGACAAACCCACTCCGTGACACATGTTTTATACTCCAAGAAGCTGAGGGCCAATGAAAGTATACCTATGATCGAATATGATGCTGTCCCCCCAGATTTGATAGGACCACTTGTAATTCCCAGGGCCCCTTCACCACCTAATTGTAGAATGGGCACCAGAGGGAGGGTACAAGGCCAGGTAACTTCATCTCACATGATATCACCTACTATTAAACAAGGGTCCTTGTTGTCTTGGAATCTAGCTGGTATCAAGACCAAACTAGATTCACCAGAATGGGTTAGTTTTGTGAAGAAATATGATGTTTGTCTCCTTCAGGAAACATGGGCGTGTGAGGCCCAGTGTTTGTTGGGCTATCTAAATTTTCACATTCCAGCCACCCAAGGTCTGTTTGGGCGTCCAATGGGCGGCCTAATTATCTGGGCTCGTCAGGATTTATTTCCAAGCGGCGCTATGATTGACACCGGCTCCCCAGATATCCAACTAGTACGACTAACTCTTGACCACGGTGGTAGTTTGGATATTTATAATCTATACCTCCGTGGCACAAGAGGGAAAACGTCAAGGGTGATGGATACCTTGGTTAGCCTTATAGAAATTGAATCATGTAACAGAGACTTGATTGTCGCAGGAGACTTTAATGTCACATTCGAACCCTTATTAGATCCCGACCTAGAAAGTGGCCTTGATCCCGAGGAGGATAGTTTATGGGCCATTCCAGCACTTTCACTCTCTCCCATTAAAAGATGGTCCTCGGTAGCAGTGCAGGTAAACACACTCTGCCTTGAGAGGGGCCTAAGGGCCCTGAATGGTAGGACCCCAGGGGATAGGATGGGAGCTCCAACCTTTGACAATGGCCGCTCAAAGAGTAGGATAGATTATGTGCTTTGTGGATTGAGTATGTGGTGTAAACTCATTGACATGGTGGTCGAGACAAGATTAGAGAGCGACCACAATCCTATTTGTGTCTCCCATAGGTGGTGGGGAAGAGATTATTCGAGATGCAAGGAGACATCTATGGTTTCTAGTGGATGTGTTGTGTCCAACGACATGCGAAGGCTAAAATGGTCCCAGGTAATGACCAATCCCACAACCATTGCTAGTATTGACAATGAGTTTACCGCAACCATCTCGAGGTTGGAGGACGTTTTGAATGGCAATGGTAGCAGTGACCTAGTTACCAGAATACACGAATCCTTCTTTGAAGGCCTGCGCGGTTTTTTTCTCAAACCACTCAATAAGGGCAATAAGCCACTGCGCAAGCAATTGAGGTGGTATGATAACGAATGTAAACGCGCTAGAAATACTCTTTCTCTAGCTGTTTCTAGTGGAAATAGGGCACACATCCAGCTAGCCAGGTCCTCGTATAAGAAGTGTATAGATAAGGCAAAGAAAAGATGGGATGAATCTTTTTGGCTAGATCTGAAGGAGGCTTGCTATGCCAGGGATACCAGACTGTTCTGGAATGTGATCAAGTGGAACAGAGGTGGTTCCCCTGAAAAACCTTCAAATCATGTCACCCAAGAAGATTGGCTGGGGTATTTTAAACCTCAATATGCATGTGACCCCCTCTTCAGTTGTTTGAGGACAACTCCATACGTTTTCTATTCACCTGGCCCTTTTAGTCCGAAGGATGTTTTAGCTGCTTTGGCTCATGTAGCCGCCGGGCGGGCACCAGGGGCAGATGGAGTCCCATCTGACCTCTTTCTTAACAACAAGATACGCTGGAGTAAGTACATTGCTCTCCTGGCCAATGCTGTGGCTGAAGGCGCCCCGGTACCTAAATCGTGGGGGGGTGCTATCATAATTCCTATTCATAAAAAGGGTGACAAAACCCTCCCAGGTAACTATAGGCCTATTAGCCTTATTGATACTATCCAAAAAGTTATTGGGAGGATGGTACTAAATGAGCTACTAGTCTGGATAGAAGATAATCAGATCTTATCCAATCTCCAAGCTGGGTTCAGAAAATTTACCAGCACCGTGGACCAGGTGTTCCGCTTTGAACAACTGCTTTGGAAGACAGTCACGCTAGGCAAAGGCAGTCTCTATGTTACTTTCATAGATCTAAGAGCAGCCTTTGACCTTGTCCCCCGTGAACTACTGTGGAGGGTATTAGCAAAACGTGGCCTTCCTTTGGAACTCCTGACTCTAATTAGGAGGCTTCATGAACCCAATTTTGCCAAAATACCGTGGGGAGGTCTGGGGGACACAACCCCCGAGTTTCCAGTAGAGCGTGGTGTGCGCCAAGGGTGTGCCATGGCGCCCACACTCTTCTCTTTATATATTAATGGCATAGTTGACTTCATGCTTCAAACCAGTACCGATGCTCCAAAGTTGGCTGGAGTTCCTATCCCAATACTAATGTTTGCTGATGACACCTTAATAGTATCAAAAACTCCAAGTGGAATGCAAAGGGCTCTGAAAGTCTTTGAAGATTTTTGTAATAAACATGGACTGGAGGTCAACGTGACCAAGACCAAGCTCATGACATTTAACCCGCACCCAAGTTACAGAACAGGCAAACTCACAATAAATAGCCAAGTCCTCGAGGAGGTTAAAAACTTTGCCTATCTAGGTATCCACGTGTCAGATAACATTAAGTGGAATAGACACCTGGAGATTTCTGCATTGAAGCTTTCTCAGATCACGGGAACACTGACCAAAGAGCACAAAAAATCATCTACCAAGCCGGTAAAGCCCGTGCTCCAGGTTTACGAGGCAAAGGCCCTTAGTGCAGTGTTGTATGGGGCAGAGCTGTGGGGTTTTGATGCTTTATCGGTTCTTACAGCTGTTGAAAACAAATTCTTTCGCTGTATAACAGGTCTCCCACAAAGCACACCTTTGGTTCCACTGCGCTATGATTTAGGAAGAAAGGCCCTCAAGGATCTGGCTAAACTCCGTCCAGTCTTATACTGGAGGAGACTGTGGACTACGCCTGAGCTTCGGCCTTATGCAATGGGCATCATGGATGTAATCCAGACCGACAAGTTCCATAAGATAGGGTGGCTCAGGAACCTTCGGGAAATCTTGGCAGACTTGGGTCTGACAGATCTATGGAGCAACCCCGCTAGTGCTACCTTTCCCGCTAGGAAGCTTTTGAAAAGGCTTTATTGGGAGAAGGTAGACCATAGGGTGTGGAGTGACTCTGCCTCCTCTTCAATGACTAGTTGTTTTTTGGAGGCAAAGGCCACTCCATTTTTTGAACCCTATTGGGATCTGATCACTTTATCTAGGGACAGGAAGTTTTATTTCCAATTTAGAGCAGGCTCCTTACCACTCAGGTCTCTAACTAGTGGGTGGTTCGGCACAGATAAAGATACTTGTCCCGGTTGTGGCAATTCAAAAGAATCTATTGCCCATTTTTTGTTTGTTTGCCCTGTTTATGTCAATCCTAGACGACGGTGGCTTATTCCGTTGTGCAAATTATTGGGCACAAGGAGCTCTGCCGTAGCTCTTAGGATTCTAAGCACAAGCACTTTTCCAGTCCATTCAATTGCCTTAGCTAAATATCTTGGATGGGCATGGTCCCTAAGATGTAACGCTATACGGGGAACTGAGGTGCCACCTTCATAGGGTTTAATCCCGGGACACTTTATTGTTCAGCTGTTTTTTTATCATTTCTTTTTAATATCTCGCTCATCTGTAGTCAGTTGATATGTTTAATTCTCAATTTAACATTGTTTTTAACTATTTATTGTCAAAACTTTGTATAGCTTTACTGAAATGGATTTTATATTGTTGTCTTATGTATATGTTTGCGTCTTGTATGAATTATTTTTAATTCGAATAAAGACTATAATGATGATGGTTTCTGGCAACCATTGAACATGACCACCCTGACCCCTCAGGGATTGTGGGAACAGATCAGAACATTTTGCTCAGTCACTCGTTCTTACTTGTGCTCAGAGAAATATACAGAATACACAGTGGGACATTTTCATTATATTTATTGTACCAATGTTATTCTTGTATAGAATACATGTGCTGCGATAATCAGTAGAAGGAGCAGATGAAAGTGATTACGAGCAGCAACAGAGTAAATAGTAGATACAGTTCTACCATGGTGCTAAAACAGTGTATATATGCAGGCATATAAACAAGGCAGTAATCAGGCATACTCCTACTATGCAAACCCTACTCTGTTTGTACCTGGAGTGTGTGTAGACGGGAAGCCAGGAATCCCCCCAAGGGATGATCCCATACCCCATTAGCTGGCAGGAGAGAATGTAGGAGCCCGACATGGTCTGAAATTGACACCCCCTCAGAGAGTTGTCAGACCACTGAGTGGTTAAGTCTCAGCATGCAGGGATCCATGGTGTCAGCTGAAGTGCCTCCTCTGCTAATTTCTTGGTCACCTAGATGGTGGCCTGCCAGTCTGCCATCTTTGACGATAAGCTGACATTCAATAATCAAATCAATAATGCCTAAAAATGATCAGGAAAATCTGCCCTTTCATCTCCCCTGATTTCCTAAAAATACTGGTTACAGCATTAGCCTTGTCCAGGTTGGACTAAGGCAACACCCTGTACATGAGGATCCAATCTCAGCATCTTCAAAGGTTGCAGCACCTTCAAAATGCTGCAGCCAGATTACTATTGGATATCCCTAGGTTCCAGCCAGTCTCCCACTGTTTAAGAGCCCTTCACTGGCTCCCAGTGGACAAGAGGATTAAGTCTAAATCCCAATGCCTAGCCTTCAAAGCACTACATGGTGCTGGGTCTCAATTCCTGAGGACTCATTGGAAATGGTATCTGGCCTCTAGATGTCTAAGATCTGCACACAGAAAACTTCTGCAAACGCCCAGGTTAAAGAAAGCACACTGGGGCAGAAGAAGCTTTCTGTTAGGGACAGTCAAGACATGGAACCTACTCCCAGTCACCAGAAAGAGCACCCCTACGCTGCTATCCTTCAGAAAGGTGCTATAAATGTGGCCCTTTTCCAATTAACATGATTTGTACACCATACTGGCAACCTTATTCGGCCCACATGTCTGTAGCGCCAAGACGTTCCTGTAAATTTGTGTGCTTTATAAATGTATAAATCCAATCAAATCATTCTTATTATTTATAATAGAAAGCATCCTTGTGATGTACGTATAGTTTAGAGATGTAATGGATATGTAGATAGCCCTGTCACTCCGTGGATGAAGATAGACCGAAATTTGTACGTAGTGCATAAAAAGCCTTGTATATGATGTTCAAGGCATTGTGATAATGTTATGCGAAGCTAGATTTGTAAACAAAAGTAATTCAGAGAAACTGATCCAACATTGTCATGCATGCAAATATATGCAAAAGGTCACAGCAGAAATGTTATTGCGCAAAATTAGGACAATGTAAGAAAATGTGCGGCTTTGTTACTTGGGCCTAACCCGGGCACATAACATAGAAGTTTTAAGACATGGGTGAAGTGAGCAGTTGTCCAGAGCCCCCTGGGCCTAGAAAGTTATATTTCTCACTTTGTCTAACTCTGTCTCACTTTTATTGATCCTTTTTAAGAACCTCCCTCGCCCTTCTCTTCCTGCTTCTACTTTTGACTCTCTGTATCCAGTGTAATTGTAAGGATGTTTGGGCCCTGGACAAGACATATTGCAGCAGAATGTCATCACTCACTTATTAAGTTGGCCAATGGCTGAAGAGGCTGACCCATTGCCCCTTTCTGTAATGTTGTAGTGAGTGGGAAAACATTTGAATGAAAGTACCAGACCAATCAGGGCTGCCTGAAAGTTTTTATAAGTAAGAATATTACATGTATAGTATTAGTAAAATCAAATGAACTAGGCTAATGCCAGATCTAAAAACAGTGAGTGCTTTAAAGTATGGGCAAGTTATTTAGTTGTGCATCAATGAAGGTAAGCGAGCTAAGATCAAGATGGCAGTGTTGGAGGCACCCACATAAAAACGTATGATCCCAGGATAGCATATGACTGTGCCAACTGTGAACATTTTTATTAACTAAGAAGTAGATGTAACTTATGCCAGTCATAAGCATTCTGTATTAATTGGAAGGTTTTATGGTTGAAAAAATGGTGCACTGGTAGTGACCAGCACAGAATCTATGAACTTATTCCGCAGCGTTTTTCTCCTCAGGGAATCACAACGCGGTCGTTACAACGACCGCGTTGTGATTCCGCATACCATTACTCCGCAAGTCGGAACAACGACTTGCTGAGGGGGGGCGCTGGATGTTGGAATAGTATAATTTACTATTCCAACTCCAGTCTGTGTGGACACTAGGGAAGGTGTTGGATTTTAAATCCAACACCTCCCCCCATCCGCAAGTCGTTTTTCTGACTTGCGGAGTAATGGTATGCGGAATCACAATGCGCTCGTTGTAACAACCGAGTTGAAATTCCCTGCGTTTAAAAAGTTTCGGGGTAAACGTTGTTTACCACCAGCACATATTTAGCATTCATTTCTTTTCAATATTGGCAAGAAATATCATTGGCTGGGTAAAATGTTTGCACCAATCTGGCATAGCACTAGGGAGCCATTTGCAAGAAATTACAGAAATCTTTATCTAATAAATATGAATGAGAAAGGGCACATTCTGTGATTTCTTGCACATGGTGAGGAACTAAGGATGTGATTACGATGACCGTGAGATCACCACCGACAGCCTGTCGGTGGTGGTCTCACTGCCATCGTAAGCAAGTTTACAACCCACCATATTACAATAGCGGGCGGATGGTTGGGGGTCAGAATGCCCGACCACCACACACCTGACGGGCTCAAGGAGCCCATCGGTGCATCAGAGGTAGCCATAATCCCTCCAGTGGTGGCGGTGCCTGCCAGGCACCGCTGTAGGGATTATGATGTCCCCCCTCACCAGCCGTTTCATGGCAGTTTACCCGCCATGAAAAGGCTGGCAGAAAGGAACGTTGGGGGTCCCTAGTGGGCCACCTTTCCCCACTGGCCCTTAGTCATGGTGCCCCCTACATATCCCTGCACCATGTGGCAGGCACTGCCTGGTGCCTGCCACGTAGTGCAAGGATATGTGTTATGTCTCTTTTTTATACTGCACCTGCCGCAATACAAAACATAGACATTGCGACCACCGTTGAGGCGGTCGCATTGTAACTTTATTGGCAGGACCGCCGACAGCAAGTCGGGGGTCATAATGAGGCCCTAAGTTATAGTTTCTTCAGTTAACTACAACTAGTGAATTTCAGTGTTTTTTATGTTTTAAAATGTAATGTTTTCATTCAACTATAAGGTTACTTTAACCTATATTTATTTTCCATTTTGAAGGGTTTTTTGTAATTTAAAATAAGATATTATTATTGTACTTAACTATAACATAATTTTAATCTTTTATTCACTGAATTTCTGAGTTTTTTTAACATCAAGTAAAAATATAAAGTGTTGTCATGTTAAATAAAACATACCTACTGGCTTTGTCAAATGGTCAGAACCCCAAAATATAAAAGGCATGCCCATTGGCTTTTTCAGGGGGTGCATACATCATAATCAACTTATATAAAGCAGACCTACTGACTTTGTCAAAAATTACTATAATTATTTACCAATGACCAAAATCCAATGTATTCATTACAAATAGACACATTACAATTTTGAACAATAATAAGTGATGTCAATACATTTTAAACAAAGCATTTTATTTAAAGAAAAAAACAATACACGTGTGGAGGCTTTTTTTAACACTGCACACCACAACATGCTGACATAGAACCAACCACTAGGGATCAACACACGCCAGCTGAAAAGAGCCTACAACTGCAACTTGGAGGGCTGTAGAAAAGATGGCAAGCTCTCCTGGGGTCATGTATTTAATGACCCAGGAAACTTACAATGAGAGTTTTTTTTAAATGTTCTTAGTAGAGCTACTGCACTCCTTGCAGCCCCCCAGAACATTTAAAAAGATAACTGGTGGTGCCTTTGCCCCTTCTTGGGCACTACTGGGAACAACAAATAAATAAAAAAAAGCCCTTGCAGGGCATTACGGGGCGTCCCCCAGTAGGAGCAGTGAATATGAAATGTGCGTTTACTACACTCATTAGATGTTTCTGCCCTGCTGGTTTGTTTTCGGGGTGCCCTGGTACTGTCAAGGGCACTCACAACATTTCCAACCACAGAGGCCATTGGGGTAAAGCTCATGGCCCTGAAGCCCGTCAGCTTCCTGCACACAGCCCCTATTGTATGGGGCTGTGCAGGAGTGGGCAACACTTTTTCTTTTTTTTAATTTTGGATTGGGTGCACTGGTCCCACTTGGGCCACCCAACAACTGTGCAAAAAGTTGGGGGCTGAGAGGTAAAGCCCATGCACAAAGTGTCCATCCTGGCTTCCCTGTTAGTACCCATCCTGGGTGACAGTGGGAGCCTGACATGTTTTGTGTTGAGTGTGTGCCTGGCCTCACCTGCCCCACCCACACATTTTTTTATGTTTTTTTCTCTGGTTCCGCCAGTTGAGAGACATTTTGTATTTCCTCCTGCAAAAGCATGAGCAGAGAGATACAGCAAATGAATCATCCCTGGCAGCACACTTGTGGGCAGGGAACAATTACCCGGTCATGGCATCCCCGGGACACATATAGTGAATTGGCCCTGGGAATGGGGTCCCTGGACCATAAAATGGTGTGGGGCCACATGCTGACCTCTCCAAATAAATACAGCGGGTACCTGGAGATGGGTTTTCTGGGACAATATATGGCCCATGTCTTCCTCCTCAAATAAATGCAGTGGGACCTGGGGTATGGGGTTCCTTGTGGAATGGCTTGAGGAGGGGGAAACTCACCTGCTTCTCTCCCCTTTGCAAATTGAGGATGCGATGGGGCCCTGGACCCTGGCACACCCAGTTACAAATTACACATGTCTGTACTAACACATAACATATGACATATTAATTTAATTTAAATGCTTAATTGTTTTATCATTTTTTAATTAAATCAAATTAAAATGCTTGTTCTTTTCCCCTCAATAACCATAAAAGTATAATTTGCATTCAATGTGTCACGATCTTGGATACATGGTTTGTACTCATTTGTGAATTAATTTTACAAATAAATTATCATTCACAACATATTTTATTAAATGGTATTAAGTATGTTAAGAAAATGTTGATTTAAAATGGTTTAATAATTTAATTACCATTATTCTAAATAAAGTTTAATTTTAAAATGTTATTTTTCACTTTTTTGTTTCCCCGTGTGTTGATGTTACTCCCTCCCTCTATATATTCCTTTGGCAGTGTGTTGCAGTACTAGTGGTTGGCCAAATTGGGTGCTTAACTTACTTCAAGGGAGGATTAGAGTACATGTAAGAAGTAAATGCAGGTGTGTATTTTGTGAATGGAACTTGTCTCGCTTCATTTATAGGTGCGTTTTGTCATGTCCCTCCCTAAGCTCCTCCTTTTATTTCCTTGAACCTCACCCATTTTGTAGTAATTTTTCCCCATTTTCCCACCACTTCCCTTGTACTGCTCACATTTACTCCTAAACCTCATACCAAAATGGGAAGAGTGCTCTGCTACTGGGGTGAAGATCTTTATAAAGAAAACATATGTGATGCAGATGTGCAGAGCGCTCCAGTTGGAGGTTTGTGAATTGCATCTTGTTGTATGTAGCGTACTGCTACGTTTTGTTTCCCAAAATGGCGTTTGTTAATAGGACCTTTCATGGTCACTATTTAAGGGCATATCATCAAGCCCAGGAGATAAAATTATCACCGCTTTAGCGTCCGTTTTCGGACTGAAAGCAGTGATCATTTTATCGCCTAATCAGCAAGGTCACGCTATCGCGTGAATCCTTGCATTATGGCCCTTTCACCCAACGCCCATCTTTGCATCTCTAATGAGATGCAAAGTGGGCATTCCTTCCCTGACATAACTGGAGAAATGTCGCAAAGCGGCATTTCTCCAATTATCAATGGGCACGCTAACCTGCAGAGCGACAAGCAAAGTGGCGATAACCTCTGTTATTGCTACTTTCCTTACGCCTGCTTCAAACCTGACTTTACCATGATATCCTATGTAAGGTGGATATCATGGCTAAGTCTGCCTTGCCCTATCAACAAGCTATCGCCAAACTTTGTGAGATTATCGCTGGATTTCCAGCGATAATCTCACATTTGGCAGTTAGCGCTTGGAATTTTATCGGTTTTGAGATAAGCGTTGTTAATAGCACGCTATCTCAGTGATAAAATTCCACGTTACCCAGCGATAATTATCCTAGCGCTAAGTGCGCTTAGCAATAATTATCGCCGGTCCTTGATGATATGCCCCCCAATTTCTAAAACTGGAGTCAGAGGCAAAAAAGGCTTCCAAAGATGATAACCAGACGAATACCATACCTAAAGGAAGATGCACTTTTGTAAATCCGTCCGACAGCAAATTCTCACGGACGATCAAACAAAACATTCTGAATATTGTTTCAAACATGCGTAAGGCTTGGAGACATTCACTTGCATCCTGTTGTCGCTTTTCCATGTGTGACCATAGCAACGCTGATGAAATTCACATCTCAGACTTGCTAGTGCATCACTGACCCAAAAAAACTTTCACTGGTATGACATTGGAAAAGACTCCTAGCCCCTACTTCTATTTCAAAGCTTCTAAAAATATCATAGCTCTTTAACATCACTTCTTTTTGCATGATTGAATATTGTTCTGTTCAGAACATCGGGAGGAGCGATTTCCTACTCAATATAATGAGATTCAAAAGACAGAGAACTTGCATTATCTTTTGGATATTTATTTTTGAATGTCTGTTCATTTATATATTCACTGAAAAGAACTTTGTTAATGGTACATGATTGGTTTTGCTGCTCATAACACTTAATGTGTCTTATAAAAAGCCTCAGAAATTCACTTAAAAACAAAGCTAACTTCAAGTTTGGTTGCCGAAGAAAACCTGAAATTGTCTAGTTCTGATTAGTTATAAAGCCATAATTCACTCCCCTGGCATGCAAACCATAACTTGCATGCCGAATCCAGTGCTCATGTCGTCACCCATAATGTCACATATTACATGGACAGTGACAACAAAGATAACATTACTTAACACCCGGGCATTGCCATTATCAGTGACATCACTGTGGATAGAGTATCATTTTATTCTTTGGATATGTTCTATTATTTGGTGTTATTGTGTTTCTAAGTCATGTTACTTATTATTGTAAATATGTTTTGTGAGGTCAGAAAAGCTGTTGCCAAGCTGTGTACATAAGATATATGTTTCTGAGGTGATAACTTAATTTACGACAGCCTCAGGGCATGTGAAAGAAACGCCCAAGCGCCAGCGGCATGTACACCTTCGGTGTTTAGGCTTAACTTTTACTATGTTGTATCTTCCTGAAAAACGAAGTTATGCTCACACAGCTGCATAATTATTATCTCTGTAGGATAAAAATCAGTTAGTTACTCATCTTGGAGCCATCGTCTGTCTTTTATTTCTATGCTGCTAAGCATCAATGGAACGGGAGCAGCAGTTCCTGTACTTTCATTGATGTAGCCACCGAAGGGACAAGAGTGATGGGATGCATTACCAGTGCTCAACTTCCGGGCTGAGGCTACCGTAAAGCCTGGACTGCTGGTGCTGGGTGCCAGATTTTGCCAGGTGTTCCAGGATTTGAGGAGTTTTAGGCGAATAAAAGAGGAATTCTGTTGCTAACAGTGCCAAAATAGAAGCTAGAAGTGACTGTGCCGTGAGTGGGGTGCTGAAAGAGCGATAAGGGGAGTGCCAGCCGGTGAGTACTCACTGATGTCTGTGGGACAGAGCTCTGTCTGGGTTGTGTCTATTTCCAGGCAGTGGGAGTTAAGTTTATTGACACATACTGCTAAGTGTCCACGAAAGCTTGGCGTAAGTAAAATGCAACTACATCAACACATTTCTTAAAATTGCTGAAAGCACATCTACAAACTGATACAAACGGTGGTAGAATGTAGAAAGGCCTGTGAATCTTATGGTGAATGTATTTGGGATTTTAAGGCCTGTTATCTCCAATAAGCTTTCTTTTGAGAAGCCAAACCTGAACAGTCAGTGCTCCAGCATTTACAGACCAATCTCCCTTCGGACCCACTCCAAGAATGGAAGTACTTCAGTTTCAAAATTCAGATAAAGTATGTGAAACAGCATTTCCATTTTTGCCTCCCCATACAACTGAATATATGTGGCCACATGCTGTGTGTTTGCTGTGGTCGTCCTTAAAGACAATATATTTGGTCCGTTGGGGAAGGCGGAAGATCTTCAGAACTTCGTTGATTTTCTTTGAGACCAATGACAGTATTAATACTTTAAAGAAGACAATTCAAGCTACTGAAAGGAAGATTTGTAAGCGCAGCTTTTCATGCGTTTTCATCAGAAATGTGGGTCCATTAATGTAGGAATTAGTGCGACCTTTGGTTGTTCTCCAAATACGCTTGGATTAATTTCCCACAGCAACGATTTTTTGTGAAAGACTCCCAGGCATCCGCAGACAAGTTGGATGCCATTTTGGCAGAGACTGTTTCGACCAGCAATGTCTTGGATCGTAAAATTGACTCGCTAGTGATTGACATGAACTTCCTCAGTGACGGTCATAGAAAAATGGCCGATCTTGTGTATGAGGTGGAGTCAGCTGTTTCTGACATCACCCCGCAGACAACTGCTTTCAAGAAACATCAATGAAAACTACTTTATAGCAGAGTAGAGTGGACGGTCAGGAAGGGAGGGCCTGATAAAATAATATCTATGTGGTGGGCATTCCAGATTCGATTGAGAGGGACTCCATGATCTACTTTCTGAAGGACTGGCTACAAGAGGTGGTTGCACATGAAGACATGTTCATTTCTGCACACTGGAAAGAGAGCATAGGGTCCCAGCATAGCCGCCTAATCCTGGTGCACCACCCCGTTGAGTAGTGGTGAGTTTTCTCCACTTTCGTGACCAACACTACATACTGCGTCGGCCGGTCCTTACATGATCAACAATGCAAGAGTGCCCATATACCTGGATTTCACTGCACTAGTGCAGATGCCACCTGCATTGTTTCTGGCAGTAATGAGATGCTCACTAGAGCAAGGGTTGGTGCATTACCTACTGTTTTTTTCTCAGCTATGCATTCAAGTGGAAGGGAGGGCTCACTTTTTTGCTGATCCGATGGAGGTGCAAGAATGGCTGGACACTTACGATGCAGGAGGCACACGGTCACCTGAGAAGAGTTCCAACAGACCCAAGATACAGAAGCAACGCCAATCCAGGTCTGGCAGATGATTCTAAACTATAAGGCAACAGGCCACTGCTGAAAGAGAACAGGCAGCTAGAGTGGTAGTGGCAGTGACACCTAGAAGCCCGAGGAAAATCTTAGTGGACATTATAAAATTGATAGAGGACTCTGGGTCCAGTGTGGACAGCATAGCTGAATCTGACACTACTGAAATCATGCCTAAGGATTCTCCCTGGACTGCAGATTAAAATATATCAATGAAAGTCACCGACCTTCTTGTAGTTGGCGACACCATGGCAGCCTGGCCAAAGGGCTGCATTTTATTACATTGTTTTTCAGCAAGTTTCGGTTGGATTGTGGGGTAGCCGAGGGGGCTATTGCTTGCATATAAGCTTATTGTACCTAACTCTCCTCCCAGAACTGTATAGTGCCTCCAATCTTGTCTATTCACTATTCACTGAGGGCACTGTACATGACGTTGAAAAGAACGACTGACTGTTACTGTCCTGGGAGAAAAGTTGGTGATGTTTTCAGTTGCTGAGGTTGTTATATGCACTTGGAGAGCTAATCGATGGCTGACCTGGATTTTCGGTACAGTGCTGGGTGTCGAAAGAGAGGAAGTGGGTGGAGCGCCCGGATCACCTAAACACAGAGCTACTCCATCAGATAGCTGCACACACATGTGGCATGAGTCAAGTTTGGATACTGATTTGAAACGTGTGTGGTCTCAATTCTCTCTTGAAACTATACAATTTACAGGCATACACTAAGGGCCAGATGCATCATGCATTTTAGTCCTCACAAACGGGCCGATTCACAGAATCTGTCCATTTGTGATTGCAAAAAATGCATTTCTGATGCAGTAAAACCAATTTTGCGATTCGGTAACCTGTTACCGAATCGTAAAAAGTGTATGCGATTCGTTATTTGAAAGGGGCATGTTTAGGGCATGCATTAATGTTTTGTGACTGTGAATGCGGTCGCAAAACATTTGCATATTACCACCTACTTTAAGTAGGTGGTAACCCATTCGCAAATGGGAACTGCCTGCTCCTAAAAAATGAAAAGAAAACGTTTAATTATTTATTTATTTTTTAACACATCATGTTTTCCTTTAAGGACAACGGGCTACATTTAAAAAACAAGTTGCTTTATTAAAAAATAATCACAGATATGGTGGTCTGCTGAGCGCAGCAGGCCACCATCCCTGTGATTTTTGTAATTCCTAGGGGTTGCAAATTGCGACCTACCTCATTTATATTCATGAGGTAGGTCATTTGCGATCCCCTAGGAATCGCTAAAATTGTTAAACACACTTTCTTGCATTCTATTTTGCGATTCGCAATTAGGGAATCGCAAAACAGGGCCTTCATGCATCTGGCCCTAAAAGACATGTGTTTCTCCAGAAAAGGCATCTTGTTAAGAAGGAGAGACCAAGACTGCATAGGGGGGGGCTATAGGGAGGCCAGGTGCACTACCCGACCTTTTTGACATATGCCAGAGGTATGCTGATCTGGATAAAACCGGGGGTACCCTTTCGGTCTCTAAAAGTGGAGGTTGACCTGGAGGTGTGGTAAGTCAAGGTAAATGGCAATCTGAAGGGTAAATTGTTGTGCTGATAAGCATATATGCACCAAACGTGAATCAACCCATATTTTTGGAGGGGCATTCCCCAGGATTGAGTTTAATGCTTAGGGGGAATTCATTGTATATCAGACACCAACCTTGACAGATCACAACTCACCTCCCTAATTCAAGTATACACTATTGCCCAAGAGCATTTAATAATTGGACTTTTGGCTGGGAACTGGTGGACAGTTGGCGAACACATAACCCCATATGGTAGGGAGGACATGTATTACGCTAGTTTATATGACTTTCATGTTCATTTACATACATTTCTGTTCAATCTTCAACTAAATATCTAGGTCAAACACATTGAATATTTGGTTAAGACATTGTCAGATCACAACCCGTTGCTTTTAACACTAGGCTAGGATACACCTCAGACGGTGATACCCATTTGAAAGCTCAATACCCTCCAATTAAATGATGAACCCTTAAGACCACATGGGTCTTATTTTAATTAAAATACGGAGAGAACTTCTTTGGTATTAAACAAATGGGATTCTTTATAGCAGTGGTGAAAGGGAATTCCATAGCCAATCATTCTGCAGTACGGCATCCACTCCTTGCTGATTATGACCATTTAATCGCCCTTGAGAAAGAAGTTGTAAGGGGAACAGGTGGTGGTGATCACCTCCACGGCGCTAAAGAGGAGCTGATGGTTCTTGTGGAGAGATTGACGCGATACAGGTATAGAGCCTGCTTGTTATGATTGCATAAGTAGAATGACACAGTCGGTCACCTCCTCTGTACATGGTAAATCACAAGGGAAGCACTCCGATACTTAGCCTGCGTGCTGATGAAGGCCAAAAGGTCTACATACAGGTGGATATAAATGCGGGGTGTAAAACAAATTATGAAAGGCTGTGCACAGCTAGAGGAACTGGAACTGCCAGACACAGTGGGACTTGTACTGGCAGCTTAGCTGACAGGCTTACACAAGAGACACACTTATTTCTGGGAGTAAATATTGAAGTTCGATAAGTAACGGCGACAGTGAAAGGAGATTGCTAGGAAGAAGGATGGTCTGCCATACAAATGCTATGTGACTTACAGTGATTCACTCACTCCCACGCTAAATGAGGTATGCAATGAGCCAGGATTCCACCCTCTATGTTAGAAGCAGTTATAGTGTCCCTTCCACAAATTGGCTAGAATAGATGCTACCCAAGTTACGTCTTATAGGCCATGATCAATATTAAATGTTGACCGTACGATACTGAGTAAGATCCTGTCGCACAGACTCCTCCTGAAAGTGGGCAGCCAGCTTATCCACCTAGACCAATGTGGGTTTATTTCCAAGCGCAGTACCTCAATGAATATTAGGAGACTGGTCCAGGTGCTATATGTATTACTAAGGGCACGTCCGAGGGGGGGCGGGCTGGTGCTGTCAATTGATATAGAGAATGCATTTGACCAGTGGCGTAGCTAGGGGGGGGCGAGGGGGGCGGACCGCCCCAGGCGGCACTGTTTTGGAGGCGGCGGCCCATTGCGGCGGCCTTTATAATTTATGTGGGGACCAGGGGCGTAACACAGGCCCCCGCAGCCCCCGCGTTGCGGGGGGGCCACCGAGCTCCAGGGGCCCCCTCGGCACACAGTACATTTGCCGACAGTAGGGTACTTTTAAAGTTACTCCCGCCGCCGCGCCTCATAAATAAACCGGCGCGTACGTGATGACATTAGGCGCAGTACGCAGCGGCGTGGTTTTCAGCCTCAGGGGGAGGCATAGGGTGGGGCAAGGCTGGGCCAGTGTTGTCTGTAGGGTCTCAAGCATAATCCCTCGAGGCTGCAACCCCTGCTGATGGCTCTGCATACACTCACCCAGGTGCCAAAGTAAGCTGTAATCCCGTGACGCTGAGCAGGCGAAAAGAGAATTAGGTCTATGCCCGAAAGTCACAGCGGTAATTGGTTGGTGATGGCCTTTCAGATACATCGGCTGGTGGTCAGAGGGGTCGTGAATGTAGATCAAAGCTAAGGTTAAAGGGCCATTTCAGAGAAACACCATCCCGGTAACGCTGCTGCTGTAGAGGGTGCATTCCGATGGGACAGACATGCCATGGACAGAGGGAGGGGGTGACTCAATTAGACCCAAGAAGCTTTTAGCTGTGCCTGCTGCCACCCCTTCTGAACATCGCCTGTCACCCCCTTTTCCCAAACAATACCTTGTAATTCAGCCGCCAGCCCTCTCCACACGCCACATTTCAGCCATGCACTTCCCTTCAAGGACAGATTAACTTCTCCCAAAGGGAGGGATCCAGTCTCCAACTGGGCCACCCCAGCACATTTACCAGAATGAAAGTTGAATTGCGATGCAGTCCTGTGGCCTCCTTTTCTCCAACAGCCAGCCCTTTGCCCTCTATAGTTGTTCTTAGAACTCGGTGTTGCAGGTTCTGTCCCCGGCTTGGCAGACTGAAACTACACGCAAATGGAAACTTCCAGGTGCCAAGACTATTGGTAGGGGTATTTCATTATTTGTATTTATAATTGCAGTTTATACAGCGCAAACTTGACCCAAGGCAGTAGCGCTATACACGAGAACCAGGCATTCCATATGAATGCCTTAAGTTAGAATGTATTTTTTAAAGGTACGGGGAGATGAGGATGAAGTGATATGCCCAGGGTTACAATATTGTTGAGCCGATGCCCGGACTCGAATCTGGTTCCCCATTTCCAAATTCTGCAGCTCTATCCAGTTAGGCAGGGATTTAAGTGGGCCAGGTCTCACCGGGTCTGAGCACCGGCAGTTTTTTTAAGGAGGCATCAAAACGGGTCTCTATCGGGCTCTGTTTTGTGCCCTGGCACAGGTGGTCCGTTTTTTTTCCGGACTCCAGTGACCGCAGGCACATCGATGTGCGTGTGGTGAGGGTTGTAGGTGAAGGGAAATCCTTTAAAAAGAGTCATTTTCTCTCTGGATTTCCCTTTTTTTTTATCTCAGGAGAAGCAACATTGTCGTGGTGTCACTAGGGCTTTAAGTGGAAGTTTTTTCAATATTATATACAAGCCATAATTGCTGCTTATTTATCCTATGCAACTAGCAACCATTGACAAAGCCAATAGTCCTGACTTGTAGGTATGATGTGACTTGTTGTATCATATATCTGGATGCAATGACAGGAACAGCAAAATACAAGTCGGGCGGCACGCTGAGCTGATATGTTTTTAAGCCATGCCCTTAATTACATTGATCTAGCCCCTTTGAGAGACCCCCCAGTTTCTTCATCCCACTTAAAGCCCTGGTTACACTTAGTTCACTTTTCCCAATGTTTGTCTCAAAGCCCTAAATTGAGGGAGTTCCGTATTGGGCATGCCTGAATTTTATGGTTAAAAAGACAAACCTATTTGGAAGAATGCATTCTGCTCTTAGGTTAGTGATTTGAGTCCTGTGCGCCTTAAATGTGTGCGTTCAGCACTGCAGCAGTAATTATCACCTGCATGCACACATGCACTTTTGGAGAGTCTGAAGAGGGACACCGGGTAGCAGGAAGACAGAGAATCATATCTGCCTTTCCGATCTGCTTTGCAATAAAAAAGGCCACTTTTCAACGTGGTTTTGACTCTCACCCGCTCTTTCCGGTTTGACCAAGTGCTGTGATCCTGGGCAAATACTTAATTTCACTGGGCCTACTTCTATTTATTGTTACATATGAGAGCACATTCAAACTTGTGAGTTATGGATTGTGCGCAGTGCAAACATTTCTAATAAACTGTACTACAGTGAAATGCAGTTGGCAGAGCAGATGTGTGTTGAAGTTTAAGACCACTGCTGGCAGCTGTTACATTTCCCTGGTTGCTAAATTAGAGGCCAGTTCAAGAGCTCAGCAAGCTTGTGAAGGAGAGTTGTGTTGGCAGGATGTTGTTTTCCCTGCAGTCTGCCTGCGTATCGAGGCCTGCCAGCCCTCACCTACTCAGGTGCTTGGCTAGTTATTTACATCGAGGGACCCTGGCCGACGGTCCTAGAGGAGAGAGGCATGCAGCCACCTACAACCTGCTACTTATCTCTCAGCACTGTGTGAAGCTTACTTGCCCACCCTGACCAACAACCTGGCCGAAGAAAAGACGCTCGCTGGGCTTCTGGTGGCACAAGAGGTGAGAGTCCAGCAGAGCACAGAAGGTGAAGTGCTGGATAATCATGGGGTAATAATCATGTCTTTCAGAGTGTGTTTGTGGGTGTAAAAGACATCATATGGCTATTGAATGTTCTAAACCTATTCTGGTCTTTGTTCTTCAGGTAACCATATATACAAACATGATATGCTTTAATTTAAAGATGCTCATAGATCATGCAAATTTAAATTGATGGGAAAATGAATATTTTTTCTTTTACGTTTACCTTATGAAACTTCAACTGATTAATACAATCAAATGTAGGTTGTGTGTGTAACTAGAGAGAGAGAGATTTGTGCCCTGTTTTGTGCTTTGGGAATTACTGATTTCTTTATTCATAGTGCCATGAGGTCCTAACCAGCAAATAAAGCACTGTGTGAAAATGCAATAGTCGTCTTAAAAAGCAGCTGTACTTTAGTGATCTTCTATTTCAAGGATTTTGCAATAGTTTAAAGGTTTTTTTTTTTAGAGCTTTTCATTGCTCAATAGGGTGTAATTTCTGATATTAATGTCTTTCTGTGGACTACATTGCTTAGTTTTACGCATGCAAAAGGAGTTTCTCGTTACTCAAATGGGTGTAATTTCTGATATTTATGTTGCCTTTGTTTCTATTGCTTGATTTTCCTTGCGAAAAAAGTGTCACTCATAGTTGTTGAAATGTCACTCATAATTACGCTGACATTATAAAAATGTCACACTTAGCAATCTGAAACCTTGGCAGCTATGCTTCCTTTATGTCCGGCCTGCTGCTGTTAGCTGTACTTCCGGGGCCAGCTGCGCCCCTCCACGTGCACAAACCATGAGCTGAACATTGCAGGCATTGCCCTGTAGAAACGTAGACATGGCCGCCGGTTGTACAGTGGGGTGTCGGAGAGCATTCCATAAAGTATAGAACCCTGCGAATGCTGGTAATTTCTACGTTTTTATTTCTTTCTTTGAAATTTTATACCACACGCAGACGATGTTAAAGTACTCTACAGTTTTTTATTTTTACAAAAAAATGTGAGAAATGATTCCAAATAATAAACATACATATTTACAAAGAAATGTTCAGGATGATGTCAGAGCATTTTGCAATTTGTAGATACATATTTTGAGAAATGCATCCAAGTCATATAAATCCATGTTAGCAAAGACGTGTTGTCTTATAGTGAACGTTAAGTAGTCAGTTTGTTCTTCACGCTACAATATTTGATTTAAGAATGACACTGCATATGTGGCGGGGCAGGTGCTGGAGAGAGCTGCAATTAAATGTCACTAACGTAAGTGTTAGGTGTTATGAGGCATGAATATGGAGTTTTATTGGATAAATAGAAAATCCATATTCTGGGTGCTGTTATTGAGATGGAGTAAGGGCCTACTTTGGAGTATGGCCGATGGGATGCTCAGACACAACTGTATTACAGGTGCATTGTAGCCTATAGCCTTTGTATACAGAGCACAGGATATGTGCCACTGTGTGGCAGAATATTCCACTCACCAATCTCTAAATAAGGCCACACAATTTTTTTATGTTGAATTTCAGAGCTACAAACATCAGTGCTTCTTTGTTTCTGGGGTTTCTGTTTTGCCCAGTGACGTGTAATTGCTGATGCTAGGTAGGTTGGTGAAGGGCTTTGAAGGTTATGCACACTGTCCTGAGTATGCAATGTTTATCTACTGGGAGCAAGCTCAGACATTCTCTAACTGATGAGCTGTGGTCTGCCCTTTTCCATGTTTGCAGTAAACCTTGCTGCTGAGATTAATAATAATGTTGGGGAAGCCAGGCTCGATAGGCCAGTGAGTAGGGCAGTTTCACATACCTACCTGATGACATCTAAAGAATGGACTAAAGTTTGCAGATCTTGTATTTAACATAAGGCACCACAGCATGCACAAATCTTGCACTGAAACAAGATCTGCTATTCTCGAGTTAGGGCACGAGATAGGGGTTGCCTTAAAGCTGGTATTAGTGTTTGAGTTGGAGTGACAGTCAATATTAGTATTAGAAAGAACTAGGTTACAACTAGGATGAGGGTGATGGTTAGATGAATGGGATAGGGGTGGAACGAGGACTGGAGTTATTAGCATCGCTTGGATTAACAATAGGTTTAGAGATACATGTATGATTATGCTTATATTGGGGGTTAGCTTTAAGGTTTGGATGAACATAAGTGTTTCGATTGGGTCTTACCGCAGGTGTGTGGTTAGGGTTTGTGTTCTAGGTTTAGAGTTACAGTTAAAGTAATTGAGCCAACAATTGTGCAAGGAGGAATCCAAACTGCTTAACACCCAGCCTTAGCACAAAGGCCAGCAATTTACAAATAAACATAGAATTGTCAGAGACTGTATCAAGCTCTGAAAACTGTAAAGGGCCTACCACAGCAGGCTTCTGTTTTTTGGTCACTCTGGTGAGACACTAAAAACACACACAACATGCGCCCTTCTTTAAAAGTGCAAATGAGTAAAATATCTGGTTACCACATTATCAGGCCAATACCTGCCTTAATAGTGTCCAGAGGGCTTGTGACACATTCATATGGGAGGGGGACTAGAATTTCGTGGAGTCAGAGAAGGTAATAACCAAGAGAAACAGGATTGGGAACACCCAGTGGTGCTCGAACAATTTTCAGAGTGGCGTCGCTGCCATCAGTGCTTCATCACTGAACTCACAATGTTGAACATATATCATTAAAGCATGGTGTGTTCGCGCAGTGTCATTTATAGACAGCACAATCTCCATTGAAGTGGTCACTTAACTTGCAAAGACATACAATTTTACAGATAAAACTAATGTAGCACACAAACGATGTGTGGAAATCGGGTGTCAATCAATCAAACAAACAGGATTTGCATAGCGCTACTTATCACCTGTGAGGGTATCTACGCGCTGGAGGGTGGGGGCGGTGCTGCTGATTAGGGACGTTAATCGAATAACCATGTTTTTAGGCCCTTCCTGAAATCCTGCAGGGTGGCAGTCTGTGTGTTCTCCTTTGTACTGCCGGTCACCGGTGTTTTTAACTGTGTAGCCTTGGACGGTGTCATGTATGTGCATGTAACTTGCATGATCGAGGTAACTATTAGCGGCGATACTATGTGTCTCTCGGTCCTTTTTCCCCAGCACCCCTCATCCCCCTCTCCAGGGGCGGCAATCTGAGGGATAGCCCCGGGCGCCACAAGCTCTAGCTACGCCTCTGCATTTGACTCTCTCCACTAGCGCTTCCTGGATATTGCAATGCTCTGCATGGGTGCCTGACCTGGTTAGGTTATAATACAAAAATCCAAAAGCAAGATTTAGGACGGGTAGTATTCTATCTGAGCCTTGCATTATTACTAGAGGCACAAAGCAAAGATGCCACTTTCCCATGTATTGTTTGTGGTAGCGGAATAGCAGTTGGCGCTGACAATATGCCAGGGACACGACTGCCGAGGTTTGTGGATTAATACCTGTCCACTCTACATCTCACTCTATCCAGATAATATGCTCTCACACCTCAGCGCCAATGAGTCTGATGCTAAAGGGACAATTGAGCCTCTCGGTCTTTTTGGCATCACTATTAACTTCGTTTTGCTCCACAGATGGTTTCATCCATGGTGCAAAATGAAATTCTATTAAGGCACGTAATATCAAAATGGGGAACACTCGTGCTGGGCTTATACCTTGAAAAGACCTTCACAAAGTGCTCTCCTCCATAGGGGTATTTTAAATGAAGGGTTTGTTTTCTGTCAGCTCAAAACAATTAGTTATTTTTGTTTTCTATTATATAACAACTGCCACTACAGTGCTCAGCGATTACCCTGCAAGAGCACATGAATTCGCATGAATAATTCCAGGCAGGAATAACCTTTTCACTCCTTTTTTAAAGAACCTTTAAGTACGGTGCAAGTATCCTTAATAGCTCATTACTGATGGTTCGTCCGTTTGTACTTGAGAACCGAGCCTGGCTTTGTCATGTCTATACAAAGATAACACCTTACTGACTGGTATCCCAGAAGGCCATCAGAGGGTGTACTACTCCCATGACACTTAGGGCTCTACCATGATTAAACAGCAGGCACTACATTGGGTGTCACTGCATCACATATACATTTTGTTTCAGTCACATGGGACATTATATAGGAGGTGGAAAGTAACATTTTCCAAGAACACACAATATTTTTTCTATAGTTGGTAATATTTAGAGCATACGTATGGTTACGATACACTTTCAACTGAAAATACATGTTTTCTTTTCTTAATAACTTTGGCATCATTCATTAAATGTGAACACAATTTCACCAAACTCTAAATTAAAGTAGAACTTTCCTCTCCGAAGAGCCTTTCCTGGATTTGGTGTATATCTGTTCAGTAGTCATTCAGAACTTTGCATTACATTCACCTATAGGGTCGGATTGAAAGGGTTAATAAATTAGAGATATCTAGACCATTAATCCATAGATGGCCTGCAAACCATTCGTTGGCTGAAATTTAAAACATAATTTAATCTGATTTGCTGAGGTGTTAATCGCCATCATCCAGTTCAGTTTTCGTACTTGAATTCAGATCCACGGCCACCACATGATGGAGTCATAAGACACAGAGGGAGCATCTCCTAATGTTAGTTGAGGGGAAGGTCAAAGGGACCTCCTGAGTTTAAATTAAATTAAAAAATAAAATTTTACATTGGGGTTCTCAGATTAGAAAATAGGTTCATAGACCACCAAAATTGCACTCAGGTTTGCAAACCCTGATTTAAGGTCCATGACCACCCTTTGTCAAGCCTTTTGGACCTTAATGAGGCCTCCTCTGTGGTTCACAGACTGGCACCAAGTCAGAGAACACTAGAGGGGGACACAACATGGGTCCAGAAGTCATTTAGGTTTCACAAACTTCCCATTGGTGTCCACAAACCATCTTGTGTTATAAATAAAATCATAGTAATGATAATAATAATAATAGTAATAATAAAAATTGTGCAACCTTTAGAAAAATAAAGTAAAAGCATTCAGTCCCTGTGTGGCTGCCTTAATGTCATGGAATGGCAGATGACTGCACATGGAGGCTCAGTGATGGGTTCAGTGATGGGTTTGATGCAGGGCCGGGCTGCAAGCCAACCTGAATGGCCAAAGGCAATGACCTCCTGTGATGGGTTAGGTGCAGGGCCTTGCCAAATGTTAAGCCTGGAGCCAATCCCTGTTTGTACACGGATCACTGATATAATATCGAGACAACAAACATCGACTTACAGAATTATCGAAATTTTTATATTGTTAGCAAAAATATTGAGATCCTCTACTTAATTTAAAAAGATACTAATATCGTAGGAATAAATATCAACGTAAAAAATATCTAATCTAACATATATTGAAACAAAAATATCAGAAGCAAAAATATTGTTACTGTTGTACTTGGCCCTTCTGGCAGGTTCACCCCTAAACTTTTTGCTTTTATTGGTGACTTGGTGATAGTGATTTTTGGTTTCTGCGCACTTTCCCTGTGTCCCAGAGTAAAGTGCGTGCGCACTCTGAGTGCATGTGGTGAGATAGGCCTGCCCTCCCATAGGAATGCATGGGGAATGTATGTGTCCCTGATAGTTCCTGATGCGTGGGGTGTGCAGGCTCGAGTTTGGTATGTGCGGACTCGTGTGATCGAATGCTTCGCAATGATGTATAATGCGTGATTATGTCATGTGTGGAAGTGCCACTTCTAGGAGTTGGCATATTAGTGTAAAATGTGCAGTGACTGCCTGTCGCATGATTGGCTGGCTGAGGGCATGTGACGGGCTAGGGAATCCCCAGAGTCAGGAGGAGTCACCCAGTGGTGAATAGGGAGATCAGCAGCTGGATGGGTGGGAGGAGTACACCTGGGTCCTGAATAGGGCTGGGTTTTCCCCACACAATGCTGGCTCCGCCCCCTGTGGTGCGACTGATGACCCTGGCCTGCACTCTGAATAGGGAGAGGGGCTGAGCAAAACAAAGTGCTCAGGAACCAGTTGTAACTGGTTCGCCCCTTCCCTGCACCTTGAGACAAAGGGTTTTACTGTATAAAAATGGGGCTGTGTCCCCACAGAAAAAGTTCTCTTCCAGGATCCTATCTGAGGGGGGCTGCTGCTGCTGCTGGAGGCCAGGAGGAACCGCCACTTGGGACTGCCTTCCTGCCCTGGAGGGCCCAGTGAGCTGGCCCCTGGCCCAACCTTGCCCCCCTGCCTACCTTCCTAAAAACTTTGCTGGACTTTGTGCTTATTCTCCCCTAAGCGCTGGGAGCGCTTTATTTGTATCCCTAAAGCGCCGGGGAGCTTTTATTGGCCTTTAGCGCTGAGAGCGCTTTCACTTTGTATCCCTAGCGCTAGGAGCGCTTTATTTCTGGAAGTCGGTGCCCACCCGGCATTTGCCCCGTTCTAAGACTGGTCCTGAAGTCCCCTGGCAGGTGCCCACCCTGCCAGGAACATTGCCGTGCTCGTTGGCGGGTGCCCACCCCGCTTATTTGATTATTTACTTGGCGGGAGCCCACCCCGCTTAATTACGTTGATTACGAGGGAGCCTACCCCTCTCACGGCCAGGGAATCACCGCCGCGGCCGGGGAAGCCCAGGAAGTCAGGCAGCGCTGACTGGGACAGGGGCGTGGCCTAAACACAGGAAGCGGACGGGAGCCTACCCCGTGCTTCCCCGAGAGAAGAGAGGGTGAGTCTGCAAGCAGCGGCGTCGCTGCTGCCCGGCCGGAGTGCTGCCGGCCCCGGAGCAGAGAGAGCGGAGGCGACGCGGGAGTCCCCAGAGCAACAGCCCGGTGAGTGCGGAAGGGCTGGGGGGACTCCGTGGGCGTGCTGGCTTGGAGCGCTAGTGCGCTCTAACGACAAGGCCCGCACTGTTGGCTTCCAGAGTCCCCTGAGTGGGACTCCAACGAGGAGGGTGATCTTCGTCTGTAAGCCCCCGAGGCTCCAACGTGGGCCATAGTGTATGCTCGAGTCCCCGAGCGGGACTCCAACGGTTGGGGCATTGTGATTCCAGAGTCCCCCGAGCGGGACTCCAACGGTTGCCGGCATTCCTTCCAGAGCGGCCCCGCTTGGCAGTGGGCCGCTCCGACGAGGCCCCCTCCCTCTGACCAAGGGACCAGCAACTCGGGGGCATTCTTGTTCTTAGAGCCTCGTCGCTCCTACGTATGGGGACAGTGTCTGTTTAGGAGCGCTAGAAGGCTCCCATAAGGCACATGGTGTGACGAGCCCTGTGAGGCTCCAACGTCTGGCCCCCTCATCTCTTTGAGAGTCCAGGAGAGGCTCCAACGACGGGGAAGATATTTGTTCAGAGCCACGAAGGCTCTAGGGGACATTTCTTGTGGGTAGATCCCAGAGAGGCCCCACGTGACGGCGATACTTGTGTTAAACGGCACAGTGGTGCCCACGCTCATTTTCCCAGCACTTAGTGGGCAGCTGCAACGTGTAGGTGGTGCCTTGTGCGCCCGGGTTTGCGCTGCCTGCGCAGCCTTGCCCTGACTCTGCTGGACACAGGGCGTCCTAGCCCCGACAAGGCCAGTTGGCCTAGGGTCTGCCACAGGTGGTGGCCAATGTGAGTTTTGCGCTGTGTTTTCCTTCCCTACACCTCTGAATGTGTTGCGATGCATCATGTGTAATGTGCACTTACCCCTACAGGTATTGTGATACTTAGGTGGTTGTTTTCTCCTAGTACAGGTGGTGCTAGTGAGGTCCTGGTTCCCTGTGCGATATTTTCCTAAGGTGGTTAGGGTTGCGTAAGTGGTACTTACCTGTTACCAGTAGTTACTGGCTGTGTGCTACATGTTCTATTTTACGCTACAGTAATTTTATATTCTATGTTCTAAGTGCTAATTTCTACAAAGTGCTAATTCCTGACAGTGGTCCATGTGGCCCTGTCCCCTGTACATATAATCCCTTGTAAATTCTGCCCATGCCTGTTGGCACATTGTAAAGTGTGTGTTTTTATCTAATGTGTTTGGTATAATACTAGGGCTATTTTTATATATAACCTTGTGTGGAGTTTCCTTTGTGGTGGGCCTTGGGTGTTGTTGCTGGGTGCGCGCGCAAACGCTTTACACATCGCCTCCGGGATAAGCCTGACTGCTCGTGCCAAGCTACCAAGGGGGTGAGCAGGGGTTATCTTTGGCGTGTAACTCCCCAGCCCTGACGAGAGTGGTGGTTTCTGCCTGGCTTTGGCGCAAGCCCTAGCCAACCAGAAATCCCATTTCTAACAGTTACTTATAAGCAACCATAGGCTTAAGGCCTTATTATGAGTTTGCCGGTCCGTCCGCCTGAAAAACGAGTCCGCAGCCGCCAGTAGCCCACAGCACTGGCGGTATTTAGATTTCCCTATTATTAGTTGGCAATGGTGCCGGTGGTGTAGCTGCGGAGATCTTGCGGCGGTGGTGAGCATTTCGACTGCATATGTGTCGAATGCACACATGTGCATGATAAATGTGGAGAAATACCACCTACCCATTGCCGGAGTCTGGCTCTAATGTGGGCAGTCCAGGCAATGGGCATATGATACAAAAAGGACTCACCTGTATATTGCCGCAAACAGGGTCGTATTCTTTGGGAGAAAGATGCAGCTGTGAAGGGGGACCTGTAGAAAGGGATCCAAGTCGAACTCTAATGGGAAGAACAGAAAAGGGGTGAGTGAGTATGCATCCCAAATCCTTCATTACCACCAACTCTAAGCTGGCAGCCGAACCACTGTGTCGGAAAGCCAACTGGTAATACGGATGGCAGTGGAGAACCTCAGTACAGGACTAGGGCAGCTGCCTTTCCCTGACCTTGAACCCAGTGGTTTGCGGTGTGCCAGTGGTGTCAGCAGCTCAGTTGCGGTCTTCGGAAACCCTGACCTGTAATACCCATTTGGACTGCAATCGGGGGTCTGCATGCTCACGGACCCCAAATTCATAATAAGGCCCTATGTAAAAAATATCAAAATCAACAATATTGACTACATAAACATAATTCAAAGAAGTAATAAGTAGCAGTAAAAATACAATAAACAAACAAACAACAAAAAATATTTCCCTCAATAATAACTACAATACCTAAATAAAATATAATATTTTGCTTGACTAAAATAACACATTTAAAATATATAAACAGAAAAATCCTCTAATTTATACATTACGCATATTTACATTCCATTTACATTCAATACATATTTATATTTACAAACACAATTCTTTCTTTACTTAAAATAAATACATTTAATATGAAATAAAATAAGTTATCTCGAATACCAGCATTAAAAAACATTAATTGGTGATTTCCAAATATGGACATAACTGAAAGATTTAATTAAATGAGGCTAAAGTAACCAATAACATTCAACTAAACAAAACTATAGCCAATAAAAGACCATCATCAATTAAACAAAAAATATAAAAGCCACAGGATTTTAACCAAAAAATAGTAAAAAAATGTCAAGAATTTAAAGAGGAGGAAGTAATAATTATATTTAAAGTACAAAGTTAAATAATGTTAACTTTAAAAAACAATTCTTAATAAAAAATTAATAACATAGGGGCATATTATCAAGCCAGGCGATAAAATTATCGCCGCTTTAGCGGCAGAAAACTGCCGCTAAAAAGGCGATAATGGGCTTGATAATATACTCTATGGGATTCCAATTGAAGCCCATGTTAGATGTGTAGGACATCTAACATGGGCTTCAATTGGAATTCCATAGAGCATATTATTAAGCCCATTATCGCCATTTTAGCGGCAGTTTTCTGCCGCCAAAGCGGCGATAATTTTATCGCCTGGCTTGATAATATGCCCCTTAATCTTTCAACATTTATCCTTTACTACAGATTATTAAACATTTAAATAACCTCCATTGACAAGCACAGAAAAAAGCATAGATAAACAAATGCATTAAAATTAAATATCATAAATATATTATATGCAATAAAAAAAAAATGCATTTTCTCTTCCAATAGAAAAACACCTGTTTCAAGAAGAAGCTTACCGAAGAAAAGGTTTTCAAAAAGACAAAGCTTTGCTAAACAAAATACAAGTAAGGTTAAAAAAAAATCTAAATGTAATCTTAACTGTGTATTGATTAGTAACATTTATTAAATATCTATTTTTCTATATTCATATTATTACAATAAATAAATACATAATGGCTGAAGGTTCAAAACCTATAACATCGCAGAAGGGAAAACTGATACTGTGTTACGTGGGATACAGTCAAGAAAATACTTCTGCTGAACAGATTAATTGGAAATAGTATTCCAATGCAGGTTATGGGAGAGCAACTACCAAAGAAACTAGTAATCAATGTAAAAGAGCATAACCACCCTCATAATGTAACAGAAATAGAAGTGAGAGAAGTATTAAAAAATATTAGCGAAGCAAGCACTAGTACCCAAGAACCCACAGCACAAACACTGAAAAATATGCTACCCCACGCACCAGAACATATATTAGGACCGGTTACCATCAATACCCACCTTAAAACGCCTCATAACACAAACTTAAAGGGCCACCAGTAACACCCTACTTGCTACTAAAATATACAGAAATGCAGAAATCCCACCACAGTTTACAATCACCCACAGAGAGGAACAATTCCTATTTTTTTTTAATGAAAGTAATGGCAAACGTATACTTATATTTGCTACCCCTACAAACATAGTCAAACTAGCCCAATGTCAAACATTAATGACGGATGGCACATTTAAAATGCGACCCAAAGCATTCCATAAACTATACACCATACATGGTGAATTTCAAAAAGGAATATACCTTTTGTGTATGCAATACTTTCAAACAAACAACATGGAATTGCTAAACCCCCGCAAGAGGCAAACAACTACTCTCCCAAAAAAATGATTATGGACTTTGAGCAAGCTATGATCAAATCTATGCTAAAATATACCCCCACACAGCCATACAGGGATGCTACTATCATTTTAATCAATGTACATGGCATCACCTACAGAAATCTTCACTAAGGGCCTAATTACGAGTACGGCGGTCCCAAGACCACTGTAGCCTCAGTGACGGTTCAACTAACGCAACAATGACAGTCTGACTGCCCAATTAAAAGTTTGGCAGTCAGACCGCCACCAGCCCAACACAAGAATGCTAGCACAGCTAGGATCCTGGATCTTGATGTCGCAGCAGTGGGGTAAGTGGTGGTTTGGGGCGGCGGTAACAGTGCCAGCAGTGTCATGCAGATTACAACCTGACTTTCCGATTTTTTTTTTCTTTTCTTGGTCCTCATTTCACCATGACTGCTGAATTCTGAACCATTTCGATATTCCCTCGATCCGTCTATGGTCCATGCAGATTGAAACTCTGAGCCACCCTTGCCCCCATCTTGGAGGAGGGGGAGCGAAAACTGACTCAAACCTCCGCTGAGCCCATGGCATGATGTAATCATTGGACCTTATATCCGGGATTGAAGCCAGCCTCACCTACTTTATAGTTAGAGTCCTATTTTAACCACGTCAGGTAATCCTGACGACCTGACTTTCCAACAAGTTTTTCTTGGTGGGACCCTGCCATGAAAAGGTCAGTGGACAGGCAGGGAAAAGGGCCCTGAACAGGGCCCCTGAGCATTTTAGCCCATGGGGGTTGCATGGGGGCACATGTTGTGCCTCCCTCTGCTTGCACTGTCGTGCAAACACTGTTTGCCATGCACAACATGGTGCATGGTACACAGTGCAACGACATACAAGGGGTCTGCCACAGCTGCAGCATATGCTACAGGCTCTCTATGTGCAGCAGCATGCTGCCGCTATGGCACCCCCAACATAACACCGCCAGCTTGGCAGTGTTCTCGCAACATGGTGGTCGGGATGCCGCTGGCTGTTGGACTGCCAAACTAGTAATCGGGCCCTAAGTGTGGAATACACCAAACAAAGTAGCTACACATAATTTTAAAAATGCATTACATACTTTCAACAAAACAACATAATAATTATATCAACAAAAATTAATTATAAATATAGCAACTTTAGATTTCTCTCTCTAAATCCACATAGTTAAAAAAAAGTAATCCACAAAAACATCATTACAATGATAGTAAAAAGCCCTAAAAAAATGCAAAAATATAGTTTAAAAAAGAACTGCTACAGGAAACGTGAAAAACAATAAAATCTATTTTTAAATATTTTGTTTATAAAAAACAAATTCAAATTTTCTTACAAAAAAAAAATAAGATGTCCGACTTCCCTCAGAAACATCCAGGAAATGAAACCAGCAGCAAATACATAAAACACCCTCCTGCACAAAACGTTACATTTCCAAATATATATACATACAGAATAGTTATCTATACAAAACTAGTCAGTAATACATACACTACACATAACTTACATTAAAAAAATACTTAACTTCCTAAAACACATAATAATTATGCCTGGGTGGAGTTCATAAAGTTCTTCTCTGTGGAACTCCGCGAAGTGCCGAAGAAACTCAGCCGCGCTTCGTGGAGTTCCATGAGCAGCGGACTGTAGTAAGTTGCTCTGCTTGCACTGATGTCTAGTGCCAGGAGTTTGTCCTGTGCTGTAAAATCTAAGCAAAGTGCACTACTCATCAACCAGAGGGTGCTGCTTTTTCTGCAACTTGAGTAGATATTTTACTGAAGCGGCAGCATCCTCAACACTAGTGGTAGATTTCCTATTCAAACTCCAATATAACTGAACTCATCGAATGTGTTGGACACTAAAGAGGCAACATTTACCATTCCCACTCCAATATAACTTATAACAATAAAGGTGTTGGACACTAAGGCGATCATTACGATGTCGGGCGAAAACTTTTTGCCCGACACCGTTTCAGAATCGGTACCGACCGACTCACGCTCAGCGATTCCGCCAGACCCATTAAGATGCATTGGTCGGTGTCCTATTATTTCCTACGGGAGACTGTGTTCCGCCCGACAACACAGGCTCCTATGGTGAAATGGGGTGTGTGTGGAAAACTCTGCACTCTGTCGCAGGTACCCCATGGTGCCTGCCACACAGTGCAGTGTTTTATAGGGGGGGTCCCTTAGGACCCCCTTGGCCCCCAACGAGAAGCCTCATGATGAAGTGGGCCATGATCAGGTCCCCCAAAGTAACCTTACAACAGCCTTTTTGTGTCGGAGAGGCCAACTCGGAAAGGCTGTTGGAAATCGTAGTTTAAAACTGCACACATAGGCTACAGTGGCAGGCCTGAGACATTTTTAAAGGGATACTTAAGTGGTGGTCACAATGACTGCTGCAGGCCCACTAGTAGAATTTAATTTAATTTAATTTACCGGCCCTGTGTACATGTACTACCCCTTTACTAGGGTCTTACAAGTAAATTAAATGTGCCTTTTGGGTGTAAGCTAATGTTACCATGTTTGAAGAAGAGAGCATAAACACAGCAGTGAAATAGTGTGCCAAGTCCTAAAGCCCGTAAAAACAAATTCAGCAAAAACCACACCAGTATGTCACATTCACCAATGCCCATGATACAAGCTTTGCTTTTCCCTTGTCTTCCGTACGTTTGTAGTCAAATATACCTTGCTTCATGTAAAATATCCATCTTTATCTATGTTTTGCATGTAGGATGAAGTTTGGACATCGCAACAAATTCCAACTAAGCACTGTCATTTTCCCATGACTGCACAGCCTTTAACACGTGTGGTCCCGATTATGGGTTGCATGGTACTGGTGAAGTGGAAAACACCACACCAATATTGTTATTATGAGTTAATCTCTCTATAAAGTGAGTTGGGCATCAAAGGTGTGCATAGCACCACATTATTATATTATTTTATTTTGCAGGTGGAAACCCTTAACACAGACTTAGCCTGCATGTTCTGCCTGCCCAACCTAAAATGTCACAGTCTATGTCAGTTGGCAATTAAAGTGCTCCTCTCTGTCAGTTGGCAATTAAAGTGCTCCTCTTTATTTATTATACCTCACCCCTCTCTTTTTACCTCATTCTATTCTACCTAATTCCACTGTTATGTGTATCTACCCTCTCTCACTTTTTCAACTTGCTCTCTACCCACTTCTCACTATATCTCTTTTTCTCTCTCAACCTCACCTTTCCCTAGCCTGTCTCACGACCTCTCCTTTCTAAACCACTCTCTGTGCCTACCCTAATTTGTCTTCCTCTCTTACCCTCGCTCTACCTCAGCTCTTTTCTACCTCACTTCCCTCTCTGTACATTATTTCTTTTATTTCAGGCCCTGCCCTTTGTCTCGCTTTCACCTACTTCACCTCTGTAGGCCTCCTCTCTCTCTCTGTACCTCACCTCCCCATCTCTCCCTCCACCTCTAACTTTCTTAGCCCTCTTTTTACCTCACCACTTTCGAACTCACATCGCTATCTAATTTCTCTCTCTGCCGAACATCTCTCTCACTAATGCAACCCTCTAATTTCTTCATCTCTCTCTACCTATGTTTGCTACTTCACCTCTCCACCTCCCCTCTCTATTTTGACCTCTTTTCAATCAATTTTACCAGTCACTTCTTTACTCCATTCTCACACCCTCTATTTATCTACCTTTGATGCTTTTTCGTACATATCATTAACTCCCCTCTCTCCCACACATCTCTTCCTCCCATTCATTTCAGTTCAGCCCTTCTACCTTGCCTTCTTTCTATTGCTCTTCTTTTATACATTTCTCTACCTCACCTCTCCATCTCTAATTATAAATATTATTCTACATTTTCTTTTCATTCTTCTACAGCCTCTTTTTTCTACCCTTTTATCAATCTCACCTCCCCTTTTCTTCTTCAGCTGTGTCTCTCTACTTTACACTCTATATCTCATTTCGTTTTCTACCACTTAGTTCTCTGTCTCCCTTACTTTCTATCTTCTCTACTCTCTGTGTTTACATGATCCATCATTCAATGTTTCTTCTCATTTTGTCTATTTCTATACTTCAGAGCCTCATTTCTATTGTATGTCTTCCTGTTGCTCTCACTACCTCAAAACTCTCTAATTGTCTATCTCCCTCTAGCTTTACCTCATACTACCCACATTTCTTTCTTCCCTACCTTTCTCCATACCACACCCCTGAGAGTACACCACTCTACTCGTGTCCTCATTTTCCCTCATGCCCTCATTTTCCCTTCTCGGTAGCTCTATCTACCTCACTCTGAGGGGCATATTATCAAGAAACGGTGTTAATATTATCGCCGCTTTAGCGGCAGAAAACTGCCGTTAAAGCGGCGATAATGGGCTTGATAATATGCTTTTGTGAATTCCCATAGAAGCCCATGTTCTGGTGTCAACATGGGCTTCTATTGGAATTCTCAAAGGCATATTATCAAGCCCAATATCGCCGCTTTAGCGGCAGTTTTCTGCCGCTAAAGCGGCGATAATATTAACGCAGTTTCTTGATATTATGCCCCTAAATTCTAGCCTAATTCCCAATTTCGAATGCTATACCTACTATTTCCTCTTTCTGCCTCCCTGTTTGTCCTCTCTGACTGCTTCAATTTTCTCCCTCACCTATCTTTCTACCTGACTTCCAGCTCCTTTCTCTCTCTTGATCACGTTCTTGCTATTCTGCCCATCTCCTGTATCTCACCCTCTCTTGTTTCCCTTACACGGAAGAGTCAGAGGTAACTCTTTAGCGAGAGAAGTGCGCACATGGAGGCAAAAGGTGAGGCAGGGGCAGAGAAAGAAGGAAAAACATATGAGATTTCACTCGTTTGAAAGATGAAAATCCTTGGAGCGGCTCTTGATTTCCACTATTGCATAAAGAATGCCAATAGTGACGCGGCATCTATTTGTGACTATGAATGTCCACATACAATTTCAGTGCTATGTGTATATGTCTTATTCTAATATTACAGATTAGCCCACTACACTTCCATCATGTTACCCTTACGGTGTCTGTCCTACAATGGGAAGAATAGACTGGTGAGACTGAAGTCCACATATAATTTCGTGCTGCAAGTCAAACAATCTAGATTAAATGAAAGAACACATAGATTTATCATTGTTTGTTCAAGCCCTTTTATGATACTTTATTGTTGATGGACACTAGGCAACGTGACTTTTGACTGTTTATTCCTGCCACAGTTTCCTAAAGTTTAGTATAATATTCGATATTGTTTGCCATTAGTAGGGCTTCAATTAGCTAAGAATTGGTAATAAATGCAAAGTTGTTCCTCGTGGAGGGTCCAAAATGTATCTTTCCAGGAGCCCAAAAATTCTAATGATGTCACTGGCCGTAGGATAATGTTGGGCAGGGGCAGTGCTTCTCCTCATAAGGCTATTCCAAATAATCCTGCTGTTTTATTGGCCATGTTACCCCAACAGTACAATTGCAGCTGCTGTTCCTACACTTTTACAATGTGGTCCACAGAATTTCGAACAAATGTGTTCCTAACTTGACTCAAAGTTTTTGTACAGGTCACCTGAATCATGCCAGTACCTCATGATATTGTCACCTGAAAGGGACCAATTTTTCAAAACAGCAAGAATGCACGGGCATATTATCAAGGACCGCGTTAAAAATTATTGCCGGTTTAGCGGCAGAAAACTGCCGCTAAAGCGGCGATAATAGGCTTGATAACATGGCCAACAGAAGCCCATGTTCTGATGTGAACTTGGGCTTCTATTGGAATTTTCCAGGGCATGTTATCAAGCCCATTATCCAGGCTTTAGCGGCAGTTTTCTGCCACTAAACCGGCGATAATTTTAACTCCGTCCTTGATAATATGCCCCGTAAGCTTTTTGGTGGTATTATGTAGTGTTGTGTAGTGAGTAAAAGATGATTGATCATACTATTCTGCTTCAAAGTGCAAGTGGAGCACGCTGCTGCCTTTGCACCAACTGATCTCTTGGTAAACATCAATCAGGAACATACCTTTCCTCATCCCCTCATCTACAGTCACCTTGGGCTTAAGGAGTCTGCACCTACAGCAATACACCAGAAAGGGCCTCCATGGCTCAAATTAGGAGCAGGGAAAAAACGTTGAAAACACTTTCATTGACAAAATATATTAATGGAGATCCAAAAGACCAATAATACTGAGCAGCAGCGGACCATAATATAACAATCTCTGGGGCATATTATCAAGACACGGCGTTAAAAATTATCGCCGCTTTAGTGGCAGAAAACTGCCGCTAAAGCGGCGATGATGGGCTTGATGGTATGCCCTTGAGAATTCCAACAGAAGTCCATGTTCTGGTGTGAACATGGGCTGCTATTGGAATTCTCTGCGGCATATTATCAAGCCCATTATCGCCGCTTTAGCGGCAGTTTTCTGCCGCTAAAGCGGCGATAATTTTAACGCCGTGCTTGATAATATGCCCCTCTAAACACCTGTGAGGCCAACCACTTCCAAAAGAGTGAGCATTGTCAAATGAATCACTATTGCCGAAGATTGTATAAGGCTTTTAAAGTAAACGATTTGAGTACCAATACGTTAAAAAAAACAATAGGACCCCATGAAATCAAAATCACATTGGATAAAAATCCACCAACAAGAACAATAAGACACATCATTATAGTATAAATATTTAAATCCAATTAGAACAAATAATAAAACAAGGGTAAAATCAGGTTTAAAAATATAGATTTTTGTTGTGCAATACATTGATCAGAAAAAGCTCTACTCAAAGCGTGAAGTACACGCAAATTATTTATTTATTCATATCTCAAATTGGTTTCAAATATTTAGACAAAAAATACCACATGAGGGCTGGTATCATATTTGCAGATCCTCCATGCTTCGCTGTAGGATCTTGTTTCCAGCGAATAAAGTGGTATGATCCATAAGCGGTGCAAAAGAAAAATAAAAGCTCCTGGCTTTCCTCAGCTTGGCTACAAGGGGGACATTGTTTAGACTCAGTCAATTCCATGCTGGTGAAATTGGACACTGCTAAAATACCCAGCCTCACTTCGATGTACAAAGGTCTTGTTGATGCTGTGTTGTTGCAATCCAAAGCTTATTCATATCTAGGTTCACATTTTAACATTAAAAATGAACTTTTTAATATGCCCAATGTTGGGGCACTTTTACAATCTCTCCTACTCGCTACACCAAAATCTGTATCTAATGGTAAGATGTAAAGCTATAGTAATAGAAGTGGTGTTATACCAATAATCGCTCAGGCCAATGGCATTCAGTGAAGATGTATTAAGTCCCTACCAAAGGATATTGAAAAAGATCTGAGTAGAATATATCTTTAATGATCGAAATACGGAGCCAATAAAGAACCAGCTTTAATTTTATGAGACCATCTACTGGCTTTAATGCCAAGTCAAGTGTCAAGGGTAGGAGTGCTTTTAAGTAATCTCAACGTAGAGCAAATAAATTTGCTTTCAGCAACCCCAAGGGCATCTCCATTGCAGTGGCCTCGGAGTTCAGAGTCATACAGAGCCACGGAGACCACTTGCGCCCTTTAGATTTTAACTGTAGGACATGGGTTGTGAAATGGATCTAAAATCAAATTATGATATAGCTGCGGTGCTCGGCTTCAGAAACATACTACTCTTGGAGATTTGTGGTTGCTGTGTCTGGGAATCTGATAGACTAACACCAAGATGGTCAAATTCTGACATTCTCTCAATATTAGCCCCACCTAAGTGAAATTTACCCCTGAGCTTAGGAGGGTTAGTTGCCATTAATTAGGTTTTTAGGGGTATATTCACAAGAACGTGTGATAACTACTGCAAGAGTAGCATAACGCAACTCTCAACATCGCAGCCTATCACGGGAAAATTACGCTGTGCCAACCAAGTATTCACAACGCGGCAGTAGCATGCGATAGTCACCAGATAACACGTCAAATGGCCTTGCAAAAATAAACGCCATGCCGCAAAAATGCGAAACGCGAACACAAAAAATCATGCGATGAGGCCAATCGCGGTACAAAAAGTAGTAAAAACCAGCCACAGGCCTGCAAATCCTATGCGTCTGGTGTCAAAATGCACCATAAAAACCACAGAAACAACACACCAGAAACAAGCCAAAGCACGTAGCAACATGGATGCACCTCGACCCAGCGCAGAGGCCAACGCGAACCCCACAATCCCCACAGACCGCCAGCAAGGAACAACGGGGTCAGGGAAGGCCAAGGAGAAGAGGGAGAGGAAGACGGGGTGCAGAACACAGGAAAACAAGACCAGCGTCACGGAGGTGACAGAACACTACCAGCAACTGACCCATAAGCAGAACACCAGGAATGCATTCGGAGTGCCGAGGAGGCCAAGAGGCGCCGGCATGACGTGACAACCTAAACCAGGCACAGACCCGCTGCCAACAGGAAGGCAGCAATGGCGACAGGAGGTGGCAGTCCTGCGCCACAGGAGGAGCTGGAGGAAACCGAGGCCACAGTCATCAGTGTGGAGACGGTGAAAGGAGTAGGGAGAATGGACACAGCTCGAGAGGACCTGACACAACATCAACAGGGTGAGTAACGAACATGGACTGGGGGGACGGGGGAGATGGGCACAATGGCATACATGCACAACGAGGGAGGTGTAGCACACTGCACACCCACAATTACCCAGGATCATGTCCCTGATCCCCTTGGGACACTGCAGAACACACACATAGCAAGAACAGCACACCCACATTGACAACAACGTGGCACAATGCGCATAGCCAACACTGCAGAACAGAGGACACAACTGGCTCCGCACATGCACAGAAACATGCCTACTACATCTGACAGAGCTGGAAACTGTGAAATGGAAATGTACGCGAACGACCTCACATCCATCACGTAGTCCAAATGTACACTGTCCCGCAGAAGAATCCAGCACCTCCCAAACTGTCACAATGTACATTGTCATACAGTCTGCATGTAAACCAGTACAATGCGCCAACATACATGTCAACACAATGTCAACATGCATCTCCCCTTCACATTGCAGAGGGGCACACAACACCTCCAGCAGAGCACAGAAGACAACACATCTGTGATGCAGGAGAGGACCACCACACCTTCGACACCGACGCCCTACAACAGCCCATGGATATCTCACGCAACCCCCCACCAGGACCAGGGCAGTCAAGCTACTTGGAGAAGAACACAGAGCCTGCAACAGACCACACAGCAGGAAGCACCCGCAAGCACAGCTGGCTCACGACATTTCTCCCACCCATACATGGCACCCCAATGCCAGGTGCCAACACGCCAAAAGAAGGTGGCCCAACAGGTTTGGGTGGGGTCCGAACCTATGGAAGGTGAAATAGAGCACATACGTTGGTGTCTATTACCCTTCAGGGACCACCTACACCCGACAAAGGAGACCCACACTGCCATAGAGACACATGCAGATGCACATTCACAGTACAGAACCATGCCCAGGGGCACGCAAATAGTAGTCACACACACACGTTGGCACTGTGTACAATGGCCCAGGCCACTCCCCTTATGAATTGAGTGGATGACGACAAAGCTACGTGTCCAAGCTCCAACCCGCTGCCTGCGGTGACATGTCTGCATCCGCTGTACACAGCACAATGTAATGTCGTAGGGCCGAGGGCCCTCATGCATACAACAAGACCACAGGGACCCACCCAGATATTATGTTGTATTGACTACGGGCACGTGCGCCCGGCCCCTTTATTGGCAGGGCCACATGTACAGTGATGCCTGTGCTGGATGTGTGTGGGGTGAGTGTAAGCCAGCCCGCACGGAATGCTTGGTGCTGGCAAACACTTGAACAGTGTACACCAGTGCAACATAAACTGAAAACATTTGCATAACAGAGTCAACTGCTGAGCAACATGGAGGGAGCCGGAGAAAGTCCAGAGGGCACACAACATGCACACAGAAGTGTCCGTGAGTTGCAGTGCACTGAGGTAGGGGTACTACAGCTGAGCGCGCCCATGTGAAGAAAATGTCTCGGATTGTGTCCCTTCGAGACATTCCTAATGCAGATGCAGTGAGGTTGTTAGACCTGCATCATCTTCCTTATCAGCGTCCCAGGTCTCCCACACTGCTTGAGGTGATATTGCTGCGCAACCTCTCAACAACACAAAACTCAATCAGTAACGGATGATGGCTTGCGGTGCACTGAGTCAGTGGCACCTGGAGTGCCGAGCAGGGTATCGGTCTGATAATGGCATCCACGACAGGTGTGAGCAACTCCGTAAGTCTGTCAGGACCACCGTTTCGACTCTGGCAGATGGCGGTTGGAGGTGGTCCTGGCAGTGGTGGCGTGTGCCTCCTGCGGTGATGCGATGTTCAGGCCAGTCAGGACTCGATTTGATGTGTGAGCCCTGGTGGACCGCAATTGAGGCCGGAGGCAGCGGACAGTGCAGGGTCACAAACACATAGCGTTGATGGCCCTAAGGCCATCGCCTCAGAGGCCATCCAATATCTCAGAAGAAGGGGTCCCGGACATGACCAGCACAGAGTTAGTGGCCCTGGATGCATTGCGGCCAGCACAGGCACCCAGCCACAGGATGGTGACTTGCGGTGCAGTCAGATGGGCCATGCGAACTGAGCGGGTCCTCATCAATGTCCGAGGTGTATGTTGCAGAGGGTTGTAGGGGACAGTGGAAGGGGTCCTCCAGGGCATGATGCAGAGGCTGGAAGCTGTCCGAAAGCAGCAAATGGAGGGGTCTCGGGGAATAGACATAGTGGCACCGGGGCTGAAAGGGGATGCAGTCTGCGATGAGACCTGTACAATGACATCAAGTCTGCCATAAATAAACCAATGCTGAATTCAAAGCTGTGTGTGACCTATTCGACCGCAGTGTAGGCCGGGGACAGCGGTCAGCAAGGCCCCACAGCCACGTGTCATTGGGATACTATGCACATGGTTGCTGCCACCTGACCAAAGGGAGTACAGTGAAGCAGAATCTTCCTTTTTGTGCGTACACGGACAATGTATGATCAAGACTCAGTTCCAAATGTGTGACCTACTTGTCCGTAGTGTGGGCCGAAGGCAGTAGTCAGCAGGAGACCACACCCACCTGTCGTTGGCTTGCTATGCACAGAGTTAATGACACCAGGGCAGTTGTCGGTAGTGTTCGATCACCTCCGTAACGATGATCCTATTCTCTCCAGACAGCAATGCGTCATCCTCTTACACCTCTCCTTGCGTGCGATGAAATGTATTCTGCCTTTGAATGATCGATGTTCAGTTCCAATTCTGTGACCAACTCGTGCGCAGCGTAGGCCGAGGGCAGTAGTCCGCATAGGCCCACAGACACGTGTGGTTGTGATGGTATGCACAGACTTTGTGGCACCACATCGAAGGGAGTATAGTGACATGAACTTTGCCTTAAATAGTGTTCACTGCCATGGTGTAATCAAGACTCAGTTCCAAATGTGTGACCTACTTGACCGTAGTGTAGGCCGGAGACGGCAGTAGAGTATGTCAACGAGTAAGGAGTAAAGCCTGCCTGTGTCGTGGAGGCCATGACGGTCTGAGAGGCTGCCAAGGTCGCAGGCCTCAGGCTTGGCGCTTGCGCAGGCATGTGGTGGGCCCTCCTTGACACACGCCGGTGTCTGAAGGTGATCAGTGTGGCCTGGCTGCGCAGGGGCGGGCCTGACGGGTTCGGGGTCCAGCGGGCCGGGGTATGGCAGGTGCACAGGATCGCAGGCAACTTACTCACGAGGACGCCGTCGGCCTCGTGGTGTGGTGAGAGGCGCCGCCCTGGCAGAGATGTTGGGCTTTCCGGAAGAGGACCACGCCCAGGGATATGTGCTTTTTATTCACACCCCTACGCTGGCCTGTCATACGCCGGGCCATCGCACTCCATTCACGCTTACGGGGGGGACATAACAGGCAACATTTCCACGAACTCCCCCGCTGGCTGGGGTATAATGGTTGCGTCCACTGTCCACTACACTCCATGCACCAGCGGTGTATGTCGCCATGGATATGGGTGTGTTCGGCATACTGCGGTATGTCCAGCACATCTCCCACACTCTTGGCATTATTTACTTTCCCAATCATGGTTCTCCTGCATCCTTCACACATGCCTGGTTGCCACCTCTCCCCACATTGGGCAAGTGTGTGGCTGAGGTGCCATGCCGTTGATGGCTCATGTTCATGGCTTGCCCAATTTACCATTGTGAGTTGTTCTGTTGTGTCTGGTGTGTGGGCATGTTGTTTTGCATGTTGGTTGTGATTTTGTGATGTGTGCATTGCCAGACTTGTGAGTTGCATGGTTCTGGAGTTGAGGTGAGTGGGGGGGTTCATTTGGAACTTGCCAAGGGACTGTGCATTTCCCTTGGTGCCATCCTGGGAATGCTGATTGCTGATGGACTTTCGGAGGATGAAGGAATCATGCACACTGACTGGGTATTTGGAGGCGACATGGGTGGAGGTTCCACGGTGTTTGGTTGTTGCCTGCACATTGATGTGAGACGTGTGCTTTCTGTTGCGGTGATTGTGGGCTGTGTCACCAGGGGGCACAGGTATGACATGTGTGCTGTGGATTGCCCCCAACACGTGCTTCCATCCAGCTATGGCGTATGGTCCTTGCTTAGTCTCCAGCGGATCCTGCGCATTGTGTTGGACCTATGGGGACTGGGGTACCAGGCTGATGGTGATGTCCAGGACAGGTGTGAGGGACTTGAATGTGTCTGGCTGTGTGACTCCTCCGACTCTGGAGGGTGTTGGTTGGGGGTACCAGGGGCCAATAGGTGCAGTACAGCCAGCAGCTTTGTGTGGGGTGGGATGTTGGTTGTCCGGTGTGTTAGTGCCATCGGCCTGTTGGGCGTTGTTGGTCAGGATGCATACGATGGTTGTCCTTTTGAGCTTGTAGTGGGCAATGATATTGTGAGGTGTTGGGTCTGAGAGGCTCGTGCATTTCCTGGGGGTCCGCTGTCTTTGTCTGCGCTGCCACTGTGGTGGTCTGGGGGAAGGTGGGGTGTTCAGGGTGGGGCTTGTCCGGGCCACATGACCAATGGCTCCATGGAATCTGTTGCCCTTCTGATGTGGCTGTGGGCTTTTGTGGTGCAGGCTGTGGTCCGACTTTGCACCAGGTCAGAGAAGGTGTTATTTTCCTGCTGCTAACGCGCCTTATCGCCTGTTTTGTGTTCTTATCGCAGTTTTGGCTGGTCGTTGTGAATGTTTTGGAGTGGTGTTGTTGCGGTTTTTGGCACGGGAAGGCCTACTCTGCATCTCATTAGCGATGGTTGCGGGGGTCATCTGTGGCGATGTTTTTTGCAGCTGCTATCTCGGGTAATCTGGTGCTGTGGGATGTTAACACCAGCTTGTGATTGGGGCGATAAGGTTATCGCAACTTTGGCTGCGATAAAGGGCCGTTAACTCAGCGATAGATCCTTGTGAATATCCCCCTTAGTGTATTCATCTGCGGCCCATGTGTGGTGCAGAAAACGCAATGCTCTCTAATAGAATCTGAGTCTCTTCTGGTATGTTTTGGGACCAAAAGTGTGTCATCCGCATAAAGTATGGCAGGTGTTTTTAAGTCAGGTATGGTAGAGGAATCATTCTCACAACTGGTTAAGTACCTGGCACAACCATTTATACACTAAAGGAAAGGAATTGGGGCCCAGACACCGCCATAACACACCCCTTTATGGGTAGCAATAGACTCGGTCAATTCACTGTATGGGCACCAACAAACTTGTCAAACTCATTTGAATGGAAGCTTATTATTATGTTCAACAAAGCAAGTGGAACGCGCATCCCCTGAAGGGTTCTCAGTAACATCTTTCTAGGGACCATATTAAGGACAGCCTTAAGATCAACAAAGACCACATACAGGCTGGCTCGGTTAATGTCCTTTTCTTTCCATTCGATAGTGAGAAACCTGAAAACTTGGTCCACCGTGCTACTCATTAGTCTGAACTCCGCCTGGAAATGGCTACCAACCTCATTATTTGTAATGCAGGATGACAGTTTATCAAGGACTTGCTTAGAAAGCACCTTCTGAATGTTGTCAATGAGGAAGCTTGCTCGTTAATTACCAGGAATATAACAACAGCCTTTCTTGTACACAGGAATCACCTCTGCCCCTTTCCACGATGTGGGAACTGGGGCTCCCGCCGCTGTAGCATTGAAGAGGGCATTAACATATGGAGCCCATAGAGTAGGCTCTGAGTAATATAGATCAGAAGACATTTTGTCTGGCCCAGTGGCCTTCCCTTTTCTCAGGGCCCTTATAGCAATATTAGAATAAGTATCATCCAATGAGAAAAGGGAGAAGCTGATATTAATGAAACAGAAACAGGACTGCTACCTCTGCCCTTGACCAGCCAGGATACCTTGCAGTTGCGGGAAGAACGGCGAAGAGGCACAGCAAACGGGACTGCGAGGTCCAGGGTGCACGCCTCCAACCTTCGTTAAGCACACCTGGAACCTCTTCCCTGCCCCGCCTCCACTAAGCCCACGCCTCGCGGCCCCCGCTTCGCGGGAGCCGCTCGAAGGCTCTGACTATTTAATCTCTGTTCTTGGAAGATCGTGCTGGGACTGCTACCTCTGCCCTTGACCAGCCAGGATACCTTGCAGTTGCGGGAAGAACGGCGAAGAGGCACAGCAAACGGGACTGCGAGGTCCAGGGTGCACGCCTCCAACCTTCGTTAAGCACACCTGGAACCTCTTCCCTGCCCCGCCTCCACTAAGCCCACGCCTCGCGGCCCCCGCTTCGCGGGAGCCGCTCGGAGGCTCTGACTATTTAATCTCTGTTCTTGGAAGATCGTGCTGGGACTGCTACCTCTGCCCTTGACCAGCCAGGATACCTTGCAGTTGCGGGAAGAACGGCGAAGAGGCACAGCAAACGGGACTGCGAGGTCCAGGGTGCACACCTCCAACCTTCGTTAAGCACACCTGGAACCTCTTCCCTGCCCCGCCTCCACTAAGCCCACGCCTCGCGGCCCCCGCTTCGCGGGAGCCGCTCGGAGGCTCTGACTATTTAATCTCTGTTCTTGGAAGATCGTGCTGGGACTGCTACCTCTGCCCTTGACCAGCCAGGATACCTTGCAGTTGCGGGAAGAACGGCGACGAGGCACAGCAAACGGGACTGCGAGGTCCAGGGTGCACGCCTCCAACCTTCGTTACGCACACCTGGAACCTCTTCCCTGCCCCGCCTCCACTAAGCCCACGCCTCGCGGCCCCCGCTTCGCGGGAGCCGCTCGGAGGCTCTGACTATTTAATCTCTGTTCTTGGAAGATCGTGCTGGGACTGCTACCTCTGCCCTTGACCAGCCAGGATACTTTGCAGTTGCGGGAAGAACGGCGAAGAGGCACAGCAAACGGGACTGCGAGGTCCAGGGTGCACGCCTCCAACCTTCGTTAAGCACACCTGGAACCTCTTCCCTGCCCCGCCTCCCACACGCCCCCTCTTCTATAGTAAGGACCCTGCTCACACGCGCTAGCGGTACGCGCGCGGTCGTAGCTCGGACGAAGACCGGACAAAGAGCGGGCCCTCTAAGGCCCTCCGAGGCCGATCGAGGCTGGGCTGGGCCAGGAGGGACTCCGCTGTACTGCGGTAATTGGGAGTATTTAAATATTGTCATGGCTTCTAGTGAGAATGTTATGCCAGGGGAGAAACCAAGGCCAGTGGTAAATGGCCCCCTTGATAGTTATTTTAAAAAGACTCTTTTAATGGATAAGGAGCAGGATACTACCCTGGAGGAGCGCAGACTTGAAAGACGTCGTTCTATTGAGAACATGAAACGTAGAGCTTCAGAGGTTGTTTCTTTAAACGTTCCTGTTGTCGATAGGGGTAATAACGGTGATAACGACACCCCCCTTTCTCAAGAGGGTGTTCCGCTATTGTTACGTGATTGCTCGCCCACAAACTGTGTCCCAAGTGTACAGGTCATCAGCGACTCTCTCCCTCCAAATGCCAAAAGTCATTCTAAAATCTTTAATACACGGCTTAGAGGACGGGGGGTAGGAAAAAGGGCTAAGAATCTGAACAGGGGGATTATTCATGGCCCTCCTCCTAGGAAAATAAGGCGTAGGGTGGGGGTGATCAATGGCCCCAGGATCCATCATTCAGAATTCGGCCATTTTCCCTCTAATGGGTCTGTTTCCGGGTTGGCAACCGTGTCAGATCATAGGCAGATAGCGGCCATTGGCACTTGCCCAACGGCTGTGAACCCTGCTGTGACCTCCCCAGAGCCCGCACTACCAGCTGTAGTTCTCCCACAGGCGCCTGCTATTCCCACCGATTTCTTAGCCAAACTGGGGGACATGGTTAGCATTCTCCTTTTGCCCATTACTGACAACTTAAGGAGGCTGGAGTATAGGCTAGAGAACATTGAATCTACATTGAGAAACATGGCTGTTGTAGGTAAGGTTACAGCGGAAGGTATTAGTATACGGGCTGCAGCTCCCCCTATAAACCTACCTAGGGAAACTCCAGTTCTCAGTAGGAATGTAACGCAGACTGTGGGCCACTTAGCTCCGGATCATGGTAGAAATGGACCTTTGAAGCCTATGGAACATCTAGTTAGCAAGCCCGTTATGGATTTGGCGGAGGAGGCCAGTATTGCCCAAATAGGGAGTACAGACCAGGTGCAGGGTAACCCTAGGTGGGAGGGGGCCCCCGGGATCCATGGTCTTCGGGTTGATTTACCCCCAGAAGCTGCACCCTTAGTGGTGGTGTTGACTGGGGTTCCTGTACTGGCTGATAACAAGAGTGAAGATTTCGCCCAGCTAAAAAACAAAATCATACATTGGTTAAGAACATATAGACCTATAAATAAGAAAGTAAATGGTGAGATATTGCATGTTAGACGTCTCCCATGGCTTGGTGGAAGAAATAAGGATGTCGATGGAGATATAGTTCTGATTAATTTCAGAGACCCAGAAGCGGTAGCTTTTATATTGAATTGGCCCCTGGGTAATGGTAATAGTCAAATTTGCCCGCGAGCTCTGACCTATTTCTATCCTAGGTCTTTGGTCTTCCCCACATCCTATGTAGGGAAAAACCGTACAGTTTACTCAAATGATCCCACAGCCCTATATGCAACAAATCTGCGAATCGATCACCAAGGTTGGAATATGGTTCCCTTCAGAGGCCACAGGAATAACAACATTCGGAGAATGGAGCACCTGAGGCCCTTTACACCCATAGAGTTAGGGAATAGGTTTGATGTTTTTTCCGGCATGGATGATTGTGATTGAAAATTACAGTTTGGGCAGGGTATGAGGGAGAGTCAAACAGGAGGTAGAGTTGAGGGGAACGTTACTGTGTTATCTAATGAGGCTGATGACCCCCAAAACAGTGATGGGGTTCTCATGGATGCGGAAATCAGTGCCGCCATTCGCTCTCTTTCCCCTACCCATACTCTGCCTGTGGGAGTTAGTAGTAGTAATATCACTCAGCTAGCAATCCGGGAAGAGCATTTTGAAATACCCACTCCAGGGAGTGTAGATAAGGAAATAGGAGTTATTCCCCCTCCATCGCCTAGTGGGAACGACGTTATTCGACTGTTACCCTGGAACATAGCAGGGTTAGAAAGGAAACTAACTATCCCGGACTGGAACAACTTTATCGAAAAATTCGATATATGTATGTTCCAAGAAACCTGGAGTTTAGTCCCAATTTATAAATCGGGATATGCTACCTTCTGTGTACCTGCTCACAGCAGTGGCAAGGGTAGACCCTCTGGGGGCCTACACATTTGGATAAAAGTTGATCTAAACTGGAATATTTCAGTTCATGATTCTGAGTGTAGGGATATTCAACACCTTACTTTGCCAGGCCAGGCGCGGGGAAACAAGTTGGAGTTATTTAATATCTATGCTAGAGGGACCCAGGGTGGTAAATTGTCTTGTACTTTTACAACTTTGGACCAGGTACTAGCTAAGTGCCCACTAACCTCTAAAATACTTGTGGGGGGAGATTTTAACTGTACATTCGAACCCTTAAGTGAGGACGATCCCCTGGGCCTAGAGGAGGACGATGCTAGCTGGTCTATTCCTGCCTTGACATTATCCCCGATTAAAAAGTGGTCTGCAAAGGCGCTACAGATTAACACCCTTACGGTGGACCATAATTTAAGAGCAGTAAATGGTAGATCGCCTTCCGATCGGGACGGGGCAATGACTTTTAATAGACTCAACAGCCCGTCCAGAATTGATTATATTTTATTGGACGTCACTATGTGGCGTGATCTGGTTGACATGGAGGTGAGCCCCTCGCAAGATAGCGACCACAATCCCTTATGTATGTCATTAAGGTGGAGGGATTTAAAAAGCAATCAAAACCCAGCCAAATTGATGACAACAAAGGAGGTGATCCCATACGACGGCAATCGAAGATTGAAATGGGAGAAGGTAGCTTCTCACCCAGATAAACTGGCAAAGATTAAAAGGTACATTGATGGGCTGATCACTGAGTTGAAGGTTATAATCATGGAGACAGAGGTGGGCAATGACTCGCTCTTCCCACAAATTTATACAAATGCCATTGAAGAAGTTGGCAAATTATTTTTAACCCGGTGTCCTAAATTAAATGCACCTAAACCCAGTAATCCCTGGTATTCTACAAAATGTCGGGCAAAAAGACGTAAGTTAACTGTTGCCCTTCGTAACAAGAACCAATTGTTGGTGAGAATAGCTAGGAGGGAGTACGCGGAAGAACAAGCTCGGGCAAAAAAAGAATGGGAGGAACTGTATTGGCAGGACCTTAAAAATGCATCAAGAATGAAAAATAGTTCACTATTCTGGGATTTGAATAATAAAGCCAGAAATTATAATAGGCCTCCGATGGCTAATCACATCACTAGCCAACAATGGCATTCCCATTTTTCAAAAATCTATGGTGACTATGATACACCCAAATATCTGTATCGAGCTCCGGTTTTTTCGGTTGAGAACTCATTTGAGCCTTCCGAGGTTTTAGAGGCCATAAGACACCTAACCCCTAGGAAGGCAGCTGGCCAAGATGGCATTCCGGGGGGCCTGCTTATAAAAGAATCTGTAGATTGGGCTACAGCTATTGCATTAATAATTAACCTAATAGCTAGGGGCCATCCTGTCCCAGACTCGTGGAAGGGGGCTGAAGTAATCACGGTCTATAAGAAGGGGGATAGGGATGACCCCGCCAACTACAGACCAATCAGTCTGATAGACGTGATTCAGAAAGTGGTTGGAAGGGTCATCATTTTGCGGGTCGGTACTTGGATGGATGAGAAGCAGGTTCTTTCTCATTACCAGGCCGGATTCCGGAGGAAAGTAGGTACAATGGACCAGGTCTTCCGCTTTTTCTCGATCTACTGGAAAACCGTGTTAATCAACCAGGGTAGTCTCTATCTGGCCTTTATAGACCTCAGGATGGCGTTCGATCTGGTCCCTCGCGCTAGGCTATGGGAAGTCTTGGAAGAGCTGGGCTTGCCAGGTTACCTACTGGACCTTATAGTTAAGCTCCACGAGGGTAACTACGCAAGAATCAGATGGGGTACCCAAGGCCAATTGACTGAGAGGGTCCCCGTGAGGAGGGGAGTCCGCCAGGGCTGTGTCATGGCGCCAACTCTATTTTCCCTATTTGTAAATGGTGTGGTGGACTACCTGGGAGAAGAGCCGGCGGATGCTCCATCCCTGGCGGGTGAAAAAATACCAACTCTCCTCTTCGCGGACGACACCATCCTGATCTCAAAAACCCCGTCAGGTCTCCAAAAGTTATTGGACCGATTTAGCGATTTTTGCAATGATAGGGGTCTTACAATTAACACCTCGAAAACCAAACTTATGGCCATATCCCCTTCCAGGAAAATTTGGAATAATTTTTCGCTTAATGGTGAGTCCTTGGAAATGGTGGAGTCCTTTGACTACCTGGGAGTAAGGGTGAATAGCCGGATGTGTTGGACTGACCATCTGGCTAAAATGTCATTAAACTTTAAAAGAGTGGCAGGGGTGGTAATGCGTGAGCATAGATTGTCAGTGAGTAAACCCGTGGCCCCGGCCTTAGCTATTTACGAAGGCCAAATATTACCTAGTGCCCTGTACGGGTATGAGATCTGGGGGTTTGAAAATATCTCGGATTTAATAACCTCGGAAAACAAATTTCTGAGCGATTTGGTTGCCCTACCTGTTTCCTCCCCACTGATACCTTTACGTCTAGATATGGGCAGGCGTCCCCTTAAGGATATTGTGCGCTTGCGCCCATTACTTTTTTGGTGCAGGCTGAGAAGAACTGAGGAGCTTAAGAACTATGCTGCTGCATTGGACGAACTTATCTTGTTGGACAAAGGTAACAGGATTAAGTGGTTGTGTAACCTGCGGCAGCTGGTGGGATCCATGGGTCTTAGTGATCTATGGAAAAACCAATCTCCCCCACCCAAATTAGTTATTAAGAAGCTTTATTGGGAGTGGGTCCAGCTGGAGTTTTCTCGTAGTGGCACTAGGGGTTCTCTCACTGAGCGGTTTCTGGATCACAAGGGGTCGAGGCTATTTGAATCATTTCTTGACTACATTGAGAAACCCCTTGACAGATCACTATATTTAAAAATTAGATTCGGAACCCTCCCTGTAAATGCTTTTACTTTTGGGTGGAACTCATATGGTAGTCCAACAAAGGCGTGCCCGTGTTGTGCAGCCCCCACTGAGTCCTTGGCACACCTTATGTTTGCTTGCCCGGCTTACAAGGTACCTAGGAGGATATGGCTAAAACCATTATGTAGGGGCCTGGGCCTTCGTTGCCATGTAATGGCCCTGCGAGTACTCTGTACCGATACATCTTCCACTTCATTGGTGTGTGGTGTCGCCAAATTTATTGGGAACGCTTGGGTGATTCGCACGAGGAAACTTAGGTCCCAACTTACTACGTAGACCGGGATTGTTTGTTATTATGATGATTTTTAACATTGTCTTTTGTAAATGTAATTTTATGTGTTATGTGGTATAAACTCTAGCGATTTTATTGATTTTATCCCATGCTTAAATAGGTCATGTTATTGTATACTTACTTTTATGATGAAATTTTTTATCGAATAAAGTATTACTGACTGACTGACTGAAACAGAAACAGCTGAATTATGAGTAAAACATGGCCTGAGGGGTGTAGAGGTGTTATTTAGACCACCTGACAGAACCTCTGTAGTATTTCCTTCCAATAGGGCTTTATAGAGTTTTAAGAAATATGCTTCCCACTCGTGGTGGAATGTGGGTCTCTGGCTTCATGATACTCTCATCACCCCCCCACCCCCCCCACCGTCACCGCCCCCTCCCATCCATGTGCAATTTTGTGCCAAAATAATGTAGTATTCGTAGATCTGGTTGCTTCCAGCAGGTCCTCCCTAAGTGCTTTTTCGCGGCAATTCGGCCTCTTTGTTCCTAATTTTAGAAGCAGATCTCACAGAAAATATATATATATATATATATATATTTTATGACATAAATCAAAAGTCACTCTTACTTTTAAAACCACCGCTAAAAGTAAAGCAGTAACATTAAGAGAGACATGTCCGAGGCAAACATATCACAAAGAGAGTAAACAGTTGCAAAGAAGCAACTACTTCTCGAGTTAGTTATAAGTATCTCGCCTAAAGGTACATGCTAAATATTCATTTCTGTTGCATCTTTGTTTTATCTACTTTTTGTGATCGATTTCACCAGATAGATAGAGTGTGTATGCCTTGGCCTCACGTCCTTCTGTTCCCTTGTGATTATGCCTCTGGCAGCGATCCACAAGATATGCTCGGGCCAGAGGAAGGCGTCTGCTGCACAGGGGCATCGGGTTAGTTGGTAAGCGCGCTCTCTCTCCCTTCTTGCTCTCTCATGCACACACACACGCGCGCACACAGAAACACTTGGTTCCAGAAGGCTGCACGCCTCCTTTGGCTAATTCCTTCTAATTTCTGAAAGCTTCTCCTTTCTTGAGAGCGAGTGTTAAAGATTAGCTTTCCAAAGACTTTTGGAGTGGGTTTGAGGCGTAACAGAAAGAAGGTTTTTTTAGTTCTGTTACTAAGCAACGAATTCCAGGAGCAACAAAATGGGATGTGAAGCGTGTGAAGAGTTGGAATGACACAGGAGGCCTGCGAGCTAGCCAGGCAAGGGATGCTGACGGCAGTAGAGGCTTGGCTACGGGTCTTCGTGATGCTGGTAGATTATTGTGCCTTCTAAAGGGTTCCAGGTTGTGGTCGCCCTTTTCCCGAAGGTACCCAAAGGCCTAACCTAGGAGCGGTGGACCTAGAGGAGGCAAGTCTCTGTAGATTATGTATTAGGTCAAGTTTAAATGTAAACAACTATTCAGCCGTCTGTGAAGTAAAGAAAAGCAGCCAGCTCCAACTCAATGCCCAAGATCAATCAGCGCCAGCACTCATGGCTCTCCACCAAGGCTTTGATGAGTGGTCTCATGGAAGACTTCAAGTGACCTCCATTCATTTTCACCTGGTCATATCCAACCACACGGTTAGGTCCTCCACTTGGCACTTGTGGGCAAATCCGCATCACCTGCTTTCAAGGACAGAATCATTTTGTTGGAAATGTGTCCCGTTTGCAGGGTCACCCCAGAGTTTTGCTTTCTATAGCTGAACACATTTTTGTTGGCGTTAGGACTGTGCACACTTCTTTCTGGTAACAATCCAGTAAATTGCTTGTGCTTTCACTTCCAAACATAGCAAAATTCGTACACACCTGTCTGTTATATTTAATTAACTTAGACGCCCCTAGTAGATGGTACTACGTGTACGTGTACTCTGGGCTAAATTAAATGACGCTAGTGAACTGCCGCACTCATTGTGCCAATCACTATAGTAGCTCCCTAAACCATGCCTTAGGTCTGCTATTGCAGCCTTCAGTTCAGATTTAAACTACTACTTCAACCTGATAAAGTAAACCTTTTGCCAGGCCTAAACCAACGTATTTAATATGCATAAACCACTCTATGGTAGGTTCTAAATGCACGCAGAGCAGAGTGCACGCTATTTAAAAAGTAGGACATGAATCTTTAATGATTTGCATGTCCTTGCAGTGAAAACCCTCCAAAGTTGTTTTTCACTGTGGCAAGGCTTGCTAACACTTTCTAACACTGATTTACCTTATAACATTAAGTGATAAACTCAGTTTGGGAGCAGCTGGAGAAATGTTTCTTCCGCTCATTTTACTTGTAATTTAAAATCATCTTTAATGGTATAGTTGGGTCTCAAATTATTACTTTGCGAATGTCTCTTTTAGAAAGTTGGCATTTCCCTGTTCAAAGTTTCTGGGGCCTTTCTGTCAGTGACCAGCTGCACCTGGGCTGATAATAGCTCTGTCAATGGATAAGGTGTATTGGACACAGACAGTGGAAAGGGGGAATGATTGTAGAGGGCAGTAGCCAGCTTGACAGGATGGCTGCGGAAGAACTTTGCCCTGGCCTGATTCCACTAAGGGACCTGCCCCAGCACACACAAAGAACTCAGACAGAGGGCTTGCCACTGGCTTTTGTTTCACTATCCAGACTGAAGGAAACCCATGGAACATGGGAAAACTCACCACAACTAGTATTGGAGTAGACAAAGGATTGTCTCCCACTCACAGGTAGGCACTCGGTATAAAGATGGCACCCTCAGAACCTGAAATTAGCAGTCATCTGGACTTCAACAGTCTTCAAGAGTCAACCAGCTTCCCAGCTGATCAAAACTGGACCCTGCTGTCGCCTCTGCCTGACACTGAGGCCTTGGGTTGCTTTGGAAGTGTACTCTTCTGGTGAATTGGGACCTAAAGGACTAAAGCCAGACGGTAAAATCTTTGACTAGGACAAACCAGATTGGTACATCTGCCCTTCACTCCCTTGCGTTCAGCGTCAAATTGCATCTAGGGCCGGTACTACAATGACCATTGATTACTATTGGAACTTTGTGCTGCTTGATGCTATTTTTACTTAAACCTTTAAAAATTCATAACAACAGTTCATTTTTTTTTATTTTTGCCATTGTGGTGTTCTTTTGTTTATTAAATGATGAGCTATTTTTCTAATTCACGTTGCGATTTATCTTGTTTGACATTTCGACTATTACTGTTTTAATACTGTATAAATACTTAACATATTGTCTTTAAAGTTACGCATGACTGATTTCTGCCAAGCTACCAGAGGGTTAAGTACTGATTTATTTAGTGACTTTTATGGTTCAACCTCACAGGGATTAAGATTAATATTTGAGCTGATTTCGTACACCCCACCCCCCCAATAATACCCCACTTTCTTACACATATCATCAAATATTTCTTTTCCAATAGGTGCATTCTCGTACAATGCTCCCCAACCTAGAATGCTCTGTATCTGCTTCTACTGTATGCAGAGATTTCCCAAGATAAATACATACATGCATATATGAATAAATAAATACAAAAATAATATATTATAAAGGAAGTCTAGTTTCCAGAGCACTGCACTGTTCACTATGCAAGATTATTTTCGGTTTTTTTGTTTTTATTTGTTGGTGAGCAGGTGATGCCTTCAAAAATTGTCATGAGTCTGAGTGTGATAATAAACTGTGGGACTCTTATTTGCCAATCTGTGGCAAGACTGTTGTGGTAGTAACTGTGTGGTAAAGGTGAGTGGATTGAAATCAGTTACAGTATTACCACATCACATCTTGGCAACTCCATCATTTATTAATGTCAGTAAGATTCTGGTGGTAAAAGACAGGAACTTAAACAGGTCAATAGATTCAACTATAAAAAATATTGTTACCGAAAGTTGTTCCCATTCCTTTCCACCAGAGATATAATTTGCTCTGCAATACCATAGGGATATGTGACAGTGGCGTAACACAAGCCCCAGGAGCCCCCGTGGTGCGGGGGTCCCCCAACCTCTAAGGGGCCCCCTCAGTGCAGTACTCTGGCCAGAGATCTCTCAATTGAGTCTGGAGGGGGCCCTCCTTGTACCTCACATGGGGGCCGCCTCAAGTTACGTTACACCAGTGATATGTGACTGTCCATATTGTTGAAGAGCATTGGATGTCGCCTCAGGTTGTAAAAGGGTGACTTAGATGGCACTGATACCCCACAAAATTGCCACAACATTGAAAAGATGATCTTGGGCTATTAAAGCTAAAGAACAATAAACTAATATTCAGCTTTCCTACCTGCTGAATGTGTACAGTTAATTTAAAGATATGTACTTTTTGTTGTGTATGACGAAAAAAATAACCTCCTGCAGCCTTTCCTTTCCCACTTCATGTACGCCAGCAAGATTGTCACATAATTCATTTTACTTATCTTTCTCTGATTGCAAAGTGAGAGAAATTTGAAATCACCAGTCCCCATGTTCAAAATATAACCTAACATTTGACCTCCGTCTCTGAAGCATAAAAAGTGTGATAAGAGAAATATGACATTAAAGGCATTTTTTTTTTATTGCATGGACTTTCGCAACCCATCAAAAATCGGCTCATCACCCATGGTGGGAAACATTGTTCTAGATGATTCGCTTGTTATCATTGCAGATGTGAGTGTGTTTCATCTTGTGGTGATATCTGACATATTCTGTTCTGGCAATGTTAGGGATCTGGGTTTAAAGGCATCCTTTAGTTTTTGGAGAATGCAGGCCAACCTCAAAGTAGTCAATGAATGTCAAGTAGTGTATGAATTTAGAAAACTAGAGAATATTTTAGTAAATTCGACACCAAAATAACAAAAATCCAGTCAGTAGAACCAGTGTTATTAATTTTTAAAGTTTAAAAAATTGCGGCAAACAGCTGGAAGTGTCATGTTCAGCTATGTGGTGGCACAGAACCATGACAAAGTCAAAAGTTCAGGCTGACCACTATGAAGCACAAGCCGGCTACAGGACCAGGTTTGGCCCCCTGGAAGTTGTACCGCCTCTCCTTGGTGCAGGGTTGCACAATGCACAATCCAAGGCACTGTGCCATTCCAGTTGAAGCCGGCGATCAGGAACTACATGGCGCTACAATGCGAGACTCTGCATTGAGTTCGATGAAGCCACTGATCAGGAGGTGCAAGGTGCTGCGATGCAAGGTTCTGCACTGCTCTGAGTCAGTTCTGTTGAAACTTTTAGTTAAACTCTGACCTGACTCCAGCCAAGAGTCCAGCACCTTGAATACAGCACTTGGGGTTCAGGTGTAACTACCACAGAGGCCAGCAGAGGGGACCAGTTCAGGTCGAATTGTTCACCTGGAAATCAGGAAAGTACCCTGGAAGTTTAGTGTGTCCCTGTAGCTCAGACAGGATGTCCAACAACTGCCCCTGGATCACTTCTGGGTTGCTGGGTTCAAGGTAAGCAGGTCCAATGTTCATTCTTCATACAGCAGGGCAGTCCTTTTTCTGAATCTTCTCAGGTGCAGAAGAGTTCTTATTTCATGTTCTGGAGATGCCGTTTTCATGCTGAGGGCCCTTCTGAGGGTGTTGGGGGGCGGGGGGGGGGGGGGCACAACGTTCTCTAACTCTAAAACTGGTTCTGATCAGTTCTCCCTTCCTCCAGGGCTTAGCTCCAGCCTGGCTAGTGACACAAAGGGTAGGGAGGCCCAGGCGAAGGTTGCCTCTGCCAGTGATAGAGTTGACTTCTCCTAAAGTCAGGGAGGGCTGGGTACAGCCCCCAGGCTACCCTTTAGTGTGGAATCAGGGCAGAGGCACAGCTCCTCCCTATGCATCCAGTGAAGATGTCCCTCACTTCTCCACACCCAGGACCTTTGTCCACTCTCTGACTCTAAAACACATTTCCCAAAAGGGCTCCATCAACAGCCCAAAGCAGCTGACCACTCACACAATAACCCTAGAAACTTTCAGTAAGGAAATGCTAACTTTCTAAAAGTGGCATTTACAAAATAATAATTTAAATCAAACTTTACCATTAACAATGATTTTAAATTAAAATTAAACTGAGTGGAAGGAGTATTTCGCTAGCTGTCCCCAAGCTAATTTAGCGCATATTAAATGTAACAGGGTAAACCAGTGTTAGCCAACGGGAGTTCAGCCTTGCCATAGTGATTTTGGAGGTTTTTCGCTGCTAGGACACGTAGCAGATAACATATATATTCTCTACTTTTTAAATACCCTGCAGCCTCCCCTTTGAGCCTTTAGGCCCTAACTTAGTGATTAATTATAAGTATTAGAAACGAAGGTTTATGCTTGGCAAAGGGGTTATTTTGCCAAGTTGAAATGGCAATTTAAAATTGCACTGCAGGCTGCAAGGGCAGGCCAGAGGCATGCTTTTAGGAATTACTTTGGTGGGTGGCAAAATAAGTGCCTGATCCCACCAGTACCATTTAATTTACTGGCACTTGGCACTGGTAGTACCAATTACTAGGGACTTATAAGTAAATTAGATGTGCTAATCAGGTGTATGCTAATTTTACCATGTTTAATGGAAAGAGCACACGCACAACACACACTTTACCTCTGGTTGGCATAGGTAAAGTGCACAGACTGCCAATGCCAACAAAAATGGGTTCAGCTACAGAAGGCAAAAAACCTGGGGGAATAGCACGCAAACTATGGTCATTCTAATAGCATGTGAAACAAATGTTATGCCTGCACAGTAACTGTCACACCAACAGCTGCAGAGAAAGGCTTTAGAGATCCTGAGAGGTCAGAGAATTCGCTAATTATACTGAAAATGCTACCACATCCAGGGTATTGTCTCCCGATGTCTGGCAGGCTCCTAAACCTTTTTCATTGAGCTGTAGGTGTATGATTTTGGCATTTAAATTTTATGGCTGGAGGGCAGGCAGAGTATCTTCAAGGGGATTGTAGGGTGTCCTACGCACCTTTACAATCTGGTAGGTAGTATTTCCAGTCAGTCTGGCTTTCTCTGTCATGTTTCAGCTCCCAACAGGGTGATACGGCCCATAGACAGGGCCACTGGATTTATGCAACTGTGTGGCCACGGCGTTCCTTGCATAGCTACGAATTTGCTACATGTGCCACCTAATCTATCATCTTCAACATAATCTGCAGATTTTAACAAAGGACATTTTGTTTCTAGTTCAAATGGTTCAAAGGTAAAGAAAAATGCAGCAGCAAGTATAGCTGTGCAATGTAAGGCCATTTACAATAGTTAATTGGTTACCATTCTGTTGACTACTGCTTTATTTGGGTGATAAACTATTACTAATGAGGTACAACTTAAGTCTTGACAGTGTTAACTTATGTACAAATGACAAAATAACCAAATAATACTATCACAATATGTGCCCCATTATGCTGCATAGTTTGCCTTTTCTTGCCACATATTTAGTCAACCATGCAGCATAATTTAGCCCTCCCCTACCGCATAATTCCAGTGGCCATACCTATAGGATAATCTGGCAGTACCTGAAGTGCTAGTCTAACAGATCAGCGAATGGCCTGTTGTTTTGGCTGTTTGTGGCCTTGTTTTATTGTCTAGAGGGCAGGGTTTCACTGTTGATTTCTCCGAGATTACCACAAACACTGCCTGCAGTAGGCACACATGCATGCAAACACCCACAACTTCCAAAACACCTATACAGCTTGGGCTTTTCAAGAAAAAAACTTCCCTGAGTTGTAAATGTAAGCCATTTTTAGGTTGATCATTCGAGACCTCTTGCATATACTTTAATTTATACTTTAGCATATATACTTTAGTATATACTTTAGTACATACCTATATGTGTATGTACTTTGTGGGCTCTGGAGATCAGCCCTAGGACTTGTCTGCTTCCGCTTAGGGACTTTTTTTTCTGTTCAACTGCCTCTATTTAACTGTCTTGATAAAAATCGACCAGTAGAGGTCGGTAAAATACCAGAATTGCTTCTGCTGCGGAACTTTTTTTATTTTTTATTTTTCTGGCAACTGCCTCTATTTAACTTTCTTGATAGAAAACGACCAACAGAGGTCAGTAAAAAATACTAGAATCACTTTAGCATTCTCTGGATTCCAGCCCATAGAAATTGTCTTCCACAAGCACCCGTAGACAATATTTTTTTCAAATCTTGTATTTTCAGTGATATGACCACGGAAGGCCCTGCTTTTATATTAAAAACAGAGCTTTGGACAATACCATTTCCAGCTGAAAGTCAATATTTCTCTCCTTGTGTCCCCATACCTGGCGTGTCACGCAGTTTGGTGCTTACTTTCCCTCCATGTTAAAGAACAATAAATGTTTTAGCACCCAGGCTAATGTGCTGCATAGCTAAACATATATACGGTCCCAAAGGCGAGACCAATTGCATTGCAAATGCTTGTTTAGCTATGTGACTCCAAATCAGCAGGGATGCGCCAGGGAAGATGCGTCACGCAATTTTGCCCTTGCGCCACTGGAGATGCGCCGCATTTACAATGCGGTGTATCGTGGCGCAAGGACAAGCAGATGCGTGACGCATCTGCTGGCGTAAGGTTGGCGCAGTGCTGAAGTTGTGTCGCAAACGCGACGCAACTCCAGCACTGTTCCAACCTGCCCTATCCCTAACATGGTGCGTCACGCCTTACGCCTGCTTGAAGCAGGCGTAAGGATTTGACGCACGAGCGTCGGAAAAGTGACTGAGTGAAATCTTGTAGATTTCACTGCGTCACTTTTCCGAGGCTTTTTCCGACATAACGCCCACCCTGCATACATTAAACCTTACGCGGGTTTAATGTGGCGCAGGGCTTTACAACATGACGCATCTCCCTAGATGCGTCACGTTGTAAATCTGTCGCAGCATGGCGCTAGCTTTGTGTCGCCGCTGCGTCACAAAAGTGACGCAATGGTGGCGCAAAAGTGGCGCACGGGGCTTGTAAATCTGCCCCATAGTTTGTTTCAGTCCGACCATCACTTGCAGTTTTGCCAAGCTGCTAGGACACACTGCAGGACAGGAGAAATAAAGGAAGTACTTACCAAGTATTGAGTCTTCATGGCTTTCTGATCAGCTGATGCCCAGAACTCTTTCTCATTTTAAAGGTATAGTTTAGTGCCTTTTTTGTACGTAGAGAATGTCTTTCGATTTGATTATATGGTAAACTGAAAGAGTTTGTTGTATTGCTTGTTTGTTAATATCTGCATAGTGCAAATAAATTCTGACTATCTGAGCACTTTGTATGTGAAATGAGTGTATTCTCCTTTCCTCTGCCTATTCACTTTCCTCAGATCTGTTACTTTCTGCTCACTTCCTCCATTTACCCTTGTTCTTTCCTAACTCCTCGTTCATTATTTCACTCGTTTCTTCCTTCTGTGTATTCTATATTTTCCTCCCTCCTTTTAACTTCCCTCTCCTCTTCATCATTTGCTCGTGTTCCTCTCGACCCTCCATTCCGTCTGACATCCATCTGTAGCCCCTTAACTCAGTCCCTCTCTTCTCCTTACCCCTCTCTGCCATGCCTCCTCTGTCTATCTCCTCTCATTCCTTTTATCTCGTCACTACCCTGCAGTAGATGTTACATTCCTTTTCTTCTTTCGTTCCCTCCTCCTTCTCTCCTGCCTCCGCTTTACCCATACACCACATTTCCACCCCTCGCAGGTTCCTCACATTGCGTTCTCCTTCCCACCCCTCACACGCACCACTGACTGTTCTCTTGCACCCCTCCCCAGTTCCTTGCACCCCTCCCCAGTTCCTTGCAATCCTCCCCAGTTCCTTGCACCCCTCCCCAGTTCCTTGCACCCCTCCCCAGTTCATTGCACCCCTCCCCTGTTCCTTGCACCCCTCCCCAGTTCCTTGCACCCCTCCCCAGTTCCTTGCACCCCTGCCCATCACCATTTTCACAGTTCACCTCTAAAAAGCAGCGGGTTGTGCACATCCAGTGACAGACTCTTCATAGGTCGCTGCACTCTATATTACTCAACAAGACGTTAATGGTGTTTAATTGTGTGTGCTCGAATTACTGAAAAGAATGAACTAAGAGAAAGCATTAATTTAACGTTGGTTTGCGGTTTAGAGATTTCCAAGGGGAGGGGGCGGATCTCGTTTTTGAGTCCTGATGAAAAAATTATGTACTATCTTTGTGTTAAGAACAGTTCCTGCTTTGGCACTGTCTACCAAGTTCATGTGTTTCAGGGTAAGGGCCTCATTTATAGGAAGGTGGTGGAAGGATTCCTGTCGAGAACATTAAAACGTCTCATCAACCCTCCATGAATTTCATCCGCACCCTGCTATGAGGGAGGGAGAAAGCTGTCTTCCCCATAGCAAACTTATCCCCTGCTCTGCCTATAGCAGTTGTGGCACGGTCGCAAATGTGATTCTGACCAGCTATTGAATTTAACCTGGCCCAGGTCCATCATCATTCGGGCATAGACACCTCTGTCTGTGCAAGACTGTCATGAAAACAAGAGAGGTTGCAAGAAGCCCATCGGAAGATTTCTTCGTTACAGAAGAGGCCGCCATGTGCTGCCGCAGTGGCTCGCACACATATACCTCTCATTGGATGACGGTTTTAGTTGGGTGGGCCAAGAGTACAAGAGTACACTTCCTTCACTGCCTGCCGGTGTCTGGCTGAGTAGCACTGGCAAATGATGGCCCCACTGTTCATAATGGCAGACCTGGTCTGTCAACAGTCCTGCCCAACCCTCCCTTGTCACTGCAGCAACCAGCCAGCAGAGCTAGTGAGACACTGTAAGCATGTGATGTGTGTGCTGGGAAGCAGCCTGGTTTGAGTCGCGCTACCTGGTCCATGCAGCACCGCCACCATCTCCTGGAGTTCATGGTGCCACCCGATGGCCATCACCCACAGCTCCGTCCACTACCCACTGACCATACCCATCTCCTGATACCATAAAGATGAGATAAACTTATTGTGTTTTTTCACCTGAAGTTTGGTAGCTCAATGTTTAGAGTTGGATCTGGTACCTTTTTTGATTTTATTTGACTGAGGTGCAGATTTTTTTTGCACTTGGATGCTTTTAGTAATCCTCTATCGAATGGGCACTAACTGGGCTCCGTATTTCCATGGTAGGGTATCTCCATTTACCCTTCTCTGAGTCTCTGTCACATAGTGTGACAAAAAGCAGAATGTCAGAAATAGGCAATGCTTCTGTGGGCGTGAAGGTAATTCACAGACCACTGACAAGTTGTAGTGTGAAAAAGTCCACTTTAATCTTTTAAGTGTGGGTGTCGGCCAATGGCTGATACTCGCACTGCCTCCCCAGTGTGTGCGTCAGCGGTTTATCAACAGTGGGGAGATATTTAAAGACCTTTCTGGTGGTCTGCACCAGAGGGAGTACTTTATTTACTTTTTTTACATTAGACTGCTCGGGAAGAGCTTGCAGAGGAGCTAGTGATGATCAGTGAGTAGGATGCACTGTCGTCTTTTACTGAAGCAGGGCTCAGGCCATATCTTAGTCCCCTGACTACTGATTCCTTTGGGAGAAGTATTGTTGGAAAGGGTAGAAACATCCCATTCCAATGCAACCTCTGCCCAGTGGATCCCTGCTTGGCAATCGCCACAGGAGAGCGATCCCCAAGCAGGCATCCACCCACTAGACACCAGAGATGGGGGAGCGCCCCCTTAAGCAAGTGCTTGTGCTCCCCCAACATATATGACTATTACATTCTGTCTGTTCTCCCTGGGGGTGGATGTGGTAATAAACCCTGCCCACTAGATGCCAGGTAAAGATTTTTATATGTATAAGAGTGGGGGCTTTCCACCGTGATGCCCCAACCCCTACAGAATGGGCATCACGCATTTGGGGCAGAAAGCCCACTAGATGCCAGGGAAATAATTTATTTTATAACAATATAGAAGTGGGGGCTGTCCACCATGGGCATGGCCATGCCTCCATCCCAATTAAATGAGCCATCAGTCTTTCTGCCCCCCCCCGGGGGGAGCGGGTTTGGGGTAGTTACTCCTGCTCTTCCCTCCAGGGGGTCTAAAGCCCACTAGATGCCAGAGAATGCCTTTAAAAACAATTAAGGGGTGAGGGATCCCCAACATGGGCATGGCCATACCCCATCCCAATTAAATGAGGCATCTATTGTTACCCCTCTCTGGGGGGGCAGGTGAGGCAATTACCCCTGATCTGTCCTGAGGAGGTGGGGAGCAGAAAGCCCATTAGATGCCAGGGAAAGCTTAAAAAAAATATAGAGTTGGGTTTGCCCAAGATGGGAAGGGCCATGCAACTGCACTGATAAAATGGGACATCAGTTTCTCTGTCCCCGTGGGGTGGCTAGCCATAATTACCCCTGGTCTGCCCCACCCCAGTCCCTCCCCTAGGAGGCAGAAAGCACACTAGACACAAGGGAAAGCTTGTCATGGTCAAAACGCATCATCCTTACCTGCTGTACCGAAAATAAACTGCAACAGCTGACCGAGTGGGCTTGTGTGATTTCTTTGCATGAAAATCGCTTTCCCATGGAATTCTACGGTAGCTGCGTCCGCCAGCGAAGCCCCGACTCGAAAGGAAGGGTACTCTATCTTCCGTCCAGCTCTCCATTCAATTTCCTAACAAGGAGTACCCGCCGGCTATTGTGCGAGAATTGCTGCTCGAAAACTGGAGGCTTTACCGGCAAAGAAGGATCCGAGGTAACCAGCGCTGTATGGCTGAGCAGGAGCGGGCAAGCGGCTTTGCGTTCCTGAACAGTCTCCCTTCCCGAGTCACCGTTCATCCAGGACCTGGGAAATGGTAACTGACGAAGAGAAAGAAGCAGGCGCGAAGCAGGCGTAAGGCGCATCGGCACATCCAACTCCAGACTGCCTGAATTTCCCAACAACACATCACGCTTGCCCAGCCAGAGTTCACGTAAGCCAGTGGTTCGAGACGTGCGGTCAGCTAAAGGAGCAGGGGTGCAAAGAGAGCACCATTAACATCAACATCAGATTTTTACCATGGCAGATGAGTTCATGAGGGGGTGTGAAGAATACACCAATGCTATATTCAATAGAACATCGTCAAACAAGCAGCCATCTGGGAGTGTGAGAACTGAAAGAACCCAATCCACATTAAAACAGAAAGGCAAATCGCTTGAAAATCTAAGACGTTAAGAGACTAGCAGGTGGTGAGAAGCGACCTTGCTTCAAAATTACCTGAAGGTAAATCATATCCCCCGTGGTCTCCGCATCTTCATAACCCCAACACTATCAATACCCAAACAACAGGTATTAAAAGACTGGGTGGATAATACCACTGCATGTTCAAGAAGAATGCTGGAGATACTAATAGCCAACGCATGGGACGAACACAGGGCTATACTGGAACAGATACATGCCGTCATGAAGGACCTCGGCAAAGAGACCGACCAAAAAGAAACCGAAAACGTGATCAAGGAGGGGGACGAGAAGATGAAAGTCTTTGAAAAGGACATAATTGCCAGAAAACAGCATAAATTCCTGCACGATGAAAGGGACTTTTGCCAGAAAATACGACAAAATGAGGTCTGAAGTCACCAAAGATCGTAGATTAAGCCTTCTGGAAACAACCAAGGAAGGCTCCATGTCTGACCTCAGTTCTGATGTAGAATCAATAGACTGTAATGGCTCAATCGATACAGAGCAGCAGTCTTTTTCTCACGAACTACGCCTCATGCAGAAGGCCAAAGAACAGTCCAATAGAGGGAGGCCGAGAATAAAAACACAAAAGAACGAAGGAAAAACCACAAGCGGAACGTCAGGCGCAGGAAATCCAAGTTCAACTGGTATGGGAACCAGAGGCCAGAAGACCAAGAACGCATAGTTGAAGACACAACACCAAAGCTTACGGTAATGAATCTCACTGAGAAGATTCTTACAAATGAAGAAATAAGTGTGCTTGAATTGGGTTTATCTTTCTGTCCTGATGTTGGTTGTGATTATGCACAAGCATGTGTTGATTTATATAAGTTTGAAAGAAAGTTAAAACTGTGTAAAATACATGCTGCAAAAAAGAATGCTACAGAGGTACCAATTAGACCAATAGGAGCAGACAGAACAAGCTTAGATATCGAAGACATTCCAGCCCTTCATCCCCTAACATCCCTTGAGGATGTCAATAATGACCCACTTGATCCGTTTAATCCCTCACGTACTGCTTAAATATCAGACCTTTTGGGGATTGATGCAACTGAAACTATTTCTACGGATTTTAAAGCTAAATCTAAACATGTCCCCATTACGGTTAAAGATAACATTGATATTTTCAGCGACCTGGTAGCCCAAGATTTTCTTGAACTTCTCCAAAAAGCCCCAGAAGTAGCAATATGAGTAAGATTCAATGGGAGGCAGTTTCTAAACTACAAAAAGACAGGGAGCTCATCATCAAGCCCTCCGATAAGGCAGGCAATGTGGTTCTCATGACCAGGACCATGTATACCATGAAGCATACCGCCAACTTGGCGACCCCACATGCTATGGCGAGGTTGACAAAAAATATCTTACTGACCTAAAAACTATGTACCTGGACAAACTTCAAAGCTGGCAGGAGAAAGGTTTACTTTCATGGGATGAGACACACTTTCTCACAAATGACACACCCGCCACACCAACCCTGTATCTCCTCCCCAAGGTCCACAAAAATCAGAGCGACCCACCAGGTAGACCCATCGTGTCTTCAAAGAACAGTCCGTTGGAAAATACCAGCGGATATGTTGACCACTTTCTCTTCCCTTATGTAAAGAATCTTTCATCCTATCTCAAGGATACCACACACTTCTTACAAAAGATGAGGGATGTTAACATGGGGAAAGATCACTGGTTGGTTGCCTTAATGTGGAAGCTTTGTATACAAGCATTAGACACAACGATGGCATCAAGGCATGTCAGTTCTTTTTAAAGCAACGCAAAACAGAATTCCTAGAACCCACCATCATGCTCCTGGACATGATTACGATATGCTTGAAAGAGAATGTCCTCATCTTTGAAAAGGAACACTACAAACAGCTACAGGGAATTTCCATGGGCACCTGCTTCGCCCCTAGCTATGCCAATCTCATGGTGGGCTGGTGGGAGAAGCAGGTGTTGTGCTGTCTGTGGAATGACCAGAGAGAACATTGGATATTTACTGTATCTCCATGGCTCGGGTATATAGATGACATTTTCTTTGTGTGGAGGGGGTCTTAAATTGAATTGAACCAGTTCATAGATAGCCTGAATGACAACAACGTGAATCTTAGATTTACCAGTCACTATAGTCAGGAATCCATTGACTTTCTGGACCTGAAACTCAAGGGAGATAAGGGGAAAATTAGCACCAATCTATTCAGAAAGGAAACAGCAGGCCATCCTATCCTCCATTCCGCCAGCTCCCACCCTTCCATCTTTAGGTGGGGAATCCAGAGAGAGAGAAGATTCTAGGAAAGCCATCTCCCAAGCAGAGAAGCGAGTAGAAAACAAGTCCAGAGAAAAAATCCTAGGCAAAACACCAGTGAAGAGGACCCAAAAGACTGATATAAAAATCAAGTGAGGTTTATCACCAAATACTGCAACCAATCCAACCAGATATGCAACATTCTAAAAAATAGATGTGATATCCTCAGGAGGGATCCTATTCTTAGAAAAAAAAATAAGTCCAACTCCATCAGTTACATACATGAGAAGCCCATCCCTGCGGGATATGCTAACACATAGCCATCTCCAACCTATAGAAAACAGCTGGCTCAAGCAAGCTAAAGGTTTCCACAAATGTGGAAAATGCAAAGCCTGCAAAAATAGCAGCAATGTATCAGAGGTTACCCTACAGAGAACCAAGACCCTTTGGAAAATCCCTAACTTCATCACATGTGGAACTGACTTTGTCGTACACGCAATCGTATGCCCCTGCAATCTTTGGTACATTCGGTCAACTACGTTTCCCATCAAAAAACGTATCTTAGAACATTGGCGGGCGATCACTAATCTTGACCACAGCTACAGCACGGCGAGGCATTTCGCAAGGGAGCATAATTCGGACTGGACCAAAGCTAGATACTTTGGACTTGACGCTATTACACCTAACCCAAGGGGGTAATCGTACTGCAGCACTCCGAAGACTTGAGTTACGTCTAATCCTGCTGGCAGGTACCATGTACCCAGATGGTCTGAATCAAGATGAGGAACTTTATTCCCACTTGTAATAAAATGGCAATACCGTATTCTAGCCGTAACGGAATGTTCACGCCCCAACCCCACCCCTCTTTCTTTTCTAGTTACACTCACTCACTTTTCTTTTCATGTATATGTTTATCTTGACTCTGTATACAGACGCATTATTTACTATTAGAAAAACACATGAAATTATTTAGCCTCTAAATGACTTGCCTTTGCTTTGCAGATAAGTTGTTTATCGGACCATTATTAACTGTGATGCTAATCCCTGGTATTTTTGTAAATTTTTACAGAAATTCTGCTATGAGTCACCTTGAGCCGCATGTTGAAAAATAATTATAAAAAGCACCGGAGTATGCCGGACGTCTGACTCAGCTCTTAGTCACTGTTGGGGGTTCTACATCCCTTTCACCATGAATAATCGAGGTTGAGTAGAGCCACGAGGATTTTCCTCTAGTCACGATATGAATTAGCAACAAGGGCACGTGTCTATATACTTCTTCAACTGAACCGATTCACAACTATGGCACTAGTCCTTTATTTCTTTAAACTTAGTCTTCTGAGGATGACAATTTTCATTTACTACAGTTAATGCATACTGACCATGAATTGTTGTTTAAATTGTAAATTGAGGAAAGAATCTCCAGTATTGCACCCTTTTACTGCTAAATAGCTGCGTCAGTTTTCACAAATTTTTATCACAAAGTTTCACAACATTTCTTTTATGTCTATGAAAACCATGTAATACACGAACCCTTTAAAAACAAACACAATGGAGGCAGTGGTCATGTGACCAAGACCACGGACGTGGTCGAAGCGCGTCGTCCTTACCTGCTGTACCGAAAATATACCTGCAACAGCTGACCGAGTGGGCTCGTGTGATTTCTTTGCATGAAAATCGCTTTCCCGTGGTATATATATATATATCTATATATATATATATATATATATATATATATATATATATAGGAGTTGGGATTTCCCACAATGGGCATGACCATGCTGCTACCCAACTAAATGGATCGTGAGTCTTTCTGCCCTCCCTGGGGGTGGATGTGCCTGATTGTCACCAATCTGCCCCCAAGAAAGTCCGAAAGTGCACTAGATGCCAGGGAAAGCTTTAATTTTTAAATATAGTGGTGGGGTGACCACCATGGGCTTGGCCATGCCCCACCCTAACTAAATAGGACATCAGTCTTTACTCCTCCCCCAGGCCGTGGATGGAGATGATTACCTCTGATCTGCATCCGAGGGGGCAGCGAGCCCACTAGAAGCCAGCAAAAGCCTCTTTTGTAAAAAAAAAATTTAGGTGTGGGAGCAGCCCACCATGGGCATGACCATGCAATCATCCCCAAAATAGAGCTGCTCCACTTGTATGGTTGGGGTTAGTGCCCGCAACAGGAACAGATCAAACCGGGGGTTAATGGGAGTCCCCTCCCAGGAGCTCCCATTGACTTTGGTTTGATTCATTCCTATAATGGACACTAGGCCCAGACACACAAATGGCACATTGTTTGTATCGGCACAAGTGGGGTAACTCTGGATGGATGGAATTTTGTAGATCCCTGCAAGTTTTTATTACAAAAAATGTAAGGAAATGTGCGGTTTTAGGCAAAGTTTGAGTTTTGCACGGCATTGTGGGTAAGAAAATCTCATGGGATTCATGCAGGGCACACCAGCCTGGAATCCTCTGGTTGTCTAGTCTTCAAAAATGTCTGTGTTTTGTATATTTGCATGGGTGGCACCCCAGCATGACCCCAAATACTGCAACTACCCCAATTGCCAATCTATCAATGTAGCACTGTAGGGCCTTTCGTGCTGTGGTTTCATGGCACACCCACACAAGTGGGGTAGCGTTCTTATCTGGCAAATTGCGAGAATTCAGGGAAGGAGGAAATTTGTGCCTCTCCACAGATTCTAGAACTTTCAGTCACAGAAAAGTGTGAAAAATGTGTGTTTTTCTTAATCAAAGTTTGAAGTTTGTAAGGGCTTCTTGATAAAATTACCTGGTGAAAGCCACACAAGTTATGGACCCCTGGGCTCCCCTAGTTGTCTAATTTTATCGAATGTGCGATTCACTAGGTTTGCCTAGGTGTTGGCTGAGCTAGAGCCCAAATGTCCACAGCTACCCACTGAGCAAAAAAGGGTCAGTATTTAGCCAAAAATGAGATGTATCCATGTTGCATTTTGGACCATTTCCTGCTGTGGGCACTAAGCCCACCAACACAAGTGAGGTAAAATTCACATTGGAGACTTTGCAGAATGCTGGGTGGAAAGAAGTTTGTGGCTCTCCACAGAATCCAGAACTTTCATTGCAGAAATATGAGGAGAATGTGATTTTTTAATCAAGGTTTGAGATTTACAAGGGATTCTAAGCAGGCACACATGAATAAGTAAAATGGCACGTCAAGGGCAGGTGTGGGGCTGAATTGCAGAATTACAGCTGCCCCTGCAACGCGCCTTTTAGGGTTGGCGAGATCTATTGCTACGGCCTACCCTAAAATGTGCAGTGCGCACCCAGCAATCTCCTGCCTGGGGGACTGCTGGCACAGGTCTCTAGTCTCAAAATGAGCACTGGGTTAGCCTGCTCCCACCAATCCTGGAGTTGCTCTCAACATGAGAGCAGCTCCAGGATTGTTTGTTTTGGTGTCCACTGAGCAGGAAGGAAGTCCTTTCCTTTTCTGCTTGTTGACACCGATCGGGTAGAAAGGAGCTCCTCACCATATTTTTATAGTTGAAGCCGCCACTGCCAACTTTAATGAAAATGAACAACAACTTTGAAGTAAGCGTACTGCATTTACCAGAATGCAATCGGGTGCCCTGTGCTGGGATGAGAGGAAGCATGCTCCCCCCCTTACATCTGTCCCTCTACCCATGTCTTTGTCTTAATCTACATCCTCCTACCTCACCCCCTTGTCAGTCACATAGTCCCTTTCTGCAACCATGTCTCTTTCCCCTGCTGCACCTCCCCATCTGCTAACTCCACTACTTTAGAGATCATGATAAACTGCACCTTCTTTTTGACATGGAGACCACATACCTACATACCTTGCCCAAGCGCCTGAAACCCTCTTGGGTGATCAGTGTGCTATGTAAATCAATATAACCTGCTTATCTGCTTCAAGGTTGGGCCTACACTGAAGCTTGCCATCCTGACTGCCTCCTGTTGTCTGCAACCCCTACGTGCATTCTTGCTGTCCTGTCAGACACTAATAAACCTGTTTCTCCATCTTTTTCCCACCAGCCCACTCCCTGTTGTCTTGACTGGGGAAGAATTATTGAATCATTCAGCAATCCATCCATTAATTGTTGCAGTTACACTTTTCGCCCTAAGTGGGATGGGTATGCCCAGAAGTGGGCCCCTTCCTCACTGTGCCACTGGATTCAAGCTAGCCTGGCTAATGAAGGGTGACATATCCTGAAACTGGTCCCAGGATGCTTGCTTCCAGTCCAGGGAGGACCTTGCCTGGCAGTTCGGTCTGGACTGTTCCCATAAGGCATAGGGTCAAGACTGATTTCCTTATGGCTGGGTCCAAACTGGGGTAGCTTAGTGGGCAAAAGAACAATGGATTTAACCCAGATCTCGTGTCTGGGGGAGAATGTATGGATGTATGACGTTACAACGCATGCTGTTACAACGCATGCTGTTACAACGAAAGTTTTACAACGCAAGTGCATTGACAACGCAGGACATTACAACGCAAGTCTTTACATCGACTTGCACTAGATGGCATGCTAACATTAAAATAGTGTAATTTACTATTCCAACTCCAGTCCACGTAACAGTAGGGAAGGTATTGGGATAGTAAACTACACTATTTTTAATGTTAGCACGCCATCTAGTGCAAGTCGATGTAAAGACTTGCGTTGTAATGTCCTGCTTTGTCAATGCACTCGCGTTGTAACAGTTTCGTTGTAATGGTAGTGCGTTGTAAAAGTTGCGTTGTAAAGGTTGTTCCCCGAATGTTTGAATCATTCAGCATTCCGTCCATCATTTGTTGCAGTTACACTGTTGGCACCCAGTCATCACTTTCTTGTCATTCACGTCAATCAACTCACCTTCCTCCACCTCATCCTTCTCATAATCTAGTACCAAATCCTCAGCCACCTCTTTTCTCCCATGTTGTAAACCACTCAGACCTGGCATTTCCTCATCAAATAACTTCCAAGCCTACCAATCTTGTGTTTACTGACTGCTTGTCAGTTCTTTTTGGAAGTCCACTCGACACCTGCCCTGTGCTGTTCACTACACCTTCCCCATCACCGCACTGTCACCATCCAACTCTGCAGTCAGGTCGGCTGCCCGAGACATACCCTCTCTTCCTCCTGAGGTATGTGAGCCACACAAGACTCTCCTTAGTTTCGATCAATTTCCAGGCCTAAAGCTGGATCGCCACTTGCAGATAAATGGTCACTTACTGCACCTTCCTTCCTATATACATTCTAGATCCATCTCCGCTGCCTGCCAAATTCCCTCCCCAGCTCATACTCACTCTCCACTCTGTGATACTCATCCACCAACCTTCCCCCTTTGTGTTCCCTTCAATACCCACAGACAGCTCGACCTGGTCTGCAAAGCCCACTGTTCCCATGCTGTGTTTTCATTGATTGATGCTGTGGTGTCCTGCCTTTTCCTCGCTTATACCTTCATGGGCTTCCCTGGTCCCTCCTTCGTACTATCGAGCCCCTCGAACACATGCTGGTCTCCCTCATCATGGCACTCCCCAGCTCCTCATCACTCCATTTCAGTCTAGCCCTGTCCATTTCCAGAGCTGACCACCCCCGAACCCCAGTGGCTTGCTGAACTGCTTCTTTGGTCTCTCATATGTATTCCCTCTATTATGTCCAGGCCACCCTTTGGTGCATCCTCCCAAGAAAATGGTTGCTCCACCCTCCCCTTCCTCTATGCCATCCTTCCTCCTCGGGCCTTGTTTGATAGTGACTCGCTGCCCCACTGGATTCAAGCTAGCCTGGCTGATGAGGGGTGAATCCCCTAAACCGGTCCCAGGATGAATGATTCTGTTCCAGGGAGGACCTGACTTGGCAGTTGGGACTATTCACATGAGGAGCTGGGTCGAGACCGATTTGCATATGGCTGGATCCAAACTGTGGTGGCATGGTGAGCAAAAGAACAATGGATTTAACCCAGATCTGTGACTGGGTTGAGGGATTTGTTCAGTATTCTGTCCATAATCTGTTTGTGCAGTAACTTTTGCCAAAAGTGGGATGGGTATGCCAAGACATGGGTCCCTTGCTCGCTGTGCCACTAGATTCAAGCTTCATCTCAAGGTGCGGAGGACTGCAGTAGTGCTGGTGAAGACGTGTCAAATAGAGGAACGTCTTTTTCCTCCCATCACCTTATGGAGGACTAATTGCCTCCTTTTTAAGTTATGGGCCAACAGTAGGCCCCTACATGACGAAGAGTGGTAATTGAAATCACTTACCTCATTCACACTAAGAGAGTCCCCAAAAATTTGGATTCTCTCTTCTTTGGTACTGATGAAGGCTGCCTGACCTGCTTGGGCATCTCTGGCCCAAACATGTCAATCACTCACTAGGTTTTGTGGCTCAATAACTCACCCACTTTAACACCATCATTTCTTTTTAACCTTATCATTTCCCTGTCCACTAGATCTTCCTTTACAGGAAAAAGATGTTTATAATCACTCATCGCAACAATCCAGCCATTCTCCCTCCTAGTGGAGGAAAGGAGATCACTTGAAGAATGAAACACTCAAGTGACGGGCACTATGATGACTCAATCCACATAACCAGAGAGGCAGGGAATCAAGATATTCTGCCCATGAGGTATTGTTGCTGAGGTTCTTCAATATCCTCTATAGGAGACTATTTTATTGACACAAGTGATCCATTCCATTTTGATATAATGTACTAGATTCAAGCTAGCCTGGCTGATGAGGGATGATGCCCCGTAACTGATCCCCGGATGACTGATTCCGGTCAAGGGAGGACCAGGCTTGGCAGTTCAGGCTGGACTGCTTCCATGAGGAGCAGGGTCAAGGCTGATCTGCATATGGCTGGGTCGAAACTGGGGTGGTATGCTGAGCAAAAGAGCCAAAAACTTAACCCAGATCTCTGACAGGGGGTGAATGTTTGTTTTTTCTTCAGCATTCCACCCATCATTTGTTTGAGTAGCTGTTTGACAGTGTGTACTACCCCTCGCTGTCCACTCTCTTGGTAACTTCATTTGAACTTCCCCACCGATCCATGTTCTTACTAAGCTCAGCTTCAGGAAAATTCTGTCTCCTGTGCCCCCTTCAGTTCACTATCTGCGGCTATGGTGTCCATCTCTGCAGGAAGTGTGCTTCAGGCATTTCCCTTCCCCTCCCTCCAATGTGTATATTTATGGTTGTGCGAGCCACTAATGACAGAACCCCTTGCCGCACTCCTGCCTGTGGCCGGGTCAGCCTCCAAGTCCCTGACCGCCCCACATGGCATGAAGTCCCCTCCAACCAGAACTCCCCAAATTTATGGACTGTTGACGGCAGCTGTGAGCATGCAAAGACTGATGCTGCCATGCCCGCTGATGCTCTGAGCACTTGCTGTGCCCAGCCACTGCTACAATTCCTGCCTCTGCTCTGACAGCGAGCAGTTCCTCCAGGCATGCTTCATTCAGCAGGTGAATCCACTCTTGAATTCTAGGATCAATTTTCCTCACCTATCCGCTCTACTTTACCTCTTTCATATTACCAAAAAACCTGGCTCTGCCTATGTTTCCAGCCAACGAGCCACTCTATCACAGATTGGTGGCTGGAAACCCAATTATCCAGATTTAAAACTACTGTCCTGCCTATGCCTACCAAATAGCCCCAAACTACATCTAACAGTCTTCTGGACTGTACCAGTGCAGACAAAATCTGGGGGGGGGGGGGCATCTCCCCAAATCATCTGCCCCCCCAATCCCCTATGAGAAGATTAGGTCTACATAGTGAGTGCACAATATGTCACAAAATATAAGATTGGGGTCCTAAACTTAAGTGTGTTCAATGCACATGCCTTTGACACTGAAATCTTTGAATGCTACCTTTCTTCTAAAGATTTTTGAATGAAACTTACCAGTTTTCCATTGTGACTCTTTAACAGTAAGGGAGAAGTCAGTGGCCACAGATCCCCAAACTCGAGTGCCCCTGATGCTGACCACTTTGCGAGGTGACTGCTTGCCTCTTGCCCTCAGCATTGCCAAGGTTACAACAATAAGTTCACTAAACTACTTTGGTAGGGGTAATAACAGCACTGCATGAACAATGAAGGTGACAGGTCCCATTTGCAGTGAAGGTTTGTGATCGCACCTGTTAGACCTGACAGCCTTAGGGTGGTCTTCCCCAAACGTTTTGCCTTCTTAACTCAAATTTTTGCTGTATTATTTTTGTAGGCCATAGGACTCTGAGCACTTTCCCACTGATAACCAGTGCAAAAGTGCATGTGTTTGTCCCCTAAACATGGTTTCATGTATCTTTAAGTCCCTAGTAGAGTGGCGCTACCTGTGCCCATGGCTTGTAAATTAAATGCTGCTAGTGGGCCTGCAGCACTGATGTGCCGCCCACACCAGTAGCCCTTTAAACATGTCTCAGGCCTGCCACTGCACAGCCTTTTGTGCAGTTTACACTGTCATGCCGACTTGCCATTTAACACCCCTTTCCAAGCCTCAAACTACCCTTTTATTATGTATAGGTCATCCCTAAGGTAGGCCCAAGGTAGCCAATAGGGCATGGTGCTATGTAACTAAAAGGTAGGACATGTACTTTTTAAGTTTTGTTTGTTCTGGTAGTGAAAAATGGCTAAATGTGTTATTCACTACTGTGAGGCCTACGCTTCTCATAGGTTAACAATGGAAATTTCTTAATACACTTTTAAGCTGTATTTCCTGATTGGGAAGGAGTAGCTCTGTCATATTTTATATCATTGGTATGGTAATCATAAATCAACTTTGTTGGCAACTTTGGATTTAACATTGCTAATTTAGAAAAGCCACTTTCAGAAAGATGATATTTCTCTGCTCTTATAACGCTGTGTGCCTACAGTCTGTCTCAAATACACATCTGGGATGGGTGACAGCTGGACATTGTGCATTCCCTCTAGACAGTCACACACAAAAAACGGTAGGTGTGACCGAGTGCTCATCTGCATCTGGATGGCTTATCCTGAGCAGGATCGGAGGGAGGAGCTGACACTTACACCTGAATGGACAGTGTCCTATCTCCACACAAAGAGTTGATTAACCCCCAGTAGTAAGTCTGGAGCCTGGGCTGGGAAGGGTGAACTTCTGTGCACTTCAAATCCCCTCTTTGAAGTCACCTACACTGCAAAAACTCAACTGGGTGTAAAAACTGGGCCTCTTGCTCTACCATATCAGACACTTGTGGACCTGTAAAGAAACTGCAGGAAGAAGGACTGCTGTGCTGCTACTCTGAAAGAACTTCTGTTCTGCTGCCCTGCTACCCTCTGCCCCTGCTGAGGAAGAACTGGATTCTTGCTTGAACCCAAAGAGATCTCCAAGAGCACACTGGCTGGCCTCCTGTTTTGAGACTCAGGGATATCAAAGACTCAATGCATGCTCCTGTGCCAGGTCCATTGGAAGTTGACCCAGGTGCTTGCTCCAGTGGAACCTATGCATCCCATACTCCTTGAAGCAGAATCGATACACCGCCGCTGTTGCGGGAACCAGAATCGGCACATTGCACTCAGAACCAGTGCATTGCCTCCAGAACCGATGCAGCGGAACCACCATATTGCCGCTGTTGCAGTGTGAGAAGATCAACGCATCCCATCGACTGCATGGAGAAACCCGGTGCATCGGCTTAGGAACCAATGCATCTCTGCTTCTGCACTTTGTATTCGGAAACCAGCACTTCACCATAATTACGCAAAGAAAATCGACTTATCACATCGACTGCAGGGATCGACTCCACAGCATTTCTCTGCTGCGCCCCGCATCGCGCTGTTGTGACCAGAATCTAGATACTTTGTTGAGCGGGCCTTTCATGGCTCCTGTTTCTGGCTCATGTTCTACTGCAGTCAGCCTGATCTCTTGACTTTGCCCCGGTCCAGCATGACCAGATAATACTTAATTAATTCGGTAATGGGGGGAGCATATACAAGGGTGGCAGGGTGTCACATTGACACCCTGTTGCACCCCTGTTTCTTGCATGTGTGCACATGTGGCGCACATACATGCCCTAAGGGCATTTATGTCTGCCACATGGCACTCTTACATCTGCAAAATATTGCGTTTTGCAAGGTATTCGTTATTTATCACCAACCTGTATTTGGTGGTAAATAACGAATTCTTAATAGTAATTTGCACTCTTTAGAGTGCTCCCTACATTCAGGATTCGGTATTTACCGAATCGGTATTTTACCGATTCGATAATTTACCGAATCCTGAATTATGCCTCCTACATCCCAAATAGCTAAATACCGGTCGGTAACGGGATATTTACCGAATTTCGGCCGTTACCGACCTGTATTTAGCTACCTACATGAGGCCCCTAGTCTTTTAAAATTCATCTCGCAACTTCTACTCATTTGATTTTTGTTGTTCTGGTCTTATTTTATTTATAAAACCATAATCACTTTTTCTAAACAGGTGTAGAGTCTTTTTGTGGTGTTTTCACTGTGTTACTGTTTAAAATGTTGCATAAACACTTTACACATTGCCTCTTAAGTTAAGCCTGTCTGCTCTGTGCCAAGCTGCCGGAGGCTGAGTACAGGTTATTTTATGGTGTGTATATGACTTACCATGACTAGGACTGTGGTTCCTGCTTGGAAAGGGTGCATACCTCTGTCAAATAGAAACCCAATTTCTAAATGTCCAATTTTCAAGGGCCATGCAATAATATGTAAGTTTGCTCCGTGCATGTGATATGCATGACAGTGAAGTGTGAGAAACATTGATGTGTGGGTCGTTGCCTTCCCCTCACCTTTATATCTTTGCAACAAATAAGAGACTACTTGTTATTTTTCCCTGATTGGGGCAGAAATTGTTTGTAAGGCCCTTGGCATATGTTGTTTCCTGATATGGCTATGTTGTTTCCAGTTAGGCCTATGCCACCTCATGACTAAAATGGACACAGCAAGCTAAGCACGGCTGGTAGCTCAGCAGATTAATGCACACTGGATGGAACAATGCGCTTACCAAGGGGTCTCAGGTGTGAAACTTTTTGGATCCACTCAGCCTTTCATTTTCTCGAGGACCTTAAATGTGTTATTACTGAGCTGATTACCAATAAGAATATGTGATTATGTAGAAGTTTATAATAAGCATAGAATGCTTACTCATGAATATTCTTTGCAATTTAGAATATTAGACTGTTCTGTTGAAAGGAGTTGAGACAAGACAAGGGACTGGTGGGTGATGAGCAGCTCTCACTGTTCTGAGTTAAATAAAAACAGTTTTGAAGATAACAACTTCTAACTACTGTGGTCACTACATAAGTTGTGGCGACGAGTTTCATACCTGCAAGCTGCTTGAGGCAGACCTGCGTGTTGGATTTCCTCATCAGTGAAGAGAAACCATTTGTGATGCTTTGAAAGATTTCATGGATGCTATTGTACACTTACTTGGTGGAGGCGACAGGGAATTGGTCCTTCCATACAATTTCCTTCTGGCCATCTTTCACTCGGTGGCTGGTGACAATAGGGCACGGAGCAGCATTTGGCATAGTTTGCCGTTTGAACACAGAGGCCTAGAAGTACATTGACAGTGGAAAGCAGCGTACATTCCGTCTGTGCCAGCAATGCTGCGAGTGCCAGCTTGATGCAAGGAGTGTGTCGCAGTGCGTCTTTTATGTTTACAATGTGACTGCCATTTTAAGTTGTGTCAGAGAATTTCTTGTCCATTTTCTATGTCCATTGCGAGGCGGACATCTTAGGTTGTAGCACAGCCTGTTATTGTACAAGCAGACACCGATTACCCAGGGAAGCCCAATATTGAATCTGGTCCGTGGACTATTGATTTACCAGGGGATATTATTTGAGTGTTGAACCACAAGATATATTTCAACTCTGGTGTGAGCAACTTTATTCTCTACAAGAGTATTTTGTGGATCTGCAGATCTAAGCACATTGTTGTAAAGAAAATGCAGAGTCCATCTGTTCAAGTAGGTTACTTCTTTAATGATAGCTTGGTTCCAGTACAGAAGATCAGGATGGTAGAAGTGGTTAGATAGTAGAAAGATAGCCCCACCAGGAGCAAGCTCCTTTCAGCTCAGCCTGAGTACACCAACTGACAATCTCCCCTAGAGAAGCACCCAGGCATTCCATGATGTCATGCAACATTCCAACAGAGCAGTACAGTGAAGAATAGCTTACAAGTAATTTACCACACATCCTCTTTCCTTAGGGAACAAAAGAAGTAAAAGTAAGATACCCCAATAAACCTTTGGCAAGAAGGTGCAGCAATGAGGTGCACCTATCCTCAGGTGTAATGCATGAGGTATCACGAATATGACTGGCATGAACAGAAATGTGTTAAAGATCACAAACAACATTACTACATGCCCCATCCCCCTCCCTTAGGGAAAACAATGCATGGCACAGATGAAAAACACAATGCAACAAGAAGGGCGGACACCCACCCAACCTCCCCAAAAGCGGGTACACCCAGGGTAAACACCCTGTTAACCAGGTGGATGTAAATACAAACCCTTGGGAGAAAACAACACCCCTAATAAAAGATACAACAAGGATTAGAATCACTCTAGTTAGGCCAAAGAGAGCAACCACAACCGGAAAGACACTAGAGAGAAAACATGTTGGAAAGACACAAAAATTCCCCTGATTAAGCTAGAAGGCATGCTGACGCTTAAGATCCACTAGGAGTAACAAAAGAGATCAAAACACAAAAACTGCACATTCAAAGTCCTCCAAACATGAAACCCTTGGCCACGAATTCCATGGAGGCGGACTTTGACCGGAACACAGTGTCAACTCGAAAAGAAGACCCATTGATAGCGCTGGAAATTAATCAAGCACGCCAAAAATACAGGGTACTAACCCTTGAAAATAGAAAAACCTCCACTAGACAAGGTAGATATCTTGAAAACAGCATCACCTCCCCTAGGGTACACCACAGAGTAATCACCCTGGAAACTAACATGAGGCATAGACTACCTACAAACACAACGTGAACCACATCCCCTAACTAGTTTACACCTAGAAGGGTACACCACAGGGTACTTACCCTGGAAAAATAGCTCATAGGCATTGACTACCCAGAAACAACGCCACCTCCCCTACATAGTGTACCCCGGAAACAACCTCCACTAAAAATAGAGTACAATGCAGGGAAATAACCCTAAAAAAAAACACAACAAAACTACCACCTCCCCTACATAGGGTACACCACAGGGTACTAACCCTGGAAAACTGAAACTAAATTGGAAGCATTGACTACCCCGCAGTCACCCTAAAAACTGACAAGAGGCATTGACTACCCACCCAAAGACAGAGTACACCACAGGGTGCTGGCTTTGCGAACAGATACAAAGCAAAAACTACCCACAAATGACAAAACCTCCCCTAACAAGGATACACCCCAGTACACTACAAGTATAGACAACGTAAAAAACACCCAACTTCCCCTTAGAAGGGTACAGCAGAAGGTACATAAAATGAGACCAAAAAAAAACAACAACAGACCTTCCCATGACAGGATACAGCAAAAGATATACATCAGCCTAAAAACTTTAAAACCTCCACTCAAAACAGTGTTAAGACATGAAATGACACATCGAGTTCCCCTCTCACAAGCCAATACCAGCAGTGCTATATGAGAGAAGGCAAGAAGAAATTTCTAGGCACCGGTGATCGGTCTATCACCCAAGATTCCCCATCAAAGAAGTCCCGCAGCTTCTTCAGTGAGCATTCACTGAATGGGAATGTCCAGAGTACTTAGCGCTCTCAATGCGCAAGTTATTACAATTGCGCCTGCACACCAATGTACCTGAATGTACGACCAAAAGTTGCAGAACCGCCACATCCTCCGCTTACCATGCCGCAACATCCTTTTCCTGCCGCGCCGCTTAATGAACACCAGAAAGAACTGCGCAACAGGTAATTTGTTGTCCGCAGAACTTTATTGACAACGCAGACCGCAGTAAAGATTAGCACGGAGGAAGAGTTCCCAAGTCCAAAATGGCGGCACGCATTCTGACGCCGCGCCGGGTGGCTCACGGCACGCATGCACAGGAGAGCGTTCAAGAGCAGGTGAGGAGATGCGGGAATGTCGGAAGAACTCCAGGGGTCTGTGACGGAGGTAAGTGCGCGCATGCTGGTGCTCGCGGCGAGTATACAAACATTCAAAAAATTTTGCGCAGCAAGGCGAACGACTAAACGCCCAACGGACTCACCCCAGAAATGGCACCACTACAGCAAAGCCAATTGGGGAACACTCGCAGCCCCACGAATGTCAGTTACACCAAAACGCTCCGCCCAGCTTGCTGATCTCTCCACAGAGGCACTGCAGGTCTTGTTACAAATCCAATGACTTGAGTACTTGCACGTAGCTCCCCGTCACACCAGCCAAACAGAGTAACAGCCGATTTCCTCACGAGATAAATAAAGATTGTTCAATGCAAGATGCTCAAAATGGCACCAAAAGTCTCACTCCCTTTTTAAAATACATCGCTGCTCTCACCATGGGACCTTGATGGCGCATACAAGACACGACACTTGCAGGCAGGCTGGGGCTGAAATAAACAAGGAGACACCGTAGGCTTGTTACCAGAGAGACTCCTCAACTCTTACAGGTGACAACAGGTTCCACAGTGATGTGGATACAAACGCCCAGGCTGCAGGCTGTCCAGATGGTACAGGACACTGGTGGCGCTGGCCAGGGCGTTACCTCTGACTTTCAATTGACATTTTGAAAGTCCTTGATGTCCATTGATGTTTGTCTCTTGGTTCCTTGGTTCCTTAGTTGTCTTTCGTCCTTAATACACGCGTAAGTCCTTCAGATCGTCGCCAAAATGTTGTAAAGAAAATGCAGAGTCCATCTGTTCAAGTAGGTTACTTCTTTAATGATAGCTTGGTTCCAGTACAGAAGATCAGGATGGTAGAAGTGGTTAGATAGTAGAAAGATAGCCCCACCAGGAGCAAGCTCCTTTCAGCTCAGCCTGAGTACACCAACTGACAATCTCCCCTAGAGAAGCACCCAGGCGTTCCATGATGTCATGCAACATTCCAACAGAGCAGTACAGTGAAGAATAGCTTACAAGTAATTTACCACACACATCAGTCCAATGCTTCAGGGTGACACGTATCTTTTTATAATGTTTACATGTTTTGCATGGTATGCCACTGTAATTCTCGCACTATATATATATATATATACATATATATATATTGATGAAAATTCCACCGCACTTGATCCACAAAGGAACACTCGCACTCCAAGGTTCGTTATTCAACAAAAGTTTTATTGGCTACGCGTTTCGAGCAGACGCTCTTCTTCACTAGCCACAAAAAGTATAACACTCGTCCTCCATTTCTAGTGAATGTAAACATAGAAAGCGGACCAAGCGTTGCTCGCTATCCGAGCAATGTAATAAACAAAAGACTTCAAATCACAAGAAAAGATCCTTAAAGTTTACAAACGCAAGTGCGTAAACAGAAGAGTGTAAGTAAAATCCAGAAAGCCAAGTGGCTATGTTACTGAAAACAACAAATATACTTTTCACAGACAGTTATTTCCATACGAACACTCCAGTAAACACAGGTCATGTGACCATTTTACACATGGTCCCATACAATAAAAGTTAGAGTGAAAAACTAAATCACAAAAAATTGTTCACTACGAGATTATGAATATAGCAGGAGGGAGCAGGGGGTACTGATTGGACAACATTGTCCTAGGAGCAAAAATGAATCACACAACCAAACTGAATTTTGAAAGAAAATTATTTCCATTAACTATTCATCCGATATGTACAAAAAGTTCCTCATCTTCATTGAGGCCAAAGGGGTTCTTCGACTCAAGAAGAATAATGTACCGTGACTCCAGGATTCTTAGTTGTTTTTGACGATCTCCCCCTCTGGGGTTGGCCGGCACCCTGTCAATTCCAAAGAATGAAAAACAGTTAGCATCCTTATTGTGATGTTTTAACCAATGCCTGGCTGTTGAGTAGTTCAAATCGACATTTCTGATTGCCCTAAGATGCTCCAAGATCCGTTTTTTTACGGGAAAAATTGTACTTCCCACATACAATTTGGAGCATGGGCACCTGATGACATACACGCAGAAATCAGAGTTACAATTAATGAACTTCTTGATAAGACCAGTCTTCCCTGTGGGTAAGGGATAAGTCTTGACATTTTTGCTAGTAGTGCAGGCCTTGCATTTCCCACATCTAAAAAAGCCTTTTTGCTGTTGGATCCATGTCAGCTTCTTACTCGCTCCCAAATAACTTCTCACCAGCATGTCCTGTAAGGAACGTGCTTTGCGATAAGTAATTTGAGGATGTACATTAACACTTGTACCCACCACTGGGTCACTTCTGACCAAATGCCAGTGTTTGTTGAGCGTGTGGCTGACTGCTTTTGCCGCCACATTAAATGTGGTAATCATTCTAATGGTGTTACACTTTTCTTCAGGGACTGGTCTCTTTATCAATAACGTGGCTCTCTTCTGTTTGGCTACTTTATTCTGAGCAGTCAAAAGGACATCCTCAGGGTAACCCCTCTCTCGGAACCTTTGCAACATTGTCTCCTGCTCTCTCTCAAAGCTGCTCTCAGAACTGCAATTGCGTTTGGCCCTCAATAATTCCCCATAAGGGATACTCCACTTTAATCTGGAAGGGTGGTGGCTCCTAGCATGTAAAATGCTGTTCCCAGCAGTGGACTTCCTATATAGGCTAGTGGTCAAAACGCCCTCTTCAATCTTGACTCGTACATCAAGGAAGTCCATCTCATCCTTGGCAACTTTATGTGTAAAACGGAGGTTAACACTGTTGTTATTAAAAGTCTCAAAAAGTCTATCAAGATCTGATCTTGATCCACCCCATATCAGAAAAATATCGTCGATATACCGAGTGTAAAAGACTATGTTTTTCGTCAAAAATTCATTCATCTCCGTCCACAACAGTTGCTCCTCCCACCATCCCATCATCATACAGGCGTAGCTCGGCGCAAAGCAACTTCCCATCGCCGTGCCAACCTCCTGTTTGAACCATTGATCCTCAAAGAGGAAAAAGTTGTTATTTAGACAAAAAATCAACATGTCCAAAAGCATATTTGTTTGATCAAACAAGAAGATAGACCTGTCCCTAAGGAAATGTTTGCATGCCTGTACTCCATCACAGTGTCTAATGCAGGTATACAAAGAAACCACGTCAATTGTTGTCAACCAAAAATCCTCCTGCCACCCTATACCTTCAATTTTGTTAATGAAATCTGTGCTGTCCCTGCAGTATGACGGAAGAGACAGAACATAGGGAGAAAGGACAGCATCCAAAAAGATAGAGGTGTTCTCAAGAAAACTACCTTTAGCTGACACTATTGGCCTGCCAGGGGGAATGGTACGACTTTTATGGACCTTCGGTAACATATAAAAACAGGGTGCTACCGGATGTTTAACAAAGAGGAAACGGTATTCATTTTCCTCTAAAAGGCCATTCTTCCTCCATTCCCCAAGTTTATTATAATAAACATTCGCTGCCAAGGTATAGTCTTCCCTGCTTGATTTGGTGTAATTACCAGAAAGAATCAATTGTGTATTGGCCTCCTGTTTGTATAGGTTGATATCCCAAAGGACAACATTCCCCCCTTTATCCGAGGGTTTAATTACAAACCCCGGATCACTGTTCAGAGTGGATAATGCCTGTCGTTGTTCAAATGTTAAGTTCTGTGCATGTCTATTTTTCATAGTGTCCCAAATATGCATCAGATCCCTAGTGACTACTTCATGAAAAGTGTCAAGTGAGTCGTGTGGCGTGTTGGGATTGAAAGTGGACTTTGGTTTGAATTTAGTGGGAACTGTACCAGAAAGCTCCAAACCCATTTGTTCCAACATGAAACGTTCATCCCTCTCACCAATTCCATCCCCACATAACTCCAATGCAGACGCCAAACCTTCTATGTCCTCTAAACACAGATTTTTAGAAATTTGGGCACCAGAACTGACAGCACTTTCAGAAGTACCACACTCCAAAGCACGTTTTTTCTTTTGTAAAAACATTTTCATCAATTTCAACTTTCGGACAAACAGAAACACATCAATTCGAGTTCTGGTGTAATCAAAATTTGCCGTCGGGCAAAAAGTCAAACCAAGTTCAAGCAGCGACTCCTCCGCCTTAGTCAAAACATGGGAAGATAAGTTTAAAACTGTCAAGTTTCTCTCACCCATTACTTCTGCTTCGATTGCCGTGTTTGTCTCCCATGCGGCATTACTTCTTTGGCGTTTCTTTCCCCCTCTCCTTGTTTTTTTCCCTTTAGGTTTGCGCCTCTTCCTCTTCCTTTTCCACGTACTGTCTCTGGGGGTCGAGATCTTAGAGTCATATTTGTTTGTAAAAAACGATATTCTTCAAGGGGCGTGAAAGTTGGTACCTGATCACCAGTAGTCACGGACGCCTCCTCCAAGTCTGAGTAGAGGTCTGATCCAGACTCAGACGTGGCCACTTCCGGTTCTTTTCTGACTGTTTTGAGTTGTTTAAACTGCTTGATTGCACCATCATATCGCTTGCCAAATGTGAGAATCCTGCCACTGGCATATCATACTTGTCTCTCAAAAATTTCCGCTTTTTCTTTAATTTGATTTCCTCCTCATATTTGTCTAGCCGAATTTCCATTTGGTCAAGTGCAGTTTTGATTTCCTCTTGCGCAGTATGATTGTCAAGCTCTTCTTTTAATTTATCAATCTCTTTGATAACCTGTTCAAGTTCAATAGCGGCATGCTTTGATAAAAGAGCCAACATCTGTTTGCAGGTTTCGGACATGAGGTTCGACCAGTCTTCCAGAAGTTTAGGATGGGGATTTTGATATGTAGGCGTTATCAGAATACGAAGTCCTCTTGGCACCCTGCCGACCTCGATGTAATTATCCAGGGAGGACTCCTCCCACCACCTGTTGATCTCTCTTTTTCGCAATTTTTCGTAACTAAACAAAAGTTGTTTCAGGTCTTTGTTGGCTGCAGATACCCCATCAGCTGACCCTTGTAAATCGACCCTTTCACCGTCATCTGCTTCACAAAACAGATCTCGAGCAGCATTTGGTCTTCCCGCTCTCTTGTCCCTTAGTTGTGTCTCCGTGGACATTGTGCCAATCAGTATTTCCCTAGCTCGCCTCCGCTACATACAGACTCGAGAAAATACGATACCTTGCCTGATACGCTCACAACAGTGAGTGCATGGAACCCCTGCCGATGAAAATACTCGTAGGTTGAAGCAGCGCCAAATACGGGTTTAAAGCAAGAACGGACCACGCGCTCCCTGCGGAACGCGTTCTCCGGCCCCCACTCCCCCACACAGCTGCTGCGGTGCTCGGCCTCCAAAAATCTGGTAAAAGTATCTCGGCGGTGTGAGCTGACATTAAAAAGCAAAGTGGTAGAAAGTTTCCCGACACTGTCAGCTCCACTCCTCTCGGGGTCGGTGCGAGTTCCCGGGTTCGGGTCCCGGTAAATATTGATGAAAATTCCACCGCACTTGATCCACAAAGGAACACTCGCACTCCAAGGTTCGTTATTCAACAAAAGTTTTATTGGCTACGCGTTTCGACTTCAAATCACAAGAAAAGATCCTTAAAGTTTACAAACGCATGACCTGTGTTTACTGGAGTGTTCGTATGGAAATAACTGTCTGTGAAAAGTATATTTGTTGTTTTCAGTAACATAGCCACTTGGCTTTCTGGATTTTACTTACACTCTTCTGTTTACGCACTTGCGTTTGTAAACTTTAAGGATCTTTTCTTGTGATTTGAAGTCTTTTGTTTATTACATTGCTCGGATAGCGAGCAACGCTTGGTCCGCTTTCTATGTTTACATTCACTAGAAATGGAGGACGAGTGTTATACTTTTTGTGGCCAGTGAAGAAGAGCGTCTGCTCGAAACGCGTAGCCAATAAAACTTTTGTTGAATAACGAACCTTGGAGTGCGAGTGTTCCTTTGTGGATCAAGTGCGGTGGAATTTTCATCAATATTTACCGGGACCCGAACCCGGGAACTCGCACCGACCCCGAGAGGAGTGGAGCTGACAGTGTCGGGAAACTTTCTACCATATATATATATATATATATATATATATATATATATATATATATATATATATATATATATATTATCTACTGGCGGTCGCCAGTAGATAGTTATAGTTAGGACCGTGTTTCCATGGGAAATCTCAAAATTCTATTTTGAATAACTTTGGCGCCGGTTGACGAATCCTCGCGAAATGTTCAAAACTAATGAGACGCTCCGTTCAGCTCCTACCCTGAAAGTCTCTGGGTGATTCGTCAAGCGGGGGCCGAGAAAAAAGGGGGGTCCCAAAACGCGTTTTCCCCATGCATTTTTCCATAGGACCTTTAGACACACCTACAGTCCGAACGGCTGAACAGAATTACTGGAAATTTGGCAGAGAGGTAGCCATAAGGTCAAGGAAGTGCCTTTTGCAGGTCTGGTGTAAATCTGTTCAGTATTTCCTGAGAAAATAGCATTTAAAAGCATATCAATATCTATACGCGCGCAGGGTGCGCGCACCGTGCGCGCACCGTGAAACCCCCCCCCCAAAAAAAAAATGTTAATACGTAGTTTATTGTAAAATAAATTTATAAAAAAATAATAATACATAAATAAATTAGCATTTAAAAAACCGTACAAATTCACTGAAAAAACCATAGGTTTCACACACGTTATAGTTAGGAATTAGTATTTAAAAAACCTTGCAAATTCACTTAAAAAAACCATAGGTTTCACACATGTTATACTTAGGTGGATATTTCACTCGTAAAAAACCAATGAAATTCCCCCGTTATAGTTAGTTCAGATAACTATAACTCGCGCGACAGCCACTCTATCACAAGGATGATGTCATCAGTGATGTCATGAGTGATGCCACTGACCATGTCATTAGTGATGTAATATGTGACGTCATGAGCAGTGGATTGCGGGCACGCGAGTTATAGTTATCTGAACTAACTATAACGGGGGAATTTCATTGGTTTTTTACGAGTGAAATATCCACCTAACTATAACATGTGTGAAACCTATGGTTTTTTAAGTGAATATATATATATATATTTTAACAAAAGAATGAGTACTCAATTTAAACATACCTGTACACTATGAAACAACACATTACACAAAAACAAATCTTATAATAACACTACACAAAGAAAATGAGCATAAACTTGGTCACATAAGATGAATTACCATTGAACCCACGGCATACCCAGAACCACCAAGGATTGAACATGCATTCATTCCGAGGCCTAAAATCCTTTGTCCTTTACTTTAACCTCAGTGGTGAAATCCCTCTGCCCCTCATTGTTCAGTTGAACATTGTCCCTTCCTTCTGACGACACATCTGCCATGTCCACATCTCTCTCAACTTTAATCACTCTCTCACAATTCTACCAATGACCACCTGATACCCTCACAATTAAACAACACACTGTAGTAATGAAGTCCAAACAGGCAAGATGTAGTTTCAGTAGATTTATAGAAGTAAGTTACAGGTAGAAGAGTACTAGTGTAGCAGCCACCACGAGCAGCCTGCCTGCTGCTCAGCCCTTTCTCCTACTGTCACACTTCACCTCACAGGCACCCAACATTCCAATAAGCATCATCACTTTAATATTCCATGAAGCACACAGCACATTCACACTGGCTGAGCAGGTAATGAGATAATGGCAGAACAGTCACATGAACAGGATACTACACACACTTTTTCAAATGTAACTGGACTATCAAACCTCTCATCACCTTTCCGTACGTGACCTACATTCCTCACATGGATAACATCCCAAAATTGAATAACATATTGTTTGACTCTCTTTTATCATAATACTTCTTTTGCTTGTCTTGAGCACACTCCATCCTGGCCCTGACACTTTCATTAACTTCTCATTTTGCTTGTCTTGAGCACACTCCATCCTGGCCCTGATACTTGCATTAACTTCTCCCATAGAACTGAACTTTTTCACCCATTTCAACACACACACTAAGGCAAACCTGGTATCTGGCTTCCTCCGGTAAAACTATGAGGTTAGTGTGATAAAACCACATCATAGATTTCACTGAATTGCCCACATTATAATCATTGGCGATACCCCTTGGATACAATCACCTAAAACCCTGTCCATCCTCTCAACCAACCTTTAGTTTGGGAGGGTTATAAACAGATCTTGAGATGGGAAATCACACTTGTTTTGAGAAAGTCACTCACATCCATATACACAAACTGGGCACCATTAGCCGACACCAATGCTGCAGGAAAACCTTCTTGAAAATGTATCTTTCAAGAACTCAATGACCATCCTCGATGTAACCTTACCAACAAACATGAACTCTGGCCACTTACTTTAGTAATCAACCAAAACCAATGCAAAACAAGAACTGTTTGGGAGCCGATTGAAGGAACCCACAATATGATCAAGATCACGCCTGACCACACGGAAGATGCAATTAATTTCTCCAAATGCCTGTCATCAGTGGCAACATGGATGAACAACAACTGCCTGCGCCTAAATGGCGAAAAAACGGAACTTCTAGTCGTTGGAAAATCTCCAAATGCCTGGTCGCATATGTGGTGGCCTGCGGAACTAGGAAATTTTCCCACTCCCGTCGAATCTGTTAGAAACCTCGGAGTAATGATCGACTCTGATCTCTCTTTCAGGTCTCAGGTTAGCAATGTCACGGGTAAGTGCTTCAGCACATTAAAAACCCTCCGAAAAGTCCTTGACCTGCTCCCCATCAACGCCAGAAAAACACTTGTCCATGCCTTAGTCACTCCCCACCTTGACTACGGCAACATTTTGCTTTTAGGTTTAAGTAAAAAAGGTTTGCACCGACTTCAGTGCATACAAAACGCTGCTGCTCACCTGGTACTTAACCTGCCCCGCAGAGCATCTGGGAAAAATGCTCTAACAAAACTTCACTGGCTACCGGTCAAGGAACGCATTGAATTCAAAACCCTATGTTTCACGCACCGCATCGCCCATGGCAAAGGCCCAAGATACTTGCAAAAGCTCCTCACTATTCACCGTCCCACCCGGAATCTGAGGTCGTCCGGAGCAATGCTGCTTAAACTCCCCCGCACTCGTAGAGCCAGAATGGGAGGATGTTCTTTCAGGAACCTGGCTCCCAGGCACTGGAATGAACTACCGCTTGACCTCCGTATGGAACCTTCAGAAACCAGATTCCGTGCTAAATTTAAAACTCACCTGTTCCCACACAACTAACTTCCTCTTTTCCCCCTGACCTCTTCTTCGTTCTCTCAAACTCGCTGCCTCTTGTGATATAGCATCAATCCAGCGCGGGGACACACTATTTTTAGTGCAGCCAGGCGCTTTAGAAATGGCTTTATTATTATTATCTATGCCAACCATCTCCCACAGTAAATATGGTAATTCTATAGACTGGAGAGGTGGCAAGCTAACTTTCAATGACTTATCTGAATTTCTACAGACTACACAACTTTTTATAGCATAATCAATTTCTCTGTTCACAGAAGGTTACCTGAAAAACATTCTAGTACATTGTTTGTTCTGCATGCACCCTAGATGGCCTTCTTGTGCTCTAGCAATTATACCATCCTTGAGGCTTGAAGGTGGAAATAGTGTATTATCTCTAAACAACAAGCCACCTTCAACCGTCAACTCATCCGTAACCTTAACAAACAGTTGTAGATTGGTATCCAGATTTGTTTCCTTCGGCCAAGCAGACTAAGGGATTTGAATAACCTTGGTGAGAACTACATTATCATGCAGTGCTGTCGTCAAAACTTCTCAAAAACACCAACCTTACTATTAGACCTGACATCATTGACGTGGGTTTCCCCTGTATTTTTGCCTTTGCCTCCTGTTATTTTGCTGTGTGTTGGACTTTGTTTTTGCTGGTCTAGATGCTTTGGGGACTTTGCCACAGCTGTTCAGTGCCAAAGTGCAAGTGCTCCCTCTAAATTGTTGTTATGGATTAGTGATTGATTCTATGATTGGCATATTTGATTTACTAGTCAGTCCCTAGTACAGTGTGCCGTGTTTGCTCAGGGCCTGTAAATAAAATGCTGCTAGTGGGCTTGCAGCACTAATTGTGCCACCCACATAAGTAACCTGTAAATGTAACTCAGATCTGCCACTGCAGTATCTGTGCGCAGTTTGGTACTGCCATGTCGACTTGGTAAGTGCATCCACTTGCCAAGCCCTACCCTTCCCTTTTCTTACATGTTACTCACCACTAAGGTAGGCCCAAGGTACCCTTGTGGGCAGGGTGCAGTGTATGTGAAAGGTAGGACATATCCTGGTGTGTGTAGCATGTCCTGAGAGTGAAACACTGTCAAATTCATTTTTCACTCTTGTAAGGCTATCTGTTCCCATAGGATAGAATGGGAAGGTTGCTTTCAACATCTTATAAGCATAACCACCCCTGGGAACAAGATAGTAAAATAAAGTTTAGTATGCCTAAACTCAGAATGTTAAGATGCATCTTTTAGTGAGGGTGATTTTTACATTCTGTGTTTGAAAATACCACTTTTAGAAAGTAGGTATTTTCTTGCGTAGCCATCCAGTTTGCCTCTGCTAGGGTGTGTATTAACCGTCTGGTTTTGGAGTGACAGGGGCTGGGGATGGGCATTCTGTTCAGACAGCCACTTGGGGGATTGAGGTGTGTCCTGCCTTTCCAGGGTGAGTCAGGGCTGGGCTAAATAGACCTGGGCTGCATTTAGAGTAGGGGGAGAAGATTTCTTTCACACCTGAATGGGTATGGTTGGCCAAGGACAATGCTGTCTCCACCCCTTGCCAGGAAGCTGCACCAGAGAGGATAGAACTGGTTTTGGCTGGGCAAAGAGCTTCTCTGCCACAGAGAACAAAGGATTTTACTGTATAAAAAGAGAGGCCCAGACCCAAGACTTTTAGATCACTTTTAGACTTCAAGAGGAACCTCTACCAAGGAGAAGAGCTGGAGAAACTGTAGGAGGAGTACTGCCCCTTTGCTGTGTGCTGTCTGGGGTTGGCCTGCAGTGGCTGTTTCTGCCAAGGAGAGGAACTGTGTGTGCATCCTGCTTACAAAGTATCTCCAAGGTATTGAAGTGGAGCTTGCCCCCTGTTCAAGAGGTGTCAGGAACAGCAAAGACCTCACCATATTTCTGGGCACCATCTCTGGAACCACTGGTTTCAGTCGCCGCAGAAGACAAGGGCAACCAACTCTGTCACCAAGTCCTTCCCAGGATTACGTGTCCTGAAGGCACCGCCTCACTTTGCAATGCAACCCTGGTCTCACCGACTCCATCAACGAGCTGCTGCTTGCACCACGTCCTGTGGGCACCACACTCCCCACCACTTCAATACATGTTGCACAGATGTCACAGGCTCTGTTGCTGCCCGACTCACACATCAACCGGCTCCGTTGCCGCATAATGACCTGCCAGCACTGCATTGAGCACCGTCTCACCTTGCAACGCAAGCCTTGGTCTCCCCGACTCCGTCAACAAGCCACTGCCTGCACCGAGCCATGAGGACACCGCATGCTGCAAGTCTTCCATCTCACCTTGCAACTGTGACGGTAGACCCTGACCAGCTTGTACCATCATGTCAGCCGCAACGAGTAAAGATACTGTTTCCAAGTCTGTGTTCACTGTAGCTGACCCCACAATGACACGTTCAGCTGGATTTGTTAAACTCTGTTGGTTCCAGCATCGAGGTAGCCCCGAACTGAGCTACCGACTCAGAGGAACTGTGTTTTTCAGCTATTTCTCCAATTTAAAGGTTATCTTGCAAAGTAACTATTTTTTACAGTATTGTATTGTGGATTTTTGTCGTATTTGGACTTGTTTTGGTTTAGATAAAGATTACTTATTTTTCCAAACTGGTGTGGTGTCCATTTGTAGTGTTTTCACTGTATTACTGTATGTGTGCACAAATGCTTTACACACTGCTTCTGAGATAAGCCTGTCTACTCCTACCAAGCTACCAAGGGGGTGAGCAGGGTGTATTTTAGGAGTGTATCCCCTTACCCTGGCTGGGAAGAAGGGTCCCTACTTGGACAAATGTACCTACCTCTGCCAACTAGAGACACCAACTTCTAACACTTACCCATATCCATGACCGTTACAATACAATACTCCAAATCTTCATCATTCTCTGTGCCTGAATTCTCATCTGCAAACCTGGACAGATAGTAGGATAGGATAGGATATGATAGAATAGGATAGGAAATTAGTTTTTAAAGCGCCCGAATGCCGTAGCGTCTTGGTGCTGGTAAGTGTGGAGATTAATCAGTCTTAAGCGAGAACTACCTTAAAACAACGATGTCTTCAGGACCTTCCTGAAGTGTTGATGGTTTAGTACAAATCTAAAGGAAAGAGGGAGCTTGTTCCAAAGTCTTGCGGCGCAGTTTGAGAAGGCTCTTCCACCCCACCTAACACTCCTAATCCTGCTCACCTGAAGAAGACTCAAGGTGCTGGATCTTAGGGCACGGCCAGGGATATAGGGAGTCAACATTTTCTGAATATCTTTGACTCCTCCCCCGAAGACAGCTTAATGGACCAGGCATAACGCCTTGAATTCCACATGTTGTTGTACAGGGAGCCATGTAGAGTTCTGATTCCCGCCGAGATGGATTGGTCTCTAGGGATGTCCAAAAGCAGTCTTGCGGCGGCATTCTACAATGACTGTAACCTGCTCAACTGGGCCTTGTTTATCCCCAACAGTGGGGCATTACAGTAGTCCAGCTTGGACAGCAGAAGCGCCACCACCACTGTCTTACGTAGCTCTGATGTAATAAAAGGGAAGATCTTTCTCAAGGTCTTTATTAGGAAAAAGCAAGACGAGGCAAGGCTGTTCACCTGGGCCGAGAAATTTAGCTGACAGTCGAACAGCACGCCAAGGTTTCTCACCTTGGACACGGGGCGGGAGCATTCGCCAGCCTTCAGGGGCACCAGGAGTCGTTCCACAGGGGTTGCCCCTGGCCAAACTCAATGATCTCTGTTTTGTCTGTATTAATCTTTAGGAAGCTCTGGTTCATCCAGGTCATGATTTCTAGAAGGCACATATGAAATCTAGCGGCTTTGTCATCTGGCTGATTGGCTGTCGCTATTATGAGCTGGGAATCATCCGCGTAGGACACTAGGGCAAAACTATGCTTTCTAATGAGTCTGGCCAGAGGAATAACATAGATGTTGAACAGCGTAGGTCAGTGGTTCCCAAACTTTTCACTCCTGAGGACCTACCTTGAATCACTACTGGCAGCCGGGGACCCCCAGGCAATTTGCATGATTTAAATGTCAAACATTAAAACTGTAATTCAAAGGAAAAAAACACACACACGTGTGCACATCAAACAAAGACTAGACTTAAATTTCTAAAGATTTTTGTATTTTTATATTAAAATATTTCCAAAAATAGAAAAATCCTAATGGGAAGGTTGGTGCATCTCGCGACTAACCTTTCATTGTTTGGTTTTATTTCACAGCCCGGGGCTCCTGCTCCTGCCAAGGCTGGACTGGAAACTTAAAGCTGCTCTGGCAAATGTTGTCAGACTAGTCCCCATACAGTGCACACCAAGTGCAGCGAGTGAGTCTGACCCCTACAAAGGGGTCATTGGGGCCTCTCCCCCAAGAAAATTTGGGAGAAAATGGTGCATTTTACAACACATTTGTCATTATATATTGAATTGAAATAATGACCTTACTATGCACCAGCATACAACAATCTTTTATCAATCTTCATTTATTCCCTCACTACTACCCTCCAACAGTGCCTCTCATCTCTCCATAGCCCCACTGTCACATGTATTTAATTTGTTTTATAGCACCTCTCATACCACTGTAGGGTGTCGGAGCACTTTTTATCACACACATACATAGAATGAATCATACGTCTGTAAATCAGTGACTAGAAAATGTTACATAAGGCAAAGGGGACTACAAGGTGTAGGATTCGCAAGTCATCCATACTGGTCGGCATTTAAGAGTGCTTGGTCTGGAGAGCAAACACTCAGGATTCAGAACATAACACAGGGGTTAGCATTGACTTTAATAATAAGGATTTATTTCTACCCAAACCAACCTTTTTAGCAGCATCAGGATAATGAAAGACTGGGAAAAAGCATAACTTACTAACTTGTACCATGCAGTTTGCTTGCAGCGCTTTGATGTCAGTGCATAGCTCACTGTGCTAATTGCGATTGGACCTTGTGAACTGCATAATAACAAAAGAGTCTCTGTGGCAAAAGCAGGAACTGACTGAGCTATGCACAAAACAAAATATTGTATTTTTTTTTTTTTTTAGTGCATGGTAGACATTCTTTGCAGCAGGCATATTAACCATCTGGGCTTCCTAAGATAACTCAAAGCTGCCACTGGACAAACCCCCCCTCTCTCCCCAGCAGGTACATTAATCACCTGAGTTATCTTGACACTTTTATTGCTACCCAAAAACTGCTGTTTATACAAGGAACTTTGCATTGATTTTAAAACTGCTGCCTGCGGACCCCCTGGGAATGTGTCAAGGACCCCTGGGGGTTCACGGACCCCAGTTTGGGAACCACTGGCGATAGCGCTGATCCCTGAGGGACCCCACACGGGAGATGGAAACTGGCGGACTGAAGGCCATTCCAATATAGGCTTTGCTCCCTTTCCTCCAGAAATGATGAGAGAAGGTACAGAGCTGGGCCCTCAATACCAACCTCCTGTAGTCTCTGTATTAACACTGTGTGATTCACGGTGTCAAAAGCAGCCGACAGATCTAACAGGACAAGAATAGCCCTACCCCCTTTGTCTACTATGCCTCGGATCTCCTCAGCTGCCACGAGCAGAGCTGATTCCGTGGAATGTTGTGAATGAAAACCATGTTGTGTGGAATCTAGCAAATTGTGAGTATCGAGGTACTCCATCAGTGACCTATTTACTGATTTCTCCAAGATTTTGGCAGCAATGGGCAAAGCGGCAATTCACATTCTTTCCTCCAGGTATGTGTACCATTTCAAAATTAAACTGAAGGAGTTTTGTAGGCAACCCTCAATCAAATCAACCAATCAATCAATCTGGGTTTTTATAGTGTGTCTAAACTCCCATCAGGTTATCCAGGCCCTGAGTGTGATGCTCTACGGAGGCTCAGGTGAACACCCAGGTCTTGAGTCCTTTTCTGAATCCCAGCAAAGAGGATGAGGTCCAGGACTTCACAGAGAGGTAGGAGAAGGAGTGTCCCCCAATGTTGCTGCAACAGATGCGTGGGGTGTGGACGAGGCAGAGCGAGGCAAAGACTGAGCACCTGGAGGGAAGGTAGAAGTTTAGGTGGTTGTTGATGTATGCTGGTCCTTGGTTGTGGAGGACTTTCAAGGTGTGGATCAACATCTTAAACTGGCATCTCTTCTGAATCAGGAGCCAGTAGAGCTTCTTGAGGTGAGGGGTGATGCGGGTTTATTTAGGAAGGTGTAGGATGAGTCTGGCTGCCGAGTTGTGTATGGTCTGCAGTCTCTTGAGGAGGTGTGCGGTTATTCCTATGTAGAGCGCATTGCCGTAGTCCTGTTGGCTGGTGGCAAGGGCTTGTGTGACAGTCTGTCTGGTGTCAATGGGGAGCCACTTGAAGACCTTGCGGAACATGTGAAGCGTAAGGAAGCAAAGGATGATACTGCATTCATCTGTCTTTTCATGGTGAGATTACTGTCCAGGATGATGCCAAGGTTGCAGGAGTGGTCGGTCAGTCGGTGAGGGTCCTAGTTCGGAGAGCCAAAAGGCGTCGTGGCATGGGGAGCTGTTGTTCCTGATGATCAGCACTTCTGTCTTGTCTGTGTTGGGTATTAGGCAGCTGTCTATCTTCCAGTCTGTGATGCTCATCATGCACCTGCAGACGTTGGTCATCTCGGCGGAGGAGTTTTCTGATAGTGAGAGGATGAGGTAAATATTGTTGGAGTAGGATATGATGTTCAGTCCATGCAATCTGACGATGTTGGCTGAGAGTCATGTATGTGTTGAACAGGGTAGGGCTGAGGGATGAACCTTCACGGATGCCGTAACTGGTGTTCTTGGGTTCCAAGGTGAAAGGAGAAGGCAGATTCTCTGGGTTCTTCTGGGGAGGAAGAAGGCGATTCACTTGAGGATGTCTCCTTGGATTCCATTGTTGTAAAACCTTTTGATCTGGGTGCATGCTGAGTCGAACCCTGCTGAGAGATCGAGGAGGATCTAGGCCACCACATTTCTTTGAGATTGCAATTCTCGATGTCATAATAGTAATTTTTTTCCCTTAATGATATCTACCAAAGCTTTCTGATCAGTCTGAATTACAAACTTCTAGCCTCACAAATAATTCTTAAACGTAGAAACTGCCCACCAACAAGCAAGTAACGACTTCAGTCAAAACATGCAATGCATGACCAATCGTCAGCACATCAGGGGACAGAACAGCTCCTAAGACTACATTGCTTGCATCTACTCTAACCACACACAACAGACCAGAATCACAATGTTTCAATGCTTTTGGCCCTGTCAATTGCTTTTTTCCACCAATTCAAAGACAGTTTGACGCTCTTCACTCCACATAAAAGGACCATTCTTCTTTAACATACCAGACAACGGTCTCATTTTTTCAGCAAAATTTGGCACAACATGTGAATACAATCCATATAGTCCAAGTAAATATTTTAACCCAGCTTCGTCACTTGGTGGATACTAACTACTACATGGCCCTTTTCTTTTACGATTTGTTTTGTAATACTATAAAAGTAGAGTTATGTACCTGTTTAGAGTATGTATAAAATGCTTATTCGAGAAAATTCCATGCAGCTTAGAGTGTCAGAATGTTCTGTTGAAAGGAGTTGAGACCATGGACGTCATTTAGGGGTCAGCAGCCACGGCCCTTGGCTTATCCCCTGCAACACATGGCACTGTCTTTGTGACCCCTGGGCTCAGAGGTGGCAAAATCAGTGCCAGGGACACTGGGGCAGCTCGTGCTTATGGACATCGGTGGAGCTACACTTTCCTTGTTTTTTTGTCCATTTTTTTAAATTACAGTAATAGTGAATAATATCATGTTAGTCACTATTATTGTAATACAACTGGAGTCCAATTAACTGGAATATGACCCTCGCTTGCAGCTAAGGTAAGTAAACATTCTTTTATTTGTATGTTGTGTGCATGGCTGCAGGTGGAAGAGTGTTTATGTGAGAGAGAGTGTGTGCATACATAGAAACCCTGTGTGTGAGTGAAAGTCATATGGAGTGTGATGTGACTTCCGCTATCCCTGGCCTTTTGGTGACTTGACGTTCATGATTGTGACCTTTGGTTTCACGAGACAAGGGGTTGTGTCTGGTGAGCAGCTCGCACTGTTCTGAGTCAAATAAATACCGTTTTGAAGACGACTTCTTGCTACCGTGGTCACACGACATATTAGTTCTAAGTCACCTTTCATGTTAAACGGGTGCTTTGCAAATACACGTTATAATGTTATTTTTGTGTCAGCTGAGATGTTTGTATTTGCCAAAGAGATTGTCCACCACCGTCGCCTTTTGCCTTCACGTCACTGAGCACGAGGGCAAGTGTAATATTTATGTTACAGAATGTATCCAGGAAGCTTTTCCCATTGCGATTTCGGCAGATTTCACAGAAAGCTGCTGCCTTTGAAAGGTCAGGGAAGCAGGTCACATAGAAGCCTTAGCTCTAGTCCTACCAGCACAACCTGCCAATCACTTGCTTGCATGCCACTGTTACTCAGTCCAAGTCATGCCAAAAATCTCCTCATTTTCCGTACAAATGTGAGCAGTTTATTGAAAGAATCAGAGCGGGAGCCCCCGCTGACCCCGAAGATTACAAACAGGCAACCTCTTAACCAAGCAATCAGTAGTGCAACCCCTGCTTGGACTCCGCTGTTTATGCCGCGGAGTGATTATGCGCCGTGCTGGGCACGCTTCCAAGCTCCAGAACTGCTCTTTAAGATTACGGCTTCGGTTTTTTGCAGTCGCCTTCCAGAGAGAGAGTCGTTCTCTACCTCGAGCCAAGACTCGTCAATGCCAGAATGCAGAGCCATGCTGAAAAGAAGTAGAAAAAAATCAAACTGCGGGCTTTTGTGTTTAAAAATAATGCTTTTGCTAGTTGCTATGGTGATGAAAACAGCATGGAATGGCAACTGGCTGCACAGACGGAATTTCACATTTGTATGAAGAGATTCTTTTGAGAGGACGGGGGCGCGGTGGTGGGTGTTTGTTCGAGCAGCTCTGGTCGCTGCTCTGCCTGGGTTGGAAGGCGCGCATGCCGGTCCCTTGACCTGGAAAGCAACGTCTCCTGTCATTTGTGGGGTGGAATTCACGCCCCAATTTCTCAGTGTACCCCATCCTGCCGAGCATTACCCATTATCATCATAAGTAGAAACTAGTGAGGTACAGAGTGTACCTTAGAGGTTTCTACGTCTGAGTCGGTGAGTCCTGTCTTTATCTGCAGCACTCCTTGTATACCAAAATAACCATGTGCAGCTCCATAAGCAGTGGCGGCTCCTCTGCAATGGCGAAGGAGCATCGCCTCACTGCGTGGTACAGAGCCAGCAAATGATAAATAAAACGATCTAATCGTTTTATTTTTCATTTGCCAGCTCTTTGCCAGCTTGTGCAAGAAGGGGCGGGGCATGGGGAGGAAGAGTGCTATGTGCGCATATGGGTTTGGCCGGCCGCCTCAGCAGGGCCGGTCCTAGGACTTGTGGGGCCCTGGGCGAAAGGGAATATGTGAAGCCCCTCTAATTTGAATGTGGCATCACAAGAATTTACATCATAGTAAACCAACATCACAGGACTTTTGATCATCTTTGTCATTGCTGAAGAGACCTCTGGGCATATGTACAACAGAATGGAGAAGTATAGCGTCAAGCAAACGCTGATAACGTCACGCTTCGGCATTCTGAAAAAGTAGGGCTGCACCATATTTTCAAGAATATGAATGCAGCCGTGCGTTTCCCCTGCGCTGGCGCTAAATTTAGCTGCCTAACCATAATGCAAGGGGGCCTGTGTTGAAGGGAATCTTGAAATGCTGTTTTGTAACTTCTATGTGTGCTGCTTAATGCAGCACACATCAACGTTGCAAAACAGCATTTTTTAAAAATGATTACTTATGTGCAGGAAGGGGGTCCTTCCTGCACATAAACTATCATAGGCAATTTGCTGTTTCTATGTGTGCTGCGCAAGGGGCGTAGGATTGGATAGCAAATCTTTAAATAAACAAAGCCTGGGGAGGAGGCAAGCGGTTGATAGCAGAATAGTTTTGTGAGTTGCATCCTGGCTGTATAACTGCAGATCAGGAGTTTGAATCTATGCAAGGCATAATCGTCCTTCCTGGGTCCATTATATGAGCATCATTAAATTGTATAATAGTAACTACTTAGAAAAAGTGGAATGAAACACTATTATATGTAAGTGATATTTCAAATGACAGCTAAACATACCTTTGACACACCACCACATAGGTGTTGTGCATTTCACCACTGCGTTAATACCCAATGAGTTGTGTGCAACTTAACATGTAAATATTCTAGGAAATGGCTCAGAATAACATCACTGTTACCAAGCATTGGCAAAGTCAATAGGTCTCGCCTATAAGAACTATTGGCTTTGGCAATGTGTATGTGCTGTGTTGTACACCAGTGTGGCATGGAGTAGCCTTTAGGGGAGTGGTAGGAGTAGAGTGTCATAGACTGGATTTGTTGGAGTAGAGTGTTGTTGAGTGGAGTAGGTGGAGTAGAGTGTCATACAGTTGAATAGAGGCGAGTAGAGTTCAGTGGCAGATAGTGTTGTAGAGTGCAGAGTCGTGGAGTGGAGTGCCGTAGAGTGGAATGGGGTGGAATCGGGTGGAGTGGGTTGGAGTGGATTGAGATAGTGAGTGAATTGGATTAGAGTAGATTGGGGTGGATTAATTTGATTGTAGTGGGGTGGATTGAAATGGGATGAGGTGGATTGGATTGAGGTGGATTGGAGTAGAGTGAATTAAAGAAGGGTGTATTAGATTAGTTTGGGGTGGTTTGGATTGGGGTGGATAGGATTGGATTGGGGTGTTTTGGAGTGGGGCAAATTGTTTTGGATTGGAGTGGTGCAGACTAGATTGGTGCAGATTGGAGTGGGGCAGATTGTTTTGAATTGGAGCTGATTGAAGTGGGGCAGATTGGAGTGGAGCTGATTGGAGTTGGGCACATTGTTTTGGACTGGAGTGTGGCAGATAGCTTTGAGTTGAAGTGGGGCAGATTGTTTTGGGTTGGAGTGGGGCAAATTGTTTTGGATTGAGTGAAGCAGATTGTTCTGGGGAAGCTTTTTTGGGATTGGAGTGGGGTGGATTGGATTGCAGTGGGATGGATTGGAGAGGAGGTGGATTGGATTAGGTTGAGGTGAGGTGGATCGGATTGGAGTGGGGTAGATTGGATTGGGGTGGGTTGGATTGGTGTGGGGTGGATTGGATTGGAGTAGGGTGGATTGTGGTGAATTGGAGTGAAGTGAATTAGGATTGAATGGGTGGATTTGGGTGAGGCAGATTGGAGTGTGGTGGATTCGAGTGGGACGGATTCGAGTGGGACAGATTGGAGTGGGATGGATTGGAGTGTGGCGGATTGGAGTGGGACAGATTGAAGTGGGGCAGATTGGAGTGGGGCGGATTGCAGTAGGGTGGATTGGAGTGGGGAAGATTGTTTTGGATTGAGTGAGGCAGATTGGAGTGGCGTGGATTGTTTTGGATTGGATGGGGCAGACTAAAGTTATGCAGATTGGAGTGGGGTAGATTGTTTTGGAGTGGGGCAGATTGGAGTGGGGCAGATTGTTTTGGATTGGATGGGGCAGACTAGAGTTGTGCAGATTGGAGTGGGGCAGATTGTTTTGGATTGGATGGGGCAGACTAGAGTTGTGTAGATTGGAGTGGGGCAGATTGTTTTGGAGTGGGGCAGATTGTTTTGGATTGGATGGGGCAGACTAGAGTTGTGCATTGGAGTGGGGCAGATTGTTTTGGAGTGGAGCAGATTGAAGAGGGGCGGATTGGAGTGGAGCTGATTGAAGTAGGGCACATTGTTTTGGACTGGAGTAGGGCAGAGTGTGGTGGGGAATATTTTTTGGGATTGGAGTGGGGTGGATTGGATTGCAGTGGGATGGATTGGGGAGGGATTGGATTGGATTAGGTTGAGGTGGATTTGATTGAAGTGGGTTAGACTGGATCAGGGTGGGTTGGATTGCTGTGGGGTGGATTGGATTGGAGTGGGGTGGATTGTAGTGTGGCGGATTGGATTGTGGCAGATTAGAGTGTGGCGGATTGGAGTGCAGCGGATTGGAGTGTGGCACATTGGAGTGTGGTGGATTGGAGTGTGGTGGATTGGAGTATGGCAGATTAGAGTGTGGCAGATTGGAGTGTGGCGGATTGTTTTGGATTGGAGTGTGGCGGATTGTTTTGGATTAGATGGGGCAGATTGTTTTGGATTGGATGGGGCTGATTGTTTTGGATTGGATAAATTGTTTTGGATTGGATGGGGCAGATTGTTTTGGATTGGATGGGGCAAATTGTTTTGAATTGGATGGGGCAAATCGTTGTGGGGCAGATTTTTTGGGATTGGAGTGGGGTGGATTGGATTGCAATTGGATGGATTGGGGAGGGGTGGATTGGATTGGGTTGATGTGAGGTGGATTGGATTGGGGTGGATTGGATTGGAGTGGGTTGGATTTGAGTCAGGTGGATTGTGGTGGATTGGAGGGGATGAATTAGAATGGAGTGGGGGGACTGGTGTGAGGCAGATTAGAGTGGGGCTGAATAGAGTGGAGCTGAATGCAGCGGTGCAGATTTTGTTTGATGGAGTGGGGCAGATTGGAGTTGCGCAGATTGTTTTGGATTAGAGTAGGGCAGATTGGAGTGGGGCAGATTGTTTTGGGCTAGAGTGGGAGGATTGGAGTGTGGTGAAGTGGAGGTGTATGGATTGGTCTGGGTGGATTGGATTAAGTGGGGCGGATTCATGTGAGGTGAGGTGGATTGGCATGGATTAGCGTGGATTGGAGTAGTGCGGATTGGAGTGGTGTGCAATGGGGTGTACTGCATGATTATGTGTAAAACATAATTTCAGAATGTACACATAAGAAAGAAACAATGTAGCTTTGCAATAAAACAATACTCATCTTTTGAGAACAGCGCTGTTAGAAATGGGGGTCTCTAGTTGGCAATGGATGGCCACTGTCCAAGTAGGGACCCTTCTTCCTAAATCAGAGTAAGCAGCCTACACCCTTTGACAACCCCTGCTCAGCCCTGTGATAACGGAGCATGAGCAGCTAGGCTTATCTCAGAGGCAGTGTGTGAAGCATTTATGACCATACACAGTAATATGATGAGGAACACTACAAATGGACACCACTCAAGTAGTTATAAAAAAATAGGTATATTTATATAGACTTAATCACAAGACCAATAACAGTAAAAATCCACAATACTAGAAAAATAGGGTTACTTTAAAAATGCTGCAAAAATAGTTCAAGGTGCACAAAATGATGTTCAGTTCAATGCAGTGGTCTCTGCGACCCTTTTACTCACAAAGTATCTGGATTCCGTAGAAAAGCAACAAAAAGGTCGCTAAGGAGTTGTAGCGATAAATTTCCTCACACTAACCAGCGATGCGTTGAATCCTTACCGCAAGGGAGGATGATGCGCTGGGTTGCGGGCAGGAGAAGGCGAAAAACTTCTTCACGCTAAGCCGGTGATGCGATAAAATCCTTGCCGCTAAGGGAGTTTGATGCACCGAGCCTGTTGCGTGTGCGATCTTGCTGCGATGAAAGAAAATGGCGCTCCGCGAGGGAGTGACGATCCTGATGCGATGCGTGGAAAATCGCGAACGCTCGGCGTCCGCGCTGCGATGAGCTGGATGTGATGATTTGGGGTTAGCGAGCGCTTTGGGGCCCGCTAACAAGCAATGCGACAATCTTCGGGATAGCGGGCGTTTTCAAGCCCGCAGACAGGTGCTGCGACGAACTTCGGGATAACGGGCGTTTTCAGGCCCGCTGACGGGTGATGCGACGATCTTCGGGATAGCGGGCGTTTTCAGGCCCGCTGATGGATGATGCAATCATCTTCGGGGTTAGCGAGCGCTTGGCGACAGCAGAGCGACGATTTTTCTCACGCTCTCCAGCTACAGTGGCTCGCTAACGGGGGTTAGCAACGATTTTCAGCACTCTCTTCTCAGCAGTAGAACTAGAGGTCCTGGAACTCACAGGAGCCTCACCTGCAGATAGAAATCCTCGCTGGGAGGAAACAGGAGGCTGGTGGTGGAGTCTGATGTGCCTGAGACTCCTGCAGGAGGCTAGCTCTCTTCTAGCCCTTGGGTGATTGCTGTAGCCACAAAATAAAAGTTCCTTCAAAGTCCTTTTCCTCTTCTTCCAAGTCCAGTAGTAACCACTGCAGGCCAGTCCCAGAAACAGCACACAAACACAAGGACAGTCATTCTCCTGCAGATTCCTGTAGTCACACGGACAGAGGTTCTTCTTGTTGTCCAGGAGCAATACAAATTGTTTGGGCACAAATATTTATACCCCCAAAGTCTTTGTTCTTAGGGGTCACAAGTCTCTGAACCCAGCCAGAACCAGTTCTGCTCAGCTCTGGAGCACTTTGTTTACCAGGCTGCATCCTTCCTTTCAGAAAGAGGGGGTCTGCCTTCAGACGCACAGTGGGAGGTGGAGCCAGCATTCACCTTGCCAGGCACAGCCCTATTCAAGTGCAGGAGCTACCCCTCCCCTCACTCCAAGGCAGATCGCTCTATTCAAGCCAGGTCTGACTCAGCCTGCCCTGTCCCTCCAAAACCAGACAGCCAATACACATAATAGCACAGCAAACTGGAAGGCTTAGGCAAGAAAGTACCTATACTCTAAAAGTGGTAGTTTCAAACACAGAATATAAAAATAACCTTCACTAAAAGATGTATTTTAATATTCTGAGCTCAGGCATACTAAATTCGTTTTCCTACCATGTTCTGTGGGTCAGTTAGGATTATAGAATGTAATAGCCCAGAAATCCCATTCTGGCCTATGGAGAACAGGTAGCCTTACAGTAGTGAAAAACGAAATTGGGTGTAATTCACTACCAGGACATGCTACACACATCAGGGCATGTCCTACCTTACACATACAATGCACCCTATCATAAGGGGGGCTTACAGGATGCCAAGGGAAGGTTTAGGGGCTGGGAAGTGGGGACACTTCACAGCCAAGATGGCAGTTCTGGACTGCACGCAGACACTGCAGTGGCAGGTCTGAGACACACTTTACAAGCTGCTTCTGTGGGTGGCACAAACCAGTGCTGCAGGCCCACCAGCAGCATTCGGTTTACCAGCCCTGGGCATACACAGGCCACGCTACTAGGGACTAACAGGTAAACCAAATAAGCCAAACATGGATGTACTAATTCACATGTCGTCTTTACAAAGGGAGCATTCGCGCTGTGGCACTGAATGGCAGTGGCACAGCACCCAGAGCATCTATAACTAGCAAAAACAGAGGAGACACAGCGAAAAATGGAAGGGAGACTCACGCCAATGGTGCCAAGTCTAACACGCGTCCCCTCCAGCTGAAATGTAGGGAGAACTACCCATCCCCTGGGAAGTTCTCACCACTAAGGCGGAAAAATCTGGACAGACCATCAGCATTGGCGTGTTCTGTACCAGGGCGATGTTCCACCATAAAGTCCATACCCTGTAGGGAAATGGACCACCTTAACAATTTAGGATTCTCCCCCCTCATCTGCATCAACCATCTGAGGGGCCTGTGGTCTGTCTGATCCTGGAAGTGAGTCCCAAACAGGTATGGTCTCAGCCTCTTCAGTGCACAGACCACAGAAAATGCCTCACGCTCAATTGCACTCCACCTCTGTTCCCGTGGAAGTAACCTCCTATTAATGAAGGCTTCAGGTTGGTCTAGTCCCTTCTCATTCATCTGTGAGAGAACAGCCCCCACCCCATGCTCTGAAGCGTCTGTCTGGACAATAAATTCCTTAGCAAAGTTCGGCGCCTGGAGTACAGGTGCTGTACACATGGCAGTCTTGAGGGCATCAAAAGCTTTCTGACAGGCGTCAGTCTAGTTCACAATCTTTGGCTGCTTCTTGGAAGTCAGCTCAGTCAAGGGGGCAACAATGCTGCCATACCCCTTGACAAACCTCCTGTAATAACCCGTGAGTCCTAAAAAGGCCCTCACCTGGGTCTGGGTCCTTGGGGGCTCCCAAGCCAGGATGGTTTCAATCTTGGGCTGTAGAGGTGGCACCTGGCCACTCCCTACCTGGTGTCCTAAGTACACCACAGAACCCTGCCCAATCTGGCACTTACTGGCCTTGATTGTGAGGCCTGCTCTGCACAGCGCCATCAACACTTCCCAGAGGTGGCACAAGTGGTCCTCCCAGGAGGAACTAAACACTGCAATGTCATCCAGGTAAGCGGCACTAAAATCCTCCAGCCCAGCCAACACCTGGTTGACAAACCTCTGAAAGGTGGCAGGGGCATTCTTCATTCCAAAGGGCATCACACGGAACTGGTAGTGCCCATCTGGGGTGGAGAATGCTGACCTATCCTTTGCCCCATCAGATAAGGCGATCTGCCAGTACCCAGACGTTAGATCAAACGTGCTGAGGTACCGGGCAGCCCCTAACCGATCTATGAGCTCATCAGCTCTGGGGATGGGGTGCGCTTCGGTCCTCGTGACCGAATTGAGACCTCAGTAGTCCACACAGAACCTAAGTTCTGGAGTGTCACTAGGCGCTGCAGCCTTTGGTACCAAGACCACGGGCTGGACCAAGGGCTGCTAGATGACTCAATCACCCCCAGGGCAAACATTTTGGAGACCTCCTCCTTAATGCAGGCCCTTACCCTGTCAGTCACTCTGTAAGCCTTGTGCTTGACAGGAGGACTGTCCCCGGTGTCTACCTCATGGACGCACCAATCAGTGACACCAGGTACCAGGGAAAATAAATCCGTAAATTGCCCCAACTGCTGGTGGCAATCTCTCTGCTGCTCTGGGGTCAGTGTGGTGGAGAAGACCACAGCCTCCACTGACCCATCCTTCTCTCCTGCACACAGGAGGTCAGGAAGAGGTTCACTCTCCTCCTCCATCCCTGCATCTGTGGCAAGAAGCATGCCCACTTCAGACCTCTCAAAGTGGGGCTTTAGGCGATTCACATGCAGGACCCGCAGGGGGTGCCTGGGAGATTTAAAGTCCACCAAATAGGTAACTTGACTTTTTCGCTCCACCACCTCAAATGGACCGGTCCACTTATCTTGGAGCGCACAAGGCTCCACTGGGCCTGTACCCAAACCTTCTGACCAGGTTGAAACTCGACCAGAGTGGCATTCTGGTCGTGCCAACGTTTCATCTCCTCCTGGCTGGCTTCCAGATTTGCCTCAGCAATTTTTCTGAAACACCGAGTCTGGTTCCTGTAGGCCAGGATGTAGCTAAATACATCCTGGGGAGGTTTCCTGGGAGATTGCTCCCAGCCTTCCTTGACCAGACTCAGAGGCCCTCTTACCGGATGGCCATAGAGCAGTTCAAAGGGACTGAACCCTAAGGACTTCTGTGGCACTTCACGGTATGCAAACAACAGGCATGGCAAGAGGACGTCCCACTTACGCCTCAGGGGCTCTTCTAGGCCCATGATCATGCCCTTCAAGGTCCGGTTGAACCTCTCAACCAGACCGTTACCTTGGGGGTGGTAAGGAGTGGTGAACTTGTAAGTTACCCCACACTCTTTCCACAGAGACTTCATATACTGGGAGATGAAGTTGGTCCCCCTGTCGCTCACCACCTCTCTGGGGAACCCCACATGGGAAAAGATCCCCATCAGTGCACGTCCCACCACGGGGGCCGTCACTGTCCTGAGCGGGATGGCTTCAGGGTACCGGGTGGCATGGTCCACTAAGACCAGGATGTACCTGTTGCCCATGGCTGTCTTGGGGTCCAGAGGCCCCACAATGTCAATGCCCACTCACTCGAATGGGGTACTAACAACTGGAAAGGGCTGGAGTGGGACTTTGATCTTCCACCCACTCTTCCCACTTGCCTGGCAAGTCTCACAGGTCCTACAATACGTATCTGAACTCTTGCGCATCTGGGGCCAATAAAAGTGGCTGACCAGCCTCTCAAAGGTCTTGGTCTACCCCAGATGTCCTGCTAATGGAATGTCATGAGCCAACCCCAGTAGGAAGGCTCTGAAGCACTCGGGTACCACCAGAACACGGGCTGACCCCGGCTCAGCAGCCTTAGGCTCGCTATACAGGAGACTGTTCTCCCAATAAATCAGATGTGAACCGGACATATCACCTGCTGCCTGGGCTGCAGCCTGTTGCCGCATACCCTCAAGAGAAGGGCAAGTTCTCTGCTGCTCACAAAATTCCTCCCTGGTCGGCCTCCCTTCCTGCTGCCACTGGGTGAGCTCAGGCAGGTCGCCCACGTTGGTACTCTGCTCCCGGATAGGCTCCGGGGCATCCCCCTCAGGGTCTGCTTCCTCCTGGGACGTGGGAACCAAGGGGGCCGGCTTCCCGCGCCCCCTGCCCCTTCTTTCTAAGGCAGGGACCTGGGCCATACTCTCAGGCTCCAGGTCTTTCTCAACACCCTCTTTGGCCGCCATGGACCGAGTGGTAGCACATGCCCACTCAGGCCAACCCAACATTTGTAAGTGAGCTCTCCTCTCCACCGTAGCCCACGGTGAGTTCTCTAAATCATTGCCCAACAGACAGTCCACAGGCATGGCGGCCTCACAGCCACCTGAAGAGTTCCTGAGACCCCCCCCACTCAAAGGGAACCTGAGCCACCTCACATTGGCTCTCTGTGTTGTCTGCAGACACTACTGGGTAGAATGCATGGGGCACAACTTGCTCTTTGGACACCAACCGGGAGCTGACAGCAGTTACACTGGCTCCTGTGTCCCTCAGAGCCTCCACTCTATGGCCATTGATGGTTACCCACTGCCTGTATTTTTTAGTGTTATCAGGCAGTGCAGGCTTAGGAACCATTTCAAAGTCTCCTAGTGAGACAAGGGTCAATTCTACGGGGTCCCACCCACCTTGGGCACCCATCCCCTCCTCCCCCAGGGTTACACTAGCAAGCTGGCGGGGCGGTGCACGGGGTGGTGCAGGAATATCCCTTTGGGGACACTGGGGATCAAAGTATCTGTGGCCCACCTGGCCACACTTAAAACAAGTAGGGGGCCCCCTTGGAACAGGCCTACCTGTTGGGGGCATTGGCTCCTTATCCTGGGGAGGCTGGGACACCACTGCCTGGTTCCCTTGGGAATTATCTTGGGGCCCTCGGTGGAACTCCCTTGGTTTACCCCTGTCCCCCCACCTCTCTGCTGGGGACCCTGCCCACCTTTGGCGAAGTCTCCCACTGGACCCTTGCGAACCCTGGTGCTCACCCAGCGGTCCGCCTCCTCAGCAAGCTTCCTAGGGTTAGTTAGCTTGCAATCTATCAGATGCTGGCGTAGCTCAGGAAAACAATTACTAGAGAAATGATCCCATGCAATCAAGTCATACAGTTGCTCAAAAGTTTCTACTTTGCTGCCTTTTACCCAGCGCTCCATTGCTCTGCCAAAAAAATACACATATTCAACCCACATGGTACCCTCTAACTTCTTGCAGGTTCTAAATCTCTGCCTGTGCATTTCAGGGGTCAAACCATAGCGGGTAATCAAAGCTTCCTTCATGTGGGCATAAAGCATCCTACTTTCTGGGGGCAGGTCCAACAAGGTATCCCTCCCCTCACTCACAAAGCGTCCCCACAACCCCGCTCCCCAATCCTTCTCAGGGACCCGGTGGGACACCATAGCTAATTCATAAGCGGCAAATCATTGCCCAATATCTTCACTTTTATGAAAATCCTTAATAACCTCTTTAGGTATATACTAACCCTGGGCGTTATACTACGCTTTGCCCACGTAGTGTACGTAGCGCTGCCTGCTTCGCAGTATTCGAAGTAGGGGAAGCAGGCAGCGCAACGCACACGCCAGGGCGAAACGTAGCTGCATGCCACCCGCCGCCCGCCCTCCTTTTAAAATAATATCATGCATGATCAAATAATTAAATGTAAAGACTTACCTGCAGCGCGGCGTCTCCAGTGCTCCCTCTTCCTCGTTTCCAACTTCTTGTGACAAATGCGCATGCGCGGACGCCCGCGCATGTGCATTTCTCGCAAGAAATGTGCATGCGTGGGCGTCCGCGCATGCGCATTTGGCACAAAAAGTTGGAAACGAGGAAGAGGGAGCCCCGGAGACGCCGCGCTGCAGGTAAGTCTTTACATTTAATTATTTTATCATGCATGATATTATTTTAAAAGGAGGGTGGGCGGGAGGCGGGCGGCGCGTAGTGGGGCTACGCGGAGCGCGCAAGTGTGCGTAGATTTGGGCACACTATGTGCTGCTCCACGTAGCCCCACTACGCCCACTACGCCCAGGCTTAGTATATACACTCTACTCTCAGTATGCACTACTGGTATGCTGCCACCAGAGGGGGAGATCTCTATACTCTTTGCTTTAATCTCCAACTCCCTCAAAATTCTCTCATGTTCAAATTTCACCTTCATCATTTCAAATTCTAACTTCTTATTCTCTAGGTCTCTCTGACCATCCAATTTAAGCTTAGCCATCTCCATATTATGCCGCCTATCTCTTTCCCTGTCCTCCATCTCTTCTGGAGTCAGGCCCCTTGAGGACACACTAGTGCCCGGGCTGGAAACTGCTTTATCCCCTACCAAATCTACAATTTCTTCCTGCTGCTCTCCTGCATTCTCTCCCCCCTCCACAGGCCCTTCCATATTCCTAGGGGCATCCCTGGTTTCTAACCAGGCCTTCAGCACCTTGTAATACTCTTCCCTTCTAGTGAGACCTGAGATAGGGACTGTGAAGCGTTTGCAAAAATATTTGAGCTGCTTGGCATTGTAGGTTTCTAATTTCTCTTCTTCCCAGGAGGGATCCTCAGAGGCATTGGATCTGGGCTTGCCCATTGTAGCAATAACTGGCAACAATGATCAAAAATAGAATCAAAAATCTCAAAAACGTACGTGGTTATGTTATGGTCTGCACTCACTAGTGGTGTACACTATAATTACTGTATGCAATCATAAATGCAAGTCCAGATCCTCACCGCTGACCACCAATGTTAGAAATGGGGGTCTCTAGTTGGCAATGGCTGGCCACTGTCCAAGTAGGGACCCTGCTTCCTAAGTCAGAGTAAGCAGCCTACACCCTTTGACAACCTCTGCTCAACCCTGTGGTAACATAGCACGAGCAGCTAGGCTTATCTCAGAGGCAGTGTGTGGAGCATTTATGACCATAGCAAAAACCAAAGGAAGTGATGGACGGAGTGTTGAACATTGCAAGCACTCACCCCCTGTCAACTGATCTGGGTTTAATCCATCACCGTTCTTTAGCCCACTCTGCCACCCCAGTTCAGACATGGCCATATGCAAATCAGTCTAACCCTGTGCCTCATGGGAACAGTCCAGCCCGAACTGCCAAGCCATGTCTTCCCTTGACCGGAAACAAGCTTCCTAGGACCGGTTTCTGGCATTTCAGCCGTCTTCGGCTGAAATGCCAGAAACCGGTCCTAGGAAGCTTGTTTCCGGTCCAGGGAAGACATGGTTTGGCAGTTCGGGCTGGACTGTTCCCATGAGGCACAGGGTCAGACTGATTTGCATATGGCCATGTCTGAACTGGGGTGGCAGAGTGGGCTAAGGAACGGTGGTGGATTAAACCCAGATCAGTTGACTGGGGGTGAGTGCTTGCAATGTTCAACACTCCGTCCATCATTTCCTTTGGTTTTGCTTTGTTCACCATAAGTTGGCAGGGTATGCTCAGACGTGAGTCCCTAGCTCACTTTGCCGCTGGATTCAAGCAAGCCTGGCTGAAAACGGCTGAAATGCCAGAAACCGGTCCTAGGAAGCTTGTTTCCGGTCCAGGGAAGACATGGTTTGGCAGTTCGGGCTGGACTGTTCCCATGAGGCACAGGGTCAGACTGATTTGCATATGGCCGTGTCTGAACTGGGGTGGCAGAGTGGGCTAAAGAACGGTGGTGGATTAAACCCAGATCAGTTGACTGATGGTGAGTGCTTGCAATGTTCAACACTCCGTCCATCATTTCCTTTGGTTTTGCATTTATGACCATACACAGTAATATAATGAGGAACACTACAAATGGACACCACTCAAGTAGTTATAAAAAATAGGTATATTTATATAGACTTAATCACAAGACCAATAACAGTAAAAATCCACAATACTAGAAAAATAGGGTTACTTTAAAAATGCTGCAAAAATAGTTGAAGGTGCACAAAATGATGTTCAGTTCAATGCAGTGGTCTCTGCGACCCTTTTACTCACAAAGTATCTGGATTCCGTAGAAAAGCAACAAAAAGGTCGCTAAGGAGTTGTAGCGATAAATTTCCTCACACTAACCAGCGATGCGTTGAATCCTTACCGCAAGGGAGGATGATGCGCTGGGTTGCGGGCAGGAGAAGGTGAAAAACTTCTTCACGCTAAGCCGGTGATGCAATAAAATCCTTGCCGCTAAGGGAGTATGATGCACCGAGCCTGTTGCGTGTGCGATCTTGCTGCGATGAAAGAAAATGGCGCTCCGCGAGGGAGCGACGATCCTGATGCGATGCGGGGAAAATGGCGAACGCTCGGCATCCGCGCTGCGATGAGCTTGATGTGATGATTTGGGGTTAGCCGGCGCTTTGGGGCCCGCTAACAAGCAATGCGACAATCTTCGGGATAGCGGGCGTTTTCAAGCCCGCAGACAGGTGCTGCGACGAACTTCGGGATAGCGGGCGTTTTCAGGCCCGCTGACGGGTGATGCGACGATCTTCGGGATAGCGGGCGTTTTCAGGCCAGCTGATGGATGATGCGATAATCTTCGGGGTTAGCGAGCGCTCGGCGACAGCAGAGCGACGATTTTTCTCACGCTCTCCAGCTGCAGCAGCTCGCTAACGGGGGTTAGCGACGATTTTCAGCACTCTCTTCTCAGCAGTAGAATAGAGGCCCTGGAACTCACAGGAGCCTCACCTGCAGATAGAAATCCTCGCTGGGAGGAAACAGGAGGCTGGTGGTGGAGCCTGATGTGCCTGAGACTCCTGCAGGAGGCTAGCTCTCTTCTAGCCCTTGGGTGATTGCTGTAGCCACAAAATAAAAGTTCCTTCAAAGTCCTTTTCCTCTTCTTCCAAGTCCAGTAGTAACCACTGCAGGGCAGTCCCAGAAACAGCACACTAGCACAAGGACAGTCCTTCTCCTGCAGATTCCTGTGGTCACACGGACAGAAGTTCTTCTTGTTGTCCAGGAGCCATACAAATTGTAGGGGTTTGGGCACAAATATTTATACCCCCAAAGTCTTTGTTCTTAGGGGTCACAAGTCTCTGAACCCAGCCAGAACCAGTTCTGCCCAGCCCTGGAGCACTTTGTTTACCTGGCTGCATCCTTCCTTTCAGAAAGAGGGGGTTTGCGTTCAGACGCACAGTGGGAGGTGGAGCCAGCATTCACCGTGCCAGGCACAGCCCTATTCAATTGCAGGAGCTACCCCTCCCCTCACTCCAAGGCAGATATCTCTATTCAACCCAGGTCTGACTCAGCCTGCCCTGTCCCTCCAAAACCAGACACCCAATACACATAATAGCAGAGCAAACTGGAAGGCTTAGGCAAGAAAGTACCTATACTCTAAAAGTGGCAGTTTCAAACACGGAATATAAAAATAACCTTCACTAAAAGATGTATTTTAATATTCTGAGCTCAGGCATTCTAAATTCGTTTTTCTACCATGTTCTGTGGGTCAGTTAGGACTATAGAATGTAATAGCCCAGACCTCCCATTCTGGCCTATGGAGAACAGGTAGCCTTACAGTAGTGAAAAACGAAATTGGGTGTAATTCACTACTAGGACAGGCTACACACATCAGGGCATGTCCTACCTTACACATACAATGCACCCTATCATAAGGGGGGCTTACAGGATGCCAAGGGAAGGTTTAGGGGCTGGGAAGTGGGTGCACTTCACAGCCAAGATGGCAGTTCTGGACTGCACGCAGACACTGCAGTGGCAGGTCTGAGACACACTTTACAAGCTGCTTCTGTGGGTGGCACAAACCAGTGCTGCAGGCCCACCAGCAGCATTCGGTTTACCAGCCCTGGGCACACTCGGGCCACGCTACTAGGGACTAACAGGTAAACCAAATAAGCCAAACATGGATGTACCAATTCACATGTCGTCTTTACAAAGGGTGCATTCGCGCTGTGGCACTGAATGGCAGTGGCACAGCGCCCAGAGCATCTATAACCAGCAAAAACAGAGGAGACACAGCGAAAAATGGAAGGGAGACTCACGCCAATGGTGCCAGGTCTAACAAGCGCCCACAAGCAAAAACAAAAGAAAACTTGAGTGCAAAGTAATCGAAGACTTGGCAAAATAAAAGAAACTTAACTAACAGGTTTACCGCACCTAGCTGCATTTACTAGACAGCCCTTTAAGTTTAGCACTGGTGACCTGGGCTGGGAAGCAAACATGCTAGTCCCTCTGTGTAAGAAAATCTAGATATCCAACAGTATAGCGCTGCGAGGCCAAGGACAGGGCCCCCCTGCCCTGGGCCTCCTAGCACTATATAACAGATACAAAGAAAGCCCTGCGAAAGGGGCCCACTCTAGACCTTGCAGCCTGATAGAGGGCTGCAAGGCCCAGCTGCCATCGCAGCATAATGGCCCATGTCCCAATGATAGGGGCCCCACACCTAACCTTGCAGACTGATCCAGTGCTTCCAGGCCCAGGGGGTGAGGAAACACCTCCCCTGTGCCTGGACACTGTAGCGAGACACGCTGCTAAACACTGCTCTACTGTGCCAGTCTGAGCTGGATGCTCCTTCCCCTCATCAACCTGTCCTTACCTGGTAATGTCCGGCTCCTTTTGGAAACAAAAAGTCTTCTCTTGCCTGGAAATGGAATACACAAGGGGCAGACAAGACTTCTCCACAGGTTTTTAACAGTGGTGTTGCACCGCCCTCCTCCCTGAGAGCCCACTTGGCTGCCGTCACGTCCCCTACCTAGTCTTTCCCCTCCCCCCACCATTGCAGCCCCAGGAATACTACCACACCCTGACCAGCGAGGTCAAGACATCTCGCTTAACATTGGCAATATGATCGCGTTGTGGAGGGGCCCTGAAGGAGCAGCTGGACTAAATATAAAAGTGCAGCCTTTCAGACAGAAGCGGGCCCCATGTTTTGAACTGAGCGAGGGGCCCAGGGCAGCTGCCCACACTGCCCATGCCTAGCGCCGGCCCTGCGTCTCAGACTGACCAAAACACACATGCTCACCTAGGTTTCTCCAGCCCGGCTGCATTGAACAGCCCATCTGGAGAAACCCCTCAGACTCCCTGGTCTGAGCGGAGCGTCTTTCCAGCCCGCTGAGACCAATCCTCGCACTGCTCTCACATGAGAACAGCATGTGGAGTGCATGGAGTCCGTGACGTGGCCCGAGTGATTGCTGGGACCAGGAAGGCCGAGGGCGATGGGAAAGGCGGGCAGTGGCTCCAGGTAAATGTCTCTTTTTGATTTTCTTTATTATTACCCCCCCCCCACACTTGTGTGTCCTCCCCCTCCCGTGCTCCCCCATGACCCCTCCACCTGCCCCACCACCTCTTTATTGTGGTGCCTTCCTTTCAGCTATACTTTGACCCTCCTCTGCCAAAGGTCTTTATTAATGACTCTCTGAAGGGTCTATATTAATGACTTTCTGCTCATGTTTTCAGGATTTATCTAAGAAATCAAATGTTGTCCCCTGTGGAAGGAGCAAGTGCTATGTACATACAGATGTGAAATGGTGTCGTAGGTAGAGGGGAAGCTAATGCTTCTTCTTGAGCCCACGCTTCCCCCCCACCCACCCCAAAACTTCATGATTCACCCCCGAATCACTTCCCCAGGAAGCACCACCTGTCACTTGGGATTCTAGTTTATAATTCCCAATTAAAAACAGAACGAATCCCGGCCTCGGATGTTGGGGAATGCGACCGCGTGGCTGCTTTGAGATCTCGGCAGGTGATTGGTGGGTGTTTGACAGCAGGTCTGCAGAAATGAATTCAGTCGGTCTAAAAGTTTTTGGAAGCAGAAATCTATTTTACGGTTTGAAATATTCTTCTGACAGGCTGTCATTTGTTCCATCCGTGTAACAAGGCAGACTCTAAACTGCAGGCTGGGGCTGTCAGCACTCATTACCGAGGAAAGGATGTGTCTTGTGCGTTACGCAGGCGTCTAGTAATGTGCCTTGCATGAAGACACTGTTCCTGCACGTCCTTGTGAATTTGCCTGCCTTATGCACGTCCTTCGTGATTTTGTGTGCCTGCATGTCAGGGCTGTTTGTATGTACGTGCATGCGTGCAGACATGTTCGTTCGAACACGTGTTTGCTTATAAATTCGCATGTGTCTGTTAGCAGTTTTAAGCCTTAGCGATCGGTTTGGGTTAGACCTGCTGGCTTCGATAGTGGATTAAATGGTTACAGGTATTGTCAAAGACCAATATGTTTTTCTCGATTCGACGTTTGATTGGTTCCAGCACCTGTGGTTGCGCGTGCAGGAATGTTTGATGATGACGTGCGAGCTTTGCTGGGTGATCTCATTCCACTGAGGAGAATAGGCGACAGAGATTCCGAGGAGATTCTAAGCAGCATCATTGGAGAGGGAGACTGAAAATGAAACTCTAAAGAAGTCTGCAAGGGCTCTTCTTGATGGAAGACCGTTTCGATACCTGGCCTTATGCCCGAAAGAGGAACCCTAAGACCCTGCCATTTAGAGAAGTATGTTTCCTCATCTCAGCCAATGGTGGGGGTGGTTGGCCTGGATTTGAACCAGGAAGTGGCTGCAAACGGAGTCAGATTAGAACAAATACTCATTGGAAATGTGGACGTTTTTGACCGTGGGTATGGATGCACTTCTTTCATGTCGGAGAGGTGGTAACAAACCCATAGGCATTTCAAATGATGTGTGGGGTGGTGTGTCCCGCCTTCACAGCAGAAAAACAGTGTAGTATCTTTGCATGAATAGGGCCACTATTTGGGCACTCTGAAATGGTTAACATCATCTAGTTGAAAAATCCCCTCCATAAAGTTTGTCACCATAAAAATTTCGCAATCCGAAAGAGGCCAAAAAACTAAAAGCAATATGCTAAGATGATGGACTTTTAAGCTGGCCTATTTGTATTTGTATTTGGTAGTTCGATTGTGCTAAGGCCGATTCATTGAAACATCTAATAATGGAGGAACTCCGGAGTACTAAAGGAAGAGATCTGCAACTTTCTATTATAATGATGGAAATAGACTCTTATGAACTGCCTGATATTCAGGAGATGGGACGAATGAACTAATAGGTCAAACATTAAAGCTAACACAGTGGAACTCAGATCGCATACAAGCCGGGAAATATAAACACACAGACTTAATAATTGTCACATACCTTGCAGGCTCAAGAATACTTGGGATGGAATGTGACCAGCTACATTAAATGGAAATACGTAAGGGTTAGACAATTCTATATTCCGATTGGGGAGTTTGAAGGGACTTGGAATAAGGCTCTTAAAGATACTCAGGGCTGTTGGCTTTGTGGAACCCGCAAGGAAACTCTTGAACATTTAATATGCATCTGCCCGAGACTTCTGCCCACACGGAGGTTATATTTACGCCCCATGTTTAATAATGCCAAAATAAGAACAACTACAGAGGCTATACGTTTTTGTTTTAGGCTCACAGGGGAAAGTGCAATCAGAAGGATGGTACAGTTTTTAGAACATGCTTACAAAACATTACTTGATTAGAAGATTTTTATCGGCTCTGTATATGGATGCAAAGACAGGTATAACGACCTATGTATATCTTCTTTTTAGGATAATACGTATGGTAAATATGTGATTGTTTTATCCTATTTTTATGCCTGCTTATTTTCTATTTATTGTAACCAAATGATTAATGCAATAAAGTATTTGTACTTTAGTATTTATAAAGCACACTGTGACCAGAAATGGTATCCTGGCGCTAGCTAAAACACTATGTGAGGGAGCCAACAAGAATAAATCTGAAGGAGCAGGACCTGGTTATTAGTGAGTAAAGAGCCAGGTTTTCAAGGACTTTCTAAACATAAGTAGATCAGTATGGGATCTCAATGGGGCTGGCAGTGTATTCCTTATCTGAGCCGCTTTTGCAGTAAAGGCACGACCTCCCAGTCGGACTTTTGTAAATCTATGTTCTTGGACATAGTTACGTGTAGCTGATCGCAGAAGTCTGCCAGGGGTGAATATTCTTAGATTGGCTTGTAAAGGTTTTGGTCCTTTAGTGTGTAGTGCTCTGTGTACAGTACAGAGTGATTTGAATATAATTCTTAGTTTAATAGGCAGCCAATGAAGGGAGTCTCTTTAATGTTAGCTTTGCTGTGCCTGTCTGGATGCGTTATAACTTTTTTAGTAAAAAGCTTGGACCGTCTAATAGAAGAGTGTTACAATAATCCAACCTACTTAATATTACACCTTTAGAGATCAATGATCCAGCTGGAAGATCAAGCAATGGGTATAACTTCCCGAGGGAGCGAAACAGGTCCCAGTGATTCCATTCACGTGTTCTTCCATAGAGAGATTTTAGTCTATACTACCCCTAGATTGTGTACCATAGTTGAGTTGCCCAGCGCGGCTTCCGTGGGCAGAGGCCAGAAGTTAAATGGTAAGGGTGTGGAGATTTTGCTAGGGGGACAGCAAAGGAGCTCGGTTTTACTACAATTTGTTTTAAGTAAATTAACGCTCATCCATTTAGATATGTCCAGGAGACATGCCTGGAAATTACCACAAGGGTCAGCTTGATATTTGTTTATAGAAGCAATCAGCTGGGTGTCATCCGCATAGTTAATCAACTTCATCTTGTGAGATTTAATGATGGAGATTAGAGGTTTGATGTAAATGTTGAATAAAATTGGACTGAGCGAAGAACCCTGGAGAATGCCATTTGGATTTGGGGTCATTCTGAATTTAGAGAGAAATGGGGGCATGTATACAGCTTGGCAGCGGCAAGTCAGATAACATTTTAACCAATTTATCATCGGGCCACCGAGACCTGCGGTCAAGAAGTATGACGATATAGACATCTGCATGGAGAGAAGGGCAACTCCCTAAGAAGATGTGTTAGAGATGCAAGGAGATGTGGGGTAGTGGCTAAGATTCTGACTACAGAACCTGGGGAGGTAAGGAACAACCTGGTCTCAGCAGTTGATGCAATATGGTGAGACGGTGGGCAAACTACCCATTCTCCCTACACCTGAAACATTAACTGTGTGAGATTTAATAATGTATGCTTTAATCTCCCCCATAATGTACAGCTTTCTGTTGTTCTCCATCTAGATTTACACTATATAGGTATCAATATATACAATATGATTCAGTAGAATAGCCAACTATGCATATGATTATTGGGAGTGTGACTCAAACAATTCTGTCAAGGAGCTCTCCTTAAGGGTGCCATGGAGAGCACAGTCATATGTGAAGCATTGTACAATTGAGAAACCCCTAATGACTACTAATGCATTGTTCATTGGCTTGGCGTAGAATATGTAGGCTTTTGTCAAACTTCAGCTTCATTGGTATTGCAACTATCGATCATCTGGATTTTCCCATCTGAGGGGACTGCCAGCCGATGATTACTCTAGCGCTATCCCTTCCAGGTCTGAACTTTCTTCAAGATGAATCCAGATCTGCTCACTTCTAAATATTGTGCTAATCAAATCCTTGGTAGGGGTGGTGCTTCCTCATTCTGGTGCAGTGCAGGAGTTTGGGTATCTCGAAATCGACAAGGCTCCCGCCCCCTCGTGAGCTAATCTGGTCTCTTTGGACTTTCCAGCTCTCTGTTTCCCATTTTTAGTCTCTGGTCTGTGATTGCTGACCTTCATATGCTCTTCTCATGACTGTCAATGCTGCTGTTCACTGTGTTTAGAATTGTCAATACAGGTCAACTCCCAGCTAGCATTCTCTGGCATTTTATTTTTTGTGCCCGCATCTGTTTCCCGGTGAGCTATATATCATGCTTGAATGGCTGATTTGTTCTTTCCGTCTGATTACGGGTTTATCTTTTTTCTGTGGGAGGTGTGTGACTCACTGTCAGATGTACGGAATTGTTATCGGTTTCTGAAAAGTTTGCTGTCATATTTTGTTAAGTTTTTAGGCATTGAGCTACTAATATTTCTTGTTGCTTTTCCGCAGGTGTATCGGGAATTTTGTGTATCATTTTTAATACAGAGTGGTAGAGGGTGTTTCCTTAGAGGTACAGCCAGCCATTCGAATTTTTGTTTGTATGTGTGTTCGATTTAAGCATGCTTATCCCTCAGCCTCGGTCTCTGTGTTCACAAGCCACTGTGTAACATGCATCTCTCATTACCACCCATGAAGCCTGGAGGCTTTTAATGTCCAAGTTCTTTAAATCATTGAAGTAAACACAACAATCGTCTTCTGGCTTCTAGACGAACTAGACAGAAGAGAAACAGTCAAAGGATGATTTAGGAATGGAAGGCACATTTAAAGTGCTTTGTAACTCTTCTTTCTAAAACAGAACAAGTGAATGTCCGGCTTAGAGAGCCATTGCCTTGAAAAGCACTTGAACTCAACGTGAACTCAACAGCCGACTTGATATCTCCTCCTTGACCTTATCTTATTTCATTCTTAGCTGCCTCAGCCTTGCTATGGGGCATATCATCAAGGGTATTATCGCCGCTTTAACGGCAGGAAACTGCCGCTAAAGCGGCGATAATGGGCTTGATAATATGCCCTTGTGAATTCCCATAGAAGCCCATGTTCTGGTGTGAACATGCGCTTCTATGGGAATTCCCAAGGGCATATTATCAAGCCCATTATCGCCGCTGCAGCGATAATTTTAACGCTGATCTTGATAATATGGTCCTAGGTTGGTGCGATTGTTAGATTTGAAAATCTAGCTTTCGCAGACATAAAGGGTTTTTGAATTTGCAAGAGAAAATAGTACATGCCATGCGTTGACGTGGGGCGGGGGAGGGTGGTGGGTAGTATGGACAGGGATATGTGTGAATGCAGGTAAGTAGACTTTGGATGACTGAATGGATTTCATGGTGTGCCCTGCATCGCATTTTGCAATGGAGGGCACACAACTAAATCCGAATTTTTGTGTGACATTGCATGTGTTGTTGGTATGCAGAGTCACTCATTACTTTCTCATCTTGCTGTACGCAGTGCTGCATAGCGTGTACAGGCAAGAGGGCATTTTTGTAGAACATGCATGAGGTTGTCACAATGTCCCCCTTGCCTCATCACCACACTTATCCAAATCATCTTCACACGGCCGCAACTCCCATGTGCCAAAATGAGTATGCAGTGTGAATGTGACTGGCCACGTGCATGAGAAAGCATGCCGGCAACAAGCTCAACACACTTACAACATTTCACATGTGTCTGGCACGTGTGCAAGGTTGTGTGTGGCCCCAAGTCACCCTTGTTGGCCACGCACATCCTTGCACACAAGTCAGACACATGTGCTATTTTGCAGGTGTGCTGGTCTTGCTGTTGGCATGCTTACTCGTGCATGTGATCAGTCACGTTCACACTGCATACTCATTTTGGCACATGGGTTTTGCGGCCTTGTGGAGATGATTTGGATATGGGTTGTGATGGTGCAAGGGGTGCATTTTGGCAGTATGCTGCGTCTCTAAGTGATGTGGCATTTTGCTATGTGATGTGGCACTTATTTTGTGGTCTGATGATGTACCTGGACTGTGTTTTTCTGATGTTTCAGTACAAATTTCAATGTCAGTGTGTCCGTAGAAGTGTGTTTAGCAATGTTTATGTTGGAGCAGTTGATGTGTGTCTATGCCACCATGCACAGGCCTATCTGGGACCTGAACCACAGTAATTGTGGGTATGCAATGCTATTTATTGTACATGTGTGCCACTGTGGCCATCCACCCCCGTCCACCCACTCCATAGTTTGTACTCACCCTGTGGTTGTGTCTGGTCACATTCAGCAGTGTCCCGACCCGGCACTCCAACCACCATCTCCTCGGTGATGACTTGTGCCACCATTTCCGCCTGCTCACCCAGCTCCAAGAGGGGCCCAGGGCTACCACCTCCAGTCGCCATGGCTGCCCTCCGGTTGACTGCCATCTTATCTTTTGTGTTCTTTTTCCTGTCGTTCCAGCACTTCATTACCTCCTCCATGGTCCTCCTCTTCCTCTCTCCCACAGCATTGACCTTTGCTGTGATCTCCTCCCAGATCTGTTTTTTCCTGGACAATGACACTGTCCTCCTGATGAATAGCTCCTGCTGATGTTCAGCTACCAGGCCATACAGGACCTGATTCTCCTGGTGGCTGAATCTGGGGTTCCTCCTCCTCCTGGCCTTCCCCAGGCTTTCTCCCTGCTCCTCCTGGCTGGCTGTGGGGTTTGCTGTAGGCTCCGCGCTTGTCCCCGCATCCTCCATGTCTCTGCTCTCTTCTCTGATTTTCATTTTGTTTTTCTTTTATTTTTTTTGCCTGTTTGGGGGCCTTTTATAGTGCATTTTCCCGCTTGCTGCATGCAAAATGCAGGCCTGTTGGGAATTGTCGGGCTGATTTTGGCGATAATTGGCCCATCGCGACTTTTCGCGGCTTAGCGTGTGTTTTATCGCCATCCATTGGCGCCGGAACTGATAGCTATCGCGGGCTAGCGGCGCCTTGATAATACGTCGCTACTGCGGCGATAAAAACAGGACTTCGCTGGCGATAACATTTTTAGCGCTAACAGCGCTTTGTGATAATTATCGCAATTTGTTGATGATATGCCCCATATATTTGTTAGGTTCCTCATCTTCCTTACTCGTATCAGCCCCCCCGAAAAACAAATCAACACTGTTCCTCGTCCCGATCTTCTCATTTGTCTGATTGACCAATCGCTAACCAACTCCCTGGAGCCAGCAGCACGAGCTCAGTCATTTGCTTTGAGCCATGTGGTTCTCGCCTTTGCATCAGCATTCTTGGATTCACTATGATCATCTTTTTTAGGGTGAATAGGATTGAAGTTTACTGGGTGCAGACGGCGCTGGAACATTTACAGGGGTGGCTACTGTTGTCGGTTGGGGTCGCTGGGACTGGACTTTCTGAGTGTTGGTTGGACCATGATGATGATGTGCAAGACGTAACAGTCTTCACGCCGGCATGTGATAGATAGGCCTGGCTGAAATGTTATTACGATGGAATAATTTCAGTAAATCTGTTTTGCTTCTATAACGTGAATTAGCGAAAGTACTTACTCCCTTTTGTTGAATTTAAATTAATTTGGTCTAAAAATACTACTGCAGGAACAATGGCCAAAGAGAGCACAAACAGTTGCTGCCTGCTACTGTTCTGCTACATTTATCGCTAACCTCTGGTCCATTTTGGTAGCGAGGGTGCATTTTGTGCTAAGAAAATAACACTAAAAGCTGGATTACATTCCTTGCGTAATTCTGAGCTATTTTGAGGCAATTCTGTGTAATTATACTAGAAGAAATTACACCAGTTATGCACACCCATAGTGCTAAACCCAAATATACATTCAGGAGTTAAAGGGCCACTGAATTGCTTGGACAGGCACAAAGGCATCCCCATATGAAGGGCTGATAGGGCTCCCCTGTAGGATTTCTGGCTTACTGGGCAACTTGGGTCAGCCTGCACACAAGGCTTTAAAACCCTCTCCCACAGGCAAAGATGCAGCAGGAATGCTGTCTGCCTGAAGGGCTTTAGAACCGTGGGCCCCTGGATTGGCATCCAAATGATGGGCCTGATTCACAGAACTAACTTAAGACAAAATCCTAAACTTACTACCATTTTGGTATTCGCAGAAGGCACTTACTCATTTTGGTATTCACAGATTTCGGGGTGCCCTATGTAGGTCTTGAAGTAAACACTGGATCTGCAGTATCTGAACGGACAGTTTTATTGTTGACGCACTGCAGTGTAAATCTGAAACATTGCTGACTGTCCACAAAATAATAGGCTTTTTTAGAAAGATCTCCTGCTGCTAGTGTCGTTTGCGCTCTGGTTGATTGATGCGAGTGTTGTTGTGAAACTGTACTGCACTGGTGCAAAATTAGCTGTCTCCTTTCCAAAATGACTTAACATCTATGCATTCTATCTAATCTGGCCCTTGTTGTAGTGAAGAGCGACTTGCTACCCTGATCTGACGCAGCACTGTGCAAATAACCCCTAACATTGCAAGATAATAGTAATCCATGTAACGAACAGCAGTGCAGAAGCACATGAAGGAGAAGCTGCAGGCCAATCCCACACACTTACTAATATACCGGGGATACATTGATCCAGTGTCAAAGGTCACCAGCTAAGATGGCGCTTATGGAGCATGGCAGCCTAAATTTATGAGCCGTTTCACGACTTCTCCATGCTAGCAAAGAAATGCATTTATGGGTTGAATGGGTAAAGACTGTCTAATCATTCAAGTAAATAGTGCATGGCGCTCAGTCATTGCAATGTTAACTGACATCCCGACAGACAACAGTATTGTTTGTCACAGCTCTGTGTCTTGTCATTTAAAATAAACAATGATTACATAAATTACCGATTTGCACCTTTGAAAACAGATGAACTAGTGACAATGTCGGTTTTTATTGCACTGATGTGCATTCGTTATGGAATTCATTTATCTGCTCCATTAATCATACCACTTTTAAATTGCCCTTAATTATGAAGCCCTGATGTGCTGGTATGTTAAAATGCCTGATGAGTTTGTTCATTTTGATGCTTTTCTGCTTAATACTACCCCTCAACAAACTCAGAAGAAATAATCATTCCCTAGCCTAGCATGATGCCGCACCTACAAGAAGACTGGTCTGTTAGACAAGCATCGTTAAAGCCAGTAGGTCTGTCATGTATTCTGATTCTGAACTTGGGGTCAGATGTACGAGAAATTGTTTTGCAGTTTCATTTGGGGTTTACGACTGCAAAAACATTTTTGGCCATGAACCAATTGTTTTGGGACTAACTTCAACTACATAGAGAGGAATTACATTTTTACCTTATGTTAAATGTGCAACTCATGATGCTTGGCAGCTTTCTGAAATACTTTTGCAACCACATGCGTCCAGCATGGGCTCCAAAAACCCAGGAGATGTCTAAACCTTCCCTATTAATGCCTCCAAGCCTCTACTTCCCACATTGTGGATCCAGCCCCACTGCTCCTCAAGACACCCATGAAATAATACCCTCCACCACTAATTAAGGCTCAGTCACCATAAAGCTGTGTAGGTGGTTTCTCTTTCATTCACGTACACCCTCTGGGCCTGATTCACAAACGTAAACTTCGACGTTTGTTCTAAACCACGTCACCCAGTATCTGGCCGGAGCAGGCCCTGGGCATTTCCCCGGTGAGCCGCTAGGGTGGGGGCCAGTTTTGGGCCAGGGTAACTTTTTTCTCTTTCAAATATATTTTATTGAAAGTGTAGAACAAAGCAATACAATACAACCCTCAAAATGGGGAGGGCAGGGGAAAAAAAAACAAGAAAAGGAAGAAGAAAAAGAAATGAAGAGGGGGAGAAAGAGGAGGGAGGAGAGGGCAAGGGAGAAAGCAGAACAGCGATGTTAGAAAAAACACAGCATTGGAGTCTCAAAAATATCGACAGGTTAATGCAAGGGTACAAAACAGCTGCACATCACAAATCTTTGACACAGTGAGGGACAGTGTTCTGGGAAAGAGCCATTAAACACATGAGATGGGGAAAAAATTGTCGAACCAAGGGGAGAGAGAGACATTACAGAGAGTGCGAGCGGGGAGGGTACAACCTTTCACAATAAGGAACAAAGCCCTTGCAGATGGAAAGACCAAGTAGGGAGAGGAACCCTAAAATATCGTCCCCTGTAACAAAATCGGCTGAAACTGGCCCAGGCAAACAGCTCGGCCACACCCCCAAGTCCCCTGGGGGACTGGCAGAGCACTTTGCCAAAGCTGGTTTTGGTTCCCAGTCTGGCCCTGACACCACCACGTACACGTGGAGTTCTCTCCTTGCCGAAATACCTTATTTCAAATGGATACTTTGTTTGTATATAGTTACGTTGTACAATTACTTTGTTGCTGGTACGTCTGTTTCTTTTTGCTGATCCTTGACATTTGGAGGAATAGGAATCTACCTAGTATCAGCCCTGAAGAAGTCGAGGTGTTACCATGACGAAACATGTGTTGACTGTAAAGCTTGATGTGGATGTACAGTTCTCTGTTGGCTGCACTACCGTTATTTGTTTGGAATGTACACTAGCTGTAACAGTTTCTACTAGACCAATATGAAGATTTCCAATGATACCATTTTGGCCCAAACAAAGGAATGGATTAAAGTGGACTGTGATCTATCAATTTTGGATTTGAAATTGATTTTCTAAACTTGTTGAGTGCTCAGAACTGCCTGCTTATCTATTTGTTCTCCATTGTGGTGGATTTTCAGTGTTGCATGATAACCAACACTCTTTTCTTTGGAGCACCACCCATAGACAGTTGTGATTTATAAATTCCCAATATACACAGCTGAGCGCGTCTTTGTTGCATTCTGTGTCCTAGTTACCACAGTGTTATTTACAGTTTTGGTCTAAACTTAGACCAAACATTTAAGTTAATGACTTTGAGAATTCACAAAGGCCATTCACAAGTGCTATGTTCATGTTCGCAATCGGGGCACAGACCCACCCCGGTGGCCTGATTCACAAAGGCAAACTGAGATGAAAGTCTAACTTTATGACTTTCGGTATTCACAAAGGGCATTTCTGAGTAGTAAAGTTAGACTTTTGTCTCAGATTTGGTCTCAGTTAAACTTAAGACCAAAACTTACTTTTAACTGAGACAAAAGTCTAACTTTACTACTAGTAAAACGCCCTTTGTGAATAACGAAAGCTGTAAAGTTAGACTTTCGTCTTAGTTTAACTTTGTGAATGGAGCCCCGCGTGTGGACATAATGAGTACTTGTAAATGCCCACTGTGAATTTCCAAAGTTATAAACATAGGCGTTTGGTCTAAGTTACGACAAAAAGTTTGTACGTTTGTGAATTGGCCACTAAACTCCATCACTTTCATACTCACTTCTCATTTGTACTTATTTATTATAAACTATTTCCTACATAAGCTTCTCGAATTCAGGAGTGAGGAAACTGTTTTACATCTGTCATTACCTCTCGTTTAAACTTGCTTCTACTTCTAACCTCAACCAGTGACCATTCCAACATCTTCCATCACATTTTAACTTCTTCCTCCCTTCTTTTTATTTTGATGTGTGCCTCCTAGACAGTTCCTCTCACTGATTCATCAGCAACACGTTACTGTTCCTTCCACACGCTTTTTCATCAACACAGACAGACCTCAGTAATGAGTCTCCTCGTGTTCAGCAATTCAAAAGTGACCATGCTGTTTCTGAATGTGGGTGACCTTGTGTGAGGAAATCACACCTCACCATTCCAGGGCATGCCTTACCAAATTCAGTGGAACTGCATGATTTATGTGCAGGTGCAGTTAAATTTCTCTACCTGCCCATCATTACACTTTGGATTATACAATGCTGTGGCTCAACCTGTAGGCGTGGATCCCGCCATCGGTAAAAATTGCTATCATCTGAACCATTATAGCTTTTCCCAATCTAAAGTCTAGACCTTCCAAGAAATAATCTATCATAAACACAAAATAGTACTTTGTACCAAACCTATAATCGTTTTGCAGGAGACGTTTTAAGGCATGAGAAACTTGGACAAATGTTCAGGGCTTCCCATCTTCCCAGGGGCCACCAGGTTAAGTGTTCGGGACAGCCAAATGTCCTGCCAGGGCCGGCTTTAGCGCTAGTGGCGCCCAGTGCAACAATGGTTGTTGACGCCCCCCCGGTGACCACCTCACTAGCATCCTTGAACATTGCCCCTCAAGTCTCCATAACCACTCCATCTCTCAGATGCCTTTAATTCGTTGTATAGTGCCACTTATACCAGTGTAGGGTGTCAGAGCACTTTACATCACATGCACACTACACAGAGACAATCAGTCATACGTGTGCAAATCAGTGTATAGAAAATGTTATATAAGACAGAGGACTATAAGGTGTAGGAGTCACATGTGATCCACACTGGTAGACAGTATAGTTTAATAGTGCTTGGTCTAGAGAAGCACAAACTCAGAATGTAAAACGTAACACCATAGTTGGGGGGTCTTTTTATTAATCATATTTGATTTATATCCAAATTAATCCTTTTTCCAACATTAGAATAATGAACGACGGGGGGGGGGGGGGGTAATCATAACGCTGTCATCTATGCCTTGTAGCTTGCATGCAGCTCTTTGATGACAGTTAATAGCTCACTGTCTATGATAGGATGTTAACTTATTTACTGCAAGTAATAAAAGGATCTCTCAGACAAAAGCAATGACCCACTGATCTATTTGAATTATATGCATGATCTGCTGTTACAGGTTCTTTGCAGTAAGCACATTAACCATCAGTGCTACCCTACCATGACTCAAAGTTTTCACTAGGCAAACCTCCAATCTTTCTCGGCTGAAAACGTCTAGAGGCCAGAACGCTGGCAGAAGGTGCTTTTAAAACTATTATATACTTGCAAACATGGCGCCCCCACCTAAAGTCAGAGCCGGTGCGGTTGCACCGGTCGCACCGACCTGGCGCCGGCCCTGTGTCCTGCTGTAATAACACTTTGCATTAAAACAGCTTCTAGCTTAACTTGGCTGCTAGGCATGCGTTCCTGGCCTGGCCAACCCTAACCCTATGTCCCAGGAGGTTGGGGCAATTCATAAAATAAAATACGTTTTCCGTGTCTTATCTCTCTCCTTGAGTCTTATCACCTGTTCTACCTAACCCCTCTCTTTTTACCTCTTCCTCACTACATCGTTGCTCTACATCACTGTCTTTACCTCCCTTCAATGAATTTCTCTTTATAACTTACCCTCTTGCACCCTTTTTTATGCATTTCCACCTCCATAACTCTATTTCTCCCTGCCTAGCTGCCTCACTCTAAAAACATACCTATGTTTTACCTCTTTTTCTCTATCTACCTCGTTACCTCTTTCTACGTTTCAGTATGTTTCCTTCTGACTAGCTCACCATTTTATTACCTTATGTCTCTCCCTCTTCACCTATCTTTCTATCTCATTGCTATCTGTACCTCCCTGCTCTCTCTAGTTTGCCTCTTTTGCTTAACTGTTCTTTCTTTTCACCCTTTGCCCTTCTAACATCTACCTCCCCTCCCATTTCTGTTACTCAGTAGAGGCAGAGGTAACTGTCTAGACTGAAAAGTGCACCAATAGATAGAAGAGAAGAGAAAAGAAAAGAAGAAAGGGGAAATAAACAACTAGATAATAAATGAGTTATTCCTTATTTGCTTGCCTCCTATTGCCACCCACGGTTGTACAGTGGGTCTTAGAGGGGCACCAGCTATTATTTAATGGATTTATTTTATTTTTGCCTGGCTCCCGATGGGTTCATATCAGTCTTGGAGGACCAAAGCTAGCTTTTCCTGTGCAATATTTAGCAAAAAATAGTTTGTCTATGCATGCACCATTGTAAAGTATGTATGATGATATGTATTACACTGACTAGATCGCCCCGCTTTCCCTGACATCCCGCTTATTTTTTTATTGTCTGTAGGTACACAAGATGTCACCCATGATACTAAAAGGGAGAGGAGTCTGCATATGAGCTGGCAGCCCACCAGCGTCCTCTACTCGGAGCGTCTGCTCATGTTGAGTGCTAACCCACACAAGACGAAAAGTAGATGGCCTCATCAATGAGTTTTCCTGCCAAGAAAGTGGCAGCGAGGAGAAAAAGAAGTCTGTCGTCAGTGCCACCACTGGCATCAAGCCTCATTCTTTTTGCAAAAATGTGACATACCTGCTGCACCTTCCTCTGGGAATGAAGAGACTGGGAGGGGGATTCCCCAGTGGATCAACAGCACCGCTACTAAACCCGAAGCCAATGCTCTCAGCACTGCAGTCATGGAGAGCAGTGACTATGAAATTGACTTGTCCCATATGCAAACTGAACTTTCACAGGAAAGTCAATATCTAGAACCGCAGCCTAAAAACACCAGATCTACCAATAGTAGGAGCAGAGCAGGAAGTTGAGTTTGATGCAGAGTAAAATGTTTTTGTGACTGCTCTTCCTTTGGCCACATCAGGTTCGTACTCTCTAGCAATATAGAGAAAGAGCAGTCCCCCCATCTTCTCCGAGCCCCCCTTCCAATTATCTTGGTGTTAATTGGAACCTGGCCGAGACCGACCATGAAAGACAAGGTAAACAGAAATCTCCTAAAACCCTTGTAGTAAGGGAGATTAGAACAAGGCAGTGATTGTTAGTGTGGAAAGTGCCACAGAAGAAGTTCCGCTCACCACTATTCAACCTACTCTGAGTCATGTAAGGAAGACTCTCGATCTACTTCCAGTCAGTGCTAGGAAGACTCTTGTTCATGCCTTGGTTACATCCAGACTCGACTATTCCAATCTTCTGTATCTGGGCGTGACAGCAAAGTGCCTTAAACGCCTCCAGGTTCTCCAAAACGCCACAGCTCGATTGGTATTGAGGCTTCCTAGACGTACGTCATCTAAAGCCACCTTTAGGACCCTACACTGGCTGCCCGTTAAAGAGAGGATTATCTTCAAGGCACTCTGCCTGTGCCATCACATCATGATGATCAGGGCGCCTACGCCTCTCTGCAATCTTATTACCCCCTATAGACCGGAGCGGTCGCTCAGATCCTCGGGCACTGGACTAGTTGTCATCCCTAAAATCCGGAAAGCTCGAATGGGAGGGAGATCTTTTAGATTTCTTGCGGCCAAAAACTGGAACTTACTCCCGATAGAGCTGCGTCTCGAACCCTCAGAGACTAAATTTCGCAAAGCACTAAAAACTCACCTCTACCGTTCTGCACTGTTATGACTTCCTGCTTGAATTGCCTTATCTCTCCTCTCAGCGCGGGGACACGCCGGGGTGCGTAACCATGCGCTTTACAAAATCCCATAATAATAATAATAATGTACTTCCACCAACACCCCCGCTTACATCTTTTCAAGACCACAAAGACCTGCAAAACAGCAGCGGGCCCGGCATATTTAAGCGCAGCGGGGCAGGGAACAGCAGGAAGAAAGCAGACAGATGACGGAATATGTATTATTTATTTATTTAATTATACCAATTCCGTTGTCTGTCAACTTATCCCATTCCTGCCCTTCCCCACCTCTTCACCGTATTTACCTGTTCCGGCCGCCGCTGCAAAAAAAGCTTAGTTCCAACTTAACCAGTTCTTCAGGCTCTGGTACAATAAGAAAGCTCTGCTCAGCAGTTTCAGATTTTTTCACACTCAGGCTGCATGAGGAGCACATCGTAGACTTCTGAATTTACAGCAAAACATTTTTGGTAGTAAGCTAGTACGCAATAGGGTGGGAGGAGCACCTTGTAAAGTTGCTGGTGAGCGAGAAGAAACAGTTGAACTGATTGATGGTGAGGAAAAAGAAGAGGACGTCATCATCATGCGATGAAGCCCAGTGGCTGTCGCTCATAGTGTGCTTGTCCTCACCCACAGCAACCTCTAAATGGGACAGGGGATAGCGGGAGAGGGATACAGTCAGTCAACCTGAAGGGCTCAAGCTGCCTAATTGGTGTTGAGACAGAATATCCAGTTGGGAATGTCGACTTACACAAATATCAAGTTGGAAATATCGTGATTCAGAAATATCGACAGCAAGAATATTGTGGTCAAGAATAGGAAATGTAGGGTAATAAATATCCTTTTTTTAAATATAGAAGTCATTAATATTGTTTGCAAAAATATAGTTGTTTAAAATATCGATTTTTTAATTAGTGTTATGTATTTTAGTTGATATTTTAAATGTATTTGATGTATTCTTTTGTATAAGTATCGTTTAAGGTTTCTAATATATTTTGTTACATATTTAGTAGATATCTATTTTATTTTGATTACATTTTGCGTTTTTTAGTTCCATATATCGGGTTGTGGGTTTATAGTAGAAGAGGTTGGGAAGTAATTTAATTATAATAAATTAGTGATTATTTTTTATTTATTTAATTTAGATTTTATAGTGTTAAATGTGGGAAGTAAATTATTTGTAATTTATTAATTGGTTGTTAATTAATATCAACTAATTAATTAATTATGGTAATTGTGTAATTTTTTTCAAAGTGCGGGTTGTGGGGTTGAAAGGGGTATAGGGCGGGAAGTAATTTTAATTTTTATTAATTAATAATTAGTTGTTAATTTATATTAATTAATTGATTGAAAATTATGGAAATTGTGCAATTAATTTTAGGTGCGTGTTGTGGGGTTTATAAGGGTAAAGGGTGGGAAGTAATTTATGTTTAACTAATTAATAATTAGTTGTTGATTTATATTAATTAATTAATTGACTGAAAATAATTATGGAAATTGTGTAATTAATTTTAGGTGCGGGTTGTGGGGTTTATAGGGCTAAAGGATGGAAAGCAATTTTTCAAAATTTATTAATAATTAGTTCTTAATTAAAATTAATTAATTGACTGAAATTTAACTATGGAAATTGTGTAATTAATATTAGGTGCAGGTTGTGGGGTTTATAGGGACAAAGTGTCGGAAGTAATTTATGTTTAATTAATTAATAATTGGTTGCTCATTTATATTGACTAATTAATTGATAACTACAGGGCTCATTAGGATGGCGGGTGAAGGCACAACCGCGGTGCTGGCGGTGGTGGCAAATGACCTTTTCCGCACTCCAGCAGCTGTCTTCGCGCCCGCCAAATTACAATAGGCAAACATAGCCCATTTTCCGTCCGCCGCGGAGCGACATGAGCCACCAGATATTTGCGCCCACCACCGCGGCGGAGGGAGCCAATAGAGACCCACCGCCGTGCAAAATGACGTCCCGTTCACCGTAAAAATCACGATTCCCCAAACAGCCCATCAGACCGCAGCGGAGAAACCACCCACCCAGAGACGGCAGATCCAGCTCTTCAAGCCATTCCGGTGCTGTACCTCATCCACTACCAGCAAATAATGGACTGTCGCGGACAATGCCGCGGGTATGCAATTACACAACTCTGCACACAACCACAACACACAACTCCTGGGCTGATATTCGGTTCCTGTTCACATCAGACACTCTGGTGGGGACAGGAACATATCCCCCAGTCTACCCACACATGTCCTACCTGTCAGAAAATCACCCCTCCGCATCCGGAACACACATCAGTAGGGGTGGGCGGAATTTGCGTAGTCGGGCTACGCAAAGCTCCGCGAAGTGGTAAAAAACCTCAGCGAGCATGCAGAAATTCTGCGAACACGCGGAATTACTTGTTCGCAATGCTTTTTTCCTGTTTGCAAACTCTGTTTGTGTGCTCGGTGGGAAATATCTTGTGAACACGCATTTTGAGAACGTAAACCAGCAAAAAATTCTGCGAAGCCGCAGAACGCAAACTTTTGGGCAATTCTGAGTTCTCCGTGGAACGCGAAATTATCCAAATTCCGCAAATTCTGTGAGCGGACTGGAATTTACCACCCAGGCCTACACATCAGCCACAAAATCACTGCAATGTTCCGGTCACGTAACCGCAGCGGTGAAGATGTGTGAAAATCTGCGCATAATGTAGTAGGCAGGGCCAGCGCCAGGCATGGGCAGTCCACAAAGATTCATCGGGCTCCGCCTCCACCCTGCACACACTACGTTTGGGAGGGGGACTTTGCCTCAGACTCGGCTGTCAGTCGAACTGGGGGGTGGCTGATTGTCGGGCTAGTTTGAGGACTGGACCTGGGAGAGAGGGGACCAGCTGAGGTAGAGGCATCCGTGGCTTTGGTAGACAGAGAGCTGCTTGGACCGGGTGGCGTGGTGGCACGATGAGGTGGAGACATCCTGCCTTGAGACACAGTGTGTGAGGGTGAATGTAGAGGGCTGCCTCTCCTCTTCTTGGGGATTCGATAGCCAAGAACCATCTTGGTCGGAGTGGGAAGTAGGGCGGGCACAACAGGCACAAAGGTGTATCAAGTGCAGATGGTGGCCCTCCCTCTGGGGATCTGATGGATATGGAGGTTCGCTTGGCCTGGCCTTGCCTTTTCGCCTTCAACACTTGTTGACCCAGTGAAGCACCACAGTGACCTCCTGTCTCAGCTTCACAGGGGTGTGGGTGGGAGTTGAGGTTGTGGGTGAATCTGCCTTAGAGTGCTTTTTCTGCGGAGTCTGCGGCACCAGCTTCACAACAAGCACAGAACCTGTTTGTCTGTCTTTCCGATCCGCTTTTGGGACGGGAGTGTCCTTGGATGGGGCTGATTTTGAGGAATGTAGGACTGAGGCCTGCTTCTTGGCTTGATGCCCCTGAGTGTCAACTGAAGGGCTTTGGCCTTTGCGCTCCTGTGTGACTTTTGTTTGTTTGGGGGATGGTGTCTGCGCTCTGGGCCGCTTGGGGTGCTGCTGTTGTGTGCTGCATGTGGAGTACCTGGAGCCTGAGGGCTGTGCTGTGTGGTCACTCTCGTCAGATGTGGACACTGGCAGGGGGGTTGCCAAAGGGACTGTAGCTGGACTCTGAGCCTGTGACAGCTGAATGGCTGCCTTCACTGTGGAGGACAAAGACTGGACAGTTCTGTGTAGCCCACCCACATCAGAATGAATCCCCTCCATGAAGGCAACTACCTGGGCCAACTTCTTGTCATGGTCTTGGAAGGCATTCAGGAGAGTTGTCTGACCCACACACAGCTGGCGCAAAAGGTCCACAGCCTCAACACTGTGGGCAGCAGGGGAGACAGGGGCAGGGGCAGCAGTGCCTGGGGGAAGGACACTCTTCCCTTCGTACTGCTGAGGGCACATGCAGCACTAGTGGAAGTAGCTGGGAGGGTGGGCACTGGACGATGAGTGGTGGAAGAGGAGGTAGATTTCCCACTCCCTATGCCCGCCAACATAGATGAGTCACCGCTTGCATCAGATGATGTTGAGGGGGGTGTTTCTGGGCGTGATTCTTCAAGGGCACTCCTGTCCCCCTAAGAGGGGCTGGTCACATCAGTGTTAGTGAGATTAGGTGTAGCAGTCGTGCAAGTTGCCTCACCACTGGTGTCCGTCCCCTGTCCTTCTGTGCCCTCGGTAGATGCTGCAAGAGACAAAGACGTAGGTACAGTTTAGTGCCATACTCACAAACATCATATGCAAACAAAGCACAAAACAAGATGATGATACCCCCATGTTGCACACCACCCCTTGCAGTCTGCATGTGCAACCTTAATGCAAAAATCAAAAGATGCATGGTAACATGCATACTTGGCATTTATGACCCATGTGATGTTCACACAGCCAAATAGCTTCCCTTGCCTCCATGTAACCTGACATACAGATTCCTGTAAGCATACCTACGTGCCTGTAGGTGACAAAGATGTACATCTCAACATGTTGCCACAGTCACATATGGAGTCACTTTAAGGGGACAACACAGATACAGACTCCAAAACGTCCTTTTGCAATGGCCATAAGCTCCTGTTACCCACCATGTTGTGCTTTGAAGCACAACTACAGTTGCACAGTGGTGTCAGATGTGTATTTCAGACAATTTCGAGGTCAGGCACTGCACACATTGACGACAGCACACTAAGATAAGTCACGCTGCAGTTCACTGCCCAGTGATGTCCATGACTCTCCAAATGCAGCAGATGCCATAGGGACACTTCTCAGCATGCAATGTCAAGGGCCATTACATTAAACACATGAGAAAAGTACATGTAGCAAAAATGCATGACAGCTGCACTCAACACAGAGGCCACTTACAAGCCAGTGCATCACACTAAAAACATCACAGAGCTCCGCACTGGCTCAGTGTTGGGATAGATGTAGTCACTCATAGCCAAAGTCACCCTTTGCAGAATACTTACCCCAGCTTGCTGCTGATGGGCCCTCAGACGTCCATCCAGCTCTGGCTGTGTCACTGCCAAGATGTGGGCCATTAGTGGTGTCATGCTTCTGCGCGCCAACCTGCCAGTCCGAGGGAGCAGCCCCAGAGTCATCCCTGCCACGTTTTGCTCAGCCGGCAGATGTCATCCCACCTCTTGTGACAGTGTGTGTGCCATCAGTTGGAGACGCCCAGACCCTGCACCTTGCATGCAATGGCCCTTTATAAGGCCTTACGCTGGTGGACTTTAAGCTGCAGGCATGGGAAACAAGAGGAGGAAATATCAGTAACACTGGGTTATGTCCCACTGTGTCTCAGTACAGGAGCATGCATACATTTTTCACAACTATTCAGATATGTTCAGCAGAGGCCATACAGCATGACACGTAGTACATTAGCATAAGACAATCGTGCCTACATGCATGCAGGTGTGAGGATGGACACAGTACCTGGCCATCTCATCCACATGCAGAATGCCAGCACAGAAAGCAATGTGAAGAAGGCCGTCATCTGCAATGCAGTTTGTGAGTGAGCAAGACATACATTACATTGTAATTGATGTTTCGGGGGAGACTCACTGGGTCCAACAATGCACACCCCTCAATGTCCTTGGCCTGCGAATGGCTCACTGTGTCATGGAGGTCACATTTAGGGACATGATCTTACATTCCCACACCCTTCTCACGAGGTCTGTCTTCTGCAATCCATAGGCCTAAAATAGCTTATTGAGGAATACGGTGGCAGACAACACATATGTCTCACTCTGTCCATTCAGTGATGGGTCCCAGTCAAATTGGGCAGTAACTGTACAGGCCAGGGGGGCTCACACTGATGTTCAACGTAGGCCATCAGAACAGTCACATGCATGTACAAAATGAGAGGGTAAACAGTGCCTACACATGCGAGTCAGTACACTTAAGAAAAAGAATGGAAGGGGGATGTTTCTGAAGTACAACAATCTGCTGTGTCATATGAGTATTTCCACCAAGAGTGTCACCCTCAGTCATTTCACCTTTGTGCATACTGCTCACAGATCCATGGTGGCAATACAAAGTAAAACACACTTCCATCAGTACCCTCTAGACGAAAAGCCTTTGTAATGTCACAAATGAGAATGAGAAAAACTCATGGACTCGAACATCCATTAGCAGAGGCAATGTCTGTTCTGACTTCCACTTTCCTAACTAGCAGTGTTTCTGTATGGCTGCAAAAACACTGCATGTCCCTCCCATCCTGAAATGCAGCACGAGAAATGTGTAAAATAGGCAAGAAACCCCATTTTACTGAAGTCAGCATGCTAGGCAGCGTATCACTCAAACTCACACTCTCAGGCACATACTGCAGCAGATCAACTACATGTGTGCGCTCCCCTACTTTCACTCTGAAACACTTACCATGACATCAGGAGCACCATATAGCCTCCCATACTGTGTGAGCACCTCTTCCACCAGGACCTCCATCTCCTCTGTGGTGAAGGGACGGGCCCTGATGTTCTCAGTTCTTGTCATCACTGGGCCCAGGAGACAGGAACAGCAGAAGTTGGTGGTGAAGAGTGTCAATCAGCAGTGTCTGCATGCAGTGGAAATGTGTGGCTCTCTCCTATACATATATAGCCCCCTGGGGTAGTTTCAGTGGTACTAAGCTGCTGCAATAGGTGTTCCAGGTCAGCTTTTTTCAAATTCGACCAATGACCAGCCCGCTGTAGCGGAGCACGCCTACCACGATTTTCAAAAATGCATTTGTCTACCGCGATTGCGGTTCCCATTGGCTGTAAGGGCATCGGCATTGGCGGTGACACACCGCAGGGGCCAGATGGTCGCTATCGCGATCGTGCCTCTTCCAATTGCATCCAATGACCGGCCCCGCGGTAGCGGAGCACGCCTGCTGCAGTTTTCAACAGTGCATTTGTTTACCGCGATTGTGGTTCACATCGGTTGAATGGGCATGGGCATTGGCGGTGACACTCTGCGGGGCCCAGGCGGTCGTTACCTCAATTTGACAGCATGAAATTGGTGCCTATGGCCGTGATTGTGGTGGCGGAGCATGCCAACTGCCATTTTGCAATTTTTTATATCACTACCGCGATTGTGGTTCACATTGGTTGAATAGGCATGGGCATTGGCGGTGACACACCGCCGGGCACAGGCAGTCGCTACCGTGAATTGGCAGTATGAAATTGGTGCCTGTGGCCGTGATTGTGGTGGCGGAGCATGCCAACCACTATTTTGCAATGTGTATATCACTACCGCGATTGCGGTTCACAATGGTTGAATGGGCATGGGCATTGGCGGTGACACACCACGGGGCCCAGGCGGTCACTACCACAATTTGGCAGCATGACATTGGTGCCTATGGCAATGATTGTGGTGGCGGAGCACGCCTACGGCAACTATGGACACATCATGCTGTAGCAATGGCAATGGCCAGTTCTCAACATTGAACAGTGGACACTTACTATAAATCAAGCCACTAGATATTTCAAAACAATGCTAATATTACATTTGACTCACTGATGACTACACATGCCATGTCCGTGCACAGGATTACATGCATTGGCATGTACTCCCTCACATGTCACTTATGATATTGTTGTGCATGTACACAGATCTGTGGTGTGATGGACTCTGCAATATGTACACATGTCAACGTGTAATATGGCTAAGCAACACACAGTGATGATGTTCTGGCTACATAATGTGCCTAATTCACTGTGTACATTGCTTTGCTCATGTACATGCTTGATCTTTATGCACAGACTGTGCTCATTGTGTTGGTAATGTGTGCCCTGTTTGACTTACGCAAGGTGTGGCAGGTACAGCAGCTACGTAGAAGCTAGCAGTGTTGCTGTTTCACACATGTGCTGTATCAACTACTCTCAGGGCTGGTACACAAGATGTTGAAATGTACCATTTGGCATTCATATAGTCTGAATCTGTTTTGGGGGTTCTCACTGTGTGAATACTGGACAAGTGTACGACTAGTTTAGCTCAAGGTGTCCCTACATGTAACTTGTGCTGTAAGCTGAAGTTTAATGCCAGTCATTGTTGGCGCTGTGTCAGTCAAAACGTGTGATTTTGTACAGATTTCATAGTGTAATTTAATTGACATGTGTCCCCTTTCATCTCACCTAGGAGGCAACCAAATGTGCATCATCCATTCACATTGCTTGCGGGCTTGGAGGATGTGGACAGCATACGTAAATTCCGTTTGGATCGACCTAACCTTCAAGCCCTATGTGGTCAGTTGGAGCCACATCTGAGGCCTGGCAGGACGTGTAAAGTGCAACTGGTTCATTCCAGTACACGGTTTCCAGCGCAGGTGGGATGTCTCAACCAATGTTCAGCATGGTGCTCTGTGATGTCCTGTCCGCTATGATGACCTACAAGGACAGCTACATCCATTTCGCCAGGAGACATGAATTGGCAGCTGTGAAGGGGGATTTTTATGACCTTGCCCACATCCCTAATGTTGTTGGTGCCATTGACTGCACACATGTTGATCTGGTTCCACCACAGGCACGTGAGCACATTTACAGGAACAGGAAGCATTTCCATTCCATTAATGTTCAAGTGGTATGTCAAGCAGATATGATATTCTCCCATGTCTGTGCCAAATATCCTGGATCAGGCCATGACTCCTACATCCTGTGTAACAGCATCGTACCACAGCTGATGGCAAATCTGCATCCAGAGCGTGCATGGATTGTGGGTGAGTATGCAGAGTCAAGTAGCGTGTTATATGTGTGACATGCTGTCCTCTGCCAGTTATGTTACAAAATTGTTCTGTGTATCTCACACCTAGGTGACTCTGCATATCCCAACCGGCCTTGGTTGCTGAGTCCACTTAGGAATCCCAGGACCCCGGGTGAAGTCCGCTACAATGATGCACATGGGAGGACACATCGTGTGGTGGAGCGTAGTTTTGGTCTACTTAAGTTACGATTTCGCTGCCTGGACAACACCGGAGGTGCAGTGATGTACTCTCTCCAAAGGTGTGTCAGATCGTATTTGAATGCTGCTTGCTCCACAACCTGGCCATGTGCAAAAGAGATCCCCACTTCCTGGGTGATGATGAGCAGCCCAGGGCCCCACCTGCAAACCCACACATGTCCATGGATGAGGATAGTGGAGATGAGGCAGTTGTCGACCTGCGTCAATAGCTCATCAACTACTATTTCCCTTGAAGGTGAGTGAAAACGTACAATGGTGCCATTGTCTGCTGATTTTTCCCTGGACGGTCATATGAGCGTTTGGCAGGGGGGCATCTGCTGCGGGCTCAGCGGGGTCCGAGGACTCATCCCTCTCTGTGGCCGCAGGGGAGGTGGTGGGACTGTCATCCTGCCAGCCACTGGAGGGAGGTTAAACTGTTCTTTGGGCTGCAGGCCTGTCTCTCAGGAAACCCACAATCTGGCCCAAGAGGTCCACGATTTGGCCTTTATGTGTGTCCATGGACCTCAGCAGCAGCTGGACCTCACACAGTTCTTCCAGAACCTGGCCCATTGTTCCTGGGTGTGTTCATAGGCCCCAAGGACTCTTGTGATGTTGGCCAGGGCTTAGGCCCCAGTGCCCTGTTGGTTTTGTCACCCAGTTGCCCTCCCACCTGCCCTGCTGTCCCCTACATGTTGCATCACCACTCGACGCAACTGCTGCCTCCCCCTGCCCTCCTCAGATTGTGTGGTGGGGTGGGTATCCTCTGAGGCAGGGACAGTGTTGCAGGCAGCACTGGTGGTGGTGGTGGTGGAGGCCGCACAGGTCGTTACATCAGGAGTCAATACAGTTGTTGTTGCTGAGGTGGAGGTGGTGGAGACAGTGGGGGCCTGGGACCTGTTGCACCCTGGCAGGCCTGATGGGCCAGGTTCTGGGTCCGCATCCAAGGAATCTAGGGAGTCTGCATCAGAGAGTCCATGTTCCGGGGGGAAGACTGGCTCTGCAGGTTGGTGTTGTCGTCTGCAGCAGTCAGTTCTTCGTCACTTGTGTAAGAGAGGGGAAATGGTCATTGAAGTGCACCCCACAAGCTTGGTGTTAGATGTTTGGATGTTACATGTTATACCCCACACAGTTTACATTGACATCACTTTGTATGGCTGTACCGTACTGAGTATCATGACATGATGTGGAGGTACATACATTACTTGTCCATGGTGTGACATGTCAATAGATACCATGCGCCATGTACAGATTGTGTGATTACTAGGACATGTTGTCATCTAACGACTAGCAGCACAACAACTTTATGTGAAGCATCTTTGTTGTTTACTCTGCATGGAAGACATTACATCTGAGCATGAATTAGCCATTGTAATCTCATGCATACCTTAGTCATATCATGTGCTTTGCTTTCTTTTTACTACTGACCATGCTTGTTTTATTTTAATATGGGCTTCGAGGCTCTGCCCCCATTGCACTTACAGATAGCATTCAGTGCTGTGTATGATTGTGCCCTGAATTTCTTCAACATGTGATTGGTGAGTCACACTTTAGTTTCTGTGACAGTTACATACGCTTAGCTGTCTGCACACTGGAAGTGGCTATTGCATCTATGGCAAGTTTGGTGGGATGTGAGGGCTGGTGTGGTCATATGGCTCCATGCTTTTTGGGAGAAATGGCGGGGTGCATGCAATGTCTACCTACCTGTTCTGTGGCACATTTGCAGGGAATTTCTGACACACCTTTCTGGGTGTGGTGGAGTGCTCCATCTTGCTCAGCTTTGGGACAAGGGTGCCTGGTGGGAGTTGTAGTGCAGGCTTCCCAAACACAACCACCCCCTCCCTGTTAAGATGGCTACCTACCTGTAAGTTAGAAGGGAACAATACAATGTCTGCCACATGCTTCTGGCTGGGGGGAGAGTGTTACATCCTGGTGGGCTGTGGGACAAGGATGCCTGGTGGGAGTTGTAGTGCTGGATTCATGACCACAAAACCCCCTCTCTGTGAAGATAGCTACCTACCTGTAAGTTTTGTTAGTGAAATACAATGGCTGCCACATGCTTCTGGGTGGGGTGGAGTGCTCCATCTTGCTGAGCTGTGTGGCAAGGGTACATGGTGGGAGGGTTAGTGCTGGCTTCCTAACCACAAACTCCCTCCCTGTAAAGATGGTTTCCTCCCTATGAATTGGAGCAGAGGGAGGGAATAGGTTACACATGGCTCTTGGGTGGGGGGAGTGTTCCATCTTGCTCAGGGGTGAGCCAAGAGGGCATGAGAAGGCTACCTACTGTAACTTTGGTTTGTAAAATACAATGGCTGCCACTTGCTTCAGGGTGGGGTGGGGGAGTGCTCCATCCAGATGTGCTTTGGGACAAGGAGCCTGGTGGGAGTTGTAGTGCATGCTTCCTAACCACAAACCCCCCTCCCTGTTAAGATGGTTCCCTCCCTGTGAAGTTGAGCAGAGGGAAGGAATAGGTTACACATGGCTCTTGGGTGGGGGGAGTGTTTCATCCTGCTCAGGGATGAGAAAAGCAAGCATACAATGGCTACCTACCTGTGAGTTTGAAGGGAGCAATGCAATGTCTGCCACATGCCTCTGGCTGGGGGGGGGATGCTCCATCCTGCTCAGCTTTGGTACAAGGGTGTCTGGTGGGAGTTGTAGTGCAGGCTTCCCAAACACAGCCACCCCCTTCCTGTTAAGATGGCTACCTACCTGTTAGGTGAAGGTGGACAATGTAATGGCTGACACATGGTTGTGGGTGTGGGGAGTGCTCCATCCTGCTCAGGGGTGGGACAAGAGAGCATAAGATGGCTACCTACCTGTAAGTTTGGAGGGAGCAATGCAATGGCTGCCACATGCTTCTGGGTGGGGTGGAGTGCTCCATCTTGCTGAGCTGTGTGGCAAGGGTACATGGTGGGAGGTTTAGTGCTGGCTTCCTAACCACAAACTCCCTCCCTGTAAAGATGGTTTCCTCCCTATGAATTGGAGCAGAGGGAGGGAATAGGTTACACATGGCTCTTGGGTGGGGGGAGTGTCCCATCTTGCTCAGGGGTGAGCCAAGAGGGCATGAGAAGGCTACCTACCTGTAACTTTGGTTTGTAAAATACAATGGCTGCCACTTGCTTCAGGGTGGGGTGGGGGAGTGCTCCATCCAGATGTGCTTTGGGACAAGGAGCCTGGTGGGAGTTGTAGTGCATGCTTCCTAACCACAAACCCCCCTCCCTGTTAAGATGGTTCCCTCCCTGTGAAGTTGAGCAGAGGGAAGGAATAGGTTACAGATGGCTCTTGGGTGGGGGGAGTGTTCCATCCTGCTCAGTGATGAGAAAAGCAAGCATACAATGGCTACCTACCTGTGAGTTTGAAGGGAGCAATGCAATGTCTGCCACATGCCTCTGACTGGGGGGGGGGAATGCTCCATCCTGCTCAGCTTTGGTACAAGGGTGTCTGGTGGGAGTTGTAGTGCAGGCTTCCCAAACACAGCCACCCCCTTCCTGTTAAGATGGCTACCTACCTTAGGTGAAGGTGGGCAATGTAATGGCTGACACATGGTTGTGGGTGTGGGGAGTGCTCCATCCTGCTCAGGGGTGGGACAAGAGAGCATAAGATGGCTACCTACCTGTAAGTTTGGAGGGAGCAATGCAATGGCTGCCACATGCTTCTGGGTGGGGTGGAGTGCTCCATCTTGCTGAGCTGTGAGACAAGGGTGCATGGTGGGAGTTGTAGTGCTGGCTTCCTAACCACAAACCCCCCTCCCTGTAAACATGGTTCCCTCCCTATGAAGTGGAGCAGAGGGAGGGAATAGGTTACACATGGCTCTTGGGTGGGGTAGTGTTCTATCCTGCTCAGGGGTGAGACAAGAGTACATGAGAAGGCTACCTACCTGTAAGATGGTTAGTGAAATACAATGGCTGCCACTTGCTTCAGGGTGGGGTGGGGGACTGCTCCATCCTGGTGTGGAGTGGGAATAGTAATTTTTACCCCTACGCTATCCAACACTTTCCCTACTGTTGCACTCACTGGTGTGGGAATAGTCATTTTTACCCCTACGCTATCCAACACTTTCCCTACTGTTGCACTGACTTGACTGGAGTGGTAATTTTAAGTGTATTTTTTTTAATTAGTTCAATGTTTTACTTTATAATTGAATTGTTTTTTAAAATTGATTTTATGTTATTGTATATATATATATATATATTCAATGAAAAAACCATAGGTTTCACACACGTTATAGTTAGGAATTAGCATTTAAAAAACCTTAGAAATTCAATGAAAAAACCAAAGGTTTCACACACTTTATAGTTAGCTGGACATTTTACTCGTAAAAAACCATTGAAATTCCCCCGTTATAGTTAGTTAAGCTAACTATAACTCGCGCGCCCGCAATGCACTGCTGATGACGTCACATATTACATCACTCATGACATGGTCAGTGACATCACTCATGACATCACTGATGACATCTCAAATGACATCACTGATGACATCACTGATGACATCATCCCGTGAATGTGTGTTTTTCTGAAAATTAAATATGTTTTATATATGTATATCTCAAGGTCGATGGAAGAATAAATGGGTATATAAGTGTCTAAATGGATGATTTGTTTTTGAAAAATTGATTGTGTAACTGACTGATTAAGTGTATCTTAGTGAATACATGGCTTAGTGAGTAATGTTTAAATATGTAAATATCTGTATCAGTCTCTCACTTTGTGTATAAGTGGCTGCATGGGTTGGTGAGTAGCTACTTGAGTGTATATATAGGTTATTAGTTGGTTTTTTGAGTATCAGTATAAGTGTCTGATGTCTGTATGGTTCGATGGGGGGTATTACGTAGTGCATAGGTGCATGAATGAGTGACTCACTGTTTGTATGTGTTGAAGATAGTATGTGTGCAGGACTGCATGGGTGGATGAGTGTGTGTATGGGTGTGTTAGTGAGTGAATGACTGTCTCTACAGTGTCTTTATGAGTAACTACATATGTTTTTAACTAGTATATGTGACTATTGGTGTATATAAGTGAGTATATGTGAGAGTGAGAGATTGAAAGAGTTCCTGTGTGAATAAGTATGTGTTTCTATAAGTGATTGTTTAAAAGACTAAGTATGTGCAAGTTTCCGTAGAAGTAAGTGTGGTGGTGTGTGTATAACTGTATATGCAAGTAAATGGATGTTTGATTCTTTATTAGCATGAGTGACTATGTGTGTGAGTAACTCTACGGATGAGTGGCATTGTGTAACAGGATGTATAGGTGTATGAGTACATATGATGAGTGAGTACATGTATGAGTGACTGTATAGGACTGTTGGTGAATGAGTGGATGTGTATGTGGATCTTAGAATTACTGAAGAGGTTGTTGTAACTGGTATTGGTATGTCCATTGTTTTGAAAAGTTTAGTCTCTATTTATGAATGTGTGTATCAAAGGTTATATTAGGGTGAGTGGAGGTCTGCCACTCTATCACAAGGATGATGTCATCAGTGATGTCATCAGTGATGTCATTTGAGATGTCATCAGTGATGTCATGAGTGATGTCACTGACCATGTCATGAGTGATGTAATATGTGACGTCATCAGCAGTGCATTGCGGGCGCGCGAGTTATAGTTAGCTTAACTAACTATAACGGGGGAATTTCAATGGTTTTTTACGAGTAAAATGTCCAGCTAACTATAACGTGTGTGAAACCTTTGGTTTTTTCATTGAATTTCTAAGGTTTTTTAAATGCTAATTCCTAACTATAACGTGTGTGAAACCTATGGTTTTTTCATTGAATTAGCAAGGTTTTTTAAATGCTAATTCCTAACTATAACGTGTGTGAAACCCATGGTTTTTTCAGTGAATTTGCAAGGTTTTTTAAATGCTAATTTTTTTTTTCTTCTATTTTTTTAAACATATTTTTAATTTAATGTTCTAACCTTTTATAAAGACTATGATTAAATTTTTAAAATTCTTTAATATGTTTTTTTAAATATATTTCATAAAATAAACATGTTATAATTTTTTCCAGTACATTTTTTCCTTTTTTTTTTAGTACGCGTACCGTAAGCTTACGGTAAGCGTACGGTTTACGCAACGCCCGTAATTTATCTACGCTGTTTGCGTATAGTTACGCAATTTGCGTAGCCGCGCGTACTCCGCGTGGGACGCGTACGCGTGTACGCTACACGCGCACGTTACGCGGAAGTGTCGGGTAGTGACTGTTATGCGCATGCGTGCAAGCGCGTGTCTTTTTTACGCGCATGCGCACTTTTGCCGTAAGTGTACCGTAAGCGTACCATAAGCGTACGGTAGGTCATGTGATCATGAAACACAACTTTTGATTGGTTGAAACTACTTTCAGTTCTAGAACTCTCCTACACCACACCCATTCCCCTCATTTCTGCTTGTGATCCCTTAGGAGAAGGAGCTGGGTTGTCTTTGTGATACGATGGCAGAACAGCAGAGCTCTTCTGAGAGTGAGGCTAGCACTAGCAGCACTACCTTGAGGCAGAGAGCGAGGAAACAAAAGACCTCTTATGTATGGGATTATTTTACTTTTCCTGAAGGCCAGCCAAAGGTAAATGCACCCTTAGTGACTTGCAAGCTGTGTCAGCGTGTACTTTCAAGAGGTAATCCTGACAGGAAGTATTCCTTTGGGAATCATACCATGATGAGGCACCTCAGGGATGTACACAGAAGGACACATGCTCGACTTTTTGGAGGTAACCCTTCAGAAAGTCAACCAAGCACATCCACAGCAGCTCAGCCTGGACCATCATCTGCAGGGCTGACTCCTTCTTCTGCAGGTCAGGTGAGCCCTTCATCTGTGGGGGGAGCATCTCCTTTTGCTGGCCCTCTGGAAATTAACCCTCGATTTCTGAGGGTTGATATTCGATGTGCCTCTTGTCATGATCTAATTTGTCATAGGGAGACCAGTGTTTCCCTAGTGAACCTCAAAATAGATCAGCACACTTGTCACAGAGACTAATTTTCCCATTCTTTCTTTCCTCTCTCACTGCATGAACACAACGGCTCTTTTAAGAGCCAACCTTATCTTTCATCTTTTTTTTATAGATGTTTTTAAAAACTTTTTTTTTTTTTTTTACCGTACGCGTACGGTGCGCGTAATTTTTTTTTTTTTTTTTTAAAAACACTAAAAATCAATAATCACATTACAAGGACTTTGAAACACTACAATTATTATTATTGACTTACCATACCCACTCAAAAAAATATTTATTCATTTGTTTTTTTTAAAAAAAATTGCTTTAAAAATGGTTCTAGTTTTCGAAAATTTTCTATATCAATCTGAAAAAAAAGAAAAAAGTATTAATATTTTTTAAACATTTTAAAATACAGTACACGTATTTACATATTTACCAAAAAATATTTTTGCCTTATTTTTGCTGTTTTCAGAATATATTGCATTTCACTTTAAATTGTGAAAGCAATTGCATTCATCATTTAACAGCGGGCAAAAAAAAAATAACAATCTCAAAGATTGTATTAAAAAAGCCCAGAATCTCTTCTCACTTAAACTTAACATTACAGAAATGCATAATATTCTAAAAAAATATCATCAAAAAACAATACTTATTTCTTTAAAAAACCGTCTGATATTTTTGTTTCAGAAGTATAATCACAATATTATATCTCAAATAACTCCACAATACATCTGATTCCATTTCCTTTAGGCCAAATAGTAATTTAAAAAAAATTTTGGGATTAAATTTCCAATGGTAATCCAATAAAATTCTAAAGTTTAATTTGTCCAGATCTCACCGATTCTCTGTAACATTTTGGTTCACGAAATTTTTTTTAATAATTTATTAAGTCCACAATAGAATTGGTTACTTTTCCGCATGGCCAAATAGTAATTTTTAAAATCTTTTTTGAAAAAATTTCCAATGGCACTCCAATAACATTCCAAAATTTAAATTGTGCAGATGTTACCGATTATCTCTAAATTATTGGTTTTTGTAAGTTTCATTAAAAATTAAAAAAGTCCACATTACAATTGGTTATCTTTCCATTAGGCCAAATGATAATTTAAAAAATCTTTTTTTTAGAAAATTCCAATGGTAATCCAGTAAAATGGTAAAATTATTTTGTCCAGATCTTGCCAAGTCTCTCTAAAATTTAGGTTTCAGGAAGATTAGATAGGAATTTGCTAAATCAAAAGGCAAACGTTGTTTGAAAATCAATTGGGAATCATTACACAGTGTCCAGCCTTTTTCACATTTAAGATAAACTGTGTAATGTCCAGAAGTAACAGTAGGTCCATCATGGAAAATTATTGCAACAGTTACAAAAGTTTTTCCTGAAATTGATAATTGCTGTCCTGTAAACTTCTTTATTAAAGTATCCAATTTTGAACCATCAGCTCTACATCGTTGCATCATTAAAATTACATACTGTCCGTATTCCTTTAAAATTAATGTTGAAAACATGTCAGATTTACACTCACCGCATTTCATGCTATGATTAGCATCTTTAACTAATTTTGCAAAAGTGACTGTTTTACTCTCTGGCAATGTCAAATAAATAAACCTTTCATTATCAACATTAGAGCCACATATATTATAACAGTTTTCACAACTATGTTCCCATTTATAAGAGAGACCAAATAAAATATCAATTGCAACTTCTTCTACTTCCAGTACCTGAAGAAAATACATCAAAAATTCGTGTGCATCTTGCTGTTCATTTTGAGAAAACTGTGTTCGTCCTGAACATATATCTAAAAGTTTTCTAATTTCAGTAGCACTTTCTATTTGAGTTTTATCTTTACTCAGCTTTTGAAAAAGGAGACTCAGCTCAGAACAGAATCTTTTTCCCTGATTTACTATTATCTGCTCTTGCAAACTTTCCAGATAAAATGCAACATTCAGCACTACATTTGCGTAGCAGTTGACACCAGAGCTATTTTCAAAATGACATCCTACAACCTGTTCTTCATTTTCCTTTTTCTTTTTGCTTGCAATTACATCACTCCTCTTTTTTTTCCTCTTCTCTACATCTTCATTACAGATATTCTCATTTTTTCTTTTACGAGAAACTACACGTTTCTCCAACACAGGATACTGACCTAAATGAGGAGCATAGCTTCTTCTTAATCTATTATACTCCTTTACACAGTTTGTATCAGCACTAACTTTTGAATCATCAAAGTCTATCATGAATAAACCTGATAATGTTTTCACTCGTGACAAAGCAACATATGCCATACCTTCTTTGAACACAGTTGAACCAATGTTCACAAATGCACAATCTACAGTCAATCCTTGAGACTTGTGAATAGTTACAGCATATGCTAGAGAAAACGGAAACTGCTTCCTACGTACATATAAGTCTTTCACAAGCATGAAACGAACTGTACAACGACAAATATCTTTAACTTCTTCTATCTGATCAAATTTTATTTTTAAACATTCAATTCCATCTTTTTTCTGATAATTAATAAAACCCACAACTCTTCCCATAGCTCCATTAACTAAACCTTTTTCAACATCCAAATTTCTTCTTAAAAATACTCTACAGTTCATGCAAACATATAGATTTTTTTCTAATCCAGCTGTTTTGGAGATGTTCTTCTCTAGTGAATCCAATTTATTTTTCAGTTTGCCTGTTACTGTGACAGTAATTCTTCCATCCTCAATTTTGTCCACTGCTTCCAATTTCCTGATCTCTTCCTTTTCCAATTTCAAAAGCTCCTCATTAAATATTGAGCATTCACGTAGAGTTGGCATTAAGCAGATGACACTTTTGTTTTCTGCAATGTTCTTGTATATTTTCTCTGCAACTATTTCTTCCTTTGGAAATAAATTATGTAGCAGCCGACTCTGTAATGCTTTTTTGCCAACTTCTGTGAGTAGTCCAATTCTGATATCTTTCAGAATACTTCCATATTCTTCATCGCTTGCTTGCCTCATATTAGTAGTAAGTTCCTTGTACTCAAAGAAGGACCAAATATTTGTATTTCCGATGCTTCCCAATGACTTCTTCGTGTCTTCATGTGTGACAGTATTAAACACTGGTTGTCCTTTAACTGGAGTAAGTTGCAAAAGATCTCCAAAAACTATGACGTGTTTTCCACCAAATAACATGTCATAGTCTGTCTTCAAAATTTGCTGCATTCTTAAATGCACAAAGGCAAGCATTAAGTTTGATACCATGCTCACCTCATCAATAATGAGAACTTGCATCTTCTTCAATACTCTTGAAACTTCCAAGGATGCTTCTCCAGTTAGCTTGTTGTATTGTATTTTGTTCTCATGCTCCACTGGTAACATTAGCAAACGATGTAAAGTGATTCCTTTTATGTTATATGCTGCTAACCCAGTTGGAGCAGTAACCACACAAGACAAAGTAGAATCTGTTTTTTGCTGTAGGTAGCTTCTGATGACTTTTATAAGGAAACTTTTTCCAGTTCCAGCTTGTCCGCTTACATACATCCTGATTGGATGAAATGATGTGCATGAGCACTCTTTTTTTTCATGTAGAAATCCGTGATCAATTTTGTTTCTGATCTCTTCATAAATTTGTTGCTGCTCTTGATTCAGTTGTCTTTCCAAATTTTCTAAGTCTATAAAGTCTTCTTGAGCTTGATTCATAGCCGTTTCCACTTCATTCATGGCTATTGATGCTTCATTTTCAACGATTGGTTGTCCTAGGGGATCTTGACTGAGTGTTCCTGAACTTTGGCTGTCCTGAGAACTGTCTCTAGCTATTTCTGCTGCAATTGTAGTTTCCTGTTCAATTTCTTCATTTAACATTTGCAGATAACTTGAGAATGTACTGCATTGTATGCTGTCTTTGCAAGCATTAAAAGAATCTTCATAGCTTTGAAATTCTCCCAGTAGTTCATCCTCTGTACGCCATGGTTTAAACAACTGTAAAAGAGCCAAGTAGTAAAATTCCTTCTTGTCAGTAGTGTCGCAACTCAGCTTCCTGTGATTTATCAAACTTCCTTTTGTTTGCTTCACCAAACATCCTTCCTCACCAACGACTTTATATTTTCCATTGTTGATGTCTTCTGCGGCTTTCCGTGAATAAATGTAGTTCTGCAGCACTTCATAGAGACACATGTTCTCCAGATGTTGACTTCTCTTGGGATAATATGTGTCCAACATGTTTGATTTCAAAATATCTGTACTTTCTGGGTCATTCTCGGCCAAATATTCAATTTCTCCAACAGATTTCAGTACCCGATTTCTCATTGCTGCAAGGCCTAAAGTTGCCCAAATTATTCTTCTTGACTTCGAGTAGAGACTTGCAGAAGATAACCTATCTGAACGTTCGTAGGATCCAATTTCTCGATGCGATAACATCTTCAAACTGAAACTGTACAGCTTCTTACTGACAGTCTTCTCGTGAGAAATCTCTTCCCACATTTCCTTCAATTCTGTTTTTTCTGATTTCGTAATGTAAGACGTTACATATCGAGCAACAGCAATGGAATTGTCAGCTACATACTGTATATCCATGTTAGCGTTCCACATGGATAAAATGACTGGGTTGTAGTCATTTATATTTTTTGATTATTCTTTTCTTTTTAGGTTGTAGGTATTCTTAGGTGATTTTCTTGTGATAGTATGTCTCACAGCTGACATAAAACTGTTGACTCTTCCATTTGAAAGAACAGGTCTAGGAAATCCAAATCGACATTTAGTGTAGTATTTATCTTTGCTCTTGTATTTCCGTCGACAGTATTTTCCACACCGATGACTTTGGAAACGTAAAACTTGCTCCTTTAACTTTTTCTCTTCTGTGCTTTTTGGTATAGCACATGTTGCATATTCTTCAATGAAAGATAACACTGCTTCATCAGTATCTGTTCCAAACTTTGGGGCATCCTTGATCCACAACAGCATATGAATATGAGGAGCACCTCTTGCCTGGTACTCTTTTCTCCAAAAGAAATCTACTACTTCTCCAAGAGGTGGATTTTTTTTATTGCAGATGAAGGACATCATAGCCTCAAATCTATGATTGAAATATCTGCAAACATTAACCGGATCCAATGAGCACAGTTCTCCTGCTGTCTTGTATTCGATGTTTTTAATGTTTGAATTTGCCTCTCGTAGAAAATCCAGTAAATCATCCCAAGCGTACTCCGCACAGCTTAGGGTAACGAACCATGTTGGTGTTCCTAAATTCCGTAACATGCATTTTAATTCACCATGGCGTCGGTACCAATATTCATTTGTCCCACGCTGACAAGCCATCAGATTGATCAGTTGTGTTTCCAAATGATCATCTCGGTGCTGCACTTTCTCCATAAAATCCTTAGCAGACACATTTTGTAAATGTACTACACTTTTTAAAATGTGATTTACTGCATAAGACAGTGCAGACAAGTCGCTTTCAAATAAAAGATGGAACAAATAAGGAATACTTTGTCGAAATCTGGGATCTTCAGCATATAGTCTTGTAGTCCGATACTCAGAAGCTGGAATCTGTTCTGGACGTTCATCGTATCGTCCTCCTTTTCCTTTAGGAAACAGCTGGGGAAAACATCGAGCTTCCAAGCTCTCCTCCCATACACTCACGGGAGTTCCTTTTGCTTTCTTCATCTGAAAGAGATCAATATTATCTCCCATAACTTCTTTTGAATGAAGAGGATGTATGCTAAAATGTTCATAAATTTCTTCTTCCTTTGACTTGTCCACTTTTTCAATTTGTCCAGTTGGTGTTTCTGTGTCTTCTTGTAAATCTTCTTCTTCTTCTTCTTCTATATAAATTGATTCATACCATTTGTTATTCCTTTTCAAATACAAATTTGCTCTTTGTACTTTCTGCACATCTACCAGCTCCTGCCAAATCTTCTTATTCTTTGTAGGTACACCATTAACCAGAATAACTAATGGTTCAGTTTCCAAAGTATCCGCATCAATAGTTTCCATATTTTTTTTCAAATCCAAGGGCAAATACACCACTCTTCCTTTTAAACCTCTCAGTAAATCAGAAGGAGGTAATTTACCAGTTTTGGGCTCCATACGTACTATGGTCTGGAACGGATGAACACATTGAATGAGTATAGACTCATATGTATTTAATTCAGAAAGTTCAGCAGGAATAGCATCCAATTCTAAATTATTATGTACAGCTCTGGTCGGCATTCTATTTTCCTCTAACTTGTTGTAACAGTATTTACAAATACGCTGATCTTCACCCAAATCAAAACAATTTTCTAGAAATATATATGTGGCAAAATCCTTCCACTTATAATTAACTTCATTTTCACTCTTTCTGTAGAGATCAACATTCCTAGTTTGTTTTCTATAATGAGTTCTGCAGCAACAAATACAAGTAAAATTTGGTCTTTCATTAGAGACTATTGCAAATTTTGTTATGTGATCATTAAATGTGTTACTTACAGAGGGTTCTACATTCTCTTCCACTTCTTCCTCATTTACTGTGTCCTTCTCTGCACTGTTTTGTTCAGGACCAAAGTAACAAAACTGAATTTCATCAACAACCTTCTCTACATCTGATACCGTTCCTCGGAACAGAGCCCTATTCAATTCATTTAACTTTATTGCTGGACTTTTGGCAAAATACAACCGTCTCACAAACTTTCTCATTTCAGTATGATGAACAGCCAGCATCCTAAAATGATGGAAAACACTATTGCACACTTTTCTAGATAGACAAGCCAGAGAATGACCCTGCAAACCAGTATTCTCTCTCACTCTGCATGGATCCAGACTTTGAAGCATCTTAATCTTCTGTTTTATACTTTTTTTACTATATTCTCTTAGAAACTCTCGAAATTTGTCAATAGATTCCTGACGCACAGTGCAAATACTACTACAATTCCAAGTGTACACTGGGGCTTTAGGACGTCTCCCCATAGCCTCATCTGCCATCACTTGTACCTCATCTCTTGGAACCATTATCTCCTTCTCCATTATGCAACCATTTTTTACTTCGTAAGAACGACCTCTGGTGTCAACTGCATGCAGCAAACTATTACTTTGAAAATAGCTCTCTTCATTAAAAAAAGGTTCACTACTTGAACTATGCATCCACTTTCCTAAAAACACTTTACAAAAGTTTGTTCTGTTCACTACTCTTTTCCTTTTGCTATGTGATTTCAGTACATTAACCATTTTGTCTAATGTACGCATCCTATTCAAAATTAAAATGAATAGTTTCCTTTTTAATTCTAATGCCTTTGCTGCAATGGCTTCTATTTCTTTTTTTCTTTTATAAAACTTTGTCTTTTTCTTATATTTCTTCACATCCTTCATCAAATTGGACATAACTCTTCTCTGAATCATTTTTCTACGTATCTCTTTAAACGCTGTTTTTCTATTTATATAAATCTTTTCAGTTGCTGAAGGTATATTTGCATTAACTAAATTGTCAATTTTTTCCTCTCCTTTTTTGTTCAAAACATCCTTTCGAGTACAGACATTTTGTACATTTTTCATTCTTTTGAATATATTTTTTAGAAATTGTTTTTTCTGCTTACCAGAAGATTTTTTCTTTTTCCCAACATGAGCATCTTCTACTAACTTTGGTCCTCTAGTTGTCTTCAAATATAGGTTTTTTTTGTGCGTTTTTTGAACTCTGGATTTTGTAGGCATCTTACATTTTGTCCACTGCTCTTCAGCAATACCTGAAAAAAACTAAAAAAAAATTCCTATATTTTATTTAAATATATTACTACATTTCTTTTCACTATAGTCACAAAACGTAATTTCTTTGCCAATTTGAATACACACTTACTGCTCTTTTTTTTTGGCAAGTTAAAATCACTTTTACAGACTGACACATTATGAAACCACTTTTCAGTTTTTTTAAAAAGCCCATGTCCAGACTGCTTTTTCAGACCACCACCATGTGTATCCTCGGTGACTGCCTACACTCCAGCAAGGGCAACCAGCCTTAGTGATGCTGAATGTATTTGCATTACAGACTGAAACCTCAAAACCCCACTCGCTTGTAAATACTGTGCATGATTATACATGGAAAGGAGCTGGGTGTGTGCTAAGAGTCTGTTCTTCCCCCAAAAAATCGCTCCCCCTTTTTCCTACTAATGCAACTGTGAAATCACCACAGCAAAACGCAATAAATCTCTGCCTGTAAATCCTATTTGCACACAGAGTCATGTTTTCACATTAGTCACAAAACGAAATTTCTTTGCCAATTTGAATGCACACTTACTGCTCTTTTTTTTGGCAAGTGAAAATCACTTTTACAGACTGACACATTATGAAACCACTTTTCAGATTTTTTTTAAAAAGCCCATGTCCAGACTGCTTTTTCAGACCACCACCATGTGTATCCTCGGTGACTGCCTACACTCCAGCAAGGGCAACCAGCCTTAGTGATGCTGAATGTATTTGCATTACAGACTGAAACCTCAAAACCCCACTCGCTTCTAAATACTGTGCATGATTCCACATGGTAAGCAGCTGGGTGTGTGCTAAGAGTCTGCTTCTTCCCCCAAAAAATCGCTCCCCCTTTTTCCTACTAATGCAACTGTGAAATCTCCAGAGCAAAACGCAATAAATCTCTGCCTGTAATTCCTATTTGCACACAGAGTCATGTTTTCACATTAGTCCCAAAACGAAATTTCTTTGCCAATTTGAATGCACACTTACTGCTCTTTTTTTTTGGCAAGTGAAAATCACTTTTACAGACTGACACATTATGAAACCACTTTTCAGATTTTTAAAAAAAAGCCCATGTCCAGACTGCTTTTTCAGACCACCACCATGTGTATCCTCGGTGACTGCCTACATTCCAGCAAGGGCAACCAGCCTTAGTGATGCTGAATGTATTTGCATTACAGACTGAAACCTGAAAACCCCACTCGCTTGTAAATACTGTGCATGATTATACATGGAAAGGAGCTGGGTGTGTGCTAAGAGTCTGCTTCTTCCCCCGAAAAATCGCTCCCCCTTTTTCCTACTAATGCAACTGTGAAATCACCAGAGCAAAACGCAATAAATCTCTGCCTGTAAATCCTATTTGCACACAGAGTCATGTTTTCACATTAGTCACAAAACGAAATTTCTTTGCCAATTTGAATGCACACTTACTGCTCTTTTTTTTGGCAAGTGAAAATCACTTTTACAGACTGACACATTATGAAACCACTTTTCAGTTTTTTTAAAAAGCCCATGTCCAGACTGCTTTTTCAGACCACCACCATGTGTATCCTCGGTGACTGCCTACACTCCAGCAAGGGCAACCAGCCTTAGTGATGCTGAATGTATTTGCATTACAGACTGAAACCTCAAAACCCCACTCGCTTCTAAATACTGTGCATGATTCCACATGGTAAGCAGCTGGGTGTGTGCTAAGAGTCTGCTTCTTCCCCCAAAAAATCGCTCCCCCTTTTTCCTACTAATGCAACTGTGAAATCACCAGAGCAAAACGCAATAAATCTCTGCCTGTAATTCCTATTTGCACACAGAGTCATGTTTTCACATTAGTCACAAAAAGAAATGTCTTTGCCAATTTGAATGCACACTTACTGCTCTTTTTTTTTGGCAAGTGAAAATCACTTTTACAGACTGACACATTATGAATCCACTTTTTAGATTTTTTTAAAAAGCCCATGTCCAGACTGCTTTTTCAGACCACCACCATGTGTATCCTCGGTGACTGCCTACACTCCAGCAAGGGCAACCAGCCTTAGTGATGCTGAATGTATTTGCATTACAGACTGAAACCTCAAAACCCCACTCGCTTCTAAATACTGTGCATGATTCCACATGGTAAGCAGCTGGGTGTGTGCTAAGAGTCTGCTTCTTCCCCAAAAAAATCGCTCCCCCTTTTTCCTACTAATGCAACTGTGAAATCACCAGAGCAAAACGCAATAAATCTCTGCCTGTAATTCCTATTTGCACACAGAGTCATGTTTTCACATTAGTCCCAAAACGAAATTTCTTTGCCAATTTAAATGCACACTTACTGCTCTTTTTTTTTTGGCAAGTGAAAATCACTTTTACAGACTGACACATTATGAAACCACTTTTCAGATTTTTTTTAAAAAAGCCCATGTACAGACTGCTTTTTCAGACCACCACCATGTGTATCCTAGGTGACTGCCTTCACTCCAGCAAGGGCAACCAGCCTTAGTGATGCTGAATGTATTTGCATTACAGACTGAAACCTCAAAACCCCACTCGCTTCTAAATACTGTGCATGATTATACATAGAAAGGAGCTGGGTGTGTGCTAAGAGTCTGCTTCTTCCCCCAAAAAATCGCTCCCCCTTTTTCCTACTAATGCAACTGTGAAATCACCAGAGCAAAACGCAATAAATCTCTGCCTGTAATTCCTATTTGCACACAGAGTCATGTTTTCACATTAGTCCCAAAACGAAATTTCTTTGCCAATTTGAATGCACACTTACTGCTCTTTTTTTTTGGCAAGTGAAAATCACTTTTACAGACTGACACATTATGAAACCACTTTTCAGATTTTTTTAAAAAAGCCCATGTCCAGACTGCTTTTTCAGACCACCACCATGTGTATCCTCGGTGACTGCCTACACTCCAGCAAGGGCAACCAGCCTTAGTGATGCTGAATGTATTTGCATTACAGACTGAAACCTGAAAACCCCACTCGCTTGTAAATACTGTGCATGATTATACATGGAAAGGAGCTGGGTGTGTGCTAAGAGTCTGCTTCTTCCCCCAAAAAATCGCTCCCCCTTTTTCCTACTAATGCAACTGTGAAATCACCAGAGCAAAACGCAATAAATCTCTGCCTGTAAATCCTATTTGCACACAGAGTCATGTTTTCACATTAGTCACAAAACGAAATTTCTTTGCCAATTTGAATGCACACTTACTGCTCTTTTTTTTTGGCAAGTGAAAATCACTTTTACAGACTGACACATTATGAAACCACTTTTCAGTTTTTTTAAAAAGCCCATGTCCAGACTGCTTTTTCAGACCACCACCATGTGATCCTCGGTGACTGCCTACACTCCAGCAAGGGCAACCAGCCTTAGTGATGCTGAATGTATTTGCATTACAGACTGAAACCTCAAAACCCCACTCGCTTCTAAATACTGTGCATGATTCCACATGGTAAGCAGCTGGGTGTGTGCTAAGAGTCTGCTTCTTCCCCCAAAAAATCGCTCCCCCTTTTTCCTACTAATGCAACTGTGAAATCACCAGAGCAAAACGCAATAAATCTCTGCCTGTAATTCCTATTTGCACACAGAGTCATGTTTTCACATTAGTCACAAAAAGAAATTTCTTTGCCAATTTGAATGCACACTTACTGCTCTTTTTTTTTGGCAAGTGAAAATCACTTTTACAGACTGACACATTATGAATCCACTTTTTAGATTTTTTTAAAAAGCCCATGTCCAGACTGCTTTTTCAGACCACCACCATGTGTATCCTCGGTGACTGCCTACACTCCAGCAAGGGCAACCAGCCTTAGTGATGCTGAATGTATTTGCATTACAGACTGAAACCTCAAAACCCCACTCGCTTCTAAATACTGTGCATGATTCCACATGGTAAGCAGCTGGGTGTGTGCTAAGAGTCTGCTTCTTCCCCCAAAAAATCGCTCCCCCTTTTTCCAACTAATGCAACTGTGAAATCACCAGAGCAAAACGCAATAAATCTCTGCCTGTAATTCCTATTTGCACACAGAGTCATGTTTTCACATTAGTCCCAAAACGAAATTTCTTTGCCAATTTAAATGCACACTTACTGCTCTCTTTTTTTGGCAAGTGAAAATCACTTTTACAGACTGACACATTATGAAACCACTTTTCAGATTTTTTTAAAAAAGCCCATGTACAGACTGCTTTTTCAGACCACCACCATGTGTATCCTCGGTGACTGCCTTCACTCCAGCAAGGGCAACCAGCCTTAGTGATGCTGAATGTATTTGCATTACAGACTGAAACCTCAAAACCCCACTCGCTTCTAAATACTGTGCATGATTATACATAGAAAGGAGCTGGGTGTGTGCTAAGAGTCTGCTTCTTCCCCAAAAAAATCGCTCCCCCTTTTTCCTACTAATGCAACTGTGAAATCACCAGAGCAAAACGCAATAAATCTCTGCCTGTAAATCCTATTTGCACACAGAGTCATGTTTTCACATTAGTCACAAAACGAAATTTCTTTGCCAATTTGAATGCACACTTACTGCTCTTTTTTTTTGGCAAGTGAAAATCACTTTTACAGACTGACACATTATGAAACCACTTTTCAGTTTTTTAAAAAAGCCCATGTCCAGACTGCTTTTTCAGACCACCACCATGTGTATCCTCGGTGACTGCCTACACTCCAGCAAGGGCAACCAGCCTTAGTGATGCTGAATGTATTTGCATTACAGACTGAAACCTCAAAACCCCACTCGCTTCTAAATACTGTGCATGATTATACATGGAAAGGAGCTGGGTGTGTGCTAAGAGTCTGCTTCTTCCCCCAAAAAATCGCTCCCCCTTTTTCCTACTAATGCAACTGTGAAATCACCAGAGCAAAACGCAATAAATCTCTGCCTGTAATTCCTATTTGCACACAGAGTCATGTTTTCACATTAGTCACAAAACGAAATTTCTTTGCCAATTTAAATGCACACTTACTGCTCTTTTTTTTTGGCAAGTGAAAATCACTTTTACAGACTGACACATTATGAATCCACTTTTTAGATTTTTTTAAAAAGCCCATGTCCAAACTGCTTTTTCAGACCACCACCATGTGTATCCTCGGTGACTGCCTACACTCCAGCAAGGGCAACCAGCCTTAGTGATGCTGAATGTATTTGCATTACTGACTGCAACCTCAAACCCTTAAAGTATTCCTTATTTTTACCAGTACACCTTAATTTATCATGAAAAAATAGTCCATATTATTTTACATGTTTCTCACATTTAAATTTCTCCCAAAACAGAAAATAATAAACACAACTTCTACAAAAGGAATTCCAATTCTATTATTCATTTCTTAATTTACCATATACATCCCCTCTCAAACTCATAACTCACCTTTAAAATTAGTTAGTTGTGAAAGAAATGTGGCACTCAAACAGCAGATTATCAGAGCCAGGATCTCTGTTCTCTACACCTCTCTCCTCTCAGCAGAACCAGAAAATGGCAAAGTTTCCCTCTATTTTTCCACACATATACATGTAAGTTTCAAATCTCAGTGCTTCCCCCTTTCTTTCAAATGTAATCACACATTTCTATTGGTTGAAAACCAACCCTTTTCTTAAAGTACCCTTCCCCCAACTTGACTTCTGCCTGCTACCATAGCAACACCTCATGGAACACTGCTGTGTGGAGTTAGGTCAGAAGTTCGCCCAACAATGTTTCAATTCCACAGAGCAAGAGTGCTTGACTTTTCAAACCTTACAGCAAATCCATAGTACTGTTCTTTGGTAACACATTTTTCTGTACCAATACAAAACATGCTTCTATCAATTTACACATACAGCCTAGTTTTTAGTGTAGAATGGTATGAAACAGCCAATCAGTTCTTTTTAAAAAAAAAAAAATATGTATGCCTCCATTTCCAAACTGTTTTTCATTTCTTTTTCCCATTCTACTGAATTACACCTCCTGAGTGCATCCAGATCTCCTTTGAAGATGTTCACAGTGTGGATTGTAGGGCACAGCTATGTCTTCTGGAGTGAAAAGTTTGCAGAGAAAACAGGTATGGTGAGAGACCTTGCTTTGCCAAATGTAGACATTAAATGGATTGGTCAGAGAGGGTTAAAGTGGCACCAATTGATGCCATTGGTGAAATCCTTCATGCAAATCCAACACCCTGACCTCATAATAGTGCACTGTGGTGGCAATGACCTAGGCACTTTGACTGGGGTAGGTCTGGAAATGCTTATGAAGGACACCTTTGCACAACTGTTTTCTCTTTTCCCTAAAACTGCCTTTGTGTTTTCCAACATATGCCAAAGGCAAAAATGGAACTGGTCCAATCATTTCTGTCCGCAAATTGACAAAGCAAGGAAGCACGTCAACAAATCTGTTTCTGCTTTCCTCCGTGACTATGGTATGGGTGCCATTTACCACAACAACTTGCGTTATGACATGCAAGACATTTATAGAGGAGATGGTGTGCACTTCAATGATGAAGGGAACAGAGTCTTCCTCTTGAACCTTAGACTCTGCATCGGTACTTACTTGTAGGTACCACTTAAAAAATCACTTCATAAACACAACGGCTCTTTTTAGAGCCCCCTAATATCTAAACTCTTAAATCTGCATTTCATTTCGTTTTTTATTTGTTTTTCTTCCGTACGCTTACCGTAAGCTTACCGTATGCGTACCCCGTGATTTTTTTAAAAATCAATAAATGTTTTCTTTGTACTTTTCTGTCCTTCTTTGACCCCCTCACAAATGTAAGGGGGTCTGTAACTCTCCTCCTTGCCCCCTTTTCTTGTTTTCACTCTTTTTTTTCTGAGTGAAACACACAAAATGGCGGCCGCCGCTTCCTGGTTTCGGCCGATTCGAATGTTTACTAAGATCTAACAACCAATCAGAATCGCGCTCGAGCACGCCACCGTACGCGTACGGTAAGCTTACGGTAAGCGTACCGTAAGCTGGCTCAGATATATATATTGATTTAAAGGCTATTTTCTCAGAATCTACTGAACAGATTTACACCAAACCTACAAAAGGCACTTCCTTGACCTAGGGACTACCTCTCTGCCAAATTTCTAGTAATTCTGTTCAGCCGTTCGGGCTGTAGCCCTGTCTAAAGGTCCTATGGAAAAATGCATGGGAAAAACGCGTTTTGGGACGCCCCTTTTATCTCAGCCCCCGCTTGACGAATCCCCCCGAGACTTTCAGGGTAGGAGCGGAGCGTAGCGCCCCACCTATTTTGAGAAATCCGCGAGGATTCGTCGACCGGCGCCAAAGTTATTCAAAATAGAATGTTGCGGATTTCCTATGGAAAAGGGGTCCTAACTATAACTACCTACTGGCGACCGCCAGTAGGTAATATATATATATATATATATATATATATATATATATATATATATATATATATATATATATATATATATATATATATATATATTCACTGAAAAAAGCATAGGTTTTACAGAAGTTATAGTTAGCTGGACATTTCACTCTTACAAAACCATAGAAATTCCACTGTTATAGTTAGTTCAGCTAACTATAACCCGTCCCCGCAATGCACTGCTCATGACGTCACATATTACATCATTCATGGCATGGTCAGTGACATCACTGATGACATCACTGATGACATCACTGATGACATCATCCAGTGATTGTGTTTCTGTAAAGTTTAAATATGTTTTATATATATGCCAAGCTGTATTGAAGAATCAGTGGGTGTATAAGTGTCTGGATGAAGGATTTACAAGGTTTGTGACTGATTGTATAAGTGACTGATTAAACGTGTCTTACTGAATGCATGCATTAGTGACTAAGCTGTGTGAATGTCTGCATCAGTGTGTCTGTTGTTGTGTAAGCTAGTGCATGGGTTAGTCAGTAGCTACATGACAGTTTATATGGGTTATTGACTGTTTGCCTGAGTATTTGTAGCGGTGCCTGAGTGTGTGTGTGGGTGGGTTGGAGGTGTTTGACTCTGTGCATAGATGTGTGACTAGTTGATTCACTGGGTGTGTGGGTTCAAGACTGCATGTGGAAACAGCTCTATGACTGGGTGAGTGTGTGTATGGGTGTGTTCATGAGTGAATGGAGATCTCAGTGGTACATGTAAGTAGCTACATATGTAAAAGGCAGTTTATGTGAGTGATGGTGTATATAAATAACTATATGTGACAGTGAGTAATTACGAAAGGGGCTGTATGTACTTGTATCACTGATTATATAAGAGAGTAAGGATGCACTACTATCTGTATGAATTAGTGAGGTGGTGTGTGTATAACTGTATAGGTGAGTAAATGGGAGTGTGATTTATTCTTTACATGACTATCTAGGTCTGTGAGTAACTTCATGGATGAGTGGCGGTATGTGACTGTTTGAATAGGTGTATGACTGCATACGATAGTGTTGTATTGAGGAGTGACTGCATGTATCCAGAATGCCTCTGCACGCCTGATCCTCAATGTCCCGCGCCGCGACCACATCACCCCCTACCAAACGTACCTGCACTGGCTCCCCGGCGAAAAAAGAATCTCCTTCAAGCTGCTGATCCACTCCGCAGACCTCTCCCTGGCTACCGTCCTACGCATCCGTAGAACCACAGCCGGAGGCAGATCCTTCTCCCACCGCGCCACCAAGACCTTCTAACCTTCAGGAGATGACTCAAGACCTGGCTGTTCGACCAGTAGCAACAGCACCCTCCCCCCCCCCCCCACTCCACACCCTCAGCGCCTTGAAACCCTCATGGGTAAGTAGTGCACTTTACAAATTATTTGATTGATTGATTGTATAAGTGATTGTATGGGTGAATGAGTGGATGTGTGTGTAGACCTAAGAACCATTGAGTGGGGATGTAGTAACTGGTATAGGTATCTCTATGGTTTCGAAAATGGTAGTCTGTATTTTAGAATTAGTGTATCAAAGGTTATATTAGGGTGTGAGGTGGTGCATCGGATTATCATGTGGATGATGTTATCAGTGATGTCATTTGAGATGTCATCAGTGACGTCATCAGTGATGTCACTGACCATGCAATGAATGATGTAATATGTGACTTCATGAGCAGTGCATTGCGGGGGTGCGAGTTATAGTTGGCTGAACTAAGTATAACGGTGGAATTTCTATGGTATTGTACGAGTGAAATGTCCAGCTAACTATAACGCCCCTGAAACCTATGTTTTTTTCAGTGAATTTCTAAGGTTTTTTAAATGCAAATTTCTAACTATAACTTCTGTAAAACCTATGTTTTTTTCAGTGAATTTCAAAGGTTTTTTAAATGCTAATTTCTAACTACAATGTCCCTATAACCTATAATGTTTTTTAAGTAAATTTTAAAAAGAAGTGTATACTTTTTATAGTGAAAACTAACTTAACAGTTGTCTTTTATAACTTATAATTATGGCTCCTGGTTTTATGGTATTTATTTTTTGGTCAATTCCGTCTGTATTTATCCATATTTTTTTTAAATAATTTTATCTGTATTTACCCATACATATTTTGGGTTTTGTGTAAAAATGAATCTGAAATGAGTATATTTCCACATTTATTTGCCTGATAAATATGCACTCATGCCTGAAGGACTGACTGTTTTCAGTCATAGAAACACTCTCAGATGATAAAATATGCACAACCTTAATATTAAAATGTGCATGTTTTCTTTTACGAGCATATATATTGCTGTTTAAGGCTCTTTACTAAAATGTGTTTATTGTTTTAACCCTTTTACTTTTAGAACGACAGACCTATTGACCTGGTAGTCATGATTGACAGCATTTAGAATCGCTAAAAAAATAACACAATTTCCGTTTTTATCCACATTTTAAAATGAATACATAGAGGAAAATAAATAGTTATCTGTCTGTATTTATCTGTAAAAATCAGTAAAAACAGAAAACAGGAAGCCCTACTTATAATTTAACAATGTTTACAACTTAATTAGCAGTAATTAACATATAAGGGTAGTAAAAGTGTGACGCAGCACCTATAATACCTGACTTCGAACAACAGTGTTCACAGTTCGATTCCCACCTCGAGCAGCTTGTTAGCCCACCACTATCTCACTGTGGGCAACACCTTGCTTAATCTTCCCAACGTCCCTGAGCGCCGGCACACCTTTCCGGGGGTAGCTGTATGCTTTACAAATGCTGGCATTTTTTTATTTTAACAGCATAGTGATGACAAATATTAGCACATATATTTTTTTCTTCTATTGTGAACGATTTTTTTTTATGTCTTCTATTTAGATGTTTTAATCATGAGAATGCAAATGACTCAGTTTGCCGGGTAACAGATTTTAAACTCTCCAACGTATGTACATATTAAGGACCTTATACGTGTTACGATGGAAATCGAAACCTTTACAGCTTCACATTTTGTAAGTTTTCCCAACACGTGCACAAGTTAGACAGTTAAAACGTGAGCCCGTGTAAACTATAAAACGTGACATCTAAATAGGCGCAGCCGCATCTTCCTTCCATAGACTACTCAATAACCAAAAAGTATATATACCACACCCGCTGTTCCATTAGTTTCGTTTTTGCGAGTTATTTATCCGTGTCCATTCTGTGATGCAGGGTCCCTTTTCTAGCGTCGGATTCTTGTTTTGCGGCAACAAAACATATTCCGGAGTTGTAAGTTGTTTGATTATGGCATAGTAGATATTTATAATACGTAGCTATTTGTCAATATTTAAACATTTATATCTAGAAAAAAGTGTTTTTGCATATTTTTGACTTTTTTCTGTAACATCAGCAGCTTGTTTTCAGAAACAGACAGATTACAGCAAACATTGCTCCTTTTCTGGCTCCTTTCAGCTTATATATTGTGACTTTCTATTTTATAATATTGACACTGTACTTCACTTCAGAGGTATTGGTGATCCGTCGGCGCAAACCCTAAAGATTTATAATTAACGTCACCAGCTTCCAGTTGTTAGTTTGTTTTCCCCTGGGGATCATATACTGTCAATATGTATATTATAATATGAACAGTCATGGTAATCTCAGAAGAGTTCACGACTCGTCGGCGCAAAGAGTAAAGATATATAAGCAACGTCACCAGTTTCCGGTTTTTAGTCTGTTCCCCCATTTTGATCATATACTGTGAATATGTACATTATAATTTTCACAGTCATAATGATCTCAGAGGAGTTTATGACTCGTCGCCACTAAGATCAAACATTTCGAAGTCCCGGAGAAAAGAAGCTCTGAAAATATTCATCGCTCGAAAGTATTTTTTTATTGATCTTCTGTTGTATTCATAACTTCATTTTCCTTTTCTTTTTACTGTAACAATGGTGTCACTCTTTATATTATAATAGACTGTCTTATTGTTACAGAAGAGGATTTGGAGATTTGTCGGCGCCATCTGAAATACAGCTTACTAACCTTTACAACATACTTGATCAGATATTTTTTCATTGAGCATATTTTACGAAATTGCATTTCTGAATGTTATTTTCCAATTTCAATTTTTCTCTGTTACGGTTCCTATTCACCTTCTCCCTATAGAATATATAAGACCAGCACTGTATATTATAATAGTACTATCCTATATATAATTAAATGAATACGTGATTTGGTAGCGGAACAGTGTGCGACCTCTAAGCACTACAACAGAACGTTCCCGAATTCTACAAAATCCAAACTTGAAAAATGATAATGCATACATTTCTATGTAATATGAAGTCATTTGTGATAAACAGTTTTTTACATATTCTTCTGACCTCAGATGATGTAGTGCGGGAGTGTTTGTTGTAGCACTACTTTTCTACTTTATCTAAAAGTAACTGATGTCCTCTTATATTATCAAGAATATGGGGCAACACTTTTACAAAGTATAGCAGAAAAAAGGAGGGTGTGGCCACGCTGAAGTGATATTTTATGAAATTCCATTTTTATTTGTCACCCCTTTAATATATACAGCGTCAATATTCAAAGAAAGTTCATTTGTAATTGCTAAATAAAAACTGTTTGAAACCTAAACTGAAATTTTTGCTGCGTAACCACACCTTCCCATCAGAAAATTAAACACCATGTTATAAGTAAATAGTGCTCCTGGGAAGTATCCCACCCGCAAACTTAATAAAAAGAAGAACGCAACACACTGTTATTTTTCTCCCATGATTTGCACACCCCACGGCAATTATATAAATGGTCCTTATAATATATAAAAAACAATTATTACCTTCACAATCCCTCTCCACCACCTTCTGACCACTGTACAGAGTTAATTGTGTTCCTAACCTCCCCTCTACTACTTTGTTTTCCCGTACTCCTTTGGAAGTGTGTCACAAAATGGCTGACATCAGTGAACCGTTCCCACCCAATAATGAGCAAACTTGTACTCGGAACACTTTAGCCAACAAAATGTCCATGTTGTTCCACAGAGGAGGAGGGAATTGCTGCCAACACTTCTACTTTTAATGCTTCACAGCCAATGAACATTAAGCTTGGGAAGGTCCCGCTTGGAACACGTTACCCAATGTGATGTCCCTAATACTCCACGGAGGGGGAAGGAATCGCTGACAACACTTCTACTTCCAGTGGTTTACAGCCAATCAACATTAAGCTTGGGAAAGTCCTCCTTGGAACACGTCAGCCAATCAGATGTCCCTCCTACTCTGCGGAGGGGAAGTGAATGGCTGCCAACACTTCTACTTTCAATAGTTCGCAACCAATCCACATGAAGCTCTGGAAGCTCCTCCTTAGAACATGTCCCTCCTACTCCGTGGAGGAGAAGGGAATACTTAGCAACACTTCTTCTTTCAATAGTTCGCAAACAATCAACATTAAGCTCTGGAGGGTCCTCTTTACAACATGTGAGGCAATTAGATGTCCTTGCTACTCTGCGGAGGGGAAGTGGATGGCAGGAAACACTTCTACTTTCGATGGTTCACAGCCAATGAACATTAAGCTTGTTGTTAGAACACCACAGCCAATTAAACATGAATTTTGTTCCGCGCACCGATACAGAACACGCCCTCCCACATATTAATACATTTCCTGTAACAAAGGGACTCTATCCGTGATAAAAGTGAAAACTGCATAATAAGTAAACATTATTCCGCATTTTATTAAAGGAAGGCCGCAATACGTTGCATTGTTGTTTTCCCGATATAATTTCCACAGCCTACTACACCCCCCTCCCAACATAAGTGAAGCCCCGGGGCTGCGGGGACATCAGCGGGCCCCCGCTATTACTTTTTAAGAAATGCCCCCGGGATAGAGAACACTCCCTACCACATATTAATAAATTTCCTGTTACAAAGTGACTCTATCCGTGATAACAAAGAACACTGCATAATAAGTCACCATTATTCCGCAATATATTAAAGGAAGGCTGCAATACGGTGCATTTTTGTTTACCCGATATAACTTCCACAGCCTACTGAACCCCGCTCCCAATATAAGTGAAGCCCTGGGACTGTGGGGGCCCCAGTGAGCCCCCGCTTTTATATTTTTAAGAAATTCCCCAGGACCTAGCCCACCCAGGGGCCTCATTAAAATAAAACGCGAGAACCCGCGACCCCAGTGCAAACATTTTTTAATGCTTTTTTGGGCCCTGGGGGTCCTTCTGGGACCCCCTAAGCAGGCCTAGGGGTCAGGGTGTTTCTACCCTGTCCCCTTCTCTTGTTTTATATATTTGTTTCTCAGTTTTCTGGTGACTCGCTTCTACCGAGACACAAGATGTCTGGCAACACTTCTGGGTTTGGAGTGTTGGCAGCCAATCACAGTGAAGCTCGTGCTCGGGACTTAGGCTCCGCCCAGATATCGTAACTTTTATTTTTCAATTTTCTCAGCAAATACTGAACGGATTTACACCATTTAAAAAAAGTCACTTTCTTATCCAAGCACTACCTTTCTGCCAAATTTGCGTGAATTCCGTTCAGTAGTTTCGGCTGTAGCCTTGCACAAAGTTTCCTATGGGTAATTGATTTTTTCACTGTTAATTTTTCAATTTCTCAAAAACTACTCAACAGATTTACACCATTTAAAAACAGGTCGCTCTCTGAACCAAGCTCTACCTTTCTGCCAAATTTGGGGTAATTCCATTCAGCAGTTCGGGCTGTAGCTCGTCGCAGACTTTCCTATGGAAATTAACATGGGAAAATGTGTTTTGGGACCCCCCTTTTTTCTCAGCCCCCGCTTGACGAATCTCCCCCAAACTTCCAGGATAGGAGATGACCTGGATAGACTTTTTTGGGGGGAGAATTTCACAAAGATTCGTTAAACGACGCCAAAGTTATTAGCAAATCAAAAAATGCTTTTCCTATGGAAACTAGATTGTAACTATAACTACCTAATGGGGACCGCCAGTAGGTAATATATATATATGTATGTATCTATATATATATATTTATATATGTATGTATGTATATATATATATATATATATATATATATATATATATATATATATATATATATATATATATATATGTATGTATATGTATGTACTACTGTTATTTGTCACCATTGTAAATAATTTGATCAGATTTTTTCCTCAAACATCTGCAGGCAATAGGTCGGAGGTGATATGACTTTTCATCGAGGTTAAGACATGCTCATGATGGAACTTTCCATTGTATTTTATGCAATATGTAAACTGGACAAATGCATTGGGCTTTTTTTGCACTATTGCTTATAGTTTGCACATTTCATTGGAGGCAATACATAAAACATCAGTTTTGCTGGTTGGGGTTTAGAACTTAAAAATGCATTAGCACTTTATTGCTTTCCCCTGGTATTATATACCATTTGTACTTTTATTCCCACTATTGGGATAGATGTAATTTGCCTATTTGCACATGTTTATTCTGCACTAATGCATGTTTCACGTTTTTTCAAGATATTTGTAATGTCAAATCGATAATTTTGAATTAGTACAAAAAGACCAGCTGACCATTATGTATTCATGTATTGATACATTGATATATGTTTTCTATGTCTATTGGCCTTACAGTCATGTGATTAGTACTTTCACTTTACATTGGTTGGTTATTGCTGGCAGCGTCATTTGATCAAGGCCTTTCTGGGGCCGAAACGCGTCATGGCGGTGCGTGTTGTTTTAATGGAATGATAAATACCTTTGCACGTAGCTGTTTGGGTCTGTTTTCGTCCTTCCTGGTGATTGGGATATTCAAGACGGAGTTCGTTGCGTATATATATATATATATATATATTCACTGAAAAAACCATAGGTTTCAGGGGCGTTATAGTTAGCTGGACTTTTCACTCATACAAAATCATTGAAATTCCCCCGTTATAGTTAGTTCAGCTATGCACTGCTGATGACGTCACATATTACATGACTCATGACATGGTCAGTGACATCACTCATGACATCACTGATGACATCTCAAATGACATCACTGATGACATCACTGATGAAATAATCCAGTAAATATGTGTTTTTCTGAAAATTACATATGTTTTATATATGTATATCTCAAGGTCGATGGAAGAATAAATGGGTATATAAGTGTCTAAATGGATGATTTGTTTTTGAAAAATTGATTGTATAACTGACTGATTAAGTGTATCTTAGTGAATACATGGCTTAGTGAGTAATGTTTAAATATGTAAATATCTGTATCAGTCTCTCACTTTGTGTATAAGTGGCTGCATGGGTTGGTGAGTAGCTACATGAGTGTCTATATAGGTTATTAGTTGTTTTTTTGAGTATCAGTATGAGTGCCTGAGTGTCTGTATGGTTCGGTGGGGGGTATTACGTAGTGCATAGGTGCATGAATGAGTGACTCACTGTTTGTATGTGTTGAAGACAGCATGTGTGCAGGACTGTATGGGTGGATGAGTGTGTGCATGGGTGTGTTAGTGAGTGAATGACTGTCTCAATAGTGTCTTTATGAGTAACTACATATGTTTTAAACTAGTATATGTGACTATTGGTGTATATAAGTGAGTATATGTGAGAGTGAGAGATTGAAAGAGTTCCTGTATGAATAAGTATGTGTTTCTATAAGTGACTGTTTAAAAGACTAAGTATGTATAAGTTTCTGTAGAAGTAAGTGTGGTGGTGTGTGTATAACTGTATATGCAAGTAAATGGATGTTTGATTCTTTATTAGCATGAGTGACTATGTGTGTGAGTAACTCTATGGATGAGTGGCGTTGTGTAACAGGATGTATAGGTGTATGAGCACATATGATGAGTGAGAACATGTATGAGTGACTGTATAAGACTGTTGGTGAATGAGTGGATGTGTATGTGGATCTTAGAATTACTGAATAGGTTGTTGTAACTGGTATTGGTATGTCCATTGTTTTGAAAATTTTAGTTTCTATTTTTGAATTTGTGTATCAAAGGTTATCTTAGGGTGAGAGGAGGTCTGCCACTCTATCACAAGGATGATGTCATCAGTGATGTCATCAGTGATGTCATTTGAGATGTCATCAGTAATGTCATGAGTGATGTCACTGACCATGTCATGAGTCATGTAATATGTGACGTCATCAGCAGTGCATTGCGGGCGCGTGAGTTATAGTTAGCTGAACTAACTATAACGGGGGAATTTCAATGGTTTTGTACGAGTGAAAAGTCCAGCTAAATACAACGCCCCTGAAACCTATGTTTTTTCAGTGAATTTCAAAGGTTTTTTAAATGTTAATTCCTAACTATAACGTGCCTGAAACCTATGGTTTTTTCAGTGAATTTCAAAGGTTTTTTAAATGCTAATTTCTAACTATGCCTATAGAGATAGGACATGTGAAGAAAGAAGAAAAAACGCACAGAAAGAAAAAAAAGAAATGCAGAAAGAAGCGACAGAAGTCCTCAAAGATGAAGAAAAGTGCAGGAAGAAGGATAACGTGCAGAAAGAACAAACAGAAGAGCAGAAAGAAGCCTTGTTGCAAAATCATCCTGTACCCTCAACTTTTTCAGACGGATACTGGTGGTAACTGAGTCTGACTAACCAGTCCTAGAGCCAGTGCTATGTTAAAAGACACTCAGAATTCAGTGAAAACACCTACATACACTAGGGAACACTATGCGTTGGGGTCCCCCTGTGATTAGCATGACCTCCGCTGTAAGCCCCTAGTATATAATAGGGCAGGGGATTAAAATTACCTCTTAAAACGTGCCAGAGGGTGTGTTTGCACAAGTCACCTCAGGCCCCATCCCCTCCCTTCCCCACTGTGTAAACACGCCTGTGGCCATTTTAAGTTGGGAGATTAAGTCCCCTTGAATCCTGAGGGTCCCTAGGGTCCAACTAGACCAGTAGGTACCTACAGTAAGTGCCACAGAGCTGCGTTGCAGAGAGATGTAAAAAGGGGCACAGCCTAGACCACATCTCTGCAACGCAGCACAGTGGCGCTTACTGGAAGCACCTGGAGGGCTAGTTGGCCCCCAGGGTCCCTCAGGATTGAAGGGGGATTATTTCCCCATCTTAAAACGCTACACAGGGTGTGTTTGCACACGTTAACTCAGGCCCGTCCCCTCCCTTCACCACTGTGTAAACACGCCCTGTGGCCGTTTTTAGTTGGGAGATTAAGTTCATTTGAATGCTGAGGGTCCCTAGGGTCCAACTAGCCCACTAGGTACCTCCAGTAAGCGCCACAGAGCTGCGTTGCAGAGAGGTGTAAAAAGTGGCACTGCCTGGACCACCTCTCTGCAACGCAGCTCAGTGGCGCTTACTGGAAGCACCTGGTGGGCTAGTTAGCCCCCAGGGGCCCTCAGGATTGAAGGGGAATTATTTCCCCAACTTAAAATGCGCCATAGGGCTTGTTTGCACACGTCACCTCAGGCCCCGTCCCCTCCCTTCCCCGCTGTGTAAAACACGCCCTGTGGCCGTTTTTTAAGTTGGGAGATTAAGTCCCCTTGAATCCTGAGGGTCCCTAGGGGCAAGATAGCCCACTAGGTACGTCCAGTAAGCGCCATTGCAGAGAGGTGTAAAAAGGGGCACGGCCTGCACCACCTCTTTGCAACGCAGAGCAGTGGCGCTTACTGGAAGCACCTGGTGGGCTAGTTGGCCCCCAGGGTCCCTCAGGATTGAAAGGGAATTATTTCCCCAACTTAAAACGCGCCACAGGGTGTGTTTGCACACGTCACCTCAGGCCCCGTCCCCTCACTTAACCACTGTGTAAACGCGCCCTGTGGCCGTTCTAAGTTGAGAGATTAAGTCCCCTTGAATCCTAAGGATCCCTAGGGTCAAACTAGCCCACTAGGTACCTTCAGTAAGCGCCACAGAGCTGCGTTGCATAGAGGTGTAAAAAGGGGCGTGGCCTCAGAACACCTGTCTGCAACGCAGCTCCCTGGCACATACTGGAGATGCCTGTTGGGCTAGTTGGCCCTCAGGGACCCTCAGTATTGAAGGGGAATTAATTCCCCAACTTACAGCTGGCCAGGGGCGCGTTTGCAGAGTGCTGCAAGGAGGGGGCATGGCCTCCGGCACGATACCGGTCTTTTATTTATTTTAATTTTTTTAAGAAGGAGGGCTGTGTGGCCCCCCTTCTTTTTCTAATGTATTGGCCCTTGGGACCCCATCCCCCTGGTCCTGCACCCTAATTTTTTTTGTTGAAAAACATTAATTTGGCCCTCCCAAGGCCTTAATCGGCCCCGGGAACCCCAACCCCCGGGTCATGGCCTTTTTTTTTCTTTTTAATTCTTTAGGAGGGGGCTGCGTTGCCCCCTCCTCAGGCCACTTATGGCCCCGGGGACCCCATCCCCCGGGGCCGGCCTTCATTTTTTAATATTTAAAAAAATATATATATTTATAGAAACACCTAGGACATGCTGGACAAACCGTATGTACCTATCACCATGACGATTTGCGTGATATTCATTAAAAGGCGACTATGCATACAATGAATCCACGTGGAATGTATTTACACCGCTAGTGAAGCTCTGACGTGTCTGACACCCTACCGTGCCTAATCCCGGTGTCCCCGCCGGTGGGTACTCTCCAAATAGACACCCTTGTCGTTTATTTATACAAACATGGGTAGCTATTGACGGGCACATTTAATACACACGCACACCAAGCCATTCAAAGGGGATTCGACAAAAATTTGACCAAACTATGCAAGAAACCCCCCTCACGGTTAATAAAACACACATCCACCGCCGGATGTGTAATACTTTTTATTTTACTCTCTAGAAAGGAGACGAACCTCACTTGAGAGTCACAGCGTGCTCCTGGCTGAGCCGAATGCTGTGTTACACCCACCAGTGCCCACCGAGTGCCACACACCTCTGTGTTGTATTCCACCAGCTAGTGCGTATGCTCTGACACTCTATAGCCCATGTGCACTGTAACACCACCCCGTGAATATGTCATGCGAACCTTGTCTTCGTACGGGTTATATTGCCCCATCTAACGTGCCTTCCTCGATGCCTATGTTATAACGCACAGCGCTATGCCATACATATTACAATCTGGGATCCATATCTTTGTCACAGTGCATATGCAACGTTTCACTCCCCAGCACATATTTTATATTAACTTTAGAGACTAGTTAGGTTACATCACATAGCACGCGCTAGTGCCTGTGCTATCTCGCGCTCTCCAATGAATCTGTCATTGTGCACAATGTATTTCATATTATATTTCATGCCCCGGTTCATCTTATATCACACTTTTTGGTGCATAGTTTATACCATATACTATATCTAGTTTTCATTTTCAATCGTGCTCTCAGGACTATGTTCTATATAACACTACCCTTTTCACGGGCATTACATTTTGCGATGGGGGTGGAGGGTCAGGGGGTGTTTCTGCCAAGTGAGCCCGGAGTCACAGTCACAAACGTCCTCTTCTTCCTGAATAAAAGTGAGATTATGCTGCATACTTGTTCATATTTTAAGTAGTTCACACAGACACACATTTTAGAAACAATAAAGTTCCTAATACCCACCTTCTCTGAACAGTTAGCTTGCTGCCCCATCCACCTCCTCCCTATCCTCTGTTGTCTGAATCCATGGACTAGCCTCCTCCCTCCTGCCATGCATTGTCTGATGTGCTGCCACTGCCCTCCATTTAGCATAATGTACCAGTCCACTCGTCCTGCCCTCCATTGCCCAATTCTATGACCCATCATTGACCTCCTGCTTAGCCTCTGTGCTTAGCTTGCTGCCCCTATTCTCCTTCCCCCTACCCTCCGATGTCTTTGTGCATGCCCCTGCTCCATGCTTTTTGCCCACCATGTTCCATGGACCTGCCACTCCTATCTACTCTGAGTGTTCTGAAGAGCTGCAACTGCCCTCCCAACTGCCTAGCATTGTCAGATGACTGTAACCTGTCCCTGCCACCTCCACCCTGTCTGTCCACATGCCATGCCCCTATTCCCTTCCTCCTGTCCTCCATGGTCCATTTTACTGCCACACACTTCTGCCCTCCCTGGTCTGCTGTGCTGCAACTGCTCCTCCTGCCTGCCCCGCGCGGTCTGCTGTGAGGCCCCTTCCCCTGAACTCTCTTGTCTGTGCCCAGGTCCTGACCCTCCCTTCTATCCTCCATGGTACTTAGTGCATGCCCCTGCACCCTCCTTCTTGCACATCATAGCCATTGTGCTGCCACTAACCCTCCCGCTTGCCATGCATGGTCTTCTGTGCTGCCATGGCCCCTCCCACCTTCCCTGTGTGGTCAGCTAGCTGCCCCTGACCCCCTCTCGACTTCCCTCCATGGTCTGTGTGTATGCCATCATAGTCTCACTGTTGCTCTCCATGGTGTGTCTTGATTCTAGTGCCCATCCTGCCTGACCTCTATGGTCATCTTGCTGCTCCTGCCCCCTTGCCCCCAGCCCTCTGTTTCCATGTGCAGACCCCTATTTTCTCCCTCCTGGCTTGTCTGTTCCATTGTAATGCCCCTGATCCATCCTTCCTGCCCTTTATAGTCTTTTATGCTGCAGCTTTCTCTCCTGTCTGTCCATTATGGTCAGCTAGCTACCATTGCCTCTTTCCCCTCTGTTCTCTGTTATCCATGTGCATAGTCCTGTCCCCTCCCTATTGCTTTCTATGGATTGTTGTGCTGCACTCCCGTCCCGCATGCCCTGTGTGGTGTATTGTGCTGCTGCAAACCCTGATGCCTGCCCTGTAGGGTCAGTTTGGTGCACCTCTCCATGTCCCTCCTGTCCTCTGTTATCCGAGTCCATGTCCCTACCCCAATTCCTCCTGCCTACCATGATCCAATGTACCATACTTGCGAACATTTTGAACTTGGTAAGAGGGAGATTTTGAAAACAAATGGGGTATTGATTTTCCCCTTTGAGTTACATCGAAAAAGAGGAGATTGTAGACAGGAGACAGATCAAATAAAGCCCATTTTAGCTTAAAAACATTGGACGTTTCCTGACTAAAACTGGTCTGTTGGCATGTATGGTTGTACTAACACTGCCTCTTCCTTCTGCCCACAATTGTCTATTATATTGCCACAGCCTCTCTTGCCAGTCCTGTATTGTTGGTTTGTTGCCCCTGCCCCCCTTTCCACTGCCCTCCATAGTCTGTTGTGCTGCCACTGCCCTTCCTGCCTGCCCAGTGTGGTCAAATTGTTGCCTCTGCACTCTCCTACCTGCCTTCAATTTTCAGAGTCCGTGCCCCTGGCCTCTGCTTCTCAACAGTATCCCAATGAACAACTAGATTGCTAACATTCTATATTTATTACAAAAGTGTGGAACACCTGACGTCATCTTGATGTACTCAAAACTGTAATAACTAGAGCATTTCCTTTAGAAATTACATATATGAGAGGGTCTTATTTGCATCAAAATTATGGTTAGTGCTCTAAAAAACTAAAATGAGGACATATTTTCTGAGTTTTCAAATAGTGACAAAGAACTTTTAAGTTATTTTTAATCTTTATGTTTTTTATCCAGTTGACCACTTTATTACATGTTGCACCTAGGGGAGAGGATGTGGTGTTACTTCCAGAGCTGCAGACTTTGCAACTGGGGAACCAGGCTGGAGTTTCTGCTTCAGCTCAACATTCTGAGATTCTGGTCAAATCACTTAATCTCCCCATGTCGACAACCAAAATGAATTTGATCTTGTGTGATGTAACCAATGCTCATGTAAAGCACTCCAATACCTGACAAGTCTTCACTATATAAAACTGCAAATACACAAAAAATAAGTGTTTTGCACACTGCTGTCATTGGGCTACACGTGGGCTACATCTGGGTGATATTTGTGCTGCATTTGGGCTCTTTTGTCTCTGGTGGCCATCTCGGGAGATTTATTTGTTATGAAGTTTCCTAATTTCCTCATTTACTGCAGTCTCCTCAGTAGGAAATGCTTTCAGTTTTTTACTTTGATTCCATCAAGAAGGTATTCAGATATGTCACACATTTGCCATAAATTCTGAATGTTAACACTGTAGTTGCTCATTAGATCACTGTAATAGAGCTACTGATCACCAGGAAGTCTGCTGCTGGTATTAAAAGTGCATGTTTCAGTCTGCATATCAGAATTGTTTTATGAAATAGAAGAGGATTTGAGAAGTCACTCAAAATATGCCCTAATTTTTCTTTCTTCAGCACTAATCATAATTTCTATGGCAAAATGAACCCCCTCATTGTGTTCCTTTTTAAATTAAATGTTTTAAGTGTTACCAGTTTATTCCAATCAAGATGGCTTCAGGTGTGCCATACTTTTGTCATAAGTAAGACAGTAAGCGCTCTAGTTGTTCATTAGAACACTCTGGGACAGTCTGTCATTGGGCTATACTTGGGCTACATCTGGGTGATATTTGTGCTACATTTGGGCTCTTTTGTCTCTGGTGGCCATTTTGGGAGACTTATTTGTTATGAAGTTTCCTAATTTCCTCATTTACTACAGTCTTCTCAGTAGGAAATACTTTCAGTTTTTTACTTTGATTCCATCAAGAAGGCATTCAGATGTGTCACACATTTGCCATAAATTCAGAATGTTAGCACTCTAGTTGCTTATTAGATCACTGTAGTAAAGCTACTGCTCACCAGGGAAGTCTGCTGCTGGTATTGAAAGTGCATGTTTCAGTCTGCATGTCAGAATTTTTTAATGAAATAGAAGAGGATTTGAGAAGTCACTCAAAATGTGCCCTAATTTTTCTTTCTGCAGCACTAATCTTACTTTCCATGGCAAAATGAACCCCCTCATGTTGTTCCTTTTTAAATTAAATGTATTAAGAGTTATCACTTTATTCCAATCAAGATGGCTGCAGGTGTGCAATACGTTTGTCATTTGAGATGTCATCAGTGATGTCACTGACCATGTCATGAATGATGTAATATGTGACATCATCAGCAGTGGATTGCGGGCGCGCGAGATGTAGTTAGTACAACTAACTATATTGGAGGAATTTCAATGGTTTTGTTCGAGTGAAATGTCCAGCTAACTATAACACCCCTAAAACCTAATGTTTTGTCAGTGAATTTCTAAGGTTTTTTTAAATGCTAATTCCTAACTATATCAGGCCTGAAACCTATTGTTTTTTTCAGTGAATTTCAAAGGTTTTGTAAATGACAATTTTTAATGTATTAATTGTTATATTGATTTTTTTATACTGATTTACTACATTTTTTAAACTATTTATTTTTAGATATATTTTTTTAATTACATTATAATTACATTATACATTACAATACAAAATATGCTTTCTCAGAATGAATTACTTTAGTTTAAATACTTGGCAAATAGGCAACAGACTTTTAAGTACAGTAGTTACAGTTGTTGCAGTGAGCAACACAATTTCAAACACAAAGCAACATTGAGCTCAATGTGAATTTCTAGTTAAATGCAATTAGTTACTTTATGGATTACTTTTCTAACCACAGGACTGGATCCTAGATTCAGTCGTTGGACATCTCCTGTAAACAGTTGAGTAAAAGCGTTTTGGTTAAAGTAGTAATTTTTAAGGAATATTATTGTATTTTAAAAGTTGACACTTCGAAAATTGTTCACATAGAATCACCAATGTTATCCTAAGGCAGAAAATTCACTTAGCAGGTAAGTAGTGTTATCGTTACTTGTGAAAATGTGAGAATTGATACTTGTATAGCGCACTACTCCCCCGCAAGGGTCTCAAGGCGCTTGTACGAATACCGCTGTGGAACCCATCCTGGCTTTCCCTGTGAGGCGTCCACTCCTGGGCACCCCCAAGGTGGAGGCCAGGCATCCTTAGCGTTGCGGGGGCCGTTGTGGAGATTAAGCAAGCTATTGCCCAAAGTTGCAGAGTGGGACTCCATGATTGGAATGTCACCGAGGCGAGAATTATCAGGTCCGTGGAATTTTTGAGCCCAAGACCCGCCAAGGGTTTTCTTACTCAGTGGTGGATCCTGGATCCAGCACTGGCCAACCTCCTGTAAACAGCTGAAAGAATGTGTTTAAGTCATACAGACGATTTTTTAGGAATATTATTAGTTTGTGAAAATAGACACTTAGAAACGTTTCTGCTGAAAACCACACAATGGATTCCTATGCAAGGAAATACAAGTTACTGGTAAATACGCTTAGAATTACTTTTCAGAGTCAGTGCTGGGCTAAAAGATGCAGCACTGAGTTCTCTCCTGATAACAGGTGAGTAAATCGGAATTAGTAGCTCGGCTGATTTTAGAGGCATATGTGTACGTTTCAAAAATGGACACTTAGAAACTTTTCTGGTGAAAACCACACTATGGATTCCTATGGAAGGAAATACAAGTTACTGGTAAGTACGCTTAGAATTACTTTTCAGGGTCACTGCTGGTCTAAAACATGCAGCCCTGGGTTCTCTCCTGATAACAGGTGAGTAAATTGGAATTCGTAGTTCGGCTGATTTTACAGGAATATTTTTCCAATGGTGAAGGAAGGGGGTGGGGCCTGAGGTGATGTGTGCAAACACACCCTGTGGGGCGTTTTAATTTGGGGAATTAATTCCTCTTCAATCCTGAGGTCCCCTGGGGGCCAACTAGCCCACCAGGTACCTCCAGTATGCGCCAGGGAGCTGCATTGCAGAGAGGTGTTCAGAGACCACGCCCCTTTTTACAACACTCTGCATCACAGCTCCGTGGCGCTTACTGGAGGTACCTGGAGGGCTAGTTGGTCCCCAGGGACCCTCAGGATTGAAGAGGAATTAATTCCCCAACTTAAAACGCGCCATACGGCGTGTTTGCACACATATAATCTCAGGCCCCGCCCCCTACCTTCACCACTGTGCAAACGCGCCCCGTGGCGCGTTCTAAGTTGGGAGATTAAGTCCCCTGGAATCCTGAGGTCCCCTGGCGGCCAACTAGCCCACCAGGTGCCTCCAGTAAGCGCCACGGAGCTGCGTTGCAGAGAGGTGTAAAAAGGGGCGAGGCCTCATTACACCTCTCTGCAACGCAGCCCCCTGGTGCATACTGGAGGTTCCTGGTGGGCTAGTTGGCCCCCAGAGACCCCCAGTATTCAAGGGGAATTGGTGCAAGGAGGGGGCGTGGCCTCCGGCCCGATCCCTTCTTTTTTTTTTCTTTTTTTAGAAGGGGGTCTTTGTAGCCCCCCTTCTTTTTCTAATTTATTGGCCCTGGGGACCCCAACCCCCAGGGCCTGCCCACAATTTTTATTTTATATTTTTTGTGAAAATTGGGAAGGGGGCCGCGTTGCCCCCCTCCTGAGGCCGTAATTTGCCCCGGGGACCCCATCCTCCGGGGCATGGCCTTTTTTTTTTTTTTTTTGGAGGGGGCTCCCTTGCCCCCCTCCTATGGCCTCTTTTGGCCCCAGGGCCGTTTTTTTTAAATTAATTTTTTTATTTTGGGGAGGGGGGCCGCGTGGCCCCCATCCCGGCCACTTATGGCCCTGGGGACCCCATCCCCCGGGGCCTGGCCTCTGTTGGGGGCCGTGGGGGGTCCCAATCCCCCCACGGTCCCAGCCGGATCCCCGCCTCCTGCGGGAGCCGACATTGCTTTTCCACATAGGGAGCAGCTAACATGCTGCTCCCCATGTGGAAAAGCAATCTCCTTTCCTTCATTGAAGCGAGGGCAGGTTTCCCTGCTCTCGCTTCAATGAAGCAAAGCAGTTTGCAATGGCAGGGTGGGAGCCGCGAGGCTCCCGCCCTGCCATTGCAAGCAGCAGTGTCCCGGGGGTGGGCACCCCGGGACACTGCAGCAGCCAGCCCTGGGGGTGGCTGTCCCCAGGGCCATCGGCTCCAGGAGGGGGGCTGCGCGGCCCCCCTCCCACATAATATAAAGCCCCGGGGTGTGGTGGTCCCCTATTTTAAATAATTAGTGTCCCCGTGGAGGTGGTGGTCCCCGGGGCGCCCCCACACAGGTTTAAAATTTTTTTAAAAAACAAGCCCCGGGGGTGGCGGTCCCTGGGGTTTGGGGGGGCCTTTGAGCCCGCTCACTCATCTATAATTAAGCCCTGGGGGGTGGCGGTTCCCGGGGCGGTTCCCGGGGCGGTTCCCGGGGCTTGGGGGGGCCGAGACCCCCCCATGTATTTCACAAAAGTCCCGGGGGTGGCGGTCTCCGGGGCTGGGGGGCTCTCTTGCCCCCCATTACTTTAAAAAATTGCCCCCAGGACACGAAGCGCGGGAGCGGGATGCGCGGACCATAAGCGCATCCTGCGATTAAAAAAAAATTAATAATAATTTTTTGGGGCCTTGGGGGACCTTGTGGGACCCCCTGAGCAGGCCTAGGGGGTCAGGGTGTTTCTACCCTGCCCCTTGTTGCGTTTTGCACCTTTTTGTTCAGTTTTCTTGTGCTTCGGTTCTACCGAGGCACAAGATGGCTGCCAACACTTCCTGATTCAGAGTGTTGGCAGCCAATTAGCATTCAGCTCGTGCACGGCAGGGTGCGCGCTGGGTGCAGGGAGAGTGCGCAGATCCTCCGAGGCCATAGATATATCTATCTTTTTAACTCTATTTTTCTCAGGAACTACTGAACGGATTTACACCATTTAAGCAAAAGGCACGAGTCTGAACTGAGGACTACCTCTTTGCCAAATTTGGTGTAATTCCGTTCAGCAGTTCGGGCTGTAGCTGCGACAACAGGTCCTATGGGAAAACGCATTTTGGGACCCCCCTTTTTTCTCAGCCCCCGCTTGACGAATCACTGTGAAAGTTTCAGGATAGGAGCGGAGCAGACCTGGCCAAAAGTTTGGAAAATTTCGCGACGATTCGTCAATCGGCGCCAAAGTTATTCCAAATAGAATGTTGCAGATATCCAATGGAAAATAGGTCCTAACTATATCTACTTACTGGCAACCGCCAGTAGGTAATATATATATCTATCTATATATATACATATATGTGTGTATATATATATATATATATATATCACCACCACTCGCCTTCACTCTTCCCTCGGTTGGAAAACAAACGAGTGCAGACCCAATCTTTTTCGTGCAATTATTTATTTAGCCATTGTTCGCCATTACGCGTTTCGGGCGATCCCGCCCTTGATCACATGACAACACTTTGGCTGATGACCGCTTCTTTTAAAGTGCAAGTGGTAGTGCATCATTTAATGGACATAGAAAAAATATACATGTACTTCATCGTTACAGATACATACCCCGCCAAACACAATAGCCACATAATGCCAATGCGTTATTCCAATAATCGTTTTTTACATCATGTAAAATAACTCATAGGTATTACCATAACATAATATTTGCATAAATGCATGAAATTTGCTTCACAATATGTCCAAGACAAATTATTGTAAAAAATAAGAGTGCCCTCACCTCAACAATTTAAAGTGCAATATACCCGATTAATTTAATACTCAATGCATTCAAAGAAAACTAGTTGATGACCTAGGAAGATTGCAAAAATCCACTCAGATCCGATTTAGGCATGATGTCAATCCCTAACCCAGATCCGAACAGAGTGCAAAGTCGCATGAATAAATATAAAGTGCAATAAAGGTTCTGGATGATAAATACTAATGTTTGTATTGAACTATTTAAGGGAGATCCAACAGAAACTATGCATCACTTAGCAGAAGCATATAATATGCTTTCTATTACTAATTTCTAAAATCATTCCTAAAAACTGATCTTATATTCAATAAATATATAAATATATATCATCCTAAAATATTACCTAAAATATTCATATCCAAAACAAACTATGGTGAAGAAGACTCATACAAAACCACCCTAGGAGGACCAAAATAAAACAAAGAGGTAAAACCACATATATACAAATTAGTCCCTGTGGACTATCATTTAGAGTGTGAGACCTACATAGACATTTTCTCTCCATCACATTCTCTGTATATCCCCCTTACAACGTATCATAAACATACTCCAAAATTCATAAAAACGTGTAAAGGTCTTCCCTGTTATTGAGCCCCATGGGGTGTTTGGAATCCAACCGTAAGATATTTGTTGTTTCCAATTTTCTCAGCTTGGATATATATATATAAATTCACTGAAAAAACCATAGGTTTCACACACGTTATAGTTAGGAATTAGCATTTAAAAAACCTTGCAAATTCACTGAAAAAACCATAGGTTTCACACATGTTATCGTTAGCTGGACATTTTATTGATAAAAAACCAATGAAATTCCCCCGTTATAGTTAATGCAGGCAACTATAACTCACGCGACCGCAATCCTCTGCTGATGCTAATACTGTATTTAGACACTTATTTGCCCATGTCTTCTTCCATTAAATTTTAGCTATACATATATTACAAATATTTTTTGTTCATAAAGACACATATGTCATCAGCAGAGGATTGCGGTCGCGTGAGTTATAGTTGCCTGCATTAACTATAACGGGGGAATTTCATTGGTTTTTTATCAATAAAATGTCCAGCTAACTATAACATGTGTGAAACCTATGGTTTTTTCAGTGAATTTGCAAGGTTTTTTAAATGCTAATTCCTAACTATAACGTGTGTGAAACCTATGGTTTTTTCAGTGAATTTGTACGGTTTTTTAAATGCTAAGTTACTTTACGCCATTCGTGGCGTGCGCGCCCACTTAACGCAGTTCGTTCCGTGCGCGCACCGTGCGCTTCGCGCACCGTGCGCGCACAGTGAGCACGCGGTGCGCTTCGCGCACCGCGTGCCCACGTTACGCTAGATGGGCCATGAACGCACGATGCGCTTCGCGCACCGTGCGCACATGGAGGACATATGATGAGCATCGTTGTGACAGGTAATATATTAGTTTTTCTTTTCAGGCATACATGCCATGCACAAATGGTGCCCTTCAGGCACCATTTGCACATGGGGTGGGGAGAGTGTGGATAATTTTTTATTTTTTTTATTATTTTTTACCGTACGCGTACGGTAAGCGTAATCGGCGAAATTTTCAAAAAATTTAAAATTGCCTTTTTGGCCTTGGGGGATCGTTGGGGACTCCCTCAACATGGCTAGGTGCTTGGGAGCTGTCTAAACAGCCCCTTTACATGTTTTTGCCCTTTGCTTTTCAACCCCCTGTCAGAGTGCGAGAGAGAAAATGGCGGCCGCCGCTTCCTGGTTTCGACCGATTCGAATGTTTACTAAGATCTAACGGCCAATCAGAATCGCGCTCGCGCACGTCACCGTACGCGTACGGTAAGCGCACCGTAAGCGCACCGTAAGCTGGCTCAGATATATATATTGATTTAAAGGCTATTTTCTCAGAATCTACTGAACAGATTTACACCAAACCTACAAAAGGCACTTCCTTGACCTGTAGACTACCTCTCTGCCAAATTTCAAGGAACTCTGTTCAGCCGTTTGGGCTGTAGCTGTGTCTAAAGGTCCTATGGAAAAATGCATGGGAAAACGCGTTTTGGGACCCCCCTTTTATCTCAGCCCCCGTATGACAAATCCCCCCGAGACTTTCAGGGTAGGAGCGGAGCGTAGCGCCCCACCTATTTTGAAAATTTCGCGAGGATTCGTCGACCTGCGCCAAAGTTATTCCAAATAGAATGTTGCGGATTTCCTATGGAAACGTGGTCCTAACTATAACTATCTACTGGCGACCGCCAGTAGATAATATATATATATATATAGATATATATATTTGTTGCCACAAAGTTACCCACAGGTTGAGGCAGCACTCTGGCAGCAGCAATGCACGGTAGGCCACACACGCAGCAGGAGCAGCCTGACGCATTTCCGAAACCTCCTTCCTCATAGGCTCAGTCCCACAGATTTAAACATAATTTGGGCCACACTACATTTATTGCCCAAACTGCCTTCTGATAGGCTGCTTCATAAGCCACAACATGATTGGTTCACAGGCCCCTCTGGAATTCTGGACATGTAGTGCGGCAATCTCACCCTGATGGGTGCTGTGTCCTCTGGGTCCTTGATGCATAGCCCTCCAATGGGCCCCACTGTGCGTGCAGTCTGAATTCCTGGCGTTGCTTGCCCCATGTGGAACTGGACGTATTTCCAGCCCCTAGCCCGCTTTGCCAATCCTAGCGGTGGTGCTCCCTCCACGGCTGGGCAGCCACAAAAATATGCTGCTACAAAGTTACCCACAGGTTGAGGACGCACTCTGGCAGCAGCAATGCACAGCAGACCACACACGCAGCAGGAGCAGCCTGACGCATTTCGGAAACCTCCTTCCTCATAGGCTCAGTCCCACAGATTAAAACAGCATTTGGGCCACACTGCATTTATTGCCTAAACTGCCTTCTGATAGGCTGCTTCATAAGCCACAACATGATTGGTTCACAGGCCCCTCTGGAATTCTGGGACATGTAGTGCGGCAATCTCACCCTCCCTAATGGGTGCTGTGTCCTTTGGGTCCTTAGTGCATAGCCCTCCAATGGGCCCCACTGTGCGTGCAGTCTGATTTCCTGGCGCTGCTTGCCCCATGTGGAACTGGACGTATTTCCAGCCCCTAGCCCGCTTTGCCAATCCTAGCGGTGGTGCTCCCTCCACGGCTGGGCAGCCACAAAAATATGCTGCTACAAAGTTACCCACAGGTTGAGGACGCACTCTGGCAGCAGCAATGCACAGCAGACCACACACGCAGCAGGAGCAGCCTGACGCATTTCGGAAACCTCCTTCCTCATAGGCTCAGTCCCACAGATTAAAACAGCATTTGGGCCACACTGCATTTATTGTCTAAACTGCCTTCTGATAGGCTGCTTCATAAGCCACAACATGATTGGTTCACAGGCCCCTCTGGAATTCTGGGATATGTAGTGCGGCAATCTCACCCTCCCTAATGGGTGCTGTGTCCTTTGGGTCCTTAATGCATAGCCCTCCAATAGGCCTCACTGTGCGTGCAGTCTGATTTCCTGGCGCTGCTTGCCCCATGTGGAACTGGACGTATTTCCAGCCCCTAGCCCGCTTTGCCAATCCTAGCGGTGGTGCTCCCTCCACGGCTGGGCAGCCACGAAAATATGTTGCTACAAAGTTACCCACAGGTTGAGGAAGCACTCTGGCAGCAGCAATGCACAGCAGACCACACACGCAGCAGGAGCAGCCTGACACATTTCGGAAACCTCCTTCCTCATAGGCTCAGTGCCACAGATTAAAACAGCATTTGGGCCACACTGCATTTATTGCCTAAACTGCCTTCAGATAGGCTGCTTCATAAGCCACAACATGATTGGTTCACAGGCCCCTCTGGAATTCTGGGACATGTAGTGCGGCAATCTCACCCTCCCTAATGGGTGCTGTGACCTTTGGGTCCTTAATGCATAGCCCTCCAATGGGCCCCACTGTGCGTGCAGTCTGATTTCCTGGCGCTGCTTGCCCCATGTGGAACTGGACGTATTTCCAGCCCCTAGCCCGCTTTGCCAATCCTAGCAGTGGTGCTCCCTCCACGCCTGGGCAGCCGCAAAAATATGTTGCTACAAAGTTACCCACAGGTTGAGGAAGCACTCTGGCAGCAGCAATGGACAGCAGACCACACACGCAGCAGGAGCAGCCTGACACATTTCGGAAACCTCCTTCCTCATAGGCTCAGTCCCACAGATTAAAACAGCATTTGGGCCACACTGCATTTATTGCCTAAACTGCCTTCTGATAGGCTGCTTCATAAGCCACAACATGATTGGTTCACAGGCTCCTCTGGAATTCTGGGACATGTAGTGCGGCAATCTCACCCTCCCTAGTGGGTGCTGTGTCCTTTGGGTCCTTAATGCATAGCCCTCCAATGGGCCCCACTGTGCGCGCAGTCTGATTTCCTGGCGCTGCTTGCCCCATGTGGAACTGAACGTTTTTCCAGCCCCTAGCCCGCTTTGCCAATCCTAGCGGTGGTGCTCCCTCCACGGCTGGGTAGCCTGACGTGTTTCGGAAACCTCCTTCCTCATAGGCTCAGTCCCACAGATTAAAACAGCATTTGGGCCACAATACATTTATTGCCTAAACTGCCTTCTGACTTTGTGGTGCAGCAATTAATTTAGCATATCCACTGGCACACCAAGGCCCATCTGGGGGCTATCAAAGTTACAGCATCAACATTGCGCGCTCCATCTGGAGACAAAGGACACTACAAGGCCCATAATGCTCTGCTAGCCGCGGCTGAGCGTCCCATCCAGGGCATGCATTGTAGCATTTAAATGATGAGGGTGGTGTCCTATGTGCCTTCGATTGCCAAAGCCTCTGAAGAGAAGTGGGGACACTTCGAAACGCGTCAGGCATCCATGGTAAATTGAACTGCTTAAAGTTATCGTTGTGCTATCGGATTGTATACCATAAAGGCTCGTCATGAGCATGTTGCTGCTCGAGTGCTCCTTGTATGTTGGGTACTCTGAGAAAAGTGGTGCACACGCCAGCAGAGCGTACCGTCTATTAAATCTCACCAAAGTTTCAATACATGCGCTCTCAGGACATAAAACTCCGTTCAGATGGTATGCTGCAGAAGTGTTTATTTCACTACGTGTTTCGACTGCGTCCGTAGCTTTGCTCATGTGTAAGGTGCACAAACAAAATGGTAACTTTTAAAACATGGTGAATGGCATGATGGAAATGAATGATGGACAATTACAACATGTACATTTAGCGGCCATATTGTCATGGTGAAAACATCGGTCAAGTAAATGCAAAGATTACAATGAAAGTGCATAACTGTGATAAATGCACATACTGCAGTGGTGTAAACAACTCATTAAAACAGACACGAAATCATAAACTATGTAACGAGTGTTAGAAATAACAGAAAGCAAGCAATGGCTCGAAATCGAAAATAAAGTATACCTGAAAAAGATGCCTAAAGAAAGGGGACAGTTCAAGACCAAACAACTTTATCAGTTTAGCGGCCATGACAACTGCCGGATCACAGAGAATACTCACTCAAGCACAAAATAAAAATCAATGTGAATCATGTTACAATATGAATGAATCATGATGTTCACCCTAATGTTGTATGTCCTAAAATAACAGACAGTGTACAGAAACAAATGTCATGTGGTACACGATGTTGTCACATAAAGTACGCGTGTCTAATGATTACCAGCGGGAATGAGTACTGGTACAGTGAACAGGTAACTCCTAGTTGGCCCAACTACCAACAAAAATAACAAAGACAAAATCTGGGAGAGTAAAATGCTTGTCCACAGTCTCCAAGTTCAGATCAGCCCATAAGGAGAAGACTGCTTGACAAGTGTCATCCGCTAATGTTACCGAATTTGTGAATAAATTCAAGCTATGGTGCGATGTAACAAGGTTGCACTCAATCACAAGTGTGACAAATTCAGGTGTAGTTCAGCTCATCACTTAATGGAACTAGACATGTGTCAATGACACACAATAAATGGCAAGTGCCCCAATTATCGTGTCAAAACACAAAAGTCGATGATGGTGCAAGGTAGTGTAACATAAGTAAGCGCATGTGGAGACCATGTCACACAAGTTGGAGAAAATCTGAAAGTGCACATGTACAAGTGCATCCGCTCATTAAATCAGTCCCCTGTGATGCAAAATCCAAATTGACAAGGCAGAGCCCTGCCTGTCAATCTTTCACGTGAAACATAGCATGTAAAAAATTTACCAGCTCCGTGATACGTAACAGTGATTACGAAGGGGAAAAGGGTAGATGGCCAGTGAAGGTGAATACAGGTGAATGGGCCCCTTCATTTCCTCCTGCAAAAGAAACAAAGAAAACTTTGGTTAAAATTTACCATGTGATACTAGCATTTCACTGATGATACTTCTAGTTACAGTTAAAAACAGAAAATACATATTATCAGATACAGTTTCTAATGCACAAAGAATGGAAGAGATGGTATGCAAGCATGGATGTAAACAAGTCAGACCTGTAGAGAACTTGGAGCAGAAGGTGAACACATAGAAAAAACAAATGGAAAAAGCATAACAAAGCAACTATGGAACAGCAGCAATAAGAAAAACAAATGGAAAAAACAAATAGAGAAACAGGCACCATCAGCCATATTATGAAGTGGGTGGTATACAGGCCCTTCCATGGCGGCGATGCCGCCATGGAAATGCTGGTGGGGATTGACTTTGGGGGCATTTTGCGGGCCCCTGGGGGGGTGGGTATCCATGGTACCCCCTGCAGTTCCCTGCACCACGTGGCAGGCACCCCGTGGCAGGGAAATGCTGTGTATGCCCTTTTACCATTGCAGACGATGCTGCAGCCAGCAGCACTGCCCGCAATGGAAAAAGGCCAGGATGCGCCTGCCAGCATGGTGGGCGCATCCTAATTGGGCCGGTGGGACCGCCGCACGTCTGGCAGTCGGTCCCATCACCGTTATGGTGGCGAGTGGAATGATGTCCGCCCGCCATCATAATGAGCCTCTAAGTTCCTAGCATGTACAGTGGCCAGTGTATCTTCGTACCATATGTTCAGTGTTGCTGAGGCAATTGTCACAGTCCGAAGGACCAGGCATCGGTGCTCGCAGTATGGATGCTGGGGCATTGCAGCATCCCCAAAATAGCCAGATTGAGTTCAGAAGGTGAATGAGCAATAAAGATGCCTTTACATTGTGTTTTTATCTTGTTACATTGGTCAAATGTTAGGCTCTGTCTTCTGACACATTGCTGCTTATTCTTTTAACAGTGGTGTTTAGTTTTATTTCTCTGACTGCAAAGTGAGTGGATTTTGTTATGTGAACTAATTGACACTCTTGCTCTTTCTAACACACAACAAAAGTTTAACTGTACAAATATTTCAAAATGTATCAGCATTTAGGAAAGCATATATGAAGCACTTTCATTTGTAATTCTGAAGTGTGATGCAAACACACATTTTAATAGGATCAAAACAAATTGAGATAGTTTGGGATGTGCAAATTATAAATAGTCACTAAAATCAGATTTTCACAGATTATCATTTGTTCGCTGTATAATTTTATTAGTAAAACTGCATGTCTGTGCAAATATAGTGGCCATTTCAATGGAAAATGTGCTGCCTGTAAATTATAGTGCACTACCACACTGTGCTTAAGTAATATATTTGCAACAGTGTGCTTCAAGACTACCACACCCGTATCACTCTCCTGCTGAATGGGTGTGGCTCATTTGCTACACTTGTTCATTGTATGATGCTTGAATTTTTCACAATCCTATGACTTCAGTGATGTAACACTGATGGCAGGACACCCCTACTCTAAATATTGTGCAAGCAACTCTGGGACCAAGCTCTCTCCTTGAAACATGGAGAGACTAATGATGATTAAAATTAATAAACATTTCAACCCCAAAAATGTCCGATTTCCTGAAGACACATCCGTGGATAAATTAATTTGTTGGACATCACAAGTATGGAGAGTGATCTTCTTCCTGATGACACCCCTGAGTTTGAGCATGAGTTCTACTTTCCTGAATAAAACAGAAATAATAACACAACAGCAGATATGACTGCTTTTAAAAACATGTGTATGTTTATTTGGTGTGCGGACCTTCAGCTTGTGCTGGTTATTGTACATAACGTCAAATGGACCAGTTTGCATGACATAGATAGTCAACCAAGGAGGACAAATTGGTTTTTTGCCAGGACTGACTGAGGGTGAAAGGTAACAAAGATTAATTCAACCGTTGGTTCATCCGTAGGCTTTGAAATGAGCAATGGTATCAGCCTGCAATGGAAGCTTCCATTTAAAGAAATGAACAAGAAGATACCTCCCATCCCAAGGCTTTGTTTCATTAGTATGTTGGGCTGCCAGTAGAGGTTCCAAAGACTGCACTACTTATATGTATTGTACATCGCTTCTATGGGAAAGAGAGACACCACATTTGAAACAGGTAACTTGCATCAATAAATACGAAACGATGAATAGTCGTTTGATGATGGAGTGGGTCTTTACAGGTCTACTAAACTTGATATGTTTGGGTGATTACACTGAATCATCTATTCTTGCACATATCACTGGGATTATTACTTTACACGATTATCCTTTAGTTAACTTTAGTCCATCATCTTTTGGTTCTTCGGAGACCACTACGTTTACCTAGACTAGATTAGAACTCAATTTCTTTTCATTTACTTATTCAACAAGTTGATGTCTTTTTGAGGAAATAAAACTTCGAATTACAATTGACAACAGCAAAAAAAAACAGGATGACTCAAATATGCCTACCCATGTGGTCTGCAGAGGGGTGCATTGATTATAATATTGCATACTAGTGGCTCAAGTGGCATTCACTAGGTGGTTGTGGTTTGGACATGTCACTTGATGGGTAGAGTTAAACTTTTTTAATTATTTTGGGTGATCAGCTGTGTACATGCAACTAGTTGTCTGGTTATCTGGGATTTGTATGAGATTGACTCTTGCTTATTGATATGCTACTGGACTGGTCTATATTCTGACATCTGACTCATCATGCACCATGTTTACCTGGACTCTCTAATATTGTCATTTTTGTGCCCATCTGGTCTACTGTGAACCTCCTTGGCATTCCTGCTCTGCAGTTCAGCCCTACACCCAAGATGACTATGCCAGAAGAAGGCACGTGCACTGTCCATGTGTGTACAGTATTATTTTTCTTATATCATAAAAAATAAATTCAACTGTGTTTGTCCTCCCTATTTTGCATTTTTTCAGCCTAGGTAATGATGAGCTGCCTTTGGAGTCAAAGGCTGCTGCAGAGAAAGTCTGCTTAAATTTGGTACCTGCATTGTCATCTTCCCTCCACAACAGATTCAATGTGCTCATGGACCTGATAGGTGTAGTGTTTGTCTCTCACCTTTCCCAAATTCCCCCTACACTCCATTTCTGAAACCCATAACTCATTTCACCCAAGTTTTGTGGTGTCTTTTACTGATAATGAGCTTCATCAACAGGTCTGACATTTGACGGGACAGATGTGCTTAAAGCTAACACGAGATGATGGACAAAGTCCTGAACTTTTCAAACACTCACCCCCAGTCAAGGGATCCGGGTTAAATCCATCATTCTATTGCTCACCATGCCACCCCAGTTTGGACCCAGCCATATGCAAACCAGTCTTGACCCTGCTCCCCATAGGAACAATACAGCCCGAAATGCCAGGCCAGCTCCTCCCTGGACCGGAAACAAGAATTCTGTGACAAATTTTGGTGTATTACCCCTCATCAACCAGGCTAGCTTGAATCCAGTGGCACAACGAGCAAGGGATCCACGTCTGGGCATACCCTTGGCAACTTAGGGTGAACATAGCAAACACAAAAGATGATGAATGGAGTGCTGAAACTTTTCAAACACTAGCTTGAAGCTATGCCAACTGTTCCAGGAGTAGGTTACCAAAAATTGCAAATTTGCCCACACCACCCCTCCTACCAAGACAAGAAAGAGACATCTTAGTACAGAGAATAAAATACAACAATGGTTGTCCAAGAATATATACTGTACACTTTTTCCATAATCTAGACCCTCTCCCGAGTCCTGAGATTTGAGGGATTCATCATGTTCTGTGGTTATAGTTTTATTATGATGTTTTCGGTTTTGGATTTTCCACTCTGTGTTTTCTTCTAATTTAGTTTATTGTGATGCAGAACAAGAACCATTTGGCTGATTCACCAGCATCATTTAGAATAGGAAGAACCTTGTTTTTCATGTGATGTCTTCCCTTATAGTGGCAGGCCACCACTAGCATAACGGCCCTTTGGAAAAAACCCTGCCTTAAAGTATTGAACTCATTGGGGGAAGTAGCAGACTTCACTTTTTCTACTCAGGTATGAAAAGAAGTTCTAAGACTGGAACAGAGGGATGCTGTTTTGGCTTTGTGTTGGCAGACACTGTTAGTGGTAAAAAAAAGTTATAAAGAACAGAGCAAGTGCAGTCGGTGTACAACTCATACTGATGCGAGGGTGGTTGCTACTCAGACTGATCAAGCTATTAAAGCAGGGAGTGCTGGGCATGATAATAGTCAGTTCCCCAGCACTGACTGCCTAGGAGTGGACTGGAGGAGATACGGTAAGGTCACCTACATTACCCGGCAATTGAGCTCAGATAGAGAGAGTCTTAAGAGACAATAGGGATAGACACAGTTGGACAATTGCTCTGTGGTGGGGCAGGTGCAGGGCTCAGCCTCTGTCATTACTACATTGGTTGTGTTTCCTGTTTCATTAACTGGACTGCTATACTGGCCAAAAATGCCCAGTATTAAATTTAAAAAAAAAAATATTGAAGAAAAACAAGAAAACCCATTTATTAACATAAAATTCTAAACTGCCACACTCACATCCCATGAAAGGCCCACCCCTTCTCCCTAAATCCACTAATCTAACTTATAAAAAAACTACTCAGTACCTAATATTACTTCACAACCTCACTTCCTGTAAAAAGGTCCAACCCCTAAACCCTAAACAGAAAACACTAAACTAACCTATAGAATAAATATCCAGTCCCCACCTGTTCTTCCCACTGTCACCTCCCGCATTAAGCCCACTATCTTGCCCTGAAGACCTGTCCCTCCAGCCTGCCTTAACAGTCCTGATGGGCGCTGTCGCTAGGCATCCTTCATCCCGTCCAGGTTTTTCAGGACTTGTTCTAGGAGGGCCTCTGTGGTTTGAGGAAAGTGGCTGCTCTGGCACTCAGTCGCCTGCAGTGGTAGCGATAGTGGGGCAGGGATGCCTCTGACTGGTGACCCAAGGTTGCGGCTTCATCCTCCCCCTCCTCCTCCGATTGTATGATCAGCAGTGGGCAATACTCCACCACAATAAGCTCCTTCTTCTGGAGGTGTAGCTATCTCTCGACCGGGCTCCAACGCCTGGCTTCCGACAGGAGCAGCCGTATGGTCAAAAGAACCAGGAAAAATCATTAATTCTAGTACTCAACACAAAAAACTTCTTTATATAATCAGACAGTAAAACAATATTGATGGTCCACAGGGGCACCTGGATTTTGTTTATGTGATGCTTTTTCACAAGACCTTTCCCACATACAATTCACACAATGCTGTAAGTGGTATACATTAATCTATGACCATCACCATAATCAAAAATTGATTTTTTACTAAAATGAATGAAACGTTTCAATGAATTCATAGGGTGGAACTTTCACCAAACATTTAATTTGTTGTAAAATATACTGAGGTGCAAAACATGCATAGATATATCACCATAGATAAATCTAGTGCATTACATTTTAGCTGCACATTACTTTTGATAGATATTGCACAGCAGTAATTGAGCCCACCTAACATTTAAGCATGTTTTTATAACTTTTGGAACAATGCATGGCATGTCATAATCAATCAGTCAATCAATCAATCATTTGTAAAGCGCACTACATACCCGTGAGGGTCTCAAGGCGCTGGGGGGGTGCTACTGATCGAACAGCCAGGTCTTGAGTATCCTCCTGAAGGTCAGCAGGTCTTGGGTCTGTCGTAGGCTCAGTGGGAGGGTGTTCCATGTCTTGGCGGCGAGGTGGGAGAAGGATCTCCAGCCGGTGGTTGTTCTTCGGATGCGCGGGACGGTGGCGAGTGAGAAGTCGGCGGTTGGGGATGTCGAAGGAGAGCTGTCTGTTGAGGTAGGCTGGGCCGGTCTTGTGGAGTGCTTTGTGTGTGTGGATGAGGAGCTTGAAGGATATCCTCTTGTTGACAGGGAGCCAGTGCAGGTTTCTCAAGTGGGGGGTGATGTGGCCGTGTCGTGGTACGTCAAGGATCAGTCGCGCTGATGCATTTTGCATGTGTTGTAGTCGTTTGATGAGCTTGGTCGGGGCTCCCGCGTAGAGGGCATTTCCGTAGTCGAGTCTGCTGCTGATGAGGGCCTGGGTGACTGTCTTTCTCGTATCTGTCGGGATCCATCTGTACATCTTGCGGAGCATGCTGAGTGTGTTGAAGCAGGAGGAGGAGACGGTGTTGACTTGCTTGGTCATTGAGAGCGTTGAGTCGAGGATGATTCCCAGGTTGCGTGCATGGTCGGTGGGTGTCGGGGCTGCCCCCAGTGCCGTCGGCCACCAGGAGTCGTCCCAGGCTGAGGGGTTGGAGCCGAGGATGAGGACCTCCGTCGTGTCCGAGTTCAGCTTCAGGCGGCTGATCTTCATCCAGTCGGCGACAGCCTTCATTCCTTCGTGGAGGTTGGCTTTGGCGGTGATGGGGTCCTTGGTGAGGGAGAGGATCAGTTGAGTGTCGTCTGCATAAGAGATTATGTTGAGGTCATGCTGTTGGGCGACATGTGCGAGCGAGGCCATGTAAATGTTGAACAGTGTTGGGCTGAGGGAGGATCCCTGAGGTACGCCGCAGATGATCTCGGAGGCTTTGGAACGGAATGGGGGGAGGTGGACACTCTGGGTTCTGCCAGAGAGGAAGGAGGTGGTCCATTCCAGAGCCTTGTCTTGGATCTCTGCGGCATGGAGGCGTGCGCGTAGTGTGCGGTGGCAGACGATGTCGAAGGCAGCAGAGAGGTCTAGGGGAATGAGTGCTGCGGTCTTGGTAATTCCAATGGCCATTCTCTTACTCTACTCCCTCCTGATCCCCACTCTAAGTCCAGCCAGGGTCCCACACCCTTCACCCCTTTTTCATTAAATATACAGCTCAAATTTTATTTCTGGTCCTTGGAGCAAGTACGTGTTGTGTAAGATATGGTCTATTAAACATCAGGGCTTGGGCTAGGTTTAGGTTTTCCTATGGACAGGTTGGGCCATATCATATATATAGTAGGCTTCAGGGGAGGCTGGTGGATTTTCAAAGAGGTGGGGCGGAAATTTGAGACCAAAGTATAATATGCAAGCGAGCATGGAAATTGAGCTCAAATTGAAGTTTTGGAGTCCTGTGGGGGTGAAAGGGGCTTCCACAGGAAATAAATAGGATTTGGTACAGATCAGATAGGCCAGTGGGTATAAAATCAATTTCTGGTCCAACAGCCAAGGATTAAAGGAGTTTCATAATGAAGCAAAATGAAATAACTGACATGCAGAAATGCAAAAGCAATACAGTGTTCAGGATCAACAGAGGCGCTGAGGGCTTGCTGACTATTCATAGGTGACCTAAAAGTTTATACACTTTCCCACAGAACGCAATGTAGAAACATACATGCACAGTACTTAAGTATTTAACACACATTTGTCCATAATACATCATATTCTATTACAACATGGAGAGGAATTTATTTATATGACAAATTTTAAACACAAATTTAGAAATATTTCTACTACTGCCCTGATGACACCATTAGTGAACTGAAAGGCAATTAAGTTATGTGCACCCTAAATGTGGTCTAGATTAGATAGCACAACATTATATACTGTAACATAAAACACAAGATCTTTGTACAGTGCACATATTAAACTCATGTATTTGATGGTGCTCTGATCCGTGACAATAAAGCAAAAGAAGACTCTGAAATCATTTACTTGCCTAGGACCACACAAATTTCAAGATGAGCAGCCAGGATAAATCAATGTTTTCTTATTTCATATTGAGCAGCAGCCACCTCTTTAGTGATACCTCTTTGTCTCCTCAAACGACAATGCTTTCTTTTTAACTACTGTAGGATGATATTAGAATATAGGTGACAGACAGAACCCTTATTCTCCTTTTTTCTAATTTAACAGCAAAAGCAAGCACAAGGACACAAGAGTTGTTGTGTAGTTTCTACAAATCTATAAAGGATCTGCACGTTTAGACAACATAAACTAAGGGATTGGTGTATGGAATCATTCTGGACACCCCCACAGGATATGCTAGTCTGTAGACCAGCTAGCTCACAGTGCCACTAGGAGCCCCTCTTACCAAAGAGCAAACAGTTTCTGGCAACTATCGAACATGACAACTCTGACCCCCAAGGGATTGTGGAAGCAGTACAGTACTTTTCGCTCAGTCACTCGTGCTCACTTTGTTTCAGAGAGATACCAAGAATAAACAAACAGTGGAGACGTTTTCAATAAGTATTTATTGAACCCGCGTCATTCTAGTATAAAATATGTGTGCTGCTACAACCATGAGACAGAGACTGAAATATACGGCTATAAGCACCAGCACAGTAAAGAAAAGGTAGCATTGTACCATAGAACTAAAACGATGAATATATGCAGGCATATGAATATATGACAGTAATAATGCGTACTCCTATGATGCAGCCCTAACTAGATGTACCTAAGTGTACCTAACATGTATGTAGGTGTGAAGCCAAGAATTCCCTTAGGATAGAGCCAACCCCATTACCTGATGTGGGAGAGCAAAGGACCCCGTCGTGGTCTCGAGATGGACACCCCACAAGGGATGTCAGACCACTGCGTGCAGGAGTGTCTGCGTGCAGGAACCTCAGCGTCTTGTATCAGCATGGAGGTCTTTCTCCTCTGAATTTCCCAGTGAAGATGTAGTGCTTATATACCCAAAAGGTACCCCAGTGGTTCTAACTAGAAGTGTACTATGGGCACGTTGGGCAAGGATGACGATAGAGGTGACCCTTATACAGCGTTATTATGCAGAAGATGGTAATCCTGCTGTGATACTGAGAATCCTCAAGCAGAATACAGTCATGTACCACTTAACTAGGTAAAAGGTCAGCGTCAGACCCATTATGTAGAACAATGGTAGGACAGATGTAGGTAAAAGGTTGTGCAACTATCTAGGCCTGTATTGGGGTACATTGGGGTTCATAACACCTACTCCTCATCCGACTTGATGACATAATAATAAATGCTAAAATATGCCTATTTAAAAAGCATGAAAACATTGCTAAAATATCAGTATAGAAATGTTATATCTTAAAAAGGAAAAATTATGTTGCCGTAGCAAAGCCCTATGAGTCTTCTAGAAAGTAAATATACTGTGAGACCAACTGAGCATGCCGATAGCTATAGTGCTCAGTGAGAGCAAAAGAGAAAAATAAAACAAAAATTATGTTTTCGAATTCCACTTTTAGTTGTTTTTGAAAAAGGGCCAAATTGGTCCCACCACACGGAGAGTCAAATGTTTATGCGTCCTGTGTGGGAGACGCAACATCACTGTTGCCTGCCTTCACAGACAACGGTCCATGTAAGCCTGGAACAGAGCCGGTGTGCGTTCCAACAGGAGCTGAAGCATCCTGTGGTGGCTCTAAGAATGCCGTCATCGGGATTGGAATACGCTGAGGACACTGCACTACATGGGCCTGTAGCGGTTCCAGCAATACATCCACATCCGGAGGCAAAATCAATGGAAGTGTTAGACGGATGTCTAAAACACATTCATGTCTGCAGAATAAGCAGTAGAATACAGCCTAGACTGACCTGAACAATAGAAACTGATGCTCGCTTAGCTCCTGAAGCTGAGTTGTGCCCGGGTGGAGTACCATGCATTCATTACAACATCGCTCCAAGAGCTCTATTTCCATCTCCTTTGAAATGAGGACATTCATTGCGTAGCAGCAAAATTAAAAACAGGATACCCACTACCAGAAGCACGATCAGTGGAACCCTTCCAAAAATGCTTCCAAATAAAGAGTGTATTAAAGATGGAATAATTCTGAAAACCGTATAAAAGCTGCTTAATAGCCCTGAACCTATGGTCTTAAATAGGTGTACTGTCTCACTCGTATCAGACATGTTAAAGATACAATGTACCATTTCTCCGAAATGGAGCGGGAAGTAGGTTCGGACTAGAGCCTGCATCTCAGCTGAACAACTTGCAAACTGGAGATTAAAAGTCTCTCGAGCTGAGGTTAAGATCACTTTCTTCTGTAAAAGTATGACTTTCAGTCTGCTCAGAGAAATAAAACCATATAAAAGAAAACATTCAATGAAGGCCAGAGTGGTGCCTTTCTGACTGTGTGGGTCAGTGGAAGCAATACTTGCATACAACAAGTAACCCTGGAACTTACTGTGACCAGATATGCAATGCCTGGTAGCATCCCACAACAATCATGATCATTCAGCATTAAGTAACTCCCATTCAAGAGCAGTTTAATCACTGGATGAACAATGGCAGCTGAGGATCCAATTCATTCGTCTTTATTTCGATTAAAATTCATCATAAAAGACAATACAATGAAAAAAGAAAATTCCAATAATATACAAAGATATAAAATCATTACAGTGATAAAACAGGATAAAATCAGATAAAAACACAAGGATCCTATTCCTAATAATCCAAACCCATCCGAGAAATTTGGCCACAGCAATTACAATATGTTCGCTTGTGTCGTATCTCAATATTCTTAGTGCCACAAGCCCCACCCTGGTGCCCATGTTACGACAAATGGGTAAGAGCCATCTCAACCGGGGTACTGCATAGGCCGGACATTCAAAGAATATATGACCAATCGATTCCCTACAATCAGCGCACCAACGACAGGAGTCGGTCGTCTCCCCCTTCCATTTTTTGGTGAACGATCTAGTAGGAAGAGAGCCAACCCTAAACTGATGGTAAAGTTTCCTGTCACTGGATCTACTAATGATGTCCCAGTAAGCTTCTAATAATGGATCAGTCTTGCACTCAAGAAACTTGCCAGTCAGAGACATAGCCAGGGTTTGGTTGCACTGTCTCTGCGTTAACTGGGACCAATATAAACTTTTAAACACTTTTTTAGGAGGGAAGGGATTGCCTGCAGGGTCAGACCACAAATTACCCAGGCCCATAGATTCCAAAAGCAATCTGACTTGCTTAAACCATGCTATATTCCCAGAGCCCAGGATAGAACGAACATCCAAGAAAGCCTTGGCATAAAGGGCCAATTCCGGGGTAGTCCACAGTCTTCTCCACAAGGCCAATGGTTTGTACCGGGCAATGTCATCGATTGAATGGCAACCAAGGTCCAATAATAAAGGTTTGATGGGGCTTGACCTGGGGAGGCCCGTAAGGTTCTTCAAAAATTTATTTTGCACTTTGACCAGAGAGGATAGGTCTGCAAAACCCCAGAGTTCAGCGCCATAAAGGATCGCTGAGGTAGTCCTGGAGTTATAGATCTTTATTGCTGGACCTATCCTTTTGGTCTGTGACAATCGCTGTTCTTTTACCAGGCACCCTGAAAGCTGAGCAAACTTAAGAGATAGAATGTCAATTTGAGGCTTCCAACTCAGTTTACTTTCAAGGACAATCCCCAAGTAGGTCATAACGTTTGTAAGTTCTAATTTTTCGTTGTTCATCGTAACATGACCAGCCGCACGTCTTCCTTTATTAAAAACCATATACTTGGTTTTAGAGACATTTACTTGCAGGTCATGATCTTGGCAGAAGGTGTCAAACTTATTCAAAGCCGCCTGTAACCCCATCTGCGTCTGAGACAATAATAGGGTGTCGTCAGCGAACATAAGTAGCGGGAGCTTGTTACCACCCAGAGAAGGGGCGTCTGTAGAAATGGTAGAAAAATACTGCACAACCCTATTAATAAATAACAAAAAAAGAGTTGGCGCTAAGACGCCCCGTGATACTTTAAATCTGTCTGTGACCTGCCCTTGGTTCCCCTATCTAACTTGTGCAAAATTGTCTTCGTGCATCCTAATCACAATATTCAGAAGATCAGCAGGCATCCCTAACCCATCCAAGACTCCCCATAGTTTAGTCCTAGGAACTAGATTAAAAGCTGATCTAAGGTCCACAAAGGCGGCATATAATGAACCGCCTCCTAAGTAGACCGTTTTCCAAACAATGAATTGGAACCTAAGAACCTGATCGATAGTGCTGATACGAGATCTGAACCCAGCCTGTAGGGGCGATAAAATGTCCTCTTGCTCAATCCATGACTGAATTCTTGCCAGAATCATCCTGGCAATGATTTTTTGTATCGAGTCGATTAGACTGATCGGACTATAGTTCCCTGGGCTCGAGCGATCACCCTTCTTAAAGATGGGCAATATCTTGGCACCTTTCCATGATTCGGGAATAGGCGCCCCCTTAACTATGGCGGTAGCCAAAAAAGCAATGTATGGTACCCAAATACTCTGGTCAGACTCAAAAAGTTCTGCAGGGATACAATCAATGCCCGGGGCTTTACCACTAGATATCCTACTTAAAGCCATCTCAACTTCACTGCAGTCAAACAAAAAAATTTTAATGGACGACATATTCCAAGAAATTAGAGGTATTGACTCAGCCTTCAAATCAGTACCAGAGAACTGGGACTCATAATGTTCCACCCATAACTCGGGGAGAACATGGTTAGATGGAATCAACGAATTTGGGGTATTCCCCCACTTCACAATGTGCCAGAACTTAGTCAAATTTTTATGCTTACTGGCTGCTAAAAGATCTAGCCAATAGTCATTATCCCATTCTTGTTTGGCCATGGTTTTGGCCTTACGATAATTACACCGCGCTGTCCTAATGTTGGCAATATTTTTTGATTTTATAGCAAGTTTCAATTTATCATAGGTGTCTCGGCAGATTTTGTCATACCAGTGATTACGCTTAGATTGAAATTGTTTCCTGGGTTTGCAAGATTTGGAAAAGAAGGTTTTTAAGCCCTGAAATAATGTTTCATGAATTTGGGTAGTCGCCCGGCTGACGGCTTCTTGGTGAGAAAGGGAGTGCAATGCTTCCAAAGCACCCTTTACTTGTGTACTGATTTCAACTAATGCTCCAAGGTCCATTGCTACCCTATCCCAATGCACTCGCCGTAGATTATTTGTAAGGAGGGCGTCTGCTGTAGCTATTGTGGTTGGTTCTTTACTATGATGGTCAGCACAGAACGAGAAACTTAAAACAAGGGGGTTGTGGTCGCTCTCAGTGCGAACTGGAATCACCATGTCTCTAAGGGAAGAACAGAACTCCACTTTGATGAGAGCATAATCAATTCTGCTGTGTCGAAGACCCTCAACAAAGGTGTCACTACCCATTTTATCAGAGACAGTCCGTCCGTTTGCTGCCCTGAAGCCACGCCCCATACACAAACCCATCCACTGTATGGCTGATTCGGTCCATTTCGTGATGGTTGGAAGATCAAGAAGAGGGATGTTCCAAAGAACATCTTCTTCCATCGTAAGTGAATCCCCGGGAATGTTAAAAGGCTCGAAACAGCAGTTCAAATCCCCCGCAATTATTATATTAATTCCAGGGTTAACAGTTTCCAAAAAACCATCTAGCTGTAAAAAAGTATTGGTACCGCGCCCTCCTGATTGACCTCTATTGTAAATGTTGATAATCATAATGTCAGAACCATCGTGGAGGTGCAGCTGTACTATGAAAAGATCAGGGCTGTCTACATCCAATTCGAAAGTTCCACACTTAAGGGTTTGCTTAATCCAAATACTAAGACCACCTGAGGGTCTGCCCTTTGACCCTCTAGTTACTGCTTTATAAAAAATAATAAAGCCAGGAAAGTGAACCGGGTCCACTGCCCACGTTTCCTGAAAAACCAGGACATCATAATTGTCCACCCATGTAGACCACTCATTTATTAAAGTTTTACTCCTAAGGCCCGCTATATTCCAAGAGACCAAGGAGAAAAGATGATGGTCACTAACAACAGATATTAAGTCCAAAGGCGGAACCAGAGGGGCAGTATGATTTCCGGTCTTGCAGGGAGCTAGGCACTCTGGCCGCCCATAGCAACAATCCAAGCACATAAAATTAGCATTATCCAGTCTAGCCTCACTAACATACAGAACTACCTCTGGATCAACGGGCAAAGGGGTAGGATGGTTACTACCGTGTGTGCTCTCCAGAAGATCAAGATCTATCGGAGGAGAATGTAAAGCAGTACAAGGCACAGGGGATGAAGAAGTAACGGTATTTAACCGAACACCACCCGTACCTAAGGAACCCCTTAATGAGCGACAACCAGATACATTATCCGCCATGGTAGTACTACCATACCCGTTTGTATTTATACAAGCAGAACCTATATTGTTGTTAGCCAGTCAATCCACCTCTTCGAAGCCACTCAATGGACCAAAACGATTGTAAAGAGAGAGATTAAAATCCAATCTAGGTGGACCTTGTTGGCCTCTATAAACCCTTTCCCACCTGGGTGGCTGGGAAAGGTGTGTGCCACTAGGGGTAATAGAATAGAAATACCACAGGTCAAGAGCAAGTATTCTGCTAGAACACTGGATATTGGGGTGGCAACATATGTGCCTCACTACTCTGGGATCCCTAAAATTAATGATAATACAGTCGCCCTCCACATCCTTGGGTTTGGTGCCTAGCCAACTCACCCTTCGTACAAACAAGATTTCAGCACGCAGGTTCGGAGGGAGAGGTCTGTTTCCCTTGAGCCAATGTATAACCTTATTCTTAAGCTCACTATGGGACTCTAACTTATCATGTGGGATCCCCGGAACACCTGCCAGAATTACCATGTATGGTGATGACTCAGGAGGTAGATTAATACAAGGGAGTTGTAAAGACGAGCCAGCACTCTTATGAACAGTGACCCCTCTTATATTGGGAACAGAGTTAGAATCAAATGTTGCCAACGTATTACTAACAACTGCGGTTAGGTTGGGGACATCTTCCCCAACACGGCCCGGAGCTGCCTTAATCACAGGCACTATAGATGGAGAAATTGTAGGACCATTAAGAGATTTACTAGACAGCGTGGAATGATTGGTACCAATCAGAACAGTCTTATCTTGCAAGGTGTTAACAGAAGGTAGTGAAGTCCCAGTGCCAGGATAATGCTGTAGGGTTTTTTCCAAGATGGCAGTATTGGCAAGCACAATCTTTTCCAAATTCCCTAAATTAGTACTAAGTTGCTTGACTCTCTCTAGAATAGGAAGTAAAAGAGATTTTAACAATAATTCGAGAGTGTCCAAGAAGCCATTAGGGAGTAGGTTAACACAGGGCTGGCTGGACAAAGTCTTGGTAGACAAGGGACTAGGTTTAGCTGGAGGTGTGTTGCAATGAACTAGAGGATGGGTTAATTTAGAAGAAATACAGGGTTTAGGCACTTTAGCGCGTCTACCCTTGTTGGTCCCACCCACACGTTTCCTTTTTACCACTTTGGATTGAGTCATAATCTCCTTATCCATGTTAACAACCAGAGGCATTTCCACAAGGGGCACAGGGGGAATAGTAAAACCTTTCACAAGAGGAGGTCTATTCTCAAAAATGGAGATACTATCAGGGGTAGAAAGCAAAGTGCTGTGGATAGTAATATCAGAACCCACAGTCACGGTACTTAGTGGCAAGTCGGAATCAGTCCGAGTTGACAAAGGCTCCGGAGAGGCAACCGACATAATTTTGCCCAAAGAGGATCTCTTTGCCGATAGGTCCAGAGACAATCGTTTTTCGGTAAGAACAATTTCGTGTTCGAGGACACGAACAGCTCTGGAAATAAATTGATATAGGGTCCCAGAAACTGTACCCCCTGCGCTATCTTGTACGATTTTCCTCCCAGACCTTAAAGAAGTTGCCATTGTTCAACGTAGTGAATATATAGTGTAAAATAGCAGCTACCTCGAAAATAACAACAACAATAAGCAATAATCACCTAATATATGGCAAATGTTATCACATACACAATTGGTGGATAATAAAGTGTAGCAAATCACCACGAACATAACAACAATATCATAGTACAATAATAGGGGAACTGGTAGAGTCTTACGTCCAAGGATTACAGCCCAGTAAAAAACCAAGACAAAGGGGTGGTGGCCCGGCCCGGCCTCCTCTGGCCCCGGACGGCCACAGACGGCCCGCCCTTTGCCCGGGCTTTCCCCGGCGCCGCCCGCGCGCGTCCCGCGACGCGGAGGGAGTTTGTCCGCTTTTAGCGCCTCTGGGCGCGGAAGTCAGGTTAAATGGGGGCGGGCCCACAACCGGGAATTCTGGGGACTGTAGTCCACGAGCTCCACTCCCCGCACGCTGCGACCAGGAATAACAGCAGCCGCGGCAGAAGCGAGCGTCAAGATAGACCACAGGCGCCCAACAACCCTGCTCCTCTGCCCCAGGTCAACAGGTAAAGTGCACAAATGGCTCAGGCAAAAACAGAAAGCTCCCGCTCCACCGAGGGAGCTTGTCCGCTTTTAGCGCCTCCGGGCGCGGAAGTCAGGTTAATTGGGGGCGGGCCCACAACCGGGAATTCTGGGGACTGTAGTCCACGAGCTCCGCTCCCCGCACGCTGCGACCAGGAATAACAGCAGCCGCGGCAGAAGCGAGCATCAAGAGAGACCACAGGCGCCCAACAACCCTGCTCCTCTGCCCCAGGTCAACAGGTAAAGTGCACAAATGGCTCAGGCAAAAATAGAAGGCTCCCGCTCCACCGAGGGAGCTTGTCCGCTTTTAGCGCCTCCGGGCGCGGAAGTCAGGTTAAATGGGGGCGGGCCCACAACCGGGAATTCTGGGGCCCTTAGTCCACGAGCTCCGCTCCCCGCACGCTGCGACCAGAATTAACAGCAGCCGCGGCAGAAGCGAGCGTCAAGAGAGACCACAGGCGCCCAACAACCCTGCTCCTCTGCCCCAGGTCAACAGGTAAAGTGCACAAATGGCTCAGGCAAAAATAGAAGGCTGAGGATCCTTTAAAGTGGCAAGATAGTTATGCAACCGAAGCGTTGCAAGCTCCGTGGAGCATAATATTGTGGCAAATTAAAGGACCACTTAACGAATTCGCAGAGTTTGACCTGCTGAGAAATACTTCAGTGTCCCCATTCCTGCATCTAAATCTGTAGAGTAATTCCCAAACTTAATGGATGTAATCCTTTTCCGTCCTTTCATACCTGCCTACCTGGTGGTATTCTAGGCAATACTGAAATTGGAATGTTGTTACAGGCAATGATATATGTTCATGAATTAACCATTCTGTGGACGGTGACTTAGCCACAGTGAAAGGTAATTGGTCAAATTTTTCAATGTGCAGCATTGTATATTTTGCATTTTTTGGTGCCATTGTTGGCTGCCTCGTTGTTAAATTATAACCAGAAAACAGAGACGTACTGTTAATATATCGCCAGGGCACGTGACCAGAGTGCAATTATTGTAGTGTCCAGCTTACAAGAGAATGGATCGTAACTGTGATTGCCCATGTTGTAGGATGGACAGATCTTCTTCCATTATATCTATAACAGAAGGCACAATTTTGCAGAGTGAATAAATCCTGGTTGTTAGTGAGGTTATGCCATTATTGAACACTGCCAAAACCTTTTCTAAGTTAACCCTGTCAATTTCACGCAACCTCTCCGCAGCTTCCTGTTGAGAGATCTTCCAAACTTTAATATAAATAGCGTATAAGAAGCGTTTACTACGTGGCTTCCGGGGACCTAACAACAAATCCCTTAAATCCATGTCATCTGAGAGTAAGAGCAAGTGTTGTTTTACCAGCGACGAGATTTTTAGCCACTCTAGGCATAACTTCCCAACACTGTAGGATGTCAACAGCCGATGTTCTTGTTGTACATAGCGCTGGTCCAGCCTATGGATATGAAAACCTCTGGTGGTTCCCTTGAATCTTGACTAACACCCATTTGTGTCGATAGGCCAAACTAACCATCCCTTCCAATTGGGGTATGAAAAATTGTATAAACCCTCATGTATGATGTCATCAAGTTCATTCTCATTATGTTGTGAATAGTTTTGTCAACCCACAAAGTGTGAAAGCGAGGGAATCAGAGATGTGTTCAAGTCCTCAATCTTGGCTAGTCCAAGACAGGAGGTCTGTTGCACGGTATTGTTCAGGAAGATAATTTGTTGTGGTATGAAGGATGCTCTAAATAATGCCTCAGTTCCCTGAACTTGCCAATCTTTCATCCCCCAGACAGATTGTGTGTCTATAGTGTCCCTCCAAAAGTCGAAACATTGTAAAGAGAGGTGGGAAATAAAGGAATCAGAGTATATGTGTTTTGAGTTAGTGAGCATATTTTTCTTCGCAGATGTACGTGCAACCTTATAATACTATGAGGTTGGGTCTAAAGTGTTAAACCCAGAAAAATATGCAAACATTTGTGCAAACGTTTCTGAACTACCTTTTGGTGGTGTTGGGCAATGTCCCCATTGATGGTAAATAAAAACATTACGTGGCATACTTGTCTTGTGCAAGAAATGATGACCATAGTGTTGGTAACAATACATGGTGTCAAAATCCGATGTTTCATCACACAATTTGTTTTTTGAAAAGGCAGCACATTGTTCTAAATCAGACAACACGCTATTCACAGTTTCAAAGTCCCAATCACCAGAGAATGTACTGAAGGTGATGATAGCATTCAAAGAAATGTTAAATACACGTGTAATGGCAAACGTTCAGTGGGACCAAATACATCATATGAAACCCTTTCTCAAACTATTCCTTCAGGAATTGGAACTGCTGTAATGTTCACAAAGGACCAGTCTCTTCTTTCACAATGAGATGACGTACGTGGTTTCAGGACAAAGTTCACATGTGGTACTGCAGCGCGTTCTGGGAGATAATGTCCTTTAAGAAGCAGGAAAAAGACAGTCACTACACTTATCCAGAGGACTAGGAAGAGTAGATCTATTGCAATCCATAGCTGTAGCAAGGGAGAAACAAAGTAAGTCTTTTTCAGCCAAAGGTAGATGTTATATACTCTTTCTTTGCCGAAAACAGGAGCTGGCAGTGACTCAGGTTCACTCGGATCCAGAGAGAAGGTATCAAAATCAATGAAGTAGTCAGACGCTGTTCTATCTATCTCTGGTAGCTCAGCAGGTTTTGTTGAACTGGCAGATGACTCATTTTGAGGCATATTCACATAGATGTCGGTATTAGGCCGATTTGAGATCTGTGTCTCATTTGTGCGTTTTTGTTATTCAATTTCAATAGGCACGAGTTCCATTCCATTGTTGGCAACTCCATTACTTCATAGAGTAGAATCTTCAAACGTTAATAATTTTTCTTTCTGAACTTCCTGTATGGTAGCAAGAGGAGATCGACGATTACACAGGAGCCCACGCGGCCTGCTATTGAGTATCGGCCACATAGTGTCGTTTCATCAGATCAATGGAGGCAAATCTCTTTTTTTTTTTGCCTGGCAAGAGGCGGAAGAAGTACTGTTCTTGTTCCCTCGACAGCCAGGATAGGTACAGGCATTCTGTATGATGGTCCAATTTCTTTTTTGTCCACAAACTTTTCTCTGACCAGGTCCCCGATCTTTGAGATCCAGGCAGGTCTTGCCAGAACAGCTCTAACTTCCCCAGTGGTGGTGCATTTTACTTGGACGTTGCTTGTAATACCTGGAATTCATTGAGTTCCTGTAAAGCAGCCAAACGATTATTGATGTCCAATGCTTTTTCATCCGCTGCTGTGCAGCCACAATTGAGGTAGGGTACGTACATTCTCATCCCAAACAGGACCTCGTATGGAGTACAGACTCCCAGGGACATTCTTGGCATGTTGTTGAGTGCCCTCTGGACCCCATATAGGTGATTGACCCAAATGCCACCCAAACCTATTACCCGTGCTGTTAAGTATTGCTTTAAGTCCCGGTTTTTCCTTTCCTCAATCGAATTTCCCTTGGGATGATACGGAGAGAAGTAACGCAATGCCAACCCAAACTTCCCATGGCTTCCTTGTAAGCCATGTGTAAGCCCGAGGCCAAACCCACATGAATCTAGAGCATGAATTAACTGCCACCAAGATAAACTTGTTAGCCCGTCAGATTGTAAGGGGCCGCAGTGGTCCAAGTGGACACTTGCAAGAGGTTTGTTTGAAATCACTAGTGGTGTTTGCGATGGACATGCTACTGTGGAACCCTTCCTCTTCTGACAGATGCCGTACTTAAAGACAAATGATTTTGTCTGTTTGGTAATACCCGGGCACCAATAATGTTGTTTCAGCAATGAAACTGTTGCAGTGATACCCGTGTGTGCTGAGCTCAAACCCTCATGTGCAGCTAGTATTAAACCTAACCTGCAATCCATGTTTGGTATTACTCTATCTCCCACTGCTGGAATTGGAGCACATGGAATATTTTGCGCATCAAACTTGAGGAGTACTTGAGTGGAAAGCCTTTTGGCACAGCTGAGCTGTTTTTGCGAGAAGCAATATGTAAGGACAGTGGTCCCAGAAAATAACAATCATTCATGAAAATCAAAAACAAATATTCAAAACATTGATAGTGCTCAGTATTTTAATTCACACAAGGCATCATTCTCTTAATGTACATACTCATATTATTGAAAATAACAATGTCCCTAGGAAGGAACATGGTGAGGGGGAAGGGAGGATAGGTGTATGTGTTTCGTGAGGATAGGGTAGTGATTAGGAAGGCAGTGTTAATCAAAAACAATACATCATTTTGAACACATGAGGCTAATACATCAAGCCTGAAAATTACAATCTTAACAAAAACTGTTAAGTAGCCATGTTCACAACAGCAACATAAATGAAATATCTGATGTCTTGTGCTGGCTTGTTGTTAAAGTGGCGACGTTTCGTTTAGTGGGCATTCTTCCCATAATTGCGTACTTGTGGGATAATTTTAGTTGCAGTTCCTTGTAGTTGTCCTGCTGGGGTTAATTTTAGATGGTTGAAGTGTTCTCACAGTCAGGTTTCTGTAAAGTTGCACTATTTCCTTGTGAAGTGGATGTAAGACTGCTATTGGCAATGTGTCAATGTCTGGATGAGGCGTGTAAGCCACTAGGACTGGCCAAGTCACTTAGTCTCAGCTGAGTGGACGAGTCTTACTTTATCTGTGGTTTGTGGGAGGGTGCCTTCAAACTACTTTATATGCTCCTGGTAACTGAGCAGAACTTCAATGTCCTCATATGGACAATATTCTTCTGGTGTTTTATCTGGGGTGCAAGAATGAAAAGTATGTGTGCGTGCATCTGCAGGTGGGTATTTAACCCGTGAATAGAATATCTCCATCTTAAATGACTTGTGTGCCTCAATCACGAATGTTACAGTCCCACCTAAGGCTGAGACTCCAAACTCTGCTAGCTTTAAAGTAAGTGCAGTTCTGACATTTTCTGAAATGTTTATAGCACCTTACTGTTCCCCATCCCCTGCTGCATTTGCATGTAACGCAGTGTTCACTTCAACAGACTTTGTTGAAAGAGTTTCAAGGCAAATGAGATAAAGTTTTATGCACAATGTAGTGAACTACTATCATTAAAGCTTGAATAAACCTACAGCCAATACATAGGATATGCCTACTTAGCTGTGGCGGAAATTTTCCCTTCTCACCCCAGACGTCTCTGGGTAGATGTGAGATCGGGTGGCTGTGAAAGCACAACTAAACTACTCAGATTTGACCATTAAATAAGAACCAAACCAACGTTGACAGTGCCAAGTCGTGTGGTTCCTACAAATCTATATAGGAACTGCACGTTTACACAACATAAACTGAGGGATTGGTGTCCAGACTAATTCCAGACAGCCCAAAAGGATATGTTAGTCTGAAGACCGGCTAGCTCAGAGTGCCACTATGAGCCCCTCTTACTTAGGAGCGAATAGTTTCTGGCAACTATCAAACATGACAACTCTGATCCCTCAGGGATCTTGGAAACAGTACAGTACTTTTAGCTCAGTCACTCATGCTCGCTTCGTCTCAGAGAGATATCCAGAATAAACGATGGGGACGTTTTCAAAAAGTATTTATTGAATCTGCGTCATTCTGGTATAAAATACGTGTGCTGCAACAACCATGAGACAGAGACAGATATATGCGGTTATAAACACCAGCAGACTAAAGAAAAGGTAGAATTCTACCATGGTGCTAAAACAATGAATATATGCAGGCATATGAATACATGACAGTAATAATGCGTACTCTTATGATGCAAAGATAACTAGATGTACTTAAGTGCACATAGCATGTATGTAGGTGTAAAGCCAAGACTCTCTTTAGGATAGAGAAAATCCCATTACCATATGGGTGAGAGTGAAGGACCCAGCCGTGGTCTCGAAGTGGACACCCCACAAGGGACGTCAGACCACTGCGTGCTGGAGTGAATGCGCACACGAACCTCAGAGTCTCGCGTCAGCGTGTCAGCATGGAAGTCTTTCTCCTCTGAATTTCCCAGCAAAGATGTAGCTTATATACCCAAAAGGTACCCTCAGGGGTTCTACCTGGAAGTGTATTATGGGCATGTCGGGCAAGGATGACGATAGAGGTGACCCTTATACAGAGTTATTATGCATAAGATGGTAATCCTGCTGTAATACTGAGAATCCTCATGCATAATACATGAGGCTAGTTGTTGGAGAAAACCACATGACAGTCATGTGGCCCCTAACTAAGTAAAAGGTCAGCGCCAGACCCGTTATGTAGAACAATGGTAGGACAGATGTAGTTAAAAGGTCATGGGCCGAATTCACAGAACTAATTTAGGACAAAATCCTAAACTTACTACTTTTGGTATTCACAGAAGTTAGGATTTTGTCTTAAGTTTGTCTTAAGTCTGTCTTTAGTCTGTCTTAAGTTTGCCTTAAGTCTGTCTTAAGTCAGTCTTAAGTCTGTCTTAAGTCTGTCTTAAGTCTGTCCTAAGTCTGTCTTAAGTTTGTCTTAACACAAACTTAAGACAAAATCCTAACTTCTGTGAATACCAAAAGTAGGAAGTTTAGGATTTTGTCTTAAGTTAGTTCTGTGAATCGGCCCCCGTGTAACTACCTAGGCCTATACAGGAGGAGACCACTGGAGTTCATAACAGAGTGCTTCACAGCTGGCAGCCTTGGGTAAAATGACACATCAAATAGTCTGGAATGACTGTGGAATAGTTGCAGAAACTCAATTGAGGGACGACAGTGAATTTAAGATTGAAAAAAGTTCAGGAGAAGAATTTTGAGCCACCTCGAATTTAACAGCATAAAACATGTGATGAGTGACCCTAATGTGCCTGTGATAAACCTTCATAGCCTCTTGAAGTTAACTTTATCAGTGGGGTCAAATTTGTCCACAAGATACGCTCTAAGCACTTACTTTTTCAATTTCAGAGTGAGTAACTCATCACTAAACCATTCTGCTAAGGGTTTTTTTTAATGGTGTGAACAGCCAGCAGGGCAATTTCATCTAGTGTTCCCTTAATGCACCAATCTGAAAGTTGACTGTATCTACACAGTCATTTAGGATAGGGTGATTCATATTCAGCGCTTAAGTGAAAGCAACAGATGACCCATTTTCGTGTCCTAATCGACTGACCAGAAATAGATGCCGACGCTGATATGGTCACAGGAATTTGAAAGGAAATGGCAAAAAGATCTGACCAGAAAAGAGAGTGGGGGGATCCACCACTAAGGTATAGGGTTCAGCATATGTCCTAGCCTATGAGTAGGGGTGTTAAACAGTTGAACTAACTGAAGGCCCTCTAAATCTGCCCCCAACGTGGCTGCCTTTGGGCCTGCTATGTTCTTAAAATGGACATTAAGATCTCCAATGACTATAACGGTTAATAGCGTAAGACCAAAGATGGCAGGGCATCTACAAGAGTGGCTATAAAGTTTGAGGGCGGGACCAGTGGATGATATATCAGGAGCCCAGATAAGGTAAGAATGCTGGATAGGGCTAGAGAGAAAAAAGCTGCCTCACTTCCTGCAATTGTAACCTCTGTAAAAGTACAATGAATAGATTGTTTAAAAATGATAGCAATACTGAAGAGTAGGTGTGTGGGGTCCAATATTAATTCCTGGGTCTTCCTTTGAAGTGGAAGACGCCTGCTGCTAGAGGTTTCCCTTTGAAGTCCCCAGGCATCCTGCCTTCCCTGTGTTGGCACCTGACTAACTACAGGGGATATGCAGCTTTTTGTGTGGAGGCATAATACAGCCCTTTCAAGTGCACATAGGGCTGTGCCCGGCCTTGGCCTCCCATTCTGCCAGTAATGGCCCAACCAGGCACACCCAAGCTCTCTATTGGCAGCTGTCTAGGAGGAATACACAAAGACCAACTGTCAGCTACACCACATAGACCAACCACTCCCGAAGAAGCTAGAAGCAGACACAACAGACTTCAGGCCCATCTGTCTTCTACCCTTCGCCGCCAAAGTCATTCAGAAAGTCGGCAACACCCAGCTAGCGCACTTCATAGACACCAACAGCATCCTCTATACCTCTCAATCCGGATTCTGCAGCAACCACAGCACCGAGATCGCCCTCATAGCCTCCACCGACGACATCCGCTCCCTCCTCGACGAAGGTCACACAGCAGCCCTCAGCCTCCTAGACCTCTGTGCAGCCTTCAACACCATCTCCCACCACAGACTAGCCGCCAGGCTCCACAACGCCAGCATCCAGTGTACTGCCTTAGGCTGGATGTTGATCTTTCCTCTGAGGCAGAACACAAAGAATATGACTCCCGCCCTTCCTCGCCGAACTTACACAGATCATATGCAGAGTACCCCAAGTATCCTCCCTCAGCCCCATGCTCTTCAACATCTACATGGCCCCCCTTGAAACCATGGTCAGAAAACACGGTCTCAACATAGTCTCATATGCCGATGACACCCAGCTCATCCTCTCCCTCACCAAGGAACCCAACATCACCAGACTCAGTTTCCAAGAAGGGATGAAAGACGTCACAACCTGGATGAGCAGCAGCTGCCTAAAGCTCAACTCAGAAAAAACAGAAGTCCTCATCCTCAGCTCCACCCCCTTTGATTGGGACAACACCTGGCAGCCCCCCTCCCTCGGAAACCCACCCACACTTACGGACCACACTCGCCACCTCGGCATCATACTCGACTCTTCGCTCACCATGAAACGCCAGATCAACGCCGTGTCTTTCACATGCTTCAGACTTCAGGACGACCATCGCCCACTCATTCATCTCCAGCAGACTGGACTACGGAAAAGCGCTCTATGCCGGAATCAACAAAACACTACTCCACAAACTCCAGACCATCCAGAATGTCACAGCCAGACTCGTCCTCAACATCTCACAACATTACCACATCACCAAACACCTCTGGGACCTCCACTGGCTCTCCGTCAAAAAAACAATAACCTTCAAACTGCTCACACAGATCTACCGGGCCCTCCACAACACCGGATGCCATTACCTCAATGAAAAAATCTGCTGACCTAGCCCTACCCACGGTCCCCTGCATACACAGGGCCAGAGGGGGTGGCAGATCCTCCTCCTACATCGCGGCCAAGACCTGGAATGAACTCCCCTCCGCATCAGACGAAGCCCGACACTGCACCTTTTCAGAAAGAATCTCAAGACCTGGCTCTTCTGATGACTATGGATCTGCTCAAGCCCCTCCTCCTAGTGCCTTGAGACCCTCACAGATGAGTAGAACCCTGATTGATTGATTGATTGATTGATTGATTGATTAATTGATTGATTGATTGATGGATGTCAGCCAGAGACAAGCTGCAAGAAATAATGACTTCGGTAGGAAAATGCCAACTTTCTAATAGTTGCATTTTCAAAATTGTAATTTAAAATCCGACTTCACTATGAGAGACGATATTTCATTACAATTCAAAAGACACTAAGCATGAACTGGTCACCTGCTCCCATTTTGAAATGATCACCTATTAAATGTAATAAGGTAACTCCAATGTTACCCTATGAGTGGTTTCCCTAACAGAGAGGCCCTTTGACTTAATCTGCGTACTTTTCACAGATGGGGAGGCAGTATGTGTGCCTGCATGCAAGTATTTGTCAATGCACCTTATTTAAAGGCAGTGTTCGTGCATGGGTGTACATGCATGCACATATATGTATGAACACACCTGACTTAGATGTGAGACTCCCAATTTGTTAAGCTAAAAATTATTTTATCTTATCTTTCTTCTTCTTCAAACTTGCTCCTCTCTAATCAGTGAGGAAGCATGGACCCCATGACCTAAATGCAAGCACGTAAAACGGCCCCCTTCTCCCCGGTTAAGTCTGAAATACAGGCACAATTGGAATTCAGAGGGACCATCAAACAGCTGAGCCCTAATGCCACTGCACCCCGGAAGGCTCCTCCGTAATGGCGGAGGAGCGTTGCACCACAGCCCGTGACAGCAGACATTAAATAAAATGACATTAAGACAATGTTATTATCATTTTATTAAGACTGTCTGAGTCCTGCAATACAATATGTATAGGGTGGGGAGGCGCCGAGTCGAGGCAGGGTGGAGTACTGTGCACTCATGGATGCACATGTGTGCTTGGCCACAGTGGTTTAAATGAGGAAAAATAAGTGTAGCTACTCACCAAATTGAGCCATTGACTAGGTTTGGGGCGGAGCTAGAGGCAGGGATAAGAGGAAACCATTTATTAACCAGGTTAAAACTTTCTAAGTGCACAACTGCGCATGAGGATACATAACATTTGTGCTATCTCTATTATTTTTTATTTTTATATGTGCAAAAGGATACATTTAGCAATGTTTTTTAAATTTCAAATGTGTGCAGATTGCTTCTGCATTTATGGAGTATGAACAACCTTTGGATTTTCACTTATCCACACAAATGGATAATGTGTGGAGCCTGAGAAAGAAACCTAGAAAAGTACATCCCAGGATCCCTTTCTTGTTGGCAGATTTGCCTCTCCACATATATATGTTGTCCCTTTTTATTCAACTTTGGTGCTTCCTTAAAGTACCTTTTGTAATTCCCTTGAATTCACTGATTAATGTTTTTTTAGCTAATGAGGTAGCATTCAGTTTAAAAGTTACAAAATAATCAAGTACATTGGTGTGAAGTACTTGAAGAACAAAACAAAAAAAAAGGTTGTGGAACTCCATGGGGTGACTAAGAAGATAAACATCGATTATGCATTTATTTGTCCTATCTTGTTGCAAGCCATTTGACTTCATGGCAAAGTTTAAATTGTATTCATAGTTCCTTCTGTGTGTTTTATTTGTATTTAAAGGGTCAAAGAGCCTCTTTGAAATATTTACCATGAATATACATAGTAATTGTTTCATGTTTCCGTCATTTCAGCATGTAACTGTATATGAGGAGAAATAGTTTGTGAATAGGTTTTGGAGCGAAGCTACTTCTTCAGTATAGTGGAACCCCCTTAGAGTGATGCATTTTTAGCTCATTTTTAAATCTAAAACTGCACTTTTCCCATCTCCATTTCCCACATTCTTCCTTCTGCTCTCTCATCCTTTCCATCAGTCCCTTCCGTCTTCCTTTCTCTAACTACATCTCCGTGCTCCTTGTCTGAATCATCCTGTCTTCTATTTAATATTGTTATTGTCTTCACCCCTCACTCTCTCATCTTTGTTTCTCCTTCTCTTTTTTTAGTACCTTCCCTTCAACTTTCTCCATCATATTACTCCTTTTCACCCCATCTCCTGATTGTCTCATCTCCTTTCTATGTCCATCTCTTTTTGAATGATATAAATGTACACATGCAAAACTCAAGATCAAACAATTCAGCCAGACCGCCAGTCAATCATTGTTACCCTAACAAACTGAAATTCAAGCAGATCATATACCAGAAAGAGCTATCTGCCTTGACACAGTGTCAAACACCTGGTCCATGCATTTCAGGGCACTGGTTTGCAACCCTATATTCAGGGACACTGGATTTAGGTGATTCTGTAGCTGTGGCATTTTCCACATAATAATAGAAATGCCTCATTTGCCTTATAAACCATGATCTGCTGCATACTCAGCAAATTTTACCCCAAAATTGTTTCCATCTTAAACGGATCAAAAGCTAATAAAACATGGTGACAAATATTCCTGTGCAGTAGAAGGCCCTTTGCAAAGGTTGACTGGTCTTCTTTCAGTTTCCTATTGCTGGTTCTGGGTATTAAACTGGTACTAGTAAGGTAAACTATTTTCCCAGTCAGTGTTACTATATGCCAAAATAAGAAAGTAATGCTATCATAAAATTAGGCCTCATAATGTACCTTTTCTCCCTGCATAATTTAGTCAACCTTGCTGCATAATTTGGTCCTCCTCTGGCGGATATTCCAGTGGCCCCGCCTATATTGCACAAAACCCTTAAAACAAACACTAGGGCTGCCATGACCAAACAACTGACGCAGAATGAAATGCATCATGCTGCGGCAGGACCCATTTATAGAATGAACATGGGTTACTTTCGGCACAAGTGCCTCATATGTATGAAGTCAAAATAGGTGAAAGAAAAAAAAGGGGTCTCAGTTGCTATTTCACAGGCAATTATTGTTTGATTGAATGATGTCTTTAAGTGTTCACAAATTCCATCACTATGGAATGTGTCCCTTTTAGTTACATCTATGTCTCTTGCTCTCTCTCCTTGTTTTTACTCTCCCCACTTTGTTTCCCCTCTAATTATCCTGTCTCAAATGTTCCTCTCTCCTATCACTTTCTCTCCATCTATTATGGGGCACTGAAGTAAACTAAATGCAGTTTAATTATTTGCCCTTGGAAAACTGCATTCATACAGAACTCCAAGTTTTTTCACACTGTTTTTTACATCCCAAATTCTACTGTAGCACGAAACCCCACAGATTTGCACACAATACAGTAAGAATTTTAAACAACTTGGATTTAATGTAACCTTTCGCATAGGACAGGCAGCTGGCCCTGCTTCGTACACCTACAATGGGATTAACTGCGCAAAGGTCAATGGACCCTGCACAGTGAATCACTGTACTATGCAGCTGCGCAAACCCGCGGGCAGCAGCACTGATACAGCAGATGAAGCTCAGCTTAGAGCAACTCCGATGCATGGCTGAAGAGTGGCGCGCTCACATACTCATGCCGTGCTGTTTCTCTGAGTACCGGTACTCTCCTTAGCTAAGGAGAAGTTTCAGTACTCAAAGGGTGAACATTAAAAAGTGCCTGTACTTAGTACTGGTGAGTACCGGCCCATTTAAAGCACTGCTTGGCCACCATCCCAGGCCGGCCATACACACATGCGTATTTATGTTTCTCCAACCGTGCTAGTTGGAGAAACAGCACAGACTCCAATGCACCGTCCTAGTGGCAAACGAGGCCGCTCAGACCAAACCTGGTGCTGCTCTCATGTGAGAGCAACGTCTCGATTGGATGTGGAGCCTGTGTCCTGAGGGCCCATCCCCTTCCGGTTCGACAGCGATGAGAGAAGCAGCAAGGCGAGAGCAGAGCAGAACAGCAGGTAAGTCTTTTTTTTAGGTATATTTTATCCTCAAACCATTGCACTCTCCACCCAGGGCCACCCTACCACTTTAGATAGGCAGCCGCCGTCACTGACTGCACCTGCTGCGCTATCTATATCAGAGGCGCAACTAGAGCCAAATTTCGGGGGGGGGCTGAGCAAAAATTTCGGGGGGGGCTGAACTTTAAGCAATAGGCAGAGTGGAGCTGCAGGGGCTCTTAGAAGGGGTGAAACAACAGCAAGGCCTCATTAGCATGCAAATGGTCTATTAAAGACCTGTGAAGTGCTCGGGTGCGGCTGCTTTTTTGCCCGGGAAGGTGTCTCATCCCGGGCTGCCACACACGACGGAGGGGGAGGGTGGGGAGGGGGGGGCTGAAGCCCTGTGAGTCCAATGGGTGTTGCGCGCCTGATCTATATCTACGCTCCTTTGTCCAATAGAAGTTGATGTCCAATTTAATTTCTTCCAGATTTTTATCCAGTATTCATTCTCTCACGTTCCAAAGGCAGAGACGTAGCCTTTGCAAGCACGTGCTTCTTTCTGCTCGTTTATTGTCTCTCTTCATGGACAGAGGGAGGTTTTCAGTGCTCCATTTCGTTGGGTCCATTGATGTCATTTGGTGCCGACAGTAGGTGGCGCTCTGTAGCTGCTGCTTTACCTTGGCTTAAGGAAGCAGCCCGCCTGTGTACCTTGCAGTCTTGTACCTTTGAGCTTCAGTGATATTTTCGCAGCTTTACCTTTGTTCCTGTTTGTATGCGTCCTCTTCTGCTACTGAGTCATTGCTGCGTATAAAACTCCCCCTTCTACTTCTCAACTAAGTCCCTTTCCTCTGCCTCTATGATTATCTGTTGCCTAGAAACCACAGTCTGGAACGCAGTATTCAGCATGAATTCTCTTTTCAGACATCGTCTGTAGTCTTAAATTACATGTCGAATCTGTTGCTTTTGAGATTACTTTACAGCCTTGCATCTTGCGCTGTTATTTCAGCATTTCCGATACGGCCTATTTTCTTCTCAGTTTCTTCCCCGTACTGTCGGAAAGACCTTCCGTGGGCAACAAAGGTTTGCTCTTTGTTAAGTAAGCTTGCCAACCAGCTCTGTTCGCCATGCGCGCGGAAGCTTGCACAGCTTCCGCCCATAATGTGCGTGGGGGCGTCTTGCCACACTTCTTCTGCTCATGCTGTGAGTGAAGGAACTTCCTGTACTGCTAATCTTGCTCTGTGTGGAGGAAGCTTGCGTATGACTGCTGATGGCATGTGTCGAAGATGCATTGCCTGCTTCTGTGCATGCTACTTGTCTAGGAAACTCGCTGATCATGAGGTATATATAGGAAGAGTTCTGCTGGTCGTGTAGAGTGGTGCGGATCAGTTGACCAAAATGCCATGGTTACCAGAAGTGCAAATTTTGCACCATTTGACCCCCTCCCCCCTCCTTGACGTCATACTTTTTACCTCTGTGGTGATGAGGGTTCAACAGGTTGATGTCTTCATAAACCTTTAAACCAAAAGGTAGTGAAAGCATTGCCAGGTGTGCCAAAGATTTACGAAGTGATACTAATGCCGACAGCGTTTCATATTAAAACACAATAAAGGGCAAGCTAGGGGGCAGTCGCTGGTAGAGGGTAGGTGCTAATGAGCCGGCACCTGACGTAACCCCAATAGGGTGCGGGCATCCAGCGGACACTAGCCTTGGGAGACTCCTCCCATTTACGTGAGGGTACCTCTTTGGCTTGGGTATATCTACAAGTCGAGAGTTACACCACATATTAGGGAACACAGCCCTGTGGTTACCCCCAAGCCACCTCTCACTTATGTGGGTTACCATTTTTCACTCCGGAACCCCATTCTTGCGTGCACTACTATCACATCAGTTAGGTCCTGAAGAAGCACCATTGATCATTTAGACATACCAGGTGTGCAACATGTCGACCATTTGACAGTTACACAGGCACATTAAGCCTCACAGTAACTCACCAAGCTTTTGTTTTTTTAATCTACCAAGGGTATCCCACGCTATTAAAGGGTCTTCCTGTGGACACTCCTAGGTAGTTTTATTTATTTATTTTTGAACATCTTTCACTGCACGCACTTCACCATTTTTGCTACTGGATCCACCCCACACACCCGCACTCACCTAACGGCTTTTCCCTTAAAAGATCTCTGTGAAAGTGACCCTTCATTGGACCCATCGGGCATTGCAGTGCCGGCCCGACGAGGAGCAAAAGCCTGATGATGAAGCATGACATCCTTCGGGGTGTGTGAGGGCAACTAAGAGGCAAGACTCGGCCCTCCCCTTCGGGATTGGATCCTTGATACTGTGGATGAACCTCTGACTCTCTCTCTTTCCTCCTCCTCTCACCATCTACTCTATTCTCAATCTTTCTCTTTGTTGATTGGGTGACACTTTGCACCCTCAATTCGGAACAGTGTCCCCTATGATTTAACGGCAGTAACTGCTATCCACATGTATCCATAATTTACATACATGTATTTGGGAAATTTGCCCTAGAGCTGAATAGGCCCAATGTAATTCTCTCTTGTGTGCCTTGGAAGTCAACTCCCCTGGTGTTCTTTTTTGGTCTCTCTGTTTCTGGACAGGCTCTGCTCATATCTGTTAAGGGTCTCTGTGCCCATTGGGTTCAGTTTTGGCGCATCTCAGCCATGTGTGTTTGTTTCCAGTTGCTCACACCGAGCACTATCAGATCCCGAAATATGCATTCCAAGTTAGCGGACCCCCCTCCCCCAGCGCCTTGAGACCCTCTGGGTGAGTAGTGCGCTATATAAATGCTTGATTGATTGATTGAAGTTATGATTGTCGGCAAGTAAAAGTCTGGCACTAGAAAAGAAACAGATTCTTCGGAAATCGAAACCCGAGGTCATGCTTAGTATTGATGGTTGTCTCTTTAAGGTGGCAATCTTGGCTTTGCTGGAAAGATTTACCCTAAATGCACGTGGTAAGGAATAAGCCTTGGGAACATTTGCATTAAATAATACGTGTACTTCCACGTCAGATCATTTCAGTTTCAGGGACACTCCACCCAAATTAGGGTGGGATGGGTAGGAAAACCAACAGCTTGAACCAGCACCTAACTATACACAACTAAAGTGGCACAATTTGCAGCAGTGTGCAAATTACATTATGAGTATTCAAGGTGGTGGTGGTGGGGGTTTGCAGGGCAAGGTACTAATACCAAAAAGAAGGTAGTGCAAAAGGATATCAAGAGGTGAAGGACGGTGGTATAGATCCATAGTTTGAAGGGCGCCTATGCCAATGAGGCCAGACAAGATAAGAACCCCTATCTCAAGACAGGGAGGGAGTAAAAGTGCTGGCTGTGGGATTTGAGTTTGTTTTGCTTTGAGTTAGAATTGAACAGATCCGGAGCTCTGCTCCTCCCTCCTGGGTACACAGTCCATCAATTCATGCCATGGTGCAGGAGAGACAAAATAATCTCAGGAGCCACTTAAACATGCAGTACAGCAAATCCAAGAAAGAAGAACACCTCGCTGCACAGCCCTAAGATATTCCAACCTCTCAAAACCACATGGAAATCAATGTATTGATTTTTTGCTAAAAAAACATTTCCAAGCTTCGACTAAACATAAATAGCTCGAGGCATAGCGACGAGACAAAGATAAATTTGCATTTTAACAGCTAAGCTTCGCACTGGCACTCAGTGTTTCAGGCTGTCGGGGTTTCATAGATGTAAAGATGGAGCTCATTCTAAGGTGTTCATCAAATAGTCTGAGACCAGCTTCTGTGATGCCACAACTAGCAAGGAGGAAGCTGCGAAAGTGGCATCCGAACATTGGGTGCCACGCCCCTTTTGTAAACGGCCATTTAGAAATGTGATCAATTTCCCTCAAGGCAAAGTCCATAAAATGTCCTCAAAGCAAGGTCCAGAAAACTGGAGATGATTTGTGCAGTCTGATTCAACAGCTGTCAAGAACAGAGGGGCAGTCAGTGAATGGCTACATCAGTCAGGAGGACTAATCGGTCAGCAGTGACAGTGTGGGCCAGGTGTTGATTTTATTGTGGAAAGGATGGGAGTTGGCAGAAATGGCCAAGTGCGACACAGAGTCAGCATTTTAGTTGCTCACTTTGTGAATCCGGCGATACCAAAGGGGATGATGGACGGAGCGTTTGAGCAAATCAAACACTCATCCCCAGTCAACTGATCTGGGTTTAATCCATCATCATTCTTTAGCTCACTCCACCACCCCAGGTCAGACATGGCCATATGCAAATCAGTCTGACCCTGTGCCTCATGGCAACAGTCCAGCCCGAACTGCCAAACCATGTCTTCCCTGGACTGGAAACAAGCATCCTGGGACCGGTTTCGGGTTCATAACCCTCATCAGCCAGGCTATCTTGAATCCAGTGGCAAAGTTCGCAAGGGACCCACGTCTGGGCACACCCAGATCTCTGTACTGGGGTGAATGTATGACATTGTTCTGCATTCTGTCCATCAACTGTTGTTTTCGCATTTGTCACCCCGAGTGGGACGGGTATGGTCCGACGTGAGTCCCATTCCCTCCATGCCACTGGAATCAAGCTATCCTGGCTGAAGAGGGGTGAAACCCCGAAACCGGTCCTAGGATGCTTGTTTCCAGTCCAGGGAGGACCTGGCTCGGCAGTTCGGGCTGGACTGTTCCCATGAGGGACAGGGTCAAGACTGATTTGCGTATGGCAGGGTTCAAACTGGAATGGCATGGTGAGCAAAAAAACGATGGATTTAGGCCGAGATCTCTGTACTGGGGTGAATTTATGACATTGTTCTGCATTCTGTCCATCAACTTTTGTTTTCGCACTTTTTGAATCCAGCAAACTTTGCGCTTTGGAGAATGCTCTTAATTTACTGTTCAATGTCATTAGCTCTTTTTGAATGGTCCAGTAAAGTGGGCAGGGTGTTTGTTATGGATGTTCCTTGTAGCATTCAAGCAGAAAACAGTTTTGGAGTCTTAAGGACATTGGGTAACAAACTATGGAGTAGGCTAAGGAAACCTAAAATTAACCCGAAAATTGAGTGAGAAGAATTGTGATAGGATCTTAGAGTTTAGTAAGGTTATTGCAAAAATAAAGCTGGTAGAAAATGAATAGCTCCACCTGGTGCTATTATGACGTAGTGACAGCAATAAATCCAAAGTACGGCGCTGACCGCGAGGAGCACCACGTGGGGCATGGAGTTACACAGCCCCCCAAACAAACAGAACCTTGGAAATGAAGTCTGTGATGATGCATAGCATTGTGGAAATGAGGCATCGGTGCCGAGGTTGAGGCCGGCACCCTGGCTGCGAAGGTGGAGGCGAGGCATCATGTCTGCGAGGAGGCAATGTGTCGTGTCCAGGACAGGGGAAGATGGTTGCGTCAGTGGTGAGGCATCGGTTCTGGTGATGATGTAATGTCAGCGAATTTGTGAAGGCACCCTCGGCGGTTATCGGCGCCGTGATAACAGGATGCAGGCGCTGGCGATGACGGAGTCCGTGCGAGCGATGGCATTGGGCACGGCTGATAACTGATGGTATCGGCAGGCGTCGTTGGGTGTCGGTGGGTGTCAGAGCTGCGGAGCAGGCTGGGCGGTGCGTTGTTCACTTCACAAGCAGTGTCCTGGGCCTCGGTGCAGATCGTGACATCACAGCAGCGTCGCGGACGGTGTTGGAAAGAGGATTTCTTGCGTCTCTTAGGTTTCTTCCAGTTCCCAACAGCAGGAATAACCTCCAGAGGCCCAAAACTGGAATATGCACCTCCTGGCAGGTCAGAACTCTCAGCAAGAGGGTTCAGGGGAGCTGGGGGTGAAGTCTTTGTGTCCCTGAGACTTCAGAACAGGAGTCCAGCACACTTCAGGCCCTTGGAGATCTTCTCCAGACAGGTTCACAGCAAAGTTTCAATCTTTGTCCTCTCCTTGGCAGAAAAAGCAACTGCAGGCCAACCCCACGCAGCACATAGCAAAGGGGCAGTACTCCTCCTCACAGCACTTGAGATGTTCCCCTTGGCAAAGGTCCCTCTTGAGTCCAGAAGTGATCTAAATCTCTTGGGTTTTAGATATAATAGGTATACCCCAAAATGTCTTTGCTCTCTTTGTGCAAGGGTCTCTGAGCCCAGTCCAAACCAGTTCTGTCCTCACTGGTGCAGTATGACCACAGGGGTCGAGACAGCATTGTGCAAGGTAGACTGGCACTATTCTGGTGCACGGAAAATCTCCTTCCGCCAGTCTATATACGGACCAGGCCTACTCAGGTGCAAATGAAGGCTGCTCCCACTACTCTGAATGCAGCCCAGGTCTATTCAGCCCATTCCTGACTCATTCAGGAAAGGCAGGACACACATCACCCCCGCCCCATAGCTGTCTGAGAGAAAGCACATCCCCAGCCCCTGTCACTCCAAAACCAGACAGTCTAAACACAAACAGGCTAAGGCCCACAAAATGGTTAAACAAGAAAATGTCTACTTTCTAAAAGTGGCATTTTCAAACACACAATTTAAAAACCATTTTTACTAAAAGATGGGTTAATACATTCTGAGTTCAGAGAGCCTAAACTTTATTTCTCTATCTTGTCCCAATGGGAAGTAATACTTGTATGATGTTACAAAGCATTCCCCATTCTCTCCTATGGGCAAGATAGCCAATAGTGAAAAACAAAATTAACAGTATTTCACTATCAGGACATGGCACACACACCAGTACATGTCCTACCATTAACATACACTGCACCCTGCCCAGTGGGGTACCTTGGGCCTACCATATGGGTACCTTACATGTAAGGAAAGGGGAGGTTAGGGCCTGGCAAGAGGGTGCACTTGCCAAGTCGACATGGCAGTTAACAAACTACGCACAGACACTGCAATGGCAGGTCTGAGATAACTTCTCAGGGCTACTCATGTGGGTGGTACAATCAGTGCTACAGGCCCACTAGTAGCATTTGATTTACAGGCCTTGGCACACTTCAGTGCACTTTACTAGGGACCTACCAGTAAATCAAATATGCCAATCATGGATAACCAATCATGTTCACAATATACACAGAGAGCATATGAGCTTTAGCACTGATCAACAGTGGTAAAGTGCCAGTTGTCCTATAGCCTACAACATTAGGTCAGGAAAAAAATAGGAGGAAGAAGCAAAAGGTTTGGGGATAACCCTGCAAAAAGAGCCAAGCCCAAAAAGCAGTATTTGTTTTTATTATTTTTATGCATTTATGAGTGTTGTTGTTTTGCCTGGTAAGAACCTCATTGTTAATTTCTGTGCTCTGTGGAGAAAGGGAAAAGCCTAAATGCCCTGATGAAGTTAGAAATGTTATTCCTCATTAACCCTTCTGGCTGCAAAAAACTATTTGGTTTAGTGTAATAGATAGTTAAAGTGTATATTTATGACCCAAGGATTTCTGTCTTGCTGCTTGTTGAAGGAAGAGAGTGGTAATTGTTTTTTCATCTTGATAGGGGTGTTTTTGGAGATGCTGGCACTTTCAAGTACTGTTTGGTTTTGTGTAAAATGACAAAAATGCAATTGACTTTGTATTAATATGCTTGAAAACTTATGGTGACTTTCTTTTTTCTCTTTTTTATTGTACTTAGATAGAAACTTGTGATTTTTCTGTTCAATCTGTTCTGCTTTGTTATGATTTTCCATTGTTTTTTTAAAGAGATATTTCTTTAAGTAATAAGAAAAAAAATTATTTTGTGTATTTAAGAATCTATTTTGAAGCAGAATCACTGTCCAGCACCTGCCCTGAGGTAAGTACCTGGTGGAGTTAGAATAGTACTTTTGCCTCCAGGCACTGCTCAGCACCTGCCATGAGGTAAGTACCTGGTGGAGTTAGAATAGTACTTTTGCCCTCAGCCACTGTCCAGCACCTGCCCTGAGGTATGCCACCCAGCGGAGTTAGAATAGTAATTCTGCTCCCAGCCACTGTCCGGTACCTGCCCTGAGGTATGCCCCCAGTGGAGTTTTAATATACATTTTGCTCCAAGTCACTGTCTAGCACCTGCCCTGAGGTAAGTACCTTGCAGAGATGCAATAGTAATTTTGCCCCCAGCCACTGCATAGCCTCTGTCCTGCGGTATGAATCCGGCGGAGTTTCAATAGTAATTTTGCCCCCAGTCAATGTCCATCACGTTCCCTGAGATATTCTGCCGGGTCCCTTACAATTGTTAGCTTGATCTGCAAAATGTTGTCGAGCACCTTCCCTATTGAGGTGCAAATCTGAGTAGGACTAATGTTTTTTAATACAAAAAAGCATTCTATGTAGTATATATATTCTCCTGCATTATAGCAGTAGCAGGTGCTTCTGTTTCCCAGTATTATTTTCTTTCCATTTATTGATTTCTCCTTACTTAAAAAAAAAAAATTCTGATTTGAAGCTTGTCTGCCTTCCTTTATGTTTTTGACTATCTTAACTGTGTAGTTCATCCCAGTCTGCCTTTACATAGTAGGGAGGGGAGTTTTGCTCCCACCTGCTACCAAACAGAGCACATCTGTATTGTACCCTCTTTCTGCTGATTTAACAGAAGAATCAACAGCTAACCTTCTAAGTATAGATCTAGCCTTCCTGTTCAGCACCCCACAAATGTATTAAAAGATGAGGTAATATAAAGATGGAGGAGGAATATTGCAATTGACTACAGTGATGTGTAGGTAGGCATATTTAGAGTTTTGGCATCAGAACCTCACCTTGAGACTAGTCGGTGGTGAAAAATCTTTCAATGAACAAAACCCATTTGGGGTTTTTCGATAATCACACTAGGTATCAACCCTACTGGGCTGAAAGCAGACAGAAGTGTTATGGCTCCAGGCATATATGTTTCAACATTTGGTTGCAGGTGGAATGCACCTTGCATTTTTCCATCTCTTTGGTGGCTGTCTCCTAAGAGATAGCATTCAATTCTCCAGTGTTCCAATTTCACCTGTCAAGTTCCTTTCTGACTCCTATCTCCCTTTTGACTGACTACTCACTCTGGGGATAACTTATACTTAGGCATGCACCGCCTTCAACACCACAGTTGTGTCTGACCCATCTTATTTATACAGTTAGCAATTTTCCCTTGAATCAGCCCCAACCTACCTGGCAGGTGACTCTTTGGAGAAAAAAGTAAGGTCTTTCTTAAGAAAAAAACCCAATCCATGTCCCTATACCTTGAAAGATTTCTCCCAGTGCATGAGAGACATTTGAGCAGTTTTTCTCAGTGTGATTGTCATGGGTGACACAGTCGACCCCCACAAGAATAGTGCCTGCAGGAATGATGTCAGAGAGTCTGGCTTCTCCAAGGGGATGCTGCCAATGTCTTGTCAGCTGCAAGGGTTTTTTCCCGGTGGCCAAGCCAGCAGTGGCTCGGCCGTCAGAGATATCTCATTCTCCTGACCTTAAATGGAGTGGAGAAGCTGAGAAATGGATGGACTGGACAGTTGTCCATTTTTGAATGATTTCACCTCACTGGTCAACTCTCAAGGAGGCCCTCTGTTGGGCTCACTTCCCTGACTCACTCCTCTGCAGTGCCTGCAGCCTTATCAAGTATTCTCTCTCATACACACAGGTGCAGGCACACTCACACACACATACATGATTTATTTCTCCTGCTTTATCTTTTGCTGTCTCTCTTTCCTTTGTTTCGCGACCCACCAACCAATCACACATCATATCACCTTAGTATCAGCATGGCTGCAGTGAGGTGTTCTGACGTGCTCCTCGGCCATGTTCCTGTGTTTTATATGAGAAGCTGTAAAATAACCTCCTGTAATCTCTGTCATCCTTCCAATAAAGTCTTGCATTGCGTCTTGCAGGTGTTGCCCACAAGTGCCATAGACCTTAATGCAAGAAAGGGAACTGGGCTCCAGCCCCTTGACTTTGTAGTAAACACTCTGAAATATTTGGGGTGCAGAGGCCCTTACCATACTGGGCCCTGTTTACACCGCGCTTCCTGCACTACACGGAAGGAAGGGTGATGCATGCCGGGGTTAGGAAATTAGCTCAATTAGAATCCTTTTTAGGTCTCGGCTAGCAAAGGCTGCGCTTGCGCAGTCTCGCTTGCGATATTTAATGACTTGGAGAAGAGGGGCTTGAACCCGCCCCTCTTCTCTCCTCTTCTCCATTGGCTGGCCTCATAAATGCTGGCCAGCCATTGGAGAAGAGGTTTGTCTCGCAAAACAGGCCCCGTCCTTTTCGGATTCGGGGGCGTTTTGTTTCGCTACTTTTCGCTGGGCGTGTTTTTCTCTCCTCCAGCCAATGGCAAGAGGAGAGAAAAAGAAAAACACGCCCCCGAATCCGAAACCGCCGCTGCCTTTCTCCGAGGCATTTCTGCTTCACCTCGGAGAAAGGCGGCGGTGTTCATGGCTCTGTGTCTGGGGGAGTTAGTTAAACAGTCTTAACAGTTAGTTAAATCTAGAACGGAAAGTTTGCAAAGAAAACGTTTCTATCAAAAGGCATCTCCACCATTTCTTTCGATGTAAGCCCCCGGATCTCACATTCCACTGTCCCTCCTTTCACCGCCTTCAGGGAGGTGAAATCCGGAGTCACTCGTGCAGCTGCGAGCGTTCACGATCAGAGCGCTTTTAACCAATCCCTGCTCTCCTGAGAAGAGACTGTTCGGCTCGCGCTGCACTCCATAGTGGGTCCACTTCCTGCGCAGGGGCTGCGAGCGTTTCCTGTGTACTCTAAGGGGTGAATTATGTAACTCACGCATTTTTTAGGACTATATTTTTTTCCACTTATTTTTTATAGATAAGTATTCTTTCCCACTTAAAGATTTAAGCCCCCGGATCTCACATTCCACTGTCCCTCCTTTCACCGCTCTCAGGGAGGTGAAATCCGGAGTCACTCGTGCAGCTGCGAGCGTTCACGATCAGAGCGCTTTTAACCAATCCCTGCTCTCCTGAGAAGAGACTGTTCGGCTGGCGCTGCACTCCATAGTGGGTCAACTTCCTGCGCAGGGGCTGCGAGCGTTTCCTGTGTACTCTAAGGGGTGAATTATGTAACTCGCGCATTTAGATACGTATTCTTTCCCACTTAAAGATTTAGTGAGATGTGTTTAAATTGGGATCAGTCAGCTCATTACAAAATGGTAGCCGTGGTTACATAAGGCTGATAGGAGCCTCCTCGTCATTAGCAGGCCTCTTTTATGACCATAGTCTCAGGGTACTAAAACAAGCCGAGCATGAACAAATGTGTATTTAATTATTTATTTATGGGCGTTCTGAGCAGGAGCAAAAGCCCTAAATATGTACAAAGATATCTTTACGGCTTCAAGGCAGAGTGCCTAAGTGAAGGGGGAGACGAGTTAGCGCCTTACAAATGACCTCAAATGAAGAGATGTCTGAGAATGGCTCTAAACCTGAAGTGACGTCAGATTGGTTGGTTATGCGACAGAGCGGGTGCGCGCTGAGGGCACTGGTTCAATGGAGAAACACTTGTGTTATAGCAAAGTTTACATTTATAAATCGCTTTCCACTCCTGACGATGCGTCAGAGTGCTTTTATGGGTGATAGCGTGCCACCCCTTAGAAAGGCTCGGGTGGAGGAGTAGGTTATAGTTGTGATGTGCCCTGCCTGTGTGGGTAGTGGTTTGATGCCCTGCTTTGTCATGCGTTGGCGCTCTACTCTGGCGTGCAGTGATGCGCATGGAGTGACAGACAGCCTAGTGGGCGGCTGAGGCCTGGAGTAGAGGTGGGCGCAGTGTGCCCTACGTGCGAGGGGGTGTGCTTGTATGGCAGAGGCTGTCGCTGCAGACGTGTGGCTGGGGCGGGGAAAGGACAGTGTGGGGCATGTTGTGTGTTTACCACCCTTGAGGATGTCTGTTCCACATTCGGGGGGGGGTGTACAGGTTGTCTGTCTGGGCAGCACCGCTTGACCAACGGCGCAGCTGAGTACCGCACAAACAGCTCCAGAACAGCTCTAGAACCAGGCTAAGATACAGCCGGAGTTTGCAAATTCCACCTAAGGGAGAGTTTTGTGAGCGAAACACTTCACCAGGTGGGTATTAAAAAATTCAAAAAGTACACCTCCGGCTAAAAAAATTGCCGTCCTCTATGTCTGACGTAATCCGTAATTTAAATCACCGAGGTGTTTCATACTTCCAATGTCGATAAATCGACCAGAATCGCGATGTCATACTAACAGCGCCTGCTTTTCACTGCTTCGAAGCCACAAGCCTTTGGCAGTAAGCGCTACATAAATACTGCATTTTTACTGACAGGCACCTGACCCTCCAGGGTGGGAGTCGAGCCTTTCTCAATGTTCGTTGTAATATTGGTTTCTCTGACCCAGGCCCCCCACACCCCCCCACACACAATCCCAATCCGCCATTTTAGGAGAGCCATGATACAGGCCGCTGGTGATCTCTCCCAATCCTGGGCACCCCAGGCACCAGAATGCAGCTTTCAATGGTACTGTCAGAGTGTTGCAGCAGTTATTGACAATGCATGTAGGGCACGCCAGCACCCATGGGTGTGTGTGTGGGGTGTGTGTGGGGTGTGTGTGGGTGGGTGGTTGTGTGGGTGGGTGGTTGTGTGGGTGGTTGTGTGTGTGGCTGTGTGGGTGGCTCCGTGTGTGGGTGGCTGTATGGGTGGCTCTGTGTGTGTGTGTGTGTGGGTGGCTGTGTGGGTGGCTCTGTGTGTGGGGGGTGGCTGTGTGGGTGGAGGTGGGTGGCTCTGTGTGTGTGGCTCTGTGTGTGTGGGGGTGGGTGGCTCTGTGTGTGTGGGGGTGGCTCTGTGTGTGGGGGTGGGTGGCTCTGTGTGTGTGGGGGTGGGTGGCTCTGTGTGTGTGGGGGTGGGTGGCTCTGTGTGTGTGGAGGTGGGTGGCTCTGTGGCTCTGTGGGTGGGTGGCTCTGTGTGTGTGTGTGGGTGGGTGGGTCTGTGTGGGTGCAAATGCAATAGGTCTCGCATTTGAGTGATTAAGCTATTGACATTGTAAATAACAATGCTGTTTCTTTAAATGTTTTAAAAACAAAAACAAACAAAAATAATGTCATGAGCAATGCCAATAGCTCTAACTTTAACAATGCCGAGACCATTGCATTGTAAATGCTTGTTTAATATACTGAAAACCTTTTCTTCACAGTGCCTTCCCTTCCTATCCACATCTGGAGTAATCTGTGAACATTAACGGTCGTTCTCCAAAATTTGCATCAGGATATTTAGATGAGGATGCAGCTAAACATCACAGATGTACATCAAGCTGTTTATGATTATCCACAAAGATACGCAAGTGTGATTGTTACTTCCTTTGCATTTCCTAAAAACTTCTCTTAAGCATCCATCAGTGCGCAACTTACACATACTTTGGGCCTCATTCATGAGGTTTTGCCGTAGAGAAGCACAGCAAGCCATTCTGCTGCGCTTCCACACGGCAAAAGAAAAGGGCAGGAATGCGCCGTATCCACGAGATAGGGCGCATTCCTGTCCTTTTCCCATGCGCCGGCGCAGAATGGGCTGCCGTGCGCCACCAAAGGCACATTTGTATGGTGCAAGGGGGCCTGCGTTGAGCGGATGATTATTTTTGTAGAGGAAGGGAAACCTTTCTGTACAAAAATAATCACAAGAGGCTTTTTCCTTTTTCTATGTGTGCCTCAGAATGCAGCACATGTAGAAAAAGGAAAAATTAGGATAAATAAAGATATTTCTCCTCATCGTGCCTCCCTTACGCCTCCCCTGGGGAGGCGTAAGCTTTTGGCGCTGCCTCAGATTTACGATTTCTCGTAAATCTGGGGCAGTGTCAAAAGGCCATGGATGTCGCTGGGATCACCCCTAGCAACACCCATTGCACACCCATTCAATGCAGAACACTATATTAAAGGGACTGACATTTATCAGGCAGAATTAAGCCCAAAAAAGTGGCTTAGTGCTGCCTGATAAATATCACGCAGACATCTGCGACACAGAACGTCACAAAAAATGACGTTCCGGAGGCTCAAGGAGTCTCATAAATGACGCCCTTTGTGTGTGTTATGCATCCTTAGAGAGTACTTTCACTTGCATAACTTAGATGCTATGGCAGTGTGCATCGTATCCCAGTCAGCCATGTGTAAATTAAGCTTTCGTAAGAGACTTACATTTACTTAAAATAAAGCCTTTTGAGGGGTCCCAAATCTGTCCCAGTATTTCTAAACCACAGTTCCTCCTCCCTGCCACCCACTCTAACAGCTGTGACGTGGGTGGGTTTACCATTCCCTCCGGTTACGCCATCAGCGCCCTGATCACTGGATCAAATCATGACCTCTTCCAGGATGTTGTTCCACGTCACGCTAACTCGCACTCGCTTCTACGTCCGATTGGCTGCTACCACCCTTAATCGCCAACACTGCATAATTCATACGCTGCAGTAGAGGAAATGCAGCAAGAATGCTAATTTGGGGTGGATTAATGGAATAAGCACATTTAATGCAGCCTCTTTCTTGCTCCTCTTCGCTCCCGCCTAATGCTCTGTGCTGGTTATCAGCCCTTGCAGCGCTGGCAGGATAATTGCCATTTGCAGATTACAGGCACGGCCCTTTGTATCGTTTATGAAATAATTCCACCCAGCTAATTGCAGATTTTAGCACTGCCTTGGGGAGCCGTGCGCTGTGGAGTTGCACAATCAGCATTCTCTGAAAACGTGTCCGTCCTGCCTCTGCGGATAGACCCTTTTAACTATTCATCCATCTCATAAGCCCTTACATCCTTAAACTTGACTTCATCATGAATGGTCCACATGACCCGCTCATTGTCATGAGCCGGACGCAGTGTTTCTGGGTCAAAAAGAACGTTTAAGGTGGGGTTGAGCAGTGGAAGAGGCCCAAAGTCGAGGGCTGGTGGAAATGTGAAAAACTGTAATACTGAAAAAATAGCTAAACTTAAACACGTTTCTCTGTTTATATATCACTCATTAATATTGAGGCAGAACTGACAGATTTGTGCCTGTGCTACAAATTACACAATGTATGCACTTCTACAAGGTTGTCACTTATGCATACACATGGGTAGGAGTGTGGCATAAACTATCCCGAAGATTACACCCTGACGTAATAGCATGAGTTGTATCACAGGTGTCCCTATGGTAAAATAGAATACAATTCTGCCCATTGCACTCCACAGTAGAAAATGTCCACCTAGTCCTAGTCAGGAACATTCTGACTATGCCAGGTGGTGACTATGGACTGAAGTCTCTCCTTCACTGAAGAGGTTGCCCCTTAGCTAAAGCTTTCGGTCTTCGGCCATACAACAGCTCACAAAGTTCACATCTCATTTGTACCCAAGAAGCAAGGGATCTCTGTTAGACCTGGCCCTTTTGACAGGTTTACCCCCAAACTATTTGCCTGTTGCCTCTTATTTTTCTGACCCTGTTTTTGTTGGCTATAAGATTCCGGGCACTTTACCACTGCTGATCAGAGCTAAAATGCGTATGCTCTCTATAAATTATGATATGATTGGTTATCCATGATTGGCATGTTTGATTTACTGGTAAGTCCTTAGTAGAGTGCACGGTGTGTGCCAGGGCCTGTAAATCAAATGCTGCTAGTGGGCTTGCAGAACTGCTTGTGGCACCCACATGAGAAGCACTGTAAATGTATCTCAGACCTATTTCTGTAGTGCCTGCACACACAGTTGTAAACTGCAAGTACAGACAGGCAAGTGCATCCATTTGCTGAGCCCAAACCTTCCCTTTCCTTACATGTAAGGTAGGCCCAAGGTACCCCCATGGGCAGAATGCAGTGTATGTGAAAGGTAGGATGTCCTGTGTGTGTTACATGTCCTGATAGTGAAATACTGCCAGTCTCGTTTTTCACTATTGAAAGGCTATATGTCCCATAGTCTAACATGGATAGGTGCTTTTACAAGTCTAACTTTCCACTGGGACAAGATAAAAAAGGAAGTTTAAGCTCTCTGAACTCAGAATTTAAACACACACCTTTCAGAAAAGGTGGTTTTTAACTCTTGTGTTTGAAAGTGCCACTTTTAGTAAGTGCGCACTTTCTTGTTTAACCTCTTCAGTGCCCATGACGAGATAGGCTCGTCATGGAGCACGGTTGCGCTGTGCCCATGACGAGACTATCTCGTCATGAACCCCACCCACTAATGCAACGCCCGGCACAGGAGGGGGAAAGGGCGTGGCACTGAAGGGGTTAACCATCCTGTGGGCCTCTGCCTGTTCTGTATTCCCTGTCTGGGTTTGGAGTCACAGGAGCTGGTGATGTGCATTCACTCTAGACAGTCACTGGAGGGTGGGTGGGGGGGGGGGGTTGAGGTGTCCCCTGCCTTGCCTGGGGGACTCATCACTAGGTTAAATAGAGCTAGTCTGCATTTAGAGTAGTGGGAGGAGTTTCACTTGCACCTGAATAGGCTGGGTCTCTTTTTCACAAGGCTGTCTCCATCCCCTGTGGTCATGCTGGACCAAGGAGGCCAAGGCTGGTTAGGACTGGACTGGGTTCAGAGATCCTTGCCACAAAGAGAACAATATCAAAATGAGGGATGTGTGCTGGACCTAAAACCCAAAGTTTTTAGATTACTTCAAGGAAAAAGAGGACCCTGCCAAGAAGACAAGAGAGAGGAATCTGTGAGGAGCACTACCTTTTCTGTTTGAGGGGTGGGTTTGCGTGCAGTTGCTGCTTCTGTCTGTGGTGGAGGCATAGGACTGACTCTTTTTTGTCCTACTATTATTTCCTGCTTGTGAAGAATCTCCAAGGGCTTGTGTGTGCTGGCCTACTGTTGGAAGTCTAAGGGATGCAAAAGACTTCAGGAAAGATCCATGTAGGGTCTAAAAATAACCTGCCTTTTGGGAGAGCTGAAGAGCTGTGTGAGGAGCGCTGACCCTGACTTGCGTGGGGTAGGGCGGCCTGCAGTGGTTGCTCCTGCCTGGAGCAGAGAAAGGACTGGACTTTATCTCTCTCCAAATTGCAAAACAGTACGTGGTGAGCATTGTAGGCATTGTCTGGAAAACATTGCATGGGGAGATCTGTAGTCATTACCTGGAAAAGAAAGTGCATGGTGAGTGGTTTATTCCATCAGATAAAAGCGCTTTGGGGAGTTGCCTGCCTCCCAGCATGTGGAGTGCTGTGTCTCTCCCCTTTTGTGCAGATCAGCGCATGCAAAGTGTTTGCCTGGTTGCTGAGGGTCAAGGAGCGGTGTGGGCTCATTTTGCAGCCCCCCCCTTCGTTTAAAAGAGGAGCGTGACTTGCGCAGTCAGTGAGGAGGGTGTGGGCTGAGCCGTTTCACCCTCCTGCTATCCAGGGAATTGGCCAGCGAAGAAGAGGAGCTCCACCATCATCCTACTGTGGCGGGGGCCAGCAAAGACGGTCGCGCCTGCCCTTCAAAATACCTTGGAGAGACAAGGTGATCCCTCTGGTGCCGCCAGCGGTGGCCGGCATTCCGGACAGAGGACTGCGGTTCACCGAAGCCCTTCCCCACCAAGACTGGCCAGGGGAGGGGGGACACTCTTGGAAGGGGAGAGAGCCATTTCTCTAGCAACCACTAGGAAACACAGTGAGGAGTTCCTGCTGCAAAGCGGTGCAGGGCGCTCCCCTTGTGATGAAGAAGGAGCCCAGCACTCCCCGCACCAGCCGCAAAGGCCCGGCGGGCTGATGCCCGGCTGACTGGTGCCACACATCTCCCACCCCAGAGACCCGGTGAAGAGCTCCCTGTGCGGCAGTGTGGAGTCTGCTGGGGGCCTGGTTAATGTGAGGCCATTATTGGTGGCTGCTGCGCTGCAGGCTCGAGGGCAGCTGCGGGGAGTAGTTGATCAAGGAGACCAGTCAAGGTCTCCTGGGTAGGGGTGCGTGTACGCTCCCCTACCTATCCTTAGCATGTACATGGGCGATTATTGCTAGAGGGGTAGGACAGGGTGGAACCTCAATGGAGGCCCCCGATCCCCTATGCAGGTTAACTGCATTCCACAGTATAGTTGTGCAGATGCTTCCGTGGCCTACAGTTTTGGCTGGGCTTTTCTGTTACTGATTGTATGTTTCTTTCGATTAGGATTCATGTGTCCTTCACCAAATTGCTGCAATATGAGACCCTAATGTCATGATGTATGCCTTGTGACATGATAACAAATATCATTTGTATGAGCTGCATATTATATTCAGTGATGGTGTATGGTGTTATTTTCATAATCATTTATGACATGTGCAACCTATAGGTAATCAGCCTATTGCACTACATGTACGGGTATGACAAGTGCCCAGTTGGCAAAGGGGTGTATGATCTATGTAATGTTGTGACTATTGGCTTGTTGGCAAAGTGAATTATGTGATTGTGGTCTAATGCATTTTTGATATAATTCAAAGGATATATTTATATAACCTTGTGTGGAGTCTTTTTGTGGTGTGTGCCTAGTGTGTCACTGATGTGTGCGTGTTGCGCGAACGCTTTACACATTGCCTCTGGGATAAGCCTGAGTGCTCTGCCAAGCTACCAAGTGGTGAGCAAGAATCATCTTGGGTGTGCAACTCCCTTACCCTGACTAGAGTGGTGGGTTTCACCTGGCTTAGGTGCATACCCAAGCCAACCAGAAATGCAATTGCTAACACTCTCCCTCAGATGTCACTCTTTATATTTCAGATCTGGAATATCAGGCATTAGGTTTGAGACAATGGGCAGAAGGATGGGTGTTGGCACATTACCACAATAGAGGACATTTGACATGCTCCTCAGGGTCGCTCGGGGTGATGCTCAAAGCATTGATGATGGAATAAAGATAACACTAACATTGGGGGAAAAAACTAAAGGACCCTGGCAATCTAGTCTAATTGGAAAGTTAGCCTTATTTTCATGCTGGTTGACGAAAATGATTCTTTTTAAGATTTCGTTTTTTTCTAATTATTTTCTTTATTTCTTGACATTGTACATTTTCTTCCATCCGCCCAAACACCTTTATGGGGGTCGCATGTCAGAATATCGAGAGCAGATATATAGCCCTACAAAAATATTGAAGTCAAAATATGTCCAACCAAAATGTTGTGAAGGTAAATATATATAGTAAGTATAATTATAGTTAATTATACTTACTTATATAAAATTATCATCATAATATTTTGGTTACCCATATTTTGGCCTCAATATTTTTGTAGGGATATATGCACATATATAGTAACCAACGATTCAGCTACTCCAAACTCCTCCCTTCGCGGTAGGAATCAACCGGCATGACAGGCATCGGGTATGATATTTTTATTAGATTCTCACAGACAGTGCATACACAACAGAGACAGTCGACGCATTTCGGTGTTTGCCTTCCACAGGACCATAGAGTCCCGCCATCTAGTCTTTTTAAAGTGCCCTCAACCATAGTCCAACATCACTTTTCCTTTTTAAAACAACTAGACTGCATACTTTGTTAAACAGAGTTGTTGATTGCCATCCACCATTTTAGGACAATTAATTTCTCATTGTTACTATGCGTGAAGTACAATACATTATTTATGATTACACTTCTATGTAGGTGACTGCTCAAGCACAATTCATGAAATATATGTAGCATATCGGATCGGAGGTCCAGCTGTTGGTCTGAATTACCAACCAACGCTATTAAATCCAGATGCTGTTGCAAAATACATCTCTGTTTGTAGCCCACAAACTAGACGCTGTTGAAACTAATATACCGCCCCAGAGGTTCAGGGCCCAGGAGCTGCTCTAAGAACATGGAATCAAAAATACAAAATTACCTTAAGCCTCATGCAGGGCACCTCCATCATGTGCTGCATGTCCTCTGTCCACAGCAGAACGCCTTCATGCATACCACAGAAGCACACACCCAAGAGGAAATGAAGGACAGCACTGATTGGGCACTGAAAGGATTTTGTCCAAGAGGGCCAGAAAAACACCTACCCCAAAGGTGCAGGTCAGTGGCATAACGAAAGTTGAGGTGGCCCCCAGCAAAGTACATAGAGCCCCCCCCACTCTGGACCAAGTCAGGAGCTCTCAGATGCTGCCCATTCAAACTGCCGGAGGGTGCCCCTAGGAGCTCAGGGCCCCCAGCACCGCGGGGACCACGAGGGCTGTTATTACGCCACTGGTGCAGGCAGTATGGCCTGTGAGCCTGCATACTGATCAAATTCCGCCATCAGCCAGCCTGCTTATAGCCCGAGGAGGTGACAAAAGCTACTGTCTACTGTAGGTAATGTACACCTTGAGTTTGATAGATATGCGATGTGGTCTGTGCCACCGCGTGTTAGATACTACTTTAATATGTAGATTATTGAACATTGTAAGACCTGTGTCTACTTGGATGGTTAATAAAAAAAATAAAAAATAAAAATGTACACCTTGAGTCGACTATTGCAATTAACTACGGTGATGTTTATGAATGCAGATGTAGAGCTTTGGCATCAGAACCTCACCTTGAGACTAATCATGACTGAAAAATCTTTCCATGAGCAAAACCCATTGTGGGTTTTTTGATAATCAAACTAGGGTATCAACCCTACTGGACTGAAAGTAGACATAAGGGTTACGGTTTCAGGCATATGTGTTTCATTTGGCAGTGCAAGGTAGCACAGTTATCAACAAATATATATATATATCTATATATATCTATATTCACTGAAAAAACCATAGGTTTCACACATGTTATAGTTAGCGGAAATTTTACTGATAAAAAACCAATGAAATTCCCCCGTTATAGTTAGTGCAGGCAACTATAACTCACGCGACCGCAATCCTCTGCTGATGCTAATACTGTATTTAGACACTTATTTACCCATGTCTTCTTCCATACATTTTTAGCTATACATATATTACAAATATTTTTTTTTCATAAAGACACATATGTCATCAGCAGAAGATTGCGGTCGCGTGAGTTATAGTTGCCTGCACTAACTATAACGGGGGAATTTCATTGGTTTTTTATCAGTAAAATTTCCGCTAACTATAACATGTATGAAACCTATGGTTTTTTCAGTGAATTTGCAAGGTTTTTTAAATGCTAATTCCTAACTATAACGTGTGTGAAACCTATGGTTTTTTCAGTGAATTTGTACGGTTTTTTAAATGCTAAGTTACTTTACGCCATTCGTGGCGTGCGCGCCCACTTAACGCAGTTCGTTCCGTGCGCGCACGGTGCGCTTCGCTTCGCGCACCGCTTCGCTTCGCGCACCGTGCGCGCACTGTGAGCACGCGGTGCGCTTCGCGCACCGCGCGCCCACTTTACGCAGTTAGTGCCGTGCACGCACGGTGGGCCATGTACGCACGATGCGCTTCGCGCACCGTGCGCACATGGAGGACATATGATGCACTTCGTTTTTAAAGGTAATATTTTAATTTTTCGCAATAGTTATAAGCCATGCACAAATGGTGCCCTTCGGGCACCATTTGCACACGGGGTGGAGAGAGTGTGGATCATTTTTTTTTTTAATATTTTTTTTTTTAATATTTTCGTTTTTCACTTATGTGATAAGCCATGCACAATTGGTGACCTTCGGTCACCAATTGGACACGGGGTGGGGTTAGTGTGGATAATTTTTTTTTTTTTATATATATTTTTACCGTACGCGTACGGTAAGCGTAATCGGCGAAATTAGCGAAAAAATAAAAATTCCGTTTTTGGCCTTGAGGGATCTTTGGGGACTCCCTCTACATGGCTATGTGTGTGGGACCTGTCAAAACAGCCCCTTTAAATGTTTTTGTGCTTTGTTTGTTAATCATCTCTCTCAGTGCGAGAGAGAAAATGGCGGCTGCCGCTTCCTGGTTTCGGCCGATTCGAATGTTTACTAAGATCTAAGAGCCAATCATAATCGCGCTCGCGCACGCCACCGTACGCGTACGGTAAGCGTACCGTAAGCGCACCGTAAGCTGGCTCAGATATATATATTGATTTAAAGGCTATTTTCTCAGAATCTACTGAACAGATTTACACCAAACCTACAAAAGGCACTTCCTTGACCTGAGGACTACCTCTCTGCCAAATTTCTAGTAATTCTGTTCAGCCCTTCGGGCTGTAGCCCTGTCTAAAGGTCCTATGGAAAAATGCATGGGAAAAACGCGTTTTGGGACCCCCCTTTTATCTCAGCCCCCGCTTGACGAATCCCCCCGAGACTTTCAGGGTAGGAGCGGAGCGTAGCGCCCCACCTATTTTGAAAAATTCGCGAGGATTCGTCGACCGGCGCCAAAGTTATTCAAAATAGAATGTTGCGGATTTCCTATGGAAACGTGGTCCTAACTATAACTACCTACTGGCGACCGCCAGTAGGTAATATATATATCTATATATACATATATTATCTACTGGCGGTCGCCAGTAGATAGTTATAGTTAGGACCGTGTTTCCATAGGAAATCCGCAATATTCTATTTGGAATAACTTTGGCGCCGGTTGACGAATCCTCGTGAAATTTGCAAAATAGGTGGGGCGCTCCGCTCCGCTCCTACCCTGAAAGTCTCGGGGGGATTTGTCAAGCGGGGGCTGAGAAAAAAGGGGGGTCCCAAAACGCGTTTTCCCCATGCAATTTTCCATAGGGACCTTTAGTCCAAGGTACAGCCCGAACGGCTGAACAGAATTACTTGAAATTTGGCAAAGAGGTAGTCCTCAGGTCAGGCATGTGCCTTTTGCATATATGGTGTCAATCTGTTCAGTAGTTCCTGAGAAAATCAAAAGTAAAATCACATACATATCTGGGCGGAGCCTAATCACACATCTCATCGTGAGATCTGATTGGCTGTCAGTACTTCATCCAAGAAGTGTTGGCAGCCATCTTGGGACCAATATACATGATAGCACCTCATTAAAAAGCATTGCAGTTAATAGAAAGTTTTAAGACTTTAGTTACATTATAAATCATTTGTTGATGGTACCATACTCATTTTAGGAATTGTGGTGTGTTCTAAGGGGATTTTACCATGTGAAAAAGCCTTCTGCTGTGATATCACGAACCATGTTTGAGAGAAAACTATTTTCTGATACTTTTCCCACAGAGGTTTGGAAGGTGATCTATAAGCTAAACTGAGAGCATATTTTCTGTAAATTCACATTATCTTTCTCAGTCATGTAAGAATGAAGTCTGACATTCTCAGTAAAACATGTACATCCAACAAGGGCAGAGACTGTCAGTTGATTCCTTTGTGTTCTACTGCAGCTTCCCAGAGTGCTCTAAAGAACAACTAGAGCGCTAACAGTCTTACTTATGACAAAAGTATGGCACACCTGAAGCCATCTCGATTGGAATAAAGTGGTAACACTTAAAACATTTAATTTACAAAGGAACAAAATGAGGGGGTTCATTTTGCCATATAAATTATGATTAGTGCTGCAGAAAGAAAAACTAGGGCACATTTTGACTTCTGAAATCCTCTTTTATTTCATAAAAACATTCTGACATGCAGACTGAAACATGCACTTTGAATACCAGCAGCAGATTTGCCTGGTGAGCAGTAGCTTTACTACAGTGATCTAATGAGCAACTAGAGTGCTAACATTCAGAATTTATGGAAAATGTGTGACACATCTGAATGCCTTCTTGATGGAATCAAAGTAAAAAACTGAAAGTATTTCCTACTGAGGAGACTGCAGTAAATGAGGAAATTAGGAAACTTCATAACAAATAAATCTCCCAAGATGGCCACCAGAGACAAAAGAGCCCAAATGTAGCCCAAATATCACCCAGATGTAGCCCAAGTATATCCCAATGACAGAATGTCCCAGAGTGTTCTTAAGAACAACTAGAGCGCTTACTGTCTTACTTATGACAAAAGTATAACACACCTGAAGCCATCTTGATTGGAATAAACTGGTAACACTTAAAACATTTCATTTAAAAAGGAACACAATGAGGGGGTACATTTTGCCATAGAAATTATGATTAGTGCTGAAGAAAGAAAAATTAGGGCACATTTTGAGTGACTTCTCAAATCCTCTTCTATTTCATTAAACAATTCTGATATGCAGACTGAAACATGCACTTCTAATACTAACAGCAGACTTCCGTGGTGAGCAGTAGCTTTACTACAGTGATCTAATGAGCAACTAGAGTGCTAACATTCAGAATTTATGGCAAATGTGTGACATATCTGAATATCTTCTTGATGGAATCAAAGTAAAAAAACTGAAAGCATTTCCTACTGAGGAGACTGCAGTAAATGAGGAAATTAGGAAACTTCATAACAAATAAATCTCCTAAAATGGCCACCAGAGACAAAAGAGCCCAGATGTAGCCCAAATGTAGCCCAATGACAGAAGTGTGAAAAACACTTATTTTTTGTGTATTTGCAGTTTTATATAGTGCAGACTTGTCAGGTATTGGAGTGCTTTACATGAACATTGGTTACATCACACAAGATCAAATTCATTTTGGTTGTAGACATGGGGAGATTGAGTGATTTGACCAGAATCACAGAATGTTGAGCTGAAGCAGAAACTCCAACCTGGTTCCCCAGTTGCAAAGTCTGCAGCTCTGGAAGTAACACCACACCCTCTCCCCTTGGATGCAACATTTAATCAAGTGGTCAACTGGATAAAAAAACTAAGATTACAAATAATTTAAAAGTTATTTGTCGCTATTTGAAAACTTAGAAAAAATTTCCTCATTTTAGTTTTTTAGAGCACTAACCATAATTTTGATGCAAATAAGACCCTCTCATATATGTAATTTCTAAAGGAAATGCTCTAGGCATTACAGTTTTGATTACATCAAGATGACGTCAGGCATTCCACACTTTTGTAATAAATATAGAATGTTAGCAATTTAGTTGTTCATTGGGATGCTGTTGAGAGGCAGAGGCCAGGGGCACGGACTCTGAAAATTGAAGGCAGGTAGGAGAGTGCAGAGGCAACAATTTGACCACACTAGGCAGGCAGGAAGGGCAGTGGCAGCACAACAGACTATGGAGGGCAGGGGAAAGGGGGGCAGGGGCAACAAACCAACAATACAGGACTGGCAAGAGAGGCTGTGGCAATATAATAGACCATTGTGGGCAGAAGGAAGAGGCAGTGGTCATACAACCATACATGGCAACAGACCCATTTCAGCCAGGAAACGTCCAATGTTTTTAAGCTCAAATGGGCTTTACTTGATCTGTTTCCTGTCTACAATCTTCTCTTTTTCAATGTAACTCAAAGGGGAAAATCAATACCCCAGTTTTATTTCAAAATATCCCTCTTACCAAGTTCAAAATGTTCGCAAGTTTGGTACATTGGATCATGGTAGGCAGGAGGAATTGGGGTAGGGACATGGACTCGGATAACAGAGGACAGGAGGGACATTGAGAGGTGCACCAAACTGACCCTACAGGGCAGGCATCAGGGTTTGCAGCAGCACAATACACCACACAGGGCATGCGGAACGGGAGTGCAGCACAACAATCCATAGAAAACAATAGGGAGGGGACAGGACCATGCACATGGACAACAGAGGGGAAAGAGGCAATGGTAGCTAGCTGACTATAATGGACAGACAGGAGAGAAAGCTGCAGCATAACAGACTATAAAGGGCAGGAGGGACGGATCAAGGGCATTACAATGGAACCGACAAGCCAGGAGGGAGGGAATAGGGGACTGCACATGGAAACAGAGGGCTGGGGGCAAGGGGGCAGGGAAGGAGCAGGAAGATGACCATGGAGGTCAGGCAGGATGGGCACTAGAAACAAGACACACCATGGAGAGCAACAGTGAGACTATGATGGCATACACACAGACCATGGAGGGAAGGTGGGAGGGGGTCAGGAGCAGCTAGCTGACCACACAGGGAAGGTGGGAGGGGCCATGGCAGCACAGAAGACCATGCATGGCAAGCGGGAGGGTTAGTGGCAGCACAATGGCTATGATGGGCAAGAAGGAGGGTGCAGGGGCATGCACAAAGGACCATGGAGGATAGAAGGGAGGGTCAGGACCTGGGCACAGACAAGAGAGTTCAGGGGAAGGGGCCTCACAACAGACCGCGCGGGGCAGGCAGGAGGAGCAGTTGCAGCACAACAGACCAGGGAGGGCAGAAGGGTGTGGCAGTAAAATGGACCATGGAGGACAGGAGGAAGGGGATGCATGGCATGTGGTCAGGCAGGGTGGAGGTGGCAGGGACAGGTTACAGTCATCTGAAAATGCTAGGCAGGTGGTAGGGGAGTGGCAGCTCAACAGAACACTCAGAGTAGATAGGAGTGGCAGGTCCATGGAACATGGTGGTCAAAAAGGATGGAGCAGGGGCATGCACAAAGACATCGGAGGGCAGGGGGAAGGAGAATAGGGGCAGCAAACAAAGCACAGAGGCTAAGCAGGAGGTCAATGATGGGCCATAGAATTGGGCATTGGAGGGCAGGATGAGTGGACTGGTACATCATGCTAAATGCAGGGCAGTGGCAGCACATCAGACCATGCATGGCAGGAGGGAGGAGGCTAGTCCATGGATTCAGACAACAGAGGATAGGGAGGAGGTGGATGGGGCAGCAAGCTAACTGTTCATAGAAGGTGGGTATTAGGAACTTTATTGTTTTTAAAATGTGTGTCTGTGCAAACTACTTAAAATATGAACAAGTATGCAGCATAATCTCACTTTTATTCAGGAAGAAGAGGACGTTTGGGACTGTGACTCCGGGCTCACTTGGCAGAAACATCCCCTGACCCTCCACCCTCCATCGCAAAATGTAATGCCCGTGAAAAGGGTAGGTGGACGCAGTGTTATATAGAACATAGTCCTGGGAGCACGATTGAAAATGAAAACTAGATATAGTATATGGTATAAACTATGCACCAAAAAGTGTGATATAAGATGAACCGGGGCGTGAAATATAATATGCAATACATTGTGCGCAATGACAGATTCATTGGAAAGCGCGAGATAGCAAAGGCACTAGCGCTTGCTATGTGATATGCGCCTTGGAGTGTATTATGCACAGGGCAGTGTTGTGTAACCTAAGTAGTCTCTAAAGTTGTAATATAAAATATGTGCTGGGTAGTGTAACATTGCATATGCACTGTGATAAAGATATGGAACCCAGATTGTAATATGTATGGCATAGCGCTGTGCTTTATAACATAGGCATCGAGGAAGGCACGTTAGATGGGGCAATATAACCCGTGCGAAGGCAAGTGTGGCATGACATATTCACGGGGTGGTGTTACAGTGCACATGGGCTAGAGAGTGTCATAGCATACGCACTAGCTGGTGGAATACAACACAGAGGTGTGTGGCACTCGGCAGGCACTGGTGGGTGTAACACAGCATTGGGCTCAGCCAGGAGCACGCTGTGACTCTCAAGTGAGGTTTGTCTCCTTTCCAGAGAGTAAAATAAAAAGTATTACACATCCGGCGGTGGATGTGTGTTTTATTAACCGTGAGGGGGTTTCTTGCATAGTTTGGTCGAATTTTTGTTGAATCCCCTTTGAATGGCTTGGTGTGCATGTGTATTAAATGTGCCCGTCAATAGCTACCCATGTTTGTATAAATAAACGACAAGGGTGTCTACTTGGAGAGTACCCACCAACGGGGGCGCCGGGATTTGGCACGGTATGGTGTCAGACATGTCAGAGCTTCACTAGCGGTGTGAATACATTCTACGTGGATTCATTGTATGCATAGTCGCCTTTTAATGAAAATCACGCAAATCGTCATGGTGATAGGTACATACGGTTTGTCCAGCATGTCCTAGGTGTTTCTATAAATATATATTTAAAAAAAAAAAAAAAAAAAACAAAGGCCGGCCCCGGGTGATGGGGTCCCCGGGGCCATAAGTGGCCTGAGGAGGGGGGCAACACAGCCCCCCTCCTAAAGAATAAAAAAATAAATAAAAGGCCATGACCTGGGGGTTGGGGTCCCCGGGGCCGATTAAGGCCTTGGGAGTGCCAAATTAATTTTTTTCAACAAAAAAAATTAGGGTGCAGGCCCTGGGGGATGGGGTCCCCAGGGCTAATAAATTAGAAAAAGAAAGGGGGCCACACAGCCCTCCTTCTTAAAAAAAAAAAAATAACTAAAAGACTGGCATCGCGCTGGAGGCCACGCCCCCTCCTTGCTGCACTCTGCAAACGCACCCCCTGGCCAGTTGTAAGTTGAGGAATTAATTCCCCTTCAATACTGAGGGTCCCTGAGGGCCAACTAGCCCAACAGGTATCTCCAGTATGCGCCAGGGAGCTGCGTTGCAGACAGGTGTTCTGAGGCCATGCCCCTTTTTACACCTCCATGCAACGCAGCTCTGTGGCGCTTACTGGAGGTACCTAGTGGGCTAGTTTGACCCTAGGGACCCTTAGGATTCAAGGGGACTTAATCTCTCAACTCAGAACGCCCACAGGCCCTGTGGCGCGTTTTTAAGTTGGGGAAATAATTCCCTTTCAATCCTGAGGGACCCTGGGGTCCAACTAGCCCACTAGGTGCTTCCAGTAAGCACCACTGCTCTGCGTTGCAGAGAGGTGGTGCAGGCCGTGCTACTTTTTACACCTCTCTGCAACGCAGCTCTGTGGCGCTTACTGGAGGTACCTAGTGGTCTAGTTGGACCCTAGGGACCCTCAGGATTCAAGGGGCCTTAATCTCCCAACTTAAAACGGCTACAGGGCGTGTTTACACAGTGGGGAAGGGAGGGGACGAGGCATGTGGTGCGTTTTAAGAGGTAGTTTTAATCCCCTGTCCTATTATATACTAGGGGCTTACAGAGGAGGTCATGCTAATCACAGGGGGACCCCAACACATAGTGTGCCCTAGTGTATGTAGGTGTTTTCACTGTAGTCTGAGTGTCTTTTAACATAGCACTGGCTCTAGGACTGGTTAGTCAGACTCAGCTACCACCAGTATCCGTCTGAAAAGTTGAGGGTACAGGATGATTTTGCAACAATGCTTGTTTCTGCTCTTCTGTTTGTTCTTTCTGCACGTTATACTTCTTCCTGCACTTTTCTTCGTCTTTGACGACTTCTGTTGCTTCTTTCTGCATTTCTTTTTTTTCTCTCTGTGCGTTTTTCCTTCTTTCTTCACATGTCCTATCTCTGTAGGCATAGCTAGAAATTAGCATTTAAAAAACCTTTGAAATTCACTGAAAAAAACATAGGTTTTAGGCATGTTATAGCTAGGAATTAGCATTTAAAAAACCTTAGAAATTCACTGAAAAAACCATAGGTTTCAGGGGCGTTATAGTTGGCTGGACTTTTCACTCGTGCAAAACCATAGAAATTCCCCCGTTATAGTTAGTTCAGCTAACTATAACTCGTGCGCCCGCAATGCACTGCTGATGACGTCACATATTACATCACTCATGACATGGTCAGTGACATCACTCATGACAACACTGATGACATCACTGATGACATCATCCTTGTGATAGAGTGGCAGACCTCCTCTCCCCCTAATATAACCTTTGATACACACATTCAAAAATAGAAATTAAAATTTTCAAAACAATGGACATACCAATACCAGTTACAACAACCTATTCAGTAATTGTAAGGTCCACATCCACATCCACTCATTCACCAACAGTCCTATACAGTCACTCATACATGTACTCACTCATCATATGTACTCATACACCTATACATCCTGTTACACAACACCACTCATCCATAAAGTTACTCACACACATAGTCACTCATGCTAATAAAGAATCAAACATCCGTTTACCTGCATATACATTTATACACACACCACCACACTTACTTCTACAGAAACTTACACATACTTAGTCTTTTTAACAATCACTTATAGAAACACATACTTATTCATACAGGAACTCTTTCAATCTCTCACTCTCACATATTCTCACTTTTATACACCAATAGTCACATATACTAGTTTAAAACATATGTAGTTACTCATAGAGACACTATTGAGACAGTCATTCACTCACTAACACACCCATGCACACACTCATCCACCCATACAGTCCTGCACACATGCTGTCTTCAACACATACAAACAGTGAGTCACTCATTCATGCACCTATGCACTACGTAATACCCCCCACCGAACCATACAGACATCAGACACTTATACTGATACTCAAAAAACCAACTAATAACCTATATAGACATGCATGTAGCTACTCACCAACCCATGCAGCCACTTATACACAAAGTGAGAGACTGATACAGATATTTACATATTTAAGCATTACTCACTAAGCCATGTATTCACTAAGATACACTTAATCAGTCAGTTATACAATCAATTTTTCAAAAACAAATCATCCATTTAGACACTTATATACCCATTTATTCTTCCATCGACCTTGAGATATACATATATAAAACATATGTAATTTTCAGAAAAACACACATTCGCTGGATGATGTCATCAGTGATGTCATCAGTGATGTCATTTGAGATGTCTTCAGTGATGTCATGAGTGATGTCACTGACCATGTCATGAGTGATGTAATATGTGACGTCATCAGCAGTGCATTGCGGGTGCGCAAGTTATAGTTAGCTGAACTAACTATAACGGGGGAATTTCTATGGTTTTGTACGAGTGAAAAGTCCAGCTAACTATAACGTTTTTTGTGTGGGATCTTTTGTTCAGGTGTAAAAATTGTATTGCCTGTTATATTGTTTAGATTTTTTATGCAAGTACTATCACTTTGATTATTCCATCTGAAATAAATCTTGACCTGTTATATCTTCTTCTCTAGTCTGTCTTGGCCTAGTGTTCCTTCTTATAAATTTGACCCATCTGTGGGCATACTCTAAATCAATTTAGTGTAGACAGTGGGTTTTGCTTTCTCCATTTGACTTCTGTTGTTCCCTATTCCCCCTGTCTACCTATCCTGCCTTTAGGGAGCCCCCTTCTTTTGAATAGTTTTCTTCACAGCCCTGAGCTGTGGGGGTTTTCTCCTGTACCTGTATCCGCTGATTTGCCTCTTGTGTTGTAGTTGACGTAGTGCACCCACTATGTCCTCTCTTTCTGTATAGGTATAGATACCTTTCTCAGTTGTCGCAGCCTCTCTGCTCAACTTCATCAGGATATATCTAGATCTCTTTCCTTATATTTTTTCCCCCCTTCTTCTTTTTTCTTTTTTCCTTCCCCTTTCTTGATTATCATCATGGAAAGTATTAAAACATTTGGTTTCTCTGATGAAGACTTTGCCCGCATGATCGGGACTACCCCTGATAGTAATAAACAATTTTCGCTATCTAGGGGCCTTGAAGAACAATGGACAAAACTCTTGAATCTTAAAAAGAAATCTAAACGTACGGAGGCACATGCCAATTTCATGCTGGAATATCTTACGGCCGGTACCATCCCCATAGGCCTACAAGTCCGCAACATCCCGGCCTGTTTGTTGAACTAAGACTCTTTTTGGAAAAGTGGGCTTTAATTTCTAATATATGTTCCAGAGATTGGATGATGCTGATAGTTGAAACTGCTAGAGAGGTTCTCTCCATTCTCAATAAAGAAATTGAAGAAATGGAAGAAAAACTTAAACGAGATAATGCTGTCGAGATAGGAAAAAGCAAACTGGAAGAAATTTCACTTGAACTTGACTCTTTCTCTGAGAATCTCCTCAAGAGAAAGACTGCTAAATTCAAAAAAGACATCAGACTTTTCTCCCAAGAGCGAGCCTATCCATACTTGACCCCTAACTTTTATACGAATACTGAAGAAGCTTATCCAAATTATTCCAACCTCTCCAGTAATACTAGATGGAACAACAGACGGGTTGTCACGTTCTCTGATACAACGGATTCAGATAACGAGGAACCTACCAACTACAACCCCAACTATAGTCCGGCGTACCAATCTAGACAAGAGAACTTCGACAGAACCACTCCGTCGAATCGTTTTTTAGGGAACCGCAGGGGCAACTTTCGCCCCAGGAACCGGAACCCCAGACAGAGGGGCTTCCGTCAGGATCCAGTACAACCTCAGATGTACATACAAATGAGGCAACAACAATATTGGAAAACATAAACAATATCCCTGTTTTCAATTTGTCACTAAAAACCATAAGTCCTGAGATGTCTGAATTGCTATCTAGAGGGCTTTCTTTTGTTCCATCTGCCAACTTTAATAAGTTTGAATTCATCAAGGACCTTCACTCCTTCTTTCGTAAAATAAGACTCAAAAAATTCTTTCAGATCAGACCCTCTGCTGATAACAACAGCAACAGATCCGGACTCAGACCTCCCTCCGAGTTTACTCCATCGATGGACTCGCTGGGACCTGAAGTCCGTATCTTTGAGAAGGCAGTCCTGACTAGAATCCAACAAACTTTGAAATATGTACCCAAACCCACATCCAACCTCCCCAAAGAAAAAAACAATGCTCTCCGTACGCTTAGAGAAAATGAACATCTTACCATCAAACCATGTGACAAGGGGGGAGGGATCGTTATTTTTGACACCCCCATATACATCGATAAAATGAACAACCTGTTATCGGTAGACAAACATTACAAGCGTATCAGTATGAACCCTGAACCTGCACTGAAACACCGCATTTTGAACTTGGTACGTAATGCTGTGGATGAGGGACACCTGTGTACCAAGGAAGCTGAGTTCCTTACCCCCTCCACACGCGATCACCCATTATCTATGGGGTGCCCAAGACCCGCAAAAACATGTCTGATCCCCCCCTGAGACCTATTGTCTCCACCATTGGGGCGGCCACGGAGCCACTCTCCAAGTATGTCGATCATTTTCTCAAACCGTTGGTTGCCAATATTGATTCATTTGTCAAGGATACTGGCCATTTTATCGCCAAGATTGAAAACCTTGACTACCATAGTGACAGGGAACTCCTTGTTACTATGGACGTTGAGTCTTTATACACTAACATCCCCCAAGAAGGAGCCCTATCGGTTATTCAGGACATCTTGAGTTCGGAACCAGAGATCACCAATGCTCCCTTTATTCTCCAATGTTTGAAAATCATCCTTGGTGAGAATTATTTTGAATTTAACAACGATTATTACCAACAAACCCAGGGAGTCAGTATGGGGGCCGCCTGTGCCCCCAGCATCGCATGCCTATATATGGGGAAGTTTGAAAGAATTAACATCTATAATGACATGGCCCCCTTTTTCGAAAATGTCTCTGCCTGGTCCCGCTTCATAGATGATATTTTTTTCATCTGGAAGGGGGACCAGGCGTCCCTGGACGAATTTGTCCAATGGATCAACCTTGCAGATCAAAATATCAAATTTACTGTTCACTCCAGTGATAGCAGGATTTAATTCCTTGACATGTGGGTTGAGCACAAAGTTAACCACCTATTTGTCTCCTTATACATCAAACCCACCGCTAGGAACGCGTTGCTCCAATTTGACAGCTACCATCCTTGCTGCCAAAGGGAGGGCATCCCCTTCAGCCAATTCCTTCGATTGCGAAGAAATTGTACTGAGATGAAGGACTTTCTCTACCAGGCTGACATCCTGAAAACTAAACTTCTGAACAGGGGCTATCCCCCCAAACTGGTGAAGGATTCTTTTAAAAGAGCCAGGTATTATAACCGTGACTCCATGTTCCAACTTAAGCAAGAGAAATCTATGGACCGGTTGGTTTGTGTTACTCGGCATTCGAATATCAACCACAAAATTCGCCAAACCATCAATTCCTTTTGGTATCTCCTAAACATGGATGATAATGACCGATTGCCTAAACCCCTTTTTGCGTTCAGAAGGAACAAAAATCTCAGGAACCACCTCGTCCGTGGCAAGATATCAGAACTCCTTTCGCCCCTCCGCCAATTGTCCATTACTGGTCTATCCCCCATCACAGGCAACCACCGATGTGGGTCCTGTCAAGCATGTCCCAGCGCCTTGGTCAGACAAAATATTAACATCAATAAATGAACCATCAATCTGAAGGAAATGACTAACCGTCGAACCTCTAATGTCGTGTACGCGATTTTCTGCCCATGCGACCTGACCTATGTCGGTGAGACTGGTAGGGAATGTCGCCTCAGGATGGGTGAACACAAATCCAATATTCGTCTAAAGAAATCAGGGACCCCCCTGGTCTCTCATTGGACCGATCAAGCTCACTCAGAATATGACCTTAAATGGATCATTCTGGAAAAAATACACACCCCTGTGGGCAAGGACCCCATGGCCCTCAGAAAGAAGAGGGAAGTCTTCTGGATCTTTTATTTGGACTCTGTTGCCCAGGGCCTTAACGAGATTTGCCCTTGGGAAAATGCCATCATATGAGTTCCGTATGTATGGATTATGAACACCTCTTCTAGTTGCCCTGGTCTCTTGAGGGACTTTCCTTGAATACTGGTCTGGGAAACATCTGGTTCCTTGTATTTAATCCATATTCCCCCTTTTTGAAATAATTCCTTTGAACTATGAACACCTTTTTTAGTCGCCCTAGTCTCTTGATGTATCTCTCCCAAGAGGGCGCAGAGGGCGCAGAGTCAAAGCAGCCCTCAGGAGGTGCACTGACAGTGCGCCATTTAAACGGTGGCGCACTGTCAGTGCACCTTCTTAGTGCAGCCCTCTGCAGGAGGTAAGGGTGGTCCCATGGACCCTCCAAACATCCCCTTGCAGGCGGGTGGAGTCAGTGACTGCACCCGCCTGAAAAGGGATCTCTAGTACCCTATAAAAGAGCAGGCGGGGGCCGCCTGCACTGTGAAAACACGGAGCAACTACTCCGTGTTTCCACATGGGGGCAGCGTGAGTTCGCAGCTGTTCTTGGGGCAGTGCATACATCATATTAGGGCACATTGTGATTTTTTGGGCCCGACGCACTTTTTAAAAAGTCCGCCGGGCTCAAACAATCACAATGCATAATACGGCCTCTGGATTCTGAGGACGGTGCAGTCTCCAAGGTCTTCTTCTTAAACCATAAGATTCTTTAAAATAATTCCTCGCCCATTTTACTTTCCTTTCAAAAGCATCAGTGGTCAGTTAACTCTACTCAACAACTTAAAATGGGTTTGGTCTTTTTAGTGTCCCGTGGTTTAAGAAACTCACGGACACCGGCTGCACTCTGCAAAAACGTCCTTTATTTTTTTCCGACTCCCGCTCCCGCCTGCGGCTCCTCCCCTTCCGCTTCCAGCCATGCCTGACCCTGTCACAAGTCGGGACAGGCATGGCAACACGACATCTCCCCCTTTTGTATTTTGAAAGTTCAATGTCTTTCTCAAAGCTCTTCAATAAGTTGAATGGGCTTTCGAATGTCCCTTCTCGGTCGGTTGGATTGTAATTGACTGGGAGGACGTTCTCTTCACCCTTCACAGGTCTCCGGTATTTGTATGGGTGCTTCGTGACTGCTCTCTTCTTGACTTGACTCGTCTGTGCCCCAGTCAGGTCTACGAGCCCACGTGTAGTTTGTCAGGTTGCACTTCTTGAAGTGTGACACATTCCTGGTCATTCTTTTGCTTTCAGCCTCGGCTGTAATCATGGTCCCTTTTCTTCTCGTTACTTGTAGTGAATGATCGTGATAACAACTTCTCTGCTGTGGATTTCCTTTCTTGTCTCACCAGCACCCAGTCTCCTTCTCTGATGTCTGACGTCTTGGCGTGTCTGCGGTGGTCTGCATATTCCTTCATCTTCGCCTTCTTGTTCCGATCCAGGTTTACCAGGGTCTCGTGGTCCGAAGTCATGATTCTGGACTGTGTGACGGCGTCTGCGGTTGGTATCCGTGTGTGAGGGACCCGCCCGAGCCTCAGGGTAGCTGGACATTGATTTGTGGTGCTGTGTGGTGTGGTCCTGTATGTTTGTAGTACTTCATTTAGTGCTGCCTGAATATCACGGTGAGTTAGTTCAGCTTGCTGCATTGTCTTTTTGATGGTGGCCATGAATCGCTCTACCATCCCGTTTGCTTTGGGCCACAAGGGAGTAATTTTCCCATGCTTGAAGATGAGGTGCCTCGCGAATTCCGCAAATTCTTTTCCATTGAATGGTGGACCATTGTCCGTCTTTACCACCGTGGGGATGCGGCAAATGCTTCATCGATCGCAGGTATGACAGTGGTCACTTTGGTGGATGAGATCTGATGAGCGATGGGGAAGCGAGAATATTCGTCCATGATGACGATGATGTACTTCCCTGACTTCAGCGGGCCAAAGAAGTCTATAGCTACGTGTTGCCAGACACTGTCAGGTAGTTCGGACATCTGCAGAGGGGCATGTGATTCTTCTCGCCCTACTAGTTGACAGTGTGGGCAGTCTCGGAGTGTGGTCTCCACCATCTGGTCAAGGGAAGGGAACCAAACGCATTCTCGCAGTGCTTTCTTCGTGGCTACCACCCCTCGGTGTCCTTCGTGTGGCAGATTTACAGTTCCTGTCGCAGCTGGTTGGGGATGACAATTCTCCGGTCTCTTAACAGTAGGCCATTATCACTGATGGAGAGCTCATCTTTGATGTGTTTGAATGCCACGAGTTCTTGCAGGTTGACGGCGTCACTCGTGTTCCGTTCTTCTAGATGTTGACATGAGTCAGTGCGAACACGGTGCATTATATTTTGCATTGTGACGTCGTTTGCTGATGCATTGATGATAGCCCCTTGTGGAACAGCCGGTGGGCAAGCTCGGTCGATAACGAAGTGGAGATATTCTTCAGCCACAGAGTAAGGCACCCGCGTCAGAGCTTAGGGATGCCGTGAAATGTAATCTGCCGGATTCTCCGCTTTCCCCGGTTTGTGAATGATGGTGTACATATAATCCTGTAGGCGAATGCCCCATCTTTCAATCCGTGGAGGCATCTTCGCTCTGGGGTTCCCAAAGATGGTGATCAACGCCTGGTGGTCGGTGATGAGTGTGAAGTGCTTGCCATACATGAAAAAGTGAAAATGCTCACACGCCCACACGACTGCCAGGCTCTCTTTTTCCGGTTGGGAATATGCTTTTTCTGTGTCGGTAAGGCTGCGGCTGGCATAAGCGACGATGTGAAGTTGGTCAGCTTCGTTATCATATTGTGCCATAATCGCTCCTAGCCCAACAGGTCTGGCGTCGACTGTAATTTCGGTTTTCCGTTTGGGGTTGAAATACGCTAGGTTGATGGCCGAACTCACTGCTGCCTTGATCGTGTTGAAAGCTCGGTCACACGCAGCCGACCACTGAAAACTTTGTCCTTGGTGAGTTAGTTCTCTGAGAGGCTAGCTGATTGTAGCGTAATTTTGGATGTAACGGGCGCAGTAGCTGGCCATCCCCAGGAACGAGCGAACATCACTGACGTCATGCGGCTGTGGAGTGTCCGAGAGTGCTGATATCTTGTCGGGATCAGGTCTCATGCCCTCCTTTGAGAAGATATGGCCGTAGAACTTGAGGGTCGACTTGTGGAATTCACACTTGTTCTGATTGTGTGAGGTTAGCATTGAGTAAAGCATGACACACACGATCCAGTGCTTTGTCATGATCTTTCTGGGTCTCTCCAAATACCAAGATGTCGTCGCTGTAATTAATAGCATTCGGAATGTCTTGTATCACTCGTCTGACAGCCTCCTGGAAGATCTCGGCAGCAGAGGAGATCCCAAAATTGAGGCGTTTATATCGGAAAAGTCCTTGGTGTGTTGTGAATGTAGTGATGTAGTGTGATCGTTCGTGTAGCTCAAGCTGATGATAACCCTTGTTGAGATCTAGTTTCGAAAAAACTGTCGCTCCGTTCAGGCGTGTGATCATATCACTGATGTGGGGTCCGGGGTGATGCTCCCGTTCAACGGCCGTGTTCGGAGCTCGCATGTCTACACACAGGCGTACTTTGTTATCTTGGCCTCTCTTGGGTACGACCACTACCGGGGATAACCATGGAGTGGGTCCAGTTGATCTTTCAATAATGTCGGCTTTCAATAAGTCTTGGAGTTCATCATCTACTGCCTGTTGTAAGTGAAAGGGTACTTTCCGATGGTGCTGTGCCACTGGCGTCACTTGCTCGTTGATGTGTAGCTTGACTTTGAAGTGGGCGAGCTTCCCTTGACCGTTGAACAGGTTTGGGAACTTGTTGACAATGTCCGGCGAGTCGTCCACTTTGCATAAGATCTCGACTAGCTTGAGCCGTTCCGCCGTTGGTAGGCTGAGAAGGCAATCTGCTGTTTCAGGGCCTTCAATTACATGAATTTGTGATTGGATTTCCCTGTCTTTGTATGTCAGCGTGCTGCGAAATTGTCCCAGACATGGCAAAGGTTCAATGGACATCCAGGTGTATACCCTCACTGCAGCTGGCTCTAATTTCGGCTTCGGATTCATGCTCTGATATTCAGAGGCGCAGATGTAGTTGAGTGACGCGCCTGTATCTAAAACGAACTTGGCAGAGTGGCTTCCCATTCGGATGTCTAATCGCGGGTATTTCTTCAGTCTATCGGGGTCTGCCACCTTACATACATATTCATCACTGTCTTGGGAGTAAGGGAAGACGACTTTCTGGATGTCGACCGCTGAGAGCGGTATGAGCTGTGTGACTGGGTACTGGACCTGGATGAACTCGTCGAGCGATCTCTTCGACTTTGTACAGCCCTTACATGGTGACGTGACCCTGTACTCTGTTTGGTCTGTATCGTTTCTGTGTGACGGGCTTGACAGGCAGCTTCAAAGTGGTTGTCTTTTCCACATCGGTGACATTGTTGTCCAATAGCTGGGCACTGACCCGTGTGAGGGTAGTCTTGACCACACCGGTAGCACTGTGGAGGTTGTCTGCGAGACTGACTGTTCTGCGTCCCTCGGCGGGGTGACTTCATACGAGGCGGTCTTGCAAATGTTCCCGATGTGTGTCGGTCTGGGCGACGCCTCGGTTCCACATGAGAGTGCACACGGAGGGCCTGCTCCTTCTTTTCGGTTTTGCTAGCTTCCATTTTCTTTGCGTGCTCTTCGGCTTCATCATTGATGCGAGTGAGTTCTTCTATCTCATCAAGGGTGTAGTGCTTCTTCAGTAATCTGCGGCGTAATGACTTCGATTGGCATCCATCAATGATGCGCAGGCGAAGGGCGTCTTCTGTGTTGAAATTGTCAAATTCACAATGGCGGGCTAGACGTTTGAGGCGTGAGATGAAGTCACCCATGGGTTCGTCTCGCTCCTGAGACGCGAGGTTGAACGTGTAACGTTCGTAGTCTAGGTTTCGCTTATGGAGGAACTTCTTTTTTAAAGCTTCTTTCACGCTTTCATAGGACGCAGCTGTTGCTGGCGGTAGGTCTTTGATAATTTGTCCGACATCTTTACCGACGAGATTGCGTAGGGCGATGAGTAGTTGGTTAGAGTCACGGACTTGTGACCCTTTCATAAAATCTTCAAAGTCCTCCAGCCAGTTCTTCCATGCAGGGCCCATGCTATTTCCTGACGTCAGCGGTAGTGGCTCAGGAGGGCGCAAGTATGATACTCCCATGAGTATCAGTCCGGGCGGCGGGGCAGCGTGTGCGGTGCCGGGACGGCGTGCTGCAAAGAGTCAGGATCCGACATGGTGAGGTATAGTGTAGCTCCAGTGGACTTAAAAAGCGTTTGTAGAGCTCAGTACTTCTTTTGCAGGCCTTGAGGTTTTTTTTTTTTTTTTTTCACTTGTTGCCTGACTTCAAGATGGCCGCCGTGTTAGGACTAAGCTTGGCCAATACAGGTGCCTGACTTCAAAATGGCCACCGACATGGATACAATGCATGCATGCCCCACTTCTTCACAGGGGTATTCTTGTTGGAATTACCCCTGCCTTCACGCGCTGTCTCTGGCAAGGTTTCTTATTTGTTTTGGGGATATAGTCTTCAGGGGCACCTTCCACTTACAGGGGCCACGTGGGGGCGCAGTCCATCCCTCGCGCTATATCAGCATGGGCGCTCCGCATTGATTCGCGGCAGCGCGCGCTCTGCTTTTGAATAATTAATGGTGGAGGTGGGTTTGCTGTATCCCACCCTCGTTGCAAGTTTAGTGTCCCGTGGTTTAAGAAACACACGGACACCGGCTGCACTCTGCAAACACTTCCTTTATTTTTTTCCGTCTCCCGCTCCCGCCCGCGGCTCCTTCCCTTCAGCTTCCGGCCATGCATGACCCTGTTACAAGTCGGGACAGGCATGGCGACACGACAGTCTTGTCTGCCAGTCATTTACTTTTTCTGGGTGCAGCAGAGTGTAATTTCTGAAGCCCCTCTCCTGACGACTGCAAAAAAGATCTAGGGTTCGTTTCCTATGGCTTCTAGCTGCAGCAAGCTGAAGTTCAGTTTCTTTATGGCTGTCAGAGGGATATAAATTCCACATTCAAGCATTACCATTTGACTCTAAGCAATGCTGTCCTCAATTTGATGAACATCCAATTTCCAAAACTAACAGCAAACAGTTTTAGCTGCTTTATATAGTGGAAACATTTTCTGAAACTTCCTCAACAGACAGAACAGGTACAGCAGCAGTGCAAGCAACCAGGGGCGTAGCTCGGTGGGGGCGGTCCCCCCCAGGCGGCACTATTTTTGGGGCGGCGGCCGTGCGGCCCTGGTGGCCCGTTGCACCCGCCTTTATAATTTATTTGGGGACACTCACTGACACTACTGTCAGTCTTTACAGTAGTGTCAGTGTCCCCAAATAAATTATAAAGGACGCAGCAACGCGGGCCACCATTGCCGTGCGCACCGCCACCTGCTGCTTGCAACTGCTGCCTGCAGCGTGGGGCCCGTGACGTCGCACGAACTTCTGAACGCAGTTCATTGTGCGCACTGGCTGGGGTCCGGGTCGGGACAGGAGGACCCAGAGTAATGCTTGCGCTTCCTGTGGACAGCGCATCGAGACAGGAGCTTGGGCCTTGGGGTGTCTTGGCTTGGGCCCTTGGGTCTCCTGGTGCTTGCGAGGATGCGGGACATTTAAACTGGAGCACCAAAGACGTCATCAGCCCACAAACAGCTGCGAGACGGAAGCGTGTGCACCAACGATGTCAGGGCGGGGCTACGCGCTCAGCGCCCCCTCATCACCGGCAGCCATTCAATCCGCGTGACCTGCGTTGCCGCGTGAAGATAAACCACAGATGAGCGAGAGCTGCTGAATTCATTAGCAGTACAAGCGGTAGCGAGACAGCGTGCTAAAGAGATGCATCAAGAGTGGTGAGAGACAGAATGGCGATATAGCGCATCTATTTACCACTGTCAAAGACTTCCTAGCTTGACTCATAAAATGAAAACCCAAGGTTAAAACGTTGCAAGCTTCCAACAGATTATAGTCACAGCATGAGCTGCGCTTCAAGTTTCCCCTTCAAACCTGGGTGTGGAATACCCTCCCTGGAAATAGTCACCACAAGGCACAAGCAAAGAGGCAGTGCAGACTTAATTCACACAAATCTGGTGAATCATGAGCAACAGTACTGGAAATGTCATCACTGAAAGAACAGGCAGAACATGTGGGCCCGCAGTCCAGTTCCCTTCACTTACAGAACAGGTATGTAGCATGGATACCACCCTTATACCTTTCTTGGGAGACCACTTATGTGCAATCCAGGGTCAAGTATATCAAGTTTGCTGTATCCGCAGAACCAGGAGACAATCAATCTTCCCTCACATAAAGAGCATGTGCACTACCAACAATGGCGCTGCAAGCTTCCCTCACATGCACAAAACAGGCACAGCATAGACCGAGCCCTCTCCAATGCCCACGGAACAAGTGCAAGCTTAACCAAGGCTCACTGAATATTTGTTATTCTCGCACATGGAACTGGTAGAGCAGTGACAGCTACGCTGCAGACCATCCTCACAAACATAATTAGAACAGGATGAGCAGGAACACTGCAAACATTCCCACACAGAATATGCACTGAACCAGGAGTGCAAACATCCCTCACACACGGACGAGAAAAGGCATGTGTTGCCACAGTGACATTTCCCAGACTCACAGAAAATGTAGAAGCATGGTCATTAGCTTTTATAGCTTTCTTGGGTCACCAATTATGTTCATTACAGGACCCAGTAGTGTACGTTTCCGGCTCACACAGGACAGAGTGCAGACCAGTCTCCCCTCACACAGACTCACAGAATAACGAGCAGATCTGATGTGGACAGCTGTGGACAACGGCACTGCAAGCTTCGCTCGGATTCACAAAGTAGGTTCAGCATACAATGGGCCGAATCTGCTCAGGCAGGGCAGGCGCTAGGCATGGGCGGCAAGGGCAGCTGCCCTGTTCCTCACGCTCAGCACACCAACATGGAGCCTTGCAAGTGTTCCACTGTCTGAGGCCTCGCACCTATGGTGCAGCATTGTGAGGCCCAGGGAAGTCCGCCCAGTACTTAGTTTGTAAAAAAAAAAAAAAGAAGTGCCAGGTCCCTCATCAGGAGGTCAGGGTAGCTTGCTCCACACTTTGTAACTGTCAGCGCCGCCAATCGCAGTATCTACATAACTCCTAATCATTACTCTGGTGCAAGTGTGACAATTCAGACTGTTCAAGGCCCCCAAATCTATAGGAATGGCTTGGGAGGTAGGTACCGTATTAGTTGTTTACAATGTATATTGAATTAGTAAACAACTGTTTTTTGTATTCATTTTTAAATTACACAAACAGTGCCGCAATGTGGCAGATGTCATAAGTGCTGTTGTTGGCAATTAAGTGCCGGTGTCGAGCACCGAAAACCAGAGGCTCAAATTAAGTACTGAGACCACCTCTCTCCTGGGCCTTGAAGGCATGTGTAGTGCTGCAAGGAATAGCGGAAGAGAGGCCCACCTCCCCTGTGCTTCGCAGTACTGGGCCATGGTTGCAAAACCCAGAGGAGGGGCCCCTTCTCCCCTGAGCCTTTCAGCCTTGCAGCCACAGACGTAGCTGTGAGTCCCGTCAGCATTTGGCAGGTTTGGCCTGTGACTAGGGATCCCTTCCACTTCCCACTCAAAGACAAAAAGTGATGCCCATTATCCCGCATTTTGGGGCCTGGCAGTTTTAACCATTTGAAAAGATAAGCAACTCTCTCTCTTTCAGACGCTGATGAGCTCTAAAAGAGATCCTTGTCAGTGGCAGAAAGGATGGCGTTGCAGCACAGGAGGGAGTCATGCTCCATACAGGGTCAAGAGAACCTTCCATTATTTTGATGCAAATAGCCTTGAATTAGTAAATTAAACCCATTTTTTTCCTTCAGTTTTTAGATAGAGCAAACTCAAACCAAAGGTATTTGAGTGCTTTACATGAGCACCAATTGCATATCACAAGGACATATTCCTTTTTTTAGGCAAGGAGAGATTAAGTGATTTCCCCGGGATCACAGGATGTTGAGCCTGATTTTTCAAATGCAAAGTCTGCAGGTCTAACGTAAAGCTACATCTTCTCCCCTCCTATCCCCATGCTCAGAACCTGCCCGGTGTGTACGCTCTTAATATCTATTTTATACATGAAGCGTGTTTCAAAGTGCTGCCATGTTGTCAAATCAGTGGACGAGGAACAGGAAAAAAATATTTTTCCAGGATCAAACAGTTGGTTACATTAGTAAAACCAGGACTGCACTACACTCCTGCTTGGAGAAAGGCTATAAATTAGCCACTGTACTTATTCCGCCCTTTTTTAAATCACACTGACTAGTAGTTTTTACATTGAATTCCAAAAACTGCCAATCTTGCCAAAAAGGGAACAGAAGAGCAATACGTTTAGAAAAGTGATTGACCAAGAGCACACAATTTGGACAAATGGGAGGCAGAGAATAAAATCTCCATCTTCTGGTTCCACATTTCCAACTAGTTCACCAGACCACAACTGGGGTGTCAGTGATTCTGTTGGCAAGGCAAAGGGACTGCCCCTCTGAGGGAATAGTCACTTTGTTATGGGCTTCTCAACTTTAGAATATAGTGCTTATTTCCATCATAAAGCTGAGAATAGATGTCAAATATCCGTGTCTAAAGCGTATCCACTTGGCCAGATCCTGTGGAAAAGGGTACTTATTGGACTGTGTGCGTTTTAGATACTAATATCGACCAGTGTGTTTCAAAGCTTAAGACTATTTCATTCCATTTAGGTACTAGAGTTCATTTTCTAAACTTGTCGCTCAAAATTTGCAATAGTGAGCAGTCAAGGCTTACTCCAGGAGGCATTAAAAGGATTCAAACTTAAATATAGTATGAAGAGTAATAGAGCTTGATAAACTCAATCTCCAGCTGAGTTATCTTCTAATATGGCCTACTTTAAATGGAGGGATTTAGAATGAAACCCCCAAAATCCACTATGTGACTCATAGTTTCCCTGTTCCCCAAGACACAGCTTCTGGTGCCTCTGCACACACACAATCTATCTCTACACGTGCAGTGTGTCTCCAAAGGCACAAATTGTACTGTGAAGTGATAATGGAAAATGGGTCAGCCTACTCGGCCCTCACAGCGATGTCTGGAGACCAAAGCTGCGAGGCCTAGGGAAAGAGACTCTCCTTTTCTGGGCCTTGCATTACCAGACCATGGATGTCATGCCCAGGGCAGTAGGCCACATCCAATGGGCCTTGCAGCACTAGACCATAGCTGCAAGGCCAAGGGAATGGGACCAACCTCCCCTGCGCCTCGCCTCTCTGGATCATAGTGGGGTAGTCAGAAGCGGAACTCCCTTCCTCTGGGCTTGCAGTGCTACACTGTTAGGCCCATGGAAGAGGGCTCCCCTATTCCAGGTCTCCTCTCCTGGGTCTCGCAGCACTAGACCATGGTTACGAGGCCTAAGGGATTGAAAGCCCCTACCCTACACCTCGTAGCCATAGTGTAGGAAGTGCAAAAGGACCATGGTCTAGTGGGGATCCAATGCACCCAGATTATGGTTGTATTTTACTGTCCAGTCAACGACCACTTGGTAGTGGGAAGAAACAATTTACCTTGCTTGCACGATGGCCCATGGCAGCATTGCTACACAACTGGTCCCGCTCTCTTGCACCTCATAGCATGATCCAGTTCTGCGAGGTACAAGAGTCATCCTCTCCCCTGGACCTCATAGCCATGGTCCAGTGCTCTGAGGCCTACCAAAGCAGAGTGGTAGGATTGTTCTTCATTTTAGATATTTGTCCTGGATCCTACTGCAAGCTCCTGTTGGATGCCAAATTTCTAACTTTTTTTGCTTGCCAAGAGACTGATGTAGGCAAGCAAGATAATCAATAGTGGATGCAAAACAAATAGACTAGTTGGGAATCCTGGAAGCAGCCCATCCCAGTAGTAAGCCACAACACTGACTCTGGGACCAACCACTATGCAGAGTTGGCCAGCATGACAACTGGGAGGCAGGACGTGTACCACAGGACTAATATAATGTATTTCCATGTGGTATAGAATATTAAAGTAAATACACTTATTTTATTAGTTTTAATATTTGTTTTTATTGTTTTACTGATATCCGCACCAAGAAAATGGCTTCTTGCAAAGCCGCTCAACAATAGTCAATTGATTGGACTTCCTGTGATGTCATTTCCTGTGATTTGACGTGGATGCAAATTAGAAGGTGCCCACACATTCCCTTCTGCCCGGGGTCCCTAAAGCCCTAGAGCCGGCTTCCCCCAATACATCGCGAAGACAGCCAGAGAAGCAGCCAGAAGTGAAACATGTACAGCACAATTTGTAGCATAACCATCTTTCTTTATTGACAGGGAAAAAAGAACTAGACAGCAGTAGTGCAGGCTTTTCACTCAAATACAGTTGAAGAAGCACAAATGTACAAAAAAAAGCCCACTTTTGGGATCTCCACTGCAGAGAAGATGTATAAAATGTAGGTCTGACGTAACCTTCCAAGTGAGTCATATTTATTGTTGGCGTTCCTGGCGCTATTGTGTTGAGCCAACCTCTAGAGTATGAAAGGGCTGGAGGCAGCTGTCCTAGTCGTGCTGGAATAGCCTTTTACCATGTCCTATTCCTGGTTCCTTTGAGGTGTAATCCCTATCAGGATAGTAGGTGGCGTTTGTTGTTTGGAGACAGAGGTTCAGTTAGTACTGCAGTCATAGCCTTTTGCCATTTCATATTCTTTGTTTCTTTCAGGTGTGACTCCCATCGAGTTGGCAGGTGGTGTGTGTGTCCTCTTGTTTTGTCCACAAAAGGCTGATGAGGGCATAGTGTGAAGTCTTCAGTTCCTTGTGTCTTAGTGTTTCATCTCTGGGCAGGAAAATCCCAGGGTTTAAATAAGGGAGTGAAACCCCAAGTCAGTGTTGCAGGACTTTTCACTGAACCCTGGTAGGCAACAGAAATAATGCAGGGTGTAGCCTTGGACCGTGTCATGTATGTGCATGTAACTTGCATGATCGAGGTAACTATTAGCGGCTATACTACATGTCTGTCGGACCTCTTTAAAGTGTTCGCCGTCCTTTCTCCCCCCCCCCCAGGGGGGGCAATCTGAGGGATAGCCCCGGGCGCCACAAACTCTAGCTACGCCACTGGAAGCAACACTCACTCATAGAACAAGGCGAACATCTGAATAAGACAAGCAGCAATGCCTGCTACTTTAGCACACAGGTGTGTAATGCAGGCTTTTGCAGCCCCTGTGGTGCATGGGGGTCCCCAAACCTTCTTGAGGCCTCCTAGCCTTCCGGGGTCTCTATTCAGTCCAAAGTCAATGAATATCTGTGAGATATGGTAACCTCAGGGGCCCCTCATCAAATTCTGCAAGAGACCCTGATCATTTTGTGTTACGCCTCATTAGAACACAACACACAAACAAACCACAGATGCAATACATACAGGTCAGGTGGTAACAGTCGAGGTTTCTCATATGCAGCAAAGGTAAACAAACCACTGGTAGCAGCAGTACACAACCCATTATAACGCCTAACGGCTAGGGCGGTTGCCCTCGAATCTGGGGAACCGGGTTCGAATCTCGGCAAAGAGGCTCAACATCCTGTGATTCTGGACAAATCACTTAGGGCCATATGTAGGAAGCCAAATACCGGTCGGTAACGGCCGATTTTCGGTAAATATCCCGTTACCGACCGGTATTTAGGCATTTGCTATGTAGGGGGCACATTTCAGGATTCGGTAATTTACCGAATCGGTAAAATTACCGAATCGGTAAATACCGAATCCTGAAATGATATGTAGGGGGAGTGTATCGTCGGTGTGTGGATTTGTTATTTACCACCAACTAAAAGTTGTTGGTAAATGACGAATACCTTTACAAAAGCATTATTGTGCCATTTGAAAAGTGCAATGTGGCAGACATACATGCCCTTAGGGCATGTATGTGCGCCACATGTGCACACATGCACGAATCAGGGGTGCAACAGGGTGTCAATGTGACACCCTGCCACCCATGATGATGCCTCCCCTATTACCGATTCAGTATTTACCGAATCGGTAATGGCAACTGGCTTACCGATTCGGTAAATACAGATTCTTAAATACCGATGTTTACTAAATCGGTAATAATTTACATACATTACATTTACCGTTTCAGAAATACCGAATCGGTAAAATTCGGTATTTAAGAATCGGTAAATATAATTTACCTACATATGGCCCTTAATCTCCCCGTGCCTGAGAAAAAAATTCATGTGTCCTTATGTAACAAAACCGGTGCTCATGTAAACTGCTCTGACACATTCAGGTCGAGTTTGCGCTATATAAAACTCCACTTTTACAGCATAACAGAATTGTAGTCCCGTATCATGAAACCATTAGTGTACAAGATCAAGAATTGGCCAACAAGATAGGGCTGGCTGATGAGGAGTCACGTTTCAGGGAGCATGTGGACAGAATTGAGAGGGACAAGGTTGGTCGATAACCATGCAGAAAAATAATCATAATTACATGTAGCACACTTTTTCTTAAAGCTTTTGCATCAGTGTGTGAATCTGAGCATACTTTCGCTGTGCACTGTGAAAACCAACACATCGGTATAATGTTCTTTGGACGAGCCTGTGCGCAGTGTGCATATGCAGGACTACACTATACCCAGACCCTCTAAATTAAGAGAATCCTTATTACAGCAGTTGCGAACTGACCCCTGTGGACCCGACTTGACCACTAAAGGTTTGCCACATATGTCTAAAGGCGAGTGCATCCAAAAGACACCAATGTGTTAATTTTACACCTGGAATACAGTGATGAGGCTATAAACTAATATTTAGTAGCTCATTTCTACTTTTTGACGCCAGTGCTATAGACCAGTGAATGCCTGAAATCTGGTAATAAAGCCACACATGCTCTTTTACATCAGTTATGAAACAATGCCAGGCACTCATGCTGCAGGGATTGGAAGCAATATCAGCAGTTGCACTCACTATCCTTCGAGTATAAGTAAAAATCAACGAACACACCGCCTTACCCCCAAGAAGCTTCACGCAGCTGGTGCACACGATCCCGGAGCTGTGCAGCCAGGAAGTCATGTCATGCACTCGGGGTCCATGAGCAACTAGGCAGGAAGTGTCAGAGATTGCCTTCAGGTGGCAATAGACTAGAGAGCTTCTCAGGGACACGACACATATCTAAGCAGAGCGCTGAGTGGCAAAACTCTCTGACCTCCACCCGCTGAGTGGACTTTACCACCCAGGCCTATCAATAATGTCATAGAATATGTCATGAGTGTTGTAATATGTGAGGTCATAAGTAATAAATGATGAGGGTGCAAGTCATAGTTACTTTAGTTAGCAATAAACAGTACATTTCAGTACTTTATAGTTTTAAATGTTATCTTTAAATTGACATTTTCACCTAACTATAACGTCATGTAACCTTTGTTTTTTCCAGTGAATTGTAAAGTTTTTTTTAAAGTAAGTATTATTAACGTGCCTAAGAATAAAGTCACTTGAACCTTTTTCAGTGAACGTCTAGGGTTTTTTAATGTAAAGTAATATTTTATTACTTTACGTATCTGTGCCAACCACCTGCCACTTATGGCCTTCAGCCCTGTGGTTGGCCAACCCCCCAAAGCACATAGCCACCCCCTTCAGTGCAAGGTCTTCAGTAGTGTGCAGCGTTTGGCTGGCCAAAGAACCTTGCCTATGGCCAGGCCCTGTGTTTAACCCCGACTAGCAGCGAGCCCCCAGTTGCACACAGTTCTGGCCTTATGCAGTGTGTGGTTGGCCATGCGCCCAACACCGTGCATGCAGCCACCTCCTTTTGGCCGGAGGGTCAACCATGAGTATGCTGCCAATCCACCGCAGACATCCACGCATCCGATCTTTAAAACATTGTTTCCAATCCTGCGGGACACTCTCGGGAGCCAGTATGGGTTGCCAGTGCACCCATGGGACACTCTCAGGAGTAAGGGGTGATTGGACTGGCTCCTGCGGGAGTCCCACAGGATCGCTGCATTCCAATTAAAAAAAAAAATCTGGCCAGGGGGGTGTTTCAATAGACCTCCACAGAAGGCCCAGGGGATCAAGGTAACCCTACCCTGCCTCATTATACCTTATTTGTTTTTCATTTTGAAGACACAGGGAAGGTCCCCGTGTTTTGCAAATGGCAGCAATAACATTTCTCTTCATGTTGTGACGAGCCAAACAGAGCTCATGGGAGCCTCTTGCTCTTGTGTGAGGGAAGAGGCAGACTGGAAAAAAAGCCCCTTTGGCCAATCTGATTGCTCTATTTCTTGAATTTGCGTGCCAGGAAGATTTTAGCAAGAGCACTACAATCCCCACCCGATATCAAGATATTTATAATTTCTCAAAAACTACTGGACCTAGCTATAGCAAATCACAAAAGCACTCTTTATGGGTAAAGATCCAGCTTTCTGCAAAAAAATCTCTATGTAAATTGGATGCAGCATGCGCATTTGTGAGGAAGAAGTTGGCGATGAAGCAGGAAGAGGGAGCCCCGGGACGCCGCAGCTCAGGTAAGTAATTTTCCTTTCTAAACATTTTAAGTGATTTTAAAAGAGGGCGGGAGGGAGGCGGGCGGCGTGTAGTGGGGCTACGCGGAGTGTGCTAGTGTGCGTAGATTTGGCCCCACTACGTGATGCTCCACGTAGCCCCACTATGCCCACTACGCCCAGGGTTAGTATCAGAGCACTTTACATAGCACCAGTTACGTTACATGTTATCTCACTGATGACTGTTAGTATCATCATTTGGTCTGTCCTCCACCAGGAAGAAATGTTTCTCACGCCAAATACAGTATGGGATCTGTGACCTAGAAACTCTGGTTAAAATTACCTCCTACCTCCAAGAAAACTGTGATTGTATTAAAAATTGGGGTAGTGGTAAGGTTAAAAGTAAAAAGAGGTGTGTATGGAGAAGAGTAATATCACATCTACATAAAACACATAGGGGCAGATTTATGAGCCCCTTGCGCCACTTTTGCGTCACTTTTCCCATGTTAAAAGTGACGCAAAAGTGGCGCAAGGGGCTCATAAATCTGCCCCATAGTCCCCGTGTTTCAGCCTACTTGCGCCAACTGGGTTCAGTGTCCTTCAGGTCCATGAGGTTTTTATGGATCCCTTTTGTAAATCAGATGGGACAATTTCCTCTGGTTAGTGCTGCGTTTTCTCTATGGAGAACTTCGAGAATATAATCATGGCATCTTTCAAAAATAGAAAAAACATTAAAAGTGCAAACATACTCAACGTTCACAGTAATGTTCACTGGGCATCCTGGTGATATTGAAACCCGATCCAACTTAGTGTGAATACTTAACACTTCGCTACTTGTGCGAGGACACCAGATCAGTGCAGATGAACGGTGTAGTTGAGTTAAAATAGGAAAGCCCTGTGGGACAAGGGGAATAAAAATGTAGAAACGTAATAATCCTTGTAATGTCATTATTTCGAATTGTATACAAGATGTCAAGTTTGCTTCTTCAATGGAATACTGAATCATGGGAGCAATTCAGGGTTATGTGCAAAAGATTTAGGTCTCATGTGTCAACTATTTCATGTTCTTTACCGTGTAGTGCCATCCATCCTTCTGTTTGGGGAAAACAAATGGATCATATCCACCAAAAAGATTTGAAAATTAAGAAACTATTTTTTCTCTGGGTTGCTGGATAACATTTTAGTCATAATATAAATCATTTGTTGGTGGTGTTATATTCATTTTAGGAATTTTGGGCACTTTCTAGGTGATATTACCATGTTGATAGTACTATGTGAAAAATGCTGAACCCCATTTCGGATTTAATAAAGAATTTTTGAGGGAAAATGGTTTCCTTTCATGATTTTTATATAAAGGGTATAGAAGGGGAAGCTGAAATGAGAGTCCATTTTCTATTTGTTCACTCTATCTTCCTCAGCCATGTAAAGATAAAGTCTGAATAAACCATGTACTTCCAACAGCAGCAGCAGCCTGTCAGCCTATTCCACAGTTTTCTACTACAGCTTCCCACAGTGGATTATGTTGCTCATGGCTTGTTTTTGTATTTTGTTTATTACTACTTAACCGGGTGTTGGGGTGTCATGTGATATGCTTTGTCACATGGTATAATCTTTAAGCATTTGACACACTTGTTTTCGCCAAATACTACATTCACTAGAGGACTGGATCAGTATGTTTCGTTTTACTTCTGCAGGCAAACTTAGTTTTCAGACACTGGTGCACATCAGTTTGAAACACTTTGGTTTCTAGTTGAACACTATGGTATTCACCTGCACGTTTTGCACATTTTTTTGTTTTCAGGTGTCATTCATTGGATGTGCAAGTCTTTGTATATAATTGACAAACAGGAGTGCACTTCATCTATCAATTGATAAAATTCTTGTGTGGTTTAATTATTTCGCATAAAATATGCAGGTTAGTTTTCATGATATCATTTCGTAACTGTTAGTGTTTCATATATGTAGATGTTCGAATAGCAGTATTTTGTGCTGATTTCTTGTAATAATTCTGTAAACTCATATATTTCACATGCAGTGATGTCATTCACATAGGGCCTAATTACTAATATGGTGGTCCATAGGACTGCCGTAGGCGTGGTGGCAGTCTGACAACCGCCGCACTTGGGGACTGACCCAGTATTATAACTGCAATGGTTGGACCGCCACAAGACCACTCCAACCACCAGGGAATCACAGCCCTGATGGTTATGCGGTGGACTGATGCACCACCAAGTGTATTACGAGTCATGGAGGTTCTTCCTCCATGTTACAGTTGGCGATGAGGAAAGAAAGTGGGCACTACAGGGCCCTCTCTTGCTCCAGTGCACGGGGGTGCATGCAGGGGGGCACATGGTTTGCTCCCCTGTCTTTCTGCACCCACAGTTCCAAGACGGAATGGACTTTACAGTACTGGAATGCGCAGTTGCACTGCTTTTAAAGGCTCTCCTATTAGCCTCTGAAAGGCAGCGCTGTGGACCAGCCGCAACAGGACCGCCCTCCGGATTTTAACTCGTACGCCGGCGGGCGATGTGGACGGTTTGGGGGTCCAGGAGTAGGGCGCGGCCTGACACCCCACTCAAGGACCGCCAAAGTCGTAATCATGCCCATAGTAGTTTGTGTATGTTTATGTCATTGATTATGTTTGCGGTCACTGTTGATTCTCATAAGATCCTTTTTTTACCATAGTTACCCCTGAAGAAGGGCAGATTGCCCGAAATGCATTGGGTCTACATAATCTACGTTGCGTTATGAGGAATGGTGAACCGCCATGTGCTCTGAGAAAAGCTTGTTTAGGCCTCTCCATGAACTTATGCATTGAAACTTGGTGTGATAAAATCTATGGATTAAAAGAGATGATTACTTATGGTTTAAAATGGATTGCAAAGGAAGAATTTTTGGAACTTGTTGATTGTATCAAATTATTTTTACTGGCTGTGCATCTTGGGCCTGGGGTAGCTGACGAGGCTCCAGCTTCTTTGCAAAATAAACTTTTTGCCTTGCCTAAACCTTCCTTTTTAATACATAAAAGTCATGTGTAGTGCAGGCCCCAAACAGCCCATTGGGCAGGTTGCAGTGTATTTAAAAGCTGGACTTGTACTTTAAAATTTACATGTCTAGGTAGTGAAAAACTCTTAAATTTGTTTTTCACTACTGCAAGACATACCTCTCCCATAGGATAACATTGGGCTACCTTATTACTAATATAGTTATAAGTGCTAGTTATACGTGCTCATTTTCAATTAGGAGCAAGTAGGAATGTCAAATTCAGTGTCTAAAGAACTGTAATTTAAAACCATTTTTAATGATGAAGTAGGATATGAAGTCATAATTCTGAAAATTCCACTTTTAATGCATTTTCTTGTCCCAGTCATTTGGTGCCTGCAGCCTTTATCTTGGGTCACATGACTAGGTGTATCTGTCAGTTGGACTTCACCAGCATCTTGAACTCAAGACCACCAGAGTGACTCCAAAGGCTAGTTGGCTGGCCTCCTGATCAAAGCCCCAGGGGCAGAAAAGGCTCCAACCTCCTTGAATCCCAAACCTGGACTCTGTCTACTGTGAGTCCTATCCCCCAAGTGGAGCCACCCCAGACCTAGAATCTTTGAAGTGGCCTGAAGGTGCTCTGCCAGCCCAGGAGTGGTCCTGTGAGCAGAACAGATGCCTTATTGGAACCGCCACCACGCAATGCATCCCTTACACAGGACTTGGCATCGCAGCCTGTAGCTCACTCGGAACTGCAGCTACACGATGCATCTTCAACGCAGGCCTTAGCGTTGCAAGACCCTCACTGGTGTCATCCTTGACAGTGATGCAGGACTTCACATTGCAGCCCTGCAGCTTCCACCGAATTGTTGCTGTGCAACACATCCTCGGCACAGGATCTTGCAATGCTCCGCAAACCAGGATTTAAGGTACTTTGTTCAGCTGACCTAGCTTGGTGCAAGTATCCAGCCTATGCTCCATCACGGTAAGCCAGAACTTGTCACTTTGCCCCGGTCCGGCACGATCAGAATACCGCAGTAGGCGCTTTCTGCTTTTAGGCTCTATTTGCACTCACAATTTTAAAATTGCATTTCCCCAGTTGTACGGATTTAATTTTTGTTGTGTTGGTCTCAAATAATGTATTAACTTTTACTCTATATTTGTAACATGGTATGGGATTGTTCTTGTGGTTTAATTTATTACTGTTTTAAATGCAGCATAAACACTTTACACATTGTCTCTAAGGTAAGCCTGACTGTGTTTGTGCCAAACTATGAGAGGGTTTAACACAGGTTAAAATGGGGTTGCATGTGTTTCATCCTGACGGAGATTATGGTTGCTGCTGGGGTAGGGTTTCACCCCTCTCAACCTTTAAACCAATTTCCTACAGCAAGAAAATGAGAGAGAAGCTAAGAGACGTGAGGGCAAAAAAAGGTCGGAAGAGGACAAAGATCAGACAGAGAAAAAGCAACACAGCAGAAAATGTATATCACAGTGCTATGGTCCAAGAACACACATGGAATAAGAAGAGAGTGGCCTAGAGAACCATGGACTGGGCCAAATGATCACTAGCAACATCACAATGCCATTCATCATACTGCGCTTCAATCCTCTCAGATACCTCTGAACAAGAGTTGAGCAGTGGTGCACGTCACGTAGGTAGCATACACAATAGAATGCCCAGAAGGAGAGAAGATGAGGCAAGCCTCAAACGATCTGCTAATATGACCTCAATGGTAGAAATCAGCACACAGATGAACCCTTCAAAGTTGCAACAAAAAGTGGAGAACTGAGAGGCATTGATCAATGTCACAAGACAAGACCATGGACAGGAAACACCCAATCTGAAATGAAGCACAGGAAATTTGCCAGTGGCATCATTGGCAGTTGTCAGCTAGGAACGATGAGTAATGTGAGCCTGTCAGATTTAAGCAAAACTCGCTAATGCTAACTGACCCTCAAGTTGCAAGAGCACAAGTGATTCACCAACATCTGTTTACTGGTTAGATGCCTCTAACTCAAGGAGCAGTTTAGAGCATTCTAGTAGATCAATGAAATCACTGATCACACCACTGTCAAAAAGATTTTGACATGGGAACCCACCTGAAGATACATCAGGCTTTGAAAGGATGTCATCACAATCTCTTGGGTCAGAACCAGTCACACTAAGGGCAAGGGTACACCCTTGCTGATAACCAAACGGAACCCACTTCAATCTCAGAGTGGCTCTTTTGTTTTCAGAGTTTTACACCAGAACTTGATGAGACAAGGCTACTCCCAGCTACACAAGAAACCATACCATGTCAACTGCAGTCACAAAAAACATGAACATTATGCTTGACAGCGCAGTTATTGCCAGACCTTATGTGATTAACCTAAAGAAAGAGATTCCAAGAGTACCACAGAGTGGGTTGGCTCCACCCACATGTTGATTGCCAGGGGTATGTGTTCTGATAGGGTAGAAGTTGTACGCTGTCATAAAAAAGAGAGCTTGCCACACTGTGATTGTCTCCCAAAGGTATTTTCCTCAACTAAAATGGCCACAGTGTCAAACATGGTGACTCAGTCATACCCTAGAGGAAACACATCATCCAGCAACATACTTTTTTCTACAACATCCCTTTGCATTCTTATGCTTCTCCCACAGGGCACAGTAATGCAGCTGGCACTTGTCAGAAATACTCAGCAGCATGTACCTGCCTACCAGCAGTGGAGAACTCTCTTCCCACCCAAAGAACAGTTGCTCCTTGCTGTAAGTAAAGACGGAGAACAGGAGGAAGGTATTTGAACAGCAGAAACAGTAGAACCCCTCTTTCTTTAAGCGAAGCTACCAGCAGGCATACAAAATATTGCTGTAGTAAGTAGAGCGCCTAGCTCCTTCCCTGATGTCTGGAGTGCGTTCCTTGTCATTTGAAAGTGGATGCTGTTTGTGTTAAATGGAATGGCAGAAACTGCTTCCTGGACTGACCTCACACAGCTTCGCTACATGCAGGCACAGATGCAGCTTTCCATTCTGGCATTATTCCTGTTTAATAATAATATTAATAATAACACTGAAGCTTATAAAGCACGACAGCTACCCCAAACAGGGCTGTCCAGGCGCTGAAGCAGCAGGTAATTGCGTCCAGAGAGAGCTCCGGTATTAACAACCCATATTAATCTGCCCTAAAGAACCACGTCTTCAAGGCCTTTCTAAAATAGGTTTCTGAATTAGCCTGCCGCAGGGACCCTGGTAGGGCATTCCACAGTAAAGCAGTTCTGACTGTGAATGCTCCGCCGCCCAGGCGTGTTTTTTCGCAAAGTGTGGGGTACACAGCAAGTTATGCGATTTGGATCTCAAGGCACGATTTTGCTTATAGAGACACAGTCTTTCCTTCAGATAACCAGAGCATTTTCCATTAAGGGCCCGGTAGACCAGGAGCCCGGGAGCCAGTGGAGCTCCTGTAGATGCTGAGAGACATGGTGTTAAAAAGGTATTTTTCCCGTATATTATGAAGTTTATTTCCTTGGCCTTCCCATACATGACTAATACTTATTTTCTAGTGAAATTGTCCTATTGGAAGCACACAGCCTGCATCTGCAGGGCAGATGAACACAGAAAGTGCTTCAAGCTCGTCTGGGTGCATAGCACTAGCTAACTCAAACTCTCACCTCCACTTCCAGCGATACCAGAAGAGTTAGGTCGCAAGAGGTCCAGAAAATCGACACTCCATGCACAGTTGAATACCTTCAGTATCTCTCAACTCAAGAGAGGCTCCCTGAGATGTTAACATTTTACACAATGCTGATGTTAAATATATAAGTCCTGCTTCTGTACTTTGTTACAAACGTCCCTGCTGTTCGCTAGCTTTGGATGGAATAGCATAATACACACTGTCAGCCCTCAGTATTTTGAACAGGCGCATGAATGAGCCAGGGATAGCACAGTGCCTGATGCATGTGCACTCCAAACCTTTTCATAGAGGTTGGCTACTGCCTGCCTTTCTAGAGCACAGTTTGTTACGCAGTGGTGAGTCTGCTCCAAACAACAATAAGCTACCAGGTGACGGCTACTTCTTAATACTTGAAACACCCAAAAATCAACACAGACAGCAGGTCTCCAAATGAAAGCAGCAGGACTTTCATGATGCTGACTTGAACTATAACCAAGAATGTTGTAAGAACTCTCATATTCACTGAGACATCCACTTATACATTCATCTCAATGACTTAAGCACCCGCTCCAGAGATCTGTCTGTACATTCACTAACACTCACCCTTCTTGGCCAATCTCATACTCCTGCGTCAAAGTCACAGCACCTAAAACAGGCACCTTAGGAACTCCAAAGCAGCCTTCTTTCAAAAGCAACTTGACACTGCTTCTAATAGGCCTGAGAAACTGTTTGAAGTTATCAGACACCAATCTTCTTGCAGGAGCGACCTTGCTTCCACTAACAATATATTTTTTGCAGAGAAAACATCGCAAATTACCAATGACATCCAGGTCGCTCTCAATCTACTCCCGCACCGACCCTTCCAGCACCCCTCCACAATAGATAATGAAGCATGCCCGTATAATCACCATATCTTACCTCAAAATACCGCACCGACCCTTCCAGCACCCCTCCACAATAGATAATGAAGCATGCCCGTATAATCACCATATCTTACCTCAAAATACCGCCTCTTGGTCTAGCTTCTTAACCCTTGAGGCGATTAGCACTATCAACCTTTTGACCGCCTTGAAATATTCAAACTTCTTCACTGATCCCCTCCCCTCCAAACTCCTTAATGAATCCCGCTATGTACCAGGATAATCAATGCCTCTCTCGCCCAAGCCTCCCTACCCGACTGCCTCAAAATTGGACAGGTTACCCCATCCTAATTAAAATCAACTCCAACCAGTCCGGCTCTAACAACTACCGACCCATTTCCAAAATCCCTATTCCGACCAAACTGCTTGAGAAATGTCTACACTTGCAGCTCCACAAATACATGAACAATTCCTACTCCTCGACGACTGTCAATCCAGCTTCCATTCGAATCATAGCACTGAAACTCCCATTATCCAAATTGTCGACGATGCCCTGCGCTCACTTGACCAAAATTAATCTTGCCTCCTGATCCTGCTGGATCTGTTTGTAGCCTTTGAAACCATCAACCATGCTACCTTACTTAACCATCTAGAACAGAGTTTGGGCCTCTCCAGCACCATGCTAAAATGGTTCTCCTCCTTTTTACTAAGCCTGGGCGGAGTTTGTTTAGACGCGCTATACGGATCTTCGTGAAGCGGTAAAAAACCTCTGCAACGCTACTCGGAGTTCTGAGAGCATGCAGAGTTGATTGTTCCGCATGCTTGCTCCTGCTCACGAGACGTTTCTAATGTTCGAAAACGCGGATTGCATGTTCAGTGGGAAATATTGCACAAACTTCACCAAGCTGTCGCACATTGGCACGGCCATCTAGATTTTCTTGTCTGGCTATGGTTCTGGGGCCTGTTTTTCAATCCTTCCTAAATCTTTCCAATCCTGTGTCCCGAAAACTTTTTTTCTGATGTGTTTGATTTAATATCTATCTCTCTCCGTTCCCAAGTGTATATTTTGTGTTTTTTTCATACTTTTTGTGTCTTACTGCATTTTTGTACTGTTTTTCTAATACTTGCTCATTTTTATTTTTTACTTCCCTTATGTTTTTTCCTGACTTATTTTACTCCTACATTTTCTTTTTCTGCCCCAGCACCCCAGATCCATGGCCAAGACTAGTGCTTCCTCCAGTTCCTGGGGAAAAAACAATAGGAGGAGCTGCCTTCCTTGCCGTCGTGCCCTGAAGGGGTGCAGCCCCAGACCTTATTCTCTGAGGTGGAGGTGGCTGCACTCGTTTTTTTATGCAGCGCCACCTCCCCTTAACCTTGGGAGCAGGGCTGGTTCGAGGTTCTAGATCCAGGAGCATCACCGCTTGTCGGGCGAGAGTGTACCGGGCAGTGTTTCGCTGCTATGAGGTCCGACAACCAACTGACTTACCGGTGGTCCAATATCCTGGACTGGGAGCAGGACCTGCTAGGTGTTGAAGTCGAGGGGCTTGGTGAGTAGGTAATTTATTACTATTGTGTGATCTGTTTCGTTTTATTGCGAATATTATTTTTTTCCCAAATAGCAAGAATGCTGCTGCTGCTTACATGCTGGTAATTTACATTTAAAAATTCTCATATTATGTGATTGTTATTCTTCTAGGCAGGTGAAAGAATCAACTAATCTTACTTGTTTGCAAGCTTGCGCTCGCTTGGGCGGATTATGTAAGAGAGGTTAGAGAACTTCAGTTAGGTAATGCAGACTAGAGAGACTCCTTTCCTGTGTCCTGTCACTAAGCTAGTGGTCAATCAATCAATAAATTAATCAGGAGTTTGTTAAGCACAGCTATTCACCTGGAAGAGTCTCAAGGCACTAGGGAGGGAGAAGGGAGCGCACACACAGCTCCTGGGCACTCATGGTGGTTTGTCGAAGGCCAGGTCCTGTGGTCCTCAAGGGCCCACCAGGGTTCGTGCAGCTGCCGGACGCTCGTGGTGATTCTTCGAAGAGCCAGGTCTTGAGGTCCTTCAGGAACTTGGAGGGAGTTGGTGTCAGGCAAAGGTGGAAAGTGAGGGTGTTCTATGTCTTGGCCGCAAGGAAGGAGAAGGAGCAGCCTCCTGTTCTGATTTTCTTGATGCATGGCACCGTCACGAGAGAAAGCTGGGCTGAGAGGAGGGATCTTTGGGGTGCGTGGAACGAGAGGCGGTGGTTCATGCAGGAGGGGCCGGTGTTGTGGAGGGCTTTTTGAGCGTGGGTGAGAAGCTTGAAAGTGAATCTCTTCTCGATGGGGAGCCAGTGTAGTGCCTGTAGGTGTTGGGTGATGTGGCAGTGGTGCGGCAGGTTAAGGACTAGTTTGGAGGAGGCATTCTGGATGTTCTGGAGTTTGTGGGTGAGGTTCTTTGTTGATTACTGCGTGCATTGCCGTAGTCCAGTTTGCTATTGATGAGGGCGTGTGTGACGGTTTTCCTGTGTTCAAGGGGAATCCATTTGAAAGTCTTTCGTAGGAGACGGAGGGTGTGAAAACAGGAAGAGGTGATTGCATTGATTTGGCAGTCCATTTTGAGTTCGGGGGACAGGATGATTCCGAGGTTGCTTATGTTGTCCGTGGGTGGGGGTGGGTTCCAGAGGACAGGGGGCACCAGGTGTCATTCCAGGCATCAGGATGTGGGCCTATGATGAGTACTTCATTTTTTTCTGTGTTCAGTTGTAGGCAGCTGTTCTTTATCCACCTGGCGACAGCTTCCATTCCTTCTTGAAAGTTGTGTTTGGAGATGTTGGGTTTGTTGGATAGAGAGAGGATGAGTTGAGTGTCATCTGTGTACGATATGATGTTAAGTCAGTGTGATCTGACAATGGATGCGAGTGGGGCCATGTAGACGTTGAACAGGGTGGGGCTGATGAAGGATCCTTACGGGACTCCGTAGGTGGTCGGTGTGGGTTCAGAGAGGAAAGGAGGGAGTCTGACCTGCTGTGTTCTGCCGGAGAGGAATGAGCAGATCCAGTTGAGGGCTTTGTTCGAGATTCCTGCGTCGTGGAGTCTGCGGGCTACAGTGCGGTGTGAGACTGTGTCGAAGGCAGCGGAGCAGCCCAGGAGGATGAGGGTCACAGTCTCTCCTCTGTCAAGGAGGGAGCAGATGTGGTCTGTCACTGTGATGAGGGCAGTTTCGGTGCTGTGGTTCTTCCTGAGGCCTGATTGGGAGGAGTCAAGGATGTTTTTCTTGTCAATGAAAAAGGAGAGTGACTGTTGACAGCTTTTTCAATGACATTTGCCAGGTACGGAAGTAAGGAGATCAGTCTGAAGTTCTTGAGGTCGGTAGGGTCCACCAAGGTATTTTTCAGGAGAGGGTTGTTCTTTGCGTGTTTCCAGTCATCAGGGAAAAAGGCGGTTTCGAAGGAGCGGTTGAAGATTCTTTGTATCTCGGGGCGATGATGTCGGTGGATCTATGGTAGATGTGTTGGGGGCAGGGGTCCGTGGGGGCCTGGAGTGGGTAGTCTTCATAGTCTTTAGGGTGTCTTCGATGCTGAGGGTGGTCCAGCTGTCCAGTGTCAGCTGTGTGGTGTAGGAAGCAGTGTCTTTGGGGTGTCTTCGATGCTGAGGGCAGTCCAGTTGTCCAGTGTCAGCTGTGTGGTGCAGAAAGCGGTGGTTGTGGGTTCCTCATGGAGGTTTTTGTCATCAAAGTTGTCATAGATGGTCTTGATTTTGTGATAGAAGAAGGCGCTGAGTTTGTCGCAGAGGTCCTGGGAGGGTGGGATGTCGGTAGACTCACTATTGGGTTGGGCAACATTTTTGATGATGCCGAAGAGTTCTTTGCTGTTGTGTGCATGGGTGGAGATTCATGTCCTGGGGTGATTTCTTCCTTGAGTGTCTGATGAGTTTGTGATGGGTGGTGGTGGCTGTTTTGTAGATGTTGAGGTCCGCTGGGGTTTTGGAGTTCCTCCATAGCTTTTCGAGTCGTCTGCAGGTTCGTCTGGATTCCCGTAGTTCGGTGGAGAACCATCTGGCTTTCTTGGTGTGAGGGTTGGACATTTCTTGAGGGGGCGACAGTGTTGACGGAGTCGGTGATCCATTTGTGTAGGGTACGGGCAGCAGTGTTAGGGTCATCATCTGAAGTGGTGGAAGCGGAGCCGTACCATATGGCGCCGGCAAGCTGGTCATCGGAGATCGTGTTGGAGCTGGGTTGGGTGTCTGCGGGAGATGTTTGCTTCATAGGTGAAGTGGACGCAGCGGTGGTCCGTCCATGGGACTTCGAAGGTGTGGCTTAAGAAGATGGAGTTGCCTGCTGTGGAGATGGGGTCGAGGGTGTGTCTTGCTGAGTGCGTTGGTCCTGGTACGAACTGATTGAGTCTGATGAAGTGGAGGTTTTCCAGGAGGGAGGTGGAGTAGGGGCCTTGGCGGATATCGAGGTGGAAGTTGAGTTCTCCTAGCAAAGTGTAGTCGGTGGAGGTGACGGCATGTGGAGTGATGATGTCGGTGATGGAGTCGGAGAAAGGTGCGTGCGGTCGGGGAGGTCTGTAGATGAGGGTGCCTCGGGGGGGTGGTGGCCTAGTTGACCTGTATCTTGAAGTGGAGGTGTTCCATTAGGTCTGTGGGCCCATCGGTGTAGGTGCGCAGGCAGAGGTTGGCCTTGTGGGCGATGGTGATGCTGCCTCCGGGGCAGTTTGGGCGGTCCTTCCGGGTGACTTTGTATTGTTCGGAGATGGCCATCGTAATGTCTGGTCCCGAGGTGGTGCCTGTCCGGGTTTTGGTAAGGAAAACGACGTCAGGAGTGGTGCTGTCGAGGAGGTCCAAGATCTCCCTGGTGTGTCTGTGAAGGGAGGTTGTATTGCAGGTTTTGGGCTGCAGTGGAGTTGTTGCTGGTCGGTAGAGGTAGGTCCTGGGTCTCTGCGAAGTAGAGGGAGTGGCGGCAGTTTCGGCAGGTGAAAGGACCGTGGGTGTCAAGAGATTAGGAGAGATTGCATTTGTTACTTTGTGACTCTTGCCAATGTTGAGTGCGTGGAGAGCCGCAGAGCTGTAACGTTGGCAGGTCGGAGGACCAGGGTTCCTGGCTCTGGTCGCCATCGGGTTGCAGACGGGCTTGCCTTTGGCACACCTTTGGAGCACCTCTGTCATGCCCGCTGTGCATGTAAGGGTCTGGGGCAGGATAGCTGGGAGATGGGAGCATGTACATGCTGGTGGGGCCGCCGGGGGGAAGCGGCAGAAGGGAAAGGACGTGGGGCAAGGTTGCTAAAGAATGGAATAGAGTACAGATAAGTAGAAAATCCAGAGGACAGTGGGACAGTGGGAAGCGGAAGCAGATAAGGGAAAAAGACAAGCAAGGAAGAAGACAAGGGAAAAAGACAAGAAAGAAGAGAAACAGGCAAGAGCTGTCCAGGGGCGAGGCAAGGGGCCTCAAACCACAGTCTTCGGCGATCAGCAGCAGAGCACTGCCTGGGTGAGCTGTGGAGCTGTGCGCTGGGAGAGCAGGAACACAAGGGGTTCCTACCCATAGTGGTAGGTAGTCATAATTAGTTACTTATTATTAGTTGTTAATTTTTTAGCAGCCCACGTGATGCATCCTCCGTCACATGCTGCTGACTCCTTAGTAGAACCTTTTGTAGTTTGTTAGTGAGTGAATAATATAGCAACTCATCATCAGCAACCAACCAACAATTTGGTGTATGCAATATGCATGCTTCCATCTATGCATTTTTGAGGACTAAAACAAATGCAGACTTAGAGAATTGGCCGTTCAAAAGGGGTTGATTGATTGTGAATAAAATCGGAACTTAGAAGAAGAAAAGATAATATTGGCACTTCATTCCAAAGTCTTTGGAATTGGCTGGCTAGGTGGTACTTAGGTTTAGGATTCTGGAATCAGAATGGAACAGTATAATAATAAAGAGATAGGATGGTCTGTGACCGCGATACTAGTCCACTACTACAAGTCGATCTGAGTAGATAGGTCAATTTTATTGCAATTGCTGTTTCCTGTCCAAAAATCTGTTTGGAGCGATTTTTTAAATATTATTATTTCACACCAATCAATTTTTGTCTCTTTATTATGTCTTACATGATCATCATCCAGGGGCAAGAAGAAGACAGGGTCTGCTGAGGCAGGAGCTGGATGTGCCTCCCACGCTCGCTCCTCTTCAGATGACTCTGCTGCTGGCCCCAGTAAGTCCTCCTGTTGTTAATATGAATAATTATATTTCCCTAACTTTTCCTGCACCTTATTTTTTTTCGAACTATTATTTCCGTTTCCTAATACTATTTTTTACCAAAGCTTCTTTGATCTATCTGTTTTCTAAATTCCTGTTATCCCTGCATTACCTACCAACGTAGTTATTTATATCTCTAGTGTCCGTGTTTTTTTTTTTACATCAATCTAACTGCCTCTGTAGTTTGCTTTATAATTTATTTTGTTTTTTCAGTTAGCTCCCCTCTCCCCTTATATTTTGTAGACTGTCTAGTGGTGGTACTACTGTAAGACTCAGAGAACACATTGGTCCTTCTCTACTACTAGTTCTACTACACTGCTGTACAGATTGCATGCCCAACTAAGGTATTCTATGCATGTTTGTTGAAATTAGAAGGTTTTCTTTTACTGTCTTTCTCATGCTCAATCAGTAAATAAAATACTGGTCATGTTGGACACCCCAAAGTGGTGCATTTTTACTTTTTCTCGTCTAGGCCTAGAACTAATATTATTAGCAGCAATTGATTGTGAACAACTGATTACCGTGCACCATACCTGAAAGGAAGAATGAGGAGGAGGGGTGCACAATTATATTTTCCTACCAAGAGTGAGGACTCGAGAGACCTCATGTCCGATTGTCCACCCAGTTAGCCTCTCTTTTTCTTTTAAAAAAGTTTTAAAACTCAGATTCAACAATAGCTCTAGCCACTGAGTCCATTCCTTTGGGTTGTCCTCTTCTTGAGAGGCTTTTCGAAAATTGCCACCAACAAAATGCCCAACCAGATATTTTATTATTTTTGATAGCATAGGACATAATGTCTACTCTACGGTTTGTACTAATGATGTGTGTGGTGTATGTATGTATTATATTATCAATCTTGCTAGTGAAATAAAAATAGGGGGAGGAGTATATGGCATCTAAAAAATGTGAAATGTGTTTTCTAGGCGAACCGACTACCAGTGCTGGGGCCAGCAGTGAAGGCAACGCCAGTAAGGAAGGGATCAGCAGATGCGGCAGCTGCAGGGGGTGAGCCAGCAGCAGTGGCAGGCAGTGGTAAGTTATATTCCTTACTTATTGACAATACACTTGCTGCAAAGGTGTACACTGTACTGTTGAGATAGAGTAAGTTGTTGTGAACAACATTTGAAGAAGACACCCTTTACTTAGCATTATCAATAGCATTAGCGGCGGGAGTTGAGTAACTAATGGCCGCTTCTATCTGACTTCAACTCAGTTGGGAAAGTTTTATGAAGAAGACTAAGAGTCAGACAACTTTGATGGATGGGTTGAACAAAAGAGAAAGAAGGATGGAGGGAGGAAGGAAGGATGGGTGACATGTAATATATCACTGGCAGAGAAGGATGCGTGGTGAAGGAAGGGTGCCCGGGATGCATAGGTGGCTGATAGGATGCATGGTTGGTTGAAGGATGGGTGGAAGGTAAAAGAAAGGCTGCCTGCCTGGGTGGGTGGGTGAAACTGTATGGGTGAAAGGAATCCTCCGGGGGGGTTTGATGGGGCAAATTCAAAGGCAAGCAAGGACGCATGGGTGGCGGTTGAAAAAAATTACAAATGTATGTTGTTGGTGAAAGGATTGTTGAGAGATTAAGAAGAATGATAGCCATGTTTACTTTGAACGGATGGATGGCTGAAATGTATTCAATCATAGCATAAGTGGAGACTGTCACTGGATGAAGAGAATGTAAAAGAAAAATAAACCGTGCCAGAGTAGGAAAGCCAAGGGTGAAGATAAGACTAAGATTAGAATTAAAAAATGCTAAAAGAACAATGATAAATGGAAAAATCGCTGGGAAGAAACAAGGACTGTTTTTTTTTCAAGGTGTTTGATTTAAGGTTATATTTCAGAATACTCCCTTGACTCACAGTAGTTTGCAAGCACAGCATATATATGTGTATGTATGTACCCATACCCATCCATTATCAATCGCCTCCCTCGGACTCCAAGGCCCACTCCTCCCTATGTAATTTCGACCGTGTCTGCTATGGGTGGCCTATTGGCTGCATCGTTACACAATCAAACAATAGTAGTAACTCACGTCGTCCCATATATAATCATTCATATCAGATATCATCTGCCTTGTTGTAGTAGTCAGGGTGAAAGTGAAATTGAGCAGTTGCCATTGATTTAACAGGGTATGGCCATAATAGAAAAATAGATAATTGTGTAGTTGTAGACTACAGCTGCCCTACCTGCAGACAGTAGTAAAGTAACGTGAGTCTGCGACTGTGACACAAGTATGAATGTCTAGGGTGAAAGTGGACTGAGCTAGCATGCCTACAAGATTAATTTAGCTAAACAAGAGAGAGAAGAAGAAGACCTGTCTATTCCATAGTGCCTAGTAATGCCTGAATCTCCCAAAAATGTTAGAGGCCAAGAAGTGGGAGAATACCACAAATGTTACGTACTGTGCTTGCTAGTGCTACTGTGTCACTATAATTTTATGGCGCAGTGGAAGTTCAGGTCTCCGATGAGTATGTTGTGCATGGAGGTGATGGCGTGGAGTGCGATGAGGTCGGTGATGGTGGTGGCGAATGGGGTGCTGGTGCCGGGGGGTCTGTAGGCCAGGGTGCTGCGAAGTGTGGTTCTACTGCTGGTCTGGACCTGGAAGTGAAAGTGTTCGGCAGCAGAGTAGGCGTCGCTTGAGGTGGAGAGGTGGCGGGAACTTTGTGTGCAATGGTGAGTCCTTCTCTTGCATGATTGGGGCGGTCCTTCCTCTGGATCTTGTATCTGTCCATCCGGGATGGCAATGTCAGGGGTGGAAGAGAGATTGGTCCAGGTTTCTGTAAAGAAGGCGACGTCTGGTGAGAGGGTGTCAAGGAGGTTCCAGACCCCTAAGGTGTGTCTGTGCAGGGAGTGCACGTTGAGGAGGATGTACCTTAGAGCATCAGCAGTGTTGGCTGTGGGGGCGGTGGTGAAGGTCTGGCGGCAGTGGCGGAAGGAGAACTGGCCGTGGGTGGTGTGCGGTGTGGACAGCTGGCAGTGGTTGTTCCTTCTGGGGTTAAGTGTGAGGAGGGCAGCTGAGTCGTAGCGATGCATTGTCCACCAACAACATGTGCAATTTTTGGCTGCTAAGGTGCACCTCCCACTGGATCAAATGGTGTTTTCTCACATGGGTTGTTTGGTCTCTGGTACCCTAGTTTGTACCAAGCTTACCCCGACAAACACTTTGTACACAAATGGAGCATATAGCAATGTTCACCTCCTTCCTGCTAACGGAAAAGAAGTCCCAAACTGAGTAGATGTGAAATTTCTGGAGCAGCTGGTGCCACTTGCAATGTCTGATGAAATGGTAGGTGGGCGTGACGTTTGACTCTCTGCAGTACCTACTTCTACTGAGGTGGTTGTGGTGGATATAAGTCACTACCGGGCCTTTGTAAATATGAAAGCTGGAGGTGGTGTTGGTGGTATCTGCGTTGGTGGGATCCATGCCACATCCATCAGAGCAATTTGGGATGGGGGTAATGTTGGTCTCCACTGGGGCAGGACTAATGTCCATGATGACTGGCTCATCATCATTCTCCTCTTCTACATCTACCTCCATAACTCTAAGGCTTTCTGGAACCTTCCTTTTCCCTAGCCTTGTCCTGTGGTGTGTCTCACTTTCAGACTGAAGTGGCTTCCAAGTTGCGTCTAGATCATCAGAAGGGGGCTTGCAGAAGAAGTTGATGGACTAACCCTCCTTTTCCTTGCTGGGGATCTGGAAGACAATGGATCTTCTGAAAGAGTAGCTTGCTCTTTTTCTTCCCCTGCAGGGAGCATGATCTCCTGAACTGCTCCTACTTCGGGAGGAACAACTACTACTGGGGATGGTTGCGGCTGTTGTTGCTCACTTATCTGAGTTTCCTGCATTGATTGGGTACCACTTTGCGATAACGATAAGTCAATTTCATCATCACTGCTCATCGTTGGATTAGACTGGCTGCCTCTGCTACAGAAATAGGCTTGGGTCTAGGTTGGTGGGGTGGGTCCACTGATGCGGGAGTGCTGCTCCCAGCTTGCTCCCTGGACCCAGCTGCTGCAGGTGCAATTTTTGGTTTCCCAAAGAAGGTCTTGGGCGACATACCGGTGGTGGTAAGTGGCAGTGCCTTCTTCTTACTGGCAATCTTCTTGGTTTTGGACCCGGTACCTTTCTTTAAGGCCATCTTGAACATGTCAGCAGCACCCAGTGGCACAAGTTGAAGAGATGTCTGTGGTCAAACGTCACGTGGCGTCGTGTGCAGCAGCACTTCAGTCTGGCAGTACAATGGGTGATGTTGTCTCCTCCTCTTTTGTGCACCTAAAAGCAAAGAAGTAAGAAGAACATCAGTTAAATGTGGCATTCATTGCTGTGGTTCAATTACTAGAACAAACACATGTCATATAACTTAGTGTGTGGTCACACTTGTTAGTGTTAATAATATTACTATTACATTTATTACCTCAGTAATTAAAACAATTAAAAATACAGTTTGGCCATTTGTGAGACTTTGACAACAGCAAGGGCTTTCATGGTGTACTGTATGTACAGTACACCCTGGACAGATAGAAAAGAAGACAAAGAACAACAAAAATACAAATGTAACGGTTTAGCATTGTGCATCACCTGGAATGCAGCATTCAGGGAACTGCAGCTGACAAATGATGACAATGGATGGAAGCAATAAGCCAAGAGGAACAAAGGAAAGACATACAGGCCTATGGCAAAAGCACATTAACTGCCACAACAAAATGGCCACCAGCCACATGGTCACTCACAACAACAGCAAGCAGGAGGCCTGGAAAACAATGAACTCAAGCAGGTCTATATGGACACAGACTTTACAAAATGGCCCCAGGCCATGTGGGGAGGCTCAGCCATGGCAAATGCTGGCCCACTCTTACAAACACACTCACACACTGGCCAGACAAAAGAGGAGTGCTAAACAACACATTTTGAATCCCACAATGCCAAAAACGAAAATCCACAGGGCTAAGAAAAGGTTTTTAAGTTACAACAACCACACATATCCAACAAAGGCATTTATTTAACACACATGAAAAAAAGTGAAATACCCCAAAAAAACATTTTGCATTTCAATCCAATGCCATCTGTGCCCTAAATGAAGTTTAAATTCAACAGACACCACAGAAACAGTTGTTTTATGCACCCACGAGTAGCTCTGGACCTATTGGTTGGAAAACCCCATTGGCAGACTAGGCCACATAGTGAATAAATTCAAATCAATATTATTGCACATTTATTAGAAAATGTAGTGAACTGTGCTACACTTTATTGCTGGATAAAAGAAGAAAAAATTGTATGCAAAATAACAACCATCGAGAAGGCATGGCCACAGCAAAGAAGGCATGCAGGCCTAATGCAGAAGCACACTGGCTGCCCCTTCACAAAATGGGCGCCTGCCACATGGCGAGGCCACAACAACAAGAAAGGGAAGACAGACAATGCAGGCCCATGGCAAAAGCACACTGGCTGCCTTCACAAAATGGCCACCTGCCACACGGCCAGGCCACAACAGCAAGAAAGGGAAGGCAGAAAATGCAGGCCTATGCCCAAAGCACACTGCCTGCCTTCACAAAATGGCCTCCAGCCACACAGCCAGGCCACAACAGCAAGAAAGGGAAGACAGAAAATGCAGGCCTCTGCCCAAAGCACACTGGCTGCCTTCACGAAATGGCCGCCAGCCACAGGGCCAGGCCACAACAACAAGAAAGGGAAGACAGACAATGCCGGCCTATGGCAAAAGCACACTGGTTGCCTTCACAAAATGGCCACCAGCCACACGGCTAGGCACAACAACATTAAAGGCAAGACAGACAATGCAGGCCTATGGCAAAACCACACTAGCGCCTTCACAAAATGGCCGCCAGCCACACGGCCAGATCACAACAACAAGAAAGGGAAGACAGACAATACAGGCCTGTGGCAAAATCACACTGGCTGCCTTCACAAAATGGCTACCAGCCACAACAGCAAGAAAGGGAAGACAGACAATGCAGGCCTGTGGCAAAATCACACTGGCTGCCTTCACAAAATGGCCGTCAGCCACATGGCCAGGCTATCACAACAAGAAGCAATAAGCCAAGAGGAACAAAGGAAAGACATGCAGGCCTATGGCAAAAGCATTCTAAATGCCTCCATAAAATGGCCACCAGCCACATGGTCACAAAGTCACAAAATTAACAACAAGCAGGAGGCCTGGGAAAACAAATAAACAATGAACTCAAGCAGGCCTTTATGGACAGACTTTATAAAATGGCCCCTGGCCACATGGGGGGCTCGGTCAAGGCAAATGATGGCCCACTATCACAAACAAACACACTCACGCAGTGGCCAGACAAAGGAGGCATGCTAACAACACATCTTTAATGCAACAATGCCAAAAACGAAAATCCACAGGGATAAAAAAAGGTTTGTAAGTTATTACAACCACACACATCCAAAAAAGGCACATGATTGATGATTTGAAAAGTTGGAGAAAATGTAGTGAACTGTGCAACATGTTTCCTTTATAAAAGAAGAAATATTACTCACAAAGAAACAACTAGGACCGTACTGGAACTACAGGCCACCCACCACAGTACATTTTTTTTTAAACAATGAAAAGTACAAATAAGTCTGGGTGCATGGCCCCAATCAAAAAAACAACAGCAATTTCCCAACTTACCTGTGAAATCTCAAATTCAAAAGTCCACAAATCCAATGATATATGATGCGGCATCAAGAAAGAGTGATCATTCCAGCTTCAAATCGGAGATAGACAAAGCACTGGGAGGACACTGCTGGACAGAAACAGGAGGTTGGAAACTCTGGGGCACTTCCTTCCGCTTAAAAAAATAAATAAAAAAAGAATAAGGACTCCTTGCACAAAAAGTACAGCCAAATGTCAATTTGAGGAGTTTTTTAATTCAAATCGTCATTTTGAGAAGATTTTGATGCTGCTCGGGAGATAACCTTCTCCAGATTACAGATTCTGCATGTTCGGGATCGTTTCTTCACAAAACTTCCACCGGAAGTCCGATAGCGCGTCTGAATGACGTTTTCGTGTTTGCAAACTCTCGCGGGACTATGTGGTCACCTAGCAAATCTCGTGGCACTCGCAAACGGCTCTGGAAATCTCGCAGGCACCTGGTAAGTCGCTCCCGCGCGCTCAAACACGCACTTCGGGTGTGAGAACAAAAAAAAACTCCGCTATACGCGGAGTTGCCAAAAAAAGAGGGGCTAACCATCAGATGTATATCCTTAGGAAACTAAAACGTTTCCTATACCGTGGCCAACCTCACAACTGTGACTCATGCAATTGTGCCCTCAAAACTTGACTACAGTAGCACTGCCCTTGTGGTCCTCCCAAAAACCGCACTTGCACCTCTGAAGGCTACCCTTAATGTTGCAGCTAAGCTCATCGCGGGTTAAAAAAAAGTGATCACATCACCCCTGTCCTTCATGCACTGAATTGGCTCCCCTTCGAGGCCAGCATGCATTTCAAAATCGTCTGCATGACCCACAAAGCGCTGCACCACAATACCCCCTATCACCTGTCCTAAAAAACTGACCCTATCGGTAGGAAATAGATCCACCAGAAGCACGAGCTCCTTACTTTTCAAGCCACAAAAATTCAAGAAAAAGAAAACCTTCAATCATTTCTTCTCTGGAATGCCCCCAAACATTTGGAATTCTCTACCCATGGAGATCAGCTGCAATCCATCCACCTCCCTCTCAACAAATTCCTCTCTCAGTAAGACTAGGCCACTGGTACTCCTACCCCATATCCCCCACGTAATCTGTGCATTACTGAACCTAGCGTTCACATATTCTATTGTATATTGTTTTGTTTACATCTTTTATATTCTGTTACTTTGCATTTTTATTTATGATTATGTAACCCGAGTAATTGCTGCTATTTTGTTGACATGTCCCACTGTACATCATTTACTCTTTTTTATCGCTATTATGTATTTTTAATTACTCTTTATGTTCCTCGTGTAGTCCAACCTTATTCTGTAAAGTGCTCTGACACCGTCAGGCCATGTCCACACTATAAACAACTCCTCAAATAAATACATAAATAAACTCATTCATTTATACATTAATCTCAATGACTTATGCAGCCACTCCAGAAAACTGCCTGCAACCTAAATGTCACTCATGCCTTAACTATACATATTGGGCCCGATTCACAGAACTAACTCAAGACAAAATCCTAAACTTACTACCATTTTGGTATTCACAGAAGGCACTTACTCATTTTGGTATTCGCAGAAGGCACTTACTCATTTCGGTATTCACAGAAGTTAGGAGTCCTAACTTTAGGACTCCTAAATACATTCTGTGAATACCGAAAGTCTTAAAATTAGGATTTTTCTCAGTTTAGTAGTAGTATAGTTAGAACTCCTAACTTTAGGACTCCTAAATGCCTTCTGTGAATACCAAAAGTCTTAAAATTAGGATTTTTCTCAGTTTAGTAGTAGTAAAGTTAGGAGTCCTAACTTTAGGACTCCTAAACTGAGAAAAATCCTAATTTTAAGACTTTCGGTATTCACAGAAGGCATTTAGGAGTCCTAAAGTTAGGACTCCTAACTTCTGTGAATACCGAAGTGAGTAAGTGTCTTCTGTGAATACCAAAATGAGTAAGTGCCTTCTGTGAATACGAAAATGGTAATAAGTTTAGGATTTTGACTTAAGTTAGTTCTGTGAATCGGGCCCTCAGTGTGAGAAATTAATGCTAGAACTAGTCTGTTCTGCTAGTTAGAAGACTGCATTATTGCCTTCTAAGAAAGAGGGAAGTTTGCACTGCTATTGTCCGCTTTGTCCCTATCTTGTGATAAGAAAAGTGTGTGCTGATGCTTTTCTAGCTGTACCTGTCCTCTGAATGCGGGAAGCTTTTACTGTTTCTGCTCAAGGTGCAGCTGTTCTATGAAAAGGGGTGCTCAACTCCTGTTGCCCCACCCAATTAAAAAAAAATAAGCATTTGAATGTCCAACCATAGCATGCTAAGGTCAGTTAAAAACTTGTTTTGGACCAAGGCCAAACACTAGTTGAGGGGTCCTGACTTAGAGACCCTGGTTTCAATTACAGCTTTACCAAACTGTGTGATCCTGGGCAATTACTGTCCACTGCCTACTTTCTGTGATCATCACATTTGAGAGCACCTTGAAACAATTCATTTGAGGATATGCACTGTAAAAAACTCTATCATATCTGGTTTAATTTACAATAATGTTGCTTCATCATTAACAGCAATAAAAGCCTTTATATGTGTCACAACACAACGGACTTTCCTCTTTGGCCACTAATAAAATTGTCATCAGATCAGAAGGGGTAAAGAATGCGATACCCAATGAGGAATGGAATTGTTCAATGTCTATTCAGAAAACCTGGTTTCATTACCAGCTTCCAATATTGAGTAAAGAGTGACCCTAGCCGCATACTTTTCTTTCCCCCTTTCCATAATCTTATATCTAAGAGAACCTTTTATATAACTCAGTTCATTATGTACACTATACAGCAATCTCTCTTGTGTATAGTATACAAGACCACAATGTTGCCTTATCTATGAAAACAAAGGCTTGTATAGGATAAGCAAGACAACCGAATTGGCTATTCGGCCATTAATGAAAACCCCTCTGCAGCAAGAATGTGGTTCGATAATTCTAATAAAGGCTGTGCAGTGATATATTCTAAGGTGCTAAAGTGAAACAATCCAAAATAAAAAAATGTATGTAAACATTTGTACCCCAGCTATAACTAAAGTGTAAGTCAAAAACACTAGCAGTAGAGCATTAAGTACAGGATGAACTAAGAGCTATTCTTCTCAGCACCCACAGTGCTGCTTTTCCAGGCAGGATGCAGCAAAGATGAGCCTGCTCAGAATTAGGGGACCCAGCCATCACTGCTCACTAGAACTCACTACTGGTGCTGGTAGTAAGGCAGGAGATGCTTTGGTATTGGGTGCATGGTTTTCAGTCTTGGTACCTATTAACTCTCACTTCCGACATCCAGTCAGCTGAAAGTGTGGCTTGGTAGTGAGGGCATGGCTTCTTTCATAGTGTAGGCTACGATTACAGTGACTCACCCTGCAAAACATACTGCACGTGTTGACAGCCGTGCTAAAATTAAGTTGCAAGGTTTCTTCAAGGAGTGGGGCCAGAGGAAATATACCCAATGTATAGTGGCATAAAATTCAGTGGCATAGAGAAGGTGTGGTTTAGAGTAGAGTGGTGTAGAGTAGAGTAGCATTGACTTGAATTCATTAGAGTGGTGTAGAGTGCAACAGAGTAGAGTGGTGTAGAGTGGCTTAGATTAGCACTGTGTGGAGTGGCATAGAGCACCAAAACATGTTGATGGAAAAGAAAAGTAGGGTCTGTTGCTCCAGCAATCCTATTTATAATCCTGTTGTAGGGAGAAACCAGTAAACAATGTTTTAGCTCACCAACATTCAATTTTATTTTAGGCCTGACAATTTAACAAAGGCAGAGCATAAATGTGGACATAAGTGTTGCACTCAAACTAAGGAACCCATAACTAGGAGACTTACAAATAGTGAATAGTAGTACTCTTCAATGCTCCCCAGTGCAAGAAGTGGAAGCCACTGGTGAAGCGTACTACACTAGATAGGTGCGTGGTCATCATATAAATGTATGTAAAATCCATTAAGGGTTTGGCTGTGTCTTCCAAGAGTTTTGTACGTCTCGTATGTTTATGGAAATCATACAACAGTCTTTAATTTCTCTGACTCCCTCTTTAGTTTGTTAGCTATCTTTGTTGTACCTGTCGTTATATGTGAGAGAATCATATTCCTGTCCTTTTGCTACTGTCATCTTTCCTTAACTTATTACTTGTGTTATGGAAGGTTGTCCTGGGCTATACTAGTTGTACCTTTATTGTGTTGTGGACTGTGGTATTAATCTTCTCTCACACAAGGGGTCAAACAGGAAGTGTATGCTACAAAATAGAATGATCTATCCTATACTACATCCAAGAATACATAGCCTACACAGAGTATAAGGTAGCAGGGTGCTCAAAAGTTAAGAGTTGTGACAGGTGAGGGCACAACAGATGTTTGGACGAAAACCCTCACTCACCCGAGGGTGACATGCTTCATCATTTTGTTCCTCCAACACACTGGGACCGCAAGGTACCCAGTGTGGGCTACAACTTTCCCTCAGCGCAGGAGTGTTTTAGGGAGCATGTCAAAGTTTTAAATACCTCTTGGGTAGAGGTGAGGAGCAGAGTGCAGTAAAAAATGTCTATTAATACTATCTCAATAGGAACAACAATGTTATTACTATGTCTTAAAGGATAGAGGTTAAATGCAATGTGAAACAGGGTTATGGTATGGTTGTATACCCTGTGTTATGATCAACATGTTTCTGCCCTATCTGACATCAAATGTTCAGGGCATTCTTTAGGACCATGATGTTCAGTCACTCTGCTGAAAAAATGTGCATGAAAAATAATAATTAAGAATAGATACTCAGGCCCATACTCTTGAGCAACCATGCGCAGCGGCAGCAATTTGTTGGGTATTTCAGACTCTGAGACGGTGACGGACCTCCATACATAAGAGGAATCTACGTGTGGAGAGATTCTGTAGATGGTTAAGTCAGACCGTACACATTGTTCATAGGGCCACCTGACCTACCCAACAAATTGCTGCCGCTACACATGATTGGTCAAGAGTATGGACCTCAGTATCTATTCTTAACTATTATTATTTATGCACGCTTTTTCAGCAGAGTGACTGAACTTCATGGTCCTGAAGAATGCCCCAAACATTTGATGTCAGATAGGGCAGAAACATGTTGACCACAACACAGGGTATACATCCATAACCCTGTTTCAAATTGCTTTTAACCTCTATCCTTTAGGACATAGTAATACAATTGTTGTTCCTATTGAGATAGTTTTAATTAAAAAAATGTGTTTCACTCTGAACCTCACCTCTACCCAAGAGGTATTTAAAACTTTGATGGGCTCCCTAAAACACTCCTGCTCCTTTCCTGAGGGAAAGTTGTATCCCACACTGGCTACCTTGCGGAACCCAATGATAAAGTATGTCAAACTCGGGTGTTTATTTTATTTTATTTTTAAGGTTTTATATAGCGCTGGCTAGACCCGGAGGTATCAGAGCGCTTTACAAGAGCATCAGACAATAATAGCAGGCTACATCTTTACAAAGGTTAAACGGTTATTAGAGCATGGCAATATAGTGACAAGTAAGGTTGAGACAAACAAAAAGGAATATATAGGTCAGGGAAACAGCAGGCAAAAGGGAGAGATTCGGGGGGGCGGTATAAGCAGGGGAAGTAGAGGAGGGAAAGAGGATGGGAGGGTGAGAGACACAGCATGGCAAGAGGAGGGGGAGGGTGACGGAGACAAAAACCGGAAGACGAGTCAAAGCTGCGCCCAAAGTCCAGTAAACTGTGATCCCAGGGGGAGTGGTATCATTACCCCATCTCTGTTGCGAGAGGCTCCCTAAGTGCAGTGGACTCTCTCAGAGGGGTCTCTGAGACTCCAAGGCCTACTTACTGGGTCCTTCCCCAAAAAGGGGAGAGGGAGTGCTTTGGCCAGGGGTGCCATACCATACCTCAATTGTGAGTGGCTCCCTTGGCGCTGTGGACTCTCTCAGCGGGTACGCTGAGACTCCAGCGTATATATCTTGGATCTTTCCCCAACAAGGGGAGAAGGAATGCTTAGTCAAAGGGCACAAAAGGATAGGGAGCTAGGCAGTGTAGCGGGCAAGGGGAAAGATTCAGGTGAGAGGGGAAAGGAGCAAAGGAAGTAGACAAAGAATGGAAGAATGCTGAATGGGAACAGATAGCTAGGAGACAAGGAAAAAGCAGGGTAACAGAAATACGATTGGGGGGTGGGTGGGCGAGACAGGGAGAAAAACTGCGCCCAAAGTCCGACTGGGTAGGTGACAGTCAGGGGATGAACCAAGGCCGATCTCCTCAATAGCTGAACAGAGCAGCTCCATCGGGCGTCGTACATAGAGCTTGGACTCCGCTGTCAGGATGGAGATCAGGAGTATGCTCAGAGATTGTCATTGTGCGTAGATTAGGTGGTGGACGCTTCCATCCCTAGATGGTGGGCAGATCTGGAGAGACGCAGGAGAGTTTGCCCAAAGACCGGCTGGGTAGGTGATGGTCAAGGAGGGAATCCATAGCCCATCTCCCCTTTAGCTAGCGAGGTAGCTCCGCCGGGCATCAGTCAAAATAGCTAGGTTTCAGCTGTCGAGGGAAAGATTTCAGGGAAACTGTCCTGGAGGGTGAGTTATATTCTCCTTGGTTCAACTGTCCATTATAAGCCCATGAGGAATGTAGACTGTTTCCAAATCATTTGCATAATGTTTAGGTATGCAAAACAAGTCCAGGGCATAACCCTGTTCCCCATCCTTCAGATGTTGCACAGAAAAGATTAATTCCCTGTCGAGCTCAAATCTCTGGTCCAGAAGCAGTCGCAGGTTGGTAGGTGCGTCCCCGCCGTGGGGCTGGTAGGCTGCTCTCGTCTGGAGGTCTACCCCAGTTGTTTCAAGGCTGCAATCAGCGGGGATGACATAAGGTCCTCCTTGGTGAGAGCCATAGCTGTCGTCCCTTCGTTGCGATCTACAGGCGGAAGTTTGTCTGCTGGTGGGAAGAAGCTCAAGACCTTAGTAGATGTTCTAGTCACTGCCTTCTTCGGCGGCATAGAGGCTGACCCGGCTCAATCTCCGCTGCGTTGGTGCTAGGAAGCGTGGATGGGGGGGACTGGGCTTTACCGTAGCCCCCGCCAGTTGGTCGTCCAGGGGCCGGCCGCTGTCTTCACCAATGCAGTCCCTATGGGATGGTGACCTCTCAGTGGGTCGTGGAGGCGTATGGCGGGAACTATGAATTAGGCCCTCATTGTGGATCCAGAGCTTCCAGATGCAGTGGGTGATGGGTAAGTCACCGGCCCGGGTGGCCTGCCCGAGTGTTCCAATGGTGGGGTTAGTGAGTGATTCGCCATGCTCAGTGCAAATTTAGACCGGGGACAGGAGGCGGCCACATCGGGGAGATGATAGACAGGGCAGTAGTGAGGGGAGCTGCAGTACTAGTGGCAGCAAGGGTCCCAGGGGACAGTATTAGGTCTTCCTCAGTGTACCCCCTCCACACGTGCCATCAGCAGGGAGCATGCGGCGGGAGATGCAAGGTCCGTGACGAATCTGGCCGCCATCTTAGGGTCAGGCGCGTCTTCCCGAATTGGCAGCGGAAGGAGCAGAGAGTGTCCCAGCTTCAGACAGGCCAACCTCGAGGATCTCCGACGCACTCCAGGTGCGCTACTCTACCGAAAAGCCTCCGGGCAGCCGCTCCGCCCCGCCCGCATAGATCTCACCAGGGCAGGGGCTATCTCAGCGTCGCGCCACTCGGCGGTCTCAGCGGTGCGCTCCTCACCTCCGATGTTGCGGCGGCACAGCGGGAGTCGGGTCGCGGCTGCAGTCGCCAGTGGAAAGGTCTCAGTGCCGGGGTCTCCTCGCTCCGTTCAGTCCAGCGTGGATTGAAGAGTGGCGGCCGCCATTTTGATCCTCTCCAAGGGCTCCGCGGTCGGATCACCTCGTGGTCTACCGGGACGCTCTCAGGAGGAGTTTATGAGCTCTTCAGTTGCCTCAAGCCTGGAGTCATCAGGGGGATCTCCTTCGCTACAGGTAGGGTCGCTAAGAAGGGCAGAATTATGTCCCAAACATCCGCGCAGCCCGGAAGCCGAAACGGATTACTTCCGATCGGCCATCTTGTCATGGGCTGATCTTGATCGTGGGTGAGTGAGGGTTTTCGTTCAAACATCTGTTGGCCCCCACCTGTCACAACTCTTTTCACTTTTGAGCACCCCACTACCCTATACTCTCTGTGAGCTATATATTAAACTTTATACTACACGTAAGGCTGGTTCTAATGCATGTGTGTGAAAAAGTGAACCCTTCCAAAAAATGTGCAGAGAGTTTACATTTGGATTTACGCATGAAACAGGCTATGTTTTTTTAAAGGAATAGTCGAATTTGTAAAATTTGAAAACATTGCTGATAAGTGGCCAATTTGGGGATTTTAGCCAACAACACATTGCATGCTGGGGTTTTGAGTACATTATGAAACTGTGAGAAGCAAAACTACAAGCCCCACAAAGCAACATGCCATTTGTTGGAAACAAAAACAGATAATGATATCCTATGCTCAAGTGTCAAAGCACAGAGTTGTGAAAGGCAAAATAAAATGTAGTTGCTGGCTTTCTACCTTTTGTTTAGTATGCAGTCTTAGGTTAAACTATCCCAGAGGGGGACAGGGCAGAGATAGCCTTTCAGATGCAAAGGCCAGCATCTCACTGCTAACAGATTAACATTAAAACTCCTTAGAAAACCTACAAAAGGCATCCTTTACCAGAAGAATTCGAGTAGCAGCAGTTAGATGCATAAATAGGCACACAGAAAGCAACAAAGTCCTGTCACCACTATTCCCAAACACATCCACGGCCTAAAACTTTGTCCAATTTTGATGGTGTGCTGACAACACAACTGTGACGCCCTGTGCTGAAGAAGTGCAGACCAGCATTGGCGGCTAGCTTAAATAAAAGATGGTGGAGCAGGAAGGCGCATGACTCACCATGAATGCGGGAGCATGATCAATGCGGCACTTCTCTTTGCTGCCCATGAACAGGAAGGACTTCCTTCCTGCTTGTGGAACGCAAATCCAACCAATCTTGGAGCTGCTCTCATGCTGTGAAATCAGCTCCAGGATTAGTGGGTGCAGGCTCATCCAGCACTCACTTTGCGGTTGGAGGCCTGTGCCAGCAATCCCCAGGCTGTTTCACAGCCTTTTGATTGTTGGGTCTACAGTGTGCATTTTGGGCTGGCCACCGCAAGACGGCCAGCCATACGACATGCGCACTGTGGACCAGTGCTGTCATCCTGCATTTGCAAGATTCATCCCTGCCCCAACCCTCGTACTGTAATCAGCATGAGCCAGTGCAGTGGCAAATAAATAAAATGGCATTGCCATGCCATTTTATTTATTTGTGTTTGCCTGCTGCGCTCACAGAAGGTGGGGTGATGCTCCTCCTCTCCTGAGGAGGAGCCACCCCTGTAGCACACCACTGCCCCTTGAAGGCCACCACTGCAACTTAAATGCAGATGCCTGCATACATCTTTAAATTTTAAGCACTTGTACAAAAAAAGAAACTTTGGGCCTAATTATGATAGCGGTGAACGCGCCACCGGCGGCCATTCTCTGCCCGCCAGATAAGGATGGCGGACGGGCACGGCTCCAGAACAGGCAATCGTTACAATTGCCTGTCGGACCTGGCCAGCATACCTAGAATGGTGGCAGTGCCTAGCAGGCACCATCCGCCACATTAGGATGCTGCATTCCGCCAGCCTTTGAATGGCGGCTGCTACGCCAATCAAATGTTGGCGGAGATTGACTTTAGGGGCCTATTTCAGTCCACCCTTGTGCACGGGCAATGCAATTGTTTACTTGGGGGGGCACCTATGGTTCCCCCTACAGTTCCCTGCACCAGGGGGCAGGCACCGCGTGGTGCCTGCTACGTAGTACAGGGAAATGCACAACATAAATGTTTCCACTGAGGTGGGTGCTGCAGCCAGCAGCACCCGCCACAATGGTAGATATGCACAATGGGACCGCCACAGTGGCGGTCGCATTATAATTGCATGTGCGGGACCGCCACCATATGGTCAGGCGGTCCCGATTCCCGTGACGATGGCGGACAGACTCAAGTCCGTCCGCCATTGTAATCAACCCCAATGTTGTTAAATAAAAATATCCCTGGATGTACCATGCTGAAGAGGGTCCTGCCTACATGGTATGCCTGTTGAGAACTGCACGCCGAACCCGGCAACGTATGCTTAATACAAATGCATTATTGTTACAGTGCTTCCTGTTACAAATGTCAGCGCTAAAACATGTTCCGGGATTAAACTATTAATAGAGAGCAGCTGTTACTTTATGGGTGGCCTTTCTGTTAATGGGAGCACTAAAATCTATCTGGGCTTGCTTGGGTAGTGGTTCCCTTTCATAAGCCGGCTTGAGTATTTTTCTTATCCTCTCAACAGCCAACACTTTCAGAAAGTTGAAACCTTTTTTTTATTTTGACCAGTCACATCTCACCACAACTAGTATTGTCTCTGATTAAAAAAACACATATGTGTTGTGCCTAGCAGCCACACTTTAGCTGTGGCCAACAGTGGGCCTGTGGGCTTTGCTTCCTGCCAGCAAGTAGCCATGTGCTGTTTGGTGTGCATGTCTATTTTAATGGCTTTTTTTGGAGGCATGCTTATGGCTAACCTAAACCTGCAGTTCTTGTTTGATGTGACCTCAAATGTGTAGTAATGTTAGGTTTGTAACACAAGCCCATGCAACCCCGGAATGCACAGGGGCCCCCAACCCTCCTGGAGCCCCTAACCATTCAAGGGGCACCCCTTTGAGCCCAAGATTAATAATGAATATCTGTGAGATATGGTAAACTAGGAGGCCCCAAATCACATTCTGCAGGGTGGTCTCCTCATTTTGCATATGACAACTGAGTATTGTGTGAACCTCCATTACCTTTGCATACAGCTAAATAAATTATTTATGTAGAGAAATAAAAAGAAAACCTTCGCAAAGGTTTGCCAGCAAAAGGTATTAGCATTGTGCAAATGGGGTTATGGTACTGACAATAACCATAGTTTACAATCTTTATATATTTGGGAATTTAAATTTCCAACCAAATCGATGAGTAAAACATAAAGTGATCATAATAGATCACACGCAATACATAAAACTAATACTATATTATACACAGACCGGTCCACCAAATGTGATCACCTAATGGAGGAGATATACACCTTAGGAGCTAGCCCTGGAAATTTCAATAGATATGGCTTTAACATACTAACTGTTAGAAATGGGATTTCTGGTTAGCAGAAGTATGCACTCTGTCCAAGCAGAAAGAACCACTCTAGAGAGGGAAAGCTAGATACATACCAAACAATAACCTGTGCTCATCTTCTGGTAGCTTGGCACAGAGCAGTCACACTTATCTAAAGAGGCAGGCGCTTATTTACAAGCCCCTTGCGCCGTTGAAGCATTACTTTTAAAATGGGAAAAAGTGACGCATCAGTGACACAAGGGGTTGTAAATAAGCCCTGCAATGTGTAAAATATTTGTGCAAAACACACAGAGTAACGCAATGAATACACCACAAATATACTCCACACAGGTTTAGAAAAACAGATAATAATTTTATGAATAAAGCATAACCAAACTGACAAAAATCCAGTCAGTACAAATCAAAAAATTAATTGTAAAAGCATTAGTGCAAAAATAGTGCTTAGAAGCAAATAGCTCTTATGGGGTTACTTAAGGTTGCGCTGGACTGTGGCAAAGGGCAAAGTCAAATGTTTGGGCCAACAGCGATGGAGCGCAGGCCAGGTACAGGACCCATGCAAACCACGGTGAACAAAGTACCCTATTGTAGTCGCAACAGTGAGATACAAGGTGCAGTTGTGCGATGTGTCGCTGTTGATCCCGCAGTAATGGCAATGCGTCAGTTCTGCAGATGAGATGCGGAGCCATGATGCATTGGTTTCGAAGTGCGATGCGCCGAGTTTCTCTGTGAAGTCAAGGCAATGCCTTGATTTCTCCAAGCTGAGGCGGCGATGCCAGGTTCTGATGTGTCGGGGCTCTCAAGGCGATGCTTTGATTCCAAGAGCGATGCACTAATTCCACTCCCCTAACCGAACCGTGTCAATGTGCCGGTTCTGCTACATGCAAATAGGAGTGTGTCGATTTCTGTGATGCAAGTATCTGGGTCCACTTCCAGTGAACCCGGCACAAAAGCAGGGGTAGAGACTTTGATATCCCTGAGTCTCAAGCAACAGGACATCGGCAAGCCAACAAGCCCTTGGAGCACACTTAGATAAAAATGGAGACTCCAGCTCTCCTTCAGCAAAGTCGGAGAGCAGCAGGCAGTAGGGAAGCACAAGAGAAAGGCAGGTCTTCCAGGTCAACAGTCCAGCAATGAGTCCTTTAAGCAGCCAGCAGTTCTTCTGACAGGGTTTCAGTTGTTGATACAGAAGTGTCTGATTTGGTGGGTTCAGAGAACCAGTACTTATACCCAAGTGTGCCTTTGAGGTGGGGTAGACTTCAAAGAAGAGTCTTTGAAGTGCACAAATATTTTCAACCAAGACCTGGCTCCAGACTACCTGTCGGGAGCACTATCTATTGGAGTAGATTCCTGCCCAGGAACAGCCATCAGAATGTTAGTGACTGTCTTGAAGGAATGCACAAAGTGCAGCTGTCACCCACCTCCAATGTGTATTCGAGACAGGCAGCAAAGCACACAGAGCTATCAGTGCAGATAAATGTCCACTTTCTAAAAATGCCACTTCTAAAACAGCAATGTTAATTCCAATTCTACCTGCAAGGGAGATTTATCATTAGCATCCCAAAGATATAAAACATGAAACAGCTTCTCATTTCTAATCAGGCATTTCAACTATAAAGTATATTAAGGAATTCCCAATGTTAACAAATGAGTGGAGTAGGCCTACCAGTAGTGAAACACTAATTTAGCTGTTTATCACTACCAGGACTTGCAAAACATACCAGTGCATGTCCTACCTTTTACGTACACAGTACCTTGCCTTTAGGGTTACATAGGGCCTATCTTTGGGGTGACTTATGTGTAATAAAAGGGTAGTTTTAAGGCTTGGAAAGTAGTTTTAAATGCTAAGTTGACATGACAGTAAACTACACACACAGGCACTGCAATGGAAAACCTGAGACAGGTTTGAAAGGCTACTTATGCGTGTGGCACAATCAGTGCAGCAGGCCGACTGGGTATATGGTATACCACTTTACAAGGGACTTACAGGTAAACTAAATAGGTCAATTATGTATACACCAATGTTACCATGTTTAGACGAGAAGCACATTCAATTTACTACTGGTCAACAGTGGTAAAGTGCTCAGAGTCCTAATGTCAACTAATACAATCAGCAAAAAGAGGTGGTTAGTCTGGGGAAAGCCCACCCTTAGACTGACAGGTCTAATGTGTTCCCCTCAGCTGAAAGTAGGGTGAGCCACCAAACCTCTAGGGAGTTCTCATCACTAAGGCAGAAAAACCTAGATAGACCATTAGCATTGGTGTTGTCTACGCCAGGTCTGTGTTCTACTCAGAAGTCCATACCCTGGTGCGAGATGGACCACATCAATAGTTTTGGATTCTCACCCCTCATTTGCATGAGCCCCCTGTGTTGTAATTAGAGCAGCGATGTGATTAAGCATTTACTGACGACATTAATGCTTTCCCTTTAGATCATGTTTTCTCCGTTATGTTGACCGAAGTTTGGACTCCATTTTGTATTGTCATGCTGCCACGTGTTCGCCACGAGGAGAGTCCGACCTTTGTGTTAGTTGCTCTTGTAATCTGCCTAGTAACAGTTTATAAATAGCTCTCTCTTGTCCATTTGGCGCATGCCCAGACTTGACCACATCTGTTATCATTAGCCTTGCTTGACCATGTGTTTCGCGGGCTCAAGAAGTGTGTTGGCTCCGCCTATGTATTGATTCAGTATCGAGAATGACCATAAATGGTAATGTTCTTCGGCCTCATGTTGTATCCACCCACTTATGAGCCCCTCTGGTGTGTATAAAAGGGGACTGTGTACGCAAGTTCTTTGTGCTACTCTATGCAATGCTGAAGGGTATTGTATGGATTGTAGGACCACCCTTAAGGGTTAATAAACCTTGTTTTTGTACTTTGCAGTTTCCGTGCCAACTTCCTTATAGATTCCGTTACAGGAGAGCGAACCCTTGTGCCTTGCGGGCCTAGCTGGGGCCTGTACACATCAATTGGCGCCCGTCACGTGGGGCTCATCGGCGACTCGGATGCTCGAAGGACTGGTCGCGACGAAGGTGAGGAGTTTGGCCGGGGACGTGATCACTGCCAGCGGCGTTTTAGCCCTGGCATCCCGAGGTTTTTCTTCCTTCCCTTCCGAGCTGACCGTCTGGGTGGCGCCGGTCATCGACTGAGACCTCTTCTGTCGGTCCTGCCGTGAGAGCCGTTTGGGCGATTGTGGAGCTTGGCAGTTGGAATCTGGACTCTTGATTGGTAAGAACCGTTGTACGGTACTTGCTCCGAGTTTTTGAAGCCTGGGTTGGCTATTTGAGTTTGATTGATGATGACTAGTCATATTTTGGATTTGTCTTTGTGAATATATATGCGTTGCAACACATATAGGCAGGTAATGTGGAGAGATTTCTCCAGAGTTGTGTAACTTTGAACGGCGCAACGATTAAGTGCCATTTTTTATAATATTGCATATTTTGCATTATTTCTGAGCATGCCTGCTTTCAGCGCACTCCGTAAGTGGTGCTGCTGTTTCGGAAACCGGTTGAACCTCGAGGAATCTGCTCCGGCTCCCCCAGAGGGGACGCCTAATAGGGATATGTATGTGAAGCATGGTCTTTCTTCCATAATGTACAGCACAGTATGGAGGAAATACACAAAGAAGGATCCTGAGTTGCGATGGCCTTTGTATGGATCGTTTGATATACGTAAGATTGAGTATGTGGAACAGTGTATGTGTAAGCGACGTGCTCGTCAGGATATGTTTGAGTGTGTGCGATTATGGGTGAAGGAAGTGCGTGAGCGAGAGAAGCGTGAGAAAGCGCTGTATGATAAAGACCAACGAAAGAATGATCATGTGCGAGCACAGGAAGCGAAGCGTCGGGAGGACAAAGAGCAGGCGGACAGACAAGAGAAAGAGCGTAGGCTCCAAGTTTCGGGTCAATATGTTGTTCGCCAGCCACTTTATCCTGTCCTTAATAATCCTGATGATGATTTTTATTTGCTAGATCGCTCTCCGCCCCCTTATGTTGGCGCATCTGCTCCGCGGCCGCAAGATTCTGGCCCGGCCTCGGGTAAGGTAGACACACGGTCCATGTTATCGGCCGAGCATATGGCTGAGCTTCGGAAACTTTCCCTCCGTGCACTTAAGGGCAAGATGTCTAAGGAGGAGTTGTTCCATACTTGGGGGTCATGGCAAGATAGAGAGAGGGTGTATTTTCTGTCTCATTTCGCGGATGAAGTAATTACTGCTTTCCGAAAATATTCTAGTGTCCTTGAGCCTGACGAAGTGTCTTCGGATGCCGGAGCATTACGTAATGGTGTTTTTTCTCCCCCTAAGGCTCCTGAGGCGGCTCGGCGGTTGTTTGCTTTGCGGGACGAGGTGCTGGCCCTTAGAGAGAAAGCACGCCAACAAACGGAGGAGGAGAAGCAGTCGGATTCGTTTGCAGCAGGGGGCCACTCATCCACCTCCCAGTCAGATAAGGATGACGTAGTGCATGCTAAACCAATGCGAGAGGCAGCGCCTTTGTATGTTCCTCCTAAAGGAGCAGGGACTAGCTCGGACATTACCTCCGCCGATGCTAGGGGATATTTCGTGTATAATTGGGTTTACACTCCGTGGCATAGGGCTGATGTTATGGCATTGAAGAATGCGCTGCCCGACCCTCGCAAGAATCCAGCGGCCTTCTATGAAGAAGTTGAGGGGGCCTTGAATTCTTGCGTTATGACTTTAGCAGACATAGACCTGTTCTTTGGCCTTATTCTACCACCGGATATGTGGCGATCTGTACGAAAGGTAGATGATATAGTTGCCTTTAAGGCCCGGTGGTCTGAGCTTGAGGATGAAGACAGGGAGAGGAAGCCCGCGCAGAAACCGCCGCAGAGTATTTTAGATCTCCCTGCTGCTATTGTGACTAAGCTGAAGACGATTATCCCCCCTAAAAAGATTGACTGGAATATGTTAGCCGCATGTAAACAGAAAGTTGACGAGTCAGTTGCAGATTTCATCACGCGCTTTGAGGAAACGTTTCATGATTTTAGTGGCCAGTCGCTTACTGACGACACTGGCCGCCACCTTTTCGCGGACAAATATGTGGCTAATCTGTTACCGGCAGTTGCGGCCCGTTTAAAAGCGAGCGAGAGTTCCTGGTCCTCCGCGACGCCGACGGCCCTTCTGACTATCGCTCAGTATTATGAGCGTCAGGAGCACGAGGCGAAGGGCCAGGAGGAAAAGAAATCGAAAGATCTTAAGACTAAGGTAATGTTGGCACAAGTTTATGGCCCGCCCCGACGGGGTAATAATAGAGGAAGGGGAGGATCTTATGGTCCCCCTTCGGGCCGATCTGATTTGAATAGGAACCAGTGTGCGTATTGTAAGCAATTGGGCCATTGGGCCAGGGATTGCCCAGTGTTGCGTGCCTCGCGACAGGGGCATACTCCGGGTGGCCCGAGAGGTAGAGGGGGTTCCTCGAGCTTTAAAGGAAATTCTACCGATCATGTTCGTTTCGATACTGCTGGGCAGCACCGAGATAGCTCAAATGTTTTCGATCGCCAGCACCAGTATCACGTATCGGAGATCGATCGGTCGGGATATCATGATTCGCAGCATGCATAGGAATGCGTTGGATGGGGGTCTGAATCAGTTGAGGTGCCGGTCGATCAGACGGGTCCTTATGTATCGGCTGAGGTTTTAGGTTCTACTGATCAGTTCCTAGTAGATACAGGAGCGACACGTAGTGCATTGTCTAGGTACTTGGTTCCGGGGGCTCCCCCATCCGGCTCAGTGGTTACATCGGTAGGGTTTGACGGTACACTCTCCCGAAGCCCTCTTTCACAGCCCCTTATATTTAAGGTTGATTCTTTTTCTGCGCCCTGTCCGTTTCTGCTTGCTCCGTATACACCGGATAACATTATGGGCCTTGATATGTTAAAGCACTTTAGGGCTACGATCCGCTGCTCCCCTGAGGGTGTGAGGGTGATCTTAAATGACAACTACCCCCGGTCAGAGCGGATGTGTACGATATCAGAGGATGCGTTGTTGGCCACCCTCCCTCGAGCTTTATGGGCGACTTCGGACACAGATGTGGGACAAATGGTGATTCCTCCGGTCCACATTAGTGTCCAGGAGGGGGCGGTGTTGCCGCGCCTCCCGCAGTATCGTATTTCCCAGGAGGGCGAGGAGGCTCTCATACAGATTGTGCAAGATTTGATCGCAGTGGGAGTAGTGGAAGAAGTTCCCTATAATATCTGTAACAGTCCGATTCTCCCTATTCTGAAAAAGGACACGGATGCAAAGGTCTATCGGTTCATAATTGATTTGAGGGAGGTAAACAAGATCGTGATACCTCAGTACCCGGTGGTTTCCGATATCACGACGTTGCTTACCTTGGTCCCGCCTATGGCGACCATGTTCTCAGTGATTGATTTGAAAAATGCCTTCTTTTCCATTCCCATTCACCCTGATAGCCGATATCTTTTTGGGTTTACATTAAATAATAGATCTTATCGTTTCTGTAGGATTCCCCAGGGCTATACAGAAAGCCCTAGCATTTACAGTCAGGCTTTGAAACGACAGTTGGATTCCTTTGTCTTACTCGAGGGGGTCGCCCTCATTCAATATGTCGATGACATCTTGTTGGCGGCTGACACCCTGGAGCTGTGTGAGAAAAGCACGCTATCCTTACTTTCCTTTTTAGCCTCCCACAATCATAAGGTATCTCGGAAGAAATTGCAATTCTGTAGACCAAAGGTGACTTATTTGGGTCACCTTTTGTCTAAGGAGGGACGGGCACTCACACCGGATCGTATCCAAGTAATTTTGGATACACCGAGACCATCCACACAGAAGGATGTCCGTGCATTTTTGGGCCTCGTTTCTTTTTGTAGACAGTGGATATTGGGGTTTTCACACATAGCTAAGCCATTGTTAGCCCTTTTGACAAAGGATACACCTATCCCAATCCCTTGGTCAGATGAGTGTGATGCTGCTTTTCAGCAACTGCGACAGGCCCTTTGTTCAGCACCAGTGTTAGGGACCCCTGATTATGCAAAACCCTTTTCGTTGTATGTGCATGAGAAAGATGGATGTGCATTGTCAGTTTTAGTACAGATGCACGGCGACAAGCAGCGCCCTTGTGCATATTTCTCGGCTGTACTTGATCCTGTCGCCCGAGCATTGCCTGGTTGTTTTCGCTCGGTTGCGGCGACAGCTGTGTCAATACGCCAAAGCGAGGGAATTGTGTTATCTCACAAGCTGTTGGTATTAGTCCCCCATGCTGTTGATGCCCTGCTTAATCAAACAAAGACGCAGCATTTGACCAGTGCCCGTTTGACGGGATATGAGTTGACGCTTTTGGCTCCTCATATTACGTTGAAAAGGTGCGTAACACTAAACCCGGCAACATTGTTGCCATACCCCGAAACTCAGCCTGAGGCGCGGAAAGCGCATGATTGTATTCTTGTGACTGAGGAACAAACAAAGGGTCGTATTGATCTCCAGGATACGCCCTTTCCAGATGTAGATGGAGAACTGTGGGTGGATGGATCCTGTCTGAAGCTACCAGATGGTACGACTTCAGCAGCATATGCAATTACCACATTACAAACGATAGTGGAGACAGCACGCATACCACAGAAATCAGCTCAAGCAGCGGAACTGATAGCATTAACACGAGCATGTGAGCTCAGTACAGGATTATGTGTGAATGTTTATACAGATAGCCGCTATGCCTTCGGAGTAGCGCATGACTTCGGCCTACTCTGGAAGGAGAGAGGGTTTTTAACGTCACATGGGGCGCAGATAATGCATGGAGAGTTAGTTCACAATCTTTTAACCGCATTGACATACCCAAAGAAAATTGCCATTGTTAAGTGTAGCGCCCATAGGAAAATAGTTGATAAAGTGGGAGAAGGGAATGCGTTAGCAGATCGAGTAGCACGGGAGACTGCGATGCAGCCCGGTGCTACTGCCATGTATGTAGTAAAGTCACAGGTGGAAAGATGGCGTGATGCGAAGGAGGAAGTGCGAGAAATGCAAAGGACCGCTTCTGATAAAGAGCGGGAGCAATGGGCTAGCGAGGGAGAGTTGGATGACGAGGGTTGCTGGAGAAATAAACAAATGGATAGATGGAAATTACCCACGGCCTTTGTACAACCTATGGTTCAGATGGCACATGGGCTAGCACATGTTGGAGCTTCCGCAATAGTGAAATTGCTTACTCAAGTTTGGGAGCATCCAGAGATTGCTAGCACGGCAAAGAGGGTGGTGCAGACTTGTATGATCTGTCTGAAGTATAACCCAGGAAAGGGTACTCGAACTCCAGCAGGAGGATTTGCGACACCTACTGCACCCTTTGAGGTTCTGCAGATGGATTACATCCAGCTCGAGCGCTGTAATAATTTGAAGTATGTTCTAGTAGTGGTCTGCGCTTTCAGCAAATGGGTTGAAGCGTACCCTACGAAAGACAATACTGCAATGACTACTGCGAAGCTGCTGCTGAAGGAGTTTTTCCCCCGATATGGCGTTTGTAGACTTCTGTGGAGTGATAATGGCCCTCACTTTGTAGCGGATGTTATAAAGTATGTCTTGAAGGGTCTAGGCATCACTCAGAAGTTCCACGCCGTGTTTCACCCTCAGTCTGCAGGCCTAGTCGAGAAGTATAATGGTACACTGAAGCTTAAAATAGCCAAAATTCAAGCTTCGATGTCTTTGACTTGGCCAGACGCCCTGCCACTGGCGTTATTGTCAATTAGATCAGTACCGCACTCTCGAACTGGCCTTACGCCATATGAAGTGGTATTCGGACGCCCAATGAATATTTGGGGTCCACCAAGGCCTAAGGCTGTGTATGATGTACCTTGTGTAATGATGAGTGATTATCTGGCACAGTTAACGGATAACTTGGTTTCTATTCATCAACAGGTCCGAGAGGCGCTCCCTGATCGGTCTACCGGTGAAGGACATGGTCTCCGGCCTGGTGACCATGTGATGGTGAAAGTCTTTGACAGAACGAACAGCTTGGAACCGAGATGGGTGGGCCCTGAGCAAGTCCTCCTTGCAACGAGGACGGCTGTGCGAGTCTCGAACAGGAAGAATTGGATCCATTCCTTGCATTGTCGAAAGGTACCGCCCGGATTGGTGGAGTCTGCCGTGCTGACCGATCAACGAGAAATCCTGGCAGCAGAGACAGGCCGTGCTGCAGAGCCAGGTGACACTGAGGAGCTTTTTCCGGACCACGCGACTTCTGGAGGAAGGCGATATCATCTTCGACCACGGAAGTGAGTTTTCCAGTACCGGGACACACTGTCAGAACGGCCCTTGGGTTAGTGAAACGGAGAGCCGATGAGGCAAGGGGGGGGGGGATCAGCCCTGCATTAGTGTAGCGACACCCGTCTTGGCCCGCTGGTGAAGAAATCAACCGCTGCCCAAGGGGAAGAGTTCTGACAGACTTTTTAGTTTCAGGATGATATCAGGGTATTGTTTCCTTTGACATGGAGAAGAAGAAAATCCTTTGTGCGTTGGGGTTCATGCTAACAGTAGCTATTGTTGGGATAACAACATGGTTTGTAGAGGAGGTAACTCCTGCTCGGAAAACACTTGTGTTGACGACTCCGGTGCCTGCGGAGCACTACTTCTATACATTGCCGTATCAAGAGTTGAAGCATCGACAGTCTTATTTGAATAACACTTTCATTCAGATGCTGCATCATACCCACGTTGCTACAAACGCTACGAACTGTTGGATATGTGGGATGATGCCGGCCCATCAGAAGAAAGGAGGTACGCCATTCATACCACTTCCTTTCTCTCATAATGGCTCTTGTAGAGCATGGTACACCTTACTGTTTGCCACTCGGAAACCGACAGTGGGACGATTGCTTTTTAGACTTAATAAAGAATGCCATCAAGACAAGAATGGGTATCCACAAGCGAATGGGACAATTTGGGAGTGGGAAGAGTACCGACCAGACAATGAATCCATTCCCTACATCTTCACGAACACCAGAGACACTGTGGGGAAGGGCAAATTCGTGATCCAAGTGGCACAGGCTCAAGCGGACCTGTGTGTCCAGAGTGTGGGTTTTATCCCTGTTGGTGTCAGTGATTGCCTAACTGTCTTGAACATTGATGGGTTGAACAACAGTACCTTCCTAGCGTCCCATAATACCTATTTTGTGTGCGGAAATAAAGGTTATTACCGTTTGCCGGCTGGGTGGTCTGGGGTATGTTATGTATCCTTCCTATTACCTCCTGTATTCCTAGCACCAGCATCTTACCATAAGGACTTGAAATTGTTGAATAATGTGACTGTAAATAGGTATAAACGTACTTTATCGATTGATGATGTGGATCAAACTGATACCAGCTTGCAGCAGTATATTGATTTTAACTTAGGACTGTTTTTCTTTGTTGGAGCCGCTTTGAATAGTAGGAAGATCCGAAGATTAACAAGAGTGGTAGAAGCTGTGACAAATCAGACTGCTGCTGCTCTTGGGAATCTTACGGAAGAGTTACAAATAACTAGGATTGTTGCATTGCAGAATCGTATGGTATTAGATGTAATGCTAGCTGATCGAGGTGGAGCCTGTAAAATTATTGGAAGCAGTTGCTGTGTGTTCATCCCTGATCATACGCCATCCGTTTATAACGCCATTAACAAGTTGCATAAAATAGCAGCTGAAATCCACACAGAAAACGGCACTTGGTCCTTTTCTGGATGGTTTTGGGCATTGGTTACTGCCTGGGGATGGAAGGTCTTAACTGGTCTCTGTATTATTATAGCAATTCTGTTCTTTTTCTGTATGTGTGTTCAATGTGGACCATTGTTCTGTTCTGTATGCATTTCATTTTGCATTCCGGATAAGAAAGCTATTGCCGATGTTGCTCATCAGAAGCGTCTAGCTAAAGAGGTTAAAGGAATGATGATAATTGACATATATGATGATTTTTGGAAGCCGGATGTCTTCAGTAAATGCTGAAAGGGTCGTCTGTTGTAATTAGAGCAGCGATGTGATTAAGCATTTACTGACGACATTAATGCTTTCCCTTTAGATCATGTTTTCTCCGTTATGTTGACCGAAGTTTGGACTCCATTTTGTATTGTCATGCTGCCACGTGTTCGCCACGAGGAGAGTCCGACCTTTGTGTTAGTTGCTCTTGTAATCTGCCTAGTAACAGTTTATAAATAGCTCTCTCTTGTCCATTTGGCGCATGCCCAGACTTGACCACATCTGTTATCATTAGCCTTGCTTGACCATGTGTTTCGCGGGCTCAAGAAGTGTGTTGGCTCCGCCTATGTATTGATTCAGTATCGAGAATGACCATAAATGGTAATGTTCTTCGGCCTCATGTTGTATCCACCCACTTATGAGCCCCTCTGGTGTGTATAAAAGGGGACTGTGTACGCAAGTTCTTTGTGCTACTCTATGCAATGCTGAAGGGTATTGTATGGATTGTAGGACCACCCTTAAGGGTTAATAAACCTTGTTTTTGTACTTTGCAGTTTCCGTGCCAACTTCCTTATAGATTCCGTTACAGGAGAGCGAACCCTTGTGCCTTGCGGGCCTAGCTGGGGCCTGTACACATCACCTGGGGGCCTGTGTCCAGTCTGAATCAGGAAGTAAGTGCCAAACAGGTATGGCATCAACATCCTCAGTGCATAGACCACAGCAAAAGCTTACATTTCTAAAGCACTCCACATGTGTTCCCTGGGGAGTAACCTCCTGGAGATGAAAACTACAGGTTGGTCTAGGCCCTCCTCATTAATTTACAACAGTACTACCCATACGTCATGCTCTGAGGTATCTGTTTGAACAATAAATTCCTTGGAGGAGTCACGAGCCTTGAGTGCAGGGACTGGGCACATGGCCTGCTTAAAGGAGTCAAATGCAGTTTGGCATGTCTCTGTCTAAATCACATTTCTGACCTGCTTCTTATAAGTCAGCTCTATCAATGGGGCAACAATGGTGCCATACCCCTTGACAAACCTCCTGCAGTACCCAGTGGTGCCCAAAAATGCTTAGACCTCAGTCTGGGTTTTGGGAAGCCCCAGGCCATGACAGTCTCTATCTTGGCCTGGAGGGGCTGCACCTTACCCCTGCACACTAAATGTCCCAAGTATACCACAGAGCTCTGCCCTACCTGGCACTTACTTGCCTTGTTATTCAGGCCCAATAACATAACACAAGTGATCCTTGAGGAATCATTCAACTGAAACTTATTATTTAAGAGTCATCACTAAAGTGAACAAAGTATTCAAAACTCAGAAGGTTTCTCATCCATAGAAATTTCTTTTATATATTAGAGTCAATCATTTTTATCACAAAAACGTTATCAAAAGAACATAGAAAAACATACATTCATAATATCATGTATGGCAACAAATTAACTACTGACTCAATTTATATAACATGAACGGTAGTGATAAACACCTTTTGTTATGCAGTATGGACAGTACATGAAATCAACCATACATTAAAATCAAATCATAGTTTATATTAATTTCATTGTGCATCAACACATAGCAATATAAACAAAAAGGTGTGGTAGCGTCAACGTTTCGGTCTCATATAATGTCTATCGAATCCACGAGACCATCCTCAGGACGATAATGTTGCACCATGAATCTAGCATAACAAAAAATCATAATCAAGATATAGAAAAACCTGAGTTCAAAAAGTATTGTCTGCTCATTACTCAAAGAGATAGAGTGCACCATCTCTCTATCCAACCATCATGTGCCAGAACACCCAATCTATAATCCAAAACTGTATGAACTCATGCAAAGACCCAAAATATATAATCATGATAGATTTAACCCTACACCAATGGTGACAAACAAACTCACATCACCACCAATGTCATAATCTTACTTGTTTCAAAACCAGATATCTCTCTGCAACTTCCACCTAAAAACAATGTCAAAACATGAGAACCAAAAACTCGCCACAGCAGAACACCAAAAGTGAAACACTCACCCACTACTCCTAAAGTAGTCCTCAAATTTAAAACGCTAAATAATTTGGATCATGAGTATATTTGCGTACTTTCAATAACCATTAAAAAGACACCTGTGCATTGTTGACTACAAATAACATTCTGCTTACAAAAACAAACGTTGTGCTTACAAACAACCTTTACGTGATATTCCGCAATTTTAACTTACAAAATGGAATAAAATGCAAGTGCCACAGTATGATTCATACCCTAATGACACGAAACTCAAAACAAAATAAAATAAACACATACAAAGACTCTGCACATGCAGTGGACGCTGACTTACTTCATCAGGACGTGAATCAATCCGTCCACCACCCGAGAGCGAGACCGAGTGTGGACGCTGTATCTCACCTGACCTATAACCTTTTCCTTCGTACCACGCTCGAACGTCAAAAGCGTGTCGGCCATCTTAGGTGCATTTTTTTAAGTGTTTATAAATTGCATCGTGTCATTAATTCTCTCTTTTCACAATATCAAAAAAACAGACAGGCAGTTCAAACACGCAACAGGTAATTCCCAGATATAAAAGGATCCAAATGAGTAGTTCACAGACAAGATGTTGAAACCAATATAGCGCGTTGTCAAATAACCAGTTAGCGTCAGCTATCTATCAACAACCAACACTTCTACTATAATGGAAGGAATATTTCAGAATATAAAGTATCTCTTTCTCGAGAATTGTACTCAATATCAAGGACATATATATATATTATCTACTGGCGGTCGCCAGTAGATAGTTATAGTTAGGACCGGGTTTCCATAGGAAATCTGAAAATTCTATTTTGAATAACTTTGGCGCCGGTTGACGAATCCTCGCGAAATTTTCAAAACTAATGGGGCGCTCCGCTCAGCTCCTACCCTGAAAGTCTCGGAATGATTTTTCAAGCGGGGCTGAGAAAAAAGGGGTTCCCAAAACGTGTTTTCCCCAGGCATTTTCCCATAGGACCTTTAGTCGGAGGTACAGCCCGAACGGCTGAACAGAATTACTTGAAATTTGGCAAAGAGGTAGTCCTCAGGTCAGGCATGTGCCTTTTGCATATATGGTGTCAATCTGTTCAGTAGTTCCTGAGAAAATTGCATTTAAAAGTACATAAATATCTATAAGCGCGCACCGTGCGCGCACCCTAACGTGCGCGAGCGCAATTCTGATTGGTGGTTACATGTCAGTCAACATTCGAATCGGTCGAAATCAGGAAGTGTCGGCCGCCATTTTGTGTGTTTGGTGTGTGACAATGAAAAAGAAAGGCGGAGAACGTGAAAAGGGGGCAGGGTAGAGAGTTCCTGACCCCCTAGCCTTTGTCAGGGGGTCTCTGAAGGACCCCGAAGGGTGAAAAAAACATTTTATTTTATTTTCAAAAATTCGCGGGGTGCGTGCACCGTGCGCGCACGGTGAAAAACCTTAAAAAAAAACATTTTAAACGCGACCGCCAGTAGATAATATATATATATATATATATATATATATATATATATATATATATATATATAATCTACTGGCGGTCGCCAGTAGATAGTTATAGTTAGGACCGTGTTTCCATAGGAAATCTCAAAATTCTATTTGGAATAACTTTGGCGCCGGTTGACGAATCCTCGCGAAATTTTCAAAACTAATGGGGCGCTCCGTTCAGCTCCTACCCTGAAAGTCTCGGGGTGATTCGTCAAGCGGGGGCTGAGAAAAAAGGGGGGTCCCAAAACGCGTTTTACCCATGCATTTTTCCATAGGACCTTTAGACGCAGCTACAGCCTGAACGGCTGAACAGAATTACTTGAAATTTGGCAGAGAGGTAGCCATAAGATCAAGGAAGTGCCTTTTGCAGGTCTGGTGTAAATCTGTTCAGTATTTCCTGAGAAAATAGCATTTAAAAGCATATCAATATCTATACGCGCGCACGGTGCGCGCACCGTGCGAGCACCCTAACGTGCGCAAGCATAATTCTGATTGGTGGTTACATGTTAGTCAATGTTCGAATCGGTCGAAATCAGGAAGTGTTGGCTGCCATTTTGTTTGTTTTCAGTGCAAGAGTGAAAAAGGAAGGTGGCGAACGTGAAAAGGAGGCAGGGTAGAGAGTTCCTGACCCCCTAGCCTTTGTCAGGGGGTCCCTGAAGGACCCCGAAGGCGGAAAAATATATATATTTTTTTCTAAAATCGCGGGGGTGCACGCACCGTGCGCGCACAGTGAAAACCCCCCAAAAAAAAATGTTTTTTTTTAAATCGCGGGGGTGCGCGCACCGTGAAAACCCCCCCCAAAAAATTATATTTTAATACGTAGTTTATTGTAAGATAAATATATATAAAAAAAATAAAAATACATAAATAAATTAGCATTTAAAAAACGTACAAATTCACTGAAAAAACCATAGGTTTCACACACGTTATAGTTAGGAATTAGCATTTAAAAAACCTTGCAAATTCACTTAAAAAACCATAGGTTTCACACATGTTATAGTTAGGTGGATATTTCACTCGTAAAAAACCAATGAAATTCCCCCGTTATAGTTAGTTCAGATAACTATAACTCGTGCGACCGCCACTCTATCACAAGGATGATGTCATCAGTGATGTCATGAGTGATGCCACTGACCATGTCATGAGTGATGTAATATGTGACGTCATGAGCAGTGGATTGCGGGCGCGCGAGTTATAGTTATCTGAACTAACTATAACGAGGAGGTGACGGCGTTTTGTGCTGCCAACGAAGCAGGTACGGAACCGCGTTGTGATTGAGCACAGGTGGGGAGGCGTGCACCCGGGGAACTTGCTCCTGACCAAAATCTTAAGAGGGCTGGTTCCATTACGGGTCACATCATAGGATTACTCTTTACAAGCACACTATAATACCGATTACGATCCGGTAAAAACCGGGTACGAACCGTCGGTCGGAGAGTTTTCTCCGTCCGACTCGTACCCGGTCGGCAAACTTTACAAACATGGAATTACGATTAGCACGGAAACACCATTTCCGTACGAATCGTAAAAAACACCGACCGACGAAAATTATACGTACGAATGTGATCCGGAAATGCTGCGACGTGACGTCGGGACGCTTTCAGGCAGCGTTTCACGACCCAGGAAGTACGATTCGGACCGACAGCAGTCCGGACGGTGATATTTTCACGGCACCCAAAAAGTGCCGGAAAAGCGAAGTACGGCGCGAAACGACCAGAGTAGGTGGCCCGGTATGCACCGTCCCCCCCCCCTAGCCCCCGTATGTATGCACCGTCCCCCCCCAGCCCCCGTATGTACGCAATGTCCCCCCCCTCAGCCCCCGTATGTACGCACCGTCCCCCCCCAGCCCCCGTATGTTCGAGTCATACCCCCACCCGTGTATGTACACCCCTGTACGTGTCGTACTCCCCGTGTATGTACACCCCTGTACGTTCGAGTCGTACCCCCACCCGTGTATGTACACCCCTGTACGTGTCGTACTCCCCCGTGTATGTACACCCCTGTATGTTCGAGTCGTACCCCCACCCGTGTATGTACACCCCTGTACGTGTCGTACTCCCCAGTGTATGTACACCCCTGTACGTTCGAGTCGTACCCCCACCCGTGTATGTACACCCCTGTACGTGTCGTACTCCCCCGTGTATGTACACCCCTGTACGTTCGAGTCGTACCCCCACGAGGGGGTGTACCTACACGGGGGAGTACGACACGTACAGGGGTGTACATACACGGGTGGGGTACAACTCGAACGTACAAGGGTGTACATACACGGGTGGGGGTACGACTCGAACGTACGGGGGCTGGGGGGGTACGACTCGAACGTATGGGGGCTGGGGGGAGTGTTGGGCGCGTATGCGGGCACATGTCTCCATGGTTGCAATGGGAGTTCGGTGCGGACGGTGTTTTTACCCTACGGTTGTGAGATCGGACGCACGGGTAGGATCGTGATTCCTCGGTCGGACTTCACTTTTCACATTTGTATGGTAAATCGTCCGGGGACGTGTCGGACACATTTTCTGACCCGAGGACGTGTGGGGAATGATTCCCAATGCGGTTCGTATGGACTTTTTATCATGCGAATCGTGATTGCCAGTTTGTACGGCACTTGTACGATTCGTACGGTAAAAAGACCGGATACGAGTCGTACGGGGACATTTTTTACCGGATCGTAATTGGCACCTATGTCCACCGCAGCGCTACGCAGCAGAGAATCGGCTGCAGAAGGGATGTTTTCAGACGCACCCTCTACATCACAGTCCCAAATATTCAGGGGGACTAATAAGGAAACAATCCATGAACAAGGATTAAAAGAAAAATATCGCATACTGGAGAAGCTTATGCGGCAAGAACAATCAAAATGGGGGAATCAAAATCCCTGCAGGGATATCTGGATGTGGGCAGAATACCGAGGGGTTTGCGCATCATGATAGCCCCTAGCTATGATACCCCAAACCCCTTAATGATGGCCGAGTGGGCGGAAATCAACTTGGAATCCTCAAGGAAATTGGTCCAAGTACTGGTAAAATATGCTATCATAGACCGCGAGGCATTACAACTCAAAATAGACGCCCTGGAATCAGAAATAAAAGCATTAGGGGATCCTCAACAAACCAAATTACACGAGGAAATGGTTAATAGACTGGCTAAAGAGAAAGATAAAATCAAACAACGCAAAGCTTTCAAGTTCCAAAGGGACAAGGATGACTATGCGAGTGGACAGATCTTTACTTTCTCACGTAAATTTGATGTATACAGATCAAAGGCGGCAGACCAACATGGACAATTGCACAAAACCGCCCCAGCGTCCAATATCCAAGATGAAACAGCTTCAGATCTAAGCTCAGCTGTGGAGAGCGAATCAGAAGCTGAAGGAAGACTAGACCGAACACATTCAAATGCCATCAAACCTACCTTTGGGGAGGAACTCGACTACATGAGAAGAAGCTGACGGGAAACATTGAGGCCACGTAACCAACCGGCAAAAAACGACGAACAACGTCTAGAAGACAAAGGAGAAAAGCAAGGAAACGCAACTTACAACAAGCATCCGAACAGGGGGAGAGGACGACGAGGAGGATGGAGAAACAGGCAGTAAACAATCCTCCTGCAACGACATCGACGGCCAAAACAATAATCAATTTGGCTAATATCAATCTGACCCAGGCCGAAAAACAGTTACTGTCCTTAGGATTATCATACTGTCCTCAGTCTGACTTTGATTATCCAACAACTCGCGTAGATGTCTACAAATTTATCCGTAAACTGAAACTCAAAAAGTTCCATGAATTAAAATCACGGTCCAGAGATGAAAGTACGGATACGGTGAAAAACACAAGTGACACCTGTGAACTACTAGTGGCAGACTTAGAGGCCCTGAGAAACCTACAAGAATTGGCGAATGAATCAGACGTATCTACAAATAGATCAAGTCAAAGCCTGCCTTCCGAACCAGGTACCAAAGATCAATCGTTGGAAATTAATGTGAATACGAAACCTACTACTCCTTTTAAGGCGAAGTCTAAATTTATGCCCATCATGCCGCGTGATTCCATCGATGTCTTCAATGAACAGGTCGTGGCACAAATTAAGAAACTTAACATCAACATCAATAAACAAAAAAGGAAATTAACTAATCATGAAAGACAATATAACCAATTGATGACAAAATTAAACAAAGAAAACAAAACAGTCATCAGAAACTCCGATAAAGGGGGAAACATTGTACTATGGCCAATGAATGAATATATGGAAGAAGCCTACTTGCAACTGAACGACGTGCAATGTTACCGTAGAAGTACTGTACTAAAGTATAAAGCCATGATAAATCAATTCCATTCTTAGTTATTGGCCTGGAAGAGTGTGGGACTTTTGAGTATGGAAGAGTTCAAATATTTAAAAACAGAACACCCAAAAACTCCATCTATGTACTTTATTCCTAAAGTTCATAAAAACATTCGCAAGCCCCCCGGAAGACCAATAATAGCTGCCATCAATGGACCATTAGAGCACATGTCACGCTATATTGATTTTTTCCTCCAAGAACATGTGAAAAAATTGAAATCATTTGTGCAGGACACGGGGGATTTCATCAGGAAAATTGACAATATCCAATGGCAAGAAGGATATTTTCTCCTGGCCTTAGATGTATCCTCACTATATACGTGTATCAAGAACCAGGATAGTCTTAGGGCAGTTGATTATTTTTTGGCAAATAGACCATTATACTATGCACAGCATAATAAGTTGATAATGGACATGTTGGGTTTCTGCCTTGAGAATAATTTCTTTATGTTCAAACATCAGATGTTCCAGCAAATTCAAGGCGTTGCTATGGGGGCCAGCTTCTCCCCCAGCTACGCTTGTCTTTTCATGGGCTGGTGGGAGGAGCTGGTCCTCATGAAAACGTATGAAGAGACATACAAAGAGAATATCGTATGCTGGTTACGCTATATAGATGACCTATTCATTATATGGCAGGGAACCCAGGACAAAGCCATTGAATTTGTCAAATCGTTAAATATCAATGATGTAAACTTACAGTTCACTTCCAATATAAGCAACACAAGTATAACCTTCCTAGATGTTCAGGTCAACATAGCGAATAATAGCATGAACACTTCACTGCATCGTAAGGAAACGGCAGGCAACACTCTGTTACATGCTTCGAGTGCACATCCTCCGCACTTGATATATAGCATTCCGTATGGGGAAATGCTTCGAATCCGCAGAATATGTAGTGAGGATGAGGACTGTAACAACAAACAGCAAGAATGCAGACAGCGATTCCTTGATAGGGGAAATGCATCCATCCAAAGTGCGATTGACAAATCAAAAAGGCTTCTGAGACATGAGCTCATAAATAATGTGACAAAGAGAAAGGACAAGGGAGAAACTCTAGTTGAGCCTACTAGACTTATCCTTACATATTCCAAGCAGGAACAACAGATAAGAACTATAATAAGAAGGAATTGGCCAATAGTTCATGATGACCCTATAATTGGTACACTTTTGCCCAAACAACCTGCCATTACATACAGAAGAGCGGCCACAATGGCAAAAGCTCTAGTAAAGAAAAACCCTGAGGAAAGTAAGAAAGTGGGTTGGCTGGTGGCCAGGAAAGGTTTTTTCAAATGCTCTGTCTGTAAAGCTTGTAACTATGCTTCAAACAGAACTACTTACCAGACAGCGTTCAATGGCACGACACGAGAAATCAAACATCATTTGACTTGTCGTACTGACTTCGCTATATATGTGTTACAGTGCTCCTGTAACAACTTATTATATATAGGTAGCACCAAGTTACAAGTACATAAGCGCATATTGCAGCACATTAGAGCCATTACTAATAGCGACCCAACCTATCCTGTAGCAAGGCATTTCAAGACACAACATGACAATAATCTAAAACATCTTCAGTACTATGTCATTGATACGATACCTCCACTCGACAGAGGGGGAGATCGGGAACAAAAACTTAGGCGCCTTGAAACACGCTACATTTTAGAGCTAGACACCAAGCATCCAGGAGGTCTTAATACTAGCGAGGATCTGTACACATACCTTGACTAGACACACTTCTATCAGCTGTATAATGGCATTTTTTTTCCTTTCCTTCATTTCCTAATTATTGCCAGAGATAAATGGAATTCAATTGGATGATGGTATGATGTGCTAGGATTGTATATTTATGTGGAAGAATATTTTAATATTGTATATACCAACATCTAAGTACAATGATACTTCTTTTTACATGTTTTACATTGTATGCTTGACACATCTTACTATCGTTTTATGAATCTTAACTCTCCTTTCAGCAAAAATGTTCAATTGTCCTATGAATCAAGACCTTTTAATGAATTTATCTTTGCACAGACAATAATGATATGTTACAATGTTGGTATTTTACCTACTTTGTTAGGGGAGGTTTTTACAGACACTATATGTGGGTGTTTTAAGAATCTATTTATTTATATTTATATTTATATATTTATGTATTTAATATATTTTATACAAGTATCTATGAAGGTCTGCTAGAGCTAGGAACGTCCAGCAATTATCTAAGCCCCCACAACATATATTCAGTCTGTCCATGAGGTAATAGTTGACATTATAATAGAGCATATGGCATATAGGTGACTTCGGTCGGCGATATATATATTTTTTTAGAACTTATAGCTCAGACATTTATAGTCTGTGACACTAGATAGCATCCTTGTTGTTATTACATTTGCACATACTGGGAGGTTATATTTTAACAACCAATCCCCTTGCACATTTTTTTATTACTTTTTAAGCACTTACACTTTATTGAAATTTCAACACCGGTTCTCTTGCTAATTTCCTAAAATTTATTTTTTTAATATTTAATGGTATACACGGGTATAATCATTTTTATCACACAGGTCCTATGCAAAACAATTAGTCAACAAATGGAAAACACAAAGGTTTTTGGCATTTAGGCAATTATTCCAACCTTTGAAGTGACTTCTTAGATATAAAATATTGAAATATTATATCAACAGCAGTCATGACAATCAGGTCATGTTACAATGAGAGGCATTTAGCGATAAAATAGTAATGCCTGATGTCTTTCTTTTAAATTACACATTTGTAATTTTATAGTATGTTTTTTATGTTGATTGTATTGATTGTACCATGTGACCTTGCACTAGCACTTTGAAAATGAATGTCTCCCGTGTAAGCGCTGTCATGTGATCAAGGCAGAGGAGCTGCCAAAACGCGTCATGGTGGAGAGTGGCTTGTAAATAAAATCTATCAAGCACCTATCTGGGTCCTATCTCGCTTTGTTCCAGCGGAGCGGTATGGAGTTATAGAGCGAGCGTTCATTGATATATGTATATATATGTATATATATGTATATATATGTATATATATATATATATATATATATAAAAGGTAAAAGGTTGCCGCTCCGGTGGCACGCACTCGCTGAAGGTAGGCCATGAGCAGGGCTCAACACAAGCAACATCTCCCCATACTGATGCTGCTGACGCGTTTCGGGATAGCTCCCTCCCTCTGGGCAGGTAAACCAAGAAATAAGAGGCAAACAGTTCAACCATTTAGTCCCTTCTTTAATCTGCATGATGTACTACCTCGATCACAATCAGGTGGGTAATGCGCTTTGCATGATGGGACTGGTAGTCCATATTTACATATCCAAGTGGGTGTTGCCTTATACTTGTTCGAAAAAGTTTTTCTCATGGGACAACCAATGCTGAAAGTGTAGCGCTGAAATTAAAGAAGACCCCTCCAGCTCCGCATCGCAATGACAGTGCACAGCTGCGGACCCACTCGGGTCTCATGGTGGTGCGAGCCGTGGCCTGGGCTTGGCCACTAATCTTGAAAGGTAAGAGGTTGCCGCTCCGGTGGCACGCACTCGCTGAAGGTAGGCCATGAGCAGGGCTCAACACAAGCAACATCTCCCCATACTGATGCTGCCGACGCGTTTCGGGATAGCTCCCTTCCTCTCGGCAGGTAAACCAAGAAATAAGAGGCAAACAGTTCAACCATTTAGTCCCTTCTTTAATCTGCATGATGCACTACCTCGATCACAATCAGGTGGGTAATGCGCTTTGCATGATGGGACTAGTAGTCCATATTTACATATCCAAGTGGGTGTTGCCTTATACTTGTTCGAAAAAGTTTTTCTCATGGGACAACCAATGCTGAAAGTGTAGCGCTGAAATTAAAGAAGACCCCTCCAGCTCCTCATCGCAATGACAGTGCACAGCTGCGGACCCACTCGGGTCTCGTGGTGGTGCGAGCCGTGGCCTGGGCTTGGCCACTAATCTTGAAAGGTAAGAGGTTGCCACTCCGGTGGCACGCACTCGCTGAAGGTAGGCCATGAGCAGGGCTCAACACAAGCAACATCTCCCCATACTGATGCTGCCGTCGCGTTTCGGGATAGCTCCCTTCCTCTGGGCAGGTAAACCAAGAAATAAGAGGCAAACAGTTCAACCATTTAGTCCCTTCTTTAATCTGCATGATGCACTACTTCCATCACAATCAGGTGGGTAATGCGCTTTGCATGATGGGACTGGTAGTCCATATTTACATATCCAAGTGGGTGTTGCCTTATACTTGTTCGAAAAAGTTTTTCTCATGGGACAACCAATGCTGAAAGTGTAGCGCTGAAATTAAAGAAGACCCCTCCAGCTCCGCATCGCAGTGACAGTGCACAGCTGCGGACCCACTCGGGTCTCGTGGTGGTGCGAGACCACGAAACGCGTCAGGCTGGACATTTATTTGGTGAGGCATGGCTGCTGTTTCCTCGCTGTAACCCTCCCAATAAAGAATGTTGGCAACAGAACATCCTGTCGTGAGGCTCCTCCATTGCAGGCAACTGTGTTTGTTTGAGATATATATATATACGTGCTGTGTTGGTGCTGGCTCTGATTAAACTCTCCTGAAGCATGACTGGTGTCTGTGTGCTTTCTTCTTCGCCTGTCTGGAAGTGGGAGAATGCGCTTGGTGTTTGTATATATATATATATATAGATCCAGAACAAAGATCCCATGTTTGGAAACGCACTCAAATCGGACAATTTTAGGCACCCAAGCATTCTTCAGCTCTGACGATTTATCTTGGCCTTACGCGTTTCGGAGTATATATATATATATTACCTACTGGCGGTCGCCAGTAGGTAGTTATAGTTAGGACCACGTTTCCATAGGAATTCCGCAACATTATATTTGGAATAACTTTTGCGCTGGCTGACGAATCCTCGCGAATTTTTCAAAATAGGTGGGGCGCTACGCTCCGCTCCTACCCTGAAAGTCTCGGGGGGATTCGTCAAGCGGGGGCTGAGATAAAAGGGGGGTCCCAAAATGCGTTTTTCCCATGCATTTTTCCATAGGACCTTTAGACACAGCTACAGCCCGAACGGCTGAACAGAATTACTTGAAATTTGGCAGAGAGGTAGTCCTCAGGTCAAGGAAGTGCCTTTTGTAGGTTTGGTGTAAATCTGTTCAGTAGATTCTGAGAAAATAGCCTTTAAATCAATATATATATATCTGAGCCAGCTTACGGTGTGCTTACGGTACGCTTACCGTACGCGTACGGTGGCGTGCGCGAGCGCTATTCTGATTGGCTCTTAGATCTTAGTAAACATTTGAATCGGTCAAAACCAGGAAGCGGCGGCTGCCATTTCGTGTGTTTCACTCAGAAAAAAAAAGAGTGATATCTTGAAAAGGGGGAAGGAGGAGAGTTACAGACCCCCTAACATTTGTAAGGGGGTCAAAGAAGGACAGAAAAGTACAAAGACAACATTTATTGATTTTAAAAAAAATCGCGGGGTACGCGTACGGTAAGCTTACCGTAAGCGTACGGTAGAAAAAAAAAATAAAAAAAGAAATGAAATTCAGATTTAAGTGTTTAGATATTAGGGGGCTCTAAAAAGAGCCGTTGTGTTTATGAAGTGATTTTTTAGTGGTACCTACAAGTAAGTACCGATGCAGAGTCTAAGGTTCAAGAGGAAGACTCTGTTCCCTTCATCATTGAAGTGCACACCATCTCCTCTATAAATGTCTTGCATGTCGTAACCCAAGTTGTTGTGGTAAATGGAACCCATACCATAGTCACGGAGGAAAGCAGAAACAGATTTGTTGACGTGCTTTCTTGCTTTGTCAATCTGCGGACAGAAATGATTGGACCAGTTCCATTTTTGCCTTTGGCATATGTTAGAAAACACAAAGGCAGTTTTAGGGAAAAGTGAAAACAGTTGTGCAAAGGTGTCCTTCATAAGCATTTCCAGACCTACCCCAGTCAAAGTGCCTAGGTCATTGCCACCACAGTGCACTATTATGAGGTCAGGGTGTTGGATGTGCATGAAGGATTTCACCAATGGCATCAATTGGTGCCACTTTAACCCTCTCTGACCAATCCATTTAATGTCTACATTTGGCAAAGCAAGGTCTCTCACCATATCTGTTTTCTCTGCATACTTTTCACTACAGAAGACATAGCTGTGCCCTACAATCCACACTGTGAACATCTTCAAAGGAGAACTGGATGCACTCAGGAGGTGTCTTTCAGTAGAATGGCAATATGAAAAGAAAGACAGTTTGGAAATGGAGGCATACATATTTTTTTCATAAAAAAAAGAACTGATTGGCTGTTTCATACCATTCTAGAATAAAAACTAGGCTGTATGTGTAAATTAATAGAAGCATGTTTTGTATTGGTACAGAAAAATGTATTACCAAAGAACAGTACTATGGATTTGCTGTTAGGTTTGAAAAGTCAAGCACTCTTGCTCTGTGGAATTGAAACATTGTTTGGTGAACTTCTGACCTAACTCCACACAGCAGTGTTCCATGAGCTGTTGCTATGGTAGCAGGCAGAAGTCAAGTTGGGGGAAGGGTACTAGGCAGAAGTCAAGTTGGGGGAAGGGTACTTTTGGAAAAGGGTTGGTTTTCAACCAATAGAAATGTGTGATTACATTTGAAAAAAAGGGGGAAGCACTGAGATTTGAAATTAGCATGTATATGTGTGGAAAAAGAGAGGGAAAGTTTGCCATTATCTGGTTCTGCTGAGAGGAGAGAGGTGTAAAGAACGGAGATCCTGGCTCTGATAATCTGCTGTTTGAGTGCCACATTTCTTTCACAGCTAACTAATTTTAAAGGTGAGTTTAGAGTTTGAGAGGGGATGTATATGGTAAATTAAGAAATGAATAATAGAAATGGAATTCCTTTTGTTGAAGTTGTGTTTATTATTTTCTGTTTTGGGAGAAATTTAAATGTGAGGAACATGTAAAATAATATGGACTATGTTTTCACGATAAATTAAGGTGTACTGGTAAAAATAAAGAATACTTTAAGGGTTTGAGGTTTCAGTCAGTAATGCAAATACATTCAGCATCACTAAGGCTGGTTGCCCTTGCTGGAGTGTAGGCAGTCAACCAGGTTACACATTGTGCTGGTCTGAAAATCAGTTTGGACATGTGCTTTTTTAAGAATCTGAAAAGTGGATTCATAATGTGTCAGTCTGTAAAAGTGTTTATCACTTGCCAAATAAAGAGTAGTAAGTGTGCTTTCAAATTGGCAAAGAAATTTCGTTTTGTGACTAATGTGAAAACATGACTCTGTGTGCATATAGGAATTACAGGCAGAGATTTATTGCGTATTGCTCTGGTGATTTCACAGTTGCATTAGATGGAAAGGGGAAGCCATTTTTTGGTGCAGAAGCAGACTCTTAGCACACACCCAGCTGCTTACCCTGTGGAATCATGCACAGTATTCACAAGCGAGTGGGGTTTGAGGTTTCAGTCAGTAATGCAAATACATTCAGCATCACTAAGGCTGGTTGCCCTTGCTGGAGTGTAGGCAGTCAACCAGGTTACACATGGTGCTGGTCTGAAAAAGCAGTTTGGACATGTGCTTTTTTAAGAATCTGAAAAGTGGATTCATAATGTGTCAGTCTGTAAAAGTGTTTATCACTTGCCAAAAAAAAGAGTAGTAAGTGTGCTTTCAAATTGGCAAAGAAATTTCGTTTTGTGACTAATGTGAAAACATGACTCTGTGTGCATATAGGAATTACAGGCAGAGATTTATTGCGTATTGCTCTGGTGATTTCACAGTTGCATTAGATGGAAAGGGGGAGCCATTTTTTGGTGGAGAAGCAGACTCTTAGCACACACCCAGCTGCTTACCCTGTGGAATCATGCACAGTATTCACAAGCGAGTGGGGTTTGAGGTTTCAGTCAGTAATGCAAATACATTCAGCATCACTAAGGCTGGTTGCCCTTGCTGGAGTGTAGGCAGTCAACCAGGTTACACATGGTGCTGGTCTGAAAAAGCAGTTTGGACATGTGCTTTTTTAAGAATCTGAAAAGTGGATTCATAATGTGTCAGTCTGTAAAAGTGTTTATCACTTGCCAAAAAAAAGAGTAGTAAGTGTGCTTTCAAAATGGCAAAGAAATTTCGTTTTGTGACTAATGTGAAAACATGACTCTGTGTGCATATAGGAATTACAGGCAGAGATTTATTGCGTATTGCTCTGGTGATTTCACAGTTGCATTAGATGGAAAGGGGGAGCCATTTTTTGGTGGAGAAGCAGACTCTTAACACACACCTAGCTGCTTACCCTGTGGAATCATGCACAGTATTCACAAGCGAGTGGGGTTTGAGGTTTCAGTCAGTAATGCAAATACATTCAGCATCACTAAGGCTGGTTGCCCTTGCTGGAGTGTAGGCAGTCAACCAGGTTACACATGGTGCTGGTCTGAAAAAGCAGTTTGGACATGTGCTTTTTTAAGAATCTGAAAAGTGGATTCATAATGTGTCAGTCTGTAAAAGTGTTTATCACTTGCCAAAAAAAAGAGTAGTAAGTGTGCTTTCAAAATGGCAAAGAAATTTCGTTTTGTGACTAATGTGAAAACATGACTCTGTGTGCATATAGGAATTACAGGCAGAGATTTATTGCGTATTGCTCTGGTGATTTCACAGTTGCATTAGATGGAAAGGGGGAGCCATTTTTTGGTGCAGAAGCAGACTCTTAGCACACACCCAGCTGCTTACCCTGTGGAATCATGCACAGTATTCACAAGCGAGTGGGGTTTGAGGTTTCAGTCAGAAATGCAAATACATTCAGCATCACTAAGGCTGGTTGCCCTTGCTGGAGTGTAGGCAGTCAACCAGGTTACACATGGTGCTGGTCTGAAAAAGCAGTTTGGACATGTGCTTTTTTAAGAATCTGAAAAGTGGATTCATAATGTGTCAGTCTGTAAAAGTGTTTATCACTTGCCAAAAAAAAGAGTAGTAAGTGTGCTTTCAAATTGGCAAAGAAATTTCGTTTTGTGACTAATGTGAAAACATGACTCTGTGTGCAAATAGGAATTACAGGCAGAGATTTATTGCGTATTGCTCTGGTGATTTCACAGTTGCATTGGATGGAAAGGGGGAGCCATTTTTTGGGGCAGAAGCAGACTCTTAGCACACACCCAGCTGCTTACCCTGTGGAATCATGCACAGTATTCACAAGCGAGTGGGGTTTGAGGTTTCAGTCAGTAATGCAAATACATTCAGCATCACTAAGGCTGGTTGCCCTTGCTGGAGTGTAGGCAGTCACCCAGGTTACACATGGTGCTGGTCTGAAAAAGCAGTTTGGACATGTGCTTTTTTAAGAATCTGAAAAGTGGATTCATAATGTGTCAGTCTGTAAAAGTGTTTATCACTTGCCAAAAAAAAGAGTAGTAAGTGTGCTTTCAAAATGGCAAAGAAATTTCGTTTTGTGACTAATGTGAAACATGACTCTGTGTGCATATAGGAATTACAGGCAGAGATTTATTGCGTATTGCTCTGGTGATTTCACAGTTGCATTAGATGGAAAGGGGGAGCCATTTTTTGGTGCAGAAGCAGACTCTTAGCACACACCCAGCTGCTTACCCTGTGGAATCATGCACAGTATTCACAAGCGAGTGGGGTTTGAGGTTTCAGTCAGTAATGCAAATACATACAGCATCACTAAGGCTGGTTGCCCTTGCTGGAGTGTAGGCAGTCACCCAGGTTACACATGGTGCTGGTCTGAAAAAGCAGTTTTCTGCCTAATTTCAAAGCATGACTTTGTGTGCACACAGGAATTATTTTTAGAAATTTAATTTGTGAAGGTGTTATTGTGATTTTCATTTATAGGAAAGGGGTTTATAGTATTTTAAGATTTCTAAAGAACATAAAAAATGTAGTAATATATTTAAATAAAATAAAGGAATTTTTTTTTTAGTTTTTTTCAGGTATTGCTGAAGAGCAGTGAACAAAATTTAAGATGCCTACAAAATCCAGAGTAAAGAAAGACCACAAAAAAACCTATATTTGAAGACAACTGGAGGACCTAAGTTAGTTGGAGATGCTCATGTTGGGAAAAAGAAAAAATCTTCTGGTAAGCAAACAAAAGATTTTTTAAAGAACATATTCAAAAAAAGGAAAGATGTACAAAATGTCTGTACTGGAAAAAATGTTTTCAATAGAAAAGGAGAGGAAAAAATTGAGCATTTAGTTAATGCAAATATACCTTCTGCAACTAAAAAGATAAACTTAAACAGAAAAACAGTATTTAAAGAGATATGTAGAAAAATGTTTCAGAGAAGAGTTATGTCCAATTTGATAAAGGATGTGAAGAAATATAAGCAAAAGGCTAAGTTTTATAAGAGAAAAAAAGAAATTGAAGCCATTGCAAAAAAGGCATTAGAATTAAAAAGGAAACTATTCATTTTAATTTTGAATAGGATGCGTACATTAGATAAAATGGTTAATGTACTGAAATCACAAAGCAAAAGGAAAAGAGTAGTGAACAGAACAAACTTTTGTAAAGTGTTTTTAGGAAAATGGATGCCTAGTTCAAGTAGTGAACCTTTTTTTAATGAAGAGAGCTATTTTCAAAGTAATAGTTTGCTGCATGCAGTTGACACCAGAGGTCGTGCTTACGAAGTGAAAAATGGTTGCATAATGGAGAAGGAGATAATGGTTCCAAGAGATGAGGTACAAGTGATGGCGGATGAGGCTATGGGGAGACGTCCTAAAGCCCCAGTGTACACTTGGAATTGTAGTAGTATTTGCACTGTGCGTCAGGAATATATTGATAAATTTCGTGAGTTTCTAAGAGAATATAGTAAAAAAAGTGTAAAACAGAAGATTAAGGTGCTTCAAAGTCTGGATCCATGCAGAGTGAGAGAGAATACTGGTTTGCAGGGTCATTCTCTGGCTTGTCTATCTAGAAAAGTGTGTAATAGAGTTTTCCATCATTTTAGGATGCTGGCTGTTCATCATACTGAAATGAGAAAGTTTGTGAGACGGTTGTATTTTGCTAAAAGTCCAGCAATAAAGTTAGATGAATTGAATAGGGCTCTGTTCCGTGGATCGGTATCAGATGTAGAGAAGGTTGTTGATGAAATTCAGTTTTGTTACTTTGGTCCTGAACAAAACAGTGCAGAAAAGGACACAGTAAATTAGGAAGAAGTGGAAGAGAATGTAGAACCCTCTGTAAGTAAGACATTTAATGATCACATAACAAAATTTGCAATAATCTCTAATGAAAGACCAAATATTACTTGTATTTGTTGCCGCAGAACTCATTATAGAAAACAAACCAGGTATGTTGATCTCTATAGAAAAAGTGAAAATGAAGATAATTATAAGTGGAAGGATTTTGCCACATATATATTTCTTGAAAATTGTTTTGAATTGGGTGAAGTTCAGCGTATTTGTAAATACTGTTATAATAAGTTAGAAGAAAATAGAATGCCGACCAGAGCTGTACATAATAATTTAGAATTGGATGCAATTCCTGCTGAACTTTCTGAATTAAATACATATGAGTCTATACTCATTCAATGTGTTCATCCGTTCCAGACCATAGTACGTATGGAGCCCAAAACTGGTAAATTACCTCCTTCAGATTTACTGAGAGGTTTAAAAGGTAGAGTGGTGTATTTGCCCTTGGATTTGAAAAAAAATATGGAAACTATTGATGCGGATACTTTGGAAACTGAACCATTAATTATTCTGGTTAATGGTGTACCTACAAAGAATAAGAAGATTTGGCAGGAGCTGGTAGATGTACGGAAAGTACAAAGAGCAAATTTGTATTTGAAAAGGAATAACAAATGGTATGAATCCATTTATAGAGAAGAAGAAGAAGAAGAAGATTTACAAGAAGACACAGAAACACCAACTGGACAAATTGAAAAAGTGGACAAGTCAAAGGAAGAAGAAATTTATGAACATTTTAGCATACATCCTCTTCATTCAAAAGAAGTTATGGGAGACAATATTGATCTGTTTCAGATGAAGAAAGCAAAAGGAACTCCCGTGAGTGTATGGGAGGAGAGCTTGGAAGCTCGATGTTTTCCCCAGCTGTTTCCTACAGGAAAAGGAGGACGATACGATGAACGTCCGGAACAGATTCCAGCTTCTGAGTATCGGACTACAAGACTATATGCTGAAGATCCCAGATTTCGACAAAGTATTCCTCATTTGTTCCATCTTTTATTTGAAAGCGACTTGTCTGCACTGTCTTATGCAGTAAATCACATTTTAAAAAGTGGAGTACATTTACAAAATGTGTCTGCTAAGGATTTTATGGAGAAAGTGCAGCACCGAGATGATCATTTGGAAACACAACTGATCAATCTGATGGCTTGTCAGCGTGGGACAAATGAATATTGGTACCGACGTCATGGTGAATTAAAATGCATGTTACGGAATTTAGGAACACCAACATGGTTCCTTACCCTAAGCTGTGCTGAGTACGCTTGGGATGATTTACTGGATTTTCTACGAGAGGCAATTTCAAACATTAAAAACATCGAATACAAGACAGCAGGAGAACTGTGCTCATTGGATCCGGTTAATGTTTGCAGATATTTCAATCATAGATTTGAGGCTATGATGTCCTTCATCTGCAATAAAAAAAATCCACCTCTTGGAGAAGTTGTGGATTTCTTTTGGAGAAAAGAGTACCAGGCAAGAGGTGCTCCTCATATTCATATGCTGTTGTGGATCAAGGATGCCCCAAAGTTTGGAACAGATACTGATGAAGCAGTGTTATCTTACATTGAAGAATATGCAACATGTGCTATACCAAAAAGCACAGAAGAGAAAAAGTTAAAGGAGCAAGTTTTACGTTTCCAAAGTCATCGGTGTGGAAAATACTGTCGACGGAAATACAAGAGCAAAGATAAATTCTACACTAAATGTCGATTTGGATTTCCTAGACCTGTTCTTTCAAATGGAAGAGTAAACAGTTTTATGTCATCTGTGAGACATACTATCACAAGAAAATCACCTAAGAATACCTACAACCTTAAAAGAAAAGAAGAATCAAAAAATATAAATGACTACAACCCAGTCATTTTATCCATGTGGAATGCTAACATGGATATACAGTATGTAGCTGACAATTCCATTGCTGTTGCTCGATATGTAACGTCTTACATTACGAAATCAGAAAAAACAGAATTGAAGGAAATGTGGGAAGAGATTTCTCACGAGAAGACTGTCAGTAAGAAGCTGTACAGTTTCAGTTTGAAGATGTTATCGCATCGAGAAATTGGATCCTACGAATGTTCAGATAGGTTATCTTCTGCAAGTCTCTACTCGAAATCAAGAAGAATAATTTGGGCAAGTTTAGGCCTTGCAGCAATGAGAAATCGGGTACTGAAATCTGTTGGAGAAATTGAATATTTGGCCGAGAATGACCCAGAAAGTACAGATATTTTGAAATCAAACATGTTGGACACATATTATCCCAAGAGAAGTCATCATCTGGAGAACATGTGTCTCTATGAAGTGCTGCAGAACTACATTTATTCACGGAAAGCCACAGAAGACATCAACAATGGAAAATATAAAGTCATTGGTGAGGAAGGATGTTTGGTGAAGCAAACAAAAGGAAGTTTGATAAATCACAGGAAGCTGAGTTGCGACACTACTGACAAAAAGGAATTTTACTACTTGGCTCTTTTACAGCTGTTTAAACCATGGCGTACAGAGGATGAACTACTGGGAGAATTTCAAAGCTATGAAGATTCTTTTAATGCTTGCAAAGACAGCATACAATGCAGTACATTCTCAACTTATCTGCAAATGTTAAATGAAGAAATTGAACAGGAAACTACAATTGCAGCAGAAATAGCTAGAGACAGTTCTCAGGACAGCCAAAGTTCAGGAACACTCAGTCAAGATCCCCTAGGACAACCAATCGTTGAAAATGAAGCATCAATAGCCATGAATGAAGTGGAAACAGCTATGAATCAAGCTCAAGAAGAATTTATAGACTTACAAAATTTGGAAAGACAACTGAACGAAGAGCAGCAACAAATTTATGAAGAGATCAGAAACAAAATTGATCACGGATTTCTACATGAAAAAAAAGAGTGCTCATGCACATCATTTCATCCAATCTGGATTTATGTTAGCGGACAAGCTGGAACTGGAAAAAGTTTCCTTATAAAAGTCATCAGAAGCTACCTACAGCAAAAAACGGATTCTACTTTGTCTTGTGTGGTTACTGCTCCAACTGGGTTAGCAGCATATTACATAAAAGGAATCACTTTACATCGTTTGCTAATGTTACCAGTGGAGCATGAGAACAAAATACAATACAACAAGCTAACTGGAGAAGCATGCTTGGAAGTTTCAAGAGTATTGAAGAAGATGCAAGTTCTCATTATTGATGAGGTGAGCATGGTATCAAACTTAATGCTTGCCTTTGTGCATTTAAGAATGCAGCAAATTCTGAAGACAGACTATGACGTGTTATTTGGAGGAAAACACGTCATAGTTTTTGGAGATCTTTTGCAACTTACTCCAGTTAAAGGACAACCAGTGTTTAATACTGTGACACATGAAGACACAAAGAAGTCATTGGGAAGCATCGGTAATGCAAATATTTGGTCCTTCTTTGAGTACAAGGAACTTACTACTAATATGAGGCAAGCAAACGATGAAGAATATGGAAGTATTCTGAAAGATATCAGAATTGGACTACTCACTGAAGCTGGCAAAAAAGCATTACAGAGTCGGCTGCTACATAATTTATTTCCAAAGGAAGAAATAGTTGCAGAGAAGATATACAAGAACATTGCAGAAAAGAAAAGTGTCACCTGCTTAATGCCAACTCTACGTGAATGCTCAATATTCAATGAGGAGCTTTTGAAATTGGAAAAGGAAGATATCAGGAAATTGGAAGCAGTGGACAAAATTGAGGATGGAAGAATTACTGTCACATTAACAGGCACACTGAAAAATAAATTGGATTCACTAGAGAAGAACATTTCCAAAACAGCTGGATTAGAAAAAAATCTATATGTTTGCATGAACTGTAGAGTATTTTTAAGGAGAAATTTGGATGTTGAAAAAGGTTTAGTTAATGGAGCTATGGGAAGAGTTGTGGGTTTTATAAATTATCAGAAAAAAGATGGAATTGAATGTTTAAAAATAAAATTTGATCAGATAGAAGAAGTTAAAGACATTTGTCGTTGTTCAGTTCGTTTCATGCTTGTGAAAGATTTATATGTACGTAGGAAGCAGTTTCCGTTTTCTCTAGCATATGCTGTAACTATTCACAAGTCTCAAGGATTGACTGTAGATTGTGCATTTGTGAACATTGGTTCAACTGTGTTCAAAGAAGGTATGGCATATGTTGCTTTGTCACGAGTGAAAACATTATCAGGTTTATTCATGATAGACTTTGATGACTCAAAAGTTAGTGCTGATGCAAATTGTGTAAAGGAGTATAATAGATTAAGAAGAAGCTATGCTCCTCATTTAGGTCAGTATCCTGTGTTGGAGAAACGTGTAGTTTCTCGTACAAGGAGAAATGAGAATATCTGTAATGAAGATGTAGAGAGGAGGAAAAAAAAGAGGAGTGATGTAATTGCAAGCAAAAAGAAAAAGGAAAATGAAGAACAGGTTGTAGGATGTCATTTTGAAAATAGCTCTGGTGTCAACTGCTACGCTAATGTAGTGCTGAATGTTGCATTTTATCTGGAAAGTGTGCAAGAGCAGATAATAGTAAATCAGGGAAAAAGATTCTGTTCTGAGTTGAGTCTCCTTTTTCAAAAGCTGAGTAATGATAAAACTCAAATAGAAAGTGCCACTGAAATTAGAAAACTTTTAGATGTATGTTCAGGACGAACACAGTTTTCTCAAAATGTACAGCAAGACGCACAGGAATTCTTGATGTTTTTTCTTCAGGTACTGGAAGAAGGGGTTCCCATTAAAAATGTATTTGGTCTCTCTTATAAATGGGAACATAGTTGTGAAAACTGTTATAATATATGTGGCTCTAATGTTGATTCTGAAAGGTTTATTTATTTAACATTGCCAGAAAGTAAAACAGTCACTTTTGCTAAATTAGTTAAAGATGCTAATCATAGCATGGAATGCAGTGAGTGTCAATCTGACATGTTTTCAACGTTAATTTTAAAGGAATACGGACAGTATGTAATTTTAATGATGCAACGCTGTAAAGCTGATGGTTCAAAATTAGATACTTTAATAAAGAAGTTTACAGGACAGCAATTATCAATTTCAGGAAAAACTTTTGTAACAGTTGCAATAATTTTCCATGATGGACCTACTGTAACTTCTGGACATTACACAGTTTATCTTAAATGTGAAAAAGGCTGGACACTGTGTAATGATTCCCAATTGATTTTTAAGCAACGTTTGCCTTTTGATTTAGCAAATTCCTATCTAATCTTCCTGAAACCTAAATTTTAGAGAGGTTTGGCAACATCTGGACAAAACAATTTTACCATTTTATTGGATTACCAGTGGAATTTAAAAAAAAAATGATTTTACAAATTACCATTTGGCCTAATGGAAAGGTAACCAATTGTAATGTGGACTTTTTAAATTTTTAATGAAACTTTGGAAAACCAAAAATTTAGACAAAATCGGTAACATCTGCACAATTTAAATTTTGGAATGTTATTGGATTGCCATTGGAAATTTATTCAAAAAAGATTTTTAAAATTACTATTTGGCCATGCGGAAAGGTAAACAATTCTATTGTGGACTTATTTAATTATTAATAAATCTTTCGGAAACCAAAATGTTACAGAGAATCGGTGAGATCTGTACAATTTAAACTTTAGATTTTTATTGGATTAACATTGGAAATTTAATCAAAAAAGAATTTTAAAATTACTATTTGGCCTAAAGGAAATGGAACCAGATGTATTGTGGAGTTATTTGAGATATATTTTTGTGATTATACTTCTGAAACAAAAATATCAGACGGTATTTTAAAGAAATAAGTATTGATATTAGTTGATATTTTTTTAGAATATTATGCATTTCTATAATGTTATGTTTAAGTTAAAAGAGATTCTGGGCTTTTTTTATACAATCTTTGAGATTGTTATTTTTTTTTTGCCCGCTGTTAAATGATGAATGCAATTGCTTTCACAATTTATAGTGAAATGCAATATATTCTGAAAACAGCAAAAAAAAGGCAAAACATTTTTTTGAAAAATATGTAAATATGTGTACTGTATTATAAAATGTTTTATTAAATATTAATACTTTTTTCTTTTTTTTCAGATTGAGATAGAAAATTTTCGAAAACTAGAACCATTTTTAAAGCAATTAAAAAAAAATTTAAATGAATAAATATTTTTTTGAGTGGGTATGGTAAGTCAAAAATATCATGGTCCCTTTTTTCCACTTCTCCACAATCACATTTTCAGTTTTTCATTGTAGTCTCCCAAGGACCTTGTAATGTGATAATTGATTTTTAGTGTGTTTTTAAAAAAAAAAATAATAATTACGCGTACCGTACGCGTACGGTAAAAAAAAAAAAAAAAAAGTTTTAAAAACATATATAAAAAATAGATGAAAGGTAAGGTTGGCTCTTAAAAGAGCCGTTGTGTTCATGCAGGGACAGAGGAAAGAAAGAATGGGAATATTAGACGGTACGACAAGTGTGCTGATCTATTTTATTGTTCACTAGGGAAATACTGGTCTCCCTATAACAAATTAGATCATGACAAGTGGCGCACCGTATTTCAACCCTCAGAAACCGAGGGTTAATTTCCTGAGGAGAAGAAAAAGGAGATGCTCCCCCCACAGATGAAGGGCTCACCTGACCTGCAGAAGAAGGACTCGGCACTGCAGATGATGGTCCAGGCTGAGCTGCTGTGGATGTGCTTGGTTGATTTACTGAAGGGTTACCTTCAGTAAGTCGAGCATGTGTCCTTCTGTGTACATCCTTAAGGTGTCTCAACATGGTGTGATTCCCGAAGGAATACTTCCTGTCGGGATTCCCTCTTGAAAGTACACGGCCACACAGCTTACAAGTCACTAAGGGTGCATTTACCTTTTGCTGGCCCTCTGGAAAAGAAAAATACTCCCATATGAAAGAGGTCTTTTGTTTCCTCGCTCTCTGCCTCAAGGTAGTGCTGCTAGCCTCACTCTCAGAAGGGCTCTGCTGTTCTGCCATCGTATCACAAAAACAACCCAGCTCCTTCTCCTAAGGGATCACAAGCAGAAATGAGGGGAATGGGTGTGGTGTAGGAGAGTTCTAGAACTGAAAGTAGTTTCAACCAATCAAAAGTTGTGTTTCATGATCACATGACCAACCGTACGCTTACGGTGCGCTTACGGTGCGCTTACGGCAAAAGTACGCATGCGCGTAAAAAAGACACGCGCTCGCGCGCATGCGCATAACAGTCACTCCCCAACACTTCCGCGTAACGTGCGCGTGTAGCGTACACGCGTACGCGCCCCACGCGCAGTACGCGCGGCTACGCAAATTGCGTAACTATACGCAAACAGCGTAGATAAATTACAGACATTGCGTAAACCGTACGCTTACCGTAAGCTTACCGTACGCGCACTAAAAAAAAAATAAAAAAAAAAAAAATATATATACATTTTCAAAGTCATACTAATATATCTTACCTGTTTGGTAAAAAAAAAAAAAATCTTGAAATATTGCAGATTTTAAAGAAAAAAAACAGTGTTTTAAGAGAATAAAAAGTTTTAAAAAAAACTTGTTTTTAAAAAAAAAAACACATTTAATATAAGAATTTATAAAAAAAAAATCATAAAAAATCAATAAAAAAAAATATGGGAATCACATATGTTATAGCTAAGAATTAGCATTTAAAAAACCATACAAATTCACTGAAAAAACCATGGGTTTCACACACGTTATAGTTAGAAATTAGCATTTAAAAAACCTTGCAATTCACTGAAAAAACCATAGGTTTCACACATGTTATAGTTAGGAATTAGCATTTAAAAAACCTTGCAAATTCAGTGAAAAAACCATAGGTTTCACACACGTTATAGTTAGCTGGACATTTCACTCGTAAAAAACCAATGAAATTTCCCCGTTATAGTTAGTTAAGCTAACTATAACTCGCGCGCCCGCAATGCACTGCTGATGACGTCACATATTACATCACTCATGACATGGTCAGTGACATCACTCATGACATCACTGATGACATCTCAAATGACATCACTGATGACATCACTGATGACATCATCCATGTGATAGAGTGGCAGACCTCCTCTCACCCTAATATAACCTTTGATACACACATTCAAAAATAGAGACTGAAATTTTCAAAAAAATGGACATACCAATACCAATTACAACAACCTCTTCAATAATTCTAAGATCCACATAAACATCCACTTATTCACCAACAGTCCTGTACAGTCACTCATTCGTGTACTCACACATCATATGTACTCATACACCTATACATCCTGTAACACAATGCCACTCATCCATAGAGTTACTCACACACATAGTCACTCATGCTAATAAAGAATCAAACATCTATTTACTTGCATATACAGTTATACACACACCACCACACTTACTTCTACGGAAACGTACACATACTTAGTCTTTTAAACAATCACTTATAGAAACACATACTTATTCATACAGGAACTCTTTCAATCTCTCACTCTCACATACACTCACTTATATACACCAATAGTCACATATACTAGTTTAAAACATATGTAGTTACTCATAGAGACACTATTGAGACAGCCATTCACTCACTAACACACCCATGCACACACTCATCCACCCATACAGTCCTGCACAAATGCTGCCTTCAACACATACAAACAGTGAGTCACTCATTCATGCACTTATGCACTACGTAATACCCCCCACTGAACCATACAGACACTCAGACACTCATACTGATACTCAAAAAACCAACTAATAACCTATATAGACACTCATGTTGCTGCTCACCAACCCATGCAGCCACTTATACACAAAGTGAGAGACTGATACAGGTATTTACACATTTAAACATTACTCATTTAGCCATGTATTCAATAAGATACACTTAATCAGTCAGTAATACAATAAATTTTTCAAAAACAAATCATCCATTTAGACACTTATATACTCATTTATTCTTCCATCGACCTTGAGATATATAAAACATATGTAATTTTCAGAAAAACACACATTCACTGGATGATGTCATCAGTGATGTCATCAGTGATGTCATTTGAGATGTCATCAGTGATGTCATGAGTGATGTCACTGACCATGTCATGAGTGATGTAATATGTGACGTCATCAGCAGTGCATTGCGGGCGCGCGAGTTATAGTTAGCTTAACTAACTATAACGGGGAAATTTCATTGGTTTTTTACGAGTGAAATGTCCAGCTAACTATAACGTGTGTGAAACCTATGGTTTTTTCACTGAATTTGCAAGGTTTTTTAAATGCTAATTCCTAACTATAACATGTGTGAAACCTATGGTTTTTTCAGTGAATTTGCAAGGTTTTTTAAATGCTAATTTCTAACTATAACGTGTGTGAAACCCATGGTTTTTTCAGTGAATATATATATGTGTGTCCTTGATATTGAGTACAATTCTCGAGAAAGAGATACTTTATATTCTGAAATATTCCTTCCATTATAGTAGAAGTGTTGGTTGCTGATAGATAGCTGACGCTAACTGGTTATTTGACAAAGCACTATATTGGTTTCAACATCTTGTCTGTGAACTACTAATTTGGATCTTTTTATATCTGGGAATTACCTGTTGCGTGTTTGAACTGCCTGTCTGTTTTTTTGATATTGTGAAAAGAGAGAATTAATGACACGATGCAATTTGTAAACACTTTAAAAAATACACCTAAGATGGCTGACACGCTTTTGACGTTCAACCGTGGTACGGGGGAAAAGGTTATAGGTCAGGTGAGACAGCGTCCACACTCGGTCTCGCTTTCGGGTGGTGTACGGATTGATTCAAGTCCTGATAAAGTAAGTCAGCATCCACTGCATGTGCAGAGTCTTTGTATGTGTTTATTTTATTTTGTTTTGAGTTTCGTGTCATTAGGGTATGAATCATACTGTGGCACTTGCATTTTATTCCAGTTTGTAGGTTAAAATTCAGGAACGACACGTAAAGGTTGTTTGTAAGCACAACGTTTGTTTTTGTAAGCAGAATGTTATTTGTAGTCACCAATGCACAGGTGTCTTTTTAATGGTTATTGAAAGTACGTGAATATACTCATGATCCAAATTATTTTGGGTTTTAAATTTGAGGACTACTTTAAGAGTAGGGGGTCATAGTTTCACTTTTGGTGTTCTGTTGTGGTGAGTTTTTGGTTCTCATGTTTTGACACTGTTTTTAGGTGGCAGTTGTAGAGAAATATCCGGTTTTGAAACAAGTAAGATTATGACATTGGTGGTGATGTGAGTTCGTTTGTCACCATTAGTGTAGGGTTAAATCTATCATGATTATGTCTTTTGGGTCTTTGCATGAGTTCATACAGTTTTGGATTATAGATTGGGTGTTCTGGCACATGATGGTTGGATAGAGAGATGGTGCAGTCTATCTTCTTTGAGTAATGAGCAGACGATACTTTTTGAACTCAGGTTTTTCTATATGTTGATTATGATTTTTTGTTATGATAAATTCATGGTGCAACATTATCGTCCTGAGGATGGTCTCGCGGATTCAATAGACCTGATATGAGACCGAAACGTCGACGCTACCACACCTTTTTGTGTATATTGCTATGTGTTGATGCACAATGAAATTAATATAAACTATGATTTGATTTCAATGTATGGTTGATTTCATGTACTGTCCATACTGCATAACAAAATGTGTTTATCACTACTGTTCATGTTATGTAAATTGAGTCAGTAGTTAATTTGTTGCCATACATGATATTATGAATGTATGATTTCTATGTTCTTTTGATAACATTTTTGTGATAAAAATGATTGACTCTAATATATAAAAGAAATTTCTATGGATGAGAAACCTTCTGAGTTTTGAATACTTTGTTCACTTTTGTGACGACTCTTAAATAATAAGTTTAGGTTGAATGATTCCTCAAGGATCACTTGTGTTATGTTATTGATTATACCCAGTTCCTTGGGGAATAGTGGATTGCCCTCTTAATGTTCTAGATTGTTATTCAGGCCAGCCTGTTGCAGAGCCTGAAGCACTTCCTACGTCACCAAGATAGGCAGCTGAGAAGGCCTCTTTACCAGCAAGGACCTGGTTTACCAACCTCTGGAAGTAAGCAGGGGTATTTTGGAGTCAAAAGGGCATCACACAGGGCGTGGCCAAGATGGTGACGGAGTAGGACGTGGAACTTCTCTCTCCATCCTCTGCGTCATCCGGCTTCCTGACCAGCTTCTCTAACCGATCCTGGGGAGGTGCTCTAATCCCAGATGAGAGGAGAGCGGTGGAGGCCTGCAAGAGTCAGCCTAGAGGGTCAGAGCACTGCACAGGCAGCTCCTGAGTGTGTTGCGTGACTGGCCCTCTTCGAAGGAACGCAACCGGAGCCACCAAAGGAGGCTTTGGGCTGACCCCTGATTACATGGGAGCCGGCAGTGACTTCAGGCAGAGAAAGTGGTGCTGTGGACAGACTCGGAGGGGACACGGTGAGTGGCCTGCCCTCATTGCACAGAATAAGATACAGCAGTTACGGGTGAGCCAGGGAGACGCGTCAGGCCTGCCCCTGAGGTCCCAAGGTAAGCGGAGGCTGCCGAGAGGAATGGAGACTGCAGCGAGGAGGCACTCTGACCAACAGTGAGTGCTGGGGGTCCCAGAGGCTGGAGTGTTGGGGAACTTCCACTGGAGATGGCAGGGACGTGAGCGAACCTGACTTGACTGACAGTCCCAACAGGAAATATAGAGATTGGGGGGCCCATCAAGCTGCAAAGGATATGGCAGTGAGGGGCAGGCCAGAAAGATGTGTTGGGCAAATTCTAGAGGGTCCGAGGAGTGTGGAGGTGGCCGAGAGGAGCAGAGGTGGCTGTGAGGAAGCAGTCCCACCCCCTGGAGAAGAACAGTGAGTGTGGGGTATCCCCAGGACCCATGCAGTATTGGTGAATTGTACCTGCAGACAGCCAGGAAACAAGAGGGACTGGCTCCACTCTCCCACTTGGTGATATACTTGGGGAAGCGGAGTGAGGCAACACACCAGTGCTAGCCGTGGCCCAGATCAAAGAGGTAGGCCCAGGCATGCAATGTTCTCAGTGAGACTGGGAGGGCTGGGTGGTCTGCGCATCAGAGGCAGCATAGGGCAGCGACACCACATTAAGCCTCAAGTGGTGGGGGGCTTGGAGGTTGAGTGGGCCTGCCGACGCCCCCCCCAATTGAACAGAGCAGCAGACGAGGGATGGCAAAGTGGCTCAACAATAAAGAGTGGAGGGCCTGAGTAGGAGCAGCGAGGTCCAGAGTAGGGCTGCTCTGGTCACGGGATCCCAGGTGAGATGCCCTTATGAGTACCCTACTTAGGGTTGGAGCAGGGTGGTCCAGGGGAGAGATGGCGGTGTGGAGACTGTGACCCCCTGGAGAGGCAGAACGGGCATCGTTGCACTCAGAGTGTGGCCTGAGGCAGAGTATAGAGCGCTTGGATCTTTGTACGACGGGACCGGTGACTCCGCCCTGATGGAGTGGGGCCACGCAAAGAAAGGAGGTACCCTCAAAGAAAAGTTCACAAAACCAGCAGGCTCCCAAGATGGGGAGACTCAGAGGGTTAATAGCAAGGCGGCTTTACCTACTGGAGAGGATACGTAGGCCCCAGTAACACACTCCTACATGATGACCCTGTTCTCTTCTTTAAGAGAGGACCTGCAAGATGTCAAGTGGGATCTCATGAGTGAAAATACAGTCTATAAGGAAGGAGGTGACGGAAATTGGTGACAAAGTGGATGCTCTGGAGGGGCATGAGAGTGTGTGGGACAAGAAAATAGAGCAATTGCAGCAGGAGATAATACGGCTCAAAGGATCAGCAACAAGAGCTGGAGGCCCATGTGGAGGACCTCATGAACCGCTCCAGACTGAACATCCGCATTAGAGGGTCCCCGCAGGAGGCAGAGAAAGAAGATGTGGAAGCCTATGTTGCAGTTCTGTCTGCCCAAATTCTGGTTGACACGCCGGCAGCTGAGATTCGCCTGGACAGAACTCATAGAGTGGACCGCGGGGTCCTGGCCAGCCACAGGCATCGGATATTCCAACTTGTGAACATATCTTCCCCCTGAAGCAACGGATCCTACGAGTGGCCAGATCATCACCGACAATAATGTTCCAGGGACTCACTCTGCACTTGTTTCAAGACCTTGTGGCCTCTACACTCGAGAAAAGGAGGGAGTTCCGCCAGATCACGGGCTTCCTGAGAGACGAGAAGATCTCCTACTCATGGGACCACACTTTCACACTGACTTTCCGCTGGGAGGATCTACTTCATCACCTTCGCTCCTTGGCAGAGGCATGTGGACTTCTACAGATTAATAGGAAAACTCTGGACACCTGACCCTGAGGTTGCACAGTAACGTGGGGGTGAAATTGGCACCTACATTCCAAGGGGCATGGTCTTGGCCCCACTAAAGATAGTGATCTAACCTCCTGAGGTAGGATGGCAGACAACACAGAATTTAGAGAGGGGTTGTGCATGTCAAAGGTGGCCTTTTGAACAGATTGCATCTTCAAAGGCAATCGTGGGTATACATACTGGGGCTCTGGCCTCAGCAGTTAGAGATGCTTTTGGATTCGGAACCACAATACATTGGTTCGATGCTGGGACATCGGTAAGACAATTCATTAAGGATATGCTGTTCAGGAGTTAGACTGGGAGAAAAGATTACTCCTTTCACACACCCATTTTTCTCCTTGGATACTAAGAGATCAGGGAGAGGTTCACACTTCTCTGTCACCAATAGCATGATCACCTCATACCTCTCAAAGTGAGGGTTGAGGTGATTGATATGGAGCACACTGTTCCATCACCCATATTTTCTAACCAGGAGTCAATTTCACAGTGGTAGGATTTTGGTCTTACCACTGCTTCATGACATCCTGACTGGCTTCCAATTTCTCAGAAGCTTGCTTCTACAACTTAGCTATTGGCTACTGAAGGCCAGCATGTAACTCACTGCTTCCTGTGGAATCTTCTTGGAAGCTTGCTCCCACTCCTCTTTCACTAAACTCAGAGGTCCTCTGACAGGGTACACATACAGAAGCTCAAAGGGCTGAAGCCTGCTGCTTTCTGCGGTACCTCCCTGCAGGCAAACAACAGGCATGGCAAGAGGATGTCCTACTTACTCCTCGGGTCTTAGACAGGCCTCTTTTGCCCCACACACCTCACTCACAATAAGGCGTTCCCAGATCAAAAAGATCTCCTATAAAGATGCCACCAGGCCCGTTGGACATTGCAGCACTGGTCTGACGAGGAGCGCCCAATGATGAAGCATGACACCCTAACAGGTGTGTGAGGGCATTATGATCTGGATTGTCAGATACCCCCAGATACCACCTACATTTGTATAGAAAGCCATTGACAATCTCTACTCAGACCCAAAGAGAGGAACTGTTCCCTTCTGATATACACTGATGCACCGAGGAGCATAGGAACAGGACCTCCATAAATAACCCGCTCTGACGTCCCCCTCCTGATTATACGCAGCAGTGGTAAAGCGCACAGAGTCCTAAGGCCAACAAAAAGAAGTAGCAAAAACAGGAGATAAGCAGAACATAGTCTGGGGAAAGACCACCCTCAGGCTGACAGGCCTAACACTAACAAATACAATCACAAGTTTGTACATATGCACTCTTAGGTAAACGTGTGTTTGCATGTTATCACTTTAAAACCAGACCAAAGGCATTGCCAGTGCTTATCTTCTTGTAAGGAGGAGAAAGATTTTGTGTGGTGGGGACATTAGGAGCCTAAAGGCAGAGTCCTCCCCAGGTCTACAGCCAGGACACTGCACAGCAATTCCTGCCCAGCTGCTAGACAGAAAGTGTAGGGAGGAGCAGGCCTTCCAGGTTAGAGGAGGGCAGGGACAGCATGGGTGGAGACAACATCCCCCAGGAGCAGAGGAACAACAATAACAGAGAGCCTTTCAATAATAAAGAATAGAGTAGTAAGACATCAGTGCCAGTGCGCTCAATTGCCTGCGGATCTTTGCATCACGATGCAGCAAGCAGGAGTTTGCTTGGTAGAAATCCCTCCTTACTGAGCTGCATGTCATCACAGAAAAAGGAGCCCAAGAAAACTCAGTTCTCATGGGATTTTCTGGTATGCTGTGTTAAAAAAAAAGACCCAGTCGCTGTGCCAACCTGTTTATAATTCAAGACTCTTCAAGCACTTCTTTCTAGTTGCCCAACACGTAGGTCGGAAAAAGGGGAGCCCTCATGAAACATAGAGGAGCTGCCGACTCGGGAATATTCAACTAAAAAATAAATGTGCAGTCTTTTCTGTTTCAGAATGTATTCAAACAAGGCATAGCTGTATATAAAGCAATAGACAGTAAGCAAACTAGAAACTGTACAGGTAAAGTTTTAAGTCAGACTTCTGATCTCTGTCCGAAGATGAAACTCACATAAGGGTTTAAAACAAAAACTTTCTTCGAATGTCAACGCGACTAAGGCACGTCTGAACTTCAATGACATATTTTTAAGCGGTATTCCTAACTGCTGCAGTTTTGTAATGTGCTTTATACCGGCGTTGCGTCATGTCTCTCTCAGAATTACATAATATTACATAAATGTGAGTGGTCTGTTAGAGGAATTTCCCTATAGGAGCGCGTTGCACAACTTTATTGAGCATCCTGAGAAATACTATGGGCATTTCCAGAGACTAGGGTGCCGATTAGGATCCTGGAAAAAATTTCCCCAACCGAATTGAATCTGGACTTTTTTCCGTACAAATGGTAAAAGCGCCGTACAAACTGCCAAGTACGATTCGTATGGGAAAAAGTCCATACAAATTGCATTGGGAAAATTCCCCCACACGTCCTCGGGTCGGGAAAAGTCTCCGACACGTCCCCGGACATTTTTACGTACAAATGGGAAAACTGAAGTCCAAATGCGCAAGTACGATCCGTCCCATCCGTCCGATTGTACAACTGAATGGAAAAAAGACCGTCCGGAGCGAACTCCCATACCAACCATGGAGATGTCCAAACAAGTGCCCGGTACGCGCCGTACCCCCCGCCCCCCGTATGTACGGAGCGTACCCCCGTACCCCCCCAGCCCCCCGTATGTACGGAGCGTACCCCCGTACTCCCCAGCCCCCCGTATGTACGGAGCGTACCCCCACCCCCGTATGTAGCGCTGGGGGTCCGCACCGTACATACGGGGGGCTGGGGGGTACGCTCCGTACATTTGGGGGGCTGGGGGGTACGGGGGTACGCTCCGTACATACGGGGGGCTGGGGGTACGCTCCGTACATACGGGGGTTGGGGGGTACGGGGGTACGCTCCATACATACGGGGGGCTGGGGGGTACAGGGGTACGCTCCGTACATATGGGGGCAGGGGGGGTACGGCACGTACCGGGCCCCCTAATCAGCTCGCATCGCTGCGTACTTAGCTTTTCCGGCACTTTTTAGGTGCCGTAAAAATTTTCCCATCCGGACTGCAGTCGGTGCGAATCGTAATTGCTGGTACGTAAAAACATGCCTAACTCCGTCCGGACGTCACGTCCGCGGTGTCCCGGATCACATTGGTATGTATTTTTCTGTCGGTTGGTCTTTTTTCCGATTCGTACAGAAATGGTGTTTCCGTACGAATCGTAATTGCATGTTTGTAAAGTTTTACAACCCGGTACGAGTCGGACGGAGAAAAAGCTCCGACCCACGGTTTGTACCGGGTTTTTCCAGGATCGTAATCGGCCCCTGTGTGTGTTGATGTGGATAAGGAAAGACTGCTGATTCGGGAGGTGGTCTGCAGCCATCTTTGGCGAACCTTGCATCCCAATGCAGAAGGAAATGGACAGATAATGAAACAGACGTGCTGATGTGCATTTGTGTATGCTTTCTTAGTTTGCACTAATAAATACAATTTATTTGCACAGTGTGTTATGTTTCAGTGAAATGATCAGTGTATGCAGCTGGCTTTAGGAATATTTCTGCTGCACGAATGCCTGAGTAATACTGTGCATTTCTTGTTAAGCATTGATTTGCACAAAGCCAGGTCAGTACATCATGCTTACAGCAAGGTGAACTCGTGCTGCTGGAACTTTCATTAGTTTACAATACCATAGGCCATGGCATTCCCATCAGGAGACTGAAAGAATAGGCTGGAACGACTGGCATCACCTAAAATCCAACCCTTCCTCTCCATCCTCAGCCAATAGCTGTGAAGGGCGCCAATAGTATCAGTCACTTGTAAGTGGACTTGCAGTTTACGCCTGAGATCTTCCTTGTTGCAACCGTCCCTTCATTGGAAATGCTGGGGAAATGCAATGTGCATATAAATGTATGCTTTTAGAAACTGGGTTTCTGGTTGGCTAGAGTATGCACCAAAGCCAGGCAGAACCCACCACGCTAGTCAGGGCAAGGGAGTTACACACCCAAGATAACCCCTGCTCCCTACTTTGGTAGCTTGGCAGAGCGATCAGGCTTATCCAAGAGGCAATGTGTAAAGCGTTTGCGCAAGACACTCTAGGCACCCTAGGCACACCACAAAAGATACTCCACACAAGGTTATATCAAAATATCCTTTGTATTATTCACAAAACACATTAGACCACAATCACATAAAGCACTATGCCACTAGGCACTTGTCATGACTTCAGAGGGATTACATAAATCGCTTGGCCAATCGAGCCACTGTCATAAACATTAGAGTTAGGGTCACAGATGCAAACTATTTTCTCACATGAGATCTCTTTGGGTGGCCAACAAGATATTGCAAAATGCCTTGATGAGTCTATTGAAGATGAACCCTTTCCTTCAATAAAGATAGTATTTCTAGCTGGTGCCACAATTTTACCCATTCCATTTGTTAGCCAAGATTTTCCACCATTATTTCTCACAAAGTAAAACAATCTAGAAATTATTTTTGATGCAGAGCCTTCTATTACTCACTAGAAGAATGACTACTTCAACATCACTTATACAGATATTTCTAACAAGGCCATTGGCAGACTGCTAAGGGTGCAAAATGAGTCAGTCAGGCTTTCCTGGACTACGTGGAACTCTGTGAAGTGACAACAAAACTCGGCAGAGTTCTGCAAGTGGTAGAGTGCAGTGCAAATTGCCGTTCGCACTGTTCTTCCTGCCGCTCCCCTAGAAATTCCACCCGAGCCACAGCTCGCGCTCGCCAACTTATGATTGGCGAGCTCGAGCGGATAATAACTCCACTACCCTACGCGGAGCGGAGTTTTTTGCACTCTGCGAGCTCCGTGGTGCTCGAAGTGCGGAAATCTCTGCAAACTTCACGAACGGACGGAGTTCACCATCTAGGCCTAGGATTAATCCTATGAAATAAAATGAAACCATATAAAACATGCTTTGAACTCACTCATTGTTATCCCGGTAGAGGCAAGTAATGTAAATCAAAATCCTACAAACTATAACCAGAACATATTAGTGCGAATGTCAGTGAAAGTTAGAGAAACTGGTGCCACTCTTCATACCATCCAGAGCCATTCCCTCAAGCACCCTAGTGCTGACCAAGTAGAAATGCTGCTAGATTAAACACAGAGGCAAACCCCTCAGAGTACAGGGCCCTACACTGGAATGGCCCAAACAGCATTTTCTGAGTAAACCCCAGCCATCCAGAAGTATTGCATTTAAATACTGTATACTCTAAAAATGCCCCCAATTAAATACTCATCTATGCATCCTCCTTTCATAAATACTTACCTGTGTTTATCTTTCTATTGTTTACCTTTCCTCTCTCTATTTCACAGTTTGGAAAATATTTCATCCTCAGTAGTGGCCCATGGAGGGAATGTTGTGGGGTGGCAGGGCAGGGGAAGGGCAGTGTGGGGGGTAGTAAACTTGGGCTCTCGGCCAACCGGAGTAATGTAAATAAATAAATAAATAAATAAAACAAATTTCATTGTGCGCACTAAAACGCCCAATGCGTTTCAGCGCACGCAATGAAATTCGTTTTATTTATTTATTTCTTTACATTACTCTGGTCGGCCGTGAGCCAGAATTTACTACCCCCCACCCTGCCACTCTCTTACCCCACCCCACCACTGCACAGCACTCCCTCCACGGGCCGCTACTGTTCCTCCTGTACACCTGCCTTGAAATTGCCCCTTCCATCCTGACACCTTTCTTTCATTTAAGCTCTGAGTAAGCTCTTTCTTTTTCTGGCGGTTCTTCTTTCATATTTTCTTCTACTGACTTTTATAGATGGCCTTGGAACTATGTGGTCGACCAAGTGAACATGCTCATGCTTTTAGTTCTTGTCACGAAAGCATGCCCAAACATTGGGTAGAACAGGAATGGTGTAAAGCTTAAACAGGCATATTTATGAAAAAGTGGGGCAGTGCAGCATAGCAAATCACCTTGCTCTGCTGAACTGCATCGCTTGCAAAGGGCAAGAATGTGCTGTATTTAAGGCATGCAGCTCATTCCTCACTTTTCTCCTGTGCTTGCACACAGTGGGCTGCCTTGCAAAAAAGCAGGCACCCTTGCACCATGCAGAAATGTTTTTGTGCAGGGAGGGACACCTTCTTGCACCAAAACACCACTGAGAGGCATAATCCTCCTTTTATGTGTGCTGCAAAATGCAGCACACGTGAAAGAGTTAGTAACATGGAGAAAAAAAAGACATTTTCCCTCATTACGCCACTCCTGGGAGGCGTACCTTATTGGCACTTCCCATGTTTATAAGGGCTTGTATACCGGAAATGCATCAAAACCGGTAAATAGACATAATATCGAGATAAAAAATATCGAGTGGACCGAATATCGAATTTTAAATATAGAATGGATAGAATATCGAATTGCCAAAATATAGTGGTGAAGAATATCGAAAAACAGGTAAGAAATATCAATTGCAATAATATAAAAGTAAGTAATATCGACAGTCATAATATAGTTGTTAAAAATATCGATTTTTTTTATAGTGTTTTAAGTGTTAGTATATGTGTTAAAAGTATGTATTAATATTGTAATGTATGTTAGTATATTTTTAAAGTAATGAATTTTATGTTATTTTATTTTTGTGTAATTTAATTCCGTAGCGGGTTGTGGGTTTATAGGGGAGTAGGGTGGGAAGTAATTTAATTATAGTACATTAAATAATAATTTATAGGAATTATTAATTATTTTTAATTTAATTTTGCGTTTTACTTCTGTAGCGGGTTGTGGGTTTATAGGGGAATAGGGTAGGAAGTAATTTAATTGTTATTAGTTAATTATTAATTGGTATTGAAAATTAATTGGTTGTTGATTAATTATTAATTGGTGAATAATTTGTATTAATTGGTAATTAATTTGTATTAATTGTTTAATTGATAATTATGTTTATTGTATTCATTTAATATTTGTAGCGGGTAGTGTGTTTATAGCGGAATATGGTGGGAAGTAGTATAATTGTAAATAATTAATTATTTAATTGATGTGTGTATATTGTTAATTAATATATCTTTAATTTAATTTAGCATTTTACTTCTGTAGCGGGTTTTGGGTTTATAGGGGAATAGGGTGGGAAGTAATTTAATTGTTATTAGTTAATTATTAATTGGTATTAAAAATTAATTGGTTGTTGATTAATTATTAATTGGTAAATAATTTGTATTAATTGGTAATTCATTTGTATTAATTGTTTAATTGATAATTATGTTAATTGTATTCATTTAATATTTGTAGCGGGTAGTGTGTTTATAGGGGAATATGGTGGGAAGTAATATAATTGTAAAAAATTAATTATTTAAATAATTTGTGTATATCGTTAATCAATATATTATTAATTAATGATTAATTGGTATAATTAGCATTTTTAATGTTTGTTATTGAAAAACAATTGGTTGTTAATTAATTATTAATAGGTAATTAATTAAACAAAAACTATATTGGTATTTATAAATAATCAATTATTAAATCTTGTGTGATTGGTAATTAATTGTAATACTTGTTTTGGTATTAATAATTAATACATTTTTAACAAAATATTAATTTATTATTTTCCCTACTTTTGCACTTACTTGAGTGGGAATAGTAATTTTTACCCCTATGCTATCCAATGCTTTCCCTATTATTGCACTCTCTGGAGTGGGAATAGTAATTTTTACCCTACCGCTATCCAACGCTTTCCCTACTGTTGCACTCTCTGGAGTGGGAATAGTAATTTTTACCCTACCGCTATCCAACGCTTTCCCTACTGTTGCACTCTCTGGAGTGGGAATAGTAACTTTTATCCCTACACTATCCAATGCTTTCCCTACTGTTGCACTCTCTGGAGTGGGAATAGTAATTTTTACCCCTACGCTATCCAACGCTTTCCCTACTGTTGTACTCACTGGAGTGGGAATAGTAAATTTTACCCTCCCGCTATCCAACGCTTTCCCTACTGTTGCACTCTCTGGAGTGGGAATAGTAATTTTTACCCTCCCGCTATCCAACGCTTTCCCTACTATTGCACTTACTGGAGTGGTAATAGTACATTTTACCCGCCCGCTCTCCTACGCAGAAAATATTGAATATTTTTAATAAATATTACGTTAATATATATGTATTAATTTTTTTTTTTACTTACATTAATTATTTATTAATTTTAATGTTATTTAAGTATTTTTAAGTATGTGTCAGTTAATTATATGTATTATTTCATTAATTTTGCATTACTTTTAAAACATTTAAAAAATTCGATATTTTGACTAACTATATTATTTACAACGATATTTTGGATTCTATATTTTTGTACTTTCCTGTTTGGAGATAGGGAGTCGATATTTTGGTATTCTACATTTTGGCATCGATATTTTTGTAAGTCTATATTTTTGTAGTCGATATTATGTCAGTGATGCATCAAAACCATGGGAGTTGTGTGGGAAAACCCATGTAAAACACATCGAATGCATTCCCAGGGCAGAGTAACGCAATGCAGCAATTTGCATTGTGTTACTTCAGATTATTTAAAGCCACTTAAAGCCATGCAAAATTGCTTTGCGTGACTTCAAAAATCTGATTTAAGGTTTATGTGGCTCTTGCACCACATTGTGTGGTTCAAGTATGACGTAAACCGGGTCATAAATATGGCCCAGATTCTTTCAGGCAAAGTGTCCCTAGACAAGTGTTTCCCAAACTGTGGGTCACGACCCACTAGAGAGTCATGAGCTGGTTTTTGGTGGGTCATGAAAGTCCAATCAGTAAATATAGATGTCTTTAACTACTGTATTTATCTTGTCATATTTTCTGGCTTCAAAGAAAGAGCTCAAATGTCAGGCTATGTTTTCTGACATTGGCATTTACAAACTGCTTTCACTTTGCAGACAGAGAAATAAAAGTAAAGTAAATTATGTGAGAACATTACTGGGGTACGAAATGCTGAAGGTAAAAGGAAAGGCTGTGAGATGTCCTTTTTTGAAACATACAACAACATGTAAATACCTGTAAACGAACTATTCACATTCAACAGTTCAGAAAACTAAAATTAAGTCCTTTTTTGTAAATCTGAAGTGTGATGGAGTCAAATGTTTTAATAGGACCAAATAAATCAAGTCACTTGACTGGGTGATGCACAAAGGTTAAATATTATCGGAAACCTGAATTCACACATTATCATTTGCGTATTATATAGCTTCATCAGTAAATCATTATGTCTATGCACATTTAATGGCCATTTCAAAGAAAAATATGTGGTCTGTAAATGACAGTAACTGCCACACAATATGTTTAGTTACAATAAAAAAATCACCTACCTCATGTCCATCAAAGCTAGGGGTGCTGTAAATGTTGGTTGATCTACATTGTTCCTAGTTCTGAAAAGTTTGGCAAGTACTTCCCAAGAGATAAGTTTAAAATCAGCTTTTCAAAATATAGTCAATAAGAATGGATTGACTCAAATAGGGAGATTGGGATTCAAATTTAAGAAAACCATGAAGGTTAAAGGTACAATACAAAAAATAGTAAACTCTGATTCTCATTAAATTACATAAAGATATTTGCCATGTACGACAAATTCAACAACCAAACACCTGACTTAGCAACCGCTGCACCTTTCGGCAACACCAACCAGCACACCATCGTCTCCTGGACACCCATCACGACTGAAGGGACCACCTCGACCATGAAAGGCATCCACACGGGTGCCCCCACAGACCCCTGCCCACCACACATCTACCACAGAGCCGCTATTGCACCAGAACTACGAACCATCATCAATGCCACCTTCATGACCGCCACCTTCCCTGACGACTGGAAACGTGCATAAGTCAGACCCCTGCTTAAGAAACCCTCAGCAGATCCCACGGACCTCAGGAACTACCTGGCCATCTCAATCCTCCCCCTCACGGCAAAAGTCACTGAGAAGACCGTCAACGCTCAGCTTACAAAGTTCATTGAAGAGAACTCCATCCTCGACCCCTCTCAATCCGGATTACACAGTAACCACAGCACCAAGACCGCCCTACTTGCCGCCACATACGACATACGCACCCTTCTCGACCAAGGCCACAGCACAGCACTGATCCTACTCGACCTGTCAGCAGCATTCAACACCGTCTCCCACCGCACACTTGCCGCCAGACTACATGATAGCAGCATACAAGGAATCGCCCTAGACTGGTTCCGCTCGTTCCACACTGGTAGAAGCCAAAGAATCAGACTGCCACCCATCCTCTCCAAACCCACGGAAATCAACTGAAGAGTACCCCAGGGATCATCGCTCAGCCCAACCCTCTTCAACATCTACATGGCCCCCCTCGCTGCCATCATCCGACATAACGGCCACAGCATAGTATTCTACGCCGATGACACCCAGCTCATCCTCTCCCTCACCAAGGACCCCACCCCCTCCAGACTCAACTTCCAGGAAGGTATGCAGGACGTTGCATCCTGGTTGAGCAACAGCTGCCTGAAGCTCAACTTGGAGAAGACAGAAGTCCTTGTACTCTGAACCACCCCGTCAGCATGGAATAACACCTGGTAGCCCACCACCCGGCAGCAGCCCTCCAACACCCATGGACCATGCCAGAAACCTCAGCCTCATACTCGACTCCTCCCTCTCCATGAACAAGCAGGTCAACGCCATCGCTTCCAGCTGTTTCAAAACCCTCCACATCCACTAAAAGACCTTCAAATGGATCCCCCCTGAGTCAAGGAAGACAGTCACCCACGCACTCATAACCAGCAGATTAGACTACGGGAACGCCCTCTACTACAGGATCAACAAGTCTCTACTCCGCAAACTCCAGACGATACAGAACACTGCAGCCAGACTTGTCCTCGGCATCCCCCGACATGAGCTCATCAGCTAACATCTATGGGACCTCCACTGGCTCCCCGTCGAGAGGAGAGTCAGCTTCAAGATACTCACCCACACCTACAAATGTCTCCACAAAACAGGACCCCAATACCTCTATGAGAGAATCATCTTCCATGTACCCAAAAGAAACCTCCGCTCCACCAACCTCGCCCTCACCAAAACCCCACACATCCACAGAGCCAGAACAGGGGGAAGAGCCTTCTCCTACATCACCTGCTAAAACCTGGAACGAGCTCCCTATCAACGTCAGACGTGCGCCCTCCCTGTACACCTTCAGAAAGGCGCTCAAGACCTGGCTCTTGGACTGAATCGGTACTGCTGAGCCCCCCAGAGCCTTAAGATCCTCACGGGTGAGTAGTGCACTTACAATTTCCTGACTGATTGATTGATGTAGGCCATCAGATGCAGAATAGCATTATTAATATAAAAAAATTGAGAAAGGCTCATTCTTTTCTACTGCATCTCCTCCCCCCACTATTTTCCATTCAGATTCCTCTTTTCCATTTCCTCGTTTTCTTTGTAGACGTTACCTACATTTTCAGTCTAAACTTGTGCCTACTGATTAATCATAATTTGATGTTCTCCTTTGCTATATCTTGATGTTAAGGGCCAAATGTTTGTCCCTATAACTTTAATGCCATGTCTATAGAACAAGATTATCTGTGTGTTATTAAGGTTTCACTGTAGTCTTCTAGTTTTTCTGATTTACATCCAAGAAACTTTGCATGTCTATTTGGAAGATATGTAAACATTCTTCTTTATAACAATGTAGTACAATTATTGCATATGTATTTTTTTCAACCCTGAAGAGTCAGATACAGTCTATGAAACACTTGTTGGCAACTTCAGTGTCTGAATAACTTCAAGGTTCATGTAAAACCTTTGATTTGTGATGTAACTGTGAGCGATCTATTTACCTTCATAAAAATACAATTTTGGAATTCAAAAATAGACATTGCTGTATTGTTCAAGTCAAGTAAAAATATTTGATTTCTAAGAAATTCTTATAGAAACAGTACAGAGACATCATTTAACATTCACAATTACAAACATAATAAAATCCATTCATTGCGCTTAATTCAATTAATCCGCCGACACTTATCGTCAGCCTGAAATAAAAGACACAATTAAAAGTTAAGATTTTTTCACATTAAAAGGGGCTCATACTATTATCATATACCTATTAAAACATTTGAAATATTGTTAATTACCCGATGCATACAGTTCATTTAGGCTTGTAAAACTTTATAAAGTGAAATGTGCAAAACCATGCTTTCTCATTTCCCAAAGTCGTCCCACATAATTCCTTGCATGATCAACACCAACCTATCTGAGGAGAGTACAACTTGGTAATTTCACAACACATTATAAAACTTGTTAATACTTTCAAGATACTGAATTCTCAAGGCATACAATTCGTTTTGCCAGGTAGAGCGTTAAAGTGCAGGGCCAAACTACAGTAAACCCATGGTCCCATTCGATCTAAGTCCCTACCAGGCCTGGGAGTAAAAATCGTACCCTCGGTCTGGATCAATTGACAAAAGAGTGCCTGGCATAAGAGGGTACAATTTCTTGCAAGAATTGACCAGTAGCAATTGCTACGCCCTGAAACCTGAGACCACATTTCAGTTTAAGGCCATCTTTTTGCATTTGAATCACATATTTTATAAAAACAGGACAGAGAATCTCCCCTTTCCTCAAAGAAGTCTGCACCGTCTATCAAAAGATGACTTGCTGAGGACACTGGCCACAGTTCTCCATAATTTTCTGCTTTAGACCTGGCATCCGCCATCCAGGGTCAATGCCTATCCTTAAACACAACATTTCATATCTCAGGGACTTTTTCAGGATTTTATATAGATTAGGAAACAGGTGTTATATTCCATTTAGGTACCCTATATAGGCGCAGGTAACACTGCAACCTTTCACCTATATCCTTCCCTACATTACATACATAACGGTTCATAGGGACTGACCTTTTACCTAGATTTGACACTGCATTCAGAACACAGGTTTTTCCCTAGTTCCAAACTTATACATTAAGGTGCCGATCACGATCCTGTAAAAACCGGGTACGAACCGTCGGACGGAGCAAATTCTCCGTCCGACGCGTACCCGGTCGTCAAAATGTACAAACATGGAATTACGATTCGCACGGAAACACCATTTCCGTACGAATCATACAAAACCCCGACCGACGAAAATAAACATACAAATGCGATCCGGGAAAGCGCCGACGTGACGTCGGGACGCACGCAGCCTGCCATTCACGAACCAGGAATTACGATTCACACCGACGTCATCCCGCACGGTGAATATTTTCCGGCTGCCAAAAACTGCCGGGAAATCAGGACGACGCGAACAAGGAGTACCTGTACGTGACGGACAGACATGGACCCGAACCTACGTGTCATCCCGGCCCTCATAGCAGTCGACCTCCTCTACAGGTTCCGACGCAGACGCCGCAGAAGGTCAGAACAACTAAGGGAGGGGGGGAAAGGGGGGGAAAGGGGGGGGCAGGACCAGGGGCAGGCCACAAAACCACCACCAATGTCACACAGCACACATGCCCTGGACATACCTGACCCCCATGCCCTGGTCACTACGAGGGGGTGGGGGCGTGTCAAGCAAAGCCAGCGTCCGCCACAAAGGAAGTGCCTGACGATGCGAACCGGCAACACAACTATACAGGTACGTCCCGTACCCACGCCTTAAGAGCGTGGGTACGAGTCGTACCACGCCCACACCTACGTCACCCCAACAATGGCGGGACGGCTGTACCCACGTGGCAAAGGCCTGAGTAGGGCCCGCACAAGCATCACATAGTGTGGGGACGCATATGTACAGACCGCACCCCCACCCCCATATGCATGGAGCGTACCCCCAACCACAACAGTGTAAGTACGACCCGTACCCCCACCCCAACAGTGTATGTAAGGCCCGTACCCACACCCGCGTATGTATGGAGCGTACCCCCACCCCAACAGTGTAAGTACGACCCGTACCCTCACCCGCGTACGTATACGTCACACCCCAACAGTGTAAGTACGACCCGTACCCTCACCCGCATACGTATGGAGCGTACCCCCCACCCCAACAGTGTAAGTACGACCCGTACCCTCACACGCGTACGTATGGAGCGTACCCCCCACCCCAACAGTGTAAGTACGACCCGTACCCTCACACGCGTACGTATGGAGCGTACCCCCACCCCAACAGTGTAAGTACGACCCGTACCCTCACCCGCGTACGTATGGAGCGTACCCCCCACCCCAACAGTGTAAGTACGACCCGTACCCTCACCCGCGTACGTATAAGTCCCACCCCAACAGTGTAAGTACGACCCGTACCCTCACCCACGTATGCATGGAGCGTACCCCCACCCCAACAGTGTAAGTACGACCCGTACCCTCACCCGCGTACGTATGGAGCATACCCCCCACCCCAACAGTGTAAGTACGACCCGTACCCTCACCCGCGTACGTATGGAGCGTACCCCCCACCCCAACAGTGTAAGTACGACCCGTACGCTCACCCGCGTACGTATGGAGCGTACCCCCACCCCAACAGTGTAAGTATGACCCGTACCCTCACCCGCGTACGTATGGAGCGTACCCCTCACCCCAACAGTGTAAGTACGACCCATACCCTCACACGCGTATGCATGGAGCGTACCCCCACCCCAACAGTGTAAGTACGACCCGTACCCTCACCCACGTACGTATGGAGCGTACCCCCCACCCCAACAGTGTAAGTACGACCCGTACCCCCACCTCGTATGCATGGAGCGTACCCCAACCCCAACAGTGCATGTACGTACCGTACCACCACCCCAACAGTGTAAGTATGACCCGTACCCCACCCGCGTACGTATGGAGCGTACTCCCACCCCAACAGTGTAAGTACGAACCGTACCCCCATGGAGCGAACCCACACGCGTGTATGTACTAAGCGTACATATTGTTAAATAGGAGGGGTGTGTGCCTATCACTCCCAGCAGTGCCCAGACACAGGAGGGGTGGGTGCAGAGTCCTCCCAGCAGTGCCCAGAGACAGGAGGGGTGGGTGCTGAGTCCTCCCAGCAGTGCCCAGACACAGGAGGGGTGTGTGCAGAGTCCTCCCAGCAGTGCCCAGAGGCAGGAGGGGTGTGTGCAGAGTCCTCCCAGCAGTGCCCAGAGACAGGAGGGGTGGGTGCAGAGTCCTCCCAGCAGTGCCCAGACACAGGAGGGGTGGGTGCCTATCACTCCCAGCAGTGCCCAGAGTCAGGAGGGGTGTGTGCAGAGTCCTCCCAGCAGTGCCCAGAGGCAGGAGGGGTGTGTGCAGAGTCCTCCCAGCAGTGCCCAGAGGCAGGAGGGGTGTGTGCAGAGTCCTCCCAGCAGTGCCCAGAGTCAGGAGGGGTGGGTGCCTATCACTCCCAGCAGTGCCCAGACACAGGAGGGGTGTGTGCAGAGTCCTCCCAGCAGTGCCCAGAGACAGGAGGGGTGTTTGCAGAGTCCTCCCAGCAGTGCCCAGAGACAGGAGGGGTGGGTGCAGAGTCCTCCCAGCAGTGCCCAGACACAGGAGGGGTGGGTGCCTATCACTCCCAGCAGTGCCCAGAGTCAGGAGGGGTGTGTGCAGAGTCCTCCCAGCAGTGCCCAGAGGCAGGAGGGGTGTGTGCAGAGTCCTCCCAGCAGTGCCCAGAGGCAGGAGGGGTGTGTGCAGAGTCCTCCCAGCAGTGCCCAGAGACAGGAGGGGTGGGTGCAGCGTCCTCCCAGCAGTGCCCAGACACAGGAGGGGTGGGTGCAGAGTCCTCCCAGCAGTGCCCAGACACAGGAGGGGTGGGTGCAGAGTCCTCCCAGCAGTGCCCAGACACACGAGGGGTGGGTGCCTATCACTCCCAGCAGTGCCCAGACACAGGAGGGGTGGGTGCAGAGTCCTCCCAGCAGTGCCCAGACACAGGAGGGGTGGGTGCCTATCACTCCCAGCAGTGCCCAGAGTCAGGAGGGGTGGGTGCAGAGTCCTCCCAGCAGTGCCCAGAGTCAGGAGGGGTGGGTGCCTATCACTCCCAGCAGTGTCCAGAGACAGGAGGCGTGTGTGCAGAGTCCTCCCAGCAGTGCCCAGACACAGGAGGGGTGGGTGCAGAGTCCTCCCAGCAGTGCCCAGAGACAGGAGGGGTGTGTGCAGAGTCCTCCCAGCAGTGCCCAGTCACAAGAGGGGTGTGTGCCGAACACTCACAGCAGTGCCCATGGAACACAAAGGGTGGAGTAGCCACAGATACCATGCCCACAAATTTCAGTCAGGTGCACAAAGACCCTGCAGTACATGTACCACATGTGTGCGAGGCTGGGAGTATACGCATGCATAGCGCAGAAAAGAAAACATGTCCACATGAAGTCATGTCAATAGTCCACATACACAAGTACAATGACTACCAAGAATGCCACGAATGATGCAGGTGGAGACATCGCTCAGCATGCATGTGCAAAATAGAAGGAGTCCGCCACACACCCAGCTAATGTACACACAGCTCAGCGCTAAATATTGGGAACACCCTGCAGGGAAGATGTCAGGGTAAACAGAGGAAGGAATACACCTTTGGACAAGTTCACCATGCAGCAACTGCTTACATGAACACAGAAACCTAGCTAACACCGTGTGATGGCACACAGATCCCAGGGTCCCCCCTATGACCAGCACACTACTACATTTCCCACACACCCAACACATGAACACCACCCAAAACCATGTAGCAGCCCCACCAACAGCAATACCAGCAAAGCAGTAGTGTTCCAAGGGGAAAAAAATAAATTGCTTTATTCAGCATGAACCAAAAAATCTTGTTTGTAGGAAGTTCAATATTTACAAAGCCCATAGGGCAGTCCAGAAGTCACAGCTGGATGGGGGACACAGTGGGATGCGTGTCCCCTAGCTTGCCTGCACAGTTACATTCCGTCGTCTTCCACAGGGGTGAGGGCATCATGTGGGGGGGAAGAAACAGGCACCGCAGGGACAGGAGGGTGAAGGGTAGGCGTCGTGGGTGCAGGGATGGAGGACTCCACCACAGGGGGTGGGGCAGGGCCAAAGGCAGAGGCCAGGATCTCGCTGCACACCTTAGCAAGGTCCTCCAGGGAATCCCCTGCACCCGAAGGAACCACAGGCCCCAAGGAGGGGGGGGGGGTCAGAGGGATGGGTCGCAGCGCCACTGGGGGAGGGTGTAGACAGGGGGGGGGAATCAACCACCCTGACCGGGGACTTCCTTGACCGCTTGCGTGGTGGTGTCACTGTGGGGCTCAGGGACAGAGCGGTCATGAAGGAGTCTTTGGGGGAGATGTGGCCAGGAGAGCTGAGGGGAGGGGATTTGGAGGGAGTGGATTGGGTGGAATGCGGACTCCCACTCTGGCTGCGTGTAACACGTTTGCCCCCCGACCCAGTGGGTGTGCCTACTTCACCCTGTGTGTGCGTGTCAGGAGGTGTGCGGTGGACCTTCCCTGCTGGTGTGGTGCCTGTGTGTGTTGTGGTGGGTGCATGCTGACGTCTGGGTGTACGTGGGACAGGCATGGGAGTGGGAAGTGTGGATGGGGCAGGGGTAGGGGGTGGGACGTAGCGCTGCAGGAGACCCACTGCTGCAGTCAGTGTCGAGTCTATCGACCTCAGCAAGCTGCGTTGGTCAGCCTGCGATGAATGAATGCCCTCCAAGTATGCCTCCATGTTGTGCAGCACTTGGCTGTGGCCATGGAGGACATTAAGGATCGCAGCCTGACCAACCTGCAACTGCCGCTGGATGTCCACAGACTCGGCATTGGCGGCAGCAGTGGAGACAGGGGCAGGGGGTGCGGTGCCTGGCAGGAAGGAGACATGTGGTGACCGGGCACGTTGTGAAGGGACACGAGCAAGTGGGAGGCGGCTGATGGCAATGGAGGGGGCGGGGCGAGATGTAGTGCCGCTGTCAGCTGTTGGTGCAGCCGCCGCCCACTCGGAGAGATCATCCTCGGACCCGTCAGCTTCATACTCTGTTGTGCCAGTCGACAGGTCCCCGCACCACCCACCCCCTACATGAGACAATTATTTGGAGACACAGGAAGCACTTACATCCCTTAGTCTGGGTGAAATACACATGGGATGCAACAATTCAAGATTGCACACAAAATACCCAAGGTGCGCCTGTCCAAATAATCATGTACAAATGGGCATCATCAGATGATTGTAACAAGACACACAGGCAATGTCCACCGTTAGTATGAACAAGGAAAATCAGGTCAGGCTGTACAGTGGACACTTGTACTACATTTCACGTCAATATACATTTGGCCAGGGGACAATGGCACAGAGCACAACCTATGCTGTAGACACAGAGATTGTCGACATATTCGGATTACACACATGATACCTAGGAAAATATGCCCCTGGGGACAGTAGTGGCCACACAACTCCATGCTCCTGAATGGGAATGACTGCAACACACGCTACCATCCCCGCACTATGCGTACCGCACACTCATGCACATCATGTCACAGGCCACCACATAGGACATGCGTGCTGTAAGGCCTCACACTTGAGAGACTAACTCCCATGTCTGGACTCAGCATTAGTGCCAACTGACATGCAACCCACAAGACCAGAACTGGACAGGGCACAGGCAAGGTCCCAAAACCTGTTACACACCACCCCCACACATGATGCTGCAGGCATTGTACACGTGGAGAAGGTGCCAGGCTACATAACCTTGTGACGTAGTGACTTCACAGAGACCAGGGAACACAGGGAACACATTGCAAGGAGGGGAAGGGAGGCAGGAGAGCACTGCAATACTGTGGGTAACAGGATCTGCACAGCACCATTAAACCCTGGCAGTGTATCCATGGAACAGTGCACTATGCGTACTCGTAGTGATAGTGAGCGTACAGGCGTGTGTACGGGCCGTACCACTGCGAGTACGCATACGCGAGGACACCCATAGTGATAGTGAACGTACGCACGCGTGTACGGGCCGTACCACTACGAGTACGCATACGCGAGGACACCCATGGTGATAGTGAACGTACGCACGCGTGTACGGGCTGTACCACTACGAGTACGCATACGCGAGGTCACCCATGGTGTCAGTGAACGTACAGGCATGTGTACGGGCCATACCACTACGAGTACGCATACGCGAGGACACCCATAGTGATAGTGAGCGTACAGGCGTGTGTACGGGCCGTACCACTACGAGTACGCATACGCGAGGACACCCATGGTGATAGTGAACGTACGCACGCGTGTACGGGCCGTACCACTATGGGTGTTCTTGCGTATGCGTACTTACTGACCGTACACATGCCTGTACGCTCACCATCACTATGGGTACACATACGGCAACACTCCCATAGTGATATGGGAACGTACACAGGCCCTCTTAGCAGCAGTACGGTGGTTTTCACACATCACAGTGGTGACAGGCAGCACACAGGAAGGAATAGGGCTGACATACTTGTCCATGGATGGACATCAAGGCATTGTCTGGGCAGTACTACATGTGTGGGGCACAGGTGTGACAGGCTGTGATGTGGCACATGACTCCTGAGTCGAGAAGGCACCAGATGTATGATGAGATGTGTACACATGTAATGTGTGACGGTGCAATGTGTGCCAGGCATGCCCTTGACTCCTTTGACATGTGTGCATGTCGTACTGCACACTTGTGATGAGCGTCACTGGCATGGCACGGACACCAACACACGGAAGTGTCCCCTGAGGCCCGGTACAGGGGTTACCACACCTGACATGTCACTACCCACGGTGCACGATGTGACTATGTCATGTATGTGTGGGGGGTTCCCATTAGGTTGATGTTGGAGCACCCTCAAAAGCTGCAGCTGTTGCAGCAACCAACATGTGTCTGTATGTAGATTGACATTGCACACTGTTCCGCACACCATGCCACATGTGGTATCGGATATGAGGTGCGTATGTATGCATGGGACACGGAGTAGCGTAACTAGGACATGTCTGCATCCTCTCTATGAATGTGTGGTGAGTCATGACATGTACACCTTCATGGCAAGGTGTGTGGGCTGTCCTAGTGTAATGTCATGTGACCTGTGGCTCTAGTGTTCCGCTACCAGTCTCTGCAATCGACATCCTACTTCTGCTGATGTGTGGATGTATGTCACTCCTGTCTTGCGTCTGGCTGTTCACTTGCACTGGGACACAGCTAATCCCATGCCATGGCATGTGGAGGTTCACAATCTCCGTGTGTAGCTGGGTCTTGGTAGGAGTGTCACCTGGCAGCCATACGTGTCCAGGGCATGTGGCACATACCTGACTCCGTATGTAGCATATGTGTATAGACAGATTAACATGTGCTCAGTACAAATTAATTGTTGTTGTGGTGCACTCACTCTTCCTTGTCACTTCCAAATCCCAACCAATTCCGAAACTTGGCTGCCATGCGGGAGAATGACTGTATCCGGTGCTACCGCTTCCCCCAACGGTTGATTCTGGATTTGACGGCGAGACTGGCACCACACCTGCAACCGCTGCACAGGTATCCTACGGCACTGACACCCAAGCTGAAGGTAATGGCAGCCCTACATTTTCTAGCCGTGGGTACCTTTCAAAATACCATAGCTCATGTTGGTGGCATGTCCCAGAGCATGTTCTGCCGTGTGCTGCATGATTTCTTAGATGCCATGTTGATTCACCTGGATGACTTCATCCATTTTCCTACCCCTGAAATGTTGACTGGGGTCAAGCGTGGATTCTATGCCCTGGGAGGGATGCCCCATGTCATTGGGTCCATAGATGGGACACATGTTGCTTTGGTACCACCACAGGCACAGGAGGTAGTGTACCGGAATCGCAAGCACTACCACTCCATCAATGCCCTTGTGGTGTGTCTGTCCAACATGGTGATTTCACATGTCTGTGCTCGTTTTCCAGGATCAGCACACGATGCCTACATCATGAGGCGTAGCAGGATGCCTGAAATGATGACGCAGCTGCGCAACGAACGAGCATGTGTTGTTGGTGGGTACAGTCTGTCTGTCCTGTATTTTGCATAGACTTCCAGCACGACCGCTTCTCCTGTCCTGCTTATGTCCATGTGCTTTCCATGTAGGGGACGCTGGCTGTCCCAACATGCCATGGCTGATCACACCTCTCCGCAACCCCATCACGCCGGCCCAGCTCCGCTACAACACCGCCCATGGCCGGACAAGGCGAGTGATAGAGAGGACGTTTGGCCTCCTGAAGAGCCGATTCAGGTGCCTACACAAGACCGGCGGCGCCCTCCCATATGCCCCGGCGAAGGTCTGCAAAATCTTCATGGTCTGCTGCATGCTGCACAACATGGCAGTTGAGAAAGCTGTGCCACTCATCCTGGATCAAGATGACCAGGACCATCCACCCGTGGAGGACGAAGGGCTTGGCAATGGGGCTAGTGATGTGGAGGATGTGGAGCCGCAAGAGGACATCTGGACTCGGCTCATACGCGACTTCTTTGCTTAGTGGTGAGTGCCAGTGTCTGAGTGTGCACGCATTGGTCCCCGTGTGGCATGTGTTGCGATGTGTGTCTCCACCTGCATGTATGGCACGTGAGTCAGAGGTGTGTGTGGGTGTGTCACTGGAGTGATGGTGCCAGTGATGGTTGTATTTCCCCAGTCATAATTGTGACCTAGCATGTTGTCATCCATACATGTGTCGAGGACATGCACATGCATGTGGCTGTGCTTTTTGTGGCTGACTTCTTGTGTGTCTCTCTTCCCCAGGTACTTGCGCATGCCGTCTGCTGCTTGCATTGTTGTGGCACTGCTATTCCTCATGGACACGTCATCGTGTGCTGACTCAGCGTTACAGGCACGGACACGTTTGGAAGTCTCCTTAGGGTAAGGGATGCATCAGGGGTGTATTGGGTGTGGCAGTTGTTCACGATGTATGCACACTGCCCCTGTCGATGTTTGGTTCCTCTGCAGACATGTTGCATCACCATGGTACACATTACATGCAGCTGGGTACACCTGAATAGATGGTCAGACTTGTTGACAGTCATCTGTGATGGGACAGTGGATTGTGATGATGGCATCAATGTATGTAACACTGCCCTCGGACACATACGGTTTGCATTGGCTTGACATGCTGTGGGACTTCCACATCAGCGGATCAATGGTGTATGGCAGGCTCTCCGTGAGCAGCTGGGGGTGTTTAGCTGTTACCCGACACTTGTGTGCCAGTTCCATGGCTATCACGCATTTGTGCTGCAGAAGGGGGGTGCCAGTGTTGGACCCACATGTTACTCCACATGAACTGTTCATGTGTACTTCGAGTTGCCTCTGCAATCCCGAATACATGACTATAAAGGTGTCCCTATGCCTCCAAGGTGCCTCTTCTCAGTCAATGCTGGTGTGTTGCCACGGTGCATCCGGCATGTCTGGCATGGTTTTCCGTGATAGTGGCTATGTGTCTATGTGTCGAGTAGCAAGATGCAAGCTGTGTGTGTGGGATTAGACTGTGTATTGTGCATGATGTCCATGACTGTGTGGGTATTGTGACATGTGCCATCCCCATGCATCCAACGTTGGCCAGGCCCCCATTCTCTGCATCCACCGGACTCAAGCTTGCAGGACATGGTTCTGCCACCTGTCTACACATACCTGGGTGCCCCCCAGGACACTCGACATGATCCCTGACCTCTGCGCATGACTGTTGCTGTACTCAATATGTCTGTCGGCACGGTTGTGCGGCCACCCCCTCAGCTGGTTGGGCCCATCACGGGTGTGTATGGTGCTCCATGTCTGTCTTGCCTAATACACTGTGACCCGTGTGTCCTGTGCCAGACTCAGGCCCCAGGGTGTGGATGGTTGAAGTCAAAAGAGAACTCAGGCATGTTTAGACTTTACAAGACACATGTAAGGTAATAATGCAACCAGCAGGCATCTTCTCTTCATGGTGTGACTTTTTATTTTAGTGGGGTGGGGGTATGACATGAGGGGCTTTCCGGGTGTTTGGAATCCAACGTTCAGTAGGGGAGTTGGTGTCCTTGCCATTGGAAATCCTCAGAGTCCATGCCACAGTCTTTGTCAACATTGGTCAGACAGTGACCAGCAAGGCCATGTGGCAGAGAATGTCTTTTGATGCTGTGCTGCTGTTGCTCCAGTGGGCCAGGTGCCAGGCCAGGTGTCCTGGGAGATGGTGCTGTAGCGCCGACCCTCACGGTCTTTTCTGTGGATGACCCGCCCTCCTGCGGGCACCCTCAGAAGCAGGCCGTGACGATGTTTGGGATGCTCCATCGGATGTTTCCTCCTCCTCCTCCTGATCCCTCCCTGTGGGTGGTGATGTTCTACGCCTTCTGGCACAGGGAGGGTTGCCCATGTTGTCGGCCATCCGATGGAGTGTACTGTGAATTTCCGTGAACACCGTCACGAGCTCAGCCGGTCTGTCCTCCATCCTCCGTTGGTGTTGCAGTAGACAGGCATGTTGCTCCGCATGTTGCTGGGCCTGCTGGGTCTTGATCTCATCGAGGGTCCCCTTCATATCGTTGAGGGTGGACACAACCTGGGCCATGCCCGTGGTGTCCTGCCGGTATGTGTCCAGGATGTTTTGGACATGGGAATATACCGGTTCCCCAGCCAACTGGTCAGGTTGGCGCCTCCGCCGTCCTCCACTCCCACCACCCCTGCCCACTTGCACCTGGCCTGCCGCTGTGGGCACATCGGGTCTCCGGGACCCCTGAGGGATGGCATTTGCGGTGTTGCCTGCCTCCTCCTGGGTGCCCCGAGAACCATGTCCCTCCTGGACAGACTGGCTGCTTTGTGGTGGTGGGGCAGGGATCCTGGGTGTCTCCTGGGATGTGGCAGGAGTGGGGGTGGTGGTTGGCCCCGTTGTACCTGACGCAGGTGCTGCAGGTCGTTGGACACCAGAGGGGCCAGGTTGGTCGGGGTCGTCCACAGAGTGGTGAGAGTCGTCGCTGCCGGTGGGATCGGCCTCCCGCAGAGCCGGGTCCTGTGAGTCTTCCCCCCAGTGTTGGGGGGTGAACCACGACGTTGACCTGTGTGTGAGAGAGACAATGTTAATTTTGTTACATGCAACATCCATGTTTCATTAGTTTCAAAGTTGGAACATTTCCTCTGGGAATTTGGATCTGTCTTGCATTCCACTCACAGTGCACTTGTGCTTGGGTGTGTCCCTTGGGCACAGCTTTGGCGACTTTAACTATGTGTGGCACAGTCTTACTTGCTGCGTCAAGTGTGACTGCAGTAAGCAGTGGAGTGGGCAGGTGTGGCGAGCCGTGCATTGGCGCCTTCCGTGTTGCACTGTACGTGGGCACATGAAGTTGTTCCACACACTTCAATGATGCAGGTAGCTGTCGTTGTGCTCGTGTACAGGTTGTGACATGGCCCTGTGTTTTGCCATGGAGGAGAGGGGGGGGTGCTGGCACTGGCCACCCTTGTCTACATGCACGCAGTCCACCTGCTGACGAGCAGACATTCCCACACACCACAAGGCTGATTTGCTCTCCCTGTGTCTCCCTCCCTCTCTGTCCCCCTCTCCCTCCCTCTGTGCGTCGGCCTCCTCCCTCTGTCCGTCTCCCTGTGTCTCCCTCCCTCTCTGTCCCCCTCTCCCTCCCTCTGTGCGTCGGCCTCCTCCCTCTGTCCGTCTCCCTGTGTCTCCCTCCCTTTCTGTCCCCCTCTCCCTCCCTCTGTGTGTCAGCCTCCTCCCTCTGTCCGTCTTCCTGTGTCTCCCTCCCTCTCTGTCCCCCTCTCCCTCCCTCTGTGTGTCGGCCTCCTCCCTCTGTCCGTCTCCCTGTGTCTCCCTCCCTCTCTGTCCCCCTCTCCCTCCCTCTGTGTGTTGGCCTCCTCCCTCTGTCCGTCTCCCTGTGTCTCCCTCCCTCTCTGTCCCCCTCTCCCTCCCTCTGTGTGTCACCCTCTGTCACCTCAGCCCAGCTTCCTGGGCACACACTGTTAGCAGATCTTTGAATGGCCCTTGGCTTGTTGATGTGAGTTTGTTTCTGATCTCCAGGCACCCATTGGGTGTAGTGTCTGTGTCTGCGCTGCTGCTGTGGTGGTGTGTGCTGCCACTCTTTCACAGTGTTGGCTGTTCATTAGCTGCTGCCATGTGCAAAACAGTGCCTTCACCCCCATGTGTTAATGCAAGGCGTCCGCCATTTGCTGGCAAGTCTTTCCTGTGTGGGGACACACTGTTTGTCTGGCTGTGACCTAGGCCATATGGGCAGAGGGCATTGTTGTCTGCTTCTGAGTTGCACTATGTGATTTTTGGGGCCCACCCTCCCGCCATCCGGGTTACCGTGTCATGTGTTGGTGTCTTCTGTGGCCTGTGACTTGACATTGTCCAGCTGGGTGCATGGGGCATGGTGGCGCCAGTGGCATGTGCGTGTTCATGGAGTGTGGTTGAGTCATGCGATAGCTTGGGGTGGTTGCGTGCCTGTTTGTGAGTTTGGTTGTGGATGACGTTCCCCCCATGTGAGGTGCGTTGTTTGTGTACTCACCTGGGTCTCGGAGTCCTCCCAATCCTTCGACTGCCTCCACCGGCAGTATGGCCATCACCCTCTCCTCCCAGGGATGGTAGTGTACGGGTCTGCGGGACGGCCCTCCTCCAGTGACGTTGGCCTGGTTGTGTTCATCCGTCATCTTGGCTCGGACCCTCCTCCGCAGATCGTACCACCTGGCTTGGCATTCCTGCTTGTTCCTTCTGGTGTCCGCAACAGCATTCACAGCATCGACGATGGTCTGCCACATGGCTGTTTTTGCTGAAATGCTGGTCTGTCTGACCAATGTTCCAAAGAGGTGTGGCTCGACTCTGAGGATTTCATCGACAAGGACCTCCAACTCTCGGTTACTGAACTTTGGATTCTTGTTAGTGGGCATGGTGAGGGGTGTGGGTGTGGATGGTGTGGGGGGTGTGTGTGGATGGTTGTGGGTGTGTGGGTGTGGTTGTGCAGGTGTGTGTGTGAATGTGATGAGGGGGTGTTTGTGAAGGTGTGTGTGTGAAGGTGTGCAAGTGTAAGGTGTGGTAAAGCTTCTAGTATGGTGCTGTAGGTTGTCTGTGGGGTCTGGCAGCAGTGAGTCTGTTGCAAAGGCTCATGGTTTGTGTGTGTGGGCCCTTTTTATTGGTCCATTGGTGGGTGTGGCTGTGTTTGAAGTTTGGGTGGGTGTGTTATAAGGAGTGGTGGTGTTTTGGGCCTCTGTTTGTTTTTGGCAGTTGCAGGTCAGTGAATGTGTTGTTTTAGTGGTTGTTGGACATGTTTAGTGGCTTTGTGCCATTCGAATGGTGTATTCTTGTGTTGTTTTGGTTTGTCCTGGTTGTGTACGTGCGTTTTTAGCGTGTGTACGGTGTGTACATGGGCCATTTTGTTGTACAGTGCTGTCCTTGTGTGTGGCTTGGTACGACTCGTACATGCGGTTGTGATGTTGCGGCCTGGGGTGCGCTCCGTACTTAGAATGTTGTGGTGGGGGTATGACTCTAACGTACAGGGGTGTACATACACGGGGGGTACGACCCGTACAGGGGTGTACATACACGGGGGTACGACACGTACAGGGGTGTACACACACGGGGGGTACGACACGTACAGGGGTGTACATACAGGGGGGGTACGACACGTACAGGGGTGTACATACACGGGGGGTACGACATGTACAGGGGTGTACATACACGGGGGGTACGACACGTACACGGGTGTACATACACGGGGGGTACGACACGTACAGGGGTGTACATACACGGGGGGTACGACACGTACAGGGGTGTACATACAGGGGGGGTACGACACGTACAGGGGTGTACATACACGGGGGGTACAACACGTACAGGGGTGTACATACACGGGGGGTACGACATGTACAGGGGTGTACATACATGGGGAGGTAAGACACTACAGGGGTGTACATACAGGGGGGGTATGACACGTACAGGGGTGTACATACACGGGGGTACGACACGTACACGGGTGTACATACACGGGGGTAGGACATGTACAGGGGTGTACATACACGGGGGGTACGACACGTACAGGGGTGTACATACAGGGGGGGGTACGACACGTACAGGGGTGTACATACACGGGGGGTACGACACGTACACGGGTGTACATACACGGGTGGGGGTACGACTCTAATGTACACAGGTGTACATACACGGGGGTACGACACGTACACGGGTGTACATACACGGGTGGGGGTACGACTCGAACGTACATGGGTGTACATACACGGGGGGTACGACACGTACACGGGTGTACATACAGGGGGGTACGACACGTACAGGGGTGTACATACAGGGGGGGTACGACACGTACACGGGTGTACATACACGGGTGGGGGTACGACTCGAACGTACATGGGTGTACATACACGGGGGTACGTCACGTACACGGGTGTACATACACGGGTGGGGGTATGACACATACAGGGGTGTACATACAGGGGGGATGTACATACACGGGGGGTGTACATACACGGGGGGTACGACTCGAACGTACGGGGGCTGGGGGGGTGTTGGGCACATATGCGGGCACATGTCTCCATGGTTGCTATGGGTGTTCGGTGCGGACGGTGTTTTTTCCATACGGTTGTAACTTCTGACGCACGGGATGGATCGTGATTCCGCGGTCGGACTTCACTTTTCACATTTGTACGGTGATTCGTCCGAGGACGTGTCGGACACATTTTCCGACCCGAGGATGTGTGGGGAATTATTCCCAATGCGATTCGTATGGTCTTTTTCCCATGCGAATCGTAATTGGCAGTTTGTACGGCACTTGTACGATTCGTACGGTAAAAAGACCGGATACGAGTCGTACGGGGAAAATTTTTACCGGATCGTAATTGGCACCTAAGTATGAGGCTTCATGGAAGCACAGCAGGACTGAAAGCAGGATATACATCTCCGATATATTATCTCTGTATAAAGTTCAGGCCCAATGTCATCCTTTAGGCCGACACAATAACACAACAAGGTAGGACCCCTGGTGAGACCTGTGGGTATATATACATCACATCTTGCTTTAGAATGACAGAGGAGAATGTGACTTCCCAGCTGACACACTGACCAGAGACGCTGAGGTTCCTGCATGCAGACACTCCAGCTTGCAGTGGTCTAACATCCCTCGAGACCAGGACTGGGTCCCATATTCTCTCATTCCCAGGTAATAGCGTTGACTAGATCCTAGAGGGATTCTTGGCATAACACTTACATAGATGCTAGGTACACTTAGGTACATCTAGTTAGGGAGGCATCGTAAGAGTACGCACTTTTTATCATGTGTTTTACATACTTGTATGTATTCATGATTATTGCAAAATGGTAGAACTATACCATGCATTTACTTTCGTAGTACTGCTAATCATATATCTCTGCTACTGCCTAATGGTTGTTACAGCTCATCTATTTTACACTAGAATAACAACTGTTCAATAAAGTCTTAATGACAAACGCCCAGTATGTTAATTCTGTGTATCTCTGAAACCAACTAAGTGAGCACGACTGACTGAATGAAAGATAGTATATTGTTTCCACGATTCTGAGGGATCAGGGATGTCATGTTCTGAGGTTGCCATGAATTATTCTCTCCGCGATAAGAGGAGATTATAGTGGCACTGTGAGCTAGCTGATACAGACAGGCTAACGTACCTGGTGGGGGTGCCTTAATCAGTCCACCACCAATACTACAGTTTATGTTATCCAAATGTGCAGATCCTGTATAGGTTTTATAGGAACTACACAACATGGCGCCGCAATGTTGGGTGGGTACTTATTTAACAGTAGAATCTGAGTAGTTCGGTCGTGCTATTCTCAGAGTCCCCTGCTCACAAAACACCAAAGACCTCTGGAGTGAGTGGGCACAAACTCCGCCACAGCTGAGTAGGTGAAAAATCCTATTTAGTGGCTGTTGGTCAATCAAGCTTGAAAAACAAAGTGTTCCTAAAAATTGTGCATAACACCGTATCTTGGTTACCTTGAAAAACTATTTTTCAGTGCTCTAAGAACAATGACCAACGCGGTCTTAGACCCACTACAACAAGCACTCCCCCTCACAGATGACGAGGAAGATGGAGACGCAATACAAATCGCACCAAACTTTAGAAATACAGTCACCCGGAAACTGCTAGAGCATGGTTTATCATCTAGGGGTGGCATAGTAGTTTTCGTGATTGAGGCACACGAATTAAACAAAACAGCAGTATTTTATTCGTGGGTTACATTCCCAGCAGCAAATGCGAGAACAAAGACATTTCACTCCTACACAGAGGGAGATGCACCAGCAGAATATTGCCTGTTTGAGGAAATAGAAGTTCTGCTCACGTACCTGGAACATTTATACTGGTTTAAAGGCGCCCTACCCCATATAAGAAGAAGAGTATGACTCGGCCCGCTCGGAGGAAAAGGGGCAACATGGCCGGTAAAGATTTAATTAGAATCTATAGAAACTTGACGCAATTTGTCATGAGGACACTTTCAGTCCAACCAGCAACAGTTGCAACAAATGGAACTCAATCACAGGGTACAGAAACTAAAATCACATCACAAATATTACACACAGTGATGGGCAATGTGCCCACAAAACGTGAACAAATGCAATTCTGGGTAGCTCAGAAAATAACACAGTTAGAGGCAGTATTCTCAAATACTGCCCCGTATGAAAAACACAGAATGCCAACAATCTGCTTGCCCATGGGGATAACACCACAAGTAGAGGATTGTACCACTTGGGGTATAGTCTTTGCTGCCATTTATACCGGGACTCATGGTATTCCTTCATTAGCAGTGATATCAGATGTATTGAGACAAATACAAAACAAGTACGGAGCAGAGCCAGCTCTGATCTTAGGGATGAAGTTACTAGGTAACTGTGCCCAGGTGTCAGCCATAATACTTGCTAATCTTAAAGGGGAAGCAGCTTCAGTGGCTAACCGCCAACGCCTAAGGGAGTTCAGTCCTTTAGAACAGGAGCAAGAACTACCAAAAATAATTGAAACTGCATATGCAGAATTAGGCAGAGACAGTTTGGGTGGAAAAGCTTTCAAACCACAACTAATGGGCAGTCCTGAAAAGGACACTTACAAGCAGATACCTGCTTCAAATAAGAAGAAGTGGGACAATAAAAACAAGAAACATTTAAGGTAGGGGTGGGCGGAATTTGCATAGTCGCACTACGCAAAGCTCCGCGAAATGGTAAAAAATCTCCGCGAGCACGCAGAATTTCCGCGAACACGCGGAATTGCGTGTTTGTGATGTTTTTTTCTGTTCGCGAACGCTTTTTGCGTGCTCGGGGAGAGATATCTCATGAACACGCATTTTCAGAACGTGAACAAGCAAACAATTCCACAAAGCCGCGAAATGCAGAATTTTGGGCAATTCCGTGTTCTCCGCGGAACGCAAAATTACCCAAATTCCGCAAATTCCGCGAGCGGAATGGAATTTACCGCCCAGGCCTAATTTAAGGGAAACAGATCACAATCCAAATGTAGATCTCGTCCACAGGGGCCCTCCGAAAAAAGGTATAACCTTAGGAATAGGGATAATATTAGGAAACCTGACAGGTATCAGGATACTGACACATATTCCTCTCGTTCTTTTCACGGTTCATTGAAAAACTCCGAGAGGTAAGGACAGTCAGGAACTTACAAAGTGCAGAGACAAGCAGCACGCTCAAGATTATACTTCTGAAAAAGAAGAGAAACCAAAGCATAAGCTACAGTTTAAAAAGAAGAAGGTTGAGGTCTAAAGATCAGACATGACCAGAATTCTGAGGACTCGACTACTGAACGGGGAATCGACTCTGACGATGCTAGACAGTGCGGCAGAAATAACAATAGCTCGCCAGAACTTGATGGAATTTCTGGTGATAGCGGACTTGAATGATTATATAATGGTAGAAACACCAAATATTAGGGTAGGTGCCCCACATAAAGTATAAGAAATAATGCTCCAGATGGAAGAGGACATAAGTAAAACAGTGAGAGGTCTCTTTTGGGAGAACCTTACGTTTGGCTATTACATTTTGTTAGCTGAACAAGATTGGCCGCCAGCATTCATCATGGATTGCCCTAAAGGAGAAACGGTAATTCTACCGGCATTCTCAGATCATATTCCAAGGCACTTACAACACGCATATGCGCAGGAGTGGGTGGTAGCCCAAGCTCCAGCATTATACAAAAACCATGTTAAATGGGATGAGGATTCAACCCACCACATAATTCCTTTAAAAAATACTCCCCACTGCACAGAGGCAGTATCCAATAAAGCAAGAATCTAAAAAACAGGTCAGGGAGATCTTAGATCAACTTGAATACCAAGGGGTTATTGAAACTTATACCTCTCAAATGAACAATCCTTTGTTTCCAGTCATGAAACCTGCCAATACATATTGTCTAGTTTTGGATTATAGAGATTTAAACACTTGCACTAAGACATTTGCAGTTCAAAATGCACACAGTGCCACATTAATGAATAACATTGTGCGGAAAAAATACAAAACAACACTAGATATCTCAAACAGATTTTCCTGCTAAAATATAGCGCCTGAAAGCAGGTATCTAACAGCATTCTCAGCACTAGGGTAACAGCAACAATTTTGTCAACTCCCCCATGGGTATAAGAAGAGCCCGGGGTTGTTTTCAGCCAGAGTAACTGAGTTACTTCAAAAATTAGATGAAGAGGCATTGTCCTATGTAGATGATATTTATCTGATGGACGATGACCTAGAGGAACACTTGAACAGAGGGAATACCATAATTTGGGATTTGCATATGAGGGCTACAAATTCAACTTTAAAAAATCTAAATTGCCCACCTCAGTGTCCTGTTTTTAGGATATGAGCTTTCAAGTGAAGGGAAAAGCCTGGCAGCCAATATTGTTGAAAAATGTGCGCTGCTCCAACCTCATGAAAAAATCTACAATCAATACTGGGATTCCTAAATTTTGGTAGAACATACATTACGCAGAAAGAGTAAAACCTTTCTACGACTTAATAAAACCTGATTTTTCAGTAAGACAATGGACGCAGGAACACACTGATACACTTTGTTCCTTACAAGCTGACATGATAGCTTCCAAACACTTACAGACACGTGTAAACAAACGCTACCTGGTGATCCGTATAATTGCTGGTCAATCTGGGTCCATCTATCTGAAATATAATGAAGGTGAAACAGTACCAACTGCATAGAAATCACATTAATACACAAATGTTGAAGTACGCTTGGCATCTACAGAAAATATTCTGACAGCGGTACAGACTGCTGTAGTAAGAGAAAGAGCACTGGCACAGGAGAAACAAATAATAGCAGTGACTCCGGTTCCAACCTTAGAGGCTGCGACAAAGGCAACTGTTCCTATCCTAATGCTAAAGCCTTACATCAGGGATGGATACAATGGGCTAATTCTCTCACTGCAACAGATGTAGAATACAGGTATGACCCAAATTTAAAGACACAAGCATTCCTGCAATACGAACAAAAATAACCTCTACCAAATGAAATAATGCCTCTAGATCAGTGTGAATGCATATTTTGCACTGACGGATCTGCTCAACCGGCCATAGGAAGTAAGCAACACTACAGCACGGCACGTGCAGTTGTTAAAGGTCGCATGTGAGATGTAAAGTTCCATCCAAGTTGCACTAAAACGCAATCTCTAGGAGACTGCACGGCACAGTTGGCAGAGTTAAAAACCTTGATACTGGCACTGGTAAATACGGATCGTGAATTCTCCACACTAATTGTGTCCAATTCCTTTTACTCTGTGCAGTTATATAATGAATGCCTACAATACTGGGTTCAAAACGGGTTCAAAGACGCAAAAGGTGGCACAATTAAGCATAAAATGCTGTGGGAACAGGTAGTGGAGTTGAAAACTGAACTACCGACGGCTCACATGATACATTCACTGAGTCATCAGCGTGCTGGCATTCACGTTGAAGGGAATTCATTGGCTGATGAAGCTGCAAAGGGGGCTGTACGCACGGCTTCCGTAGCTGCAATCACTTGTTCTAAAACTAAAATAGATGGTGAGATTATAGTGGCTGTTATTGCTTCACCCAAAAACAGCAGTGCAGTACCAAAAAGATTTCCCCTCAAGTACTCCTACAAGTTAGATGCCAATAACATTCCGTTTGCTCAGATTCCTGGAGTGGGGAATAGAGTAATTTCAAATATGGATTGTAGGTTAGGTTTTGTTCTAGCAGCACATGAAGGTATAGATTCTGCACATGCAGGCTTTACCGCGACAGTTTCGTTATTGAAACAACGCTATTGGTGGCCCAGATTAACAAATCAGACTAAGGGCTATGTCTTGAAATGCGACATCTGCCATCAGATGAAAGGTTCCACCGTAGCACGTCCAGCGCAGACACCATTGTTAATATCTGACAAACCACTAGCGTGTGTTTACTTGGACTACTGTGGCCCTATAAAAAGAGATGGGGCTTACAGATATGTCATGGTTGCAGTGGATTCCTGCTCAAGATTCCTATGGGTGTGGCCCCAGCTCCTGGCTGATGCTTGAACTGTTATAAAAGATTTGCCAGTCTTCAAAGGGACATATGCAATTGGCATATTACATTCTGACTAGGGCCCTTTGTTTAGCTCTCGGGCTTACAAGGAAGCCATGTGAGGATTGGGTGTAGCATTGCGGCACTCCTCTCTGTACCATCCCGAGGAAAATTTGGTCATGGAGAGGAAAGAAAACGAGACTTAAAGCAGTCCTTAACAGTCAGAGTATTAGGCACGGGTGAGAGCTGAATAAAACATCTTTATCGAGTACAGCGGGCTCTGAACAATATGCCAAGAAGTTCTCTAAGGGAGCTCACTCCACATGAGGTCCTATTTGGGACAAGAATGTGGGTACCTGATCTTGATTGTGAAGGCACAGTGGCGGATGAAAAGCGTTTGTGACATCCATGATCGTTTGGCTGTTTTACAGGATCTAAATGAATCCAGGACACAACAAAGTAATGTCCACCTGAAGCAGACCGCCACTGGGGAAGTCAAATCAGTCACGGCAAGACCTGTCTGGATCCCAAAAGTCGGGATCTGGTCAGAGAGAAGACAGCGCACAAGAAAGAATTTGGGCCATCCTACAGAAAACCTGTACAGGTCCTAGCAATTGAAGAAACAAGGACTGTACTTCTACCGTCTCTTGCCGGAAAAAAGGAGGAAAGATTTGGCTCAATCATCCTGATCAAAGCAAACTATGTGGCCGATACTGAGTAGTAGGCCACATGAACTCCAAAGTAGCAGATGCCCTCCTCTCGCTACAATTCAAGAGATTCAAACGGAAAGACTCATCACGTTCGAAGAATCCCCTGTTCAGAATGAAGGACTGTGCAATAATGCAAGGGAACTAGTTTCCCTTGAACCTGTAATTCGAATTCAGAATCAAAATGAAACACAAATTGTTATTTGCCCAAATACAGATGTCTACATCAACATGCCTCAACAAGAGAAAGCTACGATTTCTACAAATCCTGATGCAATACCAACAATTGATGATGGAACTGCTTCTGGCTACTTCATAAACTTTGATACATTTTCTTTGGATCCAAGTGAACCTAAAATGATGCCAGCCCAAAAATCACGCAAGCAGCAAGTTAAAGACTTTCTGAACTTTCTTAGAAAGACTTACCTGGTATCACCTTGGGTAGAACTATGGGTAATAATAGGGATGCTTTTCTTTCTTTTCTGAGTAGGCTTAGTAATAGTTTTTAGTATGCTTGTTAATGGGAAATACCTTCGACAAACCACATCAATCATCTCATCGAGAACAAAGAGACTTGTCATCAGTGAACACTACAGCAGTTCCTATACCGGATGGTATAGTTTGGGACAAGGTTGATTTCCATATATTTTGCCCGACAGAAATACATAAAATCCTCATTTTGTAAAAATATCGCTCAAGTACATTTTCCAATGATTGGGACTTTGACACTGAAAATAACATGTTGTCTGATTTAGAACAATCTGCTGCATTTTCTAATAGTGAAACATTGAAAAGCACATCAGATTATGAATCTATGTATTGTTTTCAACATTATGGTCCTCACTTTTTGCATAAATCTGCTAATCCTAGAAATGTTTTCACATACCACCAGTGGGAACAATGTCCAACACCGCCAAAAGGCAGTTCAAAAACCTTTACACAAAAGTTTCCATATTTTTCAGGGTTTAATATGTCTGACCCAGCCTCATACTATTATAAGGTTGCTCCAGCATCAGCCCAGAAAAGTATGTTAACAAACACCAAATGGATTTACTCTGCATCCTTTATTGCCCAGTTGTCAGAACAAGGTTACGATTATGGAAAGACGCCATAGACTGTCTGGGGTACTAGAGTATGGCAAGTTCAAGGAATGGAAGCTTTATTTAAAGCATGCCTTATCCCTCAACAGATCTTGTTTTTGAACTAGACAGTGCAACAGATGTCTGGCCTTGGACTAGCCAAGAACAAAGACTTGAACACACCTTGGCTGCCAACACCATCATAGACCGAGGGTAAGGAAACATCACAAAAAGAGGTTACATTAGATGACATCATACAATACAATAGATCAGACCCCGATTGGAAAAAATTGTTGATTTGGCCCACAGACACCAATAGATGTCAGGCAAGATTCTTGAGTAAATTCGAAGGGTTCGCTATCCATAGGCCAGATCCACGCTATGTATGAGAACATCCAGGGGTAGTAACATCCTACAGTGTTGGGAGGTTGTGCCTTGATTGGTAAAAAACCTCAAACACTCACAGAGGTGAAACAACACTTATCCTTACTTTCACCGGATGTGGATCTTAAGGATTTTTTGCTAGGTCCCAGGAAGCCACGTCAAAAACATTTCATATATGCTGGCATTTATGGTGCTTACAATATAATATGGAAAATATCCCAACAGGAGTCTGCAGAGAGATTACAGGAAATAGACTGTATAAACTTGGCAAAATCTCTAGCAGTGGTAGACAATTGGTTAACAACATTGACCTCCAGGATATATTCCTTAGGCAACATTGTATCTTCTGCAATAGACATACTAGAACAAGATTCAGCCATATTACAGCACGGGCAATCTCAATTACGTTCTATTATGTTGTTGAGCTGGATGCTGCAATCTTTGCATGCAGGCTATGTGCCTTGGCGTTGTATCAACAGTTCATCTCTGTTCTCTGAATATAATCTGACCGATAAAAAGATAGCAATGGCACAAAGGGGAGCAAAATATACAATGCTGCGCATCGAAAACTGGATAGATTACCATTTACTGTGGCAGAATTACCGTCCACAGAATGGCTAATCCATGGCCACATAACTTTACCAGTCACTACTTTTCAGTTTCAGTATTGCCTTGAACCAAAGCAGACAGGCAGATATGAAAAAATGGGTAAGGAATACATTAAGGAATCATGGGAATTACCATACAGATGCTGGACTGGGGATCGAGAAGTGTTTCTCAGCGGTACAAACTGTGAGAACGCTTTAAGTGGATCACCTATATGTCAGGATATAATGCTGCAGGGGGCTTGTAATGGTTCTGTAACAAACTTGTCCTGTCATCTGAGGGGCGCCCCAGCTGCAGTGATTACTTCAGCATTCAGGCTACTTTCAAATGGGAGTTATTTGATGCTTAACAGTCAAGGCTGCAGCGGAATGCTTCCAGGCAGAACATATCTGGTAACCGTGAGCTCCAAGGTGACTTGTTGTATGAAAGTATTGTTTCCACCGACATATATAGTCAGGGAGGCGCCATTATGGCCTTCACTGAATGTTTCCTTAATACGGTTTGATACTCTGAGCAGAATGAAAGCCATGCTTTTAAAGAAGTCTGTGCCCTTAACTAGGCCTGGGCGGTAAATTTCGTTCTGCTCGCAGAAGTTGGGTAATTTTGCGTTCCGTGGAGAACACGGAATTGCCAAAAAATGGGCGATCTGCGGCTTCGCTGAATGTTTTGCTTGTTCGTGCTTTCAAAATGCTTGTTTGCAAGATATTTCCTCCGGAGCATGCAACCAGCGTTCGCGAACAGGAAAAAAGCATTGCGAACGGGCAGAACAAGCCCCTCAGCATGTTCGCGGAACTCCGCGTGCTCGCGGAGTTTTTTTACAGTTTTGCAGAGCTTTATGTAGCACGACTATGCAAATTCCGCCCACCCCTACCCTTAACCTCCGCTCGAGGGACTTTTCATCTCCAGATCGCAAGGTCTTCAGCAGAGATACAGGCACTTATTTATAGTAATTGCAGTTACCATTTCACAGAAATGGTAAATAGTATCTTTAAAATGTCTGATACGAGTGGCATTGTTCACCTATTTAAAACCATAGGTTCTGGACTTCTAGGCAACTTCCAGAAGGTACTTGGAATTATACCAAACTTCATACACTCTGTATTCAGAAGCATCTTTGGAGGACTTCAGCTAATCCTGTTTCTAGTAGCAGAAATCCTGATTGTCTTCTTAATGGACGTCCCAGTCACCAAGGAGATGGATAAAGCACTCCTGGAGCGTAAATACCGTGACCATATGGTACAAGATCTAGGCATACCTTGCCTAAGAGAACTATGTGCATCTTGGTTCTTGTCATTTCGAGCAGCCTGATGGACTGCATCTTACCTGTCCTCCGATGTCTGTTTTGCAGAGAAGAATGCATGTTAGACCTTTGTTTGACGCTCCCATCATGTGTGCAACCGGACGTGAATGCTTTACTGGACCCGATAACGGCCCATGTTCTGCAATGTCCTCAGCATATTCCAATGTTGACAGCGGCATTTCTTGAGCCACCGCAGGTAGTAACTGCACCTGTTGGTATTGACACCAGCTCCTCCACTGACACCCAGGCTTTGGACAGTGCACAGGCTGCCCCAGCACCGGCTGCGCACAGTGTGGAACATCATCTGTGCTCAATTGAAATGCTTTGCGAGGTGCTACAGCGGCTGTCTACTGCGGAAGCAAGCCACAAAAATGTAGTGTCTACCAGCCAAGACACATAAAAATTTGACTCATTTTTGGCTCATCATGTGCTGGAAGAACTTAGCCCTCTTATCCAAACAAGCTCAATTGGGAACTCAAATTCAAAATTGACATTGACATTCCTTTCATTTCTTGGGCATACATGGCTTTCAAATGCTTATTGTGGTTCGGACTATAGCTACGGACACTTAGGGCTATAGCTTCCAAAAAGTTTTTTTTTAAACATTTGTAAGTCTTTTAGACATTTTTAGACGTTTTTAAACATTTTAGCAAAAGAAATGTTTTAATAGTTTGTGTGTACCAATGTTTAATTCGAATGGAAGTACAATAATAGGTTGCATATGTCGTCCAGTCGGAAGAGGAGTGGGTGTTATATTCCATGTAGGTACTCTTTATAAGCGCAGGTAACACTGCAATATTTCACTTATATCTTTCCCTACATTACATACATAACGGTTCATAGGGACTGACCTTTTACCTAGATACAACACTGCATTCAGAACGTGTTTTTTATTCCCTAGTTCGAAACTTATACATTATGCATGAGGCTTCTTGGAAGCACAGCAGGACTGACAGCAGGAAGAACATCTCCTGTATAATATCCCTGTATAAAGTTCAGGCCCAATGTCATACTTTACACAGTAACACAGCAAGGTAGGACCCCATGGGAGACCTGTGGGTATATATACATCACATCTTGCTTTAGAAAGACAGAGGAGACTGTGACTTCCTGGCTGACACACTGACCAGAGACACTGCGGTTCCTGCATGCAGACACTCCAGCTCGCAGTGGTTTAACATCCCTCGCAGGGTGCCCAACTCGAGACCAGGTCGGGGTCCCGTATTCTCTCATTCTCAGGTAATGGGGTTGACTAGATCCTTGAGGGATTCTTGGCATAACACCTACATAGATGCCAGGTACACTTAGGTACATCTAGTTAGGGAGGCATCGTAGGAGTATGAACTTTTTTATCATGTGTTTTATATACTTGTATGTATTCATGATTATTGCAAAATGGTAGACCTGTACCATTAATTTACTTTCGTAGTACTGCTAATCATATATCTCTGCTACTGTCTAATGGTTGTTATAGCTCATCCATTTTACACTAGAATAACAACTGTCAAGACATTCGTACTGACAAACTTCCAGTATGTTTACTCTGTGTATACCAGAGACCAATTAAGTGAGCAGGAGTGACTGAGCGAAAGGTAGTATATTTTTTCCACAATTCTGAGGGATCAAGGTTATCATGTTCTGAGGTTGCCAAGAACTATTCTCTCCCCGATAAGAGGAGATTATAGTGGCACTGTGAGCTAGCTGATACAGACAGGCTAACATATCCGGTGGGGGTGCACGGAATCAGTCCGCCACCAACCACAGTTTATGTTATCCAAAATCTCAGATCCTGTATAGGTTATATAGGAACTACACAACACAGGTTCATACTCTCCTGAAAAGTAAGGAAGGGAATAACAGAGCTCTTATTACTAAAATAGTGCAAATCCTCCCTTTGGCTAGTTTCCACAGTACATTGCCTAAGGGTGCATTTTATTTGGCTGATTTGCATTACTTTACCTTCCCTCAGGCAGAGGCCCCCAGACCCCCAGGTGCCCTAGCATTACTGACAAAGGGTTACTCTTACAAGAAAAAGTTGACAATACCTCAGGATGGATTAAAGCAGTTAGCTTTTCGCCTTGAACCCTATTTATGATTAAAAAGTAAAAGCGCAAGGCTCCTGCATCTACCAGGGCACAACAGGCAATGGTACCTAGCTCCCTCCTTATAGCTTGGATCATCGCACTTTTGGGAAGGTCAAGGAGCAGTTTCAAAATACACCCTTCTAAGCTCTCCCATGGAATTCACCTATCCTTTGCTTACACCTCGGGCCCATTAAGAGCCCGAGCAATACATTTGCCCTGGATCACCTTAATGGCTCAAAAGTAGAACTACCAAATCTAAAACCAAACCTTTTCAGGGCACTCACTTTGGCTGATATTACAAGCTTCTGAGAACCCATATGTTTGTCCCAGTGCAGATCATCAGAAAAAATCATTCCCAGGTACTTAAATTCTCTGACCTGCTCCAGCCCTACATTCCCTAAGAACCACTTAAAGGTCCTTTTCTTTTTTGTGAATAACAGTGTTTTATCAACATGAATTGTTAATTTATTTTCAAGACAGGAGGAGTTCAGAGCATTGAGTTTTCTTTGGAGCCCAATTGGTGTAAGATCCATCACTACAATATCATCTGCACACAATAAGCAGCTACAGCTAGTATGTCTGTCCTCATTCTTCAGTGAGACATTATGAGTTGCACTTAACAACTGGGGAAGGTCCGCAATAAACAAACTAAATGGCAAAGGGGCTAGTACGCACTCCTGGCACAACCCATTTTCCACTGGGAATTTTCTTGACAAGCTATCTAACCCATCTAGGTCAACCTGCACCCAGTTATCACTGTAATGCCTCATCAGCAAACCTAACACAGCCCAAGAGATATTCCACTGGAGGAGTTTGTGCCAGAGGGAGCCCCTGTCCACTCTGTTGAAGGCCGCCCAGAAGTCAACAAAGCAACAGCTCAAGCCACCTGCCAGCTCCATTGACCTCCTTGCAATTCCCCTCAGCGTGAAACAGAGGTCCATTGTAGAATATCTTGGTCTAAAAACCCCTTGCTCAATGGGGATCAGCACAGAATCAACAGCCCAAGCAGCTTAATGCTTCAACAAAGTTTGAGCAAACATTTAGAAGTAATATCTAAAAGGCTAATCAAGCGATAATTTGAAGGCTGGTACAATTGACCTTTTTTGTGGATGGACATCACTATGGCTCCTCTCTGACGATTTGGGAGATTGCCTGAAAATGTTACCCACTTATAGAACACATTCAAAATTATACACCACTTCATAGGATCTTTCTTAAAAATCACATATGGCAAAACATTGAGGCTACCTGTTCCCTGGGTGGGCTCCCTGGGACACAGCAAGTGAGCCAGACCTGGGGATGAGGTCCCCAGGGCCCATAAAGGCTAGGGAAGAGGGGCTGCACTACTGTCTCCCTCTTTAAAAAGGGAGCGGTCTTGGGGGATGGTGTCCTCAGTGCCTTTTCATGGCATATCTGCCCTGGGAGTGGGTTCCCGGGGCATGTGATGGCTCAAGGAGAGGAATGTACGGCTCCCTCCCCTTTTGTTTGTTAGTTTCAGTCCCAGGGTGGACACTCCCCAGGGCCTAGGATGACTCGTGGAGGGGGGATGCGTGGCCACCCTGCACTTGTTTTGCTGATTTTAGCACCGGGGGTGGGTTCCATGGAGTCTATATTGGCTCGGGATGGGGGCCACACGTCCCCCTCCCCTCAATGAAAGAAAATGACCCGGTCACCATTTTTTACTTTTTTCCGATGCTGTGGGAGTCTCATGGGATCCCTGCCATGACTGCTGATTTTATGGGGATTTTAGCACTAGGCTGGTCTCACTGTGCCCCCCCTGGGACCTTGGGGGGCAGGGTATCCTTACCTTGCCCCCTTATATATTTTTTTATTGACAACTTCAGAACGAGGGACAAAATCCCGAGTTCTGTAACGGCTGCCAACATTTTGCTGGTGTTGCTGGAAGTCAATCAGAGCCCTCACCCCTGCACGAGTCTGATTCCTGCAGGTGCAAATTGGCCCAAGGGGGAGAAAGCTCCCAGGACGAATCAGAATGCTCAATTTTTAGACTGGCCCTCCAGTGAGAGTCTCTTAAGTCTTTTGCGGACCCAACCATCCAGATATACAAATTTTTCTGATCCTTAATTTCTAAAAAAACTACTGAACGGATTTAAACCAAATCACAAAAAGCAAAAACTGCTGACCAAGATATAGCTTCCTCCCAAATTTTGTGCAATTCTGTTTGGTACTTTCTGTTTTGCGACCCCCCCCCCTTTTTCTCAGCCCCGCTTGATCACTCACCCCAAACTTTCCATGCACAAACTAGACAAAAAGTAGCACCCTTTTAGAAAGCTTCTTCAAGATTCGTCAAACAGGGTCAAAGTTATTAGCAACACAAAAACACATTTCCTATAGAAACGCTGACCTAACTATAACCTTGGGTTCCCCATGGGGCATAAGGTGTAGAAAACCCCTACCCTGCCCTCTTATATATATTTGTTTATCATGTCCAGGAAAATGAACTAAGTCCCTAAGTACTGTACCAGCTGTCAGAAAAATGTTCCTCATGTTGCTGGCAGCAAATAAGAGCACCTGCTCCCTCAGGAATCTGACTCCTGCAGGAACTAATTGGCCCAGGGAAAATAAGCTTGATGGGACAATCAGAATGCTTTACTTTTTAAACTAGGATTTGAAAGACCCTCATGAGAGTCCCTCAAACCCAGTTTAGATATCTATTTTTTTTAAACAAATCACAGAAGTACAATCTGCATACCAAAATCTAGCTTTCTGACAAATCTAGTGTAATTCCGTTCAGCAGTTTTTGCTGTAAACTTGTCTAAAGAAGTCTATGGAAAAAGAATGGGGATTTTCTGCTACCCCTCCCCCATCTCCGGAGGCCCAGCCACATTATCAATGGGAATGGGGGCATGCAGCCACCCTCCTTGGGCCAATATTGGCCCCGTTGACCCCATCACCGGAGCCAGGCCAGTGAAGTGTGGGTGCCCTGGAGCTCAAAAAACAACAGTTCAAGGGGGAGGGTTCAAGGGACAAATTTAAAGACCACTAAGGATTGAATCCCCTATAGAGCATATTGTAAACCAAGAAATCCTAGGGTCTAGTCACAAGTCAATAGTACATGTGAGCCAAACTTCACAATAGAAAAAAGTGTGTGGAAACAAAATAATACATATACTAGAGGGGTTAACTAAGGGCAGATCCCTTTAAGGACGTAATCCCTCACTCACCAATGGTGACATGCTTCATCATAGGGACTCTCCTCCCAAAGGAAAAACCTAGTTCCTTTGAGGGCTACAACCCCCTCACTGTGAGGGAGGAGCTCAGGGATGTTTTGATGGAATGTATTGGGTGTCCTAAGCCCACCTATGATGAGTATAATGTGTGAGTGAGGACGCAGCGCAAATAATAAAGTGTGTGTGAGATGTTAAAACTGACTACTGAGCAGAAAAACAATTTTAATCTATATCTGCCTAGTGTCAGGATTAAAAAAGCAGTACACAAACGGCATGGATATCAGCCGCTCAAGTGTAATGACAAATGGTCGACATGTTTCAGCCGTATCAGGCTTTCATCAGGACCTACGCAAAAATTGCTGCTGCTCAAGAAAAGTGAAAAAGTAAATGAATAGTTTGTAACTTCAAAGGATATCAAGAACCAAACTTAGGTCTCCTAGTGAATAGATTTCTTCATACCTATGGGGGTGGAAAAATACATACAATAAATGACAGCACAATATATGTTTGTGAAACACTTAAAAGGCCAAGGGACCAGACAAAAGTAAAACCACACAGTATAGAAACTCTTACCCGCAATTGCTGGGCATGAGACCTCACCTACGCCTGGCAACCGCTCAGGAAGGGAGCACCGCTCTACAAATGAACAAGAAAGAAAAACGACCTAGGTTGTGAGTCCCTAAATGTGCCAGCTATAGCATGCATAGTACTGTTTCATCTCTTTTGTTGCATAACAGGGACATACAAATTAAAAAGGAGGGATGACTAAAAGAAAGCAACCCACGGCATACCATCAACAGAGACGTGTGACGTGGGAACTGTACTCAAAAAGCCTAATGGAGCAAAGTGACCCAGGCAAGTGTATTAAGGCTACAGATACAGCATAGACAATAACCTGAAAGCTATATTAAAAAAGCCCAAAAGTCCAATGGAAAAACGATGTATTAATCTTGCAGCGTCCAGCCAAGTAGAGTCAAGAAAACCGAAAGCTACAAATATGGCAGGGGAGAAATGGCGGTCCTACCTGTCCGTCGGTACTTCTTGGCAGAGTGAGCCTGCTGCCGGAGGTAACCAGACGTGACAGGGCCCCGCCTTAAATACCCGGTATTCATTATGTTGATTATATTCACCTGAAGGTGTAATCAAAAAGAGCCTAGTGAAGGTTTTAACGCGCCTGGTCCCAGCCGAGAAGTATACACGGACCCGACTGAACATGTCCGTGAGCAGACGCTGATTCTCCGTGCATGCGTTGGTACTTCTTGGTCTCATTCGATGTGGAGTCACTCTACACCTGTATTCCGCAAGATGAGACCCTAGCGACAGTGGAGACACTATTACGTGAGAGAGTGCCTGATTCCATTACACCTATCTCTTTCATTGTTAACTGTGCCCGGATTGCAATGAAAGAAAACTTCTTCAGATTTGAGGACCAACTTTTCCTACAAGTGTCCGGCACCTCAATGGGGAGTGTCTTTGCCCCTAGTTTGGCCAACCTCTATATGCACAGTTTCGAACAAGTACACATCTTCGGCGCCCTCAATCCATTCAGACATCATATACGTTGCTGGAAGCGCTATATTGATGATGTACTGGTGGTCTGGTCTGGTACAGATACCTCTATCAATGAGTTCAAGATTTGGCTCAATACTCAGAACGCTTTTCTTCGCTTCACCTGCGAGTTTAGTAAGGTATCTTTGCCGTTTCTTGATGTCCTTATTTCTCCTACAGAAGGTGGGGGTCTTAGTACTGAATTGTTCAGGAAGCCAATGTCTAAAAACTCTTTGCTATTATTTGACAGTTTCCACCCTAAAGCTTTACGCCAGAACCTTCCTTTTGGACAGTTCTTGTGGATCAAGAGGAACTGCACTACAATGGCCAAATATAAAGACCATGCTCAGGTCCTAGCCGATCAGCTCTTGGTTAGACATTATCCCAAGAAACTGATTAAACAATCATTAAAACGTGCAGGCAATAACAATAGGGCTGCTCTATTGGAACCCAGACAGATCAAAGAAACTACTAAAAGAATCACCTGTGTCAATACATTCTGTACTCTTTCCAACAAGATTAAAAAATGTATTCTATCCAATTGGAAGATTCTGAATATTGACACCACACCACTCGAACGTCCTCTCTTTGCATTTAAACGCAGCTTTAACATCAGGGATCGGTTGGTACACACCCGCCCACGTGAGGTTGCAGTTAATCAGCAGAACACACTTTGGAATCTTCCTCCTATACGTGGCCATTTTCCCTGTGGCAGCTGTGCGGCATGCGCAAACACCAAACACACCACTGAAATTGACATAGGGACTTCCAGACCATGGACCCTTATGAGTCACACGAATTGTAACAGCAGTAATGTGATTTACCTGATTACCTGCCCCTGCTCCCTTCGGTATGTGGGGATGACCACTAGACGAGTAAAGACGAGGATATTAGAACATAAGAGTACCATCCGATGTAAGAAAACATCCACCAGACTAACCCAACACTTTGTCACAGCACAACACTCACCTCAAGAACTACAGTGGACGGTAATTGAACAACCCTTTATTCCTTCACACATTACTGACATTTCAGCTTTTCTTTTCAGAAGAGAACAACGTTGGGTATTCAAGCTCAATTGTTATGAGTCTGGTCTGAATGATGATATTCCTTGGGTTTCTCTTTAGTACCCACTTGGCTTAGACCTGGACATTACCAATGTTCAATACATGTGAACTCACTGCACCTGGTGTAGAGCCTTATCTGACCCTCACACTTGTCTCCACGGGCAGGTTTATATGACAATTTCCTATGCCTTCCCTTCATCTTATTTTGAGACGGATGCTCAGCATTCTGGTGGATGTGGGCCCCCCCCCCCTTTTTTTGCCCCGTGTGGAGCTCTGTCTGGCCCCTACACTTTTGCTGGATGGGTACTCGTTTTCACGGCCGGGGCATGTGTGACTGCTCTTGGGGCCCTGCCTTTATGTTGAGCTGTGGTGGATGCAGGCTATTGTGTTTTACACAATGTTTTTGCTGATCCTGATACCTGGATGGTTATTCCCACATTGCAGTTTGGTGTTTGCCCCCTCTTGGGGTCTGTGGGGCCGTTGTACTACAGTGCGTATATGGATGCGGCTCTTGCCCCCGTTTTTTGCTTGGTTTTTGTTTGCTTTCTTTAACAAGTCGATTTCCGTTCTTTTGAATGCACTGTTTTCGCGCATGCGCGCATGTTCAGTTCTTGCCACTGAACCTGCGCACTCTGACACCTTCCCTTGAGGGTCTGTTATTGTACCAACGCATGCGCGGAGAATCAGCGTCTGCTCACGGACATGTTCAGTCGGGTCCGTGTATACTTCTCGGCTGGGAGCAGGCGCGTTAAAACCTTCACTAGGCTCTTTTTGATTACACCTTCAGGTGAATATAATCAACGTAATGAATACCGGGTATTTAAGGCGGGGCCCTGTCACGTCTGGTTACCTCCGGCAGCAGGCTCACTCTGCCAAGAAGTACCGACGGACAGGTAGGACCACCATTTCTCCCCTGCCATATTTGTAGCTTTCGATTTTCTTGACTCTACTTGGCTGGACGCTGCAGGATTAATACATCGTTTTTCCATTGGACCTTTGGGCTTTTTTAATATAGCTTTCAGGTTATTGTCTATGCTGTATCTGTAGCCTTAATACACTTGCCTGGGTCACTTTGCTCCATTAGGCTTTTTGAGTACAGTTCCCACGTCACACGTCTCTGTTGATGGTATGCCGTGGGTTGCTTTCTTTTAGTCATCCCTCCTTTTTAATTTGTATGTCCCTGTTATGCAACAAAAGAGATGAAACAGTACTATGCATGCTATAGCTGGCACATTTAGGGACTCACAACCTAGGTCGTTTTTCTTTCTTGTTCATTTGTAGAGCGGTGCTCCCTTCCTGAGCGGTTGCCAGGCGTAGGTGAGGTCTCATACCCAGCAATTGCGGGTAAGAGTTTCTATACTGTGTGGTTTTACTTTTGTCTGGTCCCTTGGCCTTTTAAGTGTTTCACAAACATATATTGTGCTGTCATTTATTGTATGTATTTTTCCACCCCCATAGGTATGAAGAAATCTATTCACTAGGAGACCTAAGTTTGGTTCTTGATATCCTTTGAAGTTACAAACTATTCATTTACTTTTTCACTTTTCTTGAGCAGCAGCAATTTTTGCGTAGGTCCTGATGAAAGCCTGATACGGCTGAAACATGTCGACCATTTGTCATTACACTTGAGCGGCTGATATCCATGCCGTTTGTGTACTGCTTTTTTAATCCTGACACGAGGCAGATATAGATTAAAATTGTTTTTCTGCTCAGTAGTCAGTTTTAACATCTCACACACACTTTATTATTTGCGCTGCGTCCTCACTCACACATTATACTCATAATAGGTGGGCTTAGGACACCCAATACATTCCATCAAAACATCCCTGAGCTCCTCCCTCACAGTGAGGGGGTTGTAGCCCTCAAAGGAACTAGGTTTTTCCTTTGGGAGGAGAGTCCCTATGATGAAGCATGTCACCATTGGTGAGTGAGGGATTACATCCTTAAAGGGATCTGCCCTTAGTTAACCCCTCTAGTATATGTATTATTTTGTTTCCACACACTTTTTTCTATTGTGAAGTTTGGCTCACATGTACTATTGACTTGTGACTAGACCCTAGGATTTCTTGGTTTACAATATGCTCTATAGGGGATTCAATCCTTAGTGGTCTTTAAATTTGTCCCTTGAACCCTCCCCCTTGAACTGTTGTTTTTTGAGTACTTTGAGCAGCTTTGGCTGCGGGTTCGCTTCTTTTTCTTTAATAGGCACTGCAATTGGTGTCCTATATTTTTAACAAAGGAGATTCTTTTGACTGATCTAGTAACCACTGTTTACATCATTTACGACTGTGTGATTCACTGTAACATCATGGCCGAGAGACCAGGCTTGTCCTTTGACGATGAGATGGCCCAATTAATCTTGACAGCACCTAGTATTATAGACACCTTTCAGGCTGGTACCACATCACATGGAGATGATTGGTCTAAGCTATTGACACTCAGAAAGTCACACTCACGTGTTTTTATACACGGTGCCATAATGACCGAGTACCTTAGGGGTAACTGTGCACCCACTGGGCTAATAGTAACTAACGCCCCTCGACTCTTTCTTGAGGATAACATTTTCCTCAAAGATTGGTCTTTGATAGCGTGGCGTTGCACTCGTGATTGGCTAATTCTCATTATCAATACGGCCAAACGAGTAGCCGATTTGATTCTGGTGGAGATCCAATCTTTGGAATCCCAAATCAAGGTCACTCTATCCAGTGCACAATTTAAGAAACAAAATGAAGAAAGCAATAAAAACAACAAGGAATTCAAGGACTCGATCTTAATGACAAAGATCAACAAGTTCAAAAAAGACTTGGCACGTTTCTCGATGGAGACAATCTACCCATATACCAGCACAGACTATGTGCCCCCTGTGTTTAATCGACAAGGGAGGCGTTATGGGTCCAATTACTCCACTTCTGGGAGTGATGAGGGTTCCAGTGACTCTGAGAACTCCAACTACGGCTTACCATCATCAAGAGGTTTCTCCAATCGTAACAGAGGCCAAAGGTGAGGCTATAGAGGAGGCCCTTTTCCTCCAGGACCACCATTACCACCATGGTGGACCCCTGGACCTTATAACTACCCTGGTTTACCTCCGCAGGGACCTATGTTCCCGTTTCAGCCCCAACCTCAATTTTTCCCTAATCAGCCTTTTTTAGGCTCGGGCCGCAACAGATCAAGAGGAAAACGCCGGAACCAGAGAACAACAGTTCACTGGGCAGACAATCCACCGGCCCACTCAACCAGGAGCATGACCGAAATGAACTCCACCAACGAGACACTATAGTGATCAATCTGAGTAGTCAAATTCTTAACAGAGACCAAGAAGCACTTTTGAGCAAAGGTTTAGGGTTTGTCCCCACTTTCAATGGTGATGCCTTTCAGATCAGGTCAGAACTAGCGCAGTTCTTTCGCAAGATCCGTCTTGAGTTTTTCTTTAGGGATAAACCTCTGGATGCTAACGAGGAAATTACCAGTAACACAGGTCTCAAGAACAAATCCACGTTCTGCCCGTTGGCTAATCAGGTCCCCCCACAGGTTCTGACATTTGAAAAAGCAGTCACTTCACAGGTTTCTAACATGTGCACTATTGGGACCATACAATACCAGAATCTCAATAAAAAAGAACGAGCTGCTATGCAGTCCCTCGCGACAGATCTCTCCATCACGATCAAACCGGCAGACAAGGGTGGAGCTATTGTGGTAATGGACACCTCACAGTACCGTGCAGAATGCATGAGACAACTAGACAATACTCAGTTTTATACACCTCTACGTGAGGATCCCACTCCAAGATTGGAGTTGGAGATTAAGACCATGATTGAGGAAGCCTTATCCAATGGTTGGATTACCGGACAAGAAGCCAGCTATCTAGTCAAAAGCCATCCTGTTACCCCCTACTTCTACACGTTACCCAAGTTACATAAGACACAAAGGCCACCTCCTGGGCGTTTCATTATATCAGGGATTGGGTCTCTCCTTGAACCTTTATCCACCTTTGTGGACCATTTTTTACATCCTTTGGTATTGGAGATGTCCACATATTTGAGAGATACTAAGGATGTCCTCAATCTGGTTGAGACTATTGAATTCAATAAAGAGGATGACTTCTTGGTCTCATTCGATGTGGAGTCACTCTACACCTGTATTCCGCAAGATGAGACCCTAGCGACAGTAGAGACACTATTACGTGAGAGAGTGCCTGATTCCATTACACCTATCTCTTTCATTGTTAACTGTGCCCGGATTGCAATGAAAGAAAACTTCTTCAGATTTGAGGACCAACTTTTCCTACAAGTGTCCGGCACCTCAATGGGGAGTGTCTTTGCCCCTAGTTTGGCCAACCTCTATATGCACAGTTTCGAACAAGTACACATCTTCGGCGCCCTCAATCCATTCAGACATCATATACGTTGCTGGAAGCGCTATATTGATGATGTACTGGTGGTCTGGTCTGGTACAGATACCTCTATCAATGAGTTCAAGATTTGGCTCAATACTCAGAACGCTTTTCTTCGCTTCACCTGCGAGTTTAGTAAGGTATCTTTGATGTTTCTTGATGTCCTTATTTCTCCTACAGAAGGTGGGGGTCTTAGTACTAAATTGTTCAGGAAGCCAATGTCTAAAAACTCTTTGCTATTATTTGACAGTTTCCACCCTAAAGCTTTACGCCAGAACCTTCCTTTTGGACAGTTCTTGCGGATCAAGAGGAACTGCACTACAATGGCCAAATATAAAGACCATGCTCAGGTCCCAGCCGATCAGCTCTTGGTTAGACATTATCCCAAGAAACTGATTAAACAATCATTAAAACGTGCAGGCAATAACAATAGGGCTGCTCTATTGGAACCCAGACAGATCAAAGAAACTACTAAAAGAATCACCTGTGTCAATACATTCTGTACTCTTTCCAACAAGATTAAAAAATGTATTCTATCCAATTGGAAGATTCTGAATATTGACACCACACCACTCGAACGTCCTCTCTTTGCATTTAAACGCAGCTTTAACATCAGGGATCGGTTGGTACACACCCGCCCACGTGAGGTTGCAGTTAATCAGCAGAACACACTTTGGAATCTTCCTCCTATACGTGGCCATTTTCCCTGTGGCAGCTGTGCGGCATGCGCAAACACCAAACACACCACTGAAATTGACATAGGGACTTCCAGACCATGGACCCTTATGAGTCACACGAATTGTAACAGCAGTAATGTGATTTACCTGATTACCTGCCCCTGCTCCCTTCGGTATGTGGGGATGACCACTAGACGAGTAAAGATGAGGATATTAGAACATAAGAGTACCATCCGATGTAAGAAAACATCCACCAGACTAACCCAACACTTTGTCACAGCACAACACTCACCTCAAGAACTACAGTGGACGGTAATTGAACAACCCTTTATTCCTTCACACATTACTGTCATTTCAGCTTTTCTTTTCAGAAGAGAACAACGTTGGGTATTCAAGCTCAATTGTTATGAGTCTGGTCTGAATGATGATATTCCTTGGGTTTCTCTTTAGTGCCCACTTGGCTTAGACCTGGACATTACCAATGTTCAATACATGTGAACTCTCTGCACCTGGTGTAGAGCCTTATCTGACCCTCACACTTGTCTCCACGGGCAGGTTTATATGACAATTTCCTATGCCTTCCCTTCATCTTATTTTGAGACGGATGCTCAGCATTCTGGTGGATGTGGGCCCCCCCCCCCTTTTTTTGCCCCGTGTGGAGCTCTGTCTGGCCCCTACACTTTTGCTGGATGGGTACTCGTTTTCACGGCCGGGGCATGTGTGACTGCTCTTGGGGCCCTGCCTTTATGTTGAGCTGTGGTGGATGCAGGCTATTGTGTTTTACACAATATTTTTGCTGATCCTGATACCTGGATGGTTATTCCCACATTGCAGTTTGGTGTTTGCCCCCTCTTGGGGTCTGTGGGGCCGTTGTACTGCAGTGCGTATATGGATGCGGCTCTTGCCCCCGTTTTTTGCTTGGTTTTTGTTTGCTTTCTTTAACAAGTCGATTTCCGTTCTTTTGAATGCACTGTTTTCGCGCATGCGCGCATGTTCGGTTCTTGCCACTGAACCTGCGCACTCTGACACCTTCCCTTGATGGTCTGCTATTGTACCAACGCATGCGCGGAGAATCAGCGTCTGCTCACGGACATGTTCAGTCGGGTCCGTGTATACTTCTCGGCTGGGAGCAGGCGCGTTAAAACCTTCACTAGGCTCTTTTTGATTACACCTTCAGGTGAATATAATCAACGTAATGAATACCGGGTATTTAAGGCGGGGCCCTGTCACGTCTGGTTACCTCCGGCAGCAGGCTCACTCTGCCAAGAAGTACCGACGGACAGGTAGGACCGCCATTTGTCCCCTGCCATATTTGTAGCTTTCGGTTTTCTTGACTCTACTTGGCTGGACGCTGCAAGATTAATACATCGTTTTTCCATTGGACCTTTTGGCTTTTTTAATATAGCTTTCAGGTTATTGTCTATGCTGTATCTGTAGCCTTAATACACTTGCCTGGGTCACTTTGCTCCATTAGGCTTTTTGAGTACAGTTCCCACGTCACACGTCTCTGTTGATGGTATGCCGTGGGTTGCTTTCTTTTAGTCATCCCTCCTTTTTAATTTGTATGTCCCTGTTATGCAACAAAAGAGATGAAACAGTACTATGCATGCTATAGCTGGCACATTTAGGGACTCACAACCTAGGTCGTTTTTCTTTCTTGTTCATTTGTAGAGCGGTGCTCCCTTCCTGAGCGGTTGCCAGGCGTAGGTGAGGTCTCATACCCAGCAATTGCGGGTAAGAGTTTCTATACTGTGTGGTTTTACTTTTGTCTGGTCCCTTGGCCTTTTAAGTGTTTCACAAACATATATTGTGCTGTCATTTATTGTATGTATTTTTCCACCCCCATAGGTATGAAGAAATCTATTCACTAGGAGACCTAAGTTTGGTTCTTGATATCCTTTGAAGTTACAAACTATTCATTTACTTTTTCACTTTTCTTGAGCAGCAGCAATTTTTGCGTAGGTCCTGATGAAAGCCTGATACGGCTGAAACATGTCGACCATTTGTCATTACACTTGAGCGGCTGATATCCATGCCGTTTGTGTACTGCTTTTTTAATCCTGACACTAGGCAGATATAGATTAAAATTGTTTTTCTGCTCAGTAGTCAGTTTTAACATCTCACACACACTTTATTATTTGCGCTGCGTCCTCACTCACACATTATACTCATCATAGGTGGGCTTAGGGCACCCAATACATTCCATCAAAACATCCCTGAGCTCCTCCCTCACAGTGAGGGGGTTGTAGCCCTCAAAGGAACTAGGTTTTTCCTTTGGGAGGAGAGTCCCTATGATGAAGCATGTCACCATTGGTGAGTGAGGGATTACGTCCTTAAAGGGATCTGCCCTTAGTTAACCCCTCTAGTATATGTATTATTTTGTTTCCACACACTTTTTTCTATTGTGAAGTTTGGCTCACATGTACTATTGACTTGTGACTAGACCCTAGGATTTCTTGGTTTACAATATGCCCTGGAGCTCACCCAGGGCCCTGCCTTCCTTTTTGTTGGAGGACGCTGGGGGACTCCCAATAACCTCACTGCCACAGCCGACTCCCTGTCTCCAGTGAGAGCTAGCATTGCTCCCGCCCTCTGTGAGCAGCAAAACATGCTGCTCCCTGAGGGCAGGAGCAATTTTTCATCTGTTACCTGCTAGCTTCACAGTGGGCAGGAAAACAGATAAAAAGTCTGCTCCTACTGGCGGGAGCATTTTTCTCGCAGCTGCCCAATGGGAAAGGACATGGTGTTTGCTCAAGCTTGGCAGGAGCTTTTAAATTGCTCCCTCCAAGCGAGAGCAAACACTGTTTTTTCTTGCCCACACCAGTGTGGGCAGGGAAACTGCTCTGTCCCAGGGATGGGCACCCGGGGACATAGCTGGGGCTTGCTCTGGGAGATTGGGTCCCCAAGGCCATTAATGGCTTGGGGACGGTGGGCCGCATGGCCCTCCCTCCCATTTGGTTGCATGGCCAGCCCTCGGGGTTGGGGTCCCCGGGGCAGAAACTGCCTGAGGAGGGGGGCTCCACACCCCCTACCCCACTTTTTGCATGGCAGAGCCCTGGGGGGGTGGTGGTCCCTGAGTCCCCTTCTTTGTCTTGTGCGGCACTAGGAGCCACGCAGGACCCCTTCTCTTTAAAATATCAGTCATGCACTGGGATACTGCACTTGTTTTTCTAAAATTTCTTCCTGGATTTGCAAATCCTCCGTGAGGACGATGTTCTAGTTTTTTCAAGCATGACAAGGAGAGAGGATGTAGCCTTGTGGCTAGAGCGGTCGACCTCGAAGCTGGGGAACCGGGTTCGAGTCTCGGCAACGACGCTCAACATCCTGTGATTCTGGGCAAATCACTAAATCTCCCCGTGCCTAACAAAAATGAATTTGTCTTTCTGTAACGAAACTGGTGCTCATGTAAAGCGATCTGATATCCATCTTGGGTCTAGTTCGCTCTACATAAAACTTTAAAAACAAACAACATCAGATCAAATGGCAGTTTTGAAAAATGTTTTAAACATCTTTAAAAATGTTGGGACCTCACTGGGGTGTGAAAAGTGCACATTTTTAACTGACAGTCTGGATTATTTAGGTCACGCTATCACCAAACCAACATTTTCCCTTTCTCAAGTTATTTTAGAGGTTCTGCCTCCGGAAGACAAGGATTAATTCCTGGGGATGAGTGAGTATTATTTCAGGTTTGTTCTTGGATATGCTCAGGTTGTTCAGCCGTGCTTAAAGAGGATGTCCTGCTTTTATAGGAAACCACTTCCGATGAGGCCTTTCAGAAAGTGAAGAATTTAATCCTTAACCCCTTCTGTGCCCATGACGAGCTGGACTCGTCATGGAGCACAGTCGCGCTGTGCCCATGACGAGTCCAGCTCGTCATGGGACCCACCCTTGGGGGAAGCGCTGGCACTCCCCCCGTGATTCGTCGATTTTTTTTTTTTTTACTGGGGAGGCAGGGGAAGACCTTCCCCTGCCTCCCCCCGCCCGCGTCATCAATGACGTCAGCGCGCGAGCCGCGCTGACGTCCCTGGAGGCTTCCCCTTTGCTCTCCGAGGCGCAGGAAGCCATTTGCTTCCTTCGCGTCGGAGAGTAAAGGTCAGTTTTGGGGCTGGGGAGGGGGTATGATTGCATCGGTGGGTTCGGTAGGGTGGGGGCACAATGTTGGGGGGTGTACAAATGTTTTTATGTAGGCTCCGCTTTGTTCCTGCGCTTGGATCGTCCAAGTGCAGGGGCTTCTATGTGAAATGGATCCAAAAAAGAAACGCTCGTTTTCGTTTTTGTCTCGTTTTCATTGTGATGGGTGCTGCTAGCGTGGGATGGGGGTGGGGGGCGAAATAAAGTCAGCCATAGGGGTTGCAAAGTGGCCATATTGATTTTATTTGCATCCAAATACACCAGCATCAGAGTTTGCCAGTGCAGTGTGACTTTCGTTTTCTCGTGTAACTTTGAACAGCATTGTTGTACCAAGGGGGGGCGAAAGAAAGTAAGACAGAGGGGTTGCAAAGTGGCCAGATTGATTTTATTTGCTTCCAAGTACACCAGCATCAGAGTTTGCCAGTGATGTGCTACTTTCGTTTTTTTGTCTTCCTTTGAACAGTATTGTTGTTCCCAGGGGGGGCGAAATAAAGTAAGCCATAGGGGTTGCAAAGTGGCCAGATTGATTTTATGTGCATCCAAGTACACCAGCATCACATAGTTTTCCAGTGAAGTGCTACTTTCGTTTTCTGGTCTTCCTTTGAACAGCATTGTTGTTCCCCGGGGGCAAAATAAAGTTAGACAGAGGGATTGCAAAGTGGCCAGATTGATTTTATTTGCATCCAAGTACACCAGCATCAGAGTTTGCCAGTGCAGTGCGACTTTCGTTTTCTCGTCTAACTTTGAACAGTAGTGTTGTTCCCAGGGGGGGCGAAATAAAGTAAGACAGAGGGGTTGCCAAGTGGCCAGATTGTTTTTATTTGCATCCAAGTACACCAGCATCAGAGTTTGCCAGTGTATTGCTACTTTCGTTTTCTCGTCTTCCTTTGAGCAGCATTGTTGTTCCCAGGGGGGGCGAAATAAAGTCAGCCATAGGGGTTGCAAAGTGGCCAGATTGATTTTATTTGCATCCAAATACACCAGCATCAGAGTTTGCCAGTGCAGTGCGACTTTCGTTTTCTCGTGTAACTTTGAACAGCATTGTTGTACCAAGGGGGGGCGAAAGAAAGTAAGACAGAGGGGTTGCAAAGTGGCCAGATTGATTTTATTTGCTTCCAAGTACACCAGCATCAGAGTTTGCCAGTGATGTGCTTCTTTCGTTTTTTTGTCTTCCTTTGAACAGTATTGTTGTTCCCAGGGGGGGCGAAATAAAGTAAGCCATAGGGGTTGCAAAGTGGCCAGATTGATTTTATGTGCATCCAAGTACACCAGCATCACATAGTTTTCCAGTGAAGTGCTACTTTCGTTTTCTGGTTTTCCTTTGAACAGCATTGTTGTTCCCCGGGGGCAAAATAAAGTTAGACAGAGGGATTGCAAAGTGGCCAGATTGATTTTATTTGCATCCAAGTACACCAGCATCAGAGTTTGCCAGTGCAGTGCGACTTTCGTTTTCTCGTCGAACTTTGAACAGTATTGTTGTTCCCAGGGGGGGCGAAATAAAGTAAGACAGAGGGGTTGCCAAGTGGCCAGATTGTTTTTATTTGCATCCAAGTACACCAGCATCAGAATTTGCCAGTGTATTGCTACTTTCGTTTTCTCGTCTTCCTTTGAGCAGCATTGTTGTTCCCAGGGGGGGGCGAAATAAAGTCAGCCATAGGGGTTGCAAAGTGGCCAGATTGATTTTATTTGCATCCAAATACACCAGCATCAGAGTTTGCCAGTGCAGTGCGACTTTCGTTTTCTCGTGTAACTTTGAACAGCATTGTTGTACCAAGGGGGGGCGAAAGAAAGTAAGACAGAGGGGTTGCAAAGTGGCCAGATTGATTTTATTTGCTTCCAAGTACACCAGCATCAGAGTTTGCCAGTGATGTGCTTCTTTCGTTTTTTTGTCTTCCTTTGAACAGTATTGTTGTTCCCAGGGGGGGCGAAATAAAGTAAGCCATAGGGGTTGCAAAGTGGCCAGATTTATTTTATGTGCATCCAAGTACACCAGCATCACATAGTTTTCCAGTGAAGTGCTACTTTCGTTTTCTGGTTTTCCTTTGAACAGCATTGTTGTTCCCCGGGGGCAAAATAAAGTTAGACAGAGGGATTGCAAAGTGGCCAGATTGATTTTATTTGCATCCAAGTACACCAGCATCAGAGTTTGCCAGTGCAGTGCGACTTTCGTTTTCTCGTCTAACTTTGAACAGTATTGTTGTTCCCAGGGGGGGCGAAATAAAGTAAGACAGAGGGGTTGCCAAGTGGCCAGATTGTTTTTATTTGCATCCAAGTACACCAGCATCAGAGTTTGCCAGTGTATTGCTACTTTCGTTTTCTCATCTAACTTTGAACAGCATTGTTGTTCCCAGGGGGGGCGAAATAAAGTAAGACAGAGGGGTTGCAAAGTGGCCAGATTGATTTCATTTGCATCCAAGTACACCAGCATCAGAGTTTGCCAGTGTATTGCTACTTTCGTTTTCTCGTCTTCCTTTGAACAGCATTGTTGTTTATAGGGTGGGAGAGTGTACCATTTCTGGAGGTACTGCAATACCTGGTTGATGGGTGAATTGGAAAACACAATGTGCACCATGGTTCTGTTTTTATGGATGTGGTCTACCATACTGCTTATGTTTTGTAAGGACGTAAGCAATGGACAGTGAAACGGTTCCCTTCAGGGCCCTCTAGTCATGTCCATAACTTTTCCGGTGAAACCCCTCGCTGATTTCTGAATAGTTAGTGAGAGATCATTTAGGTAACCATGTTGTTTCTGCTTACATTGCACATGCTTTGCATTCCCTAGGAGTGATTTTTTTTTTTTAGGCAGTGTATTACTCTTATCAAGTGCATAATTTGAATTGAGCCACATCCAAGTGTTTATAGCGAGCACAAGTAGGTTATAGCTGAAGGCAGTGTGAGTTTCTCTCAGTGGGCAAGTATGGCGTTCAGTGGGGATGTGGCACTATGGCCGGAGCTGTTGAATTTGGAAATGGGGAACCGGGTTCTGCATTCATGACCAGTCCACCACACCACTGTACTGAGGTAGCACATTCCCATGCTACACCGTAGAAGGCCCCACTAGACCTTAGAAGGCTTGATGTCTTAGCACAAGCAGGTGTACTGTAGTGGTGTCAACTTACAAAGGAGTACAAAGTACAAGTAGAGGTATAAAAGTGCAATAAATGGCAGACACGCAAAACACAAGAACACACTGGGTAGGCACTTCTACGGGCATGGAGAACAGAATTTCCTATAATGTAAAGACTTCCTTCACACAATAGAGAGGGTGTGAATTAAGTTTGGAAGTGTCTTTGCAGGAGGAGAACTTTGAGGTTAGTTTTGAAGGACTGGGAAGAGGGAAGGGGTGGTCCGGAGCTGAGGCTCAGTTCCAGATTCACGTCGCGTTGCTTGTAAAGGATTGGGCCATCGATCTTTCCTTTTTGAAAGTGGGAGGGTCAAGCAATACATTTTGGGCAGTACGTGATGGTCTAGAACATTATATGCATATGTTACAATAACGTTTTTTTTCTTCTTTTTCTTCTAGTCTAAAGCTTTTCGACGGTGGCTGTTCTGCAGTTTTGTGTAGTTGCATTGTGTTGGTAAGAATTTTTTTGTTGTTGTATTTACACCAAATGAGTAATAATATAATTAATTTTTTTGTAAGTGATGTCATAATGGCGGCATATTTAGTTAGGGGTTTGAGCATGAAATTCTTTGCGATGTGTTTTGCATAGTCTTATGTGTAATTGCTTTTCTCTTTGTTTTTTAGTGGGATATTGTTGAGCCATACTGTGTCTGTACAGAGTTGGTGGTGGTGAGTAGTTTAGCTGACTCTGGCAAGTGAGTGGTATTGTTTTGGAGTATATTTGAGTTTTTGATAAAGGTGCTTTTTGCTTATTACTTATTTTACAAAGAGTTTGTTGTTGTTGACAAGTTACCTTTATTAGTAAGCAATATGGCTAGCCGTAAAATGACTGCTCAACAGGTGGTCGGTATGCTTCTTGAATCTTCCTCTGAGCATGATTATGAGACTGACAGTGCGTCTGAGGGAGAGGAGGGAGGGGAAGACTCTGGCAGTGAGTTTTCACTCAACATGGAATCATCGGATGATGAAGGTACTCTCAGTGCAGATGAAGGTACTCTTGGTGTGGATGAAGCAACTCTCAGTGCGGATGAAGTGCCTGTCTTAGAGGAGGAAACTGCTGTGACGATGGTGCAAGAGGCATCTGGATTGCAGTCTGAGGCTGCTAGGCTTCCTACTGGAAGTGCTGGACTTTGGGTTGATCCAAACATGATGCAGCCGGTGTTGCCTGCCTTTAGCGGTGATGCAGGGTGTACAGTGAATTGTGAAAACTTTTTGCCTATACAGTTTTTTCAGTTGTTTATGGATGATGTATTTTTGGGTGAGATTGTTGAGCAGACGAATTTGTATGCTGAACAGTTTTTGAGGAACAACAGCGACAAACTTAGGCCCCAGTCTAGAGCTACCCGGTGGACTCCCACATATCTGGAAGAGATTAAGAAGTTTTTGGGTTTGACTTTATTGATGGGTGTGGTAAGGAAGCCAACCTTGGCTTCATATTGGTCTACTAGCCCCTTGTTGGCAACTGCCATATTTCCTGCAGTTATGACTCGTAATCGGTATTTACTTTTGCTACGTATGCTGCATTTTGTTGATAATTCTATGGCGTTGCCACGAGATCACCCTGACTGTGACCGTCTTTTTAAGATTCGGCCCGTTCTTGATCACTTTGTGGATCGATTTTCTGAGATCTATACTCCAGGGAAAGAAATATCTATTGATGAGTCTTTGGTCTTGTTCAAGGGGCGTTTGGTTTTTAGGCAGTACATCCCTAGCAAGAGGGAACGCTATGGAATTAAGCTGTATATGTTGTCTGAGAGTAGGACAGGATATGTTTTTAATTTTCGTGTGTACACTGGTAGAGATTCTGCTATTGACCCCCCAGGTTGTCCGTCCACTTTTGGAGTTGCAGAGAAAATTGTGTGGGATCTTGCTAGGAGACTGTTTAACAGAGGCCACCATTTGTACCTTGATAACTTCTATACTGCTGTGCAATTATTTAAGGAATTGTATAAAGTGGACACTTTTGCATGTGGCACAATCCGCTCTAACCGTAAATCTTATCCGAAAGAGCTTGTTTGCAAAAAACTTCAGAGGGGGCAGTGCAGTTCCTTGCGTAGTGATGAACTACTAGCTGTAAAATTTGTGGACAGGAGGAATGTGTACATGCTGACTACCATCCATGATGAGAGTACTTCACCTGTGGGGTCAGGTTGCTGAAGTGCGCAAACCTATGTGCATTCTAGACTACAATAAGCACATGGGTGGTGTTGACAGAGTAGATCAGAGGTTGGAACCTTACTCTGCTATTCGGAAGGCTTATGTTTGGTATAAGAAGTTGGCCATCCATTTCTTCGAATTAGCAATGTTCAATGCTTTTATTGTGTTCAAGGAGTGTTCTCCTGCGTCAAAGTTGACATTTCTTCAGTTTCAGCACTCTGTGATAGCTAGCCTTGTTGTTGTGGAACAGGCAAGTGTTCCTAGATTTGGAGTGGTGGAGGATGTGGTTCGATTGAAAGATCGCCACTTTCCTGATTTCATCCCTCCCACACCGGCAAAAGATTTTCCCACTAGGAGATGTAGAGTCTGTTGGCGAAGAGATAAGCGGAAGGAGTCTCGTATGTACTGCTCCGACTGTCCATCTAAACCTGGGCTGTGTGTCCCTGCTTGTTTTAGAGCGTACCATACACAAAAGAATTTTTGGGAGCAATCATGAGTGGTAAAGTTAACTGATTGGTTTGTATTCTTTGAAAAATTTGATTCTGTTTCAAGGTTGGCGTTAGTGCAATGTGTTTAGTTTCTGATTTTGTGTTTGTAGATTTGTATCTATTTGTGATTTGTTTGTGTTTTTATTTTTGTCTAAAAAAATCCTAAATGTGTTGACAGTGTGTGTGGACTGGCACTTCTTTGGCGGTGTACGTGGAATGGTGCTTGGCTGGCGGTGTGCATGGACTGGTGCTTGGCTGGTGGTGTGCGTGGACTGGTGCTTGGCTGGCGGTGTGCGTGGACTGGTGCTTGGCTGGCGGTGTGCGTGGACTTGTGCTTGGCTGGCGGTGTGCGTGGACTGGTGCTTGGCTGGCGGTGTGCGTGGACTGGTGCTTGGCTGGCGGTGTGCGTGGACTGGTGCTTGGCTGGCGGTGTGTGTGGACTGGTGCTTGGCTGGCGGTGTGTGTGGACTGGTGCTTGGCTGGCGGTGTGTGTGGACTGGTGCTTGGCTGGCGGTGTGCGTGGACTGGTGCTTTGCTAGCGGTGTGCGTGGACTGGTGTTTGGCTAGCGGTGTGCGTGGACTGGTGCTCGGCTAGCGGTGTGCGTGGACTGGCGCTCGGCTGGCTGTGTGAGTAGTGACTTGCTGCTGGTCACTACACACACTGCTAGCTGAGTGCCACTCCACGCAATCCATCTGCTTGTGTAGTTGCTGTGTCAGGAATGTGGGCGTGTGAAAGTGATGGGCCCTTGAATGGCGCTGTGTGCTGGTGTGAGTTTTGTTATGTGATGGGCCCGCGGCTGGCGGTATGAATGGTTTTGTGTCTCACGCGTATGAAAGGTGTATGAATGGCCTGTAAAGAGGTTGGTGCCTTGTCGTGGCTTTACAGCTCACGAGCTGTGAGTCAATGGTTCAGTTTCTCGCCCTTTCAATTATTAACAGTGCATTTCATTTTTGTGAAATCACTTGCTAATACAATTGTATATTCTGAACCATCACTCACTCTCGTGCCAAATCCAACCAGTATGTGTGTGTGCTTGAGGATTAGATGGCTGTGCAGTAATATTTGCCTTTCTGAAGCAGGGTGTACCTTGTCCCTTTTGTGAATTTTGTAATGTGTTGTTTTTGTGCCAAGTGGTGCGAATGGTCTTGTGTGTATCACGTATGAAAGGTGTGTGAATGGCCTGTAAAGCGGTTGGTGCCTTGCCGTGGCTTTACAGCTCACGAGCTGTGAGTCATTGGTTCCGTTTTTTCTCCATTGAATTATTGACAGTGGATTTCATTTTTGTGAAATCTCTTGTTAATAAAATTTAATATACTGAACCATCACTCGCCCTCGTGCCAAATCCAACCAGTATGTGTGTGCGTTTGAGGAATATAGGTGGCTGTGCAGGATTCTTTGTCTTTTTAGTTTCTCTGGCAAGGTGTATGTTCCATGTAAAAATAACCCACCAACTGTAGATATTGTCGTAAACCCATGGGAGTTCATGGTGATGTCTCTCTTGCGAATTCCAAAAAGGTTTTTATCCTCAATGTCCTGCAAACCTCAAAATATCGGTCACATTGTCCATGCAATATTGTGCCAAAATTCTCACGTTGTAGAAACAATGTCAAAACGTTCTGGTTTTGCAAGGGGGTCAACTGTCTTTTTGGCCCGTGCTCGGCGGCCAGGGAGGTATGGCTTGCGTGGATCCCCCAACGTTTCATTACCCAGAATCCCCTGCAAACCTCAATTTTAGCTGAAAAAATCACTTTTTTCACAGATGTTGGGGTGGGAAAGTAGTGGCATCACCGGGCTCACACAAATTTACCACCACCCAGCGTTCCCCCAGGTCGCTGGGTGGTGGTTCAGCAAAAATTGAGGTTTGCAGGGGATTCTGGGTAAGGAAACGTTGGGGGATCCACGCAAGCCATACCTCCCTGGAAGCCGCCGGGTGTCTAGTTTTCAGAAATGCGTGGGTTTGGTAGGTTTCCCTAGATGGCCGCCGAGCACCGGGCCAAAAACCTAAGTGACCCCCCTTGCAAAACCAGGTGGTTTTGCGACAGGCCATTTTGATGTCGCCTCACTGCGTTTTGGGCCCTTGCCTGCCGCGGGTACTTGGGCCTCCCACACAAGTGAGGCACCATTTTTACTGGGAGACCTGGGGAAACGCTGGGTGGTGGTAAATTTGTGTGAGCCCGGTGATGCCACTACTTTCCCACCCCAAAATCTGTGAAAAAAGTGATTTTCTCAGCAAAAATTGAGGTTTGCAGGGGATTCTGAGTAAGGAAACGTTGGGGGATCCACGCAAGCCATACCTCCCTGGAAGCCGCCGGGTGTCTAGTTTTCAGAAATGCATGGGTTTGGTAGGTTTCCCTAGATGGCCGCCGAGCACCGGGCCAAAAACCTAAGTGACCCCCCTTGCAAAACCAGGTGGTTTTGCGACAGGCCATTTTGATGTCGCCTCACTGCGTTTTGGGCCCTTGCCTGCCGCGGGTACTTGGGCCTCCCACACAAGTGAGGCACCATTTTTACCGGGAGACCTGGGGGAACGCTGGGTGGTGGTAAATTTGTGTGAGCCCGGTGATGCCACTACTTTCCCACCCCAAAATCTGTGAAAAAAGAGATTTTCTCAGCAAAAATTGAGGTTTGCAGGGGATTCTGGGTAAGGAAACGTTGGGGGATCCACGCAAGCCATACCTCCCTGGAAGCCGCCGGGTGTCTAGTTTTCAGAAATGCATGGGTTTGGTAGGTTTCCCTAGATGGCCGCCGAGCACCGGGCCAAAAACCTAAGTGACCCCCCTTGCAAAACCAGGTGGTTTTGCGACAGGCCATTTTGATGTCGCCTCACTGCGTTTTGGGCCCTTGCCTGCCGCGGGTACTTGGGCCTCCCACACAAGTGAGGCACCATTTTTACCGGGAGACCTGGGGGAACGCTGGGTGGTGGTAAATTTGTGTCAGCCCGGTGATGCCACTACTTTCCCACCCCAAAATGTGTGAAAAAAGTGATTTTTTCAGCAATAATTGAGGTTTGCAGGGGATTCTGGGTAAGAAAACGTTGGGGGATCCACGCAAGCCATACCTCCCTGGAAGCCGCCGGGTGTCTAGTTTTCAGAAATGTGTGGGTTTGGTAGGTTTCCCTAGATGGCCGCCGAGCACCGGGCCAAAAACCTAAGTGACCCCCCTTGCAAAACCAGGTGGTTTTGCGACAGGCCATTTTGATGTCGCCTCACTGCGTTTTGGGCCCTTGCCTGCCGCGGGTACTTGGGCCTCCCACACAAGTGAGGCACCATTTTTACCGGGAGACCTGGGGGAACGCTGGGTGGTGGTAAATTTGTGTGAGCCCGGTGATGCCACTACTTTCCCACCCCAAAATGTGTGAAAAAAGTGATTTTTTCAGCTAAAATTGAGGTTTGCAGGGGATTCTGGGTAAGGAAACGTTAGGGGATCCACGCAAGCCATACCTCCCTGGAAGCCGCCGGGTGTCTAGTTTTCAAAAATGTCTGGGTTTGGTAGGTTTCCCTAGGTGCCGGCAGGGCTAGGGTTCAAAAACTACAGCTAGTCACTTTGCCAAAAAAGGGTCATTTTTCACTGCAAAATGGAGGTGTGACCACGTTGCGTTTTGCGCCGTTTCCTGTCGCGGGCACTAGGCCGACCCGCACAAGTGAGGTACTATTGTTCTCGTAGGTCTTTGGGGAACACGGGGTGGGTGGAAATTTGTGGATCCACGCAGATTCCAGAACTTTCCATCCCAGAAATGTGGGGAAAATGTGTTTTTTTTGTCATTTTTTTACGTTTGCAAGGGATTCTGGGTAACAGACCATGGTGGGAGGCAGTCAAGTCACCCCATCCTGGATTCCCCTGGGTGTCTAGTTTTCAAAAATATATAGGTTTGCTAGGTTTCCCTAGGTGCCGGCAGGGCTAGGGTTCAAAAACTACAGCTAGTCACTTTGCCAAAAAAGGGTCATTTTTCACTGCAAAATGGAGGAGTGACCACGTTGCGTTTTGCGCCGTTTCCTGTCGCGGGCACTAGGCCGACCCGCACAAGTGAGGTACCATTTTTCTCGTAGGACTTTGGGGAACGCGGGGTGGGTGAAAATTTGTGGATCCCGCAGATTCCAGAACTTTCCATCCCAGAAATGTGGGGAAAATGTGTTTTTTTTGTCATTTTTTTACGTTTGCAAGGGATTCTGGGTAACAGACCATGGTGGGAGGCAGTCAAGTCACCCCATCCTGGATTCCCCTGGGTGTCTAGTTTTCAAAAATGTATAGGTTTGCTAGGTTTCCCTAGGTGCCGGCAGGGCTAGGGTTCAAAAACTACAGCTAGTCACTTTGCCAAAAAAGGGTCATTTTTCACTGCAAAATGGAGGTGTGACCACGTTGCGTTTTGCGCCGTTTCCTGTCGCGGGCACTAGGCCGACCCGCACAAGTGAGGTACCATTTTTCTCGTAGGACTTTGGGGAACGCGGGGTGGGTGGAAATTTGTGGATCCACGCAGATTCCAGAACTTTCCATCCCAGAAATGTGGGGAAAATGTGTTTTTTTTGTCATTTTTTTACGTTTGCAAGGGATTCTGGGTAACAGGCCATGGTGGGAGGCAGTCAAGTCACCCCATCCTGGATTCCCCTGGGTGTCTAGTTTTCAAAAATGTATAGGTTTGCTAGGTTTCCCTAGGTGCCGGCAGGGCTAGGGTTCAAAAACTACAGCTAGTCACTTTGCCAAAAAAGGGTCATTTTTCACTGCAAAATGGAGGTGTGACCACGTTGCGTTTTGCGCCGTTTCCTGTCACGGGCACTAGGCCGACCCGCACAAGTGAGGTACCATTTTTCTCGTAGGACTTTGGGGAACGCGGGGTGGGTGGAAATTTGTGGATCCACGCAGATTCCAGAACTTTCCATCCCAGAAAAGTGGGGAAAATATGTTTTTTTTGGTCATTTTTTTACGTTTGCAAGGGATTCTGGGTAACAGACCATGGTGGGAGGCAGTCAAGTCACCCCATCCTGGATTCCCCTGGGTGTCTAGTTTTCAAAAATGTATAGGTTTGCTAGGTTTCCCTAGGTGCCGGCAGGGCTAGGGTTCAAAAACTACAGCTAGTCACTTTGCCAAAAAAGGGTCATTTTTCACTGCAAAATGGAGGTGTGACCACGTTGCGTTTTGCGCCGTTTCCTGTTGCGGGCACTAGGCCGACCCGCACAAGTGAGGTACCATTTTTCTCGTAGGACTTTGGGGAACGCGGGGTGGGTGGAAATTTGTGGATCCACGCAGATTCCAGAACTTTCCATCCCAGAAAAGTGGGGAAAATTTGTTTTTTTTTGTCATTTGTTTACGTTTGCAAGGGATTCTGGGTAACAGACCATGGTGGGAGGCAGTCAAGTCACCCCATCCTGGATTCCCCTGGGTGTCTAGTTTTCAAAAATGTATAGGTTTGCTAGGTTTCCCTAGGTGCCGGCAGGGCTAGGATTCAAAAACTACAGCTAGTCACTTTGCCAAAAAAAGGGTCATTTTTCACTGCAAAATGGAGGTGTGACCACGTTGCGTTTTGCGCCGTTTCCTGTCGGGGGCACTAGGCCGACCCGCACAAGTGAGGTACCATTTTTCTCGTAGGACATTGGGGAACGCGGGGTGGGTGGAAATTTGTGGATCCACGCAGATTCCAGAACTTTCCATCCCATAAATGTGGTGAAAATGTGTTTTTTTTGTCATTTTTTTACGTTTGCAAGGGATTCTGGGTAACAGACCATGGTGGGAGGCAGTCAAGTCACCCCATCCTGGATTTCCCTGGGTGTCTAGTTTTCAAAAATGTATAGGTTTGCTAGGTTTCCCTAGGTGCCGGCAGGGCTAGGGTTCAAAAACTACAGCTAGTCACTTTGCCAAAAAAGGGTCATTTTTCACTGCAAAATGGAGGTGTGACCACGTTGCGTTTTGCGCCGTTTCCTGTCGCGGGCACTAGGCCGACCCGCACAAGTGAGGTACCATTTTTCTCGTAGGACTTTGGGGAACGCGGGGTGGGTGGAAATTTGTGGATCCACGCAGATTCCAGAACTTTCCATCCCAGAAAAGTGGGGAAAATGTGTTTTTTTTGGTCATTTTTTTACGTTTGCAAGGGATTCTGGGTAACAGACCATGGTGGGAGGCAGTCAAGTCACCCCATCCTGGATTCCCCTGGGTGTCTAGTTTTCAAAAATGTATAGGTTTGCTAGGTTTCCCTAGGTGCCGGCAGGGCTAGGGTTCAAAAACTACAGCTAGTCACTTTGCCAAAAAAGGGTCATTTTTCACTGCAAAATGGAGGTGTGACCACGTTGCGTTTTGCGCCGTTTCCTGTCGCGGGCACTAGGCCGACCCGCACAAGTGAGGTACCATTTTTCTCGTAGGACTTTGGGGAACGCGGGGTGGGGGGAAATTTGTGGATCCACGCAGATTCCAGAACTTTCCATCCCAGAAATGTGGGGAAAATGTGTTTTTTTTGTCATTTTTTTACGTTTGCAAGGGATTCTGGGTAACAGACCATGGTGGGAGGCAGTCAAGTCACCCCATCCTGGATTCCCCTGGGTGTCTAGTTTTCAAAAATGTATAGGTTTGCTAGGTTTCCCTAGGTGCCGGCAGGGCTAAGGTTCAAAAACTACAGCTAGTCTCTTTGCCAAAAAAGGGTCATTTTTCACTGCAAAATGGAGGTGTGACCACGTTGCGTTTTGCGCCGTTTCCTGTTGCGGGCACTAGGCCGACCCGCACAAGTGAGGTACCATTTTTCTCGTAGGACTTTGGGGAACGCGGGGTGGGTGGAAATTTGTGGATCCACGCAGATTCCAGAACTTTCCATCCCAGAAAATTGGGGAAAATGTGTTTTTTTTGGTCATTTTTTTACGTTTGCAAGGGATTCTGGGTAACAGACCATGGTGGGAGGCAGTCAAGTCACCCCATCCTGGATTCCCCTGGGTGTCTAGTTTTCAAAAATGTATAGGTTTGCTAGGTTTCCCTAGGTGCCGGCAGGGCTAGGGTTCAAAAACTACAGCTAGTCACTTTGCCAAAAAAGGGTCATTTTTCACTGCAAAATGGAGGTGTGACCACGTTGCGTTTTGCGCCGTTTCCTGTCGCGGGCACTAGGCCGACCCGCACAAGTGAGGTACCATTTTTCTCGTAGGACTTTGGGGAACGCGGGGTGGGTGGAAATTTGTGGATCCACGCAGATTCCAGAACTTTCCATCCCAGAAATGTGGGGAAAATTTGTTTTTTTTGTCATTTGTTTACGTTTGCAAGGGATTCTGGGTAACAGACCATGGTGGGAGGCAGTCAAGTCACCCCATCCTGGATTCCCCTGGGTGTCTAGTTTTCAAAAATGTATAGGTTTGCTAGGTTTCCCTAGGTGCCGGCAGGGCTAGGGTTCAAAAACTACAGCTAGTCACTTTGCCAAAAAAAGGGTCATTTTTCACTGCAAAATGGAGGTGTGACCACGTTGCGTTTTGCGCCGTTTCCTGTCGGGGGCACTAGGCCGACCCGCACAAGTGAGGTACCATTTTTCTCGTAGGACTTTGGGGAACGCGGGGTGGGTGGAAATTTGTGGATCCACACAGATTCCAGAACTTTCCATCCCAGAAATGTGGGGAAAATTTGTTTTTTTTGTCATTTATTTACGTTTGCAAGGGATTCTGGGTAACAGACCATGGTGGGAGGCAGTCAAGTCACCCCATCCTGGATTCCCCTGGTTGTCTAGTTTTCACAAATGTATAGGTTTGCTAGGTTTCCCTAGGTGCCGGCAGGGCTAGGGTTCAAAAACTACAGCTAGTCACTTTGCCAAAAAAGGGTCATTTTTCACTGCAAAATGGAGGTGTGACCACGTTGCGTTTTGCGCCGTTTCCTGTCGCGGGCACTAGGCCGACCCGCACAAGTGAGGTACCATTTTTCTCGTAGGACTTTGGGGAACGCGGGGTGGGTGGAAATTTGTGGATCCACGCAGATTCCAGAAGTTTCCATCCCAGAAATGTGGGGAAAATTTGTTTTTTTTGTCATTTGTTTACGTTTGCAAGGGATTCTGGGTAACAGACCATGGTGGGAGGCAGTCAAGTCACCCCATCCTGGATTCCCCTGGTTGTCTAGTTTTCAAAAATGTATAGGTTTGCTAGGTTTCCCTAGGTGCCGGCAGGGCTAGGGTTCCAAAACTACAGCTAGTCACTTTGCCAAAAAAAGGGTCATTTTTCACTGCAAAATGGAGGTGTGACCACGTTGTGTTTTGCGCCGTTTCCTGTCGCGGGCACTAGGTCGACCCGCACAAGTGAGGTACCATTTTTCTCGTAGGACTTTGGGGAATGTGGGGTGGGTGGAAATTTGTGGATCCACGCAGATTCCAGAACTTTCCATCCCAGAAAAGTGGGGAAAATGTGTTTTTTTTGGTCATTTTTTTTACGTTTGCAAGGGATTCTGGGTAACAGACCATGGTGGGAGGCAGTCAAGTCACCCCATCCTGGATTCCCCTAGTTGTCTAGTTTTCACAAATGTATAGGTTTGCTAGGTTTCCCTAGGTGCCGGCAGGGCTAGGGTTCAAAAACTACAGCTAGTCACTTTGCCAAAAAAGGGTCATTTTTCACTGCAAAATGGAGGTGTGACCACATTGCGTTTTGCGCCGTTTCCTGTCGCGGGCACTAGGCCGACCCGCACAAGTGAGGTACCATTTTTCTCGTAGGACTTTGGGGAACGCGGGGTGGGTGGAAATTTGTGGATCCACGCAGATTCCAGAACTTTCCATCCCAGAAATGTGGGGAAAATTTGTTTTTTTTGTCATTTGTTTACGTTTGCAAGGGATTCTGGGTAACAGACCATGGTGGGAGACAGTCAAGTCACCCCATCCTGGATTCCCCTGGGTGTCTAGTTTTCTAAAATGTATAGGTTTGCTAGGTTTCCCTAGGTGCCGGCAGGGCTAGGGTTCCAAAACTACAGCTAGTCACTTTGCCAAAAAAAGGGTCATTTTTCACTGCAAAATGGAGGTGTGACCACGTTGCGTTTTGCGCCGTTTCCTGTCGCGGGCACTAGGCCGACCCGCACAAGTGAGGTACCATTTTTCTCGTAGGACATTGGGGAACGCGGGGTGGGTAGAAATTTGTGGATCCACGCAGATTCCAGAACTTTCCATCCCAGAAATGTGGGGAAAATTTGTTTTTTTTGTCATTTTTTTACGTTTGCAAGGGATTCTGGGTAACAGACCATGGTGGGAGGCAGTCAAGTCACCCCATCCTGGATTCCCCTGGGTGTCTAGTTTTCACAAATGTATAGGTTTGCTAGGTTTCCCTAGGTGCCGGCAGGGCTAGGGTTCAAAAACTACAGCTAGTCACTTTGCCAAAAAAGGGTCATTTTTCACTGCAAAATGGAGGTGTGACCACGTTGCGTTTTGCGCCGTTTCCTGTCGCGGGCACTAGGCCGACCCGCACAAGTGAGGTACCATTTTTCTCGTAGGACTTTGGGGAACGCGGGGTGGGTGGAAATTTGTGGATCCACGCAGATTCCAGAACTTTCCATCCCAGAAAAGTGGGGAAAATGTGTTTTTTTTGGTCATTTTTTTACGTTTGCAAGGGATTCTGGGTAACAGACCATGGTGGGAGGCAGTCAAGTCACCCCATCCTGGATTCCCCTGGGTGTCTAGTTTTCAAAAATGTATAGGTTTGCTAGGTTTCCCTAGGTGCCGGCAGGGCTAGGGTTCAAAAACTACAGCTAGTCACTTTGCCAAAAAAGGGTCATTTTTCACTGCAAAATGGAGGTGTGACCACGTTGCGTTTTGCGCCGTTTCCTGTCGCGGGCACTAGGCCGACCCGCACAAGTGAGGTACCATTTTTCTCGTAGGACTTTGGGGAACGCGGGGTGGGGGGAAATTTGTGGATCCACGCAGATTCCAGAACTTTCCATCCCAGAAATGTGGGGAAAATGTGTTTTTTTTGTCATTTTTTTACGTTTGCAAGGGATTCTGGGTAACAGACCATGGTGGGAGGCAGTCAAGTCACCCCATCCTGGATTCCCCTGGGTGTCTAGTTTTCAAAAATGTATAGGTTTGCTAGGTTTCCCTAGGTGCCGGCAGGGCTAAGGTTCAAAAACTACAGCTAGTCTCTTTGCCAAAAAAGGGTCATTTTTCACTGCAAAATGGAGGTGTGACCACGTTGCGTTTTGCGCCGTTTCCTGTTGCGGGCACTAGGCCGACCCGCACAAGTGAGGTACCATTTTTCTCGTAGGACTTTGGGGAACGCGGGGTGGGTGGAAATTTGTGGATCCACGCAGATTCCAGAACTTTCCATCCCAGAAAATTGGGGAAAATGTGTTTTTTTTGGTCATTTTTTTACGTTTGCAAGGGATTCTGGGTAACAGACCATGGTGGGAGGCAGTCAAGTCACCCCATCCTGGATTCCCCTGGGTGTCTAGTTTTCAAAAATGTATAGGTTTGCTAGGTTTCCCTAGGTGCCGGCAGGGCTAGGGTTCAAAAACTACAGCTAGTCACTTTGCCAAAAAAGGGTCATTTTTCACTGCAAAATGGAGGTGTGACCACGTTGCGTTTTGCGCCGTTTCCTGTCGCGGGCACTAGGCCGACCCGCACAAGTGAGGTACCATTTTTCTCGTAGGACTTTGGGGAACGCGGGGTGGGTGGAAATTTGTGGATCCACGCAGATTCCAGAACTTTCCATCCCAGAAATGTGGGGAAAATTTGTTTTTTTTGTCATTTGTTTACGTTTGCAAGGGATTCTGGGTAACAGACCATGGTGGGAGGCAGTCAAGTCACCCCATCCTGGATTCCCCTGGGTGTCTAGTTTTCAAAAATGTATAGGTTTGCTAGGTTTCCCTAGGTGCCGGCAGGGCTAGGGTTCAAAAACTACAGCTAGTCACTTTGCCAAAAAAAGGGTCATTTTTCACTGCAAAATGGAGGTGTGACCACGTTGCGTTTTGCGCCGTTTCCTGTCGGGGGCACTAGGCCGACCCGCACAAGTGAGGTACCATTTTTCTCGTAGGACTTTGGGGAACGCGGGGTGGGTGGAAATTTGTGGATCCACACAGATTCCAGAACTTTCCATCCCAGAAATGTGGGGAAAATTTGTTTTTTTTGTCATTTATTTACGTTTGCAAGGGATTCTGGGTAACAGACCATGGTGGGAGGCAGTCAAGTCACCCCATCCTGGATTCCCCTGGTTGTCTAGTTTTCACAAATGTATAGGTTTGCTAGGTTTCCCTAGGTGCCGGCAGGGCTAGGGTTCAAAAACTACAGCTAGTCACTTTGCCAAAAAAGGGTCATTTTTCACTGCAAAATGGAGGTGTGACCACGTTGCGTTTTGCGCCGTTTCCTGTCGCGGGCACTAGGCCGACCCGCACAAGTGAGGTACCATTTTTCTCGTAGGACTTTGGGGAACGCGGGGTGGGTGGAAATTTGTGGATCCACGCAGATTCCAGAAGTTTCCATCCCAGAAATGTGGGGAAAATTTGTTTTTTTTGTCATTTGTTTACGTTTGCAAGGGATTCTGGGTAACAGACCATGGTGGGAGGCAGTCAAGTCACCCCATCCTGGATTCCCCTGGTTGTCTAGTTTTCAAAAATGTATAGGTTTGCTAGGTTTCCCTAGGTGCCGGCAGGGCTAGGGTTCCAAAACTACAGCTAGTCACTTTGCCAAAAAAAGGGTCATTTTTCACTGCAAAATGGAGGTGTGACCACGTTGTGTTTTGCGCCGTTTCCTGTCGCGGGCACTAGGTCGACCCGCACAAGTGAGGTACCATTTTTCTCGTAGGACTTTGGGGAATGTGGGGTGGGTGGAAATTTGTGGATCCACGCAGATTCCAGAACTTTCCATCCCAGAAAAGTGGGGAAAATGTGTTTTTTTTGGTCATTTTTTTTACGTTTGCAAGGGATTCTGGGTAACAGACCATGGTGGGAGGCAGTCAAGTCACCCCATCCTGGATTCCCCTAGTTGTCTAGTTTTCACAAATGTATAGGTTTGCTAGGTTTCCCTAGGTGCCGGCAGGGCTAGGGTTCAAAAACTACAGCTAGTCACTTTGCCAAAAAAGGGTCATTTTTCACTGCAAAATGGAGGTGTGACCACATTGCGTTTTGCGCCGTTTCCTGTCGCGGGCACTAGGCCGACCCGCACAAGTGAGGTACCATTTTTCTCGTAGGACTTTGGGGAACGCGGGGTGGGTGGAAATTTGTGGATCCACGCAGATTCCAGAACTTTCCATCCCAGAAATGTGGGGAAAATTTGTTTTTTTTGTCATTTGTTTACGTTTGCAAGGGATTCTGGGTAACAGACCATGGTGGGAGACAGTCAAGTCACCCCATCCTGGATTCCCCTGGGTGTCTAGTTTTCTAAAATGTATAGGTTTGCTAGGTTTCCCTAGGTGCCGGCAGGGCTAGGGTTCCAAAACTACAGCTAGTCACTTTGCCAAAAAAAGGGTCATTTTTCACTGCAAAATGGAGGTGTGACCACGTTGCGTTTTGCGCCGTTTCCTGTCGCGGGCACTAGGCCGACCCGCACAAGTGAGGTACCATTTTTCTCGTAGGACATTGGGGAACGCGGGGTGGGTGGAAATTTGTGGATCCACGCAGATTCCAGAACTTTCCATCCCAGAAATGTGGGGAAAATTTGTTTTTTTTGTCATTTTTTTACGTTTGCAAGGGATTCTGGGTAACAGACCATGGTGGGAGGCAGTCAAGTCACCCCATCCTGGATTCCCCTGGGTGTCTAGTTTTCACAAATGTATAGGTTTGCTAGGTTTCCCTAGGTGCCGGCAGGGCTAGGGTTCAAAAACTACAGCTAGTCACTTTGCCAAAAAAGGGTCATTTTTCACTGCAAAATGGAGGTGTGACCACGTTGCGTTTTGCGCCGTTTCCTGTCGCGGGCACTAGGCCGACCCGCACAAGTGAGGTACCATTTTTCTCGTAGGACTTTGGGGAACGCGGGGTGGGTGGAAATTTGTGGATCCACGCAGATTCCAGAACTTTCCATCCCAGAAAAGTGGGGAAAATGTGTTTTTTTTGGTCATTTTTTTACGTTTGCAAGGGATTCTGGGTAACAGACCATGGTGGGAGGCAGTCAAGTCACCCCATCCTGGATTCCCCTGGGTGTCGTTTCAAAAATGTATAGGTTTGCTAGGTTTCCCTAGGTGCCGGCAGGGCTAGGGTTCAAAAACTACAGCTAGTCACTTTGCCAAAAAAGGGTCATTTTTCACTGCAAAATGGAGGTGTGACCACGTTGCGTTTTGCGCCGTTTCCTGTCGCGGGCACTAGGCCGACCCGCACAAGTGAGGTACCATTTTTCTCGTAGGACTTTGGGGAACGCGGGGTGGGTGGAAATTTGTGGATCCACGCAGATTCCAGAACTTTCCATCCCAGAAATGTGGGGAAAATTTGTTTTTTTTGTCATTTATTTACGTTTGCAAGGGATTCTGGGTAACAGACCATGGTGGGAGGCAGTCAAGTCACCCCATCCTGGATTCCCCTGGGTGTCTAGTTTTCAAAAATGTATAGGTTTGCTAGGTTTCCCTAGGTGCCGGCAGGGCTAGGGTTCAAAAACTACAGCTAGTCACTTTGCCAAAAAAAGGGTCATTTTTCACTGCAAAATGGAGGTGTGACCACGTTGCGTTTTGCGCCGTTTCCTGTCGGGGGCACTAGGCCGACCCGCACAAGTGAGGTACCATTTTTCTCGTAGGACATTTGGGAACGCGGGGTGGGTGGAAATTTGTGGATCCACGCAGATTCCAGAACTTTCCATCCCAGAAATGTGGGGAAAATGTGTTTTTTTTGTCATTTTTTTACGTTTGCAAGGGATTCTGGGTAACAGACCATGGTGGGAGGCAGTCAAGTCACCCCATCCTGGATTCCCCTGGTTGTCTAGTTTTCACAAATGTATAGGTTTGCTAGGTTTCCCTAGGTGCCGGCAGGGCTAGGGTTCAAAAACTACAGCTAGTCACTTTGCCAAAAAAGGGTCATTTTTCACTGCAAAATGGAGGTGTGACCACATTGCGTTTTGCGCCGTTTCCTGTCGCGGGCACTAGGCCGACCCGCACAAGTGAGGTACCATTTTTCTCGTAGGACTTTGGGGAACGCGGGGTGGGTGGAAATTTGTGGATCCACGCAGATTCCAGAACTTTCCATCCCAGAAATGTGGGGAAAATTTGTTTTTTTTGTCATTTGTTTACGTTTGCAAGGGATTCTGGGTAACAGACCATGGTGGGAGGCAGTCAAGTCACCCCATCCTGGATTCCCCTGGGTGTCTAGTTTTCACAAATGTATAGGTTTGCTAGGTTTCCCTAGGTGCCGGCAGGGCTAGGGTTCAAAAACTACAGCTAGTCACTTTGCCAAAAAAGGGTCATTTTTCACTGCAAAATGGAGGTGTGACCACGTTGCGTTTTGCGCCGTTTCCTGTTTGCGGGCACTAGGCCGACCAGCACAAGTGAGGTACCATTTTTCTCGTAGGACTTTGGGGAACGCGGGGTGGGTGGAAATTTGTGGATCCACGCAGATTCCAGAACTTTCCATCCCAGAAAAGTGGGGAAAATGTGTTTTTTTTGGTCATTGTTTTACGTTTGCAAGGGATTCTGGGTAACAGACCATGGTGGGAGGCAGTCAAGTCACCCCATCCTGGATTCCCCTGGGTGTCTAGTTTTCAAAAATGTATAGGTTTGCTAGGTTTCCCTAGGTGCCTGCAGGGCTAGGGTTCAAAAACTACAGCTAGTCACTTTGCCAAAAAAGGGTCATTTTTCACTGCAAAATGGAGGTCTGACCACGTTGCGTTTTGCGCCGTTTCCTGTCGCGGGCACTAGGCCGACCCGCACAAGTGAGGTACCATTTTTCTCGTAGGACTTTGGGGAACGCGGGGTGGGTGGAAATTTGTGGATCCACGCAGATTCCAGAACTTTCCATCCCAGAAATGTGGGGAAAATTTGTTTTTTTTGTCATTTGTTTACGTTTGCAAGGGATTCTGGGTAACAGACCATGGTGGGAGGCAGTCAAGTCACCCCATCCTGGATTCCCCTGGGTGTCTAGTTTTCAAAAATGTATAGGTTTGCTAGGTTTCCCTAGGTGCCGGCAGGGCTAGGGTTCAAAAACTACAGCTAGTCACTTTGCCAAAAAAAGGGTCATTTTTCACTGCAAAATGGAGGTGTGACCACGTTGCGTTTTGCGCCATTTCCTGTCGGGGGCACTAGGCCGACCCGCACAAGTGAGGTACCATTTTTCTCGTAGGACATTGGGGAACGCGGGGTGGGTGGAAATTTGTGGATCCACGCAGATTCCAGAACTTTCCATCCCAGAAATGTGGGGAAAATGTGTTTTTTTTGTCATTTTTTTACGTTTGCAAGGGATTCTGGGTAACAGACCATGGTGGGAGGCAGTCAAGTCACCCCATCCTGGATTCCCCTGGGTGTCTAGTTTTCAAAAATGTATAGGTTTGCTAGGTTTCCCTAGGTGCCGGCAGGGCTAGGGTTCAAAAACGACAGCTAGTCACTTTGCCAAAAAAGGGTCATTTTTCACTGCAAAATGGAGGTGTGACCACGTTGCGTTTTGCGCCGTTTCCTGTCGCGGGCACTAGGCCGACCCGCACAAGTGAGGTACCATTTTTCTCGTAGGACTTTGGGGAACGCGGGGTGGGTGGAAATTTGTGGATCCACGCAGATTCCAGAACTTTCCATCCCAGAAAAGTGGGGAAAATGTGTTTTTTTTGGTCATTTTTTTATGTTTGCAAGGGATTCTGGGTAACAGACCATGGTGGGAGGCAGTCAAGTCACCCCATCCTGGATTCCCCTGGGTGACTAGTTTTCAAAAATGTATAGGTTTGCTAGGTTTCCCTAGGTGCCGGCAGGGCTAGGGTTCAAAAACTACAGCTAGTCACTTTGCCAAAAAAGGGTCATTTTTCACTGCAAAATGGAGGTGTGACCACGTTGCGTTTTGCGCCGTTTCCTGTCGCGGGCACTAGGCCGACCCGCACAAGTGAGGTACCATTTTTCTCGTAGGACTTTGGGGAACGCGGGGTGGGTGGAAATTTGTGGATCCACGCAGATTCCAGAACTTTCCATCCCAGAAATGTGGGGAAAATGTGTTTTTTTTGTCATTTTTTTACGTTTGCAAGGGATTCTGGGTAACAGACCATGGTGGGAGGCAGTCAAGTCACCCCATCCTGGATTCCCCTGGGTGTCTAGTTTTCAAAAATGTATAGGTTTGCTAGGTTTCCCTAGGTGCCGGCAGGGCTAGGGTTCAAAAACTACAGCTAGTCACTTTGCCAAAAAAGGGTCATTTTTCACTGCAAAATGGAGGTGTGACCACATTGCGTTTTGCGCCGTTTCCTGTCGCGGGCACTAGGCCGACCCGCACAAGTGAGGTACCATTTTTCTCGTAGGACTTTGGGGAACGCGGGGTGGGTGGAAATTTGTGGATCCACGCAGATTCCAGAACTTTCCATCCCAGAAATGTTGGGAAAATTTGTTTTTTTTGTCATTTGTTTACGTTTGCAAGGGATTCTGGGTAACAGACCATGGTGGGAGGCAGTCAAGTCACCCCATCCTGGATTCCCCTGGGTGTCTAGTTTTCACAAATGTATAGGTTTGCTAGGTTTCCCTAGGTGCCGGCAGGGCTAGGGTTCAAAAACTACAGCTAGTCACTTTGCCAAAAAAGGGTCATTTTTCACTGCAAAATGGAGGTGTGACCACGTTGCGTTTTGCGCCGTTTCCTGTTTGCGGGCACTAGGCCGACCCGCACAAGTGAGGTACCATTTTTCTCGTAGGACTTTGGGGAACGCGGGGTGGGTGGAAATTTGTGGATCCACGCAGATTCCAGAACTTTCCATCCCAGAAAAGTGGGGAAAATGTGTTTTTTTTGGTCATTGTTTTACGTTTGCAAGGGATTCTGGGTAACAGACCATGGTGGGAGGCAGTCAAGTCACCCCATCCTGGATTCCCCTTGGTGTCTAGTTTTCAAAAATGTATAGGTTTGCTAGGTTTCCCTAGGTGCCTGCAGGGCTAGGGTTCAAAAACTACAGCTAGTCACTTTGCCAAAAAAGGGTCATTTTTCACTGCAAAATGGAGGTCTGACCACGTTGCGTTTTGCGCCGTTTCCTGTCGCGGGCACTAGGCCGACCCGCACAAGTGAGGTACCATTTTTCTCGTAGGACTTTGGGGAACGCGGGGTGGGTGGAAATTTGTGGATCCACGCAGATTCCAGAACTTTCCATCCCAGAAATGTGGGGAAAATTTGTTTTTTTTGTCATTTGTTTACGTTTGCAAGGGATTCTGGGTAACAGACCATGGTGGGAGGCAGTCAAGTCACCCCATCCTGGATTCCCCTGGGTGTCTAGTTTTCAAAAATGTATAGGTTTGCTAGGTTTCCCTAGGTGCCGGCAGGGCTAGGGTTCAAAAACTACAGCTAGTCACTTTGCCAAAAAAAGGGTCATTTTTCACTGCAAAATGGAGGTGTGACCACGTTGCGTTTTGCGCCATTTCCTGTCGGGGGCACTAGGCCGACCCGCACAAGTGAGGTACCATTTTTCTCGTAGGACATTGGGGAACGCGGGGTGGGTGGAAATTTGTGGATCCACGCAGATTCCAGAACTTTCCATCCCAGAAATGTGGGGAAAATGTGTTTTTTTTGTCATTTTTTTACGTTTGCAAGGGATTCTGGGTAACAGACCATGGTGGGAGGCAGTCAAGTCACCCCATCCTGGATTCCCCTGGGTGTCTAGTTTTCAAAAATGTATAGGTTTGCTAGGTTTCCCTAGGTGCCGGCAGGGCTAGGGTTCAAAAACTACAGCTAGTCACTTTGCCAAAAAAGGGTCATTTTTCACTGCAAAATGGAGGTGTGACCACGTTGCGTTTTGCGTCGTTTCCTGTCGCGGGCACTAGGCCGACCCGCACAAGTGAGGTACCATTTTTCTCGTAGGACTTTGGGGAACGCGGGGTGGGTGGAAATTTGTGGATCCACGCAGATTCCAGAACTTTCCATCCCAGAAAAGTGGGGAAAATGTGTTTTTTTTGGTCATTGTTTTACGTTTGCAAGGGATTCTGGGTAACAGACCATGGTGGGAGGCAGTCAAGTCACCCCATCCTGGATTCCCCTTGGTGTCTAGTTTTCAAAAATGTATAGGTTTGCTAGGTTTCCCTAGGTGCCTGCAGGGCTAGGGTTCAAAAACGACAGCTAGTCACTTTGCCAAAAAAGGGTCATTTTTCACTGCAAAATGGAGGTGTGACCACGTTGCGTTTTGCGCCGTTTCCTGTCGCGGGCACTAGGCCGACCCGCACAAGTGAGGTACCATTTTTCTCGTAGGACTTTGGGGAACGCGGGGTGGGTGGAAATTTGTGGATCCACGCAGATTCCAGAACTTTCCATCCCAGAAAAGTGGGGAAAATGTGTTTTTTTTGGTCATTTTTTTACGTTTGCAAGGGATTCTGGGTAACAGACCATGGTGGGAGGCAGTCAAGTCACCCCATCCTGGATTCCCCTGGGTGACTAGTTTTCAAAAATGTATAGGTTTGCTAGGTTTCCCTAGGTGCCGGCAGGGCTAGGGTTCAAAAACTACAGCTAGTCACTTTGCCAAAAAAGGGTCATTTTTCACTGCAAAATGGAGGTGTGACCACGTTGCGTTTTGCGCCGTTTCCTGTCGCGGGCACTAGGCCGACCCGCACAAGTGAGGTACCATTTTTCTCGTAGGACTTTGGGGAACGCGGGGTGGGTGGAAATTTGTGGATCCACGCAGATTCCAGAACTTTCCATCCCAGAAATGTGGGGAAAATGTGTTTTTTTTGTCATTTTTTTACGTTTGCAAGGGATTCTGGGTAACAGACCATGGTGGGAGGCAGTCAAGTCACCCCATCCTGGATTCCCCTGGGTGTCTAGTTTTCAAAAATGTATAGGTTTGCTAGGTTTCCCTAGGTGCCGGCAGGGCTAGGGTTCAAAAACTACAGCTAGTCACTTTGCCAAAAAAGGGTCATTTTTCACTGCAAAATGGAGGTGTGACCACATTGCGTTTTGCGCCGTTTCCTGTCGCGGGCACTAGGCCGACCCGCACAAGTGAGGTACCATTTTTCTCGTAGGACTTTGGGGAACGCGGGGTGGGTGGAAATTTGTGGATCCACGCAGATTCCAGAACTTTCCATCCCAGAAATGTTGGGAAAATTTGTTTTTTTTGTCATTTGTTTACGTTTGCAAGGGATTCTGGGTAACAGACCATGGTGGGAGGCAGTCAAGTCACCCCATCCTGGATTCCCCTGGGTGTCTAGTTTTCACAAATGTATAGGTTTGCTAGGTTTCCCTAGGTGCCGGCAGGGCTAGGGTTCAAAAACTACAGCTAGTCACTTTGCCAAAAAAGGGTCATTTTTCACTGCAAAATGGAGGTGTGACCACGTTGCGTTTTGCGCCGTTTCCTGTTTGCGGGCACTAGGCCGACCCGCACAAGTGAGGTACCATTTTTCTCGTAGGACTTTGGGGAACGCGGGGTGGGTGGAAATTTGTGGATCCACGCAGATTCCAGAACTTTCCATCCCAGAAAAGTGGGGAAAATGTGTTTTTTTTGGTCATTGTTTTACGTTTGCAAGGGATTCTGGGTAACAGACCATGGTGGGAGGCAGTCAAGTCACCCCATCCTGGATTCCCCTTGGTGTCTAGTTTTCAAAAATGTATAGGTTTGCTAGGTTTCCCTAGGTGCCTGCAGGGCTAGGGTTCAAAAACTACAGCTAGTCACTTTGCCAAAAAAGGGTCATTTTTCACTGCAAAATGGAGGTCTGACCACGTTGCGTTTTGCGCCGTTTCCTGTCGCGGGCACTAGGCCGACCCGCACAAGTGAGGTACCATTTTTCTCGTAGGACTTTGGGGAACGCGGGGTGGGTGGAAATTTGTGGATCCACGCAGATTCCAGAACTTTCCATCCCAGAAATGTGGGGAAAATTTGTTTTTTTTGTCATTTGTTTACGTTTGCAAGGGATTCTGGGTAACAGACCATGGTGGGAGGCAGTCAAGTCACCCCATCCTGGATTCCCCTGGGTGTCTAGTTTTCAAAAATGTATAGGTTTGCTAGGTTTCCCTAGGTGCCGGCAGGGCTAGGGTTCAAAAACTACAGCTAGTCACTTTGCCAAAAAAAGGGTCATTTTTCACTGCAAAATGGAGGTGTGACCACGTTGCGTTTTGCGCCATTTCCTGTCGGGGGCACTAGGCCGACCCGCACAAGTGAGGTACCATTTTTCTCGTAGGACATTGGGGAACGCGGGGTGGGTGGAAATTTGTGGATCCACGCAGATTCCAGAACTTTCCATCCCAGAAATGTGGGGAAAATGTGTTTTTTTTGTCATTTTTTTACGTTTGCAAGGGATTCTGGGTAACAGACCATGGTGGGAGGCAGTCAAGTCACCCCATCCTGGATTCCCCTGGGTGTCTAGTTTTCAAAAATGTATAGGTTTGCTAGGTTTCCCTAGGTGCCGGCAGGGCTAGGGTTCAAAAACTACAGCTAGTCACTTTGCCAAAAAAGGGTCATTTTTCACTGCAAAATGGAGGTGTGACCACGTTGCGTTTTGCGTCGTTTCCTGTCGCGGGCACTAGGCCGACCCGCACAAGTGAGGTACCATTTTTCTCGTAGGACTTTGGGGAACGCGGGGTGGGTGGAAATTTGTGGATCCACGCAGATTCCAGAACTTTCCATCCCAGAAAAGTGGGGAAAATGTGTTTTTTTTGGTCATTTTTTTACGTTTGCAAGGGATTCTGGGTAACAGACCATGGTGGGAGGCAGTCAAGTCACCCCATCCTGGATTCCCCTGGGTGACTAGTTTTCAAAAATGTATAGGTTTGCTAGGTTTCCCTAGGTGCCGGCAGGGCTAGGGTTCAAAAACTACAGCTAGTCACTTTGCCAAAAAAGGGTCATTTTTCACTGCAAAATGGAGGTGTGACCACGTTGCGTTTTGCGCCGTTTCCTGTCGCGGGCACTAGGCCGACCCGCACAAGTGAGGTACCATTTTTCTCGTAGGACTTTGGGGAACGCGGGGTGGGTGGAAATTTGTGGATCCACGCAGATTCCAGAACTTTCCATCCCAGAAATGTGGGGAAAATGTGTTTTTTTTGTCATTTTTTTACGTTTGCAAGGGATTCTGGGTAACAGACCATGGTGGGAGGCAGTCAAGTCACCCCATCCTGGATTCCCCTGGGTGTCTAGTTTTCAAAAATGTATAGGTTTGCTAGGTTTCCCTAGGTGCCGGCAGGGCTAGGGTTCAAAAACTACAGCTAGTCACTTTGCCAAAAAAGGGTCATTTTTCACTGCAAAATGGAGGTGTGACCACGTTGCGTTTTGCGCCGTTTCCTGTTGCGGGCACTAGGCCGACCCGCACAAGTGAGGTACCATTTTTCTCGTAGGACTTTGGGGAACGCGGGGTGGGTGGAAATTTGTGGATCCACGCAGATTCCAGAACTTTCCATCCCAGAAATGTGGGGAAAATGTGTTTTTTTTGGTCATTATTTTATGTTTGCAAGGGATTCTGGGTAACAGACCATGGTGGGAGGCAGTCAAGTCACCCCATCCTGGATTCCCCTGGGTGTCTAGTTTTCAAAAATGTATAGGTTTGCTAGGTTTCCCTAGGTGCCGGCAGGGCTAGGGTTCAAAAACTACAGCTAGTCACTTTGCCAAAAAAGGGTCATTTTTCACTGCAAAATGGAGGTGTGACCACGTTGCGTTTTGCGCCGTTTCCTGTCGCGGGCACTAGGCCGACCCGCACAAGTGAGGTACCATTTTTCTCATAGGACTTTGGGGAACGCGGGGTGGGTGGAAATTTGTGGATCCACGCAGATTCCAGAACTTTCCATCCCAGAAATGTGGGGAAAATGTGTTTTTTTTGTCATTTGTTTACGTTTGCAAGGGATTCTGGGTAACAGACCATGGTGGGAGGCAGTCAAGTCACCCCATCCTGGATTCCCCTGGGTGTCTAGTTTTCAAAAATGTATAGGTTTGCTAGGTTTCCCTAGGTGCCGGCAGGGCTAGGGTTCAAAAACTACAGCTAGTCACTTTGCCAAAAAAAGGGTCATTTTTCACTGCAAAATGGAGGTGTGACCACTTTGCGTTTTGCGCCGTTTCCTGTCGGGGGCACAAGGCCGACCCGCACAAGTGAGGTACCATTTTTCTCGTAGGACATTGGGGAACGCGGGGTGGGTGGAAATTTGTGGATCCACACAGATTCCAGAACTTTCCATCCCAGAAATGTGGGGAAAATGTGTTTTTTTTGTCATTTTTTTACGTTTGCAAGGGATTCTGGGTAACAGACCATGGTGGGAGGCAGTCAAGTCACCCCATCCTGGATTCCCCTGGGTGTCTAGTTTTCAAAAATGTATAGGTTTGCTAGGTTTCCCTAGGTGCCGGCAGGGCTAGGGTTCCGAAACTACAGCTAGTCACTTTGCCAAAAAAAGGGTCATTTTTCACTGCAAAATGGAGGTGTGACCACTTTGCGTTTTGCGCCGTTTCCTGTCGGGGGCACTAGGCCGACCCGCACAAGTGAGGTACCATTTTTCTCGTAGGACATTGGGGAACGCGGGGTGGGTGGAAATTTGTGGATCCACACAGATTCCAGAGCTTTCCATCCCAGAAATGTGGGGAAAATGTGTTTGTTTTGTCATTTTTTTACGTTTGCAAGGGATTCTGGGTAACAGACCATGGTGGGAGGCAGTCAAGTCACCCCATCCTGGATTCCCCTGGTTGTCTAGTTTTCACAAATGTATAGGTTTGCTAGGTTTCCCTAGGTGCCGGCAGGGCTAGGGTTAAAAAACTACAGCTAGTCACTTTGCCAAAAAAGGGTCATTTTTCACTGCAAAATGGAGGTGTGACCACGTTGCGTTTTGCGCCGTTTCCTGTCGCGGGCACTAGGTCGACCCGCACAAGTGAGGTACCATTTTTCTCGTAGGACTTTGGGGAATGCGGGGTGGGTGGAAATTTGTGGATCCACGCAGATTCCAGAACTTTCCATCCCAGAAATGTGGGGAAAATGTGTTTTTTTTGTCATTTTTTTACGTTTGCAAGGGATTCTGGGTAACAGACCATGGTGGGAGGCAGTCAAGTCACCCCATCCTGGATTCCCCTGGGTGTCTAGTTTTCAAAAATGTATAGGTTTGCTAGGTTTCCCTAGGTGCCGGCAGGGCTAGGGTTCAAAAACTACAGCTAGTCACTTTGCCAAAAAAGGGTCATTTTTCACTGCAAAATGGAGGTGTGACCACGTTGCGTTTTGCGCCGTTTCCTGTCGCGGGCACTAGGCCGACCCGCACAAGTGAGGTACCATTTTTCTCGTAGGACTTTGGGGAACGCGGGGTGGGTGGAAATTTGTGGATCCACGCAGATTCCAGAACTTTCCATCCCAGAAAAGTGGGGAAAATGTGTTTTTTTTGGTCATTTTTTTACGTTTGCAAGGGATTCTGGGTAACAGACCATGGTGGGAGGCAGTCAAGTCACCCCATCCTGGATTCCCCTGGGTGTCTAGTTTTCAAAAATGTATAGGTTTGCTAGGTTTCCCTAGGTGCCGGCAGGGCTAGGGTTCAAAAACTACAGCTAGTCACTTTGCCAAAAAAGGGTCATTTTTCACTGCAAAATGGAGGTGTGACCACATTGCGTTTTGCGCCGTTTCCTGTCGCGGGCACTAGGCCGACCCGCACAAGTGAGGTACCATTTTTCTCGTAGGACTTTGGGGAACGCGGGGTGGGTGGAAATTTGTGGATCCACGCAGATTCCAGAACTTTCCATCCCAGAAATGTGGGGAAAATTTTTTTTTCTTGTCATTTGTTTACGTTTGCAAGGGATTCTGGGTAACAGACCATGGTGGGAGGCAGTCAAGTCACCCCATCCTGGATTCCCCTGGGTGTCTAGTTTTCTAAAATGTATAGGTTTGCTAGTTTTCCCTAGGTGCCGGCAGGGCTAGGGTTCCAAAACTACAGCTAGTCACTTTGCCAAAAAAAGGGTCATTTTTCACTGCAAAATGGAGGTGTGACCACGTTGCGTTTTGCGCCGTTTCCTGTCGGGGGCACAAAGCCGACCCGCACAAGTGAGGTACCATTTTTCTCGTAGGACATTGGGGAACGCGGGGTGGGTGGAAATTTGTGGATCCACACAGATTCCAGAACTTTCCATCCCAGAAATGTGGGGAAAATGTGTTTTTTTTGTCATTTTTTTACGTTTGCAAGGGATTCTGGGTAACAGACCATGGTGGGAGGCAGTCAAGTCACCCCATCCTGGATTCCCCTGGTTGTCTAGTTTTCACAAATGTATAGGTTTGCTAGGTTTCCCTAGGTGCCGGCAGGGATAGGGTTCAAAAACTACAGATAGTCACTTTGCCAAAAAAGGGTCATTTTTCACTGCAAAATGGAGGTGTGACCACGTTGCGTTTTGCGCCGTTTCCTGTCGCGGGCACTAGGCCGACCCGCACAAGTGAGGTACCATTTTTCTCGTAGGACTTTGGGGAACGCGGGGTGGGTGGAAATTTGTGGATCCACGCAGATTCCAGAAGTTTCCATCCCAGAAATGTGGGGAAAATTTGTTTTTTTTGTCATTTGTTTACGTTTGCAAGGGATTCTGGGTAACAGACCATGGTGGGAGGCAGTCAAGTCACCCCATCCTGGATTCCCCTGGGTGTCTAGTTTTCAAAAATGTATAGGTTTGCTAGGTTTCCCTAGGTGCCGGCAGGGCTAGGGTTCCAAAACTACAGCTCGTCACTTTGCCAAAAAAAGGGTCATTTTTCACTGCAAAATGGAGGTGTGACCACTTTGCGTTTTGCGCCGTTTCCTGTCGGGGGCACTAGGCCGACCCGCACAAGTGAGGTACCATTTTTCTCGTAGGACATTGGGGAACGCGGGGTGGGTGGAAATTTGTGGATCCACACAGATTCCAGAACTTTCCATCCCAGAAATGTGGGGAAAATGTGTTTGTTTTGTCATTTTTTTACGTTTGCAAGGGATTCTGGGTAACAGACCATGGTGGGAGGCAGTCAAGTCACCCCATCCTGGATTCCCCTGGGTGTCTAGTTTTCAAAAATGTATAGGTTTGCTAGGTTTCCCTAGGTGCCGGCAGGGCTAGGGTTAAAAAACTACAGCTAGTCACTTTGCCAAAAAAGGGTCATTTTTCACTGCAAAATGGAGGTGTGACCACGTTGCGTTTTGCGCCGTTTCCTGTCGCGGGCACTAGGCCGACCCGCACAAGTGAGGTACCATTTTTCTCGTAGGACTTTGGGGAACGCGGGGTGGGTGGAAATTTGTGGATCCACGCAGATTCCAGAACTTTCCATCCCAGAAAAGTGGGGAAAATGTGTTTTTTTTGGTCATTTTTTTACGTTTGCAAGGGATTCTGGGTAACAGACCATGGTGGGAGGCAGTCAAGTCACCCCATCCTGGATTCCCCTGGGTGTCTAGTTTTCAAAAATGTATAGGTTTGCTAGGTTTCCCTAGGTGCCGGCAGGGCTAGGGTTCAAAAACTACAGCTAGTCACTTTGCCAAAAAAGTGTCATTTTTCACTGCAAAATGGAGGTGTGACCACATTGCGTTTTGCGCCGTTTCCTGTCGCGGGCACTAGGCCGACCCGCACAAGTGAGGTACCATTTTTCTCGTAGGACTTTGGGGAACTCGGGGTGGGTGGAAATTTGTGGATCCACGCAGATTCCAGAACTTTCCATCCCAGAAATGTGGGGAAAATTTGTTTTTTTTGTCATTTGTTTACGTTTGCAAGGGATTCTGGGTAACAGACCATGGTGGGAGGCAGTCAAGTCACCCCATCCTGGATTCCCCTGGGTGTCTAGTTTTCTAAAATGTATAGGTTTGCTAGGTTTCCCTAGGTGCCGGCAGGGCTAGGGTTCCAAAACTACAGCTAGTCACTTTGCCAAAAAAAGGGTCATTTTTCACTGCAAAATGGAGGTGTGACCACGTTGCGTTTTGCGCCGTTTCCTGTCGCGGGCACTAGGCCGACCCGCACAAGTGAGGTACCATTTTTCTCGTAGGACATTGGGGAACGCGGGGTGGGTGGAAATTTGTGGATCCACGCAGATTCCAGAACTTTCCATCCCAGAAATGTGGGGAAAATTTGTTTTTTTTGTCATTTTTTTACGTTTGCAAGGGATTCTGGGTAACAGACCAAGGTGGGAGGCAGTCAAGTCACCCCATCCTGGATTCCCCTGGGTGTCTAGTTTTCACAAATGTATAGGTTTGCTAGGTTTCCCTAGGTGCCGGCAGGGCTAGGGTTCAAAAACTACAGCTAGTCACTTTGCCAAAAAAGGGTCATTTTTCACTGCAAAATGGAGGTGTGACCACGTTGCGTTTTGCGCCGTTTCCTGTCGCGGGCACTAGGCCGACCCGCACAAATGAGGTACCATTTTTCTCGTAGGACTTTGGGGAACGCGGGGTGGGTGGAAATTTGTGGATCCACGCAGATTCCAGAACTTTCCATCCCAGAAAAGTGGGGAAAATGTGTTTTTTTTGGTCATTTTTTTACGTTTGCAAGGGATTCTGGGTAACAGACCATGGTGGGAGGCAGTCAAGTCACCCCATCCTGGATTCCCCTGGGTGTCTAGTTTTCAAAAATGTATAGGTTTGCTAGGTTTCCCTAGGTGCCGGCAGGGCTAGGGTTCAAAAACTACAGCTAGTTACTTTGCCAAAAAAGGGTCATTTTTCACTGCAAAATGGAGGTGTGACCACGTTGCGTTTTGCGCCGTTTCCTGTCGCGGGCACTAGGCCGACCCGCACAAGTGAGGTACCATTTTTCTCGTAGGACTTTGGGGAACGCGGGGTGGGTGGAAATTTGTGGATCCACGCAGATTCCAGAACTTTCCATCCCAGAAATGTGGGGAAAATTTGTTATTTTTTGTCATTTGTTTACGTTTGCAAGGGATTCTGGGTAACAGACCATGGTGGGAGGCAGTCAAATCACCCCATCCTGGATTCCCCTGGGTGTCTAGTTTTCAAAAATGTATAGGTTTGCTAGGTTTCCCTAGGTGCCGGCAGGGCTAGGGTTCAAAAACTACAGCTAGTCACTTTGCCAAAAAAAGGGTCATTTTTCACTGCAAAATGGAGGTGTGACCACGTTGCGTTTTGCGCCATTTCCTGTCGGGGGCACTAGGCCGACCCGCACAAGTGAGGTACCATTTTTCTCGTAGGACATTGGGGAACGCGGGGTGGGTGGAAATTTGTGGATCCACGCAGATTCCAGAACTTTCCAACCCAGAAAAGTGGGGAAAATGTGTTTTTTTTGGTCATTTTTTTACGTTTGCAAGGGATTCTGGGTAACAGACCATGGTGGGAGGCAGTCAAGTCACCCCATCCTGGATTCCCCTGGGTGTCTAGTTTTCAAAAATGTATAGGTTTGCTAGGTTTCCCTAGGTTTCCCTAGGTGCCGGCAGGGCTAGGGTTCAAAAACTACAGCTAGTCACTTTGCCAAAAAAGGGTCATTTTTCACAGCAAAATGGAGGTGTGACCACATTGCGTTTTGCGCCTGTTAGAAATGGGATTTCTGGTTGGCTAGGGCTTGCGCCAAAGCCAGACAGAAACCACCACTCTAGTCAGGGCTGGGGAGTTACACGCCAAAGATAACCCCTGCTCACCCCCTTGGTAGCTTGGCACGAGCAGTCAGGCTTATCTCTGAGGCGATGTGTAAAGCGTTTGCGCGCGCACCCAGCAACAACACCCAAGGCCCACCACAAAGGAAACTCCACACAAGGTATTCTATAAAAATAACCTTTGTATTATACACAACACATTAGATAAAAACACACACTCTACAATGTGCCAACAGGCACGGGCAGAATTTACAAGGGATTATATATACAGGGGACAGGGCCACATGGACCACTGTCAGGAATTAGCACTCTTTAGAAATAGCATTTAGAACGTAGGAATAATATTTTAGAACATAGCACATACAATCACTGTAGCACTAAAAATAGAACATATAGCACACAACCAGTAACTACTGGTATCAGAACGTACCACCTACGCAACCCTAACCACCTTTAGGAATACCACGCAGGGAACTAGGACCTCACTAGTACCACCTGTACTAGGGGAAAAACAACCACCTAAGTATCACAATACCTGTAGGGGTCTGAACACATAAACACATGATGCATAACATTCAGAGGTGTAAAGCAATAAAACACATGATGCATAAAAACATTTCAGGTGCAGGAAAGGAACAATAACGCCAAAACTCACATTAGCCACTACTGTGGCAGTCCCTGGGCCAACTGGCCTCGTAGGGGGGCTAGGACGCCCTGTGTCACAAAGTCAGGGCTGGGCTGCGCAGGCTGCGCAAGCCGAAACGTGGAGGGGCCCAACCTAAACGGTGCAGCTGCCCACTTAGTGCTGGGCAGCTGTAGAAAGGAGCCTGGGCACCACGGTGCCTTTGGAACACAGATCACAGTCACGTGGGGCCTCTCTGGGCTCTAGACAATTGAAATGCCCCCTAGAGCCTTCGTGGCTCTAAACCACCAATGCGCTGTCGTGGGAGTCCCTCTGGACTCTGAGCAACCAATAATGCCCCACGTCGTCGGAGCCTCGGGGCTCAAGAAACAATGCCCCCAACCGTTGGAGTCCCACGCGGGTGACTCGTGAGCCTCGCAGGCTCTCACCACACAGATGGCCCCCTGAGCCTTGCTGGCTCTGAAACAACTGGGGGGGGGGGGGGGCGCGTTGCAGTCTCTTTAAACCAATCGTGGCCCCGGAGTCCCTCTGGACTCGAACAAAGTGTCGCCCCCAACGTTGGAGCGTCTAGCGCTCTAAATACTCATGCCCCCTTTGAGCCTCACGGGGCTCTGTGCTGGAGCTTCACGGGGGCTTTGCAATAAATGGGAGGCCGCTCAAGGAATAGGCCGGTCTGGGACCGGCACCCACAGCGCATGTACGGAGTCCCCCAGCCCTTCCCTACTCACCGGGCTGTTCTCCGGGGACTCCGCTCCTCTCCTGGCCGGTCCGCCGGAAGGCGGCTTCTCTCCTCAGGGCCCCGGGGCGCAGGGTAGGCTCCTGCCTGCTCCGGGGTTTGCAATGCAATGCGAGTCCTCGGTGGGAGGCGGGGTAGGCTCCCGCCCTCCTACTTCCGGTCCTGGGTGTCCCGGAGGCCCGCCCTTGTCCTGCCTGACTTCCTGGCTGTCCCGGCCCGGGCTGCAGCGGTGATTTTCGTCGTCTCCACAGCGGTGATGAGGGGTGGGCTCCCTCGAATTATAAATTGGGCCAAAACGACACAGATGCAGGGTGGGCACCTGCTAGTTCCCAATAAAACAACAATCGAGGTGGGCACTCGATATCGGCAATGTCCCTGGCAGGGTGGGCACCTGCCAGGGGACTTCAGGCTCGGCAGAGACGGGGCAGACGCCGGGTGGGCACCGGCTTTTTAGAAATAAAAGCGCTCCTGAGCGCTAAAGGAAAAGGAAAGCGCTTCCAGGCGCTAGAGGTGAAAAATAAAGCGCTCCCAGCGCTTCAGGGCACCCAATCAGCAAAAGTCCAGGCAAGTTCTCCCCTGCATGCAGCAGGGCAGTGGTGGGGGGCAAGGCTGGACCCAGAGCCAGCTCACTGGGCCTCCAGGCACGCACTTTACCCTGGGACACAGGGAAAGTGCGCAGAAACCAAAAAAATTACCACACCAAGTCACCAATAAAAAGCCAAAAAGTCCAGGGGTGAACCTGCCAGAAGGGCCAAGTCCAACACAACCCCCTTCCAGCCAAAACGCAGGGCAGACCAATCACCACCGTGATGGACTTCCCTGCTTGGGGCGATAGAACACGGACGCGGGCCCGCAACTGCATGGACACCCTCCGGTTCTACGCCACGGGGAACCCATGGAATTCTTTTTAACACCACTGTCCGGACCAACTGGGCTACCCCACTGGTACTCCCAAGCTGTCCGCGGCCAAGACCAGGCCCTAGGCCACCCAGGTGCCACTGGTCTTTGCCTAACCACAGAGTGGGGGGTAGTAACCCCTGGCACATAGCGGCCATTCTCCACTCTTCCTCTCTGAAAGACAGGACTAGACTGCCACTGGTTCTCCAGCCTAGGGTCTACACCCTCAGGCGGACCAGGAGTCTCAGGGAAGGCTCTCCTCCCCCTACCTCTTCTCCTAGGGTTCCTCCTCCTCTGGCGAGGGGTACACCTAGAACGCCATCCCAACCCAGGGTTTAACCCCTCAGGTTGTACCGGGGGCAGAGGTGGGCTCTCCCACCCTCTGCACCCCCTTCCAGAGCCCTGCTCCCTACCAACTGGGGCGGTACCTCTGGAAGAAGAACTGGTCGGGACGCTGGTTACAGACGTCCCACCCTTCAGGTCAGGCTGATCCCGAACCTGGCCTTCCAACCTCCGGCCTAGAACCTTTGGTGGAATAATTGCCTGGCACTCCAGGACTTCTGGGGATTTCCACTCCATCCCCCTGAGGCTATCAAAGGACACATACGTCAAGCGACTGTCTGTCTGGCGCTGATCTCCCGTCCCCTGTCCACCTGACAGTGCGCGGAGATCCCCCAGAACAGAAGTGGTGCCACCCTGGTCACTACACGGGATCCTAGCCCAACTGGGTAGTCCCTGACCCACAGGCTCTTCCACTGGGAAACTCATCCCCCAATCACTCCTCACACTGGACTCCTGTACCCTCCCTACCGGAGCGGTACTGCCAGACTCTAGAACCACAGGAGCCCTGGTTACAGGTGCTCCAGGTCCTCTACTCACCAGGAGATCTCCCTCAAATGGGCTAACAGGACAGCCTAGGTCCCCAACTTGGTGTTCCCTCATGGAACCATCCAAGTCCTGAGGCAGGGTTTCGTACGTCAGGGGACCCTCGGTCACCCTCTCACTCCTGCTCCACTGAGCCAGGCGGTGAGCCCCTACACCCTCCTCGCTATCCTGGGACCTAGCTGGGCTACACTGAGCCTCTTCCACCACGCTGGGCTGGAAGATACCTGACCCACTACTTTTGGAGTCACTCCCTAATGACTCTAGAGAACCTCTAGCCCTTTCCCAGCGCTCTGCCTCATCCGCAAGGTCAAATGGCTCAGCCAATCCACACCCCAACAGGTGTTGGCGCAACCCTGGCACACAACAACTGAGCAGGTGTTCTTTGAGAACCAGATTACACAGTATATCAAAATCACTTGCTGTGGAAATCCAATCAAACATTGCCTCCTCACATCCATCCACAAACTCCTCCCAAGTCTGGTGAGACAGTTTCCTACTGCCCCTGAATTTCAACCTTAACTCCTCCTCCTGGGGAACAGGTACCAGACTGGGGGAACTGGGACTGGGATTTCCTACACTGGAATCTATCTGGCTGCTACCACTGGACTCAACCCTCCCTGGGGAGTCCAGAAAATTAAAACTGCGCGCAGGGGATAGTCTACCCTCCAGAGCTACTTTGCCTCTGGTGGAGGCCCTCTCAGCCTCCTCTACCCTCTCCCGCGCCAAGACCCACTCAGTCTCTCGCTGTTGCTTCCTGGCCTCCAGCTGCGCCATCGCCTGAGCATGCTCTAACCTGAGCTTCTCTAACGCCAGCTGGTGCTCCCTTTCTTTCCTCCTATCTTCCCACTCCTCTGGGGACAGGGAAAGGGATGAGGCGCTGCCTCCTACGCTGGACCCAGCACGGGACGCCCTACCTATGGGGTCCTCACTCTCTACTGGCGTCCAGGTATTGTCATCCTCTACCTCCTCTTCTGACTCTTCAGGGCTCCCCACAGACCCACCACCCTCCAGGTGTGAGGCCTGGGCCCTTTCCGTACTGCGCTCAAGATCCCTTTGCCTCTTAACCCACTGGATCATGTGGCCCCTAAGTTCACACATAGTGTCTGACTCTCTCACCCCTATGCCTCTCTCTCTACAGAACCTTTCCAACTCCTGCATACTGTAATAAATTAGATCACTGAGATCAAAAGCAGGCTCCATTCTGGCAGACGTTCTAGAGAAAAGATCACACAGGGAACCTAGGGGTCTGCGTTTAACACAGGAGCTCACAATTCACAAAAAGATTCAGCAAGCTCTCTAACCCAGAGAACTCACACTCACTTGCCTAGTGCCACACACCATTCATCCACACACACAACCCTCCCCTCGGACTGGTAAGGCAGTTTCTACCACCCCTGATTCCTCAACCTGACCACCACGTGACACAGGTACCAACTCTGGGCGCAGGGCGGGGGACAAATGTACAGGACACTATTACGCTGCCACCACTGGATCCCACCCTCTGGTGAATCCAGAAACACAATGCACTAAGGGGGATGATCTACCCTCCCGAGCTAGGGACACCTAACTCACAGTGCACAAAAACACATTTCCAAAGAAATGACAAGTTAAAAACAAACTTTAAAACAATAATCCCTATACCATGTGATTTATCTGAATGCAGAGTTTTGTAGTGCGGCCAGTTGCCGCTGCGGTACAGCGCAAACGCAAGTCCAAATCCCACCGCTGATCACCAATGTTAGAAATGGGATTTCTGGTTGGCTAGGGCTTGCGCCAAAGCCAGACAGAAACCACCACTCTAGTCAGGGCTGGGGAGTTACACGCCAAAGATAACCCCTGCTCACCCCCTTGGTAGCTTGGCACGAGCAGTCAGGCTTATCTCTGAGGCGATGTGTAAAGCGTTTGCGCGCGCACCCAGCAACAACACCCAAGGCCCACCACAAAGGAAACTCCACACAAGGTATTCTATAAAAATAACCTTTGTATTATACACAACACATTAGATAAAAACACACACTCTACAATGTGCCAACAGGCACGGGCAGAATTTACAAGGGATTATATATACAGGGGACAGGGCCACATGGACCACTGTCAGGAATTAGCACTCTTTAGAAATAGCATTTAGAACGTAGGAATAATATTTTAGAACATAGCACATACAATCACTGTAGCACTAAAAATAGAACATATAGCACACAACCAGTAACTACTGGTATCAGAACGTACCACCTACGCAACCCTAACCACCTTTAGGAATACCACGCAGGGAACTAGGACCTCACTAGTACCACCTGTACTAGGGGAAAAACAACCACCTAAGTATCACAATACCTGTAGGGGTCTGAACACATAAACACATGATGCATAACATTCAGAGGTGTAAAGCAATAAAACACATGATGCATAAAAACATTTCAGGTGCAGGAAAGGAACAATAACGCCAAAACTCACATTAGCCACTACTGTGGCAGTCCCTGGGCCAACTGGCCTCGTAGGGGGGCTAGGACGCCCTGTGTCACAAAGTCAGGGCTGGGCTGCGCAGGCTGCGCAAGCCGAAACGTGGAGGGGCCCAACCTAAACGGTGCAGCTGCCCACTAAGTGCTGGGCAGCTGTAGAAAGGAGCCTGGGCACCACGGTGCCTTTGGAACACAGATCACAGTCACGTGGGGCCTCTCTGGGCTCTAGACAATTGAAATGCCCCCTAGAGCCTTCGTGGCTCTAAACCACCAATGCGCTGTCGTGGGAGTCCCTCTGGACTCTGAGCAACCAATAATGCCCCACGTCGTCGGAGCCTCGGGGCTCAAGAAACAATGCCCCCAACCGTTGGAGTCCCACGCGGGTGACTCGTGAGCCTCGCAGGCTCTCACCACACAGATGGCCCCCTGAGCCTTGCTGGCTCTGAAACAACTGGGGGGGGGGGGCGCGTTGCAGTCTCTTTAAACCAATCGTGGCCCCGGAGTCCCTCTGGACTCTAACAAAGTGTCGCCCCCAACGTTGGAGCGTCTAGCGCTCTAAATACTCATGCCCCCTTTGAGCCTCACGGGCTCAAAGGGGACCGGCACCCACAGCGCATGTACGGAGTCCCCCAGCCCTTCCCTACTCACCGGGCTGTTCTCCGGGGACTCCGCTCCTCTCCTGGCCGGTCCGCCGGAAGGCGGCTTCTCTCCTCAGGGCCCCAGGGCGCAGGGTAGGCTCCTGCCTGCTCCGGGGTTTGCAATGCAATGCGAGTCCTCGGTGGGAGGCGGGGTAGGCTCCCGCCCTCCTACTTCCGGTCCTGGGTGTCCCGGAGGCCCGCCCTTGTCCTGCCTGACTTCCTGGCTGTCCCGGCCCGGGCTGCAGCGGTGATTTTCGTCGTCTCCACAGCGGTGATGAGGGGTGGGCTCCCTCGAATTATAAATCGGGCCAAAACGACACAGATGCAGGGTGGGCACCTGCTAGTTCCCAATAAAACAACAATCGAGGTGGGCACTCGATATCGGCAATGTCCCTGGCAGGGTGGGCACCTGCCAGGGGACTTCAGGCTCGGCAGAGACGGGGCAGACGCCGGGTGGGCACCGGCTTTTTAGAAATAAAAGCGCTCCTGAGCGCTAAAGGAAAAGGAAAGCGCTTCCAGGCGCTAGAGGTGAAAAATAAAGCGCTCCCAGCGCTTCAGGGCACCCAATCAGCAAAAGTCCAGGCAAGTTCTCCCCTGCATGCAGCAGGGCAGTGGTGGGGGGCAAGGCTGGACCCAGAGCCAGCTCACTGGGCCTCCAGGCAGGGAGGTAGTCCAGGTGGCGGTCCTCTGGTCCAGCAGCAGCAGCAGCCCCCCTCAGGCAGGATCCTGGCAAAGAACAGTTTCTGTGGGGACACAGCCCCATTTTTATACAGGCAAACCCTTTGTTCTGGGTTCAGGGTGAGGGGGAAAACCAGTCGCAGCTGGTTGGGGAGCACCCTTGATGTGCTCAGCCCCTCACTCTATTCACTGGCAGGGCTAGGGTCGTCAGTCGCACCACAGGGGGCGGGGCCAGCATTGTGTTTGGAAAACCCTGTCCTATTCAGGACCCAGGTGGACTCCTCCCACCCATCTAGCTGCTGATCTCCCCATTCACCACTGGGTGACTCATCCTGACACTGGGGAATCCCTAGCCCGTCACATGACATGACCAGCCAATCACGCGACAGACACACTGCACACAGAAGTGCCCACTTCTAGAAGTGGCACTTCCACACTAGGTACATGCACGCCGCACACATCATCGCGCAGCATTCACTCCCACGAGTCCGCACATACCAAACTCGGGCCTGCACACCCCACGCATCAGGAACTACTAGGGACACATACATTCCCCATGCATTCCTATGGGAGGGCAGGCCTATCTCACCACATGCACTCAGCGCACGCACGCACTTTACCCTGGGACACAGGGAAAGTGCGCAGAAACCAAAAAAATTACCACACCAAGTCACCAATAAAAAGCCAAAAAGTCCAGGGGTGAACCTGCCAGAAGGGCCAAGTCCAACAGCGCCGTTTCCTGTCGCGGGCACTAGGCCGACCCGCACAAGTGAGGTACCATTTTTCTCGTAGGACTTTGGGGAACGCGGGGTGGGTGGAAATTTGTGGATCCACGCAGATTCCAGAAGTTTCCATCCCAGAAATGTGGGGAAAATTTGTTTTTTTTGTCATTTGTTTACGTTTGCTAGGGATTCTGGGTAACAGACCATGGTGGGAGGCAGTCAAGTCACCCCATCCTGGATTCCCCTGGGTGTCTAGTTTTCTAAAATGTATAGGTTTGCTAGGTTTCCCTAGGTGCCGGCAGGGCTAGGGTTCAAAAACTACAGCTAGTCACTTTGCCAAAAAAGGGTCATTTTTCACTGCAAAATGGAGGTGTGACCACGTTGCGTTTTGCGCCGTTTCCTGTTTGCGGGCACTAGGCCGACCCGCACAAGTGAGGTACCATTTTTCTCGTAGGACTTTGGGGAACGCGGGGTGGGTGGAAATTTGTGGATCCACGCAGATTCCAGAACTTTCCATCCCAGAAAAGTGGGGAAAATGTGTTTTTTTTGGTCATTTTTTTACGTTTGCAAGGGATTCTGGGTAACAGAGCATGGTGGGAGGCAGTCAAGTCACCCCATCCTGGATTCCCCTGGGTGTCTAGTTTTCAAAAATGTATAGGTTTGCTAGGTTTCCCTAGGTGCCGGCAGGGCTAGGGTTCAAAAACTACAGCTAGTCACTTTGCCAAAAAAGGGTCATTTTTCACTGCAAAATGGAGGTGTGACCACGTTGCGTTTTGCGCCGTTTCCTGTCGCGGGCACTAGGCCGACCCGCACAAGTGAGGTACCATTTTTCTCGTAGGACTTTGGGGAACGCGGGGTGGGTGGAAATTTGTGGATCCACGCAGATTCCAGAACTTTCCATCCCAGAAAAGTGGGGAAAATGTGTTTTTTTTGGTCATTTGTTTACGTTTGCAAGGGATTCTGGGTAACAGACCATGGTGGGAGGCAGTCAAGTCACCCCATCCTGGATTCCCCTGGGTGTCTTGTTTTCAAAAATGTATAGGTTTGCTAGGTTTCCCTAGGTGCCGGCAGGGCTAGGGTTCAAAAACTACAGCTAGTCACTTTGCCAAAAAAAGGGTCATTTTTCACTGCAAAATGGAGGTGTGACCACGTTGCGTTTTGTGCCGTTTCCTGTCGCGGGCACTAGGCCGACCCGCACAAGTGAGGTACCATTTTTCTCGTAGGACTTTGGGGAACGCGGGGTGGGTGGAAATTTGTGGATCCACGCAGATTCCAGAACTTTCCATCCCAGAAATGTGGGGAAAATGTGGTTTTTTTTGTCATTTTTTTACGTTTGCAAGGGATTCTGGGTAACAGACCATGGTGGGAGGCAGTCAAGTCACCCCATCCTGGATTCCCCTGGGTGTCTAGTTTTCAAAAATGTATAGGTTTGCTAGGTTTCCCTAGGTGCCGGCAGGGCTAGGGTTCAAAAACTACAGCTAGTCACTTTGCCAAAAAAGGGTCATTTTTCACTGCAAAATGGAGGTGTGACCACATTGCGTTTTGCGCCGTTTCCTGTCGCGGGCACTAGGCCGACCCGCACAAGTGAGGTACCATTTTTCTCGTAGGACTTTGGAGAACGCGGGGTGGGTGGAAATTTGTGGATCCACGCAGATTCCAGAACTTTCCATCCCAGAAATGTGGGGAAAATTTGTTTTTTTTGTCATTTGTTTACGTTTGCAAGGGATTCTGGGTAACAGACCATGGTGGGAGGCAGTCAAGTCACCCCATCCTGGATTCCCCTGGGTGTCTAGTTTTCTAAAATGTATAGGTTTGCTAGGTTTCCCTAGGTGCCGGCAGGGCTAGGGTTCCAAAACTACAGCTAGTCACTTTGCCAAAAAAAGGGTCATTTTTCACTGCAAAATGGAGGTGTGACCACGTTGCGTTTTGCGCCGTTTCCTGTCGCGGGCACTAGGCCGACCCGCACAAGTGAGGTACCATTTTTCTCATAGGACATTGGGGAACGCGGGGTGGGTGGAAATTTGTGGATCCACGCAGATTCCAGAACTTTCCATCCCAGAAATGTGGGGAAAATTTGTTTTTTTTGTCATTTTTTTACGTTTGCAAGGGATTCTGGGTAACAGACCATGGTGGGAGGCAGTCAAGTCACCCCATCCTGGATTCCCCTGGGTGTCTAGTTTTCACAAATGTATAGGTTTGCTAGGTTTCCCTAGGTGCCGGCAGGGCTAGGGTTCAAAAACTACAGCTAGTCACTTTGCCAAAAAAGGGTCATTTTTCACTGCAAAATGGAGGTGTGACCACGTTGCGTTTTGCGCCGTTTCCTGTTTGCGGGCACTAGGCCGACCCGCACAAGTGAGGTACCATTTTTCTCGTAGGACTTTGGGGAACGCGGGGTGGGTGGAAATTTGTGGATCCACGCAGATTCCAGAACTTTCCATCCCAGAAAAGTGGGGAAAATGTGGTTTTTTTGGTCATTTTTTTACGTTTGCAAGGGATTCTGGGTAACAGACCATGGTGGGAGGCAGTCAAGTCACCCCATCCTGGATTCCCCTGGGTGTCTAGTTTTCAAAAATGTATAGGTTTGCTAGGTTTCCCTAGGTGCCTGCAGGGCTAGGGTTCAAAAACTACAGCTAGTCACTTTGCCAAAAAAGGGTCATTTTTCACTGCAAAATGGAGGTGTGACCACGTTGCGTTTTGCGCCGTTTCCTGTCGCGGGCACTAGGCCGACCCGCACAAGTGAGGTACCATTTTTCTCGTAGGACTTTGGGGAACGCGGGGTGGGTGGAAATTTGTGGATCCACGCAGATTCCAGAACTTTCCATCCCAGAAAAGTGGGGAAAATGTGTTTTTTTTGGTCATTTTTTTACGTTTGCAAGGGATTCTGGGTAACAGACCATGGTGGGAGGCAGTCAAGTCACCCCATCCTGGATTCCCCTGGGTGTCTAGTTTTCAAAAATGTATAGGTTTGCTAGGTTTCCCTAGGTGCCGGCAGGGCTAGGGTTCAAAAACTACAGCTAGTCACTTTGCCAAAAAAGGGTCATTTTTCACTGCAAAATGGAGGTGTGACCACGTTGCGTTTTGCGCCGTTTCCTGTCGCGGGCACTAGGCCGACCCGCACAAGTGAGGTACCTTTTTTCTCGTAGGACTTTGGGGAACGCGGGGTGGGTGGAAATTTGTGGATCCACGCAGATTCCAGAACTTTCCATCCCAGAAATGTGGGGAAAATGTGTTTTTTTTGTCATTTTTTTACGTTTGCAAGGGATTCTGGGTAACAGACCATGGTGGGAGGCAGTCAAGTCACCCCATCCTGGATTCCCCTGGGTGTCTAGTTTTCAAAAATGTATAGGTTTGCTAGGTTTCCCTAGGTGCCGGCAGGGCTAGGGTTCAAAAACTACAGCTAGTCACTTTGCCAAAAAAGGGTCATTTTTCACTGCAAAATGGAGGTGTGACCACGTTGCGTTTTGCGCCGTTTCCTGTCGCGGGCACTAGGCCGACCCGCACAAGTGAGGTACCATTTTTCTCGTAGGACTTTGGGGAACGCGGGGTGGGTGGAAATTTGTGGATCCACGCAGATTCCAGAACTTTCCATCCCAGAAATGTGGGGAAAATTTGTTTTTTTTGTCATTTGTTTACGTTTGCAAGGGATTCTGGGTAACAGACCATGGTGGGAGGCAGTCAAGTCACCCCATCCTGGATTCCCCTGGGTGTCTAGTTTTCAAAAATGTATAGGTTTGCTAGGTTTCCCTAGGTGCCGGCAGGGCTAGGGTTCAAAAACTACAGCTAGTCACTTTGCCAAAAAAAGGGTCATTTTTCACTGCAAAATGGAGGTGTGACCACGTTGCGTTTTGCGCCGTTTCCTGTCGGGGGCACTAGGCCGACCCGCACAAGTGAGGTACCATTTTTCTCGTAGGACATTGGGGAACGCGGGGTGGGTGGAAATTTGTGGATCCACACAGATTCCAGAACTTTCCATCCCAGAAATGTGGGGAAAATGTGTTTTTTTTGTCATTTTTTTACGTTTGCAAGGGATTTTGGGTAACAGACCATGGTGGGAGGCAGTCAAGTCACCCCATCCTGGATTCCCCTGGTTGTCTAGTTTTCACAAATGTATAGGTTTGCTAGGTTTCCCTAGGTGCCGGCAGGGCTAGGGTTCAAAAACTACAGCTAGTCACTTTGCCAAAAAAGGGTCATTTTTCACTGCAAAATGGAGGTGTGACCACGTTGCGTTTTGCGCCGTTTTCTGTCACGGGCACTAGGCCGACCCGCACAAGTGAGGTACCATTTTTCTCGTAGGACTTTGGGGAACGCGGGGTGGGTGGAAATTTGTGGATCCACGCAGATTCCAGAAGTTTCCATCCCAGAAATGTGGGGAAAATTTGTTTTTTTTGTCATTTGTTTACGTTTGCAAGGGATTCTGGGTAACAGACCATGGTGGGAGGCAGTCAAGTCACCCCATCCTGGATTCCCCTGGGTGTCTAGTTTTCAAAAATGTATAGGTTTGCTAGGTTTCCCTAGGTGCCGGCAGGGCTAGGGTTCCAAAACTACAGCTAGTCACTTTGCCAAAAAAAGGGTAATTTTTCACTGCAAAATGGAGGTGTGACCACGTTGCGTTTTGCGCCGTTTCCTGTCGGGGGCACTAGGCCGACCCGCACAAGTGAGGTACCATTTTTCTCGTAGGACATTGGGGAACGCGGGGTGGGTGGAAATTTGTGGATCCACGCAGATTCCAGAACTTTCCATCCCAGAAATGTGGGGAAAATGTGTTTTTTTTGTCATTTTTTTACGTTTGCAAGGGATTCTGGGTAACAGACCATGGTGGGAGGCAGTCAAGTCACCCCATCCTGGATTCCCCTGCTTGTCTAGTTTTCACAAATGTATAGGTTTGCTAGGTTTCCCTAGGTGCCGGCAGGGCTAGGGTTCAAAAACTACAGCTAGTCACTTTGCCAAAAAAGGGTCATTTTTCACTGCAAAATGGAGGTGTGACCACGTTGCGTTTTGCGCCGTTTCCTGTCGCGGGCACTAGGTCGACCCGCACAAGTGAGGTACCATTTTTCTCGTAGGACTTTGGGGAATGCGGGGTGGGTGGAAATTTGTAGATCCACGCAGATTCCAGAACTTTCCATCCCAGAAATGTGGGGAAAATGTGTTTTTTTTGTCATTTTTTTACGTTTGCAAGGTCTTCTGGGTAACAGACCATGGTGGGAGGCAGTCAAGTCACCCCATCCTGGATTCCCCTGGGTGTCTAGTTTTCAAAAATGTATAGGTTTGCTAGGTTTCCCTAGGTGCCGGCAGGGCTAGGGTTCAAAAACTACAGCTAGTCACTTTGCCAAAAAAGGGTCATTTTTCACTGCAAAATGGAGGTGTGACCACGTTGCGTTTTGCGCCGTTTCCTGTCGCGGGCACTAGCCCGACCCGCACAAGTGAGGTACCATTTTTCTCGTAGGACTTTGGGGAACGCGGGGTGGGTGGAAATTTGTGGATCCACGCAGATTCCAGAACTTTCCATCCCAGAAAAGTGGGGAAAATGTGTTTTTTTTGGTCATTTTTTTACGTTTGCAAGGGATTCTGGGTAACAGACCATGGTGGGAGGCAGTCAAGTCACCCCATCCTGGATTCCCCTGGGTGTCTAGTTTTCAAAAATGTATAGGTTTGCTAGGTTTCCCTAGGTGCCGGCAGGGCTAGGGTTCAAAAACTACAGCTAGTCACTTTGCCAAAAAAGGGTCATTTTTCACTGCAAAATGGAGGTGTGACCACGTTGCGTTTTGCGCCGTTTCCTGTCGCGGGCACTAGGCCGACCCGCACAAGTGAGGTACCATTTTTCTCGTAGGACTTTGGGGAACGCGGGGTGGGTGGAAATTTGTGGATCCACCCAGATTCCAGAACTTTCCATCCCAGAAATGTGGGGAAAATTTGTTTTTTTTTGTCATTTGTTTACGTTTGCAAGGGATTCTGGGTAACAGACCATGGTGGGAGGCAGTCAAGTCACCCCATCCTGGATTCCCCTGGGTGTCTAGTTTTCAAAAATGTATAGGTTTGCTAGGTTTCCCTAGGTGCCGGCAGGGCTAGGGTTCAAAAACTACAGCTAGTCACTTTGCCAAAAAAAGGGTCATTTTTCACTGCAAAATGGAGGTGTGACCACGTTGCGTTTTGCGCCGTTTCCTGTCGGGGGCACTAGGCCGACCCACACAAGTGAGGTACCATTTTTCTCGTAGGACATTGGGGAACGCGGGGTGGGTGGAAATTTGTGGATCCACGCAGATTCCAGAACTTTCCATCCCAGAAATGTGGGGAAAATGTGTTTTTTTTGTCATTTTTTTACGTTTGCAAGGGATTCTGGGTAACAGACCATGGTGGGAGGCAGTCAAGTCACCCCATCCTGGATTCCCCTGGTTGTCTAGTTTTCAGAAATGTATAGGTTTGCTAGGTTTCCCTAGGTGCCGGCAGGGCTAGGGTTCAAAAACTACAGCTAGTCACTTTGCCAAAAAAGGGTCATTTTTCACTGCAAAATGGAGGTGTGACCACATTGCGTTTTGCGCCGTTTCCTGTCGCGGGCACTAGGCCGACCCGCACAAGTGAGGTACCATTTTTCTCGTAGGACTTTGGGGAACGCGGGGTGGGTGGAAATTTGTGGATCCACGCAGATTCCAGAACTTTCCATCCCAGAAATGTGGGGAAAATTTGTTTTTTTTGTCATTTGTTTACGTTTGCAAGGGATTCTGGGTAACAGACCATGGTGGGAGGCAGTCAAGTCACCCCATCCTGGATTCCCCTGGGTGTCTAGTTTTCTAAAATGTATAGGTTTGCTAGGTTTCCCTAGGTGCCGGCAGGGCTAGGGTTCCAAAACTACAGCTAGTCACTTTGCCAAAAAAAGGGTCATTTTTCACTGCAAAATGGAGGTGTGACCACATTGCGTTTTGCGCCGTTTCCTGTCGCGGGCACTAGGCCGACCCGCACAAGTGAGGTACCATTTTTCTCGTAGGACATTGGGGAACGCGGGGTGGGTGGAAATTTGTGGATCCACGCAGATTCCAGAACTTTCTATCCCAGAAAAGTGGGGAAAATGTGTTTTTTTTGGTCATTTGTTTATGTTTGCAAGGGATTCTGGGTAACAGACCATGGTGGGAGGCAGTCAAGTCACCCCATCCTGGATTCCCCTGGGTGTCTAGTTTTCAAAAATGTATAGGTTTGCTAGGTTTCCCTAGGTGCCGGCAGGGCTAGGGTTCAAAAACTACAGCTAGTCACTTTGCCAAAAAAGGGTCATTTTTCACTGCAAAATGGAGGTGTGACCACGTTGCGTTTTGCGCCGTTTCCTGTTGCGGGCACTAGGCCGACCCGCACAAGTGAGGTACCATTTTTCTCGTAGGACTTTGGGGAACGCGGGGTGGGTGGAAATTTGTGGATCCACGCAGATTCCAGAACTTTCTATCCCAGAAAAGTGGGGAAAATGTGTTTTTGTTGGTCATTTTTTTACGTTTGCAAGGGATTCTGGGTAACAGACCATGGTGGGAGGCAGTCAAGTCACCCCATCCTGGATTCCCCTGGGTGTCTAGTTTTCAAAAATGTATAGGTTTGCTAGGTTTCCCTAGGTGCCGGCAGGGCTAGGGTTCAAAAACTACAGCTAGTCACTTTGCCAAAAAAGGGTCATTTTTCACTGCAAAATGGAGGTGTGACCACGTTGCGTTTTGCGCCGTTTCCTGTCGCGGGCACTAGGCCGACCCGCACAAGTGAGGTACCATTTTTCTCGTAGGACTTTGGGGAACGCGGGGTGGGTGGAAATTTGTGGATCCACGCAGATTCCAGAACTTTCCATCCCAGAAATGTGGGGAAAATTTGTTTTTTTTGTCATTTGTTTACGTTTGCAAGGGATTCTGGGTAACAGACCATGGTGGGAGGCAGTCAAGTCACCCCATCCTGGATTCCCCTGGGTGTCTAGTTTTCAAAAATGTATAGGTTTGCTAGGTTTCCCTAGGTGCCGGCAGGGCTAGGGTTCAAAAACTACAGCTAGTCACTTTGCCAAAAAAAGGGTCATTTTTCACTGCAAAATGGAGGTGTGACCACGTTGCGTTTTGCGCCGTTTCCTGTCGGGGGCACTAGGCCGACCCGCACAAGTGAGGTACCATTTTTCTCGTAGGACATTGGGGAACGCGGGGTGGGTGGAAATTTGTGGATCCACACAGATTCCAGAACTTTCCATCCCAGAAATGTGGGGAAAATGTGTTTTTTTTGTCATTTTTTTACGTTTGCAAGGGATTTTGGGTAACAGACCATGGTGGGAGGCAGTCAAGTCACCCCATCCTGGATTCCCCTGGTTGTCTAGTTTTCACAAATGTATAGGTTTGCTAGGTTTCCCTAGGTGCCGGCAGGGCTAGGGTTCAAAAACTACAGCTAGTCACTTTGCCAAAAAAGGGTCATTTTTCACTGCAAAATGGAGGTGTGACCACGTTGCGTTTTGCGCCGTTTCCTGTCACGGGCACTAGGCCGACCCGCACAAGTGAGGTACTATTTTTCTCGTAGGACTTTGGGGAACGCGGGGTGGGTGGAAATTTGTGGATCCACGCAGATTCCAGAACTTTCCATCCCAGAAAAGTGGGGAAAATGTGTTTTTTTTGGTCATTTTTTTACGTTTGCAAGGGATTCTGGGTAACAGACCATGGTGGGAGGCAGTCAAGTCACCCCATCCTGGATTCCCCTGGGTGTCTAGTTTTCAAAAATGTATAGGTTTGCTAGGTTTCCCTAGGTGCCGGCAGGGCTAGGGTTCAAAAACTACAGCTAGTCACTTTGCCAAAAAAGGGTCATTTTTCACTGCAAAATGGAGGTGTGACCACGTTGCGTTTTGCGCCGTTTCCTGTCGCGGGCACTAGGCCGACCCGCACAAGTGAGGTACCATTTTTCTCGTAGGACTTTGGGGAACGCGGGGTGGGTGGAAATTTGTGGATCCACCCAGATTCCAGAACTTTCCATCCCAGAAATGTGGGGAAAATTTGTTTTTTTTGTCATTTGTTTACGTTTGCAAGGGATTCTGGGTAACAGACCATGGTGGGAGGCAGTCAAGTCACCCCATCCTGGATTCCCCTGGGTGTCTAGTTTTCAAAAATGTATAGGTTTGCTAGGTTTCCCTAGGTGCCGGCAGGGCTAGGGTTCCAAAACTACAGCTAGTCACTTTGCCAAAAAAAGGGTAATTTTTCACTGCAAAATGGAGGTGTGACCACGTTGCGTTTTGCGCCGTTTCCTGTCGGGGGCACTAGGCCGACCCGCACAAGTGAGGTACCATTTTTCTCGTAGGACATTGGGGAACGCGGGGTGGGTGGAAATTTGTGGATCCACGCAGATTCCAGAACTTTCCATCCCAGAAATGTGGGGAAAATGTGTTTTTTTTGTCATTTTTTTACGTTTGCAAGGGATTCTGGGTAACAGACCATGGTGGGAGGCAGTCAAGTCACCCCATCCTGGATTCCCCTGCTTGTCTAGTTTTCACAAATGTATAGGTTTGCTAGGTTTCCCTAGGTGCCGGCAGGGCTAGGGTTCAAAAACTACAGCTAGTCACTTTGCCAAAAAAGGGTCATTTTTCACTGCAAAATGGAGGTGTGACCACGTTGCGTTTTGCGCCGTTTCCTGTCGCGGGCACTAGGTCGACCCGCACAAGTGAGGTACCATTTTTCTCGTAGGACTTTGGGGAATGCGGGGTGGGTGGAAATGTGTAGATCCACGCAGATTCCAGAACTTTCCATCCCAGAAATGTGGGGAAAATGTGTTTTTTTTGTCATTTTTTTACGTTTGCAAGGTCTTCTGGGTAACAGACCATGGTGGGAGGCAGTCAAGTCACCCCATCCTGGATTCCCCTGGGTGTCTAGTTTTCAAAAATGTATAGGTTTGCTAGGTTTCCCTAGGTGCCGGCAGGGCTAGGGTTCAAAAACTACAGCTAGTCACTTTGCCAAAAAAGGGTCATTTTTCACTGCAAAATGGAGGTGTGACCAAGTTGCGTTTTGCGCCGTTTCCTGTCGCGGGCACTAGCCCGACCCGCACAAGTGAGGTACCATTTTTCTCGTAGGACTTTGGGGAACGCGGGGTGGGTGGAAATTTGTGGATCCACGCAGATTCCAGAACTTTCCATCCCAGAAAAGTGGGGAAAATGTGTTTTTTTTGGTCATTTTTTTACGTTTGCAAGGGATTCTGGGTAACAGACCATGGTGGGAGGCAGTCAAGTCACCCCATCCTGGATTCCCCTGGGTGTCTAGTTTTCAAAAATGTATAGGTTTGCTAGGTTTCCCTAGGTGCCGGCAGGGCTAGGGTTCAAAAACTACAGCTAGTCACTTTGCCAAAAAAGGGTCATTTTTCACTGCAAAATGGAGGTGTGACCACGTTGCGTTTTGCGCCGTTTCCTGTCGCGGGCACTAGGCCGACCCGCACAAGTGAGGTACCATTTTTCTCGTAGGACTTTGGGGAACGCGGGGTGGGTGGAAATTTGTGGATCCACCCAGATTCCAGAACTTTCCATCCCAGAAATGTGGGGAAAATTTGTTTTTTTTGTCATTTGTTTACGTTTGCAAGGGATTCTGGGTAACAGACCATGGTGGGAGGCAGTCAAGTCACCCCATCCTGGATTCCCCTGGGTGTCTAGTTTTCAAAAATGTATAGGTTTGCTAGGTTTCCCTAGGTGCCGGCAGGGCTAGGGTTCAAAAACTACAGCTAGTCACTTTGCCAAAAAAAGGGTCATTTTTCACTGCAAAATGGAGGTGTGACCACGTTGCGTTTTGCGCCGTTTCCTGTCGGGGGCACTAGGCCGACCCACACAAGTGAGGTACCATTTTTCTCGTAGGACATTGGGGAACGCGGGGTGGGTGGAAATTTGTGGATCCACGCAGATTCCAGAACTTTCCATCCCAGAAATGTGGGGAAAATGTGTTTTTTTTGTCATTTTTTTACGTTTGCAAGGGATTCTGGGTAACAGACCATGGTGGGAGGCAGTCAAGTCACCCCATCCTGGATTCCCCTGGTTGTCTAGTTTTCAGAAATGTATAGGTTTGCTAGGTTTCCCTAGGTGCCGGCAGGGCTAGGGTTCAAAAACTACAGCTAGTCACTTTGCCAAAAAAGGGTCATTTTTCACTGCAAAATGGAGGTGTGACCACATTGCGTTTTGCGCCGTTTCCTGTCGCGGGCACTAGGCCGACCCGCACAAGTGAGGTACCATTTTTCTCGTAGGACTTTGGGGAACGCGGGGTGGGTGGAAATTTGTGGATCCACGCAGATTCCAGAACTTTCCATCCCAGAAATGTGGGGAAAATTTGTTTTTTTTGTCATTTGTTTACGTTTGCAAGGGATTCTGGGTAACAGACCATGGTGGGAGGCAGTCAAGTCACCCCATCCTGGATTCCCCTGGGTGTCTAGTTTTCTAAAATGTATAGGTTTGCTAGGTTTCCCTAGGTGCCGGCAGGGCTAGGGTTCCAAAACTACAGCTAGTCACTTTGCCAAAAAAAGGGTCATTTTTCACTGCAAAATGGAGGTGTGACCATGTTGCGTTTTGCGCCGTTTCCTGTCGCGGGCACTAGGCCGACCCGCACAAGTGAGGTACCATTTTTCTCGTAGGACATTGGGGAACACGGGGTGGGTGGAAATTTGTGGATCCACGCAGATTCCAGAACTTTCCATCCCAGAAATGTGGGGAAAATTTGTTTTTTTTGTCATTTTTTTACGTTTGCAAGGGATTCTGGGTAACAGACCATGGTGGGAGGCAGTCAAGTCACCCCATCCTGGATTCCCCTGGGTGTCTAGTTTTCACAAATGTATAGGTTTGCTAGGTTTCCCTAGGTGCCGGCAGGGCTAGGGTTCAAAAACTACAGCTAGTCACTTTGCCAAAAAAGGGTCATTTTTCACTGCAAAATGGAGGTGTGACCACGTTGCGTTTTGCGCCGTTTCCTGTCGCGGGCACTAGGCCGACCCGCACAAGTGAGGTACCATTTTTCTCGTAGGACTTTGGGGAACGCGGGGTGGGTGGAAATTTGTGGATCCACGCAGATTCCAGAACTTTCCATCCCAGAAAAGTGGGGAAAATGTGTTTTTTTTGGTCATTTTTTTACGTTTGCAAGGGATTCTGGGTAACAGACCATGGTGGGAGGCAGTCAAGTCACCCCATCCTGGATTCCCCTGGGTGTCTAGTTTTCAAAAATGTATAGGTTTGCTAGGTTTCCCTAGGTGCCTGCAGGGCTAGGGTTCAAAAACTACAGCTAGTCACTTTGCCAAAAAAGGGTCATTTTTCACTGCAAAATGGAGGTGTGACCACGTTGCGTTTTGCGCCGTTTCCTGTCACGGGCACTAGGCCGACCCGCACAAGTGAGGTACCATTTTTCTCGTAGGACTTTGGGGAACGCGGGGTGGGTGGAAATTTGTGGATCCACGCAGATTCCAGAACTTTCCATCCCAGAAATGTGGGGAAAATTTGTTTTTTTTGTCATTTGTTTACGTTTGCAAGGGATTCTGGGTAACAGACCATGGTGGGAGGCAGTCAAGTCACCCCATCCTGGATTCCCCTGGGTGTCTAGTTTTCAAAAATGTATAGGTTTGCTAGGTTTCCCTAGGTGCCGGCAGGGCTAGGGTTCAAAAACTACAGATAGTCACTTTGCCAAAAAAAGGGTCCTTTTTCACTGCAAAATGGAGGTGTGACCACGTTGCGTTTTGCGCCGTTTCCTGTCGGGGGCACTAGGCCGACCCGCACAAGTGAGGTACCATTTTTCTCGTAGGACATTGGGGAACGCGGGGTGGGTGGAAATTTGTGGATCCACGCAGATTCCAGAACTTTCCATCCCAGAAATGTGGGGAAAATGTGTTTTTTTGTCATTTTTTTACGTTTGCAAGGGATTCTGGGTAACAGACCATAGTGGGAGGCAGTCAAGTCACCCCATCCTGGATTCCCCTGGTTGTCTAGTTTTCACAAATGTATAGGTTTGCTAGGTTTCCCTAGGTGCCGGCAGGGCTACGGTTCAAAAACTACAGCTAGTCACTTTGCCAAAAAAGGGTCATTTTTCACTGCAAAATGGAGGTGTGACCACATTGCGTTTTGCGCCGTTTCCTGTCGCGGGCACTAGGCCGACCCGCACAAGTGAGGTACCATTTTTCTCGTAGGACTTTGGGGAACGCGGGGTGGGTGGAAATTTGTGGATCCACGCAGATTCCAGAACTTTCCATCCCAGAAATGTGGGGAAAATTTGTTTTTTTTGTCATTTGTTTACGTTTGCAAGGGATTCTGGGTAACAGACCATGGTGGGAGGCAGTCAAGTCACCCCATCCTGGATTCCCCTGGGTGTCTAGTTTTCTAAAATGTATAGGTTTGCTAGGTTTCCCTAGGTGCCGGCAGGGCTAGGGTTCCAAAACTACAGCTAGTCACTTTGCCAAAAAAAGGGTCATTTTTCACTGCAAAATGGAGGTGTGACCACGTTGCGTTTTGCGCCGTTTCCTGTCGCGGGCACTAGGCCGACCCGCACAAGTGAGGTACCATTTTTCTCGTAGGACATTGGGGAACGCGGGGTGGGTGGAAATTTGTGGATCCACGCAGATTCCAGAACTTTCCATCCCAGAAATGTGGGGAAAATTTGTTTTTTTTGTCATTTTTTTACGTTTGCAAGGGATTCTGGGTAACAGACCATGGTGGGAGGCAGTCAAGTCACCCCATCCTGGATTCCCCTGGGTGTCTAGTTTTCACAAATGTATAGGTTTGCTAGGTTTCCCTAGGTGCCGGCAGGGCTAGGGTTCAAAAACTACAGCTAGTCACTTTGCCAAAAAAGGGTCATTTTTCACTGCAAAATGGAGGTGTGACCACGTTGCGTTTTGCGCCGTTTCCTGTTTGCGGGCACTAGGCCAACCCGCACAAGTGAGGTACCATTTTTCTCGTAGGACTTTGGGGAACGCGGGGTGGGTGGAAATTTGTGGATCCACGCAGATTCCAGAACTTTCCATCCCAGAAATGTTGGGAAAATGTGTTTTTTTTGTCATTTTTTTACGTTTGCAAGGGATTCTGGGTAACAGACCATGGTGGGAGGCAGTCAAGTCACCCCATCCTGGATTCCCCTGGGTGTCTAGTTTTCAAAAATGTATCGGTTTGCTAGGTTTCCCTAGGTGCCTGCAGGGCTAGGGTTCAAAAACTACAGCTAGTCACTTTGCCAAAAAAGGGTCATTTTTCACTGCAAAATGGAGGTGTGACCACGTTGCGTTTTGCGCCGTTTCCTGTCGCGGGCACTAGGCCGACCCGCACAAGTGAGGTACCATTTTTCTCGTAGGACTTTGGGGAACGCGGGGTGGGTGGAAATTTGTGGATCCACGCAGATTCCAGAACTTTTCATCCCAGAAATGTGGGGAAAATGTGTTTTTTTTGTCATTTTTTTACGTTTGCAAGGGATTCTGGGTAACAGACCATGGTGGGAGGCAGTCAAGTCACCCCATCCTGGATTCCCCTGGGTGTCTAGTTTTCAAAAATGTATAGGTTTGCTAGGTTTCCCTAGGTGCCGGCAGGGCTAGGGTTAAAAAACTACAGCTAGTCACTTTGCCAAAAAAGGGTCATTTTTCACTGCAAAATGGAGGTGTGACCACGTTGCGTTTTGCGCCGTTTCCTGTCGCGGGCACTAGGCCGACCCGCACAAGTGAGGTACCATTTTTCTCGTAGGACTTTGGGGAACGCGGGGTGGGTGGAAATTTGTGGATCCACGCAGATTCCAGAACTTTCCATCCCAGAAATGTGGGGAAAATGTGTTTTTTTTGTCATTTGTTTACGTTTGCAAGGGATTCTGGGTAACAGACCATGGTGGGAGGCAGTCAAGTCACCCCATCCTGGATTCCCCTGGGTGTCTAGTTTTCAAAAATGTATAGGTTTGCTAGGTTTCCCTAGGTGCCGGCAGGGCTAGGGTTCAAAAACTGCAGCTAGTCACTTTGCCAAAAAGGGGTCATTTTTCACTGCAAAATTGAGGTGTGACCACGTTGCGTTTTGCACCGTTTCCTGTCGCGGGCACTAGGCCGACCCTCACAAGTGAGGTACCATTTTTCTCGTAGGACTTTGGGGAAGGCAGGGTGGGTGGAAATTTGTGGATCCACGCAGATTCCAGAACTTTCCATCCCAGAAATGTGGGGAAAATGTGTTTTTTTGACAATTTTTTAGGTTTGCAAGGGATTCTGGGTAACAGACCCTGGTGGGAGGCAGTCAAGTCACCCCATCCTAGATTCCCCTGGGCGTCTAGTTTTAAAAAATGTATAGGTTTGCTAGGTTTCCCAAGGTGCCGGCAGGGCTAGGGTTCAAAAACTACAGCTAGTCACTTTGCCAAAAAAGGGTCATTTTTCACTGCAAAATGGAGGTGTGACCACGTTGCGTTTTGCGCCGTTTCCTGTCGCGGGCACTAGGCCGACCCGCACAAGTGAGGTACCATTTTTCTCGTAGGACTTTGGGGAACGCGGGGTGGGTGGAAATTTGTGGATCCACGCAGATTCCAGAACTTTCCATCCCAGAAATGTGGGGAAAATGTGTTTTTTTTGTCATTTTTTTACGTTTGCAAGGGATTCTGGGTAACAGACCATGGTGGGAGGCAGTCAAGTCACCCCATCCTGGATTCCCCTGGGTGTCTAGTTTTCAAAAATGTATAGGTTTGCTAGGTTTCCCTAGGTGCCGGCAGGGCTAGGGTTCAAAAACTACAGCTAGTCACTTTGCCAAAAAAGGGTCATTTATCACTGCAAAATGGAGGTGTGACCACGTTGCGTTTTGCGCCGTTTCCTGTCGCGGGCACTAGGCCGACCCGCACAAGTGAGGTACCATTTTTCTCGTAGGACTTTGGGGAACGCGGGGTGGGTGGAAATTTGTGGATCCACGCAGATTCCAGAACTTTCCATCCCAGAAATGTGGGGAAAATGTGTTTTTTTTGTCATTTTTTTACGTTTGCAAGGGATTCTGGGTAACAGACCATGGTGGGAGGCAGTCAAGTCACCCCATCCTGGATTCCCCTGGGTGTCTAGTTTTCAAAAATGTATAGGTTTGCTAGGTTTCCCTAGGTGCCGGCAGGGCTAGGGTTCAAAAACTACAGCTAGTCACTTTGCCAAAAAAGGGTCATTTATCACTGCAAAATGGAGGTGTGACCACGTTGCGTTTTGCGCCGTTTCCTGTCGCGGGCACTAGGCCGACCCGCACAAGTGAGGTACCATTTTTCTCGTAGGACTTTGGGGAACGCGGGGTGGGTGGAAATTTGTGGATCCACGCAGATTCCAGAACTTTCCATCCCAGAAAAGTGGGGAAAATGTGTTTTTTTTGGTCAATTTTTTACGTTTGCAAGGGATTCTGGGTAACAGACCATGGTGGGAGGCAGTCAAGTCACCCCATCCTGGATTCCCCTGGGTGTCTAGTTTTCAAAAATGTATAGGTTTGCTAGGTTTCCCTAGGTGCCGGCAGGGCTAGGGTTCAAAAACTACAGCTAGTCACTTTGCCAAAAAAGGGTCATTTTTCACTGCAAAATGGAGGTGTGACCACGTTGCGTTTTGCGCCGTTTCCTGTCGCGGGCACTAGGCCGACCCGCACAAGTGAGGTACCATTTTTCTCGTAGGACTTTGGGGAAGGCGGGGTGGGTGGAAATTTGTGGATCCACGCAGATTCCAGAACTTTCCATCCCAGAAATGTGGGGAAAATGTGTTTTTTTTGTCATTTTTTTATGTTTGCAAGGGATTCTGGGTAACAGACCATGGTGGGAGGCAGTCAAGTCACCCCATCCTGGATTCCCCTGGGTGTCTAGCTTTCAAAAATGTATAGGTTTGCTAGGTTTCCCTAGGTTCTGGCAGGGCTAGGGTTCAAAAACTACAGCTAGTCACTTTGCCAAAAAGGGTCATTTTTCACTGCAAAATTGAGGTGTGACCACCTTGCGTTTTGCACCGTTTCCTGTCGCGGGCACTAGGCCGACCCACACAAGTGAGGTACCATTTTTCTCGTAAGACTTTGGGGAACGCGGGGTGCGTGGAAATTTGTGGATCCACGCAGATTCCGGAACTTTCCACGACAGAAATGTGTGGAGAATGTGGTTTTTTTGACAATTTTTTAGGTTTGCAAGGGATTCTGGGTAACAGACCCTGGTGGGAGGCAGTCAAGTCACCCCATCCTAGATTCCCCTGGGCGTCTAGTTTTAAAAAATGTATAGGTTTGCTAGGTTTCCCAAGGTGCCGGCAGGGCTAGGGTTCAAAAACTACAGCTAGTCACTTTGCCAAAAAAGGGTCATTTTTCACTGCAAAATGGAGGTGTGACCACGTTGCGTTTTGCGCCGTTTCCTGTCGCGGGCACTAGGCGGACCCGCACAAGTGAGGTACCATTTTTCTCGTAGGACTTTGGGGAACGCGGGGTGGGTGGAAATTTGTGGATCCACGCAGATTCCAGAACTTTCCATCCCAGAAAAGTGGGGAAAATGTGTTTTTTTTGGTCATTTTTTTACGTTTGCAAGGGATTCTGGGTAACAGACCATGGTGGGAGGCAGTCAAGTCACCCCATCCTGGATTCCCCTGGGTGTCTAGTTTTCAAAAATGTATAGGTTTGCTAGGTTTCCCTAGGTGCCTGCAGGGCTAGGGTTCAAAAACTACAGCTAGTCACTTTGCCAAAAAAGGGTCATTTTTCACTGCAAAATGGAGGTGTGACCACGTTGCGTTTTGCGCCGTTTCCTGTCACGGGCACTAGGCCGACCCGCACAAGTGAGGTACCATTTTTCTCGTAGGACTTTGGGGAACGCGGGGTGGGTGGAAATTTGTGGATCCACGCAGATTCCAGAACTTTCCATCCCAGAAATGTGGGGAAAATTTGTTTTTTTTGTCATTTGTTTACGTTTGCAAGGGATTCTGGGTAACAGACCATGGTGGGAGGCAGTCAAGTCACCCCATCCTGGATTCCCCTGGGTGTCTAGTTTTCAAAAATGTATAGGTTTGCTAGGTTTCCCTAGGTGCCGGCAGGGCTAGGGTTCAAAAACTACAGATAGTCACTTTGCCAAAAAAAGGGTCCTTTTTCACTGCAAAATGGAGGTGTGACCACGTTGCGTTTTGCGCCGTTTCCTGTCGGGGGCACTAGGCCGACCCGCACAAGTGAGGTACCATTTTTCTCGTAGGACATTGGGGAACGCGGGGTGGGTGGAAATTTGTGGATCCACGCAGATTCCAGAACTTTCCATCCCAGAAATGTGGGGAAAATGTGTTTTTTTGTCATTTTTTTACGTTTGCAAGGGATTCTGGGTAACAGACCATAGTGGGAGGCAGTCAAGTCACCCCATCCTGGATTCCCCTGGTTGTCTAGTTTTCACAAATGTATAGGTTTGCTAGGTTTCCCTAGGTGCCGGCAGGGCTACGGTTCAAAAACTACAGCTAGTCACTTTGCCAAAAAAGGGTCATTTTTCACTGCAAAATGGAGGTGTGACCACATTGCGTTTTGCGCCGTTTCCTGTCGCGGGCACTAGGCCGACCCGCACAAGTGAGGTACCATTTTTCTCGTAGGACTTTGGGGAACGCGGGGTGGGTGGAAATTTGTGGATCCACGCAGATTCCAGAACTTTCCATCCCAGAAATGTGGGGAAAATTTGTTTTTTTTGTCATTTGTTTACGTTTGCAAGGGATTCTGGGTAACAGACCATGGTGGGAGGCAGTCAAGTCACCCCATCCTGGATTCCCCTGGGTGTCTAGTTTTCTAAAATGTATAGGTTTGCTAGGTTTCCCTAGGTGCCGGCAGGGCTAGGGTTCCAAAACTACAGCTAGTCACTTTGCCAAAAAAAGGGTCATTTTTCACTGCAAAATGGAGGTGTGACCACGTTGCGTTTTGCGCCGTTTCCTGTCGCGGGCACTAGGCCGACCCGCACAAGTGAGGTACCATTTTTCTCGTAGGACATTGGGGAACGCGGGGTGGGTGGAAATTTGTGGATCCACGCAGATTCCAGAACTTTCCATCCCAGAAATGTGGGGAAAATTTGTTTTTTTTGTCATTTTTTTACGTTTGCAAGGGATTCTGGGTAACAGACCATGGTGGGAGGCAGTCAAGTCACCCCATCCTGGATTCCCCTGGGTGTCTAGTTTTCACAAATGTATAGGTTTGCTAGGTTTCCCTAGGTGCCGGCAGGGCTAGGGTTCAAAAACTACAGCTAGTCACTTTGCCAAAAAAGGGTCATTTTTCACTGCAAAATGGAGGTGTGACCACGTTGCGTTTTGCGCCGTTTCCTGTTTGCGGGCACTAGGCCGACCCGCACAAGTGAGGTACCATTTTTCTCGTAGGACTTTGGGGAACGCGGGGTGGGTGGAAATTTGTGGATCCACGCAGATTCCAGAACTTTCCATCCCAGAAATGTTGGGAAAATGTGTTTTTTTTGTCATTTTTTTACGTTTGCAAGGGATTCTGGGTAACAGACCATGGTGGGAGGCAGTCAAGTCACCCCATCCTGGATTCCCCTGGGTGTCTAGTTTTCAAAAATGTATCGGTTTGCTAGGTTTCCCTAGGTGCCTGCAGGGCTAGGGTTCAAAAACTACAGCTAGTCACTTTGCCAAAAAAGGGTCATTTTTCACTGCAAAATGGAGGTGTGACCACGTTGCGTTTTGCGCCGTTTCCTGTCGCGGGCACTAGGCCGACCCGCACAAGTGAGGTACCATTTTTCTCGTAGGACTTTGGGGAACGCGGGGTGGGTGGAAATTTGTGGATCCACGCAGATTCCAGAACTTTTCATCCCAGAAATGTGGGGAAAATGTGTTTTTTTTGTCATTTTTTTACGTTTGCAAGGGATTCTGGGTAACAGACCATGGTGGGAGGCAGTCAAGTCACCCCATCCTGGATTCCCCTGGGTGTCTAGTTTTCAAAAATGTATAGGTTTGCTAGGTTTCCCTAGGTGCCGGCAGGGCTAGGGTTAAAAAACTACAGCTAGTCACTTTGCCAAAAAAGGGTCATTTTTCACTGCAAAATGGAGGTGTGACCACGTTGCGTTTTGCGCCGTTTCCTGTCGCGGGCACTAGGCCGACCCGCACAAGTGAGGTACCATTTTTCTCGTAGGACTTTGGGGAACGCGGGGTGGGTGGAAATTTGTGGATCCACGCAGATTCCAGAACTTTCATCCCAGAAATGTGGGGAAAATGTGTTTTTTTTGTCATTTGTTTACGTTTGCAAGGGATTCTGGGTAACAGACCATGGTGGGAGGCAGTCAAGTCACCCCATCCTGGATTCCCCTGGGTGTCTAGTTTTCAAAAATGTATAGGTTTGCTAGGTTTCCCTAGGTGCCGGCAGGGCTAGGGTTCAAAAACTGCAGCTAGTCACTTTGCCAAAAAGGGGTCATTTTTCACTGCAAAATTGAGGTGTGACCACGTTGCGTTTTGCACCGTTTCCTGTCGCGGGCACTAGGCCGACCCTCACAAGTGAGGTACCATTTTTCTCGTAGGACTTTGGGGAAGGCAGGGTGGGTGGAAATTTGTGGATCCACGCAGATTCCAGAACTTTCCATCCCAGAAATGTGGGGAAAATGTGTTTTTTTGACAATTTTTTAGGTTTGCAAGGGATTCTGGGTAACAGACCCTGGTGGGAGGCAGTCAAGTCACCCCATCCTAGATTCCCCTGGGCGTCTAGTTTTAAAAAATGTATAGGTTTGCTAGGTTTCCCAAGGTGCCGGCAGGGCTAGGGTTCAAAAACTACAGCTAGTCACTTTGCCAAAAAAGGGTCATTTTTCACTGCAAAATGGAGGTGTGACCACGTTGCGTTTTGCGCCGTTTCCTGTCGCGGGCACTAGGCCGACCCGCACAAGTGAGGTACCATTTTTCTCGTAGGACTTTGGGGAACGCGGGGTGGGTGGAAATTTGTGGATCCACGCAGATTCCAGAACTTTCCATCCCAGAAATGTGGGGAAAATGTGTTTTTTTTGTCATTTTTTTACGTTTGCAAGGGATTCTGGGTAACAGACCATGGTGGGAGGCAGTCAAGTCACCCCATCCTGGATTCCCCTGGGTGTCTAGTTTTCAAAAATGTATAGGTTTGCTAGGTTTCCCTAGGTGCCGGCAGGGCTAGGGTTCAAAAACTACAGCTAGTCACTTTGCCAAAAAAGGGTCATTTATCACTGCAAAATGGAGGTGTGACCACGTTGCGTTTTGCGCCGTTTCCTGTCGCGGGCACTAGGCCGACCCGCACAAGTGAGGTACCATTTTTCTCGTAGGACTTTGGGGAACGCGGGGTGGGTGGAAATTTGTGGATCCACGCAGATTCCAGAACTTTCCATCCCAGAAAAGTGGGGAAAATGTGTTTTTTTTGGTCAATTTTTTACGTTTGCAAGGGATTCTAGGTAACAGACCATGGTGGGAGGCAGTCAAGTCACCCCATCCTGGATTCCCCTGGGTGTCTAGTTTTCAAAAATGTATAGGTTTGCTAGGTTTCCCTAGGTGCCGGCAGGGCTAGGGTTCAAAAACTACAGCTAGTCACTTTGCCAAAAAAGGGTCATTTTTCACTGCAAAATGGAGGTGTGACCACGTTGCGTTTTGCGCCGTTTCCTGTCGCGGGCACTAGGCCGACCCGCACAAGTGAGGTACCATTTTTCTCGTAGGACTTTGGGGAAGGCGGGGTGGGTGGAAATTTGTGGATCCACGCAGATTCCAGAACTTTCCATCCCAGAAATGTGGGGAAAATGTGTTTTTTTTGTCATTTTTTTATGTTTGCAAGGGATTCTGGGTAACAGACCATGGTGGGAGGCAGTCAAGTCACCCCATCCTGGATTCCCCTGGGTGTCTAGCTTTCAAAAATGTATAGGTTTGCTAGGTTTCCCTAGGTTCTGGCAGGGCTAGGGTTCAAAAACTACAGCTAGTCACTTTGCCAAAAAGGGTCATTTTTCACTGCAAAATTGAGGTGTGACCACCTTGCGTTTTGCACCGTTTCCTGTCGCGGGCACTAGGCCGACCCACACAAGTGAGGTACCATTTTTCTCGTAAGACTTTGGGGAACGCGGGGTGCGTGGAAATTTGTGGATCCACGCAGATTCCGGAACTTTCCACGACAGAAATGTGTGGAGAATGTGGTTTTTTTGACAATTTTTTAGGTTTGCAAGGGATTCTGGGTAACAGACCCTGGTGGGAGGCAGTCAAGTCACCCCATCCTAGATTCCCCTGGGCATCTAGTTTTAAAAAATGTATAGGTTTGCTAGGTTTCCCAAGGTGCCGGCAGGGCTAGGGTTAAAAAACTACAGCTAGTCACTTTGCCAAAAAAGGGTCATTTTTTACTGCAAAATGGAGGTGTGACCACGTTGCGTTTTGCGCCGTTTCCTGTCGCGGGCACTAGGCCGACCCGCACAAGTGAGGTACCATTTTTCTCGTAGGACTTTGGGGAACGCGGGGTGGGTGGAAATTTGTGGATCCACGCAGATTTCAGAACTTTCCATCCCAGAAAAGTGGGGAAAATGTGTTTTTTTTGGTCATTTTTTTACGTTTGCAAGGGATTCTGGGTAACAGACCATGGTGGGAGGCAGTCAAGTCACCCCATCCTGGATTCCCCTGGGTGTCTAGTTTTCAAAAATGTATAGGTTTGCTAGGTTTCCCTAGGTGCCGGCAGGGCTAGGGTTCAAAAACTACAGCTAGTCACTTTGCCAAAAAAGGGTCATTTTTCACTGCAAAATGGAGGTGTGACCACGTTGCGTTTTGCGCCGTTTCCTGTCGCGGGCACTAGGCCGACCCGCACAAGTGAGGTACCATTTTTCTCGTAGGACTTTGGGGAAGGCGGGGTGGGTGGAAATTTGTGGATCCACGCAGATTCCAGAACTTTCCATCCCAGAAATGTGGGGAAAATGTGGTTTTTTTGTAATTTTTTTATGTTTGCAAGGGATTCTGGGTAACAGACCATGGTGGGAGGCAGTCAAGTCACCCCATCCTGGATTCCCCTGGGTGTCTAGTTTTCAAAAATGTATAGGTTTGCTAGGTTTCCCTAGGTTCTGGCAGGGCTAGGGTTCAAAAACTACAGCTAGTCACTTTGCCAAAAAGGGTCATTTTTCACTGCAAAATTGAGGTGTGACCACCTTGCGTTTTGCACCGTTTCCTGTCGCGGGCACTAGGCCGACCCACACAAGTGAGGTACCATTTTTCTTGTAAGACTTTGGGGAACGCGGGGTGCGTGGAAATTTGTGGATCCACGCAGATTCCGGAACTTTCCACGACAGAAATGTATGGAGAATGTGGTTTTTTTGACAATTTTTTAGGTTTGCAAGGGATTCTGGGTAACAGACCCTGGTGGGAGGCAGTCAAGTCACCCCATCCTAGATTCCCCTGGGCGTCTAGTTTTAAAAAATGTATAGGTTTGCTAGGTTTCCCAAGGTGCCGGCAGGGCTAGGGTTCAAAAACTACAGCTAGTCACTTTGCCAAAAAAGGGTCATTTTTTACTGCAAAATGGAGGTGTGACCACGTTGCGTTTTGCGCCGTTTCCTGTCGCGGGCACTAGGCCGACCCGCACAAGTGAGGTACCATTTTTCTCGTAGGACTTTGGGGAACGCGGGGTGGGTGGAAATTTGTGGATCCACGCAGATTCCAGAACTTTCCATCCCAGAAAAGTGGGGAAAATGTGTTTTTTTTGGTATTTTTTTTTTACGTTTGCAAGGGATTCTGGGTAACAGACCATGGTGGGAGGCAGTCAAGTCACCCCATCCTGGATTCCCCTGGGTGTCTAGTTTTCAAAAATGTATAGGTTTGCTAGGTTTCCCTAGGTGCCGGCAGGGCTAGGGTTCAAAAACTACAGCTAGTCACTTTGCCAAAAAAGGGTCATTTTTCACTGCAAAATGGAGGTGTGACCACGTTGCGTTTTGCGCCGTTTCCTGTTTGCGGGCACTAGGCCGACCCGCACAAGTGAGGTACCATTTTTCTCGTAGGACTTTGGGGAACGCGGGGTGGGTGGAAATTTGTGGATCCACGCAGATTCCAGAACTTTCCATCCCAGAAATGTGGGGAAAATGTGTTTTTTTTGTCATTTTTTTACGTTTGCAAGGGATTCTGGGTAACAGACCATGGTGGGAGGCAGTCAAGTCACCCCATCCTGGATTCCCCTGGGTGTCTAGTTTTCAAAAATGTATAGGTTTGCTAGGTTTCCCTAGGTGCCGGCAGGGCTAGGGTTCAAAAACTACAGCTAGTCACTTTGCCAAAAAAGGGTCATTTTTCACAGCAAAATGGAGGTGTGACCACGTTGCGTTTTGCGCCGTTTCCTGTCGCGGGCACTAGGCCGACCCGCACAAGTGAGGTACCATTTTTCTCGTAGGACTTTGAGGAACGCGGGGTGGGTGGAAATTTGTGGATCCACGCAGATTCCAGGACTTTCCATCCCAGAAATGTGGGGAAAATGTGTTTTTTTTGTCATTTGTTTACGTTTGCAAGGGATTCTGGGTAACAGACCATGGTGGGAGGCAGTCAAGTCACCCCATCCTGGATTCCCCTGGGTGTCTAGTTTTCAAAAATGTATAGGTTTGCTAGGTTTCCCTAGGTGCCGGCAGGGCTAGGGTTCAAAAACTACAGCTAGTCACTTTGCCAAAAAAGGGTCATTTTTCACTGCAAAATGGAGGTGTGACCACGTTGCGTTTTGCGCCGTTTCCTGTCGCGGGCACTAGGCCGACCCGCACAAGTGAGGTACCATTTTTCTCGTAGGACTTTGGGGAACGCGGGGTGGGTGGAAATTTGTGGATCCACGCAGATTCCAGAACTTTCCATCCCAGAAATGTGGGGAAAATGTGTTTTTTTTGTCATTTGTTTACGTTTGCAAGTGATTCTTGGGTAACGGACCATGGTGGGAGGCAGTCAAGTCACCCCATCCTGGATTCCCCTGGGTGTCTAGTTTTCAAAAATGTATAGGTTTGCTAGGTTTCCCTAGGTGCCGGCAGGGCTAGGGTTCAAAAACTGCAGCTAGTCACTTTGCCAAAAAGGGGTCATTTTTCACTGCAAAATTGAGGTGTGACCACGTTGCAATTTGCACCGTTTCCTGTCGCGGGCACTAGGCCGACCCTCACAAGTGAGGTACCATTTTTCTCGTAGGACTTTGGGGAAGGCGGGGTGGGTGGAAATTTGTGGATCCACGCAGATTTCAGAACTTTCCATCTCAGAAATGTGGGGAAAATGTGTTTTTTTTGTCATTTTTTTATGTTTGCAAGGGATTCTGGGTAACAGACCATGGTGGGAGGCAGTCAAATCACCCCATCCTGGATTCCCCTGGGTGTCTAGTTTTCAAAAATGTATAGGTTTGCTAGGTTTCCCTAGGTTCTGGCAGGGCTAGGGATCAAAAACTACAGCTAGTCACTTTGCCAAAAAGGGTCATTTTTCACTGCAAAATTGAGGTGTGACCACCTTGCGTTTTGCACCGTTTCCTGTCGCGGGCACTAGGCCGACCCACACAAGTGAGGTACCATTTTTCTCGTAGGACTTTGGGGAACGCGGGGTGGGTGGAAATTTGTGGATCCATGCAGATTCCAGAACTTTCCATTCCAGAAAAGTGGGGAAAATGTGTTTTTTTTTGGTCATTTTTTTACGTTTGCAAGGGATTCTGGGTAACAGACCATGGTGGGAGGCAGTCAAGTCACCCCATCCTGGATTCCCCTGGGTGTCTAGTTTTCAAAAATTTATAGGTTTGCTAGGTTTCCCTAGGTGCCGGCAGGGCTAGGGTTAAAAAACTACAGCTAGTCACTTTGCCAAAAAAGGGTCATTTTTCACTGCAAAATGGAGGTGTGACCACGTTGCGTTTTGCGCCGTTTCCTGTCGCGGGCACTAGGCCGAACCGCACAAGTGAGGTACCATTTTTCTCGTAGGACTTTGGGGAACGCGGGGTGGGTGGAAATTTGTGGATCCACGCAGATTCCAGAACTTTCCATCCCAGAAATGTGGGGAAAATGTGTTTTTTTTGTCATTTTTTTACGTTTGCAAGGGATTCTGGGTAACAGACCATGGTGGGAGGCAGTCAAGTCACCCCATCCTGGATTCCCCTGGGTGTCTAGTTTTCAAAAATGTATAGGTTTGCTAGGTTTCCCCAGGTTCTGGCAGGGCTAGGGTTCAAAAACTACAGCTAGTCACTTTGCCAAAAAGGGTAATTTTTCACTGTAAAATTGAGGTGTGACCACCTTGCGTTTTGCACCGTTTCCTGTCGCGGGCACTAGGCCGACCCACACAAGTGAGGTACCATTTTTCTCGTAAGACTTTGGGGAACGCGGGGTGCGTGGAAATTTGTGAATCCAGGCAGATTCCGGAACTTTCCACGACAGAAATGTGTGGAAAATGTGTTTTTTTTGACAATTTTTTAGGTTTGCAAGGGATTCTGGGTAACAGACCCTGGTGGGAGGCAGTCAAGTCACCCCATCCTAGATTCCCCTGGGCGTCTAGTTTTAAAAAATGTATAGGTTTGCTAGGTTTCCCAAGGTGCCCGCAGAGCTAGGGTTCAAAAACTAGAGCTAGGCACTTTGCAAAAAAAGGGTATTTTTGCATTGTGAAAATGTGGTGTGACCACGTTGCGTTTTGCGCCGTTTCCTGTCGTGGGCACTATGCCTACCCACACAAGTGAGGTACCATTTTTATCGGGAGACTTAGGGTAATTCATATTTGTAAAGGAACTGTTATTATCTATTGACTTTCCATGCATTTCTGCTTTCCAAATGAAAGATATTGTGTAAAAAAGAAGTCATTCTAAAAAATGACTGATACTTCTCATGCTAGTATGAGTATTCCCAATTTCAGAAATGTGCAAATATCTACTGTTTCTAAACTCTATATTTTGTTCCCATTTCAGAAATACATAGGTGTCTTTCATACCGATTTTTCCATGTACACTTTTTTACAGAATAATTACTATATACCCAGTACATAATAAAAAACCATTGCAAGTTACTACTCAGTTTTTGGCTCTGGGTTCGTCTGGTTCTTGGTGAACCTACAAGTCCTATATATCCCCACAACCAGTAATGTCCAGCGGATGCAACGGTATATTGCTTTCAAAGAGCTGTCATAATTAGAAGAAGTTACAGGTGAAAACGTTGACACAAAAGGCTGTTTTTTTCAACTAAATTTCAATTTATCCTACATTTAACTGTTTTTTTCTATAAAAAAACCTTGATGGATCTACACAAATGACCCCTTGCTGAATTCAGAATGTTGTCTTCTTTTCGAAAATGTATAGCTTTCCAGGATCCACTATTGATTTTGTACCCATTTCTGCCACTAACTGGAAGGAGGTCAAAAGCACAAAAAATAGCAAAAATAGGCTATGTCCCCGAAAAATGCCAAAACTGTGTAAAAAATGTTGGGTTTCTGACAAAAGTCAAGTATCCCCGAAAAGCTGGGAAAATGGTGATTTCAACCCCACAAACCCTTTTTTGATAACATTTGCAGGGAAAAACCCAGATGCTTTCATTTGCAGCCCGTTTTTCCAATTTTTCAAAAAAAACCCAACATTTTGCTGTATTTTGGCTCTTTTCTGTGACCCCTCCAGGGGAATCCACAAACCCTGAGTACCTTTAGAATCCCCATGATGTTGGAAGAAAAGGACGCAAATTTGGCGTGGATACCTAATGTGGTCAAAAAGTTACAGGGGCCTAAGCGCGCACTACCTCAATAGCCAAAAAAAGGCCTGGCACAGGAGGGGGAAAAGGCCTGGCAGCGAAGGGGTTAATGCAACTGTATTGTCATCGTATGTTTCTGGACATAAATGTTTTCTTACTGTTGATACTAACCAGTATAGTCTAGGTGCTGTGTCACTGGATTTTAGGTACTGAGCACATGATTGGTTTTGTATCCAGAAGTTTGAAACAAGCGGAGTCTCACTATAATGCAATTAAGAGAGAGGCTCTTGCCTGTTCCTGGACTATAGAAAAATTCAAAACATTCTTGTTGGGAACACAGTCCAAGATATTCACTGACCTCAAACCGTTATTTCATCTCTTAAAAGGCAATGGAACAGACACAGCCTCTGCAAGATTGGGGAAACTTTTGCCTTGCGTGCAAGAATTCAACTTTGTTAACAGGTACATTTGTGGAGGGTGAAATGTCAGGGCGAACTGCCTGTCCAGAATGCCCCTTCAAAGCACAGTACTAGATGACATACAGGATGATGTAGAATATTTTGTGGCTAATGTTGATGACATGGTGGAGTCTCTTGGTGTTGTACATTACAAGGATTGGATGAATGCCTCTAAAAATGATGAAGTGTTAAAAACGGCGTTGGACTCGGTAAGAAAAGGTTGGCACAAGGAGCGATCTCTTCCATCTCTACTGAAACCATTTGCACAAATTTCTAATAAATTGTCAATAGTTAAAGGGATACTTATGTGTGCTGATTTTAGTATTCCCTTGCTGTATTCGCATAGTAAACTCATTGAGGCTGCGCAAAAAGGATATCTAGGGGTCGGTGGTACCTGTAGAATCTTAAAACATCACTTTTGGTAGCCTTCATTGGACAATAATGGGTTGCAATGGGTCAATAAGTGCCAAACCTGTCTAAAAAACACTGGAGAATCACTCACACCCCTTTGCATGTGGTGCCTATAACTGGTGAGGCTTGTAGCAAACTTGCTTTAGATTTTGTTGGTCCTTTTTATCTTTTCCCTACTGAAAAATGTATCTTATGGTCAAAATAGGTTGAATTTGAATTTATGTCTGCACTCAACACCTTGTCGGTCATTAAACTTTTAAACAGGGTCTTCAACTCTGAGGGCAGTCCCAAATAATTGGTGACTGACAATGGGACTCATTTTGTGGCAGCTTAGGCAAATAATGTCCTACTATCTTATCATGTCAAACATTTTAGGGTAGCTCTTTATTCCCCTTCTTCCAATAGCCTTGAGGAATGAATGAACAAGTTCCTGAAAGAGGGGATACAAAAAGTCCTGGTCATTAACATGTCTGTAGAAGACTTCTTACACATAAAGCTCTGGTCTTAATTACTCCGGATTGGATTAAAGATTTAAAAGACAGAAATGTTTACTGTTGTGCATGTAGTGACAGACAGAGAATTTTAAGCATTACCACATCAACGGCAAAATATGCAAAAGATGTATCATGATTCTAGACAGGCACATGCATCAAGCCAAAATGTGCTCGCAAAATTAGAGATTAGCAATTTGCGAGCGCATTTTACCGTTTCCCAATGCATCAACCAAATAACCAAAATTCGCAATAATACCGACTCGCTAATACCAGGAAACAAGAAATAGCGATTCCTTATCAGCAACAATAAGAAAAGCGTGAGCAAATAAAGAATCGCAAAAATAATTTGCTAATCGATGCAACAAAAATCGCAAATAGCGATTTTCTCGAAAATCGCTATTTAGCAAGTGCAGATTAAGGGGAATCAGAAGCAGGTGGTAAAAAAATAAATTATTCACTACAGCTGATAAGCTGCTGAGGGATATTTAAACTGACCAATGAGGCCATAGAGGCCGCACACAATGGCGGCACTCTACGTGTTTGCGAGGAGGATGAGGATCCATGCAGCAGGGCCAGGGCAGAAGAGAATCCAGGAGAGGATATTCCGCCTGCGCATCACTCTGTTGGGACAAACTGATGAGGACATATATGATAAGTACAGGATTAATGCTGCTATGATACTTTACCTCATAGCTGACTTAGAACCACTAATGCAGCGCCAGACACGTAGGACCCATGCTATCCCTACCCATGTCCAGGTGTTATGTTGCCTGCACCTACTTGCATCAGGAAGTTTCCAGGGGGTAGTGGCAGTCGCTGGAGGGGTATCACAAAGCTCCCTCTCACGTTTCTTTAGATCCTTCCTGGCTGCCATGATGACTTTGATCCACAACCACATCACCTTCTCCACAACCCAAAGGTAATTGAACCAAACAAAACTCGATTTATATCGACTAGCCCAGGTCCCTAATGTGATAGGATTCATAGATTACACCCACGTAGCCATATGTCCACCAGCAGTCAATGAGTATATCTTCCGTAACCGGAAATCGTATCACTCCATCAATGTCCAAGCAGTGTGCAATGGGAAAAATATCATAACCAACATCGTAGCGCAATATCCTGGGAGCACCCATGATTCATACATCTTCCGACACAGTGGCATACACACACGCCTGCTCAGGGGGGAATTTGGCGAAGGAAACCTGCTAGGTAAGACAATATACTTATGCACACTAATTCATTCTGAAATGGCAATGCATACCTGACACTAACACATTGCATACTACCCTGTAGGTGACAGTGCATACGCCGTGAGGAACTATATCATGACTCCATACTTGAACCCAGGCTCCCCACAAGAGCAGCGGTACAACGCAGCACACACCAGGACACGTAATGTGATTGAACGGACATTTGGATTGCTCAAGAGTCGCTTCCGCATCCTGCACAAAACTGGTGGTGTGATGCTGTACCAGCCGGAAACCTGCTGTAGGATAGTGGCAGCATGTGCTATGTTGCACAACCTAGCTACCAGGAGAGGCATACCCATAGAGGCGTACGACACTGAGGACAACCAGCCCCCTGTACACCCACGACACCCGCATTCTTGCAAGCTCAGCGGAAGGGCAGAGGAAACGTGCAGACCTCACCCAACATTACTTCAGAGGTACGTAATAATGAGACACAAACTAGCAATCTTGACCTGCACAGTTTTAATTAGCATGTGACCAGGTACTGTTGTGTGGCTAAACATAGACGTAGCTTAAGGGTACATTCACTCCATGTACCAAGGCACAAATAAAATAAGGATTTGGACTTCATTCCCAGTCCCTATGTATGTCCTGACCATGGTTACGCCACCATGGCTAATTGTCCGGAGGTATGTTGGTGCTCAGCGCTTCCTCCCACGCACATCGAGACGTCTTTCGCCTGCATCGGCATCCCCACCCATGGGTGCAAGTGTAGGTGTTGAACAACGTGTACTACACCTCCTGCCAGTGCTGACTGGCGCTGACATGCTGCTCAGGCTGGAAGCCCCCTCACTCCCCTCATCTCCTGTGACATTGCTGAGGCCAGACGCCCCAGCCTGGTGCTGTTCAACAGCAGTAGTAACTTGGCCAAGGGCCCTGGCCACATCCCCACAACAATGCCCCATGTCAATCTGCATTGCCACGACCTCTGTGACAGCAGTGCAGTAGCGTTGCTCAACTTATTGTTTGATCTGGTATAGCCAGCCAAGCGCGCCATGAATTGCTGATGCCTCCTCCTCTCAGTGTTGTGTCCCTCCTGCATCACATGCACGAGCTGCTGCAATGTGGCGTTAGTGTGCCTGTTGCCTTCCACAACTGCTTGAGTCAGTTCACTCACGTGATCTGCCATGACTGAAAAGTTCTTGTTAATTTTCGTCATTTGCAGGTTGATGGCTCCCATGTGTCATGCTTGCAGGCGCTGCACCCTCATCATCTGCGACTCCACACCTCCCCAGACATTTGGAGTTGCTTCCTCCTGTGCTGCTATGTGGCCCCTTGACCTGCGTCTTCGCATCATCCGGACCTGTGTCTGAGGTGTGGTGGTGGTGGTCCTCACACTAGGCAGGCTTGGTGCAGGTGCCCTTTCAGGATCCGAATTGCTCTCCATTGGCTGATGAGGAGGGACTGTGGACCTGCGTCTTGGGGGTGCCTGGGATGTGCTAGGAGGTGTGACAGGTATGGCAACGGCAGTCTCTGCAGTGGTCTGTGTGCTCTTCCTGCATTCACTGTCATCAGTGTCTACTTCTTCTGCACCTGTGGTGTGAAACAGTGCAAGATTAATTTTTGTTTGTGCTAATGTTTTGCCACATTAAATATCATTAGCTCTTAAGTTCTCAAAGTCTTTAATCACTGTCTGTAATGCATTTTTGGAACTATGGCCACACAATGTGGTATTTGACTCACTATTTTGTTCAGGGGACTACAAATCCCATGATGCATTAGTATCTCTATGTGAAATGTGGCCTGGGGTTGATTACAGCTGATTGGCTTTTTATTACTGTATGGGCGCAATTAGTATTTACATTGATGGGTATAATATAGTGCCTCTTACCTTGTGTACTGCAGGCCGCGCCAGATGTATCCAGCTGCGTCACTCCCACAGCAGCTTCTGGCAGGATTGTGCCCTCCACCAGATCCTCCAGGGCTGTGTTTTCTGGGACTGTTGAGGGTCCTCCTCCAGTGCTCTTCGCCTCCTTCAGCCTCTGTGCAATTCTCTCCTTGGCACGGCTCCGCAGGTCATACCACTTTTTTTTTAACTCTTCGATGCTGCGGTGTGTCACACCCACAGCATTGACTTTGTTTTTGATCCGGTTCCAGATCCTTCTTTTTTCAGCCTCTGGAACTGTTAGTGAGCGCTTCCCAAAGAGCTTATCATGGCTCTTTACCACCTCTTCAATGAGGTACTCTAGTTCCCTCTCACTAAATTTGAGCTTTCGTTTTCTGGCCCCTGCCCCCTCTTCTGCTGATGTGTGGGCCATTTCTGGTATTAGCAGTTGTCTGGATACAATGTATTCCTTTGCACAGCTCTCCACAAGCACTCTGCTTCCTGCTCTCACTTCCTCTGGGCACAGACTGTAGCATGGGATGAGTTACTTCCTGGTTGTGAGGTCATCAGCCTGCTCCCAATGCGACTCAGTAAAATAGCGATCTCGCTAATTGCGATTTCGCTAATAGCGATCTCGCTATTAGCGATCTTGCTATTTGCGAGATCGCTATTTGTGTGTTTCCCGGCATTTGCGATTTTTTTTGGTTTAATCGCTATTGTGTTTAGCGATTATTAGCAATTCGGTATTTAATCGCTATCTGCATCATGCATAGGAAATAGCGATTCCTTATTTGCGATTCCTTAAAAATCGCAATTAAGGACTCGCTATTTCTAAGCTTGATGCATGTGCCTGCAAGTGAATAATCATGTCTTTTTGGTTGATGAATGGTTCATGGTCAAAAGCCCAGTCAAAGTAAAAAAAAGTAAGGGCTTCTTTGTCTTCTCCACCTGTTTAGGTCTTGAAAAACGTCAAAAGGATTGTTGTTTTTGGAAATACAGGGGTGGTGGAGTAGGAAGTGTGCAGTCAAACTTAAACCTGATCAGGCAAGTAGGATTTTGACCAACAAAAGTTTGCTTGTAAGTGATTTAGATGATTCTTCCAATTTTGTTGTGTAATGATTTGTCATCTAACAACAAGAATGTTGACTCTGTGATTGCTGCACTCTCATCTTGGGTCAGCATCTACAGGTATGATAGCTGAACAAGAAAGTTGTTTGAGCCCTACTCAAGACACTCCAGACACTTCACAAGATACATTCAATATAAACACTACTCTCAAAGAAGTTGTTATAGAATCCAGGGTATCACACAATAGTTCAGTACCTGTGAAGTACAAAGATTTCTATTTTTATTAAATTGTTTTCACTTCAAAAAGGGGAGAAGATGTAATGATGGTGCATTACTTTGATAGTCCTTTCTTTGCTACTTACCTTTCCATGTGTTCTAGATTTGTTATGTTTTAACTCACACAGTTGTGCATGCGATCAACATGTCGTTATTTGATTGATGGCCCATTACTGTGTGCATGCCACGGGTGTTCCGAAGACTACTGCTAGATGCTTGCAGAGGAAAAGGCACTGGAAGTGAACACACTCCTGTGGACTCCTACTTTAAATAGATTAAACACAGAAGAAAAATAACTGCTTGCTTCAGCTACTTTGTAATACAGCCACTTTACATTTGGTCATGATCTTGGGTTTGAAATGTCATCAGTGATGTCATTTAACATATCATGAGTGATGTAATATGTGAGGTGGCAGGCGCTCAAGTTATAGTTAGCTCAGTAAACTGTAACTGGTGAACTTCAGTGTTTTTTTTAAAGATAAGTTTCAATATTATTACAACACCATATAACTATAAATTCACTTTGACCTTTTCTGTTTTCATTGAATTACTAGGGTTTTCAAAATGTACACTAAGGTACAGCTCAGGGAACTATAACTGCTGAGTGTCAATGGTTTTATACGAGTGAATTATGAGGTTAACTATAAAGTCCCTGTAACCTTTGTTTTTTTCAGAAAAATCTCTCTCTCTTTCTCTCTCTCTCGCTCTTTCTCTCTCTCTCTCTATATATATATATATATATATATATTTTTTTTTTTCATTTTTTTTCAATATTTACGTGAGTGCCACCCTCAAGAACTTAGCACCCACCCATGGGTTGGGCATCACAGGTGGAATCTTTGGAGTTCATTAATTGTAATTGCCAGAACTGCCGCATTGACTACACGGAAGGTACTTTTCTATCGACTAAATTGCTGTGGATTATTCAAATCCAAGGACGTTCTGTTATTTAATGGATGCCTGTAGGAATGTGCAAAACTAAATACCATTATAGAGGCAGGGCAAGGGGTACATCACCTGAACATTACTTGTATTAGTGTAACAAATTGATCCCTTGGAGATGAGTGGCAACCTATGGAGGATAAAATTGCTAAGAACTTGAAGGATATGGCCAAATCTGTGTGTTAATAAGACTGTGTACCTGTCGTTGTGGGCCTATTTTGATTGAGAAAAATAGTCGAGCTTGAACATTATGTTTAAATATCAGGTGTATTTCCAACAAATGCCGTATCTCCAATTAAAATATAAGGGAAAGGCATCATACAAACATGGATGCCACAGAAGGAGTAGAACTGAGATAATATGGCCCAATTTCCATCAACCAATGAGAATAGTATGTGGGACTTTAAAGCTTATCATGTGACAATGACTTTGTTTGTTTCACTTTTAATCCCAGCATTGAAAAAGGCACATTTTGCTGAAACACGTCTGCTGAATAAAAAGGGAGAATGTATCACTGTGAGAATGTATCCCTGTGAGTGCTTTGTGCTGCCCACACAAACTTAGCACACGCCTGTCAGTGTGGCTTCACAGGTAGAATCTTTGGAGTTTATATATATTTTTATATATATATATATATATTTTTTTCTGCAAAGCGACCCACTTCGGAAATCACAGGGCGCTCTCAGGCGGTGCGTTACGAGACGGCAGGGTCAGGCCGTGATTAATTGTTCATTCGTTTCCCCATGGGGCTGGGTTCTCGCGCACTCCCGGAAAGAACAGATCGTCACCAAATCATTTCGTCAGGTTTCTTTCTTTATTACAGCATGCCAGTTAGAAAAGGCTCTACGCGTTTCAGTCCCACCAGGGACCTTGTTCACGAGACTGGTCTTTGGTCAAACTTTTTTTGTTTGTTTTAAATCCACCTCTACAATCAACAGTGACATCACTTCCTATTCCGGAGCTAGGCATTCTGGTACATGAAGTTCAATCAGTTTCGAAGTTCATACTGTCCCCCATTAAATTAAATAAAATGAATACTGGGATTCAAACCCTTAAGTAAGGATGCAACATAGGTATATGTACATAATTACGACAACCTTCGTAAATAATGCAATAATATAACTGAAATTCTATTTCATTGGTTTGAGACTAACACCCTCTAGTGGGTCATCCTTTTTAACCTACGTAATACACTCATAATTAATTTAACTAGGTGTCGAATTCGCCCTCTGGTGGGCCCTTATTAATAAAACATTGTTTTATAACTGAATTTCTTCCCAGTCTGTTTTTCGTTTCGATTCTTATTTTGGTTAAGATTAATACTGTTCTGCCCAGTGCTCCCGAGTCTACCCAAACTGTGATGAAAATAAATAATCAAAAATCAAAAAATAAACAATTAAAACAGCTGAAATTGCTGACAGTTTCAGAGAATGTCACTCATGGTGAAAAATAGTTCTGCATATTAAAGATGGTAGTGGAGTTCCTCGTCTTGATTTAGACCGTCAGGGGTCAAAGTTCTGAAATTAAGGATGTGCTTCGATTCTTTTTGCCTCATCACTCTTTCACGGTCTCCTCCTCTGGGATGTGTCCCCACTGCTTCGATGGCATAAAATCTCAGATCTTTCCAGTTTCCTTTATGTACCTTCTCCATATGTTTGGCCACCGCATTGCTCCTGTCGATGTTGATGGTGGCCCTTACGTGTTCCAAGATGCGTTTTTTCAATTCGCATTTTGTACTCCCCACATATTTCATAGGGCATGGACATTCTATGATGTAGATTACAAATTGGGTCTTACAGTTAATCAGCTGTTGAATTTGCCATGTACGTTTGTTTGCCATCAGTACTTCTTTAGTGTTTTGTGCAATAGTACATACTTTGCAGCTTGTGCATTTAAAAAATCCTTTGGGTTTGAGCCAAGTGTCTTGTTTTTTAGGATTTCTAAAATGACTATGGACCAGTTGATCTCTTAGGTTTTTGGCCCTTCTGTACGTGATGTTTGGGTGATCCCCCATTATAGTAGCTGTTGTGGTGTCCATATGGAGGATATGCCAGTTTTTGCGAAGTATTTGCATCACTTTAGAATTTTCCGTGGAGTGGGTAGTAATGAATCTTATTTTGTTTTCTTCGTTTGTTTCTTTGGGTTTTTCTTTCAACAGGTCCTGCCTGATGATATTAGTCGTTTTTAGCAATGAGGTTTGAATCGTCTTGGTACTGTAATTTCTTTGTTTGAATCTTGAGATGGCTTGATTTCGATGTTTAACCCACTCCTCCTCTTTAGAGCAAATTCTTTTAATCCTCAGGAACTCGCCGTAAGGAATGTTGTCAATTAGACTTTTTTGATGAAAACTCCCAGCGTGAAGAACTGCATTGGTCGCTGTGTTTTTGCGGTGCAAGGTGGTATGGACAGTGTTTTCCGAGATATAAATTTCAGTATCTAGAAATACCACTCTTTGGTCACTGATGTTATATGTGAATTTCAAATTGAAATATGAATTATTCAAGATTTCAAAGTAATCCGCAAATTCCTGCTCCGTTCCTTCCCAGACAATCAACAAGTCGTCGATATATCTAAACCAGGCTATGGTTTTGTTGACAAAGACGTCATTTTCCATGCTCCATGCCCAGGTTTTCTCCCATTGACCCATGGTTAGGCAGGCGTATGATGGACTAAAGGAAAATCCCATAGCAGTACCCTTGCGTTGGCGAAATATTTCCTCTCCAAACATGAACGAGTTCTGTTCCAGACACATCTGGATCATTTCTAACAACATCTTGTTGTGGTTGGAAAAATGAATGTTTCTCTCCGACAAGAAGTGTTTACATGCGTTGAGTCCAATGTCGTTCTGGATGTTAGAGTATAATGAAATAACATCCATCGTGATGAGTTTGTATGTAGAGTGCCATGGGGTATCTAATAAGTGTCTCAATAGATCTCCTGTGTCTTGAAGATATGAAGGGAGGCCCTTGACAAATGGTAAAAGGAACACATCTAGAAAGTTGGCCATTGGTTCCAATAAAGCATCCTTGGCTGAAATTATTGGTCTGCCTGGAGGGTGTTTTGAGTTCTTATGTATTTTCGGCAGAAAATAAATTGTGGCCATTTTGGGATATTCCGTTCTAAGGTATTTTGCTTCGTCCTCATCCAATAAACCCTGCTTGCTCCATGTGTCCAATTTCATATCCAGTTCTTCTTTCCATTTCTTAGTAGGGTTAGTTTTCAATTTTTCATAGTATTCTTCATTTCTGAGTTGTGAGTATGCTTCTTTCATGTAAGCCTCTTTGTCTAAAACAATGACGTTTCCTCCCTTATCTGCCATTTTTATTTCGATGGTATCATCATTTTTTAGAATGGACAGCGCTTTTCGTTCTTCACATGTCAAATTGTCTCGTTTTTTTGAGTGGTTAAGTTTATAAAGATCTCGTATCACACACTCGTGAAACAAATCAATTTTGTTTCCGTGTGGCAATTGCGGATAGAATTTAGATTGCGATTTCTTCCGACTGGTTCCTGCTCCCAGTTGGTCACAATAAGTCTGTAGGTCCCCTCTTTCTTCTTCAGGGTTTTTATCCAATTCCATTAGGGTGATGAAATGTTCTGCATCCTGTGCAATTAGATCCATGTTCGGTGTTGTAGTGGTACCACTGAGTTTGGCCATTTTTGGGTTTTCGGTGAACAGTTTCGCTAGTTTGATTTTTCTGATGAATTTATATAGATCTATTCTTGTTTCCGCTAGATCCATGCCACTGGTGGGACAAAAGTTGAGGCCACGTTTAAGGAGTTCCATTTCAGTTTCCGTGAGGACTTTTTTTGAGAGGTTAATGACTTGTAGTTCGTTTGTGTCATTGGTGACAGTATTCTCAAGATTTTTTAGGTCCATTTCTGTCGCATGCTCCGTGTCATCGTTCCCACTCGGTTTGCGCTGAAACTTTGTTTTGTACTTTCGCTTGCCTCTCCTTGTTGATTTCTGCGGGCGTTGCCACGTCCCCTGCCTCTTCCTCGATTGTTGGGGGATGGTCCTCCCGTAGTCTTTTCCCAATTTTTTTGTTGCAGGGCCAATCTCATTTCCCCTAAAAAAGAGCGTTTTGTTCTTGCTTCAGTTGGATCTCCCTCTAGGTCACTTAAGTCCGTTGATGTGAGTGAGGACAGACTGCTACTATTTGTTTCTATGTCAGATTTTTCATACTGTTTGAAGCGGTCGTATTTCCTCGCATAGGTAAAAATGCGGCCTTCCAAGTAGTCTTCCTTGTCGCGTTGAAATTTGGATTGTTTTCTGCTTCGTACAGTAACTTCATGTTTTTCAATATAGTGCTCCAATTCTTCTTTGAATTTAATTAAATCCGAGTTCATCTCCGCAGTTGCGAGTTCTTTCTCGATTTCTTTTAGTTGAGAGGTGGTCTTCTCTAAAGCAATGGCAATGTGTTTAACTAAGATTTCCATCAATCCTAGTGATGATTTTAAGATGAATTCGCCCCATTCACTTAATAATTCATTACTTGTGTCCACATGATTGGGCATCAAGCCAATGCGAAGTCCACGTGGCACTCGTTTGACTTCAAGATATTTCTTTAGAGACGCCACCTCCCACCACTTGTTTATTTCTTTTTTGGACAGTTTCTCCCATGTTCTTAATTTCTTTTTAATGTCAGGCTTATTAGAGCCACTTGATGCTCCTTCGCCGGTATTGGTAACATTTTCTTCATCGAAAAACGTGTCAATGAGTGCATTCCTGTTAACTGCTCTTTTATCCATCTTTAACTGGCCAGTGATACTGAATTAATGCTGAGTTTATAGATCAAGACAATCTTTTTATCTGGTTAGTTCTTTCCGCCTTAGTGTATATTGGCATACCGCTGTTTCCAAGGAAATAGTTTCCGAGTCTAGGATTGACTCTTGTATATCGCGGGGAATATGCACTATCAAGACCAACCGGCTATTGTTCCTCGATTGGATACATTGTATGTAACAAAGCAATGCAAAGTGACTTGCTTACCGATTTCAGCCTCCCCGGGCTCCACGTTTCCCTCCGGACTCGCGTCTCCCGTTACAGCTTATCTCGGCAAGCCTTTGTCCGCAATCCTTGTATTTTAGCCGGCGTTCACCCGATTTCCACGTGAATTTTCTGCAAAGCGACCCACTTCGGAAATCACAGGGCGCTCTCAGGCGGTGCGTTACGAGACGGCAGGGTCAGGCCGTGATTAATTGTTCATTCGTTTCCCCAAGAAATTCAGTTATAAAACAATGTTTTATTAATAAGGGCCCACCAGAGGGCGAATTCGACACCTAGTTAAATTAATTATGAGTGTATTACGTAGGTTAAAAAGGATGACCCACTAGAGGGTGTTAGTCTCAAACCAATGAAATAGAATTTCAGTTATATTATTGCATTATTTACGAAGGTTGTCGTAATTATGTACATATACCTATGTTGCATCCTTACTTAAGGGTTTGAATCCCAGTATTCATTTTATTTAATTTAATGGGGGACAGTATGAACTTCGAAACTGATTGAACTTCATGTACCAGAATGCCTAGCTCCGGAATAGGAAGTGATGTCACTGTTGATTGTAGAGGTGGATTTAAAACAAACAAAAAAAGTTTGACCAAAGACCAGTCTCGTGAACAAGGTCCCTGGTGGGACTGAAACGCGTAGAGCCTTTTCTAACTGGCATGCTGTAATAAAGAAAGAAACCTGACGAAATGATTTGGTGACGATCTGTTCTTTCCGGGAGTGCGCGAGAACCCAGCCCCATGGGGAAACGAATGAACAATATATATATATATTTATATATATATATATATTATATAGAGTAGGTGGTTATAGTTAGCACCATGTTGCCATAGGAAGCGTTTTTTGACTTGCCTATGTCTTCGGCAGCGTTTGACTAACCTTCACGAAATTTTCCCAAAAAAGTGCTCCAGTGATTCTTGATGTGCATGGAAAGTTTCAGAGTGATCCGTCAAGTGGGGGACAGGACAAAAGGAGGGGTCAATAAAAGTATGTTTCCCTTGTTAATTCCTACTGCCTCTTTAGACACGCCTGCAGCCTGAACCGCTAGATGGAATTACACTGAATTCAGCAGAAAGCTAGCTTTTGGTCTGCAGACTGTGCTATATTAATTTGATGTAAATACATTCAGTAGTTGTTAAGAAATGTAAGGAAATCCAAATTTGTGTACCTACAATCATGAAGTCTTAGTAAATAATGATGAGCTCGTGCAGAGATCTGCCGAGCTCTGATTGACTACCAACACTTTAACCAGGAAGCATTGGCAGCCATGTTACAAAAATATGCAAAAAATGAAATGGGAGCAGGGTAGGAATACCCTGACCCACAAAACTTGGTCACGGGTCCGAGAAGGACCCACCCAGCCCAAAACAGCATTTTTTAAAGAATACATTTGCTGCAAAATTGCCAAAGTCATGAATTCATGGCAAAAATAAAAAAAAATTAAATACAAATATGGGCTCCCATGCTTGTTTTGAACAGGGTCCCCATGTGGGCCAGGTCGCAGGGACATTTTATTGAAAAAGGAGGGGGTACTTGGGCCCCCCTTCTTAGTTTCTTTGAGACCCGGGGACCACACCCACCCCAGGGCTTTATTTCAAATAATGGAGGGGGTCCATGCGGACTTCCAGTTTGAATATATGTTTATGAAGGGAGGGAGACCAATGCTGGCCCCTCCTCTATTCAATTAAGGTGGGGCCCCAGAGCTGAAATCAGCCTAGGAAGGGGGCCGCCTTGCCCCCTCCTGACAAAAAAATACATATTTATTTTAAGGTCAGACCCCCAGCGAATTTGGTCCCCGGGGCTGAAAGACGCATGGAGAGGGATACTGTGCAACCCACTCCCCCATTCAAATGTCGCCAGACCCTGGGGGATGGGATCCCTGGGGACAAAATCAGCCCTGGGAGGGGGTCATATGTCCCCCACCTTCATTCAAATGTGGCTTGGCCACTCACACACCCACTCACAGACCCACACAGATAGACATCCACTCACAGACCTACTCAGTCACTCATGCATCTGCTTACAGACCAACTCAGAGACTCATGCACCCACTCATAGGCCCACTTAGATATGCATCCACTCACAGACCCACTCAGAGACTCACATACCCACTCACAAACCCACTCAGATGTATGCAGCCACTCACAGACCCACTCAGAGACTCATGTACTCACTCACAGACCCACTGAGAAACTCATGCACTCACTCACAGCCACTCAGAGACTCATGCGCTCACTCACAGACTGACACACATTTACATAGTGGCACTTGAAATCCACTCAGACACTCTCACATCCACTCACAGACCCACTTACACACTAACGCACCACTCACACACCCAGTGAGACACTTATGCAACCACTCCCACACCCACTGAGACTCTCTCACACCCACTCACATGTTCATTGAGATACTCACAGACTCCCTCGCACACCCACTGAGACACTTGTGCACTCACTCACAAACTCACTCATAAAGGTTACAGGTCCCGATTAGGAAATAAAATTGAAAAACCGTAGACATTCATTGAAAAAACCAAAGGTTACAGGGGCGGTATAGTTAGGAAATAGAATTTAAAAAACTTTAAAATTCACTGAAAAAAAATCAAAGGTTATAAGGACATTGTAGTTAGGCTCAGATTTCACTCATACTAAAACAGTGAAATTCAGTAGTTATTGTTACCTGAGCTAACTATAACTCACGCCCCCACAATACACTGCTTATGACCTCACAGATTACATCACTCATGACATAGTTAGTGACATCACTGACATCACTGATGACATCATTCCGTGAGTGTGTTTTGTAAACATTTCTGAGACTTAAAGATATATTCTAAGCCACAGCATAAGTTACATTACTGTTCCTCCTGTACTAGTAATTAGCCATATTAATTCTAACATATCTCATCTGAGTGGCTGTGTGACTGTCGCAATCAGTGTGTGAGTGGATGTCTGAGTGGTTGAATGGGTGTGTGAGTGGCTATATGGATGGATGTGTTAGTGAGTATGTGAGTAGCTGTATGAGTAAATGTGTGACTGTATATGAGAGTGAGTTGGTGAGTGAGCAGCTGTATGGGTGAGTTATTGGCAGTGTGAGTACTGCATAAGCGTGTGAGTGGCTGTATGGGTAACTAAGTGGCAGTGAGAGTGGCTGCATGGGTGAAGGAGTGGGTGTGTGAGTGGCTGTAAGGGTGAGTGAGTAGCTGTTTGAGTGTGTGCATAGTTAAATGAGAAGGTGTGAGTGGCTGTATTGGAGAGTGAATTTCTTTGTGAGTGGCTGTAAGAGTGAGTGAGTGTGTGAGTAGTTATTTGAATGTGTAAATGGGTATGTAAGTGGTTCTGTGGGTTTGTGAGTTTTTATATGGGTGAGTACATGGCTGTGTGATTGTCTATATGGGTAAGTGAGTGGGTATGTGAGTAGCTATATTGTAAGTGAGTGGCAGTGCGAGTTTCTGTATTGGAGAGTGAATTTCTTTGTGAGTGTCTCTAAGATTGAGTGAGTGTGTGAGTGGTTATTTGAATGTGTAAATGGGTATGTAAGGGGTTCTGTGGGTTTGTGAGTGTTTATATGGGTGAGTATGTGGCTGTGTGATTGTCTATATGGGTAAGTGAGTGGGTATGTGAGTAGCTATATTGTAATTGAGTGGCAGTGCGAGTTTCTGTATTGGAGAGTGAATTTCTTTGTGAGTGTCTCTAAGAGTGAGTGAGTGTGTGAGTGGTTATTTGAATGTGTAAATGGGTATGTAAGTGGTTCTGTGGGTTTGTGAGTGTTTATATGGGTGAGTATGTGGCTGTGTGATTGTCTATATGAGTAAGTGAGTGGGTGTGTGAGTAGCTATATTGTAAGTGAGTGGCAGTGCGAGTTTCTGTATTGGAGAGTGAATTTCTTTGTGAGTGTCTCTAAGAGTGAGTGAGTGTGTGAGTGGTTATTTGAATGTGTAAATGGGTATGTAAGTGGTTCTGTGGGTTTGTGAGTATTTATATGGGTGAGTACATGGCTGTGTGATTGTCTATATGGGAAGTGAGTGGGTATGTGAGTAGCTATATTGTAAGTGAGTGGCAGTGCGAGTTTCTGTATTGGAGAGTGAATTTCTTTGTGAGTGTCTCTAAGAGTGAGTGAGTGTGTGAGTGGTTATTTGAATGTGTAAATGGGTATGTAAGTGGTTGTGGGTTTGTGAGTGTTTATATGGGTGAGTATGTGGCTGTGTGATTGTCTATATGGGTAAGTGAGTGGGTGTGTGAGTAGCTGTATTGGTGAGTGTCAGTGTGAGTGGCTGTATACATGAGTGTGTGGGCATGTGAGTACCTGTATGGGTGAGTGAGTGGCTGTGTGAGTTTCTGGATTGGTGATTGAGTAGGTGTGTGAGTGAATGTAAGGGTATATGAGTATGTGTGTAAGTGTCTGTATGACTGGATGTGTAAGTGGTTTTATTAATGAGCAAGTTGGTGAATGAATGGCTGTTTTGGGGAGTTAGTGGGTGTGTGAGTGGTAGTATGAGTGAGTGGCTGTATTAGTGACTCTTTGGATGAGTGATTGTTGTGTGAGTACTGCTATGTGTCTGTGAATGGATATGTGAGGGGTTGTGTGGATGATGGCATCAGTGACAGGTGTAAGAGTGTCTGAGAGGGTTTGCAAATGCCTCCATGAGTGTGTGAGTGAGTCTGTGAATGAGTGCACGAGTCTCTTAGTGGGTCTATAAGTGGGTGCATGTCTCTAAGTGAGTCTGTGAGTGGACACATACACACCTATTCATACTGTTCATCACCAAAGACACACTCATGCATACAGTGACACACCCAGTCACACACTATACATACAATGAGACACCCACAGACACAGCTACAGAGATACTGACACACCCTGGCACACACTTATCTATTCATTTATACACCCAGACGTAACCTGATTTATACAAAAACACATCCTGACACTCACTAATGAATATAGTGATACATCCAAGCACACACTCATGCACACCCTGATACATCCAGACACACACTCCTGCATACACTTAGACACCCAGGTACACACTGATACATAGACTAACTTCCTAAGACATACTACAGTGTACAGTCATACAGCTAATAGCATACAGAGAAGCATACACTACAATAATATGTGATGTCACTGACCATGTCCCGAATGATGCATTATGTAAGGTCATATCTAGTGCAGTGCGGGGTTGGGAGTAAGTTACAATTAGCTCAGGTAACTGTAACTGCTGAATTTCTTTGGTTTTGTATGTTTAAAATGTCAGCCTAACAATAACTTCTATGCAGTGGCGGCTAGTGGATTTTAAAAGTGCTCTACACTTTACTCCAAATTTAATCATGGGTCAGTTCAGTGTGGATACATTTCAGTCGAGAGCAAATTATACATATTAAGGCAACAAATAAAACTAAGACATACAGACTTTGTGATGAAGTAATGTAATGTAACAAACAATACATGTAGCGTGATACATAACAACAATTATCTAAACATTATATCACCAGTCTTAGTTCACAAACGGAGCAGCTACTAGGCCAACCTTTAGCATCCACATTGTGTAACAAATTCAAGAAGCTGCTACCCACAGGGAAAAGCGGCATTAGGCCCAGTTGTGAGAAAATTCAAAAAACATTTCTACTGGGGGAAACCTAATTAAAAGCAAAAGTCCCTGCGTTGGTGAATGCCTATGTGTTTTGATTCCTACGGTGGTTTGTGGGATTCTCTTTAGGGCATGGACTGGTTTAGCTAAGAAACAAAAAGGCGGTATGAATTATACACAAGGAGTAACTCTAAACTTCCCAATTACACAAGTTATGTGGTGATTTCTCAAAAGTACCTGATTGAATAGAGATATACATTTGCACATTGCAGGCAAGAAAAGGCAGGTTAAAATGTGGATGGCACGATCTAAAATGAGAATGGATCCACCATCAGTCATGCATATGGTTTGATAAATGTAAATATTTTGTAACTGGAGGAACAAGAAAAGGCACTTAATTCACCAGACGGGCGATGCTTTTACAAAAGGGATGCTTTTACAAAAGGTATAAGAATGCTTGCTGTCGGTTAAATGGAAACCTAGTTGAACTTTGATTTGATGACCTATAAACAGAAATGAGAGCTGCATCAATAGAGTATCTAAATAGATACATTGTAGGTTTGTGGGCCAAAGGCAACACTTACATTCGCCATGCCGGCAATGTTTTCTTTGATGCTTCCTTTCAGCTCTCAGTCGGTTCAATAGTTGAACATATAGCTTGAGCAGCGCCGCTCCGCTGCAAATTTCACCAAGCAGTAAAAAGAGTTGCTTCCTTTAAAGTTTGCACAGAAACGGAGCACATCACGTCTCTCTCTGTAAACAGAAAAGGATGTGTCAGCGTGTGTCTTATTCTATAGAAAAAGAATTCAGCACGCCCTTGTAGTAAAAGTTTGCATAGTCCTACTAGCAGTCGGCTGTGAAGGTCATCTAATTGTATCTCATTCCCAGTTTCTCTCTCAAGAATGCTTCCAGGTCACAGGATGTTAAAGAGTGACCTGATCCCATTGCATTATGGTTAAGTGAGTTTGTGAAGCTATTGAAAATGAGCTGTGCTCTAAGTAAATCATAATCTAAGGGAAAGATAGACCATGTATATCTTTTTAAAGGTTTGTGTGTGCATTGGTATTAAAAAATATACATGTTCCAAAGATTATTTGATTCATGTTGCAAAATGGAAATGCAAAACCTGGACTGGAACTGTTTTAGCATTTACTCATTTCTGACATTTCATTCAGTCCTCTGGTGATGCTGTTGAAGCAAGCTATTATGTAGGCTGCTTTTCATAACAATGAAGCCTCAGCGTCACCCCCCTCTTGGTGATGGATTAATGACTGATAGCAGAGTTTATTTAAGCTCAAGTTAATGGTGATTGGAGTCAATAAAGAGGTTCATCATAGGTGCTGATAAAACTTTATTTTTTATTCTGGGTCGGTGCCGCACTACGCGCTGACGAATCTCTTGTGTAGTTTTGCCAATGCAAATTCTTGGGCAGGGACAAACAATTGCATAAATTACGTTTTTTGTCTTGCAGTTGGAAAATTGTTGCCTTGTCCACTTAATGTCATTGTGTATGAAGTCAATACCCAGTATCATGTTACTGCAATTCATACAGGTACCACATTTATGGTGGCCCGTCAATGGCTTCAAATTGAACATTGTTCTGAGGTCTTTCTTTGCACTGGAAGGGGGTAACTCCGCTCTTAGAATTCTTTGTCCAATGCTCATATTCTTCTTCATAGCAAAGAGAGGTACATCAATCTCAAGTTCAGAATTCTGTATAAGGTGCCAATTTATCCATATAATTGACCGGAATTCATTCTTGTGTGGTCCATAAGTTGAGACACACACCAACTTCTCCATCTTGGGTTTCACTTTTTTGATAAGTAAAGACTCTCTTGGTGTACACCATGGCTGTTTGAATGCATGTTTCAGCAGTTTTTTTGGGTACCCCCGTTCCTTCATCTGCTCACAGAATGCCTCTCCATGTATTTGAAAGCATCATTATGGAAGCAGTTCCTTCTGATCCTAAAGATTTGCCCATAAGGAAGGTTGTCTTTGAGGTTTCTAGGGTGGAAACTGCGATAATGCAGGATGGCATTCTTGTCTGTCACCATTTTGTGAAGCGTAGTAGCAAGATTGTTCTGATGAGAAAAGAGCTCTACGTCTAGAAAAGTTAGTTTTGTTCGACTCTTAGTTAATGTGAATTGGATGTCCGGATGCGGATGGTTGAGCCAATCGTGAAAGTTGTTTAATTCTGACTCAATCCCACTCCAGAGACACAAAACACAATCAATATAATGATACCATTGGTTAATATTCTTCTTGAATGGGTTGTTTTTAAAGACAAATTTGTCCTCGTACCTAGCCATGAAGAGTACGTCCATCTCTGGAGCAAAGGGACAACCTATGGCTGTCCCTTTCAATTCAATTCAATTCAATTCAAATAGACTTTATTCGGATTTGCCAGTAGAATGTTTCCTCAAACCTGAAGAAATTTTTCTTGAGTGCCACTTCAGCTAGTTGTAGGATGAAACACATGGGGACTCTATGTGGTGGTGTTCTGGATTCTTAAAAAGAATTCCATTGCTTCCAGTGCTTCATCTTGCGTGATCTGGGTATACAATAAAACCACATCAAAGGAGACAAGCCATTGCTGCGATTGGTCAAAAAGGCTATCTTTGACTTTTTTAATAAAGTCCATGGTATCCTGTAAATACGAAGGGACCTCAGGTAAAATCTCTTTGAGGAATATGTCCAGGTATTTAGAGATTGGTTCTAGTATCGAGTCACACCCCGATACTCTCGGCCTCCCCGGGGGTTCCTGTAATTGCTTATGGATCTTTGGGAGGAAGTAAATGACTGGAGTCCTTGGATGTTTCTTAATCAGAAATTCTTACTCCGTCGTCCTGACAATCCCTTGTTCGAAGCCCGCCTTGACTATTTGGCTTATTTGTTCCATGAGTTCACTTGTAGGATCCTCTTGATACCTGCTTATGTCCTTCGTTTAAATACATCGCTTTTGGCCAGACCACCACTGCACCCCCTTTACCGGCCTGTTTAATGACTATGGAGTCATCTTCCTTCAAGACTTGTATCGCTTTGTGCTGCGCTCTGGTCAGGTTATTTTTACTGCCGGATTTTCTCTTCTCAAGTTGCTGAATAGAAGAGAGGACGACCTGCTCAAATGCCAAAACTTCTTTAGGGGTAGTATGGGCTTGTGAGATGAAGCTGGACTTATTTGCCAAGCCTGATGGTTCCGGAATAAGTGAAGTCTCCCTGGATGAAAAGAATGCCGTAAGTCTAATTTTGGGGAAGAATTCCATTGCCTTCGTCTTCAGTCTTGTGAAGTCCGAACGAGATGTTGGTACCAATTTCAGCCCTAATTGAAGGACTTCTTCTTCTTCTTTCGAAAGTTGCTTGTCCAAAAGATTCACAATGATTGTCTTGGTTATGCTTTGTAAAATTGCACCGTGTGCGCATTTCTCAAGGCTGAGATTTGAAGCAAACTTTCTTTTGAGGTTGGCCCTTCTCTAAAAAAGAATTGATTTCGATTTGATACACCTTCACCTAAATCAGATTCACTTACAGACTCTGAAGAGAATGCCTCAGAGAATGTCTAGAACCTGTTCCTAGACTGACCTTGATATTCTAACAGAGACCTTCTGGATTCTGCTTTTGTATAAAAGTCCTAATTTAAGTACGGATAAACCGACTCCAGGTTAAACATTTTGATGTCTTTCTGAAGTGTGGCTGATTTAAAATTAATTGTGTTGTCTTTGAATGTAGTGAGGTTCTTTTCAATCTTCTCCAAGAGGGATTTGGCTTCACTGACAGTGTGATCATCTTTAATTGCTTGAGTAAGTTCAGCCAGTTTTTCAGCTTCTTTCATACAAATGCATTGTACTGTTTCTGTTAATAGGTCGTCAAACCAAAGTACTACTAGGTTTCCATTTAACCGACAGCAAGCATTCTTATACCTTTTGTAAAAGCATCGCCTGTCTGGCGCAAGTAAGTGCCTTTTCTTGTTCCTCCAGTTACAAAATATTTACATTTATCAAACCATATGCATGACTGATGGTGGATCCGTTCTCATTTTAGATCGTGCCATTCACATTTAACCTGCCTTTTCTCTCCTGCAACGTGCAAATTTATTTCTCTTTTCAATCAGGTACTTTTGAGAAATCACCACATAACCTGAGTAATTGGGAAGTTTAGAGTCCCTCCTCGTATATAATTCATACTCCCTTTTTGTTTCTTAGATAAGCCAGTCCACGCCCTTAAGAGATCCCACAAACCACCTTGGAAATAGAAACACGTCACGCAGGGGCTTTCGCTTTTAATTAGGTTTCCCCCAGTAGAAATATTATTTGAATTTTTTCAATACTGGGTCAAATGTCGCTTTTCCCTGTGGGTAGCAGCTTCATGAATTTGTTACACAATGTGGATACTAAAGGTTGTCCTAGTAGCTGCTCCATTTGTGAACTAAGACTGGTGATATAATGTTTAGATGATTGTTGTTATGTATCACGCTTCATGTATTGTTTGTTACATCACTTCATCAAAAAGTCTGTATGTCTTTGTTTAATTTGTTGCCTTAATATGTATAATTTGTGCTTGACTGAAACGTATCCTCACTTACCTGTCCCATGATTAAATCTGGAGTAAAGTGTACAGAACGAAGTAGCAAATAAATGCTTTAAGCCCATATCAATTGAATTGATGGTCTTTAGTCTATTAAATTGGTTTAACAGCATTTGAATGTGACGGCTAGGACCCCCCCCCCCCTTTTTTTTCTTAGTTCACTACAGCCTTGTCCAGCCGCCTAGGGCCAAACCCCTTGTTGCTATTACACTCTATCAAATAAAGCACACAATACATCGGGTGACCAATGAAGTGTATTAAAATACATGTATTTAAGAACATATTTTAATAACTTACACTTTAGCCATGGTGTAATGTGATCAGTCTTATTATGAGATATGGAGTGCAGTGCAATTTGGTTATTTGGCCTATAGGGTAGCATAACACATTCCAACATGATAGACTGAATGCAGGCACGTCTCTAATGAGACTCTACCCTGCTACAAAGATCATATGTACTAGAATTAATTTCAGGCTATGTATAATTTAAACTCTGTCAGCAGAGCTGTGCAAATTTCCCACCTTCCCGTTTTTGTAAACTTGCAGCTTTGGTCAATACGTATTCAGCAGTCTTCTTTAATGCAGGACTATGCAGAAAACGCATTTTACGTTTATTTCTCCTTCATAAACCTACTTTTAACAGATTGTTTAGGTGAAATGTTCTCGAAGTCGGTGCGGGTGGATGGCTGTTTGTCGAAATATTAACCACAGATCTATCAACGTATGCATGCGTAGACTCAAACAATTTCGAACAGTGCTACATCTTCAATTAAGCAAACAGAGGGCTGGGACAGTATAGATTTAATATTTTAATTCCTTATAGACATACCTTGGTGATTGTGAGGACGGAAATGATCCCCTGACAGAGCAGAAAAACGTAGGGACAGATTTACAAGAAAGTGACGCATCTGTAGAGATGCATTACTTTTTACTGCGCCAACATGCCAAATCCTTGAGTCACCGTGGATTGACAGATGCGTCAGAAATTCTGATGCATCTGTTGACGGAAAAGTCACGCATTGCTGGAGTCGTGTCACAAGCACAACGCAACTCCAGCAATGCTCAGCGGCACCCTATGCTTAACATGCTGCATCACTCCTTACGTCTGCTTCAAGCAGGCGCAGGGTTTTGACACAGCATGGACGTAAAAGTGACTCAGTGAAATCTTGTAGAATTCACTGCGTCACTTTTACGGGGCTTCCTGTGACGGAACGCCCACCCTGCATACATTAAACCTGACGCAGGTTTAATGTGGCGCGGGGCTTCACAATGTGACGCATCTACATAGATGCGTCACGTTGTAAATGGGCCGCAACTTTTACGCTGCCGCTGCTCACAAAAATTACGCAATGACGGTGCAAAAGTGACGCAAGGGGCTTGTAAATCTGCCCCTAAGTGTTCAGCAGCCGAGCCTGGGCATGGTGTGCAATGGTTAATGTAAATTCCTATGCACACGCATTGAAGTAATACGAGAGTTTGCCAAATCGTCTTTGAAATAGATGGAGGCAAGTAATGTCTTTTGTTGAATTTTCTTTGTCTTTATTCAAGATAACAGCACAAGGTCCAGCCAACATGTGTTTCGTCGTTAGGGTATTTACATTACGCTATTTGACGAGCACCATTTTCCTGTGTGAATCAATACCCCCAGTTTGTAGAGTATTTATGGTGGCATTGGCTCGCGCCCTGGGTTGAGCTGGGCTGGGAAGAAGCAGCATTCCATACAAACAAAACGGTATGGCCGGGAGTGACCAGGAGAAAGATAAGGGGAACTGAATACTGCTGTTCAGTTCTAAATGTGCCTAATGTCACATGATTTAAAAGTGGATTAGGCGTGGAACGTGCAAAGGTTTCAAAAGCAAACCTCGACCTACCTCACTGCCTTGTTGCGACATTCGACTTAGCTCTGCTAGCGTGCTTCCCTACAGCCTCCGAGTATCTCGAGCACAGGGCTTTTAAAGTGGACCTTGGTTTAATTTCTACCATTACCCGAGTGCTTCTGATCGTGATGTAAAACTCCTCCATTCTCTTGTGATAGCGAGAGCAGTTGACGTAAATTCCAGCGCCACTGCTGATGCTTCTTTCAGGTTCTTTGCATTAGTGACCACCATGACCGCCGCACCCGGATTAAATAGGGCAGGCAGACATGAGGGCAGATTTACAAGCCCCTTGCGTCACTTTTGCACTGTCGGTGCGTCACTTTTGTGACACAGCGTCAGCGTAAAAGTTGCAGCCCATTTACAACGTGACGCATCTAGGGAGATGGTTACGTTGTGAAGCCCTGCGCCACATTAAACCTGCGTCAGGTTTAATGTATGCAGGGTGGGCGTTCCATCGCAGGAAGCGCCGTAAAAGTGACACAGTGAAATCTACAAGATTTCACTTAGTCACTTTTACGTCCATGCTGCGTCAAAACCCTGTGCCAGCTTGAAGCAGGCGGAAGGAGTGATGCAGCATGTTAGGCATAGGGTGCCGCTGAGCATTGCTGGAGTTGCGTCGTGCTTGCGACACGACTTCAGCAATGCGTGACTTTTCCGTCAACAGATGCGTCAGAATTTCTGATGCATCTGTCAATCCTTGCGCCATGGTGCACCGTATTTACAATACCGCGCATCCACGGTGATGCAAGGATTTGGCATGTTGGCGCAGGGAAAGTGACTCATCTCTACAGATGCGTCACTTTCTTGTAAATCTGCCCCAACGTGCTCACATAGGGACCTGGAGGCTGTGTCTGTATTCCCCCTGCTCTCTTTTCAGCATACGCTGAGAAGAGCTGAAGTACGCATGTTAGGTTAGCCGTGGAAAAAAAACGGCCGAAGTAACATGCACACTTTTCACTGCAGCCGTCCATTCATTATTCTGCTTGGACCCGCCCACGGAACTTAATCAGGTGTCACCATAGTCATAGAAGCCACTGCCTGGCAGTCGTTAAATTTAGGTTGTTTAAAGCTGAAAAAAAAAACTATTTATGTTATGTGCAGTGCAACAGTTGTCACCGGGGGGCAGCGCCCTGGCGCTCCTATGGGCGCACCGCCCCTGCGTCCATGTAACCTTTGTTTTTTTCAGTGAATGTATGTATATGGCCTGACGCATTTCAAAGCGTTTAGCGTCTCCTCATCCCCTGCGTTATTCGAAAGTACTTGGCTTCCGGTGTGCCTTCATGATAAGATTTTTCATTTTGCAAGGCAAGCTGGGATACGTAGTATTGGCCCTTCATTTTAATACCCTCCAGTGGGTTTGGCTACTGAAACTAATTTTGGGACACAATTTATCACCCTCCATTGGGCTTTGGAATAGAAACCTGCATGGCTACAATAATGTACCTGGTGTGTCCTTTCACGAGTAAATAATTCACTCATGCAGGTCCGTTTATCCTTTATTGGTGGTGCGTCGTCCCACACGGCCTGGGAACTGCCGCTTATACATTCTCCAAAAGGTTTCCCTTGACTTGAGACCACACTCCACATCAGGTAAAGTATCCACTTTCTTTTATTTCAAAAGCATGCAGCTTTACATCCTTGTATATCGTCCCTGGCCTGACGTGTTTCAAAGCGTTTAGCTTCTCCTCAGAGGCCCGTTGCTGCAGCCCTTTCAAAGTCGGTTACCACCACCATCCCCTGCGTTATTCGAAAGTACTTGGCTTCCGGTGTGCCTTCCAGATAAGATTTTTCATTATGCAAGGCACGCTGGGATACGTAGTATTGGCCCTTCATTTTAATACCCTCCAGTGGGTTTGGCTGCTGAAACGAATTTTGGGACACAATTAATCACCCTCCATTGGGCTTTGGAATAGAAACCTGCATGGCTACAATAATGTACCTGGTGTGTCCTTTCACGAGTAAATAATTCACTCATGCAGGTCCGTTTATCCTTTATTGGTGGTGCGTCGTCCCACACGGCCTGGGAACTGCCGCTTATAAATTCTCCAAAAGGTTTCCCTTGACTTGAGACCACACTCCACATCAGGTAAAGTATCCACTTTCTTTTATTTCAAAAGCATGCAGCTTTCCATCCTTGTATATCGTCCCTGGCCTGACGTGTTTCAAAGCGTTTAGCTTCTCCTCAGAGGCCCGTTGCTGCAGCCCTTTCAAAGTCGGTTACCACCACCATCCCCTGCGTTATTCGAAAGTACTTGGCTTCCGGTGTGCCTTCATGATAAGATTTTTCATTATGCAAGGCACGCTGGGATACGTAGTATTGGCCCTTCATTTTAATACCCTCCAGTGGGTTTGGCTGCTGAAACGAATTTTGGGACACAATTAATCACCCTCCATTGGGCTTTGGAATAGAAACCTGCATGGCTACAATAATGTACCTGGTGTGTCCTTTCACGAGTAAATAATTCACTCGTGCAGGTCCGTTTATCCTTTATTGGTGGTGCGTCGTCCCACACGGCCTGGGAACTGCCGCTTATAAATTCTCCAAAAGGTTTCCCTTGACTTGAGACCGCACTCCACATCCGGTAAAGTATCCACTTTCTTTTATTTCAAAAGCATGCAGCTTTCCATCCTTGTATATCGTCCCTGGCCTGACGCGTTTCAAAGCGTTTAGCTTCTCCTCAGAGGCCCGTTGCTGCAGCCCTTTCAAAGTCGGTTACTACCACCATCCCCTGCGTTATTTGAAAGTACTTGGCTTCCGGTGTGCCTTCATGATAAGATTTTTCATTTTGCAAGGCACGCTGGGATACGTAGTATTGGCCCTTCATTTTAATACCCTCCAGTGGGTTTGGCTGCTGAAACGAAGTTTGGGACACAATTAATCACCCTCCATTGGGCTTTGGAATAGAAACCTGCATGGCTACAATAATGTACCTGGTGTGTCCTTTCACGAGTAAATAATTCACTCATGCAGGTCCGTTTATCCTTTATTGGTGGTGCGTCGTCCCTCACGGCCTTGGAACTGCCGCTTATAAATTCTCCAAAAGGTTTCCCTTGATTTGAGACCGCACTCCACATCAGGTAAAGTATCCACTTTCTTTTATTTCAAAAGCATGCAGCTTTCCATCCTTGTATATCGTCCCTGGCCTGACGCGTTTAAAAGCGTTTAGCTTCTCCTCAGAGGCCCGTTGCTGCAGCCCTTTCAAAGTCGGTTACTACCACCATCCCCTACGTTATTCGAAAGTACTTGGCTTCCGGTGTGCCTTCATGATAAGATTTTTCATTTTGCAAGGCACGCTGGGATACGTAGTATTGGCCCTTCATTGTAATACCCTCCAGTGGGTTTGGCTGCTGAAACGAAGTTTGGGGCACAATTAATCACCCTCCATTGGGCTTTGGAATAGAAACCTGCATGGCTACAATAATGTACCTGGTGTGTCCTTTCACGAGTAAATAATTCACTCATGCAGGTCCGTTTATCCTTTATTGGTGGTGCGTCGTCCCGCACGGCCTGGGAACTGCTGCTTATAAATTCTCCAAAAGGTTTCCCTTGACTTGAGACCGCACTCCACATCAGGTAAAGTATCCACTTTCTTTTATTTCAAAAGCATGCAGCTTTCCATCCTCGTATATCGTCCCTGGCCTGACGCGTTTCAAAGCGGTTAGCTTCTCCTCAGAGGCCCGTTGCTGCAGCCCTTTCAAAGTCGGTTGCTACCACCATCCCCTGCGTTATTCGAAAGTACTTGGCTTCCGGTGTGCCTTAATGATAAGATTTTTCATTTTGCAAGGCACGCTGGGATACGTGGTATTGGCCCTTTATTTTAATACCCTCCTGTGGGTTTGGCTGCTGAAACGAAGTTTGGGGCACAATTAATCACCCTCCATTGGGCTTTGTAATAGAAACCTGCAGGTTCATACAAGGATTATGCCGCAGGAAGACACCTTTTGTCTCTCTGCCCTTCTCTTGGACTGTGGTCCCTAGGCAGGTTGGTTAGTCGGCTGGTTATTGATAAAATATTTAGCAAATAACCTATATTCTAAAATTTTGGATCCCTTGAGTGGCAAGGAGAGAGAACAACATTTTTGAAATCTTTTAAAGAGGAAGATAATATTAGGTATTTAGTTTAGTGTGAGTGTTACATAGCTCAAAGAACCATTAGTGAACTTTGGAGAGAACAATTGTATGGTTTCAGGAGGACCTATACAATAAGATGATCTACTAAAACAGGTTTGAGATGACAGTAACATAAAATACTCGATTTTGTGATGGGAGATGGACATTGTAGTTTGGACAGTACTCTTTGATGTATTCACATCTTTGTAACAGCCAATTAGACATAAATAATTTATGTTACGCGTGGGAAAAGTAACTCTTCTAAAATCACACACCATTTTGGTCAAATAATAAGTGATAATTCCCAAGACATCCCAACTCCATCCTATTCAATCTGTTCTTTAAATTACTATTCTAATTGAGCTAAGTGCTTTTATCAAAAATATTTAGTGGATAATAATACATTTGTAAACGTGCACTAGAAAATGCACTGTGCGCATTAAAATGTAACTGCATATTGCAGCTGTGTCACAAAAACATTCCTCCTAATAGAAGAAATCTGCCCAGTGGGCATGATCAACACTCCATCTGAATGATTTTTGTATTTCTTTATGTTATTGCCATACTGCATCCAAAGCATTTACTTCTGGTTACGGCTTTAGCAGATATGACTGTGCACCCTGACACTCACTCCATAGCGAGTTCACAAGTAGGCAGCACATGTATTTGCTTATACCATTGATTGTGTAAGAACTAGTTACAGACCTGCAAACTAAAACAAATAAATCACTGTGTGAGGAGGGAGTGGGACCTAGTGCCCTGAAGTATCTAAGAGGCACTTTTGCCCCCACCATGCCCCAAACACCACCCCCAAAAAGCTTGCGGAGGCTGGTCCAGAAGTTCTAGGGTGTTTTCACACCTCTTAATGGATGTTGGCAGTTCAAATTGTGCTGAAAATCCACAGTATCAGTGGTTTTCAGCTTGTTAGCCTACCACCATATGATATTGGTTCCTCACTGTGTAGCCGATATTGTGTGTCCAAAAGCGGCACTGTGTGAGTTGGCAGGTCTTGTTAGCTTACTCATTTTTACCTTTATCTCTAATGCAAAGGTGTATGACTGCCTATTGTTGTGGTGAACACTGTGACTGCTTTCTGCTGGGCTTGCAAACACTCTTTGAAATTACTTTGTATTCCCATTGATGTCTTTTTTTTATATGTTTAACTATTCAAAGAACTGTTTCTCAGTGAATGTACAGAGACTCAGAGTCGTATGGACAAAAGAGAGCTCAGGCCTCATCCCTCATTGAATCCTTGTTTGATAAGAAAGCATGGAACAGAGTACTATGCCACACAACTATCCTATAAGATGCACATAAAAAGGTTATGATTCACAACATAACAGCTATTAAATTGTGTAAAGACTTGCTGGCTAAATTATGCACACATTATTCACTAGAATTACTTGATGCTATTGTTGAATACACTTTTCTTCAGCAGGACACAATGAAAGACTGAAATTATTGATACATATGCTGCTAGCATCAATTTCTTATCTATAGGTCAAAAGTGTGTATTCTTGTTTTGTACAATATCAGATGGTGATGCTCACTAACATGCAAGTAGTTCAGGAGATGTAGCATGAATGGTCAGTCATTTCTACAAGACATTTGTACAATTGATCATAGTTATGAACTTATGGGCAGTTGAGCCTGCAACCAATAGAAGAATAAAATAACTATTAGTATGTGCATGATGAACAAATGTAACAAAATAAGCAAACGGAAGGGAATGAGATTCAAAAGTGAAAAATATTTTTCATTAAGGTGTCATTTTAAATAAGTAACAGCTATATGTGCAATGATTAACATACAATTGTAAGATGAAATTACATGCATTTTAAATGTTCCACTGCACTAGGCATCCATAGTTATTAGTATTGGCCGCAGAAACACTTAAATACAAGTTTTCTTTTAACTAGAAGTGAACTCAATATTGCGGAAATTTGCACAATGCTAGTTAGAAACTAGACATTACTGTGCCATGCTTTGAAAGATTCTCCACAGCTGCAGAAAGATCCAGTTTTAATAAATGTATTATCTTACTAAGCAACACATTATTTGTAATGGCTAAACTTTCTATTCTCACCATGTTTCACATAATGCTTGAATAGAATAGTTGTACATTTTAAAACATTAATACTTCATGTGATGAAATACAGAGCTAAACAGGGATTTTGCAGGTTGAGGTTTCTTTTCTTCAGCATAGTCCATTGTTCTCACAATGAAACATTTAACATTAGATGGTTAAACTGTGTTCAATGCCTATGGGAACACAGGAACATGGGTTTCTGAATCAAGAAGCCACATATGTAAGATGTCTGTAACAAACTTTGTGATAAAACTTTGCAAGTTGGATATTATTTCATGGGAAAGGAAGAGTTGAATTTGCTCTCAGAAGAATACTGCTGTCTTATCGGATCCAAAGAGGAGAAGCCTGGTGCACAATTTGCAACAATACACTTTGCCTTTCTATGTTAGTGTGTGTTCCCAGTTAGTTTCAATGCTCTCAAGGCTCTGAATGCTTTAATGCTTCTTTGACCACCTTTTTCCCAGACTCTATTTTCCTTGTCCTGTCTGACAGTTGTCACTACTGCTGGTTCTGTTCATCCCTTGGCTGACTATTGATGCTCGATTTTTGACAGATTGCCACTGAAACTGTATGATTAATTGCTCATATTATTCGGCTGAGTTTCATGAACTACTAATCATGTTACGTTCTGCCGCTTTAATTTGAATTTGAGCTTTCTGCTCTCTCATTTCTCACTCTTTTCCTTTGAACTTGAACCTTCATGAATTCTACTGACTTTAAATTCTGATCAAGTCCTTTAGTAGAGGGATTTTGGTCCGTTGAGGAAACAGGCTTAATGCATTATTTGATTGTTTGTTCTAACTATTCTTTTTGATGAGCTTTCTGTAAACTTGCTTGAATTTCTTGACTAATTTGAATAAGAAAATTAAAATATACTCTTTAAAAAAGCTTTTACAACTATTTCAAACTCTCGTCATTGACTGAACGTAATACTATTAATGTGATTTGAGTATTTATAATAAAATTGTTCCTGACTCAAAATACGGTGGCAAAGATACGTCACCTGGTGTGATTTTTCTGAAGAAGCCAGAGCAGGAATGGGGTTTGACCCTGTCGGTGGTGGTGAGGAAAGAGGTTGAACCATAGTAATTACATTTTGCCCCTGATCTGCGCTATCAATTTTCTGGTAGCAGAGGAATGGTTCACACCCTGTGCAAGGAGCTATAAAATGATTATACAAGTTAGAATAAAATACAGGAATCTTGGAATCCAATACCCAGAATTTCAAGGACTGACAAGGTGCAATTTAGGAAGGCGGTTACTGTTTTGGAGGTATGATTATTAATAGGGTGATGCGTCGTTTATTGTGGTTGTGTTTATTGCTGTATTATTTGAGCTTAGAGTGAATAGTCAGATAAAGGAGATGTTTAATATTTATTTATGCAGAAGCTGAAGAATTTCAGGCTGTACGTCACCTAAGATACTGGGATATTGAGACAAGTGTAGAAGATTGTTAATAAGCCGTAGTCAAATGGTATTTTTTGCTTACAGAGTTTTTGTGGGGTAGAGTGTGAGGTACCGTCAGCTACACATTCGAGGCAGGGATACTAATAAATTGTTGTGATTGTATTATGATTGATTAATGCTAGCAGAACCTGATTGCTCAAAGGGTGAAGTTGCATTGATTAGGGTGATTTCATGCTTGTCGAGGTTTCACTTGCGAATGTGAATTTCTTTTTGTGTGATCAAAGTTGAAAGGTGTAAAACATTAATATTCCAGTTCTTGAATTACTCTTGTTTTCTTTAGCAGAGCAAACAAGATTTGTTATGTTTTTGTTAATGTCATTTGAAAGATTTCGCTGAATTGTATGAGTACAAGAGAAATTGTAAAGGAAAATGAACAGTTGCAAGGAGTGAGACTATACATTATAATGTTTCAAGCTGAGATTGGTTGGTTGGTGTGATTTCAGGCTGTCATTGGTTGGTGACATCAGGGTGTTGTGCTGCGATAAGTCAGTCGTTGTGTGAATATTGCATTGGGATTATTTAACAGGATTTCGATAAATATCAACTGAGACAGGATTGGAGTAAATGAAATCTGACGTCTATTGAACAGAATCAAAATATTAAACTATGAATTGTTTACTTTCGATTTTGTGAGAAGCATGAAATGCTTTATAAAATTTAAGAGTTTTGTTAAGGATGATTTTACAATTCCAATATGGGAAGAGGAAGAGGCACCTCCTGAGAGTACACCTGCACATTACATGACAACTGAATTGGAATTACATAGATGTTTATGGCTTCGTCAATGGTGCTAGATTACTGAGAAGGATGGTGCATTAGGATTTCCAAAATATGGTAGCTCTGAAACTAGAATTATTGAAAGATTAAAAGAAAAATTGTACAAAATGAAACCGCCTCCTGGACCTACACAGTATAAAGCATTGAATATATGGGAAAAGGTTGTCTGATTTAAGGAAGGGAAAAATATGAGCAGAAGACCAAGAGAGCAATTCATAATTATGCAGATGCTTGATGGGATGAAGGACAGCAGAAATGGAGGAAGGCTATAGTTTTGGGGATTAGACTGTAGCCAGCTATTTCGACAGCAATACAAAAGAAAGGAAAGAAGACAAAAACCCAGGGAAAAGACACAGAGAAAGAAGAAAAAGAAAATGAGATAGATAGTGATTCAGGAGATGAGATTTTAGAAGAAATGCTAGCTGCATGTCCCCACCTCATGCAACATCAGCGATCAGCACTGGAAATGACACCCCAAGGAGCAGTGCAATAGTTATGCCCTTGTAGAAGCCAGTATAGTGCAAGTTGAGAGACACCTTCAGATATTTCAGATTACTCCATCACGTGTTGCTCAGCCACAGGCTGCTATTCCACCTGTGATGACATCTGTTACAACTGGTCCGGTGCAAGTACCGCAAATAGCAACTGTACAGACAGTGCCTAGATCATTTGCAAATGCCCCACAAGGAACTGTATGAGGTTTACCTATGACAAGATTTATTCTGACTTCTCAAAATTCAAGGATTGTAATAGGGAGTCCACCTCAGACTGTTCAAGCACTAAGAGATGGGGGAGGGATTGTTTTTACAACATCAATAGCCCCGGGTGAACACATTTGTTTGAAGATGGAACCATTGTTTGGGGATGCTGCAGTCATTAAAAAAACAGCGAGCACAGTGCAAGTGGTTAGCCCAGAATACAAAAAAGAGAGACCATTAGATTTAGAATATTTAAGTACACAAGAGAAAGAACTGATTTACCTGTGTAAAGACATCACAAGACAAGCAGCAATTACACATACATTGACTGAGTTGGCTCAGAAATATGAGGTTGATCTTTCCAAAGGTTTTTCTTTGCAGAGAAGGTACAGGGTTCAATTAGATGATGCAGCAATTGAAACAATGCGTTCTTCAGGAATGTAATTGCACATTACCGAAATAAAATGTATCAATAAGTGGATTGATTTTGAACAATTAGAGAGCAAAAAGGCAAGAAAACATTAAAAGCAAAAACCTGAGTGAAGAAGGGAATATAAGGAACAGGATGAGGAAGGAGCTTCAGCTTATCTACTGAGAGAAATAGCGGGAGGAGTGTATGTCCATGTGCCTTGGAGCAGAGGTGATCTTGCAGCTTTTAAGTACAACTATCCAAAATTTAAGGAGAAAAGAGAGTGCAGTGTTACACACAAGATGATTGATTTGTGAAAATTACATAGGTACTGTGGATTGATTTAAATGCTTTTTTTGATATTGTAGTACCAAGTGACTTGTGGGCTGAGTGTGAGGTTGCTGTACAATGGCCATGTGAACAGCCAACGAAGTGGTACGCACTAATGAACCATCTCCTGTAGTTATGGAGAAATATGAAGCACTGAATAACTTCCTGAAAGGCAAAGTCTTCTGAAAGATCTTTATTGGCTAAAAATCAAACAAGATGCAGAAGAAACAAAAGGAATCAATACGTGCGTTCTATGAGCGGTTGTTGCGGGTGTTTCAGCAGCACAGTGGGAGAGAATATCAAGATGAGAGTGATATGGGGATTTTTGTATCTCAGTTTGTATTAAGGTTGAGACCAGAGATTAGTGGGCATACACAACAAAGTGTAATTTTTTGGCAGAGTAACTCACTTAATGAGATCCTGAAGTATGCAAAATATTGCAGTGATAAACAAAAGTTGAAGCAGGAAAACATAAAGAGAAATTTATGTTGGCTCAGATAAAGCTTTCTCGGAAAGATTTTCTGAATTCTTATTTTGTTGGGAATCAAGGAGGTATGCAAGGTGTTGTTGTTCCACAAACAAGATTTCAGAGTAATTCGGGAGGTTTTGATGCTTTACAATGTTGAGGCAGAGGTTCTCCAATTGATCCAGGTTCAGGAATAGATGTTGCAGCTCTTAAGAAAATGACCCTTTGTGAAATTTGTCACAGGATGGGCATTGGAAGAGGGAGTGTAGGTTTAATCCTGATAATGCAAAATGCAAATGTACAAATGCAGAAAGGAGTGCAGATGCAAAATATTCCAGTACAACAGATTCATGTGCCAGTGCAAAAACAATCTCTAATGATACAGGTTCCGCAGGCCAAAACGATCCCACAAAGTATGGGTAATCCAAGATTTAATTTGAACCAGATGTTAAAAGCAAATGAAAACCCTTTTAAAAAAATCAGAATTAAAATACATTGCAGAAATGTACTGTGTTTGATAATGATGGTTCAGGCTCCAACACTTCTCAATGGTGGTGTCTGAGGGGGGTGGACGATAGCTTTCTTGATGCAGTCTAGAGGTAGACCAGAGTGGTCTATTTGTGGAAGTTGAGGTGAATGGCTACCCTGTATAACTTCTTATTGATGCAGGTGCTACCAGATCCACTGTTAGAAGTGTGAAAGTCACAGACCTACCCCTCTTGGGAAAAAAGATCCAAGTAAAAACAGGTTCATTTGGGAAAAGCCACCATTTTGTTGTTTATCACTCAAGCGCTGTAAACTTGTTGGGAAGAGGGTTATTATGCAAGTTAAATTGCACAATATATTAAACACTGGAATGTGTGGAATTTCAGACTTATGATGATGTGGAGTTTAAAATGGCTCAACAAAAAACATCTGTGGGATTGTTTCCATAATTGACAATTAAAGAATTTCCCTCTGATTTGAGAGAAACTGTGAATCCAGAAGTGTGGTACTTCACAGGAAAAAATGTTGGACTGACTGAAGGTAGAGAAGCAGTCGGAGTTACCATAAAGACAAATGCAATTTATCCAAGAACACCATCGTACTATTTGACCCCCGAAACAGTCGCAGGAATCACGCTTTTAATAGAAGACATGATAGAGAAAGGAATTGATTGGAAGTCAATGTAACTCTCCAATCATGGATTTACAGAAACCCAGTGATAAGTATAGGATCTTCCAAGATCTTAGGAAGATTAACAAGATAGTTGTCCCATGTTGTCCTGTGGTACTGAATCCAGCCACAATACTATTTCAAATTCCATGTGCTGGAGAATGGTTTACTGTCATTGGTGTTTTCCAGGCTTTCTTCTCAATGCCATTGCATGAGGATAGTCAGTTTCTTTTTCCTTTGTGTTTCAGTAGAAAGTTGTCGCATTGTGCCGAGTCCCACAAGGGTATACAGAGAGTCAGTCAATTTTTATCCAGATTTTGAAAAAATAATCTGGAGTGCTTCCAGATGCCCTACAGATCAATTATTGTGGCAATCTACTTGTGGCATCAGAGACACAAGCAACTTATGAGCAAGATACCATTGCATTATTGATCCACTTGGCTGAGAACGGAAATAAAGTGTCAGAAAGAGGTTCAATATCTGAGACACATATTTGAGAATCAGCTAGAAAGGTGTCAACAAAAACAGTGGGATCAATTTTTTAAATGAATCCACCTTGAACTCAGAATGAACTCAAAATACCTTTATTGAGGCTGACACACAGGGATGTGTCTGATCTGCTTTCATGGGACAGAGATTGCTTGAAAGCCTTCCTGATGTGAAAGAAAAACTTTGCCATGCCTCAGCCCTAGAAATGCCAGATTACATTAAAAAGTTTACATTGTTTTGCAGTGAGATGGAGGGCTGTACTCTGTCAGTGCTTACCCCGATGCATGGTGATGCTCAAAAATCTGTGACATATTTCTCAATCACAAATTACCCAGTTGCAGCAGGACTGTCCAGCAGCCTTAAATCAGTTGCCGTGGTGAGCACTAGTCTGGAAAAGAGTGAGAGCATAGTGATTGGATATGCTTTAACTGTAATGGTCCCTCACTTTGTGGAGTTTCAATTGACGCAAAGAAAGACCCAATTTAGGACGCATAATAGACTCACTAACTACAAGAATTTTGTAATGGGTGAATATTGTGTTGAAGGGATGCAAATTTTGAATACGTCTACTTTGCTTCCTATAAATTATACTAGTTGTGATGAAGTTGAACATGATTGCCTGGAAGTCACCGATTTATGCACAAAGCCTAGAGCTGATATTAAGGATGAACCTCTGATTGAGCCAGTCCATGCAATTTTTGTGGATGGTTCGCATTTGAGAAACAAAGAAGGTACCCTGAGAGCAGCTTACACTGTGTGTACAGTAAATGATGTAATTGAAGCGTCGTGGCTTCATGGGGTTACCTCGGCACAAGTTGCAGAATTGATTGCCCTTACCAGAGCATGCAGTTTAACTGCTCAATTGAGAGTGACTATATTTACAGGTAGTCAGTACGGCTTTGGCGATGTCCATGATTTAGGGCACAAAGAGATTTCCTTGTCAAGAGCCTCATTAGAAATTGGATGCAAGGGAGAGATTTTTTGGAAGCTCTTCAGTTATGTAGAGAAATTGTAGTTGTAAATGTGTAGCTCATTAAAATGGTAACAGCTACATTGCCATGGGAAATAGGTATGCTGATTCAGTTGCAAGGTATTGTACCTTGGTGGCCTGCACATTCAATGGAACTATTGATGACAGTAATTAATACTTGGGATAAATGAAAGTACAAGAAAATGTTTCAGAAGCAGAACGACAAAGTTGGATCAGAGCAGGTTGTGGGAAAAATGCAAATGAAATAGGGAGATCAGGTGGACCTTTCAAAAGAATGCAGATGGACTTTAGTGAAATGCCTGTGTTTAATGGGCTGAGATATGTCATGGTCATTGTATGTGTCTTCTCAAGATGGGTAAAAGTCTGCCCAACCAGAAGAAATGACAGTCTCCTTGTAGTAAAACTATTATTGTGAGAATTGATTCCCAGGTACGGCATGCCAGTCTCTCTAGAATCAGATGGAGGGAGCCACTTTCACAAAGAAGTCCTGAAGATGGTTTGCACATTGTTATAAACTGAGCAAAGACTGCACTGCAGCTATAGACCTGAGGCTTTAGGTATAGTTGAACAATGAATGGGGCTAGCAAGTATCAACTAGCTAAACTTTGTGCTTCAACATCATTGCAATGGCCAGATACTTTACCTTTGGTGCTGATGAGTGTTCAAAGTATCTCTGCTACAATAATTGGCCTATCCTCACATGAAATAGTGATGGCCCATGTAATGAGACTACCTGCTGTACCTGCAATTGCACTTTTGAGCATCACAGATGGTATAATTCTCGATTACTGCAAAGGATTGGCTGGTGAGGTGCGTTCTGTTTCTAACCAGGTTGCAGCTGCCTCTCAAAGATCCGCATCAAGTACAGTGTCACAACCTAAATCTTGGTGACTGGGTGGTGATCAAGAAGCATGTTTGGAAGACTTGCCAGGAACAGAGATGGAAAGGCCCATTACAGTGTATCTTAGTAACCAACTCTGCTGTTAAGTGTGCCTGAGTTACAAATTGGGTTCAGGCATTGCACACCAAGAAAGTGAGAAATCCAGGAGAAGTGATTGTGTTCTTTCATTCTGAATGAGGAACATTGGTAACTGCACCACCACTAATCGAGAAACCAGAGTGCTGTGGGACAAGGGTAACAACAGCAGCAGCTAGAAGAAAGGAGTGAAGACTTGCAGATCGCCACACCAGGCCAAGGACCTGCTGTTTCACAAAGTGACATTGAAGTCTCTAAAGTAGTAGAAGCAGAGACTGATCCTCGATTTGGAAACGTGACTAAGACAACGTCAGTACAACTTGAAGATCCGCATGAAGGAACAAGCACTGACACAAAAAGAGTCACTCATAAAGTTGACTGGCCACAATGCGGTAATCAAGGAAGACTAAGAAAGAGCATATCAGTTGATCAGATTCCATCAACTATCCCTGAGGAGACAGAGTTAAGTAATGAAAGTGATACAGAAGGAAACCAACGGAAGCTGAGAAGATCGAAAAAGGCAAGAGTTACTTGTTAGAGGTATTCAGCACCTGAGTGGTCTTACAATGTGGCCAAAGTTGTTGGGAACTGACACGGCTTTTCGTTTTCCTTACCTTCCCTTCCTCGCCGCATTTGCTCGATTGGGTATGTATTCAGAGACTTGGGCTTGTTAAACGAGAGTATTTAACGCCCTTACCTGCTGTGAACGGCGCTTGGTTTTGTTTCTGGTTCTGACATCCGGAAGCTCTTCGCCGACCTTCTAGGACTTCCTGTTTGCTTTGCCTTCCTCTTTGCCTGGACACTGGGAGCTCGCGCTGGATTTGCAAGCGTTTCTGGATTAGCGGGACTTTGTTGATCTTCAACGGGATCATGGAGCGTTGACAAAGGACTTGCTAGGTAGTTCCCCCTCCTTCTTCCTTGCCCTTATTCCCCGCTACTTGTGGAGTTACAGTTCGTAGCTTGTTGCTGGGGATTAGCGTGGAACACGGAACTAGGACGCGACTGCATCCCTGTTTTCCCGCTTTTAGTATAGTCCTCCTGTCGGGTCTCTTAAGTGACCGGCGATTTTGCTTTGAGTCTTTTTTGGTGCATTATAAAGGGAGGTCCTAGACGGACATATTTGGGCTCTCTGGTTTGTCAGTTTCATTTCGGGTTTTTTTACCATTTACTGGCTTTTTCCCCTTTCCTGAATTAATTTCATTAAAGAAGGTGTATTGCTTTTCAACAGACCTTGCGATTGGAATAAATACCCTGGACTCCTGATACCGTGGAGTTGCCCTGTTTTATTGACAAGGTATTCGGCATTGTCTATCTCTCTATTGGACCATCATCAAACCTAGTTGGAAAGGTAAGAAAGTCTCTGTGTTGTAATACCCGGTCACGTGTGTGTGTGTGTATCTTTTATGTTTATTCAGTCTAATTCTTTCTTTTATCTTTTGTTAATTCTTCAGGGTGGCTAGGCCTCTTCCTGTGTGGTAGAGTATAGCGGAACCTTCCAGTCTCCGGGACAGTCCATGCTGGTCTCCTTGTTTTGTCCCCTTCCCCCCACCTTCTCCGGTTGCCCTTGTTCGCCCTCACATATATATTAAGGGTAGTGTCGGCCAGGGCTAAGGTAGAGGACTTGGACTTTTCTTTACTCCCGCAGTATTGGGCACTATTTGGAGTGGTGTCAGAACAAAAGTACTGAATGTCACAGTAGATGAGTTCTGTGATGCAAAACCAAAACTGTTTGAATCTCTATGACATCACCACAGTGAGCATTGTTGGATAAACAATACTTGACAAGAACAAACTGTGCAATTACATAAAAACTTGAAAAAGGTTAAAAGGTAGAGTAAAGGACATAAAAGAGACTGGCACTAACTAATTTCTATTTTGTTATGTTAAAGAAGATTTACCTTGGTCTGTGTCTGCAGTAGAAGAGTAGGCCTAACATTTTTAGAAGAACACGGAGTAGGGTTAAGGATAGTCCATACAAAGATTGTTCGCTGATAGCTAATGACTTAAGCTATTTACAGAATTATATGTTGAATTTTGAATTTGACTCTATCTATTTTTGTTCTAGACAGACGTGTTGCCTTAGAAATAAGCGCAAATATGTTATGTGTTCGTTTTTTGTTATAACAGTAATAATGTTTACAATAGTGCTTGTACGGTTTTATTTAACACCTCAGAAAGATATTAGATCTGCAAATGCAACTAATATTACATGAGTGATGAAGAGCAATTGAAGGCTTCATTTATTGAATACAATAGAGAGGATTACACAAGTGTATATTCTAGGTTAGTACAAGAATCACACACTCCATGGGAGCAAAATACTCCTACTACGTCTGTGCTCATCTGCCATCTCCAGCATAATAAGAAGTCACATATTATCTTATGCCATTATCCTATGGAATTTCATGTAGTGTACTGCTTTCACTCGAATATAGATGAGATCATTGTGAATATTTCTATTTTATGACTTAATACTTTCTAGGATGCCTTTAGTAGAAAGCATACATTTACACTCGCCAGCAGAAGAAATGTACAAAGTCTTATCAAAACAATTTAACCTGCTTAACAAGGCAAATAGAGAACATTTTATTATGGATTTTGATGAAAGAAACTTAACATAGTAAAGATAAACATAGTAATGTTTTGAAAAATGTTTGGAAGAAAGAAGAAGATGGATTTAGAAAGAAAATGGTTTTCGAGAAATTAAGATTGGGCAGTCAACAGAAAGGGAAAACTTTGCATTCACAGAAGAAGGACACCAAAAGGACCTAGACAAGTTGGGATTAGTAGTTGTGCACATACATTCAAATTAATGTGCGGAGTATGGCACGTTTTACAGGCAGAAGAACAAATCCAGGAATTTATTTTGTTTGTGGACAAAATGCTTATTCCCTGCCGCCAGTTGATTGGGAGGGTATTTGCTATTTAGTGGGCTATTTCCTAAAATGTACCATGTGAATAGCATAGATACATTAACAATGACACCAGCACAGAGTCGGACATGTAGAGCAGAAAGAGGAGGCAATTTAGTGGGAGACATATTTTGTGCAACTGTTCCTACTGTAGGAGAGCTCCAAGAACCAAGGTATTCAGCCACTTGTAGGTCAGCTGTTTTGCAGCAGCAGCCTGAATCTCCAATGCCTGGACACCCACAAATCGAATAAAGTCCTCATTATTTCAGGGGACCATCCTTACTTCAGAATCTCCAGCCGGCCCACCCTCTATTGGCTCTCAGAGGGAGCAAGGGATCTAGTGACACCAGATCTGCAGTGTGAGTCCACAAATGTCTCAGTATTATTAGTACAGAGCAGATCCCCACAGTCCAAAGGGGATTCACAACCTGCTGGTCAGCTCACCTCTTCCGCTCTACTTCTTGACTGTAGAGGAGCTGGAAAAGAGAGGTGGGGAGTTCTACAACTCTATAGTTCTATAATGTGAGAGTCCCTACCCAATCCAGTTAATATTTCACTGGATGCCTATTCCTTCATTTGTTTTTTAGGTATAGAACTGTGTGTCTGTGCCCAATAAATGAGCCAACTGCAACAACAGAGTGAGGGATGGAATGCTTAAATTGACCTCAACCACTGGCAATTGCTTGGGCAGTATTCCAATCCATGATTTTCTGCTCACCATGCCACATTAGACAAAGACTCACCTTAGGCAAATTTGTACCAACCCTTGTCCCTATGGTAGCTATCTATTCCTGCCTTGGGTTGCTTGGGTTACAGTTCAGGAAGGATGTGGCGTGGCAATTCAGGCAGGACTGTTCCCATGCGAGCAGGGTTGTGGCTAATTTGAATATGGCTGGGTCCAAACTGAGGTTACATAGTGGGCATAAGAACAATAGGTTTGAGTGCTACCCCAACCCATTGTTAGTGCTTAGACTCACAGCAAGCATTAATCTCATCACCTTTTTGTGTTTTTTGTGTACACCTCTAAGTGGCACGGATATGCCCAGACATGGATCCTGTGCTCAGTGTGCCACTGGCATCAAGCAACACCCAAATCAAAAGACCCACTCAGTGCAAAATTGGTCTTCAGTTGCATATGTTCTGGTTAAGCGAGGACCTGGACTGGCAGTTAAATCTGGACTCCTCCTACTGAAGTAGGGTCAAGAATGATTTGCAAATAGCTGGGTCCAAACTGAGATGGCATGGGTAGCAAAAGAACAATGGATAGGAATGCTACCCGATCCATTGCCAGTGGTTATACTTATGGCAAGCATTCCTCTAATCACCATTTGTGTGTTGCTGGACCGTCTCACGTGGCAAGGGTATCACCAAGCTTGGGTCTTGTGCTTATTGTGACACTGGGACAAAGCTACACCAAAGTGATGAGCCTCAATCAGGCCAATGGCTGGTATTGGGTTGCCCGTGGTCTGGTTTAGGGAGAATCGGGCATGGCAGTTCAGGAGCACTGTGGTTACTGGAACAGGGTCAAGGCTGGTTTGCATATGGTTGGGTCCAAACTGAGATGGCACCGTATGCAAAGAAAGATAGTTTGGAATGCTACCCTAGGTGATTGCCACTGGGCATATATATTACACGCATTCCTCTCATCATCTTTTGTGTGTTTGCCATAAATGAGCCAGCCAGAGTTAGTATTTTTTATGATACAAAATATTTAAACAAGTTCAAGTTCTTTACTGGGGATCAGGCACATAGCTCCTTTGTTCGCAATGCTTTCATTGGACAGAGTAGCATTGTATAATGAAGGGGCGGTGTGATATTGAATCAGGAAGTAGGAATTGGAATGCTAGGGGTTAGGAACTATCCTAGCCCATCTCCTACCATTTACCACCGCTTGGTTCAATTCTTATGAGAGCGGTGGTGGATGGGAGAGTAATGCTTACCACCAACAGAAAAATGTCAGTCAAGCTGGTGGGCAAGGCTGTGGGGAAGGAGGTAGAAATGGCTGCCCTCAACCTACGCAGGCCTTATTTTGAAAGGTGGACACTAAACGTTGCAGCTCACATCCGATGTACTATAGAGCTTAAAGTGATATAAACTCCTTTATTGCCCTTTATGGTCATTGTGTCTGGAGCTGCTGTGCAATTATCCTCTGTCAAAAATTAGATATGTTTAGCACTGGCGAAGTGCTGAAGTCGTTAGCACCACTGAGGTACCAGCTGCCTATCACCAAGTGTTTCTGCATAAGATGTCCAGATTACTAATGCAGTTTATTGTCCCTCGTACATCACTGGAAAGGAATACACTTTGGACTGGTCTCTGCTGCCAACGTATTTCAGCATCTTATGAGTGAGTTCATGAGACGTGTTAACATTCTTTGTATTTCCAAAATAATGTCGATGTGATGAATGCGCATACACATAATACTGCGTGAGAAAACGAATTGATGGTGAGGCATTTGATTTGTAAGTTGCCTTTGATATAGTTATTTATTTGTGGAATCAGTCTTACAAAGCAGAGAAGGTAATGCTTGCCCAGGCTATGTATGACGCACCTTTGCTATGGAGTATAGCTGATGTGAGGTCATTCTCGAGTCTCGCATATTTATTCCAAGCATTTGCCTATTTTTCTGCAATATCAAATGCCCCTGTAGAAATACTCTCTCTGTAAGTGTGATCTGGAGAGTAAAACGTATTTGATTTGATGAAATGCAGAACTTGAAATACACTCTCTCTGAAGGGCTTTGAGATCCCAAATTAGGCAACATAATCACCACATGTCAGATAAAACAGAAAGCTGATTAGCTTTCATATTCACGATTTTCATGCCTTTTGAGGAAAAGTCGTGGCTTGTGATAGAAAGAGAAGTGTTTTCCATCAGTCACTATAGCAGTTTCATTATGTTGCACACTGATGTTTGTGGAGAGATCTTCGTGTTTTCTTCATTATTGTCAATGGAAAGAAAGATGAGTGTGAACAGCAACGCAATCTATGAAATCGAATGAATAGGGGCGATCACAGTGAAGTGTGTGAGTCTTCGAGATGCTTTCTGGAGGTACAGGATCATCAGGCCCCCTGGTGGAAGGGGGCAAAAACAAATATACCCTATTAAAACATGACAACTTCAAGGGCACACTCCAACCGTGCAATCGCTGTTACCCTTTTCAGATACCGTGTAGTTACGAAGCTCAAAGATGAAGGTCCACAGAGAGCTTCCATAAGGAATGGCTTAATTTAAACAGGAGTCTCTCTACTGGTCAGTTTTCATAGTTTGCAGGGGTTGAAAGTTTACAACCTCAGTGGAAACTGCACCAAACACTTCCAAAACAGGGGGTACCAAACAGGCTCAAGGCGTCTTTGAGTGCAGCCTGAGCAAACAGTGAATATTCCAGAGATGGAGACTTTCCCGCCACTGTTCCTTGTATGGCAGATCATCACCCACGGTCTTGTAAACTTGATTCCTGGGTGCCTTCTCACATCTTCTGTTGAACAGCAGGCCACTGGGCTGTGATATCCTATTCTAGAGAGACTTTCTTCTGAGGGGTACTCTCATAAAGTCCGTATCCATAGTAGTTTCCTTGCTCAATCAAGCAGACTCGAGCAGCACTTCTAGCAGAGTTTACCAGCCCTAAGCCTTCTTCCTGATTTGGCAAAGGAGCTTTCAGTCAGATACTCCAGCCCTGCAGCTCAGTAGATAACCCAGGCACAATGGAGTTCCTTACCATGTAAACATTCCCTAATTAAACTTGCTTAACTGTTTTTTTCTTTAAAGAGTTTCAAGCAAGAGGATTCAGGCTTCCACAGAGAACGAGATCCACCCGAGACGACGAGCTTATGGGCCAGGTATTGTTGTATCACATATTGTCAAGTTTATGGGCTGTGGAAATCATCTTGAAAATGTTACTGGCTTCAATGGGAAGATACCCGGGGCAGATTAGCACTGATGTGATGTGGTCATACCTGCGAGTTCCTGAAACTAACCTTGCAGTAGCATGAAGAACAAACTTCTCAAGGACCAAGTGCACATATAGTGCATTTCCAAAGTCAAGCTTGGAGAGCATTAGAGTTGTTTTCCTGATTTAAGATAATTACCAGTGATGAAAGGTTTACTGCCTCTGGAGCTTGAAAAATGATGCACAGGTTGTTTGTGATTGATTTGATTGACGTTTTTCTTTGCTATGTGTGGTTGTACCCTTATACCATGTTGGTTCCTTGTGCCTAGATATTGCAAGACAGAGCAGCAAGTGAGGCCCTGTCAGGTCAGTATGCCATTAGAGTACTGGTCAGGGAATTTTAGCTTTTGCAGTGAAGTAGTGAACGAGAAGCATCCTGCAATTTTACAGTGGCAGCTCCAGGTGGGGCTCCTAGGTAGACCACCTTTACCAGCCTAGCTGTGGAGCTTGAGAATAGAGCAGTCAAGGCAAACATGTCTATTTACTTTGGCCCATTATAGATTCCCAGCCCCCTCAGATCAGATTCTGCTCCTGCATGAGCCTAGGTGGCTTCATTGAGAAAGCAAGTTTGATAAGCTGAGATGCCAAAGCTGCCTGACTCCTGATTGGGGAGGCTATCCTTCAAGCAGCTGGTTAAATCAGCGGAACTAGGACATGAATAGTCTACAATCGACCAGCACTTTCGTTAATAATAAAAGATGTGGCACATTTTTTCAACTTTAACCAAGTTGCCTTGTCGTAATCTCCTCCTTTACCCTGTGCTTTTTTGTGTTCATGTTGTTGCATGTCCATTATATGAAAGAGAGAGGGTGATGGTGACGCAGCTATGTACCATCAAATTAAACCAGGACGTGTTTGTCCCCTGACACCCTTCTAACGTTCATTGGAAGATTGAATGGCTCATTCAGAGTGTATTCAGAATCCTGTAGTTGGGCAGATATAGTAATGATAATCAGAGGAGACACCTTTCATTCTCAAAGCGGAGCTGGAATAAATATTTTTCACACACTTAATGAGATGGTACAGAATGCCTTACTTAGCAACATAATTGTACCTGAATCAGAGATCATGTACATGCAGAACTCCAATAATACTGTATCCCTGAAAATAATAAAGGGGTAATTGCATAGCTCAGGTTTAACAGTCTGCAACCTATAGTATTTATTCCTATGCAGGCTAATTGTTATACCAGGCACCATTGGCGTGGGTCTTCCGTTAATTTTTTTGCCTTTACCTCCTGTGTTTTGCTGTGAGTTGGACTCCATTTTTGCTGGTCTCGATGCTTTGGGCACTTTGTCACTTCTGTTCAGTGCCAAAGTGCAAGTGCTCCCTTTGTAAATTATTATTATGGATTAGTGGTTTCATGATTGGCTTATTTGATTTATTTGTCAGACCCTACTACAGTGCACTATGTGTGCCCAAGGCCTGTAAATCAAATGCTGCTGGTGGGCTTGCAGCACTGATTGTGCCACCCACAGAAGCAACTTGTAAAATGTGACTCAGACCTGCCATTGCTGAGCCTGTGTGCAGTCTATGACCGCCATGTCGACTTGGCAAGTGCACACACTTGCAAGTCCCTAAACCTTCCCTTTTCTATATTAGTAACCCCTGAGGTAGGCTCAAGGTACCCCTGTGGCCTGAGTGCATAGTATGTGAAATGTAGGACATGCCTAATTGTGTGTGGCATGTCCTGATAGCGAAATACAGTCAATTTCGTTTTTCACTGTTGCAAGCCTATATCTTCCCATAGGACAGAATGGGGAGTTTGTTTATAACATCTTATAAACATACCTGACCCTAGGAACAAGATGGAAAAGTCAAGTTTAGTATGCCTGAACTCAGAATGCAAAAGTGCATCTTTTAGTGAGGGTGATTTTTGCATTCTGTGTTTGAAAATACCACTTTTAGAAAGTAAGTATTTTCTTGCCTAACCCTCCAGTGTGCCTCTGCTAGGTTTGTGTATTGCATGTCCGGCTTTGGATGACGGGGGTTGGAGAGGGGCAGTGGCTCCAGAAGTCTGATGAGTCAGGGCTCGGTGGAATAGACCTGGGCTGCATTTAGAGTAGGGGGAGGAGATTTCCTTTTCACCTGAATGGGCCTGGTCTGCCTACAACAATGCTGCCTCCACCTCCTACCAGGAAGCTACACCATTGAAGACAGAACTGGTTTTGGCTAGGTACAGACACTCTCTGCCTTCGGAGAACAAAGGATTTTGTGGTATAAATATTGGTCCCAGACCCCAGAACTTTAGATCACTTCTGGGAAATCAAGAGGAACCTTTGCCAAGGAGAAGAGCCGGATAAGCTGAGGAGGAATACAGCCCCTGTGCTGTTTGCTATCTGGGGTTGACCTGCAGTGGCTGCTTGCTACCAAGGAAAGGAGAAAATGACTTGGCTGTTTGCTTTGCCACCTGCTTGAAGAAGAAGATCTCCAAGGGCTTGAAAATGAGCTTGCCTCATGTTCTGAAGTCTCAGAATTACAAAGACTTCATCCCTTCGTCTCTTTGCATCTGGAACTGCTGTTTCAGCTGCTTCAGAAGGAAACTGTAACACCGACGCTGGTGAGCGATGCCGTAACCTGCACCGAAGCCGTGGGCACCGCTCGTGATGAGCACGAAGCACAGCCCCGACTTACACTGGATGCCCAACGCCTGCTGACGCATGCCACATCGACTTCAAAACCATCATCGAGGCCGCTGCTTGCACCGTTGCCGAGGACACCGCTTGTGACGTCCACGATGCACCGTTCCGACTCGCACCAACTTCATCGACACCGGTGCTTCATCAACGCGGCGCCGATCCTCGACGTTGGTGACTCCCGAATCCATCGACATCGCACCGTCGTAAGGAACCAATGCCTCGCCGTCATTTGTGACATCACCTCCCCGACACAGTAAGGAACCGAGGTCTCATCTCCCCTGCGCTGCAGTAAGGAACAGAGGCATCACCTCCCCTGGGGTCGTAAAGAACCGACGCCGCAGGTGCCAATGAAGCATCACCTCCCCGACGCCTTGCACCCTCTTTGCATTCATCAATTCCAAGGTACTGGTCTTTGTAGGTCTGCTTGACTCTGCGCCCGATGCCGCGCACCTCACATTCGTCGCTGTTCTTTAGGAATTTCATCTGTCACGACGTCATAATAATTCCAGGTGGAGTTATTTGTTGATTTGAGTGAATAATATATTTTTTTTCACAACTCAATTTTATTGTTGAAAACCGATACAGATCCGACATCATATTGAACATCAGTAAAAGATAATGACAAGCAGCATTGATTTAAACATTTTCCATGATAAAATATCCATGTTGGTCTAAAAAACACATTAAAAAGAAAAATGAAATGTTAATAACAAACAATAGTGCCATAACAATATCGCTGGAGGCCTCCAATGATCTAAGACATGTAGGTTGATGCAATTTAGTACATACATATATTAGGTCTACCAATATCGTAGCAAAATACCATTTACCCAACAAATCTTCGATAGCAGAGACAGAGGCAGGAGGATCTAAGTCTAGTCCCCTGTAGTCCGCCCACCGCTTCCATATCTTCTAGGGTGTCTGGGGACACCCTCTCGCTGTAAAGACCGGGACTTCTAGACCCATACAGTCCTTTCTTCCAAGTTGCAACCAACGGCGGAGACTCACACTTCCATACCCTAGCCACATTGCGCTTAGCCAGCGTGAGGCTGAGAAACAGTAAGTGGCGCTTATATCTATTGCCACATATTTCCTCAGTTATACGGAGCATGAATAACCAAGGCATGGGTTGAATGTCCCAACCCAGGATCTCCGAAAAGCACGCAGCAACCAACCTCCAAAACCGCGACAAGGATGTGCACTGCCATATTGTGTGGAAGAAGTTGCCCTCAGTTTCCCCACATCGCAAGCATCTAGGGGACGCAATCAGCCCCGCCCGCCACAGATTTCATCTGGTGAAGTACACCCAATGCAGGTACTTGAATTGGATCAGCCGCAGGTGGGCAGCTATCGCTGTGCCACGTGGGGATTCGAGCACCTCCACCCAATCATCCTCATCAAGGGGCCCTAGGTCCAGCTGCCAGGCCTCCTGTGTTTTGTGTGGTGTGGTGGCTGTATTATTAATGAGCGTAAGGTAGATCATTGTGATTCTCTGATTCCCCCAGATCACCCATAAAGACTTTGGCCTCAATGGCGTTAAATTAAGGTATAGTATCTTGTTGCGCCAAATATGGGGAGAGGGCATGCCTCAGTTGTAAATACTTGTAAATTTGTGTGTGAGGCATATTAAATGCTGTCCATAGTTCTTGGAAAGACTTCAAGCAACCTTCACGCATAACTGCCCCTACTGTATCAATGCCAATGGCCTCCCAAACCCGAAAACCAGGTAGCTGCATCACTTGAGATAGCTGGCCATTGTGCAATTAGGGGATTTCCCTTGTCAGTTTACCCCCCAGCCCATCGCATGCAGTGCTCGTTTCCAGACCGCAAATACCGTCTTGGTCGCCGGCGGTAACGCCTTAAGCTGCGAGCTGGAATATAGGACCTGGTGAAACTACATGACCCCATTCGCCAACACTCCACTGCATATGCTGGGTCCCTACGATCTCCATACCACCAGTCATTAAGGACCAATCTGTGTGAGGCTGGATGATAGGCCTGAACATCTGGAGTGGCAATATCACCACCATAGGCAGATTGACAGCAGGTTTTCAGAGCAACACGCGCCGCTCCTCCCTCCCAGAGAAAGCGAGCAAGGATTGCGTGTAACTGCCAGAACCAGGCCAGTCGGATGTAATAAGGGTTATTCTGAACCTGATAAAGTATGTGGAACAGGGATACCATTTTGAATTTGGCAGATATGCCAAGTAAGGAGAGCGACAAATGAGACCACATGCGAACCTGGTCTGCCGTCTACACCCGCAGGGGAGCCAATTTCCTATCCCATGAAAAAGATTGGGATGTGGATAGAAACACCCCCAGATATTTAAAACCATCCGGAACCATGGTGACTGCTTGAGACCATGCGCCCACCCAATATCCGCAATGCAACGGCCACAGATATGATTTGCTACTATTCATGTAGAGGCCAGAGGTCTACCCGAATATCTGTATGACCTGAAGAAGACGCGGGTCGGTCACCTCCAGTCGGGTGAAGAAGAACAGAACGTCATCCGTGTATAACGCAATGCGGTCAGACACCTCTCTCGACCCCTCAAAGCCCCGGATCTGGGCATTGAGCCTTACCCACGCCACCAATGGTTCCATGGCCAAGGAAAACAAGTATGGAGATAGGGGGCAGCCCTGACGAGTGCCCCGTGCAACAGTAAAGTTGCCTGAGATGGAATCTGTGATCCTAACAGATGCCGATAAGTCGGTATATAGCAGCCGTGTGAGGGATTGCAGGCGAGTGCCAATATTTAAGCGACTGAGCAGGGCAAAAAGATAGACCCAACTAAGCAAGTCAAAGGCTTTGACCATATCGTCCAGAAGTAATGCCGCAGACTCCCCCAAGTCGTCCACCGCTGCAATAGCATTATGTGCTCTACAAATATTGTGGCGTGTAGCCCGGCCGGGCATAAATCCCGATTGATAAGAGGAGTTCTGAAACGTATGGAACAAGGCGATTTGCGATTAAGCTGGCCAATAGCTTGGCTTCCATGTTTAAAATCGAGATCGGATGATAGGACAAATGGAGTTCCGGTGTGCGACCTGGTTTGAGGAAGACTACTATTTCGGCATGCCTCCAGTGCAACCGTCTTTGGCTGCTGCATTAAGGGCCGCGAGGAATAGTTATGTTATGTTAAATATTTTTATAACGCGCAATAGTTACTCCGAGGAGTGTCCCAGCGCGACGCCATGTGAGGAGAACTAAAGTAAGAGGCTATGGAAACAGATGGGTTTTAAGGAGACGCTTAAAACAGAGTGGGTCCTGAGTATTGCGCAGGAAGAATGGGAGAGCATTCCAGGCCACGGCAGCTTTAACCGCAAGCGAGCTGCCCCCAATCCTGGACCGGGAGAACCGCGGAACCCTGGCCAACAAAAGAGCTGATGAGCTAAGTGCTCTAGTCGGGATGTAAAAGGCAAACCGCCTCTGCAAGTAAATGGGACCCAAATTGTGGAGGGCTTTGTGGGCAATGACCAATGCTTTAAACTTAACCCTCTCAGCCATGGGCAGCCAGTGCAGGGCATGAAGATGAGCACGAGCACTACTACTTCTAGCGATACCAAGAAGGAGCCTTGCGGCCGCATTCTGGATCACTTGTAGTTTGTTCATGGAGTAGCCGGGTAAGCCAACATATAGGGCATTGGCATAGTCCAGACGGGACAATAGCAGTGCCCGAACAACCGTTTCCTTAGCAGATCTAGGAAGAAGAGGGAGAAAACTCCTAAGAACCTTAAGAAGGCCAAAGCAGTCGCCCGAGACCTTCTTCACCTGGACCGAAAATGACTATCCTCAAACCAAACTCCTAGGTTTTTAGCGGAGCTCCCATTAGAAGAAATCCGGAGGCCAGATCTTACATCTAAAGTCCAAGGGGAAGTTGCCATAAAGAAGGATCTCCAATTTGTCTTCATTGCACTTGAGTTGAGCTCTAGCAAGACAACCAAATACTGAAGACAAACACTTCTGCACAGGCAAGACGGAGTCCTCCCCCTTGCCCCAGGTAAAAAGAAGCTGGGTGTCATCGGCATAGGCTATCACCTTAGCCCCCAACTTCTCGGCCAAAAAGACCAGAGGGGTAAGATAGATGTTAAAGAGGGGGGGGCTAAGGGACGAGCCCTGGGGGACACCTGTGGAGACCTCCTGCAGGGAAGAGGCGGCCGGAGGCACCCAAACCTGTTGGGTACGACCCTCCAGAAAAGACCTCAACCAGGCCAGAGGCAAACCAGAGACCCCAATCTCAGAGAGGCGGGCGAGCAGTCTGGTATGTGGCACCGCGTCGAATGCTGCTGACAAATCAAGCATTACCAGAGCTGCTCTGCCACCAGCATCTAAGCAGTCCCGAATAGCTTCCGAGATCTCAACTAGCGCTAACTCCGTGCTGTAAGATGCCCGAAACCCAGACTGAGCTGGGTGCAGGGCCTCAGATCTTTCCACAAATTCGGAGAGTTGTCTGGTTACTACCTTCTCACATACCTTAGCTAGGCTGGGGAGGAGGGAGATACGGCGGTAGTTGCTGGGCAGCGCGGGGTCAAGGGACGGTTTCTTCAATAAAGGAAGAATTTTTGCCTGTTTCCATTCCGGCGGAACCCGAGCCTCCCCAAGGGAGAGGTTAATAATAGCATTGACCTCCGAATTGATGGTCTCCACAACTGCCGCCAGCAGTCTGGCCGGGCAGAAATCTGAGGGCGAACCGGACTTAAGGCCTTTAAGTAATTTCAGAGTGCTAGCCATATCAACAGGAGAGAAGACCGACATGACGTAATTCAAAGCACCCTGAAGAGGCATAGTAAGTCCATCTTCCAGCCGGGAAGCCGCACACACAGGCAAAGACTGCTGTATCAAACGGATTTTATCCGAGAAGAAACAGGAGAGGGTGTTGCACCAGTCATCCGTCGCCGGGCCAGAACAGTTGAGTGCAACAGGGGATGTAAAACTCTGGACTATGTGGAAAATCTCCTTCGAATTATTACAGGCCTGCTCAATGCACTCGGTGAAATATAGCTTTTTAGCCTGGAAGATGGCAGACTAATAGATCTTTTGCTTAGCCCTCAGAGCGGCCTTGGCCAGAGGACAGTACTCCTGGCGGCGCCAGGTCCGTTCCAGCTTTTTGCAATCTTGTTTGAGCGTGTGCAGCTCAGCCGAAAACCAGGGTTTTGATGGCGACACTCTCGAAGACCGAGAGGAGGTGGGAGTAGCCAGCAAGGTCATAGACTTGTCTAACCAGTTAGTAAAGCCAGCGAGACTCCCCTCCAGCGAGTGCCATTAACTGGGACTGGTTATATTTGAGAAATTAGCAGGGGAAACCGTTGAGGCCCGGCACCTTGCCTGAGTTCATGCTAGCTAGGGCTGTCTGTATCTCATCTATCGACAGTGGGGCATCTAAGACGTCCTGCGTCATATCTGAGAGAGACCGTGGGGGAAGATCATCAATGAATTTATAGACAATGTCAGAAGACAACGTCTCCCGGGAAGGATATGGGGTGGTAAAATAGGAAGCAAAACTAGTTGCTATTAGCTGTGGATCTGTAAGAATCACTCCCTCAGAGACCTGTATCGTTGGAATTGCCAGGAGCTGCAATGATCGCTGATTCAAGCGATGTAGCATAGCACTCATCTGATCTCCCCACTGGTATATCCGGCTACGCGGTGCAAGCCAGTAACGCCATGCCTCGTCCAGGAGCTTGCTAGCATATATTTGTTGAGCACTGAGCAGCTGTCTACATGCAGTGCCCCCCCGGACCCCTGACTACTACGTTCAAAGTCTATCAGTCTGGCTTCTGCCTGAATTATTTTCTCCCTACATTGTCTACGTCTCGCTGCGCAAGAGGCGATGTCGATCCGTCTAAGTGTAGGCTTCATAGCCTCCCATAGTGTCATAGGAGAGGAGACTGTCCCGGCATTGAGTGAAAGGTAGTCAGTAATGGATGTGTGGATATGCAGCCGATATTGCTTATCCTGGAGGAGCCAGGGGGAGAGCCACCATCGGAATGAGGATAGCCTCGGGCCCAAGGTCAGCTGAATAGATACAGGTCAGTGATCCGATAAACCTCGTGGCAATATCTCGGTGGATTTTAGTCTTTGGGCATGAGTTTCTGACATAAACAGATAATCAATGAAAGAAAATGACTTGTGCACGCTGGAAAAATATGTGTATTCATGTGCAGTCAGTGTATATCCCGCCAGGTGTCTGTCCAGCCCATGCCCTGGATCATTGGCAGCAATTTAGATTCCTGAGGCGATGATGGCTTCCCTCCGCTACGCCATCTATCTAGCGCCGGACACAACACATCATTCCAATCACCTCCCACCACCGTGAATCCCGACGGGATCTCGGTCCATAATCCTGTCAATCTCTCTATCAAATTCCATGCCAATGGGGAGAATGCAGCGATCTAGAGACCACCATATTTCGCCCCTGGGGGTCAGACCATGACTTACTGTGGACAAAGGGAATGTTGCAATGAACAAGGATCGCTACACCTCGGGAGCCCCTGGTAAACCCAGAATGAAATATCTGTGCAAATCTGAAGCACGCTAGACATGGCGTCTTGGTGCCCAATAGGTGGGTCTCCTGCAGTAGCAGTACATCCGCTCTGTATTGCTTTGCTTGTCGCAGCACTGCCCTCACTTAATTTTGGCTAGGAGACCACTGATAGTCCACTGATGATTTTGAGGTCCCGGCCCTCTGGCATCTCCTGATTATGTGATACGCCTGGTATGGGAATCCCACAGGACAGTATGGGCTATAGATGTAGTCGACCAGTCTAAGACTGTGCAGAAATGGATTGAAAGGGCACTAACCCAAAATATTTGCAACAGAAACTCCCAAAGAAAACCCCAACCCCTTCTCCCCCACCCTAAAACCTCATAAACATAGTAGTATCTATCGCGGCATGCAATGCAGCCAACCCCAAACGGGGGATGGTAGCAACATGCAGCCAATGGATCCCCTGAAACAAACCCCTGCACATATTAGTGTCTTATAGCAGAGGGAAACTTGTACGTAGTAGCCCAAATGGTAATGACATCCCAAGATGAGTTCAGTCTGCAGCTATAGCAGATCAGAACAGCATTCAGGTTGCAGCTTACCCCGGTTGGTCCTCTGTCAGGTGCCAGCGAGACTGGCTACGGGTCTTGGAGCGCATCTTGGAGCATGAACGGTGACGCTATTTTTCAACTACCCCCAGAGAATCATTCCCTTAGCCCCCGAAGGAAGATACAGAGTCAAGTCTAGGGGAGGTGTGCAGTTTGGGCTTGATGGTCTCGTCGGTCCAGCAAAACACCTTTTCAGGTGTTTCAAAGAAGTGTGTACTTGACTGGTAGATCACTCTAAGGTGGGCTGGGAAGAGCAAAGAGTATTGAATCTTAAGGCCGTGGAGACGTGCCTTCGCCTCCATGAACGATTGCCTACTCTGCTGTACCAGTCTGGTGTAATCCGGAAAGATCATTATACATTGGGAGGCGAATACCAGATTCTCTTTAAGGCGAGCCTGTCGCAATATGGTGTCTCGATCTTTATAGTTGAGGAGTCATACGATTATCGGCTGGGGATGTGCACCAGGTGGCGGCTTCTGTATTAGAGCCCAATGCGCGCGCGATCGATTATAAAGCAGGGAGAGACTGCGTCCGGGGGGAGCGAGTCCAGCAACCATCTGGTCAGAAAGTCATCGATGTGGCTGCACTCGCTGCCCTCGGGAAATCTGATGAAATGGAGATTGATGCGGCAAGCCCGCCCTTCCGCATCTTCCACTCTTCTTGCCAGACCTTTCGTTAGTGTCTTGAGAGTGTGAACTTTCTTTTGAAGGCCGGCCACTGTGTCTTCAACAGTGGAGATCCGGGACTCCGTCTCTGTAATCCTCTGCACGGCGCTCTGAAGGTCCTGTAGAAGAAGCATGACGTCGGAACCAACGGCCCGATCTTGGCCTCAAGAGTCTACCGGGATTGTGTGATTGACGCTAGTAGCGCCGCATTGTTTGGCATAGCTGCGTCAGTATTTCCTTGGCCCGGCCCCTGCGACACTGCCCCGGTAAACTTATCAATTGTACTTTATTTGGATTCTATTACGGTAGTTTTATCCTTGGCCATGCTGTAAGGATATATAAGTCGCAGTTCTCCTGCACCCGAGCCCAGCAAGCTCACTCTCCACGATACAGTCCAAAGAGGGCCACTGGCACTCCGCAACTCCTATATCTGAATGAAGTGGCCATGGGAGGGCCGCCACGTCCACAAGCCACACTGAAATTATCCAGCTGCTTCTGTGAGCCGGGCACCCTCCACCTCCCCTAGCGGGTGCTAACCCACTCGCACAAACCTGCCACTAAGAATATAGGTGGGGCATCCCACCGCCCACAGCGGCAACAACGCTGGGGCACAGCACTGCCAAGATCCGGGGGCTCAGGCAACACAGCAAGCGAGGCCGCCCGGCCATCCACCGTGGCTGCCGGAGCACAGAATCCGCTTGAAAGTGGCAGGGACACGGCCTCACACCCCGCGTATCCATCCACCGCGGATCTACAAAGTAAGGCAGTCAAGCAGGAGAGGGGTGCCCTAAGTCCGCGTGGCCGGCCGCACTGTCTAGGACCCCGAGAACACTGGGGTCCATGGTCCACAGGCTCGCCGTGGCTTGAGTTAGCCGCCGAGACCCCCAAGGCAGCAGTGATCCGATGCACATAGGCAGGGCCCCAAATCACCGCCACAGGCCTTCCTACCTGCAGGAACGCAGCTCAGTCTGCAGCACCATCTGTCCCCAATGAACAGCGCTCGAGCCTCCGCTCACTGGCCCCCCAACACGGGGAGTCACCAGCCCCGCTCACGAATGCCGCACACCTCGGGTTCCCACAGAGCCCGCCACGGATCTTGATCGTCACTCCGGAACCAGCAGCAAGTGTCAGTAAGGCGCTATAAAGTCTCCTCCAGTGCAGAGCTCGGTTAGTGGTAGGGATGTGTCAGGATAATTTAAGGATTTCGGGTGGGCTACAGGGAACCCCCGGAATAACCTATTTTTAAGGATATTTTTTATACTGTATTGTGGATTTTTGTTGTTTGGTCTTGTTTTGGTTTAGATAAAGATTACTTATTTTTCTAAACTGGTGTGGTGTTAATTTGTAGTGTTTTCACTGTGTTACTGTGTGTGTTCACAAATGCTTCACACACTGCCTCTGAGATAAGCCTGTCTGCTCGTGCCTGCTCATGCCAAGCTACCAAGGGGGTGAGTTTGGGATTATTTAAGAAGTGTATCCCCCTTACCCTAACTAGAAGCAAGGGTCTCAATTTCACACTACTCAGCCAGCACCCACAGTTGGCACCGGCTGGAGCAGCCAATTGTTGTTCAGATGGATCCCCACCTGGGGCACCAACAATATGTCAGTTGTCAGTGTCCATGGGGGAGTCCAAAGTCCCTCGGAGCTCTTGATGGCTCCTTGGCCAGCACCATACTGCCAGGAGCCAGCTGATATATTTCTCAAATCCGGAGCGAGCAGCTTTTTTCTCTGCTCCCGCTGGACAGGAGCAAAATTGTGTTCTCTGCCTGGGAGTGTGTTAACAGAGAAAAAAGTTTATATTCCCTGCCTGCACACTCCTACACAGGGAACACAGCAGTGTCCCAGAGGATGGGGTTCACAGGACACTGCTTGACCAGGCTTTGAGGATTGGGTCCCTGGAACCAGTCTACAGCTCAGGAAAGGTGGCCCAAAGCCCCCTCCCAAAAACAAGTGGGTCTTGGGGTTGGGGTCCCTGGGGCCACTATTAGGCTTGGGGGGGAGCCCTTATGTTCCTACCCCTTAATGTTTACAACGGCCCTGTGGATCTTCTGTGGCACAAAATAAGCTATTATTTTTTTAAGCACTACACAATCTACCTGATCAGTGGCATGTCCTTCCACCAATCACCCTTGGAACCTCCAATTTTCTTGTCCCTTGCTACATTGATCACCCCCAAACTTTCCAGGGAGGAACTGAGGTGGGTGTGACTTTTGTTTTTGGAAAGTGTAGTGAATATTTGTCAAACTTATAAGCAAGACAAAAATGCCTTTTCTAAGAAAACGTGGTCCAAGCTATAACTACCCAGTGACAACCACCACTGGGTAATACATATATGTTGGAAATTGGGTTTCTGGTTGAGGGGGATTGAAATCTTACTCAAGGAGCAACCACAGTTTGCATCAGGGTATAGTCACAAGCAACCCCAAATTAATCTTTGCTTAACCCCAAAAAAACCTGTGCTTAACCAACTGGTAGCGTGGCACAAAAGCAGTCAGGCTTGCCTTAGAAGCAATGTTTAAAGTATTGATGCAGCGCTTCAAACTGAAATAAAGTGAAAACCCAACACAATGAAAATCCCACATTCATTTGGAAAAAAACTGTAAATTTCATAAATTATTTGCGACCAAAACGACCAAAATTCAATCAAACAAAATAGGAGATATGCAATTTTAAAGATTTAAGTGAAAATAGTGCCTAGAAATGCAACGAGCCAACTGTGGTTATCTAGTTGGGCCAGACCAGAGCAAAGTCATAAGTTTAGGCCTACCCTGATGAAATGTGTGCCGGATACAGGGACCTAGTTAGGCCCGCTGTACAAAGTACCTCCTTAAATCCTGGTTGCAGAGTCCTGTATCATTGCTGAGGAAGCTGTCAATGAGAGAATTGCAATATGAAGTCCGGTGTTAATGATGCATCGCGCAGCAGAGGTTCAGAAGAAGTTGTGGTGCTGTGATGAAAAGTCCTGCAAAGTTGTCAAGGATACTGTCTGCAAGGTGCTTGCAATGTGAAGACCTGCACTGAGAATTTGTTGCCCAGCAGTGCTGCGATGCAAGGTCCTTCGTTTTGTATGCATTGTGCAGCAGCAATTCTGAAGCAGCTATGAGGAGATGCCAGTGTTGGCTCCCCTGCTAAGACAGAGGAGCCTCACCCCACTGCTTTTTTGCAGTGAAACAAAGGGAAATTAAAATGATAAGAACTTGCGTTATAATTTTATTTTCTCCTACTTATGCAGCTTTGCATGCAGGGGTGGGGGGAGGAGGGGTGCGGTAAGCAGCACCCACCTAAGTGCCCAATGACTGCCTGGCCAGCCTTCTCCAGCCACCCAGAACAGTCTTGCGCACTTCCCATGTTCTCCATGCAGGCTGCATCGCAGCCTATGTGGAGAACATGCCCAGGCATCCAGTCAGTGTCTGAGTGCCGAAAGACAGCACTCAGACCAATCACAACACTGCTGGGTGTGCTTTGCTGAGCGAGGGAGGACTACGGAGGAGAGACGCGGCAAGGAAGCAGTGAGAATGTATGATTTTATTTTATTATTTTCTTATACCTGCTTCCCCCAGCATCCTCCCCCACTCTGACCTGTGCCGGCCGCCTCTGGATACAGGAACTCCCAAGCTCATGCCTAACTCCTCCGCAGGGACAACCATCATGAGAAGGAAAGAGAAAGCCAGTTAAGAGGAAGGAATTCAGGAAGTGATGTAAAGGACAAGTGGAAGGTAGAACAAAAAAAGAACAAACAGGAGGATGGAAGGTTGAGTTGTATAAAAAGTGAAAAAAGATTATATCACCTGCCCCACCAGGAACCAGAGTGTGCTGCAGATGCCTGGACCAGAATATGGAGACACCAGCAGTAAGGAGACTTCCCCAAGGACACCTGAACTAAGGGAGGAAGCAGAGGACATCAAGCGACATGGCCCGACCCAGAGACAAGAAGCTGTTCCACTACCTCATTGGAGGTGCGATCAGCATCAAGGGCAGCCATGGCCCGTGAAGGTAAGAGCGGTGAGGCCAGTTGGGGGGATTTCGATGGACGTTGAGCGTAAATTAAATAAATATGAAATTTTTCCTCGTCATCCTCCATCGAAATCCCCCCTCACCCGGCCCACTACACTTACCTGTGTGGGCCGTGGCTGGGAAATTCATTTGTGCTGAGTTGGTTCTGCTCACAGGACCACAGCTGGGCTGGCAGCGCACCTCTAGGCCCACTTCCAAGTGTCCAGACTGGGGTGTCACCACTTAGGGGCCAAGGCTCACAACAGGTAGAGTCCAGGTGCTCGGTTCAAAGAGATTGAACCTTTTCTGTCCGTGAGTCTCTGATCAGGATGCCAGCCAACTTAGATTTGGAGTCACTCTGGCAGTCCTGGGTTCAAGATGCTGGTCCAGTCTTTTTCACTCAGGAAGCAGGGCAGCATAGTGACAGTCCTTCGTGCAGAGCACCACAGCACTCCTTCTGAGTCTATCACAGACCCAGAGGTGTATGGAAGAGTTGGGTCTGTGGGTTCTATATTTACACCTGGTGCCCACATTGGAGTAGAAGGTGGTTCTGGTGGTTTCCACCCCCAGAGGTTCTTGGAATTTCTTGCCTCCATGCCCTGGCCCCCTCTTGTGTGGGGACACAAAAGACTAGAGTCAAAACACTTTGTGAGCCATTCCTGTTCACACCTATTCCCCCTTTTTCCACAACAAGTGCCCCCTGCATGCCCCCCTAGGCTAAGGAGCGACCTTAGTTGTCTCTCCGCTACCGTTTTCATGGTGGGCTGATTGCCATGAAAGGGGCAATGGACAGGCAATTCGTAATATGTAGCACCACCAGCATATTGCTGCCACCTTCCGCTGCGCGACTGCCAGGGGACACTGGATCCACAGTGGACGTGGCGGTCCTGTAGCGGTCTGACTGCTGCTCTCTGAATAATGCGAGTGGACTCGCAGTGGTGGCAGTGGTCCGATCGCCACAGTGAGTATGGCAGTCCTGTAGACCGGCGTGCTAGTAATAAGCCACCAAATCACAAAAAAAGTACAATATGTAGACCAAGATCTAGCTTCCTGTCAAAGTTTGTTCAGTCCAGTTTAGCAAGTTTCACTGTAGCATTTTCAAAAAAGACTACAGAAATGCATGTGTATTTTGCATGTTCAGCCCCCGCTTTCATCTTGAACTCTGCTTGATGCATCACTCCAAAACTTTCCATGAAGATACTAGCAAGAGCACTTTTTGAGAAAGATTTGTGAAGATTCGCCAAGGGTGACAAAGTTATTAGCAAGCCAAAAAAGACATTTCCCATGGAAGTGAAGACCGAACTATAACTACCAGTGGAACCAATGAAATCAAAAGATCATTGCTAATGCCTGACTAAAAAACTGCACAAAATGTAGTGATATAGACTGCGAATTCGCAGCACTGACTTATAAGGATACACCATGCAGACAAATAGGAGGTACAAGAACACACTGCTAACTGTTGGGAAAAACGTGCACTGCTCAAGGAAAGAGATACAGCTGCATACCTCGTATCAATAAATTACAATATGTAACAAACATTGGCACACCCAATTGACTGGGCTCTGTGAAGCTGGAGCTGTGGTAAGATATTTTTTTAATGTAAGTATTAATGACAACAACAAAAAATATGAAAATAATAGTAAACACGCCATATGCTTACAATAAAAAACTGAACTAAAAAGAAATACTGTTGCATATAGTTTTACTAGAACAACAGGTGCTTCGTGTCAGGCATGTGTACAGGTATATATTCCCCAGATTTATAATGCATGTTGCAGTGAAATAGGATTCTTATTTGTGAAAAGCCAATATAACTTTGGCTGGAATTGCTGTAAGTTGTAGATGTGGTTTAAAGAACAGATGGATAACTAAAAATATTACTGCAAGAAAAGGATTAAGAATGGAATGAAAAAGTGTTGGCCACGTTTTGTACCTTCTGTCCCAGCACTGAAGAGCACATCTTTTACGGATGTGCACGTGATCAAGAACATGCCATTACTCTCAGTCCAAGAGAACCAGTCGCTGAAATTAGCTGCCACATTGTTTATGCTGTATGCTTTGGTGGGTGGGTGGAAGCAAAACGTGATGGACAGTTGAACGGACCAATAAATAAAGATTGCTGTATATATTTTTTATTCATTACATGAGACTGGTGAGACAGCTAAAGTCGGCGTTGGAAAGTCCAAAAATGCAAGCTGGTGACTGATAAGGATGCAGAAACGCACTGGTGACTGGGGTAATAAGTACAACTAGTCCCACTAAATATTGATAGGTAAAAGTCACAAATACCGGTTTCTGCTGTGAAGCAGCATAGAATATTTCACAATATATACTGTTGTGGTAGCTATCTCTAGAAAATTAGGCACCGGAATACATTTCCGTTCAGTGAAACGGTTTCCATAGGGCAGAAGTTTACTCAAATCTGGTGTGAAATCAATTGAATGGAAACATTGTACTATTTCCAGGTCTGTGAAACAGGGGCGCAGAGTTCGGAGCTATTTAAAATGTGCGTTGCATTTCTCATCTGAACTCACCTATCCAATTTCCCACCAACCGCTCTTTCCTCTCTTACATCATCTGCTCTCAGCTACTATTCTTTCCATTCTTCTGTTTCCGGCTCTCTTTTTTCCTCAGCCACAATTTATTCCTTTTTTTATTTCCTTCGGACTCTCTTACCCCGAAATTCATTCTTTTCTGCTCTCTTCTTATCAACCTTTCTCTCACAACTCAGTTTCTATCACGACCTGACTCTAGTCTTTCTTTGCCTCTCTTGTGCTAGTTTTCCCATTTCACCTTTTCCCATTCACCAGCTCCTCTTTTTTCCTATTCTTTTATTCCTCTGCCTTTCATTGTTTTATTTTCCCTCCTCTTCTCTTTCTGTTTTTCTTTTCATTCGTCATTTTTCTTTAACTCTCTCCTGCATTTTCTCTCTTCCATTGCTCTTTCAGCTACGTTACCATCTTCCTTCTTTCTTTTTCTCTCTCCCCTTCCCTTTTTTCCTCTCTGCTCGTCATCTCCCTTTATCAATTTTGCATGCAATTGACTTCTCTAGTTCAGTTGCCTTTTTTTCTTTCGCCATTCTTTCCCTTTTTAGGACTATTCTATTGTTTTTCATATAAATCTTAAAAGGGTCTTTCCTGGTTTTCACTAGTTCCTGTGCTTGTCACTTACTTTTTCTCCATTTCTGTTGGCTGTAGCATATTTCCCCAATGCTTGTCCCTCGTCTGCTTTTCTTATCAGTTTCCCGTAGCCGCAATACTGTTAACATCCGGATTGGTGGAACTATCTTTTCATGCCTGTTCAGCTTTTTTGGCTTGCATGATAGTTAAATTAAATCAGCAGATGTATATAGCCCAATTTATCACCGGGAGCGAATAAGTGAATTGCCGAGAATAACATGATGTTGTACGCTTGAAACTCAAACTGGGATCCCCATGTCTCAAGTCAGCAGCTATAGCATCAGTCCCACATTCTCTCCACTCCTGTGATACTTGTCAGGGAGCTCTTTCCTTCGTTCCGGATGGCGATTGAATAAAAACATCTCATTAGTCATAGCATAGGGGAAACCAATACATTACCAATGCTTTTTTTTAGGCATGGACAGATTATGTGATTTGCCACGAATCACAGGACGTTTGAGCCTCCTGCCAAACTCGAACCGGATTCCCCACTTCAAAGGTGGCAGCCCTAGTCATTAAGACACCACACCAGATGGCAGTGGGCACATCAGGAGAGGTGTTAGCAGAGCAAACAGACTGCTACTGCAAACTGCTCTGATTCGTATTGTGGTAGAAGCTGTACTTTGATGTTGACGCAGTTTGAGTGACAAAGGCTCTCTTTTGCAAGACTGTTCTAAAGAGTACCATGTTGGTCATGAAGTCCCTTGGCATTCCTTGGAGCTTCCTGTCTGCAAATACTCTCTCGGAGGGGCGGCTTTTGGAGATGCCGCAATATTACAGTCTGCGTAGATTTACATAAAAGAAATTGCTCACAAGGACATATTTAAGTCTTAAAAAACTGGAAAGTTCAGTAGGAGAGAGCTTGATGAGCAGCTATCTTGCTTTTCATTGCCAGTATTCAATCTTTTGAGCTCTCCTGTATTTCTATTCTTCGAAGAAGTGCACTGGAGGCATGGAAATTATGCTGTCCGTCATAGATTTATGGCTAATCATATTTCGGTACCTCCACAATGTTATTCAACTTTCAAAACTAATACTGAGTCCTAGTCTTTGGAAATAATACACATTATTATAATGTGTAGATCATGTCTGAAGAGCATATAAACACATTACTTCTCAAACAGGGCTTTGGAACCTGGGGGATTGCCAGTGCGAATGGAACACGGAACACATATGATTGCCGACATCTGCAACGTACAATGTATGTTATCTTTCAGTGAAGATGAACTATTTGATATGCCAACTTTGTTAAAAGATTTTGACATTACACAGGATCTGTCCATGGATAATGGATTACGTCCAAAATCCAGATTCACACATATTGGGGCATACCATCCTAATATTGATGTCTTTCATAAAAAAGTGTGTGAGGTACTGTATACATTGGAGACTCCCAATAGATACAGATCTCGAACCAGTCAAAGTTTGTCTCACTCAGAGAGTCCTGACTATCTGAGTGAGATAAATCGACAGCTTAGTAACAACTTATGCTATAATGGGATTGGACCTAATCCTACACCTGGATTGACAACTTTGATTAATATTAGATTTATAGAGTGGAGAGACATATGTTTGGTTACGGAGGATGAATATAGGTACCTGAGGGTGGATTGCCCCGCCTACCCATGTATACATATCTTGACAAAGATACATAAGGGGGGGGGCATTTCCCGTCAGGTAGACCTATCATTTTGGGTGTGGGCTCACCCACTGAAAAACTATCAGAATTTGTGGACCTCCGGCTGCAGAAGCATGTCCTTGAATTACCGTCATATATCTGGGACAGCAAATATATATTGGTAACATTTAAGGACTATCGATGGCCAGAGGAACTTATGTTTGTTACCTTTGACGTGGAGAGTCTTTATACTTGTGTTGACAAACAATATGGAATTATCGCTGTGTGCTCCTTCCTTGATAGGGAGAATGCGGAATTATATGATTACAATGAAAAGATTGTTGAGATGATTGACATGATATTAATGAATAATTTCTTCCTGCATGATAATTGCTGGTTCCATCAAATCAAGAGGAACGCAATGGGTTCCAAGTTTGCTCCTTAGTACTCCTGTCTCTTCATGGGGTGGTACGAGAGGGAGCATGCCTGGGCCAGATTTGCCTCCCCCTGGACCGAATTTATTGTGTTCTGGGGGAGGTACATTGACGATGTCATCTGTGTCTGGTCAGGCTCTGTTGAGCAGTTCTAACAGTATTTCGTTTACCTCAACAACAATGTATTCAATGTGAAACTGACAATGTCCTTTCATAAAGAGAGTATCAACTTTCTCGATATAAGATTTTACATCGAACATGGTGTTATCCAGAGTGCTTTATATAGGAAGGAGACATCATGTAATGCTATACTACAGGCCTCTAGTGCACACTCGAGCTCTGTAATTAAAAATATCCCTTTTGGTGAGTTCACACACATTAGGAGGAATTGTAGTGAGCAAGAAATCTTCCAGACAAATGTTGTGGTTACAAGAAAAAGGTTTCAAAAGAGAGGATATAACAAGAACCTTTTGGACAAAGCAGAAACCAGGATACTAGCAACTGATAGGGAACTTACACTTCAGAACAAGCCAACATCCAGGGGGAACTTAAACAACAAAAAAGGCAAAGCGAGGTTCATCACGCAATATACCATGCACAGCAATAGAATCTTTAATGTATTCAGAAAGAACTGGCATCTATTTGTAGACATTCCTGGGCTTAAGAATTGCATTACGGACGTACCAGCTATCACATACAGGAAAGGGGTTTCCTTGCGGAACCACCTATGTACGAGTTATGTGACAACACCCGCAAACAGTGGGACTTGGTTGTGAACTAAACCTAAGGGCTTTTTTACCTGTGGAACCTGTAATATTTGTCCCATGGGTAAGAATAGAACTAAGAATTATTCTTATAATAGCCCTAAAATACATGTCATCAGTCATTTTATAAATTGCAATACTACCCATGTGGTGTATGTTTTGGGGTGCAAATGAGGAATTATATATGTAGGTAGCACATTACTTTGTCTGAAACTCTGCATTCAAGAACATCGCAGACCTCTATTAAGTAGGGACATTAGATACCACATAACTGAACATTACAACAAGGAACACATTGGAGATGCAACATTTTGGTTTCATGTCATTGATCATGTTCCCCTGAGTAAGAGAGGTGGTAATAGGGAGCCATTACTCAGGCAAGCAGAATCAAAGTGGATCTGTCACTTTCGAGTAACAACATATGGCCACAATACTGATGGGGAAATGCATTATTTTCTATAAAATACTTGGGACCAAAGTTCTTTGCCCAGTAAAGCTGTGTATAAGTGAGAACTCTGAGTATATGATATTGATGGATATGGTCTTATGTATATAGCATGATAAATACTTTTGCTAACCCTGGGTGTCTTTTCCCTTTTCTCTTTCTTTTTATTTTGACTCTTCTGTTTGAATCTGAACCATCCTTTTCTCTTTGGCTCCTGGGATTTGGACTCTTCCACTGTGACGAGACACACTTTTATGTGTTCGTTTACCTCTGATAACTATAGATCTCTCGCTCTCGATTTGTTAACAGCAATCTCATACTGTCTAGGATGGCGTTGTATATTTTTTTGGAACCCTTTAATATCTCTATATATTCACACTTTAGAGGAATGGATTGGCTTCTCCGGTCTTTGGACTATGGATTTTTACTTCTGATCCTCGGTTCTAATATATGTGGGACGAGAGCTTTTTGCTTACTCAATACACTGATGGTAATACAACCTCCCCTTTTTCCTCCCCTTACCGCCCCACTCCCTCGGTTTCTTTACATGTTTTTACCTGTACTAGCACACTACAAGATGAATAGATTGGTTTTCTTTGGTTTTTGGACTATGGATGTTTACTTATGATGTCAGGTTTTAATACATGTGGGATGAGAGTTTTTTTGCCCCCTCTTTACCTCCCGACCCCACTGTTTTTGGTACATGTATTCACCCGTAACTGCACATTACAAGATGGCGCTGCCGGTTCCAATTTTGACACCGTACCCTGAGCAGTCTTGGGCAGCTATTTTTGCTTTCCGTGTTCGCTGTTGGTTAATTATTTTGAAAGTACTTTGATTATAACGGGCACATTATAATACGGTAGCGCTGGTCCCAATCGGGACACGTGATTATATAGGAGCAGTTGCATATATTGTTGTGCAACGAATCATATATATTTATATATTATAGAATAGTGGAGTACTTGAGTATTGTCCTTCGTTATTATTGGCGTTTTAAATTCTTACCTGTCATGCTTTACTTAATATCGTCAATTTAAAGATGACGCTGCCGTTTTTTTTACTTTGTGAATTTTATTACTCACTTGTGACGTCATTACATAAGTAAACAGGTAGAAAGGTGCCTTCAAGGGATTTGTTTGGTAAATAATTTGTATAATTTCGATTCTTAATTAAAGGTAGGGCAGTTATATACCTACAAATTTATTAATTATCACTTTTTCAATACTTAAATCAGCTTAGTTTGTTAGAATCAGGATTGAATAAGGTGTGAGTGAATCATCACATATTAACCTGAATACAATAAATTCAATAAACCAAAAGGAGGAGAAACAAGCGGGTGTATATATAAAAATTGAATTTATATTTCTAGTTCAAGAAAGGGTACTTCAAATTACAACAATTAAATACAGTGAAAGGAAATATTTCAATATTTGATGCCTTCACTTTCAAATTGATCCAACACTTTTTCACAACAATATATAGCCATTTCTCTGGAAAACAGTGTGATTGTCGACGTTTCGGTCTTTAGGTTTTCTTTACCAAGACCATCCTCAGGACAATTTTATTTACAAGGTTGACCCCTAATAAAAATAAAAGAACATTGTCTTAATTAACGAAAAATCAACACCCTAAATAACGATACTTTTCCTCCAAAAAGTATATGTCGTTTCCTTAGTGATATTCTTAATCATGCATCTAGGATATTACTCTAGACTTGTAGTCACAATTATTTCGCATTCCTATTGAAAAACATACTTGTTTTACATAAATGAATAAACAAAGCAATGATCTAGAACGAGTCATAATAAATAATGAAAAGCGTCAGCATAATACTATAAATCATTTAAACTCATTTATCAGTTGTGCTTTTTGATCATTGTTGTCAGACATATAAAATGTAGGTTAGTCTTTATAAGCAATAGTAGTCCATTTTTTCTTATCCTCATCGTATTGATCTTAAATGTTGTCCCTATGGCTTTTTATGGGGGCAACATTTATAGAGGTTGTTAATAAACATTTTCAATCTATTCCAGACCTCAAGGTATATATATCTTAGTATCTTGACACTATCCCAGTGCAAATAGTCAGGATATTTAGCTTAGTCCTACCAAGAATATTGTAGTATTTAACTGAAATGAGGGCACCAGAACATTAACGTGTCTTTGTTTGCAAAAATAGAAGAAAATAATGAAATCTAGTCATTATTTGATCTAATCTTTGTGCTAAAGTTGATACGACTTGTAAATACATAACATGAGATGTGTTTGCACTTCTTCTAATGTTGTGAGCCCAAGAAGGTGATCAGGAGATATCAATAATGAATACACATATTAATCTTGGTATTTCTAGTTCATAATAGGAACGAGCTTATCCAGATATTGAGAGACTGAAGTATATTAATCAATGAAGACATACCTCAAATCACTGCGGGTTATTTTATCCACTGAAAATCAAGCGGGACGTCCTAAATTCGTAACTAATCAGTATATTGTAGTCAAAGAAATTCAGTTGATTGTCAAAAAGCTCCCGTCTTAATCTAAGATCAAACATATATTCAATCAATTATTGGGTCAGCGGTAAACAAAGGATCTAGATTTTAGGCAGTGAGCTACTTAGAACATACCTGTAGGTTATTTAAATCTCAAAAGAGCCTCTGTGTGGCAAAACTACTCTTGTGTCTGTTTACCGACACCGTTAAACACTCAAGTGGTCGTGAAGATGTCAGCGAATTAATCTAAAACGAAGAAAATATCTAATTTAGTTTGAGGTTAGAAGTTGGAGAAGGGTCTTACACTCCACTGCTTAACTACTTATAACATACCTGGCTGTTCTGAAGGTTTGAGTCTTGCATGCACGTCTGGACATCGAACCACCTGTAGTGTTCGTTTGACGACAGCATTTATGCTGTTTAGATAGCGAAAAAGGACTTGGGGAAGTTTGTCAAATGACTAAAACGCTAAAAGGTGGCCATCTTTGAATGGAGTGATTGTTCTGTTCATTCAAGATCTTGAGTGCCAGTATATGTTAAAAATCACTTTGTCTTCTCGCATTGTGAATATTTCATAATGAATAATCAACTGGATTGGTTATTGTTGTTATTGATCGTATTGTATCGTCCAATATAGTTGTAACTGACCAAACATTGCCGTTTTTAGGAGTAATGTTACTTATAGTTCGATGTATAGAAGTGTTGACATTTAGTCTTTCTAAACATCGATTTGTAAATTCATTCAAATAGTGATTTAAATATAGGATCAACGTGATTACCCTTTAGTATGTTAAATGGGACGTTTACTCGACTTTATAAATTAATCAGAGTCATTTCACAACTCAATATTTTCTTTTTTTGCACTGATTTACTCTTAGAGCATAAAAAACTGCCTATACAAAACTAGAATATTTTATTTTGCAGCACTGATTTGTTCTTCGAGTATAAACAACTACCTATACAAATCTAAAATGTACATAACAATAGTCACTATGCTACAAATCGTATTTAAACGTGCGTTGTTAACCATAAACATGTTAATCAATTAAATGATGAAACATTGCTATAGTCAAAATCTCTATTCCATACATCAACTTTGGTAGACTTCGTGAGAGAAAACACAAAATAATGATGAATCTGCTGTACACTGGAGAGAAGTATTTCATCAGAATAAATCTGTCAGACATATTCAAAAAATAGATAGTGACAAAGGGAATCGTTGTACATAGAGACTCACGCACGCATGGTGCCGTGCGTGAGCGTAATTCTGATTGGTGGATTCATGTCAGTGAACATTCGAATCGGTCGAAATCAGGAAGTGTTGACTGCCATTTTGTGTGTGACAGTGAAAAAGAAAGGTGGGGAACGTGTAAAGGGGGCAGGGTACAGAGTTCCTGACCCCCTAGCTTTTGTCAGGGGGTCCCTGAAGGACCATGAAGGGTGAAAAAAACATTTTATTTCTTTTTTTTAAAAATCGCGAGGTGCGCGCACGGTGCGCGCATGGCGGAATCATAAAAAAAATAGAATTAAAAATCAAATTTAAGTGTTTAGATGTTAGGTGGCTCTAAAAAGAGCCGTTGTGTTAATTGAGGGACAGAGGAAAAAAAGGACGTCGCAAAAATTATAGGGTGCCGCACGTGTGCTAATGTATCTTGCTCTCTATTAGCGGAATGCTGGTGACCGCATAAGAGAGAAGAGCATTGCACGCATTGCACCGTATATGCACCCTCTTAAACAGAGGGTGTATATCCAGAGGAATCGAAGAAGGTGAAGCTGCCGCCGCAGATGAAGTGCTCGGCTGAGCTGCCGATGATGTGCTCGGCTGAGCTGCTGCGGATGTGCTCGGCTGAGCTGCTGGAGGGTTTTCTCTAGCAGCTCGAGCATAAGCCACAGGATGTACATCTCTAACGTGCCTGATCATAGTGAAGATACTAAAAGAGTATTTCTTTTTAGGATCTCCTCTTGATAAGACACGATCACAAAGAGTGCAGGTGACTTTTGGAGCATTCACCTTCTTCTGCCCCTGTGGAGATGTAAAAAATTGCCATATAAAATAGTCTTTCTGTTTCCACTGTCTCTGTCTCACAAGGGTCTCCTGCTCACTCCCAGAAGATGACTGCTGCTCTGCCATTCTCAAGTACTGGAGTACTGGAAAAGCTGCTCAGCTCCTTCTCCCAGGGAATCAGAAGTAATAATGAGGGGAGTGGGTGTGGTGTATACTATAAACCAATGAAAAGTGTTGTTTCTAAATCACATGACTTGCCGTGCGTGCACAGAGCACGCGCGCATGCGCGTACGCGCACGGAGCACGCACGCTTGCGCGTACAGAGCACGCGCACATGAGTGTACACGCACGGAGCACGCACGCATGCGCGTACGGAGCACGCGCGTACGGAGCATGCACGACATGCGCAAGTGGAGCACGTACGCATGCGCACACGGAGTACGTACGCATGTGTGCACCGTGCACGTACTGGACATAAACCCTTAAAAAAAAAACTTGCGCGCCCGCAATCCACTGCTGATGACGTCACATATTACATCACTCATGACATGGTCAGTGACATCACTCATGACATCACTGATGACATCTCAAATGACATCACTCATGACATCACTGATGACGTCATCCGTGTGATAAATTACCACATCTTCTCACACCCTAATGTAACCTTTGATACACCGACTCAAAATTTAAGAGTTTCATTCTCAAAACCATACATACTGCAATACCAATAACTACATAGCCACTTATTAACTCTTAGGTCTACATACACCTCCATTCATTCACCTGTACACTCACTCATACTTACAGTCACAACATACAACACTTTCATATACATTTATACACCTATATAGACACGTATATAGACACTCACACACTACCAATCATCCATAGAGGTACTCTCACACCTACTCAGTCATGCAAATAATCACACTCCCATTTACTCACCTATGTGATTATACACACTCAAGTTCACTTACTCATAAAAATAGTATCACATTCTTACGCTCTTATAGAATTATTGATGCAAGCACACACTCATCCATACAGTCACTCTCACAATCACACACTCTCACATCTACCCACTTATATACTCTTACACGCACATATACTGCCTTTCACATATGTAGTTAGTCACAAATGTACCACTGAGATATACATTCAATCCCTAACACACCCATACATACACTCACTCAACCATTCAGTCCATCACAGATGCACTCTTAAAACCATGCACCCATCGAATCACGCACTCACACATCTATGCATAGAGTCACACACACCCTACCCACACAAACACTCAGGAACCCATACAGATACTCAGACAAGCAATCAATAACTCATATAGACACTCATATAGGTATTCACAAAACCATGCAGCCACTTATACACCAGCATACAGAAACATACAGACATTTACACAGTTTAGTCACTAGTCTGCAGTAAGATACATTTAATGACTCACTTATAGAGTTAGTTCCGCACCACAGAAAATCATCCATTTACACACTTGTACACCCACTCATTCTTCAACAGGCCTTTCCCTATATATATTAAACATATTAAAATTGTTAAGAAACACATACTCAATGGATGATGTCATCAGTGATGTCATTTGAGATGTCATCAGTGATGTCATGAGTGATGTCACTGACCATGTCATGAGTGATGTAATATGTGATGTCATCAGCAGTGGATTGCGGGCGCGCGAGTTATAGTTAGCTGAACTAACTATAACGGGAGAATTTCATTGTTTTTTTACAAGTGAAATGTCCAGCTAACTATGTGTGAAACCTATGGTTTTTTCAGTGAATATATATATATATATATATATTTATATATATATGTATATTTATTTTTTTATGTTGATTATGTTTGTGTATATATATTGTGGGTGTTTATGTGTTGTCTTATGTTAATTATTTCAGCCCTGATAAAGTTCCTTTGATAGAAACGAAACGCGTTGGCTGATGTCTAATCGCTTTTTTACAAAGAAGAATAAAAGAAATATAAAGGACTTCCTTAAGAGTGCGTGACTTCTTTCCTGGTGCGCCTTCCACAATCTTAAAAATCTTCTTGTCTGGATTGCAGTGGAGCCCAACTGCTGCGGTTTCAGGAAGTGAATTGCACAGGACCCTACAACCATTTACCAAGGATTGATGTGCTGAACCATTGGTCAGCTGCGGTGTGGGGTCTTTTTTTTATATAAACACATTGCGTAAATTTATAATTTTTCCAATGTGCATCACCCTGTACCCTCAATCGTTGCTCTTCATTCTCCCTGGTGTCGCCCTAAATGAGTGATACAACATCTTCTTCCTTTGCGTATTTTCTTGGCAGACATAGGTTGGAAGTGAAGGTGCGGGCCTGGTCTTTTGGACTGACCCGTGGCAAGTGAAAACATGGGATAGTCAGTGTACGTGTGTGTAACACATTCTTATGCATAGCAGAGGCTCCGGGCATTGGCATATGAAGAGTTTCAAAAGCTGTTAATATCTGCGAACTCAATTGTCATGTGTGTCGGGTTGAATGAGGATAATATGCAAGTAATTCCAAATAAGGATTCTTGTAGTATATTGTTCAGAATACCTCACTGTAGTCAGTCTCCAACGTCTGGCAACCGAATACCCTCCTCCCACTACTGGCATACCCAGAGCCGTGCTAACTTCACAGTACTTCTTAAAATTGCACAATCTTTGCTCAAATCTGTAAACCACTTCCTAGTTTGAAAATATTGTCAAAGGTGCATTAACAACCAGGTGTTCTCTCTTGTAATGACCAAATTATATTTCGCTAGGAATGGAATGTTGCAGCTCAGGGGATGAGGACGGCAATGAGAAAATGCCCTATGCAGACAGTCCTCGGTGTTGACGAATAAACCTTCCCAATAGCTTCAGCCATTCAGTGTGTTTCTTACTATAAACAGCTCCACTCCCACCTCTGTTCGCAAAGAATGCACTTTGGGCACCAACTGACAGGAATCTATCCAGGTTGAAAAAACATGTGGGAGGTGGCGCCAGAAACAAAAAACACACACATCACAAAATAACTCATTTTCATTGTCTTCAACTTTGTCTCGTCTTTATGCTCGACAGTTTTCATTGGCAGTAACCGAAATTAGGCCGTCAGCTTTAGGACTATATAGAGTCAACAGACAGCTCCTAAGAAATCATGCTTAAAAGCCCTAACAGCATCACCGCTACAAGATGACCACCACCACGTAACAGTACTCAGAGGAGGCGCAAACACGACCTGAAGGTATCAGACAGAACGCTTTACATGAGCACCAGTTGCATTACAGATGGACACATTATTTTTAGGCACTTGGAGATCAAGGGATTTGTCCAGAATCACAGGATGTGTGAGCCTCCGGCCAGACTCGAAACTGGATCCCCAGCTTCAAAGTTGGCTGCCCCAGCCATTAAGCTACACCCTTTGTCCCATCAGTCATGGACTGACCGGAACGTATAGTAGGTCGTGGGTTACAGCTGCAGACAAGAGAGTGCTTCAGCTACCATATTCTCTGGGGAGGGCCGAACAGTCACGCAGTCCAGCAGCAGGTACATAGTATGCCATTTTTAAATCAACATCCACTGTACAGTGGACGCACAATAAAATGTGCTGTCAACTGTCGGCAAACTTCTTTCAATAGGCACCTTCCTGTAAAAGTTGCAGTCAGTGCTTTGAAGCTTTTCCAGGGTACCGAAGTGCCTTTAAAATCTACAGCAGAGCAGTGTGAGGGGAATAAAACCTGCTCTCCACATATTGTATGTAAACTCCCCCAAAGCTTCCCACATGGTACAGATGATTATCATATTCATTATTAATCAGTAATAGTGTTGGTATTATTATTCATTATTAATATCACTAGTGTAATATGGAATTATTAGTAGTAATGATACAGTAATATTATCATTACCACCCGGGCAGCTAAACTATCAAGGGGCTGAGTATGTATGTTTGCTGGTATATTGCTTAATGTCGGGCATGTCCAGCCTCGAAGCACCGCGCCAGAATTGGATGCCAAACCTGTCAGTGCGTTCTCCTGCTCCCCGCTCCAAGCTGTAGAAGGGCATGGGATCTTGTCCAGGCACTGATAGCCAACCACCGTCCAGTGAGGGGACCCAGGCTGTGTAAACACGCCGCGCTGCCACAGGCCAGAGAATTCAGGAAGGAGATTTTTACTGAGGAGAAGAAACCACAGAGGGATGGATGATGTTATGATGTCCTACATTCTTACATTTGCATATGTTCCATTGCATGGCTCTGCCGTAGATTGTAAGGTGGAGGGATTCTTTGAAAGGATACTCAACCTTTGGATTCAAGGTAATGTAATCTTCTGGATTTGGCTCAACGTGCTGTCCTCTTTGGGGCTCAAGCGCTAGGCCTTGGCTCCGAATTCAAACACCGCATTTGAGAGCGGCCGGAGAGCGCATGTTGATTCATGAGCTGTGCACGCTTTGGATCATTAGGTTGTTTGGAACGCTCAGCTGTCAACGCGATAGTTTCAACACAACTGCTTCACAAGAGTAGGAAGCAGACCCACAGCACCATGCCAACGTCATGCAAGTCAGCGCCTCCTCACAGCGAGGAATGAGCCACGGCATTATGCGAACGTCCGGTAAGTCAGCGCCATATCACAGTGAGGAATTATGTTTCGGCGCCACCACAGAAATGAGACGTTTCAATTTCGTAGGAAGCGGTCCAGCTGGGTAACAACAAAATAAATCGCATGTGGTAAATGAGTGGCAGCAGTTAACAATGGAGCTGTGATTAGTGGACAGCAGCAGTCAGCAGTGGAGGGATGAGCAGTGAACAGGACAGTTTCACGGTAGTGTGAGTGCATATTCCCTATAGTGCAGTTGACGTCATCAATTCCTTGTGGGGTGTAGCCCTTCAACAGTTTTCTCACATTATATATACACTCTGGCTGCAAAACTTTGGAACTCACTTCCTGCGCACATCTGTGCATTGACAACTACCTGGCATTCCACAAGGCCATTAAAACATACCTTTTCCCTTTGCTATAGGCTCTGCCTTCTGTTAGTAGCCTCCCAACTTCTGCCTGTTAACGCTGGGATGCTCCTTTGCTGGGGCAGCCGTGCACTATACTAAACCTGTAACATAACATAACATATGCTAATGAAGGATCTTTCTTGTTGTAGTGAATGAGCCACGTTTGTGGTCTGACACCCTATGATGACCCTCAACCACCACCATGTTAACTGATTTTAAGTGTGTTATGTTACCCTAGCCTTAATGTAGGATGGGTTTGCATATGCCTGCTTCTCTTCTGTCCTGTAATCTTGCTGTCTTTTAGTAGAATAGTCTTGCTAAGAATAGGAGGTATGGGATGTTGAGGTGCAGTGTTGTGGTTGGTGGTGCACACATGTGCTCAATGTTGTATACTGAGGGATAAAGTCTATAGTGTTATTTGGGTTATGTGAATTATGTGTTGAACTACTGCCTTTGACATGGTTTCATGTCATCCTTGCTTTTCTGATTCCATCTTGCTTTGGGCCTTTGTGTGCATGGCTTAACTAACTCCATTTTTATGACTGAAGCTATTTTCTGTGCCTGCACGAAGCAGCAGTAGGTGGGGAGGGCATGTTTTGCTCTTCTCCTGCACTTTACTGACTAGAGAGAACTGGTTCTTATCAGAGGAATGTACATGGTGTGTCTCGGAGCCATAGCAAAGTCCTGATCAACCGATGCAGTGGCCTTGGAGCAGGCTGGTACGGGCTCTCATGAGAACGAGGGGGCGAGGCTTGCTAGAAGCTTCGCTGTGTTTGAATTAGTATTAAAAAGGGGAGCCTACACTGGCCTGGTGGAAGTTCACGCCGTGGAGCAGACGTGTTGTCACGGAAGAGTGGTGTCACCTCTGAGCTTTCACCCGGTTCAAGCAATGGACTCCCCTTGAGCAAAGTGGGGTGAAATGATGAAGCAGTAGGTGAGGTGTGTCTGCTACTAACTGTCTCTTGATTCTTTGCTGATTCTCTCCTTTCCTTCTTATTTTCGGATTCTTATATCCATACATATATATTTCTACATATATATTTGCCTTGATTGTGTTTCAATCATACTATTGATATGTTAGAGTCTGCTATGATAGGTGCATTTGGCTTACCATGTGGTGCTATTTACTAATAAATACATCCCAGATATACCAATTTGTCTTTTCCTTGAAGCAGGAGGTGTGGACTCTTCTTGGCCAAGTATTCTGTTGTAGAAGGATGGGTGAATTCCCTTCTAGCAGGTAATTGTGGTATAGGAAGTTGTTCTACTCCTGGCAAGTGATGTGCAAAGTAAATTTCACTCTAGAGAAGTGCTGTGTATATATTGTTTTCTTGCCTTGCCTTTGAGGGAGTGTTGAAAGTTTGCCCACCTTGGGAAGTGCTGTGTATATGTTATATTCCATAAGTTTGGAACTGATATTCTCTCCCTGGGAAAGTGACGGTACATACCTTGGTCCAGGGGAGATCTGAGAATTCATTACACTTGTTCATAGTTCTTTGCCTACTATTTTCAATAAATATGGCTAACAAAATTATTACACCACCATTTTCATTTGAGTCAGCCTGGAGCTCCAACAATACCTTGGGAGGACTCGATAGTAATGATGGATAACTACATCATAGCTTTGCATGGCCATGACTTTTCAGCTGCAAGAAAAAAGCTTTGCTTTTGAGCTCATTGGGTAATGAAGGACAGAGAATTTTAAAATATTTGCCTTTGGGACGTAATGGTCGACCCATGACCTATGTGTATAAGGAGGCTATCAAGTGGTTGTAGAACAAATGAACTCAATCTAGTGATGGTGCGGTACACATTTTATACACATCCCCAGGTGGGGTTAAGGGAGCTCTTGATTAAATGTTGTTTTGGCCCAATGACGGATGAGTTAATTCGGGATCAATTCATTGTACAGTGCAAGGACAAAAAATTTCAGGAGAGGCTATGGACAGCGAAGAATCCATCTCTCAAGAAGGCGATATACATGGCAAAAGTCATTGAGGAGTCTCAGAGATGCATGAAGGAACTCAACAGAACAGAGAGAGGGGGTGATGTGTCTGTAGTTAATGAAGGGATTTAGGATGGTGGAGAAGACAGTATGTGTAGTGAAACAAAAAGAGGGGAAAGGGACATCAATGCCTTTAATAAAGAGTAGAGGCAAGGAATGTTCGTGGTGTGGTAGTGGTTATCATACTGCAGATTCCAAGAGGTTTTTTGCAGCCAATCAGGAGTGCAGAAAATGGGTGTGCAGAGGACATTATGCGTGGATGTGGGATGGCATCAATTTGATCTCAACATAATGATTAATCCCAGAGCGGAAAACCAAATAATGGTAGTGCAGGAAGTACAGTTGGATGATGTATTGAATGGGGTGGAGAGAGTGCTTGGAAAATCCTTAGGTTGTTTGAAAGGATTTGTGCATCAAATTACATTGAAGGATGATGCTGTACCAATGCAGAATAAACTGCTGAGAATACCTTTATCTGTGAGAGAAGGGGTCAAGGAGTTGCTCAGTTACATGTTAAACGAAGGTGTGATTGAACCTGTGAAGTGCTCACAGTGGGTTTCTCCAGTGGTTATCTTCTTATCACCATAAAATCTGATGGCCGTCTGAGGTTTTGTGTCGACTTGAGATCCCTTAATCAAGAGATTGTTGTAGACACATTCTCACTTCCAAATATAAGTGAAATGTTAACACTGGTGAAAGGTGGTAAGTTTTTCTCTTAAATTGGATTTAAGGAGTGCTTACCATCAGATTAGCCTGCGCGAGGTGTCCAAAAAACAACATTTGTCACTACTGAAAGGAAGTATCAATTCACTAGCATGGTGTTCGGCTTAGCTTCGGCTGCGAGTGTCTTTCATTGTGTGATGACAAAAGTGTTGGAGGGAAACAATGATGTTATTTACTTTCAAGATGACATCTTGGTCATGGGTGAAACTGTAGAGCAACATAATGTCAAGTTGATGAGGGTTCTAAACAAACTGAAGGAATTTGGATAAACTTTGAACTAGGATAAATGTGTTTTTTTGACAGAACAAGTAGATTCCCGTAGGTATTGTATATCCAGTGGTAATATTAGTCCAAAACACTCCTTACTGGATGCTATTAGGAAGGCACCTGCTCCTACAGAGAAAGATCAGTTGTGATATTTTCTTGGACTAATTGAATACTATGTGAAATTTGTTGACAGGTTTGCGGATAAAAGGAAGAGTTGAGGAGATTGTTCTGGAAGGGTGAGAGGTTTGTGTGGGGCACCAAACAGAGAGTATGTTTTCATAACATAAAAATGGAAAGTTGTAATGCCAGAGTATTAGCTCTTTTTGATAGCAGATTGAATTCTATTTTAACTGTTTATGCTAGTGCCACCGGGCTGGGAGTGGTGTGTGAACAAATGCATGGAAAAAAAGAGAGAACAGTTGCATTTGCCTCACACACCCTCACCCTGGCCGAAAGTAACTATTCTGTGATTGAACAGGAGGCGTTAGCAGTTGCATGAGGTGCTGAGTATTTTCGTGTTTACTTGTGGGGTACTTGTTTTTTGTTGTGCATGTATCACAAGGCTCTGGTTAAAATACTGTTGGTCGGTGTGTGGATTGGCGTACTCACGACCATAGAGTTATTATACCTCGAGTCCTGGGTATCAGTGGCAGCTTATTTTCCTGCCACTACCCTCCTTTTCCAGACACACTAATGTGGCATTAGAGGGATATTGCTTCGGAAAACATCAATGAAATTTGTGGCCATTACTGACCTGTTCCTACCATACCGCGTTCACAGGATTCACTGACATCTCATGCCGCAGATATCAGGCAGGAGGTCTGTCCACTAAATTCTGCTTACAGACCAGCCCAGACGAAGTAGTAGGATATTTCTGGGTATGCAACGAAACACGTGTTGGCGAAAAGAAGGTCCTGGTAGTTAATTAAAACACAACATTGAAAAAAAGAAAAGAAATTCCTCTGCTTATTACCTTTCTTTCTCTTTTTGATATAACCAAACTGCAAGTGACTTGAATGGTGTGTGCTTCATATAATTAGTTACTGATTCCAATCTCAGGATTTTACCAGGGGAGTTGGGTGTACCTACCCGCTATTGAAAGCACCGCGGGTGAAAACCCTGTTCTAACCAAACACTGATGTAATTATTATATGAGCGCTCAACACCTCACAAACACCCAGCTCTGATGTTAGTTACACAGACTTCGAGAATACTCCGATACCTTGGAATTTGTACTGGGTTGGAAGAATGTACAGGCTGACAGCCTCTCTAGGCTGCTGTCAGATTGGAAAATTGTGGATGCCCGGTCTGTAAAAAACATTGAGTCTGAGGGTGCAGTGGGGTCTATTCATGATGTAGGTCAAAGTGGCATAAGAGCTTTTACTAATTATCAGTGGGAGGAAGAAATGGAACTTGACATTGTGCTTAAGGAGGTGTGCAAGTTGATCCAGTGTGGGGCAGCAAGGGAAAGCACATTGTCACATTCTGTACAGCCTTATTTTAGGGTTGCGGAGGAGTTGTCTAAGTGCGGTCCCAATGTTATCATGAGGGATGAAAAATGTGTTCCTCCTGTGGGTGTGAGACAGAGATTATTTGACTTGGAGCGTGATTATCATTTAGGCCAATGTTTGACAAGCAAGAGACTCAAGGAAGGGTTTTGGGGGCCAGGTTTAGATGACCAAGTTAAAATGTGAGTTGAGTGTTGCTCCATCTGCAAGGAAAGTGAGAAAAGGTTAAAAGTAGGGTGTAAAGATGATGGAGGACACATTGATGATCCAGGGAGCCCATGGCATACCACTTGCTTAGATTTCATTGTTCCCATGATAGAGTTGTCTGCAGATTTAAGATTTGCTGTCATTGTGGTGGATGTACATTCTAAGTAGATTATTATGAAGTTCATGAAAGATGTGACAACAAAGACCACCATTGCAGCGAATACATTTTTTTTCAGGGAGCAAGGCATCCCTGTGGTGTTAATTACTGACAATGGTACCATTTACCTTCTCGGATGATGGTGGACTTCTTGCTGAAGAATGGCATAAGACACATGCACCTCTCTATATAATCCAAGGGGTAATGGTTTATCAGAAAGGGTCAACCAATTGGTGGAAGGCACCATTCAACTCGCTATTGCAAATCATTGTAATGTTGAATGAATGATAGCCAGTGTGGTGTGAGCATATTGCACCCCCATGCATAGTACCACACAGAAAATTCCCTTTCAAGTTATGTACCGCCGCATACCTGGAAACAAGTTAGTTCCTGCTTGGCTGAAGGAGTGGGTCGCGAATGGCAAAAGCAGGAAAGATAAATCTTGTGGTGTGGGAGGCAACAAAGCAAGGTTTAACACTGGTAACTGGGTCAAAGTGAGGTTGAAAAGAATTGAAAGGGGTCTCTCTAAAGGCACTTTTTGTATTGTTGATGTAGCAAAATATATTGTCACATTGGAGAATGTTGAGAAGTGGAATTTTAGAAACATTGTATTGTTTCAAAGAGGAAGGGAATGGATAAGGGAGAGGGATGATGAATGTTCAGCAGCAATGTTTATGAAGGATGTGGAAGTCAGAGCTGGTGTCTTAGAACATGACAATGGTTCTTTCTTTGAAGGAAGTGTGAGCGATCCTACGTCCAAGACCACTTCCAGAGTTTGCATGACACCTTCTTATCTTGAATATTATGTCAGATGAACTTCTTGGGATTTCCTTTACTTTCCTTTGGTTCCTTATATTCTCTGTGGGGGAAATTGAGTATTTGTTTTCATTTCGTTTTCCAACTTTTACTCTTCAGTTTCTTCTTTTTGTCTCTATGTAGGGAAGGAAAGGTTATATGTTATGATGTTGTACATTCTTACACTTGCATATGTTCAATTGCATGGTTCTGCCTTAGATTGTAAGGTAATTCCATGAGAGTCATTTGCTGCTGACACCATGGTGAGGACTTAAGCCAGGTTGTGCCTGCAATAAAGCTTACTTGGAAACCCTCTCTATTGGAGTCTTGACTGTGTCTTATTTCCACCTTAGATGCCTATGTTAATGATCAGTGCTAAAAAGTGCTCTTCCCTGTACTGATATCAGGATATATCGTGATAGGATGCTGCTTTTGTAAGGCAAGCAGTTATGGTGGAGTACATTCAGTCACAGGTCACCCACACCCTGTTCTCCACTCCTGCGGACATTTCAGATGAATTGTCCTGTCATAATATGCATATTACCTTATAGGGCAGGTCACCTCTAAGGGCCACCTTCAGACTCTCAGTGTATTGAAAATGTGCCCCACTATATAGCGAATGGCACTGAAGTGATTGTGATGCAGCGCGGAATACAAAATTCCTCTTTCGTCACAGACCATAGATCTTCACAGACACACTCAATCACTTCATTCACTGGTGGGGCCCATAACACCAACATTCATTCTCTATTGGTCTGTATTTCTAAAGAGGTGATTATTCCATTCGCTGTAATGAGAGGAAATCCTAGTTTATCCCTAATGAGCAATAGATTCACCTACCCTTCTCTACCTCATTAGGACCTAAACATCATCTTTAGTATTCCTCCCATGGATAGGCCATGGATCAGCTATCCGCTGGTTTGAGTGACTCCTAATTCTATAATCTCTTTACATCAATACATTTCTCAAAATAAACAACCCGACACAGTTCTTGTAATTAATAAATTAAATGTATCTAAATAATGCGAGAAAAGTCATTAATTAATCAAGCAGCTGATCATCATATTTACGTATTCTGGCTAAATGTCGTCCTCTAAGTCAAATTCAGATATTTTGTCTCTTTATGCCCATAGAAAGCAATTTATTTAGTTTGTCAGGAAATTGGGCATCTGATCAGTCCGTCAAAGATTCAGGCTAACAGCTGTCCTGCAGTGTCACCGTCCTCTCCGTCAGCATAACGTCAGGAAATCGAAAAGCGCGCACGAAACCTCTCTATTCTATCATTTTTATAGTAAAATTCATTGCAATATGTATCAAGTTTATGGGTCTCAGTTCTCCTGATTGGTTGATTTGGTATAGTCCATAAAGTTCTCACAGGCATCTTGTCATGAGGTCATGACACGTGTTAAATCCGGTTTCAAGAAGTTGTCTATTGTCTCTCAATTTTGGACGTGGTCCCAGAGTGTCCTTGGTGGGCACAGTCTGCCTAAGGTCGTGCAGAGGCCACAGTAGCTTGTCGTTTGCGCAGGCGCACTTTGCCCAGGACTTCGTCTTTGTCAAGTCAGCAATATTCGTCACCTTGGTCGGCCATTTTTACTAGGCCCAAATGGTCAACTTAAGCAAAGAAACACAAAAAACGGAATTCATACATAGAAATGACTAATAAAATGTTATTCCCTCGCTAATACCCATATGTGTGTGTATTTATCTAGCAAAAGCAACACTCATTGCGGGTTATACTCACATTTATAAAGCACGAATCACAAATACATCACGAAAGCAACATATAACATGCTAATTCCACTTGTCTATCATTAATATGCGTACGGAATTTAATTTACGTTTTTATTAGGCCATGCAAATGCAATTCCCACGTGTATTTCTTATATTAGTAAGGTTGATTAATGAACACAGCAAACCAATTAGTACTACTACTATTAATTAATTATTCGTATTAATATAAACATGCAAAATGGAGAGGGTATACAATTTTTAAGGAAAACCACGCTCCAGCAATTGCTTTGTGCTTCTATGATAGGGGCTCCTATTAGGAAAGGTTTTGCCACTTCTTGTATCTGCTCTGTAAAGAAGAAACGCTGAATTTACTGCTTTCAGGACTCACACGGGTCTCGGCAGCAGGCCTATTAACCTGCTGAGCTCTCTTGCCCAGATACCCTTTTTTTACATCTGGATCTCTTCAGCGATGACCAGAACCTATTTCACGAAGGAGAAATATAGATATTGGAAGTGCTTCACTTATCAAATGCCGTGCTACAGGGTTTGTCGGAGTGTGTGCTGGGGTCTCCGTGGAGATATGCTGAGCCTATATGATCGCCCTGATCAATTTCTAGAGACTCCTAAACCTCCTGCAACTACTATCTCCCAATAAACACTTTCTAGACTCTTCCCTCTTCTATCCCTCCCTTTTCCATTTCAATCCAGCAGACAGACTCACATGTCCACTGCTAAAACTAACTCATATTTCCCTGTACTAGTTCACCATTAATCTGTTTTGGGTTCCGGAGTAGCGTGCTACCCGCTGAAAAGAGCTTTAACGCCTCGTCGGGGGGTGTAAGTGCCATATAAATACAATTACAATAATCACAATCATGCTAACATAGTTTTCACTGACTTATTAGTCTTGCGCTGTTTTGCACGCTCTCAGTTCATTGATTCAGGTAGAACTTTATGTTTTTTGTTGACTTTTTCACATGTACATGGCAAAGTTATAAGGTTAAGACTGGGGGGGCATATTTTCAAGGACGGCGTTAAAAATTATCGCCGGTTTAGCGGCAGAAAACTGCCGCTAAAGCGGCAATAATGGGCTTGATAATATGCCCTGGAGAATTCCAATAGAAGTCCATGTTCTGGTGTGAACATGGGCTTCTATGGGAATTCTCGAGTGCATATTATCAAGCCCGTTATCACCGCTTTAGCGGCAGTTTTCAACCGCTAAACCAGCGATAATTTTAAAGCTGTCCTTGATAATATGCCCCTGGGTTTGTTTGCAGCTCTATATTTGCTTACTCATTCAGTCGACTGGTGTAGTGTTTGCCGGATTTGCCGGTTCATTTGCTGCACTCTGTATTAAGAAGAACTGAGTTTTACCTGCACGTTGTTCCTGGGCGCGTTCAGCCGTACACAGTTAACCTGGGTATCAGGAACTTTTGAACTCATTTCACTTTACAGGAATTAATTTGGGTGCACGTTGTTATAATTGTAGCTATGAGGGTATGACCTTGAGGGTATTATCCCCTTTTCTTAATGGTTTGGTCGTTGAGGAACAGCCATCACAGCGTGCTTCTGGCAGAATCATTTTAGTTCTCATTAGTTTAGTTTGGAGTTTACAGCAAGTAAAACTATTGTCAATCGGTACATCTTGTGCTGCATGCTGGTTATTGTAGTTACGCTGTCTAACAGGTCTCTGCGTACATGGCATTCACTTGTTACGTTTACCGACACGTTCTGTTTTTTAACTCAGCACACATTCAAGATCGTTGAGAACATGGGGGCATATTATCAAGCACGGCGTTAACATTATCGCCACTTTAGCGGCAGTTTTCTGCCGCTAAAGCGGCGATAATTTCAACGCCGTGCTTGATAATATGCCCCATGGTTTGGAGTATCATTAGGGTCATCACTGAGCTCACTGCTAGTATCAATGGCAGAATTAGTAGTAATTATGGGGCATATCAACAACAACCGGCGATAATTATCTCTAAGCGCACTTAGCGCTAGGATAATTATCGCCGGCTAGGGTGAATTTTTATCGCTGAGATAGCGTGCTATTAGCAACGCTTATCTCATTAGCGATAAAAATCCGCACGCTAACAGGCTAACGTGAGATTATCGCTGGAAAGCCAGCGATAATCTCACGTTACCTTGTTGATAGGGACAGGCAAACTTAGCCATGATATCCTCCTTCCATAGGAAAAATACCAGACGTAAAAAAGCAGCGTTAACTGCGGTTAGCGCTGCTTTTTTTGTCTCTAACAGGGTTAGCGATATTCTTAATAATAGGAGAAATGTCGCTTAGCGACTTTTCTCCTATTATTTTACTCTGGAACGCCCCCTTTGCATCTCATTAGAGATGCAAGGGGAAGCGAAGAGTAAAAGGGTGCTAACATGCAAATTTGCATGCTAGTACCCTGTTGTTGATAGGGTGCTAGTTTTATCTCTGCTTTTTGGGCTTTTAAAGCCAAAAAAGCAGAGATACAACCCTTGTTGATATGCCCCTATGTGACTGAACACAGCAAATAGTGGCTCTGCTGGTTAAAAAATAAATATACAGCCAAATGGCAACTGCACGTCCCAATTTTATGCATCTTTTGTACTGTGGACGATGCCATAAATTCTCAGAGGATGGTCTGAGAAAGGGGCTGCAAAAGCCTCTCTCGTGCATTTAAGAAGATGGAAGGATGCCCATTGTGTAAAGGAATGCGACAGGCGACTGGCTGTAATAGAGAGACTTAATAAAATTGCTCAAGGGGTTAATGCACCTCCTGGAAACATGTGGGATTGCAGGCCGAGGTTCTGCGGCTGGCTTCATGCTGGCTGCTAGCTCAGGTGCCTTTCACCATCACAGCTTGTTTTTTCAGTTTTGCCTGCGCAGTTCTTATGCTACTCTTGTTTGGTTTGTGCTCCACGCTTCACCTAATCTCCCTATGACTGCACATATGTCAAGCATGCTTGTAGGATGCTTGTTTTTTTCTTTGTCTTCTGCCCTTTAGCTAATGTCCCAACTTTATAGGTTTTCACCAGTAAATGCACAATATATTGTTTTTCTCAGTAATCTAGTTATAACACTTTTACTGAGTTTCAGTAATTTATATTCCACAACTGCTAACCAAGCTAACACTTACAACAACAAAACATAATATTAATCACATAGGCAAAGCCTATTGTACCAATGCTTGCTCATTTCGTTGTTACTCTTTCCTCCTTTCCCCTTCTTAGCCTTTTCAACCTTGCTATCTCTCACTTCTCCTCATGCTTTTTCAGTTCCTTCCGGCCTCTCTTGCCAGGCTCCAAACTCCGGCTTTGGAAACTCGGGCATTAGTATGCAGAGCTGAAGGCAGGCCTCCTTCAGACTCCGTTGCATGTCTGCATGGCGTGCAAAGGGAGAAGAAAGCGGCGTCTAGGTTACTGGGGAGCGCCTGCGAGGGAAGTCTTGGGGTGAGATAAAAGAAACAGACTGATGGGAAAAAGGAAAACACAGATTTGAAAAGGAAGATGAAAGAGGGATGTTGTGTGCACAAAATAGACAGAGAGAGGGAGAGGGGTGGGGGATTCATTTGGATCTTCCTGATTAAAGAAAGAGGAGGACAGAGCAGCTCAATAGACGGAATAACGCCTATGATGAAGATCAGTGTTCACTGGTAGAAAGGAGTGAGGAGGATTTCTCAAAGGTAGGGGAAGACGTATGGGTGTATTTGCTAACGAGAAGGTTAAGCAGAGAGCTGGGCTTAAAATGGTGTTTCCAGGACCTTTGTATTCCATCACATGACTGAGGCACCCCAGAGGAAGATGGCTTCTATCATACCCACCTCTGTAATCACGCAATTTTGTCCTATTGGAGGGCAAGCCCTTTTGCAGGGGCCTGGTTTGACGCTTTCGGGTTCTAAGTTCTGTTCTGGAATCATGTCTCCCGTGATGTTTTCCGTTGAAGCATAGGAGACTGATGGCAGAAAAGGTGTAAGACCTGCCTTCTGTTATACACGGTCTTGAAATAAATGTTGTAAGAAACCTTTGTGTGGTTTGGTCATATATGTACAACAATTACCGTGAAAATCACATACTTTTCAGTAGTGTGTTAATTGGTGGATTTCAAACCCGCGCTTGGCAAGTCTTCACTAATTCTCTTTGGCTTCCTTCTTCATGGGGAAGCCTGCTTAACATTCTAAGAGACACAGATATTCCACTTTGCTCTTTGTTCCCACCCTGATTAGTGTGTACCTTTCCCACTCATTTTTTACAATGCATGCCTTTGCCACACATAAGCCTTTATCACACAGGGGTACTATTAATAAGGTAAGTAAAAAATATACATATATGTATATAAAGTGTATATTTATTGAAAAAACAAAGATTACAGGTACATTATAGTTAGGTTTAGATTTTAATAGTACAAACCATAGAATTTCGGCAGCTATAGTTTCCTGAGCTAACTATAATGTGCGCCCTGCAATGCACCTCTTTTGACCTCACATATTACATCACTGATGACATGGTCAGTAACATCACTGATGACATCTCAAATGACATCATTGATGATATCACTGATGACATCATCCATTGAACCACTCACGCATTCACTCACACCCCATACAGTGTCTCATATTCCCAGTCACACACCCACAGAACAACTCACATATATGTTTACAGACCCATAAACCACTCACACAACCACTAACCTATCCATAGAGCTACTCAAACACCCACTCATGCACTCATACAGCCACTCACACACCCACTTACTCATCCACACAGCTACTCAAACAACCACTCACCCATACAGCCACACACACAGTCACACACTCACCCATACAGCTACACAGACACCCACTTATCCACCCATACAGCCGCTTGCACACCCATTCACTCACCCATAGAGCCTCTTAATACAGCCACTCACTCACCCATACAACCAGTCATACACCCACAGCACCACTTACATACTCATTCACACATCCATATGATTACTCACACAACTGCTCACTCACCCATCCAGCCACTCACACAGACAATCACTCCCAATACAGCCACTCACACACTAACTTACTTAATAAAACACCCATTCAAACAGCCACTCGCTCACCCATACAGTCACTTACACACGCACTTACACACCCAGTCACTCATTCAAACAACCACTTCCACAGCCACTCAGTCACCCATACAGCCACTCACACACACACACCCATGCATACAACCACTCACTCACCAATACAACCACTCACACATCCCATTACAGCCCCATGGACCTCACATCCCCTACTCACACCCCCCCACAGTCATTCCTACACCCAATCACACACCCAAACAACTCTCACATACCCACTCGCACAACCATACATCTACTCTCACATGGATACACACACTTACACATCCATTTACATAACATATGTTAGAAGAGGTATCACTCATTATTAGTGCAGAAAGTATAGTATTTGAACTTTGTAGTAGTTTAGTATGTTTCTTTAAATCTCAGAAACGTTTACAAAACAATTACACTCGCTGGATAATGTCATCAGTGATATCATCAATGATGTCATTTGAGATGTCATCAGTGATGTCATCAGTGATATCAGTGGCCATGTTGTGAGTGATGTAATATATGAGGTCATAAGCAGTACACTGCGGGAGCGTAAGTTATGGTTTGCTCAGGTAACTATAACTGCTGAATTTTACTAATTTGGTATGATTGAAATCTGAGCCTAACTGTAACCTTTGATTTTTCTGTGAATTTCAATGTTTTTTAAAATTCTATTTCCTAACTATAACAATCCTGTAACCTTTTTTTGTGAATTTCTAAGGTTTATCACATTCTATTTCCTAACCATAACATCTCTGTCCTTTTTTTTAAGTGAATTTCAATGGTTTTTTAACTGGCAGTCATGTTTGCAGAGTGGTGGAGAAAGTGGTGGGGCCTCCAACCAGCTCTCAGGATTCCTTCTGTGTCAGACTTACTGGGGGTAACAGGAGGGCTTCTGGGCCCCCAATAACCATCAAAAATAGAAGAGGGTCCCTGAAGTAACTAATATATGGAGAAGAATCCAGGGAAGGATACTAACAGCAAAACAATCATAAGCTTCTCCAGTTAGATCAATATCAGAACAATGCATTTACAATATTAAGCAACCAGTTAGATTATTAGTTTATATTTCATCAATATAAATATTTGCATTTTACAATAGAAAAGGTTTTTTATCAAAGATATATACATGGATTTTGGGAGTTCCACTTGAGTTCAGAATATACATAAACAAGTGCAATTCTGTCCATATATGTTTTTGAGAAAGGACACAAGAAGTCTAAAAGCTGATGACAATTTGAATAATAATATGGAATAATCATTATGATATTGTGCTTCATCTGTGTCCAATGTCCTGACATGTTGTTATGTTCTTTGTTGTGGTTCTGTTTATGTGTATTATGAACTCATGTGGAGCTCACAAAATCCATGTATGTATCTCTGATAAAAAAATCTTTGTTATTGTAAAATACAAATATTTATATTGATAAAAATAAACTAATAATCAAGTCAATATATTCATACATTTTGATCAACAATTTTTCCAAAACTATTGAATGGATTTAAACAAGAAGCATACTTTCGGGAAAATAATCAGCTTTCTGCCAATTGTTTTGTAATTGCATACAGCCGTTTTGGCTTTAGTGCTGTCTAAATTTCCCAATGAAAATGTAATGGGGATATTGCATTATGGACCCACTTGTTTCTGCCTCCATCCCTCCCTCCCCCCCATTTAACGGATCACCCCAAAACGTTTCAGGAAGGAGCTGAAGTGAATGAACATTTTAAAGTTTTGTTAAGATTTGTCAAACGCTCCAACCTTATAAGCAAAACAGAAAACCCTATTTGTATGAAAAGTCTTCAATAACTACACAGTCTATCTATCTATCTATCTATCTATCTATCTATCTATCTATCTATCTATCTATCTATCTATCTATCTATCTATCTATCGATCTATCTATCTATCTATCTATGTACATACTACACTGTATAGATATATTGTTTTACTGAAAAAAACAAAGGTTGAAGTGATATTGTAGTTAGGTAAAATTTCAGTGACAACGTAATGTGCCCTATGGTAACTATACCCCGTGCCCCTGCCATGTGCAGTCTGTTTATCAATTATGTCATTTCAGATGTTGCAATTGATGTCATAGAAGAAATCATAAGTGATGTAAAATGTTGGGTGATTAGCAGAGCAAAGCGAGTTTTAGTAGCCCTGGGGCACAAGTTAGAGATACTAGAGATTACTAGCACTGGTGAATTTCAGTGCTTTTTGGGTTAAAATGTTACCTTGTCACTGAAATTTTCACCTAACAATAAAGTCAATTTATCCTTTGTTTTTTTCAGGGAATTTTTAGGGTATTTTTGCATAAATTAATATTTTATAAACATAGGTAAATCCAAGCCACACGTCTTTTGGCCGTGGACAGCAGGTGGGTTACCACAGGGTCAGGCCGCCTGCAGTCAACAGCCGCAGGCAGCCAACTCCTGATGTGTGGCGTTGTGTTGGCTGCAGGGATTGGGCCTCCTTGCAGAGGACCTTGCGCTACAGTAGAAGAGCATAGAGCCCCAGCTAGGAGTGCTTTCAAAAAGTATGGCAAGTTCTCCTTGGGTAATTAATTCAACGACCCAGAAGACTTACTGTTTAGTTATTAATGGTGCTGGAGTGGATTCCCTAGATCAGCAGAAAAATAAAACAACCATTGGGAAAGCCAATATGGCTTTGTCAATGTTTTTATAGACGTGTTTCACAGCAGCGTGAGCTGCTGTGCAACATAGCTTAAAGTAAAAAAAATAGTGCATATTGCTTTCTTTTTAAGTCTCGCCTGGCGTAGGCTGCGCGCATGCACAGTATCGCTGGCGAGACTTAATGATATGGGGATTTTTTAGTAAAGGGCATTCAGCCCCACCCCCCTTTTCCATTGGCCGGTGTCACCGTTTATGCTAAACGGTGGCCAGCCATTGGAAAAGAGCTCCTGGTGACGTATTTGCTGGCCATTTGGACGGCCTCGCCTGCCTTCCTTCTGCTGCAATATGTTTCTTATCGTTATGGGGCCAAACACATGGCCCCATAAAGACAAGAAACCTTTTAGCAGGCGAGGCCTTCCAAGTGGGACGGCTTTCCGAGCAAATACGTCACGAGCGCTTGTCATGAATGGTGTGTGCCCCCCGGAAGCGGCAACAGCCCGGCCTGAGACCGATGACGTGTGGGGGGATCAGGGGTAATACTAAAGCCCTTTCAGCCTCATTGACACCTTTTCACGCCACAAAAAATATATATGTCTATGTCGGGTGGGCAGAGGCAGACTGGCCTATACTAGTGAACTACGTAGATCTGGCAGGATGCAGTATCACTCCATAATCCCGTAAACGTCAGCCACAGTGTTGGTATACGATTCTTTTCTACGGGGGAAACAGGAAATGCTTAGAAGTCTCGGGAGCGGAGGGGTTGTTAGTAGGCTTTATACATTTCTATTTCCGTAGGAACTTCTTGGTTTAGGTCATGGCTTCCGGCCTTCGATCTTTGTTACTCTGCTATCCATACCACCTCCTCTGCTCCCCCACTGCTTCCCTCACATTGTGCCGTGCTCCCCGCCCCCGGAGTCGCTCTTGCAATGCCTGCTAAGTGATCAGAGCCCAGAAGAACGCAATGGGCCCGCTTCTTCTGTACACACTGGACTAGCCTCATAGATACACAGCGGCTGGTTTCATAGGTACACAATGGGTAGCTTTTTAGGTACATTCTGGGATAGCTGCCTAGGTATACAATGGGGTAGCTACCTAGGGTGTCTTTCACCGCTTCCACTCCACCCCCTCCCTTTCTCACCTTTACAAAGTGATTGCTAAGCTCCATTCACAGGTGACACGAAACATGAATGATCCGAGCATAAGAACAAAAGGAAGGGGTGGGGTGAAGCTGACAAAGGTCACGCTGATCACATCGAAGACTTTGCACGTACGGTCCGTGTCCTAAACTAATTAACCCCACCCTGCGGCTGCCATAACCAGATCGATCTGATGCAAGTTTTAGACACTGTGTTTGGACAACATTAACATGGAGATTTATTTCATTACAAACGAACTGCTGGAGCCGAGACGAGTACGGCTCTTACTATTTCAGACTCACAACACAATGTATAACGCGATGAATGCCTACCGGGGCCAAGGGCTACACACTCCAAACCCTCTTAAACCCAACATCGAGGGTGCGCGGAGGCAAGATTCTTGTTTTTAGTGTTTGGTAAAGTGCATCCAAACTCTTGGATGCAAGTTTATTCGAAGGCATCGGCTTGCCCTGCTTGTAATAAATCGTTAAAGTTTTTTTCCACCACATGAAGACAATGCTGGCTGAAACGCTGCTGCACAGCCCACGTGCGGAAGAGCAAAACACAGGATCGAACATAATCTACAGTAAATCAGTTTGCTACGAAGGATGGGTCCAGATAGCTTCTCGGGTTGCCCCTAGCCTGGACACGTAAAGGGCTGATCGAATCTGCAATAAACGCATGCTATATATATAAAGCCGGGCGTTTGCATGCAGCCAGACCTCCATCTATAAGAAAAGGAAAAAGATACGTTTCAATGCAATAGATCTCGCATTTGCGAGAGTTTAACCTATTGGCATTGTAAATGACAATGCCTTTTATTTATGTTTTAAAAACCAACACATAAATAAAAGGCATTGCCATTTACAGTGCCAATAGCTCAAACTCTAACAACTTTGAGACCTATTGCATTGCAAATACTTGTTTAAGCCATGTTGCACTGCAGTCCGTGCTGCTGATCAATATGTGTAAAAACTGCATGGAGGGGTCCAGCCACAGGAGGGAGGAGAGGGAGGGAGGGTGATAAATAAAACATGTACAACGGGAGAAGAGAACATCAATAAACAAACTGGTGTTCTGGTTTCATGAAAATAACAGCACCCTTCATGCTGGATGGTAGAGTTTTAGGAGTCTCGCCCTGCCCCACCTACAGACTTCTCTCCTCGAGGTGCAGTAAAGATGCACTCATACCAGAAGCTTAACTGTGTGAGAAGAAGCAACATGTGGTGGCTTGAAATGTCCTCGGGCTAATGCACATGTTGTGTGGATCTGTCTCTAACCTGCAGGTCAAAGGCCGAGCTCTAGTGCAGTAGCTAAATCAGGCATTGTGTGTCACCTTTTTGGATCAAAGTTTCCAACCTCTCATAAGGCAGATTAATGGGTAAAAGCAACTCCAGCATAGATTCTTACATAAACTGCATGTTCTCTTTGACTCACCTGGACTGTGACCCATACCCAATATGAATAAAGAATAATCTATCTTATAAACGTGCAAACTGTGTTTGCAACCGTATCCTTCTCCTCTGTCTCTTTCTCTCTCATCCATATAATTCCATTCGCCGCTCCATCCCCCTGAGCCCCCACTGTGTTGATGTAGTGGTAGGAAGAGCTGAACAGTCCATCATGGCTAGACTGTCCCTGACCTGAGTTAAATCTTAAGGCAGACACTGAGAGGCAGGCACAAATGTAGCCTGACCTCATAGTCTCATAGTACTCCCCCTCAAGTTTTCTGGCGCTGCTGAGTTCTGCTTCTTAATGTAGTATCTCCTGGGTATGGGCTTCATAATTAAAGGGTGCACAACAGCTTTGGCAAAATACAACTGTTTTCCAGAAATGCTGGTGACTGAACTGACAGTAACCATTTTTATCACAGTGCTGAAGCCCTCAGGATGTGCCCAGTTTGATGACAACGTGTAAACTGTTTTGTTCAAAGTCCTTACACAAAGTGGAAAAATCGAACAGCAAGCAGTATTACAGAGGTATGCATGCTGTTTATAGAGCGTTGCTGATGCGAAAACTGTAGGGGTGCACCATATTCCTTGTTAGTCAGCACCCGCATATAACTGTGCATATTATCCAAGTATAATGGAAATGTATTCATCGAAATAGACAAGTAGAAATGTAAGCAGGCCTCGAGAGAAGAGAAAGGCCACCAGTTATACTGAACGTATTGGTATATGTACTGCTTAGTATAATAATGTCATGTATTTAGAGACATTGAGTTATGTTAGTGGAACGCAGAAGGTAGTTCTCCTAAGAATGAGACGAATAATTAGAATTGGTTATAATGTGTTTAGCTTGAGGCCTAACCATATATGTAAAGTGAAAGCCTTCGTTTATTTTAGCCATGCTTTATTAGGACGACAGGATTTTAGCAAAGCTTAAATTGCAGTAAATTGTGAAACCTCATGATGTTAGGGGTTTTTTCCTATTCAGCATTTGGCTGCAGGTACAAGGCCATGTAGCTCGTTAGTTAGAATGAGTCTTTGTTTGAATGGAATGGAGTCAGAAGGAGTAGACATGAAGGGAGTGGATTGGAATGTACAGTTGCAACTCCTAGTACAGAGAAGGCCTGGGACCCAAGGTCGAATTCGTGGAAAGGAAGATGAAAGGATCCAAATGGAAATCTACTGAAGGAAGAAGCTGCCTGGAGGGGTGTGCTGAAGGGCGTGTACAGCTTTTTGGGGTTTTGTATTAGGGACAGAGCCCCGTGGGTTGAGCAGACGAGACTTAGGAGAGGGACTGAAAGGAGCACTAAAGATCGAGCTCTCAAATGGTGAAGACTTCTTAGGGAGTTTCACTGCTGACACCTTTTATGCGGTCCTCATTGGGAAGGGAATGTTGAGTAGGGATGTCACCTTAGAATAGAGTAGGGACAGAAATGATTTGATTCATGACTCTAAATTTCCACATCTCGATTGCTATTGGATACTTGATGCTTTTGGAAGCTGTAATCCTGTTCATCTTTAGTCGTATGAGGATGCTTCGTAGACTGGCATTTGTATAGTCCCCATATATCTTTTGTGCCTAGTACTGAGGTGCCTATATATTCAGATGTTTTTGCTGATAATAAAAGGTCAACCTCCCAGATTATGAGTCTTCTTTTCTGAGATGTCAAATTGCGGTAAATACGATTTGATAATTGTGTTTCTTCCCTCTACGCTATTAGACAAGTAAAAAGATCCTGGCGACCAGAGTGGGTTCTTGTAGGTAATTAGATGAGAACAAGAACCGGCGTTCCCAGTTGGTAGCAAACGAGGATGGTTTATTTCTGATAGCGAGGGAAGATTGAGATTAAGATAAGTGATCCTTGAGGCCAATCAATGATAAGTGAGGTTGAATCATCGGAGGGCGAACGGCAGACGACCTGGCGGACGGACGTAGATGGCGAGTAGCATTGCGGCAGCAAGCAGAAGCTCGAAGAGTGAGTATGAACAGGATACGATGTTGTAGATTGCAGTGTTGTATGGTATGAGATGTTTTGCGGAGTTGAAGTGAATGTCGTGTGATTGTGAGATCAGTCTGTGAGCGCGCGCAGCCCGGGAAAGTCTTAGGTGATGAGAAGCCTAAGCGAGAGGGTGTAGAAGACACCCCTGGTAGATTTTGTTGACCATTGATCGTGAGGTACCATCGATCACCTGGACCGAGATAGGGGGAGTGAATGTATGAGTGTGTGACAGCCTGACGCTGGTCGTGGGTTGTTGTATGTGGAATTGAGTATTTGAAACCTATCAGAGGCGATCTGTCTGCCCGGCAGGGACAGACAGTAACCAACCCAGGTCGACAATTTCGAGAGACTGTGGACGGACAGTCAGAGGCTGTGGACGGACAGCCAGAGGAGTAACTTGTTTGGGATCAAACGGTTATTTCAGCGTGTGAATGGGACGAATGCAAGGGTGAGACGAGCGGTATGCAGGAGGGGAACTGCTGCGAGTGGAGGAACTGTGACGTCAGAAGGTGTCGCGCTGCGATAGGCTGGTTGGTGTAGTTCGCGCTGTCATTGGCGGACGGAAACCAGGAAGTAAACAGAGGTCGTGTGCGTTTCGCATTTGGTCATGATGAAATGTTTTAAAGTTTTTCGAGAATTGTGTCGAGGGGATGAACATGTGGTTACTCGAGAGGGTGCGGAGGCCCCTCCGGAGGACACGTCAGCAAACTACATGGCAAGAAATGTAGGGTTGCATACCATAGTTTGGCTTGAGAATTGGCATAAAATGACTCAAGGAGAAGGAGAGTTGGCGTTCCCACGGTATGGTTCATTTAGATTAGCAGTGTTGTATCAGCTGAAGACTGTGATGGCAGCTTTACGACCTATGCCGAGGCCCACACAATTTGAAGCGCTACATGCGTGGATTAGAGCAGCACATGATAAAGAGAGAGGCAGAAATCAGGAAAGGGTGAAAAGGTCAGTTCAGGCGTTCCAAGATGCTAGATGGGATGCAGCGGAGAAAAGATGGAGAATGCAGGCAATAGAGGGACATAAATTATATCCCTTATTAGAGACGACAGGAAAATCAAAGGAAAAGACAGTAGACAGGGAGGAAGACAGTGACATGGATGATAGCCTGGTAGAAAGGTTGTTATCCGAGAGACCACCTCCGTACAATCCGGATGCCTCAGAAGGCAATGAGACGAAGGAAGAGGAGAGTAGGGGAACAGTACCCCGATCGGAAGTAAGAGTAGAAGGGAAGATCTCTATGGGAACCGAGAATATCAGGTATAAGACTGTGGGAAGCTCAGAGGTGGAGAGAGGAGTGAGGTTACCAGATGCGCTGAAAATACCAGTTATCATCGGACCTATCGAGTCGATGTATGAGCTTGAGCCAGAAACGGCAGGGAGTTTAGAACAGTCAAGGGACAGGACGAGTAAGGGAGTAGAGGATAGTGACTCAGTGAGGAGAATGGAGCGGATTCCAAAACCCATAGAATGGAGTACGCCGATGCTAGCCACAGCTGACTCCTCTGGAGGACAGGGAGAATCGAGACCTATTAGACCAAGGTCTTTAGTGGAGTCAAGATCAGATTTGAGAATGTGGACACCACCGGTGAGAACTTAAAGTCAAGGTGTTTTAGACGCAGAGAGGGATCGAGGGACAATTGTAAATCGCTCTGTTCCCATGGGCAGATCGGGAGAGGGTAGGCCACGCGAAAGAGAATGTGAGTACGATGACAGGTATGGTACGGCCTGCCGAGAAGTTCTGAGGGGAGCCTTGAGAGGGAAGATGTTGGATGTCGTAAGGCTAAAGGCAGAGTTGGATGAGATAATAGGTGATAATCTACCCCTAGAAAGAATACTAACTTACGAACAGGATGAGTTACTCTTTTTAGCGAAAGATGTGACTCGTAAAGCACGCACAGCTCATGAGAAATTGTCAGAGCTGGCTAAAAGACATGGGGTGGATTTGTCAAAAACTAAAGCCTTGCAAGGTGATCACCGGCTACAGTATAGTGATCAGGAATTAGAAGACAAGAGGCTCATGGGACTGAGAACTCATGTCAAGGATTTGATTATAGCAATGCGGGCATGGCTCATGCTCGATAAGTGGGACTAAAGATGGTCCAAGAAGAAAAGTTCTAGAGGAGTAGGGGGAGAGACGCCACCTCCGGGTGGAGGGACGACGGCAATAGGGAGTTTCCCTTTAAGGGAGGTACAGAATGGAGGGTACGTACATGTACCCTGGAGTAGAGGGGACTTGGCGGCCTTCACAAATGATTTTGCCCGGCTAAGGGAAAAGCCTGTGGAGTGGTACAAGCAAGTTGATCGCTTTGTCAAAATCTTGAAGGTACTGTGGATTGATTTGAATACTTTGTTTGACATTGTGATCCCGGGGGATCTGTGGTCGGCATGTAAGGTTGCGATTGAATGGCCGGCCTCAGAGCCCAACAGGGATTTGATTACACATGGCCCGTCGCCAATAGTGATGAAAAAGTTCGAGCAGGTAATCACTTGGTTGAAATCGAAGGTCTCACCTCAAGACACTGATTGGGTGAAGATAGATAGGACTGTACAAGAGCCTAAGGAGACAGTGCATGGATTTTACGAGAGGCTTTTGCAGGCTTTTAAACAGTACAGTGGTTTGGAGGCCTTGGATACCAAAGATATGGGACAGTTTGTGTCCAAGTTTGTGTTGGGATTGAGGCCAGAGGTTAGCCTAATCATATAGCAACATTTGATTTGTTGACAGAATAAGCCTGTGGATGAGATTCTCCGATATGCTAGATATTGCAGTGATGAGATTGAGTCTAAGCACAAGAAATTGAAAGATGATCTGCTATTAGTACAGATGCAGACCGCAGTTCAGGGACAGTCTACCGGAGGAACATTGGGAAGGAGGCAGGGAAAATATCTAGGAGGAGCACAGAATGCTCAAGGACTGGCGAGGCCGAGAGGAGTAGACCCTAAGACCGGAATAGATGTGGCAGTGTTGAAAAAGACCACAGCTTGTCACCTTTGCCACCAGATTGGACACTGGAGACGCGAGTGTCCCTTTAATCTGTTAAATAAAATACAGCAGGAAGAAGAGTTGACCCATGTTCCAGTGGCAGACACACTCCCTGTAGTGACGCAACCTAGAATGACAAAAGGGGGGACGAATGTTCCGCAGGTACAGGTTCCCCGACCGCCTAGAATACAGAATATGCCGCAGGGAGCTCGGACATATGTACAGATGCCCCTATTCGAAGTGAATGGAGAAGATGATCCTGATCCGGCAACAAGATCTTGCTGGGGAAGAGACGATGATTGTGCGCTTAGAGCGGTCCTAGAAGTAGATCAGAAGGGACCCTTTGTAGAAGCAGAGATCGATGGCCACCTTACAACCTTTTTGGTTGATACAGGGGCTACAAGATCAACTGTAAGATCTGCAGTGATCCCGTATCTACCCCTTTCTGGCCAGACAATCCAAGTTGTTGGGGTAGCGAACAAGCAATTGACTAGCCCACTGACAGAACTAATAGGATCGGAAATTTCAGTGACAGACTCCAGTTCGTGGTGTGCGATTCTAGTCCAGTCTGTTTGTTGGGAAGAGATCTATTGTGTAAGCTTAATTGTACCATTTACTGCACCCCGAATGGAGTGGAAGTCCAGACGAGAGATGATGATGCGACCTTTAAGGTTGCGAATCAACGTTGGTGCGTGGAAATGTATCCTGCACTCACAGTGGAGGAACTCCCTTTAGATCTGAGGGATTCTGTGTCAGTTGATGTGTGGGACCTTAGTGGGGAAGAGATTGGATTAGTTAAAGACGTAGATCCAGTGAAAATAAGAGTCAAAACAAACGTAGAGTACCCGAGAACTCCCCAGTATAAATTGTCACAGGAAACTATTGAGGGGATCAGACCCGTAATTGAGTCCATGCTTAGGCAAGGAATTTTGAGAGAAATCAGGGGTAGTCCATGTAACTCGCCCATAATGGGACTGCAGAAACCGAGCGGGAAATTCAGGATTGTGCAAGATTTGCGAAGAATTAATGAGATTGTAATCCCGTGTTGTCCCGTGGTACCGAATCCATCCATGATCCTGTTCCAAATCCCATGTGATGCGGAATGGTTCACCGTGATAGACCTGTGTCAAGCCTTTTTCTCGATTCCTCTGCATGAGGAGAGCCAATTTCTTTTTGCGTTTAGGCTAGAGAATCGTGTGTTAGCATTGTGTCGTATCCCACAGGGGTACACTGAGAGCCCGTCTATTTTCAATCGGATTTTGAAAAAGAACCTTGAAGGTCTGGTGCTTCCCCAAGAGTCTGTTCTCGTCCAGTACATAGATGATTTGCTAGTGGCATCAAAAACTGAGGATGCCTGCAGGATTGATACAGTAGCACTGTTGAATTTCCTAGGAGAGAATGGGCACAAGGTGTCTCCAAATAAATTGCAGTACTGTCTGAGTGAAGTACAGTATTTGGGTCATCGGATTGAGAAAGGAAAAAGAAAGATATCGCCAGATCGCATAGATGCGATTCTGAGAATGCCCGTCCCTACGACTCAGAGGGCAGTTCGAATGTTCTTGGGAATGGTTGGCTACTGTCGCCAATGGATCCCAAACTTCTCCTTTGAAGCGAAGCCCTTACAGCGCCTGACGCGCAAGGGTGTGAGTGATCCGGTACCATGGGATGAAGACTGTTTAAGGTCCTTTCTGAAACTAAGAGAAGCCTTGTGCTGTGCGCCAGCGTTGGGAATGCCTGATTACAAGAAGGCATTCGCATTGTTTTGCTGTGAGAAAGAAGGTTGTGCATTGGCAGTGTTAACCCTGGTTCATGGGAATGTCCGTAGACCAGTTGCCTATTTTTCGGCTACATTAGATCCAGAAGCCTCCGTGTTGTCCGGGTGTCTCAGATCCGTTGCTGCAACAAGTGTCAGTATCGAGAGATGTGAGAGCATTGTAATGGGTCATCCGCTTACTGTGCATGTGCCACATTCTGTTGAACTGTTGATGACCAGGACTAAGACACAACACCTCACGAATAATAGATTGACACGTTATGAACAAGTCATATTAGCTGCTGAGAACGTAACGTTGAAGAGGTGTTCTGTTTTAAATCCTGCCACATTGTTGCCAATCCCGAATATAGATGATGAAGATTGTGAGGATCATGACTGCCTCGATGTGACTGAATTGTGCACCAAACCCAGACCTGATATTGTGGATGAACCGCTTTCTGAGCCAGATGAAATATTCTTTGTGGACGGTTCCTGTTTAATAGACAATACGGGTCAGTTGAGAGCAGCCTTTGCTGTTTGTACCATCACCGGAGTGGTAGAAGCCGCTTGTCTAGAAGGAGTATACTCCGCACAGGTGGCTGAGCTTATCGCTTTGACTCGTGCCTGTTTGGCCGCTAACCAGATCCGTATAACGATTTATACGGACAGCCAGTACGGGTTTGGTGTCGTTCACGACTTCGGACAGTTATGGTCCCAGAGGGGGTTCATGACATCATCTGGGTCACCCATTAGAAATGGAGAATATGTTAGACAATTATTAGAGGCGTTGCAAGGCCCAGACGAAATTGCAGTGGTGAAATGTTCTGCTCATACGAAGGCAAATGATTTTGTGTCCCTTGGGAATAACTATGCAGACGAAGTGGCTAGATTTTGTGCAGAACAGGGGTGTGACTTTACAGAAAGACACATAAGGGTAAATGAAGAAACTACGGACCTCAGTGTGATGTTGGCGATGGCAGATACATGGGAAGAGTTAAAACAATTGCAAGACGAGGTGTCAGACCAAGAACGGGATAGTTGGGTGCGGGCTGGATGTGAGAAGGGAGATGTGGATGTTTGGGTTTCGGGTGATGGAAGAGCGGTGTTACCGGAATGTTTGTTGAATCCAATGGCACGATTGATACATGGTGCTGTGCATCTTGGCAGGGATGCGATGGTGCGAGTGTTTCGTCAGAAGTGGTACAATACGAAGTTTCGGGCAGCAGCCGAAGCTGTATGTCAGAGATGTGTCACCTGTCAACAAATGAATGTAGGGAAAAGGACAGCAGTGACAATGAGTCACATAGGGAGGTCAGGTGGCCCTTTTAACTGGATGCAGTTAGATTTCATTGAGATGCCAAAGTGCAATGGGTTGAGGTACATATTAGTCGTAGTGTGTGTCTTTTCTAGATGGGTGGAGGCATACCTGACCTCTTTGGAGTCGGACAGAGGAACGCATTTCCACAGCGAGTTAATGAAGTTGCTTTGTGCGGCCCTGAACATAGATCAAAGGTTACATTGCAGTTATCGACCAGAGGCTTCTGGGATAGTAGAGCAGGTCAATGGGACATTGAAGGCCCGAATGGCAAAAGTGTGCTCCTCAACTCCTCTGAAGTGGCCAGATGCTTTACCTTTGGTACTGATGAGTCTCCGAAGTGTGCCTGATAGGAGAACTGGATTATCACCCCATGAAATATTGATGGGGAGAGCGATGCGTGTGCCAGCAATACCAGCCTCTGCATTGATAAATATCACTGATGATGTTATTCTCGACTACTGTAAAGGCCTGGCTGATGTGGTTCATTCTGTGTCCCAGCAGGTGCAGATGGTAGCTGTTCCAGCCGCAAGTGATCTGTGCCACGACCTGTGCCCAGGAGATTGGGTGTTGGTACGGAAGCACGTGAGGAAGAGTTGCTTGGACGTTCGCTGGAGAGGCCCTTACCAGATAATTCTGGTTACGAATATTGCAGTGAAGTGTGGGGGACTACCGAACTGGGTGCATGCCTCCCATACCCGTAGAGTTTCAGCACCCTTGGAAGATACAGCCCCTCTCGTGAACGAAAACCCAGCTGAGGTGGCAGGGCCACCTGAGAGGGCAAGTCAAGCTGTAAGGGTGGCTGACGCAGCTGGTTGTGCACTGGAACAAGCTGTAAGCGAGGAAGAGAGAAACTCCGAATCAGAACCAGAATCAGAACCAGAAGCTGAAGAAGGTGCCTTTGGCGGAGTGGAGCCAAATACTCCCGGAGAAGAAGGTAGTGCACAGGGTATCGGAAGGGAGAGCCGAGGTGTCTCAGAAGCAGAAAGAGTTTAGCCCGTGAGTCTGAGACGGGTAAATTCGAGGGGGACACTGAGAAGAGATCTTGCCCCAGTATCGGAGGTGACAGAGTCAGAACAGAGCGAGGAAGAACAAGATCCTGAAGCTCCGAGAAGGTCGAGAAGAGCTAGAGTGCCGTGTCACAGGTACGCTTCACCTGAGTGGACGTACGTAGCAACGGATGCTAGGACCGATGAGTATGGGGAGGCTGAGGTCGATTACTCTTGTCAGCGGTCCACCGACTCTGAGGGCGGAAGTATTGCTGAAGATCCCAGGATTAGAGATCGACGGAGTACTGACTCTCCATATTCCAGATCCGCCACTCCTGAGTAACATTCGTGGTCTGATTTTGGATACATTGGCTTTCTCGAACTTTGCAGTTGTACCTTCTACTCAAGAACTGAAAACTCTCAAACTTGAAATTTTGCAAGGAGTCCTGGAGCTGTTGGGACCTGCAGTTATTCTGGATTAGAGATGAACTTTGTCGAGAAGGAGCAAAACAAGGGAGCCTTTGCTAGTCCGAAAGAAGGTAGAGAACTGAACATTAGAAGAGAAAATTAGCTACAGGGGATAGTTGTTGCATTGATACACAAGCCTGAATGAGGAAGAGACTCTCGCCCATTGTTATCGAACTGGATTCTGAGCATGGGGGAAAAATGGCAGAGCCTAGAGATACACACCGTAGGGCGAAGAAAGTGATAGGTACACTTTTAGTAGTCATAGCTGTTATTTTTGCAGTAGTTATAACTTCATATGCAGTGGCCCACAGGGAAGAGGGGAAGATGCTGGGAACACCTGCACCTGTCACTCCCAGTACCAAGAAGGATATCTCAGGAGATAAAAGGGCTATGATGCTAGAAGAGAGTCGTAGGTTACACATGGATTTGTCGAAAGGTGATTTCAAGCTCAATGCATATGCGAAATTGTTGTATGAGTACGTTGATGCGATGGATGCGAAAGATTGCTATGTATGCATGCAGTTGCCTGCTTCTGTAGATGAGGGTATTAGATACCATCACCTTCCATTGACTTATGGGATTTCTTGCAGTCTATTGCTTAGTCTGTTTTACGAAAGGAAATAGTTTGAGTACTATTTCTCTAATTATGACACAGTACTTCCTGACGTACCAGCGTTTAAGCATTTGAATAAGTATGATTATTATAAGTCACATGAAAGACTTCGGACTTATTTCATACCGACTCAAAGTTTGGAGACTGCGTATGCTCATAGAAATAATTTGACATGTTCAGTGTCAGACACTGAAAAGAAATTTATTGGCCAAGTTGAAGATAGATATAGAAAATTAACCCAAGATAAGGATGGAGAAAAGAAGTCCACAGATTGGACAGAGGAAGAGAAACTACATAAGTCAAGGGGAAGTTATAGCTTTAGATCAAGTACAGAGGGGAAATCTGTGTGTTGCTCGTCCTCAGTCAGACAAGGACAAAATCTGGGTTGGACACAGTACATGTGCCCATACCTTTACTATGGAAGATTCAGCTAAGAACTTCTTGCAGAGTCAAATACAAGTTATCCCGACAGTGTATTATGTGTGTGGAAGGAATGCATACGTGAGATTGCCTGAGCAGTGGTACGGGACTTGTTATTTGGCTGTTATTTTCCCGAAGATATATCATGCCGAGGATTTGACTCTGCTAGAGACAGGACAACACTCTAGAGCACGGAGAGATGCAAGTGCAGGAGCTGTGATTGGTGATATCTTTGGAGCAATCATACCCGGCCTGGGTGTGATTTTGAATGATGTGAAAATACGAAAATTAGCAACTGTGGTTGATGAGTTGTTAATGAACACAGCAAAGTCATTGTTGCTGGTAGATGGAGAGATGTTATCGATCAGGACCATGGTTTTACAAAATCGTCTTGCATTAGACGTATTATTGGCAAAAGAGGGCGGGGTCTGTAAACTATTGAAGGTTCAAGAATGTTGCACGTATATTCCAGACAACAGCAAAGAGCTGAGGAAATATATAGTCAATATTACCACACTTCACGATGAAGCTGCAGTATTGGCAGAAGAGAATGTGTGGGAAAAGATTGGGAAAGGATTTGGACATGTGGGAAATTGGTTTGCAGATTTCGGAAAGGGGATTCTTGGATATGTGCTGAAACCAATCTTGATTGTGGTGGTTTGTGTGATCTGTTTGTGGGGACTTGTGAGAGCGTACAAGTGGTACCGAGGAAATAGAGCTGAGAGGATTCTCAGGGGATGTGAAAGATGAATGGCGCATATGCAAGAAAATCAGTATCAGGACCTAAAAAGAATGGAGGGTTTCCGACAAAGTGCGTTGGTCACTACCTCTGTATGAATGGATTTGTGTGATGACAAGTTGTCATCAAAGGGGGGAACTGATAGAGCGTTGCTGATGCGAAAACTGTAGGTGTGCACCATATTCCTTGTTAGTCAGCACCCGCATATAACTGTGCATATTATCCAAGTATAATGGAAATGTATTCATCGAAATAGACAAGTAGAAATGTAAGCAGGCCTCGAGAGAAGAGAAAGGCCACCAGTTATACTGAACGTATTGGTATATGTACTGCTTGGTATAATAATGTCATGTATTTAGAGACATTGAGTTATGTTAGTGGAACGCAGAAGGTAGTTCTCCTAAGAATGAGACGAATAATTAGAATTGGTTATAATGTGTTTAGCTTGAGGCCTAACCATATATGTAAAGTGAAAGCCTTCGTTTATTTTAGCCATGCTTTATTAGGACGACAGGATTTTAGCAAAGCTTAAATTGCAGTGAATTGTGAAACCTCATGATGTTAGGGGTTTTTTCCTATTCAGCATTTGGCTGCAGTAAAAGGCCATGTAGCTCGTTAGTTAGAATGAGTCTTTGTTTGAATGGAATGGAGTCAGAAGGAGTAGACATGAAGGGAGTGGATTGGAATGTAAAGTTGCAACTCCTGGTACAGAGAAGGCCTGGGACCCAAGGTCGAATTCGTGGAAAGGAAGATGAAAGGATCCAAATGGAAATCTACTGAAGGAAGAAGCTGCCTGAAGGGGTGTGCTGAAGGGCGTGTACAGTTTTTTGGGGTTTGTATTAGGGACAGAGCCCCGTGGGTTGAGCAGACGAGACTTAGGAGAGGGACTGAAAGGAGCACTAAAGATCGAGCACTCAAATGGTGAAGACTTCTTAGGGAGTTTCACTGCTGACACCTTTTATGCGGTCCTCATTGGGAAGGGAATGTTGAGTAGGGATGTCACCTTAGAATAGAGTAGGGACAGAAATGATTTGATTCATGACTCTAAATTTCGACATCACGATTGCTATTGGATACTTGATGCTTTTGGAAGCTGTAATCCTGTTCATCTTTAGTCGTATGAGGATACTTCGTAGACTGGCATTTGTATTAGTCCCCATATATCTTTTGTGCCTAGTACTGAGGTGCCTATATATTCAGATGTTTTTGCTGATAATAAAAGGTCAAACTCCCAGATTATGAGTCTTCTTTTCTGAGATGTCAAATTGCGGTAAATACGATTTGATAATTGTGTTTCTTCCCTCTACGCTATTAGACAAGTAAAAAGATCCTGGCGACCTGAGTGGGTTCTTGTAGGTAATTAGATGAGAACAAGAACCGGCGTTCCCACTGTTTATGAACCGCAGACAAGCCTAACTTCAGAAGGAGACATTAGAGAAATTCTCTACAGAATCCGCTGTTCTCCTTTACAGTGACAAGTTATTGTTCTCTTGTTGTTTGTGTCAGATGGAAGGGGCTAAAGGGGACATGGGAGTGGTGGACAGCGAGGGGGGGGCAAGTATTGCGAGAGAGGCAAGGAACATGAGGGGAGGGTGACAGGGGAGGAAGAGGCAGGAGGGCTAAAAGAAAACAGACAGCGGGAGTAGGCAGGTAGGTGTGGACAAGACCACAGGGGTACACGGGGAAGGTGGAAGGGAGTCAGGAAAACCACTGGGAGTGGGAGAGGGCGGACAGACTGCAGACACAAAAGAGAGTATGTCTAAAAGTAAAAAAAAAAAGCGCTACATGACTTCCCAAGGTCAAAGCATGCAGTTCACAATAAAATTGATGAAATATTATTACTCGCCGTTAATATATGTCAAAATCTACCATTGTACCTGGCAGTCAAAGGTCAAAGGTAGATAAATATTTACATAGTGCCACTAGGATTGACCGCCTGTAGGTGCTGAACACCTTGTTGCCTGCAATAAGAGGGGCTTAATCTGTGGTACACTTTGCCGTCCTGACAAACAGCAGGGTTCAGTTGTACTTACTTGTTGAGTAGCTGAACCCCTCATTTTTGATATATTCATGCTGGGGAGTGCGTAGAGTAATTGGTATAGGCTCCTTTCCAGCTCATAACTTTAATTTACGAGGACAGAAAACTTAGTAAACACGGCCACTCCTGACACCCCTTGCTATTTGGTGAGTTGTTTTTGTGTGTTTAACACCTCTGAAAATCTTAGTACAAAATCTGTCTTCTGCTTAGGTGCCCGCCCTAAATGCCATATTAAGGGGGCTGCACATGCTAGGACTTGATTCAATGAATGTTTGTTTTTAATACTTACCTGGTGCCATCTGTGATCTAAATTGACTTTTAGCGCCGACGGGCAAAACAAAATAACAAGAATAAAACTGAACGAAAATTATTTACAAAAGATTGGTCTAATTTGAATGAACAATAACTCAAGGCTTTTTGAAATCTCTTGAGATTTGCCGTGGCCTCAGGCTGAGGTGGAAGGCGAGCCACAAGCAATCAGGGAAATTAATCCCCTCCTCCCCACTGGTGCTTGGAGTCCCCTAATTAGCTGGAAGGAGCTTCCCAAGTGCAAAGTATGACTGCACACATAGTGCCAAAAAATTGAAATTTACTCCCTTACATTTATTCCCACGATTGGAGTAAATGTAGGGATTTTGATTTTTTAAATAATTAGAGTGGTACTCTCAGGAGCTGAAAGAGCTAAAGCTTTCCAGCTGGACTCAGAACACACAAGGAAGGAGGGGTATTGGGACGAAAACATGCAGGGCACGAAGGTGACAGGGGTGGTGAGATATGACAATGACACGCGAGGAGGGTGGGGGGCTGCGATTACAGAACAACAGGGGAAGAGTGAGGGAAATGATGGAGAGGAGGGGGGTTGGGTAAAAACAGACAGTGCACGTGGAGGGCAGAGGTGAGGAACTGCAGACACATGCCCTCTCTATGAGTGCATGTGGAAAAGTGAAACCAGCAAAAAGAAATAAAAATAAGATAAGGGCATGATTTACAGCAATCGGCAGAGCGCATTTGGAAAGCCAATAAAGATGTTCCATGGAGGAAAAGAAGTACTCGGGCCATGGGACCCTGAAAAGAAAACGCCTACGAAGAGCCACAGAAAATAGTATGCTACAACCAATAGAAATGGAGGAAAAGTAAGTGGCAAGCATGAGAAATACGGGCGGGATGTAAGCCCCTTTAAAGATTTATATTGACTACAATACATTTCACAAGCACAGCACAAGCGCTGTGCAGGCGAAACCTAAAAAGGATTGATGGCGGCCCTCCCTGTTCAAGGGGCAACACCAAGCTAAATAATTATAAAAGATAAAGCCATTGCAGGGCATTATGGAAAGCTACTTCAAAGGAGCAGTGAATATTAATTGAGCTGCTCCTGCCACTCATTTAGTATTCAATTGAAAAAATAATATTTACTGTCGGTGTCTTGGTGCCCACCCGGGACACCCATATATATTTTTTTTATAAGGGTCTCCCCTTTCAGGAGGCTTTCAGACCCCAGGGATCCTATCCCCCACTCCCCGGGGCCTGATAGGCTTAGGGAGGAGGGCCACATTCCCCCTCCTAAAACCAAAAATAATTGCTGGCTAAGTGTTGGTACGAGAGACGCCAGCACAACTTAGAACTCCCCCGAGAGCCCCTTCTGATTGGCTGTTGCCAGGTCCTGCATCCAACCCCACATTGTGCACGGAAAAAGGATGGGTTTGGTTACTTGTGGGTTGGACACAGGTACTAGTTGCGGGCCTTCGACTGTGCACAGCTTGAGAGGGGCCTTTAGCGGAAAAACATCCTAGTTATTAACTGAAAAAAGTAAAAGGGACATTATAGTTAGGTGAAAATTTCAATGAAAATGTACCATTTTAAATTAACAAAACCACTGAAATCTACCAGTTATTGTTATCTCAAGTAGCTCTAACTCATAGCCTAAAGTTAACTATAACTTGCACACTTTCACATGTAAATCAGACCAATATGTGGAAATAGAGTTTGATTCCAAGGCTAAGCAACTTTTGTAATTGCAGAAGTCAGTCTAATAGCAGTGTGACACTGGGAAAGAAAATAGGCTCAGGCACCCAAAATAAAAGTGGCTCCCGCTAGTGAATTAAATAGCTGAAAAAGTGGCCCAAGTTTGCATTTTGAGCTTGTAAAGACATACTGTATAAATGGTTTGCAAGGTATGAAAGACTGGATCCTAACACCCGTGCATCAGTGGTTCTTAACCAATGCCTCACCCGCCCGGCCCCTCGTGGTATGAAAGTGATTTGAGAATTATTATTATATCAAGCAAGGTGGTACTCCATCCCTTCTTAACCACCTCTATCTCCATGTAATTCCAGGACCCCATGCCTCTTGAAGGCCCCGTGCATTGTACTCCATTGGCCATCCTCCACGGAAATTGATGCCAGGACCATGGCACCCTAAACCCCCGCACCCCGTCCATGAATCCAAGGTTCTATGGCTACCTATGTAGTTACCAAAACTCTCCCCGCTCCACACAATCACTTCTGTTCATGGCCAATATTATGATAAATCAACTTGCTCCATAGCTCAGGCCTATCTTATAATATCATCACTCCAACTGGCATGTTGGCTTGCATCACCCACTGTTATCCACAAGTAGAATGCTGTACAGGTTATAAATCCCTTTGTTAATTGTTTTCCCCTCCTTTCTATGTTTCTTACTTTCCTACCTCCCCCAGTTTGTTTTCGTCAAAAGGTAATCGCCACAGGCATCTAATCTTTTGTCCTGAAGACGATCCCTGCATCCTTGTAAAGGGATCGAAATGTTGTTGACTTCTCGCACCCTAACATAACTGTATATCTTTATTATTATGTGTAATGGTGTGCCAATTTATCCAGTGGTGGACTGAATGTTGTAAATTGTTTGGCCACATCTCTTTGTTTGCCTGAATTCCTTGGTATAATTATGTTCCCACTTGTATGTTTTTTCTTTAACCTGTTACATTAAATGATCATGTCCAATAGGACATAAAAATAGATATCATTGTATCTCTATTTTCATATGCTTTGACCATAAAACTTTCTTGTCAGGGACCATTTTTTCCCTAAAACAGTTCTTACCCAAGGTCCCTGACCACTAATGGGTTCCCTTGTTTGTTTAAAATAACTTTTGAACAGTGGCATTTTCCGAATTGTTACTTAAAATCTGACTTTACCAATAATAAGGGTTATTAATTACATTTTTTAGACTCCAAACTCAAAATTCCCACTTGCCCCCAATTGAGTTATTACTTATTAAATGTAATAAGGTATTCCATGGGAGAGGTAGTCCTCACTTCCAGGACATTTAAAAGTCAAAGGAACATGTTTTGTTGTTTTTTGGCATGTTTAAAAGGACTACTTAAGTGGGTGGCACATTCAGTGTTGCAGGCCCACTGGTAGCATAGAATATACCGCCCATGGGTACATGTAGTACCACTTTACTATGGATTTACAAGTACATTAAATGTGCCAAAACTGGATGTAAGCCTATTTCACCATGTTTAAAGGAGAGAGCACAAGCACTTTAGCACTGGTAAAGTGTGCAAAGTCCTAAAAAGAAACAAAAACTGTTTTAGAAAACAGGAGGGTGAATGTAAAAAGTTTGGGAATTACCCTGCAGAAGGGCCAAATCCAACAGATAGGCAAGAGAACACCACCAAAAGTTGGTTTTGGTCTCAAAAAGATATTTTTTCTATATAGAAAAAAATTTGAAGTTTCACTTACACTGTTTTTTTCACAAAAGAAAATACACATATAGATTTATTTTTGCATGCAAATAGGATATTTTTTATACATGTTCCAGATGACACATAAAAATCTGTAAGTAGCACTGGCAACTATTGGAAATCTGCACCCATGCAAGGTCAGACATTTGCAGGCTTAGGTTTTTGACTCTTTTGAGGAACTGGACAGGTGCTATTACATATGTCTTAAAATACATAAATGTTGATGCTCCTTAAAAGGGATGCAATACATTTTGTTGTTCTTCTCTAAAACTGAAAATAAATTCCATCTGGATTCTAACTGGTAAATCTAGAGCCCTCACGTTTGAAGCACTGTTATAAGAGAAAAGACAAATAATAATAACATCTTAAATGAAATCTGTTGAAAAGGCCAACAGTATTGTTTGCAAACTTGACATCCACAAGCTCTCTCGGTCGCTTCTATCTAAAACTTCGCATTAATCTACAAATTATGGGATTTCACTCTACTGCTCCCCTAGTTTATGCCTCGTGAATAAACCAATTGCTGGTTTATACAAGTTTTTATTTTGGCATCACGTACCTTCATTGAACAAAGAGACATGCAATGTAACACAACTTGTGAAAGGACCTTCAACTGGATCAATGCCTTCTGCCAAGCACCAGTGAACTAAACCAATCTAGGCTGATTTATATGTCTCTCTTTTTTCTGGTGCCAATGGCTCTCTGATAAGCTCAAATATGTTATGTATACTTGTTTTGAACTGTGTGTGTGCGCGCACAGTGGTTGGTGTTCTGCGGGGTCAATAATGCAACGCTATGCGAGTACGGATGTTTCCGTCACCTTGGATGGGTACTTCCGACTTAGAGCATAGAAGTGAACACCCTACTTTGGCTACTGTTCACTCTCAATGCCTTGCTGATACAAGGTGGAGGACACAGTGGTGACTATTGGCTGCAGGCAGGGAACTCCCCTAGCATCCTCAGAGTTAAGGGGGCATGGTGCTGTGTCATGAGCAGCCTTCAAGACTGTTCAGCATGGATTGAGGCCCCTCTACAGTATCCCTGTTTCAACGCTGCATCACTTGTAAGTGAGATAAAAAACATCTTTCCCTGAAACATGGGTACATGAAGTCAATTATGATCAAGTGGCTGACACTCAGCAACTGTTGTGTGTGATGATGCAGAAGGCGAACAAGAACCAGAGAACTGGTAATGGGCTGCAGTGTCAGTAGCGGCTGGTGTGGGAGCGGAGTGCTGGGGCAGGGAGTTGGGGACGACGACGGGGAGGTAGGGAGGAGGGAGGGAAAACAAATGAACATTAAAAAAACAAATACAAATAGCTTGCCTTCCACCTGCCGCCAAATGCTCTTTTCCGTGTCCTCGCTGCTGCCCTGGCACCGGATGCGGTTCCCTTCTTTCCCAGCTCTCAGCGCTGGCTCAGGCGGAAAGGGAAAGACTCCCACCCTAGTACAATGCAAAACCAAACCAATACAGCTCCAGGATTGGTTGGAGCAGGCTAAGCCAGTGCTCATTTCGAGGGGGTGCCTTTGGCTGCAATCCCTCTGCAGTTTCTCAGCCTTGGGTTTGCAGGCTCTGAAGTGCGTGGGTCAGATTGGTCAGTTGTAGGCAGCCAGCCAATCTGACCCGTGCACTTGGAGAGGGCTGCATTATTAGTGCAATTGCACTAATCAGCCCCGCCCCCAGCTATTGCGCTGTAACAGCGTGAGCCTAGGACACATTAATAAGATGGTATTTTTTACCCTTTTATTAATGTGTTAATGTGTGTGCCTTCTGCACTCGCAGCAAGCTGGGCGATGCTCTTCCGCCATAATGGAGGAGCCGCCGCCGTGCAGTGTTTGACTCGATGCAGGCACAAGGATCTGCACCATCTGACCTTGAGAATACTACTATCCATGGTGCCAAATGTAAGAGCTTCGGACAGGCATTTTAGTGCGGAGATGCCAGATTTATAAATACCGACCCCAATTTGTTATATACTAACCTCAATTTTGCAATTACAAGTGACAAGTTAACCCCCCAGAATGGGAGAATGACCATGTGACCCAGGAATTTACTGTATGCAAATCTGCATATACTTCCTGATTCTGGGGATTCTCATGCTACCAGCAGGTGGTAAATGGGAGTTGGGGGGTTTCAACGGGTTGTTATGTGAGAGGCGGATGACTGGTGGATGAAGGTCGGATAGTCAGAGACCTGCGGTGTTGAATGTAGAGCATTGCAAGCTCCCTCTGAGCTCTGGGTTGGGATCCAGGCTACTTTGTGCCAACATTACCTTCTTGGGTGTCCTGTTGTTTTATAGGGTGTAGATTCACAATGAATAAAAACAGGTATAGAAACTCTAAGGGCCACATGTACAAGGCATTTTGCCGGTAGCAAATGGACTGGTAAAATGTATTGTGCTATGCTCAAACCCTATTTTGCATGTTGATAACCTATTACCGACCGGCAAAATAGGGTTTGCGAGTCGTTATTAGGACATCCCTTACTAATGGCAAGTCGCAGGGAGATGTACGATTATTTTGAGATCAGAATGCGGTCGCAAAACAATCGCAGTTTACCACCCACTTCAAGTAGGTGGTAAATAAGTTATAAAAGGGAAGGGATCCCAATGGGACCCCTTCTCCTTTGTGAATGGTAGTAAAAATGTCCACGGACCACTCTCTACTCTTAAAAAAGGAAACAGAAACGTTTCATTTTTCTTTTTGAAATTCAAACTGTTTTCCTTTGAGGAAAACAGGCTGCATTTCTACAAAGTTGCTTTATTTAAAAGCAAATACAGACATGGTGGTAGGCACTCCCGAGCACGCCATCACCCCTGTGTTATTGCCCATTCCTAATGGGTCGCAGATTGCGACCTGCCTCATGAATATTGATGAGGTAAGCCCCTTGCGACCAATTTGGGAATCGCTAATGTGTACACATTAGTACATTTCATTTTGAGGGTCACTAATTGTGAGTCAGAAAAATCACAATTAGAGACTTGCAAAATATAATGTTTTTACATCTGGCCCTAGACCTCTTTAGATCGGGCCTGTGTAGTCAATAAGCATCAATGGATTTTTGGCTCAAATCAAGAGAGAAAGCACTCTGGTCAGAGGGAAGCTTGATGAGTGTCTACAATGCACTGAGAAAGGGTGTCAAGGAAAGTGAAACCAGAGAGCTAGGCAAAATAAACAACTGCCTAGAAATGGCCTCCCTACCTGGTCAAATACCATGATTGTAGAATTTGTAAAAAGTGAAAAATTGTCAAATCAATGTGCAAAATAGTATGAGGGATAGCAAAGATCTTCATCTAAAGTTGCTGCAACAAGCCCAAAGGCTCGCAGTGCATGAAAGGTACATAAAAATAGTGGAGATTGCTGATGGCACTACAACAACTCAGGTCAATAAAAAAACTAGAGAAATCAAATATTAGGGAGCAAACATAGTGGAACTGGTAAAAAGACCTACAATGAATAATGTACACCTTGTGGTCCTGGTAGAATGTTGAAAGTACTAAGGGGCACATGCATCAAGCCAGCCTTTTGCGATTTCTAAATAGCGAATTTTACCAATTTGCTATTTAGAAATCGCAAAATGCAATGCATGTAGGATTTGCAAAACAAAATGTGATTCCTTAAAATTCCTTAATTGCGACTCCCAAATTGATTCCCATTCATTCCTATGGGCCTAGAGGCCCAAAAGAATTTATGGGAATTGCATGCACAATTTGCGAGTACTCCATGGGTACTCGCAAATTGCTCATGCAATTTCAAGGGTGCAAGGGTTCCAGTAGGATATCCTGTTGCATCCCTGAAATTCCCCTTTTTCCGCATGTTGCGCACACACATGCCCTGGGGCATGTGTGTGTATAAAATGTGCATTTTTCAAAGCAATCGCAAATTACCATCAACTTTAGTTTGATGGTAATTTGCGATTCCTAATAGGGAAATCGCTGTAATTTTTTGCTCAATGCATTGCACTTAAGGAATCGCAATTTGCGATTCCTTAAATGCGATTGCAATTTAAGGAATCGCAATTTTGGCGATTCCTTAAGTTGCGATTTTTGCATTTGGGATGATGCATCCCAAATGCAAAAATACTGGTCGCAAAGGGGCAGATTCTGTGAATCTGCCTGTTTGCGACCTCTATTTGGTTTGATGCATGGGGCCCTAAGAGTCTTATTACGAGTACTGAGCTAACAGGATTGCCAAACCCCCATGGTTGCGTTTTGACTGCCGCAACCTAAGTGGTCCAACCACCAGATTACAAGTTTTGGGGTTGGATCACCACCAGCCCGCTACTACATCACCGACCCCGTAGGTGACGTAGAGATTAATGTGGCTGGGAATGGTGGCGGTGTCGAGACAGGCACTGTCAACAGGATTACAAATTCCCCTTCCCACAGCCTTTTCATGGCAGGAGCCTGCCATGGAAAGGATGGCGGGAAGGAAGGGACCCCTCACAGGGCCCCCAGCTGATTTATCCCAGGGGGGTAGTGCATGGGGGCACATGTTGTGCCCCCCTCTGCATGAACTTTCATATTGAGCATGGCACACAGTGCACAGGGATGCAGAAGGCACTGCATCACAGCAGCATCTACTGCGGCCCTTCTCAATGAACGATCCATGCCACCGTGGTGGGTCCAGGTGGCCCACTCAGAATTCGGTGGCCTGAACACCGCAGCCTATGGAATGTTCTGACGACTGTGGCATTGGCAGTCTGGTGGACGGACTGCCAATTTCTTAAAAGGCCCTAAGACATTATCATTTTCCTACTTAAATTATATGAAGACATTCTTTAGATTGTTGCTGGCCCTGACATTATTATAGTGTGTGATCGTTGGGTGCTTTTCTAAAAATCTGAACTAAGATGAGTGCACCAGAATCATCACAATTCACATATTTAAATTCCAACTTGAAGAACTTGTTTAATGAAAATGTAAAATCCTTAAGCAAAGATACATATCATGGCCACTCCATCCACATTTTCAAGTACTAATTAGCTGAAGTCATGTACTAAAGTAAGAATTCATCTTCATCATCTGTGCTCCGTAGGGCATTAACTTGAACTATATTCCTTTGCTTCTTCATTAGTCAAGGAACTGCAGATCAGCCAAGAAGTTTCAGAGTGAAGAGGTGGGCAACTAGCCGTCACCAGTTGGGCTACACATGTATGTGACCCATGTTAGCACGAGCTAATTTTGTTCATCCCTTATATTTTAAAGGCACATTGAAGGCTAGTATGACAATAGACTGGATGTTGACTGAGATTTCAATGATCGAAATTTATAAGTTGACCTTAATTTATTCACATAACTATTCATATAGTGCTCCTAGGACGTCACAAGTTAGAAAGGATTTCTATGTTATTTGAAATACTAGCACTATTCTAGGAGAAAGAACATTTAGGGGCATATGTATCAAGCTCTTTTCCCGTTCGCAAACGGGCCGATTCTCAGAATCGGCCCGTTTGCGAACGGGAAAAGGCCTTTTGGGATTTATCATCCCAAAAGGGCATCGCAATTTAGAGAATCGCAAATTTGTGATTCTCTATTTTGTGATTCCATTTAAGGAATTGCAAATTGCGATTCCTTAAATGCAATGTAACAAGCACCCAAGTTGTGCGATTTCTACTTAAGAAATCGCAAATTACCACCAACTTCAAGTTGGTGGTAATTTGCGATTTCTTTGAAAGATGCACTTTTTGGCATTTTTCAAAGTGCCATGTGGCGCACATACAGGCCCTTAGGGCCTGTATGTGCGCCACATGCGCTCACATGCTCAATTCAGGGGAGCATCAGGGTGTCCTTATGACACCCTTGAAATTATTCTCATTTGCGATTCTCTAACTTCGAATCGCTAATTGAGAATGTCTTCCCATTCATTCCTATGGGCCTCCTGGCCCATAGCAATGAATGGGAAGACATTCTCAATTAGCGATTCACAATTTTTTAATCGCAATTAAGGAATGCCAAGGAATCGCTAACAATTTGCGAATTCTTACTTACATCTCGTTTGCGATTCCCAAATAGCGATTCAAAAAAATCGCTATTTGAGAATCGCAAATAGAGAATTTGATACATATGCCCCTTAGAGACACTAGTACTGCATCATATCATGACATAAGTGTGTATGATGGATCTTTGGCATGGACCCCATCGCTAGAAATTAAATTATGCATTTTTGCACCTGTCTTCCACAAGAAATATATGATTATTGGTGAATCACATTGCAGACTTGATACAAAAGTTGAAAACACATGCAATCACTGTATCTGACGGTATCCCAGTGCGCTTAATGAATGATATCCCAGAAATCTCTGCTCTCATACTAAAGTGTTGTCTCAATATTTTAGCATTGAAATGCATCAGTTTGATAAATCAGTGACAAAAACGCTGTCAAGGAATGTTGCCAGATTTCAGCAAGACAGTGTCATCCTCTGTCTTTTGGGATGCCATGACCGCCGTCCTAACTGGCACATGCATCAAAGCTTTTTGCGATCGCAAATGGTGCGATTCGCAAAAATCGGCCGTTTGCGATCGCAAAAAATAGCTTTTGCGATGCATGAAACAACTTGCCACTCGCAATTTAAGGAATCTCAAATTGCGATTACTTAACTGCAATGCAAGATGCCTTTAAAAATAGCGAATTTCGCTATTTGGGCCCGCTATTTACCGTGAAATCATACCACATGGTAAATAGCGAAAACTTTGAAAAATGCACTAAAGTGCATTTTTCAAAGTCATAGGTTACATACACACATGTCCTTTGGACATGTGTGTGCGCAACATTTGTGCACAGATCGATTGCAGGGGTGCAACGGGGTGTCGTTTTTGACGTCCTTGCACCCTTGAAATTGCATTCTCAATTTGCGATTCGCTAATTGAGAATCGCAAATTGAGAATGTCTTCCCATTGATTCCTATGGGCCTCTTGGCCAATAGGAATGAATGGGGAGGTATTCCTTCATTGCGACTCGCAATTTGTGAGTCGCAATTAAGGAATGTTTAGAAATCGCTATTTTTCAAGCGTAGGCTTTTGCGATTCCTTAATTGCGATTCCTTAAAAATCGCAATTAAGAAATCGCAACAGCCAATATTGATGCATGTGCCAGTAAGACCCTTGTGTGCGTCCCTCTGTTCAGATCCAAAGATCAATCACTACTTTTGCCTATTTTTAAACTTGAACTCTTTTACATACGTGATTCGATATAATGAGTGTGCTTGTTACTTCCACGAGAGAGAAACATGTCTTGAATAATTGAGAGATACTCTTAAGGATGTGTTAATGTTCATTGCAGTAGAAGGGTAAGCTAACTTTATTGGTTACTTTTCTCAGTCAGTCTTGACACAAACTTCTAGAGCCAAAGATCCCTGGATACTAATGGTTGCACCACCAACGTAGTACATAAGTAATAATTGTATGCTAGTGCTAAAGCACTGTTATGCCCTACAATCGAGCTAGATTTTTTTCAGCAGTTTCACAATACCTCATATCTCGGCCAGAGACCTTGGTAAATTCTCTGCTGCCAGTGATTACATAAGAAAAATTGAAGTTGCAATTAAAGGCTTTCAAAAAGGAAAATCTAATGTCCAGGATGGACTCTCTCTTAATTTTCACCATTTTGTCTTGTTGACCATGCCCCTAAACTGACCTAGGTCTTGCCAGATTACGTAACTGTGGGTGTTCATTACTCCTCTATGATTGAAACAATGATTGTTTTTATGTGTGGGGATACCCTAATCTCTACAGGTGACACAGACTGATCTAAGATCTATAGTAAATGTGTGTCAAGGAGAGAAAAAGGAATAATTATTAAAGTATTTTTTGGGCGATTTTTCCAAGGGAAGGCATTTTCTGGAAAATGTCACACATCTTTTTAAATCCACTTCTTCCTAGATCTGAAAAAATGCGGGAGAGAGTTCAATAAAATGTCTGTTTTGTACAATGCAGGCTGTTAGAAATGGGATTTCTGGCTGGCTAAGGCTTGCGCCAAAGTCAGGCAGAAACCACCACTCTAGTCAGGGCAAGGAAGTTACACGCCAAAGATAACCCCTGCTCACCCCCTTGGTAGCTTGGCACGAGCAGACAGGCTTATCTCTGAGGCGATGTGTAAAGCGTTTGCGCGCGTACCCAGCAACAACACCCAAGGCCCACCACAAAGGAAACTCCACACAAGGTATTCTATAAAAATAGCCTTTGTATTATACACAACACATTAGATAAAAACACACACTCTACAATGTGCCAGCAGGCACGGGCAGAATTTACAAGGGATTATATGTACAGGGGACAGGGCCACATGGACCGCTGTCCGGAATTAGCACTCTTAGAACATAGCACTTGGAACATAGGAAATAAAATTACTGTTGCACAAAATTACACCTAGCACACAACCAGTCACTACTGGTATCAGGTAAGTACCACCTACGCAACCCTAACCACCTTAGGAAAATATTGCGCAGGGAATCAGGACCTCACTAGCACCACCTGTACTAGGGAGAAAACAACCACCTAAGTATCAATATACCTGTAGGGGTCTAAGCACATAAACACATGATGCATAACATTCAGAGGTGTAGGGAAGGAAAACACATGATGCCTAAAATACATTCAGCGGTGTAAGGACAAGGCACATGACGCATAAAAACACATTCAGAGGTGCAAGTAGGAACAACTGCGCAAAAACTCACATTAGCCACCACCTGTGGCAGTCCCTAGGCCAACTGGCCTCTCATGGGCTCCAGCGCCCGTTGTCCACAGAGTCAGGGCAAGATTGCGCAGGATGCACAGTCTAGAACGTAAAGCAACAGGGCACAACCTAAACGTTGCAGCTGCCCACTAAGTGCTGGGCAGCTGGGAAAAAGAACCTGGCACCGGCGTGCCTCTTGAGCCCTCTCTGGGCTCTGGACGATCAAGCAATGCCCCCGTTAGAGCCTCACAGGCTCAATAAACAAATGTGCCCCTCTGAATAACGTCGGAGCGGCCCACTGCCTTCCGGGGCCGCTCTGGTCATGGACGAAATGCCCCCGTAGGTTTAGAGCCTCCCTGGGCTCTTCTAACAACAAGGAGTGCCTCGTTGGAGCTTTGACGGGGCTCTGAAGAACGAGAATGTCCCCCGACGTTGGAGCCTCGGCGGGCTCATGCACAAATGTGGGGGGTAACGTTGGAGCGGCCCGCTGCCTTCCGGGGCCGCTCTGCGCCTCAAAAGAACTGCCCCCGTATGCGGGGGAGCCTCGTGGGCTCCCAGGTAAAGAATGCTGCCCCTAACGTTGGAGTCTCGGCGGACTCTAATCCCAGCAATGCACCAATGCCCCCGTGGTTGGAGCGCACCCCCCCCGTTCACCAGCCAGCTAGGAGCCCCCTCCACTCACCGGGACTGCTGCTCCGGTCTCGGCGGCGCGGCTCTTCCTTTCGCCCGGGCCCCCTCCTGGGACCCGGGACTTGGTGAGCGGAGTCTGCCGGGCTCACAGCTTCCGGATTCCCCTCCTCCTCTGGCCAGTGCAGGAGCGCGAGGTGGGCTCTCGTCGCTTCCTGCTTCAAAGTCCCGCCCACGTCCCAGTCAGCGTTGCCTGACTTCCTGGGCTGCGGCGGTGAGTTGCGATTGCGGTGACGCGGGGTGGGCACCCGCGAGGGGGGGTGAAATTCAATACAGCAAGGTCCCTGGCGGGGTGGGCACCCGCTAGGGATATTAATTTACCGATAAGCGGGGTAGGCTCCCGCAAGCACCACAATGCGGTATACGGCGGGGTGGGCACCCGCCGTAAGAATAAGCAAATAAGCGGGGTGGGCACCCGCAAGCAGTTACGGCAATGTCCCTGGCAGGGTGGGCACCTGCCAGGAGACTCTAGAATCGGCAGATACGGGGCAAACGCCGGGTTGGCACCGGCTTTTTAGAAATAAAAGCGCTCCTGAGCGCTAAAGGAAAAGGAAAGCGCTTCCAGGCGCTAGAGGTGAAAAATAAAGCGCTCCCAGCGCTTCAGGGCACACAATCAGCAAAAGTCCAGGCAAGTTCTCCCCTGCATGCAGCAGGGCAGGGGTGGGGGCAAGGCTGGACCCAGAGCCAGCTCACTGGGCCTCCAGGCAGGGAGGTAGTCCAGGTGGCGGTCCTCTGGTCCAGCAGCAGCAGCCCCCCTCAGGCAGGATCCTGGCAAAGAACAGTTTCTGTGGGGACACAGCCCCATTTTTATACAGGCAAACCCTTTGTTCTGGGTTCAGGGTGAGGGGGAAAACCAGTCGCAGCTGGTTGGGGAGCACCCTTGATGTGCTCAGCCCCTCACTCTATTCACTGGCAGGGCTAGGGTCGTCAGTCGCACCACAGGGGGCGGGGCCAGCATTGTGTTTGGAAAACCCTGTCCTATTCAGGACCCAGGTGTACTCCTCCCACCCATCTAGCTGCTGATCTCCCCATTCACCACTGGGTGACTCATCCTGACTCTGGGGAATCCCTAGCCCGTCACATGACACGACCAGCCAATCACGCGACAGACACACTGCACACAGAAGTGCCCACTTCTAGAAGTGGCACTTCCACACTAGGTACATGCACGCCGCACACATCATCGCGCAGCATTCACTCCCACGAGTCCGCACATACCAAACTCGGGCCTGCACACCCCACGCATCAGGAACTACTAGGGACACATACATTCCCCATGCATTCCTATGGGAGGGCAGGCCTATCTCACCACATGCACTCAGAGCACGCACGCACTTTACCCTGGGACACAGGGAAAGGGCGCAGAGACCAAACAATCACCATACCAAGTCACCAATAAAAAGCCAAAAAGTCCAGGGGTGAACCTGCCAGAAGGGCCAAGTCCAACACAACCCCCTTCCAGCCAAAACGCAGGGCAGACCAATCACCACCGTGATGGACTTCCCTGCTTGGGGCGATAGAACACGGACGCGGGCCCGCAACTGCATGGACACCCTCCGGTTCTACGCCACGGTGAACCCATGGAATTCTTTTTAACACCACTGTCTGGACCAACTGGGCTACCCCACTGGTACTCCCAAGCTGTCCGCGGCCAAGACCAGGCCCTAGGCCACCCAGGTGCCACTGGTCTTTGCCTAACCACAGAGTGGGGGGTAGTAACCCCTGGCACATAGCGGCCATTCTCCACTCTTCCTCTCTGAAAGACAGGACTAGACTGCCACTGGTTCTCCAGCCTAGGGTCTACACCCTCAGGCGGACCAGGAGTCTCAGGGAAGGCTCTCCTCCCCCTACCTCTTCTCCTAGGGTTCCTCCTCCTCTGGCGAGGGGTACACCTAGAACGCCATTCCAACCCAGGGTTTAACCCCTCAGGTTGTACCGGGGGCAGAGGTGGGCTCTCCCACCCTCTGCACCCCCTTCCAGAACCCTGCTCCCTACCAACGGGGGCGGTACCTCTGGAAGAAGAACTGGTCGGGACGCTGATTACAGACGTCCCACCCTTCAGGTCAGGCTGATCCCGAACCTGGCCTTCCAACCTCCGGCCTAGAACCTTTGGTGGAATAATTGCCTGGCACTCCAGGACTTCTGGGGATCTCCACTCCATCCCCCTGAGGCTATCAAATGACACATATGTCGAGCGACTGTCTGTCTGGCGCTGATCTCCCGTCCCCTGTCCACCTGACAGTGCGCGGAGATCCCCCAGAACAGAAGTGGTGTCACCCTGGTCACTACACGGGATCCTAGCCCAACTGGGAAGTCCCTGACCCACCGGCTCTTCCACTGGGGAACTCATCCCCCAATCACTCACGCTGGACTCCTGTACCCTCCCTACCGGAGCGGTACCGCCAGACTCCAGAACCACAGGAGCCCTGGTTACAGGTGCCCCAGGTCCTCCACTCACTAAGAGATCTTCCTCAAGCGGACTAACAGGACAGCCTAGGTCCCCAACTTGGTGTTCCCTCATGAAACCATCCAAGTCCTGAGGCAGGGTTTCGGGCGTCTGGGGACCCTCGGTCACCCCCTCACTCCTGCTCCACTGAGCCAGGCAGTGAGCCCCTACACCCTCCTCGCTATCCTGGGACCTAGCTGGGCTACACTGAGCCTCCTCCACCACGCTGGGCTGGAGGATCTCTGACCCACTATTGTTGGAATCACTCACTAATGACACTAGAGAACCTTTGGCCCTTTCCCAGCGGTCTGCTTCCTCTGCAAGTTCAAATGGACAAAAAGAGTTATACCTCAACAGGTGTTGGCGCAACCCTGGAGAACAACTACTGAGCATCTGCTCTTTGATAATCATATTTAGTACTCCATCCAAATCCTGCTCCGGGTTAAACACCAACCAGTCCACCAGTGCATCATGACATTCCTCCACAGCCTCCTCCCAAGACTGGTGAGACAGCTTCTTACTGCCCCTGAACTTCAACCTACATTCCTCCTCTCGGGAACAAGGTACCACACTCGGGGGACTGGGACTCTCTGTACTGCACTTTATATCGCTGCCCCCCCTGGACTCCACCCTCACTGGGGAATCCAGAAAACTACCACTATACTCAGGGGACAAGGAAAGGGATGAGGCGCTATCTCCTACGCTGGACCCAGCAAGGGACTCCCTACCTACGGGGTCCTCACTCTCTACTGGAGTCCAGGTACTGTCATCTTCTTCTAAATCTTCAGGGCTCCCCACGGACCCACCACCCTCCAGGTGTGAGGCCCGGGCCCTTTCTTCCTCACTGCGCTCACGTTCCCATTCATCTGCTTGCCATCCAATCATGTAGTTCCTCAATTCGTACACAGTGTCTGACTCGCTCACCCCTATGTTTCTCTCTCTACAGAACCTTTCCAACTCCTGCATACTGTAATAAACTAGATCACTGAGATCAAAAGCAGGCTCCATTCTGGCAGACGTTCTAGAGAAAAGATCACACAGGGAACCTAGGGGTCTGAGCTTAACAGGAGTACACAATTCACAAAAAGATTCAGCAAGCTCTCTAACCCAGAGAACTCACACTCACTTGCCTAGTGTCACTCACCACTCATCCACACACAACCCTCCCCTCGGACTGGTAAGGCAGTTTCTACCACCCCTGATTCCTCAACCTGACCACCACGTGACACAGGTACCAACTCTGGGCGCAGGGCGGGGGACAAATGTACAGGACACTATTACGCTGCCACCACTGGATCCCACCCTCTGGTGAATCCAGAAACACAATGCACTAAGGGGGATGATCTACCCTCCCGAGCTAGGGACACCTAACTCACAGTGCACAAAAACACATTTCCCAAGAAATGACAATTAAAAACAAACTTAGAACAATAATCCCTATACCATGTGATTTATCTAAATGCAGAGTTTTGTAGTGCGGCCAGTTGCTGCTGCGGTACAGCGCAAACGCAAGTCCAAATCCCACCGCTGATCACCAATGTTAGAAATGGGATTTCTGGCTGGCTAAGGCTTGCGCCAAAGTCAGGCAGAAACCACCACTCTAGTCAGGGCAAGGAAGTTACACGCCAAAGATAACCCCTGCTCACCCCCTTGGTAGCTTGGCACGAGCAGACAGGCTTATCTCTGAGGCGATGTGTAAAGCGTTTGCGCGCGTACCCAGCAACAACACCCAAGGCCCACCACAAAGGAAACTCCACACAAGGTATTCTATAAAAATAGCCTTTGTATTATACACAACACATTAGATAAAAACACACACTCTACAATGTGCCAGCAGGCACGGGCAGAATTTACAAGGGATTATATGTACAGGGGACAGGGCCACATGGACCGCTGTCCGGAATTAGCACTCTTAGAACATAGCACTTGGAACATAGGAAATAAAATTACTGTTGCACAAAATTACACCTAGCACACAACCAGTCACTACTGGTATCAGGTAGTAAGTACCACCTACGCAACCCTAACCACCTTAGGAAAATATTGCGCAGGGAATCAGGACCTCACTAGCACCACCTGTACTAGGGAGAAAACAACCACCTAAGTATCAATATACCTGTAGGGGTCTAAGCACATAAACACATGATGCATAACATTCAGAGGTGTAGGGAAGGAAAACACATGATGCCTAAAATACATTCAGCGGTGTAAGGACAAGGCACATGACGCATAAAAACACATTCAGAGGTGCAGGTAGGAACAACTGCGCAAAAACTCACATTAGCCACCACCTGTGGCAGTCCCTAGGCCAACTGGCCTCTCATGGGCTCCAGCGCCCGTTGTCCACAGAGTCAGGGCAAGATTGCGCAGGATGCACAGTCTAGAACGTAAAGCAACAGGGCACAACCTAAACGTTGCAGCTGCCCACTAAGTGCTGGGCAGCTGGGAAAAAGAACCTGGCACCGGCGTGCCTCTTGAGCCCTCTCTGGGCTCTGGACGATCAAGCAATGCCCCCGTTAGAGCCTCACAGGCTCAATAAACAAATGTGCCCCTCTGAATAACGTCGGAGCGGCCCACTGCCTTCCGGGGCCGCTCTGGTCATGGACGAAATGCCCCCGTAGGTTTAGAGCCTCCCTGGGCTCTTCTAACAACAAGGAGTGCCTCGTTGGAGCTTTGACGGGGCTCTGAAGAACGAGAATGTCCCCCGACGTTGGAGCCTCGGCGGGCTCGTGCACAAATGTGGGGGGTAACGTTGGAGCGGCCCGCTGCCTTCCGGGGCCGCTCTGCGCCTCAAAAGAACTGCCCCCGTATGCGGGGGAGCCTCGTGGGCTCCCAGGTAAAGAATGCTGCCCCTAACGTTGGAGTCTCGGCGGACTCTAATCCCAGCAATGCACCAATGCCCCCGTGGTTGGAGCGCACCCCCCCCGTTCACCTGCCAGCTAGGAGCCCCCTCCACTCACCGGGACTGCTGCTCCGGTCTCGGCGGCGCGGCTCTTCCTTTCGCCCGGGCCCCCTCCTGGGACCCGGGACTTGGTGAGCGGAGTCTGCCGGGCTCACAGCTTCCGGATTCCCCTCCTCCTTTGGCCAGTGCAGGAGCGCGAGGTGGGCTCTCGTCGCTTCCTGCTTCAAAGTCCCGCCCACGTCCCAGTCAGCGTTGCCTGACTTCCTGGGCTGCGGCGGTGAGTTGCGATTGCGGTGACGCGGGGTGGGCACCCGCGAGGGGGGGTGAAATTCAATACAGCAAGGTCCCTGGCGGGGTGGGCACCCGCTAGGGATATTAATTTACCGATAAGCGGGGTAGGCTCCCGCAAGCACCACAATGCGGTATACGGCGGGGTGGGCACCCGCCGTAAGAATAAGCAAATAAGCGGGGTGGGCACCCGCAAGCAGTTACGGCAATGTCCCTGGCAGGGTGGGCACCTGCCAGGAGACTCTAGAATCGGCAGATACGGGGCAAACGCCGGGTGGGCACCGGCTTTTTAGAAATAAAAGCGCTCCTGAGCGCTAAAGGAAAAGGAAAGCGCTTCCAGGCGCTAGAGGTGAAAAATAAAGCGCTCCCAGCGCTTCAGGGCACACAATCAGCAAAAGTCCAGGCAAGTTCTCCCCTGCATGCAGCAGGGCAGGGGTGGGGGCAAGGCTGGACCCAGAGCCAGCTCACTGGGCCTCCAGGCAGGGAGGTAGTCCAGGTGGCGGTCCTCTGGTCCAGCAGCAGCAGCCCCCCTCAGGCAGGATCCTGGCAAAGAACAGTTTCTGTGGGGACACAGCCCCATTTTTATACAGGCAAACCCTTTGTTCTGGGTTCAGGGTGAGGGGGAAAACCAGTCGCAGCTGGTTGGGGAGCACCCTTGATGTGCTCAGCCCCTCACTCTATTCACTGGCAGGGCTAGGGTCGTCAGTCGCACCACAGGGGGCGGGGCCAGCATTGTGTTTGGAAAACCCTGTCCTATTCAGGACCCAGGTGTACTCCTCCCACCCATCTAGCTGCTGATCTCCCCATTCACCACTGGGTGACTCATCCTGACTCTGGGGAATCCCTAGCCCGTCACATGACACGACCAGCCAATCACGCGACAGACACACTGCACACAGAAGTGCCCACTTTTAGAAGTGGCACTTCCACACTAGGTACATGCACGCCGCACACATCATCGCGCAGCATTCACTCCCACGAGTCCGCACATACCAAACTCGGGCCTGCACACCCCACGCATCAGGAACTACTAGGGACACATACATTCCCCATGCATTCCTATGGGAGGGCAGGCCTATCTCACCACATGCACTCAAAGCACGCACGCACTTTACCCTGGGACACAGGGAAAGGGCGCAGAGACCAAACAATCACCATACCAAGTCACCAATAAAAAGCCAAAAAGTCCAGGGGTGAACCTGCCAGAAGGGCCAAGTCCAACACAGGCCTTTTACATTGAGACACTATTTTCTTTATGTGCATACTTTACAATATTTCTACTGATGCTGTTCTCACCATCAGTACATTACACCCTGCCTTTAGTATACAATCAAGCGCAAGCCAGGGGTGACCCGTCATGACATTTTTTATATGCCATTGAGACACTGGCTGTTTCTGTTCATCAATCAGGTAACTTCCAGGAGATACAAGTAGGAAAACATATACATATTCACTTTGCAGGAATTATATATTGCTATACAAATAGATTCCCAGGTGATATGCCATAACATCTCTTCACGTGAGGCCCAATATTAAGCTACTGGGTGAACTTTAGCAAATCAAATTTGATTCCTCAGAGACATCTTAAAGCCCCTGGGAAGTCATTTATGGAAATTCAGGTACTTAATAAGCAGTCAACCCAGAGTAAATACAAAGTTAAATGTTTAGCCTCCGTTGTATAAAAAGGTCTATAATGCCAAAATGGGCTCCCACTCTCCATCACCAGAAGAATAAATGCTGTGAAGTTGACCACTGCTTCAAAACTATTTCACGGAACAAGTTTTTTCTACATTCACCCTACCGGGTAGATTCTATCTGGTTTCTTTCCTGAAGTCTAATGACTCTGCAGGCCACTTGTTGTGGATTCACTCTGTGGACTTTTCTGCTATATTCCCCTTCTCTTCTTCCGCTGGATCTGAAGCCTATAAATTTCAAACTGAACACGACGCTTTCAAGGTCATCCCTTTTTGCATGGGAAGATGACTGCTTTACTTGATTTTTTCCCACCACCAAATACCTGAATTCCCTTCTCATACATTTTCATACGACTCTTTAAACATCTAAACGCCTTTTGGTAAATATTATCAGAATAGCAATTCCACCTCTCTTCCCTTCCCTTCCAGAGTTCAGAAGTGTTATTACATTTTGATGGAATCTTCACTTACTTTTTGATTGTAGATTCAATCTGTTCATTCATGTTTTTAAAAATCTTGCTCAGTCGCTAAGGTGACTGCAGATGATCAGTGCTGATGCATCGAGGAGGCCTTCGCCATCTGTAGCAGATGATTCACTGATTACATAAATGTATATTAATTCAAAGTGCTATTTAAATGTGAGGAAAATGTCTGTGAATTACGAAAAACTAATAATGGCGTGAAACACAACCTACTAAGAATGGCCAGCATCATACAGAACTCCTTCAGGATCAAACAACCACTTAGGGGCTGATTCCAATAGCCGGTCAGACAGCTGTCCGTAGCCGTACCGTGCGACCGACACGTACCCGGAGCCGGTCCGTCCTGTAGAGTAAGTACGATGCGCATGAATGCCAAAAACACGACTGACACGTAGGCTGTGATTCAAGCTCCATTCTCCGTCCGAGCCGTAACTCCAAACGCTGAACCGAGTCGCCCGGAAGCAGTATCCATAGCAGTTTCCGGCATGACAAGTACGATGCGTACATCCTACGCGCCGGACGTGTGGCCACGTACGGGATGTCACAGCATCCGAAAAACAAGCATATCAGCTACGATTCGTGCCACAAATCAATACACGGCTACGAGACGGACCAGCTTGTAGCGGGTACGAGACGGAGCAACAAGCAGCGTGTACGACACAAACACATCAGGAATCCCATCGCGCAGGTCATACGAGTACTCTACATCTATGACCGGCTCAGGAACCGACGCCGATGGCGCTGGCTGTAAGTCAGACACCTACCACAAAAACAAACGACACGTACCTGCAAAATGGCACACACACAGAGGGGATCCACATCCTGGCCACTAACCACAGCCCACCATAGGGGTTGCATGGCCAGCACCACTAACACCCCCACCCATAGGGCTTATGTTGCCCATCACTACTGCCACCCCCACCCACAGGGCTTATGTTGCCCATCACTACTGCCACCCCCAGCCATAGGGCTTATGTTGCCCATCACTACTGCCACCCCCAGCCATAGGGCTTATGTTGCCCATCACCCCTGGCACCCCCACCCATAGGGCTTATGTTGCCCATCACTACTGCCACCCCCACTCACAGGGGACCTGTTGCCCATCACCCCTGCCACCCCCAGCCATAGGTCTTATGTTGCCCATCACTACTGCTACCCCCAGCCATAGGGCTTATATTGCCCAGCACTACTGCCACCCCCAGCCATAGGGCTTATGTTGCCCAGCACTACTGCCACCCCCACTCACAGGAGACCTGTTGCCCACCACGCCTGCCACCCCCACCCATAGGGCCTATGTTGCCCATCACCCCTGCCACCACCACTCACAGGGGACCTGTTGCCCATCACTACTGCCACCCCCAGCCATAGGGACTATGTTGCCCAGCACTACTGCCACCCCCACCCATAGGGGACCAGTTGCCCATCACTACTGCCACCGCCACCCATAGGGGACCTGTTGCCCATCACCCCTGCCACCCCCAGCCACAGGGCTTATGTTGCCCAACATTACTGCCACCCCCAGCCATAGGGCTTATGTTACCCAGCACTACTGCCATCCCCACTCACAGGGGACCTGTTGCCCATCACCCCTGCCACCCCCACCCATAGGGACTATGTTGCCCATCACTACTGCCACCCCCACCCATAGGGGACCAGTTGCCCATCACCCCTGCCACACTCACTCACAGGGGACATGCTGCCCATCACTACTACCACCCCCAGCCATAGGGACTATGTTGCCCATCACTACTGCCACTCCCACCCATAGGGGACCAGTTGCCCATCACTACTGCCACCCCCACCCATAGGGGACCTGTTACCCATCACCCCTGCCACCCCCAGCCATATGGCTTATGTTGCCCAGCACTACTGCCACCCCCAGCCATAGGGCTTATGTTGCCCAGCACTGCTGCCACCCCCACTCACAGGGGACCAGTTGCCCATCACCCCTGCCACCCCCACCCATAGGGCCTATTTTGCCCATCACCCCTGCCACCCCTACTCAGAGGGGACCTGTTGCCCATCACTACTGCCACCCCCAGCCATAGGGACTATGTTGCCCATCACTACTGCAACCCCCACCCATAGAGGACCAGTTGCCCATCACCCCTGCAACCCCCACTCACAGGGAACCTGTTGCCCATCACTACTGCCACCCCCAGCCATAGGGACTATGTTGCCCATCACTACTGCCACCCCCACCCATAGGGGACCAGTTGCCCATCATTACTGCCACCCCCACCCATAGGTGACCTGTTGCCCATCACCCCTGCCACCCCCAGCCATAGGGCTTATGTTGCCCAGCACTACTGCCACCCCCAGCCAGAGGGCCTATGTTGCCCAGCACTACTACCACCCACGCTCACAGGGGACCTATTGTCCTTCACCCCTGCCACCTCCACCCATAGGGCCTATGTTGCCCATCACCCCTGCCACCCCCACTCACAGGGCACCTGTTGCCCATCACTACTGCCACCCCCAGCCATAGGGACTATGTTGCTCAGCACTACTACCACCCCCACACATAGGGGACCAGTTAGCCATCACTACTGCCACCCCAAACCATAGGGGACCTGTTGCCCATCACCCCTGCCACCCCCAGCCATAGGGCTTATGTTGCCCATCATTATTGCCACCCCCAGCCATAGGGCTTATGTTGCCCAGCACTACTGCCACCCCCAGCCTTAGGGCTTATCTTGCCCAGCACTACTGCCAGCCCCACTCACAGGGGACCTGTTGCCCATCACCCCTGCCACCCCCACCCATAGGTCCTATGTTGCCCATCACCCCTTCCACCCCCACTCACAGGGGACCTCTTGCCCATCACTACTGCCACCCCCAGCCAGAGGGACGATATTGCCCATCACTACTGACACCCCCACCCATAGGGGACCAGTTGCCCATCACCCCTGCCACCCCCACTCACATGGGACCTGTTGCCCATCACTACTGCCACCCCCACCCATAGGGGACCAGTTCTCCACCACTACTGCCACCCCCACCCATAAGGGACCTGTTGCCCATCGCCCCAGCCACCCCCAGCCATAGGGCTTATGTTGTCCAGCACTACTGCCACCCCCAGCCATAGGGCTTATGTTGCCCAGCACTACTGCCACCCCCATTCACAGGGGACCTGTTGCCCATCACCCCTGCCACCCCCACCCATAGGGCCTATGTTGCCCATCACCCCTGCCACCCCCACTCACAGGGAACCTGTTGCCCATCACTACTGCCACCCCCAGCCATAGGGACTATGTTGCCCATCGCTACCGTCACCCCCACCCATAGGGGACCAGTTGCCCATCACCCCTGCCACCCCCACTCACAGGGGACCTGTTGCCCATCACTACTGCCACCCCCAGCCATAGGGACTATGTTGCCCATCACTACTGCCACCCCCACCCATAGGGGACCAGTTGCCCATCATTACTGCCAACCCCACCCATAGGGGACCTGTTGCCCATCAGCCCTGCCACCCTCAGCCATAGGGCTTATGTTGCCCATCACTACTGCCACACCCTTACTACCACCCCCAGCCATAGGGCTTATGTTGCCCAGCACTACTGCCACCCCACTCACAGGGGACCAGTTGCCCATCACCCCTGCCACCCGCACCCATAGGGCCTATGTTGCCCATCACCCCTGCCACACCCACTCACAGGGGACCTATTGCCTATCACTACTGCCACCCGCAGCCATAGGGACTATGTTGCCCATCACTACTGCCACCCCCACCCATAGAGGACCAGTTGCCCATCACCCCTGCCACCCCCACTCACAGGGAACCTGTTGCCCATCACTACTGCCACCCCCAGCCATAGGGACTATGTTGCCCATCACTACTGCCACCCCCACCCATAGGGGACCAGCTGCCCATCATTACTGCCACCCCCACCCATAGGGGACCTGTTGCCCATCACCCCTGCCACCGCCAGCCATAGGGCTTATGTTGCCCATCACTACTGCCACCCCCAGCCATAGGGCTTATGTTGCCCAGCACGACTGCCACCCCCACTCACAGGGGACCTGTTGCCCATCACCCCTGCCTCCCCCACCCATAGGGCCTATGTTGCCCATCACCCCTGCCACCCCCACTCACAGGGGACCTGTTGCCCATCACTACTGCCACCCCCAGCCATAGGGACTATGTTGCCCAGCACTACTGCCACCCCCACCCATAGGGGAGCAGTTAGCCATCACTACTGCCACTCCCACTCACAGGGGACCAGTTGCCCATCACCCCTGACACCCCCACCCATAGGGCCTATGTTGCCCATCACCCCTGCCACACCCACTCACAGGGGACCTATTGCCCATCACTACTGCCACCCGCAGCCATAGGGACTATGTTGCCCATCACTACTGCCACCCCCACCCATAGAGGACCAGTTGCCCATCACCCCTGCCACCCCCACTCACAGGGAACCTGTTGCCCATCACTACTGCCACCCCCAGCCATAGGGACTATGTTGCCCATCACTACTGCCACCCTCACCCATAGGGGACCAGCTGCCCACCACTACTGACACCCCCACCCATAGGGGACCAGTTGCCCATCACCCCTGCCACCCCCACTCACAGGGGACCTGTTGCCCATCACTAATGCCACCCCCACCCATAGGGGACCAGTTGTCCACCACTACTGCCACCCCCACCCATAGGGGACCTGTTGCCCATCGCCCCAGCCACCCACAGCCATTGGGCTTATGTTGTCCAGCACTACTGCCACCCCCAGCCATAGGGCTTATGTTGCCCAGCACTACTGCCACCCCCATTTACAGGGGACCTGTTGCCCATCACCCCTGCCACCCCACCCATAGGGCCTATAATGCCCATCACCCCTCCCACTCACAGGGAACCTGTTGCCCATCACTACTGCCACCCCCAGCCATAGGGACTATGTTGCCCATCGCTACTGTCACCCCCACCCATAGGGGACCAGTTGCCCATCACCCCTGCCACCCCCACTCACAGGGGACCTGTTGCCCATCACTACTGCCACCCCCAGCCATAGGGACTATGTTGCCCATCATTACTGCCACCCCCACCCATAGGGGACCTGTTGCCCATCAGCCCTGCCACCCCCAGCCATGGGGATTATGTTGCCCATCACTACTGCCACCCTCAGCCATAGGGCTTATGTTGCCCAGCACTACTGCCACACCCAGCCATAGGGCTTATGTTGCCCAGCACTATTGCCACCCCACTCACAGGTGACCAGTTGCCCATCACCCCTGCCACCCGCACCCATAGGGCCTATGTTGCCCATCACCCCTGCCACACCCACTCACAGGGGAACTATTGCCTATCACTACTGCCACCCGCAGCCATAGGGTCTATGTTGCCCATTACTACTGCCACCCCCACCCATAGAGGACCAGTTGCCCATCACCCCTGCCACCCCCACTCACAGGGAACCTGTTGCCCATCACTACTGCCACCCCCAGCCATAGGGACTATGTTGCCCAGCACTACTGCCACCCCCACCCATAGGGGAGCAGTTAGCCATCACTACTGCCACTCCCACTCAAAGGGGACCAGTTGCCCATCACCCCTGACACCCCCACCCATAGGGCCTATGTTGCCCATCACCCCTGCCACACCCACTCACAGGGGACCTATTGCCCATCACTACTGCCACCCGCAGCCATAGGGACTATGTTGCCCATCACTACTGCCACCCCCACCCATAGAGGACCAGTTGCCCATCACCCCTGCCACCCCCACTCACAGGGAACCTGTTGCCCATCACTACTGCCACCCCCAGCCATAGGGACTATGTTGCCCATCACTACTGCCACCCTCACCCATAGGGGACCAGCTGCCCATCATTACTGCCACCCCCACCCATAGGGGACCTGTTGCCCATCACCCCTGCCACCCCCAGCCATAGGGCTTATGTTGCCCATCATTATTGACACCCCCAGCCATAGGGCTTATGTTGCCCAGCACTACTGCCACCCCCAGCCTTAGGCCTTATGTTGCCCAGCACTACTGCCACCCCCACTCACAGGGGACCTGTTGCCCATCACCCCTGCCACCCCCACCCATAGGGCCTATGTTGCCCATCACCCCTTCCACCCCCACTCACAGGGGACCTGTTGCCCATCACTACTGCCACCCCCAGCCATAGGGACGATATTGCCCATCACTACTGACACCCCCACCCATAGGGGACCAGTTGCCCATCACCACTGTCACCCCCACTCACAGGGGACCTGTTGCCCATCACTACTGCCACCCCCACCCATAGGGGACCAGTTGCCCATCACTACTGCCACCCCCACCCATAGGGGACCTGTTGCCCATCACCCCTGCCACCCCCAGTCATAGGGCTTATGTTGCCCAACACTACTGCCACGCACAGCCATAGGGATTATGTTGTCCAGCACTACTGCTACCCCCAGCCATAGGGCTTCTGTTGTCCAGAACTACTGCCACCCCCAGCCTTAGGGCTTATGTTGCCCAGCACTACTGACACCCCCACTCACAGGGACCTGTTGCCCATCACCCCTGCCACCCCCACCCATAGGGCCTATGTTGCCCATCACCCCTGCCACCCCCGCTCACAGGGGACCTGTTGCCCATCACTTCTGCCACCCCCAGCCATAGGGACTATGTTGCCCATCATTACTGCCACCCCCACCCATAGGGGACCTGTTGCCCATCAGCCCTGCCACCCCCAGCCATGGGGATTATGTTGCCCATCACTACTGCCACCCCCAGCCATAGGGCTTATGTTGCCCAGCACTACTGCCACACCCAGCCATAGGGCTTATGTTGCCCAGCACTATTGCCACCCCACTCACAGGTGACCAGTTGCCCATCACCCCTGCCACCCGCACCCATAGGGCCTATGTTGCCCATCACCCCTGCCACACCCACTCACAGGGGAACTATTGCCTATCACTACTGCCACCCGCAGCCATAGGGTCTATGTTGCCCATTACTACTGCCACCCCCACCCATAGAGGACCAGTTGCCCATCACCCCTGCCACCCCCACTCACAGGGAACCTGTTGCACATCACTACTGCCACCCCCAGCCATAGGGACTATGTTGCCCAGCACTACTGCCACCCCCACCCATAGGGGAGCAGTTAGCCATCACTACTGCCACTCCCACTCAAAGGGGACCAGTTGCCCATCACCCCTGACACCCCCACCCATAGGGCCTATGTTGCCCATCACCCCTGCCATACCCACTCACAGGGGACCTATTGCCCATCACTACTGCCACCCGCAGCCATAGGGACTATGTTGCCCATCACTACTGCCACCCCCTCCCATAGAGGACCAGTTGCCCATCACCCCTGCCACCCCCACTCACAGGGAACCTGTTGCCCATCACTACTGCCACCCCCAGCCATAGGGACTATGTTGCCCATCACTACTGCCACCCTCACCCATAGGGGACCAGCTGCCCATCATTACTGCCACCCCCACCCATAGGGGACCTGTTGCCCATCACCCCTGCCACCCCCAGCCATAGGGCTTATGTTGCCCATCATTATTGACACCCCCAGCCATAGGGCTTATGTTGCCCAGCACTACTGCCACCCCCAGCCTTAGGCCTTATGTTGCCCAGCACTACTGCCACCCCCACTCACAGGGGACCTGTTGCCCATCACCCCTGCCACCCCCACCCATAGGGCCTATGTTGCCCATCACCCCTTCCACCCCCACTCAAAGGGGACCTGTTGCCCATCACTACTGCCACCCCCAGCCATAGGGACGATATTGCCCATCACTACTGACACCCCCACCCATAGGGGACCAGTTGCCCATCACCACTGTCACCCCCACTCACAGGGGACCTGTTGCCCATCACTACTGCCACCCCCACCCATAGGGGACCAGTTGCCCATCACTACTGCCACCCCCACCCATAGGGGACCTGTTGCCCATCACCCCTGCCACCCCCAGTCATAGGGCTTATGTTGCCCAACACTACTGCCACCCATAGCCATAGGGATTATGTTGTCCAGCACTACTGCTACCCCCAGCCATAGGGCTTCTGTTGTCCAGAACTACTGCCACCCCCAGCCTTAGGGCTTATGTTGCCCAGCACTACTGACACCCCCACTCACAGGGACCTGTTGCCCATCACCCCTGCCACCCCCACCCATAGGGCCTATGTTGCCCATCACCCCTGCCACCCCCGCTCACAGGGGACCTGTTGCCCATCACTTCTGCCACCCCCAGCCATAGGGACTATGTTGCCCATCATTACTGCCACCCCCACCCATAGGGGACCTGTTGCCCATCAGCCCTGCCACCCCCAGCCATGGGGATTATGTTGCCCATCACTACTGCCACCCCCAGCCATAGGGCTTATGTTGCCCAGCACTACTGCCACACCCAGCCATAGGGCTTATGTTGCCCAGCACTATTGCCACCCCACTCACAGGTGACCAGTTGCCCATCACCCCTGCCACCCGCACCCATAGGGCCTATGTTGCCCATCACCCCTGCCACACCCACTCACAGGGGAACTATTGCCTATCACTACTGCCACCCGCAGCCATAGGGTCTATGTTGCCCATTACTACTGCCACCCCCACCCATAGAGGACCAGTTGCCCATCACCCCTTCCACCCCCACTCACAGGGAACCTGTTGCCCATCACTACTGCCACCCCCAGCCATAGGGACTATGTTGCCCAGCACTACTGCCACCCCCACCCATAGGGGAGCAGTTAGCCATCACTACTGCCACTCCCACTCAAAGGGGACCAGTTGCCCATCACCCCTGACACCCCCACCCATAGGGCCTATGTTGCCCATCACCCCTGCCACACCCACTCACAGGGGACCTATTGCCCATCACTACTGCCACCCGCAGCCATAGGGACTATGTTGCCCATCACTACTGCCACCCCCTCCCATAGAGGACCAGTTGCCCATCACCCCTGCCACCCCCACTCACAGGGAACCTGTTGCCCATCACTACTGCCACCCCCAGCCATAGGGACTATGTTGCCCATCACTACTGCCACCCTCACCCATAGGGGACCAGCTGCCCATCATTACTGCCACCCCCACCCATAGGGGACCTGTTGCCCATCTCCCCTGCCACCCCCAGCCATAGGGCTTATGTTGCCCATCATTATTGACACCCCCAGCCATAGGGCTTATGTTGCCCATCACTACTGACACCCCCACCCATAGGGGACCAGTTGCCCATCACCACTGTCACCCCCACTCACAGGGGACCTGTTGCCCATCACTACTGCCACCCCCACCCATAGGGGACCAGTTGCCCATCACTACTGCCACCCCCACCCATAGGGGACCTGTTGCCCATCACCCCTGCCACCCCCAGTCATAGGGCTTATGTTGCCCAACACTACTGCCACCCACAGCCATAGGGATTATGTTGTCCAGCACTACTGCTACCCCCAGCCATAGGGCTTCTGTTGTCCAGAACTACTGCCACCCCCAGCCTTAGGGCTTATGTTGCCCAGCACTACTGACACCCCCACTCACAGGGACCTGTTGCCCATCACCCCTGCCACCCCCACCCATAGGGCCTATGTTGCCCATCACCCCTGCCACCCCCGCTCACAGGGGACCTGTTGCCCATCACTTCTGCCACCCCCAGCCATAGGGACTATGTTGCCCATCATTACTGCCACCCCCACCCATAGGGGACCTGTTGCCCATCAGCCCTGCCACCCCCAGCCATGGGGATTATGTTGCCCATCACTACTGCCACCCCCAGCCATAGGGCTTATGTTGCCCAGCACTACTGCCACACCCAGCCATAGGGCTTATGTTGCCCAGCACTATTGCCACCCCACTCACAGGTGACCAGTTGCCCATCACCCCTGCCACCCGCACCCATAGGGCCTATGTTGCCCATCACCCCTGCCACACCCACTCACAGGGGAACTATTGCCTATCACTACTGCCACCCGCAGCCATAGGGTCTATGTTGCCCATTACTACTGCCACCCCCACCCATAGAGGACCAGTTGCCCATCACCCCTTCCACCCCCACTCACAGGGAACCTGTTGCCCATCACTACTGCCACCCCCAGCCATAGGGACTATGTTGCCCAGCACTACTGCCACCCCCACCCATAGGGGAGCAGTTAGCCATCACTACTGCCACTCCCACTCAAAGGGGACCAGTTGCCCATCACCCCTGACACCCCCACCCATAGGGCCTATGTTGCCCATCACCCCTGCCACACCCACTCACAGGGGACCTATTGCCCATCACTACTGCCACCCGCAGCCATAGGGACTATGTTGCCCATCACTACTGCCACCCCCTCCCATAGAGGACCAGTTGCCCATCACCCCTGCCACCCCCACTCACAGGGAACCTGTTGCCCATCACTACTGCCACCCCCAGCCATAGGGACTATGTTGCCCATCACTACTGCCACCCTCACCCATAGGGGACCAGCTGCCCATCATTACTGCCACCCCCACCCATAGGGGACCTGTTGCCCATCTCCCCTGCCACCCCCAGCCATAGGGCTTATGTTGCCCATCATTATTGACACCCCCAGCCATAGGGCTTATGTTGCCCAGCACTACTGCCACCCCCAGCCTTAGGCCTTATGTTGCCCAGCACTACTGCCACCCCCACTCACAGGGGACCTGTTGCCCATCACCCCTGCCACCCCCACCCATAGGGCCTATGTTGCCCATCACCCCTTCCACCCCCACTCACAGGGAACCTGTTGCCCATCACTACTGCCACCCCCAGCCATAGGGACGATATTGCCCATCACTACTGACACCCCCACCCATAGGGGACCAGTTGCCCATCACCACTGTCACCCCCACTCACAGGGGACCTGTTGCCCATCACTACTGCCACCCCCACCCATAGGGGACCAGTTGCCCATCACTACTGCCACCCCCACCCATAGGGGACCTGTTGCCCATCACCCCTGCCACCCCCAGTCATAGGGCTTATGTTGCCCAACACTACTGCCACCCACAGCCATAGGGATTATGTTGTCCAGCACTACTGCTACCCCCAGCCATAGGGCTTCTGTTGTCCAGCACTACTGCCACCCCCAGCCTTAGGGCTTATGTTGCCCAGCACTACTGACACCCCCACTCACAGGGACCTGTTGCCCATCACCCCTGCCACCCCCACCCATAGGGCCTATGTTGCCCATCACCCCTGCCACCCCCGCTCACAGGGGACCTGTTGCCCATCACTTCTGCCCCCCCAGCCATAGGGACTGTTTTGCCCATCGCTACTGCCACCCCTACCCATAGGGAACCAGTTGCCCATCACCCCTGCCACCCCCACTCACAGGGGACCCGTTGCCCATCACTACTGCCACCCCCAGCCATAGGGACTATGTTGCCCATCACTACTGCCACCCCCACCCATAGGGGACCAGTTGCCCATCATTACTGCCACCCCCACCCATAGGGGACCTGTTGCCCATCACTGTCACCCCCAGACATAGGGCGTATATTGCCCATCACTACTGCCACCACCAGCCATAGGGCTTATGTTGCCCAGCAGTACTGCCACCCCCAGCCATAGCGCTTATGTTGCCCAGCACTACTGCCATCCCCACTCACAGGGGAGCTGTTGCCCATCTCCCCTGCCACCCCCACCCATAAGGTCTTTGTTGCCCATCGCCCCTGCCACCCCCACTCACCGGGGACCTGTTGCCCATCACTACTGCCACCCCCAGCCATAGGGACTATGTTGCCCATCACTAGTGCCAACCCCACCCATAGGGGACCAGTTGCCCATCACCCCTGCCACCCCCACTCACAGGGGACCTGTTGCCCATCACTACTGCCACCCCCAGCTATAGGGACTATGTTGCCCATCATTACTGCCACCCCCACCCATAGGGGACCTGTTGCCCATCACCCCTGCCACCCCCACCCATAGGGCCATTGTTGCCAATCCCCCCTTCCACCCCCACTCACAGGGGACCTGTTGCGCATCACTCCTGCCATCCCCAGCCATAGGGGCGATATTGCCCATCCCTACTGACACCCCCACCGATAGGGGACCAGTTGCCCATCACCCCTGCCACCCCCACTCACAGGGGACCTGTTGCCCATCACTACTGCCACCCCCACCCATAGGGGACCAGTTGCCCATCACTACTGCCACCCCCACCCATAAGGGACCTGTTGCCCATCGCCCCTGCCACCCCCAGTCATAGGGCTGATGTTGCCCATCACTACTGCCACCCCCAGCCATAGGGCTTATGTTGTCCAGCACTACTGCCACCCCCAGCCATAGGGCGTATGTTGTCCAGCACTACTGCCACCCCCAGCCATAGGGCTTATGTTGCCCGGCACTACTGCCACCCCCACTCACAGGGGACCTGTTGCCCATCACCCCTGCCACCCCCACCCATAGGGCCTATGTTGCCCATCACATCTGCCACCCCCACTCACAGGGGACCTGTTGCCCATCACTACTGCCACCCCCAGCCATAGGGACTATGTCGCCCATCGCTACTGCCAACCCCACCCATAGGGGACCAGTTGCCCATCACCCCTGCCACCCCCACTCACAGGGGACCTGTTGCCCATCACTTCTGCCACCCCCAGCCATAGGGACTATGTTGCCCATTGCTACTGCCACCCCCACCCATAGGGGACCAGTTGCCCATCACCCCTGCCACCCTCACTCACAGGGGACCTGTTGCCCATCACTACTGCCACCCCCAGCTATAGGGACTATGTTGCCCATCACTACTGTCACCCCCACCCATAGGGGGACCAGTTGCCCATCATTACTGCCACCCCCACCCATAGGGGACCTGTTGCCCATCGGCCCTGCCACCCCCAGCCATAGGGCTTATGTTGCCCATCACTACTGCCACCCTTAGCCGTAGGGCTTATGTTGCCCAGCACTTCTGCCACCCCCAGCCATAGGGCTTATGTTGCCCAGCACTACTGCCACCCCCACTCACAGGGGACCAGTTGCCCTTAACCCCTGCCACCCCCACCCATAGGACCTATGTTGCCCATCACCCCTGCCACACCCACTCACAGGGGACCTATTGCCCATCACTACTGCCACCCGCAGCCATAGGGACTATGTTGCCCATCACTACTGCCACCCCCACCCATAGAGGACCAGTTGCCCATCACCCCTGCCACCCTCACTCACAGGGAACCTGTTGCCCATCACTACTGCCCCCCCCAGCCATAGGGACTATGTTGCCCATCACTACTGCCACCCCCACCCATAGGGGACCTGTTGCCCATCACCCCTGCCAGCCCCAGCCATAGGGCTTATGTTGCCCATCGCTACTGCCACCCCCACCCATAGGGGACCAGTTTCCCATCACCCCTGCCACCTCCACTCACAGGGGACCAGTTGCCCATCATTACTGCCACCCCCACCCATAGGGGACCTGTTGCCCATCGGCCCTGCCACCCCCAGCCATAGGGCTTATGTTGCCCATCACTACTGCCACCCCCAGCCATAGGGACTATGTTGCCCATCACTACTGCCACCCTCACCCATAGGGGACCAGCTGCCCATCATTACTGCCACCCCCACCCATAGGGGACATGTTGCCCATCACCCCTGCCACCCCCAGCCTTAGGGCTTATGTTGCCCATCATTATTGACACCCCCAGCCATAGGGCTTATGTTGCCCAGCACTACTGCCACCCCCAGCCTTAGGCCTTATGTTGCCCAGCAATACTGCCACCCCCACTCACAGGGGACCTGTTGCCCATCACCCCTGCCACCCCCACCCATAGGGCCTATGTTGCCCATCACCCCTTCCACCCCCACTCACAGGGGACCTGTTGCCCATCACTACTGCCACCCCCAGCCATAGGGACGATATTGCCCATCACTACTGACACCCCCACCCATAGGGGACCAGTTGCCCATCACCACTGTCACCCCCACTCACAGGGGACCTGTTGCCCATCACTACTGCCACCCCCACCCATAGGGGACCAGTTGCCCATCACTACTGCCACCCCCACCCATAGGGGACCTGTTGCCCATCACCCCTGCCACCCCCAGTCATAGGGCTTATGTTGCCCAACACTACTGCCACCCACAGCCATAGGGATTATGTTGTCCAGCACTACTGCCACCCCCAGTCTTAGGGCTTATGTTGCCCAGCACTACTGACACCCCCACTCACAGGGACCTGTTGCCCATCACCCCTGCCACCCCCACCCATAGGGCCTCTGTTGCCCATCACCCCTGCCACCCCCGCTCACAGGGGACCTATTGCCCATCACTACTGCCCCCCCAGCCATAGGGACTATTTTGCCCATCGCTACTGCCACCCCTACCCATAGGGAACCAGTTGCCCATCACCCCTGCCACCCCCACTCACAGGGGACCTGTTGCCCATCACTACTGCCACCCCCAGCCACAGGGACTATGTTGCCCATCACTACTGCCACCCCCACCCATAGGGGACCAGTTGCCCATCATTACTGCCACCCCCACCCATAGGGGACCTGTTACCCATCACTGTCACCCCCAGCCATAGAGCTTATGTTGCCCATCACTACTGCCACCACCAGCCATAGGGCTTATGTTGCCCAGCAGTACTGCCACCCCCAGCCATAGCGCTTATGTTGCCCAGCACTACTGCCATCCCCACTCACAGGGGAGCTGTTGCCCATCACCCCTGCCACCCCCACCCATAAGGTCTTTGTTGCCCATCGCCCCTGCCACCCCCACTCACCGGGGACCTGTTGCCCATCACTACTGCCACCCCCAGCCATAGGGACTATGTTGCCCATCACTAGTGCCAACCCCACCCATAGGGGACCAGTTGCCCATCACCCCTGCCACCCCCACTCACAGGGGACCTGTTGCCCATCACTACTGCCACCCCCCGCTATAGGGACTATGTTGCCCATCATTACTGCCACCCCCACCCATAGGGGACCTGTTGCCCATCACCCCTGCCACCCCCACCCATAGGGCCATTGTTGCCCATCACCCCTTCCACCCCCACTCACAGGGGACCTGTTGCGCATCACTCCTGCCATCCCCAGCCATAGGGGCGATATTGCCCATCCCTACTGACACCCCCACCGATAGGGGACCAGTTGCCCATCACCCCTGCCACCCCCACTCACAGGGGACCTGTTGCCCATCACTACTGCCACCCCCACCCATAGGGGACCAGTTGCCCATCACTACTGCCACCCCCACCCATAAGGGACCTGTTGCCCATCGCGCCTGCCACCCCCAGTCATAGGGCTGATGTTGCCCATCACTACTGCCACCCCCAGCCATAGGGCTTATGTTGTCCAGCACTACTGCCACCCCCAGCCATAGGGCGTATGTTGTCCAGCACTACTGCCACCCCCAGCCATAGGGCTTATGTTGCCCGGCACTACTGCCACCCCCACTCACAGGGGACCTGTTGCCCATCACCCCTGCCACCCCCACCCATAGGGACTATGTTGCCCATCACATCTGCCACCCCCACTCACAGGGGACCTGTTGCCCATCACTACTGCCACCCCCAGCCATAGGGACTATGTCGCCCATCGCTACTGCCAACCCTACCCATAGGGGACCAGTTGCCCATCACCCCTGCCACCCCCACTCACAGGGGACCTGTTGCCCATCACTTCTGCCACCCCCAGCCATAGGGACTATGTTGCCCATTGCTACTGCCACCCCCACCCATAGGGGACCAGTTGCCCATCACCCCTGCCACCCCCACTCACAGGGGACCTGTTGCCCATCACTACTGCCACCCCCAGCCATAGGGACTATGTTGCCCATCACTACTGCCACCCCCACCCATAGGGGGACCAGTTGCCCATCATTACTGCCACCCCCACCCATAGGGGACCTGTTGCCCATCGGCCCTGCCACCCCCAGCCATAGGGCTTATGTTGCCCATCACTACTGCCACCCCCAGCCATAGGGCTTATGTTGCCCAGCACTTCTGCCACCCCCAGCCATAGGGCTTATGTTGCCCAGCACTACTGCCACCCCCACTCACAGGGGACCAGTTGCCCTTAACCCCTGCCACCCCCACCCATAGGACCTATGTTGCCCATCACCCCTGCCACACCCACTCACAGGGGACCTATTGCCCATCACTACTGCCACCCGCAGCCATAGGGACTATGTTGCCCATCACTACTGCCACCCCCACCCATAGAGGACCAGTTGCCCATCACCCCTGCCACCCTCACTCACAGGGAACCTGTTGCCCATCACTACTGCCCCCCCAGCCATAGGGACTATGTTGCCCATCACTACTGCCACCCCCACCCATAGGGGACCTGTTGCCCATCACCCCTGCCACCCCCAGCCATAGGGCTTATGTTGCCCATCGCTACTGCCACCCCCACCCATAGGGGACCAGTTTCCCATCACCCCTGCCACCTCCACTCACAGGGGACCAGTTGCCCATCACCCCTGCCACCCGCACCCATAGGGCCTATGTTGCCCATCACCCCTGCCACACCCACTCACAGGGGACCTATTGCCTATCACTACTGCCACCCACAGCCATAGGGACTATGTTGCCCATCACTACTGCCACCCCCACCCATAGGGGAACCAGTTGCCCATCATTACTGCCACCCCCACTGTTAGACCTGGCACCTTGGCGTGAGTTTCCCTTCCACTTTTTTGCTGATGTGCCTCATTGTGTTTTGATGGTGTTAGCTGCTCAGGGCACTGTGCCACTGCTAATCAGTGCCACAGTGTGAGTGCTCCCTTTGAAAAGTGTATACATTGATTGGTGTCCATGATTGGTTTATTTGGTTTACTGTCAGCCCCTAGTAAAGTGCACCAGGAGTGCCAGGGCTTGTAAATACAAATGCCGCTAGTGGGCTTGCAACACTGGTTGTACCACCCACAGAAGCGGCCTAGTAAAATTTGTCTAGGATCTTCCACTGCAGAACCTGCGCGTAGTCTGGTACTGTCGCGCTGACTGCGCAAGTGCACCCACTTGCCAGTCCCTAAACCTTCCCTTAACTGCATATTAGTCACCCCTCTTGTAGGCCCAAGGGCAGGGTGCATTGTAGGCATAAGGTAGGACATGCCCTGATGTGTGTGGCATGTCTTAATAGAGAATTACATCCATTTTCGTTTTTCACTATTGAAGGCTACCTGCTCTCCATAGGCCAGAATGGGCTGCTGGATTTACTACACGCTGTAATCCCAGTGGACTCATAGAGCATGGTAGAAAGTCATGTTTAGTATGCCTGAACTCAGGATAATAAAATACTTCTTTTAGTAAAGTTTATTTTAATATCCTGTGTTTGTAAATACTACTTTTAGAAAGTTAGTATTTACTGACCTGGCCATTTCAGTCTGCCTCTGCGCTGTGTGTGTGTGTGTTCTGCCTAGTAACAGGGAAGAGCAGGGCTGGGGAATTCCAGGAGACAGGCTGGCTGCCAGGTGGTGGGTAGAGAGATTACACCAGGATGGGTGGGAGGAGTACACCTTTGACTCTGAATAGACCTGTGCTCTGCCACCACAATGCCGGCTCCGCCCCCTGTGGAGCGGCTGATGTCTCTGCCCTGATGCTGAAAGGAAAGAGCAGAGTCACCACAACAAAGTGCTCCAAAACTGGACTGGGCCAGGCCCAGGCCCCCTGGCGACAAAGAACAAAAGATTTAGTGTATAAAAGAAGGAGCCCTGCTCCTAGGAAATCAGATCCTGTTTACGCCAAGACGAACCTCTGCCTGAAGGAGAAGGACCTGGAGAAGCTGAAGGAGGAATACTGTCTCTCTGCCTGAAGTGACTGGCCTGCAGTGGGTGCCTGTCTGCTGGAAGAAGAGGAAAAGACTACAGAAAAAGACTTTGATTCAACTTGTGCTTTTAAACAATCTCCAAGGGCTTGCTAGTGAACTTGCCCCCTGATCTGCGCCCCAGGAACAGTGGGCGCTACCTTTCCCCCAGAAGAGGAGAAGTGGCTGGACGCAATTCTGTGAAGCTGACTCCCAGAGAACCCGTGTGCCTCTCCCCCTTTCAAAGCACCGCAACATCTGCCACCTGGGGCTACCACGAGCACGGCCAGGACCTGTCTAGCTGGTCCCAGCACCGCAAGTACCTGCCCCTCCGAGCCGTAGCTCGCACCGTGAGGAAAAGAACCTGAGCGTCTGCGCACCGAGCCTTGGCGACTCCGCGCCGCCGAGATCCCCGCAAGGACCTGCGACATACTGGTGATCTACTGAGAAGCCGTCGGCGCTGCAACGCGCTAAGAATTGCCCCGGAGCTGCCTTTCCCTCCTCTGACCTTGGTCGTGTGGCTGAGACCTCCTTCGAGTGTGCCACGAAGCACTGCCGCCCTCTGACTGTAAGGGACGACCCCGCGACGTGGGACACCTCTCCGTGGAACCCCGAGGCTGCCGTGACCATCCCCGTGAAGAATAAAGGTATTTGTGACTTTCGCGCTAAAAGTACGGCCCGGACTTGCCTTCGTACGAGCCGTACCTGCATTGGAAATATTTGGGACTTGTACCGTTAATACGGTCCGTACTTGCCTTCGTACGGACCGTACTTGCAACTGAAGTATCTGGTGACTTGTGCCGTTGGTACGGCTCGTACTTGCCTGGGTGCGGCGCGTCCCTGCCTGTGAAGTAGCTGTGATTTGTGACCTGGTTCGACCCGTACTGCCCGTGTACAAGCCGTACCTGTGCTGCCGTCCGTGTACGGCGGGTCCCTGCTACTGTACGGACCGTACAGCATCGAAGAGCATTGTCGGCGCTCACGTGGGAAGCGTGAGACTTGGCAAGCGAAGCCGGAAATTAGTTCGACACGTACATATGTAGGTACGGCCCATCTGGTTCACGGCCGGCATACGCGTACTCACGCGAGAAGCGTGAGAAACGGCACGACGTACTCCAATAGCGGTACAAAGCGTACCTGAGGCGCTACGAAGCGCACAATACCCCAAAGAAGCTTATTTTGAATAGAACTGTGCCATTTTTGCAACTGTGGACTGCCTCTAAGCATTTAAAGAGTAACTGGATTAGTACTTACAGGAGAACTGTATTTTATCAACCTGCCTGCAAGAAATCTTTTATATAAAGACCTATATTTTTACAGAAATACAGCCTTGCGTCTTTGTGTGGTGGGGTGGTGATTATTGTGTGGGACAACTTGAAACGCTTAACCTAATGCCCTCTGGAATCTAGCCTGACTGCTCGCACCACGTTACCTAGAGGGTGAGCAGGGGTTATTTTTAAAGAGGTGATCCTACGCCCTGACTTAGAGGAAAGGGTCCCTGCTTGTCGCAAGTGCATACCTGCACCAACCAGAGACCCCGGATTCTAACACCCACCCATAGGGGACCTGTTGCCCATCAGCCCTGCCACCCCCAGCCATAGGGCTTATGTTGCCCAGCACTACTGCCACCCCCAGCCATAGGGCTTATGTTGCCCAGCATTACTGCCATCCCCAGCCATAGGGCTTATGTTGCCCAGCACTACTGCCACCTCCACTCACAGGGAACCAGTTGCCCATCACCCCTGCCACCCCCACCCATAGGGCCTATGTTGCCCATCACCCCTGCCACACCCACTCACAGGGGACCTATTGCCCATCACTACTGCCACCCGCAGCCATAGGGACTATGTTGCCAATCACTCCTGCCACTCCCACTCACAGGGAACCTGTTGCCCATCACTACTGCCACCCCCAGCCATAGGGGCTATGTTGCCCATCACTACTGCCACCCCCACCCATAGGGGACCGGCTGCCTAACATTACTGCCACCCCCACCCATAGGGGACCTGTTGCCCATCACTACTGCCACCCCCAGCCATAGGGCTTATGTTGCCCAGCACTACTGCCACCCCCAGCCATAGGGCTTATGTTGCCCAGCACTACTGCCATGCCCACTCACAGGGGACCTGTTGCCCATCACCCCTGCCACCCCCACCCATAGGGCCTATGTTGCCCATCACCCCTTCCACCCCCACTCACAGGGGACCTGTTGCCCATCACTACTGCCACCCCAACTCACAGGGGACCCGTTGCCCATCACCCCTGCCACCCCCAGCCATAGGGCCTATGTTGCCCATCACCCCTGCCACCCCCACTCACAGGGGACCTGTTGCCCATCACTACTGCCACCCCCAGCCATAGGGACTATGTTGCCCATCGCTACTGCCACCCCCACCCATAGGGGACCAGTTGCCCATCACCCCTGCCACCCCCACTCACAGGGGACCTGTTACCCATCACTACTGCCACCACCAGCCATAGGGACTATGTTGCCCATCGCTACTGCCACCCCACCCATAGGGGACCCGTTGCCCATCACCCCTGCCACCCCCAGTCATAGGGCTTATGTTGCCCATCACTACTGTCACCCCCAGCCATAGGGCTTATGTTGTCCAGCACTACTGCCACCCCCAGCAATAGGGCTTATGTTGTCCAGCACTACTGCCACCCCCAGCCATAGGGCTTATGTTGCCCAGCACTACTGCCACCCCCGCTCACAGGGGACCTGTTGCCCATCACCCCTGCCACCCCCACCCATAGGGCCTATGTTGCCCATCACCCCTGCCAGCCCCACTCACAGGGGACCTGTTGCCCATCACTACTGCCACCCCCAGCCATAGGGACTATGTTGCCCATCACTACTGCCACCCCCACTCATAGGGGACCAGTTGCCCATCATTACTGCCACCCCCACCCATAGGGGACCTGTTGCCCATCACCCCTGCCACCCCCAGCCATAGGGCTTATGTTGCCCATCACTACTGCCACCCCCAGCCATAGCGCTTATGTTGCCCAGCAGTACTGCCACCCCCAGCCATAGCACTTATGTTGCCCAGCACTACTGCCATCCCCTCTCACAGGGGACCTGTTGCCCATCACCCCTGCCACCCCCAGCCATAGGGCCTAAGTTGCCCATCACCCCTGCCACCCCCACTCACCGGGGACCTGTTGCCCATCACTACTGCCACCCCCAGCCATAGGGACTATGTTGCCCATCACTAGTGCCACCCCCACCCATAGGGGACCAGTTGTCCATCACCCCTGCCACCCCCACTCACAGGGGACCTGATGCCCATCACTACTGCCACCCCCAGCCATAGGGACTATGTTGCCCATCATTACTGCCACCCCCACCCATAGGGGACCAGTTGCCCATCACTACTGCCAACCCCACCCATAGGGGACCTGTTGCCCATCACCCCTGCCACCCCCAGCCATAGGGCTTATGTTGCCCATCTCTACTGCCTCCCCCAGCCAAAGGGCTTATGTTGCCCAGCACTACTGCCACCCCGAGCCATAGGGCTCATGTTGCCCATCACTACTGCCACCCCCACACATAGGGGACCAGTTGCCCTTCACCCCTGCCACCCCCACTCACAGTGGACCTGTTGCCAATCACTACTGCCACCCCCAGCCATAGGGACTATGTTGCCCATCACTTCTGCCACCCCCACTCATAGGGGACCAGTTGACCATCACTGCTGCCACCCCCACCAAATCGGGGACCTGTTGCCCATCACCCCTGCCACCACCAGCCATAGGGGTCCTGTTGCCCAGCAACCGTTCCACCACCAGCCATTGGATGGGTGATACGCAACACATCCAGCATACTCCAACATCAGGTATGTCCGCAAAATACATCCCCCCTAACATCATGTCAACAGTGTGTTGTGTGTGACAAATGCCCACAACAGTGATTATGACCACGAACATACAATGTAAGTAACAGCACATGTGTGAACAACACATGAGTGTGACATACACAAGGCAAGCATAACCATAGCAGTGTCACAGCATAAAAAGAACACCCCTTCACTGTGTAGAACAGAAGTTAAGTGGGGGCCTCCAAAAGGTAAGTGTCATCATGGTCAAAGCTGCAAATAACAAACAGCATGTATGATCCCTGCTCCCAACACATTAAACACTTCTGGGGCAAACTAGTGGTTGTGTCCCATACACACAGGGATGTGGTGAGGCTAACAGTGCTGTGAAAACATAACACACTCCCGGCCATGTGCAGACAAGCAACACACATGGGGGCTGACAATGCATACAGTGTACAATGACACAAGAGCAGAAGCGACCATCAACAAGCATGCACACATCTCGAAAATAGACACAACAATCAAAAAAACATGTGTAGACTGTAGGTGTCAGCTCACAAACTCACATTCCATGCCAGCAATGGCACCTAACAACCAGGATGAATGTGCACAATGATGTGATATGACTCACAGCGACAGCAGGCTAAATCACAGAAACAGCATCCAGACAAAGCCCCACAACAGCAATACCAATGCACTGGTGCAGATGCACAAACACAAACAGGCAAACTCACACTGCACATCTGACACAGCATGTGTGTGTGTCACAGTATCCACAGGCAACTACACAACACATGAGGGGGGCAGAACCACAGTGACACAGATGTGGACACAGTGCCATACAAAAGTAAACCATCATTGGGACACCCAAAGTGGGCAATCAGGCATTGGGAGATGAGAGGGGGCACAACAGACACATGTGACACAAGCTGGAATGAACACCAACTAACACAGCAAGAGACTGACACACAACAGCACTACCCCCAGGGACCAGACATTGGGGTGACACAAGCATCCATGACACCTCCACTGTGATGATAAAGGCAGATGTCGTATAAACTGGGAAACCCAGACATGTGTCCTGTTCCACAAACGTAGATCACACATACACAAACACAAACACAAATCACTCAGCATGGTCCCTCATCCATGGACAAACGGGAGCTAGGGGACCATCCATGCAAACACTCACATCAGTCCACCCTCAACACCACACACCCTGAACTGCAACAATGTGTATCTGTGAAGCCCACATGGACAGGTGACATTGCACATGCACCAATGACAAACACACGAATGTTGGGAGGAACTAAGGTGCACAGACACATCACACAAGGACAGTTTACAACCCTGGGGAATGACAGACATACTGCACAGTATGCTGTACATGGCCATGACCTCAAAGCTCACGTAGCCTCCAGAATCCCTGCCACAGTCGCAGGACAATGCAGAAGCCCAGGAGACCCACAAGGCACACATGCTGATACCTGCCAGCATCGCAGCCATGAACCCGATAAGTGGGAGCAGTCACACACACATACAAATGTCTCAATCACTGAACACTACCACCTAGGGACAACTACATGATTTAGCAAATAAACAGGTGCCTTGGGGAACCCTGACTGTGTCCCATCTGTGTCTGACAACATCATCACCACTCAGAACTGACAAATCCCAATGATGATACACCAATTAACAGTAGTGTGTCATGCACCCACACATCTGGTAGCCCATTGGAAAAGTAGTGGGATGAACCCAGTACCACTCAGCAAGCATCAACAACAGGAACATATCAAGGTAACACTGTCTGTGTATGAACAGGGATGTGGACATACACACATGCTCATACAACACACACCATGGGCCCAGGCCATGTCACTGGACAACACACTTACTTGAGGGGACCCAACTCCTGTGGAAGCCCAGCTGTTCCAAACATATTCACCGCAAGTCACACTCATGTCTGCAGAACACTTGGTCAGTCAGCCATCAATTACCACACAATGAAGGCTCTGGTCACAAGAGCCTGGGTACATGAGTCTCCCCTATGTCATCTCTACATACCCAAAACATGTGTCTAGCAAGTAGCACAGAGGACCCAGTTGCTCCTATTACAATGGTGCCCACACCTGTAGGTCCAGTGTTGATGAGCACAAAGTATGTGAAAGTGACAAATTGGACAATGGGAAGCACATCATATGTGCATGGGTGCAAGCCAGAGATGTGAACATGCAAATGAAATGCTCACAGACAGATGTCCACAAATAGTTGATCATAACACACCCAGGTAGCTGCAAAGGATGACATGGATACCCACCAGAACAGGATACATATCTCATGGACCATAGGGAGTACCTCACAGCAACACATCAGTATTCAACATTGTAAACAAAGCATCACAGGTGCAAGGGCATGTTAAACATCATCAACATAATGTACAGCTAAATCTAGTTCACAGGGAGAAAGAAAAAAGCTTTATTCAGCATTTTAAAAGTTAAATGTCTGTGCAAACAAAAGGCCAATGGCCAGTCCATGTCCAAATGCCAAGGAGTGAATTAGAGTGACAACTGTCACACCTTGCTTGCCTGCACTGCTAAGGACCGGGGGTCATCCCCTCGGAGGGGCTTTTATGGGGGCAGGCCAGCCACCGCAGGGACAGGATCAGGACGCAGCAGAAGGAGGCAGTGAAGAGGTGGGAGATGCAGGCGAGACACTTGCAACTGCAGTGGAGCTGACTGAAGTGGTGGGTGCTGTCACAACTGTGGGGCACAAGTCAGATGGGGTGGGTGACGGCTAGGGGTGGGCGGAATTTGCGAAATTAACTTTTGCAATTTATCGTGAAAATGCTAAAAATCTCCGCAAACACGCCAGAAATATCGCGAACACGCGGACGTTTTTTTCCCACCTGTTCGCGGTATTTTTTGCGTGATCACGGGTCGCCAACTTACCCATGCGGTTGCTCACGGGTGTGGCCATCTTGTTTTCACTTGTCCCGCCCTCTCGCGATGCTTACTTCCTGTTCCGGGTCACGCAATGCATGTTCGCGCCCGTTCGCGGTCGATGTTTCCTGTTCGCGACCGCTTTTACTTGATCGCGTTGCTTTTTGCTTGCTCGGGGAGAAAATATCGCGCGACAAGCGCACGTGGTCGCAATGGGCGCGGCCATCTTGTTTTTCACTCTATTGCATGGTTCTGGGGCCTGTTTTTCAATCCTCTCCAAATCTTTTCAATCCTTGGTTTAAACCCACTTTTTTTTAATCTTTCTTATTTATTATTTATCTTACTATTTTCCAGCTTCTATATTTTTTGTTTTTGTCTCCTTTTTTTGTTTTTTAGCTACTTGTTCTCTTTCTATTGCCTGCTATTATTTATTTCCTCTACTTCGTTAATTTTATTACCTTTTCTTACCCCAGAACCATGTCTAATGGTAGGGCTGGTGGACGACGCAGCCAGAGCCGCGACCGCCTTCCTTGCGGAAGGCGGCGCCCACAAGGGGTGCAGGCACGGGCCTTATTTGGGGAGGTGGAGTTGGCTGCACTAATTTTCTTTGTGCAGCGCCACCTCCCCTCAACCCTGGCAGCAGGTGGCAGGCCTGGGTCCGGGTACGGCCTCCGGGAGAGTCGGCAGCGGTGGGGGAAGGTGCGCCGGGCAGTGTCTCACTTTTCTGGGGTCCGGCGCACCCAGGCGCAGCTCACGCACCAGTGGTCCGACATCCTGGACCGTGAGCAGGACCTGCTGGACCTGCTAGGAGTGGAGGTCCTGGGGCTTGGTGAGTACCTATTTAATTATTACTACTTTGTGTCTGTTCTTCTGCTCTGTGTTATATATTGCGAATATCTTTTTTTTCTTCCAACCAGCTAGAATGTTGCTGCTTACATTCCAGGTTAATTACGTTTAAAAGTCTTCTGTGATTATGACACAGGTACTCTTCTGCGCTACTACTAATCTTACTTGTTTGCAACTTTGCGTTTGCGCTTGCTTAGCGTGATTCTTTACGAGTTTATTTTAGAGAAATTAAGTTACGTAATGCTACAGTGACTTTAGTCTACTCCTTACTTTGTCCTGTCACTAATAGATAGGGCCGGATTGATACTTAGGTTTAGGTACTTTGTATGAGCTTCTAATTTGTTAGTGGTATGCGTGATGCCCCCTCAGTTACGTGACGTGCTGCTAGTACGGCAGTCTTTATTAGAAGTTTAGAACCTTTTCTAGTTTGTTCAATGAGTGTTGGTAATTGGCTTAGCACTAGCAGAACATCAGCATCAATCAATCAACCCAAAATTTGGTGTATACAAAAAATGTAGTCATGTGTCCTCCATGATTTGACCATATGCATTGTTGAGGAATAAAATGGAAATGCATACTTAATGTACAATTGGCATGCCTGGAATAGGTGGGCTAGGTTGGGTGGTACGTCGTACTTAGGCATAGATGTAACTTAGTATTCTGGAATCAGAATGGAAGACTGGATTACTGTTGATAAATAGTAACTTAAGTAGTCGATCTGCGAATCCCCCGATATTACTTGTTGACCAGATGAGATCGGTCAATTTAGTTATTGCAATTGTTGTTTACATAAGTGTTTTTTGACCGTTGTTGAAAAATATTGTATTTGTTTGACACCATCCATCAATGTTTGTCTCTTTCTTATATCTTTCCTGTTCATCATTCAGCACCGAGTGGCAGACAGACAGGGAGTGGGGGTTCGGCGGGACAACAGTCCGAACAACACCAGGAGGACACCAATGAGGGCTCCTCTGCTGGCCCCAATAAGTCTTCTTGTTTTTAATAATATTTCTTATTCCATAACTTTTACTGCCCCATATTTTTCACGAATTATTGTTTGTTTCCAAATGCTATTTTTTTACCAACAATTATCCTTCGATCTGTACGGTTTCAAAAATCTTATCCCTGCCTCCGCTATGATGACTCTCAGTACTACTACTACTACTAATACTATCAGTCTGTCTGTACTGTAGTAGCTAGTCTTGTCCGGTTGGCCAGTGCCACTCTTTATGTGAAAGGTTGTAATATAAAACTCATATTCACCAGTAGCTCGAGCCATTGAGTCCAATCCTTTGGGTCGTCGTCTTGTACTACTTCTACTCTTATTGATCTTGAGTCTTTGTTAATCTTGAGGCTTTGAAAATTCACAGCAACAAAAGCCCAACCAGATTTATTACTATTTTGATATGATAGCCTATAGGACATACTACTACTGTTGTAGGGATCTTGCACATACACAGACATTTGTCCCAGAAAATAGGATGTTGGTGATGGTAGGTTGGACCTTCCTCACACACCTCAATCAGAAATTCAGCACCCACCACAATTCCACTGCTCGACTATAGTACTGTCTTGTCATAACTATTAGGTCTCCGAACCCTCCCCCCAAGATACCCAACAAGTAGACAACCCAGAACATAACACACCCAACCTCTCAGTCATGGAAGCTGTTGGACAGGCCACACGAAGGGCTTGCTCCCCCCCCGCATGACAGGGCCTAAGCCCCGGCCCGCCAGGCGTGACCCACACGAATCACGCGCACCCCGTCTCCCGACGGAACTCCTGCCCCTGGACCTCCATGTATCACGGGACCGAGCCACCACCGGCTCCCCCGGCCGGATCAAGCCGCCATCTTGGGCCCTGCGCCACGAGGCCGCGTGGCCTCCACCCGACCCTAACCCTGGGCCTGGCCGGCCCCGGCATCCCGGCACCACCTTCCACCCAGGAGGTGAGCGGACCACTTGGCAGGTCAATGGGAGAACGAAGCGTCAAGGGCTCTCCCCCGCCAGGTGCCGATCGCCTCCAGCTCCCCCAGGCGCTGGCTCCACCCCCTGCTGGGTGTCTGGACACCTTCATCCCGGACCCTCCGACCTCCAAGTGCGAGGGTCCGGACATCAAAGGGCGCCAGACCTATAACTAGGGCAGCTATGGAGCAGGACGGCAGTTGTATCCTGGAGTCGAGAGACACCGAGAGAACTCAGCCTTGACGGACTACTGGCGCTGCCGTAGCCCTATCTTGTGAACTATCGTCCTGCCTGCTGGCGCTGCCGCGGCCTTCTGCAACATCCATCCTCGTCGGGACCTGCTGGCGCTGCCGCGGCCCGTTGTAACGACCATCCTCACCGGGACCTGCTGGCGCTGCCGCGGACCGTGCATCGACCATCTCTCCGGGACCTGCTGGCGCTGCCGCGGACCGTGTATCAACCATCTTCACCGGGACCTGCTGGCGCTGCCGCGGACCGTGTATCACCCATCTTCACCGGGACCTGCTGGCGCTGCCGCGGCCCGTCCCAGCTAGAACACCGAGCTCGAGGATTGTGAGCTATCCACCATACCACCTCAACTACCAAGACTGGTAACCAGACTGTCCCGCTACCCCCTTTCCCCATCTTGAGAGACTTGAATCGAGGGGACCCCTGAGTCCAGACCTCCTTGTACCTTCCATCGTACCGTAAGAAATTGCCTATAAAGAACGCTAAATCTTCTCCTTGTGTGGTGTCTGTCTGTGGGGGGGAAGTTATTTATCTGTACGATCGCTGGAGACGGCTCTCCCCGGAGACCTCTCCCCTTGTCCTCGGCCGACCCTCCCGGTCCGTCTAACATTGGTGGCCAGCGGCGCGATCCGAATCAACGCGTAATCGTACAGAGAGTAGCTCACCCCACGACAAAACCACGATGTCAGCCAAAGATAGCGGTTCCACTGAAAAGTTCCAAATGGATAAGTTGGAAGAATATAACCACCGCGAACTTAAACAATTCTGCATGGAACTAGGCATTGCTACCACCGGCCTGAGTACCAAAGACGATTTAAAGCGCGCCCTTGAGTCGTGGGCGGAAACTGGGGTCACCGGATCCCCCGACCAAAACAGTGTCGCACCAGAGGGGAACGCCACGGCTCCTGAGGAGCGGGGAACGGGCCTCTCGCAGGAGGAGATACAAGAAAGAGAAAGAACCAGATTACATGAGTTGGAAATGGCACGACTCAAGATGGACGGGGAACTAAAGTTAGCCGAGCAGAAACTAAATCTAGAACATCTGCAGCTCCGAGAGGAGCGAGAAGAAAAACAGAGACAGAGAGAGCTCGAGGAAAAAAGAATAACACTCGAACACGAGCGCAAACTGGCGGAGATAGAACTCCGGAAACAGAATAAAGAACAGGGGGTGCCTGAGCGACCGCACACCCCGGGAGCAACCGAGAGAAAAGTCCACATCCCAAAGGATGTTGTCCGAGAATATGTCCGAGAGGACGACATACAACAATGGTTCAAAGCCTACGAGATCGCCATGACCTCCCACCGGATCGAGCGGAGTGATTGGGGAGCCGGACTATGGGGGAGGTTCGTCAACGAAGGCCGCGATGCCCTATTGCAGCTCCCAGATCACCAGATGTCGTCCTACGACCACATGAAGGCTGCCCTCCTCACCCGCTACGGCCTCACGCCCAAGATGTACCGCCAGAGGTTCAGAGACTGCACCCGGATCCCGGGTACAACTTGGGTGGAGTACGTCAACTATTTCAGCCGAGCCTTCGAGGGTTGGATCAAGGGGAGCCATGTAACGACCTACGAGCAACTCTTTAACCTTATGGTATGGGAGCACCTGTCGAACAACTGTTTCGTCGAGCTCAGGCAGCACCTCCTCGACAGTAAATTGACTGACCCCCGGCAACTCGCCGCCGAAGCTGACCGGTGGGAAAGCACCCGAGTGGGCCGGAGAGGACCGCACGAGCAAAACCGAAACAACCAAGGCCAGCACCGTCCCCGGGGAGGAGGAGGAGGCCAGGGGCGAGGGAGAGACACCATCCCGGCAACACCCGTGGCCAGCACCCCGCCCCCGGCCGGGCGGGGCAACCCCCCGATGCGCCCGGGGTTCCGAGCCAACGTCACGTGCCACCGATGCCAGCGAGTCGGCCACTACGCCAATGACCCGAGCTGCCCGCAGAACCAAACACCAAAGCCCCGCCAGGTAGCGGCCGCCGCCCTGGGGGAAGAACGACTATCAGAGGAACAGGAAGAATATGAGCCGGCCCAGCAAGAGTGGGAACCGGCCGCCATGGTTCTAGCATGCCTAGGGGGAAAGGACATGGTTCCACGGGCCCCCCTACCCGCCAACACCCGGAAATATGGCCAATGGGTGACCATTAATGGACGTCGGGCCGAGGCCTTACGTGACACAGGCGCCAGGGTGACGGCCGTCCGCTGTCACCTGGTGAAGCCCGAGCAGATCCTGCCGAACATTCTCTGCCCCGTCCGGTCAGCCGACAATTCCGAGAGTCTGTGTCAAATGGCCTGCGTCCCCTTCGAATGGGGAGGGGTCTCCGGCCTGTTGAAGGTGACGGTCCGGGATGATGCACCCGTGGACTGCCTCCTGGGGAATGACCTTGAGAGTTCCCCGTGGGCCACCGTCGAAAGAAGAGAGCACCTGGGGATGCTGGGCCTCCCGGACTGGGCCTGCGTAACCACCCGGTCCATGGCCGCCCGTGCCGTCCCCCGATCAGAAGATCCAGAATGGCCAGCACCTCCGCCCCCGGTCGCCCCAGTAGAGGACCACGATGAGACCAACCCCCCAGAACCAACGGCCGAAGGGGTCGCGCAACCCCAGGACCTTCCCGGCCTGGCTCAGTGGCGTCAAGAAGGGGGGCCCACCCAAGAGCAGTTCCGCCAGGAGCAAAAGACCTGCCCCTCCCTCGAGGGGCTCCGCCAGCAAGCCAGCGCCCAGAGCGCAGGGGACTCCACCGGAACTCATTGGGTCTATTGGGATAACGACCTGCTATACAGCGAACAAAGAATCGCAGAACTAGGGGCCAGTCGAGTGCTGGTGGTGCCTCTCCGCTTCAGAGACTTCCTACTAACTCTGGCCCACGATGTCCCCCTGGCTGGACACCTGGGCCAGGACAAAACCTACAGTCGCCTAGTGACTCACTTTTTCTGGCCGAAGATGCGGAACGACGTCCTTAACCACTGCCGGTCCTGCCCCACGTGCCAAGCCAGTGGGAAGAGCGGCCGTAAGCTGAAAGCCCCTCTGCAACCCTTCCCAGTGGTCACCACCCCGTTCGAGAGGGTAGGAATAGACATTGTGGGGCCCCTGGACCCCCGCACGGCACAAGGACATAGGTTCATCCTGGTACTGGTGGACCACGCCACCCGCTACCCCGAGGCGGTGCCCCTACGAACTGTAACAGCCCCGGTGGTTGGCCGGGCCCTAATGGGGATCTTCTCCCGAGTGGGCTTCCCCCGAGAAGTCGTCAGCGACCAAGGCACGAACTTTATCTCGAAATATATGAAGTCCCTCTGGCAACAGTGCGGGGTCACCTACCGATTCACGACCCCCTATCACCCCCAAGGGAACGGACTAGTGGAGCGATTCAACCGCACCCTCAAGGGGATGATTGGGGGATTGGAAGAGCCCCTCCGTCGCCAGTGGGATGTACTACTCCCGTGCCTCCTCTTCGCCTATCGAGAAGTTCCCCAGAAGTCCCTCGGCTTTAGCCCTTTCGAACTCCTGTACGGGCACCCTGTGCGAGGGCCCCTCAGCCTAGTCAAAGAAGGTTGGGAGATGGCCCCTCTAAAGACCCCTCCAGACGTCTTCAAGTACCTCCTGGCCCTCCGCAATCAGACCCGACGCTTCAGGGAGATGGCAAAAGCGAACCTCGAGGCCAGTCAGGAGGACATGAAAAAATGGTACGATCACAATGCCTCCTCCGTCGAGTTCGAACCTGGTCAACAAGTGTGGGTGATGTCCCCCACCGAACCATGTGCCTTGCAAGATAAGTGGACGGGGCCCTTCAAGGTGGTCGAGCGCAAAAGCCCCGTCACTTACCTCATCGACATGGGGACCCCCCGGAACCCCCTTCGGGTCCTCCACACCAACAGACTCAAACCACACCTTGTGCGCTCAGAACTCAGCCTCCTGATGGCTACGGACAGTGGGGCGGAGGAAGACTCCGAACCCCTCCCGGATCTCCTGAAGACTCAGGAGAACGACGGTTCCGTGGACGGGGTCCGGCTCTCCGATGCCCTCACCCCAGAGCAACGCCAGAGCTGCCGGGACCTCCTACTGCGGTTCGCTACACTGTTCTCCCTCACCCCCGGGATCACCCCTTGGTGCTTGCACGACGTGGACACCGGGGACAGTCCCCCTGTCCGACACCGGGCCTACCGCGTGCCAGATCGGGTACGGGCCTGCATCCAAGAGGAAGTGGCCAAAATGCTCACGATCGGGGTCATCGAGCCCTCGGACAGCCCCTGGGCCAGCCCAGTTGTACTGGTCCCCAAAGCCGCTGCCCCCGGCACCACGCCTGAACTGAGATTCTGCGTCGACTACCGGGGCTTGAACGCTGTCACCCGGACCGACGCTCATCCTATCCCCCGAGCAGATGAATTGATCGACCGGCTGGGGGCCGCCCGCTATCTCAGCATCTTCGACCTAACAGCGGGATACTGGCAGATCGGTCTCACACCCCGGGCTCAGGAACGGTCTGCCTTCTCTACCCCCGATGGTCACTACCACTTCAAGGTCATGCCCTTCGGCATGAAGAATGCCCCCGCTACTTTTCAACGTCTAGTGAACCAGGTCTTGGCGGGGCTCGAGGAGTTCAGCGCTGCCTACCTGGACGATATCGCGGTGTACAGCCGCCACTGGTCCGACCACCTCCTCCACCTCCAAGAGGTCCTGCAAGCCCTCCAGCGGGCCGGCCTCACGATTAAGGCTGGCAAATGCCAAATTGGTCAAGGGTCCGTGACCTACCTCGGGCACCAGGTGGGAAGCGGACTGGTGGCCCCGCTGCAACCTAAAATTGCTGCCATCCAATCCTGGCAGCCCCCCGTCACCCAGACCGAGGTCCGAGCCTTCTTGGGACTCACCGGCTACTACCGGCGGTTCGTGAGGGACTACGGCAGCATTGTGGGGCCCCTCACGGGTCTCACGTCCAAAAACCAGCCGAAGCGGATTAATTGGACCACCGACTGTCAAGCGGCCTTCGAAAAGCTGAAGGCCGCCCTGTGCACCGCCCCTGTGCTCCAGGCCCCCGATTACAGTCGGGAATTCATTGTACAGACAGACGCCTCCGACCACGGCATCGGAGCAGTTCTTTCCCAACTGAACCCCGAGGGCCATGACCAGCCGGTGGCCTTCATCAGCAGACGCCTCCTGGCCCGAGAACAGCGCTGGAGCACAATCGAGAGGGAGGCCTTCGCAGTGGTGTGGGCCCTCAAAAAGCTCCGGCCCTATCTCTTCGGTACCCACTTCCGGGTACAAACCGACCATCGACCCCTGCAGTGGCTGATGCAGATGCGGGGGGAGAACCCAAAACTATTGCGCTGGTCCATCTCCCTGCAGGGAATGGACTTCACCGTGGAACACCGACCAGGCCAAGACCACGCCAACGCAGATGGCCTGTCACGCTTCTTCCGCCTCGACGAGGAGAGTCCCCAGGAAGATGGGTGACTCTCCCCGCCTTCAGCTGGGGGGGACGCATGTTGGACAGGCCACACGAAGGGCTTGCTCCCCCCCCGCATGACAGGGCCTAAGCCCCGGCCCGCCAGGCGTGACCCACACGAATCACCCGCACCCCGTCTCCCGACGGAACTCCTGCCCCCGGACCTCCATGTATCACGGGACCGAGCCACCACCGGCTCCCCCGGCCGGATCAAGCCGCCATCTTGGGCCCTGCGCCACGAGGCCGCGTGGCCTCCACCCGACCCTAACCCTGGGCCTGGCCGGCCCCGGCATCCCGGCACCACCTTCCACCCAGGAGGTGAGCGGACCACTTGGCAGGTCAATGGGAGAACGAAGCGTCAAGGGCTCTCCCCCGCCAGGTGCCGATCGCCTCCAGCTCCCCCAGGCGCTGGCTCCACCCCCTGCTGGGTGTCTGGACACCTTCATCCCGGACCCTCCGACCTCCAAGTGCGAGGGTCCGGACATCAAAGGGCACCAGACCACTAACTAGGGCAGCTCCGGAGCAGGACGGCAGTTGTATCCTGGAGTCGAGAGACACCGAGAGAACTCAGCCTTGACGGACTACTGGCGCTGCCGTAGCCCTATCTTGTGAACTATCGTCCTGCCTGCTGGCGCTGCCGCGGCCTTCTGCAACATCCATCCTCGACGGGACCTGCTGGCGCTGCCGCGGCCCGTTGTAACGACCATCCTCACCGGGACCTGCTGGCGCTGCCGAGGACCGTGCATCGACCATCTCTCCGGGACCTGCTGGTGCTGCCGCGGACCGTGTATCAACCATCTTCACCGGGACCTGCTGGCGCTGCCGCGGACCGTGTATCACCCATCTTCACCGGGACCTGCTGGCGCTGCCGCGGCCCGTCCCAGCTAGAACACCGAGCTCGAGGATTGTGAGCTATCCACCATACCACCTCAACTACCAAGACTGGTAACCAGACTGTCCCGCTACCCCCTTTCCCCATCTTGAGAGACTTGAATCGAGGGGACCCCTGAGTCCAGACCTCCTTGTACCTTCCATCGTACCGTAAGAAATTGCCTATAAAGAACGCTAAATCTTCTCCTTGTGTGGTGTCTGTCTGTGGGGGGGAAGTTATTTATCTGTACGATCGCTGGAGACGGCTCTCCCCGGAGACCTCTCCCCTTGTCCTCGGCCGACCCTCCCGGTCCGTCTAACAGAAGCAATGAATGCACATGCACACCCTTACTTTAATTTGCTCACTCGTGTAAGTTAGTCCACACCAAATACCACCAAGTCTATGTAAGTTCAAAATGTTTATTTTGAATTGAGAACGAAGCTCTGTACATTGTTTTATTATAAAATGCAGCACCAACCGGAAAATCAATAACATTAAAACAATATACATTGTTACACTTATACAGTTGGGAATTAAATCATGATAACTGAACACTGGTGGAAGGCAGCACCACCATCCCCTAGGAATTTAGTTTATATAAATTTATAAATGAAGATGTGAGTGAAGGGACCCCTCACCTTAGAAGAACCTAGTACTGGTAGTTGTTGCATCATTCAGAAGCTCTGGTTCGTAGAAGGGAATCTTCCGTCTGTAATGCGAAAAATGAAATGGTGTGCGTTAGTACATTGCAACTTGCAAGCATTTCTCAGCCGTGCCAAAAAGTGTAGCATTTATGGATAAGCAATATGGACTAACAGTACACCAGTACTTCCTAAAAAAGTGGCTTGTTAATGTTTTTGTTGACCGCTTGTACGCAGCGCGTAGACTAGACAGTAGCAGTGTGAGGCAGGTCATGTGGGCTCCAAGGTGTCTTATACAAGAAGCTGCAAGGTAACATCACATGTGCAAAAATAAAAGACACAAAGGTAAAATGGTAGCATGGCTAGGGCTAATTAAGCAAAGGCTACAATGATCATATATAACTATTAGTGTCTACTCTACTACTACCTGATTTGTACTAGTGATGTATGTTAGTATTAACTCATTTTTCAACCTTGCTACTGATCAATAGGGGGGAGGTGTATATGACGCCTAATAAATGTGTAATGTTTTCTAGGCGCACTACCGACCACCATTGCCGGGGCCAGCGAAGGCGACGCGGAGGGCGAGGATGCGGCAGTTGCTGCAGATAGCAACGGAGCGGTAGGGGGAGTGGCAGCACCACTGGCGGGCGGTGGTAAGTTAGATTCATAATCCTTAACTATTGTTGAACTTGACAGTAAACTCACTGCAAGGGTGTACTGTATGTATATGTATACTGTACAGTTGCGACTTAGGGCCCCATTAGGATGGCGGGCGTATTGCCCCCACCGGGCCGGCTGTATTCACTGCCGACACCGCAGGGGCAAACCTCCCGCAATCCCTGTAGAAAATATTCAGACCCCCCACATGTCGACTAGGCGGAAAAGGGTTCAATATGGCGGTGGTGTCTCTCTGAACACACCGCCAGCCATGTAATCTGCATTTTGGAATACCTTTGCGTGGCGGCATTGTCGTCCGCCATGGAAAGGCATGCAGACATTGCAGAGTATGCTTGGGGGCCCCCATGGAGGATACCTACCTATGCTATGGTACCCTCCCTGCCTTTCAAAGCAAAACGTGACAGGCTCCGTGCGGGGCCCGTCATGTTGTGCTTGGAAAAGCAGCACAACATGTATTTTTAGCATTGCTTTCGGCAACGCAAACAAGAATGTAAAAAAAACAGGATGCGCCCGCCACTGTGCCGGGCGCATCATCCTAATTAATTGTCCCCACGGGACCCCCACCCTTTTTAGCGTGAGGATGGCGGGCGGACAAAGTCTGCCCGCCACCCGATGTCGTAAGTAAGTATGAGTTGTGGGGGACGTTTGAGGAGTGAGCTAGAAGACTAGAATTCCCTTTAATTGGCATAGGAGCGGGAGTATTGAGTAACCAATGGCCTCATCTATCTGATTTCAACTCCGCTTTGAAAGTTTTATGGAGAAGAGCACCTGGTGCACTCACTGTTCAACTAAAAAGTGAAAGACGGGTGGAAGGAAGAAGGACGGGCGAGATTTAAAATGTTATGTACTACTGTGCATTATAGCAAAAACCAAAGGAAATGATGGACGGAGTGTTGAACATTGCAAGCACTCACCCCCAGTTAACTGATCTGGGTTTAATCCATCACCGTTCTTTAGCCCACTCTGCCACCCCAGTTCAGACATGGCCATATGCAAATCAGTCTGACCCTGTGCCTTATGGGAACAGTCCAGCCCGAACTGCCAAGCCATGTCTTCCCTGTACCGGAAACAAGCTTCCTAGGACCGGTTTCTGGCATTTCAGCCGTCTTCAGCCAGGCATGCTTGAATCCAGTGGCAAAGTGAGCAAGGGACTCACGTCTGAGCATACCCTGCCAACTTATAGCGAACAAAGCAAAAACCAAAGGAAATGATGGACGGAGTGTTGAACATTGCAAGCACTCACCCCCAGTCAACTGATCTGGGTTCAATCCATCACCGTTCTTTAGCCCACTCTGCCACCCCAGTTCAGACATGGCCATATGCAAATCAGTCTGACCCTGTGCCTTATGGGAAGAGTCCTGCCCGAACTGCCAAGCCATGTCTTCCCTGGACCGGAAACAAGCTTCCTAGGACCGGTTTCTGGCATTTCAGCCGTCTTCAGCCAGGCTTGCTTGAATCCAGTGGCAAAGTGAGAAAGGGACTCACGTCTGAGCATACCCTGACAACTTATGGCGAACAAAGCAAAAACCAAAGGAAATGATGGACGGAGTGTTGAACATTGCAAGCACTCACCCCCAGTCAACTGATCTGGGTTTAATCCATCACCGTTCTTTAGCCCACTCTGCCACCCCAGTTCAGACATGGCCATATGCAAATCAGTCTGACCCTGTGCCTTATGGAAACAGTCCAGCCCGAACTGCCAAGCCATGTCTTCCCTGGACCGGAAACAAGCTTCCTAGGACCGGTTTCTGGCATTTCAGCCGTCTTCAGCCAGGCTTGCTTGAATCCAGTGGCAAAGTGAGCAAGGGACTCACGTCTGAGCATACCCTGCCAACTTATGGCGAACAAACCAAAAACCAAAGGAAATGATGGTCGGAGTGTTGAACATTGCAAGCACTCACCCCCAGTCAACTGATCTGGGTTTAATCCATCACCGTTCTTTAGCCCACTCTGCCACCCCAGTTCAGACATGGCCATATGCAAATCAGTCTGACCCTGTGCCTTATGGGAACAGTCCAGCCCGAACTGCCAAGCCATGTCTTCCCTGGACCGGAAACAAGCTTCCTAGGACCGGTTTCTGGCATTTCAGCCGTCTTCAGCCAGGCTTACTTGAATCCAGTGGCAAAGTGAGCAAGGGACTCACGTCTGAGCATACCCTGCCAACTTATGGCGAACAAAGCAGACAGAATGCAGAACAATGTCATACATTCACCCCAGTACAGAGATCTGGGCTTAAATCCATCATTTTTTTGCTCTCAATGCCATTCCAGTTTTAACCCAGCCATATGCAAATCAGTCTTGACCCTGTGCCTCATGGGAACAGTCCAGCCCGAACTGCCAAGCCAGGTCCTCTCTGGACTGGAAACAAGCATCCTAGGACCGGTTTCGGGGTTTCACCCCTCCTAAGCCAGGATAGCTTGATTCCAGTGGCATGGAGAGCACGGGACTCACGTCTGAGCATACCCGTCCCACTCGGGGTGACAAATGCAAAAACAACAATTGATGGACAGAATGCAGAACAATGTCATACATTCACCCCAGTACAGAGATCTGGGCCTAAATCCATCGTTTTTTTGCTCACCATGCCATTCCAGTTTGAACCCAGCCATATGCAAAGCAGTCTTGACCCTGTGCCTCATGGGAACAGTCCAGCCCGAACTTTGCCACTGGATTCAAGCAAGCCTGGCTGAAGATGGCTGAAATGCCAGAAACCGGTCCTAGGAAGCTTGTTTCCGGTCCAGGGAAAACATGGCTTGGCAGTTCGAGCTGGACTGTTCCCATGAGGCACAGGGTCAGACTGATTTGCATATGGCCATGTCTGAACTGGGGTGGCAGAGTGGGCTAAAGAACAGTGATGGATTAAACCCAGATCAGTTGACTGGGGGTGAGTTCTTGCAATGTGCAACACTCCGTCCATCATTTCCTTTGGTTTTTGCTACTGTGCTTTATAGACAGTGCTACTCTACCATGCCACTATGTGTATAAATAATTAACTTGTCTTACTGTTTTTCTAAGAGTATATTTTACAATTGCCTTGTTTTTTTCTTTTTGATACACAGCTACTCCGAAATTAAATCGTAAGGAGTTGGCCGCCAAGGCACGGCGCCGGAAGCTGGAGCCAATCCAGCGGGAATACCGGCGGCTGGTGGTCTTAGCCGAGGAGGAGGAGGAGACTGCGGCAGCAATTCTTCAAGCCTCCTCCAGTGCCCCGGGCCCCAGCCACCGCCCTCCAGCGGTACGGCGCCACCGTCTGGCGGCTGCCCGCCGCCACCGTAGTGCCATCTCCGGTGCCCCCCCACTGTGGCTGCAACTGCCGCGCACTCAGACACCGCGTCGCCCGTTTAGAGGACCAGATGCGTGTCCTCCTTGAGTCCCGCCCCACACCTTAGTCCCTGTCATCTTGTTCTGCCCCTTTTTTAATTCTTGTTTGGGTGGGTGGGTGGGAACTTGTTTGGGCGTTACGGACTTTTTCTCCTATGGACATTGGTTGGGGTTAGGGAGGGGGGGTGGGTCAGCTTTTGTGGTTTTAGTTTATTTTTGTTAGGATAAATTAAATATATTTTTCTATGTTACATGCAATGTTGTTAATGTTTTGTAGGTGGGGTAACTGTTTTACATCACACTGTTTCCTTGCTGGTGCATGGCCGCCCATAGCCTGTGTTTGATTTAAATAATTGGCTGACTGTATAAGACACAAACAGATAGATGCGACACACCTCACTCATTGACTTGTCCTTCTAGTACTTTCAGTCTGTCCTCTAGTCTATGCATTCTTTATCTGGACTGGTGTGTGAAAATGAAATCATTGACAACATGTCCATTATTAATTCTGCCTCCCCCTAACGTCTCTCTTACCAGTGCTTGATGTTTATGTCCAACTGTGGCACAGCAATGGCTGTATGGTGAAGATGATTTCCTTTTTCATACATGCCATGATTGGGGTGGTGGTGGTAGTATAGTAGTAGTAGTAGACACTGGCAGGGCTGCAGCATTTGCAAAAAAACAGAAGGAGACAGTCAATCGCCTTTCAGAGACTGTTAGAAGAGTAGTAGAATGAAGTACAGTACAGAACTTACCGAGCAACAATAATATGCTCCAATATTTGACAACAAAACATAATGGTGGTTAGGATAGCTTACTAGACAGAGTTACAAACTATAGTTGTGTCGAGTCACTTGACTAGGCCTACAGCCTAACAGTTAGTGCTGTATATGAGGAATGACAACAAACAAATCCAATCAATGGCGGCAATTCATGCTGAGGTATATGTTCCTTTGTTAAATAAAATAACCTCTGAAATATCCTACTCATGGGTGGGCAAGCAGAAGAAGATCATCGCTCTGCCGTGAAATTGAAGTAGTGTTGCTTTCTCCACATCCGCCCCAGCAAGTGTGTGATTAAGTATTGGTGTACATTTAATTTAGTCACACCTCGACAATAAGTCACACAGCCCGGGGGAAGAGGGTTAGGGTTTGTTGAATGGATGGGAAGGGGTTTTTTGGGAAAGGTTTGACATAGAAAAACAGTATGCATGGACAAACAAACGACAATCATTGAAGAATACCATATCCATATGTTAAGAGAGAAAAAGGAAATGCATGCATGGTGATGAGAGACCCGGATTACATACACTTCTAGTTCTTGTTCTGTTGTTCCGGCCTTAATACTTTTACAGATAGCAAATAGAAATTTTAAATATTGGTAGGGAAGAATCGTAAACACAGTGCAAACCTAATGATGATAATAACAACTCCAAGAACACACTGTTGTAAAGATTGTATACAAAATATTAATCAAATTATTTAAAAGAAGATTAAAGTGGATACTGTTACTCTGTTATCCTGGTAAAAAATGTGGACTGGATTTGCATCTCCGCATTCCTCTTGCTCATCTCGTCCATCAATCTTGGGTGTGTCGCCTCGCCACTCGCCACTGCCCGGCTGGAATTTTTTATTTTATTTATTGGTAAGGTAAGTGTGCATTGTAATGTTTTCCAAAGTATAGGGCAAGGCCCGGCCTGTAATTGTAGATGGAAAACGAAAGGGGATATTGAGAAACAAAGTTGAAACAAATGCACACCTTATGTTGTAGTGCAACAAGAACACTTTCCGAGGTGGCATGTATGCATCATCTCAGTCTACTCTAGTCTGTTTCCAGCATTGACCTTCAACAATAACAGGAGAGAGCAGGCCCACAGTGCTTAGCAGTAGCACATCCTCCGTTAAGACTTTAGAGTACTTTTTCTTTTTTTAAAGAGTTGGAAAAACGCAAAGCACATTATCCATTCCAAAAATAGCAATTTACAGTTTAAGTTAGTAAAATCAATGCACCGCAGTCATCCCACCGCTACACTCTATTCCACTTCTACACAGACATTTGGGTCTGCTGTGGTTGTTGTTGACGTGTTTACCTTTAGGCTTTTACGTTTTATGCCACTCATGAAACGTCCTCCTGACTTCATCATCATCTCCGATACTTTTACTGACTGACTGTGAAGATCGGCCTGCAGTATAAGTAACATTTTTATTACACAAGAAGAGTAGAAATATTACTGACTTGAGTCATTCTTTAGTGTGTACAGAAAGATAGATTACTAGTACACTTTGACTTCACTTTGTGCACAACAAACAAACAACGAAAACACAAAGACCAATCGCTCAGAGTCAGGTGTCCAATGCATGCCATTAATTGTCATTACCTGTTCCTTCTCATCTTAAGTTAACGGGCCGTCTATTTCGCCATCATCATGATGTACGGTGCTGTTGTGTCAATCATACTCATTGCGCAGATTGAGTGAGTCCCCTTCCTGTATTGAATTAAAAGCAATGTATCACCTAGCAGTAGGAGAAGTACAAATTTAATATTTGCAAGAAGGGGAAAATTGAATTTACCTTGAGTTAAGTTTAGTGTGTTATGTAGAAAGTTGATTAGTGGCAGTGCACAATTACATAAATTCATGCACAACAAACAGAACAAAATCTAAATCATTCAGTCTGCGACTCTGCGTCCAATGCATGGCATCAATCATTACCTGTTCCATCCTATTTTCAGTTAATGGCCAGTCTCTCTCGGCTCTGGAAGGAGGATAGCTATAGTAGTCATCTGATTCATGCTCCACTTCTTTTGGAAGGACTAGGAAAGTTTGAATTTGTTGTTGTATTATTTTACCATCATCCAATCATCATTCATGAGGGAAATGGAATCGAGCAGGAGATTTAGTATGATGGGGCGGAGGAGCTGGATTCGGAGGACTGTACTGTCAAATTGCAGACACCTGAAACTTGTATATTAAATTAGAAGAGTAGAAGACGGTGGTAATGGATTTGTTGTGATTCACAAGTTTGTAACCGGAACGACAGACACACAAACAAAGGGGGAAAAAAGGGAGGAAAACAGTAAGTGCAAGCCTAATTGTCAGGGAAGTATAGCTCGTCCTCAAACTCTGGGGGTTCAGCCAGTAGTAGGTAATCATGTGACACAATACGTCCATCACCTGAGCCGCTGTCCTCATTTTCCTCCAATGCTTTATGTATTGTGTAATTCGGTGGTATGAAGTGCTGATTCATTTTGATCATTGTTAACCTCTCCACGTTTTTTGGCGATAGACTGGTCCTTCTCAATGTTACAATGAAACCAGCAGCACTGAAAACACGTTCGGAAGAGACACTTGCGACAGGGCAAGCCATTCAGACCTTTTCCTATACCAATACTGCAATGGGTTTTGATCAATGTACACCTCTGTTGGGTCGTCCAGATAGGCCTGGACCATCCGCTCAATGTTCAGGGTTGCTGCTGGTAAGGTTTCGGGCTCTTTCCTCTGTGCATCAGCAATGTGCTTATTAATGCCTAACTTTACATACCAGTCGTGTAATGATTGTACTCCACCTACTGATCCAGTTATCATTGCTGTGGTCGATAGTGATGGTGAGTCTTGTGATCCAAACGTACTGCCCTCAGCCGACGAAGTTGCACTTGATCCTGCATGGCCTGCTGCAGTACTTCTTGTGGGTTGATCTTGCGGGCTTTTAATTAGCAGCCGTTCGTTTTCCAACTTACTGGCCGCTTCAGCTATGCAAGTTTTGTAGCGGGCAACATCAATCTCGGAAAAAGCAAAGAATGTCTTCAGTCCAAATTTTGCACGTGGATCCAGAATTGTAGCACAAACGTAACGTTCTAGTGACAAAATTTTATTTTGTATCCTTACATTTTCAGCTAAGCGACGGGATAAGCTCTCCACCAAGTCATGAGCTTCCCTTTTGTCCTCTACACCTTTGTATGATTCAGACACATTATTCAGCTGATGCTCTAGCATTTCCAATAATGGGATAGCTTGGCCCATTGTACAGTCCTCCTTGCTGACTTCACGTGTGAAGACCTCAAAAGGACAAAGCATCTCAGTCAGGCATTTAATTAGGCTCCATTGCTCCAGCTCAAGGTTCATGCCTTTAACAGTAGCATCCCCTTTTCTTTTCCAGACATATTCATGGAGTGACCTGTACTGCTCATACAGACGATCAAGCATGTAATACGTTGAGTTCCAGCGTGTTGCCACCTCCTGGATGAGTGCCTTGACTGGCATTCTATGTTCACGTTGGATGATCCTCAGCTGCTTCCGAGCTTTAAAAGAATGGCTGAAATGAGTGCATATTCTTCGGCAGATGGGCAGTAAATTGCTGACTATGGGTTCTTTTTTCAGAAAGTCTTGAACTATAATGTTTATGCAGTGCGCCAAACACGGAACCCTGAAATAGGAACCAAGTGCCATGGCCTTGAGTACATTACTGCCATTCTCTGTGGCAACAAAACCAATACCATGCCCACTTGGCCGCAGCCATTCAAAAACCTTGCTGCGAAACTCGTGCAAAATGTTTTCAGCCGTATGAGATTTCTCCATGGCGAACATGGCTACAGTTGCATGTTTCCGGGTACCTTCAAAAATCGCAGCTGTGTCAACAGCACCTCGTGAAGATAGCTTATCTCTAGCCCCCACAAAAGAGATCCAGTGTGCAGTGATGCACATGTAATCTGTGGCTTGGCAACTGGTCCACATGTCTGTTGTCAGGTGGATATTGTGAACAGCACTCTGCTGCAAAGCTTGTCCAACCAATTCCAGCACATCATGATGTAGTGCCGGAACAGCAATTCTTGCGAAATATGACCGGCTGGAAACCTTCCATTTAGGGCAGATGGCAGACACAAATTCAAGGAAACCCACCCCTTCCACAAATGAAAAAGGAAGAAGGTCCAGCGCTAACATTTTAGCCAGATTCGCATTGTACAACCGTGCCGTTGGGTGGTTGCGTTGGAACTGCCCCTCCAACCTAAACATGCTCTCAATGATAGGCTGGATTACTTTCCTTTGTGGTGCTGTTTTCATTAACCCACTTAGGCTCAACGACACAGAGTGTCTCATTGCGGTACTCGGTCGCCTTGGTGTCTCAGCCTGACTCAGAGTATGGCTCCTACTGTGGTGCCACTCTGATGTTACTGGGGAGGATGTGGGCGATACCACTGCACTACTGGGGACAGGGCTAGAAATGCTTCCCTCTTCTTCACCTTCCACCGCAATAATATCGCTCCCTGATTCTTCCTGACCAACTTCAATGGGTTGTGTTTTTCTACTTTCTTTTAACTGAAGTAGGTGAGTCTCCCACACGATAGTGTGGTGTATTCTGAGATGACGTGCTTGTCCTCCGGTACCATAGTTTGTACCAAGCTTACCACGCCGAACACCTTGATGACAAATTGAGCATATAGCAACGTTCTCCTCCTTGGTGCTAACAGAAAAAAAGTCCCAAACTGGGGAGGAGAACTTTCTGGCGCTGCTGGATGTGCCACTTTCAATACCAGATGAACTGGAGGGTGTGCTTGAAATGTGACCCTGTGCACCTAGACTGTGACTTTTACTACCACTACCTACTGAGATGGTTGAGCAGGATGTAGGTCCCTGCCGGGCCTTGGAAAATATGGCAGCTGGAGGTAGTGGTGGTGTAAGCTGTGTTGGTGATATCCGTGCTACATCCCGCTCAGTAGCAGCCTTTCTGGATAGGGTGAGAATGTTGGTCTCCAATCCCTTTGGGGCGGGAGTAATGTGTGTGATGACTGGCTCGTCTTCATCAACATCATCATCATCACCCCCCTCTTCTACATCTACCTCCATAACTCTAAGTTTTTCTGGGACCTTCCTTTTCAGAAGCATTGTCTTGTGGCGTGTATCACTCTCAGACTGAGCTGGTGGGACCCAAGTGGCATCACGATCATCAGAAGCGGGGCTTGAAGAAGAAGATGATGGACTAAGCCTCTTTTTCCTTGCTGGTGGTCTGGAAGACAATAGATCTTCTGAAACAGTGGTTTGACTTTGCTCCACTTTGTCTGCAGGAAGCTCGATTTCCTGAAATGCCCCAACGTCAGGAGCAACAACTACTATGGTGGGCTGTTGCGGCTGCTGCTGTTCTTGTTGCGGCTGCTGCTGTTTTTGTTGCGGCTGCTGCTGTTCTTGTTGCGGCTGCACCCTTATCTGCTGAGTTTGCCCCTGCGTTGAACTTGATTGTGTACTACTTTGTGGTAATGACATTTCTTCAACATGGCTGCTCGTTAGCAGACTGGCTACCTCTGCGACACTAAAACCCTTGGGCCTAGGTTGGTGTGGTTGGACAGCTGTGCTGCTCCCAGCTTGGTTTCCAGACAACGCTGCTGCAGGCGTAACATTTTGGGTGCCAAAAAAAACATTGGCCGGCACACCACCAGTCGTGGTTAATGGCACTTCCTTTTTCTGTTCCTTCTTCTCACCGGCAACTTTCTTGGTACTGGACCTGGTAACTTTCTTTGGGGCCATCTTCTTCAGATGTCAGGCAGGATGCAGATGCACAACAAGTTCTGGTCACACGTGGACGTGATGCGCAGCAGGACTTCTGTCTGGCTGGCAGTACAACGGGTAGCCGGGTGATGCTGATGACACCTCCTCCTCTGTCTTTTGTGCACCTAAAACCAAATAAGCTAGGAGAAGAACATCAGTGAAATGTTGCATTTGTTGTTGTGATTCAGTTACTTAGTACTGTACTAGTGCAAACAAAAAATATAGTCTAGCCATTTATGACTTTTTTTTTTTTTACAAGGGCTATGTTATACTACAGTGTACAGTCACACACTACACTCTCAGGAAGGATAGGAAAGTTAATAATAACCACCAAAATAAAAATGTAATGGAAGTGGGGTGGACCCTATTTGCCATGACATTTTTTGAGCATCTCGGCATCCATGGAGCTGCTGCTGGCAAAGGGGGTGGATGGATGGAAGCAGTAAGCCAAATAGCCAATAGGAAAACCATGCAGGCCTATGGCAAAAGCAGGACAATAATAACTCCCAGTCCAAACACAAAATAAGGCCACCAGCCACATGGACACTCACAAAACGCAAACAAGCAGGGGGCCTGCGAAACACCAGGAGCTGACAAAGGCCTATAAAAGCCAGGTAAAGGCTGCATGCTAAAGCACACTGCTCTGCCTTTTTAATGCAACAAAATGGAATTACGAACATTCACAGGCCCCAAAAAGGTCTGCAGGGTGCATGCATTGCACACCAACACACCAGACACATACAACAAAAGCATGTCTTTAAGACAACCAACATCAGAAACGCAACCCCAAGAAAACACACTTCCCCAATTCAATCCAATGCCATCCATGCCCTAAATGATGTCTAAATTCAACAGACCACACAGAAAACACTTGATTAATAAAGCTGTGGCTACCTGCTCTGATCCTAGTGGATGAAAAAGCAGGCCTGTTGGCAGAAAAGGCCAGGCAAGCTTGCAGGCCTAGGCTTCAAAATGGCCACCAGCCACATGGCCAGGCCCAACAACATCAGAAAGGCCACCCCAAAAAAACACACTTCTCCAACTCAATCCAATGCCATCCATGCCCTAAATGATGTCTAAATTCAACAGACCACACAGAAAACACTTGATTAATAAAGCTGTGGCTACCTGCTCTGATCCTAGTGGATGAAAAATCAGGCCTGTTGGCAGACAAGGCCAGGCAAGCTTGCAGGCCTAGGCTTCAAAATGGCCACCAGCCACATGGCCAGGCCCAACAACATCAGAAAGGCCACCCCAAAAAAACACACTTCCCCAACTCAATCCAATGCCATCCATGCCCTAAATGATGTCTAAATTCAACAGACCACACAGAAAACACTTGATTAATAAAGCTGTGGTTACCTGCTCTGATCCTAGTGGATGAAAAATGCCCTTAAATGATGCTTGAAAATGAAATACATTCAAAAAACACTAAAGGAACAGTTGCTTCATCATGCAAACACACACACCCATTAGGCCATGCCCATGACTAGCTCGGGCCTACTACTGACTAGTACTACCCACACCATTTAAAAAAAAAAGGAATAATGATAGCTACCAAAAATAAATTGTAGTTACAAGAACTGCAATGCCCCCAATCAAACAGACACAACAACAACTAACTTGTGAAATATCCAAATCAAAAAATCCTCAAATCCAATTGCAATGATGCAGCAGACAAAAAGAGTGATCTTTCCAGCTCAAACTCCAAAGGCAGAATGAGCAGGAGATGGACAAAGCACTGGGAGGAGCCTGCTGGACAGGAACAGGAAGTTGGAGATTCTGTGTCACTTCCTCCCTCTCCCCACCTTTTTAAAAAAGGGCTCCTTGTACAAAAAAGGACAGCCAAATGTCACTCTGAGGAGTTGTTTTCATCCAAAATCATCATTTGCAGAAGGTTTCATTCTGCTAGAGCTGATATTCTTCTCCTAATTGAAAATTTTACATGTTCGAGTTCTCGAGCTTCACATTACTTCCGCCGGATGTCGATGGCGTGTCGAAAATGACTTGATCGCGTTCTCTCGCTCCCTGTCGCGTTGGATATGACGTGTTTGGGGTCTCTTTCTCCTTTTCGCGTTCGATTAGACGTGCCCGCGTCCTCACTCTCTCGCTCGCGGTGGAGAATGACGTGTTCGAGATCTCAATCTTCTCATACTCTTGCGGTGCATGATCGCGAGAAGAACGACGTGATCGCGCGACAAATGACATGGTCGCGCGACAAATGACGTTAATGCGGGCGCGAACTGTCGCGAGACAGCTCAAAATGGCTATCAACATCCAACAACTCGTGGAGAACACGACCGGGTCGGGAATGCTTGTCAGCGAACGCGGGAAATCAGGTAAGGCGATCGCGCGCACGCGATAATGTATTTTTTTACAGCGCGAGCAAGAAACAAATTATCACTAAGCTGTGGAATGCAGAAATTTTGACATTTTTGCGCTTTCCGCGGAACGCGAAAATGCCAAATTATCGCAATTTCTGCGAACGGAACGGAATTTTGGCCCAGGCCTAGTGACGGCACAACTCCAGTGGGCAGGTCAGATGGAGTGGATTGGCTCACCAATGCAGTGCCCAAGTCAGACGGGGTGGTCGTGGACTCCAAAGCAGTGCCTACATCCATGGGAGCGGAATGGGGGACAGGTGAGGTCGTCAGGGCAGGGAGGGGGACATGGTCCCCACATCAGTGGCACTAACTGTCGGACCAGGTGTGGAGGAGCAAGTGCTAGGGGGGGCGGCCTTAGCATTTTGGGGATGGTGCATCTGTGGGTGGGGGAACCCGGGGCAGGGAGTGGCGGGGGAACCTCTGGAGTGGTGGCCTGGGGGATGGAGGACGGAGACTTTGCCTTGGAGCTGCGTGGTGGTGGGGTGGTCTTGCTCTTCTGGCACCGGGGGGACTTGCGGGTGGGGGTCTCTGTCTGACTGTGCCTGGGTGAGGGTGTCTGGGTGTGAGGGGCACTCCTCTCTGTGTGTGGGACTTCCTCTTCCCCTTGTAATCAGGATCTGCAGGGTCGGTGGGCAAGAGGCCGAGATCACAGAGGAAGAGCTTCTGGGGGGATGGGGTTGCAGGTGAGGCAAGGGAAGGGGGCTGGGAGGGAGAGGTCTCGGAGGACTGCAGAGTGGTTGTGGATGACTGTGTGTGTGTCTGCAAAACCGCCCCTGTGAGTGTGGAATCAGTCCTCTGCAATTGCTTGTGTGCACGTCTAGACCTTGGTTTGGGGGTTTCTGTGCTTGGGACAGGTAGGGTGCTAGGAATCATGGGTGGTGCAGGGGTAGGAAGGGTGCAGGACTGTTGGAGGAGGGACACTGCTGCTGTCAGGGAGGAGGCCACGGACTGATTGGTCCTCTGTAGGGCAGACATGCCCGAGGAAATGCCCTCCATGAATGACACCAGTTGTGTCAACAGACCCGTGTGTGCATGGAGTACCTTCAGCATCGACGTCTGCCCTACATGGATCTGTCGAAGTAAGTCCACAGACTCCTCACTCAGGGAAGCAGCGGACACAGGGGCAGGGGGTGCAGTTCCTGGCACAAAGGAGACATGCTCACGAACATGAGAGCCCACAGGGACCTCTGGGATGGGAGCCGATGGGAGGGGGGTGGTGGTGGTGGTGGTGGCGGTGGCGGGGACAGCTTCACTAGCTGGGGTTTGGTGGCTGCTGACACCCACCTCCACAAGGGAGTCATCCTCAGAGCTGCTGTGGCCCTCAGCTGGGGGTGATGGTGCTGATGACTCCTCTGTGTGGCTCCACTCATCCTCCGTGCCACTGGGTCCACCGACTCCTCTCCTTCAGTCCCTGTAAGGCTCTGTGGCTCCTCCTGGTCCGTGGAGCTGTCCCCTCCTGTGGCAGTGGATGTATCTGGATAGGAATAGGAAGTAAGAGAACAACATCAGTCACCTGCACCGACTGCACACACCACAGTGAGAACATCACATCACAGGGCAAGCTCTGGCATCATCAGCTGAACACAGCTCAAAGTGCCAACACTGTTTAGGATAAGACAATTGTCATTCGCAACATCAACCATGGCACACATATGCCTCCTTGACTTTCACACATATGTCCATTGCATGTTGGATGCTAACACCCCAATGTGCCAACATGCACCACCCACACATTAGTTATACATGCAAGTGAACATGTAGGAGTATGTCACTATAGACACAGCACATCTCTTGCTACTGACTCAGTACAGGTGTTCGGATGAAGGGATGGGCAGAGACTCATTTCACATGCTTGGGATGCATGCCAGCAACACACACTATGATGTACTTATGCCCTGATGGGCAATGCCACAATGGGGTGCATGGTGCACACTTGAACACAATGCAGAATCACTCATAGCAAGTTAAATGCCATGGCACTGGGATGCTCGGAAAGTCAGTCAACACTGTCTCCTGTCACAGGGGCTGGGCATCCGGACAACAACAATATGCACTGACTCACAATCCTAGCTCAGCGGTAAAACTAACTCTGCAGATGACCGGCACACTTGCCCATCCCATGCAAACAACATATCCAGGACCCAGAAGACCCCACATCATGCAAATCATACATATGAGTCTCTGCAAACACAAATCTCTGTACATCAACATATCACAGTCTGCCATGCATGTAACCCAGCTCCATGAAGAACACAGTTGCATACACCATTGTGCGCGGTCAGATGATCACACACCTATATGTCACACAGGTCTTGTCTCTCACAGTCACATCGCAAATGTCATGCTGACCCTCTGAATCATGGACACCCCAGTTGTACGTAACAACAAGCCACACCCTAATGACACAGAGGCAGACACCTGAGGGCACATGTCACTAAGCACAACCTGCAATTTCATACACATGATTGGGATTACAGATTGTTTCTAAATGCCCTTGAGGAGGCATGACTGCCCAGGTCAAAGCAAGTGTGACATACTTGATATACATACACCTGAGGCCCACAAATTGGAGTACCCTGCTGCATGGGTTTGTTTGGAATACTCCAGCCACATGCTGTGAGTCAGACCAGCTATTGGTATACATCTCAAGGGCACACACAGATCACATGTCAGATCTCAGGCATTGTGTAAACAATTGACCCACCCATGAAACACACAGCAGAGTCACGGGAACAGATGCTGACCGGTAGCTGAAGCATAGCTGACTGCAGGGACACAGTGCCCTAGTGAAAGGCTGAGCTGTAGCTGGCGCAACAGACTGGAGGGGCCACACCTGTTGAACAGATGAGGAGGGTGCATCACACATTGAGGGACCCGAGTATTGGACTACAAGACCTACGTAATGTGGAAGTGTGACCAGGCCAAAAGACTGCTATTAGCATGTCAGACATAGTACCAAGATCAGGCATGGACTTACCCCCTTCCTTCTGCTGTCTGGCCTTCAGCTGCCTATCCAGGTCCGGGAAGACCACTGCCAGGATACGGAGCATGTGGGGAGTCAGGGTCCGGTGTCCGCCCCTCCTGCGTGGCTGTGACAGCTTCAGCTGGACTCTAGCTATCCTTCAGGTCCAGCCCATAAGGTCCTGCCACCTCTTCTGGCAGTTGCGGATCCGGCGATTGTAGACACCCACAGAACGAACAGCCCGGACGATGGTCAGCCAGATCTCCTGCTTTTGGTGGGCATCAACCTGTGAGGATGACAAAGTGAAAAGTACATTAACACACATGCCCCAGATTTGTGCAGCACACATTTGGATTCAGCCGCCCCCTCTAGCATCCTACCTGGACCCCCGGCAAAAAAAAAGAAGAAAAAGAAAACAGCAACCGTCAGAATCGCTGCATCACTCCTGAGGCGGAAGCCGGGAGAGTACGACTGCATGTAATTTTTAAAAGAACTGTTGTTTGTTGTTGTTTTAAATCTATGCCTCACTCACCCCTTGGCACTTCCCTCAATCGCCTTGAAGCCTTGAAGTCCCCTGCACAGCTGACTTGAGCGCTGTTGCAAGGCTGGGAACAATCATCGCCGCCACCGCCACCGCGCGCTAGATCCCCGGGCCACGCCCACTTTCGAAGGTCACGCCCACCGAACCTCGATAAAGCTGCGCTGCCCACTAGCGCGTTAGAATCGCTGCATCACTCCTGAGGCGGAAGCCGGGAGAGTACGACTGCATGTAATTTTTAAAAGAACTGTTGTTTGTTGTTGTTTTAAATCTTCGCCTCACTCACCCCTTGGCACTTCCCTCAATCGCCTTGAAGCCTTGAAGTCCCCTGCACAGCTGACTTGAGCGCTGTTGCAAGGCTGGGAATAATCATCGCCGCCACCGCCACCGCGCGCTAGATCCCCAGGCCACGCCCACTTTCGAAGGTCACGCCCTTTCTTCTTTCCCTATTAATGTGTATCCATTGGAAGCGCAGCGGGCACGCCGTCAGCACGCCGAAGGCGCGCCAAAGGCAAGCCCGTCTGCGCCCATCCGCGACCGGCCGGGACTAGGGGCTATATCCCCTACCGGCCTCTCTCAAGTTTTGTCCACATCAATTCGCTACTCGCGTAGCGAGCTATTGGCTGTGTACAAAGCCAATACAAATGCAAAATCACACCCTTGTATTCAAACTGGACCAGGTCTATCCCATGGTCCCATCTCATGCCTCGCGTGCAGATGGTCCAGCATGAGTCAATTTCCAACAGACTATCAAACAATCCCCGATACCAATAAGTTTGCGCTGAATTGTTTATACTTCAACGCAAGATCTCTTCCTAAACATGCCCTTGACATCTGGGACCTACTAATATCTAAGACCCCAGACCTGGTTTTTATCACCGAAACCTGGTTATCGGAAACCAGTGCTCCAGACCTAGCAAATGCCCTTCCCCACAATTACAAAATCATCACACAAGATAGACCGGGCAAAAAAGGTGGTGGAGTTGCTGTGATATTCAAGGATTCCCTAATATGTCTCACTGAACCCATATATACCTACACTGAACATCAGACCCTTCCTTTCAAAATACTTTCTGAGGGTCTCACCATCTTAGCCGGGGCAGTTATATATAATCCCCCAGGACAACAAACTAGTCTTGGCGCCAAACTATTGAACCAATTGTTACCCCTCTGTTTAAAAAGCAAAAACTACATGGTTGTTGGCGATTTTAACATCCATTACGAAAAAACAGACGCTCCAGGATCCTCCCAATTGGAATTTGATATGGGAATTCTCCAACTGAGACAGTGGATAGTGGGCTCCACGCATTTAGCTGGCCATACCCTAGACCTACTATTTACCAATATCGATTCCACCGATATAAGAGAAATCCTTCCCCTACCCTGGTCAGACCACTCTATGATATCTTTCTCATTTAAACTCCCTGGCAAACCCCCGAAGCTTAAAACAGCCCCTCTAATTTCCAACAGAGCTTGGAGGCTTATCAATGAATTAAACTTTGAGAAATATTTCTGTGAAGGAGACGCAATACAACCAGATGATTCCCCTGTCTGTATAGACGTCGCCTTATTAGATGCTAGAATACGGCAATCATTAGACAAAATAGCACCTACGCGGGATTCTAGAAAAAAAACTACAACAGAAGAATGGTACATCCCCCACCTAAAAAATCTTAAAAGGGACTGCCAAAAACATGAACACCTATGGAGACAGATGAAAGACAGTGAAGTAAGATTAAACTACATCTACAAACGGAAGCAATATATCTTGGCCATTAAAGAGGCAAAGAAGGCCTATTTCACTCAGCGCATCCAGGAGAATAGCAACTCGACCAAAGAACTATTCAGAATAGTAAAGGAGCTTAGTAAACCTTCGAGCACCTCACAAACCCTCACCCCTTCAACCGAGGCTTGTGAAAGTATTAGCATCTTCTTTTCTGACAAAATTAAAAAAATATACTCTACCTTCAGTCCTCAAAATACTCTCAGCATCCCAGACAACCTCTGTAAGATTGTCACTCCATTAGAAAGATGTAAAGATCAATCAGACCTATACAATATACCCCGTCTAACCAGCTTTGAACCATTTTCTGAAGAAGAGGTTCTAGCAGTATTGAATACAGTCAAATCCGGCTCCCCCTCGGACCCCTGCCCCTATTTCGTGTTCTCTAAAATTGCACCCATTCTCTGCCCTTCTGTCACCCAAATCTTCAATAAATCGCTAGCCACTGCCATCTTCCCTGAGGCATGGAAACATGCCTCCGTGACCCCCCTTCTGAAGAAAGCAGGATCTGACATCTCCAACCCAGAGAATTACAGACCCATCTCCCAGCTCCCTTACCTCTCCAAGGCCTTAGAAAAATGGGTCACTGGACAACTAACTAAGTATCTAGAAGACAATCTTCTTCTCGACTCCTCCCAGACCGGTTTTAGGGCTAACAATAGCACCGAGGCAACGTTGCTGGCAGTGTCGGACAGTATCAGATCAAGGGGGAGCAGTGGCACTGATATTGCTTGACCTGTCAGCGGCGTTTGATACGGTATCCCACGACTGCCTACTGAATACACTCCTGAGTAAAGGAGTTCAATCTAGGGCACTAAACTGGATTCAATCCTTTTTAAGCAACCGTACCCAGGCAGTGCATATGGGCTAGTTCCACTCAAAACCCAACTTCATAGCCTGTGGGGTCCCGCAAGGGGCCTCACTGAGCCCCACCCTTTTCAATGTTTATATTTCATCGTTGGCTGACATTGGTAGGAAGTGGGGCATTGGCATATGCTCTTATGCAGATGACACGCAGCTGATGGTGTCTATGAACGAAGGGCCCGAGATAACCAAAAAAAAGCTACATGACTGCCTCTCAGAGATGGCCCAATGGTTGCACAACCACTGTTTAAAACTAAACGCCGGCAAATCTGAGATTCTCCTGTTCGGTGGAGGCAAACGTATGTGGGATGCCACATGGTGGCCATCTTCACTGGGATTGGCCCCCACACCCAAACAACACGCCAGAAATTTGGGAATCATCATGGACGACGCCTTGTCCATGAAGGATCATGTCCGCTCCCTCTGGGGCAAGGGCTTTGCCATCCTTAAACTTCTCGCAAAGATATTCCCTTGGATACCCTTGGACTGTAGACGCTCAGTTACACAGGCCGCTTGGACTATGGCAACGCACTATTCGAAGGGATGAATGAACAACTATTCTCCCGTCTACAGGTCTTACAAAATCAAGCGGCCAAACTGGTCTGTAATAAAGGCAACGAGACTCGGCTTCGGAATGCCTAAGAAAACTCCACTGGCTCCCGATGCGTCAGAGGTCTGCCTTTAAATTGCTTAGCCATGCGCATAGAGCTCTATACAAAACTGGTCCTACAATTCTTCAGGGGAAAATCGAGTTCTATGTTCCCAACAGGAATTTACGGTCGAGCCACTCAGCCCTGGCCAAACCCAAACGAATCTATAAAGTCAGAACAGCCGGTCGCGCCTTTTCCTATCTAGCGGCCAAGAGATGGAACGATCTACCTATTGACCTAAGGCACTCCACAAACTATCTCCAGTTCCGGAAAAAACTCAAAACACACCTTTTTCCCAAAACGTAACCCTCTGGCATACGCCTCAGCAGTCCTTTTTGGTTCATAGCGCCGTGATATCCCTCGGGATGAGTGTCGCGCTGTATAAATGCCGCAAATAAAAAAAAAAAATAATTTAAAAAAAAAAGTGAAGCGCGAGAGGATCTGATGGAGGCGCTTTTAGCAAATCACAGCTGTGCGAACGAAGTGCCCGTGATTGCTATTTGAATCCCAGTATATCGCCTGAGACTCAGTACGAGACATGATTCCATAAGTATTAACAATTTTTGGGATGTGAAATTTGGTGTACCAGTCTTTCTAGAGATCGTGGTGCATTTTGTATCACATATAACAGAGGATTTATCTATCATCAAGTCTCACTTGCCTCCATATTGGAATTTCATATTGACTGTAAGAGAGTCATATGCTAGTACACTCGGATTTATACTAGCTCTCGAGCTTTGTCGCAATCCACTTCAATCTGATTATTTATGATTATTCGCTGGCTTCATGATCCAGTAATTTCCCGATTCTTGAACAAATAATTCACCACACTATAGTAGTCACTGACAAGAATATTCTGAAGAAGGCTCTGCCGAAACGCGTCATAACTTCATATTTTTGTGTACTTGTTCAGTGTTTTATAATCTCATATTCTCGTGTACTTGTTCATTGTTTTCATGCCATTGAATATATTTTTTATCAACTGATTTATTCATTCATTCTTGTGATGTGTTTAATGGTTGATCATTGATTATCCGATGGATGTGTTTTTCACAACAAAACCTAATCTCTGATTGAATAACAATAATCATGTATATAAAAGTATTTATCATGCATATTAACAAAGCAATGAATGTAAAAAAATAAAAAAAGAATAATAAATAAAAATAATTAATTCTAATTAATTTTTGTCATACAATTGTATTGATTTTGGTTGTGTCTCTGGAGTTACCGCGCTTTGTGCCACTTTATCCTTGCACTGAGCCTGGTGCCTTTCTGTCTTTTCCATACATTGTATTTCCTTGCTAAGGCTCATCCTTTTTGCAGGGGACCCCTTTTGTTTTCCAAATATAGCACACATTTGGATATACATGTCTTCATCACAAAGGGAAATGAATTACACAGGTAGTGCAATCATGGGGAAGGAAAAATCACCTGCATGTCTGACATGTTAACAATGCCTGGATAGTTTATTAATGCACTTTAGCAGCAGGAAAACTATTCATTACATGTACCTACACACTTTGGGGGATGAAAGTAGTCAGTGAGAATGCTTGCCAACCGGTGTACACACTGCTAGTACTGCTAGTCAGAGAACATGCATAATTAGGAAGGCAGTGGACTGCACACTCACCTGCTCCCCTGGTTTCCCATAGAGCTTGCTGTACTGTGGAAGGAGCCCATCCAGCAGGGCCTGGTTCTCCTCCTCAGTGAAGGCTGGGGCCCTCTCCAGAGTACATGCCATAGCAGGAGCCAGAGGATGCAGAGACAGCAGCAGTGGTAGCAGGGATGTGGTCCAGTAGCATGTAGTGCAGGCAAGTGAGCTCCCTGGGGGCCAGCCAGCCTTATATCTGTGCTGCAGAGGCAGAATCTGTGCCATGTGTCCCAAGTGATAGGTCCAACACGGTTGCATTCTATGAATCTGGCCAATCCATTTAAAAGTATGACTCGTACACACCTTCCGCATCGTTCAAATCTTAACCTTCATGGAACATTTGAAATTGCAACATTGTTGTAGGCATCCAACTGAATTTCCAGTGCACAACTCGTACACATTTTGAATCCGCATCCATCTCCATGACAGTCCGGAGCCAATGGGTGCGCCCGGCTCGTTCAACTGACTGTACAACGCGTATACACATGCACCCGTCTCCATACGATTCAATGGCCAAGGCGTACACCTGTCTCGGACCATGCCTGTCCGACGCGTATGCATGATAGTCACCCACGTCGGACCTCATTGCATTCAATGACAAAGTGTACGCACGGCTCGGACATGACCCGTGCAATGCGTATGCATTGTCACCGGCGTCGGGCATCATTGCATTCAATGACAAAGCGTACGCACGGCTCGGACATGACCCGTGCAATGCGTACGCATTGTCACCCGCGTCGGACCTCATTGCATTCAATGACAAAGCATACGCACGGCTCGGACATGACCCGTGCAATGTGTACGCATTGTCACCCACGTCGGACCTCATTAGTGTGCATGTGTACATGGGGGGCAGAATCCTCTGTGTGTTGTGCACATTACCACTGTGATGTGCAATTGGACAGTAATGGGCATGAGTCACGGACACAGTGTCAGGTTGGATATGTTTAGGACAGGTCACATACACCCTGAGTCCTGGGGGTGATGGCATGTACGTCACAGTGATACCTGTAGCCACAATACTGATGTGTACCCACAGTCTGTGTGCATGTTGTGTCTCAGATGTGTCTGATAAAATGTTCCCAATGGGTGACAGTCTCCACATCCATGTGGTATATGCATCAACCTTGATGGGGTGTGTGTCTAAGAGACGTACATGTAGGGCCGGCAGCAACAACAGTGGCCACTACCTGTGGGACTTACGCTTGCCTTGTGGTGTGTACGTGCTACGCCATGTCCATTGCTGTGTTGATGTGACAATACAGGGAGACTGGGTTTCTGCATGGCAAAGATCTGTGATGCCTGGGAGACACGAGGCCTCAATTGTCACTGTGGTGTGTGTCTGGAAGGTTGCAGCAGCACATAGGTTGGGTGACACAGCCAGATGATTGGCCATTGCACTACATGGGACTCATGTGGACTTGTGGAATTGAGATGTGAGGTGGTGGTCTTGTGGGTGACATACATGTCCATGATCAACAGCACACACCTCAGTACATTGTTGTTGGACTTGGCCCTTCTGGCAAGTTCACCCCTAGAACATTTTGAAGTATTCTAGCCTTTTTTTTTGTGTTGTACTAGTGGTTTTAGGCCTCTAGGCGCTTTCACACTGTGTCCCAGTGGAAAGCGCGTGCGCTCTGTGTGGTTGAATGAGACTGACCTGCCCTCCCATAGGAATGCATGGGGGATCTGAGTGACCGTGCTAGTTCCTAATGCGTGGGGAGTGCAGGGTCGAGTTCGATATGTGCAAACTCGTGAGAGTGAATGCTGCGCAATGATGTGTGCGGCGTTACTGTAGCTAGTATAGAAGCGCCACTTCTAGACACTGGCATAAATGTGCAGTGACTGTCTGGCGTGTGATTGGCTGGTGTGCCTGGCTCCAGGAGTCAGGGTGGGTCTGCCCCAGTGGTGGGTGGAGAGCTCTGCAGGTTGATGAGTGGGAGGAGTACACCTAAGACCTGAATAGGGCTGGGCTTTCCCCACACAATGCCGGCTCCGCCCCCTGTGGTGCGACTGATGACCCTGGCCTGTTCTGTGAATAGGGAGAGGGGCTGAGCAAAACAAAGTGCTCAGGAACCAGTTGCATCTGGTTCACCCCTTCCCTGCACCTTTGGAAACAAAGGATTTGGTGTATAAAAGAGGGGCTGTGACCCCATGAAAATGTTCTTGTTCTTGTTCTGACTCGAATCTACCAGGGGCGTGCTGCTGCTGGGGCCCAGGGGAAGGCTTGCCGTCCTGGGCCCTGCCCAGCCCCTGGATGCCCTGGATGCTGGAGGACTACTGGGATCCTTCTGACTTTATTTTCTTTGCTTCCTTGACTGGCCTTGTGGACGCTGGGCTGCCCTAGCGCTTGGGGAGCGCTGTGTCTCCAATATGCTGAGGAGCGCTTTATTTTTATGGCAGAGCGCTTCCCTGGTTTCCCCGAGCGCCTCTCTGCCGCCTGCAGCGCTGCAAACTCCTCAAGAGGGAATCCCCAGTGTAGGGATTCCCCCTCCTTGTGTCCTGTCGCGGGTGCCCATCCGCTTCATGTTTTGACTTCGGAGGGAGCCTACCCCTCGTTGTCCGATTGTACTTTCATTGGGAATTGCGGGTGCCCACCCCGCGTCATGGCCGCCTTTCTAATTTCTTTATGTACGTTGCGGGTGCCCACCCCATTTATTTCTTTTACATCGCGGGTGCCCACCCCGTGATTTGCCTGTTTACAAAATCACCGCTGCGGCCCGGTCCTTCCAACCAGGAAGTCAGGCAACGTATTGCCTGGCGGCGGGCGGGACTTCCGGTTTCTCGGGAAGTCCCGCGCACGCCGCTGGTGTAGGGAAGCAAATGGGAATCCAGGCGGGAGCCCACCCCGCGCTGGACTGTGCCGAGGGAAGAAGGAGGTGGCAGCCTGGAGCCTCGCTAGCTCCGCACTGGAAGTCCCGGTCCCCAGGAGGGGGACCGGGTGAAGTAGAGCGCGTAAGGAGGCGGGGCTCCCATAGATGGAGAGAGCCCCGCAAGCGCTGCAGCCTAGGAAGGTCGAGGTGGAGGGGGCTCGAGGCACATTGCCGGTGCCTGCCCCCGCCGCATGATGACAGTAGCGCCGATCCCAAGAACAGGAGCGGAGTCCCCAGGGAGCAGCCCAGTAAGTTCAGAAGGGCTGGGGAGGGGGCTCCGTAGGTGCTGGATTAATGCCGACCACGGCCCTGTAATAGCAGTGCAGAGTGGTCCCGCCAGGGAGCGGGACACTCCAACGAAGAGATCAATTATGAGTACTTGCTACCAAGCCCCGAGGGGCCCATGCATTTCCCCGTGGTGGGAGTCCGAGCGGGTACAATTATGTCAGGAGCCAGTGTGCTCCAGGGGGGCATGTGTATGTTAAGAGCCCCGTGTGGCTCCAACACTGGGCATCATTGTTTATAGAGGGCCCAGAGGGGCCCATGTCTTTCTCCGTGTCCTGGACTATGTTATGAGTGGCCCCGGCCGGATAGAGGGTCACTCCAACGACGGGGGCAATATTCTTTAAGAAGCCCCAGTGAGGCCCCAAAGGCAGAGATGTGCCAGGGCCCCTGTTACCGTAGTACCAGCTGCACCGCACCAGTGCGGGCAGCTGCAACGCATCCGCATTTGTTCCAAGGGCCCCAGGAGTGCTCAGGTCTCATGTTAATATTTCCAGCTGCCCAGCAAGTAGTGGGCAGCTGCACTGTTTAGGCCTTACTTTATTTTAAGGGACATGCCTTGGACTCAGGGGTGAGATGCACTCCTTCGCCCCCATCTTTTCCTCCCCAGCTGCGTAGCACTTAGTGCCAGCTGCTACGTTTAGGTTCTGGTGCGACCTGGACCCTAATGTGATTAAGGTGTTGTTGTGATTCATGCTAATGGGATTGGGTGCTAGGAAATGTACTGTGTATAGCATGTTTTGTGCACCCTGTGTTTTATACCTCTAAATGTGGTCATTTCTGCCTAGGAGGTTGTTTTACCTGTTTAGGTTTAAGTTAGGGAGATTATACTCCCCTGTGTGATGTAAGCCCCTAGTGTAGTTATACTTAGGTGGTTAGGTCTAATGCGTTAGACTAATGAGAAATTGCATAATGTGTTTATGCCCCTGTGATGGATGCAGGATAGGTTTTATACCTGATGCTAGTGTGATGATGCTGAGGTCATTATTGCGCCAGTAGTTACTGGTTGTGCTCTACCGTGATGATTTATGTTACCGTTGGTATATGTTCTACCTGTACAATTGGTGATATGTGCTGATCCTAACAGAGGTCCATGTGGCCCTGTCCCGTGTAAATAGTCCCCTGTAAAATTCTGCCCAGTGCCAGTTGGCACAGTGTAAATTGTGTGAATATTATCTAATGTGTTTTGGTAGAATACAAAGGCTATTTTTATATAATACCTTGTGTGGAGTTTCTTTTGTGGTGGGCCTTGGGTGTTGTTGCTGGGTGCGCGCGCAAATGCTTTACACATTGCCTCCGGGATAAGCCTGACTGCTCGTGCCAAGCTACCAAGGGGGTGAGCGGGGTTATCTTTGGGGTGTAACTCCCCAGCCCTGACTAGAGTGGTGGTTTCTGCCTGGCTTTGGCGCAAGCCCTAGCCAACCAGAAATCCCATTTCTAACATTGGTGATCAGCGGTGGGATTAGGACTTGCGTTTGCGCAGTACCACAGCGACAACTGGCTACACTACAAAACTCTGCATTTAGATAGTCACATGGTATAGGGATTATTGTTCTAAGTTTGTTTTTAAGTGTCATTTCTGTGGAAATGTGTTTCTGGATTCACCAGTAAGGGTGGGATCCAGTGGTGGCAGCAGATGTGTGTCCAGTGCATGTATTCCCATTCCCAGTTCCCGGGGTAATGGTACCTGTGTCACGTGGTGGTCAGGTTGAGAAATCAGGGGCGGTAGAAACTGTCTTACCAGTCTTGGGAGGGGTGGGGATGAATTTTTAATGCGCTGGATGAATGTGAACGTCCCATTCCCAGTTCCCAGAGTAAAAGTACCTGTGTCACGTGGTGGTCAGGTTGAGAAATTAGGGGCGGTAGAAACTGTCTTACTAGTCTGGGGGGTGTGTGTGTGGATGAATGGTGTGAGTTCTCTGAAATAAGGAGCTTGCTGAATACTTTGGTGTGAGTTCTCTGAAATAAGGAGCTTGCTGGTTGATTGGGTGCGAGTTCTCTGGGATAGGGAGCTTGCATTGGGGAGTGATTCCAAAAGGAGTGGCTGAGGTGTCTTCCAGCCCAGCGTGGTGGAAGAGGTTCAGAGTAGCCCAGCTAGATCTCGGTGTAGGGGCTCACGTCCTGTCTCTGCGGAGAAGGAGTGGGTGGGACTGCGTGTCTCCAGGTGCCCGAAACCCAGTCTCAGGGCCTGGATGGTTTCTTTAGGGAACATCAGGTCGGGGCCTAGGCAGAACCAATAGGTCATTTGAGGAAGATCTCACAGTGTCTAGAGGATGTGGAGTGTCTGTAATCAGAGCTCCTGTAGTCCTGGTGTCTGGCGGTATCGCTCCAGTTGGGAGGGTGCGGAAGTCCAGAGGGAGGGGTGAGAGGGGGAGGGATTCCCCAGTGGGAACCAGTAGGTCAGGGACCAGCCGGGAGGGCTGAGTCGCCACTGAGTGACCGTGGTGTCACCACTTCTGTCCTGGGGGGTCTGCACGCACTGTCAGATGGACTGGAGGTCGTGAGATCAGCGCTAGGCAGACTGTCACACGACCCATTAGTTATGTGTCACCCTCGTTAAGTCCTGGTTCGCCAGGCATCTGACCAAAGGGTACGTCCCTCGGTTGGGGAGCCAGTAGTCGGTGTTTCCGGATCTGAACGTAAGGGCAGCTGTAGTCCTGAGGGCAGGGGGGGCTCATCTTAAGTGAAGAGATCCTGCTCTATAGTGGAAGGGGGTGCAGAGGGAGGGGGTCCTCGCCTCTGACCCCCGTGGATCCCAGGTGGTAGACCAGTTGGTGGAGAGAGGTCCTGAACTGGTGGGAGAGTTGTGTTCTGGTGGGTGCTTCCCTGGGAGGGTGCGGAACCCCAGAAGTAGAGGTAGGGTGGGGCATTCTTGCCCGTGACCTCTGGTCAGCCTGAGGGTGCGGACCCTAGGTTGAAGGATCAGTGGTAGTTGGGAACTACACTGAGAGGGAGAGTGGAGAATGGCTTGCCAGGGGTTACTACCCCCCACTCTGGGTTTGGCAAGGACCAGTGGTATCTGGGTGGCCTAGGGCCTAGTCCTGGCCGTGGACAACTAGGTAGTACCAGTGGGGTAGCGTAGTTAGGCCTGAGTTTTTTTTGGTTGTTTTTTTTTCAGATGGAACCACGTTGATTGAGAATAGCGTAGAACCGGAGAGTGTCCCTGCAGTGCGGGCCTGCGTCCGTGTTCTATCGCCCCAAGCAGGGAAGACCATCACGGTGGTGATTGGTCTGCCCTGCGTTTTGGCTGGAAGGGGGTTGTGTTGGACTTGGCCCTTCTGGCAAGTTCACCCCTAGAACTTTTTGCAGTATCCTAGCCTTTTTTTTGTGTTGTACTAGTGGTTTTAGGCCTCTAGGCACTTTCACACTGTGTCCCAGTGGAAAGCGCGTGCGCTCTGTGTGGTTGAATGAGACTGACCTGCCCTCCCATAGGAATGCATGGGGGATCTGAGTGACCGTGCTAGTTCCTGATGCGTGGGGAGTGCAGGGTCGAGTTTGATATGTGCAAACTCGTGAGAGTGAATGCTGTGCAATGATGTGTGCGGTGTTACTGTAGCTAGTATAGAAGCGCCACTTCTAGACACTGGCATAAATGTGCAGTGACTGTCTGGTGTGTGATTGGCTGGTGTGCCTGGCTCCAGGAGTCAGGGTGGGTCTGCCCCAGTGGTGGGTGGAGAGCTTTGCAGGTTGATGAGTGGGAGGAGTACACCTAGGACCTGAATAGGGCTGGGCTTTCCCCACACAATGCTGGCTCCGCCCCCTGTGGTGCGACTGATGACCCTGGCCTGTTCTGTGAATAGGGAGAGGAGCTGAGCAAAACAAAGTGCTCAGGAACCAGTTGCATCTGGTTCGCCCCTTCCCTGCACCTTTGGAAACAAAGGATTTGGTGTATAAAAGAGGGGCTGTGACCCCATGAAAATGTTCTTGTTCTTGTTCTGACTCGAATCTACCAGGGGCGGGCTGCTGCTGGGGCCCAGGGGATGTCTTGCCTCCCTGGGCCCTGCCCAGCCCCTGGATGCCCTGGATGCTGGAGGACTACTGGGATCCTTCTGACTTTATTTTCTTTGCTTCCTTGACTGGCCTTGTGGACGCTGGGCTGCCCTAGCGCTTGGGGAGCGCTGTGTCTCCAATCTGCTGAGGAGCGCTTTATTTTTATGGCAGAGCGCTTCCCTGGTTTCCCCGAGTGCCTCTCTGCCGCCTGCAGCGCTGCAAACTCCTCAAGAGGGAATCCCCAGCGTAGGGATTCCCCCTCCTTGTGTCCTGTCGCGGGTGCCCATCCCGCTTCATGTTTTGACTTTGGAGGGAGCCTACCCCTCGTTGTCCGATTGTACTTTCATTGGGATTTGCGGGTGCCCACCCCGCGTCATGGCCGCCTTTCTAATTTCTTTATGTACGTTGCGGGTGCCCACCCCGTTTATTTCTTTTACGTCGCGAGTGCCCACAATGTGATTTGCCTGTTTACAAAATCACCGCTGCGGCCCGGTCCTTCCAACCAGGAAGTCAGGCAACGTATTGCCTGGCGGCGGGCGGGACTTCCGGTTTCTCGGGAAGTCCCGCGCATGCCGCTGGTGTAGGGAAGCAAATGGGAATCCAGGCGCGGGCCCACCCCGCGCTGGACTGTGCCAAGGGAAGAAGGAGGCGGCAGCCTGGAGCCTCGCTAGCTCTGCACTGGAAGTCCCGGTCCCCAGGAGAGGGACCGGGTGAAGTAGAGCGCCTAAGGAGGCGGGGCTCCCATAGATGGAGAGAGCCCCACAAGCGCTGCCGCCCAGGAAGGTCGAGGCGGAGGGGGCTAGAGGCACATTGCCGGTGCCTGCCCCTACCGCATGATGACAGTGGCGCCGATCCCAAGAACAGGAGCGGAGTCCCAAGTTCAGAAGGGCTGGGGGGGGCTCCGTAGGTGCTGGATTAATGCCGACCACGGCCCTGTAATAGTGGTGCAGAGTGGTCCCGCCAGGGAGCGGGTCACTCAAACGATGGGATCAATTATGAGTACTTGCTACCAAGCCCCGAGGGGCCCATGCTTTTCCCCGTGGTGGGAGTCCGAGCGGGTACAATTATGTCAGGAGCCAGTGTGCTCCAGGGGGACATGTGTATGTTAAGAGCCCCGTGTGGCTCCAACACTGGGCATCATTGTTTATAGAGGGCCCAGAGGGGCCCATGTCTTTCTCCGTGTCCTGGACTATGTTATGAGTGGCTCCCGCCGGATAGGGGGTCACTCCAACGATGGGGGCAATATTCTTTAAGAAGCCCCAGTGAGGCCCCAAAGGCAGAGATGTGCCAGGGCCCCTGTTACTGTAGTACCAGCTGCGCCGCACCAGCGCGGGCAGCTGCAACACGTCCGCATTTGTTCCAAGGGCCCCAGGAGTGCTCAGGTCTCATGTTAATATTTCCAGCTGCCCAGCAAGTAGTTGGCAGCTGCACTGTTTAGGCCTTACTTTATTTTAGGGGACATGCCTTGGACTCAGGAGTGAGATGCACTCCTTCGCCCCCATCTTTTCCTCCCCAGCTGCGCAGCACTTAGTGCCAGCTGCTACGTTTAGGTTCTGGTGCGACCTGGACCCTAATGTGATTAAGGTGTTGTTGTGATTCATGCTAATGGGATTGGGTGCTAGGAAATGTACTGTGTATAGCATGTTTTGCACACCCTGTGTTTTATACCTCTAAATGTGGTCATTTCTGCCTAGGAGGTTGTTTTACCTGTTTAGGTTTAAGTTAGGGAGATTATACTCACCTGTGTGATGTAAGCCCCTAGTGTAGTTATCCTTAGGTGGTCAGGTCTAATGCGTTAGACTAATGAGAAATTGCATAATGTGTTTATGCCCCTGTGATGGATGCAGGATAGGTTTTATACCTGATGCTAGTGTGATGACGCTGAGGTCATTATTGCGCCAGTAGTTACTGGTTGTGCTCTACCGTGATAATTTATGTTACCGTAAGTATATGTTCTACCTGTACAATTGGTGATTTGTGCTGATCCTGACAGTGGTCCATGTGGCCCTGTCCCGTGTAAATAGTCCCTTGTAAAATTCTGCCCAGTGCCAGTTGGCACAGTGTAAATTGTGTTAATATTATCTAATGTGTTTTGGTATAATACAAAGTCTATTTTTATATAATACCTTGTGTGGAGTTTCTTTTGTGGTGGGCCTTGGGTGTTGTTGCTGGGTGCGCACGCAAACGCTTTACACATTGCCTCCAGATAAGCCTGACTGCTCGTGCCAAGCTACCAAGGGGGTGAGCAAGGGTTATCTTTGGCGTGTAACTCCCCAGCCCTGACTAGAGTGGTGGTTTCTGCCTGGCTTTGGCGCAAGCCCTGCCAACCAGAAATCCCATTTCTAACAATTGTGTAATGTCATGAACTAGCATGTGATATTGATCGTGGTCATGGCCACATGGGTGGATAAACTGACAATCTTCCTTTGTGCATCTCTGTACTGCAGGGCACCAGCTGTCCATCGGCCGTTCCCAGACCTTGCAACTATGCAGGAACGCGACTGCATCAGACGGTATCGCTTCACCAGGCCACTGATTGCGGAGATGGCGGAGCAGTTGGCGCCACATCTGCTACCTGGCCGGACATACCCTACAGCACTGACCCCAGAGTTGAAGGTGATGGCAGCCCTGCACTTCTTTGCTACTGGTACCTTCCAGTACACTGTGGCTACTGCTGGTGGGATGTCGCAAACGATGTTTAGTCGGGTGCTACGCGAAGTCTTGGAGGGGATGTTGCAATTCCTCGACCTGTGTATCAAGTTCCCGAGCCCAGCTGAACTTCCTGAAATAAAGGATGCCTTTTATACACTGGGGAGGATGCCGAACGTCATCAGATCTTTTGACGGGACACATGTTTCCCTGATACCACCACAGGCACATGAACAGGCATACCGTAATAGGAAGCACTACCATTCGTTCAATGCTCTGGTGGTCTGTCTTGCTGACATGTCAATCACACATGTGTGCGCACGGTTCCCTGGTTCTGCGCACGATGCCTACATTATGAGGAGTAGTCGCATTGCAACGCTGATGTCACAGATGCCAGCTCAGCATGCCTGGCTTGTCGGTGTGTACTGACTGTTACTCATTGTGTGTGTTTGTCAATGTTGTATTCCGCACTGCTACAAAACTCAGCTACTTGTTCATTTTTGTGTGTGAAGGTGACTCTGGATACCCCAACATGCCGTGGTTGCTGACACCCCTCAGGAACCCTGTGACACCAGCCGAGCTGCGCTACAATGAGGCACATGGGCGCAGTAGGAGGGTGATTGAGCGGACATTTGGCCTCCTGAAAAGCCGCTTTCGCTGCCTGGAAAAGACCGGAGGGGCCCTCCCATATGAGCCTGCAAAGGTGTTCAAAATAATCCTTGTCTGCTGCATGCTACACAACATGGCAGTGCGGAAGGAGGTGCCTCTCATCCAGGATGACGATGACCAACGTCCGGCACCTGTGGAGGATCCCGGCCTGGCCCAAGATGCCAGTGATGATAAAGATGATGGTGACGTCCGCTCACAGCTCATCAACTTCTTCACCTGACTGTGAGTTTCCATGGTTGTTATGTGAATGTATGGGGGTAGCCTGGAATGTGTTGTGCTAGCTCTGTTGCTGTCTGAGTGTGTCTGTGTGCCACTTGACTGGATGCGTGCTGTGATGTGTCCATTCAGGTGGTGTGTACTCCACTATAGGGTAGTACTGATGACTAGTGTTTGAGTAGCTGTCTTGCAACATGTTTTGTGCATGTGTATTGCATTTCTCTCCTGTTCTTCTGTGCTTTTGACTGTATTTTGTCTGTCCTTCCCAGGGTACTTTGCCTGTTGTGTGGTCAACACTGACCCCCAACACCCAGAAGCCAACACCAGTGTGGAAGTTGACAATTCCCATCAACTGATGTACCACACATCCCTGGACTTCCATTCTCCAACACATTGAGAGCGTGTGTCCACTGTTACGTAGAATTACCGTGCAACTGGTGTGGAATAAACGTGTTGCTGATGTGTAATGAACCTGTGATACGCTTTGTTTTGTGCGTTGTCTGTCTTCCCACATCTGAGTGACATCTGTTTACCTCACCTGTGGACTTGTTACCACTGACTGGGGTTGGTGTTGTGTCTGTGCATGCTAATGCGTTTCAGGTCAAAATCATTGTGTGTGATGAGTAACATGGCCATGGTGAGTATGTTTTGTGTTGCCATAGTGGTGTATCTCCCTCACATGTGTCACATCCCCATGACTCACCTTACGTTGGTCACATTGTTGCAGTATTTGGCATGCACTGTGTTGTGTAGCAGATCGACATCTCCCTGAACATGACAAGTTGGAATCACAACAGAGGCAAGTATGGTGCACTGGTGAGTTTATTTACAAACGTGTGAGGGAAGTGCACAGGATGGTAGGTGCTGTACAGTGGTTTGGGAATCCAAAGTTCACTTTGGAGTTGGAAGTGCTGGTAGATGTAATGTCCAGAGTAAAGTCCACAGTTATCTAATACATTGGCCCAACATGAACCCTCCATGTCATGTGGGCGACTTGTGTGCGATTGGACAAGGTGAAAGTTTTGCGCACAAAGAACATTGTCCAGAACAGGTTTAGAGGCCCTGGGGGATGTGCTGGGACATCTGCCTCTCACATGTCTTTCTTCGGACAAACCCCTCTTCTTCCGGGGGGGGGAAACCTCATGTGCAGGCCTCTGTGGTGCAGGGGACTCTCCGCCAGAGTCCTCCTCCCTCCCTGTGGCGCTGGCAGATGGTGTTGCGACAGATGTTGTGGGCACACAGGGGGGTGTGGACAGGTTGGTGTTGATCTGGCGGAGGCATTGTAGTATGTCACGATGCACCGCGGTAATGTCATCCCACTTGGCCTCCATGCGGGCATGGTGGGCGACCTGCTCGTGTTGCATGTCCTTGAGGATCCCCACTACCTGGCCAAATCCTCCGGTGCTATCCTGGTATGCATCTAAGATCATGCAGTCCAGACCCCTCTGCAAGGCGCGCCCTGTGCCTCCCACCCCTCCCAGCACCCCTCTCCACACGGACAGAACCAGAACCAGCGGCGGGACGCACAGGTGACACTGGGACCCCTTGGGTGGTGTTGCTGGTGGTGTTTGCTGTAGCTTCCGGGGGGTCCTTTGTCCCTGTGCTGTGGGTGTTGATTGGCCTTGGTCTGTCTGTGTTGGCGGGGGTGCCCTGTTGGTGTCCAGATGCTGGAGGCGTGGATTCAGGGGGGGCAGACGTTGATGCTGCTGGTGCTGCATGATGGCTCACACCGGAGGGGCCAGTTTGATCGTCGTCATCCGAAGAGGACAGTGAGAGAGTCAGACCAGAGAGCTCAGTGTCCACCAGAGTCTAGGACTGGGTATCCTCATCATTTGGTGCTGGGTGCCCAGCACCGTCTGTGTTTGGGAGAGACACACAATGTGATTTATGTTTCTACATGCATCGTTGGTTCACAAACATGGCATTTTCTACTTTTCGAACAGATGCCTGCCTGTACACTGCTTTTTCCCAGCTTGTCACGGACAGAGTTTGATATTGTTGTTAGCCATTTCCCAGCATGGCCTTGTGCTCCCCACAACAGAGCCCAGTGTCAGACATCTTGTCAGTCCCTTCCCACTCCCTGTGAGGCAAGTATGGTTCAGTTTGATCTTGCTGGGCCATGTGGGTGGGTGTAGGTTGTCTGTGACTGCGACTCCCATCATGCTCTTGGCTACACCCCCCTTCCCAGCATACCCATACTTCCTCCCTCTTGACTCTGCTTCCCTGTGAGGGGGTAAGATGGCTGACTGTGACATCCTGGTGTTTGTTCGGCTACAAGTCCAAAGTGAGCCCCTGTGCTTCACACAGAAGCATCCAGTTCGGGGTATCTTTTGCTGATATTTCAATGAGGTGTGTGTCAATGCATTGTACCCAGTGAGTTGTGTGGAGTTTGTTTTGAAGGGGGGGGTCTCCCCATGCTGATTAGTATGGTCAGGGCTGTCCTTCTTCCCATCATGAAACGTGCTTCCATTGTAGGGCGTGCAAGTTGTCTTTCAGGATGTCAGTCAGTGGTGTCCTGCTTCTGATTTGCACACAAGCCCTAGCAGGGCCTTGTGCTCCCCACAGCAGGAGCCAGTGTCAGCCATCTTGTCAGTCATTTTCCACTCCCTGTGGTGTGGGCATGTTTCTGAGAGGTCTTGATGGGCAAATCAGGAGGGGTAGCATTATCTGTGACTACAGGCCCCATCATGCTTTTGGCTACACTCACTTCACCTGCATCCCCACTATTCCTTCCTGACAGTCAGCTGCACTGATAGGTGGTGTGTTTCTGGTGTCAAACTCTCTGGCAGGGTTATTTGGCTTAGTGCCACTGGCTTGCTCTATTTGTTTGTAGGTTGGTGCATGTCATGACACAGTTCCCAGTCACTATGTGATGGCAGGTATTGTGTTTATCTGACTGGCATACACATCTTGGGCTGATTATCTATTGGTTAGTGTAGCTTTGCTTGCGGTGCATGGTTTCACTGTCCCCTTGCCACACAATCTTGGGTATGTTGTTTGTGTACTCACCAGGCTCTGGGATGTCTGTTAGGCCATGGACGCTCTCTGGTGGTAGGATGTCCCGCACCTTCTCCTCCCAGGTCCTGACGTAGACTGGTTTGGCAGGAGGGCCACCGCCAGTGAACTGACCTTTTCGATGAGTTTCTTGACCCTCCTGCGCACGTCATACCGCCTGTTCTGGATATCGTCCTTTGTGCACCTTGCTGGTGCTTTGGTGTTCACCTTGTCCACAATCCTCGCCCACATCTTGGTTTTCTGTGAGATGGGGTCCTTTGGACCAATGTACCAAACAAATGTGGCTCTACTCTGATGATCTCGTCTACCAGCACTTCTAACTCACTATCTGTGAACTTTGGATTCTTCTTTAGAGGCATGGTGATGGGTGGTGGGGGTGAGGGATGTGTGTGTGAGGGTGCAAGTGATGGTGGGTTGGTGTTGGTTTTGCTGGGTGTATGTGAGTGTGCTTTTGTATGAGGTGCTGATGGTGTGTGAGTTGTGTGATGGGTGAGCTGTGAGTGTTTCTGTGGTTGCAGTGTATTGGTGTTTGCTGCTGGCTGTGTCTCCTGTTTGCAAGGGATGATGGTAGTGATTGTAGTCCTTTATATAGTTGGAGTGGTGGGTGCGTCCTTGTCCCATGTTTTTTTTGTTGGTATTTCTTGGCTTTGTCATTGCTTGTTTGGTCCTTTTTTTGTCTTTTTTCCTTTGTGTTTTGTAGGCATGAAGGAGACGTTCATGTGACGGAAACGGACGCTGCTGTTGTCTCGTGCAGGCTTCTCCGCCTCCTTCACGCTGCCTATCTTCTGTGTTCGGTACGCGTCGTTCGCGTCGGTCTCTATTGCTTGTGTGCCGGGTTGTCTGTGCGTGTCGGTCGTGCGGCTTGTTCTCTGTGCGAGTTGGTCTGGTTTTACACGCATTGCATCGTACTGCGCAAATCGTACATCGCGGGTACGGGTCGGTCGGCTTCATTCCGGGTTCGTGTCGGTCGGTGATATTCGCGTCAGTTTTCCGGCCGGATCACTATTTTCCCACAGCTCGATCGTACGGCTTGTATTCCGTACGTGTCGGTTGTAATTCACACGTGTTGCATCGTACTGCAAAGGTCGTACGGCACTGGTCCGTGTCGGTCGTTGTTCGGTCCGGGTCCGTGTCGGTCGGTTCGTTTTGCGTCCGGAATCGGCCCCTTAATATACAAACCAACAGTGACGGTTTCTCTAAAGGGGTAGAAGAGCATTGCCCCACTACTTTAATCCACCACCCTAGAAAAAAGCAGTTTTAAGTACTTCATTTTATTGTTTGCTACTCATCTAAAGTCCTGTTTGGCAATGTTTTGTACCACGCCTGGGTTCGCCTGAATTTAATGGTGTCACATGCCAACAGGGTGAGAGGCGCGTGGCTATTGTCAGGGATAGATGTGACACTGAGGGGCCGATTCACAAAACTAACTTAAGACAAAATCCTAAACTTACTACTTTTGGTATTCACAGAAGTTAGGATTTTGTCTTAAGTTTGACTTAAGACAAACTTAAGACAGACTTAAGACAGACTTAAGACAAACTTAAGACAAACTTAAGACAGATTTAAGACAAACTTAAGACAGATTTAAGACAAACTTAAGACAGACTTAAGACAAAATCCTAACTTAAGTCTGTCTTAAGTCTGTCTTAAGTCTGTCTTAAGTCTGTCTTAAGTTTGTCTTAAGTCTGTCTTAAGTCTGTCTTAAGTTTCTCTTAAGTTTCTCTTAAGTTTGTCTTAAGACAAACTTAAGACAAAATCCTAACTTCTGTGAATACCAAAAGTAGTAAGTTTAGGATTTTATCTTAAGTTAGTTCTGTGAATCGGGCCCATAGTAATTAAAATGTGCATGACAGACTGGCTGGTCTCTGGACTCACCAGCCTGACATTCATACTTCAGGCTTGTGAGTGCAAATCCACTTTGCCTTAAGGGCAGGGGCTGGGTCAGTTAACGCAGCCCTCGGTGTCTTCACTGGGGTGCTATGTTGCCTTGTCCATCTAATCCCTGTGTAGCTCTCACGCTATTTAACATAATAAATAGCATAAGACCTACCTTGGCATTTGCTCTTTGGGACACAGAACCCTCCAGTAGAGCCAGACAGTGTGAGGGTGGGAAGACTTACTACATGGCCAATCATGATGCAGCTTTATTTTATAGCTCACGATTGGCCATGTTTTATTAAAATTATACTCTGCCGTGGCTCCCCTAGTGACCATGAAGACATGGACCGAAGACATCTACGTTGACAGCTGAGCTGTATGTCGTGTGTCCCTGACACTGCGGTCAAGTAAGGTGCCTGCAGCCGCAGTACTTATTTTTCAATACAGATAAAGCTGAGATGGGTCCTCAGGCCGAAATATTTAATATTCTGTGCCGACTCAAAAAGTAGAATTTGAAACGGGCAGTTTCATAAATACAATTTAAATATATATTCAATTGTGCAACATTAATAAAAGGTTTAAAGCTGCCCTAGGTTCAGGAATTTTTTCATGAGCACACAGTGGCATGGAAGCCTCATGGTGGTTACGGGCCCCCGCGGATCTCCCACTACGCCCGCACTCACAATACTGACACACACACAGAGGCATAGTGTGGCATTAAGAACACTAGCTGTCTACGCTTGTTTATTTTATCTCCTCTGGCCACGCCTGGCCAGAGGATGTAGTGTGTCGCCCTTAATGACATTGCAGGACAGCAAGACCGCTAACCTGCTACATCCCTTTGTAACTCAGCCTGAAAAGCAATGTTCATTTGAGGTGGCACACAAAGTCTCTAAACCGCTGGCTTGGCTGAGGATTAGGCCAGAGACTGTATCCTTGATGTTGAGTCCAGCCTGACAGATGTTTCATGACAGGGGTGTCTCTTGCATCAGCCAGCGGTGCCAAGCTGGTGGTCACCTGGGTCTTGTCCCCAACACCGACGGAGGTCTCATCACACATCTCGACTGCCGGCCAGTCGGCCTCTGTCGTTCTTGTCATGATCCACCTGTTGGTGTGTGCTATTCATACTTTTAAACCAAGAGAGGTTTCTACTACTTCTGGGCCTTTCTTGGCTGTCACCATAGTCCCTTCAACTTTTGCAACAGTCCAGACCCCTGGTTGGTACAGCGTTCTAAAATTCCACCCAGGCCTGCATCCTCTGATGACCACTTTATCTCCTATTGAGAGTGACCGCATCTGTGCCACTTATGTGAGGATTGCGGTGTGAGAGCTGAGTTTTTGTTCCTTATATGTCATGGGTTATGGGCGCCCACCCTGGATATCTTAGAATGGTATCCCTGCAGGTCAAATGAACATCAAAGTCCATGGGGCTTGCTGGCTGGTGCAGTGAGGTGTCCCTCTGTATTTATGGAGGAGCACCTGGAGTTGACAGGATTTATTTGTTTGACCACTTAAATTTGGATAGTCTTGTTCAATGTGCGTTTAAACCTTTCGGCCTCGCCATTGGCCTAAGGCCACTGCGGGAGTGATGCCCTGGTGGGGTATCACTAGTTGTTTGAGGAAATCCTTGAACTCCACACCCTGAAAGGGTGGTCTTTTATCGGTCTTTATTTCGGTTGGTTAGCCGAAGATGGCCAATGTTTTGTCAAGGACTGGGGCCACATGTACAAATGCAGTTGACTCAATCACTTCCATGATGGGGTATTTGGAGTAGCTGTCTATTAGGACCATTGTGGTCCTTCCATTAGGGAAGCTCCCTAAGTTAAGACTTAACTTGGACCATGGCATGGCGCATGGATCTTCCATAACTATTGGTGCTGGTCTCTCTGGCGGGCTTGTCAGTTGGCATGCCGGGCATTGTCGGACAATCTTTTCTATCTAACCATACGTTCTCTCTCATGGGAGCCTTCCTTTTTATGATGCCTTGGTGTCCTCCATGCACTAACAGTGTTACGGGCACTGAAGGGTAACTGGGATTATGAAGCGTGTTCCTCATAGAAGGATTCCATCTTGTATAGTGCTGAATTCATCTTGGACCCTCCACATTTTTTTAGCTGATCTCTGTCTTGCCTGGGCTAATTTTTGGTGTCTCATAGGAAGTTCTGCCATGTTCCATTATGGACTGCAGCCTTCACGCGTACTAGTACCCGGTCTGACTTCACCGCTCCATCGAGATCATGTTGAGGTATTCTTGCACTGCATCCATTTTGCCAGTGGTCTGGACTTCTGGTGGTATTTTGTGGTAGGAGAGAAAATTGACAGTATTCTTGGCCCCCAGTTGATCGGCTCCTTCCATTTGGTATTGCTGCAACTGGATAGCCCACTTCTCGATTCTAGGTGGTGGATGAGGGGCTGAATCCCGGAGGAGTGGGAGAAGGGGCTTGTGGTCAATAATGACCTTGAATGGCTGGCCCCTCATGTACAATGTATGTCCCCATGCCTGTTTGCCAGCTGGGGCCTGTCTCTAAATCTAGGCATAGCGTGCTTAAGTTTCCATACATTTTTCATTGGCATATGCCAGCATTGCCCGTCGGCCTTGTTGACGTTCTTGAGTCAGTACGGCCCGAAGCACCACTGGACTGGCATCCAACAATAGCTCCATAGGCTTGTCTGGATTGAAGTATGCCATGGTTGTGTTGTCGAGAAGTGTGTCCTTAACTTTCTGGAATGTGTTATCTTCTTTGCGACTCCACATCCACCTGGTATCCACCTGGTATCCACCTTCCTCAGTGCTCATAGGGGTTATGCTATGGTGGCAAGGCCCAGAATGAATCTGCCACAGTACGTGGCAATGCCGGGGAAACTGCGAACTTCTGAAACAGTGGTCAGATCATGGGATTGTTTGATGGCCTGTGACTTTCGGGGGTCGACTTGTGCTCCATCTTGTTTGAACATGTAGACAGACAAAACATTCAATGGAATGCTGTAAGAATGAGCATTTATCTTTGTGTAGCGTGACTCTGTGCTTCCAGAGGCACTTCAAGGTGGCTCGGAGGTGTAGGTGGCGTCCTGATGCTGTAGCTGAGTGGATAAGAATGTTGTCACTGACATTCATGAAACCAGGTAGTCCGCATAGTGTCTCACTTATGGCGTTGTGAAAGACTTCAGTGGCTGATGATATGCCAAAGTTCAGCCGCTTGTATCGGTGTAGGCCTAAGTGAGTGCTGAAGGTGGTGAAATACCTGCTCTCTTCAGCTGGTGTTATCCAGCATTTAAACCAAGTTTGGAGAACCACCGTGAGTCGTTCATGACCGCTATGATGTCATCCATCGTTGGTGTTATATGGCGTTCCCGTTTCATGGCATAGTTTGGGAGTAACATATCAATGCAGAGGTGAATCTTCCCTGGTTGCTTTGGCTTCCCTGCTATCACCATTGGGGAGACCCATGGTGCAGGTCCTGATACCTTCTTGACTACACCTTGCCAGAGGGAGAATGTGTTGCCCTTGACTGCCATGGCTGGTGGGCGTGACTTTGATGGGTCTTTCTCAAGGTGTGTGTGACCAGAGGTGGATGCAGGAGATACCGCTATTACAGAGAGAAGGAGTCACAAAGGCAGTCCGCAGCTGCATAGGATTTCCACCCAACCCTGTTTTCTTGGAAAATGGCCACAGTCTCCAATTACAGACAAAAGCTTGAGCCAGATGACTTTGCATCTGGATGCATATAGAGACACATTCCCTTATCTTGGCGAGCCTGTGAAATACGGAGACGGTTTATTTGCACAATAGTATAGAGGTCCATCAACAACTGGCCCATTGTTCTGTATTACAAGATTTTTCATATTTTCAATACACCAAATGTATCTGGTTGGCTCTTGCCTTTAAATCCCTTTTATTGGAGCCGGATTGATAGCAGTCACCACCGCTGAACCCTCTGATTACGTCTCCAAGGAATTTTACCCCTCTGTGGATCCTAGCTCTATTTTGTTCTTTTGCACCCTGAAGAAGGTTGACCTCGGAGAGAGGTCTATATCGAAACACACATCGGCACTAATTCAACAACCACTCAGAGCAGGATATTTGAGCACCTTTTGATAGAGGAATCTTGGAAAGTGTATTATTTGAAACTTTGCAATATTCATAACAAGGATTTGCTACTGCCTAACAATATTTTTTTCCTGGTTCATAGAAAATTATTCTTGGTTGTTTTTATCGATATGTGATACTTATGCTAGAATGACTAAAGTGTGGGATTGACTTGGTATGCCTGTTTGAGTAAATGGTTTTGATTGAGTTGATTTGGGGGTCGTTGGTTCCTGGGGGTTCCCAGAGATTTCTCTACACATCAATGTATATATTGTATTTCCTTTGTTTACACTGTATAAAAAATAAATTTACTATTTTATGGGTCAACAAAAATGAATACATTTGATATATTCAATCCCATGAGAAAAATGGAATTATGAGATTTGTGGGGATATGTGGGCTGTATTGTGACATTTTGAACTTTTTATATTTATTCAATGCATTGTTTATATTATGTTACCAGGCAGGGTTTTGTATTGTTTGTAGACTGACATTCATGAGTAGTTTGGATAGTGTTTCCCATATGGTGCTCTGAAAGACTTCGGCGGCAGATGATATGCCAAAATTCAGCCACTGTATCAGCGTGGTTCTAAGTGAATGCTGAAGGTGATGATATACCTGCTCTCTTCGGCTTGGAGCAGCTAGTGGTATACGGCGTTTAAACCAAGTTTGGAGAACCACGGTGAGACATTCATATCCGCTATGATGTCATCCATTGTTGGTGTTATGTGGCGCTCCCGCTTGATAGCATGGTTTGGTAGTCGCATATCGATGCACAGGCAAATCTTTCCTGGTTGCTTCGGCTTCTCTGCAACCACCACTGGGGAGACCCATGGTGTAGGTCCTAATATCTTCTCGATTATGCCTTGCTTCTCTAGTTTCTCAAGCTCTTGTTCTTGGCCATAGATTGAACAGGACAAGGTGGTGACGCAGTGCTACTGGTGCGAGTGTGGGGTCAATATGCAGCTTGGTGGGTGGAGGCTGAGGCACCGCAGCCCATGAAAAATTCAAGGAATTGGTCTAGCAGATCATTGATCTGATGTGAATTTACATTCCTGGTGAATGACACTAGACCCAGATCCTCTGAGGTGTGTCTCCACACCAGAGTGTCGGTTTGTTTGTCAATGACCTGGAATGTAGCAGGGACTTCTTGGTCATTTGATTGAACAGGCACAGTTATGCGTCCTTAGAGAGGTTGGGGCAACTGACTCCCATACCAAAAAATCTTTGTATGTGAGGGGGTCAGTGGTGGCTTTGGCTGGAGGCGGTTGTATTGCTGAATTCCTATTAGCTTGACCGCAGCCCTGATGCTACCTTTGACCGTCGATCTAGCAATGTGGATAATGCATTTATGCTGCGGCCTTCGGTGCCATTTTAGATCCCTCGTGAAGGAAATGAGGAAATGAGAATTTTTTTTATTTTTTCATCTTCATCATGAGAGGAGGCTTCTAAATGGCAGTTTTGTCACGGTGAAGGTGTGGTTATCTCTGGTAGTGCTAAATTCGTGAATGATAGTTGACACACCACCCTCGCTGGCGGTTTACTGCTTAGCAAACTTCTGTTCCTGGTCTTTTTCTGACAGGCCGATGCAAAGAGACTGCTGATGCCGCATTTGGAGCACATGTGGCCTTGGACAGGACATTCATTCACCGGGTGCTCTTCTCATCTGCAATAAGCGAATCGAGGCCTCATGAGTGGGGAGCTCCTCCTTTTGGTGGTTCATGTCATGCCCTTCATGCAAATGGCATCAGTCCACTATGTCTTGACAGTTGCAGTCTAATCGTGTGCTTGGGTGGTGTCCAGATCCATCTCATGGGTGCTGGCTGTGAATAGGTCATGAGATCTGGTGAGGATCAAGATGTCATCCAGACTAATATTGGGTAGTCTTAGAATGAGGCTGTGCAGAGTTTTATTGTGACACCCCTGGATTATTTGAGCAAAAATATATAGGGGTCAGCTATCACAGATGCTGTAATCCTACAAGGTGTCACACAACAACAAAACAATAACAAATAATAAATCAACAATGCTACATTGACAAACACTATATCAGACCAACATTTAACATTATCACCGTGACCATCCACGGGCAATATAAAAACGTTTTCTTTAACTCTCAGTCCTTTCGGAATTATTAATAATGGTTTTGCAATTCATTTTATGCACAATCCCATTTGGAGATAGTCTTTAGAGCATGCACATATGAGGAAAACACTTTGTCCTCTTTAATCTTTTGAGTGTGTAGACCAAATATCATCAACCAATTGTTGTTGGATTTGTAGAGACTTCTCCGAAGAAGGTGTTGACAAGTTTCGGCCTAGACGGAAGACAGGGTGCCTGTAAAAGGACAAAGCATCTTTTGGTAACAATACAACTTTCAAATTAGGAAGATCAGAAAGATCACGTCCTCTAGGGCGTACAGTCAATAAAATCTTTCAAGTCCTTATGTGGGGACTGGTTATAAATGGGTAGCAGAGCGTTGTCAGTTATATATTCCACGATGTGGGTGACCTAGTCCGAATTCAATTCAATCTTTGTCAGTCTGCATCTTCGTGCGGTGTAAGAAAGGGCGGTCTAATTTCCGTCTCACCAATAAACCAGGTGAAGCATGATGCCGCTAGCTCACCAGTTCAGATTTCTTTAAGCTGGTCGTCTGCTCTGCAGGTACTTGCCAATTCATGCAGCCTTGCATACAACATGCTGATTGACTCTCCTTCTTGCTGTCGGGCTTGATGGAGTTTGGCCGCTCAATGTCAGAGTTCAATTGCGGGTCAAAATGGGTGTTGAGCCCTCTCACCGCTGCGTCAGTCTGTGGCAGGGCCAGTATTAGGCAGGTGTTCCAATAATTTATATATTCCCCTGCATAGTGAAGTAGAAGGGAACTCTTGATCGCTCAGTCTGTTTCTCACGTGGCAACAAAATAATTATCAAGCCGTCCTATACAGGTCTTCCAGCGAGGAGATGCTATCGCTGAGTGTTTGAGTTCGCTAAATGGCAGCAGTACTCCTGTAAGTGCATGTTGTGGGGTAGGGTGTTGTTGGGGCTGAGTGTGTTTTGCTTTATCTGCCATTGTGGGTGGTGTTGCTATATGATTTCCAGCATGTTCCTGTCTCTGAGGTGTGTTGTCCCTACCTTGGGTACCTCTCTTATGGTTTTAGGCTGGGTCGTCTGATCCATTGTCCTTTTTCCTCTCTTCTTTCCTCCACTTGGGTTGTGCATAGAGTCATAACACTCAAAGGGCAGTGGTAGCAGGAGAGCAAGTGCAGCGCAGTCTTGGCAAGTACTCACAGTGGGCCGGCAGGTGGTGTGTGGCTGACGTATCGTTCGGAGCACTTCCTGGGCCCTGACAGTATGCTGGCAGGGTCGCAGGGCAGCGGAGTCTTCATTGCGCAGAGAAGGCCCACTCCGGTCACAGCAGTGAAGCCACAACTCTGGAGGCGGGGGCCAGGTGCTATCAGGCCCGTTGTGGTTCTCCGTGCGCTGGAGACAGGGCCCAAAATTAAGCAGGGGCCAGCTGTACACAGCCGCGGGTGCTTGCTGCGTCATTAGTGTTCAGTGGCGGCAGCTTCAGAGTGTGCAAAGCCACATCCCACATTCGTTACCAGTGAGGTGAGGAACCCTTGTGGTGATTATGGGCACCCGCAGATCTCCCACTACGCCCGCACTCAAAATACTGACACACACACAGAGGCACAGTGCAGCAGCAAGACCCTGCCCTGTTTATGCCTTTTTATTCTATTCCCTCTGGCCACACCTGGCCAGAGCATGTAGTGTGTCGCACTTCCGGACATTGCAGTATAGGTAACCTGGTACACACACTCCCCCATTTTGCACAGTTCATAAACGTGTGTTTACAGCTAGCACATGTGAGACCATCTTGATTTTTTTAGGCATGTAGTAACTGGATTCATTGTGAAAAAAGGCTGAGTGTCACTCGCTTTGCTCACTCAGTAAAAGGTGACTTTTATGCCTCACCACGTTCGAACGTCACCAGCCACCACTACAAACTGTGCCAAACGTCCTGAAATGGTACTTGCAGGATTCCAAAGTACCAGTAAGATATCCTTAATCTGCATATATACTTAACTTTCAGCTCAACACAGTAAACTAAAAAACACATCCTCATGAGTTTACTCTTCATTGCCGAATGAGTTGATTTTTTATGTGGCATAAAAGAAGTAAGGGAGAAGATGGGTGCCCTGAGTCACACACTAAATGGCAAAATAAATTAGTCTGCTTCACCTTCCTACTGTGAAAACGGTTGAATTTGGGTGCATCAAAGAAAGGAAGTAGCAGATAGCTTACAGCAGGCAATGAAAACAAGAGTATTGCTCCAGAAAAAGAAAATGTGTCCTCAAAAGGAACTTGAACAGTTCATGTTAGAAAAACTCCAAACAAAAACATTCAACAGAACACAACTGACAATGTAATCAACACATTTTGATACAAAAAACAAAAAAGCACAGTAAATATTAACCAAAATGCTATAATAAAAATGCATTAAGTATGTACATCCTATTAATGAAAAATACTTGAAGTATGGAATATTACCCCACTTTGCTTCTGCAAAATTCTCGACTTTTCTCAACATTTGCAAAAGCCTGTGAACATCATATTATTGCTTCTGGATTATCTTTCCCCAGGAAGCTTTTTTGGGGAGGGAATCTTCACTATCAGCAGGATTTGTGAAAAGTTCACGAATTTCACCAACTGCAAAATTTGTCAACTCCATAACATTTTGAACGAATGTAAGATTGCACATCCTAAACAAACTTTGTGACACTCATGAAAGCCGCACACATTTTTTTTAAAGCATACGAAAAAATAGCTAAAATGAAGCTTTGTGAGAGAAAGAAAACCTGGAAAAGTTGAATTTTGTTTATTCTTGTGGTAAGATTACCCAACACAAAAAGTTTTCTTTCTCCGGAGTCCCAGATGAAGTTATGTGAAGTTCTCCAGCTTCATAACTTCACAGATGACAAACGTTTTTAACTTCACACAATCACAATTGTGGAGTTTTACCACTAGATAATACTTAGGGGTATATTCACAAGAACGTGTGATAACTACCGCAAGAGTAGCGTACCGCAACTTCCAATATCGCAGCCCATGATGGGAAAATAACCCCATGTCAATGTGAAATTCACAACAAGGCAGTACCATGCGATTGTCTGCCGACATCGCGGGCAATGTCCGTGATACAACCACCACCACGGAGATAAAACCACAACACCAAAAAACATGCGATGGGCCAAAGCGCGTTGAGGAAATCAGCAAAAAGCAGCGCCAGGCCTGCAACACACACCTGGCAGGCCGAAAAAATCATAAAAGTAAGCCTGGGCGAAGCACTACGTCGCGTAGTTTGCGACATTCGCGCTACTTCGCACTACGCGAACTGCACGTAGCACAGTGCGAACACGCGTAGCGTAGTGTTGCGTAGTGCTGCAGTCATTTTTTGCTTGCTCGCGGTCCTCAACGTCAAGTTGGCGACCACGAGCAAGCAAAATGACATCCCGGCGAGACTTTTTCCTTGTTCGCGATCAGCAACATCAAGTTGGCGATCGCGAGCATGGAAAATAAACCTTCCGGCGAGATTCCCAACGCGAGGAGGTCAGGTTTCTCATTGCGAGGGGTCGCGTATGATCGCGACCGCTTGCGATGAGAAACTACCAGTTCGCGTTGAGAAAGCTGCCGCTTGAGTAAAATCTACTCGAGCAGCAGAAAACTACAGCTCGCACTGTGCAAGATGCCATTTTCAATGATTGCACAGTGCCGGTTGCTTGTCCGCACTGTGCAATCATTGAAAACAACATCTTGCACAGTGCGAACATGTTACTACGCAGTTCACGAAGTGCTACGCGTAGCTCGCGTAGTGCGAACTTCACTTTGCGTAGCTTCGCGAAGTGCTACTTCGCGAACTACGCCCACCCTTACATAAAAGTAGAAAAAACACCCACACCCATACTGACCTACACCCAAGCACCATGGAGGTAGCCAGAGCAGGCACAGAGGACGAGCGCAACTCCACAAGCACCCCGGATGACCAGCCTGGGACATTGGGGACAGGGAAGGGCAAGGACAAGATGACAAGGAAGACAAAGTTCAGTCCGCAGGCGAACAGGATCATAGTCACGGAGGTGATGGAACACCATCAATAACTCTTTGTCACCTCCATTGGGAACCAAAACTGGAATATGGCGGGACATCGTCGACAAGGTGAATGCCGTCGGAGAGCACAAGCGGACAATGGATGAGGTCAAGAGGCGATAGAATGACATCAAGCGGAAGACCAAGGAGAAACTCTCGGCCAACCAGAAGGCAGCAATGCAGACCGGAGGTGGGGGCCCAGTGCCACAGCTTGTGCTGGATGACATGGAGGAGCTGGTGTCGACAGTCATCAGTTTGGATACTGTGGCCGGAGTCGCGGGACCGGACACTGCTCGACAGGACACAACACAACCGCAACAGCGTGAGTGACCAGCAGGTACTGGGGGGATGGGTGGAGATGGGCACGATGGCACACATGCCCAATCAAGCAGGGCACAGTACACACCCACAATGACCCTGGCACCTCGCCCAGACCCACAGACTGTCACAATGTACAATGCCATGCTATCAGAATGTCAACATGTACCATGCGGCTACATACAAGTGGACAATTTGTAATACACCATCTCCCCTTCACATCTCAGGGGCATGGTCAACACCTCCTGCAGAGCAGTCCCAGCCACTCTGCTCTGATGACGAGGAGGACAACACCAGCAACACCAGCATCAACGCACAAGCCCTCCTAGACATCATTGACCTCATCCGCGACTCACCTCCAGGATCAGGGCAGCCCAGCTACATCGAGGAGACCCCACCCACCACTCAAACTACCCAGCAGGAGGCACCCACAGCCCTGGCACCCTCCCAAGTTCCCCAGGAACAACAAATAGCCTTCCAACGCCGTCTCCTGGAGGGCCAGAGGGAGACAGCTGAGCAGGTGCGGGTGGAGTTATAACTCATAACTGCCAAACTGGACGCCATCCTTGGGTGTTTATGTCCGCCCCATGGTCTCCAACAAGCCTTGACTGACATCGCTGGAGTCATGACGCGGAGATTAGAACAGCTGTCCGCTCAGAGTGGCTGCATGATGGCTCACACCGGAGGGGCCAGGTTGGTCGTCGTCATCCGAAGAGGACAGTGAGAGAGTCAGACCAGAGAGCTCAGTGTCCACCAGAGTCTAGGACTGGTATCCTCATCATTTGGTGCTGGGTGCCCAGCATCGCCTGTGTTTGGAAGAGACACACAATGTGATTTATGTTTCTACATGCATCGTTGGTTCACAAACATGACATTTTCTACTTTTCGAACAGATGCCTGCCTGTACACTGCTTTTTCCCAGCTTGTCACGGACAGAGTTTGATATTGTTGTTAGCCATTTCCCAGCATGGCCTTGTGCTCCCCACAACAGAGCCCAGTGGCAGACGTCTTGTCAGCCCCTTCCCACTCCCTGTGAGGCAAGTATGGTTCAGTTTGATCTTGCTGGGTCATGTGGGTGGGTGTAGGTTGTCTGTGACTGCGACTCCCATCATGCTCTTGGCTACACCCCCCTTCCCAGCATGCCCATACTTCCTCCCTCTTGACTCTGCTTCCCTGTGAGGGGGTGTGACAGCAATGGCAAGATGGATGACTGTGAAGTCCTGATGTTTGTTGTTGGCCATTTCCCAGCATGGCCTTGTGCTCCCCACAACAGAGCCCAGTGTCAGACATCTTGTCAGTCCCTTCCCACTCCCTGTGAGGCAAGTATGGTTCAGTTTGATCTTGCTGGGCCATGTGGGTGGGTGTAGATTGTCTGTGACTGCAAGTCCCATCATACTCTTGGCTACACCCCTCTTCCCAGCATGCCCATACTTCCTCCCTCTTGACTCTGCTTCCCTGTGAGGGGGTAAGATGGCTGACTGTGACATCCTGGTGTTTGTTCGGCTACAAGTCCAAAGTGAGCCCCTGTGCTTCACACAGAAGCATCCAGTTCGGGGTATCTTTTGCTGATATTTCAATGAGGTGTGTGTCAATGCATTGTACCCGGTGAGTTGTGTGGAGTTTGTTTTGAAGGGGGGGTCTCCCCATGCTGATTAGTATGGTCAGGGCTGTCCTTCTTCCCATCATGAAACGTGCTTCCATTGTAGGGCGTGCAAGTTGTCTTTCAGGATGTCAGTCAGTGGTGTCCTGCTTCTGATTTGCACACAAGCCCTAGCAGGGCCTTGTGCTCCCCACAGCAGGAGCCAGTGTCAGCCATCTTGTCAGTCATTTTCCACTCCCTGTGGTGTGGGCATGTGTGGAAATATGGATTTTTCTGGTCAGTTATGTCCCCTATCTTGGACCCCAACGGTTCCATGTGCATGTCACAAGTACATGTATGTTCCCTCCAGTTCCAGTTATGAAGACGCAAATACATGTGCGTCCACCGTCAACATGTCCTTTGACAGATCCGCCATGTATAGGCCGGATATCCCATTCCTAAATATGAAAGGCCATCGGCTTTATATGGTTCACTTATGCCACTTTACAGTCCAGGCAAGTAGGCCCTGATTCTGTCATCAAAACTCCTCTTGCCTTCTGCCTCTGAAAGCTCCAGTCCGAGCCTGCATCTGTGACCATGAACTTTGTCTCATTCTCTGCGCGGCTCACGAAGCCTGACATCAGCCTACTCTCTGCCAAGAACTGTATTTCACCTTCGAATTATCTGCCTCCCCCTCAGCCGATGCATTCCTGCCTAGTAGTTTAAGTAAACATTCTTCCAGTTACCAAGCAAAAAGGCCCATCTTCTCTGTCCTCATGCAAGTAATTCATAGCCCTGTTACCATGGAATATTCCTACCCCCTCGCATTCAGTGTAGACACTTAGACGCTTGTACACGCACGCACAGTCAGTATAGAATAGATTCTGTCCGAGAGTCCCTCTTTTATGGATAACATAGTTCTTTAAACATAGGATGTTAGATATGATTTGGGATTAGGTTGACTTGACCCCCCAGACTTCTCGTCTCCACATATAGAGCTAAATGTCAAGTCCCCGTCACCCCCTAGTTACACGTCAATTATACGTCATACTGCTGCGCGCGCATCTATGCCAAGTATTATCTTATAGATCCACCTATGTATTACATCATAACCAATCATGTTCCTTTTTACTCATTATTACACCCATTTTCGGTTACGCAGACCAAACGTCAATGTCCTTATCAATTGTTACGCCTACTGTATTCACTTCATTATAATGTATGTACTATAAAAGTTACTTCTTGTCAATAAAGTATGTACTTCACTTCCTGAACCCCCGTGGTGATGGAACTTGAAGCATCCGATTATAATCGATTATTGGAATAAAGCCCATTCCGAAACTCTAATATCACGGATTCTGCCTCTCATTTTACTGAGCTATTTTATAATGTCTCTGTATCAAATTCAGTCCCGGTAAAGGAATTTTTATTTACCACATGATGGCGCCCGAATAGGGACACTTTCTCATCTCACGCGCCGGCGGTGAGTAGCAGGCCCGGTCTCCTGCCACAGCTGGACGGACAATAACGCGTACCAGCAGGATTTCCTGTATCTCCCTCCGGTCAAGCGGGGGCGACTGAGACTGCGAACAACACCCAGACGAGGCGGTGAGAAGTGCGAAGTATCCCGACCAGAGCCTAGCTGAGAGAGCAAGATCCGAGGTACACAGAGACCCACCAGTTCGAAGTCAAGCCCAGTTTCCGACGAGGCGAGTCGAGTCCAGTCCGGTTCAAGTTCAAGTTACCGAGGCCTTCCGTTTCCGAAGCTACCCGGTGAGTACCATTACTGGGGAGGCATTTCTGACGTGCACATAGGTTGTGCCGGTCAAGACGGGTTTGGGTACACAAATCCGGTCTGCACTGTTTTAGCAGTGTATCTGTACTGTTTAGCAGTATATCAAGTATTCCGAAGTATCTAGTAGGTGTCAAGAATTAAGCATGGTGATTAGTTATGCAGACGATCGTCATTGTTGTTTCAGTTAAAGGTTTAATGTTTTAATGTTTAATGTGTTAAACGTCCTGCATATTGTGGTATGAATGGTTGTCCATTATTGTGCTTTTGTATTTAGTGTGTTCAAGATTAAGTATCAGATCAGATTGTCAATATGCTGCTCTTCTCGAAATTAAGACAGATCACTACTAGAAAAGGGGTACTTGAAGAAGCCGTCCCTATTCCTCCTAGGGATACTCCAGGGCACTTCATGTATCACAAACATGGCTTAGACGCTATATTATTTCTTGATTTATGGGTAGACTACACCAAGGGATTACCAGAAAGTCAGAGATGGCCCGCAGCGGGAACCTGGGATGCAGAGTGCATCATGAAGGTCGAGGAAGAGTTATGGAAAAGGAAAGTCAGACAGTCACAGAAAGACGCCGTTGAGTTATGGCGTAAAGAATCTCATAGACGTACGGAAAAAGCACGTAGACAGGAAGAGAAGAGTAAAGAGAGTTCAAACAAAATTCAAGAAAATCTATTAATTGAGGAAGGTATCCGAGTGAAATCAGAACAAGTAGACAGACAAAGAAATGCCCTTATGAATGGTATGTATCCCCTTCTGGCCGAAGGATTACCTAAGGCTACTCCAGAGATACCGAAAGACTTGCCACCCCCATTATTCCCAATCAAGGTACATCCTAAGGGGCATCCTAGAACCGCAGAAGATGTTTTTCTTTCCTCATATTTAGATGACGCAGCTCCCGAGTATGCTAATTCCGCCCCACGTAGACCGCATACCAGGGAGGTCCAACGCCAAGATCCAGCACCCGTATCCCTGCAGCAACAAATCGAGTCACAAGTTCCGGCAAGCACATCTGTTTCTGCATCTGTTCCTACAGGTACTTCTATAGCTGAGTCCACACCTATAGTTGCTGTGTCACGTTCGACGAATCCTTTCACACCCGACGCCCCAGACGGGGCCACGGGAGGTGCTACCAATATTTATTCTACGCCACCTAGAATAAATAAACTTATTTTCCAAGAGTCAGCGCATTCACGTACACCCAAATTCGTAAGTGATCGTACGCTTAAGGAACTTCTTATAGATTGTAGATATGACCCGGTGCTCGGTAAAGAGGACGAAATGATCCTGGCATCATTACGTATCAGACGAGCCGCAGGGTATTTAGCGAAGCTACCAGGAATGACTGCGTATCTAGATAAAATATATCATTTTGTTCAAACAGGGCGAGATCCAGAATGTATTAACAGAGCTATGGAATACCAGAAAGTAGAGATACAGGGGGAACTGTTGCGTTTCCTCATAAACTGTGTGATCAGAAATCAAGACCGACCGGGGGTAGATCCGGAAGCAATGAAAATTCTTACAAAATGGAGCCAGAATATATCAGAAGGGAGACACGATAAGCAAAATTGTATAATAGCCATGTGCCGAAAGATCCGTAAAGAAATAGAACGCCTACACGAAGAGAGATTAGAGACAGACGAGTTCGAGCAAAGCGAGGAAGAAGGGTCAGGACTGCCCGCCGGACAGTCAGACACCATAGCCTATGTAGGTAGAGGAAGATCTTGTAATAGGAATCAGACTAGATGTCATACTGACCCAATACGTCCAATATGTCCAGATAATGACAGGAATTTCCAAATACCTATAATTAACATAAGGTCTAACGAGCATTCGTTCCAGACCGCCGACAAACTACTCCGAGAACGAAGGGGTTATCATTTTCTCGATTCTATGGATGAACAAGATTTAGGGAGGGCAGCTGTTCATTGGGTGGACAGTCCCGGAAAATATAGTGATGAGACAGTAGTACGCACATTTTTGAATCTCACCCCAGATGAGCAGAGGTTAGCTGGGATTTATATGATTCAACAACTCATTATACTATATCAGAGTCAGCATTCGGACCCTGGTCCCTTACCTGACATATTGACTGAATTGCTTATGAATAAATGGAGAGGTCCAGGTACCAAATTAATTAAAGAAATTCTAGTATCTAGAAAGCAGTATATTCTTTTTGTATGCTCAGAGCATGTCTCATTGCCTGTCAAGGAAAGAACGACGTATCACCTGGATAGACAGAATCCCTTACGAGAAGTACACCCAATAAAAGGCGAGGACAATCAGTTTAAACGTGTATTTGTATATACGCCTATATCGAAAATAGAATTGTTAGAAATGAAGAAAGTAGTACCCAGTCATGACAAGGACCCAGCGGGTTTTCACCGAGAAATTAAAGACATGTTACTCATGGGAGAGTATACCTACCCCGACATTATGACAATATTAAAGGTGTTGATGCCTGCTGGCATTTATGAGAAACTCAAGGAAAAAGAGTGGGAGGTAGGTGATCAAAAGATAGAATGGTCAGCATTAGAAGCAGAAGAAAGGGCCCGAGGTCCAGGTTCGGGGCTTGGGGACAAAACTAAAGCACTACCAGGTCTACTAGTACAGGTACTGCCACGTTTATTAACTACGAAAAAGGAAGACTGGGGTACAATTTCAGCCTGTAAACAGAAGCAAGATGAAGACACTAGCGATTACTATGCCCGATTCGAGAAATGTTTTGGTATAAATAGTGGCATAAAAGCAAGTAGCGAATCATACCCGCATCTGTTTGTAACAAAATTAGTGGAAAATGCCCTGCCCCCAGTAAAGAATAGAGTATTAAAATTCGAGAGTACCTGGCAAGGTAACACTCCAACACAAATGTTACAAATGTTACAGTACCACCACAATAGAATTAAAGAGGAACAAGAACATGAACACAGACGCATGAAAGACACGAAAATGAAAATGCTAGTTTCCCAGACAGTTCCAGCTGAAGGGCATAAAAAGGGTATGACACATTCCGATTCAGCAGGACCTGTAAAAGGGACATGCAATTATTGTAAAAAGCCAGGTCATTACGTACACGATTGTCCAGTGCTAAAACATAATATCGCCATAGGTAAAACACAAGAAAGATCACGGCCACTAAGACAAGATCAGAATGAACAAGGAGCTACGCAGCATGCCCAGGCCATGCCAGCCGCACAACAGCCAATACAGTTTGTGCCAGCTGCACCACCGTTGCCTGTTGCTGCCACACAGACAACAACACGACAAATGTATCAGACTGCACAGTATGAATATCCGGAGTATCAACGTTACGCATGAACTAGCCTAGAGAGGGAAGTTGACTTACCCCTTATCGAGATTCCTGTAGATCAAGAAGGACCTTATGTACATAGTGAATTATTAGGTCAAGATAGAAAATTTTTACTCGATACAGGGGCAAGTCGAACAACTATAAAACGAAGTGAAGTCCCAGGGGCACCCCTCTCAGGCTCACAGAATATTTCCCTTGGTTTTTCAGGAAAACCTATTGTTAATGAAGTGTCACAGCCTCTTCCACTTACGATAGGACCTCTGACCCGAACTACAGATTTATTGCTTACTAAATCATGTCCAGAAAACTTGTTAGGAATAAAAACGTTGAAAGCCCTAGGAGCCATAATATGTTGTTCTCCGGAAGGAGTAAGGTTGTTTTTACGTGATTTTAAAGGTCACTATGTATCTAGAGACATGGATCCCCGACTGCAGACTTTACCTACACATCTATGGGCACAAGGCCCTACTGATGTTGGTTGCATGAATATTACACCATATCGAGTCACACTAAAGGCAGGAGTGGTGCTACCACGAATGCGACAATACAAGTTACCACCAGATGCTGTAACGGCTTTACTACAAATCATTGACGAGCTTATTGCCCAAGGAGTAGTTGTAGAAACAGACTCCAATGTATGTAATTCACCGATAATTCCGATTCTTAAACTAACAGATCCTACAGCTCCGCCAGTATATCGATTGGTTATTGATCTGCGCGAGTTAAACAAATGTATTGTGCCACAATTTCCTGTGGTCCCAGATATCTCGTCATTATTGACAGCTATTGATTCCGAAGCAACATTCTTTACTGTAATTGATCTCAAAAATGCCTTTTTCAGCGTCCCAATAGATCCGGAAAGCCAATATTTGTTCGGATTTAGTTTAAATGGGCGTAGCTTTAAATTCACCCGCGCACCTCAAGGATTTACAGAAAGCCCCAGCATCTATAGCCAAGCACTGAAACGAGAACTTGACAGTATCCACATGCCGGTTAACACTGCCCTGCTTCAATATGTCGATGATCTGCTGATCACCGCTAGAAGCGAACCCGAATGTGAGAAAGCATCACTGACAGTTTTACAATTTCTAGCCGAAAAGGGGCACAAGGTGTCCCCTTCTAAGCTGCAATTCTGTGTCCAGCGAGTTGTTTATCTTGGTCACTCGCTGTCCAAGGAGGGAAGGCAGCTTACACCCGACCGCATTCAGTTAATTGCTAACATGTCAATACCCAAGACACAAAAGGAGGTGCGGGCTTTCATAGGCCTCACTTCATATTGTAGACAGTGGATCCCTCAGTATGCATTTCTAGCAAAACCACTCATTCAATTGACAACACAGGAGGCAGCCACACCGACTGTTCTCCCTTGGACTCAGGAACACACACAAGCTTTTGAAAGCTTAAAGAAAGCTTTATGTCAAGCACCCGTTTTAGCAACGCCATGTTACAGAAAACAGTTTACACTCTTTGTTACAGAACGCGAAGGTACGGCCTTGTCAGTACTCACACAGGAACAAGCAGGAGCACACAAACCATGTGCTTATTTTTCTAGTACATTAGATCCCGTAGCTCAGGCTTTGCCTGCATGCCTAAAATCAGTAGCAGCAACAGCTTTAGCAATCAGACAAAGCGATGCCATAGTGTTAGGACATCCATTGACAGTTCAAGTACCACATGCAGTAGAGGTTCTTGTAAATAGAACGCAAACACAACACTTGACTGTAGCGCGACTTACAGGATACGAGCTTACATTGTTTCAGCCACATATAGAAATCAGACGCTGTAACACATTGAATCCTGCCACACTTTTACCAGTAGTCGGAACAGACCCACTAGCCCATGACTGTATTGAAGTTATTACAATAACAACAAAACCCAGACAAGACTTAACCGATGTCCCATTGTCAGATCCAGACCTGACCTTGTATGTAGATGGTTCATGCATGAGAACAAGTACAGGAGAGTTAGTAGCCGCCTACGCAGTCACAACAGATACTGAGGTCATTGAAACTAATCGTATAACTACTTTGTCAGCTCAAGCCGCAGAACTTATCGCTCTGACACAAGCCTGTATTCAAGCCATGGATAAAAAAGTCAACATATACACTGACTCACGTTATGCATTCGGAGTTGTACATGACTTCGGCGTGCTGTGGCGAGAGAGAGGTTATTTAACTTCCCACGGTGCCCACATTCAGCACGGACCCCTCATTCATGCATTATTAGATGCAATACATCTACCCACTGAAATATCAATTATGAAATGTAAGGCCCATACAAAGGTTACTGATATCATTTCCCAAGGCAATGATCTAGCCGACAGAACAGCTAAACTGATTGCTCAAACTCAAACCCCCGATATGACAAAGACAATAGTCCCGACACCGACACATTGTATGACAGTTAAAGATCCTACTCTTGACGTAATTGACATACAGACACATGCTACACCAGACGAAATAAAGAAATGGACTGAATTAGGAGGGATCCAAACGGACCAAGGATGGATGAAGAAGGAAAGGTCTGTATGGTTCCTTCCTGATTCAATGGTCCAAGTCATAATTAACACTATACATAGTCCAGCACATTTAGGAGAAAAAGCTATGCTAGACAGCATTCAACACATTTGGTTCAATAAACATTTACGAGCAGCAGCAAAACAAAAGGTCCGTACCTGTATGATCTGTTGTCAGTTCAACCCAGGAAAAAGCGTTCCCGTAGAACAGGGTGGATTTCATACCCCTAATCATCCTTTTGAAGTACTCCAGATGGATTATATCCAGATGGAACGATGCAGAGGATTCAAATATGTTCTCGTAGTTGTTTGCGCTCTGTCCCGTTGGACGGAGGCATACCCGGTTTCAGATTACACTGCCCCGACTACTGCCAAACAGTTGGTTCGAGAATTCTTCCCACGATACGGTTTACCACGTGCTGTTTACTCAGATAACGGCCAGCCGTTCTCATCCGAATTAATAAAACACGTTTCACTTCTGTTAGGATATCAGTGGAAATTCCACTGTGTCCGACATCCCGAGGCAGCAGGTCTCGTAGAAAGACATAACCAGATACTGAAAATTAGAATGTCCAAAATATGCAGAGAGAAAGGTGTCGACTGGGTAGTAGCGTTACCAGTTGCACTCTTTTACATGAGAATGGTAGCACACTCTCGAACAGGGCTATCCCCGTATGAGGTGATCTTCGGTAGACCACCGAATATGTGGGGGACGCCTATACCACGCAAAATAACTGATATTGACTGTAATATGCTGACAGATTACTTGGCTTCCTTGATGTCTGCACTACAATCTTCTCGTTCACAGGTAGCTGCAGCCTTTCCCGACAACACTGAGGTGAAACCCCATGACGTTGTTCCGGGTAATCTTGTCTTTGTGAGGAATTTCGACCGAAAGACTCAGCTGGAGCCCAGGTGGAAAGCACCCAAGTTGGTCCTGTTGACCACAAGAACAGCCGTGAAGATCGAGGGCCGCAAGGGCTGGATTCATTCAAGCCACATCAAGAAATTTCATGGACTATCTTCGGATATAGACATTGTGCCCTGCACTCCCTCACAGACTGATACAAAACTCCCTTTTGTTGAACCTAACAAATCTGAAAATTACAAACTAAAGCTTAGGCCCAACCAGTCGAGCAATTTGATTGTTTAAGTCCTCTCCAAGGTGAAGCGGTTGAATTGTCTCTGACATGTATCCCTTGGACCTGAGTAGAGAAAATACCCGAAAAATGTTGAAACGACAGGCGTATTGTAAATCACTGCGTAGCCACTGCATAGTGACATTATTAATTTTGTTTTTATTGAGTCTTTTAATAATTATTACAAGTATGTTGTTGCACATATATTACCCTATTTCTAGACATGTTTATAATGTTGCTGCTGAACATTCTTTTAGTGACTTACCTCCGCATGAATTGTCTTATAGACTTGCGCTGCGCAATAACACTTTCATTAGTATGTTACATCATTCCCATCAGACTAGTAATGCCACCAATTGTTGGGTGTGTGGCCGACTCCCTCCCTATCAGAATTATGAAGGAGTCCTGCCTTTCTTTCCACATCCATTTACACATAATGGCTCCTGTGGAGCATGGTTTAGCTTAATTAATTCCATAGACTCAGACACAGCAGTTTACCAAGATCATTGGGTATGGGGAAATCTGAACCTAGCTTTACTCAAGGTCTGTTACCCTGACAAGGAGGGTCGCCCCAAAAGAACAGGAACTGATCTAGAAAATGAAGTATATGGATTAGGTAATTTTACACCTAATCTCATGATTCTAAATGTCGTATCTGAAATTGAACTAGTCTTACCCACCATGTCAGTATTCCCAGCGAGGGGTGAATTATGTGTAAGAAAGGTTGGTTCCATACATATGGGCCATAGTAAATGCACTACTATAGTAGAATTCAGTGATCAAGGAAAATCTTCATTTAGAGCTTCTCGCCACTCCTACTTTATATGTGGTCAGACTGCATATATGCGTCTACCTCTAGATTGGGATGGTACCTGCTACATTGCATTCCTTTTGCCACCTGTTTTCCTAGCTCCTCCTGATTATTACAGAAATATTCATTTAGTACACAACAGAGAACGGAGAGATCTCCCCATTGTCGATTACACTGAGACGGCATGGGACAAGTATGTAGATTTTAATAAAGGCATCTTTCCCTATATAGGTACTGTTACTAATAGTAAGCTGATACGTAGATTAACTAGAACTCTCGAAGCAGTAGTGAATGAGACTATTTCCGCCTTAGGCAATTTAACGGAAGAGCAGTCTGCTATGCGGATTGTTGTGCTTCAAAATCGTCTTGTCCTTGACGTCATCCTGGCTGATAGGGGCGGAGCTTGTAGGGTCATCGGATCAAGCTGCTGCGTATTCATACCAGAAAATTCGCCATCTGTATATAAAGCCATCACTCGCCTTCATAAGATTGTAAGCCAGATACACCAGAACCCAGGCACTTGGACTTGGTCCAGTTGGTTTTGGAATGCGGTATCAGCCTGGGGATGGAGAGTTTTATCCTTCCTAGGTATTGGCCTTCTCATACTATTCAGTTGCTGTCTATGTCTACAATGTGGACCAGCAATTTGTGGTCTGTGTGCCACATCGTGCATTCCACATCAAGATTTTCATTCAAGATCCCGGAAGAAGAAAGAAGAACAAATGATGCTATATGAACAGATCAATGGATTGATGAAGATTGATATCTCCTGAAGGGCAAGTAGGGGACAAGGAGGGAATGTGGAAATATGGATTTTTCTGGTCAGTTATGTCCCCTATCTTGGACCCCAACGGTTCCATGTGCATGTCACAAGTACATGTATGTTCCCTCCAGTTCCAGTTATGAAGACGCAAATACATGTGCGTCCACCGTCAACATGTCCTTTGACAGATCCGCCATGTATAGGCCGGATATCCCATTCCTAAATATGAAAGGCCATCGGCTTTATATGGTTCACTTATGCCACTTTACAGTCCAGGCAAGTAGGCCCTGATTCTGTCATCAAAACTCCTCTTGCCTTCTGCCTCTGAAAGCTCCAGTCCGAGCCTGCATCTGTGACCATGAACTTTGTCTCATTCTCTGCGCGGCTCACGAAGCCTGACATCAGCCTACTCTCTGCCAAGAACTGTATTTCACCTTCGAATTATCTGCCTCCCCCTCAGCCGATGCATTCCTGCCTAGTAGTTTAAGTAAACATTCTTCCAGTTACCAAGCAAAAAGGCCCATCTTCTCTGTCCTCATGCAAGTAATTCATAGCCCTGTTACCATGGAATATTCCTACCCCCTCGCATTCAGTGTAGACACTTAGACGCTTGTACACGCACGCACAGTCAGTATAGAATAGATTCTGTCCGAGAGTCCCTCTTTTATGGATAACATAGTTCTTTAAACATAGGATGTTAGATATGATTTGGGATTAGGTTGACTTGACCCCCCAGACTTCTCGTCTCCACATATAGAGCTAAATGTCAAGTCCCCGTCACCCCCTAGTTACACGTCAATTATACGTCATACTGCTGCGCGCGCATCTATGCCAAGTATTATCTTATAGATCCACCTATGTATTACATCATAACCAATCATGTTCCTTTTTACTCATTATTACACCCATTTTCGGTTACGCAGACCAAACGTCAATGTCCTTATCAATTGTTACGCCTACTGTATTCACTTCATTATAATGTATGTACTATAAAAGTTACTTCTTGTCAATAAAGTATGTACTTCACTTCCTGAACCCCCGTGGTGATGGAACTTGAAGCATCCGATTATAATCGATTATTGGAATAAAGCCCATTCCGAAACTCTAATATCACGGATTCTGCCTCTCATTTTACTGAGCTATTTTATAATGTCTCTGTATCAAATTCAGTCCCGGTAAAGGAATTTTTATTTACCACAGAGGACTTGATGGGCCAATCAGGAGGGGTAGCATTATCTGTGACTACAGGCCCCATCATGCTTTTGGCTACACTCACTTCACCTGCATCCCCACTATTCCTTCCTGACAGTCAGCTGCACTGTTAGGTGGTGTGTTTGTGGTGTCAAACTCTCTGGCAGGGTTATTTGGCTTAGTGCCACTGACTTGCTCTATTTGTTTGTAGGTTGGTGCATGTCATGACACAGTTCCCAGTCACTATGTGATGGCAGGTATTGTGTTTGTCTGACTGGCATACACATCTTGGGCTGATTATCTATTGGTTAGTGTAGCTTTGCTTGCGGTGCATGGTTTCACTGTCCCCTTGCCACACAATCTTGGGTATGTTGTTTGTGTACTCACAAGGCTCTGGGATATCTGTTAGGCCATGGACGCTCTCTGGTGGTAGGATGTCCCGCACCTTCTCCTCCCAGGTCCTGACGTAGACTGGTTTGGCAGGAGGGCCACCGCCAGTGCACTGACCTTTTCGATGAGTTTCTTGACCCTCCTGCGCACGTCATACCGCCTGTTCTGGATATCGTCCTTTGAGCGCCTTGATGGTGCTTGGGTGTTCACCTTGTCCACAATGCTCACCCACATCTTGGTTTTCTGTGAGATGGGGTCCTTTGGACCAATGTACCAAACAAATGTGGCTCTACTCTGATGATCTCGTCTACCAGCACTTCTAACTCACTATCTGTGAACTTTGGATTCTTCTTTGGAGGCATGGTGATGGGTGGTGGGGGTGAGGGATGTGTGTGTGAGGGTGCAAGTGATGGTGGGTTGGTGTTGGTTTTGCTGGGTGTATGTGTGTGTGCTTTTGTATGAGGTGCTGATGGTGTGTGAGTTGTGTGATGGGTGAGCTGTGAGTGTTTCTGTGGTTGCAGTGTATTGGTGTTTGCTGCTGGCTGTGTCTCCTGTTTTCAAGGGATGATGGTAGTGGTTGTAGTCCTTTATATTGTTGGAGTGGTGGGTGTGTCCTTATCCCATGTTTTTTTTGTTGGTATTTCTTGGCTTTGTCATTGCTGGTTGGTCCTTTTTTTGTCTTTTTCCTTTGTGTTTTGTAGGCATGAAGGAGACGTTCATGTGACGGAAACGGACGCTGCTGTTGTCTCGTGCAGACTTCTCCGCCTCGTTCACGCTGCCTATCTTCTGTGTTCGGTACGCGTCGTTCGCGTCGGTCTCTATTGCTTGTGTGCCGGGTTGTCTGTGCGTGTCGGTCGTGCGGCTTGTTCTCCGTGCGAGTTGGTCTGGTTTTACACGCATTGCATCGTACTGCGCAAATCGTACATCGCGGGTACTGGTCGGTCGGCTTCATTCCGGGTTCGGTGATATTCACATCAGTTTTCCGGCCGGATCACTATTTTCCCTACGGCTCGATCGTACGGCTTGTATTCCGTACGTGTCGGTTGTAATTCACACGTGTTGCATCGTACTGCAAAGGTCGTACGGCACTGGTCCGTGTCGGTCGGTGTTCGGTCCAGGTCCGTGTCGGTCGGTTCGTTTTGCGTCCGGAATCGGCCCCTTAATATACAAACCATCAGTGACGGTTTCTCTAAAGGGGTAGAAGAGCATTGCCCCACTACTTTAATCCACCACCTTGGAAAAAAGCAGTTTTAAGTACTTCATTTTATTGTTTGCTACTCATCTAAAGTCCTGTTTGGCAATGTTTTGTACCACGCCTGGGTTCGCCTGAATTTAATGGTGTCACATGCCAACAGGGTGAGAGGGGCGTGGCTATTGTCAGGGATAGATGTGACACTGAGTAATTAAAATGTGCATGACAGACTGGCTCGTCTCTGGACTCACCAGCCTGACATTCATACTTCAGGCTTGTGAGTGCAAATCCACTTTGCCTTAAGGGCAGGGGCTGGGTCAGTTAACGCAGCCCTCGGTGTCTTCACTGGGGTGCTATGTTGCCTTGTCCATCTAATCCCTGTGTAGCTCTCACGCTATTTAACATAATAAATAGCATAAGACCTACCTTGGCATTTGCTCTTTGGGACACAGAACCCTCCAGTAGAGCCAGACAGTGTGAGGGTGGGAAGACTTACTACATGGCCAATCATGATGCAGCTTTATTTTATAGCTCACGATTGGCCATGTTTTATTAAAATTATACTCTGCCGTGGCTCCCCTAGTGACCATGAAGACATGGACCGAAAACATCTACGTTGACAGCTGAGCTGTATGTCGTGTGTCCCTGACACTGCGGTCAAGTAAGGTGCCTGCAGCCGCAGTACTTATTTTTCAATACAGATAAAGCTGAGATGGGTCCTCAGGCCGAAATATTTAATATTCTGTGCCGACTCAAAAAGTAGAATTTGAAACGGGCAGTTTCATAAATACATTTTAAATATATATTCACTTGTGCAACATTAATAAAAGGTTTAAAGCTGTCCTTGGTTCAGGAATTTTTTCATGAGCACACAGTGGCATGGAAGCCTCATGGTGGTTACGGGCCCCCGTGGATCTCCCACTACGCCCGCACTCACAATACTGACACACACACAGAGGCACAGTGTGGCATTAAGAACACTAGCTGTCTACGCTTGTTTATTTTATCTCCTCTGGCCACGCCTGGCCAGAGGATGTAGTGTGTCGCCCTTAATGACATTGCAGGACAGCAAGACCGCTAACCTGCTACATCCCTTTGTAACTCAGCCTGAAATGCAATGTTCATTTGAGGTGGCACACAAAGTCTCTAAACCGCTGGCTTGGCTGAGGATTAGGCCAGAGACTGTATCCTTGATGTTGAGTCCAGCCTGACAGATGTTTCATGACAGGGGTGTCTCTTGCATCAGCCAGCGGTGCATGGCTGGTGGTCACCTGGGTCTTGTCCCCAACACCGACGGAGGTCTCATCACACCTCTCGACTGCCGGCCAGTCGGCCTCTGTCGTTCTTGTCATGATCCACCTGTTGGTGTGTGCTATTCATACTTTTAAACCAAGAGAGGTTTCTACTACTTCTGGGCCTTTCTTGGCTGTCACCATTGTCCCTTCAACTTTTGCAACAGTCCAGACCCCTGGCTGGTACGGCGTTTTAAACTTCCACCCAGGCCTGCATCCTCTGATGACCACTTTATCTCCTATTGAGAGTGACCGCATCTGTGCCACTTATGTGAGGATTGCGGTGTGAGAGCTGAGTTTTTGTTCCTTAGATGTCATGGGTTATGGGCGCCCACCCTGGATATCTTAGAATGGTATCCCTGCAGGTCAAATGAACATCAAAGTCCATGGGGCTTGCTGGCTGGTGCAGTGAGGTGTCGCTCTGTATTTATGGAGGAACACCTGGAGTTGACAGGATTTATTTGTTTGACCACTTCAATTTGGATAGTCTTGTTCAATGTGCGTTTAAACCTTTCGGCCTCGCCATTGGCCTAAGGCCACTGCGGGAGTGATGCCCTGGTGGGGTATCACTAGTTGTTTGAGGAAATCCTTTAACTCCACACCCTGAAAGGGTGGTCTTTTATCGGTCTTTATTTTGGTTGGTTAGCCGAAGATGGCCAATGTTTTGTCAAGGACTGGGGCCACATGTACAAATGCAGTCGACTCAATCACTTCCATGATGGGGTATTTGGAGTAGCTGTCTATTAGGACCATTGTGGTCCTTCCATTAGGGAATCTCCCTAAGTTAAGACTTAACTTGGACCATGGCATAGCGCATGGATCTTCCATAACTGTTGGTGCTGGTCTCTCTGGCGGGCTTGTCAGTTGGCATGCCGGGTATTGTCGGACAATCTTTTCTATCTAACCATACGTTCTCTCTCATGGGAGCCTTCCTTTTTATGATGCCTTGGTGTCCTCCATGCACTAACAGTGTTACGGGCACTGAAGGGTAACTGGGATTATGAAGCGGGTTCCTCATAGAAGGATTCCATCTTGTATAGTGCTGAATTCATCTTGGACCCTCCACATTTTTTTAGCCGATCTCTGTCTTGCCTGTGCTAATTTTTGGTGTCTCATAGGAAGTTCTGCCATGTTCCATTATGGACTGCAGCCTTCACGCGTACTAGTACCCGGTCTGACTTCACCGCTCCATCGAGATCATGTTGAGGTATTCTTGCACTGCATCCATTTTGTCAGTGGTCTGGACTTCTGGTGGTATTTTGTGGTAGGAGAGAAAATTGACAGTATTCTTGGCCCCCAGTCGATAGGCTCCTTCCATTTGGTATTGCTGCAACTGGATAGCCCACTTCTCGATTCTAGGTGGTGGATGAGGGGCTGAATCCCGGAGGAGTGGGAGAAGGGGCTTGTGGTCAATAATGACCTTGAATGGCTGGCCCCTCATGTACAATGCATTTCCCCACGCCTGTTTGCCTGCTGGGGCCTGTCTCTAAATCTAGGCATAGCGTGCTTAAGTTTCCATACATTTTTCATTGGCATATGCCAGCATTGCCCGTCGGCCTTGTTGACGTTCTTGAGTCAGTACGGCCCAAAGCACCACTGGACTGGCATCCACCAATAGCTCCATAGGCTTGTCTGGATTGAAGTATGCCATGGTTGTGTTGTCGAGAAGTGTGTCCTTAACTTTCTGGAATGTGTCATCTTCTTTGCGACTCCACATCCACCTGGTATCCACCTGGTATCCACCTTCCTCAGTGCTCATAGGGGTTCTGCTATGGTGGCAAGGCCCTGAATGAATCTGCCACAGTACGTGGCAACGCCGGGGAAACTGCGAACTTCTGAAACAGTGGTCAGATCATGGGATTGTTTGATGGCCTGTGACTTTCGGGGGTCGACTTGTGCTCCATCTTGTTTGAACATGTAGACAGACAAAACATTCAATGGAATGCTGTAAGAACGAGCATTTATCTTTGTGTAGCGTGACTCTGTGCTCCCAGAGGTACTTCAAGGTGGCTCGGAGGTGTTGGTGGTGACCTGATGCTGTAGCTGAGTGGATAAGAATGTTGTCACTGACATTCATGAAACCAGGTATTCCTCATAGTGTCTCACTTATGGCGTTGTGAAAGACTTCAGTGGCTGATGATATGCCAAAGTTCAGCCGCTTGTATCGGTGTAGGCCTAAGTGAGTGCTGAAGGTGGTGATATACCTGCTCTCTTCAGCTGGTGGTATCCGGCATTTAAACAAAGTTTGGAGAACCACCAGGAGTCGTTCATGACCGCTATGATGTCATCCATCGTTGGTGTTATATGGCGTTCCCGTTTCATGGCATAGTTTGGGAGTAACATATCAATGCAGAGGTGAATCTTCCTTGGTTGCTTTGGCTTCTCTGCTATCACCATTGGGAAGACCCATGGTGCAGGTCCTGATACCTTCTTGACTACACCTTGCCAGAGGGAGAATGTGTTGCCCTTGACTGCCATGCCTGGTGGGGGTGACTTTGATGGGTCATTCTCAAGGTGTGTGTGACCAGAGGTGGATGCAGGAGATACCGCTATTACGGAGAGAAGGAGTCACAAAGGCAGTCCGCAGCTGCATAGGATTTCCACCCAACCCTGTTCTCTTGGAAAATGGCCACAGTCTCCAATTACAGACAAAAGCTTGAGCCAGATGACTTTGCATCTGGATGCATATAGAGACACATTCCCTTATCTTGGCGAGCCTGTGAAATACGGAGACGGTTTATGTGCACAATAGTATAGAGGTCCATCAACAACTGACCCATTGTTCTGTATTACAAGATTTTTCATATTTTCAATACACCAAACGTAGCTGGTTGGCTCTTGCCTCTAAATCCCTTTTTATTGGAGCCGGATTGATAGCAGTCACCACCGCTGAACCCTCTGATTACGTCCCCAAGGAATTTTACCCCTCTGTGGGTCCTAGCTCTATTTTGTTCTTTTGGACCCTGAAGAAGGTTGACCTCGGAGAGAGGTCTATATCGAAATACACATCGGGACTAATTCAACAACCACTCAGAGCAGGATATTTGAGCACCTTTTGATAGAGGAATCTTGGAAAGTGTATTATTTGAAACTTTGCAATATTCATAACAAGGATTTGCTACTGCCTAACAATATTTTTTTCCTGGTTCATAGAAAATTATTCTTGGTTATTTTTATCGATATGTGATACTTATGCTAGAATGACTAAAGTGTGGGATTGACTTGGTATGCCTGTTTGAGTAAATGGTTTTGATTGAGTTGATTTGGGGGTCGTTGGTTCCTGGGGGTTCCCAGACATTTCTCTACACATCAATGTATATATTGTATTCTTGACTTCTTTCCTTTGTTTACATTGTATAAAAAATAAATTTACTATTTTATGGGTCAACAAAAATGAATACATTTGATATATTCAATCCCATGAGAAAGATGGAATTATGAGATTTGTGGGGATATGTGGGCTGTATTGTGACTTTTTGAACTTTTTTATATTTATTCAATGCGTTGTTTATATTATGTTACCAGGCAGGGTTTTGTATTGTTTGTAGACTGACATTCATGATTCCAGGTAGTTTGGATAGTGTTTCCCATATGGTGCTCTGAAAGACTTCGGCGGCAGATGATATGCCAAAATTCAGCCACTGTATCAGCGTGGTTCTAAGTGAATGCTGAAGGTGATGATATACCTGCTCTCTTCGGCTTGGAGCAGCTAGTGGTATACGGCGTTTAAACCAAGTTTGGAGAACCACGGTGAGACATTCATATCCGCTATGATGTCATCCATTGTTGGTGTTATGTGGCGCTCCCGCTTGATAGCATGGTTTGGTAGTCGCATGTCGATGCACAGGCAAATCTTTCCTGGTTGCTTCGGCTTCTCTGCAACCAGCACTGGGGAGACCCATGGTGTAGGTCCTAATATCTTCTCGATTATACCTTGCTTCTCTAGTTTCTCAAGCTCTTGTTCTTGGCCATAGATTGAACAGGACAAGGTGGTGACACAGTGCTACTGGTGCGAGTGTGGGGTCAATATGCAGCTTGGTGGGTGGAGGCTGAGGCACCCCAGCCCATGAAAAATTCAAGGAATTGGTCTAGCAGATCATTGATCTGATGTGAATTTACATTCCTGACGAATGACACTAGACCCAGATCCTCTGAGGTGTGTCTCCACACCTGAGTGTCGGTTTGTTTGTCAATGACCTGGAATGTAGCAGGGACTTCTTGGTCATTGGGTTGAACAGGCACAGTTATGCGTCCTTAGAGAGGTTGGGGCAACTGACTCCCATACCAAAAAAATCTTTGTATGTGAGGGGGTCAGTGGTGGCTGATGCTAGCTTTGACCGTGGATCTAGCAATGTGGATAATGCATTTATGCTGCTGCCTTCGGTGCCATTTTAGAACCCTTGTGAAGGAAATGAGGAAATGAGAATTTTTTTTTTTTCATCTTCATCATGAGAGGAGGCTTCTAAATGGCAGTTTTGTCACGGTGAACGTATGGTTATCTCTGGTAGTGCTAAATTCGTGAATGATAGTTGACACACCACCCTCGCTGGCGGTTTACTGCTTAGCAAACTTCTGTTCCTGGTCTTTTTCTGACAGACCGTTGCAAAGAGACTGCTGATGCCGCATTTGGAGCACATGTGGCCTTGGACAGGACATTCATTCATCGGGTGCTCTTCTCATCTGCAATAAGCGAATCGAGGCCTCATGAGTGGGGAGCTCCTCCTTTTGGTGGTTCATGTCATGCCCTTCATGCAAATGGCATCAGTCCACTATGTCTTGACAGTTGCAGTCTAATCGTGTGCTTGGGTGGTGTCCAGATCCATCTCATGGGTGCTGGCCGTGAATAGGTCATGAGATCTGGTGAGGATCAAGATGTCATCCAGACTAATATTGGGTAGTCTTAGAATGAGTCTGTGCAGAGTTTTATTGTGACACCCCTGGATTATTTGAGCATAAATATATAGGGGTCAGCTATCACAGATGCTGTAATCCTACAAGGTGTCACACAACAACAAAAAATAACAAATAATAAATCAACAATGCTACATTGACAAACACTATATCAGACCAACATTTAACATTATCACCGTTACCATACACGGGCAATATAAAAACGTTTTCTTTAACTCTCAGTCCTTTCGGAATTATTTATAATGGTTTTGCAATTCATTTTATGCACAATCCCATTTGGAGATAGTCTTTAGAGCATGCACATATGAGGAAAACACTTTGTCCTCTTTAATCTTTTGAGTGTGTAGACCAAATATCATCAACCAATTGTTGTTGGATTTGTAGAGACTTCTCCGAAGAAGGTGTTGACATGTTTTGGCCTAGACGGAATACAGGGTGCCTGTAAAAGGACAAAGCATCTTTTGGTAACAATACAACTTTCAAATTAGGAAGATCAGAAAGATCACGTCCTCAAGGGCGTACAGTCAATAAAATCTTTCAAGTCCTTATGTGGGGACTGGTTATAAATGGGTAGCAGAGCGTTGTCAGTTATATATTCCACGATGTGGGTGACCTAGTCCGAATTCAATTCAATCTTTGTCAGTCTACATCTTCGTGCGGTGTAAGAAAGGGCGGTCTAATTTCCGTCTCACCAATAAACCAGGTGAAGCATGATGCCGCTAGCTCACCAGTTCAGATTTCTTTAAGCTGGTCGTCTGCTCTGCAGGTACTTGCCAATTCATGCAGCCTTGCATACAACATGCCGATTGACTCTCCTTCTTGCTGTCGGGCTTGATGGAGTTTGGCCGCTCAATGTCAGAGTTCAATTGCGGGTCAAAATGGGTGTTGAGCCCTCTCACCGCTGCGTCAGTCTGTGGCAGGGCCAGTATTAGGCAGGTGTTCCAATAATTTATATATTCCCCTGCATAGTGAAGTAGAAGGGAACTCTTGATCGCTCAGTCTGTTTCCCACGTGGCAACAAAATAATTATCAAGCCGTCCTATACAGGACTTCCAGCGAGGAGATGCTATCGCTGAGTGTTTGAGTTCGCTAAATGGCAGCAGTACTCCTGTAAGTGCATGTTGTGGGGTAGGGTGTTGTTGGGGCTGAGTGTGTTTTGCTTTATCTGCCATTGTGGATGGTACAGACTTTACTCACAGATAGTCTCCTTGGGTGGTGTTGCTATATGATTTCCAGCACCTTCCTGTCTCTGAGGTGTGTTGTCCCTACCTTGGGTACCTCTCTTATGGTTTTAGGCTGGGTCGTCTGATCCATTGTCCTTTTTCCTCTCTTCTTTCCTCCACTTGGGTTGTGCATAGAGTCATAACACTCAAAGGGCAGTGGTAGCAGGAGAGCAAGTGCAGCGCAGTCTTGGCAAGTACTCACAGTGGGCCGGCAGGTGGTGTGTGGCTGACGTATCGTTCGGAGCACTTCCTGGGCCCTGACAGTATGCTGGCAAGGTCGCAGGGCAGCGGAGTCTTCATTGCGCAGAGAAGGCCCACTCCGGTCACAGCAGTGAAGCCACAACTCTGGAGGCGGGGGCCAGGTGCTATCAGGCCCGTTGTGGTTCTCCGTGCGCTGGAGACAGGGCCCAAAATTAAGCAGGGGCCAGCTGTACACAGCCGCGGGTGCTTGCTGCGTCATTAGTGTTCAGTGGCGGCAGCTTCAGAGTGTGCAAAGCCACATCCCACATTCGTTACCAGTGAGGTGAGGAACCCTTGTGGTGATTATGGGCACCCACGGATCTCCCACTATGCCCGCACTCAAAATACTGACACACACACGGAGGCACAGTGCAGCAGCAAGACCCTGCCCTGTTTATGCCTGTTTATTCTATTCCCTCTGGCCACACCTGGCCAGAGAATGTAGTGTGTCGCACTTCCGGACATTGCAGTATAGGTAACCTGGTACACACACTCCCCCAGTTTGCACTGTTCATAAACGTGTGTTTACAGCTAGCACATGTGAGACCATCTTGATTTTTTTTAGGCATGTAGTAACTGGATTCATTGTGAAAAAAGGCTGAGTGTCACTCGCTTTGCTCACTCAGTAAAAGGTGACTTTTATGCCTCACCACGTTCGAACGTCACCAGCCACCACTACAAACTGCGCCAAACGTCCTGAAATGGTACTTGCAGGATTCCAAAGTACCAGTAAGATATCCTTAATCTGCATATATACTTAACTTTCAGCTCAACACAGTAAACTAAAAAACACATCCTCATGAGTTTACTCTTCATTGCCGAATGAGTTGATTTTTTATGTGGCATAAAAGAAGTAAGGCAGAAGATGGGTGCCCTGAGTCACACACTAAATGGCAAAATAAATTAGTCTGCTTCACCTTCCTACTGTGAAAACGGTTAAATTTGGATGCATCAAAGAAAGGAAGTAGCAGATAGCTTACAGCAGGCAATGAAAACAAGAGTATTGCTCCAGAAAAAGAAAATGTATCCTCGAAAGGAACTTGAACAGTTCATGTTAGAAAAACTCCAAACAAAAACATTCAACAGAACACAACTGACAATGTAATCAACACATTTTGATACAAAAAACAAAAAAGTACAGTAAATATTAACCAAAATGCTATAATAAAAATGCATTAAGTATGTACATCCTATTAATGAAAAATACTTGAAGTATGGAATATTACCCCACTTTGCTTCTGCAAAATTCTCGACTTTTCTCAACATTTGCAAAAGCCTGTGAACATCATATTATTGCTTCGGGATTATTTTTCCCCAGGAAGCTTTTTTTGGGAGGGAATCTTCACTATCAGCAGGATTTGTGAAAAGTTCACGAATTTCACCAACTGCAAAATTTGTCAACTCTGCATAACATTTTGAACGAATGTAAGATTGTACATCCTAAACAAACTTTGTGACATTCATGAAAGCCGCACAGATTTTTTTTAAAGCATACGAAAAAATAGCTAAAATGAAGTTTTGTGAGAGAAAGAAAACCTGGAAAAGTTGAATTTTGTTTATTCTTGTGGTAAGATTACCCAACACAAAAAGTTTTCTTTCTCCGGAGTCCCAGATGAAGTTATGTGAAGTTCTCCAGTTCATAACTTCACAGATGACAAACGTTTTTAACTTCACACAATCACAATTGTGGAGTTTTACCACTAGATAATACTTAGGGGTATATTCACAAGAACGTGTGATAACTACCGCAAGAGTAGCATACCGCAACTTCCAATATCGCAGCCCATGATGGGAAAATAACCCCATGTCAACGTGAAATTCACAACAAGGCAGAACCATGCGATAGTCTGCCGACATCGCGGGAAATGTCCGTGATACAACCACCACCACGGAGATAAAACCACAACACCAAAAAACATGCGATGGGCCAAAGCGCGTTGAGGAAATCAGCAATAAGCAGCGCCAGGCCTGCAACACACACCTGGCAGGCCGAAAAAATCACCATAAAAGTAGAAAAAACACCCACACCCATACTGACCTACACCCAAGCACCATGGAGGTAGCCAGAGCAGGCACAGAGGACGAGAGCAACTCCACAAGCACCCCGGATGACCAGCCTGGGACATCGGGGACAGGGAAGGGCAAGGACAAGATGACAAGGAAGACAAAGTTCAGTCCGCAGGCGAACAGGATCATAGTCACAGAGGTGATGGAACACCATCAACAACTCTTTGTCACCTCCATTGGGAACCAAAACTGGAATATGGCGGGACATCGTCGACAAGGTGAATGCCGTCGGAGAGCACAAGCGGACAATGGATGAGGTCAAGAGGCAATAGAATGACATCAAGCGGAAGACCAAGGAGAAACTCTTGGCCAACCAGAAGGCAGCAATGCAGACCGGAGGTGGGGGCCCAGTGCCACAGCTTGTGCTGGATGACATGGAGGAGCTGGTGTCGACAGTCATCAGTTTGGATACTGTGGCCGGAGTCGCGGGACCGGACACTGCTCGACAGGACACAACACAACCGCAACAGCGTGAGTGACCACCAGGTACTGGGGGGATGGGTGGAGATGGGCACGATGGCACACATGCCCAATCAAGCAGGGCACAGTACACACCCACAATGACCCTGGCACCTCGCCCAGACCCACAGACTGTCACAATGTACAATGCCATGCTATCAGAATTTCAACCTGTACCATGCGGCTACATACATGTGGACAATTTGTAATACACCATCTCCCCTTCACATCTCAGGGGCATCGTCAACACCTCCTGCAGAGCAGTCCCAGCCACTCTGCTCTGATGACGACGAGGACAACACCAGCATCGACGCACAAGCCCTCTTAGACATCATTGACCTCATCCGCGACTCACCTCCAGGATCAGGGCAGCCCAGCTACATCGAGGAGACCCCACCCACCACCCAAACTACCCAGCAGGAGGAACCCACAGCCCTGGCACCCGCCCAAGTCCCCCAGGAACAACAAATAGCCTTCCAACGCTGTGTGCTGGAGGGCCAGAGGGAGACGGCTGAGCAGGTGCGGGTGGAGTTATAACTCATGACTGCCAAACTGGACGCCATCCTTGGGTGTCTATGTCCGCCCCATGGTCTCCAACAAGCCCTGACTGACATCACTGGAGTCATGACGCGGAGATTAGAACAGCGGTCCGCTCAGAGTGGCTCCAGCGATACCAGCCATGAGCAGGCACACATGCGGAGGCTCATGGAGGACATGGTGGGTATGAAGGCAGAAAGGATGGCAGCCACCGCTGCACATAATCGAAATGTAGCTGGGATCTATCATGCCCTGCAGACCTCCATCATGGCATTGCTGCCACAAGGTGTGGCGCTGATGAATGCTTCTGCCCCCACACCATCCACATCCCCGCCCCCTGGTGTGTCAGTGCCTCACAGTGTGGCAGACGTATCCAATCAGGCCCCTGATGTGTCAGTGGCACACAGTGCCGCAGTTGGTACTGCAACACCCACAGGGGGGGCAGGGCACACATCCGGGACGAGGACGTGGATGGGTTTGTGATCAGGAGGCACTAGCATTCATTTGCGCCACCTGGCCTGTTTTAGCTTGGTGCCGCACATGGTCTAATGACCTTCCACTGACCCCCGATACACTCCGATGCACTCACCTTGGACAGCGACATGGCCTGCCACATCCTGTTCGACGACCAATGACACGGCGGACAAACTGCGGACTGTACCCTTCCTCTTCCGCAGTACATGTCATCCCCGGATGGACTCTGGCTGGCCCTCCTTGGCCCATATTGTCTATTGTGCTTGGCATTGCCCTGTACTGCTCCAGCTGCATAACTGCACTGGATGTGCAAATAAACATCCAGTGACGCACTGCTGTGTCATGTCTTACATCATTCAGATATGGATGTGTGGATGAATGTGGGGACAGTGCCTTCCCTTGTGTCAATGATGTTCATCCTGTGGGATGCGAGTCAGAGGGTGCGACATTGCATTTTGTGTACCTGGTCCTGTGAACAATACAACAGGGACACACACATCAGTCACTTCCTTGTCCCGACATGGACTGGACCACGCCCTGAGCCCACTATTCATTGTGGCAAGCCCTGCGCTGGTCTGGCGTACGGCAGGCCAGACCACTCCGATGACGCACCGAGGGGGGGCCTTCATTGCTACCCGTCGCAGGCGTACTCGCTGGTGGTGTGCAGGTCACTGGTCTAGTCATCAGTATGTCACAGCCACTCCCTGAGGGCAGGTTTGCAAACACACCACACACATCCGGCACAGGCGTCACTGGCCATGTGACTCTGCCAACATAAGGGGCCGACAACGTCACATTCCCCTCTTCCGGTGGTGACTGGATGACGGCCGCTCCATGCTTCTCATTCATAAAGGGCCCATGAGTTGTTGCGAACAGGGTTGGTGGCATCCGAGGCCTGGCACACGCCACGGGCCTACCGCCATGTGGCGCAGACTGGAATTGCACAGGGTTAGTGGCATCTGAGGCATTGCGGACGGTATACGCACCCCGCCACAGGACGGTGACTTTGAGTGCACTGAGTCAGTGGCACCTTAAGCTGCTGAGCGGGTGTGCTGCCTGCGATGGTGCTGGGTGCACTGGTATGCCCTCTGCCATGGAGTAATCAAGACCCAGCACCAAACGTGAGACCCGTTGGCCTGTGGAGCATGGCTGCATGGTGTGGAGGGTGCCATGTCCGCGGGCCCCGGGCTTGTGGCTTGCAGCGGCACGTGGTGGGACCTCCTGTCTACGCGCCGGTTACGGAAGGTGAGCAGTGAGGCCTGGGTGTGCATGGGCGGCCATGCTCCGATGGGCGACGGGAGGGGTTGGGGTGCCCCTGCCTGGGTGTGCATGGGCAGGCATGCTCCGATGGGCGACGGGAGGGGTTGGGGTGCCCCTGCCTGGTTGTGCATGGGCGAGCCGGCGATGTTGTCTTTTGCAGGTGTGTGTACTGTGCCAGTCATGTATATGGACTCTGTTTCAGCTGACGGCTCTGACTCAGATGTGCGACCTGGTGAACTGCGATACATACCGGCATGTGGTTGGAGACAAACCGGTGGCAGCAGGTGAGCAGTGTGGCCTGGGTGCGCAGGGGCAGCACTCTCTCTCTCTCTCTCTCCCTCTCTCCCTCTCTTCTTCTCTCTCTCTCTCTCCCCCTCTCTTCTTCTCTCTCTCCCCCCTCTCTTCTTCTCTCTCTCTCTCTCCCCCTCTCTTCTTCTCTCTCTCTCCCTCTCTTCTTCTCTCTCTCTCTCTCCCCCTCTCTTCTTCTCTCTCTCTCCCTCTCTTCTTCTCTCTCTCTCTGTCTCTCTCCCCCTCTCTTCCTCTTTTTCCCCTTCGTTCTCTCTCTGTCCTTTGATGTGTGCAGGACACACCGTCTCATCATGTTTTTTGTCTTGCAGGCTGGGACCTACGGATTGTCCCGAGGGGAGCGGCCATGTGTCTTCATTTCATTCTAGTGTTCATTTTCATAAAGTTTCATTTGTTGCTTCGAAAGTGAATGTGTGCTGCTGATTTCTGTGTCGACACATGCATGTCACCAGTTGTGATTGTGCGACGTCAGGTGGTTTATTTTGTGCATGTTTAGTTGTAGCTGATGTGGTATGTCTTTGGTCGGGGCGGTCCTGGGGGTGGTGTCAGTGGGTGTTGTGGCCCTCTTGGGTGTCCGGGCAGCATGATTGGTGGCTCCATGGCATCTGTTGCCCTTCCGATGTGGCCCTGGGCTGTACTCCCTTTTGTTGTGCAGGCTGCCGTCCGACTTTACACCAGGTCAGAACAGGTGTAGATTTCCTGGTGCTAACTCGCCCTATCGCCTGTTTTTGTGTTTTTATCGCAGTTCTGTCTGGTCATTGATAATGTTGAGGTGTGCTGTTGTCGCGGCTTTTGGCACAGGAACGCCCACTCTGCATTTCATTAGTGATAGTTGCGGGGGGCCTCTGTGGCGATGTTTTTTGCGGCGGCTATCGCTGGTAAACTGGTGCTGTGGGCTGTTAAAACCAGCTTGTGAATGGGGTGATAGATTTATTGCATCTTTGGCTGCAATAAAGTGCCATTGACTCAGCGATAGTTCCTTGTGAATATGCCCCTTAGCTGTTCAGAGAAGCAGAAAACTGTGAGACAGTTATGGAGTAACAGTCACTTTTGATTGAGAAAATAATGTTCAGGATTGTTCTTATGCATTCTGTGCGTGCGGTGCTGTGTTGAGAGTGGCATTAAGTTAAGCAGAATGTTCCCAGGCGGCTGGAGCTGCTGCTTTAGGACATGGGGAATCAGGTTCATATCCCGGACTCAGCTCAAAATCCTAGGCAAATCTCTTAATCTCCCTGTGCCCAAAAAGGAAAATATACAATGTAATCTAGTCATGCTGTAAAGCGCTCTAATGCCCTTGGGCCGGTTTGTGCAATACAAACCTTCCTCCCAAAAAACCAACATTGATACACAACATGAAAAAAATTGACGAAGTAGTAAAGAACAGAGAAGCCAAGACAGAGATCTGTGGCTATGCATTTCTCAGTCTCCCGCGTGGCCTTCTTGAGAGGGAAGCACCTGATGCTTCTGATGAGTTCTGTCTCCCTGGCTCTAGCCATGGTAGTTTCGTTCTGCCTCAGGCACTAGCCTGCAGCTCACCGTGAGACATGTCTGGGCACAGCAGCAGAAGCAGCCCTTTTCTTTGATCCTTCCTAGAACTCAACAACTGTAGGAACATGTTGATTCGTTTCCACACCACAGATAAATAATTGAAAAAGGCCTGGTACTGTCACTCCCTCCTCACCACTGGCTCCAGGGTGTATGCTCTGAATCGTCCTTCAGTGAAAGGGCGGCCACCAGCATTTCCAGGTAAAGGGCAGGGGATCCGCTCCTTTTTCTCATCCTTTAGTCAGTGAAAGGAGTCGTCTTCAACTTCTCCTCCACTTAATCAAAACATCTGCCACAACGCCATGCTTTTCCCATTAGCAGATTCAGCTCTTTGCCTGAGCTCGCTGTATAAATGCAATTCTACGTTGTCAGTTTAGTGGATGCCATGTAGGATTCACTCACTGTAGGGCCTACTCATAAACTACTTTTTGCAGCACGTAAAGTAATGTTATGGTGATACAACTCACTTACTTCAAAATGCTATTCGCAAACCATATGTGGAGACCTCTGCCTGCGCTTCTCCTATTTGTTCTGTATGGAGCCCTCCGCCAACGTGGTAAAGATCTCTGCAGATGTAGATACACATTTTAGTAGTAAATATGGGAAGGATAAGGTGACTGCAAAATGAGGAATAATCGTTATCAATGGGATGGGTTTAGTGACAATTACAGTAGCTTTAGGAAGAGGTGACAAAGGGTTTATGGAGGCACGTGCCAATCCAACCGCACACCCACAAAGATTAAGGGGCAGATTTACGTTCCCTGGCGCATCCCTGCAAATCAGCAGGGATGCGCCAGGGAAGATGCGTCACGCAAGTTTGCCCTTGCGCCACCGCAGATGCGCCGCATTTACATTGCGGTGCATCGTGGCGCAAGGACAAGCAGATACGTGACGCATCTGCCGGCGTAAGGTTGGCGCAGAGCTGAAGTTGCGTCGCAAGCGCGGCGCAACTCCAGCACTGTTCCAACCTACCCTATCCCTAACATGGTGCGTCAAGCCTTACGCCTGCTTCAAGCAGGCGCAGGGTTTTGACGCATCAGCGTTGAGAAAGTGACACAGTGAAATCTTATAGATTTCACTGAGTCAATTTTCATGGTCGTTCCTGCGACGGAACGCCCCCCCTGAGTAGCAACGCCCACATGAAACCTGACGCAGGTTTCATGTGGCGCAGGGCTTTACATCATGATGCATCTCCATAGATGCGTCACGAAATAAATGGGGCGCATGGTGGCGCAGGGTTTACGCCGCCGCTGCGTCACAAAAGTGACGCAACGGCAGCGTAAAAGGGGCGCAAGTCCCTCATAAATCTGCCCCACCGATCATTGGTTTTAACAAACTGCACTTATAAGGTTACTAAAGCCCAGAGGTCACAACACAGTAATTACTATATGCCAGCCCAGAAGTGGAGTAAGTAGAAATGGAGGCAGCAATTTAATATTACAACTGTCGGAAACAACACAAAAATAATTTAATTATTTTGACTTTTGAATTCTAGACATTGACATAATTTTTTTGTCTTAAAAAGTTAAACAATATTTATAAATAAATATATTTAAAAAGAAAATAATAGTTAACTTATTTAAAAAGGGATTTAACAAAATGTTAAAGCTTTTACATTTTTTTTATTAATTAATCACAACTTTCAACTAAATTTACTAAATGTTAATTAACAATAGGAATGCAAATGACGGACATGTTTTTTAATTTGGTTAAAAAAATATTTTAAAATCAATTCCTACACTTAAATTATTTAACTATTTGATCAGTTTTTAATGTGAAGAATTAATGTGCACTAACATTTTGTTTTATTATTACTACTGTAAAAAATGATTTATTTAATTCAACCTTTGTATTTCACATTACAAAATGTTAAATACATACATTTTTAAATGAATAAACTTTATACATTTTTACTCTAGTTTCCTATAGCGAGATCTCCGCCACAGTGGCGGAGATGTCCACTTATATGTGAAAAGTCACTAGAAGTAACTTTACACTTGTAAATTCAGACTTACATGTGCCTCCACTTCCCCGAACTGAGGTGCAATAAATCTAGCTTGCTCTGGTTGAGACACAGTCAGAGAGCCTGATTACGAGTTTGGCACAACAGCGCCGGCTCAACGCCGGCTCCGCTGCGCCAAACTTGCCCAAGGACCGCCAACCATATCACGAGTTGAACTCGTGTTACACAAGTTCAACTCTTGATACAGTTGGCGGTCCTTTGCCTTTCCAATGGCGGTGCCTGGGAAACAGGCACCGCAATGGGACCATCAAAAAGTTCCAGCAAGGCATGGATGATGATGTCTATGCCATGCTCGAACTTTGTGGGAATACAGACATGTTATGCCCCCCTGAATGTATCCCCATGGCGGGGAGGCATGGGAGCACCTCCCGCCTTTTCATGGTGGCGCTCCGCCATGATAATGCTGGTGGTCCAGGAACTCATAATATGCTGAACAGGACTGCGCCAGTCCCCGCTCAGCATAATACATTGTGGTGCTCCTGTACCACCGCCAGGGAACGACTGTCCCTGGTACAGCCGGTGGTCCACAATCCCTACGACTTTAACAGTCATAATACAGCAGACAGTGGATCGCCTGAGCGAGTCTAGCGGTCGCAAGACTGCCAGACTTGAAAACAGGCCCATAAACATTTTACATAGAGTAAGTTTCTCGTTTGAGTCCGATCCAAGTCTGGTCAGCAAATACATTTTTTCCAGACAATGACGTTGCTATTCCATGTGATAGGAGGAGGTTGGTTCAGGCCAGAGTCCACTTCACTTTAAAAACAGAATCACAGGTGCCATGATCTTGCACCACTGCCAGCCGTGTTGGCACAGGCCAAAAAGTGAACAAGTTTGTCCCACTGTCACTTCCGCCTCAGCAAGATTGGTATGCCATAGCAGTCAGATTGAACGACTGATATCTGGGGTGGTCAGTCAAAATATCGAGTTTTTAATATCGACCTACAATAATATCGAGTTTTTAATATCGTAGGGACAGAATATCGAAGTCAAGAAGATCGATGGACAGAATATCGACCCCAAGGTAAGTAATATCGAAGTAAATAATATCGAAGTAATTAATATTGATGTAAGTAATATCGTGAGCAAAAATATCGATGTCAATAATATCGATATTTTTTTAGTGTTATGTATTTTAATATGTATTTTATTTGTATGTTAAAGATTATTGCAATGTATTTTAATACATTTAAAAATAAATGTTTAGAGATTAATAATTATTTTAAAGTAAATTTAGCGTTTTAATATCAGAGTGGGTTGTGGGTTTATAGGGGAATAGGGTGGGAAGTAATTTAATTATAATGAATGAATTAATATGTATTGTTTAATTGGTATTTATGAATAATTAATTGTTAATGAATTATTATTGTAAATTAATTTTATTAATTGGTTAATTACATTAGTTATAATTACTTTATTATTAATATTTATTTATTGGCATTGTTAATTAATTAATTGTTCATTAATAATTAATTGGTGATTTATTTTTATTGAGTGATTAATTGATAATTAAATTAATTATGTGGATGGGGTTGTGGGTTTATAGGGGAATAGGGTGGGATGTAATTAAATTAAAATATTTAATGATATTGTTTTTTATTTGTATTTATTATGAATTATTTGTTAATTAATTATTAATTGGTAATTAATTGTTATTAGTTAGTTAAATATAGTAAATATAAATTATTTATTTTTTCATTTTATTTGTTGTTATTGCTAATTAATGTATTGTTAATTAATAATTAATTGGTGATTAATTGTAATTTGGTAGTTAATATGTATTAACTAGTAAATTATTAACTATATTAATTATAAAGAATGTATTATTAATTGTAAATAATAGATACATTGATAGTTAAATTTATTGTGTTTGTATGTGTAGTGTATTGTGTGTTAAAGGGGGAATAGTGTGGGATGTAATTTAATGTTATCTATTTAAATATTTAGTTTAAATTATTGGTATTTAATAATAATTATTTTGTAAATTAATTATTAATATGCTATTTTTTAATAACAAATTATTTAATTGGTTATTATGTTCATAGAACCCCTATGCTATCCAGTGCTTTCCCAACTGTTTTACTATCTGGAGTGGGAATAGTATGTTTTACCCCTACGCTATCCAGCGCTTTCCCTACTGTTGCACTCTCTGGAGTTGGAATAGTAATTTTTACCCCTACGCTATCCAGCGCTTTCCCTACTGTTTCACTTACTGGAGTGGGAATAGTAATTTGTACCCCTACGCTATCCAGCGCTTTCCCTACTGTTGCACTCTCTGGAATGGGAATAGTAATTTTTACCCCTACGCTATGCAATGCTTTCCCTACTGTTGCACTCCCTCGAGTGGGAATAGTAATTTTTACTCCTAAGCTATCCAGCGTTTTCCCTACTGTTGCACTCACTGGAGTGGGAATAGTAATTTTTACCCCTACGCTATCCAACGCTTTCCCTACTGTTGGACTCACTGGAGTGGGAATAGTAATTTTTACCCCTATGCTATCCAGTGGTTTTCCTACTGTTGCATTCTCTGGAGTTGGAATAGTATTTTTTCTCCTACGCTATCCAACACTTTCCCTACTGTTGCACTCTCTGGAGTGGGAATAGTAATTTTTACCCTTATGCTATCCAACACTTTCCCTACTGTTGCACTCTCTGGAGTTGGAATAGTAATTTTTACCCCTACGCTATCCAACGCTTTCCCTACTGTTGCACTCTTTAGAGTTGGAATAGTAATTTTTACCCCTACGCTATCCAACGCTTTCCCTACTGTTGCACTCCCTGTAGTGGAAATAGTAATTTTTAGCCCTACGCTATCCAACACTTTCCCTACTGTTACACTCCCTGTAGTGGAAATAGTAATTTTTAGCCCTACACTATCCCACATTTTCCTTACTGTTGTTTTTGTTGGAGTTGGACTAGTAGTTTTATTCTCTCTGATATTTAATATGTTTAGTATTATTTTAGCTAATGTAATATATCATTAATAATAAAAAATATTCAAATTAAATTTATCTATTTATATTTGCTATATGTAATTATGTAATATTTATTAATGTTATTGTTTTATGTGTATAGATGTATTGGTAATTTTTAAAAACATTTAATAATTTATACGTTACTAAAATAATTATTAAAATTAATTATTAAGTAAGTATATATATTATATATTATATGTATATGTTTAATTAATGTTTTCTTAAATTATATATATTAATTATTAATTTTAAATATTATAAAATATATTTAATTATGTTTATTTTATTTATAAGTATTATTTGGTTTATTTTACATATATTTTTAAACTAAAAAAAAAACGATATTTTTTACTAACGATATTTTTGACATCGATATTTAATTATCGATATTTTTGTACTTACCATGTTGTAGATAGGATGTCGATATTCTTGACATCGATATTTTTGTTCCGATATTTTTGTAGGTCGATATTTTGACCTTCGATATTTAGTCAGTGATCCGCTATCTGGCTACCAGTTAAACTCTTTTCAGCCTTTCAGAGGTACCAAAACGTAATACCTTCTCTCAGTCCTTATTGGTAGTCTCTCAAATTCTATGATCAGATGAGAGGCTGAATTAAGGCATACTTTGCAAGACACTGAGGCGCCGATTACGATCCTGTAAAAAATTTCCCCGTACGACTCGTATCCGGTCTTTTTACCATACGAATCGTACAAGTGCCGTACAAACTGCCAAGTACGAGTCGCACGGGAAAAAGTCCATACGAATCGCATTGGGAATAATTCCCCACACGTCCTCGGGTCGGGAAATGTGTCCGACACGTCCCCGGACGATTTACCGTACAAATGTGAAAAGTGAAGTCCGACCGCGCAAGTACGATCCATCCCGTGCGTCCGATGTTACAACCGTATGGAAAAAACAGCGTCCGCACCGAACTCCCATAGCAACCATGGAGACATGTGCCCACATACGCGCCGAACACCCCCCCAGACCCCGTGAGTATGCGCCGTACCCCCCCAGACCCCGTGAGTACGCGCCGAACCCCCCGTGTATGTACACCCGTGTACGTACGGTGCGTACCCCCAGTGCGGGGGGGTTCGACTCGTACGTACACGGGTGGGGGTACGACTCGAACGTACACGGGTGTACATAAACGGGGGGGTTCGACTCGTACGTACACGGGTGTACATACACGGGGGGTTCGACTCATACGTACACGGGTGTACATACACGGGGGGTTCGGCGCGTACTCACGGGGTCTGGGGGGGGTACGGCAAGTACCAGGCCCCCTAATCTGCTCGTTTCACGGTGTACTTCGCTTTTCCGGCACTTTTTGGGTGCCGTAAAAATATTGCCGTCCGGACTGCTGTCGGTTTGATTCGTACTTCCTGGGTCGTGAAACGCTGCCTGTAAGCATCCCGACGTCACGTCGGAGCATTCCCGGATCACATTCGTATGTATATTTTCGTCGGTCGGTGCTTTGTACGACTCGTATGGAAATGGTGTTTCCGTGCGAATCGTACTTGCATGTTTGTGAAGTTTTACAACCGGGTATGAGTCGGACGGAGAAAAGCCTCCGTCCGACGGTTCGTACCCGGTTTCTCCAGGATCGTAATCGGCACCAACGTTTCTCTACCTAAGGCACATCAGTAGGTGCCTCACAGGGTTAAAGGCCTGATTTAGAGTTTGGTGGACTTAGTTTACGCCATTTGCTTGGTAGAGGGCAATACCTTCTTTATCCCAAAAGATCACCAAATTTATAGTTGTCAGTCAACTGGATGGAAAACTCTCGGCATTTAAAGGAATCACCATCATTTTGGTTTCTGTCAATGAAGAAACAGTTTGATGGATGATACAGCTATGATAGCCAGCTATCAAACTTTTCAAAAGGTTTTGTTTTTCAAAAACAATCTCCCAAAGCATGAGCTTGTTTTAGGAAAATAAAAACTAATAGTCTACACGCCCTGGGAGCTCCTACCCAGAGTGTGGGGGTCATTATTGTTTTTTTCTGGTCACTGGCAGTAATGGTAAAAAAAAAGACTTTAGATCATCCACCCTACATTGGGTGGGGAATGTAAAATCCTTCCTCCGACGACCCCTACTCTGTCGAGCCATTGGAGGTGGTATTCTGTCTAAGGAGCCAATGGGGTCTCTATCAACAGAATGCATATGTCTGTCCACCTCTAAATGAGGTGGGCCAACTGAGGGGTTGGCACATAATGAATGAATGAATGAATGAATGAATGAATGACTGGTGCTTATAGAGCGCAAATGAAGTGGGCCAACTGAGGCCTTGGCACAGAATGAATGAATGAATTAATGAATGAATTAATGAATGACTGGTGCTTATAGAGCGCACAGCTACTCCGGCAGGAGTGTCATGGTGCTAACTGTTTATAAATGACTGCCCTACTAGGAGGCTTAGCTCTTAAAAACCCACGTTTTCAACTGATTTTTGAAGTGAGACAGATCTGTTGATGCTCTCAGAGCTGCCGGCAGTTTGCGCCACGCTTGGGCTTCTAGGAATCCGAAGGACCTACCACCTCTGTGCACCAGACGTGTTTTGGGGATGCAGGCCAGATTGGCGGAGGATGATCTGAGTGCTCTAGTAGGTGTGTATCGGCTAGAACGTTTCCTATGGTAGTCCGTGCCCATGCTATGGAAAGCTTTGAAGAAAATTTCCAATGCCTTGAATGTCAAGATTTAAGATGAGGAGTCATATGCAACCTGGGTTTCAGTCTGAGGATCGCTATAGCTGTTGAATTTTGTACTCCCTGAAGGCACCGGAAAAGGTAGCCTGGTAGCCCCAGGTAAAGGACATTGGCGTAGTCCAATCTGAACGTGACCAGCGCCTGCACCACTGTCTTCCTAGAATGCGGGAGGAAAAGCGGAAGGAATTTCTTCAACATCTGCAGTAAGCCAAAACAGGTTTCCACTAAGGCCTGAACCTTGGACCGCTTCGAGAGCTCATTGTCGATGTAGATACCCAGGTTTTTTACAGTAAATTGGCCAGCATTGGGCAGGGAGAATTTTGTGGGCCACCACTGGCTTCAATTGATCACCACAGGTTGGCCGAAGAAGACAATCTCCTTTTTGTCTGGATTGCACATAAGCTGGTTCTCCTTCAGCCATCTAAATACCTTAGTCAGGAAAAATCTAATTGCATCCCCACTAAAGTCTGTGCCTTTGTTGCATGTGAAAATCATCTGCATGCCATCAACATATGTAATTATTTTGGTGCTGTGTGCCTCTACAAGTGATGCTAGAGGTGACATGTATAGATTAAAAAGGGTTGGACTTAGTGAGGAGCCCTGCGGGACTCCAACCTGCATGCTGGGCATAGCGGCTGAAAACGGGGAGTCCAGATAGCCTGTTCTCTGTCCCCTTGCTTACCATTTGTTGACTTGCATGCAACTCATCTTTACAGTCTTGCAATTCAGCAAGACAGGCCTAACATAATTTCTGTTCCTTGCTGGGGAGTAGGGACCAAGCACAGTTTGATTCAACTTAATCAGTGCCGGTCCAGTTCTCCCGACGTGATGGAGGTACTAGTTTGTTCTATTTTGCCTGCAAATAGAGGGCGTGTGACTGGCATAAATGTGCCCAGCAGGACAAACAAAACTGCAAAGATTATTTCCTATAGTTAACTTTATTTTATTTTGTCAAATTTCATTTCTTATTTTGCCCTCATGTTTTCTTTTCTTTTTTTCTTGCTTGTATGTGCTATTCTCAAAACATGAGGATTATTTTATTGCAAAGCGACATTGCTTCTTTTTTATGTGTAATTTCAGAAATTATGCTTTAACACATAATCGTGCACTACACCCCAACCTACCCATCCCACCCCAATCTGCCCCACTCCAATCCATGCCAACCCACCCCACCTCACCCCACACAAATCTTCCCCCTCAATCAAATCAACCACAGACCAGTCAAATGCATCCCACTACAATCAAAACCACTCACCCCAATGCACCCTACTCCAATCTGCCACACGCAATCCTCCCAACCCACCCCATACCAATCTGCCCCACTCCAATCTGCCCCACTCTAATTCACAAATGATGGACGGAATGTGGAACAAATCAAACATTCAACCCCCCGTCAAGAGATCTGGGTTCAATCCACTGCTCTTTTGCTCACCATGCCACCCCAATTTAGACCCATCCATTTACAAACCAGTCTTGACCCTGCTCCTCATGGGAACAGTCCAACCGAACTGCCAAGTCAGGTCCTTCCTGGACCAGAAACAAGCATCCTGGGGCCAGTTCCGGGGTATAACCCCTCATCAACTAGCCACTCCAATTCACACCACTCCAATCCAAAATAATCTGTGCCACTCCAATCCAAAACAATCTGCCCCACTCTAAAACAATCTGCCATACTCCAATCTGCCCAACTCCAGTCAAAAATAATCTGCCCCACTCCAATATAATAAGAATCTGCCCCACTTCAGTCTGCCCCAATTGAATCTAAAATAATCTGTCCCACTCTAGTCTTCTGCACTCCAATCTGCCCCACTCCAATCCGAAAACATCTGCCCCACTCTGAAACAATCTGCCCACCTGTCTGCCCAACTCCAGTCCAAAACAATACGTCCCACTTCAATGCAAAACAATATACCCCACTCCAATCTGCTGCACTCCAATCTAATATGATCTGCCCCACTTCAGTCTGCCCCAACCCAGTCCAAACAATCTGCCCCCCTACAATCTGCCCCACTCTAGCCCACACCACTTTATCTGCCACTCCAATCCAAAACAATCTGCCCACTCCAGTCCGCCCCAGTTCAATCTGTCCAACTCCAATTTAAACAATCTACACCACACCAATCCATCACACTCCAATCTGCCCCACTCCCACCTGTCCCACTCCAGTCTGCCCTACTCCAATCTACCCCACTCAAATCTGCTCCACTCCAATCCAAAACAGCCTTCCTCAATCTAATACATCCCACTCCAATCTGCCCCACTCCAATCTAAAACAATCTGCCTCACTCAATCTGCCCCACTCCAGTCCACTACAATCCTCCCCATCCAATCTGCCCCATCCAATCTGACCTCTCAAATTGAATCCATCTCAACTTTTTCCACCCACTCCATCCAAATTCACCCCACTCCAATCCACCACAATCCACCATACCCCACTCCAATCCAATCCACCCCACACCAATCCACTACATATCCAGCCCAATCCAATCTCCCCCACTCCAATACAATTAATCTCACCCTATCCAATCACCTACCTACCTCCCCAATCCACCCCACTCCAATACAATATACCCCACTCCAACACAAAACAATATGCCCCACTCCTGTCTGCCTCAGACTAATCTACCCCACTCAATCCAACACAATTTGCCCCACTCAATCCAAAACAATCTGCCCTACTCAATCCAAAAAATCTGTCCCACTCAACTGAGGAAATATGAATTTTTATGGTCAATTGTGTCCCCTATCTTAGACCCCAACGGCTCCATGTACATGCTACAAGTACATGTATGTTCCCTCCAGTTCCAGCTATGAAGACGCAAATACATGTGCGTCCAACGTTAACATGTCCTCTTTCGTATCTGCCATGAATGGGCCGGATATTCCATTCCCAAGTATGATTGGCCACCGACTTTATATGGTACACTTTTCACGTTTTACAGTTCAGGCGAGTAGGCCCTGAATTCTGCCATCAAGCCTTTTGTCTTTTTCTGCCTCTGAAATGCTCCAGCCTGGACCTGCATCTGTATCCATGAACTTTGTCTTACTCCCTGCGTGGCTAACGGTGCCTGACGCGGCCTGTTGCCTGCCAAAAACTGTATTCAGCCTTCAAGTTATCTGCTCCGTTCCTCACCCTATGCATTCCTGTCTAGTATTTTAGGTAAACATCCTTCCACCCACCGAGCAAAGGGCCCGGCCTCGCTGTCTTTATGCAAGTAATTCATAGCCCCTGTCACCATGGAAGATTCCTGCCCCCTCGCATCTCATGTAGACACATAGACGCTTGTACATGCACTAACAGTCAGTATAGAATAGATTCCGTCCGAGAGACCTTTCCTTTTGGATAAAACAGTTCCTTAAACAAAGATATTAGATACGATTTGGGATTAGGTTGACCTGACCCCCAGACTTCTGTCTCCACATGTAGAGCTAAATGTCAATTTCCCTTCACCCTCTAGTTGCACGTCAATCACACGTCATGCGGCTGCGCGCGCATCTCTGCCAAATATTTCTGCTGACACTGCAGGATTCTCTTATGGATCCACCCACTTGTGACATCATTTTAAATGACGTTTCTAGTATACGCCTACTATTACGCCTATTTTCATTACGTATGTGTATTCTTATCTGTATTATCAGCTGTTACGCCTCCTGCATCTGTCTTAATGCAATGCTTTTCATATATATATTGTTACTTGTCAATAATGTATTGCCTATCCCTTCCTGAACCTTCGTGATGATGGAATATGATTGCCTGGTTCGAACCATAATTCCTTTGTAAGGAATAAAGTCCTTTTCAGAACCTCTAATACCACGGATTCTGCCTCTTATTTTGACTGAGTTATTCTTACTAGACTTTACCGCATAAAAAATAGTACAGGTAATTTAAATATTTACCACATAAATTGGCGCCCGAATAGGGACACTTTCTCATCTCACGCGCCGGAGGTGCGTTGCAGGCCCGGTCCCCTGCTACAGCTGAACGGACAAAAACGCGTACCCGCAGGATTTCCTGTATCTCCCTCCGGCCAAGCGGGGGTGACTGAGGCTGCGATCAACACCCAGACGAGGCGGTGAGAAGTGCGAAGTATCCCGACCAGAGCCTAGCTGAGAGAGCAAGATCCGAGGTATACAGAGGCCCACCAGGTTCCGAAGTTCCGAGTCGAGTCGAGTCCAGTCGAGTCCAGTCCGGTCCAGTTCAGTTCAGTTCCGAGGCCTTCCGTTCCGTTCCGTGCTACCCGGTGAGTACCGTTGCCGGGGAGGCATTTAGACGTGCACATTAATTTGTGCCGGTCATGACGGGTTTGGGTACACAAATCCGGTCTGCACTGTTTTAGCAGTGTATCTGTACTGTTTAGCAGTATATCTAGTATGTTCATGTATATAATTCAGTATTATCTAGTATTAGTATTATGTCAGTGACTAGTTTTCTTCTAATTATCATTGTTCGTTAAACGTTAAATGTTAAATGTTTTAATAGGTTTTAAAATTGTGGTATGAATGAGTGTTCATTTTTGTGTTTATCGTATTAATTGTGTTCAAGTCCAGTTTGAGTAAGAATCAAGTAGCAAGGTTTAAAGATGCCGTTCTTTTCAAAATTAAGACAGATCAAAACTAGAAAAGGAGTACTCGAAGAAGCTGTTCCCATTCCACCTAGGGACACTCCAGGGCACTTTATGTATCATAAACATGGCCTAGATGCCGTATTATATCTTGACTTATGGGTGGACTACACCAAGGATCTAGCAGAAAGTCAGAGGTGGCCCACAGCTGGGACATGGGATGCAGATTGCATCATGAGAGTAGAAGAAGAATTATGGAAAAAGAAAGCCAGACAGTCACAGAAAGATGCCATTGAACTATGGCGTAAAGAATCGCATAGGCGCACAGAGAAAGCGCTCAGACAGGAAGAGAAAAGTAGGGAGAACGCTAATAAAGCCCGAGAAAACGTATTAGTTGAGGAAGGTATCCGAGTAAAAACAGAACAAGTAGACAGACAACGGAACACTCTTATGAATGGTATGTATCCTCTTTTGGCCGAAGGTTTACCTAAGGCCACCCCGGAAATACCGAAAGATTTGACACCCCCATTACTTCCGATTAAAGCACATCCCAAGACCGCAAAAGATATTTTCCTTTCCTCCTATTTAGACGATGTAGCTCCCGAATATGTTAATGATCCACCACACACGCCACCTGTCGATGGTGCTCAACCCCGAGATCATCCGCCCCCACCTTCGCAACAACAAACTCCTCCGCACAATCCAACAGGTCCATCTGTTTCCACCGCTTTTCCTGCATCCACAGTTTCTACCTTACATCCCACAAATCCTTTTGTGCCTAGCACCTCAGAAGGTGCGACTGGAGGTGCGACAGCAATTTTTGCCACGCCACCGTCACGAAGTAAATCGTCTCTTAGAGATTTAGCAAACCAACGTACACCCCAAATAGCAACGTCCGACATGTTTAAGGAACATCTTGTGGATTGTAGATATGATCCAGTGCCCGGTAAAAATGACAGAATGCTGCTATCATCACTACGTATACGACGAGCTTCACTATATTTAACGACACTACCAGGAATGATTAATCATCTAGACAATATATATCGCTTTGTCCAAACAGGGCAAGGCCCTGAAAGTATTGACGAAGCCATGGATTACCAGAAAGTGGATATACAGAGATTACTGTTACGCTTCTTTATAAACTGCTTGATCAGAGACAAAGACAGGCCTGGGGTAGATCAGGATGAAATGCAAGTACTTACCAGATGGGGTCAGAATATATCAGAGGGAAAACATGATAAACAGACGTGTATAGTAGCTATGTGCAGAAAGATCCGCAAAGAAATAGAACGAATACATAAAGCCAGAATGGAGGCAGACAAAACTGAATCAGAGGGAGAGGAGGAGGAAGAATCAGAAATGCCCACAGGACAATTAGAAACGATAGCTTATGTAGGTAGGGGAAGACCTTGTAACAATACCAGATACTTTACTGATCCGATACGTCCGATACGTCCAGAATGTAACAGACATTTTCAAGCCCCTATGCTAAATACGAAGTCCCCTGAACACTTATTCCAGGCTGCTGATAAATTACTCCGAGGCCGAAGGGGGTATCACACGCTCGATTCTATGGATGAACAAGAATTAGCCAGGTCAGCAGTACAATGGGCTGACAGTTCTGAAAAATACAGTGATGATGCGCTAGCACACACGTTTTTGAATCTTACCCCAGACGAACAGCGTTTAGCTAGTATATACATGATACAACACCTCCTTATATTATATAGAAGCCAACACTCCGATCCTGGTGCCCTACCTGATATACTGATAGAATTACTCACGAACAAATGGAGAGGTTCAGGTACTGATTTAATTAAAGAAATTCTAGAGTATCGACACCAGTACATTGTCTTCGTATGCCCAGAACATGTTTCAGTTCCCCCCAAGGAAAGAAAAACGTATCACATAGACAGACAGAATCCCTTACGCGAAGTGCACCCAGTCAGAGGTGATGACAATACTTTTAAACGCGTGTTTGTATACACGCCCATAACTAAAATTGAACTATTAGAAATGAAGAAAGTAGTACCTAGCCATGACAAGGACCCAGCAGGTTTCCACCGTGAGATAAAAGACATGTTACTCATGGGAGAGTATACATACCCTGACATTATGAAAATATTAAAAGTCTTATTACCTGCCGGTATTTACGAGAAACTCAAAGAAAAGGAATGGGAGGTGGGAGACCAAAAGATAGATTGGACAGCATTAGAAAACGGAGAAAAGGCCCGAGCTGCAGGTTCAGGGCTTGGGGAAAAGACTACAGCATTACCAGGATTATTAGTGCAGGTACTACCACGTTTATTGACTACGAAAAAGGAAGACTGGGGTGCAATTTCAGCCTGTAAGCAAAAACAAGATGAAGATACTAGTGATTTCTATTCCCGATTTGAAAAATGTTTTGGTATTAATAGTGGCATAAAAGCAAGTAGTGAGTCGTATCCACATCTGTTTGTGACAAAATTAGTTGAAAATTCCTTGCCCCAAGTTAAGAGTAGAGTACTGAAATTCGAGAGCACTTGGCAAGGTAACACACCGTCTCAGATGTTACAAATGTTACAATATCATCACAACAGAATTAGGGAAGAACAAGAACATGAACAAAGACGTATGAAAGACACGAAAATGAAAATGCTTGTTGCCCAGTCAGTTCCAGCTGACGGTCATAAAAAGGGTATGACACAGTCCAATGATTCAGCGGGTCCTGTTAGAGGGACATGCAACTATTGTAAACAGCCAGGTCATTATATACACGATTGCGCAGTTCTAAAACATAATATCTCTACGGGTATAACGAAGGAGAGACCACGTCCGCCTAGACAGGATCAGATCCAACAACAAGTACCTCAGAATATACAGCCTATGCCAGCTGTACAACAGACCGCACCACAACAACAACAACAGCCACAGCCTATTGCTGCAACACAAACCACGACACAACAGATGTACCAGTATGCACAAAATGACTACCCAGAGTATCAGCGCTACACATGAAATAGCCTAGAGAGGGAAGTTGGCCTACCCCTTATTGAGGTTCCCGTAGATCAAGAGGGTCCTTACGTACAGAGTCAAGTATTAGGGAAAGACAGAAAGTTTCTACTCGATACAGGGGCAAGCAGAACCACTATCAGTCATAGCGAAGTCCCAGGGGCACCCCTCTCAGGCTCACAAAATATTTCCCTTGGTTTTTCAGGAAAGCCCACTATTAACGAAGTATCGCAACCACTTACATTCACAGTTGGTCCATTGACACGGACTACAGATCTATTGCTTACGAAATCATGTCCAGAAAACTTGTTAGGTATAAAAACATTGAAAGCTCTAGGAGCTATAATATGCTGTTCTCCGGACGGAGTACGACTATTTTTGCGTGACTTTAAAGGTCACTACGTGTCTAGAGACATGGATCACCGGTTACAGAATCTACCTGCACATTTATGGGCGCAAGGCCCCACTGATGTAGGTTGTATGCACATTACACCATATCGAGTCACACTCAAAACAGGAGTAGTACTACCACGAATGCGACAATACAAATTACCACCAGATGCTGTAGTGGCTTTACTGCAAATCATTGACGAGCTCATTGCACAAGGAGTGGTTGTAGAAACCGACTCCAATATATGTAATTCTCCGATTATTCCGATTCTTAAACGAACTGATCCAAAAGCACCCCCAGTATATCGATTAGTTATTGATCTGCGAGAATTAAACAAATGCATTGTACCACAATACCCCGTGGTCCCGGATATTTCTTCATTACTGACAGCTATTGATTCAGAAGCAACGTTCTTTACTGTAATTGACCTCAAGAACGCCTTCTTCAGCGTCCCAATCGATCCGGAAAGCCAATATTTGTTCGGATTCAGTTTAAATGGACGAAGTTTTAAATTCACACGCGCACCTCAAGGATTCACAGAAAGCCCCAGCATCTATAGCCAAGCACTGAAAAGAGAACTTGACAGTATCCACATGCCAGCTAACACTGCCCTGCTTCAATATGTCGATGATCTGCTGATCACCGCCCGAAGCGAACCTGAATGTGAAAAAGCATCACTGACGGTTTTACATTTTTTAGCCGACAAGGGGCACAAAGTGTCCCCTTCAAAATTGCAATTCTGTGTCCAGCAAGTTGTGTACCTTGGGCACTTGCTGTCCAAGGGGGGAAGACAGCTTACACCCGACCGCATCCAGTTAATTGTTAACATGCCGCCACCCAGGACACAAAAGGAGGTGCGGGCATTCATAGGCCTCACTTCGTATTGCAGGCAGTGGATCCCTCAATATGCATTTCTAGCAAAACCACTCATTCAGTTGACAACACAGGAGGCAGCGACATCGACTGTCCTCCCTTGGACTCCAGAACATACACAAGCTTTTGAAGACTTAAAGAAAGCTTTATGCCAAGCACCTGTTTTAGCAACACCATGTTACAGCAAACGTTTTACACTCTTTGTCACGGAACGTGAAGGTACTGCTTTGTCAGTACTCACACAGGAACAAGCAGGATCACACAAGCCATGTGCTTATTTTTCTAGTACATTAGATCCCGTAGCTCAGGCTCTTCCTGCGTGCCTGAAATCAGTCGCAGCAACAGCTTTAGCAATCAGACAAAGCGATGCCGTAGTGTTAGGACATCAATTGACAGTACAAGTACCACACGCAGTAGAGGTTCTCTTGAACCGGACCCAAACACAACACTTGACTATAGCAAGACTGACGGGTTATGAATTGACATTGTTCCAGCCACACATAGAAATCAGACGTTGTAGTACATTAAACCCTGCCACACTTTTGCCATTAAGTGGAACAGACCCATTGGCACATGATTGTATTGAAGTTATTACTATTACAACGAAACCCAGACAAGACTTGACAGATATTCCACTATCAGATCCAGACCTGACATTATATGTAGATGGTTCATGCATGAGAACAAATACAGGAGAGTTAGTGGCCGCTTATGCAGTCACAACAGACACTGAAGTTATTGAAACAAATTGTATCGATACCTTGTCAGCTCAAGCAGCAGAGCTTATCGCTCTGACACAAGCCTGTATTCAAGCCAAAAATAAGAAAGTCAACATATACACAGATTCACGTTATGCATTCGGAGTCGTCCATGACTTCGGAGTCCTTTGGCGAGAGAGAGGTTATTTAACTTCTCACGGTGCCAACATTCAACACGGTCCCCTTATTCAAGCTCTGTTAGATGCAATACATCTGCCGACTGCAATATCGATTATGAAGTGTAAAGCCCATACAAAAGTGACTGACATTATTTCTCAGGGTAACGACCTAGCTGACAGAACAGCTAAACAGACTGCTCAGAATCAGACTCATCCAACTGACACGACAAAGACAATAGTTCCGACACCAACACACTGCATGACAGTTAAGGATCCCGCCCTTGATGTAATTGATATACAGACACATGCCACACCAGAAGAAATAAAGAGATGGACTGAATTAGGAGGGATCCAAACGGATCAAGGATGGATGACGAAGGGAAAATCTATATGGTTTCTCCCCGACTCAATGGTTCAAGTCATCATTAACACAATACATAGTCCAGCGCATCTAAGAGAGAAAGCTATGTTAGACAGTATTCAACACATTTGGTTCAATAAACACTTGCGAGCAGCAGCTAAACAGAAAGTACGTACCTGCATGATTTGTTGTCAGTTCAATCCAGGAAAAGGCGTACTTGTAGAACAGGGTGGATTTCAACCCCCGATCACCCTTTTGAAGTCCTCCAGATGGATTATATCCAGATGGAACGATGTCGAGGATTCAAATATGTCCTCGTAGTTGTATGCGCTCTTTCCCGGTGGACAGAGGCGTATCCCGTCTCAGATTACACTGCCCCGACTACTGCTAAACAGTTAGTTCGAGAATTCTTCCCACGGTATGGTTTGCCCCGTATCGTGTACTCAGATAATGGCCAGCCGTTCTCATCCGAGTTAATGAAGCACATTTAACTCTTGTTAGGCTATCAATGGAAATTCCACTGTGTCCGACATCTCGAGGCAGCAGGTCTCGTGGAACGTCATAATCAGACCCTGAAAATACGACTTGCAAAAATCTGTAGAGAGAAAGGTGTCGACTGGATAGTAGCCTTACCGGTTGCGCTCTTTTACATGAGAATGGTAGCACATTCTCGAACAGGGCTATCCCCGTATGAGGTGATCTTCGGTAGGCCACCAAATATGTGGGGGACGCCTATACCTCGTAAGATCACTGATGTTGATTGTAATATGCTGACAGATTACCTGGCTTCCTTGAGGTCTGCACTACAATCTTGTTGTTCACAGGTAGCTGCAGCTTTTCCCGATAACACTGAGGTAAAGCCTCATGAAGTGGTTCCAGGTGACCTGGTACTGGTGAGGAACTTCGACAGGAGGAGTCCGTTGGAGCCTCGCTGGCAACAACCGAAACTCGTTTTACTGACCACGAGGACAGCCGTGAAGATAGAGGGCCGCAAAGGGTGGTTGCACTCGAGTCATATCAAGAAATTTCATGGACTACCATCGGATTTAAACGTCCAGCCCTGCATTCCCTCACCGACTGACTCAAAACTTCCCTTGGTGGAAAAGACAGAAAAAGAGAACTATAAACTGAAACTAAGGTCTAGCAAGTCAGACAATTCGATTGTTTAAGTCCTCTCCAAGGTGAATCGGTTGAATTAAGTCTTTGACATGCATCCTCTAGACCGAATGAGAGAGAAAAATAGACAGAAACAGCTCAAGAAACATGCATACTGTAAATCACTTCATAGTCACTGTATAGTGACATTGTTGATTATGTTTTTTCTAAGTCTTATTATTATTACTGTAAGTATGCTGTTACATATGTACTATCCTATTTTCAAGCGTGCTTACAATGCTACTGCCGAACATTCTTTTAGCGAATTACCTCCGCATGAGTTGTCCTATAGATTTGCGCTGCGCAATAACACATTCATTAGTATGTTACATCATTCTCATCAGACCAGCAATGCTACAAATTGTTGGATATGTGGCCGACTCCCTCCCTATCAGAAATACAGGGGAGTTCTGCCCCTCTTTCCGTATCCATTCACACACAATGGCTCCTGTGGAGCATGGTTTAGTTTGATTAATTCCCTAGATTCAAATTCAGTAGTTTATCAAGACAACTGGGTATGGGGAAACCTGAACCTAGTTTTACTTAAAGTCTGCTACCCTAACAAGGAGGGACTTCCCAAAAGAACAGGGACTGATCTAGAAAATGAAGTATATGGATTAGGTAACTTTACACTTAACCTCATGATCCTGAATGTTGAATCCGAAGCTACACCAATCTTGCCCGCTATGTCAGTATTTCCAGTTAGAGGCGAATTATGTGTAAGAAAGAATGGTTCAATACACATGGGCCATAGTAAATGTACCACTGTAATAGAATTCAGTGATAAAGGCAAGTCTACATTTAGAGCTTCTCGTCACTCCTACTTCATCTGTGGTCACACCGCATACATACGCCTACCCCTAGATTGGGATGGTACCTGTTACATTGCATTCCTTCTGCCACCTGTTTTCCTAGCCCCGCCTGATTATCATAGGAATACCCATTTAGTACACAGTAGACAACAGAGAGATCTCCCGATTGTCGACTACACTGAAACAGCATGGGAGAAATACACAGATTTCAATAAAGGTTTCTTTCCCTACATAGGTACAGTCACTAATAGTAAGCTGATACGTAGATTAACTAGAACCCTTGAAGCAGTAGTGAATGAAACTACTTCCGCCTTAGGAAACTTAACAGAGGAGCAGTCTGCGATGCGGATTGTTGTTCTTCAAAATCGTCTTGTCCTTGACGTCATTCTGGCCGATAGGGGTGGAGCTTGTAGGGTCATCGGATCAAGTTGCTGTGTTTTCATACCAGAAAACGCGCCGTCAGTATATAAAGCCATAACTCGACTTCATAAGATCGTAAGCCAGATACACCAGAATCCAGGCACCTGGACTTGGTCCGGTTGGTTCTGGAGCGTGTTGTCAGCCTGGGGATGGAGGATCCTATCCTTCCTAGGTATTGGCTTTCTCATACTATTCAGTTGCTGCTTGTGTCTACAATGTGGGCCAGCGATTTGTGGTCTGTGTGCCACATCGTGTATCCCGCCTTCGAGTTTTCATTCAAGATCCCGGAAAAAGAAAGAAGAACAAATGATGTTACATGAACAGATTGATGGATTCCTGAAGATCGATATTTCCTGAGGGTCCGTAGGGGACAAGGAGGGAATGAGGAAATATGAATTTTTATGGTCAATTGTGTCCCCTATATTAGACCCCAACGGCTCCATGTACATGCTACAAGTACATGTATGTTCCCTCCAGTTCCAGCTATGAAGACGCAAATACATGTGCGTCCAACGTTAACATGTCCTCTTTCGTATCTGCCATGAATGGGCCGGATATTCCATTCCCAAGTATGATTGGCCACCGACTTTATATGGTACACTTTTCACGTTTTACAGTTCAGGCGAGTAGGCCCTGAATTCTGCCATCAAGCCTTTTGTCTTTTTCTGCCTCTGAAATGCTCCAGCCTGGACCTGCATCTGTATCCATGAACTTTGTCTTACTCCCTGCGTGGCTAACGGTGCCTGACGCGGCCTGTTGCCTGCCAAAAACTGTATTCAGCCTTCAAGTTATCTGCTCCGTTCCTCACCCAATGCATTCCTGTCTAGTAGTTTAGGTAAACATCCTTCCACCCACCGAGCAAAGGGCCCGGCCTCGCTGTCTTTATGCAAGTAATTCATAGCCCCTGTCACCATGGAAGATTCCTGCCCCCTCGCATCTCATGTAGACACATAGACGCTTGTACATGCACTAACAGTCAGTATAGAATAGATTCCGTCCGAGAGACCTTTCCTTTTGGATAAAACAGTTCCTTAAACAAAGATATTAGATACGATTTGGGATTAGGTTGACCTGACCCCCAGACTTCTGTCTCCACATGTAGAGCTAAATGTCAATTTCCCTTCACCCTCTAGTTGCACGTCAATCACACGTCATGCGGCTGCGCGCGCATCTCTGCCAAATATTTCTGCTGACACTGCAGGATTCTCTTATGGATCCACCCACTTGTGACATCATTTTAAATGACGTTTCTAGTATACGCCTACTATTACGCCTATTTTCATTACGTATGTGTATTCTTATCTGTATTATCAGCTGTTACGCCTCCTGCATCTGTCTTAATGCAATGCTTTTCATATATATATTGTTACTTGTCAATAATGTATTGCCTATCCCTTCCTGAACCTTCGTGGTGATGGAATATGATTGCCTGGTTCGAACCATAATTCCTTTGTAAGGAATAAAGTCCTTTTCAGAACCTCTAATACCACGGATTCTGCCTCTTATTTTGACTGAGTTATTCTTACTAGACTTTACCGCATAAAAAATAGTACAGGTAATTTAAATATTTACCACACAACCCAAAGCAATCTACCCCACTCCAATCCAAAACAATCTGCCTCACTTCAATCTCTCCCACGTCAAACCAAAACAATGTGCCTCACTCCAATCTGACCATCTCCAATCTGCCCCACTCCAATCCAAAACAATCTGCCCCACTCTAGTCTATAACAATCTTCCCTACTCCAGCCTGGCCAACTCTAATACAAAACAATCAGCCCCACTCCAATCTGCCGCATTACATCTACCCCACTCCGATCCACCACACCCCACTTCAATCCACCTCACCTCACCCCAATACAATCCACCCCACCTCAGTCCAATCCACCCCAATCGAATCCTCCCACTGCAATCAACTCCACCTCACTGCAATTGAATCCACTCCACCCCATACCAGCCCAATACACTCCACTGTAGTTCACCCCACCCCACTCCTATCCGCCTCACTCCCTTAGATCTCACTCCCTTCCACCCCACTCCAATCTAATCCCCCTCACTCCAATCCAACCCAGCCCACTCCAATCCACCACACTGTAGTCCATTCACTGTAATCTAATCCTACCCACCCCACCCCATTTCCATCAACCCCACTACAATCTAGTCCACCCCACTCCACTGCAGTCCAATCCACACCACACTACTCCCCTCACTGTACCCACATCCAATCTACCCCACCCCAGTTTGGTCCACCCCACTGAATCCAATCCATTCAGTCCACCACCCTCCAATCCACTTACTCGAGTTCAATTCACCCCACTCCAGTCCAATACACCCCACTCCAATTCAATCCACCGCTCTACAATCCACCCCTTCAGTCAAGTCCAATCCACTTGCTCCACCCCACTCTAATTTCCCCACTCCAAAGGACCCTACTCTATTCCAATCCACCCTACCCCAGTTCCATCCACCCCACAGCAATCTAATCCAACCACTCCAATTCACCCCAATCCAATCCACCTCTCCCCATTTCAATACACCCCACTTCAAATCAATCCACTCCATCCAGTCCATGCACTCCAATCCACCCCACTCCACTCAATCCAACCCACTCTACCCCAATACAATCCACCCCAATCTACTCTGATCCAGTCTCCCACTACCTCATTCCACTGCAACCCGCTTCACTGTATTCCATGCCACTTAACTCCACTCTAAGTCACTCCACTTCATGCCACTCCACTCTATGACACTGCACTCTACAACTCTCTGCCACTGAACCACTAAACTATACTCCCCTCTACTCAACTCTACAACACTCTAGTCCCCCTACTCCACTCTAAAACACTCTACTTTAACAAATCCAGTCTACAACACTCTACTCCCCCTCCCACTCTACTCTGGGCCACTAACTTTTAGCTACACTCACACTAACACTAAGTTTTAGTCACACTGGTGAACAACATGCCAAAAACACATTGCCCAAGCCAATAGCTCTTGTATAGGTGAGACCTATTGGCTTTGTCAATACTTGTTCTCTTCTGAATCCTCCTATGGTTGTTGTTAGACCTGACATCCTTGGCGTGGTTTTCCCCTGTCTTTTTGGCTCTGCCAACTGTATTTTTGCTGTGTGCTGGATTTTGTTTTTGTTGGTCTAGATGCTTTGGTCACTTTGCCACTGCTGATCAGCGCCAAAGTGCAAGCGCTCCCTCTGTAAATTGTGAATATGGATTGGTGTTTCCATGATTGGCTTGTTTGACTTACTCCTAAGTCCCTGTTACAGTGCACTGTGTGTGTCCAGGGTCTGTAAATCAAATGCTGCTGGTAGGCCTGCAGCACTGATTGTGCCACCCACATAAGAAGCCTTTCAAAGGGGTCTCAGGCCTGCCACTGCAGTGTCAGCACGCAGTCTCTACTGCCATGTCGACCTGGCAAGTGCACCCACTTCCCAGGCCCTAACCTTCCCTTTTATTACATGTGAGTCACCCTTAGGTGCAGTGTATGTGAAAGGTAGGAAATGTACTGATGTGTGTGACATGTCCTGATAGTGAAATATAGTGTATTTTGTTTTCCCTATTGAAAGGCTAGCGATAGAATGGGAGTTTATGTATAACATCTTATAAGTATAACTTTCCATTGGGACAAGGTAGAAAGGAGGAGTTTAGTATGCCTGAACTCAAAATATAAAAATGCATCTTTAAGTAAAGTATCTCGGGTGTTTGAAAACACCACTTTTAGAAAGTGGGTATTTTCTTGCTTAGCCAGCATGTGTGCCTCTGCTGGTTTGTGGATTGACTGTCTGGCTTTGGAGTGACAGGGGCTGGGTTGTGCATTCAATGTAGACAGCCACTGAGGGAGGTGGGGGAGATGTGTGTCCTGCATCTTTACTGGATGAGTCAGGGCTGGGCTGAATAGACCTGGCCTGTATTTAGAGTAGGGGGAGGAGATTTCCTTGCAGCTGAATGGGCCTGGTCTGCCATACACAATGCTGTCTCTCCTCCCAGGAAGCTGGACCAGAGAGGACAAAACTGGCTTTGACTGAGCACAGAGCCTCTCTGCCACAAGAGAACAAAGAGAAATTGAGTATAAATATTGGGGCCTAGACCCCAGAACTTTAGAATACTTCTGGACTCAAGAGGAACCTCTGCCAAGGAGAAGAGCTGGAAAAGCTGAGGGAGAAGTACTGCCCATTTACTGTGTGCTCCCTGGGGTGGGCCTGCAGTGACTGTTTCTGCCAAGGAGAGGACACAGACATTGCTGTGTCCCCTGCTTGAGGAAGATCTCTAAGGGCTTGAAGTAGAGCTTGCCTCCCGTTATTAAGTCTCAGGGATACAAAGACTTCACCACCAGCTCCCCTGAACTTCCTAGCTGGGAGTTCTGACCTGTCAAGAGATGCCTGTTTTTTTGTGTTTGGCCTCTGGAGATTGTTCCTGCTGCTGGAAGCTGGGAAAAGAGAAGCAACTAAAGAAGCGTGGTACATCCACACCAGTTTCCGATGCAACACTGCCGTGCAGGAAGAATTCCCACACATCGCCATCGTGCCACTGAAGAAACCAACACAGCGCTTGCCCGCGGCTGGCGTAATCGCCACACACCGAGCCTTGTGCACAGATCTCTGAAGCACGAGATCACCACTCAGATTCCGATGCCGGCTCTGCTGTGCGACTACAAGAACCGATGCATCGTGGGACCGCGAATTTAGGGATCAACGCAGCGCCGTTGCCACCGCTGCATCAAGTACCGACACATCCCGAAGCCTCACGCATCGCACCAGGACACCAAGTCTACAACAATGCCAGGCCGCAGTAAGAAATCAACACATCACCTTCTGGCACAGTAAGAAACCACTGTATCACCTCCTCTTCAGTAAGGAACAGATGCATCACCTTTGCCGCGTGGCACTAAAGAACCGATGCATCACCTTCCCTGCGCATAAGGAAGCGATTCTTCACCTTCCCTGCGGCTGTTTTTGTTTATGATTTTGACGCATCCAAGGTACTTTGTGTTGAAAGTGTTGCATCTATAGTTTGCTATGGACAGAACAGTTTTTACCTCCTAAAAAGTCACACCTTGATAACTGTATGTTGGATTTTTGTAGTTTTGGTCTTGTTTGGTTTAGATAAAGATTACTTATTTTTCTAAACTGGTGTGGTGTCCATTTGTAGTGTTTTCACTGTATTACTGTATGTGTGCACAAATGTTTTACACACTGCCTCTAAGAGAAGCCTGTCTGCTCATGACAAGCTACCAAGGGGTTGAGCAGGGGTTATTTTAGAAGTGTATCCAGTTTACCCTGACTAGGAAGACGTTTCCCAACTTGGAAAAAGGTGCAAACCATTGCGGAGAGAACCCCATTTCTACAGTTGTCTCCAGAAAGGACACTACTTCTTACTTCCGCTCAAGGTGACATCCACAGCGACCCTTTACCCTAAATTCAAGTTTATCACGTATGAATATATTTATCCTTTTATTGTTGCATATATGGGACAATCTTGGTCGTCCAGGGATGGATCATCAACCCTGTTTTAATGGAAAACCATTCAGACAGTTTGATAAACCCATTCCAGCAAATCTTCTTTTGCACTCTGCAATAAAAAATGTTATATCACAGAAATTGTAGGATCTGGATCAAGTTATGATCCCGAAATTCATGAATCATTGATATCGTCTTTAAGGTACTACTGTCTACCAAGGTGGTTGCCATACTTGCTAGCTTCTTGGGTGGTGTTCCATGACCCTCGGAGATGTATTGTTGATGGAGCACCTCATAGGACATATTATGGCCTGGACCTCATTTTTGGAGCTGAAACTTGGCCTTTGATAGTGTCTGTTTGTTTGGCCTTAGCAGCAAGAGCTTTTGTGTGGCTAGATGTCAGGTCTGGGTTTGAGATTGTAATGTTGAATGTGTCCCTAGGCCAACATCATAAAACTTTATTTTTATTGTCTAATACTTTTGGTCACGCTTTGGATGATATGCTTCACAGAGCTTCTTAGGTGTGCAAACATTCCTTGCCATTTTTGTCTAAATATTTACCTTTGCACTAAGTTCGACCATACGTCAAGCCTACTTCCATCTATCAGGATACTTTTCATCAAGAATAGTCAGCCAAGTCTATTAATTATTCCAAGTATAGTTGGTTCCTTCAGTGGGTTTGGAGATGAGTATTGCACCAATCTCCTTCTAAGCCTCCACAGCACTCATATCTCTGTTGGCGGTCATTGTCAATCCTACCTAGATGTATCGAGACTATCCATTACAGATCTTTGGGTTCATAAAGACATTACTCAAAAGTGCACACTAGAGGTTTTGGTGACCTGTCCTGATTGCAATTTCATGAACATCAATTGTCCTTAGGACACTGTTTGCCAGTCGTTACAGAAGAAGAATTATCATGCTTGTTTTTTTTGCCGAAAAATTACATGAGGAGTCAGATTGGGAATCAGTCATTCCACAGTAAACCGCTACATGTTCATAATCCATGTCAAAAAGAATGCTTTACAACAAAATCATCTCTTTGGTTCTCACAGACAGGTTTATTACCTCCCTCAGCCTAGAGACCACATACCTATACTTTCCCATTTATCAAGCTTAATTAAAGTATCTCTGATTTGTGGTGTGGTACTTACATTTTTAGTTGTGGGTTCTGTATTTCAGTCTCAAATCTGCTAACGGTGGAGAAGTGTGGCTCAATGGTTAGAGCGGCAGACCCTGATGCAGAGGTCTGGCCCGGACCAGGGTTCAATTCCTGCCTCGGCGGGTCTTGGGCTCAATTTCCCCCGACCTGATAATTCTCGCCTCGGTGCCTATTCTAATCATGGGTCCAACTCTGCTACTCTGGGCAATAGCTTGCTTAATCTCCACAACGGCCCCAAAAGCGCTAGGATGCCTGGCTTCACCTTGGTGGTGCCCAGCAGTGGGCACTTCACAGGGAAAGGCCAGGAAGGGTTCCACAGCGGTATGTGCACAGCGCCTGAGAGACCCTTTCGGGGGTGTGCGGAGAGCTATATAAATGCACTACATTTACATTTTACATTAGGATGGAGGTTGGAAATTCTCCGACCTTTGGTCAGAAACTTTCCAACCCCCATCTTCGGTTTCAATTCTGACCAGCTGATTATGTATCAGCCATCTGAAATTGAAACTGGCCGGTCATTCTGGCTGGCTTCTGACGGACCCGCCTGCCAGTTGGAACCGTGTCGTAATCCCAAAGGGCGGGCCTTTCTGCCCTTGGGATCACGGTGCACGGTTTCCGGTAGAGTTTCCATGACGGCCTTTCTAACATGGAAACCCTGTCAGGAAGCATGTTTGGGAGCCCCCTGCAGGTCTCTCTTGTGTGTGGGACCTCCTGTTGGGGGCCGAGGGGGCACCCATAGTGCCCCCCTGTTAATCCCTGAACCCTGTGGCAGGCACATTGAGGTGCCTACCACGGGGTGTAGGGATGAACAACACCTTCCATTTCCCTATGGGAGCATGTACTATGGCAGGTTTACGGCCGTAATGCATGCTTTCATAAGGAAACATCCTTTCATAGGGAAATTTCGGTATGCGGCTGAACAGTGTTCGGTCACATCCTAATGAGGTGGGCGGGACCCCGACTGGAGGCCGGTCGGTCCCATTTTAAAGACGGTGTCGGGCAGACGCAAGTGCGACCGACATCGTAATCGCCCCCTGTGTGTTCCTGAAAATTCTATCTCCTTTAATAAGTCTCCTACACAGTAAGGGCATTTCAATACACCCCTACAAAAAAGACTGGATGACCTCTACAGGTTCAGCATCCTTAGTCCAGACTGCTACCTCTAGCGTATGTGAGGTCCTTTGTCAACATGGATTCCTTCTCAGCCTTTACAAATCTCAGCTCATTCTGACTCAGAATCTTCCATTCATTTATGCCTAACTCTAAACAGAACTGTCCTCCAAATACAGTCTCATCTTCAGCGTTTTATGATTAAGAGACTGTCCCCTGCTCAAGACTGGCTGAGAGTCCAGTGTGATATGGTAACAGGGCCAGCTTAGTCGCTAGTGGTTCCTGGTGCAGCAATCTTTTTTGACCCCCCCCCCTATGACCACCTCCTCCTCGGATTCCCTCACTACCTCCCGACAAAAGTACCCCTCATCTCTCTATAGCCGCTCTCTCACATACATTTCATTTGTTTTAACACACTGGTAAAGGTTGGCTTTACTAATCTACTCAGCTATCCATAAAAAATACAGATCTGTTCTTCGAAGCAGGCTTATTAATCCTCTGGGCTACTATATGGCGAGTTGAAATTCCCACTACTCAAAATTCCTATCTCTCTCTGTCTCTCTAGCTGGAACATTAATCATTAGAGAAGTTGTGACATTTATATTGCTTCCTGACTGCTGGACGCACAAGGAACTCTGCAGCAGATGCTTTTGAATCATAAGTTCTTTCTAAAAACAAGACAGTGCCTCCCCTCCAGATCACCGCCCAGTGCAGCTGCACCGGCCGCACCGCCCTAAAGCCAGCCCTGCATGGCAAGCATAGGAATTCTTTCTATCTAGCTTCAGTAATGATATTGCTTACCTCTTGGCAAGACCACATCTTGTGATAGTCTCAAAGTATACCCTGCAACTCTGTATTCCATTTAGTCTTCTACTAGATGCCTCTATTATTTTCTCCTCTGAGATTCACAATGAACTGGTTCAGAGAAGAGTAACCTCAAGGAATCCTCTTCTCTCACCAATCTTCTGTTTCTCACAATGGATTCTTCAAGTGTGGGCGGGAAAGCCATATTTTGTTACATAGCTGCACAGTCCTCTGAACACTGCCTCTATTCCTGGAGAGCCCTACTGTAATAATTGTGCTGACATCACGGCATCCGAGGCCTATGTAAATCAACAGTAGCCACTGATATAATAACCCTTTCTGCAATATATATATATATATATATATATAGATAGATATATAGATATATATTTTTTTTAAATTTTTTTAAAAAAAAAAACCTTTATTGAGATAGTGCATGGTACATCAGTACAATAACCGCATCATATCAGATAATGTATCAATTCACATGTATAAAACATCTTCCCGCACCAGAACACGTTTGAGTATAACTCCTCCCCCCTCCCCCCAAACAATTACGATGCAGGCTCAGGAATCTCATCTTAAAGTCCAACATGTTTCAGTACAGACTATCATCAGATATAGCAGTCCACCATTTATCTCCAATCTTACACTGGCAAGGCAACAGTGAATACCCCGTCATCCCTGACATGCGAATACCCCATGTTCAGCATTCCAAGTCACCCTCATTGTCCCCGAACAGAGATAGAAAAACACGTTCAGCTCACTAGCCCAGTGCTTCCGCCCTAATGCTGTGGAGAGCTTACTCTCGGGTACCCCTCCTGAGAGGAGTCTACAAAAAGGAGCTAAAGGGGCAGAGAACAGGTCATCCCCCACTCAATGCATTGCATACAACAAAGACCTGTTCACACTGTGAACCAGTATTTCATACATCCGGATTATTGGCCATAAACATTAGGCCCTCATTTGTAGCTTGCGATTCTGTCGTCTAAGCTATTCTACGGTGTGGTTCTTTAAAAAGAAGATAGAGACAGATTGCCTACGAGGAATGTCAATTTGACTGTTTATGTATAATAACCTTATGTCTCCCACCCCCAAATGTGGTGAAAAAAGAGTGAACAGGAGTGTTGGTGCCTCACGGTAGCGCCACCAAGGAGGGTTTAGCAGGATGGTACTCGCCTGCTACCTCAATTTCTCATCATCAGCTACCAACACTCCAACAGCAAGAAATTGTGCATGAAGCTAGTGATGAACTAAATGGGTGCTAGGATGTGTTTTGAATAAAGAAGAAAAGAAGCTGTGCTAGAAATATGTGCACCGTCTCAAAGAACCCCCTAAGTGATATATATTAATATCAGAGAAAGAGCTAAATCACACTGGCTTGCATACTTTATTCTCAGCTGCGTGAAAGCTCGTATGTTAAAATGCCGACATGTTTCGTTACCATCGGACACACTCACGGTAACTTCTTCAGGGCTTGGGGTCTGTTCATTTATCCCTGCACCTTTGTTTGTCGTTTAAAAACAATTCTGTGGGAGACAAAAGAGAACATACACACACACAACAACATGGCTAGGTTGGTAACCTGTTAAAATAGGGCAAGTCTCGTATGTAGTCTTGAAGACCCCCCCCCCATAAGGCATATATTTACCAGGATGTAGCCCAACATGGGCATACCTTTACCCTTGGGACCTTGCGGCTCTGTGTGCGCGTTCAAGGCATCCCTTGTACCACTCCAAACGTGAGTCTGTAATGTATAACACATGATGAGAAATGTAAGCTGGTTCTCATTTTTATATCTCATTCATGGGTACAAACTGATCTATCCCCTTCCCATCTCAAGCGATGCCTCCACATCTCAGAAAATCATTTTTGATCAGTGCCTTACTTTCAACATCACCCTTTAAAATAGTTCCCTTCCAAATTGCCAACCTTCTCCCCACTACCTCGTTGTAAACCACATCCAAATCTCCACTACTTAGCCTGTCTCAAGTTCAATTCTCCCAGACTCACACCATCTGTCACCACTCACCGTGTAACTGTTCGTAACTGGCGTTGACTCAGCCCAGGAACAACACGATCGTTACACGGCGCTCTTTAAGAGCGTAATCACGCGTACCATGTGACTGTACTGCGCTGACAAGGGAGCTCATCAATGAAAATGGAGCGCCATTTTGGAATGGGCGAATAAAAGTTCGGCTCACTATGACAATATACGTTATTATTGGTTTACTCCGTATTATAGTAGCCTAGCCCTTCCATTGCACGAGTTATATGTCATCTATTAAATCTGTTTTTCGTCCTGTGGTGATGTGAATGCTCGATGTGGTATGAAAAGGGGGCTCTGTGTGATGTAAAAAGTGCCATTTAACTATGCTACGCTAATGAAGGAGCTCGAAAAAGCGGAGCGCCATTTTGGAATGGGCAAATCAAGGCTCGCCGTGAGGCTCTACATTGATGTTAATTTACTCAATATTCCTCCCGTTTAGCCCTTCCATTATACCAGTTTAGTGTCATTTACTCAGTCTGCCCCTTATAATGTTCGATGTAGTATTTAAAGGAGAGACTCAGTATGACACAAAAAGTGCAGTGACCATTTTCCAATGGGGAATGTCTTATTATGCTTGTCTGCACATAATGGCATGTTTACTTTGCCGAGTATCCAAGGTGATGTACTTCCTAGGTTACTCCTGTAGGTGTATTTACAAATGTTAATCCCTCCCAATTGCGGATAAGGTGTATCGAGGCTCCGATAATCAATAGTCAAGGTTTGAGTATACTAAAATGGCGTTACTGGCACCATTGATTCATTTATGCCAAGTACTGCATGTATACTCCTTACCCTGTTGGTATAGCCTCTGTGTTCTATTGAGCGATCATGCAATCACCTTACTCCATTCTATAAGGTCATTCAATCCATCCTGGTCCACTCCCTCTTGATAAATCCACCGTGCTTCCCTGTTATTTAGTCTGGATTCAATACTGTATTGATCACCTGTGACTTTTTCAAGGACTACCCAGCGCACTTCTTGCGCAGTATGTTTTTGCATTTGAAAATGTTGCACCAATTTGGTGCTCAATTTTCCTGCACGGAGTGTGCTCAGATGTTCCTGTATTCTTGTTTTTACCTTCCTGGTGGTAAGGCCGATGTAGTGGAGCTCACAGGGGCATGTCAATCTGTATATTACATGCGAGGTATTACAGTTGCTGAATTTATTTAGAAACCAGGTCTTGTTGTTTTTAAGAGTAACACTTTTGGTTGGTGATGTAAATACGCACACGGAGCAATTACCACATGGGTAATGCCCGGAAGGGATATTGGTTTCACGTGGACTGATTTTGGGTCTAGTGTGGACCAGCCGGTCCCGAATGTTTGCAGACCTTTTAAATGCGAAACAAGGAGGGGGCATCTGCATATTGGTGGTACTGAGGAGATGCCAATGCTTCCGGATGATTTGCCTGATTTTCGTGGACAGTGGTCCAAAAGTAGTGACCACTGGGATGCATTCTCCTTTCTCCTTCTTGGTCTTTTCCAACAGGGCTGCACGGGGGGTGTTATATGCCCGTTTTTTAGCCTGTCGTATGACCTTCCTTGGGTAAGCTCGATCCTGTAGCTTAGTGGCCAGGATGTTTGATTGTGTGGAGTATTCCTGTGTGGTGGTACAGTTTCGGCGGTATCTCAGAAACTGTCCCACAGGTAGGTTGTCCCGAAGGGCCCTCGGGTGATAGGAGCTATAGTGTAGGAGAGAATTTCTGTCCGTTGGTTTATGATGGACCGTGGTCACCAACCTGTCACCCTCAGCTAGGATATCTAAGTCCAAATAGACTGCTCTGGTTTTGCTTACTTCCCAGGTGAACTTTAAGCACTCATCCAAACCATTGAGCCAAGCGAGGAATTCATTTAATTCTTCCTCGGTCCCCTCCCATATGCAAAGTATATCATCTATGTATCTCTTCCAGAGGACAATGTTCCTCTGGAAGAGATTAGTGTCTGTATTGATGTAGTAAGCTTCGAACTGGCCCACATAAATGCAGGCCAGACTGGGGGCGAATGTAGCCCCCATCGAAGTCCCCGACACTTGGAGATATATCTGTTCTTTACAAGAGAAGAAGTTTTGGGTCAATGCAATTTCTATGCATTGAAGGACAAAGGTCTGGGGGCAATCATAAAACCATTCAGAGTCCCTCAGGGCACGCGCCGCTGCCACCAGCGTGGCCTCCTGAGGGATGCTGGTATACAGCGACTCTATGTCGATGGTAATTAGAAATTGGTTTACTGGGTTGTAAGAAACATTCTCCAGAATTCTCAATATGTCCGTGGTGTCCTGGACATATGAGGGTTGGGTGATGACACATTCCCTGAGAAAATAGTCTGCAAACTGGGATAGAGGTTCTAGTAGTGACTGGATGCCGGAGACGATAGGTCGTCCGGGCGGGGGCTGTTGTTTTTTATGAATTTTGGGTACGATATAGAATGCCGGCATCCTCGGTTTTGTGTTAATCAGGAATTCGGCTTCCCTATACGTAACCCATTTCTTTTCTTTAGCCTCAGTAACCAACTGGATAATGGTCGTCTGCAAGTCATTAGTAGGATCCCGCGCTAGAGGTCTATAATTGCTGCGGTTCCCCAGCAGCCTGGCCACCTCTGTGTCGTAGTCAAGTGTGTCCATCACTACGACCGCCCCGCCTTTATCGGCTGGCTTGATGGTAATTGTTCGGTTGTTTTGTAGGCTTGTTAATGCCTGCCAGTCTTTAGAGCTCATATTGCTATAATCCACAGTTTGCATACTTTGTTCAATTTTACCAATCTCTTGTAGAATCTTTTGTTCAAACACCACAGTTTCTGGGCCTGTTGTGTTACCCGGAGGGCAAAACTGAGAAGGACGCCGCAAATTTGTGCAAAAATTAGATGTGTCCTCCTTTTCCTTCCCAGCAAAGAACTTTTTAAGTTTTATCTTCCTCATTAGGCCGTACAGTTCCGCCCGCAGTTGGAAGCCATCATGGCGTGGGGTGGGGACAAATCCCAACCCCTTGTTGAGTATAGTGGATTCCGCCTCTGTAAGAGAATAATGAGAGAGATTCACCACAATGTTGTTGACCTTGGCAATTACAGGGGTGTTCTGCCTCTGCTGCGGGTAATTCTGGGGGAGAAGGCCTGCCAGGTTGAGTTCGGGTTCTGCCGAGCCCGGCCCCGTCCCCGGCCTCTGTAGTTGTTCCCCCTCTGGTCTCCCGTATTGAGTGTTTGTTGACCTAAAAAAACCCTAAACATAGCTCCTAGATCCTCATTAGATCTCTCTTGAGGATTAAACCTAACCCTAGGATTGGAAGTTGTTGTTTGGGCACCAGTTTCTTCATCCTCGCTACTTGTATTATCAAAGGTCCAGTTGTTAGGTGTCCTCCTGCCCTGTTGACGGCCTCCCCGTCCCCGAGGTTGAAACGTGGATTGGGGAGGTGGTGGTTGCTGATAATACTGATCATCAACATAGGGAAAAGCCCATTCATGACTGAATCGCTCTAGGTTGCGCTTTAAGCCTTTAATCTTTTGATTAACCATATACGCCTGGTATTCCCCCAGGTCATTTTGGATTCTGGCTAGTTGTTCCTTTGTGTCAGTGATGGTGGTATCCGCTTTTAGGGTTTCCTCGATATCCAAGATTTCTTTGAGGAGTTCATCACTGAGTCGTTTTGCTGTATTAATTATCAAGACTAGCCAGTCCCGGGTGCACTTGTTAGCTATATAGCTCCAGTCCACCCGGAATCTCTTGTCTTCTAAGAAGATCTTAGGCTCAATGCGCACTAGGAGGCTGGCTGGTGCTGCTCCTGCTCTAAGGTATTCCGTCATGAGCGCTCCATGGAGTGCAATTCTTACTTGTCGTTTTCTAGTATTCAACAGTTTCTCCCATTCTTCCCTAGCTGAAGTTGCCCCATCAAGAGGTGCATTAGGCAGGAGGGAAGGGCCTGATAATATAGATGCAATGTGTTCGTCAGTGAAGGCTAGACAAAACTTATCCATCTCGCACTGTGATGACGTAAGTGCTAGTGGAGGGAAAGGAAAGGGAGAGGGAAGGGTGTACAATTGTCTACAAAAAGCCTATCTACAGGTAACCAACCGAGTCATAAAGTGCCGTGCTGTGCCTCGTGTGCAAAATGAAAATAATCTTAAAAAGCTCTCACGGCTAAGCTGCCGTTCTCAAGACCAGTCTACAAAAAGGAGCTAAAGGGGCAGAGAACAGGTCATCCCCCACTCAATGCATTGCATACAACAAAGACCTGTTCACACTGTGAACCAGTATTTCATACATCCGGATTATTGGCCATAAACATTAGGCCCTCATTTGTAGCTTGCGATTCTGTCGTCTAAGCTATTCTACGGTGTGGTTCTTTAAAAAGAAGATAGAGACAGATTGCCTACGAGGAATGTCAATTTGACTGTTTATGTATAATAACCTTATGTCTCCCACCCCCAAATGTGGTGAAAAAAGAGTGAACAGGAGTGTTGGTGCCTCACGGTAGCGCCACCAAGGAGGGTTTAGCAGGATGGTACTCGCCTGCTACCTCAATTTCTCATCATCAGCTACCAACACTCCAACAGCAAGAAATTGTGCATGAAGCTAGTGATGAACTAAATGGGTGCTAGGATGTGTTTTGAATAAAGAAGAAAAGAAGCTGTGCTAGAAATATGTGCACCGTCTCAAAGAACCCCCTAAGTGATATATATTAATATCAGAGAAAGAGCTAAATCACACTGGCTTGCATACTTTATTCTCAGCTGCGTGAAAGCTCGTATGTTAAAATGCCGACATGTTTCGTTACCATCGGACACACTCACGGTAACTTCTTCAGGGCTTGGGGTCTGTTCATTTATCCCTGCACCTTTGTTTGTCGTTTAAAAACAATTCTGTGGGAGACAAAAGAGAACATACACACACACAACAACATGGCTAGGTTGGTAACCTGTTAAAATAGGGCAAGTCTCGTATGTAGTCTTGAAGACCCCCCCCCCCATAAGGCATATATTTACCAGGATGTAGCCCAACATGGGCATACCTTTACCCTTGGGACCTTGCGGCTCTGTGTGCGCGTTCAAGGCATCCCTTGTACCACTCCAAACGTGAGTCTGTAATGTATAACACATGATGAGAAATGTAAGCTGGTTCTCATTTTTATATCTCATTCATGGGTACAAACTGATCTATCCCCTTCCCATCTCAAGCGATGCCTCCACATCTCAGAAAATCATTTTTGATCAGTGCCTTACTTTCAACATCACCCTTTAAAATAGTTCCCTTCCAAATTGCCAACCTTCTCCCCACTACCTCGTTGTAAACCACATCCAAATCTCCACTACTTAGCCTGTCTCAAGTTCAATTCTCCCAGACTCACACCATCTGTCACCACTCACCGTGTAACTGTTCGTAACTGGCGTTGACTCAGCCCAGGAACAACACGATCGTTACACGGCGCTCTTTAAGAGCGTAATCACGCGTACCATGTGACTGTACTGCGCTGACAAGGGAGCTCATCAATGAAAATGGAGCGCCATTTTGGAATGGGCGAATAAAAGTTCGGCTCACTATGACAATATACGTTATTATTGGTTTACTCCGTATTATAGTAGCCTAGCCCTTCCATTGCACGAGTTATATGTCATCTATTAAATCTGTTTTTCGTCCTGTGGTGATGTGAATGCTCGATGTGGTATGAAAAGGGGGCTCTGTGTGATGTAAAAAGTGCCATTTAACTATGCTACGCTAATGAAGGAGCTCGAAAAAGCGGAGCGCCATTTTGGAATGGGCAAATCAAGGCTCGCCGTGAGGCTCTACATTGATGTTAATTTACTCAATATTCCTCCCGTTTAGCCCTTCCATTATACCAGTTTAGTGTCATTTACTCAGTCTGCCCCTTATAATGTTCGATGTAGTATTTAAAGGAGAGACTCAGTATGACACAAAAAGTGCAGTGACCATTTTCCAATGGGGAATGTCTTATTATGCTTGTCTGCACATAATGGCATGTTTACTTTGCCGAGTATCCAAGGTGATGTACTTCCTAGGTTACTCCTGTAGGTGTATTTACAAATGTTAATCCCTCCCAATTGCGGATAAGGTGTATCGAGGCTCCGATAATCAATAGTCAAGGTTTGAGTATACTAAAATGGCGTTACTGGCACCATTGATTCATTTATGCCAAGTACTGCATGTATACTCCTTACCCTGTTGGTATAGCCTCTGTGTTCTATTGAGCGATCATGCAATCACCTTACTCCATTCTATAAGGTCATTCAATCCATCCTGGTCCACTCCCTCTTGATAAATCCACCGTGCTTCCCTGTTATTTAGTCTGGATTCAATACTGTATTGATCACCTGTGACTTTTTCAAGGACTACCCAGCGCACTTCTTGCGCAGTATGTTTTTGCATTTGAAAATGTTGCACCAATTTGGTGCTCAATTTTCCTGCACGGAGTGTGCTCAGATGTTCCTGTATTCTTGTTTTTACCTTCCTGGTGGGATGCCTTGAACGCGCACACAGAGCCGCAAGGTCCCAAGGGTAAAGGTATGCCCATGTTGGGCTACATCCTGGTAAATATATGCCTTATGGGGGGGGGTCTTCAAGACTACATACGAGACTTGCCCTATTTTAACAGGTTACCAACCTAGCCATGTTGTTGTGTGTGTGTATGTTCTCTTTTGTCTCCCACAGAATTGTTTTTAAACGACAAACAAAGGTGCAGGGATAAATGAACAGACCCCAAGCCCTGAAGAAGTTACCGTGAGTGTGTCCGATGGTAACGAAACATGTCGGCATTTTAACATACGAGCTTTCACGCAGCTGAGAATAAAGTATGCAAGCCAGTGTGATTTAGCTCTTTCTCTGATATTAATATATATCACTTAGGGGGTTCTTTGAGACGGTGCACATATTTCTAGCACAGCTTCTTTTCTTCTTTATTCAAAACACATCCTAGCACCCATTTAGTTCATCACTAGCTTCATGCACAATTTCTTGCTGTTGGAGTGTTGGTAGCTGATGATGAGAAATTGAGGTAGCAGGCGAGTACCATCCTGCTAAACCCTCCTTGGTGGCGCTACCGTGAGGCACCAACACTCCTGTTCACTCTTTTTTCACCACATTTGGGGGTGGGAGACATAAGGTTATTATACATAAACAGTCAAATTGACATTCCTCGTAGGCAATCTGTCTCTATCTTCTTTTTAAAGAACCACACCGTAGAATAGCTTAGACGACAGAATCGCAAGCTACAAATGAGGGCCTAATGTTTATGGCCAATAATCCGGATGTATGAAATACTGGTTCACAGTGTGAACAGGTCTTTGTTGTATGCAACCCCTCCTGAGAGGCCCAAGACCTGGATTCAGACTCCAGCTCGTACCCTGCCTCCTAAGCAGTTTCCCCTTCACCCTCCTTGCTCCTCGCTGCCTGTGTTAACAGATACGAGGTTAACGGCCCCCAAATGTCTTTCGGACATGACTTTGTGGGTAGAAGGTCTGCATAACCATGCATTTGTTCTTGCCATGTGATCATCGAATTAACCCAATCTTTAAACTTGGGGGCGCGGCCTCTCCCCCATCGACATGCCACATACCGTTTTGCCAGTAGAAGTCCCATTGCTAGACATTTTTTATACTTTGTATTGACAGTTTGAATCTATCCCAGGAGTGCCAGTAGTGGGCAGGGCTGCACCCGGACCCCTAGCATGTCCGAGAGACCCTCGAACGTCTGTGCCCAGAACTCTGCCACCAAAGGACAGCTCCACGCCAGGTGCAGAAAAGCTGCCCCTTACCGCCCACTGCGCACACAGATATCATTATCTCTGAGCCGGAATCTATACAATTTAGCCGGAGAATAATATTACCGGTGTCAAAATTTTAAATGAATAAGACGTAGCCTGCTGTTACCAGTAATCGCCTCCGTGTGCGTACAGCCAAGTTCCCACTGGTCATCCGTCAAGGGGGTAGTCAAATCTTTATCCCATTCACTTCTAACCCGAACAGGGGTGGTAGGTATTGCTTTTTGTATGTGTTTATATAAGAGAGAGATAGCATGCTGGGGGGGTTCTGCCTACAAGAAGGCATGTAGAGGAGCCAATGTGATTGGCTCTGCAGGGAAGTCAGGGGTCACTGCCTTAAGACTTTTTCGGAGTCTGGTGTATAGAAATGTGTCCGTAACTGTCGGCGTATACTCACCAAAGAACTGTTCCCTTGTGCGAAACTGCCCCGCTATATACAGGTCCCACCAAGTGAAATACCGGAGGCTATCGAGCATCTTACGACAAATTCCCTCACACGTGACACGTAACAAGGGACTTCGTGCCAACACCATTTTGGGCGAGTATAACACAGGGGTCCCCAGCTTGCAGGCTATCAGTTGCCAGGCCCTTATAGTACAATCCACAGTGGATGGATCTCGCGCTCGTTCCCTCACTGCAGTGAAAAGATAACCTGACGGAGGCGTCGGGCCATATAACCATCTACAACCGCCAAATGAGACATGAAGGGCGGCGGATGGAACCAATAGGTGGCAAAGTGGGCCTGTGCACAGTAGTAATAGAATTCAAAATCTGGGACCTCAAACCCCTTCAGGTGATATGGCAGCATAAGCGTGGTTAAGTTAAGGCATGCTTGCTTCCCGCCCCATATAAGCCTTGTGAGTTGAGATTTCAGTGTACTGAAAAAGAAACTCCCTGGATGATATGGGATATTAACAAACAGATATAAAAGCTTTGGCAGCAGCACCATCTTAATCAATGATATCCTTCCTGCTATGGACAAAGAAAGGCAGAGCCACTTGGTGACATTATCAGTAATCTTATCTATGGCCGGTCCATAATTTATTCTCATTAATGCTTCTTTAGCTCTAGTAATACGTATACCCAGATATTTCAATTCATCTGACTCCCATATTAGGGGGTAATCCAACGGATATGGTAGGGTATTTTCCGTTAAGGGGAATACAGCAGATTTTGACCAATTTATCTTTACTCCAGATATAACGCCAAATTTAGTTATCTCACGCAGGATGGGATTTAGATTGACATGGGGTTTCTTCACATATTGCGTCATGTCATCTGCATACAGTGAAATAGGCAATTGCCGAGAGGGGAATATCAGTGCTTTGTCATTATGGTGCTGCCGAAGTTTCGCTGCTAAGGGTTCAATGGCGAGAGCAAACAAAATAGGAGATAAGGGGCATCCCTGGCGCGTGCCCCTGGAAATAGCAAAAGGTGGGGATTTAGCACCATTTACGAGCACTGATGCCACTGGTCGACTATATAGCAACCAAATCCAGTTTAATAAAGTGTAAGGCATCCCCATACGTTCCAACATACCGAGTAAGCAATCCCACTCCAGGGAATCAAACGCCTTGGTGGTGTCGAGAAAAACCGCCAACGCCGAGCAGTTGGGGTCAATATCCTGTAACACTGCAGCAAGTGTCCTAAGGTTATGCGACGTAGCCCTGTTGGGGACAAATCCCGCCTGGTTGGGCAGGACCAGCCGCTGCATCAGCAGACCCAGGATGGTCGACAACACTTTAGCAAGTATTTTAGTGTCACAATTTAATAAAGATAAGGGACGATATGAGTCGCAATAGAGTGGGGACTTCCCTGGCTTCAATACCGAGGTTATTAAGGCCTCGCGCATAGTTCTGGGCAAACTACCCTCCTCTAATGCTGCATAGAATACCTTGTTCAGAATGGGAGCGAGAATCGAAGAGTACCCTTTCTGCAATATTTGTGCAAGTATTTTTCTGGGCAAAAAACATTTTCTGACCCTCTCAGCTGTCCATATCCAGGAGGTAGTCAATGGGCTGGCAGATTCTCTCATCTGAATGTGTTTCTCCTTCCACAATATATTTATTTCTCATGGGATGCTTGCAAGCATCTGCGTGAGATTGAGAACTCCTCTTCTGGACCTCTTCAACTTGAACTTCTTTTCTGGGCCTCTTTGCTGACTGGATTCTGTAGCCACAGACTGGATATCAATGCCATGGCCAACAAGCTTCCTTTATGCTTTCTTCCATTTCCACTCCTTCCTAGAGGTATTTATTCAAATTTTAGGAGAGAATCAGCCTTGTTTCTGTTAGTGTTCCAATGCTGGCAGATAATTGGTTGATTTTATGTGCACCAATTTACCATTGTGAAGGAATGGATTCCTCAATCTCACCCTATCCTCTCAGATTTCCAATTCTTTTCCGAAAACCACTTGGGGGCATATCAACAAGGGCTTTATCTCTGCTTTTTTGGCTTTAAAAGCCAAAAAAGGAGAGATAAAACTAGCGCCCTATCAACAACAGGTTGCTAACATGCAAATTTGCATGTTAGCACCCTTTTACTCTACGCTTCCCCTTGCATCTCTAATGGGATGCAAAGGGGGCGTTCCAGAGTAAAATAATAGGAGAAATGTCGGTAAGCGACATTTCTCCTATTATCAAGAATGTCGCCAACCCTGTTAGAGACAAAAAAAGCAGCGCTAACCGCGGTTAACGCTGCTTTTTTACGTCTGGTATTTTCCTGACTTAGCCATGATATCCTATGGAAGGAGGATATCATGGCTAAGTTTGCCTGTCCCTATCAACAAGGTAACGTGAGATTATCGCTGGGTTTCCAGCGATAATCTCACGTTAGCCTTAGAGATAATTGTGCGCTTAGAGATAATTATCGCCGGTTGTTGTTGATATGCCCCTTGGTGTCTACATCTCTTGATCTCTTGATCTGAAAAATGAGAAGCTGGTTTTCCACATTGAGCGATGTTTAAATGGGGTAGGCCTAGCTGTTCAGGTTCCAGACATATTTCCACTCTCAACATGTCTGACAATCTTTTGTCCTCTTTCAACACTTGGGGGTCGATTTCGATCTCGCTCGGACAGCCCTCCGAGGGCTGCCCGTAGCATTACCTTATGACCTACTCGTCCCGGGAGCTGCTCCGTCCAAACCATGAAGTACGATGCGCAAATGTGTCCAAATCCCGAGCGACACGTACGCTTCGATTCCAGCCACATTTCCTGTACGAGCCGGATCTGCAAATGCTGAACAGAGTCACCCGGAAGCAATTTCCACAGCAGTTTCCGGTCGGCAAAGTACGATGCGTACGTCCTACACTCCGAACAGGTCACCACCTGCAGCACGGCACAGCATCCGGAAGAGCAGTACATCAGGTCCGAATTGCACCACAACACGATCTACGTCTACAAGACGAACCAATGATCAATGCCTACGAGACGATCCAACGATCTCTGCCTACGAGACAAACCATCGATCTACGCCTTCGAACCAACCATGAATCTGCTCGAGCAGGTCATCCCCATACTGTACATCTATGACTGGATCAACGACAAGAACTGACCAGTACATCTCAGACGGTAAGTTAGACACCCACCACACAAACAAATGTCATGAATCACTGCAATGCAAAACACACATGGGGGTGGACATCCCTCTCCACGAGCATTGCACACTACCAGCAGTCCCTACTCATAGGAGGGGGGTTATCATCACTACCAGTGTCCCTACTCATAGGGTGTGGATGGCTACCACAACCAGCATTGTCCAGCCCATAGGGGGCTGGATGGCTATCACTACCAGCAGTCCCTACTCATAGGGGGTTACCATCACTACCAGTAGTCCCTACTCATAGGGTGGAAGGCTGTCACTACCAGTAGTCCCCACCCATAGGGGGTGGATGGTTACCACTACTAGCATTGCCCAGCCCACAGGGGGCTGGATGGCTATCACTACCAGCAGTCCCTACTCACAGGGGGGGTTACCATCACTACCAATAGTCCCTTCTCATAGGGGGGGGATGGGTAACACCACTAGCATTCCCACCCATAGGTGTTGTAGGCTAAACACCCCCCTAACATCATGGCAATGTTGTGTATTGTGTGGAAACTGCCTGCAACAATGACAATGAAAGGGAACACATACTGTAACTCCCATCACAGTTGTGACCAAAAGGTGAATGTGGGGCTCAAACCCCAAGCATTTTGAGGAACATTGTGGGAATGGAGTTAACCCCCCCTCACCACAGTGACCAAAAGGTGAATGGGGGGTTCAAAAGTACAGCAAATGTGGCACATTGTGGTAATGAGGTTGAACCCCCCCACACTAAAATGACCAAAAGGTGAGTATGGTGTCCAAAACTTCAGCATATCAGGAACATTGTGGTAATGGGGTTAAACCCCCCCTCACTACGGTGACCAAAAGGTGAGTGTGGGCTTAAATATACCAGCATCTGAAAAACAGCATATATGATTCCTGGTCCTAACACCACAAGCAATGTAGTGTCAAAGTAGTGGTTGTGTTGCAAACAAACATAGATCTGTAGAGTGAAAGATGTGTTGTGTTGTATAAAAAACCCTCTGCCATGTGCAGAGAAGCATCGCACATGGGGGCTGACAATGCCTCCAATGTCCAATTACACCATGTAAGAAGTGACCATTATAATGCATACACACATATGCTCACAAACAGACACACATATTAAGGAATCCTGTGTAGACTGCAGCTTTTAGGTGACCAAGACCCATACCATGGCAGCAATGGGACACACTAACTATGATTAAAGTGCAGACTGATGAGGTAGGAGTCTCAGGGACAGTGGGAAAAAACCGACAACCAACATCCAGCCAATGGCCCACAAAAGCTATACCAATACATGGGTGCAAATGTGCAAACACAACCAGCCAGTCTCACACTGCATATCGAACACAACATGTGTGTGTGTGTCTCACTGTACCTAGGCTGGTACGACACACATGATGTGGGGCTGAACTCCAATGAGACATATGGGTACACATTGCAATCCAGAAGAATCACATGAATTGGGTGCCACTTTGTGGGCAATCAGGCATTGCTAGATGAGTGGGTGCACAACAGACGCATGTGACATAAGCAGGGCGTAGCAGCAACCAACACAGCAAGAGACAGACCCACTCCATCAGAACCCACTAGCACCCTACATTGTGGTGACAGTAGCCTGTATGATGATTCCTCTGTGATGACAAATTTAGATGTTGCCCATACTGTGAAGCACAGTCACATGTGTGCACTGTGTTATGTTGTGACAGACCAACTTCCATCACACTCACACACAGAAACCTCACTGGACATGGCCTGTAATTTAAGGCCACTATGTAGGTTGGGGCCTAGACATGAGACAACTCAGTTATGCCCACTCTCAATACCACACACCTTGATCTGCACCAATGTGCATCAGCTAAGCCCACATGGACTGGTGACATTGCACATGCAGCTATGACAATCCCAGGGGTGGAGGGGGGATCCAAGGTGTACAAACCCATCACATATGGCCAGTCAACAAACCTTGTGAATGTCTTCCACACTGTATAGTATGAGTTACATGTGCATGATGTGAAACGTATCAGACACATTGGGATCCCTGTCACAGTCCCAGACCAATGAAGAGCCCTAGGAGACCCACAAAGAACACATGTTGACACCATCCAACATTGCAGCCTTGGATCTGATGAGTGTGAGCAATCACACACACATATAAGTGACCCAGTCACAGAAAGCCACCACATAGTGAAGACAACCTGATGCTGGAAACACAAAAGTGTCTTGGTGAATCCTGAATATGTCCCATGTGTGTTTGCCCACATTCTAGGCCCTTATATCAAACACACCTACGGATGAGACCCAAATGAATAGTAGTCTTCCATGCACCTACATCCCCGAAAACCTTGCTCAAAGATGTTGGACAAATACAGGGCAACTCAGCAAGCATCACGAACAGGAACATCTGCAGGGAATATAGTAGGCCTGGGCAAAAATTTCGTTCCGTTCGCGGAAATTGCGATAATTTGACATTTTCGCGTTCCGCGGAGAGCGCGAAAATGTCAAAATTTCCGCTTTCCGCAGCTTGCCAATAATTTGTTTCTTGCTCGCGCTGTAAAATAATACATTCTCGCGTGCGCGCGTTCGCCTTACCTGAATCCCTGCGTTCGCCGACAAGTTTTCTTTATCCGGTCGCGTTCTCCATGAGATGTTGAATTGTTTTTAGCCATTTGCGGTGTCTCGGGACAGTTCGCGCCCGCAGTGACGTCATGCGTCGTGCGATCACGTCTTTCTTCTCGCGATCATGCACCCCGAGATAACTCAAAACAAGATGGCCGCGCCCGCGAGCAACCACATGGATAAGTTGGCGACCCGCAACCATGCAGAAAATCTCGCAAACATGCGGGAAAAAAAATTCTGCATCTTCGCGATATTTCCGCTTGTTTGCGATAATTTTAAACATTTTCACGATAATTTGCGAAAGTGGATTTCGCAAATTCCGCCCACCCCTAGAATATAGGCTGTGTAGAAAAAAGGAAGGTAACCCACAGAGACATGCTCACAGAACACACCACATGAGCTCAGTCAATGTCACGGAATAACACACTACCATGAGGTTACCCCACTCATGTGTAAGGTCAGCTGTGCAAAACGTTGTCTGCGCAGGGCTCTGTAATATCAGCATAAAACTTGGTCAGTGAGCCACCAATTACAACACCTTGAAAGCTCTGGTCACATCAGCCTGCGTACAGGATTGACTCTTAAGTCCTCTGAACAACATCAAAACAAATGTATAGCAAGTTGCACTGATGACACAGATGAGTTGTCCAGTGGAGATGGGCCCACAGTCAGGAAAAAGTGCAATGTGCACAAATGTGCACAAATCTAAGCGCAACATATGTGCAACAGTGTAAGCCAAAGATGTGAAGTTGTGAAAAGAAGGTGACACTCCCTGTGGCAAGTAATTGGGATCATGACTACCTCAGTTTGTAGGAAAGGATGACAGGGCTACATACTGTAATAGGACACATATACCATGGACCACATGCAGTCTATCTCATCACCAAATCAATTATTTACAACAAACACAATAGCAACAGCAACTTAATGACACTCATCAGCAACATCATGTATATTAAATGCAAAACTAGCACATAACAAAAATTAGCTTTATTCAGCTTGCAAAAACAAACATTTTGATACCATGATCAATACAAAGGCCAATGGCCAGTCCATTGCAATTGTCCGTTTTGGGTGACATATGTCTACTTGTCACACGTTGCTTGCCAGCACTGCAACCGCCAGGGGACATCTCCCCTTGGAGGGGCATGCATAGGGGCAGGCCAGGCACCACAGGGGCAGGATTAGGGGATAGCAGTATGGGGCAGGGGAGGTGTGGTGGGTGCAGTAGCGTCAGTAGCAACTGCAGTGGTTGTGTCTGATACAGTGGGCACCGTCACCACTACAGTGCCCAAGTCAGACGGAGTGGATGGGGTCTCCACTGCAGTGGCAATGTCCAAAGGTGTTGTTTGGGGCTCAGATGAAGTGCGTAGGTCAGATGGGGGGACATGGTCTCCACAGCAGTCGTAGGAACAGGCTGGGAGTGTGAGGTTGGGGTGGAAGTGCATGTGGAAGGAAGGGAGGGCCTAATCATTTTGGGAATGTTGTACTTGTGTGTGTGTGAACCTGGGGCAGGGTGTGGCATTGGAACCCAAGGAGTGGTGGCCTTGGTGCTGGAGGACGGAGACTGTGTGGTGGGAGTGCGGGATTGTGATGGTCTTGCTCTTCCTGGTCTTGGGGCATTTGCGAGTGGGGGCCTCAGTGTTCCTGCTCCTGTGGGAGGGTGTGCGTGGTGGGGTCTACCCTCTCTGTGTTGTGACTTCCTCTTCCCCTTGTGAGTTGGACCTGATGGATCTGTGGGGAAGAGGCCAAGCTCACAGAGCAATAGCTTCTGGGAAGAGGGGGTTGCAGATGAGTCAAGGGAAGGGGTTTTGGAGGGAGAGGTATCTGAGCATTGCGAAGTGGTTGTGGATGCCTGTCTGGGTGTCGGTACCCCCTCCCCTCTGTGTGCCATCAGTCCCCTGAGTGTGCGTGCTTGCGCGTCTTGCCTTGGACTGACGTTGCTCTGTGCTGCTTGTGTCTGTTGTTGTGCCTGCATGTGCATGTGTCAGTGTGCGTTGGGCAGGTAGGGTAGTGGGGATTGTGGATGGGGCAGAGGTAGGAGGGGTGAGGGACTGTTGGAGGAGGGACACCACTGCCATCAGAGAGGAGGCCATGGATTGATTGGTCCGCTAATGGGCAGACATGTTTGCTGAGATGCCCTCCATGAATGACATCAATTGTGTCAATAGAGTGGTGTGAGCATGGAGGACACTCAGCATCAATGTCTGCCCCACATGGAGCTGCTTCAGCAAGTCCACAGACTCCACACTCAGGGTAGCAGGGGAGACAAAGGCAGGGGGTGCGGTACCTGGACTAAAGGAGACATGCTCCTGCCCACGGGGGGCTCCACGGACATCTGGATGGGAGCAGCTGGGAGGGTGGAGATGGTGGTGGTGGTGGGGACAGACTCGCTAGTTGTGGCCTGTGGTCCTGTAACACCTGCCTCCACAAGGGAGTCCTCACTGGAGCTGGAGTGATCCTCAGATGAGGTTGTTGCTGCTGAGTGTCCGTCAGTGTGGCCCCCCTCACCCTCCATGCCACTGGGCTCCTCTGCCTCATCCACAGTTTCACCCAGTCTGGCTCAGCGCCTCCTCTTGGTCCTTGGAGCTGTCTCTTCCAGTAGCCGAAGATGATGCTGGAAACAAGGCGGAAAAACATAAGCACATTAGTCACGTGTATTGACTTGACACATGACTGTAATTGCAGCACATCACAGAGCAAGCCCTGGCATCAACAGAAAATCCTTGCTTAAATGAATGACACATATGTGAACCTGGCACTTGTCAGTGTGCCAGTCACCCATGCCCCTCGTATCTATCCTGGCAATGGACCCATCTGTCTGGTGCATGTATGATGTCACTGTTTATATGTGCAAACATGCACCTCATTGCCAGTTTACTTATCTGCAAGGAATGTGAGTTTAATGTGTCATTACACACATATACCATCCCCTGTCACTGACTCTGCACTTGTGTCAGCAAATGGGCTGCCCATGCTCATTGTTGATATGACGGATATGCTTCCTTTGCCAGACACCATGAGGGCCTCATGTCTTGATAGTCTATGCTACAATGGAGTTCATGCAGGACAACTGACAATGCTGCAGGCGCCATAATGGCATGTGGTACACCATGCCACAGTTCTCTCTGGCCAATGAGTCATTACTGGCTCCTGTCACAGGGGCAGTGCATCCAAACACACCAGTATGCACCGTGTCACACTAATGTTTTTGCGGTGAAGGTAAGCTCTGTAGTGGTCAAGTACACATGTACACCCCATGCTAGCCATCATAAGAAGGAATATGATGATCACACGTTAACTAAATGAGACATTTGAGTGTGTGATAACACAAATCAGTATACATGAACACATCACCGGCTGACGAAAAGAAAGTAAAGCTGCTTGCTCATCAATGTGGAAAACACTATTAGGCACAGTCCAGTGATTACACACATATGTACCACGCTATGTGCAGTTCCAACAGCCACAAATCAGATGTCAGTACATCATAAACATTTTAACACTCCTGAAGTGCAAAAAGCTATGGCACTCCACAATTCCACACAGTTAGACACCTGATTGCACATTTCACAATGGTCATGATGTTGGATGACACCCAGGATTAGGAGGACAGAGTGTCTCGGATGGCCAATGTTGCCATACCTGTCCTGGACCATTTGCAACACGGGATTACCAGGAACACTTGGCAGGTGGCTATGCATCAGTTACATGCATGCATTTCATTGCTCTGAGGCGCCTACATTGGTCTTACCTGCTGCATGGGTGTGTGCTCAATACCTCAGACACCTATGGCGACCCAGGTCAGCAATTTGACCATTCCTGTATTACCCACACAGAGTACAGGTCAGATTTCTGTCAATGTGCTGACACATGCCAGACAATAGCCCCACTCATGAAGCCCAAATCAATGCGCCTGTAGCAGATGCTGTTCACAACATCAACCCTGGACAACAGGAAGAACACACAACCCAAGTGACACAAGTCACAGACTGAAAGGGACACACTTGGGTATCAGATGAGAATGTGGCATCACCAAAGTTAGCCACATGAGTCTTCTCTCAGCAGACAGATGAACTGTGGGGGTGTTACCAGGCTGAAGGGGTGCAAATTGCATGTTAGACATAGTTCACCAAAAAAGCATGAACTTACCCCCTCCTTTCTGCTGTCTGGCCTTCAACTGCCCCTCCAGGTCAGGGAAGACCACCGGTAGGATCCGGAGCATGTGGGGGGTCAGTGTCCGTTGTTCGCCCCGTCTGTGTGGAGGCGACAGCTTCAGCTGGACTCTGGCTATCCTCCCGGTCCAGCCACGAAAGCGCTGCTACCTCGTCTGGTAGTTGCGGATGCAGCGTCTGTAGACCCCCACAGATCTTACTTCCCGACGATGGTCAGCCAAATCTCCTGCTTCTGATGGGCGTCAACCTGTATGATGACAAAGTCAGACACCATTGGCACACATGCAATATGTCTGTTCATCACACAGTTGGACATACATGTCATTTGCTGAAGGCATATGATGGAAACAGAGAGCGCAACTGTGGACATGGGCAGTTGTCCTGTGTGCAAACTAGCATTGACAACATGATAACAGTGCATGTTAATCCAAAGCAAAGACAAAATACCAGGTCTTAGAAACTGCTCCTGCACATTATTTGTTCCTACACACTTGGAGACTTACAATAACTCAGTGAGCATGCTTGCCCTTGGTGAACACAATGTTAGTAGTGCTAGTCAGACAACATGCACAATTACAAAGGCAGTGGACTGCACACTCACCTGCTCTCCTGGTTTCCCATACAGCTTGCTGTACTGTGGCAGAAGGCCGTCCAGCAGGGCCTGGTTCTCCTCCTCAGTGAACGGTGGGGCCCTCTCCACAGTACGTGCCATTGCAGTAGCCAAAGGATGCAGAGACAGAAGCAGTGGTAGTGGTAGATGTAGTCCTGTGACATGTGGTGCAGGCAAGTGAAGTCTCTAGGGAACAGACAGCCTTATATCTAGGGGTGGGCAGAATTTGCATAGTCGCGCTACGCAAATCTCTGCGAAACTGTAAAAAATCTCCGCGAACACGCAGAAAATCGATGAACATGCGGAATTGCTTGTTCGCTATGCTTTTTTCCTGTTCGCGAATGCTGTTTGCGTACTCGGGGGGAAAAATCTCGCAAACACGCATTTTGATAATGCGAACAAGCAAAATATTCCGCGAAGACGCGGAACGCACAATTTGGCCAATTCCGCGTTCTCCGCGGAACACGAACTTACCCAAATTCCGCAAATTCCGCGAGGGGAACGGAATTTACTGCCCAGGCCTACTTATATCTGTGCTGCAGAGGTAGAATCTGTCCCATGCGACCAAAGCGATAGGTCCGAGATGTTTGCTTTTGTATGAAATTGGTCAATCCATTGCATTGCACGCTTCGTACACACATTCCGCATCGTTCAAATATTCCCCATCATGACACCATTGACTTTGATATATTGTTGTTGGGTGCCAACTGTATTTTTCTTAATGCTATTCGTACAAGTATCAATACTGCGTCAGTCCCCATGATAGTCAGGAGCCAATGTGTGCGCCCGGCTCGGCCCGAAGATGTATATCGTGTCTTTTGTTAAATCACACGCGTCTGTCACCATTGAAGTCAGGAGCCAAGGAGTGCGCCCGTATCGGCCCGTAGATGTACGTCACGTCTTTTGTTAAATCACACGCGTCTGTCACCATTGGAGTCATGATCCGAGGCGTGCGCCCATCTCGGCCCGTAGATGTACATCGCATCTTTTGTTAAATCACTCGCATCAGTCCCCATTGCAGTCATGAGCCAAGGCGTGCCACACACACAATCTTGTCCGTGAGTCCGGTGCTGTACAACAAACATACAGCCTGTCACACAGCATATGGAATACCTTTTCAGGCTTCATGACATGTGTGTGTATATGGCTCCACATGTTATATTGGACGTGGGACTTAGTGGCACACACTGCCTGGATATGCCATGTGTAATGTGGACAGAAATCATTGTGTGTGAGGCACATCACCACTGTGAGTGACAACTTTGGAGATCAAACCCCGACGCCTTTACACAGTTCAGAGTGCACATTGTGCGATGACATGTTATGTACACCCTGACTCATAGGTGAAATGGACTGTGTGTCACAGGGTGTCCCAGAACTACCATTGTGTGTTTGGTCCTGAGTATGTGCTTATTGTGCTACACACATGTTTCTTAGTGTATGTGGCAGATGTCAATCGTGTACAACATTCATGTGAGTTGCTGTTGTGTCTGTGTGTCACAGACATCCATGTATGCCCTGAGTACCAATATGGTAGCAAATCATGAGGCTTTCATGGGTGTGTTGGTATGTGTACATCTGATGCTACATCCGGACAGTGTCCCTGTGGCACAACAAGATCCTTGTGTGTGTGACTGACATAGCACCTGTCATGTGGGAAGAACATCTATTCTTAGTAGTCACTGCGGTGTGTGTTTGGTATGTGTCATTTGTGCAGATTTACTGTGACAGACCCCATAGACTTTTCACTGTGCAGCAATGCACTTATTATGTAACCATGTTGAGCTGGGATGTCAGTTTGGGGCACATAGCTGACATATATGTCCATGCCCAACAGCACACACCTCAAGTAACTGTGTCTTGCTATGATGTAGCATGTGATATTTGGCATGGTCATTGCAACATATGTGGGTGAACTGACAAGCTTTCTTTGCTCACCTATGTACTGCAGGAGACCAGCTGTCAATAGACCGTTTCCAGACCTAGTAACCATGGCGGAACGTGACTGCATCCGACAGTACCGCTTCACCAGACCACTAATTGAGGTTTTGGCACAGTAGGTGGCACCACATTTACAACCTGGGCGGACATATCCATTGGCGTTGACCCCCAAGGTGAAGGTGATGGCAGCGCTACACTTCTTTGCCACCTGTACCTTGTGGCTTCTGCTGGTGGGATGTCACAGACCATGTTCAGCCATGTGCTTCACGATGTTCTGGAGGCGATGTTGCATGTCCTGGACCGGTACATACAATTCCCAACCCCAGGACAATTTGCTGACATAAAGAGTGGCTTTTATGCACTGGGAAGAATGCCACATGTAATAGGTTTGATAGATGGGACCCATGTGGCTTTGGTACCACCACAAGCATATGAGCAGACATACCATAACCAAAAACATTTCCACTACATTAATGCCCTGGTGGTATGTCTGCCGGACATGACAATATCCCATGTGTGTGCACGTTTCCCTGGTTCAGCACATGACGCTTGCATCATGCGTACTAGTCAGATCCCAACAATGATGTCACAGCTGCAGAACCAGCGTGCCTGGCTTGTCGGTGTGTAATAACTGTTTCCCTTGTGTGTTTTTGCTAAACAATTTCTTTAAACCTCTTTTCAGACCCGTAAAATGTTTTTGGTTTGTATGTAGGTGACTCCGGATACCCAAACATGCCGTGGTTGCTGACACCGCTCAGGAACCCTATGACACCGGCGGAGATACGTTATAATGAGGCACATGGGCGGACCAGGAGAGTGATAGAGCGGACATTTGAAAAGCAGATTCCCCTGCCTGGACAGGACAGGAGGGGCCCTCCCATATGCCCTGAGAAGGTGTGCAAAATCATAATTGTATGCTGCATGCTACACAACCTGGCAGTGAGGGAGGAGTTGGCTCTCATCCAGGATGATGATGACCACCAGCCACCAGCCATGGAGGATCCTGCTCTGGGTCATGTTGCCAGTGATGATGAGGGTGAGGGGAATGTTAGGACACAGCTCATCCACAACTTTTTCACATGATTGTGAGTATACAGTGATGTGTTGTTTACGTATTGTCATGGCCTGATATGTGTAAGTGGTGCAATGTTGCTGCATATGTGTGGATGTGTGCTACTTGACAGTATGCTTGCAGTGATGTGTCCTTTGAGTAAGTATGTACTCCCAAACAGTGTTGACATGATTACTAGGTTGTGTTCACTTATTGTAATACTTTTTGTTTGTCATGTGTATTTGAGCTGTATGCTGTTATTTTATGATATTAATAGTGTTGTGTGGCTGTCCTTCACAGGGTCCTTTGCCTGTTGTTTGGTCACGTGTGTGTCCCCCAAAACAAGGATTCATTCCTATTACAAGTGCAAGTTGTCATCGTCAAAACGATGATGTGCCACACAGGTGTATTTTCCTTATCATCATTTGTGGTTTATCAAGGACATACGTGCACTTCCTCTTACCATGTGTTGCAAGATTGGGGCATGTGTGCTGGCCTTTGTGCATGTTTATTTTAGTCACATTGGTGTGTCGTAACAACTAGGGGTGGGCGGAATTTGCATAGTCGCACTACGCAAAGCTCCGCAAAACGGCAAAAAATCTCCGCGAGCACGCAAAAGTTCCGCAAACATGCGGAATTGCTTGTTTCGCCCATTCGCAATACTTTTTTCCTGTTCACGAACACTGTTTGCATGCTCGGGGAGAAATATCTCGCGAACACGCAAAAAATTCCACGAAGCTGCGGATCATGGATTTTTTGGCAATTCCGCATTCTCCACGGAACGCGAAATTACGCAAATTCCACAAATTCCGCGAGCGGAATGAAATTTACCACCCGTGCCTAGTAACAACATCGTCACAGTGGGGTATGTCTGATATCTCTTGTGAACTACCATATTGATGTACGTGTTCCTTGTTTACATCTCATTGCACACATGTAATGATGTTACCGTAGCAAATGATGTTGCTGCTGATCTTTGTATGTGATGACATCATTTATCTTGTCAATGTCCTCCATGGAAAGAGGAGTTGAGCAATACGACTCTCCTGATTTTCAATGCTCATCACAGTGAGGGTCAATGGTTTGTGTGTTTGGGTTATGCTGCTGAAAGTTGTATGCCTCCTCCTACCCGGTCCAGGTTACTACTTGTGTTGCAAGTGTCAATGACAGTGAGGGGAGTGTTGTGTCAAGGATGTTGACAACTCTGCATGATGTAGGAGTGGAATGCATCTTACGACAGCACCTTGTGGACACGACACCGTACAACAGTGTCAGCTATCTTTCTGTGGCCATTCCATTCACTGTCAAATGTCCCCTGTCAATTATGTATATGTAGCTTTGTTTATGTTATGATATGTGCTAGGTCTGCATCTCCCCAATTGTCATGTAACACACACACATTCACAGCCAGGCCAGGGGGCACCCCAGGGGCCCTATTTCCACAAAAAGTAAGTGGGAACATAGAGTTGCGATGGATGTGGATGTGATCGTGTTTGGGGGGCCAGTGCCTAGGTGTGACTTGCTGCCAATTCATACATCAGGCCCATGTGCCAGCCATCTTGTCGGGGCATTTACTTTCATGGTGACTAGTCCAAAGGGTTCTATTAGTTCTGGCTGAGAAGGTGTGTGTTGAGCCGGACTTGATAGTATTTGAAGTCATTACCGGTCCTCCTTCACCCACAGAGCCCAGTTAATCCCCCTGTGGCATGCCTCCATTGCAGGGAGTCAAAGTTGATGTTTGGGATGACAGGCAGTGGTGTCCTGTTGTTTGTTTGATCAGTACTCCCACCAGGGCCTAGTGCTCCATACAGCAGAGCCCGGTGTCAGCCATCTTGGGAGTCTCTTTCCATTCCCTGTGAGGTGAGCATGATTCAGGGTGTGCTTGATGGGCCATGTGGGACGAGGACTGTTGGCTGTGACTACGATTCCCATCATGCTATTGGCTACACCCACCTTCCCACAGTAGCAAGACTTCCTCCCTGTGACTCAGCTTCCCTGTGAGGTGGTGTAACAGTGCTGGCAAGATGGCTGACAGTGGTAGCCTGGTGTTTGTTTGTGCACCGTTCCCACAAAGGCCCTGTGCTCCCCACAGCAGAGCCCAGTGACAGACATCTTGGAGGTGAGTTTGGACTCACTCTCTTGGAGAGCATATTCCCAGGTGTGTTGTTTGGTGTTGGTGGGAGGTGTGTGTGCCAGGGCCTGCTGGTAGATGTAGTCAGAGTAAACACTCCTCCTCTCCACTTCCATATGGGCCACATGAGGCATGCTTCCATTGCAGGGAGTCAAAGTTGACATTCAGGTTGTCAGGCAGTGGTGTCCTGTTGTTTGTTTGATCAGTACTCCCACCAGGTCCTAGTGCTCCCCACAGCAGAGCCCAGTGTCAGCCATCTTGGGAGTATCTTTCCATTTCCTGTGAGGTGAGCATGGTTCAGGGTGGGCTTGATGGGCCATGTGGGAGGAGGTCTGTTGGCTGTCTGTTGGCTGTGACTACGACTCCCATCATGGTTTGGGCTACAGCCACCTTCCCAGCATACCCAACCTTCCTTCCTTTTGACTCTGCTTCCCTGTGAGTGGGTGAAATAGTTCTGACAAAATGGCTGACAGTTTTTGTTGGTGTTTAGGGCCAATGCGTTTCTGTATTTGTTTGTAAGTTTGTACATGTTATTACATTGTTCTATTTTAGTCAGAGATTGCAGGTTTGTGCTTATCTCAGTGACATACACATTGCATGATAATTACCTTTTGGTTGCTATCGCTTTGCTAACAGTGATTGGTTTCACTGTCCCCTTGACAGTAATGTCTGTGTGTGTATTGCCTCACAATATTGGCTAGTTGGTTATGTACTCACCAGGCTCTGCTATTCCTGTTAATCCATGGATGCCCTCCATTGGAAGGATGGCCCGCACCTTCTCTTCCCAGGCAGTGAAGTGCATTGGTTTTGCAGGACGGCCACCGCCGGTCCGCTGGCTCAGGGCATTTTCTCTGGCAATCAGCTTATTGACCCTCGTTCACACATCGTAGTAGCTGTACTTTATATCCTCCATTGTGCACATGCAAGGTGCTTGTGCATTCACCTTGTCAACAATCCTCTCCCACATCTTTGTTTTCTGTGACATAGGGGTCTGTTGGACCAATGTGCCAAATAAATGTGGCTCCACTCTGAGGATTTCATCAACCAAGACTTCCAAATCCGTATCTCTGAACTTTGGATTCTTCTTTGGGGCCATGGTGATGTGTGGTTCTGGAGATTGATGTGTGTGTGAGGGTGTAAGTGAGTGTGGGTGGGTGTCAGTTTATCTGGGTGTTTGGGGGAGTGTGTTTGTGAGGTGCAAATGGTGTGAAGGTTGTTTGGTGGGTGAGTTGTGAGTGTGTCTCTGAGTGCAGGGTGGTGGTGTTCTCTGCTGTCATGTGTGTGGAATTTGCAAAGGATCGTGGTAGGCATTTTGGCCCTTTATGTAGGTGGAGTTGTGGGTGTGTCTTTGTTCCAGGTTTTTTATTTTTGTATTTATTGACATTGACACTGCTTGTTTGGTCTTTTTCAGTTTTTTTCCATGTCATGTTGGTGAGCATGATGGAGATATTCAGCTGTCCGGGATGGACGCTTTCAGCAGCTCTTGCGGCCTCATCCGTGTCTGTCACACTCACATTCTGCTAGTATGTTGCAGCGTTCGCATAGGCGTCGATTGCGACGGGCTCTTTTACGTGGCAGTCAGTATGTCCCGTGCGTTTCTGTCTTGAGGGATGAGCTCCATGCGTGTCATTGGTGTTTCACACACGTGGCCACCCGTACAGCGCATGTACGTGTCAGTCGGACACATTCCCAGTCCGTGTCGTTCAGTAGGGTTCCCGTTCAGTTTCCGGCCGAATCACGATTTTCCGTAAGTTTCGATCGTGCGGATTGGGCTCCGTGCGAGTCGTTCGTACTTCACTGGAATTGCATCGTACTCGGATGGTCGTAAGGTGCGTATATGTGTTGGTCAGACTCCAGTCACGGTCCGTGTTGGTCGGAATCAGCCCCCTGCTGTCTCAGAAAGGCTCTTCTGGCTTGGGACTGTGATTCCCCCTGATTCTGGAATATCTCCAGGAAGATTCTTCCTTGGGTCTTTCGTCTTCCAAAAATATTTAGGCACACAAATATAGAATTTTTAATATCATGATATACAAATATGCAGGAATATTGTTGACAAGAATAGCAATTTTCTACAGTAAATAATATCAATGTTAAAAATATCTATGTTGTAAATATTGTTTATACAAATATTTGTTGGTAATTTCGTTTACAAAAACATCTATGTTGTTAATACCGTTTACAAAAATATTGTTGTAAAGACTATACTTTTTTAATTATCTTTGTGTATTTCATTATATGTTTTAATTGTATTTGTTATACATTGTACAAGTATTGTTAATGTTTTTAAATATAGTTTGTCCATTTTTTGTTGTTTTTAAATGTAATGTTAATGTTAAATGTAATTTTTTGTGTCGTAGCAGGTTGTGAGGTTTGAAGGGGTACAGAGTAGGAAGTAAATTAAATATAAATAATTAATAATTAATTTTAAATGAATATTAATTATTTACTTGATAATTAATATGTAAATTGTGTAATGAATTTATTGTTTAAGTTATATTTTAGGTGCGGAGTATGGGGTGCATTGTGGAAGTAAATCAATTATAATGAATTATTAATTATGTTTAACTATTTGTAATTATTTAATTGATGATTAATTATGCAAATTGTATAATCATTTAATTTTTGATTTATATTTTTGTTGCTGGTTGTGCGGTTTGTAGGGGTAAAGGAAGGGAAGGTAATTCATTATAATGAATTTCTAATTAATGTTAATTAATAACTAATTATATACATTGTGTAATTAAGATATTTTTTGAGTTATATTTTAGGTGCAGTTTGTTGGGTTTGAAGGGGTGAAGAGTGAATAGTCAATTAAATCGAATTAATTAATTATTAATTATTAGTTAGTTATTATTAATTGTTTAAGTTATAAATCAATTATGTAAAATGTGTAATTATTATAATTGTTATGAATTATTTTATGTGTGGGTTGTTAGGTTTTTAGGGGTATAGGGCAGAAAGTTATTTAAGAAATAATCTATTGATAATTAATTATTAATTCGTATTAATTATTTAATTGATATTTATGTAAATTGTAAAATTACTCAATTTGTTAATTTATATTTTTTGGTGTGTGTTGTTTAGTTTGCAGAGGTATAGGGTGGGAAGGGATTTAAGTAATAATACATTTTAAATTATTTATTCATTTATTAAAAAGTGTGTTCTTTATTAATTATTATGTTAATTGCGTTATGCTTTTTGATTTCAAGTACATTTTAGTTGTTGACTGTTATGATTGTGAGAATAGTATGGAATTTCAATTAAATAAATATTATATGTTATAATTGATAATAATTATTAAAAATTGTAATAATTATGTAATTTGTTACATTTTTGTCAAAATGTAGACATATACTTTTAAATTTAAAATATTTTAATTTTTTGTTTTATTAGAGTTGTTAAAATATGTTATTTGTTTCAAGTGAATTACTCTCTCTCTACTACTGCACCTACTGGAGTAGGAATAGTAACTTTTACCCTTCGTGAGCATGTTGCTTTCCTTGCTGTTGTACATACTGGAGTGGGAATTGTAAAGTTTACCCCTACTAAGTCCACCGCTTTCCCTACTGTTGCACAGACTGGAGTGGGAATATTACATTTTACCCCTCCTGAGTCCAACGCTTTCCCTACTGTTGAATAAACTGGAGTGAGAATAGTATATTTAGGGGACGATTCCGATAGCCGGTCGGACCGCTGCCCTTAGCCTTACCTTGCATCCGACACGTACCCGGAACCGGTCCGTCCTGTAGAGTAAGTACGATGCGCATAACTGCCAAAAACACGACCGACACGTAGGCTGTGATTCAAGCTCCATTCTCCGTCCGAGCCGTAACTCCAAACGCTGAACCGAGTCGCCCGGATGCAGTATCCATAGCAGTTTCCGGCATGCCAAGTACAATGCGTACTTCCTACGCGCCGGACGGGCCGCCACGTATGGGATGTCACAGGATCCGTAAAACAAGCATATCAGCTACGATTCGCGCCACAAATCAATACACGGCTACAAGCTTGCAGCGGGTACAAGACGGAGCAAAAAGCAGCGTGTTCGACACGAACACATCATGAATCCCATCGCGCAGGTCATACTAGTACTCTACATCTATGACCGGCTTAGGAACCGACGCCGACGGCGCAGGCGGTAAGTCAGACACCTACCACATAAACAAACGACACGTACCCACAAAATGGCACACACACACAGGGGATCCACATCCAGGCCACTAACAACAGCCCACCATAGGGGTTGCATAGCCAGCACCACTAACACCCCCACCCATAGGGGACATGTTGCCCATCACTACTGCCACCCCCACCCATACGGCTCATGTTGCCCATCACCACTGCCACCCCCAGTCATAGGGCTTATGTTACCCATCATTACTGCCACCCCCACCCATAGGGGACCTATTGCCCATCACCCCTGCCACCCCCACCCACAGCACTTATGTTGCCCATCACTACTGCCGCCCCCACTCACAGGGGACCTGTTGCCCATCACCCCTGCCACCCCCACACACAGGGGACCTGTTGCCCATCACTACTGCCACCCCCAGCCATAGGGGACCAGTTGCCCATCACTACTGCCACCCACACCCATTGGGCTTATGTTGCCCATCACTACTGCCACCCCCAGCCATAGGGCTTATGTTGCCCAGCACTACTGCCACTCCCAGCCATAGGGATTATGTTGCCCAGTACTACTGCCACCCCCAGCCATAGGGCTTATGTTGCCCAGCACTACTGCCACCCCCACTCCCAGGGGACCTGTTGCCCATCACCCCTGCCACCCCACCCATAGGGCCTATGTTGCCCATCACCCCTGCCACCCCAACTCACAGGGGACCTGTTGCCCATCACGACTGCCACCCCCAGCCATAGGGACTATGTTGCCCATCACTACTGCCACCCCCACCCATAGGGGACCAGTTGCCCATCACTACTGCCACCCCCCACCCATAGGGGACCTGTTGCCCATCACCCCTGCCACCCCCAGCCATAGGAGACCTGTTGCCCATCACCTCTGCGACCCCCACCCATAGGATGGGTGATGCGCAACACATCCAGCATACTCCAACATCAGGTATGTCCGCAAAATACTTCCCCCCTAACATCATGTCAACAGTGTGTAGTCTGTGACAAATGCCCACAACAGTGATTATGGCCACGAACATACAATGTAAGTAACAGCACATGTGTTACCAACCCATGAGTGTGACATACAAAAGGCAAGCAGCTAATTAACGAAGATGACTTATTTGGTGATGAGGAGGATCAACAATGGGGCATTCCTAAACTAGAGCTCCCTCCGGTTGTGCGTTGGATCGCCGATGTTATTGGTCTAAACACTCTATGTTATGAAAAAAGTCTAAGAGCCCTAAATGGTAGGACTAGTGGTGATAGGAATGGGATAAGTACATTCAATAATGGCCGACATAACAGTAGAATTGATTACGTGTTATGTAGTCTAAAATTATGGCCTTTAATTTGTGATATGGAGGTTGTAGAAAGGATCGAGAGTGATCACAACCCCCTGTGCACAACTCACAAATGGTGGTCCCACACTACCCCGCCTTCAGGCTCTCCTGTGACTGCCCTTCCCCGGATTATTCCCACAAATGATATGCGGAGATTAAAGTGGGAAAACGTAGTAATCAACCACCAGGCTATTGCTAACATTAAGGTTGATATAGCAATATCAGCTATTGAGCAGTTCAACTCACTTGGCACTGGCTTAGATAAGGTCGAGGAATTACATAACTCCCTTTTTTGTGCAATCAAAAAGTATTTCCTCAAACCTGTGAAAAACAAAGGTAACAGAGCCTTTAAGCCTGCTAAGTGGTATAATGAACAGTGCAGGGTTACACGATTAGCTCTAAGTAAAGCTATTAAGGGGGGGCAATCTGCTTTAATCCAAGCCGCCAAAAAGAACTATAAAACTAGTATATCCAAGGCTAAAAAAGCTTGGGACGAACACCACTGGTCCGAGTTAAAGGCAGTTAGTGATAGCAGGGATTCTCGGTTATTCTGGCACATTGTCAGGTGGGGAAAATCGGGTTTTCCCGAGTCCCCACATAACAATGTCCCTGAAGAAGAATGGATAAAATTCTTCAAAAATCAGCACGCTGCACCAAACAATGATAACTTGGCCCAGGAAACTAGTGTAGATCTTCCCAAAGCAAACCCCTTTGGAATAGTTGAAATTATGCTGGCCCTTAATACGGTCGCTTGTGGACGTGCCCCTGGTCTTGATGGAGTGCCAGCTGACTAATTTGTAAATGATAAAGAGCACTGGTGTCAGTATATTCACCTTCTTATTAATGCTATTGCTCTAGGTGCAGCAGTACCAAAATCTTGGCAGGGTGCAGTAATCATTCCTGTCTTTAAGAAAGGTGATTGATCCCTCCCGGGTAATTATAGGCCAATAAGCCTTATAGATACCATTCAAAAGGTCGTGGGACGTGTGATCGTCAACAGGCTCCTGGATTGGGTGGAAGAGACTAATGCTCTCTCACCATTTCAGGCTGGCTTTCGACGATCCACAAGCACGGTGGATCAGGTTTTCCGTTTTACCTTATTACAATGGAAGACGGTTGTGCTGGGTAAAGGAAGCCTGTATGCGGCCTTTGTCGATCTACGGGCCGCTTTTGACCTTGTCCCCCGATCTAAGTTATGGTCGGTTCTCAAGAAGCAGGGTCTTCCTAGCGACCTATTATCTTTAATAATGAGGCTACACGAATCTACTTATGCTAGAATTCAGTGGGGGGGATTAGGTTCGGTAACCTCGGACTTCCCTGTTGAGAGGGGAGTCCGACAGGGATGTTCGATGGCTCCCGTCCTTTTTACCTTATATATTAATGACGTTGTTGCTCGCATGACTTCTGCACAAGTGGACGCCCCTTTTTTAGCTGGGACTAAAATCCCCATTTTAATGTTTGCAGACGACACGCTCATCCTATCTAAAACTCCAAGTGGATTGCAGTCTGCCTTGTCTATCTTTGACCATTTCTGTGGGGAATATGGCCTAGAGGTCAATACTGACAAAACAAAGCTTATGACTTTTAACCCCCACCGTAGCTTTAAATCCAAAATCATTTTAAATGACCGTCCGCTAGAAGTAGTGAATACCTTTACATATTTGGGCATGCATATATCTAGCGAGAAGAGTTGGCGGCATCATATTGATATCGCTACACTGAGACACAGGCAACTGGCCGGTGCTATTTGCATAGAGCACAGAAAATCACTGACCAAACCTGTAAAACCTGCCCTACAGGTTTACGAAGCAAAAGCTCTAGGCTCCGCTCTCTATGGTGCTGAACTCTGGGGCTTTGAGAAGGTTGCTGCTCTTCAATCCTCAGAGAATAAATTCTTTAGGGCAATAACAGGTGTTCCTAAAAGCACCCCATTGTTGCCCCTCAAATATGACCTGGGTAGAAGAGCAATTTCAGATTTGGTCCAACTTCGTCCGATCCTGTATTGGCGCAGGCTATGGACGACTCCTGTGCTTTCCCACTATGCAGAGGGTTTTCTAGATATCATACGATCCGATGTTTACCACAAAATAGGATGGTTAAAATCGCTTAGGACATCCCTCTCTGAGCTCGGCTTGTGCACACTCTAGGACAATCCGGAGAGAGCCATTTTTCCATCTAAAAGCACTCTCAAGATTACTTACTGGGAGATGGTTGCCCGCCGGCATTGGAGCAACTCCAGTGCTGGCTCTATGACCGGAGAGTTCCTAGAGGCCAAGATGTATCCCTGTTTAGAACCATATTGGGACATCATAACAAGGCCCAGAGAAAGGAAGCTCCTTTTTCAATTGAGAGCAGGTGCACTTCCCCTCAAATTTTTGTCATCAAAGTGGGAAGAGGGATCCTGTGATAGATGTCCTGCCTGTGGTATTAGTAAAGAAACCATGGGTCATTTTCTATTTGCTTGTAAGTTTTACGCGGCCCCGCGGCGTATCTGGCTGTCCCCAATGTGTAAAAACCTGGGAACAGCCAGTGGTACCGCGGTCCTGCGTATTATATGTACTAGCACTTTGCCCTGGATTTCAGTAGCCACTGCAAAATACTTAGGCTGGGCGTGGTTGATCAGACAGAGACTGCTAGTCATTTGACTATTCTCTGCCATGTCATTTTCTTCTGCATTTAAATCTTCCATATCATGGTTTTTAATCTATTTTTATCTAATCATTTTACTTTTCTTAAAAAACCACTTACCGCCAATAGTACAGTATGTTTTTATAGGGTATCATCAAGTCAGTAATTTGTAGAAGTACGCTTTGTATCTGTTGTCCTGATTGCAATTTAATCGTATTTTAATCTATTGTATGTAACTGTTAGTGTAATTGTATTCTGCTTGTATGAATGAAATTCGAATAATGCATACTTTGACTGACTGATTATGGCCACGAACATACAATGTAAGTAACAGCACATGTGTTACCAACCCATGAGTGTGACATACACAAGGCAAGCATCACCATAGCACTGTGGCAATGTAAAAAAAATACCCCCTCACTGTGTAGAACAGAAGTTAAGTGTGGGCTTCCAAAATGCAGCAGATGTTGAGCATTGTGGTGATGGGGACTAAACCCCCCCTCATCACAGTGACCAAAAGGTAAGTGGCATCATGGTCAAAGCTGCAAATAACAAACAGCATGCATGATCCCTGCTCCCAACACATTAAACACTTCTGGGGCAAACTAGTGGTTTTGTCCCATACACACAGAGATGTGGTGAGGCTAACAGTGCTGTGAAAACATAACATGTGCAGACAAGCAACACACATGGGGGCTGACAATGCATACAGTGTACAATGACACAAGAGCAGAAGTGACTTTCAACAAGCATGCACACACCTCGAAAATAGACACATCAATCAAAAAAACATGTGTAGACTGTAGGTGTCAGCTCACAAACTCACATTCCATGCCAGCAATGGCACCTAACAACCAGGATGAAAGTGCACAATGATGTGATATGACTCACAGGGACAGCAGGGAAAATCACAGAAACAGCATGCAGACAAAGGCCCACAAAAACAATACCAATGCACTGGTGCAGATGCACAAACACAAACAGGCAAACTCACACTGCACATCTGACACAGCATGTGTGTGTGTGTCACAGTATCCACAGGCAACTACACAACACATGAGGGGGGCAGAACCACAGTGACACAGATGTGGACACAGTGCCATACAAAAGTAAACCATCATTGGGACACCATCGGTGGGCAATCAGGCATTGGGAGATGAGAGGGAGCACAACAGACACATGTGACACAAGCTGGAATGAACACCAACTAACACAGCAAGAGACTGACACACAACGGCCCTACCCCCAGCGACCAGACATTGGGGTGACACAAGCATGCATGACACCTCCACTGTGATGACAAAGGCAGATTTAGTACAAACTGGGAAACCCAGACATGTGTCCTGTTCCACAAACGTACATCACACATACACAAACACAAATCACTCAGCATGGCCCCTCATCCATGGACAAACGGGAGCTAGGGGACCATCCATGCAAACATTCACATCAGTCCACCATCAACATCACACACCCTGAACTGCAACAATGTGTATCTGTGAAGCCCAAATGGACAGGTGACATTGCACATGCACCCATGACAAACACAGGAATGTTGGGAGGAACTAAGGTGCACAGACACATCACACAAGGACAGTTTACAACCCTGGGGAATTACAGACATACTGCACAGTATGCAGTACATGGCCATGACCTCAAAGCTCACGTAACCTCCAGAATCCCTGCCACAGTCCCAGGACAATGCAGAAGCCAAGGAGACCCACAAGGCACAAAGGCTGACACCTGCCAGCATTGCAGCCATGAACCCGACAAGTGAGAGCAGTCACACACACATACAAATGTCTCAATCACTGAAAACTACCAGCTAGGGACAACTACATGATTTAGCAAATAAACAGGTGCCTTGAGGAACCCTGACTGTGTCCCATCTGTGTCTGACAACATCATCACCACTCAGAACTGACAAATCCCAATGATGATACACCAATTAACAGTAGTGTGTCATGCACCCACACATCTGGTAGCCCATTGGAAAAGTAGTGAGATGAACCCAGTACCACTCAGCAAGCATCAACAACATGAACATATCAAAGGAACACTGTCTGTGTATGAACAGGGATGTGGACACACACACATGCTCATACAACACACACCATGGGCCCAGGCCATGTCACTGGACAACACACTTACTTGAGGGGACCCAACTCCTGTGGAAGCCCAGCTGTGCCAAACATATTCACCGCAAGTCACACTCATGTCTGCAGAACACTTGGTCAGTCAGCCATCAGTTACCCCACAATGAAGGCTCTGGTCACAACAGCCTGGGTATGTGAGTCTCCCCTATGTCATCTGCACATACCCAAAACATATGTCTAGCAAGTAGCAGAGAGGACCCAGTTGCTCCTATTACAATGATGCCCACACATGTAGGTCCAGTGTTAATGAGCACAAAGTATGTGGAAGTGACAAATTGGACAATGGGAAGCACATCATATGTGCATGGGTGCAAGCCAGAGATTTGACCGTGCAAATGAAATGCTCACAGAGAGATGTCCACAAATAGTTGATCCTGACACACCCAGGTAGCTGCAAAGGATGACATGGATACCCACCAGAATAGGATACATATCTCATGGACCACAAGGAGTACCTCACAGCAACACATCAATTTTCAACATTGTAAACAAATCATCACAGGTGCAAGGGCATGTTAAACATCATCAACATAATGTACAGCTAAATCTAGGTCACAGGGAGAAAGAAAAAAGCTTTATTCAGCATTTTAAAAGTTAAACGTCTGTGCAAACAAAAGGCTAATGGCCAGTCCATGTCCAAATGCCAAGGAGTGAATAAGAGTAACAACTGTCACACCTTGCTTGCCTGCATTACTAAGGACCGGGGACATCCCCTCGGAGGGGCATACATGGGGGCAGGCCAGGCAACGCAGGGACAGGATCAGAGCACAGCAGAAGGAGGCAATGAAGAGGTGGGGGATGCAGGCGAGACACTTGCAACTGCAGTGGAGCTGACTGAAGTGGTGGGTGCTGTCACAACTGTGGAGCACAAGTCAGGTGGGGTGGGTGCCGGCACAACTCCAGTGGGCAGGTCAGATGGAGTGGATTGGCTCACCACTGCAGTGCCCAAGTCAGACGGGGTGGTCGTGGACTCCAAAGCAGTGCCTACATCCATGGGAGCGGAATGGGGGACAGGTGAGGTCGGCAGGGCAGGGAGGGGGACACGGTCCCCACATCAGTGGCACTAACTGTCGGACCAGGTGTGGAGGAGCAAGTGCTAGGGGGGGTGGCCGTAGCATTTTGGGGATGGTGTATCTGTGGGTGGGGGAACCCGTGGCAGGGAGTGGCAGAAGAAACTCTGGAATGGTGGCCTGGGGGATGGAGGACGGAGACTTTGCCTTGGAGCTGCATGGTGGTGGGGGGGTCTTGCTCTTCTGGCGCCAGGGGGACTTGCGGGTGGGGGTTTCTGTCTGACTGCGCCTGGGGGAGGGTGTCTGGGTGTGAGGGGCACTCCCCTCTGTGTGTGGGGACTTCCTCTTCCCCTTGTAATCAGGAGCTGCAGGGTCGGTGGGGAAGAGGCCAAGATCACAGAGGAAGAGCTTCTGGGGGGATGGGGTTGCAGGTGAGGCAAATGGAAGTGGGCTGGGAGGGAGAGGTCTCGGAGGACTGCGGAGTGGTTGTGGATGACTGTGTGTGTGTCTGCAAACCAGCCCCTGTGAGTGTGGAATCAGTTCCCTGCACTTGCTTGTGTGCACGTCTAGACCTTGGTTTGGGGGTTTCTGTGTTTGGGACAGGTAGGGTGCTAGGAATCTTGGGTGGTGCAGGGGTAGGCGGTGTGTGGGACTGTTGGAGGAGGGACACTACTGCCATCAGGGAGGAGGCCACGGACTGATTGGTCCTCTGTAGGGCAGACATGCCAGAGGAAATTCCCTCCATGAATGACACCAGTTGTGTCAACAGACCCGTGTGTGCATGGAGGACCTTCAGCATCGACGTCTGCCCTACATGGATCTGTCGAAGTAAGTCCACAGACTCCTCACTCAAGGCAGCAGGGGACACAGGGGCAGGGGGTGCGGTGCCTGGCACAAAGGAGACATGCTCACGAACACGGGAGCCCACAGGGACCTCTGGGATGGGAGCCGAAGGGAGGGGGGTGGTGGTGGTGGTGGCGGTGGCGGGGACAGCCTCACTAGCTGGGGTTTGGTGGCTGCTGACACCCGCCTCCACAAGGGAGTCATCCTCAGAGCTAATGTGGCCCTCAGCTGGGGGTGATGGTGCTGACGACTCCTCTGTGTGGCTCCACTTGCCCTCCGTGCCACTGGGTCCACCCGACTCCTCTCCTTCTGTCCCTATAAGGCTCTGTGGCTCCTCCTGGTCTGTGGAGCTGTCCCCTCCTGAGGCCGAGGATGTATCTGGATAGGAATAGGAAGTAAGAGAACAACATCAGTCACCTGCACTGACTGCACACACCACAGTGAGTACATCACATCACAGGGCAAGCCCTGGCATCATCAGCTGAACACAGCTCAAAGTGCCAACACTGTTTAGGATAAGACATTTGTCATTTGCAACATTAACCATGGCACACATATCCCTCCTTGACTTTCACACATATGTCCATTGCATGTTGGATGCTAACACCCCAATGTGCCAACATGCACCACCCACACATTAGTTGTACATGCAAGTGAACATGTAGGAGTATGTCACTATACACACAGCAAATCTCTTGCTACTGACTCAGTACAAGTGTCCGGATGAAGGGATGGGCAGAGACTCATTTCACATGCTTGAGATGCATGCCAGCAACACACACTATGATGTACTCATGTCCTGATGGGCAATGCCACAATGGGGTGTATGATGCACACTTGAACACAATGCAGGATCACTCATAGCAAGTTAAATGCCATGGCACTGGGATGCCCTGAAAATCAGTCAACACTGTCTCCTGTCACAGGGGCAGGGCATCCAGACAACAACAATATGCACTGACTCACAATCCTAGCTCAGGGGTAAAGCTACTCTGCAGATGACCGGCGCACTTGCCCATCCCATGCAAACAACATATCCAGGACCCAGAAGACCCCACATCATGCAAATCATACATATGAGTCTCTGCAAACACAAATCCGTGTACATTAACACATCACAGTCTGCCATGCATGTAACCCAGCTGCATGAGGGACCCAGTTGCATACACCATTGTGTGCTGTCAGATGTTCACACACCTATATGTCACACAGGTCTTATCTCTCACAGTCACATCGCAGATGTCATGCTGACCCTCTGAATCATGGACACCCCAATTGTACGTAACAACAAGCCACACCCTAATGACACAGAGGCAGACACCTGAGGGCACATGTCACTAAGCACAACCTGCAATTTCATACACAGGAGTGGGATTACAGAGTGTTTCTAAATGCCCTTGAGGAGGCAGGACTGCCAGGTCTACGTGAAACAGTGTTTGGCCCTGGACAGTAGTCAGGTGGTTGAGCAAGTGTGATATACTTGATATACATAATCCTGAGGCCCAAAAATTGGAGTCCCCTGCTGCATGGGTTTGTTTGGAATACCCCAGCCACATGTTGCGAGTCAGACCAGCTATTGGTACACATCTCAAGGACACACACAGATCACGTGTCAGATCTCAGGCATTGTGTGAACAATTGACCCACCCATGAAACACACGACAGAGTCACGGGAACAGATGCTGACCGGTAGCTGAGGCATAGCTGACTGCCGGGACTCAGTGCCCTAGTGACACAAGCAACAGACTGTAGGGGCCACACCTGTGGAACAGATGAGGAGGGTGCATCACACACTTGAGGGACCCGAGTATTGGACTACAAGACTTACGTAATGTGGATGTGTGACCAGGCCAAAAGACTGCTATTAGCATGTCAGACATAGTACACAGATCAGGCATGGACTTCCCCCCTTCCTGCTGCTGTCTGGCCTTCAGCTGCCTATCCAGGTCCGGGAAGACCTCCGCCAGGATACGGAGCATGTGGGGAGTCAGGGTCCGTGTCCGTCCCTCCTGCGTGGAGGTGACAGCTTCAGCTGGACTCTAGCTATCCTCCGGGTCCAGCCCCGAAGGTCGTGCCACCTCTTCTGGCAGTTGCGGATCCGGCACTTGTAGACCCCCACAGAACGAACAGCCCGGGCGATGGTCAGCCAGATATCCTGCTTCTGGTGGGCACCAACCTGTGAGGATGACAAAGTGAAAAGTACATTAACACACATGCCCCAGATTTTTGCAGCACATATTTGGATATACATGTCATCATCACAAAGGGAAATGAATTACACAGGTAGTGCAACCATGGGGAATGAAAAATCACCTGCATGTCTGACATGTTAACAATGCCTGGATAGTTTAAGCTTGCAATAATGCACTTTAGCAGCAGGAAAACTATTCATTACATGTACCTACACACTTCTGGGGATGAAAGTCGTCAGTGAGAATGCTTGCCACTGGTGTACACACTGCTAGTACTGCTAGTCAGACAACATGCATAATTAGGAAGGCAGTGGACTGCACACTCACCTGCTCCCCTGGTTTCCCATAGAGCTTGCTGTACTCTGGAAGGAGCCCGTCCAGCAGGGCCTGGTTCTCCTCCTCAGTGAAGGCTGGGGCCCTCTCCAGAGTACGTGCCATAGCAGTAGCCAGAGGATGCAAAGACAGCAGCAGTAGTAGCAGGGATGTGGTCCAGTAGCATGTAGTGCAGGCAAGTGAGCTCCCTGGGGGCCACCCAGCCTTATATCTGTGCTGCAGAGGCAGAATCTGTGCCATGTGTTCCAAGTGATAGGTCCAACACGGTTGCATTCTATGAATCTGGCCAATCCATTTAAAAGTACGACTCGTACACACCTTCTGCATCGTTCAAATCTTAACCTTCATGGAACACTTGAAATTGCAACATTGTTGTAGGCATCCAACTGAATTTCCAGTGCACAACTCGTACACGTTTTGAATCCGCATCCGTCTCCATGACAGTCCGGAGCCAATGGGTGCACCCGGCTCGTTCAACTGACTGTACAACGTGTATTTTGAATATACACAGGCACCCGTCTCCATACAATTCAATGGCCAAGGCGTGCGCCTGTCTCGGACCATGCCTGTCCGATGCGTATGCAAGATAGTCACTCACGTCAGACCTCATTGCATTCAATGACAAAGCGAACGCACGGCTCGGACATGACCCGTGCAATGCGTAAGCATTGTCACCCGCGTTGGACCTCATTGCATTCAATAACAAAGCATATGCACGGCTCGGACATGACCCGTGCAATGCCTACGCATTGTCACCCGCGTCGAACCTCATTGCATTCAATGACAAAGCGTTCGCATGGCTCGGACATGACCCGTGCAATGCGTACGTATTGTCACCCGCATCGGACCTCATTGCATTCAATTACAAAGCGTACGCACATCCATGTGGTATATGCATCAACCTTGATGGGGTGTGTGTCTAAGAGACGTACATGTAGGGCTGGCAGGAACAACAGTGGCCACTACCTGTGGGACTTACGCTTGCCTTGTGGTGTGTACGTGCTACACCATGTCCATTGCTGTGTTGATGTGGCAATACAGGGAGACTGGGTTTCTGCATGGCAAAGATCTGTGATGCCTGGGAGACATGAGGCCTCAATTGTCACTGTGGTGTGTGTCTGAAAGGTTGCAACAGCACATAGGTTGGGTGACACAGCCAGATGATTGGCCATTGCACTACATGTGACTCATGTGGACATGTGGAATTGAGATGTGAGGTTGTGGTCTTGTGGGTGACATACGTGTCCATGACCAACAGCACACACCTCAGTACATTGTGTAATGTCATGAACTAGCATGTGATATTGATCGTGGTCATGGCCACATGGGTGGATGAACTGACAATCTTCCTTTGTGCATCTCTGTACTGCAGGGCACCAGCTGTCCATCGGCCATTCCCAGACCTTGTAATCATGCAGGAACGCGACTGCATCAGACGGTACCGCTTCACCAGGCCACTGATTGCGGAGATGGCGGAGCAGTTGGCGCCACATCTGCTACCTGGTCGGACATACCCTACAGCACTGACCCCAGAGGTGAAGGTGATGGCAGCCCTGCACTTCTTTGCTACTGGTACCTTCCATTACACTGTGGCTTCTGCTGGTGGGATGTCGCAAACGATGTTTAGTTGGGTGCTACGCGATGTCTTGGAGGGGATGTTGCAATTCCTTGACCTGTATATCCCGGCCTGGGCCAAGATACCAGTGATGATGAAGTTGATGGTGACGTCTGCTCACAGCTTATCAACAACTTCTTCACCTGAATGTGAGTTTCCATGGTTGTTATGTGAATGTATGGAGGTAGCCTGGAATGTGTTGTGCCAGCTCTGTTGCTGTCTGAGTGTGTCTGTGTGCCACTTGACTGGATGCGTGCTGTGATGTGTCCATTTAGGTGGTGTGTACTCCACTATAGGGTAGTACTGCTGACTAGTGTTTGTGTAGGTGTCTTGCAACATGTTTTGTGCATGTGTACTGCATTTCTCTCCGGTTCTTCTGTGACTGTGACTGTATTTTGTCTGTCCTTCCCAGGGTACTTTGCCTGTTGTGTGTTCAACACTGACCCCCAAAACCCAGAAGCCAACACCAGTGTGGAAGTTGACAATTCCCATCAACTGATGTACCACACATCCCTGGACTTCCATTCTCCAACACTTTGAGAGCGTGCGTCCACTGTTACATAGTATTGTCGTGCAACTGGTGTGGAATAAACCTGTTGCTGATGTGTAATGAACCTGTGACATGCTTTGTTTTGTGCGTTGTCTGTCTTCCCACATCTGAGTGACATCTGCTTACCTCAACTGTGGACTTGTTACCACTGACTGGGGTTGGTGTTGTGTCTGTGCATGCCAATGCGTTTCAGGTCAACATCATTGTGTGTGATGAATAACATGGCCATGGTGAGTCTGTTTTGTGTTGCCATAGTGGTGTATCTCCCTCACATGTGTCACATCCCCATGACTCACCTTACGTTGGTCACATTGTTGCAGTATTTGGCATGCAGTGTGTTGTGTAGCAGACCGACATCTCCCTGAACATGACAAGTTGGAATCACAACAGAGGCAAATATGGTGTACTGATGAGTTTATTTACAAACATGTGTGAGGGAAGTGCACAGGATGGTGGGTGCTGTACAGTGGTTTGGCAATCCAAAGTTCACATTGGAGTTGGAAGTGCTGGTAGATGTAATGTCCAGAGTAAAGTCCACAGTCATCTGATACATTGTCCCAACATGAACCCTCCATGTCATGTAGGTGACTTGTGTGGGATTGGACAAGGTGAACGTTTTGCGCACAAAGAACATTGTACAGAACAAGTTTAGAGGCCCTGGGGGATGTGCTGGGACATCTGCCTCTCACATGTCCTTATTTGAACGACCCCTCTTCTTCCGGGGGGGGGGGGGGGATCCTCATGTGCAGGCCTCTGCGGTGCAGGGGACTCTCCGCCAGAGTCCTCCTCCCTCCCTGTGGCGCTGGCAGATGGTGTTGCGACGGATGTTGTGGGCACACGGGGGGTGTGGACAGGTTGGTGTTGATCTGGCGGAGGCATTGTAGTATGTCCCAATGCACCGCAGTAATGTCATCCCACTTGGCCTCCATGCGGGCATGGTGGGTGACCTGCTTGTGTTGCATGTCCTTGAGGATCCCCACTACCTGGCCAAATCCTCCTGTGCTATCCTGGTACGCATCTAAGATGCGTGCCAGGTGGGGGTCATCATGCAGTCCAGACCCCTCTGCAAGGCGTGCCCTGTGCCTCCCACCCCTCCCAGCACCCCTCTCCACACGGGCAGGACCAGCGGCGGGACGCACAAGTGACACTGGGACCCCTTGGGTGGTGTTGCTGGTGGTGTTTGCTGTAGCTTCTGGGGGGTCCTGTGTCCATGTGCTGTGGGTGTTGATTGGCCTTGGTCTGTCCGTGTTGGCAGGGTGCCCTGTCGGTGTCCAGATGCTGGAGGCGTGGGTACAGGGGGGCAGATATTGATGCTGCGGGTGCTGCATGATAGCTCACACCGGACGGGCCAGGTTGGTTGTCGTCATCCGAAGAGGACAGCGAGAGAGTCAGAGCAGAGAACTCAGTGTCCACCAGAATCTGGGACTGGGTATCCACATCATTTGGTGCTGGGTGCCCAGCACCACCTTTGTTTGGAAGAGACACACAATGTTATTTATGTTTCTACATGCATCGTTGGCTCACAAACATGACATTATCTACTTTTCGAACAGATGCCTGCCTGTACACTGCTTTTTCCCATCTTGTCACTGACAGAGTTTGATATTGTTGTTGGCCATTTCCCAGCATGGCCTTGTGCTCCCCACAACAGAGCTTAGGGTCAGACATCTTGTCAGTCCCTACCCACTCCCTGTGAGGGAAGTATGGTTCAGTTTGATCTTGATGGGCATGTGGGTGGGTGTAGGTTGTCTGTGACTGCGAGTCCCATCATACTCTTGGCTACACCCCCCTTCCCAGCATTCCCATACTTCCTCCCTCTTGACTCTGCTTCCCTGTGAGGGGGTGTGACAGCAATGGCAAGATGGCTGACTGTGAAGTCCTGATGTTTGTTGTTGGCCATTTCCCAGCATGGCCTTGTGCTCCCCACAACAGAGCCCAGTGTCAGACATCTTGTCAGTCCCTACCCACTCCCTGTGAGGGAAGTATGGTTCAGTTGGATCTTGCTGGGCATGTGGGTGGGTGTAGGTTGTCTGTGACTGCGAGTCCCATCATACTCCTTGCTACACCCCCCTTCCCAGCATGCCCATACTTCCTCCCTCTTGACTCTGCTTCCCTGTGAGGGGGTGTGACAGCAATGTCAAGATGGCTGACTGAGACATCCTGGTGTTTGTTCGGCTACATGTCCAAAGTGAGCCCCTGTACATCACACAGCAGCACCCAGTATGGGGTATCTTTTGCTGATATTTCAATGAGGTGTGTGTCAATGCATTGTACCTGGTGAGTTGTGTTGAGTTTGTGTTGAGGGGGGTCTCCCCATGCTGATTAGTATGGTCAGGGCTGTCAGTCCTCCTTCCCATCATGAAACGTGCTTCCATTGTAGGGCGTGCAAGTTGTCTTTTAGGATGTCAGTCAGAGTGTCCTGCTTCTGATGTGCTCCTCACAGCAGAAGCCAGTGTCAGCCATCTTGTCAGTCATTTTCCACTCCCTGTGGTGTGGGCATGTTTCTGAGAGGTCTTGATGGGCCAATCAGGAGGGCGAGCATTATCCATGACTACAGGCCCCATCATGCTTTTGGCTACACTCACTTCACCTGCATCCCCACGATTCCTTCCTGACAGTCAGCTGCACTGTGAGGTGGTGTGTTTGTGGTGTTAAACTGTCTGGCAGGGTCTATTTGGCTTAGTGCCACTGGCTTGCTCTAATTGTTTGTAGGTTGGTGCATGTCATGGCACAGTTCCCAGTCACTATGAGATGGCAGGTATTGTGTTTGTCTGACTGGCATACACATCAATCTATTGGTTAGTGAAGCTTTGCTTGCGGTGCATGGTTTCACAGTCCCCTTGCCACACAATCTTGGGTATGTTGTTTGTTTACTCACCAGGCTCTAGGCTATCTGTTAGGCCATGGACGCTCTCTGGTGGTAGGATGTCCCGCACCTTCTCCTCCCAGGTCCTGAAGTAGACTGGTTTGGCAGGAGGGCCACCACCGCAGCACTGACTCAGGGCGTGATCTTTTTCGATGAGTTTCTTGACCCTCCTGTGCACGCCATACCACCTGTTCTGGATATCGTTCTTTGTGCGCCTTGCTGGTGCTTGGGCATTCACCTTGTCCACAATCCTCACCCACATCTTGGTTTTCTGTGAGATGGGGGTCCTTTGGACCAATGTACCAAACAAATGTGGCTCTACTCTGATGATCTCATCTACCAGCACTTCTAACTCACTATCTGTGAACGTTGGATTCTTCTTTGGAGGCATGGTGATGGGTGGTGGTGGTGAGGGATGTCTGTGTGAGGGTGCAAGTGATGGTGGGTTGGTGTTGGTGTTGCTGGGTGTATGTGTGTGTGCTTTTGTATGAGGTGCGGATGGTGTGTGAGTTGTGTGAAGGGTGAGTTGTGAGTGTCTGTGGTTGCTGTGTCCTGGTGTTTGCTGCTGGCTGTGGCTCCTGTTTGCAAGGGATGATGGTAGTGATTGTAGTCCTTTTATATAGCTGGAGTGGTGGGTGTGTCTTTGTCCCATTTTTTGTTGTTGTATTTATTGGCTTTGTCATTGCTAGTTTGGTCCTTTTTTTGTCTTTTGTCTTTTGTGTTTTGTAGGCATGAAGGAGACGTTCATGTGACGGAAACGGACGCTGCTATTGTCTCGTGTGGGCTTCTCCGCCTCGTTCACGCTGCCAATCTTCTGTGTTTGGAACGCGTCGTTCACGACGGTCTCTATTGCTTGTGTGCCGGGTTGTCTGTGCGTGTCAGTCATGCGGCTTGTTCTCCGTGCGAGTCAGTCTGGTTTTATACGCATTGCATCGTACTGCGCAAATCGTACATCGCGGGTACGGGTCGGTCGGCTTCATTCCGGGTTCGTGTCCGTCTGTGATATTCGCGTTGGTTTTTCGTCCGGATCAATATTTTCCCTACGGCTCGGTCATACGGCTTGTATTCCGTACGTGTCGGTTGTAATTCACACGCGTTGCATTGTACTGCACAGGTCGTACGGCGCAGGTCCGTGTCGGTTGGTGTTTGGTCCGGGTCTATGTCGGTCAGTTCGTTTTGCGGCCGGAATCGGAATCGGCCCCTAAGTAGTTATATAGGTTAATGTTTTACATTAATATTGTTTAAATATATATTAAAACTATGTGTTCGTGCAAATAATGTAATATTTTTTACTTATATGAATGTATGAAATTTTTCAGATGTTTTTAGTAAAATTTCTTTTTATATATTGTTTACTTTTTATGTATAATTAAATTGGAAATCTTTTTCTTTTTCTTTGCAATTTATTAGTTGTACTTTTTATGTGTATGAATATATATATATATTGAAGAAGAAGGCCAAGGTGGCTGAAATGCATAAGGAATGTCGGAGCTTGATAACCGCTGAAATAAAATTAAAATTTTACCACGATGTGTGCCGCTCACTCTTTCCCTTCGGGAGAGGATTTGAAAAAAAAAAAAATATATATATATATATATATATATATATATATATATATATATATATATATAGTTTCCATAGGAAAAGCATTTTTTGTTTTCCCAATAACTTTGGCGTCAGATGACGAATCATCGCGAAATTTTCAAAACTAGTTCAGCTCCTGTCTTGAAAGTTTCGGGATGATTCGGCAAGCGGGGGCCAAGAAAAAAGGGGGTCCCAAAACGTGTTTTCTCCATGTTAATTCCCATAGGAAACTTTAGACACGGCTACAGCCCAAACTGCTGAACAGAATTACACCAAATTTGGCAAAAAGGTAGTGCTTGGTTCAGAAAGCGCCCTTTTTTAAAATGGTGTAAATCTGTTTAGTAGTTGCGGAGAAAATCGAACAATAGAGGTCAAAAAATCAATTTCCCTTAGGAAACTTTAGAAACGGTTACAGACAAATCTGCTGAACTGAATTACACCAAATTTGGCAAAAAGGTAGTGCTTGGTTCAGAAAGCGACCTTTTTTTTTAATGGTGTAAATCCATTCAGTAGTTGCTGAGAAAATTAAAAAATAAAATTTTCGAGCACGAGCTGCATTCTAATTGGCTGTCAACACTTCAAACCAGGAAATGTTGGCAGCCATCTTGTGCCTCGGTAGATGTCTTGCTTCTTCCTGCACTTTTCTTCGTATTTGTGGACTTCTGTTGCTTCTTTCTGCATTTCTTTTGCTTCTTTCTGTGCGTTTTTTCTTCTTTCTTCACATGTCCTACCTCTGTAGACATAGTTAGAAACTAGCATTTGAAAAAACCTTTGAAATTCACTTAAAAAAATATAGGTTTCAGGCATGTTATAGTTAGAAATTAGCATTTAAAAAACATTTGAAATTCACTGAAAAAACCATAGGTTTCAGGCACGTTATAGTTAGAAATTAGCGTTTAAAAAACCTTAGAAATTCACTGAAAAAACCATAGGTTTTAGGGAAAGTTATAGTTAGTTGGACATTTCACTCGTACAAAACCATAGAAATTCCCCCTTTATAGTTAGTACAGCTAACTATACCTCGCGCCCCCGCAATGCACTGCTGATGATGTCACATATTACATCACTCGTGACATGTTCAGTGACATCACTGATGACATCTCAAATGACATCACTGATGACACCACTGATTACATCATCCTGTGACTGTGTGTTTCTGAAAAGTTTAAATATGTTTAATATATATAGGGAAAGGCGTATTGAAGAATGAGTAGGTGTATAAGGGTCTGAATGGATGATTTAGTAGGTCTGTGAATGACTCTATAAGTGAGTGGTTAAACGTATCTTACTGAATGCATAGGTTAGTGACTAAACTGTGTGAATGTCTGTATCCGTCTGTCTGTTGGTGTGTAAGCGGCTACATGGGTTTGTGAATAGCTACATGAGTGTCTATATAGGTTATTGATTGGTTTTCTGAGTATCTATATGGGTGCCTGAGTGTTTGTGTGGGTGGGGTGTGTGTGACTCTGTACATAGATGTGTGAGTGGGTGATTCACTGGGTACATGGTTTCAAGAGTGCATCTGTGATGGACTGTATGGGTGGGTGAGTGTGTGTATGGATGTGTTAGTGAGTGAATGTATATCTCAGTTGTATATGTGTTAGTAACTACATATGTGAAAGACAGTATAAATGTGTGTTGGAGTATGTAATTGGTTGTAAGTGAGAGTGTGTGATTGTGAGAGTGGCTGTATGGATGAGTCTGTGCTTGTAACAGTGATTGTATAAGAGCGTAAATATGTGCTAGTATTTGTATGAGTAAGTGAGCTGGTGTGTGTATAACTACATAGGTGAGTAAATGGCTGTGTGAATAATTATTTGCATGACTGACTAGGTGTGTGAGTACCTCTATGGATGAGTGGCGGTGTGTGAGTGTCTATATAGGTGTATGAGTGCATATGATAGTCCTGTAAGTATGAGTGACTGTACGGGTGAGTGAGTGGATGTGTGTGTAAACCTAAGAATCAGTGAGTGGGTATGTAGTTATTGGTGATGGAGTGTCTATGGTTTTGAGAATGGCAGCCTGTAATTCAGAGTGGGTGTATCAAAGGTTATTTTAGGGTTTGAGAAGATGCATCTAATTATCACATGGATGATGTCATCAGTGATGTCATCAGTGATGTCATTTGAGATGTCATAAGTGGTGTCATCAGTGATGCCACTGACCATGTCATGAGTGATGTAATATGTGACGTCATCATCAGTGCATTGCGGGGGCGCGAGTTATAGTTAGCTCTACTAACTATAATGGAGGAATTTCTATGGTTTTGTACAAGTGAAATGTCCAATTAACTATGAATTTTGTTAAAACCTATGGCTTTTTCAGTGAATTTCTAAGTTTTTTTAAACGCTAATTTCTAACTATAACGTGCCTGAAAACAATGGTTTTTACAGTGAATATATATATGTATATACATATATATATATATATATATACATATACATATATACATATATATGTATATAAATATGTATATAATCGTTATATTGGTAAATTTAAAAACAGTTATGAAATTATAATATAAGTTGAAACTGATATTTTTTAAAAGACTTCTACATTATATATGTGTATATAAACATACACACTTATATATGTATTCAGAAAATATTCAGATATATTTTTTTATATTATTCAAACTTATTTACTTGACATTATATTAATGTTATATGCTACAATATTAAAGTTTTACTTATTTAAACAACATATATAAAAAAATAATATATTTTTATATATTTTGCAATATGAGGACCCTGAATCCAATGCTGGCCACACTGCTACACTTCCAGCAAGTCTGGCACACTGGTTCCAAACACAATGCCGTGCATGGCAAAAAATGTGTGCACCGACATTGCTGGAATGGGGTGGGGGCAGAACATTGGCCCAGGCCACAATGCACATGGACTAAATTGCCTTAGGGCCCTTTTTGGAGCCCTTTGCTTGCCTTTCTGCCGGACTTTTCATGGCGGTGTCCCCACCAAAAAAAAAGGTTGGCAGACATCACCACCATTGACCGCCGCTGTCCCTACCACCGCAGTTGCTCAAATGTCAGTGATTGCGGTGTTCTTGTGGTTGTCCGACCACACAAATCATAATCAGGCAGTCAGACTGCCGAGGCGGCGGTCTGACTGTACGGCGGTCCAAAGTCCGCCGTAGTCATAATCAGCCCGCTAGTGTCAAACAATAATTTTTTCAATATTTTTGTACTCACCATTATATGTATAGAACAATTATATCTTGTGAGCAATATTTTTTACATGATATTTTGTTATCACTATATATATTTTTTTTTTTGAGAGCCAAAGTTTTTTATTGATTATTCATGAAAAGTGTAGACAGTGTATAGGGACAAGAAACCATTACCCGTAATGACCAATCCCAACATTTCATAAGCTGAAAAAGGTTTTTAAATTAAGAAAAAAAACTATGAATTTGCAGAAACGTGCACAGATTGTTCAAAGGTATTCCAGGACTTCAACAGCACACACTTGATACTGTCTGTTGAAATATGTATGTGCAGAGCTAGGCACGACTGCTGGGTAACTGGATTGTGACATATCATATCAAGATACAAACTAGGTGAAGTTGTTCAAGTCTTGTCTGACTGGCCTAGGGATGTCCAACTTACCTGGTACAAGCATGCCCAGAGTTACCTGTACTTGTAGGAGGGCAGGAGCGCAAAGTATTTTCAGGCCAGAACGAGCAAGTTCAAAGGGTTACTTATTGTAGGAATTTAGAATGTATTTTCTTTTAGGTCATTCCACTACATCTCTTCCCACTCACGAGGCTAGATATGGAGGAGTTGTGGTGGGTAGGGTACGGCTACAAGATTTTTCAACAGAATGGCCGGTTACCACAAAGAGTACATCAGGGAACCTTTAACTGAAAGCTGCTAAGCAGCTTTTCATTCTGGAGGAAAAATGGAATCCCCAAATGAAGTCATCTAAAGATGCTACCCCAACACAACACAAGAGCTTTCCACATGGTACCAACACAGGCAAATATATCTGTTGACGCCTCCGACTTGCATAAGTCGCACTGCCCTTCCGAGAGCTCCGGAGCACTACTCCTTAACAGGAACACTACAAATCCATTGATGGATTCATATCTCATAAACAGGTTCTCCACACAGGCAGCAGATTGAACCCTTGTCCTTGGCCCAAGGGACCTTTAACCCAAGCCACTCTACTCAGAAGTCTGCTTTGTGACCTGTGTATCAGTAATCTTGTACAAACTTAAGAAGTGTTTTATTGAAATGAAATGCAGTGTAGAACTTTACCATCCCCACAATCCTTTGAGACTAGTGGCAAAGATCTGTGTTTCTTGTAGAGATCGGCTAGTGTGTTTCACCTGCCCAGAATTATTCTGCATCTAACACAGTAATATTGTTGCGTACTTGTGACTGACATCCCAGGGGAGTTTGGCAAGTTTCCCAGATTCGGGCTCAAATGCTCAGTGGCACCTTAAGCCATCAGCTTTGCATGTTAAAGTGTTGTGATTTCAGAAGTTTAGGTTGTTAAACCAGAATCACAGAACATCCGAGACGTCAATTATATAAATGACTCCTTTTTTGCGCCATCCTTTTCAAGGGTTTTGCAGCCCAACACCCGAACATAAAACTAAAGAGAGCAATGTGAATGGCTTTTTCAATAGTCCCTCCATGACATTCCTAACATCAGACTTGAATCAAAGGGCAAATATCGAGACGCACAATCCCCCTTTGTTGAGGAGTCTGATTAGATTGATGAACTGGAAACTGGGAGCAGAGAAGTCGAACCTTTGCCTCTCACGGATGACAAGACTCCCCCAATTGGGAAATCATTCAGTTCAGGTGTCCAATCGTACCATAAGAATGTCCATTGGAGGTAGATCATGCCAGAATACATTTGCCCACAATCTCCTGCATTGTCAGAGTACACTGGATCACCGATTTTAGTAGAAAGCACAGGAGTCCGGCACAGTGGGTTATCACAATATTTATGGTTTCGATATTGTGTCAGTGAACCGACCTCACTATGGAAAAGGATATGGAAAAATATTAAAGTGTATTATTGTTTAAAAAAATAAAAAATTCTTAAATATAAAATATAAATGTGTAATAATTGAACATATTATTGTAAATCCAGAACTATTCACCCCTTCACTGCCAGGCCTTTTCCCCCCTCGTGTGCCACGCCCTTTTTTGGCTATTTGGGGTAGTGCGCGCTGAGACCCCTGTAACTTTTTGACCACATAAGGTATCCACTCCAAATTTGCGTCCTTTTCTTCCAACATCATGGGGATTCTGAGGGTACTCAGGGTTTGTGGATTCCCCTGGAGGGGTCACAGAAATGAGCCAAAATACAGCAAAATTTAGTTTTTTGGGGGGAAAATGGGAAAAATGGGCTGCAAATGAAAGCATCTTGGTTTTTCCCTGCAAGTGTTATCAAAAAAGAGTTTGTGGGGCTGAAATCACCATTTTCCCTGCTTTTAGGGGATATCAGACTTTTGTCAGAAACCCAACATTTTTTACACAGTTTTGGCATATTTATGGGACATAGCCTATTTTTGCTATTTTTTGTGCTTTCGACCTCCTTCCAGTTAATGGTAGAAATGGGAACAAAAGCAATAATGGATCCTGGAAAGCTATACATTTTCGAGAAGTAGACAAAATTCTGAATTCAGCAAGGGGTCATTTGTGTAGATCCATCAAGGTTTCTTTATAGAAACTAACAGTTGAATATAGGATAAATTGAAAATTTGTTGAAAAAAAGCGCCTTTTGTGTCAGCGTTTTCACCTGTAACTTCTTCTACTTTTGACAGCTCTTTGAAAGCAATATACCGTTACATCCGCTGGACATTTCTGGTTGTGGGGATATATAGGACTTGTAGGTTCACCAAGAACCCGACGAACCCAGAGCCAAGAACTGAGCAGCAACTTGCAATGGTTTTTTATTATGTACCGGGTATATAGTAATTATTCTGTAAAAATGTGTACATGGAAAAATTGGTATGAAAGAAACCTATGTATTTCTGAAATAAGAACAAAATATAGAGTTTAGAAACAGTAGATATTTGCACATTTCCAAAATTGGGAATACTCATACTAGCATGAGAATTATCAGTCATTTTTTAGAATGACATCTTTTTTACACAATGTCTTTCATTTGGAAGGCAGAAATGCATCGAAAGTCAATAGGTAATAACAGTTCCTTTACAAATCTGAATTACCCTAAGTTACCCGATAAAAATGGTACCTCACTTGTAGGGGTAGGCATAGTGCCCACGACAGGAAATGGCTCAAACCCAACGTGAACACACCACATTTTCACAATGCAAAATTACCCTTTTTTAGCAAAGTGCCTAGCTGTAGTTTTTTAACCCTAGCTCTGCCGGCGCATAGGGAAACCTAGAAAACCTATACATTTTTGCAAACTAGATACCCAGGGGAATCCAGGATGTGGTGACCTGACTGCTTTCCACCAGGTTCTGCTACCCAAAATCCCTTGCAAACCTAAACAATTGCCAAAAAACTCACAATTTCCCCACATTTCTGTGGTGGAAAGTTCTGGAATCTGCGTGGATCCACAAATTTCCACCCACCCCGTGTTCCCAAATGTCTTCCGATAAAAATGGTACCTTACTTGTGTGGGTCGGCCTAGTGCCCGCGACAGGAAATGGCGCAAAACGCATCGTGGACACACCTCAATTTTGCAGTGAAAAATGAACCATTTTTGGCAAAGTGCCTAGCTGTAATTTTTGAACCCTAGCTCTGCCGACACCTAGGGAAACCTACCAAACCCACACATTTCTGAAAACTGAACACCCGGGGGATTCCAGGGAGGTATGGCTTGCGTGGATCCCCCAACGTTTCCTTACCCAGAATGCCCTGCAAACCTCCAATTTAGCTGAAAAAATCACCTTTTTCACACATTTTTGTGTGGGAAAGTTGTGGCATCACCGGGCTGACACAAATTTCCTACCACCCAGCGTTCCCCCGGGTCTCCCGATAAAAACGGGGCCTCACTCGTGTGGGAGGCCCAAGTACCCGCGACAGGCAAGGGCCCAAAACGTATTGAGGCGACATGAAAATTGCCTACCTCAAAACGACCTGGTTTTGCAAGGGGGGTCCCCTGGGTTTTTGGCCCGGTGCTCGGCGGCCACCTAGGGGAACCTACCAAACCCACACATTTCTGAAAACTAGTCACCCGGGGGATTCCAGGGAGGTATGGCTTGCGTGGATCCCCCAACGTTTCCTTACCCAGAATGCCCTGCAAACCTCAAATTTAGCTGAAAAAATCACATTTTTCACACATTTTTGTGTGGGAAAGTTGTGGCATCACCGGGCTGACACAAATTTCCTACCACCCAGCGTTCCCCCGGGTCTCCCGATAAAAACGGTGCCTCACTCGTGTGAGAGGCCCAAGTACCCGCGACAGGCAAGGGCCCAAAACGTAGTGAGGCGACATGAAAATTGCCTACCTCAAAACGACCTGGTTTTGCAAGGGGGGTCACCTGGATTTTTGCCCCGGTGCTCAGCGGCCACCTAGGGGAACCTACCAATCCCACACATTTCTGAAAACTAGACACCCGGGGGATTCCAGGGAGGTATGGCTTGCGTGGATCCCCCAACGTTTCCTTACCCAGAATGCCCTGCAAACCTCAAATTTAGCTGGGAGATCCACGCAAGCCATACCTCCCTGGAATCCCCCGGGTTCTAGTTTTCAGAAATGTGTGGGTTTGGTAGGTTCCCCTAGGTGGCCGCCGAGCACCGGGCCAAAAACCCAGGGGACCCCCCTTGCAAAACAAGGTCGTTTTGAGGTAGGCAATTTTCATGTCGCCTCAATACGTTTTGGGCCCTTGCCTGTCGCGGGTACTTGAGCCTCCCACACGAGTGATGCACCGTTTTTTTCGGGAACCCTGGGGAACGCTGGGTGGTAGGAAATTTGTGTCAGCCCGGTGATGCCACAACTTTCCCACAAAAAAATGTGTGAAAAAGGTGATTTTTTCAGCTAAATTTGAGGTTTGCAGGGCCTTCTGGGTAAGGAAACGTTGGGGGATCCACGCAAACCATACCTCTCTGGAATCCCCCGGGTGTCTAGTTTTCAGAAATGTGTGGGTTTGGTAGGTTCCCCTAGGTGGCCGCCGAGCACCGGGCCAAAAACCCAGGTGACCCCCCTTGCAAAACCAGGTCGTTTTGAGGTAGGCAATTTTCATGTAATGACGTGCGCACCGATCGTCATTACAGTGAAAGGGGGGGGGGCCTTCCCCAGCTCCCGAGGCTATTTTGGTTTAAAGGGAATCCCTCTGGTGCCCGCACCAGAGGGATTCCCTAGGGAATGCCTCATGACGAGTTGGACTCGTCATGGGCACAGCGCGACTGTGCTCCATGACGAGTCCAGCTCGTCATGGGCATACAAGGGGTTAAAATAAAATGTTACTGCACATTAACTCATCAACATTGCATTTTTATTAAAGAATTATTAACTAAAATATTTGTATTTAGTTCCTATATATTTTTAAGAATAATTTACAATAATTCCCACCCATAGTAGCATGTCTAATTGCATTTATTATGTATTACATTTTGTTAGCCAATTTGTAACATTAATTTAAATTATCTGTAAATTAATTATATTTTAAATGAGCTTTATTAAATGTTAAAATAAAAATAATCGTATAAGAAATATATTTATTACAGATAGATAGATATTCAAAATATTTTCTTTTATTTAACATGATTTCCTATTGGATGTTATTTTACGTCCCTGATTCCAGTATTTTTTATGTGTATTGCAAGTTTTGTGTGTAGGGGTGTGTATTTTGTAGGTGGGTGTTTGTATTAGCCTGTTCCTCCATAAACCCTTCCTCACTTTTCCATAAACCCTTTCCATTTTATAGTAAATATTCTTCATTGTTCAGCGACTCCCCCTTCTCCTTCTCACATTTACTAATAAAACATAGGCTCACTAGTTTGTAGTTCGCTGCATAGAAAAGGGAGGGGAGTGGAAGGCAAAGATCTCGGTCTGTTAGTGAATTCATTTTGTAGAACATGTATGCTGTTGCTGTAGTACTACTTCACATGCAGTTAATGAATAGTTCCCAACATGTTTTCAATGGATTTATTTACTTTTGCCATAACGTTTCCTTTTATCATCACTGTATAGACAGTTTGCGTCCATGCTGGGAACACCTGAGATGTGCAAAGCATAGTCTTCTCAGAAAATGGAATTGCTTGATTAAACCTTCTTATTAGTTAGTATTTAAGATCAGTTATCATCATCCGTGGGCCATGTTGGTAAGAGGTGTGTGGCGGTGGGGCCCGGTGGGGGGGATTTCCACGGACGATAATGAGCGAGAATTAATTATTTATTTAATTTTCCCTTTTCATCGTCCGTCGAAATCCCCCCCTCCACAGGGCCCACCGCTCTTACCTGCAAGGGCCGCGGCTGGCTATCATGTACAAATAATTGAACTTTCACAAAACTAGAGCAATCTGTTTTTAAACGAATTTGCAAATGAGAGCAATACATATTCTCCTAATTAGCATGCTCATACCTTTACCATTCACGGACGAGGACAGTTGACAGGATGAGAAGTAGAACCAGCCTCAATTACATACATGTTAAAACCTTTTCTCCAAGGAGCAGGCTCAACGCCCATTGGGCTCAAAGGGCTTCAGCCCCCCCACCCCCGTCGTGTGTGTCAGCCCAAGCTGAGACAGCTTCCCGGGCACACACACAGACAGTTTTTGAGCTTATCCCAGCCATACCTCCAGCACTTCACAGATCTTCAAAAGACCATTTACGTGTTAACGAGGCTTTGTTGTTCTTTCACCCCTTCTTAGAGCCCCTGCATCTTCTCGCTGCCAATTGCTGGAAGAATTAGACCCCCAGAAAGTTTTATTTGCCCCCCAGAAATTTGGCTATAGTTGCGCCTCTGCCAAGGAGAGAGCACTTATGCTCAATCATGGTGCACCTTGCTCTTTTCTCAGTGGGTATTCCAATTTCCCTCTCCTCGGCAGCAGTGCACATATCGTGGCTGCTATGTAGGGCACCACAACATCTGTTAATGTGTTTAACTGGCACCGCTTGATGCCCCCATGAACAAGTCTGCTGCTGATACGGGACCAGAATCTGATCATGAAGCAGATGACCAGGAACCACCGAAGGTGAGGTCAGCACCTGTGGGTTTTGAGCTCCAGAGACTTTCGACATTTTGCTTTGCTGATCTCGTTAGTAACAGGAGTTTGCCAGGAGAAGGGGTTGCTGTTAGGGGGCAAGGCATTGCCTAGAGTCCTTAGACTCGTTGACTCTGGTCCCCTTGATGCTGTTTAGCTTGTCAGGGCGCCCTTTATGGGGTTTCGCTATCAGGTTACTGTGGTGCCTTCGCGATGGTGTGTATCAGTCTTAAGCCACTCTGTACCTAAGTTTGTTAAGGATTAATACAACATCAGCCACAAAAGTGGAAAGAAGAACATTCCGCAAATTCCCAAAGATTAAAACATTGTTGTTTTTAAAAATCTGTGATTCACATGATCTACCCCAAATATGGCCATGGGAACCTACAACTAACAGGATGTCTGCAGTAGCTGTGCTAGTGACGTGCTTCCTGTTCGCTGGGTAATAAATTGTTAGAGACTGGGAGATGTTTCAAGTGGTCTATTACTTATTGTATTTCCCATGTTACCACCCATGCAAGCATGTTATCTCTTATAGTTCTTCCTTCCAGATACCCCTAGGGGACGCTAGTTAAGAGAAGATGTGTGAGAGGAGACGGAGATAAAATAGACACAAAGGGGTCTATTAGGATGTCTGGAGGTGGCACCACCGCTGTGCTGGTGGTGCGGAAGCGAGCTCTCACATCCACCATATTAGTATGGCGAAACATAGCCCATTTCCCATCTGCCGCGGTGCGACGTGCACCGCTATCAAAGTGTGCCAGCCACCGCGGTGGTGGGAGCCAATGGAGACTCACCGCCGTGCGGAATGGCATCCGCCCCTCTCCACAAATTAGGATGCCTCAAACAAGCAGACGCACCACAACAGAGAAACCGCCCAACCAGAGAGCAAATCCAGAGTCCCGGTCTACACCACCTGGTCCCGACCGCCATTGGATCCAGCTCTGCACGTTTTTCCGGTGCTGTACCTGCTACATCACCAGCAACTCATGGACCGCCGCAGATGCCGCCGCAGGTACGCAATGACACAACACACAACACATGGGCTGACTCAGGGTCCAAATCCACATTAGACACCCTGGTGGGGACAGGAACACATCCACAAGGGCACCCACACATGAGCCACATGCCACCAAGTCACCCCTCCGTATCCTGGACACACATCTTCCGCGACCATGCAGCAATGTCCAGGTCACGGTACCGCAGCGGTGAACACAAGGGAATACATGCGCACAATGCAGAAGGCAGGGCCAGCGCCAGGCATGGGCAGGGCACAAAGACCACAGGGCCACACCTCCACCCTCCACACACTAGCCCCCTCCTGAAGGCACATGCCATGTGCCCCTCCTGTTCACCCCCATGCACAACAACAAGCCAGGTGAATCCACACCCTGCACCACACAACAAACAACCAGGGAGACAGCCACTGCAGGAGTGGCTAAAGAGGAACACACAGCACAGTAGCACAGGGCCAGGGAAACACACACACCACAACAACACCACACTCAGGGCAACAAAAATGAGTACAAGCACAAAATGAACACACACAAGGAACAAACATCCAAATGGACGCACAGCCTGCCAAGTCACACATACATACCCCGTACTGACACACAGACACATACACACACCACATGCCAACAGAAATGGAGCACAACAAATAGGAAACCCAGAGTGGGGTGCACACAAATGGAAGGCCATGGAGACAAACAACAAGCATGTGTACATCACATGCAAGACAAGGAACAGAGAACAACACCCTCAGACCATCAAAGCACACATGGCTGGCACAGTCAGTGAAGTCAAACCACAGACATCACAGTGCAACAACACAGGGAGACAGCAAGGCAAACCATGTACACAAGGATGAAAGGAAGGCCCTGAAGTCAAACTGTGAACAGCCATACATGTATACAACTACTTCACAGGAGTACACCAGCAGCACAACACACAGGGCCCATTGACACACTCCATGAATGTCAAACACCAGTAGGAATCTACACACGTACCCCCCTCACACCAGCAGCACACAACACCAGTGTCAAACACACTGAAGGCTGTCAATACTTGCCAGTCAATACACACACACACAATTACACACCCTGGGGTAGCCACAAACATCACACACACACAGGGATGCCAGAACAAATGTCTGCACAAAAACAACAGACAAACACATAACCCAACAGAAACACACACAGAACCACAACAAGAACAGACATGCCATGTGTATCTAAACTGTTGAAAGGCAATGGGAGCACAGACACAACAGGAGTGCACTACCTCATCACTCAGGAACAATGCACAGACAGCATACTACAACACAGACAAGAAGTACACCATCACAGAAAAACACAGCCAAACCAAACGGATGCACATGCAAAAAAATCACATAGCAAGCACAGCAGGACATCAGGGGATGCACACCAGGCAATGACAAGGCAACATACACACACAGCACTGCATGCACAACAAGATGTGTGTGCACACCAAGCATACCAGCCCCACACAGACATGACTGACACAACATTAATCCACACAACACCAATCAGCACAGCACAAAGACAACAGCACTCCCAGGAAGTGAAGCAGTACCACAGCCAACACACATACATCCAACACAACACCAACAGATGCAAAAGTCTGGGACAGAAAGGTGGAAACAACTTGACCAGAGGACTGGGTAGCACACACAGTTGAACTGCATATGAGCAACCATGACTGCCAAACATCACATACAACCCATTGGTGAAATGTCCTGATTGACACATTGATCCTGGCCAAAGAACTGCACCACAAATCACAGTGTCACAAATGAAGTGATGGGGAGGCACACACACATGAAAACCAAAGGGATAGCTGACATCAAAGTGAAGTGTGCTGCATGTCAGTAGGGGACATGGCAGGAGTGTACCATACACAAAGGGAGAGAGTGCAGACTCACAATGGACAGGCATCTGAAGCACAGATAGGGGATGGTATGAAAACACACACAACATGCCATACTGGAGGCAAAAAGGCACCATGTGACAGCAATGCATGAGAAAACACAACCACAATGGCAGTGTGGAGCAGCAGGTCTGCACAGTCTCCACAAACAGTATCAAGACACATGGATGATCAACAAAACACAACACTGACTTGCCAGTCACACACCCTGCATACTAACAAGTGACAAAAACAAGTAGGAGTCAGTCAGAACTGTAATGACACACCAACACACTGCACAGTACACAACCTACAACTCACACATGTGCATACAACCACATCCACAGGGCTGAACAATCAAAAAAACAAGAATACAACTCCTGGGTGACACGTGTGATGTGTGACAATGCAAGAGCATGCACACATCCACACTCCTGACAAATTCACCCCTTCACACTGCACACTTCCTGACCATCCAAGAGCACACATAAAAAAGGAAGCATTGGACTAGGATGACAGGCCATCTCAAGATGACCACACACATACACCACTGGGCACACATAAAGGAAGAATACACATACATGATGACTCTGGCAAGCCTGCCTGCAATACTGTGGATAGAATCACACTCTGTGCTGACCGTGCCACCCAACCAGACATGTGTACAAAATAGCCGACATGAATAAATCAAGAAAATGACAACAGCTTCACATTTAAAATTGACATCATTGCCCCCACAAGTATCTGGGTCAGGAAGAACTGAAGTCCCTGTCACCCCTGTAAAAAATAGAGTAAGTGAGCCAAGACATTGGCTATGTTGAAGTGGCACACAGGCCATGCGGCACAGTAAACCATATACACACAGAAAAATAACTTTATTCAGTAAGGACACTGACAAAACAGACAACAGGAGCAAATGTTTTATTCACATATTGCACAGATAGGCACCATGAGAAGAGAAGAGCAAGGCACAAAATGCAGAGCATGTCCATGAGAAGCTGCACAGGCATGGGCAAAACAGCAGTGAACAACAAGGACAGTGGGAAGGGCAAAGTGCAGAGTATATCCATGAGACGCTGCACAGGCAAGGGGCACACAGCAAGGACTGTGGCAAGTCCAGGGTGCAGAGAATGTCCATGAGAAGCTGCACAGGCAAGGGCAAAACAGCAAGGCCAGTGGCCAGTTCAGGGTGCAGACTATGTCCATGAGAAGCTGCACAGGCAAGGGCAAAAGAGCAAGGCCAGTGGCCAGTTCAAGGTGCAGAGTATGTCCATGAGAAGCTGCACAAGCAAGGGGCACACAGCAAGGCCAGTGGCCGGTCCAGGGTGCAGAGTATGTCCATGAGAAGCTGCACAGGCAAGGGGCACACAGCAAGGCCAGTGGCCAGTCCAGGGTGCAGAGTATGTCCATGAGAAGCTGCACAGGCAAGGGCAAAACAGCAGTGAACAACAAGGCCAGTGGCAAAAACGAAGTGCAGAGTATGTCCATGAGAAGCTGCACAGGGAATAGTTGAACACAGCAAAGAGCAACAAGGCCAGTGGCAAAAACGAAGTGCAGAGTGAGTACATGAGAATCTGCACAGGGAAAATGTGTGACTGTACCTTTCCATGGTCAGCAACCCTGACAGGGGGTAACAATGTGCAGTACAGGCCCCCCTGTGTGAGAGACAGGTATGTGAGGGTGACTACCACTCAGACTTGGCTGTCAGGTGGACTGCAAGCTGGCTGTGTGTTGGGTACAGTTGGAGGCATGGCCCGGGGGGAGAGAGGCCCAGCTGACGTAGAGGCATCAGTGGCTTGGGAAGCCGGAGGGCTTCTTGGAGCAGGTGGTGTAGTGGCACGTGGAGGTGGAGTCATGCAGCCGTGAGACACAGTGTGGGTGGGAGATTGTGGAGGGGTACATTTCCACTTCCTGGGGATTCTAAATGGCTTGCCTGACTTTGAATCAATGGGAAGTTGTGTGGACACAACAGGCACACTCAACACCAAGGCTGCAGCAAGTGCAGATGATGGCACTCCCTCTGGGGACGTGCTGGATCCAGCGGAAGGCTTCGCCTTTGCTCCTCCATCCCCTGTTTACCAGTTGTTACCCCTAAAGTGCCCTCCTCCCCCTGCTTCACTGGGCTTCGAATGGGAGTTGAGGTGGTAGGTGAATCTGCCTTGGAGCCCTTCTGAGGTGTACCCTTGCCATGCACCACCTTCGCAGTGGGCACATAAACTGTATGCTTCTCTTTGCGAGATGCTTTAGGGACAGGAGAGTCCTTGGCTGGGGATGCCTCTGCGGCATGTGAGCCTGAGGTCTGCTTCTTTGCTCTTTGGCCCCTGGTGTCGCCTGACGGGCTTTTGTCTTTGCGCTCTGGGGTGGCTTTAGTCTTCTGTGGGGATGGTGCCTGCGCCCGGGACCACTTGGGTTGCTGCTGCTATGTGCTTCGTGTGCTGTATCGTGACTTTGAGGTCTGTGGACCGTGGTCACTATCGTCAGACGTGGCTACTGCCAGGGGGGTGGACGAAGGGACTGGAGCTGGACTATGAGTATGTGCCTATTGAAGGGCTGCTATCACGGTGGAGGACAAAGACTGGACAGTCCGGTGCAGCCCACCCACGTCTGAATGTATGCCTTCCATGAAAGCAACCACCTGTGCCAATTTTTTGTTGTGGTCAATGAAGGCATTGAGGAGAGCTGTCTGGCCTACACACAACTGGTGTAAAAGGTCCACAGACTCAGCACTGATGGCAGCAGGGGGGACAGGGGCATAGGCAGCAGTGCCCGGGGTGAAGGATTCTCTTCCCCTCTTACTGGTGCGAACACGGGCAGCACCAGAGGAAGTGGCTGGGAGGGTGGGCACTGGCCGCTCTGTGGTGGAAGATGATGCAGAGTCTCCGTTCCCTGTGCCCGCCAACATGGATGCATCACCTCTGGCATTAGATGACGTGGAACTTTGCGTCTCAGGCTGGGATTCCTCCAGCAGACTCCTGTCCCCCTCCGAGGCGCTGGTCACATCTGTGTCACTGGGATCCTATGCAACTGTTGTGCTTGTTTCACTCCCACTGGTGTCCTTCTCCTGTCCCTCCATGACCACAGGAGATGCTGCATGAGAGAGAGAAAGATGGAGGGTCAGTTCAGTGGCAGCAACATGACAAACATATGCAAGCAAAGCATCACAGAAGATGGCTAAATCTACATGTTGCACACCACCCTGTGCAATCAGATTGTGCTACCTCATTATAATGACTCAAACAGTGCGTGGAAACTGGAAATTCAGGCATAAGTGAGCCATGGGATGGCCACACAGCACAACACACTGCTAGTGTCTCCATTCAAACAGACACACAAATAGCTCTGAGCACACCTAGGGCCATGATGGGGGCACACTACTTGTTGCCACTGACAGATCTGGATGGAGCAGGAGGGGACAACACAGACACAGACTACAACATGACATTCCTCAATGGCCGTGAGCCCATGCCACCCACCATGTTGTACTTTGGGGCACAACGACTGGTGCACATTGGTGTCAGATGTCTAAGCCTCCCTAATCTGAGTTCAGGCAATGGATGCATTGATGAAGGCACACTCAGATTGGGCACACAGTACAGGTAGGGCAAATGCATAACACCTGCACCCAACCCAGCAGCCACTTACAAGCCACTGCATCACACTACCAACATTACATAGGCCAGCGCTGGCACAGGCTCTGTACACATGCAGCCACTCCCAGCCAAAGTCACTCTTCCCAGAATACTCACCGCTGGCTTGCTGCTGATGCTCCTTCAAACGTGCATCAAGCTCAGGGTGTGTCACGGTCAAGATGCGGCCCATGAGTGGTGTCATGCTGCACCGTGCCAAACGCCCAGTGCGAGGAAGTAGCCCCAAGGTCATCTCTGCCACGTTCTTTTCCAACCGGCTGATGTCGTCCCACCTCTTGTGACAGTGGGTGCGCCATTGGTTTGAGACACCCAGAGCCCGCGCCTTGGCCGCAATGGCTCTCCACACGGCCTTACGCTGGTATACCTTGAGCTGCAGGCATGAGAGACAAGAGGGGGAAACGATCAGTGACACAGTGTTATGTACCTGCATCTCTCAGTATAGTAGCATGATACAAACTCATCCCGAATCCACAGATATGTCTGACAGAGACAAGGATACATCTCACATGGTACATCTGCATGTGAAAAGATGATGTAAATGCATGCAGATGTGAGGGGAACACATTCCCTGCACATCTCACACATGCAGGATGCCAGCACTAAAAGCCCTGTGTAGCCTGCCCACATCTCCAGTCCATTTTTCAGTTGAGCAAGACATACACCACATATCAACCTGTGTTTGGGGTCAGACTCACTGTGCCCAAGACTGCGCAGCCCTCAATGTCCCTGCCCTGTGAATAGATAACTGTGTCATGGTTGTCACATTGCGGTACATGATCTCACAAATACAAAATCCTTTTCACAAGGCCAGTTGTGTGCAATCAACAGTGCTGAGATGGCTCATAGCTGGAGTGCAATGAGAAAAGACAGATGCAATACTCTGTAAGTGATGTGTCCTTGTCTTTCTGGGCGGGGACTTTGCAGGCCAGGTGGGCTCACACTGAGATGGACAACAGGGGCACACACAGCCATTCAGCCAAGCAATCACTGTCCTGACTCCTTCATGAACAACTTGCTGCATCACTGTATGGCTGACAACACTTGACAGGTCACCCACACTTACATGTGCAGGCAGACAAACATGTGGCACAGGGTACACACACCTTCCCCCTGGAGACAGCATGTTAGGCAGTGCATGACACAACCCCGCACTCTCAGGCACATACTGCATCAGTCCAACTACATGTGTGCCCCCCTTGCACTCCCCACCCCCTGTTGAGGATTTACCATGACATTAGGGGCACCATAGTGCCTTGGGTACTGTGTGAGCACCTCGTCCACCAGTACCTCCAGCTCCTCGCTTGTGAAGATACTGGCACGGATCTTCTCTGCCCTTGACATCACTGTGGACATGAGACAGCAGCAGCGGAATTGGGTGGTGCGGGTTCCCTGGCAGCAGGCTCTGGAGGCAGCAGCAGATGAGAGGTCTCTGGCAGCAGTCCCTGGAGGCAGCAGCAGGTGAGGGGGTCTCTGGCAGCAGGCTCTGGAGGCAGCAGCAGGTGAGGGGTCTCTGGCAGCAGGCTCTGGGAGCAGTGGAAATGTGAGACTCCCTCCCACACATATATAGCCCCCTGGGGTCGTTTCGAAAGGTGCCAAGCTGCAGCAATTCGTGGTCCAGGTCTGCCTTTTTCAAATGCATGCAATGACCGCCTCCGCGGTGGCAGAGCATGCCTACCGCGATTTTCAAAATAACATCATGCTACCGCAATCATGGTTCCCATTGGCTGTAAGGGCATGCTCCATGGCGGTGACACACCGCAGGGGCCCGGCGTGCGCTACCGCAATGGTGCATCTTTCAATTGCATCCAATGACTGGCTCCGCGGAGGCGGAGCACGCCTACCGCGATTGTCAAAATTGCATCATGCCACCGCAATCATGGTTCCCATTGGCTGTAAGGGCGTGTTTCATGGCGGTGACACACCGCAGGGGCCCGGCGTGCGCTACCGCGATGGTGCATCTTTCAATTGCATCCAATGACCGGCTCCGCAGAGGCGGAGCACGCCTACCGCGATTGTCAAAATTGCATCATGCCACAGCAATCATGGTTCCCATTGGCTGTAAGGGCATGCTCCATGGCGGTGACACACCGCAGGGGCCCGGTGTGCGCTACTGCGATTTTGGCAGCGGAGCATGCCAACCGCCATTTGGGCATGTCTTCATGCCTATCACTACCGCACTTGTGTGAATGGGGGGTGCTGGTGACACACAGCTCGTGCCAGGCAGTAGCTAACGTGATATGGGTGCCGTACATTGACACGAAGCACCATGATTTTGGCGGCGGAACATGCCAACCACCATTTGGGCATGTCTCCATGCCTATCACTACCGCACTTGTGTGAATGGGGGTGCTGGTGACACACCACTGGGGCCAGGTGGTAGCTACCGCGATATTGGTGCCATACAATGGCAAAGGCCATCTGACAAACCTCAACAGTGCACAGAGCCCACATGGTCAATGCCACATCATTGTGCACACGATGCCAATGTTCCATTTACTCAACTGGTGACTACACATGCTATGTTTGTGTATGTGATTTCGTTGATTGGCCTGTACTCCCTCACATGTCAATTATGAATTTGATGGTCGTTTAGGCAGGACAGTGTTGTTCTGGACTCTACAATGTGTACTCATGTCAATGTGTTGAGGTGCAGTGACAATCACAACAATGTTCGTCTCAATGAATGATGATCTTTTTTGCATGTCCTCTTATGTCTGATCATGCACACAATCGTCTTTCTGCTCCGACTGTGGTCATTGTGTTGTGGATGTGTGCCAGGTTCAAATGACGCATGAAGGTGTGTCAGGTACAGCAGCCAGGTATGAGACAGTGGGGTTGATTTGTTACACACATGCTGGATGCTATACTCCCAGGCGTGCCCATGGTAAATGTGGCCATATCCCTATGTGCATTCACATTGACCAAGGTGGTGTTTGAGGTACTTGTTTTGTGTAAGTTGACAGGTGTGCCATTTGAGTAGCTGAAGGTGTCCCCACATGTAAGCTGGTCTGTAACTCAATTTTAATGGCAGTCATTGTTGTCATTGTGTCATCCAAAACGTGAGATGCTGTGCCCATCTCATTATGTATTACATTGACATGTGTCCACTTTCATCTCAACTAGGAGGAGGCCAAATCTGATTCGTCACTTGACAGTGCTGGAGGACATGGAGAATGTGGCGATCATCCGGAAATGCCCCCTGGATAGAGCCACCCTAAAAACCCTTTGTGATATGTTGGAGCCCCACCTGCAGCCTTACAGAACATATCCAACAGTTTTCACTAGGGGTGGGCGGAATTTGCGTAATCGCGTTACGCAAATCTCCGCGAAACGGTAAAAAATCTCCGCGAACATGCAGAAATTCCGCGAACACGTGGAATTGCTTGTTCGCGATGTTTTTTTCCTGTTCACAGTTGCTGTTTGCGTGCTCGGGGAGAAATATCTCGCGAACACGCATTTTGAGAACGCGAACAGGAAAAAATTTCGCGAAGTCACGGAAAGCAGAATTTTGGGCAATTTCGTGTTCTCCGCGGAACGCGAAATTACCGAAATTCCGCAAATTCCGCGAGCGGAACGGAATTTACTACCCAGGCCTAGTTTTCACCCAACTTATAAGGTGATGGCGGCCCTGCATTTTTTTGCCGCTGGATTGTTCCAGCAGACAGTGGCCAGCGCTGGTGGGATGTCACAACCGATGTTCAGCATGGTGCTGCGTGATGTTCTGTCCGTCATGATGATATACAAGGACAGATATATCCATTTCCCCAGGGTCCTGAAATGGCAGCTGTGAAGGAAGACTTCTATCCCCTTGGGCACATCCCCCATGTTGTCGGTGCTATTGATTGCACCCATGTCTGGCTTGTGCCACCACCAGGCAAGTGAGCACATTTACAGGAATCGCAAACATTACCACCCCATAAATGTGCAAGTGGTGTACCTGGCAGATATGATCATCTCCCATGTGTGTGCCAAATTCCCAGGCCCAGCCCATGACTCCTACATCCTGCGGAACAGCATTGTGCCCCAGCTGATGGCTAATCTGCTTCCTGAGCGTGCATGGATTGTGGCTGAGTATGCCTAGTCGTATGGCATACTGGGTGTGTGACCTGCTGCCCTCTGCCTCAGCGACATAGCAATGTCTATTTGTGTTTGTCATACTTAGGTGACTCTGCATATCCCAACCGTCCCTGGTTGCTGAGCCCACTTCGGAATCACAGGACCCCGGCTGAAGTCTGCTACAATGAGGCCCATGGGAGGACGCGTCGTGTGGTGGAGCGTACTTTTGGTCTGCTCTAGTCACGTTTCCGCTGCCTGGACAAGACCAGAGGTGCACTGGCATACTCGCCCGGGAAGGTGTGTCAGATTGTAGTAGCATGCTGCATGCTCCACAACCAAGCCATTCGCAAGGAGATTCCCCTGCTCCTGGATGATGATGATGACCCAAGGCCCCCACCTGCAAACCAACCCATGTCCAGTGATGAGGACTGTGGAGAGGAGGAAGGTGTTGACCTGCGTCAACAGCTCATCACCCGCTACTTCACTTGAAGGTGGGTGACAATGTACAACATAACCATTGTCTGATGATATTGCTGTTGTCGTGAAGGGGTATGTGAGAATTGTAACAGCAGCCAGTTGTAGACTCAGCGATGGTTGGCATGCAATGTTTCTGGGACAGATAATTTAGGAACATCTACAGGATGTGCATGTTGACACTTGTGACGTGTGCATGTTGGCTTATCTTGATGGTAGGTATTGTGTGATGTCTGTGATGCCACACCCAGACCAGTGAATGTTGTTCTGTTGTGTTTCCCTAGGTGCCTTCAACTTCTCCTTGCCTACATACAGTCCATACTCCTGGTACATTGTGATTATGTTGAAGACTGTACATCCTGCAATAAAGATGGAGCAGACACAACAACATGTGTGTAAGAATTTTGTATTTACAATGGTGACATGTGAGGGGATGTACATTTACATTGAGGTGGTGGTGGAGCAGTGAGTTGACAGTTATGGTAAATAAGATAATCGAGTAGTCCCCACATGGATGTGGTGACCCAGTCCAACAGACAGATGCCATTCACAAGGCAGTGTGGGGAAGGACAGTCCAAAAAGTCGATGCAGTGATGAAGAGGGTTGCCATCAGGGCTGGGTTTGTGAATGGTGATTGGCAGGTGCTTTGCCTCCAGATACTCCCAGGGATTTCTTAGGACGGCCCCTTCATCGCTTGGCAGGGGGGGGCCCTGCTGCAGGACCAGTTGGGTCTGAGGACTCACCCCTCTCTGTGGGCGCTGGGGAGGATTGTGAACTGTCATCCTGTGGCTCACCAGAGGGAGGTGGAGGTGTTGGTTGTGGTGCAGGCCTGTCCCTCAGTACCGCCACTTGGTGGCCCAAGAGGTCCACATTTTGTCCCATGTGGGTGTCGATGGACCTTATCAGCGGGATGAGCTCACGTAACAGTTCGTCCGACCGGCTCGTTCATCCCTGGACCTGTTCATATGCCCCAAGGACTCTGGTGATGTGGTCCAGGGATTGGGTCCCAGCCTCTTGGTGTCTGTGGGTTACCCTGCCCCTCCCACCTTCCTTGCTGCCACAGACCTGTTGCCTCACCACTGTGGGCATCCGCATCCTCTCCCTTCCCTCCTCAGTTGGTGGTGTGGGGTGGTCATATTCTGGGACAGGGAGGGTGTTGTAGGCAGCACTGGTGGTGGTGGTGGCAGTGGACGCACAGGCCGTAACAGCAGGGGTCTGCAGTGATGTTGTTATTGCAGCAGATGTGGTGGGGGGGGACGATGGGGTCCTGGGACCTGTTGCTCCCTGGCACACCAGATGGGCCGGCTTCGAGCTCATCGTCTAGAGAATCCGGGGAGTCAACATCCGAGAGTCCAAGTACCGGGGTGGGGAGACTGGCTCTGCAGGTTGCTGGTGTTGTCCTCTGCAGTGAGTTCTTGGTCACCTGTCGGTCAGATGGTAAATGGTCATTGTAGTGCACCCCACAAGCTTTGTGTTAGCTGTGCGTCATTCACTGTTTGTACACTACACAATTGACTGATCACCACATTGTCTCCTCTGTGCACTACTGTGCCTCCTGACATGATGCCGTGGTACATGCATTACTTGTCCATGGTGTGAGGTGTCAATACATACCATGCACCACATGCATAATTTATGATTACAGGGACCTGTTGACATCTAGGGACTGGCACAACAACATGTTATTTCATTGAGGACTCTTTGTTGATTTGTCTGACATTGCAGACGTCACATCTGGCCATGGACTGGCCATTGTCATCTCCTGCATACCTTTGTCCTGTCATGTGCATATCCTGATTTCTACCACCACACATGCTTTCTCATTTTTCGTATGGTCCTTGTTGCTCTGGCCCCATGGCACTGCACATGTCAATAGGTGCTGTGCATGATTATCCCCAGACTTTCTTCTACATGTGTATTGGTGTGTCACACTTTGGTAGCTGTGACAGTTTCCTTTGCTTACCTGTGTGCACACTGTGCATGGCAATGGGGTCGGTGTGCATATTTGTGCAATGAGAGGGCTGGTGTTGTCATATGGCACCATTTCTTTTGTGACGAATGGATGGGTGCACGTACTGGTTACTTACCTGTTATGTGCCTCACATTTTGCTTTGTTATCTGTGTGTGTGTGGTGGTTGCTTACATCCTGCTCAGTGGGGTCACAAGACAGAATAATATGTCTACCTACTTGTTAGTTTGTTTGAGGTGGGCCATTAGATGCCACATGTATCTGAGTGGTATGGAGAGCTCCATCTTGCTGTACTGGGGGACAAGGGTGCATGGTGGGAGTAGTGATACAGGCCTCACACCCCCAGACAACCTCCCAGGTAAGATGGCTACCTACCTGTTGGGTGGAGGTGAACAATGCAATGGATGCCACATGCTTCTGGGTGGGAGTGAGTGCTCCATCCAGCTGAGGTGTGGGACAGGGGGCATGGTGGGTGTAGTGGTACAGGCCTACCACCCCAAACACCCTCCCAGGGAGGATGGCTACCTACCTGTAAGTTTGATGTGGGTTTTGTGATGGCTGACACATGCTTTTGGGTGGGGTGGGTGGAGGGCTCCATCTTGCTAGGCTGTGGGACTGAGTGCATGGTGGGAGTATTGGTACAGGTTTCCCACCCCCAAACACCCTCCCAGGGAAGATGGCTACCTACCTGTAAGTTTGTTAGGTGTACTGCAATGGCTTCCAACTGCTTCTGGGTGGGGGAGTGCTCCATCCTGCTGAGGTGTGGGACAGGGGGCATGGTGGGAGTAGTGGTACAGGCCTCCCACACACAAACACCCTCACTGTGAAGATGGCTACCTACCTGTAAGTTTGTTTGGTGCACTGCAATGGCTTCCAAATGCTTCTGGGTGGGGGAGTGCTCTATCCTGCTCAGGTGTAGGACAAGGGGCATGGTGGGAGTAGTGGTACAGGCCTCCCACCCACAAACACCCTCACTGTGAAGATGGCTGCCTACCTATTAGTTTGATGAGGGTAATGTAATGGCTGACACATGCTTCTGGGTGGGGTGGGGGGAGGGATCCATCTTTCTAGGCTGTGGGACAGGGCGCATGGTGGGAGTAGTGGTAAAGGCCTCCCACCTCCAGATACCCTCACTGTGAAGATGGCTACCTACTTGTTAGTTTGATGAGGGCAATGTAATGGCTGACACTTGCTTCTGGGTGGGGTGGGGGGAGGGCTCCATCTTGCTGACGCAGGTGGACAAGGGCGCCTGATGGGAGTTGTAGTGCTGGCTGCCTGTGTACATGCCCCCATGGTAATGTTGGTAGCTACGTTTGGGGTGAATGGGAGTGAGTGAATGTTGGATGTTTGAGACATGTTTTTGTGAGTGTGTGGTTCAGATGAATGGAACTTGTCCTAGGTGGTGTAGCTTTGTAGTTGTGCAAGACACAGTGGCGTAGCTAGAGCTTGTGGCGCCCGGGGCTATCCCTCCGATTGCCGCCCCCCCCCGGGGGGGCATGCACTTCAAAGAGGTCCGAGAGACACATAGTATCGCCGCTAATAGTTACCTTGATCATGCAAGTTACATGCACATACATGACACAGTCCAAGGCTACACAGTTGAATACACCGGTGACTGGCAGTACAAAAGAGAATACACAGACTGCATGATCTATCTGGGAAATCAGAAAAACCGCACGTGACATCCATCAGAGAGCTGCCATCCATCAGAGAGCTGCGTGAACAATTACCTGGTAATCCCCTCAACACAATTCAAACATGCACATACATGACACTGTTCAGGTAACCTTCATCTACGGCTGACATTAAATGACCATACATCATGGTCCCCCCATTAAAGCAGTGGGGACCTGCACGAACGTGATGTGCTCTGGGGACCCAAAACCAACTTAACAGTGTTGAAGCCTGTGATTCTTTATCTTTCAAAAACAGCAAGTTAATTATTCACAGGGAATGACTCACTGTGTGCCCTTAAAACTAACCGCAGCACAAAGGGGTCAGTCAGCTCCACCTTGCCAACACAGACCAGATACAAAGCCCACTCTGGTGGCCCAAAGGCAACAACCAGGGGTCGCTCCCTGTCATTACTTCCAAGCAGCAGCAACCAACTCCCTGGGAATGAAAAGACGTATGCTCTTGGTACCCAAAACCAGCTTGTAATATTGCATCTCTCCTTCACAGCAGCCTCAGCACACACATGGTGCACAGCCTGCCTTGGGGCCCAAAGCTAAAATACAGGGAGGGGCGACACATTATGATCACAATCCTTAAACACAGTTGTGGGGGCCATGGGAACTTGTTCAACTCTATCCAAGACCCGGAACAAACTGTTCCGGCGCTGCGGCACTCCTTGAATATTCAGAAGAAACAAGAAACATTACATTTTTCTGCAATTTTGTTTTCACATTACTTTCATGGTAACCAACAGTGTTAAAAGTCTACAAGAACAGTAAAATCATATTAATGTGTCAAGTTCGGAATGGCAAGGCTTGCACACTGCCGGGTGGGGTTTACCTTCAGTCCCTGGTGTGTGAAGGGAGGGGAGTGGAGGGGTCATCGATCGGTTAACTGCGGAGGATTAGGCCAGTCAATCAGATCTTTATCAATAACCTGTCGTTCGGTGCCAAAGACCGCTCTGGCCTCTTCCCAGATGAGAGGCCTGGGGTCCCGCATGCCCACCTTAGAATCTGTACCCCAAACATGGTGGGAGGGCCCCCTGCACAAGAAGGGTGAGGGGGGAGGGAGACAGATATGAAGAGAATGAGGACGGCCAGTGTGAGGGAGAGAGGCCAGGGAGTGATGAAGAGAATGAGGAGGGTGTGAGGGAGAAAGGCCAGGGAGTGATGAAGAGAATGAAGAGGGTGTGAGGGAGAGAGGCCAGGGAGTGATAAAGAGAATGGGGAGTGTGTGAGGGAGAGAGGCCAGGGAGTGATAAAAAGAATGAGGAGGGTTACCAGGAAACGGCATTAGCCGCTCGGGCAACCGGAGAGAGGGTTTCATTTTCCTAATGGGCTGGAAGTGCAGCCAATGGTGCGAAGCTGAGAGCCGCCTGTCCAGTGGGCTGAGCCTGTAACCTACCCCCAAGTCTACCCAGGGCACGGGAAGGGAGCCACTGCCGAGAGAGACACGGGCTGGGAGGCAGTGCCAGGGCAGGGCTGCTCTGTGGAGTGCCATGCTGTCAGCTTCAGACATCCATTGTTTGAATGTAAATGGTCGAGGATCAACTAAGCCCCTGGGTCCAGGCTGTTACATTCTTCCTCAATGTGGAGTGGGATTTTAATGTGTGTAATGGGTCTTTATTTTGGAAGTACTGCTCAGATGCTGGAACTACAAGATTTGTCTGTTAACATTATTATACACCAAGTCATTGATCGCTTATGGAATGCTTTCTGAAGCCCCATGCCTCTTCTCTGTGGAGAGCCATGCTTTCAGCTTCAAACCGTTGAGAGCTGTGCTCACCCATTCTTTGAACGTAAAGGGTTGAGGATCTTTAACACTGTGTGACCATTCAACCCTTACCATACATATCACTATCCCCATCGCACATAAATGTTCATTGTAAAATAATAGCATGCATCGTAGCCAGCAGGATAAACCCACTGAAGCCCAGTCTGATGCCTCCAGATCAGGCAGCTTAAAAACAGTCACCACCACAGAACAATGCCACACAACAAACATGAACAAATATTCTTGCCACACATCAGGCCCGGCTCCAGGAATTTTTATTTGGGTGGGCCAAGGGTGCATTTGGGTGAGCCACTGCGGGCTCGATTTGTCACATATATGTCTGGGCAGGCCTGCTTCAGGGCCCTCCTTTATCTCTCCTTAGTCTTATAAGGCCCAGTAAAACTCGCTCTTTTCCAAGTCTCTTTCTAAATATTATCACTCTTAAAAAGTGTTTTTTCCATGTAATGTTCCTTTGATGGGAAGAGGAGGTCTCTGAGGTGGGAGTATCAGGCAAGTGATACTACTCAGGCTCCATCTGTTCGAGCCTTCATGGAGGATCCCTCTTCATTACTACCTCCACCTGACCCCGGACTCGGCAATGCTCTCCCTTACAGGCTTGATTATCCACTACTCCTCTCTCCAGTGCACCTTATCTCACAGCTGACCTTGGGCCCCAGCCCCATATCAGGCACCATCGGGCTCCACTTTGCTTTTTCCCGGTAAAAACATTAGTAAAATCACCTTCAAACTTAAAATATTGAATATAGCAGTAAATATATTTAGCATGCACTTTAAAGTATGTTCCACAGTAGCCCTTATCACCTGACTGCTAATTAAATAAACAAAAACAGAAAGGCCATGACAGGGCCGGCTTTAGCGCTGATGCGAAAGTCTTTTTTGGTGCCACACTAATAACCTCTTTCTCCGTAAATACCTTTACTACCACCTTCCAACAGTGCCTCTCATCCCTCCATGGCCCCCCTAGTAACCTCCTTCTCAGATTCCCTCAGTGCCTCACGCCACAAGTGCCCCTTATCTCCCCACAGCCCCTCCCCCTCATGACCTCCTCCTTGGACTCCCTCACTGCCACCATCCACCAGTGCCCCTTATCTCTCTGTAGCCTCTCCCCCTCATGACCTCCTCCTCAGACTTCCTCACTACCACCCTCCACCAGTGCTCCTCATCTCACCCTAGCTCCCCCTCCACACCATGACCTCTTCCTCAGATTCCCTCACTGTCACCCAAGGCACAAGTCGTAAAAAATGAAGTGGTTGGACGCTGATGTCACAACAGGAAGTGATGTCACGAAAGGTGGCTTGCACCATCAGACTCATTGCCTCCCCTCGCTCACCCCTTAGATGCCATTGCATCAGAGAAGCCGGCGCGTGAGCAGCGTTCTGAATGAGCTCCGATCTCGCCCCAGAGAGGCCAAAGAGTAAATGTGTCGCTCCATTTGCTCCAGTAATCGAGCTCCCGTTAAAATAGGTGAGGGGACGCCATCAACCCGCAAGGTACCCCGACTCGAGCCCTGCATTCACCCTCCACCAGTGCCCCTCATCGCTCCCCAGCCCCTCCAACCACCTCCTCGTCAGATTCCCTCACTGCCACCCTCCACCAGTGCCCCTCATCGCTCCGTAGCCACTCTCTCATATGCATTTGTTGTTTAGAGCTACTCATATCAGTGTAGTGTGTCAGTACTTTACACCACGAACACAATATACAGAGACAATGAATCATACAAGTATGTAAATCAGTCTACAGGGAATGTCACATAAACCAATGAGGATTACAAGGTGTAGGAATCACATGTCATCCATACTGGTGGGCAGTATATTTTGAGAGGGTTTGGTCTGGGGAAACACAACCTTAGGATTTAAAAGAGTATTCCATGGGGTCAGCTTTACTGATAAAAATGTATCTCTGCCCAAACATACTAATTTTAGCAACATCAGAATGAAGAAAGACTGAGGAAGTTCTAATTATATCACAAAACAAAAAACCTATACCATTCATGTTTGTATGCAGCTCTTTGGTGACAGTTTATTGGTCACTGTCCTATGTTAGGATTGTAACTTCTGAACTGCAAGAAACACTAGGATCTCTGTGACAAAGGCAGTAACCCACTGAGCTTCCACATAAAATACAGTTCATCTGCATTTAAAAACTACTAACAAACAAATGATTGCTCTCCAGCGGATCATTAATCACCAGCGTTATTGGGACATTTGTTATTGTCTTATTGTTGTTCTGCATCAGCCATGATAATGATAAAAACTGTTTAAATGAAGCGCACACGAAGTATGTGTCCTGCTGGGCCTGTGCAGATTTTTAAAAGAAAAATAAATAGTCACACATTCTCTTACCTACTACTCCATTAGTCAAACTTTGTGTCACAGCCTGCTGTGATAAGCTGCTGCAGGGGTCAGGAAAGGTGAATAGGAATAAACAAACTTCGTTTCTCCTGTGCTGCATAGAAAAAGAATTATCCACGCAGCAGAAGATTAGGCAAAGGTTACCCTTGTCAAAGAAAGGATTTGTCGCCTTTCGCCATGTGGAGATGAAGGGGTGAAAAAATAAACAAAACCTCGTTTGCAGCACCCAAACTCCACAGCCAGAGCCAGCAATTAGCATAGCAAATAGCCCAGAGCAGCACTGCCACTGACTGCCCCAGGCCACAATTGGGTCCTCACGAGAGCACATAGTGGTGAAGCGCGTGACGCGTCACCGCTACGTTCTCATCGCGAGGGCCGGACAAAAATGTAGCCCAGGGCCGTCATTGGTAGCGCTGGCGCGTGCTCTACAAGATTGACGGCCCTGGAGGCTGGGACCAACAACAGTCAAGGCTTCACAGCAACAACGTATACGCGGGCAGAAGTTGCAGAACGTCATGGTGGCAATTTTGCAGCACTGCAGCAGGCGCTGGCGCACTGGCGCACTGAGCACTACAAACAAGTAGGTCAGGTGCGCGCAGCGCGCAGCGCACTGCTTGCACTTTTAAACTGGGCCGCCCAGCCACGCGTGTGCCGTTGCGGCGGCGGTGGACTTTATAATTTATTTTGTGACACTGTGTCCCTAAATAAATTATTAAGGACGCCGCAGCCGCAACGGGCCACCAGTGCCGAGCGGCCGCCCTAAAAATAGTGCCACCTGGGGCGGTCCGCCCCCACCGCCCCCCCCTAGCTATGCGCCTGGCAAGACAGTACATATCAGTTTGGTGGTAGTCATTTGTTTGTACTTACCAGCCTCCACTCCCCCGGGTACTCCTGTGAGACTCTCTGGATGCAGTATGGCAAGCACCTTCTCCTCCCATGGTGTGAATGGTTTTGGTGGAATGGGAGGGCCACCGCCAGTCCTCTCAGCCAGGTCATGGTTCTTGCTTCTACTCTCTTTGACAACCCTCTTCAGATCATGCCACCGCTTCATGGTCTCCTTTTTGCATCGCGGGGTGGTCCCTACTGCATTGACCCTTTCGACCATCCTTGCCCACATTTGTGTCCTTGTGGCTAATGGTGTCTGTTGGACCAGGCTACCAAACAGTTGTGGTTCCACTCTGACTATCTCATTTACCATGACTGTCAACTCACTCTCTGTGAATTTGGACATTTTATGTGTTGAAATGGTGTGTGGTGTGCAAAGTGGTTGTGGGTGCAGGGGTGTGAGTGGTGGGTGTGGTTGTGAAGTGTATGGTGTGTGATGTGCAGGGGGTTAGGTTGCAGGTGTGGTAGTGATGGTGGTGGTGATGTGTGTGTGCTGTATTCTTTTGCCTCTCCTCTCTGGTCTGGTGAATGCCCTTCTCTTTTGGAGTGTTGCAAAGGATTGTGGTCAGGGAAGGGGCTGGTGTTATACTCAGCTATGTGGGTGTGTCCAAGGGGGTATTGTTGTCAGGTGTGTTGTGTGTGTTGTCCTGGGAATTGTATTTTTCTTTTTTCCATGTGGTTCTGTCATTGGGGTGTGTTTTGTTTATTTGGGGGGCATGGCTAGTTTGCTGTGTGCACTTTTTGGCCTTATTGTGGGTTTTTTGCTTCGTCCGCCATATTTTTCACGGATCGTCTGCAGCGGTGGCTATGCTGCAGCTCTTCCGCTGGCTCTCCCATTCATCCGTGTGCGACCACGGCGGTCGGAAACAGCGGAACGTACTGCGGGACTATCGGGGATATCCTAATTTCCCATGCGGTGTCTCCGCTATACTTGCGGCAGATTGGTGTTTTTCCACTGCGAATCCGACCGCCGTGGACAGATTTTGGCCATCTCTGCCCACTACGGGTGGTTTTTCTTGGCCCTGTTCCGCCGCGGTCGGTGTTTTTTGGCGGATGATCCTAATTTGGCCGACGGTTTTTCCACGGTACCGGCGGGTGGTTGTTTTCCGCTTCCATGGCGGTTGAGGTGGTTTTCCGCCCGCCATCCTAATATATGACAAGAGAAGACAAAAAGTGGGAAAATATGGAGAAAGAGGGTCGAAGCGACACTAAGAGGAAGCAATGAAAACCTTTCGAACACACGAGAGACCAGGCTTGTGGTCTCTCAGATCCTTCAACCCCCTGGTAATTGCTGCTCTACGCGAGAATTCCGCCATAAAATGATGTGAAATTAGTTTATATTAAATTGAAACCTCGGACTAGAGAGTTGTCGTAGATCTTCGCGTAGATTCAAAACGCTTTACATTAAATATTGAAGGAAAATAATTAATCTTCTGTTAATCCGCCTCTTTCAAGCGTCTGACTCAAGCAGGCAGCCTGTCAGACACCAGCGCGCTGGGAGGGAGGGAAGCGACGGGGCAGTCACTTCAGAGGAGGCTGTTAACGGCACGCTAACTAAAGCAGGCCACAATTACATCTGACATGCAATCCGAAATGTGAAATTATGCGGCTTCTATAATAAAGTGAATAGAGCAGCTTCTCGTCAGTGACGGGAACGTTAACTGTGCTGACTGCAATTGCAAATTGATGCAACCCTTTGAAGTTCCAAGTGGGGCCCCTAAATTCTACTTTTTTGAGTGGTTTGTTTTTGGAAGCATTGTTTTGAAAATACAAAAGTATTTGTGTATGTTTCTACTTTAAATTGTTCTTATGTTCCCACAATCAATATTCTATTGATGGGCACTTCAGTGTTATTAATGGTGACCGAGAGCTCCCCTAAATTTCTGTAGTGCATGTTATTCATGTTTTCTTGGGACGTGGCCGGACAGTGCATTTATTATCTCGAAGAGACATGTTGTGTTTAATCTGTGGACTTCAGCTCGCCCACAGGCTTCCCATTTGCTCATTCCATCGTTTGTCTCATATTCTTTGTCACCGTTTGTCCCTAGCATGAATGGTCATGCCTCTTCTTGTGTTTAGCCCTCTTCCCACGGCATGGACCAAGTACTTGTAAACTTCCATTGCTCCTGTTTCTACAACCATTTTCGGACCTAATTTTTTCTTTGTTTTTCAGCACTGTACACAGTGCTTGTGCTTTTACTAGCTCCGTCTCTTCCCACCCGCCTTCATGTCCCACCCACAGATCATCTCCTCCCCGTCACTGCTTTTCCCTATGTTGCTGCTTTCCGTTCCCCCCTCCTCCTCCTCCCTCCTGTCTCTACTTGCTCTTTTGCAACTCCCAGTGCTTTCCTCGTTCACATATCAACCCTCCCTGACTTCGCCACTGCTTTAAATCCCCATTGTAGTCTGTTTTGTTTCAGCGAGTGGTAGTGTTCTGCCTTTCAATGTCCTGTTAGTGTATAGCTGACGTGATGATTGGAGCAGGGGTGCACAGCTGCTATTACTTGCCACACATGTAGTCTCTGCTTATTTTTCCACATATGTGGGTACTAGGTGGATGTGGGTGTTAACACCATAGGTGGTATTTCAGCAATAGTGTTTATAGCTGGTTAACAAACCTCAAGTGAATCAGGTATGCATTATCACAGGGCATGTCAGTACTTCTAAAGTTCCTGTGTCTTCTGCTGTAATTAGATAGTCACGTTTCTCCATGTGAAATGATTGAACTGTACGTGCCTCACCTTGTTGCTTCTTATTTCATAGGGTGGGACACTAGTTCTTCAAATTTCTCCCATCAGGACACTTTCTTTCTTTTTCGGCATTCACCAGTGAAGTGTTTCCATGCTCCATTTTTGGTTAACTTGAATTCTCTTCAAACGAGCCAGGTTGAGTCTTGATGCCATCAAGGACTGCCTGCCCCTCATTGTCTATTGCAAAACAGTCCTTTTAATGTGGTTGCCGATGCAATGTATTTCCTCATGTTCACTACTGTAAACAGGCCTAACACTGTGACTAGTTCAGTTTTTTTGTTTAGTTTTATATAGCAGCAACGCCACCCAAAGGTAGTGGAACACATTACATTAGCACCAATTCATTTTTGTGTGCAGTTTTACATAGTGCCAACACCACAAAGAGTTATTGCAGTGCTTTACATTTGCACTAGTTCCTTTACACAATGACACATTCATTTTTGTAGGCACAGGGAGATTAAGTGATTTTGCACATAATCAAGGATGTTAAGCTGACACCAAAACTCCAACCCGGTTTACCACCTCTATTGTAGGCAGCTGTTGGCTTTATGCCACAGGATCTCCCAAGAGAACGCCACATTGTCTCCCTAGTCTCAGCCTCCGTTCCACATTTTGTGATTATGGGCAAATCACTTAGGGTATCACTAGGATGTCGGTTGGAAAGTCTCCGACCACAGATTGGGGGCTTTCCGACTGACATTCTTGGTTTGACTTTCGACGGCCGTATTATGATTATGGCGGTCGGATGTGAAACTGGCCGGTCATTCCGTCGGCCAGCCAGAAACCGCAACATAATCCCTTACGGATGGCGTTTCTGCCCTCGGGATTATGATGTTGGTTTCCGACAGACTTTTCATGTTATATCTCCACAGCCTCCAGTTGGGGGCCTGAGGAGCACCTATTGTGCCCCCTGTAAATCCCTGCACCATGTGTCAGGTAATGTGTGGTGCCTGCCACGCGGTGCAGGGATTTACAGGAACTCTCATTCCTCTATGGGAGCTTGTACTGCATCCGGTTTCCGACCGATGCACAAGCGCCCATAAGGAAATTAGAGTTTGCGACTTCACTATGTGCAGTCGCATTGTAGTAGGGTGTTCGGAACGGGCGACTTATGGTTATCGGTTCCTACACCGAAACGGTGTCGGCATACTCAAGTTTGCTCGACATCGTAATTAGGGCCTTAATCTCCCTGTGGCAGCCTGCATTTGCTGTCAGCTGCCCGCCCACCTTCCGCACTCCTCCTCCTATTCTGTTTTTCACACTTTTTGTGTGCAGTTTTATATAGCACCAACACCACCAAAGCTATTGGAGTGCTTTACATTAACACCAGTTGCTTTTCACGAGATTGCCATAAATTTAGACAAATCACATAATCTCCATGTGGCTCGATGTTTGTTGCCCATCCTCCTCCTGCTCATCACTGCTTGACTTCACAGAACTATGTTTCCCATTTTGTTTATGTGCAGTTTTCGGTACAGCTAACACCACCTGAAGGTACTGGATCGCTTTACATTAGCACCAGTTACTTTTTGCTGTGCAGTTTTATATAGCACCAACACCATCCAAAGGTATTGGAGTGCTTTAGATTAGTACCAGTTACTTTACACAAGGACACATTCGTTTTTGTAGGTACAGTAAGGTTAACTGATTTTCCCAAAATAAAGATGTTAAGCCGACTCCGAAACTCAAACATGGTTTACCAGCTCCATAGTCAGCAGCTCTGGCCCTTACACCACATCCTCTCCCGAAAGGGCTCCATATCATCTCCCTAGGCTCGGCCTCAGTTTTACATATGGTGATTACAGTTAAATCACGTAATCTCCCCATTTCTAAACACAACAAGCATTGTCAAAGCCAGAGGGTTTTGCCTGTGCGAAATCTATTGTTTTTAGGTCTCGGCTAGACAGCGCATGCGCTATCTCGAAGAGACATGTTGTGTTCTGTCTTTGGGATTACAGGCCGACCCATCTCCTACTATTGGTAAACTTCAGCATCACACTCATTTTCATTGATGCCATTCGCCATGGCATGCGGGCGTCATGCATTTTTCTTGTATATTGCCAATCCTTCCTTTCACCTCTCTTCCATCTTTCTTTTCACATTTCACGTTTCCTTACTCCTGTCAGCCTTCATTTTTGCTCCAGTTCTTTTTTTGCCTTTCTATCTACCTACTAATCTTTCGCTCATCCTTACTTTTCTTGTATATCTTTCTGTCTCATGCTCATTGTTTTCCTATGTCTTCCTCTTCTTCCATATTCCGCTAATTACAATTTTAATAAAAGGGTTTTCTTTCCTGTGCATTCAAGCTGGAAGTACTCAACCCTCTCTAATGGTGTTTACTAGCAGTGTCATGTATTAGCCTTTTTGTCTGTTGCCCTGCAGACATAAGAGGCTCTTGAACAACTAATTTATGTTTAAGTGGACCCAGGTCACCAGCATATCAGGCCCAGTGGCAGCCCCGCTTAACCTTTTAAAGTAGGGTGTCCCCTATGCCACTGACTGTATTCATCAAGACCACCCCCAACACTGCACCAATTTAGGAAAGAGCTGAAGCCTCGTCACTTTAAAGAACACTGTATCACAATGCATTAGACTTCCAAAACTCAGCTTCCTCTCTTATTACTCACTGACTTTAAGCCTGCTTTTGACCATGTAAAATGCGTCACTGCCTTTTGTCTAAGTTTGCGCTATAGAAATACCACATACATATATTATCTACTGGCGGCCGCCAGTAGATAGTTATAGTTAGGATCGTGTTTCCATAGGAAATCCGCAACATTCTATTTGGATTAACTTTGGCGCCGATTGACGAATCCTCGCGAAATTTTCAAAATAGGTGGGGCGCTCCGCTCCGCTCCTTCCCTGAAAGTCTCGGGGGTATACGTCAAGCGGGGGCTGAGAAAAAGGGGGGGTCCCAAAACGCGTTTTCCCCATGCATTTTTGTATGTACGCACACGGTGAAAAACCTTAAAAAAAAAAAAATGCATAACTTAGCATTTAAAACCGTACAAATTCACTGAAAAAACCATAGGTTTCACACACGTTATAGTTAGGAATTAGCATTTAAAAAACCTTGCAAATTCACTTAAAAAACCATAGGTTTCACACATGTTATAGTTAGCTGGACATTTCACTCATGAAAAACCATTGAAATTCCCCCGTTATAGTTAGTGCAGGCAACTATAACTCACGCGACCGCAATCCTCTGCTGATGACGTCAGATATTACATCACTAATGACATATGTGTCTTTCTGAAAAAATAATATTTGTAATATATATATAGCTAAAAATTAATGGAAGAAGACATGGGTAAATAAGTGTCTAAATACAGTGATGTAATATCTGACGTCATCAGCAGAGGATTGCGGTCGCGTGAGTTATAGTTGCCTGCACTAACTATAACGGGGGAATTTCAATGGTTTTTCACGAGTGAAATGTCCAGCTAACTATAACATGTGTGAAACCTATGGTTTTTTAAGTGAATATATATATATATATACATACCCCTCATACTACAGTCAGGTAGTGTCACATTTAGCAGTCACCGCAATCCATATTTAAGGCCTGATTACGATGCGGGCTGGAACGGCTCCGACCGTCGGTCGAAGCCCTCCAGCCCACATCGTAATAGGCTGGTCGGATTCCTTTTCGAACTACCCATTTTAATGAGGTCGTCCGGAAGGGAACCCAAATTGGTTTTCCGCCATTCTGGCCGAGGGATTACGATGGCAGCTTCCCAATACCTTTCTGGGACAGCCTTTCAGACACAGAAAGGCGTTGGGAATCTTTCTTTGGGGGCCCCCGGCAGGGCCCTCATGGGTGTAAGACCGCCGAATGGCGGCAGGTGCCCCCTGTTGATCCCTGCACCCGGTGGTAGGGATGTATGACGTTACAACGCACACTTTTACAACGCATGCACTTACAACGCATTTTTTACAACGCATAATCCATTACAACGCATGACATTACAACGCATGACACTACAACGCATTTTTAAAAACTACCTTTACAACGCATTTCCATTACAACGCATAATACCTTTACAACGCATACCATTACAACGCATAATATTAAATTGCATTAAGGTAAGTATTAGATAGTATAGGGGTAAAAGTTACTTTTCTAACTCCAGGGGGTGCAACAGTAGGGTAAGTGTTGGATAGTATAGGGGTAAAAATTACTATTCTAACTCCAGGGGGTGCAACAGTGGGGTAAGTGTTGGATAGTATAGGGGTAAAAATTACTATTCTAACTCCAGGGGGTGCATCAGTAGGGTAAGTGTTGGATAGTATAGGGGTAAAAATTACTATTCTAACTCCAGGGGGTGCAACAGTAGGGTAAGTGTTGGATAGTATAGGGGTAAAAATTACTATTATAACTCCAGGGGGTGCAACAGTAGGGTAAGTGTTGGATAGTATAGGGGTAAAAATTACTATTCTAACTCCAGGGGGTGCAACAGTAGGGTAAGTGTTGGATAGTATAGGGGTAAAAATTACTATTCTAACTCCAGGGGGTGCAACAGTAGGGTAAGTGTTGGATAGTATAGGGGTAAAAATTACTATTCTAACTCCAGGGGGTGCAACAGTAGGGTAAGTGTTGGATAGTATAGGGGTAAAAATTACTATTCTAACTCCAGGGGGTGCAACAGTAGGGTAAGTGTTGTATAGTATAGGGGTAAAAATTACTATTCTAACTCCAGGGGGTGCAACAGTAGGGTAAGTGTTGGATAGTATAGGGGTAAAAATTACTATTCTAACTCCAGGGGGTGCAACAGTAGGGTAAGTGTTGGACAGTATAGGGGTAAAAGTTACTATTCTAACTCCAGGGGGTGCAACAGTAGGGTAAGTGTTGGATAGTGTAGTGTAATATTATGCGTTGTAATGGTATGCGTTGTAATGGTAGTATGCGTTGTAATGGAATGCGTTGTAAAGGTAGTTTTTAAAAATGCGTTGTAGTGTCATGCGTTGTAATGTCATGCGTTGTAATGGATTATGCGTTGTAAAAAATGCGTTGTAAAGGTAGTGCGTTGTAAAAGTTGCGTTGTAAAGGTTGTTCCCCGGTGGTAGGCACCTTGAGGTGCCCGCCACCAGGTGCAGGGATGAACTGCACCACTGCTCTTTACAATGAGAGCATGCATGTTCCCATTGTAAAGTATAGGTTTGGTTCAGTCGCATCCTACTTCCTGGACTGGAACCTATGTTATGTTATTTAATTTATACAGCGCGCGGCTACTCGAAAGTGTCCCGGCGCTTGCTTCAGAATGAGAAAAATGCACACAAATCAGAGACTAAAAAAGCAACGTTTTTAGTTTTTTCTTACACAACAGTGGATCCTGGGTGCCCCGAATAGCCAAGGGCAGTGTGTTCCAGGCCAGACCAGCTTTCCGCACAAAGGATTTCCAACCAAGTCTTTGGCGATTGAACCTCAGGGTCTGTATCAGCAGCTGAGCAGAGGAGCGCAGCTGTCTCCCTGGTATGTAGAAGGCAAACCTCTTCTGCAAATAAATAGGGCCTAGGCCATAAAGCACCCGATGCACGATAGACAGCATTTTGAATTTCACATGAGATTCAACTGGGAGCCAGTGTAAAGAGCGTAGGTGGGTAGGAAGACTCTACCTTGATGACAAACCCAAAAGAAGTCTGGCTGCCGAGTTTTGGACAACTTGCAGTTTCTTGGCAAGAAAACCCGGGCTACCAACCAGGAGTGCGTTGGCATTGTCCAAGCGGGATAAAATCAGGGCACGGACCACAGTTTCTTAGGCACTACCTGGCAGAAGGGAAAGAAACTTCCTCAGGGTTTTCAAGGTGCCAAAGCAGGTACCGGCCAACTTCTTCACTTGTGTGGAAAAGTTCAGATTTTCGTCGAACCAGACGCCAAGATTTTTTGCGGCGCCTTTGCTCGCAGTTGGTCGTGGAAAACCAGGAGTCCATAACCTTTCTCTGAAGTCTGTCGCAAAAGGGCCATACAGAAGCACTTCAGATTTTCCTTCATTACATTTCAGCTGTGCATTCGCCAGCCAGTGAAAAACCGAAGTCAAACAATGTTGCGCAGCCACAACCTTGTCATCCTCCTTGCTCCAGGAAAAAAGGAGCTGGGTATTGTCAGCATATGCCATCACATTAGCCCCTAATGACTCCACAAGATAGACCAGCGGAGTCACATAGATGTTAAAAAGCAGGGGGCTAAGTGATGATCCCTGCAGCACACCAGTAGTCGCTTACATAGGCACAGAGGCACACGGAGGAAGCCAGACCTGCTGCGACCGGCCTTCCAAGAAAGACCTGATCCATTGATCCAATAATAAAATTAAAATGCTACTTGTGAATTGTCGATCTCTACCTAAACATGCTACTGAGATACACTTACTTATTGAGGACAATAGCCCGGACGTATTATTTCTTACTGAAACTTGGCTCAACAAGGATTCCAATTTTGCTATCGTCCGAGCTTTACCCCCTAATTATGTTACTTTGAGGCAAGACCGAGATGGCGGCCTAGGCGGGGGCATTGCTATCATTTACAAAAAGAATTTCAGCTGTAGGTCTACTATTCATCCCCTACCTCATTGTGAAAGCTTAGCTTTTTCAATCAGCTTTTCCTCCACTAATTCCTTTTCAGGAATCTTAATATACCACACCCCTGGTGTATCATCTAATTTCTGTAAAGATCTTCCAGATATCGTCACTAATTTGGTGAGTCCCCTACCTAATTTCTCCATCATGGGTGACTTTAATATACATTTCGACGAATTGTCCTCTAATGCCACTCTTGAGTTTATCAAAAGCCTGGACACCTTTCAACTCAAACAAAAAGTGACCGGCCCTACCCATGATCTTGGTCATTTGCTTGATCCTGTTTTTTCTAATTTGCAAAACCTCATGGTGACGGACCCTATTCCGATTCCGTGGTCCGACCTTTTTCTACTTTCAATGACACTGACATTATCTGACCCCCTGTTGCCACTCACAAAAATTAGAAGATACAGTCATATTTGGTCCACATTACCGGTAGGAAAGTCGATTACTGAGTTAAATAACTCAGTTCCCCTACCCCAGGTCAATCCCACTATTGCCAATAATAACTAGAATAACTGGCTTGCATGCTCCCTTGATTCAGTGCTTCCTAGGAAAGAATCCCTTCCTCAAGTGGGAATTAACAAAAAACCCTGGTATTCCTAGAATCTGAGGCAACTGAAACAATTGTGTAAAAAGTTGGAAAGAAATTGGAGAAAGGATTACTTCATGAATAAAAAAGTAAAATACAGAGAGGCAATTAAATTGTACAAAAATGAAATAAAGGCTGCTCAATCGAGCTATTATCGTGAGAAGATTGCATTGGCAGCCAACTCACCCCCTTGAAATTTTTAAAATCACCAAGTCTCTTCTTATTCCTCCTAGCCCTATCCCTGCCTCTGATAACTCCCAGCAGCAGTGTGACGAAATTGCAGAATACTTTTCCTCCAAAGTCCAAAAGATTTACAATACCTTTTCACATCCTAATCTTTCTGATGACTATGTCATTGTGGAAAAGCAAACTCTGTTGGAAGAGTTTCCTCTTCTCTCCTTACCTTCCAGGCAGGAACTCCTCAGACAATTGAAATCGGGCTCTCCTACAGACCCTGCCCCTCCGTCCATTCTAAATCTAATCCCTGACATAGTTTCTCCAGTCATACGGGATGTGATAAATTCCTCCCTCCGTAGTGGAGTGGTGCCTCCTCTCTGGAAACAGGCCAGGGTCAAGGCACTTTTAAAAAAGACTAATCTTGACCCGGAGGACTGGGCGAACTATCGGGCCATCTCCTTGCTTCCTGGAATCAGCAAATTAGCTGGAAAACATGTCAACTCGGCCTTGTCTTCATTTCTTGAAGACAATAAGTGTCTGCATCCTTCTCAGACAGGCTTTAAATGCCAACAGGGTACTGAGACCACCCTCATTGATGTGATTGAAGAGACCAGGAAGATCTTGGATGACGGAGGCTGCGCGGCTCTAATATTATTGGATCTTAGCGCAGCCTTCGACACTGTCAATCACCAACTTATGATTCAGAGACTTAAGGAGGTGGGTGTAGCAGGATCTGCGCTTGACTGGCTCCAGTCCTTTCTTGAAAATCGCTATTTCTGTGTCTTTGAAGGTGAAGTTGCATCAGAGCACATTCCTTTGCAGTGTGGAGTCTCCCAGGGATCATCTTTAAGCCCCACCATGCTCAATATTTATATGAGTTCTTTAGCTGAATTGGTATGTCCTTGGTGGATCCAGATCGTCACTTATGCTGATGATACACAATTAGTGGTTTCTCTTAGCCAGAAGGGCAAATCAGAACCTTGAACCCCAACGCTCATCCCTCAGCCCAACGTTATTTAATGTCTACATGGCACCGCTCGCCCACGTCGCACGACGACATGACCTCAACATCATCTCCTACGCCGATGACACCCAGCTGATCCTCTCCCTCACCAAAGACCCCCACATCGCCAAAACCAACCTCCACGAAGGAATGAAGGCCGTCGCCGACTGGATGAGAAACAACCGACTAAAGCTGAACTCGGACAAGACGGAGGTCCTCATCCTCGGATCCACCCCCTCGGCCTGGGACGACTCCTGGTGGCCGACTGCACTAGGAGCACCCCCAACACCCACCGACCACGCTCGCAACCTATGGGTCATCCTCGACTCCACCCTCTCCATGATGAAGCAGGTCAATGCCGTCTCCTCCTTCTGCTTCAACACCCTCCGCTTGCTTCGCGGGATCTTCAAGTGGATCCCCACTGAAACAAGAAGGACGGTCACCCAGGCCCTTGTCGGCAGTAGACTGGACTACGTAAATGCACTCTACGCAGGAGCCCCGGCCAGACTCCTGAAATGGCTCCAACGCATCCAGAACGCCTCTGCACGCCTGATCCTCGACATCCCCCGACGCAGCCATATCACACCCCACTTGAGAGACCTGCACTGGCTCCCCATCAACAAGAGGATAACCTTCAAACTCCTCACCCACGCACACAAGGCACTCCACAACACCGGACCAGCGTACCTCAACAGCCGTCTCAGCCTCTACACCCCCAACCGCCAGCTCCGCTCAGCAGACCTCACCCTCGCCACCATCCCCCGCATCCAAAGAGTGACCGCCAGCAGCAGATCATTCTCGCACCTTGCCGCCAAGACATGGAACACCCTCCCCATCCACCTGCGGCAGACTGAAGACCTCCTAACCTTCAGGAGACTTCTCAAGATCTGGCTTTTCGAACAGCAGCAGCTCCCCCCCCACAGCACCTTGAGTCCCTCACGGGTATGTAGTGCGCTTTATAAATGCTATGATTGATTTATTGATTGAGAACCTGGTCTTATATCATGTTTGGGTAGGATCTCTGAATGGATGGATAAGTCATTTTTGAAGCTAAACGGAGAAAAAACTGAACTTATGCTTCTTGGGCATACTGTTCCTACCAGTATTGATGTTTCATGGCCCAGCTGCTTGGGTCCCCCACCTGTACTAAAATCGAAGATTGGGAGCTTGGGAATTTGGCTCGACTGCAAGCTTGATTTAAAAGAACAGGCGCGTAAGTTTGCAGCTAGCTGCTATGGACAGATCAGGATGATAAGGAAGATTCTTCCTCTTCTTCCTTTTGATGCTAGAACGGTGTTAGTCCAGGCGCTGATACTTTCACGACTGGACTATGCAAATGCAGTGTACCTTGGCGCACCCCTGGGTACTACCAACAGGTTACAAATTGTCCAGAACTGTGCTGCCCGCCTTCTAATGAACATCCCTAAGCACAGTTCAGCCAAACCAGTACTTATTGCCCTGCACTGGCTTCCTATTCAGTCCAGAATCAGCTTTAAGGTGATGTGTATTTCTCACAAAGCCATCTCTGGGAAAGGTTCCCCTCTGATTCAGTCGCTGGTTCAACTCTATCACCCTAACAGGATGTTGAGATCTAAGCATAAACGCTTACTCATAATGCCTATGATTAAGCGAGTTCGATCAGGAGGTCGTCGGTTCTCATACAATGTGGCCAAGCTATGGAAGCGTTGCCTGAGCATATTTGCTTGGAACCTAACTATTTTAGCTTTAGGAAACAGCTGAAGGCCTTTCTTTTTCCCTGAGTTGTGCCTGCTTAGTGAGGCGTCATAGTAAGCGCTGGGATGCCTACGGGTAGCCATTAACTATACAAATGCGTATTCATTCATTCATTCATTGCAGGGCCGAGCCAGAAATGCCTGTTTCTGAAAGACGGTCTAGGAGCAGGGAGTGGGGCACAGTGTTGAATGCCACCGAGAGATCTAGCATAACCAAAGCTGCTCTCCTGTCGGCATCCAAACACTCCCGGATCGCCTCAGTCACCTCTAGCAGTGCTGACTTCGTGCTATACCAAGCACGGAAACCGGATTGTGACGGATGCAGCAAGCCAGACACCTCTACATAGTTGGTAAGTTGAGACGTAACCACCTTCTCGCAGACCTTAGCCAAACTTGGCAGAAGCGAGATAGGGCGGTTATTCTCAGGTAACAGAGGATCAAGTGGCGGCTTCTTAAGGAGGGGAATAATCAGCACCAGCTTCCACGACATTGGAACGCGCGCCTCGCAAAGCGATTTGTTGACCATTAAATTCACTTCTGAATTAATAGTAACCGCCACATCAGACAGAAGCCTGGCCGCACACGGGTCGTTAGGTGATCCCGACTTTAGTGCCTTAAGGATTCTGAGAGAACTGGTCAAATCGACAGGACTAAACACGGAAAAGTGGAGGCAGGATCTGCCAGCGGCCACGCCACCAAAGCCCCTATAAGCTTCCTGGGAGAAGTCGAAAACGTCTCTTGGATGCTAATTATTTTATCCCTAAAAAATTTTGCCAGAGTGTTACACCAGGTCTCCGAAACAGGTGCCACCGCCATCTGGGCGCTAGGGGCTAAGAAACTCTGAACAATGGCAAAGATTTCTTTCGAGTTGTTATTGGCCCGATCAATGCGTGCGGAGTAGTACTGGCCTTTGGCCACTCCAATAGCCGCAAAGTAGAGTTTTTGTTTGGCTCTAAGAGCATGTTTATCAGTAGAACAGTAGCCACTGGAGCGCCATACTCTCTCCAATATTTTGCACGCATGTTTCAGAGTCCTCAGCTCAGGGGTGAACCAAAGTATGGAGGGGGACTCTCTCCTAAGCCTTGGCTGACCTGGTGCCGACAGAGTAGCAACCGAGCTTGAGATCCAGTCAGCGGACTGAGATACATTTTCCTCCATGTCCCCCAGTAGGGAGGGCCGGGAGGCTGCCAGAGAGCTGCTGAGCTGCCCGGGGTCCATTTCCCTAGTGGATGGGGGGCGGTGGTAGTTGACTAGTCGTGAAGAACGCTTACTACCTCATGAAAAAAATATGGGAAAATGGTCCAATCAGGCAACCTGCAACGGCCTCGCCACCGATATAGGGAAATTTGAACAAATAGTATCCAAAGTGTGCCCTCCTTGATGGGTAGGGTACCTGACCCATTGTGAAAGATTGGCCAAGTGCATAGAGTCCAGAAAAGCTGCAGAGTCAGTCATCTCAGTAAGGTCAAGATGGAGATTCACATCCCCAAGGAGCACATAGTTCGAGAAGCGCAGAGCACGCTCTGCCAGTGCGTCCCCACAGGTATCCAAAAAGGCACTGGCTGATCCAGGTGGGAGATAAATCAGGGACCCCCCCAGAGTAAAATGAGTGGAAAGTTTTAGGCTAAAGTCCAGGACCTCACAGGTTCCCCAGAGGGTGGGTGTTTCACTATATAGGGTCCAACAATCCCTATACAAAATAGCCAAACCACCACCTCTACCAACTGGGCGAGCCACCCGGTGGACTTTAAAGCCAACAAGTGTAGCCAAAGCCATGATGGGTTTTGAGAAAGCATCAAGCCAGGTCTCAGTAATAAACAATAGATCTAAATAATTGTCAGTAATCAAGTCAGCAACATCTACATAGTGCTTCTTCAATGATCTAGCATTGATTAGGCAGGCACTGATTCTCCCAAGCCTGAATGAGTCAACAGACATATCATTCGGAAGGGGCTCCAGTGTGAAAATGAACCCACAGTCCACACAGACATAGTCCCTTGTAAGCCCTACCAACTTGCCACCATGTGACGGGCAAGGAAGAGGTCTGAGAGATTTCAATAACTCGCTCGATAAATGAATGATATTGCTGCTCCCGGACTCAAGTCGGGCAGAATGGCTCGCCCTGAGCGCTGACTTAGCGCTGACGGGCGCAGACGGGCTTGCCTCAGGCGCGTCCGCGGCGTGCCAACGGCGCATCCGAGCAGACGCCATTTAAATAGGGTGTGGCTGAAGTCGGCATGCAGCGTGCAGATAGTTACACATTTTTCTGGGAAAGAAAATATCGCAAATTGAAGTGGGTTTGGTTACATAAAGACAAGGAAGAGCTTTTTTAGCACTTAGCTGAATCCATCATATCAGAATGATGTTCCAGGGGAGAACTACGATGCCTACCCAAAGACCAACACAGTATGGTTGGAGAGTGGTGGAATCACTGAGAATAGTTAAGTGCCGATATAGAGACCGATGTTGTCTGGGCCTAAAACCTTTGGCCTTTTCCATTGACCCAAGATTTCAATTACTTGCAGCCTCTAGAGGGACCATCCTGTCTGAGAAGGAATCAGAAAAACAGTCTTTGACTTATGTAGTTTTTTCTAGAATCACAAGAGTTGCCAAATACATCCCATATGTCTGAAGGGCTTCACCAGAATAATGTGTCTGTGACTCGAGGCCTGTTCAGAAGTTCAGCAGCTCCAACGTGCATCCTCTGAGGACTTGTTGCTCTGCCAATAAACATGCTCTGAATATTCATCAACTGACCATGGGCATCAAGAGTCCATACATCTCTGCACCTGCCACCATTACCTGAGCTGTGAAACTAGCCAGCATAGTCACTGTAGCATACTCTTCAATTGTGATACAAATGTATGCCCTGCATAGGTGAACAATTAACCCTTCCCCTCCAGCTTGCTCTGAAAATAACATCATGGCCCTTAACATTATTGTTGTGGCTTAGGAATGGAGCTTGGTTGAGGAAGGGCAGTCTCCCTGAAGCAGTCTTCTAAGAGAAGCCTATTAAATATTTAAACCTCGAAAGCTTCTTAAGTTCTATAAGTCTGGTCTTCATGGTTACCACAGTAATAACCAACAGAGTTTAGCATTCCACAGCATGAGCCCTGAAAGATATGTGTCAGGGCCACATCAGTATACCAAGGTTTAAGATGAAGTTTTATATTTTACTGTGGACAGTGAAGGGTGAAGAAGTATGTGTCTTCCCAAGAGAGAACTGAAAGCTTCAAAATGTGTTCAAGCTCACAGGCACAGAAGTAGTTTGGCCTGGGTGTTATTCAGTCCTTGCACCACACCTGCATTGCACATATTGCCTGTGGGATCTAGTTGGCCTTCCCTGATGAGTCACAGGTTCACACTACTATGTGTCAACTCATGGGTCTAGCTGGTTGCCATGATCAATCACCCATTTATATATGGACCCTAGTGTCTGCTAGAGGGGATATGACAGACTGAGCTAGAGTTAGGTGAGATTTGGAGTATGTGGAAGACCTGACTGATTCTGACTAGAAGAAAGCTTGTGACTAAGTGAAACTGGTGTCTTCTAATGCCAGAACTAAGCTTATTCAATTCCATTACCTGCACAGGACATACATTACACTTTACAATCTGTCCAGGATCTACCCCAATAGCCTCATGGCACATGCTGGGTGCAAAGTCCCTGAGGCCGACTTCTTACATATGACATGGCCCTGCCCACCATTGACAACTTTCTGGACAGAAGTGTTGCAATTGTTGAACCACATAGTGGAAGGGGAGTTTTAAGGCACAGACAAGGTCTGCCTACTTGAGGTGCTGCCACATTGTAGGTAATCTAAGATGCATTGTAGGCAATCTAAGATGCAGAATGGTGGCACTGGCCTTGGTATTGGCATGACAACGCATCACAGTTCACTTAGGGTAGGCAAGGGCCCAGAGAATAAATGGTGGGTGTTGGAGCTTCAGAAGTTAGTTGTTACCGATGAACAGTATAAAATAGACACACTGTGGGATGAGAGGATGATGGAGGGCCTCTTAGTGTGGACCACCATGCTTGACAAAAACACAGAAATGCTAGGTGATACCCCCAAGGGTAGCCAGGACACCACACAAGTGAATGAGGGAGGCGAGGCAGGAGTGTAATGTGGGGGCTGGAAGGCTTTCATGATGAGAGCATTGCACCACTCTGTAGTTTGGGGACTAAGTTTACATCCACGAGTAATTGCATGTGGTGGAGTCTGGGGGTTGGGCTACTCAGAGGGGAACATTTGATTGTTTTTTTATATTTTTTGTTTGAAAAAAAAAAGTAAACACTTGAAACAATGTGTTTAAGGTAAGATCACGGATCAGTGAATATTGTGTTGCACAGGAATGTAATGATCCTGCTTCCAGGCTGTTAGCTCTTCTCCTGGGCTGAAGCATTTGGATTTGTTTTCCCAAGTATTAAAGATATAGAACAGATCTTGAACCTTCATTTCATTCCTCCCTTTCCTTTGCAGCTTGGTATACAACAGTCATTTAGGATCCTAAGTTCTTGTCATGCTCCAACAGATGATCCTGTAGGGATTAGCTAAGTGCCTGCATAGATATCACAAGCGTGAGGAGGAGCAGGCTCCACCTCTGGTACTAGGTGTGAAGGCAACTGCACACATCATTGGCCTGCACAAGCCTGAAGGACTAGATTTATTGTGAATGACCTCATTGCACGTCCGAGGGAGAGGATATGTTACTAAGGAGACCCTTCACATAAATGAGAGTGTTTCTTCTGAGCGCTGCCAATCACGCAGGCTAAAGGGAGATTTTATAGCACTAATGCTGCAGATCCTTAACACAAAGGAGAGCAGTTAATAATGCAGTGAATCACAAGCATGCATGGAGCATGTACTATCAGTTTTAGTCACTAAATTCTCAATTGATGTGATATCACAGGGTTCTGTAAACAGTTGTGTATCATAGGTGTAAGGAAAAGTCTATTTTTTCATGATCACCCTCAAATGTTTGGACTGATGCTTTTTGTTTTTCGACTTCCAAAATGGTCTCAATGCCAGTGTTCTAACCCTTCAAAGGATATATGTCTAACTGGCTCATCCACATTTGGCATAAGTTAAATTACTTATAAGTCCCTAGTATATGATACCAGGGCTAACCAGGCCTTTAAGTGAAAGTGTACCTTATGAACTGCAGAACTTATTATGCCACCATGAGTATTACAAAGCAAAGCATGTCACTCTTCCTCTTCCCATCAGTCAAGACTCTGTCATGATTCTCTATGTTCAGCCTTTTCTCATCACTCTCCTGTTTCACAAGTCTCTTTCTTAGGCTCTCTAGCATGCTATCTCGCATTTCATCAATTTTATAATGGAATACATCCTCTCTGGATCTACTACTTTTCTTTCTCCCTCTATTTGTTCTTTCCGACTCCCTATCTGTCTTCCTCTATTCTCTCTTACTTTCTTCCTTCCATTTATGTTGCATTGATGAGCTATTTGATGACCATACTTTGGCCTGTCACTTAGCCTTCTATCTCTCCCCCTCTCCTGTTCTGTCTTACAGAGGCAGACACACACTTTCTTCTCTATCATGCTCTTTCTACCCTTCTCCTTGCCTCTTTGGACACATTCACTCTCTCTCTTCCTCTCTAGCACTCACACTTTCCATTATTTCACTTTAACTCACTTTTATCTCTCTTTATCCTGCTGCTGTCTCTCTCACCTACTATGTTTCTTTCCCTACCATTTAGTTTGCAAAACATATTAGTGCAAGACCCCCAAAGGTTTGCTGAGGAGCAGGCCAGCAGTGCTGCCCGAATACCAGGTTGCCAAATAACAAAGGCTGCCTTGTTTTGATTCCACCACATGCCTCATTTTGCCACCACCCATACTTTCCGTCTCTTTATGTCACTATTGCAGGTTGCTTTTTAGGTCTGGCCCTAGAGACCGCTTTAGCAGTATCTCAAGATACATAATATGCATGCATAGACGGACTTTTGGCAGTGGTGGCCGCCACATACAAAAAGTGGTGAAGCGGGTGGAGGGGTTGTGGTGGGAGCGTAGGAGGGAGAATACGGGGGTTTGCAGTTTTCTGCCGCTAAAGCGGCGATAATTTTAACGCCCTGCTTGATAATATGCCCCATTGTCTCCTGCACACACAAAGAAACCTTGCACCAGGCCTCCCCTGCTTTTTTTCACACCCAGAAAGTTTTGAACCTTGGGAGGGAAGGGGAAGAACTTTCTAGAACTGGATGTGGGAGGTAGGACAGGGAATCCCCCCACACAAAGGCTGGCACCAAGTATAAATATTGGACCCCCGAGCCACTCTTCAGAACACTCCTGTACCTGGGAAAGTTACAGAAGAAGGACTGCCCTGGTCTTTGAAGGAAGGTCTTTCTGTCTGAACAGCAAGCCTGTCCCTACTTACAGTCATCCTACTTAACCAGAGGGACTCCAAGGGTTAGATGGCTGACCTCCTGTGTGGGCTACTGTCAGGACTCACGGTAGGTTTCCTCCTTATTAAACTCTGGCCACCATTTCACCATCAAAATGCATTCAATCCCTGAAGTTGGAGAGCAAGTTGGCATCGTAGAAATTCCAACATGGCTGCCAACATTCCAACACTGCTGCAGCATATCGCTGTGTAGCAGTCTAGTCATTTAGGTTAATCACACTCTGATGAAGCTGATCCAGCGGTAATTACCTGGTAATTTCCCTATTCAAAACCTCATTACCTATGGTTACCGCTGTAAAGGGTGAAAATGATGGACCTTTTGATGACCGTGTTTCACCAAACAGGAGACTTTACATAAATAAGAAAATTAAATGCAAACAATATAAGAGGCAATAATGAGAGTGGTGAGTTATTTTAAAGGGTTTCATTTTAAGTCAAAAGTTAAGGTTCTCTGACTCTTTATTCATTAGTCAAATATCAATCAGGTTCCAGAATTGAAAAAAAGGAAAAATAGCATTAATACAGAACATATTACAGTCTGCATATAAGCATCACATATAGGAAGGGAAATGTGCAAATCGTCAGTCAAAACTCTTAAAGAGTTTCTAAGAAAAAGAGTAAGTCTTACAAGGTTAATCAATAATTAATAATGGCAAAAATATCCCATAAAGAGAAATAAATGCAGTTTAGCACCTAAAATCTAAATCTGTTCTGATCCTTTCAGCTCTTTCTCTCTGCCTCTGCTTCGCTGTGCTAGTCTGTGTCTCTGTCTCAAGCTGCACAATAGCCCCCACAGAATGCAGCCCCTCCCTGTCTCTGTGTCCAGCACAGAAACTGGGCCTGGCCCTCAGAAAAAATGGAAAAAAAGAGGAGGCAAAAAGCACTCCTCCCACTTGTAAGCCATATTTCAAGTAAAAGTCCACGTGCTCAGTCCTCATAGCTGGTCCAATCAGATCTTCAAGACACATCATCTCCCCATGGGCTGACTGGATACGTCATTAATCAGGCTTGTTCCTGTTCAAATTTCAGTCTTGTGATTTATGAAAAAAAAGAGTGTTCTTCTCTCCACGTTTAAACAGGCTACAAAAATATGCAAAATAGTGAAGGTCGAAGGAAACTGGAGGCAGGATTTTTCAACAGAGCCGTTTCATTGAAAGTTGCTAGCAAAGAGGAGTACATTCCATTCTGAGTGTCCAAGGGCAAAAAAAAAAAACTACAGAAAACTGAGTCCACTAAAGCAAACTAAAATCACGTGGTTTTCTACACTGTGAAACACAATTCAGCACATTTCTACTCTTGCAAAAATACATGATGCCATTTTGAAAGTACAAATACATTTTCTAAATTAATGTGCATTCTATAATGAGATTACATATGGATTAATCACATATAAACATGGCTGTTCAACTAATTAAGCAAGTTTTCACATGAAAGCACCTCCAAACTGAAGCATTCGGATCAGGCCCTCTGTTTTCATCTTGCTTGCGCCACAATCTGCGTGCATTTTAGAACTCATGTCTGCAGCTTTTTGTCATATAATAATGCATAAATTTTATAGGTGAAATCTAAGCTCCATCAAAGCACTCTCCAAGATTCCACTGTGCACTTCACCAAAGTACCGCAAGGAAGAGCAACAAATTTACATGGGCGTCGTGGAAGTCAGTCAGGGTAGGTTGCGTGCACACCGGGTTTAGATTCCACGGTTGGTAATATTTCCAGAGTCAAGGTCAGTGACCTTAAGAAAACAAAGCTAGCGGTATCCCTCTAGGACAGCACCGGATTTAGGATTAACCCATTCTATCTAGCGGTGATATTTTCATTCACCATGAGTGTGCAAACTTGATTAGCACCCGCCAACACAGTGCTATTCCAAGTTCTGGAGTGAAAATGAAGAAAACAGCACAAGTTGCACCTCTCAAAATGTCCAATATAATGTAAATCAGTCCATATCCATGAGGTTTCTTTTCAAAGCAATCTTCTTTATTTCAATTGTCATATACACATTAAAACATCCAAAAACAGCCAAAGCAGCCGACGCGTTTCGTCCACCTCGGGACTTCTTCAGGGCAAAAGAATTGCTGTGTTAATCATAGTATTTTTTTAATATATCTTTTCTGTATTTCAATTGTCATATGACTGGAAGCATCTATTTGTGTCATTCAAAGGGATGTGTGCCTCGATTTCAATTTCAAAGAGAAAGGTTATTCGCTAAGTAGCTAAGACAAATCTTGTCCTTGCAGCATTGGTCCTGTTTGAGTTCTATCCAAAGGTACGAATGATAGTATCACTCTTTCAAATGCCCGATTCCGCATCTGTTTAAGGAAAGGACGTCACCCCCGTCAGGTTACCTGACGGGGGGTGACGTCCTTTCCTCAAGGTCAGTGACCTGTTTAGTTCTTGTCATGTAAAAAAGAAATACTTTGCGAAAAGCTAATAGCATATATTCTAAATATCACCGGGAGGATAGAGGTTAAATTAAAGTATTTTAAACTGCTTCCTCAGTTCCCCTCTAAACCTTAGGTGAATTTTCAAAGGCTTTTATTAGACAATTTCTGTCAGAACCATTTAGTTTCTCCTGAAGGCGACCTTTACCAGTGAGAAATGCAAGCATCTAACTTCAGCTGTTTTCAGTCAGCTGAGGCAAAATACCTATTCTTTTAACACACTGAGTTTCCTCTCAACTAAATAAAAAGGAATATTCTTTAATCCAAATACTTTTAGCCAGAGTCAGAGTTACTTGAGTGTGATGATTAGCACACTATAAATCAAAGTTCTTTTCAAGGACATGTAGCTAATTAAAACTAACAGAAAAAAGACATCCCTTAAACAAATAACTTCCTACCAGAGTCAGTGATATTCCTGGGTAATAATTAGCTCTCCATAAATCAAGTATCTTTCCAAGCACAGAAGAGCTTAATGGAAAATAGATAAAGAAAAAACCACATAACTACAATTTATACTACAAAGCTAAAAAGCCTTTACTAAATTTGTGGAACTAGAAAGAAAGGCAGATACATGAATTCCCAGAATCCCATTTAATATGGCCAGTTCAGTTCAACACACTGTAAGTACACTAATAGAAACTAGAGGCACATCATTACAGGTTTAAATAAAATAAACTTAGACTTACCTGTATCATTTCTTGGGAAGGAAGCTGAAGCAGGATAGGCGCAGGTCGTCCCTGAAAAAGAAGAAAGAATATTACTGAACTGCACTTCTCTTCATAAATAAAGAAGAAAGCAAAAAGAGAAGTAAGAAGAGAAGCAGGCTCCCAATCATAACCTGGTAAGACAAGCAACCCTAAATGTTAAGGAAAGTAAGTTATTATTAGATAAATGGAAAAGTAAAGTTACATTACATATGTGTTTTAGCACTACAAGAACACTACGAAGAAGAATAGAAGATTGGCAGAACAAGCAGAGTGGTGGGAGCTTTCTCTTATCTGTCCATTCCCCTTTCCCCCCTGGGTACTTACCTGCAATGGTTTATTGAGATACTAAGCAGGGAGGTTCCGAGATGTGCATTGGAAACTAGCGTTGTTCTGCTCCTGTGCCATTAGAATCTAATTGCTAGCCTTGACAGCTACAGGGACACAAGCTTAAGATGCCTCCCTGCCCCTGCCCAGGTGACCTGCTTCAAGTGGAACTGTCTGGACCTGCCTGAGTCCCGCTGTCCTCTGCTGAAGTGAGTCCCTGATCCCCAAGAGGTGCCTCCTCACGACCTGGGCCCTTTACTGGCATCAGCCCGTACTCCTCCTAAATAAAAGGTGAAAATCCTGAAGTTTGGGTTCCTTGCAACAGTCCACGTGCAACAGTCCACGACTGCTGCTAGTCCTAATCTACTGCAACGACCATCCATGAAGCTGGACATGCTCTTCGTGCAGCGGCGATGACTGTCCTCAACATTCAACCTCCTCCTCGCGGCCTCCTCCACTGCGAATCGAACTCTTCATGCCAGACTTTGAAGGAAACTTTTCAGCAGGACTATCCTGGTCCCTGTAGCAAACCTGTGCTCTATAACAGTCAGCCTGAACTTGTCACTTTACACCGGTATAGCATGACCAGATGAAGCAAGTGCCTCTTTGTGCTTTCCACTTAAAACTTTAAAATCAAATATCTCCAGTTCTACTGATTTGCTTTTTATCATTCTGGTATAATTTTATTTATTAAATTGGATTTGTGTTAATTTTGTATCAAATAATGCATTAACCCCTTCGCCGCGGGGGTAATTCCCCCACAGCGCTGAGCTCGTGACGAGCCCAGCTCGTCATGCTGCACAGTGAAGCTGTGCTCATGACGAGCTGGGCTCGTCACGACTCCGCCCACTAATTGATTCTCCCGCACAGGCGGGGAATCAATTACGCGTGGGAATGGCGCAACCGTTATGACGAGCCCAGCTCGTCATGAGCACAGCTCCACTGTGCCTCATGACGAGCTGGGCTCGTCATGAGCATACAACGGGTTAAATTATACTAAATGTTTCTAAATTGGTTATGGATTTTTTTCTTTTGTTGTGTTTTAACTTTATTACTGTTTGTGTGTGCCATAAATACTTTACGCATGGCTTCTAAGTTACACCCGATTGCTTTTGGGCCAAGCTACCAGAGGGTTAAGTAAAGGTTGTAGTGACTTTTGTAGTTCAGCCTGACAAGGTTGTGTGTTGCCCGAGTTGGGCTTCCACCCACTTCAACCAATAATCCAATTACTTACAGGTTTGGCATTTAATATCAATATAACACCCCCACATTAGTGATTTTTTTTCAAATGCAAGCATGTGGCAGATACAAATAGATGGCTGCAAGTTTTATTTTTTCCTTTGTATTTTTGTGGTACAACCTTGCAAGAAAAAAAAACATTAACCATTGCTCCTACTTACCAATTCCAGATCTAATGGCTTTACAATGTTTGTTCATCACTGCTTTCTCCGTTTAACTCTATTTTAGTATGTCTCTCTTTGCCATTTTTCTCCCTTCTCTGCTCTTCTCTCTGTTACTGGGGTTCAAAGTCTGATGATGAAAGATAAATCTCGGCCACCAGCAATGGTTGGTGTTCCCACCACCTACAATCACCAGCACAAATAAAGCACTACCTTCATTCCATGCTTAACATTTTTATGTTGCTCCTTTTCCACCTTCCCTTTCGCCACTATTAATCCAAGCTCCTTTCCTTCTGTATTTACATTTCATTAACTCGCCCGTCCTCTCTTCTCGACCACATCTGCTTCCTCATTCTCGCTCTCTTATCATGTGTATCTCCCTTCTCTCATTCCCTCATTTCTTTCTCTCCTCTCTCTACAATTTCCCCTTGCTCCCCTACCTAATCTTATTCTATGATCCTCTCACGTTTTCTCAACACATTTTCCCCTCTTTCTCTCTTCACCCTCGTCCCTGCCTAATTTTCTCCTTTCTCCCCTTCTGGTTATCTTTTTCTTCCCTTTTTTTGCGTTGTTTTCCTCTTCTCCCTTTTTCTCTCTCGTTGAATTTTGCGTGCCATTTCCCTGTTTTTCCTGCGTCGCTCTTTCTCCCCACTGTTTACCGGCCCCTTAGCCTTCGATGAGCTGGCTGCCTATCACCGGCAAGATGTGAAACAGCGAGCCCAGATGCCCTCAACGTCTGAATAAAACAACAAGAATCCTTTCGTGCCAACCTTTGTAGTTGCAAGTGATTTTGCTTCGTGCGCTGGAATTCAATTCTCACTAGCCCCAGTCAGTCATTGGCGATAGGAAACTTAACATGTTTGGGACTTGCAAACATGTATGCCTTTACAGCCACGACTGTTAATTTCTTTCTGGTAGGCTCTACTTCAGCCACCGCCACAAGTTTGGTTCGATCTCAGGGCAGCAATGTCCCGCAGTACCCCACAGACTCACACAGTGATGTGAAATGAGAGAAGTGGGTGCATGGGAGGACAAAATAACAGAAATGAAACTACTTATGTTAGCAGGCAGGAAAGGAGGACTGGGGCGAGGAATGGTGATCTTAAAGGGGACATTTGGAGATGATGGGAAGTGTTCAGATTTAGTAGGAAGCAAACTATTGGTTAGGTTTATAAAAAGATGGGATAAGATAGATAAAATTGGAGGTAACATGATCACTAGAAGTGGAAAAGTGATGGAACATTAATATGACAAACCGAGTGATTAGGTGAGAACAAGAAAGTGACAATGTTAAAAGTAAAGCGGCAGAGAGATGAGGGAAGGAGAGTAAGTCACAGAAAGGAAAATGGGGCGCAGAGTGATTGCATGAAAGGGAAAGGGAAGTTAGAGAGACAGGGTAAATAATGATGGAATGAGAAAAGAACAATATTGGAAGGCTAAGCAGAAAGCAGAGTTATTGGTTGAAGGAGAACATATCTTACACCTAGAGCGAACAAATAATTTAATAGGAGCAACAAGGGAATTGTATGTAGAAGTAAAAAAGGGCAGTGGCTGGGGGGAGAAAAAAGGGGTGAATATTGGCAGAAAGGAGGAAGGCATACATTATCAGGGATGATAAAACAGGCAAAGTTTGAGTGAGGATAGGAGGAATGAGATAAGAATGGGAAGAGAATGGTCAAAAAAAGCCCAATGTGATGCTGGATTAAATAGAAGATAGGTTAAAATGGGCGCTAAACAGAGACAAATTAAAAATATATACGAGTTAGAGGCAGAAGCAGGGAATTTTGAGAGCGGAAGAGTAGCATGAGATGGAAAGTGCTTTGAGTCTCAAGCTAGAAGAGAAAGATATTTATGAGAGAAGATCTGTGTTTTAAGGAGTGTGAAAAGTTGGGTTACAGGTTGAAGGGGGATGACTTCCTACTCAAGCAGCAACCTCAATACCGGACAGGTTGAGGTACAAGCAAACCCCAGATTAACCTGTACTCAACCCTCTGGTAGCTTGATACAGAGCAGTCAGACTTAACTTAGAGGCAAGAAAAACTCCACACCAAATTATAAAAAAGTGCAATAAATAAATCAAGAAGAAAACTTCAACCAGTAGAACTGGAGATATGTAATTTTTAAGTTTTAAGAAAATATTGCCAAAAAGCCCCACGCCACTTGCGGCTATCTAATGGTGCAAGCCCGGGAGAAAGTCACAAGTTCAGGCCAACTGCGATGGAGCATTGGTCAGATAGTGGGACCAGGTAAATCCAGCTGAAAAGTTACATTCTCAGTCCAATGCAAAGAGTCCCCCTCGCGGTGGAGGGGCCTGCAAGGAGTAGGGAAGTTTTTGAGAAATGGTCATTGATATAGTGAGAAGAGCAGGCCTGGTGTCACAGACGGTTCTCACTGTAGCGTGCAGATTCTGTTGTCATCATGAACAGTCGGGCCGGAGCTTCCCAGTGGTGCCCCAAGGAAGCAGTTGATGCTGTAGTGTGATGGGTCAGGTTGATGGAACTTCAATTTGGCAAACAACTTAAATTCAGCTCCTCTGAGGCCACACTAAGGCTATGTTATGTCTCTATGGTTCTGAACAGGAGGTCAACAGACTAGCCCTTGGAGTCACTCTGGGAGTCCTGGGTGCAGATGCAGGCCCACTCCCTCTTACTCAGGCAGGAGGGCATCAGAGCAGCAATCCACAAAGGCAGCAGTCCAGCAAGGCAGCAGTCCAACAGAGTGGCAGTCCTTTCAGTAGTGCAGCAGTCATTGTTCCTGGCTGAGTCTCGACAGGTCCAGAATTGTACTGATGAGTTAGTTCCTGAGGTCCAATATTTATAACTGGTGCTCCATTGTAGTTGTAGAAGCTTCTAGAGGTTTCCCTTTGAAGTGCATAGGTTTCCTGCCCTAGCGTCAGGCCAACTTCAGATGGTATGCAGCCTTTTGTGTGGACGCAGGACACAACCTATTCAAGTGTAAGTATGGCTGTGCCCAGCTTCACACTCCCATCCTGCCAATGATAGACCATCCAGTCACACCGAAGCCCTCTATTGTCTGTGGATGTCTCGGAGGTATACACAAAGCCCAACTGCCATCTTCACCTAGTCATGTGGCCCAGTGACAGGATGCAGGCTAAATGGCTAATGCAGGAAAAGTCCTACTTTCTAAAAGTGGCATTCTCAAAATTATAATCTAAATTCTGACTTTACCATAAGCGAGGAATTCTCATTACAATTCTAAAGACACCAAACACAAACACCAAAAGCTAGTTGCCTGTTTCCATCTGGAAGTTACAGTTAATTAAATGTAATAAGACAACTCTAATGTTATTCGATGGGAGAGATAGGCCTTGCGGTACTGAAAAATGAATTTAAGAGTTTTTCACTACCAGGACATGCTAAACTTAAAGGTACATCTCCAATTTTTTAAACACACTGCGCCCTGCCCTCTAGGCTGTCCAGGGGCTACCCTAGGAGTGACTTATATTTATTAAAAAGAAAGATTCTGGGCTGGCAAAAGGTTTTTTTGCAAGGTCGAAATATCAGTTTACAATTGCAAACACAAGCTGCACTGGCAGGCTGAGACATGTTTAAAGGGCTACTTAAGTGTGTGGCACAATCAGTGCTGCATACCGACGAGTAGCATTTAAATTACAGGCACATGGCACAGTTAGTGCCACTTTACTAGAGATTTAGTAAATTAAATATGTCAACTGGTTCTAAGCCAATTCTACCAGATTTTAAGAAGAGGGCCAAGCACTTTAGCACTGGTTTGCAACAAAAATGAATTCAGAAAAAATAGGAGTGGTGAAGGCAAAATTTTTGGGGATGACCCTGCAGAGTTTGCCAGGTACAGCAAGGAGATAATAATGTTTTAATTAAATTATTACATATTATAAATCAATAATACAGGTATATGTGTAAGCTTTCTACCAGGTGCATAGTTGTAGTGGCACCGTAGCCTAGCAGTGTCAAGCGTCTTCGCCATTCTTTCTTTGCAATACATCTGTATTGGTTTCCATGCTACAAACAGTGTAAAACCAGTGTAGGGAATGAGTCCATCATACAATAAACTATTAAATCCTAGATAAGGGATTACAATGGCACCTCTCCCTGTTCTTCAAAGAGTCTGCGGGTTAGTATAAAGAATCACAGCACTAGTACTAGTATATACGAGCTGGGTAACAGTCCTGCTGTCGCTAACAAAACGTTACTCATGCCATCATTTGTCGTCCCTCCCACTCTCATTTTTCCTGTGGACAGTGTTTGACATAGTCTCTGTTAGGCATTAGTTTGGGTATGCAACACATGGTCCTTTGTCAGGAGCCTCTTCCATATTTTAAATCTGTCTGCCTTTTAGTGCAGGGGTCCATTTACTTGCTTGCATGATGGCCCCCGGCACGCTAGCTCCACCACTCGATGTTCTTCCTTTCCTAATAGAGGTTAATACAAACGGAAATACTATACACCAGGACAGGATTTTACTACGGTTACTAGACACATTTCCACAGAAATGTATCTCACCAGAGGCCACAGAAGAGATGAAGGCTAATCAAATTCAAAATCAAATTCAGATTTATTCGATTGTAAAGTAATGCAATCATAAAAGCAATTTATACACATTATAATCATAATAAAAATGTTTAAAATTGGGTATCGACTATTCAAATTAATTCATATAAAATTATGGCAGTAGCTACGATCAAAATATCGCACAAAATTTCATTAGATAAAAATTCACAACATTTTGTTGACTCTAAAAACTATAAACTTAAAAATTCCTTAGAACATTATGCTCTTCCTATAACTGACCGCTTTTTAAAAAACATAGCAATTTTCCAAATCATATTAGCATTATCCATGGTTTGTAATGCAATATATGCTGGTCGGCATTTTCTTGTCCCCAATGATTTCAGCATTGGGAGAATCCAGACTTTCCTAATAAGAGTATAGAATCCATAATATATAAGAAAATAACATGGATTGTGGATTGACTTGAGCAATTATCACAAGGACAGGGTATCATGGTTTGGCTTCAATCATTCATATTGGGAAAACTAATAAGTCTGTGGGCCACTCCAAGCCTGAATCTTGTTAATAGGAATCTGTCGTATCCTTCTGGTACTATCACTAGATATGGCTGAATTTTAAAAGCACTTAAAATCATTTGATTTTCCAGTACCGTGGGCTTTAGTATTTCGGTCGTCAGCCATGACATTTCCAACATCGCAAGACCTTCCTTTGTTAAATATTTCCTACGTTCCGCTTGCATGGAATCGGGATCGGTAAAATTCTCCAAATGGCCCAGGTTCTGTAAAAATGTACGAACATAGTTGACCCAGGGTATCGTTAATGCTTTTTCCATCTTTAAAATATCCTTTAAAATATCCCTATTTAACTTTGTCTCTTCTTTTGTCCATACTCGGTGCCATAAAAGAACTGGCTCCAGTTTAATAAGATCAGAAAAGTACGTTAAACCCAGTTCAGCATGGCACACATAGGAAGAGGATGTATGTCGTTACAACGCACACTTTTACAACACATGCACTTACAACACATTTTTTACAACGCAACATCCACTACAATGCATTCCATTACATCGCATGACACTACAATGCATTTTTAAAAACTACCTTTACAACGCATTCCATTACATCGCATACTACCTTTACAACGCATACCATTACAACGCATAATATTACATTGCATTTAAGGTAAGTATTGGATAGTATAGGGGTAAAAATTACTATTCTAACTCCAGGGGGTGCAACAGTAGGGTAAGTGTTGGATAGTGTAGGGGTTTTAATGTAATATTATGCGTTGTAATGGTATGCGTTGTAAAGGTAGTATGCGATGTAATGGAATGCGTTGTAAAGGTAGTTTTTAAAAATGCGTTGTAGCGTCATGCGATGTAATGGAATGCGTTGTAGTGGATGTTGCGTTGTAAAAATTGCGTTGTAAGCGTAGTACGTTGTAATAGTTGCGTTGTAAAGGTTGTTCCCCATAGGAAGATGTTGTCCTAGGTACTGACAATATATATCTCAGAAAATTATTTTCCACAGACTGTAATGACTGGGTATTTGCAATGCCCCACACCCCTCAACCAAAGATTGCAGTTGTAATACTCTTTGCCTGGTAGATCTATAAAAGCTCTACCGGGGATCTTCTCCCTAACTTTTTTGAAAACTGGGCAAGTGCCGAAATAGTTCTGATAAAACTTATTTTTTTCGATCTAACTGCCTGAGCCCATAAGTCATCTTGGTGGAATGGTATTCCAAGATTTGAAAAATGTTTTGTTGCCTCCATTTTTTGATCAGCTATGAACATCTCCCGACATTTTTTACTGCCCCTACCACATCTCATGACATATGTCTTAGAAGTATTCACCATAAGTCCTAGATCATTCATATACTCATTACAACCAATTAAAACCTTTTGTAGACCTACTTGATTTTGTGACAGTAAAACCGCATCGTCAGCGTATAAAAGGGCGGGAATAGAACGACCATCTATCTTGGGGTAGTCAACCTGTTTCTTAACCAGTGCTTCCTCTAAGTCATTTATATACAAATTAAAAAGGAATGGGGCAAGGACACATCCCTGCCTGACTCCCCTACGTATTGGAATTGGAGTTGTACACCCACCCTTAATGTCAAAACAAACTCTTGTCTGTGCATTCCAATAAAAGCGTCTTAAGAAATAAATAATTTGTTGTTCAACACCTATCTTTTCTAAAATCTCCCAGAGTTTGGCATGTTTTACAGAGTCAAAAGCGGCGGTAAGTTCTACAAAAGCTAAAAATAAAATTCCCTTTTTTACACGTACATACTTTCCCACCAATAGGGCTAAATTTAGGCTCTGTTCAATAGTGCCCACTCCTTCACGGAAGTCATATTGAAGGTCGGAAAGGATGTTATTGTCTAGTGCCCAGTCCTTCAGTCTTGCTAATATTATGCGACCCACAATTTTAGTCATTGAGTCTAATAACCAGCCCTGGGCGTAGTGGGCGTAGTGAGGCTACGCGAAGCATTACGGAGTGGGGGCAAATCTACCCCCAACCACACACTTCGCGTAGCCCCACTACGCGCCACCCGCCTCCCTCCCGCCCTCATTTTACAATTACTTATAAACAATACATAAAGAAAATTACTTACCTGAGCTGCCGCTTCCTGGGGCACCATCTTTCTGCTTCCTAGATAGCTTCTTCCTCACGAATGCGCATGCGCTGCGCCCGCGCATGTGCATTTCTCGGGAGAAATGCGCATGCGTGGGCGCCCGTGCATGCGCATTCGTGAGGAACAAGCTATCCAGGAAGCAGCAAGATGGAGCCCCGGGACGCGGCAGCTCAGGTAAGTAATTTTCTTTATGTAATGTTTATAAGTAATTGTAAAATGAGGGCGGGAGGGAGGCGGGCGGCGGGCGGCGGACAACTCTGCTCCGCTGCGGGGTGTGCTACGTCTACTTTGCGAAGCGTGAAGTGGGCAGTACTACGCACACTCCGCGGGCGGAGCGGAGCACTTCGCCCACCCTTACTAATAATGAAATAGGCCTGTAGCATCTAGGATCCTGGCGATTTCCCTTTTTAAAAATGGGGACAATAATTGACTCTACCCAGGTTAACGGAAAAGGCGCTAAACAACTTGCGTTCACCACTTGAGTTACAATTGGCCCCCATAAAATTACATTTGATTTAAACAAATCACATGTGACGCCATCGGGTTCTGGAGCCTTCCCACCTCGGTTAACCGAAATCGCCCTCGTCACTTCCTCCAGGGTAAATTGGAGGTCAATATTTTCTATATTGTTAATTAGTGGTGGTTCACCTAAATTGTTATCAGTGTAACCTACCCCCTTGAAGACCTCTGTGAAATGCTGGACCCATTGTTCCTCTATGGTGGCTATCTCGATGGCGGGACCCCCATCTTGCTTCAAGTATGGAGCTTTAACCGCCTTCCAAAAGGCACTACTGTCCCTGCTTGAGGCAGCCAGATGAAGGGACTCCCAAGCTTCCTTTTTCAAGCTAGCTTTCCTCTCTTTAATGGCTAGATTGTAAATTCTCCTAGCCTCCCTTATGGCGTCCTGTTTTCTGGGATTAGTGTGAAGTGTTTTTTTTAAATTCAGGTGTGCTTTGGTACAATTCGAATCAAACCACCCTGTTGATTTTACTTTACTATTCTTTTTGGATAAAGAGGGCGTCCCTCACAGCACTAGAGATTAATACAAAGGGCTCAAGTATACTACCAGGGGTTGCTAACTCGTTCAGACATGTGTCAAATTGCAGATTTACACTTATTTGCCACGTAATTTATAACGCATTCAGGATCAATCATAGACCATTTCAAAGCAAAACCGTTAGTTCTATCAAGTGCAATTGACTCTAAAGGCTGGGGGCAATTTTTACCTTTACTTGAGCTACTCATCCACCCTTTAATTGTAATACACAGTGGGAAGTGATCGCTCAAAGATATATCACCAATATGGAATGATCTGATTCTTGGAGCATAGTTATTTGACACAAGTATAAAATCTATCGTTGAGAATAAGCCCCGCCCATTAAAAGTGTTGCCCATTAGTGCTGGCTTAGGGCACATTTCATTCACGTAACCTAAATCCAGAGTACACAACATCTCATTATACAGCTCCCCCATTTTGGTATGACAAAAATGCGTACAACTAAACTCTTCATTAACATCATGGCCACACATAGTAATATCAACATTTAAACATAAAACACAATTAAAAACCCTTCCTAGAAGTACCATTGTGTTTTGAGCACATTTATGCCATAATAATTGTACATCACTTACTAACTTTTTCATCACAGATTCTACATCAGGCAGGGGAATACTATTATAAAAATTGATCAAGATGACAGATTGCTTACTATCAATTTTGATGTTAACTAACTGATAGTAGATATAATCTAAATGGAGTTCTACCTTGTTAAAATACATAGTATTCGATATATATGTACAAAGGCCACCTTTGAGCCTATTTCCTTTACTTTCAGTTGCCCTGGTGTGCAGTGTTTTAAACCCATTAATGTGTCTCTTGCCCCCGTCTCCTGCAAACCAAGAATATCTTGACTTTGTATATATTCGCACCAGATGGAATTGGTCAACTTTGGGCGTAAACCCGCTACATTCCAGGACACCAATTTACAAAGAACTTCCTCCGTATTATTAGTCAAGCTATTATTGGACGATTTAGATGGAATAAGGTTAGTGGCAGGCTCCAAGGACTGTGAGTGGGAAACTTCCTGAGTGTTAATTATCTGGCTGGCACAGGGCATCATTATCACTTTCTGATCAGTATCACTCTCCAATGGCTGGGAACTTTCCTGAAATGATGTTACATCATTTATTATCAGGTGTTCTCTATTAGTGATGAGTATGTCCCCACGATCTTTGATTAATACAAACACACTAATTGTTAATTCATTTTTAGGACTTGGCAGAAAATCTGGGTGGGATATGGTTGATTCTTGATCGATAAGTCAATTGATATCTTCCATCAAGTCAAATACTTCATAGCGATTGTTAGTTGGCACCAAATAAAGATGACGTCTAATCTCTGGAAATAAATCCCGCTGCCAATGGCGCTGACCAACACTCGGTGGATGGTAGAAAAACCCTAATGGAAGAATATTAATGCCATTTACATTAATCTGCCCACTTCCTGCGCTGTCCAAAATGAGCCGAACAAGATCTGGAGACCCAAAAGATAAAATTACGCAATCACCTGATAACCGTTTAGTGGGCTTACCAATCCATGATACCCTACGTACCATTTTAAATTCAATAAAAAGATCATTATTTAGCCCCGTTCTCGTATTCAGTAGATGACAAGCTTTGTTACGTAATGTTGACCAATGTTCAAATTCATTTAAAGAAAATTGTGGGACATTTGCTAGAACCACAGTATAAGGGGTCGCTTCTGGCGGAAGATTTAAAATCAAATTAGGGGATATGCCACTAGCCCTCCTCTGATTAAGAGCTGGACTACATGGCTCACCTGAGTTCCTAGCCAGATCCCCCACCCTCACAATTGGTGCGGCTCTTTTTGGAGCCAACGACTATGTCAATGACTTATTTTGACTTTGGTCGGTCTGATTATGTGCATGGGACAATAGTCCAACATTGACGTGGGAGGACCTGGGTTTCGTTAGATCATGGTTAATATCCGGGCAGGGTTTAAAATTAAACATTGTGTCTTAACATTGATGCCCTTTCCCATATCATCTCCTCTCCTTGGGGACATCGAACCAGCGCCCCTGCTGTTACCTGCGTCAATATTGGGTAACAGAGTAAAATCACGAGGCTGTTCTAATACATTTAGCCTTGCTTCAATTTGACATAACTTCTGCAACAAAGGAGCAAGAAGGTTAGATACCAATTGTTCCAATCGGTTACATAAAACGTCCTCGCTTGACCATACAGGGGAACTTTTTACGTTAGTGGCCAGTGACAATGGTAGTGAACGGGCATTATCGTTCGTTGCCGGAGAGCTAGGTTGGCAGACTGTGTTGTGTGTTGCTCGTTGTTTGTTTCTGGGCCACACCTTTTTTCTTCCTTGTGATAGGGTCATGTCCTGAGCCTGATCAGTAAAAGGACTCAATTACGATTTGTTAGGATTGCTGGAGGCACCATATATATCCGTAATATTGTCAGCAGATGGAGGGGCAGAAGAAATTTCCAGGCCATTTCTAGTACTAATACCAGATTGACAAGAAAGAAGAGATTGAGGATCCAGAGACAACCGCCGCTCGGTTAATTCAATTTCATGAATAAGTGCAGATTCAGCACAAACAAGAAAGGCATCTAGGGTCCCCACCATCCCAGTGCCCACCCCTGACTTGCGTCTACTCATGATTACAAATAATTAACAGTTGGCCTCAAATAGTCGTTATCAAACAGGGCTTAAATGTAGTCCGCACGTTGAATAACCATACAACTTACTACCAGTACATAGATGATCGAATTGCGGGAGCCCTCGTGCTGTTTTAAGAGCCTCCTGGCGCGTCTGATGATGGGTGGGATGTGCGCCCTCAAGGCTCCTGGGAAATGAAGTCCGCCTCCGCTCCACTCGTGGCGGTGTTTGTGATGACAGCAGGGCAGGGCAGGCCAACAAACAGCAACCAACAGCCAGCGGTATGTATTACCGAACATGAAATGCTTAAGAACGCGCTCAATCAAATGTTTATGTTATGTTTATGAGGAATTCATGCTCAAAACCTTGATCAGAACGTGGAATAAAAGTAGAACTGAAGCGAGGTTCAATGGCTCCTCCATGGGTTGACATTAGGAATGTCAGCAACGCCTCACCAGGCCCTTCCAGTGTGCAGTGCAGGGAACGCAAGATTGCTCCAGTGTAAGTATTACACAAGGGTGCTACGCTAGATCTGGAGCTCCCTCACTGACTGAAATGGAGAACTCCAACATTATACCTCATAAGTGCCTTGAGGCCACTTTAATGAAATCCTGCCGCTTCCTGCAGCCTCGAAGGTCAGACTGCTGCAGTGCACCTAGAGATTTCCCTCCGGCTTTTACAATGTTGCACAACAGTATAACATTGCAACCGCTGGCTGTAACAGGGCATTCACATCTAGTACTGCAGCTCATGCCCCAGCGGCTGTTTTGTAGCACTGCAGAGAGATCTGTGAAGGCTCACCTTAGTAGAGGTAAGATTTCAGTGAGCTTTGTGAAGATCTCGTTCCAGAAAGATTGTAGTCAAGATCAAGACTTCTGAAATATTTCCTCTAGTGGTAGAAAGACCATTTGTACCAAGATGTCCAACTGGTCCCTTCAGTGGAAGTTAAGGGGGAATGCAATAGGACTAGGGGCAACTTCTGTAAAGTGACTGTAAAATAGAACAAGTCAAAATCTCACTCCAGGAACAGTACGATACAAGGCAGTAAACTTGCTGTGCCAATAACTTCTTTTTTCTTGAGTTTTTTATTTTAAAAACAGTGTATACAATTTTACATTTGCAATCAAGTGTTAATTTAAATGTACGGAACAGCCATGCATATTTTATCTTGGACTACTGAATACCTTATATTAATACAACATCTTTGTTTTTCTGATCTACAAAGTCCTTTATAGTTGTCTCCCATTCATTGGAACTACGAACTGGTTTCCCTTTTTCGAGCTTCCTACTACATAAGCAATGCAATTGTTTAAACAATTAGGTAATGATTGAAACTAATGTGCACTTTTAAATTGGTGAACATTTTTCCCCCAGAATTAAAGCCTGGAAATATACACTGTGTGGTAGCAAACATGGTTAAATATGTTGAAAAATCTAGAGGAGCCAAGTTTCCCTCTAAAACACAATTTAATGGCAATTTCATGTACAGGCTAGAACGAGCTCTGTGCAGCTCCGTCAAAAAGCCTAAAAATGCTAAAACAAATAGTACATTCAATTTCAATTCAATTTATAATCTTTATTCGGTTTTTAAAAAGACACCATAAAAGCACAAATACAGTATAAATATGCGCAAATTAAAAACACAGCAAGTGATATTCAGTTTAAAAAATATAAATATTAAAATTTCTGTACTCAGGTAGAGGGCCAGGGGATTTGTAGAGATTTAAATGTTCAGATCACTTTTAGGGGCCAATGTCTCTGGTGTTCCTCAGTCTTGTTGCAATTCGAATAAAGTTTATCGTGCAAAACAGGGTGTAAGCGTCCTCCGCTTCCTGTAAGAATCTCAGCGCCAATTTTGCATGTTTGAATTTTAGCTCTTTCAGGATTCCCACCAGGAACTTGCGTCTTGGCATTGTATAGAAAGGACACAGTAAGACGAGATGAAGGGTATCCTGCGGAGATCTAAGATCGCAGCCACAGGTACCCTTCTCCTCCACTGTGTGGGTGAACCCAGATGGTACTGCAAGGATATGGTGTAACATGTTAAATCTGAAGCGGGTCATGAGGTAGCGATCCTGCGCATTATACATGACCCTCAGATAAGGTTCCATCCCTTGCTTCACAGTGAGGTAGTTGTACAAGTGATTAGTGGTTTTGTGCTTCTCCTTTTCAGCCCTTGATGTCTTCAAATGTGTGAGAAAAAGTTTTTTAACCAGGGTCTTACTCTCCCGGGGCAGAGAGTGTGGGGCTGAGAAGTATTGAGAGCAGCCAATCTCTGTTAGCGACTTCTTAACAAATTTCAGCCAGGGGATTACGTGGCCTTTGTCTCTTTTGAGGCAGTCCTCGATGATTTGTCTCGTAAGGGCCGCCTCAGGGTTGGTCCATACTTTCACCCATGCCAGGAGGGGTTTGGATTTAATTTTATCCTCTAAAAAGGGTTCTCCTACCTCTTCGTGTATAATGTGGGCCGAAACACTCTGTGGGACTTTTAATATTCTTCGTAGGAATTTGTTTTCTTCAGTCTGGAGCGGCTGTAATTTTTTGCCCAGAAAGCCTCACACTTCTGCCCCATAGCTTACTTTCGCACAACAGATGGATCTGTATAAGGTCAGAATTTGTTCGGGGGACCATTTCCCTAATCTTTGCCCATACCCCATGATTGCCCCAACTGCAGCTGCCAGTTTAGTAGAATGCTTCTCGATCAGGGGTTTGAACGATAAGGCGTGATCAAATAACACCCCCAAATACGTAAAAGACTTGACCTGATCTATTTTGTGTGACCCGATGTTGTAGGTGAAAGTTCCTTTTGTGGGTTTCCCAGATGACATAATGTAGGACTTTTCCAGGTTTGTTGCCAGATCCAGTTTCTCCATGAATTTGACCAACCCGTCAATTAATTTTTGCAGTCCCAAAGGTGTTCTAGAGAGCAGGACCGCGTCATCGGCGTAGAGTAGTACGGGCACTGCTCGATGACCAATTTGGGGTGAGTCAACTTGGAGCTTAAGGAGATCCTTTTCCAATGCGTTGATGTAAATAGAGAAAAGGAAGGGCGCAAGGATGCATCCCTGTCTAACTCCACTATTGCAGGTAAAGGGATCGGTCTTATTGCCTTCCTGACTGTACCTTACACTTGCAGAGGTGTTCCGGTGTAGGTTTTGTAGAGTGTCGACTAGTGATTGGTCCACACCTAGCTCCTTTAGCATAGCCCAGAGCTTTCTCCTGTTTACGCGATCAAAGGCCGCTGAAAGGTCCATAAACCCCATGTATATAGACCCCCTCCCGGCGATGGTATATTTTGCAATCAGGAGGTATAAATTTAGGCATTGATCGGTGGTAGATCTGCCTTTCCTGAAGCCGTATTGGATTTCTGAGAGGATTTGTTGCTCCTCTGCCCAATCTTGCAATCTCGATAGGATGACTCGCCCCAGGACCTTGGCTGACACGTCGATGAGGGAAATAGGTCGATAACATTGGGGGTCATCACGGTTGCCTTTTTTATAGATGGGGACTATGGTCGCCGTTGACCAGGACTGGGGGAGGCCTACCTCCCTTGCCTCGTTTAGCACCCTCATAAGTAAAGGCACCCATAGTTCGGGTCTACTTAGGAATAGGTCTGGTGGAATTCCGTCCGGGCCCGCGGCTTTATTTTTGCTGAGCCCGGTTATTCCTAGTTCGACCTCTTTCAGGGTAAAATTTAGCTTTACGGGCTGGTGGGCCTCTGCTAGCTCCTCCTGGGATTCCTTGTTTGAATGGTTGTATAAGCCCTGGAAGTGTTTCTGCCATTGTTCCGGTAGAATGGTATTCATGATTTTAGGAGCCCCTTGGTCCTGGAAGAAGGGGGCGTTGATCACTTTCCAGAAGGCAATAGAATCTTTTCTTTCTGCGGCGTCCCTTAAGTCTTCCCAGGCCTGGTTTTGTATGCTTTGCTTTCGGGCCTTCAGAGCTTTTTTGTATTCAGCTCTGTTCCGTGCCACCTTCATTTTGTCCCTTGGTTGGGCATGAAGGCTGTCCTTCAGGTTTTTCAGCGCCTTTGTACAATTTGAATCAAACCAGCGGGGGTTTAGGGGCATTTTGTTCTTAGCTCCTGGGGTGTATAAGGAGTTATTTACAACCTGTGCGATTTCTTCAAATGCCTTTACCACCTCAGCTCCGGTTACACAGGGGTCAAGACATTTATCAATTGCTGCTGGGGCTTCGAGTAATAGTTTTTTGTGAAAACTGTCCGCATCAATTTTGGCCCACTTAATTCTTCTGCCCTGGTCCACTACTCTTTCCGTTATGGCAGGTCTCTTTTGGAGTGAAAAAACAAAACCTTCCATTTTAATGATCACCGGATTGTGGTCACTGAAACTACTGGCCTCTATAATGATTGTACTGATGCTTCTTTTTAGATTGGGAGAGACTAGTGCAAAGTCAATGTAAGAGTGACAACCTCTTCCTTTGAATGTTGAAGTTAATTCTCCTTTCTCGTTAAATGAGACAAGGTCTAGGATTTGGATTAGGTTGTACCTTTTCATGAGTCTTTCTAAATCCCAGCCCTCAGTTGAATGGGTAAAGTGAGGGCCTTTCATGATCGTGCATCTTGACCAGTCGTTGTTGAAGGGTATTAGTTTCTCACAAAGGTGACAATTAAAATCTCCCATTAGTATTAAATCCGTGATATTTGGTGTCTTGGATAAAGAGCTCAAACAGTTTTCTAATTCATTTAAGGCTATTCCCTTGTCCGTCATAGCCGGTGCATTGTACCAGTTCATAAGCAGGAATGTTAAACTTGGTGAGATGAACCTTAGTACTTGGAGATTGGGTGTGGCCCATTTGGTATTGGACCAAGTGCCCCTGATGTCTAGATTGACATAGACCGCGAGCCCCCCACTTGCTCTCCCCGAGGTGGCTTTTTTTGCAGGGACAAAAAAGCTTTTATAGCCTTCCAGGCTATAAGCTTGCGGTTCAGTGGCCCAAGTCTCTTGCAGGCACAAAATATGAAATTTACTTATATAGCTGCGCCAGTCCTGAGATGCGAACTTGGCCGCTAGCCCTGCGATGTTCCAGGTGGCTATTAGTAGATTGTCATGAATCATGACCTTGGGTGTTCTTTTTCCCTCGCCTTGCAAAATCTTTAATTGATTATCCGTTGCGGGTGCAGCAACCCGGCTTAGTTGCGGCCTGTGGGGGGTAGCGATTCTTCTGTGAGTAGAAAGGGAGTTGTCTATTGTGGGATTTATCCCCTCCCCTTTTCCCCGGTTAGTATTCGATGGTGTATTGCTGCCTCCTAAGGTGTGCACAGGATCCAGAGCGTCAGTTTGGCCCTGGTCGCCTCCATCTTTTATCCCTGTTGGTGGTAGAGTTGGCTCCTTCCTATATTTGATTTTAGAAGATGATCGGCCCAATCTCAGTCAGTCCACCCCTTCAAGTGTACTAAACCTGTTCCAGTGGGCGTACTGTGTGATGGAGGACTCATAAGTTGGGAATACAGGGTTTGGCCTTTGCCATTGCGGTGGGCCAGGTTGGAAACCCAGATGCGATGTTCTGTCGGGGCCAATATTCTGCCTGGGCCTTTGAGGTGCGAAGGGGTAAAAGTAGGATAGACGAACCGGGTGAATTTGAGAACGAGTATGACTCGGGGGGGCATTGCAGATGAAGTTAACAGCCGCCCTGTCTCTAAAGTTGACCGTAATGATATCCCCTGCGATGGTCTTAATACCTTTGCCAATCCACTCACCCCTTCTCACTGCAAGGATTTCCCCGTGGATATTAGGGGGCAAGGGTCTATGTATTTGCAGCCACTGTATGCATTTATTTTTTAGTTCAATCTGTGATTCCCGTTGACCATCCTTTAAAGGGGGAATTCCTGTTAGGACGACTACAAGGGGCAGAGCCTCAGGCGGAAGATTGATTGTCCTGAAGCATGTTGCAGTGGTCTTATCGTCAGTGGTTGTCGCGATGGCAAGCCGTGGGGACTTAGAAACCACCTTGTGGGTTGGAGCCTTATGTTTTTCTAACGTTTGTAAAAGTACGGATGGAGGTTTATTATTGCTCGTAGAGGTTTGGTTTTTATTTTTGCCTGCTTGCGGGGTAGAGGCGACCTTTTGTTTTTCCTGGGCTCCTTTCTGCGTGATACTGATATTATTTAGCTTGTCCCCCCCATTGATTGCTAGAGAGGCCTTATCTCTTGGTAAACTTCTTGGTGTAGGGTCCTTTAGTTTTGTCAAATCCCGTTCCTGCACAGGATAGGTTTTCGGGCTAATCCCCTTGTTATTGACCAGTGAAGTCAGTCTATCTATTTTTGCTATGAGGGGTTTTAGCAGCACCGAGATGGAATGCTCCAGGTCTAATTTAAGATCCGCCACCATGTTGGTTATCCAGCATGGTATTCCCGGTGTAGATGGGTTTATGGGCGTGATCAAGTTGTGATTACTGGGTTTGACATGACCTTTTTTCCTCCCTTGTTTGTGAGCTTTCCTGTGCGGCGTTATTTCCGCAAAGGATATGTCTTTATAATGAGTGTTTATTTGAGTGCTTGTTTGTGCACCATGTCTATCCCTGCTGATTTCGGCGGGTGGCTGGGCACAAGGAAGGTCCACAAAGGATGGTGGGGTTATGGGCCGGCTAGTATCCATCTCCTCTGCCAAGTCTTTTGAAGCTTCTGATAGGTTAATCAATGAATCCTGAGTATCTTGAATGATAGTTACAGGAGGTAAGGACATTCTTCTCTCGGTGTTAGCTATGGCATTGGAAACCGCCCCTATAGTCCGTTTGAGCATTTTGTCGATGGCAGTAAAGGTCGGTAGTGGGGATGTATGATCCGATTTAGTTTTTGTGCTCGATCTTAGGGTAGGCATCCTTGTTTTCTTAGTAGTTTTCCTCATTACGGGGAGTACTATATTGGGTGGTAACGGGCAGATATAGGTTGTGTCGAGGGGATAGCCAGTGGTCCGGCTAACTGTCGTGGGACTATTAGCGGTGTATTATTAGGAGGGCAATTTTAGGGGGCTGACCCAGCCCAGCCTCTTCTGGCCCCTGAGGGCCACAGAGGGCCCGCCCTTTGCCTGGGCTTCGCTCGGCGTCCCGCTCGCGTCCCGCTAAGCGTTACCGCGCTTTGTTTGTAGGGGGTGTTGCGGCCGGGGGCGTGGCTTGCTGGGGGTGCGGCCGTGCACACCTGTGCGGCGCAGGGGCTCCTGGTCTCTGTGATCCCTGCTTCACTCGCCCCCAATTGCCTTACACGGTTGTTTCTTCCTCCCGGGTGCTGGATGCTGGGTGTAGACCTGCTGCCTCGACCCCACACCTGAGCGCCGCGCAGCGGCACCCGCGAAGCGGGTGCTGCAAGCTGTTAACGCGCGCCTCAGGCGGTCAATCCCTCCTGGGATACAGGGAGGCTGCGGGCGTAAGTGGCGGTTTTCATCGGTGAGTAAGTCCCACTGTGCTCTGGGAGGATTCGCTTTTCTGCAGCGCTTGGACGGCCGGGGGCGTGGCTTGCTGGGGTTGCGGCCGTGCACACCTGTGCGGCGCAGGGGCTCCTGGTCTCTGTGGTCCCTGCTTCACTCGCCCCCAATTGCCTTACACGGTTGTTTCTTCCTCCCGGGTGCTGGATGCTGGGTGTAGACCTGCTGCCTCGACCCCACACCTGAGCGCCGCGCAGCGGCACCCGCGAAGCGGGTGCTGCAAGCTGTTAACGCGGGCCTCAGGCGGTCAATCCCTCCTGGGATACAGGGAGGCTGCGGGCGTAAGTGGCGGTTTTCATCGGTGAGTAAGTCCCACTGTGCTCTGGGAGGATTCGCTTTTCTGCAGCGCTTGGACGGCCGGGGGCGTGGCTTGCTGGGGGTGCGGCCGTGCACACCTGTGCGGCGCAGGGGCTCCTGGTCTCTGTGGTCCCTGCTTCCCTCGCCCCCAATTGCCTTACACGGTTGTTTCTTCCTCCCGGGTGCTGGATGCTGGGTGTAGACCTGCTGCCTCGACCCCACACCTGAGCGCCGCGCAGCGGCACCCGCGAAGCGGGTGCTGCAAGCTGTTAACGCGGGCCTCAGGCGGTCAATCCCTCCTGGGATACAGGGAGGCTGCGGGCGTAAGTGGCGGTTTTCATCGGTGAGTAAGTCCCACTGTGCTCTGGGAGGATTCGCTTTTCTGCAGCGCTTGGACGGCCGGGGGCGTGGCTTGCTGGGGGTGCGGCCGTGCACACCTGTGCGGCGCAGGGGCTCCTGGTCTCTGTGGTCCCTGCTTCACTCGCCCCCAATTGCCTTACACGGTTGTTTCTTCCTCCCGGGTGCTGGATGCTGGGTGTAGACCTGCTGCCTCGACCCCACACCTGAGCGCCGCGCAGCGGCACCCGCGAAGCGGGTGCTGCAAGCTGTTAACGCGGGCCTCAGGCGGTCAATCCCTCCTGGGATACAGGGAGGCTGCGGGCGTAAGTGGCGGTTTTCATCGGTGAGTAAGTCCCACTGTGCTCTGGGAGGATTCGCTTTTCTGCAGCGCTTGGACGGCCGGGGGCGTGGCTTGCTGGGGGTGCGGCTGTGCACACCTGTGCGGCGCAGGGGCTCCTGGTCTCTGTGGTCCCTGCTTCACTCGCCCCCAATTGCCTTACACGGTTGTTTCTTCCTCCCGGGTGCTGGATGCTGGGTGTAGACCTGCTGCCTCGACCCCACACCTGAGCGCCGCGCAGCGGCACCCGCGAAGCGGGTGCTGCAAGCTGTTAACGCGGGCCTCAGGCGGTCAATCCCTCCTGGGATACAGGGAGGCTGCGGGCGTAAGTGGCGGTTTTCATCGGTGAGTAAGTCCCACTGTGCTCTGGGAGGATTCGCTTTTCTGCAGCGCTTGGACGGCCGGGGGCGTGGCTTGCTGGGGGTGCGGCCGTGCACACCTGTGTGGCGCAGGGGCTCCTGGTCTCTGTGGTCCCTGCTTCACTCGCCCCCAATTGCCTTACACGGTTGTTTCTTCCTCCCGGGTGCTGGATGCTAGGTGTAGACCTGCTGCCTCGACCCCACACCTGAGCGCCGCGCAGCGGCACCCGCGAAGCGGGTGCTGAAAGCTGTTAACGCGGGCCTCAGGCGGTCAATCCCTCCTGGGATACAGGGAGGCTGCGGGCGTAAGTGGCGGTTTTCATCGGTGAGTAAGTCCCCACATCGGTGAGTAAGTCAATGATACTATGATTTTCATGGAAAACAACAAGAGATTTTCAGTCAACGGAGTTGAAGAGTTGGGTCTAAGAAGGTACCTGGTAATGCACGCAGAGAGATAACAGGATATGGAGTTGTGAACGATTTGTAAACAAATAGCCAAGTATCAGACCATGAGATTGCTCATGAACTTGCATGAGTTCAAATGCTGTATCTCGGATAGCCTGTTTCATCACAGTGTACGCCGACAGGAACTCTCCAGGGCCAGGGGACATCGCCATAAGAGCAACATTGCCTCACCACAAGTGCATGCAATTAGTGAAGAGACTCCTTTCTCTGGCAATAGGGCATCCAAGTAAAACGAAAGCAGAAAAAAACACTGGGAGCTGCACAGTCACACAAACACCTGTCCTCTAACAAGTCACAGGGCATGATTTTTGAGGTACGTCCTAATGGAAACTCCTCTGATTTGTAGAAAAAGTGTTAGAATCTTCTACGGTAGCATTTTCCCCTGGTGGATAATCCATCGCTTTAATTTCACAGGGGTGGAAATGTGAGGAGAATTCTGCACTGGCAGGGAATACTCCAGTGGAGTTCACACTTCCAGAATATATACGAGCATTTTGCTTTACACCCCCAACTGTAACCGAGGACCAGGTACTCTCCTCATGCATGAGGGTAGGCGACAAAACCCGTTTTGATGATGTGGGGGTTGATGCGATCTAATCAGACAATCTAAACATAAAGCACCTATGAGGATTGGGCTGGTGTTGCCTTCAAGAAGCTATGAAGGAATGTGCCCACTATAGATTAGATTGTAAGCAAATCAAACAGCATAATCAATTCTAAAAGCCTTCTTGAGTCAAGCTATAAGTACCACATACTTAATGGGCGTTACAGAAAAAAAAATATGTTTGGTCTCAAAAATAAGTCATCATTTGTGTTAAATCAATCTGTAGGAAATATGCTTAAGACTGAAATAAATTGCATAAATGAGTTACATAGCATGAGGTGTTAGTATCTCCCAAAATAGAAGTGAACTTTTTTCTAAATCCAGAGCGCGCATAAAATCAATGTTAATTTGCTCTTCAAGAATCATGAAAGCAACACTAGCTCACCTCCAAAACGAGTTCTCTTTTATAGGAAAATACACGCTAAAAGTCGCACAGTCAGCATGAGGTAATCACAATTTAACATGTATTTAGCAAATCACACTCTAGAATAAAATGCAACAATACCTAAATCCATCCTAACACCATTTCATGAATGAACAATAATTAATTCCCTTTTGCCCTAATGTCATCACATATGATGGTATAAAACTAGCTACTCATAGTGCCATGAAAGACTTACGAATTGAACAGGCCCACTGAGTTCAGGCAGGAGAAACAGCAATATTTAAGAGGAGAGCTTCCGCTAGATCTTACAAAACAACAACATTTTTATTCACAGAGCGCTAGCAGGGTTTAAAAACCTATTACATTCAATAATATTTCAGTGCACATTTTGCTGCTTGCAGAGTCAGTGAAAATATAAACATGATCCCATTTGAAATACAAGATGGAATCTGGGCCTTGTAGGGGGCCAAGCTAAGAAAAACACAGTTCTGTAAGGTGGAACAAAATAATCGTGGTTGCAAATCATTCATTTACATGAATAGTATTCATTGTCAGCGGGCGTTGCTGCGAGGTTTTGATAATATAAAGCAATACCAAAGGGGATGATGAAACTGCCAAGCCATGTCTTCCCTGGACAGGAAACAAGCATCCTGGAACCAGTTTCGGGTTCATAACCCTCATCAGTCAGGCTATCTTGAATCCAGTGGCAAAGTGAGCAAGGGACCCATGTCTGGGGATACCCTACCAACTTAGGGTGAACAAACCAATACCAAAGGGGATGATGGAGGGAGTGTTGAACATTGCAAGCACTCACCCCCAGTCAACTGATCTGGGTTTAATCCACCATCATTCTTTAGCTCACTCCGCCACCCCAGTTCAGACATTGCCATATGCAAATCAGTCTGACCCTATGCCTCATGGGAACAGTCCAGCCCGAACTGCCAAGCCATGTCTTCCCTGGACAGGAAACAAGCATCCTGGGACCGGTTTCGGGTTCATAACCCTCATCAGCCAGGCTATCTTGAATCCAGTGGCAAAGGGAGCAAGGGACCCACGTCTGGGCATACCCTGCCAACTTAGGGCGAACAAAGCAATACCAAAGGGGATGATGGACGGAGTGTTGAACATTGCAAGCACTCACCCCCAGTCAACTGATCTGGGTTTAATCCATCATCATTCTTTAGCTCACTCCGCCACCCCAGTTCAGAAATGCCAAACTGGAATGGCATGGTAGGCCAAAAAAACGATGGATTTAGGCCCAGATCTCTGTACTGGGGTGAATGTACGACATTGTTCTGCATTCTGTCCATCAACAGTTCTTTTTAGGTTTTGATAATATGGCATCTCTAAAAACTTACACTAGAAAGAGAACTGTGCCTTCTTCAGGCTGGTTCTCATTCAGTCTCCAGGCAGACAAACTTAAATGTAAGCAACTTGAAAGGAAATAGAGGTCAAATTATGACACTGAGAAGAAGCAGGCATATACAATTGTGCTCAAGCACTTTGGTACAAATATTTAGAAAGCCAGATTGATATATTTGCCAATCAAATAGCTGCCTCAGAAAATGCCCCAATAATGGTTTTTAAAATCGTTAATTCATTGTTTGCAGTCGAAGGCTCACAAAAGTCATTGCAACCTCCCAGTTGCTGGTGGACGACCTATCCCTATTTTTTTCACATTAAAGTGAAAAAATGTGCTCGAACTTCAAGAGGCCTGTGTAACATCCTTCTCCGCGGTCTAATGCTAACCTTTTCAAGATAGGGATTCTCTACTGCCTGAGCCTTCAAAAAGATCTTGTTTGCAGAATCTGAACATATCATTTAAAAAGTCAAATCTGGATCTCTTCTTGATCCTTGTCCCCCCATATGCTATCAAAGACAGTTATTGCAATCAACACAGAGATGAATGTCCTTTTTAATTTATCTCTAAAACAGGGTGAGGTGTCTTCCATTTGGAAAAAGGCACTCTTAGGGCCTCTTTTTTTAAAATATAAGTCAACGCTGATCCCCTCACTTTCAGAAACTATAGGCCTTTTTCCCTCCTCACAATCTTTGGGAAGATGTTGGAATCCCTGGTCAACTGTCAAATCATCTGGCACGTTGAACCTAACAATATCCTTCATTCTTCTCAGTTGGGCTTCTATGCAGATTTCAACACTGAATCGGCCCTTCTTTAGGTCACTGAATATATTAGAGGGAATCTTGACTTGGGACACAAAGAGGTGTGTATTTTATTTGACCTATCCACCGTATTTGACACTGTGTCCCATAAAATCCTTGCACATACACTGGAGAAGGCAGGAATAATGGGCAGAGGCTTATAGAGGCTTCTCTAGTATTTATCTGGCAGGCAACAAGCAGTTTATATATCACCTTACACCTCCCAGTTCAGAGCCACAAATTGAGCTGTCCCGCAAGGCTCCGCATTAAGTCCTATTCTTTTTAACATCTACATGGCCCCACTAGCCCCGATAGCACAAAGGTGGGGACTGAACATCGCATCATATGCAGCCGACTCACTACTTATGTTGGCTTTTTAACAGCCCAATGATACTGAGGTTGGCAAATTTCAGGTCTGTCTCACTGCTATTGCCGACTGGATGTATAATAGCTGTGAACAACAATTCAGAAAATCAGAATTTTTAGTCCAATGCTATTAGACTTTGCCCTCCTGAGCTGGGGCAAACACCCAACCCCTCAACTGTTGTCAGGAATCTGGGGGTGTTAATGGAAAATGCTCTATCTTTCAAACTCCAGGTGCAGCCCACTGCTGCCACCTGTTTTGGGCTTCTAAAATCATTAAGAAAGTTCTTAAAATACCTCCCCTAGTCACTCGGAAGGGCATTGTACATGCATGAATCACTTTTAGATTGGATCATGCTAATGTATTCTATCTGGGGGCTCCTCAGGACCTGCTCATCCAACTTCAGTGTGTCCAGAGTGCTGCAGGTCGGCTCGTACTGAATATTCCAAAAAGACACTCCATTAGGCAAGGCATGAAGCAACTTCATTGGTTGCCAGTTATTTCTAGAATTAAATTTAAAACTCTTATCATTACACATAGAGCATTCTATCAGAACGGCCCTCGGTACATCCAAGACAAGCTCAAGAAATTGCTCCTTCCTAGGGCTCTCTGCTGGGCCGATCATAGGGGCCTATTATGATGAGTGTCTGATAGCCTCCAACCTCAGGTCGGAGGCTTTCTGACACTCATCGTCGGTTTCACTTCCAACTGCCTAATTGCAATTTAGGCGGTCCAAATTGAAACCAGACAGTCATTCTGGCTGGATTACCAATCGGAGATTGGCCCGTAATCCCAATGGATGGTGTTTCGAACCACTGGGATTACGATGCTCGGTTTCCCACAGGCTTTCCATGCCAGGCTTTCCGACATTGAAAGCCTGCCACAAAGTACGTTTGGGGGCCCCTAGCAGGGCCCCCTTCTCTTTGAGGCTGCTGGTTGTGGGCATAGGGGGCACCCCTGTTGATCGCTGCACTGTGTGGCAGGCACCTTGATGTGCCTACCACATGGTGCAGGGATGAACACAATCTCCTATTTCTCTATGGGAGCTTGCGCTATGGCCAGTTTATGACCGCAGCACAAGCTCCCATTGAGAAATGGGAGTATGCGACCGCACCATGTGCTGTTGCATTGTAATTTCGATGTCGGGACCGCCGACCAGATGTTGGTCGGTCCTGAGATCGTGACGGTGTCGGTCGGAGGCAACTCCGACCGACATCATAATAAGGCCCATAATCTGCTGTGCATCCCTAAAGTGCAGAAAGCTAGATCTGGTGGCAGATCTTTTTATTTTTAAACTCCTAATCTCTGTAATGTTCTACCACTGTACCTTCGATATGTCCTAGTGAAAGTTGAGTGTTATTTTACTACTGTGTCTAGAATCATTTCGCCTACCTGGCAAAAGCATTTTTACTCGCTCTGGGAGCCTGCTGAGTGCAAGCAGCGCCTCCCAAACGCCGACATACGCCCCCTGATCGCCGCCATTGACGGCGTGCAGCGAGGCCATGCCCCCTCTCTGGCCACGCCCCCCCACCCAGTTCAAATAGCGCTGAATGAGAGCGCGATTTGATTGATTCTTCACTCCTGAGGCGGAAAGCCGGGAGCATACATCGTAAATTGCCGCATTTTTAAAAATTTTAATAGTTGAGTGTTATTTTACTACTGTGTCTAGAATCATTTCGCCTACCTGGCAAAAGCATTTTTACTCGCTCTGGGAGCCTGCTGAGTGCAAGCAGCGCCTCCCAAACGCCGACATACGCCCCCTGATCGCCGCCATTGACGGCGTGCAGCGAGGCCACGCCCCCTCTCTGGCCACGCCCCCCTGCCTCTCCCTCACTATAAAATGGACTACTGGAGGAAGCACAGCAGACGAGCGCAGCGGGAGCGCCGTTTGCGCGCCGAAGGCGCGCTTAAGGCAAGCTCGTCTGCGCTCGTCCGCGACGAGGACGCGACTAGCACAGACATCTCTGCACAAATTTGCTCGCAGCCCCCACGCTATACGCGGGAAACCCTGATTAACCTGCGAGAATTCGCTCACGAAGGTAAGCTCATCTTTGATGACACCGCCTTTCCACTGCTTGACTTCACTCATAAGGGTCTGCTCCTGGGAGGCCTTCTGAATGTCAGATCACTGCCAAAACATGCTAACGAAATTCATCTCCTCATAGAATCCCACCACCTGGATGTCCTCTTCCTAACCGAAACGTGGACTCACGCAGACTGCGACATTGAATTAGCATGGGCTTGCCCTCAAGACTTCAAAATTTTGCACCTTCCCAGACCCAAAGGCCGTGGTGGTGGTGTAGGCATGATATATAGAGCCTCCTGGCACATTAATACCATAGACATGGACTCAGTTGCCGGGACTGAGCTCTTCGGCCTTTCCATAAACTGCCACTCCGGAGGCATCTTCACGGCAATTATTTGCTACCGACCTCCAGGGTCTTTCACCTTCCAACAACAGCAAGCGCTACTGACCACCTTCACGAACATGGCAACCTCCCATAATAAATTAATCATTCTAGGGGACTTCAACCTCTGGCCAAACGGGAGCCTAGACACCGGTCTAGAAAACCTCCTGCTCTCCTGCGAAAGCGTGGGACTCTACCAACTGGTTAAGCATCCTACCCACTCAGCAGGCCACCGACTTGACCTCATCTTTTCCAGTCATGGTTTAAAACATTTGAACGACATTCTGCCCATGAGCTGGACAGATCATGCTCTTATCAAATTCTACATTACCACCACAAAAACTAGAAAGCTGAATAATAGCGCACCCTCCGAATTTAATTATAGGGACTGGAAAGCTCTGGAAAAACTGAGTTCCACCACCACCGTCTTCAACGTAGAAGATAGCTTCTCCCCAATCAACCCGGTTGAAGACAACTACAGAGCCTTTTGCACGAGGATAGTATCCACCACGGACTCTATTGCTCCACTAAAAAGATGCAAACCTAAAAGCAGAGCACCAGCCCCATGGTATAACGACTCCCTGAAAACCCTCAAATCAGCCTGCAAACAGGCCAAGAGGAAGTGGAGACAAGGCTACTGCGAATCAAACAAAGTTAGCTGGAAAAACAAGCTCCTTGAATACAAATCAGCCATCGCAGAGAGCAAATCCACCTATTACTGCTCCACTATAGTCAACGCAGCAAATAGCTCTAAAAGCATCTTCCAGATCCTTGATAACCTTATCCACCCTGACTGTGCCAAGAAAACTATCCCCCCTTCTCAGACCCTCTGCGATAATCTCGCACAGTTCTTCACGAACAAAATTGAGACAATCATTCAGAATCTTGCAATTCCCCCTTTTCAAGATAATCTAAACTCCTCCGGAGCCGCTATTACCAACCTTGAGCCGCCGAGCCCAGGACACCTATCAAGGGAATGCCTACAGGCTCTCCCCCCTATCCCCGAAGCAGATTTCGAGAGACTGGCACACGGAATCACTTCTGGGTCCCCCCTCGACCCATTGCCCCCTAAAACCTGGAAAGCGTGCGGAACTGAACTATTCCACACCCTCCGCAGGATCTGTAACCAATCTCTGGGCTGTGGATTTGTCCCCACCCCCTGGAAGCAAGCACTCATCACCCCGCTGCTAAAAAAACCCTCCTTGAACCCCGAGTGTCTATCCAATTTTCGACCTATATCGCTCCTACCCTTTCCAGCGAAAGTGGTGGAACGCTGGGTTAGCTCCTGTCTTTCGACACATCTTGAGCAGAATCACATCTTGGACGACTTCCAATTCGGTTTTCGCCCAGCCCATGGCACCGAAACGGCGGTGCTTACAGCCATGGAAGAACTTCGGATGCGTGCAGACAGGGGCCACGCAGTAGCCTTGATCTTATTGGACCTGTCTGCCGCATTCGATACGGTTAACCATATGATTCTGCTGAAGAGGCTCAGAGAGGCAGGGGTCGACGGCACCGCCCTGCTATGGTTCCACTCATACTTGAGAGATAGGAAACAGGCTGTGTCCCTCCCCCCTTTTCAATCCGCTTTTTCCCCAGTACCTCACGGTGTACCCCAGGGCTCGTCCATTAGCCCGATCCTTTTTAACGTTTATCTAAAACCACTGATCACGTTAATCAAATCCCACAGACTGAAAACGGTAAACTACGCGGACGACACCCAGCTCATCCTCTCCTGGGAGGGGGAGGATTCAATCCCCATGGAATCGTTCCATGATTGCTTAAGAGACACAGCCGGCTGGCTGCACATGAATTCCCTGCAATTCAATTCCTCCAAGACCGAGGTCCTGTTCTGCTCTGGGAGCCGGATTCCTCGCCTATTTCCTACAGAATTCTGGCCCCCGGAAAACCCAGAAAAACCACAGCCGGTCACTAGTGTCCGCAATCTGGGTGTTATGCTAAACAACAACCTCAGCATGGAAACGCCGGTAACTAAAACAGTCTCTACTTGCTCGGCCCTACTGTGTTCTTTACGTAAAATCATGCCACTACTCCCTGCCCAGGCCCGAGCACTAATAGTCAGGTGCACTATCCTTAGTCGCCTTGACTATTGTAATGCTCCTTTGCTCGAGTCCCCAGCTGTTCTACTGGACAGACTCCAAAGAGTCCAGTCGGCTGCAGCCAAACTGGCCCTTGGTTGGACCAGAAGATCCTCGGCCACAGCAGCCTTAGCCGAACTACATTGGCTCCCTTTGAAGCAGCGAATTGCTTTTAAAGCACTCTGCCTTGTCTTCAAGGCACTACACGGAACGGGCCCCAGATCCCTACAAAAATTGTTTTCCTGGTACACCCCCACCAGAACTCTCCGATCCACATCAGCCTGCCTTGTGTTGGTACCCAGATTTAACAAGGTAAGGACCGGGGGAAGATCCTTCAAAGTGGCCGCCGCCAAACTTTGGAACAGTTTGCCGGTCGACATTCTCCAAATTCCAAAACTCCTGCCCTTCAGAAAGCGAATCAAAACCTGGCTCTTTCCCAATCCCGTTCACTGCTAACTCCCTAATTAGCCTCCCGTCTCTTTCCTTCCTAAGGAGTGAGCTTCAGCGCCAGGATACCTGCCAGGTGACAGTTGTGCTCTACAAGTGTTTTAAATAATAAATAAGTCTGTTAAAGGCCAGCTGAAGACTTTCTGTTTCAGGATGTGCAATTCTGTTCCTACTTCCATTACCGTCAAAGTGCTAGGACGCTTCTAATGAAGCAGCAGCTGCACAAGATATATTTTTCCTCATTCATTCATTCACTTACTCATGCATTCAGTTAATAAAATAAAAATCTGCTCTAAGTCGTGCTAGCAGAGCCTTTTAATTGTGATAAATGCCACATCCTGAAAAACCATTATAAACTTCTTTCATTGTTATGACTCACACTCTGCATGGCTGGCTTTATGCATAGAGAGTTATTCTGCAGGTTTTTCTATTTCAGGTGCGTGGAATATTTACCATCTACTTTGAACGATGATGGTGTGTTCCCCACACACTGTGTCGACATGCTTAGAGTTTATGCAGGTGGTAGAGGAGGGAAAGCACTGAAATGGAAAATACTTTTATACATTACTTTTTCTCGAATCAAAATCTGATCATTTGTGACATCAAACAAAACATGCTTTAATCTGGTAAGAGCAGTAGTCAGTTTGTAACCTTCAATGTCTGGAATGCTGTGTGGCTGAGGAACCATAAAAGCAAGGATCAGTTGATCCACAGAGCGAAACAGATGTGCCCCGGGTTGTGCATGATGCCATTTGAAGGCATTCTGACATGTAAAACATCCGGGTTATTTATGCATAATTCTTTTTTGATGTGCTACTCTGAAAGAATACACATTGTGAGTCAGTCCTTTCTGACTGGTGTACTATTCTCTACAAGTCTTTAAGGAAGTGAAATGTATTTCTGTCAGTGTCATGGCTAGATTGTGATCTACCCTAATGCAAGGAAGGAAGATAGCCCAGTCCTCCATCACCTCTGGTTGGGCAGTTAAAATAGCCATAATTAGAGTGAAGTGGGTCTAATAAACCACTACACCTGTTGCACTGTTAATAGCGTCGTCCCTGATCACTGTCATCCTTTCTAGTAGTCACCTATAGCCACGAATGATTGCCAGCAAGGATATAGACTTTCAGCTGAAAGAAAATGCAAGATGCTGTCTGGAAACTGTACGTGCTCTTAGGTGGGTAACGCTTTGCTAATGGCTATACATTTACAATATACAAAAGGCTGCAACAAGTCTATGAAAATGCGTGTCTAATTTTCTTAATGCAGCCCTGCCTAACCACATTAGCATCTTTACACAGTGATAACAGGAAAATGGCACCACGGTGAAGTTGTGACCTTACAACTCCCACTGCTTGAGCCAGGAGGCAGTGTTAAAGGAATTGCACCGAGGAGTAATGAGCCTGCCAGTAAAAGGGCCAGCTTACTTTTCAGTTCCTTTCTTCTGAACAATTTTTCTTGAAAATTCGCAGTCATTAGCCAACAGGGAGGCACTTGAGCCAGCACGTGTATTTATTGCTCTACTGGGGCTCGGTAGAGGGAAGAAGGCGTCTACTTTCATGTTACTGCACATTCTTTTTCAAATAGATGTTGCAAGCAATGTCAAACTGCGTTTATGCACATTTATTTTCAAAGTATAGACTCCACAGGTATTTTAGATGCCCGGAGTCAAGCTACCTCTTTTGTATATATGAGACAAAGGATTTACAATGAGTTGGGGGATCGGTGGTCATGGGATGACAAGATTTTATTTTATTTATGAGAGAAATATGTGTGAGCTCTAATTTTCTGTGGCATGCTTCCATGACATGTGCAGCGATCCAGTGGATTGGGCTAGTGCTTCTCACTTTCCCCTCTCCTCTTTGTAGCCAACATCATCAGCACTTCTCCCTGACCACTTCTCATACACCACGTACCACCCATTACAACAATATTAGGCATTGCCTGTGCCTATGTTTTTTACATTTTGATTAGGGCTGATTAAAATTAAAATTATGGCAGCGTATTTGCTTAATTTGGGAACTTTCAAATACTTTTGTTTTTGCAAAATTGCCAAAATGATGCCACGTTGCGCAACAATACCACCTTCCAAGGCAAAGTTATAGTGTGTGTACACGGGAAAAACGCAAAGAACCATGACGCCGTTGGTAGTTGTTCACATCGATTGTGTTTTTCATGCTAATTTTTATAGTAAGTAATGCCATCAAAAATGCACTTTCTGCTAAAATGTTACTTTAAATAATGGAATTTCATTTCGCGTAATTATATCTACGTGTGCTTATTCTTTGCAGCCAATCACTGTACCCAGTTACTCACATTCTCCCACTATGAATAGCTTGCAGACTGTTGTAGCCCCTGCCTTATGGAATGTGGTGACCCCCACATGTCATGGCTGCCACGGGTGGGTGCGCTCATTTCTGTTGAGGCTGCTGCCATCCGACCATTAAACAGGTGGAAACAATTGAATGACACGTTTCTAGTCGCCCTTTGACCTGCCAACCTGGGAGGACAACCTCAGCAGTAAAGGGTTCCAGGTGGCTGTGCGCCTTAAGCTTGGTTTAAGTGCTGCACTTCAAAATGAGGATATTGTGGGGCAGATTTATGAGCCCCTTGCGCCACTTTTGCGTCACTTTTCCCATGTTAAAAGTGACGCAAAAGTGGCGCAAGGGGCTCATAAATCTGCCCCAAGATTTGCCAAGACGGTTTGCATCTCAATCGCACGTCACACATGTTATACTCAACCCCAGGCATCGAATTAGTCAGTGGAGGAGTTTGTAGCACAACTTAGAGAGTTGGCAATTAGATGCTAGTTTGGTGGAATGAATGATTAAGCGATAAAGGACCAACTCATCATTTATCACTCAATGGTTTCCGAATTTGATTTGAGGGATACTATTGGCAGCCAGAATCCCTGAGCCGAAGAGGCAATAGACTACCAAGACTGTTGAGGAGTCAAGTGTCTATATGAAGGTGATGGAATCTGGAGACAACCAGAAAGTGGGGGAAGTTTCTCTGACTGAAGAGTTGCGCAATAATGAAAATGTCATTTGCATTAAAAAAACTCTTGGGATCAGCGGTAGTGGAATAGGAAAGAGGACTCAGGAAAATCCAGCAGAAGGTGCGGGAGCTCATTTCATGTATCTGATTCCAAAGACTGTTTTGCTATGAATAAAGCTTGTAGGAGATGTGGTCGGAGTGGCTAGTTCACAAGGATGTGTAGGGGCAAAGACAAAGGGAGTGCAGCATCCAACATGGAAGAAGACAAATATGCTGAAAAAGATTTGAATGCCGGAGTTACAGAAAGACGTGACCCAAGGCAACATTTTTAATCATTAACTAATATGTGGATCTGATGACAGATTCACAAAATGGAGACGTGAATAAGGAATGCATTGGAGCATGATGGATATTAACTCTACTCATTTTTGTAGAAGAATCACCGAGGTGTTAGGATATATGTGGGCTGATATAACCACCCATGAGAGAATAATCAGGGGCAATGTTTATATGGCCAATTTGGGGCCTCACATATTAGACCCGGTACATCAATCCTAGCTCCTTATTATTATTAACCAAAGGGCCAAAAACCAAATCATGGTGATAGAAGATCCCATGTGGAAGAGGTAGTGAGAAATGCCAACAATGTATTTGAGGGTTACCTGGTACATAGAGGGATTACATGCATAAGATCACATTGAAGGAGAGAGCCCAGCATGTGAGACACAGATCCAGAAAAATAACTTTGGGAATCAGGAAAGATGTGAAAAATAAGATGGAGGAGATGGTCTGGGATTGAGTGATAGAGCCTGTGGAATCAGCACAGTGGGTCAAATCACACTTGTAGTCATTACTAAAATACCTAAGGCATGTTGAGATTCTGAGTTGATCTCCGGAGCTTGAATCAAAATATTCTCTCATCTAAAGAAAGTCAAACTATCTCTTCCAGAAAACAACTTCAGAACTGGTGCTTAAGCCCTATTGCTAATGCCCTACTCCATGGTCTCCAATACACCTCACGGGCACCCCTTAAGGACATGCTACATACTGCAGCACATATCACAGAGGGTCTGAAGAAATATTATCAAATCACCAATACCATGATGCTACTCTGTTAGCTCCCCTTGCCGGCCTGCACGATCTTCAAACCCAGATGAATATTTACAAAGCTATCATGACCAGACATATTTCTTATCCTGCAGACAGGCTCACCATCTCTGGTAGATCATGTTACAGCGAGGACATTATGAGACTGCAGACTAAAAAGTGTAGAAAAAAAATAAGACAACAGGCCTTTTAAATGTATGCACCCAGGATCTGGAACAACATCCCCATATCCATAAGTACTGTACCAGCACTGCTCCAATGTGGGAAAGAGATGAAAACTCATCTCTTTATGGAACACTAAATTACAGTGCATTAACCATCGACAACCTAGCTTACTTTTCTCTTATTCGTTGACTTCTGTCCTCTGTGGGAGAAGTTGTAGTACATGTACATACTGTGTTGGCTATGTGTAAATGGTCCATGTCCAAGGAGGACTGGGTAACTGTCCAGACAATGGGCAACATTTTGGAAGAATTGTTAAACGTGGTAATGAAGGGTAGTGTTATCAGAGGCTATCTGACTTTCAGAGTGAGACCCTACTTCAAGGTGCTGTGTGAGTTGTCACTTGAAGCTAAAGGCATAATAATGGTAGGATAGAGATTCATTAAACTGATAAGAACAGATACTACACTTGATCTTAGCCAAAAGGCCGAGAAGCGATTAGGATAGAGATTCATAACGCTGAGTGATTTGAGGAAAAGGGTATGTGAACTTGTACATTATGGTCAAGCATGTTATGGAAGGCTTCTGGTGGTCAAAGATTTATGGGTGCGTGCATGAGTGTGAAATATGCAAGGAAGGGGAGCCGAGAGTGAAGGTAGGTGGAGGGAAATCACAACACCTACAGGATCCCATTAAACATTGGAGAAAGATGTGTCTGGACTTCATCGGACCTTTGACTTGTTTGCTGTATAACTTGAGTTTCAACATTATCATGGTGGGTATGCACACAAGGTCATGGGAAATTAAATTCATGAGTGAGATAATCACAATTAGTACAATCAAGGTTGACAGGAAGGTTTTTGCAAGAGAAGATTTTCTGACTTACTTAATCATGGGAAATGGTACACACTTGACCTCAGATTAGACTAGGGAATGTTTGGTGCAGTCTGGTGTGAAGCATTGTAGAGCAAAGATCACTGCATATAACCCCCTTCTAATTGTATGGTGGGGAGAGCGAACCACATTATCAAAGAGGTTATCAAGGTTGTGGGGAAGAGTAAATTGGATGTTGAGAAAACTATGTTGGAAAGTGCGTGGGCATGCTGGTGTTATATGAGTAAATCTACTGGTCACACGCCTTTCACTTTAAAGAGAGGGGAGAAGGACCAACCAGGATGTTTTCTGTTTCAGTAAGGGAGCTGACCAAGACTAAGGGTATATATAACACGACTAAAGTGAAGGAAAGTAAGGATGTTAAATCAGTGGCTGAAGGAGACTGGGCCAAAATGAAGACTAGATGAGTTGAGGGGAGAACTTTCAAAATTCTGAGGATCATAAAAAGTGATTGCGGTAAGGAGGAAAAGTATTAAATTGTACAATGGTCATAGATGGAACAGGGGGAAGGAGTCCCTTTACCAAAGAGAAAGACTAAATGTAGGAAATGTAGGAGAGGTCGAACATAATGGAATTTGCAGTGTCACCATCCGGATGAGCGATAGTGAGTATGTGGGAGGCTCAAGGGAATTTGTTAGACATGAAGTGCCAGACGATTCTGGCGATGGGAGCGGTGTTTCTTTTTAAAAGATATGATTACAGAGAGGATGCCCATCAACCTAGTGTCAGGAGGGCACCTGTCCAACTTACTGACTGTGAATGGTAATGCAACTCCTTTGTTACTGCCATGTGGGCCAGTTATATATTTTATTTCTTACTGGTTTTGGTTTCCGTTATTCCTTTTATGTATTTTGGTTATTGATTTAATTTCTCTTTGAAAGAAAAGGGGTGTGTTGTAGTCCATCCCCCTTTATGGAGTGTGATGATACCTGAATTTTATTCATATTGCACGTGGGTTCTCTCAGTTGACTTGAGGCTGCTGCTGCTGGCCGGCTGGGAAGAACTTAACCTCTATGTGGTCTGTGGAAAATGAAAAAACTTGTTCTTCATACCCATTGGGGGCACCTTTACCACACAGGCCATATTCCATTACTCCTCTTCACTCCTCTTCTGCAGACTAACTGTTACTCAAGAAACCCTTGCACCTCCTACCACATTTATCCCTCTCAACTAAAGGTAAGACAAACTCCTATCTGATGACAAACATTTCCAATCTACAGATAGAAAATTAGAATTAGTTATGGTTTATCGAGGTAGAGCAGGGTGTTGATGGTGTAGACAAGCTGTTAAGGAGGAGATATAGTCTTGGAAGTATGATGATGTTGTACTGTCCAGTAGGGAAATTCATTTATTTTATTTATGCAATTTGTTGAGCACACAAATACCCTTGGGTGTCTCGGCGCTATGGACGGCTGAGTAGAGAAAGACTAAGGAAGGGTGATTTTTTGATTGAACAGCCAGGTTCTTAAGTGTTTGCGGAAGGAGAACAGAGTGGGAATGGTCTTGATGTGAAGGGGGAGGGTGTTCCATAGTTTAGCAGTGGCGACAGTGAATCTTCTGTCACCCCAAGAGGCCTTTTTGGATCTGGGGACAGTTAACAAGTGTGCTACTGAGGAGCATAGGGGTCTGGTAGGCCTGTAGGAGCATAGAGCTCTCTTAAGGAACTCGGGTCCTGTGTTGTGGATTGCCTTATGGGCAATGCAAAGGACTTTGAACCTGGTTCTGCTCCTGATGGGTAACCAGTGAAGCTGTCGTATCACCTTAGATATAGGTTTGAACTTGGGGGTGCCTGAAAGGATCCTAGCCGCTGCGTTTTGCACCATTTGTAGTTTATTTTGGACTCTTTCCTGGGTGTTGATGAGTAGACCATTGCAGTAGTCTACCTTAGACATTACCAGTGTGCTGATGAGAGTCCTGGCGGCACTGGGTGGAAGGTAAGGTAAAAGTTTCTTTATCATTTTGATGGTATAGAAGGATGAGGAAACAACTGTGTTGGAGTGATGAATAAAAGACAGTTTGTCGTCGAACATGACTCCTAAATTTCTGACTTTTGTGACGGGGACGGAGGTGGGCCTAACTCTGCTGGCCACCAGGATGGAGACCAGCTAGGAGAGATATTGCCGAAGATCATCACTTCCATCTTGTCAGACTTTAGTTTGAGACACTTGTTTGCCATTCAGGTGCTTATAGCAAGCATTCCCTCTTGGAAGTTAGCAGAGACTGTCGCACCATTGCTGTAAATCTCTAGCACAAGCTGTGTATTGTCGGCGTAGGAAGTTAGTCACAAGTTGTAGGACTTAATCATCCTGGCCAAGTCCGACAAGTATATATTGAACAAGGTCGGACTTAGCGAGGAGAGTGGGGAATTAAAGTTGCTGAGCTTTACTAGTTGGGTGCGGTTGGACAGGAAGGATGTCAGGAGGGCCTTGGCTTTGTCCTTAATGCCTATGGCTGAGACACGGTCAATTAGGGTTGAGTGGTCGACCGTGTCAAATGCTGCTGAAAGATTTAGCAGCACCAGGACCGCGACACCTCCCTGATCAAGTTTCATCCTGATTTCGTCAGATGCCTTGATGAGGGCAGTTTCAGTGCCATGGGCTTTCCTAAAGCCAAATTGGGTGTCATCTAGGAGATTTTTGTTGTCGATGAAATGGGCCAGCTGAGCGTTTATCACTTTCTCGAAGATTTTAGCGGGGAAAGGGAGGCAAGCAATTGGTCTATAGTTCTTGGTATCTGTGGGGTTGAGGTTGTGTTTCTTTAGCAGTGGCTTGATGACGGTTTCTTTCCAGATGGAAGGATATGTTCCTGTGGTGAACATTGAGTTGCAAATATTAGCTAGTTTGGGGCCTATGATGTCAGGTGTAAGTTTTTATGTGGATGGGGGGCATGGGTCATTGGGGGATCCAGATTTGATGGTGGATAAGAGATCGGTAATGTGCTCTGCAGTGATCTGGCTGAATTCAGAGATAGTAGTGGAGGGGTTATTGTTGGTGGGACATGGTTCTGGGGGGTTAGTAGAATTTTTTTTCCACGCTGGGTGCGATGATCAGATTATTGGTCAGGGAGTGGGTTGAGAAATTAGTGCAGATGTGGGTGACTTTTACTTGAAAGAAAGTGGCCAGAGGGCTTGCGTGGGAGTTATGGACGGGTTAGTCTCTGGTCCTGATAGCTTAGTTACGACATGGAACAGCTTTTTCACAGAGTCTTGTGCTGTTTCCATTTGGTTGAGGTAGTATTTACTTTTCTCTGTGATTAAAAGAAGTTTGTATTTGGCCATTGCTTCCTTGTAGCGAGTTTTCGCTGTGATGTCATAGTCTCGACGCCAGTGTCGTTCTAAGTTTCTACATCTTTGTTTTTCCAGTCTTAGTGCCTCAGAGAACCAAGGGGCGGATGGTGTTTGTCTGTTTTTAGAGATATATTTTAATGGAACCAAGGTGTCAAAGGTGGTATGGAGCCATTGTGTGTAATGCATGGCTGCCAGTTCGGGGTCATGCGGTAGGTCTTGCTGAGTGGACAGCAGTTATGATTTTGGGATGTCAGGGGAGATACTTCCCCAGGCTTTGAACTGTTTGGGGGGAAGGGAACTGGTGTGACTGGGGGTGTTGCTTTCTGTGTGAATGTTAAAAAGGACCGCAGAGTGGTCCGTCCAGGGTAGGGGGAGGATGTTCTCTAGGGAGATTTGCTTGTTGTTGGTGAACAACCCATCTAGTGTGTGGCCGGCCAAATGGGTGGGCCTTGTTACTTACTAGTTGGGGGAGTTCTATTGCCTCGAGTTCTGATAATAGGGCTGAAGTATTGTGATCGTTATGGGCTTCAAGGTGGAAATTGAAGTCTCCTAAGAAGGTGAAATTAGATTCTCCTGCTAATGGTTCTAATAGGAGATCTAAGGCTGAAAGAAATTCAGCTCGTGGTCCCTGTGGGCGGTACAGAAGGATGCCTTTAAAGGAGTGTGAGTGATATTGTGAAGATAAAGGCTTCGCAGCGCTACGTGGGGTTTAGTTCTGTCCTAACGGAATATTTGTCTCGGTAGATGAGTGCCAGTCCACCACCTTTTTTATTGGTTCTGTCTAGTCTACGGACACATAAGTCGTCGGGGGTTACAGTGGAGAAGTCTGGTCAGGAAGATGGATCACCCAAGGTTTCTGTTATGAATAGGAGGTCAAGTTTATTATTTTCTAAGAAAGTCAATATTTCGTATTTATGTTTGGGAAGGGAACGCGCATTTATAAGTGCTGAGTGGGTTGTTCCGTGCTTGGTGGATAGCGGGTGGGCCCTGGTGGGTGAAGGCCCTTCACTAATGTTTAATGTAAAAGGGCATTTTGGGCAGTGTGTGTTGATTTGGGTGGATAAAGTCTCCGGATTGAGGCAGGGGCAGGTCTGTGAGTCGTTGACGGCATCTGCTATGTCTTTTAGTTGACTGCTGGTGTAAGTTAGTCGGTTACTGTGTGCGATTGGTTTAAAATGGCCAGGGGGTATAGCCCTTGGCCCGGTACAGGCGTGGACAGGCACAGACAGGCATGTTTTTGGCGCGCCGGTGGCGCGCCACTGCGCGCGTCCGCTGCACGTAGCGGTGGCATCCTGTTTATGAAGGGGGAAAGATCAGCTGCTGGTCAGCTGGCTTGCTGGGTCTACCGGAAGTAGTAATCACTTCCTGTTGCGCGTAGGATTCCCCCCACTCAAACCGAACAATCGGCGGTGGACCGGGGAAAAGCGCAGGTTTAAAAGCAGTGAGTGGTGGTTAGCGATCATTTACAAAGCCTCCTACCTCCAATTACTTGCTTTCAGTCCCACTATTAAACTTATGGCAGCGAGAATTGGGTAGTATGAGGCACTTTGGGACTCCAAGGGAGAGAGTAAGCCGCTGCTGCCAAGTGGCATGCTTGGAGCCATATGTGGAAGCACAAACACTCCCACTGTTGCACAGGGACCCTTTTTGTTGCAATTTTCTTTTAAAAATGGTTACCAGCTTCCTACTTCATAAGAGAAGTTGTCCTGGTATATGCTGTCCACTAATTAAAGTGGGATCCCTGTACCAGTCCAAACAACCCTTATGGTGATTTAAGAGGTCAAAGATAACCTTAGGAAGCTATCCAAGTGGTAGCTGTGGAGAGCAGCCTTCAGGCTGAGTCTTGAGGAATGTTAAGCAGCTTTATTTTATTTACCAGAATGCAACCTCACTTCTCCCCCAAACTAGTGCTCTTAAAGCAGTCATGCCCCCGCTGTAGCGTGTGCGCGCGCCAATCACCAGCAGCCCATACTTCTGCACAATTTCCCCCGGACCGGCTGGTTCCAGGAATGCGGTCGATTACCTTGGTTTGCAGAGCGGGAGAGGGCTGGTCACCTCACGCTGATCTCTGGTGGGGCAGCTCTCTTCTTCACCGGCGTTCCTCTGGCTTCAGATGAAGCTTGGCTTCTGTGCACGAGCGTGAGGCAGCCCCGGTTGCTAGGGGATGCCTCGTGCTTCCAACGACGTGACACGGCTCTGCCTGGACGAGCTCCTCGGTTGCTGGGAAACCTTCAGCGCTGGAACCAATTCCAGCCCGTCTCAGTAGTGACGTTTCCCTGCCTTTGGGCCAGCGGTGGTGAATGCCGATCCCGAGCACTCACGTCCCCCTGGCCGGCAGTGGTGATCAAGAAATGCCAGCAAATCGAACAGATCAACAATGTAGGTGAGACCGCGGCCGGTGGCGGTGATCTCAAAATGCTGGCAAATCAAAGAGATCAGCAATGCAGGCAAAACGGGGGACATCCCGCCGTATCTCACGCTGGGCAAAATAATTATCGTACACGTCAGGCAGGCTGCACAAAGAGCCTCAGCGGCGTCCTGGGGTCACACAAGTCAGCCCAGAGACAGCAGGGACAGCGGAGCACAATGTAGGGCGTGTTTTGTAGGAGTCCTTGAGCAAACGTTTATGTCCCTGAGTTTCAACAGAAGGCCAGCTCTTCCCAGGCCCTTGGAGATAGGTGGACTTCAGAGGGGGCAAAGCACATAGCACAGCTCCTCTTCAAGCAAGGGGGACACAGCACACAGCAGACAGTCCCTTGGTCCTCCTCCTCAGCAATCACAGCAACTGCAGGTCAGCTCCCAGACACTCAGCAATAGCAGCACTTTTCCTCAGTCTTCCTGACTGTTCTTCTTTGGCAGGGATTCCTTCTTGATCACAAAGTTTTTCCTAATCTGATTTTACAGGGGTCTCAGTTCTACTTTTATACCCCAAAAGTCTTTGTTCTTTCTGTGTGAGGGGTCCTGGACCCAGTCCAAACCAGTTCTGGGCGCACTCTGCCAGGGCACATCTTCTTCCTTTGAAAGTGTGGGCCAGGGCCATCAGACGCACCGCAGGAGGTGAAGCCAGCATTGTGGCAGGCAGGCACAGCCCTATTCAGACCCAGGTGCTACTCCTCCCCACCACTCTACATGCAGATGGGTCTTATTCAGCCTAGTGCTGACTCACCCAGTCTCCTGGAGCCACCCCCAGCCCCTGTCACTCACAAACCAGACAGTCAATCCACAAACAGGCAGAGGCACACGGAAAGGCTGAACAAGAAGATAGTCACTTTCTAAAAGTGCTATTTCCAAACTTAGAATTTAAAATCCATCTTCACTAAAAGATGTGTTATTTAATTCTGAGTTCAGGGATACCAGATTCCATATGTCTATCTTGCCGCTATGGGAAGATATACAGGTAAACATGTTACACAGCATTCCCCATGTTATCCTACGGGCAAGATAGCCTTTCAGTAGTGAAACACTAAATTGGCAGTATTTCGATATCAGGACATGTTACCCACACTAGTACATGTCCTACCTTTCACATACACTGCACCCTGCCCAGGGGGGTACCTCGGGCCTACCATAGGGGTGTCCAATGTGTAAGAAAAGGAAAGGATCAGGTCTGGCAAGTGTGTACACTGGCCAGGACAACATGGCAGTTCACAGACTGCACACAGGCGCTGCGGTGGCAGACCTGAGACACCATTTTAGGGCTACTCATGTGGGTAGCACAATCAGTGCTGCAGGCCCATAAGTAACATTTGAATCACCAGCCCTGGCACTCTCAGTGTTCTTTACTAGGAACCTACTGGTAAGACAAGTAAGCAAATCATGGATAACCAATCATAATAACAATTTACAGAGAAAGCATATGCACTTTAGCACTGATCAGCAGTGGTAAAGTGCCCAGAGTCCTATAGCCAACAACCACAGGTCAGGAAAAATAAAGGCAGAAGGAGCAAAAAGTTTGGGGATAACCCAGGACACTGCTTACAGTTATCCTTCCCTCCAGGTCAGGCAGATCCTGAACCTGGCCTCCCAACCCAGTGACTAAACCCTAAATGCATTTGCAGAATAGGGAATCACAACATTTGTGATTCCCTATTGTGCGAGGGCCTTTTGAGGTGATACATCCCAACAGGCTTTTCCCATTCGCAAACGGGCCAATGCGAACTTGAAAAAGGCTTCATACATATGACTCATAGATGTTTAATTTATTGGTTCGAGGTGTTTCAAAATTGGTGTAGTGACTGGAGGAGGTAAATAAAAAAATATGCATTTTGCACTTTTTTTCTGGATGTTACTTGGTTCACTTGTGGCATTAAACGAGGTTGTCTTCCCTGGCGAGACTGTGCAATATTTTAAGAGGCACACCCTACATTGAGGAAGCCCTCAGAGTTGTGATGTCTACATATGGGCTGACACTAAATTGTATTATATTTTCTTCTACTATTTTCTGTAACATCTATGAGACTTGCTTAAGATCTTCCTTCTCATTCCCTCAACAACCTAAACACACCATAGTCTTTCCTTATCAACAATGTGCACTGACAACCACACCTTTGTCCACACAACACAACTGACTCTGCCATGACGGTATAAGGAAAAGAAGTCCCGAAATACAATTACTAGCTACTGTGCATTGTGCTTCTAATGTGAACTAGTTGTGTTCTAAGTAAGAATCAAAATGGCGCCAATCAGGGTTATTTTGGCCACACCTGAGCATGCCTTTCAATTAGAATAGAGTACATATTAATGACAGCTCCAGGTGATTGAAATTAACAGTGCTTGAACGGGGGAGTCTGAGTTTTCAGAGAGTACATAAATATGATTATTTTATTGCACGTGTTCCTCTCAAATGATGGCAGGCGACCTGACAGCAATGCAGTCAGTGCCTGTGATGTGTGTCCCATCCCTGAATACATAGGAGCGTCAATGTAATCACACAGTAATTCACTCTAAGTCTACAGCATTTCTCATAGTGTGGGGCAGACATGAAAGGCCCTGGGTTTATATTAGTAAGAAGCCAACCTACAAAATACTTTGTGTGCCCAATGCTCTTTGGATTTGCTATAATTTAAAAGTCAATTAACATACTTAGGTCTGGGCTGTTATAAACCTGTCCAAGACTCAGGCATTAATTTATTATGTAAAGGAAATGACATGGTAAATATCCTTTTAAAATGTTCACAGTTTACTGCGACACAAGCAATCAGAGTTAATTTCACATCAGTTGTCACACAGCCATGCAGGCTGGCAGAACCAAGTTTAGTGCCTATTGTTGTGACATGAAGTGAATAATTAATGCAAAATTCATCATGATGATGACTTTTTGGATACATCCCTCTGCCAGGCAGAAATGTATGATTAATGAAGAAAGAATCAAGAGAGTGAAATTGTTTAAGGATGTTGGGTTGCCAAAAACCCAAAATAGATACAGGCAGCTAAAAGCCCAAATACCCGGAATCGAGCCTCTGGACAGCTAGAAATATCCTTCTGCCAGTGGAAACATATAATATTAAAGCTGCCGTCAAATCATATCATGTGAAAGACGTTCTAGCCATCATACAATGTGTTACAGATATGGGGCTAAGGGTGCAAGAAGGGTACATTCACGAGCATAGTTGGGAAACTTCACTCTGCTTTTAGTAAAGTCATCTGAGAAGATCTGACTTGGAGCGACAAGAACTTAAAAATCAAGAGTATGGGAAAATTGGGAATATTGCAAAATGCGCATAATATTTGCAAACTTATACCCAGTAAAACAAATTCTTTTTACAGATTTCTCAAGATTTGTTTCTGAGAGGCTATCTGTATTCCTCGCACAGAAAGGTCAAATGAGATACTGGCAGGGAACTTGAAAGAGAAAATGCCTCTTGACAAGACATTTTGGGCCAGATGTATCAACATTATATTTTGCGAGCCCTTAATAGCGAATTTTACCGATTCTCTATTATGGACTCGCAAAATGCAATGTATGTATGTTTCGCATATAAAATTGCGATTCCTACATATTCCTTACTAGCGAATTGCAAATTGTGATTCGCTATTAAGGAATGCCTTCCCATTCATTCCTATCAGGCACATGCATCAAGAAAGGCTTTTGCGAGTCCTTAATTGCGATTATTAAGGAATCGCAAATAAATACTCTTAAAAGCCTATGCATGTAGGAATCGCTATTAAAATAGCGATTCCTAAACATTCCTTAATTACGACTCGCAAATTGCGACTGGCAATTAACGAATGGCTTCCAATTCATTCCTATGGGCCCACAGGCCCATAGGAATGAATGGGAAATTGCATGCGCAATTTGCGAGTACCAATAGGTACTCGCAAATTTCACATACAATTAAGGGTGCAAAGGTGTCAAAATGACACCCTGTTGCACCCCTGAAATTGTGATGTGCACCCATTTTGCGCACATATATGCCCCAAGGGCATGTGTGTGTGTAACCTGAAACCAAAATGCACTTTAGTGCATTTTTCAAGGTTTTTGCAAAATACAGACTATTTGCGGCCCCAAATAGCAAATTCGCTATTTCTAAGGGCTGCTAGCATTGCATTTAAGGAATCGCAAATTGCAATTCTTTAAATGCAATCGCAATTTAAGAAATCTCAGTAAATTGCGATTTCTTAAATTGCGAGTGTCTAACACTTTAATGCATCGCAAAAGGCGTTTTTGCGGGTGCAATCGGCAGATTTTTGCGAATCGCACCGTTTGCACTCGCAAAAACCTTTGATGCATGTGCCCCTATCATCCTAGAGGCCCAAAGGAAAGAAAAGGATTGCATTTGCGATTTGGGAGTACCAAATAGGTACCTGCAAATTGTGCATGCAATTTCAAGGGTGCAAGGGGGCCAAAAGGCCCCCCTGATGCACCCCCAAAAAAGGTAAGTATGCACATGTGGCCACATACATGCCCTAAGGTGTGTGAGCAACATGGCACTTAGAAAAATGCTAAAATTTGCATTTTTCTAGGAATTTGCAAATTGCCACCAACTTGAAGTTGGTGATAATTTGCAATTCCTAAATGCAAATTCACAATTTGCATTTGATACATGAATTGCATTTAGGGAATCACAAATTGCGATTCCCTAACTGCATTCATGATTTAGGTAATCGCAAAAAATTGCGATTACCCATATTGCGAATGCCAAGAGTTTGATACATTGCAAAATGCATTTTTGCGTTCTCAAACAGGACGATTCTGCGAATCAGCCCGTTTGTGAACACAAAAAGCATTGATACATATGGCCCTTTGTCCTCAACCGAATCTCCTGCAAGCAAAAATCAAGGAACATTTCATGCTGTGAAAAATTGTAGGAAATGTCCTAATTTTCGGTAATGCAAATTTTGGAATTATGCTGCATTACGTCAGTTCAACAAAAAATGTACCGATGCCTTTCAAAACGCACCCAGCCGCTGGTGCATTGGAATTCCTAATGGTGTTCTGCCTAATACCCAGTGCCTTGTATGTTCCTTCACCACAGCAGCAATGGTTAACTTCTGAAACTGTCTTTATTTTAAACTTTTCCAGCTTTGCGCACTCCACCCAGAATTCTATTTTTATTTTGCGAAATTGTGAGTCAATAAGAAAGTCACTTTGCGCACCTCTAGTGGGACCAGTGTCAGAAATCAGAGCTTATAGCAGCAGTATTTTATTCTTCTGAAAATTCATTTCAGACCTGGAGTTTTTTCTTCTCGTCCATCTTCATCACTTGTCATATGAGTGCCAACCTTCAGCTCTTCACACCTGCAGTATTCAAGGTCTACAACAACACTGGGAACAATGGTCCTTCTCTAACACTGTTAACATATACATCAGGTTGCCCGACAATAGACTCTGCAATGCATCCAATAGCAGCTGAGGAAGAGGGTGTCTCTGTACCAGAGGACCTGGCAGCTGATCCCCTTTGGCATGGTCAGCATCTTTATCCTCAGTATGTCCCTCACCGGGTGGGAAGAAGGTGAGGGTCCATCAACCATCAGTAACAACTTTAGCTGCCTAGTGTGTTCTGAAACACTGCAGTTCTGAATCTTTTTTTTTCAAAAACTTTTTATTGAACAGAGCAGTAGGTACAAGGAATACATAATATATTTAACATCAATATTAAAACCAATTGTGCAAAACCGAAACGACAGCTTCACAATACATTAAAAAAAAAAAAAAGCTATTGCAGTAGCAGCTAATCATATACTTATTCGCAAATTAACAATGTGCAAATTTATCTTGAAAAGAGCAGCAATGGAAAAGGTTACTAGTGCATCTAAAATACAATACCAATAAAGTGCTAGTGCCTTATTATCCCCTAAAGCCGTCATAACTGCAACATCCTAAAAAAATATGGCTGTAGCGGCTGATAACAACATTGACCAATAATGAAGAACACGTCACCCTAGAAAATGCAGCAACTAGAAAAGTGCTAGTGCTTCTAAAATACCATATAGAGAAAGTGCTAGTGCCTTATAATGAGAGCTGCTACATCAATTTACAAAAACGAGTGTTAAGGTTCCTCTTTTAACTTTTCTAAAGCGTTAAAAAACTTCAATTTTTTTTCACATTTCCTAGTTGCCCCCACCCGTCTAGCATAGGCTTCTTCGAATTTTCGAGTCCTTCTCATTTTATTGAACCATTTCAAATGAGAGGGGGCTTCACTAGATTTCAAATTCTGCAGAATTAGAGAACGGGCTACCGTACAAGAAATAAATATAAAAGACTTTTCGGCCTCGGATAACCTCGCTCCATCTCTGCAAAGTTCAAACAAAGCGGCTTCGACCTCGAGCAAAACACTCTTCCCGATTGCTTGCTCGATATCAGAAAAAATTGCCTCCCAGAAAGGCCTCAGCCGTGGACATGCATAAAAAGTATGGTGCCATCCACCTTTCCCATCTATCTGGCAGCGAAAGCACTTGTTCTCTGCTCCCGAGAATCTTTTTTTTAGGGAGGCAGCAGTTAAATGGGAAAGCCTTCGTGATAGGAAGGCCATCCTTTTAAAGTTTGCGGCACACAGTGATTTACTTCCTAGATAACAGATGGCCTCCCAATCCTTCAAAGCCAGCCTACATCCTATCTCCCGAGCTATTTTACCCAAATTGCTCTCTATCACGGGAGCTTGACCCTGTTGATGTAACAACCTATACCAGTTTCCCACACCATTAATATTGGCCCCGTATAGAGCTACCACAAGTTGATTAGGGGCATCCAATATACCACATGTATTTTTTAACAAATGAACAACTCGTAAATATTCAAAGAAGGCCGGTTTCCAGTGGCTCTCCACCCTTGCCACTACTTCCTGCCAGGAAATCGGCCTGAATTATAAAATTTCTTAGCTCGGATAATCCACAGCCTTCCCAAATATTAATATGTCTTAATTGCAGCTGGAGACCGAGACTAGTACATTCTCTCTTTTTTCATTATTGAAGACCCGAAGAGCCCATTTTTTTTAAAAAAAAGTACTGAAGTCTAAAAAAGTAATCTTTTAACCCCTTCAGCGCGGCGCGGATTTCCGCGCCGTGCTGAAGGTTCTGTGCGTGGGTGGGGCCATGACGGAGCGGTTCCGTCATGTGCACAGCGCAACCGACGCTCATGACGGAACCGCTCCGTCATGAGCGTCCAAGGGGTTAAAGTCTTGTATTGTGTTTTTTAAGGGAGTTTGGAAGTTTTTAAAAACACTAGAGTTTGTGAACCAATTTCTTGTGTCATCTTATCTATAAAAAAGCTGTCTCTGGTACATTTAGATCCCATCAGACCAGACACCAAATCTAAAAAAGCGGCCTTATAGTATGTTCTCAAATGTGGCAAAGCCAAGCTCCCTTGTGCGATAGGTAGTTGCACCAGTCAATTTCACCCTTGGAACTTTCTTGCCCCAAACTAATTCCCTGAGTAAGGTTTCAATTTCCCTAAAATAAGACAGATTTATCTTGATCGGGACATTAGTGAACAAAAAAATAAGCAACGGAAGTATGGACATTTTAATTAGCGAAACCCACTATCGATAGGGGGAGTAGTATCCATTGTTCCAAAAGATTCTTAATCTTATCCTTCATTCTTAAATAGTTCAATTCGTATAGCTGTTAGTACTGGCTAGATACAAATATCCCGAGATATCTTATAGGGTCAGACTTAGTTGCTTGTATCTTTAAGAAAGATGGAAAAGAGTTCAGAACTGCGTTGAGGGCAAGGACTTCGGTTTTATTCGCATTTATTTTATACCCGCCGATTTGTTCAAAATTCAAAAATTCCCTTAAAACTGTTTCAAAATTGTCTTTATCGGGAGTCAGGTATAAAATAATGTCGTCTGCAAAAAGTTTCAACTTGGCCATGCCAGGGATCGGTGGTTGAATAGCAGCATTAATTCTTATTTTGATAACCAAAAGCTCGATAAAGAAGGTAAAAAGCAATGGAGAAAGTGGACAGCCCTGCCTGGTTCCACAGTTTATTTTTATGGTTCCTGCTCGACTTGAATTTATTACTACCAGAGCCATGGCTCCCTGATAGATATTGCGTAACATATTAACGACCTGGGCAGGAAAACCAAACCGACCAAGGGTAGCAAACAGGGTTCTCCAATTCACAAGGTCGAAAGCTTCCACAGCATCAACCATTACAATACTTGCCGGAATAAGATTTGTGTTAAAATAATCCAAGGCATGTATTAAAAACTGAGTATTGCGCGTCATTAATCTACCTGCTATAAAGCCAGTCTGATCTCTGTGAATTGTCTCTAGGGCGGCAAGTAAAAATCGCTCTGACCATACTTTCATCAGAATCTTATAGTCGGAATTCAAAAGACGGATGGGTCTATATAAATTTACATCTACAGGGTTTTTATCTTTTTTAACAAAGGACACAATTATTGCTTCTTTAAACCTGTGGGAACTAAACCACCCTTTTTAACAATGTTACATTTTTTTTAAGGGAGTAATTAGTTCTTTTAAAAAAACTTTATAAAACTCGATAGGGAAGCCATCCTGCCCACAAGCTTTCGCCCCAGCTGTTGTTTTAATGGCTGCCGATATCTCTGCGGCTATCACATCCGAACCCAATTCGCTGACCCGATTATCTGACAATTTGGGAACATTCATATTTATGAAGGATTCCTGGATCATCTCCTTCTCCACTAAATATTCAGTAGAGTAAAGCTGGCGAAAATGGTCCACAAACATCTGGGGGATCAGGCCGCTATTAACTACTTCTCGAACAGTCCGGGGGTCTAACACTTTAGATATTATAACTGATTCTTGTTTTTTCCTTGTCGAGTTTTCCAAGAATTTACCAACTAGTTGACTTTCTTCATACACCCTTTGTTGAAATATTTGTGAGTTACAGACCTCTTCTAAAATGAAAAAGTCCCTCAACGCTGTTTTTGCCTGCTAATATTGATTTGGGAGAAGATGAAGTTGAAGAGCGTATTCCTGTTCCACCTCTGCTTGTAATTTAACTATCTTAGTCCTCTGGGTGTTGGACTGGGTGGCCGTAAAGGCTATTATCTGCCCACGGGCTGCCGCCTTAAACCTCCCCCCACACTGAGAAGGGTGCTGCGGAATTCTCATTGATCTGAAAATATTCCAAGATCCACTCTCTAAACCTTTTTACCCAGTCCTCATCCTGCAAAAGGAGACGGTCCAGCTGCCACCTGGGCCGCTCCCTACTTCCTCCCCCGAGCACCATTTCTATTCTGACATAAGCATGATCCGAAAAAGGGTTGCATCCAATGTAAGCCTCTTGAACCTTGAGGGATCTAAGTGTTAGAAAGAAATCAATTCGAGACGCCGTACGAAAACGGTGTGAGTTAGGCCTGGGCAGTAAATTCCGTTCCACTCGCAGAATTTGTGGAATTTGGGTAATTTCGCGTTCCGCGGAGAACGCGAAATTGCTCAAAATTCTGCATTCCGCGACTTCGCGAAATTTTTTGCTTGTTTGCGTTCTAAAAAGGCGTGTTCGCGAGTTATTTCTCCCCAAACACGCAAACAGCAATTGTGAACAGGAAAAAAGCATCGCGAACAAGCAATTCCGCGTGTTCGCGAAATTTCTGCGTGTTCGCGGAGATTTTTTACCATTTCGCGGAGATTTGCGTAACGCGATTACGCAAATTCCGCCCACCCCTAGTGTGAGTAGCAGGTAAAACATTCCGTGTCTGGGTTGATTTCCCACCACGGGTCTACCAGTTGGTATTCTTGTCTAATGGCTTCCACTAATTTTTTTGTATTTGGTTTTAGTTGTTTTTCCTTAAGTCCTGTAAAAAATTTAAATCCCCTCCAAAAATTATCTGCCCAGGTGCTCCTATCAATAACTCATCAATTTGGACCAGGGGTACAATATCATCCAAAACAGGACCATAATAATTTATAAAATTCAAAAGTTTCCCCTGTAACCTTGTTACCACCCAGATCCATCTACCATGTGTATATCTATGTACTTGTAAAACTTCCCAGGGAAGTTTACTTGAGAAATAAATTGCGACTCCTCTCACCGCAAGGCCTGCAGACGCAAAAAAAACTTTTGAAAACACCTTGGGTATAAATAATTCGGGAGAATTGGATTTCAGATGTGTCTCCTGAAAAAACAAAACTTGGGGATTTAGTGATGTCAGCCATCTAATAAGAGCACCATACTTCTTTTTGTTTAACATTTCATTTGCGTTGACTGATAGGATTTTACATTTACTGGTTTCTATGATTGATTCTTCCATTAGAGTAGGCTCCTGGCCCACTCCATACCAAAACTTTAACTTGTGTGTTTTCTGTACCTTTTGCTCCTACTCTTTTTTCTGGTGTGAATCCCTCCCCAAACCCACCCTTCCCACCCCGGAAAAAGCCCCCCCCCACAAAAGGTGGAAAACCCTGGGTGTCATGTTATCAAACCCTAGGTGGTCCCGCTAATCCCCGAGCCCCCAGCAATTCCTTTAAAGCAATCCAAGGTTAGCTAAAGAATAAACACATCTTATATTAAAGGAAGTGAAGCCCTTTTTCATTACCATATAATTACTCTATCTATATATCATTGCTTTACGCGCTGGATCCTGACGAGATCTCTTTTAACAATGCCTGGGCTTCTTCTAAGTCAGAAAACATGAAAAACTTCCCTTTAACTAAAAACTTCAATTTCAATTGTTGAGCGATTGATGCTTGAGCACCGTGGGCTTTAAACAGATGAAGAATCTTGACAAATTATTGTCTTCTCCTAGCAGCAGCAGCAGTCATATCCCAAAAAATGCGACACTTAGTAGTCTCATTTACCAAAAGCTGCCTCTGCTGGATCGCTCTTGTCAAGATTCTTTCCTTGATACGGAAGTCTGCGAAATTCAACAGGATTGTTCTGGGTATCGTGGAATTGTTAAAAGGTTGTGCTGGGACACGGTGAGCTCTTGTAATCGTGAGATCGCCCTCAAACTCAGGAAGAACTCTCTGTTTAATAAATGAGTTGACCCAAAGGAGGGTTTGGGAACCTTCAATACCTTCAGGAACCTCAACAATCCGGAAGTTGGATCTCTGAGAATGGTTTTCAAGCTCCTCCAATTTGTTCTCCAGGTAGCTTTTGTTTTTAACCACCTCCTTTACTTCTCAAATTACCAAATTCATATGGTCCTCCAACACTGAAATTCTGGCTTCTGCCTCCTGGAGTTTGATGGGAAAGCATGTCATCACTTCTTCGATTTTCCCCAGCCGTTGATGCAGAGAGGCGATTTCTTGTTGTTGGATTTTTTTCATTTCGCGGACCTCATCCAGTATTAAATTTAACATGTCTCTTATATCTAACTGATAGACATCCGAAGTCTTGGTATTTTGGCTAAAATGACTTTGCATACCGGTGGCACCAATACTCATACTTCCAGCCTTGGGACCTGCCTGAGCGGATGCAGCTTCAAACAATTCTTTCCCTTGGGATCCTGGTTGGAGTTGAGGTTGTGCCTGAAGTTTCATTTGGGGAGACATCAAGTTTAATGAAGCATCAAACGCTGTCCTCCTATCCTCATCCATTGCTCCTTGTGCCTGAGCTGGAATTAGCATGGATGGAGTCATCTCTGCTAAGCTTGAGGGAGTTGAAGATGTTGGAGGCACCACTAAGTCTTGTGCTTGGGCTTGTGTCATCGATCCTTCTGAATTATCGGATACGAAATTATGTTGAGGTGCTTCCCGCTCTTTGGGAATCAGGTCTGAAGAGACCGGTTCCGGCCCTGACCCTAATAATAGGCCCTTAGATGTCTCCGAAGCTGGGCTTAAGGAAGAAGATTGTGGAGTGGCTTTTTTAAAAAAAATGGAAATTCCTTCACCTCTTTTGAATTTTCCTTTGGGCTATCTAATACGGAGTTACCTTGTTGAGACTTGATAGGCACAACAGCAACTTCTATCAACTCCGATGTAATAATCACTGGTCCCCCATGTTGCGGAGAGGCGGTGGGGGGCGGCTGTTCCTCCGAGCTTTCAAAAGTACTATCGAGCCCGGGGTAATCAGAGTTGGAGTTAGAGTTCTTTTCCTGATTGGCCCTACGTGCGGCTTCTTTTGCCTGTGCTAGGCATGTTTTTGCCTTGAGGCAGGCCACAGAATCTGGTTTAGTGGCAGCATTAACATTCTTCAGAGGTTTACCCATTTTTATCCCCCTCTTCAATCTCAATATGTCAGTGTCTCTTCTTTCTTTGGTTTAGCTTCCTCTCCCCTTTTTTTTCCCCCTTAAATTTTCTTAATTCTATTACTTGTGCTTCTTCGTGTCTTTTTTTTTTGTATCTCCTGTTTCCGTCCCCCTCAGGCTCTCTTATTCCAATTAGTCCCAGATATCTCCCCGGGTGTCTCCCCCCAGTGCTCCGTACCTGGATTTATTTCCTCCTCTTCCCAGAGACTCCTCGTCTCGTTTTTCCCGTCTCCCGCTCTAATGGGCCGCCCGACCGCCGTCCTCTCACCATCTCTGGATACCACACCGGCTGCCTCCAGAAGACCAGACCGCCGCAGCATCAGGAAGCACCGGCTCAGAATCGCTCAGAGTCGAGCGGGCGCCTCCATTTACTTCCTCCGACAGTGGCGTTCGATGTCCGGCAACCTCAGTTCCTGAATCCTTGGCACTCTTCACAACCTGCTTCGGGGGTCAGAGAGTCTCAGAGAGTCTCACGTCTTGCCACCGTCCTCGGCAAATAGCCCAGCATGGATCACCTGGAAATCACCCGCATCGCCAAAACACTGAGAACGCAGAAAACGTCAGCCAGGTACGAGTCGCCATTACTGAGGGAGGGGCAGCGGGTCACCTGTGGCTACTCGGAGGCGTGGTTCTCCATAGCCATTCCTATTTTTTCGATATTCTGAATCATGAAGAGAACTCACTGAGAACTTGCATCTGAGGGACTTCCATTAATTTACATCTCTTACCCATTTCTCATGTTCTGTTTGGAGATTGTGCAATCTGTTAATTGGGAATTAACTTCGGAAATGCCCAGCTTTTAACCTTAGAAATTTGCAATACTTGCTAAATGTTGACATTAGCTAACCTACAAGTTGAAGAAATCTGATCACATATCAGGAACAATTTTGTTTCCGATCTTCCTATCATGTGGCAAGTGTAGATTGCATTTTCATGAATCATTCACGTGTCTATTATCGGTTAGGACCGAGGTGTTACATTTGCTGTTTTTGGTCCTCCATTTCCAGAGTGACTAATGAAAGAATTAGTCATTCAAAATGTATGGCTTTAAGCCCTGGAACACTTTCCCCTTACATCATAGTCAAATTGGCAATCATCTGCACTTGTGGAAGATGCTGAAACTCTTTTTATTCTGTTAATCGGTTGTCCTTCTTGTAGATGCTGGCAGTAATTCTTTTAGTCTACCTACAGCCAAAATGATACTAGTGTGCATATGCTTGGTAAATAGCTGAAATCAATTAATCAATGTGAAAGGGTGGTAGTTTAAAATCAATTATCTCACCTTTTATTAATGTCCTGATCATAAATTAAGGAATTAATGATGAACTGACATCTTGCAATGTATTTTCTCATCTTGACACTTTCTTCAATCAGACATATAAGATGTTCATTTTTGTCTTTCACTGATGAGAGTTCTTAAAAAATGACAGGACCACATTCCCACCTTCAATTTGATCAAATGAACAGTTTTACTTTACAAATGACTATGTTCGGACTTTTTCTTTCACTGTATCTATTTATTCATTTTATTTTTGAAAATACATATAGTATCATTGCAGTGCAGTAACTACAGAGTTGCAATCCTTAAATTTCCATTAAGCTTGCACAAAATGTGGCCGTACTTCCTTATCAATGTGTCTCTGGAGTCAGGAAAGAACATAAAAGGTTCATAAACAAATAACCATTGAACAGAGTGAGCCTAAGAAAGCCACATAGAAAAGAAAACACAATGGGTCAGCCTCTAACGTGTACGTCAGTGTGGGGAGGGAAGCAAACGGACCCCATGAAGGAGTAGTGGGACCCCAGCAGGAGAACCTGGTAGCAGCCGTGTACCAGGTCTGGCCCCTTGTATGAAAGGTCCATCCATTACCCCAGCAGGGCTGATGAAGTTGCATTGACCATTCTTCTTGCAAGTTATTTCAGTGTGTATCTAAATCTTCAAGGAGGTCTGGGGTCAGACTTAGCTTCTAACTTTGCTAGGAACCCGTCCCACTGCGTGCATTGGGATCCCAGACCTCATGCAGCCTGGTAGCCTCACCGCACGTTAAGTTGTGCATAGGCCCAATTGCACGGGTCCCTCAGTCAGTCCCCGAGTCCTGGACCTGTCACTGCTTTCCAGAACGTCACTATGCACCGCTTCACCAGTACCTGCGCTAGATCAACAAATGTAAAGACCTGTTTTTTTTTGTGTGCACGGTCAACCTCAATAGGCACGTCTTGGTTTCTTTTGGAACCAGCCTCCTCAACAATTCGGAGAAGCAGCCTAGCACTTCCTCTCAGAATCGCGTTTACACTGGACAGAACCACACCATATGGATAAAGTTCGCCTTTGTGGCAGCACATATCGGACATTTCACCAACACCTCTGGGTACATTCGTTCTATTCTCTTAGGGATCAGTTATGTGCAATACAAATAATTAAATTGTGTGTACTTCCATCTAGAGTTTTTGGGAAACTGGCCGTACCCTTCTGAGGCATTGTGTCCAACTGATGAAGGACAGCTCGTGGCCTGTGTGTGCCTCCCACCATCCCTTCAGGCCATCCAGCTAGTTCACCAGTGGGTGTATCAAAGTGACATACAGATAGGTGACTGCCCTTCTGGCCGTGTCATATGTTAGCGTAACCAGTAAAATTGGCAAAGTATCTGGAACGTTTTACCCTGTAGCCCAGGTAGCTGTTGCCTGTTGTGTTAAGGCATTATACAGTAGAAGTTGGCCTGCACATACATTATACACCGCACAAAGGTCATCTAAAGTTCTCAAGTTCCATTTAGCAAAGTTTATTTGATGAATGCACAACATTTATCACTGTCAGTCTGGGGCTTTCAGGTGGAGACCAGAGTGGCAGCTCTAGTGAAAATGGAGGGGGAGGTAGGTTGCATTTTTTGTATACATAAGACTGCTAGCACAATTTCACCATTTTCAGTAAAGCATGGTCATCTTTTTCCCTTTACCAGTTCTCATCAACCAGTCCAGTACATTGCACCATTATATCCATTGTCTCCATGTTGTTTGTCACTGCCAACCATCTAATGGGCCATAATAGCTGTGCATCCACATCATTCAGTTCATGATTAGGGACTCTTAGTCTCACCTCTCCAGAGGTGCATATAATCTCTTTAGTGCCACTCTATGATGGTTCTTGCCCTAGACCAAGAGGGTGAGCAGTGAGACAGCAGACCTCCAAAGAAGGATTCTTTAGCACCATCAGTAAAGCTGCAAACAAGTACAGTTGTCTGGGCAGCACCAGTATTTTGGCCACCGTTATGCGCACTACAGTAGGTAATGGTAAGGCCATCCAAAACAGCAAGGACTATGTAATCAATGCGAGGGCTTTTCCAAGCTATCATCGATCAGGTCCCTCTCCTCATGGAAAATGTTGTCAGCCAGGTACCTAATGGTCTTGAGTTCTAGCCGTAAATCCTATGTGGGACAACGGAATTGACGTCTCTCTGGTATACTGCGTAAAGGAAATAAGCAAGACTTTTTTAGTTAAGTCTCAGCCTTGATGATATACCGAAAGCAACAAGACAGATACATGAGAGTAACCAGGCTGCCATCGTGGCATTGTAGCAAAGGTAAATGAGGGCATTTTTATCATAAAAAGACACTACATGCCAGTCTCTGCCCACTAAAATTCCCTAGGTTTAGTTCTTAGCAGGCCCATCAGGGGCTCCATTACTAATGCAAACTTAATGTGGTTGAGACAGGGGTGTTCCCTTTCCCCTGTCTCGTACCCCGGCATATCCGGAGTACCTCAAATATCATCCCACATGTGCTTACTTTTGCCATCGGTTCTACGTACAGGAGCTGCACCCAATAGCAAAGTCCTAGGCCAAGCACTAGTCTCCACAGAAAGATGACCCAGTGCTCAGTCTGGTCTCTCATATACCAGTGTATTCTTGTCCCTTCCCGTTAGGTCTTCCTCTGCAGCAGAAGGGTGTTAAACTTATTGGACAACATACCCATCTAAGCCACTTCACAGGTGTGGGGCACTAAGATTTCTTCATGGCCTTCCTATTGCTTTAGTCAAATTTATCCAATTAAAGGTGTTTTGAATCACACACTCAGTATCACTTAATTCTGGAACTCTTCTGCTAGCTACATAATTTTTAAGGTCACAAAATATTTCAGGCTACAACTCATCCTAAATTCAGAATGCAAATTCAGACTTAGGTAAATTGGCAGAAACATGGTTGACAGCAATAAAGACACGAATTTCTCGAGAAGTCTGAGGAAAGTGTTTTAAAATATCAGACCATGTGTTATACCAACTATACTTTATAGACAGGTATATCATACTTTTCCTAAAATCTTTCACACTCTAAAGTAGCTGTTCCTAGTTAGACTGAGAACTTCCTCAGATTATTTTTGCTGTGAATCCCCAGATGATGATCTTTCTTATGCTTTTGTAAATTTCCCTTTCATGCAGAAACTCTGAGAAGTGGTTATTCCTAAGATTATTTCAATTTATGATGCAAATGTGTTTGTTATCTTTGGGTTGGATTTCAATAGCAGTTCATTGACATGCTTGATTATTGTACTCAATAGAAATTGATCGATAAGGGTGAAAGGCTAAAGTCCTATCATCAGTTCTACAACTAGATGCAGTAACTATGTATTACCAGTGTGTTCTACCACAATGTTGAGTTTTAAATATCAGCCTGACAAAATACAAATACTACAATATCAACAATCTTAGTATTGTGAAGGTAAGTATATGCATAAGTGAATATAGATCTACTATTTCTAACGCCGCATCAAGGTGCCTTGCTGATACATCGTCTAGGCACATTGAAGTGGGGTTAAGAATAGGTAGTTGGTTGATCTTCACCCTGGGACCCTGGATTACATTGCAGCCCCAGTTTCCTTCATGAACTTTGAGCTAGGAAGTTCTCGTCTCTTACCTTCGAAACTCAGAGTGTGTCAACAGTCTAGGGGTTCTTCATTCAAAGAAGCAGGAACACAACAGAAGACAGACTGTCAACCTCTGCAAATCTCCTCAACTGTTGTAACGAGAAGAGCACCCATGGCACTGTACTGCAATGGGTAGGGGAAGTAACAGATGACTTTGGAAGTTTGGAGTTAAGGGGTGCCAGCATAGGCAACAGTGTTTTCAAAGCTGACAGGGCTGCTGACGCTGATTGAAGGAATTTGAGAATATCACGTAGAGAGCCTAGAGTTTCTTTAATGAATGGAGGAACATGTACTATCACTTTTATTTCTGGTATGATGTCTGGAACTGTCCTTAGAAACAGGTTTTCTTTTCTCACTTACTTGTGGAAGCTACCACTCATGGCAAGAACTGGAGTAACAAGATCAGTAAAAATCCTGAAAATTAACACCAGAAGAGCAGACACCAGAAGACAGCAGGCGGAGCCCACATGATCTGCTGCTAGGTTGCTCCTTGACCCTCCCCTATTTCCGGATGAGGATTTCAGCAAGCCATGAGTTTCAATCCATGAGGTAACATTGAATCTGAGCCATGTTAAATCTCCACCACATCTTTACTATATTCCTGACATTAACGATTCACACGGGGGCTGTGAATTAGCGGGAAAATATGGAGAAACTTGCTAATGGTGGTAGTTGTGGGCGTTGGCCTCGGCATTTGAAATTGAGAGATTACAGTGACTCGAGTAATCAGTGTGGATGTCTTAGGTTTCCGGGACATGCCCACTGGACAGAGGAAACTCTTCTTTTCTTCACCACAAGCTCCTCGACATGGTTAGTGCAGGCACGAAGTTCGCAGGGATAATTTGAAGCCCAAAGGTGAGTGACTATTGAATACAAGGATTTGGGATGGGTGGTCTTTCTCCTGGACTTATATCAATCTGAATGCACTTCCGATTCTTTAGTCAGTGTACTCCTCTATCTGCCTGGCCGGATAACTTAGTTGGATATTGAAAAATGTGACAGCTACAATCAGAGGGGTTCCTCAGGAGGCACAGGACTGTCCACTTAGAATTCATTTTGATAAATCATTACAATTGGATCAGACCTGGATAGGAAAAAATAGAAATTTTATTAAGGAATTCTTTCAGATTCATTGAAACTCAATCCAAGATTTTGTTGTTTGGGAGGCCTTCAAAGCTATTTTTTTATGACACGGGTGTTAGCCTGCAAATCTAATTTGAGTAAGGCATGAGGTAGGCGAATATGGGACTTGCAATCAGAAATTGATGTATCCACAATCACTGTAGGTACTTTATATTCCAGTTCTGGTGACCAAATAAGAAATCTAAAAAAGGATGAGAGCAATGCAGTATCTTAGAGACTACTTTATGACTTAGGGCATCTGCAACCTTAGAAATTACGAACAGAAAGTCTATAAGAAAGCCAGCTGATTGGAATATTTCTTGCTTGGTAGACTAAGAATAAGAAGAATAGTAATATCATTGGTGAGATCTTGAATCCAGCTACTAATGTTCAAGCAGCAAGAGTGAGGAGATTGCAGAGATTTTTCTTCAGCATTATAAGGACCTCTATGAGAGAACAGATTATGTCTCCTTATCAAGACTTGATCAATATTTTAGCCCACTCAATTTGCCTAATTTGACGAAGGCACAAAAGGACACCCTTTTGGAAACAATAACTGTTTCAGAAGTAGTAAAGTCACTAAAAGAAATGGCTAATGCAAATGCTACTGAAAATTATGGTATTCCAACTGAAGTATATAAGAAGCTTGCGATTGAACTGCTTCCTTTTTTTTTTTTTAAATAGTTTTTATTCGTCAATAAACACATAGATTGCAGGCCCCTGAAATCCCAGAGGTACCTGCCAAAGCATTACAAACATAATATCATTTATGTTTTTCATTAGTAAAATACATGAAGATGCACTTCATAAGAAAAACAGACCCCTGACCCCCTCCACCAACTCCCGGATCCCCCCCCCCGACCGCACCAAACCATGACCAACAAGCAACATCCTGTATGAGCATAGACTAGACAGTTCCTACCCCGGGCCCAGATTAAGCCGTACCTCCCCAGGGGAACTAAAGAGACCCCTCTTCCCGCTCCTCCGGGACTGGCTCCAGGGGGATACCCCTGTAATCTGCCCAACGCTTCCATATCTTATAATGTTTACATGGACACCCCCTGGCTGCAGATATGGGGAGCTCCAAACCCATGCTAAAGTCCAGACCCCTCTTCCACACGTTCAGAGAGGGGGCCACCGGAGCCTTCCATGCCCGGGCGACATCCCTCTTGGCCAGCGTGAGGTCCAACAGTAGCAGGTGCCTCTTATATATGTTTCCTCCAATATCAGCCATGACGTGCAGGAGTGTCAGCTTAGGGTCTGCGGGAAGATCCCAGCCCAGCACCTCGGATAGGCAGGTCAGCACCCCTCTTCTAAAACGGGATAATGAAACACAGAGCCATACCGTGTGATAGAAGGAGCCCTCCTCCCGCCCACATCGGAGACACTCTGGAGATGCGATCAGTCCCACCCGCCACAGCCTCCTACATGTAAAATAAACCCTGTGCAAGTATTTAAATTGAATAAGGCGTAGTCGAATAGCTATGGCTGCCCCGCGGGGCGAGGCCAGCGCCTCCATCCAGTCCGTCTCATCGAGGGGACCAACATCTCCCTCCCATTTCCCCTTTAGATACTGGAGCGAGGAGGAGCTGTGAATGACGAGCGTTCTGTATATCTTGGAAATTTTTCGCTCTTGGAGGTCCCCCATGAAGAGCTTCGCTTCCACAGGGCTAAACTCAGCTATGGAATCCAAACCCGCTAGGCTGGGGGAGAGTGCATGGCGGAATTGGAGGTATCTATAGAACTGTGTCCGGGGCATGCTGAATTCTTGTTGTAGATCTTGAAAGGACTTCAAGGCATACCCCCGTACCACATCGCCTATGGTGGAGATGCCGATCCGATACCACCCCTCAAACCCCGACAGGGCCGCCATCTGTGGTAGTCGCCCATTGTGCCACAGGGGGGTTTCCCGCGTGAGCACGTTCCACCACCCAATTCGTGTCAACGCCTGGCGCCAAATCTGAAAAACTACCTGCGTCGCTGGTGGCAACCGTGCCCGATACGGGGCGGAGTATAGCAGGGTATGTAGTGTGTGGAACTGCTTCCTTTTTTAACATATTTATTTAATCAAATTAGAAAAAGAATCAGTCATTGTTTGTTTCCATAAGGAGGACCAACCGAGTATGAATGTTTATTCCTAAAGACCAATAAGTCTTTTAAAATCAGATTATAAATTGTTTACTAAAATATTGGCAGCTTGAATAAAGCCAATTGCACAAAAATGATCCATAAAGATTAAAATGGCTTTTTGCTGAATAGAGCAACAGCTGCTAATACACATTATATGATTAAAGCCATAGATTTGTTTTCAAGCACTCAATTGAAAGCCACTATATTGATGATTGATGCCAAGAAGGCCTTTGATTTAGTGAATTGGGAGGCCCCTTATTTTCTATATTAGCAAAATTTGAGTTCCCTGGTCAATTTTTAAGAAAGCTCGAGAACATATATCAAAACGCGAAAGCCAGAATAATGATTAATCAAAAAAGAAATAGGCTCTGTGACAATTAAAAGAGGCACCTGTCAGTGTTTCCCAAAGTCCACAATCCTTTATACGTTTTTCATCGATCCTTTGGTAGTGAGGCTCCATAACATGGACTAGGTTGCTCCGCCACTAGAGGAAATGGCAAAAATCAAGCCTTTTCTCCCAACTTCATTTTGTATTTAAATGCTGAAAAGGCTGATATTCAAGGAGTTTTGCATGAAATTCAAGAGTATACCTGTGCTATGAAATCAATCATTCAACAAACAAACGTTTATTGTTTAATGCAACAGCCAACAATCTCCCTCAAGATCTTCAACACCTTTTTTTTCTTCAGCATCAACTTCACTACTTGGGAATTTTTGTAAAGGACAGCTTTATGGAGCTATTTCAGCTTAGTTACCCTTCCATCACTAAAAAACAGTCAAAGCCTTGCTGAATACATGGACTTTACTTTGATTATTGCTGATTGGCCAAGGGGCTTTAATCAAAAGGTCTATTTTACCATTGTTTTTATTGCTTTTCATGAATGTCCATATAAAAAGTAATAGTCCATATTTCAAAGAGGTAGATTCACTTTTAAGGAAGTTTATTTGGAACAATAAACATCCCAGGGTTCAGTTTCCATTCTAACAAGTAACTGAAGAACAGGGAGGATGGGCACTACCCCACTTGCAGAATTATTTTCAGGCATCATTCTTGGATAATATTGTCAGGATAACTCAAGAAGTAGAAGTCTTTGACATCTTTCTATTAACCCAGATGTTGAAAGAGTATGCAATTGACCTACCAGCCTTATAAAAAACAACATAGCTTCCAAAAAAGACTAGTTATAAGGTGCTTTATGGAGTCGAAAGTTGTATCAAACATATAGGCATATGTACAAGGAGTTAACGCCGCAGTAGTGGCAATTTTGACGTTACAGCGGCTTTTTTTATAGCTGTGTTTACAAGTCGCCGCTAACCACAGTTAGCGGCGGTTTTCTGGCGTAAACGTGCATTTTTGCAATCTCCACTTCTGTTAGCGGGACTTAACAAAAAATAGATGCAAGGTAGGCGTTCCCGAGCATAAACTACTGCTAACCCCACTTTGCGATATTTACAAGCAATTCCTTGTATGGTGCAAAAACAAAAAAAGCTGCCTCTAACTCCAGTAAGAGGCAGTTTTTTAAGACCAGAAAATAGCTGATCCTAAAAATTGTGCAAACATTTGGTGCCTCATTTCAGAATGTTTTGGTGCTGGACAGCTCTGCAAGGAATGTTGCTGCACTGTCCTCCAACAAAACTGTAGGGCAAAAATGTGCACCATCAATAAGATAGGGCGCATTCCTGGGTCTCATTCATGAAAAGTGTTGCATCGCTGCGACAAAACAGCATTGCAACACTTTTCACTATGCCCTTCTTGCGACCCCATGGATTCGCTGTATTCACTATGTGGCGCTCCATGTCGCAATTAATGACAGATACGTCTGGAATCCTGATGTATCTGTCAGCGCTAAAGTGACATATTGCTGCTGTTGTGTCGCAAGCATGATGCAACTCCAGCAATGCATGGGGCCAGCCTATCCCTGTTGCACTGCGTCACCCTTACGCCTGCCATGAGGCAGGCGTAAGATACTTTCGCAGTGGTGTCCTAGAATTGTTGCAGTGAAATCTGATGGATTTCACTGCACCACTCCTATGAGGCTTTTTTGCGTGGGAATGCCCACCCTGCATACATCATACCTGATGCAGGTATAATGTGGCACAGGGCTTCACAAGGTCACGCATATGCCTAGATGCGTCACTTTGCAAATACGGCGCAACGTGGTGCAAGAATCGCACTGCAAGTACGTCAAGAAAATGACGCACCGGCGGGATGAAACTGTCAGAAGGAGCTCATTAATAAGGCCCCTGTCTTTTTCCCCTATGTTGACTCACAATGGCTGCCATGCACCATGGTGCAAGGGTGACTGTGTTACGGAGTTGATTTACGTCTGCAGGTGGGGCTGGACTAGTGGAGGGTGGGAGTGAACCAGTTGGCCTTCTTGGAGTGTTGTTTGCCTGGTCTTTTCTTGAGGGGTGCCAGGGTATCGGCGCAGTTGGAGATCCATCTGTGGAGGTTGTGCACTGCGGTGTTGGCATCTGTAAGCATTGGAGGAGTGGTGGTGCTGAGGAAGTTGACGGGAAGTTCTTCAGTGGCCTTGATCCAACTGAGACGGAGGGGACAATGATGGTGATGGTGTACAGTGGGCGTGGTGAAGGCGTGATTTAAAAAATGATGGTCGTCCTGTGGTGTGGCTGTAGTTGAAGTTCCTACTGGTGGAGAAGACGGGCTTGAACGTGTGTCAGGTTATGTGGGTTGGTGCGGTGACTAGCTGCTTGAGTCTGATGTTGGCGAGGTTCCCCAGGAGGGGGGTGGTGGTCTGGTCACTGGGGTATTCCAGGTGGAACTTGAGGTCTCCGAGTAGGATATAGTCAGTGGTTCAGAGAGCCTGGGGTGCGATGAGGTCTACAATGGCATCAGTGAATGTGGCTTCATGGCCCGGGGGTCCTGTAGATGAGGGTGCAGCAGAGGGTGGTGTTGGGGTTGGTCCGCATCTGGAAGTGGAGGTGTTCCATGGTCACTGTCGGGTCACTAGAGTGGGTGGTCAGTCAGAGTGTGCTTTTTCAGGCAATGGCAATGCCTCCTCCTGGCTGCTCGTGGAGGTCCAGGCGGGTGAATTTGCAGCCGTTGAGGATGGCGATGGTGATGCCTGGTCCAGGCCGGAGGTTGGACCAGGTTTCTGTGAAGAAGGTGATGTCTGAAGAGATGGCATCGAGGATGTCCCAGATTTCTCTTGTGTGTTGTGGAGGGACCACACATTGAGGAGGATGCAGTTGAGCCGGACGGCAGCTCTGTAGGTCGGCTGGGTGGCAGGTGGCACTGCTATGCTGATGTGGCAGAAGGTGCGTTTGCAGTTTCGACAGGTGCAGGGTGCAAGAGAATACTACAGTGTTGCTAGATGGCAGCTGGTGTGGCAACCAGGGTTGATGGCGAGGAGGGTGCTGGTGTCGTAGCAGTGGAGTGTGCTAGAGGTAGGGTCCTTGAGGCTGGGCGCTGTACATGGCCGCACAGTGGCCGCCATTATGTAGTGCTGTGGGGGGGACTGGACAGCTGGGAGGCAGCAAATGTTGGAAAGGACACTGGAGGGGGCGGGGATGTGGGGGGAGCAGGGTTGTGAATATATATTTTTAAATTCTTACCGCGAGGCCGGGTCCTGCACCTTCTGTGCTCCTGCTCTCCTGAGTCTGCCTCCAGGAACAGGAAACAGGCAGCCAGGCTACCTCCCCTATGCCAATCACAACACTGCAATGCAATGCAGTGTTGTGATTGTTCTTGAGCGCCGTGACAAGGTGCTCAGCCAGGGGCTGGAGGGGTGGGCATGCTCTCCATGCAGGCTGTAATGCAGCCTGCATTGCGAGCAGGGATGTGTGCGATGGCTACTTTGGGCAGCCTGAGAGGGCCGACCACACAGTCACTGCGTACTTGAGTGGGCATACGACTTCGCTCCTGCCATGCTTCGTGAGTAGAGCATAGCATGAGTACATCAGAAAGTTATCATCATGTTTTGTTTCCCTTTTTGCACTGCTTGAAATCAGTGAGGTGACACTCTTCAGCTATAGAGGGTGAGCCGCTACTGGGGGTGCGTGACCCACAGGTGCTAGACCTGGGTCCGACTCGAACCCCAGGCCTCGTTTGTGTACCACCTTCTCCTCACCTGGACATTGACACTGTGGTGAAATCTGTTGCGCTCAGCCAGGTGAAATTTCACAAGCCTGGTGTTGGACTTGGCCCTTTTTGCAGGGTCCCCCCTGAAATTTCTACCTTCCTTCTGTATTTTTTCTGACCTGTTGTTGGCTGTTCTATGACTCTGGGCACTTTACCACTGCTGATCAGTGCTAAAGTGCATATGCTCTCCCTACTGTAAAATGTATATGTTGGTTGGATTCCATGATTGGCTTATTTGGTTTACTGTCAGACCCCAGTAAAGTGCACCAGGAGTGCCCAGGGCTTGTAAATACAAATGTGTGCTGGTGGGCTTGCAGCACTGGTTGTGCCACCCACAGAAGCGGCCTAGTAAAATGTGTATAAGGTCTGCCATTGCAGAACCTGCGTGCAGTCTGGTACTGTCATGCTGACTGGGCGAGTGCACCCACTTGCCAGTCCCTAAACCTTCCGTTAACTTCAAATTAGTCACCCCTATGGTAGGCCCAAGGGCAGGGTGCATTGTAAGCATAAGGTAGGACAAGCCCTGATGTGTGTGGCAAGTCCTAATAGTGAATTACAGCCAATTTCGTTTTTCACTATTGTAAGGCTACCTGTTCTCCATAGGCCAGAATGGGCTGTTAGAATTGTTACATTCTATGATCCTAACAGAACCTGGGAACATGGTAGAAAATCGAGTTTAGTATGCCTGAATTCAGAATAATAAAATACATCTTTTAGTAAAGTTTATTTTAATATTCTGTGTTTGCAAATACCACTTTTAGAAAGCTGGTATTTGCTTGCCCAACCATTTCAGCCCGCCTCTGCTAGGATGTGTATCTGCTGTCTAGTTTCTGTGAGTGACAGGGCTGGGGAATTCCAGGAGACAGGCTGGGGCAGCCCGGTGGTGAATAGAGAGATTTACATCCAGATGGGCGGGAGGAGTACACCTGGACTCTGAATAGGGCTGTGCTCTGCCACCACAATGCTGGCTCCACCTCCTGTGGAGCGGCTGATGTCGCTGCCCTGCACTCTGAATGGAAAGTCAGAGACATGTCAACAAAGTGCTCAGGAACTGGTTTGGACTGGGCAAAGGCCCCTCTACCCCAGAGGAACAATGGAATTAGGGGTATAAGTATTGGGACCCTGCTCCCAAGAAATTAGATCCTGCTTGACAAGAAGAACCTCTGCTTGAGGAGAAGGAACTGGGAAAGCTGTAAGGAGGAGTACTGTCCCTGACCTGAGGGATTGGCCTGCAGTGGTTGCCTTGCTGCTGAAGGAGAGGAGAAAGACTACAAAAGACTTTATTTCAACTTGTGCTTAAAAAGATCTCCAAGGGCCTGAGTAGAGCTGGCCTCCTGTTAAGAAGTCCCAGGAACAAAAGGACTTCACCACCAGATTCCCCCTGAACTCTGCTGTGTGAGTTCTGCCCCTCCTAGACTGCTGGAACCAGTTTTGGGGCCTCTGGAAGCTGTGCCTGCTGTTGGGAAGCTGGCTAAGAAGAAAGAAACCAAAGATCTCCACTTTTTCACGCACAGCCGGCTTAGCGAGAACATTTCCGCCGCACCGCTCGTTAGCGTGCAGAATTTTATCGCTGAGGACATCGACGCAGAGCCTGCTGCCACTGAGCCCGATCAGCGCTGGGAAGATCGTCGCCCAGCTCGTTAGCGGACCGAATTTGATCGCTACCAGCCCAAGATCCCCGCTCCGCCTGTTAGCGGGCAGAATTCTATCGCTGCGAACATCGTCGCAGAGCCTGCTGCCCCTGAGCCCGATCAGCGCTGGGAAAATCGTTGCCCCGCTCGTTAGCGGACCAAATTTGATTGCTACCAGCCCAAGATCCGCGTTCCGCCCTTTAGTGGGGAGAATTCTATCGCTGCAAACTTCGTCGCAGAGCCTGCTGCTGCTGTGTGAAATCATCGCAGAACAAGCCAAGATCATCGCACCGCCCGTTAGCGTGAGTAATTTTATCGCTGCGAAAATCGTCGCAGACCCAAGCAAGATAACCGCTGGTGAAATTGTCGCCCCGCTCGTTAGCGAGCCGAATTTTGTCGCATTGTGCCTTAGCGAGGACATTTCTACCGGATAGGCTACACCTCGCTTTTCAAAGCTGGAGTGCCGCTAAGAACTTTTTATCGCATCATAAGGTACTGTGGGTTAAAACGGACGCTAAGGTGAATGATTTTGTCGCTAACCTAAGAACTCTTTCTGAAAGCATATTCTTGAACGGTGTATGTCATTTTTGTCGTTATTTGGTCTTGTGCTAAGCCTTTATATAAAAGATCAGTATTTTTTATATAAATCTAGTGTGGTGTCCATTTGTTGTGTTGTCACTGAGTTACTGTATGTGGTCACAAATGCTTAACCTATAACGCTCTGAGATAAGCCTTGTCTGCTCGCGCCAAGCTACCTAGAGGGTGAGCAGGGGTTATTTTAGGAGTGTAACCCCTTACCCTGACTAGAGGAGAGGGTCCCTGCTTGTCACAAGTACCTACCTGTGCCAACCAGAGATCCCCAATTCTAACACCTGGGTACAGCAGTTGCCGCCAAGTCTGCTGGGGAACCCCAGAGGCAGGTGATGCAACAGGGCCCCCTTAGGCATCAAGTTGCAGCGCTCCCACCACACAGGTTAGACGCAGCTCAGGGGCCTCACCCTCCACAGCGTCCGGCCAGCACAACATCCTCTGGCCTGTGATGCAGAGAGGCGCGACCCACCATTGGTGATCTCCTACGTGCACCCCGGGGTAGTTGTGACGCTAGGTATGTGATGCAGACTTCACCATCAGTTAAGGGTGACTGCTGACACCTCAATGTCTACCACCACGGCCCAGCAACTCCATAGCACCGCAGCATCCCAGTCTGGGTTCCAGATGCAGGCCCAGCGCAGCCGCCAGGCCCCGGGGACTGTCCACTTTCAAGATTTTGGATGCCATGGTGTTGCAAGGAGTGTGCAATGATAGGTGATGCATCACTGGTTTTGCCCAGCAATGCACCTCTTTTCATGATTGTAGCCCTGAATTTCCGTTTTCCCTGGGACTCTGACTGGTCATCCTGGCTATTTGAGGGCTTGGGGGGGGTTGTTGATCTGTGCTGCACTTGGTCCTGGCTGCTCCATTCAGCATTGCATTGGTTTTGTTTCCTATTTTACATTGGAGGTTGACTTATAGGCTATTTTTGCCTCTAGAGGCAAAAAAAGTCACGTTGGGCTGACTAACGTGAGTTTTTTTGCCGCTAATGGGCCTTTCATCCATTTTCGCACGCTAACGTCAGAATTTGTATTGCCTTCACGCTAGTGTTAGCACCAGTTTACACTGCGGCGACCTGAAACTATCGCCATTTAGCGACGTATTGTAAACACATCGCTAACAGTCAGGGCCAGACTGGCCGTAGCTGGCACCGGGCATTTCCCTGGTGGGCTGCCAGGGTGGGGGCTGGTTTTGGGCCGTTTTTGTTACAGAGGGCCCTGGGGGGGGGGGGGGTTAGGGGGGTTGGTTACATACCTTTTTGACATGTTCAGGACTTTTATGAAATTTGGAAAAATTATTTTAAGAACAAAGTAAATGTAGTTGGGTCATAATAAGCAGAAGCATCCTTAGTATTATTTGGATACTCATGTAATACTAGTAATTTGATGTTCAATATTTGATTTTCATTGCCCTGTCTGTCACCCGGTCTCTGATACTACAATGCTGTAAATCAAAAGAAATTCCAACTTTTGAACACTGGCTTATGATACTTATGAGAATTAAAACTTTTGAGTATGCATACGCATGGCAAGCCAGGAGCTTACCTAAATTCTCTGAAATTAGGAAAGCCTTAGATTACTATGAGCACAATGCACTTTGCTAAGTCGTGTTGATTGGAAAGTGGTGAAATTATGTTTAGGAGTTATAACAAAAGTGAGAATTTACTGTTAGCTTTTTCAGCAGGTGACTAAAAGTCTTTCAATGTCTTTCATGGTTAAGTTTTTACTGAAAAGCACTTTTGCACTTTTAGTTTTTATCAAGCAATTTTTACTCTCATGATAAGCTCTTTTTTGAAGATGACTTTTTTTTATATATAAACTATGGCGTGGTTAAAGAAAGAATTATTTAGCACTTTAATTAATAGGAAGACGTTTACAGCTGTGATCTGTTTCTTATTATTGGAGGATGTTGAAATGACTGCATTGACATTAGTAGTACCAAATGTAATCATTGAGAGTTCTTTGTGAAAGATTTAAGTAATCAAATGATGTTACTGTTAAGCACTCTTGTACTTTAATCTATAAGAAGGATGCTACCTCAACAAAAAAAAGAAAAAATAAGAACTGGTCTATTGTGAAATGTATCTGCTATACTCCATGGAACCATGGTCCCATATGTAGAACATTTTGTAAGGTGTGTTTCTACACTTCCATGATAAAACCAAAAACCTCACTTCATGTAATGAAATTATAGCTCCCTTTCTCTTGGGACACTGGGTTTGAAGGTACTATGTGTTCAAAATGGCTGCACTTGTTTAGCGTACAACCCTGAGGCACTGCCATGAGGAATACTGGTAGACCTGGCATACTTGACATGGTTCTCCTATAACATTTTGCCTTCGGTTCTCCTTTTCTGCTGACTTCGTTTTTGGTGGATTTAGGATTCTGCGAAATTTACCACTGCTAAGTAGTGCTAAAGTGCTTGTGCTCTCTCCTTAAAACATGGTAGAATTTGCCTACACCCAATTGGCCTATTTAATTTACTTTTAAGCCCCTACCAAAGTGGTACTACCGGTCACGGGGGTATGTAAATTAAATGCTACTAGTGGGCCTGCAGCACTGATTGTGGAACCCACATAAGTAGCTCTTTAAACATGTCTTAGGCCTGCCAGTGCAGCTTGTGTGTGTAGTTTTTAAACTGCCATGTCGACTTGGAAAATAAACCTTTAGCCAGGCCCAAACCTTTCTTTTTAATAAATATAAGTCACCCATAGGGTAGGCCCTGGGCAGCCCATAGGGCAGGGTGTAGTGCATTTAAAAATGTGGACATGTACTTTTAAGTTTTACATATTCTAGTAGCGAAAAAACTCTTACATTTGTTTTTTACTACTGCAAGGAATACCTCTCCTATAACTTGGAGTTACCTTATTAGATTTAATAAGCTGTAGCTTCCAATTGGGCGCAATTAGACAGGTCGAGTTTTGTGTCTAAAGAATTGTAATTAAAAGCCCCTTTTAATGGTAAAGTTGGATTTTTAGTCACAATTCTGAAAATGCAATTTTTAAAAAGTTGGCATTTTCTAGTCTTAACCATTTGGTGCCTGCAGCCTGTTGCTGGGTCACATAACTAGGTGCCGCTGGCAGCTGGTCTCTGTGTATTGCTCCCAGACAGTGAGACAAAGGTAAACCATGTGTTGGCAGGATGGCCCACTCTCACTCTAAGTTACGAGGAAGAGGAGCTGTCACCTACCACACTGGCACATCACAAAGGCTCTGCTTGAGCGCTCTCACGAAGGTGTTGTCACTAGTCTATTGTGAGCCCAAAGAAGTTTGGGCCAGAACAGGAAAGAAGGGAATGCTTGACACGTCAGAAGGTGGAAACCTCTAGAAGCTTCCTCCACTTCAAAGTGGGCACCAGGTATAAATATCAGACCCCAACATTTCAGACCACTTTGGACCTGTGGACTCTGCCAGGAAGAAGGGCTACTGTACTGCTGAAATGACTGCCTATCTGCTGGACTGACGTCCTGAAGGGACCGCTGACTTGCTATGCTGACCCCTCTTGCCTAGAGGAGAAGGACTGGACCTGCATCTGTTATACCCAGGACCCCACAGTGACTCTAAGAGCTAGTTGACTGACCCTCTGACTAGAACCTTGGGGAAAGAAGGCACCAACAACCTTGAACCTAGCACCTGGACTCTACTATCTGTATGGGGAGCCTCAAACATGTTTAGCTACTTTATATTTGTTAAGTGTGAAGATTTCTAGCCTGCTTGATTGAAGATGATTGATTAAAGGCTGGCTGAAGAAATAAAGACTGTAAGGAAGACTGATGGGTAAAATTGAATATTACCAAGAAAGTCCTACCCTGCCAAGTGGTGCCACTTCAGTTTGGGACCGTTGACCTGAAGGTGCTCTGCCAGCCCATCTGTTGACCAAGCAGAACCGACACATCTCCTCTGCTGCATGGTGCAACCCAGAGCAGAATCAACACATCTCCTCTGCTGCATGCAGTGGCATAACATAGGGCCCCGCCCGTGGTACAGGGGTCATGAACTCTAGGGGGGCCCCTCAGCCCAATGCCTTAGAGCTCCTAAATGACACCCTCAAGTGTTGTTATGACATTGGCTGCATGGACTTTCCCAGTGCAAAGACTTCGCATTGCAGCTCGCAGCCTCATCAGAACCACCGCTACGTGACGCATACTGAATGCAGGCCCTCATATTGCAAGCTTCTCGTTGATGGAAGCCTAGACAACTAAGCAAGACTTCACCTCTGAAGCGTTGCAGCTTCTTCTGAACCAGTCTGTGCGCGACTCATCCTCGACACAGAACTTCATATCACAAGCCCTCCTTATTAACGGCATTCTCAGTGACGATTCAGGACCTGGCATTGCAGCCTTCTGACTCCTCAGAACGCAGGACTGTGCAACTCTTCGCAACCAGAATTCAAGGTACTCTTGTATAGTGGGCCTAACTTGGTCCCATCGTGGTGGGCCTAAACTTGTGACTTTGTCCTGATCTAGCGCGACCAGATATCCACAGTTCATACTTTGTGCTTTTTAGTGCTAATTTCACTGAAATCTTTCAAATTTGCAAATCTCCTGTTCTTCTGATTAGATGTTTGTTGTTTTGATTACCTATCCTGAAAGGAGCACCTCGGTTCACAATGATCACAAATCTATTATTCAAGTAATGGTTTCGTGCAAAAAAATGGTTTATAGGAAGTCTTTGATAACTCTGTGGTTTATTTCAAAAACCCTTCAAATTGTTAGATCCACACAATATAGTAACAAACCAATCAGCCAATGCGTTTCGTCCACACTTGGACATCATCAGAGTTCCAAATTATGTATTGATAATCTGCTCCGAATTTCCTGTTCCATCCATCCCATTAATGAGGAAGTTTTCTGACTAGTAACGCGTTCAAATCCATAGCGCCTTCTCTCCCGGCTGGTTCTATAAATCCCGCCATGATGATGTCCAAGTGTGAACGAAAAGCGTTGGCTGATTAATTTGTTACAAGAAAGTATTTTGAAATATTGCATTTTTCCTTTAGGTCTTTTTTGTCACTACTTTCCAGGGCCTGCATCTATCTGAAATTCTTGTCCCTGATAGGTGCTGCTATTTATTTTAGAAGTAAAGGATCAACTTTCACACATAGTGATAGAATATAGATTTAGGAGTTAATGGAGAACAGACCTCTTAATATATGATAAAACAAAATATATTTTGTGTTAGCCTAAGAAAATAATCATCCTTTCATCATCACTTGTTGTTTTTGTGTGTTTTAGTAAGAATAGGTAATTTGGGATCATGATGTAAGAACCGTAGAACAATTGTCTTTCTGATTTTAGTAATACATTGACATAATGAGAATCTGCTCTAAAAAGGACCTGTGGCCGTCAAAAAGGTGGTTAGTTTATGAAGTATTCAAGTTTATAGTGTTCCCAAACCAAAGTAGAACTTGCAATTCACATACTTAAGTTTGATGAGTGGGCATTACTTACACATTGGCAACTTATTCACATGCAAATTATGGGTTGGAACAGGGGGTCATGAAAAGAATGTAACCACAGCAAAAAGTGTGCTGAGTCAAAAAAAACTTTTGTAAGCAACTTGCAGCACTACCTATTTGGGAAAGTATTCCTGTGAAAGCAATTTGCGCCACTAGATATGAATGAAAGTTTTCTTGTGAAAGCAATTTGAGTCCCCGAAACAATGTATTCTTGTGTAAACCTGGCTCAGAATACAAATTTAGCCCGGACAACTATATAGAAGCATTAGAAATTATTCTTTTTTAAATGGGAAATTCCTCCGTCATTGATTACAAGGAAGTTACACTTCTATATGCGGATGAAAAATATTATTTCCTCTTTGAACTTTGAAATTTGCAAGCTCCATGTTACTGACTTGCAGAAAAGCTATTTATGACCTATTGTCTTATATATTAAGGCCGCTGGAATTACGCGGCTGAGGCGTTTTGCACATTATTGCTTGATATATATTTCAGCATCTGCTGCATAACCTTTCCGTTGTTGATTGCTGCATTCAAATGTTAAAATGAAACCACAGAAGTGAACCTTTTACCAGCTAGTTTTGGTGTCTTGATGAACTGAGGAAGAGGCTTTAGCTACAGCGTTAAAGACATTCTGGCATGCTTGACTGTAATAGAAACAGGATAAAAATCACGACTTCACCTTTGTTAATCATTTTCTGCTCTGCTATTCAAGAAACATTTGTATACTGCATGGCATTGGGTTCCCTTTTGTATCAATGTGTGTTAAAACAAGTTTTAACTTGTGTAATTTAATACTGAAAGAAAATATACTCCATAATGACTCATAATTTGTCTTTTGCTGTCTCATACCTTAGTTAACTCTGCTGAATAATTTGGTCCTCCGTGGTCGAATATTTCCAATGGTCCTTGGTTTAACGGGATTTAAAATGCTAGTTGTGTGAATGTTTAACAGTTGGATGCCTGAGATGCTATTTACCACTTACCCGAAGCCATTGCTGTATTTATCGGTTTGTTCAAAATATTGATCAACTAGATTGACAATGCCATTATAGGTGTAAGTGGCTGACAGGATAACTTGGTAAATTACTGAGAATATTGAGCTCACAATGGAACATAATACAGGCAGAACTGTGGTTAAGTATCTGGAAGTATTTTTAGAAAAATCGAAATTTCAGTGCAAAATAAATATAGGAAACCTGCTGTTTTATCATGTCAGCTTGTATTTTATTGTATTGTATATGAATTTGTATAGCGCTCCGTCACCAAACGGATATCCTGGCGCTAAAGATTATCCAACTACGCTGTGCAACCTGCAACTATGCCGGCAGAGACGAAGAAGGCATAATCCCTGGGAAAGAGCCAAGTTTTCATCTTCTTTCTGAAGCTCAGCAGATTCTCTTGTCTGAGACCAAGTGGTAGTTTATTCCACAGACGCGAGGCTGCAGATCCCAATGACCTGCCTCCCATCCGGGTTTTATTGATTCTGGTTGTACAAACCAGTTTGGCAGATGATGAACGGTGGTTTCTAGCTGGAGCATACCAGGAGAATTTGCTCTGCAGTGGTATAGTTCCCACTCTGTGTACTGCTTTATGAACAATACAGAGTGATTTAAACTGTACTCTCTGTAGGATTGGCAGCCAGTGGAGATCCTTCAGTGATGAAGATGCCGAGGGCCTACATTGTCTCTTCAAAGCTAGCTTAGCTGCTATTATTTGGATTCTCTGCAATTTTTTGATCAGAAACATTGGTGCTTCAAGTAGCAAGGCGTTGCAGTAATCTAGCCTGCTCTTGATGACACTCCTCATCACCTTTGCCCTAGTGGTAGCAACGGAATTATTTTCCGTAGGCTCTAATCAAAGACCAGCAAGTGCTGACTGTTCTATTTACTTGTGATTCTAACTGTGGATTACTGTCAAATAGTACCCCAAGATTCCATACTGTCTTAGATGGAGTCAGCGGGTTATCTATTGGAAGGGGCCAAAAATAAGCAGGGAGAGGGTGAGGTATCTTATTCGTTGTGCAATGTACAATATCTATTTTACCCCCATTGAACTCCAAGCCATTTTGAGTTTTTTTGCGTACATTCATGGAATCTTTCCAGAGATACTGCTTTAGAGCTTTCTAGTAAAAAAATAAGCTGGTTGTCATCCGCATAATTTACTACATCGACTCTGAAGGATTTTATAATGGAGATGAGAGGGCGCATGTAAATATTGAATAGGATCGGGCTTATTGCTGATCCTTGAGGAACTCCGTGTCTCATAGACTTGTTCTTGGAGACAAACAGAGGAATGGCCACTGCTTGCTGTCTGTCTGACAGGTACGATTGCAGCCAGTTAAGAGCCATCCCCCGAATCCTAAATTTCCTAAGTCTTTTGAGTAGAATCTCGTGATTCCCCGTATCGAATGCGGCTGGCATGTCCAGTAATACCAGTATAACCACTTGACCGGTGTCAGCACACATTCTCATTTCATCCTGGACTGTCACTAAGGCTGTCTCCGTGCCGTTGCGGGCCGAAACTCGAATTGGACTTCATCTAATAAATGATTTTCTCTTGTGAAAGAGCTTTACTGACTAGTCTTTCTACAATCTTTACTGGATAAGGCAGCAAAGAAATTGGTCTGCAGTTGGCTGGGCATAGGGGTCCAGTGTGGCTTTTTTCAGTAAAGGGGTCACCACTACCTTCTTCCAACATCCAGGTACCATACCGCTACTCAGTGACTGACAGCAGATTTGGTGAAGACGAGGAAATAGCTCAAGATTGAACTCTTTCCAGAGTCTATGCGGAAGGGGGTCCAATGGCATTCCAGAACAGACACTTAAGGCTGTTTTATTAAAATCTTCCTGTGTGGGGATCTGAAACTAAACCAGAGTTACCTGTGTATCTTTGTCTACTCCCTCATTATGCTTTTCTAATGTCACTGATTTTGTATTGTTCATCCCGGCCTCCTTAATATGTTACAGATCATAAATGATTTTGTTAATTCTCTCCTCAAATAATACTGCCAGGCCATCACATAGCTCTTGTGTGGCTACAGTCCTATTTTTCGTACTATCGGGTTTAGACAAATCCTTCACTATGTTAAAGATTGTTTTAACCATATCAGGTGCCTATAAGATGAGTTTCTCATAGTACTCTGCTTAAGTCTTAGCAATTGATCCTTTATAAGTATTCAATTCTTTTCGTGAGGCTAGTTTGTCCTTTTCCTCATACAGATTCCGCCATTTTCTCTCTGCCTGTTTACAGATTTTTCTTTGTTCTTTTAATTCCTCACTCTACCATGGGGCTGAAGGTTTATCCCTATTTTTTAGCTTTTTCGTGGGTACCAACTGGTCAAGTGTGTGATTGATCTGACCGCAGAAGTTGAGATAGTTTTCTTCCACCGTTTTGTTAATGTCAAAAGGGCTCTCTCCAGAGCATAATTGTGGATATTTAATTTTTAACAACTTGGCTCATTCCCTTCCCTGGCGATAATTGAGTAGTTTAATTGCTCAATTTAGGAGGTATTAGCATAAAGTGAATTGAAAAATGATCAGTCCAACAGATTGGCAATATTTCTCATACCGTTACCTCCATGTGGTTCGCAAATTTTAGAACTAAAATATGGCCGCCCTGATGTGTTGTTTGTTTCACCAATTGTTGCAAGCTTATATTTTCACCTGCTTGCAGTAATTCTTTCAGAGCTGAGTCAAGACTCCCTTTATCCCAAAGGTTAAAATCTCCCAATATAATCATGCAGGAGTGGGTGAGTGACATATTGTATATAGTGTCAATCAAGGCTTGGTTTTGGGGGCTTGATCCTCCTGGGGGTCTATAACATACTATGCCAGAGAACAATTGTCCTTTGGCATCCTTGAGGGAGAATCCTTACGTTTCAATGCCTTCCACTTTATCGACATTTATAGTGCCAAAATTCCACTTCTCTTTATGTATCACTCCCTCCCCTCCTCTTCTCCCACTTAGCCTAGGTTTGTGGAATACTTTATAACTCGGGGGCATGCTAGTCCCAGTTCGACTTCCGAGTCAGCACGTCTCCAAGTTTCTGTTAAAAATAATGCGTCAAAATCATGGCCTTCCAATAACATATGGATCTCCTGATAGTGTTTTACTAGGGATCTCACATTGATTAGACCACATTTGAGACTATCTGATGTGGGGTTTGATGAGGGGTCTCTTCCTTCTATCAATCCCTCCTCTCTTTGGCCCATGACTCCCTGCTCACGTATTGTCAATAGTTGTGTCCTCGAGTAGCGAATTCTAGTATTTCCATGTGTACGGTGTTCCTGTTTGGCATTATGGCTGGCGCTGTGCGCGGTCGGTGTGCAGATGGGCTTGCCTTAGGCGCACCCGCTGCGGGGTGCCCGCTGCGTGTGCGTGCTGTGCATGCATAGCCTCTCCTTAAATAGGGAGGAGCGTTAAGGGAGTCCAACTGGAGCGCTGAACCGCTGACCAAGATGGCGTGTGCTCGGTGACCCACTCTGACAGGCAGAAGTACACCAGCTCACCTTGGCCATTCAGCGTGCGTTAAAGTGCTAGTGCAGGGCTCTCGATTTTCAGTAGTTTAAAACCAATTTAAAAAAACACAGATTTCAGTTTAAACACCAGCACAATTCTTTTTATAAAAATTGATAGGCTCGTGCAAAGTGCTAACGCTGAGTCGCGCTGTGTCAATATCCGCATTCAGGGATGCGCCAAGGGTAATCTTGTCCCACGACAAACAGTAAATTGACTCCATTTCTAATGGAAATCTTTGGGTGATTAAACATAACTGCAGTTACAGGGGTTCTTTAGAGCAAAACCATCTAACATGTATGTTTTTTTAAGGATTCTGAAATGCAAAAGCAAGTGTCAAAAAAGAAAGCAATTTTTCAAAACGAATCTGAGTATGCATTGTCAAGGGAAATCCACCACATGTTTAACAATTATTCCGAAATCTAGTCCAATTTTGCAAATTAGGTGACAAATCTATAATGACAGTGTAATTATACTAAGCATTCCAAAACCACAAACAGTGAAGCCACAAATTTGATTAAGAGATTTCCCTAATACATTTTGCAGTTGAAAATGTGTGTGGTGGACTCTCAAGTCCTTAAACAATGAATCTGTTCTAAGGCATAAAAGGAAAAATAAATGGGGTGCGCAGCTCCAGGATGTTATGGTGCTTCGGCGAAGGGCCAGGTCTTGAGTCCCTTCAGGAACTTGGTGAGTGAAGGTGTCTGTCGGAGATGGAGAGGGAGGGTGCTCCATGCCATGGCCACGAGGAAGGAGAAGGAGCGTCCTTCTGTTCTGGTCTTCTTGATGCTGGACTCCATTCAAGAGAGAGCTGGACCGTGCACAGGGATCTTTGCGGTGCGTGGAAGGAGAGTCGGTGGTTCATGTAGGTTAGGCCGGTGTTGTGGAGGGATTTGTGGGCGTGGATAAGGAGCTTGAATGTGATTCTCTTCTCGACGGGGAGCCAGTTTAGTGTCCGTAGGTGTTGGCTGATGTGGCAGTGGCACGGTAGGTTGAGGAATAATCTGGGGGCGGCGTTCTGGACAATCTGGAGTTTGCAGGTGAGGTTCTGTTGATCCCAGCATAGAGTGCATTGCCGTAGTCCAGTCTGCTGTTGATGAGGGCGTGGGTGACTGTTTTCCTGTGTCCGGGGGGAATCCAGATGAAGGGCTTTCAAAGGAGGGAGAGGGAGTGGTAGAAGGAATAGGAGACAGCGTTGATCTGGCGATTCATTTTGAGTTCGGAGTCCATAATGATTTCGAGGTTAGGTGTGTGGTCCGTGGGGGAGGGTGTGTTGCCGAGGGTGGGGGCCATCAGGTGTCGTTCCAGGCATTGGGGTGTGGGCTCATGATGAGTACTTTGGTTTTGTCTGTGCTTCTAAGCAGCTGTTCTTCATCCATCTGGCAACTGCTTTCATTCCTTCTTGGAAGTTGTGTTTGGAAATGTTGGGTTAGTTGGCTAGGGAGAGGATGAGTTGGGTGTTGTCGGCATACAACACGATGTTGAGTCTGTGTGATCTGACAATGTATGCGAGTGGTGTCATGTAGATGTTGAACAGGGTCGGTCTGATGGAGGATCCTTGGGGGACTCCACAGGTGGTAGGTGTGGGTTCGGAGAGGAAAGGGGGAGTCTGACCCGTTGCGTTCTGTCGGAGAGGAATGAGCGGATCCAGTCGAGAGCCTTGTTCTGGATTTCCACGTCGTGGAGTCTGCGGGCTAGGGTACGATGAGAGACCGTGTCGAAAGGCCGCTGAGAGGTCCAGGAGGATGAGGGCCACAGTCTATCCTCTGTCGAGGAGAAAGCGGATGTCGTCTGTCACAGTGAGAAAGGCAATTTTGGGGCTGTGAGTCTTCCTGAAGCCGGATTGGAATTAGTCAAGGATGTTGTTTTCTTCTATGAAGGAGTCAAATTAACTATTGACAGCTATTTCCATGACTTTCGCTAGGTACAGGAGTAAGGAGATCGGTCTGTAGTTCTTGAGGTTGGTGGGGTCCGCAGAGGATTTTTTCAGGAGAGGATTGATCTTGACGTGTTTCCAGTCATCAGGGAAGGAGGTGGTCTCGAGGGAGCAGTTGATAATTCATCGAAGCTCAGGAGCTATGAAGTCTGTGGCTGTGTGGTAGATGTGGTGGGGGAAGGGGCCATGGGGGCCCGCAGTGGGTTGACTTCACAGTCTTCAGGGTATCTTCGATGCTGAGGGTAGACCAGTTGTCAAGTGTCAGCTGTGTGTTGCAGGGAGTAGCAGGTGTGGGTTCTACTTGAAGGTTGTTGTCGTCGAAGTTGTCATAGATGGTCTTGATTTTGAGATGGAAGAAGGTGCTGAGGTCCTTGGAGGGTGGGATGTGGGTAGTCTCGCTGTTGGGTTGGGCGAACTCTTTGATGATGCTGAAAAGTTTCTTGCTGTCGTGTGCATGAGTGGGGATTCTGTTGAAGAGTGCTTTCTTCCTTGAGTATCTGATGAGTTTGTGGTGGGCGGTGGTGGCTGCTTTGTAGCTGTCGAAGTCTTCTGTGGTTTTGGAGTTCCTCCATAGCTTTTCGAGGCATCTGCAGGTGTGTCTAGATTCTCGGAGCTCCGTGGAGAACCAGCAGGCTTTCTTAGCATCAGAGTTGGAGGTTTTCTTGAGGGGGGCGGTGGTGTTGGCACAGTCAGTGATCCAGTTGTGTAAGGTACGAGCGACGGCGGTTGGGTCGTCGTGTGTAGCAGTTGGTGCGGAGCCACTGGGCGAGTCGGTGAGCTGGTCGTGGGAAATCTTGTTTCAATTCCTGCGCTGCAGCTGGTGAGGACGTTTGCCGGTGATATTTGTTTTGAAAGTGAAGTGGATGCAACAATGGTCTGTCCAGGGGAGTTCGGAGATGTGGCTGAAGGTGATGGAGTTTCCTGCTATGAAGATGGGGTCGAGGGTGTGTCCTGCTGAGTGTGTTGGTTCTGCTACAATCCGTTTGAGACCGATGTTATGGAGGTTGTCCAGGAGGGAGGCAGTGTTGGGATCTTGGAGGTTGTTGAGGGGGAAGATGAAGTCTTCCAGCAAGATGTAGTCAGTGGAGGTGATGGCTTGAGGGGTGATGATGTCGGGGATGGACTCGGAGAAAGGTGTGCAGGGACCGTGGGGTCTGTAGATGAGGGAGCCTCGGAGGGTAGTGGACGGATTGATTTGTATCTTGAAATGGAGGTGTCCCATAAGGTCTGTGGGGCCGTCGGTGCAGGTGCTAAGGCAAAGGTTGGACTTGTGGGAGATGGTGTTCCCTCCTCACGGGTGGTTGGGGCAGTCCTCCCATGTGGTCGTGTAGCCTTCGGGGATGGTAATCGCGATGTCGGGTCCTGAGGCGGTGTTCGTCCAGGTTTCGGTGAGAAAGGCGACGTCAGAGGTGGTGCTGTTGAGGAGGTCCCAGATTTCCGTTGCATGTCTGTGGAGGGAGTGAACATTGAGGAGGATGAATTGCAGGATTTGAGGTATGATGGAGTTGTTGCTGGATGGTGGCTGAGGGACCTGGGTCTCGGCGAAGGTGAAGGAGTGACAACAGTATAATACACTTCAATAATATCAATATTTTTAGTATGTTCGAATATTGCGAACAATATGCTCCTAATGCGAGCAATATGCTTAAGAGACCTGTATTCGGGCAATGAATAGACACGGCTGCAGGTATCCCCAAACTTCTGGGACCTGTGTAAAATATACGGGAGCTTAACGGTCTCCTGAGTGATATCGGACAAAGCTTACTATTAACGGGCCAGTGGGACGTATTTTCAGCTGTCGATATTTGGATGGTTATTTTTTATGGCACACAGTTACTGAATTGGAATTAGTTGGATGAATGAACTCTTAAGCATATTGTTCGCATTAGAAGGTCTCAATATATGTACATACTCAATACTCTAAGCCCTGAGGAAGTCGTGGGCTAGACACCCCGAAGTAACGAAACACATTGGCTAAGGCTAAAAGAAGTGGATGTAATCTAAAACACATAAGACGATACAGAGTTTTTTGTTATTGTGCTTTGACATTATTCAAGTGTATCATACTGCTATTTGACTTGAGTTGTGTGTGCTTCGATTGTTGTAAATTGTTTGTTTCAATCTTGGATTGATGATTGAGGAAGTAGGGTGTATCTCCCCATTCTGAACGCACCGCAAAAATCATTAACTTTGAAGTGACAAGTATCTGTTTTTGTAATTTCTATACGAGCGCCTGAACCCCAGGTGCCCATTCCAGTAGTCATCGGAGTGGCAACGGTGTCAGCAGGTGAAGGATCCGTGGGTGTCAAGGGGTGAAGAGAGTCTGCATTTGCTGTTCTTGCCAACATTGAGAGCGTAGAGAGCCGAGGAGCTGTAGTACTGGCGGGTCAGAGGGCCAGGGTTCCTGGAGCTGGTTGCGGTTGGGTCCCGGACGGGCACAGACAGGCTTGCCTTTGGCGCTCCTTCAGTGCCCCAGCAGCATGCCCGCTAAGCAGTGCCGCGCAGCGGCTGCAATTAAGTAGGGGTCAGGGGAGGGCAGGTCATCTGGGAGGTGGGAACAAGCAGGAGGGGGAGGGGACGCAGGGGCAGCAGCAGTGGGAGGGAGGCAAGAGATAGAGAAAAAAAGCAAAAGCAAAAAGAGAATAAAGGAGAGTAAGGAGAATGAAAAATTAAGGAAATAATAAAGAAAAGAAAAAAGGGCAGAAAACAGAGAGGGTAGAAAAGGCAACAGAGAGGGCAAGGAGGAGCAGGCTAATAAAGAGGCAGAGCGAGGTGCAGGCCTCGAACCAGGCTCAGCGGAGGGTGCGGGGGGAAAAAGCACTCATGGTGGATCTGCATGCAGGAGAGCAATATCCTGGCCAGGAGATCAGGGGTCTTGATCGCCTGGGCGCACAGCGGCTGCCATTAAGTAGGGATCAGGGGGAGGGCGGGTCAGCTGGGAGGGGAGCGGGAACACGCGGGAGGGGGTGGCGCCACAGGGGCAGCAGCGGCGGGAAGGAGACAAGGGATAGAGAAATAAAAGAAAAAACAAAAAGATAATAAAGGAGAGTAAGGAGAATTAGAAATGAAGAAAATAATAAAGAAAATAAAATAAGGAAAAAGGAAAAAAGGCAGGAAACAGAGAGGGCAGAGAAGGCAACAGAGAGGCCAAGGAGGAGCAGGCTAATAAAGAGGCAGAGCGAGGCGCAGGCCTCGAACCGGGATCAGCGGAGGGTGCAGGGGACAGAGGCACTCACAGTGGAGCTGCGCGCCGGAAAATAAATATCTTGGCCAGAAGGTCAGGGGTCTTGCTCCCTTTATTCCTTATCTTTATTCCACCTTTATTCCTTATCTTTATTCCACGTGGCTTAGATATGTTTCTTTTTTTTCAATCTCACAGGACCTGAATGTTTTTTTTTTTATTTGATTTTGTTTTCTCACTTCTTTCAATGGCATTTTGCAAATGCTGGAAAAACATTCAGAGCCCTTGGAGAAACAAAATGCTTTCTTTCATATCAAGCATGTGAAAATGCACCAGTCTCTGATAACTGAACTTTACTATTTTGTAAATGAAATATAACGGTAAAGAATACGCTAATAGCCCAAAGAGACTGGTTAATCTAGGGTTTATGTAAATAACTTGCCCAGGAGTATTTCTCATTAGTCATATTTATTGAATACAGTGATTCAATCACTTAAAAAAAAAAATAGTAATGAAAACAAAAACGCTCTCAAGAGGGACAGTTATGTATAGCAGAAAGAAAATATGTATTGGCACGGTCATACCAGTTAAATGTCTTCACAACTTTTATTGACATTTTTTTAGCAAAATAAAAAAAATGTATTATGGCTTTTTCTAAAAATATTCAGGCTAAATTGAGAGAAAAAGTTAGGTAGTCTTCTTCATTGTTTATAAGCACTCTGCTAGATTGTTAGGAATGTGATAGGCATTATAACAACACATCGCACATTATAAACATCTAGAGGCATATCAGCAAGGGGGCGCAATAGAATTATCGCCGCTTTAGCGTCCGTTTTCGGGTGAAAAGCGGTGATAATTCTATCGCACTATCAGCAAAGACACGCTAGCGCTTGTTCTCATGCCTCAGCGCCCTTTCCCTTAACCCCCAGCTTTGCATCTCTAATGAGATGCAAAGTGGGCGTTCCTCACCAGAATAACGTGGGAAATGTCGCTAACCGACATTTCTCCTATTATTAAACTGCACGCTAACCTGCACAGCGATAAGAAAAGTAGTGCTAACCACGCTTATCGCTACTTTCCTTACGCCTGGTTTCAATCTGACTTAGCCATTGTTTCCAATGGAACGTGGATATTATGGCTAAGTCTGCCCTGCCCTATCATCAAGCTATCGCCTTTCGCTGTGCGATTATCGCTGGATTTCCAGCGATAATCACACGTTCAGCAGCTATCGCTTGGATTTTTATCACTTTGGAGATAAGCGTCGCTGATAGCGTGCTATCTCAGCGATAAAATCCAGTGATAGCCGGCGATAATTATCATCGCACAAAGCACGCAAAGCGATAATTATCGCCGGCTGTTGCTGATATGCCCTGAAGTACCTGAAAGCTTACATTCACAGAAGCTATTATGTGTACTCATAAAATGTTATCCTCCAATCTTGCACAAACAGGGAAATATAGGAATATAGGTTAAATCTTTCTATAAGTACCTCACAATCATCTTTTCTATCTTGCTTTAATCAGATAACATGGTGTAACGATGACCCACATAATGTGTTGCAAAGCATAGGAGATGATAGCAAAAGAAATACATAGGAACATGAGTGCATAGAATCATTCAATAGCTTTGCAGACTTCTTTCTGACATGCAGACATTTGTAATCCTCAAACTTCAAGCTATGGCCCTCTAGACGATGCTGATAAGCTGCACACTTAAAAATAACATTGTAGCCATAGATGGACAGGCCTTGAGACTTGAAAGTAAATATCATTTTAGTTTCATTCATTGAGAAAAATTAATCAGAAAGTATTGGACCAATTTCCTTTGTATAAGCTTGAAAATGGGTACTGGGCAGTGGAATATATATATGAAGAGGAAGAGACTATTTAATGGTGTAATGGTAAATTGCTTGTGATACAGTGAGGGAAAGTAGGGGGAACCCACCAGATCCATGGTCCGGCAGCTAATTCCCCAGAGAAACATGCTGAATTTTACAGGTAGACCAGTTACATATCAAAATAAAATATAAATCTGTGATTTGAATGTTACACGATGTGCTTTGAAGCAGACACATTAACCCTCTATGCTACTCTATGGGTCAAAACTGTGACTGGACAAAACACAGAACTCAATCAGTACTGTTTCAGCCACTAAAGTTATCTTAACCCCATTATAATCCCCTCAAAATTTCTGGGCACTCAACGATCTCTGCAGCAGGTGTCTTTATGACAAATGAAGTTATATAGAACAGATTTACTGGCACATATGTCCTCTGTTGTCAATATCTTTGCAGCAGAGTTTTTTAAATAAAATAAATGCTTAAGTTGAGTTTGGGATCTGCTTTTCAAGCTCTGCCCCTCGTGACTCCACCACTTTACTCTGCCACACCTTGACCATCAATTTATGGGTTCCCGGAGTAAATATTTTCTAATGCCAGCACTGATGTGGTGCTTTACAAGGCAAGCTGATCATAGAGAGACACTTTGGAAAATCTGCAAACGAAATAGTTGCAGACTATGTAGCTGCTCTACAAATTGTGACAGGATTTTTGTATTCCATGATTCTCGCCTCTTAATCACACCTCTTTCCTATTCTCTTTGATATCATTTATTATATTCCCAGTTTCCTTCAAGGTCCCCCGTTTACCTCTTTCCCTATCAATTTCTTTGAACCAATTTCATTCTGCTCCCTTTATCCAGGATTACAGGCTAACAAGCTGATCCAGAGACTAAGCAAAAACACAAGAGATCAAAAAGAGTAGAGATTAAGCAGAAGACACCTCAGAACATTAAGACCACAGAAATCATATAAGAAACTGTTCTAATTCAGTTAGTGATTTTGCTTGAGTATGGGAGCCATTCCTCAATAGAAATGGATGATATTTTCTTCATAACAAACTTCCTGACATTCAGTTTCATTTTGATGTATACCAGTTTTCTATACTAACACTGAGAGTTTGAGGTTAATAGATAAATGAGTCCCATGCAATGTCATATAGTAAATCAAAATATTGATGTTGAAAGGACTAAAGCAATCACCCACTCAGGTGTAGTATGCTTCATTATAGGGGGCCTCCTCACATTGATAGGGGTGCTCTATCTACCAAGGTTTTAGTCCTTTTTAGTAAAGAAGTGAGACAGTGATACGGAATGAATAAAGCTAAATTTCTCATGAAATCTTAACTTTAATTTCTAATGCTAATTTAAGCATTTATATTTTTTATGTGAATAAACTGCTTCCAATTTCCAAAATAGAGAGTTATCTAAGCAAAATGTCCAGTTAAGTTAGTGTCCTGAATGATAGATAGGAACTACATGTTAACAAAAACATTGGTAGCCCAATCAATAGAGAACTTAAGAAATAAAGTGACGTTTCCTTATCTAGCTTCAATTCCAGATTAAGGCACACAAAATCAAATCCTAATGATTTGCTTTGAAATCGACCCAATTTAGAGATTAGTGGGCTTAATTTAAAGAATTTGCCAAAATAATGGGAACTGTATGTGCGATCTTAGACTCAAATATAATCAAATGCATATGTTACTAGATTGATTGTTTGCTGTTTAGAAATGAAAGGATCTTGTTTCTTCAGCCATGCTTTAGAAGGCATGGAACTTTAAGTTAGAAAAATACAATAGCCACCTTGTACGAACTTGTGTTATTGGTTGACGGGGGTGGCAGCCACAATCCATGGCCTGTGCTTAACCTTATGGTAGATTGGCTCAAAGCTATCAGTCTTAACTTAGAGGCTATGTGTAAAGTACTTATGCACCACGCAAACAGTAATAAAGTGAAAGCACAACACAAGAAAAATTCCAAACACATGTTAACAATAGAGTAATTTCAAATAAATTAAATTGATTCCAGAACAACAAAAATCCAATCGGTCAAAACAAGGATATCAAATTTTAAAGTGTTTAGTAAAAATAGCATCAAAAGCACAAAGCGCCAACTGTGGTTGTCAGGTCATGCAGACTGGCATAAAGTCACACGTTCAGGCCAATCATGATGGAGCGTGGGACGGATAAGGGTTCAGGTGTGTCCCACTGAGAGTTGTGCCTTATGTACTTGATGCCAAGCTCCTCGACGTTCAGCATCGTTTCTGATCAGGAGCTGAACAGTGCTGCGATGCGAAGTCTTGCGTCTAGTTGCATCACGCTGCATTGGTTCCAATTAGGAGCTGCAAAGGCTGCGATGCGTAGTCCTGCATCAAAGCTGTTTCACGATGCATTGCTTCAATGAGGAACTGTGAGGACTGTGATGCGAAGTCCTGCATCAAGTTGAGCCATATTTGATCGAGCCCATAGTTAGGCAGGCTGGGAGAAGTACACTCTGATGCCATTCAAGGGTCCAGGCCCTGGGAAGGCACCCCTTGGGGATCACAGACTCACTGCAGCAGAGACCAGCAGCAGGGCTCAGGCCAGACCAGTTGCAGGTCCAGGCATGTCAAGTGCAGCAGGTCAGCTGGGCAGGTGCACATGGGCATCTGAAGCTTGTTGTGTCCCAGTAGGTCACACAGGAGGCCAGCCACCTAATCCTTAGAATGATTCTAGGGAGCCTGGGATGAAGGCAAGCAGGTCCGATCTTCCTTTTCAGGCAGCAAGACAGCTGTTCAGCAGCATGGAATTCCTCTGGCAGCAGGACAGTCCTTCTTCTATAACTTCCCCAGATCCAGGAGTATTCTCTAGAGTGGTCCTGGAGGTTGAATATTTACACCTAGTGCCAGTCTTTGTATGAGGGTATTCCCGGTCCTACCACACATCCGGTTCAGGAAAGTTAATTCCCTTGTCCAGTCAAGTCAAGTCTGGGATGACAAAAGACAGGGCAGACCTGGTGTCAGATTCCTTTGTGTGTGCTGGAGGCAGAGCCATTGAAATGTAAGTGGGGATGGATACAGCCCCTCCCAGTCATTCTGCCAGGATGGCCCATCGTGTCCATACCTAAGCCCAGGGGCGGCTCCTCCGCAAGGGCGGAGGAGCATCGCCTCACTGCTCTCAGAGCAGTGGAAAAGAAAAAAAAAGGATAATAACAAGGTTATTATCATTTTAGTTTTCGTTTCTGCAGGGTTGGGTTAGGGTGGGCGGGCGGGGCTGGTGGCTCAGGGAGGAGGAGTGGACTGTGCACACTATGGTCCTGATTACCGATGCTCTAGGAAACGGCTCTGACCCTCGGTCGGAGCCGTTCTTACAGCATCGTAATTGGCTGTTCGGATTCCTTTCTGATCGACCAATTTTGATGGGGTCGGTCAGAAAGGAATCTGAACTGGATTTCCGAATGGCCTCCGACAGGCTCGGAGAGCCCGTCTGCCATTGGGAAAGCCTCCAGTAATCCCTCGGGTGACTCTTTTCGCCCAAAGGATTACAATGGCAGATTCCAAGATCCTTTCTGTGCCGGCCTTTCCGACACAGAAAGGCTGAGGAAATCTGACTTTGGGGCCCCCAGTCGGGCCCCCATGGGTGCAAGGCCTCCAGATGGTGGCCTAGGGGGCACCTATGGTGCACCCTTTGTATTCCTGTACACTGTAGCAGGCACCTTGAGGTGCCTGCCATGGGGTGCAGGGATGAACTGCACCTCAGCTCTTTACAACCGGAGCATGCATTCCGGTCAGAATGCATGCTCCCATTGTAAAGTATAGGAATGTGACCGAACAGTGTGTGGTGACATCCTAATTGCTGGGTTGGGGCCAGGAGGTAAATCGGTCCCAGTTTCCAAACGATGTCGGACAGAATCAGGTCCGTTCAACATTGTAATCGGGCCCTAAGTGTGCATGACTGCTTGGCTAGCCCTCTCTGGCGGGCCAAACATTCATGCGCACTTTGTATGTTCCCCACCCAGGCTGCATTACAGACTGGGTGGGGAACATGCACAGGCTGCATGTCCCAGTCTGAGCACCAAGCCATTGCACGCAGACCAATAACAACACTGCATTGCAGCATTGTGATTGGCTCAGGGGAGCCTGTCTGCTTACAGACTCTTCAGCAAAAAGGGAGAAGAGGCTGCTGAGGCACGAGGAGGTAAGTCTTTTGTTTAAAAAAAAACAATTGTTCCCCACCCAATGCCTCCGCCCCCCCCATACCCATTCCCTGCCAGCCACCACTGCCTAAGGCTACTTTGTATTACTGTCTAGAAGTAATAGACAAACCCCAGCAGCAGATCCATTCACAGTCATGTGATGTAGGACACTGGCAGAAAGCACAATTTGTTACACCAAGAAAATTCCAACTTTCTAAAAGTGCCATTTTCAAAATTGTGACTTAAAATCCGACTTTAAAATTGAAAAGGATTTTAAATTCATTTGAGTGTTAATAGCATATCTCTATATACTCTGAAACCAAAATATCACTTATTAAGTGTGATAAGGGAACCCAATGGAAAAGCTAGGCCTTACAGCATTGAAAATGACACTAGAAGTTTGTCACTGTCATGACATGTAAAATGTAAATACACATGTCCTACTTTTTAAATACAGTGCACCATGTAGTACCATTTACTAGGGACCTACAAATACATTCAATGTGCCAATTAGATGTAGGCCAATTTTATCATATTTGAAGAGAAAGCACAAGCACTTTAGTACTGGTTAGCAGTGGTAAAGTGAACAGAGCCCGAAAGCCAACAAAAATCTAAATCAGCAAGACAGGAGGAGAGATGGCAAAACATTTGGGAGACTACCACGCCAAGGGTGTCATGTCTACCGCACATTTTTTACCATGAGAAGCTTTGATATTGTGATTCTTATCGCTAGATAAAGTTTTTCTAACCAGAAGAGGTCATATTCCATTTTAGATGTTATCAATTAATAGAAAGCACTTTTACCCATTGATTTGAATAATGTTATTATTTAACTGTTTCTTTTTTATTGTTCATTGTTTTTCATTGACTACTGTATATTATATCATTTTTAATCATTCATTTTGTGTATAATTTATATTTCTGCAAGATGATTTACTAAAAACAAATCTACCAATTCTTGTGGTACTAGCCCGAAGATTATATGACCCTGGTATTCGAGGCACACTCTTAACTAACACAATTCTAACTTAAGTAGAGAATCCAAATTGTCATACTACCTCATTTGAACTCTTGTTTCACCTTTTGGGTAGATGTACTACGGGGAGAACTGCCCAACTACTGTTTACTTCATAACTATACCCTCCCCCTAATCTGGTATACTCTTTGGGGCTTATTTAAAGTCCCTTGCACTGCCAGTGCGTAACTTTTTACCTTATTAAAAGTGATGCACCGGAGGCGCAGGGGGCTTATAAATAAGACCCTTTGAACTTTACCTGCTACAGCTATGCTGATGACACATAAATCCTACTAAAACTAGAAAGATAATTGGATGTTCAATAAATCAATCAATCAAACATTTGTAGAGCACACTACATACCCGTGAGTGTCTCAAGGCGCTGGGGGGGGCGCTACTGATCGAACAGCCAGGTCTTGAGTAGACTCCTGAAGGTCAGCAGGTCTTGGGTCTGTCGTAGGCTCAGTGGGAGGGTGTTCCAGGTCTTGGAGGCGAGGTGGGAGAAGGACCTCCCGCCGGTGGTTGTTCTTCGGATGCGCGGGATGGTGGCGAGGTGCGAGGTCGGCGGAGCGGAGCTGGTGGTTGGGGATGTAGAAGGAAAGTCATTTGTTGAGGTAGGCTGGGCCGGTCTTGTGGAGTGCCTTGTGTGCGTGGATGATGGGCTTGAAGGATATCCTCTTGTTGACGGGCAGCCAGTGTAGGTTTCTCAGATGGGGGGTGATGTGGCCGTGGCATGGTACGTCGAGGATCGGTCGTGCCGACGCGTTATGGATGCGTTGCAGTCGTTTGATGAGCTTGGTCGGGGCTCCCGCATAGAGGGCGTTTCCGTAGTCAAGTCTGCTGCTGACGAGGGCCTGGGTGACTGTTCTTCTTGTATTTGTTGGGATCCACCTGTAGATCTTGTAGAGCATGCGGAGGGTGTTGAAGCAGGAGGAGGAGACGGCATTGACTTGCTTGCTCATGGAGAGCATTGAGTCGAAGATGATTCCCAGGTTGCGTGCGTGGACGGTGGGTGTCGAGGATGCCCCCAGTGACGTTGGCCACCAGGAGTCGTCCCAGGCTGAAAGGTTGGAGCCGAGGATGAGGACCTCTGTTTTGTCCGTGACATCATGCCTAAGCAAATGCCTACTGGATGTTGAAATATCATCTCAAACGTGACATCCCAAAAACTGAAACACTCACTTGCGGGTCCTGGCATATCATGATCCTATTTTTTTCTGGCGCCTGGAGTTGGGACTGCCCAACCACATCTCCTAAAATAAAATAAACCGTGGCCTGTTCAGAGATTGCCAAAATGTTATTGCCTAACTTGTTGCTGTCCTACAGAATACAGGCAATAGTATATCTAGTTATGTCGCGTCTAAATTATGGCAAGTCCTTACATCTGACCCTGCAAGAAACTATTTATCAAATTAATAAAAATGCAAAAACAGATAGCCATAAAAGTGATAAACTTGAACATTGGAGACCACACGCACTCAAGGCGACAAGATGCAATATTTATGCCCTACAAAGCCCTCTTCATTGCAAAGTCAGTAGGATGTGAGATGGGGCCAGCATTACTGTAATCTAAACTCAGAGGGGCAGATTTATAAGCCCCCTGCGCCACCAGTACGTCACTTTTTGTGTCGTACTGGTGGCGCATTTACTGCTCTATATTTACAAGGACAGGAAAAGCCACCCTGCGTGGCTTTTCCTGTCCTTGAAAATATGGCCCCTTTACACGTAGCACTTTGCGTGAAAGGGGCATTCCATGGGTGTTACCACGCAACACTCATGGAACCAGACACATTTCCAGATTTACGAGGAATCGTAAATCTGGAAATGCGTGTGAATGCTACGCCTCCCCTGGGGAGGTGTAGAAAGGCGCAACGAGGAGAAATGTATTCATTTCTCCTCGTTTTCTTTTCCTCTTTCTATGCGTGCTGCATTCTGCAGCACACATAGAAAGCGGAAATCACCTCTAATGATTGTGTTTGTTCAGGAAGGGTTCCCTTCTTGCACATAAACAATCATTGAAACAAGGACGTTTTGCAACTTCTATGGGGCATATTCACAAAGAGCTATCGCCAAATTAACGGCACTTCATCGCAGCCAAATTCATGATAAATTTACCTCCCCATTCGCAAGCTGGTGCTAACAATCCACAGCACCAGTTTACCCGCGATAGCAGCCGCAAAAAACATCGCCACAGAGGTCCCCCACAACTATCTCTAATGAGATGCCAAAAACCACGACAACATCACACCTCAACATTCTCAATGACCAGACACATCTGCGATAACAACACAAAACAGGCGATAAGGCGTGTTAGCACCAGGAAATCTACACCTGCTCTGACCTGGCGTAAAGTCGGGTGGCAGCCTGGACCACAAAAGGAGACCAGCCCAGGGCCACATAGGAAGGGAAACAGATGCCATGGAGCCACCCATCATGCGGCCCGGACACCCAAGAGGGCCACAACACCTTCCGACACCACACCCAGGCCCGCAACACCCACCCCCCCGGGACCAACCCCAACCCCGGACTAAGAAACTGCACACCAACATCACGAATCGCGAGACAAACATTTTGCCTGATGTTGCACAAGCAGGAAAATCAACAGACATGCGTGGCCAGGAAATGGAGACTCAGTCAAACAGCAATGCAATCACCAACACAAAACACCATACAAACAAAAGCTGAGACAACCCTTAGGATGAGTCCTAGCGGCTCTTCACTGGACAATCCGCAGGACGCAGCCTGGTAGACCAAATTCAAGAGAAGAAGGTGTGCCATGCGCACAACAAAGGAAAGACAGGGAGAGAGCGAGGGAGAGAGACGCAGTGAGATTGCACAAGCAGCGCAAGGTCCCTCAGGCACCTGGCACCACATGCTAATATGTGTGTGTGTATCGCCATCCGTACACCATGAGCCCAAGGCCATGTCCCAATCTCAGTGCCAAAGCCACATCACATTCCGAAAAGGCAAGTAGTAGTCGGACAAACATCAGGGATGAAAGCTCCATTGTTCCAATGCAGAAGGCAGGAGGACACCTGCACCTTTGACCTTGGTCCAGAGCACCCCTGGAACACCCTGAGAGAGAAGCCATGGCAGATGGGGCCGACTCCCACGCCACGCATTCCGCAAATGAACTATCTGACTCATCCACACCCAACACACAGAAGCCCCTGCCTGTGGTACCCCCGCATGGGATGCCCTTGACACTCACAGAAACAGCAACCCACTCTCTCCAATGTTGCACACAAATTCGAATCATTGCTCAGAGCTGTGGCATATCCTCCACACAACTGCCGCAGTTCAGAAGAGTGCCAGTTCCACGAGACCCACCAACGCAATGGCAGCCATACTGGGCACATGCACAACCTCCGTCACGTGGACAGTACCGTGCACGTATGCTGCATTTACTGGCCGCAATGCCACTGGCAGTGCTGCAGATCAGTTACCGGCTCAGCTTCCGCATTGCCTACGTCACATGCGTCCAGCCCTAGTTCCACTGCCGAACATGCACATTCTAGTGTCCCATGGATGTCTGCCTATCCAACACAACTGTTGATGAATTGGACTATGACTTGTGTCTGCGCCCCCTGTTGGATCACGAACAGGAGCGTAACCGAGACAGCGTGCATGGAATGCCCTGACATACTGCGTTTGTATTGTTAGTTGTGCATGGGAGATTGCACAATTCCTCATGTGCAGTGACCCCATCGAGGCGCTCCCCTATAGGGCTGTGTTGCGGATTGGTGAAACGGAGTGGGCTGAGCACACCTGCCCGGACCAATTAATGGATTGGCTCACCCTGGGGTTCCTTGAACACGACAACGACGTACTATTGGAACACATTGCACATGAAGCTGCACCGGCATTCATGGATGAGTAACTACGTTCCTGCAGCCACATCCGATTGTCACCCACAGCACATGTCCCAACCACTTGTTGCATCGTGAGGGTTTCTCACACATCCCACCACAACAGAGGATACGTCTGCCTACATCCGGGCTCTGGATGCATGTGTGTGGAACAACGCATGTGTACACACACCTGTGCAAGGTGATTCAGGTCCATGCCTGGTGCAACACAGCGTCGTTTGGCAACGTTGCCAATTCAGACACACTGCTGGGGGAGAGCACACACATGTCAATGTAGCATGACATGTGAACCTGTTGGACCCTCACACCTGATCACTGTCAGCAAAGCAGACAATCGGCACACTCCGGAGGCAGAGCACTATGCAGATCCCATGGGCAGTGAGTCGTGCCCCCTCACACGGGGCAATGGGCAGACGCCAAACAACACATGACTCATCCAGCAAGGCAAGGTGAGCTGAGAGCGTTGCCATCCGTGATGAATATTGCCCATTTTAGCCCCAAAATGTTCTGAACTTCGACATGTACCCATGCTGCGTGTAAGTGTCTTAAGCATGTCCCTGCCTGTTGTGGCCGTTGCCTCATCCGTACTGACACGCACATGCCAATAAAGTCTATGCAACTCCACTGGTGTCTAACTGTGAGGTGTGTTGTTTGGATTGTCCACTCGTGCGCCACAATGGGCATCATCCCTACACGGTGAGGAACTGACTGTTGCATGTGCAATGGGGGGTGTCCCTTTGGCAAGCTCCACCTCTGTGAGCCAGATATTGTTATTGGATAGGTGCTGGACGCCATGTGCGCTTATGTGACTTCAGCAATGTGAGTATGGTGTCCAACCTCTGACCATGTGGAACAATGTCATATATCACAACAGATTGTGTCCACACAGATGTGTGTGAGTAGGTATGCGACATGAACTTCTGGTGTCACATGTGCTGTAGGACACCACTCCTGGCCTGATTTCGTTTGGGTCAGTCCTATACACAGCCCTATTCAATACATGGACGTGTGCCTACGTTGGGGGTTGTGAGATTGTTGTTGATGTGCAATGGGGACACAGCTAGTACTCACCTTCACAGTCATCCAATTGGCCATGTGTCTCAGGGATACACATGCGCATAGATGTCAGTTACAAGGGTGCACCTTCATGCGCAATCATTGTGCCTACATCCAGCCAAACCTCCATACATGAGTGAACATAGTGATGACACATCTGTGTGATTTAGAATGTTTTATTCATTCAGGTGATTGTAGGAGCTGGCGCTGTACATGGCCATCCAACCCCACATCACATGGAAGCCCAGTGGTCTGCCAACCAGAGTCCTTTGGGGACTGCACAGTGATTGGGAAGAGGGAGAGTGCAGTCCGCAGCAGGGTAGCTGTGTAATTGGCCAGCGGAGAAGAAATGGCAGTCCGTGTCGGGGTCCAGGTGAAAGTCGTGGAGTGTTCCGGGGGTCACTATGAGGTGTTCCCCAGGCCATGATGCATAGGTCATAACCAGACAGGGACAGACCATACGGCGGTGATGGCTGCTACTGCCTCCTTCCTCACACAGTAGTTCACATCCTCTTCTTACTCCCTCTGTGTTCGGTGTGTCCAGTGTGTGTGGCGGGGTAATGGCTGCATCACTGTGTGCCACTGACACATCACACTGTGAAGGTGATGGGGCAGCATCACTGTGTGCCACGGACATATCAGGGGTTGGAGCTGTGTGTGTGTCGATGTTCCCGCTGCAGAGATCTGGGAACGGCTCAGTGGCAGCAATGGCAAGATGAAGTACTGCAGGGAATTGAAGTCCCCAGCTACTACCCGCTGGTGTCCATCCGTGTCAGACTTCCTTCCAGCCTGCATCCGCTCCATGGTCTCCATCGACTTCCGCATCTGTCCCAACTCTGTGCTGTCATGGCTGGTGCCTGTCTGCCCACACAGTTCTTGTGTACGATTCATAGCACCAGCGAGATCAGCCAAGGTCTGTGACGGAGCATGGTGCGGACAGGGGGTGTCTGATAGGGACTGTACGTGGTCCATGATGGGACTCAGACACCCACGTATGGCATAGAGGTTGGCTGCCATGAGCTTGAAACCCACCCGCAGCTGTTCAGCCAACTCCACCTGGGAAGACCACACATGTTGTATGTGCTCCATGTATTGGTCGGGGGGATCCTGAGAGACAGCCGTGGTGGTGTGTGTTTCCTGATGTGTGGTCTGTGCAGGTGGTGGGGTCACCTCGAGGAAACTGGCCTGCCCTGCTCCTGGGGATGGGGTGCAGAGCCTGTCCAGTATCCATTGGAGGGTATATTGACATATGTGGGGGTTTGTGTTCTGCTCTGCAGTAAGTGTTGATTGTTCCTCTGCAATGTTAAGGGGAGATGCAGGTTAACAGAGTTTCAAATGAATGTTGTTGATTTGCATATGTTTACATTCAGACTGCATGCCAATGTACATTATGAATGTTTTGGGGGAGCTGGCTATTCGATGGCAGTCAGTGTGTTTTCTGAATACATGACGGATGTGTGGTGGTACCAATCATTGTCATCACACTGTGTCAGGCAATGCCAGATGTGAGTGGACAGTTACTACGCACAAGCGGAACCTGTTGTGGGCTCTGTCCTGTGGTGCTGGTGTTGCACATTGTACCACATTGCCGTTGTTGCTGGTGTCCTGTGATTGCTATGTGTGTGTGCTGCATTGTGGGGGAGTTGCCCCGGCAGCTCTGATTTCGTGTGGCCTTCTCCCTTTTAGGCAGAGTGCCTTTGAATTGAGTGCTTTTGGGGGCCTGATTTGCTTTTGACTTGGGTCATATGTGCTCTCGGACAGATTTTGTGACCTGGTGCATTGTTCGTCTGGTGTGTGTATTTAAGGCATGGGTTGTGGGTGCACGTGGACATGTCAGGGTGTGACCTGCTACTTTTCGGCTGTGATCTGCACTGGGCTACCTCCATGTTGATTCGTAGGCCATGTCAATTTTTTTTGGCTGCTGCCATGCTATTGGACATGCAGTGTAACTTGCATAGTCAGTGTGGGTCACAGAGCCGCTGCTTTTCTGGATTCGGCACATGTGCATGAGTCGATTGTGATATTGGTGATGGGGGAACCCTCTGTGCACATTGTGGATGGGGGACTACTTGGCATTTCTATGTGTGCTGCAGTGTGCCACGGCAATCAGGGACATGTTCCACAGTCATTGTGAGTGTACAGTGTGCTACGCATACTTGTGCATGTGTGCCATTGTGCCCATCTCCCCCCGTCTCGCCGTCCCTGGTCATTACTCACCCTGTTGCTGTTGGGTCATGTCATATCGTGCTGTGTCCAAGCCCCCCAATCCTGCCACCATCTCCGCACTGCTGACTGTGGCCACCATTTGCTTCAGCTCATCCAGCTCCTCCTGTGTTGCAGGAGGCCCACCTCCAGTCGCCTTTGCTGCCTCCCTGTTGACGGCGAGCTTATATTTGGTCTGCCTTTTCAGATCCTGCCAGCGCTTCTTGACCTCCTCGACACTCCGACTGCATTGTCGTTGGTAACGATGGCCTGCCATATTTCGGTTTGGGCTGCCAATGCCACAGTGGAGGTGCCAAACAGTTATTGATGGTGTTCGGTCACCTCCGTGACGAGCATGCGGTCTTCCTGCGGACTAAACACCATCTTCCTCCTCCTCTTGTCCCTGCCCTTCCACAAGCGCGGTTCCTGGCTGGTCCTCCGTGGGGCTTGTGGTGTTCGGCTTGTCCTCTGCACTCGGTCCGGGTACGTCCATGTTGCTACGCAGTTTGAATTGTTTTATGGCTTTTTTTTCTTGCTTTCATGTTGCTTTTTCCCGGCAGACGCGTGAGATTTGCAGGCCTGTGGCTGGTCTTTGCTGATTTGTGCACCGCGATTGTCCTCACCGCATGATTTTTTGCATTCGCGTATCACATTTTTGCGGCGTGGCGTCGATTTTGACGCTGACATTTGACGCGTTATCTGGTGTCTATCGCATGCTGCCGCCTTGTTGGGAATTCCACGTTGACATGGGGTTAGTTTCCCACGATGGGCTGCGATATTGAAAGTTGAGTTACGCTACTCTCGCGATAGTTATCACACGTTCTTGTGAATATACCCCGATGTGTGCTAATGCAGCAAGCCAGCCAACCAGAAGGCAGCAACACAGACCGGAGGTGGGGGCCCAGCGCCACAGTTCGTGCTGGATGACATGGAGGAGCTGGTGTTAACAGTCATCAGTGTGGATACTGTGGTCGGAGACGGGGGACCGGACACTGCTCGACACGACACAACACAACCGCAACAGGGTGAGTGACCACCAGGTACTGGGGGGACGGGTGGAGATGGGCACGATGGCACACATGCACAATCAAGCAGGGCACAGTACACACCCACAAGGACCCTGGCACCTCGCCCAGACCCACAGACTGTCACAATGTACAATGCCATGCTGTCAGAATGTCAACCTGTACCATGCGGCTACATACATGTGGACACATTGTAATACACCATCTCCCCTTCACATCGCAGGGGCATCGTCAACACCTCCTGCAGAGCAGTGCCAGCCACTCTTCACTGATGACGAGGAGGACAACACCAGCATCGACGCACAAGCCCTCCTAGACATCATTGACCTTATCCGCGACTCACCTCCAGGATCAGGGCAGCCCAGCTACATCAAGGAGACCCTACCCACCACCAAAACCACCCAGCAGGAGGCACCCATAGCCCCGGCACCCTCCCAAGCCCCCCAGGAACATCAAATGGCCTTCCAACGCCGTGAGCTGGAAGGCCAGAGGGAGATGGCTGAGCAGGTGCGAGTGGGGTTCCAACTCATGGCTGCCAAACTGGACGCCATCCATGGGTGTCTATGTCTGCCCCATGGTCTCCAATGAGCCCTGACTGACATCGCTGGAGTCATGGTGCAGAGAGTAGAATAGCTGTCCGCTCAGAGTGGCTCCAGCGATACCAGCCGTGAGCTGGCACACATGCGGAGGCTCATGGAGGACATGGTGCGGATGGAGGTGGACAGGATGGCAGGCACTGCTGCACATTATCGAAATGTAGCTGGGATCTATCATGCCCTGCAGATCTCCATCATGGCTTTGCCGCCACAAGACGTGGCGCTGATGAATGCTGCTGCCACCACACCATCCACATCCCTGCCCCCTGGTGTGTCAGTGCCTCACAGTGTGGCAGGCGCATCCACTCAGGCACCTGATGAGTCAGTGGCACACAGTGCTGCCGACAATCCCCCTCCGGCCCCTGATGTGTCAGTGGCATACAGTGCCGCAGCCGGTACTGCAACACCCACAGGTGGGGCAGAGCACACATCCGGGGATGAGGACGTGGATGGGTTTGTGATCAGGAGGCACTAGCATTCATTTCCGCCACCTACCCTATTTCTGCTTGGTGCTGCACATGGCCTCATGACCTTCCACTGACCCCCGATACACTCTGATGCACTCACCTTGGACAGCGACATGGACTGCCACATCCTGTTCCACGACCAATGACACGGCGGACGGACTGTACCCTTCCTCTTCCGCAGTACATGTCATCCCCGGATGGACTCTGGCTGTCCCTCCATGGGCCCATATTGTGTAGTGTGCTCGGCATTGCCCTGTACCGCTCCAGCTTCAGAACTGCACTGGATGTGCAAATAAACATCCAGTGACGCACTGCTTTGTCATGTCTTACATCATTCAGGTATGGATGTGTGGATGAATGTGGGGACAGTGCCTTCCCATGCATCAATGATGTTCATCCTGTGGGATGCGAGTCAGAGGGTGCGACATTGCATTTTGTGTACCTGGTCCCACGAACACTACAACAGGGACACACGCATCAGTCACTTCCTTGTCCGGACATGGACTGGACCACGCCCCGAGCCCACTAGTCATTGTGGGAAGCCCTGCACTGGTCTGTCGTAAGGCAGGCCAGACTACTTCAATGACCCACCGAGGGGGGGCCATCATTGCTAACTGTTGCAGGCGTACTCGCTGGTGGTGTGCAGGTCACTGGTTTAGTCCTCAGCATGTCACAGCCACTCCCTGATGGCAGGTTTGCACACACACCACACCCATCCCGCACAGGCGTCACTGGCCATGTGACTCCGCCAACATAAGGAGCCGATGACGTCACATTCCCCTCTTTCTCATTCATAAAGGGCCCATGAGTTGTTGCGCACAGGGTTGGTGGTGGCATCCGAGGCCTGGTGCATGGCACAGGCCTACCGCCACGTGGCGCAGACTGGGGTTGCACAGGGTTAGTGGCATCCGAGGCCTTGCACAGGCACCCCACCATGGGACGGTGACTTTGGGTGCACTGAGTCAGTGGCACCTTAAGCTGCTGAGTGGGTGTCCAGCCTGCGAGGGTGCCCTGCTCCGGCGGTACAGACAGCTCAGGTTTAGTGTGCCCTGCTGGACCGCAATGTAGGCCAGAGCCAGCGGGCAGCACGGGCCTACCGCCATATGGCGTCGCTTCCGGGATCCCAGAGTTAGGGGCACCCATTGGGCTGAGCGGGTGTGCAGCCTGCGATGGTGCTGGGTGCACTGGTATGTCCTTTGCCATGGAGTAATCAAGACCCAGCACCAAACGTGAGACCTGTTGGCCTGCAGAGCATGGATGCATGGTGTGGAGGGTGCCATGTCCGTGGGCCCCGGCTTGTGGCTTGCAGTGGCATGTGGTGGGACCTCTGTATACGCGCCAGTGGCGGAAGGTGAGCAGTGAGGCCTGGGTGTGCATGGGCGGGCATGCTCCGATGGGTGGTGGGAGGGGTTGGGGTGCCCCTGCCTGGGTGTGCATGGGTGGGCAGGAGATGTTGTCATGTGCAGGTGTGTGTACTGTGCCAGTCATGTATCTGGACTCTGTTTCAGCTGACAACTCTGACTCAGATGTGTGACCTGGTGAACTGCGATACACACCGGCACGTGGTTGGAGACACACCGGTGGCAGCAGGTGAGCAGTGTGGCCTGGGTGCGCAGAGGCGGCACTCTCTCTCTCTCTCTCTTCTTTCTCACTCTCTCTCTCTCTGTCTCCCTCTCTTCTTCTTTCTCTCTCCCTCTCTCCCCTCTCTTCTTCTCTCTCTTTCCCCTTCTACCTCTCTTCTCTCTCTCTCTCTCTCTCTCTCTTCTTCTCTCTCACTCTCTCTCTCTCTCTCCCTCTCTTATTCTCTCTCTCTCCTTCGCTTTCTCTGTCCTTTGATGTGCGCAGGACACACCTTCTCGTCATGATTTTTGTCTTGCAGGCTGGGACCTACGGATTGCCCCGAGGGGAGCGGTCATGTGTCTTCATTTCATTTCAGTGTTCATTTTAATAAAGTTTAATTTGTTTCTTCGAAAGTGAATATGTGCTGCTCATTTCTGTGTCAACACATGCATGTCACCAGTTGTGATTGTGCGACGTCGGGTGGTTTATTTTGTGCATGTTTAGGTGTAGCTGATGTGGCATGTCTTTGGTCGGGGGGTGCCAGTGATGTGTGGTCCTGAAGGTGGTTTTGGTGGGTGTTGTGGCCCTCTGGGGTGTTCAGGCCGCATGATGGGTGGCTCCATGGCATCTGTTTCCCTTCCGATGTGGCCCTGGACTGTGCTCCCTTTTGTTGTGCAGGCTGCCGTCCGACTTTACACCAGGTCAGAGCAGGTGTAGCTTTACTGGTGCTAACGCGCCTTATTGCCTGTTTTGTGTTTTTATCGCAGTTCTGTCAGGTCGTTGAGAATGTTGAGGTGTGATGTTGTTGCGGCTTTTGGCACGGGAACGCCCACTCTGCATCTCATTAGCGATAGTTGCGGAGGGCCTCTGTGGCGATGTTTTTTGCGGCTGCTATTGCGTGTAAACTGGTGTTGTGGGCTGGTAACACCATCTTGTGATTGGGGTGATAACTTTATCGCAACTTTGACTGAGATAAAGTGCCGTTGACTCGGCGATAGTTCCTTGTGAATATGCCCCGTAGATCTTGAAAAGCTGCATTTTCCAGATCGTTTTTGTGCAGGAAGGGAACCCTTCCTGGACAGAAACAATCTCCCCATGACGCAGGCATCCTTGCACCATGGTGCAAGGGTGCCTGAGCCTGCGCATGGCAGCAGTTTGTGCGCCAGCGCAGGGGGAAGCACAGAGATGCGACATATTATTGTAAATATGTTGCATCCCTGTGCTTTGAAAGTGACTCAGTGCTGCGCAGCCAAATGGCTTGCGGAGTCACTTTCTTGTAAGTCTGTCCCCGGAATCTACAGCCAAAAGTGAAACCTCACCTGGAGCATTGCTCCACTCCTGAAAATTCCCGATTTTCAAAAAACCTGCTTGTGTGTAAAGAACTTCTCAGTACAAATATGCAAGCTTTGGAATTCGCTCCCAATGAAAATATGGATTGTCAGCTCCTTTCAGTAAAAGATATACGGGCCATAATTGTGACAGGTTTGTATCAACAGCATGCAGACCTATATAGGCCCTTACATTACCTTCACTTGCATTTCTAATCAAATAATATCTGAAGCACACTCTCAGAGGCTCAAGCACGACAGACAAACTCAACACTAATACATGATATTGCAACCAACACCTTTTTCCATCCACACACTTAAAAATGGGTACCGACCAGTGAGGGAGTGCTTTGTGGCCTCAACAAGAGACAGAAACGTGCTATAGAAACTCTACATTATTAAACAAAACAATGTGGCCAAAATGCTTTTTTTTGTAAATCTCTTTCGTTAGTATTAGCGATGTATATATCTTTGATCATTTACTCATATTACTTATAGAAATGGATGCGAATTTGTAAAAAAAAAGAATGTATTATGAATTAATAGTTGAAGGTCCGTAAGCCCATGTGGTAGACCTCCCAGTGACTTAGGTCTGGTATCAGAGCCTTGGCTGGGGTAACTGTGTTTTGAGGCGGGAGCATTATCGGTAGGGCTTGGTGATCAGGGTGTCACGAGCATGTTCTAGACGATTCGATGCAGTCCAAGCATCACTGATCAGCAACAGAAGCGAGGTCTGCGGAAGAAGAACGCAGAACGCGTTACATTCAATTAGAGCCAATCTGTTTCAGAACCCGTCAGTTCCAGGAAGGGCGTGTGGGGTTGTTTTGTTCCCGCTCTGATTGGCTTGTCAAAATATTACAAACGGTTCTGTCGGGTAAACAATATTGCTTCAAGAAAAATCATCATTTTTATGCATATACGAACACACATAGAGACCATAAGTAATTTTTAAAGAGGCTTTATGAATTGCATCATTCATAAACAACTAAAGGCAATGGCTGTCAATTGTAAAACGTAATTGCGACAAAGTGGCATGAAGTGACATAAAGTGCTCAGTGCTCTGGTGAAAAGTGCGTAATATATACAGTGTAATTTTTGCAGGATACGAATAATTTGCAAAGGTCAGTCTGAGCGAATGATCAAAACAAACTGCAAGTCGATTAAATCAGTCTTTTGTGCAGAGTATTTCAACTGATCCTTCAATAAGTGTCGACGTTTCAACCCACAGACCTCGCGAATGACAGGACGTTTGCCTGCGCGCCTCTGATCGTACATGAATTACAGAAACTAGATGTAAATCATTCATCTGAATACCAAACTCCCGCAAAGGACGATCCTTTTCCCTACGCGGACACGTTCCAATTTTGAACGGAACTCACGCAGACTTCCAAGGAGAACAGGATACCACTGCTCTTGCCTCTCCATTTCACATCGCCCCTCAAGGAACATTGGGTTTGCGTAATTTGGCTGTCTATCCCCGTCCTGATGAAGACCCGCTTTGACTAGCGAACCACGCTATCTTGGGTTGAAACGTCGACACTTATTGAAGGATCAGTTGAAATACTCTGCACAAAAGACTGATTTAATCGACTTGCAGTTTGTTTTGATCATTCGCTCAGACTGACCTTTGCAAATTATTCGTATCCTGCAAAAATTACACTGTATATATTACGCACTTTTCACCAGAGCACTGAGCACTTTATGTCACTTCATGCCACTTTGTCGCAATTACGTTTTACAATTGACAGCCATTGCCTTTAGTTGTTTATGAATGATGCAATTCATAAAGCCTCTTTAAAAATTACTTATGGTCTCTATGTGTGTTCGTATATGCATAAAAATGATGATTTTTCTTGAAGCAATATTGTTTACCCGACAGAACCGTTTGTAATATTTTGATTATCCGCCCAGGTTCTGAGGGATACTGGGTTACCCCATTTTGATATTTTCTGATTGGCTTGTCAGCCTGGAGTCCTGGACAAAGAGAGTGGAATGAGTCACTGATGAGATGTTTTCCAGGAAGTGAAGAGGAAAAGAGATGAACATGCCTGCAGTGACAAGACGGGCTATGAAAGGACAGACACCTACCTGCAAGCGAGCCAGGGGATGTTTTCTGTACCAGTGATGTCGGAGAGAACAGGAGAGGAGGTACGAGGTAAAAGAAAAAGGCGAGGGCGGGAGTGTGGCATAAAAATGGGAGGCAAATAAGGCATAGATATAAGAAGTGGGAGGGTTGAGGGGGTAGGAGGGGCATGCAGAAGAAACAGAAGTTGGTCATACATCACTGTGCAGCCATGTCCAGGTGTGACAAGCTTCTAACCTTCCATCTGTTAGAGGTGGGTGAGGCACTGAAGCTTGGAGCTCATCTCCTGCCTGGCTCCGTCTCAGGTCGAGGGCCTCTTCGACCCTCCAGCCCAAAAGTAGCCTACCTTTCACCTGGCTTCGTCATGCCACCCACACTGTAACGTCGTGCATCAAGAATGAAAAACAAAGGGAGATATTCTCAAGAACGTGTGATATTCATCGCAAAAGTAGCTTAACGCAACTCTTCACATCGCAGTCTATCGCACGAAATTAACACCGTGGTATTCACAAGCCATCAGTACCATACGATAGGCAAACGATAACGTGTCAGATGTCTGCGATACAGACAACGCGATGCCGCAAAAATGCGACACACAAACGCTAAAAAGCTGCAATGAGGCCAATAGCGATAAAAAAATCTGCGAAAACCAGCGACAGGCCTGCAATTCCCACGCATCATGAGGGAAAATGCACTATAAAAGCAGAGAAAAAAAGGAGAATAAAAGAAACTGCGCAGCACCATGGATGCACCCGGACCGAGTGCAGAGGGCAAGGGGAACCCTACAAGCCCCACAGACCACCAGCAAGGAACCTCACAGTCGGGGAAGGCCAAGGAGAAGCGGAAGAGGCAGACGGAGTCCATTGGAAAACCAGATCAGCGTCATGGAGGTGACAGAACACCACCACCCACTGAATCTCAAAATGACAAACGTGAATGCAGTCGGAGTGTCAAGGAGGCCTATGGAGGAGGACAAGAGGCGCTGGCCAGGGCCGGACTTGCCGTAGCGGGCACCGGGCAATCCCCCGGTGCACCACTCGGGCGGGGGCAGTTTTGGGCCCCTGGGGGCCGTTTTTGTTACAGGGACGTTTTTCTGCAAAATCGTCCCTGTAACAAAATTGGCCGAAAACAGGTGGGGGGGCGAGGGGGTGGCGGCCGGGCACTTTGTCACTGCCACCCTACAACAGCCCATAGACATCTTAGGCAACCCACCTCCAGGAGCAGGGCAGCCAAGCCACACAGAGGAGACCCCAGCCCCTGCACATACCACACAGCAGGAAGAACTTGCCACCACGGCTGGCTCCCAACACTTCACCTAGGCACACTTTGCATTCCAATGCCAGGTGCCACAATGCCAAAAGGAGGTGGCCGAACAGTTACGGTGGGGTCACAGCTCATGGTAGCCGAACTAGATCACATATGTGGGTGTTCAAGTCCCATCATGGACCACCTACACCCCACAAAGGAGACCCACACATCGACAGAGACACATACATGTGCACATTTCCTGCAATGAACCATGCCCGAGCCCCGGATTCATCATTCACACTCCCACGCTGGACCTCCATACGATGGCCTAGTCCACTCCTCTTATGCATTGAGTGGCTGACAACAAAACTACATGTCCAAGGTCTTACCCGCTGTCAGCGGTGACATGTTTGTGTCCGATGTACACAGCACAATGTAATGTTGGAGGCCCTGTGGCCCTCATGCATACATCATAACCACACAGACACACACAGATAGTTTGTTGAACTGGCTACAGGCATATGCGCCCGGCCCCTTTATTGGCAGGGTCCCATGTACAGTGACGCCTGTGCTGGATGGGTGTGGGGTGGGTGTAAGCCAGCCCGCACAGAGTGGTTGGTGCTAGCAACAACTTGAACAGTGAATACTATTAAAACGGAATGGAAAACACCAGCATGAAAGAGAAAACTGCAGAGCATCATGTGCTAGCCGGAGCAAGTACAGAGGTCACCCAATTGGCAAACAGAAGTGTCCGTGAGTTGTAGTGCTCTGAGGATGGGGCATTAGAGATGAGCGTGCTCATGTGAAAATAATATCGAGGATTGTGTCCCTTCGGGTTATTCCCGATGCAGCTGCAGTGGGGTGTGTTACACATGCATCATCTTCCTCATCATTGTCCCAGGTCTCCCACACTGCCTGAGGTGACATTGCTGCGTGAGCTCACCACAGCACACAACTCATTCAGAAATGGCCCATGAGTCGTGGTGCACTTAGTCAGTGGCACCTGGAGTGCTGAGCAGGGTATCAGGCAGATGATGGTTTCACAACAGGTGTGAGCAACTCCGTTAGTCTGCCAGTACGGCTGTTTTGACTCTGGCATTTGGCGATTGGAGGTGGTCCTGGCGGTGATGGTGTGTGCCTCCTGTGGTGATGCAACGTCTGGCACACTCAGAACTCGATTTGATGTGTGAGCCCTGGTGGACTGCATTTGAGTCTGTAGGCAGCGGACAGCGCAGGGCCACAGACACATGGCGTTGAGGACCCCAAGGCCATCGTCTCAGAGGCCATCCAATATCTCACCGGACAGGGCCCCTGACTTGAGCTGCACAGAGTTAGTGGACCTGGATGCACTGCAGTCGGCACAGTCACACCGCCACGGGACGGTGACTTGCGGTGCAGTGAGATGGGCCACGCGAGCTGAGCGGGTCCTCATTGATGTCCGAGGTGAATGTGGTGGAGGGTTGTGGGTGACAGTGGAAGGTGTCCTCCAGGGCGTGATGCAGAGGGTAGAAGCCATGCGGAAACGGCAAAATGAGAAGTGGAATGCTACGGCCTCGTTTTCGCCTGGAAATCAGTGTCACCGACATGATGATGAAGACAACCCCCAGTCCATAGACTCAGTCTCCACCAAAGTTCAACCAGAAAGTGTCCATGGCTGTCAGGGAACAGACTTAGTGGCACCAGAGCTGAAGGGGTATGCAGTCTGCGATGAGGAAAGTACAATGATATAAAAACTGCCATAAATAAATCAAGACTGAGTTCCCAATGTGTGACCCACTCGACTGCAGTGTTGGCCCGAGCCAGAGGTCAGCAGGTGCCCACAGCCATGTGTCGTTGGCTCGCAATGCACAGAGTTAGTGACACCAGAGCAGTTGTTGGCAGTGTTCAATCACCTCTGTAACGAGGATCCTTTTTTCCTCTTGACTGCACCAAGTCTTCCTCTTACACATCTCCATGCGTTCAATGATATGAACTCTGCCATGCACAAATCAAGACTCAGTTCCAACTGTGTGACCGACCTGGCAGCTGTGTAGGCCAGTGGAGTGTGTAAATGAGAAAGGAGTACTGCTGGCTTGGGGCTTGCGCCGGCACGTGGTGGCACCTCCTTGACACACGCCGGTGTTGGCAGGTGAGCAGTGAGGCCTGGCTGCACGGAGGAGGGCAACGGGTCGGGGACCAGCAGACCGGCGTGCAGCAGGCACACATGTTTGCAGGCAACACCGCTCACGGCGACGGCATTGGCCTCGTGGTGGGCTGGGAGGCGCCGCCCTGGCAGAGATGTTTGGCATTCCAGAAGAGAACCATGCCCAGTGCTACGTGCTTTTTATTCACAGCCCTACGCCGGCCCCCTCCACACACGCTTACAGGGGGCGATGTCACAAGCTACATTTCCACGATCTTCCCCACTGGCTCGGGTGACATGGTTGCATCCACTGTCCACTACACTCCATACACCAGTGGTGTATGTGGACATGGATATGTCTGTGGTCTGCATACTGCAGTCTGTCCAGCACATCTCCGCCACACTTGGCATTGTGTACCTTTTCATTCATGGGACACTCCGTCGCACATGCCTGGTTCCCACCTCTCCCCACATTCCGCTATTGTGCAGCTTAGGTGCCATGCCGTTGATTGCTCATGTACATGGCTGGCCCAGGTTGCCGCAGTAGTTGTGCTGTTGTGTCTGGTGGGTGGGCATGTTGTTTGTCATGTTGAATTTGAGTCTATGACTTGTGCATTCCCAGAGATGTGACTTGCATGGTTTTGGAGTTGGGGGGTGTGGTGTGTTTATTTGGTACTTGCCAACGAGCAGTGCATTTCAGTAGGTGCCATCCTGTTAGCGCTGGTTGATGATGGACTGTCGGTAGAAGTAGGAATCATGCACCCTGCCTGGGTAGTTGGCGACGACGTTGGTGCCGATTCCCAGGTGGTCCACCGTTGCCTGCACATTGATGGAATACGTCTGCTGTCTGTTGAGGTAATTGTGTGCAGTGTCATCAGGGGGTACAAGTAGAACATGTGTGCAGTCGATTGCCCCTTGACACGTGAGGAAAGCCAGCTATGGCGTAGACGCCTTACTTGGTCTCCAGCTGTTCATGCGCAGTGTGGGGGGAGTATGGGTACTGGGGTACCAAGCTGATGATGGCTTCCGAGACAGTTGTGATGAACTTGGATTGTGCTGGCTGTGAGACTCCCCTGACTCTGGCAGTTGGTGATTGGAAGGTCCCAGAGGCCAACATGTGCAGCACAGCCAGCAGCTTTGTCTGCAGAGGGATGTTGGTTGTCCGCTGTGTTGGTAACGTCAGTCCGTGGGCAATGGTGGTCAGGATGCGTGGGATGGTTGTCCTTTTGGGCCTGTAGTGGGCAATGACATTCTCTGGTGTTGGGTCTGTGAGGTTGGTGCGTTTCCTGGAGGTCCGCTGTTTTGGTCTGCGTTGCCTCTGTGGTGGCCCGGGGGTGGGGGGGACGGGGAGGTGGCGGTCCTGGGTGTGGTGGCAGTGGGTGTTGTGGCCCTGTTGGGGCTCCGTGCTGCATGATCAGTGGCTCCATGGCATCTGTTGTTCTTCATGTGTGGCTGTGCTCTGGGCTCCCTTGTCTGGTGTCGGTTGTCGTCCGACTTTACTCCAGGTCGGAGCAGGTGTTAATTTCCTGCTGCTGAAGCGCCTTGTCGCACGTTTTGTGTTCTTATCGCCGATGTGGCTGGTCGTTGAGAATGTTGAGGTATGGTGTTGTTGCGACATTTTGCTCGGGAATGCCTACTCTGCATCTCATTAGCGATAGTTGCCGGGGTCATTTGTGGCAATGTTTTTTGGAGCTGCTATCACTGGTAAACTGGTGATATCGGCTGTTAGCACCAGCTTGTGAATGGGGAGATAAATTTAGTGCGACTTTGGCTGCCCTAAAGTGCCGATAACTCAGTGATAGATCCTTGAGAATATGCCCCAACGCTTTATCCTTTGATGTGAAACATGAGATAAGATATTCATCTAGTGTCAAAATTACACAATGTCAAACTTTAAAACCTGGGATCAATCCCTGTTTGGCCCAGCTGCAATATCCTGGGTGAATATTTTATTTCACGCAGGCTCTTTTTTCTTCATTATCGCAGGTAAGAGCACCTTCAAATAAGTGAGTTCAGGATGTGTGCTGTGCAAAAACCTCTCTCATGTTTAATAATAAGAATAAGAAGAATCAAGGCAACATGACTTGCCTTAAAGCTAGGTAACGGCGTTGCCTTCAGGTAAGGAGGATCTAAATGTTTCTAAGATCATATTTAAAAACTATCACTTTTAATAAATGTATTTCAATGCAGCGACACAATCTGGTGTACTTGCTTGAAAATCTTAAAGAAACACATTTTTTTGTGTTTTGAAGACTTTAGCATAATTTTACAGGATATTTATTGCACAATTTACTTGGCAAACCTTTTCATGGCTCGGCTGGTGCATGGCTCTTAGAGCCCAGCCAGACATTTTGCTCGGCTCTCCCTGTTAAATTATTGACTCACCTACCTCTACAATCTGTTCATGCTAGAGAGAGCTGAAAAGGCTTTGTTTCCTGCGCCAGGCGCTTGCCCACAAGCCTTATCAACGAACGGACTGGCCCATTAATCCCATGGCAGCCGATGTACCCTGTCAATGCGGGAGGTGATAGGGTGTGTGTATTTATGAATCTACAGCAAGCACGGATACGTCCAGCAGTAGGGGTGACGCTGTCGTGGCCTAGAGGTAAAATAGTCCATCAGTTCCATGATTTCTACAGCAATTTAGATATCAAAGATTGCTTTTTAGATCTCCGCCACTCAGAACACAGGCAGGCTCTTCGGTTATGATGAAGACACCTTATGGGAGTGATAGAGAACACAAGTCATTGCTATGACCCAACCAACGAGAGTAGAAAAAAAATAAAAGTGTGAATGTAGCCAAGCCAATGAATGTTCAGGGTTAAAAGTAAAAAAGAAATCTAAGCACTGCCTATAATCATAAATGGAAAATGGTTTCTTTGAACGCAGGGAAGCGATAAGGAAAGGGCGGGTGAGTGAGGACTGCAACTGAAAGATGATAAGGAAAGCAGGACTGTAAACAAATTGCACCAATATGTGAGGGAGACAGATGAACACTGAGAAATGCCAAAGAGATTAAACATCTCTCTGGGGATTCTAATCTCGCAGTCTGTGCCGCTATGGGAATCGTGGCATTCTGCACTAAAAACCAGAGAACAGCAATATATAATTGCTCTTTCATCCTTCTGCCACCCACTTCTTTCTACTGTTCCAGTGGCTTGTACGGCCCCGTGTTAGTTTTTTTCACCTCATGGACCCCTGGGGTGAAGATGCTGCTTCAACTCTGGCTCCCTCTAAAGGCCACTTCTTTTTGTTTAAGATTCCTGGTCTGCTGTGCGTCATTAAGCCCTCCAGGCTAAAGGACCATCTTCGGTTCAGGGCCATCCTCACAGCCGTTCTTCCGGAGGGTGCCTCTCTGCCAGCCGAAGCTTGCGTTACCATGGCAGCAGGATGAAGGATGCTTTGCTTCTCTTCTCCTCACTTGTTGAAAGGATCCTGTCAACACTCGTGTGAGATGCCAATGTTCCCACCCTCCTCCTAATGTCCTGTGTAGACGGATTAGTTGCTTGTTAAGAGAATTCATTTTTTTAGTACTTCAGAGTGGCTCTTAACGATGAAACAGAATACAGTGGAGTAAAATACAGGGCCATATTTATGGCCTGGTTTGCATCCCATTTGCATTGCGCAGCATGGCACATGCACAAAACAAACCTTAACTTAGTTTTATGAAGCCATGCAAGGCCACATTGCGTGGCCCTGAGTGGCTCCATACATCTGGAGTAAAGCAGCGAAGTGCAAATCATTGCTTTGCCTTTCTCAGCCCTGGGAAGTCATTCAATGGCCGTTGAGTAGGTTTTCCCAAGCAAACTCACATGGATTTTGATGCATTCCCAAATTTTCCAGATTTCTCCTCTTTGCTTTCTCTTTCTATGTGTGCTGCAATGCAGCACACATAGATAGAGGAATTTGCCTCTAAGATTGTTTGTGTGCAGGAAGGTGCCCCCTTTCTGTACAATAACAATCTTGCAGGCAACGGAGACAACCTTGCACCATGGTGCAAGCGTGCCTGCGTTGGCGCAAGACTGCCAAAAGGGTGCCAGCATTGGGGAAAAAGGCAGAATTGCATAGTATTGACATAAGTACGACTTATTACTGCCCTTTCCCTGTCATGCAGTGCAGTGCAGCGCAACGCAACAAGGTGACTTGTTGCACTGAGTGCCATGTTCACAAATCTACCCTAAAATGTCCAAATTCAGTGAAAATCCAAGTCATGCCCCATGTTCAGTGAATTCAAATTATAAATAGGTTTGAAAAATACATATAGAATTCTTCCTGTATCATATTTATTTTTGTTATCTTATCGGTGTTTATCCATATTTATTTTTGGATATGTATTAAAATTGGGTTGCAATTACTTTAGTTCCACATTCATTTACTTGAGAAATATACAGTCACACTTTTATGTCGGTAGAGTTTCAGTGAGCTAAATAGCTATTTGCAATAATAATATATTCATCTGAAATAATATCATTGTGACACTAGCAATATGATTTTAGGAAGGAGGACACTCCTATATCCACTCTGGTTTATTATTGCCTTCATGTTGTTTCACCAGTCCTCAATTCTTTTAAGATCATATTTATTTCATTCTTGTATCTAATCATCAACGTGTCTCTCAAGGCATCTCCCTTTTTCAAGTCTATACAAATGGAATCAATCAAAACATTTTAATTCAGGTAATGTTCACATTTTTATTTAATATTGATTTATATGACTAAATAAATGTAAAACTTCTTTCATTGGTGCAGGTTAATATCACAATAGGCCCAGGCGAAATGTAATTTGTGCTGGCACAATTTAAGGTAATTTCGTGTCCCTCACATCATGATTGTTATGCCAAATGTCTGTGATTTTGCCATTATTCCCTACGATGTGAGTCTGTATTTGGGTTCAAATCCTATTTTAAGACCGGTGTTTGTGTTGTGTAATTTTGTGGCATTTTTTAATGCAAAATGTGTCCTTGCACCAAAAATAGATGCATGGATGCATTTACTGCAAGAAAAAATATAAAGTGCCAAAGCCAGCCTTTAGTGTACTATCCGATAAGTTTGCATAATTGTTTGTGCATTGCATATAATTTTTGCAAAGCAAATTACGCAATTTTCACCAAAGTCTATACAGAGCTATGCATATCTTATACTTTACATTAGAGCTGGAGTTCTATGATTTCTTCTAATCCTTTTTTGAGTGGGCCTACGGCTCTCATTGTGGCACTGAATTAAGAATCCCTTTCAAAGATATCTGAGGCCTGCCAATGCAGCCTTTAAAGCAGTTTTAAACCACGATATTGACCTGGCAAAATAAACCTTTTGTCACACTTAAACCTCCATTTTTAATACTGTTCCTCTTTTTGTTTGTGTACTCCCCAGCAAATGGTTTTAGAGTGACAGGAGCTGGGAATGTGCATTCGCTCTGGACAGTCACAAGGGAGGTTTGAGGTGTGTCCTACCTTTCCTGGGTGACTCATAGCCAGGCTGAATAGACCTTTCTGCATTTAGAGTGGTAGGAGGAGTTTTCACTAGCATTTGAATAGGCTGTGTCTGCTCTGCACAATGCTGTCTCCACCCCCTGTAGTGAAGCTGTACCAGGGAGGACAAAACTGGTTTTGCTGAGCAGGAGAGACCTTCTGAACAAATACTTCAAAGGGAAAAAGGGGTATAAGTAGTAGACCTAAAACCCCAGAACCTTAGATTACTTCTGGAATCAAGAGGAACCTCTGCCAAAGAAGAAGAGCTGAAGAGCTGTGAGGAGGAGTACTGCCCCTTTGCTGTGTGCTGCTTTGCTGGTTTAGCCTGCAGTTGCTGCATCTGCTAAGGAGAGGACAAAGACTTGACTTTGCTGTGAAACCTGCGGGTGAATAATCTCCAAGGGCTTGTGTGTGCTTGCCTCCAGTTCTGAAGTCTCAGGGACACAAATACTTCACCTACACCCTTCTTGAACTCGACATTCCTGGGAGTGCCTTTTCCAGTTGTGGGCCCCTGGAGTTTGTTCCTGTTACCGAATGCTGTGAGGAAATGAAGAAACCAAGAAAATAGATGCTTCATTCTTCTTGTGGCTGGTGTATTTCATGCTGCAGTGCCATGTAGGAGAAAATTCAGATGCACAGCCCCATGCAGGCAGAGAATTGACGCAGTGCCTCTCAGCGGCCCGAAAAACTGCCACACACTGAGTTCTGTGCACCGATTTCCGAAGTCCGAGATTACTACACAGACTTCAACGCAGCCCCTGCTGTGCGGCTAAACGAATTGGTGCATCGTTGTACCACGGCTGAAGAAATTGATGCAGCACCTGGGTGACCACCGCTGCATCGACCTCCAGCGCACCCAGATTTTCACACCACACCTGTGCCCCGAATCTATGTCAACACTAGGGCTGCAGTAAGAAACCAAAGCATCACCTCCTCTCCAGTAAGGAACTGATGCATCACCTCCCCTGTGTGGTAGTAAAGAGCCGATGCATCAACTCCCCTGCAGCTACGAACCAACACATCAATTTCCCTTCGTGCAAGGAACCTGTGCATCACCTTTCCTGAGCCTTTTCGGCTTGTGATTTTTGACGCATCCCAGGTAATTTGCAACACAAGTGATGCATTTATAGTTTTCTATGGACAGAACTGTTTTTACCTTTTAAAAGTCATATTTTGATATCTGTATGTTGCATTGTTGTCATTTTGATCTTGTTTAGTTTAGATAAAGATTCCCTATTTTTCTAAACTGGTGTGGTGTCCATTTGTGATGTTTTCACGGTGTTATTGTGGGTTATATACAAATGCTTTAAACATTGCCTCTGTAGTTTAACCTGACTGCTCTGTGCCAAGCTACCAGAAGATGAGCACGGGCAAACGTAGGTGTGTACTTTACTCATCCTGAGTAGAAATAAGGGTCCCTACTTGGACAGGGTGCATATCACTGCCAACTAGAGACTCCCATTTCTAACACATGGGATAAAGGAGGCTTGGGTGTGGACAGGATGGATAGGAGGGGCTATGCCCATCTCCTTTTATAATTCAAAGGACTTTGACTACACGCAAAGGAACCTGACACCAGTCCTGTACTTGCTTTTCTCTCCTTAGACAGTTGGGAGTGAAACCCATGAAGGACAGGGGAACTGGTCTGAACTAGCTCAGGAGTGGGCTAGGTGCGGCCCCCACACCAAGGCTAGCACTTGGGATAAAAAGTGGCACTATCAAACCCCAATTCACACCACTCTGGACCTGTGGAAGCTTCAGAAAAGGAATTGCCCTACTTCCCTGTTCTTAGAAGGACTGCTTTGCTGCCCTGATGTCTCAAGAAGGAACACTCAACCTGCTCCCTTCAACCAGGAACCAGTAGTGTACCTACAAGGGCTAGCCTCTTTTGTGAGCTGCAAGGGAACAACAAGCTTCCAAAGGCTTCCCTGCAGCTTCCCAGCAACAACTGGACTTGCCTGACCCAGCTGCTGGCCTCTGCTGGAGTCCTGATCCCCAAGAGATGCCCCCAGGCGCTATCGGGTGATTAACCGAGCTTTATAAATCCTGATTGATTGATGTGTTGTATTAAAAAAAAGGGGTTTTCCTTAACAGACGGGGGATACAAAATAATTGGGATCTTTTCCTGCTGGATACATTTTTTAAAGGTGCATTATTCTTTTATATATATAGTGTAGACAGGACTTGCCACTGTTGTGCCACTAAGAGGGGCAGCAGCCCCAACTATGATTATTCTGCAGAGCTCATATAGGTCATTCACGCCCATTCAGGTCGACCTGTTAATCAAACTGGTCTTTTGTGTGGCTATTTAAAGGTACTTCACAGCTCAATAAAGGCAAAGGAGCAGCTGAAGACTAAGGCGCCCATTAGGATGGCGGGCAAATCGCCCCCGCCGGGCCGGCGGTGGCCACTGCCGGCCCGGCGGGAGTGATCTGCCCGCCCTCCTGCCAAGAATGACCCCTCGCCACATTCGGATGGCTGGGGGGGTCCGCGGCGGACGGAAAGACTGTCCGACACTTTTCCGCCGGTCGACTCGTCGACCGGGCAGAAAACGTATATAATATGGTGGCGGTGTCTGCAAGACACCACCATCCACATTATGATGATGGCAGAGATCATCCTTTCCATGCGGTTTCTGCATTTGGGGGCCCGTTGTGGGCCCCCAGGGTGTTGTGGTGGGGGTGCCTGTCACATTGTGCATGCAAATGCACAACATGCATTTTTTTACATTGCGGCGGGTGCTGCTTACAGCACCGCCCGCCGCAATGTGAAAAATGCGGGATGAGCCCATCAGTGTGGCGGGCGCATCCTATTTTGAATGGCAGGACCGCCGCACCTGTGGCGGGCGGTCCATTTTGCCTTTGCATAATAGACCCCCTAAGGGTCTAATTGTGAGTTCGGTGGTCTAAGGGCCAAATTACGAGTTTGGTGGTCCATGGTCTCTTATGAGAATTAGAAAGTCATCACCATGGGGCCGCCGCCGCAGGACCGCCTAACCTGTATTCCAGTTGGAATAGGGAGGGCGGGCTGACTACGGGTTTGGCGGTGTTAGAGCAGGGCACTCACATGGCAGCCTGCTGTAACACCGCCAAACTCGTAATCAGGCCCTAGCCAAGAGTAACTCAGAATAGCACATATAACTTTTCTCAAAGTTATATTTACTAAATAGTTGGAAAGATCTGACTTTACCAATGAATTTCATTTTTGAAATGTTAAGAAAAGTTTGTGAGCTTTTTCTGAAGCAGTTACCTACTAGATAATGCAGAAATAGTGATTTAATCAGCTCTACCAGAGAGCGGCTACACCCACAACAGTGAAAATAGCTTTTGGTAAGTTAGGTACATGCTAATATGAATCTAGGCATGAGCCGCTTATAGCCACTATGCACCCTACCTTATGTGCAATAAGGTGATATAGGGGTGAATTATTTAGCACTTAGAAGCAGGTTTTTAGGCAGTAAAAGAGCATATATTCGCAGGTCTTTCTGCAAACATGATATTTTGCAGGCTCCAGAGCACCCGGCCTCAGTGCAGGCTTGTGCCATGTTTAAGAGTCACAAAGTGGATGGCACAATAGAGTGTTTCAGTCCATATGTGACATTTAATTGTAAATGCCAGAGGGATAGTTGTAATATAAAAAACAGATTTCCTTATAGTAAAATTAAATATGCAAAATTGGTATTGTGGGCCAAATTTATTTTAGGTTTTAGAGCACCATCCTAGGCACTGTCCCAGTGTTAAAGTTAAAAATGACCCATAAGTGAGTCCCAAAAAAATGAAACACTGTGGGTGACCACCTATAAGGATCCACTTTGCAACAAGTACTGAAATACACACAATACCTTGTTACAGTTTTTAAATTGCAGTTTTAAAATTGTTGAATACAAAATGTATTGCAATTAAGAGCAATCAAAATCGTAGTTTTTTCTCTTACACACAGGCATGCGGGGTAATGAAGGGAACTGATAACCAGCGACTTTTTAAATGTGTTACTGTGTATGAAGTGGAGTCATATTTCGTTAATATGTTTCCTATTACCCTTGCCCAACTACACAAAATTTATGTTTTTTGGGCAGTATGTTTACAAATTGTTTTCTTCAATTTAGGATCATTTTAAGATGTTAAAAATGTGTTGACACTAATGAATATTTAGTTTAAAGCGTGGTAGTTGGTTCGTTCAAATGAGATGACTTCTTTTTTGTTTTAAATGCTCTCTCTATTGACTTTACTAGCTCTGTCCTCAGCTCCAATGAGCCTTGTCGCCATAGCTTCTGCTCTCTTGAATTAATTGCACCTCTGTGAACCATCCATAAGAAGTTTAAAACCAGAGTAAATAACTGGTTTAATGATGAGATAAATGAAATGAGAGGACAACTTAGACAGCTATAGCATGTCTAGAGAAAAGATTGCACCCCAGAGGCAAAGCTGTATTGCCCTAAAACGAATAAAGCATATAAAAGAACCCTACAAACTAGTTGCATTTTTTGGATAAAAGTTTGAAATGTAACACAAGAAATATTTCTGACAGTTATTGTGATGAAGAAGACCACAGGATAGAATTTTTAGGAATATTTTGTGACAAGATGTCATCAATTTTTCAACTCTTTTGTAGATTTAATAAAGAAGATTAAAGCCCAATTCTCATCAGTCACTTTGATAAAGTACTAGAGATTACAACACTGGTTCAGTCAAACACTATGATTGTTTCCAAACATACCCTTCTTAGATTAATGGAGGATCAGGAGTGTAGACAATGAATTAGTAGGAGCAATCCCTAAGTCTCTGAAAATGACATGCAATTGTATCCTGGACAGCTTGAAAAAAACACGTATCTGATTCATAAGTAATAAATAAACATTTGACCACAAAGCACTAGACAATTCCAGATTGATTTTATAACGACCTTATCTTGCTTCAGAAGATAGGTTCTAACCAATGTATAAGCGGTGTTGTATCTTATAACTGTTTACACCAGATGCAAAAAGGTTTCCAGCCCACAGCTAGCTGATAAAGATATCCCAGCAGAGGAGATCCTACTTGGCCTCTCAGCTGAATTTGAAACCATATCGTTCCCTCAAGGATAGAGAGATCCAGATTAAAATGAGATCTTTTGTCTGAAAGAAGAAAGAAATGTCATGTGGTATCCCTCAAGGGTCTGTTCTGTACCCCCACTGGAGTTTAGTCTATACATGAGTCCTTTAGCTTATTCACTTGAATCTTGACAGAGTTGATGACACGCAAATACATGTTGACAATAACAAGGACCCCAGTGCTAAAGCCACACACTTCTGGTATTGTAAATTGGAGGTCCTACTCAGGGTGACAGCAAAACACCCTATGTAAAATGGAAAGAAAACTGAGATTCTCCGTGCGTTTCAAGAGACCTCGGTATGAAATCTAACCTTATGGCCATCAACATTAGGACAAAATTCCACTCCTGAATTTGTGAAGAATCTTGGTATTAAATTGGATATTAATATTTCATTAAATGAGCAGATTAACTCAGTAGTGTAATCCTGTTTCTTTCAAATGCCATTGCTAAACATGAAGAAATGCAGATGGTTTGCTGTTGTAACATCCAGACTAGATTATTGCAACGCCATTTACTTAGACTTACTCCCTGGATATTTGAACTAACTCCAACTTGCTCAAAATGCTGAAGCAGTACTGGTTGAGCATTAAAAGTATGATTCAGTCTCACAAGGGCTGTTGGAGATTCATTGGTTACTGGTGAAAACAGGGTCAAATTGAAATTACTTTTTTGATAGGTAAGTTAACTTCAGCAAACAAAAACCCAACCCTTTACTGGTACACATTAAGGGGCATATTTATGGAATAGTGGCACAGTGCAGCATAGCAAGTCAATTTGCTGTGCTGTACTGCATCACTGGGAAAGGACAGGAATGCGCAGTATTTAAGACATATGGTGCATTCCTGATTTTTCTTCCTGTGCTGGTGCAGTTTTGGCAGCCTAGCGCCAACGCAGGCACTCTTGCACCATGTTGCAAGGGTGCCTGCATTGCATGCAGGATTGTTTTTGTACAGGAAGGGACACCTTCCTGCACAAAATCCTGAGAGGCATTTTCCTCTTTCAATGTGTGCTACAGAATGCAGCACACGCAGAAAGAAGAAGTAAAGAGGAGAAATAAAGATATTTCTTATCGTTATGCCTCTTCCGGTCTTGACAATCTGGGAAGGCATCAAAAACCATGGGAGTTGAGTGGGAACACCCACCCAATGCCCATGGAACGCCTATGTTGGGCAGAGTAACTCAACACAGCAATTTGCGCTGTGTTACGGTACTCCAGATTTTTGGAGCCATTCAAAGCCATACAAAGTGACTCAGCGTGGATTCAAATATCTGACTTAAGGTTTACGTTGCTCTGCACCATGTTGCATGGTGCAAAGGTGATGCAAATCGGGTCAAAAACAGGGCTCTAGCTGTATACCCTTGCGGGATTGATGATGGGTGTATGTTGCACAATGAAAGTTGAGAGGTGTGGTGCAGCAGCCAGGGCAGCTGCCTTCAGAGCCCAGGGTTCAAAGTTCAATCCCCGGCTCCGCGGCAGCTCAGCTCAGCACCATGTGACTCTGGGCAAAAGCTCACTTAATTTCCACGATGGTCCCCATTGCCTTGAGACCCGTAAGGGCGCGTAGTTTGTGCTTTACAAATATGGATATACATTTACATTTTGAAAATACCAATAAATACATAATAAATAGGTAAACAAAGAAAAGAAAAAAAAATACATTTATTTATGATTTATTTTCGTCTGGGATGTAATTCTCTAGCTTCTGCATAATATTTGGCTCAGGGTAATTCCATTATGCAGCAGCTTCTGCACATTTAAACTTAATAAGGTAATTCCATCCTTTTCTAACTCTATATGCAGTCATTATGTATAATGTTTGGCCCGACAATAATAATTGACATGTTTTACAACATGTGAGACACTCAAAGGTAAGATTTGATTTAAAAAAAATTCTACATGTTTCTTTGCTTTTAAAAACAAATACAGCCACAAATTCAGATTGTATTATGTCTGTTTTTATATTCTAAAATCAATAAAAACGGACAAACAGGAGCCTTAATGATATAACTATTATTTTACCTTTTCAGAGAACGCCATTAAGTGAATTATGCTGTTCGGACAGGCATAATGCTTCTGTTTTCTCAGAAAAGTCAGAGTTCTTCTATCCCCTTATACATCTGTGGAACATAACGCAGAGTGGATAAAAACATGATTTTACCTCAGAGATCAGCGCCGATTCCTGCCGCATTCTACCAGAGTAGATGACAGACACATGGCCCAAATATAAAATTGTTGCAACTGAAGCAGTGTGTGCTGAATGCATCAAAGCCCTGATGATCTATGAGATACTACTAGGCCTTGGCTGTCTTTTCATGTGACACTGCCATTTTTTCTTTTTTTACGTGCCTGATGGTGATTTCCAACACTGCGGTACACCATTGGTGTTAAAGCGCCCCTTCCTGCGTTGTCCCCACCGTTTTGTGATTGATGCTGCTGGGTTTTGAGCTCTGCACACTGAGGCACTGCTGACCAGTCCCCAGTTTATGCCATCAGACTGTGGGAAGATGACAGAATTTCTAATTCCTAATTAGCATATATAAGTTATAATAGGGTGATCTATACGGTGCGGGGAATACACCTATGACTGAGAAGTTAAATGTCACCTATTGTCTGTAGCATGTGCAACGCAACTGACCAGTCTGACCAGTAGAAGTGGCTTCAGGCCTACAGGTGTAGCCGGAGTGCTGCAGCCTTTTCTGGGAGGCATGTGAGTTCAGATCAAGATTTTTCCCAACAAGTGTATTACAAATTCCCTGGTGGTGAATGCATGTTGGGTACTTGCTCATTAAAGATCATGAGTCAAAGTAGTGCATGGTATCTACTTGTGCATAGAGAAAGCCTGAGCGCACCATCAGAGTCCGTGCACAAAAAGGAACACATGAGTGTGGACAGTGCTAACACATGGGGCCAAATTTGTGCATCAGTGTTTCTTTTCCATTCCCCTTTCCGCCATGAGTGCCCGAAAGAAGTGGTCACCCATCTGCTTCTCACAGTGCATTCGAGAGGCCAAGGAGGGTCTGCATCGCTCATGGTGGTACTTGAAACACGCAAAGGTTAATGGTACATTTCTGACAGTAAAGGAGGGGTGCATATAATATACCCCACAAGTTCACACAGATTTTCTCTGTGTTTCAGTCTAGTCATAGTGGACCCTCACCACAACCATGGTTGTTGTGTGCTCTGAGGCCAAAATCAAACATAAACAGAGACTTGCTTCTTGGCTAACTCAGGACAGAGTGTGTGCACTCCAGAGCTTTGCTGGGCAATCCTATCCCAACCTAATCCATTCCTGTGGATTATGCCACGATGCCTTCATGTTAGGCATAGTGTACTGATACTTCTTGAGACAGGAACATCTACATGGTATAGTGGCATGTCCCCCTTCTCCGATGCCCAACTGTATGTATATCTGGCATCCAGGCATTTTATTTTGGCACTTGTGTTCACGCTTATCTAAACGTGTGCGCATAGGCCTGACTTTTAGATGTCTTGGACCTGATCTGTGACCTGAAGGGACTCACCAAGCGTGCCTTTGTTAGTGACATTAGACTTCTGTCATTGGTATAGCCACAAAGAGTGGTGGTGGCATTCTACCATAGTTAGGAGAACTGTAATGTGACTAGACCTTTTTGGGTCTGATCAGTCAGGTTTATTTTATTTTATTTTATTTAGTGTTTTATAGAGCGCGAACATGACCCTTTAGGGTATCAGAGTGCTTCACAGAGATGTAGAGCTTATAGTAGAATAAGACAAGTGATCATAACTAACACCTGAGAGAGATATTACAATCTAAAGCAGGAGCGGAGCAAATGCGCATTCAACAGCCTCTGCGCTTTAGCGTTGCTATGAAGTACAAATTTAGCAATAGGCTAAATACCATACACGCTGCCATATTTTACATTTACACTTGGGCAATGTCCTTGGAAGATTTGTGGTCAGACTCTCCGAGAGAGGGGAGTACAGAATCAAATAAGTTACATCTAGGAAGTCTTGCAGGGCTGGCGGGTTATGTAATCAGTAAAGAGCGACCGAATTTCGCTAAGCCACTGTTCAGTGTTTGCTCTGAGAGAGATTATGGAAAGAATTTGCTCATTAGAAAAATCTTGTCTTCCTTCTTGAATCTTGACATGGTTGGGATTCTTCTAATGTTTGGCTGCAACAAATTCCAGATTCTAGGTGCGGCCCAAGAGAAAGCTCTGTTGTAAGTTTTCTTTTCCCAGAAGAGTGGAGGTTTCAGCACCAAATCCCTAGCACTCTGGAAGTGCTTGCCTCCTCCCGATAAAACCATTTTTTGAGCTAGATACAAAGGTGAATTAGCGTGTAACGCTTTGTGTGTGATACAGGCCAGTTTGAATTGTATTCTGGCTTTGTGAGGAAGCCAATTCAGTGCCTTAGGCGCTGTGAGATGTGGTCGAATTGTTTTGAACCTTTTAAAAGTCTTGCGGCTGTGTTGAGACAGGCTTTTAGGGGAGCGTTTGAGATTATAGGCAGACCTGCAAGAGTTGGACATCCATATTCCATCCTAGAGATGACGAAGACCTGCACTGCCATTTTAAGGTCTGATGTTTCTAAGAATGGTTTTAGTTTTCTATGGTACCTCAGGTGAAACCTGGCATTTTTGGCCAGTTTATTGATGTGGGACCTCATGTTTAGGTGCTTGTCCAGCGTGATTCTTAGTGATTTGGCCGAGTCCACTATGATTGGGGTGCAGTTCAGCGCGGTGATCGACTTGGTCCATTCTAATATTTCAGTGGAAATTTTCAGAGGGGATATTAGTAAAAATTCAGTTTCTTGCACATTACGTTTGAGCTGGTTACCTGCTGACCACTGCACAGTCAGCTTTAGTGCCTCGTTCATTGTATTGATCTCCTCAAGGGATGAATTTTGATGTAGATCTGTGTGTCATCTACATACATATGGAAAGAGTGTTTGCAATATGCAGTATTTCAGTTATTGGTTCCACATAGAGGTTAAAAAGAGTTGGAGATATATTTGAGCCTTGCAGAACTCCGATTGTAATCGGGGGATGAGAAGATAGATTTTGATTAACTGAGAATTTTTGAGAACAGTTCCGCAAAAAGATTTGAACCATTTGAGAACTATTCCCCCTAATCCCATCGTGTTTTCGAGTTGATCTAATAATTTCTCATGGTTCACTGTGTCAAACACCGATGATAGGTCCAGAAGAATTAAGAGACACATTTATATTGGTCTAGTGCTTGTAGGGCGTCATCCACTATTTGGAGAATTGTAGTTTCCGTACTGTGATCAGGCCTGAAACCCGATAGGTATTCGTCTAGCAGAATAAATTTAGCGATGTGTTGGCTAAGTTGTTGTTGCACACATTTTTCTAGCAGTTTTGCTAGTAGTGGAATATTGGATACTGGTCTGGCATTGTCCTGCTCAGCAGGGTTCAGTGTAGGTTTCTTTAAAATGGGGATGACTTGAACTGATTTTAGAGAGTCGGGTATGGAACCTTGCGTTAGGGAAGAGTTGATTATTGTGGTCCAGATGAGTATGATAAATTGGTTGGTTGTAGACAAACAATTTGAGGGGGGCGGGTCCTTGAAGTAGTTATTCGGCTTTATGGACAACAGGATTTTGGAGATGTTGTGGTCGCGTTATAGACTGAAGGTAGACCAGTGAGCTTCATTTTTGGGTACTGCCTGATGGGAGTGTGTTGGTTCATTGATTTGGCCGCCGCCGGAAGAGAAAGGTCAATAGAGGTGGTTTTCAGCTCATTTCCCAACAAATTTATTTTGGCTGAGTAGAAGGATGAAAACTCATCACAGTTTATTAGGGATTTTGTTGCTTCTTTAGAGGATTTGGCCAATTTGTTTGATTATTGTTTTCCCATTTCAAAGAGCTTACGGGGTCTATTTTTAGCGTTATCCAGCTCCAATCAAAAGAATTCTTTTTTTGATTTGAGAATGCTTTTCTTGTACGCATTTCTGCCTTTCTAAGACGTTTTAGATGGGGAGATGAAGGGTGCTGTCTCCATTTCCATTCTGTTAGTCTCATATTTCTCCTTTCCGTGTTTAGGGACCCATTAAACAAAGGATTCTTGTCTTTAACCTGGATTATTTTCAATTTTAGCAGAGCTACTGAGTTGATTATGTCTGACATTGTTGATTTGTAGTGCTCCGTAGTGTTTTCTGATATTTGATAGCTTACCGGGAGGGGGAAGATCCTTCTTGCACAGTCCTGCCAGTTTCTCGTAGTCTAAGCTTTTTGTATCCCTACACCACGATTTTGGTTTCACTGATTGCATTGGCATTTTCTTATTTGCTTCCGGTATTAGGAAGGTAATACCATGGTGGTCTTACTAGTCGCAAGGAGCAGTCGAGGTTAGCCTGACCGCCCTTTCCTTTCAGATAATCCAGTGTAGAGCCTTTCGTGTGAGTTGGCAGGGTGCAGGCTTGAGTAAGTGTATGGTCTGCTAGGAAATCTTTAAAGATGTTAACCTGATTGTCGTTAAGGTCTTTCCAATGAAGATTAAAATTCACCAGGTATATTTCATTTGAGTGGGGGGAAACATTTAAAGTAATGTTTCCCATGAGGTGGTCGATGAAAGGATCATTCTTACCTGGGGGATGGTAAAAGGTGTGCAGTTTGCACAATTGGTTAGATTCATCCCTTATGGAAAGTGCGAGATATTCGCAGGAGTCAAGAGGATCTAATTGAAGTTGAGTAACGGAGAAGTCAGAGCGGTGAATGCAAGCAATACCTCCCCCTTTTTTCATTTGTCTGTCTAGTCTCAAGATGTTGTAGTTTGGTGGAACCAATAAATCCATGCTGGGCGATGATGCTTCATTGAGTCATGATTCAGTTAAGATCGCCACATTTACTTCTTGGCTCACAATGAGCTCGGCTATGTCGGAGGCATGCTTCACTGCTGATCAGCAGTTCAGTAGTAGGTCTGAGAGCAGAGTCGTGGAGTTCCTCAGGATTGTGTTGAGATTAGAGATGGTTAAAGAAATTCTCTTCAAGTTATTGCTGTTTACCCTTCTGTTTTAAAGTGTGTATGTTCTATTTGCGTTAGTTGAGACCGTTCAAATTTTGTTCTTTCTTGTCAGGGGGACTGGAAGAAATGACAGATGACTCGTAGGAAAGTAGAAGAGCTAGCGTTTCGTCCTCTGATAGATAGTTAAGTTGTTTGCGAGGGCTAAATTGCATATTTGCTAGTGACATGAGTTGATGGTTTGGCTTGCTTTGAAGGTTGAGAACTGATTTTTGAATGCACTTGAATTTTGAGAGTGAGTTTTGGATGAGATGTAAGATGCTCCTCATTTCAAGAATAGCGTATGAATGCTGTGAGATATGCTGACTGGTGTTTTCGGTGCTTCTAGGTCCTTTAGTGTTGACTGTGAGGGAGGCGAGGAGTCCCAGGGACCTGATTTTGGTTTGATAGTAAACTCGGTGACCATGAAGGAGGGGCTAGACATTGTCCTCCTTGTAGAAGTTTTTCTATGAGGAGAGGTGAGCAAGGGACCTTTTCTACTACGAGGGGTGAATGAAGGACGTTTTTGGGGATGAGCTATGAACTCTGGCTGCCCTGTGTGCTTGACAGTGTGGATGTGCAAAAAGAACTATTGATGGACAGAATGCAGAACAATGTCATACATTCACCCCAGTACAGAGATCTGGGCCTAAAACCATCGTTTTTTTGCTCACCATGCCATTCCAGTTTGGACCCAGCCATATGCAAATCAGTCTTGACCCTGTGCCCAATGAGAACAGTCCAGCTCGAACTGTCAGGCCAGGTCCTCCCTGGACTGGAAACAAACATCCTAGGACCGGTTTCGGGGTTTCACCCCTCTTCAGCCAGGATAGCTTGATTCCAGTGGCATGGAGAGCTAGGGACGCACATCTGAGCATACCCATCCCACTCGGGGTGACAAATGCAAAAAGAACTATTGATGGACAGACTGCACAACAATGTCATACATTCACCCAGGTACAGAGATCTGCGCCTAAATCCATGTTTTTTTTGCTCACCATGCCATTCCAGTTTGGACCCAGCCAAATGCAAATCAGTCTTAACCCTGTGCCCAATGGGAACAGTCCAGCCCGAACTGCCAGGTCAGGTCCTCTCTGGACTGGAAACAAGCATCCTAGGACCGGTTACAGGGTTTCACCCCTCTTCAGCCAGGATAGCTTGATTCCATTGACATGGAGAGCACGGGACTCATGTCTGAGCATACCCGTCCCACTCGGCGTGACAATTGCAAAAAGAACTATTGATGGACAGAATGCAGAACAATGTCATACATTCATCACAGTACAGAGATCTGGGCCTAAATTCATCGTTTTTTTGCTCACCATGCCATTCCAGTTTGGACCCAGCCAAATGCAAATCAGTCTTGACCCTGTGCCCAATGCGAACAGTCCAGCCCGAACTGCCAGGCCAGGTTCTCCCTGGACTGGAAACAAGCATCCTAGGACCGGTTTCGGGGTTTCACCCCTCTTCAGCCAGGATAGCTTGATTCCATTAGCATGGAGAGCACGGAACTCACGTCTGAGCATACCCATCCCACTCGGGTGACAAATGCAAAAAGAACTGTTGATGGACAGAATGCAGAACAATGTCATACATTCACCCCAGTACAGAGATCTGGGCCTAAATCCATCGTTTTTTTGCTCACCATGCCATTCCAGTTTGGACCCAGCCATATGCAAATCAGTCTTGACCCTGTGCCCAATGGGAACAGTCCAGCCCGGACTGCCAGGCCAGGTCCTCCCTGGACAGGAAACAAGCATCCAACGACCGGTTCAGGGTTTCACCCCTCTTCAGTCAGGATAGCTTGATTCCAGTGGCATGGAGAGCATGGGACTCACGTCTGAGCATACCCGTCCCACTCGGGGTCACAAATGCAAAAAGAACTATTGATGGACAGACTGCAGAACAATGTCATACATTCACCCCAGTACAGAGATCTGGGCCTAAATCCATCGTTTTTTGCTCACCATGCCATTCCAGTTTGGAACCAGCCATTTGCAAATCTGTCTTGACCCTGTGCCCAATGGGAACAGTCGAGCCCGAACTGCCAGGCCAGGTCCTCTCTGGGCTGGAAACAAGCATCCTAGGACCGGTTTCGGGGTTTCACCCCTCTTCAGCCAGGATAGCTTGATTCCAGTGGCATGGAGAGCTAGGGACGCACGTCTGAGCATTCCCATCCCACTCGGGGTGACAAATGCAAAACGAAGTATTGATGGACAGACTGCACAACAATGTCATATATTCACCCCAGTACAGAGATCTGGGCCTAAATCCATCGTTTTTTTGCTCACCATGCCATTCCAGTTTGGACCCAGCCAAATGCAAATCAGTCTTGACCCTGTGCCCAATGGGAACAGTCCAGCCCGAACTGCCAGGTCAGGTCCTCCCTGGACTGGAAACAAGCATCCTAGGACTGGTTTCAGGGTTTCACCCCTCTTCAGCCAGGATAGCTTGATTCCATTGACATGGAGAGCACGGGACGCATGTCTGAGCATACCCATCCCACTCGTGGTGACAAATGCAAAAAGAACTATTGATGGACAGACTGCACAACAATGTCATACATTCACCCCAGTACAGAGATCTGGGCCTAAATCCATCGTCTTTTTGCTCACCATGTCATTCCAGTTTGGACCCAGCCTTTTGCAAATCAGTCTTGACCCTGTGCCCAATGGGAACAGTCCAGCCCGAACTGGCAGGCCAGGTCCTCCCTGGACAGGAAACAAGCATCCAACGACCGGTTCAGGGTTTCACCCCTCTTCAGCCAGGATAGCTTGATTCCAGTGGCATGGAGAGCACGGGACTCACGTCTGAGCATACCCATCCGACTCGTGGTGACAAATGCAAAAAGAACTATTGATGGACAGACTGCACAACAATGTCATACATTCACCCCAGTACAGAGATCTGGGCCTAAATCCATGTTTTTTTTGCTCACCATGCCATTCCAGTTTGGACCCAGCCATATGCAAATCAGTCTTGACCCTGTGCCCAATGAGAACAGTCCAGCTCGAACTGCCAGGCCAGGTCCTCCCTGGACTGAAAACAAGCATCCTAGGACCGGTTACGGGGTTTCACCCCTCTTAAGCCAGGATAGCTTGATTCCAGTGGCATGGAGAGCATGGGACTCAGGTTTGAGCATACCCGTCCCACTCGGGATGACAAATGCAAAAAGAACTATTGATGGACAGACTGCAGAACAATGTCATACATTCACCCCAGTACAGAGATCTGGGCCTAAATCCATCAATTTTTTGCTCTCCATGCCATTCCAGTTTAGAACCAGCCATTTTCAAATCAGTCTTGACCCTGTGCCCATTGGGAACAGTCCAGCCCCAACTGCCAGACCAGGCCCTCCCTAGACTGGAAACAAGCATCCTAGGACTAGTTTCGGGGTTTCACCCCTCTTCAGCCAGAATAGCTTGATTCTAGTGTCATGGAGAGCACGGGACTCACGTCCGAGCATACCCATCCCACTCAGGGTGACAAATGCAAAAAGAACTATTGATGGACAGACTGAACAACAATGTCATACATTCACCCCAGTACAGAGATCTGGGCCTAAATTCATTGTTTTTTTGCTCACCATGCCATTCCAGTTTGGACCCAGCCAAATGCAAATCAGTCTTGACCCTGTGCCCAATGCGAACAGTCCAGCCCGAACTGCCAGGCCAGGTCCTCCCTGGACTGGAAACAAGCATCCTAGGACCGGTTTCTGGGTTTCACCCCTCTTCAGCCAGGATAGCTTGATTCCATTAGCATGGAGAGCACGGAACTCACGTCTGAGCATACCCATCCCACTCGGGGTGACAAATACAAAAAGAACTATTGATGGACAGACTGCAGAACAATGTCATACATTCACCCCAGTACAGAGATCTGGGCCTAAATCCATCCGTTTTTTGCTCACCATGCCATTCCAGTTTGTAACCAGCCATTTGCAAATCAGTCTTGAACCTGTGCCCAATGGGAACAGTCCAGCCCGAACTGCCAGGCCAGGTCTTCCCTGGACTGGAAACAAGCATCCAAAGACCAGTTTCAGGGTTTCACCCCTCTTCAGACGGAATTGCTTGATTCTAGTGGCATGGAGAGCACGGGACTCACGTCTGAGCATTCCCGTCCCACTCGGGGTGACAAATGCAAAAAGAACTATTGATGGACAGACTGAACAACAATGTCATACATTCACCCCAGTACAGAGATCTGGGCCTAAATCCATCGTTTTTTTGCTCACCATGTCATTCCAGTTTGGACCCAGCCATATGCAAATCAGTCTTGACCCTGTGCCCAATGAGAACAGTCCAGCTCGAACTGCCAGGCCAGGTCCTCCCTGGACTGGAAACAAGCATCCTAAGACCGGTTTCGGGGTTTCACCCCTCTTCAGCCAGGATAGCTTGATTCCAGTGGCCTGGAGGGCACGGGACTCATGTCTGAGCATACCCGTCCCACTCGGGGTGACAATTGTAAAAAGAACTATTGATGGACAGAATGCAGAACAATGTCATACATTCAACCCAGTACAGAGATCTGGGCCTAAATCCATCGTTTTTTTGCTCACCATGCCAATCCAGTTTGGACCTAGCCATATGCAAAACAGTCTTGACCCTGTGCCCAATGGGAACAGTCCAGCCCGAACTGCCTGGCCAGGTCCTCCCTGGACTGGAAACAAGCATCCTAGGACCGGTTCCGGGGTTTCACCCCTCTTCAGCCAGGATAGCTAGATTCCAGTAGCATGGAGAGCACAGGACTCACATTTGAGCATTCCCGTCCCACTCGGGGTAACAAATGCAAAAAGAACTATTGATGGACAGAATGCAGAACAATGTCATACATTCACCCCAGTACAGAGATCTGGGCCTAAATCCATCGTTTTTTTGCTCACCATGCCATTCCAGTTTGGATCCAGCCATATGCAAATCAGTCTTGACCCTGTGCCCAATGAGAACAGTCCAGCTCGAACTGCCAGGCCAGGTCCTCCCTGGACTGAAAACAAGCATCCTAGGACCGGTTGCGGGGTTTCACCCCTCTTAAGCCAGGATAGCTTGATTCCAGTGGCATGGAGAGCATGGGACTCACGTTTGAGCATACCCGTCCCACTCAGGGTGACAAATGCAAAAAGAACTATTGATGGACAGACTGAACAACAATGTCATACATTCACCCCAGTACAGAGATCTGGGCCTAAATCCATCGTTTTTTTGCTCACCATGCCATTCCAGTTTGGACCCAGCCAAATGCAAATGAGTCTTGACCCTGTGCCCAATGCGAACAGTCCAGCCCGAACTGCCAGGCCAGGTCCTCCCTGGACTGGAAACAAGCATCCTAGGACCGGTTTCGGGGTTTCACCCCTCTTCAGCCAGGATAGCTTGATTCCATTAGCATGGAGAGCACGGAACTCACGTCTGAGCATACCCATCCCACTCGGGGTGACAAATACAAAAAGAACTATTGATGGACAGACTGCAGAACAATGTCATACATTCACCCCAGTACAGAAATCTGGGCCTAAATCCATCCGTTTTTTGCTCACCATGCCGTTCCAGTTTGTAACCAGCCATTTGCAAATCAGTCTTGAACCTGTGCCCAATGGGAACAGTCCAGCCCGAACTGCCAGGCCAGGTCCTCCCTGGACTGGAAACAAGCATCCAAAGACCAGTTTCGGGGTTTCACCCCTCTTCAGACAGAATTGCTTGATTCTAGTGGCATGTAGAGCACGGGACTCACGTCTGAGCATTCCCGTCCCACTCGGGGTGACAAATGCAAAAAGAACTATTGATGGACAGACTGAACAACAATGTCATACATTCACCCCAGTACAGAGATCTGGGCCTAAATCCATCGTTTTTTTGCTCACCATGTCATTCCAGTTTGGACCCAGCCATATGCAAATCAGTCTTGACCCTGTGCCCAATGAGAACAGTCCAGCTCGAACTGCCAGGCCAGGTCCTCCCTGGACTGGAAACAAGCATCCTAAGACCGGTTTCGGGGTTTCACCCCTCTTCAGCCAGGATAGCTTGATTCCAGTGGCCTGGAGGGCACGGGACTCATGTCTGAGCATACCCGTCCCACTCGGGGTGACAATTGTAAAAAGAACTATTGATGGACAGAATGCAGAACAATGTCATACATTCAACCCAGTACAGAGATCTGGGCCTAAATCCATCGTTTTTTTGCTCACCATGCCAATCCAGTTTGGACCTAGCCATATGCAAAACAGTCTTGACCCTGTGCCCAATGGGAACAGTCCAGCCCGAACTGCCTGGCCAGGTCCTCCCTGGACTGGAAACAAGCATCCTAGGACCGGTTCCGGGGTTTCACCCCTCTTCAGCCAGGATAGCTTGATTCCAGTAGCATGGAGAGCACAGGACTCACATTTGAGCATACCCGTCCCACTCGGGGTAACAAATGCAAAAAGAACTATTGATGGACAGAATGCAGAACAATGTCATACATTCACCCCAGTACAGAGATCTGGGCCTAAATCCATCGTTTTTTTGCTCACCATGCCATTCCAGTTTGGATCCAGCCATATGCAAATCAGTCTTGACCATGTGTCCAATGGGAACAGTCCAGCACGAACTGCCAGGCCAGGTCCTCCCTGGACTGGAAACAAGCATCCTAGGACCGGTTTCGGGGTTTCACCCCTCTTCAGGCAGAATATCTTGATTCCAGTGGCATGGCGACGCTGTATGGGTGATGAGGATGCAGGCACTGCAGTGTTGTGATTGAGATAAGCTATGGTGATTTTAATTAGATCTCAACAGGCATTCCAAATCACATTTGATAAATCGTAATCAGATCCATGGAGACGTTTTGGGTAATACTGAAATTCTTTATTCTTTACAACAATTGGTCCTCCAAACGTAGTCAACGCGTTTCGTCCCATCTTGGGACTTCTTCAGGACTTGTAATTAATTTCCTTATTTTTGATGCATGGTATCTTCTCTATGGTTCAGGTTAAAAGATGTTGATCTTAGTAATATAAATATTAATTACGGATCCTTGGTTGCAGTCTGGTTCATCAAGAATGGGTTCAGGCCCATGGCGACCGCGGCACTAAGTACATAGTTAGTTCGTTGGCATAATCATTTGATTTTGAACATGGGGACTGCATGCGAAGATTGGCTATGCCCACGAACTAACTAACCTAAACGATGACTACATTCAAATTCCCTCTAGAATTAAGATGAGGCTTTTATGCATTTTTTTCCCAGTGTGTTGATGTATTATCATTTATTGATATCCCCATCATAACTTTTGTATTCTTTTACAGACTTATGATTTTATTTCCTCACAGGTGATCATGGTTTAAGCAAGAAGTAGCTAAGCATATCGGAAACAAAAGAGCTAAAATGTATATTAACTTTCAAATGGTAAAGTTTCATATATTATACTAAAACATTTGAAATGAGAATACATATTAATGAGCTCTGTGTTAAGAGTTGCTTCACTCTCCAAATAATTTCTAATCAATATAAATGCCTAAAAGTATACACCTAAATGTTAGACTTTGCAGCCTTTTGGTGGTCTTCCCCCAAACGTTTTCCCTACTCTCCTTCTGTTTACTGAAATATGTTTTTGTTGGCCCTAGGACTCTGAACTTTACCACTAATAACCAGTGCTAATATGGTTGTGCTCACTCCTTAAAACATGGCTAATTTGGACTACACCTCATTGGAAAATGGTATTTACTTATAAGTCCCTAGTAAAGTGGTACAACATGTACATCACTTGCTAAAATCATTTGGAATTAAAGTGGTAAACTATGCTGACGACACACAGCTTATTTTTTCACTAGAAGGGCCACAGGCAATATCTCTAGCAAAATTCCATGAATGCATGCAAACAACCTCAAAATGGCTTGGGGATAAACTCTCTACAATTTAATGGGGGTAAATCCAAGATTACACATTTCACAACGAATAAGGCACCCTGCCCTCTCCTTGCAAATTTCTGGCCTCTTCCAACAGATACTCCATTGATTCCATCAAAGTCAGTATGCAATCTTGGAGTAATTTTTGACAGTGACCTACAGTTAAACTCGCAAGTTAACAGAACAATCAGTACCTGCTGGTCCTTGACTAGAGCATTACAGAAGATAGTTCCGTTGCTACCATTGACTGCCAGAGCACAGGTAGTGAGGAGCGTCATCTTGAGCAGATTAGATTAATGCAACTCCTTACTACTATAAGCACCAATGTCTCTGATCAAAAAATTACATAGGATCCAAATAATTGCAGCCAAGCTAGCTCTGAATAGACAATGCAGATCCTCGGCATCTTCATCATTGCGGGACCTTCACTGGCTACCAATCACACAAAGAGTCCAATTCAAATCACTCTGTATTTTTCATAAAGCAGTCCACAGACTTGGATCTATACCACTGCAGAGCAAATTCTCCTGGTACGCACCAGCCAGAAACCTCCGTTCAACCTCTGCTAGAATGGTGTGCACAGCCAGATTCAAGAAAGCCTGATTAGGAGGCAGAGCTGTTAGCACAGCAGCCTCACGTCTGTGGAATAAACTCCCGCTGGCTCTCAGACAAATCGAAAACCTGTTAGAATTCAGAAAGAAGCTAAAAACGTGGCTCTTTCCCAGGGACTAAGTCAGCCTAGTTACTGCACTTCTAACTTCGCCCGCATACCTACAGGTTGCATTTCCTGTAGAATAATCTCAGCGCCAGGATACCCATAGGGTGACAGCGCGCTATATAAATCTACATACAATACAATACAATACAATACAATACAATACAATACAATACAATCTTGTATTTGACAAAGGGACGGTGCACTCAAGGAAAAAGTCTTTTCAAATATCCCAAAGATTGTTTCTTTATTCTTATTCAAAATCCAAGGACAGTCAAGCTCAGCCAACGCGTTTCGTTCTTATAGAACTTCGTCAGGGCATGGATACTTTAAGAAACGGACTTCACGAAACTCAAAGGGAACGGTTTCCAATGAATATAAAATTCGTATAAAAATTAGGAATATGACCTTTCCAAGTCGCTGAAAGGTGTACGTATGGGTACGATTGTGTATAAGTCACCAGGTAATATAAATGACAGTCAGATTCTTATTCAATCACTACGTGTCACAGGCATTGTTCTGTCAACATTGTTGTTGTATATTTATGCCCAATGTGTGGGCTGCTTACTTCTGTAAACGAGCGCGTTTCTCCAAATTACCGGCGGTAATTTGGAGAAACGCGCTCGTTTACAGAAGTAAGCAGTGTTGACAGAACAATGCCTGTGACACGTAGTGATTGAATAAGAATCTGACTGTCATTTATATTACCTGGTGACTTATACACGATCGTACCCATACGTACACCTTTCAGCGACTTGGAAAGGTCATATTCCTAATTTTTATACGAATTTTATATCCATTGGAAACCGTTCCCTTTGAGTTTCGTGAAGTCCGTTTCTTAAAGTATCCATGCCCTGACGAAGTTCTATAAGAACGAAACGCGTTGGCTGAGCTTGACTGTCCTTGGATTTTGAATAAGAATAAAGAAACAATCTTTGGGATATTTGAAAAGACTTTTTCCTTGAGTGCACCGTCCCTTTGTCAAATACAAGTTTGTATATCTGGTTTTCCAGTAGAGCACAAGTGCGGCCTGCTCTGGATGTGTCTTTGCACCAACTAAAGAAACTGCATTTGAACTAGGATTTGGTGTGCTGAACATTGGTCAGCCGTACGGGTTTTTTTTTGTTCATACAATACAATACAATACACTACAAGTGGGCTGCAGCACTTATTGTGCCACCCACTTAAGTAGATTTTTAATGCATGTCTCTGTACCTGCCATTGCAGCCTATGTGCAATTTTAAACTGTCAGTTCAACCTGGCAAAATGAACCTTTTGCCATGCCTAAAACTCCCTTTTTAATGCATGTAAGTCACCCCTAGGATAGGTCCTAAACAGCCTGTAGAGCAGTGTGTGTTGTATTTAAAAATCTAAAAATGTACTTTTAGGTTTTACATGCCCTGGTAGTGAAAAACCCATAACATGTTTTTTCACTACTATGAGACCTACAACTGCCAAAAGATGACACTGGGTTACCTTATTACATTTTGTATGTTTGCCAACGGGTAAAATCCTAATTGATGGTAAAGTCATATTTTAAGTCACAATTCGGCAAATACCACTTTAAAAAAAGTTGTAATTTCTTGCCCTAACCATTTGATGCCTGCAGCCTGTGTCCTGGGCAACAAGACTGTGATAAGCATGGCAATTGGCCATTGCATACTCCTCTCAGACAGTGACCCAAAAGGTCATTAGGTGTAGGAAGGATGGGTAAACCTGCTGGGATAGGAAGGGCAGAGCTGGGTACATTCCACTTAAATTTCAAAGGAGCTGCCTCAGCAAACTCACATTAGCCTTTTGTTACTCCAGACATCCTGGGGCAAGGGCAGGGAGGAAGGAAATTCCAGAACCATCTGTGGTGGGAAACTCCACACGTTTCTTCCACTACAAAGCTGGCACCAGGTATAAAAATAGGACCCTCCTACCCACTCTTCAGTTCACTCCTGGACCTGCAGAGAACCCTTGCATGCCCACCTCTGTACTTCAGATGACTGCTATTGTGCTGGAACCCTGCCTTGAACCCTTAGAGGACTGCCCTGCTGCTGGAGACCTTCCTTGCTGCTTGAATCCATGACTACCAGAGTGACTTCCAGTGCTAGTTGACTGGCCTCCTGTTCAGTGTTTAAGGGACACAACAAGCTCCAACAACTTGAACCCTGTACCTGGACCCTGCCTGAAGTGAGTCCTACACTACAAGTGGTGCCCACCCAGTCCTGGACCCTTGGCAGAAGTGCTGAAAGTGCCATAACACCTTAAGTCAAAACTTGGGGGTTAGAAAATGTTCAGACTAAAAGTGTCCTGAGAACCAAGAGGACACCAGGGCCTACCTGCTTGCTGATCTGCTCAGGGTGCATCACCGTTCCTCTTGACTTCACGGTAGCTCCTGCTACGTTTTCTTCTCAGCAGCAGATCCTGTTTAGTGACTTCTCACTGAAGGGCTATCCAGCCCCGCTGAACCCTGTTCAACTGCAGCCTGCAGTTTCATCCAGCTGGAGAGTTTCGACTTCCAATTAAGAGACTATGGGGCATATTTACAAGGCGGCGATAGAAAATTATCGCCGCTTTTGCGGTCGTTTTCGGCCAAAAAGCGGCGATAATTTTATCGCCTAATTAGCAAGGTCACGCTAACGCGTGAAACCTTGCATTAGTGCACCTATTCTTAACGCCCAGCTTTGCATCTCTAATGAGATGCAAAGTGGGCGTTCCTGACATGACAGGAGAAATGTCGCTAAGTGACATTTCTCCTATCATCAAGTCCCACGCTATGAAGCATACTGGCAGGAAAAGTAGCGATAACCCCTGTTATCACTACTATCCTTAAGCCTGCTTCAGGACTGACTTAGCCATGATATCCTATGGAAGGTGGATATCATGGCTAAGTTTGTGAGTCCCTATCAACAAGCTAACGCCACATTTCGTGAGATTATCGCTGGGTTTCCAGCGATAATCTCACGTTAGGCAGTTAGCGCTAGGATTCTTATCGCTTTTGAGATAAGCGTTGCTAATAGCACGCTATCTCAGCGATAAAAATCCACGTTAGCCAGCGATAATTATCCTAGCGCTAAGTGCGGTTAGCGATAATTATCACCGGTTGTTGCTGATATGCCCCCCTATCTGAAAGCAAATATTTCCCGCAACTTCATCCAGCAGCTCCCCAACGATGACACTTCCTCCTCTGACACCCCATGGCTGCCTTGACATACTGATATTTACATTCACAGCCACATTTCTTTAAAATGTCTTCTAAGTCCAAAGGTAAGCGGAGACGGCGCCTAACCCACCTCATGCTTCTGAACCATGCTTCATCGCGGTTGGCCACAACTTTCAACTTTGCCGCAGTCTTATGCAACTCGATGTCTGTGGATGGCACTTTGATGTTTTAAGTGCTGGGTTTTACTAAATATGTTAACAATCCATAACTCTGGTTCTACTGATTTGACTTTTGAAAACTTGGGGGCAGATTTATGACGACTGGCGCATCCCTGCATATCAGCAGGGATGCGCCAGTTATTGTGCGCCACAGCTCCGCCACCATGGATGCGCCGCATTTACAATGCGGCGCACCATGGGGCAAAAACGGCACAGATGCGTGACGCATCTGTGCCGTAAAAGTGGCGCATTGCTGGAGTTGCGTCGCAAGCGCGACGCAGCTCCAGCAATGCTCTGGGGGGCCCTATGGTTACAATGCTGCGTCAATCCTTACGCCTGCTTCAAGCAGGCGCAGGGTTTGGACGCAGCATGGACTCAAAAGTGACTCAGTGAAATCTTGTAGATTTCACTCAGCCACTTTTAGGAGGCGTTCCTGCGCCGGAACGCCCCCCCCTGTGCAGGTACGCCCACATGTGGCGCAAGCTTTACAACGTGACGCATCTCCCTAGATGCGTCACGTTGTAAATGGGGCGCAACATGGTGCAGGGTTTACGCCGCCGCTGCGTCACAAAAGTGACGCAACGGCGGCGTAAAAGTGGCGCAAGTCCGATATAAATCTGCCCCAAAGTGTCAAATAGTTTATAAACTTTTACTCTACTTTTCAGAATTGATGTGGGATAATGCGCGTGTTGTGTTTTCACTATTTTACTGTTTAAGTGCTGCATAAATACTTTACACATTGCCTCTAAGTTAAGCCTGACGGCTTTTGTGCCAAGCTACTAGATGGGTAAACACAGGTTAATTTAGTGACTTTTATGATTCACCCTGACAAGGATTTTAGTTGTTGCTTGAGGAGGGCTTACACCCCCTCAACCAAAAACCCAGTTTCTAACACTAAATATTTTTAATTTTGCACAAATTATTTTTGGGATTTCAAAAGTGAATGCTGAGCATCACAGCAGTGTTTATTAGCCTAATCCATAATTTAGAGCAGCTAGCAAATGTATTGAAACATGTAATAATACGGCAACATCACAACACACAACGTGACCTCTCTATGCTAAAAAGATGTCCATTGAGACCAGCTTATCCGGCTAGACCTCCCACCATGTACCATGATTATTAAGCACACCCTGCAAAACATAGGCACATACTCATTTGCTATTTAACATCTCATCCCTAGTGTCTCATATTGTAGACCCACTTTAGTTAAGTACGATAACGCATCAGTTCAACGCTATGAGTGCAATGGTGCAATAGTTTGACAGTGCAATATTGCAACAATATCATATGTACAGCAAACCAAATGGCGATGCAGTGTGCGCAATGTTATTCATTTAGTTTATTTATTTATGAACTTACCTTGGTTCGGCCGTATGCCGGAGTTTACTACCCCTCACCCTGCCCCTCCCCCGCCCCACCGCCCCAAAGCACTCCCTCCAGGAGCCGCTACTGTTTGGACCAATCACTTACTATGAAAGATCAGGCAGCGAATATCACTGGTACCTGCTTTCAAATAATGAGTCTGCTGCGCAGAGTCATTCCTTTACTCCCACTTTCAGTGCACAAAACCTTAATTCAGGTTTATAGTGATCAGTCGCCTGGACTATTGTAATGCTCTTCTAGCCGCCGTTAGCGAGTCTTTACTTGATAAACTCCAAGGGGCATATTATGAAGGACAGCGTTAGAATTATCGCCGCTTTAGCGGCAGGAAACTGCCGCTAAAAGCGGTGATAATGGGCTTGATAATATGCCGCAGATAATTCCAATAGAAGCCCATGTTCTGGTGTGAACATGGGCTTCTATTGGAATTCTCTGCGGCATATTATCAAACCCATTATCGCCGCTTTAGCGGCAGTTTCCTGCCGCTAATGCTGCGATAATTCTAACGCCGTTGTTGATAATATGCCCCAAGTAGTTCTAATACAGCAGGCCAGATCTGCCTCTACGCCCATTTTGCACTCACTTCGTTGGCTTTCAGTGCGCAGAAGAATCACTTTTAAGATCTGCTGTATAGTGCATAAATCGCTAAATGGCAAGGGACCCAGATACCTAGCGGAGAAACGCATCCCTTACTTACCAGGCAGACCTCTAAGATCGATGGGCAAGTCATTTCTTAATGTGCCCTGAATCAGGAAAACTCGTTCTGGGGGCAAAGCCTTCTCTTATTTGGCCCCGTGCTACTGGAACAAACTTCCTACTCATATACAGAAGTGCACTGATCACCTTTTTTCAGAAAACTTCTCAAAACCAAGCTCTTCCTACACTAATGCTACATTACTTGTTGGTCTCTGCTGCGCTGAGATATCCCTCTGGGGGTGATTCATGTGTGTTATAAGCTAGCTAAATTAAAAAAACACAGAGGGAGGGGATGTCTTACATTAGACGCTGTGACCCAGATGCATTATTCCTACAAGAGACTCATTTGCTGGAAACAAATTGCAGGTTTCTAGTCTGCTGCAGATATACTAGGGTCCACCATGCTGGTTCCCAAAGTATGCTAGTCTGCTGCATGAATCCTACCCATTTGTAGTTTCCAAAATCCATTTGACAGGCTTGCAGGATTTTTCTTGGCAGATGGGACATTGAGCAGTGTATATGCTCCTCAGCAATGTCCGCCAATAGCCTGGAAAAACTTACTTGCTTGCACTTGGGTGCCCCAGTGGGTATGTTGGTTTTAGGGGGCACATTTAATGCAGTCTTTGACAGGCAGAAAGATATAGACTCCCACGCCCAAACTGTTCGGCCACTGACTCATGCTAAGTGGGGCACTTGCCTTGGCCTAGAAGATACATGCAGAACATGGCACTGTACTGAGCAACAATACACACACTACTCCATTGCACATAAATGAAACTCATGACTAGATTACATTTTTGCCCCGAAGAGCCATCTGAGAGCCATGTCGGGAGGGACGATCCTCCCCAAAGGCCTCTTGGACCATGCACCAGTGATGGTATGCCCGTCCTGTCCTGTCCTGATAAAGAGGCTGAGGGGATATTGCCTCTTTATTCAAGGCGGCTGAAAGAAGTGGCCTTTGTTGATTCTCTGCGAGATATCATTGCTGACAACTTTGAGTTAAAAGCTCCCTCAGAGACCTCCCCTGACACATTATGGGAAGTCTTTAAAACTGCGCTCCATGGGCAGGTCTTCTCCTACAATAGGGGAAAAAGAGATAGGGAGCGGAAGATAACAGACCTAGAGGAAGAAATACTGACTATCGAACACTGACACAGAGCCTGTTGCTCTGACCCTGAGGGTAGGGTTCTATTGCAGCTGCAGCAGGCACTGAGAAATACATTTCTTGATATGCTGAAAACGGCTTGGACACTCTCTGTTGTGACATGCTGTAGGTCAGGCGATATTGGGCCAATCTAGATAGTGAAAGGTTTATGGAGTACTATGAGGCACTGTATCAGTCACTGTCTTCCTCGGCTCTGAAGCTTGCACAGGTCATTGTAAACAAGCTTGCCCTACACTATCTTATAGACAAGGATTAATCGAAACTTGACCAGCCACATACACTTGAAGAGTTGCAAGTGGCTATAACAGGAATGCCGTCCGGCAAAACGCCTTAACCTAATGGCCTACCCGTGGAATTCTCCTCCCTGTCACTGCTCTTTCTGATCCTGTTTGGAGAGATAGCGCCAATGGCTTCACTCCCAGCTGATCCCCAGGAGGCTACAATTACCACCATTCTCAAGCCAGGTAGACCCCTAAGGAATGCTTGTCTTACCAACCAACTTTCCTGCTTAATATGGAGCTTAAAACCCTTGCCAAAATACTTGCCTCCCGACTGAACAGGGTTATATGGACACTATACACAAAGAACGGAATGGTTTCATACCCAGAAGGAATACTAGGCATTCCCTGGGGTGCGTCCACGCAGCTTTGGTCAGGACCGTGGGTCCTTCTGGCCCAGCAGCTATGGTCTCTATCGACAACAAAAAAGCACTTGACATGGTGCATTGGCGCATCCTTCAGCAGATTCTGGAGAGGACGAATAGAGGGCCTTGCTTCCTGACTTTAGTGAGGGCCTTGTACAGTGGCACAGGGTCAGGGTGAACGGGTTAGTGTCCCCTCCGTTCGCTATACACCGTGGCAGCCATCAAAGATGCCCGCTGTCCATGCTCCTCTTTGCCTTAACTATAGAATCCTTAGCAGAATGGATTCGCCCTAACCCCCCGCCGACGGGGTTCTGCTGGTATTCAGTGCAGCAGGGTAGAGTAGCATTGTATGTGGACAACCTCCTTATCTTTTTCTAGCACCCTCACGCCTTCTTCCAGTGGTTGACCGAGATGCTACAGATATATGGATATGCCTTAGTGTTGAGGGTTAACTGGTCCAAATTTACCCTTATGCCACGATCTGAATCCTTGCCACCACTGGTCTCTAGTTTACACATGTATTTAACCACAACCCATTTACGATACCTATGGCTGTATGTCACACGGGACGATAAGAGGTGTGGGTTGAAAACTTTTCCCGTCTGTGCAGAGGGATCTGGAGGCCTGGGCCTTGCTCCCACTTTCCATTATGGCTAGAGACCCCCTCTATAAGATGATGGCACTCCCAAGAGTCTTTAACCCTTGGAAAACCTCCCCTTTGTCCTCCCACTGTCCTTCTTTGCCAAGAAGCAGGTCTTGCTCACACATTTCTTCTGGGCCAGAAAGCTCCCTCGTGTATTGTACTGGATGTGTGTTCAGTATGAGGGTGGCCTTGGAGTCCTAGATTTTCAAGCATACAACTGGGCCACAAAAATTGCTCCCATTAAAGATTGGCTGTTTGGAGACCACCACGATTTGGCATTCTGACTGGAACTAGAGACCCTTGACAAGCAAGGAATATTGGCATTGCTATACGGTACTGCTTCCTCCAAAGCACTTCCCCAAGTAACCGAAATACCATTGCTGTGCTGATGGGAAGCCCTGAAGAATATTAACTGGTTGATGAAACACCTCTGAGGCACGGTACTAGACTCAAACATGCCATACAGTTACCCAGATTTGCTGCCTAGGACCTTACTGGCATTTCCTCCTTAGGACATGTCTGGGCTATTGATCACATACAATCATCCCGGCAGATGACAGATGACTTCCAGAACAGTTACATAAGTCCCAATTCTATAAGCACTTACAGCTCCACTATGCTTTGGCAATGTATGCACGAGGTTTAGTGGCAACCCTCTTGAGGCGAAGCTGACGATTGAGCCACTGGGTCATAAAAGAATATTCAGAGTACACAGCTCTTAAATCATTAATGCCCAGACCCTATTGCAGTCCTTAGGGCTACTTTGTGCGCGGATCTAGACGAAGTAGATGATAATGACAGGCTGGAGGCAAAAATGTCAGTGCAGGCATTTGCCATCCCATCAAATCTCTAAGTAATTCAATTAAATTACTTCCACGGGATTTATTACCGTCCTCATAATACTGTGGAGGATGGACCGAGTCAGCAGTCCTGCTTGTACAACATGTGGGGAAACTGAGGACACCTTTTATCACAGGATATGGGGCTCCCTCCTTATCCGCAATTACTGGCAAGAGATCCACAACACTTTAGCAGCTGTTTTCAGCACCCCCATGAAGTTAGACCCCAATTTTGTTCTGCTGGGAATAATGGAGGGGTGGGCTCACTCAAGGTACTAGAGGTTATTGGCTGGCAAGGGGTTCCTCGTGGTCAAGCGAGACATTGTCAGTAATTGGTGGTCCCCTCCACTGCTGGCAGAATGGCATTGACGCATGGACTACTGCATGGCAGTAAAACAAATGGTGTATACATGGAGAGGTTGTGTAGAAATGCATGCGAAGATCTGGGACCCATGGACAGCCTATCAACCTGTTAGTTGAAGCTGACTTGGTTCTACTGTGTGGTATCGGCACGGCTGTACTCATGAATCATATGGCAGTGTTGGTCTCTAATGTAATATTGGTTTCCCTCCACTGCCATTCCTTTGCTCTGTTGTTTCTCTACATTAAAAATAAAAAGTGTAATAAAAGAAAACACTGTATCACACACTTTTGGGGTAGACTCCCTGTGTACACATATAATGCTCAAGTTTCTGCAAACACTGATGAGCATTGATTCATTTTTTACTAAATGTTTCTCCACCAGAGTGGCTCCTCTCGCACTGGAGAGGCACTTCAGTAAAGAAACCCCTGCCTCTCTGGTGGACCACCCTAAAAATAGTAGCTATTCAACTACTGCTGTGGCAAAGATTACAAATCCACCAACATTGAAGAGCGAAATTCTACCACCCAGACTCTGCATCATTATCATCTTCAGAAGAGAACCTGGGGCCGTATTAAGAAGGTGCCCGGGGCGCAACGGGTGTTTGTGACCGCCTTGCATGCCCCCCGGGGCACTTTGGTATTATCGAAGGGGGTGAAGACGCTTGTGCGTCCCCTTCTATAATACCGATAGCACTGGCGCACTTGATGCGCCAGCGCTACCTTCAGAGGGTGTTCCCTCATTTGCATAGGGGCGTGCCCTATGCAAAAGAGGGAATTCCTTTGACTCTGCCCCGTGCCATATTACAGACTCGGGCACAGAGTCAAAGAAGCCTGCAGGAGGCGCACTGGCAGTGCATCATTTAAAAGGTGGTGCATTGTCAGTTCACCCCCTGATAGCAGCCCTCTGCAGAGGGTACAGGGGTTCCATGGACCCCCCAGACATCCCCTTGCAGGCAAGTGACAGTCAGCTGCACCACAATAACAAATGTGGCATGTATTATTATTAGAGAGGTTCCAAAAATGGGTACTTTCTAATGGTACTTTCGCTTCAAACACTATGGAAGTGGTCACTTTCAAAATTTGTATGATCAGTAACAGATTTTGTGTGCATATTTGTTATTACTATTTCATTGTAAATTATGTCTTTATTGAAAAGCCTGTCACTTGTCAGCATTGAAAGCGAGCGCTGGAATGTGGCTCACTGAGACATAGTCTATTGGTCATAAAGTGGCTAACTATATATAATGTTTTCAGTGCATTATGTAAATGATGTGGGCTCGCTCTTCTGTGGATCATGACAATTCACCTGAGGCGGACAAACACAGCATCATCAACACCAGCGGTGCAATACCATGACCCCTAACACCAGCTGCCCAGCGGGGCAGGTCCTTTGCCAGACATGGGTATTATCCAGGCCAACACCGCGGATGCTCCCAAAAGCAGTCCAGACACAGGGATAGGAGCACCAGCACCAATGACAGATCTACCTTCTCTGCGTCCCCACCAGCCAGAGGGCAAATTGGGCAACACTACCCAAGGACGACCACCATCTTCACAGTCCCTGCCTCCCCAGAGTATGAACACATCTACCAGTCCTAGCAGTCCCACGCCACTGCAGCGACACCACCGACCTGCTAAACATGGAAAAGCCAACACCCTGCACTCCACCCGTGGTACGAATTCAACCGGTAACCTGTGGGGGGCGATGGCTAGCAGCAGCAAGCAGCGGCATATGGTGCAACCGCGGAGACAGACGCCTTGGCCCCTTACCCTGTCCAGCCAATGCATTTGATTGAGCATTTCATGATGGGGGAGCATGCCATTATCAAGAGGCTCCTACAACCTTGACAGATCCAGCGTGAATACTCCAGTGACCCTAACATTATACAACGTTTGTGACTAAACACCAAGGCATAACCAGGGCAAATACAAAATCTCTCCTGTGCCAGAGACAAACCTGTTGCCTTTCACACCTCTTCTGAGTCGCTGCAATAGGTGTACAAAAAATGTTTATTACTAAAGTATCACTTTACACCGATTATTATCGTATCCGGCAGTTGCCTGGTGTCCTGCTTTTCACAGCCCCAAATTTACTTTATCCACGGAAATTGAAAGTAGCTGCTCACAGAGATGTTTGGACTGAAAGTGGAAGTGGCCGTTTCTTTCTCAGCAAAGCTTTGAAACTGATGTTGGTGATATTTCTTTTTCCCCGAACAACTTAATGGGAGTTCATAATTTTAAGATCAAAAATCATATGCAGAAAACGATAAGTTGTGTATGGGCTGTAATCGTACTATTCATGCAAACTGCAAGGACTTAGGGCCTCATGTAGGAAGCCAAATACCGGTCGTAACGGCTGATTTTCGGTAATTATACCGTTACCGACCGGTATTTTGGCTTTTGAGATGTAGGGGGAGAATTTCATGATTCGGTATTTACCGAATCGGTAAATACCGATTCGGTAATTACCGAATTTTTCCGATTCGGTAATATTTACCGACTCATTACCTACATTGCATTTACCACTTCATAAATACCGAATCGGTATGATTCGGTATTTATGAAGTGGTAAATGCCAGGCCACCTACATAAGGCCCTTAGTGAGAGAAAAAGGTCACAACTCTGCACACCCTTAAATTGGGCATCTTTTCATGTGAATCTGTTATCAGGCTGGGTTCCCAGAGTGAATAATTAGAGGGGCCAGAAGCTCTCCAAGAGTGAGAAAGTTCAGGGCCTCTGGCAAGCGGCGCTCCGAGTACATGGGGGCAGATCTATGTTGCAGTTGCGCCACTTTTACGCCGGCCTTGCGTCCCTTTTGTGACGCAGCGGCGGCGTAAACCCTGCGCCACGTTGCGCCCTATTTACATCGTGACGCATCTATGGAGATGTGTCACGGTGTAAAGCCCTGCGCCACATGAAACCTGCGTCAGGTTTCATTTGGGCGTTTCCACGCAGGGGGGGCGTTCCGTCGCAGGAACGCCCCTGAAAAGTGACTCAGTGAAATCTATAAGATTTCACTGAGTCACTTTCCCAACGCTGATGCATCAAAACCCTGCGCCTGCTTGAAGCAGGCGTAAGGCTTGACGCACCATGTTAGGTATGGGGTAGGTTGGAACAGTGCTGAAGTTGCGTCGCGCTTGCAACACATCTTCAGCACTGCGCCAACCTTTACGCCGGCAGATACGTCACGCATCTGCTTGTCCTTGCACCACGATGCACCGCATTGTAAATGCGGCGCATCGGCGGTGGTGCAAGGGCAAACTTGCGTGACGCATCCTCCCTGGCGCATCCATGCTGATTTGCAGGGATGCGCCAGTTAACATAAATCTGCCCCATGGTCTGCAACAGAAAGTGGGTATCCATGAAGGGCTTCAACTCTTTGGAAACACCTGGCTTGATTCATGTGCAGAGAGTGAAATCCCGTACAGTAAAACAAAGTAATCCAAGCAACAATTAAGAGGCTCATGTACAGAATCCATTTAATAATAACTTCTATATTTAACATACTTGCGATATAAACAGAATGGAGTTGCCGAGTTGGCGATCCAGCGTACGCAAGGTAAATAGTTGTATTTATTTATTTACTAAGTTTACTCAGTTCCGTCATATGTCAGATTCCACTACCCCCAAACCCTGCCCCGCTCCCGTCCCGCCCCACCGCCCCGCAGCACTCCCTCGGCGAGCCGACACTGAGGATGTAGCCTTACAGCTAGAGCGTTCGACCTCGACGCTGGGAAATTGGGGTGGGGGTGATTACGATGGCGGACGGACTTCAGTCCATCCGCCATCGTATCGGGAAGTGGACCGTGCCCACCTACATGGCGGTGGTCCCACAGGGGGAATTACAATGCGACCGCCACCACCGCGGTCGCACTTTCCATATTTTACATTGCGCGGGTGCTGCTGGCAACAGCACCCATATCACTGTAAAAATGGCATGTATTACATTAACCTGCCCTACGTGGCAGGCACCATGCATTGCCTGCCACATGGTGCAGGTAAATGTAGGGGGGCACCATAGGTGCCCCTAAAGTGCAAATATCAACTGCCCCTGCACAAGGGGGGCCTGCAACGGGCCCCCATAGGCCATCCCCACCAGCCTTTCCGTGGTGGGTGCACTGCCATGGAAAGGTTGGTGGGGAGCTAGCATTTTAATCTGACCGGTGGTGCCTGCTAAGCACCGCCGGCTTGTATTACATGCAGAGGGCCTTTGCCCTCAAGGAGCCCGTCAGATGTTTGGAGGTGGTAGTTTCCGGTCGTCAGGGTACTGCCTGCCATAATCATATGGCGGGCGGTAAATGGCCTCACCGCCATCCTAATCAGCCCCTAGGTTCGAGTTTCGGCAATGACGCTCAATATCGCTCAACGTTCTGTGATGCTGGGCAAATCACTTAATCACCTTCTGTCTAACAAAAATGAATGTGTCTGTAACGAAACTGGTGCTCATGTAAAGCACTTTGATACCTGATATCTTTGGGTATAGTTTGCGCTATATAAAACTCTAAAAAAAAACATTGATTATGACTTTTTTGTGTACGGCATAATTGTTATTTATTGCATGTGTTAATTACTCACTGTGTGTTTTTTTGCGCATATGCTAAGTACCACTCCTTATAAATAGTACATGCACTAAACATCATCAAGTGCCTATTTTCAGGCATTCCAATTTCCTGGAGTGAGGAAATCCCTAGAGAAAAGAACTAGCCAGAACAATACTCAAAAGAACCGTAGGACAATCAGAAAGTACACCAATAACTCGTTCCTGCGTGGAAGTATGCAGGCATTCATTTTGTGTGGACAAAGCACGTTGAAACAATATAAACAGGTTCCACTGCCATCCTCTGATATTACTCAGTTTTCATAAGCAGAAACCTGTCAGACTCTTCCATCATGGAACCAGGTAAGGAAAGGAAGCACAAGTTTTATGGATCATGAGCTGGGAAACTTGCCTAAGGAGGCATTAATGTTATGTTATGTTAACAGCATTTGTAAAGCGCGCACAATGGCATTTTTCATGGAGCTGGGTAGAGCGGTGAGGTGAGAGTACTGTAAACACGGGTTTAGTTGTATGCTTGGTTGAAATGCCAGGCTTTTAACAGTTTCCTGAATTTTTGGTAACATTAGACCTATTTGATCTATGGTGAATAGGAGTTCCATATGTTGGGTGTGACGACTGGGAATCTGGTGCTGCCAGTCCTCCTCTTCTTAAATTTGTATTCCAACAGATAGTTCAAGTGTGCAGAATGCAGATTTAAGTTGGGGAAATACTTCTGGATTTGGGAGGTAACAAATACTGGACTTTTATTGTTGAGTGTTTTGAAGATGATGCAGCCAAAATTAAATATTTTTCTTTTTTGCTGCCAGTAGCCAGTGCAGTTCTTTCATCAGGGGGGCGATGTGGCACTGTTTGGGTTGTCAATATAATATTCAGGCTGTCTGTTTATGGAAGATTTAAAGCCTCTTGATAAGGCATTTAAGAAGGCCCATGTATAAGGAATTGGTATAGTCTATCCTAGAGATAACAAGTGCAGTGACAGCTTGGCTGAGGGCCTCAGGGGTTTAATTTTGTAATTTCCCTGACTCTACAAAGCATAAATAAGGATGAAGAGATTTCTGCTCCGATTTGTGGCTTCATAGATAGTGCGGCATCAGTGATCACCCCAAGACTCGTTACTGATTTTTTGGGGGTTGCGGTGGTTGTTATCTTGGGTGCCAGAATGATGCTATCCGGTAATCAATCTTACTTTTAGTAAAGACAATTTCATTTTTATCCGCGTTCAGTTTAAGGGGATTGCTGTTCATCCAGTTGCGGATGAACAGCATTGTGGTTTGAAAGTTTTCCTTAATTTGTGGGAGTTGTAAGTCCTAAAAAAGTAGCTGCATGTCATCCGCATAGTTATAGATCATTCATTTTCACTTTTTGAGAGAGTGGATTAGTGGGTGGATATAGAGGTTGAAGAAATGAGGGGAAAAGGATGAGCCCTGTGGGACTCCACAGTCAGGGTGGTGCTTAGATGAGTTGTAAGGGTATAGGCAGATCGTCTGGGAGTGGTTTTTTGGAAAGGAGATGATCCAGTCCAATGCTATACCCCAAAGCCTTGCGGCCTCAACACTAGAAGGTTGTGGTACACTGTGGCAGTCAAAGGCCAAAGACAAGTCCAGGAGAACTAGGGCCAAGGTGACTCCTTTATCACATTCTTCGTGCAAATAATCAGTCACAGAGAGGATGACTGCTTTTCTGGAGTGAGCTGGGCAGAAGTCTGCGTGAATAGTCAAGAATTTGGTTTCTTCTTGGAAGGCTCAGAGGTTTCTTGCCACATGCGCCTCTTACGTCTTAGCCAAAAATGGCAGTAGGAATATGGGGCGTTAGTTTTTCAGTGTTAGTGTGTTCCCTCTTATTTTCTTCTGCAGGGGTACCACAATGGCTTCTTTGAATATACTGGGTACGATCCCTACACTGATGGAGGGAATGAGGAGTGACAGGGCTGGGTCTGGGAAGTTATAAATTACTGTTTTTAAAATGTTCGGTAGGTAGATGCCATTAGGAGATCCTGAATTTACTTTGATCAGCAGGTCCTTGAGGTAATCCTTGCTCATAACAGGAAACGAGGAAAGCATGATGAGGTTCATGTCAACCTGAGTCATCTTGGTATCAAGAGTGCTTGTGGGAATTCTTTCTTTGTTGATCCTTATTATGTCAATGAAGAAATTATTAAGGGAGTTACATAGGGTCTGGGATGGAGTGATGGGCAATAGGACTCAATCAGGATTTGATAGTTCGGAGATGATTCTAAAGATCTCCTTAGATTTGTTTATGGATGAAAGGATTTTGTTTGTGAAAAAGATTGATTTGGGTTGTAGGATTTGTGTTTTGTATTCTTTGAGGTGTTTTATATAGATGTCCTTAGCCTCCGAGCAGGAGTGTTTTCAACATTTATGCTCATAGCGGTGAAGTTCAAGCTTGGCTTATTATTTTATAGATTATCTGTGAGCCATTTGGAAGCATAGTGGGGTCCAGCCTGTTCAGACATGCGCGAGGGGGCATATGCATCATTGGCTGTCGTTAGCCAGACCTTTATAGATTTTCAGTGTAGGTCAATATTATTGTTTGGCTCAGGCATGATTAGGGCCAGAGCATCACAAAAGAGACACAGATCGACCCATGACCAGTTCCTAGCTTGTTTTCTCAGGCGAGATGGTGGTTTAAGTGGAGAAAATTTGGTTGTTGAAAATGTAGTTGAGCTATAGCCGGACCATGCGCATGGACAGACTCTAAGGTTGGATAGGGATAGGGGGATGGTCAAGACTTTGTCTAACGTATGGCCTTTGATGTGAGTGGAAGATGACACATATGAAAATTAGGTTGCCGAGGAGGTCAGAGAAATCAATGGCTAGTTGTCCTCCCTTTTCATTAATAGTTCAATAATTGAAGTCACTGAACGGTAGAATTTTTGCGTGGTCAACACAGAAGGGGGCCATTATCTCATAAAATAGGTGTGGCAATTGCTGCATATAGTGTGGTGATCTATAGGTGAGGAAGTGTAAGAGGGGAGAAGAAAGTGATTCCATCTTCCACCGGGATATTTAATTAAGTTAGTTTTGGTGAACCTGATATGATTTTTTATCACTGCAGCTACACCACCTCATATTTTACCAGCTGGTTGATTGGTTTTCAGGATATAGAAATTGGCGGGCAGGGCTGCGAGGTGGATTGTTTCTGGTCCAGGGAAGACTTGGTTTGGCAGTTTGGGCTGGACTGTTCCCACAAGGAACATGGTCAAGACTGATTTGCATATGGCTGGTTCCATACTGGGGTGGCGTGGTGAGCAAAAGAATGATGTATTAAACCTAGATCTTTGTGAGGGTGAATGTTTGCATTATTCAGCATTCCGTCCATCATTTGTTCCTTTTTCTTTTGTCACCCTAAGTGGGAGTGATGCAGCATGGAATTTCAAATCCTCCCTTCGTCACAGACCAAATATCACACTAACGTTTCACTCAGTACATTCATTGGTGGGGCCCATAACACCAACACTCACACTTCATTGGTCTGCTCTTACGGGAGAGATAAGTGTTCCAAACGCTGACGTGAAAATAATACCTTATAACCTAAAGGAATTTTATTTACATAAACATACACTAAATATCCTTAATCCAGCACATCTTAATCCTGAACCTCGAGATATTCCTTCCTCTTAGCCGATGGATCAAATTAGCTGAGTTGGAGAAGTGATTTTAAACCTCTTTCATTTATATTCAAATCTTTATCTATTCCTTCTCAATAAATAACCCAACACATTTGCTTGTTAATCAATAATATTGTTTATCTAATTAATGCAAATTTTATTAAAACGTTAATCAACCCACAGAACACCATATTTACCTAATCTGGCTATCAGTCATCCTCTAAGTCAATCAAGTCGTCATGCAGCACGCTACAGTCCCAAAGATTGGGTCTGGACCATAAGCGTGTACACATCAATCAATACCCATCAGTTTGAGAGTCCTCAGTTCATCAGGAAAATGGGCAGCAATTAGTCTGTCAAAGATTCAGGGAAACAGCTGTCCTGCAGTGTCACCGTCCTCTCCGTCAGCATAAGGTCAGGAAAAAGGAAAAGGTCAGCACAACTCACTATTCTACCATCTTTTTATAATGAAAGTAATGACAAAATGTAACGAAAGTCAGTTTTGGGCACTACTGATTGGTTGGTTAAGATCGACCGTTTCGGTCTCCCAAAGTCTATGATGTCACTCCGTCAGACATGATCCATCCGGTTGTCAAAAATTGTCCATTGTTAAATCTTTTGGCAAAAGTCCAGTCGTGACCTTGTTTGGGTACAGGCTGTGTAGGTCATCTTGAGGCCACTTGTTTAGGAGCCTGGGACATGCGTACTTGGTCTGAAACCTCGTGGAATGGTAGCTGTCTCGTCGTGTATGTTGGTCGGCCATTTTGCCATAGGCCCAATCGGTCAACTTCAGCGAAACAAACACAAAAAGTAATTAAAACATGGAAATAACGAATACAATGTTTAACCCTCACTAATTCCCCTATGTGTGTGTAATTATCTAGCATAATGGCGACATTTAAAGCGTTTATATTCACCCAATGATGTCATCTGGTGCAACTTAAAATTACGTCACAAAAGCAACATATCTCATGCAATATTCTATTTTTCTAGTATTAGTATGCATTCGTATATTAGTTTACAAATAATTTTAGCCATGCAAAATGCAAATCCCACGTGTAATTCATACATTAGTAAGGTTGGTTAAGTACCACTCAAAACACATTAATATTATTACAATTAATAGATTATTCTAATTAGTATGAACATGTAGAAATGGGGGGTATACAACATTTTGTACTACCCGCTCCATCAGGAGGGTATGCCCAGACGTGGGTCCCTTACTCACAGCACCACTGGATTCAAGCTAGACTGGCTGACGAAGGGTGATGTCCTGAAACTGGTCCCAGGATGATTGTTTATGGTCCAGGGAGGACCTGTCTTGGCAGTTGGGGCTGGACTGTTTCCATGATCAACAGGATCAAGACTGATTTGCATATGGGTGGGTCCAAACTGGGGTGGCATGGTGAGCAAAATAACGATGGATTAAACCCAGATCTTTTTGACTTGGGGTGAATGTTTGTATTGTTCAGCATTCCATCCATCATTTGTTCCTTTTGCTTCACTCATAATCATGGCATAAAAAGGTAAAAATTATAAAAATTACAAATTCTGCTGTCAAAGGTGGTGTGCAATTTTTTCAAAATAAAGTAAGTAAAAAATGACCCATTGCAATAAAAAAAAAACATGAAGCAAAAGCAGAAATAAAAGCAGAGATTGCCCTACCAGTCCCGGTACTAAAGTAGACAACATTCAAGGGAGATGTGCAGATGTACAAGACTGAAATGCTATCACTCACAGTGAAGAGACCCAGTAGCTGAATTGGACTGGCTCATTGTACCATGTAGTAGGCTGCGGTGGGCAGAAGCAAAATGTTAATGACACTTGAACTGATCAATATGTGAATGGGGCTGACTGAAAGCCCCTCTATTTGTGAATTTTGACCTGACAAAGTAAACATTTTACCAGGCCCTAAGCGTCTTTTTAATACATATAAGTCACCCCTAGGAGAGACCCTGGACAGGCCAAAGATCAGAGTGTAGTGCATTTAAAAAGTAAGAGATGTACTTTTAAGTATTACATGTACTGGTAGTGAAAAGTCTTAAATTCCTTTTTCACTACTGCAAGGCCTATCTCTCCCTATATTGGAGTTACCGTATTACATATATGTGCAATTTCCAAATGGGAACAGGTAACCCGTTTATATTTGATGCTTTAGAATTGTAATGAAAAATCCTAACTGATGGTGAAGTCAGGTTTTAAATTACAATTTTGAAAATTACATTTTTAGAAATTTGGCATTTACCGGCCTTAGAGATTTGGTGCCTTCAGACTGTCTCTGTGTCACATGACTGGGTGTAGTTGGCAGTTAGGATTTCTGTATTACTCCTAGACAGTCACACACAATGGGGCACTGAGATGTTACTGGATAGGCCATTACTGGCAGGATGGGAGGGAGGAGCTGGGCCCAGCCCCACTTACACTTGAGAATAGACTGTGTCCTGTCTCCACACAAAGGGCTGCACACCCCCTGTGGAAGTCTGGAGCCAGGGCCAGGAAGGCAGGGCACCTGTGCACTTCAAAGGCCTGCTTCTAGAAGTCTCTGCCCCACTTTAAAGGCACAACTGGGTATATATACTGGACCTCAGACAGCAACTCTTCAGCACACTCTGTACCTGTGAATACTCTGAAAACGGGTACGTCCCTCGTAACCGAATGGTCAAAACACAGGCTAACACTACTGGTGGTATACTGCAACGCAACAATACCTACAGATGTGTTAGTTTGATTGAATTCTAACTGCATCTTCATTACTGTTAGGTATGTGTTTATAAAATATTTTTTCCTTAAATTTCATTTAAGTGTTGAACTGGGTAAGGATATAAGTTACTTTTTTGTACCACAAATGAATGGAGACTTATTTATATCTATTTAACTGGGCTGGTGGATATAGAGGACTGTTTGTAAAATTAAATGAAAAGAAATAAGTATAAAATAGGATGCTTGTGTCTGCCTAAGATCAGGACTTCCGCTTTGCTCGAGTTGAGTTTGAGGCAGTTGTCTCTCATCCATGTTGTGACATTCTTCTTGCAGTTGGGAAAGTTGTTCTTCGTCTGGGTGGAGTTCACTGAGAGTGAGAGGATGAGTTGGGTGTCATCAGCATAGGAGATGATGTTGAAGTTGTGTGATCTTAAAATATCTGCAAGGGTGAGGCTGAAGGTTGAGCTTCGGAGTACTCTGTAGAGGATGTGACTCACACCATATGATTTCATCATTTTAAACAAATGCATTTCATATGAGCTTATAGTTCTCATGATTTAACCAGGATATTGCAGATAGACAATATTTCATCTAATAGGCTAGTCCATTGAACACAATGGAATACTGACCAGCTAACAGAGTAGGCTTGCAAATGTTCTCGTGAGAATTATAGCAACTGTATAAAATGTTAGCAAACTACAGAAAACACCATGTAGACTTGAGCGTTTACCATGGAAATCAAGAGGAGAGACGATTGATCATTGGAAGAACCTTCTCCATTGGTTCAAGAAGATCTAACACCCGGAGTTTGAAACATATGTTTTCATGTCTGTATATAATACATGTTCCTAACTAGAGAGGTACTGTGACTGGACTGTGATTGCTACTGCGATGCATTCTATGTAACTTTTCCCTACCATACCCCTTAGCACTTGACTGTGCTACTCATGCCCGAATTGCTGTAAACTACTGCTAACAATGATTTTCTGCTTCCTAGCTTTTTGATAGGAAACTCTCATTCTCTCCCTTTGCTGATAATAGCTACTGATGTGATTATTTCCTTTTACCTGATTTAACGGTTGCAACTGTGGCTGTGGGGGAACTCAACTGAGTTTCCAGAACTTCTTTTCATGGGGAATTCGATCTTCTCTAGGTTTTAACTTGGTGCTCCAAAAATCTTGCTCTTTTCCAAATGGAACTCTTTATGGGTTCTTACTAGGTTAGGTCCTTTAGATTTCAATAGAGACTCTTTGCTTTATGGAACACGCTGTTATTTTTATATGTTGACTCTAACCAAATTGTTCTTGATATTTCTGTAAACAGACTTATCTGACTAGCCCGTAATAAAAGAAACAAAAACAATTACTACTCTCTTAATGAAAAATAAAGCTTTAAACACTTTACCAGCCCGTCATTGCACACCAGGCATAGCACTTTCCTGGGGACTCCATCTCCCAACAGGCCCAGTGGCATGCACCCCCAACGCATACCAGCAGTGCCAGGAGGTGCATAAAGTCAGCTCGGGGCTCACGCAGAGAGGAGGCCGTCATTGCACACCAGGCACCAGCACTTTCCTGGGGACTCCATCCCCCAACAGGCCCAGCGGCAGGCGCCGCCAAAGTGTACCAGCAGCGCCAAGAGGCGCATAAAGGCAGCGAGGGACGTGTGCGGGCATAACTGGGCCAAGGGTTTCCCTGCTTGACAGCTCAGTTAAAATCTTGGGCAGGGAAATCTTGGCCAAATTAGAACTTTGGGCGCTAGAACATCAGGTGCTCTCGATTTATCAATTCGAATTTCATCCAGAACTTGGAACTTTGGAAAAACATTAACTCTGGCATTAATTGTCCAAAAGTATACCAAAGCACAAAAGGGTTGTGTTCATCTAGCCTTTATGGACCTAACCTGTGCTTTCGACTCCATGGGGATTGATGGAGCAATTATCACCTTGCCCAGTAGGCTTCATGAACACACCTCTGCCTCAGTGCGCTATATCAGCAAGGGAAATTTGACCAAAGAATTCCTCTCTGAATTAGGGGTAAGGCAGGGTTGCGTACTGGCCCCATTCCTCTTTTTATTATATATTAATGGGTTGGTAGATCAACTATGTAAGGTGGGGTAGGACACCCCGACATGCAACTCGTAACAAATCCCCGTGCTACTATATGCTGACGACGCTGTCCTGATAGCTTTGACTGACCGAAGCAGATTACCCTCTCCCTCCTTCCCCCAGTGCCTTGAGACCCTCACGGGTGAGAAGTGCGATAAACAAATCCCTGATTGAATGATTGATTGATTGATTGATAGTTAGGACAGCAAATGGCCCACAAATACTGCTTGATTGTTTTAATGTTTTAATGAAAGATATGGTGCTAAAAGTTAATCGCACTAAATCATTTATCTTGAAACGTGGTCCGAAAAAATCCAAAACAAGACTTTTTTTATTGAGGGTTGAAGAAATTAAGAAAGTCTCGCATTTTACTTACCTGGGTGTACCATTTATTGTTGATCTTAATTGGGAAATGTGTTTTAAATATCAGAACTATGCAATTTCAGAAATCGATTGATGCTATTTTTAGTTTTGCTAAAAGATTGGGCCATAAGCCAACTAAAGAGATTCTATGTATTTACAAGAGTAAAAGCCTTTCAGTGGTAACTTTTGGGGCCAGGGTTTGGGGACACGTAAATTCTAAATCACTTCAAATAATAGAGAACAAGTATTTAAGAAGACTTCTCTCAGTGCCCCAGAGCTCCTCTGATCTTTCTGTCATGAGGCAGTTGTTATCTGAAAGACCATATTGCGCTACAACCACTGTTACTCTGGATAAAAACCTGGAAGAATCCAGAGGCTGTCCTCTGCAGGGCAATACTGGCAGAGTGCATGAAGCTTGATAATAGCTCAGAGATACCCTGGTTAATGAGTTTTGCCAAAATGGGTGTCTCCAAATATTATACAGACCCCGACACCTTAAAAACGTATCGTCTGCCACTATTAAGTCACTTTTCTACAAAAGTCATGAGCGGGCAGGCCCTATGTGTAATTCGACTGGTCACACAGAGCGTCTCTCCCAGCCACAAAGAGAACCCACCCTCTACTTGCAAATTGACTTAAATGAAAGGCTGAAATGTCTGTTGTCTAGGTTGCGTTTAAAAACTATACATTTCTTAGTTGCTTTTCCTATTCAAGGTTCATGGTTTGCATCAATCACTGTGTGTCCTTGTGACAGTTGCTCATGCCAAAGCACTACAGCCCCCCGAGGAAGCAGTTCATTTGCCCCTTATTACTTGCAGCAGGGATTATAAATTATAAACTGGCACTGGAATACTTACTCTCCCTAGGAACAAATGAGATTATATATCGTATTTTAAATTATCTTTTTACTGTTTTTAAGATTCGTAGTAAATAATAGTCATTTTTATGATCTGTAAATTTTGTATACGTGGATTTGCTGTCTCTTAAATGAAAATATGTATGTGCAACATTTTATGGCTCTTTTATAGTCAAATAAAATATTCTTGACTTTACTAAACCTGTCATCATTGACTGAACTTTATGCTGTAAATTGATCAATTTGATTTGTGCTCCATTCTAACACTGTGGCAAAGATCTGTCGATCAAGAGACAGAGTTGAAGAGCTCTGTCATAATTTAATTGTTGAACTGTTTATACATTTTTCATAAGTTCTATGTTATCACTGATAAAGGCAGAGGGTAAGTTTAGGAGACAGTTGAAAGATAGCAGAGATGTCAGCTGCACAGGGTCACTGAGGACTTTCACCTTTACAACTGCTCTCGTTTTGCGTGGGAATGCTGTGCGATTGTACATTATACTCTGTATTATGAATAACATGAGTGTAACATGCTCAGAGTGAGAGAGATAGAGAAAGTTCTGTACCATTTTTTTTTCTGACTTATCTATATTGATTACATGCCTTCATGATTCCTGTTCTCATATGCTTTCTCTGAAAGAAGCTTGTCATTGCAGTCCCCTTGGATGTACTCGGCTTTCTTGTAATGACAGGTCGAGGGAGGGATGATGGAACCAGTGAAAGATTACTAGCCTGCACAGCATGATCTGCCAGATAGCCCCAGTGGCAATGAAGCAAGAAAATAAGGACACATCAGTGTCAGGTCTCCTCACTGGAGAGCATGTCATACAGCTCAAGAGTTCGTATTGTCGCACATGGCATCACCCAGGGGACTCTGACATAATGCCTTCCTGCTTAGCTGTAGCATTCTTCAGGAAATATTGCAGAATGTTGACCAAGGAATGAAGTAGTGAATAAAAGTGCCAATGATTGGGTTCATGACAGACGTTAACAATTTAATCAATCAGAAAAAAAATCTTCTTTATTTTACTGCATATTAATGTATTATTATGAGATAGTTCTAGTGAGGGTGGGTCCATGCAGGCGTTGGTGTGCTTAACATTTTATTGCATGCAGAGAAAGAGAGAATTACATGTTAAGGAGCAATGGAAGCATCAAGAAATGTATTCCTGATACACGTATCACTGACATGATATTGATGCACACAATATCAAAGTGCAAAAATATCTGAAAATAAATATCGTTAACAAAAATATCACCTTCCCATATTTAACTAAAAACACAAATGTCGAGAACACAAATATCGTTGTTAAAAATATCGATTTTTAACAACTTCGAAAACACAGAAATCAGAAACAAGAATATTGTTACCTTTATATAAACAACAAAATTATCTCCTGACACAATGTCAACTACAACATTATCACCAAATATTTACATTGTCATTAATAAACAGAAAAAAACTACCTTTTATGTTAAACAAATAATTACAATAGATTTTAAACAATATAGACACATGGGTGAATAATAAAATCTGTAACCTCACCAAAATTAATATATTACACACCAATAAAATATGTAACTATATTCTACATACCAATATAGCAAAAAAATATTTATGTGAACTACTATTATTTATACAAACGCTAATTATATATACATATCTATATATATATATATAGATATGTATATATATATATATATATATCAGGCCCGGTGGGGATGGTCCAACAGTTAGGCAGCACTTGGACACAAAGTAGCTTTACCCCATTCGCTTTTACTCGGTACATCAGTCACGTAAGGCCAGTGATTCAAAAGCAGCAGTCCACGCCCTAATGCATTTCGAATGTAATCTTCTTCAGAAGGTGATTGCAGGACTGAGCGCAAAAACCCCACACCTTCCATTACATTAATTAACATCGTGAGTCCTGATTGGACGCCTTAAGTAAGAGTTCACGTCGGCTGCTGGGAGGTGAAGTTCGATGTTTGTGCTGTCATTGCTCCAATATAAGACTCTATATGAGCCCCGGAACCGTGAGTGATTAAATCCATCCTTTGCGCCCCACATAAGGAAGCCCCTCTTGATTAGGAGCCTCATGGCCCCCGTTTCTTCGGAGTGGTGCTCTCCCTGCGGCAGGACAGCCGCAAATATATCAGGCTCGGTGGGGATGGTCCAACAGTTAGGCAGCACTCGGACACAAAGTAGCTTTACCCCATTCGCTTTTATTCGGTACATCAGTCACGTAAGGCCGGTGATTCAAAAGCAGCAGTCCACACCCTAATGCATTTCGAATGTAATCTTCTTCAGAAGGTGATTGCAGGACTGAGCGCAAAAACACCACACCTTCCATTACATTAATTAACATCGTGAGTCCTGATTGGACGCCTTAAGTAAGAGTTCACGTTGGCTGCTGGGAGGTGAAGTTCGATGTTTGTGCTGTCATTGCTCCAATATAAGACTCTATATGAGCTCCGGAACCGTGAGTGATTAAATCCATCCTTTGCGCCCCACATAAGGAAGCCCCTCTTGATTAGGAGCCTCATGGCCCCCGTTTCTTCGGAGTGGTGCTCTCCCTGCGGCAGGACAGCCGCAAATATATCAGGCTCGGTGGGGATGGTCTAACAGTTAGGCAGCACTCGGACACAAAGTAGCTTTACCCCATTCGCTTTTATTCGGTACATCAGTCACGTAAGGCCGGTGATTCAAAAGCAGCAGTCCACACCCTAATGCATTTCGAATGTAATCTTCTTCAGAAGGTGATTGCAGGACTGAGCGCAAAAACACCACACCTTCCATTACATTAATTAACATCGTGAGTCCTGATTGGACGCCTTAAGTAAGAGTTCACGTTGGCTGCTGGGAGGTGAAGTTCGATGTTTGTGCTGTCATTGCTCCAATATAAGACTCTATATGAGCCCCGGAACCGTGAGTGATTAAATCCGTCCTTTGCGCCCCACATAAGGAAGCCCCTCTTGATTAGGAGCCTCATGGCCCCCGTTTCTTCGGAGTGGTGCTCTCCCTGCGGCAGGACAGCCGCAAATATATCAGGCTCGGTGGGGATGGTCCAACAGTTAGGCAGCACTCGGACACAAAGTAGCTTTACCCCATTCGCTTTTATTCGGTACATCAGTCACGTAAGGCCGGTGATTCAAAAGCAGCAGTCCACATCCTAATGCATTTAGGAAATGAAGAACTTTCATGCACCCTTTGGACTATGAAAGCCTTTGATAAAGATTTAATTCGAAACGCGTCAGGCAATTGTCATATGTCTGAACTTTCCGGAAATCACGCTGCCTGTACCTAATAAAGCTGATGGGGAAAGCAACTTGTTTCTCGAGTGCGGCTCAATCTGTGGACAAACCCCAACGAGCTTGATATATATATATATATATATATATAGATTACCTACTGGCGGTCGCCAGTAGGTAGTTATAGTTAGGACCCTGTTTCCATAGGAAAACCGCAACATTCTATTTTGAATAACTTTGGCGCCGGTCGACGAATCCTCGCGAAATTTTCAAAATAGGTGGGGCGCTGTGCTCCGCTCCTACCCTGAAAGTCTCGGGGGGATTCGTCAAGCGGGGGCTGAGATAAAAGGGGGTCCCAAAACGCGTTTTTCCCATGCATTTTTCCATAGGACCTTTAGACACAGCTACAGCCCGAACGGCTGAACAGAGTTCCTTGAAATTTGGCAGAGAGGTAGTCTACAGGTCAAGGAAGTGCCTTTTGTAGGTTTGGTGTAAATCTGTTCAGTAGATTCTGAGAAAATAGCCTTTAAATCAATATATATATCTGAGCCAGCTTACGGTGCGCTTACGGTGCGCTTACCGTACGCGTACGGTGACGTGCGCGAGCGCGATTCTGATTGGCTGTTCGATCTAAGTAAACATTCTAATCGGTCGAAACCAGGAAGCGGCGGCCGCCCTTTTCTCTCTCGCGCTCTGAGGGGGGCAGCATAAACAAAGTCCAAAAACATCTAAAGGGGCAGTATATTCAGTTCTAAACCACCCAGCATCGATATAGGTGTTCCCAACAACCCCCAAGGCCAAAAAAACAATTTTAATTTTTTTCGAAAAATCGCCGATTACGCTTACCGTACGCGTACGGTTAAAAAGATTTTAAAAAAAATAATTATCCACACTTTCCCCACCCCGTGTGCAAATGGTGCCCGTAGAGCAACATTTGTGCATGGCATATAAATTTCTCGAAACTACAAATGAATTCCTTTCACAAGGAAGCGCATAATATGTCCCCCATGTGCGCACGGTGCGCGAAGCGCATCGTGCGTACATGGCCCATCCTGCGTAACGTGGGCACGCGGTGCGCGCAGCGCACCGCGTGACCACCGTGCGTGCACGGCACTAACTGCGTAAAGTGGGCGCGCGGTGCCTGCGCGCACGGAACGAACTGCGTTAACTGGGCGCGCACGCCACGAATGGCGTAAAGTAACTTAGCATTTAAAAAACCGTACAAATTCCCTGAAAAAACCATAGGTTTCACACACGTTATAGTTAGGAATTAGCATTTAAAAAACCTTGCAAATTCACTGAAAAAACCATAGGTTTCACACAAGTTATAGTTAGCTGTACATTTCACTCGTAAAAAACCAATTAAATTCCCCCGTTATAGTTAGTGCAGGCAACTATAACTCACGCGACCGCAATCCTCTGCTGATGACATATGTGTCTTTATGAAAAAAAAATATTTGTAATATATGTATAGCTAAAATTTAATGGAAGAAGACATGGGCAAATAAGTGTCTAAATACAGTAGTAGCATCAGCAGAGGATTGCGGTCGTGTGAGTTATAGTTGCCTGCACTAACTATAACGGGGGAATTTCATTGGTTTTTTACGAGTGAAATGTACAGCTAACTATAACTTGTGTGAAACCTATGGTTTTTTCAGTGAATATAGATATATATATATCTATCGCTAGATAGATAGATAGATAGATAGATAGATAGATAGATAGATAGATAGATAGATAGATAGATAGATAGATAGATAGATAGATAGATAGATAGATAGATAGATAGATAGATAGATAGATAGATAGATAGATATTGAACCCTAAAAATAAAACCTAAATTAGCGGTTGCCATAGAGGGACATAACTGATAAAAAAAAATCTAACTTAAACTAAGCTTACCAATAAAATCAAGCTATAAACAAACCTACTCAATAAGATAACACAAGCAATTAAATTAGCAACATAAAAGGCGCACAAATGTTCTCAACTTAATACTGCAAAAACAAGAAAATCTGCACGGTGAGAATGCTCTGCCGCTTTCTCTAACCAGAGCCTAAAAAAAGAAATATATGAATCTTAACAAACAGCTTGTAAAATAAGTAAAACCTAATTTAAACTAACACATTCTTGTAATTAAAATTAAAGTTATAAAATAGCTAATAATTAACAAAACATTCTCCCACTTCTATCACTTTACATGTATTTATTGAAATAAATACTCCAAATTCAAAAAGTGCTAACCTTCCGAAAAACAACACCAATTATAAACCAGAAAAAAGACATAACAAGTAGTTTGTGTAAATAATTATAAAATAGAAACTCACCTCAAAACCGATTAGCAATAGAACCTAACAACCTCAACTTCTATAAACTACCAACAAATAAACATTTAGGGGCTTATTACGATGTCAGGCGGACTTGCGTCCTCCCGACACCATCACGGATACGGGCCTGTCTGACCTCCAGACGGCGGTCCAAACAGCAGAATTACAATGCGACTGCACATGGTGCAGTCGCATACTCCCATTTCCCTATAGGAGCTTGTCCTGTGGCCATAAACCAGCCGTAGCACAATCTTCCATAGAGAAATGGGAGATTATGTTCATCCCTGCATTGCGTAGCAGGCACCTCATGGTGCCTGACACACTATAGGTGCCCCATCGACCCCCAACACGAGCTACCATAGGAAACAATGGGAATCCAACAGAACAGTGTTCTGTTGCATCGTAATTAAGGTTGGGCGACAATTTCCGTTCCGCTCGCGGAAATTGAAAAATGTTTACATTTTCGCGTTCCGCGCGAAACGCGAAAATGTCTAAAATTTTGCGATCCGCGGTGGAACAGAAATATACAGGGCAGGATTCATTCTGGCACGATGCTCCTGTCATTAAACCTCAACAGGAAGCACTTACAGATATAAATAAAGTAGGTGTCCGAGTTGAAGGTCAAAGTCAGTAACGCATTAATCAGCACAAAAGATTTGTGAGCACGGTGGAGGCTAGGCAGGTGTGCTTTCTCCCCATATCTACCGTCAGCAATTTGCTGTAATCATTGATGGAGGTCTGTGCATCCATGGGTTTCTCGAGCGCAATCCCCGTGTAGTTCCTGACACCAGGAGGTTCTGTCTCCTCATCTGCTGCTCTGGTCGGTCTCTGACCCTTTATAAACAAGAGGCATGTGAACTGCATAGAAGCCCCGCCCAACACACTGGCAGTGTTCAACGTCTTCCCGCCCTTTCCCCACTATGATGGACAGCTCACTCGAGGAACCCAGGCGCCCATCGGCGCGGTGGCAAAGTTACAGACAGACATGGTCGCTGGACACAACTCTTCTGGCCCTTTACGCAGCTGTAGTGTAGGAAAAGCACTATACACTTACCTGAGGTAGCACTTACTGATTAGCCAGTAGAAAATACTCCAGTTGAGTAGAGGTATTGCACAAAACGGTGGCATCTTCTTGGATAAATATGCAGGGCAGGATTCATTCTGGCACGATGCTCCTGTCACAAAAATTAAACCTCAACAGGAAGCACTTACAGATATAAATAAAGCAGGTGCCAGAGTTGAAGGTCAAATTCAGTAACGCATTAATCAGCACAAAATCTCCTCGATCACGCGAAAGTTTGCGTGATCCTGGAGATTTTTTGCCGTTTCGCCATATTTTGCGAAAGGCACTTTCGCAAATTCCGCCCACCCTTAATCGTAATCCGGCAGTCGGAACCACAGACCGCAAGTCGGTCAGTCCCGAATCCAATAAGGTGTTGGGCAGAGGCTTTCCGCTCGACATCTTAATGAGCCGCTTAGCATACAAAAACCTACAAACAACACTGAAACTAACCTCTAGACTTCCCACCTACATTTGCCTACCCTCAAACCCTAAAAATGAAGACTAAAACTATTTAAGAAATGTGAAAAAAAATGTGAAACCATTGAAAGAACCTGGAAAATGTACAAAATGCAATACATTTTAAATATCACTTACAGTGTTTATTTACGTTTTTTCACTAGGAATATATATGTTTAAAACTGTAAAAATATACATTAAATAAACTATTAGAAAAGATGTTACATCTCTTTAGTCTATGAACATATGTAAATAATAATTGTATTTATTACAAATATACAACTACTTTTTAATTATCTTTCTAAACATCAACACTATTAATCAAAATACATAAACTGCTCCAACTACATAGAAATTCAATTTGAAAGAAAGTATTTCACACTACAACTGTTAAATTAAATTAAATTATCACACTCCAATGTAAGCTATTTTGAACAAAATATTGGAACACTAAAGGGGTGACATTTACTATTCCCACTCCAATTTAAACCAATTTTTGGGAAGGTGTTGGACACTAAAGGGATGATATTCACCATTCCAACTAAAAACTAAAACAAGATGAGGAAGGTGTTGGACACTAAAAGGGTGAAATTTATTATTTCCATTCAAATCTAAACCAATTTCGGGAAGGTTTTCTACACTGCAGCGATGACATTTACTATTTCCCCATCAATCTCATTTGATGCAAGGTGCTGGACACTGAAAATGTTACATATACAATCAATACTCCATACTAACACATACCTTTTGATCTATAAAATAAAATAAAATGTACATAACAAATTAAAATAACCAAAAATAAAAACCAAAATATTTATAATTAAACATTAACATATAAAATATTATTTTCATCACTAGTAATATTAAATATTTGTTATAAATACTTACTAATATTCCTATCTTTGATGCATAACATACTCAAATTTGTACTCCAAAAATAAAAATCATAATATTTAATACAATGCAAACTACATTTTAAAATAATATTAAAATGCAGTTTGCAGAATATATATTTCTAACAACAGAACTTCCAATAATTTACATATTAAAAATATAATTATCAAATTTTGATTAAGATATTTCATAAATAAACTTCTAGCATATCAATATTCAATTAAATAGTAATGTATACATAATAAATGATCCATATTTATTCTATTTTTTTATAATATAATATAATTAGGCAACATTTCAGAATTTTTTAAAATGTATGTACATATAAAAATCAAAACTTCTCCAACAATTTAATTATGAGATTGTAATTTTCAACATGTATTTTCAAATGTATTTAGAGTAAGTAAGTATCCAAAAATCATAAACTATGATTTAGAGAAATTATTAATGTAACAAGATGTATTACTAATTTGTATATCATTAAAATAATTAACACTACATTTAAACTAAAAAATTCCTTTTTTAAAAATCTGTTGACCTTGATCCACTAAAAAATTGCAACATCCTACTAATAAAAATATTATATATACACATTATTTTACATATTAATACAACTAAAAATACGCATTTCAAAACTAATACATTATCTTACTAAACACAAACAAAAAATTATTAATCATATAAAATCAAACAAAGTACAATAAAATAGATAGAAAATAACACTTACAAATGATATTCTATAAAACAATGTATTCTACATTGACATATTTTAAACCACATTCGGAAAGAGAAGGGTCACCAGAATTTGATTAATATTGCTTTCTTAAAGAGGACGAACTGAAAGTTTCACCTATCACTGTTTTGTTTTTCTTGGAGGCAGGGAGATGTTGTGTGGAAAGAAAACTGCTTGATGTGTTAGCAAATTTGAGATGTAGTGCTTCAGTCCTGGTTATACTGGCAGCAGTTAAACCGCCTCCACTCCAGAAATATAAGGATCGATCAACCATAGACTTAATGATTCCCATAGCCTTTTGTTTCCACATTTGGATAACATTGACTGGAAATTTGGAGAAGGCAACACTCCTGCTTTATTGCACAACTTTTTAAGAATCTTTGACTTTGTTGAACTAGACTTCTCCTTCCTATATAATAGTAAAGCCTGAAATTTGGGCCCAAGATGGTTTGATGTGGACTGCACAAGGGCAAAGCAAAATCTGATTACTACAGTGAGTTGTAGAGCTGTAGATGGGGTTAAGCATATCTGTATTAGTCATACCATAACTATACAAATATTTTAAAGAGAAGCATCTTTGTAATAAAACATTTAGGAGACTTGCGGGATTCTACAGAGCGAGAATGGCTAATTTCGGCCTTATAGCCAGACACCAACTCCTGCAACACAGGATGCACGCAGACAAAGCCCGGGCCAAGGTCAGACCCGCACTTGCCTGTCAGAACCTACAGGAAGCTGGGCCACTCCTCTTTCACCTGACCCCAGCTTAAAGTTATGTTCCCGCCCCACGCCCCTGTGCTGACTGCTGTTGCTGCCCCTGCACTGCTGCCCCCTGGCCACTGGCCCCTGGCTGTCTGTTTTCCCTCAACTGCCGCTGCCCCTGTTCCTGCACAGCTGCTCCCCCTGCCAAGGCACTGCCTGCTTTCACTATGCTGCTGCTCCCCCTGACCCTGTGCTGTCTGCTGTTCCTGCCACTCCCCCTGCCCTTGTACTGCCTTCTGTCTCTGTGCCTACACTCCCCCTGCCTTGCGGCTCCCCCTGCCCCTGAACTGCCTGCTGTCCCTGTCCCTGCACTGTCACACCACCTGGTCCACTGCTCCCCCTGTCCTGGCACTGCCTGCTGTCCCTGTTCCTGCACTGCCACTCCTCTTGCTCCCACGCTGTATCCTTTGCCTGCGGTGCCAATCCCCCTGGGCTACTGCTCCCCCTGTGCTGGCACTGCTGGCTGTCCCTGACTCCGGCCAGCCCATTCCAGGTCCTTGTCCGGTGCCCAGGACCACTAGGACCACCCATCAAGACCACTAATGGAGGCCGCCACACTGCCACTCAGTGAACTTGCCACCAACGAACCGCCTGTTGCATAACACCCAGCACCAGGACTGTGGCCCTCCCACAACTGACGGTACACCACCAAGGAACTCCAGGCCCTGATCCCCAGATGCTGAAACAGCAGCTGCGTCTCCTTCTCCCCACGATACACCAAAAGACCCTTCACCTGCCGGCACTGCCACTTCTCTTGCCACACATCCTACAAAAGAGCTCACATCACTTCTGCCCTCAAGAACAACAACACCCCACAACTGCTACATTGTATCCTGCTCCCGCTCACTCTGCAAACACACCACACCATCGCCAACCTCGCCATGGACGTTGCCTTCATCACAGAAACGTGGCTCAACCCCGGCTCGAACCTGTCATCCCCACTGACACTCTTGAAAGCTGCAAGATGATACACCAACCCCGCGCCAACAAACAAGGCAGAGGCATCACCATCATCTTTAAGGAAACCATTAGATGCACCATCACCAATGACAACCCCACGCCTATCATGGAACCACTCAGCTTCCTATTATAAACTGACACGAAGACCACGATATGGGGCACCCTCGCCTATAGTCTCCCGGGATCCCGGGCCACATTCTGCAATGCCATCCCCAACCACATTGGCCTCCTAGCAATTGACTCTCACCACTACGTCCTACTCGGCAACCTCAACTTCCACATCAATGACCTGACTCCATCCCCCTTCTGGAGAACCTGAACAACATCTCCCTCACCCAACTGGTCACCGAACCCATGCAAGAAGCCGGACACACACACAAACCCATTTTCACCTCAAACCTCACCAGGGCTGACCACACCATTGTATACTTCACTGTCACCGACACCCAGCACAACATCACCAGGACTCAGATCTCCTCCTATCACAACTGGAACAATGTCACTAAATCTCAGTAGGCACAGGCCTTTACCACCTCCCAACCCAAGGCCTCAACAGACCTTGACTAGGCCATCCAGAACTTTGCCGCCTGGATCACCAACAGCGCCGACAGAGTTGCCCCACTGAAAGCTACAAAATCTAATAAGACATCCAAACATGACAGCTGGTACACCCCAGAACTCAGGGAAACAACCTTTACAACGCAGTCATTACATCGCACTACATTTACAACACAGTCATTACATCGCAACATCCTTTGCAACGCATGTCACTACAACGCAACCATTACATTGCATGTCATTACAACGCATACCATTACAATGCATAATACCGCTTCACTATCCAACACTTACCCTACTGTTGCACCCACTGGAGTTAGAATAGTAATTTTTACCCCTACTCAATCCAAAACTTACCTTAAATGCAATGTAATGGTATGCGTTGTATTGGTATGCGTTGTAAAGGTATGATGCGATGTAATGGAATGCATTGTTTATGTAGTTTAAAAAATGTGTTGTAATGGCATGTAAAAACTGCGTTGAAAAGCATGAGTTGTAAATGTATGCCTTGTAACGTCATACTTTCCAGAACTCAGGACCACTAAGTGCACCAAACTGCCACCAACTGCAGAAATGATTGCATGCCAGTAAGAACCCCACTGACAGAGCAGCTCACAAAACAGCCCTCAGCGACTATCACCAGCACATCAAGGAACCAAGAAAGCAGCCATCACCACCTGCATCGACTCCACGGCCAACCATACGAAGGAACTCTTCAATATAGTGAAAGAATTCTGCAACCTGAAAACCATAGAGAACTCCATCCACCCCTCCCAAGAACTCTGCAACACCCTCTCAAACTACTTCCACAGCAAGATTACCAACATCTGCAACAATTTCAGCCCCCAACCCGCCACCCTCAACAACAACCAGTGAATATCAGCCAAACCAATACCACCTGGTTTCCGCTTACCCGCCCTGACCTCAGTCATCATGTCTTCCATCCACTCTGGGGTACCCACGGTCCCTGCCCCGACCACCTCTACAACCTTACAACAAACCCAATCAGTATGCAACTCACCAGCATCCTCAGCACCTTCATCTCTACAGCAACTTTCAAGCACAGATGGAAACACACAGGCATCAGACCCCTCCTAAAGAAAGCCTCCAGAGACATCAGCGATCGCAAAAAGTATTTTCCGATCTCCCTGCTTCCCTACCTGACCAAAGAACTTGAGAAAGCCATCAACCAGCAACTCACTGAGTTCCTGGAACAATACAGCCTACTGGATGCCTCACAATCAGGATTAATTGCCAATCACTCCACTAAATCTGGACTGATTGCTGCCACAGGCGACATCAGAGCACTCATTGACCGCAATTAAAAAGTGGCCCTGATCCTTCTCGATCTCTCCGAGGTGCTTGACACGGTCTCCCAAAACACCCTCATCAATAGGCTCTACAACACAGGCATACAGCAAGATCAAGATGCCCTCAAGTGGGTCTACACCTTCCTTATAGGAAGGCCACAGAGCATCTGACTGCCTCCCTTCACCTCTGCACCCAAAGACATCATATGCATCATACCACTTGGATCTTTCCTTAGGCCCACCCTGTACAACATCTGCATGACCCCCCTCACAGACATCATCAGATCCAATGGACTCAACATATTCTCCTATGCAGATGACACCCAACTGATCCTCTCGATTACCAAGGACACTCCAATGCCAAAACCAACTTCTGCAACGCCATGACCAATGTAGTCAAATGGATGAGAGACAACTGCCTCCAACTCAACTCTGTCAAAACTGAAGTATTGATCTTTGGGAAGAACACCTCCACATGAGACTACAGCTGGTGGCCTGCAGAACTCGGACCTACACCCACACCGACCGACCATGCACACAACCTCGTCATCATCTTCAACAGCCAACTGGCCATAAAAAGACAAGTCAAAGCAGTCACCTCCTCCTGCTTCCACACACTTTGCATGCCTTGCAAAATCTTCAGATGGATCACAGCCAATACCAGAAAGACCATCTCTCAGGCCCTCATTACCAGCCACATCGACTACGGCAATGCCCTCTATGCCGGCATCTCCATCCAGCGCCTCAGAAGACTCCAGACCATACAGAACGCTGCAGCCAGACTCATCCTTGACCTCCCCAAACGAACCCACATAGTTCCCCACCTGAGAGGCCACCACTTGCTCCCCATCCAGGGAGATGCCAGTTCAAGATCCTCATGCGTGCCTACAAAGTCCTCTATGACCTAGGACCTGCCTTCATCAACCATGAACTGAACTTCCAGCAACCTGTTAGACACCTGAGCTCCTCTTCACTCGCTCTTGCATGCCCTCCGCATCCATCCCAGCCGCAGTGGCGGCTGCTCCTTCTCCAACATTGCTGCCAAGACCTGGAATGACCTTCCCCCCTGCTCCATACAGCCTCCTCATTGGAAGACTTCAGAAAGACCTGGCTCTTTGATGGAGGCACAGTGCCCAGATGCTGCTTAACAAATCCTGTTTGATTGATTGATTGATTGATTGATTGATTGAGATACGATTTTGAAACTTTTCAAGTCTTTCTGGCATGGTAGAAATGATTCAAAATGATCTCATGCTGATTAAACAGGTAGAGTTGCAAGGGGAGTGCCAGGGCAAACTCGTCCTAATACTAATAGAGAAAGAGAAAGCTAAACATGTGATAAAGTTTTTTAAAAAGCCAAAGCCCATACTGAATTCCTGTTGATTTCTTTGCTTGTAGGCCTGAAATTGTGTCTGGTCTACTTGCTACACCCTTTAATCACATTTTAGAATATGGCACCATGCTACTATCATTGCACCGTGCTGTGATAGTGTGTGTGTGTGTGTGTGTGCCTGTATATATATATATATGCTTCAAAAATAAAGCCCCACTCCGACTTCTGTGCAAACACAAGACTTTATTTGTGTGAGGCAGCATATATATAACTCAAGTCCTGACCGGTTTCGTCGTCACCATGCCTTGCTCACAGGTGAGTTCAATATTTACCATGTGGTCGCGAGGCCATAGGATCAACTACACGCCCCAGCATGCATCATCATTGCTTTGTTAATCATGAGGCATTGCTTAATATTCATGTTTGCCAAAATAGCGTTTTATGAACAATGTCCCAACAACGTTCCAAATTGTAATGTGCACGCATTCCTTTTCACAGCAAGTGCACTATTATAAGCATTGAGACATCGGTGACATCTTTGAAAGAACTGGAGGACAATTTTACAGAATCTGTTAATGTTATTACTAGCCATGGTAAGGATAAACAAAGTGTGTCAAAATCTTCATCGACAAAGGTCAGGTCACATATAGATCTTAGTGGAGGCAACAGTATTTATCAATCTCAAATCACAAAGAACATGTACTACCGATGTGGAATCCCTCCTCACCAAAAAGGTGCAAAGTGTCCAGGAGCAAACGTTACGTGCAATTATTGCAAAAAATTAGGACACTTTGCTAAAGTTTGCATGAAAAAGAAGAAACCATTTAAACCTGTTGCTTGTGTTGGTGAGTCCGATCAGGATTCTGATCCTGAAATCATTTCAGTGGTTACTAACCTGTATGATATTGTGTCTAATGTTAATGATTCATCTGAAAGTGTGGATCCTGTTGTAGAGATTATAGTTTGTGGTAAACCTCTCAATCTCTTAGTTGATTCTGGGGCTAGAATAACAATGCTTACTCAAAAGTTGTTTTATGATACATGGGGTGACAAACAACTTCAACCTCCTGATCGCTCCCCAGTCTCTTATGAGGGACGGAAAATTGATCTTTTGGTTTTTTTTGAAGACGAAGTTGTTTTCAAAGACAGGAAAATTTGTGGTAAGATTTATGTTGCCGTTAAAGGTCTTAGCATTCTTGGTTGGTACCATCAAGGATTGTTCGGAATGGTACTAAGACCAGGTGCTAGTGAACAAGTCTTGGTAATCACAGAAGACCAACAATTGGGCAGTTGGAAGGAACAATACCCTTCTGTCTTTGGTGAAAGTTTAGGTACAATTAAGGGTTTTCGACATAAAATCATAGTAAAAGAAGGTGCCCTTCCAATCAAACACAAATTGAGAGGTGTACCCTTCAGTGTGAGGGACGATCTGGACAAAGAACTTAAAATGTTATGCAAGCAGGGAATCATTGAGCTGACGGAGTCCTCGCTTTGGCTTTCTCCCTTGGTAGTTGCTCGGAAAAAAGTGGGAAACTTCGTGTCTGTGTGGACTTGGGGTCTCTCAATAGGGAGATCTGGGTCGATTCCCACCCGTTACCCGAAATCTCTGATATTTTCTCAAGTGTCAAGGGGTCTAGATATTTTTCAAAATTAGATCTGGCAAGTGCCAATCATCAGATCGAATTGGACCCTTCCTCTCGTCATCTTACAGCATTTATTTCACCACTTGGCACATTTCAGTTTAAAAGGACTCGTCTCTGCGGCATCAGTGTTTCAGAGGGTGATGCAAAACATTTTAAGTGGGATTAGCGGAGTTCTGGTTTTTCAGGATGATGTTTTAATCCACTCAAAAGATATTCCTTCACACAATATATTACTCAAGAAAGCTCTCGACTTGTTCAAGAATCAGGGTGTGGTAGTAAAATCAGAGAAATGTAAATTTCTTTGTGATTAAATTGCATATCTGGGTCATTTGATTTCTAGTGATGGAATCAGGCCTAGGCAAGGTTTACTTGATGCAATCACCCGTGCTCCAACACCTTCTGACAAGGCAGGAGTCAAATCACTTCTGGGTTTGCTGGAATACTATTCCAAGTTTGTCCCGAACTATGCTTCCATAGTTCGTCCTATTAGTTCACTTTTATGCAAGGGTGTGACTTTTGCATGGACGGATGAGTGTTAATCTGCTTTGCAGTACGTGAAATTGTCACTTGTTAAGAGCGGGGCGCTTAAACCTTATGATCCTACCCTCGCTTAACGTATCATAGTTGATGCAAGCCAAGTTGGTTTGGGAGCTGTCTTAACCCAAGATTCTCTTTCGGGAGAAAATACTGTTGAGTTTGAATCCAGAGTTTTGAGAGATGCGGAGTTACAATACTCTGTAATTGAGAAGGAGCTACTTTCATGTTTGTGGGCTGTTGAAAAGTTCCGATAATACATTTGGGGCAAACGTTTTACATTAATAACTGATCACAAACCCCTAGTCAGTATATTAAGTTCGTGTACAGGGAAATCATGTTCTCCACGGATACTCCGCATGGTTTCTCGTCTCATGCAATATCAGTTTGATGTACTGCACATCTCTGGAGGTAGAAACCTTAGAGCTGATTATTTGTCGCATTTTCCACTTGACAGTTGGAAGTTGGAAGATTTTGAATGTGAGGTTGGGGATGAGGACTCTGAAGATTGTTTTGTAACGTCGTTTGATCTCCATGAGTATGGCCTTGATTCAGTTGATGAATGGGTAAAAGCCCTCAGTGAGGATCAAGTTTTGCAACGTGTGTGTTAATTAGTTATATCAGGGTGGGCAAAAGAACGTGTACTCCCACAACCTCTACAACCTTTTTGGAAAGTAGAGCCGGAAATTTCAGTGGAGGATGGAGTACTTTTGCGTGGTGATAAGCTTATTGCCCCTCAAAGCCTCAGAAGGAATATTATTTCTAAAGCACATGAGGGTCATCTGGGTACTACGCTTACTAAGCTAAGGGTTCGTCAATCCTTCTGGTGGCCAGCTATGGATAATGATATCAATCAACTTGTCGATTACTGCGCAATTTGTCATTCAGCTGACTAAGGTTTGAAGGTGTCAACTCCTCCTCTTCACCTCGTAGAATGTCCTTCAGAACCGTGGCCTAAGGTTGGATTGGACATTATGGGACCACTAGAAATACTACCAGGGGGTGTCGTTTTATTTTTGTCATGATTAACTATTCTTCTAAATGGCCTGAATTTAAAGTTGTCAAGGACTCTTCATCTTGTTCAGTGATCTCTTTTTTAAAAGAGATTTTTATGAGAGAGGGTTTTCCCGATACAGTCAATGGGACGCAATTTGTTAGTTCAGAATTCAAATGTTTCTTGCGCTCTTATCATATTAAACATGTAAAAAGTTTGCTTTATCACCCTCAATCTAATGGTCTTGTCGAGCACATGAACAGGGTGGTGGGTGATTGTATGAAGTGGCCAAGATCTCGAAACGCTGACATTCTTAGCTCAATTGACAGTATGATTTGGTTCTATAGAACTACCCCACATTCCACCACCAAAGTTTCTCCGTTTCAACTTCTGAGAGACAGGAGAGCTAATACAAGTGTCAAACCTGCATGGATGAACATATTACTTAATTCTGTTCCTGATGTTGATAGTCTGATGCCTTTGGTACGTGAAAAGGTTTCCAATTCCCAACATAAACAAAAAATGTGGTTTAATAACAAGGGTGGTGTCAAAACTGTGCCTGTCTTTGTAGGTGATTTTGTCCGCATTAGAACTCCTTTTCATGTTAACAAGGGTGAATCTGAATTTGATCTTCCAGTACAGGTTACTAAGGTGGGAAGGAATGCTGTACAAGTTGAAGGAGGAAAATGGTGGAATGCTAACAAAATTGTAAAGGTAAAGAAGGCTACAGGTTTACCTTGTTCACCTTCAACCTCTCATGTTGTTCAAAACACAAAAACATTGGAGGGTTCTCTTAGAAGAAGCAATAGATTGAGAAATGTACCTTACAGATACCGTAATTGAAAGCTGAACATATGTTCTTTACAGATACTGTGATTGAAAGTTGATCATATTTTTATACATCAATTGTTAGTTTAGGTATTGCATTTTGTGTTTTTTTTTTTGTTTGTCCAGTTTTTTTTGTTTATTTTGTTGGGAGGAGAGAGGATATGTTATATCTCTCTCTCATAGTTTCACTACTCTGTCTATTTATGTACCATAGAATCTTGGTAACCCATGGTTTGTTGTAATTTGAATTGCTTGCGGAGCTGTTGGTGGAGGAGACAGCTTTTCATCGTGCTCCTGTCTGCTGTGTAGCTGTATCTGAATAAACCTAATTCAGAATAACCTGCGTCTAAGTAGTTGCTTACTACACCCGCCCTGCAGAGTCGGTGGCCCCCAGTAAACGGAGGATGTTGTGCTGGATTTATGGAGGGGGCATGACACGCTCTTGCGCACCAAACAAAGGATTGCCATATGTATTGGTAGCGCATCAGAGAGAAAGGGAATAGAGGAGTTGTTTTCTCCTCTTGAAAGCTCCGCAGTGCTAACACTTATTATGGACAGAGGCAGCATAATAGTGCACTTGCTGTGAAAAGGAATGCGTGCACATTACAATTTGGAACGTTGTTGGGACATTGTTCATAAAATGCTATTTTGGCAAACATGAATATTAAGCAATGCCTCGTGATTACAAAGCAATGATGATGCATGCTTGGGCATGTAGTTGATCCTATGGCCTCGTGACCACATGGTAAATATTCAACTCACCTGTGAGCAAGGCGTGTTGACGCCGAAACCGGTCAGGAGTTATATATATGCTGCCTCACACGAATAAAGTCTTGTGTTTGGACAGAAGTCAGAGTGGGGCTTTATTTTTGAAGCATTGAACATGCAGGCTTCTCCGCTCCTGCAACCTTTGAGCCCGCCCTGCAGAGTCGGTGGCCCCCAGTAAACGGAGGATGTTGTGCTATATATATATATCTATCCACATATACACATATATATATATATATATATATATATATATATATATATATATTCACTGAAAAAACCATAGGTTTCACACATGTTATAGTTAGCGGAAATTTTACTGATAAAAAACCAGTGAAATTGCCCCGTTATAGTTAGTGCTGGCAACTATAACTCACGCGACCGCAATCCTCTGCTGATGCTCATACTGTATTTAGACACTTATTTGCCCATGTCTTCTTCCATACATTTTTAGCTATACATATATTACAAATATTTTTTTTTCATAAAGACACATATGTCATCAGCAGAAGATTGCGGTCGCGTGAGTTATAGTTGCCAGCACTAACTATAACGGGGCAATTTCACTGGTTTTTTATCAGTAAAATTTCCGCTAACTATAACATGTGTGAAACCTATGGTTTTTTCAGTGAATTTGCAAGGTTTTTTAAATGCTAATTCCTAACTATAACGTGTGTGAAACCTATGGTTTTTTCAGTGAATTTGTACGGTTTTTTAAATGCTAAGTTACTTTACGCCATTCGAGGCGTGCGCGCCCACTTAACGCAGTTCGTTCCGTGCACGGTTTTTATCAACTTTAATAAGCCCTGTACATTTGGTGGCCTTCGGCCACCAAAAGCACAGGGGGTGGGTTCAATGTGGATAGTGTTTTTTTTATTTCGATTTTATAATTTCATGTTGCCAAAATTTAGTTTTTTTTACCTGTTAATAAGCCCTGTACATTTGGTGGCCTACGGCCACCAAAAGCACAGGGGGTGGGGTAAGTGTGGATAGTGTTTTTTTTATTTTTTATTTTTTACCGTACGCTTACGGTAAGCGTACGGTAAGCGTACTCGGCGAAATTGCCGAAAAAAAAATAAAACCGTTTTTGCTCTTGGGGGATGTTTGGGGACTCCCTCAACATGACTATGTGGGAGGGAGTTGTCAAAACAGCCCCGTAACATGTTTTTGGCCATCATGTTTGATAAACATCACTCAGTGCGAGAGACAAAATGGCGGACGCCGCTTCCTGGTTTCGGCCGATTCGAATGTTTACTAAGATCTAAGAACCAATCAGAATCGCGCTCGCGCACGCCACCGTACGCTTACGGTAAGCGTACGGTAAGCGTACCGTAAGCGGGCTCAGATATATATATTGATTTAAAGGCTATTTTCTCAGAATCTACTGAACAGATTTACACCAAACCTACAAAAGGCACTTCCTTGACCAAGGGACTACCTCTCTGCCAAATTTCTAGTAATTCTGTTCAGCCGTTCGGGCTGTAGCTCGTTCTAAAGGTCCTATGGAAAAATGCATGGGAAAAACGCGTTTTGGGACCCCCCTTTTATCTCAGCCCCCGCTTGACGAATCCCCCCGAGACTTTCAGGGTAGGAGCGGAGCGTAGCGCCCCACCTATTTTGAGAAATTCGCGAGGATTCATCGACCGGCGCCAAAGTTATTCAAAATAGAATGTTGAGGTTTTCCTATGGAAAAGGGGTCCTAACTATAACTACCTACTGGCGACCGCCAGTAGGTAATATATATATATATATATATATATATATATATATATATATATATATATTATCTACTGGCGGTCGCCAGTAGATAGTTATAGTTAGGACCGTGTTTCCATAGAAAATCCGCAACATTCTATTTAGAATAACTTTGGCGCCGGTTGACGAATCTTCGCGAAATGTTCAAAATAGGTGGGGCGCTCCACTCCGCTCCTACCCTGAAAGTCTCGGGGTGATTGAACATGCAGGCTTCTCCGCTCCTGCAACCTTTGAGCCCGCCCTGCAGAGTCGGTGGCCCCCAGTAAACGGAGGATGTTGTGCTATATATATATATCTATCCACATATACATATATATATATATATATATATATATATTACCTACTGGCGGTCGCCAGTAGGTAGTTATAGTTAGGACCCCTTTTCCATAGGAAAACCTCAACATTCTATTTTGAATAACTTTGGCGCCGGTCGATGAATCCTCGCGAATTTCTCAAAATAGGTGGGGCGCTACGCTCCGCTCCTACCCTGAAAGTCTCGGGGGGATCCGTCAAGCGGGGGCTGAGATAAAAGGGGGTCCCAAAACGCGTTTTCCCCATGCATTTTTCCATAGGACCTTTAGAACGAGCTACAGCCCGAACGGCTGAACAGAATTACTCGAAATTTGGCAGAGAGGTAGTCCCTAGGTCAAGGAAGTGCCTTTTGTAGGTTTGGTGTAAATCTGTTCAGTAGATTCTGAGAAAATAGCCTTTAAATCAATATATATATCTGAGCCCGCTTACGGTACGCTTACCGTACGCTTACCGTAAGCGTACGGTGGCGTGCGCGAGCGCGATTCTGATTGGCTCTTAGATCTTAGTAAACATTCGAATCGGCCGAAACCAGGAAGCGGCGGCCGCCATTTTGTGTATTTCACTCAGAAAAAAAAGAGTGAAAACAAGAAAAGGGGGCAATGAGGAGAGTTACAGACCCCCTTACATGTGTGAGGGGGTCAAAGAAGGACTGTAAAGTACAAAGAAAACATTTATTGATTTTAAAAAAAATCACGGGGTACGCGTACGGTAAGCTTACGGTAAGCGTACGGTAGAAAAAAAAAAAAAAAAAAAATGAAAATCAGATTTAAGTGTTTAGATATTAGGGGGCTCTAAAAAGAGCCGTTGTGTTTATGAAATGATTTTTTAGTGGTACCTACAAGTAAGTACCGATGCAGAGTCTAAGGTTCAAGAGGAAGACTCTGTTCCCTTCATCATTGAAGTGCACACCATCTCCTCTATAAATGTCTTGCATGTCATAACGCAAGTTGTTGTGGTAAATGGCACCCATACCATAGTCACGGAGGAAAGCAGAAACAGATTTGTTGACGTGCTTTCTTGCTTTGTCATCGCATGGCGTGCCCACCGTGCGTGCACGGCACTAACTGCGTAAAGTGGGCGCGCGGTGCGCGAAGCGCACCGCGTGCTCACTGGGCGCGCACGGTGCGCGAAGCGCACCGTGCGCGCACGGAACGAACTGCGTTAAGTGGGCGCGCACGCCACGAATGGCGTAAAGTAACTTAACATTTAAAAAACCGTACAAATTCACTGAAAAAACCATAGGTTTCACACACGTTATAGTTAGGAATTAGCATTTAAAAAACCTTGCAAATTCACTGAAAAAACCATAGGTTTCACACATGTTATAGTTAGCGGAAATTTTACTGATAAAAAACCGATGAAATTCCCCCGTTATAGTTAGTGCAGGCAACTATAACTCACGAGACCGCAATCTTCTGCTGTTGACATATGTGTCTTTATGAAAAAAAAATATTTGTAATATATGTATAGCTAAAAATGTATGGAAGAAGACATGGGCAAATAAGTGTCTAAATACAGTCTTAGCATCAGCAGAGGATTGCGGTCGCGTGAGTTATAGTTGCCTGCACTAACTATAACGGGGGAATTTCATCGGTTTTTTATCAGTAAAATTTCCGCTAACTATAACATGTGTGAAACCTATGGTTTTTTCAGTGAATATATATATATATATATATATATATATATATAATCTACTGGCGGTCGCCAGTAGATAGTTATAGTTAGGACCGTGTTTCCATAGAAAATCCGCAACATTCTATTTAGAATAACTTTGGCGCCGGTTGACGAATCTTCGCGAAATGTTCAAAATAGGTGGGGCGCTCCACTCCGCTCCTACCCTGAAAGTCTCGGGGTGATTCGTCAAGCGGGGGCTGAGAAAAAAGGGGGGTCCCAAAACGCGTTTTCCCCATGCAATTTTCCATAGGGACCTTTAGTCCAAGGTACAGCCCGAACGGCTGAACAGAATTACTTGAACTTTGGCAGAGAGGTAGTCCTCGGCTCAGGGATGTGCCTTTTGCAGGTCTGGTGTCAATCTGTTCAGTAGTTCCTGAGAAAATCAAAGTAAAATCATATATATATGTGGGCGGAGCCTAACCACATATCTCATCCTGAGATCTGATTGACTGTCAGCACTTCATCCAAGAAGTGTTGGCAGCCATCTTGGGACCAATTAACATGATAGCACCTCATTAAAAAGCATAGCAGTTAATAGAAGGTTTTAAGACTTTAGTTACATTATAAATCATTTGTTGATGGTACCATACTCATTTTAGGAATTGTGGTATGTTCTAAGGTGATTTCACCATGTGAAAAAGCCTTCTGCTGGGATATCAGGATTGAGAGAAAAATATTTTCTCATGCTTTTCCCACAGAGGTTTGGAAGGTGATCTATAAGTTAAACTGAGAGCTTATTTTCTGTAAATTCACATTATCTTTCTCAGTCATGTGAGAATGAAGTCTGACATTCTCAGTAAAACATGTACATCCAACAAGGGCAAGACTGTCAGTTGATTCCTTTGTGTTCTACTGCAGCTTCCCAGAGTGTTCCAAAGAACAACTAGAGCGCTAACAGTCCTACTCATGATAAACGTATGGCACACCTGAAGCCATCTTGCTTGGATTAAAGTGGTAACTCGTAAAACATTTAATTTAAAAAGGAACACAATGAGGGGGTTCATATTTCCATAAAAAGTATGATTAGTGCTGCAGAAAGAAAAATTAGGGCACATTTTGAGTGACTTCTCAAATCCTCTTCTATTTCATTAAAAAATTCTGACATGCAGACTGAAACATGCACTTTCAATACCAGCAGCAGTTTTCCCTGGTGAGCAGTAGCTTTACTACAGTGATCTAATGAGCAAAAAGAGTGCTAACATTCTGAATTTATGGCAAATGTGTGACATATCTGAATACCTTCTTGATGGAATCAAAGTTAAAAACTGAAAGTATTTCCTACTAAGGAGACTGCAGTAAATGAGGAAATTAGGAAACTTCATAACAAATAAGTCTCCCAAGATGGCCACCAGAGACAAAAGAGCCCAAATGTAGCCCAAATATCACCCAGATGTAGCCCAAGTATAGCCCAATGACAGAATGTCCCAGAGTGTTCTTAAAAATAACTAGAGCGCTTACTGTCTTCATTATGACAAAAGTATGGCACACCTGAAGCCATCTTGATTGGAATAAACTGGTAACACTTAAAACATTTAATTTAAAAAGGAACACAATGAGGGGGTTCATTTTGCCATAGAAATTATGATTGATGCTGAAGAAAGAAAATGAGGGCACATTTTGAGTAACTTCTCAAATCCTCTTCTATTTCATTAAAAAATTCTGACATGCAGACTGAAACATGCAGTTTTAATACCAGGAGCAGACTTCCATGGTGAACAGTAGTTTTACTATAGTGATCTAATGAGAAACTAGAGTGCTAACTTTCAGAATTTATGGCAAATGTGTGACATATCTGAATGCCTTCATGATGGAATCAAAGTAAAAAACTGAAAGCATTTCCTACTGAGGAGACTGCAGTACATGAGGAAATGAGGAAACTTCATAACAAATAAATCTCCCAAGATGGCCACCGGAGACAAAAGAGCCCAAATGTAGCCCAAAATCACCCAGATGTAGCCCAAATATAGCCCAATGACAGAAGTGTGCAAAACACTTATTATTTTGTGTTTTTGCAGTGTTATATAGTGCAGACTTGTCAGGTATTGGAGTGCTTTACATGAGCATTGGTTACATCACACAAGAACAAATTCATTTTGGTTGTAGACATGGGGAGACTAAGTGATTTGACCAGAATCACAGAATGTCGAGCTGAAGCAGAAACTCCAACCTGGTTCCCCAGTTGCAAAGTCTGCAGTTCTGGAAGTAACACCACATCCTCTCCCCTAAGTGCAACATTTAATCAAGTGGTCAACTGGATAAAAAAACATAAAGATAACAAATAATTTAAAAGTGCTTTGTCGCTATTTGAAAACTCTGAAAATATGTCCTTATTTTAGTCTTTTAGAGCACTAACCATAATTTTGATGCCAATAAGACCCTCTCATATATGTAATTTCTAAAGGAAAGGCTCTAGGTATTACAGTTTTGATTACATCAAGATGACGTCAGGCGTTCCACACTTTTGTAATAAATATAGAATGTTAGCAATCTAGTTGTTCATTAGGATACTGTTGAGAGGCAGAGGCCAGGGGCACGGACTCTGAAAATTGAAGGCAGGTAGGAGGGTGCAAAGGCAACAATTTAACCACACTGAGCAGGCAGGAAGGGTCGTGGCAGCACAATAGACTATGGAGGGCAGTGGAAAGGGGGGCAGGGGCAACAAACCAACAATACAGGACTTGCAAGAGAGGCTGTGGCAATGTAATAGACCATTGTAGGCAGAAGGAAGAGGCAATGGTAGTACAACCATACATGCAAACAGACCCGATTCAGCCAGGAAACGTCCAATGTTTTTAAGCTCAAATGGGCTTTATTTGATCTGTCTCCTGTCAACAATCTCCTCTTTTTCAATGTAACTCAAAGGGGAAAATCAATACCCCAGTTTTTTTTCAAAATCTCCCTCTTACCAAGTTCAAAATGTTCGCAAGTATGGTACATTGGATCATGGAAGGAAATGGGGTAGGGACATGGACTTGGATAACAGAGGACAGGAGGGACATGGAGATGTGCACCAAACTGACCCTGCAGGGCAGGCATCAGGGTTTGCAGCAGCACAATACACCACACATGGCATGCAGGACGGGAGTGCAGCACAACAATCCATAGAAAGCAAGAGGGAGGGGACAGGACCATGCACATGGACAACAGAGAACAGAGGGGCAATAAGCAATGGTAGCTAGCTGACCATAATGGACAGACAGGAGAGAAAGCTGCAGCATAACAGACCATAAAGGGCAGGAGGGACGGATCAGGGGCATTACAATGGAACAGACAAGCCAGGAGGGAGGGAGTAGGGGTCTGCACATGTAAACAGAGGGCTGGGGGCAAGGGGGCAGGGCAGGAGCAGCAAGATAGCCATGGAGGTCAGGCAGGATGGGCACTAGAAGCAAGACACACCATGAAGAGCAACAGTGAGACTGTGATGGCATGCACACAGACCATGGAGGGAAGGTGGGAGGGGGTCAGGGGCAGCTAACTGACCACACAGGGAAGGTGGGAAGGGCCATGGCAGCACAGAAGACCATGCATGGCAAGTGGGAGGGTTAGTGGCAGCACAATGGCTATGATGGGCAAGAAGGAGGGTGCAGGGGCATGCACAAAGGACGATGGAGGATAGAAGGGAGGGTCAGGACCTGTGCACAGACAAGAAAGTTCAGGGGAAGGGGCCTCACAACAGACCGCACGGGGCAGGCAGGAGGAGCAGTTGCAGCACAACAGACCAGGGAGGGCAGAAGGGTGTGGCAGTACAATGGACCATGTAGGACAGGAGGAAGAGGATAGGGGCATGGCATGTGGACAGGCAGGGTGGAGGTGGCAGGGACAGGTTACAGTCATCTGACAATGCTAGGCAGGTGGGAGGGGAGTGGCAGATCCATGGAACATGGTGGGCAAAAAGGATGGAGCAGGGGCATGCAGTCAGACATCGGAGGGCAGGGGGAAGGAGAATAGGGGCAGCAAGCTCAGCACAGAGTTTAGCAGGAGGTCAATGATGGGGCATAGAATTGGGCAATGGAGGGCAGGAGGAGTGGACTGGTACATCATACTAAATTGAGGGCAGTGGCAGCACATCAGACCATGCATGGCAGGAGGGAGGAGGCTAGTCCATGGATTCACACAACAGAGGATAGGGAGGAGGGGGATGGGGAAGCAAGCTCACTATTCAGAGAAGGCGGGTATTAGGAACTTTATTGTTTTTAAAACGTGTGTCTGTGCGAACTACTTAAAATATGAACAAGTATGCAGCATAATCTCACTTTTATTCAGGAAGAAGAGGACGTTTGTGACTGTGACTCCGGGCTCACTTGGCAGAAACACGCCCTGACCCTCCACCCCCTATCGCAAAATGTAATGCCCGTGAAAAGGGTAGGTGAACACAGTGTTATATAGAACATAGTCCTGAGAGCACGATTGAAAATGAAAACTAGATATAGTGTATGGTATAAACTATGCACCAAAAAGTGTGATATAAGATGAACCGGGCTTGAAATATAATATGTAATACATTGTGCGCAATGACAGATTCATTGGAGAGCGCGAGATAGCACAGGCACTAGCGCGTGCTATGCGATATGCGCCTTGGAGTGTAATATGCACACGGCAGTGTTGTGTAACCTGACTAGTCTCTAAAGTTGTAATATAAAATATGTGCTGGGGAGTGTAACGTTGCATATGCACTGTGACAAAGATATGGATCCCAGATTGTAATATGTATGGCATAGCACTGTGCGTTATAACATAGGCATCGAGGAAGGCACGTTAGATGGGGCAATATAACCGTGCGAAGACAAGTGTGGCATGACATATTCACGGGGTGGTGTTACAGTGCACATGGGCTAGAGAGTGTCATAGCATATGCACTAGCTGGTGGAAAACAACACAGAGGTGTGTGGCACTCGGCAGGCAATGGTGGGTGTAACACAGCATTGGGCTCTGCCAGGAGCGCGCTGTGACTCTCAAGTGATGTTCGTCCCCTTTCCAGAGAGTAAAATAAAAAGTATTACACATCCGGCAGTGGATGTGTGTTTTATTAACCGTGAGGGGGGTTTCTTGCATAGTTTTGGTAGAATTGTTGTCGAATCCACTTTGAATGGCTTGGTGTGCATGTGTATTAAATGTGCCCGTCAATAGCTACCCATTTTTGTATAAATAAACGACAAGGGTGTCTACCGGGATTAGGCACGGTAGGGCATCAGACATGTCAGAGCTTCACTAGTGGTGTAAATACATTCCACGTGGATTCATTGTATGCATAGTCGCCTTTTAATGAATATCACGCAAATCGTCATGGTGATAGGTACGTACGGTTTGTCCAGCATGTCCTAGGTGTGTCTATTAATATATAATTTTTAAAAATATTAAAAAACAGTGGCCGGCCATGGGGATTGGGGTCAGAAAAATATAATTAGGAGACAGGCCCTGGGGGATGGGGTCATCAGGGCCAATAAATTAGAATAAGAAGGGGAACCACACAGCCCCCCTTCTTAAAAAATTAAAATAAATAAAAGACTGGCATCGTGCCGGAGGCCATGCCCCCTCCTTGCAGCACTCTGCAAACGCGCCCCCTGGCGAGTTGTAAGTTGGGGAATTAATTCCCCTTCAATACTGAGGGTCCCTGAGGGCCAACTAGCCCAACAGGCATCTCCAGTATGCGCCAGGGAGCTGCGCTGCAGACAGGTGTTCTTAGGCCAAGCCCCTTTTTACACCTCTCTGCAACGCAGCTCTGTGGCGCTTACTGGAGGTACCTAGTGGTCTAGTTTGACCCTAGGGACCCTTAGGATTCAAGGGGACTTAATCTCTCAACTTAGAACAGCCACAGGGCGCGTTTACACAGTGGTGAAGGGAGGCGACGGGGCCTGAGGTGATGTGTGCAAACACGCACTATGGCACGTTTTAAATTGGGGATATAATTTCCCTTCAATACTGAGGGCCCCTGGGGGCTAACTAGCCCACCAAGTGCTTCCAGTAAGCGCCACTGAGCTGCATTGCAGAGAGGTGGTCCAGGCCGTTCCACTTTTTACACCTCTCTGCAACGCAGCTCTGTGGCACTTACTGGAGGTACCTAGTGGGCTAGTTGGACCCTAGGGACCCTCAGGATTCAAATGAACTTAATCTCCCAACTAAAAACGGACACAGGGTGTATTTACACAGTGGTGAAGGGAGGGGACGGGGCCTGAGTTAACGTGTGCAAAAACGCCCTGTGGCCTGTTTTAAGAGGAAGTTTTAATCCCCCTGCCCTATTATATACTAGGGGCTTACAGAGGAGGTCATGCTAATCACAGGGGGACCCCAACGCATAATGTTCCCTAGTGTATGTAGGTGTTTTCACTGTATTCTAAGTGTCTTTTAACCTAGCACTGGCTCTAGGACTGGTTAGTCAGACTCAGTTACCACCAGTATCCGTCTGAAAAAGTTGAGGGTACAGGATGATTTTGCAACAAGGATTCTTTCTGCTCTTCTTTTTGTTCTTTCTGCATGTTATCCTTCTTCCTGCACTTTTCTTCGTCTTTGAGGACTTCTGTTGCTTCTTTCTGCACTTCTGTTTTTTTCTTTCTGTGCATTTTTTCTTCTTTCTTCACATGTCCTATCTCTGTAGGCATAGTTAGAAATTAGCATTTAAAAAACCTTTGAAATTCACTGAAAAAAACATAGGTTTCAGGCACGTTATAGTTAGGAATTAGCATTTAAAAAACCTCAGACATTCACTGAAAGAAACATAGGTTTCAGGGGTGTTATAGTTAGCTGAACTTTTCACTTGTACAAAAACATTGAAATTCCCCCGTTATAGTTAGTTCAGCTAACTATAACTCGCGCGCCCGCAATGCACTGCTGATGACGTCACATATTACATCACTCATGACATGGTCAGTGACATCACTCATGACATCACGGATGACATCTCAAATGACATCACTGATGACATCACTGATGACATCATCCTTGTGATAGAGTGGCAGACCTCCTCTCACCCTAATATAACCTTTGATACACACCTTCAAAAATAGAGACTAAAATTTTCAAAACAATGGACATACCAATACCAGTTACAACAACCTCTTCAGTAATTCTAAGATCCACATACACATCCACTCATTTACCAACAGTCCTATACAGTCACTCACACATGTACTCACTCATCATATGTACTCATACACCTATACATCCTGTTACACAACGCCACTCATCCATAGAGTTACTCACACACATAGTCACTCATGCTAATAAAGAATCAAACATCCATTTACTTGCATATACAGTTATACACATACCGCCACACTTACTTCTCCAGAAACTTACACATACTTAGTCTTTTCAACAAACACTTATAGAAACACATACTTATTCATATAGGAACTCTTTCAATCTCTCACTCGCACATATACTCACTTATATACACCAATAGTCACATATACTAGTTTAAAACATATGTAGTTACTCATAAAGACACTATTGAGACAGTCATTCACTCACTAACACACCCATGCACACACTCATCCACCCATACAGTCCTGCACACATGCTGTCTTCAACACATACAAACAGTGAGTCACTCATTCATGCACCTATGCACTACGTAATACCCCCCACTGAACCATGTAGACACTCAGACTGATACTCAAAAAACCAACTAATAACCTATATAAACACCCATGTAGCTACTCACCAACCCATGCAGCCACTTATACACAAAGTGAGAGACTGATACAGATATTTACATATTTAAACATTACTCACTAAGCCATGTATTCACTATGATACACTTAATCAGTCAGTTACACAATCAATTTTTCAAAAACAAATCATCCATTTAGACACTTATATACCCATTTATTCTTCCATCGACCTTGAGATATACATATATAAAACATATTTAATTTTCAGAAAAACACACATTCACTGGATGATGTCATCAGTGATGTCATCAGTGATGTAATTTGAGATGTCATCAGTGATGTCATGAGTGATGTCACTGACCATGTCATGAGTGACGTAATATGTGACGTCATCAGCAGTGCATTGCGGGCGCGCAAGTTATAGTTAGCTGAACTAACTATAACGGGGGAATTTCAATGGTTTTGTACAAGTGAAAAGTACAGCTAACTATAACACCCCTGAAATCTATGTTTTTTTCAGTGAATATATATATATATATATATATATATATATATATATATATATATATATATATATATATATATATATATATAAAACCAAATACAGCCCCAAAGTTACTGCCAGATTTCTCTGCAAGGTGGGGTAGCAAATATTTTGGTGCGGTTTTGGGTTTGGCGATCCCGCAACTGGGGTTGCATCGGCATTGGATTCACCGCCGACGACAAAGCAGTCAGCATGCCATAATGCAATGTTGTTGGATTTCTGAATGAAAGACCGCTGGGGCACCACAGACAATGTCAGCTATTTGCTGAGTGCTGCGGCATCGGTGAGGTGAAAACAGCTGCCATGGGGCAGTACATAGAAGTTCCTCTACTGCCTGAATTATGAGTTGGCATTCCGATGAGCCGACCATGGCAGTAGGACTGCCTGCTTCAAGTCATCAGAAACTAAGGATTTGGGGTGCATACTCACCCATTTCCTTTTCTTCCCTTCAGATTCTGACATGGATCCCTTCCTCTAGGTCCCCCGTTCACAACAGCATCTTGATCCCAAAGAAAATGTTCCTGTTGGTGCCAAAATCCAGATGAGTCCATTTTGTAGTATTTACCCATTGACTGGACTGGGCTCATATGGTCCAGACTCCAGCAATGGGTAGTAGGTATTTTTTCACATATGTCATACATATGTGTACATTCATCACTTGTGCAGTCAGAATATACACACAGGCATCAACAAATACAAAACAGCATTCACCGTCATCAGAAAGACGGCAGTTGGCCCATCAGAGTCATCCTAATATGGCAGGTGAGAGACCGCTGCCCTGCACTCTTCTTCAGACCTCTGCGTCAGTGATATGGCGGTCAGACCGCCAAAGTCATAATCATTCATAATCAGGCCCTTAGTCCTTAGGGTGGGCACAGGGGCATCCAGGGATAAAAAAAATTGCAGTCTTTTGCATGTACCCACAATGACACCCACATCGAAGTTCCATTGAAGGGGCACAGGGACTCACCCACAGGCAGGTGCTGTGGGGAATTTGGAAATCTCATAGGTCACTTATAGGCTGTTCAAATGTGCCCATCAGGAGGTCACTAACGGTAGATGTGCACTGCCTCCTAGTTGTTGTAGAGTTAGTGTGACACCTATCTGCCTGAGAGATTCTGTGCCAGTGTTCCTTTGTCTGTATTATGGTGCAGGCACCGGGGCCAGGAGCTTGGCATTGTCTAGAGACCATGCTCTTATTCGAACAAGAGAATGATCAATTCAAATGTTGGTGGTTGTACATGTTTGCCAGTGCAAACATAGTCACAAATACCAGTAGTTGTCTCATGGAACTTCTTTAATATGGCCAAAGGAGTTGTTTCTATTTTCTGTCTTTTTTGTTCCCATCATTTTACATTCAGGCCTTCACTGCCTCAGTTAAAGAGAGCTACCAACTAAATACACCCTTGGTATTAGAGGTAGTTCACCATGAGAATAAACAGTGTCTGAATTGTGGTTTGACAAAATAGCAACAGCAAAAATATTAGCTTCAAAATCGTTGCCAACAAATATTAACACAAACATCAACTTTACACACTTTAAGGCCGATTACGGTCTTGTCCAGAAAACATTCCGACCAAATTGGTTCCGGAATGTTTTCTGGAAAACTTGGATTGGGGGAGTCCAGCGGAACGATTAGGATGCATCGGGATGCTTCCGGATACGATTCAGTCGTACTCCCATTGAATTCAATGGATCCTGTGTTCTGCACGAAAACACAGGATCCCATGGAAGAAAGGGGTGGCTTGGGGAAAATCATGCACCCTGTGGCAGGCACCCCATGATGCCTGCCACAATGTTCATGGTTGTAAAGAGAGGTCCCATGGGTACCCCCAAGGGACCAATTCGGAAGACCCCTCCTACAGGCCTCCAAATCAGATTCTGACTGCCGTTTCGTTCCGGGGAAACTGGATCGGAATGGCTGTCCGAATCTGTCATCGTAAACCGTGTCCATAGAGCTGTACGAATCAGCTCTGAAAGGCTCGACCTGTATGAATGCCTTTCGGAACTGATGCGGATAGCCTGCAAGGTTTCCGGGCATCATAATCGGTGGTTGGGAACTGGGTACAATTCAGTGAGAAACATGGACTCCGTATTGGATTCGGCACACCCAAATCCGATTTGGAGTCCTTCCGAACAGCATCGTAATTGACCCCTTTGTATGTAAAGTCAAATATATCAACAAGAACAATATAGAAGACCAGAATATTGCCATAAAATAGGTAAGCATATCGTTTTTTAACTATTATAAACTATATTCACTTTAAAGATATTACATTTATAGAATAAACTTATCATGTGAAAAAGAAATACAAGAGTACAACTTGCAAGCATAAAAATATGTAGTTTGAAATAATAACTGTAACGTGCAAAAAATAAGCATATTAGTAACCCCGGGCGGAGCCGCCGTAATGCCACTACGCGGAGGTCCACGGAGTTGGGAAAAAAACTCAGTGGAACTCTGCTCCGCCACCCACCTCCACCCCCTTAATAAAAAAAATAAAAAAAAAAAAAATATATATATATATATATATACCAATACATCCTACAGTTATTTGTTAAAACTGTATGGACACTGCTTTTACTTTGACACCAAGACAGCGCTGAATAAAGATTTTTGTGTCTTGTTAGTCAATTTTAAAATCACCAATTTTTGCACTGCAACCATCACCCTGAAAGCACATAATGGCTTTTTCCACACAAGTGAAGCCTTTGCTGCTTTTTTCACTGAACCATATCTCTCAATTTTCTAATGAGGGTTAGGTTCAGTAAGAGTTCCCAGATGATGAAGCAAGCCACTTCGGTGGGTGATGGGATCTCATTCACTTTTCTTTAAGACTCCTTTTCTTACATTTATAATGGTCATTGTTTGTGTTGTTGTGGGTTATATTCATTTCTAGACCTCCAGTTTTTACTTGTATTTTATACACTGAAAAAACCATAGGTTTCGGGGACGTTATTGTTAGAAATTAGCATTTAAAAAACCTTAGAAATTCACTGAAAAAACCATAGGTTTCAGAGATGTTATAGTTAGTTGGACATTTGACTCATATAAAACCAGAGAAATTCGCCTGTTATAGTTAGTTAAGCTAACTATAACTCGCGTGCTCGCAATGCACTGCTGATGACATCACATATTGCATCACTCATGACATGGTCAGTGACATCACTCATGACATCACTGATGACATCTCAAATGACATCACTGATGACATCACTGATGACATCATCAAGTGAATGTGTTTTTCTGTAAACTGTAAATATTTTTCTTATATATCTATGCCAAGGTCTATTGAAGAATGAGTCGATGTATAAGTGCCTGAATGGATTATTTAGCAGATGCATGACTGACTCTATAAGTCACTGATTGAACGTATGTTACTGAATGCATGGATTAGTGACTAAACTGTGTGAATATCTCTATTAGTCTCTCAGTTGGTGTGCAAGCAGGTGCATGGGTTGGTGAGTAGCTACATCAGGGTCTATATGGGTTATTGATTGTTTGTATGAGTATCTGTATGGGTGTCTGAGTGTCTATCTGAGTGGGTGGGGGGTGTCTGACTGTGCATACATGTCTGAATAGCTGTTTCACTGGTTCTATACATTCAAAACTTCATCTCGGAAGGGCTGTATGGGTAGCTAACTGTGTGTACAGGCGTGTTGATTAGTGAATTGATGTCTCAGTTGTATATATGTGAGTACCTATATATGTTTTTAGACAGTAAATGTGAGTGTAGGGGTGTATAATTGACTATATGTGAGAGAGAGTGATTGGAAGAGTGTCTACATACACAAATGTATACTTGTATTAGTGAATGTATAAGAGAGTAAGTATGTGATAGTATCTACATAAATAAGGGAAGTGGTGTGTGTATAAATAAGTCAGGTGGTGTGTACGTATCTGCATAGGTGAGTACATGTGTGTGTGATTGATTTTTGGCCTGACTGAGTAGATGTGTGAGTAACTCTATGGATTAGGAGAACTGTGTGAATGTATGTATAGGTGTATAAGTGGATATTATACTGATGTAATGATGAATGACAGCATGTATGAGTGACTGTATCAGTGTATGTCCGGCTCACAATATATAGATAGGAATCAGTGGATGGGTATCTAGTATCTGATATTGGTGTGTCTATGGTTTCGAAAATGGTAGTCTGTATTTTAGAGTGGGTGTATTAAAGGTTATATTAGAGTGTGAAGAGGTGTGTCAGACTATCACGTGGATGATGTCATCAGTGATGTAATTTGAGATGTCATCAGTGATGTCATGAGTGATGTCACTGACCATGGCATGAGTGATGTAATATGTGATGTCATCAGCAGTGCATTGCGAGTGCGCGAGTTATAGTTAGCTCAACTAACTATAACAGGCAAATTTCTCTGGTTTTATATGAGTCAAATGTCCAACTAAATATAACGTCTCTGAAACCTATGATTTTTTAAGTGAATTTCTAAGGTTTTTTAAATGCTAATTTCTAACTATAACGTCCCTGTAACATATGTTTTTTTCAGTGAATTTCTAAGGTTTTTTCAATTCTAATTTCTAACTATAACGTCCCTGAAACCTATGGTTTTTTCAGTGAATTTCTAAGGATTTTTAAATGCAAATTTCTAACTATAACGTGTCAGGGCTCACGGGAGGTTTCCTCCTCGCAGCCCTGTTGTGGCTATCACTTCCTCTTCTTTCCCCCAGCGGTCTTGCCCAAAGATTAGTTGTGCCCGGAGTTGGAGAGTGAGCTGGCAACGTTGGCCAGATAAGATGGCCACCAGCACACTCATTGTCTAGCAGTCTAGTTCTTTCCTTGTGTTTTGAGCAGCTCAGGTGAAGCGCGCTAGCGTTCCAAGGCGCACTTCACCGAGAGCTTCACCCGAGTAAGACCTACCTCATAGTCGTCAGATAAAAGTTTAGTCAGGGAGCGTACCGGAGGCTGTCGCTCATCCTGCGTCGGTTTCCGTCTCTTCGAAAACCATCAGGTTAGTGTTCCAAGTCCGCGCATTCTCTGAGAACTGAAGTAAGACGTGACTAGAAATTCAATAGGAAAATATTGCGCAAGACCAAAAGAGTAGCATTCGAGTTAGAAAGCCGACGCTACCCAGCGAACAGCCAGTACGCTTTTCTGGTGAAGGCGCAGGGCGAAAAGAGTAGTGTTCCGTTTATGCCCTCTATGCGCAACCTAAAGAAAACTAGTGTATAATCAAACTAATTACATTCCTGAAAGATAGTGAACAACTCGCTAATATAAAACCAGTCATTGCAAGAATCTGAGGTAGCGCTTCAGTTAGTTCAGCGCTACTCAAGTCAGGAAGCAGCAGATAAGCCGGCACAGTAATTAGTCAAAATCAACTAGAAATATTTACGCAAGTCATATAATCTATTTCACCCTGTAAAACTCGATAGCTACAGATATTCCAGACTAGTTGAAATTATCTGAGTATAATGGGGTTCATCCATAGGAGAGTTAAGTGAACAGGAATACAGGAAAAGAAATAAAAGAAACTTACCAATCACATTAACAAAAGAGATCAATTTGTCTAGTGTTGGATCCAGTCATTGAGAACCAGAGCATTCTAACTCGATAAACTATCAACTTACCTTAGTGAAGAAGATTGTGGAAGGAAGTTAGAAAGTAACAAGTCAGTTAGGTAAAAGAGAACAAATAACTCAAAAATAATTGATGCTGAATGAACAATTACCTTTGTTCTCTCTCCTGGAGGAATAGAATCAAGATATCCAGTACAGCCTGTTAAAACAAAATAGAAACAAAACATTCTTTCAATCAACATACATAATAGAAGAGAGGCACGCCCATAGAAGATGTCTGGTAAGACAAAAATTCCTTACTAATTTCTTATGCATAAAGACTTGAGAAAATATTTAAAACTTTAAGGATGGTGAGCAATTGTACTTAGTAATGTTTTAACTTGCAGCCTACAAGAAGAATGAAGATTGAGGCAGAGACAGAGATCTCAAGAAGAAAACAGGGCAGTCTCTTCTTTATCCAATTCCCCTTTCCCCCCTTAGTACTTACCCACAAAGGATTGTAGAATAACCTGGCGGAAACGTATTGAGGGGAGAGTTGGGAAAAGGCTTCATTCTGCTCCTGTGTGGTTAATTAGAGAATCGAGCCCTGATATAACGTCTGTAAAACCTATGGTTTTTTCAATGAATGTCAAAGGTTTTTTAAATATCGAAATACTATTGTGCTATTTGTCATTACTACTGTTTTTTCTAACTTTTCAACTACATAAAATAAACTGCAAAACTGCTATGTAATGTAATATATTTCACAAATTACAGTGAGTTTTTAAATAATATAAAATAATTTAACATTCAGAAAACAATTTTTCTCCCTTTATTTGCTGTCATCAGCTACTACTTAACTTCACTATTCACAGTGATGTCAGAGTAGTTTCATCATAAACAGCAGGGGGAAAAAAACAATCAACTAGATTGTTAAATAAAAACAAATCCCTAATTCTCACAAATATAATAAAAAATCAACACAAATAACACATCCAATACTATTTCCAATCTTCAAATCTTACCTTTACTTCGTAGTTTCTGTGAACATTTTCTCAATACACCAAATATTGTATCAAAAATTTCATTTTGAAAGCATCCAGTATGAATTCCTTAAAGTATCTTTACACCTTCCCACAAAGCCGAATGGTGTATCTAAAATCTTTGTTTCAGAAATATCAAGTATGAGTTGGGTAATTCATAAGGCAATTTCGGTTTAATTTCCAAGTGTGTATTGTTGCAGTGACTCCAACCATTATTACCCGTCCTTTGCCGCTGGCCACGCCCACCGCTAGGCCACGCCCCCTTCCCGCCCTTGAGACCTCCTATATTAAATGTGCAACTACAGAACGCGCAGCGGACGTGCGCAGCGGGCGCGCCGTTTGCGCGCCGAAGGCGCGCCTAAGGCAAGCCCGTCTGCGCCCGTCCGCGGCCGGACGGGGCTAGGGGCACGACTCCATGCCAAATTCATCTCTTACTCCTCTGAGGAGCTTACCACCCTCCAAGGCCACTGGCCACTCTCGGATTGTGTCTGTAGGCACATTATCTCATTAGGTCTTGTACCTTCTTCCACTCCTACTCTGCCGTTTTCTTTGCCCGCCTCTCCCCCACAATGCCCTCTCCCACCCGACCCTCTCCCTCCGACTCCGTCACTATCCATTCTTTTACTTAACACCAGGTCAGCGGTCAAGCACCATCATGAGCTCTTTGTCTTGCTCGACTCTGAGAAGCCTGACTTATTGCTCTTGACCGAAACCTGGTTTTGCGACTCCTCCCTCCCCGTTCTCTTGGCTACCCTCCCCCCCTCCTATGTGGCCTTACGTGCTGATCGTTCGGCAGGCAGGGCTGGTGGCGGAGTGGCGATAATCGCTCGATCGGAACTAAAGTTTCAAACCATTCCCTCTCCCCCCATTCCTTCCACTGAATTCCTTACAGCTCGCTCCCTCGCCTTTTCCCCCCCCATTACCTGTCTCCTAATGTACCGTCCTCCCAAGCCTTCGCCCCTATTTTTGCCGGCTTTTCAAGACCTACTAGCCAACATGGTGGTCAACTATGCATCGGTCTTGGTACTAGGGGATTTCAATTACTGGCCCTCGGACCCTTCTGAGTGCACAGCCTCGAAAGAATTTACTGAGTCCCTCACATCTTTAAATTTTATGTCGCACATCTCTGTCTCCACTCACTCTCACGGTCACATACTTGACCAGGTCTGGTCCCTTAACCTTCCAGTCTCCCCGGTGACGGTTTCCCCCTGTCCTTGGTCCGATCATGCCCTTATCTCCTTCTCTATCTCTCCCAACTCGGTGCCCAAAGTTCCCCACGCCAAAAATACCCGGGCGCGAAATTGGAACAGAGTTGACTTTCCTACCCTGACGTCCCACCTTCGGAATACTATCCCATCCCTCTCTGGTCTTCCGTCCGACTCTCAAGCCAACACCATCAACACCTGGATGACTATGGGTTGTGACTCAGTGGCTCCCCTGCGTCGCATCTCCGCTCGGCGACCCAAGGAGTCTAACAGGTGGTTCAATGACCACCTAAAAGAATTAAAACTGTCCGCTCGTCAGGCAGAAAGGCACTGGAGGAAAAATTACTGTCCCTCACTTAAAACCCTTTACCTGACATCACTCGCCCACTACAAGACCGCAATCCTTGCTGCCAAAACTTCTTATTTTTCTACAAGAATTTTGTCTGCTGAAAATAAATCTAGGGAGATCTTCGGCATAGTGCAGGACCTAGCCTACTCCGATAGGGCTTCACCTCAAATCCCCCCATCCCAGCCTCTATGTAACCAACTAAACACCTACTTTCTTGATAAGATTGTTACCATTAAGGCCAACATCCCCCCCCTCCCCTGCTTTTGTTGACCCTTCTCCTCCCACTATTCAAAACCGTCTTACTTTCATCCCTCCCCTCACTGAAGAGGTATTCCTGGAGATACTTCCCAAAGTAAAATCAGGCTCTCCGGCTGACATCTGTCCGGCGCGAGTCCTCCAACAAATCTATTCCTCTTGTCCTGAACCTCCCATCACCTTCCTTAACAGCTCCCTAGCGCAGGGAGTAGTGACCCCTACGCTCAAATCAGCCACCATAGTGCCCACTCTAAAGAAGCCTGGCGCTGACCCATCCATCTCAGCAAATTACCGCCCCATTTCCCTGCTGCCCTACCTGGGCAAGGTGCTGGAGCGCTATGTCACCGCGGTATTCAGCACCCACGTAGAGGCCAATGGGGGACTGGCTTCCCGCCAGGCTGGCTTTCGACCTAGGCACTCGACTGAATCAGTCGTGGTATCAGTCCTAGACAACCTCAGGAAGGGTATGGATAACAACAAACGCCAGGTGCTGGTACTCCTCGATCTCTCCGCCGCATTTGACACGGTAGACCATACCATCTTATTGTCCCGTGTCAAGGCGGCTGGAATTGAGGGATCAGCCCTGGTGTGGCTTTCCTCCTTCCTGAGGGACCGCACCCAGGCGGTCTGACTAGGAGACTTCACAACCACCCCACTCCCCGTCACGTGTGGTGTCCCCCAGGGTTCTTCCTTGTCTCCCCTACTAATTAATCTTTATATCTTCCCCCTCATCTTTGCTCTTCAGCAGCTGGAGGTCACCGTGTATAATTACGCGGATGACCTCCAGCTCATCTTTGACCTATCCTCTTCTCCCCTCTCTGTCTCCAGCTTCCAGCACACTATGACATTCATCAGGGACTGGATGAACCATAACCATCTCAAGTTGAACCCGGATAAAACCGAGTTGGTTCTTACCAGAGGCTCTTCCAGTCCCTGGAACTCTCTCTTCTGGCCCTCAACCCTTGGTCCCGCCCCCACCCCTTCTACCACGGTCAAAACACTGGGGGTCAAAATGAATAATCAGCTCACCCTTCACTCTCAAATTAGTTCTGTAGTTTCTTCCTGCTTCCTCACCCTCCGTACTATTCGCACTGTCGCCCGTTTCTTTTCCCCTCAGGCACTCAAAATGATCATGGCCGCTTTAGTGATATCACGGCTGGATTATGCAACGCTCTCTACAATGGCATACCAGCATACAGTCTTAGGAGGCTACAGTTGGTTCAAAACCAAGCCGCCCGGCTGGTCTTTGGTCTCCCTCGCTATCATCACTCCACACCCCTCCTCAGGGAGCTCCACTGGCTCCCTGTTAAGGAACGTTCTCTGTTTAAAACCGCCTGCATGGTATTCCAGGCCCGTCAAGGCACCGCCCCCGCCTTCATTTCCTCATTATTAAAAGAATATGTTCCCCTCAGAGAACTTCGTTCCTCCACCAAGTCCCTCCTTCAAATCCCACGCTTCAGATGCAAAAAGTGGGGTGGGTCCAACTTTTCCACCTTGGCCCCCACTTTTTGGAACTCCCTCCCAGACCACCTCCGTGCGGCTACCCATTATGTATCCTTCCGTAAGGATCTAAAAACGTTTCTTTTTAAACAGGCTTTCCATGCGTAATCTTCCCTTCCCGGCTCTACCACCGGTTCTCGCTTTTGTCTCTGTAGCCATTACCCTCTATTAGCGCCAAGAAACCGTTCGGTGCACGCTGCGCTTTATAAATGTTTTAAATTAGAAATTAGAAATTACACTTTAAATAAACTGTATAAGTTCTTCCAGAAGTAGATACTTGACTAGCAACAACATTTTTAATTTTGGTTTCCACTTTTCTTACATTTGGTCTACAGCGTTGTAGCATTATAATCAAATATTTTCCATATCTTTGTAGGCATAATGTAAATAGCATTGTTGATTTGCAACGAGAACAGATCATCTCGTGATCTGCTTCTTTTAGTAATTTGGAAAATGGTACAGATTTGCATTCAGGTATTGTCAAATTCAGAAATTGTTCTCTGTCAACTATAGTGCTTGAAGTTAACGAACACTGTTCACATTTATGTTCCCATTTGTAAATGAGCCCAAAAAAACTCTCAATCTGAATTCCTTCATCTTCTAGTACTCCAAGCATAACCATCAGAAACTCTTGTGCATCTTGTTGTATATTAGCACTGAACGTTAAAGATCCAGTACATGTATCCCGCAGTTGGCAAATACCAGAAGCAGAATGGATCTTACTTCTATCAGTTCTCAATTCTTGAAATAAAGTATAAAGTGCCGAACATAATCTTTTTTCCTGACTTTCCATAATTTCACCATAAACATCTTCAAGATAAAATACAACGTTTAGAATAACTTTACCATAGCAGTTGACACCAGAAGCATTTTCTAATTGGAATCCGACAACATCATCACTTGTTTGTATTTTCTGCTTCTTTACATCTTTTCTTTTCTCTTGATTTTGTTTCTGCTTTTCAACCATAGTTGATTCTTCACCATGTTTGTGTTTTCAACACAAAACACATTTCTCATAAATAGGATATTCACCTAAACTTGGAGCATAAAGCCTTCTCAAATGATTATATTCCCTTACACAATTAACATCAGCACTAACCTTGTTCTCATCAAAATCAATTAAATACAAACCAGACAACATTCTAACTCGAGATAATGCAACATATACCATTCCCTCTTTAAACACAGTTCTTCCTACATTTATCAAAGCATTATCTACACTTAAACCTTGAGATTTATGAATAGTTATTGCATATGCTAAACAAACATACAAGTCTTTTACAAGCAAAAAACGTACAGGACAACACGCAATCTGTCTTACCTCTGTAATCTGATCAAATTTAACTTTCAAGAATTCAATTCCATTTCTATTTTGATATTTCACAAAATCAACAACTTTCCCCATTGCTCCATTTACTAAACCTTCTTCTACATTCAGATTACCCCTCAAAATTACCCGACAGTTTAAACATACATCTACATTTTTTTCTAAGCCAGCAGTTTTTGATACATACTTTTCCAAAGAATCCAATTGAATCTGTAGTTTTTCTGAAAGAAGAATTGTTATTCCTTGATGCTCAATTTTATCAATAGCTTCAATGTGAACTATTTCTTCATTTTCCAATTTCATAAGCTCTCTATTAAATGTATAAAACTCTTCCACTGTAGGCATTAAGCAAACTATAGACTTTTTTTCTTTAATTTTCTTGTACATTACTTCTGCTGGTGTGTTTTCATTTGTAAACGAGTTCTTTAGTAGACGACTTTGAAAAGCTTCTTTACCATGTTTGCTTAGAACACCAATTCTTACATCTTTTAGAATATTTCCATAATCTTCATCTCTTGCTTGTCGCATATTCTGAGTGAGTTCTTTATATTCAAAATTTAACCACAGATTCACATTTCCAATACTTCCCAGAGATATCTTTGTGTCTTCATGTAGAAGAGTTTTAAACGTTGGTTCTCCTTTTACAGGTGTTAGTTGTAGCAGATCTCCAAATACAATTAAATGTTTTCCTCCAAAGAGAATGTCATAATCTGTTTAAATACCTGCTGCAATCTTATGTGTACAAAAGCCAGCATTAAGTTTGAGACCATGCTCACCTCATCAATAATTAATAGTTTCATTTTCTTCAGCACTCTTGACACTTCATGAGAAGCTTCTCCAGACAACTTCTGATATTGTAATTTACTATCATGCTCAACTGGTAACATCAGTAATCTATGCAAAGTAACTCCTTTAACATTGTGTGCAGCTAATCCAGTTGGAGCTGTTACCACAGAACATAAATGTGAACCAGTAGTTTTTGGAAGATAACTGGTCAAAACTTTAATTAAAAAACTTTTACCTGTCCCAGCTTGACCACTGATGTACATCACAAGAGGTTTAAAAGATGAACACACACATTCTTTTTTTTCATGCAACAAACCATGTTCTATCTGTTCTCTCACTTGTACATATATTTCGTTCCGTTCAACATTTCTTTGTTCTTCTAACTTTTCCAATGTAATATTCTCCTCGTGTGCTTGTTGCATTGCAATTTCGACTTCATGCATAGCAATCGCTGCTTTATTTTCCAGTATTGGTTGTCCAAGAGGATCTTGACTACATTGACCACTACTTTGACTATCTTGAGAACTTTCATTAGCTATTTCAGCTGTAATAGTCTTTTCCTGTTCAACTTTATTATTGAACATTTTTAAATATGTATGGAAAATTGTACATGCAATGCTATCTGTACATGCATTAAAAGAATCTTCGTAGCAGTCAAAGTCTCCAAGTAAATCACTTTCGCTACGCCATGGTTTAAAGAGTTGGAGAAGTGCTACATAGTAAAATTCTCGCTTATCTGGAGTTTCACAACTGAGTTTCTTGTGGTTTATAAGATTACCCTTTGCATGTTTTACTAAACAACCATGACATCCAACTACTGCATATTTTCCTTCTTTTAAATTCTGTTTAACATTTCTTTTGAAGCTGTAATGTTGAAGTACTTCATACAGACATAGCTGTTCCAGATGTTGACTCCTTTTCGGATAGTATGTGTCCAACATATTAGTTTTCAGAATGTCTGTACTGTCTGGTTCATTTGCTGCTAAGTAGTCAATTTCTTCGAATGATTTCAACACTCTATTCCATGAGCAGGCAAGACCTAAACTTACCCAAATGATTCCTCAAGACTTTGAATATAAACTTGAAGAGCACAAGCGGTCTGAACATTCATAAGATCCAATTTCTCAGTGGGAAAGCATTTTCAATGTAAAGCTGTACAATTTTTTGCTGACGCTTTTCTCTTGGGCAATTTCTACACACATTTGTTTCATCTCTGTTTTTTCTGATTTTGTTATGTACTATGTTACATAACGGGCAACAGCAATTGAGTTATCTGCAACATACTGGATATCCATGTTCGCAGTCCACATTTTTAAAATGACTGGATTGTAGTCATTGATATACTTTGACACTTCTGTTCTTTTTAAGTTGTAGGTATTCTTTGGAGATTTCCGAGTTATTGTGTGCCTTACAGAAGAAAAAAAAGAATTTACTCTTCTTTTACAAATGACTGGATGTGGAAAACCAAACCGACATTTGGTGTAAACTTTTCCTTTAGACTTGTATTTTCTTCTGCAGTACTTTCCACAACGGTGACTTTGGAAACGTAAAACTTGCTGTCTCAAGCTTCTATCTCCTTCTTCTCTCAGAATCTCACATGTCACATACTGTTCGATGAAAGACAATACTGTTTCAGAATCAGTTCCAAATGTAGGTGCATCCTTGACCCATAGTAGCATATGTACATGAGGTGCACCTCTTGCTTGGTACTCATTTCTCCAAAAGAAATCGGTAACTTATCCAAGAGGTGGATTCTTTTTATTGCAGATAAAAGGCATCATAGCTTGAAACCTATGATTAAAATATCTGCACACATTTACAGGATCCAATGAACACAGTTCACCAGGAGTCTTTATTTCAACATTTTTAATATTGGAATTCACTTCTCTTAGAAACTCAAGCAAATCTTTGCATACATACTCTACACAGCTAAGAGTGACAAACCATGTTGGTGTACCTAAGTTCCGTAACATACACTTGAGTTCTCCATGACGACGATACCAATACTCATTTGTTCCACGTTGACATGCCATCAAATTGATTAACTGTGCTTCTAAATTTTCATCTGTTTTTTCAACTTTTTCCACAACTTCTTTCACAGAAAGAAGTGATTGATGAACTCCAGTTTTAAGTATGTGGTTCACTGCATACGACAGAGAAGATAAATCACTTTCAAAACAAAAGGTGAAATATGTCTGGAATGCACTGTCGAAATCTGGTATCTTCATAATATAATCTTGTTGACCGATATTCTGAAGCTGGAATACGTACAAGTCGGTCATCATATCGTCCACCTTCTCCAGTAGGACACAGCTGTGGAAAACAACGAGCTTCCAAGCTCTTCTCCCATACACTCATTGGAGTTCCCTGTGCTTTTTTCATTTCAAATAACTCAATGCTGCTTTCTATTACTTCTTTTGAATGCAAAGGGCATATTGTGTAATGTTCATAAATCTCTTCAGTCCTTGACTTGTCCACTTTCTCTATTTGACCACTTGAAATTTCACATTCATCTTCTAAATTTACTACCTGTTCATCAACATTTACAGTTTTGTAATAAATATTGTTCTCTATAAGATATAAGGTAGCCTTTTCAACTTTATTAACATCCACAAATTCTTGCCATATTTGACGACTCTTTGTTGGTACACCATTTACTAGAATGACTACTGCCTCATTTTCCAGCAATAGTTTCAATATTTTTCTCAAAATCCAAAGGCAAGTACACCACTCTTCCTTTCAGCCCTCTTTGCAAGTCTGTTGGTGGCAGTTTACCTGTTTTAGGTTCCATCCGAATTATAGTTTGAAAAGGATGAACAGATTGAATTAGAACCGACTCATATGTATTCAATTCTGCCAGTTCCTCGGGAATAGCTACTAATTCTAAGTTATTATGTACTGCTCTAGCAGGCATTTTGTTCTCTTCTAATTTGTTGTAACAATATTTACATATACGTTGATCACTACCTAACTCAAATCGACCTTCCACCAGCAAGTAAGTTGCAAATTCTTCCCACTTACTATTGTTCTCCTTTTCACTTTTCAAATAAAAATCAACATTCCTAGTTTGACTTTTATAATGACTACGTTGACAACAAACACAAACACAGAGGATCATTAGGATGCCATCCTGTCGGAGAATGGGACCGCCCGCCATCGGTGCGGGGATCCTGTTGCAGATATTAGAATGTGCCCGCCACACTGGTGGACGCATGATGCATTCCTGACATTGCGGTGGGCGGTGCTCTCAGCACAACCCACCTCAATGCCAGGAAGACATGTCGTGTAGTTCCATGCACAACATGGCAGGCACCGCGCGGTACCCCCCATGTGCACACCCCACCCCCCAGAATCCCTGGGGGCTCGCTACGGGCCCCCAATGGCAAAAACCGTCTACCTTTCCGTGGCGGCAAGGCACATCCCCGCATTTATGCTAATATGGATGGCGGTGTCTCCCTGACACCGCCACCATGTTAGCTGCTTTTCCGTCCGACCGGGCGGAAAATCGGCGGACGGTCTTTCCATCCGCTGGGGTCCCCCCCGCCATGGTAATGTGGTGGGGGAATTTGGAAGCGGGCGGTGGTTTTTAGTGGGCGGATAGCCACCGCCATACGGGCGGTGGCGATCCGCCCGCTATCCAAATGAGCCCCATAGTTTGGTATTTCAGAGCACACTACATTAAACCTTCCAATTTCTTCTTCTATCTGATCAGTGCTACTCACTTTCCCATCTCCTTCAACATCTGTAATTGTCAAACTTACACTTTCTATTGACTGCTCTTCGGAACCAAAATATCGCATTTCAATATCATCACACTTTTTTTGAACATCTGATAAAGAACCATATAAAAGAGCTGTATTCAGTTCACTTAAACATAATGCAGGACTTTTTACATAGTACAGTTTCCTTACAAACTTCCACATTTCTGAATGGTGTACTGCTAACATCCTCAAGTGATGAAAAACACTTTTGCACACTTTTCTGTAAAGACAAGCCAGAGAATGCCCATGTTTCTCAGTATATTTTCTTACATTACATGGATCTAGTCCTTGCAACAACTTAGGGGCATATTATCAAGACAGGCGATAAAATTATCGCTGCTTTAGCGGCAGAAAACTGCCGCTAAAACGGCGATAACGGGCTTGATAATATGCTCTATGGAATTCCAATTGAAGCCCATGTTAGATGTCCTTCACATCTAACATGAGCTTCTAGTAGGATGACGGGTAGTGCCATAGAACATACAGCAAGTATTTATTTAATTATTTACATACATCTTTACAATTTACATGTAAATTACCTTGTACTTTTCACCTCTCCACCGCACCCCATCACCCCCTCTGCAACCCACCGCAGACAACTTTATAGATAATATTTTTAAAAATTGTAATCTATATACTTCGGATGATATTACCAACTAAACGGCACACAGAAAAATTACCATTATTAGCCTAAAACTTTTATCTACAACTTCGCAAACATAACACTGCACCCAAAGCTTTAATTAGAGGGGAGGGAGTCTGAGCACCGGCAGTTTATTTTTGGGAGCCTCGAAACGGATCTCTATGGGGCTCTATTTTCGGGCCTCGCAAAGATAGTCCGTTGGTTTTTTTTTATTGGACTGTAGTGAGACAGTGAGACCATGCACATTTCTTACTAGTAAAAAGTGGAGACATCATGCCAGGTGAGTTGCATTGTAGGAGAAAAGAAATCCTTTAAAGAGAGCCATTTTCTCTCACGATTTCCCTTCTCATTTTGCAGCGCAGGAGCAACATCATCGTGGCGTGATTAGCAGAGAGACCACCAGGCACAAAACTCCCATTGCCTCGGATTCCCTGAGACAGCTTCCCAATAGCACACACAGAGCTGCACCCGAGTACTTCACAGGTCTTCAAAAGACCATTTGCTTGTAAATGATGGTCTGTTTTTTTCCATCACTTTTTAGAGCCCTGACATCCCCACTCTGCCTATTGCTGAAAGAACTAGCCTCCCTCGAAATTTCGCTCTGGTTGCGCCTTTAGAGACAACCACATGCAGCCAACTCCAACACAACCTTTCACAGGGTGTTGTTGTAGAGGTACGAAAACACACGCTTTGCCTGGCTCACTTAGGGCCATATTATCAAGAACGGCGTTAAAATGATCACCGCTTTAGCGGCAGGAAACTGCTGCTAAAGCGGCGATAATGAGCTTGATAATATGCCCTTGTGAATTCCCATAGAAGCCCAGCTTCACACCACAACCTGGCCGGCTATGGGAATTGACAAGGGCATATTATCAAAACCATTATCGCCGCTTTAGCGGTAGTTTCCTGCCGCTAAGGCGGGAATAATTGTAACGCCGTTCTTGATAATCTGCCCCGTTATCTTTCTAAATTAACGTCTTACACTGAAAAACTGCTTTACATTTCTTTCCCTACATCAACCTTTGTTTAAAACACCACCAGAGAAGGGAGGTGAACTATGGTCCACAAAGAGCAACTCAAAGCTTTCTTGTTCTTTATCAGAAACTTCATCTGCCTCTCAATGATTATCGCCAGCCTTTTCAGCCCCTTAAGAGGCTGGGTGGATGAGTATAATATGCCGTATTTAGGATCAGCGGCAGAGAGTGCACAAAAATAAGGACAGATAGTTGAATAAAGGGCGACTGGATGGATGGCCAGATGGATGAATGGATAGCTAGATGGATGGATGTATGGATATATGGATGAATGGAAGGATAAATGGATGCATGGAACAGTTCTTAGGAAACACGGGTGGGCTGATAGACGCGTAGGATTGGTTCTGGGACAGATGTATGTATGAACATATGGGCGTATAACTGGATGGATGGCACAGTGCTTACCATAGGCGAGTGGGCTGATAGATACTTAGAATAACTGCAGGGACAGATGTATGTATGTATGTATGTGTGTAGGAAGGAATGTCTGAATGAATTGAAAGATGGTTGGATGGCGCAGTGCTTAGAATGAATGGATGCAGGGCTTTAAGTGGGCCGGCTCTGAGCACTGGCAGTTATTTTCAGAAAAACTCGAAACGGATCACTATCGGGCTCTATCTTCATCCCTCGCAAAGGTAGTCAAGTTTTCTTTCTTTTTTTATTGCACTGCAATCAGAGCATGCACATCGATGTGCGCATGCTCATTTTGCTCACTACTGAGAATTGGAGACATCATGCTACATGAGCCATGTTGTAAGAGGAAGAGCAATCCTTTAAAGAGCGTGTTTCCCGAATGTAGGATAATTCGAGGGGATTTTCTTAAGCACACAATGCTAGTTATCTTCATGTAGACCACGCCCCTACTTGGATAGCCCACACCCCTTTACCAGATTAGAGCACCCCCAGTTTTTTCCCACTTAAAGGCCTCACTGCACCATAGTAACAAAGAAATGATCCAAGCTTCCATTTAAATGTACAATGGCACCAAGTTTCATAATTTGCCATCAACGCTGGCAGCCTTCTACCACAATGCAAGAGTGTCTATCAGCACGAAGATTTGTTATCCACAGAAATGTTTTGCGATTTGCGTAGCTGTCTGCTGGAACACTAATCACCAAAAGGTATTAAAAATGCAAATTTGCGAGAAAAACATATACCATACCATAATCCGCTTCATAAATGTGCCCAGTACCACTACACCACCCTCATTACCATTCTTGCTTAACCTTACAAGATCAAAGAAAGACCCCAGCAAACCTGGTAGAGCCACTATAGCAATACAGGGACTTAATTTGAACAGGTCTCTGCCGGAACACCCAGCAACAAAAGGTATTAAAACATGCAAATTTCCGGATGTACCATGCCATAGAGCGCTTTATAAATTGATCCAGTGGCACAACATCGCCTTTACTAGCTACACAAATGCACGTTACAAATGTCCGTGTTATAATCAGCAACATGCCCACCTCTTCCACCCCCACCCCTTCCCTTGCTTAACCGTACGAAATCAAAACAACAAGCCCCAGCACTCCTGTTAGCTCCACTATAGCCATAGATAGCCTTACTTTCAACAGGTGTCTGCCGAAACGCTCATCGGCAAATGGTATTGAAACCTGCAATTTTCCAAGTAAAACATACACCATACCATAAGGCGGTTTATAAATAGTCCCACTACCACTACACCACCTCCACACCCGCCCTTGCTTAACTTTACGCAATAAAACAAAAAGCCCCAGCAAACCTAGAAGCGCCACTATAGCCATACAGAGGCTTAATTTCAACAGATATCTCCCGAAACACTCCTCAGCAAAACGTATTAAAACATGCAAATTTGCGAGTAAAACATATACCATGCCATAGGGCGCTTTATAAATGGTCCCAGTGGTACTACATCACGTTTAGTAGCTAGACATCTGCATGTTACTAAAGTCTGTGTTTTAATCACCAACATACCCACCTCCCCCACCCCATCCCCGCCATTGCTTAAATGTACGAAATCAAAGACAAACGGCCACCATTCCTAGTAGCTGCACTATACCCATACTCGGGCTTAATTTTTAAAGGTGTCTTCCGTAACGCTTATCATCCAAAAGTATTCAAGCATGCAAATTGGGCGGTAAAACATAAACCATCCCATAGCACGGTTTATAAATGGGCCCAGTGGCACTACAACACCTTTACTAGCTATACATCTGTTTGTTAATAAAGTCGTTTAAACACTCTGTACAGTGTATAGCAGAGGATGGGGAGAGTAAACAAAGTTGTAATTCCCAAACTTTTGATATACCGTCCCTTTACTGTATGTATATTAAGGACATTAAATTGAATGAAAAAATTGATGAATGTCTCAAAAGAGATAGTAAAACTGAGCACCGGTAAAACCCGGACCCCTTAAACACCTATGTATATTCAGCACAGGAACACACCCTGACAATTACTATCACTTGTAATGATATGTACTGTATTAATGTCAAGAAAGTCATCCAGAAAATATACCGAACATTTTAATTTCTTTTTTATCTCTCACACATTTATAAAACATCTCTTCTAAAGAAACACTCCCCAACCACTTCTATTTCATAAGAACAAACAATAATTATTACGTTTACTACCATATATTTTAGTATATCTACCTTTTTATTATTCACTAGTCACAAACTACTAAAACTATTAACTATACCCAAATGCAAACCAGAAACCATGTTCATATTATATCTCAACCTATATTCAAACTATGCGTACATATAAAAGGAACGTATCACTTTCACTATCTCCATCTCCTCTCCATGTAATCTCCAAACACTGTAGATGGCTTCACAGTACAACAACCTACCTAGACTTATATTCAAATCTACCACTCACTGAAAAAATTAGACCACAACCTGTCCACATAACATTTCTGGCTTTGGTTTTATCGCTTTTAACTTAATAACACATAGATCTCCTACCCGCCCTTCCCCACTACTTCCACAAAAAGTATAATTTGCAAACGTGCGACATTTTGTTTATCTTGCCTGAATACAGTAACAACCCCAAATTAACACTGTACCTCATTTTCAAAACCATACAGTCCTTTAAAGATGACAAACTACATTTCTTCTTTGTACACTTCACTTCACTAACAGGATATTATTTTCAAATAAAAAATACTTTCAAACTTAAAAATATCACCTCAAATACTTAATCACTACTACAGAACACAACACACCTTGTTCATTTCTACCTCACCTTTGTAGTTGGTATGCAGATTTCAAATGTCACACACGCATGCAATTCTTTCTTTGTCACACAGTACATGTAATGCACCGCTTTCATCAAGAATGGAACCAGTAATGGCACAATTTCTCTGTCGCTCGACATATAAATACATGTAAAGATAAATCAGAATACTTTATTACTTCATCGACATTCCAAAACTTATCTCCATTGGTTATTTTTGTATTTTCCATCTGAAAAGCTACTTAATATTCCACACCACATATAGGTCAGAAGTTCAACATATTTTATCACCACACTTTCTGGAACATTCTACGACACCTGCAGGTTAAAAGTTCATGATTTTTTTAAACATAATGGTTTTTTTTTACAGCATATTCTCGAACATTTAACAGCACCTGCGGGTCAAATGTTCACCATTGTTTTAAGTTCCAAATGTACCTTCCAAATGCAAGTAGCAAATCTGGTTGAGCTTTGCACATTTCATCCTATTGAATGTACTCCACGTTTAGACTGCTCTTTATTAACCAATGACAAACATGCTTTTTCACGCAACTAATATGCACCCTAGTTTTTAGTACCCAATGCTTCTTATCTTCCAATCAATTATTGTTTTCTGTGTAGTTTGCACTTTACAAATACCGTATTGATTTAGCTTTGCGCTCCCTGTATAACACCACCTAAGCACCATATACAAATTACCGTGTTCCAAACAAAACTTACTCCAACTACATATAAAATATTACTGACACTACTTAGACAGGTGTGGCACAGCGGCCAGGGCTCTTGACTTCACACCAAAAGACACACAGTTTAGGCTCACGCTTTCATCCCCAACTCCCGCACCAGCTCACCTTAGCAGCATCAGACTCTACGCAATACCTCACTTAATTTCCATACCCAGCACTTTCAGACCGGTAGCTATGAGTAGTTCACTTCGCACCCCTGTATAGCACACCCTAAACACCCCCACAAAGCTTACAGTGCTCCTACCGTCCTCTTTCCTACTTTTTGTGCCCTTTTTCCCCCTTACTCGCTTCAACGGAATCACAAAATGGCGGCCAACACTTCCTAGTTGCAACCGCTCACAGCGCTCCCAACCAATAAGCAGCAAACTCGTGCTCGTAACTCCTCAGCCAATCAGATGGCAGAATTCCCAAATATCAATATCTGTAAATTTCGATATTTCTCAAAAACTACTGAACGGATTTATACCAAATAAACAAAAGCGTGCTTTTGAGACCAAGACCCTTCTCCCTGCCAAATTTGGGGCAATTCTGTTCACCCGTACGACCTGTCTAAATTTTCCTATGGAAATTAACATGGAGAAAACACGTTTTGGGACCCCCCTTTTTTCTCAGCCCCCCCTTGACGAATCACCCCCCAAACTTCCCACATAGGAGCTTATATGAACAAAAAATGAGTTTGGAAAATTTCATGAAGATTCATCAAACGACGCCAAAGTTATAAGCAAAACAAAAAATGTTCTTCCTATGGAAACTTGGTCCTAACTATAACTATCCACTGGCGACCATCAGTAGGTAATATATATAAATATACGCAGTTCTCGCAAGATGTACGTCCGATGTAGGGGGCTTGCAGGAGAGATGGTGAGGAGGAGGGCAGCCTGGGGACGCCGCAGTACAGGTTAGTGTGTTTATTTATTTTAAAATACATTTTAAAATATTTTTTTAGGGGGGTGGAGGTGGGAGCCTATATTTAGCAATGGGGTTGGCTGACTCCGCTTCGCTGTGGAGTCAGAGTTTTGCTCTATACTCCGCGTTCTCAGCGGAGCACGGAGTAGGAAAATCTCCGCACACTCCGCAGGTGGAGTTTAGTTCTCTGCCCGCCCTTACATATTAGGTAAACATAAATAATACATTCTTACTCTATGAATTTTGGTTATTCAATTAGAGGGATGGAAGCTCCACTCAAATTACAAACAACACACTTGTTAGGGTGAACCAGAAAGGTCCCTAGATAAATATGTGCATAGCATAAATGTAGTCAGGCTTAGGTAACGTGGAAAGTATTTATGCAGCAACTTAACAAATAGAGTTATATACATGTGCACCAAAATAATAAAACTCCAATCAGTAGAAGAGGAGTTATGAATTTTCAACGTTTCTATTAAAAATAGCGGCAAAAAGGACAAAGTGCCAATTGTGGTTATCTGGTTGCGCTGGACCTGGTCAAAGTCACACGTTCAGGCTGACCACAATGGAGTGTCTGATACAAGGACAGATTTGTACAGCTGAAGATTTTGCCTTCTCTGCATCTGAGTCTGCATATGGGGAATTGCAGCAGAGCTTTGCATTTGTGGTCAATGCAAGGAGAGCACTAAGAGCAGGTTGGTTGTTGTGGATGGTCGCTGTTTTGCCCGAAGATTCAGTCATTGCTGGGGCTTCTTGTTGACAGTTGACATAGACTGCTACCATTGGCGCTGGTTCTCGGAGTAGACTCAAAGAGCAGGTTGTCATCGGAGATTCGCTTTGGCGGTCATCCAGATGGTTGTTGGGTGACGTCAGAAGTTGGTTTGAAGTTGTGAAGCATCAAAAAACCTCTGGATCTTCACCTGTAACTTAGGCCTTGTGGTTTTCAGGCAGGAGGAAAACTCTCTCTTGCCAGCCAAGGTTCCAGGACCAGGAAAGGCATCTCTTGGGGATCAGGGCTCACTCCAGGAGAGGCCACCAGCAGGGCACAGGCAGGTCTGATTTAGCTTGACTGGCTCAGTTTATAAAATGCACAGATTATAAAATAAATTCCTTGTTTGTTAAGATCGTTGAAGGATGATATATGTCTAGGTTGGCCTGTCACTCTTCGGCTACTAAAATACATGAATTATCATTTAAAATGTGTTTACAGCAGTCATTCAATAGACTCCATGATTAAATTACCTTTTGATTTTAGTCTTTCATAGACTATGTACAAGAACCTTGTCAGCTTTCCGAGAAAAATGTTCAATTGTGTCACGAAGCATCCTGAAGTATCCTTTTTACGTTTCACTGTGAAAGCTTCTCTGAAAGATGTTAGAAAATATTTACTGCATATGTCATTGCAGCACGGTCATAGGCATATAACATGCTCAAGAGTTTCTTTAGGGTAATTGCAAACTTGGCAGTGAAAGAGCGCAAACTGATATTTCAACACCCTTTAATCTTTTTCAGAGGCATATATGATAGGCAACATATTAGAAATATATGCTTTGTTTTAGCCTCTAAATTATAATCAATGTATTGTTTATTAGGATGAAGATAGGAATCTACAAGGCGATCCATATATTTACAATCTGTTGCTTTTAGCAAATCTCTTATTCGGTAGGACACCTGTAGGCTTTTTCTAATGATGTGTTTGCAGGTAGGCTTTGGCCAGCCAAATAATTTGTTTAAAAAAAAAAACATGTTTATTGTTTTTTACAAATCACATCCAAATGTTATACATCAAATGAAAGTAGGCACAGAGGTATTGCAAGTAACGTGTGTAGCCCAGTATGATTTAGCACCACATCCATATGAAGAAATGCAAACAAGGCAAAAGCAACACAAATTACTTCAGATGCTGTAACAATAATGGCAAGGGATAATTCTGTGTCTTCCTTTTCTGAATAGTAACAAAGAATGAATTGGAAATAAACCAAAACGAACTTTATAGAAACAGCTGGTTGGAGGGGTCACCAGACGGTTAAAGCCTGAGAGTGGGTGGTGAGGAAAGATTATGATAGGAATCAGCTGTATTTGGTCATCGTGACAAGCAGGCAGCCAAATAATCCTTGCATTGATTTCTGGGGTGCTTAGGCTCAAGTCACGCAGGTCCAGTCTTCCTTCATCAGACAGCATGGAAGCCATTATTCTGAATCTTCCATAGGACCAGGAGGGCTCTGATGTGAGGTTCTGAAGATGCCACCTTTAGCAAAAGTGCCAGTCTGTGGTTGGGGAGGCCCACATTGTTTAACCAACCCCCTTTCTTAGTTCTGGCCCTACCCTTTGAAGCTCACGATGGCTGAATACAACCCCCAGGACATCCTGTGCAAGATAGGAGCACCTTGTCCCACACCAAAGACCCTTTTGTCCCAATGTCTGCAAGGCATACACAAAACACCACTGGAGAGACATTGAAAGTCATGTGATCCTGGACACTGGCAGAAAGGCATATTTGGTTCAGGAAAAACAATGCCAACTTTCTAAAAGTTGCATTTTCAGAAGAGTAATTTAAAATCCTATTAAAGAGGATTTTAAATTACAATCCATTTGAGTGTAAGAAGCCTTTCTGAATCTGTTCCCAAACTAAAGTTATCATTTATTACTTGTAACAAAGTAAACCGGTGTTAGTCTATGAGAGAGATAGCCTTACAGCAGTGAAAAATGAGTTTTTCATTGTCAGGACATATAACAATAAATACACATGTCCTACTTTTTAAGTACCATGAACCCCGTTCAGTGATTAGGGCTTACCTCAGGGATGTTTTATAAGTATTAAAAAGGAAGATTAAGGCCAGGAAAAGGTTTATTTTGCCTGGTCGAAATGGGCATTTAATACTGCACTACAGGAAGCTGTGGTAAGCCTGAGACAGGTTTTTCTGTACTAGTTTAGTGGAACAGAATCTGTGCTGCCCACAAGTACCATTTAATCCACAAAACCTGGGTGTGTACTGTAGTACCATTTTTTAGGGACTTGCAAGTAAATTACATGAGCTAATTAGGTGTCGGCCAATGTCATCATGTTTTGAGAAGAGAGCAGAAGCACTTTACCTCTTGTTAACAGGGGTAAAGTGCACAGAGTTCTAATTACAACAAAAACGAATACAGCAAGTGAAGGCAAAAACCATGGTGGAATACCACACACAGGAGTATATATGAGTGTTAAACATATATACTAAGCTACTACAAAACTTAAATTCATATATTTGATATACCACCAATGAGTGGTACTACTTCTTATAAATATGATGTGAGCAGCTGTGTGACTGTGTGTCCATATGTGAGTGGGTGTGTGAGTGGTTCTATGGATGTGTGAGTGGGTGTATGAGTAGTTGTAGGGGTATGAGTGGGTGTGTGAGTGGTTGAATGGGTTTGTAAGTGGGTGTGTGAGTGATTTTATGGGTGTGTGAGCACTTGTATGGATGTGTGAGTGTGTGTGTGAGAGTGGTTGTATGGTTCTGTGAGTGGTTGTATGGGTATATGAGTGGCTGTGTGGGTATATGAGTGGCTGTGTGAGTGGATATGTGAATAGTTAATAGGTTTTTGAATGTGTGTGTAAGTGGTTTTATGGGTGTGAGACTGGGAGATTGAGTGTCTGTAGGTGAGTGAGTAGGTGTCTACGCTCCTGAATGGATGAGTAAGTGGGTGAATCAGCAGCTGTATGGGTGAGTGAGTATATGTGTGTGTATGTGCATGTATGGATGAGTGTCTGCATATGTGAGTGAATGTATGAGTAGGTGTGCGAGTGGCTGTATGACTGAGTAAGTGAGTGGCTGTATGGGAAAGTGAGTCACTGTGAGTGGATGTATGGGTGAATGAGTGGGTGGGTAAGTGGCTCTATGGATGAGTTAGGGGGTGTGAACAGTAGTATAGGTGTGTGAGTAGGTATATAAGTGGTAGTTTGGGTCTGTGAGTGGATATAAGAGTAGTCATTTAGATTATGTCATCAGTGATGTCATAAGGTTGTCATCAATGTTGTCACTGACCATGTCATGAGTGGTTTAATACGTGAGGTCATAAGCAGTGCTTTGAGGAGCCATAATTTATAGTTAGCTCAGGTAAATATAACTGCTAGATTTCACTGTTTTTGTACAAGAGAAATCTGAGCCTAATTATAACGTTCCTGTAATGTTGGTTTTTTTTCAGTGAATTTCAATGTTTTAAAAAAAAATTATATTTCCGAAATATAATGTTCCTGGAACCTTTGTTCTTTTCAGTACATTTCTAAGTTATTTTAATGTTAATTTCTAATTATAACATCCCTGTAACTTTTTTTTACTTAATGTTTTATTTTATTCCCTAAATGTGACCTGTAACCTGTGTGTGTGAGTGGCAGTCACAGTCACGCACCTACTCAGATTACACATATTACAGATAGTATCACTCATTAGTAGTACAACTAGGATACTAATCTAACTTTTCTAGTAGGTTAGAATATATCTTTAACACCCATATTCTTAAAAACACTTACACCCACTTTTTTTAAGAACACATTTTATCAAGATTTTTAGGTTGATGCTGGTACAATACTGCTACATTGGTGCTGTCATACATGTTTTTTGGTGGTACACGTAAAGTTGTTGGTATCCAATACTCCATGCCATTTATCCCCAACTACACCAATGGTGGCCGTTTTTATGCCGTGAAGGTGGTCCTCCCAGTTGATCAAGTGGTGTTTTTTCATATGGGTTATTTGGCCTCCGGTACCATAGTTTGTACCAAGCTTACCCCGACTAACAGAGGTATTACAATTGGAGCATCTAGCAACGCTCTCCTCCTTTTCGCTAACCGTAAAGAAGTTCCAAACTGGGGAGCTTAACTTTTGCCACGTGCTGGAGTTGCCACTTCCAATGCCGGATGAACTGGAGGGTGTGCTTTGAATTTGACTCTGTGCTGTACCACTACCTACTTCTACTGAGGTGGTGGTTGTGCTGGATATAGGTCGCTGCCGGGCCTTTGCTAATGCAAATATGGAAGCTGTAGGCCGTGTTGGTGTTACCTGTGTTGGAGGTATGCGTGCTACGTCCCTCGCAGCGATTTTGGATAGCGTAATAATGTTGGTCTCCATCTGCTAGGGGCCGGGAGTGATGTTCGTGATGACTGGCTCATCATCATCAACCTGCTGTTCTACATCAACCTCCATAAGTGTAAGGCTTTCTGGAACCTTCCTTTTCCCTAGCCTGGTCTTGGGACGTGTCTCCCTCTCAGACTGAGTTTGTGGCTTCCAAGTGGCATCTAGATCATTAGAAGGGGGGCTTGGCGAAGATCTTGATGGACTAATCCTCCTTTTCCTTGCTGGGGATTTGGAAGACAATGGATCTTCTGAATGAGTGCTTGAAATTCCATTTGTGACTATTTCTGGCAGTGCTGTTCAAGTCAAGTCAAAAATAAAGTTTATTTAGACCAATTGATCTATAAACCACAATACATATTTTATCATTTAAAATCATCATAACACAAATTCTTTCCATTTACTATAAAAATTCTACTGTCATAAAACTGCATTTACACAATTAAAACCAAAATGCATTAGAATTAAAAAGCTTTGGCCTTTTCATGGGTCTCTACTCAGTTTATAAATGAATGAGTGGTTTCCTCTTCGTCTTCCTCTGCATGAGGTTCAATTTCCTGAACTGCCCCTATTTCTGGTGGAACAACAACTACTATTGCGGGTGTTGCTGTTGACCACTTATCTGCTGTGTTTCCTCCTGGGTTGATTGGGTACTACTTTGAGATAGCGATAAGTTTAGCTCAGGCTCAGCATCACTGGTTTCCACCATTAGGCTGGATACCTCTTCCACACACATGTGCTTAGACCTGGGTTGGTGGGTTTGGCCCACTGATGTGGAGGTGCTGCCCCCACTTGCCCCCAGGACACCGCTGCTGCAGGCATCATTTTTGGTTTCCCAAAAAAGGTTTTGGGTGGCACACCAGACGTAAGTGTCACTTCCTTCTTCTGTTCCTTCTTCTCAATAGCAACTTTCTTGGTATTGGAGGACCTGGTACCTGCTTTCTTTGGGGCCATCTTCTTCAGGTGTCAGCAGCACTCAGTTGCACAAGTTGCAGAGATGTCTGGTCAGGTCACTAACACGTCACGTCGTGTACAGCAGCAGGACGTCTGTCTGGCAGCACAACGGGCGATGATGACACACCTCCGCCTCAGTCTTTTGTGCACCTAAAAGCAAAAAAGCCAGAAGAACATCAGTCAAAAGATAGTACAATCAAACTAATATAATATATAACTTCTTAGTGTGTGGTGGTCACAATTATTAAATTTTAGTAACTCGGTGAACAACAACAGTGTAGCCATTTATGAGACTTTGACAACAAGGCCAGGGCTTTCCTGGTGTACTGTGTACACTCAGGAAGAATAAGAATAGCAAAGAACAAAAACAAAAATGTAGTGGAGCCTGTTTGGCCTAAATTTGTGCATCACGTGGGATGGATGCAGCATCAGGGAGCTGCAGCTGACAATGGGGTTGGATTTGGAAGCAGTAAGACAAGAGGAACAATGGAAAGACATGCAGACTTATGTGGCAAACACAGCACACTACTAACTACCACCACAAAATGGCCCCCAGCCATATGGGCACTCACAGGCACAAGGCACAGCAAACAAAGAACTCAAGCAGGCCTATATGGCCAGACAAAGTTTGCCTGATGAACAACACAGCTTTAATGCAAAAACGAAAGTCCACATGGCTAAAAACAGGTTGGAAAGTTACACAACAAACACAACAACAACACATACACACGCAAAAAAGGCATTTATTTAACACACCCAAAAAGTGAAATATACCCCAGAAAACCCCCCACATTTTGCAATTCAATCCAATGCCATCCATGCCCTAAATGCAATTCAACAGACACCACAGAAACAGTTTTTTCATGCACCCATGAGTGCCTCTGGGCCTACTGGCTGAAAAGGCCTAACACACACCCAAAAAGTGGATCCCACCAAAAAAACACATTTTACAATTCAATAAGTCTTGACCCTGTGCCTCATGGGAACAGTCCAGCCCGAACTGCCAAGCCAGGTCCTCCCTGGACTGGAAACAAGCATGCTAAGACCGGTTTCGGTGTTTCACCCCTCTTCAGCCAGGATTGCTTGATTGCTCCGGGGACCCCATTCCCCAGCCTTGATTGTGAGATCGGGGCACCCAGTGATGTTCATTGGAGACCACAGGGGAGTCTCAAGGCCCCCGCTGTCCCTAATGGGTCCCCGCCTCCTGCAGGAGCCGGCACTGCTTTCCGACACAAGGAGGTGCTAAACATGCATCTCCCTATATGTGAAAACAATTTGCTGCTCACTTGATAGCGGACAGAGAAACATGCGAATGCTCTGCTTCCAGCAAGTGAGAGCATTTTGTCAGATCTCACTTGCTGCAGTGGAACATTTGCTGTGACTTAGCGGAAGCACTAAAGCTCCCACCAAGCCACAGCAAACAGGTATGTCCCTGGGGTGGGGACCCCGGGACATAGAAAGTGTTGGCCGGGGGTGGCGGTCCGCAGGACCATCCATGGCACCAGGAGGAGAGCAGCGTCGACCCACTCCATTGTTGTTGTAGGGCTTGCCTCAGGGAGGTTGCTATCCCCTGAGCCAAACCGGCCAGGGAGGTGTGCCCCCTCCCATTTAAAAAAATGAAATTGACCCCTAGGAGGTGGTGGTCCCTGTGGCCCTGGGGGTCCTTGAGGTCCCTTGATTTATTTTTCCAATGTGGCTCGGTGATGTTGTGGTGCCTGGGGCCTTGGGGGGGTCCAAGAAGCCCACTCCTTTAAAACTCAAAAGCCCCAAGGTATTTATTACCCCCAGGAGGGGGGGCCCGTGCACCCCCTCCTTTAAGTTCAACATTCCCTGGTCTACCCAGGGGTCTAAAGATGCGAGGGTTCTTTTTTTTTTGAGTGAGACCTTGGCTCCAGCACGGGTCCGGCCGAAATTGTTTTTTTGTTTATGTTATTTTGCCCTGGCGATGTTCTTCTGGGCCCCCTGTATCCTCCCCCACCAAAAGACCTAGGGGGTGATGGCATTCCTACTGCGCCCCCTTTTATTTGCAACTCTTTTTTGTGGGACTCCACTCAAGCTGAGTCCCAAGATGGCTGTAAACACTTCCTGGCTTTAAGTGTTGGCAGCCAATCACATTTCAGCACTAGGACTGTTGGATCCTTGGAGGATCCGTGTCCCCATACATACAATTAGGTTTTCTATTGATTTCACCAAAACTATTGAATGGATTTATGCAAATTCACAATAGGGTTGCTTTCTGTACCAACAGCTACCTTTCTTCCAAATTTGGTATAATTCCATTCATCATTTTGGGCTGTAATCATGTCAAAAATCTCTATGGGAATTAACATGAAGAAAAACTCATTTTGGGACCCCCCCCTTTTTCTTGGCCCCCGCTTAACAGATCATCATGAAACTTTTGAGACAGCAACTAAAGTGAGCGCCATAATAGTTGAAAAAAAAATTGAGGATTCCTCAAACGATGCCAAAGTTATTGGCAAATGAAACAAATGCTCTTACTATGGAAACTGCATCCTAACTATAACTACCTACTGGAAGTAGGTAGTTATAGTTAGGACCTAGTTTCTATAGGAATTGTTTATAACGTTGGTGCCATTTCACAAATCTTAACAAAATTGTACGTAAATCATACCCTTCTCTGCCTAGTTCTGCATAGAAAGTTTTGGGATGGTCCCAGAAGCAGGGGCAGAGAAAACTGTGGGGGGTTGGAAACATGTTTTCTATGCAACCTCCCATGGAGATTTTAGACATGAATACAGCCCGAACCGTTAAAAAGAATTGCACCAAATTTGGCAGAATGCTTGCTCTTGGATCCCGAAAGAGTGCTTTATGTAATTTGGTGCAAATTCATTCAGTAGTTTTGGAGTTCTTTAAGAAAAAAGATTTATAAATATCTAAGGATGCGGACACTCTGTAGATCCATCAGATCTCATGCTGAGATCTGATTGGCTGCCAACACTTCAACCAGGAAGTGTTGGCAGCCATTTTGGGACTCGGACTCAGACGAGTCTCTATTAAAAAGCAGAAAAAAACATAGGGGGGCAGGGAAGTGAAACCTCTGTTTGCTCAAGCTGTTTTGGAAAAATTAAAATCTCCCGCCAAGTGAGAGCAAACAATAAGCCCACTCCCTGCTGTTGGGAGGAGGAAAATTGCTGATTTTTTCATCTGTTTCACTGCCTGCTTCACAGCACGCAGGAAAACAGATGAAGCAAGTGTTCCCACACACGGAGAGCATATCTTTTGCTGCTCCTTGCATGTGGGAGCAGTGCCAGTTGCTGATAGAGGTAGGGAGCCAGCAGGGACCACAGGGGCGATGGGGCTCCCCTGCGACCCCCAACAAGAACCTGGTGGGTGCCCTGGGTGTGCACTACGGCACCCACCCATAGTTGGCCGGGCCCAAGGGGATGGGCCCTGGGACCGAAACCAGTCTGGGGAGGTGGACCACAATGCCCCACTCCACTGCTGTTAAGAACCAATGCTTCTAACTTCTTGGGCTTGGCGAAGGCAAAGCAAATGTGTTTTCGCAACAATTCTATTGTCAAAAAGATGTGAAATCCTTGGTGCAGGTGAATACATTGTTGATATGTCAGAACTCTATCTTTTCTGTAGTGACTGTGACCAGTGAGTTCTTTCTTGTCATCTCCTGGTGAAAGCAGAGTCCATGGTTCTCCCATTAAATTAGTACAAGTATGCAAATGCGTAAAATCACCTGCAAGCTCCACCCATTTGGCCCGCACCGTCCACCTTAGTGGTAAGCAAAGGTCTTCCTACCATTTCCCACGCTGATGGACAGCTTACCAAAAGGCCCCTCAAGCACATTTTCCACTGTTTTCTGTGACTGTTCTCTATGCAGAGGAATAGGAAGACATCTCCACCAAACAAAGAAGCACTAACTTAACATGGTCATGAGGAAGTGTTCTTATTTGGTGGATATTCACCACTTTTTAGTCTCGTCATCTTCTCTATAGGAGGATTCATGTTATCACAGATTTCTGGAAGAAGACTCTTGATGAACAATCAGATTGCCGAAATCAAACGCATTTCCTTATGGTCCATTATGAAGCTGTAGTTTACAATATGTCCTAGACCTTTTCCCAACGAGGTATCACTAATTTACCAGAAGAAGGTTCTCCAGTTGAATATATATTTTGTGCAAAACTGTGGGCTCTTGTTGGATAAATGGGCAGGTGGGGTACTGTTCTGGACAGTTCCTCGCACAGCTACTGACACACCCACACAGCCACTCAAACACCCAGACAGACACTCAAACACCCACTCAGACACCTATACAGCCACTCTCACATCTGCTCATAGACCCACACAGCCCCTCACACAACCATACAATTACTCACACACCCAGTCACAGGCACATACACCCACTCACACACCTACTCACAGACCCATACAGCCAATCACACACCCACTCATACACCCACATAAATACTCACACACCCACTCATAGACCCATACTGCCATCACACACCCACAAAGCTACTCACACACCCACTCATTGACCCATACAGCAACTCACACATCCACTTACAGACCCATACAGCAACTTGCATACCCACTCACAGACCCATACAGCCACCCACACACCTACCCATTGAACCACATAGGTTCTCACACACCCACTCAACGACCCATCCAGTGTCATGGTTATTCAGCAGTAGCTCAGGTAGAAGGGGTCAATCACACACACCATTAGGGCTTTTCCTCCGTTATCCTATCATGCAGTGACTGGAGAGAGAATGGTACCTGATGGCCTGTACATCATTACACCACCGAGAGACTGCATATCCCAGAAGTCAGTGGGATAGCAGGCAAAAAGGAAAAGCCGGAACGATCCTAGTGTTACAGTTTGCTACATAAGCCCCTCCCTTTCCTGATGTTGGGGTTTGACAATCTGCATCCGGTATCCTGGTTCCTGCTTTCCAAGACGCATGGATTGAAGGCTCTCCAGCGCGGAGTCTGAAGATTCCTGATGGTGTTTTGTAAACAGCCACGCCAGCTGTTTTCCGGATACTTGGCATGCTCTGCGGCTTTGTTTTTGACCAGCTTTTTATTTCGGGTTGTCGGGAGAGATGGATCTCTCCACCCGCCTTTCTTTATTTTGACATTATAGTGTTGTGACGCTGGGGGATGTCCTGCACAGCGTACAAGGATTCCTTCTGTTTTGGTGCACTGTGACTCAACAATGCATGAAGGTGTTTACGGGGCTGTGCTTTCAACAGTTCTCGAACCAAACTGTGATTGTTCATTTCCTACCCTGCGCTGGACGTGCGCTAGAGGTTGGGGAGTCGTGAGAGTTCTCCGTGCCTTGTCCAGTCTCTCTACGTTGTGGAGGTGCTTCCTGAGACAGCCTTTGGTGGTATTTTGTACAATACCCTGTCTTGCACCCCTTTCAAGTTTTGGATAGGTATTTAGGTAGGTTTCTTGCTGCTTAGGGACCGAGACTTGTTCTCTTGTACGTTTCTATTATTTCATGCTTGACTTTTTAGATATAAAGGCTAGTATCCTGAACTTTGTGCTCACTATGGATTACTGAGGCGCTGCTTCAGTTCTGCTTCATTCCTGTGCTGCTGGCATTTGTGTAAGTTGGGGTGTCCTGGCTCGCTGCAGTCATTGTGTATGGTGTTCTTTGCTTCTCTGCCTCACCTTTTTTCCTTGTGTCTCACTGTAGTACTTCAAGGAGTAAGAAGTGGCTCCTGTCCTGAACTCTACACTCTCATCCCTAAGGCCATAGAAGAGGACAACAGATCTAGCTGCACTATTTACTACTTTCTCCATTCCCCTTCCCCGGGGTGTTTTCTCTCAGATCAGTGTCTGTTGGTACACTGTGGGGGTTTATGCTTACGGGAATCAGGGGACCTTACATCTACCCATCATCTCTGCTGGTTGTCATCTCTAAAGGTCAGTGACTTACTTTCTGTCTGACATTGCCTGACATCCAGCCACTCACACACACCCACTCACACACACACAAAACCACTCACACACCCACTCACACATCTATAGAACCACCTAAACACCCACTCACAGACCTGTACAATCACTCACACACCCAAGTCACTGACTCATATGGCAACTCACACACCCACACACAGACTCATACAACCACTCACAGACCCTTACAGCCACTCACACACCCACACAGTCACTCACCAATCCATACAGTCACTGACACACCCACAAAACCCCCCACACACCCATATAGCCACTCACACATCCACTCAGAGACCCATACAGTTACTCACACATCCACTCACTGGCCAATACAGACACTCACACACCTACTCTCAAAGGTTACAGGTTACAGTTAGGAAATACTAAATTTTCAAAAACATAGAAATTCACTAAAAAGGTTACGGGGTGTTATAGTTAGAAAATACCAGTAAAAATCCATAGAAGTTCACTGAAAAAACAAAGGTTACAGGGATGTTATAGTTAGTTAATAGCATTAAAAAAACATTTGAAATTCAATGAAAAAACAAAAGTTAAAGGGACGCTACAGATAGGTTCAGATTTCACACACATGAAACCATAGAATTTCAGCAGTTACAGTTAGCTGTATGCATTGCTTATGATCTCACATATTACATAACTCATGTCATGGTCAGTGACATCACTGGTGACATCACTAATGACATCACTGATGACATCGCAAAAACACTGTAATATTAATTATTAATCAGCAAACCTAAAACATAATGTAAGAAATATACAAATTATTAAAAGCAAATAAATAATTAACACAATCAATTATCTAATTAACCAATGAACATATACAAATTATTACCACATTTTAAAAGTATCCAATAAATAATTAAAACAATTATTTATATAACTATTTATCTAATAAACAAATTAAAACTTATAAAGAGATAATCAATTGAAAAATAAATATTTTAAAAAGTCCCACCCTTTTCTCCTAAAAACCAGTCAACCTGCCAGAACATGAAAAATGCGCATGAAATAGAAAAACACTTAAAATATATTACCAAATAATAAATCAAAACCCCACTAGAAAATAATGAAACATACTTAAAATGAAAATAATCTCAATTTATAATATAAAATCTAAAAAATCTCAACTGCGTACTTAAAAAAGAATAGTATGAACAAGTATTTTTTTTAAACTATATAAAAGACATTAAAAAAAATGATACTCGTATCTTCTATATTCTGTCTCACAATATTTTTGACATCGTAATATTTTGGATATCACAATATTGGTGCCACAATATTTTTGAAACAATATTTTGATGGAATGTCCTTTTGAACACTAGCTGTCAGCAGAAAAAATCCTTTGGGCTATCACAAAATCACGAGCAGGTCTGACAGCCCTCTCAGAATGGCAACTGGATAAGAGAATTTGAAAGTCCTCAAAGCTAAGGAAAACTGTTCAGGTCAAACTTCCCGCAATTTCCCACTACCCACCATTTCTCAGCCACAGTTCTGCCACTCCCCTTGCTACCCATTGCCAAGATTTCCCTGTATGCCTCAACCCAGCATCATATCCCACTACACTTTAAGGAGCCCTTCTGACCGATTCGGATCATGTCGGCCAGATTTCTTTCCGACCGAGCCATTCTGATGGGAAAGGAATCCGACATGAATTTCCGGATTTTGGACGACAGGCTCGGAGAGTCCGTCCGCCATCCGGACATCTCCCAGTACTCCCCCGGCCGCCTCTTTCCGACCGAGGGAGTACGATGGCAGCTTTCACTGCCTTTTCGTGCCGGTTTTTCCGGCACGAAAAGGCAGTCGGAAACTGTCTTTGGGGGCCCCAAGTAGGGCCCCCATGGGTGTGAGGCTGCCGAATGGCAGCCTGGCGGCACCTATGGTGCCCCTCTGTGGATCCCTGCATCCGGTGGCAGGCACCTTGGGTTGTCGCCCACAGGGTGCAGGGATGAACTGCACCCCTGCTTTCAAGGATGCAGGCATGCATTCCGCTCGGAATGCATGCCTGCATTGTCTTGTATACGAGTGAGACCGAACCCTGTTCGGTCGCATCGTGCTAGCAGGGCCATAACCGACGGCAGCAGGTCGGTCGGTTACGGCTCCTGACCGATGTCGGACGGACCTGAGTCCGTCCGACATCGGAATCGGCCCTTAAGTGTGTTGCTACATTCCAAATCCCCCTACTACTTTTCATGCACTACTATCGTTGTGTACAGTGTTCCTTTGCTTTTTAACAAGACCTTTACAATTCAAGTTTCAGTCATATAACTTTTAGTCATTATTTCTTGCAGACAAATTTAACAATGTTGAGTTTTTTTACCACTCTTCCTTAATCTTACCAGCTTTGCTCCCTTCCTTCTTATTTTATCTCAGTGCCAGTGACAGGACACCCTGGGGGCATGTTCACAAGGAAATGGCGCAGCACTGTGGCACATTTTGCAGAACCCGCCTGCGTAATATTGAAAATGCTGTGATGCGCTGTATTCACAAGAATAAGGTGCACCCCTGTGTTTTCCCTTGCGCTAAAAATAGCTGCCTAGCACCAACACAGAAACCCATGCGCCATAGTGCAAGGGTGCCTGCATTGCATGGATGATTCCCTGCATCATAGGCACCCTTGCGCCATGGTGCAAGGGTGCCTGCATTGCAGGGAATGATTGATTATGTGCAGGAAGGGTCAGCTTCCTGCACATAAACAATCTTGAACGGTTATCTGCTCTTTCTATGTGTGTAGCAATGCGGTTTTTCCTTCTACGGCTCGAGGCACTGTAAACAAGTTATGATGGGAAGAAGTGCAACCTATCTTGCTGCCACAAGTGGACATTTAATTATTGGTGCAAACTTTAAGAAAATGACACCATTATGGCTGATATGGCATTGTTGCTATTGTCCAATGCATCAAAGCTAAACTGTTGGAAACAGCTCTACTGACCCATTTGTATTAAAAAAACAAACCCAGTTTAACATGGACTTGGCACCTTGGGATATTTTTGGAGATGGCATCACTTGATGTTGGCGCATTTTCTGAAAAGGAACACTCCACTCCGGCCCTCTTTTAGAGTGTGCTTGAAAGTGGTGCAAGGATGCTAGAGGGCTGAAATTCACCATATATCCCTGCAACAAAAGCTGATGATTATAACTTTTCTCCCAGGAATGAGCTTTAACTGATGTTTTCAGTCCTCTTCACCTGATTTGAGGGCAAAACTGATATTTTAGCCCTGCTCAGAGGAGGTAGAAAGTGTGAGTAAGAGGGCTGGTGTGGGCTTGGGTGGTGAACTGGGGAAGTGGGGGGTCAAGGCAGGCTTCTGCCCGAAGTCCTACAGCATTTTAGGTGTCCAATGTATAACGGCCTGGAATTATTAGGTCTGGAGCCTGAAATATTCGGTTTTGCTGGTGGTGGAATTCCACCCTCAGTTATCTTTTAAGGTAAAATGTCACCATCAGAGCCTCAGTAGGTAAATGACGATCAAGGTGTCCATGCTTTGGGTGCTTCTCCACTTGCCCATCGTCAGATACACATTCATTGCTCTGATTATTACCGTTCAGAACTTGTTTAGATGTTGGAGAAAAATGTGCCACAAGGTCCCAGAAAACCCTTTTCTCGACAAGAAAAGGGGAAGGTGGTCAAATGCCAGCATCTTTACTGTGGTTGCATCCAATTAGCGAGTGATGATATACCAATCTATAAAAAAGCAATGATGCCACTGTGCACTCACTTCTTCTCGAGTTCTCTCTTAGAAAATGTAAACTTCAATCAATCAATCAATCACTGCATTTGAAAAGCGCGCTACATACCCGAGAGGGTCTCAAGGCGCTGGGGAGGGGGAGTGCTACTGGTCGAAGAGCCAGGTCTTGAGGAGTCTTCTGAAGGCCAGCAGGTCCTGGGTCTGTCGTAGGATGGTGGGGAGAGTGTTCCAGGTCTTGGCGGCGAGGTAGGAGAAGGATCTGCCGGCAGCGGTGGTTTTTCGGATGCGAGGGACTGTGGCGAGGGCGAGGTTGGCTGAGCGGAGGCTTCGGGTGGTGGTGTGGAAGCTGAGTCGGTTGTTGAGGTAGGTGGGTCCGGTCTTGTGCAGTGCTTTGTGTGCGTGGATCAGGAGCTTGAAGGTGACCCTTTTGTTGACTGGGAGCCAGTGCAGGCCTCTCAGGTGGAGTGTGATGTGGCTGCGGCGGGGGACGTTGTGGATGAGTCGGGCCGAGGCGTTCTGGATGCGTTGGAGTCGTCTCAGGAGCTTGTTTGTAGTTCCTGAGTAGAGGGCATTCCCGTAGTCGAGTCTGTTGGTGATGAGGGCCTGGGTAACGTTTTTTCTCGTGTCGAGGGGATCCATTTGAAGATCCTGCGGAGCATACGGAGGGTGTTGAAGCAGGACGCGGAGAGGGCGTTGACTTGCCTGGTCATGGAGAGAGTGGAGTCGAGGATGACCCCCACGTTGCGTGCGTGGTCCGTGGGTTCCGGGGCTGTGCCTAGTGACGTGGGCCACCAAGAGTCATCTCAGGCTGATGGGGTGGGTCCGAGAATGAGGACCTCTGTCTTGTCTGAGTTCAGCTTCAGTCTGCTGTCCTTCATCCAGTCGGCTTCGGCCTTCATTCCTCTGTGGAGGTGTGGGGATCTTCGATGAGGGATATGATCAGCTGGGTGTCGTCGGCGTAGGAGATGATGTTGAGGTTGTGTTGTCGTGCGACGTGGGCGAGGGGGGCCACGTAGATATTGAACAGCGTCGGGCTGAGGGAGGATCCCTGTGAGATGCCGCAGATGATCTCGTGGTTTTGGAGCGGAAGGGTGGGAGGCGGACGCTCTGGGTTCTGCCGGAGAGGAAGGATGTGGTCCAGGCCAGGGCCTTCTCTTGGATACAGGCGTCATGGAGGCGTGCTGATAGGGTGCGGTGGCAGACCGTGTCAAAGGCTGCTGATAGGTCCAGGAGGATGAGGGCGGCTGTTTCTCCTTTGTCCATCAGGGTCCGGATGTCGTCAGTGGCGGCGATGAGGGCGATCTCGGTGCTGTGGTTGCTGCGAAAACCGGATTGGGAAGGGCCCAGGATGTTGTTAACTTCGAGGTAGCGGGTCATTTGTTTGTTGACAATCTTCTCGGTCACTTTTGCCGGGAAAGGGAGCAGGGAGATGGGCCGGAAGTTCTTGAGGTCCTTGGGGTCCGCCTTGGGTTTCTTCAGAAGGGCGTTGATCTCGGCGTGCTTCCAGCTTTCTGGGAAGGTTGCTGTCTTGAAGGAACAGTCGATTATTTTCCGGAGGTGGGGCGCGATGGTTGTGCTGGCTTTATTGAAGACGTGGTGAGGGCAGGGGTCCGATGGGGATCCGGAGTGGATGGAGTTCATGGTTTTGATGGTGTCTTAGTCGCTGACGCTGGACCAGACGGTCAGGCGACTGGTGCGAGTGGTAGTCCCAGGGGTGGTGGACTCGGTGGTGGGTGCGGGGGGGTCGGAGTTGAAGCTGTCGTGGATGTCGGTGATCTTGCGGTGGAAGAAGGTGGCCAGGGAGTCGCACAGGTCTTGAGATGGCAGGATGTCGTTGGTGTTGGAGCTGGGGTTGGAGAGTTCTTTCACGATGCTGAAGAGCTCTTTGGTGTTGTGTGTGTTGTTGTCTAGGCGGTCCTTGAAGGCGATCTTCTTGGCGGTCCTGATGAGTTGGTGGTGTCTGTGGGTGGCGCTCTTGAGGGCTGTGTGGTTGTCTGGTGTTCGGTCGTGTTCGGCCATTTCCTCTCCAGCTTCCGACAGGTGTGCTTGGAGATCCGGAGGTCCTCGGTGAACCAGGCGGCTTTCTTGTTGGTGTGGTTGGTTGTAGAGGTCTTGAGAGGGGCGAGGGTGTTGGTGCAGTCGTTGATCCACTGTGTGAGGTTGGTCGCGGCGGTGTCTGGGTCGGTGGGGTCGGTGGGTGGTCTCAGGGTGAGGGCGGTAGTCAGTTGGTCCTTGGTGACCTTGCCCCAGCAGCGGCGTGGTAGCTGTTGGGTGCGGTGGGGTGTGGTGGGTTTTCTGAAGGTGAAGTGGACGCATCTGTGGTCGGTCCAGTGTGGTTCAGTGGTGTGGTTGAAGGAGACGTGGGGGCTTGCGGAGAAGATGGGGTCGAGCGTGTGTCCAGCAGCATGAGTAGGTGTCGCTACGATCTGTTTGAGTCAGCGGTTGGCGAGGTTGTTGATCAGGGCGGTGGATTTGGCGTCGTTGTTGTTCTCGAGGTGGAAGTTCAGGTCCCCGAGGAGGATGTAGTCCGTGGAAGCGAGGGTGTGGGTGCTGATGAGGTCGGCGATGGTGTCAATGAACTCTGGGCGGGGTCCGGGAGGTCTGTAGATGAGAGTTCCTCTGAGGGTGGTGTTGGGGTCGGTGTGGATCTGGAAGTGCATGTGCTCGGCGGTGGTGAGGGTGTCATCGGTGTTCGTTGAGATTTTGATGGAGTCTTTGTGGATGATGGCGATTCCTCCTCCCACTCCGTTGGTGCGGTCTCTGCGGGAGATCTTGTAGCCCTGTGGTATGGCTATGGCGATGTCTGGTGTTGAGGTGGCGTTCAGCCAGGTCTCCGTCAGGAAGGTGACGTCGGCGGCGGTGGAGTCTAGGAGGTCCCAGAGTTCGATGGCGTGCTTGCGAGCGAAGCGGGTGTTGAGGAGGATGCAGCGGAGGTGGTTGGGTTCTCTGGCTGGTTGTGTGGAGGGTTGGATGCTGGGGAATCTGCAGTTCCGGCAGGTGAAAGGCCCCTGGGTGCGTTTCGGGGCGGCCCGGTAGCAGGGGTGATCTCGTCTGGTGTTGAGTGCGTGGAGGGTGCTTGCGTCGTAGTTCAGTCTGGCGTTGCAGGGGTGCGGGGTCCAGGGGTTCTGGCGCTGGGTGCGGTCCAGGCGCGGACGGGCGCAGACAGGCTTGCCTCAGGCGTGCCTTCGGCGCGCCAGCGGCGCACCCGCTGCACGCATCCACTTCGCGGCCTCCATATGAGGGCAGAGGGAGGGAGGAGCAGCTGGGAGGTGGGAGCGGGGCGGCCAATGGGAGTGAAGGGGGCAGGGCCGCAGGGGCTCAGCGGCAGGGAAAAAACCCGGGGAAAACCTGGGGAAAAAATGGCGGGAAAAGACGGCGGGAGAGGGACAACAGAGCACAGGGGTACAGAAAGCAAAACACAGGGGCACAGAATGAAAAAACAAAGTGGCACAGAAAGCCAAGCGCAGGGGTACAGAATAAAAAAGGGAGCGAGCAGTCAGGCGGCAAAAGCGGCAACGGAGGTTCAACCCACAGGGGGCTGCGTGGCGGATGGGGGGAGCGACCTGCCTGGTGACAGGGTCAAAGGTCACTCTCTACCACCGCTTCGCAGCCTCCATATGAGGGAAGAGGGAGGGAGGAGCAGCTGGGAGGTGGGAGCGGGGCGGCCAATGGGAGTGAAGGGGGCGGGGCCGCAGGGGCTCAGCGGCGGGGGAAAACCAGGGGAAAAAACAGGCAGGAAAAGACGGCGGGAGAGGGACAACAGAGCACAGGGGTACAGAAAGCAAAATACAGGGGCACAAAATGAAAAAACAAAGTGGCACAGAACGCCAAGCGCAGGGGTACAGAATAAAAAAAAAGAAGCGAGCAGTCAGGTGGCAAAAGCAGCAACGGAGGTTCAACCCACAGGGGGCTGCGTGGCGGATGGGGGGAGCGACCTGCCTGGTGACAGGCTCAAAGGTCACTCCCCCCATCCCCCAAACTTGTGCATACATGTCAATACACCATGTCCATTAGCGTGTTTGTAAATGATCCAAGAGTGCTGGAAGATTCTTGAGGTGGTGCAGCCAAAAAATGACAGAGATCCGCTAAAAATGTTAGCAAGATCTGAATTCTTTTGGATCAGGAAATTAGAGGCAATGCATCCTTTGGGAATGAATGACAGATTGGAATATCAATGCTTTCTATGAACTCTATATAGACTGACTTGAAACTGATCTTCTATTACAGATTGTTGTTTGTAATTGTATATCACATACGTATACAATTTTGAGCATGTTTAGTTTAGTTTTATATACCGGGTTTTCCGTCTGTCACGGGCTTACTTTATTTATACACTGTAAATGAACTTTATTGATACACTGGAAATGCAAATATATTTCACTTCAACAGGGATTTCCCTTTAAATGGGAACGGTATGACGAACTCACGTTACACGTCACAAGCAGCGAGCCGTTAGCTGTACCTTTGTTGAGGCGCAATGCGAGCACTCCGGTAAGATCCTCGTCTTTGTTTAACCTTAACTATCACCTCATGGGCATTGACCTGTTTGTTTAAATACTTACAGCAACTTTAATGCTAATCGCAGTATGCTGAACCAATCAGGTTTTGTTTAGGCGCAATTCGAGCACTTCGAAAGATCTCCGTTTTCACTCAGACATAATTGTTACTGTTTTTCGATTTCAGACTTGGTTTACTAATGGGACCGATACTTGATCACTTACAAAAGCACATTTGATTAAGTGTGGCACTTTTTGACAGTTCGTATGAAGTTTTTACCCCATACCATACTTTTTTCACAATAACAATTTATTTTTCACAGAACTATGCTTGTCATCACACACGTCCTGTTTATTGATCACTGATCATCTATTTGTATGTTTGGTATTAACACGCACCATTTGGAACGTTTGCAACAATCCATTTTTTGTTTTTAGTTTAATCATGTGTGGATAGTTGAGTTGAGCCTACTTTTCATCCATTTTGTAGATCTACAAGAATAACCCCTAATGAAGGGTCAGTCACGACCCGAAATGCATTGGGTTGTATACAGATTGGATGCTAACCAGCAATGAACATATGTTACTCCATATGAATTATGAATATGAAAAGTGATACATATTTACTGGAATGAATACATTTCCAACATCGGAGATAACCATAGTATGAAGTATTATTATCATGTGAATTGTTGAACTAATGTTGAGAAACCTTGGAGTTTCTGATTAAGTGTGCCAGTCAGCTTGGAGGGATCTCCCTTCCAGCACTCTTGGATGATATACCAATCTCTGGCATCATGATCGCCACTAAGGTGGCATGTTGGACCATCTCTACCTTTGACTAGACTGCTGCTGGCACACATACCATATTTCCCTAGAGTGGTGACCTCACAATACGTCATTAGAGACACTGCTTCCAGTACTGAGCGTGTCTCCTGCAAAATAAAATGCTAACGTGTGTTAATCTAATTTGGCCAATGGACACAAATCAAGACTACAATTCCCAGAATGCATAAGGTTTTCACAAAAAAGTAAACAGTGTCTGGAGTGATGCAGGAGGTGGCGGTCACCCTATTTGTCACCTGCACTACTTCTCTTACTCTAGCACCTGCAATGGGGGCATTGCAAATAAGATGGTGACTTGCCCACATCCCACGCTCCTCTTCAATTCTGCTAGTATTAATCATTATTGCATTTGCTACTGTCGTCTTACACATCAGTGCATCAAAAGGCTCCGCTGCGCTGTGCCGGGTGCAGTAGTTCAAGTGAACAGAGGAGCGGGGTGCAAAGTGTTGTGATCGCACATGAAACTGATTTGGGCCCTGAGGGAGTTTCTGATGTATTTCATTAGCATTTTTGGCACCAAGTCTTGCATACTGCTGCCAAAGATCCCATTCACAATAGCACCATGCTGCTCTGCTGCTGAGTGTTCGCCTGCAACTGGGATTCTGACAGTTGTTATTTTAATGCATGAAATAAAGCTATTCCTTCAGACAGACTGGCTCTCAATCGTCATTAAGGCTCCCAGTTTCCAGCTTTTACGGATTTTTACAAAAAATACAGACAGGAAAACATCTGTATCTCTGCTTGTTTGTATTTTTAAATATGGAAAGAAACATAAAAAAAATCACCCTTTCTGTGACCTTTGAATGCTGTCAAGCAGCAAATAACTGTGCAGACTGACATGCAGGGGAGTGAATAAAGGGGCACGTTTTGCCAATGAAGCTTTAAGCAGATGCCGGCGTGCACATGGCTGTGCTTAAATGTTAATGTCATATGAGCGCATGATTGAATCAGTGTATATGGCTTCTTAATGCACTACAACCGTCCATTTACACGTGCATCTTTATCGGTGAAATACATGTGCAAAATACTAGTTACTGGCTCCTTTGTTCACAAAACACGAAATAAATATGAATAAACGAAGATAAAAAATACAAAACATATGTATAAATAACCAAAGACCGAAATGTCTAAAAAAATAAATACCATGATAAAAGAATGGCCTGTTCATAATAAATCGCATTATGCTTGGCAATGCTTGTGTGTTGGTTCCAGATACTGCTGCTTCTGGCCAGTCTACTCTGTTAATGCTTGCTGAAGCTGCATGAATGCGACACGTCTGCAGTTAAGTTGTGTGGCTGAAAACCAACACTCTTTATAAAGCTTCCTTTATGATGCTTAGCCACGTGCTCTATGTTGACATCAACAGCTATGAAAAGTCAGGGCAGCTTTCATCCAGCTCTTGAGCATGGGTCTTTTAAATTACTTCTCACTCTTTACAACAAAAAGCGCCAAAGTTCAAAGCAAGCATGACGGAGATCAAAAAATATCAGCCAGAACAAGCAGATAATGAATAGAGCTGATAGAACGCAACAAGCACAGTAAAACACGATTAAATAATGATACACTCAATGCACAAAGGCCTATTATGAGATGGAAAACACTCTACAGACACACAAGGGCAAACATAAACGAATGAGAAATACATCAAGCTATTCTTCATAAAGAACACAAAATACTTGACATGGAAAAGTATGGATACAGAATGACTAAAGCACACGTTTGTAGGCTATATTCCACAATACTCCCCGCTGGAGGAAGAGGATCTCCACATATCATTGGTCACTCCTGTGGCCCTCAATTTGCAATGTTTAACAGAATGCAGGTTTGTTTGTTGTCCCAAAACAATGGGACCCTCACAGTTTCTTCAGGTTGTTGTTTGTGGTTGTTTCAATTCTTCTAGGACATTTTGCCATCAGTAATTGCACAGTTTTGCACAATACCTGCACAGTTTTGTAAAATATGTAGGTTAGGTGAGAAAGCAAACATATTACTAATGGTAATCTTTAATACTCCGTATCACGAGGTCCTCATCATAGTCATCACTTATGAGGCTCTGCCCTCTTGCCAGCTCCTTCCCATGTCCATTCTCTGTCACAAACCCAGACACCTCATGTCTTTATAAGCAACATTTATAGGTGCCCTGATGGAGTGCGATCTGGGAATAGAGTGAGACCAACCTCTACGATGACCTCTCTGATTTCTACCACAACAAACTACGGTAGACGACATCATCAACAACCTCCCACCACCATCAGGGATGCCCACCCTCTAATGAACTGGAGCCCACTCACCATAGAAGACACTTCTGGAATTATGCAGACCATCCATTCAGAGACTCCCACAGACCCTTCACCTGGAAAGAATACTGATCAGTGCCAACTGCACCATAGTTATCAACTCCTCCATCCTTAGCGGAACCGTCCCATATAACTGAAAACATGCAGAAGTCATAGCTCTCCTAAAGAAATCTTATGCAAACCTGCAAGAACTCAGCACCTACAGACCCATCTCGCTCCTTCCTTTACCGTCCAAAGTCCTGGAGAAAGTGATCAACATTCAACTATCCACCCATTTAGAAAGGCACCACCTCCTGGACTTCACCCAGTCAGGGTTCCGCAGCAACCACAGCATAGAAACAGCCCTCCTGGCAGCAACAGCAGTGGCGGCAGCTTCGGAGTGGAGGTGGTGAGGAAGGCAGGTGGTGTGGAAATGGATTAAAAAAAAAGATACCTACCTTTTTCTTCGCCTCTCCTCCGTCCTCTTCAGGTCTACTACAGCACCGGAGCACTCCGGCTTCTGGACTCTCTCAGCCAATCAGGTCCCTGCAGAGACAGCGTCCTGATTGGTCTGAGTGTCCTGGGGAGGCTGGGCATGTTCTCCATGGGGCTGTGCAACACAGCCCAATGGAGAACATGCCAAGTGCGCATGACAGTTTGGCTGGCCCCAAACTATCATGTGCACTTAGAGGAGTGCAAACCACTCCTCACTCTGCTTGGCGTCACGGAGCCCAGGTCCATCTCCCCTGGCTCTGATTTCCTCATAGAAAAATTAAATAACATCCTGTTATTATCATTTTATTTTTTATTGGTGCACTGCCTAAATAGCAGTAGGGCGATGCTCCTCCGCCTTAACGGAGGAGCCGCCACTGAGCAACAGATGACATCTGATCCATCATGCACAGAGGTGAAACCGCAACTCTCAGCCTTCTCGACCACTCAGAGGCCTTCAATACCGTTTCCCATGGCACTCTCATTTACAGACCCCTGTACTCGGGAATTCAAGATCCCAGCCTGAGATGGATCGCCTCCTTTCTCTCCAATAGAACTCAACAAATCAGATTCTCCCCTTACACTGCTGAACACAAGAAGCTTGACTGTGGAGTCCCCCAGTGTTCCTCCCTCAGCGCAACCCTGTTCGACGTGTACATGGCACCCCTAATCCTCATTCTAAGAGCCCATGGCATCAACATTGTCTCTTATACTGATGACACTCAGCTCAGCCTCTCCCTCACTGACACAATCAATACTACCAGAACTAACTTCACCTACTGCGTGACCAATGTGGCCAGCTGGATGAGAGAGAACTGCCTTAAACTCAACACGGACAGAACAGAGATCCTGATCTTCAGACACAACAACTCCTCATTGGACTCCTCCTGGTGGCCATCTGATTTAGGTCCCAAAACGGACCTACCGAGACCATTCCAGAAATCTTGATATCATCTTCGACGACCAACTCACAATGAACAAACAGGTCAAAGCTGCAATCACATCCTGATGCTTTACTTTTAGAATGCTTTGCAAGATTTTCAAATGGCTCCCCATGCAGCCAAGATGCATGATTACCCAGGCCTTCATAACCAGCAGACTCAATTACCCCAACATATTCTACCTTGGCATCTCCAACTAGCTCATGCAAAGACCGCAGACCATGCTAAACACCACCACCAGACTTATCCTAGACGTCCCCAGAAGTGCTCACATCACTCCCTGCCTTACTGAACTACAGTGGCCACCCATCCAGAAATGCTACCAAGTCAAGCTGCTCATCCACGCCTAGAAAGCCTTCCACAACACAGCCCCAAGAATACCTCAATGACCGACTGCAACTCTATCAACCTTCCAGAAAACAATGCCCTACCTCTCTTACCCTTGCACGGTACCCTGCATCAGCAGAAGCAAGATAGGAAGGCGTGCCTTCTCCTTTGTCACTGCAAATAACTGGAATAAACTTCCTTAACACACCAGGTCAATTCCTTCACTTCTCAACTTCCGCAAGAAACTAAACACCTAGCTGTTCAACTAGCAGTTCTGCCTAGCCTACGTTCCTGCTGTAGCTGCTGGATGCTCTCATGGCTCATAAACTGTGCCATACCTAAAACATAACATACCTTTTTTATCATCATATCTCATCCTATACATCTTTTGTGGGCATATCAATAAGCCCCTGAGGGAACAATACCATTACTTATATTTATTTATTCATATTTATTCATATAAACATTTCCACTCGAAACAGATTGCGTGAAAATACTTGATTGCATCTATTTCACTCTCATAGCTAAAGTTAAAAAAACCCACCCTTGTTCAGTTCTAATCTATAATGTGCTACTAAAGTATTTGTCAATGGCCGGTGTATCGGGCGTGTTATAATCTGAGAAGCCTTGACCCTGAATAATGAGCGGTCCCTTTCTGTAGCCACCCTAATGACAGAGAACTGCCTCCAGTCAGTAGAAGCTTTGGAAAAGAGGCCGCATCTGATGGAGGAAAAGGGAAATGCTACCAAAAACCTCCAGGTGGACACAGAGAAGGGCTGGACTTAGCTGAGGGGAGCAAAAAACAACTGAGCACAGCAGTAGGAAAATAACCAGTTAGCCAACTAAAAATGAATTAGATACATGCATAGGAACACAACGACATCTGAAACTTAAATACTAGTATATTACTTGGAAAGGAAAGGACAACTTCAGGAACTGATTCCGCCATCTTGGAATTGGGAAATCCCAGCAGAAACAGGATTGACAAGACATCATCTTAAATTGAGAATTATTATATTCATCCAAGATGGTGCCCGTCACCGTGGGCCGCCAAAGAGAACCCTAAGCTGGCATGGTTCATGCTGTACCCGCCAGCAACCCCCACACCAGCTCACAATGCCCTTGAGAAAGACTGTTGTCCCTGGGCAGTTAAGGTCTGCCCGGTCTCTTTGTCCTGCACGCCCACTGCAGAGGAGAGAAACAGAGTGCGGCATGAGCAAGAAGCAGAGCTCCCAACAGTATTAGGAGTAGATCAAATAGTTGCCCTACATAGCTTCTTAGTGACACCCCAATTAGTTCTGCTCAGGCTCTAGACAGTCTTGCAAATTCTCTGGAATGTCAGACCCATCCGAAACATCAGCTTGAGTGATGGCGTTCTTTACCCATCTACTCAAGTTGCTTTTGCCATCTTTTGTCCTTTATTTACTTCCCTATAAGCTACAAATAAAGCATTTGTAGACCGAAATTAGTTGATCTCAGACAAATACACCAACAAAGCTCTCTTGGCATCTAAAGACTGGGGAACCCCTGAACTTGAAATATCATCCACCAATGGTTGAATAATCTCCTGTGAACAATTAAACAGCTGCAGGATCTTAGGTCTAAACTTAAGGACAGGCCTCAGAATCTTCCCATCTGGTAGGAACTTGAAATAAGGATAGTTTACTGTCAATGCCCCTAGTTCCCCCAATCTCTGCACTAATGTTGTAGCCAACAACAAAAAATAAATTTGCCTAGACGCATGCAGTATCTGTCACATCGAAAGGCACAAAAGGTTTTCTTGTGAAGCTTTAAGAATGACTGACAAGTCCCAGGAAGCTCATGAACGATTAACTACTAGTCTTTCCAACCTAAAACTCTTCTATAAATTAAAAACCAAAGGAATAATCTTGGAATTATTTCCAGGTGGTTCTCTGAAACCACTTACCACTGTCCACTGGCAACTAGGAATAAGCCACTCATTCCTCTGTCACTGAGGACCAATGATCCAACAAATGGTACATTACTGGTTTCAAATAATGATGTGACAAATGAACCACTGCAGTTGTTTGCATTATCCCCATTAACCTTTAACCAATGTCTGGTTGTCACATTCTGTAGTGACATGATTTTGGCAACCTGAGTCTGCAAGGAAGGAATCTTGCCTACTGGGAGAAATACTTGGCCCCTCTGTGTGTCAATAATAGCACCAATTAATGCTGCTTTCTTCACTAGGTATGAAACTGGAATTTAGATACGTCACTAAGAATCCCAGTAATTGCAGACAGGAGCACACCTTCTTCACACTGGCACCCACCTTCAAAAAATAAGAATCAGATATCAGTCTTGCATCAAGATAAGGAAACAGATGAATATAAAATAGGTTCTGAGACCTTCATAAAGACTCCCTCAAGCAGCAACCACAATTATTGTCAAGGTGAAATACAAGCAAACCCGAAAATAACCTGTGCTTAACCCTCTGGTAGCTCTGCACGAAAGCAGGCAGGCTTAACCTAAAGGAACTGTGTAAAATGTTTATGCAGCGCACAAACAACAACAAAGTGAAAACAGAACACAAGAAAAATCCCACACCAATCTGAGAAATAGAGTAAAATATTATAAAATACTTGACACCTAAGCAATAAGAATGCAATCACAATTTTAAATGTTTGTGTAAAAATAGTGCTTAAAAGCACAAAGTGCCAATTGTGGTTATCTGTTCACGACAGACTGGGATAAAGTCACAAGTTCAGGCCGACTGTGATGGAGTGCAGGCCGAATACAGGGGCCAAGTTAGTACCAATCCTGGTTGTGGTGCATTGCACAATCGCGGTTTCTGAGGAGCAATGTGAGGTCAGTAACGAGAATGCATTGTGTAGTGGCGGTTCCAATGAGCTGCAAGGCCTGAGATGCAGGCTTGCGTCATGGGCACGCCAAGGTGCATTGGGTTTGCATCATGATGCGTTGGTTCTGGTAGAGACCACAGCAGGTCTGGCAGAGCAGCTTTAGTGACGTTTTTTGAGGTGAGCCTGCACACCAGTATAACGTTTGTGTACTAACACTAAAATTTTTGACAAACCTTGAATGAAAATTTGTTTGTGTGCTTGCACGTGTGGGATGTGAGTGTGCATCCCAGAGTAATATGTGTTTGAAGTAGGGGTCAGGGAAACCCTGGCCTGCGTGCCGCACAACTCGAGGACACTAAGGTCTCTTTGAATTTAAAACCTAATAAATCACACTATAACCAATTTCTTAAAAAATGGTAAAGACAGAAGAGGATACAATCTATAAATGCAAAATAATCTGCTTTTCTTTAATCAAATCATGTGTTCTTATTGACTTCAAGCTGAATAAAGAAATATGTTATACAATCACATATTTGTTTTAAGCAATGTACATGAATTTCATCAAAATGCAATTCAATATAAACGAAAATAACTCCCAATGCATTTCGGGTTCAATAACAACCCTTCTTCAGGGGCTAAATGGGTACAATCTGTGATTGTAATGCTTGTTATGGTTTCTTTAACGTCGTCTTCTAGATCTACAAACAACAATCAAAAAAGCTCATGAGTATCAAATGAAAGGAGGCGTTGGCTGTTTTACACGTCAGAGATTAGGATTTTCACATTAGTAGACCCTACTACCATGCCGAAAAAGTGCTCGAAGAAAGGAGATAGTACTGTGAAGTGTTTCAGTGAATGCGATTGAAACCAAGTGTTTGAAATCCGAGTTAATTTAGTGGGAACGCCCTGTGCAAGACCACGAGTTCCGTACGGGGTGACTTCGTATCAAAGATATATTTACCGGTCAGTGCTTTGGTTTTCTGGCTGAACTCAGTTGGCAAGTGATGATCTGTAATGGATGTGTGAGAGTGAGCTTCAAATCAGAATACACGGGTGTTATGAAACGTGAAACGTGATCTTGGGTAACATGCTCTTACCAGCAGTGAAATCGTAAATGCGACTCCCCTGTTTTCATGAATTCGTTTTGTTAAAGCGTCAGCGTGCTAAAGGAATATGAAAATCGAATTCAATTTGAAGTTTATTTGGGTATCGGAGAATAAATCTGTGAAGGGTTGAGGATTGCGAAAGCAAAACTGTGTCTCACCTGTTTCCGTAGTGCAAGAGCATCTGTGAAGTACGAGTGAAGCATTCCAATGAATCGCGTAGAAGGCGTGGCGTATAACGCCTGCCAAAGGTATTTAATGACGCGTTCATCAAGTATAAAAATGGAAGACAGACTCCTAAACTATGACGGGGGCGTTTCAACTAGCCCTGTTTGTTTTAAGAAAAGGTGCCTATTGATGAAATGACAAATAAAGTTGTATAGATACAAATAAAAAAATGGAAATGTGAGGAGTGTGAGAACCAAGGGTGATAGGATGGTGAAAAATAAAAATGAAAATAAACGGAGGGGTACTGCGTGCAAATCCTTTACAGTTGCTTGAATCTCAGTTTTGATCGTGAATTAAGCTAATATAAATGATTAAACAAAACATAACATCTCGTAATGGTCATTTAGACCTCCTGGGATCACTGTGCCAAGAAACTTAATCCAATAAGTTTCTCTGCATGCTAAAACCGTGTTGGTGTCTGTGTGAGTGGTTGAGAAAATGCGTTCTAGAATTGTAAATCTAAGTTGTGGAATTGTGTGTTGTGCTTGTGTCCAATGTGCTGCTAAGGAGGAATTCAAATTTGTATTCCGAATTCGACTCTTGTGCTCAATAATCCTAGTTTTAATTTTGCGGCTGGTTCTGCCAACGTATACCAAGCCACAGGGGCATTTAATGGCATAAATTGCCCCCTCTGTGTTGCAATCCGAGGTGTGGTGTAAAGGAATCTGTTTTCCTGTGTGGGGATGGGTGAAAAAATTGCCTGTAATCACATTGCCACATTGGCCACAGTTGTGGCATTTTTTCATTCCTGAAAATTGTGTAGTCCTTCTGTGGGGTCTCGTTTTTAGCAACTCCTTCAGATTTTTGGAGCGAGTATGTGCAAAAATAGGAGGTTCCTGGAATAAACCAGAGAAATCTGCTTCAGACTCAATAATGTCCCATCGTTTAAGAATGGCAGATTTAATTTGTTGGGATTGGGTTGAAAATTTAAGTACAAACACTTCTCTTTTTGTTGGGTTCTTTTGAGTTGTGGACAACAAGTCCTTACGTTTTTTTAACGATACTTTCAATTCAGCTTCCTTGAGTATGTCTTCTGGATAGCCGCGTTCTTTGTATTTTTTTATCTGATGTTTTATGTCATTTTCACATTGTTGTGCGTCTGAAGTTATTCTTTTGACTCTTATGAGTTGTGATACTGGCAGATGTTTTTTTAGAGAGTATGGGTGTCCGCTTTGAAAATGTAGAGTATTGTTTACATCGGTAATTTTGTGGTAAACAGTTGTTGCAAGATCTTTCTCAGTTTTGTGAATTTCAATATCGAGAAAATGGATCCTTGAAGGTTGAATATCATAAGTAAATTGGATTCTGGGATTGCAGAGATTCAGTTCCGTTATGCTTTGTTCCAAAAGACTCTTCGTGCCTTTCCATACTACTAGTATGTCATCGATGTAACGAAGAAAAATAACAGCATTGGTGCGCCAGATCGGATTTTTTAGTATGTGCTGATGTTCAAAGTAGGCCATGAATGTGTTCACGTACGATGGGGCTCCGGGAAAGCCCATGGAAGTACCCGTGATCTGTAAATAATACTTCTCCTGCCATGAAAAATAACTGTGATAGAGAGAAAAATGTAATAGTTCAAGAAGAAAAATGCGTTTGTCTTTTGGTATTGATGATTGCAATAGTCTCCATTCCACCGCTTCAAGTCCCTCGTTGTGTGCTATGGGCGTATATAGTGCAACCACGTCTATGGTACACAACCAATGCTCTTCTTCAAAAAGGTGTTTTACCGCTTCCAATTTGAGCAAACAGTCGGTGGTGTCTTTAATATATGTCTCCCATGATTGTACCAATGGTTGAAGATGATAATCAAGATAACGTCCAATTGTTTCATGAATGGACCCACAGCCCCAGACTATGGGTCTAAAGGGAGGATTAGTCTTGTGCTTATGAATCTTCGGGAGCATATATATGTGTGGAACTTTGGGTGTCATATTGAAAAGAAATTTACGTGTGTTTTCGTCGATGTGACCATTGTCGACTCCCCGTTGTAGGATGTTGGTTAGTAGTTTCAAAAATCCATTAGTAGGGTCTTGTTCCAACACAATGTATGTGTCCGGATTGTTAACATGTTCATTGACACTCGTCACGTAGTGATCAGTGTCTAGAACAACTAGGGCTCCTCCTTTGTCGGCAGGTAAAAAAGTTAAAGTTTTGTCTTGTCTCAGGGTGTTAAGAGTCCGTGATTCTTTGCGAGATAACTTGGAATATCGAGGTTTGATGTATCTGATGTTTTCCAGATCTTTTTTTACTAAAATCTCGAATGTGTCTAATGATTTATGAGAAAGTGGAGACATGAATTTGCTCTTGGGTCGAAAAGGTTGTGTGTTGAAATCGCTCTCTTCATTGGAGGTGTTGATGGAAAAGAACCATCTTAATCTTAGTTTCCGCATGAATTTGAACAGGGATATTTCTGTTTCCAATTCATTGGAGATGTACGTTGGGACGAATGAGGTACCTTTGTTTAAGACATGTAGTTCTTCTTTATTCAACCGTTTTTGGGAAATGTTCACAACTAAGGTATGGTCTTCTTGGTTGTCCTCTGTGGCAGCTTTAGTGCCATTTTCAAGGGTCCAGGACTGGAGCGGCACCGCTTGGGAAGTTAGAAAACACAACAGGCAGAGTATAGGTGTAGAGGTCAAATGGTTGGAGCCTTTTCTGTTCCTGAGGCACTGATCAGGAAGCAAGTCAACTAGATTTTGGAGTCACTCTGTTGGTCCTGTGTTTAAGATGCAGGCCCAGTCCTTCTGAATTAGGCAGCGGGGCAGTGGTGTAGCAGGGCAGTCCTTAGGTCCAGAAGTGTACAGAAGTGGTGGGTCTGAGTGTCCAATACTTATACCTGGTGCCCACTTTGAAGTGGGAGAAGCTTCTACAGAGGTGTCTGGAATTTCCTGCCTACCTGCACGTGCCCCAGCTTGTCTGTCGGCACAACAGACTAGTGTGAAACCCATTGTGAGTGTGCTAGGGCAGAGTCTTTGTAATGTGCAAGTTTGGTAGTTATAGCTACTTGTCCTAATAAAGTCAGAGATGGTCCATCCTGGTAATACACATTCCCCCTTTGTTTCACTGTCTGGGAGTAATGTACAAAGTCCAATTTGCCAGATACCCCTAGTCATGTGACCCAGGATACAGGCTCCAGGCACCAAATGGTTGGGACAAGAAAATGCAAACCTTCTAAAAGTGAAACACAGAAAAGGTGATGGGAGGCTGCTTGCAATACTTATACCCACTTGCAATAGCTCAGGGTAGCACTCCGACCCATAGTTCTTTTACTCACCATACCACCGCAGTTTGGACCCAGCTGTATTCAAATCAGTCTTCACCGTGTTCCTCATTGGAACAGTTCAGCCAAACTGCCAAGCTAGATCCTCCCTGAACCAGAACACAAGTAACCCAGGACAGGTTTAGCTCCAGTTATAGGCTTATCAGCCGAGTACAGCTTGGTTCCAGTGACACAGTGATCATGTGACCCATGCTTTGGCATACCCATACCACAAATTAACTTTCTAAAAATGTATTTTCTGAAATGTGAGTTAAAATCACACTTTTCCATTAAAGAGGGAACTCAATTACAATTCTTTAGGCACTAAACTTGATATTCCTACCTGCTACCAATTGAACATTATCATTTATTAGATGCAATAAGGTAACCCAATCTTAATCTATGGGAGAGGCAGGCCTAGCAGGAGTGAAAATCAAATGTAAGAGTTTTTACCACCAGGACATGTAAAGTTTACAAGTACAAGTCCAACTTTTTAAATACTTATGGGCTGTTTAGGGCTTCTCCTAGGGGTATCTTATATATAATAAAGAGGAAGGTTTAGGCATGACAGGTTTATTTTGCCAGGTCGATATGGCAGTCTAAAACTGCACACACAGGCTGCAATGGCAGGTCTGAGACATGTTTAACGGCTACCTAAATGGGTGGTACAATCAGTGCTGCAGGCCCACTAATATTATTTAATTTACAGGCCCTGTATACATAAAGTACCACTTTACTAGGGACTTAAAAATAATTAAAACATGCCAATTGGCTGTAAGCCATTTTTCCACATTTAAAGGAGAGAGCACAGGGCTTGTAGCAATGGAGTGCTAATACCAACAAAAACAAATTCAGCAAAAACAGGAGGAGTAAGGCAAAAAGTTTAGGAGGGAAGACCACCCTATGTCTGACAGATCTAACACCATTGGAGACCAGAACAGATCAAATGGGAGTGCCTTGAATTGAAAATATCTCTCCTGTATCACAAACTTCAGATACTGCTGACTGTCTACCCATACATGCATCCAGAAAATACAAGGTCTCTAGGAAGCCTTGCTTTATCAACATTGGGACTACCATTTGCAAAGTTAACATCCTGAAAGGAACTTATTGAACAACTTCACCACTAATACCAGCCTGTTTCTCCTGCCTGGCTTTGGTATCAAGAAAATGGCTGAATACACCCTGCACCTTTTTCTGAGAGTCTGGTAGTTGAACAGTGGCCCTGTTTGTAGCAAGATCTGAACTCCCACCAGTATCACCCTTTTCTTAGCTGGATCCTATGCCACCATAATGGAGTGAAAGTAATGTTGTGGAGAATGATTTGAAAATTATATGATATAACCTTCTCTTAGCCCCACTAATCTGACATTATTCACACCTATTCCACATAAAAATCCATCACCTGAGCTCCCAATGCCTCGCACAAGCAGAAAGGATTCATTGGTTTGTTATGAGTTGGACTGCAACCCAGATTATGAGACGAGCGCAGTACTCAATCACAGGCTCTGCTCTGAAATGGATGTTACTTTCCATACAGTTCCTGCCCTGGCTTTTTCTGATAGAACAATTTTTGCACAGAAGGGGTTTTAAACAGGGAAAGCATATTCCTCTCCTTTGTCTACCTTTTTTCTATCTCATTGAAAAGTGAATCATACAACTTATCCCCACAGAAAAGGTAACTGATGTTTCAAAGAAATGTATGACTTCTTCACTTTCCAAACTTTGAACCACAACACTGTCTGTTGCCACTGCCCTGATGATGTTGCTGTGGCCAAGAGGGTGTTGAAACAGTGTCCAAGAAGAATTGAGCCACAAGTACTATCTCCCCCAGAAACTACTTAGGGTCCTTATCTTTTTACAAACAGTCAAAAGTGTCTGAAAGTTCTTCAACATTGCTTGTGACAGAATAGGTAGCATACGTGTTTGCTCTGAATGCAAAATGTAATGCCGAAATAACACCTCATGGAGGCTCGCTTCACTGTCTTTCCATTAGACTCAGAAGAGAGAACTCCTCCAAAGTCAGAAATGAAATGGAAGCTATACTCGACAAAATAAGGTTTACTTTTGGCACCTGGGAAAGTTCATATCCCCTTGGACAAATTGATACATTTTTGCTACAAATCTGAGAAAATAAAGACTTCTCCAAATCCTTCCACTCTTTTAGGATCATGGATCATATCAAACCATGGAATGGTAGAGTATAAACCTGGGGCTGATTACTGTGTAAAAAAAACTTCCACACCATGGTGAGGTTTTACCTGGAACTTTAAAGTCACTAATCTGTGAAATTACTTCCAGCAGTCATTACCCTTACCTTCACATCGCTTTAGGGCCCTCATCCATATGCATATCAGAGTCCGATGTCTGCAGGGGAGTGGCCAAGCCTCCAACCTAAATCGCTGCACAGCATTGAAGCTGTGATGGAACTGGCCCTTAAAACTGCTGGAATGGGCCCTAACATGCACCTGCCACCATCCTGACCAAGATCTAGCTCCCCTCTACCTGGTGGTGCATGTCTGGTGGTGTTCTGGGGCGATTTGGAGCTGTGATGGTGGTGTGAGTGGTGGAGTTATTGGGGACCCGGCCTGTACCTCTGAGGCCCCGCGGCAACAGCGGCTGTGGGTGAGCCTGAGGTACCAAGGCCTTCAGGTCTCGTCCGGTCACCAGACTCTGCTTTGTAACATTGAGGGACCTGTGTTAGCACTATCCAGTCGTGGAGAGGCCATTGCCAGCAGGTGGTGCGGCCAGACGTGAATTTCTCGGTCTGTTGTGTGGACCTGCCCGGTGCAGGGAATGCCCTACACACAGAAGTCCAGCCCACTCTGGTGGCAGCGGTGGGTTTGTGCCTGCTCACCCTTTCCTGGTTCACTGCAAGGATTCCTATCTCCTTGGCCTTGTTCTCTGTGGCCGCATCAGCACCTGTGGGAAGGGGTGTTGCAAGATTCAGCAAGCAGCCATGGTGGTGCACACACACTTTACTGTGCTCTGTGGCCACAACTTGCTTGATTTGCAAGCCGAATACACTGCGCACTCCCAGATGGGTCGTTGCAGTCGTCTCCTTTCAACCCCTTGCCATGGCAGCTAAATCGATAGCTGCTTGCCTGTCCGCCCTGCCACTGGGCCCCCATTGGTAAAAGAGGCCTCTGCTTGTCCACTATCCTCCTGCGACTGGCTGCCTGGCTGCTTCTGTCCTGCTGGCTGGGCTCCTTCATGTTCCAAGGATAGGCTGGACCTTGCACTTTCTGCTGACACACGCTGCCCCCAGTAATTTCTTGCTGGCCCCCAGTCCCATAGTATACTGCCCACCATGACTGTACAGGAGACCCGCCACAAGTTCACTGATGTCAAGTCTATGCTTCATAGGGTAGGGCTCTGCAATGGCATGCTCTATCTGGCCTGCATTTGAGTGGATGTGGATGGAAAGGCACACTACTTCGACATTCCGGTGGTGGCCCAGGAGTTCTGCAAGCAGCATAACTGGGATTGCGCACCATCGCGGTGTTTACTTCTGAGCACTCCCCTATGGATCAACACTTGAGTGTTAGTGCGGACATGTTTCTCACAGGATGATCTTGTTAGATATAAAATAAATTTTCCCATAATACCTTTGTCGTGCTGTTTTAGGTTAGCAGTGTGTAGCTAAAATATATGCATTTGTATTCACGTTATGCAACCCACTGAGTTATCCTCGCAACATGTCAGCTCTAGTTAGCCAGTGTGCATCCATTTTAAATTTAGCAATCCATATTAGACTGTGACTGGGTTAGGCATCAGTGCTCATATTGCTTGTCTCAGCAGAACACTGTGTTTTGTTATTATTTCTCTCTGCTGTCCAAGGCTGTTTCCTTGACTTGCTAATGAATAAGGTATTCTGCCATCACATGACTAGCTGAATGTGTAGCTTCTGCCCCCACCTTGGGAGATGCTGAAACCTAGCACCGTGGCCTTGTAGTACTGATAACATGTCCCCATCTGGCATGTGCTAGTTCATCTCTCTGTGCTCAATTGTTCAGGTCTGGCTCAAGCCAGTACTTTTCCACAGTGGGCAGGGTTGGAGATGGCTGGGAAGCCCTTTTTACCTGCTGTCACCTGTTGGGTAGGCAGTCCCCTCAGCTTTCATCTTAGGGTGCAGGTCTGACCGGTGCTCTCTCTGCAGAGAACTACTAATAAAGACTGACCGACTCTTCATTTGGGAAGGCACAGCAGGTGGTTTTGAAAATAACCAGCGGGCCCTTAGAGGGCCACGTCCTTCAGTTGGCGCCCGAACAGGGACCCTGCAAAATGGGCCCCCTCACCCGTAACCGGGTCACAGGGACCGGGGTGGCGTCTGGTCAGTCAGGCGGATCTGGGCCCCTCACATACAAGACTGAGCTTGGTTCTCGCAGCTGCTCTGCCCTCCCGATTGGATGGATCCTCAGCTAGTGGCCCTTGGCTGGGGTCCTGAAGGTGAAACCCTGGAGCTGACTGTTTGGTCCGGAGAGTCGGCAGTGGAGAATAACTTGCTTGATCTGTGTGCACCAGGTGAGTGATTTGATTCTTGAGATATGGCGCCTTGCTTTGGATGACACAAGCCTGTGGGCCATGCTTGGTACAGTCTGCAGACTGTTTTGTTTTGGGCTTGGTGGGTCTGGGGACCCTTACAGGACACAATGAGCTTGTGAGTGGTACCGGGCCAGTTGGTAATTGGCTTTCTAGTGAAAAGGTCAGCGACTGCTCGCAGGTAATCTGCTAGACCAATTGGTAATTTGGATCTGGATTTGAAAAGGTCTAGGGCTGTGTCCTGTCCCTTTGTATTGGTACAGTCCGCGGACTGTTTTGGGTGCAGTTTGCGAACTACCTTGCTTTGGATGACACGAGTCGACGGGCTATGTCTTTTGGTTTAGTCTTCGGACCATTTGGTTTGAATTTGGCGGGTTTGCGGACCCTTGGAAAAAGACACAATTTGGTCTCTTGTTGTCACTGTGTTCTGCAGATGCCCATTGGACATTTTACATTTTGAAGAATAAAGAAATAATAATAATATATAAATTGAAATGTGGTTTGATCAGAAATACTAGCAAGAATGTACATTTGTTTTGACATAGGAAGAGTGCAAAATGAGAAAAAAAAGTAAAAAGGGATGCACATTTAAATTGAGACAGGTCTGTGAGGATTTATAGTAATGTAACTTTGTGCTCACATTCAGTATGCAAAACAAAAGTGAAGTACACGCTCTGTTTAGCTTTGAGATAGGAATGTGTTCTGCCGCTCCATGAAAGGAGAAGGAAAGGGAGACAGGAGTTCTGGAATGAGAGCAGTGTGTCTGTGTCTAAGGCTTTTCAGGTACAGACACGATCAACATTCTGAAAATGGGCATGTAGGAGTACGGTGCAATGCCTAGAAGTTAATTTATGATTGATTTAAGTGAGTTTGTTTCAGTTGGATTTGCCCACAATAGAAGGTGTATTTAATTTGGAAAAAGTGTTTCAAAGCTCTGGGCTGTGAGTGTTTTGCTGAACAGAAAGGATTTTCAAAGTTGAAAGACATAGCAGTGAATTCAGTTTCTGGCTTGCTTGCCATGACCTTGTGATAAGGAAGAAGGCATTCTGAATGCAGGAGGTTCATGAGCTGGAGGACTGGAAGCAACAGACAGGACACGAGAGACTCTGGGAAGAGTGGTCTTGTAAAGGGAGGGCTTCTTCAAGGAGCAGCTCCTGTGCCAGACACAGAAAGGCTGAAAAAGGCAAAATGCCAGGAAAAGATGTTAATGGGAATGGACTAAAGGAACAACAGCAGAGCTAAAAGATTTGTTTCTTTAGTTTTGAGAACATGTGTATGTAGTGTTCTCTTGCCACATCACAAGTATTTTTTTGCCATCTCCATAACAGATTTGAGCATTGGAAGAAGAAATGTAAATTTAAAATAGATATAGCGACTAGAGATGCACAAACACAGAGAGAAAATGCAGGTGCAAAATATGCCAGTTCAGCAAATGCAAATATGAATCCAGAAAAGGTACCAATGACAGGAGTTTTTTGAGTCCCACGAAACATGGGAAATGCTAAAATTAATCTAAATAAGTTGGCTAGAGTAAATGTGAATTACTTCCAGAAACAAAATAAGAATTCATTTCACCAGGTTATTGAATTTTAAAATGAGAGTTTTAACACAAAATATTCTCTTTTTACCAAGTCCATTGTAGGAAAGGTGGAGAGGCCAGACTTTGTTGTAGGAGTTTTAAACAGAGAAATTACAAACCCAGTTTTAGAAGAGGTGCCAGCAGAAATGGGGATACAGGCCTAGCAGGAAAACAATAGTTTTGCAAATTAAACAGCAGAGATTACTGTACACCCGATGATGTTAGTTATCAGATTCCTAATTAAGATGTACATTTTAAAATGGCCCAGCCTGAGATAGCTGTAGCATTATTTTAAGAAAAGGCAATTTGCAAATTCTGTTCTTTTCTTTCTGCTGTTGTTCTGGTTGTGCTGTCAGAGGGAAGAAGAGGGAGCGAAGGAGTCATTTAGATTTTAGTGGACAGGACTTGTGTTTCAAAAGAGGAATTTGATTGTTGTTTACAGATTCGTTTTTATTGTGTGTTTGCAATAGCGACTTGGTTGTAGATGTCTAACGCTATTTGACTGTACCACCCTGCAACTATTGCTGAATTGTTTCAGTGTGATAGAGGGAGAGGATTTCCATTTGGTGTAGTGTCCTATGGTGGTGTCTTCACTGTGTTATTGTGAGCATTGGTACATGTCTGCTCGTGCCCAGCTGCCAAAAGGGGTAAGTATTGTCGATAGGAGATCACCTGCCTAGGTCACCTACTGTCGAAGGGGGGAAAGGAGACTAGCTTCTGGGCAAATGAAGTGCATTAACAACGCATGAGATGCATGACGTGCATGAAAAAGTCTTTTTGAGCAACTAACACACTGCGTTTCTGTGCTTGGTACACGTATTGTTGTGTCCTGTTTTGTGTTGTGAGAACACAAGACAGCCGTGCGTTTTACATTTTCTTTGGTTTATGTATTTATTATGTGTATTGTTGTGTGCTGTTTTGCATGGTAAGTACGCAAGACAGCTTGTTGTTGTATGCTTTCTCTCTCTTTTGAGCCTACCCGAACTGTCTAGGAATGATCATGCTGGTGGCCATTTCCATAGGACAATCGGTTGGACTCGCTTTAGCCATTCATTTCACAGGATGCTGTGTATATGCTTTTGAATAAACAAAGACACAGCACCTCACCAGTGCACTTCTAATTGGCTATAACATAACATTGTTTGAACAAATTGTCACGATTAAAAAACAAAAATCTGTTACCGTGACGTATGCAATGTTACTGCCCCTCCCTTCTGTAAATTGATGGAATAGGAATTGAAGTGGAGATGAAAGGACGGGTAGACTAGACTGATGTTCCCTTATCGGACCCTTAAGGGGAACTATATGTCAGTGGCTTTCGTTTGAACACGCTGGTGGCACCACGATTATTGTTCATGTTATCGCAACACTACATACAGTCGCAAAAGCATCACGAGTCCCTTATCAGTTAACCTGCGTAATTAGCTGACAGCCCTTGTTAGAGCTGGTAAATCAGTTTTTCCCCTCAAGATGATGCCACATGGCCCAGATCGTGTACTGTATGGTGCACATGATGCACAATACTAGGGAGGGTGACTGTATGCCCCCGGTCATTGCGCATCACACATTTTAGTGATTAAAAGTTTGAAGAGCATTTAGCTCTACAGGAGCTTGTTTGCAACAACAAGTTTTGCTAGAGAATTTATGTACTTTCTACATTATACTTAATTTGTCAGTTATTTACACAATAAGGATCTCTGTTGAATTAGCAGTTTTAGATTGTTCCCGTCGTGTTTATAACATGAGAGCATGGTCACAAATGTGTATATTGGCTTCCTCAAGAAAAATAATTTTAGAGGTGTCTGCAGTCCTGCACAGTAGTGAAGGTTCACAAAGTAGAAGAAGTGTCGTGATCTCTATGACCTATTGAACACAAGCTTGCTAAGAAAAGAAACATAAAAGAGCCATTGCTTTGTAGTTCCCTTTTTGAGATTCTCCAGATGAATAATGTAGGGATATACAGACACAATGATTCACAGTATGTTCGTATTGTTTCTTCTTTTTCCCTTCAGAGCTTAGTAGATAAATAAAGGCCTACCTGGCTGCTTGGGATTGGGAGAGAAAAATAAATTGTGTAACGTTTTACCCTTGCCAGTTCACTAAAAGCTTGTTTTATACTTGCTAATAGGTCCGGGACGTCCTTCAGTCATTGGGAGAGAGAGGGGTCAGACGTGATGCTCAGCCTGGCTGCTTGTTATAGAACACCTATGAATACGACCAAGGCAGAGCTACAGAGCAAAGACATGCTGGACGAGGCAGTACCACCTAGATGAAAGAGAAAGATGGGTTATCTAGGAGCCCCAACATGTTTGTCAACTTGTGCCTCAGTCCCAGTCCTTTGAGCCTGGCCGGTAGGCTCACCTGTGTTTGAGCCTCTGACCCTTGGTCCATCTCGAGTCTGACCCCCCTTCTTCCTTTGACCCCTTTTGTGTAGGGTATGACATCTGCCCGACGGAGGAACAATGCACCGAGGTAGAATAGGGTTAGTAGGGAGGGACTTCATCGATCAAGAATAGGGTGCGGGTACCCTGTCCAAGGCACCAGCAATAGAAAAGGGTAAGAGAGTTTGGTGCATTGTTTGGACAGTCAACGAACGGGGCAAAGGGACTGTGATTCCAAAGGGAGAGATACCTTGCCCTGCAACGTGGGATGGGGATCAGAGCTGGACGCACAGCTCCACCACCGGTACTCAATAGCGCCTATGCTAGATGAACACTAGGAGCCTATCAGTGATGGCTCACTGTAAGGACACTGGAAAGAAGAGTTTTGTCCATCTCGTTCCCTGATCACCAATTCTATTAGGTAACATTTCTCTCCCAATCACCATGTATTCGTTTTGCCCCCCATTGACAGGGAAAGAGCTTTTCTTTTGCATCTCCCTGTTCAGAGCAAAGTTGGTCAGTTGCATCCATAGTTATTATTGTGTTAATAATAGCGTAGGAATATCCTCCCCATGACAAAAAGTATCCTGTGCATTCCGAGTATTATACAGCACCAGCTGCCCTTGTGAACGTGCTTATTACTTAGGCTCCTCACACAGGAGAGCATCGGAGGACACAACGTGATAATATAGTTGCTCAGATTGGTGTACCTTTGATCTAGTTCTCCAGTTCTCAATAATGCATTTAGTCATTCTTATCCTAGAAAAGAATGTGTATATTAGGTCGAGACCTTCCATGATAGTTAGTATCATAAGTTTGTTTTGTATCCCACTGTATTTGCTGCCTCATCTATGAATTGTGCCCATCCTCAGTTATAATATGTGACATGACACATAGACTCTTGTACCCACTGTCTCTCAGTGTGTTGCATTTACTGCTTAGGTACATTAACTGCTCAGGAAATTACATACATACAGTACAGGTGCTGAGATCATGTTTCAGAAGGAGATAGAGGATTGTTGAGCGTTGATGTACATCTCTCTTAAGTCAACATGTCTTTTATAGTTTCCTTACTTCATAATAATGAGCATTTGAAGAGTTTTTGATACAGTCTGACCATGACATAGTGTTGAAGAACATAGTAGAACACCAAGAGTATACACCTAGATCAGCTGAAAAGGAGGGTGACTTACATCCAGAAGATTATATGCATGTTGGTATACCTGTGCTGTCTTGTTTCCCTTTTCGATTTGAGTGACAATGCATTTTCTTTCTCCCCCTTAGAATTGTAAAGATCCTGCAGAATCGCAATAAAGTTTTTTTTTAGCCAACTCTGCTAAACGGAGGGTCTGTTAGATATAAAATTCCTTTTCCCATAATGACTTTGTCGTGCTGTTTGAGGTTAGCAGTGTGTGGCTAAAATATATGCATTTGTATTCACGTTATGCAACCCACTGAGTTATCCTCGCAACATTTAAGCTTTAGTTAGCCAGTGTGCATCCATTTTAAATTTCGCAATCCATATTAGACTGTGCCTGGGCTTGCCTCAGCAGAACACTGTGGGGCATATTCGCAAGGATCTTTCGCCGAGTTATCGGCACTTTATCGCAACCAAAGTCGCGATAAAATTTTCTCCCCATTCACAAGCTGGTGCTAACAGCAGTTTACCTGCGATAGCAGGCGCAAAAAACATCACCATAGATGAACCCAGCAACTAACGCAGAGTAGGCGTTTTTGTGCAAAAAGCCATGACAACACCATGTCACAACATTCTCAGCGACCAGCCAGATCTGCAATAAGATCACAAAACAGGCGATAAGGTGTGTTAGCAGCAGGAATTTAACACCTGCTCTCACCTGGTGTAAAGACAGACTACAACCTGCACCAGAAAAGGGAGCCCAGCCCAGAGCCACACCTGAAGAACAACAGATGCCATGGAGCCAACGATCATGCAGCTCAGACCCCCAAGAGGGCCACAACACCCACCGCCACTCCCCCCCAGGACCACCCCCTACCCCCCTCCAGGGCCCTACCCCGGGCACCCCCCACCTCCCCCTGACCAAGAGATTGCACATCAATGTCACAAAATCATGAACAAAATCATTTGCCTGATGTTGCACAATTACAACATATATATAACAGTCATGTGAGTACAGGAAAAGCAGAATCAATCATTCGCCATTGAAAGTCCAAACAAAATATCACAATCAAATTTGTCTCCAAACAACTATTTGAAAGAGTCATGGCGGGTCATCCCTGGACAATCTGTAAGTGACAGCCTGCAAGACAATATCCATGTTGAGCGTGTTTCGTAATTGGTGCACTGTAAATCTAAGGCCTGGCATCAATTTCAGCTCGAAGGCCACATCACATTTCAGAAATGCAAGCAGTAGTCAGACTAAAATTAGGCATGAAAGCTCCTTTGACTCAATACACAAGTCGGAAGGATATCCGAACCTCCGACCTTGGTCTTGAATGCGGCCAGCACCCCCTGAGTGAGATACCATACCAGACTCTGACGACTCCCACACCAAGAACTGCGCTAATGAAAGACCAACGTGTCCACACCCCACACACACTTGTCCCTGCTCGAGGTACACCTGCATGGCATGCCCCTGACACATTGGTCAAAAAAACAACCCATACGTCCAAACGTTGAACACACATAGGACTCATTGCCCTGAGCTGTGGCATATCGTCCACAGAACTGCCGCCGGTCTGAGGAGTGCCAGTGGTACGAGACCAGCAAACGCAATGGCAGGCAATCCTGGGCACATGCACAACCCCTGTCATGTGAAACTGTACCGTGCACGAATGCTGCATCTGTTGGGATCACTGCCACTGGCAGTTTTGCGAATAAGTTACCGTCTGAGTTTCCGTCTTGCGTACGTCACATGCGTCCAGCCCTGGTTCCACTGTCAATCGTGCACATTTGAGTGGCCCATGGAGGTATGCCTATCCAACACAATGGTGGCTGAACTGGATTATGACTTGTGTGTGTGCCACCTGTTGGCCCACGAACAGGAGTGCTATCAGGATACCTGTGCATGGGATGCCTTGATCTGTGGCGTATGTGCTGGCATTAGTGGATGGGAGATTGCTCAAGTCATTGTGTGCAGTGACCAAATCGAGGAGCTCCCCTATTGGGCTGTGTTGCGGATTGGTGAAACTGCATGGACGGAGCACATCTGCCGGGCCAGTTAATGGATTGGCTCTCCCTCGTGTTCTTTGAACTCGAGAACGACGTACTTCTGGAACTGATTGTCTATGAAACTGCGCTCACATTCATGGATGAGTAACTACGTTCCTGCAGCCACAACTGATTGACACCCAGAGCCAAGGTCCCAACACTTTGTTGCATACTGGAGAAAAGGTCACATATCCCAGAACAACAGTGGACATGTCTGCATTCGCCCGGACTCATAATGCATATGCGTGCACCTACACGTGTTGTTACACACCTGTGCAAGGTGATGCAGCCCCATGGGCGGAGCTGCACAGTGTCATTTGGCAACATTCCCAAACCTGACATACTGCTGGAGGGAGACTACACACAAGGCAATGTAGCATGACATGTGACCTTGTTGGTCCCTTTCACCTACTCACTGTCAGCAGAGCACACAGTCAGCGCAGCCCGGTGGTACAGCTTCATGCATATCCCATGGGCTGTGAGCCGTGTCCCCTGAAACGGGGCAATTAGCAGATGCCAAACATCACATGACTCGTACAGCAAGGCAAGGTGGGCTGAGACCGTTGCCATCCAGAATGATTTGTGCTCATTTTTGCCTCCCCATTTCTTGCAGCTCGACATGTTCCCATGCTGCCTGTAAGTGCCTTAAGCATTTGTCTGCACATTGTGGCCCTTTCCTTGCCCGTACTGACACGCACGTGCTATTAAAGTCTACGCAACTTCACCAGTGTACAACTTTGATGAGTGTTGATTAGTATGACAAATCGTGTGCCTCAATGAGCATTGTACATACACAGGGAGGAAGAGACTGCCGCATGTACATTGGTGGTGAGTCCCTATTGGCAGCTCCACCTCTGTGAGCCAGACATTGTGTTTGGTATAGTTGCTGGTAGTCCTGTGCTCTTACGAGTCTTCAGCAATGTGAGTATGGTTTCCAACTTCCTGTCATATGGATCAATGTGATCCATAAAAACAGGTTGTGTCCACACTGATGTATGTGAGTAGGTCATGCGAAGAGATGTTCTGTAGCCACATGCGATGGGGGACACTACTTCAGGCGTGCTACTGATTTTGACATTTCTACACACAGCCATAATTAATACATGGACGTGGGGCTACGTTGGGGGTTGCGAGATTGTTGTTCATGTGCCATGAGGTCACAGCTAGCTCACATTTTCCCAGTCATCTAATTGGCCATGTGGGTCAGGGTCAAACATGCGCATTGAGGACATTTACCAGGGTGTACCTTTTTGTGCAATCAAGGTCCCTACATTTATCCATACTTTTATACGTGAGTGAACATAGACATGACACATCTGTGTGATTTGGAATGTTTTATTCACATTCTGGGGAGTGTTGGAGCTGAAGCAGTACATGGCCATTTCAAGCCCACATAACATGGTTGCCCACTGGTGGGCCAACCAGAGTTCTTGGGGGAATGCAAAGTTAATCTGAAGAGGTAGATTTCAGTCTGCAGCCGCATTGCTGTGTCATTGGTACCAGAGCAGATATGGCAGGCCATGTCGGGGTCCAGGTGAATGTCGAAGAGTGTTTCGGGAGACAGTGGGAGGTGCTGTTTCAGGGCATGATGCATAGGGTTGAACCAGGCGGGGACGGATGCTACTACCTCCTTCCTCACACAGTCATTACTCTACATATCTTCCTCCTCTGAGACATCTTCTGTGTCCGGTGTGTCAGGTGTGTGTGTGGTGTTATGGCTGCATCACTGTGTGCCTCTGACACATCAGGGTGTGAAGGTGATAGGGCTGCATCACTGTGTGCCAATGACACGTCAGGGGGCGGAGATGTGTGTGTGTCGAGGTTCGAGCAGCACTCATCTGGTACCGGATCAGTGGCACTAATGGCAAGAAGAGGATCTGCAAGGCTTGGAAGATCCCAGCAACGTCTCACTGGTGTTCAGCCATCACAGCCATACTTCCAGGCTGCATCGGCTCCATGGTCTCCATTGTCCTCCACATCTGTGCCAACTCTGTGCTGTCATCGTTAAAGCCTGTCTGACTAGACAGTTCTTGTATCTGAGTAATATACCCAGCGAGGTCAGCCAAGGATTGTTGGTGAGCATGGTGTGGACAGTGGGTGTCTGTTATGGACTGTAAGTGGTCCCTGATGGGACTCAGACATCCACGTATGGCATCGAGTTTGGCTGCCATGAGGTCGAACCCCACCGCAGCTGATCAGCCATCTTTTCCTGGCCCTACCCTAATACACGGCGTTGGAATTACATGTGTTGGTCGTGGGGGTCCTGGAAGCCAGCGGTGTTGGTGTGTGCTTCCGGCTGTGTGGTCCATACAGGGTGTGGGGCCACCGCGATGCAGCTGGGCTGCTCTGCTCCTGGGGGTGGGGTGCGGAGGTGTTAGAACTGGGTTCACCAATTCCAACGTGGTAGCTTGGCGCAAGGTAGGAAGGCACCTGAAGGCAATGTGTAAAGCAGTTGCGCAGCACTCATTTACACGGACTCAGCCATGCACACACAATGAAGGACACCACACCACGTTGTTGGGTAAAAACAAGATTCTTTATCTATTTCAAGGTGGGGTGAATCAATTCATTTCAGGAATACTGCCGGTAGCTTCACGGCAACAATAAATTCATTCAAGTCAATGGGTCAGTGCTTCTCAAGGTAATAATCAATTCATTCAGGGATGATGAAGGTAATTCAAAGTAGCAGTCAATTCATTCAAGTAACTAAACAGATATTCGCCGGACAACCATTAATCCATCCAGTTAAATGGAACAGGGCATGGCAGGGCAACAATTAATTAATTCCTGTGAATAGAGCAATGCATTTCAGGGCAACAACTAATTCATTCTTGGGAACAAAGCAATGCATTTCAGGGCAACAACTAATTCATTCTTGTGAACCAAGCAATGCATTTCGAGGCCACAACTAATTAGTTTATGTAACCTGTGCAGGAAACTTCAAAGTAACAGTTTGCTTAGTCAATACACCATAGCGCAGATATCTCTCACTTCACTCCCTCTTGGGCAGTCTTGTATTCCCTTTAGCCAGCAACAGGGTAATACGGTGTACCTGGGGGGCCCGAGGCCTGGTTGCAGTTCCTGGGAGGTGAGGGGCAGTCACGGGGCTGCCACGCGGTTCACGCGATGCCCCTCGGCAGCCCCGCCGCCCCCTCCCAGTTCGGTCCTCCCTGGGGGGTTACCTGGCGGCTTTGGGGGCCTCCGTCGGCCTACGCGGCTCCATCCCAGGCGGGGATGAGGTCGGGCTTCCGCTGTCTTCGGAGCCCCCGCGACGGTGTTCTCTGTAGATCCCGGGCATTCCCTCGGCCCAGGATCGAGTAGGTTTACCACGTTCTGGGGGCAGGGCCAAGGGAGCCAATCAGCGGGCAGCTCTCAGAGGGTGCGGCCCCCAGGACCAATGGGGCCGCACCTCCCACAGAGGACGGCCGATGTCACTCTCCGGCCTAGCGCGGCCTCCCTTGCTACCGTGGCGGGTCTTAAGCGATGTAACGCCGGGGGCAGCGGACTTCACCCGGTGAGCTCTCCCAGTGGCACGGCAGCAGTATGCAGGTCCTGGGCCGCGGCGGCGGCGGGCGCAGAAGCAGGTTTCGTTCAGCGGGACAGGGGCCCACGACAGCGTTTATGGGCAGTTAGCGCTTCCACCACCACAGCGCTAGGTCGCATGCCCCCGGGTAGCGGTGGTGAACAGGGCTTGCAGTGCTCGGCATCAGCAGCGTGAGGAGGTCGCCACACACAAGGGCCCAGTAGTTCAGGAATTTTAGGTCTACGAAGCGCTAGTAGTGTACACAGCGCTGGGGAGATCGAACAGGCAGAGGTAACACAGCAGTTCAGCGATGGGCCAGAGAATTAGCACTGAGAGGTGACACAGCGCCCAATGGCAGGCAACTTATTTCCCAGGGCCACAGTTCTGGCAGCACAGCGCTAGGTGGGCACAGCGCTTTACCTGTAGTTCCTGTGGGGCTCTCAGTGACAGTCCATGTTTCCAGGGCAGCCCTTATCTTAGGGGGAAAGAAGATGGCAGGTCCCCCTGGCAGGCTTGTAATGGGGGGAAGAAAGGGGTTGAGTTGGCAGGCATCAGAGGCAGGGTGGGTCCCTGCAGCACACTGGAGATGGTCCCCTGTGTTGTCCCATCACCAGGCAAGATCCGCAGGCAGGCAGAGTCCCTCATCTAACTTGGGTACCTCAGGGCCTAGACTCAGTCAGTCCCAGTAGTGTAGGTTTCTCCCTTAGGCCCAACCGCCTACGCTCCTGCAGAGGTTCCCCAGGTCCAGTGGTGCCCCAACTGACTCGTTCAGTTTCCCTCCTTTCCTCTTATACCCCCAGGTCAGGTGACCCTCCTGTAAAGACGGCAAAGCATAATCCCTCCCAGGGCTGGAAGATTTCAGGAGCTTCCACATAACTGTCTATGGGACAAAAAGGCAGGATGGTAAAGATACTGTCTCAAGATATCCCAGCCTGCTCCTAACCACTAGTGCATGTATGCAATGGCCACTCCGCAGTAGCAGGGGCCTGTGGCAGCCATGTTGTTAGGAGAGAGCACATGCACCTCAGCACTGTTTAGCAGTGGTAAGGCGCCCAGAGACCTAGGGCCAACAAAAAGATGGTGGCAAAAATGAGGCAACAAGGGCAAAAAAACGGGTTAAGACCACCCTAGGACTGACAGGTCTAACAGGAGGCTGTCCATTAGCCGTATGAGGGTGTCTGAACAAATGTGCAGGGTGTTCTCTTCATCATCACTGAAGAGATGTGTGGTCTGCTCTGCAGGAGGTGTTGATTGTCCCTCTACAATGTAATAGGGAGATGCAGGTTAACAGTGTGTTCCATGTATGTTTACGCATTGTAGATGTTTACATTCAGACTGCATGACAATGTACATTGTGATTGTTTTGGTGAAACTACCTATTTGATGTGAGACAGTGGACATTTTGAGTACATGACAGATGTGTGGTTGTACTCGTACATTATCATCTCACAGTGTCATTCAATGCGTGATGTGATTGGCCAGTTTCTACACACGTGTCCTCTGTTCTGTGGTGAAAGGGTTGCACTTTGTACCACATTGTCGTCAATGTTGATGTACTGTGATTTCTATGCGTGTGTGCTGCATTGTTGGTGAGTCGCCACTGCAGCTCTGATTTGGCGGTCCCTTATCCCTTTGAGTCGGTGTGCCTTTGACTTGTGTGCTTTTCGGGTGCTGGGATGTTTGCAACTTGGGTCATTGGTGCTCTTGAACAAATTTTGTACTCTTGGGCATTGTTTGTCTGCAGATGTGTTTTTGACGTCATGGGATGTAAGTGCAGATGGATGTGTCAGAGTGTGACCTGCTCCTTTACGGATGTGGTCCACACTCAGCCACCTCAATGTTGTCTCGTGCACCATGTAATGTATTGTGACTGCAGCCATGCTATTTGTCATGCAGTGTCATTTGCATTGTCAGTGTGGCTCACACAGCCTCTGCTTTTCTGCAATCAGCACATTTGCATGGGTAGGTTGTGGCATTGGTGATTTGAAGAGGGGCCCATTTGTGCACATTGTGGATGGGGGCCTACTTGGTGTTTCTATGTGTGCTGCAGTGTGCTAAGGGTATCAGGAACATGTTCCACACTCATTGTGGGTGTGAAGTGTGCTGCACATGATTGTGTATGTGCGCCATTGTGCCCATCACCCTCCGTCCCTTCAGTCCCTGGTCTTTACTCACCCTGTTGCTGTTGGGTCAGGTCATATCGAGCTGTGTTGAGACCCCCAACTCCTTGCACCGTCTCCACACTGATGACTGTGGCCACCATTTCCTCCAGCTCTTCCAACTCCTCCTGTGGCGCAGGACTCCCACCTCCAGTTGCCTTACGGCCTTCCTGTTGGCAGCGAGTTTCTCCTTGGTTTGGCTGTGTATTTCATGCCAGCGCCTCTTGACCTCCTCCATTTACCTCCTTGACACTCCGACTGCATTTACGTTGGTGACGATGGACTGCCATTTTTCCGTTTGTGTTGCCAATGACGCAGTGGAAGTCACGAACAGTTGTTGGTAGTGTTCTCTCACCTCCGTGACAATGATCCGGTCTTCCTGCGGACTGAACCCCGTCTTCTTCTTCCTCTTCTCCATGCCCTTCCCCGAACACGGGGTTCCTGGCTGATCCTCCGTGGGGCTTGTGGGGTTTGGGTTGTCCTGTGCACTCGGTCCGGGTGCATCCATGGTGCTACGCAGTTTGATTTGCTTTTGGTGTGTTTTTTTTTGCTTTTATAGTGCATTTTCCCGCATGACGTGTGGGAATTGCAGGCCTGTCGCTGGTTGTAGCTGATTTTTGTATCACGAGTTGGGAAATCGCAACTTTTTCACGTTGGTGTTTCGCATTTTTGCGGCGTCGCGTTGATTTTAGCGCGGTCATTTGACACGTTATCGTTGGACTATCACATGGTGCCGCCTGTTGAGAATACAACGTTAACACAGTGTTATTTTCCCGCGATAGACTGCGATATGAAAAGTTGCGTTAGGCTAATTTTGCGATGATTATCACACGTTCTTGAGAATATCCCCCTGTGTTTTGTTGTTTATTTCTATCTGCTGTCCGAGACTTTTTCCTTGACTTGCTAATGAATAAGGTATTCTGCCGTCACATGACAAGCTGAATGTGTAGCTTCTAGCCCCACCTTGGGAGATACTGAAACCCAGCACCATGGCCTTATAGTACTGATAACATGTTCCCATCTGGCATGTGTTAGCTCATCGGCTTAAGACAGTACTTTTCCACAGTGGGTGGGGTTGGAGATGGCTGGGAAGCCCTTTTTACCTACTGTAACCTGTTGGGCAGGCAGTCCTCTCAGCGTCCATCTTAGGGTGCAGGTCTGACCGGGGCTCTCTCTGCAGAGGACTACTAATAAAGTAAGTTTGCATTCTCTACTGACTGACCGACTCTTCATTTGGGAAGGCATAGCAGGTGGTTGTGGAAATAACCCGTGGGGCACTTAGCGGGCCACGTCCTTCAATCTGAGGTGCCCTACTGGGAGACTAAGACCCCTTCGCCGCATTAGAGTTGTGCCCTTCTCCCCTCTGTCTTTCTGCTACATACAGCGGCAGCATCCCATGATATCCGCCAAACACCTGCTGAACAGTAATCCATTCCACTTACACCTCTTTGTATCACGGCATTGGTCCATTGACTGGGTTCTTCACCAGTGGTATTGTCAAACTAAACCCTTCCGCCATTCTGCTTGGGCGAAGAAGAATTGTGGGCACTTCAATCTGTCAAGTACCTGATCTTCACAGAAGCAGAACGGCTGAATGGTCCCAATGCCCGCTCACCGGTGCCACCGTAATTGGATTTTTCCTACAGGTACACCAGAGAGGGGGAAAGGGGAATGGGACAGAGAAGAGACAACTCCAACCTTGCAGGCTCTCCCTCAATCTCCTAGGAAGCCTTCTTCTTCTCCTTGAGTGTAAACAGTTCCTGGATTGGAGAGGACGTAATGCACAGAGAAGGATGAGATAGAAATAAGGTTACCTCCTACACTACTTGCTTCCCTATATTACCAATTCTACTCTGTCCTTTCCTACCAGCTAAAGCAGGAGTCTTAGTTTCTCTTCTTAATACACAGTCTCTTTTGTACATAACTCTCAGGTAGAAAATGACCTAATGCACAAAGGGGGGAAAAGCAAGATTGAAAACAGGTTCACCTCCTACTCGTTTAACTACACAGTGCTAAACAAATTTTACTCTGATATTGTCTACCTGTTCGAGTTAGTATTTAAATTTTCTTCTTATACCAACAATTTCTGGATCTAAGCTTACTTCAGCATGACTGGAAATTCTCCATAACACTTTAACAGTTGTATACAAATACAGTCTATTCTACTTGTAGAGTCTTGTAGAGTCTTGAAGTTCAGTGGAACAGAGTAGCGTTGCAGTGCTACACTTGCTTGAGCTTGGAACTATTCCTTTATAATGCTGGTGCGCGCAAAAGGATAAGGGGGCGGAACAACAGGGAGGGAAAAGAAAGGAAAAAATGCAAGGGAGGCAAGAAGTAGTAGAATCCTAGGTTGCAGAAGATGTTAGCGCTCAGTTAGTTAAGCGATAGAGTCTCTAAGAAGCTGCTGCTGGAATCCAAAAATACAAGGGTAGCTTACTTGAGAGTAGTGCTGATACTGGAATATAGTTACTTATCAGCTTCACCACGAGTGGACTGAAGTGTCAGGAACTGCTCGGAAGCAGTATCAGTCAGCCGACTGAATATGAGGCGGAGAACCAACGGAACAGGGAAATTCCAGGAACCCTTCTCGACTCTCTTCTCCGGAACACCCTTTAATCTTCGTGCAGGATACGCGTTATCTCTATGGGCGGAGAAACTATCTCCCGAAAATGAGAGGCAACTGAAAATTACTGCTACCTCACTCGCGCTTCAAGAGGAGGAGTGGAGAAAAATAAGTGCGTACTTATTCTCTGGTAAATTGGAGTGCGCAGCAAACAGCACGCGCACCTTACTTAATGTCTCAAACCTCACAAGAGTTCTAAAGGCTAACTAGGAATTCAGATAACTCGGTGGCCATCTTGTAGTGTACTACAAAGGCTGAACTAAATGTCTTTCCAAATACTGACCACACAAGGTCTCACCACCAGTCTCGCATTTCTCCTCTGGACCTTGCTACTCTTACACTGAGGAATGGAAATTGTGTTGATATGATTCCTGACAGGTATACACTATGTTGATGGTTGTGTGTAAGAGTGACCCTTGACCCTGTTTTCAGGTAGGCCGCCAGATGTTCCTCCCTCCCACCTCCCCTTATATGGCGGCCACTGCGCAGTGGGGAGTGCGACCCTGTTTTCAGGTAGGCCGCTCCCCACGCCACACAGCACCACCTGTGTGGCCGTGCCTCCCAGCACGCTGCTGCCACTGCTGTGCGTTTGCCACCCCTGTCTTCCATCAACCATATTGTTTATTGTGTCTCTGCTCCTGCATTACATTGTGTCCAGTAACTGCGCCTTATTTCTGTTTTGCCTATTCCCTCTGTTTTCACTGCCTTTTACTGCCTTCTTGGCTTCTGTATCCCGCTCGTTTTCTCACCGCTGCCTCCCATGTGGCCCGCCCCCCTGCTCGCCCTTATTGTGTCTCTGCTCCCGCATTTGCATTGTACTTAGTTGTTAGTTGTTAGTTACTGTGCCTTATTCTGTTTTGACTCATTTCCTCTATTTTCACTGTTGTCCTCCTTTTGCCTTCTGTATCCCGCTTGTTTTCCCGCCGCTGCGTCCCCTGTGGCCCCACCCCCCTGCTCGCCCATTCGCCGCCCCGCCTCCCAGCTGCTCCTCCCTCCCACCTCCCCTTGTATGGCGGCCGCTGCGCGGTGAGGAGAGCGACCCTGTTTTCAGGTAAGCCGCTCCCCACGCCGCACAGCACCACCTGTGTGTCCGTGCCTCTCAGCCAGCTGCTGCTGCTGTGAGTTCGCCGCCCCTTTCTTCCATCAACCATATTGTATATTGTATCTCTGCTCCTGCATTACATTGTGTCCAGTTGCTGTGCCTTATTTCTGTTTTGCCTATTTCCTCTGTTTTCACTGCCTTTTACTGCCTTCAGTATCCTGCTCGTTTTCCCGCCGCTGCGTCTCATGCGGCCCCGCCCCCCTGCTCGCCCTTATTGTGTCTCTGCTCCCGCATTTGCATTGTACTTAGTTGTTAGTTATTAGTTACTGTGCCTTATTCTGTTTTGACTCATTTCCTCTATTTTTACTGTTGTCCCCCTTTTGCCTTCTGTATCCCGCTCGTTCTCCCGCCGCTGCTTCCCCTGTGGCCCCGCCCCCCTGCTCACCCATTCGCCGCCCCGCTCCTACCTCCCAGCTGCTCCTCCCTCCCAGCTGCTCCTCCCTCCCACCTCCCCTTATATGGCAGCCGCTGCGCGGTGGGGAGAGCGACCCTGTTTTCAGGTAGGCTGCTCCCCACGCCGCACAGCACAACCTGTGTGTCCGTGCCTCCCATGATGAATATAGGCCCCAGCTAGGCCCGCAGAGTACAAGGGTTCGCTCTTCTGTAATGGAAACTAGAAGGAAGTTGGCACGGAAACTGCAAAGTACAAAGACAAAGTTTATTAACCCTTAAGGGTGGTCCTACAACCTATACAACACTCTTCAGTATTGCATAGAGTAGCACAAAGAACTTGCATACATAGTCCCCTTTTATACACATGAGGAGGGGCTCATAAGTGGGTAGATACAACATGAAGCAGAATTCATTACCTTTTATGGGCATTTTCGATACAGAATCAATATGTGGGCGGAGTAACTAATTTCCTGAGCCCGCGAAAACATGGTCAAGCAAGGACTAACTGATAACAGATGTGGTCAAGTCTGGGCATGCGCCAGACGGACAAAGGAGCTATTTATAGACTGTTACTGGGCAGATTATAAAGAGCAACTGATACGGAGATAGGACTCTTCTCGTGCTGAGCACGTGGAGACACGACAATGCAAAATGGAGTCCAAACATTAGTCAACATAAGGGAAGAAACTTGGTCCGAAGGGGAATTCATGTCTTTAGTGAATGCTTAATCACATCGCTGTTTCAATTTTCAACAGACGACCCTTTCAGCATTCACTGAAGACATCCGGTTTATTACAATAATCATCATATATGTCAATTTTCATCATTTCTTCTACTTCCTTAGTTAAATGTTTCTGATAGGTGACATTGGCAATAGCTTTCTTATCAGGATTACAGAATGACACACATAGGGAACAGAGTAAAGGACCACATTGGACACAAGTGCAACAAGAAAACAGAATTGCTACGATAATACAGAGACCAGTTAGAACCTTCCATCCCCATGCAGTGATCAATGCCCAAAACCATCCAGAAAAGGTCCAAGAGCCATTTTCTGTATGGATTTCAGCTGCAATTTTATGTAATTTATTGATAGCATTATAAACTGAAGGCGTGTGGTCAGGAATAAACACACAACAACTACTTCCGATAATTTTACATGCTCCACCTCGGTCAGCTAACATAACATCTAATACCATACGATTCTGTAATGCAACGATTCTGGTAATTTGTAATTCTTCCGTGAGATTCCCAAGAGCAGCAGCGGTTTGATTTGTCACAGCCTCCACAACTCTTGTTAATCTTCGAACTTTCCTACTATTTAGAGCAGCCCCAACAAAGAAAAACAATCCTAAATTAAAATCAATATACTGCTGTAAGCTAGTATCAGTTTGGTCAACGTCATCAATAGATAGAGTACGTTTATACCTATTTACAGTCACATTATTCAACAACTTCAAATCTTTATGATAAGATGCAGGTGCCAAGAATACAGGAGGTAATAAGAATGCTACATAACATACTCCGGACCAACCGGCCGGTAAGCGATAATAACCCTTATTCCCACACACAAAGTATGTATTATGGGAGGCTAAGAAAGTACTGTTATTTAGCCCGTCTATATTCAGCACGATGATACATTCACTAACACCGACAGGAATATGACCCACACTCTGGACACACAGGTCCGCTTGAGCTTGTGCCACCTGAATCACAAAGCGCTCTTGTCCTGTAGTGTCTCTGGTGTTCGTGAAGATGTAGGGAATCGATTCATTGTCCGGTCTATACTCTTCCCATTCCCATATTGTCCCATTCGCTTGTGGATAGCCATCCTTATCTTGATGACACTCCCTATTAAGTCTGAAAAGTAATCGTCCCACTGTAGGTTTCCGTGTGGCAAACAGCAAAGTGTACCATGCTCTACAGGAGCCATTATGAGAAAAAGGAAGAGGTATGAATGGCGTTCCTCCCTTCTTCTGATGAGCTGGCATCATACCACATATCCAACAGTTCGTAGCATTCGTGGCAACGTGGGTATGATGCAACATCTGGATGAAAGTGTTATTCAAATAAGACTGACGATGCTTCAGTTCTTGATACGGAAGTGTATAAAAGTAGTGCTCCTCAGGCACTGGAGTAGTCAAAACAAGCAACTCCCGGGCAGGAGTCACATCCTCAACAAACCATGTAGCTATACCAACAATAGCTACTGTAATAATAAAACCTGTTGCGCAAAGAATCTTCTTCTTCTCCATCTTAGAGTAAAAAGTCAATATCTTCCTGAAACTAAAAGGTTGTCAGAACTCTTCCCCTTAGGCAGCGGTTGATTTCTTCACCAGCGGGCCAAGACGGGTGTCGCTACACTAATCCAGGGCTGATCCCCCCCCCTTGCCACATTGGCTCTCCGTTTCACTAACCTAAGGGCCGTTCTGACAACTTTGGATACAGCAGTCACTTCCTCGGTCTGAGATGATATCTTCTTCCTCCAGGAATCGCTTGGTCCAGGAAGAGCTCCTCAGTGTCGTTCGGTTCCACAGCACGGCCTTTCTCCGCAGTCAGAATTTCTTGATGGTCGGTCAATGCAGCAGGCTCCACCAATCCGGGCGGCACTTTGCGACAGTGCAGGGAATGGATCCAGTTCTTTCGATTGGAAACCCGCACAGCCGTCCTCGTTGCAAGTAAGACTTGCTCAGGACCAACCCATCTCGGATCCAGGCTGTTCGTCCTTTCAAAAATCTTCAGCATAACATAGTCTCCAGGTCGGAGATTATGACCTTCACCTGTGGACCGATCAGGGAGCGCCTGTCGGACCTGTTGATGAATAGAAACCAAATTATCCGTTAACTGTGCCAGATAATGATTCATCATTACACAAGGTACATCATACACAGACTTAGGTTTTGGTGGACCCCAAATATTCATTGGGCGTCCAAAGACGATCTCATAAGGTGTGAGACCGGTTCGAGAATGCGGTATCGATCGAATTGACAATAATGCCAGCGGCAAAGCGTCTGGCCAAGTCAAAGACGTCGAAGCTTGGAACTTAGCGATCTTGAGCTTCAGAGTACCGTTATACTTCTCAACCAATCCTGCAGACTGAGGGTGAAATACTGCATGGAACTTCTGGGTAATGCCTAGACCCTTCAGGACATACTTTATAACGTCTGCTATAAAATGAGGTCCGTTATCACTCCACAACAATCTGCAAACACCGTATCGAGGGAAGAACTCCTTCAATAGCATCTTAGCTGTAGTCATTGCAGTATTGTCTTTCGTAGGGTATGCCTCAACCCATTTACTGAAGGCAAAACCACTACTAGAACATACTTCAGATTTTTACAGCGCTCAAGCTGGATGTAATCCATCTGCAAAACCTCAAAGGGTGCAGTAGGTGTCGCAAATCCTCCTGCTGGAGTTCGGGTACCCTTTCCTGGGTTATACCTCAGGCAAATCATGCAGGTCTGCACTACCCTCTTTGCCGTACTAGCGATCTCCGGATGCTCCCAAACTCGTGTGAGTAATTTAACAATTGCGGAAGCTCCGACATGCGCTAGTCCATGTGCCATCTGAACCATAGGTTGTACAAAGGCTGTGGGTAACTTCCATTTATCCATCTGCTTATTTCTCCAACATCCTTCGTCATCTAATTCTCCATCATTGGACCATTGCTCCCGTTCCTTATCGGAAGCGGTCCTCTGTATTTCCAGCACCTCTCTCCTAGCATCGTGCCATCTTTCTGCCTGTGACTTCACAACATACATTGCAGTAGCACCAGGCTGCATCGCAGTCTCTCGTGCCACCCGGTCTGCCAAAGCATTCCCTTTTCCAACTTTATCAATCACTTTCTTATGGGCACTACATTTAATTATAGCGATCTTCTTTGGATATGTTAATGCAGTCAAGAGGTTGTGAACTAACTCCCCGTACATTATCTGCGCTCCATGGGACGTTAGAAACCCTCTCTCCTTCCAGAGTAGGCCGAAATCGTGCGCTACTCCGAAGGCATAGCGGCTATCTGTATAAACATTCACACACAATCCTGCACTGAGCTCACATGCCCGTGTTAATGCTATCAGTTCCGCTGCTTGAGCTGATTTCTGTGGTATGCGTGCTGTCTCCACTATTGTTTGTAGTGTGGTGATTGCATACGCTGCTGAAGTCGTACCATCTGGTAGCTTCAGGCATGATCCGTCCACCCACAGTTCTCCATCTACATCTGTAAAGGGCGTATCCTGGAAATCAACACAACCCTTTGTCTGTTCCTCAGTCACAAGAATACAGTCATGTGCCTTCCGTGCTTCAGACTGAGTTTCCGGGAACGGCAACAATGTGGCCGGGTTTAACGTCACACACCTCTTTAACGTAATATGAGGAGCCAAAAGCGTCAACTCATATCCTGTTAAACGGGCACTGGTCAAATGCTGCGTCTTTGTCTGATTAAGCAGGGCATCAACAGCATGGGGGACTAATACCAACAGTTTGTGAGATAACACAATTCCCTCACTTTGACGTATTGACACAGCTGTCGCCGCAACCGAGCGAAAACACCCTGGTAATGCTCGGGCAACAGGATCAAGTACAGCCGAAAAATATGCACAAGGGCGCTGCTTGTCGCCGTGCATCTGCACTAAAACTGATAATGCACAGCCATCTTTCTCATGCACATACAGTAAAAGGGGCTTCGTATAATCAGGGGTCCCTAACACTGGTGCTGAACAAAGGGCCTGTCGCAGTTGCTGAAATGCAATTTCACACTCATGTGACCAAGGAAGAGGAATTGGTGTGTCCTTTGTCAAAAGGGCTAACAATGGTTTAGCTATGTGCGAAAATCCCAATATCCATTGCCTACAAAAAGAAACAAGACCCAAAAATGCACGCACGTCCTTCTGTGTGGAAGGCACTGGCGTGTCCAAAATTGCTTGAATACGATCTGGTGTGAGTGCACGCCCCTCCTTAGACAAAAGGTGACCCAAATAAGTCACCTTTGGTCTACAGAATTGCAATTTCTTCTTCGACACTTTGTGATTGTGAGATGCCAAAAAGGAAAGCAAGGATAACGTACTCTTCTCACACAACTCAGGAGTGTCAGCCGCCAACAAGATGTCATCGACATATTGTATAAGGGCGACACCCTCGGGCAGAACAAAGGAATCCAATTGCCTTTTCAATGCTTGACTGTAAATGCTAGGGCTTTCTGTGTAGCCCTGAGGGACTCTACAAAATCGATAAGAACTATTATTCAAAGTAAAACCAAAGAGGTATCGGCTATCAGGATGAATAGGGATCGAAAAGAAGGCATTTTTCAAATCAATAACTGAAAACGTGGTCGCCGTTGGCGGGACCAAAGTGAGCAACGTCGTGATATCAGAAACCACTGGATACTGAGGTATCACGATCTTGTTCACTTCCCTTAAATCAATGATAAACCGATAAACTTTAGCATCCGTATCTTTCTTCAAGATGGGTAAAATAGGACTGTTGCAAACATTATAGGGAACTTCTTCCACTACCCCCACCTTAATCAAATCCTGCACAATCTGAATGAGCGCCTCCTCCCCCTCCTGGGAAATGCGATACTGAGGGAGGCGCGGTAACACCGCACCCTCCTGGACACTAATATGGACTGGTGGAATCACCATCTGTCCCACATCGGTATCTGAAGTAGCCCACAAAGAATGAGGGAGAGAAGCTAACACAGAATCCTCCACGACCACAAACATCCGGTCTGTCATCGGATGATTATCATTTAATATCACACGCACTCCAGCGGGGGAGCAGCGGATCGTAGCTCGGAAGTGCTTGAGCATATCAAGACCCATAATGTTGTCAGGCGTGTTCGGGGCAAGCAGAAACGGACAGGGTGCAGAAAAGGGATCAACATGGAATGCAAGGGGTCGAGAAAGAGGGCTTCGAGAGAGTGTACCATCAAATCCTACCGATGTAACCATTAAGCCAGATGGGGGAGCCCGCGGAACCAATTGTTTGGACAGCGCACTGCGGGTCGCTCCTGTATCAACTAGGAACCGATCAGTAGAACCCAAAACCTTTGCTGAAACATAAGGACCCTTCTGATCAACCGGCACTTCAACTGATTCCAACCCCCATCCAACGCATTCCTATGCATGCCGCGAATCATGGTACCCAGAGCTGTCAGTCCCTGACATTTGATACTGGTGCTGTCGATCAAATACATTGGGTCTATCTCGCTGCTGCGCGTTAGGTTCAAAGCAAGCACGATCAGTAGAATTCCCTCTGAAATTCGAAAAGCCCCCTCTACCTCTCGGTGGACCTTGCCCACGGCCCTGACGAGATGCATACAACGCCGGACAATCTCTGGCCCAATGACCCGACTGTTTACAATACGCACATTGATTCCTATTTACATCTGACCGACCCGAAGGGGGACCATAAAATCCTCCCCTACCTCTGTCGACACCCCGACGAGGCGGACCATATACTTGTGCTAACATCACCTTTGTTTTTAAATCTTTCGATTTCTTCTCCTCCTGCCCCTTCGCTTCTTGTTCCTGACGCTCATAATACTGAGCCATAGTCAGGAGGGATGCCGGAGACGAAGTGGACCAGGAACTTTCACTCGCTTTTAAACGAGCTGCTATTCCCGGTAATAAATTCGCCACATATTTATCCACAAAAAGATGTCTACCCGTATCATCCGTAAGTGACTGACCACTAAAATCGTGAAATGTCTCCTCAAAACGCGTAAAGAAATCTGAGACGGATTCATCAACCTTCTGTTTACATGATGATAACATTTTCCAGTCAATCTTTTTAGGGGGAATAATCGTTTTCAACTTAGTCAAGATAGCAGCGGGAAGATCCAGAATGATCTGCGGTGGTTTTTGCGCGGGTTTCCTCTCCCTATCCTCATCCTCAATCTCGGACCATTTAGCCTTAAAAGCGGGAACATCATCCACCTTCCGCACAGATCTCCACATATCCGGTGGTAAAATGAGCCCAAAGAACAAATCTATATCTGCTAAAGTCATAGTACAAGAATTCAAGGCCCCTTCGACCTCTTCATAAAAGGCCGCTGGGTTCTTGCGGGGGTCAGGCAATGCATTCTTTAATGCCATAACATCAGCCCTATGCCAGGGAGTGTAAACCCAATTGTACACAAAATATCCCTTAGCATCGGCGGAAGTAATATCCGAACTAGTTCCCGCTCCTTTAGGAGGAACATACAAAGGCGCTGCCTCTCGCATCGGTTTAGCATGCACTAGTTTGCTCTTATCTGAGTGGGAGGTAGATGACTGGACATCGCCGACACGTGGATTCGACTGCTCCTGTTCCCCTGCCTTTTGGCGCGCTCTCTCTTTAAGGTCACTCGCCGCGTCCCGTAATGCAAACAGCCGTCGAACCGCATCAGGTGCCTTAGAGGGAGAAAAAACACCGTTACGCAATGCTTTAGCATCTAATACTACATCATCAGGCTCAAAAACTTCTGAATATTTCCGAAAGGCAGTAATCACTTCCTCAGAAAAGTGTCCCAAAAAATACAACTTCTCTCTATCCTGCCACTTTTTCCAAGAGTCCAACAATTCAGTGAGGGATAACTTGCCCTTAAGTGCACGAAAAGAAACTTTCCGAAGCTCACCCATTCGGTCAACTGATAACATGGACCGCGTGTCTACCTTATCCGAGCCCAATCCAGAATCCTGTGATCTCGGGGCCGACGCGCCAGCATAAGGAGGCGGAGAACGATCTAATCAATAAAAATCATCTTCAAGATTAGTAAGGACAGGATAAAGTGGCTGGCGGACAGCATATTGACCCGAGACTTGCAACCTATGCTCTTTCTCTTGCCTCTCCGCCAGTTCTCTTTCGTCCCGACGCTTCGCTTCCTGTGCTCGCACATGATCATTCTTCCGTTGCTCTTTATCAAACAACGCTTTCTCACGTTTCTCTCGCTCACGCACTTCCTTCACCCATAACCGTACACATTCAAACATGTCTTGCCGAGCACGCCGTTTACACATACACTGTTCCACATACTCAATCTTACGCATATCAAATGAGCCATACAAAGGCCAGCGCAACTCAGGATCCTTTTTGGTGTATTTCCTCCATACTGTGCTGTACATTATAGAAGAAAGACCATGCTTCACATACATATCCCTATTAGGAGTCCCCTCTGGGGGAGCTGGAGCAGATTCCTCGAGGTTTAACCGGTTTCCAAAGCAGCAGCACCACTTACGGAGTGCGCTAAAGGCAGGCATGCTCAAAAATATTGCAAAATATGCAGTATTATCAAAAATGGCACTTAAACTTTGCGCCGTTCAAATTTACACAGTTCCGGAGAAATATCTCCACATTACCTGCCCATATGTGTTGCAACGCATATATTCTCACAGTAATCAATACAAGCATGACCGGTCATCACAAATCAAACTCAAATAGCCAACCCAGGCGTCAAAACTCGGAGCAAGTACCGTACAACGGTTCTTACCAATCAAGAGTCCAGATTCCAACTGCCAAGCTCCAAAATTCGCCCAAACGGCTGTCACGGCAAAACCGACAGAAGAGGTCTCAGTCGAGGACCGGCGCCACCCAGAAGGTCAGTTCAGAAGGAGAGGAAGAAAACCTCGGGATGCCAGGACTAAAATGCCTCTGGCAGTGATCACATCCCTGGCCAAATTCCTCACCTTCGTCACGACCAGTCCTTCGAGCATCCGAGTCGCCGATGAGCCCCACGTGACGGGCGCCAATTGATGAATATAGGCCCCAGCTAGGCCCGCAGAGTACAAGAGTTCGCTCTTCAGTAATGGAAACTAGAAGGAAGTTGGCACGGAAACTGCAAAGTACAAAGACAAAGTTTATTAACCCTTAAGGGTGGTCCTACAACCTATACAACACTCTTCAGTATTGCATAGAGTAGCACAAATAACTTGCATACATAGTCCCCTTTTATACACAAGAGGAGGGGCTCATAAGTGGGTGGATACAACATGAAGCAGAATTCATTACTTTTTATGGGCATTTTCGATACAGAATCAATATGTGGGCGGAGTAACTAATTTCCTGAGCCCGCGAAAACATGGTCAAGCAAGGACTAACTGATAACAGATGTGGTCAAGTCTGGGCATGCGCCAGACGGACAAAGGAGCTATTTATAGACTGTTACTGGGCAGATTATAAAGAGCAACTGATACGGAGATAGGACTCTTCTCGTGCTGAGCACGTGGAGACACGACAATGCAAAATGGAGTCCAAACATTAGTCAACATAAGGGAAGAAACTTGGTCCTAAGGGGAATTCATGTCTTTAGTGAATGCTTAATCACATCGCTGTTTCAATTTTCAACACCGAGCCCGCTGCTGCTGCTGCTGTGAGTTCACCGCCCCTGTCTTCCATCAACCGTATTGTATATTGTGTCTCTGCTCCTGCATTATATTGTGTCCAGTTGCTGTGCCTTATTTCTGTTTTGCCTATTCCCTCTGTTTTCACTGCCTTGTACTGCCTTCTTGCCTTCTGTATCCCGATCATTTTCCCGCCGCTGCGTCCCATGCGGCCTCGCCCCCCTGCTCGCCTTTATTGTGTCTCTGCTCCCGCATTTGCATTGCCCTTAGTTGTTAGTTGTTAGTTACTGTGCCTTATTCTGTTTTGACTCATTTCCTCTATTTTTACTGTTGTCCCCCTTTTACCTTCTGTATCCCACTCGTTCTCCCACCGCTGCATCCCCTGCGGCCCCGCCCTCTGCTCGCCCATTCGCCACTCCGCTCCAGCCTCCCAGCTGCCCTCCCTCCCACCTCCCCTTATCTGGAGGCCGCTGCGCGGTGAGGAGAGCTACCCTTTTGTCAGGTAGGCCGCTCACCACGCCGCACAGCACCACCTGTGTGTCCGTGCCTCCCTGCCCACTACTGCTGCTGCTGTGAGTTCGACGCCCCTGTCTTCCATCAACCATATTGTATATTGTGTCTCTGCTCCTGCATTACATTGTGTCCAGTTGCTGTGCCTTATTTCTGTTTGCCTATTCCCTCGGTTTTCACTGCCTTTTACTGCCTTCTTGCCTTCTGTATCCCGCTCGTTTTCCTGCTGCTGCGTCTCATGCGGCCCCGCCCCCCTGCTCGCCCTTATTGTGTCTCTGCTCCCGCATTTGCATTGTACTTAGTTGTTAGTTGTTAGTTACTGTGCCTTATTCTGTTTTGACTCATTTCCTCTATTTTTACTGTTGTCCCCCTTTCGCCTTCTGTATCCAGCTCGTTCTCCTGCTGCTGCTGCGTCCCCTGCGGCCCCGCCCCCCTGCTCACCCATTCGCCGCCCCACTCCCACCTCCCAGATGCTCCTCCCTCCCACCTCCCCTTATATGGCGCAGAAGGCGCGCCTAAGCAAGCCCGTTTGCGCCTGGACCGCGCCCAGCGCCAGAACCCCTGGCATCCATGAACACCACGGTGCCCGTCCCCACTACGATGCCAACACCCTCCACGCACTCAACACCGGACGATCACACACCTGCTACCTGGCCTCCCCGAAGCACACCCAAGGACCCTTCTCCTGCCGGAACTGCAGCTTCACCAGCATCCGATCCGCTAACCCACCCTCCGAGAAAGGACGCAACCACCTCAGATGCATTCTACTCAACACCCGCTCCGCCCGTAAACATGCCGCCGAACTCTGGGACCTACTCGGCTCCACCTCCCCAGACGTTGCCTTCCTGACGGACACCTGGATGAACCCCTCCTCGGCACCCAACGTCGCCATAGCCATCCCTGATGACTACAAGATCACCCGCAGAGACCGCACCAACGGCACAGGGGGAGGAATCGCCATCGTCCACAGGAACACTCTCAGAGTCTCAACCAGCACCGACGACACGCTCAGCACTGCCGAACACCTGCACTTCCAGATCCACACCGATCCCAACACCACCCTCAGAGGAACCCTTGTCTACAGACCCCCCGGACCCCAGCCACAGTTCAGCGACTCCATCGCCGACTTCGTCAGTACACACGCCCTCGCCTCCACAGACTACATCCTCCTCGGGGACCTGAACTTCCACCTCGAGAACAACAACGACACCAACTCCACCACCTTGATTGACAACCTTGCCAACCTCGGACTCAGACAGCTCGTCACAACACCCACCCACTCTGCCAACCACACGCTTGACCCCATCTTCTCTGCAAGCTCCCATGTCTCCTTCAGCCACACCACCGAACTCCATTGGACCGACCACCGCTGCATCCACTTCACCTTCCAGAAACACACCACACACCACCGCACCCAATAGATCCCTGGCCGCTGCTGGAGCAAAGTCACCGAAGACCAGCTAACCACCACCCTCACTCGAAGCCCACCCCACCAAACCCGACACCGCCGCCAGCAAACTCAGACAGTGGATCAACGACTGCGCCAACGCTCTCGCCCCGATCAAGAAACCCTCCAACAGACACACCAATAAGAAAGCCATCTGGTTCACTAAGGACCTCCGGGCCTTCAAGCAAACCTGCCGAAAACTAGAGAAGAAATGGCACCGTGAACAGACACCGGACAGCTATACAGCCCATAAGAATGCCACCTGCAGACACCTTCATCTCATCAGATCAGCCAAAAAGGCCTCCTTCAAAGACCGCCTAGACAACAATGCACACAACAGCAAAGAGTTCTTCAACATCGTGAAAGAACTCTCCAACCCCAGCTCCAACACCAACGACATCCCACCTACACAAGACCTGTGCAACAACATTGCCACATTCTTCCTTCACAAGATTGCGGACATCCACAACACCACGACCACCCCAACAGCCACTGAGTCCTCCGACCTCACGGCCACCATCCACACCGATCCCCTTCTCACCTGGACCAACATAAACGACGACGACACCATCAAAATCATGAACACAGTCCACTCCGCCTCTCCGTCAGACCCATGCCCACACCACATCTTCAACAAAGTCAGCGCCACCATCGCCCCCCATCTCCGCAAGGCTATCAACATCTCCTTCGAGGCCGTGGCCTTCCCAGAGAGCTGGAAGCACACCGAGATCAACGCCTTACTCAAAAAACCCATGGTTGATCCAAAGGACCTCAAGAACTTTCGACCCATCTCCCTGCTCCTGTTCCCGGTGAAGGTCATCAAGAAGACCGTCAACAGACAACTGACCCGCTACCTCGAGGAGAACAGCATCCTGGACCCATCCCAGTCCGGGTTCTGCAGCAACCACAGCACCGAACTGCCCTCATCGCCGCCACTGATGACATCAGGGCCCTGCTGGACAACGGCGAAACCGCGGCCCTCATCCTCCTGGACCTGTCAGCCGCCTTCGACACTGTATGCCACCGCACCCTACACACATGCCTCCACGACGCTGGGATCCGAGACAAGGCCCTGGATTGGACCACTTCCTTCCTCTCCGGCAGAACCCAGAGCGTCTACCTCCCCCCTTTCCGCTCCGAAGCCACCGAGATCATCTGCGGCGTACCCCAGGGTTCATCCCTCAGCCCGACATTGTTCATCATCTACATGGCACCACTCGCCCACGTCGCCTGACTGCACGACCTCGGTCTCATCACTTGGAGAACCACGGACTCGTCAAGGTCTACAGATTCCCTTGATTAATTTGGGAATCCGCTACCCATATGACACTGGATTCTAACCACAGATTTATGAATTTGAGAATTGTCTGGACTAAACCTGCAGGATTCAATCCTTCTTCCGAGTGTTTTCTCACTCTCTCCCTCGCATTTCCTCGGAGCCACGGAGCCCACACGACCTAACACCATTAATTTCTGCAAGGTCCCTTCTTAGCCACTCACGGTGCCTCATCCCTCCCACTCCCCACATCAGTCCTGAGGAAGACCCCGCCAGTAAGGGTTGGAAGAACCTACACTTATACAGGGGTCGAAACGTCGACTCTTCATTAATACCAGTTTACTCAACAGTAATTGCTTTACTGTGAACTCTTGTGTTAAATGGCAGAAAAATTATGTACAGATGTTATGTACTATGGCGTAAAGTTTTGTTTTTGGCATTTGAATAAGATATGCCCGACTGTTTGATTGTGATATTTATCACCACCTATACTTTATTCCCCTCACTACCTCACTTGAATCACTATCCTTCCCCTTTCACATTCCCCCGGGGCACTTCAATGATGATGTTTTTTTAAATATGTCTGTTCTTTAATGTCGCTCTTACAAACTGTAAGCCATGTTTAGTGTGATTAAATAACACTGTAGCATCAATACGGTCTTTTTTGATTTTCCAATCTAAATATTATCGTATTTTCTCCATTTGACACTGTTTTGATGTCTTAATACTGGGACCACTATAATATATACTGACTGCACAACCTCAACATCATCTCCTATGCTGACGACAACCAGCTGATCCTCTCCCTCACCAAGGACCCCCTCACCGCCAAAACTAACCTCCTCGAAGGTATGAAAGCCGTCGCCGAAAGGATGAAGAACAGCTGTCTGAAGCTGAACTCGGACAAGACAGAAGTCCTCATCCTGTGCTCCACCCCCTCGGCCTGGGACGACTCCTGGTGGCCGACCGCACTGGGAACTGCACCAACACCCACCGACCACGCACGCAACCTGAGGTTCATCCTCGACTCTACTCTACAGGTCAATGCCGTCTCGACCTCCTGCTTCAACACCCTCCGTATGCTCCGAAAGATCTACAGGTGGATCCCCACCGAAACAAGAAGAATGGTCACCCAGGCCCTCGTCAGCAGCAGGCTGGACTAAGGAAATGCCCTCTACGCAGGAGCCTCGGCCAAACTCCTGAAACGACTTCAACGCATACAGAACGCCTCTGCACGCTTGATCCTCGACATCCCTCACCGCAGCCACATCACACCCCACCTAAGTGACCTGCAATGGCTTCCCATCAACAAGAGGATCCCCTTCAAGCTCCTCACCCACGCACACAAGGCACTCCACAACACCGGACCAGCATACCTCAACAGACGACTCAACGTCTACACCCCAACCCCCGGCTTCGCTCCGCCGACCTCGCCCTCGCCACCGTTCTCTGCATCCAAAGAGCGACCTCCTGCGGCAGATCATTCTCCCACCTCGCCGCCAAGACCTGGAACACCCTCCCCATCCTCCTACAGCAAACCCAGGACCTGCTGACCTTCAGGAGACTACTCAAGATCTGGCATTTCGAGCAGTAGCAGCACCCCTCCCCCCAGTGCCTTGAGACCCTCACCGGTGAGTAGTGCGCTCTACAAATGTTCTGATTGATTGAGTGATTGATTGATTTTTCCCTTTCTTTTGGGCATATGATTATAGAGATTCGCTGGTTTTTGCCTGATGTGGGTGGGGGGAAGAGGAAGTACGACCCCTGGGTATTATTTTGTTTGTATTTGTTGTTTTACTTCATTTTACATTCACTTTCCCCACCAAGCATACTTATGGCCACATAGCCTTTATCCCATTGCATGATGGCGCGGCTACATAGTCCTGCGCCACAGATAGTGGACATAACTTTCCTGTCTTGGAACATTAGGAGTCTGAACACTCCTCATAGGGGCAAACAGGTCTTGCAATATCTATCTTGCCAGGGCGCTCAGGTTGCCTTTTTACAGGAGACACACCTCCCCCCAGGAAATTTCACACATTTGCATCCACATGGGGCTAACACAGTTATTTTACATGCTACAGCATATATTTGCGAGGTGTTTGCATTCTTGTCCACAAGAATCTTCCATTTCGCCCACTGCTTCCATTCTGAATGAGGAGGATAGGTTTGCATTGGTGACCGAGACACTGGCGGGACATGTCACATTTGGTGCTGCTCGCTAATATTGTAGCCCCCAGTGTTGACTCCCCTGAGTTCTTTCATTGAGTACATGTACAGATTGGATGCAAGGCCTTTGATCACATCATATTGGGAGACGATTTTAATCTGCTGATAGACCTCACCTGTGACTCTACTGCAGTCTCACTCTGTGCTAGGTAGGACATCTGTGCAACATATGCAGTTCTAGATGCCTGGCATTTGGGGGGCTCCCCATCATTGGTGTACACTCATTATTTGGCCCCCCAACACCTGTTCCTCCATTGATTACTGTTATTTTTCCATGGTTGAGCACAGTCCAACGCCTAGCCCGCACACTCCCTGACCATTCCCCAGTCCGTGCTACACTGCACATGCCCTTTAGCGGCGGACTGGAAAGACAATGGTGCTTACCTGCCATGGCGTTGCAGGATGCGCTTTTTCGTTTCGAGTTATGCGCTGCTGGAATATTTCCAGATTAATGTGGCCTCGGTCTGCATACAGGCTACCTAGTGAGAGGCATATAAGGCATATGTCAGGGGTATATGTATTTCTAAACACTCAGGAGGGCTACAGTACCTGTGTAGGGACCTTACTCGTTTAGAACAGGAGCTAGCGGAACGGGATGCCGCAGATGTCTGCCACCGTGGCGACCCATGTGCACATAGTCGGGACGCACTGTTAGACTGAATTTGCAACCTGGCTGAACGCGAGGTCTTATTCCATGGGAAATATTCCAGGGCTCATAGATATGGACAGGTAGAGCACCCAGGGCACACACTGGCCAAACTCCTGTGACCCCCCGAGGGTCTCCCCTTTCATTCCAGAGTTACACCTGACTGGTAGGTCAACAGTAACTTTCAATATCACATGCATCTTTACACCTCCTGATTCTCTGGAAACACTGCACTATCGGTCGATCTCGATGACACAGCCATGGTGTGGTTTACCACTGCCAAAAAATGGTTCTTTAGCAAGCCCTTCACCAGTAAAGAAATTGTGCAGGCTGTTGACGTGATGGATGGCTCTAAAACTCCGGTTCTAGGTGGGTTTTCCAGGAATCTTTAAAAGCATTTCAAACATACTTTCCCTGCATTTAAAGGCTATGTATGCAGAATACCTCAAGACAGGTGTTCTCTCCCCAGCATTGCATGAGGCAGTGATAACTCTTCTCCTGAAACCAGGGAAGGATCGCCGCTAAATGTGGCTCGTACAGGCCCCTCTCACACTTAAATTTTGATAACAACATTTTAGCCAAGGTCTTCTCCAATTGTCTTGCCCTAATGATAGAGCAAATAATATCAACCTACAATCGGGATTTGTCCCCCACTGATCTCCCTCCTTGAACCTGCACAACGTCTTCTCTGTTCAAAATAGAATTGCTCCCGCTGTCCCGGCCGCGGAGGTCCTACTGGATCAGTGGTCGAAGTGGGGAAAATAAAGTAGGGGAACTGTGGGCGGAGACTCAGGGGGCGGGAATAACCCAAGGATTGGATAAGTGGGCGGAGTCGGAGGTGTGGCTAGAAATAGCAAAACATACCAATTTTTGAACGTTTGGCATTTCACTGACCAGTTACAGCTTATAACGTTATTTAATTCAAAGAATCAATAAACATGTTTATTTGAGGTTTAATATATAAGTTGTTTATATTTAATTCATTTACAATGTGGGACATGTTTCCAATCACAGAATATTCCAAATACGCTTATAAGTGGAATCATAAGCCATTTGTCTCCGAGCCATGCAGTTTCTTTCATCTGCACTTCTCCTCCCTTTTTCTAACCATTTCTGAACATAAAATTCAGGTTTAAATTCTATGACAGGTGGCCCCATGATATTTATGAACATTATAGAAGACAGACGATTGATTGATATTCTGTTCCGCAGTGGTGTGAGCACATCATTCATTACACTAAAGCCCCGTTCACATTCAGCAGTTGAGGTACAAAAGGTGTTTGTAATGTGCATTAATGGTTTCAGGCTTTCAGGGATGCAATTTTTATTTTGTTTGTACTCTCTGAAACGAAGGATGTACTGCCTAGTAGCAAATACATGCAACCTGCTACAAAGGTTTTGTAATTCTCCCTCACCGTATAAGATGTCTACTGGATCTGGCCAATAAACTGGTTGTAGGAGTTTCATTCTATGTACTAACTCTTTGTATTCTATTTCATCATTGTTTGTGGTTGTGCATCTAGAAACATTTGATGCATTAGACATTGTCATCCTTTTTCGCAGGTTATTTGCTAAGCTCCTAAAGAACTGTGCCCTATTGATGCTAACACAGCCTTTGTTCTGTTGCAGTCCTACACCAGCAAACTGCATCCGTTCAGCAGCATCTAATGCAGTTGTAGCAACCAAAGGGCCCACGTGAATCAGCCATTGATTCAAACACTAAAATCTGCATCAGTATTGAACGATCGGCCTCATATATGGTCATATCACGCCGCTGCAGCCTTCTGGATAGGTCAACCATTTCTGTGAGAGCATCATATAAAATGCCCATATTTTCAACAAACACCAGGGAGGTTAATAAACGGTTTAAACCAGCATATTTCCTCTGCTCAATGTCACTCCTCGTTGAGTCTTCGGAAGATTCCATGAAATGTTTACTAAGTGCTTTGTAGTTATTCCAAACAGCTCTCACAGATCTTTCACTTGAGGACACCCAACGTACATCTAGCACCTTTCCAATTGCCAGAAGTCTTACTTCTACCTGCAGAGCTTCCAGGTGGAGGATAGGGTTTCCAGGTGGAGGATAGTGTAGATAAGAGCTATACTGCACTCTGTCAGCAAATTTCGACATCCCTAGACGAATTGGTCCCTCTGCGGAGGGTGAGGGAGAGACCCAGAGTGACTAATGCCTGGTTTAATGACGATCTGAGACAGCATAAGACCCGCTGCAAACAGGCTGAGCGTACTTGGAGGAGAGGATACAAGGAGTCGGACATGGCAGCGTACAGAGTGGCCTTACAGGTATATAAGACTCAACTAAGAAGCGCTAAGGCAAAGTTCTTAGAAGATACCTTGGGCAAGGCCACAAATAAATCGCAAACCCTATTCAAGCTGGTTAACAACTTATCTAATCCATCTTGTACAGCTCCAGCTATCCCGGCCTCTCAGGATCTGTGTGACTCTCTGGCCGTTGCATTTGAGGAGAAAATAGGGACTATCCTAAATGGACTCTCAGTGCCCGGACAGCTGGTGTCACCGCTACCTCCTTCACTGGAATCTCTCTGCCACTCGGTGTCGCTCTGGGATAACAACAGGGTAGATACTTTTTGTTTACCTTGTTTTCCCATTCCTACATCGGAGGAATTCGATGCACTGGCCAATGGAGTGTCTTCGGGTTCACCATTGGATCCAATGCCTCATAAGATCTGGAAGGCATTTCAGGATGAGCTGTTCCCTCCACTTTACTCCATCTGCTGTCAGTCACTGATGACGGCGACAGTTCCAGTTAGCTGGAAAGTGGCAATAGTAACTCCACTATTAAAGAAGGCTTCTTTAGATCCATCATGTCCAGCCAACTATAGGCCCATCTCGCTCCTACCTTTTGTAATAAAGGTCCTCGAGAGATGGGTCACAAGAGCCTTGTCCAACTATCTGGAATTAAACTCTTGCCTGGATACAGCTCAGTATGGCTTTAGACCGGCACATGGTACTGAGACCGCATTGGTTACCGTGTTGGATGATCTACGAACGCGTGTCGACAGGGGCAGGTCAGTTTTTCTGGTGCTGCTGGACATGTCGGCTGCGTTCGACACGGTTGACCATGCGGTTCTCCTGGAGCGTCTCCATAGTGCGGGAGTAACCAATTTAGCCTTAAGTTGGTTAAAGTCTTATCTCAGTGACAGACAGCAAGCGGTGGCTTTACCACCATTTCGATCAGCCACTCGACAGGTGAATCAGGGAGTTCCTCAAGGGTCGGCGATTAGTCCAATCCTGTTTAATTTATATCTTCGACCCCTTATAGAACTGATTAAGTCATTCGGCATATCAGTCATCAATTATGCCGATGACACTCAACTGATTTTTTCATTTGAGGGTAGTGAGTCGGTTTCGAAAGACACCTTCCATCGTTGTATGTCAGCCACAGGCGAATGGCTGCGAACTAACTCACTCCAGTTCAACGGGTCCAAAACGGAGGTTCTCCATTGCTCTCCTGATCGCCTCCCTCGTGCGCTGCCTGATGATTTCTGGCCACCTTCTATTCCGGGTTCTGTAGCAGGAGCTAAATCGGCTCGTAATTTAGGAGTGGTATTTGAACCGGACTTACAGCTGGATGGTTCAGTAAATAAGACCGCAGCGACCTGCATGGGCCTGCTTCGCGCCTTACGCAAAATTTTGCCAATACTCCCCCCATGTGTCAGAGCAGAAGTGGTACGTAGTATTATACTCAGTAGATTAGACTACTGCAACGCACTGCTTCTAGGAGCTCCTAAAAAACTGATCCTTAAGTTGCAGAGGATCCAGAACATGGCGGCGAAACTGGCTTTATCGCGCCCACGCTCTGCTTCCTCTTCTGCAGCTCTAGCTGATTTACACTGGTTGCCGATACAACAGAGGATCGCGTTCAAGGCGTCATGTCTTGTATTTAAGGCGTTGCACGGACTCGGACCAATTCCACTCCAGGGCCTGTTTTCATGGTACCAAGCTGCCCGGCCTCTGAGATCCTCATTGGCGTTTCTGGTGCGGATTCCAAGGATCACTAGAGCAAGGATTGGTGGACGCGCTTTTAGCTACGCGGCCGCCTCACTTTGGAACTCCCTTCCTCTGGCGCTGAGGGGTAATCAAGATCTGCTCTCCTTTAAAAGGGACCTTAAGACCTATCTGTTCCCAAGGGCAATGTAAACACTCTTCCGATGGTTTAATGAGGTCTCAGCGCCAGGATACCCTTTGGGTGAAAGATGCGCTTAATAAGAAATAAATACATACATACAGAGCACATTCCCCAAGCTCTCTCTGATTTCTCGGAGAGGCATGGTAGGTGGTATATAGTTTATCAAAAAAAACTTTGAGCTGATTAAAGCCTGCGACTTCTTTACAAACATCACCCACAGCAAGCTCCAGCTTGTGGTTAGCACAGTGCCATACACTCAACTGTGGATATTTCAGTTTCAGAAGAGTTGCCACACCGGATTTCCTACCTATCATATTGGAAGCACCATCTGTTACAAGCTGAACCAAATGACTTTTTAAATACTCATCAGTAAAACCGTGTCTCTCTAAGCATACAAGTAAGGTATCTAAGATTAGATCTGCTGCTGTGCTTGGCAACTCAACAAGGTCCAAGAAAAAGGTCAGTGGCTCATTGTGTTTATCAATACATGCTCTTACACCGATAATTAGTGTGGTCAATTTACTATTTGTGAGCTTAGGGACATATTTATGGGAATGGTGGCGCAGGGCAGCACAGCAAGTTACTTTGCTGCGCTGCCCTGCGTCACAGGGAAAGGGCGGGAATGTGCCGTATTTATCCAATATGGTGCATTCCGGTCTTTTCCCCCTGCACTGGCGCCATTTTGACAGCCTAGCTTCAACGCAGGCACACTTGCCCCATGGTGCAAGGGTGCCTCCTTTGCATGCAGGATTGTTTTTGTGCAGGAAGGGACACCTTCCTGTACAAAAACAATCTTGAGAGGCTTTTTCATCTTTCTATGTGGGCTGCAGAATAAAGCACAGTTTGAAAGAGGAAAAAACAAGGAGAAATAAAGATATTTCTCCTAGTTATGCCTCCTCTGGGGCAGCGCAAGATTTTGCCGCATTCCTAAGATTACAAGTCCCTGTAAATCTATGAATGCGTCAAAAACCGTGGGAGTTGTGTGGGAGACTTTTATTATTGCAGGAAAACTACTGCGTGACAAAGCCACTGCTGCTCTAGGGTGTGCTGCTTTGTAGACCTGCCCGCAAGACTGGTGGTGGACTTCGGTATGAATTGTGGTGGACAGGGCTTCAAGTTTACCCAACTGGCCACCGGTAGGGTTCACCTGCTGGTGCTAAGAGACCAGGGCTTCTATGGTCTAGTGGGGCCTTCTAAAGTCTATCATGGGTGCTCCCTCAGGAGTGGTCTGATGGACAAGGCATGAAGGCTGAACCAGGTTCCCCAGTTCCAAATTTGGTAGCTCTGGCCATAATGCCACATCCTATCCCCACCGAACACCCTTCTGCCCCACTGAGTGAAACTCGCACTGTCTTCAGCTACAACCCAATTCTGTCCCATTATAAGCACCTGGATGTGACTCATTTCAAATTATGCAGTGCCTGAAAAAAAGTAACAACATTCTGGGAAAAGCAAATACTCATAGGGAATGCAGGATTATGTAAAACATGCAAAATATAAGTAGGAACGACATGTTACCTTAACACTTTTACTCTCGTTCAGAAATCAATGAGTATTTTTTGTCTCAAACATTGAGGACATGAATATAGGGCTCCTCCTGTGCACGTGTTAAGCAGGGCTCAGAGACAAAGGAACTCTTCAAGAGTATCTGATCTGACTCACGGAAACCCACAAGGGCTCTTCTTATCCACAAATGGTGCACTCTTGATTGTCAGCGCCAGGATGCCTGTTAGGTGAGAGTGCGCTTTACACGTGAGATAAATAAATAAATAATTCTTATTCATGTCAGCCAGCTAGCTGCTCAAACATAGTATAGCACATATGTATTCAAGTGTCCTGCAAAGAAGAATGAGTGCGAGTAAGTAAATGTGGGCGTGAATGATTGAGTGTCTGAATGTAACTGAGCATGAGTGAAAGAGTGTATGTCGATGAAAGTGAGAGAAAGTGAGTGAGAAGGAGTCACGTAGAGTAAGTGAAACTGTAAGTTAGAATGAGGTAATCAGAGTAGGAAAAAGTGGTGAGACTGAGTGAGAGTGAGAATGTGATACCGAATTTTGAAGAGCGAGTGCAAGTGAGCAATTTTGAGTAAAAGGGAAAGTGTATGAGAATGAATAATGGGGGTAGTGAGCCTGAGTGAGATAACATGTGAGCAAGCAGGACAAAACACAGGCCTTGGCAAAGTGGAGGTAAATATTTACTTATGGGAGGAACATATTGTGCATCTTGAAAAAAAATGTGGTCAACTCCTGGGGATGTTGTCTTGGCACAGTAATGGCTTTTGAGAGAATTTGTGTAAAAATGGGGTGTTGAAAATAAAATGCAGTGTTTGACCCTATAGTTTTTTTTTCAAAATTATCTTGGGAGTAGCAACACCCAGACTGCAAATCCTCCTAAAAAAAAAGGCACCCTTACTCGCCTTGTACGCTCTAGTTCAGCTCTAGCATTACGCTACACTACTCAAGCCAGCCATGGTGAGAAAGGGTATTGTGCACAACCGACACAGTTAAATAGTTTATACATTTTACTGTTCCATTGGCATAAGACTCAGGAAAAGAAAACCTGTTGCAGTTCTTTATTGATCCTTCTGATAATATATCTTTTGAGCTCTCGCTACCGGCTTTCTGACTTTAGCTGCTTTTGGGACAGTGAGCCCAGGACCCATGTCTGCGCATACCCGGCACACTTAGGGTGCAACATTTGCAAAGGGCTGTCCACTTCGCAGCAACACAAGTCACATTTTTTGTAACTTTTGATCCGTTTGAGCTACAAACAATTTGTAAGTTAAAATTGTCAGATTATGTAGCAGATGTGTTATGTGTCAAATATGCCAGGATCATAATTATTCTGAAAACATTTGCAAACTAGGATATTTTGCTATTCATGTTTGAACTGGTCCTTTGGAAAATAGGAGAAGTGCTGATGACAGAAACTCCATGGCTCGGAGACAAATGGCTTGTGCTTCCACTTTTAAGCGTATTGGGGACATTCTGTGATTGGAAACATATCGGACTTTGGAAATGTATTTTAATGTGAATAATTCATATTAAACCTTAAATAATCACATGTTGCCTTCCCATTTGAGACGTGATGAATAGAAAGGGTGTGTGCTGATCTCTTCTATGCTTTAAGGGCAGACCGCCCTCATTACAGAGCAGAAAGTTTGTGTTGGGCGCTATAACAGAAAATATAATGATGAAAACAGGTAGGACAATGGACATCAAATAAGTAGCGACTAACATGATACCAGGTTCAACGCTGGTTGAATAAGTCCCTTTCTTGACCATAGTAGCTCAAATGTTTATTTAAGAAATGCTGGCACGTAGCGTAGTTTCTAGCAATTTTAGCCTCATAGGTATTATTTCACAATAGTGTATTTAATGGTAGATCACGGCTTCACCAGGGGGACGACTAGGTTTATCACCTTTATGGTTTCAAAAGCGGACTTTGTGAACATGCCATGTTAAATATCAGAAGTTAAAAATATATCAGATTTCATACGTTAATTCATACTAGTTAATGATGTATTCAGCTGTACAGTTAAAGATATATTTTTCTTTACCAAGTGTATGTTAGGAAACCTGACACAGCCAATTAACCACGTTTCTAGACAGATTTCCTGGGTCTTCTCTCATCCTTACGTGGGTTTTCCCCTTTACACACAGTTTGCAGTGCTGCTCTCTAAATAGTCGTAAGCCATCATACTTGTTTAGGGTGTAGTCTTCAGGAGTTACAGCTTCTTAGCACAGGGACACATGCTTGCCTGTAATATGAGACTATTAATGCCACCTGTTAACCTAAAATCTCCCAACTCTAAAATTCATTTATTCTTGTCATGGCATGAAAAGAAATTCTAGTCCATCTTTGAAACATCCCATTAAAATGTGTTTTCGATATTTTGCAGCCTAGAGCAGAAGGTATCGTAATTAGAGCTGGCATCGGGTTTCTAGATGCTTCAATGGGAGACTAGCCTTCAAATCGGTAGTCTCCCGCCTGAATCGGAAGGGTTGTCATGTCTGCTACACATAAAAAAAAATAACCTAAAAAACAGCAGATAAGACATTCGACATTTCCCGTTTAAAAAATGCACCAGGTATTTAATTGTCCCACCTTACTTGATCTTTGTGGAGTTCAACTTCAGAGGCAGTCCAGGCTCCTCTTGCAGGCCCAGTACAGAGAAAAGAGCAGAGCTGTAAAGGAGGGGCTGGTGACCTCTGGGCAGGCACAGAGAACAATTTCCAGGAGAGGATAGTGGGGCTGGGACAGCGTTTCAGTTCTGGCTGGCTGGAGAGCAGATTCACAGTCACAAAGTCCTCAGTGAAGCCCTTTTCTTCTCTCCCAGGTGGCGTCCGTCAGTCTGCGTGAGCGGGGAAGGGGGGGAGACACCAAAGTATCCTGATGTGACCATTGTATTGGTCACAGTGGAGGCAGGCAGGCAGCTGTCCTCACTGAATGAGGTGTGAATCACGGGCTCAGAGCAGCCGTTTTCGCGTTATGCTAGACTGATGGCCCCTTTCAGTGTCACTTTGCAGGCCCCTAGACACAGAGGGGAAAGGGAGGAGGCCGGACGCGCTGCAGAGGCCTTCGTCGATGTGCACGGTGGACCACACAGGCTGGATAATAAAGGTGTCATTTTAAATTAGGGCAGGCCCGGCTCCAGGAATTTTTATTTGGGTGGGCCAAGGGTGCATTTGGGTGGGCCACTGCGGGCTCGATTTGTGGCATATATGTCTAGGCAGGCCTGCTTCAGGGCCCTCTTTTATCTCTTCTTAGTCTTACAAGGCCCAGTAAATCGCACTCTTTTCCAAATCTCTTTCTAAATATTATCACTCTCAAAAACTGTTTTTTCTATGTAATTTTCCTTTGATGGGAAGAGGAGGTTTCTGAGGTGGTAGTATCAGGCAAGTGACACTACTTGGGCTCCCTCTGTTCGAGCCTTCATGGAGGATCCCTCTTCATTACTACCTCCACCTGACCCCAGACTCCGCAACGCACTCCCTTGCAGGCTTGATTATCCACTACTCCTCTCCAGTGCACCTTATCTCACAGCTGACCTTAGGCCCCAGCCCCATAGCAGGCACCATCGGGCTCCACTTTCATTTTTCCCCGGTAAAAACATTAGTAAAATCACCTTCAAACTTAAAACATTGAATATAGCAGTAAATTAGCACACACTTTAAAGTATGTTCCACAGTAGCCCTTATGACCCGACTACTAATTAAATAAACAAAAACAGAAAGGCAATGACAGGGCCGGCTTTAGCGCTGATGCGAAAGTCTTTTATGGCGCCACACCAATAATCACTGCCATACGCCACAAGTGCCCCTCAGCTCCCCATAGCCCCTCCCCCTCATGACCTCCTCCTCGGATTCCCTCACTGCCACCCTCCACCAGTGCCCCTCATTTCTCTGTAGCCCCTCCCCTCATGACCTTCTCCTCAGAATCCCTCACTACCATCCTCCAGCAGTGCCCCTCATCTCTCCCTAGCTCCCCCCTCCCTCTCCACCCCATGACCTCTTCCTCGGATTCCCTCACTGCCACCCTCCAACAGTGCCCCTCATCGCTTCATAGCCCCTCCCACTACCTCCTCCTCGGATTCCCTCACTGCCACCCTCCAACAGTGCCCCTCAGCTTTACGTAGCCACTCTCTCATATGCATTTCATTTGTTGTATAGCGCTATTCATATCAGTGTAGTGTGTGTCAGTACTTTACACCACGCACACATTATACAGAGACAACGAATCATACAAGTATGTAAATCAGCCTACAGGGAATGTCACATAAGTCAATGAGGATTACAAGGTGTATGAATCACATGTCATCCATACTGGTGGGCAGTTATTTTAAGAGGGTTTGGTCTGGAGAAGCACAAACTCAGGATTTAAAGAGTACTCCAGTGGTTAGGGGTTGGCTTTACTGATAAAAATGTATATCTGCCCAAAGATACTCATTTTAGCAACATTAGAATAATGAAAGACTGGGGAAGTTCTAACTATATCACAAAACAAAAAACTCGAAGTTCTAACTATACCATTCAGGTTTGCATGCAGCTCTGTGATGACAGTTCATTGTTCACTGTCCTATGTTAGGATTGTAACTTCTGAACTGCAAGGAACACAAAGATCTCTGTGACAAAGGCAGTAACCCACTGAGCTATCCACATAAAATACAGTTCATCTGCACTTAACTACTAACAGACAAATAACTGCTCTCCAGCAGGATCACTAATCACCAGCGTTATCTGGGCATTTTTTCATTGTCCTATTATTGTCCTGCATCAGCCATGATAATGATAAAAACTGATTAAATGAAGCACACACAAAGTACATGTCCTGCTGGTCCTGTGCAGATTTTAAAAAGAAAAAGAAATAGCGACACATTCTCCTACCTACTCCATTAGTCAAACTTAGTGTCGCAGCCTGAAGTGATAAACAGCTGCAGGGGTTGGGAAAGGTGAATCAAAATAAACAAACTTCTTTTCTCCCACGCTGCATAGAAAAAGAATATCCACGCAGCAGGACAGTAGACAAAGGTTACCGCGGCCAAAGAAAGGATTTGTCGCCTTTCCCCATGCCCCTGTTGGAGATGAAGGGGTGAAAAAATAAACAAAGCCTCGTTAACATGTAAATGGTCTTTTAAAGACCTGTGAAGTACTCAGGTACGGCTGCGATAATCTCAAAAACTGTCTGTGTGTGGGGGCGCACACACACGACGGGGGAGGTGAGGGGGGCTTTGAAGCACTTTGAGCCCCATGGCGTTGCGCGCCTCCCTTCAAGCCCTTACTGCAAGGGCCAAGGCTCCAGTTTGGGTAGGCCAGGCTAATGTTTGGATGGGCCCGGCCCACCCGGTAGAACCGGGCCTGAATTAGGGCAGTCCAGGGACGCTTTTTTTAAATCAAGAAGTAGGGGAATGGACTAGCATAATTTTTAAAAGTAGGGGCACGCCGTGCCCTTCCGTTCCCCCCCACTTCTAACACTGTACTGGATGCTGAAAAGGTCTCCCCCACCGGTTTACCTCCCTGACCAAACTCCTATACACTGACACCACAGCAATCATCAGAGCAAATGGGTCGATCACCCCTTCCTTACCCGTCACATGTGTCCCAGTAACTTTTTGTAATACCCATGGATCCCCTTGTCCACCTTCTCCAGAAAGCTCACTTATACAGTGGCCTACAATTCGGTCCTGACCCCTTGTTACTCTCCTGTATGCCGATGATGTCCTCTTCTTCATTCTCCACCCAAAAGACAACTTGACCCCACTCCTTCCTGAGATAGTCCGCTTCGAAGGCCTCTCTAGTCTACAGAACAACTGGTCTGAGTCGAAGTTGTTTCCCCCTCACAGATGTCACTAAACCTTGTCCCTGTGAGTTGCCGCTGTCCTGTTGTGACGGGCCGGTCAAATATCATGGGGGCATATCATCAAGGCCCTGAGATAAAATTATCGCAGTTTTAGCGTCCGTTTTCGGCTGAAAAGCGGCGATAGTTTTATCGCACTATCAGCAAGGTCACGCTATCGCGTGAATCCATGCCTCAGCGCCCTTTCCCTTAACGCCCAGCTTTGCATCTCTAATGAGATGCAAATTGGGCGTTCCTTCCCAAAATAACGTGAGAAATGCCGCTAACCGACATTTCTCCTATCAGTAAGCTGATCACTAACTTGCGTAGCGATAAGAAAAGTAGCGCTAACCGCGGTTACCGCTACTTTCCTTACACCTGCTTTCAGTCTGACTTAGCCATTATATCCAATGGAAGGTGGATATAATGGCTAAGACTGCCCTGCCCTATCATCAAGCTATCGCCAAACGTTGTGCGATTATCGCTGGATTTCCAGCAATAATCGCACATTTGTCAGCTTGCGCTTGGATTATTATCGCATTGGAGATAAGCGTTGCTGATAGCACGCTATCTCTGCGATAAAATCCAGCGATAGCCGGCGATAATAATCCTCGCACTAAGCACGCTTAGCGATAATTATCACCGGCTGTTGCTGATATGCCCCATGGTGTCTTCTTGCATAGAGACATGGAGCAGGTGATACGGCTGAACTGCGGCCCGGCTGTGGACAAGCTGAGTGCACCGGTAGACCGATGAATTCGCCTTCCATTGTCAATGGCCAGACGAATTACTATAATTAAAGTAGTGGTTCTACCCAGCTTTTTGTATCTCTTCCTAAATATTCCCATCCCACTCCCGACTTGTTTTTTCCCCACTATACGGAGCATTTTGATAAAACTTACCTGGGCAGACAAGTGACCGTCAGTGGGCTGGGATGCATTGGTACTGGCATATGAGCGTGATGGCTTTGGTGTGTCTCACCTCCATCTATATTATCTGGCCGCACAGTGCCATTATGCTCATCGCTGGCTTAACCCCAATGCACACCTGCCCTATACCAAACCTGAAGTGGACCAGGCCGCCCCCCATCCCTTCTAGTCTTTTTCCTTCCTGCCAGGATGACTCTGGATCCCACAGACATACAGACCTTGGTCACCACCTGCTGGGCATGGCGGAAATTCTTATGTTTACCGGGTGGCTTGACTCTTTATTCCCCCTCGCTGGTATTGTTGGACAACCCTTAGCTTCCCATCATCCAGGACACATTGTTTAAGTGCACATTGGCACACCATTCGCCCCAAACTTTCGGGGATCTTTCCCCGATGGACATATCCTTACACATGCCATGGATGCTTGCTTCGTCAACGCCTCACACATGGATCACATTGTGATGCATCTTATCCATATCGCTCTGCGGGAGACTGTATCTACATATCCACTAGCACCGGATGAAGTCACCCCTTTGACCTTGTTGGTGGATGGTAGTGACAGGGCATACCTGGTCTCAAAATTATAGCATGCATGCATGGCCTTGCTGCCCATTCATGAAGAGAAACTCAGAGGCTACTGCGAAACGCACCTGGGACTTTGAATTACGGATAAGATATGGACAGCCTGCTCTCACCTAACCATTATCACAAGCTCATGCCTTTTAAATTCCTGCACCTAGTGACCAAGATAGATTTTGTTGTATGAGGCCCTCCGACTGCCCCAAAAGCCATCTTGCAGGTGCGGACTTCATATACATGACCTGGACATGTAAGCACACTGTCGGATATTGGCAAGCGATCTTCTCCGGATTGGCCCAGATGGTTGATGTAGACCTGACATGCCATTGGCATTGCTGGGCTATGTGCAGGACCCACCAAAAGGCACCGGTCACTTTGCAGCTGTGGCCCTACTCCTTGCCAAAACACAAAGTTGCACTACACTGGAGCTGTGGACGCCTACCCACTGTTAAAGCCCGGCTCAGCTGCCTAGCATATTGTGATAGCACCAGTGAACTATATTTCTCATTACAGCCCCCCACCTCTAGGCCGAAGGACATATGGCAGCCTCTGCGTGAACACTTTCTGTTGGTGGATGTTGCATCTCACGATACACACACTGCAGAGCTCACCCCCCTGTAATGCAGCGTCTCCTATTCCATTTGCCTCTAGGCCTGGGCTAAATTTCCGTTTCGCTCGCGGAAATTGCGATAATTTGACATTTTTGCGTTCCGCGGAGAGCACGAAACTGTCAAAATTTCAGCATTCCGCAGCTTAGCGATAATTTGTTTCTTGTTCGCGCTGTAAGATAATACATTCTCGCGCGCGCGCGATCGCATTACATGAATCCCCGCGTTCGCCGACAAGTTTTCCCGATCCGGTCGCGTTCTCCACGAGATGTTGGATTGTTGGTAGCCATTTCCGCTGTCTCGCGACAGTTCGCGCCCGCATTAATGTCATTGGTCGCGCGATCAAGTCTTTCTTCTCGCGATCATGCACCGCGAGAAGAGTGAAAACAAGATGGCCGCGCCCGCGAGCAACCGCATGGGTAAGTTGGCGAGCCGCGACCACGCAGAAAATACAGCGAACGGGTGGGAAAAAAACGATATTTCCGCGTGTTTGAGGAGATTTTTAACATTTTCGCGATAATTTGCGAAAGTCACTTTCGCAAATTCCGCCCACCCCTATTTGCCTCACCCGGCTTGACCTTTCTTCCTCAGGCCTCCCGTGACCCTCCTATGTCACATGAATCCTATCCACAGGTCATGCCTCCCCGCCTTTACATAGACTACCGGCACATGCACCACTTAATTCTTCTGTGGGACCACCTAAAGGAAAAGTACAGCTGTTTTTTATGTAGAGAAATGTGTTATGTATTTGTTTTCTCTTTGAGTTGTTCTCTTCGAGATCTGCTTTCTTGGAAGCAACTGACTCGACATTCATGCACATGATGATTGTGCTACCCTCACTATGTATTGCATTACTTAGATTGCTGCCGTGCATAACCTCTCTTAACATTTGCAGGCACTCGAATGCTCCTCATTTAGCTGTGCGCATTTTCTTTTGTTGCCTTTTGTTGGTATATCACCAGCGAATGGCGATATCCTGATAACGTTTATGTTTGTTTTATAAAATGTCAATAAAAACATGTATTTTTTAAAAGGAGAGTCCAACCTCTGCCTTTCTATTTTGCGGTTCCCCAAGTGTTTGCTGCCGGATCTGCACTCAGCTGAACTCATGTGCCATCAATCTACAGCTATCTGCCTTATTATAAGGGGATAACAATTTGCACCCTAGCTAACTAATTAACCAATCACATCTGCATACAATACAACCAATACCAAATAGAACCTCATTAGGGCATATTAACAACAGCCATATCGCCGCTTTTCTGGCTTTAAAAGCCAGAAAAGCGGCTAAAATGTCATCGCCCTATCAACAATGCGGTGCTAACATGCATTAGCGCATGTTAGCAGCCGTTCTCCACACGCCTACTCTTGCATCTCTAATGAGATGCAAGGAAGGCGTTCCCAAAGAAAATAACAGGGAAAAAGTCGGTAACCGCACATCGCGGTATTTACAAGCCGTGCCCTGACACCCATAGCATTATAAAAAGCCGCGCTAACCGCGGTTATCGCCGGCATCTAACATCTGATAAATGTCAGACTTGTCTATCTGTTCAATGGGAGGTGGATTGAATGGCTGAGTCCACATCTCCCTATTAACAACATTTCCTTTAGCGCCGTCCTGTTGTTGCTGGTTTTCGCACGGTAATGTGGAATATCACCGTCAATCGCCGGATTTCACATCGCCTGTTAGCCAAGCGTTGTAAATACGCCGCTAACACGGCGATGTGAACCGGCGATAGACGGCGATAATGACAAATGCGATAAACGGGTTCAGCGATTATTATCGCCTTTTGTCGTTGATATGCCCCTAATTCCTGGCACCTTCGTGCAGCCCGAAGTGCTATGATTTTAACATTTAATCATTGAATCATTGGAACTCTTGTCCATTAAGATACCAGGACTTGCTTACGTTTCAGAGTAAGAGTCCAAGGGGCATATTAACAAGGGCCGGCGATAAATATCGCAAAGCGTGCTTAGCGCTTGCATATTTATCGCCGGCTATCTCTGGAATTTATCGCCCGGTTTGCGCGTTATTAACAACACGCATCGCCGAGGCGATAAAAATTCCAGAGATAGTTGGGATATCCTAGATGATAGGGCCTGTGGTCTTAGCCACAAAATCCACCCCCCATGTTAAGTATGCCTTAGTCAGGAATTTAACAGACATTAAATTCCTGCGTTAAGGCATACTTAACGCGATTTTAAAAATCGCTACCCTCCTTTGTTAATATCGCGAAGCTGCCTTCGCGATATTTCCCAAGGGAGTCTTGTCAGACACGCCTCCTTTGCATCTCATTAGCGATGCGATCGGAGGCGTGCTGCAAACGGGCGCTAAGTCAGCAAGACACGCGATAGCGTGTCTTTGCTGATTAAGCGATGAAATTATCGCCGCTTTTCGCCCGAAAACAATCAACCGGACGCAAAAGCGGCGATAATTTCATATCGCCGCCTTGTTAATATGCCCCCAAGACCTTAGTCAATAGGCCACATGTGAAACTTTTTGGGCCACCCCTTTGCCGAAGGCATAGTTACAGGCATGCACTTCATCAGCAGTGCCGTAACTGGAAAGCAAACCCAAATGAATTACGCACTGCGCAGAGCCTGCATCTGCGCTCACTCCCTGCCCCAGCATGATCGGGGAGCTTGATGGGCTCCGCAGTGCCTGGCACACAAATCCATTCACAACAACTTTCCCAACATAAAGGACGTCCAGACACCAATACAACCACAGTGAACTCTCAAACAGGATATGCCTGGAGCGGAGGAGCCTTTTGGGATGGACCGCAAAAATTGAGAAAGGACTACATTTGTGGCAGAGAAAGGATGTGGAAAAGCACGGGCAGGAGGGCTGAACCTCACAAGTGACAACTGGGACAAGGAACACCAATGAGAAGATAATATAACTTGATATGCCTCATGCTGCCGCTTTGTAGAATGGTGATAGCACGGACTTGAATATATTTTACTCTGTCACTTACAAAAGTGGACTCTGCTTTTGAGCCTTCCTTCTTCCTTCAGATCAATAGATCTTGGCCATCATTTTAAAACGGAGCATGAATCACAGCATCTCAATAAACCTAATCTTTTACGATTATTAGCTCAGTCAATAATAAGAGTTTTAGAATCGGGTCAAATAATTTTATCATTAGGAGTTAAGTAAGTTTGTTTTTGTATTATTATTAAATTAGTAAGTTGATAGATCAGTTTAAAGAAATATGAAGAAACTCAATGTTAGAAGCAATCATAAGGTAAAGCAAACAGCATGTTCTAGAAAGGATTAACTCCCCATTCTACATAAGTTAGATTTAGAGAGTTAAGTAGAACCCATGAAGAATTCTTGAAAATAGTGAGATTTGTGGAGTATTCAAGAAGTCGAACTCCTGACAGAGAGCTGTTTCATGAAACTCAGCCAAGGTTCTCTATTCAGACAATGGATGCTGCTGTAAGTGCACCAAAATCATAAGGAAAAGGAAATAAATAAATCAAAGGAGTCACTGCCCAATTGGCAAGTAAAAAAAGGTTGTCAGCTGTAGCTCTCAGCTAAGTCTCTGCAAAAGAGGGCATGAGAGAAGGTCAGGAAAATAATTCCTCTTGGAGAGTAGTTAAAACAAATCTGCTGCTAGGGAACATGCACTAATATAAAAACACAAAACATGTAGCAATACATTCTGGTGTTAGGTCATCTCAAGCCAATGAAGACGAATCATTTGGTCATCTTTAGCTTCTTCCTTCATTCCCATGGTAAACACACAATGTAGCCAGGGCACTTTTTTAAAGAATCAGTTAGTTACTAAATAGTCATACTTGTTGCTTTTGTTTTAGGTTTCCAATGGGAATCTCAGCATTCTCTAAACTATAAGCTTATTCAGGTTTCACCTTGTAACAATAAACTACTCTAAAGACAGAAACTTTTTTTATTTAGCATCCTGGTTAAAACATGCATTTGACATCTTCTTGTAATCTCTGTTTGTTGTAATATACTGTTCTCTATTCATCATTGTGTGAATATGTGGGGGAAACAACGTTTACATTGTAGATTTTAACCCGCGTGCAAACACAACGTGGTCGTTGCAACGACTGCCTTATCACAACGCAGTGCCATTACTACGCAAGTCGTTACAATGACTTGCGCTAGATGGCGCTCTAGACTGAGCAATAGTATGATTTACTATTCCAACACCTTCCCTAGTGTTGCACACACTGGAGTTGGAAGAGTAAATCATACTATTCCTGAGTCCAGCGCGCCATGTGACAACCCAGTCGTTGTAACGACCGTGTTGTGAATCCATCGCGGAGTAAAATCCGCGATGTAAAGAGAAATATTCATATGTGGCAGTATAAACTGAATACAATGAGAACATGCAGCTTGGAAAGAAGAAATATCTTGTATAAAATCAGTCTATTCTACAGTAATGACAAGTTTAGGCAAGTCAAATGCAGGTCAGCTACCATGGCTTAGCATTTCCTAAAACATTGATTTATTTTATTAAGAGGGGAAAATAAAGGAAGATAGAAAACCAAAAAGGCCTAATCTGGTTCTAGCAATGGCAATATGATAGAAATCCATATTGCACCATTATTTTGAAAAGGAGCTACACATTAATTCTACGCACAAGCATATATGAGTTGAATAAAGGCACATTTTTCCTACGTGTCTGTTTAACTTAAAGAAATATGTTAATAACTAATGCAGTCTGTCGGTAATGTAGATACAAATTCTAAATGTGTGTTTTCTGTATTATTAATTTCCCCATCTGATGGTTATCTTAAACATCACACAAATGTTCTTTCCCTTGTGAGTTCATTTTAGAGAGCACTATTATCATCAGTTGAGTTTGTCTTTTTCTTTTTTGGCCTCTAAATTTCAAACATTTCTTATAGTCATCGTCCATATTCTGTTCAGTCCCAAGTCTTTCTCAAATAACTTTCTTTGGTACCTTTCTCACCTTTTGCGCAAAATAAATGTACAATTTTTGAACAAAGCATAAAGAAATATTAAGCAAACTCCCAGAATAATTATTGGCATTAGAATAGCCTTCAATATACCCTTCCCTGCTGTTGAATACCAGTTTCCAATTGTGTAAACTCCTTTTCCAAAATTTTCAAAAACACTACGGGGCATATTCACAAGAAACTATAACCGAACTAACGTCACTTTATCGCAGCCAAAGTCGTGATAAAAATACCTCCCCATTCACAAGCCTGTGTAAACAGCCCACAGCACCAGTTGACCCGCGATAGCAGCCGCAAAAAACATCGCCACAGAGGCCCCCCGCAACTATCGCTAATAAGATGCAGAGTGGGCGTTCCCGTGACAAAAGCCGCAACAACATCACACCTCAACATTCTCAACGACCAGACAGAACTGCGATAAAAACACATAACAGGCGGTAAGGCGCGTTAGCACCAGGAAATCTACACCTGCTCTGACCTGGTGTAAAGTCGGATGGCAGCCTGCACACCAAAAGGGAGTACAGCCCACAGCCACATCGGAAGGGCAACAGATGCCATGGAGCCACTCATCATGCGGCCCGGACACCCTAGAGGGCCACAACACCCACCCACACCACCCCAGGACCACAAACCACACCCGGAGCACCCCCCGACCACCACAGATGCAGCACAGACAAAGACAGCGGTCCCCCAGGAAGCGCACCAGCCGCACAGACCCAGCCCCTGACAATGTCACCGTCCACCACAGGCTGAAAGGGACACCATCCTACGCATCCTGACCAACAATGCCCAACAGGCCGATGGCACCAACACAGCGGACAAGCAACATATCACCCCACACCAAGCTGCTGGCTTGGCTGCACCTGTTGGCCCCTGGCACCCCCCAACCAACACCGACCACAGTCAGAGGAGACACAAAGCCAGCCACATCCAAGTCCCTCACACCTGACCTGGACAACACCATCAGCCTGTCACCCCAGACCCACACATCCAACACAATGCGCAGGATCCACTGGACACCAAACAAGGCCCATATGCCATAGCTGGATGCGCATACATGTTGGGGGCAATCCACAGCACATTTCATACCTGTGCCCCCTGCAGACACAGCACACAATCACTGCAACAGAAAGCACACATCTCACAGCAATGTGCAGACAACAACCGAACACCATGGAACCACCACCAATCTCACCTCCAAATACCCAGCCAGTGTGCATGAGTCCGTCATCCTCCGACAGTCCATCAGCAACCAGCGTCCCTAGGATGGCACCAAGGGAAATGAACAGCCCCCTGGCAAGTCCAAAAGTAACACCCCACTCACATCAACTCCGCAACCATGCAACTCACAACTGCGGCAATGCACACATCACAAAATCAAAACCAACATTCCAAACAACATGCCCACCCACCAGACACGACAGAACAACTCACAATGGTAAACTGGGCAAGCCCTGCACATGAGCCATCAACGGCATGTCAACTCAGCCACACACTAGCCCAATGTGTGGAGAGGTTGCAACCAGGCATGTGTGAAGGAGGCAGGATAGCCATGATTGGGAAAGCATACGATGCCAAGAGTGGCAGAGATGTGCTGGACAGACTGCAGTATGCAGAACACACCGATATCCATGGCGACACACACCACTGGTGTATGGAGTGTGGTGGACAGTGGACGCAACCATGTCCCCCCCGGCCAGTGGGGGAGTTTGCGCAAATGTTGCCTGTCATGTCCATCCCCCCGTAAGCGTGAGCGGAGTGGGATTGCCCGGCGTACGCCAGGCCAGCATAGCGGTGTGAATAAAAAGCACGTAGCCCTGGCCGTGGTTCACTTCCGGAAAGCCCAATGTCTCTGCCAGGGCGGCGCCTCACACCACGTCACGAGGCTGATGCGGTCCTCGTGAGCGGAGTTGCCTGTGCGCCTGCTGGAGCCCGGCACACTGGACCACAAACATGCCAGGCCCACCCCTGCGCAGCCAGGCTACACTGATCACCTACCGACACCGGCGTGAGTCAAGGAGGGTCAACCAAGTGCTGGTGCAAGTTCCAAGCATCAGTTCTGTGACTTCTGTGGCCTCCACAGTCCATCCCAGGCCGCCCGACGCTGGCCCACATTACTCCTTCCACAAACACATATAACACCGGCGTCCTCTTTGGCCAAGTAGGTCCCATATGTGAAACTGTGTCCTGAGTCCTGAATGGCAGTGACCCCAAAGCCTGGGCAGTGGCCACAGCACCCGACCCCTCCCGATCAGTGAGGTATAGTTTCATATGGGCATCTTGCGACACGTGGTGCCACTTACCCTGTTCAACGCCAGCCGGTGACAGTGGTGCCACTAACCCTGTTCAATGCCAGCGAGCTACACGTGGATGAGTGCTCAGGCCCACCCTGTGGACCAGTAGGTCCCACATCCAGCACCTACTCGCGATTCACGAATGGCAGTCTCCACACCAGTGAAAGCACGGAGAGGAGTAAGAGGAAGATGCGTCTCAGTCCAGACGAACCCCGGATCCGAGTCACGGAGGAGAACGCACACTATCAACAACTGACCTGGTGCCATCAACCCTGTTCACTTTAAGTCTGAGAGCCGTGGTGCCACCGAACTTGAACTACGCAGGCCGGTGTGGCCATCCGACCTAAGCCAGCAACACAAGGTGAATGGCCCGTGCTGACCACAGCCTCAGGCCTACAGTGCGGTCCAGTATGTCACACATGTGGAACTGTGTCCTAGCCAAGATGTGGAGGAGCCAACACCATTGGACATGCCTCATCACAGGTGGCATCCCCTAACGGCACTGGTGCCACTAACTCTGTGCACAATGAGTCATGGGCACTATCTGGTTGGACCTTGGTGGTGACTGAGTCCAGGGGCTGGTGGTTTCCTGCATCTTCATCTGGCTGGACCGGACTGGGTGTCTGACATGTGTCTGTTCGGATACTCTCCACCATAGTGACTGTTTCTGTGTGGTCCTGCCCTCTGCATCTTGCCCTGGGGGCACACCTTCCACTGTCCACAGAGACACTCCGCGACAAGCCCCCTGTCATCTACGAGAACATGCTCTGCACTCGTGACCCTGCCCCAGTGCCCCGCAAGTCAGCAGCCCGTGGTGGAAGGCCAGTGCAGGACGTAGTGCATCCGGGCCACTAACTCTGTGCAGCACAAATCATGGGGCCTTTATGGTTGTATGGTTGTGTCCTTTGCGATGTACAATGTTGTCGATTTCTGACTGCACCAGGCAGGCCTTGCCGGCTGGTGTGCACACACCCCACACACATCCAACACAGGTGCCACTCAGTAGGTGTGCCTGCTAATAAATGTGGCTGTGTGCACGTCCATGTGCCCATAGCCATTAACACCATCTGAGCAAGTGTGTCCGTGTGTTCAGTGTGTCAGCTTGAGGTGCACGGATCCTGCCACATCACAGTGTGCTGTCTTCTGCAGACGTTGCCATGTCACCTCAGCGTTGGCAGTGACCCTGGACATGTAGCCCCGTACCTGCCCCCCTGCATGCACAGGCTGCGTGTGCTGGTTTGGCAGGGGGGTAGGCAATGGTCCGGACCTGGCCAGGTGCAGGAAGTGCGGTAAGTGTGTATCTGTATTGGGGTGTTGTCGCCACCAGGGCCACAGTATACGATGTTGCAATGTGGCATGCACCAGGAGGGCGGCCCCGCAGGTACGGGGACATGTCGGAACGCTAGAATGCTCGGGCTCTTGGCACATGCATGCCAGGTGTGATGTCTATAAGTGGTGCACATTGGGTCCAGTGGTTGGAGTCAGCACATCTGTCCTGGTCAGCTGATGGATTACGTCGAGGACATGTCAGATGTGGTGGCCGACAATCGCTCATTGGAGATGTTGGCCTACGCTGATGCACTCGTGTTCATGGACGAGTGACAAGGTACCTGCTGCCACAATTGGATGTGAGTCATTGCACTTGTCATGACACATGGTTGCATGTTGTGGATGTGGTCACCAGTACAGAGACGTCAGTGGACATGGCTACATTAGTCAGGACTCATGTTCCAGGCGCGGACAACCAACGCGGGTTGGCGCGGACAACCAACGCGGGTTGGCACTGACTTGTGTTGGTGAGGGACTCTCCTGAGATGGATATGGGTGCTTTCCTACGTTCCTCATTCGGACATGCTGCTACATTGGTCTGCATGTCGTGGCACTTCTCTTGTCCATAATGACTCACACTTGTTGATAAGGTTTCCGCACTTTCACTTATCTCCAACTGTGTTGTGTCTTGATTTGCATGCCAATGTGTGTCACAGACTCTCTGGCTCCCTGCCATCCGTCCATTGCTACCCCATCAGGACTTTTGGTTTGTACTTGTGCATTATCATGTCCCTGTTTCGTGCTTTGCCAGATGCGTATGGCCTTTTACTGGCCACAGGCAGGTGCACTTGTGTCCTGTGTTTGGTAGTGCGCAAGTTGGTGTTTGTCCCACATTGTGTTGGGTGTTGGGCTGCTCTGCTTCCTGTGTGTGTGTGCTGCATTGTGTTGTGAGATGTCCTTTCAGCTCTGATTTGGCTCACCCTTTCCCTTTCAGGCGGTGTTGTTTTTACTTCTGCGCCTGTTCAGTGGTCTGACATTGCCGGGTTGTGCGACTTGTGCATCTGGTTGGTGTTGTTGCTCGTGGGCATGGTTTGTCTGCTGTTGTGCTGTGCTTAGTTGTGCATGTGTGCCATTGTGCCCATCTCCCCCCGTCCCCCAGTCCCTGCTGGTTCCTCTCCCTGTTGCTATTGTGTGTGTTGTTTGGTGCATTTTGCAGGCCCCGAGTTCTGCCACCATCTCCGGACTCATATGGTGGACCCCATTTCCTCCATTACATCCAGCTCCTGGTGTGGCACTGGACTCCCACCTCCGTTGTGCATTGCTGCTTTCTTGTTGTTGGCATGTTTCTGCTTGTTTGAGCCTTTCGCATCATTGCTGGCATTCTGGTTTTGTGCCATTGACCTCCTCCGCTCTCAGGATGCATTCCATCTTGTCCATGTTGGGCTGCCATGTATGATGTTTTGTTGCCAATGGGTTTGGTGGGGTTGTCTGCTGGCTTAGGTTGCCTCCATTGTGGTTGGCTGTTGTTTTCTGTTTGGTCTGTCTTACTTTTTCAGGCTTTGGTTGTGCTTATTTCCGCCTGCCATGTGTTTCGCAGTTCGGGCGTTGCTTATCCCTGCTTTCCTCCTTGCGGATGGCCTCATCGTGAGTTTTCTTGTATTGTGGTTTGTGTTTTTATCTCCGTTGGGGTGGTTGTATCACAGACATCGGCCGTGTTGTCGGCGGACTATTGCATGCTACCTCCGTGTTGTGAATTCCACATTGACACGGGGTTATTTTCCTACGATGGGCTGCGATATTGAAAGTTGCGTTCTGCTACTCTTGCGGTAGTTATCAAACGTGCTTGTGAATATACCCCTTGGTGTTTCCAATTAATGTAATTGGGTTCTAAATCTGAAATGTTCTTTGCAAATCTTTCTATTTCCTTGTTTTCATCAGTTATGTATGAGCAGCAGTGAGTTAATTTAGGCATTTTGCAGAATCCACTCTTTTCTCCAAATAAAATGTCTAAAGCAAGTCGGCCCTAAGGAACCACAAACCTTATTCATACTAACTCAGTGATAACTACAAGTGAAGCTCCAGAAGTGCTTGTTGCCATTTTGTCAATGACAGTTGCCAGCTTTATAATCGTTTCGTCATTTAAGATGACTCCTACAGTTGGGATGATTGCACCAAATATGTCTCCCACTAATCCAGTTCCATTTTGTGTATTTTTTTTGTCTATGTGTTGGTGTCATTGTCAGTGCATCTAAGCTTTGGACTTGGTATACCTTACTGATTAGTACACCTAAATAACAAATAACCTTCCAATTAGCAGGCAATCGAAAATAAGCATTATGACCACAAATGAAGTAAACTTCAGGAATAGCAAAATCATCTCCATCAAATTTGCCATGACCCTCCTGTCAGCTCACATATGTGTTCACAGCTGCTAATTCCTACATGTCTGTCTCATTTAGGTGTCTTCCTCCTGTAACTGAAAATTTGCACTTTGTGTTGACTGTCTACTCTTAATTTAGGATAAACCATTTTCTTTCTAAATTCGTCTTCCTCCAGCTTCCAAACATTCTTCAAAACATCTTTGCTCTTATGATTAGTTCTGGCTATGTTAGTGTATCTTTCCCTAAAGCCATAATGAATATTTTCTCTAAACATTACATTAAGCAGGTTAAATTGTTTTGTAAGCCTTAACATTATTAGTGTGGACAAAAGTAATACCAAGCTGTATCCATTTCTGTTGCTTGTGGGTGTAAATTCTTATTTTCTATTAAAGGCACACTAAAGAGTATTAAATTATGATTAGAATAAAAATATTTAAAATGTCCACGTCTGTAAACTAGTGAAAGTAGAATGCTGCATGAAATAGCATATGATATAGACATGCAGTAATATGTTATCTCCTCTGTAGCAGACGTTGGTAAATGCACACACACACAACAATCTTTAGCATCCATAGCATTAGTGTATTCCTGTACTAATCATTAGTAGAGAAATCATCTCTCTTGTTTATCAGTAATGTATGTGTGGGGTTTAGTAGAATTATTTGCTTTGGGTTTTGACTCTGGTGTTAAATAGTACTATGGTAATCATTATTACTGTTATTACGAAAATTGATCATATAATATATTTATATTTATTTCTAATTCAACACATTTCTTATTGAGTTAGACCGGGTCTGACTTAAATTTAGTAGTTCTATTGCAGGTTCAGTATTTTCTTTTGACACCGTTAGTTCTTTTAATAACTCTTGTTACTGATTAGACAATCTTTAACCTTACCCTTTGTTCTTTGAAAAAAAAATTCCCATCTCTTCTACAGCTCACTCATACCTAAGTTGATCTTCTGTAAAACAAAAAGTTAAAATAGCAAATATCTAACAGGCACAGTTCATCCAAGTCTTTTTCTTTAATCAGTTGTTTAAGGTCTCTTTCATTCTTTGTCAAATTATTTCCCATTAGTTTCTCAATTCACTCTCAAGGGGGTTTAAGCAATTCAGGATTCATATTGCATAAGTCTTCCAAAGGTAATATTCAATATGTTATTTAGGTAGTTTGACCTTTCAGGTGCTGAGTGTCTTCGACAAGGTACTTTAGTTCTTTTCAACTTACTCAGTGACTGTTTGTTGTGCTCTATACCTTTTTCATCACTGGACTCAGAGTCTTCATGTATGGTCTCTGGTATGCAAGCTATTGAAGAGCTTCTTCTTGTTTTTCCTTGTTCACAACTTTGTGGTCATTCAGCTCTGTGACTTATTCTTCTGGATCCAGTACTTGTTCCTTCTTCTGGATCTTCTAGTTGCACTGATGCAGTTTCAGTGGTACTTTCAATCTGCAGCTCAGTCTCTGCTTCTTTTTCATTAAAGACTTCAATACCACTTTGTGTAATGTCAGGCACTTGGACTTACCTTTCAACTTCTTGATTTTCACCCCTCTCTTCATGTTGTTTTACTGGCAATGGTGCTATCGGTCTTGGTGATTTTTCAGGTGGTGGACCTTCTTTCAGGATCATAGACCACAACTGCTTCCTCTGGATTTCTCACTTTCTTCATATGTGAGGCATGAATCCAGTTTGGAATCCCAGCACACTTAACAGAAGTATGTGAAATCAAATTGATTTGAAAGGGGCCTTTCTACCTTAGTTCTAGACAAGTCTTCCGGATGTGCTTCTTGATCATGACCCAATCACCAAGATTGAGGCTGTGGCACTTTTCTTGATGTGGATCTTGTGTTGCAGCTGAAACCTAACGATAGCTAGAATGGACCACATAAACAAATCCTTTGCAGTACTCCAATATAATATCATCAGTGATAGTCAACAGGGCATTTGCAGGAACAGTCGGTAGTCTCATTGCCCTGCCCCTCAGTACTTCATGTGGTGACCAGCCCATCTTCCTGTCAGGAGCACTATAAATACTCATTAACACCAGAGGCAGTGTATCTGGCCTTTTCAGCAACATTGACGCACAAGCCTTTGCTAATCAAGACGTTATTGTCTCACTTACCTGTTCAACTATTCCTGATGCTTCAGGTCTGGAACTGCAGTGGAGTATTTGCTCAATTTGAAGTGCTGTGCAGGTCATTTTCAGAACTTCATTACTGAAATGGGTTTCTCTATCTCACTCAAGAGAAATCAGCATTCCTTACATTGGAACAATTCTCGTAATAACAGTTTTTCTACAGTGAGACTGTCATTTATTCTGGTAGGGTAGGTGTCTACCCATCTCGAGAAGACACACACTATAACCAGGACATTATAACCAGGACTTAGCCCGTTGTAGGCAGGCATCTCGATAAAATCCAGCTGCATTCTGTGAAAAGGACCACCTGATCTCCAAATGTGTGTTAGTGTAATATGTGTTCTCTTTCCTGCATTCTTCTGGTGCCAAATTAAGTATCTGTTGCAAATTTCTTCAGCTAACATTCAAAGTCTGGGATTATACTAGCTCTGCTTAAAAAGTATGGTCATGGCATCCCTACCTAGGTGTGTGTATTCATTATAAGATTGTGCCATTGGAAACAAAAGACTATCTGGTAACACTGGTCTCCCATCAGCTAACATCCTAAATTTTGTTTGCATTTTTCTTACAACCTGATTTTATCCTACTGTTTTGTTCTGCTTCTTAAACATTCTCCTGGACACTTTTTTATTTGTCCCAAGTATCAGTGACTTTCATCAACATGATAAATGATGTTTCATCCTCGGACTCACATGTGAAATTTCCTTTAAATGTGCTAGCCAGCAAAGCAGCTGAATCCATGTTTCTTTTTCCCATTGCAACATATCCATTGCTACTTTGATGAGCCGCACATTTAAGCACTGCAATTTCTTAGGGCAGCTGTTAAACTTCCAACAAATCCTTACCATATATGCCAATCTGAATCGGGGTACCTGAAGAGGTCATGAAACCTCTTTGTGACCATGAGTTCCCAAAATCATGGATGATACCAAATCCATACTGCCTACCTGTAAAGATGTGACTCTCATTTATGAAGTTTAACTGCATGCTCTCGTAAGGATAATCAATTCGACAACTGGTATTTAGGTAACTTTGAAGCTATGAAGCTTAGACAACATTATTTATAATGCACACTGCATTTGCTTCTCTTAATGGGCCATTATTACCTCTTTAGCATTAACCATCTACAAAAAGGACATGGTCGAGCTCATTCAGGGGTTCATCCTTAATATCTGGTCTCGGTTTGGTGTATAAGTCCGTGTCATCAAGGCAATTATATTTAACTTCATCAAAATATACATCAATTACAGGCAACAGTGTTGATCGATTAAGAACATTGCATCTCTTTAAAACAATATTCTCTGAGGACAAAATAGTCTGTTCATACAGGGTTAACCTATTGTGGGTTAGATATTGGGTTTTGGCTCTCGTCAATAATAACTCCACAAAGTGTGGGACCATAACAGTTAAAGGGTATCACATCACTATATTCTCTTTCTTTTGTGGGCTAGTCTCATCTCAACAACCACTTTAAGGCAGCTGGAAAGACCTGTGGCTAAAGGATCAAATGCAGAAGAAAAGTATGCCACAGGTTTTTGAGCTTCCCTGTGAGTCTGCATCAGCACTAATAGAGCGCACCCATCCCTCTCACTGCAAAATAGTGTGAACTATAATACAATCTGGCATTCCCAGTGTTGGGGCACAACACAATTTGTTTTTTAGACTTCCAATTAGTTTCCTCAAGATTCCTTTTTGAACATGCCTTCTATTACTGATGTTATTCCCGTAAGCGTTTCTGGGGTCAAATGATATGGGGGTGTCCTGGGATAAACTCCATTTCCGTTTAGAGTAATTTGGACTGGTACTACACCTTTGATAAGTCTAATGGCTTTGCTTCTCAAATCTCAAACTTCTGCATCAACTGTCTCTATAAGTCATCAGGTATTTCTTCAACGGTCAATAACGGAAACATTTTGATATTGTTCTGTTGTCTAATCATCTTAAAGTCTACGTCCTCATCATGGGTCTGGAAAGCGACACCGTTCGGTGTGCAATTAATGGGGCAATTTCACTTGCACAGCAAATCTCGTTCTAACAGGCTCATTGGATGTGAGTCACAAACAAAAAACTGGAGATTTTCTTTAACTGGACTTATTTTTACAAGCACCTTTTCAGAAACGGGATTTGTAAACTGTTTATTCATAACTCCAGCAACTAGGGTATATTTCCCCAACAGATATGGGACTTCTGCTGTCCTAACAGTGGATCCGGTAGCACTGGATCAATAGAAAATGATATGGGGCGGCCATAGACTTCAGCATCTACATATGGGCCACTCTAGTCTAACTGTAAGACTGCGCCAAGTATGCAATCTTTCTCTCATCTCAGGCACCTTCATTGGGAAGCATCTGAACCTGAAATGTCATTTTTGAAACAATGGCTTTTGCTGTAAAGCATTCTGTTTGGAATTTTGGAATTGTGGCATTTGATTTTGAAACGTACCTATGCTATGTTAGAAATTTGTAAAGTGCCTGGTTACTCCAATACTGAGTATCCCAGCACTAGGTTTTCTCCTAAAGCAATCAGATCAGAGTGTTCAGAGAGCCAGCCATAGTAGTTAGATGACCATAGATTGCCTGAAGAACCAGGGGGCCAATTCACAGAACTAACTTAAGACAAAATCCTAAACTTACTACTTTTGGTATTCACAGAAGTTAGGATTTTGTCTTAAGTTTGTCTTAAGACAAACTTAAGACAAACTTAAGACAAAATCCTAACTTAAGTCTGTCTTAAGTCTGTCTTAAGTCTGTCTTAAGTCTGTCTTAAATTTGTCTTAAGACAAACTTAAGACAAAATCCTAACTTCTGTGAATACCAAAAGTAGTAAATTTAGGATTTTGTCTTGTTAGTTTTGTGAATCGGGCCCAATGTTCTTCTGCTTCATTTTTAACTCATCACTGCAATACTTGACATATTTCAAGATTTTATCTAGTGATTTATTCTGCCAGCAGATCAAGCTTTGAGTTATATGAGAGCAGATCTCTGGATTCAACCTTAAGACAAACTGCGACACAAAAATCCCCATATACTTCTCTTCTGGATACTCTTGTCCACTGTGCTGCTGAAACACCTGTGTTGGAAACGCCCACTCCGCAGGGTGGTGGTGGACTCCCCGAACACACTGTGGTAGCTTGGCTCGAGTGGTCAGGGAACAGGCGCAGTGCTAAGCATACAATATACCCATACAAGAACCATGCGTGCATCCGTTCCAAAAACGACTCTACACCGTAAAAATTATGAAAATATTCTTTCTTTATCTTTTTCTCTTAGTTGCTGATTGGAAAAATAAATAGGTCAATCACAATATACAAGTCTCAATTAGTGCAGGTCAAATAAATACTGGCTGTTTGATGAAATAAATAGGGGTGATCATAAATAACAGGGCATAAATACAAGTGCAATATATACAGACAATTAAATACTTTGAGGCAATAAATACTGTACCAATAAATATTGTACACCATCAAGTCCTGTGGACCTATAAATATAGTGCAGCAATAAATAGATAAAAATTCAATCAATACAGTACCCCCAATAAATAATTAAAAGTATACAGCAACCCTCATATAATCAGATGACACTTCACTTCTTAAGGGCTGATTTGGCCCAGGCACAGCTTGTAGGGTTGTGGAAGGCTTGAGGGGGGGCTACTCCCTGGCTGGGACAAGGCTGAGGCCTAAACTGAGGTAGATCACAGGGGGGGAATACCAATGCCCTGGCTTTCTCTCTCCACACAACCTCTCTAGGTTAGTCCCAGTTCACCCCTTGCACAGTCAGGTTGGTTTCAGCACCTCCCTAGCCCCTTAGAGTAGTCTCTCAGGTCTCCACAGGGCCTTAGGCGCCCTCTACTCCACTTACTGCCCTTTTTCTGATGTTCCGACGCCGCTGGAGTCGTGTCGACGCCGTGAGGCGGTTCCGGTTCGGTCTCGGCGGCCTCGGCACAATGTCAGTTCTTTGACGACGCCGGCAGGCGGTTCCGGTCCGATGTCGGTGGCCTCGGTTCGATCTCGACCTCCGATTCGACGGCGTCGGGCAGTCTCTTCACGATGTCGACTTCGGGCGGCTCCGGTCCGATGGCGCTCTCGGCTCCGATGACGTCGGCCGGCCTGGCCTCGATGTCGACTTCCGGCGACTCCGGGGTGCGATCCTCACCCCCGACCTCCGGTGCTCCTCCTCACAGGCTCCGGGCGACTCCGGAGTGCGATCCTCACTCCCGACCTCCGGTGCTCCTCTACCTCGGTCTCCGACGACTCCGGAGGGCGGACTTCACTCCCCCGATGACGCCGCTCGCTCGACCTCGGTTCACTTCCTCCTCGACCTCTGGTATTCCTCACGACCTCCGTCGGCGCCCTCTCACGACCTCAGGCGGCTCCGGGTACGACGTCTGCTACTTCAGTCAGCGCCGCTTCTCCACCTCGGGCTCCAGGTCTTCAGGCTACTCGACGCCGGACTCCAGGGAAACCAGTTTCCAGGTCAGGATCTTGCTGCTTTCTTGGTTCTAAGGCCTGTTCCTGCTGTCCAGGTCCTTAGGATAAGTTTCTTCTGTCTTCTTCCCACACAGGGCTATAGGCTGGGATCCATCAGTAGGGACAAGTATCAAGGGTGGGTTTATGGACCCCACTCCAGGCACAAGTTTCCACCCCTGCTGCTTCACTCCTTCCTCCTTCACTGTTGTGCTGCTCTCTCTTCACCAGTCAGGTGCCAACTGCCAGCTCCAACTGCCAACTGTCTCTCTTATCCTCCCAACATTCTAAACGGTCTCCAACTGTCACAGAGTTCTGGAATCTCCCGGAATGTTCTGGAAGGTGCTGGTAGGTTCCAGTGGATGCTGGTGATGTCACAGGTGGCCACCATTTTGTGCTCCAGGCCCTCAGACAGAAGTTTCAGGGGTAGCTAAAATGGCTCCCTGAATCTGCAGCAACACGAAAAAGTCTGGTGGTTCCCAAAAAGGAAAAATTCAAACAGGGTTTGAGGCAAAAGTGGGACAAAATAAATAATGATGAGGAGGGACCACCCAAAGGGCTGACAGGTCTAACACGCGTCCCCCCCAGCTGAAAGTGGGGAGAGCTACCCAACCCCTTGGGAGTTCTCATCACTAAGGCGGAAATACCTTGAGAGACCGTCTGCATTGGCGTGGTCCACTCCAGGCCGATGTTCCACCTGAAAGTCCATCCCCTGTAGGGAAATAGACCACCTCAACAACTTGGGATTCTCCCCCTTCATTTGCATCAGCCAACGAAGGGGTCTGTGGTCGGTCTGAACAAGGAAGTGCGAGCCAAACAGGTATGGCCGCAACTTCTTCAGAGCCCATACCACTGCAAAGGCTTCACGCTCTATTGCACTCCACTTCTGTTCCCTGGGAAGTAGTCTCCTGGATAGGAAGACCACGGGTTGATCCAGGCCCTCTTCGTTGAGTTGCGATAACACTGCCCCAATGCCATGTTCTGATGCATCTGTCTGGACAATGAACTTCCTGGAAAAGTCTGGGGCCCTTAAGACCGGGGCCTCGCACATGGCTTTCTTCAATCTCTCAAAGGCTTGCTGACAAGCCTCCGTCCAGACTACCCGTCGAGGTTGTTTCTTGGACGTGAGCTCCGTGAGGGGGGCTACGATGGTACCGTACCCCTTCACGAAGCGGCGGTAATATCCCGTGAGGCCCAAAAATGCTCGGACCTCAGTCTGTGTCTTGGGGGGTTCCCAGGCCATGATGGCCTCGATCTTCGCCTGGAGGGGTTGCACCGCTCCCCTACCCACCAAGTGTCCAAGGTACACTACCGACCCCTGCCCGATCTGGCACTTGCTGGCCTTGATCGTCAATCCAGCTTGTCTCAGGGCCTGGAGAACAGCTTGCAGGTGACGCAAGTGATCCTCCCAGCTGTTACTGAAGACGGCTATGTCATCCAGATAAGCAGCAGAGAAACTCTCCATTCCGGTGAGGATCTGGTTTACCAGGCGCTGAAACGTGGCAGGTGCGTTCTTGAGCCCAAAGGGCATCACACAGAACTGGTAGTGGCCATTGGGCGTGGAGAAGGCTGACCTTTCCCTTGCTCCATCAGTCAAAGAGATCTGCCAGTACCCCGAAGTAAGGTCAAAGGTACTTAGATATTGGGCAGCTCCCAGCCGGTCAATCAATTCATCCGCCCTAGGGATCGGATGAGCATCAGTTTTTGTCACTGAATTCAGTCCCCGGTAGTCCACACAGAACCTCAGTTCTGGTTGGGCACCCGGTGGTGCAGCTTTTGGTACTAGCACCACCGGACTGGACCAGGGGCTGCTAGAAGGTTCAATCACTCCTAGCTCCAGCATCTTAGTGACTTCACTATGAATGCTGGCCTTCACCTTGTCTGACATCCGGTAGATCTTGGACTTCACAGGTGGGCTGTCTCCTGTGTCCACATCATGGACGCACAGGTGAGTCCTACCCGGGACAAGGGAGAACAACGAAGAGTACTGCCCCAGGACCTGGCGACAGTCCTCCTGCTGTTCAGGAGTTAGAGATGGGGAGAGAATCACTCCCTCCACCGACCCATCCTTTTCTTGAGACGCAAACAGATCAGGGAGAGGCTCGCTTTCCACGTCCTCTCCTCCGTCAGTCACCATCATCAAGATGACTTCGGGCCTCTCGTGGTGGGGTTTGAGGCGGTTGGCATGCAGCACCCGCAGGGGCTGACGAGGGGTCTTCAGGTCCACCAAGTAGGTAGCCTTACCCTTCTTCTCCAACACCTCAAAGGGTCCTGACCAGCGATCCTGGAGGGCACTAAGCTCTCCGGGTTCGATCACCCACACCTTCTGGCCAGGCTCCAACTCCACCGGGTGAGCGTTGTGGTCATACCACGCCTTCATTACTGCTTGGCTGGCTTCCAAGTTGTCAGAAGCTTGCTTCCACAACTTAGCCATTTGGCTCCGGAAGGCCAGCATGTAGCTCACCACATCCTGGGGGAGCTTTCTGGGAGTTCTTTCCCATCCGTCTCTCACCAGGTTAAGAGGTCCGCGTACAGGGTGCCCATACAGAAGCTCGAAGGGGCTGAAGCCCACTCCCTTCTGTGGCACTTCCCTGTAGGAAAAAAGTAAACAGGGTAGGAGGACGTCCCATTTCCTCCGCAGGCTATCAGGCAGACTTCTGATCATGCCCTTCAAGGTTTTGTTAAACCTTTCCACCAGACCATTTGTCTGGGGGTGGTAAGGAGTGGTGAACCGGTATGTCACTCCACACTCCTTCCACATTGCCCGCATATACGCTGACATGAAGTTGGTCCCCCTGTCGGACACAACTTCCTTGGGAAAACCCACTCGGGTAAAGATTCCCATCAGGGCCCTTGCCACAACAGGTGCGGTTATGGTCCTCAGAGGTATTGCCTCTGGGTACCGTGTGGCATGATCCACCAGAACCAGGATAAACCTGTGACCAGCTGTAGTTGGCGGATCTAATGGACCCACAATGTCGATGCCCACCCTTTCAAAGGGGGTGCTAACGACAGGAAGTGGTTCCAGGGGAGCTTTCAGCTTCACCCCTGTTTTCCCACTGGCTTGGCAAGACACACATGTCCGGCAGTAGGTATCGGACGACACTTTCATCTGAGGCCAATAAAAGTGTGGGACAAGACGGGCGAAGGTCTTGTCTTGCCCCAGGTGTCCTGCCAATGGTATCTCGTGAGCCAACTCCAAAAGGAAGGCTCGATAACGTTGAGGAACTACCAAGGCTCGTGACGATCCATGTAGGGGTGCCTTGGGTTCACTGTAGAGGAGGCCATCCTCCCAGTAAACACTGTAGTTCCCTTCAACGTTCCCTGCTGCCTGGGCTTCGGCCTGTCGCCTCAGCCCCTCAAGGGTAGGGCACTCCCTCTGGCCCTGGCAGAATTCCTCCCTGGACGGGCCTCCCTCCACGTGCCACTCGGCCGGGATGGGTAGGTCCTCCAGGTTGGTAACGTCCCCCTCCGCAGACTCCTGGTCCACCACCTCCGGTGGCCTATCCGTCCTACGGGGTGGAGACGCCGAGGCAGGCTCCTCCTGTCCTCGGTTCTTCCCTTGACTGGCAGCTGGCTGGGCCTTTGTTCCAGGCTCCAGCCGGAATGAACTCCCTCTTCGGGTAGTCTCGGACCTTGTGCTAACACAGGCCCAGTCAGGTGTACCCAGCATCTCGGTGTGAGTCCGGTATTCCACCTCCTTCCAAGCGTTGTGCTCCATGTCATTGCCCAGCAGACAATCGACTGGCACGGCAGGGCTTACGGCAACTCGAAGTGAACCTGCAACCCCCCCCCATTCAAAGGGAACCTCGGCCACTGGATAGTGACCTGTTCTGCCGTCAGCCATCGCGGCTGGGTGGAGTACATCGGGAATTACCTGCTCTGGAGACACCAGTTGGCTACGCACCATAGTCATACTGGCTCCTGTGTCTCTCAGAGCCTCCCCTCTTTGGCCGTTGATGGTGATCCACTGCCCATACTTTGCTGTATTTGCGGGCACCTGGATCTTAGGAACCATCTCCCGTTCTCCCAGGGACACTAAAGTGACACCCGCCCACTCCCTTCCCTTAGTTAAGGGCATCTCCTCCCCGAGCACTACACTAGCTACTCCGGGGGGCTTTCCTCCAGTGGGAGGGGGTGATCGTTTCTGACACTTCGGATCTCCTTTATAGTGTCCAACGCCACCGCACTCATAGCAATGGACAACCCTTGGCTGCTGACTCTGGCCAGGATTAGGGTTTCTGGGTGGGTTAGCCTTAGAGGTGAATCCTGTTCCCTTCCCTTGGAAGTTATTTTGGGGGCCTTTGGAGAACTCCTTTTTCTTTTCCCCTCCTTCTTTCTTCTGGGGGGCGCCCTGTCCGGCCTTTTGAGTATCCCCTCCAGTCCCCCTTGTGGACACCCGGGTACTAGCCCAAATGTCCGCCTCCTCAGCAAGCTTCCGGGGACTGGTCAGCTTGCTATCCACCAGGTGTTGCCGCAGTTCAGGGAAACATTTCTCGAGTAGGTGTTCCTTCAGTACTAGGTCAAACAGCTCCTCGTAGTTCCTTACTTCACTGCCCTGAATCCAACCTTCCAGTGCCTTCTTTGCATAGTCCAGGAAGTCCACCCAATTCTGTGTGCCCAGTTTGTGACTACCCCTGAACTTCTGTCTGTACTTTTCAGGTGTTAGTCCAAACTTTCTGATGAGCGCCAGTTTCATGGTGGGGTAGTGGGTCTGCTCATCCTCTTCGAGGGCCAATAAAGCATCCCTACCAGCTGGAGGCATGTACCTATACAATCCTCCTCCCCAATACTTCACTGGAACCCCATGGGCCCTCAACGAGACCTCATAGGCTGCTAGCCACTTGGCGATGTCGTCACCCGCCCCATAGCTAGCTACTATGTCCTTTGGCAGGTAAGGTTTGGATTCCCTGGTGATTTCTTGGTCTTTGCTGCCACCATTAGGAACAGTTGGTGCCCCAATTCTTAAGATCTGAAGCTCTATCTCTTTCAGTCTTATCTCATGAGCCATCCTCTCTTTCTCCGTCTCATGAGCCAACCTCTGTTCCTCCTTCTCCTTCTCCAGCTTTGCTAAATCCCATGTGAGCTGTCTTTTCTCTCTCCGATCTGCTAACTCCACGCTGGATAAGCCCCCGCTAGAGACAGTGCTGCCCTTCCTAGAAAGTGTCCTGGGCCCTGCTGACAGGTTCCCCACCTCAGGTTGGTACATCTCAGCCCCCTCGGGGTCAGGCTCTCCATCCCTGTCTTCCTCCTCAGCCTTGCTTTCTCGGCGTGCCTCCCCCCAAGCCCTTAAGCTGGTTTGGAGTGCACCCTTCTTTGCTCCTGGGGGACAGTACACCCCCTCCCGCTGGCAAAACTCCCTGAGTTGGGCCACAGTGTACGTTTCTAGATTCTCTAGTACAAACTCCATCTTGCCCACTCAGGTTAGAGGACAGGTTTTGTGCAGTAACAATGCAGGGGGGTACCTTTAATAATACCTCCTCCCACCACCAGAGTAAATTTGGAAAAAACAAAAACCCACAATTAGGAAGGCCGCTTTGAGAAAACTCCCGGTGTAGGCCTATGGACTACCCACAGTTATTGTTGAGTATACGTAGGCACAGCTCTATCCCACCACTGAACACCAATTTATGTTGGAAACGCCCACTCCCACTCCGCAGGGTGGTGGTGGACTCCCCGAACACACTGTGGTAGCTTGGCTCGAGTGGTCAGGGAACAGGCGCAGTGCTAAGCATACAATATACCCATACAAGAACCATGCGTGCATCCGTTCCAAAAACGACTCTACACCGTAAAAATTATGAAAATATTCTTTCTTTATCTTTTTCTCTTAGTTGCTGATTGGAAAAATAAATAGGTCAATCACAATATACAAGTCTCAATTAGTGCAGGTCAAATAAATACTGGCTGTTTGATGAAATAAATAGGGGTGATCATAAATAACAGGGCATAAATACAAGTGCAATATATACAGACAATTAAATACTTTGAGGCAATAAATACTGTACCAATAAATATTGTACACCATCAAGTCCTGTGGACCTATAAATATAGTGCAGCAATAAATAGATAAAAATTCAATCAATACAGTACCCCCAATAAATAATTAAAAGTATACAGCAACCCTCATATAATCAGATGACACTTCACTTCTTAAGGGCTGATTTGGCCCAGGCACAGCTTGTAGGGTTGTGGAAGGCTTGAGGGGGGGCTACTCCCTGGCTGGGACAAGGCTGAGGCCTAAACTGAGGTAGATCACAGGGGGGGAATACCAATGCCCTGGCTTTCTCTCTCCACACAACCTCTCTAGGTTAGTCCCAGTTCACCCCTTGCACAGTCAGGTTGGTTTCAGCACCTCCCTAGCCCCTTAGAGTAGTCTCTCAGGTCTCCACAGGGCCTTAGGCGCCCTCTACTCCACTTACTGCCCTTTTTCTGATGTTCCGACGCCGCTGGAGTCGTGTCGACGCCGTGAGGCGGTTCCGGTTCGGTCTCGGCGGCCTCGGCACAATGTCAGTTCTTTGACGACGCCGGCAGGCGGTTCCGGTCCGATGTCGGTGGCCTCGGTTCGATCTCGACCTCCGATTCGACGGCGTCGGGCAGTCTCTTCACGATGTCGACTTCGGGCGGCTCCGGTCCGATGGCGCTCTCGGCTCCGATGACGTCGGCCGGCCTGGCCTCGATGTCGACTTCCGGCGACTCCGGGGTGCGATCCTCACCCCCGACCTCCGGTGCTCCTCCTCACAGGCTCCGGGCGACTCCGGAGTGCGATCCTCACTCCCGACCTCCGGTGCTCCTCTACCTCGGTCTCCGACGACTCCGGAGGGCGGACTTCACTCCCCCGATGACGCCGCTCGCTCGACCTCGGTTCACTTCCTCCTCGACCTCTGGTATTCCTCACGACCTCCGTCGGCGCCCTCTCACGACCTCAGGCGGCTCCGGGTACGACGTCTGCTACTTCAGTCAGCGCCGCTTCTCCACCTCGGGCTCCAGGTCTTCAGGCTACTCGACGCCGGACTCCAGGGAAACCAGTTTCCAGGTCAGGATCTTGCTGCTTTCTTGGTTCTAAGGCCTGTTCCTGCTGTCCAGGTCCTTAGGATAAGTTTCTTCTGTCTTCTTCCCACACAGGGCTATAGGCTGGGATCCATCAGTAGGGACAAGTATCAAGGGTGGGTTTATGGACCCCACTCCAGGCACAAGTTTCCACCCCTGCTGCTTCACTCCTTCCTCCTTCACTGTTGTGCTGCTCTCTCTTCACCAGTCAGGTGCCAACTGCCAGCTCCAACTGCCAACTGTCTCTCTTATCCTCCCAACATTCTAAACGGTCTCCAACTGTCACAGAGTTCTGGAATCTCCCGGAATGTTCTGGAAGGTGCTGGTAGGTTCCAGTGGATGCTGGTGATGTCACAGGTGGCCACCATTTTGTGCTCCAGGCCCTCAGACAGAAGTTTCAGGGGTAGCTAAAATGGCTCCCTGAATCTGCAGCAACACGAAAAAGTCTGGTGGTTCCCAAAAAGGAAAAATTCAAACAGGGTTTGAGGCAAAAGTGGGACAAAATAAATAATGATGAGGAGGGACCACCCAAAGGGCTGACAGGTCTAACAACCTGTAACAACCTCTCGTATTATTCATTAACAGTTTCTTTTGGCTCTTGGGTAGTTCTTTTAATTTTAACCCAATCCATATCTTTCGATGGCACTCTTCCCTTCAGAAAAGTAATCTCAGCCTCATATTTCTCCATCACTACAAGAGGTGGTCATTTGTTTTAACATCCCTCACCAGTTCTTCTTTTGGCCATTGAACCTTTGTCTTGCATTCAGCCCATAAATCAGAAGGTATCACTATGTCCCAAAAAATATTCAAATCCATTCACCTTGGAAATGTTATATATTGTTCTACTTATGCATAGTACTGCACTGGCTTGTCTCTCAAGTTTTGACAAATTATTTGTAAATGCTGCTGAATCACCTCAACTGGTCCCCTCTATTATAGCCTTCCTACATCTACCCAGTCCTCCATCCCATTGAGCATCTGCATAATTAAGCACTGCTCTTTTTGTTCTCACGTGGTATTTTCCCCTCTCCTTTTCTCTTGTAACTGTTCCCATACACTCAGGCTTTACATTGAACAGGTCCAGGTGGTGGCTTCATTTTGTACAATTTTCCCTTCAAATTATCAAGAATCCAGGTATTTAATGCTCCATAGCTAGAGAAACTCAAAGCCCCTTCTTTCTCAGTGATCTTAGACCATAGGAGAAGCCAAATACAAGTGCCTAACCCATGTTCCGGTATCATAAATGATGCTGGTGTTACTTCAGGAGGTGCCTCTTCACCCTTATGTGCCGGACTTGTAACATCCCCTTTCACCAAATTCTTTAAAACATTTCATAATTGTAATTTTTTGAGAGAAAGACAATTTCAATTCCATATTATGATTTGGTTCCTTATACGTCAGTACTTCCCAATCCAATCCTATTGCTGCTTCTAATTTATCAGATTTAGTTAACAAATCCAAATGCGTTATTCACTTTTCTACTGTCTCATCGTGGCACTTTAATGTCACCAACCAATTCTAGTGCGCAGCACACCAAGCAACCATTCCCAGCGTAAAACAATGCGACGTATACTATCATTCCTTGTAGTGGCTTACCCTCCTTAATATTTACATTCATACACTTCATCAAAATATTCAATTTGGGGCATGGCCTGGCTGCGAAGCTAAATGGCCGCGAGGAGGTGTAGGTCCGTGACCTGAAGGCCTGAAACCACATGTAAATCCGTCCATTTATCCTGATCTCCACAGCAGCGGGCAGTGGAAGGTGTAAGATACACCCGCCAAGGCCCCACGCATTGTCCATTCGCTGACACTGCAGCTCCGGTCGAGCTCAGAGCCGCAACGGAAATAGGCCTGCGATTACTGGCCTGAAGTTTGGAGATGGCCGCCTTGGAGCTCCGTGAGGGCGGCCGTCAGGGCTCGAGTCGGGGTACCACGCGGGTGGACGGCGTCCCCCCACTTATATTACCAGGTTTTTCCGGGTGGACGCCGTCCCCCCTGCCCAAAAGCTGGACAGCATTGTGTGAGCAGAGAGCCCGGGTGGGAGGGAAGTTTCCCGTAAATTACCAAAGATATGCTAATATTTGTAATTGGAGACTTTAAGAGGCACCGGTGGTGTGTGCAGGCTGGAGTGATTGGGAGGCGGAGCGAGCAAGCGTTGGCGGTTAACGCTTGGAATGTGTGTCCTTCTGTATCTTGTGCACTTTTGAGCACTTCGTTGTGCAACTGGGGCACCCCCTCGGGGGAGTGGGGGGGATGCAAAGGACATCGAGGAACAGACCAGAGGTAGCAGTGCTGTGAAATGCCCCGTCATCTAAAGGCATATGAATACTCATGAGATTCCTGTTGTGACGTCACTTCCGGTGACAGCGTCCCCCCACTTCTTTTCATGAGATTCCTGTTGTGACGTCACTTCCGGTGACAGCGTCCCCCCACTTCTTTTTTTAGGACTTGTGCCCTGGCGGCCGTGACTGCCTGGTCGAGGCGGCGCCCTGAAAGATTTCTTTTGTTTTTGCCCGCACTTAAACCCCTGAGTCTCAGACACCACAGCGGCTGTAATGGGGGCCATGTGACGGCAGTGACCCGTGGTGCAGCCCACAATCATCAGAAGTGCCTCCCCCCACAGGGATATAGAACCCAGCAGACCGGACCTCTGAGATTTGGGTCCGGCTGTGTTTGCAGTGGTTTATGTGGTGCAGTGGAGGCAGTGGATAGGAGTGGAGGTGGTCATTCCTCCGTTCTCCCTGTCTGTGAGTGGGTTGGTGAGCGGCAGTGGCAGAAATTGCACTGTGAAGTGTTGAAAAACCTTGGGGGGCTTGGGGGTGCATCGGCCTAGCTCCTGCAATTTTCAAGGTGGAAGAACCGGGGGAACAAACTTGGTGCTGAGGGAGCACTGCGGTCAAGACCGGGAACCCTCAATCATGCCCGGTGGCCACAGAGCTGGGACCTGTTGGCAGCACGGTGCAGGTGGCTCCGGATCCAGGCTTTCTTACTCTCCTAAAGGCAAGACTCTCAATTATTTTTGGCACTGGTAAAACACTGTTCTGGGACTGACTGGGGAGCTGGGCTTTGCCCATAGTGAATGTAGGGAATATATTAAAAAGTAGCCCCAAGCAGAAGCACTGCATGTCGGGGCCCAAGAGACAAAGGTCCACACTGCAGACAAAACCAGACAAATATACCACCCACAAAACGAGATGGCAAGAAGCGGAGAAGTAGAAAAATCACCCACCCCAACCGAGGAAGCGCCAACACTAAGCGATGTCATGGCAGCCATAGCAGGGGTACGTACCTCGCTCGAACGCAGAATAGATACAATATCTATATATATGGTGCTAATTCGTGCCAACTTGCGAAAGGCAAACGAAAAGGTGAAAACCATGGCGGGGCTGACCAAAGAACTGAGGGGCATATTAACAAGCCAGGCGATAAAATTATCGCCGCTTTAGCGGCAGAAAACTGCCGCTAAAACGGCGATAATGGGCTTGATAATATGCTCTATGGAATTCCAATTGAAACCCATGTTAGATGTGAAGGACATCTAACCTGAGCTTCAATTGGAATTCCATAGAGCATATTATCAAGCCCATTATCGCCGTTTTAGCGGCAGTTTTCTGCCGCTAAAACGGCGATAATTTTATCGCCTGGCTTGTTAATATGCCCCTTAGTGGTTAAACCCAAAAAATGGGCAAAGAAATAAAAGAGTTACAAACAGCGCAGCGCAGATTAGACGCCCATTTAAATGATTACGAAGGACATGCACGAGGTGATAACATTAGAATTATTGGGGTTCCGGAACGATCGGAAGGACCATCTATGGACCTGTTCGTTGAGGACCTAATCGTGAATCACCCTCGCACTGATGCTGTCAAAATTCTTCACAGTTCGGCTCCTCTACTTCAGACACCGGGACAATATCTTGCACATGGCAAGCAATACACCTCCCGTAAAATTTGAAAATAGTGAACTTTCCTTTATCCCGGACTTCACCCTTGCAGTTTAACGCCAACGGTGCACCTTCCTGGACGTAAAGAAGTCACAAGAGACAAAGGCATCCGCTACGCGATGTTAGTTCCGGCTAAACTCAGGGTGGAGGCAGAGGGCAAGACTTGGTTTTTCGAAGCGCCAGAAGCGGCGCAGGAATGGTTGTACAGTTGGAGACCAGCTAAACTGCACAACGTGAAATGAGGGACCGGACTGTTTTTTGCAACTCTGAACAGTGCCTGACCAAATTTATCTGTGCTGACCAAGCTATCCCCATCTCACACTTTCTTCTTTGGATGCCGGGGGTCTGGAGACAGATCCAGCTAAGCAAATGTTTTGTGATTTTTAATTGAAAGATTTCTTGTTTTTGATACAGGTCCATGCATAATAATGTGGAATTACGTAACAAAGCGGTAGGAGGCTTCATGGGTAGGAGTCTGTACCCCCTTTCCCCCATCTACCGTCTGGTTAATTTTTCAGTTTGGGTGACAGGCACTCTGCACTGTTGGAGTAATGGGCAGTTCGGAGCCCAGAGTGCGGGGAAGCAGAGAGGGCAACAGGGTGGGGGGGTGTTGGGAGTTTTATTTTCCGAATGTTACTTTTTGTTTGTCCAGCATTGTAGACATTGAAGCTCAGCTTTTGACTATGACTATGGTGTTGACCATGAGGTGGACCCTCATCCACTTGGATTAGGAAAGAAGGGTTGTTTCCGAGGGGTGGTTGGGTGCCCCCTTATAGTAACTGATGATATCAAGGGACATGGGTGTGGCAAGTGAAGCAAGGCTCAAGTTATTATCCCGGAATGTGAATGGACTGCGTGATAAACTTAAAAAAGGGATTGTTTTGCAATATCTTAATCAACATGCCCCAGATGTAGTGCTAGTTCAAGAAACTCACCTCATAAGAAACATACGCAAGGCCTTGGCAAGAGGGAGCTACCGGCTGGTTGCGCATTCAGGGTTTATGACAGGTTCCAGGGGTGTAGGTATACTATCAAAACGCACTTTTTCTATGGCAATATACAAGTTCTACACTAACCAGTTGGGAAGGTATGTTGCTTTATCTGGTAGATGGGAAGGGGAAGCGCTGATGCTGCTATCACTATACTTGCCCAGGGACTGCAGGAATCTACATTTCAAGATTTGAGAAGGGTGCTGCTTGACCTGCCCGAGGGTCGGCTACTAGCAGGGGGAGATCTAAATTCTGTTGTCTCTGGTAGGTTAGACCGGCACCCGCCGAGAGATATTCCTCCCTCACAGTTGCGCCTCCCACGATTCTTGGAGGCGATGGGTTTGGTGGATCTCTGACAAACATACCACCCCGCTGACATGCAATATACCTTTTATTCTGGTGTCCACAAAAGTTTGTCCCGATTGGACTACATCCTTGCCCCGGCAGCACAGGTTGGGTATATTGCAGAAGTCAAACATCTAGCTAGAGGTATATCAGATCACTTTCCGGTATGGTTACGGATGGAGTTTGGGAGGGGGGATTGCACTAGGATTGCCCCAATCAGTCCCAGGTACCTCAAAAACCCTATGATTAAATCAAGGTTAGAACAGAATATTTCAATGAAAATGAGGGCACGTTCGATTCGGCACGAGCCTTGTGGGAAGCCTTTAAAACTGTAATAAGGGGGCAGGCGCTTTCACAAATTTCTGGTGTAAAAAAATAAAAAAAGGCCAGGCTTCTCCGGCTAGAGGGGAACATACTAAAATTAGAAGAGGGTCTTTTGACAACCACAGACCATGAGGCAGTGCACCTTTTCAACCTAGCTCAAGAGATGTACAGAACCGAAGCGACAGAGGCTGCTAAAGGCATAATCAGTCATAAACTAGGGAGCATCTACGAATTGGGGGATAAAACAGGGAAGTTGCTGGCATGGATAGATAGGAGGGAAGTGGCAAGTCGACTTGTCCTGGAACTCAAGACTGAGGCCGGATTAACACTCACCAACCCACAAGATATCGTAGATGAGTTTGGCAGACATTATGCACAGATCTATTCAGCTAAGCCTGGCAGATTAGACTCGGAAGTCAAGGAACTGTTGGCCGAGATTCGTTTGCCAGTATTGGAGGGAGACGAGAGACAGGCATTGGAGGGAGACCTCGAGTTTGACGAGATAGCGCAGGCCATTCAGTCTTTCCAGACTGGGAAGGCGATGGGTCCTAATGGCCTCCCTATAGAACTTTACAAGTTGTGACCTGACAAAGTGGCTCCTTACCTTAAAGCAATGTTTATGGAATGTCGGGATGCGGGTCTTCTTCCGTTGGACCAGAGACTTGCTACTCTGGTGGTTATCCATAAGGAGGGAAAACCTAGAAATAGCTGCATGTCATATCGTCCCATATTGCTTCTAAATGCAGAGGCCAAAATACTAGCTAAGGTACTAGCCACCCGCTTGATTTGTGTTCTCCCTGATTTGGTTCACCCGGACCAGTCAGGACTTCTGCCATCAAGGAATACAGCCCTGAATCTTAGAAGGCTGCATGGGGTTTTGGGGAGGGTCGAGACCATCATGGAGGAGGCGGTTGTGGTGTCGCTTGACGCCACCATGGCGTTTGACGCAATTGAATGGCCATACCTCTTTGCTGTTTTAGCGAGATTTCGCTTTGGTCCCAGATTTAGAAGTTGGGTCCGACTACTACATACCGACCCACTAGCGCAGGTGGTAGTCAACAATAAAAAATCAACCATATTTCATCTTCATAGGGGGACAAGGCAAGGGTGTCCGTTGTACCCACTATCGTTTGCGCTCACCCTGGACCCACTGGCTTGCTGGATCCTTGGTGACCCTATAATGCGAGGGCTGGGTTGGGATGATGGCTGGGATGATCACATATCACTCTACGTGGACGACATTTTACTGTATCTGGCCTCTCCATATCGTTCCTTGAGCCTGGTTTTGAACATTTTACTAACTTTGGGACTAACCCGGGGTATATGATCAAGTGGGCAAAATCACTCCTGCTTTGTCCCGTGAATATCGGCTCCGGATTGCCGCGGGGGTTCAAATATCCGGTAATCTTCATTACCACGGATCCCAAGCTCTTTTATGAAGCAAACCTTCTGTCCCCCACTGCGGCGCCTGGAGTGTGATGTGGAACATTGGCGGTCTTTCCCACTTTCCCTCTTGGGGAGATCCGCCTTGTTCAAAATGACGTCTCTACCCCGTTTTATTGTATGTCCTCCAGAATTCACCTGCCTTAGTTCCGGCTGCATATTTTAGGTGGGTGGAGAGTGTACAAAGGAGGCTGCTCTGGGGTACTGGTCTGCCGCGTATTTCCTACCAAAGTTGGTGAGGGGGTGGTATGATGGGGGCATAGGTTTGCTAAATATTAAGAAACATTATTGGGCTGCACAACTGGCGGCCATCAATCATTGCATTTACCGACCTCCTACTGATCCAGGCTATGCCATGGACAGATGGCTTCTCCCTAGGGATAATTATACACGGGCACTATATTCGAGACCAGCAAAATTCCCTCTGACGGGCCCCACAAAACACTCGATACAGGTGTGGCACACGGTTAAGAAAAATATGGGATGGGCTAAGACCATAACTCAAAGCACCCCACTGTGGGACTCTGAACAGCTGGACTAAAGGGTTTGACAAATGGAATTGATAGGGATCTCGCGGGTGGCTGATCTTTGGCAATTAGGGGTGGTTTTGTCTTTCACAGCCCTCCAACAAAAATACGAGCTTGCTGAATCGGAGAGATTTAGATATCTCCAGATACGACATGCGTTGCAGACAGTCCTCCCGAGGGGAGAGACCCCTCCGGAAGCTTCTCCTCTCGAAGATAGGCTTTGGGATAGACATATGCCTAAGAAGGCAATTTCCCTGACATACCTGAAATTAATTCACCACTCCACTAACCCGCGAAAAAACAGTCTATGTGGCACGAGGCTGCCCCAAGAAATGGTCGCAATTATGGGGCAAATGGAATGAATACAGAGGTAATATTTGTCAACCACCAACTATGCCGATGCAACTCTCCTTAGTAGAGTCAACACCCTAATAATTCATGTTTGCTGGTAACATTGTAAAAGTATTTATGCTAACTATTATTGATTTTGCATTGTTGCTGTGAATTATACTAATTCTGTGTCCTTGTTTTTATTCTTAATAAAAAAAAAATATTCAATTTACTTCAACAAAACATCTTCTTGTTTGCTCTGCTAAATAACATAACAGTATCGCAATCACTCAAGAATATTTTCCACAACCACAAGTGAAATCTCGGCCAGCTTGAAACCACCCAAACCAATGCAGCATCCCCTGTTTGAGCAATTAGGTTCCACTAACATTGATCAATGTTAATCAATCACAACAATGCTTAGTATCTCTATCTCAATGGTAAAGGTGATGATACCACTCGCTCTATACCTCAAATCCTGAAAACAAGTCTTCTATTAATTTATTTGATATCCTGGGATCTTTCGACTACAGCGAGTCTAAAATCATCAATTTCTTTTCTTCAACAATTTATCGATGCCCTCACTCTCTCATCTATTCACCCTCAAAACATTTCTATCTCAACAAAAACACAATTTATCATAAGCGACACACCACCCTATTAATACTCACACCTTCAAAATGCAAATGCCTTCTAGTACTACCTAATCAAATCTTCAAGTTCTAGGCATTGGATTCAGGAATAGAGAGTTTTAGTCTAACTTGGGAATTATTCTAGAGGTCCATTCAGGGTGTGAACCATACTCAGCTGCCAGAAAACTGCGCGGAATTGCATTTTTTTTTACTCTGTTCAACCCGTCACTTACAAAAGTGGACTCTGCTTCTGCACCTTCCTTATTCTACAGGTCACTAGATCTTTTCCACCATTTTTGAATGGAGCATGAATCAAAACATCTCAGTAGACATAATCTTTTATGATAATTAGCTCAGTCAATAATGAGTGTTTTCGGATCGGTTAAAATAAAATCTATTAATCATTAATAGTTTAGTACGTTTGTCTTTTTATTAAATTAGAAAGTCAGATACATCTGTTTACAGAAATATCTAGAAAAACATGGTTAGATACAATTATAAGCTAAAGCAAACAGCATGCTCCATAAAGAAAAATATCCTTATTCTACATAAGTTAGATTTAGAGAGTTAAGTATAACCCATAAAGAGTTCTTGAAAAGAGCAAGATCTGTGGAGTATCCAAGAAGTCAAACTCCCCATAACGAGCAGTTCAAAAAACTCATAAGAGTCTTTCTTTTCGGGCAATGGATGCTGCAGTAAGTACACCCATAAATTTATAAGGAAATGGTGAGAAATAAATTAAATGAGTAACTGCCCAACTGACAAGTAACTAAGCTGTCAGCAGTATCTCTTAGCTAAGGTCTGCAAAAGAGCGCATTGGAGAAGGTCAGGGAAAGAACTCCTCATAGAGAGTGGTTAAAAAAAATCTGCCATACTCTAGCTCGGAAACACGCACAAATATAAAAACACAAAACATGTATCATGAATTCCAACCAATAAAGTTTGTTGAAAATAAAAAAAAAAAAAAAAAAAATGTATCGTGAATTCCAGTATTAGGCCATCTCAAGCCAATCAAGAGCAAACGTTCGGTCATCTGCAGCTTCTTCCATTATTCCCAAGGTAAACACACGGTGTAAATGGTGGACTATCTAAATGTATCAGTTAGTTACTTAACATTCATACTTGTTGCATTCGTTTTAAATTTCCCATGGGAATCTCAGCAGTCTTTAAACTATAAGCTTATTCAGGTTCCACTGAAGAGGGGGCGTGCCTGCAAAGGGCAATATGGTGGACGTGCTCTAGTGTCGCTCCACTACATATCCCCATTATCCATCTAATTATCAAATTATGAGAGGCCATCCAGCAACATATGGCACAGCGGCAGACCTCATGCCTCTCACTGGGTCATCCTGCTGCAAGTCGAGCCAAAAACCAGCGCACAGTCCATCATAGACGCAAACAACAGGCCCATGACCGGACTGAAAGCAAGGCCTGGAATCATGTGCATGAGTGAGATGCCCAGCCAGACAACGGAGGTGTGCCACAGAGCCAAGCGAGCATTCAGGAATTGCCCCAGAGCTGACAGCGAAGATCGGGTCGGAAATGCGCAGGAGGAGCGGAGAGTATAATTCACCGTCGAGGACTGGAACGAAAGACTAAAAGTGAGTCATGATTGGCGTTGCTGCGGAATGCTATGGGGAGGAAGCGAGGCATAGGGAGCAGAGACCACCCAGACCTCACCTGAGTCCTGCCATCGGAGGGGCAGACTGGAGGTGCCTGGGAGTGTCGGAGGCAGGTCCCTGCCAGAGCGGCTTGGAGTGGATTTTGGTGGCGGTGAGCCAGGAGAAGGTGACGTATAATCGGCCTCTTTCGCCCGCTGCATCAAGGTCGCGGAACAGGATGAGCTGCCGGCGGTGCCCCAACTCATGCAAGGGGGCCCCATTGCAGGCTAGCTCGGGCGGCAAAATCAGAACTGGGGAGTTGAGAGCCGCATGAGCTGTATTTGAAGTAGAGATATGATGAATACGCAGCTTGTGGCTGGAGACACCCATGCCAATTGTGAGCCCCAAAACAACAATCGAGGGAACTGCTGTGCACTACCGGCAGCCACAAAGCACCTGGGAGCCAATTTCCCTAGCGTTGCGGCAATTTCATGGTTATTCTAGAACATCTGCCACCTTGGGTGGCAACATCTTCCACTGCATGGAGGTAAGGCAGCCTGTGTCAACCACGTGGTGACCTTCCTGCCCCCGCGACGCTACAGGGGTGCATCCCAGAGCAGCGTTGACAAAGTTCAAATACCGCTGGGCACTGCCAACGTGGGTGCCTTTGGTGGGACAGTGTGCCTTCTGGTCAGTAGACTATATATAGTGCTGTGGGGCTGCTATCTGTAGGGCACATGAACACAAGCAAGACATGAGGGGCCAAGCCAGACACTGCCACTAACGTGTGCCCCACCAACAGGATTTACCATCCACTCTGTTTAAGTCACTGGGACTGAAGGGTTGTTTCGCACTGCTTCCAACACCCAGCAGTGACTACAGGAATGGGCCACACATGTAAGACCGGATCTAAAGCCTCCTCACACACCCTCAACCATGATGGAAACAGAACAATCAGATGCCCCAGACCTTCCCACCCCCCAGAGGATAGACTTGATGCCATATTGCATGAAATTGCGAGATCTCATGTCTGAGTGTAGCAGCAGACCTTATGCTGCTTCATGCAGCCCACAGGACGCTATCAGACTGGCTGACGACTATGGAACAAACCCTATCAGAACTCAAACCAGTATACGACTTAGTGGAAAAGCAAAAGCGAGAGCATGAGGCTAGTATACGTCATCTGGAGGACAGGATGGAGGAGGTGAAGGGTCGCTCCAGATGGAATAATGTCCACTGATTGGCTTGCCGGAAGGGGCAGAGGGCCAAGATGAGGTAGCCTTTGTGGAATGATGAATTAAAGACTTACTGCCTTCCTGGGAAACAAGCTTTACAATGCAACCATTACATCGCACAACATTTACAACGCAGTCATTACATGGCAACATCCTTTACAATGCATATCACTATAACGCATTCATTACATTGCATGTCACTGGAGAAGTGTGGCTCACTGGTTAGAGTAGGCAGACCTGGAAGCAGAGGTCAGCCCGGGACCAGGGTTCAATTCCCGGCTTGGCTGGGTCTTGAGTCCATAAATTGTCCATGGCCTTGATAATTCTCGCTCCAGTGCATACTCGATTCATGGGTTTACACTCTGCGACTCTGGGCAATAGTTTGCTTAATCTCCACAATGGCCCCTCGCGGCGGGATGCCTGGCTTTCACCTTGTGGATGCCCTGCTGGGTTATCTCACAGGGGAATACCAGGACGGGTTCCCTAAGCAAGCGCTTAGAGACCAGTTGGTGATTTGCGCTATATAAATATCTGTACATTTACAACGCATGACACTACATCGCATGTCACTATAATGCAGGCATTACATCGCATGTCATTAAAACGCATACCATTACAATGCATAGTACACTTACCCTACTGTCGCACCCCCTGGAGATAGAATAGTAATTTTTACCCATCCACTATCCAACACTTACCCTACTGTTGCACCCCCTGGAGTTAGAATAGTAATTTTTACCCCTACACTATCCAACACTTACCTTAAATGCAATGTAATGGTATGCGTTGTAATGGTATGCGATGTATAGGTATAATGCGATGTATTGGAATGCGTTGTACATGTAGTTTTAAAAAATTTGTTGTAGTGGTATGCGATGTAAATGTATGCGTTGTAAAGGATGTTGCGATGTAAAAACTGCATTGTAAAGGCATGCATTGTAAATGTATGCATTGTAACGTCATACATTCGCCTGCCTCCTTGCTATCTCCCTTTTTCATGATTGAATGTGCAAATGGCATCCCCTCGAGGAGACCGGGACCCGGAGTGGGGCCTCACCCGTTCATCTTCAGTGTTGTGCTTTAAAGACAGAGATGTACTATTGCGCGAAATGAGGAAACTGCAGGAAGTAAAGCTAGAGAATACGCGCATGATGTTCTTCCCGGATTACACATTAAGGTTGCAGCGCCACTGGGGCTCATTCAACAAGTAAAACAGAAGCTCCACCAACTGGATATCCAATACTCACTGCTGTTCCCAGCAAGACTTTGTGTGGTGACCGATGTAAAGGATAGATTCTTAGACACACCACAGGACACCTGGGACTCTTTGGAAACCACCAGTCAGTTCTCAGGTCTCGATCCAAGCAGTAGGACAGGAGAGTGAAACATCAAGAAAGATGTGCCCAGGACCCGTGAATGGCGAAACAAGCAACGTCCGCACCGTCTGGTAGCAATGCCAGATCTGGAACTGTTGCAGGGATTCTGCTTATGCACAGAACTATGCACAGGAAACCAGGACCTCAGTGAATTGTGGTGTACCAAAAACTCACCTCAGAACCCAGAACCCCTTATCCGACCAGCATCAGTGTCCCATTCGTTATCCGAGTTTTATCTCGGCGGTCCCAATGTATAGACAACCCAGAACAAGCGACTTAGGGTATTCTCAGGAATGGTGGGAATCAGAAATACCTGTTCGTAATTATTCTCATATCAGTCCACAACAGAATAAACAGAGACACGGTAAAGTTTAAAGAGTTTTTTTTATAAACCTCGTGTCCTAAGATGCAGTACTTTGGCTAACATAAGCAGACAAATGATTAAGATCAAAACCATCAGCATAGTTACAATACCATAGAAAATGAAAGGAGTAATCATACTAAAATGACAGTGGATGACAGCCACATTCCTTTCACTAGTAAACGAATATTATTATTATTACTAATAAAAGGTCTCTAGGCTTGAATGTGGAACCCCATACCATAAAGATCAGCTTAGTGGAATCACATCACAGGATCAGCTAGACTCTGCTCCTGGGAAAGCTCTTCTTCCGAATGTGTCTAAAACATGCAGCCTGCAATATTAAAAGCACTCGACTTTCAGGTATTTGCAGCTGCGTGCGTGTTATGGCTAAATAGTAGGCCGATCAACCTGAACCCAACAACATGCACCGTCTAGAGACCCAGACTGTTTCTTTACACAATGTTCAGACCAAGGTCGCTGCTCACTGTTAGGGATGTGAACAACAGACAGTTCTCATGTGAAGCAAAGGTGAGCACGCATTTCTCAATGAATAACATGTAACTACAGTGTCGTGTGCAAAAGCAGCAAAAGTGGCAAGATGGCTTTCTAACATCTAACGCGGTTGTGCTAACTTAGCATTGTACGTATATAAATAGCAGTCTTCACTACAGAACAAATCATACGAGATGGACATCGGCCTGTCCATGAGGCGCAGCGCATAGCAGACACACACAACGGCTCTGAGAAGGATGTGGAATTGATCCACTCATCCAGAGACGAGGAGTCTCAAGTGCTTTGCCCATCGAACACTGCCTCGCTTATCTTGCCACGCATTACGTCACCGAAGTCTGATGCTATTATTTAAATGCACTTTGATTGCAGCAGCCCTCTGTCCTCCTTTGACACCCTATCCTTCTACTTGCCTGCGACACAAACATGTTATGCTGTCAACACAATGGATGAGATGGACTGGCCTAGGAAGTGCTCACGTACAAATCTGATGCAGATTCAATTCTGCATTGCCTACGTAAGATATTCAACTGCTATTAAAATGGGGGGATGATACCCTTAAATCCCTTCTGAGGTACATGCCCTCTCACCCTCTTCTACTTGGGGATTTGATTAGTTTCACAGAGTTTAAGCACTAGTTTGGACAGCCACTTTCTATTTATAGCGAGCCGCCCTTTTTGATTCGGCGCGGGCCCTGTGGGAAGCCTTTAAAACTGTAATAAGGGGGCAGGCGCTTTCACAAATTTCTGGTGTCAAAAAATAAAAAAGGGCCAGGCTTCTCCGGCTAGAGGAGAACATACTAAAATTAGAAAAGGGTCTTTTGACAACCACAGACCATGAGGCGGCGCACCTTCTCAACCTAGCGACAGAGATGTACAGAACCGAAGCGACAGAGGCTGCTAAAGCCATGATCAGTCATAAACTAGGGAGCATCTACAAATTGGGGGATAAAACTGGGAAGTTGCTGGCATGGCTAGATAGGAGGGAAGTGGCAAGTCGACTTGTCCTGGAACTCAAGACTGAGGCCGTATTAACACAGACATTATTATCAGATCTATTCAGCTAAGCCTGGTAGATTAGACTCGGAAGTCAAGGAACTGCTGGCCGAGATTTGTTTGCCAGTATTGGAGGGAGACGAGACACAGGCATTGGAGGGAGACCTCGAGTCTGACGAGATAGCGCAGGCCATTCGGTCTATCCAGACTGGGAAGGCGATGGGTCCTAACGGCCTCCCTATAGAACTATACAAGTTGCGACCTGACAAAGTGGCTCCTTACCTTAAAGCAATGTTTATGGAAAGTCGGGATGCGGGTCTTCTTCCGTTGAACCAGAGACTTGCTACTCTGGTGGTAAACCATGAGGAGGGGAAACCTAGAAATAGCTGCATGTCATACCGTCCCATATTGCTTCTAAATGCAGAGGCCAAAATACTAGCTAAGGTACTAGCCACCCGCTTGATTCGTGTTCTCCCTGATTTGGTTCACCCGGACCAGTCGGGATTTCTGCCATCGAGGAATAAAGCCCTGAATCTTAGAAGGCTGCATGGGTTTCAGGGAGGGTCGAGACCATCATGGAGGAGGCGGTTGTGGTGTTGCTTGACGCCACCATGGCGTTTGACACAGTTTAATGGCCATACCTCTTTGCTGTTTTAGCGAGATTTCGCTTTGGTCCCAGATTTAAAAGTTGGATCCGACTACTATATACCGACCCACTACCGCAGGTGGTAGTCAACAATAAAAAATCAGCCATAGTTCATCTTCATAGGGGGACAAGGCAAGGGTGCCCTTTGTACCCGCTATTGTATGCGCTCACCCTGGACCCACTGGCTTGCTGGATCCTTGGTGACCCTATAATGCGAGGGCTGGGTTGGGTTGATGGCTGGGAAGATCGCATATCACTCTACGCGGACGACATTTTGCTGTATCTGGCCTCTACTTATCGTTCCTTGAGCCTGGTTTTGAACATTTTCACTAACTTTGGGACTAACCCGGGGTATATAATCAATTGGCCAAAATTACTCCTGCTTTGCCCCATGAATATCGGCTCCGGATTGCCGCGGGGGTTTCAAATGTCCGGTAATCTTCATTACCACGGATCCCAAGCTCTTTTATGAAGCAAACCTTCTGTCCCCCACTGCGGCGCCCGGAGTGTGATGTGGAACATTGGCAGTCTCTCCCACTTTGCCTCTTGGGGAGATCCGCCTTGTTCAAAATGTTGTCTCTACCCCGTTTTTTTGTATGTCCTCCAGAATTCACCTTCCTTAGTTCCGGCTGCATATTTTAGGTGGGTGGAGAGTGCACAAAGGAGGCTGCTCTGGGGTACTGGTCCGCCGCGTATTTCCTTTCCGAAGTTGGTGAGGGGGTGGTATGATGAGGGCATAGGTTTGCCAAATATTAAGAAATATTATTGGGCGGCACCACTGGCGGCCATCAATCATTGCATTTACCGACCTCCTACTGATCCAGGCTATGCCATGGACAGATGGCTTCTCCCTAGGGATAATTATACACGGGCACTATATTCGAGACCAGCAAAATTCCCTCTGACGGGCCCCATGAAACACTTGATACAGGTGTGGCACTCGGTTAAGAAAAATATGGGATGGGCTAAGACCATAACTCAGAGCACCCCACTGTGGGACTCTGAACAGCTGGACTAAAGGGTTTAACAAATGGGAATTGATAGGGATCTCGCGGGTGGCTGATCTTTGGCAATTGGGGGTGGTTTTGTCTTTCACAACCCTCCAACAAAAATACGAGCTTGCTGAATCGGAGAGATTGAGATACCTTCAGATACGACACGCGTTGCAGACAGTCCTCCCGAGGGGAGAGACCCCTCCGGAAGCTTATCCTCTCGAAGATAGGCTTTTGGACGGATATATGCCTAAGAAGGCAATTTCCCTGACATACCTGAAATTAATTCACCACTCCACTAACCTGCAAAAAAACAGTCTATGTGGCGCGAGGCTGCCCCAAGAAATGGTCGCAAATATGGGGCATATGGAATGAATACAGAGGTAATATTTGTCAACCACCAACTATGCCGATGCAACTCTCCTTAGTAGAGTCAACACCCTAATAATTCATGTTTGCTGATAACACTGTAAAAGTATGTAAAATACTGTATGCTAACTATTATTGATTTTGCATTGTTGCTGTGAATTATACTAAGTCTGTGACCTTGTTTTTATTCTTAATAAAAAAATATATATATTCAATTTACAAAACATCTTCTTGTTTGCTCTGCTAAATAACATAACAGTATCGCAATCACTCAAGAATATTTTCCACAACCACAAGTTAAATCTCGACCAGCTTGAAACCACCAAAACCAATGCAGCATCCCCTGTTTGAGCAATTAGGTTCCACTAGCATTGATCAATGTTAATCAATCACAACGATGCTTAGTATCTCTATCTCAATGGTAAAGGTGATGATACCACTCGCTCTATACCTCAAATCCTGAAAACAAGTCTTCTATTAATTTATTTGATATCCTGGGATCTTTCGACTACAGCAAGTCTAAAATCATCAACTCCTTTTCTTCAACAATTTAACAATGCCCTCACTCACTCATCTATTCACCCTCAAAACATTTCTATCTCAACAAAAACCCAATTTATCATAAGCGACACACCACCCTATTAATACTCACACCTTCAAAATGCAAATGCCTTCCAGTACTACCTCATCAAATCTTCAAGTTCTAGACATTGGATTCAGAAATAGAGAGTTTTAGTCTAACTTGGGAATTATTCTAGAGGTCCATTCAGGGTGTGAACCATACTCAGCTGCCAGAAAACTGCGCGGAATTGCATTTTTTTTACTCTGTTCAACCGGTCACTTACAAAAGTGGACTCTGCTTCTGCACCTTCCTTATTCTACAGGTCACTAGAACTTTTCCACCATTCTAGAATGGAGAATGAATCAAAACATCTCAGTAGACATCATCTTTTATGATAATTAGCTCAGTCAATAATGAGTGTTTTAGGATCGGTTAAAATAAAATCTATTAATCATTAATAGTTTAGTAAGTTTGTCTTTTTATTAAATTAGTAAGTCAGATACATCTGTTTACATTAATATCGAGAAAACCATTGTTAGATAAAATTATAGGCTAAAGCAAACAGCATGCTCCATAAAGAAACATATCCTTATTCTACATAAGTTAGATTTATAGAGTTAAGTAGAACCCATAAAGAGTTCTTGAAAAGAGCAAGATCTGTGGAGTATCCAAGAAGTCAAACTCCCCATAACGAGCAGTTCAAAAAACTCATGAGTCTTTCTTTTCGGGCAATGGATGCTGCAGGAGGTACACCCATAAATTTATAAGGAAAAGGTGAGAAATAAATTAAATGAGTAACTGCCCAACTGGCAAGTAACTAAGCTGTCAGCAGTATCTCTTAGCTAAGGTCTGCAAAAGAGCGCATCAGAGAAGGTCAGGGAAAGAACTCCTCATAGAGAGTGGTTAAAAAAAATCTGCCATACTCTAGCTCAGAAACACGCACAAATATAAAAACACAAAACATGTATCATGAATTCTAGAATTAGGCCATCTCAAGCCAATGAAGAGCAATCATTCGGTCATCTGCAGCTTCTTCCATTATTCCCACGGTAAACACACGGTGTAAATGGTGGACTATCTAAATGTATCAGTTAGTTACTAAACATTCATACTTGTTGCATTCGTTTTAAGTTTCCCATGGGAATCTCAGCAGTCTTTAAACTATAAGCTTATTCAGGTTCCACTGAAGAGGAGGCGTGCCTGCAAAGGGCAATATGGTGGACGTGCTCTAGTGTCGCTCCACTACATATCCCCATTATCCATCTAATTATCAAATTATGAGAGGCCATCCAGCAACATACGGCACAGCGGCAGACCTCATGCCTCTCACTGGGTCATCCTGCTGCAAATCGAGCCAAAAACCAGCGCACGGTCCATCATAGACGCAAACAACAGGCCCATGACCGGACTGAAAGCAAGGCCTGGAATCGTGTGCATGAGCGAGATGCCCAGCCAGACAACGGAGGTGTGCCACAGAGCCAAGCGAGCATTCAGGAATTGCCCCAGAGCTGACAGCGAAGACCGGGTCGGAAATGCGCAGGAGGAGCGGAGAGTATAGTTCACCGTCGAGGACTGGAGCGAAAGACTAACAGTGAGCCATGATCGGCGTTGCTGTGGAATGCTATGGGGAGGAATAGAGGCATAGGGAGCAGCGACCACCCAGACCTCACCTGAGTACTGCCGTCGGTGGGGCAGACCGGAGGTGCCTGGGAGTGTCGGAGGCAGGTACCTGCCACAGCGGCTTGGAGTGGGGTGTTGGCGGCGGTGAGCCGGGAGAAGGTGACCTATACTCGGCCTCTTCCGCCCACTGCATCAAGGTCGCGGAACAGGATGAGCTGCCAGCGGTGCCCCAACTCATGCAAGGGGGCCCCATTGCAGGCTAACTTGGGTTGTAAAATCGGAACTGGGGAGTTGAGAGCTGCATGAGCTGTATTTGAAGAAGAGATATGAGGAATACGCAGCTTGTGGCTGGAGACACCCATGACAATTGTGAGCCCCAAAACTAAAATCGGGAGAACTGCTGTGCACTCCCGGCAGCCACAAAGCACCTGGGAGCCAATTTCCCTAGCGTTGCTGCGATTTCATGGTTATTCTAGAACATCTGCCACCTTGGGTGGCAACATCTCCAGCTGCATCGAGGTAAGGCAGCCTGTGTCAACCATGTGGTGACCCTCCTGCCCCCGCGACGCTACTGGGTGTAGTGTCCTGCGAGACACGTTCTAGTGTCCCGCAGGAAGCTGTACTTACAGCCACTCCCCTGAGAGCTGGACACACTACACTCCACACCCATCCATCACGTGTGTCACGAGTGACGTGGCCCCGCGAATAAAAAGGCCAGGGTGCACGTGCTCGTGGGCAGTTACTACGCCATATCTCCAGGTGTCCGTGTCCTTCATTCCTCATCATGTGGGCCGGTGGCCCGACACCACATTGGCGACGAGCAGGTCTGAGTCCGCGCATACCATAGTTCCCCCACAACTGGTCCTCGTGGAGGGGAGAAGAGTGCCTGAATCGAAGTCACCCCGCACCTCCTGGGAGCGTGGGGGCGAGTTCATTGGTCCTGGCAGCAGCCTGCGACGTCAACCGGCAAGCCCAGGGTGGTCGCACGAGCCCTGGTCCACCACCCCCCTGCACGGCATGCCCCATGTCTGGTTCCACAGCCGCTGTGAAGAAAGGAACGGCCTGCAGCGCTGAAAAGGCTGTCACCCCCCCGTAAGTAAAGAGATGCGCCATCCCTGCACAATGGGCCACGCACCTTTGCCCGGTACCACAGTGATCAGCGCTAACATCACAACCCTGCCTGAAAGCACCCACTAGCCACACCCCGACTCCCTTGCACAAGGCAATCCCTGTCACGAGAGAAAGGTGCCCCATGTGCCCTACATTCTGCAGTAAGAAGAGCCAGAAAGGGAAGGTAGCCCTCGCGCCCGTTTCCCCGCCTACAAAGTGCCGTCGCAGCTTGGCAGCACAAGAATAACCCGGGGAGTTGCAGCAGCCCACTCCCATGGCCGAACTCTCACACAGTAAAGCACGTCTGGCACCAAGAACAAAAAAACGCTGCACCAAACACTAACCGAGCACCGGAGTCTGCAGCGCTGCGCAGCCCGCACCTTCAGGGAGGCTCCGGTGCCGAGAAAGACTGGTGGAAGCGCCACCTTGCGTCATGCTGCTGCACCGCAGCCCCACACATGGAGCAGCCTCCCCCCTATGATGCTTCAGTCTTAAGAGGTAAGACGATAGTAGAATAGGATGCAGCGCCTTCATACCTTCATTCTGGTTTTCCTGGCCTCAAGCACTGTCAGTGCCCCGGGGGGCACTGCCAACATCGTCTCTGCTAACCTGCACCAGAGTGGAGAGTGCACACAGGAAAGTCGTCGGGACAGCAAGCAGGCATGCAGGGTGCATCCCAGAGCAGCGTTGACAAAGTTCAATTACCGCTGGGCACTGCCAACGTGGGTGCCTTTGGTGGGACAGTGTGCCTTCTGGTCAGTAGACTATATATCGTGCTGTGGGTCTGCTATCTGTAGGGCACATGAACACAAGCAAGACATGAGAGGCCAGGCCAGACACTGCCACTAACGTGTGCCCCACCAACAGGATTTACCATCCACTCTGTCTAACTCAATGGGACTGAAGGGTTGTATTGCACTGCTTCCAACACCCAGCAGTGACTACAGGAATTGGCCACACATGTAAGACCGGATCTAAAGCCTCTTCACACACCCTCAACCATAACGGAAACAGAACAATCAGATGCCCCAGACCTTCCCACCCCCCAGAGGATAGACTTGATGCCATATTGCATGCAATTGAGAGATCTCATGTCTGAGTGTAGCAGCAGACCTTATGCTGCTTCATGCAGCCCACAGGAAGCTATCAGACTGGCTGACGACTATGGAACGAACCCTATCAGAACTCAAACCAGTATCCGACTTAGTGGAAAAGCAACAGCGAGAGCATGAGGCTAGAATGCGTCATCTGGAGGACAGGATGGAGGAGGCGAAGGGTCGCTCCGGGTGGAATAATGTCCACTGATTGGCTTGCCAGAAAGGGCAGAGGGCCAAGATGAGGTAGCCTTTGTGGAACGATAAATTCAAGACTTACTGCCTGCCTGGGAAACAACCTTTACAACGCAACCATTACATCGCACTACATTTACAACACAGTCATTACATGGCAACATCCTTTACAATGCATGTCACTACAACGCATCCATTACATTGCATGTCACTACAACGCATGACACTACATCGCATGTCACTACAATGCAGGCATTACTTTGCATGTCATTAAAACGCATACCATTACAATGCATAGTACCCCTACACTATCCAACACTTACCCTACTGTTGCACCCCCTGGAGTTAGAATAGTAATATTTACCCCTACACTATCCAACACTTACATTAAATGCAATGTAATGGTATGCGTTGTAATGGTATGCGATGTAAAGGTATAATGCGATGTAATGGAATGCGTTGTAAATGTAGTTTTAAAAAATTTGTTGTAGTGATATGCGATGTAAATGTATGCGTTGTAAAGGATGTTGCGATGTAAAAACTGCGTTGTAAAGGCATGCGTTGTAAATGTATGCATTGTAACGTCATACATTCGCCTGCCTCCTTGCTATCTTCCTTTTTCACGATCGAACGTGCACACGGCATCCCCTCCAGGAGACCGGGACCCGGAGTGGGGCCTCACCCGTTCATCTTCAGTGTTGCACTTTAAAGATAGAGATGTTCTATTGCGCGAAATGAGGAAACTGCAGGAAGTCAAGCTAGAGAATACACGCATGATGTTCTTCCCGGATTACACATTAAGGGAGCAGTGCCACTGGGGCTCATTCCAACAAGTAAAACAGAAGCTCCGCCAACTGGATATCCAATACTCACTGCTGTTCCCAGCAAGACTTTGTGTGGTGACTGATGGAAAGGATAGATTCTTAGAAACACCACAGGACACATGGGACTCTTTGGAAACCTCCAGTCAGTTCTCAGGTCTCGATCCAAGCAGTAGGACAGGAGAGTGAAACATCAAGAAAGATGTGCCCAGGACCTGTGAATGGCGAAACAAGCAACGCCCGCACCGTCTGGTAGCAATGCCAGATCTGGAACAAATCATACGAGAGGGACATCGGCCTGTCCATGAGGCGCAGCGCATAGCAGACATATACAACGTCTCTGAGAAGGATGTGGAATTGATCCACTCATCCAGAGACGAGGAGTCCCAAGTGCTTTGCCCATCGAACACTGCCTCGCTTATCTTGCCACGCATTACGCCACCGAAGTCTGATGCTATTATTTAAATGCACTTTGATTGCAGCAGCCCTCTGTCCTCCTTTGACACCCTATCCTTCTACTTGCCTGCGACACAAACATGTTATGCTGTCAACACAGTAGACGGGATGGACTGGCCTAGGAATTGCTCACGTACAAATCTGATGCCGATTCAATTTTGCATTGCCTACGTAAGATATTCAACTGCTATTAAAATGGCGGGATGATACCCTTAAATGCCTTCTGCGGTACATGCCCTCTCACCCTCTTCTACTTGGGGATTTGATTAGTTTCACAGAGTTTAAGCACTAGTTTGGACAGTCACTCTCTGGTGATAGCGAGCCGCCCTTTTGGTATTCGGTCACTGCCATGTTGGTATTTAAGTTTCAAACCCGGTTGCAGCGGTTCTGTTGCGGACGCGCCTTGTCGTGTTTTGCTGTCACCTTTACACACAAATACATGCATACCTTGACATCAGAGCCATCACAACTCATCCCGTAGCAGTAACATGAGAGATCAGAGAATTCTCACTTGGGATGTGCGACTCCTTTCCGCTGCTATGCTGTAGAATATACATATAAATAGAATATATTTGTATATTGTGCCTCTTGAGATAGGAATCTATCTCAAGAGGCACAATAAGGCACAATATCTGAATTTCTCTGTTACAAGAAACACACTTGACACACACCTATATATCTAAATTGAAACGTAGAAGGCGGGCTGAGTATATGCCACAAATTTCTCCTCTTATGCCCGGGGTGTACTGGTTTGGATCTGCCCAAACACTCCCTTTTTTTTGGATGGTGTAGCGGCAGATGCAGAAGGTAGATACGTCTTCATGAAGGGGAGGCTGGATGGTTGACACCTCCTATTGGGTAACATCTATGCCCCCAACGTAGAACAAGGAACATATCTGAGATTGCTCTCATCGGTGCTAGCCAAATGGTGTGTCTTTCCTTCCCATCTGCTGCACCACGGCATCCTCCAATGCGTCTGCACTGAGGGATGGGTCGCCGCGATGGGACTTGGTAGATGCTTGGAGACATCGCAATCCCACGATGCAGGTCTATTCATTTTACTCTGATCCACAATCGTTACACGTCTGGCTAGATAGATTCTTGGGCACACCCAACCTGCTCCCCTCCATCACAGATTATCTGGGCCACACCCACTCAGGCCACAACCCACAATTGATAATATTTGCTAGGGAAAAAGTAGCACCCCTGGTCCCCACGTGGTGCCTGCAGCATGCCAGTCAGAAAGACACCTTTTTCCATGAGTCCCTTAGTGTTGCTGCAACAGATTATTTCACACAACACTGACATGGCCACATTGGCCCTAGTGGAATGGGATGCATTGAAGGCCACATTGCGGGGGCACTGCCTGGGAATGGGAAGTGTAATGAGATGCCAAGTAGAGGCTGAGCTATGAGGTGTGGAATGCACCCTAATGTCCCTAGAGACATGGGTCGCTGCTATGCCCTCCTGCATCTTGGCATTAGGAAGGTTATCGTCCAGGCCCTGATCCTGTCAAAACGGGACTATGCCAGTTCCCTTTATCTGGGGGTCAACCAGTCCGAGATTGTCAGACTACAAAGGGTTCATAATGCAGCGGCTTGCGCTCTCCTTGGCCTGCCGAGGAGGTGTCCTACTTCTAATGCCATCCATTGCCTCCCCGTGGCCAAGCGTCTAGAGTTCAAGGCATTCTGCAGTACTTTTAAAATCCTTAATTTTTCATCTCCATGTATTCTGACCAATCTGCATACTTTCTACATTCCCTCCCGCCAACTTCGTTCTATGGGACAGAATCTTGTGGCTGTCCCTAGGGTGAGGAGGTCTCGTGCTGGAGGGCGCTCGTTCCGTGTGTTGGCCTCGAAACTCTGGAATGCGCTCCCCAGTTCTATCCTCTTTTTAAAAAAAAAAAAATTTTTAATATTTTTATTAGCAATTCCAATAAATACAGATGATCAAATCGATCGTACAATAAATATAGCAGCAATATAAACACATTAATTCACACTCTATGATGACAATAAAAAATATACATAGCGAAAAAATACAAGGCAGTATGGAGGGACCAGTTCTATCTGGGAGAAATTCAAAGACTACTTAACATTGCCGAATTCCATTCGCCCAAGCTGTAATCGGTGCCCAGATTTTTTCCCCCAAAATTCTAGACCGCAATGTTCTAGTAGCAAATATGGCTTTCTCTTGATTATACACCCCCAAAAATCTGGCTAACCACATCTGAAAGCTGGGCGGATGCGGATCTTTCCATTGTGCTGCTAGTATGATTCTAAAAACAGCAGTCCCTATAAAAAGACATGTCTCTTCTTCGCGGCTAAAACCAAGGGTATTATCGTATCCAAGAATATAAAGTGTGCTAGAAAACACCATTTTATGACCAAATACCTCCTCCCAGAATCTCAACACCATATTTTTACTTGGTACTAGTGCGAGACAGTCCGAGAACATATGAGGAAGAGTAGCCGGTCCTAATCCGCATCTTGGGCAGGAGTCGTCTGTTCTTTTCCCCCATAAAAACAGCTTGGCAGGGGTAAAATACAGATTAAAAATTGTCTTGTATAATTGTGCCTTTAGATTTGAGGATAGGAATAGTTGAGATATTAAAACCAGGCTCATGTCAATATCGATATCGGGGTTACGTAGTTTTTCGACCCATGAGGCTTCAACACTGTCTAAATCGCTTGGAAGCTTCTCCAGAAGAGTATTATATATAGTTCCTATCCGAATAGAATCTCTAACAATGACATCCATAAATGGTATAGTTTCAATTGAAATCGTATTGGACCCTAAAATAGAATTAATTTGAATAAACTTGAAGTAATCATTACTCGAAATTCCAAAAGTGCTCTGTAAATTTAAGAATCTATGGCCTGTCCCAGCCCCCAAGAAGTCACCAACTGTATGTATCCCTGCTCTAACCCATTTTTTTGCAGTTACATCATTAACATGTGATGGTAGTATCGAGGATTGCCAGAGAGGTGTGTATCTATTAAATTTCGGGATTTCCATCAGCTTAGCGGCCTGCCTCCAAACCTTCCATGCACTAATAATGATCCTCAGCTTGTTTTTTTTATAATATCTTGCTTCGGTTTGTCTTAAAAGAAGTCCATGAGCTTCTTTCCCCAATGCAATTTCATATATAGAGGGAATCACAGTATCTTGATTATCTACATTCATCACCAGGAGGGGCGCCATTTGTTGAAGAAGGGCTGCCCAATGGTATAGCCTCAGATTCGGAGCAGCCAGCCCTCCTCTATTTTGAGGAAGAGATAAATATTTCATTGACCTCCTGATTTTCCCATACTGCCATATAAAACTAGACATTTGGGACTCAAGCGCTTTCATGATTTTTTCCTCTAAAAACAGGGGAATAGCCCGAAATAAATACAGTATTTTAGGGAGAGTATTCATTTTTAAATAGTTACATCTACCAATAATGGATAGATGTAAGTTATTTACCCTTAGAAGGTCTTTAGTAATACTCTTAATTAGAGGATCATAGTTCAGGTTGTTAATGTTTTCTATTTTTGCAGTGATGCACACTCCTAGATAGGTCGCATTTATTGCAATCCGGGGGTCAGTAAATATAATATTTTCCGTACAGAGAATAACCGTCTTGTCTCTGTTTAGAGAATATCCCGAATATTGTCCAAATTGACGTGTAATTCTTTCAATTTCGACTATAGCCTCAGCGGGGTCTGATGTTAAAACTGCCACATCATCGACGTATGCAAGAATTTTAGTCTCGTATTCCCCAGCGATAACTGGCTTTATTTTCTGGCTATATAATAATCTAATGATCAGGGGGTTTATGTATAGCGCAAACAATATCGGGGAGCAAGGACACCCCTGTCTGGTACCTCTTGAGATATTAATAGGTCTCGATTCAAATCCCATCATTTGTAACTTGGCCCTGGGTTGTTAATGGAATTAATAAGTCCCGGGCCAAGATTGCATTTTTCTAAAACTCCCCACAGAAATCTCCAAGAAACACGATCAAACGCTTTTTCAGCATCGAGGAGGATCATTGACATCGGGTCCCCCGTTTTTGACAAAACATCAAACAAGGTAATAGCCCTGCGGGTATGATCTGTTGTACCTTTGCCCGGGACAAATCCATGTTGCCACGGGGATACCAGATGTTCAATAACCCTCCCGAGTCGATTAGCCATAATTTTTGCATATAATTTAGAGTCCGAATTAATCAAGGAGATCGGCCTGTACGATGTAGGTAAATCTGCTGGCTTGCCTTTCTTTGGGAAGACGATTATGTTAGTATCTCTCCAGGATTCAGGGGGGTTCCCACTTGATTGTATACCAATAAACAAATCAACTAAATATGGTAAAATTTGAGTACCTAAAATTTTATAAAGTTCGAGAGGGATCTTGTCGGGACCAGCTGCTTTCCCTGAAGCTAAGCCTGATAGAGCTAATTGAAGCTCTGCAATGTCAATTTCTCTATCCAAATCCTCCCTAGTGTCATTATCAATTATTTTGAATCCTTCCGTATCTCTCATAAATTCCCTAATAAAAGTTTCCATTTCATCTGAATTATCAGATTTATCCAAAACAACTGAACCCTCTGGGATATCGTTTTGATATAGCTTTTGGTAATACTGTTGGAAAATTTCCACGATATCCTCAGGGTTCGAGTATTCCTGGCTGTTAGCTTTAATTGTAGTTATAGTGTTGTATGTGGATTTCTGTCTAGTACGCATCGCCAAATGCTTCCCCACTCTATCTCCATTCTCATATAGCTTAGCTCGATGTGCTTGAAACGTCTCTGCAGCTTTCTGATTCAGCCAGCTGTTAAGTTCTGTTTTGAGAACAAGTATACGACACATACTGGGCCCCGTCTCCCCACCATTTGAAATTAACGACGTATGTTTCTCTTCAGCTGTTATAAGTTCCTGCATCAGTACTTGCTGTTCACTATTTTGTTTTTTCCGATGCCTTGCCACATAGCTAATCGTTTCGCCTCTGAGGGCAGCTTTAAAACAGTCCCATACCGTTCCCCTCGGTGCACTATAGCGATTCATATCAAAAAATTGTTGTGTCCAGTTTTTAATATATATAATATAGTCCTGATTAGATAATAATTTCCTATCGAAAGTCCAGGTAGTGCGAGGTCTAGTGAAATTATCTAGTTGAAGCGACAGAGTCAAGGGATTGTGGTCGGATAGTAGTTTCGGGAGTTTAGTGATCTCAGCATGATCAGCCAGGTCCGTTGTTGTTAATATATAATCTATTCTTACGTATTTACTGTGGGGGTGCGAGAAATAGGTATACCCAGGATCTAAATGTTTTTTTTTGACCCATATGTCCACTAAGCAATGGATATCCATAAGTTGACAAATTGCTTTATGTACTTTCGGTTTTCTTCCCACATACCCTACACAGTTTAAGCTTGTATCTGGTAATCTCATCGATATATTAAAATCTCCACAAAAAACCATCGATTTAGGCCAGAACACAAGTTCTGATTCAAGATCTTTAAATATTTGAGGGTCATCTAGGTTCGAGCCATAAACTGAACAGATAGTTACGCCGGAGGTTAGTTCTATAATTGCCCATCTCCCAAGGGCATCAGCTTTTTTGCGCGATGTTATTTGAATAGATGATTTTACTAGTATAGTTACACCCCGAGTGTTAGATGTTTGTGTTGTACTAACAGCGATATCATATCCTCCAAACTTAAGCAGATCTTTTTTTTCCCAGGGTAGATGTGTCTCCTGTAAACAAACTATGTCGAAAGATTCTTGCTTAATTATTTGCCCTAGTCGATTTCTTTTATTTCTGTCGTTCAGCCCCGCCACATTCCAAGAACAAATTGTTAGTCTACCCATTTTGAGATATTAATTAATCTCCCAGAGCTTATCATCTTAGATATACCAAATGAGTAAAAGAGCCTATATGTACGTCTTACATTGCTCATCAAAAAATGAACCAGAACCATCCTCATAGTTATATGTTTTGCCACTGCTTTCGAATTATTTATTGGAATTGCTTTTTTCCCCATTTTTCCGCCCACCCCCACCCACACACCCTTCCTTACAAGACAGGCCCCCCCTCCCACCCAACACCCAGTTGTTCCCAGTGTGGCTGCGGCTCTTGACAGGTCAGGGGCAGAGGAAGATACGACTGTCTCGGTTCTTTCCTCCCTTGGGAAAGGTGTCAATGGTGGGTGTTTAGAGGTAGAGACCCAACGTAACATGATAGCTAGAATTGTTTCGGATGGCCCGCTGAATCTCACACACGCTCATGAGAATGAGAATGAGAATATAGAGAGCTTAGAGAGTGGTGCTGAGCTAGATACCGAGCTAGATCCCAGCGGTTTTTTTTCCCTCTCGGATGGGGGGGGGGGGGGCGATCAGATGAATCTGCCTCATGCACCACCGACGAAAGCGGGTCTGAGGAAAGGGACAGAGATACTGAGGTTAACTCAAAAACGATTTTGAAAAAGAAAAAAACTCATTCAGGTTTGAGAGATCTAGCATGGGATTACTCACCCACTAGCCAACTAATAGCCCCTTGCCCTGCTCCTACTTCTCAACAACAATCCGACTCCACAATCCATATAGACCCTGCACCTTCGGCCCTCGAAACCATCCATCGGGAAGAAACATCTCAGGACTGGCGTAAGGCACAGACTGCTTTGCGCAAAGTCCAGGGAGTAGTGCGCAGACTAACAAAGACATGTAGCTCTTTTGGTGAGCGCTTGACTGAGATTGAGTCAAGGATTGTTTCTAATGAGACCGAAAATGCAGCAGTTGCAGCTAGGGTGAGTTCTCACGAAGCAGAATTGACAGATGTCAAATGGAAATTGGAAGAATTCGAAAATTACCAGCGAAGAAATAACCTAAGACTGTTGGGGGTTCCCGAGGGGGCCGAAAGCGGGGATGTTCGCTCTTTTGTAATAGATCTGTTTCGTGATACTATGCCCAAGCTTGCTAGCTGGGATTGGGCCAAAGAAATTCAACGGGCTCACCGTATGCCTTTTACCTTGAGACAACCGCAGAAACCTGGGACTTACCCTCGTGCAATCCTTATCTTTTTTGGCAACTTCCTGCTTCGTCAGGCTGTTTTCGAAAAGGCCAGGCCAGGCCGGAGTCTAGGCGAACGAGGAATGAAATCTCGTTCTTCGTTCGCCCAGATTTTTGCCACTCGACTGTTGAAAGGCGCTGGAGGCTGCGCCAGCTAATTAAACCTTTTCAGGATAAAAAAGCTCAAGCCTACCTAAATAATCCTGCACGGCTAAAGGTGATCTGGGGAGGAGAAGTTAAGTTCTTTACCTCAGAAATAAAAGCAAAGGAGTATTTAGAAGAGCTGAAGTAGATACAGTAGGGAAGGGGTGGTAGGAAGGAGGGAAGGAGAGGAAAGGAGAGAGAGAAAGAAAGAGTAAAAGAACAGAAAGGAATAGAATGGAATGGAGAACGGAGCTCTTTATTTAAAAAAGGGAGAGGAAAGAATAGGAAAAAACAGGGAAAAATAGGGAGAGCAGGGAAGGGGAGTGGAAAGAGGGAAGGGGTGAAGTGGAGAGGGAAAGAGAAGGAAAGGAGGGGAGGGAGTGGAAGAGGGAGGAAAGGAGGGAAGGAGAGGGAGAGAGGAGGGGAAGGGGAAAGGAAAGGGAAGGGACATGGAGGGACATGGAGGGAAATATAATCATAGCTATAAAACTAGGATCCAACCGTTAGAGAGTAGCTTGTGCTTCCGATTACTTTCTTGTTTTTCTTCTTCCCTTCCCTTCTTTTTTTTTTTTTTTTTTTCTTTTTTGCTCTTTTTCCTTTGAAGAGGTGATTTACTCTTCCGCTGATGCTATTGTTATTGCTTTAATAATACAAGGAATTAATTGAACTTGGCACAGCGAAATTTAATCGGCACACGCTCTGGTTGTACCGAGCACGGCCATCACAACAGACCTTGGTGTCTGTATGCCCCTAGTTCTATCCTCAGTGTAAAGACCTATCTGCCTTTCGTAAAGCTGTGAAAACATTCCTCTTCTCTCCGTTATAAGCTGTCTTGTTCTGCTACAAGCTGTGCAGTTTTCTGTTTTCAGCGCCGGGACGCCCCTTTGCTGGGGCAGCCGTGAGCTTTACAAGTCACCATAACATAACATAACATAACATAACATAAAATAACATAACATAACATAACATAACATTAATGGATGCACTTAAAACTCACTCGACGCAGATCGAACGAATGAAATGCCTGAACTACATGGCACCCTCAGCGAGAGCGGCTGACCGTTCTGGGTCCCTTCTTGCCTGACTGATTAAATACGGCCAAACGACAGGTCGCATCACTGCGCTGTTGTCACCTGACAGCGTGACGAGATACACACAACACAAAATACATAATGAGATGGTCCTCCACTTTACAAAACTATACCAGTCAGTGCTGGAAGCCTCAGATCTAGATATACTTCCTAGAGGGCCTTGCCTTCCCCAGACTGACTCCGGATCAGCGCCTGGAACTAGACCCCCCATCATGCCATACGAGATGCAAAACGCGATGCGTGCTTTAGCCTCAGGTAAGGTGCCGTGTCCAGGTGGATTTCCAACTGAATTTTACAAACGCATACACAGATCTCTTAGCACCGCAACTATATCGGTAATACTAGTCACTCTGCCAAAACCTGACAGAGACTCCACACAACTAGGATCATACCGCCCGCTAGCTCTACTAAACATAGACTATAAGATACTGGATGGAGTACTGGCGGGGAGGTTGGCTTCTTTGATGCCACAACTGATACACGAGGACCAGAACGGGTTCATCCGACACATAACACCTCTCTCAATTTACGCAAATTATTCTGAGAAATAAGGTGCGCACCACACAAGGGGCCTGGATCGGGGTGTCTGGTGCTTGATTTGGAAAAAGCTTTTGCCACTATCGAGTGGTCATTCCTTTTTAATGTGCTGATATGGGATCGGCCTGTACCTTTTACGTCTGGTCAGACTTGTGTATGATGAACCGACAGTATGAGTCTAAACCATCGAAGCCTATAAGGATCTGTAGAGGCACATGACAGGGCTGCCCCCTCTCCCTGCTAATCTTCTCACTGGCCATACACTCCTCAGCGAGTCACTGGGGTATCCCGCTACGTGCAGACATGCACGCTATATCGTTATATGTAGATGATATTCTGCTGTATATCAGGGATGTCCAGTCTGTACCGACCGACATACCTAATATTCTCACCCTTTTCGCTAGATTATCGGGGCTACGTGTTAACTGTTGGAATCAAGTTTATTCTCCCCCCATCCTCCCCCCCGCACAACAGATCTGTGCCTGGTTGTCTGTGATACTCTGGTAACCTGGCAGACGATAATGTTCCCGTATCTGGGAATAAGGATCTGCCAAACTGACCAGGACCTGATAGATGGCAACCTCAACATAGTGATCACCTCTCTGGCATCGCAGATAGTACTCTGGAAAACACTTAACCTTTCAGTAGTGGGGAGAGTGGCACTTATCAAAATGGTAGTGCTCCCACGGCTTTCATATCATTTTACTAACCTACCACTTTATCTACCTCCAACCTTTTTCCTTCCACTGGAACGTATGTTCCTCAACCTTGTATGGAACAGGTCGCGCAGCAGAGTGACGCTTGTGAAACTATATCTGCCTCTAACTCAGGGGGGAATGACCATGCCTAATCTAGAACACTACTACTTAGCGTCCCACATACAGTGGGTAGCCAGGTGGATGGCGGAGTTATACCTATTGGATACAGCTGAGAATGGCCCCCATACGCTTTGGAAGCAATACTTCTCATTTTCCACCTTTGCGCCAGATCACCGAGGTCTCTTCCTCTACTAGTTCAGGTGGCCCACCATTACTTCCGTCATGGCCTGTTCTTTACCAAACAGGTGATGCCATATGCACCAGCCCTTCCATTATTGGGAATGCCCCGGGGAGATAGCAGGACGAGGCAGCCTGTACTTGAGGTCTGGCACGAAGCGGGCATTCACACGGTGGGCGATCGCCATAAAGATGGTACACTCATGACTTATGAGGATTTGACGCAGGAAGTGGATGTCCCGTCGGGTCTTTTCCTTAGTCATCCCTCCTGGGTTAGCACGCTGTGAAGACCCAGGGGAACACATGAACCGCAAACACATCTCATGATGCAGTATGTACACGTCATGTGCACAGGGGACGAGATGATTTGCAGATGCACATTGTACGCAGACAGGAACAGACTTGGCGCCCCTAGGGAACCACTGGGAGGCGGATCTGGCATGTCTGTTTACACCCAGAGAATGAAACATGATATAGGCAAGCGCCCGGAATGCAAGGTTCCATCTGATCCACTATTACATACTTCACAGGGATATCTCTCCCCAGACAAAATTAACCGCTATTTCCACTGACAGGATGTGTGCTGCCCACGTTGTAGTCTTCACAACGCCAACATCTTACACATGCTGTGGTACTGTCCCACACTGTGACACTACTGGGAGGGAGTGGTAAGACACTCATCTGAAAGTACAGATAGAACACCTCCAAGCACATGGGAAGCCTGCATACTAGGGGTGTTCACCAGAGAGAGAAAACACAGGGCCACTACCAGATTTCTAGACCTTGGTCAGGTGGTGGCTAAATGTCTTATTGCGAGGTGCTGGACAGCCAGTGACCCTACCTCTCCACCCCTGCATGCTTTGACCCATTCCATGCTCAATTGGGCTAGGGCACAGGGAGCAGCCCTCCACTGGTAAGGAACCCTGCTCCTATGTAAATTCCCAATCTCCTCGAGTTGGGATAGGATATTGGTAGCACTCCAAGCAGCACTGGCCCCAGAGGGCAACACTGTCCCCCTTAGCTAAATGTAATCTGCACAGGTACAAACACGCTCACACAAACTTTGATCTATACAGTCCTGATGCTCAAGCACACACACTTTGTAATATGTATGACAAGACAATCAAGTGTTTCAAGGTAATGAAGATGTTTATGCTATGAAAGTGAGGTACCACAGGAAGCGATTGGGAACCCTCCCTGTTAGTTTAACCCCTCTCCCATGTGTTCAATTGTGAGTTTTTTTCTTGTTTGGTCGTTAAATACATGATTAGCAGCTTCCCTACAATGCTCAACATGGACGTGTGTGCCACCATAACACACACATGGGATGGAGATTTTTGTAATTACACATAGCAAGTGCCCTGTATCCATAGCTGCCTGATTTATGTATGGGGATTCCCCCTTTTTTTTTGCCTGAATAGCAGGTTCACATTTGAAATATAAGGACTTTGTCAATTCATTAATGTAACTTTGATTAGATGACACAGACAGTACTGAATGCCCTTACTATATATAAATGTTGTATCCCTGTAATGCAACAATACTCAATAATTGGAAGCAAATGTCTCATGTATAACCATAAAAAACAATAAAAAGCATCAAACAAAAAAATACAACAAACTACTTGAAAGACAATTTTTTTTAATTCAGCATCCTGGTTAAAACATGAGGTTCAGCTCTTCTTGTAAGCTCTATTTGTTTTAATATACTGTTCTACATTCATCATTGTGTGAATATGCGGCAACTATAAACCATCTAACTTTATTTTATTTTATTTTAAACGTTTTATATAGTTCAACCATGACCACTGGGGGTTTCAGAGTCCTTTACAATTTGGCAATCACGAAAGCACAGGAAGTAGTAACAACTGGTCAACATACAATCATAACAGTCCAGTATAGACAGATAAAAACAAGTGAGTCCTAGAGAGCCTGGGGGGCTGGGGATCTAGGCCAGAAATATCTTCATCAGTATTGCTTTAACTTCCCTTTTGGAAGAAGTCGTCAAATGAGTCCGTCAGATTTCAGGGAGCAGGGAATTTTACATTATCTGAGTTTTACCTGAGAATGCTCAAATGTAGGTTTTCTTTTTATGGAATTTCTGTGGCTTGATCAGTAAGGTGCTGGAGGCTCTAGAGGATCTGGAGCCACCAGAGAGCTCATGTTTTTCTGCAAAGTATATCGGGGTGTTGAAATGTAAAGCTTTGTGGGTCATGCATGCAATGTTTAGATACATCCTTCCTTCATACGGGAGCCAATTTTGTGATTTCTGCTCAGGCATGATGTGATTGTTTTGTTTTGAACCTGTGATGAGCCTTGCAGCGGAGTTGAGATAGGTCCTAAGTGGAGTCGTCTTAGATCTGGGAAGGCTGCAGAGGGTTTTGATTCAAGAATCCAGCTTAGAGTTTACTAGGGCTTTCACTGCAGTGTTGAAGTCGTTGTGGGGTACGAACGGTTTTATTTTCCTTAGGATGCTCAATTAGAAGTTTGTTCCTTTGTTGAGAGCACTAATGTGCTTCTGCATGTCCAAACGCTTATCTAGCAGTTGAGAGCTGTTAGTTGATTTATCCATTCTTCAATGTCTGGTGACTGTTTGGATGGGGAGATTAGGAGGAATTCTTTTTTGAGAGCATTTAATTTCAGGGGATTAAGGGTCAGCCAACTTTGAGTTTTCAGTACAGGTGAATTGAGGGACCTGATGTCTTCGGGCAGGAGACGTTCAGGTACAGTTGGGTGTCATCAGCAAACATGTGATAGTGGATGCTGGATAGTTTTAGAATTTCTGTTAGGGGCTCCATGAACAAGTTGAAGAGAGTGGGTGAGAGCGTGGACCTCTACACCACCCACAAAGTGAGCGGTGAGAGATTAGACAGACTGATTCAGCTTAAATCTTTGGGTTCTATTGTGGAGAAATGGGAAGAACCAGTTTAGAAAGGTCCCTGATTGCCCATTTTGTGTTCCCGAAGGTCGATTAGGCTGTCATGCTTAACTGTATCAAAAGTGGACAATAAGTTGAGGAGGATCAAAAGGCAACATTCATTCTGATCCAGTATTCAAAGTGCATCATCTATAATGTGAGAGAGCGGATTCAGTGCTATAAGGCTGACGGAAGCTGTATTGGAATTGGTCTAGCTGTTGGACTTGTTCTATGTGGCTACATAGCTGGATGTGGACACATATCTTTAGGAGAAAATATCCGCAATGGAGCGCACACCGCTAGCTCCTCCTCCGGGTTGCCCGATGGGAAGCTGGTACATGAAGTTCTTGAGTGGTTCACCCCAGTGGGTGCAAGTAAGTACTTGTTAAACAGATAATCTCTAGACCCGATACATGTCCCGGGTTTTAAAATATCGCCCGAGACATGGCTCGGGTTTCGGGATAACTTCCCTCCTCAGTAGAGAAAATAGTTAGGGGTGGAAGAGAGGGCCGCCAAGCAACCATCAAGGGCCTCAGTGCCCGCACAGGCACGCAGGTGCGTCGTCCAGGAGCTCGTCAGCTCAAAGCTCAAGGGAGCCATTTATATAAACATCCGCAATGGAGCGCACACCGCTAGCTCCTCCTCCGGGTTGCCCCATGGGAAGCTGGTACATGAAGTTCTTGAGTGGTTCACCCCAGTGGGTGCAAGTAAGTACTTGTTAAACAGATAATCTCTAGACCCGATACATGTCCCGGGTTTTAAAATATCGCCCGAGACATGGCTCGGGTTTCGGGATAACTTCCCTCCTCAGTAGAGAAAATAGTTAGGGGTGGAAGAGAGGGCCGCCAAGCAACCATCAAGGGCCGCAGTGCGCGCACAGGCACGCAGGTGCGTCGTCCAGGAGCTCGTCAGCTCAAAGCTCAAGGGAGCCATTTATATAAACATCCGCAATGGAGCGCACACCGCTAGCTCCTCCTCCGGGTTGCCCCATGGGAAGCTGGTACATGAAGTTCTTGAGTGGTTCACCCCAGTGGGTGCAAGTAAGTACTTGTTAAACAGATAATCTCTAGACCCGATACATGTCCCGGGTTTTAAAATATCGCTCGAGACATGGCTCGGGTTTCGGGATAACTTCCCTCCTCAGTAGAGAAAATAGTTAGGGGTGGAAGAGAGGGCCGCCAAGCAACCATCAAGGGCCTCAGTGCCCGCACAGGCACGCAGGTGCGTCGTCCAGGAGCTCGTCAGCTCAAAGCTCAAGGGAGCCATTTATATAAACATCCGCAATGGAGCGCACACCGCTAGCTCCTCCTCCGGGTTGCCCCATGGGAAGCTGGTACATGAAGTTCTTGAGTGGTTCACCCCAGTGGGTGCAAGTAAGTACTTGTTAAACATATAATCTCTAGACCCGATACATGTCCCGGGTTTTAAAATATCGCCCGAGACATGGCTCGGGTTTCGGGATAACTTCCCTCCTCAGTAGAGAAAATAGTTAGGGGTGGAAGAGAGGGCCGCCAAGCAACCATCAAAGGACTCAGTGCCCGCACAGGCACGCAGGTGCGTCGTCCAGGAGCTCGTCAGCTCAAAGCTCAAGGGAGCCATTTATATAAACATCCGCAATGGAGCGCACGCCGCTAGCTCCTCCTCCGGGTTGCCGTATGGGAAGCTGGTACATGAAGTTCTTGAGTGGTTCACCCCAGTGGGTGCAAGTAAGTACTTGTTAAACAGATAATCTCTAGACCCGATACATGTCCCGGGTTTTTAAATATCGCCCGAGACATGGCTCGGGTTTCGGGATAACTTCCCTCCTCAGTAGAGAAAATAGTTAGGGGTGGAAGAGAGGGCCGCCAAGCAACCATCAAGGGCCTCAGTGCCCGCACAGGCACGCAGGTGCGTCGTCCAGGAGCTCGTCAGCTCAAAGCTCAAGGGAGCCATTTATATAAACATCCGCAATGGAGCGCACACCGCTAGCTCCTCCTCCGGGTTGCCCCATGGGAAGCTGTTACATGAAGTTCTTGATTGGTTCACCCCAGTGGGTGCAAGTAAGTACTTGTTAAACAGATAATCTCTAGACCTGATACATGTCCCGGGTTTTAAAATATCGCCTGAGACATGGCTCGGGTTTCGGGATAACTTCCCTCTCAGTAGAGAAAATAGTTAGGGGCGGAAAAGAGGGCCGCCAAGCAACCATCAAGGGCCTCAGTGCCCGCACAGGCACGCAGGTGCGTCGTCCAGGAGCTCGTCAGCTCAAAGCTCAAGGGAGCCATTTATATGAACATCCGCAATGGAGCGCACACCGCTAGCTCCTCCTCCGGGTTGCCGTATGGGAAGCTGGTACATGAAGTTCTTGAGTGGTTCACCCCAGTGGGTGCAAGTAAGTACTTGTTAAACAGATAATCTCTAGACCCGATACATGTCCCGGGTTTTAAAATATCGCCCGAGACATGGCTCGGGTTTCGGGATAACTTCCCTCCTCAGTAGAGAAAATAGTTATGGGTGGAAGAGAGGGCCGCCAAGCAACCATCAAGGGCCTCAGTGCCCGCACAGGCACGCAGGTGCGTCGTCCAGGAGCTCGTCAGCTCAAAGCTCAAGGGAGCCATTTATATAAACATCCGCAATGAAGCGCACACCGCTAGCTCCTCCTCCGGGTTGCCCCATGGGAAGCTGGTACATGAAGTTCTTGAGTGGTTCACCCCAGTGGGTGCAAGTAAGTACTTGTTAAACAGATAATCTCTAGACCCGATACATGTCCCGGGTTTTAAAATATCGCCCGAGACATGGCTCGGGTTTCGGGATAACTTCCCTCCTCAGTAGAGAAAATAGTTAGGGGTGGAGAGAGGGCCGCCAAGCAACCATCAAGGGCCTCAGTGCCCGCACAGGCACGCAGGTGCGTCGTCCAGGAGCTCGTCAGCTCAAAGCTCAAGGGAGCCATTTATATAAACATCCGCAATGGAGCGCACACCACTAGCTCCTCCTCCGGGTTGCCCCATGGGAAGCTGGTACATGAAGTTCTTGAGTGGTTCACCCCAGTGGGTGCAAGTAAGTACTTGTTAAACAGATAATCTCTAGACCCGATACATGTCCCGGGTTTTTAAATATTGCCCGAGACATGGCTCGGGTTTCGGAATAACTTCCCTCCTCAGTAGAGAAAATAGTTAGGGGTGGAAGAGAGGGCCGCCAAGCAACCGTCAAGGGCCTCAGTGCCCGCACAGGCACGCAGGTGCGTCGTCCAGGAGCTCGTCAGCTCAAAGCTCAAGGGAGACATTTATATAAACATCCGCAATGGAGCGCACACCGCTAGCTCCTCCTCCGGGTTGCCCCATGGGAAGCTGGTACATGAAGTTCTTGAGTGGTTCACCCCAGTGGGTGCAAGTAAGTACTTGTTAAACAGATAATCTCTAGACCCGATACATGTCCCGGGTTTTAAAATATCGCCCGAGACATGGTTCGGGTTTCGGGATAACTTCCCTCCTCAGTAGAGAAAATAGTTAGGGGTGGAAGAGAGGGCCGCCAAGCAACCATCAAGGGCCTCAGTACCCGCACAGGCACGCAGGTGCATCGCCCAGAGATAATCAGTTCAACAAGTACTTACTTGCACCCACTGGGGTGAACCACTCAAGAACTTCATGTACCAGCTTCCCTTGGGTCGACCCGGAGGAGGAGCTAGCGGAGTGCGGTCCATTGCGGTTGTTTATAAAAATGGCTCCCTCGAGCTTTGAGCTGACGAGCTCCTGGACGACGCACCTGCGTGCCTGTGCGGGCACTGAGGCCCTTGACGGTTGCTTGGCGGCTCTCTCTTCCACCCCTAATTATTTTCTCTACTGAGGAAGGAAGTTATCCCGAAACCCGAGCCATGTCTCGGGCGATATTTTAAAACCCGGGACATGTATCGGGTCTAGAGATCATCAGTTCAACAAGTACTTACTTGCACCCACTGGGGTGAACCACTCAAGAACTCTATCAGAGATCATCAGTTCAACAAGTACTTACTTGCACCCACTGGGGTGAACCACTCAAGAACTTCATGTACCAGCTTCCCTTGGGGCGACCCGGAGGAGGAGCTAGCGGAGTGCGGTCCATTGCGGTTGTTTATAAAAATGGCTCCCTCGAGCTTTGAGCTGACGAGCTCCTGGACGACGCACCTGCGTGCCTGAGCGGTCACTGAGGCCCTTGACGGTTGCTTGGCGGCCCTCTCTTCCACCCCTAACTATTTTCTCTACTGAGGAGGGGAGTTATCCCGAAACCCGAGCCATGTCTCGGGTGATATTTTAAAACCCGGGACATGTATCGGGTCTAGAGATCATCAGTTCAACAAGTACTTACTTGCACCCACTGGGGTGAACCACTCAAGAACCCCATCAGAGATCATCAGTTCAACAAGTACTTACTTGCACCCACTGGGGTGAACCACTCAAGAACTTCATGTACCAGCTTCCCTTGGGGCGACCCGGAGGAGGAGCTAGCGGAGTGCGGTCCATTGCGGTTGTTTATAAAAATGGCTCCCTCGAGCTTTCAGCTGACGAGCTCCTGGACGACGCACCTGCGTGCCTGTGCGGGCACTGAGGCCCTTGACGGTTGCTTGGCGGCCCTCTCTTCCACCCCTTACTATTTTCTCTACTGAGGAGGGAAGTTATCCCGAAACCCGAGCCATGTCTCGGGCGATATTTTAAAACCCGGGACATGTATCGGGTCTAGAGATCATCAGTTCAACAAGTACTTACTTGCACCCACTGGGGTGAACCACTCAAGAACCCCATCAGAGATCATCAGTTCAACAAGTACTTACTTGCACCCACTGGGGTGAACCACTCAAGAACTTCATGTACCAGCTTCCCTTGGGGCGACCCGAAGGAGGAGCTAGCGGAGTGCGGTCCATTGCGGTTGTTTATAAAAATGGCTCCCTCGAGCTTTGAGCTGACGAGCTCCTGGACGACGCACCTGCGAGTCTGTGCGGGCACTGAGGCCCTTGACGGTTGCTTGGCGGCCCTCTCTTCCACCCCTAACTATTTTCTCTACTGAGGAGGGAAGTTATCCCGAAACCCGAGCCATGTCTCGGGCGATATTTTAAAACCCGGGACATGTATCGGGTCTAGAGATCATCAGTTCAACAAGTACTTACTTGCACCCACTGGGGTGAACCACTCAAGAACCCCATCAGAGATCATCAGTTCAACAAGTACTTACTTGCACACACTGGGGTGAACCACTCAAGAACTTCATGTACCAGCTTCCCTTGGGGCGACCCGGAGGAGGAGCTAGCGGAGTGCGGTCCATTGCGGTTGTTTATAAAAATGGCTCCCTCGAGCTTTCAGCTGACGAGCTTCTGGACGACGCACCTGCCTGCCTGTGCGGGCACTGAGGCCCTTGACGGTTGCTTGGCGGCCCTCTCTTCCACCCCTAACTATTTTCTCTACTGAGGAGGGAAGTTATCCCGAAACCCGAGCCATGTCTCGGGCGATATTTTAAAACCCGGGACATGTATAGGGTCTAGAGATCATCAGTTCAACAAGTACTTACTTGCACCCACTGGGGTGAACCACTCAAGAACTCCATCAGAGATCATCAGTTCAACAAGTACTTACTTGCACCCACTGGGGTGAACCACTCAAGAACTTCATGTACCAGCTTCCCTTGGGGCGACCCGGAGGAGGAGCTAGCGGAGTGCGGTCCATTGCGGTTGTTAATAAAAATGGCTCCCTCGAGCTTTGAGCTGACGAGCTCCTGGACGACGCACCTGCGTGCCTGTGCGGGCACTCAGGCCCTTGACGGCTGCTTGGCGGCCCTCTCTTCCACCCCTAACTATTTTCTCTACTGAGGAGGGAAGTTATCCCGAAACCTGAGCCATGTCTCGGGCGATATTTTAAAACCCGGGACATGTATCGGGTCTAGAGATCATCAGTTCAACAAGTACTTACTTGCACCCACTGGGGTGAACCACTCAAGAACTCCATCAGAGATCATCAGTTCAACAAGTACTTACTTGCACCCACTGGGGTGAACCACTCAAGAACTTCATGTACCAGCTTCCCTTGGGGCGACCCGGAGGAGGAGCTAGCGGAGTGCGGTCCATTGCGGTTGTTTATAAAAATGGCTCCCTCGAGCTTTGAGCTGACGAGCTCCTGGGCGACGCACCTGCGTGCCTGTGCGGGCACTCAGGCCCTTGACGGCTGCTTGGCGGCCCTCTCTTCCACCCCTAACTATTTTCTCTACTGAGGAGGGAAGTTATCCCGAAACCTGAGCCATGTCTCGGGCGATATTTTAAAACCCGGGACATGTATCGGGTCTAGAGATCATCAGTTCAACAAGTACTTACTTGCACCCACTGGGGTGAACCACTCAAGAACTCTATCAGAGATCATCAGTTCAACAAGTACTTACTTGCACCCACTGGGGTGAACCCCTCAAGAACTTCATGTACCAGCTTCCCTTGGGGCGACCCGGAGGAGGAGCCAGCGGAGTGCGGTCCATTGCGGTTGTTTATAAAAATGGCTCCCTCGAGCTTTGAGCTGACGAGCTCCTGGACGACGAACCTCTGTGCCTGTGCGGGCACTGAGGCCCTTGACGGTTGCTTGGCGGCCCTCTCTTCCACCCCTAACTATTTTCTCTACTGAGGAGGGAAGATATCCCGAAACCCGAGCCATGTCTCGGGCGATATTTTAAAACCCGGGACATGTATCGGGTCTAGAGATCATCAGTTCAACAAGTACTTACTTGCACCCACTGGGGTGAACCACTCAAGAACTCCATCAGAGATCATCAGTTCAACAAGTACTTACTTGCACCCACTGGGGTGAACCACTCAAGAACTTCATGTACCAGCTTCCCTTGGGGCGACCCGGAGGAGGAGCTAGCGGAGTGCGGTCCATTGCGGTTGTTTATAAAAATGGCTCCCTCGAGCTTTGAGCTGACGAGCTCCTGGACGACGCACCTGCGTGCCTGTGCGGGCACTGAGGCCCTTGACGGTTGCTTGGCGGCCCTCTCTTCCACCCCTAACTATTTTCTCTACTGAGGAGGGAAGTTATCCCGAAACCCGAGCCATGTCTCGGGCGATATTTTAAAACCCGGGACATGTATCGGGTCTAGAGATCATCAGTTCAACAAGTACTTACTTGCACCCACTTCGGTGAACCACTCAAGAACCCCATCAGAGATCATCAGTTCAACAAGTACTTACTTGCACCCACTGGGGTGAACCACTCAAGAACTTCATGTACCAGCTTCCCTTGGGGCGACCCGGAGGAGGAGCTAGCGGAGTGCGGTCCATTGCGGTTGTTTATAAAAATGGCTCCCTCGAGCTTTCAGCTGACGAGCTCCTGGACGACGCACCTGCGTGCCTGTGCGGGCACTGAGGCCCTTGACGGTTGCTTGGCGGCCCTCTCTTCCACCCCTTACTATTTTCTCTACTGAGGAGGGAAGTTATCCCGAAACCCGAGCCATGTCTCGGGCGATATTTTAAAACCCGGGACATGTATCGGGTCTAGAGATCATCAGTTCAACAAGTACTTACTTGCACCCACTGGGGTGAACCACTCAAGAACCCCATCAGAGATCATCAGTTCAACAAGTACTTACTTGCACCCACTGGGGTGAACCACTCAAGAACTTCATGTACCAGCTTCCCTTGGGGCGACCCGAAGGAGGAGCTAGCGGAGTGCGGTCCATTGCGGTTGTTTATAAAAATGGCTCCCTCGAGCTTTGAGCTGACGAGCTCCTGGACGACGCACCTGCGTGCCTGTGCGGGCACTGAGGCCCTTGACGGTTGCTTGGCGGCCCTCTCTTCCACCCCTAACTATTTTCTCTACTGAGGAGGGAAGTTATCCCGAAACCCGAGCCATGTCTCGGGCGATATTTTAAAACCCGGGACATGTATCGGGTCTAGAGATCATCAGTTCAACAAGTACTTACTTGCACCCACTGGGGTGAACCACTCAAGAACCCCATCAGAGATCATCAGTTCAACAAGTACTTACTTGCACCCACTGGGGTGAACCACTCAAGAACTTCATGTACCAGCTTCTCTTGGGGCGACCCGGAGGAGGAGCTAGCGGAGTGCGGTCCATTGCGGTTGTTTATAAAAATGGCTACCTCGAGCTTTCAGCTGACGAGCTCCTGGACGACGCACCTGCCTGCCTGTGCGGGCACTGAGGCCCTTGACGGTTGCTTGGCGGCCCTCTCTTCCACCCCTAACTATTTTCTCTACGGAGGAGGGAAGTTATCCCGAAACCCGAGCCATGTCTCGGGCGATATTTTAAAACCCGGGACATGTATCGGGTCTAGAGATCATCAGTTTAATAAGTACTTACTTGCACCCACTGGGGTGAACCACTCAAGAACTCCATCAGAGATCATCAGCTCACCAAGTACTTACTTGCACCCACTGGGGTGAACCACTCAAGAACTTCATGTACCAGCTTCCCTTGGGGCGACCCGGAGGAGGAGCTAGCGGAGTGCGGTCCATTGCGGTTGTTTATAAAAATGGCTCCCTCGAGCTTTGAGCTGACGAGCTCCTGGACGACGCACCTGCGTGCCTGTGCGGGCACTGAGGCCCTTGACGGTTGCTTGGCGGCCCTCTCTTCCACCCCTAACTATTTTCTCTACTGAGGAGGGAAGTTATCCCGAAACCCGAGCCATGTCTCGGGCGATATTTTAAAACCCGGGACATGTATAGGGTCTAGAGATCATCAGTTCAACAAGTACTTACTTGCACCCACTGGGGTGAACCACTCAAGAACTCCATCAGAGATCATCAGTTCAACAAGTACTTACTTGCACCCACTGGGGTGAACCACTCAAGAACTTCATGTACCAGCTTCCCTTGGGGCGACCCGGAGGAGGAGCTAGCGGAGTGCGGTCCATTGCGGTTGTTAATAAAAATGGCTCCCTCGAGCTTTGAGCTGACGAGCTCCTGGACGACGCACCTGCGTGCCTGTGCGGGCACTCAGGCCCTTGACGGCTGCTTGGCGGCCCTCTCTTCCACCCCTAACTATTTTCTCTACTGAGGAGGGAAGTTATCCCGAAACCTGAGCCATGTCTCGGGCGATATTTTAAAACCCGGGACATGTATCGGGTCTAGAGATCATCAGTTCAACAAGTACTTACTTGCACCCACTGGGGTGAACCACTCAAGAACTCTATCAGAGATCATCAGTTCAACAAGTACTTACTTGCACCCACTGGGGTGAACCACTCAAGAACTTCATGTACCAGCTTCCCTTGGGGCGACCCGGAGGAGGAGCCAGCGGAGTGCGGTCCATTGCGGTTGTTTATAAAAATGGCTCCCTCGAGCTTTGAGCTGACGAGCTCCTGGACGACGCACCTCCGTGCCTGTGCGGGCACTGAGGCCCTTGACGGTTGCTTGGCGGCCCTCTCTTCCAGCCCTAACTATTTTCTCTACTGAGGAGGGAAGATATCCCGAAACCCGAGCCATGTCTCGGGCGATATTTTAAAACCCGGGACATGTATCGGGTCTAGAGATCATCAGTTCAACAAGTACTTACTTGCACCCACTGGGGTGAACCACTCAAGAACTCCATCAGAGATCATCAGTTCAACAAGTACTTACTTGCACCCACTGGGGTGAACCACTCAAGAACTTCATGTACCAGCTTCCCTTGGGGCGACCCGGAGGAGGAGCTAGCGGAGTGCGGTCCATTGCGGTTGTTTATAAAAATGGCTCCCTCGAGCTTTGAGCTGACGAGCTCCTGGACGACGCACCTGCGTGCCTGTGCGGGCACTGAGGCCCTTGACGGTTGCTTGGCGGCCCTCTCTTCCACCCCTAACTATTTTCTCTACTGAGGAGGGAAGTTATCCCGAAACCCGAGCCATGTCTCGGGCGATATTTTAAAACCCGGGACATGTATCGGGTCTAGAGATCATCAGTTCAACAAGTACTTACTTGCACCCACTGGGGTGAACCACTCAAGAACCCCATCAGAGATCATCAGTTCAACAAGTACTTACTTGCACCCACTGGGGTGAACCACTCAAGAACTTCATGTACCAGCTTCCCTTGGGGCGACCCGAAGGAGGAGCTAGCGGAGTGCGGTCCATTGCGGTTGTTTATAAAAATGGCTTCCTCGAGCTTTGAGCTGACGAGCTCCTGGACGACGCACCTGCGTGCCTGAGCGGTCACTGAGGCCCTTGACGGTTGCTTGGCGGCCCTCTCTTCCACCCCTAACTATTTTCTCTACTGAGGAGGGGAGTTATCCCGAAACCCGAGCCATGTCTCGGGTGATATTTTAAAACCCGGGACATGTATCGGGTCTAGAGATCATCAGTTCAACAAGTACTTACTTGCACCCACTGGGGTGAACCACTCAAGAACTCCATCAGAGATCATCAGTTCAACAAGTACTTACTTGCACCCACTGGGGTGAACCACTCAAGAACTTCATGTACCAGCTTCCCTTGGGGCGACCCGGAGGAGGAGCTAGCGGAGTGCGGTCCATTGCGGTTGTTTATAAAAATGGCTCCCTCGAGCTTTGAGCTTATGAGCTCCTGGTCGACGCACCTGCGTGCCTGTGCGGGCACTGAGGCCCTTGACGGTTGCTTGGCGGCCCTCTCTTCCACCCCTAACTATTTTCTCTACTGAGGAGGGAAGTTATCCCGAAACCCGAGCCATGTCTCGGGCGATATTTTAAAACCCGGGACATGTATCGGGTCTAGAGATCATCAGTTCAACAAGTACTTACTTGCACCCACTGGGGTGAACCACTCAAGAACTCCTTCAGAGATCATCAATTCAACAAGTACTTACTTGCACCCACTGGGGTGAACCACTCAAGAACTTCATGTACCAGCTTCCCTTGGGGCGACCCGGAGGAGGAGCTAGCGGAGTGCGGTCCATTGCGGTTGTGTATAAACATTTCTTTAGGAGCTTTGTCAGAGTAGGAATGTTGGAATTTGGATGAAAACGGTGAATGTTAGTGTGATCAGCAGTCTTTTTTTTAGAAGAGGGGGATTCTGCCCAGACTTTAGGCAAACCGGAATAGAGCCTTGAAGTAGAGAGGCATTGACTATTTTCGCCCAAATTGGGAGTATGGATGATCTGATCTCACTGAAGAAGTTTGATGGCAAGGGATCACTAAAGTGGTTGGAGAGTTTCAGTGCAGCAAGAGTTTTGAGAATACTGCTTCCATCCAGAGTTTTGAATAGGCTCTAAGAAGCATTGTAAATACAATGAGAACATGCAGCTTGAAAAGAAGAAATATATTTATATAAAATCAGTACATTCTACAGCAATGACGAGTTTAAGCGAGTCAAATACAGGTCAGCTAGCATGGTTTAGCATTTCTTAAAACATTTATTTTCAAAGAAAGAGAATAAAGGAAGAAAGTAACACGAAAAGGCTTAGTAGGTTCTAGCAATGGAAATACAATAGAAATGATGGCTTGGTGCATTTTGCTTCAATTGTTTGCTTGTCATTTTGAAGCTGAGCTGCACATAAACTCTAAACAAAGCATATGTGAGTTTAATAAAGGCCAATTTTCCCTACTTGTCTGTTTTAACTTAAAGAAATATGTTAATAACTAATGCAATCTGTCAGTAAATGCAATTCTAAATTGTCTTTTCTGCATTATCAATGGCTTTAGTGAGAATGCATTTGAGCTATATGGGATTTTTGTTCTTATGAAATACTATAGATGTGATTTCATCATTGTGATGGTCTGCACTGATATTCAGATGGAGAGCGCTTGAAATGTATGTAGCCTAAAAGGAAAAAAGTTAGAACCAGATTTATCAACACTTGGAGCCGTTGCAGTGCCACCAAAAGTGATGCAAGGCAGTGCAAAGTATTGAAATGAGATTTGCTTTCCAGTGCAAAACATGTTTTGTGTTGGAACATAGACTATAAGAAAAGCATTAAACATTTCCATGCAACCACCCACCCCATCAATCAACATTTGTAGACAGAACTTTTCCCAAAAATGTACACATCCTCAAAGCAAATGTAAAGTTAGAGACAAGGTGTTTTTTTCCAAGCTTTCCAAACTTTGCATGTGTGATAGTACACACAAATACAAAGTTGAAAACGTTTTCAACTGTTTCTTTGTACTGTAACGTGCACTGGAAGAGTGCCCTTCCAGTAATACACCTTAGGAAGACATCACACTGAGAGCCTTGCTTTATGCACTCTTTCCTTGTTAAATTTGCCTCATTTCTGCACATGCTCTGCACCCAAGCAACTTGACTTTGTGTATGATGGGTGTGTACATTTCTATACACAGAGGAATGTTTGGGAAGGTTAGAATTTGTGGGCACAATTAACATCCCTAAACACTTGCTCTTGGGTTTATCCCAAGAAAATGTTAAATTCCACGAACCTATTGCTGTTGTGGGAGCAAGTTCCAACATAATCAAAGCTCTAGAGTTTCTGTATCTGATCTTTATACCAGCTATCTTTTGAAAGGTTATTAAACATAAAGGGACATCAGCATACAATGTTAATTCAGTTTGTGTCAGTCCAACAGGGATTACTCAACTGAAAAGCTATGGCCTTTCTGAGTACAAGTGGTTTTATCTAGGCCTAGGCTTTAACTCTGCTCCTTTTACAGAGTCTGTGGAGTTTTCCGCACTCCACGCCCGCGGAGTAAGCAGAGTTTCGAAAAACTCCTCTCCGCGGAGCAGAGTTTTTTCCTCGATCGTGCTCACCAGCATCAAGTTGGCGAGCAAGGAAAATTCACCTCCTGGCAAGATTTCTCAACGCGGGTGGTCAGATTTCACAAAGCGGGTGGTCGTAGATGGTCGCGACGGCTCATGTTGAGAAACCTTCTGTTCACATTGAGAAAGCTGCCACTCGGGTAGAAAATCTACTCGAGCGGCAAGAAAAGAAGCAGCGCTGCGCATGGTGCCGATCATGTTGATTTTACAGAGCGGGACAATCACCCGGTGCAGAAAATCAATGTGAACAGCATGACCAAACACACTCTGCCACTTGCTGGAACTCTGCATTGCGCGGTGGTGTCACGGAACTCCGTGTTGTGTGGCGGAGTTGCGGAACTCCGCAAATTCCGCCCAGGCCTAGTTTTATCACTAGTGTAAACACCAAAACGAATACCATGCATTTAGTTAATGTCACTTTTTTAAAGAAAACCTTCATTAACCTCAATGTTTGATGATGGATATTGGAACTAAGTCAGCGCCCTTTTAATGAAGAGTGGGCCAAAACCAAATCCATACAGAATTTAGATCTTGAAATGCAGAGCGTTTGGATCTGGAAGTTCCAAACTATCCTGTCAAATCCCAACCCGCATCCACCAATAGTACTGAGAATGGTATTACAAGTCTTCTACCATATTCTGAAGGGTCAGTCACTTATTTAGTACAGCCAAATATTTGGTTAGTTTTTTTTTTAACACTCTGGCCAATAAGTATAATTTAAATGAACCCTTTCACCAGTCTCTGGGCAGGTATTTTAGGGTATATATAAGAGTGTCATTTTACTTCAATGATCAGCCCGTGAAAGGGGCACCGTGAACGTTAGAAGCTGGATAGTTAGGGAAAATGTAGGCTACTTCATTATTTAAGTGAGGATGCCCAATTCAATGGAATGGATTATAAATATACATCAGTGGAGAGGCCACTTGTTCTTGAAAGGTCTTGTAAAAGGTGACTGGCGAGCTGTCGGGCCGCGATTTTAATTGATTAGAGGGTGTAGATGGCTAGCTTTACCTCACGATTAGCCCTAATGGGTCTTTAATTCCATTCACAAGATTGTAAAGGGGATGTTTTTGTGGTGTTCCAATGCTGGAACATGGTATCAGAATGTTATCTGCATTCTATGCTTGGGAGGTTCCACACGGACGGTTGAGATTGATTGAGAGGTTTCTGCCAGCTGTGGTTGTTTAAGCTGTCTCCTCTTAATAAACCTGCTTTCGTGATCCAAACTGTGTCTATGAAGTTATTTTACAATTTGGTGATGACTGGGAACAAGGAGGAAGACAGCGCTCACATGCTTGTTAGTGAATCTACCAATAGGTACCTCGTTTTAATATTTTATGTGCGTTGACTACACCAGCGGCTGTTTTTGTCTTTATTCATGCCTTGATTGCACCCACCGGAGAATTTGTGAATTCGTCAGAAGTGCAAGAGTGTGGCTGGATTCGTCTGAGGTATAGATTACATTTTACAAATGTGGATTGTACTATAGTGTCGTGATCACACCAGCGGCTGTTGTTCCAGTCATAGTGTACTGATGGAACCATTGTGTTGTGGTTTTCTTTTTCGCTTAATTGGAAGTTTTACATGTTTGCCTATTTCCAATTAAAATTTTCCGTTGAGCGAAAGGATTTCAAACAATCACACTCACGCAATTCTGAGTGCTCGCTCTTCCTTCCGTCATTTGGATTTCTTCAATCTGGAGTTTCGGACATTTGTCCCTGTGTTCTTCTTATTTGCCTGACGTCTGTACTACACGCAGTCTGCCGCTGAGCATTGTGGGAAGCGTCGTGATATCATACACATGACGGCCATCTTGGGAGTGTCGATTTAGAGTTTGTTTCTTCCAATATTTCCACACAACATTTAACTCTTTTTGCTGGATATTTCGACCTGTCATTGACATTGTACTTCGAGACTTGCTTTCAGAAGACTTTCTCCATTGTTGTGTGCAACGCCACGATCGGTGATTCGCACACCTGGTTGCTCATTCTTTTGGCAAGTGAGTTAATTGTTTATTCTATGGTAACTCACACACCCATATAGTGTGAATTTTTACTAGCCTGTTGGATTATACGCTGACTGGCACAGCTTTGGATTCTTCCATCGTTCCATCACTTTAGTCATGACTAATATTTCAGCACCACCACATTTTTTGCCAGTAGCTGGTGAACTAAAGATGGAATGAGAGCTATGGTATCCCATGTTTTTTGCTTATGTTGAGGTTTTACAAGAGGGTGGCTGTTCTCCCAAGAAGAAACTTGCTTTATTAAGGCATTGTTTAGGGTGTGCAGGTTTGAAGGAGTTTGCGAATCTTCCACCTATTGAAGGTTCGGGTGATACAAATGTTTTTGAAGTAGCTATTAAACAAATGAGCATTAGATTCGGTAGGAAAATTAATATTGTTATGGAAAGGTTTAAATGTTATTCACGTGCTTAAAAAGAAGACAAGTATATTGAAGACTATGTTTCTGTTTTACGCACTTTAGCTGGATCTTGTGCTTTTGAAACCATTAGTTATGAGCAAGTACTATGGTTATGATGAATACTAAAAGCAAGAAAATTCAAGAAAGGTTAAGGATGGGCACCAAATTTTCTTTATGTGCTGTAGTAAACATAGCTAAAGGTATTGAACAATCTGAGAAATTTGTTAGTGAAATTAGAGGACAAGCAGTTAAAGTAAATGATACTGTGTCTGAGGTTTCTTTAGTAAAGGATCAGACAGTTTCTAAAAAGACTTTTCCTCCTAAGAAAGATGTAAAGGACAACAAATTTGTTGGAAAAAGAACCCAAATAATTTGTTACAGGTGTGGTAGCTTCGACCATGTTGGAAGTTACAAGGGGTGTCCAGAGTGGAACAAAATTTGTATTAAATGCAAGAAAACAGGTAATTTTGGTAAAGTTTGCAAGTCACCCCAGAAAGTTAATTACATGACACATGAAGAGGATGAATCCCCCGCAGAGTTGAATTCTATATTGTGTGTGGGCAATACTAATTGCAAGGGTTTTCCAACATGTACAGTGTTAGTTGATGGTAAAGAGGTTTCAATGATGGTGGATTCATGTGCTTGGTACAGCATTATTGGTAAGAGTGTATTTAATGAATTGTGGGGGGTGAAAGAGTTACTACCACCTGATATTCAACCTGGTACATAGCTACCAAGGGTGTATCTATACTAGGGTGGCCTAACCAACAAGAGATGGGTATAAAGTTAGATCCGAATGCCCTCTCCATCTGTTTATGTTGTTGCGTCTAACAATGAGGAGTTAGTGATAGGAATTAAAAACAGGTTTCCTAAACTTTTCAATGATTCACTGGGGAAATATGTTGATTTTAAACAGAATTATCCTCAAAAATGGTGCAGTTCCTTTTAGACATAGAGTAAGAAATGTACCTTTGGCATATCGTGATAAACTTAAGGAGATGTTAGCAGATTTGGTCGCTAAAAACATCATTGAACCCACAGAATCTTCTCCGTGGGTTTCTCTGGTCGTTTTATCCCTTAAGGGCAACGGAGATCTTCGTTTGTGTGTTGATCTTCGTAGTCTGAATAAAGAAATTTGGATCCCTTACCCAACATACATGAGTTAATTTGATCACTTTCGGGTGCTTGTATTTTCTCAACAGTAGATTTAGCTAGTGCTTATCATCAAGTGGTTCTACATGAAGAGTCCAAATGTTTGACGGCATTTGTAACGCCAGAGGGAATGTTTCAATTTTCACGTATGCCGTTTGGTCTAGCCAGCGCTGCTTCTGTTTTTCAAAGACTCATGAAGGAGGTCTTGGAGGGATGTTCCGGAGTGATTGCTTTCCAAGATGACATTTTAATTTTTAGGAAAGACTTTGAGGAACACGACAAGAACTTGGAAAATGTGCTAAACTGTGTACAAAATAAAGGTTTAACTCTGAAATTTTAAAATGCAAGTTCAGGCAGAGCAAGGTGGAATATTTAGGCTATGAGATCTCCAGTGAGGGTATCAAGCCTAAATTCAATCATGTTCAAATAATAATGCACCTGCACCTGTAACCAAAGAACAACTGTCCTCCTTTTTAGGCTTGACAGAATTTTATAGTAAATGTGTACAAGATTATTCCTCCAAGGTACATTCCATAAGAATATTATTGAAAAAGAATGTAAAGTTTAATTGGAACAAGGATCAACAATTGGCTTTTGATATTTAAAAAAAAGAAATTGTTGTTGCACCATTTTTTAGATCTTTTGTAATTGGCAAGGAATGTATTGTAGCTGTAGACGTTAGCAGTGTAGGTTTGGGCGCTGTTTTAATGCAAAGGAACAATGGTGATGAATATGTTGTATCCTATGCCTCTTGGATGTTACGTGGAGCTGAATGTAATTATTCCACTATTGAAAAGGAACTACTAGCATGTACCTGGGGAGCGTAACATTTTCACCAATTTCCGTGGGGTACTAAATTTGGTTTGAGAACAGATCATAAGCCCTTGATCAATATGTTAGCGGCTGGTGGCGGCAGGACATTAACAGCTCGTCTAGCAAGATTGGCTGCTAAACTACAAGAGTATCAATGTATTGTAGAGTATGTTCCAGGGCGTCTAAATGTTCATGCAGATTGCATGTCACGGTTACCTTTGTCAGATATATCCGAACCTAACAAACATAGTGAAGACTGTGATGTGGTTTATACCATTGATGATGTTAATTGTGGGTGTACGGACGCATTTTCATTTAAAGTTATTTCTGAAAAGATAAGAAGGATGCCATATGTGAGGACAGTAATTTGACTGATGTGGTGAAGTTTTTGCAAAAAGGTTGGCCGGAAGAAAGGAAATTAAGTGGTGAATTGAGTTCATTTTTTAAAATTAAGGATGAACTTATGTTTTCACAGGGTATCATTACAAGATGGGATAAAATTGTTCCTCCATGTAAACTTAGAGGGAGAATCTCGACTATGGCTCATGAGGGCCACATGGGCATGTCCAACACTAAAATATGGATAAGGGAATTTTACAGGTGGCCTGGTGCCAATAGTATGGTTAACAAATGGTTCAGACAGTGTCTTCCTTGTTTCAAGAGGGACAAGTCAGTTAAACCGTTGTCTGCAGAGATAACGCCTATTGAATACGTTCAAGGACCCTGGAGGAAACTTGGAATTGACATTATTGGTCCACTAGGTCTTTCCTCTAACAAAGATGTTTATGCTTTAGGTTTAATAGATTATTTCTCAAAATGGCCTGAGATGAAGATTGTGGACAAGATTACTTCAACCCAGGTAATTGAATTTTTGGATGATATTTTTTGTCGGGGAGGGTTGCCTGCGGAACTTATTTCTTACAATGGTCCGCAATTTATTAGCAAGGAGCTTGATTTGTTTCTTGAAAGATGTGGTGTTTTGCACAAAAGAGTGTCCAATTACAATCCCCAAGCCAATGGTCAAGTAGAACACTTTAATAGGGTTGTGAAATAATCTATTCAGCTGGCCATTAAGAGTGGTATTGAGTGGAAAAAAGCTTAATGAGATACCTTGTTGTCATATCGCACATCCCCTAATTCAGATACTGGTCTGTCTCCGTTCGAGATGTTATGAGGTAGAAAACCTGTTTCCAAGCTGATGCCTTGGTGGTTGAAAGTGAAAAATTCTTATGACTCTGCTATGGATTTGTCTCAAGTTAGGGAGCGTGTCCAGAAATATCAGGAAAAAATGAAGGATAGTTTCTCCAAGCATCAGCTCTCGGAATCTAAAATTAAAGTGGGAGATTTTGTCTGTGTCAAGTTTGGTGGTTCCTCCAATAGGAAGTGGTCTAAATGGTCAGATTCTGTTAAGGTGGTGGAGGTTTTCAGCAAGGTGGTGAGAGTAGATGGGGGTAAAATTTGGAATTTCAGATGTGTATTCTTTGTGCAAACTTTTGAGTTCACAAATAGCTACTCAAACTACTGGCTCTAGATTCAATGAAGAGGAAGATAGTTTTCTAAGTTTTTTAGACACATAGGATGATCTGAATTCTGGTTTGAATGTTTCTAATTTGTGTTCCGGTAGCACTGGTGTTGAACATAGTACGGTTCCAATTATCACCCATGATAATACAACTGAACAGTGTGGTGGTATTCCTGAGTTCGATGGTCATGTGATTGAATTAATGAAAAGTTCTTCTACCAAGCATGTACCTGTTAAAATGAAGGATTTTGTACAATTTTAATTGTTTCACATATGTTTTGCTTTATTACTGTGTTATATCTTCTTCTTATTTATTTTTTTGTTTGTTTTTTATATTTCAAGGGGGAAGGTGTGTGGTGTTCCTATGCTCGAACATGGTATCAGAATGTCATCTGCATTCTATGCTTGGGAGGTTCCACATGGGCGGTTAAGATTGATTGAGAGGTTTCTGCCAGCTGTGGTTGTTAAGCTGTCTCTTCCTTATAAACCTGCTTTCGTGATCCAAAAAGTTACTTCAGTTTTAAAGATAAGATTTTAGTTTATCGTATCCTAAGTTTTAACTTGTAAAAACATGTCAGTATAACTCTGTGCATAATTTCTTTTTTTTGTTAGAGTGTAACTTACAAGGAGAATGTCTAACAACCTTCACACATGTCCTAGCTTGGCCAGCTTTATCTTTTTAATAAAATTGTCGATGCATGGTGTAGGAACGCACGATTAGCCTTGTCTATCACTGCTAGCGTCATGTAGGTTTGGCTGTGTTGAGCCTTATCAGTGTGGTGCAACTTGAGTACCTGGCACAGTGATCTAGCGACCCCCGTCTCGGCATTCCCCTCCCACTCAGGGAGACTCACAGCCAGCCACTGGTATTTACTCTAAGGGGTGTTTGCTTCCCTTTCGTTGGGGAACTGGCTTATCAGTTTGTTCTGCAATGTCCTTGGGGTGGAGCAAAGACCGATTTTCATATGGATGGTCACTGTAATGACATAGATTAGCTAAACATTTGCCCAGAGTAATTAACCGTGGCCTACATTAATTAATAAATTAGCATTTTATGCATCAGTTTTTGTGCCATTTCCATCATACATCTACCACCAGGTTAGGGATGTTACATTCTTTACTGTGAGCTGTTCATCATTCATGCCCCCTTTAATCAGTCAATATTTTCTTGTCAGGCTAGTAGGGTGACAGTCTTTGCTCTCTGCGTTGATGCTCTAGCCAGGGCCATCTCTAGGGCAGTGCGACCGGTGCCACCGCGTGGGTGCTAACTCTTCAACGGGGTGGCGTGTTTGGAAGTATTTTATTGTTTTAAAACCACCTGCTGCTGCATTGCTGGCCTCCACAATTTTCATACAAAAATGTAAATGTCAAGATAACTCAGTGATTAATATTTTTCCTGGAGAGAGAAGGAGTTTTGTCAAGTGGAAGTTTTAACTCATTTTATGGTAGCACAGAGGGTTAATGTGCCTGCTGCAAAGAATGTGTACTATGCAGGTCACAAACTGCATATAGTTTAAATAGGTCAGTGCTTTAGTCAGAGAGATCCTTTTGTTACTAGCAGTGTAGATGGTAAAATCCTAAAATGGAACAGTGAACTAATAACTATCATCAAAGAGCTGCATGCAGACTGCAAAGTATAGATTAGAGCATTATGATGTTATCCTCTGCCTTTCATTATTCTAATGTTTCAAAAAGGGTTCATTTCGGTAAAAAAAATCCTTATTATTAAATGTAACCCCCAACCATGGAGTTATGTTTTAAATTCTGAGTCTGTGCTACTCCAGACCAAACACTCTTAAACTATACTGTCTACCAATATCGATGACATGTGACTCCTACACCTTGTAGTCCCCTGTATTATGTAATGTTTCCTATACACTGATTTACACACCTATGATTGATTGTCTCTGTGTAGTGTTTGTGATGTTAAGTGATCTGACACCCTAACTGGTATAGGTGGTGCTATTAAATACATCTGAGAGAGAGTGGTTATGGAGACTTGAGGGGGTACTGTTAAAGAGTAGTCATGAAGGAGTCTGTGGGGAGAGCCCGTGAGGGGGCGCCAACAAACATTGTCGCACAGGGTGCCACGAGCGCCAAAACCGGCCCTGGCTCTTGTAGATTAGTTGGTCAAGAGTGTGTCTCTCACGTGTTCTCGCAGTTGTTAGGCAATCCTGTGAGCAGATGGAGGGGTCTGCAAGGCTGTTGTCTCTAATGAAGCTAAACAAGGAATCCACCATCTGTACTTCAACTGAGTGACATTATCCTGCAACCCCTGCAAGGGTCCAGGGAGCAGGATCGACTGTTTTAATAAAGGCACAGTCTCACTGTAGGTCATACGATTTATTTTGATCACAATGACGTCAGTAAATCATCCAAGCACATATGACGAAAATCAAGGCAGTAAATACAAGAGGCAGGTCTCTTTTTGAGCCGCAAAATTGAGACACATCTCATTCTGAGCAGTGCAACAAGGCCTTCATTAGATATCTACAGGAAAAGAAGATGTCTCATGTTAGAATTGGGGGTCTCTAGTTGGCTGAGGTAGGTACCTTGGTCCAAATAGGGACCTTTGCTTCTTGACAGGGAAAGGAGGGTCAAACTCTCAGATAACCCCTGCTCACCCCCTTGGTAGATTGGCACGAGCAGCCAGGCTTATCTCCAAGGCAATGTGTAAAGCGTTTCCTCAACACACACACAGCAGCAACACACTAGGCACACCACAAAATAAACTCCACACAAGGTTATATCAAAAATAGCCATTGTATTATCATAAACACATTAGATTCATAATCACACAATATACACTGTGCCAACTGGCACTAGGCAATGTTCACAGGGTATTATATACAGAACCAGGCCAATCGGGCCACGGTCAGAACCATCAGAATGCAGGTAAGTAAATATAAAACATAACCAGTAACTACTGGTACAATAATGACTTCAGCATTATCACATTAGGCCTAAAACACATTAGGCATAAAACACATTAGGCCCCAAACCTTATTAGAATAAACACATTATGCAATAGCCCTCACAAGCATAAACACATTATGCAATCTTATTAGGCATTAATCATGGTTTATAAATCACATTTGTCATAGGTATCACATAAGGCATAAACCGTGCACCACAGTAACACTTCAAAAGTGTACACAGCACCTTAGGGCCTTGCGCCCTGCCACCATCACACAAATGACCCCAGGCCAACTGGCCTTTCATGGGGGCTCAACTTCCCTTTGTCCTCCAAAGTCAGGGCTCTAACTGGGGCTTTCCACTGGCCCTCTGGCTGTTAATGCAGCAAACTCAAAGTGCGCAAATGCGCTGGGGCGTGGGGGAGGGTTTCTCACTCCTTTCCTTAAGAAGACACTATATGCCCCCAAGTCCCACTCCGCGACTTCTAAACTGATTTGGCCCAAACTTTGCAGCTGCCGGCTCTCTCTCGCGGTGCAGCAGTGGCCAGAAAATGAGCAGTGGTGCTCTGGAGTCCCGCTCTTTCTACAAAATTGCCTCCAACGTTGGAGCGGCCCGCTCTCCTGTGGAACCGCCCAGGAAAACAGGCACCAACAATGTGCCTCGAAAGGGGCTCCACTCACCAGGTTCTCCTGGTGCAGCTTCCCATGTGGCCCCCACTCACCGGAGCAGGCTTTGAGACTCCGTCTCCTTTTGCTGCTGAGACCGGCACCGACAATGTGCCGTGGCTGGTCCCGTACTCGGTTCTTCTTTGCCTACACTGTGGGGCTCTCCCCAGCTCACGGGAGCCCTGTGCAGGCGTGACCAGACTTCCGGACTCCACAGGGCTCTCTCCAGCTTACGGGCTCCCCGCTTTCCTTCCGGGATGTCTGACCCGGCTTTTGTAAGCCCCGCCCACAGCCAGGCACAGCCGCCTGGCATCCAGATCGCTCCCGGAGCGGCAGCTCCTTCTCTGCGGGGAAAAGTGAGGGGTGGGCACCCACCTGAAAAATACACAAAAATGAGGGGTGGGTTCCCGCTGGTGAATAATCCCAAATGCGGGGTGGGCACCCGCCGGCAAGAACACCAAAACAGCGGCACTGCAGGGTGGGCTCCCGCCGCAAATCAACACCAAAGCAGGGTGGGCTCCTGCTCCACGCCTATGCAATATAGGGGAATCCCCACGTCGAGGTTCTTTCGGGGCACACCTTGCAGCCCAGCGCTGCAGGGCACAAACGCCCTCTTCTCCTGGCAGAGGCTGGAGTCCCCCTCCCTGGGGATCCAGCAATAAAGAGATAGCGGTCTTTGAGGCGCTAGAGTCCAGCTTTTGGAAAGGGGCACAGCTGGGCCCAGGCAGGCTTGCACACAGGGCCCTTCAGCAGGAAGGCAGTCCTTTGTGGCGTTTTCTCCTGGAGCACAGCAGCAGCAAGGCCCCCAGTAAGCACAGGAACAGCCTTTTCATGGGGTCTCAGCCCCAGTACTTAAACTAGCATTTGCTTTGTCTGTCCTGGCACAGGGCTTGGGGGCATCAGTCCTAACTGGTTCTGGGGAGTGTGGAGCACTTTGTGTACAGTGCTCACACCCTCCTTTGTGAGATGGCCTATTCAGCCTAGTGCTGACTCACCCTGCCCCTCCTGGAGCTACACATACCTCAGAGCCCCTGTCACTCCAAAGCCAGACATGCAATCCCCATCAGGCAGGCAGACACATAGCACACAGAAATGCCAACTTCTAAAAGAGGCATATCTAAAATAGTTATAATAAATCTGCGCACACCATAGCATTTATTATCACTATTCCAAATATACCAAACTTGACCACGCGGCTCCTCTCAAATCAGGAATTACCACTGAAACACTTATCAGGGAATCCCCAATGCAATCCTATGAGAGGGTTGCCTCACAGCAGTGAGTAACCGAAATGGCTGTTTGTCACTACCAGGACATGCCACACACTTAAGGTACATGTCCTATCTTTTACCCACAATGCACCCTGCCCATAGGGCGAGCTTGGGACTACCTTAGGGGTGTCTGACATGTAGTAAATGGGAGTCACAGACATGGCGCACACTTTAGGTGCCATGTCACAGCGGCAGTAACACTGCGCGCACAGGCTCTGCAATGGCAGAGGCCTGGGATAGGTTTGAAAAGCTACTTTGCTGGGTGGCGCAACCAGCTCTGCAAGCCCACCAGTAGCATTTAATTTACCAGCCCTGGGTATATGAGATACCACTTTACAAGGGACTGACAGGTAAATTAAATAGGCCAAACAGGTGTAGACCAATCTCACTATGTTTATCACAGAGAGCACACGCTCTTTACACTGGACAGCAGTGCTAAAGTGCCCAGAGTCCTAAAACCACCAACACCATGTCAGAAAAAGGCTAGGAGAAAGGCAAAAAGTTAATGGTTGACCCTGCAAAAAGGGCCAAGTCCAACAGTAATGTAGTAATAAGACTGTCCTTAATGCAAGTACCAATGCAGTTCGTAACGCAGGAATAACGCAGTTCATAATGCAAGAATAATGCAGATTGTAATGCAAGAATCAGGCAGTTCGTAATGCAAGAATACTGTAGTTCGTAATGCAAGAATAAGGCAGTTCATAATGCAGAATCAGGCAGTTCGTAATGCAAGAATAATGCGGTTCGTAATGCAACAATGAGGTGGTTCATAATGCAAGAATCAGGCAGTTCGTAATGCAAGAATAATGTGGTTCGTAATGCAAGGAATAATGCAGTTCGTAATGCAAGAATCAGGCAGTTCGTAATGCAAGAATAATGCAGTTCTTAATGCAAGGAATAATGTTATAAGCCAATCTGAGCGGTCAACTCGGGCACCACTAGGCCCCAACAGCCGAGACAACGCATGTAATCTTAAAGAGGTGGTCCCTGTACTGCTGGGCAGGTACGGGCCGCTCGGGGCTCAGCGTGTCTAACGCAGTGCAGTGGAAGAGAGATCGGAGCACACCGGTACTCCTCCTGCATGCCTCCCCTGGCCGGACATGCTTGCGGCTCCCGACCGGAGTCCAAGCCTTACCTGGCGGGTGCGCTGCCTCGCTCTCTCTCTCCGCTCGTCGGACGTCCTGCTGGGTGCCCCGACGATGTTGCAACTCCCTTGCTAGGCGACGCTGTAGCCGGATGGGTTACGGCACTGACTTCTCCATTGTTGATGATCTTGGGCAGATTCCTCTTGGCGAACAACGATCACGATCCCTTTCACCTTGCAGCTTCCTTAGCTTCACGAAATCCTTTAGCATGTTGCGGGGGCGGCAATCCTCACTCACAGCCTCAGTTACGATGACGACTCGAGCCACAAACAGCAATGCAGCAGCGTGTACGATGTTTCACGCTGCGGGGGCAATGCAGTCACGGGTCACCTCGTAAACAGCACCACAGACCACACAGCAGTCTCAGGCGTGCAAAAGCACACGCACCAAGTGTCTCTGAGACACGGTTGGAAACTTTAATGTTCCTGAGTTTCCACAACAGAGGACCAGCTCTCCTCGGGCCCTTGGATACAATTTACTTCAGGACACAGCACACAGCAAAGTCCTCTCAAGCAGGAGGGACACAGCAAAGTCCCTTGTCCTCTCCTTAGTCAAATCAGCAAACTGCAGGCCAGCCCCAGAACACACAGCAAGGGCAGTCCTTCTCTTCAGTCTCTTCAACTGTTCTCCTTTGGCAGAGGTTCCTCTTGATCACGTAGTTTCAATCCTTTTTCAGTCGAGATTTCAGTCTTGAGTTCAGGGGTTTCAGGTCTCACATTTAAACCCCTAAATGCCTTTGAAGTCTTTGTGTTCAGGGGGCTCTGAGCCCAGTCTAAACCAGACCTGGGTGTCTTCCTGCCAGTGCACACCCTCTTCCTTTGATAGTGAGGGTCTGGACCCCAGACACAATGCAGGAGGTGTAGCCATTCTTTTTTGGCAGCAGCACAGGCCTCTTCGAATCAAAGGGGCTACTCCTCCCACTACACCAAATGCAGGCCACCCTGTGCTGTCTCACCTACTCCTCCCTGGTGTCAGGACACTCCCCAGACCCTTTGACATTCAAACCCAGACAGTCAATACACAACCAGGCAGAGGCACACAAGACTGTTTAAGACAAGAAACCAGCCACTTCTAAATGCGTGGTTTCTAAACACACAATATAAAATCCATCTTCACAAAAAGATGTGTTATTAAATTCTGAGTTCAGGCACACTAAACTTCAACCCTCCATCTTATGCCTATGGGAAGATATGCTGAAAACATGTGACCCAGCATTCCCCATTCTGCCCTATGGGCAAGATGGCCTTGCAACAGTGAAAAATGAATTTATCAGCACATGTCCTACCTTTCACATACACTGCACCCTGCCCAGGGGGGTACCTTGGGCCTACTATAGGGGTGTCTGATGTGCATAAAAAGGGAAGGGTAAGGCCTAGCAAGTGGGTGCACTTGTCAGGACAACAAGACAGTTAAACTGCACGCAGGCACTGCAGTAGCAGGCCTGAGATCTCTTTTTAGGGCTACTTGTGTGGGTGGCACAATTAGTGCTGCAGGCCTACTAGTAGCATTTGCATTACCAGCCCTGGCACGCACGCATACTGCACTTTACTAGGGACTTTACTAGTAAGACAGACATACCAATTATGGACAACCAATTACCATAACACTTTATACAGGGAGCACTTGCACTTTGACACTTTTCAGCAGTGGCAAAGTACCCAAAGCATCTAAGCCAGTAAAACGAAATCCATCACAGCATCAAAAATAGAGGAGGTAGAGGCTATAAGTCAGGAGTAACCATGCCAAGAAATGGAAGGTCTATCATCTCCAGAACATGATTTGTTTTTATTTGTTTGACGATTTGGGTTTCTGAATTCTTCAATTGTGTACTAAAGTTTTGATTGTTTTTTGCTTCGGATTGTTTCAATTAAAATATATGCTGTGGATTGACAATCTTTCTTTGAAGACAGTAACCGCCCAGTAATTAGTAAAGACACCAAGATAACGTCTGCGGTCACCTTCGGTTACATCACTCTTGAAAGCTTTTGCTCACTCTTCCCCTTGAAGAAGGTTCCTACCAGTAGATATCATTCTTTCATCAAATTACCTATTTTTTTCTAGTCTAGAAACCCAAATAGTTTGTTCCCCCGTTTACACTGCATCTGCTTATGTATATCACGTTCCCCCGCATATGGACTTGTCCTCAAACCCGATGTAGTGAATGATTGCCGCTACTCAGTAACCTAACAAGTCTTGGCACATGGAATCGTCAACTGTCTTGGAGTGACACCTGGACCTTGTGCCTAGCAAAGCGCATACCATGAATAATACTGTAGGGTACAAGATCAACACAGTGAAAAATTGTTGGACTTGGCCCTTTTGGCAGGTTCACCCCTAAACTTTTTGCAATTATCCTAGCCTTTTTCCCTATGTAGTGTCAGGGGTTTTAGGCCTCTAGGCACTTTAGTACTGTGTCCCAGTGTAAAGTGTGTGCGCTCTGTGTTACATTTAGTGAGACTGGCCTGCCCTCCCATAGGAATGCATGGGGGATATGTGTGTCCATGGTAATTCCTGATGTGAGAGGAGTGCAGGGTCAAGTTTAGTATGTGCGAACTCATAAGAATAAATGCTGCGCAATGATGTGCACAGATTTATTATAACTATAGGAGAAGTGCCACTTCTAGAAGTTGGCATTTCTGTGTGCTATGTGTCTGCCTGCCTGATGTGGAGTGCAAGTCTGGCTTGTGATTGACAGGTTTCTGATGGTGTGGGGGATTCCAGGAGCCAGGATGAGTCAGCCCAGTGGTGAATAGAGAGATCAGCCTGCAGATAGGAGGGAGGAGTTGCACCTGGGACCTGAATAGGACTGTGCCTTCCCTCCACAATGCTGGCTCTGCCCCCTGTGGTGCGTCTGAGCTCCTAGCCCACACCTGGCAATGGAGAGAGGAGCTGAGCACAACAAAGTGCTCCAAAGCTCCCCCAAACCAGTTGCATCTGGTTTTCCCCCAGCCCTGTGCTGGGAGAACAAAGGAAAAATGTGTATAAAAGAAGGCGCTGTGACCCCATGAAGGTTGTTCTCTGTTGCTCCTGACTTGAGGGGGGCCTGCTGCTGCCGGGCTCCAGGAGGAACCGTCACAAGGGACTGCCTCCCTGCTGGAGGGCCCTATGATCTGGCCTGCCTGGGCCCAGCCTTTGCCCCCCCCTTCATTCTGAAAGACTTTCCCTGGACTTTTGCCTCTAGCGCCCTGGGAGCGCTCTTGCATTTATTGTAACTGAGCGCTTGGCTCATTGCCAGCTGAGAAGAAGCGCGTCCTGTTGCTGCCTGCAGCGCTGAGCTGCGATCATATTCGAGGGATTCCCGATGTAGGGATTCCCCCGCTTTTGCTGCTTCAATAGCTGGTGCCCACCCCGTATTGCGGCATTGGAAGGGATTATATCCGCAGGAGCCTACCCTGCGTTATTGCCGCCTTCGGGGATCTATTTCCGAAAGCGGGTGCCCACCCCACATTGCGGTGCTCTTTGCGGGTGCCCACCCCGCGCTGCCTGCAGTTTTCAAGAGGAGGGAAGGGCTGTGTCCAAGCAGGTTGCCGCCGCGGCCCAGAACCGCAGAGAAAAGAATCCACGGCATGGCCCAGAGGGAAGCCGGAGTGTTGCCTGGCAACCGGGACTCCAACCGCCACGTCATTGTGACGCAGAGCGGAGGCAGTAAGTCCCGGCTCCAGGAAAGACCTCGAGGACCAAGTCGGCATCTGCACCCGGGGCCCCCGAGAGCGAGGGAGAGCCCGTGGTGCCTGTTGAGAACCCGAGAGTGGGTGAAAGTACTGGAGGGGCTGCTGGAGGTAGGAGCCCCACGTGACGCCTAATTACCTGGAGCTCTGGAGGCTCCACAAGAGACGTGCCACAGCCATCTGGGAGTGAGGCAGGGAGGCCCGAGGCACATTGTCGGTGCCTGCCCCCACCGCATACCAGCCCCTCGCAGTCCGCAAACCAAGGAGCGAGATGCCACCGTGGGAGACCGGAGAGAGCACACTGGAGCCCAGGTGAGGCTGCCTTTGGTGTACGAAGTCCCCGTGTGGCTGTGGGCATTTCTTGGTGCCCTCAGTCTGTTAGTGCCAGTGAAAACACAGTGCTTGAGCGGCCCCACCTGCCAGAGAGCCGCTCCAACGTTGGCCTTTGTTCTAGGGTCCCAGTGGGGGACTCACAGGGCACAGTGGTGCCCGTGCCATCTTCAGCTGCTCTGCGAGCGCTCAGGCAGCTGCCACGTCTGAGTACATTTATTTCATTTACAGTCCTAGAGAGGGCTCAGGAGGCACACTGGTGCCCAGGCTCATTGTCACAGCTGCCCAGCACGTAGTGGGCAGCTGCAATGTTTAGGTTGTGCCCCTGAGCGCTTTGCTTTCGCTGCTTTCGCAGCCAACCCAGGCATTCTGGACAGTGGGCATTTCAGCCCCTGTGAGAGGCTAGTTGGCCTGGGGCAAGGTTCACTGTGTTGTGCCCCCGATTGGAGCACACTGTTTTTCATGTCAATTTATTTCCCAAAGTGTTTATGCTTGTGATACCTACTGTAATGCCTATTGCGTAATGTGTGATGCTAGTGAGGTTTGGGTCTAATATAGTTTTATGCCTAAGGTGGTTCATGTGCAAGGTGATTTATGCATCCTCTGTTTTGCATTGCAGGATTTCATGCTAAGCCTCTAACATTACCAGTAGTTACTGGTTGTGCGCTACATTTACTATATGTTCTACATCTACAAATGGTGATTTGTGATGATTCTGACGGTGGTCCATTGGCCCAGTCTTGTGTAAATAGTCCCCTGTAAATTCTGCCTAGTGCCGGTTGGCACAGTGTAAATTGTGGGATTATTATCTAATGTGCTTATTATAATACAAAGGCTATGTTTATATATAACCTTGTGTGGAGTTTCCTTTGTGGTGGGCCTAGGGTGTTGTTGCTCTGTGCGCGCGCAAACGCTTTACACATTGCCTCCGGGATAAGCCTGACTGCTCATGCCAAGCTACCAAGGGGGTGAGCAGGGGCTATCTTTGGCGTGTAACTTCCTTGCCCTGACTAGAGTGGTGATTTCTGCCTGGCTTTGGAGCAAGCCTTAGCCAACCAGAAATCCCATTTCTAACATTGGTGATCAGCAGTGGGATAGGACATGCGTTTGCGCAGTACCACAGCGACAACTGGCTGCACTACAAAACTCTGCATTTAGATAATCACTTGTTTGGGGATTATTGTTCTGAGTTTTATTTTAATTCTTATCCTAAAAGTGTCATTTTTGAATTGTGTACTTATTTCAGCTCAGACACCTAGGTCCCTTGTGTTGCACGTGTCCCTGAGCGTCCTGCCAAAATGGAGTCTGCTTTTAATTTCTGTGGTCTGTTTAGATACAGTATGTGGGAGTTGGTTGAGTTCTGTGAGGAGAGAGACATAACAGTGAGTGGGTCAGACTCCCAGTCAAGACTTAGGGACAACCTGATCCAATGGCAAAAGGATGAATGGGACCGTGAGCGTAATGAGGAGGAGAGGGCCCGGGCCGCACGCCATGATGGTGGTGGGTCTGAGGGGAGCCCTGAGGAGTCTGAAGAGGAGGAAGAAAGTGACAGGACAGGGACGCCAGTAGATAGTGAGGACCCTATAGATAGGGAGTCCCTTGCTGGGTCCAGTGTCGAGGGCAGCGTCCCATCCCTTTCCCTGTCCCCAGAGGAGTGGGTAGATAGGAGGGAAGAAAGGGCGCATCAGCTGGCTTTGGAGAAGCTCAGGTTAGAGCATGCCAAGCAGATGGCGGAGGCTGAGAGGGCCTTCACCAGGGAGAAATTAGCTCTGGAGGGTAGATTATCCCCTGAGTGCCGTTGTAGTTTTCTGGATTCCCCAGTGAGGGTGGGATCCGGTGGTGGCAGCAATATAGAGTCCAGTGCAGGGAGTCCCATTCCCAGTACCACAAGTATGGTACCTTGTTCCCAAGAAGAGAAGTATAGGTTGAAGTTCAGGGACAGTAAGAAGAAGCTGTCTCACCAGGGTTGGGGGGATTATGCGGACGATTGTTTTGATGCACTGATGGCTTGGGTGACGATTAACCCGGAACATGATTTTGATGGACTGCTCAATATGGTTATCAAAGAGCAGATGCTCAGTAGTTGTTGTCCAGGGCTGCGCCAACACCTGTTGAGGTGTGAATCCTTTTGTCCTTGGAGACTTGCAGAAGAAGCAGACCGCTGGGAAAGTGCCCACGGTTCTGATGAGGCCAGGGAGAACGATTCCAAAAGTAGTGGCTCAGGTATCTTCCCGTCCGGTATTGGGGAAGAGGCTTAGAGTAGCCCAGCTAGGTCCCAGAGTAGTGAGGGGGTGTAGGGGCTCATGTCCTGTCTCAGTGGAGTAGGAGTGAGTGGGTGACTGAGTGTCCCCAGGTGCCCGAAACCCCATCTCAGAACCTGGATGGCTTCTTCAGGGAACACCAGGTTGGGAGCCTAGGCTGTCCTGTTAGTCCATTTGAGGAGGATCACCTAGTGTCTGGAGAATCTGGAGCATCTGTAAATAGAGCTCCAGTGGTTACGGTGTCTGGCAGTGCCGCTCCAGTAGGGAGGGCACAGAAGTCCTAATAGAGGGGTGAATGGGGGATGTGTTCCCCAGTGGAGGAACCAGTGGGTCAGGGACCCGCCAGCAGGGCTGAGTTCCCTTGGAGTGACCATGGTGACACCACTTCTGTTCTGGGGGATCTCCACGCACTGTCGGGTGGACAGGGGACGGGAGATCTGCGCCAGGCAGACGGTCATGCAACATATATGAGTCATGTGTTACCCTCGGGGGGATGGTGTGTGAGTCCCCAGAAGTCCTGGCGTGCCAGGCAAGTACTCAGCCAAAGGGTTTAGACCCAAGGTTGGGAGTCCAGGTTCAGGATCTGCCTGACCTGGAGGGAAGGACAACTGTAAGCAGTGTCCTGACCGATGTAGCTGCTAGGGGCACCACTTCAGTTTGGAGGGTGCCGGACTCTGGAACGGGGTGCAGAGGGAGGGAGTACTCGCCTCTGACCCCGGTGCAACCTGAGGGGCTAAACCCTAGGTTGGGAGACCAGTTCTTGGAAAGAGGTCCTGAACTGGCGGGAGAGTTGTGTTCTATGGGTACCTCTCCGAGGAGGAGAGGGCGGCACCCTAGAAGGAGAGGTAGGGGGAGGAGAGCCTCACCCGTGACTTCTGGTCAGCTTAAGGGTACAGACCCTAGGCTGGAGGATCAGTGGCAGTTTAGAACTCCCCTAATGAGGTGAAGAGTGGAGAATGGTTACTATGTGCCAGGAGTTACTTCCCCCCACTCTGTGAATGAGCAAGGACCAGTGGCATCTGGATGGCCTAGGGCCTGGTCCTGTCCGTGGACAGCTAGGGAGTACCAGTGGGGTAGCCCAGTTGGTCCAGAGAGCTTTGACAGAGGGAACCATGTAGGTTCAGAGTGACGTAGAACCGGAGGGTGTCCCTGCCGTTGCGGGCCCGCGTCCGTGTTCTCTCGCCCAAATCAGGGAAGCCCATCATGGTGGTGATTGGTCTACCCTGCGTTTTGGCTGGTGGGGGGTTGTGTTGGACTTGGCCCTTTTGGCAGGTTCACCCCTAAACTTTTTGCAATTATCCTAGCCTTTTTCCCTATGTAGTGTCAGTGGTTTTAGGCCTCTAGGCACTTTAGCACTGTGTTCCAGTGTAAAGTGTGTGCACTCCGTGTTACATTTAGTGAGACTGGCCTGTCCTCCCATAGGAATGCATAGGGGATATGTGTATCCATGGTAATTCCTGATGTAAGAGGAGTGCAGGGTCAAGTTTAGTATGTGCAAACTCGTAAGAATAAATGCTGCGCAATGATGTGCGCAGATTTATTATAACTATAGGAGAAGTGCCACTTCTAGAAGTTGGCATTTCTGTGTGCTGTGTCTCTGCCTGCCTGATGTGGAGTGCATGTCTGGCTTATGATTGACAGGTGCTGGATAGTGTGGGGAATTCCAGGAGTCAGGGTGAGTCAGCCCAGTGGTGAATAGAGAGATCTGCATGCAGATAGGAGGGAGGAGTTGCACCTGGGACCTAAATAGGACTGTGCCTTCCCTCCACAATGCTGGCTCCGCCCCCTGTGGTGCGTCTGAACACCTAGCCCCCACCTGACAATGGAGAGAGGAGCTGAGCACAACAAAGTGCTCCAAAGCTCCCCCAAACCAGTTGCATCTGGTTTTCCCCCAGCCCTGTGCTAGGGGAATCAAAGGAAAAATGTGTATCAAAGAAGGGGCTGTGACCCCATGAAGGTTGTTCTCTGTTGCTCCTGACTTGAGGGGGGCCTGCTGCTGCCGGGCTCCAGAAGGAACCGCCACAAGGGACTGCCTCCCTGCTGGAGGGCCCTGTGAGCTGGCCTGCCTGGGCCCAGCCTTTGCCCCCCCCCTTCATTCTGAAAGACTTTCCCTGGACTTTTGCCTCTAGCGCCCTGGGAGCACTCTTGCATTTATTGTAACAGGGCGCTTGGCTCTTTACCAGCTGAGAAGAAGCGCGTCCTGTTGCTGCCTGCAGCGCTGAGCCGCAATCATTTTCGAGGGAATCCCGACGTAGGCATTCCCCCGCTTTTGCTGCTTCGATAGCGGGTGCCCACCCTGCATTGCAGCATTGGAAGGGATTATATTCGCGGGAGCCTACCCCGCATTATTGCCGCCTTTGGGGGTCTATTTCCGAAAGAGGGTGCCCACCCCGCATTGCGGTGCTCGTTGGCGGGTGCCCACCCCGTGCTGCCTGCAGTGTTCAAGAGGAGAGAAGCGCTGTGTCCCAGCAGGTTGCCGCCACGGCCCGAGACGCAGAGAAAAGAATCCACGACGTGGCCCAGAGGGAAGCCGGAGTGTTGCCTGGCAACCGGGACTCCAACCGCCACGTCATTGTGACGCAGAGTGGTGGCAGGAAGTCCCGGCTCCAGGGAAGACCACGAGGACCAAGTTGACGTCTGCACCCGGGGCCCCCGAGAGCGAGGCCCGTGGTGTCTGTTGAGAACCCGAGAGTGGGTGAAAGTACTGGCGGGGCTCCTGTGTCGGAGGTAGGAGCCCCGCATGATGCCTAATCACCTGGAGCCTCGGAGGCTCCACAAGAGACGTGCCACAGCCATCTGGGAGTGAGGCGGAGGGGACCCGAGGTACATAGTCGGTGCCTGCCCCCGCCGCATACCAGCCCCGCGCAGTCCGCAACCAAGGAGCGAGATGCCACCGCGGGAGACCGGAGAGAGCACACTGGAGCCCAGGTGAGGCTGCCTTTGGTGCACGAAGTCCCCGTGTGGCTGGGGGCATTTCTTGGCACCCTCAGTCTGTTAGTGCCAGTGAAGGCACTGTGCTTGAGCGGCCCCGCCTGCCAGAGGGCCGCTCCAACATTGGCCTTTGTTCTAGGGTCCCAGTGGGGGACTCACAGGGCACAGTGGTGCCCATGCCATCTTCAGCTGCTCTGCGACTGCGCAGGCAGCTGCCACGTCTGAGTACATTTATTTTATTTACAGTCCCAGAGAGGGCTCAGGAGGCACACTGGTGCCCAAGCTCATTGTCACAGCTGCCCAGCACGTAGTGGGCAGCTGCAACGTTTAGTTGTGCCCCTGCGCGCTTTGCTTTCGCTGCTTTCGCAGCCAGCCCAGACATTCTGGACAGTGGGCATTTCAGCCCCTGTGAGAGGCCAGTTGGCCTGGGGCCAGGTTCAGTGCGTTGTGCCCCCGATTGGGGCATACTGTTTTTAATGTAAATTTATTTCCAAAGGTGTTTATGCTTGTGATACCTACTGTAATGCCTATTGCGTAATGTGTGGTGCTAATGAGGTTTGGGCCTCATATAGTTTTATGCCTAAGGTGGTTCATGCGCAGAGTGATTTATGCATCCTCTGTTTTGCATTGCAGGATCTCATGCTAAGCTCCTAATGTTACCAGTAGTTACTGGTTGTGCGCTACATTTACTATATGTTCTACATTTACAAATGGTGATTTGTGATGATTCTGACGGTGGTCCATTGGCCCTGTCTTGTGTAAATAGTCCCCTGTAAATTCTGCCTAGTGCCAGTTGGCACAGTGTACATTGTGTGATTATTATCTAATGTGCTTATTATAATACAAAGACTATTTTTATATATAACCTTGTGTGGAGTTTCCTTTGTGGTGGGCAGAGGGTGTTGTTGCTTTGTGGGCGCGCAAATGCTTTACACATTGCCTCCGGGATAAGCCTGACTGCTCGTGCCAAGCTACCAAGGGGGTGAGCAGGGGCTATCTTTGGCGTGTAACTCCTTGCCCTGACTAGAGTGGTGGTTTCTGCCTGGCTTTGGAGCAAGCCTTAGCCAAGCAGAAATCCAATTTCTAACATTGGTGATCAGCGGTGGGATAGGACATGCGTTTGCGCAGTACCACAGCGACAACTGGCTGCACTACAAAACTCTGCATTTAGATAATCACGTGTTTGGGGATTATTATTCTGAGTTTTATTTTAATTCTTATCCTAAAAGTGTCATTTTTGAATTGTGTACTTATTTCAGCTCAGACACCTAGGTCCCTTGTGTTGCACGTGTCTCTGAGCGTCCTGCCAAATTGGACTCTGCGTTAAATTTCTGTGGTCTGTTTAGATACAGTATGTGGGATTTGGTTGAGTTCTGTGAGGAGAGAGACATAACAGTGAGTGGGTCAGACTCCCAGTCAAGACTTAGGGACAAGCTGATCCAATGACAAAAGGATGAATGGGACCGTGAGCGTAATGAGGAGGAGAGGGCTCGGGCCGCACGCCAAGACGTAGTGGGTCTGAGGGGAGACCTGAGGAGGAAGAAAGAGGAGGAAGAAAGTGACAGGACAGGCACGCCAATAGATAGTGAGGACCCCATAGATAGGGAGTCCCTTGCTGGGTCCAGTGTCGAGGGCAGCGTCCCATCCCTTTCCCTGTCCCCAGAGGAGTGGGTAGATAGGAGGGAAGAAAGGGAGCATCAGCTGGCTTTGGAGAAGCTCAGGTTAGAGCATGCCAAGCAGATGGCGGAGGCTGAGAGGGCCTTCACCAGGGAGAAATTATGTGCTTATTATAATACAAAGGCTATTTTTATATATAACCTTGTGTGGAGTTTCCTTTGTGGTGGGCCTAGGGTGTTGATGCTGTGTGCGCGCACAAGCGCTTTACACATTGCCTCCGGGATAAGCCTGACTGCTCGTGCCAAGCTACCAAGGGGTTGAGCAGGGGCTATCTTTGGCGTGTAACTTCCTTGCCCTGACTAGAGTGGTGGTTTCTGCCTGGCTTTGGAGCAAGCCTTCGCCAACCAGAAATCCCATTTCTAACAAAAATGTACACTCATAACTGGAAAATACAAAATGTACTATTTTATTTAGTAGGAAAGACGTGAGATAGACAGCTATATACAACTGAATGTGAGATATTGTTAGGTAACTCATAGATCAAGTGATTCAAAATGAATGCGCCTAAGCTCATCACAGAGTGAACTCTGTAAAATGTTTAAGAAAGTTTGAAGCCTGCTGGCATGTTTAATGCTGACGTGCAAGTGCAGTACTTAGGGCCCATTGCTGAAGATGGGGCTAAGACTGTGTTGAGGTGTTACGGGATGATATGAAGATGGAATCTGCTGCACCGCTCAGGACTACACCTTAGAACTGGTGGGTTACTCGCTGTAAAGACAAGGCTAGTGATACCTTTGCCCTCATTAAAGTGTCCTCCAGGAGGGCACCTCGAACTTGGGCAGGTACAAATGGACAACCAGTCTTGTCCTTCATTATTCTTCATGATGGTCCAGCTAAGTTGGAGGCACAGCAACCCTGAAACTGGAGAGGCACAGTAAGTGAGTGTGCTTGTGTGAGTTAAGAGAGTGCAACCAACTACAGGAGTGGGAAAGGTTTATTATAGACACAGTGAGGAGGCATTCTGTAGGACCTTGGGGGGAGGATGGGGGGGGCACTGGTAGGATCTTAGTCCAAGGCAGCCAAAGTCAAATAGGGTACATTCACTGACAGAACACCAGATTTATAACTGGCAATGAATGTCCTTGATCAAAATATTAGCTAACACATATTGTGCCTTAGGTGGGAACAATATAAAAAACAGAAACAAATGTTACATCAAGGCAATCAACTCCGACACCACTCATGCCTGACACTGAAGATCAATACCTTCGGTGGCATATATGAGACACACAACAGCAATATCACCAAACTGAAAGTCAGCAACAGCAGGAAGCAAAAGACGCGACACAAAGCCTTTGCCCGCTGTGCACCAGAGGCGTGAATCTCCATTATAGTCCACATTTGCAGACCTAATCTTGCTCCACTTCCTGAAAGAGCTGAAGATTCATCTCACCAAGCAACAGTTAGTTGTGAGTTGATACCCTGACTGCACCACCCACATACATCCGTCCAGCAGCCCTGGAGCTGCCAAAACTCCTCTTCCTCCTCTCTCTTCCCTCGCTCATCTCACTACTTTTCTATACATTCTCGCCCACTGTAGACTGCATCCCTGCCCCATATACCCAAAATGTAATATCTTTCTCCCCACTAAACTGGCAATCCCATTCCTCCCTCTCCCTATTAGAACACACTCCCTCCAGCACACTCCATTGCTATATAGTAATATTCCGCGCAAGGAGTGTGTGTCTTCGCCTCCCGTGCCCCGCCTCCATTGTAAACACGTCTCTTATGAAGTGCTCTGTAGCTTTGAAGGCTGGGTTTGTTCCATGTAAATGACAAACACACATATCATTTTTAATTCAGCCGCATTTTAAAGTTCTCACTGCAATTTACAGTGTTCTGGTATCTGAAAGGGACTGGTTCATGCTCAACGCTACAAAATACTAATAAATATACGATCTGAGACGGAAGATTTCCAAGTAGCTCAGTTATTGGAATGAATATTTGAGGTGTCTCAAGCAGTGACTCTATTTGGATATTTCGAACATTTGATCTAACCCATAAGCCTGACTTCCGATTATGCATAAATCCATCCCACATGCCAGATGCTTCCTGCTCTCAACTTGTTCCTTTGCAACATTTTGCTCACTCTGTAGTTGCAAACAGGATTTTCTGTCAAATGCTAACTGAAAAGCTAATGAATACAATGTTTTACTTCCCTTCACTCTCCTCTGCTCTTCCTTTCCTGCATCTTCATTATCTCCTTCTCTTTCCACCATATAGTATTGCTCTTGTTGCCCACTCTCTCCATTCTCTTTCTAGTACTACCTCATTCTTGTATCTTTGCCCATTTGTTGGCACGCGGCACTCTCCCTAATCCAACAAATACTTATGATTACACATTCTCTTTCTGAGATTCTTTTTTGTATTTTTAATTTAGCAGATATAAAATTGGTATCACATATGATTTTAGGCTCAGGAATTTGCATAAATGCCAGAGCTTATCAATCCTCTTTCTTTCAGGGAATTCTTGATGGTTACGAACTGAATGGCCAATATATGAAAAGAACATGTCCACTTTCACCACTTTCACTCAGATTTATTTGCTCAATGTGGGGCAGGAGACCTGAATTTGGTATCCAGATGATTTTGTATATAACTTCTAGCCCTCATGACGCCACCATTCTCAAAAAAAAGGTTGTAAAACAATTCCGCTCTTGTCCCTGACACACCATGAACATCATGAACCACCTGTGGGAATCTGAGAACTCAAAACTGAACACAGCAAATACCACTGTGTAGAGTGCTAATCTTCTGTTTGACTATGTTTGTGCTATAGAAATACCACATACATACATAGAACAAAACTATTGTAAAAAAAAAGGCAGTATCTCAGTGCTCCCATCGAACTTTTGCCTAATCTGCAATAAGCCTCTCCCGATGTAAAGTGATGGAAAGAGCTGCTGACATACAATCAATTGCTTACGTAGTACACAACCATTCACTTTCTGATATCCAAACAGAATTCCACTCAGGCCAGTGTAAAGAATCACCACTTATTACAACATAGGATGACAGCAAGACTACAGTTCTAATACCTTTGTCCCACCTTTGATGGGGTCGATCACCCCACTCTCTGGAGGTGCAGCCCTTTGCTAGATATCTGCCTTCCTGACAAACAGGTCCTTCATTCTACACCACCTCCCTTTTGCTCTAAACTTCTACCCTTAATTGAAGGAGTCCCTCAAGGATTGACCATTGGTCACCCTCCTCTTTAAACATACCACAATAGACTTCTGCAGCTGATTGACATCCTCACCTACACAGATAACACAAGTTATAGGAAAGGTTCAAAGCCGATCTGAGTGAGAATCCTATGCCATCCTCCAATCTCTCCTAGCAATTGATCAGTGGCTGTGAAGAAATCAACACAAACTAAAATGGCAAACTGAGATACTAGCCTAAATGGATCACCTACCTCCCACCATTCATCTGCCAAAAGAGTTGGGCCCAACAGCCTTCCCTGCAAGTGAGGAATCTAGGGGTGGTCCTGGTATGAATCTCTTCCTGATTCCTCAAGCAAATCAAGTTATGAAGGATTCTGGTTGTAAGACAATAAGTCTACCTCGAATATTTTCTTCCATTGGAGTCCAACAAAAGGTACAAGCTGCCATAGTCCTGGAACTCTCCCATCTAGATTGCACCAACAGTACATCGCTGGGAGCACCCTTATTTAGGAATAACAGGTATTCCCATTCTGTTTGAAAACTTTTTTTTTCCAGCTGAAACTGAAATCACAAGTGCTGAGCTAATTCTGGCCACATACTAGTCACTGCGAAAATCAGTGAATAAGTGACCAGAAATCTGCCTGTAGTTTAGGACAATAATGCAAAAAGTGGGCCAGTGCAGCCAATTTCTGCATATATTTAAAGTTGGATAGAACATAATTCCCCAGTAATACTTGGCCCTGCTTTTACCGATAGCCCAGGATCAGTAAATTTGGGTCAAGTGTTAGCACCGGAGGGGGCATGGCAAACCCGTCGACCGACATGGCCGCACGGCGCTGAAGCTCCGACCGCCGATGCCCACAAGCGTATCTTAATAACGTGCTGAGTCCGTTATCTGCCACCATAAATGTCACCGGGCGCCCCGTGAGACTGTGGAGCAGGTATCAACGTATTCCTTTGCCCCTCGGAGGTGAGGGCAGCGCGGCCTACACCACGCCAGACACCCAAGCGGCATCATCACAACTTGAGCCTGAGGCCTCTACTATTCCCCGACCCGGCGACCTTCACTGCACGGGGGCGCCCCGGCCTTCTGCACCAGCTTCGGGGACCAGCGAGGGAGTGTTACCAGATGCCAGTGCACACCCAGTGAGTGGAAATGGGGGCTTACCGGATTGGGCCCACCCCAGATGCCTCTGCGATGCTCGGGCCTTCCATCTGCCGGCTTGGGATTCCGGCTTGGGGGCGCTGCGGCCGTCTTCGACCGGCTCTCCTGTTTAAAGATCAACAAGCCGCACTCCCCCAGGGTGCGCAACTCGCAATACACCGTTGCACCGGGTGCCGCGTGCTGGCTCGCGCGCTGCCATATCCACTACAGGGGCCCCTATCGGAGGAGGAGATGGGGCGTGGGGACCCTAGACAATGCAAACTGGCCTTTGACAAACCGGCCGACTCGGGCCGTGCCTCCCACACGCTGGATCGTGGGAGCACCTTGGGGTCCGTCAACCAACGGGAGAGGAGATGTCGGCCATTTTGGCGGAGCTCCGAAAGGGGTTCCATGGCCTGGATGACCAACTGGATACCCCGACTTCCAGGTTGGACAGAATGGGGGAGCGCATCGATGGCCACCATACCCGGCTTGAAGAGGCCGGGCAGCGTCTCTCTGACCAGGAAGACCGCACCAAAGATATGACGTGTAGACTGGAACGCGCAGAGCACCTCTTGTAATCTGTTGCCATAAAGAATGAGGATTTGGAGGCCTGGTCCCGGAGAAATAACGTACCCATAGCGGGACTTGCAGAGACCACCAACATGGGCCGGCCAGAAACCTTTCTTGAGGGGCTACTAAAGGACCTTTTTGGTGCCCAACACTTCTTCGCCACGTTTGTCGTGGAGAGGGCTCATCAGTCCCTGGGCCCGCGCCCACAGCCAGGATGCTCCCCTTGACCCATTGTGGCGCGTCTCCTGAATTATAGGGACAGAGATACCATCCTCTGCCTGGCGAGAGAGGCTGCACCGGTGACCTACCAGGGTTCGATCCTCTACTTTTATCCGAACCATACTCTGGTTGTCCAGGAGGCTCGCCGCAAGTTCACTGAGGCAAAACAACAACTCCACGCCCTGGACTTGAAGTACGCCATGCTGTATCCTGCACGACTCGGGGGCAGATTTACAAGCCCCTTGTGCCACTTGTGCGTCACTTTTAACATAGGAAAAGTGACGCAAAAGTGGCGCAAGGGGCTTGTAAATCTGCCCCTCAGTGTGTTGGTAGATGGTAAACCTCGTTTCTTTGAGAATGCCCCGGACGTGTTGGCCTTCTGCAAACAACGTGTGGCCGAGTCTCGTCACAGTCCTGCCTGGTTCTCCCGGCACTCCTCTCCGGACAATAACCTGGCCCTCAGTGCTGAACTCTTCACATCGGACTGAGACTTTGCTGTTGGTGATATTGACTCAGACTCCTGGCCTGTTCAGCGACCCCTTGGTAACTTTGCTCCAGTTCTTAGAGACTCTTTTGTCTGTTTTGCAGGGTTGTTTTATATTCGTCCAGACTCGAAATTGTATTCTTTTTGGTCTGGCCCTGCTATGACTGCTTTGAACTGGAGGGGTGTGCCAGTGTTGCTCGCCGCATAGTTGCTCGCTTATTGGTGGACTCACAGTTCAGTTGATTGATCGAGGTTCCAATATGGGGACCGCCGATATGGTCCTTCCCGTAACTGATGGTTTAATCACATTCTATTATTTCAGTGATGTTGGCACCGGCTGTCCGAGGCGTTGAACCCCCCCCCCCCCCCCGCCCCGGATGATTTCGCATAACTTATTTGGTGATTTGTTGTTGTTGGTACGACGTGGGGTTTTGGGGGGAGGGATGAGTTTCTCGGGGCCTTAGGGCTCAGGTGTGGGTGGTGGGTGGGAACCAGGGGGTGTTGAGTTTTGTGGGGTTTTGTGTGTGTTTGAATATTGGTTCACTGTGTTTTTCGACTGATAATGTTAGATGGGGACTCCGCACTGCTCTCGCCTTAGTATGGTTGCTGTTATTCATGCTCCGTTTACTCCTCTTAAAGCCATGGCTGTAGTTCCATCCGTAAATGTTCGCTTGCTTACCTGGAATGTTAGGGGGCTCAATAACCCAAGGAAATGCAACCAGTGCTCACATACTTGAAACGCCATGAAGTAAAGATACCCTTCTTGCAGGAGACCCATCTCCCACCCCAAGGCTCCCCTCCCTTTGCCTCCACCTGGGGTTCCAATAAATTTTTCTCCAGCTTCAGTACTTATTCACGGGGGTCTGCACGTTGATACGCAGCTCCCTCCCTTTCACTTTACTGCATAAGGCGGAGGACCCCCACGGGCTCTACCTGCTAATTAAGGGTACATTGCTGGGCCAAACGGTAATTCTTCTAAATGTTTATGCCCCAAACACTGACGACACAGACTTCTTTACTAATTTACATGCCCTTCTCAATTGACATGATTGTGATGTCCTTTTCCTGGGTGGGGATCTTAACATTTGGCTAAATCACGCTCTCGACTCCTCCAACCCTCACGCTACACCGAAGGGTCAAGCTCTTGCGTCACTTACCGACCTGATAGGTGCATTGGACCTCCGGGACACTTGGCAACAGCATTACCCATCGGCCCCTGGCTACACCATTTACTCGGCACCCTATTCAACTCACACACGTATTAACTATGTTTTTGCTAAGGCGGTGGGTTGTCGCTGGATTGCAGGGGTGGATGTACTACCTCGCACCCTTTCCAATCACTCCCCCCTTATCTTGCGCCAAGTGATCCAACATTCGGCAGGGTGGGAGCGTCGCTGGTCCTTCCCGGCCTCGGCTCTTCTTGACAAGGTGTTCCGTGCTGAGGTCCAAGAGGCCGTTACAGAGTACTTCGCCCTAAACACAGGAACGGTGACGCATTACTCCTCCCTCTGGGACGCCTTTAAGGCGTTCATACGGGGAATCATTATTTCCAAGCAGGCTGGGGTGCTGCGGTTGATCCGTGGCAGCCTTGTAGGGGTGGATGCTGAACTGGCCATGCTGGACGAATCGTTCCCCGACACGATGGTGCAGGCCAAGCGTAATGCGCTGCTACTAGATTTTAATGACCACGCGGATAGGGAGTCAAATCTACTTGGCAAATACCACTTGGCAAGGCGCTACGGCAAGGGTGAGTGCCCTTGCAGGACTCTGGCCCATCTGGTGAACCCCCTAAAGGGGTTGTCCATATTACGTCTATTGTCTGTGAGGACGGGACCGCTGCCACGTCTGACTCGGACATTGTGGCGAAACTAGTGGTCTATTACTGCTCTCTCTACTCCACCACACTGCCTGAGAACTTTTCACAGCACCTTTCATATCTGGAGGAGGTAGCTATGGTCTGGCTGACCAAGGGCCAAGCTAATTTTCTGGCGCACCCCTTCACAGTTGATGAAAGTTCATTGGCTATAGATGAACTCTCGGGCTCCAAGGCCCCGGGCCTCGATGGCCTCACTGGAGTATTCTATAAAGCGTATAAGGAGTGTTTAGCACCCCAGCTTCTGGAGGTGTTTGCCGAGGTGTTGGAGTCGGGCACACTCCCTCATACCATGCGCGAGGCAGCCATCTCCATGCTACTTAAACCGGGCAAGAATCCCACACATTGCTCGTCCTATCGCCCGATAACCCTAATAAATTTTGACAACAAGATTCTGGCCAAAACGCTCTCCTCGAGGCTGTCGTTGTTGATGGATCAAATTCTCTCCCCGGTGCAATTGGTGTTTATACCACATCGATCTACCGCTCTCAATCTTCGCACGGTTTTCTCTGTCATTAACTGTATTGAGCCCACCACGCCTGCTGCAGTTGCGTTACTAGATGCCGAAAAGGCCTTCGACTCCCTCGAGTGGCCTTTCCTTATGGCATCGATTCGTAAACTTGGTCTCCCTTCCAACTTCATAGCTCTAATTGCCCTGCTGCCCTCTTCCACTACCGCCCGCTTGCGGGTCAATGGGTCCCTCTCCCCTTCTATTCCCATCACCCGTGGCACTCGTCAGGAAAGCCCATTGTCCCCACTCTTGTTTATTATCGCAATGGACCCTCAGGTCCGACACCTCCAAGAAAAACACTTGTTCCGTGGCTTACAGTTCCCCACCGGTCCGCTCTTGATGTCACTGTACACGGACAACGTCTTGCTTTTCGTACGGCACCCACAAAGCAACCTCCAGCCTCTGATCGATGAAATAGAATGTTTCGGTTCCGTTTCGGGTCTTAAGATCAATTGGGGAAAGTCTCTACTGTTTCCTATAACCGACACACCAGCGGATTCTGAGGCAGAATACCCTTTGCAAGTGGACTGGGAGACTACCAAACACCTTGGGGTGAAACTGCACCGGGATAAGTGCCAAGTCATACAGCTGAACTATGGACCAGCTATTGATCAGCTCTCCTCGCAAATAGATACGTGGATACAACTGCCTCTCTCCATAAGTTTTCCTTACTATTTTTGCACTATACCCATCCCGCTCACCAATGCGTTTTTCGCCCAAATGCGTGGCCTCCTTATCCGCCTGGTATGGTCGGATCGCAGACCCCATGTAGCTTGGGACACTCTTACCCTCCCGTATGCCTGGGGAGGATTTGCAGTCTCGTATCCTCAACTGTATTCTCTGGTGGTGCAGGCACAATTCGCTCACCACTGGTTTCATCCTGACGCCAGAATACCTTACACATAAACGGACAAGGAGCTGGCTGCTCCGATGCCCTTGGCGTCCATACTCCCAAAGGGAATCCCCCTTGACACCCATGACATCCAGCCCCTGGCCACTACGTGTTGGGTTTGATGCAAACTGAATCGGTTATACGGGTCTGGTCCCCTCTATTCACCCACACTTCCGCTTGCCAATAACACCTTTTTGCCGTTAACTACATATAGAGGGGTGCTTGTCACTTTTGCCAAACTGGGGCTTGACGCCTTTGGATCCCTATTCCCAGACGGTCGGGCAGGTAAGCTGTCCGATTTGACACAACTTTCTGGGCTCACTGGTGTGGATACTCTTAATGTGGCTCAGCTCCACGGGACACTCCGTGCTACATTCTCTACTTACCCTGCCCCTTATGATGACTTCCCCCGGTCACCCTCCTTATAGCTGATACTACTGGATCACATTTGGTCACAAAATTATATAAAGCATGTATGGCACTCCGGACAGGGTGGGACAACGGGGCACGTCAACGATGGGAATCTGATATTGGACATCCTCTGACAGACAAAGAATGGGCCTACTGCTTGGAGCAAACACACAAGGTATCCCCTAACCATAGACACAAGTTACTCCACTTTAAATTCATTCACAGAATCTATGATACTCCTGTCCAACTAGCCAAATTTGACCCTTCTAAACCAACGAACTGCCCCAAGTGCAACGCCTTGGACGCCGACTTCGCTCACATGTCCTGGTCCTGCCCCCATGTTCTCCCCTACTGGCGGGAGATATTTGCTGTGCTAGCTCAAATAATAGAAACGCCCTTGGTTCCCTCTCCTGAATTGGGTCTTCTGCGGATGGTTCATCGACTCAAACTGTGCTATAGGGGCTTTACAGCGATTGCCCTACTGCTTGTGAAGCGTGAGATCGCCTCTCACTGGGGAGCTAGGGCTCGTCCAACTAAGGCGGCCTGGCTCAGGAGCATGGCGTATTGTAATGTCCAATCCAAGATCTACGCCTCGCTCCAGGCTCCAACCTCCAGGCCTCGTGACATTTGGTGCACATACCGCACATTTCAACAACGGACCCTTCACGCTTCACAGGCCGCTCCTACTTCGCCACGTCCCCCCACGGACTGAGCAGGTTAAGCGTTGGACCCCCAGTTGCATCTCACAGGTTGCTGCCTCCCTTGGGTTTATCCCCCATGGCTGCAGGATGGCTATCACATTCACACCAACAGCACCATCACTGGTATTTGACTACCGCTTTGTGTAATGTATTGTGCGGAGTTCACCTCGCTTAATATGACAGGACCTATGTCTTTTTCCTTTTGAGTACTGTGTGGGTAATTATAATTCGTTTTTGGTTTTCCTTTTTTGGTGTAACTATCCTGCATCACTCTTCAATTCGCTTCCTGGACTGATTTCTCCCATGCTGCATCCTACAATGTGCAAATGTCGTTATAGAGTCTTGTTTTCGACTTTGTCGTTTGTATTGTCTTTATTGTATTGTCATTTTCTTTTATTTTGCAATAATAAATTTGAAAAAAAAAAGTGTTAGCACCGGATGCTAAGGGTCATCTAATTATAAGGTCCCGACTGATTTACAAGCTATTGGTGATCCAAAATGCAGTTGCAAGACAAGAAAACCATAATATCAAGTCATACATTTCAACAATACACTCTGAATGTAAACCCAGGGACCAAATACAAATCTGACCACTTCATTACCTCCTCTGTTGCATGAACTGCTGCCTAGATGACACTTTACTATATATTAGAGAGATCTACACGTTCAGTGATGGTACGGATTGTTTCCAAATGCCTCCCACCTCTACATAGAGTGAGAAATACAGTATACGAAGTCAGAAGTCCTTACATCAGTTCACATTTGAGCCATCGGTGTCATGACATTGCTGTCCAACGAATTTTTAGAAGCAGAATTATTATTTCTGTTGTCCGAGCACATATTAGGCCTCCATAATGTCACCGATGGGTGCAACGGTCCACGTGTCAAATGCTGCAAACGTATATGTTCTAGGTTAACAGCACTGTTGAGCGTGTTCCAGCTGCAAGCAGCTGCGCCTCAGACTCAAAACTACAATCTCCATACCAGGAATCAAAGCCAAGCAGTCCCCCGATGGCAGACTCGGTGTCCACGCGGACTGTCTTTTAGTGGAATTTCAAATGATTACATCCTCATATTAGACCCTGGTCAAACATCACTCTTCACTCTGTCTATTTGTATACTACCCAGGGAAAATAGGCATAAATGATTTCTCATACCAAATTCCAAACTTTTATGGCCAGGGCAGCTCTTCGAGCAGGGCTGAGCAGGGGAGGAATGGTGTGCCCACTCCTGAGTGAGCATGACTGGTTTAGTCGGCCCTCTAGGCGTCCCCACCAATCACAACACTGCCATTGCTACGTTGTGATTGGCTTAGTGGAGGGGAAGGAGACTGCCTACATCCTTTTCCTGCCGTAGGCAGGAGAGCAGGATCCTGAGCTGGACCTGGAGCTGGAAAGAAAACGCAGGACTAGGCCGGCAGACAGGTAGGTTTTTTTTTCTAATTATTAAATTTAAGCCCACCCCTCTCCCCATGCGACCCTCCCCGCATGACCCCCCCGCCTCCCCACCTGCAATTAATGCTGACCACGACTGGCGTATTGGCTTGAAGTCAGAAGAAGTGAAGAGAACAAGAAATCCTCTTGGCAATCCTATAGCAAACTCATTCGTGCACAAACTCTCTTCAGTTACCTATTCCCTGTGAATAGACTAAGCATTAAGTTACAGTGTAGCCTACCCTCCAGGTTTGTATACCACCAGATATGAGATCCAACATCCAAGGAATTTTTTTATAAAGAATTGTTTCTAATTAAAAACAATTTTCTGTTTTATATCAAATTGTCATTTTTTACTGATTGTAATCAAAACCTTAAAATTTCATAAAATTCATATTTGACATGAAATACAGTTTAAAACCAATGTATGCAATATATAAAAAACTGTTTTTGAAATATTCAAAAATAACCGCTATCTTAACGGGGAACCGTTTTCACACAGTTCAAAAAAGCTGTTGCATTAGCTAATCCAACAGTTCACATCAAGTTTGTGCCCTGGTGAACGTGAGAGTCCATTCATTCCAGTAGTTCCTTGTGGTCGGATGTAGCAGTGCTCAGCGTCGACGCGTTTCGATGGGTACAACTATTATAACCACCTTCCTCAGGACAGTAAAATAATAAGGGATTTTTACTCCCTCCTCGAGATGCTAAAGATATGTAATCTATAGAGAGGGAAAATAAACAAAAATATATATTTAGTTCCTATATTGTATAGACCAATCCTCCTCTATAGACGTTCCAATTTTATATTCTTTTCTATTATACCACACACACTTATAGCCCTTTCACAGTCCTATATTGATGCAGAATCTCATTTGGTGGTTACATAACACCTTAATTCAGTGCCTGGGGCTACCCAAACCACTACCATCCAATCACACAACCATATACTCAAACGTTTGCTAATTACCACTTGAAAAATTATGTGATAACACTAACCACTCTTGGTGGTACGTGTTCAATATTGAAAAATCAGACTGTTGTGGAGTTTGTGGCTTTATTTAATTTGCCCACATTCTTGTTTCAGAAGCAGAAAATACCTTTTGGTGATTCTAAGAAAACAATAGGAGAGAAACATACCAGGTGCTCTTCAGTATAAGTCATCCCTTGTTGTAATCCATGCTATTCATTTTATAATTTTGCTATGGAGTTCTTGCCTCCTCTGAACCAGTCTTGTCTCATAGATTCTATGTCCTAAATTTGGTAGGCATAGTGTGTCTCCTACTCGAACTGCCGTCAGCTTCTTTTCATGTTGCTGCATGTTTCCAATGTTGATGCCCAAGTCACACCCCAGACTTCAATTCTTATAAGGTTGTGAAAAGCTCCACCCTAAAATAAACAATGTGCCTTTATCTTGCGCGAAGTACTCAGCTGCCTATTCAGAGAGCCACGATTAAAAACTAAAGTCTACATGTTCCCAGAGATAATGATTCAACGTTCCAAACGCTTACAGACATGATGAGACTACGTTTTCAAAAAGATCTCCTCCGTTACTTAAAGGAAGGAATGTGCAAGCATTTCCATGCCATTCGCCGTCACTACAAATTTTGGCTAAAACTTCTCAACTTCTCGTATACTACAACATCGGAAGATACAAGCGTTTGTGATTTGGCACATCTCCCCTACCTAGATGAGCCGACAACGCCGCCTCCACTGTAGGACGCCAATAGATGAACATCCAGAAACTGGTTAATCTGATATTGAAAGGCGGGAAAGCACAAGCGTTTATATAGTGCATGCCACCCCTCTTAAGATGAGCGGGTAGTGCTGCTTCCCCTGTGGGTTATTAATCAGTCAAGAACATTAGTCTCCCCACTAGTTAAAAGAGGGAGTGCGCATTTACCTGATGCCTCTAAGCCGTCTCCCGTATGGGTTAAATTCACAAGAGGCTTACAAGAGTCTTACCTTCTCAGTCAGGCTTCTGCTTCTAACTCGGATTCTATGTCAGGACCGGAGGCTTCTGATTATGCTTTCTCTATTTCTTTACTGAACTCAGCAGCCAATGAGAAATAAACTACAATAAGTAAAAACATCACAACCCATGAGGCTTTGAACCACGCCTCCTCATAACAGCCAATGGCAATCAGACAAAGTATACAAAACAGAGAGACACTTCCTTGTCTTCCTCTTTCTTTGCTGCTCCGCAGTCAAGATAAGTGTCTCTCTCTTTGATAACGAGTCTTGGTAATTTATTGTTGGTTATTTATTGATGGTGTTTTACCCTAGCTGTTACCTCCATGCGTGGTGTTTGCTAGGTTTTCTCTGCACGGTGTCCGCTTGTTGCCTCAGTCGCGCGGTGCGCTCTAGGCGCAGTCGTGCTGCCGGTGTCTGTTTTTTCCCTTTTCTAGTCAGCGCGTGTTGTGCTGAAGGCTTCTCTGTCCCGTGTCCTGCCCCCTTTGTCTTCGCACTGCTGCCGGCACCGCCGGCTGTTCTGGATCGCGGTATGCGATCGGAGGGGTTTGGCCCCCCCTCCAGGGAGCGAGTCGCACGCCGAGGCCTGAACGGCTTCCGGCGTGCGTCTCGGGAGCACGCACGCGCGCAGGCACGCGTGTGACTCCCAGCTTTGGCCGGATAAGACGCCCTGCCCCGGGCTGAATTGGGGCTTAACGCAGCAAGCAATCTGGAGCTGAGTACGGGCCGGTCACGTTAATGAGGCTATTTCAGCAGCGCTGAGGGTCTTGCCTGTTATTTGAACAGTAACCCTTTCCTTATCAGACCTGATGGTCTTCAACTAATTTTTGGAACCTCGTGCTCACTCAGGCAGGGGGGTGTATTTTCCTCCCCTTTAGTCCTGAGTTGGGCAGGGTTATATAACAAGCCCTGTTGGGGTCTTTTGTACTCTCTGGCTCCTTTTTGCCCCGGCATTGCTCCCAGCTGACACCCTAGCTTGTTGAGGTTGGGGTAGATAACTGAGCTTCCCTCTGGGGATTTCCTGATTGAATACAAGTTATTCGCCTGAGGTATGGCAGACTGCGAGTCCTACTAGGAGGAAGTGGCTGCGTGTGAGGACCAGGGCGATGATGAATACTATTACGACGATTCCATGGAGGATTTAATCGATAAAAAATTGGATGCTAAGCTAGATAAGGCGCTCTCCTCCGCCTTATTACCTATTACTCAAAGGCTAGATTGTCTGGTTACCCCAAACCCTTCCCCTGCTGGCACTGGTCCTGCTCCGACCCCCCTCCCTCCTTCCGCGCCCCTAGGGACCTCTTGGCCACATGCACACTCTTACTCTAAACTTTATAAATCCAACGAACAGGCCCACGCGGACGCCCCGGGTCCCCCGCCTACACCTTCCTCTCCTATTCCAGTGGTTGACACCACTTCAGATCCTGATACGGACATGGATTCCTCTCTAGAGTCCAAGCCTTGTAAACGCGCGAAAAAGCGCAAACACTCTTCGTCCCCTGTCAAACCCTCCCCTTTTTGACCCTTCAGATATTGTCCATCCTCGCTCTGCTGACTGGGTCCCACCCACAGCGGTGGCCGAGTACATGTAGACCCACTTACGAAAAAGCTTTGACAAGTAGGTGAGAGCCCGACTAAAGTCTGAATGCCCACGTCCCGACCTACCCCATAAGGTAGCAATTTCTCCTGACATAGATTCCTCCACGACCACTTTCCTAAAAAAAATACAAGAAGGATCCCAAGAAGGGAATTGATCGCGCCCTTTGGGCGTGTCAAGATAAGGTTCTTGACCTTGCGGGCCCCTTAGCAAAAATTCTCGAGTTAGCCCTACAGGCGCAAGAAATAGGGGCGGCCATCCACCCTGAGGTGTTGGCGGGATGGGCTCAACGAGCAATCTGTATGCTAGGCAATGCCAACTGCGCCTTAGCTTCTGAGAGGCGCAAGTCTGTCCTGTTACGGATTGATCCACAACTGGTGGAATTGGCCACGGCAGAACCGGGCCCTCTGGCGGAAGGTCAGCTCTTTGGTGACAAATTCTTAAAGGACATTGCTAAATTCGTGAACACTTTTGCCTCACTCGACAAGTCTCAGTCATCCTTGAAGAGAGTATTTCATCAGGTCTCTGGTAGGGCCGGGCGTGGTAGAGGACGCTCGACCGGCCGCTACTCCAATCCCAGTCCTCAAAGAGGTTTTGCGCCCAGACGCCGGGGTTATACCCAAGAGCCTGAGCAAGCTGGTTTCTACCCCTCCAGATCGCGTGGTTACAAGGGCCGCTTCAATCGAGGTGTCAACCGCGGCTACAAAAACTTTGAGTCCCAGTCTTCTGGTAAGTCCTGTGTACCCTACGATTCCCCTGGGCGGCAGATTGTTGCATTTTGCTGTAAATTGGGCTCGCCTCACCACAGATGTTTGGATCTTGCAGACAGTTCAGGGCTACCAGATAGAACTGCTGGACCCACCAGGTCAACTGTTTCCTCCTCGACCTCTCCTTTTTTTCCTTCTAGAACAGAATTTTATAGACTCCGAACTTCAAGAGCTTTTGGACAAACAGGCCATTGCCGTAGGACCTTTCGTTCCCGGAGGGTTTTGCAGCAACGTCTTTTTGGTGCAAAAGAAGGGAGGAGGTCAGAGACTGGTGTTGAACCTCAGAGATTTCAACCCCTTTGTCGTCTACAGGCACTTCAAGATGGAGGGTATCCATCTTTTCAGGGACCTATTGCTGGAAAAAGACTGGATGGTCCGGTTGGACTTGAAGGATGCCTACCTCACGGTCCCAATTTGTCCCTCTCATCAGAAATTCCTTCAATTTCAATGGAAGGGACAATGGTACCGGTATCTTACCCTTCCCTTTGGTCTATCGTCAGCCCCTTGGGTTTTCACAAAACTCCTGAAACCGGTGGTCTCTCGACTATGAGAAATGGGAGTGCGCATGATTGTCTATCTCGACGACAAGCTGCTCCTGGCCCAAGATCGGAATCTACTGCTCACACACTTGGGGGGGACAATGTCCCTTTTACAAGATCTGGGGTTCGTCATCAACCTCAAGAAGTCAATGCTGATTCCGAACCAACAGATGGAATTCTTGGGTTTCCAAATAAATTCAATCTCTGCCCAACTTCTACTCCCTCTGCCCAAGATCAGGTCTATCAAACGGGAAATCAGATCCACCTTGTCCAAGCAGATGATTTCCTTACGAGTTTTGGCGAGGATCGTGGGCCTACTGGCCTCCTCCATTCAGGCCATCTTCCCGGGTCCCCTACATTATCGGGCCCTTCAGCGGCGCAAGATACACGACATCCAGAGGAAGTTTCATTACGACCACCTCATTCCTTTATCTCCAGACGCTCGAGAGGAGCTTCTGTGGTGGCTGGAACACATGTCGGCCTGGAACAGAAGGGCGATTTTCGGCGTCGCTCCAGATGTCATTATCGAATACGACGCCAGTCGCTGGGGCTGGGGCGCTCGATGTGGAGACTTTGCCACAGGCGGACGGTGTTCTGCCGACGAGTTAAGGCTGCACATCAACTGCCTGGAGTTGTTAGCGGGTTCGTTTGCGATACGATCGATATCTCCCCTGAAGAGCAATTGTTGCATCTTTCTCCGGATGGACAATGTGTCAGCGGTGAGATATATCAATCGGTTAGGAGAGACGAGGTCCCAAATGTTGGTCAACATCGTCAAGGAGTTCTGGCATTTCTGTCTCAATCACAAGATCACGGTCATAGCGGAGTATCTCCCAGGCAAGCTCAACCAGGTAGCGGATTGGAACTCCAGGTTCCTGCGCGATTACAGCGACTGGAAGCTTCACCCCACGCTGTTTGCGGAGATCATGAGTATGCGAGGCCCCTGCAAGATAGACCTTTTTGCCTCTCGCCTCAACGCCCAGATCCCGTTGTTCTTCAGTTGGAGGCCGGACCCGATGGCGATGGGAACGGACGCGTTCCTTCAGCATTGGGGACCACAGAGGAATTATGCCTTCCCTCCGTTTGCCCTGATCCCGAGAGTGGCGGCCTTTCCCGTCGTCAGACGGCTTCAATAGTGTTGGTGACGCCGTTGTGGAAGACTCAGTCGTGGTTTCCCACACTATTGGAGTTGTCTGTGGATCTTCCATTTCAGCTCCCGACTTTCCCGACGATTCTCCAGGACCCAGTGGGAGAGTGCCACCCGCTGATCCTGCAGAACCAACTTCCTCTCATGGTGTGGACGCTCTCGGGAGACACGAGAGCATTGCAGGCCTTTCACAGGCAGCTGCCGGCTTTATACGACAAGCTTGGGCTCCGTCCACCCGGAAACGATATTCAGCTTCCTGGAAGCGATGGGTGGGTTGGTGCCTTCAACGGCAGGTGGATCCCGTGGGATCAGATGTGACTGAGATTTTGAATTTCCTGTCAAAGTGCGCAGAATCAGGGCTGGCTCACAGATCAGTTAATAACTTCAGATCAGCTATCTTGATGGTAAGCTGGTAGGTATGCACCCCCTGGTGTGTAAGCTACTTAAAGGGGTTAGAGTAGCCAATCCCCCTCGTCCCAGGTATTCGACCTTATGGGACGTTTCTAAGGTACTCTCTTTATTGGAGTCTTGGCCGGACAATCCAGAACTTTCCTTAAAACAATTATCGGCCAAGCTCACTATGCTATTATGTCTGATTTCCTGCCGTAGAGTCTCGGATGTTCGAGCTCTGGATCTGGCGGGCAGAATGTTTTCTCCACAGGGCGTCTCTTTTATCATCACGAGGCGGACAAAGACAATGTCACGTTCGGTAGAGTATCCTGCTTTCCCTCACAATAATAAGTTATGTGTTTTGCATTACCTGAAAACTTATGAGGAACGCACACTTGCCCACAGGTCTGAGCCTTTGGGGCAGTTGTTAATTGCTATTCTAAAACCCTATAGGCCTGTATCGGCTGCCACCTTGGCCAGGTGGGTTAGGTGGGTGATGTCTGAAGCGGGCATTGATGTCTCTGTCTATGGTGCTCATTCCGCTAGAGGAGCTATGGCCTCTAAAGCGTATATGTTAGGCTCTCGGTTGGAGGATATCCTGCGAGTGGCTTATTGGTCTACAGATTCTATGTTCAAAACGTTTTATTACAAGCCTATATCACATGTTTCTTCTGTTGTTATTGATGAGCTTTGAACCAGCATAATCAGAAGCCTCCGGTCCTGACATAGAATACAAAATTTTCCAGCTATCGCGACAAGAATTTTAGATTCTATTAAGGACACGGAGGCGAGGATTATCCCACCCGTTGGGACAGTAGTATCAACTGTTAAGTTGTATTGTTGTTATATGCATAACAGACTATTGCCCACCCTTAAGGAATTAGGTTGTGGGTTCCCCTCTTTTCAACCTTGTTTCTTGATCCAGGAAATGACTCTAACAAGAATTGACGGGGTACTCCGGCTGGAGATTACTTTTCCCGTGTGCGAAGAGGTTGATCTCAGAACTGCGAAAGGGCTATGACAAGACCTGCAGCATTGCTCCGACGTGAGGCGGATCCCCCTTTTGAGAAGATGGTTTTTCTATGGACTGGGTGACTATATTCTTTGTTGAGAATCCTAAAGACATTGTTTCTTTCTTTCCGTTGAGAGCTGAAGTTCCTGTGATGTTTTTCATTCAGACTTATAGACTGATTTTCGCAAAGAAAGAGGAAGACAAGGAATTGTCTCTCTGTTTTGTATACTTTGTCTGATTGCCATTGGCTGTTATGAGGAGGCGTGGTTCAAAGCCTCATGGGTTGTGATGTTTTTACTTATTGTAGTTTATTTCTCATTGGCTGCTGAGTTCAGAAAAGAAATAGAGAAAGCATAATCCTCGCCTCCGTGTCCTTAATAGAATCTAAAATTCTTGTCGCGATAGCTGGAAAATTTTGTATTCAGTCACAGTAAACGATACCGTGATATAAGGGGTATATAGTAGGGGTGGGATGAATTTGCGAAATCCACTTTCGCAAATTATCGCGAAAATGTTAAAAATTATCGCAAACACGCGGAAATATCGCGAAGATGCGGAAGTTTTTTTCCCGCATGTTCGCGAGATTTTCTGCATGGTTGCAGCTCGCCAACTTACCCATGTGGTTGCTCGCGGGCACGGCCATCTTGTTTTCAGTTGTCTCGCAGTGCATGATCGCGAGAAGAAAGACGTGATCGCGCGACGCAGGACGTCACTGCGGGCACGAACTGTCGCGAGACAGCGCAAATGGCTAAAAACAAAACATCTCATGGAGAACGCGACCGGATCAAGAAAACATGTCGGCGAACGCAGGGATTCAGGTAAGGCGATCGCGCGTGCGCGAGAATGTATTATTTTACAGCGCGAGCAAGAAACAAATTATCGCCAAGCTGCGAAATGCGGAAATTTTGACATTTTCGCGCTTTCCGCGGAACGCGAAAATGTCAAATTATCGCAATTTCCGCGAACGGAACGAAATTTTAGCCCAGGCCTAGTATATAGCCCCCTCTGACCCGGAAGTGATACTTCCCCTGATCTCCGCTTTTTTATAATATTATTCTTGTTGTGGAAAAAACCCCGTTTTTATGGTGGCCATCTTTGAGTGACTACTTTCAACGCGTGGATCCGTTTGTGTCTCCTATGCGTAGCTACATGTGCGGGAAGAGAGAGAGAACTTTGTCTACTTAAATAGTGCTACTCTCCCTCATGTTGTAACCATCTTTAACCATTATGTCATTACATCTTTAGAGTGCCTACATTGTCGGCGGTCATCTTAAAGTTACTTATTCCCATATAGGTATGCGGCTATGTTTAGTAAGGTAAAGTTACTTGTGCGGGGGAAGATATATTATCAACCTAAAAGAACTCCCCATTAGGGTTTTTTTCTACCCTATATTTATATATATATATATATATATATATATATATATATATATATTGGCCAGCTTCATTATTAGCAGCCATCTTAAAATCTTAAAATGGGCCAACCTCCCCCGGTAGTCTATGGTTCAAAAGGGAGCCACTTTCATTACTTCATTAAGCACTGCACTTTCTCATATTTTGCTCTGATAAAATCTCTTATGCCCTAAGATCTCTTTATTGCTTTCTTTCACCTACATGTTGCTGGAACTTCTAATGCTTTTCTTGACTACAGTGGGTGTCTAGCCCACAATGATGCATTCCCAGTCCTCTTTACTTTTTAGGCCACGTATGATGGTGTCAAATTTAATAATAATGAACCACTGCTCTCTCAAGTTCCTTCTTTGTTCTTTGTTACCTCCACTCCTCATGTCTCTGATCTTTTCCAAAACCATCCACCTGATGTCTTCTGCCCTATGGTATTTTTCAATCCAATGGTTGACCAAAGGAGCATTTTCTTCTCTAGAGTTAATAGCTGATCTATGTTCGTCTAATCTTTGCCTCAACTCTCTAACTGTCTCCCCTATGTATCCCAGACCACAGGGGCAGAGTAAAAGGTATACTATGTTCTTACTTCTGCAGTTGTTAAGGGTAGCAATCTTATAAGTAACCCCATTGAGGGATATTTCTTTCCCTAGCATGCAGAGATCGCAGGCACTGCAACTGCCGCACTTGTGGTTACCTATTGCGCTACCACCCTCTATCGTCCTTTGGGTTTGTGTATAGTCTTCACTATAGGTAAATACTAGAGTGTTTCTCAGATTCCTATTCTTCCTGAATGCGTAGAGGGGTTTGGGGAACATTTCTATCTCGCCATCATTTAGGATCTTCCAATTACGGTTGACAATATTTTTTAATTTATTACTTATTGCTGAAAATTGGCTGACTAATACTAGACTGTGCTGTGAGTGTTCCTTTTTCCTCCCAATAAGAAGGCTCTCCCAATAATAAAATCTAGCCCTCTTAAAGGAATGATTGATTAGCTTTTTTGGGTAGCCTCTCTCTTTTATCTTTTCCTTAAGTTTCTCTGATTGGGTATAGAAGTCATGTAATGAGGTACAGTTTCTGTGGAGACACAGAAACTGCCCAAAAGGGATGTTATCTTTCTGACTTTTAGGGTGGTAACTGCTGTAATGTAGGCGGGTGTTTTTATCAGTGGATTTGGTGAATAATTCTACTTCCAGATGACCTTCATTGTGCTTAATTGTGATATCGAGCAAGTTTACGCTGTCTTTACTAATGTGCGCTGTAAACCTTAAATTGTTATCGCCCAGGTTGAGCCATACTAAAAACTCATCAAGTTGTTCCTTGGGACCTCGCCAAATGAAAAAGATGTTGTCAATAAAACAACACCATTGATGGACATTTTCATAAAAAGGACAGATTTTGTTATATATATGTTTCTCTTCAAACACCCCAACATAGATACATGCTAGACGGAGGGCGCATGTGGCACCCATGCTGGTACCATTTAGTTGTAGGTATAGATCTTCCATAAATTATAAGATTTTAGTCAGAAGAAGCCACAGAGTGCTTCGTTCAAATCACCCCATATTAGAATCTTTCAAAATTATGCATTCAGAATTCCAAACAACCTTATTTGGGTTGGCTATTCAATTATGTCACTATGTTATTTTTTTGTTGTTGCAATTTTATATAGCGCAAAGTCGACCCAAAGGTTTTGGAGCGCTTTATATGAGCACCAGTTGCATTACAGGCGGATACATTCATTTTTTATTAAGCACTGGGAGATTAAGTGATTTGCCCAGAATCACAGGATGTTGAGCCGATGCCTGTGTACATGTGTACAATTCAGTAAAAGTACTGGCTGGAGGCATCCAACAGCTAGAACTGCAGGAGAGCTTGGCTTTAGAGAGCGCTGCATGTTTTCAGTTTCTGGCACTGCCTGGCATTCGCTGAACCAGAGGCTGCAGGGGTACTGGCTCGGGTATGAAAGAGTTGGTCTGGGCAGCATGTGTGACCTTTTACCGTCGCAGGTCCCCTTCTTCCCCCTTCCAATGAGTTTACACATCTTTAATTCACCAGTTAAGCTCCGTATGGACCAGTTTGGTCAGCTCTTTCCAGGCTGAACTTCCACAGAGTGCCTGTCCCTGATTCACACACTCACGCAGTGGCCAACTGCAGGATGGATGCCGTGGAGTGACTGACATGACGAACGATTCATTTCAGTGAGCACTCTACCTTCACCCTTAACGTCATTGGACACCAGTGTGATCCGACTTATCACCACTATAGCTAAAACAAGAGCTCACTCTCAGCTTTACCTCGCAAGGATAGATGTTCTATTTACTTCTCCGATGTGGAGAAATCAGGCCCCACCTTTCGATGCGGTGATATTCAGGGGAGAGGTGAGTACAGTGAGACTGCACCGGTTCCATATTTATACCCGCCTCACATTACCTAATGCTTCTCGTGCGCGCTTCTTTTCTTCCGGGAAGCCGCGCGTGCCATGTAACACACCACAGCTGTTAATTGCACGGCCCTCCCGCGTTGCGAGTGTGCAGCCATTGCGTCTGAACTGCTAAATATAACCCCATGATACCTTGAATGCTGAACTACCCGGCTGCGACATTCCTAGTAAGTAAAACCTGCTAGCACCGTGCATGGTAAGAAATACATCTAGATTGGTGAATACCACAGCGTGTGTTTTTCCGACAATATATGGAGTGCTTGTGGGCACGTTATATGCCTCATGCATAAATTCCTAAAGATGCAGCACAGAGCTCTGGTTTGCTCTGCCGCAAGGTCCCGCCTGTTCTTGCGCATCATTCAGGATGAAATAATGAGCCTTTTCGAAGCAGCGGCCCTACCTCCAGCACAGGCACATTACATAACGATGCATATCCCGCTGATGCCCCCTCGCTTCTCATTTGTTTTCGGTGTTCCCTTTCCATAACTTCCAAACGACAATTTTATGCAGATACCTTGCAAATGTGCAATTACACACCGTAGGGAAGAACACATTTTTCAAAACCCAGTTATGTTTCAGCCGAAATGTAGCCTTAAAGTACTGCACTTAAATCAAATTAAATCCTCGTTTCATTGTTTCAAGTCTGCATTTACTTTTTACTGGATTTATCATTTAAAAATATTTATAGGGAATAAAAGATGTGCTCTTTTGTTATTGTCTACTCTTCTCTAACATATATATGTGAATGCAACATTTTGAGATCCTAATTCAAGAGAATAGAAGATGTATATCTGCACTTGAGACCGGAACTAGAAACAGCATTTTTCTTAGAGGGAATGACTGGCACCCGCATTGGCTTAGGGCCTGAGTTAGACTTCAGCGCACCCATTACTCCGTCACAGTGGATATTATGGGATTTATATTTCGGCAGATTGGCTGTCACCATTGTGACGGAGTAACCCGTTCGCTGCAGTGTAACTCAGGCCCTTAATGTTTGTCCGTCTGGCCAGCTTTGCCCTGCCTCATTTTTTTTATTTTATTTATTTATTTATTTAATGAGTTTTAAATAACGCTGGCTAGACCCGTAGGTATCAGAGCGCTTTACATTAGGTTACACAATGTTACAGAAAATGATAACAATTACACATTACATCAAAAATAAGCAACACATTGAAGAGAGGAAAGAAAGGTGAGACATAAAGAGGGGAGGGGGAAAGGGGAAGAGTGGGGAGGGAGGAAGTGGGAAGAGATGACAGGAGAGATGAAAGAAAGTCTGTCCAAAGACCGACTGGGTAGGAGACGTCCGTGGAGGGAATCCACAGCCCGTCTCCCCTATAGCTAAACCAGGTAGCTCCATCGGGCTTCGGTCAAATAGCTGGGTTTCAACTGACGAGGGAACGTTAATTCATACCCTGTTTGTTCTTCCCACGGTCCAGAAAACTGTTCATTGGGTTTATTGGGCCAGAGTCAGATTAAAGATGATGTCCTGCAGCTTGCATTGTAAAACTCTATCCTGTCACACCCTGAATGGGGGTTATTCACCTTACTATCAGATGTGCGCAAAAACTGAAGGCAATGGCAAGGCAACTCAATCAGCAACTATGACATGAAACAGTATAGAGTCCAGCCTTCAGAGACCCTAACTTTGTCAGTGTGGTTTGCAATATAACGAGCAGAATTCCGAGGACCAAATGATTGATAGGTAAGTATTTATAGATTTTTGTTAGACATGACAGCCTTAGGTTGGTATTGCCCCCAACGTTTTACATAACTCCTCTATTTTTCTGATCTTGTTTTTGCTAGCATTCAGAACTCTGTGCAATTTACCACTGCTAACTCGTGCTAAAGTGCTTGTGTTGTCTCCCCTAAACATGGTAATATGGTAATATGGGCTTATCTTCAATTGGCATATTTAACTTACATATAAGTCCCTAGTAAAGTGAACAACATGTGCCCAATGCCTGTAAATTAACTGCTACTAGTGGGCCTGCAGCACTCATTGTGCCACCCACTTAAGAAGCCCTCTAACCATGGCTCGGGTCTGCCATTGCAGAGCCTTTATGTGCAGTTACACTGCCAATTTGACCTGGCAAGATATACCTGTTGCCGGACTTAGACTTTCCCTTTTGATACATATAAGTCATCCCTAAGGTAGGACCTGGGTAACCCAGAGGGCAGGATGCAATGCATTTAAGAGGCAGAATATGTACTTTTAAGTTTGACATGCCCTGGTAGTGAAAAATCCCCAAATTTGTTTTTTCTCTACTGCAAGCCCAATCTCTCCAGTAGGATAATATTGTGATTTCCTTATTACATATTTTAAGTGTAATTCCCAAATGTGAAGAGATAGAATACTCAAGTTTGGTGTCTCAGGATTCACAACTTAAAATCGCAACATATGGTAAAGTCAGTCAGTCAAAATCACTTTATTCAATACTTAAAATTAAAAACATAAAAGTACAGAATGCACATTATAAAAACAGTTTGCGATCAGATTAGAAAGAAGAAAACAAACAATTCATTATATAAAATTACACAATTGTCTAGACTACATGAAAGGAGTAAAAATGAGGCCACAGAATAACACACTAATTGGTTAGGCAGGGATTGTAAAAAATACATCCCAGGATGACATTGGCTAAAACAGAATTTATTCATAAGCAGCCAAATAAATCTGACACTGTGAAATTTATAAAATGTCAAAAGAAAAAGATATGTAGGTTTGACTGAAATGAGATTCCATCACATGGCCGGGGGCGGGGGGGGGGGGGGGGGGGAGTTCAGAGATAGAATATATTCTGGCTGGAAAAGAAAACATGCAGAGGATTAAATTCACTCTGAACCTCACTAATATAAATCTGTGGCGTGAGAGGGTCACAAACGACGAATAAGAACCTGTGCCTTCCTGGTCTAATGGGCCTTCCAAGTATAGTTTTACAGACACCTTTGTACTGTTCATCTTGAGATGCTCAGCTGCTTTTTGGTTAGTGTTAGAAATGAGGGTCTCTTGTTGACAGAGGTAGGTACCTTTGTCCAAATAGGGACCCTTGCTTCTAGTCAGGATAAGGGGGATACACTTCTAAAATAACCCCTGCTCACCCCCTTGGTAGATTGGCATGAGCAGACAGGCTTAAATCAGAGGCAGTGTGTAAAGCATTTGTGAACACATACAGTAATACAGTGAAAACACTATAAATGGACACCACACCAGTTTAGAAAAATAAGTAATCATTATCTAAACCAATACAAAACCAAACAACAAAAATTCACAATACAGTATCAAAAATAAGGCTCTTAAATGGTAGAAATAGTTCAGTAAAATGCAAGTTGTAAATACGACACTTTTCACACAAAGTACCTTGTATGCGTCACGAAAAACAAACAAAAGGGTCGCAGGGAAGGTGATGCGTCAGTTCCTTGCTTCGGGGGAGGTGACGCGTCTATTCCTTACTGCAACGCAGGGGAGGCGATGCGTCTGTTCCTTACCAGAGAGGAGGGGATGTGTCTGTTTCTTATTGCGTTCCGGTTACAATTCGACAAGATGGCGCCTCGATGCGCGGCGATGATCCGGTGCAATGCAAAATAATGGCGGCTCGATGCAATCCGACGATCCGGACGATGCGTGAACATTTGCAGCCGCCCGGCAGGTGCTGCAACGGTTTTCTCGGCAAAGCGTTGGGACCAGGTGCGGATGCGGCACGCATCTTCTCCGTAGCTCGGCGATGCGTCGGAATCGGTGCGGATGCGACACGCTTCTTCCTCGTGGCGTTGCTCTTCCAGCTCCCAACGACAAACAGTCTCTAGAGGTCCTAAACAGCAGCAGGCACCTCTTTGCAAGTTAGAATTCCCAGCAAGGAAATTAAGGGGAGCTGGTGGTGAAGACTTTGTGTCCCTGAGACTTCAGAACAGGAGGCAAGATCAGTTTCAAGCCCTTGGAGATCTTCCTTAAGATGACAAAGCAAACAGCAAAGTCCTTTTTCTCCTTTCCTTGGCAACAAGTAACCACTGCAGGCCAACCCTAAACAGAAAACTGCGCAGGGGAGTAATCTTCCTTAGCTTCTACGGTTCTTTTCCTTGGTGAAGGTTCCTCTTTATTTCCCAGAAGCGATCTAAAGATCTGGGGTCTGGTTCCCCCTTTTTATACACACATATCCTTTGTTCTCTGATGGCAGAGAGTGTATGTACTCAGCCAAAACCAGTTCTGTCCTCTCTGGTGTAGCTTCCTGGCAGGTGGAGACAGCATTGTTGAAAGCAGACTTGGCCCAGGCAGGTGAAAGGAATTCTCCTCACCCTACTCTAAATTCAACCCAGGTCCATTCAGCCCAGCCCTGACTCATCAGACTGCTGGAGCCGCTGCCTTCTCCCAGCCCCTGTCACTCACAATCCAGACATGCAATGCACAAACCTAGCAGAGGCACACTGGATGGTTAGGCAAAAACATACCTACTTTCTAAAAGTGGTATTTTCAAACACAGAATGTAAAAATCACCCACGCTAAAAGATGCACTTGAACATTTTGAGTTCAGGCATACTAAACTTTATTTTCCCATCTTGTTCCCTGGGTCAGTTATGTTTATGAGATGTTATAAGCAAACTGTCCATTCTGGCCTATGGGAACAGATGGCCTTGCAATAGTGAAAAACGAAATTGGCAGTATTTCAATACCAGGACATGCCACATACATCAGGGCATGTCCTACCTTTCACATACAATGCACCCTGCCCACAGGGTTACCTTGGGCCTACCTTAGGGGTGACTAACATGCAGAAAAGGGAAGCTTTGGGGACTAGCAAGAATGTACACTTGCCAAGTCGACATGGCAGTCCCAGACTGCCCACAGGCTCTGCAATGGCAGGCCTGACTCACATTTCACAAGCTGCCTCTTTGGGTGGCACAACCAGTGCTGCAAGCCCACCAGCAGCATTTGATTTACAGCCCTGGGCACACATGGCGCACTGTACTAGGGTCTGACAAGCAAATCATATAACCATTCATGGAATCACTAATCCATACAACAATTTACAAAAGGGAGCACTTGCACTTTGGCACTGAACAGCAGTGGCAAAGTGCCCAAAGCATCTAGACCAGCTAAAACACAGGAGGCAACAGCAAAAAATGGAAGGGAGACCCACGCCAATGGTGCCAAGTCTAACAGTTAGAGTATAATATCTTGATTTCTTTTTTTGAGACTGAAGTGCAGCTTGATGGTGATGCAAACAAATGTCCTAAACCAAGAGAGAAAATGCTATCTTTAACATGTGTTAGCCACAAAATCCTGTGGACATTGTCAAGGGAGAGGCAATCTTCTATCAGTCTCTGGGTAATATTCCCAGATTCACTCCTCCAGATCTCAAGTTTGGTGTCTCAGGATTCACAACTTAAAATCACAACATATTGTGAAGTCGGATTTTAAGTTGCAAGTCTGAAAATGGAAATTTTAGAAAGTTGGCTTAAAAATTTTTTTTAGCCATTCTTTGCCTGTTGCCTGTCTCTGAATACACGTCTGGGGTGGGTGACAGCTGGACTTTGTGCATTCCCTCTAGACATCCACACAAAAAGGGAGCTTAGGTGTGACTTGATTGGCCATCCACCTCTTGATCAGCCATCCTGTGCAGAATGGGAGGGAGGAGCTGGGCACAGCCTTACACTTACATTTAACTAGGCTGTGTCCTGTTCCTACACAAAGGGTTGCATAACCCCCTGTAGTGAGTCTCGAGCCTGGGCAGGAATGGAGGAGCTCTGTGCACTTCAAAGACCCTTCTTTGAAGTCTCCCCCAATTCAAAGGCACAACTGGGTATAAGTCCCAGAGCTCTGACACTACCACTTCAGTACACGTCTGGAAGCGTGAAAACTCTACCAGGAAGAAGGGCTGTTGTGCTGCTGAAGGACTGCCACTCTGCTGGATTGCTGCTTTGCTAGACTCCTGCCTTGCTGTTCTCCCTCCTGCCTGTTGTTACCCTGCCTGAGTGAGAAGGACTGTGCCTACATCACTTGAACGCAGAGTGACTCAGAGGGCTTGCTGGCTTCCTTCCTGACTTGAAGTCTCAGGGACATAAAGACTTCTAACTTACCTGCAGCTGCACCTGGACTCTGCCATCTGTGAGTCTGTCCTGCCAAGTGGTGCCCCCCCAGTCCTGCACCCTTGGAAATGAGGCCTAAGGTGCTTATTCTGCCAACCCATACATCCTCATCAGAACCGGCACATCTAACCCATTGAAGAGACCAGAACCAGTGTATCTTTGCCTTTGCGTGTTTCGGAGTCAGCACATTCTTATCGCTACGTGGAGCAGTCCCGGGACATTGACTTAAGAGCCAGCGCATCGCTTTCAGAGCTGATGCATCCTCTGCTTCAGGAGCAGAACCAATGCATAACAATTGGGACCAGTGCATCACCCTCAGAATGGATGCTTCACCGACTTTGCGTGGAGTAACCCGAAAGCTCCTATTTTACAGTTTTTTCTTTAAAAATTCATATCTCAAGTTCTACTTATTGGATTTTTGTCATCTTAGGGCCTGATTCCTAGTTGAATGGTTCTACATTGCGTTGGCGTCTGATTCACTGCTGCTGACTAGGCGATCCACCTGCCGTTTTACGATGTTGTCAGTTTGCTGTTCGAAAGACTGCCGGAGCTTTTCACAGACCTGTTCGACAGCAGTCAGGGGAAAGGAGCTATCATAAGGGCAGTACAGAGAAGTTTCACCGCCGTCTGAATTACAAGTTGGCTTCCGATGAGTCGACCATGGCAGTGGGATTGCCTACTTCAAGTCATCAAAATTGAAGGATTTAGGGTGCATACTCACCCATTTCCTTTTCTTCCCTTCAGTCTACCATGGGAATCATTTTCTCCAGGTCCTCCCTTCACAGCAGCATCTTGACTCCAAAGAAAATGACCCTTTTGGCAACGGAATCCAGGTAAGTCAGTTTAGCACTATTTACCCATTGACTGGACTGGGCACTTATGGTTCAGAGTCCAGCAATAGGAAAGTACTCATAGTAGGTATTTTTTCACGTGTCATGCATATGTGTATATTGCAGTCACAATATACACATCTGCATCGACATATCTGAAAAAATATACACCGCTGTCAGACATTAGGGGAGCCAGTGGGAACAACTAAATGTGACGGGCGGGACACCGCTGCCGCGGTGATGTTCTTTGGATCGCTGCCTTGGATGTACGGTGGTAAAACTGTCAAACTCGTAATCAGGCACATAATCTTGTTTTATTTATTAAATTAAGTGCTATTTTTCAAACTTGTTGTAGAACCTTTTGGTGTGGTGTTTTCACTGTTTTACTGTTTAAAGTGTTGCACAAATACTTCACACATTGCCTGTAAGTTAAGCCTGACTGTTCTGTGCCAAGCTACTAGAGGGTGAGCATTGATTAATTTAGGGTTGCCTGCATCTTACGCTGACTAGGATAGTGGTTGCTGCCTAACTAGGGCTCATGCCCTACTCAACCAATAACCCAATTTGTAAACATTTTCTACATGTAACTCCACATATATTGTTCTTGTTGAAATATATGTCTTCAGAGTACGCACATATGGAGTTAAGATAAATAAATCTATACCTCTCTCTGTGCACTTAATTCCTTGATATTTTGGTTTCAATATTTTGGTCAAAACATTGTGGTCACTCATTGGGGCATATCAACAACAACCGGCGATAATTATCTCTAAGCGCACTTAGCGCTAGGATAATTATCGCCGGCTAGCATGAATTTTTATCGCTGAGATAGCGTGCTATTAGCAACGCTTATCTCATCAGCGATAAAAATCCTCACGCTCACAGGCTAACGTGAGATTATCGCTGGAAACCCAGCAATAATCTCACGTTACCTTGTTGATAGGGACAGGCAAACTTAGCCATGATATCCTCCTTCCATAGGATATCATGGCTAAGTCAGAAAAATACCAGACGTAAAAAAGCAGCGTTAACCGCGGTTAGCGCTGCTTTTTTTGTCTCTAACAGGGTTAGCGACATTCTTGATAATAGGAGAAATGTCGCTTAGCGATATTTCTCCTATTATTTTACTCTGGAATGCCCCCTTTGCATCTCATTAGAGATGCAAGGGGAAGCGTCGAGTAAAAGGGTGCTAACATGCAAATTTGCATGTTAGCACCCTGTTGTAGATAGGGCGCTAGTTTTATCTCTCCTTTTCTGGCTTTTAAAGCCAAAAAAGCAGAGATAAAGCCCTTGTTGATATGCCCCATTGTTCCTTGTGTGGAATTCCAGACTACTACCAACTCTTTCGGCAACTATGAAGGTTAGAATTGCTTGGAAATAATAACTCAAAACCGAACACAAGAAAAAAATCTAGGGCTTTGTGATGTTGACTGCTAGAAACAATTCCTGTAAGAATTGCTGTTTTCATAAATAGAAAGGCAAAATAAATCAGAGAATATCGCTAGAAAAATAGAATTATCATTCCCCATTATTTGGCGACATTACCTATTTTTTACATGACAGCCAGGAAGATATTTGTTCCAAGCCCTTGGGCCATGACACTGACACCATGATGGAGCTTATAAAACTTTATAATACTTGAAAACAATGTCTCAATCTTAGCTCAATTCATAGAAGTATTGATTCCTAGTATTGGTGGTTGTTACACTAGCAGAAATATATTTATCTACAATGATTGATGAATTTTTCCTTAATACTTGGAGACACTTTTATTATCAAATACAATGATTGTAATAATTTAAATATGTATTAGTATTACTCTTCAACACTTCATCAGAAATGAGGTTTTCCCATAGGAGAAATCACGCAGAAAACCAATGTCAGCTTTAAAAGATATTTAGAAGGTGTTTATTCATTACATTCTATAAGCATTGTATTATTAAAGACTACATTTACCATGAACAAAGGGTTAATGCCCAGTTACTCACCGGTAATCTTCATTACTCCGAGTCCTGGTCTTCCCGTCCCATTCATAATCAGTGAGCAGCTTGTCTGCTCCCCAGAAACCTAATACCTAGCAGAGTCTTTAGCACTTCCCCCAATATGGTGCCACGGATGTATGACGTTACAACGCACACTTTTACAACGCATGCACTTACAACGCATTTTTTACAACGCATAATCCATTACAACGCACTACACTTACAACGCATGACACTACAACGCATTTTTAAAAACTACCTTTACAACGCATACCATTACAACGCATAATATTAAATTGCATTTAAGGTAAGTATTAGATAGTATAGGGGTAAAAACTACTTTTCTAACTCCAGGGGGTGCAACAGTAGGGTAAATGTTGGATAGTATAGGGGTAAAAATTACTATTCTAACTCCAGAGGGTGCAACAGTAGGGTAAGTGTTGGATAGTATAGGGGTAAAAATTACTATTCTAACTCCAGGGGGTGCAACAGTAGGGTAAGTGTTGGATAGTATAGGGGTAAAAATTGCTATTCTAACTCCAGGCGGTGCAACAGTAGGGTAAGTGTTGGATAGTATAGGGGTAAAAATTGCTATTCTAACTCCAGGGGGTGCAACATTAGGGTAAGTGTTGGATAGTATAGGGGTAAAAATTACTATTCTAACTCCAGGGGGTGCAACAGTAGGGTAAGTGTTGGATAGTATAGGGGTAAAAATTACTATTCTAACTCCAGGGGGTGCAACAGTAGGGTAAGTGTTGGATAGTATAGGGGTAAAAATTACTATTCTAACTCCAGGGGGTGCAACAGTAGGGTAAGTGTTGGATAGTATAGGGGTAAAAATTACTATTCTAACTCCAGGGGGTGCAACAGTAGGGTAAGTGTTGGATAGTATAGGGGTAAAAATTACTATTCTAACTCCAGGGGGTGCAACAGTAGGGTAAGTGTTGGATAGTATAGGGGTAAAAATGACTATTCTAACTCCAGGGGTTGCAACAGTAGGGTAAGTGTTGGATAGTATAGGGGTAAAAATTACTATTCTAACTCCAGGGGGTGCAACAGTAGAGTAAGTGTTGGATAGTGTAGTGTAATATTATGCGTTGTAATGGTAGGCGTTGTAATGGAATGCGTTGTAAAGGTAGTTTTTAAAAATGCGTTGTAGTGTCATGCGTTGTAAGTGTAGTGCGTTGTAATGGATTTTGCGTTGTAAAAAATGCGTTGTAAGTGTAGTGCGTTGTAACAGTTGCGTTGTAAAGGTTGTTCCCCTGGTGCCACCTATCAGGTGAGAATATAGGGGGAAGTGCTTCACACATCATCCTGAGAATACCAAAGAAACCCAGAAACAAAATCAATCACCAGAAACAAACCCCAGGGAGGGAGGGAAGGGCTCAGGAATGGGACGGGAAGACCAGGACTCGGAGTAATGAAGATTACCGGTGAGTAACCGGCAGTACCTCCTCATCCGTCTTCCCATCCCATTCCTAATCAGTGAGTCCATACCCAAGTACATGGTGATTGTAAGAAAAAAGGCCAGAAATGCAGTACGCAGGCCAATTTAATCAAAAGCAAGCAGAACAAATCATAAACCATGTACAGCAGACAAAACATGAGAGCCAAAGGCAGCCGAGGCCGCCATCCCCAACTGAATGGGAAACAAAGGTATGGGGAGAAGCCCACGTGGCAGCATTACAAATGTCACGCCATGGGGGCACCCTTGAACATGGTCCAGGAGGAGGAGACACCCTGGGTGGATCTACCCTGGACCGAAGTAGGGAGAGGACAGTGAGCGGACTCATAAGCCGAAACAACAGCACCCTTCACCTAACGAGTCAAGGTGGACAAGCAAGGATGAAGCCCCTTCCCAGAGATCGCATAGGTAACAAAGAAGGAATCAACCTTCCAAAAAGCACTGGTCCAATCCAAATAGGGCGGGAAGGCAAACAGGAGAACCAGCGACCACGGAATGGAGAAAGCATCGATCGCCAAGGCCAGCCGAGAGGGAACGAGGCTGCGAAAATGAGGAAGAAGGGCCGACTCCTCTGAGGCAAACAGATCCAGCCAGGGAAGACGGAATCGGAGGACAATCTTATCGAACAGAAGAGGGGACAGACACATGGCCACAGATGAAGGGAACACCCTGCTCAGAGAGTCCGCAGGCCCATTCTCCTTCCCCGGAAGATAGACAGCTCTCGGAGACAAGAGATTCCGCTCGGCCCAAAGACCGATCCTCTTGGAAAGGAGAAACAGAGACCGGCACCGCCCCCTTGACGATTCACATAGGCCCGAACAACCTGGTCATCGGTCTAAACAGAGACAGCACGGCCCTGAAGGAGATGAGCAAACCACAGCAGAGCCAACCAAACCGCCCGAAGCTCCTTCCAGTTCAAGGACTGGAGAAACTCAAATCGGGACCACCGACCCTGAGCCTTGGAAGCACCCAGGACTGCACCCCACCCCACGGCACAGGCATCGGTCGACAACACTATCACAGCTGGAGGAGGAAGAAGGTCAAACCCCCGGGAAAGAGACAGAGGGGACAACCACCATTGGAGAGCAGCCTGAATCCCTGACACAACAGGAATAAGAGCGTTGTAGTCCTGGGAGAAAGGATCCCAGTGGGCTAGGATGTGATCCAGGAGGGGATACAAATGCAGACGGGCCCAAGGGAGGAGATGCAGAGTGGAAGCTATCTCCCCTTGACTCCGCAACCAGAGCCGGGCAGTAAACTGGGACTGGGACAGAACCCACAAAAGGTGACGAAACAAATTCAACTGTCTCTCTTGGGAGAGGAACACCATCCCCAGATCCATTCGGAAGAGAGCCCCCAGGAGCTTCAGAGTCTGGGAGGGCAGCAAGGAGGACTTCTGGTGATTGATGAGGAACCCATTGGACTCCAGAAGACGACAGACCTGGTCCAAATCCGACAGAGCCTGAGAGAAAGAAGGAGAAACAATCAACCAATCATCGAGGTAGGGAAAAACCTGAAGACCCCTGGAGTGGAACATACCCACCAGAGGGGCCAAGAGCTTCGTGAAAACCCTTGGCGCAGATGAAAGGCCAAAAGGAAGCACATGGAACTGAAAGTGCTGGGATTCGACAGAAAAACGGGGATACTGCTGATCCACAGGATAGTTAGGGACATGTAGATAGGCATCCATCAGGTCCAGTGAAGAAAGGAAACACCCTGGTAGCACCAGATGCAGGATAAACAGTAAAGTCACCATTTTGAAAGTATGCCTGGGAATGTGGAGATTGACGCTCTTCAGATGCAAAACAGGGTGCAGGTCTGCCGTATCCTTCTTGGAGACCAGGAAGAGGATGGAATGAGAACCCCGGCCCCGCTCCAGAGGAGGAACCTCCACGATAGCCGCCTTTTCCAACAGAAGGCGCACGCCTCCAGCAAAGCCGCCCGACTCAGAGGGTGACGAGGCAGAGGAGTCTCCTGGAAGACCGGTGGGGGAGGATAGGAAAACTCAATCCGATAACCTGCTGACACCGTCTGCACTGCCCAGGCATCTGGAAGAGTCAACCATTGATGTACATAAAAGCGAAGGCGACCACCAAATAGAAAAGGCAGACTGTCATTGCTTTGGAGAAAGAGTGGAGGCAGAACCACCGGCCTGGCCCCGGGACTTGGCACCACCAGTGTCCCCCCGACCACGACCCCTGCCACGAAAGGGCTGCGTAGCACCCCTGGCAGAAGGAAAACCAAAGGCACGGTGGTAGCCAAACCCCTGCCCCGAGAAGGAGGGCGAACAGGAGCCATAAGCTTACGATTCTCTGCCGACTGTTTGACCAAATTCTCCAGCTGGGGCCTGAACACCTTGGACCCCACAAAAGGCAATTTGAGCAGGACAGACTTCTCAGAGGACCCAGTCTTCCAAGAACGCATCCAGATATGACGCCGGGCAGCAATCAAAGCCCCAGAAGCAGCCGCAGCGGCACACAAATTGTCAAAAGAAATGTGCGACAAATAGCGCACCTGCAGCTCCATGAGGACCAAAGAGAGGAGGCATCCTCCCCATCCTGCAAAAGAAGAGCCAAGGCCTGCAAATCTTTCAGTAGAGACTGGACCATATAGTTGGAGTAGGTTGTTGCCCTGACAGCAAAGTTGGAGGCAGCGCAAGAACGTTTCATCGCTCCCCCCACCCGTTTATCAACAGCGTCAGAAGGAAGGGCATCATCAGACAGAACCATGCCCTGAGTGGAAAGACCAGCCATCAAATTGTCCACCTTGACCGACTGAGGGAACTAAGTAGAAAACCCCTCCAATGGATAACGCTTACACAAAAAGCGAGGGAAGACAGACTTATCCACATCCTTCCACTCATGTGTAAGCACTTTGCGCACAGCGCCATGCAAGGGCAAGGACTCAGGAACCGGCTGGTGATATTGCGTAAAAAAGTCATCCTCCAGGACATCTAGCACAGGAGGAGCGAAACCCAAATTGCCAAGTACATGGTCAAACAAATCAGAGAGGTCCGCACCCGAACAAAGCGACCACGCACACAATCATACCCCTCGGCCCCCACATCGTCATCCGAGGGGTCAGGCTGAGTGAGAGACCCAAAGGCACTTTGGCAGGAGGGCCAGCTGCCTCCTGAGCCCAGAAAGCAGCAGCAACCGCCTCATTAATAATGAGGCACAGGGCATCCAGATTAGGAGCAGCAGATCCAAAAGCAGCGCAAGAATAGTGCAACAGGCGAAGAACAGGTACCAAACACAATCAGCAGAGGTCGGGGACCAACAGAAAAAAGACCTGTTTTAAAAGAAACGAAGTCCTAAGGCACCCGACCTCTCGCGCAACCAGGAAAGGGGCCGCCTGAAAAACCCCCAAGGGAGGCAGGAAATACCAAGAGGACACTCCGCGGCAGGGAATCAACAGAGGACCCGCGCCCGCTAAAGCAGGGCGTGACGGGACTGGCAGAATAGAAGAGGCCACTAAAGCAGGTTGCGTATATACAAGTAAGAAAGTAACATTTCAACTATATTGTACTGAGTACTCACAACCAGAAAGCACCAGGATCTGATCACAAAACCCCTGGTGTAAAAGTCAGATACCTTTAGGCCACAGTGACACATACCGTCTACAGTAGGGTAATGGCACAGGGAACACTCTGCCCATAAACACCATGACACTCCGCCGATGCAAGAGAAACAGGCACAAGCGGCCGCTAGAGCGGGCTGCGCACACCAAATTTAAATACATGCAAAATAGCAGAAAAGAACAAAAGCAGCCGCTAAAGCAGGTTGCCAAAAAAATAACAATAAAAATGGGAACGAAATACTTACCCGACCAACCGTCCTGCTAGGTAAAGAGAAACTGACGAAGTCAGAAAAAAACGAACAGGATGTTGTGTGACGCACTTCCCCCTATATTCTCACCTGATAGGTGGCGCCATATTGGGGAAGTGTTAAAAACTCTGCTAGGTATTATGTTTCTGGGGAGCAGAAAGCTGCTCACTGATTAGGAATGGGACGGGAAGATGGATGAGGAGGTAATGATGGAGGTCGGTGAGTGTAATGTTGGCGTTTCAGTTTCGAAGTGCCCACAACTCTTCTCTGGGAGGTAGTCTGCAATATTTCTTAGACATTAACTATGAGTATAGTAGCACATAGGCAAAGGAGTACACACAAGTGTGTGTCCCCTAAGTATTGTGGTAAATATAGCCTTTGCCTTTCTAATTTCTCCTTTCTGCCTGTTTTACGAGCAGTAGAAAACTGATCAATTTTCAAAGTTGTAATCTACTTCCACTTTACATTTTGTATAATCCCATTTTCACTGAGGTAATCTGCCGACATCTTGGCATTTCACTTTCTTTTAAACTCTATTGAGACCATTGAGAAACTCAGCCTTTTTGGTCAGCCCTGACTTTTAACACTCCAAAGCAATTGGAATGATAAAATCCCTTGATACCTGCTCCAGAAAGAGAGCAACCACTTGGTTCAGACTACTGGTCCCACACAACCGGCAAGTTTTAAAGACATGAATTTCCTGTGACAAAGCAGTGGACAGCGTGTGTCTTCAGTAAACCCTACAGCAATGTGGCAGCTCTTGTTCTTGCACTTTAATTTTTTTTTTTTACAGTCTTCATTTGAGCAGAAAAAGTACCGACCAATTAGTCCCATCTTCGCTGAGATAATCTCCTAATTTCATAATGTTTTGCTTTCATTAAAGCTCTTAAGAGGCGCTCAGCCTTACTTGGTGGCGCTGATTTTAAATGATGCAGAATTCAATAGATAAAAATTCCAAGAACCTTTTCCAGCCAGGGATGCAACCCCTTTGTCATAAGTTTCAAAGACAGGAGCACTGAATGTGGTAGCATATAGATATTCACAGGTGCACATTTTCAGTATGTCTCCCTAGTATTTGTGGTAAATGTACATGTGACATTTTTAGACAGGTGTGCTGGGTGCTAATAGGACAGTGCACCCTATTACAAATAATGCACTGTCCTCAAAGCAGCCACAAGCTCCTGCAGCCCTGGGGGAAGCACATTAGGGAAAGATGGAGCAGCTCAAGCAGAAAGTCTGTCTTGTATGTGTCAGCTGCCTGATTTCAAAGAGGGGCGAGATTCCCCTGCAGGTGGGTAAACCAAATGACTGCATCTGATTGCATGGGGATGTCTGTGGATTACCCCCTTCTAATCTCTCCAGAGGGCTGCCGTCAGGAGGTCCACTTCTTTGTGGTGCACAGTCAACGATCATCCTGGCAGTCTCTTTCTCTGCACCAGCGTCCATAATACAGCACAGACTCAGAGGCAAAGTGATTCCCTTATTTGAATGGGGCCACACCCATGCAAATGAGGGAATGACCTTGCAAGATAGCTCTGGGGCACGTTTAGTGCCAGCCTATCAGTATTACAAAAGGGGCAGCACAAGAGCCTGTGGCCTGTTCTATAAGACTAAAGTGCCCTGGAGGTGAAGAAAAGGAATGCACATGCCTGTAGCACCTCTGAAGCACTGTATGTTATACAGCCACTGAGTCGTAGTACATAACGGGCATGCTCTGCCGGTTTGTGTCATGGTGCACCATTAAAGAGGTGTGCCAGGAGCAAACAGTTACAGTGCGCCCTATTACATGTAATATGCTGCCCCCAGGGCAGCCACAAAATCATAAAAGTGAAAGTGAAATAAGGAGAGGCTTAAACTCCATTTTTTGGTCTCGCATAGGCAGCGCATGCACTGCCTCTACGAGGCATCAAGTAGTCGGTATTTGTGGTGAAACTCCATCCATTGCGTTTATATTTGTTTTTTAGCTTGCCATTGGTTACATCTGGCATTGCTCTTTTTATGTAGCTCATTCATTGGCTGGTGGTCTAAAACGTCACTTCCGTTTTGCTTCCCTTTTGCAGGCAGCAGCACTGACCAACTACAGTTTAGTTCTGCTGCTCCGCATTATCTACTCATTTTGTGACTACTTTTCCACCGCCGTTCACCACTAGCTGCCGAGTTTGGAAGTGTTGGCTATGCTTTTAAAACACGTTGTATCACATGACTTGGTTTAAAGAATCACATGACTTGGTTTAAAGAATCCGTTGATTTCAGGATTAAAAATCAGGGCCGGAAACATGGTGTCATTCTGACACTGAGTAATCTGGTAACCCTTGCTGCGTTTCTACGCTTTATTGTATGTCTGCACGCACAAAGGATGCTTTGTGGTATTGCAAGCAGCCATTTGTTATGAACTCTAACATAAATAGAATGACTGAGCACAGGGCCAGATTTGTGTCCGTCTTTTAGCCAAGCTGACACCACCACGAGGCAGTTTGGGATGTTACAATAATAATAGTAAACATCAGTTTTCTTCTAATTGCGATGCAGAGATAAACATGCACTAAAATAGTTGCATGTAAAAGCATGATACAAGTTCCTGTAATTCCGGCTTGCTGACATGACTAAATTGCGTGCCCTTGGACGTCTCAGGTTTCTGTCCCTCGGGACCCATCGCTGCTGTCACTGAAATCAATTTGATACAAGCTATTCAACATTAACAATGCCATAAGGAGTGAAAGCCTATATGGGCGAAACAGATAGTTTCTTCGACATTTTGGATAGTTTGCAAGTTTACAGCACTTTGGAACTGGTGAACCAGGTGTGAGTCTCTGCATTGGCTCTACATCCTGTGATTCTGGGCAGATCACTTAATTTCCCCCTGCCTACAAAAAATGAATGTAACGTAATTGGTGCTCATGTAAAAAGCGCTCCAATACACTCGGGCTAAGTTTGCGCTGACCAGAGCTTATTGGAGCTAAATACATTGACCCTAAGCTTCCTCATTCTGAGCAGCGTAGATTCCATTATACATGACTGACACATGACTGACTGACTATACCAGACCTGCACTAGTCTTCCAGATTTAGCGCCATATTGGGGACACTCACCTAATTTCATTCATAGTGCCTGCTACTACACTCCGCAGTTACCAGTGATTAAGGGAGGGCAGACAAGAAGAGTAAGTTCACTGTTCCCATAGTGCCACTATCTACTTTCAGAGCTTATTCTGCCCTCAGTGAACTCATTCTTCTCGGTTTGAGAACGTACTTCCCCGAATGACCCTGCAGTAGTCTGATTTTACACTCACTGTAATGTCTGCAGTCCTGTCCATGTTTGTTTCAGAGCTCTCTGTCCCTCAGTGGCCATGCATCTGCAAGGTTTATGTACTCGCTGTGCCATTCATGGCTCTATCCATGTCTAGCTTCAGAGCTCACTGTGCCTTACTTGATACTATCCATGTCTGGTTTCAGAGCTCACTGTGCCCAGAGTGAGGCTGTCTGTGTCACGTTTAGATCAAACAGTCCCTCCGTGACCCTGATTTGGTCTACGTTTTTCTCATTGTATCAATGGCCATGTCTACCTTCAGAGCACTACGTGATCTCTTCCTTGTGTGGGTTCTGATCCCCGTGCCCCCAGTGATACTGTTAATGTCTGATTTTGAAGCCCTTGGTGCCCTACGTCACCAGATTCTTGTCTGGGTTCAGACTCCCTGTGAGCTCTGTGATTCTGTTTAGATTTCAGAGCTCACTGAACCCGGACAAGGACGAGATGACGTAGAGCACAGACTCCATGTCCCTCATGGATCCTGTTGATGCCCCTTTTATGATCTGTTTCTTGTCTGTGCAACAGGAAAGACTGTCAAAGAAGCAGAGGGAAGCTTGAGGGAGACAGTGGGTTGCTACTTTTGTGGGCATGGGCAGGTAGAGTGCTGGTGGCCACCACCATTTTCAGACTATCAGCCTCCAGCACCACTGCACATAACAGCTAGCCTTTATGTTTGTCTTACTGTCTCCATGGGATTGTGATGAGACAGCCTGGTGTGTGGTTGTGCCTCAGACTTTATAGTATTCTCAAGTCCTAGTGATGTTGTGATGGGGAGCACGCTATAGGCATATGGGACTGAGGGAGCATGGTTGGTGAACGCCTCCTTGCACCAGCCAGCTTGTTCTGAAGGTGAGGAGTCAGATCACATGAGTTTTGTTTTAAAGGATGTGGAATCTGCTGCCTGGAAGTGGTGTCTTTGTTCCCAGTATACTAACTACTGTAAATATTAGCCAGCTATTTCTTGGCTAGCACACACCTCAGTCTTGTGCTTCGCACAACCAGAACAAGCATTAGCAAAGCCAATGGTTGTGCATACGAAAGGTATTGCCTTTGTCAATATTTGTTACCTATGATTTACAGCAGCAAGCCTGTTGTGCACCGTGGCTGAAAATAAAAACATAAACTCTATGATGTTGCCATCTCATAAGCAACAACTATAAGTTTAAAGTGCGTATTTGCGCTCCACTTACAGGTTTTCAATACACATAAATAAAATGTGTTGTCATTTACAATGCCAAGAACTCAAACTCTCGCAAATGCGAGACCTATTGCATTGAAAATGCTTGTTCTCTGTGCAGGTGGCACCCGCATACACAGAAAAAGAGGAGACAGAGAACCCTCTTTAGGCAGGTGCAGTTAGTGCCTGCACCCACATGCAGGGGAATGTCTGCAGGTTCCACGGGACCCCATTTTCCCACATGCAGCGGTCCGACTATGGGAGCTCACTGACTGCCCCAATTTTTTGTGACAAACGGTCAGTGCTCCTTCTGATGGCCTCTTGGCCTCTGCACCGAAGTCCATAATAGGGTATGAGTGCAGAGGCAAAGTGCTTCCCTCATTAGCATGGGGCCACGCCCACTTTGCAGCTGAGGGAAAGCCTTGGCATGATAGCGATGGTGAAGCATGTGCACCAGTGTTATTAGTATTGCAGAAGAGTGTCCACAAGCATCTGCAACCTCTTTTATAATACCACTGTGCCCCAGGGGCACAGAAAAGTGGTGCACACACCTGTTGTGGTCCTGAGGCACTGTTTGTAACACTCCTGCAGCGAATTAGTAACTCGTTTCATCATGAGCACTGCAATAATTGACTCCAGGGGCCTAATGCAGGCCCCTTTTACCCCTTGGTACAGGGGGACACCCCCCTGTAGGGACCCTCATTCAGTCTATAGCCTGTGAATATGGGTGAGATATGGGAGTCTCAGTCTGCACGCAGCACTCACTCTAGGAGCAGATCAGCGCGGCCCTCTTTCCTCCTGACTCCCGTTACCGTATAATACGCTGTAAACACTGATATGTGTATCTTACACAGAGAATTGTAATTGCGCTCTCACTGCTGCAGCCATTTTGCGCATCACTAGATTTTCTGTGGAACCAGTCGACGCCCTGCCGTAGGATCCTGGAGGTTGCACTTGCAGTGGTTCAAGGACAGGAGTACAAAGGCCCTCATAACGCAGCAAAAGGTAGATGGGAGATTGAGGAGATAGTAAGTAAGAGGCAAGGTGTGCGCATGCAGGTTTGAACGTTAGGGTCATTTCTCGTTCGATGCCTGTGATCATTGTCAGCAAGGCAGCATGACATTCCTCAACTTTTGCATTGGGTTTTCAAAGCATGTGTTTGCACTAACGAGAGGCAAAGGTTTGGTTTCAGTTAGGTGCTGCGGTTCATTGCGACATCAGTATGAGTGCACTCTGTAGATTGTGCATCAGAATGTTCCTAAAAGTAGTTTGCGACATCAGCAAAAAAATATGAATGTGAGAGTGCCTAGGCTTGTTAGTATAACTACCAAATGCGAACCGAAAGCAGCATTTTGAAAACCTGATCCAAATCGAAACGAGACTTTTTAAAAATATGTTCCATATGCACACCATTCTTGGGAGAATTAAATATAAACTAGAATAGGGAAGGGCAAGGACACACATAGAGAGAGCAATATAGCAAGAGCGGCAAAGTAAAGGGAGAAGGAGGTAGAGATGATGTAGAAATATATATGAAGTGGGGGAGAGGTAAAGTAAACAGAACAAGCATTGGCATAGCCAATAGGTCTCGCCTTTGGGACCTTATAAGTGTTTAGCTATGCAACAGTTGCATAACTAAATACTTATAAGGTCCCAAAAGCGAGACCTATTGGCTATGCAAAGCGGCCATGCGGCCGCGAAAGTGAGAGTGATCGCAATCACGATCAAACATCGAAGCGGCCGCGAAAGTGAAAGTAATAGCGGTAAAGCGCGGCGCGCGCTCCCGCGCACATGCACTGTACCTCTAGGCTGGCCTGGTTGCACTTTTTGGAGCCCTCTCAATAAGTCTCGCCAGACCAGCGCATGCGCTGGGTCAGGCGAGACCTAAAAAGGTGAGGTAGGCAGAAGGAAAGATAAAGAGAAGGAAAAAAGGCAAATGCAGGTACAGTGTAGATTAAGAGAGGTAGAGGAATAGGTATGGTTTTAGACTGCTACAGATGGGCAAAAAGAACCAGGGTTAGGGAGAAGGACATGTAGAGAGAAATTAAGGAGGGCAGTTCTCCAAGGGGTGAGATAGAGAGATAGGTAATGTAGAAAAATAGGTTAATTGGAGAAAGAGGTAAAGACAGAGATAGAAGTAGACAGAGAGGCCTGAGGAAAATCAAAGAAATGCAAGATAGAGAGAGAACAAAATGAGAACAGGTGTCAAAAATGGGTCAGATAAAGAGAATAGTCAGGAAGAGACAAGGGTAGCGAGAGAGAGAGGTGGAGGGTAAAAATGTTAAAGTGTTGTAAAGTGAAAAAGGGAAGTTGAGAGAAGCATGAAATGGAGAAAGAGAGATGAGGTTTTAGAACAGAGGCGGAGAGTTGTGTGATAGGGAAAGATGAGGCAGTGAGGTACAGAGAGATAGTTAAGGTGGAGGGGTGAGTTGAAATTGTGAAGAAGGTCTAACGTGAGCTAAATGTTTGTGTAAGAAAGAGCTGGAGTGAGAGGAGTAGATGAGCATATGATAGAGAAAAAGAGGTGGAGGTAGAGAAATACAGGTAGCCAGAAAGGAGTGTTATATTTATAGAGGTAAAGGGAACAGAGGTTGAAAGAGGGAAAGCAGAAGTTTAGAGGTTAGTTACCGAACTAAGGGGCATATTATCAAGACAGGCGATAAAATTATCGCCGCTTTAGCGGCAGAAAACTGCCTCTAAAACGGCGATAATGGACTTGATAATATGCTCTATGGAATTCCAATTGAAACTCAGGTTAGATGTCCTTTACATCTAACATGGGCTTCAATTGGAATTCCATAGAGCATATTATCAAGCCCATTATCGCCGTTTTAGCGGCAGTTTCCTGCCGCTAAAGCGGTGATAATGTTATCGCCTGTATTGATAATATGCCCCTAAGTGGTATATTTACAAGGTCTTTATCTCCCCTTTTTTGGCTTTGTAAAGCCAAAAAAGCGGAGATAAAACCAGCGCCCTGTCTACTAAAGGGTGCTAACATGCATAATCGCATGTTAGCACCCTTTTTCCCAACGCCTCACTTTGCATCCCCAATGAGATAAAAAGGGGCGTTACTGGGCGTACCCAAGATGGACTACCTTGCAAATATCGCTGATGTTTACATCACGATATTTACAAGGCAGCCCACATGATTTTAGCACACATTAGATTTTGGCAAAAAAAGGCAGTTTTCGCCAAAACCTAACGTCTGCTAAAATCCTGACTTAGCCATCCCTAACATAGGGGGTGGATTATGCTGATATGACCTATCAGCAAGATTATCGCCCTTTTACAGGGAACATCGCTGGAAAACCAGCGATGTTCCCTGCAAAAGGGCGATAACCTCGCTATCTCTGGCATTTTTATCGCCCTGGAGTAACGCGTTGTTAATAACGCGCTACCAGGGTGATAAATACTAGAGATAGCCTGCGATAATATAATTATAGCTAAGCACGGCCAGCGAAAATTATCGCTGGCCGTTGTTAATATGCCCCTAACTGTGAAGCAAATTGAGGGGTTAGGTAGAGAGCGTGAGCAGGATCATTGATAAATGTGAGGTAAGTGTTAGGCAGAGAGAGACATGAGATATAGAAGTGTGGGGGAGTGATGATGTAGAGAAAGAGTTAAGAGAGGTATAGAAAGGTAAGGTAGAAGAGATGTGAACAGAAAGTGAGAGACAGAGATGCGAGGCAAGGACAGAAGTTGTGTAAGAATTGAAGTAGGTGGAGGAGAAATACAGGGAGGTGAGATAGAAAAGAGCAGTGAGGCACAAAAAGAGGGATGAGGTAGAAAGAGAGAGACAGATTATGTAGAAAAGGATCAAGATTATAATAGAATTAGAGGGAGGCAGAGGTGTTAGAGGGAGAGGAAATGTAATGAGACAGGTAGAGATATGAAGTTGAGGGAGGTATATTGGGTACAGAGAGGTGAGGTAGACAAAGGGTAGGTAAAGAGAGCTGACCAAGAGAAAGAGAATGAAGAAAAAGATAGAAAGAGGTTAAGAAGGAAAGTTCAGTTAGAAGAGGTGAGGTGAAATAAGGTAATGGAAATGACACAGAATGTTTTGTTCTCCAATTTAAATCCCACTAACTGCCTGAGAGTGTGAGGGCTAATGCTGGGCAGGCTAGTCATGCACAGTAATGACCAGATTTATCATCACTTCGCACCAGAGCAAAGTTATGAAAAGTGAAGCAAACAGGCACAAAGTGTTGATTTTAGTTCACTTTCCACAGCAAAATTATTTTTGCATTAGAAGGTGCGTACAAGTAATGCAAACCAATACTTTCGCTGCTTTGATATACTTTACATCAAGGGGGCATCCCAATAATGGTACATGGTTTTTAATGCAAAGCCCTATCTACCAACATTTGTAGGCAGAGCTTTGCACCAATAAAAACACATCCTTCAAGCAGGCGCAAGGTTTCATTTTTCCAAATGTTTCTAACTTTGCATGTATGCTAGACCGTAGAGCACACATGAAAAGTGGGAAACATTTAAAAGTATGTCTAAGCCTAGTATTTTGTATGGTGAGGGTACGCTTTCAGTACAGGACCCATTCTAGGCTCACTCAGACATCTAGACTAAGGGTGAGCAGAACTCACTGGGTTTTATTCCGTGGAATTCCACAGTTACCTAAAAACTCGGCGAGATTCTGCAGAGTTTTCTTTTCATACTGATGTTTAGCACTGGGAGCTTGTTCCGTGCTGTAAAATCATCGCAAACAGCAACACACGGCACACCAGAGGGCAGTGCTTCATTCTCCCGCTCAAGTAGATTTTCTACTTGAGCGGCAGTTTTCAGAATCTGAGCAGCAACTTTCTCAATGTGAGCAGTTGCAACCTACCAAAACCGCCTGCATTGAGAAATCTTGCCAGGAGGTGGTCTGGCACTCGGTTTTTCTCACTCAGGCACACCAACTTAAAGTTGGTGTGCCAAGCGTGAGAAAAACTCCTCCACGTATTTGTTGGCGGCATTTTTGTCAAACTCTGTGAACTCCGCCAGTGGAGTGGAGTTTACTGCCCACTCCTAATCTAGACATCTTTGAATTAAGGTTCAAATATGTGTGCTGGGCAGCCTGAAAATGTGCCAGAGCTTTGAAAGAGAGTGACAGCGCAATGCCTTAGCAGATGGGACACCTTCCTCTCTATCTCTTCTACACCACACAGTACAGGATCTTGAGTTGATAAACTGCTTTGTGTGAAAAAAATTGAAAATTTGCCCCCAAGATATTTTTAGGCATGCTCAGCAGTCATGTAAGAAAACGATGTTGTTTTTATAAGCAATTTCCTATCATGCTCATGCCTTGAAACGTCTCTGGTTTTACACAGCGTAACAGTCAGCATTCTCATTAGCTCTTATGCTTTGGCAAGTGCTTAAAACCCTAATGAATCATTTCAGTATCAAGAGTCTGAGCCTGGACAAGTGACACTGCAGTATCTTAAGTGAGTACTCTACAGAGAGCTACTCACAGGTCTCATTTCCTGTTCTATCTTTGGACTTTGGGTCATCATGCTCCTATGTTTTAGCCATGGGGCAAAGTGCCGAATTATATAATTTTCTATGAGTTAGCCAACCGTGGGATTTTGATAAAGAGCACTGACTTTTGAAAAACCTGTGTCAAAATCAAATGTGGACCATGAAATCTCTAGCAGGGTGGTTCCATAGCATAGAAGGATGTTCTCGATTTATGACTGAATGCTTGGTGTGCATGCATGTCCAAGTGCAGCCATACAAGTCTGTGAAAGGTGAACCAATGCAATGTGTCCTTAGCTCACACCGACTGATTGGCCATGTGCCTGCGGTTTACATCTGCGTCTCTCTTGCTTGATGATGTATTTCATCAAGCATGCCTGCTAAACACCTGTTACGGATTTTACTCATCAGTTTTTAAAGTAGTAGATGACGAGAAATGTGCTTTAAAATTCCCAGAAACACTCTGTCAACTTGCACAATAAGTTATCAAGTACTCAAATGCCTCATAGATTCCTTTTCAGAACCTATGAAGTTTTAGCAAGTTGATGTGGAAATGTGCTTTAAAATGCACAATTTATCCCATAAAAAAAAAAAATTCTGTCGGTGAAACCAACCTCGAACTCCTTTGAGACCTGCTCACTCACTGTAATTCGCAACAGAGAGAGCAACCAGTGTTCGGGGCTCTGCAAAATACTAGGCCTGGGTGGAGTTCGCAGAGTTGTGCTACATGAAACTCCGCAAAGTGAAACAAAAACCTCTGCCGCTCTCTGCAAGCGGCGGAGTGAGGTAAGTCATGCTGCTCGCCCTGAATTTTAGCACTGGCCATTTGTCGGCACTGTAAAATCAGCACGACGGGCACCACATGCAGTGTAATAGGGTACAGCGTCTTTCTGCCGCTCGAGAAGATGTTCTACTCAAGTGGCAGATTCCTCAACATGAGCAGCAGTTTTCTCAATGCAAGCAGTTGTGACCTGCCGCGACCGCCCGCATTGAGAAATGTTTCCCGGAGGTGATCTAGCATTGGATTTTCCTTGCTGGTGCTCACCAAATTAACTTTGGTGAGCTGCGAGAGAGGAAAAACTCTGTGCCGCTATGGAAAGTTTTTCTGAACTCCGCACTCTATGTGGAGTGCAGAGTGAGAAAAACTCTGCAAACTCTGCGAGTGCAGTGGAGTTTACCGCCCATGCCTACAAAATACTGCCACACTGTCAGCTGCCAGTGACCCAGTATTCTAGTGAGCTGGTCCACGAAGTGGAACAGAGTGGTGCAAGCAGTGGCTTTGTGCGACACGCTTCTAAGAAAAGCCTTGTGCCTTAGCACTTAATTTTCCTCAATGTAAATTACGTTAGGAGAGGAGGATAGAAACCAGGATGAACCCTCAACTGCTGCAATGCCAGTGGTGGAAGTCAGCGTCCAGCCGCGGCCGCTGCAGGTAAGAGCGGTGGGGTGGTGGGCCCGGATGGGGGGATTTCGAGAGACAACAGTGTGGGAAAACTATTTATTCAATTTTCCCTTGTGGTTGTATTTTGAAACTCTCCCCCCACACCCTCCCCCCCAGCCGGCCCCACTGCCACACCGCTCTTACCTGCAGCGGCCGCGGCTGTCGGCGTCCTTCAAAAATGCGGGACGTACTTTTGGGGAAAGATGGCAGCATCCCCTTAGAAAATGATTGGCACACGCCCCTATTATTAATTAATTAATTAATTTATTTATTTACTAATCATGTACTACAAATTAAGCACTGCGGTGTACAGTTTTCTTTTTTTACCTGTTTTAAATCATGTTTTCAAATGCAATGTTAGTTTCTTGCTCTTACTTTTATCTATGTATGTGCCTTTACATTTTTTTGATCTAAGATACCTTCCCTCCTTTATGGCTTATATTTTGATCATCTAATCAAGTTTCTCATTTCGGGAATGCATTAATTCCCTGCCATTTGTCACCTCTTCTGCTCGCCTCATTGCCTCCACTGTCTGGCTTTCTTATATCACACTTTCAAGCAATGTTTTTTTCATCTCAAAATAGTAATTTTCTCAAGCGCAGGCTAATATGGGTAGCTACTTTAAACACTTTATCTGGGTCACTTTCTAACCCGATGTTTGTAGAGTCTTGAATATCTCCTAGCGGTAGTTTTGCTCGTTTATGTGAGCTGTGTAAAACATGCATTCTGCCATGCAATGATTTATTTTATGTAGTCATGTGTTTAAAGTATTTATCAAATCACAAATGCAGTCTGACCATACAGATGGCAGAAATGTTTAGAAAGCTGACCAAAACGTTCATCCAAAACGTGCAATAATACAATAAAACAGGTTTCAGTTGACTTCCCCAACGTTTTTTTTTTGGGGTGGGGGGGGGGGGGGGAGGGGGGGGGCAAAATAATAGTTGCAATTTTACTGCGATGATTCTCGGAACTTCTGACGTTATGCCGAGGTAGACCGTGGTAAATATGTCTGCTCGCAAGCATTTGCACAAGACGCACTGTTAAGTGTTAAAAAGTGTTTAAATGACACAAATAGTTCATTTTTTGGTTCAGTCGGCACTTCAGCAACATGTCAGTGATGGACTCTGACCTCTTAGTGTATGTTACGCGAGAGCTCACGCACACATACGCACATACATAAAAAACTGACAAAGGGAAGCATAAGTGAAAAATGACTCCTGGTCAGTGGCTATTGATCTGTAATTGTTAAAATCCTCTGTGTACCTGAGCCAACCCCTTCCCGCCCTACTCCCGGGCACTCAGCCTGTCTTGCCAGGCAGCTTAGCTAATTGTGGCCACAAATGGAATCATATTGTGTTGTAACCTCGGCTCATTAAAGCGCCGGGCCTGACAGCTCTCTCTACTACTTGTTCTCACTAATGAAATGGGAAGATGACACACACTCTGTCTCGCGCACCGACAAGCCCTCTCCTAATTGCCCAGAGGTGGCTTTCCGTGAGGCAGCTGCGGAGTGTATGAAACAGGAGCGGTATGGGGGGCCTTCAGAGAAATGTCAGCTTGGAAGGGATGCAATAATTGCACCGACTGCTCGTGGGTGAAGGCTCCTCGACTGACGGTGGTGGAAGGATGACTGTGGCAGAGCTAGAACAGTCATTCAGCGAGCGGTGACATTTGTATTCTGGGAACTTTGATTAGATTCCGGGTCAGACTGGCCATTCTGCCGGTGTGGCGTATCCCCAGGGGGCTGCTGGAGGTGGAACTGCTCTCGCAGCTGGATGGTGCGAGGGTTCCACTCTTATGTGCCAGATTCAACAGAAGCGGTGCTGTTTCCCATCTCTCGCCATCCCCACCAATGACTAAAGGAAGCCAGGGGTAGAAGCAGGGAAAGGGCAATGGGATAAGAGAGAAAGAGAGACACAGACAGGGCGCCACACTCTACTCGTCACTTCCGGGGTCAAGGTCTGCAAGTTTTAGTGGATCTCTACAAGGCAAAGTAATGCATTTAATAATGTCATTGGAACAATGAAGATAACTTTCAATTGCGAAGTGATATTCCTTATTGATATCCCTGTATAACCAACTCTCTAAGCTTTGTCAGGTAACTGGAATTTCATGAAAGCTAAACATAAAGCAACATGATTATCTTGCTTAATACATAGGCGCTTACGTATCTCCCAATGTGCAGGATTGCTACCTCAAGCAGTGTCACTATATGCTCTTTTGTGGAAGATGACTATGGCTTCTTCTTGACTTCTGTGGCACTGAGAAATCAGGAACATATTTAACCTTCTGTGATTCCTTACACCTAGCAACATATACACAAACTGCAGATCTAATACCTTAAAGACGACATTATCAACATTTATATGCATGTGAAACATCGTCTGGAGAATAGGAACTGTTAGTAGAACAGAAAACTGCAGTCTTCAGAGTTGAAATAAATGCGCAAATAAATAATACAAAGTTATTTTTCAAATCTCACAAACATTCAAATACTTCTCTGTAAAACAACATATCCACAATCCAACAGTTTAGTAATCTGAGATCTTTTGACTCTTAAACACCAAAATCCATGTAGTGTGCTCCAACTAGGTTACCATGAAATATAATTTATGCAGGCATAATCTTGAAAAATTTGCAGCATTTCGCATTATGATTGTTACAGAATAAACTAAAGTACGCAATGGAACCAAGCCATGTAATTGAGAATTTGTTTAGGAAAAAAAACCGGAGGATGGGAGAAAAGCAAAAAAATGGAATGCAAAAAGGAGTTGCTTGAGTCAAGCTTGATCTTGTGCGTCTATTAACGTGAAACACATTTTGCGCTAACTTCACTCAAAAAGACTGCAGGAGCTCTGGGTGAGGTCACTTAGCATTGAGATGGTACTGTTGAAGGAGCTACCGCCAATGATGAAGCATGCCATTTTTATTGTGTCAGGAGTTACATGCTTATAAATGAAATATATTCTTTTGAGATGTTCCAATATGTGTGTATATATGTATGTATATATGTATGTTTTCTGAACAAGCCTGAGCCTCACAGTCTTTTGATGTTTTTTGTAGGTGAACAAGGAGGTAATATTGTCTCAGGCTGATCATAAAATGATAATGTACAAAGGGTGTGCAGTTCCTAAATACGCATAATGGGGGATACTATTGGTATCACACACATAGGAAGAAAGGTTGGAGGAATGTGAATATTCAGGAGCAAGAGCCCTCACCCACCCATTACGGTGGCAAGCTTCATCAGCGGGTAGTGCCATGTTGGGCTGGCACTGCAATGTTCAAAGGGTACCTCGAGGAGGCTCTTTGCTCGAGATTTTTAAAGATGTTTATGCCACAATGAGCTTGAAGTGAGGGTGTTGAATGTGTAGATTGGAGAAAAAAAGTGAGAAAGTATAAAAATGACGAAGTAGCCACCTAATGACTGCTTTATTATGTTGGTGTCTAGCAAATTAAACCCAGTGCAGAAATATATATATATATTAGAAAATGGGTTTTAGTTTGACTGGGGAATGAGCTCTAGGCAAGCAGCAACCACAATCCTAGTCAGGGTAAGAAGCAGGTAAACCCTAAATTAACCTGAGCTCACCCTCTGGTAGCTTGGCACAGAGCCATCAGGCTTAACTTATAGGTGTAAAGTATTTGTGCAACATTTCAAACAGTAAAATAGTGCAAACACCTCACAGAAAGATTCCATCCTGTGCTAGACAAATAGAGCTTAATTTAAGAAATAGAACAAGACCAAAACAACAAAAATCCAATATGTAGAACTTGAGCTATGGAATTTTAAAGTTTTAAAGTAAAACTAGCGCAGAGAAGCATAACGCATTGAGGGGGTGTGGCTACGACTCTGCTGTGTGCCCGTGGGTAACTGCTCTGTTGCTAAGCGGCCCTGGGCTCGGTGACCAATGGGGTATGCTTGGAGCCCCCACGGTGCCGCCTGCGAGGTCCCGGACTGCGGCCTCCCTCGACCCGGCTGCCGGCTGGTGAGACATTTAAGAAGACGTGGTGCGCACGGGCACCGCCTTGATTGCCTGTGTTGCCTCGGCCCGCGCGGCGTGGTTGTGGTGGAGGGGCCACCCACTGGTGTGCCAGAGACGACCGCTGGCTGAATTGGCTGCCCTCCACTAGCTGCGCGGTGTTGTCGTGGTGTGTGCAGCCCCTCCGCCGGTGGACCAGATAAGGTGAATGTTTGACCATTATTACTCTTGGGTGCGCCCGCTGGTGGGGGAGGAGATGTGACTGGAGCCCTGGCTGCGCTGCCGGCAGGCCGAGGGGACGAAACTATTCACCGGACCATTGACACTCACCGCAGGATGGGTGGCGGGACCATACATGGCCGCACTATTTGGACGGACATAATTGCTGTTGTCCGTGTGGCATGCATTTGGGGCGAGGACCCCCCCCCCCCCCCCCCCGCGAGAGATTGCCTGCCACATCCCACAGGCCATTACTCAATTCCACGGGCGTTCAAATGTTGGTATAGCGGATGGCGCTAGTGAATGCAACTACATACTGAACCCTATTAATGGCTCATGAATATTCCACACCCTGCTAGTGCTTCTGTGGGAGCTGAGTGGTGCCGCCTGGGAATCCTATGACTTGGTCTTGCCTGCTGCATGAGACCTGTGAGGCTGCTACTCCTTCACAGCTGTGATTGAACAGGAGCTGAGACGCGACTCTGATATCCAGCCTGTCGTGCCCTGAGGCGGTGGGTGGCCGCACGCTGCTGCCCCGGCGCGTGCACGGACTACCTGGTTTGCTCCAGGAGGCGTGCTCATCGATGCCCACTGCAGGATGCAACACCAACCCTGACCACGCGGGATCTCCTACTGAAGTGAACTGACGCCCTACTGTCTCCTGAGGCCTGGACGGCTGGGATAGGCGGCTGGCGGCCGGATTGCAGAGAGGCCATGAGTGAGTGGTGGGCTGGGCCCCACGACCTCAGTTGCGAGCCATAGAGCGTTGGCCAACTGCGACCTACTGTTATCGAGCCGAGGCTCACAGCACTACTTCTGCCCTAGAGATATTGTGCCATACACCTGCTGGACGTGGTGCATGGCGGATATACGCGTCCTGTGCCTGATGTCGGGCGGCACCCCGGAGCGTACTGGGACGGGGGGAGCGCAGAACCTACCACCGCCGTCCAAGTCTAAACTGGTAAAGATGGCAAAGCAGGGACTCACGGATCAGACTGTAAACAAGCTAGACGCGGTGCCTGCTACCATGGAGTGGCTGGAGGAAACACTCAACCAGACCCGCACCTCCCTGGAATCCAAAATTGACAAGGTAGCCATTGACCTTACCCACCTGCATGCTGATCATCGGAAACTAACAGATCGCAATACTGCCTTGGAGTCTAAGCTTGCTGACATCAAACCACAGGTGACACAAACAGATAAGCACGTGCAAGATTTTCTGAACCGTGTGGAGTTCCTGGAAGAAAGAGCTGAGGATGCCGAGGGGCGGGCATGATGCAATAATGTGAGCATAATAGGCATACCGTAATGATGGGAAGGGAGAGAGCCCGCCGTACACATGGAAAAATGGCTCAGAGATCTATTGCCGGAGGGGTCCCTTTCATCACACTTTGTCATAGAACGTGCGCACAGGGTTCCGAGGAGCCCCCCCCTATGGGATCAAACCCACGGCCCATGCTCCTTCGGATCCTCAACTACCGGGACCAAGATTCAATACTGCAGGAAACCAGGAAAGTCCAAGATGTTCAAATCGACAATCACAAAATCATGTTTTTTCCGGACTATACTATCCAGATATAACGCCAGAGGTTTTCGTTCATGGAGGTGAAGAGGCATCTTCGACAACACGACCTGAAATATTCTTTGCTGTTTCCAGCCCGTCTACAAGTGGCTGCCAACGATAAGACACACTTTTTCAACACATCAGAGGAGGCGGAGGACTGGCTGGACACCTTCTCTAATGTGGAGCACCGGGACCGTGCCGTAACACTGCCAAAGCTGAAAGGCCCCTTTTGCCGCCGGCGGAGGGAGCGTAGGTTCACAGGTACAAGGACACTGCCCTCGCCAACTATAGTCCCACACTCAGAAATGATTCTCAGCAGGCAGCAGAACGCCCTACAGGCGGTAGCAGAAATCAGCGGCTCGTTGGGGACTGAGGATGCGTCTAATTTGAGCCAACGAGATCTGTCCAGTGATGACAAACGGATATATGGCCTACAGAACTCACAGGACTCAATTGAACAGCCAGATGTCACCCCGCAGACGGCGGACCTAATAGCATGAACACCACTGGCTCCTATCTTTGCATGGACTACGAATTGAGGTATTGGGGTGTGTATGCGGGGGTGCACCGTCATTTCCAAGCCGGGCATCCATGGTGGACGTTGCTATGTCTGCAGTGTATTTACTCACAGCTGGGATCGGTATCTTACTACATGTGGGGCGGTGTATTTTTACTGTGTGAGTTGTTGCTATTGTGAGGATATTAATGTACACCACTCATTTGATAAATGCTTTTAGATTAATATACACAGCCAGCCACACTTCTACTGTATTTTGCCTGATAATCGGGAGTCTCCGAGCTGCTAAATACGCTGACTGTTAGCTAACGAAAAGCAGTTCGAAGTACACCCCTCCGGATTGTTTTGACTGTTGTCTCCATATGGGAGTTTGGACGATTGCAGGTTGCATTTTCGCCCTTTTGGTATGAGATATCATCCATTATGTGTGGGCTCCTGCACTGGAATGTGCCACAAATCATTGTGATGGGCAAAGTGAGTGACACTAGGCCACGTTCGATAGATACACCTGTCTGGCCACTACCGACACAGATTCATTTGAAGGGTTGTTGTATGTATGTCTTCGATTAAAATTGGTACCTGGAATGTGAGGGGCATGCACACGCCGTCATGTAGATACTGGGCCTGGGCCAAAATTCCGTTCCGTTCGCGGAAATTGCGATAATTTGGCATTTTCGCGTTCCACGGAAAGCGCGAAAATGTCAAAATTTCCGCATTCCGCAGCTTAGCGATAATTTGTTTCTTGCTCGCGCTGTAAAATAATACATTCTTGCATGCGCGCGATCGCCTTACCTGAATCCCTGCGTTCGCCGACAAGTTTTCCCGATCCGGTCGCGTTCTCCACGAGATGTTGGATTGTTGGTAGCCATTTGCGCTGTCTCGCGACAGTTCACGCCCGCAGTAACGTCATGCGTCGCGCGATCACGTCTTTCTTCTCGCGATCATGCACCGCGAGACAAGTGAAAACAAGTTGGCCACGCCCGCGAGCAACCGCATGGGTAAGTTGGCGAGCCGCGACCACGCAGAAAATACAGCAAACGGGCGGGAAAAAAACTTCTGCATCTTCGTGATATTTCCGCGTGTTTGCGGAGATTTTTAACATTTTCGAGATAATTTGCGAAAGTGAATTTCGCAAATTCCTCCCACCCCTAGTAGATACCAGATATATTCATATGCTGCGAAAATACCCAATTGCACAATACTGGGACGGCATTCTCAGAACCCTCATACGCACTACTGCCGATCTGGGGGAGCCCCCCGCAAGGTAGGCGTGACCAAACGTTCTGCAGGCTGCATAGAGGTAGAGGATGCGCTGTACCCAGGTGTCATCTTGACCGCGACTGCTGTGATTGGTGCAGACCTCGCATTCCTCACAGGAGGTCACACAGAAGTGGCTTTGCTACATGTCACCCTAACATTTATGAAAACCGCATGGCACACGAGAATAGTGGCCCACATTCCTTGTTTGCACATTAACCTAGCTGTCACCATGCCCAGATGGCACATTGCACACTAGTTACATATCATTTCAGTTCTTTGATATCTCTTCGTTTTGCTTTAATATTAATTTTTTTATTAGACGTGGTTGTTTCGCTATAAAAAAAGATATCGACTAAGTAGAAACGGCATTTACATGTAAATTGATTTTGCTTACCCAGGAAGTGCTCCATACTGTGAACTAACAATTGTGCCACTTCTAAACAGATTACTTCTACATATATGGATGCATCACTGCATTAACAAACATCGACACGGGGAGGCGCACTTACTAGATCCACTCTGACCCCTGACTGGAGATAACAGACTGTGCGGGCTGTAGGTGCCCGAGGCGCTATGTAAATGTATGAGCACTCGTACACCGACGACGCGAATGCTGTTACAACTTTGAGAAAGGAAAGTTTTAGATTATATACACACTGTCATACAACAAGTGTTATCATCATAAGTGCTGACGTATTGTTGCTAGTAATATATGTAACTGAAAAAATAAAATGCAATAAAGATATTTAAAAACAAAAGAAAAAAAAATAGAAGCAAAATGCATCGAGGAATTAGAGGACCTTGCATCTCATAGTGGTGGTTCCGAAGGCGATGTGTTGGGCCCAGATGCGGTAGGCTGCTGCAATACGAGTTGTTATGTGACGGGACCAATCTAAGCAACAGTGGCGATGCATCAGTTCTGCTTGAGCACAGCACCAGATTCCTTTTCAAAAGAAGAAGCCTCAATCAAAACTCCTTGAAGCTCTGCAAAGTATACCATTTTGCCTGAAGGAACTGGTGCCAGGATTGTGTTCTCGCACAGATGCAATATCCTAGCTCTTGGCCTTGTGCTTGAAACAGGTGACAAGCTATTCCAAACAGACAACAAACCCTGCTGTCCAGGTATGCGCACCACTTCCAAACCTCAGACTTATTAGTTATTCTTCTACTAGAATTAGCACAGCACTTAGAGATAGCACGCTGAGGGCTATAAATTGGGGTGTTGCAAATTTTCCCTGTTTTCACTGTTATTGAAAAGCTCAGCTGCTCTTTATTATCTTCTGTGATGCTACCAATCTCAGTTGCACTAAATCTCTGTATTTTAAAGTAACTATTTTAAAATAAATATGTTGAAATACATGTTCCATTTCTAGTGATGTTGAGTGTGTCAATCATTAATGAGTAATTGTTTGGATTACCACTGCTCCCTGTTAGTGACCCAAAATCATTGACACAACCTCTTTCATGTATTGGGGGGGATTACAATAACCCAGCGGTTCCTAAACTTTTCTGACCCAGGGCTTCAGTGACCTATTGGCCTTTGGCCATTGCTCTCCATTATGTTACTTTTTTGGCGGGTGGGGGGATGGATGTAAGCCCAGCCTCTGGAGTACTTCCATTTATCTCCTTGAAAATAATTTGGATAGAGACTATGAAGGTATTATAATCATACGGCCTGAAAGCCTGGAAACACACCCTGTGCCCTGAAATCACATCTGCAAATCTAAGACCACGCCTACAGGGAACTAGCATCTAGTCTTGTAGAGGTCCGACCTGCAGGCCGAAGTAGAAGAAGCCAACAGCACCCCATTCCATGACTCTTTGGGTAGCCGTCCACCTGGGCTCATCTCCTCTTAAACATGCCATCTTCTCAAAGTTATTGTTGTTTAATTTGTAGTAACTGTAGTATAATTATGATGCGTTCTGTCCCTAAACAGGCATCGAAGCACTCTCTCGAAGAGTACTAAAACCCTGGGTTACTGGATTAAGATGGAGACGCCCACAGCCCATGTTTATCAGAATCCAACTCTTTACACTCCTCACAGCTCACATTATCGATGGGACATGTAGTACCCTGCTGTAGCCACCACTTTCCGGACAGTACACACAAGGAGCAAAAACAATACTCCATTTCCCAAAAACATAGCAAGTTGCTCTTGGCGGCACCCAGCTGGTGCAATTTTGCTCTCGCACTCATCAGTTCTCTTGATTGCTGAACCTCATGGTCACTACCTTGTCCAACTACTGTCCCAGGTGGTCACAGATCTTCTGGAATAGGTCCTGGTGAGAACTGCAGCTGGATATCTCGATGTTCAGCATTCTTGGCCCATGTTTGCTTAAAAGACTAGGAGAATCATCTAAAGATGCAACAACCAGCACAGCAGGACCCCCTGTATTCCCTGGCCAGGCACTTCTACCCCTCTACCCGTTGTTAGCAGCTGTGGCATCTCCAGGCAGGACACTATGGGGCAGATTTATGAGCCCCTTGCGCCTCATTTACGCAGCCGTTGCGTCACTTTTGTGACGCAGCGGCGGCGCAAATCCTGCACCATGCTGTGGGGTATTTACAACGTGACGCATCTGGCAGATGCGTCACGTTGTAAAGCCCTGTGCCACATGTAGGCGTTCTGGAGCAGGGGGGGCGTTCCGGCGCAGGAACGCCTCCTAAAAGTGGCTGAGTGAAATCTACAAGATTTCACTCAGACACTTTTAAGGCCATGCTGCGTCAAAACCCTGCGCCTGCTTGAAGCAGGCGTAAGGATTGACGCAGCATGTAAGGGATAGGGCACCCCCGAGCCTTGCTGGAGCTGCGTCGCACTTGCGACGCAACTCCAGCAATGCGCCGCCTTTCCGACAGGAGATGCGTCACGCATCTGCCCATCCGAGTGCCACGGTGCGCCGCATTGTAAATGCGGCGCATCAATGGTGGCGCACGGGTGTGCAGATGCGTCGCAACTCTTCTGGCGCATCTCTGCTGATTAGCAGAGATGCGCCAGACGTCATAAATCTGCCCCTATGTATTGATGTTGCTGGAAGGACTCAAGCTGCCGGCGATCACGTGTCTCATTTGACCTGGTGGCAGACTTCACGATGCAAGGGCGCAGCTAAGAGATGACAATTTGATGTTGTACATTTTTTATCAAGAAGCCATTCTAGACACTAGACTATCACTATTTAATTTAGCTGTGACTGTGTTAAGCGTGGACCAAGAAATTCACCTTGCACAAAGGATACTGTTCCCTTTGCCCACATCCATAATGGTCAGTGTTTTTACGATGCAGTTTAGTGATTTAGAAATCCTTGAAGTGCATGGAGAGGGTAAACACTAAGGGGAATTCATCTAATAGCATTGCTTTGCCCAGTAGTTGATATTTTATCTGGGGTGGAGGTCAGTACACCACGATTGGCTCTTTTTTACTGGGGAAGCAATGATTTAGAGAGAAAAGGCTTTTTATAATGTTGCTATTGGAGGGGTTCCTGAGAAAAGAATAGCAAACTGATGGTCTAACTCTCTGTAATGGGACAAAATATAGATTTGGGATGAGGTGCATGTTTTAATGGCAAAATCCATTTTAGGGGAATGATGGGGATTTGATCCTTCTCCATTAGTGAGATCAATCTATTCCCCATTTTACAGCTTGCCTCCCCAGCCCTTGCATTTCAGGATTTGCTTAGCACTCCTCGTTTTTGCACATCAGCTCCGAGCCCCCTCTCCCATTTTCTTTTCCCCTTCCATTACCATTACCTGCAGCCTTGCTCCCTGAAGAGACATTTTTGGTGTTGGTGCTGGGCCCGGGAGGGGTGGTGGTGACTGGCTCCGTTCCGATGAGACTGAAGAAGGGGGGCAATTTTGTTGGGTCCCCACTCCCACTTCTCAGAACAATAGAGCCAGAGGAAAACCATCTATACCAGTCACCGAACTAAGCCTGGGAGTGAAATTCCATTCCGCTGGCAGACTCTGTGGAGTTTTTCCCACTCCGTGCAGCATGTGAAGTTCCTACGTGGAGTGGAGCTTTTTCCTTGCTCGTGCTCGCCAACGTTAAGTTGGTGAGTGCGAGGGAGGAAAATCTTACTCCACAGATTTCTCAACATGGGCGGTCGCGGATGGGTGCTACTGCTCGCATTGAGACATCTTCCACGTGCATTGAGGAAGCTGCCACTCAAGTAGAACATCTACTCGAGCGGCTGAAAGAAGCAGCGCCCTCTGGTGCCATTCACTCAGATTCTTCAGCTCAGAACAAACACCCAATACTGAAATTCAGAGCAAACAACGCGACCTAATGCACTCCACCACTTGCGGAACTCTACGCAGTGCTTCAGAGTTTTTTGGTCTATGCAAAACTCCACGAACTCCGCCCAGGCCTACACCGAACACCCGGTACTGTGCTGGCGCGAATTGACTGCTTCATGGTCTATGAAGACTACATCTCCCATGGCTCCCCACACTTGCCTGTAATGTAGTAGCTAGGTGAATGCTGAGAGCTTTTACCATGTAAGCAATGACACAGCAGAGTCCTCAATTCCCATCACTGCATCCACGGTGTATCTGGAAACAAAAGAGAGGCTTCAGGTAATTCAGAGGTTCCCAAGCTCCAGGCTTGTTGCTCGTGCCCCTGGCTAGGTTTGACAGTGCACTGTGGTGCCCTGGCGCACAGATTGGAACTACTGCAATAACATGTTTTTTGGATTCTGCACTGGTGCATTAAAGTAAGTTCACTCATGTCACCTGTAGGCGTGCAAACAGGCATTGTACAACTGAGCCAAAGACTCAGTTTATGCAACAATTGCTTTTGTGCCAACCTACCAGAAAGCTGAGCACAGGATACTTTAGTGACTTTTGTGGCTTACTCTTACGGTGAATGTGGTCTCTGCCTGAGAATGGTTAGACAACAAGCCATGCAAAAGAATCAGAATAAAAAAAAGTCCTCAAGAATGTCCAAGACAGATGGTGTGGCAGTCAATATGTCAAATGCAAGTTCAGACCAGATCAGCCCACTGATATCGCCATTCCAAACATTCTTTGGGAAGACTAGCTGCACCAGTAAATTCAGTATTCTAAAGGACCCAGCTGCAGTCACCCATTCTACAACAGAAAACAGAGGGTCTGCCAACCCCACCTACTCCTCAAAAGTTAGACTCATTAACAACATTTCCTGACCAACGGCTCAATCTAAATTTAAAACAGGTCATTAAACAACAGCCCCAGCAGCCGGAGAACCGCCAGGAGGCAATATTGTTACGGCGCAGGCACAGGTCCATGCCTCAAACGGTCAACATTCAATGCCAAGACGAGATCAAAAAACTGCCTCAGTAACTGTTGAATTTTCAGGAGGCAACATCACTACGACACATGCTCCAACCCGTCAACATTCAATACCAAGAACTGATCAAACACCGGATTCAAATCGGTCTCCTATGCATGAAATCCTCACCTGCAACAGCACTGGCAACCCAATTGAAGAGGCTGATTACTCTTGGCTCCACTCAATTTCGATGATGAATAACACGGAACTCAAACAAGTAATGGAGGTTAAGACCATTAACCTGACTGGCAATCGTGAAGAGTGCATGCGCTCACTAACAGAAATCTGGAGTCACTTGGATCTATCGACCCAAGCAATGCTCCCAAATCATCGGGAAAAGATTTAGTAAGCACCGCGCAGGTCCAGTTTGGCGGTGCGGACTGAAATATCCTCCACGCTTACGGGACAAAGGCAAGTAGTAATATGAAAGAAACATGTGTGGGCGCTCAGTTTGAGGTGAACCACGACATTTCAAATGTAGAGAGCATCTTGAACCTACTCCTGTCTCTAATAAACATCGTACAAACATCGATCTCTGCACTCAACATGCAATGAAACAAACAGGATCATCAGATCAACCTTGTGAACATTATAGCTTTCCATACTTCTGGCATCAATACTAAACTGGAAAGATTGACATATTTGATAACCAGTGCACATGCAAGGAGCCATGCGTTTCAACAAGAACTTTTATGGGTGTGGACCAATCATTGACTAGCTAAGCTCTTTACCAGCCATTCTAAACGGCGTCTTAAATGAGAGAAAAAACCGAGAGGGTGATACAACACCCATCAGGCCCACCCCAAAGTGGAAAAACTGCCCACAAGCTCAAACAATAGTCAAGCAACAGACATTAGAAGAGAGCAAGATATGCTACTTCCCAAGCACAATTCCTGTGGACCAGAAGTTAACTGAACAGGCTCCCCAACCCCTGTCTTCATCAAAGGCCACTGAGCAGTGTGGACCTACGACTCTAATCCAAAGCAAAAGACAGAAGAAACTTTCCAGAAAGGCAAGAAGGAACTCTCACCTTATAGTGAAGGATGATGCACGTAGTAACAAATTATATCCCATCTTTGCCGCCAAGCAGAGGCACCAAGATCTGCCAACAGAAAACATCTCAATGATCTTGCCTAGGGGCAGCATACATGCATAACTTGATGTACTCAAGGTAAAGCAGATATCCCGGGATTCTCTAGACTCATCGCAAGCAGTTATGGGAAGATCTGGCATCATGCAGGAGGCTCATGAAATCATCTCGAAGCAGCCTGGTCGGCTCAGACGCCACAAGTCAGGATGATGAGCAAGTACTCTCAACAACGTATGCAAATTATTGAATCTGACAGGATCATGCCCAATGCTGCAAAAAGGAAATTGGGGCACAAGCTGTAAACGGTAACTGAACACACTCCTCCACCAATAAATAAGAGCAGCACCTATAGGAGCAAATGCATTCAAGGCCAAACACTGGTAGATCACACCATTGCATTAGCCAACAATACACCGGGGGTAATACTTGCAATGCTGCATAAATACTCTCTAAGTGGCAAGATCATAGTAAAAATCAATACTCAAATTATTGTGGGAGCAAACAGTACAACACTCCTACAAAATATTTACTTGGAACTGTCACAACGGTCCTCAACTTTAACTATGCTCTCTCAGGAAATGACGAGTGATACCCAGAAAATATTTCTAACACCTCAGTGCATTTCACAAGGCCAGCAGGACATTCTCAACAGAGGTGATATCATGAGGTTGTTTGCCATAATACCCACACTGAAGCATATTTAATCATCAGATTTGCAATCAGTCAGATTCCTATTTAATGAGGCCCATAGACAACCATAGCAAACACTCATCACAGGGATAACAGAGGTGAAAGCACTCCAAATTAACAGCGCAAGTTAACAGTTCGAAACTTGGGGTGTAGCACTTTCAAAACCCATAAAACTGTGTTACACTTCACCTTTGCTAATTCCGGCACAAAGATCATGCACCGAACTAGGACACACTTCTGTGTATTCAATCCTACAAAATGTCCATGGTACAACTGGAATAAGTATCAAATCAAAGAAACAGCCAATGGACGAGAACCAAGAGCAATGGTTCGGGCTAGCATCAGCCTTAAATGCCCCAAGGAAAGAATTACTTCCAACACGAGATGAGCAAACTACAGGAAACTTCATTAAAAGCATTGTTTCCTGGAATATGACAGGAGTGAAGTACAAACTCAGAGATGGGGTAAAACCAGCAAACTGGGGAAAATATGAGATAATCACCCTTCAAGAGACCTGGCTGACCAGCCCAGTGCACCTGGCTGGTTACGTCCTCAATCACGTTGATGCCAGAAAATCACATCGATTTAGGAGACCTAAAGGGGGTATCGCAGTATATGTATAAACAGTACTAAACTTCACCTTAGAGCAATTATCCATCTCAACTCCTGATCTACAGGTAATCAAGTTTAGCATGTGACACAAACACTTCACAATATCAGTAATATTACTTTATATTTATGCAAAGACTGCATTATTCAAAAAACGAATCTCCGAGATAACATCAATAAAATTCACAAGTCCTGCCTGGGAAATACCATTGACAGGTGATTTCAATCCCAACCTAATACGCACACCAGATGAAGATGAGCACTTGGCAGCTTAGAACGCAATCTGGGCGGTCCAGCCACGCGTCAGTCACCCTCGAAAACAGTCTGATTGCAATGGGAAAAATCAAGTCACTTCCCTGGCCCATTTGGGCTTGAAGGTAATTAACAGCAGAACTCAGGATGATAACCCTCCAAGGTTTACACATTATGTTGCATACTCAGGATCAATAATACGTTTCAAAATTCTCTCTTTGCTACTATTAAAGTATTCAAAGAAATACAATGTCAAATACACAACATGCAGTGATCACACGTATCAAAACCTGGAGCTGAGTTGAAACACCCTAAGACATGTGACTGCACCAGTGGAAATAGGAAACTTAAAAACAACCGATTAGAAGTTCGTAAGATCGACACACCACTCACTATCGAAGCTGGTTAACAAGGCACAAGACATACTTGAGTCTAGTACCACACCTCACTCTACCTTAATGGAAGTCTGGACATCATTCTCAACAAGGCTGCTGGTGCCTGATCCGGGTCGAGTCTTTACCATGAGGCAAGTGGTTCAGCGTGCTTACAGTCTGATAAAAAAAATCCTCAACCTTGAGAAACGAGCTAAGATAGGCAAATTAGAATGCTAGAAAACCCAGCATGTCAACCCACACGTCAGAGAGAATAAAAAACTTGAAGAAGCAATACAAAAAACAACTCCGGGAAGAGTGAACAACAAATTGCAATGAGTTTTGGGCAAAACTCCTTTTCGACGTCAAACAAACCAATATCAGAGCTTTCTGGGAAACTGTTAACGGCATCAGCAGAGAAGCAAGAGTAATAAACTGTTTGCGCGTGCCGGAGAAAGCCTAGGTAGCCCATCTGACCAAGATATTTGCCAAGGGCGCACAAACGAGAATCCCAGAACAAGATCAGAGCAATAATCCAAGGGTCAACGAAGTAAAAGAGTTGAATACACCCAAACCATGTAGGATCTTACAATGTTCATCTGTGCCGGCCAACCAATACTATACAACAGCAAAGGTGGTGAAAGCGATTACGGCAGGATGAAGAGATGAGGCACCAGGCCAAAACGATATCTCGCAGGCCATCTACAGGTTAGATCCTGAATCCTGGACAATCCAACTATTGGGACTATAAAATGAGGTGGAAGGAACAGGCACAAACCCTAGCAGCTGGAGAGGGTCAATATTAAGCCCGGTCTTCAAGTGTGGGGATCAGTCTAACCCTGCTAACTACAGGCTAATTGCACTCATTGGCTCGGAAGCCAAACACTATGCATCAGTAATTCTGGAGCATCAAGTTGAGTGGTCAAATTCCAATAATCTGGTTCCCATCACCCAGACAGGGTTTCGGAAAGGATTGGGAGCTATTACCAACATCTTAGCTGTAACAACAATTGCTGACAAATGTAAACACTTAAAGAAAAATCTGCACGTATGTTTTATAGATTTTAAAGCTGCATTTGACCGGGTGGACAGAGCTCTTCCGTGGGGAAAACTAACATGGTGGAGCATCCCTGAAAAAATCCTGTGTGCCATTGAGCAATTGTATACACACACTTGAATCCAAATTAAAAAGCGTATGGTGCAAGACTGTCAAGGAGAATTCCCACAGAAGGGTGTGTTCTTGCCTAACATTTGTTAACTTGTTTATGTCTGACTTGTCTTCAAGGCTCTATCAGACAAACTCCCACCTACTGAGAGTAGGACCTCTAATCTTGACTCACCTCTCATACACAAATGGAATTGTCCTACTGGGTCACACAAGAGTGGGGTTGCCGAGATCAATCACAGAACTAGTACAGTGCGCCAAGGTCAACAAATTGCAAATAAATACGATTTAAACAAAAACAATGTCTATCTGGAATCGACCTGGCTCCCACTCAAGATTAAGCCTGCAGACGAGATCTTAGAGGAAGTCAGCACTTATAAATACCTGGGCCTGTAGAGAGACAAGAAATTAAATTACCAAGCGCGCAACGCAAACAGTACATTGCGAAGAAAGGAAATGCGCTTACATATGTCTTGTGTGTTCTTCCTGAGAAGCTGGACGGCCCCTATTTCAAGCCACTATTGGCAGTTATTGCTGCAACATTACTGACAACTGTGGCTTATGCAAGTCCTGTCATGCACGGAAAAGATGCCTTGATTTTGGATAAATTGCTAACAAACTCGTACAAGCAAGCTTTTCGTCTGCCGCAGAATGCAACACACAGTAGGGAGAAGCTACCTTACCGGCGAACAAAGTACGACATATGCATAAACTAAAGTAGTCCATTAATTCATTCTCTATGGCAGTCTTTGGAAAATGACCCTCACTCTATTTACAGCAAATATGTGTGGTCTTCATTGGAAGAAACAACTACAATTGACCTATTCACTTGAACCTAGCTCATCCTGCTTTTTGCCATGCTATTAATAAAGTTGCAAAAATGTATTCAGTCATAAATGACAAGCACATGCTAACCAACCCCACAAATGCCTGGGTGGGACTACAATCAGTTTATTTTAGCATGACATACACGGTGTACCTAAAGAGAAAGCTGGTGGCCATCCAATTCGGTGTACTGCCATCTTTGGCTGATCAACCATCATGGAAATATAAAGGCTCAAAGTCATGCAGATTGTCTTGTGCCTTGAAGGAAGACATTATCCATCTTGGTTTGCATAGGCCCAATTTTAAAGAATGCACGTTTTTTATAATTGAAAAAAAATGTCAACGACATCGCCATCCAAACCTGCGGGATTGCCATTATAAAGTACCTTAATCCATCTGACACTCAGATTAACTGTAAATTGATGACATTTCTGGATCTATACGAAAAATGATTTAAATGACGTATTTATATCTCTAGAAACAAATCTCAAATTATAGAGATTACTGAAAATAAAATACCAACAATTACAGATTATTTGTTTTCATCACTGCGGCACTTTGAAAATGAGTGCACCTTTTAGTGGACTAGATGGTACTACTTCCACTGCAGTAATCCATCTGATCTCTAGACTGACCTTACATTGATGATACTCCTGGTTCATAAAGGAAGTCATTTAAATTAACCTTATTGCCACACCACACTCCAACCTCAGGGGCTGTCGAGCTCAAACTTAGATGATTGACATGTTTGCCGGCACTGTGGCACTTTACAGACGATTATAGTCATCAGTGGCTCAAGAGTCGATAAACCTATGGCACTTAGAAAGCACGACGGCCCGATATTGCACTAATAAAAAAGTAGGGGGCAGATTTACAAGCCGCTTGCGCCACTTTTGCGTAACTTTGCCCCTGTTAAAAGTGACGCAAAAGTGGCGCAAGGGGTTTGTAAATCTGCCCCTAGGTTTGGCCCTCGATGACACCACTATCCTACGATCCTACACTCGATTCTGACAGTCATAATTTTAAGCACAACACTTCCTTTCGATGTTTTATTCATCATATTGTTAGGAAATAATGAATGTGGTACAAGTCCTAGTAACAAATCAGGACGTTTTATTGTTGTGTCTACAATTTTAAGAAACAATTAGTAATCATTTGCTATATTACGCCAAGATTTTAAGTGTTTTATGTACTTCTGTGTATATGGTAACATTGTGATGGTTTCTAATAACTTAAAACAATAACGTTTTTGACAAGTTAAGCTACTCACAACAATCTACATATAAAAACGTATAATTGGTTTTTTGCATCTACAAGCTACTTTCAATATCAGATTGCTGCTGTAACCCAATTTATTGCACCTAATTTATCGACCTGTAGATAGATTGAAAGGGTGGGTGGTGGAGTCAAACTCATAACCTGCCAATCAACAATTTGGATTCTCGCCATCCCCAACCCAAAAAACGTTCCTACATTCCAACAAAGAAAAATATTTTAAACTCAAATGAATCAAAAGTTAGTAGATGAAGTACCACATGTGGTGCTACAGTTTGGTAAACGATTTGCAAAGGTTAACTTGCAAACTTTCCTTTACTGTTTGCGGTATTCAGATATTAAACTGGTACTAGTAAGATGCTCTCTCCGTGCCTCCCCTGACTGAGTGTGTCTTTCTGCACCGGTGCTTGTGCTGGGGTGCCTGTGCTGTGCTCTGCGGTCCACCAGCTCCTGTTGAGTCTTGGATGGTTTCGTTATTTTTCCTTGGCCCTTTTTAGGGCCTACGGTCATGCCGCCCTGTGGGTGCCCTCGGGGTGCCGCTGTTTGCCTCAGGTTTGCAGCTGGGTTGCCGGTGCTTTGAGACGCTTGCCCCTTCTTTGGGGTGGCTTGCCCACTGCAGTTGCGTTCTTTGCTGTTGTGGCACCTGGTTCGTGTCTGGCAGGGGGCTTGGATTTTCCTGTGGTTCTGGACTGTTCTCTACCTCTCTCCGTGCCTCAGTTTGCCTTGGCCCATCTGTAATGCCACTGGTACTCATGTATGGTACATTGTTGTCTTTAGCACTGGTTATTGGCCTCCAACCATTCCTCCATGGTCGCCCTTGCTCTGGTCTGCTTTCAGGGGGTGTGCTGGGTTGGACCTGGTTCATTTTTGGGCCTGCCCTGTTTGTCTCTGTTCCCCTCTCCTGGGTTTGTAGGTATCCGCCTGGGGTTCCCCAATGATGTTAGGGTTGTTCCCCCTGCGGTGGAGCCTTTGTTTGGTGTTCTCCTTGATTTGGCCCTCCGTTGGCATTTTTTCCCTACACTCTGGGATACGTTTGGGTCGGGCCTGGTTGGTCTCTGGTTTGGGGTCTGCCGGGGTCTGACTTGTGCTGTAGGCCATTTGTTTTGCCTCTGGTGGGCTGTCTGGCCGGTGGGTCATCATGGCCAGCGGCCGTGACTCCTTGAGTCCTCCTGCTTGCTTCTGCTCTCTGTGGTTCTGCGGGTTTGGGCGTGGTTTCTTCTTGGTTTGGTGTCCACCTGGGGGTCCCGGTGCTGTCTTCTGGGGGTTACCTGGATGCTTGGGGTCTGGCTGAGTTGCTGGGTTTGGCATGGTCTTGGTCTGGTGGGGGGCTGGTCCCTCTGCGGTTGGGTCCCGGTCTTTGCGGTGTTGGATGGTCCTGCTGTTTGTGGCCTCGGCCTGCTGTTCTTTGCCTGGGCGACCACTCCTGTCTTACCTGCATGCCCTCCTTTGGTATGCTCCTTTTGTCGGTGTCAGTGGGTGTTCCCGTTGCTCCCGTCGGCCGCCCCCAACCTCCTTGGGTGAGTCAGGTGGGGTTTGTCTTGCCGCTTTGGGTGCCTGCTCACCTTGCTGCTGGTTTTCCTGGTGCCTGCTGCTGTGGTTTGAGTGGGGTTTTGTGCCACTGGTTTCCTGGCTCCCTCCTGTTCCTGGGCTGTTGTCCCTCTGTCGGCGACTCTGTTTTCTGGGTCAGTATTTCCCTGCTTTGTGGTCCTCATGGCCGATTGCTCTCCCCATCTTGTTGTATCTTTGCCGGTTGGCCTGTGTGGGGCTGTTCCTATGCTTTGGGTTCTGATTTTGGTTTTGTCCCTCTTCTGGTCTCTGCTCCCTTGTTGGGGCTGTTTTCCTCCGTGTGTTTGACTTCTGGTCTGGTTGTTGGGGTTTTGGCTGTTCCCTCTGGTTTTTTTTGGGACATTACTTTTCTGTTCTTCGTCCTCGCTGGTTCGGGCCTTTGGGCTGTTGCCTTGTTTCGATTTTGGTCTCGAGTGGTCAGTCGGTGAGGGAAAGTGGGGGGCTCTGCTTTCGTCCCTGCCCTTGGCTTTTCACCTTTGATCTGCTTGGTCCTTCCCCGGGTGCGGGTTGGGCCCTCGTTTCCTCCTGCCTGGACGGGTTGCAGGCTTAGGCCCTGACTTCCTGGTTTTGGTGTCCTTGCTTGTGGCTGGCCCTGGGGGTGGGGGGCTTGTGTCCTCTGCTCCTGCCCTCCTCCGGTGCATGCTGGGCCATGGCCTTGGTGTGCCTGTGCAGTCTGCTTGACTTCCGCCCTGGCATATTGTTGCCTCTGTGGCTAGGTTGGTTTTGGGGCTGTGGCTGTTGGCCCTGTTCAGCTCTTTTCGGGCCTGTGGGCGGGTTCCGTGTTGGTGGCTTCTTGTCTTGGCTGGTCTGTCTGTGGTTCAGTTGGATGGCTCCTTGATCTCGGTGGTGGCGTTTCTGGTGATTTTCTTGTTTTCTGGCCTACGGCCCTTCCACACTGTAGTCGCTTGTTCTTGTCTGCTTTCAGATGTTAAGCAGGACAAACATTTCCTTTTAGTCTTGGCCTTTCTGCTGCTGGTGTTGGGGCTCCCTTGGAGTGCTTCCTTGGTATGGTACTGGGTTCTCTGGACCATTTCCTCATCTGGATTTTTGCTTGGTGGGGCCGTTGTGCCTTTTCTCCGTTGTTCGGTGTTGTGCCTTCTCCAGGGCTGTCGCCCCCCGGGATTCTGGTTTCGGTGTCCTCCTGGAGGTGTTTTGTTTGGGGTTGCTCTGGTCTTGGCCGCCTTGGGGGTTAGCCTTGCCCCCCAGGACTTTTCTGTCCTTTATTGTCTGCCCCAGCTATGGTTGTGTCCTGGGTCCGATGGTTTCTGCCCCTTTGCGTTTCTTTTGGGTTTGTCTCTGTTGCTGGCCTTGTTCCTGGTGGGGTGTTGGAGCTTCCCAGAGTTCTGGTCTCTGGCTTTTTCCCTGTGCTTTCCGGTTTGGTGGGTGCTAGGCTCTGGCTGCTTGGTCCTCCTGGTTGGTCTTTTGTCGCTGGGGCCTGCCTTGTTGGGCTGTGTTTTGGGGTTGTCTGGGTTTCATGGCCTTCTGGTGTGTGCCTTGGATTTTGTCTCTTGGCCTGTTCATGGGCTCCCGCTATGGCCCCTTCTCCCTTGCTGGGTGCTTGGCGGTTGTCCTCTGTCGGTTCTCCTGTTTGGTGCTGGCCGTTCCTGCCCTGGAGCCTGCTTCCTCCTTTGGGGGTTTCAGTGGCGGTGTCCTCTGGGCTCTCTGGGGGGGCTGGTTTGGTCAGGGGGGCTGGTGTTTGGTCGGACCTTCCCCCCTTTCTGGTTTGATCTGTGTGGCCCTGCTCTTGGTTGGTTCCTTGGGTTTGTGCCTTGACCTGTTGGCGGGCCCTTTTCCTCTTTCTTTTTCAAGTTGGAAGGTTTGTCCTGTGGGTGGCCCTTTTTCGCCCTTCGTGCCTGGTTGGTCGGGGGCTGTCTGGTCTTTCCTTTCTACCCCTTATCTTCCTTTGGTGTTGCCTGGTTGTCTGTTTGGCTTTCGGGGCTTCCCTTCCATTCTGGCTTGGGTTCACTTTGTGTCTGTTCTGCTGTCTGATCAGGGTGGCTGCCTGCTCTTGGGGCTTTCTCTTTTCTGGTCCTCTGGCTTGGGGGTCCCTGGGGGGGCGTTTCCTTTTCGGCCTTGCTTTCTTTTCCTTGTCGCCTTTGTGGCTTTCTCCTTTGCACTTGGCGGTTTGGAGTTTGCCTTTTGTTGGACCTGGGTGCACTGTTTCTCATTTCTTTGGTTGGCTGCCTCTCTTGTGTCGCTGTCGCCTTCTGCTTTCCGAGTTCCGTTTGCCGCCCCCTCGCGGCAAAGTCATTGAGGAGGGGGACTGTTGCCGGCCTGAGATGGTAGGTGATAGCGTGGGGAGGCCGCTGCCCCCAAAACTCGTGCCTCTAGCTACGCCACTGTGTAGATTTCTACTTACATTGAGATGATGCTCGCCAATGGTAGGCGATGCAGTGAATGCGATGTTGATATTATCGACCTCGACATAGCGAAATACAGCGATGTACATTTGTGTTGATCTGGCTAAAGAAGTCCTTCAACCCACGGCGGATCATGCTAATAACTTTAAGCACCATATCAGCGATGTCAAGGATGAAATGATATTGACTCATGGTTGTGAATCTTTACCTCCAGCTTCCCATGCGCGCCGTATTTTGTTCTGAGGGGTCATGTTGGCGTGTCAATAAGGACACCCGGGAGATGCCGACAAGCCAGCTATGTGATCGGTCATTTGCCCTCCTGAGCTCCACATCACAGATTAAAGATTTAATGTCGTGCTCTGTAATCTTGGCGGCATTGAAATATGCGCGTGGGGTTTACGCATCGAACACGACTCCGACAAAGAGATTCATTAGGCAGTGAAAGTTGACTGTCAGATGAAAAATACTTTGGAGAGATTATTTTTCAGGTTGGACGGCCAGGCGCTCTGTAAATCACAATCTATTTATCAAAGGATCAGAATACATTACGGGAGGGCCTCGCTCACAGCATTATGGGAGTCATCGTCCAGTGATTGGCCTGTGAATAATCCCTTTGTGCATTCAGACATAATGAAAGATTTTAAGTGAAGCGGTGGCGAGTTCGCGGAACAGCCCCGTGTGCAGTTTCCCATGGTCCCTCAGGGTTAGCCATAATGCTTTTATTTCGACAACCAGTGACTCAGCATGATTCAAAATCGTGTGCATTTTCAGCATAATCACACGTGGCCTCCAGCATTCTGGCTTTCCAAGCGCTGTAAGAGATTGTGCCTCATCATAGCCATCCTAGTAATTGAGCACATGTGAATGCTACATTACATACACTTAAAACATAGATATGCTCATGGGATTGGTACATAATCAAATCTTAGGCCATAACAGATATCATTACACTTACTTTATATACTCATGGCTTTATCAAGGTACATCATTAGTCATGGATAAAATCAATCCAGAATCAAGTTAGTCAGTGAATGGCAGACAATCTATAATGAAGTTGTCTCCACGTTGAATTTTCTCAATTGTCTCCTGCTGCAGTATGTCATTTCACAGTGCAGAAACCATTTTAATATTTCACACAGGCGGCTAGAAGGTGCAACATGTGTGCCAAAGGACACAAAATTCTAAGGGGCAGATTTACAAGCCACATGCAACACTTTTGTGCTGCCGTTGCGTCACTTTTTGGGACTCAGCGGCAGAGTAAACAATGTGCCACATTGCGGGCCATTTACAACGTGACTCATCTAGGGGGATGCGTCACGTTGTAAAGCCCTGCACCACATTATACCTGCATCAGGTATAATGTATGCAGGGTGGGTTTTACCATGCAAAAAACCATGTAGAACTGACGCAGTGAAATTTACATTTCACTGCATCACTCTACGCCTTCACTGCGTCAAAATTCCTACACGTGCTCAGACCAGGCATAAGGAATGACGCAAGGCTTTTTAAATGGGACTTACCTATCTGTTGTGGCGCATTGTTGGAGTTGCGTCACTTTCATGAGCAACTCCAGAAATGCGCACTTTTGGGTTAACAGATACGTCAGAATTTCTGACGCATCTGTCAACCCTTGCGCCATGGTACGCCGTATTGTAAATACGGTCCGTTCATGGTGGCGCAACGGTTTTGTATGGAGACGCAGGGAAACTGACGCATCTATACAGATGCGTCAGTTTCTTGTAAATCTGCCCCTAAGTAATTTTAAAAGTGACGCACCAGCGGTGCAAGGGGCTTGTAAATAAACCCCTGTGTGCTCTAGGTAGGTATCGCAGGAGGCAGCAAAGCAACGGCAAGCTCCTGAAGGTTTTTGCAACTACATTTTCAGTTATTTTTTAAAAACACCCTGCCAGAAGTTGCCCAATAATGGCCACGTGCAAAACGGTGGCCACAAACCTGCAGGAGTCTGACATGATAGGAGAGGAATGAGCCAGCAGCAGATACTGGAACAAATGGCTGCTCGCCCTGGAAAGACCCCTTGGCAGTTATAAGGCAAATCCCTGCAAGTTTATTAAGGTGAAAGGATGAAAGCAAATTTTCCGCTGAAGTGAATCCCTCTACTTGCAAGGACTGGGCAGAGAAATTGTTATCATTAGCAAAAATATCATCCGCGAGAAATATTGTATTGAATATTGCTTTAAAGAAATATCATACCATTGGGTATAGATTTTCTCTTGTTAACTGCAATGGTGATATATTTTTTATAAACAATATTAAGGGGGTGTATTTTTGCCAGACATTTGTGTTGTCTTGCAATACTCTGGTACCACACAGCAGTAGATAATGCAAAAGGAGAGTACAATCTTTACATCACGCAATGTAGGTATTGCCATAATGTATGGTGTTAATAAAATGTTTTGTGTCTTACAAGTAGGGGTGTAGCTTCGGGGGGGTTGGATGTTACACCCCCCTAAACAAAATATTTTGTAATGAATTGTTGGGTACAAGTGCCATTTGTCGGGTATGGTGAGGTGCCTGTCAGATTTCACCTGGGATTTTCTCATACTCCGACAAAAGCACACGCACTCTCACTCACTCTCTACTCTCTGTTTTGGAAGGTCTTAAAAATGTTGTTTAGTATAAAAAATATTGGGGTATATTCACAAGAACATGTGATAACTACCGCAAGAGTAGCTTAACGCAACTCTCAACATCGCAGCCTATCGTGGGAAAATTACGCCATGCCAACCAAGTATTCACAACGCGGCGGTAGCATGCGATAGTCACCAGATAACTCGTCAAATGGCCACGCAAAAATCATCGGCACACAAAAATGCGAAACGCGAATGCAAAAAATCATGCGATTAGGCCAATCATGGTACAAAAAGTAGCGAAAACCAGCCACAGGCTTGCAAATCCCACGCGTCTGGTGGGAAAATGCACCATATAAACCACCGAAACATCACACCAGAAACAAGCCAAAGCACGTAGCAACATGGATGCACCCTGACCCAGCGCAGAGGCCAACGCAAACCCCACAACCCCCACAGACCACCAGCAAGGAATAACGGGGACGGCCGAGGAGAAGAGGGCGAGGAAGACGGGGTGCAGTCCGCAGCAAAACCAGATCAGCATCACAAAGGTGACAGAACACTACCAGCAACCGACCCACAAGTAGACCACCTGGAATGCAGTCGGAGTGTAGAGGAGGCCAATCGAGGAGGCCAAGAGGCGCTGGCATAATGTGACAACCTAAACCAGACACAAACCCGCTGCCAACAGGAAGGCTGCAATGGCGACAGGAGGTGGCAATCCTGCGCCTCAGGAGGAGCTGGAGGAAACCGAGGCCACAGTCATCAGTGTGGAGACGGTGCAAGGAGTAGGGAGTACGGACACAGCTTGAGAGGACCTGACACAACATCAACAGGGCGAGAAACGACCAGGGACTGGGGGAACGGGGGCAGTTGGGCACAATGGCACATGGAGAAGTGTGGCTCAATGATTAGAGCGGCAGACCCTGATGCAGAGGTCTAGCCCGGAACCAGGGTTCAATTCCCCGCCTCGGCGGGTCTTGGACTCAAAATTCCACGGACCTGATAATTCTCGCCTCGGTGCCTATTCCAATCATGTAGTCCCACTCTGCAACTCTGGGCAATAGCTTGCTTAATCTCCACAACGGCCCCCACAACGCTAAGGATGCCTGGCCTCCACCTTGGGGGTGCCCAGGAGTGGACGCCTCACAGGGAAAGCCTGGATGGGTTTCACAGCGGTATTCGTACAAGCGCCTTTAGACCCTTGCGGGTGAGTAGTGCGCTATACAAGTATCAATTTACATTTACAATTTACATTTTACATATGCACAACAAGGTGTAGCACACTGCACACCCACAATTACCCAGGATCATGTCCATCATCCCCTTGGCACACTGCAGCACACACACATAGCAAGAACAGCACACCCACATTGACAACAACGTAGTACAATGTGCAAAGCCGAGACTGCAGAACAGAGGACACAACTGGCTCCGCACATGCACAGAAATGTGCCTACTACATCTGACAGAGCAGGAAACCGTGAAATGGAAATGTACGCGTATAACCTCACATCTGTCAGGTAGTCCAAATGCACATTGTCCTGCAGCAGTAGTCAGCACCTCCCAAACAGTCACAATGTACATTGTCATACAGTCTGCATGTAACCCAGAACAATGCGCCAACATATATGTCAACACAATGTCAACATGCATCTCCCCTTCACATTGCAGAGGGGCACACAACACCTCCAGCAGAGCACAGAAGACAACACATCTGTGATGCCAGAGAGGACCACCACACCTACGACACCGATGCCATACAATGCCATGTGTCAGCACGCCAAAAGGAAGTGGCCCAATAGGTGTGGGTGGGGTCCCAACCCATGGAAGGCGAACTAGATCACATAGGTTGGTGTCTGTTACCCTTCAGGGACCACCTACACCCCACAAAGGAGACCCACACTGCCATAGGGACACATGCAGATGCACATTCACAGTACACAACCACGCCCAGTCACACACCCATGTTGGCCCTGCTTACGATGGCCCAGCCCACTCCCCTTACAAATTGAGTGGGTGAAGACAAAACTACATGTCCAAGCTCAAACCCTATCCTTGTGGTGACGTGCCTGCGTCTGCTGTACACAGCACAAGGTAATGTCGCAGGGCCATGGACCTCCATGCATACAACAAGACCACAGGGACACACGCAGACATGATGTTGAACTGGCTACTGAAACGTGCGCCCTGCCCCTTTACTGGCAGGGCCACATGTACAGTGATGCCTGTGCTGGATGTGTGTGGGGTGGGTGCAAGCGAGCCCTCAGGTAGTTGTTGGTGCTGGCAACAAATACAACAGTTAACACAATGAATATATAAACAGACAACACCAGCATCACAGGGACAACTGCGGAGCATCATGGAGGTAGCCTGAGCAAGTCCAGAGGGCACACAATGAGCAAACAGAAGTGTCCGTGAGTTGCAGCGCACTGAGGTCTGGGCACTACAGCTGAGCGCGCCCATGCAAAGAAAAAGTCTTGGATTTGAAGAACCAGAATCTTTTGGGCCTGGCGGCGCAGGGTACGCCTTAATCTTCTAGGTTCTCCTGCTCAGCTACACAGAGACACGGGACACTCTGTCGGCATTAGAAGATCAGGTTTTATTAGCTGCAGCTTGTACAGTTATCCCAGAAGTACACAAGGTAGGTTCTCAGGAGACTGCCACTTCACTCTGTGGCGCACAATCTTATATACTATATGGAAACATATACATAAACCAAATATACACCCAAAGTATACAAGAAAGAGCCAATAAGGAAAGTTGGAAAACAGGACAGAACCAATAGGAGAGTTTGGAAAACAAAGTGTCAGATGACTCGAAGAAACCTCTCCTCCAACTATTTTTGTCACCCCTCCCTCCAACTAATTCATTAACGGATTCGTAACTAACTTGCAGGTGGCGAGATACGTTTGTGTGTGTTGGAGGACAGTTGTGAAACGAGAGAATGCTAGCAGAAGACAGTGAAGGCCAGACGATAAGATAAAGTCAGAAAAGAATAGTGTGAACCAACAGATAGTTGAGACGGGGATTAGAAGAGCCAGACAGGGATTAGTGTACTCGGCCAGTCCTAACATCAGCTTTGCAAACAGAGGCAGAAAGCGTATTTCGACACCAGGCTGCAGAAAAAGCAGAATAGACTTTGTTCGCCGTGCTGCCTGAGTGATGGCAACACAAAATGGCGGTGGAGCACAAAATGGCGGGTCGATTCGATCGCGATCAGAAATCGAAGTTCCTCAGACCCTCCTTTTGCCAGAACTCAGGCAAGATAGACTCATGCTAATCTGAGTCAATGTCGATAGTCATGAGGTCATCGAGCTGTTGCTGTAACATCATTCTTATGTTTTCTGTTACTTGTGGTTTGGGTTTTGGGATGCACATAGTAGCACAAAGGTCACAGATAGCGGGACCACAGTACATGCAAAGGCAACAGGAGAAAATAATGGTCCGAATTATTCCAAGAAATGTCAACGCTTTCCAACCCCATTTGGACAGTAGTCCCCAAAACCATTCCGTAAAAGACCAATCTCCTTCGTCCTGATGAATAGACTCAGAGATTATGTGCAACTTGGAGATATCTTGGTATACTGTCGGAGCGTCATTAGTTATGAAAATACAGCAACTTGACCCGATCAGTTTGCACACTCCACCACGATCGGCAAGAACAAAATCTAAGGCAACTCGGTTCTGTAAGGTCATAAGACGATCCGCCTGTAGTTCTGCCGTGATATTACTTAAGGCTCCTACAGTGATGTCTATGGTGGTCTCTACCACACGAACCAGTTGCCTTATATTTCTGCTGTTGGCCATTGGACCCCAAAAAGGAAGAAATCCCTTAAGGAAATCTCCTCCCTCTTGTCCTGCTGTATCTTTTGAATCAATAATCCCTCTGCCGTATCTGTTTCGATGATGATTTGCAGAAGCGGTGTATGTAGTGGGAAGAAGGAAAGCTATATAACAAGTACCGGAGAAACCCGTTGGTAACCATGTGTAAGCTCTATTATAACAGATGAAATATGTGCCTTGAGATGGCACTAGAGGAGGCGAGTTTTGAGAGGAATAAATGTACGTATAGGAGCAGTTATTCCTTTGTATGGTGTCAGAAGAGCGATCGTTTATCTGTAAGCAGAAATTGCCCTGATGTGGTATAGTCCAAATTGGTGAAGACTTTCCTTTCTTAACTTTATCACTAAGACTAGACATATATTGGGTGACGTTCCAGTTAGTGTACGCTTTTCTTTCGTCAATGGAGATTTTACTATTTTCCATGATTTTAGCCATAGCTACCATTCCCTTAATCAACGAACTATGACTAAAATCCGGATCACTAACATGTGAACTAACGGATCGTCTGAATTTGCTTTGATAAGCATTGGAGAAGATGACAAAATAAGCCCAAGCAGAACCCCCATAAGAAAACGGGAGAAATAAATATGGCATTCCTTTCTCTGTGGTATGTGGCATAAGTCCACACACCCAACAGTCAGTTGTATTGACCACTAACTGGTGTTGGTGGAACAATTGGACAAAGGAATTGTTATAATATTCAGTTCTTCTAATGAGTTCATGTTGAGGAAGGGTATGAAAGAGATGTGGAGAGACAGTGGAAGAAGACGAAGAGGAAGAAGGAGAGACAACTTTTTGCTGCAGAGCATAAATAATCCAACCTATAAACGCCAAAACAATACACAATAATATAATAATACATAAGGTTATACTGTATATTATTTTACAGGATTCTTTCTTTATTTCATCTTTTCTCTCTCTTTTCCCTAGTGTAGTTTCCATCTTTCTAATGGATGCTCACGGCAATCTTCCTCGATCGCTTAATTACGATTGTCTGCCGTCCTATGACACTGCACGTCCTGCAGGCCTATTGCCACTACTCAGGTCGCAATTTAGATTCCTACCGTGACCCTGCAACCGGGACAGAATACTACACAAGAGAGAAATTAATTTCAAGAGTTCTTTGTTCTAGGTCTTAAATTGTAGTGTTCCTTCCCAGACGTGGTTTGATCTTGGAGCAATGTTCGTGGATTAGTCGTATTCAAGCGACGATGTGATGGTATTGCTTCTTGGAGAATGTCGTCGTCCTCTTTCTCAGACAGTGTTTCTTTCAGGCGTGCATCACTAAAGGGCTCGAATCGTGGAACCTTCTCACTTTCAGAGTCACCAATACCCCTGCGCACCCATTGATCGTAGGGTAAAGGCAAAGGCACTTTCTTACAATGCACACCGTGAATCCAATTTTTCTTTCCTTCAACTTTAACTGCTGTTCTCGTGGTTAGCAAAACCATTCGGGGCTCTCTCCACCTCGGTTCCAAATTTCTCGTTCTCTGGAAATTCTTGGTGCAGACCCAGTCACCTGGTCGGATGGAATGACCTGGGTCTGTGGAGGCCTCCGGCAGAGCACTCTGAACCTGTTGATGGAGAACACGCAATTTAGTCGTAAGATCATGCAGGTAGTCAATCAACATTGGATATGGCAAGTCTGAGTATTTCTTAGGGGGAGGGACTCCCCATACATTAGCCGGGCGTCCAAAAACCACTTCGTAAGGGCTAAGTCCCAAACGAGAGTGTACTGCAGTTCTGGTGGATAACAAGGCTAATGGCAAAGCATCGGGCCAATTGAGTCCTGTACTCGCTTGAACCTTTGCTAGTTTTAATTTTAAGGTTCCGTTGTAACATTCTGCTAAACCCGCTGACTGTGGATGATTTGCCGCATGGAACTTTTGCTTGATACCAAGACCTGCACACATTTTTTGCATGACTTGGCCAACAAATTCGCTCCCATTGTCACTCCAGACAATGCGCGGCAAACCAAACCTGGGGAAAAACTCTTTTAATAGAATTTTAGCTGTGGATAAGGCTGTGTTGTCTTTTAAAGGATATGCTTCTATCCATCTTGAAAAGGCGCATACTACCACCAGAACGTATTTGAGGTTGTTGCATCGTTCGATATGAATATAATCGATCTGCAACACCTCAAATGGATATGTTGGAGGAGCAAAGTGACCTGCTGGAGTTGGGGTTCCCTTTCCCGGATTGTACATTATACAAACAATACAATGTTTCACTATATTGTCTGCGCATTTTGGGATTTGTTCATTCTGCCATACTGGAGCCAGAATTTTACATATACCTTTTGCACTTAAGTGGGCTGGACCATGTGCCATAGTAACCACTGGGAGTACATAGTTATCTGGTAACAGCCAACGTTGATGTTCAGATAATTCTACCCAACATCCCATCTCATCCAACATTCCTGTACTTTCTTTCCACTTGCTTAACTCCCTCTCTGAAGCCTCTTTCAGAATCGCTTTTACACTTTCCACTGTGTCCTCATACATTCCTCTCTCTCTGACCCAATTCGCAGGACCCACCACATACATTCGACTTGTAACATCTCTCGCTGTCTTTTTCGCTATTTCATCTGCAAATGCATTTCCTCGACCAACATCATCTGTAATCTTTTTGTGTGCACTACACTTCACGATTGCTATTTGGGTGGGTAAAGCAAGTGATTCAAGAAGATCAGTCACTAACTGACCATGTTGTATTTTGGTGCCATGTGAAGTCAGAAAACCCCTTTCTTTCCAAAGACGCCCAAAGTTAAACGCTACGCCAAAGGCATATTGGCTGTCAGTGTACACGTTCACTCTCTTCCCCTTTGACAATACACAAGCTCTTGTTAATGCTATCAATTCTGCTGCTTGCGCTGAATTGTGTCTAATGCGTGCAGTTTCCACAACTGTATGTAAAGTAGTTACAGCATAGGCTGAAACTGTATCTCCATTAGGCATTTTAAAACAAGAACCATCTACCCATAGAGTTCCATCCGGATTCTCTAGTGGTGTGTCTTTCAAGTCAATTCTTCCTTTTGTCTCTTCCTCAGTACGGAAGAAACAATCATGTTGCTCCTCAACACTTTTCTCATCCGGAAGGGGCAACAGAGTAGCTGGATTTAGAGTATTACATCGTTTAATGTGTACGTGACTAGACAAAAGCGTCAGCTCGTATCCAGTTAGACGAGCACTTGTAAGATGCTGCGTTTTCGTTCTGTTTAGTAAGGTATCCACTGCATGTGGTACCATGACAATGAGAGTGTTATCCAACACCACTCCAGCAGACGGTCGAATAGAAATTGCTGCTGCTGCTGTCGCTCTGAGACAACTGGGCAATGCTTTAGCTACAGGATCTAACGTAGCCGAAAAATAGGCACATGGCCGCTGTTTGTCTCCAAATTGCTGTGTTAAAACTGACAATTCACAACTTTCTCTCTCGTGAACATAGAGCGAAAAAGGCTTAGTGTAATCAGGGGTGCCTAGTACAGGAGCAGAACACAGAGCAGTACGTGGATCAGTGAAACTCTTTTGGCACTCATCAGTCCAAGGAAGGGGCTGAGGCGTATCTTTTAAAGTGAGTGCCAACAAAGGTTTGGCTATTAAAGAGAAGTTAGGGATCCACTGCCTACAATAAGAGGTGATACCCAGAAAGGCACGTACCTCCCTCTTTGTGTGGATGGCACAGACATTTGCGCAATCGCCTGAATTCGTTCTGGTGTTAATCGCCTTCCCTCCTTTGATTGAAGATGACCCAAGTAGGTAACCTCTCGACAAACATATTGTAGTTTGGAAGGTAAAACCTTATGATTCAGATTAAACAAATGGCGTAATAATGCAACAGTGACATTTAAGAAATAAGTGTCCTTACAGCTTTCTCAACCTTAGAACCCATAATAAGTCCTTTATCAAAATCAGTCTGAACATGTAACAGATCTTGTGGGATCGGACTCGAACTCACATCTTCCCATTCTTTAACGAGAGTATCGCACATTGCATTAAATACATATCTTTGCGTAGGCGCATTCCATTGTGAAAAGGTAGACATAATATCGGGCACACTATATTGAGGACCCTTTTTGATCCATTTACGTGCAAGAGAGTCCAACCTTTCTCGTTCTTCAAAATCTGGGAACTGACAACGAGACTGTCTTCGAGCAAAAGCCGGAGACACATTTACAGCATCAAAGAAAGGAGATAGAATACCAGTGACTGTGTCTGTGAGACGTTTACGCACAGACGGAGAATTAGACATAAGAATTGGAGACAAAGTGTCAAAGCCCAGCTCACCTGAGTTTCTGTTCAGTTCTGATGGAGGTTGAAGACAGTCCGACCCCACCCTGAAACCGCTTGTTCCAGCACACTAGTGTAAACAGTGCACTAAGAACCAGAAGCTCAAGGGAAGGGGGGAAGTGGATAAAATAAAGAGAGAGACAACACCGTTCTTGCGTTTCCACTGTTGAAGTGCCGTTACAAGCTGCGGCCCTCTCTGATTTCTGTAGAAACGGGTGCCTATTGGAATATAAACAAAGAACAGATAAGTGCAACCTATCCCTACATGTGTTCCTGACTAACCCTTAATCTATTAGAAATTCCCTTCTACAAGTACCTCTTGGATCCTGGTCTTTAGCTTCCAGGTTTGGTATGTGTTACTGTTCTGGGATGTGTTTTCTATTACTGTAAAATTCCTATATTCCTTTAAAAATCAAACGAATATCATTATCAGAGTTATCAACATCTAACATTCACCTTAATATAACTAAAGCCGAAGTTCTTAATTGTAAACTCACTTTTCACACATTTCCAGACTTTTATAAAACAAATACTGTACTTTTACATCAAGATAACGCAGGTAATTAGTTCAAGTCCTTGCTTACTGTTGGCCTTGCTGCCAATGATTTCCTCTGTTCGATTTTCAAAAGTTCCAAGTAAAACAATGTTTATTTCACTAAGTTCCACAAAGTATTCTTCCACAAGTTCGTGGGAGCTATCTTGTTCCAAATTGTCTATACATGAATCCAGAAATCGCCGTCAAAGTTCTTTCAGGTAATAAAAGGTTTTGCACTTACTTGTTGCTGGAAAGGGATACTGATCAGTCTAACCTTGTCCTCTTTCTCTTTTGCAGGTTGATTGCAGTGGGCAGAAGAGGGACTGAGGCAGGAAGCTGGAAACCGGAAGAAGGTAGAGCCAGCAGTCACGCCCGTTGAAGCCAATGAAGGTCAGGAGAGAGCAGGAAAGCCAGCGCCGAAGGATACGTCCTCAGGTAAGCAGGAGGTAGACGAGCACAAGCACTGGATGAGGCTCAGGGGCTGTCTTTTATAGACAGGACTGGATGTGGTTCGAAGAGCTGGGTGTGGTTCAAAGAACTGGGTGTGGTTCTCACATGCCGGTGTGCAGAGCTTCTGTTATTATGCTAATGAGTAGAATTAACACCTGCTGCCCATGTTCTAGAAAGGGGTGCAGAGCTTCAGTTATTAAGCAAATGAGTTGAAGTAACACATGGCCTAGGGAGGGGTTTTCTAAATAAGCCTTGGTAAATGCAAGGTCCAATGTGCAATCAAACAGAAAAATCCAAACTTGTGAATACATTAAGCAACATACACAGAAGCCTAGGGAGGGGGCTGAGATAACAAGAAAGGCTTTCAATAGTATGTTTAAAAGAGAGCTATTACTAAGACCACTAGTGCAATGAGAGGGGACATGCTCTTTGCTGTGCGCAAACCCTAACACAAAGTATTAGAACTGACAGAAGGAGAATCGATGACTGCAGGAGGAGCAGAAGGCAAGAGAAATCTAAGATCAGGAGATGAGGGCAAAGAAGTTGAAGTTAACGGTAAAACCGGCAAAGGCGGTAATACTGGAGGAAGCAAATGCGGAAGAGCCGGAACAGGCGGAGGTACCGCTGGCGGCTGAACAGACTGCAACGGCTGAGGTGCATTGGCACTTTGTGCATAGGGCGGAGGCAACCTTAATAAGTGGGACATTAGGGGATCTTCTTCTATATCTTTCTTATTATCAGAAGGGGAAACAGGCATTAATCTATCGCCATACGATGCTGTCTTTCTGAGATTTCAGTCGCATTATCAATTTCATCGTTCTTAAACTGTTGGGCAGCCTGTATAATTGTCATACCCTGTGCTTTTCTATCTCGTTTTGCTTGTTTAATTTCTTTCTGTTTGGCTTCCTTACGCCAAAGGCGGAAAGAGTCAAACATTGCCGGCCGGGTTTTTCTTTTGAATAAAACTGCTTCTAAATTATCTAGCACATCAGGATCAAAACTACCATTTTCTGGCCATTTTAGAACACCATCTTTCTTCGTGTATCGGGTCCATGCCTCGCTAAAGGCAATGGGGCCAATTCCATGTTTTGAATAGAGCTCATATGTGGGAGTTCCAACCGAAGGAATCGGACAAGAGTCCTCAAGTCGGGAATCCCTATTACAACCAAAGCAACAAATTCTTCCAAACTTAGTCAGACCAGGCATCTCGTGATATCACTGGACTGTTCACAAACTTCAAGGGGGTAAAACTCAGTTTACGCAGCACAAATGCACTTACCCTCGGCTTCGGCTATTGCAATAGTCGAATCTAAGGACCACAAATACCAAGAAAACAAAGGACAAAAATTGTGGGCGCGACCCACGAAGATACTTAACTAAGGACGTCTTCTCCCGCCAACAGAGGCCCGTCTATCGTCTCGCCTTACCATACATCATCAAAGGAAGGGCCAAGGCAGGGCAGCAGTCAGGGCAGCAGTCGTTAGTAGCCGTCAGGAAGGAGTAACCACGCTGTAAAAGACCTTCGGACCACTTTCGACATACAGGGGTCGCTTAATATGGCTTGCGAACCCTCCGGAATTTTCTTGCGGGGTTCCTCACGACCTTCGGGAAGAACCGGTACCACTGAAGCCGCCCCACATTGGGCGCCAGTTGAAGAACCAGAACCTTTTGGGCCTGGCGGCGCAGGGTACGCCTTAATCTTCTAGGTTCTCCTGCTCAGCTACACAGAGACACGGGACACTCTGTCGGCGTTAGAAGATCAGGTTTTATTAGCTGCAGCTAGTACAGTTATCCCAGAAGTACACAAGGTAGGTTCTCAGGAGACTGCCACTTCACTCTGTGGCGCACAATCTTATATACTATATGGAAACATATACATTAACCAAATATACACCCAAAGTATACAAGAAAGAGCCAATAAGGAAAGTTGGAAAACAGGACAGAACCAATAGGAGAGTTTGGAAAACAAATTGTCAGATGACTCGAAGAAACCTCTCCTCCAACTATGTTTGTCACCCCTCCCTCCAACTAATTCATTAACGGATTCGTAACTAACTTGCAGGTGGCGAGATACGTTTGTATGTGTTGGAGGACAGTTGTGAAACGAGAGAATGCTAGCAGAAGACAGTGAAGGCCAGACGATAAGATAAAGTCAGAAAAGAATAGTGTGAACCAACAGATAGTTGAGACGGGGATTAGAAAAGCCAGACAGGGATTAGTGCACTCGGCCAGTCCTAACATCAGCTTTGCAAACAGAGGCAGAAAGCGTATTTTGACACCAGGCTGCAGAAAAAGCAGAATAGACTTTGTTCGCCGTGCTGCCTGAGTGATGGCAACACAAAATGGAGGTGGAGCACAAAATGGCGGGTCGATTCGATCGCGATCAGAAATCGAAGTTCCTCAGATTGTGTCCCTACGAGATATTCCTGATGCAGATGCAGTGGACACCTGCATCATCTTACTCATCAACGTCCCAGGTCTCCCACACTGCTTCTGATGACATCGCTGCGCAACCTCTCCACAGCACAAAACTCAATCAGTAACGGACAATGGCTTGCGGTGCACTGAGTCAGTGGCACCTGCAGTGCCTAGCAGGGTATCAGTCTGATGATGGCATACACAACAGGTGTGAGCTGGAAGATGGCGGTTGGAGGTGGTTCTGGCGGTGGTGGCATGTGCCTCCTGCGGTGATGCGAAATCCGTGCAGGTCAGGACTCGATTTGGTGTGTGAGCCCTGGTGGATAGCAGTTGAGGCCGGAGGCAGCGGACAGCACAGGGCCACAGACACATGACTCCAATGACCCTAAGGCCATCGCCTCAGAGGCCATCCAATATCTCAGAAGGAGGGGTCCTGGACCTGACCAGCACAGAGTTAGAGGCCCCGGATGCACAGTAGCCGCACAGGCACCCTGCCACGGGATGGTGACTTCCGGTGCACTGAGGTAGGTCCACGCGCAGTGTGCGGGTCCTCGAAGGTGAATGTGGCGGAGGCTTGCGGGGGACAGAGGAAGGTGTCCTCCAGGGCATGATGCAGTAGGTCTGATGTTATCCGGAAGCAGCAAATGGTGGAGTGGAAAGCGACAGCCTCGTTTTCACCACCAATTCGGTATCAACAGCATGAGGATGAAAACTTGCCCCTAGTCCATGAATGTCGGGGAACAGACTTAGTGGCACTGGTGCTGAGAAGGGATGCAGTCTGTTATGATGCCGGTACACTGATATGAACTCCGCCATCGCTAAATCAAGACTCTGTGACCTACTGGACCGCAGTGTAGGCTGGAGGCAGCGGTCAGCAGTGGCCCACACCCACCTGTCGTTGGCTTGCGATGCACAGAGTTAGTGACACCAGGGCAGTTGTCGATAGTGTTCGATCACCTCCGTGACAATGATCCTATTCCCTCCGGACTGCAACGCGTCGTCCACTTATGCCTCGCCTTGCGTACGATGATATGTTTTCTCCTTTTGAATAATTGATGTTCAGTTCCAATTCTGTGCCTTACTCTTGTGCAGCGTTGGCCGAGGGCAGTAGTCCGCATAGGCCCACAGACACGTGTGGTTGTAATGCTATGCACAGACTTGGAGGCATCACATCAAAGGGAGTATTGTGACATAAACTCGGCCTTAAATAATGTTCACTGCCATGATGTAATCAAGACTCAGTTCCAAATATGTGACCTACTTGACTGTAGTCTAGGCCGGAGGCGGCAGTAGAGTACGTCAACGAGAAAGGTCTAAAGCGGGCCTGTGTCGTTGAGGCCGTGATGGTCTAAGAATCTAAAAGGCTGCCAAGGTCGTGGGCCTCATGCTTGTAGCTTTTGCACGCACGTGGTGGGCCCTCCTTGACACATGCCAGTGTCGTAAGGTGATCAGTGTGGCCTGGCTGTGCAGGAGCGGGCCTTACGGGTTCGGGGTCCAGCGGGCCGGGGTACGGCAGGCGCACAGGATCGCAGGCAACTCCGCTCAGGAGGACGGAGTTGGCCTTGTGGCATGGTGAGAGGCGCCGCCCTGGCAGAGACGTTGGGCTTTCCTGAAGAGGCCCACGTTCAGGGCTCTGTGCATTTTATTCACACACCTATGCTGACCTGGCGAACGCCGGACCATCCCATTCCGCTCACATTTCCGGGGGGGCATAACAGGCAACGTTTCCTCGAACTCCCTAGCTGTCTGAGGTGACATGGCTGTGTCCACTGTCCACTACACTCCATACACCAGAGGTTTATGTCGCCATGGATATGGGTGGGTTCTCCATGCTGCGGTCTGTCAAGCACATCTCCGCCACTCTTGGCATTGTGTGCTTTCCCAGTCATGGTTCTCCTGCCTCCTTCACACATGCCTGGTTGCCACCTCTCCCCACATTGGGCTAGTGTGTTGCTGAGGTGTCATGCCATTGATGGCTCATGTTCACGGCTTGCCCAGGTTACCATTGTGAGTTGTTCTGTTGTGTCTGGTGGGTGGGCATGTTGTTTTGATTTTGTGACGTGTGCATTGCCAGAGTTGTGGTTGCATGGTTGTGGAGTTGTGGTGAGTGGGGTGTTTATTTGGAACTTGCCAAGGGACTGTGCATTTCCCTTGGTGCCATCCTGGGGACTCTGGTTGCTGATGGACTGTCAGAGGATGGAGGAATCATGCACACTGGCTGGGTATTTGGAGGCGAGATTGGTGGAGGTTCCACGGTGTTCGGTTGTTGCCTGCACATTGATGTGAGACGTGTGCTTTCTGTTGCGGTGATTGTGTGCTGTGTCGGCAGGGGGCAAAGGTATGACTGTGCTTTGGATTGCCCAACAACACGTACGTGCATCCAGCTCTGGCATATGGGCCTTGCTTGGTGTCCAGCGGATCCTGCGCATTGTGTTGGACGTATAGGGACTGGGGTACCAGGCTGATGGTGATGTCCAGGTCAGGTGTGAGGGACTTGGATGTGGCTGGCTGTGTGACTCCTCCGACTGTGGCGGGTGTTGGTTGGGGGGAACCAGGGGCCAACAGGTGCAGCACAGCCAGCAGCTTTGTGTGGGGTGGGATGTTGGTTGTCCGCTGTGTTAGTGCCGTCGGCCTGTTGGGCGTTGTTAGTCAGGATGCGTATGATGGTTGACCTTTTGAGCCTGTAGTGGGCAATGACATTGTCAGGTGTTGGCTCAGTGTGGCTGGTGCTTTTCCTGGGGGTCCGCTGTCTTCGTGTGCGCTGCCTCTGTGATGGTCTGGGTGGGGTGTTCTGGGTGGGGGTTGGGGTCCTGGGGTGGTGGTGGTGGGTGTTGTGGCCCTCTTGGGTGTCCTGGCCGCATGACCAGTGGCTCCATGGCATCTGTTGCCCTTCCAATGTGGCTGTGGGCTGTGCTCCCTTTTGTGGTGCAGGCTGTGGTCCGACTTTGCATCAGGTCAGAGCAGGTGTTCATTTCCTGCTGCTAATGCGCCTTATCACCTGTTTCGTGTTCTTATCGCAATTCTGGATGGTCGTTGTGAATGTTGTGGAGTGGTGTTGTCGCGGCTTTGGGCACGGGTAAGCATACTCTGCATCTCAGTAGCGATGGTTGCGGGGTTCTTCTGTGGCGATGTTTTTTGCGGCTGCTATCGCTGGTAAACTGGTGCTGTGGGCTGTTAGCACCAGCTTGTGAATGGGGCGATCAATGTATCACAACTTTGGCTGCGATAAAGTGCAGTTAACTCGGCGATAGCACCTTGTGAATATCCCCCATTGTGTTTTAAGTACTCCTAACGCACTGCCCCTTAAACACCCTCATGCCCTGCTTCTCATATGATGTTTTTTCACATGATACACCAGCGTTAATGTTGGGAAGTCTGAAGTTCAACCCCCCAATCTTACTCACCAAGCTACACCCATGCTTATAAGTACAAATTGGCATCACAAATATCGATTTTTAGCTACATAATGACTTTATAGTACACCCTTAGAGAAAGGGAGACAGAGCCAAGCAGGCAAGAATAGTAACATAAAAGAGAGATACTGGAGGGGGGAAAACAAGCAGCGCAGAGAGCAGCGGCTAGGCAGATTTAATAATGGGGATAGATAGATAGATAGATAGATAGATAGATAGATAGATAGATAGATAGATAGATAGATAGATAGATAGATAGATAGATAGAGGGAGCTGGCCGCTCATTGTCCCTTTTACGCTTTGTTTCTTTGTCTCTCTGTTGCTCTTGCTCTCTTTCTCCCTTTATTTGTCACTCTGTCCCTCTCTGTATCTCTCTCTCCCTCTCTGGCCATCTGCCCCTCTTTTTCGCTCCATTCAACTGTCTGTCCTTCCATTTCTCTCTCCCTGTCTTCCTCCACTGTCTCTCTCAATTTAAGTGTGTCAAAGCACTCTCATCCTGCATCATAAGAGACAAAAATACACTGTGCTCACGATCATTCCCATAATCTGAAGTGACAATAGTGTGTCTTGAGTGCAATCTGTCCTTGCATCTTCTGGTACTGATATGTGTTATGGGGACAATGTGACCCAGCATCACGGCCAACAATAACCATGAAAATTGTTACTCAATCCACACCAGGGGACCAGAAAGTAGCCCATCGGATCATACGTAGCAAAACAGACTGAATCCTTTGGTCATCTTCCTAATAATATAATTATTGTATTAGCTATATGTTTTGGAAATAACAGTCACTGGAGAAATCGTACTCAAGTTAAAAAGCCATGCAATGTTATTGGTCTCAAAAGCAAAAGACAGGACAAACTAGTCAGTCCAGAACCATATTTTAGCAGCAACCACTCACACAGCACGTACTTTATATTGGTATCTTGTGTAATACATCTAGCCAAGGGTTTCAATAATGACAAACAATATTAAGTCGATGAGATAGCTCTCCCAGGTGCCCTTCTCCACCACCATGGAACCAATCCTTCTCTATCAAATATCAATCCTATACTAACTCTCTGTGAAGGAGAAGGAAGAAATACGATAACTAGGGTGGAAAATTAATATCCTTCTTAACTGAAGTGTTTTTGGAGGCTGAGGAGTCGGGGGAGCTTCTGCCTAGCATGCGAGAGGGTCTCATTTGTAGGATGCCAAAACTGGGGGGATGAGTTGGGCCCCGCATCACATTGCCCCCTCACAATGAACCGATGTGAAAATTCTATGTAAGCTATAGTAAAATCATCTTCGCCTGGTCATGAGTGTTCTGGTGCAATTCGATCAATGCGGCTTCATCTTTTGGTCACAGTATGACCATGAACTTGAGGAGGCTGACTGATGTCCTACAATAGGTGGAGGGTATCTAGGAAAAATGGCTTTGGCCTGCATTGATATCGAGAAGGCCTTTTCATACTGTGGACTGTGGGTATTTTTGGGATTGCTGCAGGGTACAGACTTTGTCCTGTGGTTTCAGGCCTGGAAATGACTGCTTTACACTAGCCCGGGTGCTCGGGTTTGAATGGAACAGTATTGCTCTGCTCGATAGGATGTTGCGCGTGGAACTAGACAGTGTTTTCCACTGTTGTCCCTTTTGTTCGCCTTGGTGATGGAGTCACTGGCCATTCAGGTTCACCGGGTTATGCATGACTGGGGAATTGAACTTGGACAGACCAGACACGCTATCTCCCTTTATGCTGACAATGCTCTGTTTTATCTGTGTGCCCCAAGGTAATGACTGGTGGTATTGTTAAGCTCTTGGAGGTCTTTGGTGTCATCTCCAGTCTCAGAATTAATAGAAATAAGTCACTGTTGTTCCCTCTGGCGGCATTGGTGGGGGTCCCTGCAGGGCAGCTCCCTGATCTGGATATGAGGTGAGAAGTCAATTGTTTCTGATACCTGTGGGTGAACACTACGGAAAAGCAATTGCAGTATAATGTTGAGAGAGTGTTCGACTCCCTGCATGCTTGGGTACAGTTTTGCAACACTTTGCTGCTGTCTCTCATGGTCAGAATTGCAGTCTCCAAGATGGTACTGCTGCCTGGTTGTTTGTACACCATCCAGAACTTGTTGTGCCCCTTGCGGTCAGGGGTCTTTTGGTGGATGAATGCGCTCCTCACCTAGTTCCTATGGGCGGGTAAGCGGAGTAGAGTGGCTCATATAATGTTTATGAGGGGTTATGAGGATGGTGGGCTTGCAGTGACTAACCTGGAATTTTACTATTACACGTCTCAAATGCAGCACTCTCCTCAATAGATGGTCGAGGGGGATTATTGGGAAAAAGCATTGTTGGCGGGGATGGTGGGAGATGTTATACTCCTTGGGCTCAGGTGTACATTGTGTGTCAGACCGCCGCTATGTGGCAGAGAGGGGCTAAGGTCTTAATAAGACAGCTCCCTGGCATAGGGAACTGCAGCTCTGGGTGGTGGCCCCATTCCACCAGTTGGACGGGCCTATGTCATATCAAGCTTGGCATGAAGGAGTCTGTGAGCTGGGTGGAGATCTGTATCCCAACTTTAAAAAAATCTCTTTTGAAGATACACAGTCCCAGTTTGGGCTGGGTTCTGGACTATTCCTGCATTATGAGGGCCTAATGGAGGTAGCCAGGCAGATTTGGGCATCCTTCCCAGCAACACCATTGGACTCAACTGTGCCAGTTGCGCTGTTGACTTTGGGTGTCATCTTGTCTCCTTCATGTATAAGGCAATACCCGCAGATATAGTGCACAGGCAGCTGCGGGTTTGCATGGCTTGGGAGGAAGATGTTGGGTCCCCTATTTTGGACGTGGACTGGGCTAGGATTTGTGCGTTATTGAAATCTGTGCCTGCCAACGCGCGCCTAAAGTTTATCCACTTTAAATGTTTGCATCATACGCACATGACACCTGTGTGCATGGATAGGTTCAATTCAAAATGGTCATCTGCCCATTCCCATTGTGGTTTTGTGAATGCTGAGTTTATGCATTCAGCGTGGGATTGTTTGCTGGTTGGGACTTTCTGGTTAGTTGTGGTGGGTAGACTGCAGCAGACCACAGGTTTAGCTTGTGAGCTTGTTCCACAACATTGTTTGCTGGGTAAAATTATCTGACTCAAAAACGCAAGTTGGCATACCACTACTTGCAGTTGGCTCTAGTATTGGCCAGGAGATCTGTTGTCATTACTTGAATGGAGTTAGAGCCCCCATGGTGGACTTGTGGGTTTGGGATGTTTTGTAGTGGTCATTGACTGAGGAACTACATCTCTGACATACACGAACTGATGCTAAACTGAACATCAGACCTGAAGGTATGGGGTAACTCTGCAACAAATTTCTAGGTATAGAGGGGGTAATTTCTAAAGACACACCTACTGACAGAGATTCATCTTTATCTATTGGGGTTGTACTAGTACAAACTGTGTAGAGTGTCTCAGCAATGTGTTGTACCCTCATTGATGTCCAATCTGTTACTACTATTATGTAATACATTACAACTGTATTTGTAACTCTGGTGTGCACAAGAATGCATTGTTCAAGTTCTCTACATGGACACATTGTTTACAATGCTAATTATGTGACTTGTTCTTGGTACAATGATATATAAAGGTTTACAAAAATAGATATCCTTCTTAACTACTTTCAACTGCTCCCAGTTCACAAGGACAAAAACCTCCCCTGCATCCAGAACTAACCGTTCCACATGGTAAGAACAACATAGTTTGGTAATAATATATTCTTTCCACTAAAAAGTGTATATTTAAAGCCATTAAAAGTCATAGACAAATTGAGACTGGTCCTCATGAATAAACCACTGGATCATTCGAGCCAATCTGGTAGGGAATATTTCAATGCAGATTTTATAATCGGAACTTGGCAAAGTAATTAGTGGGTGTGATCAACAAGCTTAAGGGCATTTCCTAGGTTTTAAAAAAGTTACTGAATGTCACTGTTGGAATGTATTAGGTACTGTAAGAAAGTCATCCCTTTTGCTCTGATCACCCCCATGTTTTGACTGATACTGGTGGTTACAGACTTTGAGTGGGCCCTGGGTTCTGCTAACCAGTTCCAGGGCCAGTGCTCTGTTTGAAATGTATATGATAATTAGGTGTAATTACAATTGGCATGACAACCTACCGGTAAGCCCCTAATATATGGTAGAGCTTGTAGGATTAGGGGCCTAGTAGATTTAATGCACCTAGGTGTGCACGGCTGTGCTGCCTTCTGTCATTGTAAAGGCAGCCCTGCTTTGCAGGCTGCTTTTAAAAGTCAATTATATGCAAATTCAAGTTTGGAATTGTAGGTGCTTCCAAAGTCTCTAGCTACCTTATTTGTACATATAAATCACCCCTGGGGTCTCCTGTAGGTGCCCCATGGATAGGATGCCTTGCAACTATAAGCAGGGACATTATAAAAGACATTTTAAATGCCCTGGTGAGGGAAAACTGGCAATTTATTTTTCCCCATTGTATCTCCATGGCTCCATAGGCTAACATGGGAATACTTTAATAAAGTATAACTATTGATAGAAGTAAGCTGAAATATACTTCAAAGTATCACAATGATAGTTAGAATAAATCAAACTTGCCACTGTTAGATTTATTATAACTATCACAGAAAATAAATTATAAAACTTGATTTTCTGATGAGCCAAAATCCAGCCTTCCAGCAGCCCTTCTCTGATTGGCCAGCCTCTGCAAGGCTGAGCCAAGCTACCTTAAAGGTTTGTGACGTGTCCTGAGCTGAGACAAAGGCAGCCTCTGGTGAGCGGAGAACTGCAGAGCAATCAGCAGGAAGGGGGTTGAGTAGCTAAACTGGTCTTCAAAGAGGAAATTACATGCTCATCCCCACATCTTGCCACGCCAGCTAGGCAGGACTCCAGTAATTAGATTAGCAGAGGGGCTGGAAGGTGACTGTTGGAGAAACTTCAAAACTTCAGTGGGATCGCTTAGCCTGATAGTAGCCTCCAGGAAAGAGTTTCTCCATTTTGGATTTTGAAAGAATAGTGCTTTCTGGGTCAGGAATATGCTACACTTTGGAGGAAGTGCTCATAACTGATGGTGGTGCCCTGCACCTCATTGTTTAGGGGTACCCCCCACTTGCAGCCCAGGAACAAGAATAACATGGGAGAGCTGCCAGCAACTGATATCCCTGCCTGAAACTACAAGGAGAAGAAGGACTCTCCGGCTCACCCCTTGGTCTGCACCCCAAAGGATTGCACTCTGAATGACTGCACCTGCTGCACACTGTGGAACTACAGCCCTAAGAACTTGGTCTTGCTTCAAGAAGTGAAGGAGTGGACACCCAGAAAGCAACAGGTAAACAGAGCTCCACCTGCCTCATCTCAACCAAGAAAAACTGAGCTGAACAATGTCCAGAGGACTTTTAAGGATTTGGACAGGTGCATTCTGGGAAACATAGTCCCAATGCCTAAAGGACCATCTCCGAGCTTCTAGACATTTGTATTTGTGTTGTGGAAACTTGTAGACATAAAAAGGACCTGCTGGAAGGAGATGGGAGATTTATTTATAGAAAGCTCCATAAGTTGACGGATCCGTCGACGAGAGTCGAACCGTCACCCCGCCTGGATTTCAGGTTCGTCCCACTGAAAGCTCCAAAGCCTAAGACTTCCAGGATTTCACTGAGGCCTTGCGCTGAACCAAACCGCCAATATTGACTCGAAATCTGGCCTGACGAGGAGCCTTGCTCGACGTCGAGAGAAAAAGCTCCAGAAACACGACTAAGTGCGAAGGTAAAAACTTGACCGAGGTCTGCCGCTCAGTGTATATGACCCGCACTCCATCTCGGAAAGCCTCAAACTTTGACTTTGTTCCCATCAAGTGTGAGCAGATGTCCTAAGTTTGCGCTTTTCAGGGCATATTTACAATAACTGGCGCATCCCTGCATATCAGCAGGGATGCACCAGTTATTGTGCTCCACAGCTCCGCCACCATGGATGCGCCCCATTTACAATGCGGTGCACCATAGGCAAAAACGGCACAGATGCGTAACGCATCTGTGCCGTAAAATTGGCGCATTGCTGGAGTTGCGTCGCAAGCGCGACGCAGCTCCAGCAATGCTCTGGGGGGCCCTATCTTGTTAGTGCTGCATCAATCCTTATGCAAGGTTTTCACGCAGCATGGGCCTAAAAGTGAATGAGTGAAATCTTGCTGATTTCACTCAGCCACTTTTAGGAGGCGTTCCTGCACCAGAACGCCCCCCCCTGTGCAGGAACGCCTACATGTGGCACAGGGCTTTACAACGTGGCGCATCTCCCAGATGCGTCATGTTTTAAGTACCCCACACCATGGCGCAGGATTTGCGCCGCCGTTGCGTCACAAAAGTGACGCAACGGCGGCGTAAATAAGGCGCAAGGGGCTTGTAAATCTGCCCCCTCGTTTTTAGGCACTAGAACGTATTTAATCTTTAAAAATTCATATCTCTGTTTCCCTACTTTGGATTTTTGTAATTTTGGTGTCATTTTAATCATCAAAATATTTCTTTATAGTATAAATTGGTTTTGAATTTGTAATGTGTGTTGTGTCTTATTTATTTAATATATTGGTGTTTTTAAATGCTTTACACACCTGTCTCATAAGTTACGTCTACCTGCTCGTTGCCAGCTACCAAGGGTTGAGCAATGGAATAATTTATTGAGACCTTGACTGGACCTTATATTATGATTGTGGCCTTATTACTAGTGGTAGGTCCCTATCTACACCTGCTAATACACCACCGTCCAACAGGAGCACAATCTTCTTTTATAAGCACATTAAAAACTGACCACATTTTGGAGCCAGATTAGACCAGTTAAATGCAGAGATTTCCTTGAATAAACCTCCTTCTCCAGGAGACATGGAAGAAGTTAGCACCCTCTGCTTCTTCCACAAAGGCATCATCAGTAAACTATAACCATTCTCATACAACCTCTAAGGGCCTGCTCTGGCAGGGCTGTCCTTGTTCTTTTCTATAGACAGCATCCATAGTCCAAATACAAATTAAAATATGTTCACTCTGAGCTAGGGATAAGCCTACTAATGTGCTCTGCTAATGATGCAATACTATCTACTGCATGCGCATGTCAAGGTGTTTCTGAACAATATTACAAAATTAGGTATACAGTCGGTGGTTACAGACTTTGAGTGGGCCCTGGGTTCTGCTAACCAGTTCCAGGGCCAGTGCTCTGTTTGAAATGTATATGATAATTAGGTGTAATTACAATTGGCATGACAACCTACCGGTAAGCCCCTAATATATGGTAGAGCTTGTAGGATTAGGGGCCTAGTAGATTTAATGCACCTAGGTGTGCACGGCTGTGCTGCCTTCTGTCATTGTAAAGGCAGCCCTGCTCTGCAAGGCTGAGCCAAGCTACCTTAAAGGTTTGTGACGTGTCCTGAGCTGAGACAAAGGCAGCCTCTGGTGAGCGGAGAACTGCAGAGCAATCAGCAGGAAGGGGGTTGAGTAGCTAAACTGGTCTTCAAAGAGGAAATTACATGCTCATCCCCACATCTTGCCACGCCAGCTAGGCAGGACTCCAGTAATTAGATTAGCAGAGGGGCTGGAAGGTGACTGTTGGAGAAACTTCAAAACTTCAGTGGGATCGCTTAGCCTGATAGTAGCCTCCAGGAAAGAGTTTCTCCATTTTGGATTTTGAAAGAATAGTGCTTTCTGGGTCAGGAATATGCTACACTTTGGAGGAAGTGCTCATAACTGATGGTGGTGCCCTGCACCTCATTGTTTAGGGGTACCCCCCACTTACAGCCCAGGAACAAGAATAACATGGGAGAGCTGCCAGCAACTGATATCCCTGCCTGAAACTACAAGGAGAAGAAGGACTCTCCGGCTCACCCCTTGGTCTGCACCCCAAAGGATTGCACTCTGAATGACTGCACCTGCTGCACACTGTGGAACTACAGCCCTAAGAACTTGGTCTTGCTTCAAGAAGTGAAGGAGTGGACACCCAGAAAGCAACAGGTAAACAGAGCTCCACCTGCCTCATCTCAACCAAGAAAAACTGAGCTGAACAATGTCCAGAGGACTTTTAAGGATTTGGACAGGTGCATTCTGGGAAACATAGTCCCAATGCCTAAAGGACCATCTCCGAGCTTCTAGACATTTGTATTTGTGTTGTGGAAACTTGTAGACATAAAAAGGACCTGCTGGAAGGAGATGGGAGATTTATTTATAGAAAGCTCCATAAGTTGACGGATCCGTCGACGAGAGTCGAACCGTCACCCCGCCTGGATTTCAGGTTCGTCCCACTGAAAGCTCCAAAGCCTAAGACTTCCAGGATTTCACTGAGGCCTTGCGCTGAACCAAACCGCCAATATTGACTCGAAATCTGGCCTGACGAGGAGCCTTGCTCGACGTCGAGAGAAAAAGCTCCAGAAACACGACTAAGTGCGAAGGTAAAAACTTGACCGAGGTCTGCCGCTCAGTGTATATGACCCGCACTCCATCTCGGAAAGCCTCAAACTTTGACTTTGTTCCCATCAAGTGTGAGCAGATGTCCTAAGTTTGCGCTTTTCAGGGCATATTTACAATAACTGGCGCATCCCTGCATATCAGCAGGGATGCACCAGTTATTGTGCTCCACAGCTCCGCCACCATGGATGCGCCCCATTTACAATGCGGTGCACCATAGGCAAAAACGGCACAGATGCGTAACGCATCTGTGCCGTAAAATTGGCGCATTGCTGGAGTTGCGTCGCAAGCGCGACGCAGCTCCAGCAATGCTCTGGGGGGCCCTATCTTGTTAGTGCTGCATCAATCCTTATGCAAGGTTTTCACGCAGCATGGGCCTAAAAGTGAATGAGTGAAATCTTGCTGATTTCACTCAGCCACTTTTAGGAGGCGTTCCTGCACCAGAACGCCCCCCCCTGTGCAGGAACGCCTACATGTGGCACAGGGCTTTACAACGTGGCGCATCTCCCAGATGCGTCATGTTTTAAGTACCCCACACCATGGCGCAGGATTTGCGCCGCCGTTGCGTCACAAAAGTGACGCAACGGCGGCGTAAATAAGGCGCAAGGGGCTTGTAAATCTGCCCCCTCGTTTTTAGGCACTAGAACGTATTTAATCTTTAAAAATTCATATCTCTGTTTCCCTACTTTGGATTTTTGTAATTTTGGTGTCATTTTAATCATCAAAATATTTCTTTATAGTATAAATTGGTTTTGAATTTGTAATGTGTGTTGTGTCTTATTTATTTAATATATTGGTGTTTTTAAATGCTTTACACACCTGTCTCATAAGTTACGTCTACCTGCTCGTTGCCAGCTACCAAGGGTTGAGCAATGGAATAATTTATTGAGACCTTGACTGGACCTTATATTATGATTGTGGCCTTATTACTAGTGGTAGGTCCCTATCTACACCTGCTAATACACCACCGTCCAACAGGAGCACAATCTTCTTTTATAAGCACATTAAAAACTGACCACATTTTGGAGCCAGATTAGACCAGTTAAATGCAGAGATTTCCTTGAATAAACCTCCTTCTCCAGGAGACATGGAAGAAGTTAGCACCCTCTGCTTCTTCCACAAAGGCATCATCAGTAAACTATAACCATTCTCATACAACCTCTAAGGGCCTGCTCTGGCAGGGCTGTCCTTGTTCTTTTCTATAGACAGCATCCATAGTCCAAATACAAATTAAAATATGTTCACTCTGAGCTAGGGATAAGCCTACTAATGTGCTCTGCTAATGATGCAATACTATCTACTGCATGCGCATGTCAAGGTGTTTCTGAACAATATTACAAAATTAGGTATACAGTCGGTCGTCAGCAATAGGCAAAAAAGTGCTCTAAGGACTATCACAAGTACAAATCAGTTATGGCAGGTAATCTGGCACGGTGCATAAGGTAGGGAAAAACCACCAAATCCCCATGTGTGTGGCCAGCAGACCACTCTACTATATATACAAATCCTCTGCACATGTTTAAAAGTAAATAAATAAAGTTTCATAAAATATCACAGTGATGCTTATCTTTGTATTCTCAGATGTCTTTAATTCAAGATCTTAAGACTTCTTAGCCAACACGTGTTTCGTCACTGTTACAGGGGATTACCCCGCAACTTCTTCAGGGCTAAGGGAATATATAAACAAGTACTTGTTCGTGTATGCAATGGTAGTAACAAAGCTTTATCTTTAAAATTATTGACAAAGTGACTACGGTGACTTGTGTGAATTATAAAATAGTGAATATTACTGTCTGGAAATCCATGTGAACCTGGTGTTGTATGTGCTTTTCGTACAACTCCTTTGTGTATCAATTTATCAATGGGGGAAAGAAAGAACAAAAAAAGGCCCCCTGTCGTTTTTGTTATCGTTATAAGACATACAAGTACAATTGGTATTCAAGACTCCATTATATGAGTAATGCTGTGGTTGACAAGGTGCGGGCATGCAATCAACCAATTTGGTTTTATAATCCTGAATTAATTAATTAATTCTATTTCATTATATTCGTGGCATTTTGCGATGCAGCGCACACAAAGGAATTTGTTTTATTTATTTAAATGTGTACTTACCTCCGTTCATCCATATTCCGGTGTTTACATTTCCCTACCCTGCCCCTCCCCTGCCCCGCCTCACCGCCCCACCGAACTCCCTCCACGGACCGCTACTGGCCTGACGTACCTTTTGTTTGGTGGGTAATAACTTGTGTCTTTCCTCCTGCACAGCTGCTGTAAAGTCTGGGTAAATAGTGAACAAGTTGCCTTCAAAATGAAGTTGTCGTTTTTCCCGAGCTGCCCTGAGGGCAGCATCTCGGTCCCAGTAATTTAGGAGCCGAGCGACGATGGGCCGTGGCGTGCTACCTGGTGGAGGTCTGGGCCCCAGCGATCGGTGTGCTCTTTCGACAATGAATTGGGAAGAAAAGGATTTAGTGCCATTTGTTGCCAGCAACAGTCTCTCTACATACTCTTCCATCTTCCCAGTGTTGGTACTCTCCGGGATGCCAAGAACGCATATGTTATTTCTTCTGCTTCTAGCCTCAAGGTCTTAGTTTTTCGCTGCAATGATCTTCAGAAGTTTGTCCATTTGCACCACATTTGTCTGGATATGGGACGTGGTGTCCTCAGCATCAGAGATGCGGCGCTCCGTTTCTTTAATGCGCTCTTCATGGCCATCTAGTTTGTGTCCTATGGCGTCCATCCGAGTGGTCATGGCATCCATTTTAACCGCAATGGAAGTAAGCCCTTTCCTGACCTCTAGAAGAATAGTTTCATATCTTCGTCCGGTGTGGGGGATGGCCCCTGTGCGGGTTTGCCGCTGGCCGCATCAGGATCTTCTTGATGCAGGCGGTTGCTTTTCTTAGTTTCAAACATCAGCCGTGGCTTTTATGCGTCCGCCTTCCCCATGTTTGGGATGTTGCAGCTCTGAAGTCAGTGTCAGCCAGTAAGTGTGCAGCACGCGGTCACCCCACACGGGACACAAGGAGCGCCAGCCGCCCTCAGGCCTCCCCAGGCAATAAAGGCAGATGATGGTGTCGAGCACCACCTATGTCTTTGTGTAAGCCGGTCAGCCAAGTACACGCCACCCGCAGGGCGCCCACGGATCACTGATCCACCAATACGCGAGCCTCTGCAGATTTCAATCAAGGGCAGACAGCGACGCTCAGGGGGAAAGACACTCCAGCCAGGAAGCCGTGAACAGGGCCAGTGGTGTGGTGCCAACAGGGGTAGACTCGAGGCAGCGCCGCCGACAGTATTGGTGATGGAGTAGACCATGCAGGCAGGCCCGCCGTATGCACGTGGGGTTCCCTGCTAGAGGCTAGTGTGAGGAGGGAGCTCCCTCAAGATGGTGGGTAGTATCACAGTGCCCGGGGCAGTATGTTAGCAGGCGGTCTCATATGGCCCCAGGTATGGGCCCTGGAGTAGAGGATGAAGGTCGCTCGTGCTGGGGGTAACTCCCAGCTATACCGTTGCAGGGTAACGGCACTGATGTCCAGGAGACGCAGGGCTACAGCATTCGTGGTGGTTCATAGAGCAGGCAGATGGGGCCTTCAGTGCATCCCGACCGCCAAGACGCTGGGAGCGACAGCATCACCACGCGCACCGCGAGAGCAGGACAGACGCTGCGGCAGCAGTACAGTTATTGTGTGCTGCTCCTGTCTCGATAGGTAAGCAGGGAGGCGGGTCTGCGAGTCTTCGCCCATAGTTAGGTCTGCTATCTGGTGACCGGGATCAATGGTGTACTACGCGCCTTGGAAGCAGGAGAAGAGCTGTAGAGGCGTGTTAATGGGCAGACGCAGCTCTGGCCTTATCATGAAAGAAGGGAGGTGGGCTTGCTGGTCTATGACGCGCACTCACCCTTCTTTCTCTAGTTGCTGGGATCGCTAACTGCGCGAGACGCAAGGCCTAGTCTCCTCGTGGGTGCTGCGGTGATCCCGTGACTCGTTCTGCCCGGCGGCAGTTCCAGGCTGATCAGGCTGTCTCAGCGGTGGTTACAGGATGTGGTTGTAGCGGCAGTTTTGAACCCGCAGCTCGCTCCAAATTCACAGCGTCAGTGCGTGGGGTTGTAGTCACCTCGTCGCAGTGGTTATTGAAAGGTTAGGACCATCTGGGCAGGATAATTTGGTGGATAATTGTGCCGAGCTGCAGTAGCCTCACTCCATCTTGCTTGTGTGCTACCTAGCACCCCCCTTCAAATGAGTCCTTATATCATGTTTCTAGCTTGACCCAAACGGATGTTAAGCAAAATAAATTGTTGGAATCTAACCCAGTGCTTTTCTATAGGAAAGCCAATCCTGCTACATTGAAAATGGCATCGTAGGTGTTTTGCTGCCAGGACATGTAAAACAGAAAATACACATGCCCTACTTTTTAAAGTCCAGACACCATGCCCTATAGGCATTTAGGCCCTATCTTGGGGATGATTTATAGGTTTTAAATAGGAAGGTGAAGGTCAGGAAAAAGTTTTTTTTTTTGCCAGGTTTTTTGGTAATTCAAAACTGCACACACAGGCAGCAGAGACAGGCCTGGAGACATGTTTTACAGGGCGACTTTAAAAGGTGGCACAATTAGTACTGTAGACCACTGAGTACATGTAGCCAGGGGTGGCTCCTCTGGCAGAGGAGTATTGTGCCCCCTTCCAGCACCCTCCAAAACATTAAAAATAAAATGGGTTTAAAATCTGTTTTAGTCTCCTTCTGCTGAGTCTTCGGGGCAGGGCCACAGTGACAAAAGGTACAGTAGAGAGTGGTATGTGCACTCCCTTCACTGCACATGACGGTTTGACCGGCCGGCTCATGCCAGCCAAATCCTCATGGGCAGTGAAAGTTCTCTCCGTCCCAGCAATGATCCTTGGTTAGAGAAAACATGCATAGACTCCCAGTCTGTCCTGGAGTGCAAATCGAGGATGCTCAGGCCAATCCTGAAGCTGCTCTCATGCATGAGAGCAGCTTCAGAATTGGTCGCAGGGCAGTCTGGGAGCCTGTGCCTTGGGAAGAGGAAAGGAGCAGATGAGCGCAACATGATGCTGGAAGGCAACAGGTAAGTTATTTTTTATATTTATCTCCCTTGTCCCTTTTAGTTTGTTTGTTTGTTTTGAAAGCTTTCTATAGCGCGAACATGACCACCGGGGGTATCAGAGCACAAAATGTATACATCAAGAGGAATACAGATACATGCAATAAAAACAGCTTATGCCCATTAAGGGATGTGAAAACATCCCAGGACAATGGCACCAGCCTCAGCAAGCTTTTTTTTGGGGGGGAGGAGGAGTCTTGGGGGTGGGGTGGGGTTCAAAAGTGCCTTGTAGGTATTTCTCGGCGTTGCCCCACCACCTTCCCATCCCTGAGCCCCGCCTCTTTTCCCCGACACGAGCTGCAATTGCATGTAGTACCATATACTAGGGAAGTCTAAGTAAATTAACTGTGCCAGTTAGGTATGGACCATTCTAACCATGTTTAAAAGGGACAGCACAAGCACTTTGCCACTGGTTAAGAGGGGTAAAGTATTCAAAGTTCTATGGCCAATAAAAAAGGGTTTAGCTAAAGTAGGCAAAAAGTTGGGGGAATTCTAAGCACAAAATGGCCATTTCAAACAGGTACAATTACAACATATTGATAATCAAATGCAATACTCACTAGTAACCCTGATTTCTTGCTCCGATTAAACATGCTTGGTTTAATATGGTTGGGCGCTCTTATGATCTGAAATGCACCATACATTTAAAAGCAGGTTGCACAGGCAGCACAAAAGCTAAGCACAAAATGTTGAAAATCAAGATCGCTTCCAAAGCACAGAAATTATGTCCAAACTTATGAAATATGCATGAACTGGGATATCAGCTAAATATTAAATAACAACACTCTTTGTAAAGAATATTGGTCAGCAGTGCATGTAGAACAACAATGTGCAAAGTGGATGAAGAATAACAATTTAAAAGGGTGGAATTCTTGCAAATTTTTGATTATGGCAGAAGAAGTGTATTTCTTTTGAATGTTTTTCAAAGGGCCTTATTATGACTTTGGCAGTCTCTCAGTGGGGCCACCTCACGGACACCCTGCTCTGAGGCTGCGAAAGACATTAAAGGCCACCCGCCAGAGTATGACTTATTTATACTCTGTTGGGCGGTTCTTTGGGGGTCCCACTGCAGTGCCTTTAAAAAAGCATCAAAGGTAGTTCCTGCAGCGCATGGACTATTAAGTCCATGCCCTGCAGGAACTGCTGGTGCATGCACACAGGAGGGCACAGCATGGCCCCCTGCTTGCACCCCATGGTGCAGATGCAACAGGAGGCCCTGTGGGGCCCCCTTTGTTTCCTCACCTCCATCCTTTTCAAGGTGGTCACACCGCCATGAAAAGTGTGGTGGTGAGGAAACTACTAATATGTTTGGCGATGCTGCAGTGGCACCGCCAACATATTAGGGGTCTCAGACCACTCCACCACTACCCGGGATTTCTGATCCCTGGTGGCAGCAGTGGTTCAGTGGTGGTCCAACCACCATAGTCCTAATGCAGTGGGTGGATGCCAGTCTTGCGGTCTGCGGACTGCCGCCACGTGTTCAGTGGTCCATTGGACCTCCGAATTTGTAATAAGGGCCTAAGAGGAAGAGACATTTGTACGGAATACTCAATGGTACAGTCAGTGAGTTGCTGCATACCTAATTCTGAATGCATGGAACTGGAATCACACAGGATTGGTGGTGAGGTGATAAGTCAGAAACAACTGAACAAATGTTTCGAACTGATAGACAAAATCCTACTGAGGAAAAGCCTGAGTTGCAGACCAACTAAAGTGTCACTTTACAATTGGTGTGGAGTTCAGGGAAAACAATGGGTGTGGCAATCCTAATCACAGTCTCATTTAATTTTCAGAGGTACAGTTCTGGCTCCTTTGAACAGAGATGCTGCACCCAGACAGTAACCTGCTGCACTTAGCATTTTACATTTCACTGTAAGCTAACCCTACTGTTCAAATAATCCATGATTGATGATCTTACATCTCTAACCCTGGTGGCCTGTGTCCTCCCAGTTGCCCATTCACCATCCAACTCTCACTTCTTCCAATTCCCTCTTCAGCTTGCAACTCCTCCACTAAGGCCCCACAGGAAAAATTAATTATAACAATAGCATGTTATTATCATTTATTTTTCAGTACTCCGCTGCAGGGACGGTGCAGGATGGACTTCCCACAGAGCAGGGTGAGGAGTGGGAGGCACTCTCCAAGTGCGCATGATGTTGGAGAATATGCCCAGGCTCCCAGTCCCTGTCTGAGTGCTGAACCATGGTACTCTGACCATTCACGACGCTGCTGCCAGCAGCACTGTGATTGTCTAGGGGAGTCTGGAAGCATGGGTACTTTCTGTTCCTTCTTCCTGCATTGACGGAAAAGAAGAGGATAGAGAAGAATCGGCAGGTGGCAAGTAAGTTACATTTTTTTCCTTTTATTTGTTTTCTTTCTTTATTTAACCCCTTCGCCCTGTCTAACTCTCTGTTATGCCCTGACTTCTCTGTCACTAACATACAGAACGTCTTACTTTCTTGTTCTGTTCTCTATTCCCATCACTCTTCTCCATTGCTTCTTCTGCTCTCCCCATCCATGATTGATGAACAGATGCTTTAGGTCCGGAACTCTCAAGCAGCATCACAAGGGTTTTTTTGCTTGCAAAATCTTTTAGTCAGATTTTCAAAGGTTTACAAGCAGCAACTGTCAACAACCCCTCACATGTGCAAATATTAGAAAGGATATGACAGAAATCGTTTGGAGAAAGCAATAGTACAAACAGGCAAGTAGCAAAACCAAATTCAGGAGTAAAGGAGAATATACAGCAGCAAAAAAAGGAGAACACCCCCCAGCCCAACAGAGCGCCTCTCTAGGTAGTGTTTCCACCAGAGTCCTGCGGAGAAGGAACTCCAACCAGCCAGCCCCGTCGCACCTATACCAAGGTTGTGTGCAAGACAGCATCCTGGGGAAGACCAATCCATCCCCAAATCTCAGTTCTCATTTCATCTTGTCCCATTCTTTGCCAGTTGTCAATGTGACGTTATTGTGCCACAAGCCATCATGCAAAGAAGCAACATCACATAAGGAAGCCGGAAGCAACAACTAATGTACCTTGTACTGAAATTCTCAAATAAAATGTTTTGTTTTATTTTACTACTGAATGCGTATCATTTAATTTCTCAGTTTTAGTTTGATTTTGATTTTATTCAGAACTTCATAAGAGATCAACAAGCAGAAAACATTTTATACAGTCTATAAACAATCATTTACCTACAATTGTAATACACTGAGTGAAAAGCTTTAACCTAGTTAAAAATGTAATGACAATCAGCAATAGTAGGAGAAGTCATGATATAAGTAGGCAGGGGTGAAATTTAAACAATACCAGCAGAATTTGGGGAATTTCATGTTCTGCTTATTACACAAATTTACATTAAGAGTGGGAGTAACTGGCATAATTCTCTCTAGTGAAATTACGCATAATTTCTGCAAAACCTCTTATAATTACGTCAGAAGCATAATCCAGCAGTATAAAGCCACGCACAAAATAGCACTCAGCAACTACTACCGTTGCATCAAGGAGGCCAAAAGCGCAGCCATCATGGACCCCATTGACACCACGGCTAACCACAACAAGGAACTCTTCAAATTCTCCACAGAAAACAAGGTACATCCCTCCCAACAACTCTGCGACTCCCTATCTGACTATTTCCACAGCAAGATTGCCGACATCTACAGCAACTTTAACCCCCAACCCACCTCACTCAGCCTCGACAACGTCATCCAACCAGTGAACCCAGGCCCAGCCATAACAACCTGGTCTCCACTCAACGTCCAGAACACTATGACCATCATGACCTCCAATGACTTCGGGGCACCCACCTACCCATGCCCCCACCATCTTTTCAACCCCGGATCCAACATAATGAGCCCTGAACAGACCAACCTCCTCAACACTTCCATCTCTATTACATACCTCCCAGATGGATGGAAGCGCACAGAAATCAGACCACTCCTAAAGAAGCCCTCAGCTGACCCCAAGAACTACCAGCCGATCTCCTTGCTCCCATACCCAGTCAAAGTACTCAAGAATGCCATCAAACAACAGCTCACCGACTACCTGGAACAAAATCCCCTACTCGGCACAGCCCAATCTGGCTTTCGGGCCAACCATAGCACCGAGACTGCACTCCTCACCACAACAGATGAACTGATGACATCAGAACCCTCCTTGACTAACAAGAAACAGTGGCCTTGATCCTCCTTGACCTATCTGCAGCATTCAACACCGTCTCCCACCATATCCTCATCAACAGACTCCACAACATCGTCATTCAACAACACACCCTCAAGAGGATCATCTCATTCCTCTCAGGGCGCACCAATCTACCTCCTTTCACCTCTGCTCCAAAGACATCATATGCAGCGTGCCCCAAGGATCTTCCCTCACCTCCACACTGTTCAACATCTACATGACCACGCCCCCCTTGCTGGCATTGTCAGATCCCATGGACTAAATATAATCTCCTATGCCGAAGACACTCAGCTCATCCTCTTGCTCACCAAAAACCCCTCTAACACCAGAACCAACTTCTGAAACGCTATGACAGACACAGCCAACTGGATGAGGTACAGCTGCCTCAAACTAAACTCTTGACAAAACTGATGTACTGAGCTTCATAAGAACACCTCTGAATGCAACCACAGCTGGTGCCCGGGAGAACTCAGACCCACACTCACACCGACAGACAACGCTCGCAACCACTGCATAATCCTGGGCTCATAACTGACTATGAATAGACAAGTCAATACAGTAACCCCCTAATGCTTCCACATTCTCCTCATGCTCCGCAAAATCTTCAGATAGATTCTTGTAAACACCAAAAAGATCATCACACAAGCCCTTGTCACCAGCCGCCTCGACTATGGCAATGCTCTATTCACCGGTATCTCCACCCAGCTCCTCAGAAGACTCCAAACAATGCAGAACGTGGCATCCAGACTCATCCTGGACCTTCCCAAGCATTTCCACATCTCTCCCCACCTTAGAAACATCCACTGGATCCCTGTTCAGAAAAGAAGCCAGCTCCAGATGCTCACACACACCTACAAAGTGCTCCACAAACAAGGAGCATCCTACAACAACCATCGGCTGAATATCCATCTTCCCTCAAAACACCTGCGCTCCACTTCACTCATCCTCGCACACGTCCCCGCATTCATTGCACCTGCAGCGGGGGCCGTGCATTTGCCTACATCGCTGTCAAAGCCTGGAACGACCTTCCCGCCACCTCCGAATGAAGAATTCAGAAAGCAACACTAGACCTGGCTTTTCAACGCAGATGCAGGAATCTCAGGGCCCATATACCCCTAGGGGTAACATTGTTGTGCTATATAAATGACTGATTGATTGATGGAATTGTGGGCACCCATCCTTACAAACTATGCCAATCTAACCTGTTAGCTCGGTCTGCCCAAGTCATGACATTCAACAAAACATTTCCAAAACTTTAAACAAAGGAGTAGGGCTTCTCCTAGCTGTTATAGGCCCATATCTCTTCTGGATTCCTCTGTGGGGTCAGCATCAGCAGGGTTATTCTTAGCAGAATTACGTCATGGGTCTTTCACAATCATATCATTTCTGATGTCCAATATGGTTTCAGACATTGTTTGTGCATCCAAGAGCAGTGCCTTAATCTATATTTGTTAATTCAGTTCAAAAGCTTTATTTCGACAGTTAGTCATAAAAGCACAACAATACAACACATATCGCACAATAAATAAGACATAATACAATACAGTTACAAGATAAAATGATTATTAAATTCCATATACTGTCGGATATCTAAAAGTTTAAAAAAAGGATATTACTGTAACAGCTGTTTCCTTGCAGATCTTATCCTCCAAGCCCAACCCAAAAATTTAGCTAAACAGCAGGCAAAGAAGGGACGAGCATCAGAGTGCAATATGCGTAAAGCTTCCAAGTATGATCTTGTACCTAGGCTCCTACATAAAGGCTTCAGCCATCTCGACCTAGGCACAGAATAAGCATGATACTCGAACAACAGATGAGCTATGGACTCGACCCTTAAATTACAAAAGGGACAGTAAGGGACAGTTTGGTATGGAGGTTTCCAGGTAGACGTAAAAAGACCTAGAGGAAGAACACCCACCCTGAATTTAAAGTATAATGCTCTATCACCTGGGTTGGAGATTGCATCCAAATAAGGTTCTCTGAAAGGGATCTCCTTGACTAACAAAAACTGGGCGACAGATTTACAATGATTGGGGTTACACAACCTCTCATTATCCACCCAGAGCCAATAGATCTTTTTGAGCAATTGTTTTGAGGGTGCTGTTCTATTGACCCAAGCATCTCCTAAACCCAGGTCATAGAGAAGTCGCTTAACCTCCCTGAGCCAGATTACCTTATGCCAACCGGATGAGGATAAGATTTCGCTCAGGGCATCTGCGTAACTACTCAATTCAGGGACATTCCATATCCTGGCCCATAATAAAAGGGGACGTAGCCTGGCTTGCTCGCTGATTGAGCGTGTGCCTGCGTCAAACAGGAGGGGAATTGTGGGGGTACTGTGGGGTAATTTCATAAGGTCTTTATGAAAGTTGTTTTCAAGGTGTGTCAAAATGTCAACTCTTTGTATACCCCACAATTCCGCACCATACAGAGCTGCACTCACCACCCTTGCCCTGTATATATCAAGAAGTGCCCCAATAGGTTTTAAAGCTGAGGCACGTTGTTCCTTGAGCAGGGCCCCTGTGACCCTCTTGTGGGTCAAGAACACCTTTTGGTGATGCGCCTTCCAGCTCATATTGGCACATAGACGGATACCTAGATAGTCAAATTCGTTGACTCTATCAAGGGGAACAGAGTCCAGGGAAGGAGGAACAGCCGCTTTCCTGGGAGGGTTGAGAACAAGGAATTTGGTCTTGCTTATATTTATGGACAGGCCCTTGGTATCACAAAAGGCCTTAAAGCTAGAAAGCAACTTTTGGATACCTGCTGGTGACTTTGAAATTAGGAGGGTATCATCCGCAAAAAGGAGCGTAGGTACTTTTCTGCCAGCCAAGGATGGTGCGTCTGACGGCTGTTGGAGCAGATGTTCCACCACTCCGTTAACATAAAGAGAAAACAGAGTGGGGGCAAGCACACATCCCTGGCGGACGCCCCTATCTACGGAGATACGAGATGTTTTCTCCCCCTGGGTACCCCACCTAATCTGGGCAAAGTTGCTTTCGTGAAACTTTATAAGCAAGGCCAACAAATAGGGAGGTAAACCCAACCTACCTAAGACATTCCACAGTTGGACTCGTGGGACCAGGTCGAAGGCAGTTCGCAAGTCTATAAAGACTAAATACAAGCTGCCCCCACCCAGCACAACCACTTTCCAATATATCATTAAAAGGCGAAACGTCTGCTCGATGGTACCCATCCCTGCTCTAAAACCAGCCTGGAAGTCTGACAGAACCTGATTTTCTTCAATCCACTGCAGAATCCTACCTAGCACCACTTTGCCCGCAACCTTTTGTGTAGAATCAAGCAAGCTAATAGGACGATAATTAGCTGGGTCGTCCCGACAACCTTTTTTGAAAATAGGGACGACCTCAGCACCCCTCCATGAGTCAGGGAGAGAACCTCCCGACACAACCTCATTCAATAGTGATGCAATTAACCTACTCCAGGGTAATGGGTATTTCTTCAGCAAGTCACCCGGGATTCCGTCCGGTCCGGCATCCTTGTTAGAAACAATACAACTAATTGCCCTTGCAACTTCCTCAATGCTGAAGGGGCAGGGATTAATGGAGGTCTCAGCTGATAAGCTGGCGAGAAGGCCCATGTTAGGATGGAGTACCCCACTTTGGGCAGAGTAGAGTTTAGAGAAGTGGGCAAACCAAAGATCGCCAGGAATATTGCAGGTAAGCAGGGAATCAAAAGGTTTGTCCCTAGCTCTCAGCAGCTCCCAGAACCCCTTGGTGTCTTTCCTGGAGCTTGCCTCCACTAAATCCCACCAAAAACTATAATCATGGGCCTCCTTTGCCTCAGCCATAACTTTTTTATAGCGTTTCCTCGCCCATCTAATGCTGCCTGCATCCTTACTTTTCACTGCAGAAATAAGTTCCCCCTTTGCAGCCCGACATTTAGAGGAATACCACTTGTTTCTTGCCCTAGGAGCACTTTTCGCAGAAACATTCGCGCTGGGTTGGGGTATAATAAACAAATCACTTAACAGCGCAATGGTTTCTGTGAATAATGATGAAACAGATTGGCTGGTGGTACCCAGGGCTTCAAGGCGCGTGCCCGATGCTGCCATAGTGGTCCCTGCCTGTGCCATCCTTTCCTCATCCGCTGCTACTTTAGCCCACTTTAGGCGCCTGCCACAGCGCGAAGGAGCAAGCTCATGGGAGGTTTTCCACTTGTAGGGGAACTCAGCTATGTTCCCAGCCTGCCAGGGGGAAATCAATGTTAAGGAGAGAGGATTGTGGTCGCTATCGCAAGACGCAATAACCTCCATATTGTAATGGAGTGGCCACAAGTTATAATTCAACAGAACATAATCTATTCTAGAAGTGTGTCCCATCCTGTTATAGGTGTGCGCACCCAAAAGATCCGATTTGGATCGACCATTAGTTGATCTTAGGTCAAATTCCATACAGAGAGCATTGATGTCTACCGCGCTCTGGGACCATTTAGGGATCAGGTCTAGGGTCAGGGTAGGAATGCCTCTCCTTATATCCTCATCCCAGGTATCCAAAATATCCTCCCTGGCCAATGGCTCGAAACAGCAATTAATGTCGCCTGCGAGAAGAATATAAGAATCAATACAGCAGGCGGAAAGATCGTTACTTAATCCTGTGGAGGATAGAGTAGAAGACCCACCCCTAGCCCCCCTTAAGTAGAGGTTAAAGACCTCCAACTTCCTGCCCCCTGGGCAAAGGATGGATATCCTCTGGAGATCAGGAGAATGCGTCGGCTTTTGGGTTACACTTAAACCTAAAGCAATATTAACCCATATAAGAAGGCCACCCGACGGGCGGCCTTTACGTCCATATTGAAGGGAGGCTGGAACAAAGTAGGTCGTAAAGCCCACTCTGTGCTTAGGTTCAAGGCACCACGTTTCCTGCAAAAGACAGATGTTATAAGGGTCCAAAAAGGCATTCCATTCAGGGATTTCAAAGTTACGGGCGAGCCCTGCTACATTCCAACTTATAATCTTTAGCAAAGGGACGTCAGGGGTAATCTCCCTTGGAGGATTATCTAGTGTGGCCAGAATGGACGCAGGTCCTACCCCCTCCGCAGTAGATCTGTTTAGCCTAGGTAGTGGCTCAAACTGGTGGTGATAGGGTGCTATTGCTACATCAGACAACCTCCTGATTGATGAAACATTTTGAATTGGCAAAACATCCTGAATTGGAGGCGAGGGGATAGTACAAGATGGATTCAGTTGATCCCCTACTACTTGGGAGTCGGAAATACATGGCGTATACAAACTCTCCTCTATAGGTAAAACAGAAAACGTTCCCTCTAGACTAAGGGAGCTAACAACCGAAGGAACAGACACTACAAGAGAAGAGTCGTTGTGCCCCAAGGCCTGTAATAAGGGGACCTGGGGAACCGGTTCCCCAGGTCCCAGGTCCCCTTCCCCTTCCCCAAGTGACTGCAGCAGAGTCCCGGTCCCTCGAGCAGCTCCCGCGAAGCGGGGGCCGCGAGGCGCGGTGTTGATTTCAAAAGAGCTGGGATGAAAGTCCAAGAAGTCCCTCCGATGGGCAGCAGCACCAGCCGAGATCACAGATGGAGCCCACGATCAGGGGGCTGCACCGCCTGTTTAAGGTGTTGGGGGAGGAGTCAGGAAGAGGACCAGGTGCGGCTGATCTGCTTCGTGCACAGCACCCTGGTCCTCGCAGTCCTGAATACGCCGGTTCTTGCAGGGTCAGTGTCAGCACACCAGCAACAATTCCCCAAGTGACTGCAGCAGAGTCCCGGTCCCTCGAGCGGCTCCCGCGAAGCGGGGGCCGCGAGGCGTGGTGTTGATTACAAAAGAGCTGGGATGAAAGTCCAAGAAGTCCCTCCGATGGGCAGCAGCACCAGCCGAGATCACAGATGGAGCCCATCAAAGTAGGTTTGTTAATTAACAAACCTACTTTGGCCAAAGGGGGCCCCTTTTATGTTGCATTCATTGACCTGGCCTGCGATTTCAAAAGTGTTGTCAGATCCAAGTTAGGGGAAATGCAGGTATTCTGGGGGCTCCACCCTGGCTGGTGTCTTTCTTATGTGCTCTCCAATAGGACCTTAATTCCTCAACCAGTTAGGGGCCAAACGATGACTGTACTTAGAGCTTTGGCTTGGGTCGAGGCATTTGGTAGAGCTGCGTCCTGGCTCCAATTCAATTTCTAATGTATATTAGTGGCCTGGACTGGGCCTATGCTGACAGGGACATGCCGCCAGAGAATGGCCAGTACATCCCTGTCCTTATATATGGAGATCATGTTGTTTTAATGTTCAGAACACTCAATAGCCTACCGCTTCAGTTGTGCTCCTTTATAGGCTTCATGGATGGCCTGGACTTCAATACGAATATTGCCAAAACTTTTCCCATGCCTTTTGGTACAAAGAATCTGCAATTTTGCTGTTTTACACTTCGAGGACCCCCCAGATGAAGTACTCATGAATTTCCATACTTGGGGGTTATTTTTGACTCATGAGGGTTTTGGGCCCCATGCCTCAAACAGAGAAGTCATAAGTTTTGTAATTCAATTGGATATCTTCATAGCTTGGCTTCCAAAGTAGGTAACAAATCTGTAGCTCCCCTCACTGAGATATACAGAACAAATTGTGTGCCCATCCTTACTTATGCTCAGGTTTGTGGGGGTTCAAAACTATCAAACACTTGCAGAATGAGGAAACACAGTATGCAGGTGTATTCGCAGTATGTCGCTAAGGTCACCTACATACTCTGTCCATAAGGAACTCAGATCACTGTATGTAGCCAATTATATTAATCTGGCCCTCTGATGCTGTGGTGTACATATATTCAAAACCAGGAGGCCTCCCTGAACAAGGAGATCATCAGGGACTCCCTTGCATGCGATAAGGGCCTTCACATCCCTGACTCAGGTATATGAAGAACATCAGCCATAAGCTAGGTTGACTCAACATTTTTTTCCTGCCTCGTGAAATTATTGGGAGGGATAAACGCTGGCTCAGATCTACCTGTGGGGAATGATGAAGCCAGGAATATGATTGGCTGAGCTGAGAAAGCCCAACAATAAAGACTATCTGTTGGTACAAACCACCTGTGTTGGATCCTTATATGGCAATGGTCCAGAAAGTTAGGGATAGGGTAATAATTATCAGATTTAGGTTGCCCAGATTAGGTGACAGCTTTCCTACCCTTTAGGCTAATTTGACTGGAAACCAATTCTGGTCTGCCCCTGTGGAGAGAGCTTCTTGCAAGCTCTGTCACACTTTGTATTTTTCTGTGGGTTTTATTGCAATTTCACTACAAGGTTTCTAATTCCACTTCTCAGGGGCACTATATACTCCTATCATATCCATACAAACGAGGTTTGCACAGGTGTGTTCACCTTAAGCATGCACTATGGCATAGGAACTCACTGTTGTTTTAGCTGCCTATTTATCCCTGCTAATTTTTAGTAGGATTTAGACGTTTACTGTTTTTTATCTGTTTAAGCACTGTTAGCTTGTCTGTTGTACTGAGCCTTTCTACCCATATATTGCACGTCCCCATTTGAAGGGTCGTCGATGTGCTATTTATTACTGATGCTACTGAGTACTGGATGGCATTGATTATGGTTTGGCCCATATGTTGTGTGGCTTTGGCTACATATTTTACACTCTGCAAGTTCATGGATGGTTTATAATTAAAAAGTTTTGTTTCTCTTTTCATGTAACTGATGGTTGTATAATTTTAAACCCACATGCTTTCATAATTTTTTGTATTTTATGTGCCGATGCTTTTATGGTTTGTCTTATAAACCGAATAAAGCGATTAATTGATTGACTCCGATTACTACGGCATAATGAACATTTCGCCCAGGCATAAATTAAACCACGTTTTGTAATTACTCATAGTGTGGGACTGTGCACCAGTGGTTATTTGCTGCTGTTATGTTATGGATTGTGATATGGATGCAAGGATGCATTTTGCTTAAAATATAGCATTAAATGCTGATTTGCATTTTGGGTAATTTCACGAAGTTTTGCTGAAATTTCACATAATTACATGAAATCAAATTATTCAAATTTCACACAAGACAAAATACAAGGTAGAGCATTTTTGAAGTCATTATGCCATTCTTAAACATTTGGCGCAAACATTTGGAGCAAAATTTGTGCTGGGCTGGGCATACAAACACAACTCCACCCCTTCAATGCATAATGAACACAAATAATGGTCAATATTCTATCCTTCCCCATCCAAATCACCTTTTAAGACAAGCCCTGAACCTCAACTAAGGGAAAATGAAGACCTCAGAATATCGTGATCACTCAGCCTCCTGATATATTTTTGGGCTTTTCTGGTTAAACTTTTTCAGTCTCCATTTTATAGGAGGAAAGTTTCATACGACACAATGGGGCCAATACGATGTCGGTCAGACAAGAGTACGACTGACATCATAGCGGAAACGGGATCACTCGACAAGGAGTCGGCGGTCCTGTTTCCATTTTTCCAATATGACCGCCTTCACGGCGGTCGGAAATAGTATTTTTTTCTAAGGCAGCTTGTGCTGTGGGCTGCAGCACAAGTCACAATATAAAACATACACTTTTAAAACATTCATGCACCATGTGGCTGGCAGCAGGAGAAAGGGGTCCTGCTGGGGGTTCCCAAAGTCACTTTCCGACAGCCTTTACATGTCGGAAAGGCCGACATAGAAAGTCTGTATGAAACAGTCCGACCGATGTCCCGACAGGATCTCCAATCCTGTCAGAGAATTGGTCTTTCCCCAAGGAAATGTCATAATGCGGAGGTCCGACCGCTGAGTCCGATTTTTCGGAAAGGACCGCAACCGACAGCCTGGCGGTGGAGATCCACCTGACATCGTAATGGGCCCCATACTATCGGCAAAAATACTTTCTTCTCTAATCTTTACCTTGAAATGTAATATGGGGATACCTTTCTGACTTTGCTGCTTGCTGTTGGCTTTTCTACGGACTCACCACCATTCCTTGCGGAACCCGCTTCGCGGGTCCCGCTGCGGCGCGATAGCCGCCCGTGTCAAGACCTGTGGATTTCATCAGTGAGGGACTGGGTGAGTGCAGGGCTGCGAGCGGCGGGACAGGACTACGTCTCCCAGCAGTCCTGTCAACCCGTGCCACCTGCCAACTGGCCGCTCTCCCTGCAAGCCCCGCCCCACTTACAGCCTGAAAAAGCCCCTCTGTGCTCCACTGCCCTGGGAATACCACTGCTTCCATCAGCGACAAAGGGAACAACCCACTTAATATATCACTCCCTGTCTTCTCTTTGGGGAACATTGAATTTCTAATTAGATCACTCCTGTTACCCATTAGCGAGAGTTTGAAGAAAATAGAAATCAGGCTGACCATTTTGGAGGCAACTTTAACCAGCCTGAAAACCTCGGACAGCAAACAGAGTAGAACCATTGAGTCCAATCTACCAATAGGAACCTTCCCCAATATTCAAAACCCTCTGACCCACACGGGTCCTCCTTTGGGCACCACAGCCGTTCCCCTTTTGCAGCCACTTATGGCTATTTCAGTTCCAATTCCACTTAGCAATCCTAACATCCTACCTCCACAGACAGAAGGCCCAGCTTCCCATTGTATAGCCCCTGGCATAAACCCTGGGGTCCTACCTAATGCTAGTTTTGCCCCCCTATTCCCTGGTAAGCCTGCCCCTAGACCACGGAGACCCGACTTACCACCGGAGGCTAACAGCCTCATGGTGGTTTTGGCAGGTGTTCCTCCTCTCGAAATGGGTGAAAACGAGAACGTTCACTCACTCAAGAGGAAAATCATCAAATGGTTGAATTGGAACAGACCTCTTCCAGCCCACCTCAATAACGAGATCATTATGGTGAGAAGGGTACCATGGTTAGGGAAGACGGGAAAATCAATATCAGGGGACTGTATCATGGTGTCTTTTCGAGACCCTGGGTTAGTACTACACATTTGTGCTGGGTCAAACAGATCACTGGATTCCACCATACAGACTTTGCCAGTTTCTTTCTTTTTCCCCCCCCCCATTCGCATGCATCATGATTTGTTACAAGGTAACTGGATAAGGGTGGAACGGAGATCTAGACATAGGGGATATGCTCCACGTCCAGTTTATCGACCTCCGGAGACACCCTTTTTGGATCACAATCGTTTCAACTGTCTGAATGGACTGGATGGGGTTGATTGACTGTCCTCAAACCCGGACTCAAATCCTGTGACCTTGGGTAACGGTCCCAGCGAACCTTCTGATCCGGCTAGACCTACCTCTGAAAATGACCCTGATAGAGCAATTGGGGTAGTATCTGGCTCTGTCACTGGCTCCCCCCTCCACTCCACCTCTGCAATCCCCTCTGTGGTTGCTCTGGCGCACATGAGATTAATTTGGTGGAATGTGGCCGGCCTAGCCAATAAACTGGGCACTCAAGATTGGATAACTTACATCGAGTCCGGGGATGTTTGCATCTTCCAAGAGACTTGGGCAAGGGAAGAATATAAGCACCAAGGTTACTTGTCATTTTCCATCCCGGCTAGGTGGGAGGGTAAGGGCCGCCCCTCCGGTGGACTCATAACTTGGGTGGCATCCCACTTAGGATGCCAGGCTTCACGCCTACCGGTGCCATCAGACGACATCCTAGTGGTTCTATTAGCCTGGTCGAACCTAGCGAAACTTGCCCTGATAAATATCTACTCCAGGCCAGTGGGAGCTTCGCGTGAATCTTCCACCGTAGAGGAGCTTTCAGCCTATTTATCGGAAATGCCAAGAGACATTCCTTATATAGTGGGAGGGGATCTAAATTCCCATTTCGAGCCGCTGGTCGGCCTCCTAGAGGGATTCCCCATGGAAGAAGAGTCCAGGTGGTCAGTACCTTCTGTAGTAGCACCCTCCCCGAAGGCATGGACGCATGTAGCACTGCAGATTACTGCCCTTACCCTAAAGCATGGAATTAGAGCCTGCAATGGACGCATTAAGTCTGATGTACCAAGCAAAACCACGTATAACAGAGTGGGAAGAGAGTCCCGCTTGGACTATGCCCTTGTACAGATAGTAAACTGGTCTTCTATCTTGGACTTTAGGGTTATGGAGAGACTAGATAGTGATCATAATGCCCTTGAACTCGATCTTAGCCACCCCGGGCTAGAAGCCTCTATAACAACCATTGAGGAGATCAAACCTGAACTTCTATTAGATAACAACAGGAGAAGAATCAGGTGGGAAAAACTAGCCACGAGCCAAGTGAAACTCTCGAAGCTCTATGCAGGTTTAATTCCTATTTTGGAAAAAGTGGGAGATCTAGCTAATGACGTGGGCAATAAAGACTCCCATGAGAAATTATACCAGGCTCATGAGGACCTTATAAAGGGAGCGGCCTCTGAGCTTTTTAGTAAGGTACAGAATCAGAGGAGGGCCCAGCAACACAAGTCCTCATGGTACAATGCAGCCTGCAGGAAGGCAAAGGGAGAACTCCTCAGAAGCATCAAGGAGGGAATAGGCAGAGAGAAGCTGCGAGAAAGTAGACGGGCTTATAAAAAACTAGTCACCCACGCTAAAACTGAATGGGAGGAGAACCAGTGGGAGGAGCTCACCACTTCCCTCGCAACAAGAGACCACCGAATGTTTTGGAGAGTAGTAAATGGGGGGTCGGGGAACCTCCATTCGGCAATAGAGCCAAATATTGCAGCAGGGGTGTGGCAGGCACACTTCCAGTCTCTCTACAGTTCTGAGCTGGGAGAAACTATGACTGATATCGGTACTGGATTGGTAGTGTATGACGGGGATTTGATAACAGTGGGGGAGGTGAAGGTAGCATTAACAGGACTTAAAGGTGGAAAGGCGCCAGGACTGGATGGCCTGCCCGGGGACCTGTTTCAGCAGGAGCCCGATGTTTGGGCCCCCTATCTGGCCGCTGTGTTTAATGGAGTTTTGCACGGCATGGAAATCCCGAGTACTTGGCTGGGGGCAGAGGTGGTTCCTATATTTAAAAAGGGCTCGCTCCTGCTCCCAGCCAATTATAGACCAATCAGTTTAATTGACGTGTCACAGAAGCTGTTTGGCAGGATACTGCTGAATCGGCTTCAGGACTGGGTGGAGGAGACGGGCGCCCTTAGTCCGTATCAGGCGGGATTTAGGAAGGGAGTCTCTACAGTGGATCAGGTTTTTCGTTTGAACGTTATTTATTGGAGGGCAGCGATATTGGAAGGTGGCAGTTTATACACCGTATTTGTGGACCTGAGGGCCGCCTTTGACCTCGTACCCAGAGGGAAACTCTGGAGTGTTCTGGCTGAGATGGGGGTCCCCCCGGATATCCTGATAATTTTAAAGAGATTGCATCATAATAACTATGCCCGGGTCAGGTGCGGGAAACTTGGGGAATTAACGGACAGATTCCCCGTTGACAGGGGGGTTAGACAGGGCTGTGTATTGGCACCGACCCTGTTCTGCCTCTTTGTCAATCTCAATGGCACCGAATAGACTGACGCCCCAAAGTTGAATGGCAGCAGGGTGCCTGCAATTATGTTTGCAGATGACACCCTGCTGCTGTCTAAAACCCCTATGGGGATACAGAGGATCCTTGATTCTTTTGTGGCATTCTGCACAGACAGGGGGTTAGAAATCAATGCTACCAAAACCAAGTTTATGGTCCTGAACCCAACCCTAAGATCACGCCCGAACCCCCTACTGGGATCTTCACGTTTAGAGAGAGTCTCCACCTTTGAATATCTCGGTGTAACGTTGAATGAAACCATGTCTTGGGGAATACACCAGACTAGGGTTAATCTTAAATTAGTGCAGACCACTGGCGGCATTGCTCGGTTGATGAAAAGCCCCACATATCGACCGTTGGGGCCGCTTATCCAGATCTATAAGGCACAGGCCAGAGGAGCTCTGATGTATGGGGCGGAACTGTGGGGTCATATAGCCTCCTGCAGTTTGTCTATAACTGAGAATAATTTCATTAGACAGATAGTAGCACTACCGTCTAGCACTCCGCTCCTCCCCTTGAGGATGAATCTGGGACTGAGACCAATAGCAGATGAACTAGGTCTCAGACCCATAGTCTTCTGGCGAAGGCTATGGAGCAGTGAAGAACTTTCTACCTACAGGGCGGAACTGAGGGAGTTTCTAAACCACCCTAAAGCTCTACAGATCCCGTGGATAAAATATATAAAAAAGTCCTGTGTGAGACTGGGGCTCCCCGACCTGTGGTCGGATCCAGCTATCGCCTCACTAAGGATCCCACGAAGAGCTTTGGCCAACGCTTATCACGAGCAGAAATTATCTATGGCCCTAGACTGCAAGGAAGAGGGGTCATTAACATCTGTATTTGCGCAAAGCAAGGACTCATACAGGCTGGAGAGGGTCCTGGACGCTATGTCTCCTGTGTTGGCCAGGAAGCTATTTCTCCAATGGAGATATGGCACATTGCCTCTGCGATCTTACACCAGCTCCTGGTCAACACCGCCCTCTACCAAGCAATGCCCGGCATGTGTGTGTGCCGAGGAAAGCGATCTGCATGTGGTCTTGTTTTGTCCAATTTACACGGCCGCCAGGAAACATTGGCTCCTACCACTCATCAGAAACCTTGGTTTTAGGGAGCACCTCCCGGTGTATAGAATTTTAAAAAACTGACGTTTCAGGTCCAATTGTGTTTGCACTAGCTAAATTTCTTACTAATGTCTGGTATATTCGCACCCGTATCCTAAAGTCGCAGGCTCCCACCTAATTTTAAGTTCATAATTTTAATCGCATGGCCTTTTATCTGATTCACCCTAGTAGTATTTTTTTCGTAGGGTGGAATGATTTTATATTGTACCAAATGTGTTTCCTGATTATTTTTCTTTGATGGTTTTACATGTTTCATATGTGTGTTTTTTTTTTTTTTTTGTATATCTTTTATGGCCAAATTGGCCGAAATAAAGATTAAATAATTAAATAAATAAAAAAAAAATATCATCTGAAACATGAATTTCTATGATAAAATATAATTCAAAGACAAGTCAAATTTTTGTAGGGCAAAAGTAAGTTTCGTGATGAATTTAGAAGAGCTCCTGAGCATCTATGTAAGTTATTCCTTTAGTAAAGCTTGCAACATAATATATGGTTAAATGGGGCATGGTAAACATTAAAACCCTATCGTATGACTGCTCCAAGCTCTGTGAAGTAACAACTCCCTAAAGCAGGTTCTAAACACACTGCCTTCTATGAAACGAATTGTCTGAAGGAGCAGTTTAACGTTCCCCTCAATTTTATTAAGAAATGAAAATGCATTAACATTTACATTCTCTACTGCGTACACCAAATTGAAAAGATTTTTTGAGCCATTAACTTGTAGCAAATGTAAAATATGTATTTTACCCAAAGACTTATACCACCTCGATCAATATACAGAAGAGTCAGAAAGATACTTGGAGAGAACTATACCCAAGCAGTTATAGATATAATCTTTTCATTAGATATTTTGCCCAGCATCCATCTAAAAGAAGGGAATCTAAATGTCATTGCACTATAACTGTGGTAAGGTAAGAAATAATCACTTCATCTCTGTAAATTAGAGGTTGTTCTTGCAGCTAAAGACACAAAACGAATGGGGGTTAATACACATGCCTTTTGATATTCCATTACTTTCCTTTATGCCTTCCCCTCTTACGATTCTGCACCAGAAATCAGCAATGTCAATAACATCAACAGACAAGAGGGTATATATAGATCAGCCGGGTCATCCCACATCTACCATGTCAAATGCTGTTGTAAATAGCTATATATGTGGCGTAAACTGGCTGAGACTGAATCTCAATATATATATCAAGTATTGATTGAAATGCGGCTATGTTGTCTAACACAGAAGGAGTCTTAAAAAAACATATTTGATCCATATGACCTTAATTTTATGCTCTTAGGCCAATGATGTCAAGTGGTCTATGATATATTTTCTCAATAATGTTCATGCAGAGTCTAATAACTTTACAAAATTCAATAGCTTTGAGAAATGTACTTAGGACTCTTTTTACATAAGTGGACGAAGATGCTTCCTTTCCAAGAACTTAGATAGTATACGATTTAAATAAGGAAATAAGAATTTCAGGCCCTGAGGAATTTTTAGCTTTCATGTTAGAAACTGGTATCTTGTCCAGACCTGCAGGCCTCGACGTTTGTTCCTTTTTTGTGTATAACGCAATAAGATTGCAGGTAACAATAAGACTATTTTCAGAGACCCTGTACATCTACCTCATGTTCTACCGGGTTACTGGAGTCACTGTTCGCAGCAAATAATGCAGTTAGCAATGTAACTTTGTCCTTTTCAGGTACGGAGCCTGTGCTAGTTTTATTCCCTGTCCCTAAAACCAAGGCAACAATGCTAGAGAGCACCAAAGCTGGGTTACCTGGGCATTGTTTCAGTTACAGAAGTACTATTTAAATGTTCGCTGTACACCCAGAGTTGTATTATGTATGAAGTTTTGTATAATAACAGCTACCAATACTTGCAAATTTGTTACATGTTTCCTGTACCCATTGGCTTCTGGAACCTCACTTCTTTTGAGATCTGGATATTAAAGGACAAAATAAGAAATGATAGCCCAGGAGAGATAACCTTCATGCCTTTGATGAAGAAATAAAATGCATCAGAGCATATCTTACCGTGACCATTACCAGCACAAAGTACCATTAAATGTGTTACAATATCGGATCAGGGAAGAGTTACAAAAGGGTCACAGAGACATACACGCACTATAAGCTCTGCTCAGACCTGTGGGACGCAATCAGCACAGTGCCAGATCCCTCCCTGCTTCAGTCATAGAATCAATGCATTGAGACAAGGAAGGGGCAGGAGGCTGTAGAAGAGCTCCTGGACCAGAGGTTCACATCTTACTCAATAGTAGAAGAATTAGTATTTAACAGCACTTCGCACATCTCCATGCCTGGCAACATTTCGCAATTCTGTTGGCTTTCTGGCCCTCATTTTGTACATCAGGCATTGCATCCCTCTCGCGTTTGCTGTTTACCTCCATTCTGGAACCCGTCTGCTTTTCCTCGTGCTTACTTATTCAGAACTTCCCCCATCTGAGGTCACGGCCGCACATATGACCTCAACCAAATGCCAGTCAAAGTAGGGTAAGTGCCCTTGCTTCTTCACTTCCCCATCTCTGTCTTAGTCTTCTTCCTCTGGCACCTCTTGCTTCCCTGGTAGAGACTCAGAAAGGCTGTGGTTCTCAGTGGATCTCCATCCTCAGCCAGAGCTTGATACATTCTGCCCTCTGGGGATTTTTGCAGGTCTGTCATCCTCCAAGCCAACCTTGAGTATTACAGAGTGAGATTCTAGTAACAACTGCAATAATAAAAAAACTGCCTTTATCTACCCTGCTAATCTTTGGGTAGTTTGCCTCCAGGTCTTGTCTGCCTCCTGGATTTTACAGGCCTCAAAGAGGAAATCTAGATCTTTGCATTAATTGTATAATATGTGGTGACTTTAAGTAATCCTCTTGATATTTTTTTACCTGAGTTATCAGCAAAATGTTTACCAATAATTTATTAATGTTTTGCCTGGAAAGATATAAGCACAGCAGGTTAAAAAATCTTACACATTGCAGCTAATGCTTGATCATTATTTGGTTGGAACAATTCCAGCTGCTACCAATTTAGCCATCTAACCCGGCACTTGAATATCAAATCACAAAGTAATCTTTTAAATCAAGCATTGCTCTGATGTTTTCCTGCAGGCAACTAAGAGACACCACAGAGTGAACTAATATATTACTTTCAGCAAGTCCGCAGTGAAAGAGATGACGTTCCTTGACATACCTTTTACCTGACGTCTAACTTTGACATGGACACTGTTTGTTTATGCAAGTTAATGGTCCTAAAAGCAGTTTTGAAGATGTTCTCGCTCCATCTGCCTTAGATTCTATATTTAGTTGTCCATAAGGTTTATTAATCTTTCTTGGGAACCAGCTGGTATTTTAATTAACCAGACATCTTGTGAGTATTTGTCAGAAGTATTAGGGGGGTCTATCTTATTCCATAAGAGAGAGCTATGGAGCAATTTTAATGTTCCAGATTTGACCTGCCTTTAGTGGTGGGTATTGAAATGATATATATGCCTCTGAATCGAAATAAATCTGGATTGGCACACACCTTTCCTGATGCTATGCTATATGGAAAGACTACTCCTGATGCTGACATTACATATTCATCCTGGAACGATCAAGAATATTAACTAGTTGAATGTCAGATGGCTCGATTGCTTTGAATTCAGCTGATAAAGGGTTCAGTGGGTGAACTAAATTGGTTCCATGTAACTCAAAATGTTAAAAGACTCAGAGCCTGATTATGATGCCGGCCAGACCGTCTTCCGAGGTCCTGTCGGAGGTGGTCCGACCGCCGCAATCTCATTGGAAGCGGTTGATCCGACCACTGGATTATGATGCATGCATCCTGTACTCCGATCTACCGCTGAAAGGTCACCGACTCCGGCACACCTTTCTCTGACAGCCAAGATGGTGGCTTGAGAAAAACAGCATCTTTACGGCAGTATGGGGATCTCTGACCGCAGTCGGAATTACAATGTGTGTTTCTGATGACCCAACCATGGCGGTCCGACCATCTGCCTCAAGTCATATGAAGCTATGGATATGGGGTGCATACTCACTCAAATCAGCTTCTCCCTAACTGTCTCCAGCGTGGATCCCTTTCTCCAGGTCCCCAGTATATCCCAGCAGCTGATCCCCAAAGACTATGACCATACGGGCACCGGTAAACAGTTAAGTCCGTAGGTGGCATGTATCCCTATTGACTGGACTGCGCACAGATCGCCACACTCCAGCAATGGAGTACATGGTGCCCAAGGCATATCTCTACATATGCCATGCATGTGTGTACATATCACGTTTCTGGTGATTTTGCTTGCACTTGCAGCAACATATTCAGGGATATGTCCACTGCCATAGATGAGACTGCCGTGGTAGCAGCGGTTGCATCATCATACGGTAGATAGATCTTTCCTGGCCTCAGTGGTCGAAATCAGATCGTGACTGTGGCAGTCGGATGGTCAGCTCGACTGACATCGTAATCAGACCATCGTATTTTGGGGCATTCATAGGTTCACCTGTGGATTTGCACAGGAAAGCTAACTAGTAGTAATGAATCTGTACATATGTGGGTATTTTTTTGTAATTTACTTTGGTTAAGTTAAGTGGATAGTATTTTGTCTTGTTCGCCTTTTACCTTTTTACCTTGCACTTGTGCATCTATGCAGTGCTGTAGGCTATCCTAGTCAAACAGTTTATTCAGCGAGTACACAATCTCTCAGGACTCTTTTTTAAAGTCCGTTTGTCTCGCGTTTTTGCCAACTGTTCTCACACATGTAGAGTGAGCCTGATTAGCTTCAACTTTGTGTTTTACAGGGTTATTTTTGACTGGCTCATCTCACAGAGACAGGAGTCTTACTCAATTATTTCTTACGCCACTCTTCCTGTCTTCCAGTGAATGCTGCTCTTCCCCGTTTGTTTGGAAGATATTAAAGAAGCAGTTGAATAAGAGAAAAATTCTATCTACATTTCGTCTGATTTCATTAATATTTTTACATTGTCGTTTGAGCTTTAACAAGCTTCTTATGTTAAGCAATTTAAAATGTAGACTGAGTCACCTAGAGATTTCTCCATCAGTTTTTATTATGGATTAGAGCATTATGCGAAGTACTTGAAGCATTTCAGATACAATCACACAGTTTACAGGATTGAGCTCTTTGTTATCGAGATAAGATGTAGAGGAGGATGGAGAAATGGTATGATTATAATATTACTGTTGGTAATTGGGAGTGCTATTGACAGGTCTTTTTGTTAGAGCTAGTACGGTAGGAGTGAGCCACGAAAAAATCAAAGAAGTTGGTTTTTAATCTGGAAGCGTGAAATCTCTTATTGACATACTCGCCTCTTTCATGTTATCTTGTTCACCTATTGAAAAAAATTAGTGAATAACACTTTAACTCAACCTCTTGACCAACATGGCCATCGCTATTAGGGCCATATTCTCAAGGAGCTATCGCCGAGTTATTGGCACCTTAACGCAGCCAAATTTGCGATAAACTTACCACCCCATTCACAAGCTGTTGCAAACAGCCGATATCACCAGTTTTCCGGCGATAGCAGCCGCAAAACACATCACCAAGGATGACCCCGGCAACTATCGCTCATGAGATGCAGAGTAAGCATTCCCGAGCAAAAAGCCGCAACAACACCATACCACAACATTCTCAACGACCAGCCTAATCTGCGATAAGATCACAAAACATGCGATAAGGCACATTAGCACCAGGAAACTAACACCTGCTCGGATCTGGTGCAAAGTCGGACTATAACCTGCACCACAAAAGAGAGCCCAGCCCAGAGCCACACCTGAAGAACAACAGATGCCATGAAGCCACAGAACATACAACGTTGAGCCCCAAATGGGCAACAACACCCACCTTCATCACCCCCAGGTCCCGCCCCCCCCCCCCGGGCCCCACTCTGGGCACCCCCAACCCCCCCCGGACAAAGATATGTCACATCAACCACACAAAAACATATACCAAATAACCCGCATGATGTCGCACAACCACATCTGGTGACATGCATGTGTCGTCACAAAAATGAGCATCACAAATTCACCTTCGAAGCAACAAATGAATTTTTTTTTAAAATAAACACAGAACAGAAATGAAGACACATGGCGGATCCTCTCGAGACAATCCGTAGGTCACAGCCTGCAGGATAAAAACCATGATGAGAAGGTGTGTACTGCGCACATCAAAGGACAGAGAAAGAGCGAAGGAGAGAGAGAGTGAAGGAGAGAGAGAGCGAAGGAGAGGGAGCGAGAGAAAGACGGACAGAGAGGGGGAGCGAGAGAAAGATGGACAGAGAGGGGGAGCGAGAGCTAGAGAAAAGAAGAGAGGGGCAGGGAGAGAGAGCGCCGACACTGCGCATACAGGCCACATTGCCCACCTGCTGCCACCGGTGTGTCTCCAACCACGTGCTGGTATGTAGTGCAGTTCACCAGGTCCTACATCTGAGACAGACCCGCCATCTGAAACAGAGTCCAGATACATGAATGGCAAAGTACATACAATTGCACAAGACATCATCGCCTGACCGCCCCTGCGCACCCAGAAAGTTGCACCCCAGCCCCTCTCGCCACCCAGCGGTTCATGCCCGCCCCTGTGCACCCAGGCCTCACTGCCCACCTTCCACCACCCACGTGTAGAGAAGAGGGCCCACCATGTGCCGCTGCCAGCCACAAGCCCGGAGCCCGCAGACATGGCACCCTCCAGATCATGCAGCCACGCTCCGCAGGCCACCAGGTCTCACATTTGGTGCTGGGTCTTGATTACTCCATGGCAGAGGACATACCCGCTCAGCCTCATAGGTGCCACTAACTCTGTGATCCAGGTGGCGACGCCACGTGGCAGTAGGCCCGCGCTGCCCGCTGGCTCAGGCCTACACTGCGTTTCAGCAGGGCACACACAACCTGAGCCGTCTGGATCGCCGGGATGGGGCATCATCGCAGGCTGTACACCCGCACTAAAGATGCCCCTACCTCAGTGCACCTAAAGTCACCGTCCCGTGGCGGTGTGCCTGTGCCGGCCGCAGTGTATCCGGTGCCACCAAGTCTATGCCCCCACAGTCATGGACCCTCTATGATTGGGTATCGTGGTGCGGATGCCATCATGTCACCTCCAGGCCTGTGGAATGTGATGTCGCAGGCCCCTGGGCCCCCATGTCTACATGCACACCACACGGATACATGCCCAAGAGAGGTTGGAAATGGCGTCGTGCACTTGTGCCCGGCCCTTTTTATTGGCAGGGTCACATGTGCTGTGACGCGTGTGCTGGATGGGTGTGGGTGTAAACCAGCCATGAGGGAGTGGCTGTGGCATGCTGACAACTAGACCTGTGAGCAGCAGATCACTACAGGGGAGTCCTGGCACATGTGGCGTTGTTGTCCCCCCCTGGAGTGTAAGCATATTGGGCTGGTCTGGCCTATGCCACTCCAGCATAAGGGTTTGAACAATGACCCCAGGGGTCTGTGTGTGGTTCCATATGGGGCTGGACAAGGAAGTAACATATGTGTGTGTCGCTGTTGTTGCATCTGCGCCACCCGAGACAACCGATAATGTGTCACCCTGTGACCCAAGTCCAACAACATGAGCCACAAATCAGCGTAAGAGAAATTCACTGACCCCGCATTCATCCATGCTACCACACTTGAAAGACCATAGAGAGGACACATCTGTGTGATTCGGAATGTTTAATGCACATTCAGTGGAGTGTTGCATCTGGAGCAGTACAGAGCCATGCAAAGCCCACTTTCAAATGTTGGCCCGTGGAGGGCCAGCCAGCGTCATTCAGGGAATGGCAAGTACAAAGGAAGTAAAGGAGTTCAGTCCGCAGTCTGATAGCTGTGTCATTGGCGATCAAGCAGAATATGGCAGTCCATTGCGAGGTCCAAAGTCAGTGTCGCAGAGTGTATTGGGGGACAGTGGAAGGTGATGATGCAGAGGGCAGAACCAAGCTGAAACCGGCGATGTGGCGGAGATGAATGCTACAGTTTTATCCGTACCAGTAAGGTGGTTTCATCCGCATCTTCGTCCTCTGCTGTGTCATGTGCATCACATGTGGGTGGTGCTAGCCTTACTCCAGCACTGTGTGGCAGTGACACCTCAGGGGTCGTAGGTGGCATGTCTGCCGCACTGTGTGGCACTGACACTTCAGGGGGCGGAGAAGTGGAAGTAGTGGCAGCAGCAGCATGCATTGGCGCCAGGCCTTGTGGCAGCAATGCCATGAAGATGGATTTGAGGTCATTGTGGAACCCAGCTACCTCTCATCAGTGTGCAGCCGTGGCAGCCGCTCTTTCCGCATTGGCCCGCTCCATGTTCTCCATGAGCCTCCGCATGAGTCCCAACTCCCGGGCGAGCTCGCTGGTGCCACTCTGACTAGACAGTCATTCTTGTCTCACAGTCAGGACTCTTGCAATGCCAGCCATGGTTCGTTGGAGTGCATGGAGCAGACTGTGGGTGTCTGTTAGGGACTCTGAGTGGTCCATGATGGGACTTAGACACCCACGTATGGCATCTAGTTTGTCTGCCATGCGGTCGAAGCCCACCCATACCTGTTCAGCCAGCTGCCCCTGGCATCCCAACACACAGCTTTGGAAGACCATGTGTTCTTCGTGGGGGTCCTGGGAGGCAGCCGTGGTGGTGGGTGCTGCCTGCAGTGTGGTCTGTGCAGGGGCTGGGTTCTCTTTGTTGCAGCTGGGCTGCCCTGCTCCTGGAGGTGTGCTGCGGAGACTGTCAATGAACTCTCGGAGGGCGTCGGAGTCAAAGGTGTCGTGGTCCTCTTGGTCATCAGAGACGAGAGGTTGGGACTGCTCTGCAGGAGGTGGTGATTGTCCCTGTGCAATGTGAAGGGGAGATGCAGTTTAACAATGTGTTCACATGTGGTTTGTCGCATTGTACATTTTTACATACAGACTGCATGACTGTGTACATTGTGGCTGTTTCGGAGGGGCTGCCCATTTGCTGCTAGACAGTGGACATTTGGTCAACATCACAGCTGTGTGTTTGTACTTGTACATTATCAACTCACATTTCCCTGCAATGACACTTGTGATTGGCCAGTGTCTACACCCAGTCGGCACCATTTGTGTCCTCTGTTCTATGGTGAACCTGTTGCAGTTTGTGCCACTTCGTTGTCAATGTTGATGTGCTGTACACAGGATGTGTGTGTGCCGCCTTTTGGGGGAGTCGCCCCTGCAGCTCTGATTTGCCTGCCCCTTATCCCTAATATGTGGTGTGCCTCTGACTTCTGTGCTCATACAGTGCTGAAATGTTGCATACTTGGGTACATAGTTCTTTTGGTGGGAGTTGGGGTCTGGGGCATGATTATTCCGCAGCTGTGCTCTACTTACTTGTGCATGTGTGCCATTGTGCCCATCTCCCCCGTCCCTGCAGTCCCTGCTCATTACTCACCCTCTTGCTGTTGTGTCCGGTCCTGTTGAGCAGTGTCTGGTCCCCCAACTCCTGCCGCCGTCTCCCCACTGATGACTGTGGGCACCATTTCCTCCATGTCGTCAGCTCCTCCTGTGGCGCTGGACTCCCACCTCCAGTCTGCATTGCTGCCTTCCGGTTGTTGGCAAGTTGGTAAGTTTCAGCTTGGTTTTGCGCTTGACGTCATTCCAGCCCTCTTGACCTCGTCCATTGTCCTCTTCAGCACTCCGACTGCATTCACCTTGTCCACAATGGCCTGCCATGGTCCATTTTTTGTTGCCAATGACACAGTGGAGGTGATGAACAGTTGTTGATGGTGTTCGACCACCTCCGTTATCAGGATCCAGTTCTCCTGAGGACTGAAGTGCTTCTTCCTACTCTTCTTCTCCTTGCCCTTCCCTGACCCCGAGGTCCCAGGCAGGTCGTCCGGTGGGCTAGTGGGGTTCTGGTTCTCCTCCATACTTGCTCCGGCAACATCCATTGTGCTTGGCTGTTGTTTGGCATCTTTTTGTCAGCTTTTTTTTTACTTTTATGGTGATTGTTCCCGCCTGACGCGTATGAATTGCAGGCCTGTAGCTGGTTTTCGCTGATTTTTGTACCACGATTGGCCTTATCGCAGCTTTTTTTTGCATTTGCGGTTTGCATTTTTGTGGCGTGGCCTTGAATTTAAAGCAGCCATTTGATGCTTTATCTGTTGACTATCGCATGGTACCGCCGTGTTGTGAATGTCTGGTTAGCACGGCGTAAATTTCCCATGATGGACTGCGATGTTGTAGGTTGCGTTAAGTTACTTTTGCGATGATTATTACACGTTCTTGATAATATGCCCCTTAGTGTCCCGTCAGGAACTGCTTCCTGAAGGGGATGCAAGATTTTCCTTGATTCCAGACGTTTAAAGAGATCTGTTGTTTTTCCATCCTGTACTCTTTAGTATGGAAGGCCATTGTCAGCAGTGTGAGAGTTAAAATTCTAGAATATATAAAGCTTCCTTTAACTTCTTTTTTACATTTTGTGCGTTTGTTAAAGCACATTGGTGGTAGCAACAATGGTCAAATCTTCAACTTCCGTTTTACTTACCGTTGGTATTTTGTATAATCATTTCTCTTAAATACATACCTGCCGATTGTGCACTCTCTCTTCTTTGATGCATAATCATTCCTATCTGCGCTGTTTTTTCCTTTGGCAATTTCTCACCTTAAACTCGGTATCTGTCCTTCTTTTCTCTCCCATACTGTTCTTTACTGTCTCTCAGTAGCTTTTTTCTCTTCCTTTTCACTTCTCTGTGTATATATATACATATATATATATATATACCATATATATATATATATTGAAGACTCCCTATCTTGCTCCGTCTTTGTTCTTCCCTCCTGCTCTCTTTCCCCTATCTGTCTTTTATTGCTCTTCCTCTCTCTTTTCCTAAATCTTCTCTCTCCGTATGACCTTTCCTCTGTCCCTTCCATAGCTATTTGCTGCTACTCTCAATATTCTTTCTACCTCCCGTTTCACACTTTCTCTTTTGTTAACTTCAGTCTTTAACTGCCTTTGTTCTTTTGTACTGATTTTTTTCTCAAGCTCACGTTTACAATTTACTCCCCATCTCCCACCTTCATTCTCTCTTTCCTTTGTTTTTTCTACCTCCCATTTGCTCATCTGCTTTCTTTCATTCTGTTTGCCTCTCTTCTCTTTATCTACAATTAACACGGTCTTTTTTTTATCTGGCCCGATACACGGCGAGATTGTTACTTTGTCACGTTTGTAATGCGTCACCCAAGAGAATTTTGGTGTCATGATTAATTTATGTATTTTGACGTGTGATGCATTGTTATTGTGTATTTATATCAATTAAGAGATTTACTCTTTCAACATGGCGCTCATAGTAGAGCGTTTCGATACAAGCCCTTGTCTATTTTCATGACAACGTTGATGATGCTTTAAATGTTGCCGCCCTATGCGTCATGTAAACAACACTGACGAAGGAACTTTTCTGAAACGCGTTTGTTGTCCGAAGATTAAAATTGCTACAACGAAGTCCCAAGAGTGCCGTTCTTCCTTTTTGAATGTTGAAGGAGGGTTGGAGCGTTTATATATATATAATAGAATTTCAGCACCTGTGTGATTAAGCAGAGCAGCCCAGGAAGAAGAGGCTGTGTCCTCGAAACGCATTGGCAGAAGAAAATGAAAATTGACCTTTAATGTGAAATGCCGGTTTTTGAAGTAAATAAAGCCTGTTGGTGACAGCTGCTGGGAGTGCATCTTTAAGCTTTCGGGCCATTGAACTAAAATAAAAATACACGGCTGCCCTGCCGTGAAAGTTTGCACCATCTCGATACTGGAAGGAGAGGCTGCGTGGCAATCAGGAACTGTACCGAAGCCACGGTAAGCGCAGCAGCTGCAAATTAATTAAACCGGCATAACATTTGGGGGCCCTCTGGAGGGTGTTTGAATGCTTCATCAATTGCTCTACAATAATTATTCACGAAAGGAACTCACTATGAGGAATGACTTTATTTAAATTGGACTCAATGTCCCAACATGCAAGCAGGCACTAAGCACGACCCACTGGGGGTTGCGGCATGTACTTAAAGTTAAGAATTCAGCACCTGTGTGATTAAGCAGAGCAGCCCAGGAAGAAGAGGCTGTGTCCTCGAAACGCGTTGGCAGAAGAAAATTAAAATTGACCTTTAATGTGAAATGCCGGTTTTTGAAGTAAATAAAGCCTGTTGGTGACAGCTGCTGGGAGTGCATCTTTAAGCTTTCGGGCCATTGAACTAAAATAAAAATACACGGCTGCCCTGCCGTGAAAGTTTGCACCATCTCGATACTGGAAGGAGAGGCTGCGTGGCAATCAGGAACTGTACCGAAGCCACGGTAGGCGCAGCAGCTGCAAATTAATTAAACCGGCATAACATTTGGGGGCCCACTGGAGGGTGTTTGAATGCTTCATCAATTGCTCTACAATAATTATTCACGAAAGGAACTCACTATGAGGAATGACTTTATTTAAATTGGACTCAATGTCCCAACATGCAAGCAGGCACTAAGCACGACCCACTGGGGGTTGCGGCATGTACTTAAAGTTAAGAATTCAGCACCTGTGTGATTAAGCAGAGCAGCCCAGGAAGAAGAGGCTGTGTCCTCGAAACGCGTTGGCAGAAGAAAATCAAAATTGACCTTTAATGTGAAATGCTGGTTTTTGAAGTAAATAAAGCCTGTTGGTGACAGCTGCTGGGAGTGCATCTTTAAGCTTTCGGGCCATTGAACTAAAATAAAAATACACGGCTGCCCTGCCGTGAAAGTTTGCACCATCTCGATACTGGAAGGAGCGGCTGCGTGGCAATCAGGAACTGTACCGAAGCCACGGTAAGCGCAGCAGCTGCAAATTAATTAAACCGGCATAACATTTGGGGGCCCACTGGAGGGTGTTTGAATGCTTCATCAATTGCTCTACAATAATTATTCACGAAAGGAACTCACGATGAGGAATGACTTTATTTAAATTGGACTCAATGTCCCAACATGCAAGCAGGCACTAAGCACGACCCACTGGGGGTTGCGGCATGTACTTAAAGTTAAGAATTCAGCACCTGTGTGATTAAGCAGAGCAGCCCAGGAAGAAGAGGCTGTGTCCTCGAAACGCGTTGGCAGAAGAAAATGAAAATTGACCTTTAATGTGAAATGCCGGTTTTTTAAGTAAATAAAGCCTGTTGGTGACAGCTGCTGGGAGTGCATCTTTAAGCTTTCGGGCCATTGAACTAAAATTATATATATATATATATATATATATATTCACAGAAAAAACCATAGGTTTCAGGGGTGTTATAGTTAGCTGCCCATTTCACTCATACAAAATCATAGAAATTCCTCCGTTATAGTTAGTTCTGCTAACTATAACTCACGCACCCGCAATGCACTGCTGATGATGTCACATATTGCATCATTCATGACACGGTCAGTGACATCACTGATGATATCTCAAATGACATCACTGATGACATCACTGATGACATCTTCCACTGAATTTGGTTTAGTTTGAAATTTAAATATGTATTATATATATACCAATCTGTATTGAAGATTGAGTGGATATATAACTGTCTGGATGGAGGATTTAGTAGCTGTCTGACTGTCTTTTTAAGTGAGTAATTAAAAGTGTCTCACTTAATACATGGATTAGTAACTAAACTATGTGAATGTGTGCAGTTATGTCTCTGTTGTTGTATAACATGATGCATCCGTTGGTCACTAACTACATGAGTGTGTATATTAGTTATTGATTAGTTGGGTGAGTATTTGTATGGGACACTGAGTTTGTGTGTGGTTGGATGGGGTGTGTGTAACTCTATGCATAGATGTGTGAATGGTTGATTGACTAGGTGCATGGGTTTAAGAGTGCATGTGGAAACAGTTGTTTGGGTGACTGAGTGTATTTATTTGTGTGTTGGTGAGCGAATATATGTTTTAGTTGTACATCTTCAACAAAGTAAAAAAATAAAAGGCATTGTATGTGAGAGTTGGTGTATATAAATAAGTATGTGTAAGAGTCAGTGATTGTGAGAGTAACTATATGAATGAGTGTATAATTGTAATGGTGCTTTTTTAACATATTAATGATGAGTTACTATGTGTTTGAGTAAATGAAGTGTTGTTGGATAATTGTGTAAGTGAGTAAATTTAAGTGTGATACATTTTTTTCATGAGTGAGTAGGATGACTGCATAACCGACTAAGATGACTGCTGATGTGCCAATGTCTATATATGTGTATAAGTGCATTTGATAGTGTTCTATTAATTAATGACTGCATGTATAGATGATTCTGGTGTTGAATGGGTAGTTGTGTGTGTAGACTTAGGAATCAGTGAGTGGGTATGTAGTAACTGGTATTGGTGTGTCAATGGTTTCAAATATGGTACTCTGTATTTTACAGTGAGTGATGAAAGGTTATACTAGTGTATGATGAGGTGTATCAGATTGTCAAGTGGATGATGTCATCAGTGATGTCATTTGAGATGTCATCAGTGATGTCATCAGTGATGTCACTGACCATGTCATGAATGATGCAATATGTGACATCATCAGCAGTGCATTGTGGGCGCGAGTTATAGTTAGCAGAACTAACTATAACGGAGGAATTTCTGTGGTTTTGTATGAGTGAAATGGGCAGCTAACTATAACACCCCTGAAACCTATGTTTTTTTCTGTGAATTTCTAAGGTTTTTTAAATGCTAATTTCTAACTATAACGTCTTTGAAACCTATGTTTTTTTTCAGTGAATTTCAAAGGTTTTTTAAATGCTAACTTTTAAGTGTGATAGTAGTTATATCAATTTTTTTGTACTGATTTTCTACAGTTTTTTAACTGTTTATTTATAAATATTTTATTCATTAAATAACATTATATATTTTTCTGAAAATTACAAAAAAATAAAAAAAATTAATTAAAACTGAAATATTGATTCATTTTCTTGTTTTCATTTTTTATTTTAATATATTTTTATTAATTTCTTTAAAAAAAAATCCAATTTTTTTCGGAGTCGCGCACTCAAAGTGTACACATCACGGTGGGTGCGCGCATTCTAGCCGCCATTTTAGAAAAGTCTTGAAGGATCCGCGTATGGTGTGCGACAGCTGCGTGTTTTTCAATTACATCATATACATTTAATATCACGTGATATGCATGAGTGGTATGCGACCAGTCTGCGACTCCTGTTCTCGTGCATTTGCGACACATGCGCATTACGGTACGAGATGTTTGCGCGGTTGCGGGTCCGCATTACATCATATACGTGCTGGGGCGCGCTGGGTCGCGACTCCCGCAAAAACAATTTATGTTCCAAAATGATATGTACATATATACATATTAAGGCAAGAGATTATGTAAGATATTCATCAAAATAATATATTTGTACTTATAATAAACTTATATTATTTTTAAATATATTTTCGCGAAGTCGGGTGCATGCATCGTGAGTGCAGAAAACCAGGTCAGCAGAGCTGCTCTAGAGCCTAAGAACTAGGTCAGCAGAGCTGCTCTAGAGTCAGAGAACCAGGTCAGCAGAGCTGCTGTAGTGCCAGAGAAACCAGGTCAGCAGAGCTGCTTTAGAGGGAGAGAACCAGGTCAGCAGAGTTGCTTTAGAGCCAGAGAACCAGGCCAGCAGAGCTGCTTTAGAGCCAGAGAACCAGGTTAGCAGAGCTGCTTTAGAGCCAGAGAACCAGGTCCAGCAGAGCTACTCTAGAGCCAGAGAACCAAATCAGCAGAGCAGCTTTAGAGCCATAGAACCAGGTCAGTAGAGCTGCTTTAGAGCCAGAGAACCAGCTCAGTAGAGCTGCTCTAGAGCCTAATAACCAGGTCAACAGAGCTGCTCTAGAGCCAGAGAACTAGGTCTGCAGAGCTGCTGCAGAGCCAGAGAAACCAGGTCAGTAGAGCTGCTTTAGAGGGAGAGAACCAGGGCAGCAGAGCTGCTCTAGAGCCAGAGAACCATGTCAGCAGAACTGCTTCAGAGCCATAGAACTGGGTCAGTGGAGCTGCTTTAGAGCCAGAGAACCAGGTCAGCAGAGCTGTTGTAGAGCCAGAGAACTAGATCAGACTGTAGCATAAGAACTAGGTCAGCAGAGCTGCTCTAGAGCCAGAAAACCAGGTCAGCAGACCTGCTGTAGAGCCAGAGAAACCAGGTCAGCAGAGCTGCTTTAGAGAGAGAGAACCAGGTCAGCAGAGCTGCTTTAGAGCCAGAGAACCAGGTCAGCAGAGCTGCTCTAGCTGACACTGACTGACAGACACTGATTGACACTGACTGACACTGATTGACTGACACTGACTGACTGACACTGACTGACTGACTGACACTGATTGACTGACACTGACTGACACTGATTGACTGACACTGACTGACTGACTGACACTGACTGACTGACACTGACTGACACTGACTGACACTGACTGACACTGACTGACTACTCTCTACTACTCTACTACTGAATCTCTACTACACTCTACTACTCTCTCTCTACTACTCACTCTCTACTACTCACTCTCTACTACTCTACTACTCTCTACTACTCACTCTCTACTACTCACTCTCAACTACTCACTCTCTACTACTCTCCTACTCACTCTCTACTACTCACCCGCTACTACTCTCTACTACTCACTCTCTACTACTCACTCTCTACTACTCATGCTCTACTACTCTCTACTACTCACTGTCTACTACTACTCTCTCTACTACTCACTCTCTACTACTCTCTACTATTCACTCTCTACTACTCACTCTCTACTACTCACTCTACTACTTTCTACTACTCTCTACCACTCACTCTACTACTCTACTACTCACTCTCTACTACTCTCTACTACTCACTCGCTACTACTCTCTACTACTCACTCTCTACTACACTCTCTACTACTACTCTCTCTCTACTACTCCTCTTTACTATTCACTCTCTACTACTCACTCTCTACTACTCTCTACTACTCACTCTACTACTCTCTGCTGCTCTCTACCACTCACTCTCTACTACTCTACTACTCTCTCTCTACTACTCACTCTCTACTACTCTCACTCTACTACTCTCTACTACTCACTCTCTACTACTCACTCTACTACTCTCTACTACTCACTCTCTACTACTCACTCTCTACTACTCTCTACTACTCTCTCTGCTACTCACTCTCTACTACTCACTCTCTACTACTCTACTACTCTCTACTACTCGCTCTACTACTCACTCTCTACTATTCTCTACTACTCACTCTACTACTCTCCTACTCTCTACCACTCACTCTCTACTACTCTACTACTCACTCTCTACTACTCTCTCTCTACTACTCACTCTGTACTACTCACTCTACTACTCTGTACTACTCACTCTGTACTACTCACTCTCTACTACTCACTCTCTACTACTCTCTACTGCTCACTCTCCGTTACTCATTCTCTACTACTCGCTCTCAACTACTCTCTACTACTCACTCTCTACTACTCTACTACTCTCTCTACTTCTCACTCTCTACTACTCTCTCTCTACTACTCACTCTCTACTACTCTCTACTACTCACGCTCTACTACACACTCTCTACTACTTGCTCTCTGCTACTCGCTCTCTATTACTCTCTAGTACTCACTCTACTACTCACTCCCGACTACTCTCTACTACTCACTCTCTACTACTCCACTACTCACTCTCTACTACTCACTCTGTACTACTCTACTACTCTCTACTACTCTCTCTACTACTCACTCTCTACTACTCTCTACTACTCTCTACTATTCACTCTCAACTACTCTCTCTCTACTACTATCTACTACTCACTCTCTACTGCTCTCTACTACTCACTCTCTACTACTCTCTCTCTACTACTCTCTACTACTCACTCTGCTACTCACTCTCTACTACTCTCTACTACTCACTCTCTGCTACTCACTCTCTACTACTCTCTACTACTCACTCTCTACTACTCTCTACTACTCTCTAATACTCACTCTACTACTCACTCTCTACTACTCACTCTACTACTCTCTACTACTCACTATCTGATACTTTCTCTACTACTCTCTACTGCTCTCTACTACTCACTCTCGACTCTCTATTACTCGCTCTCTACTCTCTACCTCTCTCTACCTCTACCTCTCTACCTCTACACCTCTACCTAAATACCTCTACCTCTCTGTACATGCACACATATGCACATATATATATATGCATATATATGCATATGCATTTATATATATGTATGTGTATATATATATATATATACATATATGAACATATAAATATAATCTGCATATCTATATAAATATAAATGCATGCAAACATATACATATACATATATGCATACATATGCATGGTATGTACATGAAAGTTTGAAAAACTCTAATATAAGCAAAGCTAAAAAGCCACCTAATTACAAACAGAATTGCGTTAACTTAAACGAGGGTGAGACCTATTGCATTTTCAATGCTTGGTTACTTTGATTCCATCAAGAAGGCATTCAGATGTGTCACACATTTTCCATAAATTCTGAATGGTAGCACTCTAGTTGCTCATTAGATCACTGTAGTAAAGCTACTGCTCACCAGGGAAGTCTGCTGCTGGTATTCAAAGTGCATGTTTCAGTCTGCATGTCAGAATTTTTTAATGAAATGGAAGAGGATTTGAGAATTCAAAATGTGCCCTAATCTTTCTTTCTGCAGCACTAATCATAATTTCTATGGCAAAATGAACCCCCTCATTTTGTTCCTTTGTAAATTAAATGTTTTAAGTGTTACCACTTTATTCCAATCAAGATGGCATCAGGTGTGCCATACTTTTGTCATAAGTAAGACTGTTAGTGCTCTAGTTGTTCTTTAAAACACTCTGGGACATTCTGTCATTGGGCTATAATTGGGCTACATCTCGGTGATATTTGTGCTACATTTGGGCTCTTTTGTCTCTGGTGGCCATCTTGGGAGACTTATGTGTTTTGAAGTTTCCTAATTTCCTCATTTACAACAGTCTCCTCAGTAGGAAATACTTTCAGGTGTTTTACTTTCATTCCATCAAGAAGGCATTCAGATGTGTCACACATTTGCCATAAATTCGGAATGTTAGCATTCTAGTTGCTTATTAGATCACTGTAGTAAAGCTACTGCTCACCAGGGAAGTCTGCTGCTGGTATTGAAAGTGCATGTTTCAGTCTGCATGTCAGAATTTTTTAATGAAATGGAAGAGGATTTGAGAAGTCACTCAAAATGTGCCCTAATTTTCTTTTTTCCGCACTAATCATAATTTCTATGGCAACATGAACCTCCTCATTGTGTTCCTTTTAAATTAAACTACTCACTCGCTACTACTTTCTACTACTCACTCTCTACTACTCTCTCTCTACTACTCTCTACTACTCTCTACTACTACTCTCTACTACTCACTCTCTACTACTCACTCTCTACTACTCTCTACTACTCACTCTACTGCTCTCTACCACTCACTCTCTACTACTCTACTACTCACTCTCTACTACTCTCTACTACTCTCTCTCTACTACTCCCTCTCTACTACTCACTCTACTACTCTCTACTACCCTCTACTATTCTCTACTACTCACTCTCTACTATTCTCTCTACTACTCACTCTCTACTACTCTCTACCACTCGCTCTACTACTCTCTACTACTCTCTACCACTCACTCTCTACTACTCTACTACTCACTCTCTACTACTCTCTCTCTACTACTCACTCTCTACTACTCACTCTACTACTCTCTACTACTCTCTCTCTACTACTCTCTCTCTACTACTCACTCTCTACTACTCTACTACTCACTCTCCACTACTCACTCTCTACTACTCACTCTACTACTCTCTACTACCCTCTACTATTCTCAACTACTCACTCTCTACTACTCCCTCTACTACTCACTCTCTACTACTCTCTACTACTCACTCTACTACTCTCTACTACTCTCTACCACTCACTCTCTACTACTCTTCTACTCACTCTCTACTACTCTCTCTCTACTACTCACTCTCTACTACTCACTCTACTACTCTCTACTACTCTCTCTCTACTACTCACTCTCTACTACTCACTCTCTACTACTCTACTACTCACTCTCCACTACTCGCTCTCTACTACTCTCTACTACTCACTCTACTACTCACTCTCTACTACTCTACTACTCTCTACTACTCTCTCTACTACTCACTTTCTACTACTCACTCTCTACTACTCTGTACTACTCTCTCTCTACTACACACTCTCCACTACTTGCTCTCTACTACTCACTCTACTACTCACTCTACTACTCACTCTCTACTACTCCCTACTACTCACTCTACTACTCACTCTCTACTACTCTCTACTACTCACTCTCTACTACTCCACTACTCTCTACTAATCACTCTCTACTACTCACTCTCTACTACTCTCTACTACTCACTCACTACTACTCTCTCTCTACTACTCACTCTCTACTACTCACTCCCTACTATTCTCTACTACTCACTCTCTACTACTCTCTCTCTACTACTCTCTACTACTCTCTACTACTCACTCTCTACTACTCACTCTCTACTACTCTCTCTCTCCTACTCTCTACTACTCACTCTACTACTCATTCTCTACTACTCTCTCTCTGCTACTCAGTCTCCACTACTCACTCTATACTACTCTCTACTACTCACTCTCTAATACTCACTCTCTACTACTCTCTACTACTCACTCTCTACTACTCACTCTACTACTCACTCTTTACTACTCTCTACTACTCTCTACTTCTCACTCTCTACTACTCACTCTCTACTACTCACTCTACTACTCTCTCCTACTCACTCTCTGCTACTCTCTCTACTACTCTCTATTACTCATCCTCTACTCTCTACCTCTCTACCTCTCTCTACCTCTCTCTCTACTACTCTCTACCTCTCTACCTCTACCTCTCTACCTCTACGTCTCTACCTCTACACCTCTACCTCTCTACCTCTCTCTACCTCTCTCTACACGCACACATATGCACATATATGCATATGCATTTATATATATGTGTATATATATATATACATACATATACAAACATATATATAATCTGCATATCTATATAAATACAAATGTAAATGCATGCATACATATACATATATGCATGTTATGTACATGACATTTTGAAAAACACTAATAAAAGCAAAGCTATAAAGCCACCTAATTACAAACAGAATCGCTTTAACTTAAACGAGGGCGAGACCTATTGCATTTTCAATGCTTGTTTACTGTGGTTCCATCAAGAAGGCATTCAGATGTGACACATTTGCCATAAATTCTGAATGGTAGCACTCTAGTTCCTCATTAGATCACTGTAATAAAGCTACTGCTCACCAGGGAAGTCTGCTGCTGGTATTCAAAGTGCATGTTTCAGTCTGCATGTCAGAACTTTTTAATGAAATAGAAGAGGATTTGAGAAGTCAAAATGTGCCCTAATTTTTCTTTCTGCAGCACTAATCATAATTTCTATGGCAAAATGAACCCCCTCATTTTGTTCCTTTGCAAATTAAATGTTTTAAGTGTTACCACTTTATTCCAATCAAGATGGCTTCAGGTGTGCCATACCTTTATCATAAGTAGGAGTGTTAGCGCTCTAGTTGTTCTTTGGAACACTCTGGGAAGCTGCAGTAGAACACAAAGGAATCAACTGACAGTCTCTGCCCTTGTTGGATGTACATGTTTTACTGAGAATGTCAGACTTCATTCTCACATGACTAAGAAAGATAATGTGAATTTACAGAAAATATGCTCTCAGGTTAGCTTATAGATCACCTTACAAACTTCTGTGGGAAAATCATGTGAAAATAGTTTTCTCTCAAACATGATTCATGATATCCCAGCAAAATGCTTTTTCCCCATGGTAAAATCACCTTAGAACATACCACAATTCCTAAAATGAGTATGGTACCATCAACAAATGATTTATAATGTAACTAAAGTCTTAAAACCTTCTATAAACTGCAATGCTTTTTAATGAGGTGCTAGCATGTATATTGGTCCCAAGATGGCTGCCAACACTTCTTGGATGAAGTGCTGACAGCCAATCAGATCTCACAATGAGATGTGTGGTTAGGCTCCGCCCAGATATATATGTGATTTTACTTTTGATTTTCTCAGGAACTACTGAACAGATTTACACCATTTAAGCAAAAGGCACGACTCTGAACCAAGGTCTTCCCATTCTGCCAAATTTGGTGTAATTCCGTTCAGCAGTTCGGGCTGTAGCTGCGTCAACAGGTCCTATGGGAAATTGCATGGGGAAAAAGCGTTTTGGGACCCCCCTTTTTTCTCAGCCCTCGCTTGATGAATCACCACGAAACTTTCAGGATAGGAGCGGACCGGAGCTGGCCAAAAGTATGGAAAATTTTGCGAAGATTCGTGAACCGGCGCCAGACTTATTGGGAATAGAATGTTGCGGATTTCCTATGGAAAATAGGTCCTAACTATATATATACACATTGAGGACTCCCTATCTTGTTCCCTCTTTGTTCTTCCCTCCTGCTCTCTTTTCCCTATCTGTCTTTTTTAGCTCTTCCTCTCTCTTTTCCTAAATCTTCTCTCTCCGTATGACCTTTCCTCTGTCCCTTCCATAGCTATTTGCTGCTACTCTCTGTTGGACCTAGAGTCCTATGGTAGCTTGGCTCAGGTGGAAAGGCCTCGTTCCAGAGTAACATGTCATGCTTGCATCACACTCACCTCAGCACTCCAACGTACCACCACTAAAAACGACGCTACACCAAGAGATTAGATAAGTTAGAAAAGCTTTATCTTTCCTTTTATCATGTTTCTCTTTTCTTTCAAATGAAACCAATCATCTTTTATCTATATCACATTAGGGTCAGAACATTTCATTGTGACTAGTTTGGCAGTACATAAATACCTTAGACCTGGTATGAAATCAAGCGCACCACCTGGTGATCCTGGGGAGCGTCAAACACAGCATAACATAATTAATAGCGCTTTTTTTTTTAAGTTTAAGTTTATTCGAGAAAAAAAATCATTCAAACACAAGAGAAACTTCACATGCTATACAATATAACAATATAAACTTATAATGTAGCAAAACAATTTAAGAAAAGAGGGTATCCGAAGGAAGCAGGGAAGGAAAGATCAGGAAGGGAAGGGGAAAATAGGAGAGGGAGAGGTAAAAAATTTAGAGATAACACAAGTGTACGAACTTTATCAACCTAAGAAAGAAGAGTCTTAAAATATGCAGAATAATAAGAAATTAACAATACAACAAAAAGGAGAAATCAGAAAACCATATTCAGATATAAAAGAAAAGACAACGTTTACCTCAGGGAGGTTTCTGAACATCATCGGAAGAGTTAGCTGGTGCAGGGTTGGTAGTAGCAGAGAGTGTAAGATAGGAGGATAAAGGTAGCCAAAAAAGATCTTGTGTAATGGAAAGCGATGTAGGAGTAACATAACTAGTGTCTAATCTATGGTGAAAACAGACAGCATTCCACCAAGCTTTAAAAGAGACGTTATCAGCCTGTTTCCAATTGGAAGTTATTAGGTGGAAAGCAATTGCTATTAATGAATCAACCAATTTGGAATTAGGGGTTGCAGCAGACCATGCGGGAGATAGGGACCCTAAAAAGATATTGGTAAAGGAAAAAGGAATTTGAGTATGAAAGATTTTGTTAATTTGAGACCAGAGTAAATACCATAATCGAGCAATGGGAGGACACTGAAAAATCATATGTTTTAAATCAGCTACTAAACAAGGACAGGACCAGCAAGCAGAGGGAGTATCAGGCGAAATAGAAGCTAGCCTTGTGGGGTGAATAAAATACGTTTATAAATAAAATAAAGGGTTTGAGAAGTGTTAGCAGCTCTGGAAGTCTTGTGTATCTTTAGCCATAGTTTATCCCAAAGAGAGATAGGCCAAGTTTCATCTAAATCCTTTTCCCAAGCCAATTCAGCCTTCTCCTTGCCTCTAATAGAAGAGAAATACAAACATTTATACAAAGAAGATGCTGAAGCTGCGGATGAGAGTAAAGGAAAAACGGCAGAACATTTAGTAGGAGGAGTAGAAAGAGATGGTAGGGAATGGAGGTAATGGGAAAGAGAAGAGCATAATAAAACAAATGTATCTTTACAAGAGAATGGCAAGAGGAATTTTGACTGTACTTCCAAAAAAGAAATAGGAGTTTTGTTGTTTAATAATTGGGAAATCCAGATCAAACCCTTGAGTCTCCACGTTTTCCAATAAAAGGCACGATTATTGATGCGTAATGACTTATTATGCCAAATGGGCTGTTGATCTAAAGAGGATAAAGAGGGGTAAGAAGAAGGAAGAAGAGGTGCAAGAATTTTACGTGTATGAGAGATGACAGGGGAACGAAAAAGGGAGATGTTGTTGGTAATGGCAAGAGATTCCTTGAAATCAAAGGGAGAAATAAAATGTTTTTCAATTTTTAACCAAATAGGAGGGTGAATCTGTTGATCAACAGAAAGCCAGCGAGAAGATTGTTTTAAAGAGAAAGCAAGATGATAAGATTTAAAATCTGGAAATTTAAGGCCTCCCGAAGTTTTATCCGCTTTTAAAGCAGAAAGAGCAATTTGAGAAGGCTTATTCCTCCAAAGAAATTTAGACAAAAGAGAATCAATTTTTTAAAAATAAAAAACAGGAATATGAACCGGGATCATAGAAAGAAGATAGAGAATCAAAGGAGCGAGCATCATCTTGATGGAGTCTAAACGCCCCCACCAAGAGAGAAACAGTGGGTGCCATTGATCAATCGAAACTGATAAAGTTTTAATGATACTATCCAAGTTTATTTTTAATGTTTCAGGAATGTTAGAGGAAAACCATAAACCTAAATATTTAATTTTAGAAATTTGCCAAGAAAATCCAGTCTGTATGAAGTCATGTTTAAGACACAAAACAGTTAGAGGCAAAACTTCTCATTTGTCAGCATTAAGACGATATCCAGATAGTTGAGAAAAATTGTCAACTAAAGATAAAAAAGAAGGAATGGAGGTGGATGGATTGGAACAGTAGAAAAGAATATCATCCGCATATACGGATAATTTAATATGGGACGAATTAAGTTGAAAACCAGTGATTTTTTCTTCTAATCTTATTTTAGTTTAGAAGGGTTCCAAAGCAATTATGAATAAAAAAGGGGAAAGAGGGCATCCTTGGAGGACTCCTCTAGAAAGGGAGAAGTAATCTGAACTCTTACCATTTACAAAGATAGAGGCTTTGGGTTGTGAGCATAAAATAGAAATAAAAGATATTAGCTTAGGAGGAAAACCTATCCATTTTAGTGCTTGAAACATAAAGTCCCATCCGATTCTGTCAAAAGCCTTTTCTGCGTCCAGTGCTATGGCGGCAATAGGATAATCAAGAGAAGAAGCTTTACTAAGAACGTTAAAAAATACTCTGGAATTATCAGAAGACAGGCGACCCTTTACAAAACCCGATTGTTCCGGGCCAATGAGAGTGGGTAAGATAGGATCTATGCGAAGCGCAAGAAGTTTGGCAAAAATCTTATAATCCAAATTAACTAACGAAATTGGCCTGTAATTTTTACAAAGAGAGGGGTCTTTATTTTCTTTGGGGATTAAACAAATCATGGCTTCTTGGAAAGATCCGGCTGAGGCTCCATTAGATATAAAAGTATTATAAAGAGAAAAGAGGTGAGGGAGTAAAAGATTCGCAAAATGCGCATAGAATTCAATGGTAAAACCATCAGGACCTGGTGCTTTCCCTCTTTTCAATATCGCTATAGTATGAGTGATTTCCGATAAAGAGATATCTGCTTCTAAAGAGGAAAAGTCTATATCATGAGAAGAAGGGGATTCAATGGATTGAAAATAAGTAGATAGATCGGATGGGTTTGGTTGATGTTCAGGAGTATACAATTTTTTATAAAAAGAGACAAATTCATTCAGGATATCATTATCTTTAAAGCAAGATAAACCCATCTCATTTCGAATAGATTCAACCTTAGTCCATTCGTGTCTAATTTTCAAGTAATTAGCTAAGAGTTTCCCCATCTTGTTCTGGCTTCCATAATATCGAACGCTGCTTTTTAAAAGATAGGAGGAAGCTGCTTCCGTGGATAATTTATTAAATGTAAATTCAGCGTCAATTAGGTTTTTTAAGGCGGATTCGGAATTTGAATGGTAATAGATGTATTCAAGTTTTTTGATTTCATCAAGTAATTGGGAATTTTTATGTTTAAAGGACTTTTTCTTTTGCGAAACAAAATTAATAATAAAGCCTCTGGCTGCAGCCTTAAAGGAATCCCAAATCATTACCTGAGAAGAGTCTAAAGTGGAGTTATGCGAAAATAATTCGGAAGCAAAAGAGGTGAATTGGCTTGTGAAATTAGGATTGGATAATAACACATTATTAAAACGCCACCTGCCCGCATGGGGGATAAAAGGGAGTAAATCAAAATCAACTAGTACTGGTGCATGGTCTGATATTAAAATAAAACCAATTTCAGAGTGGAAAACGTGTTGGGTAAGGGATTTACTAAAGAAAAGATAATCTATACAAGATTGTGAGTGATGCGGGGGAGAGTAGAAGCTGTATTCACGGGAATCAGGATTGCAAAGTCTCCAAACATCTACCAAGGATTTACGATGTATAGAGGAAGTGAATTGTGTGTGCATCTTTGTATTGGAGAGTTTAACCGAAGAGTGTCTGTCCAATATGGGATCGAAAACTTGATTACAATCTCCACCGAAAATAATATAGTCCTCATCAAACAGGAGAAGTTTATCAGAGACACGTATCCAAAAGGAATTATCTAAATTGACCGGTGCATATACATGAAATAAAACTAAGGATATATGATTTACAAGCAGTTTAACAATTACCCAACGGCCATCCAAGTCAATCTCTTGATGTACAACTGAAATCTGGTATTTTTTATGGCATAAGATGGAAACTCCATTTTTCTTACCTAAAGCGGGGGAGGTAAAGACGTTGCCAACCCAACCACGTTTCAATTTAGAAGCTTCGCTATCAGATAAATGTGTTTCTTGAATTAAAGCAATGTCAGCATTCAGTCTACCTACATGCGTTAAAACCCGTTGTCTTTTAATAGGATTATTTACTCCTTTAACATTCCAGGTTACAACTCTAAAAATACATCCATCACTGAAACATGAACAATTGATATGGTTACAAAATAAAAGTTAGGAACTGTAACATAACAGAAATTGAAATTGATGGAAAGAAGAGTAAGTGGGAAACAAGAAAAAATGAAGAAAGATGATAAACAAAAAAGAGCGTTATAAGATGTATCCAAATACAGGGGGAAGGAAAGGGAGAAGAGAAAGAGAGAATAGAAAAGGAGAAAGACCAGGTAAGGGAAAGAAAAACACAGAACAAAAAAACAATACAAATCGAACAATTGATCATATAAAAAGGTGTGAAAAGGACATACCACATAGAGACAATACGATCGGGGATGGTGGAGCCACATGAGGAAAATAGCACACCGGACCAGAGACTCCATCGGGACGCAGCAGAGGGAGAGCGACTTCCAGATATATATGACGAAAACATATGTCAAAAGAGCACATGACAGCATCCAAAAGAAAGCAAAAAGAAAAAATCCATTAACCACATAAACTCACGACGGAACAAGAAACGGCAGGCAGGATATGACAATACACTTCAAGACATAAAAGAGGAATGCGTAAGGACACAGAATAATTATGCTCGAGGGATGTCCATTGAATCCTCTTTACATGAGTTCAAAAATTGTTGAAGCAACTCCGGGTCTTCATAACTCGTTGTTTTATTGTTGTAAGTCACTTTAAAGAGGCAGGGGTGGAACAAGCCATAATGAGTATTCAGGGAGTGAAGAGCAGGTCTCATATCTAGGAATTTCTTCCGGCGGTCAGCAGTAACCTTGGCGTAGTCTTGTGCAAAGAAAAGGTTAGAACCATTCCAAGTTATTTTCCCTTTCTGCTTGGCAGCTTGAAGGACCTTAAGAAGATCGGTATATTCTAGAAAATACAAGATAACTCCTCTAGGTTTTGTTGAAGAAGATGAAGAGGCATTGGAGGAAAGAGAGATTGATCCCATACGATGAGCTCGTTGAATATTCAAAGTGAGAGAACTTGGGAGACCAAGCAGCGTGGGTAAAAAGGATTGAAAAAAGGATATAGGATTTGTTCCCTCAAGGCCTTCCGCAAGTCCATAAATGCGTAAGTTGTTGCGTCTATTTCGATTTTCTAAGTTTTCGACCTGTTGCTTAAGGTTTTGAATTTCCTTATGTATACATGGGACTTGCTCCGTAACTGTTTGAACTGAAGACATTTTCCTCTCTAAGTCCTCGACCTTTTGCTCGGTGTGTGCCCAATTATCCTCGAGACTTTGCAAACGAGAATTCGTTTCTGTCATGTAGGGTTTGAGTGAGCGAATCTCCTCAAGTATAAGCTCCATTGAGACAGAAGAGGAAGTATTAGTAGGAGATGGAGGATTCGCCTTCACTCGTTTCCCTGGCGTAGAGGCTGAGGAAGAGGATGTTTTGGACGAAATTTTAGAGTTTGGGCGGGAAGCCTGAGGAGAGGACGATTTAACTGCAAGTGAATCACTAGTTGCCTCTACTGTGCAGTCTTGAAGTACACTGAAAGGGTTAAAGTCTTCCAGAGGAGCTGAAGAGGCATTCACTAACTGAGGAGCATTACGTGTATGCCGTGACGTCGCCATTGAAGAATTAAAGGCGGGAAAAATTGGTGACTCAGGTCTCAAAAGCTTAAAATAGCGATAGAGAAGTAATACAGAAAAAACTCTGAAAAGGAATTCCTGTATGAGGCGTTATTATCACCGGTTATTTAATATCATATGGCATAAACTGACTGGAAAAAACCAGGAAGCGAGTAAAAAACAGCATAAGATACCCTCCTCTCAGCAGCGAACTCTAAAATGACCACAATTGAGGCAAAAACAGTTATTAAATCTCCTGCAAGGCGTCAAGAAAAATGCATGACATCTATGAGGCTGCAAACAGCGCAAAATGGCGGATGAAGAGTAAAAGGCAGACTTCCGGAAAATCTCCCTTAAAAAAAAGAAAAGAAAAAAGAAAAGAAATCCTCTTACCCTCTGCTTACAATGAAGGTGTCTGTCGCAAACAAAACAGGAAAGGGGAGAGGAAGCGCTCAATGAAGGCAATATGCACGAGGCATACGTGAGGAGCAAAGCCTCAGGAGAAAGTAAAATGGCGGCCGCATCTGTACTCCGGTCTGTGAGCAACGAAGTCAGTCAAAGACAGCCTTGTAGGCACACCTCGTCACTGCAGCTGCCAGATGGTGAAAGAGCTGCTGTTCCGTTACAATCCTAGCGCATTTTCCAAGACGAGTGCTCGCTCAGGACGCCTGGAAGCTCCCGTTGCGCTCACGCTCCGATGGAGCTCTTTGCAGCGGCGGCCATCCTCTTCGGCGCCTTGCCACACCCCCAATCAATAGCGCTTTTAAACTTAGCATTGAACATAGCGCTGCACTTAGCAATTTCATAGCGCTTTAGAATAGGTCAGTGAACATAGCGCTACACATAGCAATTTCCTAGCGCTTTAAAATAGGTCAGTGAACATAGCGCTACACATAGCAATTTCCTAGCGCTTTAAAATAGGTCAGTGAACATAGCGCTACACATAGCAATTTCCTAGCGCTTTAAAATAGGCCAGTGAACATAGCGCTGCACTTGGCGATTCCCTTGGGCCTTGCCCTTTTCATACCCCTGGGCCAGATATCACAGCTCTATCCCTGGCACCCAAATGATGTATCACGCATCGCCTCTCCTGGGAGCACTAGGCGGGGTACTGGGGACCCCTCATTCCCCGTCAAGCCAGAATATGTCTTCTCGCCCAGTAGGGGTGAAGGCGCTCTTCGTGGTCCCCTTTGTTCTCCCCCACGTCCTTTCAGTCAGACACCTAGTGAAGGGCCCGTGGCCCCGTTCCTTCAAGTTCTGTGTCAGTGGGGGACTAGCGGCGCCGCGATGGATCTCCGCGGGGAAGGGGCGTGCTCAGGGCCTCGTGGGCCTCCCGCCCTCCTCCCCGGGAGTTACCTGACACTTCAGCCGTCTCTAGGCCCGTGCGCTGGTTTCGCTCCTCACGAGCCTCCCACCAGTCTGCGCTCTACCCAGCGCGGTCCGGAGCTGGCGGGGACCTCACGGCGGGCTCTCCGGCCTCCCGGCGATGTCCGTGCCGAAGGCCTTCCCCGCAGCAGTGGTCCGGCAGATTTTCCTTCAGCCTTCAGGGGCCCGCGCCAGCAGCCGCCAGAGGCAGCGTGGCCTGCGGGGGCGCGGCCCAGTCGGTGAATTGCACAGCAGCGGGGGCGGCGTCGCGCAGTCCGCCCCTGTCACGTGATGATGGAGGGCAGCTTCACGGCCTACCAAGGCCTTCCCCCTCGCATTCCGCTGTGTTCCTCAGGCTGCGACAGCAGCAGCGGGGCCCCGGGCTTCTCCGCGGGCCCCGGCGACAGCGGGGGCAATCCTTCCTGCCCTGGGCCGTAGCGGTGAGTAATTCTTTGTGGTAACCCCGACGGGGGTGGTTAACATTAAGGGGGGGTCCTGCAGCTCGGGGGTGATGAATATTTCGGCGCCCAGCGGATTTCCTGGGTCTGTGGCGGTGATAACGCTTTATTCAGCCAAAGGAGGATGACAGTCATTAGATCCCGATTATTCCAGGGCTCCGGCCAACAACAGGGAAGTAGAGGATAAGGTCGGAGATAGTAACTCTCTTCCCCGGTTCTCTTCAGTGGTCCTGGCTAGGCGGGGAGCACCAAAGGTTGACGTGATCCCAGAGTCAGAGGCTGAAGGCAGGGCTAGGTCACGAGGTAGGGGGTAGTGTCAACCGAGGGGGGGGGGAAAGCAGGCCCTAAGAACAGTCAGTTCGCCCCTCCAGCGCACCTACCTCCCCACTCAGGTGCCTTACTCCTGACTACCTCACTTCACACACCAAATGGCCGTCGCACCCCACCTCTATATATAGCCTGGGCCTTGACTGTCTAGAGTGGCCCAGAAAGTTCTGGAACCCCTCATGCCAGCCTATGGCCCAGGCTCTGAGGTGACAGTTTAGGCCACCATTTTGTGGAGGAGCTCCCTCTCTCCCTCCATTTTAGGGAAGCACCTAGCGCCACACCATCAATTAGTGATAATGGGGCGCCCAGAACCTCTAAGTCAACACCAAAAGAAACTAGTGGACAGAAAAATTAGAGGGTAAAGGAAGAAAAATGAGGAGGGGACAGCCAAAGGACTGGCAGGTCTAACACTCTCAATATTCTTTCTACCCCCCGTTTCACACTTTCCCTTTTGTTATCTTCAGTCTTTAACTGCCTTTGTTCTTTTGTACTGATTTTTTTCTCAAGCTCATGTTTAAAATTTACTCCCCATCTCCCACCTTCATTCTCTCTTTCCTTTGTTTTTTCTACCTCCCATTTGCTCATCTGCTTTCTTTCATTCTGTTTGCCTCTCTTCTCTTTATCTACAATTAACACAGTCTTTTTTTTATCTGGCCCTCATCCTCCTTCTTTCCTTTGGGCCATTTATTTCTATTTGGTTTATATTTCGGTTTTAGGTTCTCTTTCCACACACTAAATGACTTTTATTTTCTAGTTCTCCTACATCCTTCTTCGTCATTATCATCGTCTTCTCTATCCCTTGTTATTTTTTCCATTTGATTTCCTATTTCAATGTATTCTCACCAAGGCTGACTCCAAGATTTTGAATGGTGGGCGACCATAAACATGAAACCCTCTTTCGCACAATAACTCACGATCCACCACTTTTTTATTAGCAAAAAGGCCACTTTATTAAGACAGGTGCCAAATTATAATTTTTCTCTAAACACTATTTTTCCATTATCTGATAATCAAATCCCCAAATTATCTCTGACATCTATAAAAACCTAACCCCAAGGTAGACCCCAAGCAAAAACAACTCAATGACTCCTGTTGATAGATCCCCCTCATTCTCATTTCCCGTCACCATGACTGCGTCCCCCACTTCCCCCGTTGGAGGATGGGCAATCCCGCTCCAGTCTGCCCACCCCCCCAGCAAAAACCCGCCTACCAGAAAAACTAGCTAACCGAAAAAACCTGTCTTATCGTGGCAAAAAGAAAAAACCCCAGGCCTGGCCGTAGCCAAACCTGGAAGAAAAAACACCGTGGAGAGAAAGGGAAAAACACAAAAAAGGGGGAAGGGTGGGTGGGGCAAATTCAAAAACCCTTCCTCCCCACTCCCTTGATCACAATGAATTTCCCGCCCCACAGCGCCTCTACTTATCACCTCTCCTCTTGCCTCGCGCCTCCCGCCTCCCTAATTAACTCTACCCCGCACCTGGGTGGCCGCTCCCTTGTGCGAAACCACCCAGGGGGAGACTGGCTCGCGCTCCGCTCCCCCTGGGTCCCCTCTCGCACAATAACTCACGATCCACCACTTTTTTATTAGCAAAAAAGGCCACTTTATTAAGACAGGTGCCAAATTATAATTTTTCTCTAAACACTATTTTTCCATTATCTGATAATCAAATCCCCAAATTATCTCTGACATCTATAAAAACCTAACCCCAAGGTAGACCCCAAGCAAAAACAACTCAATGACTCCTGTTGATAGATCCCCCTCATTCTCATTTCCCGTCACCATGACTGCGTCCCCCACTTCCCCCGTTGGAGGATGGGCAATCCCGCTCCAGTCTGCCCACCCCCCCAGCAAAAACCCGCCAACCAGGAAAACCCAGAGAGTTTTCCTGCCCCACCCAAGAGAAAATTGGTACCATTTTGCAGATGCGCACCAAAAGCTCTCTTTCCAAATTCGAGCAATCATGACCCTCAACTCCAGCAAATAAAAAACTTGCCCCATGGTAGACAAAAGTACCCCATCATCCCCGCAAAGATACCCTTCAGAGCCCCGTATATGGGAATAAGAAAGAAACTGGATTCCCACCTACACAAAATATTCTCATGGCTCTAATAAGCTTCCGTCGCGCTTTCTCTATAACTACATGGCTCCATGCTCCTTTCCAGTGCATCCTCGGTATGAACTCAGTCCCAAACTACCTTGGTGCCTGACCAATTAGACTCGATGTTTGCTAGAACTTGCTCCATTAGCTTTATGAGTGTCGGCCCAAGACAGGGCCGCGAGATCATTCTCACCCAAATGAATACTCAGCCAGTCTGGCGGGCCCTTGTTGGAACAACTCAGGACCAAATAATGAAAAATTAACCCCAACGCATACCCCCGTTACCCTAACAACCACTTCATGCTTAACACCTTGTAGTCCAAGCGATCTCCCACAAATCTGTTGCTCAGCATAAACGTCGGCCCACTTTACGAAGGAGTGTCCTATTATCCATGATGACTGTTTCGCATTTACCAGCCCCGAAGTCGTACCTAGGTAGAAAAACAAATGTTAACCAAAAGGAAACACAGTAGAAATAAAAACTTATTTTCTAACATAGTTCGCGCACCACTTGAATTTCCAGCTCCCAAACCGACGTATGTTAGTCTATGACCATCCCAATCTCGCCGCCTCTGTTGCAGCCCTATACAAAAACGAATGTGTTCCAAACATTAAAGGGGTCTCTCCCACAAGAACCAGCACTGTCCTCATTACTGCCAACAATTGTGCAACTGAAATCTGACTCCCTGCTGCATGGCAAAAATTGTCCTCAAGAGAAAAGGAACTAGACGCCCTAAAAAAACCCTTCCATACCCTCACTGGACCGCAGAGGCCCACTCCACACCTGTTTAGGAAAACCCAATTACCCCTAACCAACTGAACCGTTTTTATAGACCCTCAACCAAATCCGGTGTTCTTCCCGAGAAAACCTCCTCGCTGGTAATCCCCACCCTATGACCCAAACCGAGCAGCGCGGATGCCCTAAATGCTCCAAAATTAACCATACAAAACATAGCCTAAACCGGCCGCATTCGTCCTCATTAAAACAGCAGAGTGGCAGCCGCCCAAGCATCTTTTGCAACAAATCAAATGACACCGGTCGGCGTAACTGCTTGTTCCCAGCCCAAAGTCTACGTAAACCTTTGAGAACTCTCTGCACACTCACCCCCCCCTTACCGATCCTTCCCCCACCTCATTGTCCGTAAAAACGAAATCCCAGCCAATTTACCGAAAAAATGGTATTGTGGGAAAAACCTTGAACCAACAGGTGTAAAGCCAAACCCAAAAAACTACCTGATCATCAGCCATCCTACCCCTCCTGAGAGCACCCGCGTACCCATAATAGAAGAACGCGCTCCAAGCTTGCGGATAGCTCTGTCTCGTAGTGTCCGCTACAAAGTGCTCTACCAAGTCTACACTTCTTAGGCCCCCCACACCCAGACACACAGTGGGACCGGAGTCTATGGGAAGTGCGGCCCCAGGAGTCAGCCGGCGAAATTTCTCCCACAGCCACCGAGACAGAAAGTCCGCCATAAAATTGTTGACACCTGAAATATGACGTGCCTTAAAACAATGATAAGCTGTAAACATATTGACAAGCCATCACTCAGCAAACGTAACAACTCTGAAACCCTTGGCCTTCTGACGATTGATCAACTCTACCACCGCTATATTGTCGACATTAAACATCACTGAACGATCCCGAAACACCTCACCCCAGACATACAATGCCACTAGTAAAAGAAAGAAGTCTAAAATTGTGAAACTGCGCCCTTGCCTTAATCAAAGCTCTGGCCAACTCGCGGCGCACCAACGCCCTGCCCAAAATACGCCAAAACCTTTTGCTCCCACCGCAGCTGAGTAAAACCTGAACCTGCCAGACTATATGTTTGACCACAAAACAAAGACACTCCTTTGAAGCCCTTCAAGAGAATCAGCCACAATCCCAAATCCGCCCTATAGGCTGCAGACATCCCTACGCTCTGGTGCGGAAGAAAAAACTCCAGACATAACCAACCCCAACCTCCTGCATAAAGATCTCCCAGCCCGCACCACCCTACACGCAAACATGAGGTATCCCAATAACTTCTGCACTCTCCTGACCTCCGATTCGGGCTCCCCGAGCGCTGATGACAAAATAAAGAAATCTCCTGCAACTGTGCCTCCGGCAGCCGGGCTACCATGTTCACTGTGTCTATTGCAATACCCAAGAAAACCATGTAGAGCTGAGGCCCTCCGGTGCGGCCCGAGCCAACGGCACCGATCTCCTGTGCCATACTCTGAAAAGCAGACAAAGCCGCATGACATTGCCCCGAGTTCTGAGCACCAAGGAACCAAAAATTAACCAAATAATGGCATACGAGGGGGTGACCAGAGATGTGAATAAAAACACCACTGTAAAAAAGGGGCTAAATGTTTCAAATATTGCACACGAGAGAGAATAAACCCCTTTGGCAGCATCGTATCCAAGTAAACGCCCCCAAAATGCATGTCTAACAGTTTAAAATCGCATGGATGGATGGGGAGGAAACGAAAGCAGACAGTATATCACTTTTAGCCAATTGCACGTTACGCCCTGCAGAGCGTACCAAACCCAGTGCATTATCCACTGAAGCGTAAGACACGCAAGAATCCGCTGGCGAATATGAAATCGGTCATAGAGGCACCCTCAGGCCACGACAGATGGAGCATCAGGCGAAAAATCCCCAGCTTTCTGTTTTGGGCCCACCCCCAATGAGAGACCATCAAAATGCGTATGTGACATTGACCGAAAGGGCCAGCCACCCTACCCGCTGCAACCTTGTACTGCAACGTATGTTGGACCACCTGCGGGAACCCCTTAGCAGATGTCAGGTCATCCAAACACGTACCCTGACTTGGGCCCTGGTTCCTAACCGGAAAACCCCCTCTGAGAAACCCTCTTTGACCAGAATAACCTGATGCAGCACTTTAAAACAGCCACAAATTCATATGTCAAAATGCTGCTTGTGACCTGAACCAATCAATGTGATCCTAAAATCATACCAAACCCCATATACGGAAATTGTTGTGTATATTCTCGTCTCCCTCCACTGAATCCTACACTTCCTTACCCGTCTCAGCGACCGTGCCTTGCCAACAATATCGAGGCCCCCCCCAACTTTACAGCATCTAGCAAATTCCCAGGGCGCACAACCCCAGCATGAGCAGTAACCCCCACCAACTCTTCCCCCACAAAAAGGGACCTTAGTGCAGTGTGCATTTCACCCCCCTGTTGCCAAACCGACCACCAACCTGCCGTACCTGTTGGCAACTGGGCCGCTCTGTTTTGTACGTTCCGCTGTACCTCCTACAGTTGAGTGACAGTGACCTGGTCCCGCTGCTTGCTTGGTCCGCTCAAGACGCCTGCAAAAAACTAAGCATACTTTGTTGCCCCAGCACTCCCCCCTTACCCTTCATTGACGTCACATACTGTGCCTCAAAAATTCCCCCACCAGCTCCCTCACGCAATACCCCTTCAATCCAAATCATCACTGTCAGTGACCAAATACCCACGCCATCACAGCAACCCCACACAAATGCCCCACGCCGCATTGTATAAATGGACGTTCCTCCCGTAGGTGGGTGTCAGTATCATGCTCCCGCTGTTTGCGTGGTCCGCTTGAGACGTCTGCAAAACAAGCATACTGGGTAGCCCCGACAAACCCCTCAAACCCCTCATACCCCTCCATGATGTCACATATCGTTTCCGGTCATCCCCAAAACTAAACACACTGTGTTGCCCCGGCACACCCCTCATACCCTTACATGATGTTCCATACTGTTTCCGATCATCCCCAACATTCCCCTCACACAGGTCCCCTTCTTCCAATTCATCGCTGTCCGTTTCCAAAAATACCCCTTCAGTGCCAATGTCACCACACCATAACCCACTGTCCCTTTTCATATCCATAATTCCCCTGCCGCCAGAAAACCAAATTACCCGCAACCTTCGTCCCCACAGCTGGGGTGCTTGTGCTAGAAGGGAAATCCGCTCTAGATATCCCTCCCTCCACATGTCCCCCCGTGCTTGTGCTAGAAGGGAAATCCACTCTAGATCTCCCTCCCTCCACATGTCCCCCAGAAAGAGCCGCAGAGTGCTCTTTCCGCAGTGTTGGCCTGCCTGCCGCTGACCGTGTGGCCGAAACAGGCAGCGTGGAACTCAAGCCGCTCTGACTATTCTCCTTCAGAACGTCTGATGGGCCCCCTTGTACCCGCCACTCACTAACCCAGCGCCTTGCCCGGGGTGCCACCCCCGCTCACCCAGACCCACTGTCCCTCAGCGCGCCCGCACTCCACTGCCCTGGATGTATACCGCAAGCAACCTCGCTGCTGCCCCACACCTGACAGTTGGCTGCCAAGCTGCCAAGCCTCCTGCTTGCTCCCACCTCAGTGACGCCTGACTGCTCTGCAACCTGTGACTGAGAAAACCGGGCTGCCACCTGCGCCTCCTCTGTAACGCCCAAGGACCCGGCTTGACTAGAAAACTCTGCCTCCTGGGATGTTGGGCCTAATAACAAGGCTCCCTGTGACCAGCTAGTGCCCACGTTTGGCGGCAAACCCGACGGTCCAGCCTGATCACACTCTAAAAACAATGGGGGGGGGGGACACACGACACCTGTGGGGCAGGGCTGATAATATAAATGCTGCCCATTTAGTTCCCAATACTGAGGCCCCCCATGCCCTCCCATGCCGGTCTGCAACGAAGCAAGCAACTGAAAATGCCCACTGCAGCCATCCTGAAAAGTGCTCCCCTCAGCGCTTCCCACGCGCTTTGCCGGCCTGACACACGGAGCGCTAGAAACTGCCCGGCTCCCCATGCCCTCCCGCGACTCCCGGCCACACTCAACGACCGCCCCCTTCTGCCTCCCCATGCAGCGCGCCGCCCGCCTACAGTGCCACAGGCGGCCGCACGTACCTGGGACTCTTGGGCCAGCTCACCGGGGGACACAGCCGATGCGTGCAAAAGCACAGTCCCGGACTCCAGGGCCCCCTCCTGACCCGCCGCAGTGCCCGCGCTGTCTCCTTCACGCTGGGGCGACAAACAAGGCGCCACCGCCCGTGCAACGCCTCCTGCAGCTTTCCTGGGCCGACGCTCCAGCCCCAGCCACGCCTGCTCCGGGAGCCCCGGGTTCAGCAATTCGTCCCTGCCTGCCTCACAGAGCACCCGGACGGCAGCGCGCGCTTCCTCCCGTGACGCCATAGGCCCGCCCCCAGAGCTACGGAGTCAGACGTAGTACACTAAGGGCAAAGCAAATTCAAAAACCCTTCCTCCCCACTCCCTTGATCACAATGAATTTCCCGCCCCACAGCGCCTCTACTTATCACCTCTCCTCTTGCCTCGTGCCTCCCGCCTCCCTAATTAACTCTACCCCGCACCTGGGTGGCCGCTCCCTTGTGCGAAACCACCCAGGGGGAGACTGGCTCGCTCCGCTCCCCCTGGGTCCCCTCTAAGACCAGGAGACTTCTGGTTAGTTTGTATGCACGTTGCTCGTGTTACCCTTCATTATGGCGGCAGGCTAAAATCAGTGTGGTGGTTTCTGCATATCTATTGTTTTAGGCACTGATAAAATCCTTCAAATTTTAAGTATGTCAAAAAAGTAAAAAGTGTGCCTTTTTATTAGTGAATGTGGCAATTATTACGCGTGCAGCTTAAACTTAGTACAGTATACATTCAGAACAATCGAATCATTGCTGACTGTGCAGTGTGACAGTGAGAAGAGGTGACCAATATATCTACGTGCACGGTGGACTAAAAATAACTAACCTACGTTGGATTAAACTTTGAAACGGGATTTAAGGCTAGAAGTCTCCAATAAACAAATTACTCAGTTTCATTAATTTAGTCCACAGTTCTAAATGTCGACTTTTTCAACCCTCATACAGCAGTTCATGGGCCATCATTAGGACTAAAAAAGGTACAGTCGAAAAAGCACAATTCTGGCGCTACAGCATCAACAAGATGCTGTTGATTTGATAGCTGAATTAGCCGCCATCTTGAAAAGGCTTACTTCCTATGTTCTTGTGAACAAATTGGCATTGCAATCTGCAGGACCACAGAAGACTTTGCCATTGGTGAAGGAAGGCAGTCTGTCCCATTGTGTGACAGAATGCAGATGCAGAGCCGAACCTATTGCGCGCATAGGTAATCGTGCAGATTTACCAAACGATGATCACAAGCAGGGGCACTGGGAGAGATGGTGCTTTTATGTATTAGATCACAACCATGCCATTCATCACAACCATGTCATTCGATAACATCGGTTACAAACGTAATCTTTTACAGGAATGGAAACGCCAATAATACACAGAGATAAAATAAATTTTACACAATATGCAAAATAACAGAGACTGGTACGACTTTGGGGTGTTAGACCTGTCAGCCCTTTGGGTGGTCCCTCCTCATCATTATTTATTTTGTCCCACTTTTGCCTCAAACCCTGTTAGTATTTTTCCTTTTTGGGAACCACCAGATTTTTTAGTGTTGATGCAGGGTCAGGGAGCCATTTTCCCTACCCCTGGAACTTCTGTCTGAGGGCCTGAAACACAAAATGGTGGCCACCCATTGTCACCTGTGACATCACTGGAACCTACTAGTACCTTCCAGAACATTCTAGAACCCTGTGACAGAGTGAGGCAGGTTTAGAATGTTGGGAAGCCAGCTCAGAGTTGGCAGTTGGAGTTGGCAGTTGGCACCTGACTGGTGAAGGGAGAGCAGCACAACACTGAAGGAGGAAGGAGTGAGGCAGCAGGGGTGGAAACTTGTGCCTGGAGTGGGGTCCAGAAACCCACCCTTGATACTAGTCCCTACTGACTGAGCCCAGCCTGGAGCCCTGTGTGGGATAAAGTCAAGAAGAACCAACTCAAGGACCTGAACAGCCGGAACAGGCCTTGGAAGTAAAGAACAGCAAGTAACTGACCTGTCTATTGGTATCTTCCTGGAGTCCGACGCCGAGAAGCCTAGAGACCTGGGGCCGGAGGTGAAGAAGCGGCGCTGACTGGAAAGCAGACGTCGTACCCGGAGCTGCCAGAGGTCGAGAGAGGGCGCCGACGGAGGTCGTGGAGACACCAGAGGTCGAGGAGGAAGTCACCTGAGGTCGAGTGTGCGGCGTCGACGGGGGAGTGAAGTCCGCCCTCCGGAGTCGCCGGAGACCGAGGTGAATCGTGCCGGAGGTCGGGAGTGGAGATCGCACTCCGGAGTCGCCGGAACCTGAGGAAAGGAGCACCGGAGGTCGGGTGTGGAGATCGCACTCCGGAGTCGCCGGAACCTGAGGAAAGGAGCACCGGAGGTCGGGTGTGGAGATCGCACTCCGGAGTCGCCGGAACCTGAAGGGAAGAGCACCGGAGGTCGGGAGTGGAGGTCGCACTCCGGAGACACCCGGAAGTAGGGAGATCGTGTCCCTGTGACGCCGGAGACCGACATCGAATCGAGGCTGCCCAGCGACATCTAGCCGAGGCCGCCCGCCGAAATGGAACCGGAACCACCTAACGGCGTCGACAGGAACTAACATCGAGCCGAGGCCGTCCGCCGACATCGATCCGGAACCGCCTCACGGCGTCGACAAGAACTGACATTGAGCCGAGGCCGGCTAGCGACATCGAACCGGAACCGCCTCACGGCGTCGACACGACTCCGTCGGAGTCGGAAGTTCATAAAGAGGGCAGTAAGTGGAATAGAGGGTGCCTAAGGCCCTGTGGAGCCCTAAGAGACCATCCTAGGGGCTAGAGAGGTGTTAGGACCAGCCTGGGAGTGCCAGGGGTGGACTGAGACTGATACAGTGACCTGTGTGAGGGGTTGTGTAGTTTGGGAGAGCCAGATTCCTAGATTACCCTTGATCTACCTCAGTTTTAGCCTCAGCCTTATCCAAGCTAGGTGAGACACCCTCAGGCCATCCACATAACCACAAGCTGTGATTGGGCCAAATCAATCCATAGTACCTCACAAATGTGACCTGATTTGAAAGTGTACTGACGGCTTATATTTATTGAGAGTATTGTATTCTTTGTATTGATCCTATTTATTGTCTCACAGTATTTATTCCCTCACAGTATTTATTTGCCTATGTATTTTATGCACATCTATTTATTCATTGATTATTTATGATCTGAGCTTGCTTATTTGACCTACCCTTTTTACAGAAGAAGCTTTGTGTACTGTAAGTGTGTTATTATTTATTTAACCTGCAACTAAGAGAAAACAAGATAAACACAGGTATATTTTCATAAATTTTTACGGTGTAGTGTCGTTTTTGGAACGGATGCACGCATGGTTATTGTGAGGGTGTGACGTACGCTTAACACGGTGCCTGACCCCCGACCGCTCGAGCCAAGCTACCCCTTGTGCTGGGAAAAACCGGGTGACTGCTAACCCCTGTTGCCCGGGGTTTTCTAACATAATTGGTGTTCAGCGGTGGGATAGAGCTGTGCTTGCGTCCACTCGACAATAACTGTGGGTAGTCCATAGGCCTACACCGGGAGTTTTCTCAAAGCGGACTTCCTAATTCTGAGTTTTGTTTTTTCCAAATTTACTCTGGTGGTGGGAGGAGGTATTACAAAAGGTACCCCCCTGCATAGCTTCTGTAAACACCTGTCTTCTTTTCTGAGTGGGCAAAATGGAGTTTGTGTTGGAAGATGTGGAAACTTACACTGTGGCCCAACTCAGAGAGTTTTGTCAGCGAGAGGGGGTGTATTGTCCCCCAGGTGCCAAGAAGGCTGAACTCCAGACCAGCTTGAGGGCTTGGGGGGAGGCACGACGGGAAAGTAAGGCTGAGCAGGAGGACAGGGATGGAGAGCCTGTTAGCGAGGGGGCTGGGTTGTACCAACCTGAGGTGGGGAACCTGTTAGCGGGGCCCAGAACACTTTCCAGGAAGGGCAGCACCGTCTCTAGCGGTGGCTTATCTGAAGCAGAGTTAACGGACCGGAGGGAGAAAAGACAGCTCACATGGGAGTTGGCAAAGCTGGAGAAAGAGAAGGAGGGACAGAGGATGGCTCACGAGTTGAGGCTGAGGGAAATAGATCTCCAGATCCTACAAGTCGGGGCACACACTGTTCCTAATGGTGGCAGCAAAGACAAAGAAATCACCAGGGAACCCAAACCCTATCTGCCAAAAGACATAGTAGCTAGCTATAGTGCAGGGGATGATATTGCCAAGTGGCTAGCGGCCTATGAGGTCTCTTTAAGGGCCCATGGGGTGCCAGAGAAGTACTGGGGAGGGGGATTGTACAAATACATGCCTCCAGCTGGTAGGGATGCATTATTGGCCCTAGAGCAGGATGAGCAGACCCACTCTCCCACCATGAAAGTGGCGCTCGTAAGAAAGTTTGGACTAACACCCGAGAAGTACAGACAGAAGTTCCGGGGTAGCCACAAACTGGGCACACAGAATTGGGTGGATTTCCTGGACTATGCAAAGAAGGCATTAGAGGGTTGGATTCAGGGCAGTGAGGTGAGGGACTACGAGGGGTTGTTTGATTTAATGTTGAAGGAACACCTGCTCGAAAAATGTTTCCCTGAACTGCGTCAACCCCTGGTGGATAGCAAGCTGACCAATCCCCGGAAGCTTGCTGAGGAGGCGGACATTTGGGCTAGTACCCGGGTGTCCACAAGGGGGACTGGAGGGGATACTCAAAAGGCCGGACAGGGCGCCCCCCAGAAGAAAGAGGGAGGGGAAAAGAAAAAGGAGTTCTCTAAAGGCCCCCAAAATAACTTCCAAGGAAAGGGAACAGGATTCACCCCTAGGGCTAACCCACCCAGAAACCCTAATCCTGGCCAGAGTCAGCAGCCAAGGGTTGTCCATTGCTTCGAGTGCGGTGGCGTCGGACACTATAAGGGAGATGCGAAGTGCCCGAAAAGACCACCCCCTCCCATTGGAGGAAAGGCCCCCGGAGTAGCTAGTGTAGTGCTCGGGGAGGAGATGCCCTTAACTAAGGGAAGGGAGTGGGCGGGTGTCACTTTAGTGTCCCTGGGAGAACGGGAGATGGTTCCTAAGATCCAGGTGCCCGCAAATACCATAAAGTATGGGCAGTGGGTCACCATCAACGGCCAAAGAGGGGAGGCTCTGAGAGACACAGGAGCCAGTATGACTATGGTACGTAGCCAACTGGTGTCTCCAGAGCAGGTAATTCCCGATGTACTCCACCCAGCCGCGATGGCTGACGGCAGAACCGGCCACTATCCGGTGGCCGAGGTTCCCTTTGAATGGGAGGGGGTTGCAGGTTCACTTCGAGTTGCCGTAAGCCCTGCCGTGCCGGTCGATTGTCTACTGGGGAATGACATGGAGCACAATGCTTGGAAGGAGGTGGAATACCGGACTCATGCTGAGATGCTGGGTACACCTGACTGGGCCTGTGTTAGCACAGGGTCCGCGACTACCCGGAGAGGGAGTTTGTTTCGACTGGAGCCTGGAACAAAGGCACAGCCGGCTGCCGACCAAGGGAAGAACCGAGGACAGGAGGAGCCTGCCTCGGCATCCGCGCCCCGTGTGACGGATAGGCCACCGGAGGTGGTGGACCAGGAGTCCGCGGTGGGGGATGTTACCAAACTGGAGGACCTACCCATCCCGGCCGAGTGGCACGTGGAGGGAGGGCCGACCAGGGAGGAATTCTGCAAGGGCCAGAGGGAGTGCCCTACCCTTGAGGGACTGAGGCGACAGGCCGAAGCCCAGGCAGCAGGGAACGTTGAGGGGAACTACAACCTTTACTGGGAGGATGGCCTCCTCTACAGTGAACCCAAGGCACCCCTACATGGATCGTCACGAGCCTTAGTAGTCCCTCAACGTTACTGAGCCTTCCTACTGGAATTGGCTCACGAGATCCCCTGGGCAGGACACCTGGGGCAAGACAAGACCTTCGCCCGTCTTGTCCCACACTTTTATTGGCCTCAAATGAAAGTGTCGTCCGACACCTACTGCCGGACATGTGTGTCTTGCCAAGCCAGTGGGAAAACAGGGGTGAAGCTGAAAGCTCCCCTGGAACCACTTCCTGTCGTTAGCACCCCCTTTGAAAGGGTGGGCATCGACATTGTGGGTCCATTAGATCCGCCTACTACAGCTGGTCACAGGTTTATCCTGGTTCTGGTGGATCATGCCACACGGTACCCAGAGGCTATACCTCTAAGGACCATTACAGCACCTGTTGTGGCTAGGGCCCTGATGGGAATCTTTACCCGAGTGGGTTTTCCCAAGGAAGTTGTGTCCGACAGGGGGACCAACTTCATGTCAGCATACATGCGGGCCATGTGGAAGGAGTGTGGAGTGACCTACCGGTTCACAACTCCTTACCACCCCCACACCAATGGTCTGGTGGAGAGGTTTAACAAAACCTTGAAAGGCATGATCAGAAGTCTGCCTGAAAGCCTGCGGAGGAAATGGGACGTCCTCCTACCCTGTCTATTGTTTTCCTACAGGGAAGTGCCACAGAAGGGAGTGGGCTTCAGCCCCTTCGAGCTTTTGTATGGGCACCCTGTGCGTGGACCTCTCAGCCTGGTGAGAGACGGATGGGAAAGAACTCCCAGAAAGCTTCCCCAGGACGTGGTGAGCTACATGCTGGCCTTCCGAAGCCAAATGGCTAAGTTGTGGAAGCAAGCTTCTGACAACTTGGAGGCCAGCCAAGCAGTAATGAAGGCGTGGTATGACCACAACGCTCACCCGGTGCAATTGGAGCCTGGCCAGAAGGTGTGGGTGATCGAACCAGGAGAGCTTAGCGCCCTCCAGGATCGCTGGTCAGGACCCTTTGAGGTATTGGAGAAGAAGGGTAAGGCTACCTACTTGGTGGATCTTAAGACCCCTCGTCAGCCCCTACGGGTGCTGCATGCCAACCGCCTCAAACCCCACCACGAGAGGCCCGAAGTCATTTTGATGATGGTGACTGACGGAGCAGAGGACGTGGAAAGCGAGCCTCTCCCCGATTTGTTTGCGTCTCAAGAGAAGGATGGGTCGGTGGAGGGAGTGATTCTCTCCCCATCTCTAACTCCTGAAAAGCAGGAGGACTGCCGCCAGGTCCTGGGACAGTACTCTTCGTTGTTCTCCCTTGTTCCGGGTAGGACTCACCTGTGCGTCCATGATGTGGACACAGGAGACAGCCCACCTGTGAAGTCCAAGATCTACCGGATGTCAGACAAGGTGAAGGCCAGCATTCACAGTGAAGTCACTAAGATGCTGGAGCTAGGAGTGATCGAACCTTCCAGCAGCCTCTGGTCCAGTCCGGTGGTGCTAGTACCAAAAGCCGCACCACCGGGTGCCCAACCGGAACTGAGGTTCTGTGTGGACTACCGGGGACTGAACTCAGTAACCAAGACTGATGCTCATCCGATCCCAAGGGCGGATGAATTGATTGACCGGCTGGGAGCTGCCCAATATCTAAGTACCTTTGACCTTACTTCTGGGTACTGGCAGATCTCTCTGACTGACGGAGCTAGGGAAAGGTCAGCCTTCTCCACGCCCAAAGGCCACTACCAGTTCTGTGTGATGCCCTTTGGGCTCAAGAACGCACCTGCCACGTTTCAGCGTCTGGTGAACCAGATCCTCACTGGAATGGAGAGTTTCTCTGCTGCTTATCTGGATGACATAGCCGTCTTCAGTAACAGCTGGGAGGATCACTTGCGTCACCTGCAAGCTGTTCTCCAGGCCCTGAGACAAGCTGGTTTAACGATCAAGGCCAGCAAGTGCCAGATCGGGCAGGGGTCGGTAGTGTACCTTGGACACTTGGTGGGTAGGGGAGCGGTGCAACCCCTCCAGGCGAAGATCGAGGCCATCATGGCCTGGGAACCCCCCAAGACTTAGACTGAGGTCCGAGCTTTTCTGGACCTCACCGGATATTACCGCCGCTTCGTGAAGGGATACGGTACCATTGTGGCCCCCCTCACGGAGCTTACGTCCAAGAAACAACCTCGACGGGTAGTCTGGACGGAGGCTTGTCAGCAGGCCTTTGTAAAACTGAAGCAAGCCATGTGCGAAGCCCCGGTCCTACGGGCCCCAGACTTTTCCAAGGAGTTCATTGTCCAGACGGATGCATCGGAACATGGCATTGGGGCAGTGTTATCGCAACTCAATGAAGAGGGTCTGGATCAACCCGTGGTCTTCCTATCCCGGAGACTACTTCCTAGGGAACAGAAGTGGAGTGCAATAGAGCGTGAAGCCTTTGCAGTGGTATGGGCTCTGAAGAAGCTGCGGCCATACCTGTTTGGCTCGCACTTCCTAGTTCAGACCGACCACAGACCCCTTCGTTGGCTGATGCAGATGAAGGGGGAGAATCCTAAGTTGCTAAGGTGGTCTATCTCCCTACAGGGAATGGACTTTCAGGTGGAACATCGGCCTGGAGTGGACCACGCCAATGCAGACGGTCTCTCAAGGTATTTCCGCCTTAGTGATGAGAACTCCCAAGGGGTTGGGTAGCTCTCCCCACTTTCAGCTGGGGGGGACGCGTGTTAGACCTGTCAGCCCTTTGGGTGGTCCCTCCTCATCATTATTTATTTTGTCCCACTTTTGCCTCAAACCCTGTTAGCATTTTTCCTTGTTGGGTACCACCAGATTTTTTAGTGTTGATGCAGGGTCAGGGAGCCATTTTCTCTACCCCTGGAACTTCTGTCTGAGGGCCTGAAACACAAAATGGTGGCCACCCATTGTCACCTGTGACATCACTGGAACCTACTAGTACCTTCCAGAACATTCTAGAACCCTGTGACAGAGTGAGGCAGGTTTAGAATGTTGGGAAGCCAGCTCAGAGTTGGCAGTTGGAGTTGGCAGTTGGCACCTGACTGGTGAAGGGAGAGCAGCACAACACTGAAGGAGGAAGGAGTGAGGCAGCAGGGGTGGAAACTTGTGCCTGGAGTGGGGTCCAGAAACCCACCCTTGATACTAGTCCCTACTGACTGAGCCCAGCCTGGAGCCCTGTGTGGGATAAAGTCAAGAAGAACCAACTCAAGGACCTGAACAGCCGGAACAGGCCTTGGAAGTAAAGAACAGCAAGTTCCTGACCTGTCTATTGGTATCTTCCTGGAGTCCGACGCCGAGAAGCCTAGAGACCTGGGGCCGGAGGTGAAGAAGCGGCGCTGACTGGAAAGCAGACGTCGTACCCGGAGCCGCCAGAGGTCGAGAGAGGGCGCCGACGGAGGTCGTGGAGACACCAGAGGTCGAGGAGGAAGTCACCTGAGGTCGAGTGTGCGGCGTCGACGGGGGAGTGAAGTCCGCCCTCCGGAGTCGCTGGAGACCGAGGTGAATCGTGCCGGAGGTCGGGAGTGGAGATCGCACTCCGGAGTCGCTGGAACCTGATGAAAGGAGCACCGGAGGTCGGGTGTGGAGATCGCACTCCGGAGTCGCCGGAACCTGAGGAAAGGAGCACCGGAGGTCGGGTGTGGAGATCACACTCCGGAGTCGCCAGAACCTGAAGGGAAGAGCACCGGAGGTCGGGAGTGGAGGTCGCACTCCGGAGACACCCGGAAGTAGGGAGATCGTGTCCCTGTGACGCCGGAGACCGACATCGAATCGAGGCTGCCCAGCGACATCGAGCCGAGGCCGCCCGCCGACATCGAACCGGAACCACCTCACGGCGTCGACAGGAACTGACATCGAGCCGAGCCCGTCCGCCGACATCGATCCGGAACCGCCTCACGGCGTCGACAAGAACTGACATCGAGCCGAGGCCGGCTAGCGACATCGAACCGGAACCGCCTCACGGCGTCGACACGACTCCGGCGGAGTCGGAAGTTCATAAAGAGGGCAGTAAGTGGAATAGAGGGCGCCTAAGGCCCTGTGGAGCCCTAAGAGACCATCCTAGGGGCTAGAGAGGTGTTAGGACCAGCCTGGGAGTGCCAGGGGTGGACTGAGACTGATACAGTGACCTGTGTGAGGGGTTGTGTAGTTTGGGAGAGCCAGATTCCTAGATTACCCTTGATCTACCTCAGTTTTAGCCTCAGCCTTATCCAAGCTAGGTGAGACACCCTCAGGCCATCCACATAACCACAAGCTGTGATTGGGCCAAATCAACCCATAGTACCTCACAAATGTGACCTGATTTGAAAGTGTACTGACGGCTTATATTTATTGAGAGTATTGTATTCTTTGTATTTATCCTATTTATTGTCTCACAGTATTTATTCCCTCACAGTATTTATTTGCCTATGTATTTTATGCACATCTATTTATTCATTGATTATTTATGATCTGAGCTTGTTTATTTGACCTACCCTTTTTACAGAAGAAGCTTTGTGTACTGTAAGTGTGTTATTATTTATTTAACCTGCAACTAAGAGAAAACAAGATAAACACAGGTATATTTTCATAAATTTTTACGGTGTAGTGTCATTTTTGGAACGGATGCACGCATGGTTATTGTGAGGGTGTGACGTACGCTTAACACGGTGCCTGACCCCCGACCGCTCGAGCCAAGCTACCCCTTGTGCTGGGAAAAACCGGGTGACTGCTAACCCCGGTTGCCCAGGGTTTTCTAACATGGAGAAATTACATTTACTCTGTAAATTATGGATGTCAACCAATGAGAGGCCTAGGAATTGGTATAGTGCAGGGTACATTTACGTTCTATATACATTTTACTGTTCAAAAACATCTAATATAAAACGCATCACATGTATTGTCCTATAGGATCCTGGTGATATTAACAACCACTGTACTTCATGATTCATTACAATAAAGGACTGTAATCCACTCAGTCATTATTCACCCTATATAGAAACAGATACGTAAGTAATTGTAGTGCAGTACAGCTATTACAATTAGGATTATGAAATTCTTTAAATAGCAATGTCAACATCTTTTTTCTAGATGTAATTACAAATGTGAAGTTTGCTGAAATATGATCAAAAAACGGAAACTTGGAAAAATAATATTTTTAAGTCTGCTTTTGAACATTGTTGAAAGTTGTGCATCTTCTTGGAGTCAATTGAAGCACTAAGGCTCTGATTAGGATGGCCATCCCTTCGGAAACGGAATCACTATGCGACTGCCTTCAAGGCGGTCACAATGTGTATCCTTTGTATTGTTGCGTGTGCGGCGGCCTGCAGCACACGCCGCAGTGCAAAATGTGGTGCCTGCCACATAGTGCAGGGATATGTAGAGGGGCCCCATAGGTGCCCCCCAGGGCCCATGTCGTAGGGCCAGGGGGACCCGCTACAGGCCCCCATGTCCCTTTCCACCTGCCTTTTCATGACGGGTAAACCACCATGAAACAGCCTGCCGAGAAGGGACATTGTAATCCCTTCCGCGTGTTAGGTTAGTGTACGAGGTGAGGGAAAAGGAAGGAGATATAATTAAAGTTACAATAAGAGTCACAGTAATGGTTAGGGGGCAGGAGAGTGTTATGTGTTATTTCGAACCTAGCCTACAAGAAAATGGTGGGATTTTGGACTAGCAATGTAAAGCGAGGATTAAGGCCTGGTGGTTTCCCATTTTTTTTAAAGAGATCTGAGATAAACATCAGATTTCATAAAATGTACCCTTTAAAATTATTTTGCAAAATAGCTGAAGGATAGGACTCCCAGATTTATCATTACAAGATTATCCTCCAGGGTTTAATCACAAAGCGCACATTATATCAAAGTAAATCACACAAAACCAATTTAAGAAGGTACCAAGTGACTGCACCAATGGCGTTATTTAGAACTATGCAAAAGTGGGACATCCACCAAAATTGTCCAGTTCCCTCTATTTAGAGTGTATACATGCATAGATGCTGTAAACAAGACAGAGGGATATCAACCTTTTTTTAGTGGATGTCCTCCATCTGCCAAACTCTAAGTAGCTCCCAAATTTTTAGCAGGAAAACCACAATCCTGCATCCATTGAGACTGTTCTAATTTGATATGGATAAAATATATCCGACTGAACAAATCCATGCCATGTGCTACATACAGTCTTTAAAATATGGCTATAAATGGTTGAAGACTACAAGACTATGAAAAGAAATCTTGAGGATGCTGAAATACATCTGTTGAGGTCCTGTGAAAAAAACACATAATTGTGCCATGCAAAACCCTTTACTTATCTTGAATAATCACCAATGCTTCCCGATACACAGCATGACACATGAATTATTCAATAATACTTAAGGTATTAGCATACCGCCATAAATGTGTTACGAAGTATATTAAGTGATGTGTTTCCTGGTCTTTTGAGTCTTCTTCTCTTGTTTAGCTGTTGCAGGTTGCACAATCTGGATTCTCCTAAACTTTAAATGAAACCTTGGTTGTCTTCATTTATCATATATATGTAACATATTGTGTTTATATACTGCTAGCTATAGCAGCCAGGCTCATTTCCAGCACTGTGAATAATAAATATTCCTATAACTCAACTCAATGATATTCAGTTTACCAATCACTGCAATAAAGCATTCCATCACGAAGATTTATGGTCTGATTGCATATGCATTTTTATTTTCGTTTTCTTGTGGAGGACAATTCCTTCTCAGATGGGTTCACTCATTTCACTGCCTTTGACTCTTAATTACATTGAGATAAAGGATTCTATTCTCCGTCATTTGTTGAAGTCAGTGTTGCAGCATGCAATAACAACAGCTTTCATCCCTACTTGCTTGGAAGTGGTGGTGTTAGCATCTGAGGTGTCAGAGGTGAAATCGCATTGGGTGCAGAAGAAAGGTCTTACCGTGGTGCTGGGGGATGCGTGGCAACAGTGTGTTTGCTAGTGTGTGTTGTTGAGGTCATGGAGGATGGTGATGGAGTAGTAACGGCATTGGTTGGCTTTGGTGGTGGTGGCGGCGGCTGTGGTTGTGGTGTTGCATTAGATGGACTTGGGTCCAGGGGACCTGCCACTGGGTGCGGTCAAGGCACGGATGGCTGCAGACAGGCTTGCATTGGCGCACATTTGTCGTGTCCGCTGCGTGGTCGCCCTGCGGTCTACATTAAGTAGGTCCTAGGGTGGGCAGGGTTTCTGTTGGCAGGTAGAACAGTGAGTGGGAAAACCTGGGTGGGAAAACCCGGGCAGCGGCGTTGTCACTTGGTTAAAAGGCGGCAACTAGATCAGGCTGGAGTAAGTAGGAACTGGAGGCCACTGTCAAGTGACAAGCTGAGTGCCCAGGTGCCTACATCTATGGCCTTTTAATTACCTCTCTTCTTCTATTCTACTGTGTCCCTATTCTATTTGTTATCCTCTGTTCTTTATCCACTCACTTTTTTCTTTCTCTCACACTCTCGCCTAGCCTTCTTGTTTGAGCTTTCTCTCCCTTGTCCTATTTCTCCGTCTCTCCTTTGCTGTCTTTCTCTTTCTCTTTCCTCTCGCTGGCCCTCTACTTTTCAATATTCAGCATTTCTTATACTTTTATAATTTGTTGAGGGTTTGTAATATGCACCATCACTTGAATAGGTGATTCACAAGAATACGTGGCTCCAGTTTGAAATCCAATGCACTATCAAGTATAGAAATCTTCAATTTCGGGACATCCAGCCCTACCAAGATTCCTAGGTACATGCATAATTAGTTGTTCCATTCCAGGACTCTTCTTCAGATACTGGGACACGTAGTCTTGTTTATCCCATTAGAAAACCAGGACCACATATCCAAAATTAGAAAAAAGCAAGAGCTGGAGCAGCTAGTCATGTGTGGACCTGGGCAATGCAGAAGCTATAATCGCCTTGACAATGTTAAGTCAAATGGCATGGACTGATTGCTCACATGTGTGCATTGAAAGCAGGGTAGGCAAGTAGAGAATAATGGAAAGGTAAAGGGAATCCTGAAAAAACAAAGAGCAGATGCAAATCACCCTTCTTGTGGCCCCTCTTTTGTCATGAATCCCCTATATTGATTTCCTTTCCACACCATCTCCTCTTCCAGTGGCACCAAACCTCAGGCTTGGATTGGCAGGGTCAGCAATTGGACACTCAGTGATGGGCCTATTGCTATGTGTGAAGTGGATCACACCACAAAACCCAAGGTTGCTGTAGCCGTAGGAAATGTGTGCATTTCAAACAGGCTCAATTTAGAATTTGGCAAATGGAGTAAAGGCAGTCAGAGTGGAGGACTTTATGTCCGCCACCCTGCTTGTACTCTGTCCACCAAAATGCTGTCACAGCTTTCACAGCAGCTCATTCGAAGTCAATACAAAGCCATTGAACATTTTGGTGTGCATCTGTTATTGGTGATGGACACTTATACCAAACGTTCGAAAGTTTTTAATTTTTTACAGAGCAAGACAACTGACCTGGTCAGTGTGACTGCTCTCCCCCCCGCACCGCTCCACCACTGAGAGTTGCCCCCCAGGTGCAATCTTGCAGGGTGATTGAGGCCCTCTTCCGCTCGCAGGTTGCTGCCTGCGCCTCATCCCTGGTGTTCCAGTGGGGGAGTACTCTGCTTTTCTGCCGTTCTGCCTCTCTTGCCTCTTTTTCTTTTTTCATCTTTCTATTTTAATTTTCCTTCTCTTTCTTATTTCCTTTTCTTTCTGTTCCCTTTTTTCCTGAGCTGTTTTTTACCTGCGCCTTTCTCCTGCCGCTGCTGCCCCCACCGTCCCTCCTCCGCCATTGTGTCCTTCCCGTCTCCAGGATGACCCGCCCTCTCCCTGATCGCTACTAAATGGCAGTCGCTGTGTGGCCGCGCACAGCGGGTGCGTCGCTGGTGCACCAAAGGCAAACCAAAGTCAAGCCCGTCTGTGCCCGTCTGTGACCCGAATGCGACCAGCGCCAGGGACCCTGGTCCTCCGACCCACCTCCACTAAAACTCCGGCACTGTTCACGCTCTCAACACTGGATGCAGCAAAAACTGACAGCTTTCGATGCCGAGCAACAACCAAGGCCCGCTCTCCTGTCTACAATACCGCTGCATCTTCACCCACCTCCATACCCCAGCAGCAGTCCCCAGCCGTCCGGACTTCACCGCTCACGAATCACTCAACTGCATCCTACTTAACGTGCGCTCCATATTCAAGCACACAATAGAAATCTGGGACCTCCTCAACATCTACGCGCCTGGCATTGCCTTCCTCACAGTAACCTGGAGCAAAGCCCTCCATCGCCACCGCCATTCCCAATGGAAACAAGATCCTATGGAAGGACCGCCCCTTTCACCAAGGACGAGGCATCACCATTGTACACAAAAGCACCCTACACATGACGACCACCGACCTGGACAACACAACGACCCTAGCTTGAGCACCTCCACTTCCAGATCCAGACCAACCCTCAAACGACTCTCTGCAGAACCCTCATCTACAGGCCATACGGCCCCTGCTCTCCTTTCACTGACAACATCACCGACCAAATCGCACCCCGCGCACTTGCCTCCACAGACTACATCCTACTCGAAACCTAAACTTCCACCTGAAGAACCACAATGGCCCTAACACAGCCTCACTCGTAGAGAACCTTGCCAACATAGGACTGAAGCAACTAGTCACCGCCCCGCCCCCAGGCACCCAGTGGGGGACACACTCGACCCCATCTTCGCCGAAGGAAACAGCGTCTCCTACAGCCACACTACAGAACTCCTCTGGACAGACCACCACGGCATCCACTTCTCCTTCAAATGAAACACCGTACACAAGCACGCCTCCCCTGTAGAGGCTGAAACAAAGTCACCGAAGACCAGCTCTCCTCTGGCCTCATCAGCACCACACCACTGACTATGCCAGATGCTAAAATCACAGCACGCAACCTCCACTACTGGATCACGAACTGCGTTGACACACTCGCCCCCCTCAAGAAAGCCACAGGATGACACATCAAGAAAGCAAGCTGGTTCACCCATGCACTCCAAAAGAATCCAAATGCTCCTGCCAATGACTGAAAAAGACATGGAGGAACAACAAAACCTCAGAAACATGTGACGCCTACAGAGCAGCCACCCCAGCACACCACCAACTCATCAAATCCACAAAGAAGAAATCCCTTCAAGACAGAATCCTCACCAACGCTCCTAATAATAAAGAACTCTTTTCGATTATCAAGGAATTTGCCAAACTCTGCAGCAAAACAACAGACTTCACACCCTCCCAAGACCTCCGCAAAAGACTCAGCACCTTTTTCCACCTCAAGATTAGGATGATCTATGACAACTTCGATAACCAAAACCTTAGCACTGCTCCAGCTCCTCCCCTAGCAACGCCACCCAACAGACCCTGCTCAATTGGACCCCACTCATGACAGAAGACACCAGCAAGGCCACGAAGAGCATCCACTCCGGAGCACCCTCAGTCCCCTGCCCAACCCACATCTTTCACAGAGCCACTACGGCCATCGCACCCAAACTACGCCTGGCAATCAACTGTTCACTCGAGACCACCACGTTCCCCGATGACTGGAAACACGCTGAAATCAACCCCTTTCTGAAGAAATCCTTTGCAGACCCGACGGACCTCAAAAACTTCAGGCCCATCTCCCTGCTTCCATGCGCAGCCAAAGTCTTTGTAAAAGCTGTCTACACCCAGCTAGCAAACTTCATTGAAGCTAACAATGTCCTGGACATCTCCCGATCTGGATTCTGCAGTAACCACAGCACAGAGACCGCCATACTCACCGCCACTGACGACAACCACTCCCTCCTTGACCAGAGCCAAACGGCAGCCCTCATCCTCCTGGACTTCCTCCTGCCTTCAACACAGTCTCCCACCTCACACTAGCCAACGGAATCCACGATGCTGGCATCCGCGGAAAGGCCCATCGTTAGAAACCACAGGCTCAACATCGTCTCCTAGGCTGATGACACCCAGCTTATCCTCTCCCTTACCAATAAACCCAACATCACCAGACAAAACTTCCAAGAGAAGATGAAAGCCATCACCATCTGGATGAAGAAGAGCTGCCTGAAACTCAACTCTGAGGAAACAGAAGTCCTCATCCTTGGCTCCACCCCACTGCATGGGATGACTTCTGGTGGCCCCGCCCTTGGAAATCCCCCCACCCGATGGACCACACACGGAACCTCAAACTAGACTCATCACTCACAATGAACCACCAGATCAATGCCTTATCCGTGGCCTGCTTCAACACCCTCCGCATACTCCAAAAGCCGTTCAGATGGATCCCATCCGAATCCAGAAAAACTGTCACACATGCTCTCATTAGAGCAGCCCTCTATGCCAGAATCAACAAGAAACTCCTTTGCAAACTCCAGACTGTCCAGAATGCTGCAGCCAGACTGATCCTAGACATCCCCCATCGCAGCCACATCACCCAACACCTCCACGATCTCCACTGACTCCCTATCGAAAGAAGAATAACCTTCAAAATCCTCACTGTTCAGGACCAACATACCTGAACAACTGCCACTCTTTCCACTCTCCCAAAAGACACCTCCGATCAGCTGACCTCTCTCTGGCCACTGTTCCATGCTTCTACAAGACCAGAATGTGAGAAAAGTCCTTCTCCTACCTAGCAGCCAAGGCCTGGAACGACCTCCCTCCCCACCTCTGGCAAGCTCTCACACTGCTCCAGTTCAGGTAGGACCTAAAGACCTGGCTCTTCGTGCGACCCCAACACTCAATGGAGCCGCCTCCCCTCCCCATTAGTGCCTTGCGACCCTCATGGTTGAGTAGTTATGCTTTACCAGCCCCTGATTGATTGATTGATTGATTGATTGATTGATTGATTGTTTAAAAAAAATGTAAAACTAATGGCCACAACACCATGGGAGTTTTCTGTCATGATGTGGAGGTATTTCTTTTTACATTTTACTGTCCCTGGCTTTCAGGTTTTACCTGGTGTTGATGAACAGCAAAAAAAAAAAATGTATCCGTCCACCCATTCTAAATTGGGCAGATGGTCGGATATCTTACCTCCAAGGGTCCATAATCTGTTGGGGTATTGGAGGAGTATGTCAGTGACAGAGCCTGAACTGATGTATTTAAAGATGCTCTCATCTGATGATGAATGAAAAGGAGGAAGAGTGAAAAAAAGTAATTGCCTGAGGTCAGATAATATCATCAAGTGGAAGCCGGGATTGATATAACTGTTCCTGGTTTAATGTTGTACAGTTCATCTACTTGTTATCTCTTTCTTTATTCCTTTTTAAATCAAAGCTTAATCACTTGTGTTCAAATCTTTGAATGTTAAATCTTCAAACTGTATTAAATAGATCTGGACTAAGCATGTTTCACAAGGAATGGTGGAGGTAGGCCATAGGTAGAGTGATGTTTCAATGAAGAACCTAAAATGAAAACCAGAACACCCACCCTTGCTCAGTACATTGAGAACATTTGCTCCACATAGTTAAACGTCTTTATTCACTGTCATTCATTGTTGAATTAATTCATCTACCCACCCCTCATGCAACCAACTATTTCTTCATTCATAGAGCCATGCAGCCAGGTCTCCAATCTCCATCTATCTACTCAATGACTGCACAAGGTTGTATAATGGAAAATCTGTTGGAAAATACACCATATTTGCATTTTGTTGAAAACATTTCTTGGGGAGAGAACCCTCAAAAACCCTCCATGCAGTGGTCAGGTTTGCTTGCTGCGCTTGCTACGAGCAGTATGAGGGCAGGTCTGAGAAGATTTGCCAAGGCTGTTTTGGTTTCCAGTCAGGGCCTGTTGTGGGAAGCGGAAAAGAGTTAAGTAAACTATGTTAGGAAGAAACATCCATAGAAAGGTGACAAGGTAATGCATTTTTGGGGAGCCATGTAGGGTAGGAGAAGCTAGAGAGTCAGGGACAAGGAGGAGGGCAAGGGGGAAGGATTGCAGAAATAGGTGGGAAATCAGGGACAATCAAAGAGGCTAGAGTAAAGGTGAGACAGTGAAACCTGGTTGGAAAGGATAGGGTGTCTCGTTAAAGGGGCAGCTGGAAACCAAGTGTACATTCAGAAGGTAAAGGCTAGGGCTATGGAATCTTGGCAAAGTGAGAGGTTGGTTAAAAGAGATGTCACTAGGGAAGAATGTTGGTGGATTATTAGTAGGGGTAAGACTGCACCCACCACTAGCAATAAGGCCACCAATGCAATATAAGGTCCAGTCAAGGTCTCAATACATTAGCCATTGGTAACTGGCTGTGAGCAGGCCCGATTAACTCAGTAGAGACGTATGTAAAGCATTTTAAAAAACAATGGATTAAACTAAGTAAGACACAACACACAATAAAAACCCTGCACCAATTTATAACAATTGGAAATATTGTTATCTTTAAAATGACAACAAAATGACAAAAATCCAATATAGGGAGAGAGAGAGTTACACATTTTTTAAGATTAAATGCTTTAAAAAACATATAGCGTCAACAGCATAAACTTGAGACATCTGGTCGGGCTTGACTGGCACAAAGTCAATGTTTGAGGCCAACCGCAATGGAGCCCTGGTCGGATACACTAAGCGGGAGGCTCCGGTCAAAGTTTTACCTTCACACTTAGAAACTTGTCTGTAGGATTTTCTCTGAACTGCGAGCAAGGCACTTGATCAGGCCAGATTCGCAGTGGGCTCGCCGGTTTAGCTCAGCGGGAGCTCCTGGTCACCTCCTGGAAGTCTTGAAACCTGAAATCCAGGCCTGGTCACCGTTGGATGTAGTCGGCTTGACTCTCAAAGTCAGGTAGGTCCACTTATGGAGCTTTTTCTAAAAGTGGCTCCAAACTTCTGCAAATTCATCCTGAAGTTCCTCTTTAGGGTTAAAAGTGTCCAAAACACAAACTCAACGGTCTAGAAGCTCTGGGATGGTCCTTGCAAGTTTGTGACTACAATTACCACAATGCACCCAGACAAATCCTTACAAGTCCACTGGACGCACTCTAGGCTGGGTACTTCTTGTAAGAGATTGTGCAGGGAAGCTCTGTTAACATGATTCTTTCAGGAAGTCCACTCTTTAATCCTTTTTTGAAGCAAGGTCAAAGTTCTCAGGGCTGTAGTTCACAGTGTGCAGCAGGAGCAGTACTTCAGAGTGCAATCCTTTGGGGTTCAGACCAGGGTTCCAGCAGCACAGTCCTTCTTCTCCTTGTAGTTTGAGGCAGCAGAGGTGGGTTGCTATGCAATTCTCACACATTTACTCAATGACGTGGAGCAACAGGTAGAGAGGGCACTCTGTCCAATGAGGTGCAGGGTGCCACCCAAAAGCACGACAACTTACTTCAACGTGTGACATATACTTCTCCCATAAAGCACTGTATTTTAAAATTAAAGATGGAGAATTATTCTTCGTGGAAGTAGGATCTGGCTAAACTAACCTACTGGTGTGGCTCATTTCCATTAACACTCCCCTTCCAGACCTCCTGCAAATTCAATTTCTCAGTCTTCCACCTGGCTGGAGGGTACTGGAAGAGGGGGTAGGCCTGGCTGGCATTCCTTACTGCCCTCTTTAAAGCTCAGCTTGATTTATACAGCCCCTTTTCTGGCTTGTTCTCTACAGTTGCAGAGCTCCCTCCATCTTATAACCTCTGTCTGTATGCAGCCCACTTATCACCTAATCAAAGCAGTTTGGCTAAGCCTGTTAAGGCTGAACAATCAAGAGAGGCTGCTCAAATTTGTTAAAAGAGCTGTTTAAAACAGTTACCAGTTTGGCTTATCCTCACCCAGCAAATATCTCAACGAGCCAGGGACTCTGTGATGATATGCCAGGTTTTTTGGGGAGAAAGTCGAGGCCATTTTCTCTAAGTTTAAAGGACAAACTACAAAGGATATAAAGGACCAAAATAAGAGTTATAAGTCAGTCTCCAACTTACAGTTTACTTTGGACAAATTCACACCTCTATCCACTTCAGAAACTCATAACCTACTTATATCCATTAAATCAGGATCACCAGATGACCCGTGTCTGGTCACAGTACTTAACATGGCCCCTGAACCCATTGCTTTGACACTTACTTCTTTGTTTAATGCAATGTTCGCAGAAGGATACTTTCACAGAGCCTGGAAAAAAGCTTCAATACTGCCACTACTTAAAAAGCCTGGTCTGGATCCTAAGGATCCTAACAATTTTTGCCCAATTTCTCATCTCCCTGTTCCGGCAAAAATTGTTGAGAAAAGTATGAAGGCTCAGTTGACTACCATTTTGTGTGACACTCAAGCTTTAGATCCAACTCAATTTGGCTTCAGAGAATGTCATAGCACGGAATATGCTCTCATTAAATTCACGGAAGAGATCAGGGTAGCCCTTGATCTGGGTGATAAGGCAGCCTTGATCTTGCTGGACCTCTCTGCGGCCTTCAACACGGTCCATCATGATCTGCTGATGGACCGGCTGCGGAACTGTAGAGTGCAGGGCAAAGCCTGGAAATTATTTAAGTTCTTTCTCTCTGATAGATCGCAAACGGTCTTATTTGATGATTTGCGTGCCACACCGTTTTGCTTGCCTTGCAGAGTCCCATCGGGGTCATCCATAAGTCCTACACTTTTTAACATGTATGTGTTTTCCCTGGCCCCCCTATTGGCTCCTTCGGTTTTAGTCTTACCTCTTATGCAGACGACACACAAATTGTGGTGTCGCTGCTGCCTAGACAGGAGATTGGAATAAATAAATGGTTCCATGATTGCATTGAAGCAGTAGGGAGTTGGATGTCCCAAAACTGCCTTAGGCTTAACTCAAACAAAACGGAAGTTGTCCTATTTGGGAATAATCCCAGTTTCTGGAACCCGAGTTGGTAGCAAGACTCTATGGGCTCTCTTCCGACTCCCACCCGGAGAGTAAAAAACTTGGGAGTAGTTTTTGATGACAGACTCAATTTTTGGGGCCCAAGTGAATGCAGTCGCCTCAGCCACGTCATTTCTCCTTAGGACATGCAAGAAAATACTGCCTCTGCTGCCAAGTGACAGTCAACGCTTGGTGATTACCTCACTGATTATGTCAAGACTTGATTATTGTAACAGCCTATATCTGAATATCCAGGAGCGTCTTTTGCACAAACTTCAAATTTTACAGAAAGCAGTAGCCAGATTGCTTTCTGGTAAACCCAAATATGATTCTGTCTCCAGTGAGATCCGCAAACTCCACTGGCTCCCGGTCAAGAAACGAGTGCAGTTCAAATCTCTATGTATGGTTTTTATAGCGCTACAAGGCACAGGCCCGGACCATTTGAAGCAGCAATTTCAATGGTATGTGCCCAATAGACCGTTGCGCTCTTCTAACGCAAAATTGGTGATTGTTCCACCTACAAAAAAAGTCAGGTGGGAAGGAAAAAGCTTTGGTGCGGGTGCTGCCAAGTCTTGGGATGATTTACCTTTCCATCTGAGTAATAGCTCTGATCTGCTTGTATTTAGGAAGGCCCTTAAAATATGGATGTTTTGATTGATTGCTCTCCCAGCCCCGGACCATTTTGTGTTTGTTTGGAGGAGGGTAGCTAGCGCCAGGACACCTCAGGGTAACAGTTGTGGTTTACAAATGCCCCTAACATTAACATTAACATTAACATTAACTAAAAGGCTAGATTTTGGCTCACAGAAAAGAAAGTCCTATAACTTATTTGCTGTATTATTTATGATAAATGCAACAGTGGCAAGTTGTTGGATAATCATTACCATTCTTTAAGTCCTCAAAATATTATTTTAGCTTACTCGTATCTATAGTTACAATGTATTACAGTATTCCCATGTTAGCCTAAGGGGCTAAAATGCTACAATGGAGAAAAACAGAATTGTCAGTTTTTTACCTCACCATGGCATATAAAGCATTTTTTATAATGTCCCTGCTTATAGTTACATGTCACCCCATCCCTGTGGCACCTAGGGGATTCCTTAGTGGTGGCTTACATGTAAAAATAAGGTAGATTATCACTTTGGAAGTAACTTTAATTCCAAAGTCGAATTTGCCTTTAAAAATGACAGCAGGCAACACAGCAGTTCACACTTCAGTGTAGGAGATCTACTGGGTACTCTAAACCTCAATGCCCTATTATATAATAGGGACTTGCAAGTAGCTTTAATCCCCCTTGCTCTATTACATACTAGGTACTCACAGGAGTCTGTCATTGCTAATTGTAATTATACCTAATTACCATTTACCTTTTTCATCAGAGCACTAGGCCTGGTTAGCAGAGTCCAGGGCACAGTCAGATTCAGTTATCACCAGTATCAGTCAAAAATGGGCGGTGAACAGGGCAAAAAGGCTGACTTTCACTCAAAGAATAAATAAAAAATAGGAAACAAAGGATATGCTGTCTGACAGGAAAGAAAGGTTTAAAGCAGGAAACTGAGCAATCATAGTGACTAAGATAAGCAAGGGTAAGGGGAGAGTGCCAGAGAGGAAGCGGAGAAGAGGCTGGAGAATCTGCAAAAGTGGGAAGAGATTCTATGGAAAGACAAGAGAAATTCAGAGATATAAAGAAGTCAGAGCCAGGGCTGGACTGGCTACCAGGCGTTTTGGTGTGCTGCCAAGCTGGGGGCTGATTTCATTGATGGGGACCTGCGTGTGCTTAAAACCATTCATTTTGCTTTGCTTATTTAGAGGCACACGCAGGTCCCCATCAACAAAATCAGCCCCCACCGCAGTGAAATCAGCCCCCAGCTTGGCAGCACACCAAAACGCCCGGTAGCCAGTCCGGCCCTGGTCAGAGCATGCGGAAGAGCAATGCTTTGCATGGGGAGCTAGATGAAGAGAAGTGCCTAGTTAGCAGATGCAGGAACTGATTGATGTTCTTAAGCAGTTGCATCACCAAGATGGGGTATAATGGGGCATTTGCCAAAGCTGGATTCCTCGCCTCCTCCCCCTGCGCTTCTGCCCCTTCAGCATGTCTATTAGGCAAATGAAGAACACTTTAAAAACAGAAAGCAGGTAAGGCTGTAGATTAACAAATAGTAAGAAATTGTAAGATTTATAAAAAAAATTGGAGATGCAATAGCAATTTGAAAAAAGTAATTAAAGCAACAAAGAAGGTCAGGAAAAGATTTCAAGATGGAATGGCAGAACAGAGAAGTAAAAAGTGTGCCAAATGGATTGCTTCTGTCAAATTGACATTTTTTAAATAAAATTGGAATCAAAGCAACTCACAAGACTCCTTAAAAGCTTTTATTCATCACATCATGACTACTTGATCTATTGCTGGAGAACAGTTTAACCATCTGTTGATTTTGTAACAGATAATCCCATATAGAATTCAACGCTTCTTTTCATTTGTTTTTCTTGACCTTTTATAACATATTACATCAGTCATGACATCTTTCATGACATCATTGGCAACATCTGAAATGGCATACTTTAGGGCACAAGTTATTGTTACTTGAGATAACTATAACTGTTGCATTTCAGTGGTTTTAATTGTTTAAAATGGTATGTTTTAACTGACCAGTTGAAGCAGTGATAAAATGCTTCTCCCACCCGGGTGGGAGCAAAGGAAAGATGGCGACTTCCACCTGAAACCCAGTATGGGGCTAGCTCGGAAGCCGACAGGGACCCAAAGGCCTTAGGACTTCCCTGAGGCGCACAACAAAGACAATATTGTGGATTCACAGGGTGGGCACCGGGGCTCCGACCAAAAATTCACAAAATGTCTGGCTCCTGGCAAGGGAGCTGGCAAGGGCCCCTGGAGTGCTGGGGCTCCCCTAGAAGCCCCCAAGAAAATCAAGGTTGTGAGTGTCCCTGGTGGGCACCCGGGGATCCATTATAAACTATCTAAATGGCCGGCTACTGCCACAAAAGTGGCTGGGGAGCCGGCGGTGGTAGCGGGGGTTCTTAGGTTCCCCCGTGGCTTCTACATAAAAAAGATGGGCACTGGGGCACTCAAAAAATACAATTATTTACATTTTTTTAAAAAAAAGATTAATAAATGAGCTGCAACAGCCACATTTATTATTCACTGTTCTTTGAAGAAGATCCTTAAAATGCCCATCAAGGACATTTTTGATTATACTTCTGAGTCTGGTGGTGCCCCTAGAATAGGGAGGGGCATCACAAAAATCTTTTTTTAAATTGAGGTGGTCTGCAGGAAGTGGTGGACACCCCAGCAACATTAAAAATAAACAGTAAGTCTCCTGGGCCATTAAGTTGATGACCCAAGGAGAGCTTACCATATTTAAAGCACTCCTAGCTAGAACTTTATTCTCTTAAACTGCAGTGAAGAACCCCTTGTGGTTGGTTCTGTGGCTGCCTTATGTTGCCTTGAAACTCTTTGAAAAAAAATTCAAAGACATGTTGGTTATTTTTTTTACATAAAACTTTATTCAAATGTTCTTACCTGGGAGTGATGGACAGCATGAAAAGCCATCAGACCACCCAGTCTAAATTGGGGAGATAGTCAGCTGGCTGTTGTGACAGACTACTCTTTATGCCAAACTCAAAATCAGCCCCTTGGTCTGTGCATAAAATCACATTGCCTGGTGTAAGTCAAAATGTACCGACCAGGGACACTAAGGGGCATATTATCAAGCCAGGCGATGAAATTATCGCTGCTTTAGCGGCAGAAAACTGCCGCTAACACGGCGATAATGGGCTTGATAATATGCTCTATGGAATTCCAATTGAAGCCCATGTTAGATGTCCTTCACATCTAACATGGGCTTCAATTGGAATTCCATAGAGCATATTATCAAGCCCATTATCGCGGTTTAGCGGCAGTTTTTTGCAGCTAAAGCAGCGATAAATGTTTCGCCTGGCTTGATAATAGGCCCCTAAGACTCTATTAATACTCGAATTTTTGGACTCCTCAGGCACTTCAGCACTGAGGCACCGTGGCAGAACTGTATGTGAACCTCAGCTGGGAAATGCAATGGGGTGGTGTACGTTAACACTGATGTGAACTGGAAGAACTGTGTGTCAGTTTCTGTTAAGGAATTACATATGATATTGCAGTTCAGCACTGAGGTCCATCTGTGGTGCATGTTTGGGCCTGTGCACTTCAACAACATGCATTGCAACTGGTAAGGAGTGATCAACACTTACAGAGGGTTGTTTAGGTCTAGAATTAGGTTAACTGTATGTTTCAGAGCTCAGAATTAAAATGCACCAAGTGCTTTTGCGGGTCTCTGCATTGACATAGCCGAGTGTGCTTCTTCTTGAGGTGTATAGATAGACTTATTTGCTTATCTCAGTACTGCAAAAGCAGCTGGTGTTGAATATGAGGACATTGTGCCAATCTCAGACTTCTGTTAGGGACCTGGCCAGCATCCAGCATCAGGTTTGGACCGAGGGTTAGTAGCTGTGTGTGTGGGTCTCTGCAGGGCTGGACTGGGAACCCAAAGCAGCCCTGGCCATTTTGGCAGATTGGCCCCCCTAAAGTGCATAGTGAGTTCAGCGAGTGAGCCTGACTACTACTATTAGGGTTGGGGGGGCTTCTGCACCCATGAAAATTTGGACAAAAATGGTGCATTCCACAACAGATATTCCATTATAAATGTAATTGTTTTCACTTTTAAAGCATAGTAAATGATGCCCTTACAGTGCAGCAGGATACAACAATCTTTGTTGGGCTCTCCAATGATTCCTTCACAATCATCAATCACCCTCCAACAGTGCCCCTCATTTCTCCTTAGCCCCTCTCTCACATGTGCTTCATTTATTTTATGGCTCCTCTCATACCAGTATGGGGTGTGGGAGCACTTTACATCTCACGCACACATACAGACACAATGAATCATACATGTGTAACTCAGTGTATAGAAAATGTTATATGGGACAAGGGGAGTTCAAGGTGTAGGATTCATGTCATCCATACTAGTAGGCATTGTTGTGCTTGGTCTGGAGAAGCACAAACTCTAGATTCAGAATGTAACACAGTGGTTAGGGTTGGCTTTACTAATAAGATTTTTTTTGTACCCAAACAAATCCTTTTTAGCAACATTAGGATAATGAAAGCTTGGAAAAAAACATACCTTTCCAACCTGTACTATGTAGTTTGCTTGTATCTCTTTGATGACACTTCATAGCTCTCTGTGGTAGATTATGATTGTGATTTATGAACTGCACAATAACAAAGCCAAACTGGCCGTACTGGGCATCAGGCGTTTCCCTGGGAGGCTGTAATGGTGGGGTCCGATTTTGTTACTCGGGGACGTTTTAGTAGCAGTGCAGCAGTTATGAAAGCACCTGCTGCAGAGTACCTTATATATCCAGTAGTTTTCAAGCAGCAATAAAAGTGTCAAGATGACTGCTTTACCTGCTGAAGAGAGATTGGAGTTTTGTCGAGTGGCAGTTAAGACTCATCTGTAGTAGTGCAGAGGTTTAATGTGCCTGCTGCAAAGGACGTGGGCCATGCAGACCACAGAACAGTATTTTAGTGGGTTAATGCTTTTGTCGCAGAGACCCTTTCGTTACCATCTCTTGATAAATTGGTGGGCTCCTGCACATCAGGAATGCATTGAAAAGGGGAGGTGTCTGAAAACTCAGTCCTAAGAAGCTGGGGTGGTGTGTGAGGGTGGCATATTGAAAGAGCTGCCTGTCGGCCCAGCAATGAAGGAACAAGTGTAGTAATAGTTCAGTTAGGTGAACTGTGAAAGTAGCCTGTTGTGCCCTGCCCGTTTTGTGCAATGTATCTTTTTGAGACATAACTGAAATGCAATGCCTGTGAGCTCCCAGCACGCCGCTGCGGTCGCCCACTCTGTGTCCCTTCCAATAATAGGCGCCCTGCATTCCTCTGACTGCTGAGCAGGTTGTTCTGGAGGGAGAAGTCGAGCCGCAGTTCATGGCCCCGTTGGGGGGATTCCTCACAGAGCTGTGTGCTGACCCAAGACCTCTTCTCCTGGAGCTGCTCAAAGTCCAGACCTTGACTCGCCAAAACGTGCAGAACTTTACATGATGCAGACTCGGGGCTCGTGTTAAACTTGTCTGCTGTGCCTTTCCTCATTTCTCTATTTCCCTTGCAGAATCTGACCCTCTGTCCTTAGTTCTTTTTTAGCTTCCTCATCATCTTCTTCTTCTTCTTTTTCTGTGATGGCTTCACACTGTCTCTGTGTATACATATCGAGTTCTCCCTGGCTTATGACAAACAGGCACTAAGCTTACTTGACCTCACGTTGAAATTCGAGTTGCCACCTCCTCCGATTATGATCGGTCTGGCCAGTGTTTTTCTATGACGTCCAGCAAAAAAAGGTGGCACCCTAAGAGAAATACGCTCATGTCCGACTTTACACAAGTCTTTTGTAAATTACCCCGCACCCACGTTGCCTCGGAGACTATTTATCGCAGGACAGTTTTAAGACTGGGATGCAATAGAACACATGAAAATGACCTTTTCAAGGAAGTTGTTTCACTTATTGATAGGGTTCCAGGGGCATAACAAAGGCCCCCGCGATGTGTGTGTGTGTGGGGGCAGGCCTATACCCATACTGGTTGGGGCCCCCTCAGCCCTTACTGAAGTGAACGTGAGGGGCCCCTTCAACATATCTTGCAGGGGGGGGCCCTCACGTTTTGTTATGCCACTGGAGGGTTCTAAGCAAAAGGATAAAAAAAATTGCTTACCAGCACTAGGAATCAAGCTTGGTTTTACCCATCTGAAACACTACTGGTACCTAAGTTGAGAAACGCTAAAATGGTTGACAGAATACCCACCCTCTCGCAATAAAACCAAAAAAATAAGCATTACGCATTTTGGTTAGATTAAATTCTCTAGCCAGTTTCCTCGAGAAACCACTATTCTCTTTGAAAAGGGTTAGGATCATTAGAGGCAATCTGGTGAAAGAATGGGCTCTGGATCCCTGCACCAAATAACCTATGACACGTCCTTAGGGCCTGAACCCAGTAATCATTTTAATTGTGGTTCTTAAAAGCTTGCAGATCCAACATAAACATTCTGGGGCAGATCTACAAGCCCCTTGCGCCACTTTTGCGTCACTTTTCCCATGTTAAAAGTGACGCAAAAGTAGCGCAAGGGGCTTGTAAATCTGCCCTTCAGTACTTTTCCCATAAAATACAAATTGTTCTGACTAGCCATATTACTTGTAATTCTACCAATGCTGCATACACTGTCTGGTGCCACTGTGAAAAGATATTTGTGGGATAGACACAGAGGGTAAAAGACCATGGGGCATATCAGAAAGTGCCGGCGATAATTATCGCTAAGCGCACTTAGCGCTAGGATAATTATCGCCGGCCATCGCTGCTTTCTATCGCGGAAATAGCGTGCTATCAGCAACGATTATCTCCAAAGCGATAGAAATGCAAGTGTTAGCTGGAAAACAGTGTGATTATCGCTGGAAATCCAGCGATAATCGCACTGTGACCGGCGATACCTTGCTGATAGGGCAGGGTGGTCTTAGCCATGTAATCCACTTCCCATTGGATTACATGGCTAAATCAGAACTAAAGCAGGCATAAGAAAGTAGCGATAACCGTGGTTAGCGCTACTTTTCTTATCGCTATGCTTGTTAGCGATTCTCTTGATAATTGGAGAAATGTCGGTAAGCGACATTTCTCCAGTTATTTCGGGAAGGAACGCCCACTTTGCATCTCAGTAGAGATGCAAAGCTGGGTGTTCAGTAAACAGACGCTAAGGCAAGGATTCACACGATAGCGTGACCTTGCTGATATAGCGATGAAATTATCGCTGCTTTTCGGCCGAAAACGGCAGCAAAAGCAGCGATAATTTTGTATCGCCGCCTGGTAGATATGCCCCCATATCTGTAACCATAGGAATCAGATGCCAGTTACCAAATGCTCCACTAATTATCCATTTTCTACAAATACAATATCAAGCTGAAGGAATAAGGTGGGAAATCATCAAACAGATGTTCCTCAATCCTGTTGGGGGGTGACATAGTGAGCCAACTATGTTTTGTGGAATACCCCTGGATGGACAGTCTTGGTGCACTCAAGGATGGGCTTAATGAATCTAATGAATTGACATTATTGTCACTACAGTTTTGATCCTTGATCACTTGATGAATTAAAATAATTGATACACAGACCCTGAATTTCACATTTGAAAATATTTTTGATCGTATGTTTTAATTCAATGTACTTGTGGACAATATTGTCACTTACATATGTTTGTCTCCACAATTGACTCTCATTACCAATGTGTGTTATATGCTTTCCTAGTTTCTGCAATTACGAATAATTTTTTATATTTGGTTTAATTCATTGTTGTAAGAAATCAGATTATTGGTTCAGGGGGTGAACGACCCATTCAGGCAGCAACCACAAATCTTGTCAGGGTGAACCACAAAAAAATCATTAACTTTGCCTAGGCCTAACCCTCTGGTAGCTTGGCACAAAAAGAGTCAAGCTTAACTTAGAGGCAATGTGTAAAATATATAAGAAGCACGCACACAGTAATAAAGTGAAAACACAATATAAGAAAAATCCCATACCAATAAAGAAAAACAGAGTAAATAGTAATATGCAAAATTAAACCAAAACAACAAAAATCCAATTGATAGAACAAGAGATAGTTGACTTCAAAGATTTAGTACGATATAGCACCTAAAAGCTCAAACCACCATTCGTGGTCATCTGTTCTTGCTAGACTGAGGGAAACTCATTAGTTCAGGCTGACCACGATGGAGTGTGTGTGGGATACAGGAGCCAGGTTTGTCCACACCTACTAAATTGTAGTATCTGGATCCTTAGGCAGGGAGCAACTATTGTGACTGATGGTGATGCGCACACAATTGCATTGCACACCATTTTATTGCTTTTGCAGGCAGTTGTGTGTTACAGTGGCACGCGCATCATCACTAACGTAAAATTGTTAGTTGTTCCCACGTCAGTTATTGACAACAATTTAGATTGCATCCTACTGTGACATGCACATCATTGAACACAGTATTATAAAGTTGGGAAGGCCTGTCAGTTGATACTATGTGAACAAAATGTCATACAGGGCATAATACACACCAAGAGTGCATCAATAGTTGAACCAGGCATATTTATCACTTCCGCTTTCATTAGACATTTCACAGTGGTACGCATACCATTGGTTGTACTTAATTAGACCAAGTGTTGCACCCGTTAAGAGGTTCTATTCCTTTTAAATTATTAATATCTAGAACTTCAATACTATAGAAAAAATATGTCTGCACAAACATTTTTGCTTAATCACCAGTGTCCTTCCTTTCTAAAGCAGGTGAGAATCAATGAAATGGTTTGACTGGAAAGACTATTTCCTCAATTGTCTTTCTGGCATTGTGGAAAAAGGATGGGACACGTTTTCCAATGCCAGGATGAAAAGAATACTATTGCACAGCTTGAGTGCTGAAGGGCTAAGAGTTTATAGTCAGATGGAGAAGAAAACCAAGGCGGCAGCAGATACTGATGTATTTAAGCACGCGCTGGAGGATTTAGATTGTTCTTATCAACCAGCAGTTTGCACAGTTATAGACAGATACAATTTTTTCCAACTGAAACAAAGTACAAATGAAACAGTAGAAGATTATGTATCTGCTCTTAAGAAACTGGCAATTTCATGCAAATTAGGCCAATTACATGATGAGCTCATTCAGGGTCAAATCATTTTGCATTCTAATAATGCAAGTGTGCATGAGAAATTTTGGGTATGTGGTGATGCCCCACTTAATGTAACTATTGCCATTGTTAAGAAAGCTGAATTGTCAAAAAGATGTGCAAAAGCTGTTTTAAAAAATGGTCAAGATGATGAATCTGTCTGTTTAGAGACTAATGTGTCTGGAAGTGACAAGAAAATGGTAAAAATTATTGGGAAAAATTCGATCACAAGACCTGCTCCTGACAAAAAGGTGATGACAAACGCCTAGTTTGCTTCAGATGTGGGAATAAGGGGCATATGGCAAGGGATAACAATTGTCTTGCGTTTAAATCTAAATGTTCTGATTGTGGAATTGTAGGACATTTTGCCAAAGTGTGCAGGAAAAAAATGGCAGTTCTATGGTGAGGTGTGTCATGAATGATCAAAGAGTGGAACAAGATGTGGGAAACTAATATGAGTGTGAGGACAGCGTTTTGAATATTGAAGACAAAGTTTGGGGGATTTATGGTGTAGTGAAGAAGAAACCTTCTTGTAGAATGAATATTGAGGGCTGGAGACACAAATTGTGGCAGACTCTGGTTCACCATACACCAATGTACAACAAGAAGTTTGGAAGGATACGTTTACAGGAGTCTTGGGAGATCATCTGGTCCTGACTGATGTGCATCCTGTTACTTTTATGGGTGAAAATATTTCCATGGTGGGTTGACAGGTCATTCGTTTTTTTTAACTCAAAAGTAGGAAATTCCAAGGGAAGTTATATGAAATGTAGAAGTGACCCTCTGTTTTAAGATGAATGGATCAGTGGCCTTACGCTAGATCCTAACAGTGAGGTCCAGGTATTGCTGTTGGGAGACTCAGTGGTGTCAATGAAAGCAGAGTTACAAAACCAATTCCCAGAGGTGGAAAAGTGTGAAAATTGACTGGGTTAATGCACAAGATTATGTTGAAAGAAGGAGCTGCACCTGTGTGCCACAAAGTTAGGAATATTCTGATGAAAGTCAGAGATGCAGTGATGGTGGAATTTGATAGATTAGAAAGAATGGCATTATTGAGCCTGTTGAGAGTGCTGAATGGTCAGTACCCTTAGTAGCTGCTCACAAACAGAATGGACAATTAAGGTTATTTGTGGATCTCACGGAGTTAAACACAAACATCTTGCTGGACAAATTTCCACTGCCCAAGATCAATTAACTTTTGGTGAAAACCAGGAGTATTGTATGGCTCCCTACAATAGATATAACATACGCCTACCACCATATTCTGTTGCGCCATTCCAGTAGAATGGTAACATCATTCATTACACTATTCTGATGCTACAGGTTTGTATGCATGCCGTTCAGACTGGCATCGGCGCCTGCTGAGTTTCAGCGCCTAATGCCCAGGCTGTTCAAAGATATGGAAGGAGTTACTTACTTCCAAGATGATACACTCATTCTAGGAAAAGATAGGAGTGAACATGATCATAAATGGAGGCAACTTTTCAACATGTTAGTGGCTGAGGTCTTTGACAACTGAACTAAAGTAATGTAAGTTTACGATGAGGTGTGTAAAGTATTTAGGGCTTGAAGAATGAAATTAAGGCATTTCACCTAAAACGTACATTGCAAAATTGATCAGCATGGCATCTGCCCCTTCATCAAAGGAAGAGGTCACGTCCTTCCTTGGGCTTGCAGAATTTTATTCTAAATTTGTTGAAAATTTTGCAATGAAGACACATGGTTTGCGACAGTTACTGAAGGAAAAACAGTAGTTTGTGTGGAGTGGTGAATTGAATGAAGAATTTGAAAAGCATAAAACAAAAGTATTTATACAGAAGTTCCCTTGCAAGGGTTTGATATTTTTGCACATTCCATCCTCACTACTCATGCTAGAGGTAAGGAACTATGTGCAGTGTTGGCAAAAAATCAGATGAGAGATCAGAAAGTACAGTGTCAAATGCATGTCATTCCATAACACTGGCTGAGGAAAAATATTCTGTAATAGAGAAAGAAATGTTGGCTAGTGTTTGAGCCATGGAAAAAGTTTGACAGTTTTTATGAGGTTCCAGATGTACCTTACAAACGGATCACAAACCTCTTGTGAAGATCTTGATTTTTGGAGGGGTGGTTAAGGCTATGCCTCAAATTGCTAAAATGACATTGAGATATTTAGACTTTGTATACGATGTGGAATATTTGCCAGGTTACAGAAACAAGGTGGCAGATTATATGAGCTGCTCACCCTTACCTCTCGGTGAACATATGTGGGATGAATACAGTGTAACCCTAGTTGAGGACAGTGAGGATGTAATAAGGAGTGAGGATGGATGGCAGCTTATGATGACACCTTAATGGCAGGGAAGAGATATGTCACCAGGGACTGGCCTGCAAAAAGCAAGCATGACATTTTGGGAGCTCAAGAATGAATTATCACCAAATGATGATGGGTTCCACCTAAGAGGTGAAAGGGTAATACCTCCCACGAGTCTTAGGGAAAGAATTCTCAAAATCACACATGAAGGCCATTTCAATATAATTAGGTAAAAAAGAGGGTGAATTCCTCAAATTGGTGGGCTGGAGTGGATGCTGACATCGAGAGGTGTTTGAGATCATGCGTTTTGTGTGCCAATGCAGAAAAATGTTTGACAGTTTTCAGGCCTTCTGGTCGAGACTTGGTGCCCTGAAAACCTCTAGTAGGATTTGGCTGTGGATGTGTTGGGACTCATACTGGACACGTAGGAAGTTCCAATACACCACAGTTTATCACCTTGGTGGGAATGGTACCATGGGACGGATGAACCGAGGTATTATTGTTTGTGTGCGAGCCGCCATTAATGCTGCTTTGGACTGGGAAAAGGAATTAGCAAACATGATATGGCTTACAGAATCACTCCCGCCCTGACTGGGTTCAGTCCCATTAGAATACTCAGATGTAGAGAACCATTTACTAAGGACATCGCAGCATAGATGAACATGAGCAAAGTAAATGGTTTTCCTCAGTGCTCAAGGGGAATTTGTTGAAGGCCAAAAAGTGTATAAAGATTACTACGATAAGAATCATGGTGTCAGGGATTTGAAGTTATTTTCAGGGGATTGGGTGAGAGTAAAGTTGGGTGTGATGACCAAGAAGGGTTGTAGCAATTTCTCAGGACTGCTCTAAGTGAAAAATATTTTTCCATGGTCAGCATTGTTAAGTGATGGGCAGGTCTGGAAATGTGGAGAATGGCAAGATGAAACAAAATGTTGACGTGGAAATGTGATGAAGGAGTACATGTGGATTCTACCAGGCCAGATGGGTGGTTATGGTGTGAAGCCAAACAAGTGGAACGGAATACTGACAAACTGACTGATGATGCAAATTTTGCCAGGGAAACCTTCACTCATAATACTGGAGAACTGAATGATGATGCAAACCATGCCAGAGGAACCATCACTCATAATGATGTAGTAAAGGTGTTGAGTGAAGGTAAAATTTTGTTATGAAGTAAGAAGGAATCAGTTGTATTAATTTGTGGCGTAAGTGTTCTTTACTTTTTTTCTGTTAGATACCAATATCTCATATTTGTTATGAGTAGGGATGTTATGTTATTTGTTATTAAAGGGGAAGGATGTGTGGAACCCAGGTTAGCTGGTAACCAAGTTAGTGGTTTTAGACTGTGGGGACGGAGTCAGTTGAAGATAGTAATGGAGACTGGGACCCACTCCCACTGGCTTGCTCTCCATAAATATCTACTTACCGCTTCTTACTGGTTCTGGCTGCATATGATCTTACAACACCCCTTCTGACCTCAAAATCATCTTGCCACCAAGACTTTCTTGGTGGGATCATTTTGCCTTATTGACATGGTGGATTAGAAGTAGGGGTGGGTGGAATTTGCGAAATTCACTTTCGCAAATTATCGCGAAAATGTTAAAATTCTCCACAAACACGCGGAAATATCGCGAAGATGCGGAAGTTTTTTTCCTGCCCGTTCGCGATATTTTCTGCGTGGTCGCGGCTCACCAACTTACCCATGCGGTTGCTCGCGGGCGCGGCCATCTTGTTTTCACTTGTGTCGCGATGCATGATCGTGAGAAGAAAGACATGATCGCGCGACGAATGACGTTACTGCGGGCGCGAACTGTCGCGAGACAGCGCAAATGGCTACCAACAATCCAACATCTCGTAGAGAACGCGACCGGATCGGGAAAACTTGTCGGCGAACGCGGGGATTCAGGTAAGGCGATCGCGCGCACGCGAGAATGTATTATTATACAGCGCGAGCAAGCAAAAAAAATTCCGGTGAAATGCGGATTACGGAAATTTAGACATTTTCGCGCTCTCCGCGGAACGCGAAAATGTCAAATTATCGCAATTTCCGTGAGCGGAACGGAATTTTAGCCCAGGCCTAATTAGTAGTTCTTTTTTCTATTTTTCTCAATCTATATTCATGGTTGTTAGGAGAAGCCCCCAGCAATCTATTCTTTTAGACAATGTGTGCTTTTTGTATTGCGGTAACTTGGTTTACTCGTTTAGTTGCTTTATTACAAAACTAATTCCCACAATCTTAACTTTCAAGCCCAGGACCATTTGCTTCATCAACACTTAGGACAATTGGTCCTTTTTCTGCTTTTCACAATCTTTATTGAACGTTGCTAGGTGATGCTTTCAGCGATCTTCTGTCTTATGATGCATCAGATCCTCCTAGCATTGCTTTTCAATTTCAATCTAGGACATTATCAATAGCGTCTTTGCGATGTCGTCACTAAATCATCTTCCAACTTCTCGGTGGTGGCTTCTCAGCGTAACCTTAGCCATAATTTGGTTATTTTTACTGACCATATACATAGTATTTCTTTTTTCAAGACAGTTATAGACACTCTGCCTCCTTTTGCATGGGATATTATCCCTAACAAGTTCCAGTACTTTCCATTGACAATCCACAAATATGTAAGCTTAACTAATGCCTGGCTTTCACCTTCACTCATGTTAGTCTCTAAATTGTTCAGTTAGATGATCTTCCCTCCTTCCCAGTGTCCTGGTAAGTATTTTTACTCTCAATGTCATCTTGTGGTGGAATGAAAAATTACCGTGTTTATATGAATACACAAAGACCAACCGTCAGCTACACCCAGTCATGTGACCCAGACCCAGGCTGCAGGCACTAAACTGTGAAGACAGGAAAATGCCAACTTTCTAAAAGTGTCATTTTCAAAATAGCAATTTAATATCCAACTTTACCATGAGAGAGGGTTTTCATTACAGTCCCAAAGACACCAACCATGAACTGGTTACCTGCTCCCATTTGGAAATTATCATTCAGTAGATTTAATAAGGGCACTCCAAAGTTAACGCATGGGAGAGGTATACCTTGCAGTAGTGAAAAACAAATGTAAGAGTTTTTCACTACCAGGACATGTAGAACTAAAAAGTACATGTCCCACTTTTTAAAAGAACTTTACTTTACCCTCTGGGCTGTCCATAGCCTACACTAGGGGTGTCTTAAATTATTTAAAAAGGAAGGTTTGGGCCTGGAAAAACATTGTAGCATTTAATTTACAGGCACTAGGCACAGTTCGTGCCACTTTACTAGGGACTTGCAAGGTGACAATTTTAGCAGAAGAACTAATGGAATGCTGAGTGAAAGGAAGTTTGTTACTCTGCCCAGATTCCAAAACTTTCTATCACAGAAATGTGAGAAAAATTAGTTTTTTTAGTCAAAGTTAGAGGTTTGCAAGGGGTTTGGGTAAACAAACCCGGTGACAACCATGCATGTCACCCAAGTCTGGATTCCTTCAGGTGTCTGGTTTAAAAAATTGTACTGGTTTGCTAGGTTTCCAGATGTGCCAGCTGAGCTAGGTCCTAAAATCCACAACTACCCACTTTGCAAATAAAATGTCAATTTTGAGTGATTTTTTTTTATGTATTCATGTTGTGTTTGGACCATTTCCTGTCACAGGCACAAGGCCTACCCACACAAGGGAGATACCATTTTTAGCAGAAGACTTAGGGGAATGCTGGGTAGAAAGAATTGTGTAGCTCCCCGCAGATTCCAGAATTTTCCATAACAGAAATGTGAGAAAAATGTGTTTGTTTAGTAAAGGTTTGAGATTTGCAAGGGATTCTGGTTTTTAAAAAACCTGGTGAGAGACACACACATTACCCCACCCTGGATTGCCCATTCATTTAACAAATGTACAGGTTTGCTAGGTTTCCCTAGGTGCCGGCTGAGCTAGGGCCCAAAATTCACAGCTACTCACTTTGCAAAAAAGGGTCAGTTTTGAGAAGAAAGATCTGATGTATCAATGTTTTGTTTTGGGCCATTTCCTGTTGCAGACACTAGGCCAACCCACACAGGTGAGGTACCATATTTTAGGGAAGACTTGTGGGGGAGCAAAGAAGAGTAGAACATGTTGTTATTACCAATTGGCTTTTGTGCATTCCAAATATGAGTCAGTGTGTAAGAAAGAAGACATCTAGAAAAATACCCTCTATTTCAAGTGCTAGTACCGGTACCTACAAATTCAGAGAGGTGCAAGTAACAACTGCTCCTAAACTCCATATCTTGTGCCTATTTCTGAAATACATAGGTTTCCTTGCTACCCATTTTTCACTCTACACATTTCACCATGTGAATTGGTCTATACTCAGTACAGAATGAAAAAACATTGTATGATGCAGCTCAGTTGTTGGCTCTGGGTGCCTTGGGTTCGTGTAAAACCTACAAACCACTTACAGATGAAAACATCACAAATGGCCATTTTTCCTACTTATTTTCAATATTTCTATATTTCAACAGTCACCCTGAGGGATCTACACATATGACCCTTTGCTGAATTCAGAATTGTGTCTACTTTTCAGAAATCTATAGCTTCCTGGATCACCCAGGAGTTTCACACTGGTTTCCACCTCAGACTGGAAGAAGGTGCAAATTGGAAGTAGGTGCACAAAAAATAGGAATTGCGGGCTACCTCTTTGAAATATAAAATTATTTTTTTTTATTCAGCTCTACATGTTTCTGAAAGTTCAGCACTTGAGAGACCCAGCAGTTAAGATGTTAACATCCATTGAGTGTCATCTGACAAAAAGATGCAAATCAACTGAGCACCTTACCACCAACCCCAGTTTCTTAAGATAGAGATAGTGGAAGTCAGTGTCGATGGGAGGGGGTGTTGATGCAAGGGGCACAGGAAGCAAACAGCTTTTCCCGAGCAGGGAGGAACCATAACAACCAGCCTACACTTCAGGTACATTGATAAGAGTAGTTGTCCTGCTTGGTGGAGAAGATCATTTCTCACTCACATCCTTATAACAAAGGTTCTCAAGCAAGAAGTAGTTTCATCTTATATTTTCTCTCTCTTTTTATATTCCTCTCAGCCTATGTATTTCTCTCTCTCTTTCTCCTGTTGAGGATGCTGATAGGGGTCTTCCTGGGATTACTCCTCGAACCATGAACATGGTGGAGTGAAGTTTGCAGCAGGAGTTGATGTCCTTCAACATCTTTTGACATCCAACCAAAAACCAATTGTCACTGGTCTCCGGTTACAGTGAAACCAGTGGTTCCCTTTAAGTGGTGGTAACTTCTGTCTTGGTCAACCAAACTGCACGTTGATGACTCTTTTGGGCCCAGAAGACTGGGGTGCAAATTTAGAGGCTGGGACCCATTCTCCCCGGCTGCACGTTGGCAGTCAGCGAGAGTCAGGCATTCTTGGTTACCAACTCGCCTAGGCAGGTTTCTTCACCTTATCTTGCCCTGTAGCTGTAACAGGAAGTCAGCCAACTGACTCATGGAGTTACCTCTTCTGTTTGAGGCTCAGACGACTTTTCTCAAGAATGGCAGTACAGACACAGTCCTCTCTTTGTTAGCCCAAGGAGCAGAAGGTGCGTTCCAGGTATGGTGCTATTTGGTGGGTCCGGAAAACAGCAGGGCAGTCCTTCTTTGGTCCACTCTTCAGTACAGATGAGATCTGAAGTCTGGGTGCCAGGGGTGTAAATGTTATGCCCATTATGAACCTAAGGGGATAGGGCAGCTAGCTAGCAATCGTACCACTAGGACCCTCACCCTGATATCAACTTCCTGCAAAGTGTGCCTTTTAGCTATCTCAGGGTTCACTATTCTTCCCACTCTCAGCATGGCAGAACCCTTCTCTTGGGGTGAGGGGCCCCAGAGCCCATCCCTGGGGTGTGGCTACTTGGAGGATTCACTCCTTTGGCAACACCAAACCCAAGATTCCTGCCTGTCTGCTGCAAAAACAATAGAGCAGCTCCTCCTTTGTGTGATCACCATTTGTCCTTCAAAGGCAGCTTCCCTTTTGAAGCTCATGTTTTAGGCTTACACTTAGGGGGCCATTATGATGGTGGGTGGATCGCCACCGCCTGGCCGGCGGTGGCAATCTGCCCCCATTATATCACAATTTACCCCCCGCCATATTACTATGGTGGGGGGTACCGCAGCAGACGGAAAGGCTGTATGCCGCTTTTCTGCCGGTCTGCAATTGTTACAATTGCCGGACAGGCGGGAAAAGCCTACAATGTAGTGGCAGTGCCTTGCAGGCACCGCCATTCATATTATGATGACTGCTGTGGGAATGCCTTTCCATGGCGGAGACTCCGCCATGGAAAGGCTTGCGGAAAATGACTTTGGGGGCCCGTTGGAGACCCCCATGGGGGTGGTGGGGTGGGTGGCTGCACTGGGGTATCCCCCTTCATTGCCATGAACAAGGTGGCAGGGACCGCGCAGTGCCTGTCACGTTGTGCATGGCAATGCACAACATGCCTCTTTGGCATTGTGGCGGGTGCTGCTTACAGCACTGCCCGCCACAATGTCAAAGATGCGGGATACGACCGTCAGGGTGGCGGTCGCATCCTAAATGGCGGTGCGGGACCACTGGCGGCTGGTCCCAGCACCCATAAGGGTGGCGGGCGGACTGAAGTCTGTCCGCCATCCTAATGCGGGCCTTAGTTTGAACTTCTTGCCGGGGAGGAGGTCACACCTCTTGACTTTGGCATATCCTTTGTGTTATTTCCTGAGAGTCACACCTCTCCTTAGGAGCACAGAAAGCTATCTCAATGACAGCAGCTTGTCCGTACTGTAAACAGTCCCTGGAAAACTTAGGCATCAAAGTGGCAACTTTCTAAAGTAGCCATTTGTGCAAAAGTTCTATCAAATCTGAATTGAGCAACAGGTTGAGTTTAATGTAATGATTCTTTTGATACCTTGAAATATCATATTTAGTAATCCCATTCAGAAGTAAGCACTGCTGAGTTGTCCGCATGTAACCCTTGCCGATGGGGCCACTAGCCTTTCTACATTGAAAACAACAATGTGGAGTTTTACTGTCAGGGCATTTAAAAATACATGTTCTACTTTTTAATATACAGCACCCTGCCTTAGGGCTCGCTAGGCCTGCCTTAGGGATAACTTATGCATATTAAATAGAAAGTTTGGACTTTAACACTACTTAAAATGGTGAAGTTGATTTAGCAGTTTAAAACTGCTCTATCAGCCTGCAGTGGTAGGCTGGAGGACATGCTTTACTTTGACACATTCATGGTGGCACAATAAGTGCTACAGTCCGCGAGTACCATACACAGGGGATTTGTAAGTAAGGTAACCTATGCCATTTTGATATAAGCCAATTAAACATATACTTTTAGGGTTCAGATCATGTGCACTGAGGCCTGGTCATCAGAGCCCAGTGCCTTACAGAGTCATTACACCAATACCTACTAGTCAAACATTGGGTGTGAACCTCCAAAAAGCCATTTCCTCACACTGTGGAATTCCTCCTCACCTATATCTGAGTGGGCCAATGCTCCGATACCCAGTTTTTTGGATCCTGGAGCACTGGGCTCAATTTTATCAGGCTGTTTTTCTGTCTGGAAAAATTGCATGAGGCTTTCGCTACAACAGCAGCCATGCTTGTTTCTGTGTGGATGGTCATTGTAGAGGTACAGCTGCTGGTGACAGCTGGTGGGCAGTGCAAGTGAGTGGAGGTTATGGGTGCTCTGGAAAGCATTCATGGAACAATGCAGGTTGGGGGCCTGAAACATTGGATGGGGGAATGCTGCGGTGCACTGCGCGACCATATGCTGCTCCAGGAACAGTTTTCCACTGTAGGGAATGGCCACTGAATCTGCCCCTTACACTTTTTTATTTGTGAGCCTTTCTCTATGGAAAGCTCAAAACTAAAATACAAAGTTGCCATATGGCAGCCTTTGCAAAAGTGCATACCCCTGTTACATGGAGCATATTTAGTGGTTTCACCCCTTCTATCAAGTGGAGTAAAGTCAATTGCTGTCTGGATTAATCACTCAATATGAATGTTCTCTGGGATAAACTACTCTGCATAGTCAGGCAAAACTACATTACTCTCAACAATAGAAATAAAGCACTCACTGCTCCCAAAATAAATGTCACTTAGGAGTTTTCAAGCAGTCTCATGGGAGTCCCCAAGAACACACTCTCTCCTTCCACTGCCATGTTTGTGTCAGGCACAAGAAAATGTTATGTTTCCCCATGTATGAAAAGAACTTTATTGATTGGCTGCTTCCAAGCTGCCATGAATTCCGTCCAAACCATCCATGGCGCCCAGCCCAATTATAGCTATTCTATCCCAAGAAATCCAGCAGAGCCCGAATAAACACTTAAGCACCTAATATAAGCTTAAACATGTAAATAAATGGGATCCTTTGGACTTTCAATCTGGTCTATGTATATGAACCACATATATGTAAGCTCAGAACAAGACCTGTACCTATGTAGCAAAAGAAGCATTTACTTAATCACCTGTGCTCTCAGGAATGTAATATTGCCTTATACAGTGCTGTGCCACTGTTGTTTATAGTGTTAAATATGGCATATCAATAAAATGAGATATGAAAAAACGCATAGGTACATACAAACTTGGATTGAAAATATTTAGCACCATCTTCCCATTCTTCTCAGTAGCAACCTCGTCCTTCTGGAATGGTCTCCCAGCAGAAATCAGATGCTGAGAAGACGTTTTTATTTGCAAAAAACTGAATGCCATTGAATTGAAATACCACCTACAATGTGATAATATGGACTGCTAACCTTCTGAAAAGTCTATCCTCTTCTCCAATCTTCCCCTTCCTAATCTCCCCGAGTTCATGCCCTAGTGCTGACTCCTCTCTTCACACCGCCCATTTGTTTCACTCCCTTTGACCTTGTTTATTTTCATTTCCACTTATCTACCATGTCTGTCATTGCTGGATCATGACTAAGGATGTGATCCAATCTCTGTCCAATGCTTATTCAATTAACTCTGTTACTTTTTCACAGATGTTTCTATGAAGCTGAGATCTTTGTTTTCCCTATAACTTCCTTAACTGTGTGTGGGGGTAGGGGATTAGCACTTTCCCATCCTATGTGCACAGTTTATCCAACTTTTTACAGGACCTCTCTCGATATAGAAACAGGATTGGAAAAGTCATAGGAAAAATTGCGAATACCCTGTAACATGTTGACAAAAACTCACATGCATGTTTTGTGACTAAGGATGGAGATACTTCATTAAAGCACCTCATTGTTTTGTATGTTTTGACCACGACATACAACCCATTGGGACCCTCACTTGCTCCAAACGAACTACACTGACCACTACATGCTTTGTCCTTTTTCTTTCATCAAAAAGCTTTTCATTCTTTTCCTGTACTTTCCTCTCACAATCTCTTCATCCCCCAAATCCATTTTACTTGATACCCTTGTCCCAAGTCATCCAACCTGAACATAACAAGGTATTAGGTGATATTGTTAAGCCTGGGCATATTACTACGCTTCACTGACAGAGCATGCGTAGTTTGCATTACTACTCACTATGGACATAGCACAGTGCGCCTCCAACACGTAACATAGCAGTAATAGCAACATTACCCACAAATGCTTTACTGCAGCAATTTTACATGCTAAAAATCATATAACCAATTCACAAAAATGTACTGTGAATGACAAATGTTAGGCAATGAGAGAGGTGATAATTTTGGGGTCCCCCCTAACCTAAGGAGAGGACCAAGTTGAAGCCTTGAATACAAAGAGCATATCATGCTGGTGAACGATTCCGTGGTGGTCCCTTCCTCCTAGGACCACCCCAAGCACAGTTATGGGCAAAAATACAATCCCAGCCAAAGGCCCTGCAAAGCATTATGGGACGAGGTTAGCAGTGGGCAGTGAATATTAAGTGTCCAATATCAAAATAATTCTACAAAGAGCTGAAGTGCAAAAGCATTGAAATTATTATTACATCAAGCTGCAGTTCCACTAGTCGTTACTAGATGTCCCTCACGAGTCAAATGCAAAAGCATTGAAACCTTTTCATGAAACTTTTGCATTTGACTCGTGTCGACTCGTGAGGGACATCTAGTAACGACGAGTGGAACTGCAGCTTGATGTAACAATAATTTCAATGCTTTTGCATTTGACTCGTGAGGGACATCTAGTAACGACTAGTTGAACTGCAGCTCTGTAGAATTATTTTGATATTGGATACTATAATATTCACTGCCCACTGCTAATCATGTACCATAATGCTTTGCAGGGCCTTTGGTTGGGATTGTATTTTTGCCAATAACTGTGCTTGGGGTGGTCCTCAGAGGATGGGACCACCGCCGAATTGCTCAAGAAAATGTGCTTTTTGTTTTCAAGGCATCTGCTTGGTTCTCTCCCTAGGTTAGGGAGGATCCCCAAATCATCACCTCTCTCACTGCTTACTAATGTATCATTCTCACTTATGTGAAATGACTATATGCGTTATAGCATATAAAGACAGCAATTCCAAATTTATCTTAACTTGCAGTGTGCAAGATGTTGTGTTATCAGCTATGCATAGATCAAAGTAGCTGAACGTAGAAAGTGCTACTACACAAACTGCGCCCAGGGTTAGATATTGTCTTCAACAACTCAAAGGGTGATGTTAGAAATGGTGGTCTCTAGTTGGCAGAGGTAGGTACCTTTGTTGACATAGGGACCCTTGTCAGGGTAAGGGGGATACACTCTTTAGATAACCCCTCCTCACCCCCATGGTAGCTTGGCACAAGCAGACAGACGTATCCCAAAGGCAATGCGTAGAGTATTTGTACTCAAAACACACAGTAATAAAGTGATAATGTCACAAATGGACACCACACCAGTTTAGAAAAATAAGGTATCTCAATCTAAACTCAACAAGACCAAAACGACAAAATGCAACATACATGTAATAAGAATATGACTTGGCCCATAGAAAACTATGGATGAGTGATTTCTCTCAAAGTACCTGTGTTTGCGACAAAATTCACAAGGCCAGGCAGCCGCAGAGATGGGAAGCATCGAAAAACAAAGATATGCGTCAGTTCCAGAGACAATGGGGAGGCGATGCAACAGTTCTGCTGCACGCAGGAGAAGTGATGTGTCGAATCCGGTCTGTAGGGGGAAGTGATGCATCGATTCTGAGAACGTTCTGGTCCCCGGGTGATACTTTGGGAAAACTTGCCGCACAGGTACGATGCGTGGAAATCCAGGATGCGTCAGTGATCTGTGAGGTGGCGTCGGGCGACGCTGCAGCTGTTTGTTCAGCAGCCATCCCTCGATGCGTAAGTTCTTGCAGCGGCGACAGGCGCTGCGTCGGTTTCGGCAGCAGCACGGCAATGCATCGGAAAAACAGTTGCAAGAAGAGCAATGCATTGATTTTCTTGTAGTTGCATTGCTTTTCCAGCTCACAATAGCAGGAACAACCTCCAGAGGACCAACACAGACACAGGCACTGGCACCTCTTGGCAGGTCAGAACTCTCAGCAAGGAAGTTCAGGGGAGCTGGGGTGAAATCTTTGTGCCCCTGAGACTTCAGAATAAGAGGCAAGCACTACTTAAGCCCTTGGACATCTTCCTCAAGCAGGGGGACACAGCACACAGCAAAGTCCTTGTCTTTCCTTGGCAGAAACAGCTACTGCACGCCAACCCCAGACAGCACACAGCAAAGGGGCAGTACTCCTCCTCCAGTTCTCCAGCTCTTCTCCTTGGCACATGTTCCTCTTGATTCCATGAGTACTCAACATTTCTGGGGTTTTAGGTCTAATACTTATACCCCAAAATGTCTTTGTGATCTTTGTGCAACGTTTTCTATGCCCAGTCCAAACCAGTTCTGTCCTCAATGGTGCAGTATGACCACAGGGGGTGGGATGCAGAATTGTGCAAGGGAGACAGGCCCTATTCAGGTGCAAGGAAATCTCCTCCCACTACTCTAAATGCAGCCAGGCCCCATTCAGCTCAGTGTTGAATCATCCAGGAATTGGTAGGCACACCTCAACCCCCCCAGCGGCTGTCTAGAGTGAATGCACAGCCCTGTCACTCCAAAACCAGAAAGTCAATACACAAACATGCAGAGGCACACAGAATGGTTAGGCAAGAAAATGCCTACTTTCAAAAGGTGAAGCAAGTGTAAAGATGTTGAGTGCACTCCTTCCCTTCGTGGATAAATCTGTGTTTGCTTTGACTGCCAAATGTGCATGCATAACAGCGCTGTGGTCGCCCCACCACAGCATTATCATGAAAATTGGAACAAGGCGGCAACACTTGTGCCCCTTACTGCTGCACTGCGAAGATGAGAAAGCCCTCCTCTAACAATGAACAATATTTCACCAAGTTAACCAAAGTGATCCAATTGAAGTTTGCGAAACTGATAATCCATATACTCCATTCTTTTTAAAATCACTTCAGAGACAGCCAGGTTGAGATGGAATGTTTTATTCCGCATTTTCAAATGCTGCCGAAAGCTTAAACATTGACACGTGCTTTCAACCTTCCTTAGACTGGTACAGTAAATAAACCCAATGCATTTAGAACATTTGTTCTTCTTCAGGGGTACTGCAAATAGATTAAAAAGAACTGCATCAACAATAATACAAAAGCACAAGACATTTGATTTCTGAAAAACAGTAACGTCAGCTACAGTTTTACCCAGGTCTGCCACTGGACTCCCATCTCCTCTTGAAACCCGTGCAAACAAAAATATAATACAGAAAAAATATCAAAGAACCTGGCTGTCTCTAAAGTGATTTTAAAAAGAATGAAGTACATGGATTATCAGTTTCGCAAAGTTCTATTGGATTACTTTGGTTTACTTGGTGAAATATGGTTCATTGTTAGAGGAGGGTTTCCTCATCTTTGCAGTGCAGCAGTAAGGGGCACAAGTGTTGCCCCCTTGTTCCAATTGTCCTACTTTCTAAAGATGGCATTTTCAAACACACAATGTAAAAACCATCTTTACTAATAGATGTGTTATTACATTATGAGTTCAGAGAGCCTAAACTTTATTTATCTTTCTTGTCCCAATGGGACGTTATACTTGTAAGATGTTACAAACCATTTCCCATTCTTTCCTATGGGGCTAGTTAGACTTTCAGTAGTGAAAAACGAAATTGGCAGTATTTCACTATCAGAACATGTCACACACACCAGTACAGGACCCACATTTAACATACACTGCACCCTGCCCAGGAAGTTACCTTGGGCCTGTCATACAGGGTACCTTACATGTAGGAAAAGGGAAGATTAGGACCTGGCAAGTGGGTGCACTTGTCACGTCATCATGGCAGTTAACAACTGCATCTCCACACACTGGATCTATGGGGATCTGGAAAAGCCAAGTAGTACTAATCCCAAAAGTAATTCTGAAAAACAAACAAAGTACTACCCACTAGGAGTGAAAAAATAAAAAATGACTATACTTTGATTTTTAGGAAGACGAACCTCTAGGAATCATACAGGTTGTCATCAGCCTGACTGCCCTGATCCTGTGGTGGCCAGTATAAACACGTTTTCATTACATTTTTTAATCACATATATGCACTGTTGCAGGGTGACTAATTAACACAAAGGTCCTGACGAATGCCACTGGATCCCTGTAGGGGACCAATCTACGGAAGAAACATGTTGACCCTCGTGAGGGATATATTTGATTAATCCCCAGTCCACTTTTTTAACTTTGTCCCTGAGGCCGCCCAATGAAAATTTAGTGGACCTCCGGTCATTTCCTACCTGGTGACCTAAGTACACCACAGATCCCTGCCCTATCTGGCACTTACTGGCCTTGATCGTGAGGCCTGCCTTCTGCGGAGCCTTCAACACTTCACAGAGGTGTTGCAAGTGTTCCTCCCAGCTAGAGCTGAACACAGCAATGCCTTCCAGGTAGGTGGTGCTGAATTCCTCCAGCCCGGAGAGTACCTGGTTGACCAGTCTCTGGAATGTGGCTGGGGCGTTTTTCAACCCTAAGGGAATGACTCAGAAGTGGTGGTGCCCTTTGGTGTTGAAAACACAGATTTCTCTCTTGCTCCATCAGTCAAAGCAATCTGCCAGTACCCAGATGTTAGATCAAACATAATAAGGTACCAGGCAGCGCCCAGCCGTTCAATGAGCTCATCAGCTCTGAGGATGGGGTGCGCGTCAGTCCTGGTGATGGCATTGAACCCCCAGTAGTCCACGCAGAACTAGAATTCAGGAGTGGAACCAGGTGCAGCAGCTTTTGGAACCAAGACTACTAGGCTATACAAGGGGCTGCTGGAGGGCTCTATCATCCCTAATGCCAACATTTTGGAAACCTCTTCCTTAATTCTGGCCCTGACTTTGTCAGTTACTCTGTAAATGTTATATTTCACAGGTAAACCGTCCCCATTGTCCACATCATGGACACACCAATTGGTGATTCCTGGAGTCCGGGAGAATAGGGAGGCGAACTGTCCTAGCACCTGGCAACAGTCCCTCTGCTGCTCTGGGGTCAGGGTGCGAGAGAGGCTCACTCCATCCACTGACCCATCATATTCCATGGCTGACAGGAGGTCAGGAAGAGACTCACTCTCCTCATCCATTCCATCATCTGTACCCAGAAGAATTGTGGCTTCAGACCTCTCAAAGTGAGGTTTGAAGAGGTTCACGTGTAGGACCCTCAAAGGGTTACTTGGAGTTTGAGAGTTGATCAAGTAGGTTACATCAATCTTGCGCTCCACCACCTCAAATGGACCAGTCCACTTGTCTTGGAGCGCACAAGGCTCCACTGGTGCCATCACCTACACTTTTTGGCCAGTCTGAAACTCAACCAGAGTGGTATTCTGGTTGTACCATCATTTAATCTCCTGCTGGCTGGCTTCCAGGTTCGCCTGAGTGATTTCTCTGAAGTGCAGAGTTTGTTTTCTGAAGGCCAACATGTAGCTGAACACATCTTTGAGGGTATTACCAGGAGTTTTCTCCCAGCCCTCCTTCACCAGACGAAGAGGTCCTCTCACTGGGTGCCCAAAGAGCAATTCAAAGGGACTGAACCTTAAGGATTTCTGTGGTACCTCCCTGTAGACAAATAGCAGGCATGGTAGGAATACATCCCACTTACGTCTCATGGGTTCTGCAAGACCCTTTATCATGCCTTTCAGTATTCAGTTGAATCTCTCAACCAACCCATTCCCTTTGGGATGGATAGAGTAGTGAATTTGTACATTACACTGCACTACTCCCACAGGGACTTCATATACGTGGAAATGAAGTTTGTATCATGGTCAGAGACCACCTTTCTGGGGAACCTCACACGGGGAAAGTTCTCCATCACTGCACGGCTCACCATAGGGGCTATGATTATCCTGAGAGGGACAGCTTCCGGGTACCGGGTGGCATTGTCCACTAAGTACAAGATAAACTTGTTGCCTAGGGCTGTCTTGGGTTCCAGTGGCCCTACAATGTTGATGCCCACCTGCTCGAAAGGGTTGCTCACCACAGGAAAGGGTTGGAGGGGAGCCTTACACCTCCCTCCAGTCTTGCCACTTGCCTGGCAAGTCTGACAAGACCTACAATGTGTGCCAACGTGCTTCTGTATTTGGGGTCAGTAAATGTGGGTGACAAGCCTGTGACAGGTCTTGTCGCACCCCAAACATCCTGCCAAAGGCACATCATGAGCCAGACCCAGTAGGAAGGTCCTGTAGTACGCCAGTACCACCAGCGCACAGGCTGTCCAGGGCTCAGCAACCTTAGGCTCACTGTAAAGGAGACCATTCTCCCAATAAGTCAGAATTGATCCGGACGGACCACCTGCTGCCTGGTCTGCAGCCTGCTGCCACAAACCAACAAGAGTAGGGCATTCCATCTGCCCCTTGCAGAACACCTCCCTGGAGGGACCTCCTTCCAGCTGCCAATGGGCAGCTCAGGCAGGTCTCCCAGTTCTGCCACTTGTTCCCTTGTAGGTTCTGGGGCATCGCCCTCAGGTTATGCCTCCTCCTGGACAATGGGAACTTTGTGGACTGGTTTTCCATATGCCAGCCCTTCCTCTTTCTAGCCGGCCCTGGGCCACTCTTTCAGGCTCCATGTCCTCTCGATCACCCCTACTTGCTGCCATTGACTGAGTGGTCACACAGGCCCACTCAGGCAGTCCCAACATCTTTAAATGAGCCTGGGGCACCACCTCCTTCCAAGGTGAGCTCACCAGGTAATTTCCAAGCAGACAGTCAAGAGGCATGGACGGACTCACAACGAACTTCAAGGAACCAGAGACCCCCCCACTCAAAGGGGACCTCGCCACCTTACATAGGTGTTCAGAGTTGTCTGAAGCAACTACAAGGTGAAGTACATTGGGGATGACTTGCTCTTCAGACACCCACTGACACCTGACAGAGGCCGCACTGGCTCCTGTGTCTCTCAGACCCTCCACGCTCCTCCCATTGATGGTCACCCACTGCAGGTAATTTTTTGTGTTATGCGGAAGGCAGGTTTCCTGGACCATCTCTGTATCTCCTAATGTGATAAGGGTCATCACAGCTGACTCCCCACCCTCACTAGGAGCCAACTCCTCCCTCAGCACTACGCTAACTAACCCCGATGACGGTTCACCAGTGGTTGCTGGTGGTGCCTTGAGGCACTTGGGACCATTTGCAAGGTGGCCTTCCTGACCACATCCATAACACTTGTGGGGACCCCGGTTATCTGGCCAACCCTTAGGGGAACATGGGGGCATATCAACAAGGGCTTTATCTCTGCTTTTTTGGCTTTAAAAGCCAAAAAAGCAGAGATAAAACTAGCACCCTATCAACAACAGGGTGCTAACATGCAAATTCGCATGTTAGCACCCTTTTACTCTACGCTTCCCCTTGCATCTATAATGAGATGCAAAGGGGGCGTTCCAGAGTAAAATAATAGGAGAAATGTCGCTAAGCGACATTTCTCCTATTATCAAGAAAATCGCTAACCCTGTTAGAGACAAAAAAAGCAGCGCTAACCGCGGTTAACGCTGCTTTTTTACGTCTGGTATTTTTCTGACTTAGCCATGATATCCAATGGAAGGAGGATATCATGGCTAAGTTTGTCTGTCCCTATCAACAAGCTAACGTTAGATTATCGCTGGGTTTCCAGCGATAATCTCACGTTAGCCACTTAGCGTGAGGATTTTTATCGCTATTGAGATAAGCGTTGCTAATAGCACGCTATCTCAGCGATAAAAATCCACGCTAGCCGGCGATAATTATCTTAGCGCTAAGTGCGCTTAGCGATAATTATCGCCGCTTGTTGTTGATATGCCCCATGGCTTCTTAGAAATGGGGGGCTGGGAATTTTTACCCTGGGAACTATTGTGGGGTCCTTTAGGGAACTCCTTTAGGTTACCTTTGTCGTCCCCAATCTTCTGCTGGGGACCCTGCCCACCCTTGGCTGGGTTTCCCACATATCCCTTGTGGACCCTTGTACTCGTCCAGCGGTCCGCCTGCTGTGCAAGTTTCCTGGGGTCAGTCAGCTTACTATCCATCAGATGCTGGCGCAGCTCTGGAACACAAAAACTACTCAAGTGCTCCCAACCAATCCGATTGAACAACCCTAGGTAATCAGTTACCTTGCCGCCCTTTATCCAACCATCCAGTGATCTGCAATACATGTTCAAACACTCAACCCAAGTATTAGACTCAAGTTTCTTGAAGGACCTAAACTTTTCCCTGTACTGCTCAGGTGTGAGCCCATACCTGAGGCATAAAGCCTCCTTCATGTTGGGATAGTTCAGGGCACCCGCCTCCTCCAAAGGTGTCAGGGTGTTCCTCCCGTTGGCCTCAAAGTGTCTCCGCAGGCCTGCCCCCAATTCTTCTCAGGGACCTCATTCATATGCAGTGCTGCCTCATAAGATGCAACCCATGCATACATATCCTCCCCCATCTGGAAATTCTGTACTAGCTCCTTAGGAATATAAACCTTACCCCCTTGCACTTGCGGTGCTCTGCCACCATTTGTACTGGACTCCACTTGTTTGGCCTTGATGTCCTGTTCTCTCATGCTCAGTTCATGGGCCAAGATCAATTTCTTTCCCTCCAAAGCACAAGTGTTTTTGCTCTCCTCTGTCTTGGTCTTGAGCCTCAAACTCTCCAACTTATGATCCCTGGCCCTGAGCCTTTCCTCTGTCACCCAATTTCTGGAAGAATGATTGCTGCCAGCCCTAGAGGCTGTTCGCCCAACAGGTAAATCCTGGGATCTGAAATCCCCATTTGGTGCACCCCCATCCATATCTGCATCATCTGTCTCTTCAGGTTGTCTGCCAGGTCCCTAAGGCATTCTGTAGCTCCTCTTTCCTAGAGTTGCTCTTCATGGGACATCCAAAGCTCTTGCAGAATTGCTTGAGTTGCTCTACTTTGTAACTACTTAACATTTCAACTGCAAACTCCAAGGGCCAGATGTACGACCCTTTTTTGCTCTCACCAATGGGAGATCGGCCCGTTTGCGACAGCAAAAAAGGGTCCTATTATGTACAAACGCTATTTTGGGAGTCACTGACATGCAAAATAGCGTTTGCAACTCTCGCTAATAGCAATGGGCATCCCTTCCTAATGGCGACTCTCAATGTCATGTAATATGCAGTTCACCACCTACTTGAAGTGGGTGCTAAACCACTCGCAAACTTGAAAGGGGTCCCAGGGAACCTCTTCCTTTTTGTGAGTGAGTGCGAAAGTATTTTTTAAGAGCAGGCAGTGGTCCCAGGGACCACTGCCTGCCTTTAAAAAATTCAACTGAAAAGTTTCATTTTTCTTTTTTATATGCATCTCGTTTTCGTTTAAGGAAAATGGGCTGCATTTTTTTTTAAACTGCTTTTTTGATAATGCAGGCAAAGACATGGTGGACTGCTGACCCCAGCAGGCCACCATCCCAGGGAGTGCTAGCCATGCCCAATGGGGTCCGAATTGCGCTCTCCTCATGAATATTAATGAGGCATGCAATATACGACCACATTGGGAATCGCAAACAGTGTCTGAGACACTATTGTACAATTACTTTTGCGAGTCTTAATTAAATACAATTTGCGACTCGCAAAAGTGAATGGTCATACATCTGGCCCCAAGTCTGCCGCCTCACTTGCTGAAGTTCAAATTCTCATTGCTGCCAACCAATGATAGAAATAGGGATCTCTAGTTGGCAGAGGTAGGTACCTTTGTCCAAATAGGGACCCTTGTTTCTAGTCAGGGTAAGGGGGATACACATTTTAGATAACCTCTGCTTACCCCCTTGGTAGCTTGGCACGAGCAGACAGACTTATCCCAAAGGCAATGTGTAAAGTATTTGTACTCAAAACACACAGTAATACAGTGATACCACCACAAATGGACACCACACTAGTTTAGAAAAATAAAGCATCTTTATCTAAACTCAACAAGACAAAAACAACAAAAATGCAATATACATGTAATAAGAATATGACTTTAAAAAGGTTTCAAACAACTTGGCCCTTTGAAAACTTCGGATGCTTGATTTCTCTCAAAGTATCTGTAGTTGCGACCAAATTCACAAGGCCAAGCAGCCGCAGGGATGGAAAGCGCCACAAAACAAAGAGATACTTCAGTTCCTGAGACCATGGGCAGGTGATGCGACAGTTCTGCCGCACGCAGGAGAAGTGATGCGTCAAATCTGGTCTGTAGGGGGAAGGGATGTTTCGAATTTGAGACAGTTCTGGTCCGCGGGTGTGTGTCGGGAAAACTTGCCGCACAGGTACGATGTGTGGAAATCCAGAATGTGTCGGCGATCAGTGCGGCAGTGTCGAACGGCACGGCATTGGTTTCTTCAGCCATGATCTCTTGATGCGCCGGTTCTTGCAGTGGTGACAGGAGCTGTGTCAGTTTCAGCAGTGGCACGGCAATGTATGGTGATTCTTCTTACAGAACGGTGCTGCATCAGAAAAACGGCTGGAAGAAGAGCGATGCGTTGATTTTCTTGTAATTGTGATGCTTTTCCAGCTCCCAACAGCAGCACAATCTCCAGAGGCCCAACACAGTCACAGACACCTCTTAGCAGGTCAGAACTCCCAGTAAGGAAGCTCAGGGGAGCTGGGGGTGAAGGCTTGGTGTCCCTGAGACTTCAGAACAGGTGGAAAGCTCTACTCAAGTCCTTGAAGTACTTCCTCAAGCAGGGGGACACAGCAAAGTCCTTATCCTTTCCTTGGCAGAAACAGCTACTGCAGGCCAACCCCAGACAGCCCACAGTAAAGGGGCAGTACTCCTCCTCCAGTTTTTCTAGCTCTTCTCCTTGGCAAAGGTTCCTCTTGATTCCAGAAGTAGTGTAAAGTTCTGGGGTTTTAGGTCTAATACTTATACCCCACCATGTCTTTGTTCTCCTTGTGCAAGGGTCTCTGAGCCCAGTCCAAATCAGTTCTGTCCTCACTGGTGCAGTATGACCACAGGGGGTGGGGACAGCATTGTGCAAGGGAGACAGGCCCTATTCAGGTGCAAGGCAATCTCCTCCCACTACTCTAAATGCAGCCAAGCCCCATTCAGCTCAGCTCTGAGTCATCCAGGAAGGGACAGGGACACCTCAACTCCCCCCCCCCCAGTGGCTGTCTACAGTGAATGCACACCCCCAGCCCCTGTCACTCCAAAACCAGACAGTCATTACACAGCAGGCAGAGGCACACAGAATGGTTAGACAAGAAAATGCCTACTTTTTAAAAGTGGCATTTTCAAACACTCAATTTAAAAACCATCTGTACTAAGATGTGTTATTACATTTTGAGTTCAGAAAGCCTAAACCTTATTTGTCAATCTTGCCCCAATGGGAAGTTATCCTTGTAAATGTTACAAAGAATTTCCCAGTCTATCCTATGGGGCAAGATAGCCTTTCAGTAGTGAAAAATGAAATTGGCAGTATTTCACTATCAGGACATGTCACACACACCAGTACATGCCCCACCTTTAACATACACTGCACTCTGCCCAGGGGGTACCTTGGGCCTACCATAGGGGTGCCTTACATGTAAGAAAAGGAAAGGTTAGGGCCTGGCACGAGGGTGCACTTGTCAAGTCGACATGGCAGTTAACAATTGTGTACAGACACTGCAGTGGCAGGCCTTAGATACCTTTGCAGGGCTACTCATGTGGGTGGCACAAGGAGTGCTGCAGGCCCACTAGTAGCATTTGATTTACAGACCCTGGCACACTTAATGCACTTTACTTGGGGCTTACCAGTAATCAAATATGCCAATCAGGGAGAACCAATTGTAAACACAATTTACTCAGGGAGCACTTGCACTTTGACACTGATCAGCAGTGGCAAAGTGCCCAAAGCATCTAAGCCAGCAAAAACTAAATCTAGCACAGCATAAAAAATACAGGAGGTAGAGGCAAAACGTCAGGGGAAACCACGCCAAAGATGCCAAGTCTAACAGGTGATTTATGAGTACTAGAATGAGGTGCCATGCGATGATCCGTTATACATTTTTACAACTCTTCCTCCCAATCTAAAGAATTCATCCTGGATAATTAAATGTTCTCTTTTACTACCCTGTTGAATCTTTCAACTGCTCCATTTGTCTTGGGATTATAAATAGATCACTTTTTGTGTTCTATTCCACATGAATTTAGAAAGCGTTCCATTGGTTTGGAACATAATTATGGGCCATAGTCAGACAGTAGAGGTTTGGGGATGGGAGGAAGTAACTTTGTTCCCCTCAATAACATGCCCCTGTCAACCACTAGTTCATTAGAAATAACTATCCATGGCTTTGACAAAGCATTCAACTGAACCTGCACAGACTGTATTTTATGAATAGTTTCCATCAACTCACTATCCTTCAATGTTTCTTTTTTCCACTCCTCTTCTATTAAAATTCCTAGTGTAACTTCGCATGCAGCTATAATTTCCTCCTGTACCTCTTCATATAGCTAATTTTTTTCCTTCCCTGAAACTAGTCTAAACAAGCAATCTGTGGCTGTGGCTATTTTCAGAATGGCGTCTACTAACTCTTTCTTTGGTGCAAAACTATTCCTGTGATCAGATGACCCCAGATAATTCACTTCCTGTACTGCAAATGTGCATTTATCTTTCTTGAACTTCACTTCAGCATCCATCATTTTCCTTACTCCTGAATCATGCTCAGAGAGCGTCACACCAAATATCAACAGATCCTCGTGATAGCATTTGACACCTTTCACTCCATAATTCAGATGATTCTCTGAGAAACAGAGGCTGCTGACACAAGTACAAAAGGCATCATCTTGAACTTGAAAGCACCCGTGGAAGTTATAAATGCTGTAAGCTTTTGTGAACTCTAAACTAACTTCACCTGATGGTATGCCTGCGTAAGGTCACATTTTTAAAGAAATGTCACTCTTGCCACAGATAAGACTATCTCATCAATGTTGGGAAGAGGAAATATATCCACAACTACTTCCTTATTAAGTGCCCTGAGGTCCACACACAGACTAATATCTCCATTAGCTTTCTTGGAAACGACAATCAGAGCCAACCACTCAGTGGCTTCTTCTTTTGTTTGGGGGGAGGGGTTATATAGCGCAAACTAGACCCGAAGGTACTAGAGCGTTACAGATGGACACATTCATTTTTTGTTAGGCACGGTGAGATTAAGTGATTTGACTGTAATCACAAGATTTTGAGCCGCAATCTCTCCCCACTATTTCTCCAATTTGTGTTGTAGTTTGTCATGTAAAGCATATATACACACACACATATATCTATATATATATCTATATATATATCTATATATATATATATATATATATATATATATATATATATATATATATATATATATATACAAATATATATATATATATGATTCACTGCCTTTACTCCAAACACAAATCCCAGGAATAAGGGGACAGCACACCAGGAAACGGCACAAAAGAACTTTATTTGTGCGCTAGCTTTTTCAAGGACGACACGTTTCGGCGTTAGCCTTGATGTCACTGACCATGTCATGAATGATGTAATATGTGACATCATCAGCAATGGATTGTGGGCGCGCGAGATGTAGTTAGTACAACTAACTATATCGGAGGAATTTCAATGGTTTTGTTCGAGTGAAATGTCCAGCTAACTATAACACCCCTAAAACCTATTGTTTTTTCAGTGAATTTCTAAGGTTTTTTTTAAATGCTAATGCCTAACTATATCAGGCCTGAAACCTATGGTTTTTTCAGTGAATATATATATATATATATATATATATATTCAGTGAAAAAACCATAGGTTTCACACATGTTATAGTTAGCTGGACATTTTACTCGTAAAAAACCAATGAAATTGCCCCGTTATAGTTAGTTCAGCTAACTATAACTCGCACGCGCCCGCAATGCACTGCTGATGACGTCACATATTACATCACTCATGACATGGTCAGTGACATCACTCATGACATCACTGATGACATCTCAAATGACCTCACTGATGACATCATCCAGTGAATGTGTGTTTTTCTGAAAATTAAATATGTTTTATATATGTATATCTCAAGGTCGATGGAAGAATAAATGGGTATATAAGTGTCTAAATGGATGATTTGTTTTTGAAAAATGGATTGTGTAACTGACTGATTAAGTGTATCATAGTGAATACATGGCTTAGTGAGTAATGTTTAAATATGTAAAAATCTGTATCAGTCTCTCACTTTGTGTATAAGTGGCTGCATGGGTTGGTGAGTAGCTACATGGGTGTCTATATAGGTTATTAGTTGGTTTTTTGAGTGTCAGTCTGAGTATCTGCATGGTTCGGTGGGGGGTATTATGTAGTGCATAGGAACATGAATGAGTCACTCACTGTTTGTATGTGTTGAAGACAGCATGTGTGCAGGACTATATGGGTGGATGAGTGTGTGTATGGCTGTGTTAGTGAGTGAATGACTGTCTCAATAGTGACTTTATGAGTAACTACATATGTTTTAAACTAGTATATGTGACTATTGGTGTATATAAGTGAGTATATGTGAGAGTGAGAGATTGAAAGAGTTCCTGTATGAATAAGTATGTGTTTCTATAAGTGATTGATTAAAAGACTAAGTATGTTTAAGTTTCTGTAGAAGTAAGTGTGGTGGTGTGTGTATAACTGTGTATGCAAGTAAATGTATGTTTGAATCTTTATTAGCATGAGTGACTATGTGTGTGAGTAACTCTATGGATGAGTGGCATTGTGTAACTGGATGCATAGGTGTATGAGTACATATGATGAGTGAGTACATGTATGAGTGACTGTATAGGACTGTTGGTGAATGAGTGAATGTGTATGTGAATCTTAGAATTACTGAAGAGGTTGTTGTAACTGTTATTGGTATGTCCATTGTTTTAAAAATTTTAGTCTCTATTATTGAATGTGTGTATCAAAGGTTATATTAGGGTGAGAGGAGGTCTGCCACTCTATCACAAGGATGATGTCATCAGTGATGTCATTTGAGATGTCATCAGTGATGTCATGAGTGATGTCACTGACCATGTCATGAGTGATGTAATATGTGACGTCATCAGCAGTGCATTGCGGGCGCGTGCGAGTTATAGTTAGCTGAACTAACTATAACGGGGCAATTTCATTGGTTTTTTACGAGTAAAATGTCCAGCTAACTATAACATGTGTGAAACCTATGGTTTTTTCACTGAATTTCTAAGGTTTTTTAAATGCTAATTCCTAACTATAACATGTGTGAAACCCATGGTTTTTTCAGTGAATTTGCAAGGTTTTTTAAATGCTAATTCCTAACTATAACGTGTGTGAAACCTATGGTTTTTTCAGTGAATTTGCAAGGTTTTTTAAATGCTAATCCCTAAATATTTCGTTTTTGAAACCTATGTTTTTTTCTGAGAATTTGTATGGTTTTTTATATGCTAAGTTATGTATTTTTAATTAAAGATATTTTTTTTTGTTTACATAAAATTACTTTATATTCATTTATATATTATCTGTATTTTTTTATAAATTATTTTTTTAAATAATTCAATTTGGATATTTTTTTTAAATAATTTTTTTAATTATTTAATGTCCTCTTTTTTTTTTTTATTTATAATTTCTTGGGGTGCGCGCTCTGAGCGCGCACCTAGTACTATTTCGTATGTTTTTTATGAATTCCGGCGTACGTTATTTACGTACGCAAATATACTTGTTGGTGCGCGCTGGGAGCGCGCACCCAGTACGTATGCGTACGTACGTACGCACGCATGCGTCCTACGCCCTCGACGCGGTTTACTTCCGCATACGCTAAAATTACGCGCAATAACGGTCGCGTATACGCGTGTTAAACGTATGCACGCTAGGTGCGCGTATATGACGTATGCACCTGCGCGTTTACGCGTTCGTGCATACGTCATCACGGGGTGCGCGCTCGGAGCTTGCGCAGTGCGCGCACCTCGGGTTTATACATAATAAAACAACATTTCTTATTGGTTAACATTACTTTCAGTTTCTAATTGTTTCAATACCACACCCAATCCCCTCATGGCAAGTCATGTGATCAAGAATCATCACTTTTGATTGGTTTGAAGTACTTTCTGTTCCAGATTCTTCCCAAACCACACCTACTCCCCTCATTATTAGTTCTGATTCCTTTGGAGAAGGAGCTATTCTGTTGTTGAGAGACAATGGCTGAACAGCAACCTACTTCAGACAGTGACCAGGACACTCTTGAGAGGCAGAGGAACAGGAAGCAGAAAGACAGCTTTATATGGCAGTTTTTCACTTTTCCAGAGAATGAGAAAAAGGTAAATGCACCAAAAGTTACATGTGTACTTTGTAACAAAGTCTTATCTCGTGGGAATCCTAACAAGAAATATTCTTTTAGCATTCACACTATGTTAAGACATGTTGACAAAATGCACCCAGTATCTTTTCGTCGAGCTTCTGGAGAAAACTCTCCACCTGCTCAGCCGACGACATCAGCAGCAGCTCAGCCGAGCACATCTTCGGCAGCTCAGGGGAGCACTTCAGCTGCGATGGTGCCTTCACCTGTTTCTTTACCTCTTGTTGGTCCACCTTGTTTGGCGAGGTTGTCTACACGGTGCACTGATTGCGGTTCTCTTATTTCTGTGGGGGAGACCAGTCTTGATCTCCTTCAGAGAAAATTTGATGCGCATTCATGCACTAGGCCATAGATTTTTTTTCATTTTTTGCGTTTTTCTCTTCCTGTTTCCCTCCATTAACTCAAGGGCTCTTTTAAGAGCCACTTATAAACTTAACCAAAAAATTTTTTTTTTTTAAATTTTTTTTTGAAATTTTTTTGAGGTGCGCGCACCCTGCGCGCACCCAAGGTTTTTTTAATTTTTTTTTTTTTTTTTTTTGAGAGACTCCCCCTTTTTCCTACTAATGCAACTGTGAAATCACCAGAGCAAAACGCAACAAATCTCTTCCTGTAATTCCTATTTGCACACAGAGTCATGTTTTCACATTAGTCACAAAACGAAAAATCTTTGCCAATTTGAATGCACACTTACTGCTCTTTTTTGTTGGCAAGTGAAAATTACTTTTACAGACTGACACATTATGAATCCACTTTTCAGATTTTTTTAAATGCACATGTCCAGACTGCATTTTCAGACCACAAACCATGTGTATGCTGGAAGACTGCCTACACTCCAGCAAGGGCAACCAGCCTTAGTGATGCTGAATGTATTTGCATTACAGACTGAAACCTCAAAACCCCACAGCACATTATCAGAGCCAGGACCTTTGTTCTCTACACCTCTCTCCACTCAGCAGAACCAGATAATGGCAATCTTTCCCTCTATTTTTCCACACATATAGATGTTAATTTCAAATCACACTGCTTCCCCCTTTTTTTCAAATGTAATCACACATTTCTATTGCTTGAAAACCAACCCTTTTCCAAAAGTATCCTTCCCCCAACTTGACTTCTGCCTAGTACCCTTCCCCCAACTTGACTTCTGCCTGCTACCATAGCAACAGCTCATGGAACACTGCTGTGTGGAGTTAGGTCAGAAGTTCGCCACACAATGTTTCAATTCCACAGAGCAAGAGTGCTTGACTTTTCAAACCTTACAGCAAATCCATAGTACTGTTCTTTGGTAACACATTTTTTCTGAACCAATACAAAACATGCTTCTATTAATTTACACATACAGCCTAGTTTTTAGTGTAGAATGGTATGAAACAGCCAATCAGTTCTTTTTTTTAATAAAAAATATGTATGCCTCCATTTCCAAACTGTCTTTCATTTCTTTTTACCATTCTACTGAATTACACCTCCTGAGTGCATCCAGATCTCCTTTGAAGATGTTCACAGTGTGGATTGTAGGACACAGCTATGTCTTCTGGAGTGAAAAATTTGCAGAGAAAAGAGGTATGGTGAGAGACCTTGCTTTGCCAAATGTAGACATCAAGTGGATTGGTCAGAGAGGGTTAAAGTGGCACCAATTAATGCCTTTGGTGAAAACCTTTCTACATCTCCCACAGCCTAACCTTATTATTGTGCACTGTGGTGGTAATGATCTAGGCACTTTAACTGGGGTAGGTTTGGAAATGCTTATTAAGGACACCTTTGTGCAATTGATGTCGCTTTTTCCTCAATCTGCCTTTGTATATTCTAACATATGCCAAAGGCAAAAGTGGAACTGGTCCAACCAATTTTGTCCGCAGATTGACAAAGCAAGGAAGCACGTCAACAAATCTGTTTCTGCTTTCCTCCGTGACTATGGTATGGGTTCCATTTACCACAACAACTTGCGTTACGACATGCAAGACATTTATAGAGGAGATGGTGTGCACTTCAATGATGAAGGGAACAGAGTCTTCCTCTTGAACCTCAGACTCTGCATCGGTACTTACTTGTAGGTACCGAAAAACAAACAATAAACACAAGGGCTCTTTTTAGAGCCACCTTATTTCTAAACACTTAAATGCAATTTTTTTTAAATTTCTTTTATTATTTTTTTTTTCCGGGTGCGCGCAAGGTGCGCGCACTCGGCGATATTTTTTTTCAGAATATTATTCTTTTTTTTAGCCCTACAAGGTCCTACTTTGACCCCCTTACAATGCCTACTGGGTCTATTTCTACCCACTCTGCCCCCTTTTCAAGTGCTCCCCCTTTGTTTATCACCCCCTCTTTATGCGATAGACAAAATGGCGGCCGCCGCTTCCTGACTTCCACCGATTCGAATGTTTACTAAGATCTAACAACCAATCAGAATTGCGCTCGCGCACGGCAAGGTGCGCGCACCCAGCGCGCACTCTGCGCGCTTACATATATATATATTGATTCAAAGGCTATTTTCTCAGAATCTACTGAACAGATTTACACCAAACCTACAAAAGGCACTTCCTTGACCTAGGGACTACCTCTCTGCCAAATTTTGAGTAATTCTGTTCAGCCGTTCGGGCTGTAGCTCGTTCTAAAGGTCCTATGGAAAAATGCATGGGAAAAACGCGTTTTGGGACCCCCCTTTTATCTCAGCCCCCGCTTGACGAATCCCCCCGAGACTTTCAGGGTAGGAGCGGAGCGTAGCGCCCCACCTATTTTGAGAAATTCGCGAGGATTCGTCGACCGGCGCCAAAGTTATTCAAAATAGAATGTTGAGGTTTTCCTATGGAAACGTGGTCCTAACTATAACTACCTACTGGCGACCGCCAGTAGGTAATATATATATATATATATATATATATATATATATATATATATATATATATATTCACTGAAAAAACCATAGGTTTCACACACGTTATAGTTAGGAATTAGCATTTAAAAAACCTTGCAAATTCACTGAAAAAACCATAGGTTTCACACATGTTATAGTTAGCGGAAATTTTACTGATAAAAAACCAATGAAATTCCCCCGTTATAGTTAGTGCAGGCAACTATAACTCACGCGACCGCAATCCTCTGCTGATGCTAATACTGTATTTAGACACTTATTTGCCCATGTCTTCTTCCATACATTTTTAGCTATACATATATTACAAATATTTTTTTTTCATAAAGACACATATGTCATCAGCAGAAGATTGCGGTCGCGTGAGTTATAGTTGCCTGCACTAACTATAACGGGGGAATTTCATTGGTTTTTTATCAGTAAAATTTCCGCTAACTATAACATGTGTGAAACCTATGGTTTTTTCAGTGAATTTGCAAGGTTTTTTAAATGCTAATTCCTAACTATAACGTGTGTGAAACCTATGGTTTTTTCAGTGAATTTGTACGGTTTTTTAAATGCTAAGTTACTTTACGCCATTCGTGGCGTGCGCGCCCACTTAACGCAGTTCGTTCCGTGCGCGCACGGTGCGCTTCGCGCACCGTGCGCACACAGTGAGCACGCGGTGCGCTTCGCGCACCGCGCGCCCACTTTACGCAGTTAGTGCCGTGCACACACGGTGGGCACGCGGTGCGATGACAAAGCAAGAAAGCACGTCAACAAATCTGTTTCTGCTTTCCTCCGTGACTATGGTATGGGTGCCATTTACCACAACAACTTGCGTTATGACATGCAAGACATTTATAGAGGAGATGGTGTGCACTTCAATGATGAAGGGAACAGAGTCTTCCTCTTGAACCTTAGACTCTGCATAGGTACTTACTTGTAGGTACCACTAAAAAATCATTTCATAAACACAACGGCTCTTTTTAGAGCCCCCTAATATCTAAACACTTAAATCTGATTTTCATTTTTTTTTTTTTTTTTTTTCTACCGTACGCTTACCGTAAGCTTACCGTACGCGTACCCCGTGATTTTTTTTAAAATCAATAAATGTTTTCTTTGTACTTTACAGTCCTTCTTTGACCCCCTCACAAATGTAAGGGGGTCTGTAACTCTCCTCATTGCCCCCTTTTCTTGTTTTCACTCTTTTTTTTCTGAGTGAAATACACAAAATGGCGGCCGCCGCTTCCTGGTTCGGCCGATTCGAATGTTTACTAAGATCTAAGAGCCAATCAGAATCGCGCTCGCGCACGCCACCGTACGCTTACGGTAAGCGTACGGTAAGCGTACCGTAAGCGGGCTCAGATATATATATTGATTTAAAGGCTATTTTCTCAGAATCTACTGAACAGATTTACACCAAACCTACAAAAGGCACTTCCTTGACCTAGGGACTACCTCTCTGCCAAATTTCGAGTAATTCTGTTCTGCCGTTCGGGCTGTAGCTCGTTCTAAAGGTCCTATGGAAAAATGCATGGGGAAAACGCGTTTTGGGACCCCCCTTTTATCTCAGCCCCCGCTTGACGGATCCCCCCGAGACTTTCAGGGTAGGAGCGGAGCGTAGCGCCCCACCTATTTTGAGAAATTCGCGAGGATTCGTCGACCGGCGCCAAAGTTATTCAAAATAGAATGTTGAGGTTTTCCTATGGAAAAGGGGTCCTAACTATAACTACCTACTGGCGACCGCAAGTAGGTAATATATATATATATATATATATATATATATATATATATATATATATATATATATATATATATCAACCATATGAGAGACACCAACGAACGTCCGTGCATGTGTAAACAGAAACAGCGGGAAGTGAAGGGACTATGCACAGCTTCCTAGACATTAATAACTCTTCAAAATCATGGCGACACGTGATTGGCAAAATTATGAAAAAGCCTCAATGTTCAAACTTTGATAACGGACATTTATGATGATGTTGGTGTATTATGGGACATGGAGTCCCCGCCTATCGGCTATCTTTGCTCAACGTGGGATGTGCCGCCTGTGATTGGTTGAAGCCACGCCAATGGAGTGTAAGATTGTTCAAATTAGGTGGAAGCTAGCAGAATTATCGGATGGTTTTTGGCACTGAAGAAGGTGAAATACCGAAATGCATTTGCTAAAATAAACCACTTTTAAAGATCCCGAGAGTGCTCCGTGTGTTTTGAAGTTGTTGTGGAACAAGACGGAGTCACCTACCGTGACGGAAGCACCCGCTGAAGTGTTCGGCCACCTGGTGAAGTTGGGTTTTGGAATATATATATATATATATCTATATATATATTCACTGAAAAAAACATAGGTTTCACACATGTTATAGTTAGCTGGACATTTCACTCGTAAAAAACCATTCAAATTCTTATACTTTTTTGGAATTTTATGGGGTAATTTCCAGGCATGGAACAATAATAACAATGTGATAATATTAGTGAATAATCATAGCCACTAGAGGCATGAATTGCAAGATTTGGTGATATATACAATAAGTTCCCCACTTATTCCAATACATAATTTTTTGGATTATACCTTATAAATGTAGCAGAAATGTTTGAAAATTTCATATGGAATTGTTATAATTTACACGCAAATGCAGTGATGTAAATATGAAAACTACGAATCCCATAATGCCCCACAAAAGTTTACACAGGAAATGATGTAAGCACCTTTTGCTTTAAGTATGCAACACATTTGTGAGGGGCGTAACCGTGATCAAGATCTCAGGGGAGATCGAAACGCGTTGGTTTTTGTTTTCCAAAATGGGGAAAGTTGTGAAATAAATATTGGATATATTTTTTTAAACTACTTACCGGAGTGCGACCTGTTTTCTCTCCTGTGGGGGGAAAGGGTTGAATAATTTATAGCGGTTTGGTTCAACCGCAAGGCAACGCACAGCTGCAAGGAGCGCCACACCAGCGAGGAGTGCTATTGAGGTTAAGGATATATATATATATATATATATATATATATATATATATATATATATATATATATATATATATATATATATATATATATATATATATATATATATATATATATATATATATATATATATACACACACATATATATATGTGTATATATATATATATATACACACAAAAAACCATAGGTTTAAGGCCTGATATAGTTAGGAATTATCATTTAGAAAGCCTTAGAAATTCACTGAAAAAACAATAGGTTTTAGGGGTGTTATAGTTAGCTGGACATTTCACTTGAACAAAACCATTGAAATTCCTCCGATATAGTTAGTTGTACTAACTACATCTCGTGCGCCCGCAATCCGCTGCTGCTGATGTCACATATTACATCTTTCGTGACATGGTCAGTGACATCACTGATGACATCTCAAATGACCCATAGGACCTTTAGTCGAAGGTACAGCCCGAACGGCTGAACAGAATTACTTGAAATTTGGCAAAGAGGTAGTCCTCAGGTCAGGCATGTGCCTTTTGCATATATGGTGTCAATCTGTTAAGTACTTCCTGAGAAAATTGCAGTTAAAAGTACATAAATATCTATAGGCGCGCACCGTGCGCGCACGGTGCCGTGCGCGAGCGTAATTCTGATTGGTGGTTAGATGTCAGTCAACATTCGAATCGGTCAAAATCAGACATCACTGATGACATCTCAAATGACATCACTGATGACATCACTGATGACATCATCCACTAAATGTGGTTTAGTTTGAAATTTAAATATGTATTATATATATACCAATCTGTATTGAAGATTGAGTGGATATATAACTGTCTGGATGGAGGATTTAGTAGCTCTCTGACTGTCTTTTTAAGTGAGTAATTAAAAGTGTCTCACTTAATACATGGATTAGTAACGAAACTATGTGAATGTGTGCAGCACTGTCTCTGTTGTTGTATAACATGCTGCCTCAGTTGGTCACTAACTACATGAGTGTGTATATTAGTTATTGATTAGTTGGGTGAGTATTTGTATGGGACACTGAGTTTGTGTGTGGTTGGATGGGGTGTGTGTAACTCTATGCATAGATGTTTGAATGGTTGATTGACTAGGTGTATGGGTTTAAGAGTGCATGTGGAAACAGTTGTTTGGGTGACTGAGTGTAATTATTTGTGTGTTGGTGAGCGAATATATGTTTAGTTGTACATCTTCAACAAAGTAAAAAAATAAAAGGCATTGTATGTGAGAGTTGGTGTATATAAAAAGGTTTGTGTAAGAGTCAGTGATTGTGAGAGTAAATATATGAATGAGTGTATAATTGTAATGGTGCTTTTTTAACATATTAACGATGAGTTACTATGTGTTTGAATAAATGAGGTGTCGTTGGATAATTGTGTAAGTGAGTAAATTTAAGTGCAATAATTTTTTTTCATGAGTGAGTAGGATGACTGCATAACCGACTAAGATGACTGTTGATGTGTCAATGTCTATATATGTGTATAAGTGCATTTGATAGTGTTCTATTAATTAATGACTGCATGTATAGATGATTCTGTTGTTGAATGGGACCCTTTGCTGGAAGGACCTTTACTCCCTGGAATTCCTGCTGGGTTGCTGCTGGTTGCTGAGAACTGCTCGCCGGACCCGCTTCGCGGGTCCCGCGTCGCATGAACAGTTGGTGGGGGTCTTGTGTAGGGGCAGCGACGAGTGAGGAGTGCTGGGGCATTGTTGCAGGGCTGCGAGCGTTCTTTTCAGGGACTCCATTTCCCAGGAGTCCCTGCCTGGCCAACTAGCACCACCTGGGCCGCTCTCCCTGCCAGCCCCGCCCCCTGTGCACAGGCTGTTATTAAAGATCTCCCCTGCACTTACCTCGGTGGGACCCTTTGCTGGAAGGACCTTTTGATTCATGGACCTTCACTCCCTGGAATTCCTGCTGGGTTGCTGCTGGTTGCTGAGAACTGCTCGCCGGACCCGCTTTGCGGGTCCCGCATCGCACGAACAGTTGGTGGGGGTCTTCTGTAGGGGCAGCGACGAGTGAGGAGTGCTGGGGCATTGTTGCAGGGCTGCGAGCGTTCTTTGCAGGGACTCCATTTCCCAGGAGTCCCTGCCTGGCCAACTAGCACCACCTGGCCCGCTCTCCCTGCCAACCCCGCCCCCGTGCGTCACATACCCCTTATTTTGGTTGCGCTTGCTTCCGCTGGGCGGGAGCGTCCTGGGAGAAGCCCGGGACAAGGGCGGGACCATCTGTGGCCGTCCGTGGTCGGTCGTGGTTGGGTTGGGCCACCCTCCCTGTTCTATTATTTCTTTGGTTACATCGTTGTGTCAACATCACCCTGTTGTTGTAACCATGCCTTTACGTTCTGGAAAGGAATGCACTGTACAGCTGCAGACTACCAAGGGGGTAGTCTCTGGCCCCTTAGACGCCTTTATCACCAGGGCTACAGGTATACTTGAAAAAGAGATAGCCATGGTCGAAAAACGGCTTTCATTAGATCTGGTTAGCGGGAAACGCTCTTCTTTAGGAAAATTGGCCACAATACCTAGCCCTGACTCGCTGGCCTCGAGTTCGAGCAACCACTTGGTTAAAGCCGCGGTGGATGTGCACCGTGAGGTGGAGGGGGAAGGTCTATCTTTGACTTTTTCAGAGAGTGATTCAAACCCTGACAACACACAAGGCAGTGGGGATGAGGGAAGTGTGCTCCTGGCCAGTCAACCTCAGTCGGACTCAACCATGGATGAGGACTCTCTGAGAAATGTACCCCGCAAAAGGAAAAGATGCAAGGGCCACCAGAGGGGGGGTGTTAACAAGATCCAAAGACCCAATGCCCCAGCTCAGCCCACCATCATAATCCCCGAAGTTATCCCCACCTCACACCCTGTCTTGGTTTTAAATGATCCCCTGTGCCCTCCCCATATCCCCTTTGGGCCCTCGGACCCATGTCCTACCTGTTATAGTAGTGATGATAGCCTGCTGGCCAAAATGGAAGCTTTGTTTAAAACTCTCTTACTTCCCGTACTTGAAAGAACACGTTTGATGACCTTAAAATTGGACGCACTTGAGACTCTTGTAAACACCAATACTGGCTTCTTAAAAAAGATAGTTAACCCTCAAAATGCCTTGGGGAATCTTAGTTCTTCGAGTAATTCCAAAGGTCAGAGAAATGTAACCATAGGTAAACTTCCATCCTTAGCATTTGCTAGACCAGTATCCACTAAGCCTGATCTTAACAAAAACAAGGGCTCAGTGGCAGGGGGGAGTTCTTGTTTACTTTGGTTCCATCAAGAAGGCATTCAGATGTGACACATTTGCCATAAATTCTGAATGGTAGCACTCTAGTTCCTCATTAGATCACTGTAGCAAAGCTACTGCTCACCATGGAAGTCTGCTGCTGGTATTCAAAGTGCATGTTTCAGTCTGCATGTCAGAACTTTTTAATGAAATAGAAGAGGATTTGAGAAGTCAAAATGTGCCCTAAGTTTTCTTTCTGCAACACTAATCATAATTTCTATGGCAAAATGAACCCCCTCATTTTGTTCCTTTGCAAATTAAATGTTTTAAATGTTACCACTTTATTCCAATCAAGATGGCTTCAGGTGTGCCATACCTTTGTCATAAGTAAGACTGTTAGCGCTCTAGTTGTTCTTTAAAACACTCTGGGATTTCTGTCATTGGGCTATACTTGAGCTACATCTCGGTGATATTTGTGCTACATTTGGGCTCTTTTGTCTCTGGTGGCCATCTTGGGAACCTTGTTATGATGATTCCTAATTTCCTCATTTACTGCAGTCTCCTCAGTAGGCATACTGTCAGTTTTTTACTTTGATTCAATGAAGAAGGCATTCAGATGTGTCACACATTTGCTATGAATTCAGAATGTTAGCACTCTAGTCGCTCATTAGATCACTGTAGTAAAGCTACTGCTCACCAGGGAAGTCTGCTGCTGGTATTGAAAGTGCATGTTTCAGTCGGCATGTCAGAATTCTTTAATTAAATAGAAGAGGATTTGAGAAGTCACTCAAAATGTGCCCTAATTTTTCTTTCTGCAACACTAATCATACATTCTATGGCAAAATGAACCCTCTCATTTTGTTCCTTTTTAAATTAAATGTTTTAAATGTTACCACTTTATTCCAATCAAGATGGCTTCAGGTGTGCCATACCTTTGTCATAAGTAAGACTGTTAGCGCTCTAGTTGTTCTTTGGAACGCTCTGGGAAGCTGCAGTAGAACACAAAGGAATCAATTGACAGTCTCTGCCCTTGTTGGACGTACATGTTTTACTGAGAATGTCAGACTTAATTCTCACATGACTGAGAAAGATAATGTGAATTTACAGAAAATATGCTCTCAGTTTAGCTTATAGATCACCCTCCAAACCTCTGTGGGAAAAACATGTGAAAATAGTTTTCTCTCAAACATGATTCATGATATCCCATCAGAAGGCTTTTTCACATGGTAAAATCACCTTAGAACATACCACAATTCCTAAAATGAGTATGGTACCATCAACAAATGATTTATAATGTAACTAAAGTCTTAAAACCTTCTATTAACTGCAATGCTTTTTAATGAGGTGTTATCATGTATATTGGTCCCAAGATGGCTGACAATACTTCTTGGATGAAGTGCTGACAGCCAATCAGATCTCACAATGAGATGTGTGGTTAGGCTCCGGCCAGATATGTATATGATTTTACTTTTGATTTTCACAGGAACTACTGAATGGATTTACACCATATATGCAAAAGGCACATGCCTGACCTGAGGACTACCTCTTTGCCAAATTTCACGTAATTCTGTTCAGCAGTTCGGGCTTTACCTTCGACTAAAGGTCCTATGGAAAAATGCATGGGGAAAACGCGTTTTGGGACCCCCCCCTTTTTCCTCGCCCCCCGCTTGACGAATCACCCCGAGACTTTCAGGGTAGGAGCTGAACGGAGCGCCCCATTTGTTTTGAAAATTTCGCGATGATTCGTCAACCGGCGCCAAAGTTATTCAAAATAGAATTTTGAGATTTCCTATGGAAACTAGGTTGTAACTATAACTATCTACTGGCGACCGCCAGTAGATAATATATATATATATGTATAGATATATTCTCAGCACCCTATCCTTCTTTTTTACCCTCCTGAAAAACAAAGGTGTGCCATTCACCATGCCAGGCACACGTTTTCCTACAGCGTACTGATGTTCAAAAATCCACTTTGAAAAATAATTGACTTTTCACTATTTTCTTTATTTTTTTAGCTATCACAGCACTCCTAGATGCGCCTATCACCGTAGCAGGCACTACATTTCAATTTGGTGTGCTTATCACTGCAGCCTAACATAGGCATTAATGCTTAATTTAATGCATTTATCAAGCTGGTGTCTACAGTAGGCACAGGTGTGCCTATCACAGCTGATGAAGAAACAACTGGGAGCATTTAGTGCAATATCTCACCCCCGCAAAGATTCTGACTTCACTTGAAGCACAGCCACGTTCGACAGAAAGACAAAAGTAACCGAAATGCTGCCCTCAACACTTCATTAAACCAATGATGTAATAAACAAGGCAACACCTCAGTACACAACCAATTCAGTGGTATAAGCCCGGGACAGAGCCCAATATACAAAGATGGCAATCTACAGTCACTACATAACAATAAGGGGTCGATTCCGATTCTGGTTGGACAGCCCTCTGAGAGCTGTCCGTAGCCTTACCTCATGACCGACTCGTACCAGGAGCCGGTCTGTCCAGACGATGAAGTACGATGCGCAAAACAGCTACAAATCTGTCCGACATGTAGGCAGTGAGTCCAGCAGCAATTCCCGTACGAGCCGTACCTCCGAACGCCGCTTTGAGTCGCCCGGAAGCAGTTCCCACAGCAGTTACCATCCGGACAAGTACGATGGGGAAATCATACGCGCTGGAAGGGTCAACACTAGCAGCACGTCACAGCATCCGGTAGATCTGTGTATCAGGTCCGATTCACGCCACGACACGATCCACGGCTACGAGACGGACCAAATCTCAATGTGTACTAGATGGAGCAAAGAGCAGCAAGTACGAGATGAATCAACGATAAATTCCATCGCGCAGGTCGTCCCAGTACTGTATATATATTACCGGATCAGGGACAGACGTGCCCATCGCAGATGGTAAGTCCGACACACCCACAAACCAACGTCACGCACACATGAAATGCCCCACACACATAGGGGGTGACATCACTTTCACCAGCAACAGCAATATTACAGGGGTAGCATGTTCCTCACTACCAGCAGTCCCCACACCAGGGGGGGTGCCCATCACCACTATCCTCCTCACTTATATGGGCCTGTATGCCCTGCAACACTACCCTACACTACCCTCCCCACTCATAGCAGGATGTATGTCCTGCCCCACTACCACCAACTCATAGGGGGCTGTATGCCCTGCACCACTAACCCCAACTCATAGGGGGATGTATATCCTGCCCCACTACCCCCAACTCATAGGGGGATGAATGTCCTGCATCACTACCCCCAACTCATAGGGGGATGTATGTCCTGCACCACTACCCCCATCACATAGGGGGCTGTATGCCCTGCAACACTACTCCCATCTCATAGGGGGATGTATGTCCGGCACCACTACCCCCCATCACGTAGGGGGCTGTATGCTCTGCACCACTACCCTCCACTACCCTCCCCACTCATAAGGGGCTGTATGCCCTGCAACACCACCCTCCACTATCCTCCCCATTCATAGGGGGATGTATGTCCTGCACCACTACACCCATCACATAGGGGGCTGTATGCCCTGCCCCACTACCACCAACTCATAGGGGAATGTATGTCCTGCACCACTACCCCCAACTCATAAGGGGATATATTTCCTGCACCACTACCCCCATCACATAGGGGGCTGTATGCCCTGCAACCTTACCACCAACTCATATAGGGGGTGTATGTCCTGCACCACTACCCCTAACTCATAGGGGGATGTATGTCCTGCACCACTACCCCTAACTCATAGGGGGATGTATACCCTGCAACACTACCCTCCACTACCCTCCCCACTCATAGGGGGATGTATGTCCTGCCCCACTACCACCAATTCATAGGGGGGGATGTATGTCTTGCCCCACTACCCCCAAGTCATAGGGGAATGTATGTCCTGAAACACTACCCTCATCACTTAGGGGGCTGAATGCCCTGCAACACTATCCTCCACTACATGCCCCACTCATAGGGGGTGTATGCCCTGCAACACTACCATCCACTACCCTCCCCACTCACAGGGGGATGTATGTCCTTCCCCACTACCCCCAACTTATAGGGGGATGTATGTCCTGCACTACTACCCCCATCACATAGGGGGCTGTATGTCCAGCAACACTACCCTCAACTACCCTCCACACTCATAGGGGGATGTATGTCCAGCCCCACTACCACCAACAAATAGGGGAATGTATGTCCTGCACCACTACCCCCATCACATAGGGGGCTGTATGCCCTGCAACACTACCCTTCACTACCCTCCTCACTCATAGGGAGATGCATGTCCTGCCCCACTACCCCTAACTCATAGGGGGCTGTATGTCCTGCACCACTACGCCCATCACACAGGGGGCTGTATGCCTTGCAACACTACCCTCAACTCATAGGGGGATGTATGTCCTGCCCCACTACTACCAACTCATAGGGTGATGTATGTCCTGCACCACTACCCCCAACTCATAGGGGGATGTATGTACTGCACCACTACCCCCCCTATCACATAGGGGTCTGTATGTCCTGCAACACTACCCCCAACTCATAGGGGGATGTATGTCCTGCACCACTACCGCATCACATAGGTGGCTGTATGCCCTGCAACACTATCCCCAACTCATAGGGGATGTAAGGCCCGCCCCACTACCCCCAACTCATAGGGGGATGTATGCCCTGCAACACTACCCTCCCCACTCATAGGGGGATGAATGTCCTGCATCACTACCATCAACTCATAGGGGGATGTATGTCCTGCACCACTACCCCCAACTCATAGGGGGATGTATGTCCTGCACCACTACCCCCATCACATAGGGGGCTGTATGCCCTGCAACACTACCTCCAACTCATAGGGGGATGTATGTCTGGCACCACTACCCCCATCAAATAGGGGCTGCATGCTCTGCAACACTACCCTCCACTACCCTCCCCACTCATAGGGGGCTGTATGCCGTGCAACACTACCCTCCACTACCCTCCCCATTCATAGGGGGGTGTATGTCCTGCACCACTACACCCATCACATAGGGGGCTGTATGCCCTGCCCCACTACCACCAACTCATAGGGGAATGTATGTCCTGCACCACTACTCCCATCACATAGGGGGCTGTATGCCCTGCAACACTACCCCCAACTCATTTTTGGATGTATGTCCTGCACCACTACCCAGCCATCACATAGGGGGTGTATGCCCTGCAACATTACCACCAACTCATAGGGGGATGTATGTCCTGCACCACTACCCCTAACTCATAGGGGGATGTATACCCTGCAACACTAGCCTCCCCACTCATAGGGGTATGTATGTCCTGCCCCACTTCCACCAACTCATAGGGGGGATGTATGTCTTGCCCCACTACCCCCACCTCATAGGGGGATGTATGTCCTGAAACACTACCCTCATCACTTAGGGGGCTGAATGCCCTGCAACACTATCCTCCACTACACGCCCCACTCATAGGGGGATGTATGTCCTTCCCCATTAACCCCAACTTATAGCGGGATGTATGTCCTGCACCACTACCCCCCATCACATAGGGGGCTGTATGTCCTGCAACACTACCCTCCACACTCATAGGGGGATGTATGTCCTGCCCCACTACCACCAACTCATAGGGGAATGTATGTCCTGCACCACTACCCTCATCACATAGGGGGCTGTATGCCCTGCAACACTACCCTCCACTACCCTCCTCACTCATAGGGAGATGTATGTCCTGCCCCACTACCCCTAACACATAGGGGGCTGTATGCCTTGCAACACTACCTTCAACTCATAGGGGATGTATGTCCTGCCCCACTACTACCAACTCATAGGGGGATGTATGTCCTGCACCACTACCCCCAACTCATAGGGGCATGTATGTACTGCACCACTACCCCCCCTATCACATAGGGGGCTGTATGCCTTGCAACACTACCCTCAACTCATAGGGGATGTATGTCCTGCCCCACTACTACCAACTCATAGGGGAATGTATGTCCTGCACCACTATCCCCAACTCATAGGGGCATGTATGTACTGCACCACTACCCCCCCTATCACATAGGGGTCTGTATGTCCTGCATCACTACCCCCAACTCATAGGGGGATGTCTGTCCTGCACCACTACACCATCACATAGGGGGCTGTATGCCCTGCAACACTATCCCCAACTCATAGGGGGATGTAAGGCCCGCCCCACTACCCCCAACTCATAGGGGGATGTATGCCCTGCAACACTACCCTCCACTACCCTCCCCACTCATAGGGGGATGTATGTCCTGCACCACTACCACCAACTCATAGGGGGATATATGTCCTGCCCCACTACCACCAACTCATAGGGGAATGTATGTCCTGCACCACTACCCCATCACATAGGGGGCTGTATGCCCTGCAACACTACCTTCCACTACCCTCCCCACTCATAGGGGGCTGTATGCCCTGCAACACTACCCTCCCCCCTTAAAGGGGGATATATATCCTGTCCCACTACCCCCAAATCATAGTGGGATGTATGTCCTGCACCACTACCCCACCCATCACATAGGGGATGCATGCCCTGCAATACTACCCTCCACTATCCTCCCCATTCATAGGGGGATGTATGTCCTAGCCCACTACCACCAACTCATAGGGGGCTGTATGCCCTGCACCACTACCCCCAACTCATAGGGAGATGTATGTCCTGCCCCACTACCCCCAACTCATAGGGGGATGTTTGCCCTGCAACACTACCCTCCACTACGCTCACCCCTCATAGGGGGATGTATGTCCTGTCCCACTACCCCCAAATCATAGTTGGATGTATGTCCTGCACCACTACCCCCATCACATAGGGGACTGTATGCCCTGCAACACTACCCTCCACTACCTTCCCCACTCATAGGGAGATGTATGTCCTGCCCCACTACCCCCAACTCATAGGGGGCTGTGTGCCCTGCACCACTACCCCCTACTCATAGGGGGATGTATGTCCTGCACCACTACCCCCATCACATAGGGGGCTGTATACCCTGCAAAACTACCCCCAACTCATAGGGGGATGCATGTCCTGCCCCACTACCCCCAACTCAAAGGGGGATGTATGTCCTGCCCCACTACTACCAACTCATAGGGGGATGTATGTCTTGCACCACTACCCCCAACTCATAGGGGGATGTATGTCCTGCACCACTACCCTCATCCCATAGGGGCCTGTATGCCCTGCAAAACTACCCCCAACTCATAGGGGGATGCATGTCCTCCCCTACTACCCCCAACTCATAGGGGGAGGTATGCCCTGCAACACTACCCTCCACTACCCTCCCCACTCATAGGGGGATGTATGTCCTGCCCCACTACCACCAACTCATAGGGGATGTGTGTCCTGCCCCACTACCACCAACTCATAGGGGGTTGTATGCCCTGCAACACTACCTTCCACTCATAGAGGGCTGTATGCCCTGGAACACAACTCTCCACTACCCTCCCCACTCCTAGGGGGATGTATGTCCTGCCCCACTACCCCCAACTCATCGTGGGATGTATGTCCTGCACCACTACCCCAATCACATAGGGGGTTGTATGCCCTGCAACACTACCTTCCACTACCCTCCCCACTCGTAGGGGGATGTATGTCCTGACCCACTACCACCAACTCATAGGGGGCTGTATGCCCTGCACCACTACCCCCAACTCACAGGGGGATGTATGTCCTGCCCCACTACCCCCAACTCATAGGGGGCTGTATGCCCTGCACCACTACCCCCAACTCATAGGGGATTGTACGCCCTGTCTCACTACCACCAACTCATAGGGAGATGTATATCTTGCACCACTACCCCCTACTCATAGAGAGATGTATGTCCTGCACCACTACCCCCATCACAAAGGGGGCTTTATGCCCTGCAAGACTACCCCCAACACATAGAGGGATGTATGTCCTGCACCACTACCCCCCCATCACATAGGGGGCTGTGTGCCCTGCAACACTACCCTCAAGTCAAAGGGTGATATAAGTCCTCCACCACTACCCCCAACTCATAGGGGAATGTATGCCCTGCAACACTACCCTCCACTACCTTCACCACTCATAGGGGGATGTATGTCCTGCCCCACTACCCCCAACTCATAGAGGGATGTATGTCCTGCACCACTGCCCTCCCCACTCATAGGGGGTGGTATGCTCTGCAACACTACCCTCAACTACTCTCCCCACTTATAGGGGGATGTATGTCCAGGCCCACTACCCCCAACTCACAGGGGGATGTATGTCCTGCACCACTACCCCCCATCACATAGGGGGCTGTATGCCCTGCCCCACTACCACCAAATCATAGGGGGATGTATGTCCTGCACCACTACCCCCAACTCATAGGGGGATGTATGTCCTGCACCACTACCCTCCACTACCCTCCCCACTCATAGGGGGATGCATGTTCTGCCCCACTGCCACCTACTCATAGGGGGGATGTATGTCCTGCCCCACTACCCCCAACTCATAGGGGAATGTATGTCCTGAAACACTACCCCCATCACCTAGGGGGCTGTATGCCCTGCAACACTACCCTCCACTATCCGCCCCACTCATAGGGGGCTGTATGCCCTGCAACACTACCCTCCCAACTCCTAGGGTGATGTATGTCCTGCACCACTACCCCCAACTCATAGGGGAATGTATGCCCTGCAACACTACCCTCCACTACCCTCCCCACTCATAGGGAGATGTATGTCCTGCCCCACTACCCCCAACTCATCGTGGGATGTATGTCTTGCACCACTACCCCAATCACATAGGGGGTTGTATGCCCTGCAACACTACCCTCCACTACCCTCCCCACTCGTAGGGGGATGTATGTCCTGACCCACTACCACCAACTCATAGGGGGCTGTATGCCCTGCACCACTACCCCCAACTCACAGGGGGATGTATGTCCTGCCCCACTACCCCCAACTCATAGGGGGCTGTATGCCCTGCACCACTACCCCCAACTCATAGGGGATTGTACGCCCTGTCTCACTACCACCAACTCATAGGGAGATGTATATCTTGCACCACTACCCCCTACTCATAGGGGGGTGTATGTCCTGCACCACTACCCTCCCCACTCATAGGGGGCGGTATGCTCTGCAACACTACCCTCGACTACTCTCCCCACTCATAGGGGGATGTATGTCCAGGCCCACTACCCCCAACTCACAGGGGGATGTATGTCCTGCACCACTACCCCCCATCACATAGGGGGCTGTATGCCCTGCCCCACTACCACCAAATCATAGGGGGATGTATGTCCTGCACCACTACCCCCAACTCATAGGGGGATGTATGTCCTGCACCACTACCCTCCACCACCCTCCCCACTCATAGGGGGATGCATGTTCTGCCCCACTGCCACCTACTCATAGGGGGGATGTATGTCCTGCCCCACTACCCCCAACTCATAGGGGAATGTATGTCCTGAAACACTACCCCCATCACCTAGGGGGCTGTATGCCCTGCAACACTACCCTCCCAACTCCTAGGGTGATGTATGTCCTGCACCACTACCCCCAACTCATAGGGGAATGTATGCCCTGCAACACTACCCTCCACTACCCTCCCCACTCATAGGGAGATGTATGTCCTGCCCCACTACCCCCAACTAATAGAGGGATGTATGTCCTGCACCACTACCCCCATCATATAGGGGGCTGTATGCCCTACATCACTACCATCCACTACCCTTCCCACTCATAGGGGGCTTTATGGCCTGCAACACTATCCTCCACAACCCTCCGCACTCATAGGGGGATGTATGTCCATCCCCACTACCCCCAACTCATAGGGGGAGGTATGTCCTGCACCACTACCCCTAACTCATAGGGGGGTGTAGGCCGTGCAACACTACCCCCAACTCATAGGGGGATGTATGTCTGGCACCTCTGCCCCCAACTCATAGTGAGATGTATACCCTGCAACACTACCCTCCACTACCCTTCCCACTCATAGGGGGATGTATGTCCTTCCCCACAACCACCAACTCATGGGGGAGATGTATGTCCTGCCCCACTACCCCCAACTCATAGGGGAATGTATGTCCTGCACCACTACCCCATCACATAGGGGGCTGTATGCCCTGCAACATTACCCTCCACTACCCTTCCCACTCATAGGGGGATGTATGTCCTGCCCCACAACCACCAACTCGTAGGGGAGATGAATGTCCTGACCCACTATGCCCAACTCATAGGGGGATGTATGTCCTGCACCACTACCCCATCACATAGGGGGCTGTATGCCATGCAACACTACCCCCAACTCATAGGGGAATGTATGTCCTGCAACACTACCCCCATCACCTAGGGGGCTGTATGCCCTGCAACACTACCCTCCTCACTCGTAGGGGGCTGTATGCCCTGCAACACTACCCTCCCAACTCCTAGGGTGATGTATGTCCTGCACCACTACCCCCAACTCATAGGGGAATGTATGCCCTGCAACACCACCCTTCACTACCCTCCCCACTCATAGGGGGATGTATGTCCTGCACCACTACCCCCAACTAATAGAGGGATGTATGTCCCGCACCACTTCCCCCATCATATAGGGGGCTGTATGCCCTGCATCACTACGCTCCCCACTCATAGGGGGCTGTATGGCCTGCAACACTACCCTCCACTACCCTCCGCACCCATAGGGGGATGTATGTCCAGCCCCACTACCCTTCCCAGTCATAGGGGGATGTATGTCCTGCCACATGACCACCAACTCATAGGGGAGATGTATGTCCTGCCCCACTACCCCCAACTCATAGGGGAATGTATGTCCTGCACCACTACCACCAACTCATAGTGGGATGTATACCCTGCAACAGTACCCTCCACTACCCTTCCCACTCATAGGGGGCTGTATGCCCTGCCCAACTACCACCAAATCATAGGGGGATGTATGTCCTGCACCACTATCCCCAACTCATAGGGGGATGTATATCCTGCACCACTACCCCATCACATAGGGGGCTGTATGCCCTGCAACACTACCCCCAACTCATAGGGGAATGTATGTCCTGCACCACTACCCCATCACATATAGGGGGTGTATGCCCTGCAACATTACTCCCAACTCATAGGTTGATGAATGTCCTGCACCACTACCCCCAACTCATAGGGGTATGTATTCCCCGCAACACAACCTCCACTTCCCTCCCCACTCAAAGGGGATGTATGTCCTGCCCCACTACCACCAACTCATAGGGGGGATGTATGTCCTGCCCCACTACCCCCAACTCATAGGGGAATATATGTCCTGCAACACTACCCCCATCACATAGGGGGCTGTATGCCCTGCAACACTACCCTCCACTACCCGCCCCACTCATAGGGGCTGTATGCCCTGCAGCACTACCCTCCCAACTCCTAGGGTGATGTATGTCCTGCACCACTACCCCCAACTCATAGGGGAATGTATGCCCTGCAACACTACCCTCCACTACCCTCCCCACTCATAGGGGGATGTATGTCCTGCCCCACTACCCCCATCTAATAGAGGGATGTATGTCCTGCACCACAACCCCCATCACATAGGGGGCTGTATGCCCTGCATCACTACCCTCCACTACTCTCCCCACTCATAGGGGGCTGTATGTCCTGCACCACTACCCCCATCACATAGGGGGCTGTATGCCCTGCCCCACTACCACCAAATCATAGGGGGATGTATGTCCTGCACCACTACCCCATCACATAAGGGGCTGTATGCCCTGCACCACTACCCCCAACTCATAGGTGGATGTATGTCTAGCACCTCTACCTCCATCACATGGGGGGATGTATGTCCTACACCACTACCCCCAACTCATAGGGGGATGTATGTCCTGCACCACTACCCCCCCATCACATAGCGGGCCGTATACCGTGCAACATTACCCTCCACTACCCTTCCCACTCATAGGGGGATGTATGTCCTGCCCCACGACCACCAACTCGTAGGGGAGATGTATGTCCTGCCCCACTACCCCCAACTCATAGGGGAATGTATGTCCTGCAACACTGCCCCCATCACATAGGGGGCTGTATGCTCTGCAACACGACCCCCAACTCATAGGGGGATGTATGTCCTGCCCCACTACTACCAACTCATAGGGGGATGTATGTCCTGCACCACTACCCCCAACTATCATAGAGGGATGTATGTCCTGCACCACTACCCCCATCACATAGGGGGCTGTATGCCCTGCAACACTGCCCCCAACTCATAAGGGGATGTATGTCCTGCACCACTATCCCCAACTCATAGAGGGATGTATGTCCTGCACCACTACCCCCATCACATAGGGGGCTGTATGCCCTGCAACACTGCCCCCAACTCATAAGTGGATGTATGTCCTGCACCACTACCCCACATCACCTAGGGGGCTGTATGCCCTGCAACACTACCCCCAACTCATAGGGGGATGTATGTCTTGCCCCACTACCCCCAACTCATAGGGGAATGTATGCCCTGCAACTCTACCCTCCACTACCCTCCCCACTCATAGGGGGATGTATGTCCTGCCCCACTACCCTCAACTCATAGTGCGATGTATGTCCTGCACCACTACCCCCATCACATAGGGGGCTATATGCCCTCCACTACTCTCCCCACTCATAGGGGGATGTATAAACTGCAACAATACCCCCAACGCATGTGGGAATGTATATCCTGCCCCACTAACCCCAACTCATAGGGGGATGTATGCCCTGCAACACTTCCCTCCACTACCCTCCCCACTCATAGGTTGACCAAGTAAACCATCCCCCTAACATCTTGGCAAGATCATATGTGTGTGTGCACAAAATGGGCTCAACCCAGATCCTGGCAGTGAACATACAATGTGACTCACATCACATGTCTGCACAAATGCTTGATATGGGGTTACAAAAACACGATTACTAGGATCATTGTGGTAATGGGGTCAAAACCCCACATCACTACAGTTAGCCAAAGGTGAGTGTGGGGTCCAAAAAACCTGCACTGTTGGATGACTGTTGTAAAGGGATCTAAAACCCCCATCACTACAGTGACGAAAAGGTGAGTGTGGACATAACAATAGCAGCATCACCAGACCAGCAGTTGTGACCACTGGACCCAACACCTCAACCAATGTAGTGGCAATGTGGTGGTTGTGTCACATACAAACATAGGTACGAGAGGCAAAGAATGCTGTGTAGCACAACAACTCCCTCTGCCATGTGCAGACAAGCATTGGCCATGACCCCTGACAATGCCAACAGCGCACAATCAGACTATGTGATAAGAGAGCATCATGATGCATACACACATATCTCTATGAACAGACACACAAACTGCAGAATCTTGTGGAGACTGTCGATGTTATGTGACAAAGTCACATACCACAACAGCAATGAGACATACCAAACATGATCTATGTGCAGGATGATGATCTACAAGATGCATGGACATCAGGGACAAACCCCCAAACAACATCCCCCCAATGGAACACTGAAGCCATACCAATGCTGAGGCGCAGATGCACAAACACAGACAGGCAGCCACACGCTGCATATCACACACAACATGTGTGTGTGTGTCTCAGTGTCCCCAGGCTAGTACACAACGCATGACGGTGGGCTGAACTACAATGACACACATGTGTACACAATGCCATACAAAAGTTATTCCTTAACTGGGCACACCTTTGTGGGCAAGCAGGCATTGTCAGGTGAATGGGACCACAAAGGATTCATGTGACACAAGGCGAGTGGAACAGCAACCAACACAGCAAGAGACCGACCCAACACAGCACGACACTCTAGTACCCTAATTTGTGGTGACATTAGCCTGTACGCCAATCCCACTGTCATGATGAAGCAAATGTAGACACATTCCAATATAGGAGCAATGACCCTGATGATAGGGAGTAGTCACACACACATACAAGTGAGCCTCTCACTGACAGATACCACATAGGGAAAACAACATGATGTTGGTAACACATAAGTGCCAATGGGAATCCAAAATGTGTCCCACATGCATCGAACAACATTCCTGGAATTTACGACTGAAACAGCCAGGGATGACAACGTAATGACCAGTAGTTTATCATACACCTCCATCCCAGAAAAGGCAGGGCAAAGAAGTTAGATAAACACAAACCATGTCAGCAAGTCAACCAAACAGGTACATCTGTCTGGAACACAGTCTGCGTCCAAAAAAGGGAAGTGAACACACACAGACATGCTCACACAACACACACCATGTGCCAAGGCAATGTCACGGAATGACACAATGCCATGAGGGGACTCCACTCCTAGGGAAGGTCAGCTGTGCCAAACTTTGTCTGTGCAGGCTTCTGTCATGCCAGCACAACACTTGCCCAATGATTCAACAATAAAAACACAAGAAAGGCTCTGGTCACAGAAGCTTGTGTACGGGAGTCTTCCTCCAGTCATATGCACTTATGCAATACACATGTTGAGCAAGTTGGCCTGATGACCGACTTACATGAAGGAGAGTTTGTGATCTCGATATGTGAATTCAGGATGGATACGCTATTTGAAAAAGGGATATTACGAAGATTTATAAAAACGTGAATTCCACCCGTGCCTGTCGTGGGGAAAACAGATTTGAGTTGTGATATTGATGAAATAGAAGCTTCAGTGTGACTCCAGATAGGGATACGATACAAAGGTACACGGAGCATATGTGTAGACAAAATAGCGAATGGATAGTGGCCCCTACATAATTGAGAAGAAAATAGAAGGTGCTATCTGCTGGATACGGGCATATCGTTATACAGAGTATTATTGTGGTCGCTGTTTTGTGTAATATCAGCAGGTATTTCACTCCAGTACCAGATTTATATGCAGAAATCCCAGGTTTTGGGAATCTTGGATGTGATAAGTGGCGGGTCCTGATGAAGGTGGCTTCTACGTCTTCTTACGCCACCGAAACGCGTTGACCGAGTCCTCTTTAAATTCTACTATATTTTTTTAGTAGTTCCTTTTAGGGTCACAGAAACTGTAACCAACCTAAAAGCGTTAACTGGGATAGCTACATAGATTTATATATGGGATGTGTATGGTATGTGTATATATGAGTGATTTGGGTTCTCTACCTGGGTTTTGTTTAGAAAAATAATTCTGTATTAGGGATTTGATGTAAATAATAGAAATATATAATTTTGATAATGTTACAAATGAATATTGACAAAACAAAAAGGATAATTTCATAATAAATGAATATTGACAAAAAAAGGATAATTTCAAAACAAAATAAATAAGAGTAAAGAAATAAATTATAGTAGTAAATTGATTTTTTTGCTCAAAAGCCCATGTTTCTTCACATGTTTTCAATAGTAGTTTGAAAATTACAAGAAATAATATACAGGTCGTGAGGGAGCTTTCTTTGTTGGACGGAATGACACAATGCCATGAGGGGACTCCACTCCTGGGGAAGGTCAGCTGTGACAAACTTTGTCGGTGCAGGCTTCTGTCATGCCAGCACAACACTTGCCCAATGATTCAACAATCAAAACACAAGAAAGGCTCTGGTCACAGAAGCTTGCGTACGGGAGTATTCCTCCAGTCATTTACACTTATGCAATACACATGAAGGGCAAGTTAGCCTGATGACACAGATGATTTGTGTACCATGGATGCACAAACATGCCTGTCCAGTGGAGATGGTCCGAGTCAGGTATTCTTCCTATGTGCCCAAATGTAAGCACAACCTATGCAAAAGATGTGACGTAGCAAAGCCAAAGAGAAAATCCTGGTTACAACATTTTGCCATCATCACACCCTGAAATTGCAGCTAAGGATTCATGGATACAGATCAGAAAAGTACACATATTCCATGGACCACATGGAGTACATCACATCAACAAATCATTGTGTAATACCTTTGAAACACCTGTACAACAGCAAGTCCATGACACTCATCATCAACATCATGTACGTTTGAACCAACAACACTGGATATCAACAATTGACTTTATTGGGGACATAACTCTTTGAAACCGTTTAGTCACAATGTCAAAAGGCCAATGGCCAGTACATATCAGGAGTCTGCCCAGGGTGAGTTGTGACAAGTAGTCACCCATTGCTTGCATGCACTACTATGGGCAGGGAACATCTCCCCTTGGAGGGGCATAGACAGTGGCAGGCCAGGCACCGCAGGGACAGGATCAGGGGACAGCAGAATGGGGTAGGGGAGGGCTGGTGGATACAGGAGTGTCACTGGCAACTGCAGTGGAGGTGTTTGACACAGTGGGTGCCGACACCACGGCAGGGGCCAAATCCAATGGGGTGGGTGCTGTCACCACTGCAGGGCTCAAGTCCCACGTGCTTGTTACCGGCACCACCGCAGTGGGCAGGTCAGATGTTTGAGATGGGGTTTCCACTGCAGTGCCAAATTCCAAAGGAGTGTCATGGGGCTCAGGTGAGGTGGGCAGGACAGGGGGGGGGGCACAGTCCCAGCATCAGTGGCAGGAACAGGCTGAGCATGTGAGGTGGGGTGGAAGTGCATGTGGTGGGGGGAGGGCCTAAGCATTTTTGGGATATGGTATTGGTGTGTGGGGGAACCAGGGGCAGGGTGTGGTGGAGGGACCTGTGGAGTGGAGCCTTGGGGCTGCAGGACAGAGACTGTGTCATTGAGCAGCAAGATTGGGGGGGGGTCTTGCGCTTCCTGCTCCGGGGGGACTTGCGGAGTGTCTGTGCGCCTGGGGGAGGGTGTCTGTGTGGCAGTGGAACTCCCCCTGTGTGTGGTGACTTCCTCTTCTCCTTGTGCGTTGGAGCAGATAGATCGGTGGGGGAGAGGCCAAGGTCACAGAGGAAGAGCTGCTTTCAAGGGGGGGTTGTAGGTGAGACAGGGAGGGAGAGGCATCTGAGGTCTGTGGAGTGCTTGTAGATGCCTGTTTGTGTGTCTGTGACCCATCCCCTGTGTGTGTGTGCCATCAGTCCCCAGAATGTGTGTGCCTGTGGCTTTTGATTTTGACTTTCGTGGTTGTGTGCTGCTTGTGTCTGTCGTGGTGCGTGCCGGTGCCGGTGTGTGTGTGCGTTGGACAGGTAGGGTAGTAGGGACTGTGGATGTGGCAGATGTAGGAGGGGTGAGGGACTGCTGGAGAAGGGACACTGCTGCCGTCTGTGTGGAGGCCATGGACTGAATGGTCCGAGGTAGTACAGACATGTTGGATGAGATGCCCTCCATAAAGGACACCAGTTGATTCAACAGAGTGGTGTGGAAATGGAAGACACTCAGCATCGCTGTCTGCCCTACATGGATCTGCTTCAGTAAGTCCACAGACTCCACACTCAGGGCAGCAGGGGAGACAGGGGCAGGGGAGGCGGTGCCAGGACCAAAGGAGACATGTTCCTTAACACAGGGGCCTCCACAGACATCTGGGATGGGAGCAGATGGGAGGGTGGAGATGTTGGTGGTGGCATGGACAGACTTGCTAGGTGTTGGCTGTGGTCTGCTGACACCCACCTCCACAAGGGAGTCCACACTGGAGATGCTGTGTTCCTCACCCGAGGTAGTCATAGATGAGGTATCCTCTGTGTGGCTCCCCTTACCCTCTGTGCCACTGGGTCCCTCCAACTCATCTGAAGCGGACCCAGTCTGGCTCTGCGTCTCCTCTTGGTCCATGGAGCTGTCTCCTCCAGTAGCCGTAGATGTATCTGCAATCAATCGGGATCAACATATCCACATCAGTCACCTGTTTCACCTGACACATCACCGTCAGTACAGCACATCACAGAGGACGCCTTTGCATCAAGTGGCAGATATTGCAAAAAGGGCAGACATTTCTTGGAAATGACACCTGTCAGTCTCCCAGTCAACCATGCCCCTCATATTCTGCCCCTCCATGTTCCCATCTGTCTGGCGCATGTAGTATGCCACTTCCCATATGTGGGCACATGCACCACATAGACATGTCTCAGAACTGCATACATTGTGATTGAAAGCTGCCAGTACACACACATCCCATCTCCTGCCACTGACTCAGTACATGTGTCAGGAGGATTAGGGATGGCCAAAATCATTGTCAGTGAAATGAATATGCTTCATTCATAAGACACCATGAGGTGCACATGTCTTGATGGTCAATGCAACAATAGAGTGCATGCTGTACAACTGAACGTACTGCGGGATACACATCAGCAAGTGGGATACCATGCTACGGCCCAGTATGGCTAAGCAGACATCACTGGCTTCAGTCTCAGGGGCAGTGCATCCAAAATTAAACAGTCTGCACTGTGTCACAATCATTAACATTTATGAGAATGTAAGCCCTGCAGCTGTCAAGTGCACAGGTACCCCCACTGCTACCCACATCTTCAGGCATCTGATGATCACACGTAATACAAATGCAACAGTTGAGTGACTGCAAGCACCAATATGTAAGCATGATGACATCACAGCATGATTAGAACGAATTGAGGCAGCCCGCACTGTGATGTATAATCCAACATTATGCACCGTCAAGTGATTAAACACCTATGCATTGACCCATTGTGATGATCCATTAGCCACACCTCAGCTAGCTGCACAGACCAAAATGAACAACACCACAGGAGTCTAAGAGGGTAGGGCACTCCACAATGACACCGATGAAGACACCATATTGCACATTTCACAATGCCCAAAATGTAGGCTGACACACAGGAGTAGAACAGAGTGTACTCATGTACGGAGTAGGCATACCTGACCAGGAACATGTGCAACATTTGATTACCCTGGACACCAGGCATGTGTCCATGCATGTGTGAAACACATGATGTAGATTCTTCTGATGCCCCTTAAATGTCATACCTGCTGCATGGCTGTGTAGCAAATACCCCTGGCACATATGGTGTGCCAAAACATCAATTATAACACATATCAATTGCCCACACAGGGTACATGTCTGTTTGCTGGCAATGTGCAGCCACATGGGAATCATTAGCCTCACTCATGAAGACGAAACAAAGCACCTGTAGCAGATCCTGTTCACAACCTTAAGTTTGGACAACAGCAGGGACACACAACCCAAGTTACACAAGTCACAGACTGAAAGGGGCACACCTGTGTATCATATGAGGATGGCCCATGACCTAATTTGGGCACATGACTCCTGTACAAGCAGACAGGAGATCTGTGGAAGTGTAACCAGGATGAAGGAGTGCAAAGAGCATGTGAGACATAGTACACAAAGAATGCATGCACTTACCCCCTCCTTGCTGCTGTCTGGCCTTCAACTGCCCATCCAGGTCTGGGAAGACCACTGCCAGAATCCGGAGCATGTGGGGGGTCAGTGTACGTCGTCCACCTCTTCTGCGAGGAGGCAACAGCTTCAGCTGGACTCTGGCAATCCTCTGGGTCCAGCCACGAAGGTCCTGCTAGCTCTTCTGGCATGTGCGGATGCGGCGTCTGTAGACCCCCACAGAACGAACAGCCCAGGCAATGGTCAGCCAGATCTCCTGCTTCTGATGGGCATAAACCTGTGAGGATGACAAGGATGAAAAAGTACATTACCACACATGCCACATGTTTGTGCATCACACAGTTGGATATACATGTCTTTCTTGCAAAGACATATGATGGACACAGGTAGTGCAAATATGGTGATTGACAGTTGTCCTGCATTGTTCAAAATGGAAACATTGCCTGAGTATTACAACCATGTGAAAAGTGCTCTTTTCATGCACAGTACCTGTCCAGTACAGGTACCTACACACCTTGGGGGTAACAACTACTCAGTGAGCATGCTAGACACTGGGGAACACAATGTAATTGGTGCCAGTCAGACAACATACACAATGAAAAAGGGATATGGAGTGCAGACTCACTTGCTCCCCTGGCTTCCCATACAGCTTGCTGTACTGTGAAAGGAGGCTGTCCAGCAGGGCCTTGTTCTCCTCCTCTGTGAAGGCTGTGTCCCTCTCCACAGTATGTGCCATTCTTGGAGCCAGAGGATGCAGAGACAGCAGCAGTGGTAGCAGGGATGTCACTCCGGTGCATGTAGTGCAGGCAAGTGAGCTCCCAGGGGAACAGACAGCCTTATATCTGTGCTTCAGAGGCAGATTCAGTCCCATGTGTCATAAGCAATAGGTCCGACACATTTGCATCCTATGAATCTGGCTAATCCATCACATTGCACGCCTCTTACACGCCTTCCGCATCATTTGAAATATGAAAAAGCATTGCACTGACGAGCCTGATACATTGTTGCAGGCAGCCAACATTTTTTCAAGAAACCGATTCGTACCGGGCTCGAATCCGTGTCAGTCCCCATAGAAGTCAATGTGCAAGGCGTGTGTGCAGGGTGTGCGTGCGGCTCCTTCCCTAGGTGTCCGATGCATCTTTCGAATCTGTCACCCGCGTCAGTCCCCATAGATGTCCATGTGCAGGGCGTGCGTGCGGCTCCTTTCCTAGGTGTCCGACGTGTCTTTCGAATCGGTCACCCACATCAGTCCCAATAGATGTCCATGTGCAAGGCGTGCGTGCAGAGCGTGCGTGCAGCTCCTTCCCTAGGTGTCCGATGCATCTTTCGAATCGGTCACCCGCGTCAGTCCCCATAGATGTTCATGTGCAGGGTGGACGTGTGGCTCCTTCCCTAGGTGTCCGACACGTCTTTCGAATTGGTCACCCACGTCAGTCCCCATAGATGTCCATATGCAAGGCGTGCGTGCAGGGCGTGCTTGTGGCTCCTTCCCTAGGTGTCCGCCGCGTCTTTCAAATCGGTCACCCACTTCAGTCCCCACAGATGTCCATGTGCAAGGCGTGCATGCAGGGAGTGCGTGCGGCTCCTTTCCTAGCTGTCCGATGCGTCTTTTGAATCGGTCACCCGCATCAGTCCCCATTGAAGTCACAGTGCAAGGCGTACCTCACACCATAGCTTGCTATTGACCCATGGGCACACCAACAACCATACAGTCTGTGACACAGTATCTCAAAGTGCAAGTCAGACTGCATTACCTGTGTGTGGACATGTGATTTTGTATGTTTCACTAAGTGGCACCCATTCCCAGGCAGGGCAGGGTGTCATGGGGAGAGATACAATTGTGGCCTGGACACATAACCAGTGTGGGTGTCAAGAGTACATTTCAGTGCATGAGGCATGTACACAGTTCCCGGTGTACATTGTGTATGTCATGTGACATACACCCTGACTCTTCAGTGGAATGGTATGTGTCTCACAGGGTGTCACAGTGCCACATATGTGATGTTCATCCACAGTATGTGTGCATTTCCATGCAGAGATGACTCAGATTCAATGTGCTCAATGTCAAACGGTCACAACATCCATGTATATTATCAATGTGAGTTGATGTTGTGTCTGTGTGTCACAGACATCCATGTGTGAGCTGGCAAGAAATCATGGGGCACTTCATGTGTGTTTCATGTGTACGTTGTGTTGTGCATATGGGACGCTACATCATGATGGTGTCCATGTTGCGACACAAGGTCCATGTGTGTGTCTGTCACAAACCTGTGATGTGTGGGCAGACATCTGTCCTCACTAGTCACTGTGGTGTGTGTCTGGTATGTGACACTCGTACTGATGTACTGTGAGAGAGCCCATTGATTGCTCACAGCACAACAGAGACCTTGTTGTGTGGACATGTAGAGCTGAGATGTCAGATGATGGGCATGTATCTGACATCTGTGCCCATACCCAACAGCACACACAGCATGTTCTTGTGTCATGTAATGTGGTTTCATGTGCTATTTGTCATGTACACTGTCACATGGATAGGGGGAATGACAAACTGTCTGTGCTCATCTATGTACTGCAGGAGACCAAATGTCCACAGACCGTTCCCTGACATGGAAACCATGGTTGAACGTGACTGCATGTGACGGTACCGCTTCACCAGGCCACTGATCGAAAAATTGGCAGAGCAGTTGGCTCCACATCTGCAACCTGGCCAGACATACCCCACAGTGCTGACCCCCAAGGTGAAGGTGATGGCAGCCCTCCATTTTTTCGCCACTGGAACTTTCCAGCACACTGTTGCAACTGCTGGTGGGATGTCACAGACCATGTTCAGCCGTGTGCTTTGGGATGTATTGGAGGCGATGTTGCATTTCCTCAACCAGTACATCCCTTTCCCCAAAGCACAACAACTCGCTAACATCAGGGGGGACTTCTATGCCCTGGGCAGGATGCCAAATGTCATTGGCTCCATCGATGGGACACATGTGGCTTTGGTACCACCGCAGGCACATGAGCAGACGTACCAGAACAGGAAGCATTTCCATTCTATAAATGCTCTTGTGGTTTGTTTGGCGGACATGACCATTTCCCATGTTTGTGCAAGGTTCCCGGGCTCAGCGCACGATGCCTATATAATGAGGAGTAGTCGCATCCCAATGATGATGGCACAGATGCAGTACCAGCGTTCCTGGCTTGTCGGTGTGTACTGACTGTTTCGCATTGTGTGTGTTTGCTAAAGTTGATTAGCACCCTATTTTCACACTCAACTAATGTACAATTGTCTCTCTGTAGGTGACTCCGGATACCCCAACATGCCATGGTTGCTGACACCCCTCAGAAACCCTGTGACAGCGGCGGAGATGCGCTACAATGAGGCACATGGCCGGACCAGGAGGGTGATCCAGCGGACATTTGGCCTCCTGAAAAGCAGATTCCGCTGCCTGGACAAGACAGGAGGGGCCCTCCCATATGCACCAGCGAAGGTGTGCAGGATCATCATAGTGTGCTGCATGCTACACAACCTGGCAATGCGGAAGCGGTTGCCTCTCATCCAGGATGACGATGATCAACCCCCGCCAGCCGTGGAGGATCCTGCCCTGGGATATGATGCCAGTGATGATGAGGGTGATGGTGATGTTCGGAGCCAGCTGATCCAGAACTTCTTCACATGAATATCAGTATATAGGTTAGGGGTGGGCGGAATTTGCGTAATTGCGTTACGCAAATCTCCGCGAAACAGTAAAAAATCTCCGCGAACACGCAGAAATTTCGCGAACACGCGGAATTGCTTGTTCGCGATGCTTTTTTCCTGTTCACAATTGCTGTTTGCGTGCTCGGGGAAAAATATCTCACGAACACGCATTTTTAGAACGCGAACAAGCAAAAATTTCGCGAAATCGCGGAAAGCAGATTTTTGAGCAATTTCGCGTTCTTCGCGGAACGCGAAATTACGCAAATTCCGCGAGCGGAACGGAATTTACCGCCCAGGCCTAATATAGGTATGTGTTGGCAAAGTCTTGTGTCAGCCTGACCTATGTTGATGGTGCACTGGTGCTGATTGAGTGTGGCAGTGTGCTACTTGTCAGGATGCTTGCTGTGATGTGTCCTTTCTGGTAGTCTGTACTCCCAAACAGTGTTTACCTGATTGTTAGATTGTGTCTGGGTAGTTTGTGTTTTGTTTTGGGCATGTATATTGGTGTTGTCTGCTATATATCTGTGTTTTTGATTGTGTTTTCTGTCTACCCTTCACAGAGTACATTTGATGCTGTATGGTTTGGTCTGAACCCCAACACCCAGATCCTTGTTCCAGAGTGCAAGTACTCGTCCCAAACAATGATATACCACACACCCCTGGACTTCCATCATTCACCACATGTTTAATTTTCGGCTCACTGTCACGTGAGGTTAACGTGCATCAGTTGTGAAATTCTCACAATGTGAATATTTAATAAACCTGCCTTTCACTTTGTGATGTGCTCCGTGTGTGTCCACACATCCGACAGTAATTTGCATCCTGTACCTGTGGGCTGCTTGCCAATGACTCACGATGGGTGTTGTGTGTGTGCATTCCACTGTATTTCCTGATGATATCAGTGTTGACGATGAGTTAGGGGCCCTGGTGAGTATGTGTTGTGTTGTCCTAGTGTTGTGTCCCCCTCATATGTGTCACATTCACATGACTCACATAAAGGTGTTCGCATTGCTGTATTTGTTTACATGCACAGTGTTCCTTAGCAGCACATCATCGCCATGGCACAAACCAAGTAGGAATCCCGATAAAGGCAAGTATTGTGTGATTGTAATTTTATTTCCAAACATGTGTAAGGATGGTGAATGGAATTTGAAGTGCTGTACAATGTGATGGTAATACAAAGTTCACAGGCGAGTTGGAAGTCTTGGGAGTTGAAATGTCCAGAGTAGAATCCACAGTCATTTGGTGCATTGTCACAACTTTGACCATCCATGTCAAGTGGGTGATTTGGATGTAGGTTGACAAGGTCAACTGGTTTGCACACAAAGGACGATATCAGGAGCTGGTGTTGGGTGCCTGGGGGCTATGCATGCCCATCAGCGTCTCAATTGCCCTTCTTCGGATGACCCCTTTTCTTTCTCGGGGGACCCTCATGTGCAGGCTGCTGCAGTGCCGAGGACTCTCCGCCAGAGTCCTCCTCCCTCCCTGTGGCTGTTGCAGATGTTGTGGCAACAGATGTTGTGGGTGCACAGGGAGGTGTGGTCAGGTTGGTGCTGATCTGGTGGAGGCATGTCAGTATGTCCCTATGCACCACTGTTAGTTCATCCAATTTGTCCCACTTGGACTCCACCCGGGACATGTGGGAGTCCAAGCGGGCATGATGGGCAGCCTGCTGTTCTTTGAGTTCCTTGAGGATCCCCACGACCTGTCCAAACCCTCCGGTGCTTTCCTGGTACACATCTATGATGCCTTCCAGGTGTGGCTCATCATGCAGTCCAGCCTCCTCTGCAGGCTGTGTCCTCTGCCTGCCCACCCTCCCACTGCCCCGACCCACACGGGCAGGACCTGCTGTGGCCGGCACAAGCGACACTAGGCCCCCTTGAGTATTTGCGCCGGTGGTGTTGTCCCTTGCTTCCAGGGTGCCCTGTGTACCTGTTCCATTGTTGTTCTGTGGCCTGGGCCTGTCCGTGTCGGCATGAGTACTCTGTCTGGTGTCCGATGTGGCAGGGATGGTTGCCAGGGGTGCTGATGTTACTGCTGCTGGGGCTGCACGATGGCTCGCACCGGAGGTGCCAGGTCGGTCAAGGTCGTCGTTCGAAGAGGACAGAGAGTGATCCATGCCGGGGAGCTCAGGGTCCACCAGAGTCTGGGACTGGGACTCTTCCTCAGGTCCTGCTGTGTCGCCAGCATCCCCTGGGTTTGGAGGAGACACACAATGTATGTTATGTTTCTACCGACCTCAACGTTTCACACACATGACATTTGCCACTGGACCTCATTATGAGAATCTGTACATTACATTGTCCTAAGTTGTGACAGACAGGGGTTGATATTGTTGGAGCACTTTTTAATGGCAACATGGAGCATTGCGATGTGCACGTCAAGCTGTGTGCATGACCAGCTCATGTATTGAACAATTGTCTGTAGTTGGCCATTGGCACTCATCCCTGTCCACATTTGTACCTTAACAATGCCAGACGTACAATTGCATTTGGGGTATGTAGCAAGCTTGGGGCATGTGTTGCGTGATTCTTTTCTTTCCTGTGTGCCTCACATTGGTGTGTCTGTGCAACATGGTTGCAGTACGGTATGCCTGAGTTCCAATGTGAGATACTATTTTTTTGTCAGTGTTACTAGTTCACATCTCTTTTCAGACAAGTCATGGGGTTGGCGTAGCTAATGAAGTTGTTGCTGAGTTTTGTAGGTGGCAATGCCTTCTATCTTGTCAAATTCCTCCATAGTGAGAGGGAATGGGCACAGTAGCTCTCTTGCTTTTCCATGCTCATTACAGTAATGAGCAGAGGTGTGTGTTACAGTTCAGCTGCTGTGAGTTGCATGCCTCCTCAGGAGCAGTCCAGGTTAGTCATGTTTTGGGTGTCCATGACAGTGTATGATGTGTTGTGTGAATGATGCGTACAACACCAACCGATGTGGGATTGAAATGCAGCTCACAACTGCACATTTTGTGAGTGACACCATGCTACAGTGTCAGCTATATGTGAGTGTCCATTCTAGTCACTGTCAGGTGTCCACTGTCAATGATGTATAGGTGACATTGTGTGAGTTTGGTGCTATGTACTATGTCTACATCTCCCCAATTGTCATCTACGAGACACACCTTCACAGCCAGGTCACGGGACACCACAGGGACACTGCATCTCCAGAGAGTGAGAGGATACCTACAGTTTCTAAGGCTGTGAGAGTAGATGTGTTTGAGTTGGCCAGTGCATGGGTGTGACTTGCATCCAATTCATACATCATGACCATGTGTCAGCCATCTTGCCAAGGCATTTACTTTTGGAGTGATTTGTCCCAAGGGTGCACTTTGTTGTGGCTGAGAAGGTGTGCTTTGAGGCTGCATTGATGGAATTTTGAGTCATTGCAGGACCTCCTTCACCCACAGAGGCCAGATAATACCCCATGTGTCATGCTTCCATTGCAGGGAGTCACAATTTTTGTTCAGGCTGTCAGGCATTGGTGTCCTATTATTTGTTAGAGCCCACGGCCCAGCTGGGCCTTGTGCTCCCCACAGCAGGGCCTAGTGTCAGCCATCTTGGCAGTACTTTTGCACTCCCTGTGAGGTGAGCATGGTTCAGTGTGAGTTTGCAGGGACATGTGGGTGGAGGACTGGTGGCTGTGACTGCAACTCCCATCATGCTTTTGGCTCCACCCACCTTCCCACAATGCCTGAGCTTCCTTCCTGTGACTCTGCTTCCATGTGAGTGATTGAGACAGCAATGGCAAGATGACTGACAGTGTTATCCTGTTGTTTGTTTGTGCACAATTTCAAAGCAGGGCCTTGTGCTCCCCACGGCGGAGCACATTGTCAGGGTTCTTGTTAGGGAGTTTTCACTGACTCTCTTGTGGAGCATGATCCCAGGTGTGTATTTTAGTGTAGGTGGGAGAGGTGTGTGTGAAAGGGGCTGCTGGTAGATTTAGTCAGAGCTGGCGGTTTTCCCCCAGTCCCGACATCCCACCATGCAGAATGCTTCCATTGCAGGTAGTAGTAGTCACCTTTCAGGCTGTCTGGCATTGGTGTCCTGTTGTCAGTTAGAGCCCAAGTCCCAGCTGGGCCTTGTGCTTCCCACAGCAGGGCCTAGTGTCAGTCATCTTGGCAGTACTTTTGCACTCCTTGTGAGGTGCGCATGGTTCAGTGTGAGATTGCAGGGACATGTGGGTGGGGGACTGGTGGCTGTGAATGCAACTCCTATCATGCTTTCTGCTACATGCACATTCCCAGCAGCCCAACCTTCCTTCATTTTGACTCAGCTTTCCTGTGAGGTGGTGTGACAGTGGTGGCAAAAAGGATGACAGTGTTTGTTGGTTATTTATGGTCATGCCTTGTAGTATTAGCCTTTAGGTTTGTACATGTTAGGACGTAGTTCCATATTACAGTGGGATGGCAGGTATTGTGTTTGTGTAACTGATATACATATCACAGGATACTTGCCTTTCCGTTGCTATGGCTTTGCTGGTGGTAATTGGTTTCACAGTGCCCTTGCCAGTGCTATATGTGTGCTGCCAGTAGGGGTGGGCGGAATATGCGAAATTGCCTTTCTCAAGTGCAATCCCCGTGTAGTTCCTGACACCAGGAGTGTGGATTGATGTGTGGGGGGTATATGTGTGTGTGGTGGGTATGAGTTTGACAGTGAATATGTGATTTAGTTTTTGAGTGGTGCAAATGGTGTAGTGGTTGTGTGTTGTGTGAGTTGTGCTGTGTCTCTGCAGTGTGGTGGTGGTGTCTGCTGTCCTATGCCTGTAGTTTGAAAAGGATCATGGTAGGGATTTCTTGCCTTTATATAGGTGGAGTTGTGGGTGTGTCTTTGTTCCTGTATTTTTTTATTTTTTATTTATTGACTTTGTAATTCGTTTTTTTGTGCTTCTTTGTGACATTTCCTTTGCTTTTGTTGTGCATGATGGAGACGTTTGTTTGACCATGTCAGATGCTGCCAGTGGCATGCGCGGGCTAACCCGAGTCTATCACACTGACATTCTACTGTTTTTCAACGTTGGCATATGTGTCGGACGCAGAGGGGTCTGTTGTTTGCTAGTCACTATTTGCTGTGCGGCTCGGTTTTCCTGATCGTGCTCCGTGCGAGTCGGTCTCAATTCACACGTATTGCATCGTACTGTGTGGCTCGTGCTTCGGGGGTACGTTTCAGTCGCGTCAATTCCTGATGTGTGTCGGTCGGTACGATTCCCGGTCCTTTTATGGGCGACTCACTGATTTGCGTGCGGTTCAGTCGTGCGGCTCATTTTCCATGCGAGTGGGTTGTATTTCACACGCGTTGCATCGTACTGCGTGGGTCGTACGGCGCCGGTCCGTGTCGGTCGGTCGGTCTCCTTTCTCGGTCCGTGTCGGTCGGTACATTTTTCGTCCGGAATCGGAATCGCCGCCTAAGTAGGCTAAATCAATCCACTTAAGTTGCCCGCCCGCTTAAAACAGTACATTTGTGTGTGTATCAGCTCAATACCGCATCAATCCAATGCTCTTTAATGCAGCGCTTGACCAATATTTCAAAATGGCCGTACCTACATTGTTGTGCATACCTTTCAATAGGAATATGTCTGCTCTTGTCACTCAGCCCCAACTCCCACACTGTGCAGTACCTCATTAACGAGCATCCTGTCTGAATCACAATGCATATTTTTCTTCTTTTGCCACTTCTGTTGACGGCAATACCGCAACAGCACCGCAGCAGGAACTTCCTCACCAAAGTAAATCTTTAAAGATTTGGCCTACACCGCAACGCTTATCATTGTCACTTCAGCTATTGAACTGCACTGTGCTATATCTCTGATGTTGAGGTGTTACTTTCATCAAACCTGTGCTCTTCACCAGTGTAACATGCAGACGACCTTTCATACACGTTTTGTGGGTAAGGTAGGAGATACTCTATTGAATCATCTCATCTATCAAATACCAGTGGCAACTGACCCTCTGGTACTCAAGATGCATTCCACATTCTGTGTTCCATGTGACATTACAATATTACATCACATAGTTACCAGCGCTAGCAGCAACTGCAGCCAGATATCACATACCGGTTAAATTATATCATTGTTTTTTTTCACCACCGTTGTTTTTTCACCGGCATTATAGATTGCCATGTCCCTGGAAACATTTCTTTACCTCCTCGTCCATCTTCCTCGCCACAGTAATAACACATGAGAATTCTGCTCCCACAGAAACTCCAAGTCAAATTAGTTTGCTTACTAGTCTCCCTATCCCTCTAACATGGCCCCATCATCCTCCATCAATCCGATAAAAGGATAACATACAATAACCATGACCTGTTTCTTTGTTTCTGCACTACCCCAAGTGCTGTTTCATGTTTCAGGTAAATGGGGGTTGCTGTCCAGCTGCAGCGGATTCTTTGGGCACCGGGAGGTCATGGTATGCGAGGCATACGATGGCGACCTCTGCTTATGTGCTCCCCGTGTCCTTCCCCAGCGGACTTCAGGTGTGCACGGTATTTGTTTTTGATTGTGGCATGTTTGCCATGCCGTACCTGCCGGGTCCTGCTCTAGCGGACCTTGCGGGTTTGGCGCGTTCATATTGGTTTTGTTTGCCACTCAGTTGCTCCCCCTATTGGTTGCCTTCGTTCCCGGCAGGGACAGTAAGGTTATTAGGGATATACTCATCGGCTGCCTCTGCTGCTTGGCCTGGGAGCTGTTGGTGTGTAGTATAGCGGCTTGGGGGCTTGGCTAAGTGCCGGCATGGTTTTTCAGTGCCGTGCGCTGTACCTGTCGCCATATTTGTGCGTTGAGGTGACGTACACACTTGGACGTGCTGGGGGCCATCCTGAGGCAGTATGGGGGTTGTCAATGGCAACAAGGACGTATTTGAGCATCCTGGCTTGACGTAGTGCTTCATCCTGCCATTTTTGCTGTAGATATGATGGATGAAGGTGCTGCTTTACATTTGTTCCATGCTGTGGAGACTTCAGGTCCTGCTGAGACTTTGACGTCTTTGGCTGGGATCCAACAAATGATGCAGGCAGCTGTTGCTGCGGTTTTTCAAGATAGGGAGGCTGTTCCTCCTTCAAAGATGCCACGGTGTGATCCTGGTCCCTCCCATGACTCTGATGGTGAGGAGTATGTTGAGCTTAAGGGTCGTTTTGTGCAGGGATCTGATCTGAAAGACATCCCTCAGCATATTCACTCTAATCTGTTGTTCCAGGAGTCTGATGTTCATGTGGAGGATACGTATTTCTTTTCCCAATACCAGAGGAAGAAACCCGAGTCGTTGCCTCTTCACTCCTCTATTTTGAAGGTGTTGGATTCTGAGTGGAAAGATGTCAATAGGAATAGTTTTCCCTGGTTTCTGGCAAAAAGGTACCCATTGCAGGACTTTGCAGTTAAGTTTCCTGCCTCTGTGAAGGGCGATTCTTTAATGGCTGGCATGTCTTCTCAGGGGACTATTATTTCGGAGGATGCTTCTCCTGCGGACCCTGTGGATAAGGTTAATGCGGCTGTCATGCATACTTTTGCTGCCTCCAATTTTTCTATTAGGGCTGCTACTTATTCCTCATATGCTTTTCAGTCATTATTAAAGGACTTCCATTCATTGGCTGAGTTGTTCGACCAGGGCTAGGACATTTCTCCCACTCTCGCTCTGATGGAGCAACAGGTTTGGCTCCGTTCTGACATTTCAATTGATACCTTTGGGGGCGGTGTCCTCTACTGCAGGTTCTTCTATTGCTGCACGTCGCCAGTTGTGGTTGCATTCCTGGAAGGCTGATGCGGCACAAAAGGGCTTGCTCATGAATATTCCTTTTTCCGATGTTAAGCTCTTTGGTGCTCCCTTGGAGGAGATGGTAAAAAAGTCTGCCGAAGATCGTAAACCTTCGGCCTCTGAGAGATTGGCACGTTCCCGATTTTTTGGGGCACGTAGAGCCTTTGGTCCAGCTCGTCAATGGAGAGTTACCCAGCCCTTTCGTGGAAGGGGGCATAGCCGGGGTACTCCTTCCTCTGACAAGTTCCGGTTTTTCTGCCGCTTCTTCCACCTCTTTTGCCCCCTCGAAACCCTGGCAATCTGGGTCCAGGCATGGGGCCAGTGAGTGGTCACCTGTCTCTCTTTGTGGAAAGCTGGTTGGGGACTGTTTCGGATCAATGGGTCCTTCAGGTGGTGTCAGAAGGTTTTCGCACTGGGTTTGTCATGACACTCCCAGACAACTTGTGGGTCCCTGTCCCAGAGATGAGTTGAGGCGAGAGGCACTCTTGGCAGAGGTCCGTTGTCTCGTGGACAAGGGCGCTGTGGTTCCAGTGCCCCTGGAGCAGAGGGGGCTGGGGGTGTACTCAGTTCTCTTTCTGGTGGAAAAGTATACATGCGACCTCAGGCCTGTGTTGGATCTAAAGTGGTTGAATTGGTTCATTCTTCCGGTCAAGTTCAAGATGGTGTCCCTACAGGTGATCCTTCCTTTGTTCAATCAAGGGGATTTTCTGGCCTCCCTGGACCTCCAGGATGCATATCTACATGTCCCTGTCCATCGGGAGTCCCAGTGGTTTTTGCACTTCTGTGTGTTGGGCCTTCATTATCAGGTCAAAGTATTGCCCTTTGGCCTGTGTTCCTCTCCTTGTGTTTTTACAAACGTTCTGGCACCCCTGATTGGGATTTTACATGGCAGGGGTATTAAGGTTTTTCCTTACCTGGATAATTTGTTGATTTCTGCTTCTTCTTTATCGAAGGTGGAACTTCAAGTCCAGGAGGTTTACAGGTGCAGGAAGGTCATGGATTTCTGGTGAATCGGAGAAAGTCTTGCCTGGTTCCTACTCAGGATTAGACGTACATTGGGGCTCGTTTCATAACTCTGGTGGGCATGGTATTTCTGCCCCAGGCCCGGAAGATGACGCTGATGTCAGAGATTCAGTCCCTGTTGTCCAGGGCCTGTCCTCCTGTGAGACTTTGGTGGAGGGTGCAGGTTCTGATGTCCGCCTCCTTGTTGATGGTTCTGTGGGCTCGTCTCCATATGTATCCCATTGTGAACCCTATTTTGTCCCATTGGCAGCCCTGTGGTCAGGATTTCACTCAAGGGGTTCCTGTGTCGGCCCAGGTCAGGGAGGATCTGGGGTGGTGGTTGGATGGGGACCATCTCTCCAGGGGTCGTCCTTTTCTGGTAGTTCCGTCTCAGGTGGTTACTACGGATGCCAGTCTGATGGGCTGGGGGGCTACCCTGAACGAATCCTTGGTGGAGGGCGAATGGTCCAGGACACTGCTGTCTTGTTCTTCCAATTACAGGGAGCTAGAAGCAGTTCAGTTGGGTCTCTTAGCTTTTTCAGCCTTGCTGGAGGGTCACCATGTTCAAGTTAGGATGGACAGCCAGGTTGTCATGTCCTACATCAATCATCAGAGGGGTTGCAGGGTTCATTCCCTCAGTTGCCTCAGTCACCTCATTTGTTCGAGGGCGGAGTTGAAGTTGGCATCCTTGTCTGCTATTTACCCGCTGGGCAGGGAGAATGTGGTAGCTGACTATCTGAGCAGAGTGTGTCCCTCCATGGGGTCATTGTCTCTGACTCAGGTGATGTTCCGGAAGTTGCAAAAGATGTTTGGGTGTCTTGTGGTGGACTTGTTTGCGTCTTCGGACAATGCCGAGATCTGTTGTTTCTGCACGATTATGCCTTGCAAAGAGGCTTGGAGGGTGGATGCGATGTCCTTCCTGTGGCCTCTAGATCTGTTGTATGACTTTCCCCCGATTACCCTGATTCCGGCAGTGTTACAGAAGATCAGGCTGGAAGGGGCCTTGGTGCCTCTGGTGGTACCGGGTTGGCGTCTCCACTAATGGTTTCCTCTGTTGTTGAAGTTGGCAGTGCGTCTGGGTTGGAAGTTGCCATTACATCCTTATACGTTGATTGGTCCTCCGTGTCCCCTTCCGGTGTTCTGGTCCATGGGTCTTCAGGCTCAGCTCTTGAGAGGTGTTCTCTGATCCAGAGTGGTAGTTCCCAAGAGGTTGTGAGTGTTATTCAACAGTCCAGGCGGCCTTCTACTTTGAAATCTTATGCTAAGCATTGGGACAATTTTTCTGGTTGGTGTTTGCGCCATGGTTGGTCTGGTGCTGAGTTGGATTCTGCTCGTGTTCTGGATTTTCTGAAGCAGGGTTTTGACTTGGGCTTGGCACTTTCTACCCTACGGGCCGAGTGGGCAGCTAATGGGGCTTTCCATGGTGCCCCTTTTGTGGCGGTTGAGCCCCTGGTGGCTTGTCATTTAAGATCTCTGGCCTTTCAATGCCCTCGTCCTGTGTTGTCTCCACCTCCGTGGGATCTTCCGTTGGTGTTGAAGGCATTATGAGGGGTTCCCTTTGAACCCCTGGAATCAGTTGACTTGAAGTTTTTGAACTTGAAGGTGTTTTTTTGGTGGCTATTGCCTTTGCCACGTGTGTTGGTGAATTGAGGGCTTTCTTGAGGTCGGCTCTGTTTTAGAGAATTCTGCAGGATTGTAGGGTCTTACGGGCCTATCCTACTTTTTTCCCTAATATGGATTCTTTCTTCCATAGGTCAGCAGAGGTCATCCTCCCTGTTTTCTTTCCGGATCCTTCTTCTGGGGAGGAGTCTCTGTTACATCTTTTGGAAGTGAAGCGTGCCTTGTTGATTTATTTATCTTGCGCGGCTTCTTTTTGTAAGGTGGACAATTTGTTTGTCACTTTCGGTGATGCGCATCAGAGCTTGAAGCTGTCCCTTTCTACTCTTAGCCGGTGGATTAAGGAGGTTATCCTGTTGTCCAGGCGATGGTTCCCTTGCACCTGATTCTAGGGTGTTCTAATTATTCTGTGACTGTTTCTTGGCCCACTTGTAAGGGTGTTTCCAGGGAGGGTATTTGCAGGGCAGCCAATTGGTCTTCTCCTCATACCTTTGTGACACATTACTGGCTTGAGGTTGGATCGTGGTTCTTCCATCGCCTTTGCCTCTTCGTTTCTGGACTCTGTGACTTCTTGAGTTCTGTTTCTGTGTCACTTGTGTTTTCATTAAACATTTGTTTCGGATTTCACTGTGTGGGCTGTGTTTCCTTACGCATAAGGCTGATGTTGCTTTGGTATTTGCTCATGGGTTATTACTGTGGTGAGTAAGACAGGTGAGGAGGTAATGCTCCGGTTACTTAACGGTAATCTTCATTACTCAGAGTCCTAGTCTTCCTCGCCACAGTATGGTTTCCCTTCCCTCCCGGCCCTTGTGGTTGCTTCATGGCTATGGCTTTGTGTACAGGTCATGGTTAGAGTCTGTTATCCTTTTAAAGGACTGGTGGAGGACAATGGGGGGCATGTTGGAGGGATAGGAAGACTAGTGAGAAATGAATGAAAGGAAATGAAAAAGAAATATATAAAGCACAATACAGTTACCCTAGAATGTCAAGGCGCTAGCTCACCAGGTGAGAAAATGCCGAAAGATCTTAACACAAAATCAAAGATTGAAGAGCCACATCTTTTAACCTAACTTTACTTGGAGTTTCTATGGGAGCTGAATGCTCATGTGTTATTACTGTGGCGAGGAAGACTAGGACTCGGAGTAATGAAGATAACCAGTAAGTAACGGGGGCATTCCTAACCCTTAATTGAACTCAGCACATCAAAAAAGTGCACAAATGTGGTAGATATCATGCTGTAGTAAGTGTAATTGGGAGTGCGATGTGCCATTTATTGTTGTAAACTCTACTTTTTGATCTTTAAGTTATAATTAGCGCAAAAAAACTGGTTCATGAATCAGGTCTAATTCCTTACAGCAGTACAGCTGCCTCCTTTGTAAGTCTTCAAAGTAAATGTTGTACTGGAGCCGAAAAGGCTGTAAGAATTTGAAGGGTTTGCACATAATTTCCCAAGAATCCAGAGACCAGGCAAAAAGCAAAAATAGGTAACCTCCGTCAGTGGTTCCAACTTATATCCAGCGGCCATTCCTCCGTGAGAGCGGAGTACCGTCTCCCCCCACCCCCAACCTGCTGGGCAGAAAGTGTCAAAAACAAAATATTAATAAAATGATTTTATTACTATATTATTTTTGACACTCTGCCAGAAAACAGAGTGCGAAGGCAGGGGGTGAACAGTGCGCCACTGCTGCCAATGATTGGCAGCAATGAGGAGAGGCCACTTAAGTTTGGGTTGTGTACGTTGGTTTGGCTGGCTACCTTGCTACGACCAAACTGACATGCGCAGTTCAAACCTCTCCAACCCTGCTGTCTTGGACAGCCGGGTTGGAGATCAGGCACAGGCCTACAGTGCCTTTGGAGCTTGGAGCCAGCCCACTCCAGCTAATGAAGATGCTTTGATCGGATGAGAGTTTACTGTGGGCTTTGTGCTCGGAGGACGTGCTGCTGCAGAACAACCAGGAAGTGCTGCAGAACGAGCAGCAATGTAAGTAAGTGATTGAATTTTTTTAATGTGTATATTATTGTGAATTTGTTATGTGTATTATGTGTATGTGTTATGTGTATATGTATATATTTTTAGGTGTATATGTTATGTGTATATCTTTGCGCGACCCCCACTGTGATTTGCCTAACCCTGGGCGTTACACTACGCTTCGCCCATGTACGTAGCTCTGCCTGCTTCGCAGTTTTCGAAGTAGGCGAAGCAGGCAGCGCTACGCACACGCCAGGGCGAAGCGTAGCTGCCTGCCGCCCGCCACGCGCCTCCCGCCCGCCCTCCTTTTAAATCATATCTTACATGTTAAATAATTAAAAGTAAAGAGACTTACCTGAAGCGAGGCATCTCCGGGGCTCCCTCTTCCTCATTTTAAACTTCTTGTGACAAATGCGCATGCGCGGTCGCCCGCTCATGCACATTTCTTGCAAGAAATGCGCATGCGCAGGCGTCCGCGCATGCGAATTTGTCACAAGAAGTTGGAAACGAGGAAGAGGGAGCCCCGGAGACGCCGCGCTTCAGGTAAGTCTCTTTACTTTTAATTATTTAACATGCAGGGTATTATTTAAAAGGAGGGTGGGCGGGAGGCGGGCAGTGCGTAGTGGGGCTACGCGGAGCGCGCAAGTGTGCGTAGATTTGGGCACACTAGACGCTGCTTCACGTAGCCCCACTACGCCCACTACGCCCACCCTTAGATTTGCCACCAACAACCACAGCTTATATCACCCAACAATTGCATGAACACATCCCCCAACAAAGCGAGCATTGATATGCATGTGAGGTGACAAAAACAGTGGCCCCACCCGACTTCACCAATGTAAATTTACCCTACCCACGACCTGAACTTTCCAATGGGCAAAGCGGTAGTGGGAGCATGGCAAGTGTTGTGTCAGGGTTGAGGCTCACATAGGGGACAGCTGCGAAACTCTGCCAGTACGCCTGCAGCCCCTGGAAGTCCCCTACAGTGGTAGAATATTTTTCCCACTGCTGTGTAGTTGCATTGAAGCTGTCCCCCATTCCAAAGTTTGGAAAGCGTGCAAAGTTTTTAAAGTACATTTGCAAAGCTGTGAGTAAATCAACTTTACAACTTTAGACCCCTCTAACATAATACGTATGACCCTGTATTTACAGAAAATGAATGGATACTGAGGCTCTGGATTTTTATGAGTATTACTGATCATGAGTCCTAATTTTAGCCAATCGAATACAAAATACTAAATCTTGTATTTAGATCTTACAAATTTGAGCATTGTCCTTTTAATTAGTGTGGGGATAATATCTGCAGTGTGCCCCCCTCTCCCACCCCCCCTCTGCCATCCCCAACCCCGGTAGGGTGACCACATTTTTAAAAGCAAAAAACGGGACAGGCCAGACATAAAAGTAAGACTAAAGCCTTTAGTCTCACGACTATATGTGGCCTGTCCTGGTTTTTGCATGGCCTTGTAAATATGGCCCCATACGCTAGGCTTCTTGTAAATGTAAGCCTTTACCTTTTGTAAGCATAGTATTGTAAATTTGTGCCTTTATGTATATACATAAGAACTACGTTTACATAATATTGGTTATGGTAGTAACTCCATCTTGCACCCACCCCGCCCTCCTCCACACTCTTGCTTTCTGTTGGGAGCCGGCAGAAGCCCTGCTTCTGTGCTGCCTGACAGAAACAAATAAAGTACTTACATTTTTGCAGATTTTTCATGTACTATGAAAGGAGAGCAGAGCACACCGTTTAATTCTGCTATGCAGGATGTCCTGACTTTTGTCCCAAAGACTGGGACATGCATTTAAAATTCGGAAAAGAGTCCAGACACGAGGACAGTCCTCTGCAAACCAGGACTGTCCGGGGAAATCCGGGACGTCTGGTCATGCAACCTCTGGGGCATCAGCGCCACCTCACAGGGAGCGTGGCAAAAACAACATCAACAAGACCACGCTGTGCAGCTTTGCATCCAGCCTATGCAATGCATGTCGGTTGCGTGCTGCAGAGCAGACCAAATATGAGTGACGGAAAGGGGGAGACTGCTGCTCGCTCTTTAATAGCACTCTGGGCTTCTTGGAGTGGCAGTCAGAAGTCAAAGGCAGTACAGGGGGCACTCACAGCTAGCCGCCAAACTCAGCAGGTTGTCAGGGGGAACAACGATTCATTCTGCCTTTTCATTTCACAACGTGGCCAAACATTCAAGAAATATTGAACTCAATCTATCTAGCTCTCCAAAAATGTTTCTAAAGAAAAAACCGAAAACATTGTTTCAGTAATAACAGAAAAGGAACGAGCTAAAACAGTTATGTTTTAGGATGTGTTCATTGCAGGCGCTGGAAAGCTGAATGTTCATTCGCAAATATGTAATGAATCATGTGCAGCTGTGTATGTACTTAGCTCATACATTCCTAGCATATGCTGCATATTCAATTGTTTTTGTCACACAACAATTTAATCAAACAGCTCAATAACATTCTTTTTACAAATGTCTGTTCAATGATAGTTTCATTTAGACCACCAAGAGAATTCATATCTATGTCACACAGGTCACATGTCTATGTTTACAACGTGTGCATAAACAACTCAACTGTTTCCCAACATTTGCTTTTGACCTGCTAGTTGCACAAGACTGAATAACAACTGCATGAACCCACTGGGCTATGGCTGTCTTCTAAGGGCCGGAACCGAAGGCCTACAGGCTACACCAAAAGGCACAGTAACATGGATACTTAACTGAAAGTACATATGTGTGTATGTAATGATGAATGTGTGCAGTGCATGTCATAAACATGACTGCAAGGAAGCTCATCACTTTTCCTTGGTTAGGGTTCGAAGTCTGAATTTTAGTCTAAATAAATTTAGTGGCCCGTGCACTGAAGACTGGCGAAGTGCCTTGCTGTTTGGCACATGCAGGTGCCTGGTGGCCCAGTGGTCTGGTGAGACAATCGGCTCAGAATGCTATGGGTGGGTGTCTATAGGGCACTGAGAGCCACAGAGGTGAGACAGGGGAGCTCTCGAGGCTGAAGATGGAGTCTAAATGCTCATATTGTTGTGTACAGGATATCCTAATGTCATTTGGGAGGCTCTGCGAGGATAGGCCATAAAAGCAATTAGAAAATGTTGCAGAGGTTGTGGGCTAGCAAGAGCTGAGGTTTGAGAGGGCCAGTTGAGGATCTGTAGAGGGCAGCGAAGGATCAGCAAGGTCAGCCCACAGTCATTTGAAGGTCAAGGTTGATAATGGTCTCTCTGGACTGGTTATTTAAGTTCTTGCAAAGGGTAACCTTACAGTGGCTTAAGGGCAGATTGAGGAAGTCTGTGGAAATAGCTAATAATAACAGGATTAGGGAGTGTACACGGGCTCTAGAGGTGGATACGTCCTCCACTCTGAATTAGTTACCAAACATAAGGATCCATCTCTTGGAGAAAAATAAAAAACCTGGGTTCAAAAAACTGAGATAGATGGGTGTGCGTGTCCCACAATGGTTGGACACACACAGAGTTGTTTAAACACCCCTCACACACCAAGAATGGCCCATGGTGTCATGCTTCATCATAGGGGTCTTCCCGCCCCGCTGCGGGACGGGACGTGCTACGACCTGCGACTACGCGGGAGCACTGATAATAAAGTGCTATATGTGATGCAAAGGGAGGGTCTGGGGTAAGTGTAATGTGAGATTAAAAAGGACCTGGCCCCTTAAGACAAAAAACTTTAATATGTCAAGGGGGGCTGGTACTAGTAAAAAGGTGATGCGGAGATTTCCTACTCAATGTGTGGTTACTCCTAATATGTCGTCAACATGTTTCGATGCAAAAGCATCTTCATCAGGACAGGGCTAAGATCCCTCCTATGTAGAAAGCATGTACTTATGAAAATATTATAAACATAAGTGAAAAATGCAACTAGTCATGCATAAATATACAATACCTAATAGTAAGGATATCTGTTCTGTGGAGGAAAAAAGAAAGAGAAAAAGGACAAGGACTTGTTTAGTGTCCCAGGAAGTAAAAACATTATACCTGCAAATATAAGAAGTGCGCCACAAATGTGACAAAAACATGATCGTTAGCCATAGATCTTAATATTGCAGAAAAAGGTGCGGTGACCTGTAAGGAAATAGAGACAATACAAGACACTACAAACAGATAACAAAAAACACACACTCTATAAAATGCGTGGACTATTCTCTAAAATAGAGATAGACACAGTGATAACACGAATCCATACTTAGGTGTATGTGAGGTTTCGCCTCATGAACCTTGAGAACGGGTGGAGAAAGCAAGGAGCCTCAATGCTAAATGAAAAAGCAAAAAAGGAAAACGGAGAAAGAGAAGTAGCAGTTATCTCCAGAATGTTACTTGAAAAATGAAAGGCTGCGTCGGTATCCTCGAACGGCTGTGCCGTACTCACGTGCCCCTGTACTGCTACTCGCTCAATGTGCAACCATCCCGTGGTTCCGCTGATATGTGGGACACTGTCTAATGTGCTCTATTTAAGTGAATCCAGCCACTGCTAAATTGCGGGGGTTTGGCTTCACCTGGATCGCTGTAATGGCTTCCGGGTGAGAGGCTAGTGGGAGACTAGACCGGGGAAAATCAAAATCTTCCGGAAACCGGAAGTGAGGACCCGTGGTGGGTTTTAGGAAAGGCAGTTCTGGACTAATAATAAATATCGTAAGCAGAGTTACTCATACATTACAGAGTCTCCGATGTCACTAACTGGGTAAAGAGCATGTGCTCGAGTAAAAAATAAAACACACATGTCACCCCTTACGCACCATATCCATCCAGAGGTACGTTCCCAACTGTTGTTTTAAACAAAGGGTAATAGCGAGCAGTAATGTTGAAGGCTCAAGGAGTTTTGAATGAGAAAAGATTAAATAGTTATATTTAAGGTTAATAGCGAGCAGTAATGTTAAAGGCTCAAGGTGTTTTGAATGAAAAAAGATTAAATAGTTATATGGGGAGATAGTCACAAAAAAAGCTCATAAATAAAGACTGGTGGATTGCGTAAAAACGCCTATTATAAATAATGAGTGGGATTGATTCTATTTACAAAATAAGACAGGTGAACAGGGACACCTGCTCTGAATATCGTAATGGTCACTTAAAAGAACCCAAAACCCACTGCTGTACACAGATTGGTGGAGGCAGGCAACATTACTGAGAATTGTATGTTACATTGTAACAAAAAGATTGTAACAAAAAGATAGTCGCTGTTTCTGATTAGGTAAGTCATACAGAAAAGAGATACAAAAACGACATGCGTCGGTAGACACATGTGGGGGAGAGATGGTACTATGACAACTGTGACCACGGTATCTCATCATTCAGGCCCATTACGTGTGTGCCAAGACGGAACACCCAGCGTTGTTCTTTCTCGAAGAGCCCATAGTCGGTGTACAGTTGTTCTATGACTGTTCATCTCAGGTCATTAACCCCATGGTTCAGGGTCAAAAAATGGGTTGCCATTTTTGTTGTGCTCTTTTTACAGCGAATATTGCTCTTATGTTCGCCAATTCGAATTTTCACTTGTCTAGTGGTCATACCCACATATTCCATCTTACAGGGGCAAGTAATGAGGTACACAACATTCTTGCTGTTACAATTGGCGAAATTCCTTTGCTCCCAGGAAGTACCGTTGGCGAAAGTGATGTGGATACTCTTTTTAGTTAGAGTGCAAGTACTACACATGCCACACGGATGATGTCCTTTGATGGCTGGTAGAATATTCCTTGAAAAGTGTTGAATTGGTAGTGAACGTGGTCTGGTATGAACCAGAATGTCTTTTAGATTTTTGCCTCTCTTGTGGGAGAACATAGGTTTCGGTAGATTTAAGCCGCCACAGTTCAAAATCTTCCAATTCTTATTGATGATCTTAGACACTTGGTTTGAATGAGTGTTGTAGGTTGTGACACAAATTGGTCTGGTCTCTTCTTCTCGTGGTATACGGTTCTCTAAAAGGGACTCCCTATTGTTGTTCCTTGCTCTCTTGAGACCTTTTTTGACAATTGACTCGGTGTAGTTCCGGTCTAGCAATTTCTTCTCCAGATCCTTAGCTTGGGCCCTGAAGTCCATCAATTCTGAGCAATTCCTCCGTAAACAGAGGAACTGGCCATAAGGGAGATTATCCCGGAGGTGCCTGGGGTGGAAACTATCATATAGCAGTAGGCAATTTTTGGTTTGAAAAGTCTACTAGATTTCAATCTACCTTCATCTGCGTAGATGTTGAGATCTAAGAACACTAGGTTACTGTTAGATAATGTGTGTGTGAATTTGAGAAAGGTATTTTGTTCGTTCAGCCAATTCATGAAGGTGGTTACTGAATCGGAGTCCCCTTTCCAAATCACTAAGACGTCATCAATGTAACATTTCCACAGAATGATGTTATTGTAGAATGGGTTCTGCTGGTTAAGTATTCTCTGGGACTCAAGGTGGTGAACATACAGCCCCGCTAGGCTCGGCGCAAAGGTACTACCCATGCTTTCTGGTACCGTGCTTCTGTAGGTAGTGGACATCCTGGTACATAAAGAAGTTCTTCTCTGTGTGTGTCCAACCATTGTGGGGCACGCACACCCATCTATCTCAGTTTTTTGAACCCAGATTTTTTGTTTTTCTCCAAGAGATGGATCCTTATGTTTGGTAACGAAGTCTGTGGAAAGTCAGAGGACCTTTAAAGGGATTTAATGGACTCTAGGTCCAAACAGAGTGGATCATTGTGCCAGCAGAATTCATGGAGATCAATTCAGGGTGACTGGGAGCCAGTGGAGGATCTGTGCTGGCTAAAGATTCCTGATGGTCTATTGTTCTACTTGTAGGATGCTCTGATATATCCACCAGAGAGAGTGTCAGGGCTAGTGAATAGTCTCTAATGGTGGCTGAAGGCTAGCTTATAGTTCTTTGTTGTCTACTATGCATTTTCTTCGGGTTGCCCGACGGCATTTAATGACTGCCTGAGGATCTACAAAAACTAGATGTATCTGTGGGGGCTATCTGAGGTACTCTGACGGCCAGGTGTGGATTCCTGAAATTCAGAGGATGATTTATGATGCTTTTTTGGAACCCATAATTCGTTTAAGGCGCTGGAGACTGTGTTAATGAAACTTAAATCATAAGTCCTGGCATTGATAAAAAGTTTAGCAACTGATTTAAATTAAAAAGCAATTTCACACCATGAAGATGAGTTTCAAAGAGGTTGCAATCAACCTGAAAGCCTGCAACCAATCAAAAGGTTCCTGTATCCTTCTTAGATCCTCCCTGACCAATGCAAGAAGTGGAAACACACATTGGTTGAGTGTGCAAACAACCATTTAGTAATAAAAAGATGAAATACCCTCAAGTGAAAAAGGTTAATATATATTTTACCTAGCAGTCAGTAATAAGATGCATGTGTTTTCAGTCTATTAAAAATATACCTGTGTACTCCGAGAACAATGGCTTTCTTTGCTTGTCAGAAAAAGAAATAAAAATGCTGAGACGTTTTCAAACAAATATAAGCAGATATGATTAAGGGAATGAGGATTTGGGACTTGGCAAACATAACCGAAAGCCCCCCCCACACATAATAAGCTGCTTAACTGGAAGTTTGAGATAAACCCTCAGACTTTGATTTGTGTCTATTGTAGTTGTTTTGTAAAGTGAAGGGATGTTTTACTTATCTGATATCTTGTCTGACAGATGCACCTTTGAATGCTATGTTGAAAGCAATACAGAATGACACAAACAAACACAATAAAACGCAATAAAATCTAACACTGCAGAGGTGTGGAGCAGATGAGGGCAGAAACCGGCATTTTGGAGTCTGTTGGGTCAACATCAGACAGGAGAAGATGCTAGTAACTCACCGAAATTCCGGATAGGATGTGCCAAGGGAGCTGAATGGGCTGGTGCTGTAGGTGTCTATAGGGGACTGTGTGGACTCCCAGGCCCACATTCGGACCCTCATATTGAAGTTACTACACATCTCATGTGGCAAAATCAGAAACACGATTCCAGACGCGAGAGGAATTATTTTAGCATGAGAAAATATTTCACGCAAAAATGTGTGTTCTATGTGCAAAAACAATGTTCAACACTGCCTTGAAAACACAACAAGGAGCACCTGTACATCGGGTCAGTCCACCCCACCCACAGAACTATAAAGTCAGTTCGCAACAATTCTTGGATCACTTTGCATTATCTCTTTTAAGTATACATTCAAGAACGACATGTAGGTCCTAGGCCAACAAACCAAGTCTGTCACTTTTGAAAGATGCAACATGAATGCACTGTAGACTATGGCACAGTCCTACTTTTTAAATATCTCATGCCAGGTTTTCTGGATCCACAATAACATCATGATCCTGAGAATCAGCTACATCCCGTACACCACGGTAAGACGTCACCCACTTAGGAGTTAGACAACATCCTACCCCCCTCTCAGGTGGTGGAGGCTTGTGATCCTTGAAAATGGTGGGACAGTAAACCTACTCTAAACACCAGCCACTGAGTTAGCCTGACATTTTGTATGTGGGCTCGTGTGGGTAGTGGTTCCTCTACGGAAAAAGAAAATGTTGAAAAAATTGAGGCAAATCATGCATTTAAGCACAATTTTCACATAAACGACTAAAAAGCCATAACTTCTGAAGGGTTCTCATTAAGCATTCAGCTCCTTTCATGGTATGCAAAGTCAATGACCCTGACCCTCACAAGAAGTGGATCTAACTTCTGTTTGAAAATGTGCTAAGGGTGCCCCCATATGTTAAACATTATGTTCATTGTGCCGGGGACATCATTTGTTTCTGGGTGCCCACTGGATGTCAACAATTACAAACAATATGCCAGAATTCTTCCATTGATGCCACCCATTTAGCATTGGTGACGTGTGTCAAAAATAGCCCATCATATGTTAGGACCTCTATGCTGTTATGCTTGCATACCCCTCCACCAATATGTTAACATTTTCCATCCTTATGCCAAGAATGACCTCTAGAATCCCAGGTTCAGCATTTTTCAATGTTTGTCTCATATTTGAAGAATTTCCTCCAATGGGCTAACTCCAGGATTCTGTCATGAATGCCCCATATGCTGACTATTACCTCTATTATGCCAGTGCCCGGATTTTGCCATGGGTTCCCAGTATTTCAAGTATTGCCTCCAGTATGCCGGCAACTGCATTATGCTATGGGTGCCCCTGTATGCCACAAATTATCTCCAGTATGCCATGACTAGCAGCAGACTCAAAAACATGACACTTTCTCACTCATGCTCACTTACATTCATTCACTCACAACCATTCTATTAACCCCAATCATTTGCACCTTCACACTTGCTCACACTCATTCTTTCACATTCATTCAGACTTACCCACACACATTCTCATTCAAACTCCCTCACATTATTTTCATTCATTCACATTCTCTTGCATTGATTCTCACTCACACTGATTTTCACTGATACTTCCTCACTCCCACTTCCTCACACTCATTCTCATTCATTCATTCTCATTCACTCACACTCATTCTCACACATTCTTACTCCCACTCAATATCACTGTCTCACACATCCTCACACTCACTCATTCTCACTCACTCATTCTTACTCGCAATCATTGTGCTCCATATTCTCACATACCCATTTTCACGTATTCACTGCCACTCACACTCATTCTTACTCACACTAACTCATGCTTCATCTCTGTAATTCATCCTCACATTATTTCACTTACTGTCACACTCACTCACGTGCAACCATTTTCACTGGATATCAATTACTCTCAGTCACTCGCTCACACTTAAAATTGCACTTAGTCACTCATTCTGACTCATTCGCTCACACAGACTCATACATAGACACTGTCTCTTTTTCTCTCTCAGTCTCTGTATTTCACATATGCATGCATGCACACAGCTCTTCAGCTGCTAGTGCTAGATAGACCCTCGTGGCAGGCACACATCAGTGAAGCTAGAAACTGAAAGCTGGAGCCTGAGCCGGTTGCAATTTTTAGACTCTTGCTTTTTAATTTCACCTCACCCTTTTCCATCTAGCCGCAGGGTGGGATGGGGGTCAGTGAAACGCCTGAATCCACACCACCATTTGACAGAGGGTGAAGTGATGGCCTAATTAATGGGTATGCCTGGGGCACCACTGGCTGAAACCTAAAGCGCCCAGGGCTACCTATACAAGTGACGCTTTGGGGAGGCACTGAATACTGTGAACCCTCTTAGGTCAAATGTGGCAAAACCACCACCCTGGGACAATCTATCAGATGACTGATGTAGATGCAGGCGCATCTTGGCACCTTCGCCAGTAATGAAAAAGATGTATTTGGTCAGGCAGCCACTCAATCCTTGCCTGCATGGGGGATACCTTTTCTATTACACCGACAGAGATAATAGTCAGTTATTCACTATTGGTACATTTTAAAAAGAGAGGCACAAAACTAGGAGGACAGAGCTCCAATGCCAATAAGGGTGAGCCACCCCTGCTCACAGGATTACAAAACGGAACATACACATAGAAAATTCTTTGAAATAATCCACCGAGCTGCAATAAACTTTGCTTCCAAGATAAAAAAAACACTGCATGCTATGTAAGTGCAGACATACCCCCTACCTACCCCAACTGACTGAATCGTACTTACCTGCCAGTTGCCATATCCTAACTACCATTCTAATATCAACAATACAAAACCTCGTTTATCTTGTGACTCTGTGGTCACTATGGAATTTCTGAGAGGACATTGTCAGAATAAACAGGCCTTATGTGTCGCCTTTTTAGGGACACTCTGAAGATTTGAGGGGACATGGTTGATGTGTAGTTTAAAGAATGGTTCTGCAGGCCAGGGTCTGGGCCTGGGATGTCTGGAATCCTTTGGTTGTCTAGTCTTTCTAGAAGCCATAGCTGTGTCTGTAAAGCAGACATCATTGACACATGCCCCTTTGCACTTTCTGGATAAAGGCCTAACACTGGATCTCAGTCTCCTAAGCATCCTACATTGTTTGTTCTCTCCCTCCAACATTTTCTGTTGGATGTAGGGGTGGAATGTGAACCATGCCTCCTACTGTTACACAGACACCAATATCCTGGTGGTGTCCTTCAACTTGGCGAGAGTAGCCATACACCTCACTTTCTCCCTATAGGTGAGAAGTCAGGAGGAATTTCTTGCCTTTGTTGCCAATAATCTCTCACTCTACTTAGGTAGTGCATTGGTCCTGCTAGACACAGGCTGCCCACATATAGGAGAAGCTCTTGGAGACTCCTCCTGTATAATTCAAGCATCAATGAGAGCATCATTGAACATATAAGTAATAATACACATATGGCTTAGTGTCATAACGCACCATCAAGGTTTCACCTTGGGTGATAGTCATATCCAGCACAGGATTTCACCAATCTCAATGTTGCCTGAAGTTTTTTCAGGGTAGTCTAAACCATGGGAGTGTGCATATCAGGCTTAGTACGCCGTTAGCAATATTGACACAATTTCACCTCAGGCTGCATACAGTGATCCCTCTAAAATTCTAGCCCGTGCTGCCTACCCACAAAATTCCACACAGCCACTCGTGGTCCTAGCTAATCGCTTATACAGTTCCTCCTCTTGCAATTACTCATAGTTCCTTATATATTCAACTGGGAGCTGCTTAGGAGTATTATAGCGGAAGTTGATCGTAACATGGAGATAACTTTGAACAGATTTCCACGTTACAAATTCGGGCTACCTTTTCCCGATGATAAATTTAAACATTTTCACATTTGATCAAGAAATACCAAAGACCACGGGCCAGATTTCCTGCACAAAAACAATCCTTAGATGATTTTGTTTTCTCTAAGTGTACTTCACAATGCAGAACATTTAGATAGTGGAAACAATGAGGAGAAATAACGATATTTCTCCTCGCTGCACTTGTCGGGAAGATGTACATTTTTTATGCATTCCCAGTTTTACTACTCTTAGTAAATCTGGGACTGCAGCTAAAATCATAAGTGGATGCGTGAGAACACCCAATCTCCACTCATTTAACACCTTCCAAGTGCAGAGTAACGCTATGCAGCAATATCCACTGCCCTGCGTTGCTCCAGATTTACCAAACCACGGGGCATATCAACAAGGGCTTTATCTCTGCTTTTTTGGCTTTAAAAGCCAAAAAAGGAGAGATAAAACTAGCGCTCTATCAACAACAGGGTGCTAACATGCAAATTTGCATGTTAGCACCCTTTTACTCTACGCTTCCCCTTGCATCTCTAATGAGATGCAAAGGGGGCGTTCCAGAGTAAAATAATAGGAGAAATGTCGCTAAGCGACATTTCTCCTATTATCAAGAATGTCGCTAACCCTGTTAGAGACAAAAAAAGCAGCGCTAACCGTGGTTAACGCTGCTTTTTTACGTCTGGTATTTTTCAGACTTAGCCATGATATCCTATGGAAGGAGGATATCATGGCTAAGTTTGCCTGTCCCTATCAACAAGGTAACGTGAGATTATCGCTGGGTTTCCAGCGATAATCTCATGTTAGCCTGTTAGCGTGAGGATTTTTATCGCTATTGAGATAAGCGTTGCTGATAGCACGCTATCTGAGCGATAAAAATTCACGCTAGCCGGCGATAATTATCCTAGCGCTAAGTGCGCTTAGAGATAATTATCGCCGGTTGTTGTTGATATGCCCCCACGAAGGGCCATGCAAGGTAGCTTTGCGTGGCTTGGTAAATCTGACTTAAGGATTGCATTACCCTTTAATTCCCCTCTACAACGCAAGGGCAACAATATCCTGCATGTTTATGTATATGGAAAGAGGATTGTGAGAAGATAGCCTGGTATAAGATGTCCACTAATATAAGTGGGCACAATGTACCAGTCCAGACAACCCATCTGGTGATTTAAAAGGTTTCAGACAACCTTAGAAAGTTGTCCAAGTGGTAGCTTTGGAGAGCAGCCTTTAGGCTTCGTCTTGAAGGAGTGTAAAGCAGCTTGTTTTACCAGAATGCAATCGTATAGTATAGATTAAATGAACAGGAACCACACAAAGTATGTATAAAAATATGTATGCATTATAGAACACTCTCTAGTTTGTTACAGCATCTCCTACACGGAGATAGATACAAAGCACACAATACTTTAGCAAATACATCACAGTAAATAGCACTAATACACAGTGGGCCGCGGGGGGGGGGGAACCATATAATAAGAAAGTGGTATAAGAACCACGACTCGAGTCAGGACAATGTCCAGAGGATGTAGAATTGCTTGGGACCCACAGAACCACCCAAGGTAAGTAGATAGGGATCCCGCGGGGTGCATTTGCTGTGTGTGAACACGACCGCGTGCTCTGCACAAGTCTATGTGCAAGTCGGGGATGAAATTTTAAAGATTAGGGACCCTTCCCAGTGGACCCTGAAGAAACCCCGTGAAAGACAGAAGGTTGTATAGCCACCCCACCCACAGATACTGTGGTACCCAGGTTACCAGTCCCAGGGAAGCCAGGTGCATAGGTGAAAAGTGGTGTCGGAAACCACCTTCAAACCCAATGGAGGACTTCAGGAAAGTGCTGATGCTGCTGCTGGCAGAGGAGAAAGTGTCTGGAGGAATCCAAACATGGATTCTTGAAGAGGAGTACCTAAAAGCAGAGGGCACAGAGTCTATGTCACTCAGAGGTGACCAGGAGACTTGGAAGACGAATGCCCTTCGATGTCGGGTGCATTAGGGATGATGACAATGACATTGACTCTGTAGTTGCAAGGACCAGGCGATGCTGAGGACAACCAAGACCCAGGTACAAGCTGTCCCATGAAAGATGTCGAGTGCTGAGGGGTCGTTGTCCAGCGAGACCACTTACAAGCCTTGGCAAATGCAACCCATGCAGGAAATCAAGAAGGTGTACGGTTGGGACCAACAAGGCCCAGGAGACACACCACAAGCAGGGGAGTCAGGGCAGGCCCTGAGCACTCAGGGTAGCTCAAGGAGAATAAAAGTGACCCTCAAATGGACGCACAGGCCGGAGGCACAGGAGTCGCGAGAGGACCTCGAGCAGCTCACCAACAGGAGCAGGCCACGGTGCCCACTAGACGGTGTGGCTGAAGATCTTAGTGGAAGAAGTTGAAGGAGGTTGGAGCTACTTGTAGCCCAGTGCATTTGTCACAAAGTTGCTAATAAGCATATGCACTTGCAAAAGTACGTGGTGCACAGGGGTTCGGTTAATGCAGCCCCCACAAGGGATTCTGACCTCAGACTTGTTTAGAGGGCAACCCGGGCTTCAGGAGACATAGATAACCACCACCTGTGTAGTTGAACCTTTTGGAGTTGGCAGGAGCGTGGGATCAGCTGACCGGTCAGCAGTGTTGAGGTGCCTGCGAATAGAGGGAAGTGACTCCTTCACTTCAAGGGAGATTATCTCCAAAGTGTCTTGGATGCTCCACAGGTCCTGCATGGATCCTGTAAGGTACACAGGCATAGGCAATCCAGCCGACTGAAAGCGAGACAAAGTCAGGCCCAAACACAGTCCAGCGAAGTCCAGAGTGCCCAGGTGGTAGAAGTGCAGTGGTTTAAGTTCTGAATCTTGACACAGATGAGTCTAGGGATCTACACCCAGGTAAGCCCTTAAGTAAACAAAGGAAAGGGTTGGGAAGATTCAGGGGAACCTTCCAGGGGAAGGTCTGGACAGGGGGGAGGTTACTCCCATGTCCTTTGTCCAGTTTCGCACCAGAACGGGAGCCGGAAGCTCCCAGGACTGATTTGAACTGGACTATGCACAGGGACACCAAATGTGCCCCTCATGCAGACTTTCAGGTGCTGGCAAGCACACCCACCCGGCCCTAATACACTAAATCCTGTCTGGGAGGTGGTCACACCTCCCTGTGACAGGATGCACATTTTCTGCTTTCCCCTGCTCGAGCTTGGCTCAGCAACAGGAGGGCAGAAATGGGTCTCTGGTCGGCAGCAAACATTTTGTGCTGTCCGGGACTAGAAGGCTGGTACCGGGAACACTGAGAGCCTAACGGAGAGCTCTTCCAGTGCTTGGAACCTTACCTCCCAAACCATTTACTATGTGGGAGGTATGATTCCAACATGTTTGATACCAAACATGATGGGATTCGTTGCAGCCGTTTTCGAGATAGTCATCGTGCAGTCAAGTGATGCCTCTCTATATAGTATATAGGTGGTTCACTGACAACCTGGGAGAATGGACTCGGTAGGCTGCAGGGGGGTCCTGCTCATGCAGGGGCCCCTCTCACTTAGAACCACAAGCACCCTGCCCTCGGGATTGTAAAGACCTGCTAGAGGGGTGACTTATAGGTTTTAAGTGCAGTGACCCTTTGATATAGTAAACCTATATCTTTCGTAAGTGATGCATGCACCAACTTGCACAGGCTGCAATGGCAGGCCTGTAGTTCCATTTTGAATGGTCTCTCATGGGTGGCACAATACATGCTGCAGCACATGGGAGATCTCTGTGGTACCTATGCCCTGGGTACATGGGTACCATATACTAGGGACAAAAAAGGGTACCCCAGTATCAAATCTGGGGTGTACCTAAGTAGAGAACAGAACAGTTTAAGGAGAAAGCAGATAGACTGGGTTCCTGATTAGCAGGAGCCCAGTCAGACTAGTCAAAAACAGCATCACATCAAGCAAAAAGTGGGGGTAACCATAAGAAGCAGATCCTACATTCCTACACAACCCCTCTCCCCCCCCAAATGTGAAGAGATTAGACTAACCTTGCCTAGTTGAGTCTTCATTTTCCAAGTGGAAATATCTGGTGAGTCCATCTGCATTGGCATGGTTACTCCCAGGTCTACATTCCACTGTATATGTTCCAAGAACAGCACTATCAACAGCAGCTCCCATTTAGAGTACTTCAGAGATGTAATTGATCCATTTATTTTCTTGTTTGTACCAATGATTATTTGATTCATGTGCCCCAAGGAAAAAGATTGTCACGTGTACTTTTAATTGCACATGTAATAGTCTGTTTTCCTGTTTGTACCAATGATTATTGCTGGCTCACGTTTGTACCAATGATTATTGCTGGCTCACGTTTTTCACCGTTACATTGCACATGCAAGCGTAAGATCGTGTGAGAACTGAAAACGTGATTTACCGGCTTGCTCATCTCCCCATGGCACGAGCGCAAGGACACGTGCGTGAAAAGCGTGGCTTGCAGCCTTGCTCCCCTTCCGTAATACTATAAAAACCCCACCCACCTCAAACCGGTGCTTCGCTTACTCGATAGCGGATCACTCACCTGTTCCTGACCAACGCTCTCCGGGCTCTCTCCAGTGCGTCTTCCTCGGCATCTGTTCCTGGTTCCGGGTTTCCGGGTTCTCCTCCTCTGCTCTCCTGAACTCAGCCGACTCTGCGCCCTTCTTCATTCTCGGGCGGACGGTGTTGTCGACGGACCAACTTCCGGAGCCGACTTCCTGAAAGACAAAAGGAAAGAAGGTTAATCCAAACAACAGTGAATTCACTTTGCTGACAGCGGTAAGATCGTTCCTTATTTAAAGCGGATTTTGATGTGTTTTGGCACAAAAACGTTCATAACAAACGGACTTCATTAGCGGAAAAACTTCTTTTTGATAGCGTTGCACATCTGAACTACCTAAGAACGGACAACAACAACATGGACATATTGGTTTAGCGAGTGGCTAACGAAGCTGGTATGCTCACTATTGCGCTCAAAGCAGCATGTAGATAAATAAGCAGAAAAGATTTATGTTCATTGTATTGGGCAACTATTACGTACGTGCATCAACGTTAATACTGTCAGTTATGCAAATACAAGAGAATCATTGAGTGTGCAAAGGTTGAGTGTTCTCAGAACCAAGCAGCATTATTTTGTAGTGGCTCTTGTCTCTTGTTCTTTTGTTTCTTATTTATTTTAGTTCACGAATATTTGAATTCAGCCAGAAGAATTTCAAGGTATGTCACTACAGGCACTAATCGTGTTACATTAACATACTAACGATCACAAAAGACGTTAAGTATCTGATCCAGTCTATGATGAATAGTTAATTACAGTATTGTTGTTTCTTTCTTCTTCAACAGAACTTATGAGATTCTGATGGTAGTAAAACCTTGTTATTGAAGCATGAATAAGAGCTTGTCTTCTAGGGTAGGTGATTCCCGATAAAGGAGTATAACAGATTGTGATATTCAGAAAAGTCAGTCTACTAAGCGTGTGTTTCCATTTCTAGGACACAACTGATTTACGCTCACAGACGCTTCATCTTGAGAGAAAACTTGCACCGATCTGGCGCAGATAAGAAGCTGACGATTCAACTCAGCGTATCTTATTTTTCTCATTCCCATTCCCCTTTCCCTTAGAGGTTTGTCAGAGTGGTTAAGTATACTTCTTGCCACTCTGGTAGGCCTCGGAGGGTTTTGGGACCTATCGGCATCAGAGAAGAAGCAATCCAAAGAACAGGTGGGTGACTTCGTAACAGAAAGCGAAGCCACAAAAAACTACCCCTGTTTCTTCTTTGATTCCGAAACCACGGATCTAGGGCAGGGAACGTTAGATACCACACAATTAATACAATTGGTCAGAAAATTAAACGAGGAAATGCAAGAGGTGCGACAAGAGAATCAGGCTCTTAGACAGGAATTGGATAGGACAAGATCAGGGTTCACTTCTTGGAGAGATTCTCAAGCAACCACTACTAAACCCATTATTTCCCCCGCTAAGTTTAACCCCACTGTGTACCCTTCTCAGCATTCAACAGAATCGCACGCAGACCAACCCTTACAGGTTACTGTCGTTACCCCGACACCTGTTCCTCTAGCCAACCCAGAAAGATTTACAGGGGACAGCAACCTTTACACTACATTCATGAGTCAATGTCAACTCCATTTTTTGTGTAAACCTCAGGTATTCACATCAGACACTGCAAAGGTAGCTTTTATTATTTCTTATTTGGGAGGAGTAGCTGCCAATTGGGCCATGCCTTTGGTTGACACCAATGACCCTCTATTACATGATCTAAATTCTTTTAAGAGAGCAATGTCTAGTTTATTTGCTAAACACGTTTTTATCCAAGCCTCGGATAATGAACTTTTGAGTTTACGTCAAGGGTCAAAAGATCTTATTACCTACGTAACTACCTTTAATAGGCTTTTAGCAGAGACCCGTTGGCCAGAAGACAAGAGAATTTCATTATTCTATAAGGGCCTTAGAGATGATTTAAAGGATTCTTTGGCCCATATTGTTAATCTTCCTGACGACTATAGTGAGTTCGTTGACTTAGTCATTAAACTGAATCATAGAATTGGGGAACGAAAGAATGAAAGACCAAGAGGGGACATTAGGAATTTGCAATTTAAAATTGAGAAAAAAGATGACAAAACTTCCCATGTGGAACCAATGCAAATTGGTGGTTTGAAAGGCCCGCTTTCCCTAGAAGAAAAGGAACACAGACGGAAGGGTAATCTATGTCTGTACTGTGGGAAATCAGGTCATTATGCAAAAGACTGCTCTGCTAAACCCACTAAAAAGAAAAATATAGCCACCATAGATGGGTCAGAAGAATCGGGAAACTGAGATTCTCGAAGAAAGAAGAGGTCGTTTCCTCGAGATTGGAATCCACTCAGATCTCCCGGTATATTACAAATGTCAATAAGACCATTCCTAAACACTTCACTATTAGAATGACCTTTGTGATCACCACGCAACAAAGACACTGTTTACCAGTATTGCTAGATTCAGGGGCAACTGGTAATTTCTTTGATTTAAAACTAGCACAAAAACTACGGATTAGTCAAATATTGAAACCTGAACCTGAAGTGGTTAAGTCTGTTGATGGTTCAGCGTTATCTTCTGGATTAATCAGGTATCATACGTCACCGCTGATTGTAGTTGGTGAAAATGGCCATACTGAGGAAATAACTTTTGATTTAATTGACACTCCAACTTTTGGAATCATTTTGGGAGTACCATGGCTAGAATTACATAATCCCAAAATAGATTGGATTAAGCGAACAGAAACCCTGGATTCTCCATTTTGTAAAACTCACTGTTACCAAGAAATAAAAGACCCTGTTGTTCCTCTCTGTTGCGCTACTTCTGATCAGGAACCACTGTCAATACCTGTAGAGTTCCAAGATTATGCTGATGTTTTTGACGCCATCCAAGATACAAAATTACCACCACACAGAATCTACGATTGGAGAATAGACCTAATTCTTGGGGCAGTCCTACCTTGTAGTAGGATTTATGCCCTGACAGAACCAGAAAACCAATACTTGCGACAATATCTAGATGAACTGCTTGTTATTGGGTTCATCAGGCATTCCACCTCACCGATCTCTTCGCCACTCTTTTTCGTGGCAAAGAAATCAGGCGATTTGAGAGCATGTATTGATTATCGTACGCTCAATAAGGCAACGATTAAAAATCGTTATCCCCTGCCTTTGATTCCGGTACTTTTAAATCAAGTTAAAGGCTCTAGTGTGTACACCAAATTGGATTTGCGAGGGGCCTACCATCTCGTCCGCGTCAAAGAAGGCGACGAATGGAAGACCGCCTTCTGCACCAAATTCGGTCTTTTTGAATATACTGTGATGCCGTTCGGGCTCTGTAATGCTCCGGCAGCATTTCAGTATTTCATTAACGAAGTTTTGCATGATCTCCTTGATATATGTGTCATTGTGTACATTGACGACATATTAATCTATTCAAAAAATCAAGATGAACATAACAAACACGTTCGCGCAGTCTTACAGAAACTGCGCGTCAATTCATTGTTCGTGAAACTGGAAAAATGTGTTTTTAACACCACAAAAGTCGAATTTCTAGGTTACTGGTTGTCGCCTGAAGGAATCACCATGGATCCGAAAAAGGTGGAGGCAATCCTTAAATGGCCATCTCCCTCATCAGTGAAAGACATACAAAGGATCCTAGGATTCGCAAATTTCTATAGACGTTTTATCTCAAAATTTTCTGAAATTGTCACGCCAATCACACAATTACTAAAAAAAGGACAAAAGTTTAAATGGACCTCAGAGGCTGAGTTAGCCTTCAATACGTTAAAAGAAGCGTTCACTTCAGCACCAATTTTAATCCATCCTGACCCAGATAAGCCATTTTTTGTAGAAGCAGATGCCTCACAAACAGCCTTGGGAGGGGTTTTACTACAAAAAGATTCTGGAACTGGAGGTTTACATCCAGTAGCCTTTTACTCACGTAAATTGCTGGCTGCTGAACAAAATTACACCATAGCTGAACGTGAGTTATTGGCAATCAAAGCTGTTTTCCAAGAATGGAGACATCATTTATTAGGAGCAAAACATACCATCACAATATTCTCAGACCATAAAAATCTTCAATTCTTCTCCACAGTCAAAGCGCTAACTCCCAGACAAATGCGTTGGTTGCTTTTCTTTAGCGAATTTGACTTCCTGATTACTTATCGCCCGGGAGAGAAACAACTGTTGTCCGATACTTTGTCACGATTAGTGTGCGAGAAGAATAATGACAAAAGCTATGATCCACCAAGCATAATTCCACTTGAAAAAATTGCAGCTCCCACTCAATCTGAAACCTTTTTAAATCAGGTCAAGCAAGAAACACAACATATTAACCATCAACAATGGTTAACACAAAAAAATAATTCTATTCATGATGGGTTTCTTTTTCATGACAACAAATTATATATCCCTCACAAGGACTTACAACTACAAGTTTTAAAATGGAATCATGATTCTAGTATTGCAGGACATCCAGGCATTACTAAAACCCTAGATTTATGTCAAAGACATTTTTGGTGGAACACTCTTAAACAAGATGTACAACAATATGTTAAGTCCTGTCCGATTTGTGCGCGACAAAAATCTTCCCATTTACCTCTTATGGGGTTACTACAACCTTTACCAATTCCCCCTTCACCCTGGCATACCATCAGCCTGGATTTTATTACGGACTTGCCTAAATCACATAATCACACCACAATTCTGGTAGTAGTTGATTTACTATCTAAGATGGGACATTTTATTCCCTTATGTAACTTACCATCAGCTATGGAATTTAGTGATATCTTCTTGAATAATATTGTGAAACTACACGGCTTGCCTAGTAAGATAATTTCGGACAGAGGCCCTCAGTTCCTTTCAAAATTTTGGCAGCAGTTATGTCAGCAATTAGGAATTGAAATAGCATTATCGTCGTCTTACCATCCACAAACTGATGGTCAGACCGAAAAAATTAACCAATATTTGGAACAGAGCTTGCGCTGTTTGACCTCGTCAGTAGCATCTGAATGGGATGAGGTCTTACCCTTAGCTGAATTCTCATACAATAATAGTCACCATGCTGCATTAGGTTGTTCCCCGTTTTTCTTTTTAACTGGTTGGCATCCACGATCAGTTCCGGTATTATTCCCTGAACCAGACACTAACATACCTGCAGTCAACGACAGGTTGAGAAAACTACAAATAATTCAAGAACATGCACGAAATCATTTGGCCAAAAACAAAATAAAGGCCAAAATATCCACTGATAAACATCGAATCCCAGCACCACCATATAAGGTAGGGGATTTAGTTCGGTTGTCTACTCGAAACATCCAGTTGGAGGGTCCTAAGAAATTAAAACCAAGATTCATTGGCCCATTCCCAATTGAAAAGATCATTAACCCAGTTTCCATTAGACTCACGTTACCCAAAGATTACAGCATTCACCCGGTGTTTCATGTTTCTCTTGTTAAACCTCACGATTCCCACACTAGATCGGATAATCCACCTCCACCAGTAATTATTGGGGATCACCTGGAATATGAACTACACCGCATTCTTGATTCAAAAAGAGTAAACGGTTGTCTTTATTATTTAATTGACTGGAAGGGGTATGACGTTTCAGACAGGTCATGGGAACCAGAAACTCAGGTCCACGCCCCTAGATTGGTTAGATCCTTTCATGCTCTTCATCCCACAAAACCTCGTCCTGTAAGGCGTCCTTTGGGGGGGGAACTGTTACAAGAACAGCACTATCAACAGCAGCTCCCATTTAGAGTACTTCAGAGATGTAATTGATCCGTTTATTTTCATGTTTGTACCAATGATTATTTGATTCATGTGCCCCAAGGAAAAAGATTGTCACGTGTACTTTTAATTGCACATGTAAAAGTCTGTTTTCCTGTTTGTACCAATGATTATTGCTGGCTCACGTTTGTACCAATGATTATTGCTGGCTCACGTTTTTCACCGTTACATTGCACATGCAAGCGTAAGATCGTGTGAGAACTGAAAACGTGATTTACCGGCTTGCTCATCTCCCCATGGCACGAGCGCAAGGACACGTGCGTGAAAAGCGTGGCTTGCAGCCTTGCTCTCCTTCCGTAACACTATAAAAACCCCACCCACCTCAAACCGGTGCTTCGCTTACTCGATAGCGGATCACTCACCTGTTCCTGACCGACGCTCTCCGGGCTCTCTCCAGTGCGTCTTCCTCGGCATCTGTTCCTGGTTCCGGGTTTCCGGGTTCTCCTCCTCTGCTCTCCTGAACTCAGCCGACTCTGCGCCCTTCTTCATTCTCGTGCGGACGGTGTTGTCGACGGACCAACTTCCGGAGCCGACTTCCTGAAAGACAAAAGGAAAGAAGGTTAATCCAAACAACAGTGAATTCACTTTGCTGACAGCGGTAAGATCGTTCCTTATTTAAAGTGGATTTTGATGTGTTTTGGCACAAAAACGTTCATAACAAACGGACTTCATTAGCGGAAAAACTTCTTTTTGATAGCGTTGCACATCTGAACTACCTAAGAACGGACAACAACAACATGGACATATTGGTTTAGCGAGTGGCTAACGAAGCTGGAATGCTCACTATTGCGCTCAAAGCAGCATGTAGATAAATAAGCAGAAAAGATTTATGTTCATTGTATTGGGCAACTATTACGTACGTGCATCAACGTTAATACTGTCAATAATGCAAATACAAGAGAATCATTGAGTGTGCAAAGGTTGAGTGTTCTCAGAACCAAGCAGCATTATTTTGTAGTGGCTCTTGTCTCTTGTTCTTTTGTTTCTTATTTATTTTAGTTCACGAATATTTGAATTCAGCCAGAAGAATTTCAAGGTATGTCACTACAGGCACTAATCGTGTGACATTAACATACTAACGATAACAAAAGACGTTAAGAATCTGATCCAGTCTATGATGAATAGTTAATTGAAGCATTGTTGTATCTTTCTTCTTCAACAGAACTTATGAGATTCTGATGGTAGTAAAACCTTGTTATTGAAGCATGAATAAGAGCTTGTCTTCTAGGGTAGGTGATTCCCGATAAAGGAGTATAACAGATTGTGATATTCAGAAAAGTCAGTCTACTAAGCGTGTGTTTGCATTTCTAGGACACAACTGATTTACGCTCACAGACGCTTCATCTTGAGAGAAAACTTGCACCGATCTGGCGCAGATAAGAAGCTGACGATTCAACTCAGCGTATCTTGTTTTTCTCATTCCCATTCCCCTTTCCCTTAGAGGTTTGTCAGAGTGGTTAAGTATACTTCTTGCCACTCTGGTAGGCCTCGGAGGGTTTTGGGACCTATCGGCATCAGAGAAGAAGCAATCCAAAGAACAGGTGGGTGACTTCGTAACAGTATAGTCCATACCCTGTAGGGAAATGGACCACCTAAAAAGTTTGGTGTTTTCACCCTTCATCTGTTTTAGCCATAAGAGCTGCTTATGAGCTGTCTGAACAATGAAGTGAGTGCCAAACAAGTATGGCCTCAGCTTCTTCAGGGCCCAGACCACAGCAAAGGCTTCCCTCTCTATAGATGACCACAGTTTCTTCCTGAGGTCAACCTTCTGCTAATAAAAGCTACTGGTTGATCCTGACCCTCTGCATTAAGTGTTGACACCACAGCCCCTACCCCCAATTCAGATGCACCTGTTTGGACAATAAATTGCTTGGAATAGTCAGGACTCTGCAGAATGTGAGCAGTGCACATGGCCTGCTTCAGATCATCAAATGGCTTCTGACAGCTAACTGTCCACTGAACTTTCTTGGGCATTTTCTTAGAGGTGAGATCATTCAAGGGAGTCACTATGACCCATATCCTTTTACAAATCTCCTGTAATACCCAGTCAGGCCCAAGAAAGCTCTGACCTGAGTCTGGGTAGTTGGAGCAACCCAGTCCATTATGGCCTGGATTTTGCTCCGTTGTGGTTGAAACTGGCCTCCACCCACAAGGTGGCCCTGGTATACAACCTTGCTCTACTCTATCTGGCACTTAATAGCCTTGATAGTGAGGCCTGTTTTCTGCAGATACTCCAAAACATTCTTCAGGTGGACCAGGTGAACCTCCCAGGTGGAGCTAATAACAGCTATATCATCAAGATATGCTGAAATATAGGCTTCCAGACCTATGAGAAATGTATTCACCAGCCTTTGGAATGTGGCAGGTGCATTCTTCAAACCAAATGGCATCACAATAAATTGATAATGTCCACTAGGGGTTTAGAATGCCATTTTTGGTTTGGCATCCTCAGCTAGTCTGATTTGCCAATAGCCAGCAGTCAGGTAAAAGGTGTTCAAGAACTTGGCTGAGGCCTAAGTGTCTATAAGCTCATCTGCCCTAGGAATTGGGTGAGCATCAGTCGTGGTGGCTGCATTGAGTCCCCTGTAGTCAACACAAAACCTCATCTCTCTCTTATCACCCTGGGTGTGAGGTTTTGGTACTAAGATCACTGGACTATCCCAAGGGCTATCAGAGGGCTCAATTACTTCCAATTGCAGCATCTTTTGGACCTCTGTCCTGATGCAATCTCTGACATGGTCAGGCTGCCTGTAGATTTTATTCTTTACAGGTAGATTCTCACCTGTGCCCACTTCATGGGTACACCAGATTCTTTGACTGGGTGTCAAAGAAAACATATGCCTATACTGATTGAGGACCCTCCTGCAATCAACCTGCTGTTGGTCAGTAAGCCTGCCTGCCAAGACTACACCACCAACTGACCAATCATCAGGGTTTTGTGAGAGGAGATCAGGGAGAGGGTCACTCTCTTCCTCCTGTTCTTCGTTGGTTGCCATGAGCAAGCCCATGTCAGCCCTGTCTACAAAAGATTTGAGCCTGTTCACATGGAGCACCCTGTGGGGGCGCCTGTGAGTGTCATGGTCCACCAGATAGCTGACCTCATCTTGTTGCTCAATGATATTGTGGGGTCCACTCCATTTATCTTGGAGAGTTGCTGGGGCCACAGGCACCAACACCCACACTTTTTATGGCCTGGCTGGTAAACAGTCAGGACGTCCTTTTGGTCATCTCAAACTTTTTGCAATTCTTGACTGGCCTCCAGGTTTTTGCTTGGCTTCTTCAGGTACTCAGCCATCCTGTAGCGGAGACCAAGTACATAGTCCACTATGTCTTGTTTGGGAGGTTTGAGAGGTACCTCCCATCCATCCTTCACCAAACACAAGGGACCCCCAACTGGATGCCCAAACAGAAGTTCAAAAGGGCTGTAGCCAACCCCCTTCTGAGGGTCCTCTCTGCAGGCAAAGAGAAGGCAGGGCAGAAGAACATCCCATTTTCGCCTAAACTTTTCTGGGCGGCCCATGATCATGCCCTTGAGGGTTCTATTGAACCTTTCAACCAACCCATTTCATTGAGGATGATAAGGTGTGGTGAACTTGTAATTCACACCACACTCCTTCCACATTGCAGTAACATAACTTGATATGAAGTTTGTAACTCTGTCAGTTAAAACCTCCTTAGGGAAGCCTACCTTGGAAAGAATAAATTCCCAAATGGGCCCTTACCACCACAGGAGCTGTAGCGGTTCTAGGGGGAATGGATTCTAGGTACCTAGTGGCATGGTCCACCACCACTAGTATGTAACTGTGCCCAGAGGGTGTAGGAGGGTTAATGTGTCCAATTATGTCAATCGCAACCCTCTCAAAGGGAACCCAACCACTAGAAATGGCATCAGGGGGGCCTTTGTGGTGCCAACTGCCTTGCCACTGGCTTGGCAAGTGGCACAGGAGTGACAAAACTCCCTGGTGTCTCCAGACATGTGAGGCCAGTGAGTAGGAAGCCCCTAAACTTCAGAGGTATAACCAACCTCCTAGTAGTACCAAGTTTGGGGTCTCTACCCACTGAATGAAGGAGTCCCTCATCCCAGTACATCCTGCGGAACCCACTGACATTCCCAGCAGCCTCAGCAGCAGCTTGCTGTCTGAGGGGTTCAAGAGAGGGGTAGGTTTGCTGCCCCAAACTCAGGTCCGCCCTGGTAGGGCCCCGTGTCCCCAAGAACTCAACCTGATCAGGCTCAAGCTCATCTGGGACAGTTCCTTCACAGGGACTGATATCATCTCCCTCAAGAGACTGATCCTCACTCTGAGTCTGGGGGAAGACACAGCCTTACCCCTCCTGCTCCTTCTCTTGGAAGGCACCTGGTCCATTGTTCCAGGATCCAGGGCCTGTTCAGTGGATGTCAGTTTGGCTTGTGACCTAGTCACAGCAAACTCATCTACAGAGATGCCCAACATTGCTGCATAAGTCCTAAATTTAACCTCAGACCAGTCTGAAGTTTCCAAATCAGTGCCCAACAAACAATCTAATGGTAGGTCTGAACTTACCACAACCTTCTTAGGGCCAGTTACCCCTCCCAGCTGAAATTAAAAACTGCCACGGAATGGTCAGTACTGACATTGTTTGCATTGGTCACTTTGTACTAGGCCTGGGCGGTAAATTCCGTTCCGCTCGCGGAATTTGGGTAATTTCACGTTACGCGTAGAACACGGAATTGCCCAAAATTCTGCATTCCGCGGCTTTCGGAATTTTTTGCTTGTTCACATTCTCAAAATGCGTGTTCGCAAGATATTTCCCCCGAGCATGCAAACAGAATTCGCGAACAGGGAAAAAAGCATCACGAACAAGCAATTCCCCGTGTTCGCAGAATTTCTACATGCTTGTGGAGATTTTTTACCGTTTCGCAGAGCTTTGCAAAGGGCGACTATGCAAATTCCGCCCACCCCTACTTTGTACATCTCACCAAGTATGATCTGTCCAGGAGACACAAGCTTTTTTATCACCATGGTGACACTGGCCCCTGTGTCCCTGTAGGCCATTGCCTCTATTCCATTGATCAAAGGCAGGTTACTGGGACTGACAAGTAAGGTGGCAATCTCCATGCCACCATTACAGACTAAAACTGCCTGAGCTGGAGTTCTGACTAAGCTAGAACCCACCTCAGATCACAAGGTTAACCCCACCAATCCCTTGTTCCCTGTATCATCACCTGTACTTGTGCTAGGGGGAGCAATTGCCTGAGGGGCAGTGGTGGTAGGAGTAGTTTCCTCGGCCTTTAGACAATCAGCATCTCTTGTGCAATGGATCTTTGGTTTATAGAGATAGCACCAAGGTTTCTTTATGCCTTTTCCCTTGTTGGATTGTGCCCCCCCCACCCCAGATGCAGGTTTTTGGGGCCCTGATGAAGGCTCTGTGTCTTTACCCTGTCCCCACCCTTATCTTGAGCTTTTGAAGAATCTTTCTTCTTCTGGTGACCTCCATGGTTCTGTTTTTTCCGCTTCACCCTGGTTCTGACCCATTTATCTGCCTTCTTTCCCAATTCTTGGGGAGAAGTCAATCTGAGTCCACCAGGTACTGATGCAATAGCTGGTTTTGACAATTATTAAGGATCTGCTCCCTCATAATCAACTTGTATAACTCGTCAAAATCATGCACTTTGCTGCCAAGCAACCAACCTTCAAGAGCCTTTATAGCACTGTCCACAAAGTCTACCCAGTCCTGATTCTGTGTCTTCTGGGTGTCTCTGAATTGAATCCTGTACCGTTCAGTGGTTAAGCCAAACCCATCAATGAGAGCACTCTTCAGAACTGATCAATTGTCAGCATCCTCTTCTCTGACAGTGAGGAGCTTATCTCTACCTTTGTCCGCAACGGAGAGCCACGAGATAGCTGCCCACTGCTTTTGAAGTACCCTCTAAACTTTGTAGGCCCTCTCTAAAGCAGAAATCCATTTGTGCATGTCACCCCCAACATGGTAGGGAGGGGCAATCTTGCACAGGTTCCTAGTGTCAAAGGAATTTTCTTAACTTCTAGGGACACTGTTGCTGCCACCATCAGACTCTAGTCCCAATTTCTTCCTTGCCTTCTGGACTTCTAGGGACTCTCTGTCAAGGGTCAACTGCTCTATCCTGAGCCTAAACCTAGCTTTCTCAAGTTCAAGCATTTGGTATGCCCTATTCAAAGAGTTCCCTCCTTTACTAGGAATGGAGGTCCCTACTGACTGTGTAGAAGTATTGGACTCTGTAGAGGAGGATCTAGACCTCCTTGGTCTACTCTGCACCTTCCCAGAGGATCAAAGAGGGCGTCCTCTTATCCCTCTGTGTTCTCCTCTGGGAGGTCTGAATTGTCCAGGTGGGAGCCATCAGGCTCCCCCTGGTCAGGGTTTGATTCTAGGTCAAAGAGGGGTTCCCCTCCTGCCTATCTTCATTCCCTGTCCCACCCACTCTGTCCTGTTCATCTGACCCAGAGGATTTCCTCAGGTCATCCAACAGTAACACCTCTAAAAGGCGCTAAGTGTTTGCATTCCTCCCGGTTTTCAGCTTTCTCGATGCACACCGTGCTTTCAGTTCTTAGAACTATAGTTCACTGTATCTATTAGGCAGAGAGCCACTAGCATCTCCTTTAGTAGACATACTAAGTAAGGTGTGGTGTTGCACCTACCTAACCTAGTGGGAGCTAAACTCTCTTAGGTTGGAGAAAGAGTGGGCTAGACCCTTGACTTACCCAACCCCAAGTTTAGTAGAACTTACTATTCTAAGCTTGTATTTATATGTGCCTAGTACTCGTAGTTTTTCAGTTAATCAATACAAAGATTTATCTGAAAAAAGCAATGCAGGCTTGAATCCCAACCGCTGCATGCCAATATGAGAAGCTGGCCTGGTATATGATGTCCACTAATATAGGTGGGCACCTTGAACCAGTCCAGACAACACATATGGTGATTTACGAGATCTCAGACAACCTTAGTAAGCTATAAAACTGGTAACTGTAGAGAGCAGCCTTCTGGCTTAGTCTTGAAGGATTGTAAAGCAGCTTGTTTTACCAGGGTGCAATCTTGTAGTATAGATTACATTAAAAGGAGCCACACAAAGTATGTATAAAAATATATATTTATTATAGAACACTCTCTAGTATGCTACAGTATCTCCTACAAGGAGATAGACACAAAGCACACAATACTTTACTAAAGAAACCACAGTAGTTAGCACTAATACACAGTGGGTCCCAGGGGTGGACCAAACCATATACTAGGAAAGTGGTATAAGAACCATGACTCAAGTCAGGACAATGTCAAGAGGATGTAGAATTGCTGGGGACCCACAGAACCACCCAAGGTAAGGAGATAGGGACCCCACGGAGAGTGTCTGCAGTGTGTGAACACGACCGTGTGCTCCGTACAAGTCTATATGGAAGTCGCTGTTGGAACTTTAAAGATTAGAGACCCTTCCCAGTTGACCCTGAAGAAATCCTGTGGAAGACATAAGGTTGGAGAGCCACCCCATCCATGGATACTGTGGTACCCAAGTTACCTATCCCAGGTAAAGCAGGTGCATAGGTGTAAAGTGGCGTCGGAAACCGCCATTGAACCCAAAGGAGGACTTCAGGAAAGTGCCGCTGCTGGAAGAGGAGAAAGTGTCCGGAGGAATCCAAATGTGAATTCTTGAAGAGGAGTACCTGAAAGCAGAGGGGACAGTCTATGTCACTTAGGGGTGCCCAGGAGACCGGGGAGACGAATGCCCTCCTATGTCGGGTGCTTCAGGGAGGATGATGGTGACCTTGACCCTGCAGCTGCGAGGACCAGGCGATTCTGAGGATGACCAGGCGATGCTGAGGATGACCAGGACCCTGATACGAGCTGTCCCTGGAAGGATGTCGAGTGCTGAGGGGTCGGAGTCTCACGGGAGCACTAAGAAGCCTAGCCAAGTGCAATCTATGCAGGAAATCAAGAAGGTTCACGGTTGATACCAGCAAGGTCCAGGAGCTGCACCACAAACAGGGGTGTCAGGGCAGGCCCTGAGCACTCAGGGAAGCTCAAGGAAAATAAAGGTGACCCTCAAATGGACCCTCAGGCCGGAGACACAGGAGTCGCGAGAGGACCTCAAGCAGCTAACCAACAGGAGCAGTCCATGGTGCCCACAAGGGGATGTAGCTGAAGATCTTGGTGTGGGAAGTTGCTGGAGGTTGGGGCTACTAGGAGCCCAATGCACTTGTCGCAAAGTTGCCAACATGCATATGCACTTGCAAAAGTACGCAGTGCACATGGGTTCAGTTAATACAGCCCTCATGAGGGATTCTGACCTCAGACTTGGTGAGAGGGCATCTCAGGCCTCAGTAGACATAGATAACTACCACCTGTGTTGGTGATCCCTTTAGAGTCCACAGGAGCTCGGGATTAGGAGACCGGTCAGCAGTGTTGAGGTGGCTGGGAATGCAGGGAAGTGACTCCTTTACTTCAAGGGAGATCATCTTCATGTGTCTTGGATGTTCCACAGGTCTACATGGATCCTGTATGGTGCACAGGCATAGACCATGCAGCAGACTGAAAGGGAGACAAAGTCAGGCCCAAACAAAGTCCAGCGAAGTCCAGAATGCCCAAGCGGTAGAACTGCAGTGGTTTCAGTTCTCAATCTTGTCCACAACGCATCAAGGGACCTACACCCAGGTAAGCCCTTAAATACCCAAACGAAAGGTTTGTGATGATTCAGGGGACCCACCCAGGGGAGGGTCTGGACAGGAGGGAAGATACTCCCATGTCCTTTGTCCAGTTTTGCGCCAGAGCAGGAGCCAACGGCTCCCAGGACTAATTTGAACTGGACTATGCACAGGGACACCATATGTGCCCCTCATGCAGACTTTCAGGCACTGGCAAGTGCACCCCCCCAGCCCTAATACGCTAAATCCTGTCTGGGAGGTGGTCACAGCTCCCTGTGACAGGATGCCTATTGTTCGGCCTTCCCCTGCTCGAGCTTGGCTCAGCAGCAGGAGGGCAGAAATGTGTCTCTGGTCGGCAGCAACCATTTTGTGCTGTCCGGGACTAGAAGACTGGTACCGGGAACACCGAAAGCCTAACAGAAGGCTCATCCAGTGCTTGGAATCATACCTCCCACACCGTTTACGATGTAGGGGTATGATTCCAATATGTTTGATGCCAAACATGATAGGATTCGTTGCAGCCATTTTCCAGATGGTCATCATGCGGTCACGCGTTGCCCCTCTATATAGTATATGGTTGCTTCACTGACAACCCGGGAGAATGGACTCGGTAGGCTGCAGGGATGTCCTACTCATGCAGGGGCCCCTCTCACTTAGAACCAAGCACCCTGCGCTTGGGATTGTAAAGGCCTGCTAGAGGGGTGACTTATAGGTTTTAAGTGCAGTGACCCTTTGATATAATAAACCTATATCTTTCGTAAGTGATGCATGCATCAACTTACACAGGCTGCAATGGCAGGCCTGTAGTTCCATTTTGAATGGTCTTTCATGGGTGGCACAATACATGCTGCAGCACATGGGAGATCTCTGGTGTACCTATGCCCTGGGTAAATGGGTACCATATACTAGGGGCTGACAAGGTTACCCCAGTATGGGTGTACCTAAGTACAGAACACAACAGTTTAAAGAGAAAGCAGGTAGATTAGGGGCCTGATTAGCAGGATCCCAGTCAGACTAGTCAAAAACAGCATCACAGCAAGCAAAAAGTGGGGTAACCATAAGAAGCAGGTCCTACTTTCCTACAAGGATGGAAACTGGCAATGTGTGTTACACTTCATTTGCAAATTGTGTTCTCTAAATAACCCTTACATTTTGCACCACAGAGCATGGGACACCACATGATGACGTCCACCACCTCCTTCTGTAGGTGGGTCTTGGCTGACCTAGTCTCACCATCAATGGGTCTATTGTGATGCAGCACGAAAGTGATGTGGCAGCTTCTACTTCGCTGATAATTCTCCGACAGCTCCTTATGTTTATGATGCTTCTCACCCGCTCCTCCCAGGGTACGACATGTAGTTCTGGGCAGGTTAACCTCAGTGGGCAGGCTCTCATGTCAGTGACACACCAGCTAGTCCCTTGTTTTCATTTTAAAATATTGAAATTGCTTCTTGATGACCTCAACTTAGTGGAATAAGAGGACGCTATGTTCAACTTGCTGGTGATTTAATGTCAGAGTCTGGCATGTAACTTTTTGCTGATTTTGAGCATGAGGTGGTCCACGAGCTAGGCCCACCCTTCACCAACTTGTCAACCAGTACTTCCAGCCCTGGTGGTAATAGCAGGTCGGGGTGGTGGCAGCTGCTGGGGGGGATGGCCGCAGTCTGTGTAAGTTGCTTGTTTGCACAAACCACAAAATGGCTCTCAGTGATTCAGTAGAGTGATCTCCCCGGGAGGTTCCAAGTCAGGGGCTCTTCTGAGAACGTCAGTGGCCTCCTCTCTGTTCAGATTGCCGTTTTCAAGCTCCTGGGCTATTTAAAGAGGATGCATATGTTAAAAAACATGTCGTGTTACCCGGCAAGTGGAACAAATTACCAGCTACTCATTTTCGGTAAATGTTCTGAATCTCGCAAGTATGACATCGCTGATGCATGCAAAAACGCTAGGAGGGCTTATTTCGAAATCAGTAATACCTATACCGGGTGGGGGGCGGGTTCATGGGTATTACAAACGTGACAGCGCGCGTGGTACACGTATTTATCCCTCAGTATTAGTATTACCAGGTACACGTTTACTCCACCCATTTCTGTTAATATCCTAATGTGGGCTAGTAGGTCCAGTGGTGTAAAACAGTTTGCTAAATATGAAGAATGTCGTTTTCCGTGTATTTAGAATGATTTTTGTATTTAGACAAGAGTGTTATTGCTGCGTCAAAAATATAGTAACACTACAAAGAATCCTTGCGTATTATTATGTGCTTGACAACTTATCCTTTAATACAAAAAAGATGTTAAGGTCACGGAAAACCACTTTCTGTAGACTTAGGATCATCTTTGCATCCTCCAGCGTGGCTGGGTTTCCTTCACTGTCGACAGGGAGCTGTCAGGGCGCTGGAAGATGTGTTCCTGCAGTTATTAATCACCCTTGCAGGGACTGACGAAGTTGAGCGCCTGGAGCTGTCCAGGTGCTGAAGGTTGCGTGAGCTCAGGTCGAAAGCCCGCCTCCTAGGGGTGCTGTCCAGCAGAGGCGAGAGGTGTCTCCTCAGCGTTCTCAGGTTCAGAAGGCTGCTGCTCAGCGTCTGATAACGCGCACGTGTCTCAGTCTGGAAATGCCCTGGTGTGGGGGAGAAAAGTTACAAGCCTGGCAGGGAATTGTGTTGAGAGAGGTGTGTTCGCAGAAGTAACAGCTCCAGCAGTGATCTGCCTGTGTGTTGACCTAGTTGTTCCCGCACTGTGAGCAGCTTTTAAGCCTGTGAAAGATGCTGAAAGAGGGCTGGCAAGCCACTCTGAGAGGTATTGTGAGTGAGCTACTGTAACATTTCGAAAGCGCCCACTCCACAGTTGGGGCTCTAGGCAGTGGTCTAAGAAACCATCTTACTCCCAGTAGGGGCATATCATCAAGGACCGGCGATAATTATCGCTAAGCGCACTTAGCGCTAGGATAATTATCGGCGGGTAAAGTGGAATTTTATCGCTGAGATAGCGTGCTATCAGCAACGCTTATCTCAAAAGCGATAAAATTCCAAGCGCTAACTGCCAAATGTGAGATTATCGCTGGAAATGCAGCGTTAGTCTCACAAAGTTTGGCGATAGCTTGTTGATAGGGCAGGGCAGACTTAGCCATGATATCCACCTTACATTGAATATAATGGCTAAGTCAAACTAAAAGCAGGCGTAAGGAAAGTAGCAATAACCAAGGTTAGCGCTACTTTTCTTATCGCTATGCTTGTTAGCGTGCCCATTGATAATTGGGGAAATGTCAGTTAGCCTTAGTCAAACAGACAGAGCCTCCTTGTCATCAATACGTAACAATCAGCACACCTTTCACACTGACGGGATAAAGATGAACAGCTTTTCATCTTTATCCCGTCAGTGTGAAAGGTGTGCTGATTGGTACGTATTGATGACAAGGAGGCTCTGTCTGTTTGACTAAGGTCGTATTTGGTGCCCCTCTCCTGTGTCTTTGGGGTCCCTCTCTCTTTTCTTGTAATGTCAGTTAGCGACATTTCTCCAGTTATTTTGGGATGGAACACCCACTTTGCATCTCATTAGAGATGCAAAGGTGGGCGTTACGGGAAAGGGCGCTAAGGCAAGGATTCACGCAATAGCGTGACCTTGCTGATAAGGCGATAAAATTATTGCAGCTTTTCATCTGAAAACGGATGCAAAAGCGGCGATAATTTTATATCGCCTCCTTGCTGATATGCCCCGGTAGTTCTTCAGCTTTTTATTGAATTCTTCCAGATCAATGCATTGTTTAATATCAGATGGGAGCCTGGTGCTGTTGCAGTAGGCATTTACTTCATTATGTTTTATTGTAAAGTGTTGCTCGCTGCTGACAGCAACCTGTATCTGGAAGGCAGCAAAGGGGACTAAAGGCTGAATTGGTGGATGTGAGCACATTGTGCCCAGGTGAGTTTGCAAGGAACTTGTCCCCGGCACACGGGTGGTTCATGTGACAGAGTCTTCCCACATGAGGCTCATCTACGAGAGCTGGTGGGTGAGAGGCTAGCCTTAGGTGTCTCCACAGCCCAGCACATGAGCTATTCGTGGGTGTTGAGAGATGTGTCTGTGAGTCTGGGATTAGGAGCGCTCATCGAATCCATGGGCTTCGTGTTTGTCCTTCTTAAGAGACGGTTCCCAGGCCTCTGCCAGAATTTACACAATCTCCTTCTGGTCTGAGATATGCGTTGGACCCTTCCATATCCACCAGAAGATATTTCATCAGATCTCTAAAATCTGACAGGGAAGGTGGTAAGCGAGTTCTACAGAAGAATCTCCAGTGTCTGGCAGGTGGTAATTCGTTGTGAGGGCTAAAAATCTTCTTACAGATGCTCTGGCACCCTGCGATGTAGTCTTGTAGTGTCACGTGACACGCTCATAGTAATGACCTGCCACGTGGAAATGACAGAACAACACGTGCAGAGGGGTCTGAAAAGTTGCATACAGCTTTGAAATAATGAGAGTCGGCGCGGAAGACAAAGGTGGCAGTGAATGGTATGTGCAGGGTACAAGTAACATATTACATGGGATTCTACAATCCCTGTGGAAACGCCGGTCTCTAGGTTATATTTAATTGGCGACTTGTAACGCACCCAGTAGCCAAATTATAAATAAATTATATCAGACCTCAAATGCAGTAACTTATTTCAGTCGAGTACTGCCATAGCAAGCTGCGGAGGGGAAAGGCAGGCCAGGTCACATAGCAGCTGCATAAAACAACAAAAATGAAATGTGCTTTTCTTTCTTCTCCTCTATTTTTCTAGGTCACGGTGACAAGCAGAAAGGATATGTTTATTTTTTAAACTCTCGACATAATGATAGAAAAGTTAGAATCTTTCTGCATAGTTCCACATATTCAGAGCTACTGTAGCTTTGTTCTTGTTTATTTTAAAATCTGGCTTGTATTGAACTGTTTCTACTATCTTTTGCACCAAATGCCTAACAGGTTTTCGATGTGTTTAATTTTGCACCTGAGGTTCTATTTTTATTCTTCATGTTTGCAAACATGCTCTCTCTTTCTTATGAAAGAGGTATGCCCCAAGATTGTAAGTGGTTTGTGGGAAAGGTGATGGTGTGATCACGTATTAAATGAGATCAAGTACCCCCATACATGATGAGTGTTAGACCTGGCACCTTGGCGTGAGTCTCCCTTCCACTTTTTGTCGCTGTGCCTCATGTGTTTTGCTGGTGTTAGCTGCTCAGAGCACTGTGCCACTGCCAACCAGTTCCACAGTGCAAGTGCTCCCTATTTAAAATGTATCTGTTGGTTGGATTCCACGATTGGCTTATTTGGTTTACTGTCAGACCCCAGTAAAGTGCACCAGGAGTGTCCAGGGCTTGTAAATACAAATGCTGCTGGTGGGCTTGCAGCACTGGTTGTGCCACCCACAGAAGCGGCCTAGTAAAATGTGTCTAAGGTCTGCCATTGCAGAACCTGCGTGCAGTCTGGTACTGTCATGCTGACTGGGCAAGTGCACCCACTTCCGAGTCCCTAAACCTTCCCCTAACTTCATATTAGTCACCCCTATGGTAGGCCCAAGGGCAGGGTGCATTGTAAGCATAAGGTAGGACAAGCCCTGATGTGTGTGGCATGTCCTAATAGTGAATTACAACCATTTTTGTTTTTCAATATTGTAAGGCTACCTGTTCTCCATAGGCCAGAATGGGCTGTTAGAATTGTTATATCCTATGATCCTAACAGACCCAGGGAACATGGTAGAAAATCGAGTTTAGTATGCCTGAACTCAGAATAATAAAATACATCTTTTAGTAAAGTTTATTTTAATATTCTGTGTTTGAAAATACCACTTTTAGAAAGTTGGTATTTGCTTGCCTAACCATTTCAGCCCACCTCTGCTATGATGTGTATCTACCTGTCTGGTTTGTGTGAGTGACAGGGCTGGGGAAACCCAGAGTGGCAAGGCTAGGTAGCCTGGTGGTAAATGGAGAGATTGACATCCAGATGGGTGGGAGGAGTGCACCTGGACTCTGAATAGGGCTGTGCTCTGCCATCACAATGCTGGCTCCACCTCCTGTGGAGCGGCTGATGTCTCTGCTCTGCACCCTGAATAGAAAGGCAGAGTCATGTCAACAAAGTGCTCAAGAACTGGTTTGGACTGGGCAAAGGCCCCTCTACCCCAGAGGAGCAAAGGAATTAGGGGTATAAGTATTGGGACCCTGCTCCCAAGAAATTAGATCCTGCTTGACAAGAAGAACCTCTGCCTGAGGAGAAGGAACTGGGAAAGCTATAAGGAGGAGTACTGTCCCTGACCTGGGGGATTGGCCTGCAGTGGTTGCCTTGCTGCTGGAAGGAGAGGAAAAGACTACAAAGACTTTATTTCAACTTGTGCTTAAAAGATCTCCAAGGGCTTGTGCTGAGCTTGCACGAAGTCCCAGGACCAGTGGACTTCACCCCCCGGCTCCCCAGAGTCTTTTGGAAGGGCCTGCTGCTGTTGTTGGGCCTTCTGAGGGACTGCGTGTCGCAAGGAGCTGGAAGCGCGACTAAAGAAGGAGAAGCGTGCCGCCGTCGGAGCTGTTGTTGTCGCATCTCGCAAATGGTGTCGCCGCTGCAGCATCGCATCGAGCGGAAGCGTCTCGCATCATTCCGGAAGTGTCTCGCAACGCCGAAGAAGCGTGTTGCCATCGCAGCCATCGTAGTTGTCGCATTGCACCGCAGAAAAGTGCCTCGCATCCACGGAGAAGCGCGCCGCCGTCGGAGCTGCTGTCGCCGTATCGTGTAAAGGGGTGACGCCGCTGCAGCATCGCATCGAGCGGAAGCGTCTCACAAACGTCAGAGAAGAGTGCCGCTGCCAAGGCCGCTGTCGTCGCATCGCGTAAAGGGGTGACGCCGCTGCAGCCGACGCATCGAGACGAGTCTTCTCGCAACATCGGAGAAGCGTAACGCATCTGGAAGATCTTCACGTCTTTAATTCTTTGCACCAAAAACTTCATCGCATCAGCATCGTTGCAACACTTTCGTTGCCCTGCGTGTCGCATCTAAGGCACATTGACTTAAAGTGTCGCATTTAAGAACTTAAGAGAACTCAGCAAACTTCTACCATCTAAAGTAACAGTATTGTGTATTTTTGTCGTTTAATGGTCTTGTGGTAACTTTATATAAAGAATCCTTAATTTTAATATAAAAACCTGTGTGGTGTCTATCTGTAGTGTTGTCACTTGGTTACTGTATGTGTTCACAAATGCTTAACCTATAACGCTCTGAGATAAGCCTTGTCTGCTCGCGATAAAGCTACCGAGAGGGTGAGCAGGGGTTATTTTAGGAGTGTAACCCCTTACCCTGACTAGAGGAAAGGTTCCCTGCTTGTCACAAGTACCTACCTGTGCCAACCAGAGAACCCGGATTCTAACATTGGTGGTCAGCGGTGAGGATTCTGGACTTGCATTTGTGACTCATGTACTGTAATTGGTGAACACTACTTAGTGAGTGCAGACTTTAAACGTAACCAATACGTGTTGGTAGATTTCTTTTTGGGACTGTCTATTTTTGAGCACTGCCAAGCTTAACCATGGTGGAGAAAGCAGCATCCATAGTCTTTGTTAATACTGAATTTGAATGGGAAGAAGAGAAACTGGAAAGCTACAAGTTATCACAGCTGAAATTCTTTTGCAAGAAATTTAAAGTTTGCACTACTGGATGTAAAAACAAGGCAGAGTTCTACAAGGCGCTGAGGGCCTGGGTAGAATCAAGGAATGCCACTGATGATAATAATGCAGAGGAGCAGCTGGATGGGCCAGTGGGTCCAAGAGGAAGGAGAACCCCTTCCCCTGCAGGTAGCAGTGTTTCTAGTAAAAGTTTATCTCCAGAGGAGTTGGCAGACAGGAAGGAAACCAGAGCTCATGAGATAGAGATGGCGAAACTAAATGGACAACTGGCAATGGAGAAAAAAAGGCTGGAAATGGAAGAGAGAAAAAGCCGATTGGAGCATGAGATGAAAATGAGGGAGCTGGAGTTGAAAGCCCAGGGCTTGGGAAGCACTCCCTCTGGTGGCAGCACACCCCCAGTGCAGGTAGAGTCCAGAGTGTACATACCCAAAGATGTAGTGAAGGATTTTTTTTAAAATGATGACATAGGGCAGTGGTTCAAAGCCTATGAAGTAGCCATGTCCTCCCACCGGGTCCCTGAGAAGGATTGGGGAGCGGTGTTGTGGGGCCGGTTCTTGAGTGAAGGGCAGGACACACTGCTACATTTGCCCTCAGATGTGTATAACTCTTACCCCATATGAAGGATGCTTTAATGGCTAGGTATGGGTTAACTCCTGAAATGTATAGACAGAGGTTCAGGGGTTGCACTAAGATTCCCAATAGTATGTATGTGGAGCATGTGACTTTTTTTTGCAGAGCACTGGATGGTTGGGTGAAGGGCAGCAAGGTTGATAATTTTCAAGGGCTTCTTGATTTAATGGCATGGGAGCACTTGTCCAGTAATTGTTTTCCTGAGCTACGCCAGCACCTGATTGATAGTAGGCTGACTAACCCTAGGAAGCTTGCTGAGGAGGCGGACTGCTGGGTCAGTACCAGGGTCCACAAGGGTCCCGTGGGAGACTCTGCCAAAGGTGGGCAGGGTCCCCAGCAGAAGAGCGGGGGGACAAGGGTAAACAGAGGGAGTTCCAGAAGAGGCCCCAAAGTAATCCCCAAGGGAACCAAGGGAAAGGTTCTCAGCCTCCCCCACCCCAGAAACCGACTGGGGCCCAACAGGTACCCCTGTTCAAAGAGGGCCCCCAACCTGTTACAGATGTGGTGAGCTGGGTCATTATGCCAATGATCCCAAGTGTCGCGAGTTTGGTAAACCAGCACCCCCTGGTGCAACCCACCGGCAGATGGCTAGTGTAGCCCTGGGTGGAGAGATGGGTGTCCAAGGTGGGTGGGGCTCAGTAGAAATGTCCCTGGTCTCATTAGGAGACTGTGAAGTGGTCCCCAAAACCCAGCTGCCTGAGAACACTAAAAAACTACAGGCAGTGGGTGACCATAAATGGCCATAGGGTGGAAGCTCTTAGAGACACAGGAGCCAGTGTGACGGCTGTCAAGCGCCACCTGGTGTCTCAGGAGCAGGTTGTCCCAGGAGCATTCTATCCGGTTGTTGCTGCCGACAACACCAAGAGTCACTGCCCGGTGGCTCAGTTTCCCTTTGAGTGAGGGGGGGTCTCTGTTACTCTTCAGATAGCTGTGAGGCCCGCCATGCCTGTAGACTGTCTGTTAGGGAACGATCTGGAGAGCTCACCTTGGGCTTAGGTGGAACGGAGTGCTCACCTGGAGATGTTGGGTATGCCAGATTGGGCGTGTGTCACCACACGGTCCATGACAGCGAGTAGAGGTGCTCAAGAGGACCTGGAGCCTGAGAGGGAGGCCCAAGAACCGGCCTTAGGGAGAAGAGGCAGGGGGCGCGGGAAACAGGCCCCTGAAGTTCTCACGGTCCAGGAGGAAGCAGACCTTGAGGGGGATGCCCTGGAACCTACAGGGTAACAGATAGCTGAACTGGGGGACCTGCGTGAGCTGACCCATTGGCAGCAAGAAGGAGGACCCTCCAGGGAGGAATTCTGCAGGGAGCAGAAAGAGTGCCCTTCTCTCGTGGGTATGCGGCAGCAGGCTGCAGACCAGGCCAACGGTGATCAGTCTGGAACACATTTAATTTACTGGGAGAACGACCTCCTGTATTCTGAGCCTAAGGTTGCTGAGCCTGGGTCAGCCCGTGTGCTGGTGGTACCCCAGCACTTCAGAGCCTTCCTACTGGGGCTGGCTCACGATGTGCCATTGGCAGGACATTTGGGGCAGGACAAGACCTTTGAAAGGCTTGTCACCCACTTCTTTTGGCACCAAATGCGCAGTAGTTCAGACACTCACTGCAGGACCTGCCAGACTTGCCAGGCAAGTGGGAAGAGTGGAAGGAAGCAGAAGGCTCCACTCCAGCCATTCCCTGTGGTCGGTACCCCATTCCATCGAGTGGGGATTGACATTGTAGGGCCACTGGACCCCAGGACAGCGATGGGCAATAGTTTCATCCTGGTCCTGGTGGACCATGCCACCGGGTACCCGGAAGCCATCCCTCTGAGGACAGTGACGGCCCCCCGTGGTGGAACGTGCGCTGATGGGAATTTTCTCCCGAGTGGGATTCCCTCTAGAGGTGGTGTCTGACCGGGGTACCAATTTCCTATCTAAATATATGAAATCCCTTTGGCAAGAGTGTGGTGTAACCTACAAGTTCACCACACCTTACCACCCCCAAGGAAACGGGTTGGTTGAGAGATTCAACCGAACCCTAAAGGGCATGATAATGGGTCTGGAGGAACCCATGAGGTGTAAGTGGAACGTCCTCTTACCATGCCTTCTCTTTGCTTACAGAGAGGTGCCACAGAAGTCTCTAGGGTTCAGCCCCTTTGAGCTTCTGTACGGACACCCAGTGAGAGGACCTCTAAGTCTGGTCAAGGAAGGCTGGAAGCAATCTCCCAGGAAACCTCCCCAGAATGTATATAGCTACATGCTGGCCTTCAGAAACCAGACTAGGCGTTTCAGGGAACTTGCCGAGGCAAACCTGGAAGCCAGCCAGGAGGAGATGAAGCGGTGGTACGACCAGAATGCCACTCTGGTAGAGCTTCAGCCTGGACAGAAGGTATGGGTCTTGGCCTCAGTGGAGCCCTGTGCGCTCCAGGATAAGTGGACCGGTCCCTTTGAGGTTGTGGATCGCAAGAGCCCTGTCACCTATTTGGTGAACTTGCGGTCTCCAAGGAACCCCTTGAGGGTCCTTCATGTCAACCGCCTCAAGCCCCACTTGGAGAGGTCCCAAGTTGGCATGCTCTTAGCGACAGAATCTGGGATGGAGGAGGAGACAGAGCCTTTTCCTGACCTCCTGTCAGCCAAGGAGCAAGATGGGTCAGGGCTGGTGTCATCCTCTCTTCCACCCTGACCCCCGAGCAACAGAACGATTGTCGCCAGTTACTGGGACAATTCTCTGACCTGTTTTCCCTGATTCCCGGTGTCACTGATTGGTGTGTCCATGATGTGGACACTGGGGATAGTACACCTGTGCGGCACAAGGCCTACAGGGTGACTGACAGGATAAGGACCTGCATCAAGGAGGAGGTCTCCAAGATGTTTGCCCTTGGGATAATTGAGTCCTCAAGCAGTCCTTGGGCCAGCCCAGTGGTCTTGGTCCCAAAGGCTGCAGCGCCGGGAGCCACACCCGAACTCCGGTTCTGTGTGGACTACAGAGGACTCAATTCGGTCACCAGGACTGACGCACACCCCATCCCCAGAGCTGATGATCTCATAGATCGGCTAGGGGCTGCCAACTACCTCAGCACGTTTGATTTAACATCTAGGTATTGGCAGATCGCCTTGACCGATGGGGCCAAAGAGAGGTCAGCATTTTCCACCCCTGATGGGCACTACCAGTTCCGGGTTTTGTCCTTTGGGATGAAGAATGCCCCTGCCACCTTCCAGAGGTTGGTCAACCAGGTGTTGGTTGGACTGGATTCGTTCAGTGCAGCCTACCTGGATGACATCACAGTGTTCAGCTCCACGTGGGAGGAACACATGCACCACCTCTGGGAAGTGTTGATGGCGCTGCGGAGGGCAGGCCTCATGATCAAGGCGAGTAAGTGCCAGATCGGGCAGGGTTCAGTGGTGTACTTGGGGCACCAAGTTGGGAGTGGCCAGGTGGCACCCCTTCAACCCAAGACAGAAACCATCCTGAATTGGGAGTCTCCCAAAACATAGACAGAGGTGAGAGCCTTCCTAGGTCTCACCGGGTACTACAGGAGGTTTGTCAAGGGGTATGGCAACAGTGTTTCCCCCTTGACAGCGCTGACTTCAAGGAAGCAGCCCAGGAACTGTCAGAAATCTTTTGAGGCCCTGAAAGCTGCTATGTGCACGGCGCCCGTGCTTTTGGCTCCCAACTTCTCCAAAGAGTTTATCGTTCAGACAGACGCTTCAGAGCATGGTGTGGGGGCTGTTCTTTCACAGATTAATGAAGAGGGCCTAGATCAACCTGTAGCCTTTATTAGCAGGAGGTTACTACCAAGGGAACAGAGATGGAGTGCTATTGAGCGTGAGGCATTTGCTGTGGTATGGGCTCTGAAGAAGCTAAGACCCTACCTGTTTGGGTCTCACTTCCGGGTTCAGACAGACCACAGGCCCCTCAGATGGTTGATGCATATGAGGGGTGAGAATCCAAAGCTGTTGAGGTGGTCCATTTGCCTACAGGCTATGGATTTCACGGTGGAACATCGCCCTGGTACAGATCACGCCAATGCTGACGGTCTGTCTAGGTTTTTCCGCCTTAGTGATGAGGAACTCCCTGGGGTAGGGTAGTTCTCCCCACTTTTCAGCTGGAGAGGCCACGTGTTAGACCTGGCACCTTGGCGTGAGTCTCCCTTCCACTATTTGTCGCTGTACCTCATGTGTTTTGCTGGTGTTAGCTGCTCAGAGCACTTTGCCATTGCCAACCAGTTCCACAGTGCAAGTGCTCCCTATTTAAAATGTATCTGTTGGTTGGATTCCATGATTAGCTTATTTGGTTTACTGTCAGACCCCAGTAAAGTGCACCAGGAGTGCCCAGGGTTTGTAAATACAAATGCTGCTGGTGGGCTTGCAGCACTGGTTGTGCCACCCAAAGAAGCGGCCTAGTAAAATGTGTCTAAGGTCTGCCATTGCAGAACCTGCGTGCAGTCTGGTACTGTCATGCTGACTGGGCAAGTGCACCCACTTCCCAGTCCCTAAACCTTCCCTTAACTTCATATTAGTCACCCCTATGGTAGGCCCAAGGGCAGGGTACATTGTAAGCGTAAGGTAGGACAAGCCCTGATGTGTGTGGCATGTCCTAATAGTGAATTACAGCCATTTTCGTTTTTCACTATTGTAAGGCTACCTGTTCTCCATAGGCCAGAATGGCCTGTTAGAATTGTTACATTCTATGACCCAGGGAACATGGTAGAAAATCGAGTTTAGTATGCCTGAACTCAGAATAATAAAATACATCTTTTAGTAAAGTTTATTTTAATATTCTGTGTTTGCAAATGCCACTTTTAGAAAGTTGGTATTTGCTTGCCTAACCATTTCAGCCCGCCTCTGCTATGATGTGTATCTGCTATGATGTGTATCTGCCTGTCTGGTTTGTGTGAGTGACAGGGCTGGGGAAACCCAGAGGGACAGGGCTAGCTAGCCTGATGGTGAATAGAGAGATTGACATCCAGATGGGTGGGAGGAGTGCACCTGGACTCTGAATAGGGCTGTGCTCTGCCACCACAATGCTGGCTCCACCTCCTGTGGAGCGGCTGATGTCTCTGCCCTGCACCCTGAATAGAAAGGCAGAGTCATGTCAACAAAGTGCTCAAGAACTGGTTTGGACTGGGCAAAGGCCCCTCTACCCCAGAGGAACAAAGGAATTAGGGGTATAAGTATTGGGACCCTGCTCTCAAGAAATTAGATCCTGCTTGACAAGAAGAACCTCTGCCTGAGGAGAAGCAACTGGGAAAGCTGTAAGGAGGAGTACTCTCCCTGACCTGGGGGATTGGCCTGCAGTGGTTGCCTTGCTGCTGGAAGGAGAGGAAAAAGACTACAAAGACTTTATTTCAACTTGTGCTTAAAAGATCTCCACGGGCTTGTGCTGAGCTTGCCCCCTGAACGAAGTCCCAGGACCAGTGGACTTCACCCCCAGCTCCCCAGGGTCTTTTGGAAGGGCCTTCTGCTGTTGTTGGGCCTTCTGAGGGACTGCGTGTCGCAAGGAGCTGGAAGCGCGACTCAAGAAGGAGAAGCGCGCCGCCGTCGCAGCTGTTGTCGTCGCATCTCGCAAAGGGTGTCGCCGCTGCAGCATCGCATCGAGCGGAAGCGTTTCGCATCATTCCAGAAGTGTCTCGCAACGCCGAAGAAGCGTGTCGCCATCACAGCCATCGTAGCTGACGCATTGCACCGCATCAAGAGAAGAGTCTCGCATTGAGGAAGAAGCGTGTCGCCATCGCAGCCATCGTAGTTGTCGCATTGCACCGCATCAAGAAAAGCACCTCGCATCCACGGAGAAGCGTGCCGCCATCGGAGCTGCTATCATCGCATCGCGTAAAGGGGTGACGCCGCTGCAGCATCGCATCGAGCGGAAGCGTCTCACAAACATCGGAGAAGAGTGCCGCTGCCAAGGCCACTGTCGTCGCATCGCGTAAAGGGGTGACGCATCTGGAAGATCTTCATGTCTTTATTTGTCTTTATTTCTTTGCATCAAAAACTTCATCGCATCAGCATCGTTGCAACACTTTCGTTGCCCTGCGTGTCGCATCTAAGGTACATTGACTTAAAGTGTCGCATTTAAGAACTTAAGAGAACTCAGCAAACTTCTACCATCTAAAGTAACAGTATTGTGTATTTTTGTCGTTTACTGGTCTTGTGGTAACTCTATATAAAGAATCCTTATTTTTAATATAAAAACCTGTGTGGTGTCCATCTGTAGTGTTGTGACTTGGTTACTGTTTGTGTTCACAAATGCTTAACCTATAACGCTCTGAGATAAACCTTGTCTGCTCGCGCCAAGCTACCTAGAGGGTGAGCAGGGGTTATTTTAGGAGTGTAACCCCTTACCCTGACTAAAGGAAAGGTTCCCTGCTTGTCACAAGAACCTACCTGTGCCAACCAGAGAACCCGGATTCTAACAATGAGGATATTGCAAGTCACCTTGGAATTCCATAACTTTATAAAGAAACTCGTCCTTCGTCTTCGTTACCTTTACTTGGTTATAAAACTCCTCGGTGACTTGCAATATCATTATAATGTACAGCAGTGGGTACTTTATCCCTTATATATCACTCTTTGTATCAAAGCTTATGGTAAATCTGTTTATACAAAGCCATACAAAATTCTGAAACAAACAGGGTATCACACACAACAGGATTTATGTTACCGCAATTTAATCGATTAAATAATTTGTATTCAAAAGGGAGATGGAATAATCCAGATTTTAAAAGCCAGTGCATGATGAATGTTTCAGAAGCAAGGGGACATTTTTTGTGGTTGAGTGTTCTACAAGACAAATTGAGAGTAGAGCTATTACAGGAGATCTCGGAGAGTACAAAAGCATTATTAATGTAGAATAATACAATTAAATTCGTGAAGTGAGAAATACCTGGAGAAAAGAGGTGAATTTAAATCACATAAAAACTGTTAAGGAAAAGAAATAGCATTTATTTGCTTATGCTATTAATGTTGTATATTATTGTTTATTTCCCCTCGTATCACTCTCTTAAGTTAAAGATCTGCAAGACTTTATGAAGCAAATTAAATAAGCTAACATTAGTACAGGATCTGACCTTGACGCAGAGCCACTACTCTGTCTTCTAAGGTGGATGTGACTTGCTTGCACAAGCACAGTGGGGAACTGAGTAGTGCGGCTCTTGATGCTCTGGAGCTAGGACAGTTATTTTGGGGAGCTCTGTGTAGATTGTGCTGCAGGGGCTATAAGTGGAAGTTTTCAGTATGTGCTTTGGTAGGAGAAAAAGCCCCCTAACTTGCAAAATGGAGAGATGTTTTTGTGGTGGAATATATTTGAGAAGTGAAGGAGACCTTACTGACAAACAGCATGTCCAGGATATGCACTTTCTAGACTGGCCTTGGCGGCAACCCTAGTGAGAACGTCTAGGTGAAGGAGGAATCTAAGGGATCAATTTGACCCACATAAATTTTTAGGTCTCGCCTGACCCAGCACATGCACTGGTCTGGCGAGACTTATTGAGAGGGCTCCAAAAAGTGCTACCAGGCCAGCCAAGAGCTACAGTGCATGTGCGCGGGCGCGGGCGCCGCGCTTTACCGCGATTACTTTCACTTTCACGGCCGCACGGCCGCTTTGCATAGCCAATAGGTCTCGCTTATGGGACCTTATAAGTATTTAGTTATGCAACTGTTCACACAAAATGAGTAGAACCAGGGCAGCGAACTCACTTTGATTCCAGAAAGGTAGATAAGAAAATCAGTTAAAGGTGTTGAAACATGGTGAAAAGTTCAATTACAACAGTGGGCATGCATGCTAGTGATCCGGAGTGAGAAGTAGCATTCCTCCTCTGAGGTTCTGTAGCGATCCGAACCCGTGAATTCGGTATCGTAGTACTGACACGATTTCGGTACCAATGAACCACAAATGATCCATTGTATACATGACAGTGTTTTCGCTGCGCAACTAGCATGAATTCACTGGAAAATAGGGCATTCTGTCGTAAAAGTCATGGCATCCATTTTAGTTACGGCATCCATCTTGTTTCTTGCCCTCACATAGTCAATGAACGGACGATGACCCCGGCAGAGTTACCTTGTTAAGGACACGTAAGCTCGAGCCCGAGGAAGGCTGACGCTGCATGACTAAGCAGAATCAAGCTGTCTCCCTTGCCTGAGGCCAGTCCTGTTATACTGGTTCTCGTGCCCGTTGTCCTGACTGAAAGGCCAAAGACGGTAGCCATGCCCGTTTATGATCCATAAACACCTCTTATCCTACATTTCAATCCTTTGCACCTGGCTCTGCTCCTTTCCTTCTGGGCTTTTACAATGGGGAGGTTACGATTTTTATGATGGGGAGGATCGGGCGAAGAATGGAAAACTGTCGAGAGGGTCTGATCGAATACTGAAAACCTACGACTAATTATTGTTTAATGTCAAATTTACTGTTTGTTTGGGATACCGGGTTGGGCATGAGAAATATTTGTGTAATGTTGCCTAAAGACAATTTGCGTGTATTTAAGGAGTGACCCACTTAATGCAATTTGAACAGTCTCGTAGATTCTGCCTCTGTGTGGTTCCTATGATTTCTGTGTCCCTGCAGTAAATAAACCTTGGTCTTTGACGCCGCCATCGAGAAGCCCGTGTCTCTGTTTATTTGTGCACCGAGACAGGAGGAACTCAGGGGTGTTCGGGTGTTGTTTCCCTGACACCTCTGGACTCTTAAAAGTCCAGAACCTCAAATTGGCCCCCAACGTGGGGCAACGTCATCCGGTACCGGTCCAAAGCCTGAAAAGTTCGAGAAGTTTCGTGTGAAGATTCCGGAGGGAGGTACCCCGCTTCATCGATCCCTGCATGTCGTAAAAGTGGCCCGACGATCTCTTCCACGAGGGTTCCCGTTCCCAGACGGCTACAGAGGACCGCTGCCTTGACTGTCGCCCTGTCTTGGACCCGAGGTGCAGACCTTAGTACGGCGAGACGTAGACGGGTTCTCCTTGGTGACGTCTTCCACATTTCAGTTAAGTATATAGTTACGCTCGATCTGGTTGTTCTTTGTTGCTCTGGTTTGATTCGTAGATTATCATTGGTTGCTCTTGTTTAGATAATCTTTGTTTTGGTATTGGTTCATTTTTGGTAGGCCTAAGTTCTCTGCGCATTTTGGTTGGAATTTGTTTTTATTGTCATGACTTCCAGTAGTAATTGTTTTTTGTCCTGGTTACGTTGCAACGGGGATTCCCGGTTGGAGGATTCATGTTCGGTTCCTCCGATTGGAACTCCTACGTATGAGCTCTATTGTAAACATGGTGTGGGTCCTATTACGTATAATGAAGTATGGGTCCGTTATACCAAAAAAGATGGTGTCCTTAGTTGGCCACCGCATGGTAGCTTCGAAACGGAAATATTAGATAATTTAGAAATGAAGTTATTCAAGAGAAAAGCCCGGCCGGCAATGTTTGATTCTTTTCGCGTATGGCGCAAAGAAGCCAAACAGAGAGAAATTAGGAAAACGAAGAAAGAACAGAAAGAGAAAGGGTTGACTTTAATGGAGTCTGCTAGGCAGTTGCATGTCAACGAGACTGAGAAAGCAATGGAGATGGCGAATAGAAAATATAATTTGGCAATTGATAAGTGTTACCCTGTATTGCCATCATGTCCTGCTAAGCCGATGGAGGAACATGAAAAGGATCCTCTGTTGTCTTACCTGTTGAATTCACCTCCACCGTATGCACAGGGTATTACAGCACCACAATTACTACCTGTTGTACAGCCAGCTGCTGGTCAGCCTGGAATAGCTGCTCCACTTCCCTTGATTGCAGCTCCTATCCTTCCCGTGGTTAATGTTCCTTCGGCACCCCCTCTTCCTGGGTTGCCTGTTCCGCCTTTGCCTGTCGTTTCGCAAACTGCTTTACCTGCTCCCACCCTTACTATTTCATCTGCTCCAGCTACCTTGTCCCCGAACCCTGTGAACATTCTGACTCCGCTTTCTGTTCGTCGGAAAATAACCGACTCTGTAACTAAAATCTTAACTCCTCTCTACAGGTCTTTTATTGGGACCCCCGTTTCTGACTCTATACAGAGACGTAGCCAGCTTCCTGGTTCCCAAGAACGAGACAATTTAGATTCGACAGCTCTCAGGTGGATGTCGAAAGCTGCGAAGTATGATGCACGAAGAGTGTTAGAGACATTTATGCAATGGAATGAACCGACTCAACGTTATGTTTTTGACGTGATGTGTTCTCTTGTGCGTGAGGAATGGGAAGATGATGATTTAGACTCCGTCCCCACTGACCTGATAAATATTCAGCAGAAATTTGCCGCAGGAATGGTGATAGGTCCAGAAGTAAGAGGAGCGATAGAACTGATTTTAGCTTATAGGGATGAGTCCCCTCTTCGAGCGACAAGAGACCCTGATGGTTCACCGAGTACTACTAGGAAACGACGAGGACAATATCCAATGAGGGAAGTTCCACCGATATGGCGTGATGCAGTTCAAGCTGATGGGAACTTGGGTATTGCAGCTGCTCCGGCACATTTCCAGAGAGTGTGGATACAAATCCCTTGGAAACGGGCTGAAGTATTAGCAGTAAAACAAGCATTACCAGACCCACGTAAAAATCCTGCTGGTTATTACAAAGGGTTAACGCAGACAGTTCAAGCGTGTATCATGAATTTGGCAGACATTGAAATGTTATTTGGTAATGTGGTGCCACAGCCTATATGGGCCAAAATTCGGCAAGAGAACCACCCAGTCGCCTTAGGAGGTGATTGGCCAGCTATTATAGCGGCAGATGCGCAACAAATTGGCGGTGCTAAACCTGAACCTCTGATTGCTGACTTACCTGGCAGAATAATTACTCTGATGAAAACGCTGATGCCAGCGTTACGAGTCAATTGGGATAAATTATCAGCATGCAAGCAAAAGAAGGACGAAAGCGTCTCTGACTTTTTCACTAGATTTGAAGAGACCTTCGTAGACCACAGTGGGCAAGATATGAGTACTGAGGGAGGCCAGAGATTGTTTGTCGACAAGTTTGTGTTTAATTTACTACCTGAGCTTAGTAACAAGTTAAAGGATTCTGAAAGTGCATGGGCAGTGTCGACGACAGCACAGATACTTGCAACTGCTCAGTATTACGAGAATAGAGAGAAAGAAGAGAAGGAAAAATCAGAAAAGAAAACGAAAGATTTAAAGACCAAAGTTCTTTTGCAACAGGCGTATCCGCCTCGTTCAAATCAGTCAGATTCACAGCAGCGACCCCAGTTTCAACAGCAGCCACAATTCCAGCAAGGGATGGCCCAAAGGTTTAATTATAGTTTTCCCCGACAGCAGTTAGCATGGAATCAGTGTGCTTATTGTAAAAAGGAGGGTCATTATAAGAATGAGTGTCCAGTTCTGCACCCACAAACTAGTGGTGTCCCAGCTCAGAGAGGTAATGTTGGGTTTATGCAAGCTCCTAGAGGTAGAGGGCGTGGTACGATGACACCACAGACTGATCGCCAATCGAATTATTTCGATCAGCGAAACATTCAATCTACACAACCAGGTAGATCTCCACAGTATCATGTTGAAGATTACTATGATCATAATGAAGAGATCCAAAGAAGCGAACAATAGGACAGCCGCAGGCAGAGAGAGGGAGTAGTATCAGTTCCAGTTGATCAGAGTGGACCTTATGTCGCAGTAGTTACCTCAGGCGTGGTCGAACCGTTTCTGTTGGATACTGGTGCGGCAAAAAGTTCAATTATGCATGCGAAACTCCCTGGCGCACCTTTGTCTGGCTTAACGAACACTTCAGTAGGTTTCTCAGGCGCCCCTGTTCACAATCCTGTTTCTAGTCCTTTGTCAATTTCTGTTGGGCCATGCGAACTAGAAGCACCCCTTATCCTAACAACGGGTTGTAGTGAGAATCTGCTTGGTTTAGATCTGTTGAAACGCCTGCATGCGACACTGTACTGTTCTCCTTCAGGAGTACAGCTCACATTAGGCAAACAAGTCATCTCTCCAATGTATATGTCGATGGATAAGCTCCCACCGGAGCTGCGTTATCTCCCTGATACTCTTTGGGCAACTGGTCCTAACGATGTAGGCCTCTTGGAAATTCCCCCTTATGTGGTAAGTCTGAAAGCTAATGTTAAATTTCCACGAATCCCACAGTATCGGATTTCGAATGAGGGTGAACGAGCACTCTTGCTGATTGTGAAAGACTTAATACAGAAAGATGTGATAGAGGAAATTAGAGGAAACGTCTGCAATAGTCCTGTTCTGCCGATTTTGAAACGTACTGACCCTTCCAAACCTCCAATTTACAGATTTGTGATTGACCTCAGAGAGGTTAACAAAATAGTGATTCCGCAGTTTCCTGTGGTACCAGATATCACTGCATTGCTGACGTTGATTCCTGCCTCAGCTTCATGGTTTACAGTGATTGACTTGAAAAATGCCTTTTTCAGCATTCCCATAGCCGAAGAAAGTAGAGACATTTTTGGTTTCTCCTTAGGAGGTCGCAGTTTCAGATTCAAACGCGCTCCACAAGGTTATTGTGAGAGCCCTTCAATTTACAGTCAAGCATTAAAGAGTCAACTAGACACCCTTGTACTTCCTCATGGTGTTGCTCTGATCCAATACGTAGACGATGTTTTACTAGCCGCTGATGACAAGGAAACTTGCAAAGCAGCTACAATTTCTTTGTTACGTCATTTGTCAGACTTACATCACAAGGTGTCACCTTCTAAACTGCAATATTGTTGCCAAGAAGTGACCTACTTAGGTCATCTTTTGTCAAAGGAGGGAAGAAGGTTGACCCCAGAGAGAATCAAAGCAATTTCGCAAATGACTGTACCAAGCACACAAAGAGAGGTGCGTGCGTTTTTGGGTATTACGTCATACTGTAGGCAATGGATCCCAAATTTTTCTCTCATGGCAAAACCGTTGGTAGCCCTGACTGGAAAAGGTGTTCCGAGCCCTTTGCCATGGTCTGATGAATGTCAACAGAGTTTCTCCGACTTACGTGATGCGCTGTGTTCAGCTCCTGTGTTGGGTACTCCTGACTACAGTAAGCCGTTTACACTATATGCCCATGAAAGAGAAGGTTGTGCATTGAGTGTATTAACGCAACAATTTGGTGACAAACAGCGGCCTTGTGCATATTTCTCATCCACATTAGATCCGGTAGCCAGAGCATTGCCAAGTTGTTTGAGAGCTACAGCAGCAGCTGCAGTGTCTATTCGACAGACTGCTGGACTAGTCATGAACAACATGTTAGTAGTCATGGTTCCACATGCTGTGGATACACTCATGAATCGAACGAAAACTCAGCACCTCACCAGTGCTAGGCTATCAGGCTATGAGCTGACGCTTTTGGCAAGTCACATTCAGATCAAGCGATGCAACATATTGAATCCAGCAACACTGTTGCCGACTACTCAGGAGTCGAGTGATTCAGAGCCCCATGATTGTTGTTTCAGAACTGAGAAAGAGACAAAAGGTAGGATTGATTTAAAAGAAACTCCGTTGATAGACCCAGACGGCACCTTATATGTCGATGGGCCATGCTTCAAACTACAGAATGGTGATGTGACGGCCGCGTATGCAGTTACGACTTTGAGTACGATTGTTGAGACTGCAAGAGTGAGTCAGAATTCTGCCCAAGCTGCAGAATTAATTGCACTAACAAGAGCGTGTGTTTTAGCTGAGGGAAAGAGAGTGAATGTGTTTACTGATAGCCAGTACGCCTTCGGCGTTGCGCACAATTTTGGGCGTCTCTGGAGAGAAAGAGGTTTTCTCACGTCACATGGGACTAAGATCCAGCATGGACAGTTAGTCAGTGATCTATTGGAATCCCTGACCCTACCGAATGAAGTTGCAATTGTGAAGTGCAGTGCACATCGGAAGATTACGGATGATGTTGGCCGTGGGAATGCGTTTGCTGATGAAGTCGCTAAAGAAACGGCCAAGAACATGACGAGCCGAATGTACGTTGCAACGTCTGCAAGATGGATTGCTGAATCAGGAATGTGTGAGAATACGATTGAAAGTGTGAAAGCAATCCAGAATGAAGCAACTGAAAACGAGAAGAATGAATGGAAGGAGAAAACGGGTAAAATGGATTCAAGTGGTTGTTGGGTCGATTTGTCTGAACAGCAGCGTTGGATGTTACCTGACGCGTATGTGCTTGCAGTAGTCACGATGGCGCATGGAGCGGCGCACATCAGTTCGAAAGGGATCTGTAAAATGTTAGCTCCAGTATGGAAGAACGATGGAATTACTAAGTGTGCAGAAAGAGTGGTGAAAAATTGCATGATATGCCTGATGCATAATCCTGGCAAGGGAACCCCAACCCCATCTGGCCATTTTGCTCCCCCTTCTTGTCCCTTTGAAGTGATTCAGTTGGATTTTATCCACATGGACAGGTGTAACAATCTCAAATACGTCCTAGTGGTAGTCTGTGCCTTCTCAAGATGGATTGAGGCATATCCGTTAAAGGATAACACTGCTATGTCCACTGCCAAAATTCTCCTCAAAGAATACTTCCCTAGGTATGGTATGCCACGGATTGTTTGGTCGGACAATGGAAGTGAGTTTGTAGGGAAAGTTATGAAGAGTGTGTGTGCGGGCCTGTGCATTTCTCAGAAATTCCACAGTGCGAATCATCCACAGTCAGCGGGTTTGGTTGAAGGGTACAATGGCACCCTGAAGCTGAAACTTGCGAAAATTCAAGCTTCCACTGGTCTCTCTTGGCCAGACGCACTGCCTTTAGCTTTACTGTCCACCAGAGCGACTGTACACTCTCGAGTAGGGCTTAGCCCATATGAGATTGTGTTCGGCCGCCCTGCTAATGTTTGGGGAGTCCCTAGGCCAAAGGAATTTAAACAGATTGAATACCCAATGTTGATTGATTACCTTCATGATCTGACTGCTAAATTGAGCCTTATTCATCAACAGGTATTCGAATCCTTGCCTAAAATGCCGGAGAGTCCAGGCCACATGTTGAAACCCGGCGACCAGGTCGTGGTTCGGAACTTTGAACATACTCGGAACCTTCAGCCAAGATTCGTGGGCCCGTTCCAGGTCCTCCTCGTAACCAGAACTGCAGTACGCCTAGCTGGCAGAAAAAATTGGGTGCACGCCAGCCATACGAAGCGTGTCCCTCTTCCACTCCCCTATGACAACTGGGTTAGACAGGGAATTGGTGTATCCGAGACAGAACCTGTTCCTAGGCACATCCCTTTCAGTGATGCAGAGTACCTAACGGACCACCCACGAACAGAAACACAGAACTTTGACACTTCAACAGGAACCGCTCCTTTGAACCCTGAACCGAGTATTGTACAAAGTGAACACTTGTCACCTGTGGAGTTGAACATTTCCACACCTGTAGACCAACTATTCCAAGACCAGACAAGACCCGGAAAGTACAGATATAATCTACGTTCTCATGCTATGAACGAATGACATTGCATTATTACCTTTCTGTTTGAAGACTGTAAAACTGTTTTGATCATATTGCATTCCATTCAGTCAGGAAGCTTGCTAGAGTTTTTATCTTTTTATCTTTTCTGTTTCTCTCACCTTGCCATCTGGGTTACCGTAGGGTCGTAACGTGTGCCTTGTTTTAATTTGCAGGGGATCAGACACTAGGTCGGTTTCTTCTGTTTGTCTTGGGAACTCCTAGGATAAACAGAGGCAAGTTCTTAACAGGTACAAACCATCCGTTGCGAACGGTTGTAGAAGATGGAGCATCCTGAATTACGACGGGTTAATGTTATAAATGTGCACAAGACAAAATTATATGACATATTGTACAGTAAATGTTTCCTAATGCAATGTACTCTGACACTTCTGATTGTCTTAATAACTTTGGTAGGCGGAATTATTTTTGGTATTCAGTTGATCTTTATACCTGTTGGATCTACAGTATCTCCCCATGCTCCTGTTTCTCCGACTGTTGTTTCTCTTCATTCTTTCCATCCTTTTCCTGCTCACGAGCAAGCTCGACGCTCTAAGTTTATAAATAACACTTTCATTCAGCTCTTGCACCAACATCAACTAGTGGTCAACACAACAAACTGCTGGGTATGTGGCTTGATACCACATACCATGGACAAGGGCATCCCTTATTTGGTTCTGCCTTTTAGTTATAATGGATCATTCTGGGCATTTCAGACCATGTTCGCTTATGCCCTAGAGACCTATCCCCCACGACCTCCGCGTTCCACCCGGTATAGCTCTGCTAATAGAGCCTTGGTAAAAAGAATCACTGACATGGTGAGAGATGTCAATAATACTCCGTACATTCCCAAGGATGAATTGCGAGTTTACATGGGTTGGAATGTTACGGAATACGGCATTACTCTGGGTGAGAACAAACGTAAGAGCTCAACTCCGATCTGGGTCGTACCCCACCAAGGTCAAGTCTGTTTGCAAGGAAATGGGAGGAATCCGAAAGCTAGACTAGGGAAGAGTGACTGTATCGAAACATATGTTTTCCCCTCACAGTCTTCCCCTGCATTTTTAGCTGCTAAGGGTACCTACTTTGTTTGCCAGGACAGAGCGTATACATGGCTGCCTGCTGACTTCTCAGGCTCAAGTTATATCGCTCAACTGTTACCTCCGACATATACTGCTGCACCGGATTATCACAAAACTAGAGTTGTGAGAGGTGTTTTCAGTAAAGAAGATACTGCTGGCCAAGAGGCAGGAGACTTTTTCAAGGGTTTCCTCCCATTCTGGGGGCCTATGGCCAACAGTAGAAACTTACGTCAACTAACACGGGTAGTTGAATCCACCATCACTGAAACTGCGGGTGCCCTTAGTAACTTGACAGCTGAGCTTCAAGCGGATCGCCTCATGACGTTACAGAACCATATGGTTCTTGATGTGTTACTTGCAGATCGAGGTGGAGTATGTAAAATGATCCAATCAAGTTGCTGCGTTTTTATTCCAGATAATGCGCCAACAGTGTACAAGGCCATCTCTAAGTTACATAAGATTTCTGACTCTATTCATGTAGAGGAAGGTGACTGGTCATTAATGGGATGGTTCTGGAGCCTGTTGTCCGTGTGGGGATGGAAGGTTCTGATAGTCACTGGTGTTGCGTTAGTATTTTTATTTTCGTGCTGTCTCATTGTTCAGTGTGGTCCTGCCTTATGTAAGCTCTGCGTTTCTACATGCGTAAGAAGACCACCTGTTTTTAGAGATACGCCACGAGATAGAGTAATGCTGCAACAACACATCAGTGACCTGATGAACATAGAAATGGACTCCGACAGAGAGTGAGTTATTGCCTATGTAAGGGCAAAAGGACGGTCTGAGGTTCTGTAGCGATCCGAACCCGTGAATTCGGTATCGTAGTACTGACACGATTTCGGTACCAATGAACCGCAAATGATCCATTGTATACATGACAGTGTTTTCGCTGCACAACTAGCATGAATTCACTGGAAAATGGGGCATTCTGTCGTAAAAGTCATGGCATCCATTTTAGTTACGGCATCCATCTTGTTTCTTGCCCTCACATAGTCAATGAACGGACGATGACCCCGGCAGAGTTACCTTGTTAAGGACACGTAAGCTCGAGCCCGAGGAAGGCTGACGCTGCATGACTAAGCAGAATCAAGCTGTCTCCCTTGCCTGAGGCCAGTCCTGTTATACTGGTTCTCGTGCCCGTTGTCCTGACTGAAAGGCCAAAGACGGTAGCCATGCCCGTTTATGATCCATAAACACCTCTTATCCTACATTTCAATCCTTTGCACCTGGCTCTGCTCCTTTCCTTCTGGGCTTTTACAATGGGGAGGTTACGATTTTTATGATGGGGAGGATCGGGCGAAGAATGGAAAACTGTCGAGAGGGTCTGATCGAATACTGAAAACCTACGACTAATTATTGTTTAATGTCAAATTTACTGTTTGTTTGGGATACCGAGTTGGGCATGAGAAATATTCGTGTAATGTTGCCTAAAGACAATTTGCGTGTATTTAAGGAGTGACCCACTTAATGCAATTTGAACAGTCTCGTAGATTCTGCCTCTGTGTGGTTCCTATGATTTCTGTGTCCCTGCAGTAAATAAACCTTGGTCTTTGACGCCGCCATCGAGAAGCCCGTGTCTCTGTTTATTTGTGCACCGAGACAGGAGGAACTCAGGGGTCTTCGGGTGTTGTTTCCCTGACACCTCTGGACTCTTAAAAGTCCAGAACCTCACCTCTTAGTTCAGTTTTTTTTCATTGATAGATAGTCAAAAATCAGACTGATGAACTTTTGATTTGTTGCATTTTTATTTACTGTAAAATGTACACAAAAAATATTATTCAATTATAAAATTACAATCCACAATAAAATGGCTTTATGTTTCAGCCAGATAAGCCATTTTTTGTAGAAGCAGACGCCTCACAAACAGCCTTGGGAGGGGTTTTACTACAAAAAGATTTTGGAACTGGAGGTTTACATCCAGTAGCCTTTTACTCACGTAAATTGCTGGCTGCTGAACAAAATTACACCATAGCTGAACGTGAGTTATTGGCAATCAAAGCTGTTTTCAAAGAATGGAGACATCATTTATTAGGAGCAAAACATACCATCACAATATTCTCAGACCATAAAAATCTTCAATTCTTCTCCACAGTCAAAGCGCTAACTCCCAGACAAATGCGTTGGTTGCTTTTCTTTAGCGAATTTGACTTCCTGATTACTTATCGCCCGGGAGAGAAACAACTGTTGTCCGATACTTTGTCACGATTAGTGTGCGAGAAGAATAATGACAAAAGCTATGATCCACCAAGCATAATTCCACTTGAAAAAATTGCAGCTCCCACTCAATCTGAAACCTTTTTAAATCAGGTCAAGCAAGAAACACAACATATTAACCATCAACAATGGTTAACACAAAAAAAGAATTCTATTCACGATGGGTTTCTTTTTCATGACAACAAATTATATATCCCTCACAAGGACTTACAACTACAAGTTTTAAAATGGAATCATGATTCTAGTATTGCAGGACATCCAGGTATTACTAAAACCCTAGATTTATGTCAAAGACATTTTTGGTGGAACACTCTTAAACAAGATGTACAACAATATGTTAAGTCCTGTCCGATTTGTGCGCGACAAAAATCTTCCCATTTACCTCCTATGGGGTTACTACAACCTTTACCAATTCCCCCTTCACCCTGGCATATCATCAGCCTGGATTTTATTACGGACTTGCCTAAATCACATAATCACACCACAATTCTGGAAGTAGTTGATTTACTATCTAAGATGGGACATTTTATTCCCTTATGTAACTTACCATCAGCTATGGAATTTAGTGATATCTTCTTGAATAATATTGTGAAACTAAACGGCTTGCCTAGTAAGATAATTTCGGACAGAGGCCCTCAGTTCCTTTCAAAATTTTGGCAGCAGTTATGTCAGCAATTAGGAATTGAAATAGCATTATCATCGTCTTACCATCCACAAACTGATGGTCAGACCGATAAAATTAACCAATATTTGGAACAGAGCTTGCGCTGTTTGACCTCGTCAGTAGCGTCTTACCCTTAGCTGAATTCTCATACAATAATAGTCACCATGCTGCATTAGGTTGTTCCCCGTTTTTCTTTTTAACTGGTTGGCATCCACGATCAGTTCCGGTATTTTTCCCTGAACCAGACACTAACATACCTGCAGTCAACGATAGGTTGAGAAAACTACAAATATTTCAAGAACATGCACGAAATCATTTGGCCAAAAACAAAATAAAGGCCAAAATATCCACTGATAAACATCGAATCCCAGCACCACCATATAAGGTAGGGGATTTAGTTCGGTTGTCTACTCGAAACATCCAGTTGGAGGGTCCTAAGAAATTAAAACCAAGATTCATTGGCCCATTCCCAATTGAAAAGATCATTAACCCAGTTTCCATTAGACTCACGTTACCCAAAGATTACAGCATTCACCCGGTGTTTCATGTTTCTCTTGTTAAACCTCACGATTCCCACACTAGATCGGATAATCCACCTCCACCAGTAATTATTGGGGATCACCTGGAATATGAAGTACACCGCATTCTTGATTCAAAAAGAGTAAACGGTCGTCTTTATTATTTAATTGACTGGAAGGGGTATGACGTTTCAGACAGGTCATGGGAACCAGAAACTCAGGTCCACGCCCCTAGATTGGTTAGATCCTTTCATGCTCTTCATCCCACAAAACCTCGTCCTGTAAGGCGACCTTTGGGGAGGGAACTGTTACAAGAACAGCACTATCAACAGCAGCTCCCATTTAGAGTACTTCAGAGATGTAATTGATCCGTTTATTTTCTTGTTTGTACCAATGATTATTTGATTCATGTGCCCCAAGGAAAAAGATTGTCACGTGTACTTTTAATTGCACATGTAAAAGTCTGTTTTCCTGTTTGTACCAATGATTATTGCTGGCTGACGTTTGTACCAATGATTATTGCTGGCTCACGTTTTTCACCGTTACATTGCACATGCAAGCGTAAGATCGTGTGAGAACTGAAAACGTGATTTACCGGCTTGCTCATCTCCCCATGGCACGAGCGCAAGGACACGTGCTTGCAGCCTTGCTCCCCTTCCGTAACACTACAAAAACCCCACCCACCTCAAACCGGTGCTTCGCTTACTCGATAGCGGATCACTCACCTGTTCCTGACCGACGCTCTCCGGGCTCTCATCAGTGCGTCTTCCTCGGCATCTGTTCCTGGTTCCGGGTTTCCGGGTTCTCCTCCTCTGCTCTCCTGAACTCCGCCGACTCTGCGCCCTTCTTCATTCTCGGGCGGACGGTGTTGTCGACGGACCAACTTCCGGAGCCGACTTCCTGAAAGACAAAAGGAAAGAAGGTTAATCCAAACAACAGTGAATTCACTTTGCTGACAGCGGTAAGATTGTTCCTTATTTAAAGTGGATTTTGATGTGTTTTGGCACAAAAACGTTCATAACAAACGGACTTCATTAGCGGAAAAACTTCTTTTTGATAGCGTTGCACATCTGAACTACCTAAGAACGGACAACAACAACATGGACATATTGGTTTAGCGAGTGGCTAACGAAGCTGGAATGCTCACTATTGCGCTCAAAGCAGCATGTAGATAAACAAGCAGAAAAGATTTATGTTCATTGTATTGGGCAACTATTACGTACGTGCATCAACGTTAATACTGTCAATAATGCAAACACAAAAGAATCATTGAGTGTGCAAAGGTTGAGTGTTCTCAGAACCAAGCAGCATTATTTTGTAGTTGCTCTTGTCTCTTGTTCTTTTGTTTCCTATTTATTTTAGTTCACGAATATTTGAATTCAGCCAGAGGAATTTCAAGGTATGTCACTACAGGCACTAATCGTGTGACATTAACATACTAACGATAACAAAAGACGTTAAGAATCTGATCCAGTCTATGATGAATAGTTAATTACAGCAGTCTTGTATCTTTCTTCTTCAACAGAACTTATGAGATTCTGATGGTAGTAAAACCTTGTTATTGAAGCATGAATAAGAGCTTGTCTTCTAGGGTAGGTGATTCCCGATAAAGGAGTATAACAGATTGTGATATTCAGAAAAGGCAGTCTACTAAGCGTGTGTTTGCATTTCTAGGACACAACTGATTTACGCTCACAGACGCTTCATCTTGAGAGAAAACTTGCACCGATCTGGCGCAGATAAGAAGCTGACGATTCAACTCAGCGTATCTTGTTTTTCTCATTCCCATTCCCCTTTCCCTTAGAGGTTTGTCAGAGTGGTTAAGTATACTTCTTGCCACTCTGGTAGGCCTCGGAGGGTTTTGGGACCTATCGGCATCAGAGACGAAGCAATCCAAAGAACAGGTGGGTGACTTCGTAACAGTATAGTCCATACCCTGTAGGGAAATGGACCACCTAAAAAGTTTGGTGTTTTCACCCTTCATCTGTTTTAGCCATAAGAGCTGCTTATGAGCTGTCTGAACAATGAAGTGAGTGCCAAACAAGTATGGCCTCAGGTTCTTCAGGGCCCAGACCACAGCAAAGGCTTCCCTCTCTATAGCTGACCAAAGTTTCTTCCTGGGGTCAACCCTCTGCTAATAAAAGCTACTGGTTGATCCTGACCCTCTGCATTAAGTGTTGACACCACAGCCCCTACCCCCAATTCAGATGCACCTGTTTGGACAATAAATTGCTTGGAATAGTCAGGACTCTGCAGAATGTGAGCAGTGCACATGGCCTGCTTCATATCATCAAATGGCTTCTGACAGCTAACTGTCCACTGAACTTTCTTGGGCATTTTCTTAGAGGTGAGATCATTCAAGGGAGTCACTATGACCCATATCCTTTTACAAATCTCCTGTAATACCCAGTCAGGCCCAAGAAAGCTCTGACCTGAGTCTGGGTAGTTGTAACAACCCAGTCCATTATGGCCTGGATTTTGCTCCGTTGTGGTTGAAACTGGCCTCCACCCACAAGGTGGCCCTGGTATACAACCTTGCTCTACTCTATCTGGCACTTAATAGCCTTGATAGTGAGGCCTGTTTTCTGCAGATACTCCAAAACATTCTTCAGGTGGACCAGGTGAACCTCCCAGGTGGAGCTAATAACAGCTATATCATCAAGATATGCTGAAATATAGGCTTCCAGACCTGTGAGAAATGTATTCACCAGCCTTTGGAATGTGGCAGGTGCATTCTTCAAACCAAATGGCATCACAATAAATTGATAATGTCCACTAGGGGTTTAGAATGCCATTTTTGGTTTGGCATCCTCAGCTAGTCTGATTTTCCAATAGCCAGCAGTCAGGTAAAATGTGTTCAAGAACTTGGCTGAGGCCTAAGTGTCTATAAGCTCATCTGCCCTAGGAATTGGGTGAGCATCAGTCGTGGTGGCTGTATTGAGTCCCCTGTAGTCAACACAAAACCTCATCTCTCTCTTATCACCCTGGGTGTGAGGTTTTGGTACTAAGATCACTGGACTAGCCCAAGGGCTATCAGAGGGCTCAATTACTTCCAATTGCAGCATCTTTTGGACCTCTGTCCTGATGCAATCTCTGGCATGGTCAGGCTGCCTGTAGATTTTATTCTTTACAGGTAGATTCTCACCTCTGCCCACTTCATGGGTACACCAGATTCTTTGACTGGGTGTCAAAGAAAACATATGCCTATACTGATTGAGGACCCTCCTGCAATCAACCTGCTGTTGGTCAGTAAGGCTGCCTGCCAAGACTACACCACCAACTGACCAATCATCAGGGTTTTGTGAGAGGAGATCAGGGAGAGGGTCACTCTCTTCCTCCTGTTCTTCGTTGGTTGCCATGAGCAAGCCCATGTCAGCCCTGTCTACAAAAGATTTGAGCCTGTTCACATGGAGCACCCTGTGGGGGTGCCTGTGAGTGTCATGGTCCACCAGATAGCTGACCTCACCTTTTTGCTCAATGATACTGTGGGGTCCACTCCATTTATCTTGGAGAGTTGCTGGGGCCACAGGCACCAACACCCACACTTTTTATGGCCTGGCTGGTAAACAGTCAGGACGTCCTTTTGGTCATCCCAAACTTTTTGCAATTCTTGACTGGCCTCCAGGTTTTTGCTTGGCTTCTTCAGGTACTCAGCCATCCTGTAGCGGAGACCAAGTACATAGTCCACTATGTCTTGTTTGGGAGGTTTGAGAGGTACCTCCCATCCATCCTTCACCAAACACAAGGGACCCCCAACTGGATGCCCAAACAGAAGTTCAAAAGGGCTGTAGCCAACCCCCTTCTGAGGGTCCTCTCTGCAGGCAAAGAGAAGGCAGGGCAGAAGAACATCCCATTTTCGCCTAAACTTTTCTGGGCGGCCCATGATCATGCCCTTGAGGGTTCTATTGAACCTTTCAACCAACCCATTGCATTGAGGATAATAGGGTGTGGTGAACTTGTAATTCACACCACACTCCTTCCACATTGCAGTAACATAACTTGATATGAAGGTTGTAACTCTGTCAGTTAAAACCTCCTTAGGGAAGCCTACCTTGGAAAGAAAAAAATCCCAAATGGGCCCTTACCACCACAGGAGCTGTAGCGGTTCTAGGGGGAATGACTTCTAGGTACCTAGTGGCATGGTCCACCACCACTAGTATGTAACTGTGCCCAGAGGGTGTAGGAGGGTAAATGGGTCCAATTATGTCAATCGCAACCCTCTCAAAGGGAACCCCACCACTAGAAATGGCATCAGGGGGGCCTTTGTGGTGCCAACTGCCTTGCCACTGGCTTGGCAAGTGGCACAGGAGTGACAAAACTCCCTGGTGTCTCCAGACATGTGAGGCCAGTGAGTAGGAAGCCCCTAAACTTCAGAGGTATAACCAACCTCCTAGTAGTACCAAGTTTGGGGTCTCTACCCACTGAATGAAGGAGTCCCTCATCCCAGTACATCCTGCGGGACCCACTAACATTCCCAGCAGCCTCAGCAGCAGCTTGCTGTCTGAGGGGTTCAAGAGAGGGGTAGGTTTGCTGCCCCAAACTCAGGTCCGCCCTGGTAGGGCCCCGTGTCCCCAAGAACTCAATCTGATCAGGCTCAAGCTCATCTGGGACAGTTCCTTCACAGGGACTGATATCATCTCCCTCAAGAGACTGATCCTCACTCTGAGTCTGGGGGGAAGACACAGCCTTACCCCTCCTGCTCCTTCTCTTGGAAGGCACCTGGTCCATTGTTCCAGGATCCAGGGCCTGTTCAGTGGATGTCAGTTTGGCTTGTGACCTAGTCACAGCAAACTCCTCTACAGAGATGCCCAACATTGCTGCATAAGTCCTAAATTTAACCTCAGACCAGGCTGAAGTTTCCAGATCAGTGCCCAACAAACAATCTAATGGTAGGTCTGAACTTACCACAACCTTCTTAGGGCCAGTTACCCCTCCCAGCTGAAATTAAAAACTGCCACGGAATGGTCAGTACTGACATTGTTTGCATTGGTCACTTTGTACTAGGCCTGGGCGGTAAATTCCGTTCCGCTCGCGGAATTTGGGTAATTTCACGTTACGCGTAACACATGGAATTGCCCAAAATTCTGCATTCCGCGGCTTGCGGAATTTTTTGCTTGTTCACATTCTCAAAATGCGTGTTTGCAAGATATTTCCCCCGAGCATGCAAACAGAATTCGCGAACAGGGAAAAAAGCATCACGAACAAGCAATTCCCCGTGTTCGCGGAATTTCTGCATGCTTGTGGAGATTTTTTACCGCTTCGCAGCGCTTTGCAAAGGGCGACTACGCAAATTCCGCCCACCCCTACTTTGTACATCTCACCAAGTATGATCTGTCCAGGAGACACAAGCTTTTTTATCACCATGGTGACACTGGCCCCTGTGTCCCTGTAGGCCATTGCTTCTATTCCATTGATCAAAGGCAGGTTACTGGGACTGACAAGTAAGGTGGCAATCTCCATGCCACCATTACAGACTAAAACTGCCTGAGCTGGAGTTCTGACTAAGCTAGAACCCACCTCAGATCACAAGGTTAACCCCACCAATCCCTTGTTCCCTGTATCATCACCTGTACTTGTGCTAGGGGAAGCAGTTGCCTGAGGGGCAGTGGTGGTAGGAGTAGTTTCCTCGGCCTTTAGACAATCAGCATCTCTTGTGCAATGGATCTTTGGTTTATAGAGATAGCACCAAGGTTTCTTTTTGCCTTTTCCCTTGTTGGATTGTGCCCCCCCACCTCAGATGCAGGTTTTTGGGGCCCTGATGAAGGCTCTGTGTCTTTACCCTGTCCCCACCCTTATCTTGAGCTTTTGAAGAATCTTTCTTCTTCTGGTGACCTTCATGGTTCTGTTTTTTCCGCTTCACCCTGGTTTTGACCCATTTATCTGCCTTCTTTCCCAATTCTTGGGGAGAAGTCAATCTGAGTCCACCTGGTACTGATGCAAAGCTGGTTTTGACAATTATCAAGGATCTGCTCCCTCATAATTAACTTGTATAACTCGTCAAAATGATGCACTTTGCTGCCAAGCAACCAACCTTCAAGAGCCTTTATAGCACTGTCCACAAAGTCTACCCAGTCCTGATTCTGTGTCTTCTGTGTGTCTCTGAATTGAATCCTGTACCGTTCAGTGGTTAAGCCAAACCCATCAATGAGAGCACTCTTCAGAACTGATCAATTGTCAGCATCCTCTTCTCTGACAGTGAGGAGCTTATCTCTACCTTTGTCCGCAACGGAGAGCCACGAGATAGCTGCCCACTGCTTTTGAAGTACCCTCTAAACTTTGTAGGCCCTCTCTAAAGCAGAAATCTATTTGTGCATATCATCCCCAACATGGTAGGGAGGGGCAATCTTGCACAGGTTCCTAGTGTCAAAGGAATTTTCTTAACTTCTAGGGACACTGTTGCTGCCACCATGAGACTCTCGTCCCAATTTCTTCCTTGCCTTCTGGACTTCTAGGGACTCTCTGTCAAGGGTCAACTGCTCTATCCTGAGCCTAAACCTAGCTTTCTCAAGTTCAAGCATTTGGTACGCCCTATTCAAAGAGTTCCCTCCTTTACTAGGAATGTAGGTCCCTACTGACTGTGTAGAAGTATTGGACTCTGTAGAGGAGGATCTAGACCTCCTTGGTCTACTCTGCACCTTCCCAGAGGATCAAAGAGGGCGTCCTCTTATCCCTCTGTGTTCTCCTCTGGGAGGTCTGAATTGTCCAGGTGGGAGCCATCAGGCTCCCCTTGGTCAGGGTTTGATTCTAGGTCAAAGAGGGGTTCCCCTCCTGCCTATCTTCATTCCCTGTCCCACCCACTCTGTCCTGTTCATCTGACCCAGAGGCTTTCCTCAGGTCATCCAACAGTAACACCTCTACAAGTCGCTAAGGGGCCGATTCACAGAACTAACTTAAGACAAAATCCTAAACTTACTACTTTTGGTATTCACAGAAGTTAGGATTTTGTCTTAAGACAAACTTAACACAGACTTAAGACAGACATAAGACAAACTTAAGACAAAATCCTAACTTAAGTCTGTCTTAAGTCTGTCTTAAGTTTGTCTTAAGTCAGTCTTAAGTCTGTCTTAAGTCTGTCTTAAGTTTGTCTTAAGTCTGTCTTAAGTCTGTCTTAAGTCTGTCTTAAGTTTGTCTTAAGACAAACTTAAGACAAAATCCTAACTTCTGTGAATACCAAAAGTAGTAAGTTTAGGATTTTGTCTTAAGTTAGTTCTGTGAATCGGGCCCTAAGTGTTTGCATTCCTCCCGGTTTTCAGCTTTCTCGATGCACACCATGCTTTCAGTTCTTAGAACTATAGTTCACTGTATCTATTAGGCAGAGAGCCACTAGCATCTCCTTTAGTAGACATACTAAGTAAGGTGTGGTGTTGCACCTACCTAACCTAGTGGGAGCTAAACTCTCTTAGGTTGGAGAAAGAGTGGGCTAGACCCTTGACTTACCCAACCCCAAGTTTAGTAGAACTTACTATTCTAAGCTTGTATTTATATGTCCCTAGTACTCGTAGTTTTTCAGTTAATTAATACAAAGATTTATCTGAAAAAAGCAATGCAGGCTTGAATCCCAACCGCTGCATGCCAATATGAGAAGCTGGCCTGGTATATGATGTCCACTAATATAGGTGGGCACCTTGAACCAGTCCAGACAACACATATGGTGATTTACGAGATCTCAGACAACCTTAGTAAGCTATAAAACTGGTAACTGCAGAGAGCAGCCTTCTGGCTTAGTCTTGAAGGATTGCAAAGCAGCTTGTTTTACCAGGGTGCAATCTTATAGTATAGATTACATGAAAAGGAGCCACACAAAGTATGTATAAAAATATATATTTATTATAGAACACTCTCTAGTATGCTACAGTATCTCCTACAAGGAGATAGACACAAAGCACACAATACTTTACTAAAGAAACCACAGTAGTTAGCACTAATACACAGTGGGTCCCAGGGGTGGACCAAACCATATACTAGGCAAGTGGTATAAGAACCATGACTCAAGTCAGGACAATGTCAAGAGGATGTAGAATTGCTGGGGACCCACAGAACCACCCAAGGTAAGGAGATAGGGACCCCACGGAGAGTGTGTGCAGTGTGTGAACACGACCGTGTGCTCCGTACAAGTCTATGTGGAAGTCGCTGCTGGAACTTTAAAGATTAGAGACCCTTCCCAGTTGACCCTGAAGAAATTCTGTGGAAGACATAAGGTTGGAGAGCCACCCCATCCATGGATACTGTGGTACCCAAGTTACCTATCCCAGGTTAAGCAGGTGCATAGGTGTAAAGTGGCGTCGGAAACCGCCATTGAACCCAAAGGAGGACTTCAGGAAAGTGCCGCTGCTGGAAGAGGAGAAAGTGTCCGGAGGAATCCAAATGTGAATTCTTGAAGAGGAGTACCTGAAAGCAGAGGGGACAGAGTCTATGTCACTTAGGGGTGCCCAGGAGACCGGGGAGACGAATGCCCTCCTATGTCGGGTGCTTCAGGGAGGATGATGGTGACCTTGACCCTGCAGCTGCGAGGACCAGGCGATTCTGAGGATGACCAGGCGATGCTGAGGATGACCAGGACCCTGATACGAGCTGTCCCTGGAAGGATGTCGAGTGCTGAGGGGTCGGAGTCTCACGGGAGCACTAAGAAGCCTAGCCAAATGCAATCTATGCAGGAAATCAAGAAGGTGCACGGTTGAGACCAGCAAGGTCCAGGAGCTGCACCACAAACAGGGGTGTCAGGGCAGGCCCTGAGCACTCAGGGAACCTCAAGGAAAATAAAGGTGACCCTCAAATGGACCCTCAGGCCGGAGACACAGGAGTCGCGAGAGGACCTCAAGCAGCTAACCAACAGGAGCAGTCCATGGTGCCCACAAGGGGATGTAGCTGAAGATCTTGGTGTGGGAAGTTGCTGGAGGTTGGGGTTACTAGGAGCCCAATGCACTTGTCGCAAAGTTGCCAACATGCATATGCACTTGCAAAAGTACGCAGTGCACATGGGTTCAGTTAATACGGCCCTCATGAGGGATTCTGACCTCAGACTTGGTGAGAGGGCATCTCAGGCCTCAGTAGACATAGATAACTACCACCTGTGTTGGTGATCCCTTTAGAGTCCACAGGAGCTTGGGATTAGGAGACCGGTCAGCAGTGTTGAGGTGGCTGGGAATGCAGGGAAGTGACTCCTTTACTTCAAGGGAGATCATCTTCATGTGTCTTGGATGTTCCACAGGTCTACATGGATCCTGTATGGTGCACAGGCATAGACCATGCAGCAGACTGAAAGGGAGAAAAAGTCAGGCCCAAACAAAGTCCAGCGAAGTCCAGAATGCCCAAGCGGTAGAACTGCAGTGGTTTCAGTTCTCAATCTTGTCCACAACGAATCAAGGGACCTACACCCAGGTAAGCCCTTAAATACCCAAACGAAAGGTTTGTGATGATTCAGGGGACCCACCCAGGGGAGGGTCTGGACAGGAGGGAAGATACTCCCATGTCCTTTGTCCAGTTTTGCGCCAGAGCAGGAGCCAACGGCTCCCAGGACTAATTTGAACTGGACTATGCACAGGGACACCATATGTGCCCCTCATGCAGACTTTCAGGCACTGGCAAGTGCACCCCCCCAGCCCTAATACGCTAAATCCTGTCTGGGAGGTGGTCACAGCTCCCTGTGACAGGATGCCTATTGTTCGGCCTTCCCCTGCTCGAGCTTGGCTCAGCAGCAGGAGGGCAGAAATGTGTCTCTGGTCGGCAGCAACCATTTTGTGCTGTCCGGGACTAGAAGGCTGGTACCGGGAACACCGAAAGCCTAACAGAAGGCTCATCCAGTGCTTGGAATCATACCTCCCACACCGTTTACGATGTAGGGGTATGATTCCAATATGTTTGATGCCAAACATGATAGGATTCGTTGCAGCCATTTTCGAGATGGTCATCGTGCGGTCACGCGTTGCCCCTCTATATAGTATATGGTTGCTTCACTGACAACCCGGGAGAATGGACTCGGTAGGCTGCAGGGGTGTCCTACTCATGCAGGGGCCCCTCTCACTTAGAACCAAGCACCCTGCGCTTGGGATTGTAAAGGCCTGCTAGAGGGGTGATTTATAGGTTTTAAGTGCAGTGACCCTTTCATATAGTAAACCTATATCTTTCGTAAGTGATGCATGCATCAACTTACACAGGCTGCAATGGCAGGCCTGTAGTTCCATTTTGAATGGTCTTTCATGGGTGGCACAATACATGCTGCAGCACATGGGAGATCTCGGGTGTACCTATGCCCTGGGTAAATGGGTACCATATACTAGGGGCTGACAAGGTTACCCCAGTATGGGTTTACCTAAGTACAGAACCCAACAGTTTAAAGAGAAAGCAGGTAGATTAGGGGCCTGATTAGCAGGATCCCAGTCAGACTAGTCAAAAACAGCATCACAGCAAGCAAAAAGTGGGGTAACCATAAGAAGCAGGTCCTACTTTCCTACAAGGATGGAAACTGGCAATGTGTGTTACACTTCATTTGCAAATTGTGTTCTCTAAATAACCCTTACATTTTGCACCACAGAGCATGGGACACCACATGATGACGTCCACCACCTCCTCTGTAGGTGGGTCTTGGCTGACCTAGTCTCACCATCAATGGGTCTATTGTGATGCAGCACGAAAGTGATGTGGCAGCTTCTACTTCGCTGATAATTCTCCGACAGCTCCTTATGTTTATGATGCTTCTCACCCGCTCCTCCCAGGGTACGACATGTAGTTCTGGGCAGGTTAACCTCAGTGGGCAGGCTCTCATGTCAGTGACACACCAGCTAGTCCCTTGTTTTCATTTTAAAATATTGAAAGTGCTTCTTGATGACCTCAACTTAGTGGGATAAGAGGACGCTATGTTCAACTTGCTGGTGATTTAATGTCAGAGTCTGGCATGTAACTTTTTGCTGATTTTGAGCATGAGGTGGTCCACGAGCTAGGCCCACCCTTCACCAACTTGTCAACCAGTACTTCCAGCCCTGGTGGTAATAGCAGGTCGGGGTGGTGGCAGCTGCTGGGGGGGATGGCCGCAGTCTGTGTAAGTTGCTTGTTTGCACAAACCACAAAATGGCTCTCAGTGATTCAGTAGAGTGATCTCCCCGGGAGGTTCCAAGTCAGGGGCTCTTCTGAGAACGTCAGTGGCCTCCTCTCTGTTCAGATTGCCGTTTTCAAGCTCCTGGGCTATTTAAAGAGGATGCATATGTTAAAAAACATGTCGTGTTACCCGGCAAGTGGAACAAATTACCAGCTACTCATTTTCGGTAAATGTTCTGAATCTCGCAAGTATGACATCGCTGATGCATGCAAAAACGCTAGGAGGGCTTATTTCGAAATCAGTAATACCTATACCGGGTGGGGGGCGGGTTCATGGGTATTACAAACGTGACAGCGCGCGTGGTACACGTATTTATCCCTCAGTATTAGTATTACCAGGTACACGTTTACTCCACCCATTTCTGTTAATATCCTAATGTGGGCTAGTAGGTCCAGTGGTGTAAAACAGTTTGCTAAATATGAAGAATGTCGTTTTCCGTGTATTTAGAATGATTTTTGTATTTAGACAAGAGTGTTATTGCTGCGTCAAAAATATAGTAACACTACAAAGAATCCTTGCGTATTATTATGTGCTTGACAACTTATCCTTTAATACAAAAAAGATGTTAAGGTCACGGAAAACCACTTTCTGTAGACTTAGGATCATCTTTGCATCCTCCAGCGTGGCTGGGTTTCCTTCACTGTCGACAGGGAGCTGTCAGGGCGCTGGAAGATGTGTTCCTGCAGTTATTAATCACCCTTGCAGGGACTGACGAAGTTGAGCGCCTGGAGCTGTCCAGGTGCTGAAGGTTGCGTGAGCTCAGGTCGAAAGCCCGCCTCCTAGGGGTGCTGTCCAGCAGAGGCGAGAGGTGTCTCCTCAGCGTTCTCAGGTTCAGAAGGCTGCTGCTCAGCGTCTGATAACGCGCACGTGTCTCAGTCTGGAAATGCCCTGGTGTGGGGGAGAAAAGTTACAAGCCTGGCAGGGAATTGTGTTGAGAGAGGTGTGTTCGCAGAAGTAACAGCTCCAGCAGTGATCTGCCTGTGTGTTGACCTAGTTGTTCCCGCACTGTGAGCAGCTTTTAAGCCTGTGAAAGATGCTGAAAGAGGGCTGGCAAGCCATTCCGAGAGGTATTGTGAGTGAGCTACTGTAACATTTCGAAAGCGCCCACTCCACAGTTGGGGCTCTAGGCAGTGGTCTAAGAAACCATCTTACTCCCAGTAGGGGCATATCATCAAGGACCGGCGATAATTATCGCTAAGCGCACTTAGCGCTAGGATAATTATCGGCGGGTAAAGTGGAATTTTATCGCTGAGATAGCGTGCTATCAGCAACGCTTATCTCAAAAGCGATAAAATTCCAAGCGCTAACTGCCAAATGTGAGATTATCGCTGGAAATGCAGCGTTAGTCTCACAAAGTTTGGCGATAGCTTGTTGATAGGGCAGGGCAGACTTAGCCATGATATCCACCTTACATTGAATATAATGGCTAAGTCAAACTAAAAGCAGGCGTAAGGAAAGTAGCAATAACCAAGGTTAGCGCTACTTTTCTTATCGCTATGCTTGTTAGCGTGCCCATTGATAATTGGGGAAATGTCAGTTAGCCTTAGTCAAACAGACAGAGCCTCCTTGTCATCAATACGTAACAATCAGCACACCTTTCACACTGACGGGATAAAGATGAACAGCTTTTCATCTTTATCCCGTCAGTGTGAAAGGTGTGCTGATTGGTACGTATTGATGACAAGGAGGCTCTGTCTGTTTGACTAAGGTCGTATTTGGTGCCCCTCTCCTGTGTCTTTGGGGTCCCTCTCTCTTTTCTTGTAATGTCAGTTAGCGACATTTCTCCAGTTATTTTGGGACGGAACACCCACTTTGCATCTCATTAGAGATGCAAAGGTGGGCGTTACGGGAAAGGGCGCTAAGGCAAGGATTCACGCAATAGCGTGACCTTGCTGATAAGGCGATAAAATTATCGCAGCTTTTCATCTGAAAACGGATGCAAAAGCGGCGATAATTTTATATCGCCTCCTTGCTGATATGCCCCGGTAGTTCTTCAGCTTTTTATTGAATTCTTCCAGATCAATGCATTGTTTAATATCAGATGGGAGCCTGGTGCTGTTGCAGTAGGCATTTACTTCATTATGTTTTATTGTAAAGTGTTGCTCGCTGCTGACAGCAACCTGTATCTGGAAGGCAGCAAAGGGGACTAAAGGCTGAATTGGTGGATGTGAGCACATTGTGCCCAGGTGAGTTTGCAAGGAACTTGTCACCGGCACACGGGTGGTTCATGTGACAGAGCCTTCCCACATGAGGCTCATCTACGAGAGCTGGTGGGTGAGAGGCTAGCCTTAGGTGTCTCCACAGCCCAGCACATGAGCTATTCGTGGGTGTTGAGAGATGTGTCTGTGAGTCTGGGATTAGGAGCGCTCATCGAATCCATGGGCTTCGTGTTTGTCCTTCTTAAGAGACGGTTCCCAGGCCTCTGCCAGAGTTTACACAATCTCCTTCTGGTCTGAGATATGCGGTGGACCCTTCCATATCCACCAGAAGATATTTCATCAGATCTCTAAAATCTGACAGGGAAGGTGGTAAGCTAGTTCTACAGAAGAATCTCCAGTGTCTGGCAGGTGGTAATTCGTTGTGAGGGCTAAAAATCTTCTTACAGATGCTCTGGCACCCTGCAATGTAGTCTTGTAGTGTCACGTGACACGCTCATAGTAATGCCCTGCCACGTGGAAATGACAGAACAACACGTGCAGAGGGGTCTGAAAAGTTGCATACAGCTTTGAAGTAATGAGAGTCGGCGCAGAAGACAAAGGTGGCAAATGGTATGTGCAGGGTACAAGTAACATATTACATGGGATTCTACAATCCCTGTGGAAACGCCGGTCTCTAGGTTATATTTAATTGGCGACTTGTAACGCACCCAGTAGCCAAATTATAAATAAATTATATCAGACCTCAAATGCAGTAACTTATTTCAGTCGAGTACTGCCATAGCAAGCTGCGGAGGGGAAAGGCAGGCCAGGTCACATAGCAGCTGCTTAAAACAACAAAAATGAAATGTGCTTTTCTTTCTTCTCCTCTATTTTTCTAGGTCACGGTGACAAGCAGAAAGGATATGTTTATTTTTTAAACTCTCGACATAATGATAGGAAAGGTAGAATCTTTCTGCATAGTTCCACATATTCAGAGCTACTGTAGCTTTGTTCTTGTTTATTTTAAAAACTGGCTTGTATTGAACTGTTTCTACTATCTTTTGCACCAAATGCCTAACAGGTTTTCGATGTGTTTAATTTTGCACCTGAGGTTCTATTTTTATTCTTCATGTTTGCAAACATGCTCTCTCTTTCTTATGAAAGAGGTATGCCCCAAGATTGTAAGTGGTTTGTGGGAAAGGTGATGGTGTGATCATGTATTAAATGGGATCAAGTACCCCCATACATGATGAGTGTTAGACCTGGCACCTTGGCGTGAGTCTCCCTTCCACTTTTTGTCGCTGTGCCTTATGTGTTTTGCTGGTGTTAGCTGCTCAGAGCACTGTGCCACTGCCAACCAGTGCCACAGTGCAAGTGCTCCCTATTTAAAATGTATCTGTTGGTTGGATTCCACGATTGGCTTATTTGGTTTACTGTCAGACCCCAGTAAAGTGCACCAGGAGTGTCCAGGGCTTGTAAATACAAATGCTGCTGGTGGGCTTGCAGCACTGGTTGTGCCACCCACAGAAGCGGCCTAGTAAAATGTGTCTAAGGTCTGCCATTGCAGAACCTGCGTGCAGTCTGGTACTGTCATGCTGACTGGGCAAGTGCACCCACTTCCGAGTCCCTAAACCTTCCCTTAACTTCATATTAGTCACCCCTATGGTAGGCCCAAGGGCAGGGTGCATTGTAAGCATAAGGTAGGACAAGCCCTGATGTGTGTGGCATGTCCTAATAGTGAATTACAACCATTTTTGTTTTTCACTATTGTAAGGCTACCTGTTCTCCATAGGCCAGAATGGGCTGTTAGAATTGTTATATCCTATGATCCTAACAGACCCAGGGAACATGGTAGAAAATCGAGTTTAGTATGCCTGAACTCAGAATAATAAAATACATCTTTTAGTAAAGTTTATTTTATTATTCTGTGTTTGCAAATACCACTTTTAAAAAGTTGGTATTTGCTTGCCTAACCATTTCAGCCCACCTCTGCTATGATGTGTATCTGCCTGTCTGGTTTGTGTGAGTGACAGGGCTGGGGAAACCCAGAGTGGCAGGGCTAGGTAGCCTGGTGGTGAATAGAGAGATTGACATCCAGATGGGTGGGAGGAGTGCACCTGGACTCTGAATAGGGCTGTGCTCTGCCACCACAATGCTGGCTCCACCTCCTGTGGAGCGGCTGATGTCTCTGCTCTGCACCCTGAATAGAAAGGCAGAGTCATGTCAACAAAGTGCTCAAGAACTGGTTTGGACTGGGCAAAGGCCCCTCTACCCCAGAGGAGCAAAGGAATTAGGGGTATAATTATTGGGACCCTGCTCCCAAGAAATTAGATCCTGCTTGACAAGAAGAACCTCTGCCTGAGGAGAAGGAACTGGGAAAGCTATAAGGAGGAGTACTGTCCCTGACCTGGGGGATTGGCCTGCAGTGGTTGCCTTGCTGCTGGAAGGAGAGGAAAAGACTACAAAGACTTTATTTCAACTTGTGCTTAAAAGATCTCCAAGGGCTTGTGCTGAGCTTGCCCCCTGAACGAAGTCCCAGGACCAGTGGACTTCACCCCCCGGCTCCCCAGAGTCTTTTGGAAGGGCCTGCTGCTGTTGTTGGGCCTTCTGAGGGACTGCGTGTCGCAAGGAGCTGGAAGCGCGACTAAAGAAGGAGAAGCGTGCCGCCGTCGGAGCTGTTGTTGTCGCATCTCGCAAAGGGTGTCGCCGCTGCAGCATCGCATCGAGCGGAAGCGTCTCGCATCATTCCGGAAGTGTCTCGCAATGCCAAAGAAGCATGTCGCCATCGCAGCCATCGTAGCTGACGCATTGCACCGCATCAAGAGAAGAGTCTCGCATCGAGGAAGAAGGGTGTCGCCATCGCAGCCATCGTAGTTGTCGCATTGCACCGCAGAAAAGTGCCTCGCATCCACGGAGAAGCGCGCCATCGTCGGAGCTGCTGTCGCCGCATCGTGTAAAGGGGTGACGCCGCTACAGCATCGAATCGAATCGAGCGGAAGCGTCTCACAGACGTCAGAGAAGAGTGCCGCTGCCAAGGCCGCTGTTGTCGCATCGCGTAAAGGGGTGACGCCGCTGCAGCCGACGCATCGAGACGAGTCTTCTCGCAACATCGGAGAAGCGTAATGCATCTGGAAGATCTTCACATCTTTAATTCTTTGCACCAAAAACTTCATCGCATCAGCATCGTTGCAACACTTTCGTTGCCCTGCGTGTCGCATCTAAGGCACATTGACTTAAAGTGTCGCATTTAAGAACTTAAGAGAACTCAGCAAACTTCTACCATCTAAAGTAACAGTATTGTGTATTTTTGTCATTTAATGGTCTTGTGGCAACTTTATATAAAGAATCCTTATTTTTAATATAAAAACCTGTGTGGTGTCTATCTGTAGTGTTGTCACTTGGTTACTGTATGTGTTCACAAATGCTTAACCTATAACGCTCTGAGATAAGCCTTGTCTGCTCGCGATAAAGCTACCTAGAGGGTGAGCAGGGGTTATTTTAGGAGTGTAACCCCTTACCCTGACTAGAGGAAAGGTTCCCTGCTTGTCACATGTACCTACCTGTGCCAACCAGAGAACCCGGATTCTAACATTGGTGGTCAGCGGTGAGGATTCTGGACTTGCATTTGTGACTCATGTACTGTAATTGGTGAACACTACTTAGTGAGTGCAGACCTTAAACGTAACCAATACGTGTTGGTAGATTTCTTTTTGGGACTGTCTATTTTTGAGCACTGCCAAGCTTAACCATGGTGGAGAAAGCAGCATCCATAGTCTTTGTTAATACTGAATTTGAATGGGAAGAAGAGAAACTGGAAAGCTACAAGTTATCACAGCTGAAATTCTTTTGCAAGAAATGTAATGTTTGCACTACTGGATGTAAAAACAAGGCAGAGTTCTACAAGGCGCTGAGGGCCTGGGTAGAATCAAGGAATGCCACTGATGATAATAATGCAGAGGAGCAGCTGGATGGGCCAGTGGGTCCAAGAGGAAGGAGAACCCCTTCCCCTGCAGGTAGCAGTGTTTCTAGTAAAAGTTTATCTCCAGAGGAGTTGGCAGACAGGAAGGAAACCAGAGCTCATGAGATAGAGATGGCGAAACTAAATGGACAACTGGCAATGGAGAAAAAAAGGCTGGAAATGGAAGAGAGAAAAAGCCAAATGGAGCATGAGATGAAAATGAGGGAGTTGAAAGCCCAGGACTTGGGAAGCACTCCCTCTGGTGGCAGCACACACCCAGTGCAGGTAGAGTCCAGAGTGTACATACCCAAAGATGTAGTGAAGGAATTTTTTTAAAATGATGACATAGGGCAGTGGTTCAAAGCCTACGAAGTAGCCATGTCCTCCCAACGGGTCCCTGAGAAGGATTGGGGAGCGGTGTTGTGGGGCCGGTTCTTGAGTGAAGGGCAGGACACACTGCTACATTTGCCCTCAGATGTGTATAACTCTTACCCCATATGAAGGATGCTTTAATGGCTAGGTATGGGTTAACTCCTGAAATGTATAGACAGAGGTTCAGGGGTTGCACTAAGATTCCCAATAGTATGTATGTGGAGTATGTGACTTTTTTTTGCAGAGCACTGGATGGTTGGGTGAAGGTCAGCAAGGTTGATAATTTTCAAGGGCTTCTTGATTTAATGGCATGGGAGCACTTGTTCAGTAATTGTTTTCCTGAGCTACGCCAGCACCTGATTGATAGTAGGCTGACTAACCCTAGGAAGCTTGCTGAGGAGGCGGACTGCTGGGTCAGTACCAGGGTCCACAAGGGTCCCGTGGGAGACTCTGCCAAAGGTGGGCAGGGTCCCCAGCAGAAGAGCGGGGGGACAAGGGTAAACAGAGGGAGTTCCAGAAGAGGCCCCAAAGTAATCCCCAAGGGAACCAAGGGAAAGGTTCTCAGCCTCCCCCACCCCAGAAACCGACTGGGGCCCGACAGGTACCCCTGTTCAAAGAGGGCCCCCAACCTGTTACAGATGTGGTGAGCTGGGTCATTTTGCCAATGATCCCAAGTGTCGCGAGTTTGGTAAACCAGCACCCCCTGGTGCAACCCACCGGCAGATGGCTAGTGTAGCCCTGGGTGGAGAGATGGGTGTCCAAGGTGGGTGGGGCTCAGTAGAAATGTCCCTGGTCTCATTAGGAGACCGTGAAGTGGTCCCCAAAACCCAGCTGCCTGAGAACACTAAAAAACTACAGGCAGTGGGTGACCATAAATGGCCATAGGGTGGAAGCTCTCAGAGACACAGGAGCCAGTGTGACGGCTGTCAAGCGCCACCTGGTGTCTCAGGAGCAGGTTGTCCCAGGAGCATTCTATCCGGTTGTTGCTGCCGACAACACCGAGAGTCACTGCCCGGTGGCTCGGTTTCCCTTTGAGTGAGGGGGGGTCTCTGGTACTCTTCAGGTAGCTGTGAGGCCCGCCATGCCTGTAGACTGTCTGTTAGGGAACGATCTGGAGTGCTCACCTTGGGCTTAGGTGGAACGGAGTGCTCACCTGGAGATGTTGGGTATGCCAGATTGGGTGTGTGTCACCACACGGTCCATGACAGCGAGTAGAGGTGCTCAAGAGGACCTGGAGCCTGAGAGGGAGGCCCAGGAACCGGCCTTAGGGAGAAGAGGCAGGGGGCGCGGGAAACCGGCCCCTGAAGTTCTCACGGTCCAGGAGGAAGCAGACCTTGAGGGGGATGCCCTGGAACCTACAGGGGAACAGATAGCTGAACTGGGGGACCTGCTTGAGCTGACCCATTGGCAGCAAGAAGGAGGACCCTCCAGGGAGGAATTCTGCAGGGAGCAGAAAGAGTGCCCTTCTCTCGTGGGTATGCGGCAGCAGGCTGCAGACCAGGCCAACGGTGATCAGTCTGGAACACATTTAATTTACTGGGAGAACGACCTCCTGTATTCTGAGCCTAAGGTTGCTGAGCCTGGGTCAGCCCGTGTGCTGGTGGTACCCCAGCACTTCAGAGCCTTCCTACTAGGGCTGGCTCACGATGTGCCATTGGCAGGACATTTGGGGCAGGAAAAGACCTTTGAAAGGCTTGTCACCCACTTCTTTTGGCACCAAATGCGCAGTAGTTCAGACACTCACTGCAGGACCTGCCAGACTTGCCAGGCAAGTGGGAAGAGTGGAAGAAAGCAGAAGGCTCCACTCCAGCCATTCCCTGTGGTCGGTACCCCATTCCATCGAGTGGGGATTGACATTGTAGGGCCACTGGACCCCAGGACAGCGATGGGCAATAGTTTCATCCTGGTCCTGGTGGACCATGCCACCGGATACCCGGAAGCCATCCCTCTGAGGACAGTGACGGCCCCCCGTGGTGGAACGTGCGCTGATGGGAATTTTCTCCCGAGTGGGATTCCCTCTAGAGGTGGTGTCTGACCGGGGTACCAATTTCCTATCTAAATATATGAAATCCCTTTGGCAAGAGTGTGGTGTAACCTACAAGTTCACCACACCTTACCACCCCCAAGGAAACGGGTTGGTTGAGAGATTCAACCGAACCCTAAAGGGCATGATAATGGGTCTGGAGGAACCCATGAGGTGTAAGTGGGACGTCCTCTTACCATGCCTTCTCTTTGCTGACAGAGAGGTGCCACAGAAGTCTCTAGGGTTCAGCCCCTTTGAGCTTCTGTACGGACACCCAGTGAGAGGACCTCTAAGTCTGGTCAAGGAAGGCTGGAAGCAATCTCCCAGGAAACCTCCCCAGAATGTATATAGCTACATGGTGGCCTTCAGGAACCAGACTAGGCGTTTCAGGGAACTTGCCGAGGCAAACCTGGAAGCCAGCCAGGAAGAGATGAAGCGGTGGTACGACCAGAATGCCACTCTGGTAGAGCTTCAGCCTGGACAGAAGATATGGGTCTTGGCCTCAGTGGAGCCCTGTGCGCTCCAGGATAAGTGGACCGGTCCCTTTGACGTTGTGGAGCGCAAGAGCCCTGTCACCTATTTGGTGAACTTGCGGTCTCCAACGAACCCCTTGAGGGTCCTTCATGTCAACCGCCTCAAGCCCCACTTGGAGAGGTCCCAAGTTGGCACGCTCTTAGCGACAGAATCCGGGATGGAGGAGGAGACAGAGCCTTTTCCTGACCTCCTGTCAGCCAAGGAGCAAGATGGGTCAGTGGCTGGCGTCATCCTCTCTTCCACCCTGACCCCCGAGCAACAGAACGATTGTCGCCAGTTACTGGGACAATTCTCTGACCTGTTTTCCCTGATTCCTGGTGTCACTGATTGGTGTGTCCATGATGTGGACACTGGGGATAGTACACCTGTGCGGCACAAGGCCTACAGGGTGACTGACAGGGTAAGGGCCTGCATCAAGGAGGAGGTCTCCAAGATGTTTGCCCTTGGGATAATTGAGTCCTCAAGCAGTCCTTGGGCCAGCCCAGTGGTCTTGGTCCCAAAGGCTGCAGCGCCGGGAGCCACACCCGAACTCCGGTTCTGTGTGGACTACAGAGGACTCAATTCGGTCACCAGGACTGACGCACACCCCATCCCCAGAGCTGATGAGCTCATAGATTGGCTAGGGGCTGCCAACTACCTCAGCACGTTTGATTTAACGTCTAGGTATTGGCAGATCGCCTTGACCGATGGGGCCAAAGAGAGGTCAGCATTTTCCACCCCTGATGGGCACTACCAGTTCCGGGTTTTGCCCTTTGGGATGAAGAATGCCCCTGCCACCTTCCAGAGGTTGGTCAACCAGGTGTTGGTTGGACTGGATTCGTTCAGTGCAGCCTACCTGGATGACATCACAGTGTTCAGCTCCACGTGGGAGGAACACATGCACCACCTCTGGGAAGTGTTGATGGCGCTGCGGAGGGCAGGCCTCACGATCAAGGCGAGTAAGTGCCAGATCGGGCAGGGTTCAGTGGTGTACTTGGGGCACCAAGTTGGGAGTGGCCAGGTGGCACCCCTTCAACCCAAGACAGAAACCATCCTGAATTGGGAGTCTCCCAAAACATAGACAGAGGTGAGAGCCTTCCTAGGTCTCACCGGGTACTACAGGAGGTTTGTCAAGGGGTATGGCAACAGTGTTTCCCGCTTGACAGCGCTGACTTCAAGGAAGCAGCCCAGGAACGTGATTTGGACTGACACCTGTCAGAAATCTTTTGAGGCCCTGAAAGCTGCTATGTGCACGGCGCCCGTGCTTTTGGCTCCCAACTTCTCCAAAGAGTTTATCGTTCAGACAGACGCTTCAGAGCATGGTGTGGGGGCTGTTCTTTCACAGATTAATGAAGAGGGCCTAGATCAACCTGTAGCCTTTATTAGCAGGAGGTTACTACCAAGGGAACAGAGATGGAGTGCTATTGAGCGTGAGGCATTTGCTGTGGTCTGGGCTCTGAAGAAGCTAAGACCCTACCTGTTTGGGTCTCACTTCCGGGTTCAGACAGACCACAGGCCCCTCAGATGGTTGATGCATATGAGGGGTGAGAATCCAAAGCTGTTGAGGTGGTCCATTTCCCTACAGGGTATGGATTTCACGGTGGAACATCGCCCTGGTACAGATCACGCCAATGCTGACGGTCTGTCTAGGTTTTTCCGCCTTAGTGATGAGGAACTCCCTGGGGTATGGTAGTTCTCCCCACTTTTCAGCTGGAGAGCCCACGTGTTAGACCTGGCACCTTGGCGTGAGTCTCCCTTCCACTATTTGTCGCTGTGCCTCATGTGTTTTGCTGGTGTTAGCTGCTCAGAGCACTTTGCCATTGCCAACCAGTTCCAAAGTGCAAGTGCTCCCTATTTAAAATGTATCTGTTGGTTGGATTCCATGATTAGCTTATTTGGTTTACTGTCAGACCCCAGTAAAGTGCACCAGGAGTGCCCAGGGTTTGTAAATACAAATGCTGCTGGTGGGCTTGCAGCACTGGTTGTGCCACCCAAAGAAGCGGCCTAGTAAAATGTGTCTAAGGTCTGCCATTGCAGAACCTGCGTGCAGTCTGGTACTGTCATGCTGACTGGGCAAGTGCACCCACTTCCCAGTCCCTAAACCTTCCCTTAACTTCATATTAGTCACCCCTATGGTACGCCCAAGGGCAGGGTGCATTGTAAGCATAAGGTAGGACAAGCCCTGATGTGTGTGGCATGTCCTAATAGTGAATTACAGCCATTTTCGTTTTTCACTATTGTAAGGCTACCTGTTCTCCATAGGCCAGAATGGCCTGTTAGAATTGTTACATTCTATGACCCAGGGAACATGGTAGAAAATCGAGTTTAGTATGCCTGAACTCAGAATAATAAAATACATCTTTTAGTAAAGTTTATTTTAATATTCTGTGTTTGCAAATGCCACTTTTAGAAAGTTGGTATTTGCTTGCCTAACCATTTCAGCCCGCCTCTGCTATGATGTGTATCTGCTATGATGTGTATCTGCCTGTCTGGTTTGTGTGAGTGACAGGGCTGGGGAAACCCAGAGGGACAGGGCTAGCTAGCCTGATGGTGAATAGAGAGATTGACATCCAGATGGGTGGGAGGAGTGCACCTGGACTCTGAATAGGGCTGTGCTCTGCCACCACAATGCTGGCTCCACCTCCTGTGGAGCGGCTGATGTCTCTGCCCTGCACCCTGAATAGAAAGGCAGAGTCATGTCAACAAAGTGCTCAAGAACTGGTTTGGACTGGGCAAAGGCCCCTCTACCCCAGAGGAACAAAGGAATTAGGGGTATAAGTATTGGGACCCTGCTCCCAAGAAATTAGTTCCTGCTTGACAAGAAGAACCTCTGCCTGAGGAGAAGCAACTGGGAAAGCTGTAAGGAGGAGTACTGTCCCTGACCTGGGGGATTGGCCTGCAGTGGTTGCCTTGCTGCTGGAAGGAGAGGAAAAAGACTACAAAGACTTTATTTCAACTTGTGCTTAAAAGATCTCCACAGGCTTGTGCTGAGCTTGCCCCCTGAACGAAGTCCCAGGACCAGTGGACTTCACCCCCCAGCTCCCCAGGGTCTTTTGGAAGGGCCTTCTGCTGTTGTTGGGCCTTCTGAGGGACTGCGTGTCGCAAGGAGCTGGAAGCGCGACTCAAGAAGGAGAAGCGTGCCGCCGTCGCAGCTGTTGTCGTCGCATCTCGCAATGGGTGTCGCCGCTGCGGCATCGCATCGAGCGGAAGCGTTTCGCATCATTCCAGAAGTGTCTCGCAACGCCGAAGAAGCGTGTTGCCATCGCAGCCATCGTAGCTGACGCATTGCACCGCATCAAGAGAAGAGTCTCGCACTGAGGAAGAAGCGTGTCGCCATTGCAGCCATCGTAATTGTCGCATTGCACCGCATCAAGAAAAGCACCTCACATCCACGGAGAAGCGTGCCGCCGTCGGAGCTGCTGTCATCACATCGCGTAAAGGGGTGACGCCGCTACAGCATCGCATCGAGCGGAAGCGTCTCACAAACATCGGAGAAGAGTGCCGCTGCCAAGGCCACTGTCGTCGCATCGCGTAAAGGGGTGACGCATCTGGAAGATCTTCATGTCTTTATTTGTCTTTATTTCTTTGCATCAAAAACTTCATCGCATCAGCATCGTTGCAACACTTTCGTTGCCCTGCGTGTCGCATCTAAGGTACATTGACTTAAAGTGTCGCATTTAAGAACTTAAGAGAACTCAGCAAACTTCTACCATCTAAAGTAACAGTATTGTGTATTTTTGTCGTTTACTGGTCTTGTGGCAACTTTATATAAAGAATCCTTATTTTTAATATAAAAACCTGTGTGGTGTCCATCTGTAGTGTTGTGACTTGGTTACTGTTTGTGTTCACAAATGCTTAACCTATAACGCTCTGAGATAAACCTTGTCTGCTCGCACCAAGCTACCTAGAGGGTGAGCAGGGGTTATTTTAGGAGTGTAACCCCTTACCCTGACTAAAGGAAAGGTTCCCTGCTTGTCACAAGAACCTACCTGTGCCCACCAGAGAACCCGGATTCTAACAATGAGGATATTGCAAGTCACCTTGGAATTCCATAACTTTATAAAGAAACTCGTCCTTCGTCTTCGTTACCTTTACTTGGTTATAAAACTCCTCGGTGACTTGCAATATCATTATAATGTACAGCAGTGGGTACTTTATCCCTTATATATCACTCTTTGTATCAAAGCTTATGGTAAATCTGTTTATACAAAGCCATAGAAAATTCTGAAACAAACAGGGTATCACACACAACAGGATTTATGTTACCGCAATTTAATCGATTAAATAATTTGTATTCAAAAGGGAGATGGAATAATCCAGATTTTAAAAGCCAGTGCATGATGAATGTTTCAGAAGCAAGGGGACATTTTTTGTGGTTGAGTGTTCTACAAGACAAATTGAGAGTAGAGCTATTACAGGAGATCTCGGAGAGTACAAAAGCATTATTAATGTAGAATAATACAATTACATTCGTGAAGTGAGAAATACCTGGAGAAAAGAGGTGAAATTAAATCACATAAAAACTGTTAAGGAAAAGAAATAGCATTTATTTGCTTATGCTATTAATGTTGTATATTATTGTTTGTTTCCCCTCGTATCACTCTCTTAAGTTAAAGATCTGCAAGACTTTATGAAGCAAATTAAATAAGCTAACATTAGTACAGGATCTGACCTTGACGCAGAGCCACTACTCTGTCTTCTAAGGTGGATGTGACTTGCTTGCACAAGCACAGTGGGGAACTGAGTAGTGCGGCTCTTGATGCTCTGGAGCTAGGACAGTTATTTTGGGGAGCTCTGTGTAGATTATGCTGCAGGGGCTATAAGTGGAAGTTTTCAGTATGTGTGGTTTGGTAGGAGAAAAAGCCCCCTAACTTGCAAAATGGAGAGATGTTTTTGTGGTGGAATATATTTGAGAAGTGAAGGAGACCTTACTGACAAACAGCATGTCCAGGATATGCACTTTCTAGACTGGCCTTGGCGGCGACCCTAGTGAGAACGTCTAGGTGAAGGAGGAATCTAAGGGATCAATTTGACCCACATAAATTTTTAGGTCTCGCCTGACCCAGCACATGCACTGGTCTGGCGAGACCTATTGAGAGGGCTCCAAAAAGTGCTACCAGGCCAGCCTAGAGCTACAGTGCATGTGCGCGGGCGCGGCGCTTTACCGCGATTACTTTCACTTTCACGGCCGCACGGCCGCTTTGCATAGCCAATAGGTCTCGCTTTTGGGACCTTATAAGTATTTAGTTATGCAACTGTTGCATAGCTAAACACTTATAAGGTCCCAAAGGCGAGACCTATTGGCCAGGCCAATGCTTGTTTAGTCTTCTGTCAATGGATGCAAAGTCATTTTAGTTACATCCATGATCGGGACATTAGGCTTTTGCTTCTGCTTAATATGTTCTCCAGATCTCACTTCTATTTTGCTGTGGATGTAGGTGTGATCTGCCGTCAGGTGATTACTGATGCTGTAAGCATCGGGTATGCAGGCTATTGGGAGTAAATTGATGTTAATGAAGACTGAAGTGATGACCGAACCATAAGGAACATCCTGTGAAAAAAAAAATGGTTCCGAAGAAGGCGGGTCCCAGTTTCACTTGGTCACACAAAATGAGTAGAACCAGGGCAGCGAACTCACTTTGATTCCAGAAAGGTAGATAAGAAAATCAGTTAAAGGTGTTGAAACATGGTGAAAAGTTCAATTACAACAGTGGGCATGCATGCTAGTGATCCGGAGTGAGAAGTAGCATTCCTCCTCTTAGTTCAGTTTTTTTTCATTAATAGATAGTCAAAAATCAGACTGATGAACTTTTGATTTGTTGCATTTTTATTTACTGTAAAATGTACACAAAAAATATTATTCAATTATAAAATTACCATCCACAATAAAATGTGATTAGCAATTGCAATGTAATAAAAGAGTTCAAACAATTTAAATATTCTGTAACAAAAATTTGCTGTTTTGGGTAAAATTACACAAATACATTTTTTGAATAGGTTTAGATATTAAATCATACAAAATAGGTCTTAAAATCAATCTTAATGAGCTGTTAATCTCAGACAAAAACAGTACATGATTTAAATCATGGCCATCTGCTCCACACACCTCACAACCGGAATGTATTTTTCCATCTCAATTGCCCACCCAAATTTTCTCTACACTAGGAAGATTCCCAAATTTGAAATTCATATAAAAGCCTCTAACCTCAAAATTAAAGTTTTATTTGAAATAAATGTGCTTTTCTCCCAGTCTTACAAAAGTGCAACTTAAATGTAAGATTTTAATATTTACATCATGTGATAGATTGTTAGGAAAGCTTTTTAGGTCTTGCCTGCACAGCGCATGCGATGTGCTTGTGAAATCTATTCTATTTAATTTATCTTAAAATGACTTACATCCCTCCTGAACCTCTCCTTCACTTATTATTGGTCCTTGTGCTTGTCACTTTAATTGTCCTTCTTTCTATTGGTTGTAGGCGTTCTATTTTCTGTTCCTTCAGATGTTTCTGTCTTATCAGCTTCCTGTTGGCAAAGTACTGTGTTAATCTGCTTTGCACTGCAAAGCCGCATTGCTTCTAGAAATGAAGTAGCAAAATGGCAATCAAACACGATAAAAGTAATATAATCTGTTCAAAAGTATTGCACTACCAGATTAGCATTTGCTGAAACTAAACACTAAGGGCCCGATTCACAGAACTAACTTAAGACAAAACCCTAAACTTACTACTTTTGGTATTCACAGAAGTTAGGATTTTGTCCTAAGTTTGTCTTAAGTTTGTCTTAAGTCTGTCTTAAGTCTGTCTTAAGTCTGTCTTGACACCAAACACAATAGGGTTTGTTTCAGCCGTTATAGAGTTGGCCATTACACAGTCACATAATGCCACTCTATATGAAGTAAATGGCTGCCTCACTGACAACCCAGAAGAATGGACTCTGTAGGCTGCAGGAGTGTTCTGCTCATGCAGTGGTGCCCTCTCACTTAGAACCAAGCACCCTGCCCTCAGGATTGTAAAGGCCTGCTTGAGGGGTGACTTATAGGTTTTAAGTGCAGTGACCCTTAGATATGGTAAACCTATATCTCAAGTATGTGGTGCATGCACCAACGTACACATGCTGCAATGGCAGATCTGTAGTTCCATTTTGCATGACCTCTAATGGGTGGCATAATATGTGCTTCAGCCCATGGGAGGCATCTGGGGTACCTATGCCCCGGGCAAATGGGTACCATATACTAGGGGCTGCCAAGGGTACCCCAGTATCCAATATGGAATGTACCTAAGTACATAGCATAACAGTTTAAGGAGATAGAAGATAGACTGGGGTCCTGATTAGCAGGAGCCCAGTAAGACTAGTCAAAAACAGGATTACATTTAGCAAAAAGTGGGGCTAACCATAAGAAGCAGCTCCTACTTTCCTACAGAGCATATCAAGTAAAGTTAAATGCTCCCCTTTGTCTTTAAAAATCATTGCCCAACTGATGTATAGGAAAGGGCTACTGTTTTGGTGTTGCAGACTCTATTGTATGTTTGCTCCAGGTATTAATTAAAGCTGATTCCATATGTGTTTACATTAGTGGTCTTCAATATTTTTAACCCTTTCTTCCTGCCACAATTGTTATAATAATAAAAAAATAATAATCCACAACGCCCCCCCCCCCCCGATGACATTTTCTCCCAATTATTTATTTTCTAACGTAGTGCTATTAACAGACTTGGAGACACCTGGGAAGATTGAGTTATGCTTAGAATTAAAATAAAGATGTTTCTGTTTAGGCATTAATCCTTTAACAGATATATTAATATATATTATAGATTATTATGTCACATTATATGGAATGGGGCAAGTGCTAGGAGAAGGCATAATCAACTGTGTGGTGACCTTGGATTGGCTAGGGTAACATGTTGTGATTTGCTGTGAAAACACCAGTTGTTCATTGGCTATGGGCCCCATAAAGAGAGATGCTTACTCTTAGTTCGAAGCCTGCCAGACAGCAAAGCTGTCTAGCTTGCTAGAGACATCTTGGGGACATTCAGAAACATCCCTGGGAATGCATTCCACCCGTTGCTTAACTTTGACTTTATGGTTTGTAACCTACATTTTCTAGCTTTCTATTTGCTGGCTTTATTTGTGTTATGCTGTCCAGGTTCAGTTTGTCCTTCCAACTGAGCAAAACCTTTTCACACTATCTCTCCTTGTATTCTTCCATGGGTGGCCTTTTGTGTAAACAGGCCTGTAGATTTTGTCACATTTGCTCTGCATTCAAACACAGAGGACACATGTCAGGCGCCGTCTTCCATGAGTATTTTGTGTTTACTTCTCTTTCTTCAACTTCAAAGTGAGAGGATTTATGTGACAATCTTGCTGGATAATGGGGGTAAAGTAAAGGGGGTGTCTAGCACACAATAACATTTAAATAAATTGTGAAAGTTTTTCACAATATATTGGAATTACCAAAGCACAAATAAAGCAAAGATTTTTTTATTTCAGTGGTGTGTTAGAAACAAATACTTTAATATGATCAAAACAAATCAAGGCACTAGCACCCTTATGCATCAAGCCAAAATCCAGTCGGTAAAATACCGATTCGTTAATAGCTCCCGGTATTGTGTGAAAAATACCCAATCCCAATGCATCAACCCAAAACCCGAGCAAATAACGAATCGCTAAATAAATAACCTCGAACATACCGAATCGCTAATACCCAAAATGCTAATTTACCGAATCGCTATATACCGAATTCGCAATTACCGAAATCACTATTAGCTCCCGGAAATTGCCAATAGCAAATAACGAATCGCACCCCAATGCAACAAAACTCGCTAATAACGAAAATCCCAAAAATCGCTATTTTGCCAGAGCTAAATAAGGGGAATCAAAACCTGGAGGTAAAGTTCCAAAAAAAAAAAAAAAAAAAATCTTCCTACATGTGCAAATGATTGAGGCAATCACTAAACCCTTAAATGTGGCCCAGGAGACCCTGTTGGCTCCCACAAAATGGCTGCCCTCTATGTGCTTGCAAGGAGGATGCGGATCAATGCAGCAGGACAGCGCAGGAGAAGGGTCCAGGAGAGAGTGTTCAGACTGCGCATAACCTTGCTCGGCCAGAATGAGGACGAGGTGTACCAGAAGTATCGCCTCAATCGCGCTATGATCATGCGCCTGATTGCAGACCTGGAACCATTACTGCAGCACCAGACACACAGGACAAATGCTATCCCTGCGCACGTTCAGGTCCTATGCAGCCTGCACCTACTGGCCTCAGGGAGTTTCCAGGGGGTAATTGCGGTTGCCGGAGGTGTTTCGCAAAGCGCACTGTCACGCTTCTTCAAGAAATTCCTAGATGCCATGCTGACAATGCTCCACACACACATCAGCTTCCCCACAACCCCACAGCAGTTGGACCGCACCAAACAGGCATTCTACCAGGTGGCACAATTTCCAAATGTGATTGGATGCATCGACTGCACGCATATCCCCATATGTCCTCCGTCAGCAAATGAGTACCTTTTCAGGAACCGCAAGTCATACCACTCGATCAACGTGCAGGTTGTGTGCGATGCCAACAACATCATAACGGACCTAGTGGCACAATTCCCAGGGAGCACACACGACTCATACATCTTCCGCAACAGTGGAATGCACAGGCGACTACTCAATGGAGAATTTGGAGAGGGACTCCTGTTAGGTACGTAGAACTATGCTTCCCCACACCAACACCACACATGTATGTACATCACCAATGCTAAGTCTATGCTTCTATCTTCTAGGTGACAGTGCTTACGCCCTGCGGGAATACATACTCACCTCATACCTAAATCCAGCAACCCCGCAGGAACATCGCTACAACGCAGCACACATCAGCACGAGGAATGTGATAGAGCAGACTTTTGGGATTCTCAAGAGCCGCTTCCGTATCCTCCACAAGACTGGCGGCGCCATGCTATACCAACCAGACACATGCTGTCGAATAATTGCTGTATGTGCAATGCTGCACAACATTGCCACCAGAAGGGGGATACCCATGGAGGTGGACAGGGATGACGACCCCCAGGCTGACCAACCACCCGCCCAACGACGACCGGCACACATCCCAAACACAGCAGAGGGCCATAGGAGGCGGACAGACATAATGCAAAATCATTTTTGACCCTGGGTAAAATGAGACATTACAAGTTGGTGTTGGGTGCAACTGTTTAATGCACAGTAGCACTGAGGATTGTGCAACAGAACTAGCATTGTGAATCATGCTCCGATTGCATAAATGTAAATAAAAGGTTCCTTAAAGTCAGGCCTGTGCAAACACAATAATTGGATGGCCATGGTTGCTCCACCATGGACCTGCAGCATGTCCAAATTTCTAGTGGCGCTTGCCACGTACACCAAGCCTCCGCTCAGGTGCATCCAAAGCCTCACCACGGCCTGTCCCCGTGGAGGCACGCGAACTTCGGCGCCTGGTGCTGGCCTCTGCCAGTGACACGCTGCTGACACTGGAGGCAGCCTCACTGGTGTCATCCCCTCCCAATGCTGCAGCACTGCATGTGCTGCTCTGAAGTTGTTCCACAGCAGTGGTGATGTGTCCCAGTGACTTGGCCACATCACCGCAGAAGTGCCCAAGGTCCACCTGCAGGGAGACTGTGCGGCGTGCCAACACAGCGGTGCAGTTGCTGTGCCGTTGTATGGCCTTGGTAGCGGCGGCAGAACGCAACATTAGCTGCCGGTTACTCCTCCTCTGGGACTCATGGCCCTCCCTGATGGCACGGGTGAGCTCACGTACCTCCTCCCTGAGCTGAGCATTGCCATCAGCAACCGCAGTGGTCTGGTCCCTGACCGCCGTGCCCATGTCCCTGACCGCGGAGCCCATGTCGGTGACTGCTGCAGTCATGGCGCGCATCTCCCTCGCTAGGCGCACGATATTGCAGCTGATGCTAGCCACATGTCTTCCCTGCAGGTTCTGTGTACGCAGCATCCTCTCCTCGATTGCAGAGGTTGTTGGGACATCCTGGTCTGCTGAGGAGACGGAACTGCGACGGGCCCTGTGACGCCGTGCGTGTCTTGAGCCTCCAGGTGGTGCAGCAGGTGGTGTGGATGTGCGCTGCGTGGGTGCCAATTGCGGGGGGGGTTGCCATCTCCTGCAAGGGCGCAACTTGGTGCCTGTGCCTCTGCGGTATTGTGGCTGTACTAGCTGCAGGCTGTCTTGCTGGTGCCGTTGCTTGTGGCGCAGGTGCTGGTGCCTTGGCTTGTGGCGCAGGTGCTGATGCCTTGGCTTGTGGCACTGGTGCTGGTGCCGTTGATTGTGGCGCTGGTGGAGGTGGTGCTGGTGGGGGTGCAGGTGTTGGCGGTGCGTGCGCATCCTGCGCAGTCTCCTGGTCTGACTCCACGGGTGTCTCAGAAATGATCAGCTGGTCGCTGTCGTCAGAGTCCCCAGGTGATGCATCTGTGTGTGAAACAGTGCATGATTAGTGGGATGATTACACCTACATAGTGTTGTACCCATTAATGTCCCTCTGTGGTCCAACAAATGAACAGTCTACAGCCATGTACAAAATATGTGGTGTGTGCTCAGAGGATTTACGCCTGTACCTGCACTCTGGGCTGACTAGACTACAACTCCCAAGATGCAGTAGTGTCATGTGTGGAGCTGTCTGTGCCAGAGCTGCAGACACAGTGAGATTGGGCTGGGGGCATGGGTATGGATTTACGCTATGCTGGGTGTGGCACAGGCATGCATCTTACCTTGGGCACTTGTGGCTGCGCCGGACGTGTCCATCTGGATCACCCCCACGACGGCTTCCCGCTCTATCGTCCCTTCCACAAGGTCCTCCAGGGCTGTGTTGGATGGTGCAGTGGTTGTTCCGCCTCCAGTCCTTCTTGCCTCCCGGAGCCTCTCAGCAATCCTCTCTTTTGCGCGCTTCCGCAGGTCATACCACCTTTTTTTAAGGTCGTCGATGCTGCGGCTAGTGACGCCAACCGCATTGACCCTCTCACGGATGCGCTGCCAGATGCGCCGCTTCTCGGTCTCAGGCACCTTGAGGGACAGCTTGCCAAAGAGGCGGTCATGTTTGCTGGACACTCCCTCGATGAGGTACTCCAGCTCCCTGTCCGAAAACTTCTTCTTGCGCTTGCGTGCAGATTCTGCGCTGGATGGCACTTCCTGCGACATGATGGATGTGTGATGTGAATGGCAGAATCTGTGTGGCCTCACTCTGCACAGCCTGTCCTTCTTTCCAGCTCCTGTCTGCTCCTCTGTCGAGGCTATGTGGGTGGGGCAGCAGTATTTCCTGGTTAGTGATGTCATCAGCCTGTTCCGGGAGCGACGCGGCAATTTGCGATTTCGCTATTACCGATTCGGTAATAGCTAATTCGGTATTACCGAACTCGCTATTAGCCAAATCGGTATTACCGAACTCGCTATTTGCTAGTGAGGCCGTTTGCGTGCCCCGCTATTAAGGAATCGGTAAATTTAGCGATTTTTAAGGAATCGCTAAATTTCACCGAATCTGTTGATGCATGCCAATTACCGATTCCTTAATGGCGATTCCTTATTTTTCGCTATTAAGGAATCGGTATTAGTTTGGTTGATGCATATGCCCCTAGGTGATGTCATTTCAACACCTTATAATTTGTGAGCTGTATAGTTTATTAATAAGACTCTATGTCTGTGCAAAAGAATGGTCATTTCAATTGAAAATGTGTTGTCTGTAATGGCGGTGTCCTACCACACCATGCATGTTCCACACTGCTGCACGGTAGTCCACTCTGCACTACTCGACTCTACGTCACTTGACCATTCGATACTTCACTGTGTGCCTCTCTACTCTGCACCACTCTACTTTATGCCAATGCACTCTCCTCTTCACCCTCCAGTTTAGGGTACTCCACTCTGCCCAGCTCCCTCTACGCCACTCTGCAACACTGCACTCTACGCTACTGCACTCCATGCCAATACTCTCTATGCCTATGCACTCTACTCTGTACCACTGCACTCTACGCCCCTACATTCTAAACCAATTCTCTGTACGCCACTCTAATCTACTCTGCACAACTGCACTCTCTGCCACAGCACTTTACTCCACTTCACGCCATTACTCTGCACCACTGTACTCTATTCTGCACCTCTCCAATCAATGCCACTTCACTCTATTCTCAAACAATCTACTCTGCACCACTTCACTCTATGCCATTGCACTCTACCCCACGCTATGCCACTGCACTCTATGCCACTAAACTTTATGCTAATGTACTCTACACCACTGCTCTCTATTCTGCACGTTTCTGGTCTAAGCCACTGCACTCTACTCCAAAGCACTCTATGCCACCCTACACTATTGCACTCTACTCTGCAACACTGCACTCCCCGCCACTGAACTCTGTGCCACTCTACTCTATGCCACTCTACTCTGCACTGCTGAACTCTACTCCATCAATCATCATGCATTATGGTACTTTTACCCTGCACTCCCACACTTATCAACCTTCATTCATGCACCACTCACCCTGTACAGAGAGCACACACACCATTCTCCCTGCACTCATACAATGATCCCAAACTTCCTATCACTAATACCATAGGTGAAACCTAATGTATTTACCAATGCCTGTTTGTTTAGCAGGTTCTTTCAACCATAATTTCATTGTTGCTAAATGTGTTTGATTTAAAATTTCCTGCAAGGTGACCTTTAGACAAAAGGACATTCTTTTATTTTGAAGGTTTTATATAGCGCTGGCTAGACCCAGAGGTATCAAAGCGCTTTACAAGATAAGGATAGTATAAAGCACATAGGGTATAAAAGCATATGAAAGGTAGCACAACAAAAAATTGAAATATAGAAAGTACAAATAACATGAGCATTATACAAATCAAGATATATAAACAGGGGCAGGAGCTATACATTTAAGTAATTAGGTAAATGGTGAACAGGAGAACAGGGTATATATTACTGAACAAATATAATATGATTGATAAGAGATCAGGAGTAAGACACAGGTTAGGAACCCCAATAATAATTGAGGAGGTGGGTTTTGAGGTCCTTTTTGAAACTAGAATAGGAGGGATTACAGCGCAGGTTTTTTGGGAGGGCATTCCAGAGAAGGAGCGAGATTGTGTGGCTTTCTTTTTATGCAGAGGTGGGATTAGGAGTAGGGTGTTGGTGCTTCTCAGAGGTCGAGTGGAGCCTGCAATGTGGAGTTTCTTTGAGAGGTACTGCCGAGTGTTTTGGTGGAGGACTTTATGAGTAATGCAGGCGGTTTTGTAGGCAGATCTGCCATCAATAGGTAGCCATTTAAGAGATTTGAGAGCCGGGATATCTGATCGAAGCGCTTGCAGTCCGTGATGAGCCTGGCAGCAAGGTTGAGCACAGCTTTGATTGGAGCTAGGTGTACCTTGGGGATTCCATTAAGGATGGCATTACCATGATCAATATGTGACAGAACAAGAGACTGAACTACGAGTTTGAAATCATTGGTGGGTATGAATGGTTTGATTTTCTTGTGGTGATGGAGAGTGAAGAGGGCTCCTTTGGCAAGGTTTTTGATGTGAACATTAAGGATTAGGGTGTTGTCGATAGTGATGCCAAGAGATTTGACGGAGTTGGACAGGGTGAGGGAGCAATTCCGTGCATTGAGGTCAGAGATCCAAGATTGAACGGGTAGAGGGTTATTTTTGGGGGACAAGAGAATAATTTCGGTTTTGTTAGGGTTGAGTTTGAGATGATTGGAATGGAACCAGGTTTGGATCTTGGTAAGGGTGTTGTTCAGGTGTAAGATGTCAGCATGATTTTTAATCTTGTAATAGATTTGGGTGTCATCGGCGTGGAGGTGGTAATTTATGCCTGCTTGGTTAAGAATGAGGGTGAGGGGTTCCATAAAGAGGTTAAAGAGGGAGGGAGAGAGAATAGATCCTTGGCGGACTCCAAGGGAGACAGGAGTGGGGGTAGAGAGACAGTTTTGAATTTTGATTTGCTGAGTACGGTGTTGTAGATAAGAGATGAACCATTTGTAGGCGGTGCCATTAAGGCCGAAACGGGTCCTAAGCACATTAAGTAGGGCTGAATGGTTGACTGTATCGAATGCTGCAGAGAGATCAAGAAGTATAAGAAGGCAGGTCTCGCAAGTGATTGATGGATGTCATCTATGACATTGAGCATTGCCGTTTCGGTGCTGCAGCCTTTTCTGAAGCCAGATTGAAAGGGGTCGAGAAGGTTGAAATTTTCCATGTGTTTATCTAGTTGTAGTAGGACACATTTTTCAAGTACCTTTGAGAGAAGGTTTTTAATTTAGTAAATTCAAATTTGCCCTCAATATCATATTAGTTCAACCCAAATTAATCTTTTCAATATCGATTCTCGGTTGTTGTGAGAAGATAAGTTTAACTTGCACCACGAGGAAAGGCTCAGTAAGTTATTACAACCAGCCCAATTTCTAATCTTAAAACTTGAATATGACCTCCTTTTGGAGAGTCAAGGAAACAAATTGAACGAATGTAGTATATAAGGCGAGTTTTCAGTCATTGACTCCATTCAAATGGTGCCATTTTCAGTAACAAGATAGAAATACCCAGGCACGAGAATTATTCATAGCTTTTAGAACATCAAGGATTCCTTCAATAGAAAATGTATCTCAACTAGTTAAGATGGACTTGTTCTTTATTACTTCAGACATAATATCAGTATGGGGTATATGCAGCAAGTGTTTTCGTTTTTTGGTATTTAATTTTTGGCTGTGGCTCTATCTAGTGATTTTCCAATTTACAAGGCAAATAATACATAGAATATGTGCAACTATAGGTATTTGCAAGGAGTGTCAACATCTTGTTTCTTGCATCTCCCATTCAAGTACGAGTTGGTTCTCTGAAACTTATTTTATGGAATTCATTAGTATTATTACCTATGAAAACATTAATATCAGCAATATAGTAGTGGATGTAAAATACCAAGTGCTGATGATAAAAGACAAGAAAAAAAGTCAAATGTATGATTTATGAATAAATAACGTGATGTAACAAATGAGTGAGGGTATTTTTTTGTCAGAAAATGAGCGCCATCAAGATAAGCTTGAAGGAAGTAGTTTGTTAAAAGACTTAAAAGTTGGCATTTCTAATGACAATATAAACTAAGAATAGTCACTCCAATCTGTAAATTCTATTTTGAGATTATTTATGATTTTGCTCCCTGAATATATGATAAATATGTAAACAATTAATGATCATCAATACTTTGCATTCCAAGTGAATTTGCTATTTTGAAGATCTTTGAACTAACCATCCGTAAGAGCTCAATTAAATTCCAAGGTCCATGTTAACAGATTTTTTTCCTGCTTGTCATTGCACCTGTTGGGAAGAAAAGGATATGATAAATCTCAAACGCCATCTAAATCTGAAAGACCGTCTTTGCTTTCTACTGCATTTGTTATTCAAGCAATAACATCATCAGCTACAATAAGGGAGGCATCTAGATATGTCACTCAAATTCTATACCAAAATCACAATTAGCAAAAAATAAACATTAAATAATAAGAATTCATTTTAAAGATCTTTACAGACCCTATACAAAAAATATTTTACAAATTAAAATGTGTGTATCAAAATAGATTTTAATTCAAACCAATTTAAATTGGCTTACATTAATGTGCAAATGATAATGCACAAATGTCCACCCCTCACCTCCTTGTAAGCCCTTTAGCAGGTGGCATTTTCAGGGCGAGAAAACTTTCTGTAACATTTCATATTGAAATAATGTACTAGCAAGGTTTCTCGGACATATAACAAACCAATATGAAGAAATTAAATTAAAATCAGGAATATTCAGGAAGTGCTCTAATCCCACTAGGTTTCAAGTATAGAATTGCCAAGGTATACAATGGATGGTTTATAGTGGCGTTCACATTCAGAACCCTCAATAACCATGACCAATCATTTGTTTTTAATGGTAACTTATCCTCATTATCAGGCTTGATCTACTTTATTTTTCTTAAGTCATTTCTTCCACTTACAACCAAACTAGCAGCACAAGATTTTAAGTTAGATGGAAGAAGATTATTATATATGGGTAGATTTATATGTCAATACTGTGTCCAGTTCTGTCCCATGGTCTCCAAGTTACATGAGAATTTACCAGTGATCATGAATTCTAGGGATTTTGCAATGCAGAGTGGGTCAGACATAAATCTAGAATAAGTCTGCATTTAGACACAATTCTGGGATTGGCGTTGCTGTATTAAATGTGTCACAGTTTGTTATTCACTATAAACAGAAAAGCAGCACTCTCACTCACCATAGATTGTTCCTTATCCATTGATTAAGTCCGCATGTGGACTTTCTTCACCATGCCATCAAACTTTTCTTTTATGTGGCAACAATTAATCAAATTTATACATGCCACATTATTTACTAACACAAAGATATTTTTCAAACAATAGAACATTGCTGTACAAAGGTCATACATCATTAAAACACAGTTAATTCCAATCACAGTAAGGAAAAATATATATACATATTATTTTCCACTATAATTTAAAATATAGGTGAAGTAAGCCTCATTCCTGACATATTATTCAAAAGATCATATTAACAAAAAAGCAAAGCACTCCACTGCAATTCACGATACCAGCATAGGCAGTTTAGCACCTTTAAGACAACACAGTAAGCATTATTAAATGGCAGCCCTAGGTTGAAGGACAGAAAAGCACTCTGTGTGTAAAAATATTTGCTTCGTCTGATTCCTGATAGAGAGTGGTTTAATCAATGAAAATGAAGGTAATCACCAAACATTATAGGAATGTCCTAGGTCTGTCCATTTAACAACTTCTGGGTTGGTGATATGAGGTGAACTCATCAAACCTCGGGGCTCCCTGTCCCTATCGACTAAAATCTTGTAGTGCGTAAAATGGCAAAACAATAGTGTGAAAGAACCAACACGTGTTTCGCCCTTACATGGTCATCTGGACCGGGGCTTTCTCAAGGCTTTTAAAATGGTTGGTATCAATTGTTAAATTCTCATTTTTGTTTCTGGTAAAACTTATATTTCAAACAGTTCAAAACGATGGCTACATCATTTGAGGATTGGGATCATACCAAGAAAGATGCTGCCTTACAGACTGCAACCAAATATTTATTCCTAACATTTTGAATTGTTTGAAATATAAGTTTTACCTGAAAGAAAAACGAAAATTTAAGAATTGATACCAACCCTTATACCATTGACATAGAGATATTAAGCATTGTTGTGATGGATTAACATTGATCAATGTTGGTGGAACCTCAGTGCACAAACAGGAGAAGCTTCAATGATTTTGGTGATTTCCCGCTGGTGAGATTTCTCTTGTGGTTGTGGAAAATATTCTGGAGTGATTGTATTACTGTTATTTCTGTATCAAAGCAAACAAGAAGAGGTTTTGTTGTGTTTATTGAAGTTTAATGTTGAAATTGTGGGAATACAAGATAGAATTGCAAAGAAGGGTGAACCGTTGTAAGGAGTGAGGTTATACGTCATAGTGTTTCATGCTGGGATTGCTCGGTTGGTTTGCTTTAGAATTTGGATTGGTTGGTGACGATTGGAGTTACACGCTGAGATTGGACAGGAGAAAACTGAATACTTTATGTTGATTTGTTAGCAAAACTTGGGAAATTCATAGTCGTAATAGGATTGTCTTGTTGAATTTTGACATATACTTGAGAGAACAATAACATAAGGTTGGAAATTGCTTGTTCTCCTTAAATTGTAAACATGAAATGTTTCAAAGAAATAAAGAATTTGGTAAAGGGAGACGTTACAATTCCGGTGTGAAAATCTGAAGAGGCACACCTTGATGTAACACCTGTTTACATTATGGCAACTCAGCATGGGTTGAACACTTGTAATTGGCTTCACCAATGGAGTAAGATCACTGAGAAAAACGGTGCATTGAGCTTTCCTAGATGGAATGTTTAGGATCAGAAATCTTGACAACTGAAATGGAAAATTGCACAAAATGTAGCTGTCGCCTAGACCTAGTCAATATGAAGCCTTGAGTGTATGGGTAAAGGGTTGCAAGGGAAAAAGAAAAGGAAAAATACTAGAGAAAGACAAAGAGAGCTGTGCATAAGTGTTGTAAAAGAAAGTTCAGTAGCCATAGTGTAGATTGTAGAAGAAGGTTTATTAACCCCTTCCATGCTCATGACGGAACGGTTCCGTCATGAGCCACGGTTGAGCTGTGCTCATGACGGAACGGTTCCGTCATGAGCCCGCCCGCGCTCGAACCCTTCAGCACCGCGGCGGAATTCGCCCAGCGCTGAAGGGGTTAAGGTTACAGGTAGATAAGATGATGGCTAAGCTGTTATGTAAATATATAGCATATACCCCCACCAGGAGCAGCCTCCTTGCTGCTCAGCCTATATCTCCAACTGACACTCTCAACTTCACCAGACACTTAAGCATTCCATTACATCACCAAGCATTCAATGAATCAATTAATCAATCAAAACATTTGTAGAGCGCGCTACTTACCCATGAGGGTCTAAAGACGCTAGAGGTGGGGGATGGCGCAGTTACTGATCGAACAGCCAGGTTTGAGAAGTCTCCTGAAGGTCAGCAGGTCCTTGGTCTGTCGCAGGTGGATGGGGAGGGTGTTCCATGTCTTAGCGGCGAGGTGGGAGAATGACCGACCGCTGGTGGTCGTTCGGCGGATGTGTGGGACGGTGGCAAGGGCGAGGTCAGTGGATCTAAGCTGGCGGTTTGGGGTGTAGAAGGAGAGTCATTCATTGGGGTAGGCTGGTCCGGCGTTGTGGAGAGCTTCATGGGCGTGGGTGAGGAGCTTGATGGTGATCCGCTTGTTGACCGGGAGCCAGTGCATGTTTCTCAGGTGGGGAGTGATGTGGCTGTGGCGAGGGATTCCAAGGATGAGTTGTGCGGAGGCGTTTTGTATGTGTTGGAGTCGTTTCTGGAGTTTGGCAGTGGTTCCCGCATAGAAGGCGTTGCTGTAGTCCAGCCTGCTGCTGAAGAGGGCTTGGGTGACTGACCGTCCTTCTGGTTTCGGTGGGGATCCATCTGTAGATCTTGCAGAGCATGCAGAGGGTGTTGAAGCAGGAGGAGGAAACAGCGTTGACTTGCTGGGTCATAGAGAGCGTTGAGTCCAGGATGAACCCCAGGTTGCGTGCGTGGTTGAGGGGTGTCGGGGCAGCTCCCAGCGTGGTCGGCCACCAGGAGTCGTCCCATGTGCAGGGGGTGGGGCTGAGGATGAGGACCTCCGTTTTATCAGAGTTCAGTTTCAGACGGCTGTTCTTCATCCACTCTGCAACGGTCTTCATTCCCTTGTGAAGGTTGGATTTGGCGGTGGCTGGGTCCTTGGTGAGGGAGAGGATCAGCTGTGTGTCGTCAGCGTATGAGATGATGCTGAGATGGTGCACTTGGACGATGTTGGCGAGCGGTGCCATGTAAATGTTGAAAAGGGTCAGGCTGAGGGAGGATCCTTGAGGTAAATGCTGCAGGTGATCATGGTGGCTTTGGATTGGAATGGGGGAGGCAGACTCTGGATTCTGCCGGTGAGGAAGGAGGTGATCCAGTTCAGGGTTTTGTCATGGATCCCTGCATCATGGAGGCTTGTCCGCAGGGTGTGGTGGCAGACGGTGTCAAAGGCAGCCAAGAGGTCCAGGAGGATGAGGGCCGCTGTTTTGCCGTTGTCCAGCAGGGTCCTGATGTCATCAGTGGCAGCGATGAGGGCAGTTTCGGTGCTGTGAAACCGGATTGGGAGGAGTCCAGGATGTTGCTCTCCTCCAGGAAGTGGGTCAGTTGTCTGGGTTTCGAAGATGTCGTGGCTGTCTGCGATCCTGCAGTTGAAGAAGGTGGCCAGGGAGTTGCAGAGCTCTTGAGATGGCAGGATGTCATTGGAGCTGGAGTTGGGGAAGCGAGTTATTTCACGATGCTGAAGAGCTCTTTGCTGTTGTGTGTGTTGTTGTCGATGTGTTCCTTGAAGAAGGTCTTTTTGGTGGATCGAATGAGTTGGTGGTGCTTGCGCCCGGCATCCTTGAGGGTTGCGTGGTTGTCTGGTCTTGGTGCCACTGCTTCTCGAGTCTTCGGCAGGTTTGCTTGGAAGTTTGGAGGTCGGCGTTGAACCAGATGGCTCTTGTGTTGGTGTGCCGGTTTGAGGGTTTCCTGAAGGGGGTGAGGGTGTTGGCGCAGTTGTCGATCCATTGTCTGCAGTTGTGGGCTGCCGCATTGGTGTCCGTGGGCTCAGATTGAGGGTCTCGGGCGAGGGTGGTGAGGATCTGGTGTTCGGTGACTTTGTTCCAGCTGCGGTGTGGGATTCGTTGCAGTTGGCTGTGCTCGGTGTGTTTCTCGAAGGAGAAGTGGATGCAGTGGTCATCAGTCCAGTGGAGTTCGGTGGTGTGGCTGAAGGTGATGTGATTGCTGGCGGAGAAGATGGGGTTGAGCGTGTGTCCGGCGGAGTGGGTGGGAGTTGTGACGAGCTGTTTGAGTCCGAGGTTGCTGATCAGGGTTTTGGAGTTGTTGTCATCGGTGTTCTCGAGGTGGAAGTTCAGGTCTCCGAGGAGGATGTAGTCTGTGGAGGCGAGGGCGTGCGTGCTGATGAGGTCCGCGATTGAGTCGCTGAACTGTGGTCGGGGGCCGGGGGTCTGTAGACAAGGGTTCCTCTGAGGGTGGTGTTGTGATCGACTTGGATCTGGCAGTGTAGGTGTTCGGCTATGCTGAGAGAGTCTTCAGTGTTGGTCGAAATTCTGATGGTGTTCCTGTGGACGATGGCAATTCCTCCTCCCGGTTTGTTGTTGTTTCGGTCCCTGAGGGTGATCTTGTAGCCGTCCCTGCGGGTGATCTTGTAGCCGTCCCTGCGGGTGATCTTGTAGCATCTATCACACCACATTCACACTCGCTGAGCAGCAGGGACCTGGCAAACTGAAAAGGATGCATTAAGATACAGCACAGTATGTGTGTGTGTGTGTGTGTGTGTGTGTGTGCGTGCATGCGTGCGTGTGTGTGTGTGTGTGTGTGTGTTACTATCCTTGTGGGGACTCGGGTATGATAACACACTCAGGCTGTGGGGACTTGATTGCACTGTGGGACCTAAACCCAGGTCCCTACAAGGCAATGGCTTTTAAATGATAAAAAATGACTAAAGGAACATCCGTGTCAATTTTTCCAACTTTTTAAAAAATTGCCTTGCGGGGACCTGTGTTTCATTAAGTGTGTTTATTCTAAGGGTGGGCGCAGTTCTCCGCTCCGCCCGCGGAGTGTCCGTAGTGCTGCCTACTTCGCGCTTCGCAAAGTAGGCATAGCAGGCAGACTACGCACACGCCACGGCGGAGCAGAGTTACCCGCCACCCGCCTCCCTCCCGCCCTCATTTTAAAATTACTTAGAACCTTACAAATAAAGAAAATGACTTACCTGAGCTGCCGCGTCCCAGGACTCCATCTTCCTGCTTCCTGGCTAGCTTCTTCCTCACGAATGCGCATGCGCATTCGTGAGGAAGAAGCTAGCCAGGAAGCAGGAAGATGGAGCCCCGGGACGCGGCAGCTCAGGTAAGTAATTTTCTTTATTTGTAAGGTTCTAAGTATTTTTTAAATGAGGGCGGGAGGGAGGCGGGTGGCGCGTAGTGAGGCTACGCGGAGTGTGCAGGTGGGCGTAGATTTGCCCCCACTCCGTAATGCTCCACATAGCATAACTACGCCCAGGGTTAGTTTATACTTCTGCTCAGCTCTGCCTCTGTAGACAGGAGATGGTACAGCAGTCTTAAACACACTTGGCATTTAAACACACTTTGCTTACTGGAAAAATACATACTAGCAGCAGAAAGGACAGAGCTCTCAAAGGGAAAGCTTCATCCCCTGTGTTTATCCAAATATTTTTCAGGCAAATTACCCATTTCTCTCTTTAGGTGCCGATTCCGATCCTGTAAAACCCGGGTACGAATGGTCGTACGGAGCGTATTCTCTGTCCGACTCGTACCCAGGAAAACCACCTTACAAACCGATTCTTACAGAAATTCCATTTCCGTACGAGTCGTACAAAACACCGACCGGCTAAAAAATACCCACAATTCCGATCTGGGACATCGCGTACGTGACGTCCAGACGGAGTCAGGCAGCGTTTTACGGACCAGCAAGTACGATCCATGCCCACGTCACTCTGCACCGCTCATTTTTTACGGCAGCCAAAAACTCCCGGGAAATTGAGGACGACGCGAAGAAGGAGCACCGGTACGCGACGGACAGCCATGGACCCCATCCTACGTGTCATCCTGGCCCTCCTAGCCTACGACCTGGTGCACAGAAACCGACGCAGACGCCGCAGAAGGTCAGAACAACACCAGGGATAAAGGGGGGGGGCGAGGGGCAGGAAACATAACCCCCACCCAATGTAAAACATATATAATCTGCACATAAATTACCTCCATGGTCTGGTCACTTCGGGGTGTGTGTCCACCAATCCAATGTACCGCCACAACGGAAGTGGACGTGGACGCATACACGTCACCACTCTAATGGTGGTACGGACCGTACCCACGCTCTGGGGGGCGTGGGTACGGTCCGTACCACCATTGGAGTGGTGACGTAGGGGTACGCGTGGTACAGACCGTACCCACGCCCCCCAGAGCGTGGGTACGGTCCGTACCACCATTGGAGTGGTGAGGTAGGGGTACGCGTGGCACGGACCATACCCACGCCCCCCCAGAGCGTGGGTTCGGTCCGTACCACGTGTACCCCTACATCACCACTCCAATGGTGGTACGGACCGTACCCACGCCCCCCAGAGCGTGGGTACGGTCCGTACCACCATTGGAGTGGTGACGTAGGGGTACGTGTGGCACAGACCATACCCACGCCCCCAGAGCGTGGGTACGGTCCGTACCACCATTGTCGTGGTGAGGTAGGGGTACGCGTGGTATGGCCCGTACCCATGCCCTCAGAGCATGGGTACGGTCCATACCACGCGTACCCCTACGTCAGCACTCCAATGATGGTACGGACCGTACCCACACCCCTCAGAGCGTGGGTACGGTCCGTACCATCATTGGAGTGGTGACGTAGGGGTATGCGTGGCACGGACCGTTCCCATGCCCCCCAGAGCGTGGGTACGGTCCATACCACCATTGTCGTAGTGATGTAGGGGCTCCGTGGTACGGACCGTACACACCCTATGAATGCAGGGGTACGGTCCATCTCACCCGTACCCCTACGGCACCAGTACATTATGGATACAAGGCATACACACGCCACGAATGTTGGACCACGGCCTGGTGCAGCATATTAGCAGTCAATTTGGGGGGGTATATGGCCAGGACAGCAGTGTACTGCACCAAGGGGGTGGGTGGGTGGGTGGGTGGCTGCAGAGGACTCCCAGCAGTGTCCAGACATATGAGGGGTGGGTGCATATCACTCCCAGCAGTGCCCAGACATATGAGGGGTGGGTGCATATCACTACCAGCAGTGCCCAGACATATGAGGGGTGGGTGCAGAGGACTCCCAGCAGTGTCCATACAAATGAGGGGTGGGTGCATATCACTCCCAGCAGTGCCCAGACATGAGGGGTGGGTCCAGAGGACTATCAGCAGTGTCCAGACATATGAGGGGTGGGTGCAGAGAGCTCACAGCAGTGTCCAGACATATGAGGGGTGGGTGCATATCACTCCCAGCAGTGCCCAGACATATGATGGGTGGGTGCAGAGGACTACCAGCAGTGTCCAGACATATGAGGGGTGGGTGCATATCACTCCCAGCAGTGCCCAGACATATGAGGGGTGGGTGCATATCACTACCAGCAGTGCCCAGACATATGAGGGGTGGGTGCAGAGGACTCCCAGCAGTGTCCAGACATATGAGGGGTGGGTGCATATCACTCCCAGCAGTGCCCAGACATATGAGGGGTGGGTGCAGAGGACTACCAGCAGTGTCCAGACATATGAGGGGTGGGTGCAGAGAACTCCCAGCAGTGTCCAGACATATGAGGGGTGGGTGCATATCACTCCCAGCAGTGCCCAGACATATGAGGGGTGGGTGCAGAGGACTACCAGCAGTGTCCAGACATATGAGGGGTGGGTGCAGAGAACTCACAGCAGTGTCCAGACATATGAGGAGTGGGTGCATATCACTACCAGCAGTGGACAGAGACGTATGAGGGGTGGGTGCAGAGGACTACCAGCAGTGTCCAGACATATGAGGAGTGGGTGCATATCACTACCAGCAGTGGGCAGAGACGTATGAGGGGTGGGTGCAGAGGACTACCAGCAGTGTCCAGACATATGATGGGTGGGTGCAGAGGACTCCCAGCAGTGTCCATACATATGAGGAGTGGGTGCATATCACTACCAGCAGTGGACAGAGATGTGTGAGGGGTGGGTGCAGAGGACTACCAGCAGTGTCCAGACATGTGAGTGGTGGGTGCATATCACTACCAGCAGTGGACGGAGACATATGAGGGGTGGGTGCAGAGGACTACCAGCAGTGGCCAGACTTATGAGGGGTGGGTGCAGAGGACTCCCAGCAGTGCCCACACATATGAGGGGTGGGTGCAGAGAACTCCCAGCAGTGTCCAGACATATGAGGAGTGGGTGCATATCACTACCAGCAGTGGACAGAGACATATGAGGGGCGGGTGCAGAGGACTACCAGCAGTGTCCAGACATATGAGTGGTGGGTGCATATCACTACCAGCAGTGGACAGAGATGTATGAGGGGTGGGTACAGAGGACTACCAGCAGTGTCCAGACATATGAGTGGTGGGTGCATATCACTACCAGCAGTGGACAGAGACGTATGAGGGGTGGGTGCAGAGGACTACCAGCAGTGTCCAGAAATATGAGTGGTGGGTGCAGAGGACTCCCAGCAGTGCCCAGACATATGAGGGGTGGGTGCATATCACTCCCAGCAGTACCCCAACATATGAGGAGTGGGTGCATATCACAACCAGCAGTGGACAGAGACGTATGATGGGTGGGTGCAGAGGATTCCCAGCAGTGTCCAGACATATGAATGGTGGGTGCATATCACTCCCAGCAGTGCCCAGACATATGAGGGGTGGGTGCAGAGGACTCCCAGCAGTGTCCAGACATATGAGGAGTGGGTGCATATCACAACCAGCACTGGACAGAGACGTATGAGGGGTGGGTGCAGAGGATTCCCAGCAGTGTCCAGACATATGAATGGTGGGTGCATATCACTCCCAGCAGTGCCCAGACATATGAGGGGTGGGTGCAGAGGACTACCAGCAGTGTCCAGACATATGAGTGGTGGGTGCATATCACTACCAGCAGTGGACAGAGATGTATGAGGGGTGGGTACAGAGGACTACCAGCAGTGTCCAGACATATGAGTGGTGGGTGCATATCACTACCAGCAGTGGACAGAGACGTATGAGGGGTGGGTGCAGAGGACTACCAGCAGTGTCCAGAAATTTGAGTGGTGGGTGCAGAGGACTCCCAGCAGTGCCCAGACATATGAGGGGTGGGTGCATATCACTCCCAGCAGTACCCCGACATATGAGGAGTGGGTGCATATCACAACCAGCAGTGGACAGAGACGTATGAGGGGTGGGTGCAGAGGATTCCCAGCAGTGTCCAGACATATGAATGGTGGGTGCATATCACTCCTAGCAGTGCCCAGACATATGAGGGGTGGGTGCAGAGGACTCCCAGCAGTGTCCATACATATGAGGAGTGGGTGCATATCACTACCAGCAGTGGACAGAGATGTGTGAGGGGTGGGTGCAGAGGACTACCAGCAGTGTCCAGACATGTGAGTGGTGGGTGCATATCACTACCAGCAGTGGACAGAGACATATGAGGGGCGGGTGCAGAGGACTACCAGCAGTGTCCAGACATATGAGTGGTGGGTGCATATCACTACCAGCAGTGGACAGAGATGTATGAGGGGTGGGTACAGAGGACTACCAGCAGTGTCCAGACATATGAGTGGTGGGTGCATATCACTACCAGCAGTGGACAGAGACGTATGAGGGGTGGGTGCAGAGGACTACCAGCAGTGTCCAGAAATATGAGTGGTGGGTGCAGAGGACTCCCAGCAGTGCCCAGACATATGAGGGGTGGGTGCATATCACTCCCAGCAGTACCCCAACATATGAGGAGTGGGTGCATATCACAACCAGCAGTGGACAGAGACGTACGATGGGTGGGTGCAGAGGATTCCCAGCAGTGTCCAGACATATGAATGGTGGGTGCATATCACTCCCAGCAGTGCCCAGACATATGAGGGGTGGGTGCAGAGGACTCCCAGCAGTGTCCAGACATATGAGGAGTGGGTGCATATCACAACCAGCACTGGACAGAGACGTATGAGGGGTGGGTGCAGAGGATTCCCAGCAGTGTCCAGACATATGAATGGTGGGTGCATATCACTCCCAGCAGTGCCCAGACATATGAGGGGTGGGTGCAGAGGACTACCAGCAGTGTCCAGACATATGAGTGGTGGGTGCATATCACTACCAGCAGTGGACAGAGATGTATGAGGGGTGGGTACAGAGGACTACCAGCAGTGTCCAGACATATGAGTGGTGGGTGCATATCACTACCAGCAGTGGACAGAGACGTATGAGGGGTGGGTGCAGAGGACTACCAGCAGTGTCCAGAAATTTGAGTGGTGGGTGCAGAGGACTCCCAGCAGTGCCCAGACATATGAGGGGTGGGTGCATATCACTCCCAGCAGTACCCCGACATATGAGGAGTGGGTGCATATCACAACCAGCAGTGGACAGAGACGTATGAGGGGTGGGTGCAGAGGATTCCCAGCAGTGTCCAGACATATGAATGGTGGGTGCATATCACTCCCAGCAGTGCCCAGACATATGAGGGGTGGGTGCAGAGGACTCCCAGCAGTGTCCAGACATATGAGGAGTGGCTGCATATCACTACCAGCAGTGGACAGAGACATGGGGGTGTGTACATCATCCTCAGATGACCACAACTCCATGGGTGTATGAACGCATCCCCAATGTGCAACCATGTTGAGAGTGCCATAACAACACATCACTGACAGCAGTGTCCCACTCCCATGAGGATGGATGTCTTTCCCCCACTGCATGACACACCACATGTGGGTGTGAGGACAAATGACACATGCATACCCACCCCTGGCGGATGCAGCACAATACACACACTGAGATCATGTCACTAGACGTTATAGTCATGTTAAAGCCTACTAAACTAAGAGAGCCAAAGGGAACACACACTGTCATGCATATTCCAGGACTGATAGGAATGTACAGTTGCTGGGACAGCCACCAAGTTGTTGTCTCCCATGGAAGGAATAGGGAGGACTTCCCACAGATGCAATGCCCACAATTGTGAGTCAGGTGAACAAATACCCTGCTGAACAAGTACCATATGTGTACCAGGCTGGGAGTACACACATGCATAGTGCGAAAAAGGGACAATTTCTACATGAAGGCATGGCAACATACTCCATATACAAGTACAGTGACTACCAAGGATGGCACAGACGATGCAGCCGGAGACATTGATGAGCAGGCATGGCCATAGTTGAAGGGATCTGTCACCCACAAAGGAAATGTAGACACAGGTTCAGCACAACAATTGTGCAACTCCCTGCAGGGAAGATGTCAGGTGCCACAGAGGAAGGAACACTCCTTGGGACAATGTCTCCAAACACAAAGAGCATACACAACCAAAGATTATTTTCTGATACCTTGTGATGGCACGCAGATATCAGGGTCCACCCCATGAGCAGCAGACTACAACATTTCCCAGACACCTAACACATGATCACCACCCCAACTCATGGAGCATCAGCACCAACATCAATACCAGAAAACCAATCCTGGTCAAAGGAAAAACAAAATGCTTTATTCAGCATTAAATAAAAGGTATAAAAGGACAATATTTACAAAGGCCATAGGCCAGTCCAGATGCGAAGTCCTGGGGGGGACACATGTCCATGCGTCTCCCCGAGCTTGCCTGCACATACTAAATCCCTGGTTCAGCGACTGGGGGGGGCATCATGTGGGGAAGGACCAGGCACCGCAGGGACAGGAGGGGGAAGGGTAGGTGTTGTGGGTGCAGGGACGGACGACTCCACCACAGGGGGTGGGTCACCGCCAAAGGTGGCAGTTAGCATAGTGCTGCACACGTCCGCAAGCTCGACCAGTGTCTCCCCTGCACCCGAAGGAACCACAGGCCCCAAGGAGGAGGGGGGGGTCGGAGGGATGGGTTGCAGCGCTACTGGGGGAGGTGGTGGACAGGGGGGGACTCAACTCCCCTACCCGTGGAGTGCCTTGCCCGTTTGCGTGATGGTGAACCAGTGGGGCTGAGGCCCAGCACAGCCAAGTATGTCTCCTTCTCAGACTGTGGGGCAGGGGAGTGACATTGGAGGGACTGGGGAGTGAGGCATGCGGACTTGGACTGTGGCTGTGTGTCTGCCTGTGTGCCCTAGACCCAGTGGGTGTGCCTTCTTCCCCCTGAGTGTGGGTGACAGGAGGTGTGCGCTTGCCCTTCCCTGTTGGTGTGCTGCCTGTGTCTGGTGGGGTGCGTGGCTGGGAATGTCTGGGTGTGCTTGGGACAGGCATTGGAGTGGGAAGTGTGGATGGTGCAGGGGTAGGGGGGGATGAAGCGCTGCAGGAGACACACTGCTGCCATCAGTGACGAGTCCATGGACCTCAGCAACATCCGTTGGTCAGACATCGCTGATGACATGCCCTCCATATACGACACCATCTGTGTCAGCAGTCTGGTGTGGCCATGGAGGACAGTCAGGATCGATGTCTGCCCAACCTGCAACTGCCGCTGAATGTCCACAGACTCGGCAGTGAGGGCAGCAGGGGAGACAGGGGCAGGGGGTGCGGTGCCTGGCACGAAGGAGACACGTTGTTGCCCTACACGGACAGAAGGGACCCGAGCAAGTGGGAGGGTGGTGATGGGAATGGAGGGGGCGGTGACAGTTGTAGTACTGCTGCCAGCTGTTGGAGCAGCCTCCGCCCCATCAGGGAGCTCAGCCTCGGACCCGTCAGCGTCGTAGTCGGTGTTGGTACTAGACAGGTCCTCCGCCTGACTCCCCTCGCCCTCCATGCCACTTGATTCCGCCGACTCCCCAGCAGTGGTGGCACCAGTGCTCGATCCCTCCTCCTGGTCCGTGCAGGTGTCTCCCTCTGTGTCCCCCGATGATGCTGTGTGTAAGGTGAAGAGACATGAAATAATCAGTCACCTGTGTACATCTGACACATGAGTCCAAACAAAATAGGTCACAGTGCATATCAGGAAATGCATCATGAGTAACATCTAGAATACTCCGTACATATGTAAGCCATGCACTCCCCAGTTGGTTCACCCACCATGCCACCTGAAAAAATTAACATCAGGACACAACTGCAAATAACTCGATATCCAATTATACTGAGAAGCTAGTGTCTGTTAACAGTGGAGCACAGCCAGACTATGAAGGCATGCCACCTCTTGTTCACTGTGAAAGAAACAATATTGGTGCACCCAAGGCCAAATAACAGACGCCAATGCTGAAGGTGTCCCCACACTCAGAGACCTGTGAGTACTTTGTAAACCCTAAAGAAATACATTGTGATCCCTTGGGAATCACAACACTTTACACAATCGACATGTTTGGAATGTGTGAATGTGCCACTTTTGGAACAGAACACACATTTGCCTGGATAACAGAAGTCACACAAGGAGGTGCACACAAAGCTACTTTTACACAGTCATTGTATGAGCTGCCAGCCTAATGCAAATAAGCCACTGTTAAGAAGAAATGTGGTATCAGGAAGTACATATACATGGCACCACGGTGGTCTGGATGACTTGACACCCATAAGTTGGTATCAGCAATAACCGAGGACTAACCCAAATGCAACCACACTGGGAACATGTATATGGATAATCTCTAATCAATTTCATTACAGAAATGTACCTTTGTTTTAAATGTGCCAGCGTGTCCCCTAAAAGTGTAAAGGTGGTTTCTTGTGCACTTCCTTGGGAGACATCTGTCATGCAGGCACATTATTGTCCTCCACAACAAAATATCAAAGTCAAGCATATAAACTATTGGGACATGTTGACAAGTATAGGCAGTGCCAAGGTACAAGACATCTTGACTAACAACTTGAATCATGCCACCTGTCACATGGCCATCCGTACCATGATGACACAGTTGGCAACACATCTGACCCACTACCTGTCATGTGGAGTGGCACACATGTCCAGACACAGGACAATGCATTAGCTAATGGCCCTGCAATTGTGTCGGAATAAGGAGCACCTGCACCGAGGAGACACCCTCATGGGAACCAAGAATGTCCAAACAGATGTCAGCACACACATACCAAACTACGTAGCATCTGGAGCACACACCGGTGCCAAACATGGATGAGCAGGAAACATGTCTTTTAACTTTTGACACAGGCTGCAAAGCACATACATTACCCCCTGCACAACATGCCTGGGTCACTGCACGTAGAGTGTCTGTCCAGACAATTATCACACACAGGTCAGACCTGGCAAGGAGACATAAGGTTTGGACATGTAGGCCTTGCCTGCACAAACCCCCCCTACCTGAGACAATGTGATTGAGACAGAGCAAGTACTTACAACTCTTAATCTGGGATGAACAAAATGTGCATCAAGAACTTCTAAATGTACTCAACATCACCTCGTGAGGCTGACCACACATATTTGTGACAAACAACCATCAACAAATAGTTGTACATAGAAACACAGGCACTGCCCAGTGTGAGGATGCAGAAGCCTAATGGGGTCAGCATGGACAGTGGAGGCATGTAGCACACTTTACGTAAATACAAATGAGGCCATGGAACAATGCCACAGAGGCCAACCTATGCTGAACACACAGTGAATGGGCACAGTGTTTGATGCCACACATGATTCCTAGGAAAAGGTGTCTCAGGGGACTGGAGTGGGCACACTGCTCCATGGTCCTGGAATGATCTGACTGTAACAGGACAACCGTCCCGGCACTATGCATATCTCCCACTCATGCACATCATGTCTGAGGCCACTACATCGATCATGCATGCTGCAAGTCTGTTTATTTGAAACCTCACACTCCTATGTTGAGACTCAGGACAGTGCCAACAATTATGGACCCCCAAATGAGTGAAAAGGACAGGGCACAGGCAAGGTACCAACACATATCACAGACCACCCCCACCCATGATGCTGAAAGCAGTGTGCACCTTGATTAACTTGCAGCCTAGATGACCATGTGCAATAGTGATTACACACAGACCAGGGAACACATGTCAAGGAGGGGAAGGGAGGAAGAACAGCACCGGTTGACTTGGGGGAACAGGATATGCACTGCACATATAAACCCTGGCACTGTATCCAGGCGAATGAGGACTTCCAAAAGCTGGTGACACACAACAAACACACATGTACCTACCCCCTTCCTGCTGCTGTCTCTCCTGTAACCGCTTATCCATCTCAGGGAAGACCACCGCCAGGACACGCTTCATTTGGTGGGTCAGGTGCCGGCGCCCGCCGTGGGGGCGTGGTGGTGAGTCCTCCAGCAGGACCCGGGCGATCCGCTCGGTCCAGCACCGGATGTCCTGCTAGCGTTTCCTCACTTGGGGCAGGCGCCGACTGCGACCCTCCACCGTATTCACGGCCCTGACGGCCCTCTTCCAAATTCTCCTCTTCTGGTAGGCGGTTACCTGTGAGGATGACAAAGTGAGACTACATCACTACACCTGCTCCATGTCACAGAGACACACATTTTAACATCATTGATTTGTTGAACAGGGCATAGTATGCTGCCAACTAATAGCACCTTTGTCATAGGGACATTCGCCTCTGTGTAAGCACCAATGCACTACATGGCATTGAAAGTATACAGGTGGCATGAGGGGTTCGACACACTCCCTGATCATGGCACACACTGTGCATCACAAGCAACACAAGGCTGATGGACAGTACCTCCAAGCAGTCACATGCCCCAGGCCACTGACGCAACCTCAGCAGAGTACACAGACACACACAGGCACAGATCTTTAACCTGCCATTGGCAACAGCAGATACAAACCTCACTCTGCACATGTGCCACTTTCCTGGGGGGTGTCACAGGCGTGGGGCTAGCCCAGCAAGTCAGACACACAGCACGGCTTCCTTCTCCCATCAGGTGGGTAGAGCATATGCCTCCTCCATACAGCTGTGGTGCAACACTGCACATAGATACTCACCCACATGACAAGGAACATTCACACACATCAATGTCCAGGGGGCGTACACATCATTTGGACACTCTCACCACAGCTCCACTCAACTCACACACATCTGTGATGCAGTCACCTGTCACTCCGGGGGGACCACAGAATCACATCAGGACAATAGAACAAAAATGGCCAAAAGGATTAGCCAGGCTGAATGTGCCATGCACCATGCAGTGATTGTCACAGTAAGCACAATGCAAGTGAGGGGTGCAGACATGAACTACATCATGCTCTGCATGGGAGACATAAGGCATTCCCCCCCCCCCCGGGACCCACTCTAAACAACATAGCATGTCTGTCACACCTGGACACAATGCCAGAAGTGACAGTCACAAAAAAGGGGCACAGTCAAAGCTAGTGGAGTCAGCACTCACCTGCTCCCCTTGTCTACCATACAGGCTGGGGTACTGTGGGAGGATGACGTCCAGCAACGCCTCATTCTCCTCCTGGGTGAATGGCTGGGCCCTCTCCACAGACCTGGACATGTTGACAGAGGAAGCAATGACAGCAGCAGTGGTGTCCAATGACTTGTTGTGCAGGCAAGTGCCCTCTCATGGGTTCTGGCTGACTTATATCTGCCTTGCTGGCCTATTTCATTTACAGGAGTACAGAGTGATTGGTCATTTGCATCCTACGTTTCCTCCAATCCCTTTAAACATACACCAGTGACAGCATTGGCATCTTTCAAATTTGCAGCAGCATGTCAAGTCAACAACCACTTTGCAACAATGTATAATATGGCCAACTGCTTTTTCCAGCCCACATGATGGAAAATTTTGATCTTGAAACTCGGTATCCATGACAACCAGCATGCATTGAGGCCCTAATACTTGTTCCTTATGTGTCCCCATTGTAATTTTAAAACCCCACACAGGTACGGTGCGTTTCACACATACCCCTAGGGCACCACTACTATAGTGATATGGCCCGTACACGCGTGTGTACGGGTCATATCCCTATAGTAGTGTTGCCGTAGGTGTACGCCATAGTGATACGGCCCGTACAAGCGAGTGTACGGGTCGTATCCCTATAGTAGTGTTGGCGTAGGTGTACGCCATAGTTATACGGCCTGTACACGCGCATGTACGGGTCATATCCCTATAGTAGTGTTGGCGTAGGTATACGCAATAGCTGTTACGGTCCGTACACGCGTGTGTACGGGTAGTATCACTATGGCGTACACCCACGCCAACACTACTATAGGGATATGACCAGTGTGTACACGTACGTGTACTACGGTAGTACACGTACGTGTACGACCAGTGTGTACACCTAGGTGTACACACTGGTCGTACACGTACATGTACTACCGTGGTACACGTACGTGTACACACTGGTCGTACACACACTGTACTCCTACCCAAACCCAATATAGTGATACGACCATACACACGCCCTCAGAGCGTGTGTACGGTGCGTTTCACAGCTTAGACTGGTGATAGGAGGCGCACACGAAAGGAATGGAGGTGTCAGACTCACACAAGGCTGTACATCAAGTCATTGTCAGTGCAGTCCTTCATGTGCAGGGCCTAGGTGTGTCAGGCAGTGATGTGGCACATGTCTCCTCATGTTTCTGCACAATAGATGTGTGGTGACCTGTGTACACATGTCATGTGTGATGGAGCACTATGTTGCACACTTCCCCTTCACACTTTGCACATGTCTGCATGTAGTACAAATGTGTCAAGCGCTGCATCACTGGTATGGCACAGTCCCCAACACCCGCAACTGTCCCCTGATGCCAGGTACATGGATAATTACACCTGACATCTAACTACCATCGTGCCACAATGTGACTATGTCATGTGTGTGTCATGTGTTCCCATGAGTTTGCTGTTGGTGTTCCGTCAACTGCATCTGCTGTTGCTGCATCCAACATGTGTCTGTGTGTAGATGGGCATGGCACACAATTACGCTAAGCCTGGGCGAAGCACTATGCTACGCTCGCGTAGTTTGCGAAGTTCGCGCTACTACGCACTACGCGAATTGCACGTAGCACAGTGCGAACATGCGTAGCGTAGTGTTGCGTAGTGCTGCGGTCATTTTTTGCTTGCTCGCGGTCCTCAACGTCAAGTTGGCGACCGCGAGCAAGCAAAATGACATCCCGGCGAGACTTTTTCCTTGTTCGCGATCAGCAACATCAAGTTGGCGATCGCGAGCATGGAAAATAAACCTCCCGGCGAGATTCCCAACGCGAGGAGGTCAGGTTTCTCATTGCGAGTGGTCGCGTATGCTCGCGACCGCTCGCGATGAGAAACTACCAGTTCGCGTTGAGAAAGCTGCCGCTCGAGTAAAAATCTACTCGAGCAGCAGAAAACTACAGCTCGCACTGTGCAAGATGCCATTTTCAATGATTGCACAGTGCCGGTTGCTTGTCCGCACTGTGCAATCATTGAAAACGAAATCTGGCACAGTGCGAACAAGGTACTACGCAGTTCGCGAAGTGCTACGCATAGCTCGCGTAGTGCGAAGTGCACTTTGTGTAGCTTCGCGAAGTGCTACTTCGCGAACTACGCCCAGGGTTAAATTACGCACACCATGCCACATGTGGAATCCCACATAACGTGTGTCTGTATGCATCGAACATGGTATTTCGACCTGAGGACATATCTGCATTGTCTCAATGTCTGTGTTATAAGTTTTGACATGTACCCTTTCATGGAAATGTGTGTGATCTGTAATTTTTAAATGACATGTGACCTGTGCGTCTAGCTTGCCGCAAGCTGTCTGAATGAGATAACATCCTTCTAATGCAGATATGTGGATGTATGTCACTCCTGTAATGTGTCTGGCTGTTCACTTGCACTGTGCCACAGCTAGTTTCATGGTATGTCATGTAGACCTTGACAATCAACGTTTGTAGCTGCCTCTTAGTAGGAGTATCACCTGGCTGGCATACTTGCCCTGGATGTATTGCACAGACCAGACTCTGTATTTAGCAGATGTGTATTAGCTGTTTAACATGTGCTCAGTTAATTGACATTGATGTTGTAATGTACTCAATCTTCGTTATTCCTTCCAATTTTCTGCAGGGCACCGCCTCTCCCCCGACCAATGCCAGACTTGGGTGCCATGAGGGAACGTGACTGCATACGCCGTTACAGATTCACCCAACAGTTAATTGAGGACCTGACAAACAGGCTGGCACCACACCCCCAACCGCGACACAGTTATCCTACTGCGCTGACCCCCAAGATGAAGGTGATGGCAGCCCTACATTTTTTTGCCACTGGTACGTTTCAATTCACCATAGCTGATGTTGGTGGCATGTCCCAGACCATGTTCAGCCGTGTCCTGCATGATGTTTTAGAAGCCATGTTGGAGCACCTGGATGAATTCATCCATTTTCCAACTCGTGAGCAGTTGACAGGTATCAAGAGTGTGTTCTATGCCCTGGGAGGGATGCCGCATGTGATTGGGTCCATTGATGGGATACATGTGGCTTTGGTACCACCAGAGGCACAGGAGGTAGCCTATCGAAACCAAAAACATTATCACTCCATCAATGCCCTTGTGGTGTGTCTTGCTAACATGCTAATTTCCCATGTCTTTGCACGTTTTCCATGGCCAGCACACGATGCCTACATCATGAGGCTTAGCAGGGTGCCAGAAATGATGCTGTGGCTGCACAACGAATGAGCATGTCTTGTTGGTGGTTATACTCTGTTTGTCCTGTATTTAGCTGTATCTTTGTATGTTACGGCATCTCCTGACCCACTTCTTTACATGATGTTTCCATGTAGGGGACTCTGGCTATCCCAACATGCCATGGCTGGTGACGCCTCTGCGCAACCCCAGAACAGCTGCAGATCACCGTTACAACAACGCCCATGGGCAGACCAGGCGAGTGCTTGAGAGGACGTTTGGCCTCCTGAAGAGCCGATTCCGGTGCCTCCACAAGACAGGCAGGTCCCTCCCATATGCACCAGTGAAGGTCTGCAAAATCTTCCTTGTGTGCTGCATGCTGCACAACATGGCAGTGGAGAAAGCTGTGCCACTCATCCTGGATTCCTATGAGCAGGAACATCCACCCGTGGAGGATGAAGGCCTTGGTCACGAGGCAAGTGAGGAGGAGGAGGACGAGGAGGAGGACATCCGGAGTCAGCTCATACGCAACTTCTTCTCATAATGGTGAGTCCATGGGTCTGAGTGTGCACGCTTGGAGCCTTGTGTGGCATGTGTTGCAATGTGTGTGTCCAGCTGACTGTATGCTAAGTGACTTAGAGGTGTGTTCTGATGTGTCACTCGAGTGATGATGTAATTCCACACATTTTAGCTGAACACTCAGTTTTCAACTAGCATGGTGTCAACCTTATTCATGTAGAGTACATGACCATGCATGCGGATGACTATCTTTTTCCTGACTTCTTGTGTGTCTGTCATCCCCAGGTAGGTGCGCATGCTGTCTGCTCGTGGCATCGTTGTGCTCGTGCTATTCTTCATGAGTATTGCAACGTGTGCTGAATCAGCGTTACATGCACGGACATGGTGAGATGTCTCCTTTGGGTAAGGATTGCAGCAAACCATTTTGGGTGTGGTAGTTGTTTGGAATGTGTGGGCACTGCTCCTGTGCAGGTTTTGTTACTATGCATACATGTCGACTCACCATGGGGCACATGACATGTAGCATGACTCACATGAATTGATAGTCACACTTCGTGACAGTCATCTGTAATGGGATTGTGGATTGTGATGGCATCAATGTGTGTAAAACTTCCCTCTGAAACATACGGGATGCTACGGGTGGACATAGTGTGGGACATCCCCATAAGAGGCTCAATGGGGAATTGCAGCCTCGCCGTGTGCAGCAGGGGATGTTTGGCTCACCCCCTTCACTTGTGTGCCAGTCCAATGGATTTACAGCATCTGTGGTGCGAAGGGGGTGTCCAGTGTAGGTCCCACATGTTCATCCAAAAGACCTGTGAGTCTGTTCATATTGATGCATTTCCATAGGTGTGAGCCTGAGTAATAAAGGTGTTCCTCACCCTCCAAGGTGCCTCATCTCTGTCAATGCAGGTCTCTTGCCACTGTGCATGCGGCATCTCTGGCATAGTTGTCAAAGATTGTGCATATGAGTCTATGTGTAGATTAGCAACCTGCATGCTGTTCTTCGTGTATTTGATTCTCTATTGTGCATGGAGTCCATGGCTGTGTATGTGTTTTGGCATGTTGGTCCCCACAACGGGCCGTCAACACCTGCTGAGGGTGTGTTTCCTGTGCGCAGCTCGCCCTTCAGTTTCATGATCCGGTGTCAATCATCTTTGGTGATTGTGCATCCTTTGTCTCTGGGTGTGCCATGGAAACCGGACTCTCCTTCCTTTACATACACCTGTTGCAGTAGTCCTTTCTGACATCCTAGTCTTTGTGTGGAACTTGTGGCATAGTTTCCAGGACATGCCGCCTGCTGTAGCAGCCCCTGCAGCAAGGGCACACAAAGTTTCCGAATTTGGCAACACACACATCAAAGATGCTCCTCCCTTCCTCCCTCAACCCATTCATTTGGCTGTCATCATCTTGTCTGTGCCACTGTTGCGGCCACGCGGTGCCAAAGGCTGGATCGTCTGCACATGCAACGTGCACATTGCACGACCCTCAGGTCCTTGCATGACCCACATCACACTACAGTCTGATGTTGCAGACACCCTCCAAGCAATGTCCATCCACAAATCTCCCGCCTGCTCTCAGGCATACACTAAGCGCACACACAACACCTTTGTATGATGAGTGTGCAACTCCGACTGCCTACACAGCGCTGCCACGCCTTCCAGGCCCTGTCACACCAACCAGGTCATGTCCCTCCTACTCCCCACCGGCTCTGTACCCCAGCAAGGCCATGGGAGTGGGATTCAAGGCTTCTGCATGTAGTATGGTGTTGTCGTCAGGCACATGGCACAGGTATAATCTCTCAGCGTGTCAATCTACAATGTGTCCAGGACCCCCCTCTCCACCATCACATGCGCACGGCACCTCATCATCAGCTCGTATGCCATTGACAGCCAGGTGCTCCTCACCCTCACCAAGGACGCAGACATTGCCAGTTCCAATATTCAAGATTGCATGACATCCATTGATGAATGGCTGAACATCAGCCACCTGAGGCTGGACTTGTACAGGACTGACGTCAACATCTGAGGATTGTCCCCTTACAGCTGGGTCAACTGCTTGTGTCCCACCCGCAAGAGCCCTGCACAAGCACCCAGTGTCCACGCACACAATATCGTGTGCATCATGGATTGCTTGCTCACATTTGCCATGGTAATCACCAGCATCTGTGCCTCAGACTGCAACACCCTCTGCATTATGCACATGATCCCCAGATAGATCCACTCCAAGGAAAGACGGACCATCCCCCAGGTCCACGACAACATCCGTGTCAAATACTGCCCTGCCCTCTACAGAGCAGCCACATCCAAACTCCCGGGAAACATCCAGGCTGCATCTGCACACCTCAGCTTCAACATCCCACGCCCCAGCTACATCACCGTCCAGCAGAGATAGCTGCAATGGATCACTGTGTGCTGCAGGTTGACCTTCAGAATCCCCACCCACACTCAGGAGGCAGGCCACAACCCCGACCCAAAACCAACCTTTTACCACTGTCATCCGAGACCCCGTAGTGCCATCTCCGTGCATCCAACCTTGGCCTGGCCAACATTCTTCACATCCACCGTACTCCAGCATGCAGGACATAGTTCTCCCACCTGGGAACGCATACCTGGGACTCACTCCCCGGGAACCTCCGAATGAGGCATGACCTCTACGCCTTAATGATACTCTTCCAAATAGGTCTGTCCACACAGTATTGCAAGCCCCCACTCAGCAGCTTGAGGCCATCACAGGTGAGTATTGTGTAGGGGTGGGCGGAATTTGCGAAATCCACTTTCGCAAATTATCGCGAAAATGTTAAAAATTATCGCAAACACACGGAAATATCTCGAAGATGCGGAAGTTTTTTTCCCGCATGTTCGCGAGATTTTCTGCATGGTTGCGGCTCGCCAACTTACCCATGTGGTTGCTCGCGGGCACGGCCACCTTGTTTTCAGTTGTCTCGCGGTGCATGATCGCGAGAAGAAAGACGTGATCGCGCGACGCATCACGTCACTGCGGGCGCGAACTGTCGCGAGACAGCGCAAATGGCTAAAAACAATACAACACCCATGGAGAACGCGACCGGATCAAGAAAACTTGTCAGCGAACGCAGGGATTCAGGTAAGGCGATCGAGCGCGCGAGAATGTATTATTTTACAGCGCGAGCAAGAAACAAATTATCGCCAAGCTGCGGAATGCGGAAATCTTGACATTTTCGCGCTTTCCGCGGAACGCGAAAATGTCAAATCATCGCAATTTCCGCGAACGGAATGAAATTTTCGCCCAGGCCTAGTATTGTGCTCCAGGTCTGCATTGAATGATACATTGTGACCCATGTGTGTCCTGTACCAGACTCAGATCCCAGGGTATGGATGGGTGGAGTTTTTAGTTCAACACTCGGGCATAGTTTGACATTTACACACACATATGTTGTGGACTAATGCAAAATGACAGCAACATCTCATGACAAAATTAAGTTTTTATTTACAGTGGGGTACGTGTTTTGGTGCTCTACCGGGTGCATAGAATCCAAAGTTCACAGGTGGAGATGGTATCCTTTACTTTGGAAGTCATCAGAGTCCAGAACACAGTGTTGGTCATCATTGGTCAGACTGTGACCAGCACGTCCATGTGGCAGAGAATGTCATTGGATGAGGTGCTGCTGTTGCGCCAGAGGGCCAGGTGCCAGGCCAGGTGACCTGGGAGATGTGGATGGTCTGCTGACTCTCACGGTCTTTTCCGTGGACGACCCACCTTCCTGGGGGGGACCCTCAGATGCAGGCCTTGACGATGTCTGTGATGCTCCGTCGGACGAATCCTCCTCCTCCTCCCTCCCTGTGGCTGGTGGTGGTCTTCGCCTGGTGGCACAGGGAGGGTTGCCCATGTTGTCGGCGATCCGACGGAGTGAACGGCTCATGTCCGTTTGCACCGCCAGGAGCTCAGCCAGTATTGCCTCCATCCGTCCTTAGTGTTGTTGTTGACTGGCATGTTTTGCTCGGCCTGCAGGTTCTTCATCTCGTCAAGGGTCCCCTTCATCTCCTTGAGGGTCGCCACTACCTGGCTGATGCCCCTGGTGTCACGCCGGTATGTGTCCAGGATGTGGCGTAAGTGTGACATACCGGTTCCCTCAGCTGGCTGGTCAGGTTCGCGCCTCCGCCTGCCTCCACTCCCACCACCCCTGGCCACACGAGCCTGGCCTGCCGTTGTGGACACATTGGGTCTACGGGACCCCTGAGGGATGGCATTTGCGGGGTTGTCTGCCTCCTCCTGGGTGCCCGGAGAACCATGTCCCTCCTGGTCAGACTGGCTGTGTTGTTCAGTGCGAGCAGGGCTCCTGGGTGTCTCCTGGGATGTGGCAGGAATGGGGGTGGGGGTTTGCACAGATGTACCTGACGCAGGTGCTGCAGGGGCTTGGGCTCCAGAGGGGCCAGGTTGGTTGGGGTCATCCAGGGAGTGGTGAGAGTTGTCGCTGCCGGTGGGATCATCTTCACGCTGAGCCTGGGACTGTGATTGTTCCCCCTCATTGTTGGGGGGAGGTCCATGACGTTGCCCTGTGTGTGAGAGAGAGAGACAATGTTAATTCTGTTTCATGCAACATCCATGTTTCATACATATTCAAGTTGTCACAGTTCCTCCAGGTAATTGGATGTGCCTAGCATTCCTCTTAATGTCCACTTGGGGATGGGTATGTTGCGGGGCACAGATTGATATGTTCTCCAGAGTGTTTGACCAGTTGAATTTTGGCTAGGATGCTTATTTGGCTATGGATTGGTCTTGTTGTGTCACATGCCCATTGTGAGTGTGGGTAAATCCGTTGCCTGCCCCAGGGGTGTGTGCTTGTGTAAGGGGGGTTGTGTGACCGGGCCTGCTGTTGGGTGTAGTGTGATTTGTAGGCCTGGGCTAAATTTCCGTTCCGCTCGCGGAAATTGCGATAATTTGACATTTTCGCATTCTGCGGAGAGCGCGAAAATGTCAAAATTTCCTCATTCCGCAGCTTAACGATAATTTGTTTCTTGCTCGCGCTGTAAAATAATACATTCTCGCACGCGCGCGATCGCCTTACCTGAATCCCCGCGTTCGCCGACAAGTTTACCCGTTCCGGTCGCATTCTCTACGAGATGTTGGATTGTTGGTAGCCATTTGCGCTGTCTCGCGACAGTTCGCGCCCGCAGTAATTTCATTGGTCGTGCGATCACGTCTTTCTTCTCGCGATCATGTACCGCAAAACAAGATGGCCGCGCCCGCGAGCAACGCATGGGTAAGTTGGCCAGCCACGACCACGCAGAAAATACCGCGAATGGGCGGGAAAAAAACGCATCTTTGGAGATTTTGAACATTTTCGCGATAATTTGCGAAAGTCACTTTCGCAAATTCCACCCACCCCTAGTGATTTGTCATTGGGTCTCCCAGGTGATGTGTTTGTCCCCTCATGGTGCATGCTGGCATGTCAGTGAGTGTGAGTTCCTGTGATAGATATCTGAGCTTGTGGAGTTGGTGTTTGAGTGTACAGTGGTCACAGGAGGGCCTTGTGCTGCATACAGCAGGGCCAAGTGTCAGCTACCTTGTCAGTACTTTGCCAGTCCCTGTGCATTGGGCATGGTGCATGGGTATGTACCTAGGCCATATGGGCTGAGGGCATTGGTGTCTGCTTCTGAGTTGCACAATGTGTTGTGTGAGCCCCACCCTCCCAGCGTCCCGGACATCCAGTCTTGGGTTTGTGGTTGGTGTGGCCTGGGACATGGCATTGCCTTTATTTGTGAATGGGGCATGGAGACGTTAGTGGCATGAGCATGGTTTTTTAGTGTGGTTGTGTGCGGTGAGGGCTTGGGGGAAGTTGCGTGCCTTTGGTGTATTTGTGGTGTGGATGCCATTCCCCCCATGTTACGTGAGTTGTTTGTGTACTCACCAGGCTGTGCGACTCCTTTGACTCCGTGTACTCCCACCGGCGGAAGCATGGCCATCACCTTCTCCTCCCAGGGATGGTAATGTACTGGTCTGCGGGGCAGCCCACCTCCAGTGATGTTACTCTGGGCGTATTCCTCGTTCATTTTCCTCTTGACTGCCCTGCGCAAATCGTACCACCTGGCTTGGCGCTTGGTGCTGTGCGTACAGGTACGGGGCTGGGGTACGGGTCTGGGGTACGGTGCGTACAGGTACGGGGCTGGGGTACGGCCATGGGGTGCGGTGCGTACAGGTACGGGGCTGGGGTACGGCCCTGGGGTACGGTGCGTACAGGTACGGGGCTGGGGTACGGCCATGGGGTGCGGTGCGTACAGGTACGGGGCTGGGGTACGGGCCTGGGGTACGGTGCGTTCAGGTACGGGGCTGGGGTATGGCCATGGGGTGCGCTGCGTACAGGTATGGGGCTGGGGTACAGTCCTGGGGTGCGGTGCGTACAGATGCGGGGCTGGGGTACGGGCCTGGGGTACGGTGTATACAGGTACGGGGCTGGGGTACGGGCCTGGGGTATGGTGTGTACAGGTACGGGGTGGGGGTACGGGCCTGGGGTGTGGCATGTACAGGCACTACGGGCCTGGGGTACGGTGCGTACAGGTACTGGGCTGGGGTACAGTGCGGACAGGGGGGGTATGGTGCTGATATACGGGGGTACGGTGCTGACATATGCGGGGGGAGGGGGACTGTACAACTCGTTTACCCGTGTACATGTGTGCTACTGCGTTCACTCCGTATGGGGCCTTTTACATGCGGTTGTGTATTCGGACGGGCGGTACAGATCGTACTTGCGCGCTCGGACTTCTGTTTTACGATTTGCACTTAAAAATGTCCGGCTCCCTATCGTACACTTTTCCCGGCGCTATTCGGACGTAAAAATTTCCGGCTCCCTCTCGTACCCTTTTCCCGACGCAATTCGTATGTATTTTTCACGTACGAATCGTACTTTGCAGTTTGTACGGTACTTGTACGAATCGTACGTAAAAATATACGGATACGAGTCGTACGGTAATTTGTTTTTTACGGATCGGAATCGGCACCTTAGTATATTAAAAAGTTATTTTAAATGAATCTTTTCAAATAACCTAAAGGCAATCAAATTCTATTGTTACCATGTAATGCTTGTGCTAAGAACACTGAGTCTTTGTGTTGCTTTGCCATTATTTACATAATTTTGGGGCACATGCATCAAGGTATTATTTTGCGAGTCCTTAATTGCAATTATGAAGAAATCGCAATTAAGGACTCGCAAAAGCCTATGCATTTAGGAATCGCTATAAAATCAGCGATTCCTAAACATTCCTTAATTGCGACTCGCAATTAAGGAATGGCTCCCCATTCATTCCTATGGGCCTACAGGAATGAATGGGAAATTGCATGCGCAATTTGCGAGTACCAATAGGTACTCGCAAATTGCGCTTATAATTTCAAGGGTGCAAGGGTGTCAAAAGAACACCCTGTTGCACCCCTGGAATTATGATGTGCACCCATGTTGCGCACACAATTGCTCGGTAATTTGCGGCCCCAAATAGTGAAATTGCTATTCAAAAGTGGTTATTGCATTGCATTTAAGGAATCGCAAATTGCGATTCCTTAAATGCAATCACAATTTGAGGAATCGCAATAAATTGCGATTTGTTAAATTGCGGGTGCCTTACACCTTGATGCATCGCAATAGCCCTTTTTGCACGCGCAAACGGACGATTTTTGAGAATCTCACCGTTTGCGCTCGCAAAAAACGTTGATACATGTGCCTGTATATGCTCTACGGAATATGTCCCGTAGTTGTAGGGGTGATTGTATTTGTGCAGGAAGGGATATCTTCCTGCACAAAAACAATTGCAAAAGGTGTTGTCCTCTTGCAGAATGAAGCACACATAGAAAACGGAAAAACAAGGAGAAATAAAGGTATTTCTCCTTGTTGCACCTCTCATATGGTTCACCTAGGGAGGTGTAGGATTCCCATGCAGTTCCAGATTTGCAAAAGCTTGTAAATCTGAAATGTGTCAGGTTCCACATATCTATATATTCGGGCTGTAGCCGTGTCTAAAGTTTCCTATGAAATGTAACATGGAAAAAATGCGTTTTGGGACCCGACTTTTTTCTTGTCCCTGTTTCACGAATCACCCCGAAACTTTCAAGACAAGACCTGACCGGAGTGAACCATTAGTTTTGAAAATTTCGCGAACATTCGGCAAAAGAAAAAGTGCATATATATATATATATATATATACATATATATATATTCACTGAAAAAACCATAGGTTTCACACATGTTATAGTTAGCTGGACATTTTACTGATAAAAAACCAATGAAATTCCCCCGTTATAGTTACTGTAGGCAACTATAACTCACGCGACCGTAATCCTCTGCTGATGCTAATACTGTATTTAGACACTTATTTGCCCATGTCTTCTTCCATTAAATTTTAGCTATACATATATTACAAATATTTTTTTTTCATAAAGACACATATGTCATCAGCAGAGGATTACGGTCGCGTGAGTTATAGTTGCCTACAGTAACTATAACGGGGGAATTTCATTGGTTTTTTATCAGTAAAATGTCCAGCTAACTATAACATGTGTGAAACCTATGGTTTCTTCAGTGAATTTGCAAGGTTTTTTAAATGCTAATTCCTAAATATAACGTGTGTGAAACCTATGGTTTTTTCAGTGAATTTGTACGGTTTTTTAAATGCTAAGTTACTTTACGCCATTTGTGGCGTGCGCGCCCACTTAACGCAGTTCGTTCCGTGCGCGCACCGCGTGCCCACGTTACGCTAGATGGGCCATGAACGCACGATGCGCTTCGCGCACCGTGCGCACATGGAGGACATATGATGAGCATCGTTGTGACAGGTAAAATATATGTTTTGTTTTCGTGTAATAAGCCATTCACAATTGGTGCCCTTCGGGCACCATTTGCACACGGGGTGGGGAGAATGTGGATATATTTTTTTTTTTTTTAATATTTATTACCGTACGCGTACGGTAAGCGTAATCGGCGAAATTTTCAAAAAAATGTAAATTGCCTTTTTTCACTTGGGGGATCGTTGCGGACTCCCTCGACATGGCTAGGTGCTTGGGAGCTGTCTAAACAGCCCCTTTACATGTTTTTGCACTTTGTTTTTCAACCCCCTGTCAGAGTGCGAGAGAGAAAATGGCGGCCGCCGCTTCCTGGTTTCGACCGATTCGAATGTTTACTAAGATCTAACGGCCAATCAGAATCGCGCTCGCGCACGTCACCGTACGCGTACGGTAAGCGCACCGTAAGCGCACCGTAAGCTGGCTCAGATATATATATTGATTTAAAGGCTATTTTCTCAGAATCTACTGAACAGATTTACACCAAACCTACAAAAGGCACTTCCTTGACCTGAGGACTACCTCTCTGCCAAATTTCATTAAATTCTGTTCAGCCGTTCGGGCTGTAGCTCTGTCTAAAGGTCCTATGGAAAAATGCATGGGAAAAACGCGTTTTGGGACCCCCCTTTTATCTCAGCCCCCACTTGACGAATCCCCCCGAGACTTTCAGGGTAGGAGCGGAGCTCAACGCCCCATCTATTTTGAAAATTTCGCGAGGATTCGTCGACCGGCGCCAAAGTTATTCAAAATAGAATGTTGCAGATTTCCTATGGAAACAGGGTCCTAACTATAACTATCTACTGGCGACCGCCAGTAGATAATATATATATATATATATATATATATTGTTCATTCGTTTCCCCATGGGGCTGGGTTCTCGCGCACTCCCGGAAAGAACAGATCGTCACCAAATCATTTCGTCAGGTTTCTTTCTTTATTACAGCATGCCAGTTGGAAAAGGCTCTACGCGTTTCAGTCCCACCAGGGACCTTGTTCACGAGACTGGTCTCGTGAACAAGGTCCCTGGTGGGACTGAAACGCGTAGAGCCTTTTCTAACTGGCATGCTGTAATAAAGAAAGAAACCTGACGAAATGATTTGGTGACGATCTGTTCTTTCCGGGAGTGCGCGAGAACCCAGCCCCATGGGGAAACGAATGAACAATTAATCACGGCCTGACCCTGCCGTCTCGTAACGCACCGCCTGAGAGCGCCCTGTGATTTCCGAAGTGGGTCGCTTTGCAGAAAATATATATATATATATATATATATATATATATATATATATATATTACCTACTGGCGGTCGCCAGTAGGTAACGAACTGCGAACTGCGTTAAGTGGGCGCGCACGCCACGAATGGCGTAAAGTAACTTAGCATTTAAAAAACCGTACAAATTCACTGAAAAAACCATAGGTTTCACACACGTTATAGTTAGGAATTAGCATTTAAAAAACCTTGCAAATTCACTGAAAAAACCATAGGTTTCACACATGTTATAGTTAGCGGAAATTTTACTGATAAAAAACCAGTGAAATTCCCCCGTTATAGTTAGTGCAGGCAACTATAACTCACGCGACCGCAATCTTCTGCTGATGACATATGTGTCTTTATGAAAAAAAAATATTTGTAATATATGTATAGCTAAAAATGTATGGAAGAAGACATGGGCAAATAAGTGTCTAAATACAGTATTAGCATCAGCAGAGGATTGCGGTCGCGTGAGTTATAGTTGCCTGCACTAACTATAACGGGGGAATTTCACTGGTTTTTTATCAGTAAAATTTCCGCTAACTATAACATGTGTGAAACCTATGGTTTTTTTAGTGAATTTGCAAGGTTTTTTAAATGCTAATTCCTAACTATAACGTGTGTGAAACCTATGGTTTTTTCAGTGAATATATATATATATGTATATATATGTGTGTATATATATATATATATATATATATATATATATATATATATATATATATATATATATATATATATATATATATATATATATATATATATATATATATATATTCAGTAGAGGTTGCAATTGAAATTGTAGTGGGACATATGAAGGTAAAAGTTGAAACAGTCCTATGACATAGGACATAGGATTAAAAATCACAGCATTTAAAAATCACAATAAAACATAATCCTGCAAATAAAATCACAAAGATATGATCCTGTGCAGGCTCTGGAGGACAAAGAACACCACAGAGGTGCAACACTCTCACTCCCCCCCTTCTGCACACAACAGAAAATTAAAGTGCAGCATTCATACTAATTAGGGCTCAAGACCGTACACTCAACCCTAGAGTACATGACCCCAAAACGTACACCACGTTTAGCACACCTGACAGGACCAAACACCTCAGGTAAAACAGTACAGGGTGCACTACCCCACAATGCTCACAACGTTTACACCAAAGGGTCTCAGGTAAAACAGCACATGGTACACAACCCAACGACGCAGCAAACATGCGCACCTGACTGGAGCAAAAGTCTCAGGTAAAACAGCACAGGGGACATAACCCACAATGCATCCAACTTGCACATCTGACAGGACCAAAAGGTCACAGGTAAAACAGTACAGGGTACACAACCCCATAATACACACAACTTGCACACCAGACTCGACCAAAAGGTCTCAGGTAAACAGCACAGGATAGACACCTCCACAACGCAGTCATCTTGCAGACCTGACAGGACCAAAAGCCTCAGGTAAAACAACACAGGGCACACAACCCCACAACGCACATTCAGGGTACACAACCTCCACAGTGCACACTAATCCGCACAGCTAACATGGCCATGGACTTCAGGCAACATACACTAGGATACACAACCCTACAACACACAATAATCAGCACACTTGACAGCACCATACACCTCAGGCAAAAAACACTAGGGTACATGACCCTACAACGTATCACACATACTTTACGCCTAATAGGACTGAGGTCTCAAGCAGCACATAGAACATACACACATGCAACAAATCTAGCAAAGCATCGATATATATAAACACCGGCAGCATCCAAAGTACACATAACCTAAGTAGAGAATGGCGATTCTCCAATTATCATACAGAGAGAATCTTGATTTCATTAAAGACAACGGAGGCTGACATTATGCAATAACCTTTATTGCTGCCCAAGATATGCAGCCCTTCAAAGTGTAACCATTACATCATAGATAAAAACATTCCAAACAACATAACAAAGCACCATAGCAACTAACAATGTTCCTCTTTTATTCGCTGCCCACGGACAGGTAAGTACAACTTCCTTCTCTCTCTCATGACCTTGATATTTTAAAGTATTAGACTGCTTTTTTTGGGTTCTCGTGACAATACTTTACACATTAATTTAATTATCCGAAGTATTTACACATACTAACTTGGTTATCTAAGTGTTTATAGTAGATTTTATAATCGACTTTACCTTTATATTTGCACTTTTATTTCTTACAAGGTAAGTTTTTCTCTTCCTACCTTTCAAGTTACCCTTCCAATTTACGGTTGGGCCTCATCTTCCCGTGTCTTTATCGTTGTTCACGATCATAATTGTGCCTTCAGGGATCTAGGTTCCTCCGATCATTTTTTCTTTGACCTACTCCCCGAGGCATTATCGACAGGCCTCGAGTTTCGGAATTTGTGTCCCCTTTGACGCGACTCCCCTTCAACGCGACTTGGTGTTTGTATTTGAACACCATGCGTGCGTCTTGATCGAGACAAGAGCTTGCGCATTCTATCATGGGCGCACTGCTTCTACATCATGTGACACGGTTGGCCAATTGAGAGCTCCGTGCTCTTAATGTGACCCACCAAGCCAAAATTTGACAAGTCGAAGTGCTGATACTGACTCACGCGCTGTGCGTCTCCATGGAGACGCACAACGCTGAGGCAACGGTTCGGAATCAGCTGTTTCTTCGAAACATTACTACAAGACGATCTTTGGATGCCTCCTTTCCTTTACAACCAAATTAATGAATACATTTGGTTGTCCAATACAAACCAGATAGCAAAAGACGACCCCCCTTATGCCTTTTGCCTAAAAATAAAAAAGAGGGGGAAAAAGAAAAAGAAGATTATTAATTACATTATTTTAATTATTTATTTACTTACTTAATTATGTCTCAGGAAGACTCTCAAGCTAACAATGAGACTCCGCTCACTGAGACCTCCCTCATGAACCTATTTGAGAGGCAATTAAAGTCCTCCCTTAAGGAAGCTGTGGAGGCAGCACTTAAAAAAGAAAAAGAGATACTCCTGGTGAACAAACAGTACTCCCTTCCAATGAAGAAGTGGACACCCTCCCCAAAAAAGGCGGTAAGGTGTTAAAAAAGACTAAGCATATTGAGCCTCAAGGTAACCTACGTGCTACCAATGATGGGATTTTATCTATTGGTAGCCTCTGCGCTACAAATGATATAGGTGTCCTGAGCGGCACAAAAAGATCGAGCGACCTTAATGGCGCAAAAAGCACAGGTGCCCTTCGCGGCACACAAAGATTAGGTGCCCATCACGGCACAATAGACCTCATCGAAGATGACGATGATTCCCTGTCACCTTTTGATATTTGTGAAGAGGCTGATGAATATGTTTTTGACCCCCAGGAAAAATTTGAGGACGATCTCCTTGATGAAGACATGGGTCAATCTAGTAATAAATCTGACTGTATTAAATACCCTTCAGGTTCAGAGATGTTTAATCCTACCAAGATCACCCACCCTAGAGGTTCTGAGTGGTGGCCCTTAGACCATATCTAGAAGTTTATTAAGGCTTGGATTAGAAAACCTCTTGAAAGAGATTCACGCAATCTCATGAAATCTGAATGTCCAAGACCCTTTCTGGATAACAAGGCAGGGATGACTCCCAACCTTGACCCTGAACTTCTGACTTTCTTATTTAAAACTGGCAGAGATCCCTGCAAAGGCCTCAAATGCTGCCTCAAGCAGTGTCAAGACAAGCTGTTAGACATACTTGGTCCCCTTGCCAGGATCTTGGACCTAGCTGAAGAGTCCTCCGTGAATGGGACTCTGGTTGACACTGAACTCCTACGAGGTTGGAGCCAACGTGCTATCTGCCTTCTCGGAAACGCTAATGCCAATCTAACCTCCGAAAGGTGAAGAGCGATTTTAATGCATATGAACCCCAAATTTGTAGACTTAGCAAACAAAGATGTTCAAGGAGACCCGAACGGTCTTCTCTTCGGAGAGACCTTTATTAAGACACTTGGTAAATACGTCTCCACATTCTCTGCTTTTAACAAAGCCCAAACAAACTTGAGACGTATGTTCGGAGGCAGGTTTTTTGGAAGGGCTGACAGGGGAGGACCGGCTGCCAGCCGCGGATATAACAGGTCCTATTATCAACAAAACCAACGTGGTTATTCAAGATACTACCGGGGGAATAACACCTTCTTCCCCCAGTGGGGCCGCAACAGTCGAACACGAGGCGGAAACAACCGTGGATGATTCCAAAGTCAAGGCCAAGGTAAGGTCCCCTCCTCCTCCTGTTTCTTCCCTCCCAAAGGTAGGGGGAAGACTCTCCCTTTTCAGTCACATTTGGTCCTCTATAACCAATGACGCTTGGGTACTAGAGACTAGACTTTATTACTATTCCTTTTCAGACCAAACAACCCAGAGAACTTTCCCTAGACCAGGAACAGTCAAATCTAGTAGATGCAGAAGTGAGTCAAATGTTAGACAAAGGTGCGATTCGCATCATTTCAAACACTGGTCAAGGTTTTGTGAGCACAATCTTTCTGGTGAAAAAGAAATAAAAAGGTTGGTGCGCCGTAATAAATCTAAAGGAATTAAACACCTTCCTTGTGTACAGATACTTCAAAATGGAAGGTATACACCTTCTGCGAGATCTTCTCCAAAAGGGAGATTGGCTCATAAAACTAGATCTGAAAGACGCATACTTTACAATCCCTTTTTTTATTTTTTTATTTATAGTTTTTATTCAGCAGTAGCAGATTTCATTATTATTACAAGAAAACAAATCCTTTTACAATACAAATACAAAACTGAAATAAATTCATTGCAGTACAGAATTATTATTTTTTTTCCCCTCTTTCCCCCTTTCTTTCCCTTTCTTTTTCCCCTTTTAACTATAGCCTTTAATCACAACCAGCCTGTTATTGGTGCCCATAATTGCTCGCCAAATACCTTCCTTCTATAAACTTTCAATTTATATAGAGCAATTTCCATATTATACAGAGAGAGAATCCTAGCCCTCCATTCAGAAAACAGGGGTGGATCCGGGCTCAGCCACTGCGAGGTTATGCAAAGACGCATCACAGCCATACATAAAAATAAAAAGCCCTTTTGTGGCACCGCCCGTTTACTAATTATTGTATCAAATTCAATGCCGAACAGTGCCAAGCCCACATTAAGGGCTACCGGTATTTCTAAGGGAGAATTCAAAAAATGCTGTAAGTCGCGCAGAAAGGCGGCGAGGGATGGGCATAGAAAAAACATATGTGCAGCATCAGCTGCTATCTCACCACACCGAGAGCATTTATCCCCCCTTCCAGTCTTCCATTTTGTGATCTTAGCAGGAGTATAATACAGATCAAAAATAGACATATAGCACTGACTCCTAAGGCTCCCACTTAGCAGAATAGAATTAGCCAATTCCAAAGACTCCTGTAGATCTATATTCGAAATCCCAAGCCTGTTTTCCCTTTTTTGTTCCTGAATTAAGAGATCATCATGCTGCCCCCGAATAGCTTCTTGATACATTTGCGCCAGCTTGCCCCTGCGCATTATTACCTCGAGAATGGGAATTCCCTCAAGTGAGCAAGTACCCTTTATAATGGCTTTGTCCATGAAGCTCCGCAGCTGTAGATATTTAAAAAAGTCACCCTTATCGAGATCGAATTTCTCCCTCAATGAAGCATACGGCATAATTAGATTATGTTCACAGAGATCCCCAATAGTCCCAATACCAACAGCATGCCACTTTCGCGCCACAGAGTCCTGAAAAATTGTAGAGAGATCCCCCAGTAGACCAATCGGAGTATAATAATTAAAATCACTTATCTTGAACAATACACGTACCTTTATCCAAACAAAAAATGCGTCAATCAAAATTTTAAATTGGGTTTTCTTATAATAACTCAGCTCTATAATCCTAACAAATAAGTACCGAGCTTCTAGACCCAAAATTAGTTCATAAATGGAAGGAGAAGTAGCCGGATCCTTAGCAGCTCTATCTCCAGAAAACAAAACCCCAATATGCTGAAACAGTGATATATAGTAATAAAGACGGAAATTAGGAATGGACCACCCCCCACGGCTTCTGGGTAAATAAAGCCACTTCAGGGCTCTTCTCTCCCTTTTATAACTCCATTAAAACCGAGAGCACATCCTTTCTATTCTCAGAAATAAAGAATTGGGAAACCATAACGGAATAGCTCGAAATAAATATAGGAATTTCGGGAAGATTAGCATTTTAATGACATTGCTTCTTCCATATAGAGACAGATGCATATAATTTAATTTCTCCAGAGTTTTATTGGAAGCTATAACAATAGGATCAGCATTTATGACAGGAATGTCTTGTACTTTAGCGGAGATTTTAATACCCAGATATACAGCCTCATCAACTATTTTGGCATCAGATGGGCATCCCTTATCTGAGTGTAAAATTTGAGTTTTGGCTAAATTCAGTTTATATCCTGAGACCCCTGCAAATTCCTTAGTCAGAATCTCTATTCTATTTAAAGCGCTAGCCACGTCCCTTGTGAGAACTGCTAAGTCGTCAGCGTAGGCTAAGACTTTGACATCATGTAGCTGAGATTTAACTGGGAGAATTAGTGAGTCGTGTTCCAATTTAAATATTAACGGCTCTATATAAAGAGCGAAGAGGAAGGGTGAGCAGGGGCAACCCTGTCGGGTTCCTCTGAACACCCTAAACTCCTCCGATTCCACCCCTGAAACCCGAAAAGTGGCGACTGGTTTCCTGTATAAGGCCTGAACAGCCTTCAGAAAATCAGGAGGGAATCCCTTCCATGTGAGAACCGACCATAAATAATCCCAGGAGACCCTGTCGAATGCCTTCTCGGCATCCAACAGGGCCACCCCATCTGGGAATCCGTTGCCTGTGCCCAGTCAAATAAAGCTATAACACAGCTTATATGGTCAGTGGTACCGCGACCGGCAATAAAGCCGTGCTGGCGTATTGAAACTATTGAAGTAATGACTTTAGCAATTCTCCTAGCGAGTAATTTTGAGTAGATCTTGCTATCAGAATTTTTTAGAGATATAGGTCGATATGACCCAAGCTGAAGCCCGTCCTTCCCCTTCTTCTTAAAAACCACAATCGTCGTTTTAGACCATGAGTCCGGAGGGGAGCCTTCAAAAGCATACTGAAACAAAGACAGTAGCTTTGCCCTCAGCTCCGCCCTGAACATAGTATAGAACTCAAGTGGGATTTTATCAGGGCCCATCGCCTTGCCATGCGGAAGTGAAAGGAGAGCAGCCTCCACTTCTTCCCATGTGAACGTCTCCGATAAAATATCTTTCTGCGCTTCTATTAAAGAGGAAGTCCCAATCCCTGCTAGTTAGCTACCCGCCTTATCCATTTCTTCATTAGAATACAGATCCTCATAGAAAGCCTGAAAGGCTTTCCGCACCCCCTGAGGAGTCTCCGGTATTATTCCCTGGATATCTTTAATTTTAGTAATTTTGTTTTGTACTTCTTTTTGGCGGAGTTGGTTAGCGAGAACTCTGCCAGCCTGCTCCCCGTACTCATAGCACTCCCTTTTATGGAGCTGGAATTTGGCGGCAGCCTCATCCGCAAACTGCTGATAAACTACAGATCTTTTGATAGCGAGATTTCTCAGTACCAAGTTCAAATCCGCTTCTTCTTTTATTCTTTTATCTAGCTCACGTACCGCAATGCTAAGATCCCAGATGCGCTTTTCCATGATCTTCTTCATATTTTTGCGCTTTTGTGCAGCGAAGCTTAGGGTCTCACCCCTGAGCCCCGCCTTAAATGCGTCCCAGACCATCCCTTCTGGCGCTGAGTTCCTGTTAATCTGAAAGAAGCAGGACATCCAATCCCTAATATGGTTGCAATACTCCACGTCTAACAGCAATTTTCTATCAAAGGTCCACTCAGAATTCCGCGGGGTGAACGTATCAAACTCCAGCCCTAAAACTAAGGGGTTATGATCAGAAATAAACCTTGGCAAAGTGAATATGGATGCCTTGCCCACCATAGAATGAGAAACAAAAAAAGAATCCAATCGGACTAACTTTTTATGAGGGGAAGAAAAAAACGTATAGCCTGGTAGACCAATATTAAGCCTACTCCAAGCATCAGAAAGTCCTTGATCCAGAATCAGTCTACGCATACTTTTATAGACCCGCGGCTTCCTGCCATAATAAGCCTGGCTACCAGTAACATCAAAATCCCCGTACTTTACAATCCCTATGGATCCCGACTCTCAGAAATACCTAAGGTTTGTTTGGAGGAATACAACATACCAGTTTCGCTGTCTCCCCTTCGGACTATCCTCAGCCCCGTGGTGTTTCACCAAGGTGCTGAGGCCTGTAATTACCTCCTTGAGGAGGAGAGGAGTTTGCCTGATTATCTATCTAGACAACATCTTGCTGATGTCTCAGAGCCAGGAGGAACTCCTAACTCACATGAATTGGACTGTAGATCTCATACAGTCTTGGTTTCATCATCAATATAGAGAAATCGATTATGACCCCTTCGCAAAACCTAGAGTTTTTAGGTTTTCTAGTGAACACCAAGAGCAAAATCAGACTAAGAAATACCCCATCAACACAACCAACGAGAAAGTACAACATTTAAAGGAAAGCACTTTTTAGGAGATATCATTCATTAAAGCGGTACACATCTCAAAATACATCAGCATTAAAACATTCTGTCACAGGCAGAGAATACATCTTTAAAGCTGGTGAGCGATCTCTCACCCGAGGTTCCGCACAAATGCTGGGTACTTGGAGATGCTTCACTGGATTTTGCAAAGCTCATTGGGTATCCATTCCAACATAACATAACATAACATAACATAACAGGTATTTAAAGTAAAAGAAGACAGGTTCTCCCACCGTGATGATCTACAGCTCTCTGTGTCAAATGTGAGGTTCCAATTCCAGGTAAAATGTGGTTCTGTGTGATAATCCACAAAGTCCTTGTTGAGCACTCCCACATGCGCACAGTGATGGAACCACGTTCTGGTCAGGAAAGATGAAAATTAGCCATCACAACAAAGTAATCCAGTCCACTTTCTAGTCTTCCCATCTGTGACCTCACCACGTATATTGGACATGCAACTCTCATGCGTGCAAAGCTTTTGTTCCTGCTCTCGCGCTGGAGACTGGCTGGGCTGTTAATATTTTCAGCAGCCATGAATCGCAGCCTTGCAGCACATTCAAATGCTGCATTAATTCCTCGCTCTGGAATGGTAAGGTGAGCACGCGCTCCACTGTAGTAAGGAGGCATACTTTCTCCATCCCTCAGAGGTGTGCTAACGGCTTAGACTTGAGCGTATAGCGCAAGCACAATCGAGTCAAATAACACACCTTGCCAGCTTTTTGCCTCACGGTTGCCACTAATTCAATAATGCACCAGTCCAATTCCACGCTGCTGGTTCATTTCAGTTAAGCTGCCGATCTACCCAAATGCAGTGCAGCAAGTTCACTCAAAATTCCATAGTGCCAGAACACTTAAACGCTGCCGGTTCATAAAGAGATTTCAAATAAATGTTGTCAATACAGTTAGATTGAATTAACTGTATTATCAATCTGCTGTACACCTGTTCAAATGCCCGGGACTGCAGGCTGTCTGATGTAACTAGACACTGGTGGTGTTTCCAAGGCATTTCTCTTCCTTCGTGCTTCACGTTTTTTTACTTCAGTTCTTTCAAGCTTCATGTTTCTTTACTTAGGTTCTTTCAGCAGGTTCAGATGCAATTCAGTTTCCCACAACACATAGGTTCTTTCTCCAAATCATCCTCAGTGTTGTAAAAGGAGGTCCATTAATCGTAGTGTATATTGTAGAAGAGGATGGTTTATTAAGATTACAGGTAAGATGTTAAGTAAGTAAATGGCATATTGCCCCACCAGGAGCAGCCTCCTTGCTGCTCAGCCCATATCTACAACTGACACTCTCAACCTCACCAGACACTCAAGCATTCCATGACATCAACAAGCACTCCAGCATTCCACTACACCACATTCATACTGGCTGAGCAGCACCAACTTGGTACATAGGGGAGGATGCATTAAAATATAATAGTAATTATGCAGATGCTCGATGGGACGAAGAACAGCAAAGATGGAGGAAGGCTTTAATAGACGGAACCAGATTGTATCCAGCTGTTACTACAGAATCTAATAAGACAGGACAAAAGAAGTATCTCAAGGAGATAGATGGGGATGAGACAGATATTGACTCCGGAGATGAGATTTTTGAGCGGATGTTATCCCCGAGACCCTCACCATATGATAACTCTACTGATCCGAATAGACCAAGTGCCAGTACAAGCGGTACAATGACAACTGCCCGAGTCGATCCAGGTGTAGTCGAAACTGAACAACCTGTACAGATACTCCAAATAATTTCACCAGTTGCGGCTTGACCACAAGCGACAGTCCCTACTGTGACTAATATGACTACATTTCGTAGCACAGCCTAAATAACTCCTCTAAATGCCCAAGCAGTGCCTAGAGTCATCGCAAATGTGCCTCCAAATATGGAATTAAGGCCTGAAATTCAACAAGCTGCTGGAGGTGGGTCTAACACAGGGTTTGTTACAAACAATTTTGAAAAATTGAGAGACAAGCCAGTGCAGTGATATACAGAAGTGGAAATATTTATAAAGATTTCAAAGGTGTTATGGATATATTTGAATACGTTTTTTTACATTGGCTGAAATGAATGAAAGACTGCAGTTCAATGGCCATAAAAGGAAGGAACCAGTAAGGCATGTTAGAACAAATTCACCATCTTCAGTGGTGATGGAGAAATACGAGACTGTGATTGCTTTCCTGAAAGGTAGAGTACCACCAAAAGATATGGACTGGGTTAAGATTAAAAGAACTACCCAAGAGCTGAAAGAAACAGTTCATGAATACCATTGTTACAGGTGTGTCAGCTGCACAGTGGATTAGAGTTTCTAGAGGAGAAGGATATGGGGAATTATGTGCCACATTTTGTCTTCAGGTTGAAACCAGAGCTCTCTTCGCACATTACTCAAAGTGTGATCTGCTGGTAGAATGAACTACTAGATGAGATCTTGCAAAGTATTGCAGTGAAGAGTTGGAAATAAAGCAGAAGAAAATTAAGGAGACATTTATGTTGGCACTGACAAAGTTGGTACAGAGAGGCTTTCAAACTTATTTTTCAGGAAATCAGGGAAAAGTGCAAAGTGTTGCAGTTCCACAGGCTGGGTTTCAGGGAAACTGAGGTGGATTAATATACCTCAGGGTAGAAGTAGAGGTGTTCCTGTCGGTATAGGTTTTGGAACGGATATTGCTGCTATGAAAAATATTACTCCCTGTTGCAGCTGACATAGAATTGAACACTGGAAGAGGGAATGTAGGCATAATCCCGAAAATACTAGAGGCAGTATGGAAATGCCAAAAGGAATGCAAATGCAAAATGTGCCGACATAGCAGGTGTAAATGGCTATGCAAATGATGCTTTCATTCACCAGTTCAATTGAATTACTAGAGTATGGGAAACCCTCTGTTAAATTTGAATCAAATGCCAAAAATGAACACAAATGCATTTCAGAATTCAATGTCACAATTTCAGGATGCATTGAAACAATATACATTTTTCAAAATTGATGGTTCAGGTTCAGATGCTTCCCAATGAAGGTGCCTGAGAGATGAGAAAGATTGCATACTTGGTGCGGTCTTAGAGGCAGACCAGAGTAGTCCATTTGTTGATATGGAAGTATATTGCCACCCTGTATCAATTTTGATTCATACAGGCGCTACCAAATCCACAGTTAGAACAGTGGAAGTTCCAGATCTAGCTTTCTCAGGGAAAACTATCCAAGTTGTAGGAATCACAAATGAACAGTTCATGAATCCCATTTCAGAGAATGTCCTAGTAAAGATAGGTTTGTTTAAAGAAAAACACCAATTTGTTGTTTGTGACTCTACTTCTGTGAACCTGCTAGTGAGATGATTTACTATGTAAGTTAAATTGCACCATTTATTGTACACGGTATAGGTTTCCAGACTCATGATGAGGATGTGGTTTTTAAAATGATCAGACAACAGAATAAAATTGAATTGTTTCCCTTATTGACTTTTGAAGAACTACCTGATGATTTAACCCTTTCGCTGCGGCGGGAATTCCGCCGCAGCGCTGGGAGGTGCAGGGGGCAGCGCGGTGGCGCTGTGCTCATGACGGAGCCACTCCGTCATGAGCCACGGTTGTGCTGTGCTCATGACGGAGCGGTTCCGTCATGACTCCGCCCAGTTGCGTTGTCCCCCCGCACAGGCGGGGAAACAGCGCCGCGTGGGCGGAGCGGCCGCCAACGGTCGTGGCATGACGGAACCGCTCCGTCATGAGCACACGGCAACCGTGGCTCATGACGGAGCGGTTCCGTCATGAGCGTGGAAGGGGTTAAAGGAGACAGTAAATGCAGAAGTTTAGGATCTCACAGGAAAGGAAATCAAATGTATCAAAGGTATAGAACAGGTCCAAATTACTGTAAAGGCAAATGCAGTATATACAAGAACACCCCCATATAATCTGACCCTAGAAACAATAGCAGGAATAACACCAGTGATACAGGATGTGTTGCAGAAAGGAATTTTAAGGGAACTAATTGAAAGCCCATGTAACTCTCCAATGATGGGTTTACAGAAGCCCAATGGAAAATACAGAATAGTACAGTACCTTAGGAAGATTAATTAAATTGACGTTCCATGTTGTCCCACGGTACCGAATCCAGCCACAATACTGTTCCAAATTCTAGGTACTGCAGAAATGTTTACAGTCATTAACTTGTGTTAAGATTTCTTCTCAGTGCCATTGTATGAGGAAATCCAGTACTTATTCTCTTTCGTGTTCCAACAGAAAATATTAGCATGGTGTAGTGTCCCACAATCAGATTCTGGAAAGAATTTTGAAGACCCTGGAAATGCCATGTAACTCAGTAATTGTTCAATACATCGATTACCTTCTTGAGGCCTCAGGAACATGATAAGTTTGTAAACAAGGAACCATTGCATAACTAAATCACATGGCAGAAAACAGACACAAAGTGTCTCTAGGAAATCTGCAGTACTGTCAAACAGAGGTTCAAATATCTGGTACACATTATTGTAAAGGAAGCTAGAAAGGTGTCACCAGAGAGAGTGGAAATTATCTTACAGATAAGCCCACCATGAACTCAAAAGGAAGTCAGAATGTTTTTGGGGATGGTTGGCTACTGTAGACAGTGGATACCAAACTTTCCTGAATGGCAAACCTTTACTGAGGTTGACACACAGGGATGTGTCTGATCTCATTCAATGTGACAATGATTGTGCAAAAGCATTTCTAGAGCTGAAAGAAACATTGTGTGGTGCCCCAGCACTGGAAATGTCAAATTATTCAAAATAATTCACACTATTTTGCAGTGAGTGAGGAGGATGCGCTCTCTCAGTGCTGACACAGATGCACGGAGATACCCGAAAGGCTGTGGCATACTTCTCTACTACACTTGATCCTGTACCTGCAGGTTTTACTGGTTGCCTTAAAGCGGTTGCCAATGTAAGCATTAATCTGGAAAAAGTGAAAATATGGTGATGCGATACCCTTTAACTGTTATGGTCCCACACTCTGTGGAGCTATTGTTAACAAGGACGAAGACACAGTACTTGACACACAAAAGGTTGACTAGATACGAGCAGAGACTTTTGTCATCTGACAATGAAAATTTAAAGAGATGCCAAATTTTAAATCCATCACCATTGCTGTCTGTAAATGATGTTAATTGTAATGAAGTTGAACAGGATTGCCTAGATGTCACGGATTTATGCACCAAACCAAGACTCAACATTATGAATGAGACCTACGATGTACTTTTTATAGATGGCCCATGTGTGAGAAGTTGGTCTGGTATATGCTGTCCACTAGTTATAGTGGGCACCTTGTACCAGTCCAAACAACCCTTATTGATGAATAGGTTTCAATACAACCTTTATTGAAAGCTATCCTAGTTGTAGTTATGGAGAGCAGCCTTCAGGCTAAGTCTTGAAGGAGTGTAAAGCAGCTTGGTTTACCAGATTATAACCTCTTGAATCACTAAATGAAAGGAGAACCACACAAGGTATAGATAAAATATATGTATTTATTTATAAACAGTCATTACTAATCTCTTTAGAGATTAGAGTCCAAGATACATAATAATATTGTTCTAAAACATCAGTAAATAGCACAATATACAATGGGCCCCAGGGGGGGACAAAACCATATACTAAGAAAGTGGTATAAGAACCACATCTTGACTAGACCAGTGCCTAGAGCACGTAGAATCACTGGGACCCCAAGGAACCACCCAAGGTAGTGACACAGGAGACCCACGGGGGACGCGTGCAGTGTGAGAACACAGGCGCGAGCCCCGTTCTATTCTATGGGAAAGTCAAGTTTGGAATTTTAGAAGTTAAGGACACTTAGGAGAGGACTTTGAGCAAACCCCTTTAGACTTAGGAGGTTCTAGGGCCAACACCCACCGGGGCACCGGAGTACTTGAGTTACCTCACCCAGGGAAGCCGGGTGCATAGGTGTCAAATGGTGTCGGTAATCATCGTTGATTTCAATGGCGAGCTGCTGCCGGGAAGAAGAAAAGTTTCTGGTGTGATCCAAGCCTGGATCGAAGATCAGAAGAACCTGAAAGCAGAGGGTACAGAGTCTGGGTCACTTTCCAGTGACCAGGGGCACAATAGACGTATACCCACCGATGTGGGGTGTTTCAGGTGCGAAGAGGTGTGAAGAGGTGAAGCTTGACCCTGCAGCCACGAGGACCAGGAGGCGTCAACAACAACCAGGAGCTGGATTCAAGCTGTCCCACAAAGGATGTCAAGTGCTGTAGTGTCCATGCTTAGATTGAACCCAATAATTGGAATCCGGCAGGAGCTTCGGAGATGCAAACTGGTCAGATGTGTCTTAGGTGCCTGCCTTGCAGGGGAGTAACTCCTTTACCCCAAGGGAGATTTTTCAGTCATCTAGGGCCTTGTAGATAATTGAAGTTCCAGGATTATGTATCAGAGTTTCGTCCAGGTAAATCTAAAGTCCTGTAGCTAGGGGATCCTATCTTATACTCAAGGAAGGGGTAGGACAAACTCTAGGGACCCACCTATGGGTGGGTCAGGAAAGAGGGGTGGCTACACCCATTTTCTTTGTTCAGTTTTGCACCAGAGCTGGGGCTGGTAGCCCCTGCAAATGGTTTGAGCTGGACTATGCACAGGGACACCAAATGTGCCCCCAGTGCAGACATCAAAGCACTCTTGGAGTGCACCCACCCAGCCCTAATACACTAAAGCCTGTCTGGGAGGTGGTGACACCTCCCTGTGATAGGAAACCTATTGGCCAGGTCTCCCCTGCTGGAGTTTCATCGAACAGCAGGAGGGCAGACTTGTGTCTGTGGCTGGCAGCATCCGTTTTGTGATGCAAGGGTCTGTTAAGCTAGTACGGGTATACTGCTGTCATGTTTCTCCCTCTAGTAGGGTGGAATCATACCTCCCACACCAGTTACTGGTGTGAGGTATGATTCCAAGCATTCCAAAGTTAGCATTTAACCCGCGATTATAATGCACTTAAGCGTATATGGTTTGGCTGCATCACAAACAACCCCGGAATAAAGGTTTCGAAAGCTGCAGAGGGGCTCTGCTCATGCATGGGCACCCTCTCACATGAAGCCCAGCACCCTGCCTTCAAGATTGTTAAGGCCTGCCATAGGGGTGACTGATAGGTGTACATGTGCAGTGATATGGCGAGATATAGGTAACCTATATCCCAGTAAGGGGTGCATACACCACCTTACCCAGGCTGCAGTAGCAGACCTGTGGTGTCATTTTGGAAGGCTTCCCAGGGGTGGCATAATACATGCTGCAGCCCCTGGTAGGCCTCTGGGTTACCTATGCCCTTGGTACATAGTATACCATATACTAGGGACTTTTAAGGGTACCCCAGAATCCAACCTGGAGTGTATGTAAAGTACTGGTAATCAAGTTAGAGAGAAAGCGGCTAGGCTGGGGTCCTGGTTAGCAGTGCCCCAGACAGACTAAAGTCGAAAAACAGTGAAACATCAGCAAAAAGTGGGGGTAACTATAAGAAGCAGATCTTAATCTCCTACATAACCCCCCCCCCCCCCCCAAAAACATAAGAACATTAAACTAACCATGACCAGTTGAGGCTTCATGTTCTAAGTGGAAATATCTGGAGAGCCCATCTGCATTAGCATGGTTACTCCCAGGTCTATGTTCCACTGTATAGTCCATCCCCTGTAGAGAAATGGACCACCTCAAAAGTTTGGGGTTTTCACCCTTCATCTGTTTTAGCCATAAGAGGGGCTTATGGTCTGTCTGAACAATGAAGTGAGTGCCAAACAAATATGACCTCAACTTCTTATCAGAGCCCAAACCACAGCAAAGGCCTCCCTCTCAATAGCTGACCAACGTTTCTCTCTGGGGGTCAGCCTTCTGCTAATAGAAGCTACTGGCTGATCCTGACCTTCATCATTCAATTGTGACAACACAGCCCCAACCCGCAACTCAGATGCATCGGTTTGAACAATGAATTCTTTGGAGCAGTTAGGACTTTGCAGAATGGGAGCAGTGCACATGGCCTGCTTTAGGTCATCAAATGCCTTTTGATAGCTGACTGTCCATTGAACTTTCTTGGGCATTTTCTTAGAAGTTAAGTCATTCAAAGGGGTCACTATGGATCCATAACCTTTGACAAATCTTCTATAGTATCCAATCAGGCCCAATAAAGCTCTGACCTGAGTCTGGGTGGTTGGAGCAAACCAGTCCATTATGGTCTGGATTTTGCTCTGCAATGGTTGAACCTGGCCTCCACCCACAAGATGGCCCAGGTACACAACTCGACTCTGCCCTATCTGGCACTTAGTGGCCTTGATAGTTAGGCCTGCTTTTGCAGGGCCTCCAAAGCATTTCTCAGGTGGACCAGGTTATCCTCCCAGGTGGAGCTAAAGACAGCAATTTCATCTAGATATGCTGCACTATAGGCTTCCAGGCCTTTAAGGACCTTATTCACCAACCTTTGAAAAGTGGCAGGTGCATTTTTCAAACCAAAGGGCATCACCACAAATTGGTAGTGCTCACTAGGGGTAGAAAATGTTGTCTTTAGCTTTTCATCATCAGTTAGTCTGATCTGCCAGTAGCCAGCTGTCAGGTCAAATGTGCTCAGAAACTTGGCTGAGGCCAAAGTGTCTATAAGCTCATCTGCCCTAGGGATTGGATGGGCATCAATCCTAGTGACTGCATTGAGACCCCTGTAGTCTAAACAAAACCTCATCTCCCTCTTGCCATCTTTGGAGTGAGGTTTGGGCACTAAGACTACTCGACTAGCCCAAGGGCTATCTGAGGGTTCAATGGCTCCCAAATCCAAGATCTTCTGGACTTCAGTCCTGGTACAGTCCCTGACATGGACAAGTTGCCTATAAATCTTATTTTTAACAGGCAGACTGCCCCCAGTGTCCACTTCATGAGTGCACCAGGTGGTCTGACTTGGAGTCAGAGTAAACATATGTCTAAACTGGCTGAGAACTTTTCTGCAGTCAGTTTGTTGCTGGACATTGAGGCTGCCTGCCAAGCCTACACCATTTACTGATCCATCTTCAGGGTTCTGAGAGAGCAGGTCAGGGAGTGGATCACTCTCTTCCTCCTGTCCCTCGTCAGTAGCCATGAGCAAGCCCATGTCAGCCCTGTCAACATATGGTTTTAGTCTGTTGACATGGAACAACCTGTGAGGGCTCCTGGGAGTTCCAAGGTCTACCAAGTAAGAAATCTCTCCCTTTTGTTCAATTATGGTATAGGGGCCACTCCACTTATCTTGGAGGGCTGCTGGGGCCACAGGCTCCAACACCCATACTTTCTGCCCTGGCTGGTAAACAGTCAGCACAGCCTTTTGGTCATGCCAGGCCATTTGTAATTCCAGGCTAGCCTCAAGGTGTTCTTCATGTACTCAGCCATCTTGGAGTGGAGACCAAGTACAGAGTCCACAATATCCTGTTTAGGGAGTTTGAGAGGTAAGTCCCATCCCTCCTTTACTAGACACAATGGACCCCTAACTGGATGTCCAAACAGAAGCTCAAATGGGCTGTAACCAACCCCCTTCTGTGGAACCTCTCTGTAGGCAAAGAGAAGGCAGGGCAAAAGTATGTCCCATCTCCACCTAAGCTTTTCTGGGAGACCTTTAATCATGCCCTTTAGGGTTTTGTTGAACCTTTCAACTAACCCATTGCATTGTGGTTGATAAGGGGTGGTACATTTGTAATTTATTCCACACTCCTTCCACATAGCAGTTAAGTAACTAGACATAAAGTTTGCATCTCTGTCTGATACTAGCTCCCTAGGGAAACTCACTCTGGAAAAGATTCCAAGTAGGGCCCTTGCCACCACAGGAGCTGTAGTGGTCCTAAGGGGAATAGCTTCTGGGTACCAAGTGGCATGTTCCACCACCACCAGTATAAATCTGTGCCCAGATACTGTCTGAGGATCCATGGGAGACCAACTATGTCAATCCCAACCCTCTCAAAGGGAACCCCCACCACAGGTAGTGGTATCAGGGGGGCCTTTGTTGTACCACCTGCCTTACCACTGGCTTGACAGGTGACACAGGAGCGACACAACTCCTTGGTGTCTTCAGACATGTGTGGCCAATGAAAGTGAGGGACAATTCTGTTCCAAGTCTTGTTTTGGCCTAGGTGTCCTGCTAAGGGAATATCATGGGCAAGTGTAAATAGGAAGCCCCTGAACTTCAGAGGTATAACCAACCTCCTGGAGGCACCAGGCTTGGGGCCTCTACACTCTGAGTATAGGAGTCCATCATCCCAATATATCTTATGGGTTCCACTAGCATTCCCAGCAGCCTCATCAGCAGCTTGCTTTCTGAGGGGTTCAAGAGAAGGGCAGCTCAGCTGCTCCTGGCTCAGATCTGCCCTGGAAGGGCCACTTGTCCCCAAGAACTCAACCTGATCAGGTTCAAGCTCATCTGGGACAGTTCCTTCTTCAGGACTGAGATAATCTCCCTCAAGAGACTGATCTGCTTCCTGAGTCAGGGGGGAGACACCGCCTTAACCCTGCTGCTCCTTTTCTTGGGAGACACCTGGCCCATTCTTCCAGGATTCAGGGCCTGTTCAGTTGTTGACATTTTTTTTACTGTGACCTGGTCACAGAAAACACATGTGCAGGGATTCCCAACATTTCTGCATGAGTCCTGAGCTCCATTTCAGCCCAAGCTGAAGTTTCTAAATCATTGCCAAGCAAGCATTTAACAGGGAGGTCTGCACTTGCCACAACTTTCCTAAGGCCAGTTACTCCTCTCCAGGAGAAATTAACAGCTGCCAAGGAATGGTCTGTCCTGACATTGCTAGCATTGGTCACTTGGTACATTTCACCAAGTATGATCTGCTAAGGAGCCACAAGATCTTTTTTCATCATTGTGACACTTGCTCCTGTGTCCCTGAATGCCAAAGCCTCTTTTCTATTAATCAAGGGCTGTTGTCTGTATTTGCCCAGATTACTGGGACTCACAAGGGAGGACATATCCATGCCTCTATCACAGATCAGAACTCTGAGTGGGCCAGAGTCCACCTCAGAACACAGGGTTAACCCTACTACACCCGTATTCTGAGTACCACCACTTGGAGCTAAACTAGGGGGAACATTTGCCTTAGGGGCAATGGTGGCTGGAGTTGAGTCTTTGGACTTGGGACAATCACTTGTCCAATGGGTTTTCTGTGTACGGATTTTACACCATGGTTTCTTTTGGCCTTTTCCTTTGTTAGCTTGGGACTCCCCACCAGATGCAGATTTGTGGGGCCCTTGAGAAGACTTCTGGTCTTTACCCTTGTCCCCACCCTTATCAGAGTTTTTGGAATCCTGCTTCTTGGAGTCACCACCTTGGTTCTGAACCTTCTGCCTCGCCTTGGTTGTGACCCATTTGTCTGCCTTCTGACCCACTTCTTGGAGAGAGGTGAGATCAGAGTCCACCAGGTACTGATGCAACAGCTGATTTTGACAATTATTAAGGATCTGCACCCTCATAATCAAATTGTACAATCCTTTAAAATCACACACTTTACTGCCAAGTAACCATCCCTCCATAGCCTTAGTAGCACAATCTATAAAGTCAAACCAGTCTTGAGTCTGTGCCTTTTGGGTATCTCTGAACTTCAACCTGTACTGTTCAGTTGTTAAACCAAAGCCATCAATCCGTGCACTCATCAAGACTTTGTAATTGTCAGCATCCTCTTCTCTAACAGTGAGGAGCTTGTCTCTACCTTTGTCTGCAAAGGAGAGCCACAGGGTTGCTGCCCACTGCTCCTGGGGGCCCTCTGTACTTTACAGGCCCTTTCCAGTGTAGTTATCCATGTGTGGATGTCGTCCCCACTCTAGGAGGGAGGGACAATATTGTTCAGGGTCCTGTGGTCATGTGTATGATCTCTACCTCTAGGGACACTGTTGCTGCCACCATGGGGCTCTAGCCCCCATCTTTGTGAAGCTCTCTGGAACTCCAGGGATTCCTTATCTAATGCCATCTGCTCTCTCTTGATCCTAAGCTTAGCTTTCTCAAACTCAAGCAGTCTGCATTTTATCCTATAAGAGGACTCCCTTCTCTTAGAAGTGGAGGTCCTATGAAAGACAGAGGTCCCTTTAATGTACCAGAATGATTAGACTCCAGAGAAGGAGATTTTTATCTTCTTGGCACACAACCAACCCTTCCAGGTGGGGTATAGAGAGGGCTACTGAGGCCTTCTCCCTCACCTTCAGGATGGTTTGGATTTTCCAGGTTAGAATCATCCTGATCCTCCTGGTCAGCTTCAGATTCTAGGTCATAGGTGTTATCACCGCTTGGCCTTTCCTTTTCTGCTGCCCCACCCAACATGCCTGCCTCATCAGACACTGGGGTCTATCTGAGATCATCTAACAGCAGAGCCTCCATGAGGCGATGAGTGTTTGCACTCCTTCCTGTCTTCAACTTCCTGGCTGTACACATATTTCAATTCCACGAATGTGAGATGGTCATACTTGGATGACAAGGAGCCACTGGCTTCAGGTCTTGAAGAAATACTAGTGTAGTGAGGTGTCACACCTACCTAACCTAGTGGGGGCTACTAGACTCTCTTGAGTTGGGGAAAAGGTGTGTGCTGGTCCCTTTGCTGACCCAACTCCAAGTTCAGTAGAACTTACTTTATTCTAGAATTGATTGATATGTACCTATGTACCTATAGTGGTTTTCAGTTAGTCACTCAAAGAGATTATCTGGTAAAGCAATAGCAAGCTTGAATTCAACCGCTGCACACCAATGTGAGAAGTTGACCTGGTATATGCTGTTCACTAGTTATAGTGGGCGCCTTCTACCAGTCCGAACAACCCTTATTGATGAATAGGTTTAAAGACAACCTTTATTGAAAGCTATCCTAGTGGTAGCTATGGAGAGCAGCCTTCAGGCTAAGTCTTGAAGGAGTGTAAAGCAGCTTGGTTTACTAGATTATAACCTCTTGAATCACTAAATGAAAGGAGATCCACACAAGGTATATATAAAATATATGTATTTATTTTCAAACACTCACAACTAATCTCTTTGAGATTTGAGTCCAAGATACACAATAATATAATTCTAAAATGGCAGTAAATAGCACAATATACAATGGGCCCCAAGGGAGGACCAAACCATATACTAAGAAAGTGGTATAAGGAGCTTAGCGCGTGATCAAGATGGCCGCGTGAGCCTAGAGCTCCCGAGACCCTCGCTCCCTCCGGCAGATATCCTGTCTATTATCCTGCTTTTGACGCCCGGAATATTGGAGGGGAGCCGTTGCTGAGGCGAGAGCCGTTGTCCGGATCGAAATCGCCCACCGGAGACCGAAGTTGTACTGCCTGGAAGTTTGTGGCCTACTCCCCGGAAGGTGCCCGGGACTTGCGTTGGCACAGTGCCCGTGCGCTAATTGAACAACAGCGGCCGTGCGAGGGGCGAGTCGTCGGAAGGAAGGTGTCCTCACTTTCACTTTCGCTTTCCTGTCTCCACCGCGCCCGGGCCTGGACGTGGGTAGCGCCAGTCACTGGTTGCATGGTTGTCTACTCTGTATGGGCAAGGAGATTGTCTCCGCGGCAGATTGCGATGTCGAGCAAATCGGACGCCGAAAAACAGAAGCCCAAGAGTACCAGGCGGGGAGGCTACACCCAGACTAACAACATGGACCGCTATGCCCACCAGAAGGGGTCACCGGGCGGATCGGGACAGACACTGGAGGCCTTGAAGGACGTGTCGCCCCCCTCCGCGGAACCAACCCTGCAAGATATCATGGGGGCCATCGAGGGGATGAAGTCCTCTATCGGGCAACAATTTGAGACCCTGGCGCATAAAGTGGACGCCATATCGATCGACGTCAATCTGATTCGGGCAGACCTGGGGAAAACTAATGAGCGGGTTCAGTCCTTGGACCTCAAGACTGCAGGCCTCCTGGGCGACGTCTCCGGCCTTCAGCTGGAAGTCCGTACCTTGCGGACTGCAAATGATCACTTTGCCCAACGGTTGGAAGAGTTCGAAGGCCGTGCAAGGCGCAATAATGTGCACATTATTGGGGTCCCGGAAAATTCGGAGGAATAGTCGGTGGACCTGTTTGTGGAGGACCTGGTGGTGAACCATCTGGCGCCCAAAGGCCTTAGTAAGTTCTTTACTGTCGAAAGGGCCCACAGAGTCCCTGGCGGGAGGCCCAGGGTGGGGGCCCCTCCGAAGCCGATTGTCGCCAGGATCTTTAACTTCAGGGACCGGGATGTCATTCTGCAAGCATCACGGGTGTCCGTCCCGGCGCTATTCCAGAACACCACTGTAAGTTTCTATCCGGACTTTACCCAGATGGTACAGAAGCAACGACAAGGCTTCCTGGCGGTCAAGAGAAGGCTACGAGAGATGGGACTGAAATACGCCATGCTCTTCCCGGCCAGGTTGCGTGTGGTGTTCGAAGAGCGGACTTTCTTTTTTGAATCACCGGACATGGTCGGAGATTGGCTGGACACATTGCCCCAAGGACGGACTAGCGTGGAACGCTCCGGTGGAGCAGACGGTGGCGGTGATGAACAATGAGCCAGGACTTAAGTACTAGATCGCCGGTTCCCCCGGGAGGGTGACAGTCCGGGGGGTAGCGGGGGCAGTATGGGAGCTTTTTCCTCCTCTGGGGTTCTTTTTGTAGATTAGTCTTTGTATGGGGCGACAGGCACACTGCAAGTTGGGGGGCATTTTAGAGCTTACGCAGGGGTGCCGGGTGGGGGGTGGATTGGGGTTGTTGTTGGGGTTGTTGTTGTTTTTGGATATGCAAGGCGTAAGGATGCAAGCTTCTGTGACTCTAGTGCGGTTCCATGCGGGGGTGGTGGTCTCCTTACATGTTGGGATGGGGGGTAGGGGCTTAAAAATACTCAGTTGGAATGTAAATGGCTTGGGGGATCGTATTAAGCGTGGGATTGTCCTGCAATTTCTGAAGCGATGTACCCCTGATATTGTCTTATTGCAAGAGACGCACTTGATTGGTAACACGTGCTATGCACTCAACAGGAAAGGCTACAAATTTGTCGCACACTCCGGGTTTTCCTCGGGGTCTAGGGGGGCTGGAATACTTGTCAGGTCCTCCCTGCCATTTGAGGTCGACTCCACTACTGTTGATGATAGGGGACGCTTTGCGGCTGTAGCGGGGAGGTGGGAGGGCAGGACGCTGGTCCTGGTGTCGGTTTATGTCCCTCCTGCACTGCAATCTTCCACACTTGCGGACTTAGAGAGGACTTTGTTGGATCTCCCAGAGGGAATGTTGGTGGTGGGTGGCGACTTCAATGCGGTTGGCTCCGGATTGCTTGACAGACACCCGCCAAGGAGCTCGGGGGGGGGCTCAGAAGTGGCTTCCGGACTTTGTAGATACCCTTGGTCTGGTTGATTGTTGGAGACTACTGCATCCCACACAGCGGCAATACACTTTCCACTCCGGGGCGCATGGCAGTCTCTCCAGAATTGATTATGTGCTTACCCTAGCTGCACACGCCTCCTTTGTCTCTGAGGCCAGGCACATGGCACGGGGTATTTCTGACCATTCGCCGGTGTGGATCTGTATGGATGTTGGTAGAGGAGTGGGGGGTAGGGTGGCCCCAATTAACCCGTGGTATTTCAGGGACCCTACGACTCGTAGTGCTGTGCTGAAGGCGGTCGATCGTTATTTCCAGGAAAATCTCGGCTCGGTCACGTCGGCGGTGTCTTTGTGGGAAGCGTTCAAAACAGTGCTTAGGGGAGAGGCCCTCTCCTTGATAGCAGCGGCCAAGCGTCGGCGAGACGCGGAGGTCGCCCAGATTGAGGCGGAGATCGCGGATCTGGAGCTGGCATTGGAGGGGGAGGTCATGGCGGCGGCGCTGCACAATTTGACCCTTAAGCAGTCGGAGTACAAGGCCCTTGTGACGGACGCGGCCAAAGCCATTAGTAGGGAACAGCGGGGCCGTCTGTACGACGTCGGGGACAAGGCCGGGAAATTAATCGCGTGGCTGGATAAAAAGGAGCGGGTCAATCGTGTTGTGCCGGACCTCGTGACGGAGGATGGCGTCGTTGTCGCGGAGCCGGATGGCATAGTCCAGTGCTTTGCGGACTACTTCCACACGGTCTATACCTCCATGTCGGACAGGCCAGTGGGGAATTCATGTGAACTCCTGCGTGATCTTGCTTTGCCTTGCCTTTCCGACATAGACAGGGACGATCTTGATGGCGATATCACAGTCGACGAAATCGCGGGGGCTATCCGTTCATTGCGTTCGGGCAAGGCCTCGGGCCCGAATGGCCTGCCAATTGAGTTCTACAAACTCCGGCCGGATAAGATCGCTCCGCATTTGCGAGCTATGTTCGTGGAGGCACGGGAGACGGGATGCCTCCCACGCGACCAGCGCCTGGCAACAATCGTGGTCATACATAAAGATGGTAAGCCCAGGAACAGGTGCAGCTCATATAGGCCGATCTCGCTCCTTAATGCCGAGCCGAAGATCCTCGCTAAAATCCTCGCTAACCGTTTGGTCAGGGTGATCGGCGATCTGATCCACCCTGACCAATCCGGTTTCATCCCACATCGTAACACCGCGTTGAACCTTAGGCGCATCCACGGAGTGATCGCAAGGGTGGGGACGATGCGGGAGCCGGCCATTGTGGCAGCGCTCGACGCAACGATGGCTTTCGATATGGTAGAGTGGGAATACATGTGGGCTGCGCTTGCGAAATTCGGCTTCGGACCCGGATTTGTGGGCTGGGTGAGACTATTATATGAAGGACCTCTCGCTAAAGTCGCGGTCAACGGTAGGGCGTCCCGTCCCTTCGAGCTGGGAGGGGTACCAGGCAGGGCTGTCCTCTGTCGCCGCTGTTGTTTGCTCTTGCTCTCGAGCCGCTGGCGGCCTGGATACGATGGCACCCAGATGTGAGGGGGATTCGCTGGTCACCTGACCACGAGGACCGCATCTCCCTTTATGCCGATGATATCCTGCTCTATCTCACTTCGCCCCGGAAGTCCCTCATAGTTGTCTGCGGCATTTTGACTTCCTTCGGGAGGAATTCGGGACTAACCATTAACTGGGGGAAGTCATATCTGTATGCCCTGTGTGGAGACGTCCCGGTTCCCTCGCGAAATTGCCCGATCCAGATCGCCCGGGAGGGTTTCATGTATCTTGGGATTTATATCTCTACCGACCCAACGGTACGGTACGAGAGGAACCTGGTCCCTCCGTTGGCGCGCTTGCGGCGGGATGTAGCGGGCTGGCGGCGGCTGCCGCTTTCCCTCCTTGGCCGTGCTGTGCTATTCAAAATGATGTCTCTTCCCCGTTTTCTCTATGCCCTGCAGAACACCCAGGAGCTGGTTCCGGCCAGCTACTTTCGGGAGGTTGAGAGTCTCCAGCGCTCGCTGCTGTGGGATGGCCGTCCGCGTATAGCGATAGCAAAACTAACTCTTCCTTGGTACGACGGGGGTATCGCGCTTCCCGACATCAGAAGATACTATTGGGCCTCCCAACTGAGTGCGATCAATCATGGAGTCTACGGCCCGGCGCTTAGCCCTGGCTTTGCTATGGACCGGTGGTTGCTGCGTGGGGGTGGCTACTATAGAGCACTTTACTCGAGGCCCCCGGCTGGGTCCCTCACGGGGCCGACCGGGGTGGCGGTGAATGTGTGGAAGACAGTCACGAACTCGTTGGGCTGGAAAGATAGGCTCACCCTCGCCACTCCGTTGTATGACTCCGATATGCTGGGGAAACTTTGGCACTCTAAGGGATTCGAGAAATGGGATCTGATTGGCATCTCCAGGGTGGGTGACCTGCTGGCCAAGGGGCGGATTAAGTCGTTTGACGAGCTACGGACGGAATATGCGCTGGAGGGCACGGAATATTTCCGGTATGCACAGGTGCGTCATGCGCTGCGGTCGGTACTCGTTGAGGGGGAAAAGGTGCCTGAGTCCTCTCCCTTGGAGGACCGGATCCTGGACGGCCATATGCTGGAGAGCACAATCTCCCTAATCTACAAAAAGCTTGTGAACGTCCGGACTGACCTCCTCCTGGGGGTGCGGGATCAGTGGACTAGGGACGGCCTTGAGCTGGACGATGAGGATTGGCAATACGCCGTCTCCTCTCCTAAGGAGGTCGCGATCCCCGCCAGACTACGGCTGGTCCAGCTTAAGATACTGCACAGAGTTTATGTCACTGGGCCCCGGCTGGTCCATATGGGTTTTTCCGAGGATGGGCTATGTAAGAGGGGCTGCGGGATGGTGGGCACCTTTCTACATATCATATGGGAGTGTGGTGTGATTGCGGACTTTTGGAAGCGGATTCACGTTGTGATGCAGGAGGTCACGGGTATTGTACTGCACCCAGAGGCGCGGCGCTGTCTTTTGAATGTGTGGGGTCCTACAGATTATGACGCAGCGCAGACTCAATGGGCGACCCTAGGCAATATGGTGGCTAAGCGAGATATAGCACGACTGTGGGGCTCTCACAGCCCGCCCACCCTGGATGCATGGAAGGACAACATGGACTGGAGCATGTTTCGGGAGAAAACGGTGTATAGTGCACGGGGGAGGCCTAAGAAATGGCATAAGGTATGGGGAAGTTGGAACCAATATAGGGGGGGCATATGTCTGCCTCCTGCCATTGAGCCACCAGAGGAGCAACTTTCCCCCTAGCCTCACTTCCGACTTGGGTCTTTCTGATGCACCTCCGTTAGAATGTTAGCGCCTCTGCTTCTCCCTCATCCTCCCGATCGGTGGCTTTGAATTTGTGGTGTATACTGCCTTGCTTGTTGTGTTTATTGTAGGTAGTTTTCAAAAATGAAACCTTTGTCTTTATCCTGCATTAGAGCTATGGAGGACTTCATGTGTTGACTGATTAGCTGCCGAACCTCCGGGATGTCGGCTGAATAGCTGTGTATCTGACTTATACGAATAAAGGTTTAAAAAAAAAAAAAAAAGAAAGTGGTATAAGAACCACGACTTGACTAGACACAGTGCCTAGAGCACGTAGAATCGCTGGGACCCCAAGGAACCACCCAAGGTAGTGACACGGGAGACCCACGGGGGACGCGTGCAGTGTGAGAACACAGGCACGAGCCCTGTATTATTCTATGGGAAAGTCGTGGTTGGAGTTTTAGAAGTTAAGGACACTTAGGAGAGGACTTTGAGCAAACCCCTTTTGAGTTAGGGGTTTCTAGGGACAACACCTATGGGAGAATTGGAGTACTCGAGTTACCTCACCCAGGGAAGCCGGGTTCATAGGTGTCAAATGGTGTCAGGAATCATCTTTGATTTCAATGGTGATCTGCTGCAAAGTGCTACTGCCGGGAAGAAGAAAAGTTTCCGGTGTGATCCAAGCCTGGATCGAAGATCAGAAGAACCTGAAAGCAGAGGGTACAGAGTCTGGGTCACTTGCCAGTGACCAGGGGCACGATAGACGAATGTCCACCGATGTCGGGTGTTTCAGGTGCAAAGAGGTGACGCTTCACACTGCAGCCACGAAAACCAGGAGGTGTCGATGACAACCAGGAGCTGGATTCAAGCTGTACCACAAAGGTTGTTGAGTGCTGTGGTGTCAGTGCTCAGATTGAACCCAACAAGCCTTGGCAACAGCAACCCACGCAGGAAGAGAAAAGTTTGCTAGGGGTTCTGGTTCCAGGGTCCCCACGAGTGCTACGGGTCTCAGCTTTGCTGGAAGCTTGGGAAGTCTGAGAACCCACCTCTTGTGATGCAAATTCTTCGGAGTCCGGCAGGAGCTTCAGAGATGCAAACCGGTCAGATGTGTCTTAGGTGCCTGCCTTGCAGGGGAGTAACTCCTTTACTCCAAGGGAGACTCTTCAGTCAGCTAGCGCCTTGTAGATCGTCGAAGATCCCGGATTATGTATCAGAGTGTCGTCCCGGTAAATCTAAAGTCCTGTAGCCAGGGGTTCCTATCTTATACCCAAGGAAAGGGTGGGGCAAACTCTAGGGACCCACCTATGGGAGGTTCAGGAAAGAGGGGTGGCTAGACCCATTTTCTTTCTCCAGTTTCACGCCAGAGCAGGGGCTGGCAGCCCCTGCAACCGGTGTAAGCTGGACTATGCACAGGGACACCAAATGTGGCCCCAGTGCAGACATCAAAGTACTCTTGGAGTGCACCCACCCAGCCCAAATACACTAAAGCCTGTCTGGGAGGTGGTGACACCTCCCTGTGACAGGAAACCTATTGTCCAGGCCTCCCCTGCCAGAGTTTCGTCCAGCAGCAGGAGGGCAGACTCATGTCTGTTGCTGCAGCATCCATTTTGTGATGCCAGGGTCTGTTAAGCTGGTACCGGGTATACCGGTGCTGTCATGTTTCTCCCTCTAGTAGGGTGGAATCATACCTCCCCCACCAGTTACTGGAATAGGGGTATGATACGAAAGTGTTTGACACCAAACACGACATGTTTCCATGCAGCCATCCCAAAGTTAGCATTTACCGCAAGGTTATAATGCACTTAAGAGTATATGGGTTGGCTGCATCACAAGCAACCCCGGAAAAAATGTTCCAAAAGCTGCAGAGGGTCTCTGCTCATGCATGGGCACCCTCTCACATGAAACCCAGCACCCTGCCTTCTGGATTGTTAAGGCCTGCCATAGGGGTGACTGATAGGTGTACATGTGCTGTGATGTGGAGGTATATAGGTAACCTATATACCCAGGCTGCATGAGCAGGCCTGTGGTGTCATTTTGGAAGGCTTCCCAGGGGTGGCATAATACATGGTGCAGCCCCTTGTAGGCCTCTGGGGTACCTATGCCCTGGGTACATAGTATACCATATACTAGGGACTTATACGGGTACCCCAGAATCCAATCTGGAGTGTGCCTAAAGTACTGGTAATCAATTTAGAGAGGAAGCCGCTAGGCTGGGGTCCTAGCTAGCAGGGCCCCAGCCAGACTAAAGTCGAAAACAGTGAAACATCAGCAAAAAGTGGGGGTAACTATAAGAAGCAGATCCTTCTCTCCTACATCATGTTTGAAAGGTAATGATGGCACATTGAGTGAAGCATATGTGCACTATTAATGATGTTGTTGAAGCTTCATGGCTCAAAACTTTACCTCAGCACAGGTTGCCGAACTGATTGACCTTACCAGAGCCTGCAGTTTAACTGCATACATGAAAGTCACCGTTTTTACAGATAGCCAATATAGGTTTGGTGCTGTCCATGATTTGGGGAAATTATGGTCACAGAGAGGTTTCTTGGCCTTATCAGGAACACCAATCAGAAATGGCCTATATGTTAAGGATTTATAGAAAGCTTTACAGATGCCCGCAGAAATTGCAGTGGTTAAATGTGCAGCTCATCAAAGTGGTAATGGATACATTGTCATGGAAAATCACTATGTGGATTGAGTTGCACTGTACTGTGCTTTGTTGGCCTGCGCATTTAATGGAAATTTCACAAGTGAATTCAAAGAGGAAAGTTCATTTACAATGTTGATGAAAATCACTGACACTTGGGATGAATTAAAAAGAGTGCAAGAGAATGTTTCAGAAGCAGAACACAACAGTTGGAGCAGGTTGTGAGAAAAATGCAAACGACATTTGGATGTCAACTGTTGGAAGATCAGTGTTACCGGATAGACAGTTCTTTCCGATGACACAGTAAAATCATGGGTACACACACTTAGGTAGAAATTCCATGGTGAGACTTTTTCAGGCAGAGTTGGTTTAATTCCAGATTCTGAATGCTATCTGAAAAAACAATTTACAGATGTGTGATTTGTCAACAAATGAATGTAGGGAAAAGGTCACACGTTACACTGGTACAGATAGGGCGATCAGGTGGTCCTTTCAATAGGATGCAGATGAAATTCATAGAGATCCCGGCTTACAACGGTCTGAGATATGTCCTGGTGATAGTGTGGGTATTCCCGAGATGGGTGGAACCTTACCCAACTAGAAGAAATTACAGTCTCACTGTACCAAAGCTGTTATAAAGAGAATTAATACCCAGGTATGGAAGGCTGATTTTACTCTTGTCAGATAATGGAGCCCATTTAAATAATGTGGTTCTGAAAATGATCTGCACAGCACTAAAGATTGAATAGAAACTACATTGCAGCTAAAGACCTAGAGCATCAGGAATAGTAGAACAGGTCAATGGAATCATAAAATCCCGATTGACAAATGTTTGTGCTTCAACATCTTAGAATGGGCCTGATGCACTACCCTTGGTGTTAATGAGCATACAAAGTACTCCAGACAGGAAGACAGATTTGTTGCCACATGAAATACTGATGGGCAGGACCATGAGGTCACCTGCTGTTCCTGCAAATGTTCTATTGAATATGCTTGATGACATTATTTTGGATTACTGCAAAGGATTGGCTGATGTGGTCCAATTTATCTCTCATCAGGTTTCAGCTGCAACACAAGATCCACATCAAGAAAAGTGCCACAACCTCAGTCTTGGTGATTGGGTCGTGATTTAGAAGAATGTTTGGAAGTCTTGTCTAGAACCAAGGTGGAGAGGCCCCTTCGAGATAATTCTGACAACAAATACTGCTGTCAAGTGTGCTGGAATTCTGAACTGGATTCGTGCATCTCACATGAAGAAATTGAGGAATCCAGAGGAAGCAATTGTGGTCTGTGATCCTGAAAGAGGAGCATTGATGACTGCACCACCACCTAAAATACCAAAAAGACCAGTAGCACTGTTGCGGGTACATCAGCAAGAAGAGAGGGGTGAAAATCAGCAAGTTGAAGGACAAGCTCAAGTGTCTGAAGTCACACAAAGTTTAATGCTGCACAATTGTGGAACCATCTACCTATTGATATCCGCCTGGAACTTAACCACTTGACCTTCCGAAAGCAACTTAAAACGTATCTGTTTCCTTAAGACTGTCCGTAGTTGAAAATGCACCGCTACTAGCGCTGGGATGCTCCTGAGTAGCCTTACGCTCTAGAAATGCCTTTTCATTCATTCATTCAAAGTAGTGTCGAAGTCCCTATCAAAAAAGAGGTAGAGACTGATCCTTGGGCAAGAGTCGAACAGTGTGACTTGAAGATCCAGGTGAAGGAACGAGTACTGGGTCAAGAAGAACAAATCACAGAGCTGTAAGGCCACAAAGTTATGAAAAATGAAACTTGGAAATATAGGTCTTCAGTAGCTCACATACCAGACAATATACCTGAAGAAACCAAGTCCAGTGATGAAAGTAGCATTAAGCACAGTCAATAAACACTGAGAAGACTGAAAAAAGCAAAAGTACTCTGTCAAAGATACTCCACATCTAAATGGTCATACTATGTGAATAACGCCCCGAATGTTACTTTGTAAGATCTATGTAATGTGAATCCTGAACTGTTTGAATCCCCTTAAAAAGGATTAAAGAATTTGGCAAAAGAAGAAAGAGACATTACAAGAACTGATTGAAAGAAAATATCAGAACTGTGCCTGTTAGAGGTTTGTTGTTTTAGTTATTTGTTATACAGAAGATCAACCTAGGCCTGAGTGAGCTGTAGAAGGGTCCGGAAAACATTTTAGAAGAACACTAAGTAGGGTTAAGGATTGTCTAAACTACAAACAATTTAAATAAACTAATGCTGAAAGAAAAAAGAAAGAAAGAAACTGTTAAGATGTACTTGAGGAAAATGTGTTGCATTAGAAACAAGTGTAAATATATCAAGTGCTCCATTTTCATAATAGCACTAATAATGATTAGCATAGTGTTGATACGATGCTTAACCCAAGAGTCAAAACTCAAAACAAAGAACTCTGCTGAACCGCATACATATATTAGTTAGGAAGATCAATAAAGTCTTCTTTTATTAGTTTCAATAAAGATGATTTCCCCACTAACATTTACTCTAGGTCAGTACTAGAATACACTAATGCTATGGATGCAAAGGACCACATGCCTTCATCATATGCTATTGCATGCAGCTCTTAATTTCATTAGTTTAAAGATCAGGACATTTGAATATATTTATTTTCTAATTCATTAACACTTTCTAGAGTGCCTCTAGTAGAAGATATGAATTTACATATGCTAGCAAAGGGAATGGACACATCTTGCTTCGTATTACTTCTTTCCACACAGACCTATAGATAGGTTGAAGGCTTACAGGAACAATCTAACATGCTTGATGTTACCGATGTAAAAAGTGTTTATAATGGCTTTAGAGGAGCAACACATTAACATAACATGCGCAAATGATAAAGATAATGATGTTTTGAAGAATGTTTGGAGAAAGGAAGACAATGAGTACAGAAATAAAATGGTTTACCCAAAATTAAGATTCGACAGCCAACACAAAGGGAACATTTGCATGCACAGAAAAAGGACACCAAAACGAGACTGACATGTAGGAATTAGTAGTTGTGAACACATCTTCGAATTGACAGTAAGTGCTTGGCAAATTTTACAAGGAGAAGAAAATGCAATTCCTAGTGTTTATTACATTTGTAAACAGAATGCTTAATTCTTTTTGCCCACTAATTAGGAAAGTATTTGTTATTTAGGCATACTAATTCCAAAAAAATACCAAGTACAAAGCTTAAACTCATTAACCATGACACTAGCACATAGACATAAACAAAATGCAAAAACAGGAACCGGATTAGTGGGAGACATATTTGTCGCAATCATTCCATCGGTAGGAGTGATCCTAAATGACAAATATATTTGAAAATTATCTTTTGTTGACAAAATGGCAACAAGTACATCTGAAGCTTTGCTTGTAGTTAATACAGAGTTAGTTGCTATACAATCCATGGTTCTTCAGAACCGACTTGCTCTAGACATTTTACTCGCAGAGAAAGACGAAGTCTGCAAAATGCTTAATTTAACTCACTGCTGTTCATATGTACCTGATGAATGAAAGAAAATAGAAAGATTGCAAAGAATATTTTAAGAGTAGAACCTGAATTATATGAGTTGGAAACACCTAGGGGTCCATTAGGATGGTGGGCAGATGGGCGCCGCCGGTCAACCGCCGGACCGGCGGCGGCCATCTGCCCGCGATCAAAACCTGGAAAACCGCCTGTCCGATTAGCATAGTGGTTGTGACCGCGCCAGTGTGATTTTCCGCCCGCTACATATCTACCGGTCGCAGTCCACCCGCGTGCCTGGCAGGCGGAGCTGGATCGCTACAATTGTGGCAGATCAGGGCCAGGCACCGCCGGCATGATTATGATACCGGCGGTAGCCAGCCTTTCTGCTGCGGTGGAACCGCAATGGAAAGGGTGGCGGAAACATGTTCCGGGAGCCCATTGTGGGCCCCCAATGTGTTGGGAGGGTGTGGGTACACTGGGGGGTACCCCCTACATTACCCTGTGCCCAGTGGCAGGCACTGTGCAGTGCCTGCCATGCAGTGCAGGTAGATGCAGGACATGCTCCTTTTAACATCGCGGTGGAAAGGAAGCAGAGAAAGTTGTATGAATAAGATTTTGTGTTAACATTTACCTTTCTTGGTTTGTCTTCTGTGTTTTGTTCCATCCTCAAACTAAAAAACCGGAAAGGGACGTCAAAGATGGAGATGAATGGCAGACTTGAGATCTATCTCAGTGGCAAAGTTGCAAAGTAAGAAGTTGCATTTTCTGAGAATAAACAAAAATGTAACCTTTTTTGCATATTTGCTACTGTGTTACTTGGGTAGACTCCATTGCCTCACACCTTTGAAAAATAAGTGCAAAAAGATAGATGGAAGGTATTTTTAGATTAAGTAATCCAACAGAAGTTCCACATTAATAGTTTAAAGACTCCTTTCAGGAAGAAAGTTGTATGGGAATGTGAGAATATGCAGTCTTTGCATTCTGTGGTAGCACATAGGTTCATTTGATCTAGGAATTTCAGTGTTCTTCATTTTCCCGACTGGCCCTGAAGATGGCAGTGATGTAGTTTCACAGACTAGGGATCAATTTTTCATAGTATAGGGTTGTATTACAAATAGGCAATAGATAGCGAGGGCTAGAGTCAATTGAGCAGGCCTGTATGTCAGTGAGCAGGATAGGTGTCCAAGACTGGCCAGGGGAATAGGTTCAGTGCCTCAGTTTTGAAGGAGTGAGTCACATGAAAGCTGGAGTTTCAGAAGCTGACATCACTCCTGAGGATGAGCTTTCTTTGACTGGCTTTGTCTGGTGAATGTCCTTCAGCCCACGTCGACTCGAGTGTAACTGAGAGGTGCTCAGGTGTGTGTGCGGGTGGCTGGGATGGGAGGAGGGATACTCACACTGGGCTGTTCAAGTAACTGAGGTTAATTCTCTCAGGAATGCATGCCACTATCATCTCCTAGACTAGTGGGTGGCCTGGATCCTTGTCTAAAGTGAGAATAGCAAGTGGACTTCTTGACCAAGCCATTACATATGATTTACAAACCTGCCCAGGTAGAAAAACCAGGGTAGCTTCAGCTTAGACTATTAGAAGAAGCTATGCCTACAGGAATAAGCATGAACCTTTCAAGTGCTTAGGCAGCCCAATCCAGAGGTTCATGGCTATCCAACAGAGCTTCACCCTCAGGCGGAAGTGAGGAAGAAATACCTCCTAGGTGTTCTTTGATCCCTGTTAAGAAGCCCATGAACTATCTTTGTCCATTGAGTAGCCTGACTATTAGCTTATATGTTGGTTGCTGTTTCAGGGTTAGTGGGTTACTAATATTTTCAGTTTAGAGTGTGCTACAAGCCTCTCCCCTTTAGCAGCTTGCACCAGCGGAGGCTTATTCCCATTTGCCTTGAAGGATAGGAATGAATACAGGTATGAGTGAATCCACTGAGTGTGAGAGAAAGATTAGAGTCAAGAACTCCAAAAGTGACATGGTTCTATTCTTATTGGTCTTGTGCATTTGGCTCTCCTGAGCTGGATAACTGTTATGTACAAGACAGGGTTTATGTCTATCTAATCTGTAATGAATGACATTATTTACAGTTTTGCGACTGACCCACCATTCCCACAAGTCAGCAGAGGGATTTATTCACCTGCTAATGCAGAAGACTGACTGCTATATTTAGAGATCTAGGACAGATTAAATGGGATTACAATGCGTCCAGCAGAGCTAAAGCAGAAACTCCACTGAAGACATTTAAGTTTTGCTCAGTTGCCACCATGTTTAATGCAGCCACTCAGCAAAGTTTTCTGCTCTTCAAAAACAAACTGGAATAAAAGACTTTTCTATGACAAGTAGGGAGTTTTCTTCCAGTGTGTGTGTGGGGGGGGGGGGGGAATTCTTTTGCTTCCCTGTTTGTGACCACTAAGATTCCCATAACATGCAAAACTAACATGACATGACAGCAGCAGACAGGTTTGGGGAGAAAATTACTCTCAGCTGAGATGTCACTGCATTTTCTGTTGAAACTAGTGGACCACTGCTGCTAGCAAAAATTAGGTGAATTTTGCAGGACTTCGCCTCTGTAATAAAAAATGTGCACAGGCTTATGGAATACACTTTGTAACATTAAATATTTGCAAGTCCCTGAAAATAATACCCTTTTAGGTGTACTCCCATAGCGTTGCAATAGTACGTTTATAGTACACCCTTATATTTATGATTTCAAAGGTTTCAAACGGACAAGAAATGAACCAAACATGCACTAGGTGCACCTGAAGTTAAAATTTTAAGTCAACTATATATCATCTTTGAGATTAAAACCTGATTTTTTGAACCTGTTTGAATATCTTTTGTGACAAAACTAACAATTTGCAATTGAAATTGTAGTGAAACATATGATGGTAAAAGTTGAAACAGTCCTATTATTGACTGACGCGTTTCAACCTCACGGTCTTCGTCAAAATCACGCCGTAACCCAGAAGTGGCATTTTTGCTAAACATAAAAAAGATATGCAAGCAAGGGAGTCTCCAATAAATAGAAGACAGAGTCTCAGTCACGTGATCAACATTTTACATTTTCAGTGTCAATCTCAATTCATCACATACCATAATTGATGTGAAATGATAATCCATATATATATATGTAACAATTATGGGGGTACCATGGTTACAAAGATATAATAGTGGCTCGCTTAACCACGCACTGCCACTGTCCAGAGAAGGGGAATCATGGTACTGTGTGTGTAAAATGCCGATCACGTGAATGGAGTCTGTCTTCTATTAATTGGAGACTTTTTTGCTTGCATATGTTTTTTATGTTTCGGAGTGACTTTGACGAAGACCGTGAGGTTGGAACGCGTCAGTCAATAAAGTTTTTGTTTCCATGAATCTTGAGGGCGACTCTGCCTTATGGACGCAGGACGTAAGAACTTTCAAATACAATAGTGGGTCCAGTGCCCGCCTGTCAGCACCAACCCTGCCTGGTGGAAGCGGTCGGAAGAAAGGCTGGGAACACTTGCAATCCATATATATATATGAACTGAAATAATCAAAATAAAAGAGAATCTCTTTTAATTTCAAGCGGAGTCCCTGTGTTGGTGTCCCGGAACTGGATGGTAACTGGAGTTGGTGTTTATACATATATATATATATATATATATATATATATATATATATATATATATATATATATATATATATATCTCACCAGACGACCACTCTTGTTCAAAAGTAATCCAAGGACACAGCGGGGTACTTGACGGGAAACTTTTATTCACATGATGGTTCCAGCATGATGCATTTCGGCAGTCTCGCCTTCTTCTAATGCTGTTTGCCATCAGAAGTCACCTCCTCCCCCATTTTGAATATACTAGAGCGCTCCCATTGGTGGAAGGCCTGCTTGCCCTGCTGCAATCAAAACAGCAGTAGTTTAATGTTCAACTACAGCTCCCAGCATGCACTTGATGGAGTAAGTACAGCAGCAGGAACGGATACTGTTCATGGGAGCGCGATTGCTCAGCAAAAGGGGGGCCGTGTAGCAGCTGCTGACTCCAAAATTAACCATGTCCAAAGCCCCCTCAAGTCCCCAACGCCGAGCCCCAAGAGTCAGAACAAACCGGGCCATGAAGCGAGAGGGAATCAACCCGCCTCCCTGTGAAGTCCCAGGCTGCCATTGACAGCGGCCACTTGCCTGGTCTGTTCCTGAGGCGGTCCTGGGTTAATCAATACCTTGATAGAGTACGTTTTTACCAGCAAGACCCAATACGTGTGCAGAGCGGGTCCTTGTATCGCGCTGCTGGCAAACGCAAAAAATATCACCAGCCGATCACTCTTGATCAAAAGTAATCCAAGGACACAGCGGGGTACTTGATGGGAAACTTTTATTCACATGATGGTTTCAGCATGATGCATTTCGGCAGTCTCGCCTTCTTCTGATGCTGTTTGCCTTCAGAAGTCACCTCCTCCCCCATTTTGAATATACTAGAGCGCTCCCATTGGTGGGAGACCGGCTTGCCCTACTGCAATCATAACAGCTGTAGTTTAATGTTCAACTACGGCTCCCAGCATGCACTTGATGGAGTAAGTACAACAGTAGGAACGGATACTGTTCATGTGAGTGCCGGGATTGCTCAGCAAAAGGGGGGCCGTGTAGCAGCTGGTGACTCCAAAATTAACCCTGTCCAAAGCCCCCTTAAGTCCCCAACGCCCTAGCCCCAAGAGTCAGAACAAACCGGGCCGTGAAGCGGGAGGGAATCAATACGCCTTCCCGTGAAGTCACAGGCTGGCATTGACAGTGGCCACTTGCCTGGTCTGTTCCCAAGGCTGTCCTGGGTTAATCAATACCTTGATATAGTCCGTTTTTGCCAGCAAGACCCAGGACGCTTGCAGAGCGGGTCCTTGTATCGCGCTCCTGGCAGACGCGAAAAATATCACCAGACGACCACCATTGCTCAAAAGTAATGCAAGGACACAGCGGGGAACTTGATGGAGAACTTTTATTCACATGATGGTTTCAGCATGATGCATTTCAGCAGTCTCGCCTTCTTCTGATGCTGTTTGCCGTCAGAAGTCTCCTCCTCCCCCATCTTGAATATACTAGAACGCTCCCATTGGTGGGAGACTGGCTTGCCCTGCTGCACTCACAACAGCTGTAGTTTAATGTTCAACTACATCTCCCAGCATGCACTTGATGGAGTAAGTACAGCAGCAGGAATGGATACTGTTCATGTGAGCGCCATGATTGCTCAGTAAAAAGGGGGGCCGTGTAGCAGCTGGTGACTCCAAAATTAACCGTGTCCAAAGCCCCCTCAAGTCCCCACCACCCGAGCCCCAAGAGTCAGAACAAACCGGGCAGTGAAGCGGGAGGGAACCAACCCGCCTCCCTGTGAAGTCACATTCTGCCATATATATATACACACATTCTCCAACAAAAGGTAGATTGCGCTGCACTCGCCAGGGGAGATCCAATTATTTATTGTTAGCCACCTCCCTCCAGCCAATATATACACACATATATGTTTGTATGTGTATATATATATATATATATATATGTTTGTGTACGTGTATATGTATATATATACATATATATACACACATATATATTTCTCTCAACATTGGTAGCTCACGAAGAAACGCATTCGAGCCTTCACGGGGTTACCAGCCTTTATTTGCAATCAGGTATGGACGTGTGATACCAGCAGGTAAGTAATGCAGCTTCCCCCAGTTCCGACGCGTTTCGAGTTTCCTCTTCTTCATGGGTCATAGAGGAAGTTCGTGCATGCTGCGGGCCAACCCCCTTAATAATCAAAAGTCCCGCCCTCAATAAGGCATTGCTGGGGCTTGTGGGAGTTGAAGTGCAAAAATGTCTGCAAAAATACAATAGTGGGTCCAGTGCCCGCCTGTCAGCACCAACCCTGCCTGGTGAAAGCGGTCGGAAGAAAGGCTGGGAACACTTGCAATCCATATACATATATATGAACTGAAATAATCGAAATAAAAGAGAATCTCTTTTAATTACAAGCGGAGTCCCTGTGTTGGTGTCCCAGAACTGTATGGTAACTGGAGTTGGTGTTTATATATATATATATATATATATCTCGACAGACGACCACTCTTGTTCAAAAGTAATCCAAGGACACAGCGGGGTACTTTACGGGAAACTTTTATTCACATGATGGTTTCAGCATGATGCATTTCGGCAGTCTCGCCTTCTTCTGATTCTGTTTGCCATCAGAAGTCACCTCCTCCCCCATTTTGAATATACTAGAGCGCTCCCATTGGTGGAAGGCCTGCTTGCCCTGCTGCAATCAAAACAGCAGTAGTTTAATGTTCAACTACAGGTCCCAGCATGCACTTGATGGAGTAAGTACAGCAGCAGGAACGGATACTGTTCATGGGAGCGCGATTGCTTAGCAAAAGGGGGGCCGTGTAGCAGCTGCTGACTCCAAAATTAACCATGTCCAAAGCCCCCTCAAGTCCCCAACGCCCGAGCCCCAAGAGTCAGAACAAACCGGGCCATGAAGCGGGAGGGAATCAACCCGCCTCCCTGTGAAGTCCCAGGCTGCCATTGACAGCGGCCACTTGCCTGGTCTGTTCCTGAGGCGGTCCTGGGTTAATCAACACCTTGATAGAGTCCGTTTCTACCAGCAAGACCCAGTACGTGTGCAGAGCGGGTCCTTGTATCGCGCTGCTGGCAAACGCAAAAAATATCACCAGCCGATCACTCTTGATCAAAAGTAATCCAAAGACACAGCGGGGTACTTGATGGGAAACTTTTATTCACATGGTGGTTTCAGCATGATGCATTTCGGCAGTCTCGCCTTCTTCTGATGCTGTTTGCCTTCAGAAGTCACCACCTCCCCCATTTTGAATATACTAGAGTGCTCCCATTGGTGGGAGACCGGCTTGCCCTACTGCAATCATAACAGCTGTAGTTTAATGTTCAACTACGGCTCCCAGCATGCACTTGATGGAGTAAGTACAACAGTAGGAACGGATACTGTTCATGTGAGTGCCGGGATTGCTCAGCAAAAGGGGGGCCGTGTAGCAGCTGGTGACTCCAAAATTAACCCTGTCCAAAGCCCCCTTAAGTCCCAACGCCCTAGCCCCAAGAGTCAGAACAAACCGGGCCGTGAAGCGGGAGGGAATCAATACGCCTTCCCGTGAAGTCACAGGCTGGCATTGACAGTGGCCACTTGCCTGGTCTGTTCCCAAGGCTGTCCTGGGTTAATCAATACCTTGATATAGTCCGTTTTTGCCAGCAAGACCCAGGACGCTTGCAGAGCGGGTCCTTGTATCGCGCTCCTGGCAGACGCGAAAAATATCACCAGACGACCACCATTGCTCAAAAGTAATGCAAGGACACAGCGGGGAACTTGATGGAGAACTTTTATTCACATGATGGTTTCAGCATGATGCATTTCAGCAGTCTCGCCTTCTTCTGATGCTGTTTGCCGTCAGAAGTCTCCTCCTCCCCCATCTTGAATATACTAGAACGCTCCCATTGGTGGGAGACTGGCTTGCCCTGCTGCACTCACAACAGCTGTAGTTTAATGTTCAACTACATCTCCCAGCATGCACTTGATGGAGTAAGTACAGCAGCAGGAATGGATACTGTTCATGTGAGCGCCATGATTGCTCAGTAAAAAGGGGGGCCGTGTAGCAGCTGGTGACTCCAAAATTAACCGTGTCCAGAGCCCCCTCAAGTCCCCAACGCCGAGCCCCAAGAGTCAGAACAAACCGGGCTGTGAAGCAGGAGGGAATCAACCCGCCTCCCCGTGAAGTCCCAGGCTGCCATTGACAGCGGCCACTTGCCTGTTCTGTTCTCAAGGCGGTCCTGGGTTAATCAATACCTTGATAGAGTCAGTTTTTGCCAGCAAGACCCAGGATGCTTGCAGAGTGGGTTCTTGTATCGCACTCCTGGCAGATGCCAAAAATATCACCAGACGACCACTCTTGTTCAAAAGTAATCCAAGGACACAGTGGGGTACTTGACGGGAAACTTTTATTCACATGATGGTTTCAGCATGATGCATTTCGGCAGCCTCGCCTTCTTCTGATGCTGTTTGCCATCAGAAGTTACCTCCTCCCCCATTTTGAATATATTAGAGCGCTCCCATTGGTGGGAGACCGGCTTGCCCTGCTGCAATCACAACAGCTGTAGTTTAATGTTCAACTACAGCTCCCAGCATGCACTTCATGGAGTAAGTACAGCAGCAGGAACGGATACTGTTCATGTGAGCGCTGGGATTTCTCAGTAAAAGGGGGGCCGTGTAGCACCTGGTGACTCCAAAATTAACCGTGTCCAAAGCCCCCTCAAGTCCCCACCACCGAGCCCCAAGAGTCAGAACAAACCGGGCCGTGAAGCGGGAGGGAATCAACCCGCCTCCCGGTGAAGTCACATTCTGCCAAATATATATACACACATTCTCCAACAAAAGGTAGATTGCGCTGCACTCGCCAGGGGATTTCCAATTATTTATTGTTAGCCACCTCCCTCCAGCCAATATATACACACATATATGTTTGTATGTGTATATATATATATATATATATTCAGCATCTCTTTCCCTCGGTACAGCCGCCGCTCACCAAACCAACGGGTGCGTCGTCTTAAAGGACCACCAAGGCAAGGTCCGCAATATTGTCTTTTTCTTTCTCGAACCGACAAAGGTTGACGACGCAGTGTTCTGACCAAAAATTTATTGGAACAGCTTAGGAGGACGCGTTTCGCCTGCCAAGCAGGCTTGTTCACCAATAGTTCAACCATTTTTGAAATCAGACATTTTAAATCACGATACATGAGTCACTAGTCACATGATAAGACTACAATTTCAGTGTGTTTGAAGACAGACTCGTAGTTCGTAATGATAAACAACTACTATTCTCGCCGTTAAATTCATATAACGGCACGTAAACAACTGTCACGCTATCTGCCATTCTAGTGTAGTGCTACTTTCTCAAATGAGCTAATTTAAGCATAGAGCAAATATACATAATTACATTTCTCATTTTTCAATAAAACTTTATCCAAAATTTGGCATCTTACTCGGTAAATCACAAACGATCATTCCTGAAAGGAGCCTAGCACAGGCATAAGAGTACTTATCTTTGCAGGTTAGGCTTTTTTGTCATCTATAATTCATTCACAATAAACTTTATACAAATAATTCTGGCATTATGGGATGTGTTCCCGTTGACATTTAAAGTCGCATACATATGAATGTGGCTTGTGCTTGAATATAGTATAACCCAAGTGGGTATGAATTCCACATTAAGTTAAGCATGTTGCTAGGCTTGGATTGTGCCCAAGTGGGCATACACTCATTTCTAATGATCCTTGTGAATATGATTCTAATACAAGTGACAAAATTGTTGCGTTTAACAAACAATCAACTTGAACTCCATAGTCGCATAAACACACGAAGTGTGTAAATCCTTCAAACCACCTTCCAATCTGTAGCTCCTCATGTGTTAAGAAAATGCTCAATAAAGTTAAAGACAAAAAAATAAAGACAAACAAAAGAAAATAGTTAAAACTGGAAATTGAGAGAGGTGTAGCAAGCATGACTTGCATCTTTGATTACCAAGTTTCATCTCAAATTAATGCCTCACTTTACAAATGAGTTAGCAGATCCTCTTCCATATTTAAACCCATAGGCGTTTTGGTGTTTAATTCGATAATGTAGCGCGATTCTAGTCTTCTAAGCTTTTTCTCTCGGTTGCCGCCTCTAATGCTGGGAGGCACGCAGTCGATGACAAAATAGCTTAGTTCCTGCGCATTCTTATCATGATATGCGTCGAAATGTCGTGCAACTGGGTACGTTTTGTCCCCATTTCTGATGGCTCTCAAATGTTGCAGGATTCTTACATGTACTGGGTGAATAGTGCTGCCCACGTATCGCAGGCCACAAGGGCACTGTAAAACGTAGACAGCATATTCTGTTTTGCACGACAAAAAACCTTTAATCTTTTTCTCTCTTTTAGAGAGTCCCGATTAATAGGATGAAGTATTTTTCCCATGATTGCAGGCCTTACATTTAATGCATTTTAAAAACCCTTCTTTTCTTTTTAGCCATGTGGATGATTTTGTGGCTTGCTGGTTTGGAATCATGTTGCTGACTAGCATCTGCTTAAATGATCTAGCTTTCCTAAACGTAATTGCAGGCCTTTTTTGTACTAGCTTGCCCAGGATTGCATCATTTCTAATAAGATGCCAGTGCTTGCTCAGAATGCTCCTCACCTGTCCATGCTGCCGGTTAAAGGACGTGATCATCCTTACTTGATTATTCTGTGTGTTATGCCGCTTAGTCTTACTCTTGCTTTAATGAAATAAAATGTCTTCTCGTGTTCTTTTTTTAGCTTGTTTGATAGAAGCCTGAATATATTCTTGTTTATAGCCCCGGGATTGGAAACGTTGTTCCATTTGTGCTAATTCAGAATCCAAGACTTTCTGTTTGCTACAATTACGGATGGTTCTGAGGCACTCACCATAGGGAATGCTTCTGATTAAATTCTGCGGGTGAAAACTCGTTGCGTGCAGCAGCGTGTTCCCCGCTGTAGGCTTACGATACAGTTTTGTATGAACTTTGGAGTTTTGTATATAGACAGTTAGGTCTAAAAAATTGACTGAACTGTTGCTAATACTGCTGGTAAATTTTAGGTTCAAAGAGTTTGTGGAAATGATTAGAATGGTTTAGTAGGCTGTGATGTAACAGAATCTTAGCCATGTCAGAATTCTATGTTTAACCAGTAATGCCTGTGAAGCTGAAAGTGGCTGTGTATTTATCTGCTCCATTAAACCTACTTCAATACTGCTTAAAAGGAGTGGATTACTACAAATTTGGCGACGAGCGATCTTGTGCAGGGGACAAGAAGCCAATCCTTCACCCCTGGAACGACACTAATTGGAAATTAGTGCTATTGGAAGATTTCTTCATTTGATTTTCGTGGATGAACTGTAAGTCTCCAGGTTTATACTTATTGTTGTCTACGAGTCAGGAGGAGGAGAGACTTGTGGAGACTTGTGAAACTTGTGGAGTACATACATATTTTAAAAAATATGTTTGTAGGTTCAACTGTGCTGCAAGGACTGTTTGGGAGCTCTTAATTTGATTGGCAGCGTGTTAGCGTGCCAGCGCCAGTGTAGCTTCATTTGCCGGTGGGTGAAGATTTCAATCTCATGGATTTATATGTATTATACATCCTGCGCGGCATTATCTAACTGCAGTGTTTCCATTCAAAAGTCAGCTCGAGCGGACGCGCAATCTTACCTGCTCGAGGACGGGTGCCTTCGCTGGTGTCTTCTGTGACGCATTTTCCATCGCAGCTTCCTTTTGGATATTGGGCGCACATATCCCCCATAAATAAAATCTAAAATGCGCTATGCCCCAACAACATGCAAGCGCCTCTTTTTCTATTGTCGAGTAAGATTTCTCCGCACCTTGCAACCTACGAGAAGCAAATCCAATTATGCTTTCATTCCCATCCGACACCTGCAACAAAACAGCACCAATTCCAACATTGCTTGCATCACTGATCAAAATCGATTTCTTCTTGGGATCAAAATGCCCCAAAGACGGTGCACTCAACAAACTAGCTTTTACATCACTAAATGCCTTCTCACACTCCAAATTCCATTCATACCTGACACCCTTCTTCAACAAAAGTCTCATAGATTCCACCAAATCCGTGAACTTTGGAATAAACTTTGAGCAATACTCAGCAAGCCCCAGAAAAGACTTCAACTCTTCCTTATTAATGGGACATGGAGCTTCCTCCACTGCCTTTACTATGCTACTTTTAGGTTTTATTCCCTCAGCAGAAATCTGGTGACCAAGATAATTCACTACTCCCAACCTCATTTGACACTTTTCTCTCTTTATCGTCAGGCCACATTTGGAAATTCTTTCCAAAACTTCTTCCATGATTTCATCATGTTCACGAAAAGATCTTCCAACAATCATAATATCGTCTTGGAAACAAAGTACCCTCTCCATACCTTTAAATATGTTCTGCATTACCCGCTGAAAAACAGCAGAGGCCGATGCCAACCCAAATGGCATCCTACAATACCGGAATGCCCCTAAAGGTGTAACAAATGAAGTTAATGGACGAGATTCTGGATGCAGGTTTACCTGATGATATGCCGAAGACATGTCTAACACACTAAAAACATGTCCCCCACCCATCATACTCAGCATCTCCCCAATATTTGGTAATGGCTGTCGATCAACCCAAATGTTCCTGTTCAGATCCCTCAAGTCAATGCATAGTCGAATTTTGTCACCATCCTTCGGTGCAACGACTATTGGAGACAACCATTCCGACGATTCAATTGGTTCGATCACCTTAGCATCTAACAGTTTCTCTAATTCTTTTTGAAGAGGTTCTCTCATCATGTGAGGTATTGTCCTTACTTTATGGACAATTGGTTTCGCATTGCTCTTCAAGATAATTCGATGCATGAACCCTTTTAACATGCCTAATTCATTGGAAAATACATGTGAATACCTCTTCATTAACATCTCTCCCCATTCATTACTTGTTTGAACTTCAGAAGATACATTTTCTGTGTTAGATTCAATAGCCATTACAGGCTCGACAGCATTTGGATCCAATTTAATTTTCAAGTCTTTTTGATGTCTCCATCCCAATAAATTGGATCCTTCATTAGTGACATACACCCTTCCATAAACTCCGTTTTTCTTAAAGATGATACTCATCCACTGCATTCCCAAAATATTGATCCTTGAACCTCCATAGCCTACAGCCTTAACATCAGAAGGTTGAAGTTGATTCATTTTTCCATCTAACTTTTCTTGAAATGCTTCCTTTGACACCAAAGTGAACAGACTACCAGAATCAGCTAATAATCTTACGGTTCCCTTTCCTAACGTAATTTCACAATGCGGTTTTTCAATCTTCTCAGTACTCTCCTTCTTCAGTTTCATAGGGTTATTATCAATATTCAAAATATTCTCTGAAACAGCCTTGTCTATCTCTTCTATTTCAAGGTGTTTATTTATTTCTATCCCATCAATAGTGAGAAATAGCTAATTTTCTTCTTCTCCATTCGCTATTTCCTTCACACTTACTCCCTGCACACCTCCTTTTGATCTGCACGCCTTTGCTAAGTGACCCCTTTTTCCACATACTCTGCATGTAGCATTCCTAGCTCCACATGCAAAGCTGGAACTTACATGTCCAGGACATCCACACCTATAACAAATTATAGGCCTTCTTTCACCTATTTTAGATGTAGCACTTCCATATGTTTTACTTGTCGTTTTTTTGAATTCTTTCTTTGCATCATTTACTTCTGCAGAAACTTCTTTTTCACTATTTATCGTTGTACTCACAGTAGTATTTTTCCCTTTATCAATTTCTCGCATCCAGTGATCAGTATCTTCCATACTCCTTGCAATTTCGATGGCCTCTTCCAAAGTAGGGTTCTTTGATAACAATTTTTGTTTTACAGACTTGTTATTTGTGCATCTGACTATCTGATCTCTTATTAATGAATCACAAAGAGCTTGGAATTCACATGTTATAGCTAACCCCCGCAAAGATGCGACATACGACACGATACTTTCATCAGTTTTTTGTATTCTGCAAAAAAACTTGTGTCTTTCAAAAACGACATTTATTTTTGGAGTGAAATGTTTTTCCAACATCTGAAGAGACATCTCATAAATGTTTACGGGTTGACCATCTCCCATGCCCAAGGATATCTCTGGTAAATCATCGTAAATTCTCCTACCTTCGACACCCAGATGATGCAAGAGAATTGCCTGTCTCCTCACCGGACCATATTTATCACCCCCAATTGCCAATAAATACGTAAAAAAAATGTTCTTCCATCTTTTCCACGGTATAGCAGGTTCACCTGGAACAGGTAAAAATTTTGGAGGTGCTGACATGGAGACATATTCAAGGGTGGTCGAGGTTTGGAAGGTAGTGTAACTCCTCGAATATCGAGATGGTTGTTATCTGTTTTAGAATACAATTTTGTTGTAGAGTATGTTCGCGGGAACAAAAATGTTATAGCCGATTGTCTGTCCAGAATGCCAGTGGAAGGGGATTCGTGTATGGAAGTTTTGGATGATTTAGTTTTGGATGTGGCAGCTGAATTTGCTGTTAGTAGAGATGAGTGAAAAGAAGCAATGGAGTCGGATTGTGAGTACAAACAATTGAAGGAATTCATTATCAATTGTTGGAAGAATTCTGAGGTGACAGCTGTACATAAGAAATATTTATCAGTAAAGGATGAACTTAGCTTACAAGGTGATAAAATACTGAGAAGGAATAAGATTATTCCTCCGATTCAATTGAGAACAAGATTATTGAGAATTGTGCACGAAGGACATTTGGGTAGGAGTTTGACTAAGCGGAGGTTAAGAGAGTCTTTTTGGTGGCCAGAAATGGATAAGGATGTGGAGGAGTTGGTGAAAGAATGTTATGCTTGTAGCAACAGTGATAAGACGCGAATTGTGAGAAAAGCTCCTTTGAAATGTGTTGATTTACCGGAAAAACCATGGGAGAAGTTGGCGTTGGATGTTTTAGGCCCGATTGAAAAATTAGGAAGTGGCAATCGTTATTTGGTAGTGTTGGTAGATTACCATAGCAAATGGTTTACGTGCAAATCAATGGGTGAAGTTACCACTACTAATGTGATCAAATTTTTGAAAGAAGTATTTTTGGAGGAGGGGGTGCCTAAAACATTGGTAACAGATAACGGTGTGCAATTGGTATCTTCAGAGATGAGTAGTTTTTTGAGTGGTCTTGGCATATCTCACAATAGGGTTGCCTTATTCCATCCACAAGCTAATGGACTTGTGGAGAGGGTGAATCGCATTGTGATGGGTAGTATTCAGCTTTCTTTAGCTAATGGTCTGTCGTGGAGGGATGAGTTGAGAAGAATGATGTGGGGTCATAGGATTACTCCTCATTCGGTGACAGGCATTTCTCCTTTTATAGCTTTGAAAGGTAGGGAACCGGGCACCAAAGAGTCTCCAATGTGGTTGAGAGAGAAAAGTCAAGTTTGGGTGGATAGAGAGGAAATGAAATCAAGAGCACAGGAATGTCAGTTTCGTAGGAAATTGGAGTTTGATCACAGGAAAGCTGTCAAGGAGATTGTGTTTCAGGAAGGTGATTGGGTTGTGATAAGAAGGTTCGGATTTGTGAAAAAAGGAGAAAGCAAATTCTCTCAACCACATAAAGTGGTATCTGTGAATGGTACTGTGGCTTTATTGGATGATGGTAAGAGGTGAAGTGTTGGCGATCTGTGCAAAGTATCACATCTATAAGAACGAGGAAATGTTCTGATGTATTACAAGATGTAAGTTAAACTATTGTGTAGATGTTTATTGTAATTTAAATGTTTAATTTCATTTGTGAATATTTTCAAATGTTTTCTTTTATTATAAGGAGGGAGATATGTGGAAATGATTAGAATGGTTTAGTAGGCTGTGATGTAACAGAATCTTAGCCATGTCAGAATTCTATGTTTAACCAGTAATGCCTGTGAAGCTGAAAGTGGCTGTGTATTTATCTGCTCCATTAAACCTACTTCAATACTGCTTAAAAGGAGTGGATTACTACAAATTTATCTTGGATTTTTTCAATAAAATTCTTTATAGATTCCTCCGTCCCTTTCCAAATGATAAATAAATCGTCGATAAATCGACTCCAGTGTAGAATGTTGTTTTCCCATTCTTGACTATACTTGACCCTGACCACCTGCTCCTCCCACCAGCCCATATGCAAGTTCGCATAGCTGGGGGCGAAGCAGGTGCCCATTGCCGTACCGCAGATCTGATGATATAGATCATTTTTGAAAAGGAAATAATTGTTTTCAAACAGACCCATATTTGTATAAAGTTTATTGTGAATGAATTATAGATGACAAAAAAGCCTAACCTGCAAAGTACTCTTATGCCTGTGCTAGGCTCCTTTCAGGAATGATCGTTTGTGATTTACCGAGTAAGATGCCAAATTTTGGATAAAGTTTTATTGAAAAATGAGAAATGTAATTATGTATATTTGCTCTATGCTTAAATTAGCTCATTTGAGAAAGTAGCACTACACTAGAATGGCAGATAGCGTGACAGTTGTTTACGTGCCGTTATATGAATTTAACGGCGAGAATAGTAGTTGTTTATCATTACGAACTACGAGTCTGTCTTCCAACACACTGAAATTGTAGTCTTATCATGTGACTAGTGACTCATGTATCGTGATTTAAAATGTCTGATTTCAAAAATGGTTGAACTATTGGTGAACAAGCCTGCTTGGCAGGCGAAACGCGTCCTCCTAAGCTGTTCCAATAAATTTTTGGTCAGAACACTGCGTCGTCAATCTTTGTCGGTTCGAGAAAGAAAAAGACAATATATATATATATATATATATATATATATGTTTGTGTACGTGTATATATATATCCGGAGTGTGCTGTGCTTTTTCCTGAGTTGGAGGAGGCGTTGGACTCATGTTTTGTCAGCAGCAGGTCGCTGACTAACAGCACACCCTCTCGGTCTGGTGCACCGTGTTAAGACCAGCAACTCTCTTGGAATTATTGCACGAACTGCAAAAACACGGAGCCCCCCCGAGCAGTTTTGACTGCCTACATGGTGTGATACACTGCATCTGGGGAGAGAGGAGGTGATATTTTCGCCTGAATAAGGAGTCGGGTGTAAGGCTTTTGGTCATCCTGCAGGGCTCTTGATCTGGAGTGTGGCCCTGATCCAGTATTTTGGGACATCACTTGATGGTGGAGTGTTTCTGTTACTAAACAAACACCCCTCAGGACTGCATGTACCAGCATGCTTCAGTCAGGCAGGCTGAAAGCGCGAGTCACCCATTGGAGGAGAAGGTAATGACATCACAAAGGGGAGCGGTTTTCAACTCACCTGCACCTCGTTGAACACCACAGAGAGCGCGAAGACCCAGGAACAGGCACTGATGAGAGCCATTGGAGGCTTGAAACGCGTCTGCCTTAGCGTTTGTTGGGACTGCTGCACTACGCGCATTTTATTTCAATAAAGTCCTTGCCTCGAATTCCGGAGTGTGCTGTGCTTTTTCCTGAGTTGGAGGAGGCGTTGGACTCATGTTTTGTCAGCAGCAGGTCGCTGACTAACAGCACACCCTCTCGGTCTGGTGCACCGTGTTAAGACCAGCAACTCTCTTGGAATTATTGCACGAACTGCAAAAACACGGAGCCCCCCCGAGCAGTTTTGACTGCCTACATGGTGTGATACACTGCATCTGGGGAGAGAGGAGGTGATATTTTCGCCTGAATAAGGAGTCGGGTGTAAGGCTTTTGGTCATCCTGCAGGGCTCTTGATCTGGAGTGTGGCCCTGATCCAGTATTTTGGGACATCACTTGATGGTGGAGTGTTTCTGTTACTAAACAAACACCCCTCAGGACTGCATGTACCAGCATGCTTCAGTCAGGCAGGCTGAAAGCGCGAGTCACCCATTGGAGGAGAAGGTAATGACATCACAAAGGGGAGCGGTTTTCAACTCACCTGCACCTCGTTGAACACCACAGAGAGCGCGAAGACCCAGGAACAGGCACTGATGAGAGCCATTGGAGGCTTGAAACGCGTCTGCCTTAGCGTTTGTTGGGACTGCTGCACTACGCGCATTTTATTTCAATAAAGTCCTTGCCTCGAATTCCGGAGTGTGCTGTGCTTTTTCCTGAGTTGGAGGAGGCGTTGGACTCATGTTTTGTCAGCAGCAGGTCGCTGACTAACAGCACACCCTCTTGGTCTGGTGCACCGTGTTAAGACCAGCAACTCTCTTGGAATTATTGCACGAACTGCAAAAACACGGAGCCCCCCCGAGCAGTTTTGACTGCCTACATGGTGTGATACACTGCATCTGGGGAGAGAGGAGGTGATATTTTCGCCTGAATAAGGAGTCGGGTGTAAGGCTTTTGGTCATCCTGCAGGGCTCTTGATCTGGAGTGTGGCCCTGATCCAGTATTTTGGGACATCACTTGATGGTGGAGTGTTTCTGTTACTAAACAAACACCCCTCAGGACTGCATGTACCAGCATGCTTCAGTCAGGCAGGCTGAAAGCGCGAGTCACCCATTGGAGGAGAAGGTAATGACATCACAAAGGGGAGCGGTTTTCAACTCACCTGCACCTCATTGAACACCACAGAGAGCGCGAAGACCCAGGAACAGGCACTGATGAGAGCCATTGGAGGCTTGAAACGCGTCTGCCTTAGCGTTTGTTGGGACTGCTGCACTACGCGCATTTTATTTCAATAAAGTCCTTGCCTCGAATTCCGGAGTGTGCTGTGCTTTTTCCTGAGTTGGAGGAGGCGTTGGACTCATGTTTTGTCAGCAGCAGGTCGCTGACTAACAGCACACCCTCTCGGTCTGGTGCACCATGTTAAGACCAGCAACTCTCTTGGAATTATTGCACGAACTGCAAAAACACGGAGCCCCCCCGAGCAGTTTTGACTGCCTACATGGTGTGATACACTGCATCTGGGGAGAGAGGAGGTGATATTTTCGCCTGAATAAGGAGTCGGATGTAAGGCTTTTGGTCATCCTGCAGGGCTCTTGATCTGGAGTGTGGCCCTGATCCAGTATTTTGGGACATCACTTGATGGTGGAGTGTTTCTGTTACTAAACAAACACCCCTCAGGACTGCATGTACCAGCATGCTTCAGTCAGGCAGGCTGAAAGCGCGAGTCACCCATTGGAGGAGAAGGTAATGACATCACAAAGGGGAGCGGTTTTCAACTCACCTGCACCTCGTTGAACACCACAGAGAGCGCGAAGACCCAGGAACAGGCACTGATGAGAGCCATTGGAGGCTTGAAACGCGTCTGCCTTAGCGTTTGTTGGGACTGCTGCACTACGCGCATTTTATTTCAATAAAGTCCTTGCCTCGAATTCCGGAGTGTGCTGTGCTTTTTCCTGAGTTGGAGGAGGCGTTGGACTCATGTTTTGTCAGCAGCAGGTCGCTGACTAACAGCACACCCTCTCGGTCTGGTGCACCGTGTTAAGACCAGCAACTCTCTTGGAATTATTGCACGAACTGCAAAAACACGGAGCCCCCCCGAGCAGTTTTGACTGCCTACATGGTGTGATACACTGCATCTGGGGAGAGAGGAGGTGATATTTTCGCCTGAATAAGGAGTCGGGTGTAAGGCTTTTGGTCATCCTGCAGGGCTCTTGATCTGGAGTGTGGCCCTGATCCAGTATTTTGGGACATCACTTGATGGTGGAGTGTTTCTGTTACTAAACAAACACCCCTCAGGACTGCATGTACCAGCATGCTTCAGTCAGGCAGGCTGAAAGCGCGAGTCACCCATTGGAGGAGAAGGTAATGACATCACAAAGGGGAGCAGTTTTCAACTCACCTGCACCTCGTTGAACACCACAGAGAGCGCGAAGACCCAGGAACAGGCACTGATGAGAGCCATTGGAGGCTTGAAACGCGTCTGCCTTAGCGTTTGTTGGGACTGCTGCACTACGCGCATTTTATTTCAATAAAGTCCTTGCCTCGAATTCCGGAGTGTGCTGTGCTTTTTCCTGAGTTGGAGGAGGCGTTGGACTCATGTTTTGTCAGCAGCAGGTCGCTGACTAACAGCACACCCTCTCGGTCTGGTGCACCGTGTTAAGACCAGCAACTCTCTTGGAATTATTGCACGAACTGCAAAAACACGGAGCCCCCCCGAGCAGTTTTGACTGCCTACATGGTGTGATACACTGCATCTGGGGAGAGAGGAGGTGATATTTTCGCCTGAATAAGGAGTCGGGTGTAAGGCTTTTGGTCATCCTGCAGGGCTCTTGATCTGGAGTGTGGCCCTGATCCAGTATTTTGGGACATCACTTGATGGTGGAGTGTTTCTGTTACTAAACAAACACCCCTCAGGACTGCATGTACCAGCATGCTTCAGTCAGGCAGGCTGAAAGCGCGAGTCACCCATTGGAGGAGAAGGTAATAACATCACAAAGGGGAGCGGTTTTCAACTCACCTGCACCTCGTTGAACACCACAGAGAGCGCGAAGACCCAGGAACAGGCACTGATGAGAGCCATTGGAGGCTTGAAACGCGTCTGCCTTAGCGTTTGTTGGGACTGCTGCACTACGCGCATTTTATTTCAATAAAGTCCTTGCCTCGAATTCCGGAGTGTGCTGTGCTTTTTCCTGAGTTGGAGGAGGCGTTGGACTCATGTTTTGTCAGCAGCAGGTCGCTGACTAACAGCACACCCTCTCGGTCTGGTGCACCGTGTTAAGACCAGCAACTCTCTTGGAATTATTGCACGAACTGCAAAAACACGGAGCCCCCCCGAGCAGTTTTGACTGCCTACATGGTGTGATACACTGCATCTGGGGAGAGAGGAGGTGATATTTTCGCCTGAATAAGAAGTCGGGTGTAAGGCTTTTGGTCATCCTGCAGGGCTCTTGATCTGGAGTGTGGCCCTGATCCAGTATTTTGGGACATCACTTGATGGTGGAGTGTTTCTGTTACTAAACAAACACCCCTCAGGACTGCATGTACCAGCATGCTTCAGTCAGGCAGGCTGAAAGCGCGAGTCACCCATTGGAGGAGAAGGTAATGACATCACAAAGGGGAGCGGTTTTCAACTCACCTGCACCTCGTTGAACACCACATAGAGCGCGAAGACCCAGGAACAGGCACTGATGAGAGCCATTGGAGGCTTGAAACGCGTCTGCCTTAGCGTTTGTTGGGACTGCTGCACTACGCGCATTTTATTTCAATAAAGTCCTTGCCTCGAATTCCGGAGTGTGCTGTGCTTTTTCCTGAGTTGGAGGAGGCGTTGGACTCATGTTTTGTCAGCAGCAGGTCGCTGACTAACAGCACACCCTCTCGGTCTGGTGCACCGTGTTAAGACCAGCAACTCTCTTGGAATTATTGCACGAACTGCAAAAACACGGAGCCCCCCCGAGCAGTTTTGACTGCCTACATGGTGTGATACACTGCATCTGGGGAGAGAGGAGGTGATATTTTCGCCTGAATAAGGAGTCGGGTGTAAGGCTTTTGGTCATCCTGCAGGGCTCTTGATCTGGAGTGTGGCCCTGATCCAGTATTTTGGGACATCACTTGATGGTGGAGTGTTTCTGTTACTAAACAAACACCCCTCAGGACTGCATGTACTAGCATGCTTCAGTCAGGCAGGCTGAAAGCGCGAGTCACCCATTGGAGGAGAAGGTAATGACATCACAAAGGGGAGCGGTTTTCAACTCACCTGCACCTCGTTGAACACCACAGAGAGCGCGAAGACCCAGGAACAGGCACTGATGAGAGCCATTGGAGGCTTGAAACGCGTCTGCCTTAGCGTTTGTTGGGACTGCTGCACTACGCGCATTTTATTTCAATAAAGTCCTTGCCTCGAATTCCGGAGTGTGCTGTGCTTTTTCCTGAGTTGGAGGAGGCGTTGGACTCATGTTTTGTCAGCAGCAGGTCGCTGACTAACAGCACACCCTCTCGGTCTGGTGCACCGTGTTAAGACCAGCAACTCTCTTGGAATTATTGCACGAACTGCAAAAACACGGAGCCCCCCGAGCAGTTTTGACTGCCTACATGGTGTGATACACTGCATCTGGGGAGAGAGGAGGTGATATTTTCGCCTGAATAAGGGGTCGGGTGTAAGGCTTTTGGTCATCCTGCAGGGCTCTTGATCTGGAGTGTGGCCCTGATCCAGTATTTTGGGACATCACTTGATGGTGGAGTGTTTCTGTTACTAAACAAACACCCCTCAGGACTGCATGTACCAGCATGCTTCAGTCAGGCGATGTCACTAACCATGTCATGAGTGATGTAATATGTGACGTCATCAGCAGTGCATTGCGGGGGCGCGAGTTATAGTTAGCTGAACTAACTATAACAGGGGAATTTCTAGGGTTTTGTACGAGGAAATGTCCAGCTAACTATAACGCCCCTGAAACCTATGTTTTTTTCAGTGAATTTCTAAGGTTTTTTAAATGCCAATTCCTAACTATAACGCCCCTGAAACCTTTGGTTTTTTCAGTGAATTTCAAAGGTTTTTTATATGCCAATTCCTAACTATAACGTGCATGAAACCTATGATTTTTTCAGTGAATTTCAAAGGTTTTTTCAATGCTAATTCCTATCTATAACTTATCTCTAAAGATATCATGTTTAATGATTTTCATTGGATGGTGAATGTATAAGTGCAGAACTATGAGGAAGTGCTGCAGCATCACACAGTAACCTCTTTAACTGCAGTGTGCTGTAGTAGTTCCGAAGCACAGGGATGCAACATATGTACATAAATATGTTGCAAATCTATGCTTCTCTCTGCACGGCTGCTTAAACTGCAGCCATGTGGTGACACAGGCACCCTTGCACCATAGTGCAAGGATATCTGTGTCATGTGCTGTTTGTTTTTCTGCAGGAAGACACACCTTCCTGCACAAAAACAATGAGAAAATCCATTTTTCTCCTTCAATGTATGCTGAACATTTCAGCATGCATTGAAGATATGAAAATGTGGAGAAATTAAAACAATTCTCCTTGTTGTGCTTTCCTACACCAATTTTAGAATGGTGCAGCATTCACACACATATCGAGATTTATGATTTCTGATAAATCTAGACATGTGTCTTGTTCTATGAGTATTCAGTGCAATCATGCACAACAACACTTATAGAACACCCTTTCAACGCAAAGTGGTGTGCATAATGAGGTTGTATTTACATGGAGTATAAAAAGTGCACAGAGTGCCTTTAAGTCTCTTTGTAAATATGAAAGAGTGTCTTGCACGATAACTAAGTTACAAAAAATGACATATTTCCGGTTTTAAAATTCCTTGCGAATGATAGAAGGTAAGCACAGACTTTTGTCTGCAAAGATGTTCAAAGAAGAATGATTGAAATGATTGCGGTCCTTCAATAGGTACAATGGGAAATATTATGAACCCCTCAAATCTCTTTTTTTGCAGGTCACATGATATCTGATTATGGTCAGATTTCAAAACTACATAGGTATAAACAGAGTGTTTTAGAAACGTGTTTCAACTTTGTAGCTTCTTGCAGACCTCCTCCTTCTGCCTATTGAGACTTAGTTAAACTTACCTTCACAGTGATAGGAATAAAAAATGGTATACATTTTTTTCAGATTTTCATTGCAATCTAAATTCATATAAATTGCTTATTTTAAAATGTGGATCTGTGAAAGAAAAGAAAAAAAAAATTATAACATGTAATAATACATTTTTTACAACACAGCATAATTTCCACAAAGTAATTTGTTTACCTTTTTTGCTGTTCTCAGAATATATTGAATTTCACAAGAAATAGTGATTTCAATCGTACTCATCACATAACAGCGGGTAAAAAAAAAACAATGAGAAAGATTGTTAAAAAAAAACAACATGCTATTCTCAGTAAAATACCACAAGATACAAATCACACATATATAAAATGCTTATGGCTAACATAATATATGTTTAACTTACAAAAACGGTAAATGTTGTCGCTTTAAAATATTCACCAAATCTAAGGATGAATTTTTGGAGGAGGCACCACGCCCACAACGTTTTTCTTCAGTGGTGTGGAAAGTTTTTACTTTTCCCAAGGGGCAAACAAAGACCAATGCCACCTTGGTCATGTGCAAGATTTGCAAAAGAGTGCTGTCGCGAGGGGATCCTAACGAGAAATACTTGTGCGGCACGGCAAGTATTATTAAGCACCTAAGGACCTTTTATCCGAATAATCTTTCACGAGAAGAGTGCAAACAGATGAGAAACACTCCTGCTCCTGCGCCTTTCTGAGTTTCTTTTCTTTTTCTGGCATGATTTCTCTATTTAAACATTGAAAACCAGTATCTGTAAAAAAGAATCACAAATAAATGTATATTAATAACTTTCAAATTTATACTATTCCATTACTGTACAAACACATTATATATAAAAACTGACTAAGAAACTATTGCCCTGAACCACAAGTGTGACGATGGTTAAAACACTACATGCATAGTGCATACTACTTTGAAGCAGTTCATGCCCTAAAGCCTACCTCACTTGGGGCCATATGTAGGTAAATTACATTTACCGATTCTTAAATACCGAATTTTACCGATTCGGTATTTATGAATCGGTAAATGTAATGTAGGTGAAAAAATACCGATTCGGTAAGTGTCGGTATTTTAGAATCGGTATTTACCGATTCGGTAATGGTAACTTGTTTCCTATTGATTCCTATGGGCCAGGAGGCCCATAGGAATCAATGGGAAGCCAGTTACCATTACCGAATCGGTAAATACCGATTCGGTAATGGGGGGAGGCATCATCATGGGTGGCAGGGTGTCACATTGACAACCTGTTGCACCCCTGATTCGTCCATGTGTGCACATGTGGCGCACATACATGCCCTAGGGGCCTGTATGTCTGCCACATTGCACACTTCACAGTGCACAAAAATGCATTTTTACACCTATTCGTCATTTACCACCAACTTTTAGTTGGTGGTAAATAACGAATCCCCACACCCACGACACACTCCCCCTACATCTCATTTCTGTATTCGGTATTTACCGAATCGGTAAAATTACCGATTCGGTAATTTTACCGATTCAGTAAATTACCGAAAACAGAAATGATCCCCCTACATAGCAAAAGCCTAAATACCGGTCGGTAACGGTATATTTACCAAAAATCGGCCGTTACCGACCGGTATTGGGCTACCTACATATGGCCCTAAAAGACTACACACTAACTGACTGAATGATTACAGTACTATAAGGAGACACACTGGGTGAGTAACAGGGTGTTTGCTAGAAGTGTATGAATACTGACTGGGGAATTGAAGGTGTGAAAGACAACTGTATAGGTGGTTAAGAGGACTGCATACATAGTGGATAGGCGTTTGAAGCAGTCCATGTGCTAAGGCCCGGCTCACTGCATGAGTACTTGGGTACTGACTGAATGATTAGAGTACAGCAAGGAGAGTGCCTGGGTGAATTTATAAGTGGTTGGCTTTTGGCACAGTGAATGGATTAGTACTTGGTACTGAATGGGTCACTAGAGGAGTGCAAAGGGAGTGACAGGATGTTTGCTGGACTATATGGATACTGACTAGGGAATTGAAGGTGTGAAAGACAAGTGTATAGTATGTTAGAAGACTGCATGCATACTGCATAGACATTTGAAGCAGTCTATGTGGTAATGTATGGTTCACAACATGAGTACTTGGAAACTGACTAAATCATCAAACTACTGCTAGGACAGTGCCTGGGTAAAACTTTCAGTTCTGGCGCAGTGAAGAGAATAGTACATGGTACTGCACTTTAGTGTCAAACCCTGACTCATTTTATCAATGCATAAGCAAAAACTGCCTTCTAATGCTACTAAAACTTGACAACAAGACAAGTTTTAAAACAGTTATCTGTCAGCAAATACACGATGTTACCAAATGCTTCTCTCACAGTGGTTCCCAAATGCACACAGACTCACAGTGTGATTCTAGACAAGCAACACTATCCCTAGCAGCTTACCAAAACTCATTCACTTCTGTGCAAGGGGTAAGGAGACTACACACAATCTACATATTAAAGTACAGCACATTAGTGTCAAAGCATGACTCATTTTATCAATGCATAAGCAAAGACTGGCTTCTAATGCTACTAAAACTTGACAACATGACAGGTTTTAAAACAGTTATCAGTCAGCAAATACACAATGTTACCAAATGCTTCTCTCACAGTGGTTCCCAAATGCACACAGACTCACTGTGTGATTCTAGAAAACAACACTATCCCTTGCACTATACCAAAACACATTTCTTCATCGATAAGGAGTACTACATTTTAGTGTAGAAACATAACTCATTTCACAAATTCATAAACAATGACTGGTTTCTAATTCTACCAAAATATAAAAACAGCACAGTTATCTGTCTGCAAACACATGAAAAACACAAAAGCTTATCACAGAATGGTTTCTACATGCACACACACTGTCAACAAGATTGTAGAGAAAAAAAGTACTCCCTACACTTTAGCAGGAGAAATACATTAGTCTGATTAAAATCAAAACAGTCTACATACATTCCCTCACAATTAAATAACTCCACTTTTCAAGTTGTTTTGTAGATTAAGAAGTATATCAGTCACAAGTTCAGCACACAATGTTGCTAATCAAGACAGCAAGTGTGCTTGACTTTTCAACATATCAGCTTATCATACATAATGTTCCTTACAATCAGTTTTTGCTAACCAATAAGAATCATGTGTTTAAAAAACAGAAACATGCACCCTACCTTTCAGTGTAGAAGGTTGTCAAACAACCAATGATTTTTTGTCTTTTTTCAAAACTGCATCTTAGCCACCATTTTAGAAACATCTTACTTTCCAAACTGCCATTTCATTTATAGAGACCATCTGAGTGCATCCAGACCTCCTTTCAAGATGCTTACAGTGTGGATTGTGGGACACAGCTATATTTTCTGGAGCCAAAGGTATGCAGAAAACAAAGGCAAATGTAGACATTAAATGGATTGGACAGAGAGGGTTAAAGTGGAACCAAGTGATGCCATTGGTGAAATCCTTCATGCATATGACCTCATAATAGTGCACTGTGGTGGCAATGACCTAGGCACTTTGACTGGGGTAGGTCTGGAAATCCTTATGAAGGACACCTTTGCAGAACTGATTTCACTTTCCCCCAAAACTGCCTTTGTGTATTCTAACATATGCCAAAGGCAGAAATGGAACTGGTCCGATCATTTTTGTCTACAAATTGAGAAAGCTTGGAAACATGTGAATAAATCTGTTTCTGCTTTTCTCCGAGACTATAGAATGGGGTCCATTTACAATAACAATCTGCGCTTTCATATGCAAGAGATGTATAGGAGAGATGGAGTACACTTTACTGATGAATCTTCCTCAAAAACTTTAGACTCTGTATAGGTACTTACTTATAAGTACCAAAAACTCTCAATGAACACAACAGCTGTTTTTAGAGCCACTCAAGAACAAAACACTTAAGCTTGATCTTTATCTCCCAAAAATTTAAAAAAAAAATTCCTTGGATCCGCGCACCCAACGCGAGATAATCCGTGCAGCCAACGCGTTAGGATGCGCGCACCCTGTGCGCATTTCGCCCTTTTTTGTTTTTTTTAAAAAAAGGGGCCCCAGGAGGTCCTTCTGGGACCCCCTAAGCACCTCTAGAGGGTCAGAGTATTCTAAGGATCCTTTTGCGGATAAAAGTGGTCTGCCAGGTGGTCTTTTATGATCTTTATGCAATTTGGGTAAAAAATATATTGTGGCTGTTATTGGGTGGGACACTGTCAAGTATTTACGTTCATGAACGTAAATACCTGACAGTGTCCCACCCAATAACAGCCACAACTGAGCTTGTATATAAAAGACACAACGGATTTACTGAGGTTATTACCAAATACTCCTTGGCAAGAAACATACAAGAGCGAAATATGGAATACAGTGAACATAATATCATGCTCCTGGAAATGATAACAATCTGCCTCAATAAAAACATTTTTTTCTTTGGTGAAGAAGTCTATTGCCAAACAAACGGTACCGCTATGGGTTTTTCTTTTAGCCCTAGCTACGCCTGTCTGGCTATGGGTTACTGGGAGAAAGAAGTAGCGTGGAGTGTGGGAAATGACAGAATGTTGAATAAAATAGTCAGTTGGAAACGATTCATCGATGACCTACTGATTATATGGGATGGCACAGCAGAGCAATTCCAGGAATGCTTTGAAATTCTAAACAACAGTACAACACATTTAAAATGTACTTATGAAATGAGTAATAAACAAGTGTCTTCCTGGATACTGAAATCTACATTCGAAACAATCAGATTCATACCACCCTGCACAAGAAAAATACAGCGACTAATGCTACTTTGGAAGCATCAAGCTTCTATCAGAAATCTCTTATCTCAAGTATTCCATATGGGGAATTTTTGAGGATCAGGCGAATTTGCAGTGAGGAGACAGAATGGAGGAAACATGGGAGTGATACTTTTGAACGCTTTAAGAAAAGAAAATACAATGTCAAGACAATCCGAAAATGCTGGGAAAGAACAAACGGCAAATCACGAGAAGAATGCTTGGCCCTGAAACCAAAAGATGAAGGTGCGAAAAAAGAACCAATCCGGCTAATAACAGATTACTCATTGGAAAGTAAACAAATAATGAGAATTTTAAGAAAAAACTGGAAAATTCTACAGCTGGACAGCACAGTGAAACAAATAATGGGGAAACATCCAACAGTGACGTACAGAAGAGCCAAAAACTTAAAAAATCATTTGATCCATAGCCACTTTAAAGGGAAGAAAAAGGAAGGTACATGGCTCAACACGAAAGGTTTTGTGAAATGTCACATGTGCAAAGCTTGCCAAATTGCGAAACAAACAAAGGAAATCAAGATGACCGATAACAGAACATGGCAAATTCGTCAACTGATAAAATGTAAAACTCAATATACAATATATATGGTGGAATGTCCGTGCCCCCTAAAATATGTGGGGAGCACTATTTTTGAACTAAAGAAGCGAATCTTGGATAGGGGTGGGCGGAATTCGAGAAATTCACTTTTGCAAATTATCGCGAAAATGTGAAAAATCTCCGCAAACACGCGGAAATATCGCGAAGATGCAGAAGTTTTTTTCCCGCCCGTTCGTGGTATTTTCTGCGTGGTCGCGGCTCGCCAACTTACCCATGCGGTTGCTCGCGGGCACGGCCATCTTGTTTTCACTTGTCTCGCGGTGCATGATCGCGAGAAGAAAGACGTTATTGCGCGACGAATTACGTTACTGCGGGCGCAAACTGTCGCGAGACAGCGCAAATGGCTACCAACAATCCAACATCTCGTGGAGAACACGACTGGACCGGGAAAACTTGTCGGCGAACGCGGGGATTCAGGTAAGGCGATCGCGCACATGCGAGAATGTATTATTTTACAGCGCGAGCAAGCAAAACATTTCCGGTAAAATGCGGATTGCAGAAATTTTGACATTTTCGCGCTCTCCACGGAACGCGAAAATGTCAAATTATCGCAATTTCCGCGAGCGCAACGGGATTTTAGCCCAGGCCTAATCTTGGAACACGTTATGGCGACAATACATAAGGACAGAACAAATGCTGTAGCAAAACACATGGAGGACCATCATAAAGGAGACTGGAAACAATTAAGATTTTATGGCATTGATACGATCCCAAAGAAAGAACGGGGTGGAGATCGTGAAAAACAACTACTCCAGAAAGAATCGCGTTACATTTTAAAATTACGAACATTGCATCCACATGGGCGGAATCAGTCGGAAGAACTGTATATTCATCTGTAATTTTTGATAGCTTCTCATGGTGATTGTGAAAACAGAATATAAAAAAAAAAGAAAGAATGATAAAGAAAAGAAAGAAAAGAGAAAAACTAGACACAGAAAAATTAATAATACAGAAAAAAGAAGGAACGGAAGGAAAGAACTATAACAGCTTAAAACAATAAAAAAGAGAGAATATTGAAAATGAGCTTGAGTTTAAAATTTAGTCCTCAGAAGAAAGGCGTTAAAGTAAAGGACAGAAGAAGTAACAAACTGGTCATCTCCCATTGAAGGGAAGAAAACTAAAGAAATAAAAAGATGACATGCCTCCGTTTCCAAAAGGAAAAGAAATGGGTATTAAGTGCACAAAGAATCATCTCTGTTAATGTCTTTGACTTTGAAAAATAAGTATCACTTTATTTGTTTAATGTCACTTTCACGTTTTATTAAAAAAAGTTAAAAAAGGAAAAAACTACATCCTCCAGAAGGCATAGGGGCACATTGAACTGTGGCAGGAAATGATGTAACAGCCATTTGAATATATACATGGGCGTGCCCATAAGCCAGGTTGATCGTGAGCAAGGAATCAGGGCATTCCGAAATGCGTAGATCTTGCTTTGCCTAAACAGCCCGCTACTGTGAAGGAATCAAAATAAAAAGTGAAAAAAGAAAAGAATCCAAGAGTTCGTCCCGTTTATATCCCTCCGACTGGAGAGATTCTGTGTGCAGATGGAGCGGCGTGGTTCTGCCGCAGGTAAACGAACCCACAAAGAGCGCTGCATGTCCCGGTAAAGGTGAACCAGGGGAGAGGACATATATATATCCTGCAGGACGTGTAAAGTATGTGCAATAGCCCAGGACATGAAAGAAATCAAAATGGCAAACAAAAAAAAATGGAAAATAAACCAATTGATAAACTGTAAGAGCCAATTTGTCATATGTATCATTGAGTGCCCCTGCAAACTCAAATATGTTGGCAGCACCGTATGTGAACTCAAGAAACGAATTCTAGAACACACACGAGCAACAACGAATAAGGATCGGAGTTATGCAGTAGCAGAACACATGTAAAGATACCATGAAAGCGATTGGAGAAAAATGAAATTCTATGCAGTAGAAATGCTTCCACGCCATGTGAGAGGTGGCAACCGTGAAAAAACATTAAGGCAAAAGGAATCACGACACATTTTGGCTTTTAGGACTCTGGCCCCCTATGGGCTTAACAAGGACGAAGAATTGTATTCACATTTGTGAACAAATGCAACTGAGTTTTAGGGTACAAGTTAGTGACTTCGAGACTGGTTCTCCTGTCAATTTTGTTTCCTACTCTTCTTTCTCTTTGTTCTCCTCTTTTTTCGCTCTTCTAATCTTGGGTTTGGTTCTTTAATTCTGGTTTCTTCCTTACAAAAAAACTCTTTAAATATCTGTTTTAATCACTTTTTGTTTTCTTATTCCTTTGTTCTTCCTTTTTATTTTGTCTTTTAAATTTTACTTTTCCTTTGGATAACATGATGGCATAGTACATAATAATTTTGTTGGATAATGCAATAATGTCACTCAATGGACTATAGGAAGCTAATTGGTATCATTATTGTAGTTACAATAGACATCATTGGCTATAAAATAGAATGTGACCTAATATTGGAAAATTATTGAAGCATAGAGGATGTAAAATTATGGCCCACTGGAGGGCATGATACAATAGAGCACAAAAAATGGGGGCAAAAAATACAACAAATAAGTGTATTAACCTGTAAACAGAAAGCACAAGTGTAATTAATGGCCCACTAGAGGGACATTCCTATCTGAATAGGAATAATGAATTTGGAGACAATATACACATAAAAAATAATGGAGTGAGCCACTACTGAAAATGAGTTTATTGCAATTTATGGATTGAATTTGAATTTTATTGTATTTCACCTTGGAAATCACATTAAGTTTGTTTAAATTATAATTTTCAATGTTTGAAAACATACACCAAAAAAAAGTGCACTGCGATAACCAGAATGCTAGGCGCCAAGATAACAGGAAGTGACGCAATGTTAATTTGTCTTTTAAAAAAATGGCGCCGACATCGGCTCTGGTTACCCATGAAAAAGGTCTGAGGAGAGACTGAAACGCGTAGGGTTTGTTGACGGTCATATTGCTGCAAAATAAACGAAAGCAATTTAATGTAAACCCGTGAGTGCGTGTGAAATATTTCCGAAAGGAATACTGCTGCAATATAAATACAGATATATATATATATATATATACAGGGACAAGATTGAGGACAAAGGCGCTCGTTGAGGCCCATACAGTGGCTTGTAATTGACTCACAGAAATTTTGTGCATAAATCAATGGACGCTAATTATTGGCACTACGATACCCACAATGCCTTGCCTCATTCAGAGCAGCCAATAGTGGCGGGCAATCTAATATATAAGGGCAAGTGTGTCCGAACAACGCACGTAACAATCTGGGGTGTGCCTCTGATGAAGAAAGAGACTTTCGAAATGCGTATCGCAGAGCACCTTAGTTTGCTGTGGATTATTTCAACGAGTTCCGGCGTCCATACCTTATGAGAGCTTGATGCCCCGTCCGGCTGCCAGAGTGCTTCCCAACGATGGGCAACCCACGGAGCAGCGATATATATATATATATATATTACCTACTGGCGGTCGCCAGTAGGTAGTTATAGTTAGGACCCTGTTTCCATAGGAAATCCGCAACATTCTATTTGGAATAACTTTGGCGCCGGTCGACGAATCCTCGCGAAATTTTCAAAATAGGTGGGGCGCTATGCTCCGCTCCTACCCTGAACATCTCGGGGGGATTCGTCAAGCGGGGGCTGAGATAAAAGGGGGTCCCAAAACGCGTTTTTCCCATGCATTTTTCCATAGGACCTTTAGACAGGGCTACAGCCCGAACGGCTGAACAGAATTACTAGAAATTTGGCAGAGAGGTAGTCCTCAGGTCAAGGAAGTGCCTTTTGTAGGTTTGGTGTAAATCTGTTCAGTAGATTCTGAGAAAATAGCCTTTAAATCAATATATATATCTGAGCCAGCTTACGGTGCGCTTACGGTACGCTTACCGTACGCGTATGGTGGCGTGCGCGAGCGCGATTCTGATTGGCTCTTAGATCTTAGTAAACATTCGAATCGGTCGAAACCAGGAAGCGGCGGCCGCCATTTCGTGTGTTTCACTCAGAAAAAAAAGAGTGATAACAAGAAAAGGGGGCAAGGAGGAGAGTTACAGACCCCCTAACATTTGTAAGGGGGTCAAAGAAGGACAGAAAAGTACAAAGAAAACATTTATTGATTTTAAAAAAAATCGCGGGGTACGCGTACGGTAAGCGTACGGTAAAAAAAAAAAAAAAAGAAATGAAAATCAGATTTAAGTGTTTAGATATTAGGGGGCTCTAAAAAGAGCCGTTGTGTTTATGAAGTGATTTTTTAGTGGTACCTACAAGTAAGTACCGATGCAGAGTCTAAGGTTCAAGAGGAAGACTCTGTTCCCTTCATCATTGAAGTGCACACCATCTCCTCTATAAATGTCTTGCATGTCATAACGCAAGTTGTTGTGGTAAATGGAACCCATACCATAGTCACGGAGGAAAGCAGAAACAGATTTGTTGACGTGCTTTCTTGCTTTGTCAATCTGCGGACAGAAATGATTGGACCAGTTCCATTTTTGCCTTTGGCATATGTTAGAAAACACAAAGGCAGTTTTAGGGAAAAGTGAAAACAGTTGTGCAAAGGTGTCCTTCATAAGCATTTCCAGACCTACCCCTGTCAAAGTGCCTAGGTCATTGCCACCACAGTGCACTATTATGAGGTCAGGGTGTTGGATGTGCATGAAGGATTTCACCAATGGCATCAATTGGTGCCACTTTAACCCTCTCTGACCAATCCATTTAATGTCTACATTTGGCAAAGCAAGGTCTCTCACCATACCTGTTTTCTCTGCAAACTTTTCACTCCAGAAGACATAGCTGTGCCCTACAATTCACACTGTGAACATCTTCAAAGGAGAACTGGATGCACTCAGGAGGTGTAATTCAGTAGAATGGCAATATGAAAAGAAAGACAGTTTGGAAATGGAGGCATACATATTTTTTTCATAAAAAAAAGAACTGATTGGCTGTTTCATACCATTCTAGAATAAAAACTAGGCTGTATGTGTAAATTAATAGAAGCATGTTTTGTATTGGTACAGAAAAATGTGTTACCAAAGAACAGTACTATGGATTTGCTGTTAGGTTTGAAAAGTCAAGCACTCTTGCTCTGTGGAATTGAAACATTGTTTGGCGAACTTCTGACCTGACTCCACACAGCAGTGTTCCATGAGCTGTTGCTATGGTAGCAGGCAGAAGTCAAGTTGGGGGAAGGGTACTAGGCAGAAGTCAAGTTGGGGGAAGGGTACTTTTGGAAAAGGGTTGGTTTTCAACCAATAGAAATGTGTGATTACATTTGAAAAAAAGGGGCAAGCACTGAGATTTGAAACTAACATGTATATGTGTGGAAAAAGAGAGGGAAAGTTTGCCATTATCTGGTTCTGCTGAGAGGAGAGAGGTGTAAAGAACAGAGATCCTGGCTCTGATAATCTGCTGTTTGAGTGCCACATTTCTTTCACAACTAACTAATTTTAAAGGTGAGTTTAGAGTTTGAGAGCGGATGTATATGGTAAATTAAGAAATGAATAATAGAAATGCAATTCTTTTTGTTGAAGTTGTGTTTATTATTTTCTGTTTTGGGAGAAATTTAAATGTGAGGAACAAGTAAAATAATATGGACTATGTTTTCACAATAAATTAAGGTGTACTGGTATAATAAAAGAATAGTTTAAGGGTTTGAGGTTGGACTCAGTAATGCAAATACATTCAGCATCACTAAGGCTGGTTGCCCTTGCTGGAGTGTAGGCAGACACCCAGGTTACAAATGGTGCTGGTCTGAAAAAGCAGTTTGGACATGTGCTTTTTAAAAAATCTGAAAAGTGGATTCATAATGTGTCAGTCTGTAAAAGTGTTTATCACTTGCCAAAAAAAAGAGCAGTAAGTGTGCTTTCAAATTGGCAAAGAAATTTCGTTTTGTGACTAATGTGAAAACATGACTCTGTGTGCAAATAGGAATTACAGGCAGAGATTTATTGCGTATTACTCTGGTGATTTCACAGTTGCATTAGATGGAAAGGGGGAGCCATTTTTTGGTGCAGAAGCTGACTCTTAGCACACAGGTAGCTGCTTACCATGTGGAATCATGCACAGTATTCACAAGCGAGTGGGGTTTGAGGTTTCAGTCAGTAATGCAAATACATTCAGAATCACTAAGGCTGGTTGCCCTTGCTGGAGTGTAGGCAGACACCCAGGTTACAAATGGTGCTGGTCTGAAAAAGCAGTTTGGACATGTGCTTTTTAAAAAATCTGAAAAGTGGATTCATAATGTGTCAGTCTGTAAAAGTGTTTATCACTTGCCAAAAAAAAGAGCAGTAAGTGTGCTTTCAAATTGGCAAAGAAATTTCGTTTTGTGACTAATGTGAAAACATGACTCTGTGTGCAAATAGGAATTACAGGCAGAGATTTATTGCGTATTGCTCTGGTGATTTCACAGTTGCATTAGATGGAAAGGGGGAGCCATTTTTTGGTGCAGAAGCTGACTCTTAGCACACAGCCAGCTACTTACCATGTGGAATCATGCACAGTATTCACAAGCGAGTGGGGTTTGAGGTTTCAGTCAGTAATGCAAATACATTCAGCATCACTAAGGCTGGTTGCCCTTGCTGGAGTGTAGGCAGACACCCAGGTTACAAATGGTGCTGGTCTGAAAAAGCAGTTTGGACATGTGCTTTTTAAAAAATCTGAAAAGTGGATTCATAATGTGTCAGTCTGTAAAAGTGTTTATCACTTGCCAAAAAAAAGAGCAGTAAGTGTGCTTTCAAATTGGCAAAGAAATTTCGTGTTGTGACTAATGTGAAAACATGACTCTGTGTGCAAATAGGAATTACAGGCAGAGATTTATTGCGTATTGCTCTGGTGATTTCACAGTTGCATTAGATGGAAAGGGGGAGCCATTTTTTGGTGCAGAAGCTGACTCTTAGCACACAGCCAGCTACTTACCATGTGGAATCATGCACAGTATTCACAAGTGAGTGGGGTTTGAGGTTTCAGTCAGTAATGCAAATACATTCAGCATCACTAAGGCTGGTTGCCCTTGCTGGAGTGTAGGCAGACACCCAGGTTACAAATGGTGCTGGTCTGAAAAAGCAGTTTGGACATGTGCTTTTTAAAAAATCTGAAAAGTGGATTCATAATGTGTCAGTCTGTAAAAGTGTTTATCACTTGCCAAAAAAAAGAGCAGTAAGTGTGCTTTCAAATTGGCAAAGAAATTTCGTTTTGTGACTAATGTGAAAACATGACTCTGTGTGCAAATAGGAATTACAGGCAGATATTTATTGCGTATTGCTCTGGTGATTTCACAGTTGCATTAGATGGAAAGGGGGAGCCATTTTTTGGTGCAGAAGCTGACTCTTAGCATACAGGTAGCTGCTTACCATGTGGAATCATGCACAGTATTCACAAGCGAGTGGGGTTTGAGGTTTCAGTCAGTAATGCAAATACATTCAGCATCACTAAGGCTGGTTGCCCTTGCTGGAGTGTAGGCAGACACCCAGGTTACAAATGGTGCTGGTATGAAAAAGCAGTTTGGACATGTGCTTTTTAAAAAATCTGAAAAGTGGATTCATAATGTGTCAGTCTGTAAAAGTGTTTATCACTTGCCAAAAAAAAGAGCAGTAAGTGTGCTTTCAAATTGGCAAAGAAATTTCGTTTTGTGACTAATGTGAAAACATGACTCTGTGTGCAAATAGGAATTACAGGCAGAGATTTATTGCGTATTGCTCTGGTGATTTCACAGTTGCATTAGATGGAAAGGGGGAGCCATTTTTTGGTGCAGAAGCTGACTCTTAGCACACAGCCAGCTACTTACCATGTGGAATCATGCACAGTATTCACAAGCGAGTGGGGTTTGAGGTTTCAGTCAGTAATGCAAATACATTCAGCATCACTAAGGCTGGTTTCCCTTGCTGGAGTGTAGGCAGACACCCAGGTTACAAATGGTGCTGGTCTGAAAAAGCAGTTTGGACATGTGCTTTTTAAAAAATATGAAAAGTGGATTCATAATGTGTCAGTCTGTAAAAGTGTTTATCACTTGCCAAAAAAAAGAGCAGTAAGTGTGCTTTCAAATTGGCAAAGAAATTTCGTTTTGTGACTAATGTGAAAACATGACTCTGTGTGCAAATAGGAATTACAGGCAGAGATTTATTGCGTATTGCTCTGGTGATTTCACAGTTGCATTAGATGGAAAGGGGGAGCCATTTTTTGGTGCAGAAGCAGACTCTTAGCACACAGCCAGCTACTTACCATGTGGAATCATGCACAGTATTCACAAGCGAGTGGGGTTTGAGGTTTCAGTCAGTAATGCAAACACATTCAGCATCACTAAGGCTGGTTGCCCTTGCTGGAGTGTAGGCAGTCACCCAGGTTACAAATGGTGCTGGTCTGAAAAAGCAGTTTGGTTATGTGCTTTTTAAAAAATCTGAAAAGTGGATTCATAATGTGTCAGTCTGTAAAAGTGTTTATCACTTGCCAAAAAAAGAGCAGTAAGTGTGCTTTCAAATTGGCAAAGAAATTTCGTTTTATGACTAATGTGAAAACATGACTCTGTGTGCAAATAGGAATTACAGGCAGAGATTTATTGCGTATTGCTCTGGTGATTTCACAGATGCATTAGATGGAAAGGGGGAGCCATTTTTTTGTGCAGAAGCAGACTCTTAGCAGACACCCAGCTGCTTACCCTGTGGAATCATGCACAGTATTCACAAGCGAGTGGGGTTTGAGGTTTCAGTCAGTAATGCAAATACATTCAGCATTACTAAGGCTGGTTGCCCTTGCTGGAGTGTAGTCAGTCACCCAGGTTACACATGTTGCTGGTCTCAAAAAGCAGTTTGGACATGTGCTGTTGTCAGAATCTGAAAAGTGCATTCAAAATGTGTCAGACTGTAAAAGTACTTATCACTTGCCAAAAAAAAGAGTAGTAAGTGTGCTTTCTAATTGGCAAAGAAATTTCGTTTTGTGACTAATGTGAAAAAGGCTGGACACTGCGTAATGATTCCCAATTGATTTTTAAGCAACGTTTGCCTTTTGATTTAGCAAATTCCTATCTAATCTTCCTGAAACCTAAATTTTAGAGAGATTTGGCAACATCTGGACAAAACAATTTTACCATTTTATTGGATTACCATTTGGAATTTACAAATAAAAAGATTTAACAAATTATCATTTGGCCTAATGGAAAGGTAACCAATTGTAATGTGGAATTTTTCCATTTTTTAAGGAAACTTTGGAAAACCAAAAATTTCGAAAAAATCGGTAACATCTGCACAATTTAAATTTTGGAATGTTATTGGATTGCCATTGGAAATTTTTTCAAAAAAGATTTTTAAAATTACTATTTGGCCATGCGGAAAAGTAAACAATTCTATTGTGGACTTATTTAATTATTAATTAATCTTTCGGAAACCAAAATGTTACAGAGAATCGGTGACATCTGTACAATTTTAACTTTTGTTTTTTATTGGATTACCATTGGAAATTAAACAAAAAAAGAATTTTAAAATTACTATTTGGCCTAAAGGAAATGGAACCAGATGTATTGTGGAGTTATTTGACATATATTATTGTGATTATACTTCTGAAACAAAAATATCAGACGGTATTTTAAAGAAATAAGTATTGATATTAGATGATATTTTTTAAGAATATTATGCATTTCTATAAAGTTATGTTTATGCAAAAAGAGATTGTGGGCTTTTTTAAAAACAATCTTTGAGATTGTTAATTTTTGTTTGCCTGCTGTTAAATGATGAATGCAATTGCTTTCACAATTAATAGTGAAATGCAATATTCTCTGAAAACAGCAAAAAAAAAGGCAAAAATATTTTTTGAAAAATATGTAAATATGTGTACTGTATTATTAAATGTTTTATTAAATATTAATACTTTTTTCTTTTTTTCAGATTGAGATAGAAAATTTTCGAAAACTAGAACCATTTTTAAAGCAATTAAAACAAAATTAAATGAATAAATCTTTTTTTGAGTGGGTATGGTAAGTCAATAATGTCATGGTCCCTTTTTTCCACTTCTCTACAATCACATTTGCAGTTTTTAATTGTAGTCTCTCAAGGACCTTGTAATGTGATAATTGATTTTTAGTGTTTTTTAAAAAAAAAAAAAAAAAATTACGCGTACCGTACGCGTACGGTAAAAAAAAATATAAAAAAGTTTTTAAAAACATAAAAACATATATAAAAAATAGATGAAAGGTAAGGTTGGCTCTTAAAAGAGCCGTTGTGTTCATGCAGGGACAGAGGAAAGAAAGAATGGGAATATTAGACGGTACGACAAGTGTGCTGATCTATTTTATTGTTCACTAGGGACATACTGGTCTGCCTATAAGTAATTAGATCGTGACAATTGGCGCACCGTACTTCAACCCTCGCAAACCGAGGGTTAATTTCCAGAGGACCAGAAAAAGGAGATGCTCCCCCCACAGATGAAGGGCTCACCTGACCTGCAGAAGAAGGACTCGGCTCTGCAGATAATGGTCCAGGCTGAGCTGCTGTGGATGTGCTTGGTTGACTTACTGAAGGGTTACCTTCAGTAAGTCGAGCATGTGTCCTTCTGTGTACATCCTTAAGGTGTCTCATCATGGTGTGATTCCCAAAGGAATACTTCCAGTCAGGATTACCTCTTGAAAGTACACGCTTACACAGCTTGCAAGTCACTAAGGGTGCATTTACCTTTTGCTGGCCTTCTGGAAAAGTAAAATAATCCCATACGTAAGAGGTCTTTTGTTTCCTCGCTCTCTGCCTCAAGGTAGTGCTGCTAGCCTCACTCTCAGAAGAGCTCTGCTGTTCTGCCATCGTATCACAAAGACAACCCAGCTCCTTCTCCTAAGGGATCACAAGCAGAAATGAGGGGAATGGGTGTGGTGTAGGAGAGTTCTAGAACTGAAAGTAGTTTCAACCAATCAAAAGTTGTGTTTCATGATCACATGACCTACCGTACGCTTACGGTACGCTTACGGCAAAAGTACGCATGCGCGTAAAAAAGACACGCGCTCGCGCGCATGCGCATAACAGTCACTCCCCGACACTTCCGCGTAACGTGCGCGTGTAGCGTACACGCGTACGCGCCCCACGCAGAGTACGGGCGGCTACGCAAATTGCGTAACTATACGCAAACAGCGTAGATAAATTACGGACATTGCGTAAACCGTACGGTTACCGTAAGCTTACGGTACGCGTACTAAAAAAAAATTAAAAAAAAGGAAAAAATGTATTGCTAATAAATTTTACCTGTTTATTTTATAAAAAATGTAAAAAAAAGCATATTGTAGAATTTTAAAAATGTAACCATAGTCTTTAAAAAAGGATAGAAAATTAAAATAAAAATATGTAAAAAAAAAAGAAGAAAAAAAAAAAAAATAGCATTTAAAAAACCTTGCAAATTCACTGAAAAAACCATGGGTTTCACACACGTTATAGTTAGGAATTAGCATTTAAAAAACCTTTGAAATTCACTGAAAAAACCATGGGTTTCACACACGTTATAGTTAGGAATTAGCATTTAAAAAACCTTAGAAATTCAATGAAAAAACCAAAGATTTCACACATGTTATAGTTAGCTGGACATTTCACTCGTAAAAAACCAATGAAATTCCCCCGTTATAGTTAGTTCAGCTAACTATAACTCGCGCGCCCGCAATGCACTACTGATGACGTCACATATTACATCACTCATGACATGGTCAGTGACATCACTCATGACATCACTGATGACATCTCAAATGACATCACTGATGACATTATCCTTGTGACAGAGTGGTAGACCTCCTCTCACCCTAATATAACCTTTGATACAAACATTCAAAAATAGAGACTAAAATTTTCAAAAAAATGGACATACCAATAACAGTTACAACAACCTATTCAGTAATTCTAAGATCCACATACACATCCACTCATCCACCAACAATCCTATACAGTCACTCATACATGTACTCACACATCATATGTACTCATACACCTAAACATCCTGTAACACAATCCCACTCATCCATAGAGTTACTCACACATAGTCACTCATGCTAATAAAGAATCAAACATCCATTTACTTGCATATACAGTTATACACACACCAGCACACTTACTTTTACAGAAACTTACACATACTTAGTCTTTTTAACAATCACTTATAGAAACACATACTTATTCATACAGGAACTCTTCCAATCTCTCACTCTCACATATACTCACTTATAAACACCAATAGTCATATACTAGTTTAAAACATATGTAGTTACTTATGAAGACACTATTGAGACAGTCATTCACTCACTAACACACCCATGCACACACTCATCCACCCATACAGTCCTGCACACATGCTGTCTTCAACACATACAAACAGTGAGTCACTTATTCATGCATCTATGCATTACGTAATACCCCCACCGCACCATGAAGACACTCAGACACTCATACTGATACTTAAAAAACCAACTATTAACCTATATAGACACTCATGTAGCTACTCTCCAACCCATGCAGCCACTTATATACAAAGTGAGAGACTGATACAGGTATTTACACATTTATACATTACTCACTAAGCCATGTATTCAAAAAGATACACTTAATCAGTCAGTTATACAATCAATTTTTCAGAAACAAATCATCAATTTAGACACTTATATACTCATTTATTCTTCCATCGACCTTGAGATATACATATATAAAACATATTTAATTTTCAAAAAAACACACATTCACTGGATGATGTCATCAGTGATGTCATTTGAGATGTCATCAGTGATGTCATGAGTGATGTCACTGACCATGTCATGAGTGATGTAATATGTGACGTCATCAGTAGTGCATTGCGGGCGCGCGAGTTATAGTTAGCTGAACTAACTATAACGGGGGAATTTCATTGGTTTTTTACGAGTGAAATGTCCAGCTAACTATAACATGTGTGAAACCTTTGGTTTTTTCATTGAATTTCTAAGGTTTTTTAAATGCTAATTCCTAACTATAACGTGTGTGAAACCCATGGTTTTTTCAGTGAATATATATATAGATATGAAGCTAACGTGTGGAACACAACCAACTTCGTTGGGGCATCACTTGTTGTTAGGAGAAACGCTGTTACTACACAGACACTCCATGTGAACTACACTAACCAGCATGCATCTGCTCAGCAAGGTGTGAGCTCAAGGGGCTAGCACACCTTCCATTGGAGGAGGAGTGATGACATCACAGAGGGAGCGGTCTATTTCACAGCTGCATCTTGTTGGACCCCCTTACAGAGCACAGAAGTTCGTGAAACCGGCACTGAAGAGAGCCATTGGAGGCTTGAAAGAAACGCGTCTGCCTGAGCGTTTCAGGAACTTTGAGCACTACGCGCCTTTGAAAATAAAGCCTTTGTCAATTTTACCCCGGAGCTGTATTGCGCTTTTTCTTCATGGGAGGAAGCTTTGGTTTGGATGTTAAAGTCAGCAAGCAGGTCGCTGACTAGCGATACACCCTCTCGTTCTGGAGCACCGTGAAGAGACCAGCACGTTGTGGATTTCTTGCATGGACTGCATCAACACGGCGCCCCCCCAGCTGCCCAGACAGCCACATGGTTTGACAAGCGGCAAGGGGAGAGAGTAGGCGAAACGATTCGCCTGATAAGGGGCTGGCAATAGACTTTGTCCCATACCACTGGGCATCTGAAGCTAACGTGTGGAACACAACCAACTTCGTTGGGGCATCACTTGTTGTTAGGAGAAACGCTGTTACTACACAGACACTCCATGTGAACTACACTAACCAGCATGCATCTGCTCAGCAAGGTGTGAGCTCAAGGGGCTAGCACACCTTCCATTGGAGGAGGAGTGATGACATCACAGAGGGAGCGGTCTATTTCACAGCTGCATCTTGTTGGACCCCCTTACAGAGCACAGAAGTTCGTGAAACCGGCACTGAAGAGAGCCATTGGAGGCTTGAAACGCGTCTGCCTGAGCGTTTCAGGAACTTTGAGCACTACGCGCCTTTGAAAATAAAGCCTTTGTCAATTTTACCCCGGAGCTGTATTGCGCTTTTTCTTCATGGGAGGAAGCTTTGGTTTGGATATATATATATATATATATATATATATATATATATATATATATATATATATATATATATATATATATATATTCACTTAAAAAACCATAGGTTTCACACAGGTTATAGTTAGGTGGACATTTCACTCGTAAAAAACCAATGAAATTCCCCCGTTATAGTTAGTGCAGGCAACTATAACTCACGCGACCGCAATCCTCTGCTGATGACGTCAGATATTACATCACTGTATTTAGACACTTATTTACCCATGTCTTCTTCCATTAATCTTTAGCTATACATATATTACAAATATTTATTTTTCAGAAAGACACATATGTCATCAGTGATGTAATATCTGACGTCATCAGCAGAGGATTGCGGTCGCGTGAGTTATAGTTGCCTGCACTAACTATAACGGGGGAATTTCATTGGTTTTTTACGAGTGAAATGTCCACCTAACTATAACCTGTGTGAAACCTATGTTTTTTTAAGTGAATTTGCAAGGTTATTTAAATGCTAATTCCTAACTATAACGTGTGTGAAACCTATGGTTTTTTAAGTGAATTTGTACGGTTTTTTAATGGCTAAGTTATGGTTTTTTTTTTTTTTTCATGTTTTACACCGTCCCCAAGGGAAAAATTTTTTTTTTTTTTTTTAAATCGCGAGGTGCGCGTACCCAGCGCGCACTGAGCGCCCACGTTTCGCAGTGCGCGCTGAGTGCGCGCACCTCGCGATTTTATTAAAAAAAACTGTTTTTTTTCCCTTGGGGGTCCTTCTGTGACCCCCTGACCAAGGCTAGAGGGTCAGGAACTGTCCACTCTGCCCCATTTTCACGTTCTCCACCTTTGATTTTCACGCCCTCAGACTGCGAGAGACAAAATGGCGGCCGACACTTCCTGGTTTCGACCGATTCGAATGTTTACTGACAACTAACAACCAATCAGAATTGCGCTCGCGCACGGCAGGGTGCGCGCACCCAGCGCGCACGGTGCGCGCGTATAGATATTGATATGCTTTTAAATGCTAATTTCTCAGGAAATACTGAACAGATTTACACCAGACCTGCGAAAGGCACTTCTGACGTCATCAGCAGAGGATTGCGGTCGCATGAGTTATAGTTGCCTGCACTAACTATAACGGGGGAATTTCATTGGTTTTTTTCGAGGGAAATGTCCAGCTAACTATAACATGTGTGAAACCTATGGTTTTTTAAGTGAATATATATATATATATATATATATATATATATATATATATATATATATATATATATATATATATATATATATATATATATATATATGCCAGCCACAGTTCAAAAATTGCTGCGCACTCCAACCAGTATTTTTAATTATTCAAATTTTTATTCGTTTGCAAACATTGACGAAGGCCAGGAGGCTGAAACGCGTTTGTCAGTAACTTTATTGATCGTGTTTGCAAACGAATAAAAATTTGAATAATTAAAAATACTGGTTGGAGTGCGCAGCAATTTTTGAACTGTGGCTGGTGTGAATTCGCGAGTTTTCGTCCTCGCGGCTGGGGCACCCGCTGTGTTGAGAGCAGGGAGTTGACGGGAGAACGTGGTGAAAAAAAAAAAATATATATATATATATATATATAATTCCTCCAAGCTTGGGTAACTGCCACCGCACTCCTGAACAGAGGGTGCGTTGTCGGAGCGGACCACCCCAGCACGGTCCGTGTAAAATAGCAAACCTCCTCGTAGCACAAGGATGACGACGCCGTGTTCTGGCCAAGAAAACTTTATTGAACTCGACTGGTAGGACGCGTTTCGCCTGTCTAGCAGGCTTGTTCACCAACGGCTTGCCCGTTTGATTAGCAATTTTTAAATACAGTGTTTACGTCATGTCACATGACTGAAACTACTCACATAGTGTATTAAAAAAAAGGCTTGTAGTTGTTTGGTTTTTTCAAACACATAGGTAGCGTGGCACCATTACAATATACAAAATTATCTCCATATTGAACACCTGGTTACATGGTGAAATTACCGCAAGTAAAATGCCTTTCATGATACCAAAAATAAATGAATATATTAAGACCTGGAGGAGTACTAAGTCGTACTACAATAGTACAGAATAGCCCACAAAACAAGACAATACTTAGTTTGCACAAGAAATAACGTCCATTTCAAAATTATCAAATCATGGCTAATTTGTTTCAGGGAATAAATTAATTTTCCCAAAACATTATATATACACATGAGGAAAACGAATTACCCCTCTACAGTGTCGATCTCAATTGAGCCCCAGTGGGCAGACAGTTCCATTTAAAATATCATTTAGCAAATTCACATTGAAAAACATATTCACGCTACACAACAAGTTCATTGTCTATGGTCCCAGTGGGCTGATAGTGGAGAATAATCAAAGGTTTACTGCTTAGTTAATTATCAATGTGTCCCTGATACCAAAGAAATGCAAGAAAAACCAAAAAAATAAGAAAATAAAAATTATTATACAAACTTGAAAACGGGGCAGAGAAGTTGCCTACTTGGTAATCTGTTATATCTTAAAAAGCTATCAACAATCGAATTATAAATGTGTGATTAAATCTTCTTCGATATTCAATCCCGCCGGGGATCGTGTGTTTAGCTCTAAAATGTAGCAGGACTCTAATTTACGTAGCTTTTTCTCTCTATTGCCTCCACGTTGGTTTGGAGGAATACAATCTATTACAAAATACACAAAGCCTTGTGGATTCTTATTGTGGTATGCCTCAAAATGTCTCGCAACGGGGTAAGAATTATCCCCATTCCGTATTGCTCTAAGATGGTGTAGCACTCTTTTGTGGACTGGGTGGATCGTGCTGCCCACGTACCTCAAGCCACATGGGCATTGAAGGACGTAGACAGCAAAATCAGTCTTGCATGTGAAATGTCCTTTGATCTTTTTCATGCGCTTAGATAGCCCCAATGTGTATACCTGTGTATTTTTCCCAAAGCTACAGGCTTTGCACTTGGTGCATTTGGTAAACCCGTCTCTGTGTTTGAACCAATTCATGAACTGTTTGTTTGGATGCCTCTTATTAATCACATTGCTTACAAGCATTTGTCTGAAGGACCGAGCCCTTCTAAACGTGATTGCTGGTATTTTCTGTGTCAATTTGCCCAGAATCGGATCATTTCTGATCAAGTGCCAGTGTTTGGTGAGGATACTTCTGATTTGGCCATGTTTACGGTTATAGGTGGTAATCATTCTAGGTTGATTATTCTCTGACTCTGCCTTTTTAGTTTTGCTCTTACTGGGATTGAAGAGGATTTCTTCTCTGGATCTTCCCCTTGCTTTCCTAGTTGCTGCTTGCACGTTCGTCTTAGTATACCCCCTAGCTGTGAATCTAGAGCTAAGTTTGACTAGTTCTTCATCTAGTATTTCCTTTTCACTGCAGTTACGCATAGTTCTCAAACATTCCCCATACGGGATGCTTTTGATCAAATTTTGGGGGTGGAAGCTCTCTGCATGAAGCAAAGTGTTTCCAGCAGTGGGTTTTCTAAACAATTTAGTCTGTAGTTTGGAATTACTTACATAGATGGTAAGATCTAGGAAATTGACTGCCGTGTTACTGATGGTACTGGTGAATTTAAGATTTAAATTGTTCACCTGCAGTTTTTTGATAAAGTTTTTTGCCGAATCCTCCGATCCTTTCCAAACTACAAACAAATCGTCGATAAATCGACTCCAGTGTAGCACATTTTCTTCCCACTCTGTATGGTAAGCGACCCGGACCACCTGCTCCTCCCACCAGCCCATATGCAAATTCGCATAGCTGGGGCGAAGCAGGTGCCCATCGCTGTCCCACAGATTTGATGAAAGAGCTCATCATTGAAAAGGAAGTAGTTGCTTTTCAGACATGTAGACACCATACTTAATAACATCTGGGTATGAACCCAGAGTTTGATGGGTCGGCTACTAAGAAAGTATTTGATGGCATTCAAGCCATCCTCATGTTTGATGCTTGTATACAGTGTGGTTACATCAATAGTTATTAGCAGAAAGTCATCTTCCCATGGCAAGTCATATATTTTCCTCAGAAAATCCCCTGTGTTCTGTATATAGGATGGTAGAGTTTTTACTATGGGGCACAGAAACGAGTCCACAAATTTGGAGGTGTTTTCAAATGCTCCTCCAATGGCGGAGATGATAGGGCGACCTGGGGGATTCTCTAGACTTTTATGGACTTTCGGAATGAGGTAAAAGACGGGAACAACTGGTTTATCTATTTTTAAAAATAGACGTTCCTCTGATGTAAGTAAACATTGATTATACCAGTCTTGTAGTTGTTCATAAAACTGGTTTGCATAACAAGATCAGTGACTCTTACATAATTACTGCGATTATTTAGTTGCTTATATGCCTCACTCAGGTATCTAGTTCTGTCCCACAGCACCACATTTCCTCCTTTATCGGCATTTCTCACAATACAGTTACCATCAGAAGTTAATTTAGTATCTAACGCAGAGTACTCTTTTTCATGCTGTGAATAGACTTTATGTTTCACACTCGTACATTTTTCCAAATTCTTCAAATCATTGATTACTAGTTCATTGAAAATGTCAATAGAATCTTTAGCAGTCATAGGGATAAATCTTGATGGTGGTCTGAAATTTGTTGGTTCATTAGCACTGATTTCAACTTCTTGTTCTTTGGCCGTTGCTAGTGCTTGACTCATGGAAATTGGAGACTCTTCTTCTTGATCTAAAAGAATATTATTCTCATCTTGATTTACCATCATTGTATACCGACCGTCATCATTGTCAATACTTTTAAAGCCCAACATTAGGTCCATATCTGCTACTGGCAGACTTCCTGGGTGTTCTGTGTCCTCAAGACCACTGCTCAATTCTCGTGATCTTTGTGGCTTGTTTTGCGCAAAGTGCTTTCTCAATTTCAGAGTCCTAATAAATTTGAACACATCTATTCTTGTTGTTACGTAGTTGAAGTCTGCTGGTGGGCAGTAGGACAATCCTAATTTGAGTAATTTGGTTTCACTCTCAGTTAGTGTGATGTTCGTTAGATTTATAATTGTGCCTGCCTCCTCTTCAGGTATAGTCTCTGTTATTGCTTCTTTTTCGGATTTACGGGATTGGTATTTCTTTGACCCCTTCCGCTTCTGTTGCCTCTGCCTCTTCCTCTTTGTGATCCTTCGTAATTGACATGCGTTCTCGGGCGGAGATTGAACCTCCTCTCCTGCTCTAAAAAACCAAATTCTTCTATGACTGAAGGTGCATTTGAATCTCCTTGTCTATTATGGCCTTCTTCTAGATCAGTGTCTATTTCGGAACTTTGTAGACTACTTAATTCTGATTGACCTTCTGTTGTAATAGGTCTTTTTTGATTCAATCGTTGTTTTCTTACACTTTCGAATTTTTGGGCGAAAGTGTAGATCTGGCCCCGCTCGTAATCGTTTTTGTCTCTCAAGAATTTTTGTGCCTTCCTTTCTTTGATAGTTGTCTCCAGTTTTTTCAAGCGTTCAGACAAGTCAGTCATAAATTTTTCAATTGGTTCTTTGTTAGTTTCTTTCTCCAGCATGTCAGATATTTGGGCAATTTCCTCCATTATTTTTTGGCGATCTATTTCAGCATATTTTACTAGGATACCTAGCATCCTACGTGAAGACTCTTGATTATTTTCTGCCCATTCTATGAGCATGTTGGGATTGGGGTCTTCGTACGTAGGGGCCACAAGGATACGAAGCCCTCTAGGAATCCTATTAACTTCTAAATACCTTTGGAGGGACTTAGCCTCCCACCACTTGGATAACTCACTACGTTTGAGTTTCTCCTGGCGTCTGAGGCGTGCTGTTACATCTGAGGCTTTATCTGTAGTTGTCGTAAAAAGTGGCCTGCTACGATTAACAGTATCATCAAAAATAGATAACGCAGCTTCTTCTCTGCTCTTAAGCTCAGCAGCCGACATGTTCACATTCAAAATTTAACAAGCTCCAATGGCTTAGACCAGAAACCGCCAGGCTCTTTTTTGAGCAGTGCTTTCAGAGTATCTGACTTCCCCTTATTCCCGCACACGCACTCCAGGCTTCTCCTACCTGAAGACTCCAGGCGCTCACCGCAAAAACAGCCGTTTCGTTCGGGAATCACCCTGGTCTCCGGTAGTTCGCCTTTAGATTCTAGGAGGGCTGGCTTGCTGCTCCTCAATTGCGTGGCGGGGGGCGGTGGACCTCGACTTAATTCCTCCAAGCTTGGGTAACTGCCACCGCACTCGTGAACAGAGGTTGCGTCGTCGGAGCGGACCACCCCAGCACGGTCCGTGTAAAATAGCAAAACTCCTCGTAGCACAAGGATGACGACGAACGCGATTTATTTTGTTTGTAGTTTGGAAAGGATCGGAGGATTCGGCAAAAAACTTTATCAAAACACTGCAGGTGAACAATTTAAATCTTAAATTCACTAGTACCATCAGTAACACGGCAGTCAATTTCCTAGATCTTACCATCTATGTAAGTAATTCCAAACTACAGACTAAATTGTATAGAAAACCCACTGCTGGAAACATTTTGCTTCATGCAGAGAGCTTCCACCCCCAAAATTTGATCAAAAGCATCCCGTATGGGGAATGTTTGAGAACTATGCATAACTGCAGTGAAAAGGAAATACTAGATGAAGAACTAGTCAAACTTAGCTCTAGATTCACAGCTAGGGGGTATACTAAGACGAACGTGCAAGCAGCAACTAGGAAAGCAAGGGGAAGATCCAGAGAAGAAATCCTCTTCAATCCCAGTAAGAGCAAAACTAAAAAGGCAGAGTCAGAGAATAATCAACCTAGAATGATTACCACCTATAACCGTAAACATGGCCAAATCAGAAGTATCCTCACCAAACACTGGCACTTGATCAGAAATGATCCGATTCTGGGCAAATTGACACAGAAAATACCAGCAATCACGTTTAGAAGGGCTCGGTCCTTCAGACAAATGCTTGTAAGCAATGTGATTAATAAGAGGCGTCCAAACAAACAGTCCATGAATTGGTTAAAACCCAGAGAAGGGTTTTCCAAATGCACCAAGTGCAAAGCCTGTAGCTTTGGGAAAAATACACAGGTATACACATTGGGGCTATCTAAGCGCATGAAAAAGATCAAAGGACATTTCACATGCAAGACTGATTTTGCTGTCTACGTCCTTCAATGCCCATGTGGCTTGAGGTACGTGGGCAGCACGATCCACCCAGTCCACAAAAGAGTGCTACAACATCTTAGAGCAATACGGAATGGGGATAATTCTTACCCCGTTGCGAGACATTTTGAGGCATACCACAATAAGAATCCACAAGGCTTTGTGTATTTTGTAATAGATTGTATTCCTCCAAACCAACGTGGAGGCAATAGAGAGAAAAAGCTACGTAAATTAGAGTCCTGCTACATTTTAGAGCTAAACACACGATCCCCGGCGGGATTGTATATCGAAGAAGATTTAATCACAAATTTATAATTCGATTGTTGATAGCTTTTTAAGATATAACAGATTACCAAGTAGGCAACTTCTCTGCCCCGTTTTCAAGTTTGTATAATTATTTTTATTTTCTCATTTTTTTGTTTTTTCTTGCATTTCTTTGGTATCAGGGACACATTGATAATTAACTAAGCAGTAAACCTTTGATTATTCTCCACTATCAGCCCACTGGGACCATAGACAATGAACTTGTTGTGTAGCGTGAATATGTTTTTCAATGTGAATTTGCTAAATGATATTTTAAATGGAACTGTCTGCCCACTGGGGCTCAATTGAGATCGACACTGTAGAGGGGTAATTCGTTTTCCTCATGTGTATATATAATGTTTTGGGAAAATTAATTTATTCCCTGAAACAAATTAGCCATGATTTGATAATTTTGAAATGGACGTTATTTCTTGTGCAAACTAAGTATTGTCTTGTTTTGTGGGCTATTCTGTACTATTGTAGTACGACTTAGTACTCCTCCAGGTCTTAATATATTCATTTATTTTTGGTATCATGAAAGGCATTTTACTTGCGGTAATTTCACCATGTAACCAGGTGTTCAATATTGAGATAATTTTGTATATTGTAATGGTGCCACGCTACCTATGTGTTTGAAAAAACCAAAAAACTACAAGTCTTTCTTTTAATACACTATGTGAGTAGTTTCAGTCATGTGACATGACGTAAACACTGTATTTAAAAATGGCTAATCAAACGGGCAAGCCGTTGGTGAACAAGCCTGCTAGACAGGCGAAACGCGTCCTACCAGTCGAGTTCAATAAAGTTTTCTTGGCCAGAACACGGCGTCGTCATCCTTGTGCTACGAAGAGTTTTGCTATATATATATATATATGTATATATATATATCCAGCTCATTGGGGAAATGTCCAAAAAGCGAGCCGCACTCGAGTGTGAGAAGCTTTCCCCAAACGCTTTTATTTCGTACAGGCAGTGCGCGCTGGTAATTTAAAGCACCTGACATCGCGACGCGTTTCGATTAACATCTTCTTCCTGGGCTTTAACGTCAGAAGGGTGCATGTAGGTCCACCAATCCCCCTTTGTATGGCATTATCGTGTGCCCCAATGGGCTGCATTGATTACCACGTAGCCTTATGGGAGTTGGAGTCCTCGTAATTCCTGAATGGATGCGCCCTCAATTAGTGCACGTTTCTGGCTCACACATGAGCCCCAGAGATCACCACTGCCTTCAATCCATGCTCACACCCCCACGTCATGAACTGCCAATTTCTTGGGTTCCATGGCCCCCTTGGTCCTGGGGTGGTGCAGGCCCAGCGGCAGGACGGCCGCTAGTATATCCAGCTCATTGGGGTAATGTCCAAAAAGCAAGCCGCACTCGAGTGTGAGAAGCTTTCCCCAAACGCTTTTATTTGGTACAGGCAGTGCACGCTGGTAATTTAAAGCACCTGACATCGCCGACGCATTTCGATTAACATCTTCTTCCTGGGCTTTAACGTCAGAAGGGTGCATGTAGGTCCACCAATCCCCCTTCGTTTGGCATTATCGTGTGCCCCAATGGGCTGCATTGATTCCCACGTAGCTTTATGGGAGTTGGAGTCCTCGTAATTCCTGAATGGATGCGCCCTCAATTAGTGCAAGTTTCTGGCTCACACATGAGCCCCAGAGATCACCACTGACTTCAATCCATGCTCACACCCCCACATCATGAACTGCCAATTTCTCGGGTTCCGTGGCCCCCCTTGGTCCTGGGGTGGTGCAGGCCCAGCGGCACTTTCATGTGAGATAAAAGTTAGTAAGCTTTATTTTAAACAACAATTGTAAATAGCCATTCTGTGATAGCCATTGCAGAAGTGTAGATTTAACACCTGATCAATGCATAACATATGTTCCCTAATTTGAGGTGCAGTCCTAAGCAAATTAGGAAATACCTTCACCCGTGCGCCTTATGTTACAGACATTTGAGCACAAGCAAATATGTCTTCGAGAAGGGTGCCAAATGAAGGTGGTAAACAGCTAGAGGGGCCAACTAGAGTGGCTTTCTTGAGGGAGTGTTGAGTTATCCAAGGACCTTCCAAAGACCCTTCCATGGAGCAGTCCCTTCCAAAAAAGAGCAGAGGCATCTCTGAACTGCTGACAGTGTAGCAGATACTATGCTGTCAGTAGTTGTGAAGGAGAGCATTGCACTCTGGTCCCTGGGGGGATTGGAGAAGGACTGAAGACCTCAATGAGGGAATTATGACATTATCCTTCTACAAGAAACTTGGATGATAGAAACCCCCCAAAGATTAGGATATAAAACCTTCAGCTCTAAAGCAATACCATCAAATAGAGGAAGGGCATCTGGGGGCTGGTCATCTGGATTAAAGTTTCCTTGGAAATAGTCGTTACTCAGCTTTCTATTCCCTCTCTTGATTTGTTAGGCCTTAAAATTATGACAAGAGGGAAAGGAGCTATCTATTTAATAAATATTTACAACAGACCGTACCCATCTAATAAGGAATCAAAGGTGGTAGAAACTTTGGACTCCACTTTAGAAGATCTAGGACAAAACGCTCAGGTACTAGTTTGTGGGGATTTCAATTGTAAATATGAACCTATTCAGGGCCTGGAAAGATTGTTCGATGAACAAGATGCTGCTAATGATATTATGCCCTTGGAGCCCGTAAGATCTGTTAAAAGTTCAATAGCCGCCATAGAGATTTTACAGATGGCTGTGTCGCATGATTTAAAAGCATGTAATGGCCGTTTTTGTTCCGATAGACCACCAGCTCCTACTTACTTTAAGGGAAATCTTAGGTCACATATAGATTTTGTAATGGCCTCCCGGAATCTATGGGCCTTACTATTCGATTTTAAGATAGACTCCAGAATGGAGAGTGACCATTTTCCTCTTCAATGATGGCTAGACTCTTTAGCTTTCATGTATAGACCAGTTGACGAGGGTTTATTAAACTCTCCGGTCGGGGAATTACAGATATCTAATAACAGGCGTGCTCTAAAATGGTCATATATTTTGGGTAAAAAAGAAGCGTTGAACAAAATTTATAATAAATTCAATGAAACTATTGGAGCATCCCAGTTGCCCTTATTAGGCACACAGGGTGTTCTTGAATTACACTATAAGTTGGTCAACACTTTAACCCCCCTCCTGAGCAAAATATATAAAAAAGATGGAAACAAGAAAAAAGACCCTCTAGAGTCAGAAAACCCATGGTACAATCTAGAATGTAGAACAGCAAAATCAAGGCTGATTCTGGCAGTAAAATCCGGGATTCGAATTGAAATAAAAAGTGCTAGACTTGCCTATAATAAAACTATGGCGCAAGCCAAAAAAGCATGGGATGCTGATCTATGGGAGGATCTATTGAGTGCAGCTAAGCTACCCGATCAGAGTACGCTCTGGAATCTAATCGCCAAGGGAAACAAGAAGGGTAAATCGCCAAAGGATATTTTCCTGGATGAAAGTACTTGGTGTGACCATTTTTCCAAGCTTTATTCTAATAGCAGGGATGACTTGCCCGTTGACGATAATGAAATTATTTTAGATAAGAGTACTGTCCCATTATATTTTAGCCTAGAAGAAACTAACCAGGCACTACAAGCTGTTAAAATGGGTAAAGCCCCTGGTCCTGATAAAATCCCCGGTGATTTATTAAAACATGACGTGGAAGTGTGGGGTCCATATATAAATTTCTTAAGTAATTCAATTGTGGCCGGAACACCGATCCCTGATTCGTGGAAAGGGGCAGAAATTATAACAATTTTCAAAAAAGGTGATCGCTATGATCCATGTAATTACCGCCCTATTAGTTTAATAGATATTTTACAAAAAAATTTCGCCAGACATATTTTAAATAGGCTTTTAGATTGGATGGAGGAGACAAAGTTACTAACCAAATACCAAGCAGGTTTTAGATCTAAAATCAGCACAGTTGATCAGGTGTTCAGGTTTATGTGCATCTGTTGGAAATATATAAATATTAGGAAGGGCAGCCTTTATGTGGCATTTGTGGACTTAAGGGCCGCCTTCGACCTTGTTCCTCGTAACTTGCTGTGGTCCACACTAAGGAAGATGGCGGTCCCAGGTGAGCTACTCAATTAACTTATTAAGTTACATACAGGGAATTATGCCAAAATTAGATGGGGGAAGGCAGGTGAAATATCAAGAGCCATTCCCGTAGATCGAGGCGTGCGCCAAGTTTGCGTGCTAGCCCCTACACTTTTCTTGCTGTATGTTAATGATATTCCAAGCTTCTTAAAGAACTGTGCTCACGACTCCCCGAAACTAGACGGAGAAGCAGTCACTTCCTTATTATTTGCTGATGATACTATTCTCATTTCTCAGACTCCGAGAGGTTTATAAAATTTGGTTAACTCCTTCCAAAATTACTGTGTGGAGAAGGGGTTAGAAATAAATCCAACTAAAACCAAATATATGGCCATAAATACTAAAAAAAAAACAAGGAATAATCTGTTCTTAGAGAATCGTAAATTGGAACAGGTAGGAAGTTTTAATTATTTGGGTCTGACGCTGGATAATAATTTGACTTGGAAAGGACAGTTGGACAAAAGTACATTATCCCTTAAACAAAACTCACTGCCTATTTTAAAAGTGCATGGCGCCAGCCATTCCAAAGCTATTTCTCCAGCACTTGAGGTATTTAAAGCGAAGGCCCAATCAGCTGCTCTTTATGGTGCTGAGGTATGGGGTTGCTGCAGTACTAATAAATTTGGGAAGGTAGAAAACAATTTTGTACGCAGACTGCTTAAAATACCGTCCAGAACCCCCCTTGTCCCTGTATTTCTTGATATTAATCTCAAAAGAACAGAGTACCTAGCATTATTGAGACCACTGTTGTACTGGGTTAGGGTCTGGTCTACCCCTGAGCTGAGCGACTATAAGTGTGGCTTGGCTGAACTAATCCAGATTGATGAGCAGTTGAAAACCCCATGGCTAAAGTATATATGCAAGTGGTTTAAGAGACTAGGGCTTTCTCACTTTTGAGAGGCACCTCAGAACATGACTATGTCCTCCAAAAAAATTCTAAAGGATACTTTCTGGTCCTCTGTCAACGGTGAGCTAATGCTTGGTTTTACGTCTGGCATATTGACTCAGAATTTCCTAAATATAAAAGATACACCCAATTTTGAAGAATTTATGGATGAGATTGGCCCCCCTCTAGCTAAATCATTATACTTGCAATTTGGGTATGGGGTCTTAGCGATCAGTGCTTATACATGCAGTTGGGGCGGGGAAAAAGGTTCGGATCTGTGCACCTTCTGTTCCTTAGGGGCAAGGGAAGACGATGTTCATCTACTCTTCTTTTGCCCAGCATATAAGAAACCGAGGCTTCGTTGGATCAAACCCCTTTGCAAACAAGTGGGGGTCAGATCCTATAAAGTAGCAGAGCGTATACTGAAATCTAACACCTCACAAGTAGTGGTCTTTGGTATAAGTAGATTCCTATTTAATGTGCATCTTATTAGGAAACGGTCTGGTTATAAATTGTAATGCAAGAAGGGGAACCTATTCATTTCCCTTGCTATATAGCTTAAGACACTTAGTCTTCCTCAGTTTTATTCAGTGTTATTTATTTTTAAAATCTGGCTTTTAATTAATATAATATTCTTATTTATTTTTTTAATATCCGGTATTGCTTAATCATGGAGATAAAACCATTTTTGTCAATTGTATGTAATTGTATATTATGGTCATGCATGCAAAATGTGTTATTTATTGTTGTGTACGCTTTTATGGCTAAATTTGCCGAAATAAAGTATTACTGAACTGAACTGAACTGAACAATGAGGGGATGCAGTTTGTGGTTGGTTATGTCACCTTTAAGGAATCATCAAGGATTCATCTCTGTGTGTTGGAGAGACCTCGTGCACAGAAACACTGTCTCCAGAGCATATGCTAGTTTGCCGTGTCTGTGACTTTTTGAAAGGGACACAAGGCCTTGCTTGTTATGTATGTATGTTGTATTTCTTTAACGCAAACCTAGCCAAAAATGCACAGGAGTGCTGTAAAGGGTCAACGGCAAGAATACAGTCAATGAGTGATAGAAGAGGCCGTTGGTGATTCGACTGTTACTGCATTGTGCTGCAGTTCTTTTTAAAGCAGTGTGTATTTAACTCTTTCATAAATTGGAACAGCATTGGAGTGTCCTTATGGAAACAGGGATGTTGTTCCAGAGCCTGGCTGCATAGGCAGAAAATGCCTGCACCCTTGGTTTTTCTGTGTCACACTTCTTTGTCCCCACTCTGATGTTGGCCTGGCTGGAGTGTGCCAAAAATCAAAGATGCAGAGCTTGCCCACAATGATTTTGCAATGAGGCAGCCAGTTTGATGATGTGAGCCAATTGAGTTCCATGAGGATAGGGGTGATGTTATCATATTTCTTCCAGCCCTGGATCAAACATGCTACAGCATATAGGATGCCCATGAGGGGTGCTAGTGAAGACTCTGGCAGGCCATGTAACTGGGAATTTCCACCATCCAGCTGCAAGACCATGAGGGTTTGAACAGCACTTCTAAAGTTGCTCTCTAGGAGAAACGATTTCACTTTCTTTGGAAGAGAGAACTGGTACCAGGCAGACTTTATTTTTTGGAAATGTGTGCGTTGAGTTTGAGGTTGGTCTCCAAAGGAAAGTCAAATGATTTAGTATTCGATGAATGTTGATGTTTGAGGATGTCAAGGTTCAGATCATTGAGCCAGGTTTAAACTATTCTTGCTTTTTGTTCTTGGCAAATGTTGGAAAATGGGTTATTAGTAGTGGTAAGTGTATGCCTACCACTGGCACTAACATGGTATATGGTTCAGTAAAGGTCCCAATAAATTAGTCCCTTGCTCTTCCCTTGGTAGCTGTAACCAAGCAGTCAGGCCTAACTTAAGAGACAGGCATGTAAAGCATTTAAGAACACCAATACAATAAATACGTTAGACACTACACACAATAAAATTCTACACCAATTTATAAAAGTCGTAAATAATTTTATGAACAAATAGACACCAAAATGACAACAATCCAATGTAGGGAACCAGAGATATAAATCTTTAAAAATTAACCACTATGCACTGCTTCAAAGCCTTTAGCACCACTCTGGGACATCTGGTTGCACTTGACTGGGACAAGTCAAAGTTTCAGGCTGACCGCGATAGATACACTAAGCGGGAGGCCCCAGTCACAATAATACCTTCACAATTAAAAACTTTTCTGGAGCTTTTTCTTCGAAGGGCCTCACTGCTCCTCACTAGGCCAGATTCAGTGAGGGGTCGCCAGCTTGATTTTTTAGGGAGCTCCCTGTCAAATCCTGGAAGTCAGAGCTTCTGAGCTTTTCAGCAGGACAAACCTGAAATCTTGGCCGGGTTGCGGTTGAAGGTAGTCGGCTTGACTCTCACGGTCAGGTCTGTCACCTTTTTCTCAAAAGTTCTCCAAAATTCTCCACACTGCAGGAGATGGTTACTGAAGTCCCCCTTGTAGGGGCAAAGTGTCCAAAATACAAATCCAATGGTCTGGGATCTCCTGGATGATCTCTGGAAGGTCTGGATGACAATTCCCACAATGCACCTGGCCAAATCCTTAAACGTTTACTGGACGCACTCCAGGATGAGACCTCTTGATGGGGAGGATGCAGGTGGGATTTTTTAACCTGTAGATTGCAGGGTGTCTACTCCTTAAACCTTCTTAAAGCTAGGCACAGTCCCCAGGTCTGTAGCACCAAATTGTGCAGCAGGTGCAGTCATTCAGAGTGCAAGCCTTTGGGTGCAGATTCAGATTCTAGCAGGACAGTCTTACTTTTCCTTGTATTTTCAGGCAGCAGAACTGAGAGGCTATGCACCTCTCATATATTTATTCTCAGCTTCTGGGCCTCAAGAGGAGGGCACTCCTGGCCAATGGGATGCAGGGTGCCACCCTGGTGCATGACCACTTCCTCCAAAGTATGGCATCTTCTTGTCCAAGAAAGCACTATTCTTCCAAAATCCATGATAGTTGAAAGTTCAGCAGAGCACTAAGAGCTAACTAAATCAGCTCTTCATGTAGCTCATTTCATAGCTTTCCTCCTCCTGACATCTGCAAATTCCTTCCTTAAGCCTGCTATCTGGCTGGGGCATAGGAGACTGGGGGTAGGTAGGTCTTGCATTCCCTGCCTCTCCTGTCCTCCTTTGAAGCCTTGTGCTTGACGACCCCCCCCCACCTGCTTTGGCATTCCTATGTAGCTGCAGGGCTCTCTCCAGCAGATAGCCTCTCCTCTTGATAGCCCCTTTTCACCTAATCAAGGCAGCTTTGCTAAGCATGTTAGCTCTGATCAATCGGGCAAGACTGCAAGAAGGCTGGATTTTTACTTACAGGCACAAAAGTGTTATAACTTCTTTGCTGTGCAAGTTAGGCTAAATTCAACAAGAGAAATCTGTTGGATTTATCAGTACCATTCTTTTAAGTCTTTGAATTATATGTATTCCTTTCCTAGCAATATGAATGTGTGCATGAAATATTGCAATGTTAGCCTATAGGCCAAGCATCTACAATGGGGAAAAAATAAAATGAGCAGATTTCCCTCACCAGGGTTTTATAAAACATATGTTGTAAGGACCTTACTTATAGTTACATGACTCCCCCCACCCCTAGAACACCAAGGGGATACATGGGGGTACTTAATATGTAAAAATAATGACAATATCACTTCTAAAGTGCACATAGCACCAAAGTAGACTTTGCTGTGAGTGTACTTTTAAAAGCAGTGCTGCAGAGCAGGGCTGCTTTAAAATGGCCTCAGACACTCATCAGTGCATGCATGCAAATGTAGACAAAGTCGCTGGCCTCTAAACTTACATGTCCTATTAAATACTAGGCAGGGCCAGACTGGGAACGCAAACCCTGGCAATTGAGTCAGACCAGCCTCCGGGGGGTGGGGGGGGGATGCTCATGGAAAACACTGCCGCTGCTTTTGGTACAGGGGGCAGATATTGCAGCACTGCTGCAAAACCGGGCCCTGTTCAAAAAATGCCCCCCACCGGTCAAAAAACATCCCCACCCTTCTGGGTCACCGGGAAAATTCCCGGTGCCCGCTACAGCCAGTTCGGCCCCGATACTAGGGTGTTCTAGGTAGTTTCAATCCCCCTGCCCTATTATGTACTATGGACTTATAGTGTAGGTCATGCCAATTGTAAGAATTTTACTTTTAAAGGCACTCTGCCAGGCAAGGCTGCCTTTAAAATGACAGACAGCCTTTCAGCAGTGTAGACATGCAAAGTGCATAAAATATGCTGGGCTTCTCAGCCTCCATGCCCTATTATCTGCCAGGGGCTTATCGGTAGATTAACCCCCCCTTGGCCTATTACCTACTAGGGACTCATAGGGGCTGTCAGGCATGCCGCAGTAACCTGAGTGGCTGACTCTGGTGGGCGGGGTCAAGGTTCGATCACCAGCGGCAACTCAGCTCAGCATTATGTGACTCTGGGAAATAGCTCACTTAATCTCCCCAACGGCCGCCAGCACCTTGAAACCCTTAATGATATGTTTGCACTTTACAAATAGGAATTAATATTATTAATATTTGTAAGTGTACACTAACAAATAGTATACCCTATACATGTGTATAAACATAGTACTGGCCTGGGCCTGCTGGCAGAGCCCAGGGCGCAGTCAGAGTCAGTTGCCGCCAGTATCAGGCGTGCAACGCCCATTGGGCTCAAATGGCTTCAGCCCCCCCTCCATCATGTGTGTCAGCCCAGGCTGAGACGGCCTCCGGGGCACACAAGCAGTTTTTTAGCTTATCGCAGCCGCACCCGAGTACTTCACAGGTCTTTAAAAGACCATTTGCATGTTAACGAGGCTTTGTTGTTTTTTTCACCCCTTCATCTCCACTTGCTGGAAGAATTCAAAATTCAAAAGGATGACTTTCTAACAGCAACTAAAAGGAATTCTTTCTTGATTGGGTTAAGCTCCAGGTAAGCGCTGGCTGTCCAGATTTGAATGGGGTACAGGCAGTATTTGAGGAATAGGATGTCTGGAGCCATGGAGACTTTCAGAAAGAGCTGTGTATCATTGGCATATTGGTGACTTTTAATGATGGGATCTGTGAGTAGAGCCTCAAGGGACTCCACACAGAGGTTGAAGATAACATAAGACAGTTTTGAACTCTGGGAACACTACAGGTAAATGGGAACGTATGGAACCTAGAGGTGCCCTTGTGAATAAACTGGTGTTGACTGGAAAAGTTGAAGGAGAAACAGTAAAGGGCATTGCCATTGAGATTGTATACTGATGTGTGCCCGTGCAGACCCAGCCTGTAAACCGCATTCCTGGTCTTCTAATAGGCTGTAGATTAAAAAATAATAATAATAAATACGTGTGTAAAACCTAATCTACCCAAAGAAATATAAAATAGGACAGCACGTGTTAATATGAACGCAGCTACAGTTTCCAATGCTAGAACAGCTATTTAAACCACCAAAATATTTTTTTAAAATAATTTTAAAGCACCTATTTACGGCTTCAAAGGGATAATCCCATTAAGATTCTTGTAATATTCAGAATAATTTATCCCAAACGAATATACTGTAACTAGATTATAAGTAACCTCAGAGTTCTGTGTGAGTAAAATGAGGTATGCTTCGGCATTGTGACGTCCCTTATATGGCATACACCAGGAGGCTCCTGGGTAGCATCTCGCGGTTTATAATGCTTTTTCATTCATTCCACGTCTCCCAGATGATCTATAAGAGGACTGTTCGGGCTATATTATGATGCATGTTATTATTAAAAATGTGTGTTAATTATTTACCGGCTGGAGCATTTTTCCATTAAGACGCGTCAATTACTTTCCAAAGAGGCTATAAGCGGATTCATATTGGCTGAAGTCCGAGTAGAAAGCGGAGGGGGTTAACTGAGGCCTTAACCCAGCGCCTTTGAAGCCCTCATTCTGTCAGACACGTTTCTTGCACGAAAGGGCGGGAGAGCCACTTGACTCCTCTTACGCTCCCTCAATTATTTTCTGCGCGCGACGGAAGTTGGCGTTTCCTTGAGATCCCCGCACAGCCCTGAGAGACGCGGCTCTAACGATGGCTTTCACAGTCGAGCAGAAAATAATGATACAGTGGGGAAAGTGTTAAGAGATTACCGGCCCGCTTGGGAAATTTTTACTCTGGTAGATGTTCTGTGCTGAGCGCCTGTCATCCGCCCGCGAGCCGCGGCCCCATTATTGCATATTTTACACTTAAATACACGGGGGACATGCTCAGGAACCAAGGCAGACACGAGACGGGCTTGGCAGACACCATGTTGCCACCAGTAAGCCTCCAACTGCTGCGAGTACGCTGCCTCACACTATGAGGGCGGAGTCCAGGCCAGTGGTCATGAGTTTCCGCGGGTCGGCGCGCAACACCCATTGGGCTCACCGGGCTTCAGCATTTGCGCTCTACATATGATACCATCATCTGTTCTTTATTTTTCAACAAACAGCTAGTTGCATTGCGGGGCTTGTAGTTTTGCTTTTAACAGTTTAATAATGGGCTCAAAACCCCAGGATATACTGCACTGCAATGCACTGTTGGCTAACATTTCTCTAATTGGCCATTTGTAACCTATGTTTTACAATTTTACAAACCTGACTTGTCAGCCCTGTTTTAAAATTTTACAAAGTTGCTGACTCCTTAAAAAAATTGCTTGTTTCATGCATACATTTAAAAGTAAACTCCGCACAAATATTTTGTGAAGGTTCACTCTTTCACTAACATCATGCATTGAAGAAAGCATTGGTAATGGGAATCATGTTTATGTGTAGTAGAAAGTTCTAGACCAAGTTTCACAACACAATAAATGTACAACATTTATAGCAGCAGCTCAACCCTCCTTAACACAAGTAAGAAGTTATGGGCAGGTGGCAGTAGCAGAAGGAACAACAGAACACAACTCTCTCACAAAAACAGGACAGGTACAACACAGATAGCTAACACACTAAAGAGGAAGTGAGAGGAGTTATAGACTTGTATGTTTTCCATAAACATATGAGAAGTACAAAACTCTAGGAAGAAACAGTCAAACCATGTTTAGAATTGACATACATTCATGTACGGATGAGGAATACTCATCTAACTAGTGTGGTAAGCTTCATTATTGGGTTCCATATCTTGCACTGGGAAGCATTCAAGAGTACTACTGTTCACAGGTTATAAGTCTCCTAGTTATGTGTTCCCTAGTTTGGGTGTGGTAGGTCACATGTCAACGTTTATGTTCTGCCTTTGTTAAACTGTCAGATCTATTATAAAATTGTATGCGACTGAGCTAAACTGTTGTTTACTTGTGTTTGCCTACCACAGGATTAAAAACAGGAGGGCTGGGTAACAGGCATTATTTCTTTTTTCCATTTTCAGGTTTTGGGACTTGTATATTGCCTCTGTAGGGTGGGATGGCTTCTCTAGGAATATAGGTATTTCTCATCAAATATTATGAAGCAATCCCTGCATCATAGGACATGTTCAACAGCCTCACACATGAGTACGGAGGGCGATTTTGCACATATCCTCCGGCCCCACTCCTTGAAGAGGCTTTGCAATGTGCTTTTGGCAAGGCTGTCAGCATGTCTTGCTGGGTGAGTCACTGTAATCATAGCCTGTGCTACGAAATAGGCTGTGCCCATGCTGACAAGCCACACTCACAGCTGACTGAGTGTAGGAACCAGGAGCTCATATGTCTTCAGGCTGCAAAACCATATGCCCAATACCAAATCATCTCATGACTAGGGGTGGGCGTAATTTGCGTAGTCGCGCTACGCAAAGCTCAGCGAAACGGTAAAAAATCTCGGCGAATACGCAGAAATTCCGCGAACACGTGGAACTGCTTGTTCGCGATGCTTTTTTCCTGTTCGCGATCGCTGTTTGCATGCTCGGGGGGGTGGGGGGGAAATATCTCGCGAACACGCATGTTGAGAAAGTGAACAAGCAAAAAATTACACAAATCCGCGGAACGCAGAATTTTGGGCAATTCCGCGTTCTCCGCGAAATGCGAAATTACCCAAATTCCGCAAATTCCGCGAGCGGAACGGAATTTACCACCCAGGCCTACTCATGACTCTCTTCCAGTGCCAATAGGGCAGTTGCGGTGAGGCAGTGATGGACTGGTCCCATAATTCAGGGCAATCCCATCTTTGCAGACCATCTATTTGAAAATTGTTTTCTATTTTTTTAGATAAACATATTGTTAGAAATGGGATTTCTGGTTGACTAAGGCTTGTGCCAAAGCCAGGCAGAAACCACCACTCTAGTCAGGGCTAGGGAGTTACACGCTGAAGATAACCCCTGTTCACCCCCTTGGTAGCTTGGCACGAGCAGTCAGGCTTATCCCAGAGGCAATGTGTAAAGCATTTGCGCAACACACACACACACACAGCAGCACTACACTTGACACAACACAAAAGGAACTCCACACAAGGTTATATAAAAAATAGCCTTTGTATTATCATAAACACATTAGAAACATAATCACACATTTACACTGCCAATTGGCACTAGGCAATTTTCACAGGGGATTATATACAGGACAGGGCCAATCGGGGCACTGTCAGAATCATCAGAACAGGTAAGTAAATATAAAACATAACCAGCAACTACTGGAATAATGACCTTAGCATTATCACATTAGCATTCAACACCATCCTAAAATATCATAGCATGACATTAGGCATAAACAAATTAAGCCCAAACCTCATAAACATAAACGCATTACGCATTAGGCCTCACCAGCATAAACACTTTATGCAATAACCTCATAAGCATAAACACATTACGCATTAGGTATCCCCAGCATAAATACATTATGTAATCACCTCATAAGCATAAACACATTACGCATAAGTTAGGGTGCATAAACATATTAGGCAGGAACTCAGTAGTGCACCACATTAACACTACTACAAGGTGCATACATCACCTTAGGGCCTTGCGCCCTTTCACCATCCTACCTATGACCCCAGGCCAACTGGCCTTCCACTGGTGCTCAAATGCCCTATGTCCCAAAATGTCAGGGCGCAGCTTCAAATGCAGCGAAGCAAAGTGCGCAAAGCGCTAGGGCAGGGCAGGAGCGTAACTCACCCCTTTATTCTCATTATGAATTAAATACCCCCAAAGAAAAGAATGGCGCTGGCACTACTGTGCCTCCTGGGTCCCCACTGGGACTTTCTAACAAATGTGCCCCCATGTTGCAGCTGCCGCTAACTGGCGGTGCAGCTGTGAAAATAAATGCAGGCACTGGCACTCACTGTGCCCCGAGGGCCCCACTGGGACCCTGAAAACCAAATGCGGCCAAACGTTGCAGCTGCCCGCACTGGTGCGGTGCAGCTGTGAAAAGGCCTGGCACCACTGTGCCGCCTGAGCCCCACTCCGGGGCTCTTAAAACAAAAGTGCCCCCTTGGTGCAGCTGCCCACAACAGCAGTGCAGCTGTGAAGGAAAATAACACTGGCAGTCACGGTGCCTCAGGGAGCTCTGACAATGTGCAATGGAGGGGGCAGGCACCGACAATGTGCTTCGAACTGCCCCAGCTGCTCACGCCATGCTACCCACTCACCGGGGTTCTTCTGGACTCCTCCTGGCTTCCCCTTTGGTCTTCTGCTGGGCCACCTGTGGGGCTCTCCTCAGCTCACAGGAGCCCCGCTCAGCAACAGGCCATCGCTTGGCCTGCTCTTCAGTTGGGCGCGCTGCTATTGGTGGCCCTCTCGTGGGCACCCGCCATAACATAAAGACAATTGCGTGGTGGGCACCCGCCATCGGCACCACAATGCGGGGTGGGCACCCGCTTTTAAAATATGCATAAAGCAGGGTGGGCACCCGCTAAATAAGCACACAAGCGGGGTCAGATCAGTAAAAAATGCGTGGGAATCCCCATGACAGGATTCCCTCTAAATGGGTTGCAGCTCCACACTGCAAAGCCTCAGTACTCTCCCCGTCCTGGAAGAGTTTTTTCAGCGCTCAAAGGGCGCTCAGGTCCAAAGTTCCAGGGGCAAAGGCTCGGCTCAGGCAGGCCAGCACACAGGACCCTACAGCAGGGAGGCAGTCCCTCATGGCGGTTCCTCCTGGGGCCCAGCAGCAGCAGTCCTCTGGAAGGACAAAAGCACAACCCTTTCATGGGGTCACAGCCCCTATATTTACATTACATTTCTCCTTTGTCTGCACTGGCACAGGGCTTGGGGGAACCAGTCCAAACTGGTTCTGGGGGATTTTGGAGCACTCTGTTTACAGGGCTCCTCTTCCCCTTTGTCAGGTGGGGGCTCAGTGATCAGACACACCACAGGGGACAGAGCTAGCATTGTACAGGCTAGGCACAGACCTATTCAGGGACCAGGGACTTCTCCTCCCACTACTCCAAATGCAGATGTCCCATTCAGCCTAGTGCTGACTCACCCTACCCCTCCTGGAGCCACACACACCTCACCAGCCCCTGTCACTCAAAAGCCAGACATGCAATCCACATCAGGCAGGCAGACAAATAGCACACAGAAATGCCAACTTCTAAAAGTGGCATTTCTAAAATAGTTATAATAAATCTGCGCACACCATTGCGTAGAATTTATTATCACTATTCCAAATATACCAAACTTGATGACGCTGCTCCTCTCATATCAGGAATTACCACTGAAACACTTATCAGGGAATCTCCAATGCATTCCTATGGGAGGGCAGCCTCACAGTAGTGAGAAACCAAAATGGCTGTTTGTCACTACCAGGACATGTCACTCACTTAAGATACATGTCCTACATTTTACCTACAATGAACCCTGCCCATAGGGCTAGCTAGGGCTACCTTAGGGGCGACTGACATGCAGTAAAATGGGGGTCACAGACATGGCACACACTTTAGGTGCCATGTCACAGCGGCAGTAACACTGCGTGCACCGGACCTGCAATGGCAGAGGCCTGGGATAATTTTGAAAGGCTACTTTGGTGGGTGGCACAATTAGCGCTGCAAGTCCACCAGTAGCATTTTATTCACCAGCACTGGAGGTATGAGATACCACTTTACAAGGGACTGACAGGTAAATTAAATATGCCAAACAGGTGTAGACCAATCTTACCATGTTTACCACAGAGACCACATGCACTTTTCACTGGACAGCAGTGCTAAAGTGCCCAAAGTCCCTAAAACCACCAACACCATGTCAGACAAAAAGCAAGGAGAAAGGCAAAAAGTTTAGGGATGACCCTGCAAAAAGGGCCAAGTCCAACACAACCCCCTTCCATCCAAAACGCAGGGTAGACCAATCACCACCTTGATGGGCTTTCCTACCTCGGGTGATAGAATAATGGATGCAGGCCCGCAACTGCAGGGACACACTCCAGTTCTACGCCATTCTGAACCCATGTGGTTTCCTCTGTCAAAGCTCCCAGGACCAACTAAGCTACCTCACTGGTACTCCCTAGTTGTCCTCAGCCAGGACCAGGCCCTAGGCCATCCAGATATATGTGGCCCTTGCCATCAAACAGAGTGGGGTGCAGTAGCCCCAGGCACATAGCACCCATTCTCCACTCTACCCCTCATCAGGGCAGTTCTAAACTGCCACTGATCCTCCATCCTAGGGTCCGCACCCTCAGGCTGACCAGAAGTCACAGGTGATGCTCTCCTCCCCCTACCTCTCTTTCTAGGGTTCTGCACTCTTTTCCTTGGAGAGGCATCCTCAGAACACAACTCTCCCACCAGTTCAGGACCTCTCTCCAGCAATTGGATTCCCAACCTAGGGTCTAAATCCTCAGGTTGCACCGGGGTCAGAGGCGAGGACTCCCTCCCTCTGCACCCCCTTCCAGAGTGCTGCACCCTCCCAACTGGAGTGGTACCCCTGGAAGCCAAACCGGTCAGGACACTGGTTACAGATGTCCTTCCCTCCAGGTCAGGCAGACCCTGAACCTGGCCTCCCAACCTTGGGGCTAAACCTCACGGCTGAGCACTTGCCTGGCACGCCAGGACTTCTGGGGACTCACACAGTATCCCCCCAGTCAGGACACTGATTACAGATGTCCTTCCCTCCAGGTCAGGCAGAACCTGAACCTGGCCTCCCAACCCAGGGACTAAACCCTGCGGTTGAACACTTGCCTGGAAAACCAGGACTTCTGAAGACTCACACAGTATCCCCCCGAGGGTAACACATGACTCATGTGTCGTCTGACAGTCTGCCTGATGCAGATCTCCCAACCCCTGTCCATCTGATAGTGCGCGAAGATCCCCAAGGACAGAAGTGGTGTCACCATGGTCACTCCTAGGAGACTCAGGCCTTCTGGCTGGTCCCTGACCCTCTGGTTTGCCCACTGGGGAACACATCCCCCTGTCACCCCTCAATCAGGACTTCTGCACCCTCCCAACTGGAGCGGCACCGCCAGACACCAGAACCACTGGAGCTCCGTTTACAGACATTGTACAATTCCGATCCTGGATGGGTATCACATTCTTTCTTCCTTCTGGCCTGGTGATGATTTTATTAGTGACCCAAGAGGCAAGTCAGTTGTACTGTACCACCTGCACAATGCCTTTAGCGCTATTATATTCCAATTCCAAAAATTCTTTATTTCGGTCATATAGACCATAAAAGATGCAATGAAAACATTACAAACATTAAAACATTATTAAAATACATTTGAATAAAAACGACTCTCCCAGCGAGGAATAGTTTAAAATTACATTTAAAATGTTCTTTCAAAAGTTCAAGGGGCTTCAGACGATTTTTTCTTTCTAATCAGCCATATGGCCATAAGAAATTTGGAAACAGCGAACACAATGTGGCCCAGGGTACTGGTTTTCAAAATCCTGTATGCTGGGAGGAGCCAAGATGGCGACCGGGACGGCAGCGTAGATTCCCGGCTCCGTGAACCTCCGCATCCCGCACGGATATCCTGCATGAGATCCTTATTCTGCGCTACGAGATCGTGTTCGTAAACGAAAGTGGCAACCGATCGTGTGACCCTGAGGTTTCTGACTGCAGTACCGCCGGAGAAATCAGCGATTGAACTTTGCGGCCCGTGCGGTCCCGAAGCCGGGACCTCGAGTGGACGCCTTGGCCGGGCGGCAGTTTAACAACAGCGGCCTGTGGTGACTGGGTGGAGTCGGTCCGCCGGAGTGGTGCTCCCTTCGGCCTGCATTTTGCTGTGGTCGCTCCCCCCCTGCTGAGCGCTGCGGACCGAGGACATGCCCGGGTGTGCAATTCTCGGATTCTGTGGTGTTTGCCCCTGCCTTTGACGGTGAGCTGCCCGGACGCCGTCCCTGGTTCGGCCTGATCCTTGCGGGCTGCTCCCGGCTTTTTGCGGGAGCTGGTCCGTGGCGGAGACGACTATTGCCCGTGACCGCGCAACGGTTGAATCTGTTCCTCCCCCAGGATCCCTGTCTTCAGCGACGTGGACCTTGAGGCGTTGGTCCCGGGGTCCTGGCCCCAATACGAGTCGGGCCTTCCCAGCGGCCATTTTGTCACTATGCAGCCTACCATCCTGTCCGCTGGGACGCAGCGGGACTGGGGGTGTGTGACGGTCGGGAGTGTGGCAGAGCGATCGGAGAGAGCTGCTCTGGGGTACGGCGACCTCCTGGAGGCCCTTGGTGCCCTTCATTACTCCTTGGCTCATGGCGCCGGGGTCCTGGGGAGGAAGCTAGATGGTGTGGTATCAGCGTTGGGACAGTGGCGGCATGCTGGTCCACAAGTACACAGTGGCTTTCCACACTGCACACAGGAGGAAGATGTTGCGGCCCCCCCCGCGATTAGTGTACAGCCGGACACTCCGGACAGTATGCTACCGTGTGGTCGGCTAACTGTGGGCTTGATCTGCTCCGGAGGTATTGGACCTGAGCGGAAGATGGTGGCCTTGTCCCGTGCGCAATCTCCGGCGGCCCAGGGACGATTCCAGCAACGTGTGTCTCATTCGACTGCTTCAGCCTGTCTGGACCTTGTGTGCAGTGCAGATCCTGGGGCGGCACTGGAAAAGACGCCCCCCCATGAAGCGGTCCGTGCTGATGCTCAGAGACTTCCACCCCACCTGTGTGCGTCGCTTCCCGACTGTTTTTGGACACTCCTGTACCTTGGGACATCGGACATGGTGCTGGGTCGAGGGGCAGGCATGGGCAGAATCGCAAAGAGCGGTCAAGGCTGAGGCTGATCCTTCGGGAGTGGTCACCTAGTAGACAGGCGGACTCATGGTTGCGTGCTCTCATGGTTATTCGCATAGTTGGTGCATAATGCTCCCCACTCCCCCCCTCCTTTTTTTGATATGATCAACCTGGTGCTGCTAATTGTTTGCTGTGGGGAGACTTCACCGTGCGGGAGGGAGAAGCCGGGGGTATGTTTTGAAGGCCCTCCTCCAGTTTATTACATTCCCTCCGCCCCCCCGTCTGGGGGGGCTCTTTCTTACTCCTTTTTTCCCTGTCTCTTCTATATTTCGGGTCTAGTTCCAGGGCGACAGGCACACTGCTGGGGGGTGGGGCCATACTCATTCGCAGAGGTGCAGGGTGGGGGGATGGGGGAGGGGACTCTTTAGTCTTTATCTCTTTTTCCATGGCCTCCTTTTTCTTCTCTGTTTCTTTTTGCTTGTTTTTCTGGGATCAGCGCGGTACACCTCTCTTATTGTGAATCGCTTGCTCTTAATGTGTGCCACAGTTTCCGGGGGGTTCGCTGGGCTTTAGGTACGGGGACCTGTAGGCGCAACTATCTTTGATATTTCTCCCCATCCGTACTTTCCCGTGTCTGCGCCATTGATTCAATGTATTGCTGCTTGCTGCTTGCGTCTCTTATCCTTGCCCCTTATCGCTGTTGGGAAACTGTTTGGCACCTGATCCTACTGTTTTGTTTTATTATAAAATGAAAAACCCTTTCTCTCCTGGTGTCCTACCTGAGCGGCTCATTGGCCGGACTATACTGTATTGTAGACTTTGCTCTCCGAGGTGCCGCCTGTGTTTACATGTGCTTTTATTGTTCTGATTGCTTAGCGGCCGGCCCCGGGGGGTTGTAGGCCCATACGTGTAAGTGATTGAAACGTCAATAAAGGTTTTTCAAAAAAAAAAAAAAAAAATCCTGTATGCTTGTGCATACTCTCTGAACCCCAGGTTCTTACAGAGTGGTGCTATCCAATATTTTCTGGGCCTTTGGTATGCAGGGCACACAAACAAGATGTGGAGGTCGTCTTCCACATGGTTGTTACAACAGGGACATGTTTTATTGCCCCCATTTGTCCACTTCGAGGTGTATAAATTAATAGGTAGTGTGCTATGCCTCCATTGAACATACAGTTTCCTTGCCAGGATGGGAAAGATAAAATCCATAAAAGGTTCAAAAACATAAGAATTTTTGGATTCTAAAAATCGCAAGGTTAAGGTGCCGCTATTTTGAGCGTCCATCAAATGTGCAAGGGACCTGGCTTTGTAGATTTGTGCCAGAGCTTTGCGCGAAATTGTACGGCAGCCTCGTGCAGGGTCCTCCCACAGGACACGGAGATTAATGGCAGACAATTCGTTTTCCACAAAGTTAAGCCAGGGGATTTTGCCACTGGAGTTTAAACTCATGACATGGGTGAGATCCTCCCTATAATGATAGAGTTCGTCCGTAGACCAGAGCCTGTGCCAAAACTTCACTGGCTTGGACACAAGCTCCTCTGCAATAGGGGGGAGACCCATGTCCATTCTTAGAGGCTGAAGTGGGGTGGCACTTGGAAGGGCTAGAAGGCGCCTTAGAAAACTATTTTCCACTATTGATAGGCCCTTCACCGTTTTATGTCCCCATAGCTCACTGCCATACATGGCCGCAGCCTTGGCCTGGGTCTTGTAAGTTTCAAGGGCCGGACTTATGGGCTTGAAGGAAGAAGTATTAGCCACTTTCAGGATTGCACCCGACAGTTGGGATAATTTGGCCTTGGATCGTACTATCTGTCGATCCCATGCCAAGTTCTCCTGCAGTGTAACCCCCAGATATATAAAGGTGGACACCCTCTCAAGGCTAGTGGTCCCCAGGGTAGGATTGGGCCTAGTTTTAGTTGGTGGGTTGAAGATCATGAACTTGGTCTTTTCTGTATTCACCTCCAACCCATGCTGATGACAGAAAAGACCAAATCCATCCAGGATCCTCTGGATCCCCATAGGGGATTTTGAAAGGAGGAGGGTATCATCGGCAAACATGATTGCCGGTACCCTCCTACCTGCCAAACAGGGGGCGTCGTTGTCCTTGACGTTTTCCAGGTGTGAGATGACGTTATTGATAAATAAACAAAACAGGGTCGGTGCCAGGACACAACCCTGCCTCACACCTCGACGCACAGGAAACCTGGATGAAAGTCTACCATCTTTCCCACACCTAACTTGCGCATAGTTGTTCTCATGCAGCCTGGCCAAGATGTTAAGTAGCTGGGGGGGGATTCCTAACTTTTCCAGCACCTCCCAAAGTTTCCTGCGCGGGACTAGGTCAAAGGCTGACCTCAGATCCACGAAGACCATGTACAATCTCCCGCCCTCGATCCTCACCGTCTTCCAGTAGAGGAGAACTAGGCGGAAGATCTGGTCCATGGTCGACGTGTTTCTCCTGAAGCCAGCCTGCAGGGGACTCAAGATGTCATTTTCCTCCACCCAGTCTAATAGATGGTTCAGAATAAGACGCGCAAAAAGCTTTTGGGGAACATCTATCAGGCTAATAGGCCTATAATTTACAGGACTCAAGGGGGACCCTTTCTTATAAATCGGGACTATTTCAGCCCCTAACCAAGAGGAAGGAATCGCCATACCTCCCAAAATAGCATTGAAGAGGACAAGAAAGTACGGGGCCCAAATGTCAGGGTGGTATCTGAACAAATCACCGGGTAGCTTGTCCAGCCCCGGTGCCTTCCCCAGCGCTCAGCCCTCCAGTGCCAGCTTCACCTCCCCCAGGGAAAATTCCAAGGCCACATCTGGCAGACAGGGGGGCTCCACCACCATCCCTTCCGGCCAGAGAGTGGTTTCTTGATACAGTGACCCAAAATGAGCCTCCCAAATAGAGGGGGCAATATTGGGTTCTACTGCGGATAACAGATCCCCTGTTCCATTGTTTACCAGAGCCCAAAATTTTCTAAAGTCTTTAGATTTAAGGGCTTCAGACAGGTCATGCCAGTGACTCCAATCCCACTCTGCCCTTGCGTTGGCCAATACTAACTTGTACCCCCTCCTAAGGGCAGCAATCTTCACCTTGTCACTACCCTCTTTAATTGCGGAAAGAAGCTCGGACTTAGTTTTCCTGCAAGTGGAGGTGTACCAAGTCGGAGCACGAGTTTTTTTCCTTCTAATAGGCAGGGCCGGATTGAAGACATCTGCAAGGTCTCTTACTAAGGCCTGGTGAATGCCAAATAGTCTGTCATTGTAATCTGAGGGTCTAGATTGGTTAATGAGGGCATCCACCTCCTGGAACCTAGGGAGTGCTATACCATAGAGGTTTTTTAAAGCTTCTTCTTTGTCAACTAGCTTCCCCCATTTCACTCGGCGCCTACTTGTAGTGAGTAATATGTCTCCCTGGTCGATTGCAAAATCGGTAGTTAGCATCCCTATGGCAGGTGCTGGGTGCTGGATCTCCAAGAGAAGGGAATTGTGGTCACTATCTGTCCTCGGGATCATTCTAAAATCTAAAACTTTGGGCCACAGGGAAATATCTATAAAAATGTAGTCCAACCTTGACTCATGGCCCTTTTTGTTGAAGGTGCACACCGAAGGAGTGTCAGAAGGGGTGCGCCCATTACACGCCCTCAGTGCAAAGTTCAGGGTGAGAGAGGTAAGTTGTACTGCCAACGGAGACCAAGCTTTGGGGTGAGGTGATGAGGAAGGAGGGACTCCCCAATGGTCGTCCTCGGCAGTAAAGGCACCCTCCATTAGGCCCTCCAGGGGTTCGAAGTGGCAGTTAAAATCTCCTCCCATCACTATTTTCGGGTTACCTGTCAATTGCCCTAAAAAAGATGAGAGATCGGCTAGGGTGGGGGACACTTTACCCACAGCGACTGGTCGAGAGTAGACATTAACGATAGCCCATGTACTTTTGTCAGGCCATCTTAGGAGCACACACTGAATGTCCGGTGAAAGTGTGTCCATTCCATCCACCTGACACCCAATGTGGCTCGCCACCCAGATTGCCAAACCTCCCGAAGGTCTCCCTCTCCCATTCGACTTTGCCGGGATTTCAAATATGTCATATCCCCTCCTGAGCTGTGGTACCCTAGCCCATGTCTCTTGGAAGAGGAGTATGTCACTTTTGCTGACCAAAATTTCCCACTCCGGGGTATCCACCTTACTTGAGATGCCAGCTACATTCCAGGACAGGATGGTCAAGCCTGGACCTTGGAATTGGGGACCTTCTTCACTTTGTGCAGACGGGATTGCATGTGCAGAATTACCCAAGACACCCAAGCCAGTGGTAATGGGCGACCGAGTGGGTAATTCAACAACCTCCACCAATTGCGTTACAGCAACAGTTAATGTGTTTGGTGGATCCTCATCTAAAGATTGTGTGCTTCCAAGTCTGGTCCCCCCGTCATTTGCATGGGCCAGGCACCTTTTTTTATTTACGGGAACAGATGTACCTTCCCCCCTGAATGTAGACCCATAGGCAGAATTTATTGGGTGTTGTGGGATGTCCCCCCTTATTGGTCAATCTACTAGGTCCAGACAGGAGAATCTATTCTGAAGGACAAAATTACCATGGGCGGGCAATGAGTTGTACTTGGGTCTGTACCGTGAGCCATCTACGGCGAAGCCCACTCTGGTCCAACTCTGTTCCCTCCCCACTACAAAGTTGGAAACATTTGGGTAAAAATGTGAGAGAGACACTACGTCTATGTTGGATTTATCCGGCCTAACCAGCCAGTTGCAGATGTAAGGGGCAACCAGTGGGCTTTTAAAACTAATTATGATACAGTCCCCTGCCCTGTTTTTGGGGGTAATTCCAATCCATGGGATCCTTCTGACCATTAGCACATCACCTTTGATGTTAGGAGGGAGGGGCCTGTTAATATTAAGCCAACTGATTACCTTATTACGAAGTGAGTCCTGTGGCTCTTTGGTATCACCAGTGAGCTCAGGAACTCCCACCATAATCGCTGTGTAGGGCACAGCCTCAGGGGGCAAATTAACCGCCCTGCGCCTGGTGTTAGGACTAATGGGGCTACCAGTATATTCATTATTAGCTCGCCCCCCACTCATTGGGTGGGGTAGTGTTGGTTGCTTAGATCTTCTGGGTGCCGGGACAGGGGGCCTAGACATATGTAAAGAGGGCAGTGGGGGAGCATGACTACCTGTAACACTATCCTGTGCCCCAACCGGGACCTGTATACTTGTTCCAGCAGTAGATGGTCTAATCGCTGCAGAATCCCGGGGAGCCGTCTGTGCACTTGAACCCAACCCCCTGCTAGGACTATTCCTGTTATGTGCATCTTCTATAGCCTTGAGTCTAGTAACTATGGAATCCAATTTTACAGACAGGGGCTCCAACAGGCTCCTAAGGATATCCCTAAAAGAGCCAATCAGAGCCTCTGCCGCATTTAGAGGATCTCCACCGAATATAAACGGGCCAGAGCACCCGGGTACCACTTTGGCTAAAGGCGAGTCTGATTGATCAGACCCAGTTCCCGGGGAGGAAACCACGGGAGAAGCCGGGATGTCTGAGCTAACATCTAATGTTGGGTTGGTTTTATCCACTTTGGCCCTTTTTGCCCCTCTGAGTTTCCTTAACCTTTTCCTTTTCGGAGGATGGTCGACTCTACTGCCTACGGGATCTGTTGGCACTGCAACCTGCCCTTTATCCTGCACCTTAGACATTTCCGTACAGTTGATATACGGAGTGGTCTCCACCGCCCCCGAGGGACACACAGACTCACTATCCCTCACTAGATTAGACGGAGTCCTAAGTTGTTGAAGGACTGTCTCGATTGTCTGATCGATACTATCCATGAAAGATAGATGGGTGGCGTCAAAGGGTATTGGAGTACTAACATCAATGGATGAGGAGTCCGAGGGGACCATTGAGACTGAGACATTTTCTAAGTTTACCTCAAGGAGAGTGTCTGATGCTGTGCGACCTTTACTAGCCGCAGCACTAGTCTTCGGAAAGAATTTGTCCAGTGTGCTAGAGCACTGTTGGGCAGCCTTACTCCTGGATACTCTAGTAGCCATGGCGAGAGGAACAGTCAAAGCCGCAGGCTGATGGAGTATGGTGAAGAGCCTTGAGACAGGGACACGTTAGAGGGGGGGCCCGGTCCGGTCTCTGCCGGCCTCTAACGGCCTAAAACGGCCCGCTCTTTGCCCGGTCTTAGCCCGGCGTCCGCCCGCGCGCGTCCCGCGTACGCGTTCAGGGCGGGGTTAAAGTAGAGGAGGAAAGAAGGGGGCGGGAAGAGGAACCAGGTGCGCGCGGTGGACGGCGCAAGCACTTCTGGACCTCGCAGTCCCGCTCCCTATGCAGGTGACGTCTAAGGCACTCCCCCAGCCGAGATGACCGAGCCGCAATGCTCCCAGGCCACGCAGAGGGTCTTGATAAGAGTTCCGCTGCTGCTAGTTGCCCCTCCAATGACAAGAGCACTGTCCACACTTCCTCCGCTGCACGAGCGGCTCCCGCGCCAGCGGGGGCCGCGAGGAGTTAAATACACAACCAGGAGGGTCCAGGGAGGGTCCAGGGAGGCCCGCGGGAGAAGGGGGCGGGAAGAGGAACCAGGTGCGCGCGGTGGACGGCGCAAGCACTTCTGGACCTCGCAGTCCCGCTCCCTATGCAGGTGACGTCTAAGGCACTCCCCCAGCCGAGATGACCGAGCCGCAATGCTCCCAGGCCACGCAGAGGGTCTTGATAAGAGTTCCGCTGCTGCTAGTTGCCCCTCCAATGACAAGAGCACTGTCCACACTTCCTCCGCTGCACGAGCGGCTATTATAGATTAAGCTATGTTATTGTCAATTAAACCATATATGAAAGAGAAGCTTTTTGTGCAGTGCCCATCCTGAACTCAGTTATTTGAAGATGCTCTCAAATGTGATGATCAGAGAAACGTAAGCAGAGGGAAGAACAGGAGTGGCCCAAGATCACCCAGTTTGCCAAGCTGGGAAGCTGTGACTGAAACTAGGGTCTCTGGGTCAGGCTCCCTTCAAATAGTTTTTACCCTTGGTCCAACAAAAGCTTCTGACTGGCCTGGGCATGTTATGCAAGTGCATTTCAAATTTTATTTTCATGTTTAGAAGGTGGGGTAACAACATTGGAAACACCCCTCTTCACAGTACTTGTATACCTTGAGTAACTTCAGAGGATGGGTATAACCAGGGCAGGATCAGGACAAGTCTTTCCCATCACAGGACTGGTACAGCAGTGGAAGCTTTATTTCGTCACAGAACTGGGACAATGAGGCAGTAGCAAAGCAAGCTTCTTCTCTCTCGTAGAAGGCAACACATGCAGTCTTCCGTTTCCCAAACAGCAGATTCAATAGGGCAGACCGGTATTAGCTTTAATTTATCACAGAATATGTGCAGTTACGCATTGAGGGACATTTAGGTTACAGACAGATCTCTGAAGTGGGAGCTTGTGTCATTGAGGTGAAAGTACAGGTGGAAGAGTTAGTGAATATGCGAGTTCTGGCACCATTCTGACGTATTCACAACAACATCCTGAAAGTCCTCCTGCTGTCATTTGGAAACCTGCTTTTGTGGATTCTTTGGTGTTCAAAGTATTAAGAAGTAGCTGTCAGCTAGCAGGTCATTGTTATTTGGATCAGCCTCACCACAGCTTAACTAACTATAGTCTACACAGGCCCAGAGGTGGCAACTTCTACGAAAAAGTTTGGAGTGCACACACACACACCAGGCACTGTGCCATCCCCGGATCGGTGCTGTACCTGTTCAAAACATTGAGAGCTGCCAGTGTCCTGAACATTTCAGGCTTGAGATGAAAGACCCTGGCTCACTGCGGCAATTTCCCGACCTATGGAATCTTTCAGTGTCTTTTGATCATTTTCAACTAAGCTGGTTCAATCTGTGCTTTTTACAGGCACCTGTTAGGTTCCAATCTGTTGTGTGGAGCAGAATCCTTTATGCTCACCACCGCGCCGAGTAATGCAGCTACAAAGCTTCCGCTCCGTGGCTCAAAGCTCTCTGGTTAGAGAGAGAAATAGAGATGCAGCTTGGGAAATCCGTGTTCCCAGGAGGCTACAAAATACAGTTATGTTTCCCTGACCCGTAAATGCTGAATCGACACTGGGAGACCACAATATAGCAACGTTTTTAATCATTCTTCTGGCAATATTCAGACTTCCAGGTGTCTCTAAAATATAGATTGTCCCCTCTGGATCGCCTGCGAACAGACAGCCTGCCATTGCTCCTCCAAATGGGAGCAGTGGTTCCTTCACAGGGGCAAAGGGGCTTTGACCTGCTGCTGCTGGGAGCCACTACCTCCCAGGCTCATTAGTTTAACAATTAATGTAAATAGCTCTGTATATCCATTAATTTTTCTTCCTTATGGGGCGGAGCTATGGTGCTCTCACGAAAGCCGTAGGTGGGTGGGATGAGCAGCTGAGGCTGTTAACGGAGCTGCGCATGTCAGATTGGCTGGTATGTTTGCAGTGGACAACATGACATGCGCAGTTCAGACTTCCACATTGAAGGCTAGCATGGAGCTGCGTATGCAAAGACACGGCCCCATTCGTCTTTTATGGAGCGTTGTGCCTGCATGCCCCAGTCAATCCAAACTCTGCTGTGGTGCTGTTTAGTATTATAAGCAGCATAGGTGCAGTACTTGAGTTGGCTGGGGAGCTCGGTTTATTAACATTAACTTACAGGCAGCGCGACTCCGTGAGGCGGGAGGATTTAACCATGGGACTCATCTAACTGCCGAAGTGAATGTGTGCTGAATCCCACAAGATCGTCAAGGTAAGGTAAGATTTCATAACAGTACCAATAAGGTGTATTAAAAAGTAATTTACCGAGGTGATCGGGCACGTTCTATTTATAGCTGTAACTTGATATGTAAGGAATTGACTCAGACACAGTTCCATGTAATTCCGAGAGGATTGTAATGGTGCAAGCATGCAATCCACACTCTAGGCAAATACAGGCTTAACAAGTAAGCAACTGTGTTCAGGACTTCAGATATTTCGAATTTTTCTGTGATTTTTATAAATCCGATTTCCGGCTTAAAGTCTTGTTGAAGGCGATTTTAAAGCCATCCAAGGCACTGTGCCCAAAAATGCGGCAACTGGTGATCTGGTCAAAACGAAGCACATTTCAATACAGTAAGCAGTAAACATAAACATTCCTGGAGTGCATTTTATTGAGTTGAATAATTAAGACATGGCAGCCACGAGACCAATACAGTCCAGCCTCTACTATTATTCACCCAGTATTCACCTTTTTATCCTATCACTTTCAAAGTCAGCACACAGTCGCTACTGCAAACGGTCCTGAAGAGGCTACCATGAACAACACATTTCCCAGGTACTGATTCTGCTTCTGCAACATAGCAGGAAAAAGCAACTCTAGCCACCGGTTACTTCCAGGACAAGCCGCTTCTCTCTGACACAGACATATCCTCAAACTGTTATATTTGTAAATAACAAACAGAGCTGACAGCACCTTGTTTCTTTTGATGGACTGACTTCCAGCACAGTTTTTCTTAATGATTAACAGATTGTCAGCACTTTAAAAAAAATACTTTTAGTACTTTGTTTCTGTCTCATGGGCAGACCTCCAGCACCGTTTTTTATGATAATTGACAAGCTGGTTGATGGGCACACTTCCTGCACTGTTTTTCTTGCTAATTTCCAGACTAGCTTGACATTGTTCGCTGTGTGTATTGGCTGGTCACTGACAGACTATCATCACTGTGTTTCTGGACGTCCTAAAAACGGTGTCATGAGTGATGTAATGTGTGAGGTCATAAGCAGTGCATTGCAGGGGTGTAAGATATAGTTAGATCAGGCAATTATAACCACTGAATTTCACTGGTTTTGTATGAGTGAAATTTGAGCCTAACAACAATGTCCCTGTAATCTTTAGCCTATTCAGTGATTTTCTATAAAGATATATCAGCCGCAGTCCGTGCAGGTAACAGCAGTGGGGCGGTGAAGTCGCGTTGGGGGGATTTCGAGGGACGATGCTGAAGGAGAATGAAATAAATAATACATTTTCTCTCAGCATCGTCCCTCAAAATCCTCCCCAACGTGGCCCCACCACCCCACCGCTGTTACCTGCACGGACCGCAGCTAATGTTATCTAGGACACTGCTTTGTGTCCAAAACACGTCAGAGATAGCACCGTTTGTATTCACTGCAATAAATTAATCTGGCACCAGCTATATACTGAGTCCGTGTCCCTGCTTGTGCACAACCGCTTTTGGGAGCTTCGCTTTGGAGATATATATATATACTTTGAAAGCCATTGAGGCACAATATGGAATATGGACAAGCGCTATATGATTTAATATAATTTGATATTTATTTCGAAGCACACTATGGAAATGAACAATTTACGAAGGACAGGCAATGACATTGGCCCACAATAGACCAATCCCCTTTCTCCTACTATTCGTCTGTGACCAATGAAAATCAAGTTGTGATATTTTGAAGAACTAACATGATAGCGACTGCTTATTTCAAACTTATGGGCAAGCAAGAATAAGGCTCAATGCCGAAACGTGTCCTTGCAATAAAGTTATACTAAATGGACCCTGTGAGTGCAGCAGTTTCAACGGAACAAAAGCAGCATAAAATACGTGGACCCACCTCCTCGATCGTGTGCACCCGTCTCAAGAGTGCAGCTAGCGCCTTTAGGTGGACTTGGCGCAGCAATATATATGTATATATACATATATCACCTACTGGTGGTCACCAGTAGGTAGTTATAGTTACAACCTAGTTTCCATAGGAAAAGCATTTTTTGATTTACTAAAAACGTTGGCATCGTTTGCTGAATCTTTGCAAAATTCTCCCCAAAAAAAGTCTATCCAGGTCAGCTTCTATCCTGAAAGTTTGGGGGTGATTGGTCAAGGGGGGCTGAGAAGAAAGGGGGTCCCAAAACACGTTTTCCCCATGTTAATATCCATAGGCAATTTTGCGATGAGCTACAGCCCAAACTACTGAACGGAATTACCCCAAATTTGGCAGAAAGGTAGAGCTTGGTTCAGAAAGCGACCTTATTTTTAAATAGTGTAAATCCGTTCAGTAGTTTTTGAGAAATTTAAAAAATAAGAGTCAAAAAATCAATTTCCCATAGGAAACTTTGTGCAAGGCTACAGCTGAAACTACTGAACGGAATTACCCCAAATTTGGCACAAAGGTAGTGCATGGGACAGAAAGGGACCTTTTTTTAAAATGGTGTAAATCCGTTCAATAGTTGCTGAGAAATTAGAAAAATAAAAGTTCCGATATGTGGGCGGAGCCTAAGTCCCGTGCACGAGCTTCACTGTGATTGGCTGTCAACACTCCAAACCAGGAAATGTTGGCAGCCATCTTGTCGCTCGGTAGAAGTGAATCGCTAGAAAACAGAGAAACAAAGGTAGAAAAGAAGAGAAGGAGGCAGGGTAGAAACACCATGACCCCCTTGGCCTGCTCAGGGAGTCCCAGAAGGACCTCCAGGGTAAGAAAAAAAAACAAAAAACGGCACAATTCGCGCTGGGGTCGTGGGTTCCCGTGTTTTATTTTAATGAGACCCCGGGGTGGGCTAGGTCCCGGGGACATTTCTGAAAAAAATAATAGTGGGGCTCGCTGGGGCTGAGGGGGCCCGCTGGGGTCCCTGCAGTCTTGGGGCTTCACTCATTTTGGGAGGGGGGTTGCGCGGCCCCCCTCCTGGAGCCCTCCATCTTCTTATAACTTTGGCGTCGTTTGACGATTCGTTACAAAATTTTCCCTAAAGTTTCTCTTTTTTGATTAACTCCTATCTTGAAAGTTTAGGGGTGAATGGTCAAGGGGGGGGGGCTGAGAAAAAAGGGGGGTGTCAAAACGTGTTTTCTCAATGCATTAGGAAACTTTAGACAAGGCTACAGGTCAAACTGCTGAATGGAATTATGCCAATTTGGCAGGGAGAAAGGTCTTGGTCCAGAAAGCGCGGTTTTGTAGAAATGGTGTAAATCCGTTCAGTAGTTTTTGAGATATTAAAGGAAAAATATATATATATATATCTGGTTGGTGCCTAACTCCCAAGCACAAGCTTGCCTCTGATTGGCTGTTAACACTTCAAAGTAGGAAGTGGCCTCTGATTGGCTGCTAACATCGAGTGAAATTATAAAAAAAAGGTTCCGGGGGCAATTTAATATAGCGGAGCTCTGTGTAATGATGATTTGGACGCAGTGAAGGTTTAAGATTTATTAACAATAAAGGAGAAACAGGTGAGCGCCAGGCAGCACGACTTCCACTCCAGGACACCAGTAGGAAGATAATCCCTGTGCCCAACATCACCACTTCGCAGCTATGCCTTTAGAAGCCAGTCCATCGGCTTGCAGCTGTCTACGTTTGCAAGCTAGTATGCTGCTGTGCCTCTACCTCTGCAAGCTACTATGCTGCTGTTCATTTTGGAAGTGGACGGCTCGTAGTTCTGCCTCTGTGAGTCGAGCGGACGGGCCGCAGTTGTCCCTCTGCGAGCCTGGGTACGAACTGTTCATAAGTCACACTATAGGAGCATTGAAAAGCCATTTTGTGATTCAATCCGTCAGCTGGCATCTGTCCAAGGCATTTCTGAAAACATATCGAAGCTCTTTCTGTGAGAGATACCCCTTTCACGCTGCATGTCCCCACATCAGCAGGTAACCCACTCTCTTCCCACATCACCAGCATACCCCCAACAACCTTCTTGGGCCCGGAAGTGTCCCTCTACAAACAATTAATAAAAAGATGCTTGTGAGGTTGGAGAAAAAGGAATCTTAGTCATGTATAAATTTACATATAAAACATTTTATTAAAAGAAAACAACAACAAAGACAACTCTGTACAGCCGTGGCGTGTCATCGCTGGTCCATTTGTGATTCACATCCTGCAAAACAAAAAGAAAGATAAGATGGTGCGTCATGCATTCAGCAAAGGAGAAATATAGAGAGAGAAAGAGTGAGAGAGAGGAAGAGAGAGAGAGGAAGAGAGAAAGAGTGAGAGAGAGGAAGACAGAGAAAGAGTGAGCGAGAGAGGAAGACAGAGAAAGAGAGATAGAGTAAGAGAGACAAAGAGAGAAAGAGTAAGATACAATGAAGAGAGAAAGAGAAACAGTGTGAGAGAGAGGAAGACAGAGAGAGAAAGAGTGAGAGAGAGGAAGAGAAAAAGAGTGAGCTACAAGGAAGAGAGAGACAGTGTGAGAGAGAGGAAGATGGAGAAAGAGAGAGAAAGAGAGAAAGAGTGAGATACGAGGAAGAGAGGAAGAGAGAACCAGTGTGAGAGAGAGAGAAAGGGTGAGAGAGGAAGAGAGAAAGAGTGAGAGGAAGCCAGACAAAGAGAGAAAGAGTGACACAGAGAGGAAGATGAGAGAAACACCGTGAGAGAGAGGAAGAGAGAGAGAAATAAAGAGAGAAACCATGTGAGAGAAAGAGAGAGAGAGAAAGAGAGAGAGAGGAAGAGAGAGAGAGAAAGTGAGAGAGGGACAGAGAGATAGAGTGAGAGAGAGGAAGAGAGAAAGAAAGAAAGAGAGAGAGAGGAAGAGACAGAGAAAGAGAGAAAGTGTGACAGAGAGAAAGGAAGAGATGGAGAGGGAGTGTTGACACTGGAGAAAATCTTCACAGCTCACCTTTGTGTCACCAGTGTGTCTCCAACCACATGCCAGGACATAGTGCACCCTCAAGTTTAGTGATCTGAAAGATAGTATAGATTTATTAATTGCAGAGTACATACAACTGCACATGCGTAATTCTCTGTTTGAAGGAAGAGAGAAAGAGAGAAACAGTGTGAGAGAGAAAGACAGAGACCGAAAGAGTGAGAGTGAGGAAGAGAGAGAGAGAAAGTGAGAGAGGCAGAGAGAAAGAGTGAGAGAGAGGAAGACAGACAAAGAGAGAAAGAGTGAGAGAGAGAGAGCAGGAGAAAGAGTGAGAGAAAAAGAGAGAAAGAGTAAGATACAAGGAAGATAGAAAGAGAGAAACAGTGTGAGAGAGAGTAAGAGAGAGGGAGAAAGAGTGAGAGAGAGGAAGAGAGAAAGAAAGAATGAGAGAGAGAGAGTAAGAGACAGAGAAAGAGAGAAAGTGTGGGAGAGAGAAAGAGAGATGGAGAGGGAGTGTTGACACTGGAGAAAATCTTCGCAGCTCACCTTTGTGCCACTGGTGTGTCTCCAACCACGTGCCGGGACATAGTGCACCCTCAAGTTTAGTCATCTGAAAGATAGTATAGAATTAGTAATTGCGGAGTACATACAACTGGCGAACGACCATCGCAAAGCATGCGTCACATCGCATGCATTTACATTGCGTGCCGTCACAACGCACGCGACATTACAACGCATGCGTTCACTTCGCACAAAGTTAAATCGCGGGCACCATTACTTTGCGGGCGCTTTTGGAACGCAGGCGCCGGGACACGGACGGCAGGTAGACAACGCTGGAACCATGACGAGAGACAGGAAAGGACGTGTAGTGGAGGGGAAGGTTTTAGGCTTTAGGGCTTAGGGTAATTAGTTGTATATGGTAGTGGTTTAGGCTTTAGGTTTCAGGGCTTAGGGTTAAGAGTCGTATATGGTAGTGTTTTGGGCTTTAGGGCTAGGGCTTATGGTTAAAAGTTGAATATGGGAGTGTTTTAGGCTTTAGGGTTTGGGCTTAGGGTTAAGAGTCATATATGGTAGTGTTTTAGGCTTAGGGTTTAAAGCTTAGGGTTAATAGTAGTATATAGTGATGTGTTAGGCTTTAGGGTCAGGGCTTAGGGTTAGGAGCCGTATATGGTAGTGTTTGGGCTTTAGGGTTAGGGCTAAGAGTCGAATATGGGAGTGCTTTAGGCTTTAGAGTTAGGGCTTAGGGTTAGGAGTTGTGTATGGTACTGTTTTAGGCTTCAGGGTTAGGGCTTAGGGTTAATGTGTCAGGGCATTGTACTGTGTTTGGGGGGGCCATTAGGGAGAATTTTGCGGTGGGATTGAATGTGCGGTCTTTGTGTGCATTTTAAATGTCTTTTGCATGCATGTGAGGGCGGAGTGCGATGTAATGGTTTGCGCGGTGAATGCATGCGATGCAACGGTGCGTGCGATATGAGGAATGCAATGTAAGGGTGTGCGTTGTGCTTGTTTGCATTGCATCGTCATACTTCCATACAACTGCATACCCCTAATTCTCTATTTTGGCAATGCGCACTCATCCACTGCTCGGAGGTGTCTGTGCGCTCTTGTCATCTACAGATGGAGAGGTTTATGATCTGTATAGTGAGGTCTGTCCAGCACATCACCGTTATACTTGGAATTGTGTGCATTATTATTATTGATGGATGAGTTGCGTCCTTCACACATATTTGCTTGCCATATCTGCCAACATTCAAGTATTGTATGACTGAGGGACCATGCCATTTGGAGGCTCCGCTGTCCTGTTTTGCGCTGCCTCGGTGGTAGTAGGGAGGGGGGAGGTCCGGGGGGGACGTCCTGAGGCTGGTGGTAGCGAGTGTTGTGACCTTCATGGGTGTTTGAGCTGCGTGATCAGTAACTCTATGACACATGTTGCGCTTCAGATGTGTTTCTGGGCTGCGATCCCTTTCACAGTGTAGGTAGTCATCCTGGTTTACACCAGTAAAATGCAGATGTTAGCTACCTACTGCAAACATGGCTTATTCCCTGTTTTTGGATCGCACCCCAGATGTGGATGCTCGGTGAAAATATCAGGAACTGGTGATTTTGTGTTAATTTTTGCATGGGGATGTCTACTCTGTATATTATTACCGTTGTTGTTTTCATTTGTGACGAATTTTGTTTGGTGGAAGCTATTGCTGGAAAACTGGGCATATTGGCTGTTTTCAATAGGTTGACAGTGAAGTGATAATTTAAAATCACTGAAAAAACAATAGCTTTAAAGAAGAAAATAATTAGGAATTAGCATTTAAAAAACCTTTGAAATTCACTGAAAAAATCATAGGTTTCAGGTACGTTTTACTTACAAATTAGCATTTAAAAAACCTTTGAAATTCACTGAAAAAAACATAGGTTTCAGGGACGTTATATTTAGTTGGACATTTCACTCATACAAAACCATAGAAATTCTGCGGTTATAGTTAGTTGAGCTAACTATAAGTCGCACCCCCGCAATGCACTGCTGATGACGTCACATATTACATCATTCATGACATGGTCAGTGACATCACTGATGACATCTCAAATGACATCACTGATGACATCATCCATGTGACAATCTGATGCACCTCCTCACACCCTAATATAACCTTTGCTACACCCCCTGTAAAATACAGACCACCATTTTCAAAACCATCGACACACCAATACCAGTTACTACAAAAGCACTCACTAATTCCTAGGTCTACAGACACATGCACTCATTCATCCATACAACCATTCATACATGTAGTCACTGATCAATACAACACTATCATATGCACTTATACACCTATACAGACACTCACACACCACCACTCATCCTAGTCAGTCATTCACTTATCCTAGTCAGTAATGCAAACAATCAATCTCAGTTCCATTTACTCACTTACACAGATATACACACACCTCCTCATTTATTCAAACAGATACTAACGCATACTTACTCTCTTATATAATCACTAATACAAGTGTACACTCATCCATACAGCCACTCCCACAATCACATCACTGACTCTCACATATAGTAATTCATATACTCCAACTCTCACATACACTGCCTTTTACTTTTGTACTTACTTGGACATCTACCACTGAGACATCCAGTCACTCACCAACACATCCATACACACACTCACTCACCCATAGAACTGTTTCCACATGCACTCTTAAAGATATACACCCAGTCAATCAACCACTCACACATCTATGCACAGAGTCACACCCCCCCACCCAACCACACACATACTCAGTCTCCCATACAATTACTCAGGCAACTAATCAATAACCCACATAGACACCCGTGGAGCAACTGACTAACTGATGCAGCAGGTTATATAACAACAGACAGACTGATATAGACATTCACACAGTTTAGTCACTAACCCATCTATTCAGTAAGACACATTTAATCACTAACTTAAACAGTGAGTCACGCACCTACTAAATCCTCCATCCAGACACTTATACATCCACTCATTCTTCAATACAGCTTGGTATTTCTATAATACATGTTTAAATTTGAAATAAAAACACATTCACTCGACGATGTCATCAGTGATGTCATCACTGATGTCATTTGAGATGTCATCAGTGATGTCACTGACTATGTCATGAATGATGTAATATGTTACGTCATCAGCAGTGCATTGCGGGGGCGCGAGTTATAGTTAGCTCAACTAACTATAACGGCGGAATTTCTGTGGTTTTATATGAGTGAAATGTCCAACTAACTATAACGTCCCTGAAATCTATGGTATTTTCAGTGAATTTCAAAGCTTTTTTAAATGCTAATTTGTAACTATAATGTCCCTGAAACCTATGTTGTTTTCAGTGAAAATATATATATATATATATATATATATATATATATATATATATATATATATATATATATATATATATATATATATATATATCGAAAAGAAGATCACTTGGCTAAAAGCAATCCAAAGACACAACGGGGAATATTTCAGGAATCCTTTATTCACAAAATGAAATGCGGCATAATGCATTTCAGCTTCCTAGCCTTCATCAGATGCCGTTCTCAGCTGGATTGCACCTTCTCCCTCCTTTGATGTTGCTACGGTGCTCCCATTGGCGGGAGGACAGCTGACCATACTCCTATCAGGACGTCTGTAGTCAAATGTGAGACTACAGCTCCCAGTGTGCACCTTGGTGATGTACTGCAGCAGGGTCGGATTGTGCTTGAATAAGCGGTGTGTTTGCTTCGCAAAGGGGGGACAATGTAGTGGCGGATGTCCACTGTAATTAGAGTGTCCAGGATTCCCTCCAGTCCCCAACATCCAGCCACAATAGTTGAACAAGCCGGGCTGTGAAGCAAGTTATAATAAACTTGCCTCTCCTGTGCAGTCACAGGCTGCCCCTGGCAGTGGCCACTGACAAGGCCCATTCTCATGGCAGTCTTGGGATGAATCAATCCCTTGACGCATAAAAGTTCATTGCCAGCAATCTCCCAGGCCTCCTAATCAACAGGTCCTTGTTGCGCGCTCCTGGCAGGCGAGGCAATATTGGGAAGAAGATCACTTGGCTATAAGCAATCCAAGGACACAATGGGGAATATTTCAGGAATCCTTTATTCACAAAATGAAATGCGGCATAATGCATTTCGGCTTCCTAGCCTTTGTCAGATGCCGCTCTCAGATGGATTGCACTTTCTGCCTCCTTTAATGTTGCTACGGCGCTCCCATTGGTGGGAGAACAGCTGACCATACTCCTATCAGGACGTCTGTAGTCAAATGTGAGACTGCAGCTCCCAGTGTGCACCGTGGTGGTGTACTGTAGCAGAGTCGGATTGTGCTCGAATGAGCGCTGTGTTTACTTCGCAAAGGGTGGGCCATGTAGTGGTGGATGCCCACCATAATTAAAGTGTCGAAGATTCCCTCCAGTCCCCAACATCCAGCCACAATATTTTATCAAGTCGGGCCTTGAAGCAAGCTATAATAAGCTGGCCTCCCGGTGCAGTCACAGGCTGCCCCTGGTAGCGGCCTCTGGCAAGGCCCATTTTCATTGCGGTCCTGGGATGAATCAATCCCTTGATGTATGAAAGTTAATTGCCAGCAAACTCCCAGGCCTCTTAATGGACGGGTCCTTGTTGCACGCTCCTGGCAGACGTGGAAAAATCGGAAAGAAGTTCACTTGGCTAAAAGCAATCCAAGGATACAACTGGGAATATTTCAGGAATTCTTTATTTACAAAATGAAATGAGGCATAATGCATTTCGGCTTCCTAGCCCTCGTCAGATGCTGCTCTCAGTTGGATTGCACCTTCTTCCTCCTTTGATGTTGCCACGCCGCTCCCATTGGCGGGAGAACAGCTGACCATACTCCTATCAGGACGTCTGTAGTCAAATGTAAGACTACACCTCGAAGTGTGCACCTTGGTGGTGTACTGCAGCAGGGTCGAATTGTGCTCGAATGAGCGCTGTGTTTACTTCGCAAAGGGTGAGCCATGTAGTGGTGGATGCCCACCATAATTAAAGTGTCCAAGATTCCCTCCAGTCCCCAACATCCAGCCACAATATTTTATCAAGTTGGGCCGTGAAGCAAGCTATAATAAGCTGGCCTCCCGGTGCAGTCACAGGCTGCCCCTGCAGTGGTCGCTGGCAAGGCCCATTCTCATGGCAGTCCTGTGATGAATCAATCCCTTGATGCATAAAAGTTAATTGCCAGCAATCTCCCAGGCCTCATAATGGACGGGTCCTTGTTGCGTGCTCCTGGCAGACGCGGAAATATTGGAAAGAAGATCCCTTGGCTAAAAGCAATCCAAGGACACAACGGGGAATATTTCAGGAATCCTTTACTAACCAAATGAAATGCGGCATGATGCATTTCGACTTCCTAGCCTTTGTCAGACGTCGCTCTCAGCTGGATTGCACCTTCTCCCTCCTTTGATATTGCTACGGCGCTCCTATTGGCGGGAGAACAGCTGACCATACTCCTATCAGGACGTCTGTAGTCAAATGTGAGTCTACAGCTCCCAGTGTGCACATTGATGGTGTACTGCAGCAGGGTCGGATTGTGCTAGAATGAGCACTGTGTTTGCTTCCCAAAGGAGGGGCCATGTAGTGGCGGATGCCCACCGTAATGAAAGTGTCCAGTATTCCCTCCAGTCCCCAACGTCCAGCCACAATAGTTGAACAAGCCGCGCTGTGAAGCAAGCTATAAGAAACTTGCCTCCCCACACAGTCACAGGCTGCCCCTGGCAGCGGCCACAGTCAAGGCCCGTTCTCATGGTGGTCCTGGGATAAATCAATCCCTTGATGCATAAAAGTTCATTGCCAGCATACTCCCAGGCCTCTTAAGGGATGGGTCCTTGTTGCGTGCTCCTGGCAGACGCGGAAATATCGGACAGAAGATCACTTGGCTAAAAGCAATCCAAGGACACAATGGAGAATATTTCAGGAATCCTTTATTCACAAAATGAAATGTGGAATAATGCATTTCGGCTTCCTAGCCTTCGTCAGACGACACTCTTAGCTGGATTGCACCTTCTCCCTCCTTTGATGTTGCTACAGCACTCCCATTGGCGGGAGAACAGCTGACCATACTCCTATCAGGACGTCTATAGTCAAATGTGAGACTACAGCTCCCAGTGTGCACCTTCGTGGTGTACTGCAGCAGGGTCGGATTGTGCTTGAATGAGCGCTGTGTTTGCTTCACAAAGGGGGGGCCATCGAGATATATATACATTAAGCCTGGGCAAAGCACTACGCTACGCTCGCGTAGTTTGCGAAGTTTGCGCTACTTCGCACTAGGCGAATTGCACGTAGCACAGTGCAAACACGCGTAGCGTAGTGTTGCGTAGTGCAGCGGTAATTTTCTGCTTGCTCGCGGTCCTCAACGACAAGTTGGCGACCGCGAGCAAGCAAAATGACATCCCGGCGAGACTTTTTCCTCGTTCGCGATCAGCAACATCAAGTTGGCGATCGCGAGCGTGGAAAATAAACCTCCCGGCGAGTTTCTCAACGCGAGGAGGTCAGGTTTCTCATTGAGAGTGGTCGAGCATGCTCGCGACCGCTCGCGATGAGAAACTACCAGTCCGTGTTGAGAAAGCTGCCGCTCGAGTAAAAATCTACTCGAGCAGCAGAAAACTACAGCTCGCACTGTGCAAGATGCCGTTTCCAATGATTGCACAGTGCCGGTTGCTTGTCCGCACTGTGCAATCATTGAAAACTACATCTTGCACAGTGTGAACATGTTACTACGCAGTTCGCGAAGTGCTACGCGTAGCTCGCGTAGTGCGAAGTGCACTTTGCGTAGCTTCGCGTAGCACTACTTCGCGAACTACGCCCAGGGTTAATATACATATCTCCCTCCCTTCAGTCTGTGTGAAGGCGGCGTGCAGCTAAATCACCGGGGGTGCTTGCAAAACGGTGCGCCTGGGCTTATTTAACTTCACAATCTTCCCTTGCAAATAGTAAACGGAACAACACTCCTCGTAGTCTTCAATCGAAGTTTATTTACACAGCAGAATCACATTGAAAGAGAAATTTCTAGTTTTTTTTAATGTGAAGTACTTTTTAGTTACCATACATTAATCCAACTGCTGCCATGCACAGCCATTTGGCCATGCATGGTGAGGAGTTAGCTGCAGGACCTGCCCTAACAACCCCACACATGCAACTAACCCTGTGCCACGCATGGCCATTGGCCGTGGGGAGTTGGCTACAAGGACTGCCAAGATACCCCCAAAGGCAACCAACCTGGGAGGGGAGCATGTGGCCCCCCATTCCTGGGCTAGTTTTGGCCCTGGGGACTCTAACCCTCAGGGCCCGGTGCATTTTTTAAGGGGGAGGGGACCTGCCCCCCTTAAGAGCCAACCTCCCCTCGTCGATTTCGGCCACGGGAACCCCATCCCCTGGGGGATGTCCAACTACTAAAGGAGATGAGGGGCTGTGCCCCCCTACCCCAGGCAAATTTCAGAACTAGGGACCCCATCCCCTGGGACCCAGCCAACAAAGAGTGGGTGCCCACACAGGGCACCCACCATGTGCAAGTAGGGGGCTGCGGGGGAACCACAAAGGGGCCCCTGGCCTCAGCCCGCTCCCCGCATCCAGCAGAAGCCAGCATTGTGCCCACCCACAAGAGGCAGCTCAAAATGCGTCTCCCCGTAGTTGGGAGCAATATTCAGATCTCTTTCCCTGCCTGCAACACTGTGGGCAGGAACACAGATTAGAATTCCGCTCCCAGCTGGCAAAACCATTTTAAAGCCCCTGTCAGCTGTGAGAGGACTTTGTCTTTACTTCCACTTGGCAGGACCTTTGAAATTGTCATCCCTGGGGAATGGGGTCCCCAGGGCCATGAATGGCTCCAGGATGGGCAGGTCCCAGCTTACCATCGCTGCCACTCGGGGTGAAGTGCTGTAAGGGTTGTTACAGTAGGACAGTCTTAGACCATAAGAGAAAGAGCAACAAGCCCCCACGGCTGGGAACTGTGGTACCTGTTTGTTCCGTGCCCACCTAAATGTGATGTAACAATACATTATGTTTGCTATACTATTGGACATAATTTAAGCATGGAATAACTGCGGACAAATTGTACATGTTTTTGCAGAATAATCTGCCTGCAAGAATGCTTTTGCCATAGACTTCATAGGTGTGCTAAGCCTGCAAAATTCTCAACAGTCTAAAGTTGCAAAATTCTGAAGTGTGCACAACTTCAACTGAAGACGTTTTACTTCACACAACCCTACTAATGAATTATCTGACAGTACTGTGTTTTCTGAAAATTGACTGATTGTCAGACCTCTGCACTGATTTGTTTTAGTCATGACTCTGGTCTGTCTGTATGCATACCAGAGCAACAAGTAGTTTCTGCTAGCTTTTTTATAGCAAAGGTTTCCAAGTGCCACACGAGCATGTGAGGGCTCAGCTGATATAAGCAGGATTCTACTCCTTCACCAAAGGCACTCGTGTGAAAGGCAAAGATAATTATAGCCTTATAAGAGCTGTGACATGGGAAAGATGCCTTTGGCCCTAATACAAGCAAGGAAATTAAGCCCCCATCGTCTGACCTGATAATAAAAAATGGCTATAATTGAGGTGCAGAGTAACTTACATCCCTTTGTCCTGGTACAACTGCACCTCCTACACTATTTATAGCGATGTCCCTACCTACACCTTGAATTAATTCTTACCCCAAAGTGAGTAGCAAAAATATAACTTTCCTCAGTTTAAAGTTTTAAATAAATGGTAATATAATGGACCACTCGATGCTTAGGGTGTTTCACTTCTGGCTTTGCACATTTTGATAAAGGAGCCCAGCCAAAATTTAAGCCAGAGGTAGCTTGAATGGCATCTGTACCTGATATGCTTCCTGGCTCACCTAAGTGTAAATTTCGCACTGTGGAAAATGCTTGTGCATATTTTCTTCATGTGAAAATTTGGTGTGTGAATTCCACATGCACAAAATGTGTTTTTTTGAAACTTTTAAGCTTTAAAGACAGCAGCTGAACTGAGTGGCAAACTAGCTTTGAACATTTTGTGAAGATTTGTCAAACGGCGGCAGTAGGTGATTATATATATATATATATATATATATATATATATATTACCTACTGGCGGTCGCCAGTAGGTAGTTATAGTTAGGACCCTGTTTCCATAGGAAATCCGCAACATTCTATTTGGAATAACTTTGGCGCCGGTCGACGAATCCTCGCGAAATTTTCAAAATAGGTGGGGCGCTATGCTCCGCTCCTACCCTGAACATCTCGGGGGGATTCGTCAAGCGGGGGCTGAGATAAAAGGGGGGTCCCAAAACGCGTTTTTCCCATGCATTTTTCTATAGGACCTTTAGACACAGCTACAGACCGAACGGCTGAACAGAGTTACTTGAAATTTGGCAGAGAGGTAGTCTACAGGTCAAGGAAGTGCCTTTTGTAGGTTGTGTGTAAATCTGTTCAGTAGATCCTGAGAAAATAGCCTTTAAACCAATATATATATCTGTGGCAGCTTACGGTGCACTTACCGTGCGCTTACCGTACGCATACGGTGACGTGCGCGATTCTGATTGGCTGTTAGATCTTAGTAAACATTCGAAACGGTCGAAACCAGGAAGCGGCGGCCGCCATTTTCTATCTCGCACTCTGAGGGGGTGGAAGAAAAACAAAGGCAAAAAACATATAAAGGGGCTGTTTAGACTGCTCCCAACCACCTAGCCTTGATGAAGGTGTCCTCAAAGAACCCCCAAGGGCAAAAATGCAATTTTAATTTTTTTCGAAAAATCGCCAATTACGCTTACCGTACGCGTACGGTAAATAAACTGCAAAAAAAAAAAATATCCATATTCTCCACACCCCGTGTGCAAATGATGCTTGAAGGGCACCATTTGTGCATGGCATGTAACAACACCATAGCACAACAAAAAATCAAACATTACCTTTCACAACGAAGCGCATAATATGTCCTCCATGTGCGCACGGTGCGCGAAGCGCACCGTGCGTACATGTCCCATCCAGCGTAACGTGGGCACGCGGTGCGCGTAGTGCACCACGTGCCCACCCTGCGTGCACGGCACTAACTGCGTAAAGTGGGTGCGCGCACGGTGCGCGAACTGCGTTAAGTGGGCGCGCACGCCACGAATGGCGTAAAGTAACTTAGCATTTAAAAAACCGTACAAATTCACTGAAAAAACCATAGGTTTCACACATGTTATAGTTAGGAATTAGCATTTAAAAAACCTTGCAAATTCACTGAAAAAACCATAGGTTTCACACATGTTATAGTTAGCTGGACATTTTACTGATAAAAAACCAATGAAATTCCCCCGTTATAGTTAGTGCAGGCAACTATAACTCACGCGACCGCAATCCTCTGCTGATGACATATGTGTCTTTATGAAAAAAAAATATTTGTAATATATGTATAGCTAAAATTTAATGGAAGAAGACATGGGCAAATAAGTGTCTAAATACAGTATTAGCATCAGCAGAGGATTGCGGTCGCGTGAGTTATAGTTGCCTGCACTAACTATAACGGGGGAATTTCATTGGTTTTTTATCAGTAAAATGTCCAGCTAACTATAACATGTGTGAAACCTATGGTTTTTTCAGTGAATATATATATATATATATATATATATGTTTTCCAATGGCCCAAGAGCTTGGGGAGGCACTCCCAGTTCGCCAACCATGCGGTATTCAAGACACAACTTACCTTCGTTATTCAGATTATAATTACTTACCTCTTCGAAAACTACATGTCCCATCAGACAACAAAATGAAAAAACGCACTTAGCGAGTCCCACGAGGGACAGACACCCAATCAGATGCATGCAATGTATTTCAAATAAAGGAAGCGTCCGCCGCACCAGCTGTTGGTTATTTGCCTTTGAGAAAGCGGTACAAAGCCGCGAAACGCGTCAGGCATGAAATTATAATCTGAATAACGAAGGCAAGCTGTGTCTTGAATACCGCATGGTTGGCGAACTCGGAGTGCCTCCCCAAGCTCTTGGGCCATTGGAAAACAAAGATTAACACGGCGCCCAGCCGTGGGGGATGGAACCACCTCTGATATCGAGGGGCTGAGGTTGGAACTGAACCTAAACCTTACAGCACAGGGAACCACAACTAAATAAGTTTGCCTCGAGAATTCTGGAACCTACCAAGGTAACTGATGAACTTTTAATGGCAACAGTATGGTGCATGGAACCCACTTTGGGAAGAATACTTACCGCTTCGAAAACTGCATGTCCCATCAGGCAACATAATGAAAAAACGCACTTAGCGAGTCCCACGAGGGACAGACACCCAATCAGATGCATGCAAGGTATTTCAAATAAAGGAAGCGTCCGCCGCACCAGCTGTTGGTTATTTGCCTTTGAGAAAGCGGTACAAAGCCGCGAAATGCGTCAGGCATGAAATTATAATCTGAATAACGAAGGGAAGCTATGTCCTGAATACCGCATGGTAGGCGAACTGGGAGTGCCTCCCCAAGCTCTTGGGCCATTGGAAAACAAAGATTAACACGGCGCCCAGCCGTGGGGGATGGAACCACCTCTGATATCGAGGGGCTGCGGTTGGAACTGAACCTAAACCTTACAGCACAGGGAACCACAACTAAATAAGTTTGCCTCGAGAATTCTGGAACCTACCAAGGTAACTGATGAACTTTTAATGGCAACAGTATGGTGCATGGAACCCACTTAGGGAAGAATACTTACCGCTTCGAAAACTGCATGTCCCATCAGGCAACATAAAGAAAAAACCCACTTAGCGAGTCCCACGAGGGACAGACACCAAATCAGATGCATGCAATGTATTTCAAATAAAGGAAGCGTCCGCCGCACCAGCTGTTGGTTATTTGCCTTTGAGAAAGCGGTACAAAGCCGCGAAACGCGTCAGGCATGAAGTTATAATCTGAATAACGAAGGCAAGCTGTGTCTTGAATACTGCATGGTTGGCGAACTGGGAGTGCCTCCCCAAGCTCTTGGGCCATTAGAAAACATATATATATATATATATATATATATATATATATATATATATATATATATATATATATATATATATATATATATATATATATTCACAGAAAAAAACATAGGTTTCAGGGGTGTTATAGTTAGCTCGCCATTTCCCTCGTACAAAACCATAGAAATTCCTCCATTATAGTTAGTTCTGCTAACTATAACTCGCGCGCCCACAATGCACTGCTGATGATGTCACATATTGCATCATTCATGACATGGTCAGTGACATAACTGATGACATCACTGATGACATCTCAAATGACATCACTGATGACATCACTGATGACATCATCCAGTGAATGTAGTTTAGATTGAAATTTAAATATGTATTATATATATATATATATACCAATCTGTATTGAAGATTGAGTGGATATATAACTGTCTGGATGGAGGATTTAGTAGCTGTCTGACTGTCTGTTTAAGTGAGTAATTAAAAGTGTCTCACTTAATACATGGATTAGTAACTAAACTATGTGTATGTGTGCTTCACTGTCTCTGTTGTTGTATAACCAAGAATTAGCCTGTAAAAATTCAAATCAGACTATAGGTTCTTTTAGATATGAAACTTGGTTGATCCATATTAAACACATTTTTTGATCAAGTATTCATTTTTAAATTCACATCACTCACTAGCACTGCACATCACTTGAGCCCTCGATTTCTTGGGTACACACCCTGGCAGGAGTTCATTTTCTTTCTGGGTATCACTGGCCTGCGCACCAGGTAGAGTCCTTGGTGATCTGTGACCCCGGGCTCAGACAGTGATTCCTTAGAGTTCCAAATGACGATGCTCCGCCAATAAGGGTGGGCTGATGGACTCTTACCTCCTGCAAGGTGGTGTTCCAACTACTTGTAGGATCTCATGCATTTCTCCACAATAACTATTGGTTAGCTATTCTGTTCTGAACGGACTGTGCACCTTCTGTTGGTTTTTTGTATTGTCTAGTTGGGATTGGAGGTGTATCAGTCCTTAAACTAAGTCCCCCTTTTTCTTGACCCTCTTATAAAATTGTTTTTTGGTATAACATGCTGCATCAGTTGGTCACTAACTACATGAGTGTGTATATTAGTTATTGATTAATTGGGTGAGTATTTGTATGGGACACTGAGTTTGAGTGTGGTTGGATGGGGTGTGTGTAACTCTATGCATAGATGTGTGAATGGTTGATTGACGAGGTGTATAGGTTTAAGAGTGCATGTGGAAACAGTTGTTTGGGCGGCTGAGTGTATTAATTTGTGTATTGGTGAACAAATCTATGTTTTAGTTGTACATCTTCAACAAAGTAAAAAAATAAAAGGCATTGTATGTGAGAGTTGGTGTATATAAATAAGTATGTGTAAGAGTCAGTGGTTGTGATAGTAACTATATGAATGTGTGTATAATTGTAATGGTGATTTTTTAACATATTAACTATGAGTTACTATGTGTTTGAATAAATGAGGTGTTGTTGGATAATTGTGTAAGTGAGTAAATGTAAGTGTGATTAATTATTTTCATGAGTGAGTAGGATGCCTGCATAACCGACTAAGATGGCTGCTGATGTGTCAATGTCTATATATGTGTATAAGTACATTTGATAGTGTTCTATTAATTAGTGACTGCATGTATACATGATTCTGTTGTTGAATGGGTAGTTGTGTGTGTAGACTTAGGAATCAGTGAGTGGGTATGTAGTAACTTGTATTGGTGTGTCAATGGTTTCAAATATGGTACTCTGTATTTTACAGTGAGTGATGAAAGGTTATACTAGTGTATGATGAGGTGTGACAGATTTTCACGTGGATGATGTCATCGGTGATGTCATCAGTGATGTCATTTGAGATGTCATCAGTGATGTCACTGACCGAGTCATGAATGACGCAATATGTGACATCATCAGCAGTGCATTGCGGGCGCGCGAGTTATAGTTAGCAGAACTAACTATAACGGAGGAATTTCTATGGTTTTGTACGAGTGAAATGGCCAGCTAACTTTAACACCCCTGAAACCTATGTTTTTTTTCAGAATTTCTAAGGTTTTTTAAATGCTAATTTCAAACTATAACGTCTCTGAAACCTATGGTTTTTTTCAGTGAATTTCAAAGGTTTTTTTAAATGCTAATTTTTAAGTGTGATAGTAGTTATACATATTTTTTTGTACTGATTTTCTACAGTTTTTTAACTGTTCATTTATAAATATTTTATTCATTAAATAACATTATATATTTTTCTGAAAATTGCAAAAAAAAACATTTAAAAAATTCAAACTGAAATATTGATAACTATTTTTGTTTTCATTTTTTATTTTAATATATTTATATTATTTTCTTAACAAAAAAAAAAATTGCAATTTTTTTTCGGAGTCGCGCACTCAAAGCGTACACATCACGGTGGGTGTGCGAATTCTAGCTGCTATTTTAGAAAAGTCGTGAAGGATCCGCATACGGTGTGCGACGGCTGCGTGTTTTTCAGTTACATCAAATACATTTAATATTACGTTATGTGGGCGATTGGTGTGCGACCAGTCCCCGACTCCTGCTCCCGCGCATTCGCAACACATGCGCATTACAGTAAGAGATGCTTGCGCGGTGGTGGGTCCCGCGTGATGTCATATACGTGCTCGGGCGCGCTGGGTGAGCAACTCCCACAAAAAATGTTATGTTCCAAAATGATATGTATGTGTCTTTAATATACATAGTAGGGCAAGAGATTATCTAAAATAGTCATAAAAATAACATATTTGTACTTATAATAAACTTATATTATATTTAAATATATTTTCGCGAAGTAGGGTGCGTGCATCGTGAGTGCAGAGAACCAGGTCAGCAGAGGTGCTGTAGAGCCAGAGAAACCAGGTCAGCAGAGCCGTTGTAGAGCCAGAGAACCAGGTCAGCAGAGCTGCTCTAGAGCCTAAGAAGCAGGTCAGCAGAGCTGCTCTAGAACCAGAGACCCAGGTCAGCAAAGCTGCTCTAGAGCCAGAGACCCAGGTCAGCAGAGCTGCTCTAGAGGCCGAGAACCAGGTCAGCAGAGATGCTGTAGAGCCAGAGAAATCAGGTCAGCAGAGCTGCTTTAGAGGGAGAGAGCTAGGTCAGCAGAACTGCTTTAGAGCCGGAGAACCAGGTCAGCAGAGCTGCTCTAGAGCCAGAGAACCAGGTCAGCAGAGCTGCTTTAGAGACATGGAACCAGGTCAGCAGAGCTGCTATAGAGCCAGAGAACCAGGTCAGCAGAGCTGCTTTAGAGGCAGAGAACCAGGTCAGCAGAGCTGCTCTAGAGGCAGAGAACCAGGTCAGCAGAGCTGCTATAGAGCCAGAGAACCAGGTCAGCAGAGCTGATTTAGAGGGAGAGAACCAGGTCAGCAGAGCTGCTTTAGAGCCAGAGAACCAGGTCAGCAGAGCTGCTCTATAGCCAGAGAACCAGGTCAGCAGAGCTGCTTTAGAGCCAGAGACCCAGGTCAGCAGAGCTGATTTAGAGCCAGAGAACCAGGTTAACAGAGCTGCTCTAGAACCAGAGAAACCAGGTCAGCAGAGCTGCTTTAGAGCCATAGAACCAGGTCAGCAGAGCTGCTGTAGATCCAGAGAAACCAGGTCAGTAGAGCTGCTTTAGAGCCATAGAACCAGTCTAGGAGAGCTCTTTAGAGGGAGAGAACCAGGTCAGCAGAGCTGCTTTAGAGCCAGAGAACCAGGTCAGCAGAGCTGCTCTAGAGCCAGAGAACCAGGAAGCAGAGCTGCTTTAGAGCCATAGAACCAGGTCAGCAGAGCTGCTCTAGAGCCAGAGAACCAGGTCGGCAGAGCTGCTCTAGAGGCAGAGAACCAGGTCAGCAGAGCTGCTCTAGAGCCAGAAAACCAGGTCAGCAAAGTTGATTTAGTGGGAGAGAACCAGGTCAGCAGAGCTGCTCTAGAGCCAGAGAACCAGGAAGCAGAGCTGCTCTAGAGGCAGAGAACCAGGTCAGCAGAGCTGCTCTAGAGCCAGAGAACCAGGTCAGCAGAGCTGGTTTAGAGGGAGAGAACCAGGTCAGCAGAGCTGCTTTAGAGACAGAGAACCAGGTCAGCAGAGCTGCTCTAGAGGCAGAGAACCAGGTCAGCAGAGCTGCTCTAGAGCCAGCGACCCAGGTCAGCAGAGCTGCTTTAGAGCCAGAGAACCAGGTTAACAGAGCTGCTCTAGAACCAGAGAAACCAGGTCAGCATAGCTGCTCTAGAGCCTAAGAAGCAGGTCAGCAGAGCTGCTCTAGAACCAGAGACCCAGGTCAGCAGAGCTGCTCTAGAGGCCGAGAACCAGGTCAGCAGAGATGCTGTAGTGCCAGACAAATCAGGTCAGCAGAGCTGCTTTAGAGGGAGAGAACTAGGTCAGCAGAACTGCTTTAGAGCCGGAGAACCAGGTCAGCAGAGCTGCTCTAGAGCCAGAGAACCAGGTCAGCAGAGCTGCTTTAGAGCCATAGAATCAGGTCAGCAGAGCTGCTCTAGAGGCAGAGAACCAGGTCAGCAGAACTGCTTTAGAGCCAGAGAACCAGGTCAGCAGAGCTCTTTAGAGGGAGAGAACCAGGTCAACAGAGCTGCTTTAGAGCCAGAGAACCAGGTCAGCAGAGCTGCTCTAGAGCCAGAGAACCAGGAAGCAGAGCTGCTTTAGAGCCATAGAACCAGGTCAGCAGAGCTGCTTTAGAGCCAGAGAACCAGGTCAGCAGAGCTGTTTAGAGGCAGAGAACCAGGTCAGCAGAGCTGCTCTAGAGGCAGAGAACCAGGTCAGCAGAGCTACTATAGAGCCAGAGAACGAGGTCAGCAGAGCTGATTTAGAGGGAGAGAACCAGGTCAGCAGAGCTGCTTTAGAGCCAGAGAACCAGGTCAGCAGAGATGCTCTAGAGCCAGAGAACCAGGTCAGCAGAGCTGCTTTAGAGCCAGAGACCCAGGTCAGCAGAGCTGCTTTAGAGCCAGAGAACCAGGTTAACAGAGCTGCTCTAGAACCAGAGAAACCAGGTCAGCAGAGCTGCTTTAGAGCCATAGAACCAGGTCAACAGAGCTGCTGTAGAGCCAGAGAAACCAGGTCAGTAGAGCTGCTTTAGAGCCAGAGTACCAGGCTAGCAGAGCTCTTTAGAGGGAGAGAACCAGGTCAGCAGAGCTGCTTTAGAGCCAAAGAACCAGGTCAGCAGAGCTGCTCTAGAGCCAGAGAACCAGGTCAGCAGAGATGGTTTAGAGGGAGAGAACCAGGTCAGCAGAGCTGCTTTAGAGACAGAGAACCAGGTCAGCAGAGCTGCTCTAGAGGCAGAGAACCAGGTCAGCAGAGCTGCTCTAGAGCCAGAGACCCATGTCAGCAGAGCTGCTTTAGAGCCAGAGAACCAGGTTAACAGAGCTGCTCTAGAACCAGAGAAACCAGGTCAGCATAGCTGCTCTAGAGCCTAAGAAGCAGGTCAGCAGAGCTGCTCTAGAACCAGAGACCCAGGTCAGCAGAGCTGCTCTAGAGGCCGAGAACCAGGTCAGCAGAGATGCTGTAGTGCCAGACAAATCAGGTCAGCAGAGCTGCTTTAGAGGGAGAGAACTAGGTCAGCAGAACTGCTTTAGAGCCGGAGAACCAGGTCAGCAGAGCTTCTCTAGAGCCAGAGAACCAGGTCAGCAGAGCTGCTTTAGAGCCATAGAATCAGGTCAGCAGAGCTGCTCTAGAGGAAGAGAACCAGGTCAGCAGAACTGCTTTAGAGCCAGAGAACCAGGTCAGCAGAGCTCTTTAGAGGGAGAGAACCAGGTCAAGAGAGCTGCTTTAGAGCCAGAGAACCAGGTCAGCAGAGCTGCTCTAGAGCCAGAGAACCAGGAAGCAGAGCTGCTTTAGAGCCATAGAACCAGGTCAGCAGAGCTGCTTTAGAGCCAGAGAACCAGGTCAGCAGAGCTGCTTTAGAGGCAGAGAACCAGGTCAGCAGAGCTGCTCTAGAGGCAGAGAACCAGGTCAGCAGAGCTACTATAGAGCCAGAGAACCAGGTCAGCAGAGCTGATTTAGAGGGAGAGAACCAGGTCAGCAGAGCTGCTTTAGAGCCAGAGAACCAGGTCAGCAGAGATGCTCTAGAGTCAGAGAACCAGGTCAGCAGAGCTGCTTTAGAGCCAGAGACCCAGGTCAGCAGAGCTGCTTTAGAGCCAGAGAACCAGGTTAACAGAGCTGCTCTAGAACCAGAGAAACCAGGTCAGCAGAGCTGCTTTAGAGCCATAGAACCAGGTCAACAGAGCTGCTGTAGATGCAAGAGAAACCAGGTCAGTAGAGCTGCTTTAGAGCCAGAGAACCAGGCTAGCAGAGCTCTTTAGAGGGAGAGAACCAGGTCAGCAGAGCTGCTTTAGAGCCAAAGAACCAGGTCAGCAGAGCTGCTCTAGAGCCAGAGAACCAGGAAGCAGAGCTGCTTTAGAGCCATAGAACCAGGTCAGCAGAGCTGCTTTAGAGCCAGAGAACCAGGTCGGCAGAGCTGCTCTAGAGGCAGAGAACAAGGTCAGCAGAGCTGCTCTAGAGCCAGAGAACCAGGTCAGCAAAGTTGATTTAGTGGGAGAGAATCAGGTCAGCAGAGCTGCTCTAGAGCCAGAGAGCCAGGAAGCAGAGCTGCTCTTGAGGCAGAGAACCAGGTCAGCAGAGCTGCTCTAGAGCCAGAGAACCAGGTCAGCAGAGTTGATTTAGAGGGAGAGAACAAGGTCAGCAGAGCTGCTTTAGAGCCAGAGAACCAGGTCAGCAGAACTGCTCTAGAGGCAGAGAACCAGGAAGCAGAGCTGCTTTAGAGCCATAGAACCAGGTCAGCAGAGCTGCTCTAGAGCCAGAGAACCAGGTCGGCAGAGCTGCTCTAGAGGCAGAGAACCAGGTCAGCAGAGCTGCTCTAGAGCCAGAAAACCAGGTCAGCAAAGTTGATTTAGTGGGAGAGAACCAGGTCAGCAGAGCTGCTCTAGAGCCAGAGAACCAGGAAGCAGAGCTGCTCTAGAGGCAGATAACCAGGTCAGCAGAGCTGCTCTAGAGCCAGAGAACCAGGTCAGCAGAGCTGGTTTAGAGGGAGAGAACCATGTCAGCAGAGCTGCTTTAGAGCCAGAGAACCAGGTTAACAGAGCTGCTCTAGAACCAGAGAAACCAGGTCAGCATAGCTGCTCTAGAGCCTAAGAAGCAGGTCAGCAGAGCTGCTCTAGAACCAGAGACCCAGGTCAGCAGAGCTGCTCTAGAGGCCGAGAACCAGGTCAGCAGAGATGCTGTAGTGCCAGACAAATCAGGTCAGCAGAGCTGCTTTAGAGGGAGAGAACTAGGTCAGCAGAACTGCTTTAGAGCCGGAGAACCAGGTCAGCAGAGCTTCTCTAGAGCCAGAGAACCAGGTCAGCAGAGCTGCTTTAGAGCCATAGAATCAGGTCAGCAGAGCTGCTCTAGAGGCAGAGAACCAGGTCAGCAGAACTGCTTTAGAGCCAGAGAACCAGGTCAGCAGAGCTCTTTAGAGGGAGAGAACCAGGTCAACAGAGCTGCTTTAGAGCCAGAGAACCAGGTCAGCAGAGCTGCTCTAGAGCCAGAGAACCAGGAAGCAGAGCTGCTTTAGAGCCATAGAACCAGGTCAGCAGAGCTGCTTTAGAGCCAGAGAACCAGGTCAGCAGAGCTGCTTTAGAGGCAGAGAACCAGGTCAGCAGAGCTGCTCTAGAGGGAGAGAACCAGGTCAGCAGAGCTACTATAGAGCCAGAGAACCAGGTCAGCAGAGCTGATTTAGAGGGAGAGAACCAGGTCAGCAGAGCTGCTTTAGAGCCAGAGAACCAGGTCAGCAGAGATGCTCTAGAGTCAGAGAACCAGGTCAGCAGAGCTGCTTTAGAGCCAGAGACCCAGGTCAGCAGAGCTGCTTTAGAGCCAGAGAACCAGGTTAACAGAGCTGCTCTAGAACCAGAGAAACCAGGTCAGCAGAGCTGCTTTAGAGCCATAGAACCAGGTCAACAGAGCTGCTGTAGATGCAAGAGAAACCAGGTCAGTAGAGCTGCTTTAGAGCCAGAGAACCAGGCTAGCAGAGCTCTTTAGAGGGAGAGAACCAGGTCAGCAGAGCTGCTTTAGAGCCAAAGAACCAGGTCAGCAGAGCTGCTCTAGAGCCAGAGAACCAGGAAGCAGAGCTGCTTTAGAGCCATAGAACCAGGTCAGCAGAGCTGCTTTAGAGCCAGAGAACCAGGTCGGCAGAGCTGCTCTAGAGGCAGAGAACAAGGTCAGCAGAGCTGCTCTAGAGCCAGAGAACCAGGTCAGCAAAGTTGATTTAGTGGGAGAGAATCAGGGCAGCAGAGCTGCTCTAGAGCCAGAGAGCCAGGAAGCAGAGCTGCTCTTGAGGCAGAGAACCAGGTCAGCAGAGCTGCTCTAGAGCCAGAGAACCAGGTCAGCAGAGTTGATTTAGAGGGAGAGAACAAGGTCAGCAGAGCTGCTTTAGAGCCAGAGAACCAGGTCAGCAGAACTGCTCTAGAGGCAGAGAACCAGGTCAGCAGAGCTGCTCTAGAGCCAGAGACCCGGGTCAGCAGAGCTGCTTTAGAGCCAGAGAACCAGGTTAACAGAGCTGCTCTAGAACCAGAGAAACCAGGTGCGCAGAGCTGCTTTAGAGCCATAGAACCAGGTCAGCAGAGCTGCTGTAGAGCCAGAGAAACCAGGTCAGTAGAGCTGCTTTAGAGCCAGAGAACCAGGTCAGCAGAGCTCTTTAGAGGGAGAGAACCAGGTCAGCAGAGCTACTTTAGAGCCAGAGAACCAGGTCAGCAGAGCTGCTTTAGAGCCAGAGAACCAGGTCAGCAGAGCTGCTCTAGAGCCAGAGAACCAGAAGGCAGAGCTGCTTTAGAGCCATAGAACCAGGTCAGCAGAGCTGCTCTAGAGCCAGAGAACCAGGTCGGCAGAGCTGCTCTAGAGGCAGAGAACCAGGTCAGCAGAGCTGCTCTAGAGCCAGAAAACCAGGTCAGCAAAGTTGATTTAGTGGGAGAGAACCAGGTCAGCAGAGCTGCTCTAGAGCCAGAGAACCAGGAAGCAGAGCTGCTCTAGAGGCAGAGAACCAGGTCAGCAGAGCTGCTCTAGAGCCAGAGAACCAGGTCAGCAGAGCTGGTTTAGAGGGAGAGAACCAGGTCAGCAGAGCTGCTTTTGAGACAGAGAACCAGGTCAGCAGAGCTGCTCTAGAGGCAGAGAACCAGGTCAGCAAAGCTGCTCTAGAGCCAGCGACCCAGGTCAGCAGAGCTGCTTTAGAGCCAGAGAACCAGGTTAACAGAGCTGCTCTAGAACCAGAGAAACCAGGTCAGCATAGCTGCTCTAGAGCCTAAGAAGCAGGTCAGCAGAGCTGCTCTAGAACCAGAGACCCAGGTCAGCAGAGCTGCTCTAGAGGCCGAGAACCAGGTCAGCAGAGATGCTGTAGTGCCAGACAAATCAGGTCAGCAGAGCTGCTTTAGAGGGAGAGAACTAGGTCAGCAGAACTGCTTTAGAGCCGGAGAACCAGGTCAGCAGAGCTGCTCTAGAGCCAGAGAACCAGGTCAGCAGAGCTGCTTTAGAGCCATAGAATCAGGTCAGCAGAGCTGCTCTAGAGGCAGAGAACCAGGTCAGCAGAACTGCTTTAGAGCCAGAGAACCAGGTCAGCAGAGCTCTTTAGAGGGAGAGAACCAGGTCAACAGAGCTGCTTTAGAGCCAGAGAACCAGGTCAGCAGAGCTGCTCTAGAGCCAGAGAACCAGGAAGCAGAGCTGCTTTAGAGCCATAGAACCAGGTCAGCAGAGCTGCTTTAGAGCCAGAGAACCAGGTCAGCAGAGCTGCTTTAGAGGCAGAGAACCAGGTCAGCAGAGCTGCTCTAGAGGCAGAGAACCAGGTCAGCAGAGCTACTATAGAGCCAGAGAACGAGGTCAGCAGAGCTGATTTAGAGGGAGAGAACCAGGTCAGCAGAGCTGCTTTAGAGCCAGAGAACCAGGTCAGCAGAGATGCTCTAGAGCCAGAGAACCAGGTCAGCAGAGCTGCTTTAGAGCCAGAGACCCAGGTCAGCAGAGCTGCTTTAGAGCCAGAGAACCAGGTTAACAGAGCTGCTCTAGAACCAGAGAAACCAGGTCAGCAGAGCTGCTTTAGAGCCATAGAACCAGGTCAACAGAGCTGCTGTAGAGCCAGAGAAACCAGGTCAGTAGAGCTGCTTTAGAGCCAGAGAACCAGGCTAGCAGAGCTCTTTAGAGGGAGAGAACCAGGTCAGCAGAGCTGCTTTAGAGCCAAAGAACCAGGTCAGCAGAGCTGCTCTAGAGCCAGAGAACCAGGTCAGCAGAGCTGGTTTAGAGGGAGAGAACCAGGTCAGCAGAGCTGCTTTAGAGACAGAGAACCAGGTCAGCAGAGCTGCTCTAGAGGCAGAGAACCAGGTCAGCAGAGCTGCTCTAGAGCCAGAGACCCATGTCAGCAGAGCTGCTTTAGAGCCAGAGAACCAGGTTAACAGAGCTGCTCTAGAACCAGAGAAACCAGGTCAGCATAGCTGCTCTAGAGCCTAAGAAGCAGGTCAGCAGAGCTGGTCTAGAACCAGAGACCCAGGTCAGCAGAGCTGCTCTAGAGGCCGAGAACCAGGTCAGCAGAGATGCTGTAGTGCCAGACAAATCAGGTCAGCAGAGCTGCTTTAGAGGGAGAGAACTAGGTCAGCAGAACTGCTTTAGAGCCGGAGAACCAGGTCAGCAGAGCTGCTCTAGAGCCAGAGAACCAGGTCAGCAGAGCTGCTTTAGAGCCATAGAACCAGGTCAGCAGAGCTGCTTTAGAGCCAGAGAACCAGGTCAGCAGAGCTGCTTTAGAAGCAGAGAACCAGGTCAGCAGAGCTGCTCTAGAGGCAGAGAACCAGGTCAGCAGAGCTACTATAGAGCCAGAGAACCAGGTCAGCAGAGCTGATTTAGAGGGAGAGAACCAGGTCAGCAGAGATGCTTTAGAGCCAGAGAACCAGGTCAGCAGAGATGCTCTAGAGTCAGAGAACCAGGTCAGCAGAGCTGCTTTAGAGCCGGAGACCCAGGTCAGCAGAGCTGCTTTAGAGCCAGAGAACCAGGTTAACAGAGCTGCTCTAGAACCAGAGAAACCAGGTCAGCAGAGCTGCTTTAGAGCCATAGAACCAGGTCAACAGAGCTGCTGTAGAGCCAGAGAAACCAGGTCAGTAGAGCTGCTTTAGAGCCAGAGAACCAGGCTAGCAGAGCTCTTTAGAGGGAGAGAACCAGGTCAGCAGAGCTGCTTTAGAGCCAAAGAACCAGGTCAGCAGAGCTGCTCTAGAGCCAGAGAACCAGGAAGCAGAGCTGCTTTAGAGCCATAGAACCAGGTCAGCAGAGCTGCTTTAGAGCCAGAGAACCAGGTCGGCAGAGCTGCTCTAGAGGCAGAGAACAAGGTCAGCAGAGCTGCTCTAGAGCCAGAGAACCAGGTCAGCAAAGTTGATTTAGTGGGAGAGAATCAGGTCAGCAGAGCTGCTCTAGAGCCAGAGAGCCAGGAAGCAGAGCTGCTCTTGAGGCAGAGAACCAGGTCAGCAGAGCTGCTCTAGAGCCAGAGAACCAGGAAGCAGAGCTGCTTTAGAGCCATAGAACCAGGTCAGCAGAGCTGCTTTAGAGCCAGAGAACCAGGTCAGCAGAGCTGCTTTAGAGGCAGAGAACCAGGTCAGCAGAGCTGCTCTAGAGGCAGAGAACCAGGTCAGCAGAGCTACTATAGAGCCAGAGAACGAGGTCAGCAGAGCTGATTTAGAGGGAGAGAACCAGGTCAGCAGAGCTGCTTTAGAGCCAGAGAACCAGGTCAGCAGAGATGCTCTAGAGCCAGAGAACCAGGTCAGCAGAGCTGCTTTAGAGCCAGAGACCCAGGTCAGCAGAGCTGCTTTAGAGCCAGAGAACCAGGTTAACAGAGCTGCTCTAGAACCAGAGAAACCAGGTCAGCAGAGCTGCTTTAGAGCCATAGAACCAGGTCAACAGAGCTGCTGTAGAGCCAGAGAAACCAGGTCAGTAGAGCTGCTTTAGAGCCAGAGAACCAGGCTAGCAGAGCTCTTTAGAGGGAGAGAACCAGGTCAGCAGAGCTGCTTTAGAGCCAAAGAACCAGGTCAGCAGAGCTGCTCTAGAGCCAGAGAACCAGGTCAGCAGAGCTGGTTTAGAGGGAGAGAACCAGGTCAGCAGAGCTGCTTTAGAGACAGAGAACCAGGTCAGCAGAGCTGCTCTAGAGGCAGAGAACCAGGTCAGCAGAGCTGCTCTAGAGCCAGAGACCCATGTCAGCAGAGCTGCTTTAGAGCCAGAGAACCAGGTTAACAGAGCTGCTCTAGAACCAGAGAAACCAGGTCAGCATAGCTGCTCTAGAGCCTAAGAAGCAGGTCAGCAGAGCTGGTCTAGAACCAGAGACCCAGGTCAGCAGAGCTGCTCTAGAGGCCGAGAACCAGGTCAGCAGAGATGCTGTAGTGCCAGACAAATCAGGTCAGCAGAGCTGCTTTAGAGGGAGAGAACTAGGTCAGCAGAACTGCTTTAGAGCCGGAGAACCAGGTCAGCAGAGCTGCTCTAGAGCCAGAGAACCAGGTCAGCAGAGCTGCTTTAGAGCCATAGAATCAGGTCAGCAGAGCTGCTCTAGAGGCAGAGAACCAGGTCAGCAGAACTGCTTTAGAGCCAGAGAACCAGGTCAGCAGAGCTCTTTAGAGGGAGAGAACCAGGTCAACAGAGCTGCTTTAGAGCCAGAGAACCAGGTCAGCAGAGCTGCTCTAGAGCCAGAGAACCAGGAAGCAGAGCTGCTTTAGAGCCATAGAACCAGGTCAGCAGAGATGCTTTAGAGCCAGAGAACCAGGTCAGCAGAGCTGCTTTAGAAGCAGAGAACCAGGTCAGCAGAGCTGCTCTAGAGGCAGAGAACCAGGTCAGCAGAGCTACTATAGAGCCAGAGAACCAGGTCAGCAGAGCTGATTTAGAGGGAGAGAACCAGGTCAGCAGAGATGCTTTAGAGCCAGAGAACCAGGTCAGCAGAGATGCTCTAGAGTCAGAGAACCAGGTCAGCAGAGCTGCTTTAGAGCCGGAGACCCAGGTCAGCAGAGCTGCTTTAGAGCCAGAGAACCAGGTTAACAGAGCTGCTCTAGAACCAGAGAAACCAGGTCAGCAGAGCTGCTTTAGAGCCATAGAACCAGGTCAACAGAGCTGCTGTAGAGCCAGAGAAACCAGGTCAGTAGAGCTGCTTTAGAGCCAGAGAACCAGGCTAGCAGAGCTCTTTAGAGGGAGAGAACCAGGTCAGCAGAGCTGCTTTAGAGCCAAAGAACCAGGTCAGCAGAGCTGCTCTAGAGCCAGAGAACCAGGAAGCAGAGCTGCTTTAGAGCCATAGAACCAGGTCAGCAGAGCTGCTTTAGAGCCAGAGAACCAGGTCGGCAGAGCTGCTCTAGAGGCAGAGAACAAGGTCAGCAGAGCTGCTCTAGAGCCAGAGAACCAGGTCAGCAAAGTTGATTTAGTGGGAGAGAATCAGGTCAGCAGAGCTGCTCTAGAGCCAGAGAGCCAGGAAGCAGAGCTGCTCTTGAGGCAGAGAACCAGGTCAGCAGAGCTGCTCTAGAGCCAGAGAACCAGGTCAGCAGAGTTGATTTAGAGGGAGAGAACAAGGTCAGCAGAGCTGCTTTAGAGCCAGAGAACCAGGTCAGCAGAACTGCTCTAGAGGCAGAGAACCAGGTCAGCAGAGCTGCTCTAGAGCCAGAGACCCGGGTCAGCAGAGCTGCTTTAGAGCCAGAGAACCAGGTTAACAGAGCTGCTCTAGAACCAGAGAAACCAGGTGCGCAGAGCTGCTTTAGAGCCATAGAACCAGGTCAGCAGAGCTGCTGTAGAGCCAGAGAAACCAGGTCAGTAGAGCTGCTTTAGAGCCAGAGAACCAGGTCAGCAGAGCTCTTTAGAGGGAGAGAACCAGGTCAGCAGAGCTACTTTAGAGCCAGAGAACCAGGTCAGCAGAGCTGCTTTAGAGCCAGAGAACCAGGTCAGCAGAGCTGCTCTAGAGCCAGAGAACCAGGAAGCAGAGCTGCTTTAGAGCCATAGCACCAGGTCAGCAGTGCTGCTTTAGAGCCAGAGAACCAGGTCAGCAGAACTGCTCTAGAGGCAGAGAACCAGGTCAGCAGAGCTGCTCTAGAGCCAGAGACCCGGGTCAGCAGAGCTGCTTTAGAGCCAGTGAACCAGGTTAACAGAGCTGCTCTAGAACCAGAGAAACCAGGTGCGCAGAGCTGCTTTAGAGCCATAGAACCAGGTCAGCAGAGCTGCTGTAGAGCCAGAGAAACCAGGTCAGTAGAGCTGCTTTAGAGCCAGAGAACCAGGTCAGCAGAGCTCTTTAGAGGGAGAGAACCAGGTCAGCAGAGCTACTTTAGAGCCAGAGAACCAGGTCAGCAGAGCTGCTTTAGAGCCAGAGAACCAGGTCAGCAGAGCTGCTCTAGAGCCAGAGAACCAGGAAGCAGAGCTGCTTTAGAGCCATAGCACCAGGTCAGCAGTGCTGCTTTAGAGCCAGAGAACCAGGGCAGCAGAGCTGCTTTAGAGGCAGAGAACCAGGTCAGCAGAGCTCCTCTAGAGCCAGAGAACCAGGTCAGCAGAGCTGCTCTAGAGGCAGAGAACCAGGTCAGCAGAGCTCTTTAGAGGGAGAGAACCAGGTCAGCAGAGCTGCTTTAGAGCCAGAGAACCAGGTCTGCAGAGCTGCTCCAGAGCCAGAGAACCAGGAAGCAGAGTTGCTTTAGAGCCATAGAACCAGGTCAGCAGAGCTGCTTTAGAGCCAGAGAACCAGGTTAGCAGAGCTGCTCTAGAGGCAGAGTACCAGGTCAGCAGAGCTGCTCTAGAGCCAGAGACCCAGGTCAGCCGAGCTGCTCTCGAGGCCGAGAACCAGGTCAGCAGAGCTGCAGTACTGCCAGAGAAACCAGGTCAACAGAGCTGCTCTAGAGCTAGAGTACAAGGTCAGCAGAGCTGCTCTAGAACCAGAGACCCAGGTCAGCAGAGCTGCTCTAGAGGCCGAGAACCAGGTCAGCAGAGATGCTCTAGTGCCAGAAAAATCAGGTCAGCAGAGCTGCTTTAGAGGGAGAGAACTAGGTCAGCAGAACTGCTTTAGAGCCGGAGAACCAGGTCAGCAGAGCTGCTCTAGAGCCAGAGAACCAGGTCAGCAGAGCTCTTTAGAGGGAGAGAACCAGGTCAACAGAGCTGCTTTAGAGCCAGAGAACCAGGTCAGCAGAGCTGCTCTAGAGCCAGAGAACCAGGAAGCAGAGCTGCTTTAGAGCCATAGAACCAGGTCAGCAGAGCTGCTTTAGAGCCAGAGAACCAGGTCAGCAGAGCTGCTTTAGAGGCAGAGAACCAGGTCAGCAGAGCTGCTCTAGAGGCAGAGAACCAGGTCAGCTGAGCTACTATAGAGCCAGAGAACCAGGTCAGCAGAGCTGATTTAGAGGGAGAGAACCAGGTCAGCAGAGCTGCTTTAGAGCCAGAGAACCAGGTCAGCAGAGATGCTCTAGAGTCAGAGAACCAGGTCAGCAGAGCTGCTTTAGAGCCGGAGACCCAGGTCAGCAGAGCTGCTTTAGAGCCAGAGAACCAGGTTAACAGAGCTGCTCTAGAACCAGAGAAACCAGGTCAGCAGAGCTGCTTTAGAGCCATAGAACCAGGTCAACAGAGCTGCTGTAGAGCCAGAGAAACCAGGTCAGTAGAGCTGCTTTAGAGCCAGAGAACCAGGCTAGCAGAGCTCTTTAGAGGGAGAGAACCAGGTCAGCAGAGCTGCTTTAGAGCCAAAGAACCAGGTCAGCAGAGCTGCTCTAGAGCCAGAGAACCAGGAAGCAGAGCTGCTTTAGAGCCATAGAACCAGGTCAGCAGAGCTGCTTTAGAGCCAGAGAACCAGGTCGGCAGAGCTGCTCTAGAGGCAGAGAACAAGGTCAGCAGAGCTGCTCTAGAGCCAGAGAACCAGGTCAGCAAAGTTGATTTAGTGGGAGAGAATCAGGTCAGCAGAGCTGCTCTAGAGCCAGAGAGCCAGGAAGCAGAGCTGCTCTTGAGGCAGAGAACCAGGTCAGCAGAGCTGCTCTAGAGCCAGAGAACCAGGTCAGCAGAGTTGATTTAGAGGGAGAGAACAAGGTCAGCAGAGCTGCTTTAGAGCCAGAGAACCAGGTCAGCAGAACTGCTCTAGAGGCAGAGAACCAGGTCAGCAGAGCTGCTCTAGAGCCAGAGACCCGGGTCAGCAGAGCTGCTTTAGAGCCAGAGAACCAGGTTAACAGAGCTGCTCTAGAACCAGAGAAACCAGGTGCGCAGAGCTGCTTTAGAGCCATAGAACCAGGTCAGCAGAGCTGCTGTAGAGCCAGAGAAACCAGGTCAGTAGAGCTGCTTTAGAGCCAGAGAACCAGGTCAGCAGAGCTCTTTAGAGGGAGAGAACCAGGTCAGCAGAGCTACTTTAGAGCCAGAGAACCAGGTCAGCAGAGCTGCTTTAGAGCCAGAGAACCAGGTCAGCAGAGCTGCTCTAGAGCCAGAGAACCAGGAAGCAGAGCTGCTTTAGAGCCAGAGAACCAGGTCGGCAGAGCTGCTCTAGAGGCAGAGAACAAGGTCAGCAGAGCTGCTCTAGAGCCAGAGAACCAGGTCAGCAAAGTTGATTTAGTGGGAGAGAATCAGGTCAGCAGAGCTGCTCTAGAGCCAGAGAGCCAGGAAGCAGAGCTGCTCTTGAGGCAGAGAACCAGGTCAGCAGAACTGCTTTAGAGCCAGAGAACCAGGTCAGCAGAGCTCTTTAGAGGGAGAGAACCAGGTCAACAGAGCTGCTTTAGAGCCAGAGAACCAGGACAGCAGAGCTGCTCTAGAGCCAGAGAACCAGGTCAGCAGAGCTGCTTTAGAGCCATAGAACCAGGTCAGCAGAGCTGCTTTAGAGCCAGAGAACCAGGTCAGCAGAGCTGCTTTAGAGGCAGAGAACCAGGTCAGCAGAGCTGCTCTAGAGGCAGAGAACCAGGTCAGCAGAGCTACTATAGAGCCAGAGAACCAGGTCAGCAGAGCTGATTTAGAGGGAGAGAACCAGGTCAGCAGAGCTGCTTTAGAGCCAGAGAACCAGGTCAGCAGAGATGCTCTAGAGCCAGAGAACCAGGTCAGCAGAGCTGCTTTAGAGCCAGAGACCCAGGTCAGCAGAGCTGCTTTAGAGCCAGAGAACCAGGTTAACAGAGCTGCTCTAGAACCAGAGAAACCAGGTCAGCAGAGCTGCTTTAGAGCCATAGAACCAGGTCAACAGAGCTGCTGTAGAGCCAGAGAAACCAGGTCAGTAGAGCTGCTTTAGAGCCAGAGAACCAGGCTAGCAGAGCTCTTTAGAGGGAGAGAACCAGGTCAGCAGAGCTGCTTTAGAGCCAAAGAACCAGGTCAGCAGAGCTGCTCTAGAGCCAGAGAACCAGGAAGCAGAGCTGCTTTAGAGCCATAGAACCAGGTCAGCAGAGCTGCTTTAGAGCCAGAGAACCAGGTCGGCAGAGCTGCTCTAGAGGCAGAGAACAAGGTCAGCAGAGCTGCTCTAGAGCCAGAGAACCAGGTCAGCAAAGTTGATTTAGTGGGAGAGAATCAGGTCAGCAGAGCTGCTCTAGAGCCAGAGAGCCAGGAAGCAGAGCTGCTATTGAGGCAGAGAACCAGGTCAGCAGAGCTGCTCTAGAGCCAGAGAACCAGGTCAGCAGAGCTGATTTAGAGGGAGAGAACAAGGTCAGCAGAGCTGCTTTAGAGCCAGAGAACCAGGTCAGCAGAACTGCTCTAGAGGCAGAGAACCAGGTCAGCAGAGCTGCTCTAGAGCCAGAGACCCGGGTCAGCAGAGCTGCTTTAGAGCCAGAGAACCAGGTTAACAGAGCTGCTCTAGAACCAGAGAAACCAGGTGCGCAGAGCTGCTTTAGAGCCATAGAACCAGGTCAGCAGAGCTGCTGTAGAGCCAGAGAAACCAGGTCAGTAGAGCTGCTTTAGAGCCAGAGAACCAGGTCAGCAGAGCTCTTTAGAGGGAGAGAACCAGGTCAGCAGAGCTGCTTTAGAGCCAGAGAACCAGGTCAGCAGAGCTGCTTTAAAGCCAGAGAACCAGGTCAGCAGAGCTGCTCTAGAGGCAGAGAACCAGGTCAGCAGAGCTTCTCTAGAGCCAGAGACCCAGGTCAGCAGAGCTGCTTTAGAGCCAGAGAACCAGGTTAACAGAGCTGCTCAAGAACCAGAGAAACCAGGTCAGCATAGCTGCTCTAGAGCCTAAGAAGCAGGTCAGCAGAGCTGCTCTAGAACCAGAGACCCAGGTCAGCAGAGCTGCTCTAGAGGCCGAGAACCAGGTCAGCAGAGATGCTGTAGTGCCAGAGAAATCAGGTCAGAAGAGCTGCTTTAGAGGGAGAGAACTAGGTCAGCAGAACTGCTTTAGAGCCGGAGAACCAGGTCAGCAGAGCTGCTCTAGAGCCAGAGAACCAGGTCAGCAGAGCTGCTTTAGAGCCATAGAATCAGGTCAGCAGAGCTGCTCTAGAGGCAGAGAACCAGGTCAGCAGAACTGCTTTAGAGCCAGAGAACCAGGTCAGCAGAGCTCTTTAGAGGGAGAGAACCAGGTCAACAGAGCTGCTTTAGAGCCAGAGAACCAGGTCAGCAGAGCTGCTCTAGAGCCAGAGAACCAGGTCAGCAGAGCTGCTTTAGAGCCATAGAACCAGGTCAGCAGAGCTGCTTTAGAGCCAGAGAACCAGGTCAGCAGAGCTGCTTTAGAGGCAGAGAACCAGGTCAGCAGAGCTGCTCTAGAGGCAGAGAACCAGGTCAGCAGAGCTACTATAGAGCCAGAGAACCAGGTCAGCAGAGCTGATTTAGAGGGAGAGAACCAGGTCAGCAGAGCTGCTTTAGAGCCAGAGAACCAGGTCAGCAGAGATGCTCTAGAGCCAGAGAACCAGGTCAGCAGAGCTGCTTTAGAGCCAGAGACCCAGGTCAGCAGAGCTGCTTTAGAGCCAGAGAACCAGGTTAACAGAGCTGCTCTAGAACCAGAGAAACCAGGTCAGCAGAGCTGCTTTAGAGCCATAGAACCAGGTCAACAGAGCTGCTGTAGAGCCAGAGAAACCAGGTCAGTAGAGCTGCTTTAGAGCCAGAGAACCAGGCTAGCAGAGCTCTTTAGAGGGAGAGAACCAGGTCAGCAGAGCTGCTTTAGAGCCAAAGAACCAGGTCAGCAGAGCTGCTCTAGAGCCAGAGAACCAGGAAGCAGAGCTGCTTTAGAGCCAGAGAACCAGGTCGGCAGAGCTGCTCTAGAGGCAGAGAACAAGGTCAGCAGAGCTGCTCTAGAGCCAGAGAACCAGGTCAGCAAAGTTGATTTAGTGGGAGAGAATCAGGTCAGCAGAGCTGCTCTAGAGCCAGAGAGCCAGGAAGCAGAGCTGCTATTGAGGCAGAGAACCAGGTCAGCAGAGCTGCTCTAGAGCCAGAGAACCAGGTCAGCAGAGCTGATTTAGAGGGAGAGAACAAGGTCAGCAGAGCTGCTTTAGAGCCAGAGAACCAGGTCAGCAGAACTGCTCTAGAGGCAGAGAACCAGGTCAGCAGAGCTGCTCTAGAGCCAGAGACCCGGGTCAGCAGAGCTGCTTTAGAGCCAGAGAACCAGGTTAACAGAGCTGCTCTAGAACCAGAGAAACCAGGTGCGCAGAGCTGCTTTAGAGCCATAGAACCAGGTCAGCAGAGCTGCTGTAGAGCTAGAGAAATCAGGTCAGTAGAGCTGCTTTAGAGCCAGAGAACCAGGTCAGCAGAGCTCTTTAGAGGGAGAGAACCAGGTCAGCAGAGCTGCTTTAGAGCCAGAGAACCAGGTCAGCAGAGCTGCTTTAGAGCCAGAGAACCAGGTCAGCAGAGCTGCTCTAGAGCCAGAGAACCAGGAAGCAGAGCTGCTTTAGAGCTATAGCACCAGGTCAGCAGTGCTGCTTTAGAGCCAGAGAACCAGGGCAGCAGAGCTGCTTTAGAGGCAGAGAACCAGGTCAGCAGAGCTGCTCTAGAGCCAGAGAACCAGGTCAGCAGAGCTGCTCTAGAGGCAGAGAACCAGGTCAGCAGAGCTCTTTAGAGGGAGAAAACCAGGTCAGCAGAGCTGCTTTAGAGCCAGAGAACCAGGTCAGCAGAGCTGCTCCAGAGCCAGAGAACCAGGAAGCAGAGTTGCTTTAGAGCCATAGAACCAGGTCAGCAGAGCTGCTTTAGAGCCAGAGAACCAGGTTAGCAGAGCTGCTCTAGAGGCAGAGTACCAGGTCAGCAGAGCTGCTCTAGAGCCAGAGACCCAGGTCAGCCGAGCTCCTCTCGAGGCCGAGAACCAGGTCAGCAGAGCTGCAGTACAGCCAGAGAAACCAGGTCAACAGAGCTGCTCTAGAGCTAGAGTACAAGGTCAGCAGAGCTGCTCTAGAGCCAGAGAACCAGGTCAGCAGAGCTGCTGTAGAGCCAGAGAAACCAGGTTAACAGAGCTGCTCTAGAACCAGAGAAACCAGGTCAGCAGAGCTGCTTTAGAGCCATAGAACCAGGTCAGCAGAGCTGCTGTAGAGCCAGAGAAACCAGGTCAGTAGAGCTGCTTTAGAGCCAGAGAACCAGGCTAGCAGAGCTCTTTAGAGGGAGAGAACCAGGTCAGCAGAGCTGCTTTAGAGCCAAAGAACCAGGTCAGCAGAGCTGCTCTAGAGCCAGAGAACCAGGAAGCAGAGCTGCTTTAGAGCCATAGAACCAGGTCAGCAGAGCTGCTTTAGAGCCAGAGAACCAGGTCGGCAGAGCTGCTCTAGAGGCAGAGAACAAGGTCAGCAGAGCTGCTCTAGAGCCAGAGAACCAGGTCAGCAAAGTTGATTTAGTGGGAGAGAATCAGGTCAGCAGAGCTGCTCTAGAGCCAGAGAGCCAGGAAGCAGAGCTGCTCTTGAGGCAGAGAACCAGGTCAGCAGAGCTGCTCTAGAGCCAGAGAACCAGGTCAGCAGAGCTGATTTAGAGGGAGAGAACAAGGTCAGCAGAGCTGCTTTAAAGCCAGAGAACCAGGTCAGCAGAACTGCTCTAGAGGCAGAGAACCAGGTCAGCAGAGCTGCTCTAGAGCCAGAGAACCAGGTCAGCAGAGCTGCTTTAGAGCCAGAGAACCAGGTTAACAGAGCTGCTCTAGAACCAGAGAAACCAGGTGAGCAGAGCTGCTTTAGAGCCATAGAACCAGGTCAGCAGAGCTGCTGTAGAGCCAGGGAAACCAGGTCAGTAGAGCTGCTTTAGAGCCAGAGAACCAGGTCAGCAGAGCTCTTTAGAGGGAGAGAACCAGGTCAGCAGAGCTGCTTTAGAGCCAGAAAACCAGGTCAGCAGAGCTGCTTTAGAGCCAGAGAACCAGGTCAGCAGAGCTGCTCTAGAGCCAGAGAACCAGGAAGCAGAGCTGCTTTAGAGCCATAGCACCAGGTCAGCAGTGCTGCTTTAGAGCCAGAGACCCAGGGCAGCAGAGCTGCTTTAGAGGCAGAGAACCAGGTCAGCAGAGCTGCTCTAGAGGCAGAGAACCAGGTCAGCAGAGCTCTTTAGAGGGAGAGAACCAGGTCAGCATAGCTGCTTTAGAGCCAGAGAACCAGGTCAGCAGAGCTGCTCCAGAGCCAGAGAACCAGGAAGCAGAGTTGCTTGAGAGCCATAGAACCAGGTCAGCAGAGCAGCTTTAGAGCCAGAGAACCAGGTTAGCAGAGATGCTCTAGAGGGAGAGAACCAGGTCAGCAGAGCTGCTCTAGAGCCAGAGACCCAGGTCAGCCGAGCTGCTCTCGAGGCCGAGAACCAGGTCAGCAGAGCTGCAGTACAGACAGAGAAACCAGGTCAACAGAGCTGCTCTAGAGCTAGAGTACAAGGTCAGCAGAGCTGCTCTAGAGCCAGAGAACCAGGTCAGCAGAGCTGCTGTAGAGCCAGAGAAACCAGGTCAGTAGAGCTGCTATAGAGCGAGAGAACCAGGTCAGCAGAGCTGCTTTAGAGGGAGAGAACCAGGTCAGCAGAGCTGTTTTAGAGCCAGACAACCAGGTCAGCAGAGCTGTTGTAGAGCCAGCGTACCAGGTCAGCAGAGCTGCTCTAGAGCCTAAGCACTAGGTCATCAGATCTGATCTAGAGCCAGAGAACCATGTCAGCAGAGCTGCTCTAGAGGCCGAGAACCAGGTCAGCAGAGCTGCTTTAGAGCCATGGAACCAGGTCAGCAGAGCTGCTATAGAGCCAGAGAACCAGGTCAGCAGAGCTGCTCTAGAGCCTAAGAATCAGGTCAGCAGAGCTGCTCTAGAGCCAGAGAACCAGGTCAGCAGAGCTGCTTTAGAGCCATAAAACCAGGTCAGCAGAGCTGCTTTAGAGCCAGAGAACCAGGTCAGCAGAGCTGCTCAAGAGCCTAAGAATCAGGTCAGCAGAGCTGCTCTAGAGCCAGAGAACCAGGTCAGCAGAGCCGCTGTAGAGCCAGAGAAACCAGGTCAGTAGAGCTGCTTTAGAGGGAGAGAACCAGGTCAGCAGAACTGCTCCAGAGGGAGAGAACCAGGTCAGCAGAGCTGCTCTAGAGCCAGAGAACCATGTCAGCAGAACTGTTTTAGAGCCATAGAACTGGGTCAGCAGAGCTGCTTTAGAGCCAGAGAACCAGGTCAACAGAGCTGTTGTAGAGCCAGAGAACCAGATCAGCAGAGCTGCTCTGTAGCTTAAGAATTAGGTCAGCAGAGCTGCTCTAGAGACAGGGAACCAGGTCAGCAGACTTGCTGTAGAGCCAGAGAAACCAGGTCAGCAGAGCTGCTTTAGAGGGAGAGAACAAGGTCAGCAGAGCTGCTTTAGAGCCAGAAAACCAGGTCAGCAGAGCTGCTCTAGCTGACACTGACTGACTGACACTGACTGACTGACACTGACAGATTGACACTGACTGACTGGCACTGACATTGACTGACACTGACACTGACTGACACTGATTGACTGACACTGACAATGACTGACACTGACTGACTGACACTGACTGACTGACACTGACTGACTGACTGACACTGACCGACACTGATTGACTGACACTGACTGACTGACACTGACTGACACTGACAGTGATTGACTGACACTGACTGACTGACTGACTGACACTGACACTGACTGACTGACACTGACTGACACTGACTGATACCTCTCTACTACTCTACAACTCACTCTCTACTACACTCTCTCTACTACTCACTCTCTACTACTCACTCTCTACTACTCTCTACTACTCACTCTCTAAAACTCACTCTCTACTACTCTACTACTCTCTACTACTCGTTCTCTACTACTCTACTACTCTCTACTACTCTCTCTCTACTACTCACTTTCTACTACTCACTCTACTACCCTCTGCTACTACTCTCTACTAACTCTACTACTCACTCTCTACTACTCTCTACTACTCACTCTCTACTACTCACTCTCTACTACTCACTCTCTACTACTCTCTACTACTCACTCTCTACTACTCACTCTCTATTGCTCACTCTCTATTGCTCTCTACTATTCACTCTCTACTACTCACTCTCTACTACTCTCTACTACTCTCTCTCTACTACTCACTCTCTACTACTCGCTCTCTACTACTCTCTACTACTCACTCTCTACTGCTCGCTCTCGACGACTCTATACTTCTCACTCGCTACTACTCACTCTCCACTACTCTCTACTACTCACTCTCTACTACTCACTCTCTACTACTCTACTACTCTCTACTACTCTCTCTACTACTCTCTACAACTCACTCTACTACTCTTTATTACTCTTTACCACTCACTCTCTACTACTCTACTACTCACTTTCTACTACTCTCTCTCTACTACTCACTCTCTACTACTCACTCTATTACTCTCTACTACTCACTCTCTACTACCCTCTTTCTACTACTCACTCTCTATTGCTCTATACTATTCACTCTCTACTACTTACTCTCTACTACTCTCTACTACTCTCTCTCTACTACTCACTCTCTACTACTCGCTCTCTACTACTCTCTACTACTCACTCTCTACTGCTCGCTCTCGACGACTCTATACTTCTCACTCGCTACTACTCACTCTCCACTACTCTCTACTACTCACTCTCTACTACTCACTCTCTACTACTCTACTACTCTCTACTACTCTCTCTACTACTCTCTACAACTCACTCTACTACTCTTTATTACTCTTTACCACACACTCTCTACTACTCTACTACTCACTTTCTACTACTCTCTCTCTACTACTCACTCTCTACTACTCACTCTATTACTCTCTACTACTCACTCTCTACTACCCTCTTTCTACTACTCACTCTCTACTACTCTCTACTAATCACTCTCTACTACTCACTCTCTACTACTCGCTCTCTACTACTCGCTCTCTACTACTCTCTACTTCTCACTCTCCACTACTCACTCTCTACTACTCGCTCTCAACTATTCTCTACTACTCACTCTATTGCTCACTCTCTACTACTCTACTACTCCTCACTCTCTACTACTCTCTCTACTATTCACTCTCTACTACTCTCTACTACTCACTATCTACTACACACTCTCTACTACTTGCTCTCTACTACTCGCTCTCTACTACTCTCTACTACTCACTCTACTACTCTCTAATACTCACTCTACTACTCACTCTCTACTACTCTACTACTCTCTACGACTCTCTCTCTACTACTCTCTCTCTACTACTCATTCTCTACTACTCACTCTCTACTACTCTCTACTACTCCCTCTCTACTACTCACTCTACTACTCACTCTACTACTCACTCTCTACTACTCCCTCTCTACTACTCTCTACTACTCACTCTCTACTACTCACTCTCTACTACTCACTCTCTACTACTCGCTCTCTACTACTCACTCTCTACTACTCTCTCCCTACTACTCACTCTCTACTACTCTCTCTACTACTCTCTACTACTTTCTACTACTCACTCTCTACTACTCACTCTCTACTACTCACTCTCTACTACTCGCTCTCTACTACTCACTCTCTACTACTCTCTCCCTACTACTCACTCTCTACTACTCTCTCTGTTACTCAATCTCTACTTCTCACTCTCTACTACTCTCTACTACTCACTCTACTACTCTCTACTACTCACTCTACTACTCACTCTCTACTACTCTCTACTCCTCTCTACTACTCACTCTCTACTACCCACTCTCTACTACTCTACTACTCACTCTCTACTACTCACTCTACTACTCTCTCCTCTCTCTCTACTACTCACTCTCTACTACTCACTCTACTACTCTCTACTACTCACTCTCTACTACTATCTCTCTACTACTCACTCTACTACTCTCTACTACTCACTCTCTACTACTCACTCTACTACTTTCTACTACTCACTCCCTGGTACTCTCTCTACTACTCTCTACTACTCACTCTCTACTCTCTATTACTCATCCTCTACTCTCTACCTCTCTACCTCTCTCTACTACTCTCTACCTCTCTACCTCTCTACCTCTACCTCTCTACCTCTACACCTCTACCTCTCTACCTCTCTCTACACGCACACATATGTACATATATATATGCATATATATGCATATGCATTTATATATATGCATGTGTATATATATACATACATATATAAACATATATATAATCGGCATATCTATATAAATACAAATATAAATGCATGCATACATATACATGTATGCATACATATGCATGTTATGTACATGAAAGTTTGAAAAACACTAATAAAAGCAAAGCTAAAAAGCCACCTAATTACAAACAGCATTGCTTTAACTTAAACATGGGCGTGATCTATTTTTATTTTCAATGCTTGTTTACTTTGGTTCCATCAAGAAGTCATTTAGATGTGTCACACATTTGCCATAAATTCTGAATGTTAGCACTCTAGTTGCTCATTAGATCACTGTAGTAAAGCTACTGTTCACCAGCGAAGTCTGCTGCTGGTATTCAAAGTGCATGTTTCAGTCTGCATGTCAGAAGTGTTTTAATGAAATAGAAGAGGATTTGAAAAGTCAAAATGTGCCCTAATTTTTCTTTCTGCAGCACTAATTGTAATTTCAATGTTTTAAGTGTTACCACTTTATTCCAATCAAGATGGCTTTAGGTGTGCCATACTTTTGTAATAAGTAAGACTGTTAGCGCTCTAGTTGTTCTTCTGTCATTGGGCTATACTTGGGCTACATCTGGGTGATATTTGTGCTACATTTGGGCTCTTTTGTCTCTGGTGGCCATCTTGGGAGACTTATTTGTTATGAAGTTTCCTAATTTCCTCATTTACTACAGTCTCCTCAGGAGGAATACTTTCATATTTTTACTTTGATTCCATCAAGAAGGCATTCAGATGTGTCACACATTTGCCATAAATTCAGAATGGTAGCCCTCTAGTTGCTCATTAGATCACTGTAGTAAAGCTACTGCTCACCAGGGAAGTCTGCTGCTGGTATTCAAAGTGCAAGTTTCAGTTTGCATGTCAGAATTGTTTAATGAAATAGAAGAGGATTTGAGAAGTCACTCAAAATATGCCCTAATGTTTCTTTCTGCAGCACTAATCATACTTTCTATGGCAAAATGAACCCCCTCATTTTGTTCCTTTTTAAATTAAATGTTTTCAGAGTTACCACTTTATTCCAATCAAGATGGCTTCAGGTGTGCCATACGTTTGTCATACGTAGGACTGTTAGCGCTCTAGTTGTTCTTTAGATCACTCTGGGAAGCTGCAGTAGAACACAAAGGAATCAACTGACAGTCTCTGCCCTTGTTGGATGTACATGTTTTACTGAGAATGTCAGACTTCATTCTCACATGACTGAGAAAGATAATGTGAATTTACAGAAAATATGCTCTCAGGTTAGCTTATAGATCACCTTCCAAACCTCTGTGGGAAAAGCATGAGAAAATATTTTTCTCTCAAACATGATTCATGATATACCAGCAGAAAGCTTTTTCACATGGTAAAATCACCTTAGAACACACCAGAATTTCTAAAATTAGTATGATACCATCAACAAATGATTTATAATGTAACTAAAGTCTTAAAACCTTCAATTAACTGCAATGCTTTTTAATGAGGTGCTATCATGTATATTGGTCCCAAGATGGCTGCTAAAACTTCTTGGATGAAGTGCTGGCAGCCAATCAGATCTCACAATGAGATGTGTGGTTAGGCTCTGCCCAGATATATATGTGATTTTGATTTTCTCAGGAACTACTGAACAGATTGACACCATTTAAGCAAAAGGCACGAGTCTGAACTGAGGACTACCTATTTGCCACATTTAGTGCAATTCCGTTTAGCAGTACGGGCTGTAGCTGCGGCTAAAGGTCCTATGGGAAATTGCATGGGGAAAACACGTTTTGGGACCCCCCTTTTTTCTCGGCTCCCGCTACACGAATCATCCCGAGACTTTCAGGATAGGAGCGGACCGGAGCTGGCCAAAAGTTTTGAACATTTCGCGAAGATTCGTCAATCGGCACCAAAGTTATTGGGAATAGAATGTTGAGGATTTCCAATGGAAAATAGGTCCTAACTATAACTACCTACTGGCGACCACCAGCATGTGATATGTATATATATATATATATATATATATATATATATATTCACTGAAAAAACATAGGTTTCACACATGTTATAGTTAGCTGGACATTTCACTCGTAAAAAACCATTGAAATTCCCCTGTTATAGTTAGTTCAGCTAACTATAACTCGCGCGCCCGCAATCCACTGCTGATGACGTCACATATTACATCACTCATGACATGGTCAGTGACATCACTCATGACATCACTGATGACATCTCAAATGACATCACTGATGACATCACTGATGACATCATCCAGTGAATGTGTGTCTTTCTGAAAAATATTTTTTTTTTATATATGTATATCTAAAGGTTAATGGAAGAAAAAATGGGTAAATAATTGTCTAAATGGATGTTTTTTTTGTGTAAAATTAATTGTATAACTGACTTATTAACAGTATCTTAGTGAATACAAGTATTAGTGAGTAATGTTTAAATATTTAAATATCTATATCAGCGTCTCGCTTTGTGTATAAGTGGCTGCATGGGTTGGTGAGTAGCTACATGAGTGTGTATATGGGTTATTAGTTCGTTTTTAGAGTATCAGTATGAGTGTCTATATGGTTCAGTGGGGGATGTTACTTAGCGTATGGATGCATGAATGAGTGACTCACTGTTTGTATGTATTTTGAAGACAGTATGTGAGCAGGACAGTATGGGTAGATGAGTGTGTGTATGGGTGAGTAAGAGAGTGAATGACTGTCTCAATAGTGTCTTTATGAGTAAGTCCATATGTTTTGAACTAGTATATGTGAGTATTGATGTATATAAGTGACGATATATGAGAGTGAGAGATTGGAAGAGTTCTTGTATAAATAAGTATGTGTTTCTATAAGTGATTTGTTTTAGAGAGTAAGTATGTGTACGTTTCTGTAGAAGTAAGTGTACTGGTGTGTGTATAGCTGTACATGCAAGTAAATGGATGTTTATTTGCATGTGTGAGTATGTGTGTGAGTAACTCTATGTATGAGTGTAGGTGTGTAACAGGATGTATAGGTGTATGAGTATATATGATGACTGAGTACATGTATGAGTGACTATATAGAAGTGTTGATGAATGAGTGGATGCGCATGTAGATTTTGGAATTACTGAATATGTTGTTCTAACTGGTATTGGTATCTCTATAGTATTAAAAACCTTAGTTTGTATTTTTCAATGTGTGTATCAAAGTTTATATTCGGATAAGAGGAGGTCTGCCACTCTTACACAAGGATGATGTCATCAGTGATGTAATCAGTGATGTCATTTGAGATGTCATCAGTGATGTCATGAGTGATGTCACTGACCATGTCATGAGCGATGTAATATGTGACGTCATCAGCAGTGAATTGCAGGCGCGCGAGTTATAGTTAGCTGAACTAACTATAACGGGGGAATTTCAATGGTTTTTTACAAATGAAATGTCCAGCTAACTATAACATGTGTGAAACCTATGGTTTTTTCAGTGAATTTGCAAGGTTTTTTAAATGCTAATTCCTAACTATAACGTGTGTGAAACCTATGGTTGTTTCAGTGAATTTGCAAGGTTTTTTAAATGCTAATTCCTAACTTAGTCTATAACGTGTGTGAAACCTATGGTTTTTTTAAGTGAATTTGCAAGGTTTTTTAAATGCTAATTTATGAATGTATTATTATATTTTTTAAATATTTATTTTACAATAAGCTACGTATGTATATAGTTATAGATTGACTGTATCCTGTAGTATGGAATGGCTCAGCTCTTCTTTTTTTAATTTGGATAAAGTTGAACAGCATAGTTAATATCTTCTATAAACTTATAAACACTTTAAAAAAAATAGTATTTTTTTTAAGGGTTTTTGACCGTGCGCGCACCGTGCGCGCACAGTGCGCGCATGCATACGTGCTGCGTGTGCGCATGCGTACGTGCTCCAAGTGCGCATGCGTACATCATGCGTGCTCCGTACGCTCATGTGCGCGTGCTCCGTACGTGCGTGCTCCGTACCCGCATGCGCGCGTGCTCCGTGCACGCACTGTGCGTGCACGGTGCGCGCACGGCAAGTCATGTGATTAAGAAACAACACTTTTCATTGGTTTATAGTAGTTTCATGTCATGTGATTAAGAAACAACACTTTTCATTGGTTTATAGTAGTTTCAGTTCCAGAAACTTCCAACACCACACCCACTCCCCTCATTATTTCTTCTGATTCCCTGGGAGAAGGAGCTGAGCAGCTTTTCCAGTACTCCAGTACTTGAGAATGGCAGAGCAACAGTCATCTTCTGGGAGTGAGCAGGAGACCCTTGTGCTACAGAGACAGAGGAAACAGAAAAACACTTTTATATGGCAATTTTTTACATTTCCAGAGGGGCAGAAGAAGGTGAATGCTCCAAAAGTCACCTGCACTATTTGTGGTGTTGTCTTATCAAGAGGAGATCCTAAAAAGAAATACTCTTTTAGTATTTTCACTATGATCAGGCACGTTAAAGGAGTACATCCTGTGGCTTTTGCTTGAGCTGCTAGAGACAACCCTCAAGCAGCTCAGCCGAGCACATCCGCAGCAGCTCAGCCGAGCACATCATCGGCAGCTCAGCCGAGCACTCCATCTGTGGCGGCAGCTTCACCTGCTTCTGTTCCTCTGGATATGCACCCTCTGTTCAAAAGGGTGCATATACGGTGCAATGCGTGCAATGCTCTTCTCTCTTATGGTGACACCAGCATTCCCCTAATAGAGAGCAAGATACAGCAGCACACATGCGGCACCACATAATTTTTTTCATTTTTTTGTTCCTCTGTTCCTCAATTAACACAACGGCTCTTTTTAGAGCCACCTAACATCTAAACACTTAAATTTAATTTTTAATTCTATTTTTTTCATGATTTTTTTCCGCCGTGCGCGCACCGTGCGAGCACCTCGCTATTTTTAAACAAAAAATAAAATGTTTTTTTCACCCTTCGGGGTCCTTCAGGGACCCCCTGACAAAAGCTAGGGGGTCAGGAACTCTGTACCCTGCCCCCTTTTCACGTTCTCCACCTTTCTTTTTCAATGTCACACACAAAATGGCGTAAGACACTTCCTGATTTCGACCGATTCGAATGTTGACTGACATGTAACCACCAATCACAATTACGCTCGAGCACGTTAAGGTGCGCGCACGGTGCACGCTTATAGATATTTATGTACTTTTAACTGCACTTTTCCCAGGAACTACTGAACAGATTGACACCATATATACAAAAAGCACATCCCTGACCTGAGGACTACCTCTTTGCCAAATTTCAAGTAATTCTGTTCAGCCGTTCGGGCTGTACCTTCGACTAAAGGTCCTATGGGAAAATGCATGGGGGAAACGCGTTTTGGGAACCCCCTTTTTTCTCAGCCCCCGCTTGACGAATCACCCCGAGACTTTCAGGGTAGGAGTTGAGCGGAGCGCCCCATTAGTTTTGAAAATTTTGCGAGGATCCGTCAACCGGCGCCAAAGTTATTCAAAATAGAATTTTCAGATTTCCTATGGAAACACGATCCTAACTATAACTAACTACTGGCGACCGCCAGTAGATAATATATATATATGTATATGTATATATGTATATATATATATATATATATATATATTCACTGAAAAAACCATAGGTTTCACACATGTTATAGTTAGCGGAAATTTTACTGATAAAAAACCAATGAAATTCCCCCGTTATAGTTAGTGCAGGCAACTATAACTCACGCGACCGCAATCCTCTGCTGATGCTAATACTGTATTTAGACACTTATTTACCCATGTCTTCTTCCATACATTTTTAGCTATACATATATTACAAATATTTTCTTTTCATAAAGACACATATGTCATCAGCAGAAGATTGCGGTCGCGTGAGTTATAGTTGCCTGCACTAACTATAACGGGGGAATTTCATTGGTTTTTTATCAGTAAAATTTCCGCTAACTATAACATGTGTGAAACCTATGGTTTTTTCAGTGAATTTGCAAGGTTTTTTAAATGCTAATTCCTAACTATAACGTGTGTTAAACCTATGGTTTTTTCAGTGAATTTGTACGTTTTTTTAAATGCTAAGTTACTTTACGCCATTCGTGGCGTGCGCGTCCACTTAACGCAGTTTGTTCCGTGCGCGCACGCTGCGCTTCGCGCACCGCGCGCCCACTTTACGCAGTTAGTGCCGTGCACGCACGGTGGGCACAAGGTGCGCTACGCGCACCGCGTGCCCACGTTACGCTAGATGGGCCATGTACGCACGATGCGCTTCGCGCACCGTGCGCACATGGAGGACATATGATGCACTTCGTTTTTAAAGGTAATATTTTAATTTTTCGCAGTAGTTATAAGCCATGCCCAAATGGTGCCCTTCGGGCACCATTTGCACACGGGGTGGAGAGAGTGTGGATAATTTTTTTTTTTAATATATTTTTTTTTAATCTTTTCGTTTTTTACTTAAGTGATAAGCCATGCCCACAGGTTTGGTGACCTTCGGTGACCAATTGCACACGGGGTGGGGTTAGTGTGGATATTTTATTATTTTTTATATTTTTTTACCGTACGCGTACGGTAAGCGTAATCGGCGAAATTAGCGAAAAAATAAAAATTCCGTTTTTGGCCTTGGGGGATCTTTGGGGACTCCCTGTACATGGCTATGTGTGTGTGAGCTGTCAAAACAGCCCCTTTAAATGTTTTTGTGCTTTGTTTGTTAATCATCTCTCTCAGTGCGAGAGAGAAAATGGCGGCCGCCGCTTCCTGGTTTCGGCCGATTCGAATGTTTACTAAGATCTAAGAGCCAATCATAATCGCGCTCGCGCACGCCACCGTACGCGTACGGTAAGCGTACCGTAAGCGCACCGTAAGCTGGCTCAGATATATATATTGATTTAAAGGCTATTTTCTCAGAATCTACTGAACAGATTTACACCAAACCTACAAAAGGCACTTCCTTGACCTGAGGACTACCTCTCTGCCAAATTTCTAGTAATTCTGTTCAGCCGTTCGGGCATTAGCCCTGTCTAAAGGTCCTATGGAAAAATGCATGGGAAAAACGCGTTTTGGGACCCCCCTTTTATCTCAGCCCCCGCTTGACGAATCCCCCCGAGACTTTCAGGGTAGGAGCGGAACGTAGCGCCCCACCTATTTTGAAAAATTTGCGAGGATTCAAAATAGAATGTTGCGGATTTCCTATGGAAACGTGGTCCTAACTATAACTACCTACTGGCGACCGCCAGTAGGTAATATATATATATATATATGCTTTCCAAACGACCAAGATTACTGAAGTCCGTGGCCCGTGGACAGGTGGCGAGTCAAACCGGGCAGGTCTCCCGATATTTAAATCACGCACAAAAATCTTCTTCAGAGAAGGACTCGCACTCAGGACAAAACCAGAAGTTTATTCACCAAGGTTACGCGTTTCGACAGCAAGCTGTCTTGATCACACAAAGTAGTACACATCTCCAATGATTCTATATAGGTGCAGATACAAAAGAAGGACTAATGTTTGTCAAATGATAGTGGCAAACACGGCGGCCATTTGTAAATGTCAAAAATTATAACGATTCTCCTAGTGTTGTGATATTTATTTTCTTATAATAGACACATTTGCAAGAATTTATATAATATTTCTACATATTCGGCACCTAAGCACATCATGTGTCATCTAGAGTCATAACACGTATTGCGCAAATGAAAGCCATGTAAATGCATTGCTGCCAAAATTAAATAAAGTTTTATGAGAACATTCAAACGGCACTAGTGCCTCTAGATTACTGGCGCATAACGTGGACATAGAATATTGAAGTGTCCTAATTCTACTGACAAACAATCAAGAGCCATGTATTGGGAGATCATGATATCTCCAACGTATTAACCAATAGTGCTATGGTAATCATGATATACATCACAAAATATCCAAATACATTGCGTGCTGTATCACCAAACAAACTAAATAGCGGCATAGTGCACCTGGGATATAATGTATGTATTATACAACAGAAAGGACTTTACTAGCGGCATAGTGCCCCTATCATAAACTATCTATATCATCCAACTGTAAGGATACAATACATGAACTAGAGATGTGCCTGGCATCTTATGACTAGCTGTGTCTTAACAACACACTATAGATAGGAGATTAGTACACAATTTGTATAGCCGACAAAAATACATTTATCTAGCATCCTTAAACAGATTCATGAGACACAGAGAGAAAGTAAAAATAATAATAATAAAGTGTACAACATAACAATTTCAAAAATTAGAAAGAATTAGAATGATAATCTTATCTGGGGATGGACCCATACGACGCGGAAGAAAAGGGTAGGGTGGCCGGAACGGATGAGGCAGTCTGCAACTGGTATAACCCATCCTTTCTTCCTGTATGAAAATGAAAAAAATAATTAATAAAAATCAAATATTAAAATCTAATAGCACAGACTATTGAGGCATAGTTTGTACTTCATGATAAAATTGATACATCAGTAAGAATACATGCAGCTACGACAGAATATTTATGCGAGGCCTAGTCACTACGTAAATGAGTACTTAGTTCTTGATCTAGGTTATGACCCTTAGGGTACTTGGTTACAAGTTCAATTATCCACCTAGATTCTCTTTTGCATAACATTAAAGTTCTGTTACCTCCTCTGGGGCCAATATGAACTTGTTCCAATACAAAATAGCTAAATAACGAGCGCCACTCTATCACAAGGATGATGTCATGAGTGATGCCACTGACCATGTCATGAGTGATGTAATATGTGACGTCATGAGCAGGATTGCGGGCGCGCGAGTTATAGTTATCTGAACTAACTATAACGGGGGAATTTCATTGGTTTTTTACGAGTGAAATATCCACCTAACTATAACATGTGTGAAACCTATGGTTTTTTAAGTGAATTTATATATATATATATATAAATATACATACATATATATATATATATTTGGTTTTTTTCATCAAATGCCCGAAAGCTTAGGTGCGCACACAATGGCGAGTGAACCATTCGGTTTCTTCTTCCCAGGAAACTTGCATCTTTATTTTAGGGTTAACTCTGCAACCTGACGCGTTTCGAGGATTAGCAGGAAGGTCTGCATGCTGCTTATTTATATCCGCTGAGTGCGTTTTGAAATTCAAGCATGCTGGGACTTGTGTTCCCGTTTTGAACCATTATTTTCCTTAAGTAGGTCTGCATGTCTGTACATTAAATATGCCTTCTTTATTCCCAAGGTGGGTCCCAAATAAACTGCAAGTTCAATTATCCGCACTCACTATGCTGCATCAAGAATCAGGATTGAGTTCCACATCTACAGCCTCCATTTTCCTGGATGGTGCAGCTCCTCACGGCAGGGCAGCCGTGTGCAATATTTTTTATCAAATGCCCGAAAGCTTAGGTGCGCACACAACAGCGAGTGAACCATTCGGTTTCTTCTTCCCAGGATACTTGCATCTTTATTTCAGGGTCAACTCTGCAACCTGATGCGTTTCGAGGATTTCACTTCTTCCTCAAAGGTCACCAATGGCATGTCTGACTAGCAGGAAGTTCTGCATGCTGCTTTTTTATATCCGCTGAGTGCGTTTTGAAATTCAAGCATGCTGGGACTTGTGGTCCCCTTTTGAACCATTATTTTCCTTAAGTAGGTCTGCATGTCTGTACATTAAATATGCCTTCTTTATTCCCAAGGTGAGTCCCAAATAAACTGCAAGTTCAATTATCCGCACTCACTGTGCTGCATCAAGAGTCAGGATTGAGTTCTGCCTCTGCAGCCTCCATTATCCTGAATGGTGCAGCTCCTCACGACAGGGCAGCCGTGTGCAATATTTTTCATCAAATGCCCGAAAGCTTAGGTGCGCACACAACAGTGAATGAACCACTGGTTTCTTCTTCCCAGGAAACTTGCATCTTTGTTTCAGGGTCAACTCTGCAACCTGACGTGTTTCGAGGATTTCACCTCTTCCTCAAAGGTCACCAATGGCATGTCGGACTAGCAGGAAGGTCTGCATGCTGCTTTTTTATATCTGCTGAGTGCGTTTTGAAATTCAAGCATGCTGGGACTTGTTGTCCCGTTTTGAACCATTATTTTCCTTAAGTAGGTCTGCATGTCTGTACATTAAATATGCCTTCTTTATTCCCAAGGTGGGTCCCAAATAAACTGCAAGTTCAATTATCCGCACTCACTGTGCTGCATCAAGAGTCAGGATTCAGTTCCGCCTCTGCAGCCTCCATTTTCCTGGATGGTGAAGATCCTCACGGCAGGGCAGACGTGTGCAATAGTTTTCATCAAATGCCCGAAAGCTTAGGTGCGCACACAACGGCGAGTGAACCATTCGGTTTCTTCTTCCCAGGAAACTTGCATCTTTGTTTCACGGTCAACTCTGCAACCTGGCCCGTTTCGAGGATTTCACCTCTTCCTCAAAGGTCACCAATGGCATGTCGGACTAGCAGGTAGTTCTGCAGGCTGCTTTTTTATATCCGCTGAGTGCGTTTTGAAATTCAAGCATGCTGGGACTTGTGGTCCCGTTTTGAACCATTATTTTCATTAAGTAGGTCTGCATGTCTGTACATTAAATATGTCTTCTTTATTCCCAAGGTGGGTCCCAAATAAACTGCAAGTTCAATTATCCGCACTCACTGTGCTGCATCAAGAGTCAGGATTGAGTTCCGCCTCTGCAGCCTCCATTTTCCTGGATGGTGAAGATCCTCACGGCAGGGCAGCCGTGCGAATGGTTCACTCGCGGTTGTGTGCGCACCTAAGCTTTCGGGCATTTGATGAAAAATATTGCAAATGAATCCATTTCTAATCCGCTTCTCATAATTAGTACAATTCATTTGCAAAGTTGACAATGCAATCAGTATTTTTTGTGTAAAATCTTGGTTAGATGTCACAATGAGAAAATAAGTTCATTCTAATTCCTCAAATTTTTTTAGATGTATTTCTTGATTAGAGAATAATACCTCAATCTGAATTTGTCGCGTCGCGTCAGTCACAGTAATTTTAGGCCTTTGAAATGGGAGCTGTTCCTTGTTATTCGTCGGCTGTCGGACTCTGCTGTTACCATTGTTCCTTTTACCTTTGTTATCGTCAGCGGGTCTTGGGCGAATGTACTGTCCGACTTCCGTTGTTGCCTCTGTCGTACCACAACAGTATCTCCTTCATGGAGGTGTGATTTGATGGCATGTCGCCTTCCGTCAGCATATTCCTTCATTTTTTTCTTGGCCGCCTCATCTTTTGCTGCCACGCTGTCGTGCCCTGGTGCTGTCAGTACTTCTACCTGCGGCAGCCTCGTTCTGCTTGTCCTCCCTAGTACTAGCTCCGCCGGGCATTTCCCTGTAGACCCATGAGGCGTGTTTCTGTAGTCTCTCAGTATTTGGCATAGTGCTTGGCCCAGGGAAATCTGTGACAACTTCGCCCTCTGAACTGCCTTCTTGATATTTCCCATGAACCTTTCGACCATGCCATTTGCTTGCGGCCATAGTGGTGTTATCTTTCTGTGCTGTATTCCAAGGTAGGCCATGAACCTTCGAAATTCCTCTCCTGAGAACGGAGGACCATTATCCGTTTTCAGTGTCTCTGGCGAGCCCCATGCTGCAAATATGTCGTCCAGAACCGGTAATGTTGCGGCTGCTGACGTTGAGGAGACCGATCTCACAATGGGGAATCTGGAGTATTCGTCTATGATGACCAGTAGGTACGTTCCCGCGTCTAGAGGTCCATAGAAATCGGCCGCCATTGTTGTCCATACAGCCCTTGGCAGTTCCGACATCTGTAGTGGTTCTTGTCTTGCAGGTGGACCTGTCGTTTGACAGAGGTGACAGGCCGCAATAGTATCTTCTACTAGACGATCTAATCCAGGGAACCACACTTTTTCTCTCAGCAACTTCTTTGTCGCTACTATGCCTCTGTGTGACTCGTGTGCAATGTTGACCACTTGTCGTCGTAGTGAGCTTGGAATGACTATCCTGGTGCCCCGCATTACAATTCCACTGTTGGTCTCCGACAGATCCCCGCTTATTTTCTGTAGAGCCAGCATCTCCTCCTTCTTTACTCCTGCCTTCCAAGCGCAGTTGTTATTTACGTGCCTCCACCTTTGCTGTCTCATCGTTTCTCTGGCCGCTCGAAGAGTGTCATCTTTTGCCGTTTCTCTCTCTATTTCAGTTAGAGTTACCGGTGCCGGCGTGCTTTGCTTTAACACGAAGTTCAAGTATTCCTCTGCCATTGAGGCCTTGTTTTCAGCGTGCGGCAGGGGATGTCGCGACATGTAGTCTGCTGGATTATGTTCTTTCCCTGGTTTGTGGACAATTTTGAAATCGTAATCCATTAATCGGATGCCCCAGCGCTCGATGCGGGGCGGCATCTTTGCTGCTGGGTTGCCGTAAATTGTTACTAGTGCTTGGTGGTCTGTGATGATGGTGAACGGCTTCCCGTACACAAACATGTGGTAATGCTCGCATGCCCATACCACCGCCAAGCTTTCTTTTTCCGGCTGAGAGTACGCCTTCTCAATGTCTGTCAGGCTTTTGCTGGCGTATGAGACAATCTTCCTTGGTGACTCCTTTCCCGGCAGGTGTTGTGCTAATATTGCACCTAAACCCACTGGGCTGGCATCGACCGTCAGCTCGGTGCAGAGCAGCGGGTCGAAGTATGCGAGGTGCTCCACAGTCATCACGGCCTTCCTGATCTCTTTGAACGATTCATTGCATTGTTGAGACCAGACGAATTTCTGGCCTTGTTTCGTTAGTTCTCTCAGCGGCGTGCTCACCGTGGCAAAGTCTTGTATGTATCTGGCACAGTAGCTTGCCAGGCCTAGGAATGATCTTATTTCTGCCACATCTGACGGTGGCTTTGTATTCTTCAGCGTCTCCACTTTGCTGGGATCAGGCCTCATCCCTTTTTCCGAGAATATGTGTCCGAAGAAGATCAGCTCTCTCCTCCCTAGCTCGCACTTTTCTCCATTCAGTGTTAATCCAGCCTGCTTTAGTTGTTTGCACACTTGTCTTAGGGCACTATCATGTTCTCCATCCGATTTCCCAAACACTAGGATGTCGTCGCTGTAGTTGAAACTGTTATGTACTGATCGTATCACCTGTCTTATTGTCTCCTGAAATATTTCGAGATACCAAAACTGAGCCGTTTGTACCTGAATAGTCCTAGGTGGGTGGAGAATGTCGTTATGTACCTTGATTGTTGGTCCAGCTCTAGTTGGTGATACCCTTTGCACAGATCTAGCTTTGAGAGTCGGCACGCCCCTGTCAACCGGCTGATCATGTCGTTCAGATGAAGTCCTGGATGACGTTCCCTCGATATTGCAGTGTTCGGTATTCTCATGTCCACACAGATCCGTATTTTGGACGTATTTTTTTTCGGGACTGCCACAATCGGTGATACCCACGGTGTCGGCCCATCTGCAGGCTCAATTATGTCTTGCTGCAGTAAGTTGTTTATTTCTTCTTCCACTTGCGGTTGTAGGTGAATTGGCACTCTCCTGTGATGCTGTGCCACTGGTCTCACTGCTTCGTTTATGTGTAGGGTAACCTGTTTGTCTTTTAGCTTCCCCAGTCCTTGCAGTATTTCTGGGTATTCTTGCAGTATGTTCTCTTTTTCTGTCATGTGATATGTCATAGCCAACAGCCCCATGACTTGTGCCGTGACGTTGCTCAGCAGGCAGGGTGCAGGGATGTCCCCTTTCAGGACGTGTATTTCTTCTTGATATGTCATGTCCTGATATGTTAATGTTTCAGTGAACTTGCCCATGTTTTCTACGGGTGTCTTTGAACCCCACGTGAACACATCTACTTTTGATGGCGATAACTTTGGCTTTGTTCTCATCTTCATGTATTCTGACATGCACATTATGTTGCATGTGGCACCACTGTCTAGCACAAATTTTGTTCTGTGGCGCCCGACGTCGATGTCTACTGTGGCCGTCTTTTTTATTTGCTCTTTCTCCACCAGCTGGATGTGTTCCTGCTGTCTTCCTTCCTTTGGTGTGTCGGACATGAGGTATAGCCGTGCTTCTCTCCCAGCCGTCGTCTGTCCGTCCGACTCATCCGACGATCCTCTCTCTTCTGTCTCCATGTGTCTGGCATGCCTGGTGCCTGTTGTCCTTGGTCTAGCTGTTCGTCCCCTCTCATTCCTAAATTGCCGGCTCATGCAGGTGCTTGCGAAGTGGTTGTTCCCGTTGCATTTTCTGCATTTCTGGCCCATTGCTGGGCAGGTGCCAACGTGTGGGAAGTCAAGGCCGCATCTGTAGCATGTGACCGCTTGTTTCCTGGGATGTTGTTGCTCCCTGTTGTCGTTCCTTTTGAAATATTCCGTCATCCGATGCGCCATCGCTGTTCCTTTTTCTTTGCCAATTTGTATCTGTTTGGCATGGTCCGTGGCCCGTGCTTCTGTGCGGGCCATCGTCAGTATTTTTTCAAGTGTCGTTGGTTCCTTTAGGATGCGTGCTCTGAACTCTACTGACAAACACCCTACGATGAGGCGCGTTCGTATTGCTTCTTCATTGTCAAACTTATCAAATTCGCAGTACGTCACCAACTTCCGCAACCTTGTCGCGAAGTCGTCCATGCTCTCTTCTGGTTGCTGGCATGCTGTGTGGAACGTGTATCTTTCGAAATCAATGTTGCGTTGGGGGTCGAATTTCTCCGTGAGGCACGCTTTCGCGCCTTTATAATCTGCCGTTTTTTCACTCGGTAGTGTCATCATTAGGTCTTCTATTTCGTCTCCCGCAAGGTTGACCAGCAAATCTAGTTGTTTGCTCTCTACGACGTCCGTTGCGCGCATGTATCGTTCAAATTGTCGTAGCCATCTCTCCCATCTGATGCCTGCTTGCGGTTCCGATATGTTGAATGGCAGTGGCCTGCGGAACACAGCTTGTGTGCTCCTTGTCTCTTCGTCACCCATATCCTTCCTTTCTGTTATTTTGCTAATTTATTTATTAGTTCCTTTTTACTTCCTTCTTGTCCCTCTGGTGCTATTTTCCTTCTTTGGCACCTTTTTCTTGTCGTTTCTCTTTTATTTAGACCTTTTTTTGTCAATTTTCCTTTTTGCCTGACCTTAAAATGGCCTCCCGGCCTTCCTGTGCTGCTATTGGCCCAAATTGCCTGACTTCAAAATGGCTGCCACCTCTCGCGAGAGTTCGTTGAAACTCACGCGCGAGAGGGATTTTAATCTTTCCTTCAGTTGCTTGATCAGTTTCAGTCTCGCGCTGCTCTTACTTCTCTTAGCAGCGCCGGGGTGGGCTCCCGCAACGATGTTCTTTTCTTGCTGGGCACTTCGGACCAGGGTGGGCTCCTGGCTCCGATCTTCTTTCCGCGACCGGGTGGGCTCCGACAGTCGCCGCGACGCGTGGATTTCGATCCCGCCTCGTCGCCAGTTGTCGCGTCGCGTCGGTCACAGTAATCACAGCGACACCAAGTAAGTTGTCTATTCTTTATTGTATGTGATGTGCAGCCAGCATGCTGCACGTCCTGCCTCGTCCCCTGCTTCCTGTGTGTGTGTGTGTGTTTCCCCCCTGACCGGAACTGGTGTCCGGTGACCTGTCCGGCACTCTGACCTCCTCCGAGGTCCTAGTGCCCTCGTGCCCCATCTCTCAGGACACTACAGAATTCATGTGACAAATTATTAAATACACCCAAAGTATATCTGTGTCTACATATTGCTACCGTTTATTTTGCCCTGAATAGGCTTACTAGATCTGTCCAGCCTATTACAGATGGGAGATATCTAGTGTCTTCTAGGGCTTTATTTAAGACAAAAAAAAGATTATATATATATATATATATATATATCAAACATCAAAGCGCTCCAGGTTTAAGACGCCACACCGTCGTGTAATATTCACCTCTTTATTGATGGCTCAGTGGGATTCAGCAGAGTCCTTACAGCAAACTTTCAGCATGCCTCTCTTATGCCTTTATGATCATCTGTTCCATTGTCAAACATGTTTCGGGCTTCTCTCGCCCTTGCTCACTGACTTAAGGCGGCGGGGTCACAGTAAGTATATGCAGCTCACCTGCGCTGTTTTTAAATGTTACGCCTTCACGGGCGTGCACCGCTTGGCATTGTGGTAGATTGAGTGTCCCAAAAATTACTCCATAGTGGAAGTCGGGCCCCGTTCAACTGCTGCTTAAATGCTTAGTGCCTTGTTGTAGGAGTACGGCTGGCATCCCAAAACTTGTGAGTCACACCAACAGGTCACGACGTCTTCCAAGCGCCTCAATACCCTAGCGCTTAAAGATCCGCTCTTTGCAGTGGGGCGTCTTCCGATCTGAGCCAGACCGTAAAAAATCAAACATCAAAGCGCTCCAGGTTTAAGACGCCACACCGTCGTGTAATATTCACCTCTTTATTGATGGCTCAGTGGGATTCAGCAGAGTCCTTACAGCAAACTTTCAGCATGCCTCTCTTATGCCTTTATGATCATCTGTTCCATTGTCAAACATGTTTCGGGCTTCTCTCGCCCTTGCTCACTGACTTAAGGCGGCGGGGTCACAGTAAGTATATGCAGCTCACCTGCGCTGTTTTTAAATGTTACGCCTTCATGGGCGTGCACCGCTTGGCATTGTGGTAGATTGAGTGTCCCAAAAATTACTCCATAGTGGAAGTCGGGCCCCGTTCAACTGCTGCTTAAATGCTTAGTGCCTTGTTGTAGGAGTACGGCTGGCATCCCAAAACTTGTGAGTCACACCAACAGGTCACGACGTCTTCCAAGCGCCTCAATACCCTAGCGCTTAAAGATCCGCTCTTTGCAGTGGGGCGTCTTCCGATCTGAGCCAGACCGTAAAAAATCAAACATCAAAGCGCTCCAGGTTTAAGACGCCACACCGTCGTGTAATATTCACCTCTTTATTGATGGCTCAGTGGGATTCAGCAGAGTCCTTACAGCAAACTTTCAGCATGCCTCTCTTATGCCTTTATGATCATCTGTTCCATTGTCAAACATGTTTCGGGCTTCTCTCGCCCTTGCTCACTGACTTAAGGCGGCGGGGTCACAGTAAGTATATGCAGCTCACCTGCGCTGTTTTTAAATGTTACGCCTTCATGGGCGTGCACCGCTTGGCATTGTGGTAGATTGAGTGTCCCAAAAATTACTCCATAGTGGAAGTCGGGCCCCGTTCAACTGCTGCTTAAATGCTTAGTGCCTTGTTGTAGGAGTACGGCTGGCATCCCAAAACTTGTGAGTCACACCAACAGGTCACGACGTCTTCCAAGCGCCTCAATACCCTAGCGCTTAAAGATCCGCTCTTTGCAGTGGGGCGTCTTCCGATCTGAGCCAGACCGTAAAAAATCAAACATCAAAGCACTCCAGGTTTAAGACGCCACACCGTCGTGTAATATTCACCTCTTTATTGATGGCTCAGTGGGATTCAGCAGAGTCCTTACAGCAAACTTTCAGCATGCCTCTCTTATGCCTTTATGATCATCTGTTCCATTGTCAAACATGTTTCGGGCTTCTCTCGCCCTTGCTCACTGACTTAAGGCGGCGGGGTCACAGTAAGTATATGCAGCTCACCTGCGCTGTTTTTAAATGTTACGCCTTCATGGGCGTGCACCGCTTGGCATTGTGGTAGATTGAGTGTCCCAAAAATTACTCCATAGTGGAAGTCGGGCCCCGTTCAACTGCTGCTTAAATGCTTAGTGCCTTGTTGTAGGAGTACGGCTGGCATCCCAAAACTTGTGAGTCACACCAACAGGTCACGACGTCTTCCAAGCGCCTCAATACCCTAGCGCTTAAAGATCCGCTCTTTGCAGTGGGGCGTCTTCCGATCTGAGCCAGACCGTAAAAAATCAAACATCAAAGCGCTCCAGGTTTAAGACGCCACACCGTCGTGTAATATTCACCTCTTTATTGATGGCTCAGTGGGATTCAGCAGAGTCCTTACAGCAAACTTTCAGCATGCCTCTCTTATGCCTTTATGATCATCTGTTCCATTGTCAAACATGTTTCGGGCTTCTCTCGCCCTTGCTCACTGACTTAAGGCGGCGGGGTTACAGTAAGTATATGCAGCTCACCTGCGCTGTTTTTAAATGTTACGCCTTCATGGGCGTGCACCGCTTGGCATTGTGGTAGATTGAGTGTCCCAAAAATTACTCCATAGTGGAAGTCGGGCCCCGTTCAACTGCTGCTTAAATGCTTAGTGCCTTGTTGTAGGAGTACGGCTGGCATCCCAAAACTTGTGAGTCACACCAACAGGTCACGACGTCTTCCAAGCGCCTCAATACCCTAGCGCTTAAAGATCCGCTCTTTGCAGTGGGGCGTCTTCCGATCTGAGCCAGACCGTAAAAAATCAAACATCAAAGCGCTCCAGGTTTAAGACGCCACACCGTCGTGTAATATTCACCTCTTTATTGATGGCTCAGTGGGATTCAGCAGAGTCCTTACAGCAAACTTTCAGCATGCCTCTCTTATGCCTTTATGATCATCTGTTCCATTGTCAAACATGTTTCGGGCTTCTCTCGCCCTTGCTCACTGACTTAAGGCGGCGGGGTCACAGTAAGTATATGCAGCTCACCTGCGCTGTTTTTAAATGTTACGCCTTCATGGGCGTGCACCGCTTGGCATTGTGGTAGATTGAGTGTCCCAAAAATTACTCCATAGTGGAAGTCGGGCCCCGTTCAACTGCTGCTTAAATGCTTAGTGCCTTGTTGTAGGAGTACGGCTGGCATCCCAAAACTTGTGAGTCACACCAACAGGTCACGACGTCTTCCAAGCGCCTCAATACCCTAGCGCTTAAAGATCCGCTCTTTGCAGTGGGGCGTCTTCCGATCTGAGCCAGACCGTAAAAAATCAAACATCAAAGCGCTCCAGGTTTAAGACGCCACACCGTCGTGTAATATTCACCTCTTTATTGATGGCTCAGTGGGATTCAGCAGAGTCCTTACAGCAAACTTTCAGCATGCCTCTCTTATGCCTTTATGATCATCTGTTCCATTGTCAAACATGTTTCGGGCTTCTCTCGCCCTTGCTCACTGACTTAAGGCGGCGGGGTCACAGTAAGTATATGCAGCTCACCTGCGCTGTTTTTAAATGTTACGCCTTCATGGGCGTGCACCGCTTGGCATTGTGGTAGATTGAGTGTCCCAAAAATTACTCCATAGTGGAAGTCGGGCCCCGTTCAACTGCTGCTTAAATGCTTAGTGCCTTGTTGTAGGAGTACGGCTGGCATCCCAAAACTTGTGAGTCACACCAACAGGTCACGACGTCTTCCAAGCGCCTCAATACCCTAGCGTTTAAAGATCCGCTTAAACCTGGAGCGCTTTGATGTTTGATTTTTTACGGTCTGGCTCAGATCGGAAGACGCCCCACTGCAAAGAGCGGATCTTTAAGCGCTAGGGTATTGAGGCGCTTGGAAGACGTCGTGACCTGTTGGTGTGACTCACAAGTTTTGGGATGCCAGCCGTACTCCTACAACAAGGCACTAAGCATTTAAGCAGCAGTTGAACGGGGCCCGACTTCCACTATGGAGTAATTTTTGGGACACTCAATCTACCACAATGCCAAGCGGTGCACGCCCATGAAGGCGTAACATTTAAAAACAGCGCAGGTGAGCTGCATATACTTACTGTGACCCCGCCGCCTTAAGTCAGTGAGCAAGGGCGAGAGAAGCCCGAAACATGTTTGACAATGGAACAGATGATCATAAAGGCATAAGAGAGGCATGCTGAAAGTTTGCTGTAAGGACTCTGCTGAATCCCACTGAGCCATCAATAAAGAGGTGAATATTACACGACGGTGTGGCGTCTTAAACCTGGAGCGCTTTGATGTTTGATATATATATATATATATATATATATATATATATATATATATATATATATATACAAAACAAATCCTGGCTCGCAACCACCTTCCGCCGGCCCAAACAGTTACGGACCACTCGATGGAATTGGTGAAAAAATGCAGCGCTTTATACTGAATATAAAATGCACAGCAACCAGTCAGTCCTGGCCATTGCCCAGCATGACGTGTTTCGACCGAAGCAACTCGGTCTTGATCACATGACGCGCTACCATGTGTAAGTCATATAAATAGTGAAAAAATACTAACACCTAAAAACATTTAGACTCATGCTCCGTGAAAATAAATATAGACAACAGACTCTTAACAACTTGCTCGTAGAGGTACATCATGTTGTTAATAAATAGCTAAAAAAACACTTAAGAATTAAATAAGATGGAGTCTTTACTGATATTCAGCAAATAGACAAAATTTCATGGGTCTAAAAAAATGGGAAAAGTACATATATAGTGCATTATAATACTGTCACAGTGACTCAGAAGTATATCTGTACCTAAGGACCCCGTCCTGCATGAAAAATGTGCAAATAACAAATGTAAACCATTACTTGATATGCAAGATGAAGAAGTGCTGTCCGTGTAATGTTGCACAGGACTCATAAAGTGCTAAATTGTCAGGTGTGAAAGTGCAGAACGTGCTAGTGCAAAGTTAATAAAAACATACACGACTATAAACAAGCACTGGCATAGCCAACAGGTCTCGCCCTTTGGGACCTTATAAATGATTAGCTATAGATGAAGGGCCCGATTCACAGAACTAACTTAAGACAAAATCCTAAACTGGATACCATTTTGGTATTCACAAAAGGCACTTACTCATTTTGGTATTCACAGAAGGAACTTACTCATTTCGGTATTCACAGAAGTTAGGAGTCCTAACTTTAGGACTCCTAAATGCCTTCTGTGAATACCAAAAGTCTTAAAGTTAGGATTTTTCTCAGTTTAGGAGTAGTAAAGTTAGGACTCCTAAAGAGTTAGTTAGTGAGAGAGAGAGTTAGAGTTAGTTAGTGAGAGAGAGAGAGAGAGAGTTAGTACTTATTTTAAGCATTATTTTTGTACAATCAAAGCACTGTGTACATATGAAGAATACTAATGAGTGTAGCAAATTAAAGTAGCAGAATGTTGAATTGCATTTTTTTTAAAACGTAAATTAATTTTGCGAATGCTGTAGTGTATAACTATACGATTTTTCCTTTGATTAATTTACAGTTACATTCGTTTTTCACTTATAAAACACTCAATTAGAGTACTTAGAAAGAACTATAGCGAGTCTTTTTAAAGTTACCTGAAAGGCAATGAAGGTTGGTATTGCTGCAGATAAAAAAGAAAAATCACCTGGGGGTGACGACAAAAATAGAGAGCGAGATAATGACCCGTCCCCACACCTGCTTTTTAAAACTGTTGGTGCTGAGCACCGGCACTAGTGCTCTGCATATAATAATTCATGGTTAGTTAATGCATCATGAAGCTGGTAGGATAGCTCAGCAAGCGTAGTGCTTATTGCTGTGAATTGTGTTTGACATGCAACAGCTGAAACTGCGCGCCATGGTGGGGGATGTGTCGCATTACATAGCGTCATAAGGCAGCTGCCTACAATGGCCCTAACTTAGCACTGGCCACGGGCAGCAATCACTAACTGAAAAATAGTGTTTAGCATAGTGTGTTGCGCCACTGGTATTTTGCTGCATCAGTAATTGCATTTAGATATATATCACAACAAGTAACATTATACCTACAACAAGCCAGGACACTTGGCTTTGTTTATAGTTGTTGGTTGCATAAAATAAATAAACAACAATTTTGGCTTCGTTCCATAGCATATTGAAAATGCTTTAGTTCTTATATGATGGGAATTAGAGAGAACTATAGCGAGTCTTTTTGAAGTTACCTGAAAGGCAATGAAGGCTGGTATTCCTGCAGATTAAAAAAAAATCATCTGGGGGTGACGGCAAAAATAGAGAGTGAGATAACGACCCGTCCCCGCACCTGCTTTTTAAAACTATTGGTGCTGAGCACCGGCACTAGTGCTCTGCATATAGTCATTTATGGTTAGTTAATGCATCGTGAAGCTGGTAGGATAGCTCAGCAAGCATAGTACACATTGCTGTGATTTGTGTTTGACATGCAACAGCTGAAACTGCACGCCATGGTGGGGGAAGTGTTGCATTACATAGCGCCTTAAGGCAGCTGCCTACAATGGCCCAAACTTAGCACCGGCCACGGGCAGCAATCACTAACTGAAAAACACTGTTTAGCATAGTGTGTTGCGCGACTGGTATTTTGCAGCTTCAGTAATTGGATTTAGATATATATCACAACAAGTAACATTATATCTACAACAAGCCGGGACTCTTGGCTTTGTTTATGGTTGTTGGTTGCATAAAATAAATAAGTAACAATTTTGGCTTCGTTCATAGCATATTGAAAATGCTTTAGTTCTGATACGATGGGACTTAGAAAGAACTATAGCGAGTCTGTTTGAAGTTACCTGAAAAGCAATGAAGGCTGGTATTCCTGCAGATTAAAAAAAAAAATCACCTGGGGGTGACGGCAAAAACTAGAGAGCTAGATAACGACCCGTCCCCGCACCTTCTTTTTAAAACTGTTCTTGCTGAGCACCGGCACTAGTGCTCTGCATATATAGTCATTCATGGTTAGTTAATGCATCGTGAAGCTGGTAGGCGGTCAGAGAAACTGAGGGAGGAGAGAGATGACACGGAGAGAAAGTGACCCGCTGAGCGGACAGAGCTGCGGGCTATAGAGACACAGGGAAGTCCATGGACAGCCTTTACCTTGCTAGAGCGAGCAGCGAAAAGTGCGATAATTGAAAACAGATGGCGCCGCTGCTCGCTCCTGCAAGGTAAATGCTATACATGCACGCGTACTGATTGGAAACTGCATTACATACACAGAGTTTCCAAGAAAGTATGGAGTGATTGCAAGAGGTCACTCCAATGCGGCGCTTGCGCGCTGTGTAGGCGAGACCTAAAAACTAAGCTTCCTGGAGCCCCGGGGAAGCCCACTAATTAGAAGCAGAGATAACATAGGCAACATAATCGCGGGCGAGTGCCCTAAAAATAAAGCAAAAACTAACAGCGGGAAAGTTACACAGTAGGGACATTTTTACACATTGCCAGACATCGGATAAAGCACGCTGGGTAGTGGGCACAAGTTTGTGTAAATAGTGCCATAGAGCATAATTAAAACAGACAGATAATTCAAGTACGACACTAAACCCATAGTACTGCACAAATTAAAACAGGGGGATTGGTTAGATGTTATAGTGATGCTGATACCAACAATTCACAGGACATCAGATCAGTGAACAATACAAATATAAAATTATATAATTATAACCTGACCCTAAAATCAAAAAGTCCTCAGAGAAAGTTGTGTAAATCCTCCCCAGTATTCAATCCATTGGACATCTTTCTGTTAAGTTGTAATATAAACCATGATTCAAGCGGCCTCCGCTGACGTTCTCAATTTCCACCCCGAATTGACTTGGGCACAGCCCCAATTACAAAATATTGTAAGTCACTTAGATTGTTATGGTGTACTAATTTGAGGTGTCTGGCTACTGGGTAATTAGGATCAGAGTTAACAGCTGCTCTAAGATGTTGAAGTATGCGACTGTGCACCTGGCGCTTAGTGCTTCCTACATACTTCAAGCCGCATGTGCATCTGAGTACATAAACAGCAAAGTCGTGTGGAAGTATAGTATCCTTAGATTTTCACAGGTGTGTTGTTAAAGGCAGTCCCATACTCAGTGGTATTGATCCCAAATGTACATGCTCGGCAAGAGCTACATTTAAAAGAAGCCACACCTAGTTGACAACCCTGTACTGGTGGAACTAACTTCGGGACTGTTTCTAACTAAAGCATCCCTCATAGAGGGCGCACGTCTCAAAGTCAATGAGGGCAAATGAGGTAAAATTTGGGATAGGGTGAGGTCTGTGAGGCGGATAGGCCAATTGTTGTAAATAATTCTCCTAATATGTTTTTCCTGCCTACAATAAGCAGTAATCAATCTCACTTCTTTGGGAGAATCATTAATGATTGTCTGGTTTGTGAGTCTCCAACTTCCTCCCTAGTAATAACTCCAAGGTAGTGGTTGCGGTAAAAAGTGTTAGCTTTGTTGCACTCTAGGATTAGATCCTTACTCTTGTAGCCTCATGCTAGAAATCTTTGCATAGCCTAGTTTTGACAGATTTCCAATTCAATGTCAGTGCTCCAGATGCGGCGGATTCGCAGAAATTCCCCATAGGGGATACTGCAGATTAAATGTTTGGGTTGGGAACTCTTGGTGTGGAGAACAGAGTTCCCCGCCATACCTTTTGTGTGCATTTTGCTCTGCACCTGTCCCTGCTCAATGTAAACTAACACATCTAAAAATTCCACACTAGTACCACTAATGGTTGCAGTAAAGTTGAGATTTAGTGTATTTACATTGATGGCATCCACGAACTCTATGGCTGATGTTCTAGAACCCCTCCATAATAGGCACACATCATCTATAAATCTCCACCAATGTTGGACATGAGTGTCATACGTGTGTTTGAGTTGACCCCTGAGGACAAGCTCCTCCCACCAGCCCACATGTAAACATGCGTAACTGGGGGAGAAGCATGCCCCCATAGTCACTCCTCGTAGTCGGTGTTAAACCTGTTTATTAAACAGAAAGAAGTTCTTTCTAAGTAATATCTCAATCATGGTAACAATCATTTTGTTCTGTTCATAAAATTGTATGTCACGCTGCCTCAAAAAATGCGTGACTGCATTGATACCGTCACTATGGTGGATGCTTGTATATAAAGAAGTTATGTCCATAACTATCAATAAGCATTCACTTTCCCAAGTAATACTATGTAACTTGTTAAGAAAGACCCCAGTGTCTTTGATAAAAGATGGTAAGCCTAAAACCAATTCTTGTAAAAAGAAGTCGACATATTTAGATATAGGTTCCAAAAGACTTCTCTGCGCTGAAATAATTGCTCTCCCTGGAGTGAGGGTAATGTTCTTGTGGATTTTGGGGATAAAATAAAGTATAGGTGTAATAGGATGCTCATTTTTAAAGAACAGAAATTCATTTTTGCTAATCAGACCACGCCTTTTCCACTGAAATAATTCCTTGAAGACCATTTCTTTCACCATTGTGAGATCCACGAAGGAGGCGTTTTATAACAATCTGTGTCATTAAGGAGGTGCATGGCTTCATCCATATAAAGATTTCTAGGCCACAGAACAATGTTGCCTCCTTTATCGGCTTTGTTGATGATGAGATTTTTGTTTTTCCCTTAGTTTGTGCATGAGATTGTGATATTGTAATTCAGTGTGCCTCGTGCTGCGTTTTCTCTGGTTGATGGATCTATTTAATTTCTTTAGGTCCTCTGTGACTCTATCATTAAACACATCGATAGCGTCTTTAAGCATGATAGGCACAAAAGAAGAAGCTGGACGAAACGGACTACTCACGGAGCTACTAGTATTGATGCCAGTCTCATGTAGCACGTCCTGTGTGGACCTTGTATCCTCATTCGAGTTAGTAGCCTAAGAATGAAGGAGCTTAAGAGCATTGGTGTCTGATGCCTGTAAATTAGAACCGATGTTAAAAGCAGGTAATTCGTCAATGTTGGTTTTCGAGGAATTTTTCAGTTGGAAATATTTGAGGAGCTTCAACTTCCTAATAAATTTGTATATGTCAACTCTAGATTGAGTATATTTGAAATTACTTTCAGGGCAAAATGTTAGTCGGAGAGAGAGCAATTGAATCTCTGCTGTAGACAAAATATTGTCAGAGAGATTAATAACAGTGTTGTCACTTAAATTCATTGGTGCACCCATTTTCTCGCTCGTGATCCTCTGCCTCTGTAGTTGCCTGTGGACCCTGCGCCTCTGCCTCCGCTGCTGGTTTCTCCTTCTCCCTGCTTTTGCTGAAGGTTCTGGGGTGGCAGGGTTTGGCGCCGGTCCTGCCGGTAAAAAACATCAGTTCTTCTGCGGGTTTTAATTTAACTGGCAGAGTAGTTTGAGATGTGTCTCCTGAATCTCTATTGTCCTCGGATTCACTACCGCTTGCAATCGAGCTGTTATCTGAACTCAATAATGCAGAGTCAGCATTAGTGACTGATGGCAGATGGATAGTGGGTGCTTTATTCACCAATGCTTGTCTTTTATATGAATCAAATTTCTTGGAAAAAGTAAATACTCTCCCGTGTCATAGTCCCTTTTGTCACGGGCAAATTTGAACACTTTGCGCGCTTTAATTGTGTCCTGATATTTCTGGAGGCGACCTCCAATTTCCTCAGGGCTTTTCTTTATAACATCTTTTTGGTCAAATGCATCCAGCAACTCATTTGTCTAGGCAATTTCTTTCAAAATGGCATCTCTATCAATTTCGGCATACTTGATTAATATCATTACCATATTCATAGATGCTTCCAGCTTGTTGGTAGCCCATTCTTTTAACATTGCAGAATGAGGATTCTCAAAAGTAGGGGCTATCATTACTCTCAATCCTCGGGGAACATGATTGAAATCCTTGTACTTCTCTAGGGATTTTTTCTCCCACCACTTTGTTAAATCATTTTTTTGTAATTTTGCTAGCGTTTTTTATAGCGATTTAATGTCATAATTCTTAGGTTTTCTGCTGCTACTGCTGCTCGGTTCATCTTGAACCTATGGTAAATTTAAACACAGGACTTCTGCCGCGGCTTCGCGGTTCGTAGCGTGTCTGCTGTCAGGCCCGGACTGGTAATGCCGGGCACCGGGCAATCCCCCGGTAGGCTGGATGGGGTGGGGGCCGGTTTTGTTGCTGGGGGGCCGGTTTTGTTGCTGGGGGCCGATTTGGACCCTGAGGGCGGCGTGATCGAGCAAACCAGCACAACTATCTCTGCATAAAATGCAGCTGCTGGCAGGTTCCGTCCATATCCGTGATGTCATGTCAACCAAATTTTATTTGTAACCAGGACTAATTATTATTTTTTTAAAATACGTACTCTGCACCATGATATGCACGCACCGCGCGCAGCGCTCTCTTTTAGTCTGCGCGCCGCGGTACATACAGTTATTCACCCTTAGGGTGGGGTCGAGTCTGGTGAACGTGCGCAAGCGCATTGGGGGTCACACAATAGAAAGTGCGCGTGACTGGAGTCTGCAAGGCAGAGGACGCCACTACGCCAGAGAAAGAGAGAGGCTGGATAATTTAATTATTTCTAGCCTAGCTGCCTGCCCCTGTGTGTCTGCCACCCGGCGTACGAAGGTGAGTGTCAGGCAGAGCCCTCCTAACTTCTGCCAGAAATTGAGATGAACTAGGAAATGAAGGGGTGGGATCAGCCTCTGGACTTTCTTTTGTTACTTGCTGCGTTCTCATGCTTCCAAATTGGACCCAAAAAACTTTAAGAAAAAAACTCCGACGAGGTCTCAGCCCAGTTCTCGCAAAGAGAAAGTGAGGGTGCAGAAGTGTGAGAGCATGCGAGCGTGAGAGAGATAGTGAGAGCAAGAACGTTACATTGAGAACAGCGACTCGTGCTGTTTAAGAGGCAATTAACGAGGCCCAGCAGAGGGCTCTGGGACTTCTGCTTTCTATCGTCACATTCTTAAGGAATAGCTTTTCTACTCTGTCCGTCTTACTTTCAGCAGTTTGAGATAACGGTATTTCCCTCCGCAGCACTCTAAACTCCTCCTCGTGCCCTGCTGAGTTTGTTGGGACGCCATCACAGTGCACTTCCTCCCCTGAAAGCCCCACTTCAGTGCTGAGAGAAGCCACAGATGTAGTGGAAAGAAAGAAATCCTTTAAATTGACTTTATCCCCTGGTGCTGGCACAGTTTTCAGAGTGGGATGCTGCCATCAATGTTACTTCGCCCAAGTCACCCAAATAGGAGACTGGTAAAGGTGTGGTACGCTGCGTGATCGTTTGATCAATTCATGGCAATTGGCCATTGGACTGGGGGCGTCGCGACCGGGACGGAATTAAAAGTAAAAGCTTGGTTGGTTAGGCCACGGCCCGGTTCCGCGACCGCAGCGCAGTGGATTTCCTGAGCAGTGCTCACAAAATAAATCCACTGCGGACGCGGAACCGGGCAGGGGCCTAAGTAACCAGGCATAGGGCAGAGGCTCGGAGCGAGGTGGTGGACTATATAGACGTGTTACTCCAGTGCAGGGAGAGAAAAAGTGGAAGAGAGTAGCGGGGCAGAGTTGCCTTGTGTTGTGCACAAACAGGTGGCAGCAATTGCCCGAGTGGTGGATGGGGTTGTGGTGTGTGCAAAAGAGATTGGGGATTGAGAGAGAGGCGTGGATCTGGCATGAAAATTCAGACATGCAGTGCCAAAGTACACACGCTAGCTAGCTCACATAGACTACAGTTTATACTTTTAGTAGTTTTTTTTGTCTTGCTGTTTGTGGGCAGTATGTTTTCGATGCTGCCTTTCTTTCGCCCTTTTGAGTCTGCTGGTCCTCTGGTCTGTGTTGGTGCCTGTGGCTGATGTTGTCTGTGACCAGGATGTTTCTTGGAACCTACTATTTTAGTTTAGTTTAATGTGTGCACATGGAGGATTTATGTTTAACAGGGCTGTGATTAGTGTGCCTTTGTGAGTTTGTGTTGATTTGTTTCATGTGTCCGTGCCCCTCACCCTGTGCTCCCCCTGCCCTTCAGCACCACACTTTGAAACTTCACCAGCCGCCACTGAAATTAGATCAAAAATTTGCAACGCATTACATTATGAAATAATCAGTTTCACGTAAATAACTAAATATCTAAGTGCACCTTGACATTAATTAACATTTCTCTAAGTAATACCATTATTTCATCACTTTAGCACCGAGTGTCTCTCTGATCTCTCTTGTCGACTATACTGTATTAATTTACAAAGCAATCGATGTCCGTGCTCGATCACTGCAAATGACTTGGTCGGACTCCCTCTTCCTCTGGAAGTTACAAGCTATGCAATGCCCATATTAGTAAATATGGATACTGCTGACTAATTTTGTACATGCTTATCATTGCCCAGTAGAATCACATGTACCATTCTCCTGACATTGCAACAACGTATATCCAACATGTGGAAAAAATGCAACGTCAAACAGATTTGTTGAGGGATAGGTTGTTAAGGCCATGAGACAAGCTGTCCCCATCCACCCTGCATCTATTACAATTTGAGGTAACATTTGCATTTCATTACAGAGATTGGCAGATGTTCTGTATAAACGACGTACAGTAAAATAATGTTACATCCACAGATTTGACGACATCAGCAGGCTTCTATGTTATGAAATGCTCTTGATGAACGACTTTGTAATGTAGAAATCGTATTTATTGCTTCATTTATTGCAGAAATTTTCTATATCGTTTGTGCAGTTATATAAAAAATAAACATTAAAAAAACTCCTTTAATATTAGACTCTAAAGGGGTATCCATCTTCTCACAATAGACTACAGGCTAGATGGCTGCTTTCAGAGCAGGATGGGCTCCCATTACCTGCACATAGCCGCATATCCCCATTACAGTTGTGCCCCCCTGTAGTTTGGAGCTGGTTTAAAAATCTTCCAGTCCAGCCCATTCCTGAGCTCTAAATCTATATCTGTGCATAACCAAGAGCCAAAGCACTTAATTTTTATGATGAGACTTGTAGGTTTGAGTTGAGTTGTTGTTAGAATGTTGCCTAACTGGAAAAGGGAAAGTGAGAATGAATATGGCTTGATTTTTGGAATTTAGAATGGTGAGGGAATTTGGAGTGAGTGGCAATTGGACGTCAGTTGGAAGATAGCCTCTTATCCTGCCCCAAATTCTTCCTGTTTTAAATTTCGAAGTACTGAAGGGGCGCCAAAGGCAAGGCTGTTTGCGCCCATCCGTGTCCGTACGGTATCCAGAACCTGGGTCTGATCACCAGGCGAGCGGCATGCACGGCGGATACAGCTGAAGTTGTTTTGTGAGGGCAAAGGAAGCAGAGTCCATTATCCGCACTTTGAATGGGACCTGTGAAGTGAGCACAAAAAGGGATAAAATGGTGCGAAATGCCAATAACACAATTTCTTATTGCGTTACCAAAACATAGCGCTATAAAACCTGGGGGTGGTGCGGGCACTCAAGGCGCGCGCATTCACGCCAAGCAGGCCACAAGGCGGACTACTCTAGTTGTAGTTTTAAGGGCATATGTTTGATGACCTTAATTAAATGCCATGATGTGTCACTCTTATGGCTTTGAAAATGTGCTCAGGGTAAACACCAGTTAGGCCTCCCTCTCCGTGTTAGAGGCTGGTCTGTTTCTGTGATCTATGTTGTGTCTCTCTAGTAACACTTCTATGCATTGATTTGTCGAGACCTGATTTTACTTCATTTAACTTTGTTTACCCCCTCTTTTTTTGTTTCTACCTTAATATTGATGTCACACGTTCTTTCCTCGATATACTCCATTGTACGCATATACGGTCATTTCCATGCTATGGATTCTATGGAGTCAGTCAGCCTGTCTTTCTGTCTGTCTGTCTCTATCCACATTTAAATGTAAACGTTATGGGTGTTACCGGAGTCAGTCAGGCTGTCTGTCTAGTGTCTATCCACATTTAAAGTTACATTTTATTGGTGGTGCCGGACTTGGAGTCTCTTCATCTGTCTGTCTATCTACCTACATGACTACCTACCTAATCCATCAAGCCACCCATCCATCCATACCTCAATACATCCATCCATCCACACACATGGGGGGGGCTGGTCTCACTTTTACTTTGTTCTCTCTGATTCACTACTTGTGTCTATTTTTGGTGCTCTATGAAAGAATGTCTATGGGTACACATATGACTGGGTGGGTAACCTGGTGCTTTTTAAGGTCATCATCTACTATTTACTGTCCTTTGAAAGCTGATACAATTGAATATGTAATGAAAAATGTGCTGTAAAATTTACCATTTTGGACTGTCTTTTTCCAAAATTTTCTTGGCGGGGGGGTGAACCTAGTAGAGGTTGGGCTCGCTCGCTGCGCTCGCTCGCAATGCGCCGGATGGGGTCTGGTCTGGTAAAATTTGCCAGGGCTGCTTTCACTTCCCAGTCCGGCCCTGTCTGCTGTAGACATGGGTGCTTAAGCTCTATGTAAGTCAAATGAAGCACACCTGTGTAACGCTGGTGTGAAGGCACCGAATCAATGAATTCCGATCTCTAGTCTCCACCCGCCGAGGTTTGAGTCAAGGTACCAAGCCCGTTTACCGGAGAAGTCCCGATAAGCTCCCAGTGTGTCCTCCGACTCCTTAGGTACTGCTGCTTCTCCTCCAGGCTCACTGCTGCCTCGCTGCTTGTGACTCGATGACGGGGGGCAAACACAGCCAATACTCCTTCTAGGTCAGGGGCTTTTGCTTACGCAACGGCAGCTGCACGCCGGGTCGCCCAAGTCGGAGAGAGGGTCCGTAAACTGGAGACAGCCGTACTCCAGTAGAATTCAATGTGAAACAAATCCTGGCTCGCCAACACCTTCCGCCGGCGCAAACAGGTACGGACCACTTGATGGAATTGGTGAAAAAATGCAGTGCTTTATTGAATATAAAATACACAGCAACCAGTCAGTCATGGCCAGTGCCCAGCATGACGTGTTTCGACCGAAGCAACTCGGTCTTGATCACATGACGCGCTACCATGTGTAAGTCATATAAATAGTGAACTGCACCTCCTGCACTATTTATAGCTACGTCCCTGCCTAAGGGTTCCTACACATTTAATTAAATTCCTACCCCAAAGTGAGTGTCAGAAATATAACTTTCCTCAATATAAAGTTTTAAATAAATGGGAACATAATGGACCACTCGATGTTTAGGGTGTTTCTCTTCTGACATTGAACATTTTGACAAAGGAGGCCAGGCAAAATTTAAGCTAGAGGTAGGTTGAACGGGATCGGTACCTGATATGCTTCCTGGCTCACCTAAGTGTGAATTTTCACTGTGGAAATTGCTTGTGCGCATTTTCTTCAGGTGCAAATTTGGTGTGTGAATTGCACATGCACAAAATGTGTTCTTTTACCTGGAAAAATCCTTTGTGAATCTGGTTCAATGTATCCAGCCCTGGGCTTTCATTTAACATGTTACTCCAATCTGATAGGTGAAGTAAATTAAACATGTAAACAAACATTTATTTGTATTATTTCAATCAGATTACCACAAATAACAACAATAGTCTGCGAAATGAAAGCCAGAGCTGGATATGTGGTGTTTATCTAGCAAGGTAATCTCTGTGATACAAGTGCCATGGTACAGGCCGAATGGCGATTGAGGTAACAACTGCACTCCAGTTATGGCTTTCTTTTACTGTCCAACTGTGGATCAAAGGACCCACTTCATTAGTCTGCATTAGGTCCAAGGCATCCTTCCTGCCCCATGAAAAGTGGTGACTAAGCTTATCGCACACCACTGCAGTAATACCAATTGAAGAAACCAAGCATCCAGTGGCTGCTCCTCCGCTAAGGCAGAGGAGCGTCGACCACTGCTCTGCAGCCGTGAAATAAAGGAAAAATAAAATGAGAATAACACATAGTTATCATTTGATTGGTTCCTGTTGCGGCAGCTTTGGGGGCTGGACGGGGCTGCTCTGATGACAGATGAGCAGGGGAAGGAGTGGTGGCACACTATAAGTGCGCATGTCTGTTTGGCTGGCCATCTTGGGTGGCCCAAACAGGCATGCACACTTTGCATGTTCTCCACCCAGGCTGTATTACAGCCTGGGTGGAGAACATGCTCAGGCTCCCACTTCCTGTCTGAGCACCGAACCACAGCACTCAGACCAATCACAACGCCGCATTGCAGCCTTGTTGCAGCGTTGTTATTGGCTTAGAGGAGCCTGAGTGTGTCTTGTTCCGGCCCAACAAGTAGGAGAGATGCAGTGATAAGTTACTTTTTTTACACCCCCGCCCTGCCAACCCCGCTCTGTGCCGGCCGACACAGGAAGCATCCAATGACCGAGGGGGGGATGCGCATCTGTAACACAGAAGATAGCCAGGAAGGAAGAAATGCGGAATCCCTTCAACTCCATCCATTGAGGGTGATCCTGGCTTCTGCTGATAAGAGCTGGTTGCTGAAGGGAGTGCAGATTGAGGGGAAGTTTACTCTCCTGCCCAGAGAATGCGAACTGGCATCAGCATGAAAGGTGAATGTTTTCATTTCAGCGTCATCACTTCAGCAGATGGTATCTCTTGCTCTCATACATAGGGATATTTCTGGCGGCGTTAAGCAAGAGAAATCAAACTTGAATTTGTCTAATCTCTTCAATCATTTTGCCTCTTCAATTATCAGTTAATTTATTCCGGGTAAAACAGTCTTGCGGTTTTTCATTTTTTTTCCATCTAGCTCACCTATTCCTTCCATTCTACTGATATTCCCGAACCTACCCATAGCAATGCAAAAATGAACAGAATAAAAAATATGAACATCGCTTTAGAGCAAATATATATATATTGCTTCAGCTTGAAATGGCTGCCCTCTTTCATCCAGCGTCAAACATCAGGCGTCTTTCGAGGCCCGGTTCCAATTCATGAAAGGATATTTTACATCCAGAACTTCAAAGGAGAATTTCAGCCTAAGTATCAATCCAAGTTTCAAGTCAAATGTGAGAATTATAGTAGCCTGTAATATGCATAATTCGCGCAATTTCAGGTTACACAAATGTCATACAATGTTGGAAATTATACCGGCACTGGATTTCACACAATCGTTTGTTGTAGAGGACAGGTTTGAGCGAGAAATTGTCGCTCGTGAGACAGGGTAGAGCAGAAAATGAGTTGCGAGTGATTTTTTTTCTTCCAACCAATTTTCTTGTCAGTAATTCCAGTGACTTGAGATACCTCAAAGTGCATTTTACATAATGTAGACATAATTTCATGTAGTGTTCCTGACATTTCACATAATTTTGGGGAACAAAAGCACACGTTAGCGCGGCCTCAAGGATAAAGCTGCAGAAATCGATGTTTGCAAACATAGGAAACAAAACTGCCCCCAAAACAATCACTGCACTAACTTCATTTTATGGTGGCTAATGGGGCAGACGAACTGGAGAAATGTGTAATCTCAAGAAACAGTTCAACACAAACCAGTGTGTTTTTTCAAAGCTCTCAAACTTCAGGGGGCAGTGTCTAAAAACTCAAGGGTCTCAGAAGAAAGTTGAATTAGCCTAAATTTCCGCTGGAGCAGATGAACAAAGGGTACAGACAGAGATCCATGGAAATCTAAAGGATTCTTACTCTTGAGGGTAGAAGAGGTGTATGCTTGATCAGGAATGCTGCATTTTACAATCCTTGCCCACAAACAACCAAGGCAGTAGCTCAGTTTACTGAATTCCAGACTGTTAGTGGCTGTTGTACAGGATCAGTTGCAGGGAAGTGGAACTGCGTTACCAAGCATGCAACTTTTCATCTGGGGTCAGCCACAGGCCACTGTCGTGACTGGACTGGACTGGCGATGCTCTGACTTTATGATTTGTCAAGGACTGACTGCTGAGAAGATCTTTTGAATCTCCTTTTTGATTCCCCGAGGAAAGGGCCACTCCTCCCATGTCAGTACCTCGTTCCGAGGGACACAGGGCAAGCAGGAGCCACTGGGCTTAACTGTGGGGTTCGAGGCCTTTTACTCGTGATGTCCCAGGCCGGACCTACTATGGATACTTAGAAATTAGGCCCCTTCAGCACTTGACTGTCAGTGGTAGCAGGGATGGAGCAGTCCAAGGCTTCTTGGGGTTTAGAGGGATGGTCAGATACAGGGGGCTGACACAGGGTCACAACTCAAAATATGTACAGTAGCAGCAACAAATGACTTAAAAAATTGAGCATTTATATATGAACACAAAGTAAAATATGGCATTCACAAAAAATGCGCACAGTTCCCTCAGGTCAGGGCTCTAGTGCTTTATATGGGGGTTCCTATCTCCCATTCCCCTCTCGCTAGTGGTAGAGCTTATTTTCCATTCACTATAATTGTCATTCAGGTTAAGCCCCACTAGGAGTCCCAATTCAATTCTTTATTAAAGTCAAAAGTATTCCAGCGCCTGAAGCACTTTATGGCAGGCAAGTTCCCATGGGGCCATCTAGACTGAAAATCAGTCTTACTGCACCACAAGGATCTGAATGACCAGAGTCTCTAAGTGCACCCACATCCTGGGTGCTGAAACTGAAGCGGTTTTCTCCAGTAAGTTCTTCACACACAGTCCAGGAGGGGCAGCAGTGGGTGTTCCTGAGCTCCTCACTAAAGGACCAGTGGAGGCAGCAGCCAGGGAGTCCTCGATGCTCCTCCAATGCTGTTAAATTTCCTGGGATCTTTGCCACAGGTTGGGGGGGTGCGATACTCCTGGTGGTGGTCCGCAGTCGGGGCTTGGGTCTGCTCGAGTCACTACGGCGGTCTCCTCCTCATGACAACAGTGTCAATCAGACCATGCTCCATGCCTGGTCCCTGTAGTGCCCCCAGCATATACGGTCACTGCCCTCACTCTGTATATGGGCTAAGGCTCGAATGGAACAGCAGCAACTTCACAGTGGCCCCACCTGGCATAAAGGGTCACTTATTTCACTCCTCACATTGGACTATGGCTCAATTTGCATGGCAGTAATCTTCATGGCTGCCCCACCTGGCATATGGGGTCACTGACTTCGCTCCACACATGTTCTACAGCCTGATCCGTATGGCAGCAATCTTTACAGCAGCCTCATCTGGCATACGAGGGCTCCAACTTCAGTCCGTACATGGGCTACACCCTGATCAACGAAGCAGTAAGCTTCACCGTGGCCCGACCTACCATATGAGGTCCCTGTCTCGTTTCCACACATGGGCTATGGCCCAATTGGCACAGCAGCAATTTTCACAGAGGTCCCACCTGGCTTATAGTTTCACTGATTTCAGACCTGCAAAGGGGCAATGACCAAATCAGTGAAGCAAATTCATTGCTCACTTCATGGCACCCCTTCTCTGGCACATGCCGGGTGCTGACTTTTCCCTGTACATGGGTAGGGCCCCAATTGGGGCAATAGCCATCTCCTAGCACATCGCTACTGGGATGCAACCGCCAGGATCCCCCACTGGACCTCACTCCCTCCAGTCCTTGTCTTCCTCACAGGGCACTCTCGTCTTGGCAAACAGGTAGACACTGGTGCTCCAGGCTCCAGGGGCAGGTGGTCTTGGATTCCCTGGGTGATTTCCTCTTACCCAGCTGGGAGACTGGCAGGCCTTGAAGCCCAATTCTGGTAACAGATAGAAGTCTTGCAGAGCACCTCCTCCTTGCACAGCCTGACTGGCTGCTTGACATTTGGCCCCAAACTACCCTTCATATAGTCCATTTCCAGACACCAAATGTGATTTAGAGTATGCGTCATTGAAGTTTATGTTGGAGTCTGCTTCCTTTTGAAGTTCCCTTTGCTATGCCCTTTGTCCAGATAATAGCCTGTCACAGCAGTAGTGACTCCAAATCTGATAGCTCCACAGCACAGGTCATGGGAGCGAGTAGAGGTTCACACCTGGATGTCAGCCACAGTGATATGTGCATTAAAAGGTTTCCCCAGGGCCTCAGCCCTACTCTGTATGATTCTCTTATCAGCCTCATCTCCTCCCTATGATGTGCCAGGCCCCTTAAAAGTGACTTTTATCTGAATCAAAGAGCACCCTTTGAAATATATTGGCGAGCCTGGCTCTCTCTCTTACTTCAGTGTGTCCTACTCAGCTCACTGGAATGCAGCAAATCACAAATCTGCTTGGGAGGATTCCTCTATCGTCTTATGTTCCTCTAGTGAGCTCTTGGAAACCAGAATCTTCCATGTCTTGTACCATTCACAGGCACAAATACACCCAGCACATGTATATAACACACATGCACTGCGCAGTGCTGCATCATCTCTATATAGTACCATTCACAGAAACATATGACCTGTGCAGCACAACACACCAACCCGATGTGGGCCACAGGTGAGTTAAGCACACAGCAGTGAAACCTATAAATGAGCAAGCTGGTAGGCCTTTCGCCAGTGAAACAGGTAAAAAGGCCTGTTCACTTCAACTGATCACTACACGGTTTGCTTCCAAGCCCTGCGCTAACCTACTGTGCTAACCTGCTAAACTCCAGGCAACTTATTTATAAGAGACAAGGGAACCCAAAGGATAATTAAGGACCTTGGGTAATAGTTGAGTACAAGAAACAATGGTCCTCAAACTATTAGAAAAAGGGTTAAACAAATATAGTTCAGAATCTATACTATATTCTGGATGTCCAGCCGGACAACCAGTTTAATTTTGCAGTAAAACAATGCACACATATAGGAACAAAATACATGTGGGACACAGTCCTGTATCCAATAAGGACAGTAACATTAAAAAACACACAAGGGCATTTCAGGCAAGACAATAGGAGCTTTTTACATTATCCAATGTTTTAAGCTTTTGCAAAACAGTGAATGCACTTTTTTACACAATGGATCAATGCGCATGCTGTTTAGTTGGGGTCGACGACATTTCGATACTGTTACGAGGGTAGTGGGATCATCATCAGGACATTAATGAGTACATGCCTGATTATAACAGAAATTGCCTGTGGGAAAACAAACAGAGGTGATATAGAGAAGGGGAGGGGTAAGCGGTGATTGAAGAAAGAATAGAGAGAGGAGATTAGGGCGATCCACTCACGGCATGTTGAATTTTGTCACAACAAAGGCGCAAAAAGTCCAGGTGTGGTAACCAGGAAGCATGCTGGTGTGTGGGCATGCGTCGAGTTCATAAACCATGTGACCCGGTGGAAAGGGTCAAGGAGGGGTGGCGCGCAGAACAAAGGACGTGCTAGTGGTGTACGTACTGCCAGAACAATGGGGAGTAGTTAATTACGCTTGAAGTAAATGGCTGACTATTGACGAAATGAATAGTAGCAGGGAGCGGAATTAACGCGTATTAAGGAGACATGCGTGGTGCGAGTGAAGGCGGCGCTCACCTTGGTAAGGTGGTCGAGAGGAATCCGTATCCACGGAGGGAGCGATGTCCCGGAGGTAGAAGGAAACTAGCAAAAAGATGACAAGGGGATTTGTAAACTGGTGGGACTAATTGAGCAAGAGAAGCGCGTGGCAATGAGCAGGAGTAGATGGCAGAGGGACTGAATGAACAGGCGGTGCCCGGGGCATCAATCAGAAGTTGAAGAAAAGGGGGAGTATGACCGCATTGAATTGAATGAACAGGCAAACCGCGTGGCTGCAATGAAGGTTGGAATGAGGGACCGATCTCGCTGTAACCTAGTAGGGCTGAATGAGCAGGAAAAGCGCGTGGCAACAAGCAGAAGCGGGAGACAAGGGGATGGCAAGGGGACCTTAATGACCAGGCAAAGCCCGTGGCATCAATCAGAGTAGGGGGGCAAGGGGAGTAGGACGGCGTTAAAGTGAATGAACAGGCAACACGCGTGGCTGCAATAAGAGTAAGAAAGGGAGAGCGTTCTCACCCTGAAAGGGAAAAGTTAACGCGCTAGATTCATGAGAATGCACGGTCCGGCGGGTGCGTCAAGCAACAACGATAATCTGATTGCGTGAAGGTCCACTAGAAGGGAAAAGTTACGCGTTAAGTGAGTAAACGGTGGGCATGATGGTGAAACAACGCTAAGGAGAAACTATATTACCTAAAGTGAAATGAATCAGAAGAGGAGTACAACAGTTGACGGTCCAACAAATGTTACAATGGTTCGGGAAGTTAGGGCGGCGTGACAATGCACTAGGGAAGGAAATGCTCGACATTAGTTCGATGGAGGTGCTGTACCGAAGGAGCGGTGGAGGTGGGGAAGGGGTAGTGATCTGCGCTTACCGGAATCGAGCCAGGTCCTCTGGTGTAGTGAACCGAGTAACGAAGTGATGGTGCATTGGGCGTGTATAATTCCTGAAGGTGTGTGTTGGTGACTAGAACAGGTGAAGGTACTAGCACATCCAACCGTACCGCTGGCCCCAATTTTCCAGGCCCAAACAGTAATTTTTTAGGGCGAGGAAAGAACGAACCACCCAAGCGAGGCTGTGTAAAGCAGGCCCAAAGATGGTACAACCCACCGGGGGAGCGCCAAACCCGTCAAAAATGTTACCAATGGTAACTGATGACAATTTGCAACGCAGACCCATTTTTAATCTCTCACAACACAAACTTTCAGATCCTGAGTTATCTCTACTTAGTAAAGGACTATCCTTTGTCCCCACTACCCACCCCAATTTTCTGGAACTCCACACGGAACTGCTCAGATTTTTTAGACGACTACGTCTACATACATTTTTTCTTTTGAATCCATCCCCCTCTTCCATCTCCAACACTCCTTTCAGACCTCCGTCCACTTTTTCCCCCTCTACCAACATGATTCCTGGCAAAATAACCACTTTTGAGAAACTTGTTTTGAATGATTTATCCGTTTTGGAATCCAAAAAACGATTCATTCCCTACAACATTACCCTTCCAGAAAAGAAAGCCATCACCTCTCTTAAAATGAATGATTCGTTAGTCATCAAATCAGCCGACAAGGGTGGAGGCATTGTGCTTCAAGAAAAGGTTACACACAAAGCAGAAATCCAGCGCCAATTATCCAATACAGACCATTACTGAAGACTACCTACGAATCCCACAAAAGAGTTACAGACACTTATCTTACAAATCACTACTGAAGCAAAATTGGAGGGCTTCCTCAGCCAGAAAGAATTCCTCTTCCTTAATGTGAAATCACCTCGCACCCCAGTCATTTACACCTTGCCAAAGGTCCACAAAAACCAGACTAACCCCCCAGGACGTCCCATAGTTTCTGGTTGCGGTTCCATTTTAGAGCCTTTGGGCTAATATATTGACCACTTCATTAAGGACTTCGTACCACTGACCCACTGCTATATCAGAGACAGCATGGCTATGATTAACCTCATCGAACATCACCCCTTTGACCCTGCCCAGGATATACTTTGCACCATGGATGTAGAATCACTCTACACTAATATTCCACAAACCCCGGCACTAATTGTGATCCAAGGGATTTTGGACTCCAGACCCCGCCCCCACTCTGTTCCCACACTTTTTATTATCCAGTTGCTAAAACTATGTCTGACCCGGAACTTCTTCAGTTTCGAGAATTAATATTACCAGCAAGTTAAGGGCACTTCGATGGGCGCAGTCTTCGCGCCCAACTAGCCATCCTCTACATGGATCACTTAGAAATGACTTCTATCCTTGCTACCACCAACTCATTCCTCTCAGGTATCACTATGTGGCGGCGCTACATAGATGATATTTTCTTGATATGGCATCAAAATGAGGTTACACTTTCCCAATTCCTACACTGGCTCAATAATAACTGTTCTGGTCTCAACTTCACCAATACACATGACAGATCACATATCCCATTCCTTGACCTAACCATATACCACTTCAATGGTGAACTACTCACTAAACTATACAGAAAAAGTACAGAGAGAAACACATTACTCAGGTATGAAAGTCACCACCCCCGAGCACTCAGAGATTCTTTACCTTACTCCCAATTTCTCCGCATTAGGCGTAACTGTTTTTCTAAGGATGATTATTTCTCTGAGGCCTCCACTCTTACCAAAAAACTCAGAGCCCGTGGTTACCCGAAAAGACTAGTACGGAATGCACAAAAACGAGCTTGGTATTGCCCTAGGGAAGTCCTTCTCTCACCCAGAGTTAAAACCAACACCAATCGTTTAGTTTGTGTCACCACCTTCTCCCCTGCTTCAAATCAAATTCGCAAATCCATTTTGCAACATTGGCCTGTGGTGAATGCGGGCAACCTCTCAATAGAGCGGCCCATGTTTGCCTTCCGGAAGAACTGGAACCTAAAGAACCATCTAGTAAGGGCTGCCTTACCTTCTTCTCGTCCAATGATGACTCTTGATGCGCATTGGGGGTTAGAACCTCTTACCGGACATGCGAAATGCGGTAATTGCAATGTGTGTAGCACTACCATGGAAGGCAAAGATTTTGTATTCAACAATGTTTCTATCACCCTGAATTCCTTTTCCAACTGCAATACAAGCAATGTTATTTATTTAATCTCATGCCCATGCAACAAAATCTACATCGGCCAGACAACACAAAAAGTTAAATTGCGCATCGGCCAACACAGAAGCAGAGTGCGATGTAAAACCCCCAATGCCCCCCTTGTTGAACATTTCATTGAAATGGGGCACAAAGAAGACGACATCAAATGGACAGTGATCAAAACCATCAAGCAACCGCCGAGAGGTGGGGACATTGCTAAAATCTTGAACAAAGAAGAACTCAGAATGATCATCCGCACTAACAGCATCAGGCAAGGCCTGAATCGCAGCGAGGATTGGACAAACCTCATTTGATAAACTGTATTTCCGTCATTGTATTGCTGCATTGAATTTTTTCCTTAAAAAAACTCCCCTGTAAATGCCAATTCCTTAACTTTTACGTTCTTATCTCACCTTACTTTTTATTCTTACTTTTTATTGTGATTGCATTGTATTATGATTGCATCTCGTCGTATCAGTATCTCAACTTCAATTATGCAACGTTTGTTATTCTTGCCCCAATCAGGCATGTGCACGTTTCCATTGACCTAATTTTCCGTTACATGATTTAATCACGTGTGAGTTTCCCTATTGTTGCTCATTTTGTCAATTAACCAGTACAGAAAGCCGTTTAAATAACATTCCTTGCTTTTTTTTCTTTTTTTCTCTCATTCAGACTTTTAAACTGTCCCCTTAGACTTTCTTGATCAGTACACGTATTTGTTCATTGTAACCCTTCTTGTAACTCCTAAGTCTATCTTCCCTTTCCGCTTCACTCTCCCAAGATGGCGTCGCTCTCACACGCTCTAGTCACCAACACACGCCTTCAGCATTTATACGCGCCCAATGCACCATCACTTCGTTACTCGGTTCACTACACCAGAGGACCTGGCTCGATTCCGGTAAGCGCAGATTCCCCACCTCCGCGGCTCCTTCGGTACAGCGCCTCCATCGAACTAATGTCGAGCGTTTCCTTCCCTAGTGCATTGTCACGCCGTCCTAACTTCCCGAACCATTGTAACAATTGTTGGACCGTCAACTGTTGTACTCCTCTACTGATTCATTTCACTTTAGGTAATATGGTTCCTCTTTAGCGTTGTTTCACCATCATGCCCACCGTTTACTCACTTAACGCGTAACTTTTCACTTCTAGTGGACCTTCACGCAATCAGATTATCGGTGTTGCTTGACGCACCCGCCGGACCGTGCATTCTCACGAATCTAGCGCGTTAACTTTTCCCTTTCAAGGTGAGAACGCTCTCCCTTTCTTACTCTTATTGCAGCCACGCGTGCTGCCTGTTCATTCACTTTAACGCCGTCCTACTCCCCTTGCCCCCCTACTCTGATTGATGCCACGGGCTCCGCCTGGTCATTAAGGTCCCCTTGCCATCCCCTTGTCTCCCGCTTCTGCTTGTTGCCACGCGCTTTTCCTGCTCATTCAGGCCTACTAGGTTACAGCGAGATCGCTCCCTCGTTCCAACCTTCATTGCAGCCACGCGGTTTGCCTGTTCATTCAATTCAACGCGTTCATATTCCCCCCTTTCTTCAACTTCTGATTGATGCTCCGGGCACTGCCTGTTCATTCAGTCCCCTGCCATCTACTCCTGCTCATTGCCACGCGCTTCTCTTGCTCAATTAGTCCCACCAGTTTACAAATCCCCTTGTCATCTTTTTGCTAGTTTCCTTCTACCTCCGGGACATCGCTCCCTCCGTGGATACGGATTCCTCTCGACCACCTTACCAAGGTGAGTGCCGCCTTCACTCGCACCATGCATGTCTTCTTAATACGCGTTAATTCCGCTCCCTGCTACTATCCATTTCGTCAATAGTCAGCCATTTACTTCGAGCGTAATTAACTACTCCCTATTGTTCTGGCAGTACGTACACCACTAGCACGTCCTTTGTTCTGCGCGCCACCCCTCCGTGACCCTTTCCACCGGGTCTCATGGTTTATGAACTCGACGCATGCCCACACACCAGCATGCTTCCTGGTTACCACACCTATACTTTATGCGCCTTTGTTGTGACAAAATTCAACATGCCGTGAGTGGATCGCCCTAATCTCCTCTCTATATTCTTTCTTCAATCACCGCTTACCCCTCCCCTTCGCTATATCACCCCTGTTTGTTTTCCCACAGGCAATTTCTGTTATAATCAGGCATGTACTCATTAATGTCCTGATGATGATGCGGTAAACAGACATAATATCGAATTAAAAATATCGACAGGACAGAATATCGAGTTTTTAATATAGAATGGACAGAATATCGAATTGCAAAAATATAGTGGTGAAGAATATTGAAAATCAGGTAAGAAATAAAATATTGATTTAATAATATAGAAGTAAGTAATATCGACAGTCATAATATAGTTGTTAAGAATATCAAATTTTTTTATAGTGTTTTAAGCGTTAGTATATGTGTTAAAAGTATGTATAAATTTTGGAATGTATGTTTGAATATTTTTAAAGTAATGAAGCTTATGTTATTTAATTTTTGTGTAATTTAATTCTGTAGCGGGTTGTGGGTTTATAGGGGATTAGGGTGGGAAGTAATTTAATTATAGTACATTAAATAATAATTTTTAGGAATTATGAATTATTTTTAATTTAATTGTGTGTTTTACTTCTGTAGCGGGTTGTGGGTTTATAGGGGAATAGGGTGGGAAGTAATTTAATTGTTATTAGGTAATTATGAATTGGTATTGAAAATTAATTGGTTGTTGATTAATTATTAATTGGTAAATAATTTGTATTAATTGGTAATTAATTTGTATTAATTGTTTAATTGATAATTATGTTAATTGTATTAATTTATTATTTGTAGCGGGTTGTGGGCTTGTAGGGGAATATGGTGGGAATTAATTTCATTGTAAATAATTAATTATTGAAATACTTTTTGTATATTGCTAATTAATTTATTCTTAATTAATTATTAATTGGTATTAATAACAAAATATTGGTATTTATAATACATTAATTATTAAATATTGTGTGATTGGTAATTAATTTTAATATTTTTGGGGGGTATTAATAATTAATTTATTTTTAATAAAATATTAAATTATTATTTTCCCTACTATTGCACTCACTGGAGTGGGAATAGTTATTTTTACCCCTACGCTATCCAACGCTTTCCCTACTATTGCACTCACTGGAGTGGGAATAATAATTTTTACCCCTACGGTATCCAATGCTTACCCTAGAGTTGCACTCACTGGAGTGGGAATAGTAAATTTTACCCTCCCGCTATCCAACGCTTTCCCTACTGTTGCACTCTCTGGAGTGGGAATAGTAACTTTTACCCCTACGCTATCCAACGCTTTCCCTACTGTTGCACTCTTTGGAGTGGGGATAGTAATTTTTACCCCTACGCTATCCAACGTTTTCCCTACTGTTGCACTCTTTGGAGTGGGAATAGTAATTTTTACCCTCCCGCTATCCAACGCTTTCCCTACTGTTGCACTCTCTGGAGTGGGAATAGTAATTTTTACCCCTACGCTATCCAACGTTACCCTACAGTTGCACTCACTGGAGTGGGAAGAGTAATTTTTACCCCTACGCCATCTGACGTTTTCTCTACTGTTGCACTCACTGGAGTGGGAATAGTAAATTTTGCCCTCCCGCTATCCAGCGCTTTCCCTACTGTTGCACTCTCTGGAGTGGGAATAGTCATTTTCACCCCTACGCTATCCAACGCTTTTCCTACTGTTGCACTCTCTGGAGTGGGAATAGTAATTTTTAGCCCTACTCTATCCAACGCTTTCCCTACTTTTGCACTCTTTGGAGTGGGAATAGTAATTTTTACCCCTACGCTATCCAACGCTTTCCCTACTGTTGAACTCACTGGAGTGTGAATATTAAATTTTACCCTCCCGAGATCCGACGCTTTCCCTACTGTTGCACTCTCTGGAGTGTGAATATTAATTTTTACCCCTACGCTCTCCAATGCTTTCCCTATTATTGCACTCTCTGGAGTGGGAATAGTAATTTTTACCCTCCCGCTATCCAACGCTTTCCCTACTATTGCACTTATTGGAGTGGTAATAGTAAATTTTACCCGCCCGCTATCCTACGCAAAAAATATTGAATTTTTTTAATTAATATTACGTTAATATATATGTATTATTTTCTTTTTTTGTTTACTTACATTAATTATTTATTAATTTTAAAGTTATTTAAGTATTTTTAAGTATGTTTCAGTTAATTATATGTTTTATTTAATTAATTTTACATTTAATTTAAGACATTTAAAATAATTTGATATTGTGACTAACTATATTTTTTACAACGATATTTTGGATTCTATATTTTTGTACTTACCTGTTTGGAGATAGGGCTTCGATATTTTGGCATTCTATATTTTTTCTTCGATATTTTGGCAATTCGATATTCTCCTTCTCGATATTTCGTCAGTGATCCGCTGATCCTACTACCCTCGTAATAGGATCTAAACGTCATCGACCCCAACTAAACAGCATGCGCATTAATCCATTGTGTAAAAAAGTGCATTCACTGTTTCACAAAAGCTGAAAACATTGGATAATGTAAAAAGCTCCTATTGTCTTGCCTGAAATGCCCTTGTGTGTTTTGTAATGTTACTGTTCTTATTGGATACAGAACTGTGTCCCACATGTATTTTGTTCCTATATGTGTGCATTGTTTTACTGCAAAATTAAACTGGTTGTCTGGCTAGACATCCAGAATATAGTATTGATTCTGAACTATATTTATTTAACCCTTATTCTAATCGTTTGAGGACCATTGTTTCTTATACTCAAACTCCAGGCAACAGCAGAAGTTTTTCATCACTGTGAGGTTAGCACTTTGGGCATCCCTCGAGGTCCAACAAGACCACAATCTGTGAGACAGGCCTATGTCATCACGCACACTCATGACTATGTTCGCCATGACAACAAAAATCAGCATCAGGGATCCAGACATTATTACAGTTGGAGCACTCTGGGCAGGTGTGCACGTCCTTCACTATGTGAGGGACTTTTCCATTCCAACATCTTCGCAGCCATAATGCCACCCTGCAGGTAACAGTGTATGTCAAAGGTGTCAAGTGCCTTCTTAAGAGCGCCCCAAATAGGAGGAAAAAGTCACAAGGTGCTAAAGAAACTTCCTTGGCAATCATGTAGCTCTTGATTGTAGATGGAGATTAATATATAAATGAATAGCAAGGCGCCAAGCTTACCCTGACACCGAGGAGAAGGAAGAGCAAGCATTAAGAATCCAACAGAGTCTCTAGCTACAAAGGCTAAAACATCAAGGACAACAATAGTAGCAAATGAGCAATGAATGTGACATAAAATAAGGGGATGAATGTGTTTTGCATCCATCACTGATAAAAGTTTCCTTTTGTAAGATTTGAAGAGGAACTGGGACTCTTACATAGGTTTTCCTAGATACACCACCATCTTGTAAAATGAAGATAGCAAGTCTTGGCTGTTGTGTTGTCAGTCACAATATGGATGGATAGCAATCTGCTTATTCTTACCCCCTTTAAGATGGACCTGGGAAAAGTCGGTCTTTGATCACCTTCCCTTTAGCCAAATGAAACCAGGGAGTCCACATATTGCAGCTGAGAAGATTAAATGTGTAGGCTTCCTGATGGATAAAGATCTTAGTCATCTACTATAAATAAACTTCCTGGTCTCGCTATATGTTTTTCTACTGAGGCTACTTCCTAAGATTTCACCATTTATTTCTAATAACAGAAAAGTGGCTGTCGCTAATGCAGCAATTAACTCTGGGTTAGATTAGGCCACAGCATATTGCCAGGGCTGCCAGGAATAGCAATTCTAAGCTTCAAAAGGTGTAAAACTGTGTGGTTACAGGCTGCATTTGTTTAACATGTGTAAGCAAGACTCTGTCCCTGTATTGAGAAGATACCACTATTGGCTGCTGGTGGGGCGACATAGAACATTCACAACTGTGTGCTTTTGATATACAGTGAGCTGTGTTAAGGACTAATCTATCAAGCAAAATCTGCTAAAGAAAAACAAAATATCAAAATATAAATGCCTGATAATCCAGACCTGTTACATGTTTCCAGGGTCAATTGTGCCAGAATAAGGTAGCGTTTTTTTCTGTGATGGCAACTAGGGGCTTGTGAAACTTGTGTAATCTCCTCATTTGTACTTTCATGAAATTTCTGCAAAATTATGAAACATTTTACAAAATACAAATCGTGAATTTAGTGCTATATTTTAGAGCAAAACGGACACATTTTGTGCTCAAAATAAATAGTGACAGCCACTTGTGTTCTGTTGTTCCCGGGGATATGGTTTTAATGTTTGCAGCGAACAGTCACTGTCAATTTTTACTGTGAATGGCATGTAATTATGCAGCGTGGCATAACGGCAACATTTCAGGAATTTTGATGCAACAAGCAGAATGTGAAATTCCCCAAATTATGCGAATTACAAAGGCGTAATTTACATTTCACACGGGCCTATTGGCAAAGCGATTGTGGAATGGGCTCACAATTTTTCTTAAAATGCAGAATAGCTTTCTGTGTTTTAGACATGCGCTGAAACCTATTTTTTATATAATTATGGGGTAACGAAGATTAATGTATCTTTGATTGCAATATTCAAGTGCCAAGAAGCCTTGGGGTGAATGTCTGTGCTTAAGAAATTCAAGTTCAATAAATCGAGACTGGTCCATGCCTCCTTCCTGAAACAGCGGGCATACGAAGAGGGCCACGTTTGCCCTCCCTCGTTGCATGCTGTACTCCGCTGCTCTGCGGCATCCCTGCTGTTTGACAACTCATGGAACACACCTCCAGGTGACCGTGAGTGCAGAAACATCTGTGCAGTGGGAGCACCCGAGGGTGTGCTAAGCACAGCTGTCTGCCCAAGGCACACGTCGCCAGCACGCCAGTAACTCCTGGGAAGCTCTTCACACTTGGGATTTTTGGGTATGGGTGTAACAGGCATGTTCTTACTTCTCAATCATATCCTCCCTGAAGATGTCTATTGGACTGAGCGTAGGTGTAGCCATGAAGTGATGGGCAGGTATTCTCCTTTCAGAGCTCCCTGCCTGCTCGTTTTCATTGCAGATCACAACAGCTGTGCCTGTCTCCTTTACACATGTACTCACAGATTGAATAACAGCAGTGCAAGGTTCACGTGTGCACAAGACTGCCAGCACAAAACAGAATCTTTCAAATGTCCTCTGCATGTTCTCGCTAAGGAACACATTAAATGAACAGATCCACATTTTTCAAAAAAGGATTATAGTTGGAGCCAATAAATGGGTTAAGATTTCTCCTCAACTAAGACAGCTCCACTTCCTCTCAAGTGCAGAATGCATTCAATACAATGATAATTTTTGAAATATTTTACTACAGTATACTTCAGTAAATAAAGAAAAACTACAACCTATCCACAGGTAATCTACTCAGCAGCCCACCATTACAAACATCAGTGTTATCGTTGGATACCTTTGGGTGCACGGTCATACGCATGGAATAAGCTCCCCTTTCTTAAGATGAACTACAGGAAAAATGCTGAAGTGTAAGACAGTGTTTTATTTCTACACCTTCCCTCAAGCAGCTTTTCGTGTCACTGTGAACCTTATCTTCAATAAGCAAGAGCATGTACACCTCAGGGTAACAGCATCACATAAGAGATGCTAACAAAACATGCAGCCACATTCATTGCCCTTGGGTCGAGAGGCAGAGTAGATGCCTTATCTGTATGTCTCTTACATCAAAGGAAAGTGCACAATACGCGTGGACGAGTTATGCATTTCCTCGCCGCTTGTTGCAGACGCACAGGGTAGAACAAGTACCATCTCCTTTTTTAAGTCATGATTTCCAGTACACGCAGCGTGGGGGCTTACAAAGCACCAGGTCCGCGCAGGGTGGCGTCTACATTTTTTGAAATTTACTCCAATAAAACTAGCTTTACATTTCCAATCATTAAGACATTCACAAAAACCGCCCCAAAAAGTCATAGAATTCCAGGAGTGGTCGAACCTGCAAATCTACGCAGGCAGATTTTCCAGTAGGGCCCTCATTACGAATTGTCTGGAGTAGAAAACCCCGGGCGGATATCCTTTGGGGCAACCATAGGCGCCCAGTATTTTTCGCACCTGGAAATATAAGGTCCACAAGTACCAGAATCAGTGAACTCTGGGTCCAGAGATGTCAGACCTGGTTTCCCAAGTTCATATACCCGCCCGGTTAAGCCGTGGGCAGGGGCAGCTCAGACATCCAGCCTGCCCTTCTTCAGCACCGCGGACAGCAGATCATGCGCTCCATCAGCCTTGTTGTGACTTGGTGATGGTTGGAAGCCTGGCATCAAGTAACAGGAAGTTCGTAATTAGGCTCTAGGTGGAAAATCAATGCATGAATCATGCGAAATGACACCTCTGCACAATTCACTTTTTTCTTTTATTCATACAAAGACATATTTTTGCCGAGGGAGAAACTCCTTCTCCCAACCCTTATTAAAAGTGGAGTCCTTCCCTTCGGTTCTAGAAAGGCACTGAACCCTGAATTACATATGAATAAATCTATGTATGTTACTGTGGCCGTAAACTTCCTGTGAGACATAATGAATGTAGTAACTACCTCAATCTTTCAAGTTTAGGAGTGTTTGCCTTCTTTTGCACAGTGGCCCACAGAGATCATTTCCTTTATGCTGCCTCCAGCACTAAATTTCGAACGATAGAAAATCTGCACTGCTTCGATATTTTTATTTCAGAATAGAGATAATAAAAATACCATATGACATAAACATCGTACCCTACATGTTTTTTAAAAAATAGTTCTATTGGATGTAGATTTTGTTGTTATTAAATGCAAATGGGTGATATTTTTGTAAACGGTATGTAGGACACAATATATTTGTCAGACGATATTTCTGCCACCATATACCGGTATTGTTAGAAATGGGGGTCTCTAATTGGCAGAGGTAGGTAGATACCTTTGTCCAAATAGGGGCCATTGCTTCTAGTCAGGATAAGGGGGATACACTCCTAAAATAACCCCTGCTCACCCCCTTGGTAGCTTGACACGAGCAGACAGACATCTCAGAGGCTGTGTGTAAAGCATTTGTGAACACATCCAGTAATACAGTGAAAACACTACAAATGGACACCACACCAGTTTAGAAAAATAAGTAATCTTTATCTAAACCAAAACAAGACCAAACAACAAAGATTCACAATACAGTATTATAAATATGACTTTCGGATGGTAGAAATAGTTCAGTTTGAGCAAAATTGTAGATGCAACACTTTTCTCACAAAGTACCTGGGATGCGTTACTCAAACAAACACAACGGGCCACAGGGAAGGTGATGTGTTGGTTCCTTACACTCGGGGAAGGTGATGCATCAGTTCCTTGCTTAGGGGGAGGTGATGCGTTGGTTACTTACTGCAGAGCATAGGAGGTGATCCGTTGGTTCCTTACCGAAGAGGAGGTGATGCGTCGGTTTCTTACTACTTTCCCAACTATGCAACAGACTTAGAGCCTCAATGCGATGATCTCGTGATGATGCGAGATCTCTCGCAGCCGCACAGCAGGCCTTGCGTCGAACACGGTGTGGTGATCTCGGACTTCGGTGCACTCGATGCAGCGTGCGGCGATTTCTCAAGCTTCAGCTGGCACTGCAATGGTTTCTTGGTGATTCGTCGGAAACAGATACGGATGCGTCTCCCTTCTATGAAGTTGTGTAGATTTTAAAGCTCCCAGCAGAAAACAGCCTCTAGAGGTCCAGAACAGCAGCAGGCACCTCTTTGCAGATTAGAATTCCCAACGAGGAAATTCAGGGGAGCTGATGGTCCCTGAGACTTCAGAACAGGAGGCAAACTCAGTTTCAAGCCCTTGGAGATCTTCTTTAAAGCAGGTGACAAAGCAAACAGCAAAGTCCTTTTCTCCTTTCCTTGGCAGCAAGCAGCCACTGCAGGCAAACCCCAGACGGCGAACAGCACAGGGGTAGTTTTCCTCCTCAGCTTCTCCGGCTCTTCTCCTTGGCAAAGGTTCCTCTTGATTCCCAGAAGTGATCTAAAAATCTGGGGTCTGTGCCCCTCTTTTTATACACAAAAACCCTTTGTTCCGTGAAGGCAGAGAGTGTCTGTACCCAGCCAAAACCAGTTCTGTCCTCACTGGTGCAGCTTCCAGGCAGGAGGTGGAGACAGCATTGTTGAAGCCAGACCAGGCCCATTCAGGTGAAAGGAAATCTCCCCCCTACTCTAAATGTAGCCCAGGTCTATTCAGTCCAGCCCTGACTCATCAGACCACCTGGAGCCACTGTTCCTCCCCAGCCCCTGTCATCCAAAAGCCAGAAATGCAATACACAAACCTAGCAGAGGCACTCTGGATGGCTAATCTAGAAAATACCTACTGTCTACAAGTGGTATTTTCAAACACAGAATGTAAAAATCACCTTCACTAAAAGATGCATTTTAACATTCTGAGTTCAGGCATACTAAACTTTATTTTCTACCTTGTTCCCAGGCCAGTTATATTTATAACATGCTATAAACAAATGCCCCATTCTGTCCTATGGGAACAGACAGCCTTGCATTAGTGAAAAACAAAATTGGCAGTAATTCACTATCAGGACATGTGACACACATCAGGGCATGTCCTACCTTTGACATACACAGCACCCTGCCCACAGGGGTACCTTGGGCCTACCTTAGAGGTGTCTGACATGTAAGAAAAGTGAAGGTTAGGGCCTGGCAAGTGGGTGCACTTTCCAGGTCGACATGGCAGTACCAGACTGCACACAGGCTCTGCAGTGGCAGGCCAGAGTTACATTTACAGGCTGCTTCTGTGGGTTGCACAATCCTTGCTGCAAGCCCACGAGCAGCATTTGATTTACAGGCCCCAGGCACACACGATGCACTGTACTAGGGACTGACTATTAAATCAAATAGCCAATCATGGAATCACCAATCCATAACAGTAACTTACAAAGGGAGCACTTGCACTTTGGCATTAAACAGCAGTGGAAAAGTGCCCAAAGCATCTAGGAGTTTGACATATAGCAAAAACACAGGAGGCAAAGCCAAAAAATGCAGGGGAGACCCACGTCAATGGTGCCAGGTCTAACAGGTACCATAGCATCTTGTTCACCTAGAAGAGTGCAGATAATTCCACTTATCCTGCATATGCGGACTAGGTTGTGGGATGTATGATTACAATTGATATTTTTACATTAAAAAATGTCCACAGATTGTGAATTATGCCCATAATAGTTGTCTCTGAGATGCGCTGAGGTGGAAATAGGGCAGTTGGTGCATTTTGTGTTATATAATGTTGTGACCTAAAATGCTTTTCAAACGTCCACTATGGATGGTTAAGTCAGGGAAGGGGTTAAACTGTCTGAGCTAAGCTGTGTCAGTAATTTCTGAGAGGGTCCCAAATGTCCTTAGGTGATAGGTTGAAGGGATACAATATCCAAGCCATTCGTCCTTTGTCGGGTCCTGCAATCTATACCAGCACATGGCCACACTCCACTTGGCCAGTAATAATACCAAGCAACATATCTACGGATGTGGAGAGGGACCATTTTAACATAGGCGAGAAGGTGGTCTGCAGTTAATCTGAGGCCTGTCAGGTCCTTGAGTATACAGAAGATCTCTTCCAATATTGAATAATGGAAAAGCATATCCAGGCTAGATGGAAAAATCTGCCCTGTCTGCCGTCTCGGGCAGTTATGGGATCTGGAGGGATTGACCCTATGTTTTTTAGCAGCCTTGATATAGTCTCGATATATGCACTTCAAGTGTAAAAGTTTATGACAACAATCAATTAAAATTGATCCTATTTGTGTACAGCAGTATGTCCACTTGGTTGCTGGTATCTCGCCCCAAGGTCCCTTTCCCAGAGATGAAGAAGTGAGTCCCCAACGTGGAGTCCAATCATCATCGCATAGAGCCAAGAAACCTACCTAATCGCAATGAAGGACTTAACTATTTGCGTCAGAGGGGTCATTTCCTGTGGTTCTTTTGAGAATCCTGGTATATTCTCCTGAGCCATTTGCTAAAGTCTCATGTATGTGTAGACGGCTAGGGGTGACCAATCACTGTGATGTAGCAATTGATCATGAGACAAAATAGATTGTTGGGGTATATGTGGCCGAGCTCTGTGAGCCCCTCATTCAGCAGTAGACGTTGAACTCAAAGTTCTTTTGTCAAGAGTGGCGGAGATTATCTGAAGGTCAAACAGATGGGGAGTACAAAAAAAGGGATCCTGCAGTATTTTGCATCCTCATCCAGGCCCAGGACAAGACAGCAGTGGTGACAATCTTGGTTTTGGGATGAGGAAGAGGCCCATCAATAACAAGGATGCCAAGGGGGTTGCCATATTTTGCTCTTTTATCAGAACAGTACATGGTAGTCTGTGATCTGGGTGGTACCAACATCAAATAAAATGTCTCTAGACCGCTGAAAAAGAAGTCTATAAATCTGGGACGTAAAAACCTGCCCTCTCACATAATAGCATAAAAGTCTCCAAAGGGATCCTGGGCTGCTTGTCCCCCCAGATCAATCTAATAGAGAGCGCCAGTATAGAGTGGAAAATGGTTTTGTTTAAGATGTTGGGAATATTTAGAAACAAATACAAAAGTTTGGGGAGGGCGATCATCTGAATGAGTGCCACTCACCCAGCCAGATACTGCAGCAGTTTTAACCAGGCTTGTTGTTGCAGCTTGACCACCGCTGTGCAGTAATTCAGCTGTTTCTAATAAAGTATATGCCCAGCTGCTTGACAGAATCAATGACCCAATGGATAGGATAGTCCAACTCCAGGTCTTGCATGTTGTCCATCAATGGGAATAGTTCAGTCTTGTGCCAACTGATTTGAATCCCAGAGTATTTATCAGAGCCTACGATCTCATGGATTAATAGGGACACATTGTCCTCTGGGTGACTGACAAATAGGAGAACATCATCAGCGTACATAGATAACAACATAAATCTCTGTAAATAAGAGTCTTGCAGTGTCCTAGCCAAAGGTTCCATGGTGGGTACGAACACGAAGGGCGATATGGGACAACCCTGTCTCGTGCCTCCGGAGACTAGGAAGGAGTAAGAAGTCAAGCCATTTATCCACACTGTGCCTGTTGGAATGGAAAAGAGAAGTTGTATTGGGTCTAGCAACCTATTCAGTATGATGAAGCATTTCAGCACCACCACCAGGAAGGGCCATTCAAAGGAATTAAAATCTTTTTCGGCTTCTAGAAAGGCCGCCAACACTTTCGACTCAGGGTTGAGCTGCTGCAAAAGGGTGAACACTATCCTAACGTTTATGGAAGTGGACCTATGAGGAGCAAAGTCGGACTGCGCTGGGAATACCATCCATTCCATCAACAGCGATAACCTGGTAGCTATACCCATGGCCAGTATTTTATTGTCTAGGTTCAATAACCATAAGGGCATGATATGATGCACATTTAGACCTGTTCCTGCCAGGTTTAGGAAGTAAAGTGATGATCACCTCAAGCAGTGTCAGAGACAGTACACCTGTCTTCAGTGCCTCCTCATAGACCTGTAGGAGGTATGGAATCAACAGATTTTTAAACGCCTTGTAGAACTGCGACGTGAACCCAACAAGATTGTCACTAGCAGCTAAGATTTCAACTTGGGTGATGGGTGAATCTAGGGGCAGTAGATGGCTTTGATCTAACCATACCAAAGCTACTTCATTAAGATATGCCACTATTTGATCAAAAATGACAGCAATACGGGACGCATAGAGGTCTGCATAATAGGAGCTAAGGTGATGAGTATCTTCTCACTAGAAGTTTGCTCCGTCCAGTCAGGCATGCTGATTCTTAAAATATGGTTTTGATGACGATCCCTCCGCAATCGCATGGCCAGAGTGCACCCCGGTCGCTCCCCCTTCCTATATCTATGAGCCTGCTCAGATCTGCTCATGTAATGGACCTCTTTGTATGCAAATTAGTTATATTGAAGTAAAAGTTAATATAAGCACTCGAGAAGGTGTGCCTGTGGATCGTCCACCAGCTAGCCTTATAGATCTCTAATATTATCTTCAAAGAGCTGCAACTGTCTCTGGATGTCTCTAAGGATTCCATTGTGTTTGGCAATTGATATTCCTTGTATGTATACCTTGAAGGACTCCATAGGGTGGCCACAGACAACACAAAATCCTCGTTGAGCTCAAAATCTTCTAGGATGGAGGTTTTAATCACATTTCGGAATACAGTGTTGTGCAAGGTATTGGGTGGGAACTTCCAGGATAAATTAGCCAGGATCGACTGGGGCATATTGATCTGTATTTCCACCGGTGAGTTATTGGACAGTGTGCAAGGGCAATGCAAAATGTCCCCTACCCAGTAGTTTGCATCCCGGGTCATTAACCAGAGGTCAATTTATGAGAAATAATTGTGGGACGGAATAAAAGGAAAACGCAATTGGAGCACATATCCAGAATGACAATGTGTGCCTCAGCTGCCCATGAATGTCTGCGGTTATGTCCACTGGAGTGGTCTAGAGTGGGATTAAGGACCAAATTAAAATCACCTCCCCAGATAACCATTGTGGTATCGAAGCATCTCAAGACAGTATGTATGTCTTAGAAAAAATCCAGACAGTTGACATTTGGGGCATAGGTATTAAGAAGCAATAATTTCTGGCCATGTAATGTTCTATCAAGTAGAACAAATCTCCCGTCCTGGTCTGTAAAACATTGCTAAAGTGTAAAATCGATATGTTTGCAAATGAGTATGGAGATCCCCCCTAGTGTAAGAGCTAAATGATGAGAAATACTGATGAACGCTCCATGTTCTGTCCAGAACAGCAGTGCACATTGGTGCATAATATTTTCTGGAGCACAGCAAAGTCTATGTGATGGTGTTCTAGGTTTGTGAGGACACATCGGACTTTGCTTACGCTATGGATGCCTCAGATGTTCCAGGATAACAGTTTTAGCATCTGACTAGCTGGCGAAATAAAAAAACAGCAATAATGTGGATTGGGCTGTGGAAGGCAGATTAATGCTAGTGATAGTGCTGTCTTGAAGTGTACTGCTAGAAAACCAAAGGAATGTTATTGTACTTTCTAACTCGCCCTGCCCCTCCTGCATTGAGTATCCAAACTATCAGTGCCAAGAAGCCCAAAAACTTAACGCCCAAAACCCTGTTTGGTAAACATCTGGTGATGCACACCTAGCGCTTTGCCTAGTGGCAACTATCATCGCTCGATTAAAGGATTACGTGTGCCACCTAATCGGAAGCACAAAGAACCACACATACTGTGGCCAGCTGCAATTGTAAATTGGAAAGTAGTGTGATTACCTGGGCACTGTAAGATGATTCCGGAAGCTCATAGGAACACTAAACCAGTGGTATATATAATAATAAAAAAAATACAAAGGTCTTTTCCACAAAAACTCTATATCACTCATGTGTGCTGGTGGACTGGGAGGCCTACTATTCGTGTAGCACGGTGAGAATCTGAGGTGGGCCAATGAGAACCAAGCAAGTATTTGCATGTCTGCATAGCCTCCATCACCATGGAGAAGATCTGCAGTCCGCCATCGAGTTCCAACTGCAAACATACTGGAGCTAATATAGCATATTTTATGCCCTTAGAGTGTAGCATGATACTGATTAATTTATGTCAGGCTTCCTGCACAGCCAGGGTGAAGTCTGGGTAGATGGATATCTCCAGCCTCTGATACTGCAGGGGGCACCTCTCTCTGGCACTGTGGAACACAGTATCCTGGTCCCTATAATTGAGGAAACATACAGTAAGGAGTCTACCAGGGCCTCCAGTTGGAGGCTTTGGTCCCAATGAGCTGTTTGCCTTTCAGACTATGATGGCCATATAAAACGACTACCTGCCAAATAGGTCAGACAACAATGTTTCCACAAAAACATTGGGCGTCCCATGTTTGTTAATTTAGGTACCCCCATGATCTGGACATCAATACGACAGGAGTAGGCCTCTAGGTCTTCGTACTTCTCAGCCACCGTTACAATTTTTTTGCGAGCCTGGAGACCTCCTAGGCTGCCGCAGCAGCATTGACCTCGATATCAGAGATCCTCCTCTCAGCGCCATAAAGGCACAGAGTCAATAAAGGCTGGTCATAGCCTAGCCTAGCCAAGGAGGCTGGTCCCAGTATCTAGCTGGCAGTCAATTGAAGCCAGCCTGGCTTTTAGGTCAAGTAGTAGTAGTACCTCAGTGTAACCCCTGGTCCAGTTACATAATCTTTCCCACCAGCCCGCCAGTGGTGAACAAGTGTTCTCTGGGTGCACTTCTTTCAAAAGTAACCCTGCTTTGATTCTTTTGGTTGGCCTTGCCCACTGTTTCAAATAATAAAATGCTCAGACAAATCTCACAGTGGAAATGGTAAAGAAAAGGAAGCTATCACCACCAAAACCGCAGGTACAGACACAGCAATAGGGTTGGATTGGTCCCAGTAGGTGTTGCAGAGTTGCCCATTGGGGAGCGTAGATTTCAGGGACCTTGGGGCATATGTATCAGCAGATTCATCAATGGCTGCAACCGTTAATCAATAACTCAAGGTATGTGGCACTAGGGGTCCAGGTTTATTTATAGGCAATCCTACTGGCCATAAATCACACTCCTCAAGACATGGGCAGCGCAGCTCTTCACAAGCCCAGATCTGTGACTGGGGGTGAATGTTTTGCCAATGTGCAACATTCCGTCCATCATCTTGTGTGTTTTGCTGTTCGCCCTATGTGGGAAGGGTATGCCCAGACGTGGGTCCCGTGCTCACTACGCCACTGGAGTCAAGCTATCCTGCCTGAAGAGGGGTGACACCCCGAAACTGGTCCTAGGATGATTGATTCCGGTCCAGGGAAGACATGGCTTGGCAGTTTGGGCTGGACTGTTCCCATGAGGCACAGGGTGAAGACTGATTTGCATATGGCCATGTCTGAACTGGGGTGGCGTGGTGAGCAAAAAAACGATGGATTAAACCCAGATCTGTGATTGGGGGTGAATGTTTTGCCAATGTGCAACATTCCGTCCATCATCTTGTGTGTTTTGCTGTTCACCCTTTGTGGGAAGGGTATGCCCAGATGTGGGTCCCATGCTCACTATGCCACTGGAGTCAAGCTATCCTGGCTGAAGAGGGGTGAAACCCTGAAACTGGTCCTAGGATGCTTGATTCCGGTCCAGGGAAGACATGGCTTGACAGTTCGGGCTGGACTGTTCCCATGAGGCACAGGGTCAAGACTGATTTGCATATGGCCATGTCTGAACTGGGGTGGCGTGGTGAGCAAAAAAAGTTGGATTAAACCCAGACCTGTGACTGGGGGTGAATGTTTTGCCAATGTGCAACATTCCGTCCATCATCTTGTGTGTTTTGCTGCTCGCCCTATGTGGGAAGGGTATGCCCAGACGTGGGTCCCGTGCTCACTACGCCACTGGAGTCAAGCTATCCTGGCTGAAGAGGGGTGAAACCCCGAAACTGGTCCTAGGATGCTTGATTCCGGTCCAGGGACGACATGGCTTGGCAGATCGGGCTGGAATGTTCCCATGAGGCACAGGGTCAAGACTGATTTGCATATGGCCATGTCTGAACTGGGGTGGCGTGGTGAGCAAAAAAACGATGGATTAAACCCAGATCTGTGACTGGGGGTGAATGTTTTGCCAATGTGCAACATTCCGTCCATCATCTTGTGTGTTTTGCTCCTCACAAATGGCAGTGGCACAGGATGCCAAGAGTAGCCTCCGAACACCTTGTCAAAATCCACCTGTCTGGCCATGTAACTGCTGGTCCAGAGAGGGAAGATATGGATGTAGTTAGGGCCGCCATGAATATTATGTGTGCCCCCACGGCCCCCTGCAGCTGCTCAACTCGGCTAATGTCTGGCACGGCGGCCTCCTGCGGCCTCTGTCGCGGTTGGATTTCTGAGGCCTGCTCGTACGTTAACTTAAGGCTTGAGCTCACAACGAGGGCTTCGCCGCTGGCAGGGGGGCCCAAGTGAGCCCAGGTTGAATTGTTTGTATACACGGGCCCGCAAGCCAGTGCCGTTGTGTTCCGGTCCATGGGACACCACCAGATAGAGCACATGATTGCTTAGGTGAATGAGGAGCTCAGGTGAGCACTGCCATCTTAGCTGCATGTCAGGCCACAACCCAAGAAGAGAAGCAAACTTTTAATTCAGAGAATAAGTACAAGTGATCCTAATAGAGTGGAAAGAGGAAGACAGCCCAAATGAAGGCTCAGTTTGAAGGGCCACCAACCTAGGATAGAGGTTCCAACATGGGCAGTACTGAGAAATTATTTTCTTGACAAACGAGATGAACAGCGGAATAGGGCTTTTTGCAGGATGTGCATAGATGTAAACGCTATGGAGGCCTGCACAGGAGAGAAAACTTGCTAGTGATGAAAAAAAGGAAGAATCACTTTTTACTTTGGTAGACCCTCATCCACTCTTGTAGTGGCATGCTTTATCATCGGGTCTCATCCTGGTCCCTAAAAACCAGTATGGGCTCAACCGTATTTCAGGGAGCACTTTGAATATTTTTCATAGCTGCGGTACCTGAAAAGATAAAAATACCACGAACCAACCTTGGTGTCCCTTTATTAACGTTTGTTTGGGTACAGTTAAAACTTACATCAGAGTGGGGGGGTTAAGGATGTTATGGTCCTATTACCCTAAACTACAAGTCTGACTACTAGTAAACAAAGTGCTCCCTGAAATATAGTTGAGCCCACCCAAATGATGAAGCATTTCACTACTAGAGTGGATGAGGTACCACCAAAGAAAAAAAGGATTCTTCCTTTTTTCATTAGTAGCAAGGCTTCTTTCATGAAGTGAATTTGTAGCCTAGGCAAGGGATGCCACTTTGTGATCTTTGGGTCAAATAGGGAGACTGTATTTGCCTGCATATTGAAGTTCTCTCTTCCCTTCCTAGGAGTGGGACCCAGGTGGATTCTTCTGCATGGTGTTTGGTTTGTAAGGCCCAGCACAGGAAGCCAATAAATGGATTTCATCATTTTTGGGAAATGGATAAAATGAGAGGAATTATTGATTAGGCAAGCTTCTTGATTGTGCATTACATGATATATTGAAAATGGATATACAGGAAGGCCAATGTACAATGAGTAAGCCAGACCTAAAATACCAGGCCAATTTTCATTGTGAATGCTTATTCCTTATGGTACTAGGCCACGAGTAAGTTCCTTGTTTGGTACTTACGATGCCTCTGGTAAGATTGCTTTTAGGTCTCGCCTACGCAGCGTGCAAGCGTTGCTTTGGAGTGACATCTTGGAATCACTCCGGGCTTTTGTGGAAACTCATGCATGTTCTGCACTGTTTCCAATGAGCCCACGTGCATGTGCGGCGTTTGCCATGCGGGAGCGAGCAGCGGCGCCATCTGTTTGCAATTATCGCGCTCGCGATTTGGAAACAGATGGCATCCCTGCTCACTCCCACAGGGCAAACACTGTGCATGCACTGAGCCTCGAAGCCGCATGTGCGCTATCTTCGTGTTAACAGTTTGTTTCTTCTTGAATTATGCCCCTCTCTCGATTTCTGTCTGCCTCCACTTGACATTACTTTCCAAACAATGTTGCTCTGGCGGAGCCTGGTCCACCAAAGGTGCCTTGTTTACAAGTGACATCACCAGTGGTTTGGGGCCCAGCTGTGACCATGGGCCACGGTTGAAGGGTGACTCAGTACCGGCTCCATGTGTTGTCTGTGCCCTGCACTGGGACAGGCCGAAGTGCAGATGGGGCAAAGGGCAGTGTCTGCACCCTGCTGACAGGTGCTGTGGTTGTCGCGTAACACATCTTGTGTACATGGCACATGCCAGTGTGCAAGATCACCCGGGCCGCAGATTGTGCTTCAGAATAAGGGAGAACTGTATGTGCCTACTGAACTTCAGGAAAACATTAAACGCACGGCGAACGTCACTGCTACTGCCAAAAAAACAGGGATATCCTATCTTAAATGGGACATTACGTGTTATAGTAATTTCATTGCCTTAGAAGTGCCTGTCTCGTTGATACATCCCTAGTCACTTTCTCAGATGGCCACTTTCTCAGACATGGCAGGCGGTGCCTGGGCCAATAGGAGTGGAGGGACTGCTGGCTCGCAGACGCTTTTCACATTTCTATTGTGTGCTGTGTTTACTTATTTTGTGCTGTGCTTGCTGCCCCCGCAGTCAAGATACAGATCTGCCCATTCGAGGGAGCACATTCGGGCAGTTTATCTTCTGACAGTCTGGCACTTTAAATCAATCAACACCCCCTGCCCCCTCCCCCCCCCTCTAACCTCCCTGAACAGACACTACTGCTCAGGGCGAGGGCCACTATTCCAACATCCAAAACAAACTCAGCTGACAGTGTACTACTGCATGCTAGCTGGTACTGCCTCTGTTCATGCCTTAGCGCTAGTTCTTTTTTTGTATTTTGACGCTTGTTTTCATTTTTTGTGCTTACGGTTTGATTGAGTGCAACGCTGTTGTTGTCGCTTCAGTTGAGCTGAACAAGTTTCCTCTCGCCTTGGGTTGCTTTGTGTCATGTTTAAATCCGCCCATTTAAGGTTTGCCAACAGGCCCTATACTATCAGTGTTCCTCTCAACAACTCCTTCTTCAGCAAATAGCAATGAGACCCGAAAGCCCATCCTTATAGCTGAAAATCAAAACTGCAAGTCCCAGAATCCTTGCTACCAATGCTTAGGTACCGGAGCTGACTGAAGGTGCTCCAGCTGGCAAAGGGGCCGCCCTGATCCAGGCTGTACCTCCTTTACTGGTGCTGACCGTCTCACTCTACAATTCTGCCGGCCCCCTTCAATCACAAAGCAATCATTGCCTGACAACATCTGGAACCTCGTCCAGTTTCAGGTCTTTGCCACTGCAGGCTCCGTAACACTGGAACAGCTTTCAACTCAACATAACCTGTGCGTCTCCCCAGAGCATCTTTAAAATAGCCCTGAAACACCATCTCAAGCTGAAGAATCTCCCTGGCACCACTGTCCGCTACATGCAGACTGCATCATCACCCCTCACTGAGCTTGTTTTGTTAGATACTCAGCACTCATACATCACCACCTCACCACCAGCGCAGCACCACCTCAACATCAGCGCAGCGCCAACTCAGCACTAGCACAGCACCACGTCACCACCAGCGTGCCTTGGCATCTCGCCTTTGGGACCTAATAAGTGTTTAGTTATCCAGCACAATATCCTTCGTTCAACATCAACTGTTGCATGGCTAAACACTTATAAGGTCCCAAAGGCGAGACCTATTGGCTATGCCAATGCTTGTGTTTGTGCCTTATTTACTGGCATTTCAAAGCACGCTGTGTGCAACATGCACTAATTAGTCATGGTACACATTAATGTCCGTAAATTACCCACACGTGTGTTTTGCTGTGAGTCGAAGGCGTCCTTTTCACTTTGTGCATTTCTGCTCCTACAATGAAAATTATTATGTGAATCGGCCAATACATTCTCTGTCATCCCAGTAAAGTAATATTTAATTTCAATTTCAACGGTGAATACATAGACAACCTTTCTACCTTTAATGCACATACATCATGCCCCGGGTACAAATGCAAACACCCTTTCTGTATAATGAGTGCGATTGCAGACTGGCGTAGCCAGGGAACGAAAGCATCCCTTAATTACATTTGAATTATTGCAGCCATCCATCAGTTTCAATGTAATTAATGCAGTGGTGGTGCTGTTTGAGCGCTTCTGTGTGCCGGACCAGCAGCTTCAGGCGCATGGTCTCCCTCCACATGAAATAAAAGGGGGGACAAACGGACTGGTTCCACTGGGACTCACTTTTAGAACGCTATGTGCATTTCCGAGAATGACCATTCCTGCTAGGACGACTAACAGACCGACGTCTGCTATATATTGAGGTCAGTGACGCCGTAGACTGAACGCCCGAGCAATCCCATTTAGAACTGGCATTTACACAACTCCCACATCTCTCGTATTCGTTCCAGCTCAGGAACGTTTCGAAGGAAAAATTAGTGGGGAGGCGAGATTGCTTCACAGGAGAAGACGGGATGCGTGGGCCCATTTGTATATAGGAATCTTTAGCCGTTGTTGCCAAGCAACCGATGCATTGAGCTTCTGGAAGATCTACTACGTCAGCCTAAATGCACTGGACTACAGGTACCGCCGTGCACTGTTGCCCTGCGTTCTAACCTCAAGGGAGGCGCAAGGGATCTTCTTCGGACACTCCACCGATATCTGCACTTGCTCCTTGAACCCACAGCCATGAAAACTCTCCCAAGGGGAGCGCAGGCCCTGTTCTGATATGGGGTGAGCGACGCAGTGGCCCACTCAAAGCCCCGAGTAAGCTAATTCAGATGCTTAGCTCACCACACTCCTCGCCATATTGCATTGTTATGGCATAGCCACGATATTTTTATTGTTGTGCGTGTTTTCCTCTTACATTTTTCATTTTTATTTAGTAGTTAATGGAGCAATCTGGCTTTCGAGTGTCGCAGCTCTTGAGCACATCTGCTCTCGTTCCGCGCCGTCCCCACCTTAGCGGTGGGACCCGGCGGTTACGAGGAGATTTACTGCTGCTCGAGCTCCCCGTCAGTGCCAGCTGTGCCGTCCCCGCTCCTGCTCTCAGTCTCAGGACGGCGGAGATGGGAAGGGGCGGGCTCCCCTGTGTGTCGTTATATTCAAACCTGCGATTAGCCGCCCACGGTAAACTGACTCTCCGAGGGCCCAACGGGATCCTCGCTTGGAAGAAGCTACGGAAAGGAGGCGGATGACACTATGGTGCTTTCAGCCGCGTTCCTCTCTTTGGTCAACGATGTTTTGAATCAGGGGGTCCTACATAGGTTCTGGGGTTCGAAACCATGGCAGAGTTTCAGGAACTGATGACTATGAATATATTTCAAACTGGATTAATTGTATGTAAATGTACTTTACCTGAATATTCAGAAAATATGGAATGGGACTACCGCTTCTGGACCTGTGTGGCAGTCCTTGAATCAAAACAAAGACAATGACGCTATTTGAAAACTCTGCACTTGTGCGCTTTGTGTGGATGCAAACGGTGGAATAGAATGCAGCATAGGCCATTTCCGGGAGAAAGAGATTTTTGGAAGCACTCTACCCATCATCTTTGTGTTTTCCCCATTGTGATGCCTTCCGTTTGGCAGGTGTGACAGACAAAAATCCCCTGCTTACTGTGCAAGAGGAGTCAAGCTTAACCTCCCTATCAAGGCCTAACTAGGTTTAAACTGGTTTAGGGGTCCATTGCTGTCCTCTTCAGAGGGGACTGGCCTGACAGAGTGGGCTGGATAGATCCAGTTGGAGCAGGGGCGAATAGGATTTTCATATAGCTTGTCTCTGTATGTAGGGGCAGAGTGGGTGAACCTTGATGGACTTGAATGAGGCCTGGAGTAATTGCCTATGACTGAGATGTTTTTATTTTTTTTGCAAGCATTCCACATGTCACATTTTTGTTTGCTAAGCGAACATTAACATCAACAACGAGAAACCTTTACTAAACAACCACAAATATATCAGCCAACAAAAACTACCAACTGCAAGGAATTCTATTTAAAGTGGCTACATAGGCCTACACAATTTACTCTATAGCATAGTGAGCAGGTGTGTAGGCATGTAGACCCGCAGGGTTAATTGAAGGGCCAGGTCTTCAGCCTCTTTCAAGTTTTGGGTGTTATGTAGGAAAAAAACCTCCTACTTTGCTTCTGTGAATGAGGGGAGTTCATGCAGATGAGTGAGGCAGAGAGTAGGTATCTGGCAGACTTGTGAAAGGGACTGCAGTTGTTCAGGTATGCTGGTTCGATGTTGAGTAGGACTTTGTATATGTGTTTGAGAAGTTTGTATTGGCTACGCTTGTTAATGGGTAGCCAGTGAAGCACCCTGAGATGTGTTGTGATGTAGGTGCAGCATAGGAGGTCAAATTTGAGTCTTGCAGCAGCTTTCTGGATGGTCTGAAGTTTGTGCCGGAGATGCTTGTAGGGTGCATTGCTGTAGTCGAGCCTGCTTGTGATGAGTGCTTGTGTGACTGTCCGCCTGGAGTTCTGCGGCAGCCACTTGAAGATCTTGCGTAGCATGCGTGGGATGTGGAAGCAGGAGGTGCTCACTGCTTTGACTTGTGCCGTAATGTTTAGATTGTCATCTAGGATCATTTCCAGATTTCTTGCATGGGTCTTGGTGTAGGTCCTTGCTTCAATAGCCACCAAGTCAAGTCCTATGGGGAGGTATGATTTCCGAAGGTCAATACTTCCATCTTGTTGGAATTGAGCTTTAGGTAGTTTGTCCTAATCCAATCTGCTACCATGGTCATTTAGTTGGTTACGTTGGTTCTGGCGGTGGTAGTCTGGTCCTCCAGGGAGGGGATGTCACCAGCGTAGGAGATGATGGTGATGGTTTGAGATCAGATGATGTTGGCTAGCGGTGTCATGTACACGTTAACTGGGTGGGGTTGAGAGGGGGCCTGGGGACTCTGCAGATCAGGTTTTTGATCCCTGAAGTGGAGGGTGGCAATCTGACCCTTTGAATTCTTCCTAAGAGGAAGGAGCAGATCCAGTTTAGTTCGGATCCTTGAAAGCCTATCTCGTGGATTCTTCTGATGCGAATATTGTGGGACACCATGTTGAATGCCACAGAGAAGTTGAGCATTATGGGGGCCACTGTTTCTTCTCAGTCTAGGTTGGTTAGGATGTCATCAGTCGCCCCGATGAGTGCTGTTTTTCGTGCTGTGGGTCTTTCTGAATCCTGATTGGGTGTTGTCCAGCTGGTGGTGGCGCTCGAGGTGGGTTTAGAGTTACTTGTTGATGGCTTTTTCAATCACTTTGGCTGTGTAGGGGAGCAGAGAGATAGGTCAGAAGTTATTTAGTTGGTTCAGGTCATCTGATGGATTCTTGAGGAGGGTGTTGACTTTTGCATGTTTCCAGTCATCCTGGAAAGTGGCTGAGGTGATGGAGGTGTTCATGATGGAGTATGGTGCTGATTGGTGATGTTCCCAGGTTGTAGACATGGTGGGGGAACGGATCCGTTGGGGCCCCTGAGTGCATGGTCTGCATGATTGTTACTGTTTTGCCCCTGGTGAGGGTTGTCCATTTGGTCAGGTGGCCATCTAGGTTGGTGGTGGGTAGGTTGGCTATGAGTTTGCTAGGGTCACATTGATCCGTGAAGTTGCTGTAGATATTTGTGATTTCGCTGTGGAAGAAGTTTGGTAGGTCGTCGCAGAGTTCTGTAGAGGGGATTATGTCATAATGGAGGCTTAGGAGTGGTGAATTTCTTTGTGATCAAGATCTCTTTACAAATGTTTGAGCTTTCTTCGATGCATTCAGCTAACACTCTCTTCTTGGTATCTCTCAGTTGCTAGTGGTAGCGTCTGAGTTCAGCTTTGTAGAAGGTTTAAGCTATGTTTTCGTGGCTGGCTATACATTTCCTTTTTATCTGTTTACAGTGCTGTTTTGTGTCTCCAAGGTTCCGTTTGTACCAGCTGGCTTGCTTGTTGGATCTGCGTTGCTTGTTATGTTTGGTGGGTGCGGAGGAGTCTGCACAGTTCTTAATCCAGTCATTAAAGTTGGTGATGTCCTTGTTGTGGTTGTCTGTGGGGTTAGGTTGATCAATGCTGAGCCAGCCTGCTTCTGAGATTTTGCCCGTTCTTCATCTTGGTAGGCTGATACTGGTGGGTAATCCAGGTCCAGATTGGCTACCCTCAGACATGTTTAAAGGTAATATCGTATTGTGGGCCCCTATGTTGACTAATGTCCTTAACGCTAGTCTAGTGACCGCCCCTCCAAAGTACTGGTCCCACTCAACCATTGTTCCTAATTTAAAAAGGGCTCGAAAAATGACCCCCACTGATATCGCTCTATCTCATTGATTAATTACATTGCGAAGACCAGGGGTCGAATTCTGTTGGACTATTTGCAGCTTTGGGCCAAGGAACGTAACATACTTTTGGATCTCTAATTCGGCTTCCGCTCTGGCCTTGGCACAGTCGAGCAATCCTTAAATCTATATCTGCTAATAGCCGAATACACCGTGGCGAAGCGTGGCAAGTTGTATCTGGCTTTTATGACCTTGAGTTCTGCGTTCGACTCTGTAAACAGATCCAAATTGTAGGACATCGTGGTTGATATGGGGGTTGATCTCTACATCGTTACCTTTCTTAGAGATCTGCACAATGATGTCACTGCCAGTGTAAGGCATTGTCCAGGCAGGGAACCCACACAATATTTTAGCCTGACTAGGGGTGTATGCCAGGGCTGTGTCCTGGCCCCTTTTCTGTTTTCCATTTACATAACCAGCCAGGAGGATAAACTGGTTAATCTCAGGGTTGACTGCCCTTGTGAAGGTGCTCTGAGTATTCCCACTCTAATGTACGTGGACGATACAGTCCTAATTGCTGGGACTGCAAACAGTCTAAACCTTCTGCTTGATGGTTTCTGTGAGTTTATGACCAGCTTAGATCTTGTGGTCAACCAAAACAAGACCCACATAATGATTTTTAGGGAAGTAAGAAGGATAATGTTTCCTTTGTAGTGAACAGCAAGAAGGTTGGCTCTGTACCCACCTTTACCTACCTTGGCATCCCCTTTGACACTCAACTCTCATGGGGACCGCTGAAGACTAGTAGAGCTGCTGTCTTCTCCAAATCAGTGGAGACTGTCCTTAATTTTGCCCATAAATGTGGTCAGAAACCAATAAAGGAACTCTCGACAGTGTACAAACCCACATGCTGTGCTATTGCTTCTTATGGGGCAGGGATGTGGGGCATTAAAGATCACGTGGCCCTGGGAAAAACAGAGAACAGTTTCATTAAGAAATTGCTAGCTGTCCCCCAAAGCACTAGTTACTTTGTTTGCCACATGGAGGTAGGGATTGGCTATATCAACGGCCTTATTAACATTCAACCCCTCTTTTTGTGGCTTAGAATCTAGACCAAAAGCCAGACATCTTTCAATAGGGCTGTGCTTGCAGACTGCTTAACACTCAACCACTGTTCAAGTATTCCTTGGTTGAAGTATATACAGAACTTGAGTCACAGGATGGGACAGGAGGACTTGTTTACTTCTCTAGCACTGTTTCAGCTACCTCCATTGGGACGTTGAAGTATGCGTTTCTAGAGGGATGTGTGGAGAATAAAATGCAGTGTGCTGCAGACAAACCAACGGTCCAGTCCTATATGGGAAATTCCTGTGCCTTACTTATTATAGGTGGGAGACTTACATCACACATTTTTATTGATGAGGCTTAGGCTTTGCACGGTGCAGGTTCTTGCTGCTTTTCCATCACAAGGCATTTATTTTTCACAACTTCCTTTATGCCCATGTGATGACCTATCCCCAAAGACTCTCTACATTTTATTCTATTCTGTAAATTTGTTGAGTAAACGCTATTTGCTGCCCAACTTAAGGGCGGCCAACATTTGTTACTGTAGAGTCGCTTTTAATTATCTGCAAACCTTACCCACATCAAAATCTGCTTCTCCTCTGCTACTTATATTGATCCTGCTATTAAGCAATGGGCTACAGTTCTTATATAATGCTTTATGAATCTTAAGTGTTTTTTATGGAGTTTATTTTATTTTTATGATAAATCACTGTGTTTTTAATTGTAGTATTGACTGTTCTTAATATGATTGATTTTCTGCCATGATGAGTTTTTCTTTTATGACTTCTTCTGAGGTTTTGGTTCTTTTGGTTTCATCTGAGCTTTGTGAAATTTATTTGACGATTGCTGCTGTATGACTATCTATTGCTACAAGCTGCAATTACTATTTTAATGTTTTAATTATACATATTGCTCTGCACTGTGCACTTTTATGGTTCAAACAAGTCAAAATAAATTTGTTTTTGGATTGGGTAGGTGCGTTGTTGCTTCCTAGCCTGACAATCTGGGAATATCGCCTAAAGTATCTAAGGAAGTAAGAAACCTCGGAATTACCATGGAATCCTAGCTATCAATGAATGCCCAAGTGGATGAACTAGCAAGATCAAACGTCATTGTTATAAAAACTCTGCGATGCATCTTCCACAACCTGGGATTTCCACACAAGGTCCAAGCTACTATCTCTCTTGTACTGTCCAAACTCATTTACGCCAATAGCCTCGACCACAGAACATCTTTAACAAGTATGAAAAGACTATAGCACATTCAGAACTCTGATGCCAGACGACTCCTACATGTAAAGCCACAAGCCCACATCTCCCCTAACTTGTATATAGCTCACAGCATAAATAAGTTAATTTTTATCATAACTATGTATCTACAATTGCCTCACTAATGAATTATTAAAAGGATTAAAACATTTTTATTACTTAAAGTACAGCAACACTTGAAAGTCTTAGTTTATCAAATACAACTTAAATGTAGATATATCACCTTGCTTATACATATATACCTTCCATTTAATTATGTATCGTTATATTTATTACTTTACTCCTAATTCAACATCTCCAATCACTACCCTATATCTCACCCTGCACCTCTCTCAATATATCCTCTACATATTTACCTTCTATGTACTTAACTATCTTTATATGTATTACTATACTACTAATTCAGCATCTCCAGTCCACTACCCTATTTCTCACCCTATACCTCTCTCAATAAATCCTCTACCTCCACTCTATGACTCATCCCAATCTCACTCTACTACTCTCTCCAATGCTCTACCCTATTTTTCTCCCTATACCTCTCTCAATATATCTTGTACCTCCACTGTCTGTCTCATTCCGAATCCCATTCTACTACTATGATCCCTTTCTATATTTTTCCCTCCTCTACTGCTCCTTGCATCATTTCGAACCTCTTTTACTATTCAGACCTCCCAAACAAGCCTTTCTTAACCTGTCCCTCATGTATACCTCCTAGACTCATCCAATACCTCATCTTTCTCCCTAAACTACTTCAAGAGGCTCTCCCCTCTCCATCCCTCCTTTACTCATCCTAAACCTCCTCCTATTGCTATGATCTCCAAATATACACTTTCTTGACCCTTACCTCTTCTATCCCTCCACTATCTTTTTCAATCCAATTAACAGACTCACATATCCACCACTTAAATTAATTTCATATTTCCCTATACTAATTCACCACTAATCACTTTAGGTTGCAGATCAGCAGGCTACTCGCTGAAAAGCACTTTGAAACCTTGTCAGAGGTATGAAGCGCTATATAAATGAAATTGCAATTACACACATGCACATTGTTAGAAATGGGGGTCTCTAGTTGTCAATGGTATACACCTTTGTCCAAATAGGGACCCTTGCTTCTAGTCAGGGAAAGGGGGATACTCTCCTGAATAACCCCTGTTCACCCCGTGGTAGCTTGGCATGAGCAGACAGACTTATCTCAGAGGCAGCGTGTAAAGCATTTGTGAACACATACAGTAATACAGTGAAAACACTACAAATGGACACCACACCAGTTTAGAAAAATAAGTACTCTTTACTAGACTGAACACAGGACCAAACAACAAAAATCCACAATACTGTAATACAAATATGATTATAAAATGGTAGAAATAGCTTAGTTCAATGTAGATGGTAAATGCAACACTTTACTCTGAAAGTACCTTGGATGCGTCACGCAATACAAACTAAAGGGTCACAGGGAAGGTGATGCGTTGGTGCCTTGCTTCGGGGGAGTTGATGCGTCTGTTCCTTACTGCAGCGCAGGGGAGGTGATGCGTCGGTTCCTTACCGGAGAAGAGGTGATGCGTCGGTTTCTTACTGTGATCCCGTGCGATGCGACAAGATGGCGTCTTTGATGCAATGCGTGCACGTCCGACGGCCGTGCGGTGAAATCGATGATCTTTAGAGCCGTGACAGGCCCTGCGACACGCTTCTCCGGTGATTCAACGGCGACCTCTGCGGCGGTGGCACACTTCTCTGGTGATGCGACACACTTCGTCTGCGATGCCCCGGCGGCACGCTTCTTCGGTGATGCGACGGCAACTCCTGTGGCGGTGACACGCTTCTTCTCATTGCGTTGCGCTTCCAGCAGCAAACAGTCTCTAGAGGTCCCAAACAGCTGCAGGCACCTCTCTGTAGGTTAAAATTCCCAGCAAGGAAATTCAGGGGGAGGTGGTGGTGAAGTATTTGTGTCCCTGAGACTTCAGACAGGAGGCAAGCTCAGTTCAAGCACTTGAAGATCTTTCTCAACATAACAAAGCAAACAGCAAGTCCTTTTCTCCTTTCCTTGGCAACAAGTAACCACTGCAGGCCAACCCCAGACAGCAAACAGCACAGGGACAGTAATCCCCCTTCAGCTTCTCCGGTTTCTTCTCCTTGGCAAAGGTTCCTCTTGATTTCCCAAGAGTGATCTAAAGTTCTGGGGTCTGGGTCCCCCTTTTTATACACACAAATCCTTTGTCTCTGAAGACAGAGAGTGTCTGTACCTAGTCCAAACCAGTTCTGGGTGCATTCTGCCAGTGCACAACTTCTTTCTTTGTCAGTGTGGTCCAGGGTCATCAGACGCACCACAGGAGGTGGAGCCAGCATTGTGGAAGGCAGGCACAGCCCTATTCAGGCCCAGGTGCTACTCCTCCCACCACTCCCAATACAGATCGGTCTATTCAGCATAGTGCTGACTCACCCTGTCTCCTGGAGCCACCCCAGCCCCTGTCACTCACAAACCAGACATGCAATACACAACCTAGCAGGGGCAGGCTGGATGGTTAGGTAAGAAAATACCTACTTTCTAGTGGTAGTTTCAAACACAGAATGTTAAAACCAACTTCACTAAAAGAGGTATTTTATCATTCTGAGTTCAGGCATACTAAATTCGTTTTTCTACCATGTTCCCTGAGTCAGTTAGGATTATAAAATCAAACTGCCCATTCTGGTCTATGGGAACAGGTAGCCTTGCAATAGTGAAACACAAAATAGGCTGTAATTCACTATCAGGACATGCCACACACATCAGGGCATGTCCTACCTTTTACATACAATGCACCCTGCCCATGGGGGTACATTGGGCATACCTTAGGGGTGACTAACATGTAGAAAAGTCAAGGTTTAGGGACTGGCAAGTGGGTGCACTTGCCAAGTAGACATAACAGCCATAACAGCTCTGCCATGGCAGTCCTGAGCCATGTTTTACAAGCTGCTTCTATGGGTGGCACAATCAGTGCTGCAAGCCCACCAGCAGCATTTGATATACAGGCCCTGGGCGCACATGGTGCACTGTACTAGGGTCTGACAAGTAAATCAAATAAGCCAATCAGGGAGTCACCAATCCAATACAACACTTTACAATAGAGAGCATACGCACTTTAGCACTGATCAACACACATTCACTGGCATGTACACACTTATGTACACCCTCGAGCACCTGGGGATACACTCATGTGAACTTACAAGCACACACATTGATGTGCACACACAAGTAGCTTTCAAAACTTTTTTTGTTACTTTTGGATATACTTTTTCTATGGAAGTCTTTCTCCCCATGCACCACCAGAAATGCCCATGCTGCTTGAAAGCAGCAAGGAAGTTGAGGATGCAATGGCCCAACTGAACGCAGGATTGTGATGCAGGAATGATAACGCAGGATGCCTTGGTCTCGGACTTCTTAGATCCGACTCAGACAAGAGTGTACCTTTTTGACCCTTCTCTATGTGCATCATGCCCAGTTGCCTGAATCGTGGATAAAAGGTATTATGGTGCGTGTGAAAAGAATACTTGACCCCCATCTTGCATAGAAGTCTTGTCTGCGCCCCTAACCATTATTGTCTGTAATGGATTGTGTTGGGCCACTGGGGTCTCTGTCACCGGGTCTAGCTGCACACAGTATATATTTCAAATCACAGGTTCATCTTTTCCTGGTCCTTGCCACAACATCGTTTTTTACAGCCAGCGGCATAGTCAATTTATGAGATAGTTCGACCAGCTAGTCAGCTGTCTCATATCACCCTGACAGTAAATAATGGGGAGTGCTCCACCCCACACACACCCACGAAGATACGACCCTGGTAATTGCTGGTAATGCTGCCTGGCATCTCTGTGGTGAGATGAGATGATTCTTTGCCTAGTGGCGGTCGAAGTGATGGAGGCTCTTTGTCCACTCTGCAGATGTTCCCACCTGCTGGCGAGTTCTCTCCAGGCCGCATCACTTTGGCTACAAGAGTAGCGGCTGGTAGGGAACAGGGGTGGCGTGTAGGGGAGGTGGGGGGAAAATACACAAAAAAAACTTGCCTCCTACAGCTGCCATATCCGTTTCCCCACCATTGTGTCTCCTTCTCCAGCGATTCCCGGTAGCAGGAAGCACACAGGCTCCACTAAGCCAATCCCAATGCTGCAATGCAGTGTTGTGATTGGTCTGAGCACCGTGGTTCGGTGCTCAGGGGGAACAGCCATTACAACGCGGTTTTTACCACGCAGTGCAGTTACATCGCATGCGTTACAACGCATGCATGTTACAACGCTATGCCATTACAACGCAAGTCTTTACATCGACTTGCGCTAGATGGCGTGCTAACATTCCAAATAGTGTAGTTTACTATCCCAACACCTTCTCTACTGTTAAGTGGACTGGAGTTGGAATAGTAAATTACACTTTTTTAATGTTAGCACGCCATCTAGCGCAAGTGGATATAAAGACTTGCGTTGTAATGGCATAGCGTTGTAACATCGCATGCGTTGTAACGCATGCGATGTAACTGCACGCGTTGTAAAAACCCACGTTGTAATGTCATACATCCGTGCTCAGACATGGACAGGGAGCCTGTGCTTTTATCCTCACTAGGCTGTGCATTACAGCCTGGTGGGGAACATGCAAAGTGCGCATGATGGCTGGTCAAAAAGCCATGTGCACTTGGAGTGTGCAAACCTCTTCTCCCCCTGTGTCACCAACCCCGCCTGCCCTAACCCAGCCCAAAACCTTAGCAGAGCAGCTGCCCCTAGGCTACAAATCACGGAGTGAGGATAGCGCCCAAAGCCCTAGGATGACTGGAAATCAGAGAGATTGCTAGGCTGTCAGCTCTGCTCTGATTCTGCCTTGAACAACGAGAACTGATGATGTGTCACAAGGGATCCAGATTCAGTGAGTCCGTGCACTTCATCAAGATCTAAGGGAGCAAAGGTTTCCTGCAATCGCAAAGTTCTTTGTGGAACCACGAGAACTGCGTGTACACTATAGACTTGATGAAAAAGATGTGGGGTGGGAGATGCCTATTCCGGCAATAAAACCCAGTTTATTTGGAGGTGCCGCTATAATAATCCCCTCACTCTCAACCTCGGAAGTGAGGTCAATGTCCATCAGCAACACTGAGAGACTGGATGGAAAGTGCGATATTACCCAGCATGGCAGGATAGGAACACGGGACATACAACTAAAGTTCAGGTTAGAGTCAGGGGTGGGAGAATATGTAATATCTGTACTAAATGCGAGTGGTAGTTAAAGGAATCCTGCCAAATAAGGTGCTTGAAGGATTTTGCAGTTTGGACAGTATCAACAGGTTATGGCAGGAAACATGGCATTGTTGGGTAATATTGACAAATTGCCAAACCAGATAAATCTCAATCAGGTTTTAGACCTGAGATTCACATGAAGGATACGTTTAGAGCTTGACAGAAGAACTAAACACTTAGAAAGAAGAAAAGGAAGTAAAGGTCGGAGACAAGGACAGCAGGCAATTAAAACCCTGTCGGCGCAGGAAACTGGTGTACAAATATCTTCGCTTTCTGACATCACATCAGATCTTTCTGAGAATAACGATAAGAATAAATCAACTGACTCTGAGAGTGACTCGTCTCCTAGAGTGACATGAGACACTGGCATACAGTTTCTTGGCATGGCTGATGATAGAGAGGAAAACTTTCCATAAAAAGTGATAACAGAGCTGACATTTTGCCTTAGATATCAACATGAAAAAAACACAGTAAAATGACATGAAGAAAAATTTGAAAAATGCACCAGGCAGCCATATTCACTGGTAGGTTGCTATTAGCTGTCTTCTTTAACTTTTAGAAATTGCTGAACCACTTGTAAATGTATTTGATAGTTTGACTTCAACGTGACTTGCTTAGAATCTTCGTCATAACTGCATAACGTTCCAACTTGAAGAAGTATTATATTCTTTAAAATACATGCAAAATTCTTCCTGAGCTGAGCTTGAACTTCCTATCGATCTCGTGTTCGGGCAATAACTCTCACATGAAATACAAAAGACATTACCTAACTAGATATCTGCAATAAATGTTTCTGTACTTAGTATAGTTAACTGTAACACAGTGAAACACTGAATAAATAATAGATTAGACTGCATGAAGCTTCCCTGGGAACCAAGGTTAAATGTTTTCAGTTATACAAATGTTTAGTGATGTCTGTTACACATTTGATAGCAGAAAGGAGAGGAAGAAGCTGCTCACCATCAAAAGATGTCTTCAATTTAGACTGGAGTGCATTTTTCCAAATAGGTTTTTAGGTCTTTTTGGGATTTGCTTCCAAGCACTACTGATGAGATGCTCCTAGACTCAAGGGAGTCTCTAAAGAGTTTTAACCAACCTTACCTTGCGCACCTTTTCTGATGGGTGTAGCTACTGCTGCATCTGTTTGCTCCATAGGTGTTGGAAATGGTCCTTTCTGGGGTGCTTTCCCTTCGACGTTTTGCTTTTCTCCTTCCCAGTATTCCACTGCTCTGGATGCAAGCCTTAGGACTTGAGCAAATCCTCTCAGCTAGTGGCACAGGTTGCATATTACTGTGCTGGAAATGTCATTTCAGGAAAGTGAACATTTCAGTGCTTGGGGCTCTGGGTGCCTGGAAGAATGTCTCCTAATTCACAACTGGGTGCTTAGAGGGCAGCCACATCCACACATTCCTTATAGAGGGCCATAAAGGAGGGGTTCACAGGAAACTGGGGACCTCTGACTCTTAGGGAACCTTCTGGGATGGTTACGTGGGGATGGAATTGGCACCTGCATTCCAAGGGTCAGGGTCTTGGCCCCACTAAAGATTATGATCAAACCTCCTGGAGTAGGATGGCAGACCGGCCAACATTTAGAGAGGGCCTGTGCATTTCAAAGCTGGTCTTTTTTAACTGATCGTATCTTCATAGGCCATGATGAGTATAATTACTGGGGCTTCTGCATCCGAAAGTACAGATACTTTTGAATTTGGAATCAAACTACACTGGTTCAATACTCGGACATTGACACAAGGATTCATTAGGGCAAGAGGAACTGCAACTGGACTATTTGCAGATCTGTGGTGGCTTGGAGCTTGTGGTGCTCAAAAAAGGGGACTATCACTTTCTGGATTTTTGCCTGAATGTTTCTGGCCTGCAGCTAAGTGCTAACTGCTGTGGCCTGAGTCTACCGCAACTGTATTTTGGTGCTCTCTGAATATTGAGACTCAGCTGAGTTTTATGAGCTACTCTTTATGGAAATTCAACTATTTAATTTGATTTCAACTTAAACACTCCTTTGATCTCACTCTTTTCAGTAACTCTTTATCAGCTCTACTAACTTTTAAGATCTGACTTCTTAATTAGAATAGGTATTAACTCCTTTATGGCACATGCTTGACATTTGTTCATTATTATTGACTCTAACTATCACTTTCTTGATGTTTCTGAAAACTGATTTATCTGACTTACTAATTAAATAAAAAGACAAAACGTTATTAACCTCTTCATGAGAATAATGGTTTTGCTTTTGAGTCAATCCTAAACTCTAATTATTGACTGAACATAAGAACTGTTAATGGTGATGCAATTTTATATGATTTGATGTACACTCTCTTCATACACTGTGGCATAGATCCATCATTAGAAGAAGAATTTGGTACTGAGTTGGAGCCCATTCTTATAAGTCACAGGTTGATTATGGTACAGGGAAATCGGTTTTCTCGTGGCAGAGTACGGTTCAAACCTTGAATGGACCTATAAAATAAAATAATTTCTCATGTTAGAATACATTACCCAAAACCCGAAATCCAATGCCCAGAACCAGATGATCTGACAAGGCAGTATTTGAAGGCGGTTGCTGTTTGTAGGTGTTAGTATTAATAGGGTGATGTATCGTCTATTGTAAATGTGTTTTTGGTCTTTAGTATAACTGATGAATTGTGATTTGGAGTTAAATCAATAGATGGATGGAGGTGTTGTGTGTTTTTATATTAAGAGGTTGAAGAGTTTCAGACTCATTGTAGTCTAAGATCCTGGGATAAGATACGATGAATTGAGATAGGTGTAGAAGCTTGTTTGCAGGTTTAAGGTGTAGAGAGTGAGGTACCATCACCTATACCATTAAGATAGAGATACAAAAACATTGTTGTAATTCTTTCAATATTGATTGATGTTAGCAGAACCTAATTCAGCAAATGGGAAGCTACATTAATTAGGGTGAGTTTGTGCTGGTAGAGATTTTCACTTGCGATAGTGGAATTTCCTTCTCTGATTGTAATACAGTTATCTGTTCAGTAGAGCAAACATTAATTGATATATATTTTTTGCGTCATTTGAGAGTTTTTGTTGAGGTTTGTACAAATACAAGAGATATTGTAGAGGAGGGTGAGCTGCTGCGAGGAGTCAAGTCACACACCAGATTGTTTTGCACTGGAATTGGTCAGTTTGTGTTCTTTCGCGCTGGAATTGGTTGGTGATGTCAAGGTACCATACTTGGATTGGTCAGTAGTGGAGCGAATACCACATTAAGATTTGTTAATGAAATTCAGGGAAATAGTAACTGTAACAGGATTCGATTCTAGAGATTGGAAGTACATGGAGTTGCTTTATCTTTCAATTTCTTTTGAGCAATGAATTGTTTTAAAGAAATACAGATTTTAGTGAAGGGAGATGTTACAATTCCAGTCTAGCAAGGTGAACAGACACCTCCTGAGGGTATGCCTGCATACATTATAGCTGTATAATATGGGGTACACGTATGCTTTGGCTATGTCAGTGGTGCAAGACCACAGAAAAATGAATCTGCATTGAGTTTTCCAAAATACGGTACATTTGAAAGTAGAATTCTTGAAAATTTAAAATGAAGTGACCTTCTGGACCTGCTCTAATTTATGGGAGACAGTTGCACAAGACAAACAGAATGAAAAACACGAGAGAAGGACAAGGAGAGCAGTGCGTATTTATGCAGATTCTCAATTGGATAAGGGACAGAGTAGATGGGGAAAAGCTGTTATTGAGGGAACTAGGTTGTATCCAGTTATTACAACAGTAGCACCAGGAAAGAGAAATAAGAGAAAATCAACAGAAAAGGACAAAGAGAAGAAAGAGGAACAGGAAAAGACAGACAGTGATTCAAGGGATGATATTTTAGAAGAAATTTTAGCTGCTAAACCTCCACCTTTTGCCACATCTGTTGATCAAAACGTACCAAGTGCCACTACTAGCAGTACAGTGACTTCTGCCCCTGTAGAGCAGAGTGTACCATAGATTGAAAGGCCTATACAGATAGTACATTTTGTTCAATCAGTTGTGGCTCGGTAACAAGATGCAGTTCCTACTGTGGCTAGTACACACATTTTACACAGTACAGTATAGGCATTAACAGTAAATATATGGACTGTACCAGGACCAGTTACTAATGCCCCACAAAATGAGCTGCAGTAGGTCTACGGGTGACAGGGTTTGTTTCCACATAACAAAATTCTCAAATTATGGTAGATGGAGGAACACTTGTTTTTACAACTATCTATAACACCACAAGAAGCAAATTTGACTGAGGGTGTAATTTTTCACCCTGGTTTGAGTACGCAGTAGCAGTAGGATTAGGAAAGCCAGAAAGCATAGATTTTTATTTTTTTTAAAAAAAAATTTATTGAGATTTTTCATTTAATGCAAGCAAGGTACAGCAATGTAGAAAGTAAAACAAAAATGCAGTACACACGATATACTTAATAGTGAGAAAAAACATAAAAATAAATAAATAAATAAAAAAAAAGAAAAAAGAAATATGAAGGACGTCCAGATACATAAAAAAGAAGAACATCTTAGTTCATAGTATCATTAATCCAATTCTCTAAAGGGCTCCAAAGTTGTTCACCCAACCTTCTCCTTTTCCTGCTTTTAACCCTATATATAGCCTTTTCCAAATTATACTTAGCTAGTAAACATGCTCTCCAAGTGGGGAAAGAGGGAGGGTCTGGACTCAGCCAGGCTTAAGTAATGCATGCCCTCCAAGTGGACATAGAAATGAAAAGAAAATTTGTCTGACCTGCAGATAAATCAAGTGATGACACACCTATTAGTACTAATTCTCCTGACAAAGTAATTGTCTGACCCATCAGTATTTTTAGAAAAGTTTGGATTTCAGACAATACAAAAGACAAACGAGGGCATGCAAAAAACATGTGAAGAGTATCTGCTGCATAGAGTCCGCATCGGTTACATAATGTACCTGCAGTAGTTGTCCATTTACTAATTTTAGCGGGTGAGTAGTATAAATCGAATAAAACCATATAGTGCTGTGTACGTGCTCTCCCTGTTATTAGTATAGTGTTGGCCAAAACTATTGATTCTTGAATTTTAGTATTAGTTATCCCGAATTTTTCATTCCATTTTTTTTGACATAGCAAAATATCATCAGGAAGTGAAGCCAAAAGTAAATTATAATATGTGCCGATCTTTTTTTTGATGAAAAGACTGTCTATAAGAGGAATCCTCGTCAGCCGTGATCGAACTTGTGGACGAAGAGTATTAAAAAAGCTATGTATCTGCACATATTTAAAATAATCATTGCGGGTTAAGTTGTATTTGCTCTCTAACAGTGAGAAGGGGATTAACTGGCCATCCTGCCAAAGATCACCTATACAGTTAATACCTAAGTTACGCCACCAAATCATTACTGTATCCTGAAAAGTTACTGGAAAGATATTGGATGATTTGAATGGGGTATACACCAAGATTTTGTCAATACCCATCTGCCTTTTAATTAGCCGCCAAGCACCGAACGCAGCACTCAAAAACTTAAACGTAGTTTTTTTTAAATAACTAGGCTCTATAATTCTCAAAAAACTTCCGTGACACTCTGTACCCATTGCAAATTCATAGATAGATGGTGTGTGGCTAGCTGGAATGCGTAATCTAGGCCCAATTATCAAAGGTGAAATAAACTGTAACACTGCAGCCAAATAGTAAAAAAGAAAATGAGGGATTCCCCAGCCTCCTCTTAATTTAGGAAGGATCATTTTTTTGTATGACCTGCGGTGACCTCTATACCCCCAAAGAAATCTTGCAGACATTCTTTCCAGCTGTTGAAAAAAAGTCAGGGGGAACGCTAGTGGGATTGTTCTAAACATATATAAGAATTTGGGTAAAATCATCATTTTTAGAACGCTACATCTGCCGAATAACGATAAGTGAAAATGATCAATGCATTCTAAAGATGACTGCACTTTTTTAAGCATAGGTGTAAAGTTAAGTTCTGGAATAACGGCAACTGATGATGTAATTTTTATACCCAAATAAGTGGCTACTGAGACTATATTTAATTGTTCTGGGGGATTCGGACCTACAAACAAAATTTGTGTTTTTTGTATATTTAACCTATAGCCAAAGAAGTTACCGAATTGAGATGCAAGGTCTTGTATTATTGGTATTGCCCCCTTAATATCTGTTGTCAATACAACTATGTCATCTGCATAAGCGAGAGCTCTATATATTGTAGCAGCCACTTGAACTGGTTTTATGTCCTCTGTATTATTAAGTCTGTTTAAAAAGATATCAATATATAAGGCAAAGAGAAGAGGTGAAACGGGGCAACCCTGCCGAGTCCCACGATGTATACTAAAGGGAAGAGATTTCTTCCCACCAATACTAATGCAAGAGAAAGGGGCAACATAGAGTGCTTTTAAAGCTGTGACCATTTTAGGGCCAAAGCCTTTTCGGGTGAGAAGATCGCAGAGATATGGCCACGCCACCCTGTCGAATGCCTTTTCGGCGTCCAACAGGGTGACACCCAAATCTACGCTTGAGCCGTGGGCCCAGTCAATCAAAGCAATCACTCGTCTGACATGGTCAGTGGTGTCTCTGTTAGGAATGAACCCATGCTGTAAGTGCAAGACTATTGTAGAAATAACCCCAGAAAGACGTGTTGCTAATATTTTAGAGTAAATTTTACTATCGGCATTTAAAAGAGATATAGGTCTATAAGAAGCCGGTTGTAAGGGTGGCTTCTCCTTTTTAAGGAAAGCCATAATGATTGATTCACTCCAAGAAGGGGGTGTTATCCCTTTCTGTGCTTCCAAACATGTTAAAATTAATGCCTGCTTTAACACATGCCTAAAAATTTTATAGAATTCGAGAGGAATTCTGTCTGGTCCCATGGCCTTACCTGCAGGTAGAGAAAGAATGGCTGTTTCTATCTCCTCCCATGTTATATCTTTGTCTAATAAAGCTATCTGCATAGGTGACAACCTGAAGATGTCATTGTTAACGATGAAGTTTGAAAACGAATCCAGTGAATACGCGATCACCTCCTCCGTATACAAATTTTTATAAAACAGACGAAACACCTCCAGAATTTTATCAGGCTGCTCGTGCACCTGGCCAGATTCATCCTGTATTTTATTTATAGTATTTAAACTTGCTTTTTGCCGAATTTTTTTTGCCAAAATATGTCCAGACCTCTCGCCCAGCTCGTATACCTGTGTATAGAAAACAGCAAGTTGTTCTGCGAGTTTAGAAGCAAAATTCTCATATAACCTGGACTTAGATATAGCTAAAGTGGCTTTAATCTTCTCGGTATCTAGGGAATTCTTGATGGCTTCAACTAGTGCTACCTCACAATCCTGTATTGCATTATAATAAGTTGTTAACTTGCGCTGATATTTTCTTTGCTTGTTAATTGAATAGGAGAGAGTCTCCCCTCTCACCCCGATTTAAAAGCATCCCATACCATCTGAACAGTCGTTGAGCCCATATTGAGTTCGAAAAAATCCTTAATCCATTTTTCCATATGTGCAATGTAAGATGGATCTACTAAAAGCCTCCGCTCAAATGACCATGTTGTTGCTTTACCAGGTAATATAGAGTCTATTTTAAACTCTGTTACTATGGGATTATGATCCGAAATTATTTTTGGAAATATCTCATACTTGCAGTTGAATATTAAAATAGAGGATATGAAAAAATAATCCAAGCGGACAAATTTTTTATGGGGTGCCGAGAAGAAAGTATAGCCAGGAAGAGTATTTCTTTTTACAAAGCCTACATCCCGATGACCAAATTCAGAAACCAAGCTATGTAATGCTTTAAACATCTGCCTTTTTGAGCCTGTATACACTAAATCATGAATAATATCAAAATCGGGTTCCAAATGAATATTTAAATCCCCACAAAAAATAAGAGTGGAGGGCCAATCTGCAAGTTCTACACTTAGAAAATTAAGCAAATCAGGATCATCTGTGTTTGGGCCGTACATGGAGCAAAGAGTCCACGAAGTACAATCTATTAAAATTTCAGCTATTATCCAACGACCATATTGATCAGTCTTGATTCGTTTCAGAACAGCCTGATTTCTTCTACTGAGAATAGCTACCCCCTTGGTAGTGGTACCTTGATTAGTACAGCCGAGTACATGCATGCCCAGGTCAGCCAACCAAGCTCTGTTGTGCCATTTAAGATGAGTTTCCTGTATGCAAAGAAAATCTAGTCTCATACTCTGAATTATTTGTGCGCATATTCCCCTTTTCTTTTTATTGTTAAGGCCACAGACGTTCCAAGAACATACCCTGATACTAGTCATCACGACAAATTAATCTATCTCTAAACAATAGATCGCCTATTGACATATAATATAGATTGAGTACTGAAAGTATTGAACAATCAAAAAATAAAAATAGATACAGACATAGACCTGAAAGTCCTTCAAAATCATGATCACAATAATTCTTAGAATTACTAAAGCTGTCCTTGCTTGCCCCCCCACCTGGCACCACAACCACCCACCACCCACTGGAACCCCACCCCCCACCCTTCCCAACACCCACCCAAAAAGGGCATAGGGACTGAGAGGTCCCTATAATGATGAAAGGAGAAGCTAGATGTAGCTCACCGTATGCTTCCATCTGCATTGGGTATCTCAAAAAAAAAAAAAAACAACAGAGTAAAATAAAATAAAGGACAATCTATATATAACTTGAGATGGAATCCTCATCTCTACATGGGTAAAAGGAGAAAAGGCAGAAACTTGCTTTCTCTGTCCTTCTCCTTCCGTCTACATCCCTTCTACTTCACCCTTGTATCTTTCAAATATCTATCCTTTTCGTCTCAAAATAAAGCATGATACCCATGATACCCATGATACCCATGATGCCATAATGCCCCTAATAAGCCAGATAATTAACTATTGTAATGAAAACTTTACAATAACATCAAAGCGAATGTAGGCAGTCTTTAGCAGCTTTCTCGGTAGTCAAAAAATATATTTTCTCCTTATTGACCACTTTAAGCTTTGAAGGATTAAGTAAAAAAGCCTGGGCACCCTTGGCTTGAAAAAGGGGAATTAATTGGCGTAGTTGCCAACGTAGTTGAACCGTAGCATGGCAGTAATCTGGTCGAACAAAAAAATCCAGATTTTTTCCTTTACGTTTCCGATCTGGACGAGCCAGATTATATAAAGCTTCACGTGCCAAAAAATTGTTGAGAGTTATTAGAATGGCTCTAGGCATCGCTTTTGAGGCATCTCTAGCCTTCCTCTGCGAAAAAGGGAACCTATGTGCTCTTTGTATCTCAACTTCCCACTGCCACTGAGAGAGTTCAGGAAATGCTTCTGCAAAGAGGTCGATTACAAACTGACGCACATTTGCCCCTTCACTAGATTCAGGAATTCCAAGAATTCACAAATTGTTGCGCCTAGACCTATTTTCTAAGTCGATCAGTTTCCAATTAATGTCATCCTTCAATGTATCAAAAGAAGAAAGTTGAGATTTCTGTTCTACTATCACGTCCTCAATTGCCGAAATTCTTCCTTCTGCTTCCAGAACTCTTGCAGATGTTTCGTTACAAGTTTTTACCACTCTCCTAAAATTATTTTGAAGACGGCGGACTGCACCTTGTATCCGCAGATTCTCTGTCTTAGACTCCTCTCGATGTTGAAGCATGAGCTGGTATAGCATATTAAGTGTGACCTCTGGTGGGTTAGTTTGATCATCCAATATTCCTGCTGAAGGTATTAACAGGTCTCGAGGAGCAGGGGGGGGACCTTTGTTGTTGAAGAAACTGGGACCCTTCGTACTGTGTTATCTCCTGCATCCCACTCCATTCTATCTGACAAGGGGGTTTCGTTACCAACCTCCTCTTCAATAGATAAATCCTGATCCTCATCTTGGAGTGAGGTATTCAAACTAGTATCGTCTCCCCAATCCTGCACCTCTACATCAATACTCCCTAACTCCAGTGCATTGGAAAGGTCAGACATTGAATAAAAATTGCCAGCTGAATCAGCAGATTCGGTATCCTGATTAGCTTCTGTAGTTGGAAAATCAGCAGAAACAGCGGGTGCGGGATCCAGCAGCGCAGCAGGGGGTACTGGGAAGGTGACAGGCGGGTCCTCACCTGGGCCCAAACGACCGCTCCTCAAGTTACCCCCCGACAGGTCCTCCAGTGAAGACACCGACAAAATCTCCCCTTTCTGTTGAGGGGCTTCAATGTTAATGTTATCGCTAGCAGTATTTATCAACTTGATGGGTGGATCAGGTTTATTGAGTGTGGTGGTCAGAGAGGCATTCTTAACAAGAGAGGGGCACAAGGATTGCACCAGGGTCACATCTTTTACCATTTTAAACATACCTGGGATTTTCGGGGAAGCTCCAGAACTACTAGACCCAGAAGGCACCACTGCAGCACTTTGCTTCGGTGTATCCAGCCCCCTATGTGATGCCAGCTGAGATCGTCGTCCATTGCGGTAAACACCAGCTAAGCTTTCATCACCGTTTTCTCCACACAGGTGAGGCGCAGGAGACTCTGAGGGAGTAGCGGGGGATGCCGCTCGTTCCAAAGCTGCAGTAGGTGCGCCCGTCATGATCGCAGAGGTGTCTATCTCAAAAGCCTGCTTCTCCACTACAACAGGAGTAATACGCGTCTTCGATTTTGGCTTTTCCTTCTTCGTTACGACACTGGAGCATTTCGGTGGCATTGTGCTCGGAGGCGCCGACTCGTACTTCGGAGCAGAGTAGCGCCTGGAATGACTAAAGCTCCGATTGCGATCCGCGCTGAATGGAGAGAGGTGAAAAAACGTCCTTCAGCAGACCGGTGAGTCCCAACTGCCAAAGTGGATCAGCTAAGCGACGATAAGACAACAGCATGTAACGTCTAGCATATTAGATTGTCTAAAGCATATCTGGCATATCTGGAGCGTAGTCGTGCTGATAACAAACGTATGGAAGCAAAGAAACGGTGAGCACAACACAGCTGCTCTAACGGACAGAAAGCACGTCCGCCATCTTGCCCCCCATTTAATTCCATGTTATGTTACGTTAACAGAACACCCAGAAAGCATAGATTTACAGATAAATTTGAATCACTAAAAAGAAAGACCATTAAACATTTCCAAATTGAAAGTAGAATTGGAGTATATGATAAGACGGTGTTTGGAATGAGAAAATTTGGAGCAATATCAAAACTAAGAATTGATTTAAATTTTTAAAGGAATTACCAGACTAGCAGCTGTTATACATGATGAACTGACAGAATTTGCCCAGAAATATTAAATTGATCTTTCTAAAAATTTAAACTTGCAGAGAAGCTATAAGGTTCAATTGGATGATGAAGCAATTGAAAATATGTGGAATACAAGAATGTGTTTCCATATTATAGTGGTCAAATGTATTCATATATGGAGTGAAAATGAAACATTTGAGATTAAATGGGCAAAGAAACATGAAAAAAGGAGGGAAACTGTAGTGACAGGAAAAAAAGATAAGTAAAATGAGTGAGAAACTAGAGCATATCCCTTGAGAGAAATAGCACGAGGAATGTATCTACGTGTACCTTGGATCAGAGTCGATTTAGCTGCATTTACAAACAGTTTTCCAAAGTTGAGGGACAAACCGTGCAGTGACACTCACAAGTCGAACAGTTTATAAAGATTTCAAAGGTGTTATGGGCTGATTTGGATAGATTCTTTGCTATTGTAGTGCCAACAGACCTGTGGTCTGAGTGTAAGACTGCTGTACAATGGCAATGAGAGGAGGCGTGAGGAATGTTAGTACTAATGTACCGTATCGTAGTTATAGAGAAATGTGAAGCAGTGATTACTTTCCTGAAAGACTAAGTGCCACCAAAGAATTGGTTCATGAGTTCTGTGACAGACTGATACAGGTGTTTCAGCACCAAAATGGATGAGAAAATCCTGAAGTAAAGCATATGGGGATTTTTGTGTCACAGTTTGTCTTAGGGCTGAATCCAGAAATCAGTTCACATATAATACAGAGTGTGATGTGCTGGCAGAAGAGATCGCTTGATGAAGTTTTGAGATACGCAAAATATTGTAGTAATGAATACAAGATGAAGCAGGAAAAGAGAAACTTACATTGCCACAGATGAGATTGGTGCAGAACGGGTACATGGAATCAAGCAAGTATGCAAGGTGTTACTGTTCCACAGGTTGGTTTCCGCCGTAATCAAGGAGGGTTTAATGTGCCTCAAGGTAGAGGTAGAGATGTTCATGTTAATACAGATTCTTGAACCGGTTTACTGCTATGGAAAGGTTACTCCTTTGTCACATCTGAAACAGAGTCGGTCATTGGAAGAGGAATTGTATACATAACCCTGAAAATGTTAATGTAAATCTACAAATGCAAAAAGGAGTGCAGATGCAAAATGTGCCAGCACAGTAGATGTAATTGCCTAGGCTTATGATTGCCTTGAAGCGGTTGCCATGGTGCGCACTAGTCTGGAAAAGAGTGAGAACATAGTGATAGGATGCCCCTTAACTGTCATGGTCATACACTCAGTGGAGCTTCTTTTGACAGGAACAAAAACCCAAAATATGACACATAATTGATTGACAAGGAATGAGCATAGCATACTGTCGTCTGACAATGTTGTTTTAAAAAGGTGTCAGATACTCAACCCATTGACTTTATTGCCTGTAAATAATGTTGTTTGTGATGAAATTGAACATGACTGACCAGATGTTATGGATTGATGCACATTTGAAGGATGAACCTCTGATTGAACCCGACCATCTCCTTTCCGTAGATGGTTTATGTCTAAGAGGTTATGAAGGCACATTAAGAGCACCATACGCTGTGTCCACTATAAAGTATGTTGTGGAAACTTCCTGGCTCCAAAGAGTTACCTTGGCACAAGTTACAGAATAAATTGTCCTTACCTGCCCTTACTGCAGTTTAACTGCTCACATGAGAGTGACTATTTTTACAAATAGCCATTATTGGTTTGGTGTCGTCTATGATTTTGGGCAGTTATGGTCACAAAGAGGGTTCTTAATCTCCTCCGGTGAACCAATCAGAAATAGAATGCATGTCAGAGACTTGCTGGAAGCCTTACTGTTACCGGAAAAGATTTCAGTAGTTAAATGTGCAGCTCATCGAAGCTGTAATGGCTACATTGCAATAGGAAATAGATATGTGGATTCGGTTGCACAGTATTGTGTAATGTTGGCCTGTACATTTTATGGAAATCTCAAATCTGAGTCAAAAGAGGAAACTTCATTCACCTTGTCGATGAACGTGACTAATACTTGGGATGTATTAAAGAGGGTGCAGGAAAAATTTGCAGAACAGTTGGATTAAAGCAAGTTGTTAGAAAAATGGCAGCAACATTTGGATGTCAGCTGATAAAACACCTGTGTTACCAGGTCGTTTGTTGTTCCCAATGACACAGTATTATTATGGATAAACACTTTTAGATAGGGACACCATGGTTAGACTTTTTTGCCAGAATTGATTTAATCCCAGATTCTGAACGTTAGCTGAAGAGGTTTGCCACAGATGTGTTCTATGCCAACAAATGAATGCAGAAAGAAAACAAACTTTACACTAACTCACATAGGGAGATCAGGTCTTCTATTCAACAGAATTCATATGGATTTTATCAAGGTGCCTGATTACAACAGGCCGCGATATGTCCTGGTCGCAATATTTGTTTTCTTGCAATGGGTAAAAGCCTACCCAACCAAAATTAATCACTGCCTCAAGTCACTGTAGCAAAGCTGTTATTGCAAGAAATGATACCATGGAACAGAATGCCAGTTTCTCTGGAATCAGATAGGGGTGAACCCAATTCAACAATGAAGTTATGAAGATGATTTGCACAGCACTAAAGTTTGAGCAAAGATAGAATTGCAGTTACAGACCTGGAGCTTCTGATATTAGCAAAGGTTTGTACTTCAACATCACTGAAATGGCCAGATGCACTGCCTTTGATATTGATGAGCATTCAAAGTATCCCATATAGGACAAGTTTATCACCACACAAAATAATGATGGACAGGGCAATGAGACGGCTTCCTGCCCCTGCAAATACACTTTTGAATATCACAGATTATATAGTATTCGATTACTGCAAAGAATTGGCTGATGGGGTCCATTCTGTCTCTTATCAGATTATATCTGCCAGAAGAGATCCTCATCAACAACCTCAGTCCTGGTGATTTACCCATGATCAAGAAGTTAAGTGTGTTGGAGTTCCAAATTGGATTCATGCTTCTCACACCAAAAAAGTGAGAAGCCCAGAAGAGGCAACTGTGGTCTTTGATCCTCAACGACACACATTTGTGTCTGCATCAACTCCTGAGAGACCACAGAGACCAGTGGTGCCATGTGTACAACAGCACCCAGAGGAAAAAAGAGGTGAAGATTTGCACTTTGCAGAACAAATCTGAGTGCCTGAAGTTATAAAAAGTAATATCAAAGTCTCTATCAAAAAAGAAGAGATTAATCTTCAAAACGAAAAAACTACTGATATGTCATCAGTGCAGCTAGAAGAGCTAGGTAAAGGAACAAGCACTGGGGTAAGAAGAGTCAGCCACAAAGCTAAATGGCCACAGAACTATGAACAAGAAAGATTAAGAAGTACTTCATTTGCTCGAATACCAGAAACTATACCTAAAGATACTGAATCAAGTGATAAAAGTGATATAGAACAAAACAAACAATCCCTAAGAAGATCAAAGAAAGCAAGAGTGCCTTGTCAGAGGTATTCAGAACCTGATTGGTCATATAATGTGGATAAAGTAGTGAACGTCACATTAGATGAATTGTATGATGTGAGATCTGAACTGTTTGAACCTTTATGATAGAAATTCGGGAAAAAAAATAGTATAGCTGGCATTGATAATTGAAAAAAAGTTTGATGTCTGAAAAAGTGAAACAGTACCTAATTGCTAAACAGGATTAGTGCTGTTAGGCATTTATTAATTTTAGTTACTTGTTTTGCAGAAGGTCAACTTAGGTACGACTCTGAGGTAGAAGAGTAGGGACAACATTTTAGAAGAAAATGGAGTAGGGTTAATGATTGCCTAATAAGAAACTTGAACTGCTGAAAACTAACCATTCTGGAAAAAGCTTCTTACTAAAGTTTGCATCTGAACTGCTTTGTTTCGTTATGTCTAGTCTGATTCAGGAGAAATGTGTTGCATTAGAAATAACTGTAAATATATTATGTGATCAATCTTCGTAATACCAGTAATACTGATCACTAAAGTACTAATAGGATGATATTTAATACCAGAAATAGATCATACAATATCATTTCAGGATTGAATTTTGACTTTTGATATTTCACATCTGTAGTACCATGCTTAGCTTTTCCTCATGGTGTTTAAACTTGCATTGAGAATGAGTAGTTGGCGGTATGAAAGCATTTCACTAATCCAGGTTTTTATGCCAACCCCCACTCATCAATCAATCAATCAATCAATCAATCAATCAATCAATCAGGGGAATTGTAAGTGCGCTACTCACCCGTGAGGGTCTCAAGGTGCTGGGGGAGAGGGGCCCCGCAGATCTGTTTAGCCGAAGAGCCAGGTCTTGAGAGTCTTACTGAAGGTGTTCAGGGAGAGGGTGCGTCTGATGTCTGCCGGTAGCTTGTTCCAGGTCTTGGCTGCAATGTGAAAGAAGGATCTTCCGCCTGCTCTGGCTCTGTGGATGTGCAGGGCTTCGGCCAGTGCAAGATTGGAAGATCGGAAGTTTCTTTTGGGTACGTGGAAGTTGATTTTGTTGTTGAGCTATTTTGGTCCGTTGTTGTGTAGGCATTTGTAGGCGTCAGTCAGGATTTTGAAGGTGACTCTTTTCTCCGCGTGGAGCCAGTGGAGTCTTCGTAGGTGTTGGCTGATGTGTTCGTGCTGGAGGATGTCAGGGACGAGTCTGGCAGCGGTGTTCTGTATTGTCTGAAGTTTGTGGAGTAGGGACTTGTTGATGCCGGTGAAGAGTGCGTTTACATAGTCCAATCTGCTGGTGATGAGTGCTTGGGTGACTGTCTTCCTTGACTCAGGGGATCAATTTGAAGGTCTTGCGAAGGATGCAAAGGGTGTTGAAGCAGCTGGAGATGACGGCATTGACCTGTCGGTTCATGGTGAGTGATGAGTCGTGTATGATGCTGAGGTTTTTGGTGTGGCCTGAGCGGGTAGGTGGGCTTCTGAGGGCGGTCGGCCACCAGGTGTTGTTCCATGCTGAATAGGTGTTTCCAAGGACGAGGACCACTCGTATATAACTTGTGTGACCTTTGCATATTTTTGTACTTTCTGCGAGAAATAAGCAAGGATTGTAAGTTTAAAACATTGCAACTTTGCACTCCCCTCCCAACAACGGTACCACTAAACAGGAGCATTTCTCCTAGCTATTTTTAAGAATTCTATTTCAGCTGTTGTTTATTATTGAGACTGTCATAATATTCAGCTATTTTCGAGGAGAGGCACAGGAGATTGCACAGGACCAGAAATGCCACATAAAGTAAGTGAAACCTGCAGGTCACACTAGGACAGGTGTTGGATCTAATAGATTCACTTGATGATGGAAGCAAAATACTGATTGAATGCCAACTTCCGCTGATGTCCTGCCATTCCTATACTTTGTATTGGTTGTCATCTGCCTCTAAGCTGGTTTTATTTGCAAATGTGAATAGTTTGTTCTCATTTAGAGTCAATAGAATTAAGTGGATGACTTCATGTCAACAACATGGCTGTCAGAGCCTCGGAGGCTAAGTAGATTGCGCCAGGTGGAAAAAAAGAGATGTCGGGATCAGGAGTTGCCTGTTTATCGCTGACTGTCAAAGGTGCCAGGGAGCTGCTGAACTTACCTGGTTCATGTTGTGTCAAAGCAATGGCTGGATGCTCAGAAACTAAACCCAGGTAACATACAAGCAACGCAAGCCCATGTTGTTTTATACATCTCAGTTGATGTGTTTGCTTTGCAATACTTTGGGCATTATAGGAGGGCCCCATTATAAGATATAAGGACATCACACACAGTAAATACTGATACCACAAGATACTAAATTCACTGGATGTGGTATTGCTACATCATTTTGAGTTTTGCAAGATAAGAATGAGAATACAGTGGTAATACTGCATGTTTTCCACACTCCTTGATACAAAACTCAGGATGTTCAGTATTTTCCCTGCACAAATCCCTGACGCATTTAATGGAGGAAAAAAGTGTGATATTACTAGAAGGGCAGAGTTTGCATAGCCACGCTACGTGAGCCTACGCGAAGCAGCAAAAAAACTCTGCAACGCTACGCAGAGTTACACAAGCATGCGGAGTTACTTGTTGGGCATGCTCGCGAGATGTTTTTGACGTTCTGCAATGCGGATTGCGTGTTCGGGGGGAAATATCACGTGAACTTCACCACACGGTCGCCAATTGGCGTAGCCATCTTGTTTTCCTACTCTTCGCGTGGTTCTGGGGCCTGTTTTCATCCCTCTCTAATCTTTTTAATCCTTTGTTTTTACACTGTTTTTCTGAAGTTTTTTAATTTAGTAACAATCCCTGTCTCGCCCTAGGTGTATATTTTGTGTCTTATTTCTACTTTTACTGCGTTTTTGCTACTGTTTTATATTACTTGCTTTTTTACTTTCCTACTTCTTCTCCTGACTTTATTTTTTACTCCTAAATTTTCTTTTCCTCCCCCGCCCACCCAGAACCATGGCAGAGGCTTCTACTACCTCTAGTATTAAGAAGGGGAAGGCCAAGGCCACTGCTGCGCCTTCAACGAGGAGCATCACCGCCAGTGGGTGAGGGTGCGCCGAGCAGAGTTTAGCTGCTCTGCGGTCCAGAGAACCCATAACCAGCTCACTCACCGGTGGTCAGATATCTTGGACTGGGAGCAGGACCTGCCAGGTGTTGAGGTCGTGGGACTTGGTGAGTAGCTAATTATAGTAGTGTGTTCTGTTCTGTGTTATTGCGAATATTAATTTTTTCCCAAATAGCAAGAGTGCTGCAGCTTACATGCAGGTAAGTTACGTTTAAAATCTCATATTATGGGATTGTTATTCTTCTAGACACTAGACAGGTGCTCAGTGCTACTAATCTTACTTGTTTGCAACTTTGCGCTCGCTGGGGCTGATTATGTAAGAGAGTTTAGAGAACTTAAGTTAGGTAATGCAAGAGAGACGCCAGTCCATTCCTTTGTCCTGTCACTAAGATAATGGTGGATTGGTAGGTAGTTTAGTTACTTAGTATTAGTTGGTAAGTTTTTAGCCTTCCGCATGACATGTCCTCCGTCACGTCACGTGCTGCTGACTCAAGTCCTTAGTAGAACCTTTTGTAGTTTTAGTGATTGAGTAATAGAGCAATTCACCAGCACATCAGCAGCAACCAACCAACAATTTGGTGTATGCAATATGCATGCATCCATCTATGCATTTTTGAGGACTAAAATAAATGGAAATGCAGACTTAGTGAACAATTAGCCCGTCAAAGGGGGTTGAATTATTGATGATTTGATTTCGAATGAGATTGAAAAACTTAGAAGAAGCAAATATATTTTTTTGGCAATTGAATTCATTTCCAATGTCTCTAGAATAGGCGGGCTAAGCTAGGTGGTACTTACTTACAGGTTTTTGTCTCTTTATTATATCTTACATGATCAGCATCCTGGGGCAAGAAGACGATGGGGTCGTCTGAGGCGGGACTCGGAGCTGGAGATGTCTCCCAGGGCCAGGATCGCTCCTCTACCGAGGGCTCTGCTGCTGCTCCCAGTAAGTCCTCCTGTTGTTATGATTAATAATTACATTTCCCTAACTTTTAATGCACCTTATTTTTTCCGAACTATTATTTCCAATTCCTAATTCTTTTTCTTACCAAATCTTCTTCGATCTATCTGTTTCTAAATTCTTGTTGTCCTTGCATTACCTACATACTTAGTTATATTTTGTTCTAGTGTCTGGTTTTTTTTTTACATCTATCTAACTGCCTCTGACTCTGTACTCCTATTAGTCTGTCTGCAGCTTGCCCAGTTGGCCACTCTTTATTTTTAAAAAGCTTTAAAACTCAGATTCAACAATAGCTCTAGCCACTGAGTCCAGTTCTTTGGGTTGTCCTCTTCTTAATCTTGAGAGGCTTTTCAACAATTGCCACCAACAGAATGCACAACCAGATATTTTACTATTTATGATAGGATATAGGATAGGACATACTACTGTCTACTCTACTCTAGTACCCCATTTGTAGTGATGTATGTGGTTTATGTATGTAGTTATTGTATTTTCTCAATCTCGCTAGTGAAAAAATAAATAAATAGGGGGAGGCGTATATGCCGTCTAAAAAATGTGTAATATGTTTTCTAGGCATACTGACCACCAGTGCCGGGGCCAGCGGCAGGGCAGGCGACGTCAGCCAGGAACGAGCAGATGCGGCAGCTTCTGCGGGGGTGGGTAAGCCAGCAGCAGTGGCGGGCGGTGGTAAATTGAACTTATATTCCTTAATTATTGACAACAGTTACACAGTTGCTGCCAGGGTGTACTGTAGTGTACTGTTGAGAGAGACTAAGTTGTTGTAAACAACGGTTGAAGAAGACACCTTTTACTTAGCACTAGCAATAGCATTAGCGGCGGGAGTTGAGTAACTAATGGCCTCTTCTATCTGACTCCACCTCAGCTGGGAAAGTTTTATGAAGAAGACTAAGGGGCACATGCATCAAGCATAGGTTTTGTGATTCGTAAATAGCGATTTTTAAGTAATCGCTATTTAAGAATCGCAAAATTGGATGCAGTCATAGTGCGATTCAGTGTAAATCGCAAATAGCGAATTCGCTATTACCGAATCGCAAATAGCAATTTACCCATATTGCTGCATTTGGATGACATCACAACCAGGAAGTGAATCTGGGATTGCTCACACCTGTTAACAGAGAGAGTCAGAGGAGGAGGCAATCTGGTGGAGCTGAGCAGAAACAAGCTTTCTTGGGAGCAGAAACTGTGGGAAAACAACAGCATGGCTTCAAAAACAGGGAAAAAGAAAGGTGAAGGGCACAAAAGAAAGCTTAAATTCAGTGAAAAAGAACAGTAAAAAGGAAAATGTGGCTGGGAATCCAATCTAAGGTCAATGCAGTGGGTGTGACACAGTGCTCAATATTCGACCTGAGCAAGCGCTGGTATGACCTGCGCAGCCAAGCAGAAGAAAGGGTGGCTGAAAGATTTGCCGAGGCCAAAAAAAAAGAACTGGAGGGGGACCATCCGCAGAACGTGCCAACACACCCTTGGAGGACATGGTCAAATCCACGCTGCAGCCAGAAGCAGTTGACGGCATCACCCAGATCGACACCTCTGAACAGGTTGGCACCTCACAAGGTAAGACCAATGAAAATGAACTAGTATTGTGCAATCTAACTAAAATAGCCCCCAATGTAGATCATGCGTAGTGTAGCAAATTTGAGTCCAGTCCACATTTTACTTGCAACACCCAAATGCATTCTGGTAGTAGTATACAGAACAAAATAAGGAAAGGCAAGGAGGGATCAAAACAGCTTCAGTGCAGCAGAGTACAGCAATGAAGTGACTAAAGTAGACTTTGGTTGTTACAAAATAACTTTATTGGACAATGGCATGCGCATTGCCACATACATGTACACAAAAAAATACTGAACTTGCACTGTTTAACATCACAGAAGCAGCTGCGCAGGAGAGTGACGTGGGTGATGTCCCTGACACAGAGGAACCTGATGCACAGTCTGAAGAAGATACAGAAGTGCCAGCATCATCACCCACACCTGCACCCACTTGACGCAGGAGAATAGTCCCACCACTGCCAGATTTGGACAGTGAGGAGGAGAGCTAACCTGACAATCCAACACAGTCGGGTGGCCATACACCCACAACAACACCAACAGAGGTCCCAATGCGACACAGAGCCGTACAGTTCCGCAGGCAAAGGGCCAGGGCACTCATGACAGCTGCAGGAGACAATAGAGCTGCTGCCTGGAGCTGGCTGGAGGGTAAGATGCTCAAGGTCCAGCGCTGCAATGTAAAAACATGAGATTAATGCAGGGCCAACTAGGAACAATGGCAACCAACATTGGGAACATCCGTGACTGCCTGAAAGAGCTCACCGCTTCTGTTGTGTTGAAGGACAAAGGGCTAGCAATGAGAACTTTGCAAATGTCACAAAAGCAATGCATGACTTGTGCAGGGTCATGCAGGATGACCATGCAGCCCATCATAGGAGGCATCACAATTTGATGGTGCGCCCAGACGGTTATAGCAGGGCCATCAATAGACTGAGCACTACCACAGCTCAGCCGTCCCGTCGTGCTGTCGGGATGCAGGTAGAGATGAGCCATCGCTGCAGGGATGTGACCAGGGGCCTTATCCAGGTAACCAATGCGGTGGAACAACTACAGACTGCTGCAGTTGGTGGTTACAACATTCTGGGAGGGGGGGGAGAGTGTGGAGGCCTCCAGCCTCAGTAGTCTACTGGTGCCAATTACTAATCTCAGGAGGCGCAGGACTCGGAGCAACACTGACACAGAAGGCTCCACAAGGGAAGAAGCAGAGACAACTGAGAGGTCCCTGGGAGTGCGTGGCTGCAAAAAGTGAATACATGGACACTTAGAAATCTGGTGAGGTAACCAGCAGCATGAACATTTTATGTATTGAAAGTTAAGTGCCATTGCAATGTCATGTCATTTCTTTATTTTATTTTACATAGTTGTCTGCACCTGGTATGTGTGCAACAACACTACCACATTTTGTAACAATAAACAGTTGAGCACATGGTGTATTGTTTTGTCATTACCCACCTTAAAAGAAATGTCGGGTGATTTCGGCACGCCTCTGTCTCCCCTCTGCTGCACTTGGACCGCATGCTGCTTGTGGTGGTTGTCTTGGCTGGTTGTCCTCCTCAGGCTCGCTGTCAGAGTGTTCCAGGGGTATGGCTCTGTTAGTGGCTATGTTGTGCAACATGGCACATGTGGCGACAATTTTGCAGCAAGTATCTGGCCTGTACTGCAATGCACCACCAGTTTTGTGGAGGCAGCGGAACCTAGATTTGAGTAAGCCAAATGTCCTCTCAATCACGTTGCATGGGAGATATATGCCTCATTATATAGCTGCTCACTTGGGATACTCAGATTTAGGTATGGTGTCAGTATAAAAGAGCGCACAGCGGATGCGCTATGACCTACAGGATTTAAAAAGAAAATACATTACTCACTGCTATGTGTCAGCATGGCAGACAGATCTGCAAGACTGTTTAACAAGCAAATATCCTTCTCCAAATTCACCCGCAAGGAGATGTCTGTGTATGCCACTATGTAAGAAGATGTGTGAGTCATGTGTACTGCCAGGTTAACTAGCCACTATGTCTGTGATTATGTTTTTTGATTTGCAGATGACTTGTATGTTCAATGAATGGTGTGATTTTTGGTTCCTGTAAATGTACTCATTCACTGAGGGGGGACACATGGCTACATGTGTCCCTTCAATGCAAACAATTAGGTGGGGAAAATGGGCTACCTGATAGAAATCACATTTAGTTTGCTGCGATTCTTGTGGTGTTGTGGGGAACCTTGTGTGATGGTGTATCCTCTGCAACATGGCATCAAGGAATGAGTTAAAAAAGTGTGACAGGGCACTTTGAGAGACACAGCTGCAGCAATTACTCCCAGCTACCTGACTCTAGGAGGTGCAGAGAACATAGGACCTGCACATGAGTGGGGATGGCATGTGTCCCGCGAGGCTGACACTGCAGTAGTGGATCTAATTCAGCTATGACCTCTTAGACAATGTCTGCATTCAGCCTATATTTATCATATATCTCTTTCTCTGTCTGCCCTATCAAAGTAATTCGCACTCTGAAAATGCACTCCTGTATCCTCCTCCTTCTCTGTGCTGTTGCTCGTAGCCTCATCCTCCTCGCCATGACGTAGAGCGCTGCCATAATGAAACATTCTGATGCCTTCTAGGACTGTTTTAATTAGTTTGCGGATGATTAGCACCTGATTTGACAACTTTGAAATGGTTACCACCTGATTTAATTTGTTCTTATTTAAGATGCTAATTGTGATTTTTCACAGATTCGCTATTTGCGAATTTTTGTTGCATAGGATTTGCGATTCCCAATTTACGATTACCTATTACGGATTCGCTAATTCAGAATCAGTATTTAGGTAATTGCACACATTTTGTGAATGTAAGGATGATTCTGCGAATATGCTTCATGCATTGCATTAGGCTATTTTGAGATCGCAAACAGCCTTTTTTTGAAAATCGCAACATTTGCGATCGCAAAATAGCTTGATGCATGTGCCCCAAAGTGTCATATGACCTTGATGGATGGGTTGAACGAAAAGGGAAAGTAGGATGGAAGGACAGGTGACATGTAATATTATATATATGACTGGCAGAGAAGGATGTGTGGGATGCATAGGTGGCTGATAGGAATCAGATGCATGGGTGGTTGAAAGATAGGTGGAAGGTGAACGAAAGGCTGCCTGCCTGGCTCGGTGAAACTGTCTGGGAGATAGAAATTATCATCCGGGGGTTTCATGGGGCAAACTCAAAGGCAAGCAAGGAAGGACGCATGGGTGGTAGTTAAAAAAAATTACAAATGTATGTTGTTGGTGAAAGGTTTGTTGAGAGATTATTTAAGAAGAATGATAGCCATGTTTACTTTAAATGGATGGATGCCTGGACGGTAAAATCATCATAGCATAGGTGGAGACTGTCACTGGATGAAAACAATGTAAAAGAAAAAGAAACCGTGGCAGAGTAGCAAAGCCAAGCAGAATAGAATAAGAGATTCAAATAAAAAAATATAATGCTAGAAGAGCAATGCAATAATAAATGGAAAAATCACTGGTAAGAGAAACAAGGACTGTTTTTTTTCAAGGTTTTTGATTCAAGGTTGTATTTCAGAATATTCACAATAGTTTGCAAGCATAGCATATATATTATGTATGTATGTACCAATACCCACCCACTATTATCAAGCGCCCTCCTTCCAACTCCGAGGCACACTCCCTACCTATGTAATTTTTGGCTGTGTCAGCCTGCCTTGGGTGGCTTATCGTCTGCTGTCATCTCATATATATTCAATGATCATTTGGATCAGATGATATCTGCCTTGTTGTAGTAGTCAGGGTGAAAGTAAAATTGAGCAGATGCCATTGATGTAACAGAGTATGGACATAATAGAAAAATATGATAATTGTGTAGTTATAGACTACAGCTACCCCACCTGCAAACAGTAGTAAATAAAATAACATGAGTCTGCGGCACGAGTATGTCTGTCTAGGGTGCAAGCTGACTGAGCTGGCATGCCTAATTGCCTACAAGGTTGATTTAGTTAAATAAGAGAGAGGGAAAGAGAAAGACTTGTCTACTCCATTGTGCCTAGTAGTAGTAATGCCTGAAACTCCAACAAATGTTAGAGGCTGATGAGGTGGGAGGATACCACAAATGTTATGTACTGTGCTTGCTAGTGCTACTGTGCCACTAGGTGTATAATTAATTTTGTGCTACAATTTTGCTAAGAGTATTGATTACAATTGTAATTTTTTCTTTCTTGATATAGCTACTCCTTCCAACCAAATAGGAAGGAGTTGGCAGCCATGGCCCGGCGCCGGAAGCTGGAGGCCATCTGCAGAGAATATTGGCGGCTGGTGGCCCTGGTGGAGGAGAAGGAGGAGGCAGCAACAGAGACAGCTGGTGTTGGGTAGGTGCTCCACCGGGTCTTTATTGGACCACACTTGGTTCCGCTAGCATAATTTAGCAAGGACACCTGCTAGTCCCTGTTGGGGCCCTTTCACCTCTATCTTCTGATGCCAATTGCTTCAGGAAGCTATACTTTTTCTCACCACTCACATGTTCATATGTGTTTTCTCTCCACACTGTTTGGTTTACAACACAAACCTTCTAGAAGGGGACGTGAATTTATTCACACTATCTGCCGTCCTCCTTAGAGTTGATGAGGATTTTTAGGTCCTGACGAATTGCCGAAATCCCTTTGGACTTTTTTGAAGGCAAGAAACATGTTGACCCCGAACCTTTGCACCATTCACTAGAACTGACTCGGGTTTAATTTTTCCCATTCAGTTCATGATTCTTTTATCCATGGTCCAGGTACTCCTAGAATAAACCTTATTTGGAGAATCCAGGAGAAATTTTTAATCACTCACTATTTTTATTGCACTTCTACTGACCACACATAGGTTGCCCTCACACGTACCATCTGGCTTCACAACGGCTAAAACGGAGAAGACCTCTGGCAAAGAGCCCTCCTGTGAGGCCTGTTGGGCATTGCAGCACCGGTCCAACGAGTAGCTGCCCTATGATGAAGCATGATAGCCCTAGGGGTGTGTGAGGGCCCTTGCTCATTATTGGAGCTAGCCCTGGCTTGGTATCACACTACTCAGTATAGCATCAATTGACTAATTGACTCGGTCTGATACATTGTCACTCTTTGGTCCCTCTCTCCCCTTTTGCTGCCGCCCGGTCCCTTCAGGAACAGCATACTCTTTTGTCTATAATATTGATTACAATTCTCATTTTTTTCTTACTTGATATAGCTACTCCTTCCCAACCAAACAGGAAGGAATTAGCATCCATGGCCTGGCGCTGGAAGATGGAGGCTATCTGCAGAGAATATCGGGGGCTGGTGGCTCTGGCGGAGAAGGTGGAGGAGGCGGCAGCAGTTGCAGCCTCCTTCACTGCCATGGGCCCCAGCCAGGCCCCCCCAGTGGTACGGCGCCGCAGTCTGGCAGCCGCCATCCGCACGTCATCTTAATTCAACAGTGCTGCCCCTCCCTATAGATGCAATTGTAGATCTTTCAAGTGTCGCATGCTCCTCCGGATGGCGCGCCTAGAGGAGCGGGTAAAGGAGGTCTTGGCGATTAGCCAGTGTTAGAAATGGGATTTCTGGTTGGCTAGGGCTTGTGCCAAAGCCAGGCAGAAACCACCACTCTAGTCAGGGCTGGGGAGTTACACGCCAAAGATAACCCCTGCTCACCCCCTTGGTAGCTTGGCACGAGCAGTCAGGCTTATCCCGGAGGCGATGTGTAAAGCGTTTGCGCGCGCACCCAGCAACAACACCCAAGGCCCACCACAAAGGAAACTCCACACAAGGTATTATATAAAAATAACCTTTGTATTATACATAACACATTAGATAAAAACACACACTCTACAATGTGCCAACAGGCACGGGCAGAATTTACAAGGGATTATATGTACAGGGGACAGGGCCACCTGGACCACTGTCAGGAATTAGCACTTTTTAGAACATAGGAATAATACTGTAGTACAAAATAGCAAAGGTAGCACACAACCAGTAACTACTGGTATCAGGTAAGTACCACCTACGCAACCCTAACCACCTTAGGAAAATATTGCGCAGGGAATCAGGACCTCACTAGCACCACCTGTCCTAGGGAGAAAACAACCACCTAAGTATCACAATACCTATAGGGGTCTAAGCACATAAACACAGGATGCATAACATTCAGAGGTGTAAAACAAGGCACATGACGCATAAAAACACATTCGGCGGTGCAGGTTAGGAAGAATAGCGCCAAACTCACATTAGCCACAACCTGTGGCAGTCCCTAGGCCAACTGGCCTTGAAGGGGCAAGGACGCCCTATGTGCCAATGTCAGGGGGGGGGCTAAACGTGGCAGCTGCCCACTAAGTGCTGGGCAGCTGTGGGGACTGAGGCCTGGGCACCTCTGGGCCCTTAGAACAATTATGGCCTCCTGAGCCCCTCTGGGCTCTACGACAAGCAATGCCCCCTGAGCCTTGCAGGCTCTAAACCAAGAAATGCCCCCTGAGCCTTCGTGGCTCTGAACAAATATCTGCCCCGTCGTTGGAGCGGCCCTCTGGCAGGCGGGGCCGCTCGAGCACTGGCAGTGATAGGTGGGGGCCCCCTCTCTGGGGCCCTCGCCACTCAAATCACCCCCGTAACGTTAGAGCCTCACCCGGCTCTGAAACACAATGCTTCCGCGCGCTGGAGCCTTCACGGCTCTTAAACCAAATGCCCCCGAGCCTCGCAGGCTCTACACAAATAGCTGCACCGTCGTTGGAGCCTTCACGGCTCTTGAGAGTAAATCCGGCCCCCACTCACCGGCTGAAGGGAGGACTCAGAGGCTCCTTGCAACGCGGAGGGGCAGGCACCGACAATGTGCCTCGCGCCCCCTCCGCACCAGCTCCGGCCGCACTCCCGTCACTTCTGTCGCGGCGGGGCTGGGGCCTTCACGGCGCTGCTTCCTCTTCTGGGCAGAGTGCCCCGGGGTGCAGGGTAGGCTCCTGTCGGCTCCGGGGCTCTGAGCAGCCGCGATGCTTTGTTGGAAGGCGGGGTAGGCTCCCGCCCTCCTCTTGCAAGTCCGGTTGTCCCGGAGGCCCGCCCTCGGCCTGCCTGACTTCCGGATCGGCCGAACGGGGCCGCGGCGGTCATTCTCAAGGTAGTTTTAAGTCGCGGGGTGGGCACCTGCGACGTGAGTTTACCTCCACCAAAAGCGGCACAAAAAGCGGGGTGGGCACCCGCCAACGAGTGGCAATGTCCCTGGCAGGGTGGGCACCTGCCAGGAGGCTTTAAGATCCGCAAAGACGGGGCAAACGCCGGGTGGGCACCGGCTTCCCGAAATAAAGCGCTCCTAGCGCTAGGGGAACATCAGAAGCGCTTCCAGGCGCTTTGGGGACACAAATAAAGCGCTTCCAGTGCTGTAGGATGAAAAGAACCACAAAGTCCAGCAAAGTTCTTCCCTGCATGCAGCAGGGCAGGGGTGGGGGGCAAGGCTGGACCCAGAGCCAGCTCACTGGGCCTCCAGGCAGGGAGGTAATCCAAGTGGCGGTCCTCTGGTCCAGCGGCAGCAGCAGCCCCCCTCAGGTAAGATCCTGGCAGAGAACAGTTTCTGTGGGGACACAGCCCCATTTTTATACAGTAAAACCCTTTGTTCTTGGTTCAGGGTGAGGGGGAAAACCAGTCGCAGCTGGTTGGGGAGCACCCTTGATGTGCTCAGCCCCTCACTCTATTCACTGGCAGGGCTAGGGTCGTCAGTCGCACCACAGGGGGCGGAGCCAGCATTGTGTGGGGAAAGTCCTGCCCTATTCAGGTCTAAGGTGCACTCCTCCCCAGCCATCAGCATGCTAATCTCACACTCACCACTGGGGCAGACCCAACCAGACTCCTGGAGCCAGGCTCACCAGCCAGCTCCAGCCAATCACACGCCTGACACACTGCACACAGAAGTGCCCACTTCTAGAAGTGGCACTTCCACACTAGGTACATGCACGCCGCACACATCATCGCGCAGCATTCACTCACACGAGTCCGCACAAACCAAACTCGGGCCTGCACACCCCATGCATCAGGAACTACTAGGGACACATACATTCCCCATGCATTCCTATGGGAGGGCAGGCCTATCTCACCACATGCACTCAGAGCGCGCACGCACTTTACCCTGGGACACAGGGAAAGTGCGCAGAAACCAAAAAATCACCACACCAAGTCACCAGTAAAAAGCAAAAAAAAGCTCAGGGGTGAACCTGCCAGAAGGGCCAAGTCCAACACAACCCCCTTCCAGCCAAAACGCAGGGCAGACCAATCACCACCGTGATGGACTTCCCTGCTTGGGGCGATAGAACACGGACGCGGGCCCGCAACTGCAGGGACACCCTCCGGTTCTACGCCACGGTGAACCCATGGAATTCTTTCCAACACCACTGTCTGGACCAACTGGGCTACCCCACTGGTACTCCCAAGCTGTCCGCGGCCAAGACCAGGCCCTAGGACACCCAGGTGCCACCGGTCTTTGCCTAGTCACAGAGTGGGGGGTAGTAACCCCTGGCACATAGCGGCCATTCTCCACTCTTCCTCTCTGCAAGACAGGACTAAACTGCCACTGGTTCTCCAGCCTAGGGTCTACACCCTCAGGCGGACCAGGAGTCTCAGGGAAGGCTCTCCTCCCCCCACCTCTTCTCCTAGGGTTCCTCCTCCTCCGGCGAGGGGTACACCTAGAACGCCATTCCAACCCAGGGTTTAACCCCTCAGATTGTACCGGGGCCAGAGGTGGGCTCTCCCACCCTCTGCACCCCCTTCCAGAGCCCTGCTCCCTACCAACTGGGGCGGTACCTCTGGAAGAAGAACCGGTCGGGACGCTGGTTACAGACGTCCCACCCTTCAGGTCAGGCTGATCCCGAACCTGGCCTTCCAACCTCCGGCCTAGAACCTTTGGTGGAATAATCGCCTGGCACTCCAGGACTTTTGGGGATTTCCACTCCATCCCCCTGAGGCTATCAAATGACACATATGTCGAGCGACTGTCTGTCTGGCGCTGATCTCCCGTCCCCTGTCCACCTGACAGTGCGCGGAGACCCCCCAGAACAGAAGTGGTGCCACCCTGGTCACTACACGGGATCCTAGCCCAACTGGGTAGTCCCTGACCCACAGGCTCTTCCACTGGGGAACTCATCCCCCAATCACTCCTCACGCTGGACTCCTGTACCCTCCCTACCGGAGCGGTACTGCCAGACACTAGAACCACAGGAGCCCTGTTTACAGGCGCTCCAGGTCCCCCACTCACTAAGAGATCTTCCTCAAGTGGACTAACAGGACAGCCTAGGTCCCCAACTTGGTGTTCCCTCATGAAACCATCCAAGTCCTGAGGCAGGGTTTCGGGCGTCTGGGGACCCTCGGTCACCCCCTCACTCCTGCTCCACTGAGCCAGGCAGTGAGCCCCTACACCCTCCTCGCTATCCTGGGACCTAGCTGGGCTACACTGAGCCTCCTCCACCACGCTGGGCTGGAGGATCTCTGACCCACTATTGTTGGAATCACTCACTAATGACACTAGAGGACCTCTAGCACTTTCCCAGCGCTCTGCTTCATCTCCAAGCTCAAATGGCTCCGACAATCCACACCCCAACAGGTGTTGGCGCAACCCCGGCACACAACAACTGAGCAGGTGTTCTTTGAGAACCAGATTACACAGTTCATCAAAATCGGAAACTCCTATCCAAGCAAATAGTGCATTCTCACATCCATCCACAAACTCCTCCCAAGACTGGTGAGACAGTTTCCTACTGCCCCTGAATTTCAACCTTAACTCCTCCTCCTGGGAAACAGGTACCAGACTGGGGGAACTGGGATTGGGATTTCCTACACTGGAATCTATATGGCTGCCACCACTGGACTCAACCCTCCCTGGGGAGTCCAGGAAACCACAACTGCGCTCAGGGGATAACCTACCCTCCAGAGCTAGTTTCTCTCTGGCAAAGGCCCTCTCATCCTCCGCCATCTGTCTTTTGACCTCCAGCTGCGCCATAGCCTGGGCATGCTGCAACCTGAGCTTTTCTAACGTCAGCTGGTGCTCCCTTTCTTTCCTCCTATCTTCCCACTCCTCTGGGGACAGGGAAAGGGATGAGGCGCTGCCTCCTACGCTGGACCCAGCAAGGGACGCCCTACCTATGGGGTCTTCACTCTCTACTGGCGTCCAGGTATTGTCATCCTCTACCTCCTCTTCTGAATCTTCAGGGCTCCCCACAGACCCACCACCCTCCAGGTGTGAGGCCTGGGCCCTTTCCGTACTGCGCTCAAGATCCCTTTGCCTCTTAACCCACTGGATCATGTGGCCCCTAAGTTCACACATGGTGTCTGACTCTCTCACCCCTATGCCTCTCTCTCTACAGAACCTTTCCAACTCCTGCATACTGTAATAAATTAGATCACTGAGATCAAAAGCAGGCTCCATTCTGGCAGACGTTCTAGAGAAAAGATCACACAGGGAACCTAGGGGTCTGAGCCTACCAGGAGTACACAATTCACAAAAAGATTCAGCAAGCTCTCCAACCCAGAGAACTCACACTCACTTGCCTAGTGCCACACACCATCCATCCACACACAACCCTCCCCTCGGACTGGTAAGGCAGTTTCTACCACCCCTGATTCCTCAACCTGACCACCACGTGACACAGGTACCAACTCTGGGCGCAGGGCGGGGGACAAATGTACAGGACACTATTACGCTGCCACCACTGGATCCCACCCTCTGGTGAATCCAGAAACACAATGCACTAAGGGGGATGATCTACCCTCCCGAGCTAGGGACACCTAACTCACAGTGCACAAAACCACATTTCCAAGGAAATGACAATTAAAAACAAACTTAGAACAATAATCCCTATACCATGTGATTTATCTAAATGCAGAGTTTTGTAGTGCGGCCAGTTGCCGCTGCGGTACAGCGCAAACGCAAGCCCAAATCCCACCGCTGATCACCAATGTTAGAAATGGGATTTCTGGTTGGCTAGGGCTTGCGCCAAAGCCAGGCAGAAACCACCACTCTAGTCAGGGCTGGGGAGTTACACGCCAAAGATAACCCCTGCTCACCCCCTTGGTAGCTTGGCACGAGCAGTCAGGCTTATCCCGGAGGCGATGTGTAAAGCGTTAGCGCGCGCACCCAGCAACAACACCCAAGGCCCACCACAAAGGAAACTCCACACAAGGTATTATATAAAAATAACCTTTGTATTATACATAACACATTAGATAAAAACACACACTCTACAATGTGCCAACAGGCACGGGCAGAATTTACAAGGGATTATATGTACAGGGGACAGGGCCACCTGGACCACTGTCAGGAATTAGCACTTTTTAGAACATAGGAATAATACTGTAGTACAAAATAGCAAAGGTAGCACACAACCAGTAACTACTGGTATCAGGTAAGTACCACCTACGCAACCCTAACCACCTTAGGAAAATATTGCGCAGGGAATCAGGACCTCACTAGCACCACCTGTCCTAGGGAGAAAACAACCACCTAAGTATCACAATACCTATAGGGGTCTAAGCACATAAACACAGGATGCATAACATTCAGAGGTGTAAAACAAGGCACATGACGCATAAAAACACATTCGGCGGTGCAGGTTAGGAAGAATAGCGCCAAACTCACATTAGCCACAACCTGTGGCAGTCCCTAGGCCAACTGGCCTTGAAGGGGCAAGGACGCCCTATGTCCCAATGTCAGGGGGGGGGGGCTAAACGTGGCAGCTGCCCACTAAGTGCTGGGCAGCTGTGGGGACTGAGGCCTGGGCACCTCTGGGCCCTTAGAACAATTATGGCCTCCTGAGCCCCTCTGGGCTCTACGACAAGCAATGCCCCCTGAGCCTTGCAGGCTCTAAACCAAGAAATGCCCCCTGAGCCTTCGTGGCTCTGAACAAATATCTGCCCCGTCGTTGGAGCAGCCCTCTGGCAGGCGGGGCCGCTCGAGCACTGGCAGTGATAGGTGGGGGCCCCCTCTCTGGGGCCCTCGCCACTCAAATCACCCCCGTAACGTTAGAGCCTCACCCGGCTCTGAAACACAATGCTTCCGCGCGCTGGAGCCTTCACGGCTCTTAAACCAAATGCCCCCGAGCCTCGCAGGCTCTACACAAATAGCTGCACCGTCGTTGGAGCCTTCACGGCTCTTGAGAGTAAATCCGGCCCCCACTCACCGGCTGAAGGGAGGACTCAGAGGCTCCTTGCAACGCGGAGGGGCAGGCACCGACAATGTGCCTCGCGCCCCCTCCGCACCAGCTCCGGCCGCACTCCCGTCACTACTCTCGCGGCAGGGCTGGGGCCTTCACGGCGCTGCTTCCTCTTCTGGGCAGAGTGCCCCGGGGCGCAGGGTAGGCTCCTGTCGGCTCCGGGGCTCTGAGCAGCCGCGATGCTTTGTTGGAAGGCGGGGTATGCTCCCGCCCTCCTCTTGCAAGTCCGGTTGTCCCGGAGGCCCGCCCTCGGCCTGCCTGACTTCCGGATCGGCCGAACGGGGCCGCGGCGGTGATTCTCAAGGTAGTTTTAAGTCGCGGGGTGGGCACCTGCGACGTGAGTTTACCACCACCAAAAGCGGCACTAAAAGCGGGGTGGGCACCCGCCAACGAGTGGCAATGTCCCTGGCAGGGTGGGCACCTGCCAGGAGGCTTTAAGATCCGCAAAGACGGGGCAAACGCCGGGTGGGCACCGGCTTCCCGAAATAAAGCGCTCCTAGCGCTAAGGGCACATCAGAAGCGCTTCCAGGCGCTTTGGGGACACAAATAAAGCGCTTCCAGCGCTGTAGGATGAAAAGAACCACAAAGTCCAGCAAAGTTCTTCCCTGCATGCAGCAGGGCAGGGGTGGGGGGCAAGGCTGGACCCAGAGCCAGCTCACTGGGCCTCCAGGCAGGGAGGTAATCCAAGTGGCGGTCCTCTGGTCCAGCGGCAGCAGCAGCCCCCCTCAGGTAAGATCCTGGCAGAGAACAGTTTCTGTGGGGACACAGCCCCATTTTTATACAGTAAAACCCTTTGTTCTTGGTTCAGGGTGAGGGGGAAAACCAGTCGCAGCTGGTTGGGGAGCACCCTTGATGTGCTCAGCCCCTCACTCTATTCACTGGCAGGGCTAGGGTCATCAGTCGCACCACAGGGGGCGGAGCCAGCATTGTGTGGGGAAAGTCCTGCCCTATTCAGGTCTAAGGTGCACTCCTCCCCAGCCATCAGCATGCTAATCTCACACTCACCACTGGGGCAGACCCAACCAGACTCCTGGAGCCAGGCTCACCAGCCAGCTCCAGCCAATCACACGCCTGACACACTGCACACAGAAGTGCCCACTTCTAAAAGTGGCACTTCCACACTAGGTACATGCAAGCCGCACACATCATCGCGCAGCATTCACTCACACGAGTCCGCACATACCAAACTCGGGCCTGCACACCCCACGCATCAGGAACTACTAGGGACACATACATTCCCCATGCATTCCTATGGGAGGGCAGGCCTATCTCACCACATGCACTCAGAGCGCGCACGCACTTTACCCTGGGACACAGGGAAAGTGCGCAGAAACCAAAAAATCACCACACCAAGTCACCAGTAAAAAGCAAAAAAAAGCTCAGGGGTGAACCTGCCAGAAGGGCCAAGTCCAACACAACCCCCTTCCAGCCAAAACGCAGGGCAGACCAATCACCACCGTGATGGACTTCCCTGCTTGGGGCGATAGAACACGGACGCGGGCCCGCAACTGCAGGGACACCCTCCGGTTCTACGCCACGGTGAACCCATGGAATTCTTTCCAACACCACTGTCTGGACCAACTGGGCTACCCCACTGGTACTCCCAAGCTGTCCGCGGCCAAGACCAGGCCCTAGGACACCCAGGTGCCACCGGTCTTTGCCTAGTCACAGAGTGGGGGGTAGTAACCCCTGGCACATAGCGGCCATTCTCCACTCTTCCTCTCTGCAAGACAGGACTAAACTGCCACTGGTTCTCCAGCCTAGGGTCTACACCCTCAGGCGGACCAGGAGTCTCAGGGAAGGCTCTCCTCCCCCCACCTCTTCTCCTAGGGTTCCTCCTCCTCCGGCGAGGGGTACACCTAGAACGCCATTCCAACCCAGGGTTTAACCCCTCAGATTGTACCGGGGCCAGAGGTGGGCTCTCCCACCCTCTGCACCCCCTTCCAGAGCCCTGCTCCCTACCAACTGGGGCGGTACCTCTGGAAGAAGAACCGGTCGGGACGCTGGTTACAGACGTCCCACCCTTCAGGTCAGGCTGATCCCGAACCTGGCCTTCCAACCTCCGGCCTAGAACCTTTGGTGGAATAATCGCCTGGCACTCCAGGACTTTTAGGGATTTCCACTCCATCCCCCTGAGGCTATCAAATGACACATATGTCGAGCGACTGTCTGTCTGGCGCTGATCTCCCGTCCCCTGTCCACCTGACAGTGCGCGGAGACCCCCCAGAACAGAAGTGGTGCCACCCTGGTCACTACACGGGATCCCAGCCCAACTGGGTAGTCCCTGACCCACAGGCTCTTCCACTGGGGAACTCATCCCCCAATCACTCCTCACGCTGGACTCCTGTACCCTCCCTACCGGAGCGGTACTGCCAGACACTAGAACCACAGGAGCCCTGTTTACAGGTGCTCCAGGTCCCCCACTCACTAAGAGATCTTCCTCAAGTGGACTAACAGGACAGCCTAGGTCCCCAACTTGGTGTTCCCTCATGAAACCATCCAAGTCCTGAGGCAGGGTTTCGGGCGTCTGGGGACCCTCGGTCACCCCCTCACTCCTGCTCCACTGAGCCAGGCAGTGAGCCCCTACACCCTCCTCGCTATCCTGGGACCTAGCTGGGCTACACTGAGCCTCCTCCACCACGCTGGGCTGGAGGATCTCTGACCCACTATTGTTGGAATCACTCACTAATGACACTAGAGGACCTCTAGCATTTTCCCAGCGCTCTGCTTCATCTCCAGCTCAAATGGCTCCGACAATCCACACCCCAACAGGTGTTGGCGCAACCCCGGCACACAACAACTGAGCAGGTGTTCTTTGAGAACCAGATTACACAGTTCATCAAAATCGGAAACTCCTATCCAAGCAAACAGTGCATTCTCACATCCATCCACAAACTCCTCCCAAGACTGGTGAGACAGTTTCCTACTGCCCCTGAATTTCAACCTTAACTCCTCCTCCTGGGAAACAGGTACCAGACTGGGGGAACTGGGATTGGGATTTCCTACACTGGAATCTATATGGCTGCCACCACTGGACTCAACCCTCCCTGGGGAGTCCAGGAAACCACAACTGCGCTCAGGGGATAACCTACCCTCCAGAGCTAGTTTCTCTCTGGCAAAGGCCCTCTCATCCTCCGCCATCTGTCTTTTGACCTCCAGCTGCGCCATAGCCTGGGCATGCTGCAACCTGAGCTTTTCTAACGTCAGCTGGTGCTCCCTTTCTTTCCTCCTATCTTCCCACTCCTCTGGGGACAGGGAAAGGGATGAGGCGCTGCCTCCTACGCTGGACCCAGCAAGGGACGCCCTACCTATGGGGTCTTCACTCTCTACTGGCGTCCAGGTATTGTCATCCTCTACCTCCTCTTCTGAATCTTCAGGGCTCCCCACAGACCCACCACCCTCCAGGTGTGAGGCCTGGGCCCTTTCCGTACTGCGCTCAAGATCCCTTTGCCTCTTAACCCACTGGATCATGTGGCCCCTAAGTTCACACATGGTGTCTGACTCTCTCACCCCTATGCCTCTCTCTCTACAGAACCTTTCCAACTCCTGCATACTGTAATAAATTAGATCACTGAGATCAAAAGCAGGCTCCATTCTGGCAGACGTTCTAGAGAAAAGATCACACAGGGAACCTAGGGGTCTGAGCCTACCAGGAGTACACAATTCACAAAAAGATTCAGCAAGCTCTCCAACCCAGAGAACTCACACTCACTTGCCTAGTGCCACACACCATCCATCCACACACAACCCTCCCCTCGGACTGGTAAGGCAGTTTCTACCACCCCTGATTCCTCAACCTGACCACCACGTGACACAGGTACCAACTCTGGGCGCAGGGCGGGGGACAAATGTACAGGACACTATTACGCTGCCACCACTGGATCCCACCCTCTGGTGAATCCAGAAACACAATGCACTAAGGGGGATGATCTACCCTCCCGAGCTAGGGACACCTAACTCACAGTGCACAAAACCACATTTCCAAGGAAATGACAATTAAAAACAAACTTAGAACAATAATCCCTATACCATGTGATTTATCTAAATGCAGAGTTTTGTAGTGCGGCCAGTTGCCGCTGCGGTACAGCGCAAACGCAAGCCCAAATCCCACCGCTGATCACCAATGTTAGAAATGGGATTTCTGGTTGGCTAGGGCTTGCGCCAAAGCCAGGCAGAAACCACCACTCTAGTCAGGGCTGGGGAGTTACACGCCAAAGATAACCCCTGCTCACCCCCTTGGTAGCTTGGCACGAGCAGTCAGGCTTATCCCGGAGGCGATGTGTAAAGCGTTTGCGCGCGCACCCAGCAACAACACCCAAGGCCCACCACAAAGGAAACTCCACACAAGGTATTATATAAAAATAACCTTTGTATTATACATAACACATTAGATAAAAACACACACTCTACAATGTGCCAACAGGCACGGGCAGAATTTACAAGGGATTATATGTACAGGGGACAGGGCCACCTGGACCACTGTCAGGAATTAGCACTTTTTAGAACATAGGAATAATACTGTAGTACAAAATAGCAAAGGTAGCACACAACCAGTAACTACTGGTATCAGGTAAGTACCACCTACGCAACCCTAACCACCTTAGGAAAATATTGCGCAGGGAATCGGGACCTCACTAGCACCACCTGTCCTAGGGAGAAAACAACCACCTAAGTATCACAATACCTATAGGGGTCTAAGCACATAAACACAGGATGCATAACATTCAGAGGTGTAAAACAAGGCACATGACGCATAAAAACACATTGACGGTGCAGGTTAGGAAGAATAGCGCCAAACTCACATTAGCCACAACCTGTGGCAGTCCCTAGGCCAACTGGCCTTGAAGGGGCAAGGACGCCCTATGTCCCAATGTCAGGGGGGGGGCTAAACGTGGCAGCTGCCCACTAAGTGCTGGGCAGCTGTGGGGACTGAGGCCTGGGCACCTCTGGGCCCTTAGAACAATTATGGCCTCCTGAGCCCCTCTGGGCTCTACGACAAGCAATGCCCCCTGAGCCTTGCAGGCTCTAAACCAAGAAATGCCCCCTGAGCCTTCGTGGCTCTGAACAAATATCTGCCCCGTCGTTGGAGCGGCCCTCTGGCAGGCGGGGCCGCTCGAGCACTGGCAGTGATAGGTGGGGGCCCCCTCTCTGGGGCGCTCGCCACTCAAATCACCCCCGTAACGTTAGAGCCTCACCCGGCTCTGAAACACATTGCTTCCGCGCACTGGAGCCTTCACGGCTCTTAAACCAAATGCCCCCGAGCCTCGCAGGCTCTACACAAATAGCTGCACCGTCGTTGGAGCCTTCACGGCTCTTGAGAGTAAATCCGGCCCCCACTCACCGGCTGAAGGGAGGACTCAGAGGCTCCTTGCAACGCGGAGGGGCAGGCACCGACAATGTGCCTCGCGCCCCCTCCGCACCAGCTCCGGCCGCACTCCCGTCACTTCTCTCGCGGCGGGGCTGGGGCCTTCACGGCGCTGCTTCCTCTTCTGGGCAGAGTGCCCCGGGGTGCAGGGTAGGCTCCTGTCGGCTCCAGGGCTCTGAGCAGCCGCGATGCTTTGTTGGAAGGCGGGGTAGGCTCCCGCCCTCCTCTTGCAAGTCCGGTTGTCCCGGAGGCCCGCCCTCGGCCTGCCTGACTTCCGGATCGGCCGAACGGGGCCGCGGCGGTGATTCTCAAGGTAGTTTTAAGTCGTGGGGTGGGCACCTGCGACGTGAGTTTACCACCACCAAAAGCGGCACAAAAAGCGGGGTGGGCACCCGCCAACGAGTGGCAATGTCCCTGGCAGGGTGGGCACCTGCCAGGAGGCTTTAAGATCCGCAAAGACGGGGCAAACGCCGGGTGGGCACCGGCTTCCCGAAATAAAGCGCTCCTAGCACTAAGGGCACATCAGAAGCGCTTCCAGGCGCTTTGGGGACACAAATAAAGCGCTTCCAGCGCTGTAGGATGAAAAGAACCACAAAGTCCAGCAAAGTTCTTCCCTGCATGCAGCAGGGCAGGGGTGGGGGGCAAGGCTGGACCCAGAGCCAGCTCACTGGGCCTCCAGGCAGGGAGGTAATCCAAGTGGCGGTCCTCTGGTCCAGCGGCAGCAGCAGCCCCCCTCAGGTAAGATCCTGGCAGAGAACAGTTTCTGTGGGGACACAGCCCCATTTTTATACAGTAAAACCCTTTGTTCTTGGTTCAGGGTGAGGGGGAAAACCAGTCGCAGCTGGTTGGGGAGCACCCTTGATGTGCTCAGCCCCTCACTCTATTCACTGGCAGGGCTAGGGTCGTCAGTCGCACCACAGGGGGCGGAGCCAGCATTGTGTGGGGAAAGTCCTGCCCTATTCAGGTCTAAGGTGCACTCCTCCCCAGCCATCAGCATGCTAATCTCACACTCACCACTGGGGCAGACCCAACCAGACTCCTGGAGCCAGGCTCACCAGCCAGCTCCAGCCAATCACACGCCTGACACACTGCACACAGAAGTGCCCACTTCTAGAAGTGGCACTTCCACACTAGGTACATGCACGCCGCACACATCATCGCGCAGCATTCACTCACACGAGTCCGCACATACCAAACTCGGGCCTGCACACCCCACGCATCAGGAACTACTAGGGACACATACATTCCCCATGCATTCCTATGGGAGGGCAGGCCTATCTCACCACATGCACTCAGAGCGCGCACGCACTTTACCCTGGGACACAGGGAAAGTGCGCAGAAACCAAAAAATCACCACACCAAGTCACCAGTAAAAAGCAAAAAAAAGCTCAGGGGTGAACCTGCCAGAAGGGCCAAGTCCAACAGCCAGCGACAGCGAGCCCGCTGCTAGAACTCCGTCACCTTGCCCCTTTTTATAAATTTCTTTGGGAGGGTGATGGGGCGTTGGGGAAAAGTTGAGGTCTATATGGACAATGGACTTTTGGAGTGGACAATCTTTGGACATTGTTTGGGTTAGGGAGAGGGATAGGTCAGGTGTTGTGGGTTTTTCCAATACTTTATTTTGTTAGGGTGATAAATTATTTATACTTACTTTACATAGGATGTAAATGTTTTGTGGGGGTGTTACTCTTTTACTTCACACAGTTTCCTTTGCTGCTGCAGGGCCGCAGCCAGTTTTTGATTGAAATAATCTGCGATGGTGTAACACACCAACAGATAGATGCTGTACCCTCACTTGTGACTTGTCCTACTAGTACTGTCAGTCTCTGCTCCTGGTCTATGCAAACCTCTTCTCCTACCTGTGTTTGATGTTTATTCTTACTTAGGCAAAGCGATGGCTGCATCGTGATGATGATTTGGTTTCCCAAGATGCCATGGTAGTGGTGGTAGTAGTAGTAGTAGTAAACATTCACAGTGACAGTAGCATTTGCAAAAAAAACAAAAATGAGACAGTCAGTCACCTTAGGGAGTTTCTGGAATGAGTAGTAAAAGTACAGTACACCTAAAGACTGGCAAACACGAAACCATGATGATGAATGACAAGCAATGCTAAAGTAAAATAAAACATAATGGTGGCGGGGATAGCCTAGTACAAGTTACAAACTGAAGGTGGCTTGACCTATGAAGTGGACAAGAGTAACCTTTAGTGCTGGAAGGATGATGAATCGATGTTGGCAATTATAATTATGATGGATTATGTTCCTCTGGAAACAAAATTTATTTGCGAATACTGAGCATGGGTGGGCAAGCAGAAGAAGATCCTCGCTCTGCCTTGAGTTAGTGTTGGTTTCACCACATCCATCCCAGCAAGTGTGTGATTAATTATTGGTGTAAATTTAATTTAGTCACACCTCATATAAATCAGACAGCCTGAGGGAAGAGGGTTGGGGTTTGAAGAATGGTTGAGAAGGGTATTTGAGGGAAAGGTTTGACAAAGACAAACATTACACATGGACAACACAAAATCTTGCCAGAGGACCATCATAAATCTGTTAAGGGAGAAAAAGGAAATACATTCATGATGATGACTTGATGTTTACTGATGAATAGTACTAGTAGTACAGGGCAGCAGTATATTATTAATTATTATTATTATGCAATTGCCTTGCCTATCTGCCCTCAGAGAGACCCAAATTCATACATTTTATGTTCTGTTGTACCAGGCTTCCTTTTAAAGCCAGCAAAGAAAATTAAAAAATAGCTGTAGGGGTCAAATATATAAGCAAACATAATGTTATGTTATTTTCTTTTATAGCACGCACAGATACTCCAAGGAGTGTCCCGGCGCGAACCAAGAGAGGTAGAAGGGCTGCACTAGACAAAGAAGTACGTTTTAAGGTTTTTCTTGAAAGCTGTGGGGTATTGGGTGTTGTGTGAAGCAAATGGCAGTGCATTCCAGGCCAAGCCAGCTTTCAGGGCAAGAGAGCTGCCATCCAACCTTTGGCGTTTGAAGCGGGGAACCTGGGCTATAAGTTGAGATGTAGAGCACAATTGTCTCATGGGGCATAGAAGGAGAACCACTTCTGTAGGTAGGCAGGGCCTAGGCCATGGAGGGTGCGATGAGCAATGACTACAGATTTAAATTTGACCCGTTCTGCCACGGGAAGCCATTGTAGTGAGCGCAGGTGTTGTCTCACGCTGCTTCTAAAAGAGATGTCAAGCAGAAGCCTGGCTGCCGCATTTTGGACCACCTCAAACTTATTCAGCAGATAGCCATGGATGCCCACATACAGGGTGTTGACATAGTCCAGCCGGGATAAGATAAGAGCACGGATGACCATTTCTATCGCAGCCCTAGGAAGAAGAGGAAGACATTTCCTAAGGGTTTTAAGTAGCCCATAGCAGTTACCAGCAAGCTTCCTGACCTGAGTGGAAAATGAAAGGTTCTCCTCAAACCAAACCCCCAAGTTCTTAACGGGTTTCCCTGTCAATGAAGGCATGAAGAACTCGGATGGCCAGATCATTTCTCTGAAGTTAGGGGGGAATTTTCCATAGAGGAGTATCTCGGACTTCTCTTTGTTACACTTGAGTTGAGCAGCGGCTATCCACTTAAATACAGAGATCAAACAATTTATTGCAGCAGAGATGGAGTCTGCATTTGTCCCCATGTAAATAGGAGCTGGGTGTCATCAGCGTAGGCAATGATTTTGGCCCCCAAGTCCTCGGCTAGTTGGACCAGAGGGGTAACGTAAATATTAAAAAGGAGGACTGAGGGAAGACCCCTGGGTCCACAAACACAAACGCAGTCGTAATGATTGAAGAGAAATTGTATCAAATTAAAAGATGATGATACTATAAGTTACTATGTTTTGGTCAAATTGGGAGTTGCATCTCGGCATTCCTCTTGGTCCTTCCTTACATGTCCGTCAATCATGGGTGCCACTGCCTGCCTGACTAAGGCGGATTGGTAAGGTAAGTGTCAGTTTTTTCCCCCAGTATAGCACAGGGTAAAGGCCGGCGTGTGACAAGTGTAGATGGAAAAACAAAAGGGATGTTGAAAATAAAAGGAGAAAAGTAAAGGTAAAATGCATAATATTAAGAAGTAGTGCAACAAGAACACTATCAGAGGCAGCAGAGCTAAATCATGTCTACTCTGTTTCCAGCATTAACCTACAACAACAACAGGACAGAGCAGGCCTGCGGCGCCAACCCAACCTCCACTTAGCTTAGATTTTGAGCTAGACAGCACTGAGCACACATATACAGCAAGAAAGCATTTTCCAAATTAAGTAACTAAATCAATTCACCACTGTCAGTCATACCACTACACTCGCCTCCACCACTACACAGACATGTAGGCCTGGTGGGGTTGTTGTTGACTTGTTTACCTTTTAGGCCACTTCATAACATGGCCGAGTTATTCCATTAATCATCTCCGATCCTACTGACTGACTGCGAGTATAGTATGGTCATCATGATGTCCAACTCTGTAGTGTACTGAGTGAGTCCAGATTCCAGAATCAAAAATGCAATGGATGGGCCTGCAGTAGTACAATTTTGTTATTAAAGAACAAGAAGGGAAACATTAACTTGAGTCACTTTTTTGTGTGCAGATTATACTAGTAGACTTCATGCACAGCAACAACACAAACACCAATCACTCAAAGTCAGCGTCCAATGCATGCCATCATTTACCTGTTCTTAAGGGGCAGTCCCTCTCGGCTCGGAAAGGAGGATAGTGATAGTCAGGTTCTTTGGAGGAACTCGATGAGGCAGGCACACATTTCTTTTACTATTCTCCATCTAATGTCCGGCATGAGGGAAATGGATTTGGGGTGAGTCAAGAGTGTACTGGCGCAGGACTTGGAGGAGTGGACTTACTTATTCACTGACTGCACACAGTTGCAACTCCAATCCGGCAATAAAGGAGTAAGACGGTGGTGATGGATTTGTTGTGATTCGAACCAGAAAGACAGAGACACACAAAAATAATAAAAGTAAATAAGCAAGAAAGAAAGTAACAAGTCAAAACTCAAAAGCCTAGTTGTCAGGGAAGTAGAGCTCATCCTCAAACTCTGTTGGTTCTCCCAGAAGTAGGTCATCTAACACACTATTTCCATGACCTAAGTCACCGTCATCATCTTCCTGCTGTGCTACTTCAGGTATGGTGTAATCCGGTGGTATAAAGTACTGATTCATTTTAATAATGGTTAACCTCTCCACGTTTTGGGGCGAGAGACTGGTCATTCTCACTGTCAGAACGGCACCAGAAGCATTGAAAACATGCTCAGAAGAGACACTTGCGACAGGGCAAGCCAGATAGTTTATTTCCAGGCTGATGAGCACTGGCCATTGGCGCCTTTTCCCATGCCAATACACCAATGGGTTTTGATATATGTAGACCACTGTTGGGTCATCCAGATAGACCTGGACATCCGCTCAGTCCTCAGGGGTTCTCCACTTTGGTCAGCCTCTTTTGCCTTTGCCTCAGCACTGGACCTAACAAGCCCTTCCTGTAGACACCATTCCTGTGCCGATTTTGGTGGAGCTGGTGCTCCTGGTCTTGTTGTTGATGTTGTTCCTGGTGTTTTTGGTGGTTTTGACTGCTGTGACCAAACTTCACTGCCCTCAGGATCTGAGGTTGAACTTTACGCCGGCTGCACCGCAGTACTTGTTGTGGCCTGGAGTAGCAGGCATCTAATTCCCAGACGTTCTTGTTCTAAGTGACTGGCTTTCGCAGCAATCCAAGTTTTGTACTTGGCAACATCCCCTTCTAAAAAAGGAATCAATGTGTTCAGTACTTGTTTGTACAATGGATCCAGAATTGTGAAAGAAATGCAATGGTTGGGTGACACAATGCACGTTTGCAGCCTTGTTTTTTCAGATAAGCAACGGGTTAAGCTCTCCACCAACTCATATGCTTCTTTTTTTTCCTCCACACCTGTGTACATTGCAGACACCCCCTTCAGCTGTTCCTGTAGCATGTGCAACAATGGGATAGCTTGGCCCATAGTACAGTCCACCTTGCTGACTTCACGTGTAAAGAGCTCGAAATGAAGTAGCATCTCTGTCAAGCATCTAACCAGGCCCCATTAGTCCATCTCAATGATCATGCCTTTCACAGAAGCATCCCCTCTTTGCATGACATATTCATTAATTGGTCTGTACTGCTTAAGCAGATGTTTAAGCATGTTATAAGTTGAGTTCTAATGCATTGGCACCTCCTGGATGAGTGCTTTAACTGGCATTCCTTGCTCACGTTGAATGATCCTCAGCTGCTTCCCAGCTTTAAAAACAATGGCTGAAATGTGTGCAGATTCTTCTTCAGGTGGTCAGTAAGTTACTAACTCAGTCTTCTTTTTTCAAAAAGTCTTGAACAATGATGTTGATGCAGTGAGCCAAACACAGGGCACTGAAATAGCCACCATCGTGCATGGCCTTAACTATATTACTGCCATGTCCGTGGCAACACAACCAAGGCTAAGCCCTCTTAGGCGCAGTCATTCAAAGACTCTTGCTGTCAAAGTCTTCCAAAATGTTTGCAGCAGTATGAGATTTCCCCATCGCAAACATGGATACAGTTGCTTGTTTCCGAGTGACATTAAAAATGTCAGCAGTGTCAACAACACCTGCAGCAGATATCTTTTCTCTAACCCCCAAAAAAGAGATCCAGTGTGCAGTGATGCACATGTAATCAGTGGCTTGGCAACTGGTCCACATGTCTGTTTTCAGGTGGATAGTGTGAACAGCACTCTGCTGCATAGCTTCTCCAAGCAATTCCAGCACGTTGTGATGTAGTGCTGGAACACCAACTCTGACAAAATAGGACTGGCTGGGAACCTTCCATTTTGGACAGATGGCTGTCACAAATTCAAGAAAACCCACACCTTCCACAAAAGTAAAAATGAGGGGTTCCAGCACTAACATTTTAGCCAGCAAACATGCTGTTGGGTGGTTGTGTTCGTACTGCCCCTCCGACCTAAACATGCTGAGAATGGTAGGCTGGATTTTTTTCTTTTCTAGTGCCACTGATGCAGGTGACTTCTTGACGCCAGATGTTGTTAAGCTCAACGCATGCTTTTTCGTTGCGGTGCTCTCTTGTCTGAGACCCCTTGGTGGCTCAGCCTGACTCTTACGCTACTGTGATTTTGCTGATGAGGATGTGGGCGGTACCACTGCACTGCTGGGGACAGGGCACTTTGTGTACCAGAGAAAATGTCTCCCTCTTGTTCACCTTCCACCGCTATCGTATCTTTTACTTCTTCATCTGCACCAACAGCAATGGGTGCAGTTTTTTGGCTGCTAAAGTGTTCCTCCCACTGGATCAAGTGGTGTTTTTTCAGATGGGTTGTTTGGCCTCCGGTACCATAGTTTGTACCAAGCTTACCCCGGCTAACACCTTGTCCATAAATGGAGCATATAGCAATGTTCACCTCCTTCCTGCTAACTGAAAAGAAGTCCCAAACTGGGGAGGTCAACTTTCTGGTGCTGCTTTTGCCACTTGCAAAGCCAGATGAACTGCTAGGTGGGTGTGAAGTTTGACTCTTTCTACAGTACCTACTTCTACAGTGGTGGTACTTGTGGTGGATGTACGTGGCTGCTGGCAGAATATGGGCCCTAGAGGTGGTGTTGGTGGTATGATCTGTGTTGGTGGTATCCGTGCCACATCCCTCACAGCAATTTGGGATGGGGTAATGTTGGTCTGCACTGGGGTGGGACTAATGTCCATGATGACTACCTTGTCATCATCCTCCTCTTCTACATCTACCTCCATAATTCTAAGGCTTTCGGGAACCTTCCTTTTCCCTAGCCTTTTCTCGTGGCATTTCTTACTCCCAGACTGAGGTGATGGGATCCAAGTGGCATCTAGATCATCAGAAGAAGTTGATGGACTAACCCTCCTTTTACTTGCTGGGGATCTGGAAGACAATGGATCTTCTGAAACAGTGGCTTGCTATTGTCTTCCTCTGCAGGAAGCTCGATCTCCTGAACTGTCCCTACAGAAGGAACAAATACTATTGGGGGTGGTTGCCGCTGTTGTTGCCCACTTATTCAGTTCCCTGCATTTATTGGATACTACTTTGCGATAACGATAAGTCAATTTTCATATCCTTGCTCGTCTGCTTTGTCACGATTAGACTGGCTGCCTCTGTGACAGACATGGGCTTGGGCCTAGGTTTGTGGGGTGGGTCCACTGATGAGGGGGTGCTGCTTCCAGCTTGCTTCCTGGACACCACTGCTGCAGGCACAATTTTTGGTTTCCCAAAAAAGGACTTGGGTGACATACCTGTCTTGGTAAGTGGCAGTGCCTTATTCTCACTGGCAACTTTCTTGGTACTGGACCTGGTACCTTTCTTTTGGGTCATCTTGAAGATGTCAGCAGCATGCAGCGGCACAAGTTGAAGAGATGTCTGTGATTACACATCACGTGACATCGTGCGCAGCAGGACTTCTGTCTGACAGTACAATGGGTGATGTTGTCCCCTCATCTTTTGTGCAACTAAAAGTAAAGAAGCAAGAAGAACATCAGTGAAACGTGGCATTCATTGTTGTGGTTCAATTACCACTAGTAGAAGCAAACAAATATAATATATTTAACTTAGTGTGTGGTTACAATTGTTAGTGTTATTAATATTATTAAATGTATTGCCTCAGTTATTAAAAAAATACAACAATACAGTGTAGACATTTGTGAGTCTTTGACAACAACAAGGACGTTCAAGGTTGGTGTACTGCAGTGTACAGTACAGTCAGGAAGGATAGGAAAGAAGAAGAACAAAAATACAAATGTGACAGACCCGGTTTGGCATTGTGCCTCACCTTGGATGCAGCATTAAGGGAGCTGCAGCTGACAATGGATGGAAGCAATAAGCCAAGAGGAACAAAGGAAAGACATGCAGGCCTATGGCAAAAGCACACTGACTACCACCAAAAAATGGCCACCAGCCACATGGTCACTCACACCAAACACAATCAGGAGGCCTGGAAAACAATGACTCAAGCAGGCCTATAGGGACACAGACTTTACAAAATGGCCCCTGGTCACATGGGAAGGCTCAGCCAAGGAAAATGCTGGCCCACACACTATTACAATAACACTCACACACTGGCCAGACAAAGGAAGCATGCTAAAAAGCACAGCTTTAATAGAAAAATGCCAAAAACGAGAATCCACAGGGCTAAAAAAGGTTTGCAAGTTACACAACAACCATACACATCCAACAAAGGCATTTACTTAACACACATGAAAAAAGTGAAGAACCCCAAAAAACGCATTCCACATTTTGATCCAATGCCATCCATGCCCTAAATGATGTTTAAATTCAACATACGCCACAGAAACAGTTGTTTCATGCACCCATGAGTAGCTCTGGGCCTATTGGTCGGAAAACCCATTGGCAGAATAGGCCACATAGTGAATCAATCGATTCAAATCAATAATATTGCAAATTTATAAGAAAATATAGTGAACTGTGCTACATTTTTTGATGGATAAAAGAAAAAGAAATTGCAAGCAAAACAACAACCAGCCAGAAGGCATGGCCACCACAAAGGCTTGCAGGCCTAATGCAGAAGCACACAGGGTGCCTCTTCACAAAATGGCTGCCAGCCACATGGCCAGGCCACAACAACAAGAAAGGGAAGACAGACAATGCAGGCCTATGGCAAAAGCACAATGCCTGCCTTCACAAAACGGCTGCCAGCCACATGGCCAGTGCAAAAACAACAGTTGATGGACAGAATGGAAAACAATGTCATACATTCAACCCAGTACAGGGATCTGGGCCAAAATCCATCGATTTTATTTGCTCACCATACCATTCCAGTTTGAACCCAGCCATATGCAAATCAGTCTTGACCCTGTGCCTCATGGGAACAGTCCAGCCCGAACTGCCAAGCCAGGTCCTCCCTGGACTGGAAACAAGCATCCTAGGACCGGTTTCGGGGTGTCACCCCTCTTCAGCCAGGATAGCTTGATTCCAGTGGCATGGAGAGCACGGGACCCACGTCTGGGCATACCCTTCCCACTTGGGGTGAAAAATGCAAAAACAACAGTTGATGGACAGAATGTAGAACAATGTCATACATTCACCCCAGTACAGGGATCTGGGCAAGCAAAACAACAACCAGCAAGAAGGCACGGCCACCACAAAGGCTTGCAGGCCTAATGCAGAAGCACACAGGGTGCCTCTTCACAAAATGGCTGCCAGCCACATGGCCAGGCCACAACAACAAGAAAGGGAAGACAGACAATGCAGGCCTATGGCAAAAGCACAATGCCTGCCTTCACAAAACGGCTGCCAGCCACATGGCCAATGAAAAAACAACAGTTGATGGACAGAATGGAAAACAATGTCATACATTCACCCCAGTACAGGGATCTGGGCCAAAATCCATCGATTTTATTTGCTCACCATACCATTTCAGTTTGAACCCAGCCATATGCAAATCAGTCTTGACCCTGTGCCTCATGGGAACAGTCCAGCCCGAACTGCCAAGCCAGGTCCTCCCTGGACTGGAAACAAGCATCCTAGGACCGGTTTCGGGGTGTCACCCCTCTTCAGCCAGGATAGCTTGATTCCAGTGGCATGGAGAGCACGGGACCCACGTCTGGGCATACCCTTCCCACTTGGGGTGAAAAATGCAAAAACAACAGTTGATGGACAGAATGTAGAACAATGTCATACATTCACCCCAGTACAGGGATCTGGGCAAGCAAAACAACAACCAGCAAGAAGGCACGGCCACCACAAAGGCTTGCAGGCCTAATGCAGAAGCACACAGGGTGCCTCTTCACAAAATGGCTGCCAGCCACATGGCCAGGCCACAACAACAAGAAAGGGAAGACAGACAATGCAGGCCTATGGCAAAAGCACAATGCCTGCCTTCACAAAACGGCTGCCAGCCACATGGCCAATGCAAAAACAACAGTTGATGGACAGAATGGAAAACAATGTCATACATTCACCCCAGTACAGGGATCTGGGCCAAAATCCCTCGATTTTATTTGCTCACCATACCATTCCAGTTTGAACCCAGCCATATGCAAATCAGTCTTGACCCTGTGCCTCATGGGAACAGTCCAGCCCGAACTGCCAAGCCAGGTCCTCCCTGGACTGGAAACAAGCATCCTAGGACCGGTTTCGGGGTGTCACCCCTCTTCAGCCAGGATAGCTTGATTCCAGTGGCATGGAGAGCACGGGACCCACGTCTGGGCATACCCTTCCCACTTGGGGTGAAAAATGCAAAAACAACAGTTGATGGACAGAATGTAGAACAATGTCATACATTCACCCCAGTACAGGGATCTGGGCAAGCAAAACAACAACCAGCAAGAAGGCACGGCCACCACAAAGGCTTGCAGGCCTAATGCAGAAGCACACAGGGTGCCTCTTCACAAAATGGCTGCCAGCCACATGGCCAGGCCACAACAACAAGAAAGGGAAGACAGACAATGCAGGCCTATGGCAAAAGCACAATGCCTGCCTTCACAAAACGGCTGCCAGCCACATGGCCAATGCAAAAACAACAGTTGATGGACAGAATGGAAAACAATGTCATACATTCACCCCAGTACAGGGATCTGGGCCAAAATCCATCGATTTTATTTGCTCACCATACCATTCCAGTTTGAACCCAGCCATATGCAAATCAGTCTTGACCCTGTGCCTCATGGGAACAGTCCAGCCCGAACTGCCAAGCCAGGTCCTCCCTGGACTGGAAACAAGCATCCTAGAACCGGTTTCGGGGTGTCACCCCTCTTCAGCCAGGATAGCTTGATTCCAGTGGCATGGAGAGCACGGGACCCACGTCTGGGCATACCCTTCCCACTTGGGGTGAAAAATGCAAAAACAACAGTTGATGGACAGAATGTAGAACAATGTCATACATTCACCCCAGTACAGGGATCTGGGTATGCAAAACAACAACCAGCAAGAAGGCACGGCCACCACAAAGGCTTGCAGGCCTAATGCAGAAGCACACTGGGTGCCTCTTCACAAAAGGGCTGCGAGCCACATGGCCAGCATTACAACAAACAAATGATGGACGGAATGCTGACAATGCAGACATTCTCCCCCAGTCAAGAGATCTGGGTTAAATCCATCGTTCTTTTGCCCACTACACCACCCCAGTTTAGACATGGCCATATGCAAATCAGTCTTGACCCTGTGCCTCATGGGAACAGTCCAGCCCGAACTGCCAAGCCATGTCTTCCCTGGACCGGAATCAAGCATCCTAGGACCGGTTTCTGGCTATCAGCCGTCATCAGCCAGGATAGCTTGACTCCAGTGGCGTAGTGAGCACGGGTCCCACGTCTGGGAATACCCATCCCACTTAGGGCGAAAAGCGTTACAACAAACAAATGATGGACGGAATGCTGACAATGCAGACATTCTCCCCCAGTCAAGAGATCTGGGTTAAATCCATCGTTCTTTTGCCCACTACACCACCCCAGTTTAGACATGGCCATATGCAAATCAGTCTTGACCCTGTGCCTCATGGGAACAGTCCAGCCCGAACTGCCAAGCCATGTCTTCCCTGGACCGGAATCAAGCATCCTAGGACCGGTTTCTGGCTATCAGCCGTCATCAGCCAGGATAGCTTGACTCCAGTGGCGTAGTGAGCACGGGTCCCACGTCTGGGAATACCCATCCCACTTAGGGCGAAAAGCGTTACAACAAACAAATGATGGACGGAATGCTGACAATGCAGACATTCTCCCCCAGTCAAGAGATCTGGGTTAAATCCATCGTTCTTTTGCCCACTACACCACCCCAGTTTAGACATGGCCATATGCAAATCAGTCTTGACCCTGTGCCTCATGGGAACAGTCCAGCCCGAACTGCCAAGCCATGTCTTCCCTGGACCGGAATCAAGCATCCTAGGACCGGTTTCTGGCTATCAGCCGTCATCAGCCAGGATAGCTTGACTCCAGTGGCGTAGTGAGCACGGGTCCCACGTCTGGGAATACCCATCCCACTTAGGGCGAAAAGCGTTACAACAAACAAATGATGGACGGAATGCTGACAATGCAGACATTCTCCCCCAGTCAAGAGATCTGGGTTAAATCCATCGTTCTTTTGCCCACAACAATAAGAAAGGGAAGACAGACAATGCAGGCCTATGGCAAAAGCACAATACCTGCCTTCACAAAACGGCTGCCAGCCACATGGCCAGGCAGGCCACAACAACAAGAAAGGGAAGGCAGACAATGCAGGCCTATGGCAAAAACACACTGGATGCCTTCACAAAATGGCTACCAGGCAGGCCACAACAAGAAGCAATTAGCCAAGAGGAACAAAGAAAAGAAGACATGCAGGTCTATGGCAAAAGCACTACCACCACCACAAAATGGCCACCAGCCACATGGTCACTCACAACAACAAAAAGCAGAAGGCCTGGAAAACAATGAACTCAAGCAGGCCTATATGGACAAAGACTTTACAAAATGGCCCCTGGCCACACGGGGAGGCTCAGCCAAGGCAAATGCAGGCCCACTCTTACAAACACACTCACACACTGGCAAGACAAAGTAAGGAGGCATAATAACAACATAGCTTTAATGCAAAAATGCCAAAAACGAAAATCCAAAGGGCAAAAAATAGGTTTGCAAATAAAACAACACACACCCAACAAAGGCATTTATGTAACACACGTGAAAAAAGTGAAGTACCAAAAACAAACATTTTGCATTTCAATCCGATGCCATCCATGCCCTAAATGATGTTTAAATTCAATAGACACCACAGGAACAATTGTTTCATGCACCCATGAGTAGCTCCGGGCCTACTGGCTGAAATGCCTACTGCAGACTACTGGGCTAGTGAATTAAATAAATATTGCAAATTGACTAAGATTTCAAAAGTTGGGGAAAATGTAGTGAACTTTGCAACATGTTTCCTTTATAAAAGAAAACTAGTAGAAACATTACATACAAATAAACAACTAGGCCCCTACTGAAACTACAGGCCACCCACCACAATACATTTAAAAAAAACAATGAAAAGTACACAAAAAATGTACGTGCAATGCCCCAATCAAACAACCAACACCAATTTTCCTACTTACTTGTGAAAACTTGTTGGACTTGGCCCTTCTGGCTCTTAAAAAAATGAATAAAGAAAAAGGACTCCTTGCACAAAAAAGTACAGCCAAATGTCAATCTGAGGAGGTTTTTTTTTATCCAAATCATCTTTTTGAGAAGGTTTTGATGCTGCTTGAGAGAGATTCTTCTCCAGATTGCAAATTCTTCATATTCGGGATCGCGATCTTCACAAAACTTCCGCAGAAAGTCGGATGGCGCGCCCGAATGACGAGTTCACGATCGCACACTCTAGCGGGACCGTGTGGCCGGCTACCAAATCTCGTGGTGCGCGTGAACAGATGGGAAATCTCATCGGCGAACACAGGCATCCCAGTAAGTCACTCCCGCGCACGTGAAAATGCATTTTGAGTGTGTGAACACAAATAAACTCCACTCCGTTGCGTAGCGCAGAGTTTTCGGTAACTCCGCGTTCTACGAGGAACGCAGACTTGCAAAAATCCTCAAACTCTGTGAGCGAAGCGGATTTTAATGCCCAGTGTTAGATATTGCCACACCAACTTTGGCACATACTTGACATTATAACACGGAACTCAGAATTAGGCCCACAAAAAAGTCACACAATCGATTCAGGGAACGGACATTGCAGCATTGTAACTTTGTTTGCATCTTAAAGAGTATGCAGGTTATGCATCACCTCATTGGTGACATCTCAGACCAAACAGGAGACTGACGTTTCACATTTTAGTCAGATGCAATCGGCACAAAGCAAGGTCTTTCTAAACTTCTCAGTCAATTTACACATGTGGACTTCCTAGGCCCACTGTATTTGAAATCAGACACACTCTGGTCCAGATTTATCAAGTGCTTGCATAGCCCTTGCACCACGCAAAGTGATGCAAGTGCAATGAAAGCCCTTAATTCAGATTTACTATGCCATGCAGAGCCACCTTGCTTGGCTGCAAGGCATAGTAAATCTGGAGTAACGCAAGACAGTGCAAGTCGCTGCTTTGCGTTACTGTGCACTGGGAAGACTTTCCATGGGTGGCGCATGGGTATGCACACAGTTTGAGTTGTAATATCTGAAAAAGAAGAGCTAAATTAGAGGAAATATCAGGCTAAATAAATGTATTTTCCCCCTCTAGGCACATAAAACAGGCGCAGGGGTCTGCAATGAGCCAGAAAATACAGGACCCGATTTCAGATTCTGAGTTCAGGGCAAATCATTCTTACTCCACAGGTTTTCTACCTGCATGGGAAACTTCAAAGTGGAAGAGAAGGTAGTTTCGCCAATCAGCAGAACTAAAACCCTTTATTCTGCATTCCAATTGTAAAAGCTTAAAATGTGGTGCAGCAAACATTAGGGTAATACACAGCCTTCCCTCCTGATACTTTTTGCACAGCATTTGACTGGCTTCTGAAAATGAGGGTCATTGTTTAAGACAGTATTTGGATATGCCTGGGCGTAACTCGTGTAATTCAGTCTAGCGTAATCATACAGAAATAACTAGAAACTCTGCAAGATTATGTAGAATTACGCAAGAAGAGTAATTCTGCATTTAGCTCTATTTTCTTTGTGCAAATATGCCCCTGTGCACCCCAAATGGACACAAAACGCATTCTGCACCAAAAAGTAGCGCTAAATGCAACAGAACATGAATATTGAGCACTAGCAGCTGTTTGCACTCACTAAATGTGCACTTGCTGTAGGATTTTCCCCAACCTACTCCCGGCATTTAGTGCTATTTTCTGGATGCAAAATGCACCCTTGCTCCAAAATGGAAATTGATGTGAGGATTCATTTTGCATTAAGAAATAGCACTAAATGCAACAGAACACTAATAGTGAGTGATAACACGTGCAAAATGTGTTGATGTGGTAGGTTTGTTTTCCTCAAATTATTCTTAATTAACTAAGTGGGTGTAATCTTGTTATTATCAATAATTCTGCATCAAAGAATAATGCACAATTCCCTTAATAACCTCGATTATTCCGGCGTAGCTGAAATTCCACCCAGGTCTGTATTTGGACAGAGCTAAGTAGAGAGATCATTTACATGACAGGATATATACCTGTGATTGCTGAATGTCTCAAAGAGGTTTGAAGTGCATTGGTGCTGCTTTTTGAATAAGGCATTTTAGTGACTTTTTTTCCTGAAACCACCAAAGCTAAAACCTTGGTATACTTCAATGAATAATTGCATACTCATAGCCTTAGCCGCGTTGCTATCTCTCCAATATCACTTTGCAGTACATTTAAGGTAGAATGGAAATACTTTGCACACACTGAGACACGGGGAGCATGCAGCAACGTGGGGAGATGTTTATTAAATATGGGCTGTAGTTTGCATTGGTAATTTTAGAGGTTTCCTTCCATATTGTCATTTCTCTAAATCAGCTCCCTAATCTCTTTAAAAGATGATGGATTTACTGGATCTTGAGAATTTTGAGTATATTACTGAGTCATACTTAGGCTATCTGGTTTTAGGTGTAAACCTATAATAACTGATAAAACCCCACCGAAAGGAAAATAGCCATTACCAGTGTAAACATATAAACACTGAAAAAACACCTTTGCAACCACAAACTAAGTGCCATTCAAAGAAAGGAAAAGATGAGTGAAAGTAATTTGTATTTCTTTCTGAAAAGGGCCCATACAATGTAACTTTGTTAGGCAAGGTAGCATCAAGAAAGACAGGCCTAACATTATTCTGCTTGAGGTTTATTGTTTAGGCATGTCAGTAAAACATTTTCTCTTCTTCCTTCTGCTTTTTTCAGTTTTCTGGAAGTTGGTCTAAAGATGCAGTGTTTAGAAGCATGTTTCAGGTCTCATGTAGTTATTTTATAAACTGTAGAGGATCTGGAAAAATCATATTTGAAATTTTGGCTACATTTGATTTCACTGATAGGTAAAATAGCTGGTTTCATAAGAATCTTTCCTAATATGTAGCATCACATTTACCGACAGACTGAGAATGGGTGAAATCCTTTGTTACATCAGCCCCCTTTTCTAGTGAGTCAGTTTTGATTGTAAGTGAATTGCCAAACACTCTTGTCTTTAAACATTCATATGTAGTGACAGGTATATGTTAAAAGAATGTTGTTTACCAAGCATCTGAGAACGTGGTGAAAACATGACATCAGGCGTTTGGTAAACATGGAACATAGTGTTACTTGGAATGCTGCTGAAAAAAGTTCCTACCAAGTTCAATAAAGATTGGAGTGATATTGTTTGTATTTGCAGTAAAGCAGCTATGTATATGAAAAAGTTGTATGATGGCCTGTCAAAATCAATACCTGAGCTGAAGTGCTTCCCTGTAAGAGAACCTTGTCACTTGCTAGATGGTATGCTAGATGGTATGCTGAAAGCATCTTTACAATCTTCAGAGTTAATGAAGAATGCAATTGACTTTGTAGTCCATTCTGGTTCAGTAACAATTTATTTGGTCCTCATATACCCTGTGCGCATGCTACCTATACACATGCACTATCAGTGCAGAAAGCAAGCTATAATTCAAATTAAATTAAAATGCCATAAACACCTGACAAAAAATGTTTGGGGTTGTTTTTAATGGCACAAAAATGTGTAACTAATGATAACCACTGTTTTTTTTAAAGTATTGAAAAACACCACCAAAATTTACCAAAAATAGAAACTGAAACCAGGAAAGCCTAGTCACACTGTATTACATTGCAGCCACTCTACCACTACCTGATAGTTAGCGATGGCACATAGCAATTACTAACCTAGCAGTGCCAAGAGTTTAAAAGGCATTAATTGGTTATCCAATTATGAGTATTATTCGGTCTTGAATTCTGAGACAACAATGGTAAGCACAGCATCCACCACAGATAAAGCCTTAGTTCCATTGTGAAGGCCTTAAATCACAATAAGCCTTTTTTCTCTTTTACATGAGGATTGGCAGCACATCAATACAGGTTCACCTCTGCTAACTTGTGCTATAAAAAGAATTGTTATGATCCTCAACAATGTGGGCAGTGCACTGGGGTGAACAGTGACATCTAATCACTGCTTTTCCAATTTATTAAACTATGCTGGTATAAACACCTGGGCAAGGCCCCAACCATGGTGGCAATTCCCTCAGTATGGCAATTCCTGGGGCTCCCCATTAGTCCCACTACAGTTGTGGTTAGTAAGCAAATTAGAAAGTGTGAGATCAGTGTACATTTTTAGCTCATTCCAAGAGACGAGATTGATTATGAACAATCACATTTTGAACTTCTCATTTCTCAGTTCTACTATAAGATTGGGTGTGTGTTCTAAGTTTCGGCCCTAAATGGGGGTTGTAAGGGACTTACAAGTTTAGGAATGAAAATCCCATGAAACCCAAGGTCAGAGATAAGAGGCTCATTCAGGCCTAACTTGTTTAAATGAGATGGTGGAAGAACAGTCAGTCTTTCGTGTTGGCTCCAAAAAAATACTATGGAAAAAAAGGAACACAAGTAATGAAAATGCCTAGGGTTTAGTCTCTGCGGAGTGACTGGGGTGGCATAAGAGTCTCTGGGGTCCCAGTTCCTGCTCAGTGGGCCTTCTCATCAGGTCCTCATTCCACTTGGTGGCTTCTCACATCCTGTGCTCCAGAGATACTCCAGTCGACCAAAGAAAGGGGGAATGGCCGAAAGGAAACAAGAAAAAAACAGGGGTCAGCCTCCGATTCTACTTCCTCGAGATGCTACCTGTCAGCAAAATGCTGCACTGTCACCAAATGTGAGGGGAAGGGGGAAGGGGTGAGGAACTTAATATATATTGATTGTGTCCTCAGTCAAGCAGTGTCCCCCTCTCGCCAATCTCTTGAAATAGTGTAACCAATGCACTTGCCTGGAGGCACTGTCCTCCGGGACTGCAGCAAGGGGTATCACGGTGTCCTGAGCTGCTCCGGGACGTCAGGATACTCTAGCGTCCTCTCTTGGGCAGGTCTCGACTTCTCTCCCTGTTTCTCCCTCTTCTGGACTGCTCTGCTCATCTTTTAGCGTTTCCTCTTCTTCGCTGGTCCTTCGGATTCCTCGCCGGTCTTCTTCCCCGAGTTCGACTTCCTCGCTTTTCCCTGTGTCCCTTTTCTCCATGTTGGACTGCTCCGTGTTGGACGTCACAGTTGGCTGTGGTGGCGCGTGTCGTCTGCTTCAGTTGTCGGTGTTTGCTGGGGTCTATCTTGGAGTTCTCTGCTTGCGGGAACTCCATATTACAGTGTGGTAGGAATTTTGTTAAAGTCTCGTTTAAAGTGTGTGATATGAAAACAGTACTGGAAGCCAAGACAACTTCAATATTACTTCAGGCGAGACGGTACAGAGAAGAAGGTCTAATCACCAAGATGTGGTATAACATGAACATTATAAGTTGTAGAGAAATTGCTTTTCTATTGAAATCTTGGTTTTCCTACTATACCAAATTGTTTGATCTTGTACAAGTCACGTTCTACTTTGCCTCTGTCTCCATGTCGGCCATTAAGTTAGAACATTAAGCAAGCTTGTCACAGGAAATGAGTACCAAACATGTATTACCTGGACATGCCCTAATACAATTGTAATTCATATAGGATTACTATTTTATAATATTTTATGTCTAAAGATGCAGAATGCAAAAGAAACACAGATGACAGATGGAATGTGGAACAAATCAAACAGTCACCCCCAGTCAACAGCTTTGGGTTAAATCCATTGTTCTTTTGCTCACCACGCCACCCTAGTTTACACCCAGCCATATGCAAATCAGTCTTGGTCCTGCTCCTCGTGGGAACAGTAGACCTGAACTGCCAAGACAGGCCCTCCTTGGACAAGAAACAAGCATCTTGGGACCGGTTTTTGGGGTATCACCTCTCATCAGTCAGGCTAGCTTGAATCCGGTGGCACAGTCAGCGAGGAACCCACGTCTGGGCATACCTGGCGCACTCAGGGCGAGAAAGTAAAAACACACATATGATGGACGGAATGAGGAACAAATCAAACATTTACCCCTAGTCAAGAGATCTAGGATAACTCCATCGTTCTTTTACTCACCATGCCACCCCAGTTTAGACCTAGCCATATGAAAATCAGTCTTGACCCTGCTCCTCATCAGCCCTGGGCGTGTTGGGCGTAGTGAGGCTACGTGAAGCAATATGGAGTGGGGGTAAATCTACGCCCACCCACACACTTCTCGTAGCCCCACTACACTCCATCTTCTGTTTCCTGGATATCATCTTACTCACGAATGCGCATGCGCATTTCTCGGGAGAAAAGTCGCATGCGCGGGTGTCCACGCATGCGCATTCATGAGGGAGAAGCTATCCAGGAAGCAGCAAGATGGAGCCCCGGGACGCGGCAGCTCAGGTAAGTAATTTTTCTTTATCTAATGTTTCTAATAATTGTAAAATGAGGGCGGGAGGGAGGCGGGTGGCGGGCAACTATGCTTCGCCGCGGGGTGTGCGTAGTCTGCCCCTGCTACACCTACTTTGCGCAGCGTGAAGTGGGCAGTACTACGCACACTCCGTGGACGGAGCGGAGCACTGCGCCCACCCTTACTCCTCATGTGAACAGTCCAGCCCAAACTTCCATGCCAGGCCCTGGGGGCGAATGTTTGATTTATTCAGCATTCCGTCCATCATTTGTTGCCAATGCAGAATTGACACAAGATTGTGAACTGGTCTGCTACGATCCCTGACTTTTTTTAAACAAAGGACAATTAATACAATGTTTAGTTTCCGGATTTGTCTCTAGTCTTACAGTATGATTAAAATAAAGGTGTGAAATATACAACGCTCATTACATCCGAACGAGATGGAAAACAGATTCCCAAGAGTCCTAAAGTCAAAAAGATGTATTTTCTTTTTTCATTCAGGTGCAATAAAATTAATCAAACACGTTACTATACTAAACAATGAGTCCCAAGAGAATGTCTCCAGGGGAGAACTGGCCATTAGCTCATTCTAGCTAACGATGAACAGGCCAACTTCATTAAAACATTTAAGGCCCTCCACTGCTGGTTTAGTGTAGGTCCCCTGCTGATTTAGGGCTCTTACTGCAAGTGTTCATATCCCTCCTTATTAGTACCTCTTGTGGAAAAAGAGTGTTTTCAAAGATGCATTAACCTCTGGGCACAGTGTGCAGAACTCTGAAAGGGACATCTCTCTGGCTGTTCCAGGCATTCCAGACCATCCATTTTTGCTTTACGGTGTCCTGAGTGACGAGCGTTTCGCCCCTCCTTTTCCGACTGTATACAGAACCGCATGGCTCTCTGGGGCCACTGCATGCAGGCCAAAGGCGGGACTTCTGGCATCAGCTGATTGTAGGACACAGCACAGAGACTTAGCCACCCTAAATCTGAGCGCTGATTCGGGTATACAATCTCTTGATAACTGGCGCAGTGTGCTGCGGGATGTTAGGTTTTACTGTGGTAGTTTTCCTTATTACCCGGGCACGGGAGCAGATGGTACTCGCTCCCCCACCCCTATTTTTGCACATGGCAAAGCACATAAATTGCTTTATGAAGAAATTCACAAAGGTCGGGTTTGAAAGGCTGTACCAACATTTCTGTAATGCATGTATGTTTCATAGGTATATGTGTCATTATACACCAGCACTTGCGCCGACCTTTGAGCTGGCCAACGTTTGCAGATACCATATTGGCCCAGCAAATATGAATAATCTGAAACCTGTTCCCGGGAATTAAGTTACATTTCCGGAGCGAGTGATCTGCTCTTGAGGAGGCTAAAGAACCTGAGGAGGACAAACGAACTTTTCTCTGCTGGCGCTGCTCCTGCGGCTGACGCCTCGTGCGCCTCAGGTGAGCCGCGCGCCGGTGATGGGCTGATAGGGCGCGGGACAGGTCCGTAATGAATAGCGCACATCCGCCGCTGCCAGGCCCGCGCGGGCGCACTCTGATAACAGGCGCTGCCGCACTGATCAATGCCGCTCTGATTAAAGGCTTTAAAAAGCTTTTAATAAAAGATTCCACCTCTGCTGGGTACGTTTATCGGCTACTGGACATGGATATAAATGAGCCTGCGCAGCTAGGCGCGGGAGATCCAGCACAGATAGGGGCCCATCGACGACCCTCTTTCCCATCGTCAATATCCGGAAGGTCATCTTCATCCTCACTAAGGCGTTTGTCTCAGTCGGGGACATTATTACGGATGGAGAAACAAAGTGTGTGGGTTTTAATGGTAGGTAGATAAACCTTCTAGGATGGTTTTCAAGGAAGGTTTCGTTCAAAATTGAAAATGTAAAATTACTTTGCAGCAATGTACAATCTCTCTCTTTATCACCCGTTCGCCCAGTCGTTCATCTTGTGGGTGCCAAGGGGACCATTTTCTGAAGTTAAAATATGGGATTATTTACAATGTTACTACACGTGGCACGTGTGAGTAATAACTAGGGGTGGGCGGAATTTGCGGAATTAACCTTCGCAAATTATCGCGAGAATGTTTAAAATTATCGCAAACAAGCAGAAATATCGCGAAGATGCGGAAGTTTTTTTCCGGCATGTTCGCGCGATTTTCTGCATGGTTGCGGGTCGCCAACTTACCCATGTGGCTGCTTGCGGGCGCGGCCATCTTGTTTTGAGTTGTTCTCGCGGTGCATGATCGCGAGAAGAAAGACGTGATCGCGCGACGCATGACGTCACTGCGGGCGCGAACTGTCGCGAGACAGCGCAAATGGCTAAAAACAATACAACATCTCATGGAGAACGCGACCGGATCAAGAAAACTTGTCGGCGAACGCAGGGATTCAGGTAAGGCGATCGCGCGCGCGCGAGAATGTATCATTTTACAGCGCGAGCAAGAAACAAATTATCGCCAAGCTGCGGAAACCGGAATTTTTGACATTTTCGCGCTCTCCGCGGAACGCAAAAATGTCAAATTATCGCAATTTCCGCGAACGGAACGAAATTTTTGCCCAGGCCTAGTAATAACCAAGAGGAAAATATGGGTGAGTTAAGTTTTGCAGTTAATGCTCAGCCACTTGTTAGTAACAAAACCATTAAGATCTGGCAACTCAATCTAGTGACCAAAGTGTTGTCCGACAGAAACATTGTGCCATAACTATAATTTAAAATATGCACCCATTGGAGTTTATAATAGAACCTACACTGAGTGGCACATTTTTGTAAACAATATTTATGATGCAATATTTTGCTAACAATGTCAGTCATACAAGCACAGTTGACTCAATGGTCATGGAAGAGGTTGCTCAGAGTGTATATATTGTGTAAAATATAACAAACGCTAATATTTGGGCAAAGAATGTGAAATGTAACAAACAACTATCCGCTTCAGACTAACACAACTGAGAAAAAAGGGAGCACGTGTCTGCCCAAAGGAACTAACTGAGCAGGAGTCTCCCAGCAGGCAGCAGTGCCACCCTGTTTTTGTCTGTTCCTTGGGACTTTTCTGCCCTTGCCAGCCCCTAAACTTCCTGTGACGCGTGCACCGGAAGTATCATGCAGGTTGTATCAGGAGTGATGCACTTCAAGGTGACAATATTGTTAAAATGAATCACACGCTGCAACACAAGGATACACAATAATGGTATTTATTTAAATATAAGCTGCAGGTACACAAGTGCAGCCTCACCTGACACAGGCTTCCACTAACTGGCATTGTGGAACCTTCAGGTTACCAACCTTACAGAACCCTGCAGCACCAAGGCATGCGACCAGCAGAACATACCACTAAGCTATTGATTTAGACATAAGGTTTTGAGCACACATAGCACATTTTACCATCAAAACAATAACACAGCAAAAGAAAAACTAATCTACCAAAAGAACAAAATCAAGTTAACCCCTTCGCCGCGGCGGGAATTCCGCCGCGGCGCTGGGGGGTGCGGGGGGGCAGCGCGGTGGCGCTGTGCTCATGACGGAGCCGCTCCGTCATGAGCCACAGTTGAGCTGTGCTCATGACGGAACGGTTCCGTCATGACTCCGCCCAGTTGCGTTGTCCCCCCGCACAGGCGGGGAAACAGCGCCGCGTGGGCGGAGCGGCCGCCAACGGTCGTGGCATGACGGAACCGTTCCGTCATGAGCACACGGCAACCGTGGCTCATGACGGAGCGGTTCCGTCATGAGCGGGGAAGGGGTTAATAATAAAGACAAGATACATCTACAACAGGTTTTATTATTTTTAAAATAAGATAATCTTGAAACCCTCTCAGATTTTGTTTAGGGCAAGTAAGTCTCTTCTGAAGTAGAATTGCTGGTTTCTATACTTCCTTCCTCTGTAATATCATTGCTGGCTCAAATCCTACTCACTTCAGATTGACCAGTTCAATCAAAATCACCTTCAAGAGTAACCCTCTAAAAGGGCTAATGATAGTAGTGGTATGGGAAGTGCTGTGGTAATTCCAAAATATGTCCCTGAGAGTGTGCATGACTTCAAGTTCAGCAGATAGTGCCAATTGTATAGTGTTTTGATAACTATTAATGCATTCAACCAACCCAATATTCTGAGGAAAGCATAAAGCAACTCTGAAATGTTGAACCCCAGTGGTTTTCAGATATCCCTGTATCTCAACAGACACAAATTAGACATGGTTATCAGAAACAATAACCAGAGGATAACCTTCAATAGTACAGACATCTTCTAAATGTAAAAACCATTTCTGGCTGAAGGTTTGCGCAAAACATGTACTGCACCTACTTTGAGTGATAATCCTCTAGGACAATAACATGCTCATTACCATGGGGCAACCCATGGATATCTGTGGAAATTTAGTTTACAACTGAACATTATCTGCGCCATCTTGCCTCTCCCCAGCGCCACGCACCGGAAACGTACGACAGCCATTTTAGGCACCCCACTCTCTCTCCCTGCTCATTGCCGATCGCCAACGCGTCCCCCTGGCGCTGCGAGCATTCCCCCGCGCGCCGGCCACCCCCGCTCTCTCATACACGGGCCATAAACCCTCTCCTTCTGCGCGACCCTGCCATGGAACCACATCCCACGCCTGACCGACATCCCATACATGGTCATGCATCTCTTTGATAACCCCCTTCCTCTGCGCCCCATTGTACGAACCGATCCCAGGCCATCACCTAGCCCTGCGGATGCAGTTTATTGCCCCTACTGTAAGGGAAACACCCCACATCAAAGGGATTACAGTAGATCAAGGCCCCCCACCCCCTGAGACCCGACTGGTCGCACACACCCCCGGGAATTGGCGGAATGTCCAGCTGTGTGATAGCCATCTCCTACTGTGGGTGGGGTGGGGGCTTCCACTGTAGATATGTGTGGGAACGAGCTTGAAGTGGGGATTCTGAGGATGTTCTTTCATGTATCAAAGCGACCTCAAGAATGTGCCATGTATGATAAGCCTGCAATAAAGTCATAAACCTGTGTATAAGAGGCCAGGCCTCAGAGATGTGGTTAGAGCACCTCATGACGATACCTTGCTGTCTGACCTGATGTGTTCTCCTCCGGAGAGAATAAAACCTTGTTTCCTGCCTTCCAGTCTCCGGCGCCTGCCTCTTTGTTGGTTTAGCATCGAATGGTATAAGAGGCGATTACCGCCGGGCAATACTTGAAAGGTTATCGAATACGACTGCCGCTACCATTTAACAATTGGCGTCCCAAGCGTGGGGCCCATCAGCGACACGTGGATCCAGTGAGAGAGGTCCCGACGACAGAGTGAACGACTGCAACGATCGGGAGAGCTCCTGCCCGATAGACCCTCGCCTGGCAGCTGATCATCCGAACTTCACTGGTTCCGAGCAGACCTCTCTCGAGTGATCTACGGTCCTGACTGGGAACCATCAGGAGTGCCGCGGCAAATACGGAGAGTAGAGGACCATCGGGCGCTGGAGGCGGAAGACGAGAAACTGTCCACGCGGTCCGGGTAAGGTCGTGAAACACGACAAATTGCGAAACAATTGATTGATTGATTGAAAATACTAGTATTGCTTATTGATTGTTCTCTTTGAGATATTCGCTGTCTGCAAACGGGGAGGAGTAGAAATACTCTCTCTCTCCCTTTGCAGATAGTGAAGGGTAGGTAACGCAGACTTTTGTCCCCATTGTAACCCGTCGTGCTTATTTTTATCTCCCCACTGATTGATTGTCCGAATATTGATTGTTTTGAAGGATAGTACTCTTTGAGATATTCTCTGTTTCCAAATAACGTAGAATAGAAATATTCTGTCTAGTCTTTGCAAATAGTGAAGGGTAGGTAACGCAGACTTTTGTCCCCATTGTAACCCGTCGTGCCTATCTCTTTCTCACCATTGATTGATTGATTGTCCGAACACTAGTTGTTCGATATTGGTTCTTTGGAGGTATTCTCTGCTTACAAATAACGTGGAATAGAGATATTCTATCTAGTCTTTGCAAGCAGTGAAAAGATAGGTAGTGCTGACTTTTGTCCCCGTTGTAACCCGTCATGCCTATCTTCTCCCCACTGATTGGTAGTTGGTTCTGCCCGGACCGCTTATTAGAGACGAACCATCCAGCTCCACTGGAAGACACCCCTAATAAGGACATATTTACTAAATATGGATTAGTCGCTGTAGCTTACAGCAAGCTAGGGAATAAAAATAGCTATAAAGAAACAAAAATAATCTAGTGAGACCAGTGAACCGCTGATGGGACCCTTTTTGACCCTACAAACACAAGAAACGCTAGGAAATAGCCCTTTACGAGGAATATGAAACTAGGAGGAGGAGCCAAGCCCACGGTCGAGGTAGCCACGAGGTAGCTCGGCTCCGCTGCTCTCATTGCCTAAAACATGTCTGCCTTACTGCCCACCCGCCTAGTAAACGCGACAAAATCCTGCACCAACGGAAGCCTGCTGGTACCCACTATCGATGTCCCCGAACTGGGCTAGATCGCGCACAATTGGGCTATGTTATTTTTCCGATTACGCAGTAACATCCTTGTGCTCGTTACCAGATTGCAAATATGTACAACACTCCAACAAAGTAGTATAGTTATAACATTTTAATAACTTATAGGTATAACAACACGCCAACAGGGTAAACACATTAAAACACGTTTTTAAACAACTATTTACATGACAGTCCTCGCACCTCCTTCTTCGAAATAGCAACATTGGCCTGTTTTGGGCGGTCCTTTTAGTTGGCTTTGGGCTATAAAAGACCTGCAAAATCCATCGGCCTGTGAGGCGGCATCAGTGGCGGACGATTGTGCGAGTAGACCGGAGGCTACGCGCAGCGCCGGGACCCTGGCAGCGCCAGGGTAGAGTCCACCACGTTGTACTGGTCTTCCCATTCTCTGCTTCGACCGGCAGCGAAGGGTGCCCTGGCAGGGGGGAAGCGACGCGGACGGGCCTCCCCCGCCTCCCCAGGTGGAGGCTCGCCAACAGAGAAGGCACCCCTGCCGTTTCACTCGCCAGCCGGTTGAGTTGCACCCAGCCGTTTCGCTCACCGTCCAGATGAGTGGGCGCCCCTGCACTCACCGACCAGCTGCAGCAGGACAGACATTCAAGTCTTGCCTGCCGGGTAACCACTCAGGCGCGGATCCACTAAGATTGCCATTAGCGTTTCACTCGAGAAATGGGCCCCCGCAGCCGAGTGATCGAGGGACCCACCCCGGTGGCGATACCATCGAACTGCTGCTGTCGCTGCCACTGGACTCCCGAGATGGCGGTTGGTTCTTCAGATTTAGGCCCGGCCCGCTAAAAAGACGGCTCTGGACTCGGAAGCTTGTCTGCTCGGGCGTGGGCCCCACCCTTGAAAAACACCCTCTCAGCTTTGCAGATTCTGCGGGAGTCATTGACATTCGACTCCCGTGGACCTCCGGTGGGGGCAATCGCCGCTATTTGCTTGATTATTCCACATTAACTTGTCCTTGCCCCGGACGGCAGCCATCTTGCCTCCGTTTGGTGCCGTAAAGAAAGACTGATTCAGGGCGACAGCGGAAGAACCCGCCTGCTGTCCCGCCCCAAGGACGGACCACGGCATCGCTACAAGACCGCGGTGACGCAATGCTGGCGCAAGCTGACGCTAATGAAAAGTTCTCGAACTACCGAAAGGGATTCTGGTCCGGCAGCTAGTTAGTGGGAAGACTTAGACTGTGCACTGGACCCACCCGACCTCGCCCCAAAATGGCACCGAGACGCCTCTCACACCGTGGCCGGCCTGAACGGTTGTAGGCCCGTATTTGTATACTGACATTGTTTTAAATAAAGGGCTTCTTAAAGGAATTACGGAATCAGTGTCATGACAAATCATCTAGGTTGGTAAAGGTTTTTGAATAAATGATTGTTACTCCCAAGCAATAGAAAGCAGATAATGCAGACCCCATTTGCCTGAATCTTTTTTTATTAACGGAATTTGTACCCGTCACACCTGTCTTTTTCCAAGAGTTGTCAGAAAATGGTCGACTATAGCTTAAGGTATATGCCGAATGCAAGGTATGGTATCTTGCACCATAATATACGACCGATTGAGAAATACATGTACGACCAGGGAACCCGAATTTAGGAGATGAATGAAATAGAGCATCTTTGTATATCGGAAGAAAAGAATAATAGGTCTGTGGTATTACCCACTCCTGCAGCTAGCCTGGTACGTGGTAAGTAGAACTTTCTCGTGTCTACACGCGCTAATGTACTTTGAATACTGCACATCCCCCCCCCCCTCTTTTCCCTCTCTATAGGTCACAACGAAGTTCCGACTGAAGAATGGAGTGGACATGGACCGCACCGTGCTCAAGGAAAACCATAGACAAACGTTGTGGGATAGTGCGCGAAGTGCAGACAACCATTGGGAACGTGAAAAACTGTATGGTATGACTGTGCGTGTGTGCTACGATTATACGGTATGAATGTGTATGCATTTCATATACTTGGGTCACTTGAAGAGAACGTCATCGTATAATTGAAGTGCTTGTCTATCGATCAAAGGGAGGGGAGTAAAAGGTCCGACACCCCCCCCAAAATAAATTACAAAAATACTGAAAATACGCAGCGTGCAGGAAAGGAGAGGTCCCCATACTCAACGTAGCCCTGTGTCTCCGTCTTAAGTTTCTGCGCTTGATGTATGTACTGTCACGCCCTATCCGGTATTTGTGTATACGTGATCACCGACTTTATGTCTTTCCCCCGCTTGTGTTTTCTTACATAGAACTGACCCGTGCTACTCCATGTTGTGTGTGCACCAATTAGCCTATTATCGTACACATGTCTCTCTCTCTCTCTCTCTCGTTTTGTGTCGTACGTATGCCCAATAGCCTACTTGATGCGCACGTCTCTCTCCCTCTCTCTCTCTCTCTCTCTCTCACTCACTCACTCACTCACTCACTCACTCACTCACTCACTCACTCACTCACTCACTCACTCACTCTCTCTCTCTCTCTCTCTCTCTCTCTCTCTCTCTCTCTCTCTCTCTCTCTCTCTCTCTCTCTCTCTCTCTTACTCTCTCTCCCTCCCTCGCTGAAGGCTCTCTTGCCCTCTTTCTTTTTGAATAAATTAACGACACTATACCTCCTCAGTATGTGTATAATTGGCCTAAAACACGGTGGTGTTCGAACAAATTGACAGAAACAAAAACGACCGTACTCTACCTCGTTACTACCTCTCCTTTCTGCAAATGTTGAACTTAATTGGCTGAGAAAGAAAGGACAGGTAAGACGACTGATGTCTCCCAATCTGGCCCTCATCACAGGGACTATTTGTCAGTGGTTTTCGTTTTTAGAGTTCTAACGACACCATCTCCACCGCCCAGAATTGCCCCCGCCCAATTGTTCCGAACTAGAATGTCTAAGCACCCCGTCCTCCCAGAATCACCCCAGCTCTGTACTAGCCGTCCCAGAGTATTTCGAGCAAAACAGCTGATGACTTTGTTCTCTAAAGGTACATCGCCTAAGCTGATGAGGGTTACCTATTGTCTCCAGCAAGAAAAATGTTTAGCTTGTGTCCCTCCCCGAAATAGATGTCTGTGAATCCATGACAGTAGCACCTCGCATTTATTTTAGCAGTCCTCGGAGGAAAATGTGTATTAACAGAACTTGTGTTAAGATGAACGAGTCTCTACCGGAGAAGCCGATTCGAATTTTTGATAGACCAGAAAGATGACAGATGTCAGGCTTCCTGCAACGATTATAGGGCACAGGAATCGACACCTAGCAGGCCAGACGATGGAAATTTGCAGGAACACCCACAGAAACCTGCACCGCAGCAATGATTAATAAACTAGTAACATGCACCGACATAAGAGTTAATAGACATCAATCATACAGCGACCGATAAAAGCATTTCCCCAACTACTCGGTGGTTGGGAGAGAGGATGAAGTGTGTAAATGTCTTCCCTGCCAACTCTCTAAGATTTTGTTTCTTGTACTCATTCAAAGATAACCTGCGGCCATCAGAAGAGAGGGGTCGGACGTGACGCACAGCCTGGCTGCGGACCATGGAACATCTATGGCATCGACCAAGAGGGGAGCAACGAAGCAAAAAGGGCGTGAGACGAGGCACCATTATCAGCATGATAAACGATAGAACGAAGGGCTATCTCAAGGCCCCCTGCTCGCTGACCAGCGTGCCTGAAGTCCCAACCCGTCGGGCCCGATTGATGGGCCCAGTGCTGAAAGATTCTGCTCTCCTTGGTCTGCTTTTTGATCCGATCCCACTCCACCCCGTCTTCCCTCGGCATCCCAAAGTACGCCACACCCCTTCTCTCTCTCTCTCTCTTTTATATGGATTTTGAATTTGACTTAACAACAGAAGAACAAAATGCGGGTACCCCGTCTCAAGGTACCTATGATAAAATGAGTTAGGGAACAGGACTGTGATCCGAGAACCACGAATGGTCACACCCTGCTACGTGAAAACTTGGATTTGAGCTGGACCTTAGCTGCACCGCCGGTGCTCAACAGTGCCAACAAAAGAAGAAGAACAATAAGAGCTTACCAGTGATGGCTCGTTATAATAGGACACTGGAAAGAAGAACTCCCTTCCCTGACTGTAACTCATGTTAAGTTGAATTCCTCTCCCAACCGCTTTTATATTGGCTATCTTCCAATCGAGTTTTCGTGATATTGCATCAGTCACTTCCAACTGTACACTGATAAGTTAAGAAACTCTAACTTTGTATAATGACATTTGTATAACATCAACCGTACACATGACTATGCTGTTTAGCTTGATCCACGCGAAGTCTAGGCCTTAAGTAAATGGGCGTAATTATCCCTTGTTTTACCGAACCTTTTTCAAGTATCGAGTTTGTGTTCTAATGAAATTCTGTATACGCTACGCCATCAACTGTCACGTCAACCACATGTAACTATGTACAATTGTGTCAGATTGCTCACGCCTGTCCTAAGACTCTGTACTTTTAAGGAATGCATGAAAACATTTACGATATTATGGCTAAAAGGTTAACGAAGGTGAATGTCGGCCAGGCAAGCTGGCGAGATATGTTAAAAGGGAGGACTGTGGAAATTTAGTTTACAACTGAACATTATCTGCGCCATCTTGCCTCTCCCCAGCGCCACGCACCGGAAACGTACGACAGCCATTTTAGGCACCCCACTCTCTCTCCCTGCTCATTGCCGATCGCCAGCGCGTCCCCCTGGCGCTGCGAGCATTCCCCTGCGCGCCGGCCACCCCCGCTCTCTCATACACGGGCCATAAACCCTCTCCTTCTGCGCGACCCTGCCATGGAACCACATCCCACGCCTGACCGACATCCCATACATGGTCATGCATCTCTTTGATAACCCCCTTCCTCTGCGCCCCATTGTCCGAACCGATCCCAGGCCATCACCTAGCCCTGCGGATGCAGTTTATTGCCCCTACTGTAAGGGAAACACCCCACATCAAAGGGATTACAGTAGATCAAGTCCCCCCACCCCCTGAGACCCGACCGGTCGCACACACCCCCGGGAATTGGCGGAATGTCCAGCTGTGTGATAGCCATCTCCTACTGTGGGTGGGGTGGGGGCTTCCACTGTAGATATGTGTGGGAACGAGCTTGAAGTGGGGATTCTGAGGATGTTCTTTCATGTATCAAAGCGACCTCAAGAATGTGCCATGTATGATAAGCCTGCAATAAAGTCATAAACCTGTGTATAAGAGGCCAGGCATCAGAGATGTGGTTAGAGCACCTCATGACGATACCTTGCTGTCTGACCTGATGTGTTCTCCTCCGGAGAGAATAAAACCTTGTTTCCTGCCTTCCAGTCTCCGGCGCCTGCCTCTTTGTTGGTTTAGCATCGAATGGTATAAGAGGCGATTACCGCCGGGCAATACTTGAAAGGTTATCGACTACGACTGCCGCTACCATTTAACATATCCCCTTCAAAACCTGTTGCTACTCTCTACCATGCCTTTTGGGGAAACTCAGTTGGAAGAAATGGCCAATTCCTTGTGACTAAACAACTATCAGAATTGTTGGTAACTATCACATGTTCTAATGTGCAGCTGCACTGTGAAAATCTCTAACCCTGGCCACCAATCCTACCTTTTGAGATTCTTTTTAGTAATTGTCATACGATGATGACCATCATGGACCAGCAAAATCAGTCTTGAACTCAGACATGTAAGAACCACAGCACTATCACTCTTTGTCAGAAGTTTTGTTATTGGTTGACTGGGGTGTGAGCCCTAGTCAAGTAGCAATGACAATCCCTGTCAGTGTAAGGCACAAGCAAATCCCAAATTAACCTGTGCTCAACACTCTGGTAGTTTGGCACAGAGCAGTCAGGCTTAACTTAAAGGCAATGTGTAAAGTATTTGTGCAACAATTCAAACAGTAAAACAGTGAACACACCACACGAAGAAGATTCCTCATCAAGTTAGGAAAATAGAGCTAACCTTAATAAATAAAATAAAACCAAAATGACAATAATCCCATCAGTAGAACCAGAAGTATTCATCTTTTAAAAATAAAGTGTAAAAAAGCACTTAAACGTGTAAATGCCAACAGGGGATTTCTGGTCAAGCTGGAAAGGGTCAAAAGTTCAGGATAACCGTTGTGGAGCTTGGGTCTGATACAGTTCTAGATAAGTCCTGCTGAAGTTTTACCTTTTCATGTTTTGCGCTAAGAGTGCTGCTCATGTTGGAGAAGACTGCAGGGAGCAAGGAAATCATCACGGGTGGTGGTCGACGTGGTGTGAAGAACAGGCTGGGGCTTCGCGTTGGCAGTGTTCCACGGGCGATTAATGCTTGCTGTGCAAGGAGACGGGCTGGCGGCAGATTGAAGTGAACTTCTGTGTGAGTGGCATAGTCTCAGTGTGAACAAGCACGTTCATGGTCATGAAGAGCCAAAAGCTTGATTTCAAGAGCGCATGGCCAGGCCAAGGGTCCAGGACCCGAGGGGCACCACATGAGGGTCAGGAACTCACTGCAGCTGGGTCCGGGTCCAGGAGTTGTTGGAGAGCCTTTTATGTCCCTGAGGTTCAGATCAGGAAGCCAACTGACTAGCCCTTCGAGTCACTCTCGGGTCCTGGTTTTAAGATGAAGTTGGAGGTTCAGTTCTTCTACCCCAGGCAAGACAGCAGGCCAGCACAGCAGGGCAGCAGTTCCATTAAAGCAGCAGTCGAGCCGAGTGGCAGTTCTTATAGCAGCACAGCAGTCTTTCTACCTGGCAGAGTATTCACAGGTCCAGAAGTGTACTGAAGATGTCAATAGCCACCTACCTGGATCCCAGATGATTCAATGGGACGGCAGCCATAGTTCCTGAATCCTCCCGCGACTTGTCCTCGGTTTATTGGAGGAGAGACTGCTCCGGTGGCAAATCCCAGGGGAAGGGAATTGGGATTGAGAGACCGTGAAGAGTCAAATATGCTGTGGCTAAACCTACTCAACAGCAAAACTGTAGCAGGCATTCACACCAGTCTGATGAATGGTACCCGCAGATATGGTACCTATAAACAAACAAATAATAAGGCTTTAGTCTAGTATTAACTCTATCTCTTAAGGTATCACCTCACAAAAGCTTTTCAAATCTCAACCAACCTTTAATGTTGTTGTTGTTTTTATTTTAATTTAGATTGTCCGTAGAGGCTCCTTTATCAAAATGTTTGAAAGTGTAGTGAGTATGATTTCAGCATCAGACCCACAAGCAAATTTGGATGGGGTTCACTTCACCCAAGTCCTCTCTGGCAGAGCCCTGCCAACAGTATGTACAAGTTGTACAAAAACACTGGTTACCTTTGTTTGCAGCACGATGTTGCAACTGAGCTCAGTGGGTAGTAAAATAAAGTTTGTTAATGCATATCTCCTTTTCTTTTTGTCCTATTTTCCATCCAGGTGCAAGGTTGATGCAAGACATTCTTTGCGGTGAGGTTGAAGTGGGAGAATCAAGGGAGCTGGCAAGACAGAGTCCTGGAAGCCGGGAAACAGGTAAGTGGCAGGCAAAGAGGCTAAGCGAAGTGAGGACTGTGGATGGTCTTTAAATAAGACTGCTGTAGAATGTTCATAAAGATCACATTCTAATTGTTTGTAGCAAGGAACATATTCAGATCATTAACTTGATGAGACTGCCTTCCAGAAGGTGCTTTAGAATTCACAAAGGTTCAGTTCTAATTACTTATAGCAAGGAACAGGTGCAGATGATTAATTTGTTGAGGCTGCCTTCTAGAGGGTGTTTTAGAATGAACAGGTGCAGATGATTACTTTGATGATGGTGTCTTTTACAAGGTGTTTCAGAATGTTCACAAAGGTCACATTCTAATTGCTTACAGCAAGCAACAGGTGCAGGGGATTAATTTGATAAGGGCTGTCATCCAGAAGGTTCACGTTGAGATCATCTATGCCGGTTGCTTGATGCTTATTCTTGTGGATTTTCTGGATGTTTCTGAGACACCTGAAACCTGACATTGTTTATGCATGGTAAAACATATGTAAAAGCTATTAAGCCTTTTCAAACAAACTGGGAAACACCAGCTGCAGCTAGCTATTACCAACAGCATGTAATATGGTCAAAATTACAAAAGACGTTCATTCTTCCCTGATGGGAGGAATACTATGAGTCATGCCAGTATATTGTGATAATGAGCTACAAACGGTTCTGCGGGTGAATGAAATCTCCTCAAGGGGAATTGTAAAATAATGTTTTTCATTGAATATTAAATAATATGAGGGCCTATAAATAATCCCTCAAACATGAGTGAATCTTATCCTACTCAAAAAACATAAATCTTTAAAGAAATATGATTTCTGAAAGCCCCTGACACAACCATTTACCTGTTTTTAAATATATTATTTTTCATATATCAAAACATGTATATCTATCTTTTTTCATATTTCTCATTTCTACAGCTGTCCAGAGAACATAAAGAACAATGCATCACAATAACATATACATAATGAAAATCACAATTCTCCCAGTGATCACAAACATAAGACCTTGGAACCACAAATAATCAACATGTCTCAAAAATATTTTGTTCACTGTATCCTTATATCTTCTTTACATATTCCAAGGATAGCTGACATAGGACATAACGTAATGTCATTGATGGTTCGACCCTGTGATCAACTGTTATCCACTGTACATCATGGCGGGTCTTCCTCAGCACTAAAACAGACCATAGGGCAGCCTTAAATTTATTCAAAGAAAGATACATATGGCATGTCCTGAAGGGTATCCATTAGTTATGTAACATGACATCCCAGACCCGAGCCGGGGTTCACTCAATATGGGGACGGGGTTATATTATCATCCTCCTTCAACTGTAGTCCTCTTAGCCCAATCATGGCTTCAATTACAATATACAGCAGCAGCTCCTGTCTTGTCTGCTGTCCTCCTGCATGTGATGATGACACCTATGCAGTTTCTGGCAACTCACGACTAATGCAGCAGTTGTCAATCAAGCAGCAATAACTACAACTAGAGACTAACGGAATTCAGCGATGAGCGCTTCCCCCAGTATGGGGACTACCACTTGAATGTCAATATTTTTTGGGGTGCACCATTAATTCTGGTTGCTGCTCTACATGGTTCTGGAACATATGACCAGTTTCCTTATGATTGAGGGTCATCAGTACACACAAGAATTTACGTCCTGATGATGGTCCTATAGATGCCTTCACACCAAAGACTGAAACGTTGATAATTTGACCCATTTTCCTTATTGCTATTCTTTCAGGAATTATTCATTGTAATGCCTGTAGGAGAGTAGGATCTGCACTTATGTTGCCCCCACTTTTTTTCTGATGTTAACACTGGTTTCTGGCTATAGTCTGGCTGGGACCCTGCTACTCAGGGCCCCAGCCTCTCTGTTCTCTCTAAACAACTTGGAGTGCATATTAGATGCACTAGTGATTGGATACTGTGGTACCTTATGAGCCCCTAGTATATGGTACCTTAGGTACCAAGGGCTTAGGTACTTAACAGGCTTACCAGGGGCTGAAGCATGTATTATGCCACCCCTGGGAAGCAGACTAAATCTGACACCACAGGCCTGCTACTGCAGCCTGGGTGAGGTAGTGTTAGCACTCCTCACTGATGTATAGGTTCCCTATATCTCACCTTACACACACATATAAACCTATCAGTCACCCCTAAGGCAGGCCCTAACAATCCTGAGGGCAGGGTGCTTGGTTTCCATGTGAGGGGGTGCCTCTGCCTGAGAAGGACCCCTCTGCATCCCTCAGAGTCCATTCTCTGTAGCTGTTTGTGGATGCGGTTAAACCATATACTCTTAAGTGCATTATAACCTAGCGGTAAATGCTAACATTGGGATGGCTGCATCAAAACATGTCGTGTTTGGTGTCAAATGCTTTGGAATCATACCCCCACACCAGTAACTGGTGTGGGAGTATGATACCACCCTTCTAGAGGGGAAGACATGTACCTACTGTGGAAACACAGTAGAATCACAAAATGGATGCCACCAGCACAGACACTGGGCTGCCCTCCTGCTGCTGACCGAAAGTCGCAGTGGAGGAGGCCCAACAATAGGCATCCTGTCGCAGGGAGTTGTAACCACCTTCCAGACAGGATTTAGTGTATTGGGGCTGGGTGGGTGCACTCCTAGAGTGCTTTGAAGTCCTGCACTGGGGAGCAGTAGGCTCCTCTGTGCATATGCCAGCTCAAACCAGTTCAGGGGCTACCAGCCCCTGCTCTGGTGTGAAACTGGACAAAGGGAAGTGGGTGTAGCCACCCACTCCCCTGACCCTCCCATAGGAGTGGTCATAGAGCTAGTCCCTCCCTTTCTTTTAGTATAAGTTAGGGATCCCTTGCCATTGCAAACTAGATATCCCTGGATGACGTTCTGAAGAAGATTCCTGGACCTTCGATGTTCCACTACCTTTGGAAGACTGAAGAATCTCCCTTGGAGTCAAGTAGTGACTCCCCTGCTTGGCAGGCACCAAAACTTTGCATCAACTGTTGCAAACTTTCCCACTCCCGCCAGAGTCCGAAGTCCCTGTAGCCCCAGAAGTAGATTTCCTGACCTCTCAATGGCCATCGTGAGTCCCCAGAAAAGCTGAGGTGAGTGGACCCCACGAGTGATGAGGAACAGCATTACCCGAGTACGATGCACTGTTTTCGAGTGCAATCCCTTTATGACATTCTACGAACTTGTGCATTGGACCATGTATGGTCCAAGCCTCCAGCAGTATTTCCATACAAGATCAGATGCCTACCTCATCTTGAGTGACCGTGGGCTCCTGTGAAGTGAATCATCCCGAGGTGTCTTTGCGATCCCTTGCCAGTTGTCTTGTGGGTCCCCTGTAGACTTTTCTACAGAACCAAAGGGCTCCCCTAGTTGCTCCAGGCCTGCCCTTATGGACCCTTGCTGAGTGAGTCTCTCAGACCTTGCTGGTCTGTACCGCTGTCTTTCTTCACTTTCCACAAGACTTGCTGTTGCCAAGGCTTGTTAGCTCCAATCCAGTTGCCGACACCTCAGTATGCTGCAGACTTTGTGGGATACATCGAATCCAGCTCCTGGTCATTGTCGACGCCTCCTGGACCTCGTGGCTGAAGAGTCAAGACACCTGTGATCACCTGAAATCACCCAAAGACCGTGGGTATCCATCTTCCTGAACCCGGGTCACAGGCAAGTGACTTTGAACACTGTCTCCTCTGCTTTCAGGTCTTCTTTCTTCTGAATCCATCCTTGGATTCTACCGGACACTTCTCCTTTCTTCACAAGCAGCATGTCTTCTTTGGCTCCCATTGAAAACGACGCCGCGACCCGACCCGACACCAAAAGACAGCTATGCACCTGGCTTCCCTGGGTGAGGTAACTCCAGCACTGCGGTGCTCCTGTGTGTGTTGGCTCTAGAACTACTTACCCTGTAAGTGACTTGCTTGTAGACTCTCCCGAAATGTCCTAAAACTTTAAAATTCCAACCGCGACTTGCTCCATTGAAGTCTATTGGGATCCGCGTCTGTGTTCTCCCACTGCATGCGTCTCCCGACTTACCTGCCTTGGGTGGATTAGTGAGACCCCAGCGCTTCTACAGGCCCTAGGCCTTATCTCCTAGCAAGTCAATATTCTTATACCTCTTTTTTAGTATATGGTCTGGTACGCCGCTAGGGCCCCTAGGGCCCCAGCCATATAAGTGCTTAACTTGTTGTGAACTGTTGATTTTTGCATATGTTCCTGACTTCTAATATCGTAAAGAGATTAGTAGAGTGTGTTAGAAATAAATACATATATATTTTATATATATTCCTGTGTGGTATCCTTTCATTTGGTAATTCAAGATATTATAAGGTAAAACAAGCTGCTTTACATTGAATGAATGAATGAGGAGTTTCTTGTATCGCGCGTACTTAGCCCAGTGGGCGTCAAGGCGCCTAGATTAAATACAGCAACTTAAGACCCTACTTAGTCCTATTTAATCATGAGTAGGCCTTCTTAAAGAAATACGTTTTTAGAGCCTTTTTGAAAGAGTCGATGGAAGGGAGAGTTTTTATCTCCATGGGGAGGGAGTTCCACAATTGCGGAGCGACGACGGAAAAGGCTCTGGCTCCCCATCTGACAAATTTGATGCGGGGGACAGCTAGTTGACAGAGTCCCGCAGAGCGCAGGTTTCTTGAGGGGACATAGCGCGAGAGAAGAGAGCCAATGGCACTGGCAGGACCATCCATCAATGCTCTGTGGGTGAGACAGAGGATTTTGAAGGCGATTCTGTGCTGTACCGGAAGCCAATGAAGCTCTTTCCTGGCTAAGGTGGCAGAGGAGGCTTTGGGGAGATTCAAAACAAAGCGTGCTGCAGAGTTCTGAAGAGTCTGCAAACGGTGGATCAGCCCTTTGTTGACTTCCATATAGAGGGAGTTGCAGTAATCCAGTCTCGAACCCACCAGGGCGACTGCAACCTGTTTACGCGCCTGGGGGGAAAGGTACCCACGGATTTTGTTGAGTACCCGGATCACACCACAGCAAGTAGCAACGGTCCTGTTGACTTGCAGGGACATAGAGAGTGAGGTGTCAAATATCACTCCCAGATTTCTGGCAGATAGGGAGGGGGTGGGGCAGATGCCAAGAGAAGAGGGCCACCACTCGCTCGACCACAGATTCTGGTTCTTCCCAAATATCAACACCTCGGTTTTTTCACCATTCAGCTTCAGGGAATTTATAGTCATCCAGTCTGCCACATACTGCATGCAAACCCTGAAGCTGGCGGCAGATGAGCTAACCGAGGTGTGAGCAAGAGAGACCATAATCTGCGTGTCGTCTGCATTCCTCCAGAGACTTAGCCTGAAGGCTGCTCTCCACAGCTACCACTAGGATAGCTTTCTTTAAAAGGTTGTCTTAAACCTATCTACCATAAGAGTCGAATTGTACTGGTGCAAGGTGGCCACTTTAACTAGTGACCAGCGTATACCAGGCCAACTTCTCACATTGGTGGGCAGCGAGTGGGATTCCAGCTTGCCATCGTTTTACCAGAAAATCTCTATTTGAATTACTAACTGAAAACCACTAAAGGTACTCCAGGTACATATAAAGTCAAGCTTAGTATCAATAAGTTCTACTGAACTTAGAGCTGTGAGTGAAGGGATAGCACACCCTTGCTACAGCTCAAGCTAGGATCAGTAGGCCACAAACTAGTGTAGGTAGAACAGCACTGTACAACACTAGAATGTCCTTAAGGGTTGGAGCCAGTGGGTCCACCCAACCTCAGTATAAGGACATGACTTTCTTTGACTTGAAAGCCACGTGTGCTGCAAGACACCTGAGGATAGGACAGAGTCCCTCCACACTACACCTGATAGATCTGTTAACAACAGATGATCTTAAATTAGCTCTAGGAGCTACGGGGTCTGAATCAGGGGGTGGGTCAGCTATAGTTTCTTGGTCAGATGATGAAAATCAAGATGACCTGGACTCTGTGGTTGAAGGGCCAGACCCACCTGGGTCTGAAAAGGACAGAGGAATCCTCCCTAAGAGGACTGACAGAGTGGAAGAGAGGCATAGGTCCCCTTCAAGGGAATCTGACAACTCATATCACTCTGACAGGGAATCTGTCCAGCAGAGGAACATATACCTCCCTAGTAGGGATACCTCCTCTGACAGAATGTACAAACTGCTGCAGTATGAGGAAGCAAGATTTGTCCTTAAGGCCAAGCAGTTGGCATTAGACAGAGATGCTTTTGAGCTCCAGAGAGCTTCTAGAAAAGAGGGGTTAGAACCCCCTGGTGGCAGCAACAGTGTCCCTAGAGTCAGAGATGACATTCCAGACCATAGGAACCTGTCCAAGGTTGTTCCTCCCTACCAGAGTTGGGATGATATCCACAAATGGATAACTGCTATGGAGAGGGCCTGTAGAGTACAACAGGTCCCCCAGAAACAGTGGGCAGCAATCTTGTGGCTCTCGTTTTCTGATAAAGGTAGAGACAAGCCCCACACTGTTAGAGAAGAGGATGCTGATGATTATGAAGTCCTGAAGAGTGCATTAATAGATGGTTTTGGCTTAACCACTGAACAGTACAGGTTAAAGGTCAGAGACACCCAGAAAGCACAGAATCAGGACTGGACTGACTTTGTAGATTGTGCAACCAAGGCTCTAGAGGGTTGGCTGGTTGGTAGTAGAGTTACTGATTTTAAGGGATTGTATAATCTTATGATGAGAGTACAGATCCTTAATTATTGCCAAAACCAGTTGTTGCATCAATACCTGGTGGACTCTGATCTGACCTCTCCCCAAGAATTGGGAAAGAAGGCAGACAAATGTGTCAGAACCAGGGTGAGGCAGAAAACCCAGAATCAAGGGGGTGACACTAAGAAGCAAGATCCTAAAGGCTCTGAGAAAGGTGGGGATCATTCAAAAGACCAGAAGTCTCCACAAGGGCCCTAAAAATCAGCATCTGGTGGGGATTCACAGTCTAACAAAGGGAAAGGCCAAAAGAAGCCCTGGTGAAAATTCTGTAAACAGAAAAGGCACTGGACTTCTGACTGTAACAAGTCCAAAGACCAAACCACCACCACTCCTGCCCCTAAGGCAACTGTTCCCCCTAGTACAGCTATTGGTAGAGGTGGTAATCAGAATAAGGGTGTAGTAGGGTTGACCCTGGGTTCTGAAGTGGACTCTGGCCTAGTCAGAGTACCCACTCAGGCATTGCTGATTAGTGATGGAGACATTGATATGTCCTTCCTAGTGAGCCCCAGTAATCTGGGCAAATACAAACAGCAGCCTGTAATAAATGGCAAACAGGCTTTGGCATTCAGGGACACAGGTGCTAGTGTCACCATGGTGGCAGAGGATCTTGTGGACCCTGGGCAGATCATCCTGGGTGAAATGTACCAGGTTACCAATGCAAGCAATGTCAGGACCAACCATAGTCTGGCAGTTGTGAATTTCTCCTGGAGATGGTTAACTGGCCTTAAGAAGGTTGTAGTCAGTGCAGACCTCCCTGTCGAATGTCTATTGGGCAATGATCTAGAGACTTCAGCCTGGTCTGAAGTAGAGTTATGGACTCATGCTGAGATGTTGGGCATACCTGCAGAGGTATTTGCTGTGTCCAGGTCACAAGCCAAAATGTATCAAACTGAACCAGCTCTGGATCCTGAAAGTATGACCAGGTGCTACCCAAGAGGAGGAGCAGTAGGGTTAAGGCAGTGCATTCCCCTCTGTCTCAGATCACAGATTCCCCTCTTGAGGGAGGAAAAGCAGATCCTGAAGAAGGATCTGCCCCAGAGGGACTTGAGCCTGATCAGGTTGAGTTCTTGGGGGCAGGGGGACCTTCTAGGGAATATCTGAGTAAGGAGCAACAGTGCTGCCCCTCTCTTGAACCCCTCAGACAGCAGGCTGCTGCTGAGGCTGCTGGGAGTGCTAGTGGGTCCCATACAGTTTATTGAGATGAGGGGCTCCTATATTCTGAGGCTAGAGATCCTACCCCTGGAGGCACCAGGAGGTTGGTAATACCTCAGAAGTTTAGGGGGTTCCTCTTGACCCTAGCACATGACATCCCTTTAGCAGGTCACTTGGGCCAAAACAAGACCTGGGATAGGCTTGTTCCACATTTTCATTGGCCACATATGTCAGACGACACCAAGGAGTTTTGTCACTCCTGTGTCACTTGCCAAGCCAGTGGCAAGTCAGGTGACACAACAAAGGCCCCCCTGATACCACTACCTGTGGTGGGGGTACCCTTTGAAAGGGTAGGGATTGACATTGTTGGTACCCTTGATCCTCAAACAGCATCTAGGCACAGGTTTATCTTGGTGGTAGTGGATCATGCCACCAGGTACCCAGAAGCAATCCCCCTGAGGACCACCACAGCCCCTGTAGTGGCAAGAGCCCTCATTGGAGTTTTCTCCAGAGTGGGTTTCCCAAAGAAGGTCATATCTGACAGAGATACCAACTTCATGTCAGGATATCTAAAAGCAATCTGGAAGGAGTGTGGTGTAACTTATAAATTCACTTCTCCCTATCACCCACAATGCACTGGGTTAGTTGAATGCTTCAACAAAACCCTAAAGTGAATCATTAAAGGCCTCCCAGAAAAAATTAGGTGAAAATGGGACCTTTTACTTCCCTGCCTTCTGTTTGCATACAAAGAGGTTCCACAGAAGGGTGTTGGTTACAGCCCATTTGAACTTCTGTTTGGGCATCCTGTCAGAGGCCCATTATGTTTGGTGAAGGAGGGCTGGGAGTTACCTCTCAAACCTCCCAAACAGGATGTGATGGACTATGTACTTGGTCTCTGCTCCAGGATGGCCAAATACAAGAAGAAGGCAACTAAAAACCTGGAGGCCAGCCAAGAACTTCAAAAAACTTGGCATGACCAAAAGGCTGTGCTGACTGTGTACCAGCCAGGATGAAAGTGTGGCTGTTGGAGCCTGTGGCCCCAGCAGCTCTCCAAGACAAGTGGAGTGGCCCCCATACAATTGTTGAGCAACATGGAGAAGTCACATATCTGGTGATTCTTGGAACTCCCAGGATCCCCCTTAGGGTGCTCCATGTCAACAGATTGAAACCATATGTTGACAGGGTTGACATTGGCTTGCTCATGGCAACTGATGAGGAACAGGAAGAGGAGAGTGACCCTCTTCCTGACCTGCTCTCACAGAACCCTGATGATGGGTCAGTAGATAGTGTTGCTTTGGCAAGCAGCCTCACTGATCATCAGCAAACTGAGTGCAGACAAGTTCTGCAGCATTTTAGACATATGTTTAGCCTGACCCCTAGTCATATTTCCTGGTGCACCCATTAGGTGGACACTGGAGACAGTCTGCCTGTCAAGAGCAAAATCTACAGGCAACCTGACCATGTCAGGGACTGTATCAGGACTGAAGTCCAGAAAATATTGGAACTAGGTGTAATTGAGCCTTCAGATAGCCCTTGGGCTAGTCCAGTAGTCCTTGTGCCCAAACCTCATACCCAGGGAGGTAAGAAATAAAGGAGGTTTTGTGTAGACTACAGAGGACTCAATGCAGTCACCAGGACTGATGCCTATCCAATTCCCAGGGCAGATGAACTGATTGATATCGGAGTACATTTGACCTAACAGCTGGCTACTGGCAAATCAGGTTAGCAGAGGATGCCAAGGCCAAAACTGCATTCTCAACCCCTGGTGGGCACTACCACTTTGTGGTGATCCCCTTTGGTTTGAAAAACGCACCTGCCACTTTTCAGAGGTTGGTGAACAAAGTTCTGACAGGTATGGAAACTTATTGCTCAACTTATCTAGATGATATTGCTGTCTTTAGTTCTACCTGGCAGGATCACCTGGTCCACCTCAGAAATGTTTTGGAGGCTCTGCAAAAAGCAGGCCTCACTATCAAGGCCACTAAGTGCCAGAGAGGGCTGAGTCAGGTTGTGTACCTGGGCCACCTTGTAGGTGGAGGCCAGGTTCAACCTTTACAGAGCAAAATCCAAACCATCATGGAATGGGTTGCTCCAACCACCCAGACACAGGTGAGAGCCTTTTTAGGCCTGACTGGGTACTATAGGAGGTTTGTTAAGGGATATGGATCTATAGTGACCCCCTTAAATGATCTTACCTCAAAGAAAATGCCAAAAAAGGTTCAGTGGACAGCTAGCTGTCAGAAGGCATTTGAAGACCTAAAGCAGGCCATGTGCACTGCCTCCATCTTACAGAGTCCAGACTACACCAAAAAGTTCATTGTCCAAACATATGCTTCTGAGCTGGGTGTGGGAGCTGTACTGTCTCAACTGAACGATGAAGGTCAAGACCAGCCAGTAGCTTTTATAAGCAGAAGGCTGACCCCTAGAGAGAAACGTTGGTCAGCTATAGAGAGGGAGGCCTTTGCTGTGGTGTGAGCCCTGAAGAAGCCGAGGCCATACTTGTTTGGCACTCACTTCATAGTTCAGACTGACCACAAACCCCTCCTATGGCTCAAACAGATGAAAGGTGAAAACCCAAAACTTTTAAGGTGGTCCATTTTCCTACAAGGGATGGACTATACAGTGGAACATAGACCTGGGACCCAACATGCCAATGCAGATGGACTCTCAAGGTATTTCCACTTAGAGCACGAAGACTCAACTGGTCAAGGTTAGTTTAGTGTCCCTGCATTTTGGGGGGCGTTGTGTAGGAGAGTAGGATCTGCACTTATGATGCCCCCATTTTTCTTCTGATGTTAACACTGGTTTCTGGCTATAGTCTGGCTGGGACCCTGCTAATCAGGGCCTCAGCATCTCTGTTCTCTCTAAACAACTTGGAGTGCAAATTAGATGTACTAGTGATTGGATACTGTGGTGCCTTATGAGCCCCTAGTATATGGTACCTTAGGTACCAAGGGCATAGGTACTTAACAGGCTTACCAGGGGCTGAAGCATGTATTATGCCACCCCTGGGAAGCAGACTAAATCTGACACCACAGGCCTGCTACTGCAGCCTGGGTGAGGTAGTGTTAGCACTCCTAACTGAGGTATAGGTTCCCTATATCTCACCTTACACACACAAATAAACCTATCAGTCCCCCCTAAGGCAGGCCCTAACAATCCTGAGGGCAGGGTGCTTGGTTTCCATGTGAGGGGGTGCCTCTGCCTGAGCAGGACCCCTCTGCATCCCTCAGAGTCCATTCTCTGTAGCTGTTTGTGGATGCGGTTAAACCATATACTCTTAAGTGCATTATAACCTAGCGGTAAATGCTAACTTTGAGATGGCTGCATCAAAACATGTCGTGTTTGGTGTCAAATGCTTTGGAATCATACCCCCACATCAGTAACTGGTGTGGGAGTATGATCCCATCCTTCTAGAGGGGAAGACATGTACCTACTGTGGAAACACAGTAGAATCCTGAAGAGCCCTGGCATCACAAAATGGATGCCACCAGCACAGACACTGGGCTGCCCTCCTGCTGCTGACCGAAACTCGCAGTGGAGAAGGCCCAACAATAGGCATCCTGTCGCAGGGAGGTGTAACCACCTTCCAGACGGGATTTAGTGTATTGGGGCTGGGGGGGTTCACTCCTAGAGTGCTTTGAAGTCCTGCACTAGGGGAGCAGTAGGCTCCTCTGTGCATGTGTCATCTCAAAGCGGTTCAGGGGCTACCAGTCCCTCCTCTGGTATGAAACTGGACAAAGGGAAGTGGGTGTAGCCACTCACTCCCCTGACCCTCCCAGAGGAGTGGTCATAGAGCTAGTCCCTCCCTTTCTTTTAGTATAAGTTAGAGGACCCTTGACATTGCAAACTAGATATCCCTGGATGACGCTCTGAAGAAGAATCCTGGACCTTCGACGTTCCACTACCTTTGGAAGACTGAAGAATCTCCCTTGGAGTCAAGGAGTGACTCCCCTGCTTGGCAGGCACCAAAACGTTGCATCAACGGTCACAAACTTTCCCGCTCCTGCCGGAGTCCGAAGTCCCTGCAGCCCCGGAAGTGAATTTCCTGACCTCTCGACAGCCATCGTGAGTTTCCAGCAAAGCTGAGGTGAGTGGACCCCACGAGTGACAAGGAACAGCAATACCCGTGTATCGTGCACTGTTTTGGAGTGCAATCCCTTCACGATGTTCCACGAACTTGTAGGATTTCCATTGAAGATCAGAGGCCTACCTTATCCTGAGTGACCGTGGGCTCCTGTGAAGTGAATCCTCCTTGTTATTTTGTGATCCCTTGCCAGTTGTCTTGTGGGTCACCTGAAGACTTTTCTACAGAACCAAACGGCTCCCCTGGTTGCTCCAGGCCATCCCTGACTTTACGCTCACTGGGTGAGTCCCTCAAACCTTGCTGGTCTTCACTTTCCACAAGACTTGATGTTGCCAAGGCTTGTTGGCTCCAATCCGGTTGCCGACACCTCAGTAAGCTGTAGACTTTGTGGGACACTCCGAATCCAGCTCCTGGTCATCGTCGACGCCTCCTGGACCTCGTGGCTGAAGAGTCAAAACACCCGTGATCACCTGAAATCACCCAACAACTGTGGTCATCCATCTTCCTGGGCCCGGGTCACTGGCAAGAGACTGTCTCCTCTGCTTTCAGGTCTTCTTTCTTCTGAATCCATCCTTGGATTCCACCGGACCCTTCTCCTGTCTTCACAAGCAGCAAGTCTTCTTTGGCTCCCATTGAAAACTACGCCGCGACCCGACACCAAAAGACACCTATGCACCCGGCTTCCCTGGGTGAGGTAACTCCAGCACTACAGTGCTCCTGTGTGTGTTGGCTCTAGAACTACTCACCCTGTAAGTGACTTACTTGTAGACTCTTCTGAAGTATGCTAAAATTTGAAAATTCCAACCGCAACTTGCTCCATTGAAGTCTATTGGGATCCGCGGCTGTGTTCTCCCACTGCATGTGTCTCCCGTGGGTCCTTTACTTACCTGCCTTGGGTGGATTAGTGAGGCCCCCAGCGCTTCTACAGGCCCTAGGCCTTGTCTCCTCGCAAGTCGATATTCTTATACCTCTTTTTTAGTATATGGTCTGGTACACCCCTAGGGCCCCAGCCATATAAGTGCTTAACTTGTAGTGAACTGTTGATTTTTGCATATGTTCCTGACTTCTAATCTCATAAAGAGATTAGTAGAGTGTGTTAGAAATAAATACATATATATTTTATATATATACCTGTGTGGTGTCCTTTCTTTTGGTAATTCAAGAGATTATAAGGTAAAACAAGCTGCTTTACATTCCTCCAGAGACTTAGCCTGAAGGCTGCTCTCCACAGCTACCACTAGGATAGCTTTCTTTAAAAGGTTGTCTTAAACCTATCTACTATAAGAGTCGAATTATACTTGTGCAAGGTGGCCACTTTAACTAGTGACCAGCATATACCAGGCCAACTTCTCACAATGCCTATGATTTTTTTCCTGTTAATCACTATGTGAAATAGGCTATGGCAAAAGAGTTTTGTGATAAAAGATCTGTAGGAAAGACTGTCCACTTCAGTCGCTTTTGATCTTATGTGATTTGTACCCTTATTTGTAATACAATTGTTACCTACATTGGAACTTTATTAAGCGTACACCTGTGTAGAATTGCTTATCGCTGTTTAGTTTTGTTTAGCTTTGCGTTCAATTAGCTGCATAATGAAACTTTCTAAAAGTGGCATTTCTATAATTATGATAAAAATCCTGACTTTACAATTAAATAGGGCCCATCACTACAATTCTAAAGACATCAAAAATGACATGGCTACCAGCTCCCACTTGGAATTTGCAGTTTATTAAGTGCAATACACATTCCCCAATGTTATCCTATGGAAAGCGAAGGCCTCGCAGCAGTAAAAAATGAATTTAGGAGTTTTTCACTACTAGGACATGTAAAACTTAAAAGTATATGCCCAACCGCGTAATTACACAGCACCCTGCCCTAGGGACTACCCACAGGTGACATATGTAATGATAGGGGAGTTTAAGGCTTGGCAAGAGGGTTTAAATTATAAGTCAACATGGCACATGGTTTAAGGTATTATTTAAGTGGGTGTCTCAATCAGTGCTGCAGTCCCATTAGGATCATTCAATTTACAGGCCATGGGTACCCTTTTACAGGAGACTTATAAATGTATAAGTGAATTAAATATGCCATTTAAGTTTTAGCCAATTTAACCATGTTGTATGGAGAGAGCACAAGCACTTTAGCACTGGTTATTAGTGCAAAAGTGCACAGAGTCCTAAGGCCAGTAAAACGAATTGAGCAAAAAGTGAAGGATAGAAGGAAAAAAGTTTGGGGGCGACCCTGCAAAACTGGTCAGGTCCAACACTCTTCAATTTAAAGTCACCTTCAATGATCAATACATCTTGTACCTTACAAAAGTATTATATCTCACTTTGAGACAGCACTCCTTAGGACAACCTTGAACACTTCATACAGAGCTCGGTCCTCTGACCTGATACTTAACATCCTCCACATCCTCAATTCCATCCTCCTGTTCAGCATTTCCCAACAATAAGCGGAACAAAAAATCAGCTCTTGCAGTCTATTTTTATATTGTATCTCAAAGTTTAACTCGTATATTCTCAACAACAATCTCACTAACCACGGGGACACTTTGCTCATTCCATTTTCTTCCAACAAGAACACTAAGTGTTTGTGTGATCTGTACAGAGTATGAATTTTCATCCCCACACTTCAGAACTAAATTTTTCAACTGTCCTTATGCTTTCATGAGCCTCTCTGTGTTGTACTATAGTGTGACTCAGACTTTTTAAAAACATTTGGAAACAAAAGGAATTGTTTTCTCATATCCATTACTCCCTTGATGCAGTACCACACGTAGACCATCCAAACTGGTGTCAACAGTTATACTGCATAAATCCCCTTCAACATAGGGCAGCAAAATTGGAGCTTTAACAATCACTTCCTTGATTATTTCAATGGATTCACACTCATTTTCTGTCCATACTAATTCCACGCTTTTTGTAAACAGACAAGTAAGCATTTCAGTCAAAACACAAAACCCATCTATGAACCATGAATTATATTCAAACATACCAAGGAACGACCTCACTTGATTAGAACCCTTTGGTCATAGAGACTCTGATATAGTATGCACTAGATTGCCCTAAGGTCTAATGTCATAAGAAGACAATAGATGTCCCAAATGTTTCATCTCATTTGTTAAGAATGTACAGTTTCCTTTCTTAAATGTAAGACCATGTTCTCAAAAATTATTTTAAACTTGGTCAATAATCTGATTATTCACCTTTACAATCCCATCATGTATTAAGCTGTTGTCCTGGAAAGCGTAGGCACTATTGATGCCTCAACACAAATTAAACATTAGTTTTTGAAAAACAGATGCCAATGAAGTAAGCAAGAATGGCATGTGTATTAACTGACAAAACAGTGTGTTAAAAATTGTAAGAGAAAGAGGTTCTTCTGCTGACTCAATTTGGTGGTATGCGGATCTCAGTGCTGAAAAATATTGCACACCCTAACTGTGCAATTTTACAATTTTTAGGTAGAGGCTGCCAATCAATATATATTTGGTAAAAGACCTGAGATCTGCATAGAGACACACCTTGGCACTTTCATCTTGGCCACTGCTATCGGAGCGACCCACTCTGAAGACACAACAGGTTCAATTAGGTTGTCACTCACTAGTTGTTTAAGATTGGCATGTAGATCTTCCCTAATGCACATTGGTGATCAGGTCTACCATCGTTCTTCAAAATAATCCTTATCAACTAGATTTACTAGATTTACTGGATTTACTCATAACACCATGCCCAGTGCATCTTGATCCCACCAACCCAACCCACTGTACCCTCTCTTTGCTACATATATTTTGATAAGCATCTTCCTGTCGACATCCATTAAATATTCTGAAAAATATCCTTCAGGTTCCACAGTGATCTCATAGAATCCTAGCAATGCAACGGATCGAGAGCAGCATACCATGCCACCAAGGCATTGAGCACACATAAGGTTTTGAGCCCACACAATCCATTTTAAGAGCCTATTGGTGGCTACCATATTTGATTCCAAAAATTGTTTTGTCAATGCTTGAAGAATGACTAGGTGTGTACCTCTGAGAATGAGCCCTCTCTTGTGATAAGATAGCTCACCTGGGATATTTCAAAATTCTTCAAGTTTATGAAGGCTGTAGCATTAATGAGTGACTTTTAAACCTCTTCAGATTTTTTGAGTGTTGGTATTCGATCACATGTGCTACAACTTGAAGAGTCAGGTATTTTTGTGCAAACTCAATATTCACTCTCAATATTCACTCTACTCAGATTTCGGTCTTATCAGAATTAATTTTGTATCCAGAAGTCGTAGAAAAATCAAAGAACTCTTGCAAGAAAGAGGGAATAGAGGTTTCAGGATTAGAAATAAAGAACAAAATGTCATCTACATAAGCTGACAATTTCAAATGAGAATCCCTGTAAATAAATCCAGAGATAAAAGAATTTTGATGGATACGAGATAAAAAGGGTTCAACAGTTAAAACAAAAAGAAGAGCGGATAGGGGACAACCCTGATGAGCCCTCCTCTGTAGTGGAAAGAATTGAGAAATAAGGTCATTAATTAAAACAGAGGCACTAGGGGATGAATAAAGTAAAGAGATACGAGAGATAAATTTGGGACCAAAACCATGCCAGTTTAGAGCTTTGAATAAAAGAAGACCAGTTGACCCTATCAAAAATCTTCTCCGCATCAATAGCAATTGCAGCTAGAGAGTAAGAGAGAGTGGAAGCTTTATTTAGGACATTGAAAAACAGCCAGGAATTGTCAGAAGCCACATTGTTCTGGGCCAATTAGAGCAGGCAAAAGAGGTTCGAGACGAAAAGCAAGTCATTTGAGAAAGATTTTATAATCAACGTTTACGAGAGAGATGGGATGATAATTCTTACAAAATTTTGCATTGCGACCTTCCTTATGGATTAAGTAGATTGTAGCTTCTAAAAAAGTACCCTCTGCCTTACCAGTGATACAAAAGTGTTGGAAGAGATGCAGAAGTTTGGGGAGTAACAAGTTGAAGAAATGTAAATAAAATTATACCGTAAATCCATCTGGACCCGGAGTTTTCTCTTTTTGAGTGAATTTAGAGTTTTAAATATTTCTGTACTTGAGAGATCTGATTCAGGAGCATCAAAATCAAGAGTATCACGTACAGAACGGGTAGTTTGGGCAAGATCGGTATCAATCAGAGAAGCAGATGAAGGGGATTCTGGCATACATAAAGATTTATAAAATTTGATATCTTGTTATTTAAAAATATGTTTTCGTTCCGAAGTTTGAATGGAATCTATTAACACACAATCTTTTTGAGCTTTGAGATAATTAGCCAAAAGCTTGTCTACTTTATTTCGTCGGCCGTAATAACGGTTGCTACTAAGCAAAAGAATAAATGAGGCACGGTCAGTGGTTAATTTGTTAAAATCTGGTTTTGCACGGACAAGCTCCTATATATTAGAGCCAGAGGAGGAAGAATAAAATTGATGTTCTAGTCATTTAATATTGGCTAATAAACTATTATGTTGAATAGGATATTTCTTCTTCTTCTTGGAGATAACGTTTATAATAAAACTGCGAGCAGCAGCTTTAAATGTATCCCATATCCATGAGGGGGAAGAATTTGGATTGCCATTTAAGAGGATATATTCTTCAATAAAAGAGTTGAAGGATGAAGAAAAATTTAGATCCTGTAGGAGAAAACTGTTGAACCTCCAACTAGAAGATCTCGGCTGTGGACGGAGCAAATACAAATCTGTAATCACTGGGGCATGATCAGAAATTACAAGAGGTTCGATTGAAGAAAAGAGGAGGTTCTGGGATAAGTGCTTGGAGATAAAAATGTAATCTAACCGTGTAAGAGAGCCATGAGTAGCGGAGAAAAAAGAACATTCTGTTACATCTGGATTAATAAACGCCAAGCATCAATAAGGTGTGTCTGAGAGATTGTGTTATGAAATTGCTTATGAGCTTTATGAAGAATAAAAAAATAATTGGGATTTGCGATCTATAAAAGGATCCATAATCTGGTTGCAAATGCCTCCTAGAATAAAACAAATCATCATTACCTGGCATACATTTGTAATGGTAGACCAAAAAGAGTAGTCTGGTTGAGTTGGACCATAACATTAAATACAGTTAAAGATATATTATTAATAAGTAACACAGCTAATATCCACCTACCTTCTGAATCAATTTCTTGAGAAACAACAGAACAATTTAACATTTTGTGTCAAAGAATAATTACACAGATTTTCTTGTTGAAGGTAGGAGAATCAAGGATTAAGCAAACCCAACTCTGCTTGAGCTTCAAAGCCTCCAATTCCATCAAATGAGTTTCCTGTAATAAAACTAAATCTGGATTGTAGGAAGCTAAATGAGAAAGTATTCTTTGCCTTGTTATGGGGTTAATAAAACCTTTCACATTCCAGGATATGACTCTGAATGTGGAGAAATTGAACACTTTATGAAATATCACGATCAACAGTAATAAACATAGAGAGATAGAATAATGAGAGAGGGAAAGAAAGTTGTAAAATGAAAGATAGGAAATAAAGGAGGAAGAAGGAAAGGGTGATAGGTAGGATGGAAAGAGAAGACAGTACATGCCAACCATTGAGAAAAATATATAACTGTAAATTAAAATAGAAGAGGACTGACAACTGAAATACATACCTTCAGGGAGAACAAGACGAAGAATACAAGGAGCAGCAACACACAAATTAAGACGACACGTCCAAGCAGGGAGAATGTACCACAACAGGGAATCATATAAGACGTGCAGGAAATGGATAGACAAGAAATCCTAAAGAGAAAAAGTATAAGAATATAAAAGAGAAAAAATAAAGTTAATATGTTATGAGATAACGAATGAAACAGTGAGACTAAACATGGTTACAATATGAAAGAGAAAAATCAAGGTATGGAAGTCCCAGAAGAAGGACCAGCAGTTTCCATCGACGATGTGGAGTGTGAGTGGATACATCTCTTCAAGTCCATCGGGTTTTCAAAAGTAGAGGTTCTGTTTTGAAAAGTAACCTTAAATAAGCATGGGTGAAAAAGCCTATATCATGCACCCTGTGAGTATAAAGCAGGACGTAGATCAAGAAATTCCTTCCAACGTTTGGCTGTTGCTGAAGAGACGTCTTGTGAGATAAATAACCTGGAGCCAGACCACACAAGTTGATTTTTGAGTTTAGCTGTGTTCAAGACTTGTAGAAGGTCAGTGAACTTCAGAAATAGAAGAATCATGCCCCGTGGCTTCCAGGGAGCAGATGCAGAGAACAATCGAGGGCCCAGTTTTTGAGCACATTGAATATTGAGGTTTGTAGCTGCAAGAAGATCAAGAAGCTTTGGAAGAAAGGTGGTGAAGAAATGGATGGGGTCATCACCCGCCATGCGAAAACCATATAAGCGAAGATTATTGCGTCTATTTCTATTTTCAAGATCTTCAGCAGATTTCTTTAACAGGAGGACCTCTTGACAACCTTGGAGGATACATACTGTAACTCATCAACATGCTGTTCCACCACAGAAAGACGAGTTTCCATAGATGACCATTTAGTGTCTAGGACTTGCAGACAGGAATTTGTTTCCTCAATAAATGAACGTAGAGCACATATTTCCTCCAGAACAGTGTCCAAAGATACAGGGGTGAGAGACAGGAAAAAAACACAACACTTTCCACCTTAAATAGGGGGGACAGTGTTTTGTTCTTTCTCATATGGCCCCTACTCCGTCGGGCTATGGGAGGAAGGTTCATGTTGACAGAGTATTTTTTACTCTGTCGACATAGTCCTAGCAGTCTGCCCAACTCAAATGTATGTGGGTAAACTCAGAATTTGGGAGTGAGTCCACTCCGTTCCGATGGAGTACCTCTCTGCTAAGCTCTAAATCGGACCCAAATTCTTTTAAATAGATGCTCTTTTAGTTTCACAAGTTATTTTTAAATAATTGATGCCCCATCCATGCATGCTGCTACACTACTAGTCAGCAAGGGCTTTGAAGGAAGCCTTGGAAAATCTACCATTTTTGACAAGGGAGGAATGGGGTGAGAATAGGAATGGAGGATGGAGGAGTGAGGAGAGTAGAGGTGGTCGGAGAAACAGGTAGGAAAAGGGCTCGGAGGGAGTTCAGCTGGGAGCAAAGTGGTTTACAGACAATTAATTAATAGCATTAAGGAGAATATTAAAGCATGTACAAATAGAGTGGTGAGAAGGAGATGGAAGAATAGGGAATTTGCATGAGCAGTAAGAGACACAGTAGTGGGCAAGATAGGCGTGGACTCAACGCAGTCAGGTGCAACCGATGTTAGCAAACAATAATCAAGCCAAGGGAATTGTAGGAGTGTACTCTTTTTTTAGTTAATTATTGACTTGCTAAACTTGCACATAATCAGTTATCCATGGTAGAAATTGCATACTTTATCAAAACAATGTATCTCTTTCCCCATTGGATCCAAAGTTAGTAAAAGAAGTGGTATGTGTAGTGCAACTCAGTAGCAAACAATTTGGAGAATTTATCTGAGCACCTTTTAGCTTTTGAGTGCGGTACAATGGGGCTAACCAGGTTCTCAAGAGCCGTAAATATTGCATAGAAAATAATAATGCTGGACTAAGGAATGGCTATTATCTGTAACATGAAGAAATGCTTTTTAACTTTAAACGTATTAGTCATGGTGGAAATGATAGTTTCTTGATCATGAGCACATTATATGTGCAAACTCGAGTTACACTACAGGCATTATTATGAAAGCAGCAGTTATCTCAAAAAGGCAGCCAGATTAAAAAAATTCCCAGACATTTTACTTCTCCTTTTTTAAGTTCTAATGTTTGAGCTTTACAGTGTCTCCACGAGGCACACTTAAATAATATTTTAAAACACGCATTTTTCCGCAGGGCTCTTTTCTGATGGAACTAGGGTACCACATGTACAAACTGTTTTTGTTGTCACAAATAGGCCGAATCGCCAATGAAAAATACTTTCTGGCATGTACAAAGCCCAAATAGAGATTCAGTAACTTTTTAACAAAACGAAATTTGGGTTTTGCGATTCGTTATTAGGAAAGGGCGTGTTTCGGGCATCCCTTCCTAATACTGAATCACAGTGGTATGTGTGAATGTTTTGTGACCAAAATGCAGTTGCAAAACATTCACAAATTATCGCCATTTGAAAAATAGTGGCAACCCATTCACATATGGGAAGGGGTCCTCAAGAGACCCATTCCCCTTTGACAATAGTTGCCAAAACATTTTTTAAGATCAGGCAGTGGTCCGATGGACCACTAACTGCTCTTAAAAAATGAAAGATACACTTTTCATTTATTTTTTCTAATGCATCCTGTTTTCCTTTAAGGGAAATGGGCTGCATTTAAAAAAAAAAAACAGATTGCTTTATTTAAAAGCAATTACAGACATGGTGGTCTGCTGACCACTGCAGGCCACCATCCCTGTGATGGCTGAGATTCCTAATGGGTCACAAATTGGGACCTACCTCACTAATGTTCATGAGTAAGTCCATTATCTAATTGCGATTCACTAAGAATTGCAATTAGGAAACTGCAATTTTGAAGTGGCCCTCGGTGTTCCTAAGTCCCATATTGTGGACCAAGAATAAACCTGAACCTTGATACCAGTTTTAAAAAATATTGGAACACACCATTTATTACACAAAGTGTATATATATATATATATATATATATATATATATATGTAGGCATGTTTTCTTCTGATTGCAACACTGCATAATGTACATAAACTTCGGGAGTTAGAATACACTGTTAATAAAATGGGGCCCTTGTGCTCCCATGCAAAACAAAAACCTTATTTTCAACAGGATCCGTTGAACATGTATAAGTTTATTTTTTAGAAAACCTTTGTATTTTGTGTAGCACTGGGATCCCCTCTCTATCATGGTGTTACAATAGAATACCTCAGAATATGTTGCAAAATGCTGCTTAATTTGCACTGGTGTGTTTTTTGGTGTCTGTTGCCACCAGTAAGTCCCCCACAGCTGGATTGCTGAGAGCTTGTCAAAGGCTCTACCCCCTTTCTCAACCACTCTGTAAATGGGCCTCCTGGCACACTACTGGTTGGGAGATGAAATCCCCTTGGCTGCTGAGGGCTGCTGGTGGAAAAGAACCCCTATTGTTGCCACCAGTAATTCCCCCACAGTGGGATTGCTGAGACCTCATTGGAAGCCCACCCCTTTTCTCAACCACTCTGCAAATATAGAAATACTGAAATAAAATAGAACACAATGTAATGCTCTTTTTGAGTGATGATCTGTGATACAAGAATGAGGTTTATTAATCCATGTTCTAAGAGCAATCAACCAAGCAAGGAGAATTGGTGGTCCAGGAAGCAAACATCTAGTGAGAAATTTGCAGAGTGGCAGAAAAGCAGGCCTTATTTGCAATAAGTGGGAAACACCGCCTCGAGTTATTCGTGTAAAATAACAGGCCTCCTTGGCCATTTACCAGTTTAGCAACGTAATGAAGGACGCGCTGTGCAAATGTGAATTGGGACACAGACAAGTTACTTTTCATTATATAGTTAAACATTTTTTTGTTATTTTAATTAAAACCATTGCACATACAAAGTATAATTAAGCAGATTAAAAATGACCACATAGTCTTTTCTAAAAGCACAATCACGGGCACTTTCACAAAAAAAGAAATATGAAACTATTATGTGTAAGGAAACCAGAGCCGTGATGGTTTCGTTGATAAATCTAAAATTCCGAACCACAATATAGAAAGGCAGCAAATAGGTCAGAACATACTCTGTGTACTCTACCAAGTAAAACAGCTGGTGCTGTACTCCCTGAGATAGCTGACAAGATACTAGAGAAGTAATCATAATCATGGGAATCATCATTGCTACATCCAAGGAGAGAGAAGTGCACAAAACAGCTATGAATCCTAAGAGTAGGTCACAGAAGTAGCTGTGAGTTCCTATCTTTAAACATTAGAATGTCCATTCCAAAATGCTCCAAGAAAGGAGCCTTTACTTGTAAATCTTCAGATATAAAAACTCCATACACAAAAGTTCTTTCTTAACTTACATTAATCCAGCCAATGCGTTTCGCTGCAAAGTACTCACTTCTTCAGACTGTGGGTTTACATTGAAATAAAAAAGTTCTTTTACTAATAAAATTGCACATCATTTTCTTTTTTTTTGTCAATCCAATTACGTATAAGAATATTTGAACTAGAACTTTCCTAATAAAATGGCAAATCATTCTTTCTTTTGTTGTCAATACAATCACGTATAAGAATCTTTAAGCAAGACCCCAAGAGACCAGCATGCCACCACGTGTTGTCCACCACAACAGTACTACCTGTTATATTGTTAACAGAGTGATGTGAGCTTCATCACATAGCCACCAGTAGCAGTGAACAGGTAGCAGATGGTTCTTAAAAGTGCAAGATTTCAAGCTGTTGGTGGGTGAAAACCATGAATTACCCAAAGTAAGCTAGAACGCAGGAACGAGCCATGCCAGAGATAGATAAACGTGTAAGTACTTAACTCTCAAGAATTAAGGGGCATAGTTATGAGTGGGGTTTCATCCCACTTGCAGGACTCAACGTGGTGCCTCCACGATGCAAGCCCAAAATGCAATTTATAAAGAGACATCAGGCCACCTTGCGTGGCCCTGAGTGGTTTCATAAATCCAGAGTGACTCAACCCAGCACAAATCGCTGCTTTGCTTTACTCTGCGCCAGGGAGACATTCATGGGTGTTGGGTGGGTGTTCCCATGCAACATCCACGGTTGGGAATGCATTCCCAGATATACCAAAAGCGGTAGACTTGGAAATGCGCCACAATGCTATCCCTTCCCAGGTGAGGTGAAACGAGAAGAAATATCTTTATTTCTCCTCGTTACTTCCTCTTTCTATGTCATAGAAAGAGGAAAATGCCCTAAGGGATTTTGTTTGTGCAGGAAGATGTCCTTCCTGCACAAAAACAATCCTCCTTACTACACAGGCACCATTGCACCATGGTGCAAAGGTACCTGGGTTGGAGCTAGGCAGCCAAATGGCACCACTGCAGTGACAAAGGAAGGAATGTGTTGTATTCTTTAAATACAGTGCATTCCTGCCCTTTCTCTGTTACGCAGCACAGCTCAGCAAGGTGAGTTACTGCACCAGACTGCATGACTTCAAAGTTTAAACTCAAAGGGAATGGCCCTTATTTCAGAAACACTTCTATTTATGAAGCCAATAAGATAATGACCTTTAACCACAAAAAGTGTGCTGTTCCTCATGAAAGAGGAAAAATGAGAGGGGAAGCTATCTGTCGGAAAAGGGGCTGATCAACTGGACTGGGGGATCCAATTTGTCAGAAGCAATGGCCCTCAGACACCCAGAACGGTGTCATGCTTCATCATTGGGCAGGTCCTCTTTCGGCCAGTGCTGCAATGCCCAATGGACCCCTCGAGGTGCTCTTTGCCAGATTTCTTTAGAGCAGGATACTGTAATGATGAATATAAGTGAGGTCTTTGTGAGTGTAGGGTGGTGGAGTGAGTGATAAAAAATGTCTAAGGGATACCAAATGAAGTTTACTATGGTGGCCCCCTTGACACAAGTAAATACAGACAGTGGACGTCATGGAAAATTAATGAACCTTGAAAGCACATAAAATGTGAATCGGGGTCAACATGTGTCATGCCTTGCGTGCCACTATGATTACATACTTTCCCATCTGCAACTGTTGAGTTTGTTGCGCAAATAGAATTCATGCATGTTCTAGTAGCGTGACTACAACAACAAGGTTGTGTTGTTGTCAAACCTGTATGATTTTAAAATACATATGGTGAAGTTGCTGAACATGCAAGTGCAGACCAAAAAAACTAATAAAACACACACAGTATAATCATTTGCTCCGTGAGATCAAATCCATTTTTGTAAGTTCTTAGTAACGAAATTGCTACAGTAAAATCCTAATGGTGAAGCTCACAACTCTTTGTTAACATTGTAGCACTCTCTTTCATTTCTGCAGAGTTTCCCTTTTGTCATATAGGTCATTCTTTTTGATGGTGGACAGACATCCATAAACTTTACAATCCACCGACTAACTGTGTGTTAGCTCCTACAAACTCATACATTACTGAAAACTAGTTTGACTAGCTCGCACTCTTCGCCGTTTAAACCACGATCTTAACCAGATTCTTTGCTTTTTGTCTAGTATCAGACATCCACACAACACATTTAGTAAAGATTCCTTCTTGCAACTACATTGCTGGCATTCTTCATTGAATCGAACACTCTTACAAACCGAAATAAATTCTCTCGGGCAATAATTAATAGTGACCCTCAAATTGTAATTCTGCAGTGGGGTAAAAAACAAAGAACTTCTATAGGTTACTTGTAATTCCGGTCTTAGATTAACTGTCATAGCCAGTCTGCCGCCCAGATCTCAAACATATGCATTGAACAAAAGGGGTGCAAAATCACACCCCTGTCCCAATCCATTTTTAGTCGTCATTATGAGTTTACCCAATTTTGGTGCAAGGATACCGGGTGCTGGAATCTCTGATTTGACAAGTATCCCCACACCAAATTCTCCCGTGTTTGAGCTTTTTCTCCATTATGGGGAATAGATAGCTGGACCTGAGAAAAGCGTATCCTTTTTCACTGAAATTTCCTGATCCTGGGGACAAATTCACAGACGGTTTTCAGCTGCTCGAAAAAAGATGTCAGCAGAAGGGTCGACTGGGGCAGGACATGGTGGGTGGGGCCTTGAGGCTCTGGTCAGGCCTTAGCTGGGTTTGGGTGAGCTGTGGGAGTGTTGTATACTTCTCCTGTGGTGTTGAAGGGGTTGGGCGAAGGCCTGGCTGTGCTCCTATCTAAAGGTGAAGATTTGTAAATAGTAAAACCGTTCTTGTTGTCCTTGAAGCCAGAATTATATAATCCCAAGACAAGGGGCTGCATATAATGTCCCGGAGTAGTATCACAGCTGGGGATAATGCTTCCAGTGTGATACTGCAACTCGTAATGTGGATCTTGGTTGTGAATTTTTGCAGCGATCACTGCAATTCCCCCTAATTTTACTGCGACCGATGTATCCAATAATAAGGCTTATATAGCCACTATAGAACATTTCATAGATACCCCCATTTTGCAAGATTGCTACTCAACAGTGTTCTATCTATACCACCAATATCAGTTTTGACACTGATGAAACACATGTATAATGAGACATTTCTGTTGGAGGTGGAGTGCAGTACTAGCACTGAAAGAGAGATAATGTAGCCTATGATACCACAGTTTGCCTAGAGACTTATTTCTTTAGCAAAGAAGTAAATTGTGTCTTTAAACCCAGGATTGTAATTAATTTAGTACCAGCCTAAGCATACTGCTTAGAATCTGTGTCTAACAAATCTTTCAGTGGTACTCTTATAACCCAACTATGACTGAAGATCGATATAATCGGAGATGGTAGAGAGAACTTTACAGGACATAAAACCCTATCTCCCTAGTTCAGTATCAAGCACACAAAATCATTGGACTTATACACCTAAACCACAAACAAGCCCATGAATGAGAACCCAGAGGGAACCACTTGTTAGGGTCTGCAATCAGGATCATGCTCAATCTCATGAAAATGCTGAGTAATATTTGTATCTTTTACATGGTTGTTATTTCTGCCTTTTGTTGCTTTGATATCTATTGCTTGGCAGTAAATGGGGGCTTGAATAGCCATTCTGAAATCGTATTTGATTCATTTGTAATATTCATTTTGGACTAAAAAATGTTATTGTTTCTATTGGTAACTCATACACGTGATGCTGCACATGATGGAACATTTATTGCCAAATGATATTGTTTCTCGTATTTATGCACGTGTTACTGCTCGTGAGCAAATTGCAGTTAAACAGCACGTTACGCTTAGGCAGTTGACACGGGGCTTGGAATACACATGTGCGTTCGCTTGCACGTTCCCTTGGTGCACGCTTCGGTAACCTCACGGCACGTGTACACTGTGTGCCAGGAACCCCACCCAGTCTAAAAACTATTTAAACCCTCTGCAAGCATGAAACGCTGCTTGCGCTCGTCCTATGCTACCCGCTTACCTGAAGTCCGAAGTCATCCCGTCTTCGGCTGGAGCTCCCGTTCTTGGATCGCCTTTCACACGGCGTCTTCCTGCTTCCGGATCCAGAAGTCGGGTTCCGGTCCTCTCTCGTCAGTCTTCCCCCTCGGCAGCAATCAGGAAATCCAGCACCCAGCAATCCAGCTTCGCTTCTTAAAGGAGCCACGTCCTGAAAACAAAGGAAAAAGACAGTGAGTAGTGTTTTGCGCAAAACGAAGACAAACCAAGTAAGTTCTCATTATTTTATAACAACGTGGGGAGAAAGAACAATACTTATCTCTGCAAACTCCTTCCTCAGCCAGGCAAGAACTTCTTTAAAAAACCTGAAAGAGGACACAAAGAGACTTTAAGGAAACAGAATAAACAAAGACAATTTTTGATAAACAGTTTTTCTCACTTTGGTAATCAGAGTTTAGGAATACATATATATATATATGAGTGTTTCAGAGGTATTAAAGTTAAGGTAAAGTTTGCTTGCTTCTGTTACAGAGAACGGTGTTATCCAACATATAGAAAAATCTGCATATTTATCAAGTGATGTTCTGGCAGCTATAAGACCAGAATTAAGAGGTAAATGAATGTCATCATAGTTGATTAGAACTTGCACTGTATTTGTAAACTCCAAATATTCATACATGTTTATTTGTGTCTTGCTGTCCAGAGACAAGAAATCACCCGAGGCGACTAAACCCTCGCACCAAGTAGAAGAGTGGCGTGTTTCTCTCTCTCTCTTTTGTTATTTTGTCCACTTCCCCCTTCCCTTAAGTGTTTGCATTCAGTAAGCCATAATTCGAATTGGCTTGCTGGAAGTACGCTCTTGGGGGCAGCCGAGAAAAATCATCACGTCTCTCAAGGTGACACCCCGGACTTCAGGTGAGTCAAGGTTTGACAGAAGCGCAAGCCTTTACTAAACCTAAGGGGTTTTGAGAGACATGGATTTGGAAGACGAAGGAATCGATAGTCGCGCAATGACTCAGGCCTTAGATGAAGATCTAGAAAGGGGTCACACGGTCACTGATATGATGCAGAAGATGCAGTTAGAAATTAATAAGTTAAAGCAGGAAAATGTAGTATTGAGACAAGAAGTAGTTCGTTATAAACCTAGAGAATCCTTATGGGATTTACCCTTTTCCCCTTCTGTACCAAGATCTTTCGACTCAGACAAAAAGACTAAATCTTTTAGGGGCGGTTTGGATTCAGACTCTAATGCACCTCCAGTACAAGTTACGGTGTCAGTTCCTAATGTAGTTCCATTATCTGCTCCAGAGCGTTTCTTTGGAGATAGTAATAAGTTTAACATATTTCTCAGTCAATGCCAGTTACATTTTATTTGCAAACCGCAGTTATTTCCCAATGATGCAACCAAGGTGGCTTTTGTGCTTTCTTATTTAGGAGGTACAGCGGCCAATTGGTCTATACCCTATATCAACAGGAATGACCCAATTCTGCATAACTGGCCTCAGTTTAAAGATACTATGACCAAATTGTTTACGCGACATGCGTACATTCAGGCCAGTGATAACGAACTTTTGAGTTTGAAGCAAGGAAAATCAGATTTGTTAACCTATGTCACAGCTTTTAATAGGTTATTAACCAAGACTCAGTGGCCAGAAGAAAAACGCACCTCATTATTCTATAGGGGTTTGCGTGACGAATTAAAGGATGCCTTGGCCCACATTGTAGATCTCCCAGATGATTATTCCGAGTTTGTGGATCTAGTGGTAACATTAGATCATCGTTTGGGGGAACGAAAGGGGGATAAATCACGTTATGAACCACGGTTTACAGTGTTAAAACAGGACAAGAAAGAATCTGACTCAAAGTCAGCAGAAGTTGAACCTATGCAAATAGGAACAATAAAAGGGCCTTTGACCGTAGAGGAAAAGGATAGAAGACGAAAACTGAATTTGTGTTTATATTGTGCCCGGTCTGGGCATTTTGCAAAAGAATGTCCAAATAAACCTAAGGGTCCCAAAAAGGTTAATGCTCTCTCACAGTGTACTTCAGAACAGGAAAACTAGACAACTCGTCAAGGAGGGAGGTCACTTGCTCGAGTAGGAATTCTTTGCAGACCTCCAAGATAACTAATACGGTGCCAAAAATACCACGACATTTTGTCATACAAGTAGTGTTAATAATCAGCACTCATATACGTCATTCAATTCCAGTTTTACTGGATTGTGGGGCAACTGGTAATTTCATATATATTAAGTTGGCTCAGGATTTACAAATACCCACAGAGTGGAAAACTCACCCAGAATCAGTGTGTGCAGTGGATGGTTCCGCACTCTCCTCAGGTATGATAACTAAAAAGGCGAGTCCTCTTGTTATGGTTTGTCAGAATGGTCATACAGAAAAAATATCTTTTGATTTAATTGACACACCTACTTTTGGCCTTATTTTAGGGGTACCATGGTTATCTTTACATAACCCTAAAATAAACTGGTCGTCTAGAACAGTGACTTTAGATTCCTCTCGTTGTAGGGAATCATGTTATCAGGAAGCATCAAATGACTTTATGACTATGTTACATTGTGCAAACGCAGTAACCTCTATTCCTAATATTCCATCTGAATATCAGGATTTTAAGGATGTGTTTGATCCTGTCAAAGCCGCCTTTTTACCGCCACATCGGTCATATGACTGTCGCATAGATCTAATACCTGGAGCACCTTTGCCCAGTAGTAGAGTATATGCTCTCACTGAGGAAGAAACCAAATATTTGAGAACATATTTGGATGAGCTTTTAGCATCTGGATTCATTAGACATTCAACATCACCTGTGTCTTCGCCATTATTTTTCATCCCGAAACCTGACGGCAGTCTTCGCGCTTGCATAGATTATCGCGGATTAAACAAAGCAACCATAAAAAACAAGTATCCATTGCCTCTAATCCCTGTCTTGTTAGATCAGCTGCGTCATTCAACCATCTATACGAAGTTAGATTTAAGAGGCGCTTATCATCTTGTTAGAGTGAAAGAAAATGACGAATGGAAAACAGCGTTTAAAACTAAATTTGGTCTGTTCGAATACACTGTGATGCCATTTGGCTTGTGCAATGCGCCTGCAGCATTTCAATATTTTATAAATGAAGTGTTGCATGAGTTTCTTGATGTGTGTTTGATTGTATATATTGACGATATTTTGATTTATTCAAAAGATAAAGAACAACATATCCACCATGTCAGAGCAGTTTTAAACAAATTATTGGAGAATCATTTGTTCGCAAAATTGGAAAAATGTATTTTCAATGTTGATACTGTCGACTTTCTTGGATATTGCTTGTCACCTGCAGGTATTATGATGGATCCAAAAAAGATGAGTGCTATTCGAGAATGGCCAGAACCCACGACTCTTAAAGAAGTGCAGAAAGTATTGGGCTTTGCTAATTTTTACAGGCGCTTTATTCCTCAGTTTGCAGAAACAGTCGTGCCTCTCACCAAGCTTTTACATAAGGGTCAGGTATTTTCTTGGTCCAGCCAAGCAGCTCAAGCATTTGAATCCCTTAAACAAAAATTTACCACTGCTCCTCTGTTAAAACATCCAGATCCAGATTTTCCATTTTTTGTTGAGGCGGATGCCTCACAGGTGGCAGTCGGAGGAGTACTGTCTCAAAGAGATGCTCAAGATGGGCAGTTGCATCCTGTAGCTTTTTACTCTAAAAAATTACTTCCTGCTGAACAGAATTATACAGTAGCTGAAAGGGAGCTTTTAGCTATAAAGCTGGCATTCTCAGAATGGAGACATCATTTGATGGGGACAAGATTCCCAGTCACTATTTTTAGTGATCATAAAAATGTACAGTTTTTTAGTTCAGTAAAAGCATTAACACCACGACAAATGCGATGGTTGAATTTTTTTAGTGCTTTTGATTTTGTAATCACTTACAGACCAGGTACTCAACAAGTACAATCAGATGTCTTATCACGATATGGGTATACACAGGATTTGAAAAAAGATTTGACAGGACCTCCTATTATCCCTCCACAAAAGATAGTAGCGCCATTGGTTCAACAAGAGTTTTTGACAAAGTTACGAGCTGAACATTTACAGATAGATGCACAAAGGTGGTTGAAAGACTCTCACCACTCAATACAGGATGGTTTGCTCTACCATAAGACTATGTTGTTGGTGCCTACTAAAGAATTACAAGATGTGGTTCTGGCGTGGCATCATGATTCTTCTCTGGCTGGTCACCCAGGATATCAAAAGACGCTAGATACTTGTAAGAAACATTTCTGGTGGTCTTCCATGATTTCAGATGTTAAGCAGTATGTAAGTGCTTGTGCTATCTGTGCTAGGAATAAAGCTTTGCATAAGGCTCCTATGGGTTTATTACAACCCTTATCTACTCCACCCCATCCTTGGCACACAATCAGTTTGGATTTTATAACCAGTTTACCTAAAACTAATGGTTATACAACTATTTTAGTAGTTGTGGATTATTTATCAAAGATGGCACATTTTTTACCATTGAAAAAACTTCCAACTGCAGTAGAGCTCACAGACATATTTCTTAAAGAAATAGTAAAATTACATGGCTTGCCCACTAAGATTATTTCGGACAGAGGGGGTCAGTTTACTTCTAAATTTTGGACACATGTGTGTAAAACTTTAAAAATGGAAATTGCTCTTTCCACTGCCTTCCACCCAGAAACAGATGGCCAAACTGAGAGGGTGAATCAAACGTTGTTGCAAACATTAAGATGTTTAATGGCAGATTTCACATCAGAATGGGATAAAGCTTTACCTGTCGCTGAATTCATTTACAACAATAATGTACATTCAGCAACACAATGTACCCCATTTTATTTTTTAAATGGTTATCATCCAAGGATTCTTCCAATAACTATGAGTCCTTCTTCGCCCCCAGGAGTTACAGAAAGGCTTACCTCTCTGTTAAAAATTCAAGAAAAAGCAACAAAACATTTAAATAACTACAAGAAAATAATGAAACAACAGGCTGACAAACATAGGAGTGACATTCAGCAATACCAAATAGGTCAGAAAGTATGGCTTTCAACCAGAAATTTAAAATTATTAGGTGTCAGGAAACTATTACCTAAATACATAGGACCATTTCCCATAACCAAGCTACTGACCCCTGTGACTGTGCAACTACACTTACCTCCAGAATATGCCATTCATCCTACCTTTCATGTCTCCTTGTTGAAACCATACAACCCAAATACTAGATTGGAACCCCCACCCCCACCACTTCCTATTGATGGACATTTGGAGTATGAAGTCCGAAAGATACTGGATGTTAAACGTATACAAGGAAAATTGTATTATTTAATCGCCTGGAAAGGTTATGATGCTTCTGAGAATTCTTGGGAACCAGCATCCTTTGTTCATGCTCCTAAATTGTTACAACGATTTCATTTAAGATTCCCACATAAACCACGTCCGGTAGGGAGGCCTTTGAGGGGAGCGACTGTTAGGGTCTGCCATCAGGATCATGCTCAATCTCATGAAAATGCTGAGTAATATTTGTATCTTTTACATGGTTGTTATTTCTGCCTTTTGTTGCTTTGATATCTATTGCTTGGCAGTAAATGGGGGCTTGAATAGCCATTCTGAAATCGTATTTGATTCATTTGTAATATTCATTTTGGACTAAAAAATGTTATTGTTTCTATTGGTAACTCATACACGTGATGCTGCACATGATGGAACATTTATTGCCAAATGATATTGTTTCTCGTATTTATGCACGTGTTACTGCTCGTGAGCAAATTGCAGTTAAACAGCACGTTACGCTTAGGCAGTTGACACGGGGCTTGGAATACACATGTGCGTTCGCTTGCACGTTCCCTTGGTGCACGCTTCGGTAACCTCACGGCACGTGTACACTGTGTGCCAGGAACCCCACCCAGTCTAAAAACTATTTAAACCCTCTGCAAGCATGAAACGCTGCTTGCGCTCGTCCTATGCTACCCGCTTACCTGAAGTCCGAAGTCATCCCGTCTTCGGTTGGAGCTCCCGTTCTTGGATCGCCTTTCACCCGGCGTCTTCCTGCTTCCGGATCAAGAAGTCGGGTTCCGGTCCTCTCTCGTCAGTCTTCCCCCTCGGCAGCAATCAGGAAATCCAGCACCCAGCAATCCAGCTTCGCTTCTTAAAGGAGCCACGTCCTGAAAACAAAGGAAAAAGACAGTGAGTAGTGTTTTGCGCAAAACGAAGACAAACCAAGTAAGTTCTCATTATTTTATAACAACGTGGGGAGAAAGAACAATACTTATCTCTGCAAACTCCTTCCTCAGCCAGGCAAGAACTTCTTTAAAAAACCTGAAAGAGGACACAAAGAGACTTTAAGGAAACAGAATAAACAAAGACAATTTTTGATAAACAGTTTTTCTCACTTTGGTAATCAGAGTTTAGGAATACATATATATATATATGAGTGTTTCAGAGGTATTAGAGTTAAGGTAAAGTTTGCTTGCTTCTGTTACAGAGAACGGTGTTATCCAACATATAGAAAAATCTGCATATTTATCAAGTGATGTTCTGGCAGCTATAAGACCAGAATTAAAAGGTAAATGAATGTCATCATAGTTGATTAGAACTTGCACTGTATTTGTAAACTCCAAATATTCATACATGTTTATTTGTGTCTTGCTGTCCAGAGACAAGAAATCACCCGAGGCGACTAAACCCTCGCACCAAGTAGAAGAGTGGCGTGTTTCTCTCTCTCTCTTTTGTTATTTTGTCCACTTCCCCCTTCCCTTAAGTGTTTGCATTCAGTAAGCCATAATTCGAATTGGCTTGCTGGAAGTAAGCTCTTGGGGGCAGCCGAGAAAAATCTTCACGTCTCTCAAGGTGACACCCCGGACTTCAGGTGAGTGAAGGTTTGACACCACTTGGGATTCTTTTATAGATCCTCACCCACTGTAATAGTGGCATGCTTCATCATCAGGTCTTATGCCGGTCCTTATAAGCCGCGATGGTCTCTACCATATCCCAGGGAGCACATTAGATACTATCCTGTTGGGGTCTTTTGTTGAAAAACCCTTGGACCGCCCAGGTATTCCTTTAATAATGAGACTCCGAGGTATGAATAAAAACAGGTATAAGTTATTTATGGGAATTAGTGACCCTCCACCCTGATTATAGTGTTGACATGTTTCAACCTTTATGATTGGCAACTTTGGGTCCTAGGCTATCATCAAGACTATAATTTGTTTACTGGGATCACAAGTATGGTTAGTCAGTCTCCAGTCCTTTCCCTATTATGTTAGAATATATCATTTTAGATATGAAACATGCATGGGGCTTACTTACCTTCTAATTCTTGAGCATGCTTCTTATTCTTGCAACTAGTAATTAAATCAGTCAGCTGGGTCCACATTAGTATCATAAGTCAGTTTTGCTTAATGTGCAAACATTCATGAATCCATCACTCACACAGTCATAAGACAGCACACTTGCATGCATCTTGATGCAATGTTCTAACCAGTACGGATTGTACATGCATTGTCATGAGACAGAAACAAACATAATGTGACGGAACTGTGTGGGTTCACTGCACAAAGCATGGCACACAGTGGAAAGTGTACATAACCGAATCGTTTCTTGTTCTCTCGCCCTTTTGTAGGATCATATTAGGTGCCATGCCCCAGTCCTCACACACTGATAGAAATCATCATATATGTATCACCATGCATCATAGATAATGGTGGGAAGGAAACAGGAGAAACATGCAAACTTATAATAGTGGTTATTCAAAGGTTAAATGTGGGATAAAACATGTTTTTACCTCCTCATTGAACTTTCCTACTTCATCAAGAGTAATATGTTACCTTTTCTTCCTATTTCGCAGAGTAGCTATAAAATGTAACACAGTACCCTTGATGGTACCCTTATTAGACCTAATAAGTTTGGGTCTGGAAATACTGGACCACTTGTATTGGACATTGATGTTTGTCAGGGGGATATAGCAGATTTCAGATACATTCTTTCCAACCTGTCAGAATTTCAAACACTTTAGGGTCTGTTCTATACATTTTCATACTTTTTCAGCTGTGGACCATTTTGATATGTCTTTCATCCAGTCCTCCAGTTTCAGGGTTCTATTGGACAGCCAATGTATGTTGGTTTTTAGACAAAAATAGGGAAAAATGTGATTCTCCCATCATAATTGTATTATTTGTATGATATGGTGACATGCCCAGCAGGCAGCTCTGTGGTTTGATTTCTAGTATCATAATAACACTGTTATTACACAAGTCTGTTGTACGCTGTGTTGTTACAATCCATCCTCTCCATAGGTTCTCAGTTCCCTGCTGCTCGGCCAGTGTGTGTGGGATGTAATGGAAGGTTGATGAGTGCCTTGTTGGTGAGAATGTCAGTTGGAGAGAGTGGGCTGTGCAGCAAGGAAGCTGCTCCTGGAGGGGTAATTTATACTTAACCTGTAACATGTAATGCCCTCAAACCCCATCAGTGTCTTTTCCGCCAGACAGCCTGCGGTCAGAGGAAGTGTAAGGGTGCTTGACCGAAGCACGCAGAATAAGTGTGACTGATAATCGTGAACCCTGTGCAAACAGTGTGGAGTTGGCATTTACAGCATTTCATCGCGTTGGCAAAGACATGCATGCCAGTGGGGACAGAACCAGAAGTTCAGATGAACTTGAATGTAGTATCTGGGATGTGACTGAATTTGGCAATAAGTGGAATCAGTCACTTTGACGGCTGAATTTCAGTTTAATGGCTTACACTGTGAGTGACACTAAAAGGGAAGAGTGTTTTGGAACTGCTTAGCATTCAAACTTATGTATTGGGACTGTTTATCATGACCCTGGTACCAACAAGCAATATACGGTTTCATGGTGAGTAACATGCAGCAAGAGTGGCAGTGTGACAGACCAGGGCAGCATGAAACTCGTGCAGAGCGCCATCATTAACAACAAGCATTGGCATAGCCAATAGGTCTCGCCTTTGGGACCTTATAAGTGTTTAGCCATGCAACAGTTGCATAACTAAATACTTATAAAGGTCCCAAAAGCGAAACCTATTGGCTATGCAAAGCGGCCATGCGGCCGCGAAAAGCGGCCCTGCGGCCGCGAAAGTGAAACTAATCGCGGAAAAGCGCGGCGCGCGCGACTGTGCACATGCACTGTAGCTCTAGGCTGGCCTGGTAGCACTTTTTGGAGCCCTCTCAATAAGTCTCGCCAGACCAGCACATGCGCTGGGTCAGGCGAGACCTAAAAAGAGTGTGTATTTACATTTGGTTGGCCCCAGCAGGTGGGTGTTATAAGTACCATTATCAAGATAAGACCTTAGCTGGTGCACGTGTTTCTGCGCAAGCTGCGGGAGAGCCAAGATGTGAGTGCTGTCAAGGTGGCATGAGTCACTACTGAGCACTAATAAGCAGACATCTGACGGTGCCAGGTCAAATGACGGGAAAAGACACATTTGCAAGTTAGCCTTTAGGGCATTTTGTTTCACCTGCAGGATTTAGGCTGTGCAACATGGTAGGTCTGTGAAAAATGTGAAAAAGTCAATCAATCGAAATCTGGTGGTACTAGTTGCATTAGGAACCGGTAGTAGCAGATTCTCCCATTCCTGGTCTAAAAAAAAAACAGGAGTCTCTGAAGTCTGCTTCCAATTTTCACATGGATTTTAACCTTCTAAACTCAAAATACATCTAGAGTAGTGCAGAAGCTTGAGAAAAGCTCCATGAGTCAACTCTGGGCTTCACAGAAAAATCTTCAGACAAGGAATGGGAGAATGTGCAAATACTGGTTCTTAGAGAGACCACTGATGTCTTATTTCAAGTTATCTATTTTAATATTCTTCACAGAACGTATCTTAGCAACTTTGCATACATGTGAGATGGGCACAATCTTGAGAAATCAGGTTAACTGTAGAAAGTGGAACGTTACTTTGGAACAGGGGCTGTTCACACTTGTATATTGAATCACAAAATCTCTAAAGGTAATAGAAGTGACAACACATGTCCTTTGACCACCAGATAACATCACAAGACGTGACATCATATGGCCTTTGACACTAGGATGACATCACAAGAAGTGACACAATATGACCTTTGACCCTGGTAATGTTACAAGAATTGATGTTACTAGATTTTTGACCATGTAGGCAGTACTGGAAGTGACTTCACTGAAGATAAAAAACTGTGATAAACACAACAGGATACTGAAATAGATAGGACTACATTTTACTGTACTGAATTGGCTGATTCACAATATTCCAGTAGCACAATCATGAAGAGCCAGGAGGACAGGCACAATGGCCTACATAAAAAACATGATAGACAAGCTACAATCATAATATTCCTAAATATAGCTTCAAATACCAGGCCACAACCCCAAACTCCCAGGCATCACCGTAATTTGTTAACCAAAACCGCCACTTGTCTAGGCACAATCACAGGGTGTCTAGACATAGCCTCAAATGCACCTTTACAGTGGCAAAACACCTAGACAGAAACACCACCTACAAAGAAAAAAAAACAATATAGGGTCAGGCATAACTCCATATGATAAGTGCTGTTCTGTAGGAGCGTATTAATTAAACGCATAGTTATCCTACATGTGTAGACACTCCTGATCAGAGCCATTCTGTATACAAGCTTCACATGCCCAGCTTTACTCTGGGCACAAGCATGCACACCAAAAACTGCATATACTCACCTCACATGCACTTGTCAATCCTTTTCCCTTCTTCTGTCAGAAATATATCTGTGCACAGAATATGTGGGAGTCTAATTTGTGAATATCATGTTAAGTTTATTAAAAGATTTGTGTGGGATGTTTCTAACCCATGAATGCTAATAATTATAATGTGCTTTGTTTTGTAAGACTATTCAACCTAAGTCACGTAGGGGTAATCACCTTGCAATCCCAAATCAGACCAAGACACCCAGAAGGTTCCATCTATGCCAGATTTTCAGAATAACCATTGACTCTTTAAATTTATTGCATTTAGATTACCTATATGTACATTTATTTTAGTGGCTATCATAAAAGCTGGTATGGAGTCAGCCTGCATGGACCTGTGAGGGACAACCTAAATATACATAAATGTGTTTTGCCATCTGTAGCCCATGTCATTAACTGATCTGGGACTTGCTATTAATAGATGTCAACTAACAGAATGCATTTTTGTACTTTAAACCAGTGTGCAATTAGTCAATCGTACTTGTGTGAGCCATGTACACACCTAACCACGTCTCAAATAATTGCACCTATGCAACTCTTGCTTGTGTACACCTAGCTCATTGGCACATACATCCACCAAGCCATTGGTCAACTGTGTACAAATACTGCCCCTTTAATGTCAGACTTTTGTATTCTCCCTATAGAGATGTTCGAAATTACTAGAATTTAATACGGGATGGCACTATTGATTTCATCATAAACAGGAATTATCTGACAAGCAAGTAAGCTTTTTCCTCTGTAGAACTTGCGTTCAGGTATTGCACAGAGGCTAACTATTCTGGCTTTACACATGGCTGTTTATGTTTCATTGGTGGTGGGATTTTACATTCACTTTTCCCCTTTGGGCATTGCTCTATTTTTGGTTATAGTTTGGATTTTCTTTCTGTGATGACTTTATGTAGAGTAATTTCACTGGTTTGTTTGATGAAGAAGAGTATTGGAGCAAAATAAAAACTCTCTAAGAATACTTTCTCCTTTCTCTTTTTTCCTCTCTGTAAAAATTTTGCTCTTATTGGTCCTACTTAGTGATCGCCTAACATGTGAAGAAATCTTTTTCCTGAAATCTTAATAGGGAATATTGGGCCGATTATTGATTTTACCTTTTTATGAATATGTTTTTTTAGGTATTCCCTGGGCTTTGTCGTTGTTGAATATACCCTTGGTCCTGATGAAGGTGGCACCAATGCCATCGAAACGCGTCGACCACTGACCACTGACACTACCATCCTGCTTTTGCAGTTGTCTTGTTGGTTATAGGAGATTATCGTTTGTTTCATATCTCCGATGTTCCTCATACAAAAAATCTTCTTTTTTCTTGTTTGTGAATTTCTTATTTGCATGTGAAAGGTGTATGAATGTGGAGTGATTTGGTGTGTATGTACATGAGATTGTGGGAAGACTAACAGTTCTTTTGTGATTTACTTTAGTGTGTCCTAGGGATTACTGTTTGACACAAATTGATATGATGCATTATCACTGTAATGAATAGAATCAGTGATTGTTAAGTATAAAAGAAATTGTAAAGTAGAATATCTTTCGATAACGAAAAGAAATGTATTGAATCTTTTTAAAAAAAGGAGTAAACATAAAATTGATGAAATAATAAAAAATAAAAAAATAAAAAATAACTATTTTGATTGTGTAGTGCATCACTGTTTTTAGGCCTTTCCTTCCCTTATCACAATTAAGGTGTATGATAAGAAATATAGTTTGTGAGGGAATTTTTGTTATATGGTTGTCTTCATTTCCCCTTCTTTTCCCTGACCTTAAGTAATTTTTAAGGGGGTCCCATACTTTTTGCTGTGCAAATACTGCCCCTTACCTTGCATGTGCCCACAAGCTATACCCTCACCTGTGTCGATCAAGCCTCATTTCACCGTTGTGTGCTTAGATCCCTTTCAATCGACTACACTGTGTTTGTTTTAACTGTAAGTAACTGCTTGTATCAACTGCATCCACTTGACACTATTCACCTTTATACACATATAATTAATTCATTGTTAGACATGTCAGCCTTAGGGTGGTCTCCCCCCAAACCTTTTGCCTTACTCCTCCATTGTTTGCTGATTTACTTTTTGTATGCCTAAGGACTCTGCCAATCAATAAATCTACCAGGATTTGTAGAGCACGGCTGCTTCACTCGTGAGGGTCTTGAGGTGCTGTCTGATCATGCTGCTTGTTCTCCTAATGGTTGAACATCCAGGTCTTGAGGTCCTTCCTGAAATGCTGGAGTGATGGTGAGGCTCTGAGGTGCAGGGGGAGGTCATTCCAGGTCCTAGCCACCAGATCAGAGAAGGAGCTGTCTCCGCTGTTTGTCTGGCAGATGCAACTGTTGGCAGCTAGGGCGAGGGATCCGGACCTGAGTTTCCTGGTGGGCTGGTGAAAAATCACAAATTGGTTGAGGTATGCAGGTCCTTCATTGTGTACTGCCTTGTATGAGTGGGTGAGTGACTGGTACTGGCATCTCTTCATGACTGGTAGCCAGTGGAGTTTCTTGAGGTGGGGGGTTATGTGCGTCCATCTAGGGAGGTCAAGGATGAGCTTGGCCTCTGTGTTCCTAGACCAACTGGAGTTTTACATGAGTTGGGTTCTTATTCCTAAATAGAAGGAGTTGCGTAGTCGAGTCTGCTGGTAACAAAAGCCTGCGTGATAGTTCATCGGGTGCTGATTGGGAGCCATCTGAAAATCTTCTGGAGCATTCAGAGCGTGAGGAAGCAGGCGGTGCAGATTTACTTCTTCATGGATAGCTGGAAGTCGAGGATGATGCTGAGGTTGTGGGCATGTTCTGTTGGTATTGGGGTTGGGCCCAGCTCTGAGAGCCACCATTCATTGTTCCAGTGTGTGTCCTTGCCTTTCCTGAAGATGAGTACTTCTGTCTTGTTTGTGTTGAGTCAGAGACAGTTGTTGTTCACCATGCATCTTTAGAACTTGTCTTTGATGGTTCTTGGATTGTTAGTCAGAGAAAGGATGAGTTGGGTGTCATTGGAATGGGGGATGATGCTGACTGAGTCTGTGGTTTTTAACGATGTTGGCCAAGGGAGTCATGTATGTGTTGAAGAGAGTTAGGGTGAGGGATGAGCCTTGAGGTACACCACAGGTGATGTCCTTAGGGAGCCAGGAGCAGCAGGGGAGATGATTTTCTGTGTTCTTCCTGTGAGGTATGATGTGATCCAGTTTGGGGCTGCTCCTTGAATTCTGATTTGGTGGAGCCTGTTGATCTGGTGGGATATGGTGTCGGAAGCTGAAGAGAGGTCACAGATGATGAGGGCCACTGTTTCTCCCTCCTGGTCTAACAGCATTCGGATATCATATGTGGCTGCGACTAGAGCTGTCTTGATGTTGCCGTTTGTTCTGAAGCTGGCTTGGGAGTTGTCCAGGAGGTCATGGTTCTCCAAATGTCTGGTGAGCTGGATGTTGATTGCTTTCTTGATGACGGAAGGGGAGCAAAGAGATGGGATGGTAGTTGTTCAATTCTGCAGGAGGTTTCTTCAGAAAAGGCTTCACATCAGTGTGTTTCCAATTCTGGGGTAATGGGATGTGGTGATCGAGGAGTTGAGGACCTTGGCGAGTTCTTTGCTGATGAGTTGATTGCTGAGGTTGAAATCATGGTTGCGGCAGGGGTCTGCAGGGTCTCCGGGGTGGATGGATCTCATGATGGTCTCTGTTTCCCTCTCGGTGAGGGGGTGCCATGCGGTGAGCTGGTGTGGATGGGTGTCAGACTGTGTAAGGAAGTTGATGCTGTCTGCGGTGGGGGGTTTAGTTGATAAGATTTTGTAGATACTGATAATTCTGAATAAAGTCCACAAGGGCGTCACTTAGATCTTGCAAGGGATTGATGTTGTTTTATGTTAATGAAGGGGTTGTGAATTCCTTGACTATGTTGAAAAGTTCCTTGCAGTTGCTGGAGCTGTCATTGATATGGGTGGCTAGGGCAGTCTTCCTGGGGTTTTTGAGGAGGTGGTGGTAGAGGTTGAGGCCCGCTTTGAAACATATCCTGTCCTCAAGGGACTTACTGGCATGCCATCTTCTTTCTGTCTGTCTGCAGTTGCATTTCTGGGTTTTCAGTTCTTCCATGAACCAGTGCAGGTGTCGTGTTTGTTGCTTGGGCTTTGTCGGTTTTCTCGGGGTGACTCCGTCAGCGCTTGCTGTGATCCAGGTTGTAAAGTAGGTCACTGCTTGTTGTATGACCCCGGTGGTGGTAGGAATACGGGATTTGAGGGCATTGGTCCAACATTGTTCTGGTACCTTTGACCAGCTGCATCGAGTTTGTTGGTGGTGGAGGTGGGGGTGTTGTGGGAGGTAGTCAGTCCAGGTGAGCTCTTACATTACTCTGTTACTGGCTGAGAAGATGAGGTCAACTGTGTGTCCTATGATGTGTGTAGGGTCGGTGGCCAATTATTTCACTCCAAGGTTGGCCATACTTCCTAGAAGGTCAGCCGTGTTGGTGTTGTCGGTGTTCTCAAGGTGAAAGTTGTGGTCTCCTAAGGGTGGGTGCAGTCCCGGAGGTCTGTAGGCAAGGGTGGCTTGGATTGTGGTTTTGCTGTGTGTTTGGAGTTGGAAGTTGGGATGCTCCATGAAAGGGTGGTATCGTCAGTAGTGGTTGTGCATTTGTGGGTCTCTTTGTAGGTTATGGTGATGCAGCTGCTGTTTCCCTTGTTGTGGTCTCCTTGTGCGATTTTGTATTCAGCCAGAGTGGCTGTAGCGATTTTGAGTGCTGATGCTGGGGTCCAACCAGGTCTCTGTGATGAAGACGGCATCTGGGGCATGGGTGGTGATGGTGTCCCAGATTTCCATTGCATGTTTTCCAAGAGAGCGTGTGTTGATCTGCAGGCAGTCAGTTGATCTCTCTTTGCATGTTACCACTGTTAAGCAGTGCTAAAGTGCTTGTGCTCTCTGATTTAAAGATGGTCTAATAGGCTTACATCCAATTGGCACATTTAATTCTCTAGTAAAGTGGTGCTACATGTACCTAGGGCCTGTAAATTAAATGCTATTAGAGTGCCGGCAACACTTATTGTGGCACCCACCTAAGTAGCCTTTTAAACATGGCTCGGGTCTGTGATTGCAGACTGTGTGTGCCCTTTTGCACTGCCACTTCGCCCTATCAAAATTAACTTTTTACTAGGCCTAAACCTTCCACTTATATACATGTAAGTCGCCTCTAGGGTAGGTCTTAAACAAAAATTAGGGCAGGTTGCAGTTTATTTAAAATGTTTGAAATGTGCTTATAACATTTAGATATCCAGGTGTTGAAAACTGCTTGCATTTGTTTTTCACTATACTGCAAGGCCTGCCTTTCCCTAAGGATAACGCTGGGATAGCTTATTACATTTAGTAAGGGATAACTTTGATTGGGAGCAGGTTCGAATGTTGAGTCTGATGTCTAAAGAGTTGTAATTTAAAACCATCTTTAATGGTAAAATCAAGGCACAATTTTGAAAATGACACTTTTAAGAAAGTTGGTATTTTCTTCTCCCAACCATTTGTCACTTGCAGCCTTTATCCTGGGTCACATGACTATGTGTAGCTGGCAGCTGTTCTTTGTGTATTGCTCCTAGACAGCTCATTTTATGAACAAATAGACACCAAAATGACAAAACTCTAATGAAGGAAACCGGAGATAAGAATTTTTAATGAATAAACATTTTCTAGTGCTTGAAAAACAATAGTGCCAATGTGGGACATCTCGTCGCGCTTGACCTGGACAAAGTCAAAGTTTGAGGCCAACCATGATCAAGCCCTGGTTGGATACGTTAAGTGGGAGGCCTCAGTCAAAATTTTACTTTCGCCCTTATAAACGTTTCTGAATGATTTTCTCTCGACATCCAGCAGGCCAGATTCACAGCGGCTTGATTGGCTTGAACCAGTGAGAGCCCCTGCTCAACTCCTTGACGTCTTGAGCTCCGGAGCGTTCAGCGGGATGAACCAGACATCCAGATCGGGTCACGGTTCGACGTGGTCAACATGGCTCTCAACGTTGCATCAGTTACCTTATGAAGCTTTTTCCAAAAGTTGCTCCAAACGTCTCCAAACTTCTGGAACTTCTTCCTGAAGTTCCTCTTGAGGGTTTAAAATTTCCAAAACACCAATCCAATTGTGTAGAAGCTCTGAGATGGTCCTTGGGATGTTGAGACTACAATTCCCACAATGCACCTGGCCAAATCCTTAAAAGTCTACTGGACATACTTCAGGACAAGGACCTCTTGGTGGAGATGATGGAGGTGGATTCTTTTAACTTGTAGCTCAGGGAGTCAACTTCTTAATCCTTATCAAGCCAGGCAAAGTCTGTAGGGATGCAGTATCAGATTGTGTAGCAGGTGAAGTCCTTCAGAGGTCAGGCATTTAGGTGCAGATCAGACTTCCAGTAGGGCAGTCCTTCCTCTCCTTGTTGTTTCAGGCAGTAGATCCGAGTTGCTTAACAACTTTTCCATATTTTTTCTGTGTTCCTGGGCATCAAGCAGGGGGGCACCCCTGATCAAAGAGATGCAGGGTGACACCCTCAGGTATGACCCCTTCCTCCAAAGTGTGGCCTATTCTTGTACTAGAAAGCAGTATTTAAAAAAAAAATCCAAAATGGAGAAACTTTTCCTGGAGGGTTAGTTCTGGCTAAGTTAACCCATTGACGTGGCTAAGATCCTCTGACACTCCCCTTCCAGGTCATTCACTAATCTAATGGCAGGGCCTTCTGTTTGGCTGGGGATGCAGGATGTGGGGATGAGCCTATGCTGTCCTAAAGTGTCAATCTCCCCTTGAAGACCAGTCTGGCTACTCCACCCTCATCATGCCTTGTGCTTAGCAGCTAGCAGTTCTTTACTCACAGGAAACCCTTTATCTCTCTAGCAGACCACTTCACACCTCATTAAGACAGCTTGGTTCAGCCTGGCAGAGGCTGGCGAATCAGGAGAGGGCCGCTGGAAGGCTGGATTTTGGCTTACAGATAAGAAAGTTCTATAACTTATTTTCTGTAATAGTTATAACAAATCTAACAATTGCAAGTTGTTGGATTTATTCTAAATATTAATTTAAGTTGAATTACATTTCTAGCTCACTCATGTCAATATTTATACTTTAATAAAGTATTCATATGTTAGCCTATGGAGCCATTGGGCTACAATTGGGAAAAACAAAATTGGAACATTTTCCCTCACTAGGGCATATAAAACATCTTTCTTAATGTTCCTGCTTAAAATTGCGAGGGACCCTACCCCTGGTGTACCTAGAAGAGACTGTAGAGGTGACTTATATGGAAAAATAGGGTATTTTAAGACTTTGGAAGTGCCTTTAATTCCAAAGTCTAACTTGCCTATAATTTAAGTTTAAAGGCAGCCTGCAAGGCAGGACAGGCTTTTTAAATGACAGCAGGCACCAAAGTTGTGCACACTTAAGTGTATTAAATCTACTGGGCCTCTAAACCTACTTGCCTTACCATTTACTAGGGACTTACAGATAGGTTGTCGGTATCAAGTGTAATTATACCTAATTACCATCTACCTTTTACACAGAGCACAGGCCCTGGGTCTGGTTAGCAAAGCCCGGGGCACAATCAGATTCAGGCAGTCAGCATCCAGTAGTCACAATGGGGGCAAAAAGTGGGGGGACATTGCAAACAGATCCTGGTTTCCCACAGTTTGACACTAGTCTATTGTGACCGCAGAGAAGCTGAGGCTAGTGCAGAGAGGCAGGACGTTCTAAACACCTCTGGGGTGGAAACCTCCAGAACCTTTTCCTACTTAAAAGTGGGCACCAGATGTAAATAATAGAACCTCAGACCCAACTCTTCAGTGCACCTCTGGACCTGTGGAAGACTAAGAAGAACTGCTGTGCTACTCTGCAAGATGGACTGCTACTCTGCTGCCCTGCTGTCTGAGCGATGCACTGGACCTGCATCTTAAACTCACAACAACCAGAGTGCCTCCAAAGGCTAATTAGCTGGCCTCCTGATCAGAGCCTCAGCAGCAGAGAAGGCTTCTACTACCTTCAACCCAACACCTGGACTCTGTCTGCTGTGAATCCTAACCCTAAGTGGTGGCACCCCAGTCCTGTACTCTTGGAAATGGGCTTGAAGGTTCTCTGCCAGTCCAGCTGTGGTCCTGTGGGCAGACCCGACTCAGAGCAAAGCATCTTCACAGCTCGCTTCGCAACCACCCCTGCATAATGCATCCCCAGTGCTAGAGTTAGCATCTCAGTCCTCGGTCTCTGAAGAAATGCTGCTGCATGACTTATCTCTAAAGTACACACAAAAAAGTGATGGATGTAATGCTTGAATTAATCTCAGCTACTGATAATTACTCCAGCTGCCTCACAATCCAGTGTTATTTTGCACACCATGTCACCTCAGTTTGGACCCGGCTATATGCAAATCAGTCTTGACCCTGCTCCAAGCCCAAACTGTCAAGGCAGGTCCTCCCTGAACTTGAGCACCAGCAACCTAGGACTGGTTTTGCCATAGTTTAAGCTCTGGTTAGGGCCCTAGTTAGTGATCAACAGCCAGGTATAGCTTGCTTCCACTGACAGTGTGCACAGGTCCCACATCTGAGCATGCATGTCCCACTTAGGGTGACACACTAAAGTGTACAAAAAGTTATGGATGGAATGCTTGAATATATCTCAGTCACTGGTAATTACTCGGCCGCATCCCAATCCATCATTATTTTGCACATATGCCACCAAAGTTTGGACTCAGATGCGGCCCGAGTGATTACCAGTGGATGAGATTAATTCAAGTTTTCTATCCATCACTTTGTTTCTGATGCCAGTAGTGTGACAGGTATGCCCAGACGTTGATCCCCTACTCACTGTGCCGCTGGAACAAGTTATATTTAGCTGTTGAGCCAATAATAATGAGGAAAACGGTCCATGGGTTTCTTGTTTTCTGGTTCAGGGAGGACCTGGCCTGGCAGTGTGGGCTGGAATGTTCCCTTTGGAGTAGGGTCAAGGCTGATTTGCATATGACTGGGTCCACACTGAGATGACATGGTTGGCGAAAACCAATGAATTGGGATGTGACCTGAGCGATCATCAATGGCTGAGATTAATTCAAGCATTCCATCCATCACTTAGTTTTTTGATGCCATAAGTGTGTCAGGTATGCCTAGACATGGACGTGGGTCACATGCTCACTGTTCCACTGCAATCAAGCTATTCCTGGGTGATAAGCCCATAATCCTGGGTTGCTTGTTTTCTGGTTCAGAGAGGACCTGCCTGGCAGTTTGGGCTGGACTGTTCCCATTGAATCAGGGTCAAGGCTGATTTCCGTATGGCTGGGTCCAAATGGAGGTGCATGGTGGGTGAAAAATGATGGATTGTGATACAGCCTGAGCAATTGACAGTGGTTGAGATTCATTCAATCATTCTGTCCATCACTTCATGCTTAGGTGTGCAAAGCGTCTTCGATGCAGGCCTTCGCATCGTCGATGCAGGCCTTCGCATCGTCGATGCAGGCCTTCGCATCGCAAGCCCCACTTTGACAGCCTCTTTGCTCACGACACAAGACTTTGCTTTGCAGCCAGCAGCTTCCTCAGAACTACTGATGTGTGATGCAGGACTTCACGACAAATGACCTCACATTGCAGCCTCGCAACTCTTCAGAACCTCTACTGCAAGACTCATCCTCGACGAGGGATCTTGAAATGCTGCACAACCAGCATTCAAGGTGCGCTTTTCAGCAGGCCTAACTTTTTCACTATATTATGCCTTCAAGGTCGACTTGAAATTGAGATTTTGGCCTGGTCTGGTGTGACCGGATAACCATAGTTGGTGCTTTATGCTTTTAGGCACTTCAATCTTTAAAATTGAACTGAATCTTCTCATTTTGGTATCAAATAATTTAATACATTTTACTACATTTTTCTAAATTGGTGTGGGATGTTTCTTGTGGTGTGTTTTCACTTTATTACTTTTTGAGGTGCTGCATAAATATTTTACTCATTGCCACTAATTGACTATTTTGTGCCAAGCTACCAGAGGGTAAATACAGGTTAATTTGGGGTTTGCTTTTGACTTCACCCTGACAGAAATTGTGGCTTCTGCATGAGTTGGGTTTCACCCCCGTCAATCAGTAAGCCAGTTTCCAACACTCATCTATACACATTAAGCCCTCAAGTGTGTATCTTTGTTGCATACACCTTGTTGCAGCTACCCTCATTACTTGTTTGTATAGAGACAACTCCGCTGACAGACTTAAATTTGACATATTGAGTTTTCTGGGATCACATGGCTCATCTCAAGTAGCCCCGTCTATCCTGTGTAAACCTAATCCCACTCTCATCTGGGTGAACATAATTTCTGATCACCTCTATACACCTAACTCCCTTTTATATTAACCCTGGGCGTGACATTACGCTTCGCCCACGTAGTGTACGTAGCGCTGCCTGCTTCGCAGTTTTCGAAGTAGGCGAAGCAGGCTAGCGCTACGCACACCCAGGGCGAAGCGTAGCTGCCTGCCGCCGCCACCCGCCTCCCGCCCGCCCTCCTTTTAAATCAAACCCGCATGTAAAATAAATAAAAAGTAAAGAAACTTACCTGAAGCGCGGCGTCTCCGGGGCTCCCTCTTCCTCATATCCAACTTCTTCTGACAAATGCGCATGCGCGGACACCCGCGCATGTGCATTTCTTGTGAGAAATGCGCATGCGCGGGCGTCCGTGCATGCGCATTTGCCAGAAGAAGTTGGAAATGGAAGAGGGAGCCCCGGAGACGCCGCGCTTCAGGTAAGTTTCTTTACTTCTTATTTATTATACATGCGGGGTTTGATTTAAAAGGAGGGCGGGCGGGGGGAAGGTGGCGCGTTGTGGGGCTACGCGTAGCGCGCGAGTGTGCGTAGATTTGGGCACACTACGCGCTGCTTCACGTAGCCCCACTATGCCCACTACGCCCACCCTTATTTTATATGCAGGTATATAACTCTTTGCACCAATATACATATAGCCTCTGCGAACCTGGATGCACTAATACATCTATGGCCCATTTGCACCTTGTCTCCATCACCTCTGAGCACCTCATTGTTTATATCCCAGCAAGCCCTATCCCACCTAGGAGCACGTAGCCCCTTATTCACTTGTATGCACATAGTGCCCTTTCATATGTGGACACAAAACGTATTTGAACTGATCCCTCACTCAACTGTAAGTACTGTTTGCTCTCACACATATGCCCAGCCAGCGTATCTCTTTGTATTCAGACGCCTCTCACCTTGAACACTCCGCCGTAAGCCACAACTCTACACACTTATCCGGACACATGTTCCTAACACGGTCACAATCAGACACCTCTACTCAACACTCACAACCAGATACGCATTCCTGACGCAAACACACATAAAACACCTATTCTGGAATATCTTCATAATACAGGCATACCCTGACCACATCATTAGAAGATGCAGCCAGATATACATTAGTGAAGCACACAACTAGGCCTGAAGGTCTAGATTAATTTTGAAGATTCACAGCAAGCCACACTTTCTAAAGGTGTAGTCAAAGCACATTTAGAAGTATATTCCTAACACACAGGAACAGCCAAACATGCACCCGTTACACACAAAGAGGACACATAAAAATAGACACATTTAAATATGCACATATTCTTAATAAACACATGCGCAAACACACACACGCACACACATTCCTAGCACCCACACAATCACTTACATTTCAAATATGAAAACAAATCATACAGACCTACACATACGTACAAGGAACGTCAGAGACATGTGCTTTCTCTTTTTCGCTCTCATTCACATACACAGACCCATGAGGCACAGGTTCAAGACTGATTTGCAGATGTCTGGGTTCAAACTGGGGTGGCGTGGTGAGCAAAAGAACAATGGATTAAACCCAGATCCTTGTGACTGGGGGTGAATGTTTGCATTGCTCAGCATTCCGTCCTTTATTTGTACCTTTTGCTTGTATCGCCCTAAGTGGGATGGGTACGCCCAGATGTGGGTTTCGTGCTCGCTGCGCTACTGGATTGCTGATGAAGAGTGATGCCCTGAAACCAGTCCCAGGCTGCTTGTTTCCGGTCCAGGAAGGACCTAGCTTGACAGTTTGGGCTGGACTGATCCCATGAGGCATAGGGTCAAAACTGATTTGCAGATGTGTGGCTCCAAACTGGGGTGGCGTGATGAGCAAAAGAACGATGGATTAAACCCAGATCCATGTGACTGGCGGTGAATGTTTACATTGTTCAGCATTCCGTACATCATTTGTTCCTTTTGCTTTTGTCGCCCTTAGTGGGATGGGTATGCCCAGATGTCCAGCCCTGACGGCAGTAAACGAGACATTCCCAGCATTTGGTACTTATTTGTATTATTATATTATATAATTTATACAGCAATTTAGCGTGACCCCAAAGGTGAACTAGCACTTATACCTAATGTATGGTACTTGTTGGGTATGCATTAGCCCTTCCTGGAATCCCTGGTTGAGAGAAAGTATGTTTATAGTGTTTCTTATATGGGTAACATTGAATGGCATCTGTGAGAGCTGGAGGGTGCCTCAGTCTTACGGATGCTTACTTTGTGCCGTGGCATGTCAGCGAATGAGAAGAGAATAAGGTTGACATTTTATACTTGTTAGAATTGTGCCTGGAGTGCATCGCCGTTAAAGTGTATGTTTATTCCATGAAATGTTGGGTGTAGTGCATGGCAGCTGGAAGGGTCAAGGGATGCTCTTGCCGTTGTGGCACCGAATGAAGAGTTAATGAAGCAGAATACTGTCAGATAGATTAGAACACCTTTGCCACGACTTACTATTTTCAACAGGGCTCAAAGCTGATACATTGAGATTTGTTTGATTGTTTTGCTGGTGGAGCCTATTTAGTAAGGTAGTCTTAGATAGTCCTGGTTAAGAATGGGTCAGTCATCTGGAAAGAATTGGGTCTTTGGTACTCTTCAGAACTGCAAGTGATGAGGAGGCAGTTTAATTCCTGCAGGGAGAGAGTTCCAAGGCTTGGCTATCTGTCTTGTAAGTGCGCCCACCTACATGATACTTTCTGAACCTGCGAATGGTCTGAATTGGTGACAGTCTTGGCCTGAAGTTGATATGCAGGATAATTACCCTTCCACATGGATGGATTGATATGTGATGCAGAGTGTTATATAAGCCCGGCCCCCTGATATACCTCCATAAAAAATTGCTGTCTTGAGATTTTCATTTCCGATTTGTGTTTTGGGATCCTTAGAGAAGTAATTTAGCATGGGTAGGCATTGCTGCGCGTGCCAAATTTTTCTGGTCAAAATTGCTAAAAATGGAGGATGTGTTTCAGTGATGATGTAATATTTCCAGAACCATGAGATCTATACACTTCATTTTGGTGTAGAAGCATAGGTTTTGGGGTCAAGTAGTCTTATAGAGACGGAAAATAAATCCTATGAGAAACCCTTCCGCCATTTTTCAAAATGGAACCTATAATTGAGGAAGAAGAGGCATATAGAGAATAAACAAATTAAAACATTTTAAATCCTTTTATGTATACACCAAACAATGTTGATGATCTGCATATGAAAAAAATAATAATGTTTATCACTTCGGTTTAGACACATTTTCATAATTTTCATAATTCATTTTATTTATATATTTGTTTCTGCAATCGCTTGTGGTACATTTGCAGAATGTTGAACATTTGATAAGAGCATATGGACAGAGACATCTTTTTATAGCACAGGTTTTGCAAGTACATCTGTGTGTAAGTTCTGTGGGTAGAGGCTTTAGAAAATGTGTAGGTATTAGCACACCATCAATATCTTGTGTAATAACGAAGCTCCCAGGTATTAGAAGAGATTCAGAAGTCTTCTTTATTTTCGAAGTACAACTCAGTAAACGTCCCAGCCACTTTTCCATCCCAGTAACTGTCGCCTCCAGAACCTCCCCACTCACAACCTACTACATTCTACATTCCGGGTTCTACTTAGTTGATGACATCAGACATAGCATTACCACACACCTCCCCCCGAACATAACCAATAAACAACAAGAGAAAGAACATTAGTCACAAATATAATCCTGGAACTTAGCAGGAATGGAACAGGTGCGAGAACTCCTACGCAGAGGAGATGAATGCTGGACAGGGGAAGACACTTGAATAGGAGCCTCAGTAGGGATAACATTACGTAAAGGAGCAATTCTATTGAGATTCCAAATACGTCCATCATCAAGCCTCACAGCATTCTTAAACAATTTGACCACTTTGTGAGGAATAGAGAATTTGTTACCCCCACTCTTTAGTGGAGACTTAACCCTTACACTGTCCCCAACATTGACTAATGTACGAGCAACCGCATGTCTAACATCAAAATTTGCCTTCATTTTGTTAGACTTTGTGTCTTGACGAATCCTCCACTGGGGATCTTCAGGAATACAAACCTCAGAACCATTACCCCTCATCCAGGATTGGTATAGTTGAGTGTTAGGAGTACGCCCTCTAAACAACTCAAAGGGAACCTTTTCCGTTGTGGAATGAGGGGTTAACCGATACGCTAAAACTTTCTCTTGAATAGCATTCTTCCAGTCATGCCCTAATTCTTTAGCAGATTGTATAGCTTCCTTCAAAACACGGTTGAACCTTTCAACCATCCCGTTGCATTCAGGATGATAGAGGGAACATTTTCTATGAACAATACCCCTTTTGCAGAGAAACTCTTCCATCTCCTTTGAGACGAGTTGCACACCATTATCACTTAACAAGGTCTCAGGAAGACCCTCTCTGCAAAATATTTCTTCCAAAAATTTGATCACGTCTCTAGTTTCAGAGCTCTGAGTGATTTTTACTTCTGGCCATCTAGAGTACATATCAACAAGAACTAAAACAAAACTCTGGCCAGAGCTGGAATGAATTGGTCCCAGCAGGTCTAAGGCAACGTCCTGCCAACACCTAGAGGGAGGATCACGAATAATCATGGGTTGAGTTCTCGTTTTACAACCCTTGTCAGAGATTCTACATTCCAAGCAATCCCTAACCATTCTCTCTACAATAATATCCACCCCAGGCCACCAGAAGTGCATCCGAACCCTCTCCTTAGTCTTAGAAATACCTTGGTGACCATCGTGTGCAAGACGAACAATCTTTTCTTGCAAAGAACTAGGTGGAACTAAACGAGAGCCACGCCATAAGAGATCCTTGTGCAAGGAGAGTTCATGTCGCACATTCCAAAATCTCTTAGCATCCTCAGATAAGGATCTAATGCCTGTCCAACCATTAGACACAAATTGACACACCTCAAGTAAGGTTTCATCATTCCTTAACGACTCCCGCCACTCTAACTCTGAAACAACGCCATCAACAATTTCGCACACCTTGAATGTGTCAAATTCCCAACAGTCTTCAGTGTCACCTATCCCATGGTCTACCGGTACTAACCGTGATAAGCAGTCGGCAACTTTGTTGTCAACACCAGGGATGTATTTGACAAGAAAGTCAAAATCTTGCAAAGCAATGATCCAATTGCAGATTCTTGAAGAGACTGCGTTGAGATCTTTCTTGCCAAACAAATCTTTTAAAGGCTTATGGTCTGAATGAACAAGGAAAGAAGAGCCCCACAGAAACTTCTTAAGCTTTTTGATAGCCCAGTAAATACAAAGCGCTTCTTTTTCTATGACAGAATATTGTAATTCTGGACCAACAAGTGCCCTAGACAAAAACATGATTGTTACTTCTTTCCCGCATTTGTATTGCTTGAGGACCGCCCCTAAACCTTTGGAGCTAGCATCAGTGATTAAAATAGAATCTAAGGAAGTGTCAAAGCTTTGCAAGGAAGGAGCTGACGTGAGAGCCTCCTTGAGTTCTTCAAATTCAATTTGACACTCAGTTGTCCAACTGAATCTTACACCCTTTTTAAGGAGTGATCTGAGAGCATGAGTGCGGGTGGCGAAATGGGGCACAAATTTGTTATAGTACTCAGCCATGCCTAGAAAGGTTACATGTTCCTCACGAGATTGAGGAACAGGCAAATTACCTATGGTCTTGACTAAACCTTCCTTAGGTTTAACACCATCAGAAGTCAATTTGTGCCCAAGGTGCTCTATTTCACTAAGGTTGAACCTACATTTATTTTCACGGAGCGTCAACCCTCTCTTGTTAAAGCGTTCAAGGACACTCCTAAGTCTTGAATCGTGTTCGGTTTGAGAAGAGCCATGGATCAGCACGTCGTCTTGGTAGATTTTAACCCCCTTTATGTCTTTCAACACATCTTCCATGACTCTCTGAAAAACAGAGGCGGCAGAAACGAGCCCAAATGGAAGGCGGGTGAATTTGAAAGTCCCAAACGGGGTGACAAAGGCTGTCAGATCCATGGATTTCGGGTCAATTCTTACCTGATGGTAAGCAGCACGCAAATCCAGAGTGGAGAACACACATGAGTTCTCTAACTGTGTGAGCATTTCGGCAATATTGGGAAGTGGGTACCTGTCCGCAATCACAGCACGGTTAAGTGCGCGCAAGTCCACACAAAGACGCACCTCACCGGAGGCCTTGCGTGCAAGAACGACCGGAGCCAACCACTGGCAAGCTTCGGTCTCAACAATAATGCCGTCACGTTTTAATTTCTCAAGTTCGAGACGCATAGCATCTCTCATAGCAAAGGGAACGTTTCGTACCTTGCAGGAAACGGGACATGAACCTGGCTTCAAAACAATTTTATGAACATAATTTGAAAGACAGCCCAGACTCTCATTAAAGACTTCAGAAAACTCAGATTGTAAATCCATTTTGAAGTTATCCGCACAAATGGTTTTTTTATCATGGACTTCCACGCTCCTAATGTTTTTTGAGACATCAGTATTTTTTAAATCTCTGAGAACTATACAAGGATCTGCCCCAGGAACCAGAGAAACTCCCAGATCAGCTTGGTGAAACCAACTAATGATACTATCACCACGACAAGATATGTATATTTTCCCAGCAGTTAATCTCTGTTTGTATTCTATGCTACCCAGAAAATAACCAACTAGCTTTATGGGTTGTCCACCATACGCTAATGGTTTGATGTCAGGTTTATGTACTTCCACTTTACCTTTAAGCATCAAATCAAAGAAATCTTTTGGTATAAGAGAAATCTTAGCACCAGAATCAAATAACATTCTAATGTTGCAATCATTCACAAGAACACAGTCCACAGGACCCTTGCACTTATTGATATCACCAGGAGAGATTATTTCCCCACAATGTAAATTCCCATGTTCGCTTTCAGAGTCAACATCGTCAAAAAAAATGTCTTTAACACGTTTGTTTGACTTAGATTTCTTGGACCTACATGCTTTAGACAAATGACCAATTTTCCCACAGACGTGACATTTGGAAGAAAGAGCTGGACACAATCTATCATTAGCCAGATGACCATACTGATCACAACGAAAACACCTGATTCTATTGTCTTCTTTTCACCTTGAGTTGGATGAAAAGTAGTTGATCGGTCGGCTCCTGGTGTCTGGGTCACTGGTTCTTAGAGAAGATTTTGAAGTGGACTGCTTTTGAACACCTTTATTAATAGATTGAACCTTTTCCTGATTCTTCTCGTGAGTATTCTCTTGAGAATGATTACTTTCCTTCTTTTTGATGACTTCCACGCATGCAACGGAATGTTCGATTTTCTTGGCTAATTTGATGACCTCATCAAGATCAGGATCATCTTTTTGCCAAAGTTCATCTTTTATCTTTTCTACATTGCAACCAAGCATAAACTGGTCGCGAATGCATTCCTCTAACGAACTTTCAAATTTACAAGTAGCACCCAGTTTGCGTAAGGCTGTAATGTAACTTTCAACAGATTCATCCGATTGTTGAACACGTCTTCCAAAATGATATCGTTCTAGAATAGTGCTAAGTCTTGGCAGATAATGTTTATCTAATTTCTTTACAGCAATTTCAAATTCATTCAGATTATCAGCCTCATCATCACCAAGGTCTGGCAGGTGTTCAAAAACGTCTTGACCCTCAGAGCCCAAGCAATGCAACAAGAGTGCGAACTTTCTTTCTGCGCTTAGGGAGGTCCCACAAACTCTGGCATAGTTGAGAAATACTTTTTTCCACTTAGACCAGCGTATAGGGGGGTCCCCAGGATCAGAAAGAAAGAAGGGAGCTGCCGTTACATTTTGCTTTTTTTTTTTTTAAATATAGAATGAAAGAGAGGTAATCAGAATATTCACCAATGACCAGAGATGTTCACTTGCACAGTGAAATAATAAATAATAAAGAGAAAAAGAAAAAACAATGAAACTTAGCTAAGATGCTCATTTGCACCATAATCTAGATAAAACTTCTTTTCCCTTTAATGTAGAGAAGCACGCGAGTCTTATGTATTGCTGTGTTCATCAGCGAGGAATGACAAACAAAAGGCTGTGTTTGTCAGCGCAGGAAGGAGCCAGAAGCTGACAAACAAAAGGCTGTGTTTGTCAGCGCAGGAAAGAGCCAGAAGCTGTGCTTGTCAGCGAAAGATGAAGACAAGCAGCGAACTAAATCACTTGTAGTGGTGTTGTTGGGATGCAGAAGACACAGGAAAGAGCGAGCAGCTGTGCTTGTCAGCAAAGGATAAAGACAAGCGGCGAAGCGACCTTCGTAGTGTTGCTAGGATACAGAAGGGAACAGAGTCATTAGCGAGGTCACGTGGAGGGCTCCCACGACTTGTATTGGTTCTTGCCAGTTGCCGGTTTAAGAAATGTCTTAAAGGTAATGCCAATAGCAATCGTCTATACCTTCAGCAAAGTGTAAAGAAGAAGACTCCAGACATGTAAGAAATGCCTTTAAGAGAGAGTCACACGAACTTGGGTATGACGCATACAGCGCAGGGTAGAATTTTGAAAGTCAATATCAAATCATCACGGACTCACAGCAACTCCATGCGCGATGAAACGAAAACCGGAACATTTAGCAGGGTGAGTTATGACGATGAAATTGTAAATACGTTATGAAGATGTAATTGTTGTCATAACGCGCTAAATCCAGAATGCAGCCGTGAATGAATTTGCAAGTTGTGAGTCATGAAAAGGCGAGAGAATGCGAGGCAGACCAAGCGAAGCAGGCAGAGTAACAGCGCGATGTGTTAGGACGCATGAAAGGTTGAATCTCACCTCAGGGAGAAATTTCTTCAAGAAATCAAGCGAAACTCGAAGAGTCCATCGAGGGTTTCTCTCTCTTGTAGTTCCCGGTCGTCGCCAGTGTAATAACGAAGCTCCCAGGTATTAGAAGAGATTCAGAAGTCTTCTTTATTTTCGAAGTACAACTCAGTAAACGTCCGAGCCACTTTTCCATCCCAGTAACTGTCGCCTCAAGAACCTCCCCACTCACAACCTACTACATTCTACATTCCGGGTTCTACTTAGTTGATGACATCAGACATAGCATTACCACATCTTCCCAACCAAATTCATACAGATCTTTCTCTATATATGATTGATCCAAAACATTTACACATCTTCTGATCAAGTAGAACGCTTTTTTAATGTGTCCATGCACAGAATATGACATCGATGGAAGGTCCTTAGCAGGACTGATCTATTGAATTTACTGTACCAAAGATTGTCAAATGCGTGACAGTCAGAACTAGTTTTCCACACATGTACTAGGTCTTTTTCTTCTGTCAAAGCGATACCAAAGGGAATGATGGACGGAACGTTTGAGCAAATCAAACACTCACCCCCGAACTGCCAAGCCATGTCTTCCCTGGACCAGAAACAAGCATCCTGGGACCCGTTTCGGGTTCATAACCCTCATCAGCCAGGCTATCTTGAATCCAGTGGCAAAGTGAGCAAGGGACCCACGTCTGGGCATACCCTGCCAACTTAGGGCGAACACAGCGATACCAAAGGGGATGATGGACGGAGCGTTTGAGCAAATCAATCACTCACTCCCTTGCTTACCTTGCCAGGGAAGACATGGCTTGGCAGTTCGGGCTGGACTGTTCCCATGAGGCACAGGGTCAGACTGATTTGCATATGGCCATGTCTGAACTGGGGTGGTGGAGTGGGCTAAAGAATGATAATGGATTAAACCCAGATCAGTTGACTGGGGGTGAGTGTTTGATTTGCTCAAATGGTCCGTCCATCATCCCCTTTGGTATCGCTTCTCCTGTCACAGCAAATCCTTTTGCAAACTTCACAGGTTCAACAGTCAAAGCTCCAAGCTTTGTTCCTATTTTGCTCATAGTGTCATCACACATAAGAATATTTGCCTTCATAAGAACACTGGGCCTCTGTGGGTCAAGTTTCTTGTACATAAGGTATCTATAACTTTGAGAATCCTTGACTTATGAACATTACAACAAATCAAAGTAGCCCAATCATAACATTTGTGTCATTTGACTGTACAATGACTCGATTGGAACCATTTGAGACAACCCACTATACATGTGGCACAACATGAGGGTCAGCTTCCTGCAATTTGCTGTTAAGTTATTGAACAATATGGTCTGTACCTTTTGAAGATATCTCTGCAGGCACCAACTCCTCATTGACAGTCATTCCACTTGCAATAATTGGAAATTCAGTGTTCACGGAAGCATCAGCAATGTTTTGGTGAGTTAACATCTCTAAGTTCATCTTGTTCGATGTTGATTACCAGAATTTATCAAGTTGCACAGGTATATGTGTCATATTTCGATGGAGGCAAGAACAATTGTTCCACTTGTAGACATTCTCTCATATTCTTTGACAGATAGTTCAAGATAACTGTCAAAGACAATGTGCAGTTCTTGCAAGGTGCACTCCGACTTTGATATCTGCAGAACAGTCTGAACGACTTCTGCAAGTTTTTGCGTGGATGAAATCTTGATCATTCAATTGTGACATATAGTCCACAACAACAGCAGTTTTCAATGAGGACACATTTTTTAATTGAAATTCTTCAGGTGAAATTTTTTTTATACAAGTTTGTGTTTCACTGGATTGGTTGCAGCATCTCTATCAAATGATGCAATTGTTGTAAGAAGATCATGCGAAAGACTTTCCTTAATAAATTCACCCCTTTCTTTTGCTACATCCATCTATCTATGCGCTTTCGAAAGTTGTTTTTTGTAACCTTTTGTAGTGGCTGTTTGGATGAAACTCTTACTTTGGCAATTAAAGGGTGGAAGTTTAGCTTTAGTTATTATGTCAAACAGCTATTTCTCTCTCAGTAAAACTCTCTCTTGCTTCAGTTCTGCGTAGAAATTAGATCCATGTTCTAAGACATCTAGCAGACATATCTTTACATCGTTTTCCATATATTGTTTGATAACATAGTTTTGTATTCACCCAGGCTCAGACATTTCAAAGGGGTTTCCTTACTGCTGCATGAAATGAAGAAGGCTGTCAACATGATTATTAAAATGTTCCCGTCTCTTTCCCACAAGTTTGTTGTGAGGAACAGTTAATTTAGAATTTATCTCTCTGAAAACATTGCAAATAGAAAGGACTTCATGGTAAACTAGGTGCCATTGAGCAACATCTTCACTTGGAGCTTTTCTGTGATCTCTGGATCATCTGTTCCAGTTTCATATCTGGAGCCACAGTATTCAACCTTCCCTCTCTGTCTTTCTCCATAGAGGGGGCGATTCCGATACCCGGTCGGACAGCTGTCCATAGCCTTACCGTGCGACCGACAAGTACCCAGAGCCGGTCCGTCCTGTAGAGTAAGTACTATGCGCATAACTGCCAAAAACCCGACCGACACCTAGGCTGTGATTGAAGCTCCATTCTCCGTCCGAGCCGTAACTCCTAACGCTGAACCGAGTCGCCCGGAAGCAGTATCCATAGCAGTTTCCGGCATGACAAGTACGATGCGTACTTCCTACGCGCTGGACGGGTCGCCACGTACGGGACATCACAGCATCCGGAAAACAAACATATCAGCTACGATTCAATCCACGGCTACGAAACGGACCAGCTTGCAGCGGGTACGAGACGGAGCAGCAAGCAGCGTGTACGACACGAACACATCATGAATCCCATCGCGCAGGTCATACCAGTACTCTACATCTATGACCGGATCAGGAACCGACGGCGCAGGCGGTAAGTCCGAAACCTACCACATAAACAAACGACACGTACCTGCAAAATGGCACACACACACAGGGGATCCACATCCTGGCCACTAACAACAGCCCACCATAGGGGTTGCATGGCCAGCACCACTAACACCCCCACCCATAGGGACTATGTTGACCATCACCCCTGCCACCCCCAGCCATAGGGCTTATGTTGCCCATCACTACTGCCACCCCCAGCCATAGGCCTTATGTTGCCTATCACTACGGCCATCCCCAGCCATAGGGGACCTGTTGCCCATCACTACTGCCAGCCCCACCCATAGGGGACCTGTTGCCCATCACTACTGCCACCCCCAGCCATAGGATGGGTGATGCGCAACACATCCAGCATACTCCAACATCAGGTATGTCAGCAAAATACATCCCCCCTAACATCATGACAACAGTGTGTAGTCTGTGACAAATGCCCACAGCAGTGATTATGACTTCGAACATACAATGTAACTAACAGCACATGTGTGACCAACACATGAGTGTGACATACACAAGGCAAGCATCGCCATAAAACTGTGGCAATGTAAAAAGAACACCCCCCCCCCACACTGTGTAGAACAGAAGTTAAGTGTGGGCTTCCAAAATGCAGCAGATGTTGAGCATTGTGGTGATGGGGAATAAACCCCCCCTCATCACAGTGACCAAAAGGTAAGTGTCATCATGGTCAAAGCTGCAAATAACAAACAGCATGTATGATCCCTGCTCACAACACATTAAACACTTCTGGGGCAAACTAGTGGCTGTGTCCCATTACCACATAGATGTGGTGAGGCCAACAGTGCTGTGAAAACATAACACACTCTCGGCCATGTGCAGACAAGCACCACACATGGGGGCTGACAATGAATACAGTGTGCAATGACACAAGAGCAGAACTGACCATCACCAAGCATGCACACAGTTCGAAAATAGACACACTAATCAAAACAACATGTGTAGACTGTAGGTCTCAGCTCACAAACACACATTTCATGCCAGCAATAGCACCTAACAACCCGGATGAATGTGCACAATGATGTGATATGACTCACAGGGACAGCAGGCAAAATCACAGAAATACCATCCAGACAAAGGCCCACAACAGCAATACCAATGCACTGGTGCAGATGCACAAACACAAACAGGCAACCTCACACTGCACATCTGACACTGCATGTGTGTGTGTGTCACAGTATCCCCAGGCAACTACAAAACACATGAGGGGGGCTGAACCACAGTGATACAGATGTGGACACAGTGCCACACGAAAGTAAACCATCATTGGGACACCCTCAGTGGGCAATCAGGCATTGGGAGATGAGAGGGAGCACAACAGACACATGTGACACAAGCTGGAATGAACACAAACGTACACAGCAAGAGACTGACACACAACACCAGTACCCCCAGGGACCAGACATTGGGGTGACACAAGCATGCATGACACCTCCACTGTGATGACAAAGGCAGATGTCGTACAAACTGGGAAACCCAGACATGTGTCCTGTGCCACAAACGTACATCACACATACACAAATACAAATCACTCAGCATAGCCCCTCATCCATGGACAAACGGGAGCTAGGGGACCATCCATGCAAACATTTACATCAGTCCACCCTCAACACCACACACCCTGAACTGCAACAATGTGTATCTGTGAAGCCCACATGGACAGGTGACATTGCACATGCACCCATGACAAACACAGGAATGTTGGGAGGAACTAAGGTGCACAGACACATCACACAAGGACCATTTACAACCCTGGGGAATGACAGACATACTGCACAGTATGCGGTATATGGCCATGACCTCAAAGCTCACGTAACCTTCAGAATCCCTGCCACAGTCCCAGGACAATGCAGAAGCCAAGGAGAACAACAAGGCACACATGCTGACACTTGCCAGCATCGCAGCCATGAACCCGACAAGTGGGAGCAGTCACACACACATACAAATGTCTCAATCACTGAAAGGTACCATCTTCACCACTCAGAACTGACAAATCCCAATGATGATACACCAATTAACAGTAGTGTGTCATGCACCCACACATCTGGTAGCCCATTGGAAAAGTAGTGGGATGAACCCAGTACCAATCAGCAAGCATCAACAACAGGAACATATCAAGGGAACACTGTCTGTGTATGAACAGGGATGTGGACACACACACATGCTCATACAACACACACCATGGGCCCAGGCCATGTCACTGGACAACACACTTACTTGAGGGGACCCAACTCCTGTGGAAGCCCAGCTGTGCCAAACATATTCCCCGCACGTCTCACTCATGTCTTCAGAACACTTGGTAGGTCAGCCATCAGTTACCACACAATGAAGGCTCTGGTCACAACAGCCTGGGTACGTGAGTCTCACCTAAGTCATCTGCACATACCCAAATCATATGTCTAGCAAGTTGCACAGAGGACCCAGTTGCTCCCATACCAATGATGCCCACACCTGTAGGTCCAGTGTTGAGGAGCACAATGTCTGTTGAAGTGACACATTGGATAATGGGAATCACATCATATGTGCAGGGGTGCAAGCCACAGATGTGACCATATAAATGAAATGTTCACAGAGATGTGCACAAATAGTTGATCCTGACACACCCAGGTAGCTGCAAAGGATGACATGGATACCCACCAGAATAGGATACATATCTCATGGACCACAGGGAGTACCTCACAGCAACACATCAGTATTCAACATTGGAAACCAGGCATCACAGGTGCAAGGGCATGTTAAACATCATCAACATAATCTACAGCTAAATCAAGTTCACAGGGATAGAGAAAAAAGCTTTATTCAGCATATTAAAAGTTAAACATCTGTTCAAACAAAAGGCCAATGGCCAGTCCATGTCCAGATACCAAGGAGTGAAGTAGAGTGACAACTGTCACACCTTGCTTGCCTGTACTGCTAAGGTCCGGGGTAATCCCCTCGGAGGGGCATACATGGGGGCAGGCCAGGCACCGCAGGGATGGGATCAGGGCGCAGCAGGAGGAGGCAGTGAAGGGGTGGTGGATGCAGGCGAGACACTTGCAACTGCAGTGGAGCTGACTGAAGTGGTGGGTGCTGTCACAACTGTGGGGCACAAGTCAGAGGGGGTGGGTGCTGGCACAACTCCAGTGGGCAGGTCAGATGGAGTGGATTGGGTCACCACTGCAGTGCCCAAGTCAGACGGGGTGGTCGTGGACTCCAATGCAGTGCCTACATCCATCGGAGCGGAATGGGGGGCAGGTGAGGTCGGCAGGGCAGGGGGGGGACACGGCCCCCACATCAGTGGCACTAACCGTCTGACCAGGTGTGGAGGAGCAAGTGTCAGGGGGGTAGGGCCTTAGCATTTTGGGGATGGTGTATCTGTGGGTGGGGGAACCCAGGACAGGGTGTGGCAGGAGAACCTCTGGAATGGTGGCCTGGGGGATGGAGGACGGAGACTTTGCCTTGGAGCTGAGTGGTGGCGGGGCGGTCTTGCTCGTCTTGCGCCGGGGGGACTTGCGGGTGGGTGTCTCTGTCTGATTGCGCCTGGGGGAGGGTGCCCGGGTGTAAGGGGCAATCCCCTCTGTTTGTGGGGACTTCCCCTTGTAATCAGGATCTGCTGGGTTGGTGGGGAAGAGGCCAAGGTCACAGAGGAAGTGCGTCAGGGGAGATGCAAGGGAAGGGGGCTGGGAGGGAGAGGTCTCAGAGGACTGCGGAGTGGTTGTGGATGACTGTGTGTGCGTCTGCAAACCAGCCCCTGTGAGTGTGTCATCAGTCCCCTGCGCTTGCTTGTGTGCACGTCTAGACCTTGGTTTGGGTGTTTGTGTGCTTGGGACAGGTTGGCTGCTAGGAATCGTGGGTGGTGCAGGGGTAGGAGGGGTGCGGGACTGTTAGAGGAGGGACACTGCTGCCGTCAGGGAGGAGGCCACGGACTGATTGGTCCTCTGTAGGGCAGACATGCCCGAGGAAATGCACTCCATGAATGACACTAGTTGTTTCCACAGACCTGTGTGTGCATGGAGGACCTTCAGCATTGACGCCTGCCCTACATGGATCTGTCGAAGTAAGTCCACAGACTCCTCACTCAGGGCAGCAGGGGACACAGGGGCAGGGGGTGCGGTGCCCGGCACAAACACGGGAGCCCACAGGGACCTCTGGGATGGGAGCCGATGGGAGGGTGGTGGTGGCGGTGGCGGGGACAGCCTCACTAGCTGGGGTTTGGTGGCTGCTGACACCCACCTCCACAAGGGAGTCATCCTCAGAGCTGCGGTGGCCCTCAGCTGGGGAGGATGGTGCTGACGACTCCTCTGTGTGGCTCCACTCGCCATCCGTGCCACTGGGTCCACCAACTCCTCCCCTTCTGTCCCTGTAAGGCTCTGGGGCTCCTCCTGGTCCGTGGAGCTGTCCCCTCCTGTGGCCATGGATGTATCTGGATAGGAATAGGAAGTTAGAGAACAACATCATTCACCTGCACCGACTGCACACACCACAGTGAGTACATCACATCACAGGGCAAGCCCTGGCATCATCAGCTGAACACAGCTCAAAGTGCCAACACTGTTTAGGATAAGACAATTGTCATTCTCAACATCAACCATGGCACACATATCCCTCTTTGACTTTCACACATATGTCTGTTGTATGTTGGATGCTAACAAACCAATGTGCCAACATGCATCACCCACACATTAGTTATACATGCCAGTGAACATGTAGGAGTATGGTAGGAGCATGTCACTATACACACAGCACATCTCTTGCTACTGAAGCAGTACAGGTGTCTGGATGAAGGGATGGGCAGAGACTCATTTCACATGCTTTTGATGCATGCCAGCAACACACACTATGATGTTCTCATGTCCTGATGGGCAATGCCACAATGGTGTGCATGGTGCACACTTGAACACAATGCAGGATCACTCATAGCAAGTTAAATGCCATGGCACTGGGATGCCCTGAAAGTTAGACAACACTGTCTCCTGTCACAGGGGCAGGGCATCCAGACAACAAAAATATGCACTGACTCACAATCCTAGCTCAGGGGTAAAGCTAAATCTGCAGATGACCGGCGCACTTGCCCATCCCATGCAAACAACATGTCCAGGAGCCAGAAGACCCCACATCATGCAAATCAGACACCTGAGTCTCTGCAAACACAAATCCCTGTACAGTAACACGTCACAGTCTGAAATGCATGTAACACAGCTGCCTGAAGGACACAGTTGCATACACCATTGTGTGCTGTCAGATGATCACACACCTATATGTCACACAGGTCTTGACTCTCACAGTCACATCTCAGATGTCATGCTGACCCTCTGACTCATGGGCACCCCAGTTGTACGTAACAACAAGCCACACCCTAATGACACAGAGGCAGACACCTGAGTGCACATGCCACTAAGCACAACCTGCAATTTCATACACAGGAGTGGGATTACAGTGTGTTTCTAAATGCCCTTGAGTAGGCATGACTGGCAAGGTCTACGTGAAACAGTGTTTGGCCCTGGACAGTAGTCAGGTTGCTAAGCAAGTGTGACATACTCGATATACATGCTCCTGCAGCCCAAAAATTGGAGTCCCCTGCTGCATGGGTTTGTTTGGAATACCCCAGCCACATGTTGCGAGTCAGACCAGCAATTGGAACACATCTCAAGGGCACACACATATTACATGTCAGATCTCAGGCATTGTGTAAACAATTGACCCACCCATGAAACACACAACAGAGTCACGGGAACAGATGCTGACCGGTAGCTGAAGCATAGCTGACTGCAGGGACACAGTGCCCTAGTGACACAAGCAACAGACTGTAGGGGCCACACCTGTGGAACAGATGAGGAGAGTGCATCACACAATTGAGGGACATGAGTATTGGACTACAAGACCTACGTAATGTGGAAGTGTGACCACCAGGCCAAAAGCCTGCTATTAGCATGTCAGACATAGTACACAGATCAGGCATGTACTTACCCCCTTCCTGCTGCTGTCTGGGCTTCAGTTGCCTATCCAGGTCCGGGACGACCACCGCCAGTATCCGGAGCATGTGGGGAGTCAGGGTCCGGTGTCCGCCCCTCCTGCGTGGAGGTGACAGCTTCAGCTGGACTCTAGCTATCCTCCGGGTCCAGTCCCAAAGGTCCTGCCACCTCTTCTGGCAGTTGCGGATCCGGCGCTTGTAGACTCCCACCGAACGAACAGCCCGGGTGATGGTCAGCCAGATCTCCTGCTTCTGGTGGGCATCAACCTGTGAGGATGACAAAGTGAAAAGTACATTAACACACATGCCCAAGATTTGGGCAGCACACATTTGGATATACATGTCATCATCACAAAGGGAAATGAATTACACAGGTAGTGCAACCATGGGGAAGGACAAATCACCTGCATGTCTGATATGTTGACAATGCCTGGATAGTTTAAGCTTGCAATAATGCACTTTAGCAGCAGGAAACCTATTCATTACATGTACCTACACACTTTGGGGGAAGAAAGTAGTCAGTGAGAATGCTTGCCACTGGTGTACACACTGCTTGTACTGCTAGTCAGACAACATGCATAATTAGGAAGGCAGTGGACTGCACACTCACCTGCTCCCCTGGTTTCCCATAGAGCTTGCTGTACTGTGGAAGGAGCCCTTCCAGCAGGGCCTGGTTCTCCTCCTCAGTGAAGGCTGGGGCCCTCTCTAGAGTACGTGCCATAATAGGAGCCAGAGGATTCAGAGACAGCAGCAGTGGTAGCAGCGATGTGGTCCAGTAGCATGTAGTGCAGGCAAGTGAGCTCCCTGGGGGCCAGCCAGCCTTATATCTGTGCCGCAGAGGCAGACTCTGTGCCATGTGTCCCAAGTGATAGGTCCAACACGGTTGCATTCTATGAATCTGGCCAATCCATTTAAATGTACATCTCGTACACGCCTTCCGCATCGTTCAAATCTTCACCTTCATGGAACACTTGAAATTGCAACATTGTTGTAGGCATCCAACTGTATTTCCAGTGCACAACTTGTACAAGTTTTGAATCTGCATCCGGAGCCAATGGGTGCGCCCGGCTCGTTCAACTGACTGTACAACGCGTATCTTGAATATACAAATGCACCCGTCTCCATACGATTCAATAACAAAGCGTACGCACGGCTTGGACATGACCCTTGCAATGCGTATGCATTGTCATCTGCGTCGGACATCATTGCTTTCAATGACAAAGCGTACGCACGGCTCGGTCATGACTCGCGCAATGCGTACGCATTGTCACCCCCGTCGGACCTCATTGTCTATTATACGGATGCAACACACATATACTGGCCAGGAACACCTGTGCACACCTACCACACTACAGCATTGGCCACACAGTGTCCCATGGCATGTAAGACTGCATTCCCTGGGTGTTTGGGGGGGGCACATATGGTTTGTTGGGTTGGGTGGCACTTTGTGCATCCACTACCAGGCTGTGCACGTGTACATGGGGGCAGAATTCTTTGTGTGTTGTGTACATTACCACTGTGATGTGTAATTGTACAGTAATGGGCATGAGTCACGGACACAGTTTCAGATTGGATATGTTTAGGACATGTCACATACACCCTGAGTCCTGGGGGTGATGGCATGTACGTCACAGTGAGACTCTAGCCACAATACTGATGTGCACCCACTGTCTGTGTGCATGTTGTGTCTCAGAAGTGTCTGATCAAATATGCCCAAAGGGTGACAGTCTCCACATCCATGTGGTATATGCATCAACCTTGATGGGGTGTGTGTCTAAGAGACGTACATGTAGGGTCGGCAGGAACAACAGTGGCCACTACCTGTGGGACTTACGCTTGCCTTGTGGTGTGTACGTGTTACGCCATGTCCATTGCTGTGTCGATGTGGCAATACAGGGACCCTGGGTTTCTGCATGGCAAAGATCTGTGATGCCTGGGAGACATCAGGCCTCACTTGTCACTGTGGTGTGTGTTTGGAACGTTGCAGTAGTACATAGGTTGGGTGACACAGCCAGATGATTGGCCATTGCACTACATGGGACTCATGTGGACATGTGGAACTGAGATGTGAGGTGGTGGTCATGTAGGTGGCATATGTGTCCATGCCCAACAGCATACCTCTCAGTACATTGTGTAATGTCATGATCTAGCATGTGATATTGATCCTGGTCATGGCCACATGGGTGGATGAACTGACAATCTTCCTTTGTGCATCTCCCTACTGCAGTACAAAAGGAGGTGGTGATGGACGGAGCATCAAAACCAATCAAACACTCACACCCAGTCAACAGATCTGGGTTTGATCCATCACCGTTCTTTAGCCCACTTTGCCACCCCAGTTCAGACATGGCCATATGCAAATCAGTCTGACCCTGTGCCTCATGGGAACAGTCCAGCCCAAACTGCCAAGCCATGCCTTCCCTGGACCAGAAACAAGCTTCCTGGGACCGGTTTCTGGCATTTCAGCCGTCTTCAGCCAGGCTTGCTTGAATCCAGTGGCAAAGTGAGCAAGGGACTCACGTCTGAGCATACCCTGCCAAGTTATGGCGAACAAAGCGGTACAAAAGGGGATGGTGATGGACGGAGCATCAGAACCAATCAAACACTCACACCCAGTCAACAGATCTGGGTTTGATCCATCACCGTTCTTTAGCCCACTCTGCCACCCCAGTTCAGACATGGCCATATGCAAATCAGTCTGACCCTGTGCCTCATGGGAACAGTCCAGCCCAAACTGCCAAGCCATGCCTTCCCTGGACCAGAAACAAGCTTCCTGGGACCGGTTTCTGGCATTTCAGCCGTCTTCAGCCAGGCTTGCTTGAATCCAGTGGCAAAGTGAGCAAGGGACTCACGTCTGAGCATACCCTGCCAAGTTATGGCGAACAAAGCGGTACAAAAGGGGGTGGTGATGGACGGAGCATCAGAACCAATCAAACACTCACACCCAGTCAACAGATCTGGGTTTGATCCATCACCGTTCCTTAGCCCACTCTGCCACCCCAGTTCAGACATGGCCATATGCAAATCAGTCTGACTTTGTGCCTCATGGGAACAGTCCAGCCCGAACTGCCAAGCCATGCCTTCCCTGGAAAGGAAACAAGCTTCCTAGGACCGATTTCTGGCATTTCAGCCGTCTTCAGCCAGGCTTGCTTGAATCCAGTGGCAAAGTGAGCAAGGGACTCATGTCTGAGCATACCCTGCCAACTTATGGCGAACAAAGCGGTACAAAAGGGGGTGGTGATGGACGGAGCATCAGCACCAATCAAACACTCACACCCAGTCAACAGATCTGGGTTTGATCCATCACCGTTCTTTAGCCCACTCTGCCACCCCAGTTCAGACATGGCCATATGCAAATCAGTCTGACCCTGTGCCTCATGGGAACAGTCCAGCCCGAACTGCCAAGCCATGCCTTCCCTGGACCAGAAACAAGCTTCCTGGGACCGGTTTCTGGCATTTCAGCCGTCTTCAGCCAGGCTTGCTTGAATCCAGTGGCAAAGTGAGCAAGGGACTCACGTCTGAGCATACCCTGCCAAGTTATGGCGAACAAAGCGGTACAAAAGGGGGTGGTGATGGACGGAGCATCAGAACCAATCAAACACTCACACCCAGTCAACAGATCTGGGTTTGATCCATCACCGTTCTTTAGCCCACTCTGCCACCCCAGTTCAAACATGGCCATATGCAAATCAGTCTGACCCTGTGCCTCATGGGAACAGTCCAGCCCAAACTGCCAAGCCATGCCTTCCCTGGACCAGAAACAAGCTTCCTGGGACCGGTTTCTGGCATTTCAGCCGTCTTCAGCCAGGCTTGCTTGAATCCAGTGGCAAAGTGAGCAAGGGACTCACGTCTGAGCATACCCTGCCAAGTTATGGCGAACAAAGCGGTACAAAAGGGGGTGGTGATGGACGGAGCATCAGAACCAATCAAACACTCACACCCAGTCAACAGATCTGGGTTTGATCCATCACCGTTCTTTAGCCCACTCTGCCACCCCAGTTCAGACATGGCCATATGCAAATCAGTCTGACTTTGTGCCTCATGGGAACAGTCCAGCCCGAACTGCCAAGCCATGCCTTCCCTGGAAAGGAAACAAGCTTCCTAGGACCGGTTTCTGGCATTTCAGCCGTCTTCAGCCAGGCTTGCTTGAATCCAGTGGCAAAGTGGGCAAGGGACTCATGTCTGAGCATACCCTGCCAACTTATGGCGAACAAAGCGGTACAAAAGGGGGTGGTGATGGACGGAGCATCAGCACCAATCAAACACTCACACCCAGTCAACAGATCTGGGTTTGATCCATCACCGTTCTTTAGCCCACTCTGCCACCCCAGTTCAGACATGGCCATATGCAAATCAGTCTGACCCTGTGCCTCATGGGAACAGTCCAGCCCGAACTGCCAAGCCATGCCTTCCCTGGACCGTAAACAAGCTTCCTAGGACCGGTTTCTGGCATTTCAGCCGTCTTCAGCCAGGCTTGCTTGAATCCAGTGGCAAAGTGAGCAAGGGACTCACGTCTGAGCATACCCTGCCAACTTATGGCGAACAAAGCGGTACAAAAGGGGGTGGTGATGGACGGAGCATCAGAACCAATCAAACACTCATACCCAGTACACAGATCTGGGTATGATCCATCACCGTTCTTTAGCCCACTCTGCCACCCCAGTTCAGACATGGCCATATGCAAATCAGTCTGACCCTGTGCCTCATGGGAACAGTCCAGCCCGAACTGCCAAGCTATGCCTTCCCTGGACTGGAAACAAGCTTCCTAGGAACGGTTTCTGGCATTTCAGCCGTCTTCAACCAGGCTTGCTTAAATCCAGTGGCAAAGTAAGCATGGGACTCACGTCTGAGCATACCCTGCCAACTTATGGCAAACAAAGCGGTACAAAAGGGGGTGGTGATGGACGGAGCATCAGAACCAATCAAACACTCACACCCAGTCAACAGATCTGGGTTTGATCCATCACCGTTCTTTACCCCACTCTGCCACCCCAGTTCAGAAATGGCATATGCAAATCAGTCTGACCCTGTGCCTCATGGGAACAGTCCAGCCCGAACTGCCAAGCCATGCCTTCCCTAGACCGGAAACAAGCTTCCTAGGACCGGTTTCTGGCATTTCAGCCGTCTTCAGCCAGGCTTGCTTGAATCCAGTGGCAAAGTGACTAAGGGACTCACGTCTGAGCATACCCTGCAACTTATGGCGAACAAAGCGGTACAAAAGGGGGTAGTGATGGACGGAGCATCAGAACCAATCAAACACTCACACCCACTCAACAGATCTGGGTTTGATCCATCACTGTTCTTTAGCCCACTCTGCCACCCCAGTTCAGACATGGCCATATGCAAATCAGTCTGACCCTGTGCCTCATGGGAACAGTCCAGCCCGAACTGCCAAGCCATGCCTTCCCTGGACCGGAAACAAGCTTCCTAGGACCGGTTTCTGGCATTTCAGCTGCCTTCAGCCAGGCTTGCTTGAATCCAGTGGCAAAGTGAGCAAGGGACTCACGTCTGAGCATACCCTGCCAACTTATGGCGAACAAAGCGGTACAAAAGGGGGTGGTGATGGACGGAGCATCAGAACCAATCAAACACTCACACTCAGTCAACAGATCTCGGTTTGATCCATCACCGTTCTTTAGCCCACTCTGCCACCCCAGTTCAGACATGGCCATATGCAAATCAGCCTGACCCTGTGCCTCATGGGAACAGTCCAGCCCGAACTGGCAAGCCATGCCTTCCTTGGACCGGAAACAAGCCCCCTAGGACCGCTTTCTGGCATTTCAGCCGTCTTCAGCCAGGCTTGCTTGAATCCAGTGGCAAAGTGAGCAAGGGACTCACGTCTGAGCATACCCTACCAACTTATGGCGAACAAAGCGGTACAAAAGGGGAAGGTGATGGACGGAGCATCAGAACCAATGAAACACTCACACCCAGTCAACAGATCTGGGTTTGATCCATCACCGTTCTTTAGCCCACTCTGCCACCCCAGTTCAGACATGGCCATATGCAAATCAGTCTGACTCTGTGCCTCATGGGAACAGTCCAGCCCGAACTGCCAAGCCATGCCTTCCCTGGACCGGAAACAAGCTTCCTAGGACCGGTTTCTGGCATTTCAGCCGTCTTCGGCCAGGCTTGCTTGAATCCAGTGGTAAAGTGAGCAAGGGACTCACGTCTGAGCATACCCTGCCAGCTTATGGCGAACAAAGCGGTACAAAAGGGGGTGGCGATGGATGGAGCGTCAGAACCAATCAAACACTCACACCCAGTCAACAGATCTGGGCTTGATCCATCACCGTTCTTTAGCCCACTCTGCCACCCCAGTTCAGACATGGCCATATGCAAATCAGTCTGACCCTGTGCCTCATGGGAACAGTCCATCCCGAACTGCCAAGCCATGCCTTCCCTGGACCGGAAACAAGCTTCCTAGGACCGGTTTCTGGCATTTCAGCAGTCTTCAGCCAGGCTTGCTTGAATCCAGTGGCAAAGTGAGCAAGGGACTCACGTCTGAGCGCACTATGCCAACTTATGGCGAACAAAGCGGTACAAAAGGGGGTGGTGATGGACGGAGCATCAGAACCAATCAAACACCAACACCCAGTCAACAGATCTGGGTTTGATCCATCACCGTTCTTTAGCCCACTCTGCTACCCCAGTTCAGACATGGCCATATGCAAATCAGTCTGACCCTGTGCCTCATGGGAACAGTCCAGCCCGAACTGCCAAGCCATGCCTTCCCTGGACCGGAAACAAGCTTCCTAGTACCGGTTTCTGGCATTTCAGTCGTTTTCATCCAGGCTTGCTTGAATCCAGTGGCAAAGTGAGGAAGGGACTCACGTCTGAGCATACCCTGCCAACTTATGGCAAACAAAGCCGTACAAAAGGGGGTGGTGATGGACGGAGCATCAGAACCAATCAAACACTCACACCCAGTCAACAGATCTGGGTTTGATCCATCACCATTCTTTAGCCCACTCTGCCACCCCATTTCAGACATGGCCATATGCAAATCAGTCTGACCCTGTGCCTCATGGGAACAGTCCAGCCCGAACTGCCAAGCCATGCCTTCCCTGGACCGTAAACAAGCTTCCTAGGACCGGTTTCTGGCATTTCAGCCGTCTTTGGCCAGGCTTGCTTGAATCCAGTGGTAAAGTGAGCAAGGGACTCACGTCTGAGCATACCCTGCCAGCTTATGGCGAACAAAGCGGTACAAAAGGGGGTGGCAATGGATGGAGCGTCAGAACCAATCAAACACTCACACCCAGTCAACAGATCCGGGCTTGATCCATCACCGTTCTTTAGCACACTCTGCCACCCCAGTTCAGACATGGCCATATGCAAATCAGTCTGACCCTGTGCCTCATGGGAACAGTCCATCCCGAACTGCCAAACCATGCCTTCCCTGGACCGGAAACAAGCTTCCTAGGACCGGTTTCTGGCATTTCAGCCGTCTTCAGCCAGGCTTGCTTGAATCCAGTGGCAAAGTGAGCAAGGGACTCACGTCTGAGCATACTATGCCAACTTATGGCGAACAAAGCGGTACAAAAGGGGGTGGTGATGGACGGAGCATCAGAACCAATCAAACACCAACACCCAGTCAACAGATCTGGGTTTGATCCATCACCGTTCTTTAGCCCACTCTGCTACCCCAGTTCAGACATGGCCATATGCAAATCAGTCTGACCCTGTGCCTCATGGGAACAGTCCAGCCCGAACTGCCAAGCCATGCCTTCCCTGGACCGGAAACAAGCTTCCTAGTACCGGTTTCTGGCATTTCAGTCGTTTTCATCCAGGCTTGCTTGAATCCAGTGGCAAAGTGAGGAAGGGACTCACGTCTGAGCATACCCTGCCAACTTATGGCAAACAAAGCGGTACAAAAGGGGGTGGTGATGGACGGAGCATCAGAACCAATCAAACACTCACACCCAGTCAACAGATCTGGGTTTGATCCATCACCATTCTTTAGCCCACTCTGCCACCCCATTTCAGACATGGCCATATGCAAATCAGTCTGACCCTGTGCCTCATGGGAACAGTCCAGCCCGAACTGCCAAGCCATGCCTTCCCTGGACCGTAAACAAGCTTCCTAGGACCGGTTTCTGGCATTTCAGCCGTCTTCAGCCAGGCTTGCTTGAATCCAGTGGCAAAGTGAGCAAGGGACTCACGTCTGAGCATACCCTGCCAACTTATGGCAAACAAAGCTGTACAAAAGGGGGTGGTGATGGATGGAGCATCAGAACCAATCACACACTCATACCCAGTCAACAGATCTGGGTTTGATCCATCACCGTTCTTTAGCCCACTCTGCTACCCCAGTTCAGACATGGCCATTTGCAAATCAGTCTGACCCTGTGCCTCATGGGAACAGTCCAGCCCGAACTGCCAAGCCATGCCTTCCCTGGACTGGAAACAAGCTTCCTAGTACCGGTTTCTGGCATTTCAGCAGTTTTCAGCCAGGCTTTCTTGAATCCAGTGGCAAAGTGAGGAAGGGACTCACGTCTGAGCATACCCTGCCAACTTATGGCAAACAAAGCGGTACAAAAGGGGGTGGTGATGGACGGAGCATCAGAACCAATCAAACACTCACACCCAGTCAACAGATCTGGGTTTGATCCATCACCATTCTTTAGCCCACTCTGCCACCCCATTTCAGACATGGCCATTTGCAAATCAGTCTGACCCTGTGCCTCATGGGAACTGCCAAGCCATGCCTTCCCTGGACCGGAAACAAGTTTCCTAGGACCGGTTTCTGGCATTTCAGCCGTCTTCAGCCAGGCTTGCTTAAATCCAGTGGCAAAGTGAGCATGGGACTCACGTCTGAGCATACCCTGCCAACTTATGGCGAACAAAGCGGTACAAAAGGGGGTGGTGATGGACGGAGCATCAAAACCAATGAAACACTCACACCCAGTCAACAGATCTGGGTTTGATCCATCACCGTTCTTTAGCCCACTCTGCCACCCCAGTTCAGACATGGCCATATGCAAATCAGTCTGACTCTGTGCCTCATGGGAACAGTCCAGCCCGAACTGCCAAGCCATGCCTTCCCTGGACCGGAAACAAGCTTCCTAGGACCGGTTTCTGGCATTTCAGCCGTCTTCGGCCAGGCTTGCTTGAATCCAGTGGTAAAGTGAGCAAGGGACTCACGTCTGAGCATACCCTGCCAGCTTATGGCGAACAAAGCGGTACAAAAGGGGGTGGCGATGGATGGAGCGTCAGAACCAATCAAACACTCACACCCAGTCAACAGATCTGGGCTTGATCCATCACCGTTCTTTAGCCCACTCTGCCACCCCAGTTCAGACATGGCCATATGCAAATCAGTCTGACCCTGTGCCTCATGGGAACAGTCCAGCCCGAACTGCCAAGCCATGCCTTCCCTGGACCGGAAACAAGCTTCCTAGTACCGGTTTCTGGCATTTCAGCCGTTTTCAGCCAGGCTTGCTTGAATCCAGTGGCAAAGTGAGGAAGGGACTCACGTCTGAGCATACCCTGCCAACTTATGGCAAACAAAGCGGTACAAAAGGGGGTGGTGATGGACGGAGCATCAGAACCAATCAAACACTCACACCCAGTCAACAGATCTGGGTTTGATCCATCACCATTCTTTAGCCCACTCTGCCACCCCATTTCAGACATGGCCATATGCAAATCAGTCTGACCCTGTGCCTCATGGGAACAGTCCAGCCGAACTGCCAAGCCATGCCTTCCCTGGACCGGAAACAAGTTTCCTAGGACCGGTTTCTGGCATTTCAGCCGTCTTCAGCCAGGCTTGCTTAAATCCAGTGGCAAAGTGAGCATGGGACTCACGTCTGAGCATAACCTGCCAACTTATGGCAAACAAAGCGGTACAAAAGGGGGTGGTGATGGACGGAGCATCAGAACCAATCAAACACTCATACCCAGTCAACAGATCTGGGTTTGATCCATCACCGTTCTTTAGCCCACTCTGCCACCCCAGTTCAGACATGGCCATATGTAAATCAGTCTGACCCTGTGCCTCATGGGAACAGTCCAGCCCGAACTGCCAAGCTATGCCTTCCCTGGACTGGAAACAAGCTTCCTAGGAACGGTTTCTGGCATTTCAGCCGTCTTCAGCCAGGCTTGCTTAAATCCAGTGGCAAAGTAAGCATGGGACTCACGTCTGAGCATACCCTGCCAACTTATGGCAAACAAAGCGGTACAAAAGGGGGTGGTGATGGACAGAGCATCAGAACCAATCAAACACTCACACCCAGTCAACAGATCTGGGTTTGATCCATCACCGTTCTTTACCCCACTCTGCCACCCCAGTTCAGAAATGGCATATGCAAATCAGTCTGACCCTGTGCCTCATGGGAACAGTCCAGCCCGAACTGCCAAGCCATGCCTTCCCTGGACCGGAAACAAGCTTCCTAGGACCAGTTTCTGGCATTTCAGCCGTCTTCAGCCAGGCTTGCTTGAATCCAGTGGCAAAGTGACTAAGGGACTCACGTCTGAGCATACCCTGCAACTTATGGCGAACAAAGCGGTACAAAAGGGGGTGGTGATGGACGGAGCATCAGAACCAATCAAACACTCACACCCAGTCAACAGATCTGGGTTTGATCCATCACCGTTCTTTAGCCCACTCTGCCACCCCAGTTCAGACATGGCCATATGCAAATCAGTCTGACTCTGTGCCTCATGGGAACAGTCCAGCCCGAACTGCCAAGCCATGCCTTCCCTGGACCGGAAAGAAGCTTCCTAGGACCGGTTTCTGGCATTTCAGCCGTCTACGGCCAGGCTTGCTTGAATCCAGTAGTAAAGTGAGCAAGGGACTCATGTCTGAGCATACTATGCCAACTTATGGCGAACAAAGCGGTACAAAAGGGGGTGGTGATGGACGGAGCATCAGAACCAATCAAACACTCACACCCAGTCAACAGATCTGGGTTTGATCCATCACCGTTCTTTAGCCCACTCTGCTACCCCAGTTCAGACATGGCCATATGCAAATCAGTCTGACCCTGTGCCTCATGGGAACAGTCCAGCCCGAACTGCCAAGACATGCCTTCCCTGGACCGGAAACAAGCTTCCTAGTACCGGTTTCTGGCATTTCAGCCGTTTTCAGCCAGGCTTTCTTGAATCCAGTGGCAAAGTGAGGAAGGGACTCACGTCTGAGCATACCCTGCCAACTTATGGCAAACAAAGCGGTACAAAAGGGGGTGGTGATGGACGGAGCATCCAATCAAACACTCACACTCAGTCAACAGATCTGGGTTTGATCCATCACCGTTCTTTAGCCCACTCTGCCACCCCAGTTCAGACATGGCCATATGCAAATCAGCCTGACCCTGTGCCTCTTGGGAACAGTCCAGCCCGTTCTGGCAAGCCATGCCTTCCTTGGACCGGAAACAAGCCCCCTAGGAACGGTTTCTGGCATTTCAGCCGTCTTCAGCCAGGCTTGCTTGAATCCAGTGGCAAAGTGAGCAAGGGACTCACGTCTGAGCATACCCTACCAACTTATGGCGAACAAAGCGGTACAAAAGGGGATGGTGATGGACGGAGCATCAAAACCAATGAAACACTCACACCCAGTCAACAGATCTGGGTTTGATCCATCACCGTTCTTTAGCCCACTCTGCCACCCCAGTTCAGACATGGCCATATGCAAATCAGTCTGACTCTGTGCCTCATGGGAACAGTCCAGCCCGAACTGCCAAGCCATGCCTTCCCTGGACCGGAAACAAGCTTCCTAGGACCGGTTTCTGGCATTTCAGCCGTCTTCGGCCAGGCTTGCTTGAATCCAGTGGTAAAGTGAGCAAGGGACTCACGTCTGAGCACACCCTGCCAGCTTATGGCGAACAAAGCGGTACAAAAGGGGGTGGCGATGGATGGAGCGTCAGAACCAATCAAACACTCACACCCAGTCAACAGATCTAGGCTTGATCCATCACCGTTCTTTAGCCCACTCTGCCACCCCAGTTCAGACATGGCCATATGCAAATCAGTCTGACCCTGTGCCTCATGGGAACAGTCCAGCCCGAACTGCCAAGCCATGCCTTCCCTGGACCGGAAACAAGCTTCCTAGTACCGGTTTCTGGCATTTCAGCCGTTTTCAGCCAGGCTTGCTTGAATCCAGTGGCAAAGTGAGGAAGGGACTCACGTCTGAGCATACCCTGCCAACTTATGGCAAACAAAGCGGTACAAAAGGGGGTGGTGATGGACGGAGCATCAGAACCAATCAAACACTCACACCCAGTCAACAGATCTGGGTTTGATCCATCACCATTCTTTAGCCCACTCTGCCACCCCATTTCAGACATGGCCATATGCAAATCAGTCTGACCCTGTGCCTCATGGGAACAGTCCAGCCGGACTGCCAAGCCATGCCTTCCCTGGACCGGAAACAAGTTTCCTAGGACCGGTTTCTGGCATTTCAGCCGTCTTCAGCCAGGCTTGCTTAAATCCAGTGGCAAAGTGAGCATGGGACTCACGTCTGAGCATAACCTGCCAACTTATGGCAAACAAAGTGGTACAAAGGGGGTGGTGATGGACGGAGCATCAGAACCAATCAAACACTCATACCCAGTCAACAGATCTGGGTTTGATCCATCACCGTTTTTTAGCCCACTCTGCCACCCCAGTTCAGACATGGCCATATGCAAATCAGTCTGACCCTGTGCCTCATGGGAACAGTCCAGCCCGAACTGCCAAGCTATGCCTTCCCTGGACTGGAAACAAGCTTCCTAGGAACGGTTTCTGGCCTTTCAGCCGTCTTCAGCCAGGCTTGCTTAAATCCAGTGGCAAAGTAAGCATGGGACTCACGTCTGAGCATACCCTGCCAACTTATGGCAAACGAAGCGGTACAAAAGGGGGTGGTGATGGACGGAGCATCAGAACCAATCAAACACTCACACCCAGTCAACAGATCTGGGTTTGATCCATCACCATTCTTTAGCCCACTCTGCCACCCCATTTCAGACATGGCCATATGCAAATCAGTCTGACCCTGTGCCTCATGGGAACAGTCCAGCCGAACTGCCAAGCCATGCCTTCCCTGGACCGGAATCAAGTTTCCTAGGACCGGTTTCTGGCATTTCAGCCGTCTTCAGCCAGGCTTGCTTAAATCCAGTGGCAAAGTGAGCATGGGACTCACGTCTGAGCATAACCTGCCAACTTATGGCAAACAAAGCGGTACAAAAGGGGGTGGTGATGGACGGAGCATCAGAACCAATCAAACACTCATACCCAGTCAACAGATCTGGGTTTGATCCATCACCGTTCTTTAGCCCACTCTGCCACCCCAGTTCAGACATGGCCATATGCAAATCAGTCTGACCCTGTGCCTCATGGGAACAGTCCAGCCCGAACTGCCAAGCTATGCCTTCCCTGGACTGGAAACAAGCTTCCTAGGAACGGTTTCTGGCATTTCAGCCGTCTTCAGCCAGGCTTGCTTAAATCCAGTGGCAAAGTAAGCATGGGACTCACGTCTGAGCATACCCTGCCAACTTATGGCAAACAAAGCGGTACAAAAGGGGGTGGTGATGGACAGAGCATCAGAACCAATCAAACACTCACACCCAGTCAACAGATCTGGGTTTGATCCATCACCGTTCTTTACCCCACTCTGCCACCCCAGTTCAGAAATGGCATATGCAAATCAGTCTGACCCTGTGCCTCATGGGAACAGTCCAGCCCGAACTGCCAAGCCATGCCTTCCCTGGACCGGAAACAAGCTTCCTAGGACCAGTTTCTGGCATTTCAGCCGTCTTCAGCCAGGCTTGCTTGAATCCAGTGGCAAAGTGACTAAGGGACTCACGTCTGAGCATACCCTGCAACTTATGGCGAACAAAGCGGTACAAAAGGGGGTGGTGATGGACGGAGCATCAGAACCAATCAAACACTCACACTCAGTCAACAGATCTGGGTTTGATCCATCACCGTTCTTTAGCCCACTCTGCCACCCCAGTTCAGACATGGCCATATGCAAATCAGCCTGACCCTGTGCCTCATGGGAACAGTCCAGCCCGAACTGGCAAGCCATGCCTTCCTTGGACCGGAAACAAGCCCCCTAGGAACGGTTTCTGGCATTTCAGCCGTCTTCAGCCAGGCTTGCTTGAATCCAGTGGCAAAGTGAGCAAGGGACTCACGTCTGAGCATACCCTACCAACTTATGGCGAACAAAGCGGTACAAAAGGGGATGGTGATGGACGGAGCATCAAAACCAATGAAACACTCACACTCAGTCAACAGATCTGGGTTTGATCCATCACCGTTCTTTAGCCCACTCTGCCACCCCAGTTCAGACATGGCCATATGCAAATCAGTCTGACTCTGTGCCTCATGGGAACAGTCCAGCCCGAACTGCCAAGCCATGCCTTCCCTGGACCGGAAAGAAGCTTCCTAGGACCGGTTTCTGGCATTTCAGCCGTCTACGGCCAGGCTTGCTTGAATCCAGTAGTAAAGTGAGCAAGGGACTCATGTCTGAGCATACTATGCCAACTTATGGCGAACAAAGCGGTACAAAAGGGGGTGGTGATGGACGGAGCATCAGAACCAATCAAACACTCACACCCAGTCAACAGATCTGGGTTTGATCCATCACCGTTCTTTAGCCCACTCTGCTACCCCAGTTCAGACATGGCCATATGCAAATCAGTCTGACCCTGTGCCTCATGGGAACAGTCCAGCCCGAACTGCCAAGACATGCCTTCCCTGGACCGGAAACAAGCTTCCTAGTACCGGTTTCTGGCATTTCAGCCGTTTTCAGCCAGGCTTGCTTGAATCCAGTGGCAAAGTGAGGAAGGGACTCACGTCTGAGCATACCCTGCCAACTTATGGCAAACAAAGCGGTACAAAAGGGGGTGGTGATGGACGGAGCATCAGAACCAATCAAACACTCACACTCAGTCAACAGATCTGGGTTTGATCCATCACCGTTCTTTAGCCCACTCTGCCACCCCAGTTCAGACATGGCCATATGCAAATCAGCCTGACCCTGTGCCTCTTGGGAACAGTCCAGCCCGTTCTGGCAAGCCATGCCTTCCTTGGACCGGAAACAAGCCCCCTAGGAACGGTTTCTGGCATTTCAGCCGTCTTCAGCCAGGCTTGCTTGAATCCAGTGGCAAAGTGAGCAAGGGACTCACGTCTGAGCATACCCTACCAACTTATGGCGAACAAAGCGGTACAAAAGGGGATGGTGATGGACGGAGCATCAAAACCAATGAAACACTCACACCCAGTCAACAGATCTGGGTTTGATCCATCACCGTTCTTTAGCCCACTCTGCCACCCCAGTTCAGACATGGCCATATGCAAATCAGTCTGACTCTGTGCCTCATGGGAACAGTCCAGCCCGAACTGCCAAGCCATGCCTTCCCTGGACCGGAAACAAGCTTCCTAGGACCGGTTTCTGGCATTTCAGCCGTCTTCGGCCAGGCTTGCTTGAATCCAGTGGTAAAGTGAGCAAGGGACTCACGTCTGAGCACACCCTGCCAGCTTATGGCGAACAAAGCGGTACAAAAGGGGGTGGCGATGGATGGAGCGTCAGAACCAATCAAACACTCACACCCAGTCAACAGATCTAGGCTTGATCCATCACCGTTCTTTAGCCCACTCTGCCACCCCAGTTCAGACATGGCCATATGCAAATCAGTCTGACCCTGTGCCTCATGGGAACAGTCCAGCCCGAACTGCCAAGCCATGCCTTCCCTGGACCGGAAACAAGCTTCCTAGTACCGGTTTCTGGCATTTCAGCCGTTTTCAGCCAGGCTTGCTTGAATCCAGTGGCAAAGTGAGGAAGGGACTCACGTCTGAGCATACCCTGCCAACTTATGGCAAACAAAGCGGTACAAAAGGGGGTGGTGATGGACGGAGCATCAGAACCAATCAAACACTCACACCCAGTCAACAGATCTGGGTTTGATCCATCACCATTCTTTAGCCCACTCTGCCACCCCATTTCAGACATGGCCATATGCAAATCAGTCTGACCCTGTGCCTCATGGGAACAGTCCAGCCGGACTGCCAAGCCATGCCTTCCCTGGACCGGAAACAAGTTTCCTAGGACCGGTTTCTGGCATTTCAGCCGTCTTCAGCCAGGCTTGCTTTAATCCAGTGGCAAAGTGAGCATGGGACTCACGTCTGAGCATAACCTGCCAACTTATGGCAAACAAAGTGGTACAAAGGGGGTGGTGATGGACGGAGCATCAGAACCAATCAAACACTCATACCCAGTCAACAGATCTGGGTTTGATCCATCACCGTTTTTTAGCCCACTCTGCCACCCCAGTTCAGACATGGCCATATGCAAATCAGTCTGACCCTGTGCCTCATGGGAACAGTCCAGCCCGAACTGCCAAGCTATGCCTTCCCTGGACTGGAAACAAGCTTCCTAGGAACGGTTTCTGGCCTTTCAGCCGTCTTCAGCCAGGCTTGCTTAAATCCAGTGGCAAAGTAAGCATGGGACTCACGTCTGAGCATACCCTGCCAACTTATGGCAAACGAAGCGGTACAAAAGGGGGTGGTGATGGACGGAGCATCAGAACCAATCAAACACTCACACCCAGTCAACAGATCTGGGTTTGATCCATCACCATTCTTTAGCCCACTCTGCCACCCCATTTCAGACATGGCCATATGCAAATCAGTCTGACCCTGTGCCTCATGGGAACAGTCCAGCCGAACTGCCAAGCCATGCCTTCCCTGGACCGGAATCAAGTTTCCTAGGACCGGTTTCTGGCATTTCAGCCGTCTTCAGCCAGGCTTGCTTAAATCCAGTGGCAAAGTGAGCATGGGACTCACGTCTGAGCATAACCTGCCAACTTATGGCAAACAAAGCGGTACAAAAGGGGTGGTGATGGACGGAGCATCAGAACCAATCAAACACTCATACCCAGTCAACAGATCTGGGTTTGATCCATCACCGTTCTTTAGCCCACTCTGCCACCCCAGTTCAGACATGGCCATATGCAAATCAGTCTGACCCTGTGCCTCATGGGAACAGTCCAGCCCGAACTGCCAAGCTATGCCTTCCCTGGACTGGAAACAAGCTTCCTAGGAACGGTTTCTGGCATTTCAGCCGTCTTCAGCCAGGCTTGCTTAAATCCAGTGGCAAAGTAAGCATGGGACTCACGTCTGAGCATACCCTGCCAACTTATGGCAAACAAAGCGGTACAAAAGGGGGTGGTGATGGACAGAGCATCAGAACCAATCAAACACTCACACCCAGTCAACAGATCTGGGTTTGATCCATCACCGTTCTTTACCCCACTCTGCCACCCCAGTTCAGAAATGGCATATGCAAATCAGTCTGACCCTGTGCCTCATGGGAACAGTCCAGCCCGAACTGCCAAGCCATGCCTTCCCTGGACCGGAAACAAGCTTCCTAGGACCAGTTTCTGGCATTTCAGCCGTCTTCAGCCAGGCTTGCTTGAATCCAGTGGCAAAGTGACTAAGGGACTCACGTCTGAGCATACCCTGCAACTTATGGCGAACAAAGCGGTACAAAAGGGGGTGGTGATGGACGGAGCATCAGAACCAATCAAACACTCACACTCAGTCAACAGATCTGGGTTTGATCCATCACCGTTCTTTAGCCCACTCTGCCACCCCAGTTCAGACATGGCCATATGCAAATCAGCCTGACCCTGTGCCTCATGGGAACAGTCCAGCCCGAACTGGCAAGCCATGCCTTCCTTGGACCGGAAACAAGCCCCCTAGGAACGGTTTCTGGCATTTCAGCCGTCTTCAGCCAGGCTTGCTTGAATCCAGTGGCAAAGTGAGCAAGGGACTCACGTCTGAGCATACCCTACCAACTTATGGCGAACAAAGCGGTACAAAAGGGGATGGTGATGGACGGAGCATCAAAACCAATGAAACACTCACACTCAGTCAACAGATCTGGGTTTGATCCATCACCGTTCTTTAGCCCACTCTGCCACCCCAGTTCAGACATGGCCATATGCAAATCAGTCTGACTCTGTGCCTCATGGGAACAGTCCAGCCCGAACTGCCAAGCCATGCCTTCCCTGGACCGGAAAGAAGCTTCCTAGGACCGGTTTCTGGCATTTCAGCCGTCTACGGCCAGGCTTGCTTGAATCCAGTAGTAAAGTGAGCAAGGGACTCATGTCTGAGCATACTATGCCAACTTATGGCGAACAAAGCGGTACAAAAGGGGGTGGTGATGGACGGAGCATCAGAACCAATCAAACACTCACACCCAGTCAACAGATCTGGGTTTGATCCATCACCGTTCTTTAGCCCACTCTGCTACCCCAGTTCAGACATGGCCATATGCAAATCAGTCTGACCCTGTGCCTCATGGGAACAGTCCAGCCCGAACTGCCAAGACATGCCTTCCCTGGACCGGAAACAAGCTTCCTAGTACCGGTTTCTGGCATTTCAGCCGTTTTCAGCCAGGCTTGCTTGAATCCAGTGGCAAAGTGAGGAAGGGACTCACGTCTGAGCATACCCTGCCAACTTATGGCAAACAAAGCGGTACAAAAGGGGGTGGTGATGGACGGAGCATCAGAACCAATCAAACACTCACACTCAGTCAACAGATCTGGGTTTGATCCATCACCGTTCTTTAGCCCACTCTGCCACCCCAGTTCAGACATGGCCATATGCAAATCAGCCTGACCCTGTGCCTCTTGGGAACAGTCCAGCCCGTTCTGGCAAGCCATGCCTTCCTTGGACCGGAAACAAGCCCCCTAGGAACGGTTTCTGGCATTTCAGCCGTCTTCAGCCAGGCTTGCTTGAATCCAGTGGCAAAGTGAGCAAGGGACTCACGTCTGAGCATACCCTATCAACTTATGGCGAACAAAGCGGTACAAAAGGGGATGGTGATGGACGGAGCATCAAAACCAATGAAACACTCACACCCAGTCAACAGATCTGGGTTTGATCCATCACCGTTCTTTAGCCCACTCTGCCACCCCAGTTCAGACATGGCCATATGCAAATCAGTCTGACTCTGTGCCTCATGGGAACAGTCCAGCCCGAACTGCCAAGCCATGCCTTCCCTGGACCGGAAACAAGCTTCCTAGGACCGGTTTCTGGCATTTCAGCCGTCTTCGGCCAGGCTTGCTTGAATCCAGTGGTAAAGTGAGCAAGGGACTCACGTCTGAGCACACCCTGCCAGCTTATGGCGAACAAAGCGGTACAAAAGGGGGTGGCGATGGATGGAGCGTCAGAACCAATCAAACACTCACACCCAGTCAACAGATCTAGGCTTGATCCATCACCGTTCTTTAGCCCACTCTGCCACCCCAGTTCAGACATGGCCATATGCAAATCAGTCTGACCCTGTGCCTCATGGGAACAGTCCAGCCCGAACTGCCAAGCCATGCCTTCCCTGGACCGGAAACAAGCTTCCTAGTACCGGTTTCTGGCATTTCAGCCGTTTTCAGCCAGGCTTGCTTGAATCCAGTGGCAAAGTGAGGAAGGGACTCACGTCTGAGCATACCCTGCCAACTTATGGCAAACAAAGCGGTACAAAAGGGGGTGGTGATGGACGGAGCATCAGAACCAATCAAACACTCACACCCAGTCAACAGATCTGGGTTTGATCCATCACCATTCTTTAGCCCACTCTGCCACCCCATTTCAGACATGGCCATATGCAAATCAGTCTGACCCTGTGCCTCATGGGAACAGTCCAGCCGGACTGCCAAGCCATGCCTTCCCTGGACCGGAAACAAGTTTCCTAGGACCGGTTTCTGGCATTTCAGCCGTCTTCAGCCAGGCTTGCTTTAATCCAGTGGCAAAGTGAGCATGGGACTCACGTCTGAGCATAACCTGCCAACTTATGGCAAACAAAGTGGTACAAAGGGGGTGGTGATGGACGGAGCATCAGAACCAATCAAACACTCATACCCAGTCAACAGATCTGGGTTTGATCCATCACCGTTTTTTAGCCCACTCTGCCACCCCAGTTCAGACATGGCCATATGCAAATCAGTCTGACCCTGTGCCTCATGGGAACAGTCCAGCCCGAACTGCCAAGCTATGCCTTCCCTGGACTGGAAACAAGCTTCCTAGGAACGGTTTCTGGCCTTTCAGCCGTCTTCAGCCAGGCTTGCTTAAATCCAGTGGCAAAGTAAGCATGGGACTCACGTCTGAGCATACCCTGCCAACTTATGGCAAACGAAGCGGTACAAAAGGGGGTGGTGATGGACGGAGCATCAGAACCAATCAAACACTCACACCCAGTCAACAGATCTGGGTTTGATCCATCACCATTCTTTAGCCCACTCTGCCACCCCATTTCAGACATGGCCATATGCAAATCAGTCTGACCCTGTGCCTCATGGGAACAGTCCAGCCGAACTGCCAAGCCATGCCTTCCCTGGACCGGAATCAAGTTTCCTAGGACCGGTTTCTGGCATTTCAGCCGTCTTCAGCCAGGCTTGCTTAAATCCAGTGGCAAAGTGAGCATGGGACTCACGTCTGAGCATAACCTGCCAACTTATGGCAAACAAAGCTTTACAAAAGGGGATGGTGATGGACGGAGCATCAAAACCAATGAAACACTCACACTCAGTCAACAGATCTGGGTTTGATCCATCACCGTTCTTTAGCCCACTCTGCCACCCCAGTTCAGACATGGCCATATGCAAATCAGTCTGACTCTGTGCCTCATGGGAACAGTCCAGCCCGAACTGCCAAGCCATGCCTTCCCTGGACCGGAAACAAGCTTCCTAGGACCGGTTTCTGGCATTTCAGCCGTCTTCGGCCAGGCTTGCTTGAATCCAGTGGTAAAGTGAGCAAGGGACTCACGTCTGAGCACACCCTGCCAGCTTATGGCGAACAAAGCGGTACAAAAGGGGGTAGTGATGGATGGAGCATCAGAACCAATCAAACACTCACACCCACTCAACAGATCTGGGTTTGATCCATCACTGTTCTTTAGCCCACTCTGCCACCCCAGTTCAGACATGGCCATATGCAAATCAGTCTGACCCTGTGCCTCATGGGAACAGTCCAGCCCGAACTGCCAAGCCATGCCTTCCCTGGACCGGAAACAAGCTTCCTAGGACCGGTTTCTGGCATTTCAGCTGTCTTCAGCCAGGCTTGCTTGAATCCAGTGGCAAAGTGAGCAAGGGACTCACGTCTGAGCATACCCTGCCAACTTATGGCGAACAAAGCGGTACAAAAGGGGGTGGTGATGGACGGAGCATCAGAACCAATCAAACACTCACACTCAGTCAACAGATCTGGGTTTGATCCATCACCGTTCTTTAGCCCACTCTGCCACCCCAGTTCAGACATGGCCATATGCAAATCAGCCTGACCCTGTGCCTCATGGGAACAGTCCAGCCCGAACTGGCAAGCCATGCCTTCCTTGGACCGGAAACAAGCCCCCTAGGAACGGTTTCTGGCATTTCAGCCGTCTTCAGCCAGGCTTGCTTGAATCCAGTGGCAAAGTGAGCAAGGGACTCACGTCTGAGCATACCCTACCAACTTATGGCGAACAAAGCGGTACAAAAGGGGATGGTGATGGACGGAGCATCAGAACCAATGAAACACTCACACCCAGTCAACAGATCTGGGTTTGATCCATCACCATTCTTTAGCCCACTCTGCCACCCCAGTTCAGACATGGCCATATGCAAATCAGTCTGACTCTGTGCCTCATGGGAACAGTCCAGCCCGAACTGCCAAGCCATGCCTTCCCTGGACCGGAAACAAGCTTCCTAGGACCGGTTTCTGGCATTTCAGCCGTCTTCAGCCAGGCTTGCTTGAATCCAGTGGCAAAGTGAGCAAGGGACTCACGTCTGAGCATACCCTACCAACTTATGGCGAACAAAGCGGTACAAAAGGGGATGGTGATGGACGGAGCATCAGAACCAATCAAACACTCACACTCAGTCAACAGATCTGGGTTTGATCCATCACCGTTCTTTAGCCCACTCTGCCACCCCAGTTCAGACATGGCCATATGCAAATCAGTCTGACCCTGTGCCTCATGGGAACAGTCCAGCCCGAACTGCCAAGCTATGCCTTCCCTGGACTGGAAACAAGCTTCCTAGGAACGGTTTCTGGCATTTCAGCCGTCTTCAGCCAGGCTTGCTTAAATCCAGTGGCAAAGTAAGCATGGGACTCACGTCTGAGCATACCCTGCCAACTTATGGCAAACAAAGCGGTTCAAAAGGGGGTGGTGATGGACGGAGCATCAGAACCAATCAAACACTCACACCCAGTCAACAGATCTGGGTTTGATCCATCACCGTTCTTTACCCCACTCTGCCACCCCAGTTCAGAAATGGCATATGCAAATCAGTCTGACCCTGTGCCTCATGGGAACAGTCCAGCCCGAACTGCCAAGCCATGCCTTCCCTGGACCGGAAACAAGCTTCCTAGGACCGGTTTCTGGCATTTCAGCCGTCTTCAGCCAGGCTTGCTTGAATCCAGTGGCAAAGTGACTAAGGGACTCACGTCTGAGCATACCCTGCAACTTATGGCGAACAAAGCGGTACAAAAGGGGGTAGTGATGGACGGAGCATCAGAACCAATCAAACACTCACACCCACTCAACAGATCTGGGTTTGATCCATCACTGTTCTTTAGCCCACTCTGCCACCCCAGTTCAGACATGGCCATATGCAAATCAGTCTGACCCTGTGCCTCATGGGAACAGTCCAGCCCGAACTGCCAAGCCATGCCTTCCCTGGACCGGAAACAAGCTTCCTAGGACCGGTTTCTGGCATTTCAGCTGCCTTCAGCCAGGCTTGCTTGAATCCAGTGGCAAAGTGAGCAAGGGACTCACGTCTGAGCATACCCTGCCAACTTATGGCGAACAAAGCGGTACAAAAGGGGGTGATGATGGACGGAGCATCAGAACCAATCAAACACTCACACTCAGTCAACAGATCTGGGTTTGATCCATCACCGTTCTTTAGCCCACTCTGCCACCCCAGTTCAGACATGGCCATATGCAAATCAGCCTGACCCTGTGCCTCATGGGAACAGTCCAGCCCGAACTGGCAAGCCATGCCTTCCTTGGACTGGAAACAAGCCCCCCAGGACCGGTTTCTGGCATTTCAGCCGTCTTCAGCCAGGCTTGCTTGAATCCAGTGGCAAAGTGAGCAAGGGACTCACGTCTGAGCATACCCTACCAACTTATGGCGAACAAAGCGGTACAAAAGGGGATGGTGATGGACGGAGCATCAGAACCAATGAAACACTCACACCCAGTCAACAGATCTGGGTTTGATCCATCACCGTTCTTTTGCCCACTCTGCCACCCCAGTTCAGACATGGCCATATGCAAATCAGTCTGACCCTGTGCCTCATGGGAACAGTCCATCCCGAACTGCCAAGCCATGCCTTCCCTGGACCGGAAACAAGCTTCCTAGGACCGGTTTCTGGCATTTCAGCCGTCTTCAGCCAGGCTTGCTTGAATCCAGTGGCAAAGTGAGCAAGGGACTCACGTCTGAGCATACTATGCCAACTTATGGCGAACAAAGCGGTACAAAAGGGGGTGGTGATGGACGGAGCATCAGAACCAATCAAACACCAACACCCAGTCAACAGATCTGGGTTTGATCCATCACTTTTCTTTAGCCCACTCTGCTACCCCAGTTCAGACATGGCCATATGCAAATCAGTCTGACCCTGTGCCTCATGGGAACAGTCCAGCCCAAACTGCCAAGCCATGCCTTCCCTGGACCGGAAACAAGCTTCCTAGTACCGGTTTCTGGCATTTCAGCCGTTTTCAGCCAGGCTTGCTTGAATCCAGTGGCAAAGTGAGGAAGGGACTCACGTCTGAGCATACCCTGCCAAATTATGGCAAACAAAGCGGTACAAAAGGGGGTGGTGATGGACGGAGCATCAGAACCAATGAAACACTCACACCCAGTCAACAGATCTGGGTTTGATCCATCACCATTCTTTAGCCCACTCTGCCATCCCATTTCAGACATGGCCATATGCAAATCAGTCTGACCCTGTGCCTCATGGGAACAGTCCAGCCCGAACTGCCAAGCCATGCCTTCCCTGGACCGTAAACAAGCTTCCTAGGACCGGTTTCTGGCATTTCAGCCGTCTTCAGCCAGGCTTGCTTGAATCCAGTGGCAAAGTGAGCAAGGGACTCACGTCTGAGCATACCCTGCCAACTTATGGCGAACAAAGCGGTACAAAAGGGGGTGGTGATGGATGGAGCATCAGAACCAATCAAACACTCATACCCAGTCAACAGATCTGGGTTTGATCCATCACCGTTCTTTAGCCCACTCTGCTACCCCAGTTCAGACATGGCCATATGCAAATCAGTCTGACCCTGTGCCTCATGGGAACAGTCCAGCCCGAACTGCCAAGCCATGCCTTCCCTGGACCGGAAACAAGCTTCCTAGTACCGGTTTCTGGCATTTCAGCAGTTTTCAGCCAGGCTTGCTTGAATCCAGTGGCAAAGTGAGGAAGGGACTCACGTCTGAGCATACCCTGCCAACTTATGGCAAACAAAGCGGTACAAAAGGGGGTGGTGATGGACGGAGCATCAGAACCAATCAAACACTCACACCCAGTCAACAGATCTGGGTTTGATCCATCACCATTCTTTAGCCCACTCTGCCACCCCATTTCAGACATGGCCATTTGCAAATCAGTCTGACCCTGTGCCTCATGGGAACAGTCCAGCCCGAACTGCCAAGCCATGCCTTCCCTGGACCGGAAACAAGTTTCCTAGGACCGGTTTCTGGCATTTCAGCCGTCTTCAGCCAGGCTTGCTTAAATCCAGTGGCAAAGTGAGCATGGGACTCACGTCTGAACATACCCTGCCAACTTATGGCAAACAAAGCGGTACAAAAGGGGGTGGTGATGGACGGAGCATCAGAACCAATCAAACACTCATACCCAGTCAACAGATCTGGGTTTGATCCATCACCGTTCTTTAGCCCACTCTGCCACCCCAGTTCAGACATGGCCATATGCAAATCAGTCTGACCCTGTGCCTCATGGGAACAGTCCAGCCCGAACTGCCAAGCTATGCCTTCCCTGGACTGGAAACAAGCCCCCTAGGACCGGTTTCTGGCATTTCAGCCGTCTTCAGCCAGGCTTGCTTGAATCCAGTGGCAAAGTGAGCAAGGGACTCACGTCTGAGCATACCCTACCAACTTATGGCGAACAAAGCGGTACAAAAGGGGATGGTGATGGACGGAGCATCAAAACCAATGAAACACTCACACCCAGTCAACAGATCTGGGTTTGATACATCACCGTTCTTTAGCCCACTCTGCCACCCAAGTTCAGACATGGCCATATGCAAATCAGTCTGACTCTGTGCCTCATGGGAACAGTCCAGCCCGAACTGCCAAGCCATGCCTTCCCTGGACCGGAAACAAGCTTCCTAGGACCGGTTTCTGGCATTTCAGCCGTCTTCGGCCAGGCTTGCTTGAATCCAGTGGTAAAGTGAGCAAGGGACTCACGTCTGAGCATACCCTGCCAGCTTATGGCGAACAAAGCGGTACAAAAGGGGGTGGCGATGGATGGAGCGTCAGAACCAATCAAACACTCACACCCAGTCAACAGATCTGGGCTTGATCCATCACCGTTCTTTAGCCCACTCTGCCACCCCAGTTCAGACATGGCCATATGCAAATCAGTCTGACCCTGTGCCTCATGGGAACAGTCCAGCCCGAACTGCCAAGCCATGCCTTCCCTGGACCGGAAACAAGCTTCCTAGTACCGGTTTCTGGCATTTCAGCCGTTTTCAGCCAGGCTTGCTTGAATCCAGTGGCAAAGTGAGGAAGGGACTCACGTCTGAGCATACCCTGCCAACTTATGGCAAACAAAGCGGTACAAAAGGGGGTGGTGATGGACGGAGCATCAGAACCAATCAAACACTCATACCCAGTCAACAGATCTGGGTTTGATCCATCACCGTTCTTTAGCCCACTCTGCCACCCCAGTTCAGACATGGCCATATGCAAATCAGTCTGACCCTGTGCCTCATGGGAACAGTCCAGCCCGAACTGCCAAGCTATGCCTTCCCTGGACTGGAAACAAGCTTCCTAGGAACGGTTTCTGGCATTTCAGCCGTCTTCAGCCAGGCTTGCTTAAATCCAGTGGCAAAGTAAGCATGGGACTCACGTCTGAGCATACCCTGCCAACTTATGGCAAACAAAGCGGTACAAAAGGGGGTGGTGATGGACGGAGCATCAGAACCAATCAAACACTCACACCCAGTCAACAGATCTGGGTTTGATCCATCACCGTTCTTTACCCCACTCTGCCACCCCAGTTCAGAAATGGCATATGCAAATCAGTCTGACCCTGTGCCTCATGGGAACAGTCCAGCCCGAACTGCCAAGCCATGCCTTCCCTGGACCGGAAACAAGCTTCCTAGGACCAGTTTCTGGCATTTCAGCCGTCTTCAGCCAGGCTTGCTTGAATCCAGTGGCAAAGTGACTAAGGGACTCACGTCTGAGCATACCCTGCAACTTATGGCGAACAAAGCGGTACAAAAGGGGGTAGTGATGGACGGAGCATCAGAACCAATCAAACACTCACACCCACTCAACAGATCTGGGTTTGATCCATCACTGTTCTTTAGCCCACTCTGCCACCCCAGTTCAGACATGGCCATATGCAAATCAGTCTGACCCTGTGCCTCATGGGAACAGTCCAGCCCGAACTGCCAAGCCATGCCTTCCCTGGACCGGAAACAAGCTTCCTAGGACCGGTTTCTGGCATTTCAGCTGTCTTCAGGCAGGCTTGCTTGAATCCAGTGGCAAAGTGAGCAAGGGACTCACGTCTGAGCATACCCTGCCAACTTATGGCGAACAAAGCGGTACAAAAGGGGGTGGTGATGGACGGAGCATCAGAACCAATCAAACACTCACACTCAGTCAACAGATCTGGGTTTGATCCATCACCGTTCTTTAGCCCGCTCTGCCACCCCAGTTCAGACATGGCCATATGCAAATCAGCCTGACCCTGTGCCTCATGGGAACAGTCCAGCCCGAACTGGCAAGCCATGCCTTCCTTGGACCGGAAACAAGCCCCCTAGGAACGGTTTCTGGCATTTCAGCCGTCTTCAGCCAGGCTTGCTTGAATCCAGTGGCAAAGTGACTAAGGGACTCACGTCTGAGCATACCCTGCAACTTATGGCGAACAAAGTGGTACAAAAGGGGGTAGTGATGGACGGAGCATCAGAACCAATCAAACACTCACACCCACTCAACAGATCTGGGTTTGATCCATCACTGTTCTTTAGCCCACTCTGCCACCCCAGTTCAGACATGGCCATATGCAAATCAGTCTGACCCTGTGCCTCATGGGAACAGTCCAGCCCGAACTGCCAAGCCATGCCTTCCCTGGACCGGAAACAAGCTTCCTAGGACCGGTTTCTGGCATTTCAGCCGTCTTCGGCCAGGCTTGCTTGAATCCAGTGGTAAAGTGAGCAAGGGACTCATGTCTGAGCATACTATGCCAACTTATGGCGAACAAAGCGGTACAAAAGGGGGTGGTGATGGACGGAGCATCAGAACCAATCAAACACTCACACCCAGTCAACAGATCTGGGTTTGATCCATCACCGTTCTTTAGCCCACTCTGCTACCCCAGTTCAGACATGGCCATATGCAAATCAGTCTGACCCTGTGCCTCATGGGAACAGTCCAGCCCGAACTGCCAAGCCATGCCTTCCCTGGACCGGAAACAAGCTTCCTAGTACCGGTTTCTGGCATTTCAGCCGTTTTCAGCCAGGCTTGCTTGAATCCAGTGGCAAAGTGAGGAAGGGACTCACGTCTGAGCATACCCTGCCAACTTATGGTAAACAAAGCGGTACAAAAGGGGGTGGTGATGGACGGAGCATCAGAACCAATCAAACACTCACACTCAGTCAACAGATCTGGGTTTGATCCATCACCGTTCTTTAGCCCACTCTGCCACCCCAGTTCAGACATGGCCATATGCAAATCAGCCTGACCCTGTGCCTCATGGGAACAGTCCAGCCCGATCTGGCAAGCCATGCCTTCCTTGGACCGGAAACAAGCCCCCTAGGAACGGTTTCTGGCATTTCAGCCGTCTTCAGCCAGGCTTGCTTGAATCCAGTGGCAAAGTGAGCAAGGGACTCACGTCTGAGCATACCCTACCAACTTACGGCGAACAAAGCGGTACAAAAGGGGATGGTGATGGACGGAGCATCAAAACCAATGAAACACTCACACCCAGTCAACAGATCTGGGTTTGATCCATCACCGTTCTTTAGCCCACTCTGCCACCCCAGTTCAGACATGGCCATATGCAAATCAGTCTGACTCTGTGCCTCATGGGAACAGTCCAGCCCGAACTGCCAAGCCATGCCTTCCCTGGACCGGAAACAAGCTTCCTAGGACCGGTTTCTGGCATTTCAGCCGTCTTCGGCCAGGCTTGCTTGAATCCAGTGGTAAAGTGAGCAAGGGACTCACGTCTGAGCATACCCTGCCAGCTTATGGCGAACAAAGCGGTACAAAAGGGGGTGGCGATGGATGGAGCGTCAGAACCAATCAAACACTCACACCCAGTCAAAAGATCTAGGCTTGATCCATCACCGTTCTTTAGCCCACTCTGCCACCCCAGTTCAGACATGGCCATATGCAAATCAGTCTGACCCTGTGCCTCATGGGAACAGTCCAGCCCGAACTGCCAAGCCATGCCTTCCCTGGACCGGAAACAAGCTTCCTAGTACCGGTTTCTGGCATTTCAGCCGTTTTCAGCCAGGCTTGCTTGAATCCAGTGGCAAAGTGAGGAAGGGACTCACGTCTGAGCATACCCTGCCAACTTATGGCAAACAAAGCGGTACAAAAGGGGGTGGTGATGGACGGAGCATCAGAACCAATCAAACACTCACACCCAGTCAACAGATCTGGGTTTGATCCATCACCATTCTTTAGCCCACTCTGCCACCCCATTTCAGACATGGCCATATGCAAATCAGTCTGACCCTGTGCCTCATGGGAACAGTCCAGCCCGAACTGCCAAGCCATGCCTTCCCTGGACCGGAAACAAGTTTCCTAGGACCGGTTTCTGGCATTTCAGCCATCTTCAGCCAGGCTTGCTTAAATCCAGTGGCAAAGTAAGCATGGGACTCACGTCTGAGCATACCCTGCCAACTTATGGCAAACAAAGCGGTACAAAAGGGGGTGGTGATGGACGGAGCATCAGAACCTATCAAACACTCACACCCAGTCAACAGATCTGGGTTTGATCCATCACCGTTCTTTACCCCACTCTGCAACCCCAGTTCAGAAATGGCATATGCAAATCAGTCTGACCCTGTGCCTCATGGGAACAGTCCAGCCCGAACTGCCAAGCCATGCCTTCCCTGGACCGGAAACAAGCTTCCTAGGACCGGTTTCTGGCATTTCAGCCGTCTTCAGCCAGGCTTGCTTGAATCCAGTGGCAAAGTGACTAAGGGACTCACGTCTGAGCATACCCTGCAAATTATGGCAAACAAAGCGGTACAAAAGGGGGTATTGATGGACGGAGCATCAGAACCAATCAAACACTCACACCCACTCAACAGATCTGGGTTTGATCCATCACTGTTCTTTAGCCCACTCTGCCACCCCAGTTCAGACATGGCCATATGCAAATCAGTCTGACCCTGTGCCTCATGGGAACAGTCCAGCCCGAACTGCCAAGCCATGCCTTCCCTGGACCGGAAACAAGTTTCCTAGGACCGGTTTCTGGCATTTCAGCCGTCTTCAGCCAGGCTTGCTTAAATCCAGTGGCAAAGTAAGCATGGGACTCACGTCTGAGCATACCCTGCCAACTTATGGCAAACAAAGCGGTACAAAAGGGGGTGGTGATGGACGGAGCATCAGAACCAATCAAACACTCACACCCAGTCAACAGATCTGGGTTTGATCCATCACCGTTCTTTACCCCACTCTGCAACCCCAGTTCAGAAATGGCATATGCAAATCAGTCTGACCCTGTGCCTCATGGGAACAGTCCAGCCCGAACTGCCAAGCCATGCCTTCCCTGGACCGGAAACAAGCTTCCTAGGACCGGTTTCTGGCATTTCAGCCGTCTTCAGCCAGGCTTGCTTGAATCCAGTGGCAAAGTGACTAAGGGACTCACGTCTGAGCATACCCTGCAAATTATGGCGAACAAAGCGGTACAAAAGGGGGTAGTGATGGACGGAGCATCAGAACCAATCAAACACTCACACTCAGTCAACAGATCTGGGTTTGATCCATCACCGTTCTTTAGCCCACTCTGCCACCCCAGTTCAGACATGGCCATATGCAAATCAGCCTGACCCTGTGCCTCATGGGAACAGTCCAGCCCGAACTGGCAAGCCATGCCTTCCTTGGACCGGAAACAGGCCCCCTAGGAACGGTTTCTGGCATTTCAGCCGTCTTCAGGCAGGCTTGCTTGAATCCAGTGGCAAAGTGAGCAAGGGACTCACGTCTGAGCATACCCTACCAACTTATGGCGAACAAAGCGGTACAAAAGGGGATGGTGATGGACGGAGCATCAGAACCAATGAAACACTCACACCCAGTCAACAGATCTGGGTTTGATCCATCACCATTCTTTAGCCCACTCTGCCACCCCAGTTCAGACATGGCCATATGCAAATCAGTCTGACCCTGTGCCTCATGGGAACAGTCCAGCCCGAACTGCCAAGCCATGCCTTCCCTGGACCGGAAACAAGCTTCCTAGTACCGGTTTCTGGCATTTCAGCCGTTTTCAGCTAGGCTTGCTTGAATCCAGTGGCAAAGTGAGGAAGGGACTCACGTCTGAGCATACCCTGCCAACTTATGGCAAACAAAGCGGTACAAAAGGGGGTGGTGATGGACGGAGCATCAGAACCAATGAAACACTCACACTCAGTCAACAGATCTGGGTTTGATCCATCACCATTCTTTAGCCCACTCTGCCACCCCATTTCAGACATGGCCATATGCAAATCAGTCTGACCCTGTGCCTCATGGGAACAGTCCAGCCCGAACTGCCAAGCCATGCCTTCCCTGGACCGTAAACAAGCTTCCTAGGACCGGTTTCTGGCATTTCAGCCGTCTTCAGCCAGGCTTGCTTGAATCCAGTGGCAAAGTGAGCAAGGGACTCACGTCTGAGCATACCCTGCCAACTTATGGCGAACAAAGCGGTACAAAAGGGGGTGGTGATGGATGGAGCATCAGAACCAATCAAACACTCATACCCAGTCAACAGATCTGGGTTTGATCCATCACCGTTCTTTAGCCCACTCTGCTACCCCAGTTCAGACATGGCCATAAGCAAATCAGTCTGACCCTGTGCCTCATGGGAACAGTCCAGCCCGAACTGCCAAGCCATGCCTTCCCTGGACCGGAAACAAGCTTCCTAGTACCGGTTTCTGGCATTTCAGCAGTTTTCAGCCAGGCTTGCTTGAATCCAGTGGCAAAGTGAGGAAGGGACTCACGTCTGAGCATACCCTGCCAACTTATGGCAAACAAAGCGGTACAAAAGGGGGTGGTGATGGACGGAGCATCAGAACCAATCAAACACTCACACCCAGTCAGCAGATCTGGGTTTGATCCATCACCATTCTTTAGCCCACTCTGCCACCCCATTTCAGACATGGCCATTTGCAAATCAGTCTGACCCTGTGCCTCATGGGAACAGTCCAGCCCGAACTGCCAAGCCATGCCTTCCCTGGACCGGAAACAAGTTTCCTAGGACCGGTTTCTGGCATTTCAGCCGTCTTCAGCCAGGCTTGCTTAAATCCAGTGGCAAAGTGAGCATGGGACTCACGTCTGAACATACCCTGCCAACTTATGGCAAACAAAGCGGTACAAAAGGGGGTGGTGATGGACGGAGCATCAGAACCAAACAAACACTCATACCCAGTCAACAGATCTGGGTTTGATCCATCACCGTTCTTTAGCCCACTCTGCCACCCCAGTTCAGACATGGCCATATGCAAATCAGTCTGACCCTGTGCCTCATGGGAACAGTCCAGCCCGAACTGCCAAGCTATGCCTTCCCTGGACTGGAAACAAGCCCCCTAGGACCGGTTTCTGGCATTTCAGCCGTCTTCAGCCAGGCTTGCTTGAATCCAGTGGCAAAGTGAGCAAGGGACTCACGTCTGAGCATACCCTACCAACTTATGGCGAACAAAGCGGTACAAAAGGGGGTGGTGATGGACGGAGCATCAGAACCAATCAAACACTCACACCCAGTCAACAGATCTGGGTTTGATCCATCACCGTTCTTTACCCCACTCTGCAACCCCAGTTCAGAAATGGCATATGCAAATCAGTCTGACCCTGTGCCTCATGGGAACAGTCCAGCCCGAACTGCCAAGCCATGCCTTCCCTGGACCGGAAACAAGCTTCCTAGGACCGGTTTCTGGCATTTCAGCCGTCTTCAGCCAGGCTTGCTTGAATCCAGTGGCAAAGTGACTAAGGGACTCACGTCTGAGCATACCCTGCAAATTATGGCGAACAAAGCGGTACAAAAGGGGGTAGTGATGGACGGAGCATCAGAACCAATCAAACACTCACACTCAGTCAACAGATCTGGGTTTGATCCATCACCGTTCTTTAGCCCACTCTGCCACCCCAGTTCAGACATGGCCATATGCAAATCAGCCTGACCCTGTGCCTCATGGGAACAGTCCAGCCCGAACTGGCAAGCCATGCCTTCCTTGGACCGGAAACAGGCCCCCTAGGAACGGTTTCTGGCATTTCAGCCGTCTTCAGCCAGGCTTGCTTGAATCCAGTGGCAAAGTGAGCAAGGGACTCACGTCTGAGCATACCCTACCAACTTATGGCGAACAAAGCGGTACAAAAGGGGATGGTGATGGACGGAGCATCAGAACCAATGAAACACTCACACCCAGTCAACAGATCTGGGTTTGATCCATCACCATTCTTTAGCCCACTCTGCCACCCCAGTTCAGACATGGCCATATGCAAATCAGTCTGACCCTGTGCCTCATGGGAACAGTCCAGCCCGAACTGCCAAGCCATGCCTTCCCTGGACCGGAAACAAGCTTCCTAGTACCGGTTTCTGGCATTTCAGCCGTTTTCAGCCAGGCTTGCTTGAATCCAGTGGCAAAGTGAGGAAGGGACTCACGTCTGAGCATACCCTGCCAACTTATGGCAAACAAAGCGGTACAAAAGGGGGTGGTGATGGACGGAGCATCAGAACCAATAAAACACTCACACTCAGTCAACAGATCTGGGTTTGATCCATCACCATTCTTTAGCCCACTCTGCCACCCCATTTCAGACATGGCCATATGCAAATCAGTCTGACCCTGTGCCTCATGGGAACAGTCCAGCCCGAACTGCCAAGCCATGCCTTCCCTGGACCGTAAACAAGCTTCCTAGGACCGGTTTCTGGCATTTCAGCCGTCTTCAGCCAGGCTTGCTTGAATCCAGTGGCAAAGTGAGCAAGGGACTCACGTCTGAGCATACCCTGCCAACTTATGGCGAACAAAGCGGTACAAAAGGGGGTGGTGATGGATGGAGCATCAGAACCAATCAAACACTCATACCCAGTCAACAGATCTGGGTTTGATCCATCACCGTTCTTTAGCCCACTCTGCTACCCCAGTTCAGACATGGCCATATGCAAATCAGTCTGACCCTGTGCCTCATGGGAACAGTCCAGCCCGAACTGCCAAGCCATGCCTTCCCTGGACCGGAAACAAGCTTCCTAGTACCGGTTTCTGGCATTTCAGCAGTTTTCAGCCAGGCTTGCTTGAATCCAGTGGCAAAGTGAGGAAGGGACTCACGTCTGAGCATACCCTGCCAACTTATGGCAAACAAAGCGGTACAAAAGGGGGTGGTGATGGACGGAGCATCAGAACCAATCAAACACTCACACCCAGTCAGCAGATCTGGGTTTGATCCATCACCATTCTTTAGCCCACTCTGCCACCCCATTTCAGACATGGCCATTTGCAAATCAGTCTGACCCTGTGCCTCATGGGAACAGTCCAGCCCGAACTGCCAAGCCATGCCTTCCCTGGACCGGAAACAAGTTTCCTAGGACCGGTTTCTGGCATTTCAGCCGTCTTCAGCCAGGCTTGCTTAAATCCAGTGGCAAAGTGAGCATGGGACTCACGTCTGAACATACCCTGCCAACTTATGGCAAACAAAGCGGTACAAAAGGGGGTGGTGATGGACGGAGCATCAGAACCAAACAAACACTCATACCCAGTCAACAGATCTGGGTTTGATCCATCACCGTTCTTTAGCCCACTCTGCCACCCCAGTTCAGACATGGCCATATGCAAATCAGTCTGACCCTGTGCCTCATGGGAACAGTCCAGCCCGAACTGCCAAGCTATGCCTTCCCTGGACTGGAAACAAGCCCCCTAGGACCGGTTTCTGGCATTTCAGCCGTCTTCAGCCAGGCTTGCTTGAATCCAGTGGCAAAGTGAGCAAGGGACTCACGTCTGAGCATACCCTACCAACTTATGGCGAACAAAGCGGTACAAAAGGGGATGGTGATGGACGGAGCATCAAAACCAATGAATCACTCACACCCAGTCAACAGATCTGGGTTTGATACATCACCGTTCTTTAGCCCACTCTGCCACCCCAGTTCAGACATGGCCATATGCAAATCAGTCTGACTCTGTGCCTCATGGGAACAGTCCAGCCCGAACTGCCAAGCCATGCCTTCCCTGGACCGGAAACAAGCTTCCTAGGACCAGTTTCTGGCATTTCAGCCGTCTTCGGCCACGCTTGCTTGAATCCAGTGGTAAAGTGAGCAAGGGACTCACGTCTGAGCATACCCTGCCAGCTTATGGCGAACAAAGCGGTACAAAAGGGGGTGGCGATGGATGGAGCGTCAGAACCAATCAAACACTCACACCCAGTCAACAGATCTGGGCTTGATCCATCACCGTTCTTTAGCCCACTCTGCCACCCCAGTTCAGACATGGCCATATGCAAATCAGTCTGACCCTGTGCCTCATGGGAACAGTCCAGCCCGAACTGCCAAGCCATGCCTTCCCTGGACCGGAAACAAGCTTCCTAGTACCGGTTCTGGCATTTCAGCCATTTTCAGCCAGGCTTGCTTGAATCCAGTGGCAAAGTGAGGAAGGGGCTCACGTCTGAGCATACCCTGCCAACTTATGGCAAACAAAGCGGTACAAAAGGGGGTGGTGATGGACGGAGCATCAGAACCAATCAAACACTCATACCCAGTCAACAGATCTGGGTTTGATCCATCACCGTTCTTTAGCCCACTCTGCCACCCCAGTTCAGACATGGCCATATGCAAATCAGTCTGACCCTGTGCCTCATGGGAACAGTCCAGCCCGAACTGCCAAGCTATGCCTTCCCTGGACTGGAAACAAGCTTCCTAGGAACGGTTTCTGGCATTTCAGCCGTCTTCAGCCAGGCTTGCTTAAATCCAGTGGCAAAGTGAGCATGGGACTCACGTCTGAACATACCCTGCCAACTTATGGCAAACAAAGCGGTACAAAAGGGGGTGGTGATGGACGGAGCATCAGAACCAATCAAACACTCATACCCAGTCAACAGATCTGGGTTTGATCCATCACCGTTCTTTAGCCCACTCTGCCACCCCAGTTCAGACATGGCCATATGCAAATCAGTCTGACCCTGTGCCTCATGGGAACAGTCCAGCCCGAACTGCCAAGCTATGCCTTCCCTGGACTGGAAACAAGCTTCCTAGGAACGGTTTCTGGCATTTCAGCCGTCTTCAGCCAGGCTTGCTTAAATCCAGTGGCAAAGTAAGCATGGGACTCACGTCTGAGCATACCCTGCCAACTTATGGCAAACAAAGCGGTACAAAAGGGGGTGGTGATGGACGGAGCATCAGAACCAATCAAACACTCACACCCAGTCAACAGATCTGGGTTTGATCCATCACCGTTCTTTACCCCACTCTGCCACCCCAGTTCAGAAATGGTATATGCAAATCAGTCTGACCCTGTGCCTCATGGGAACAGTCCAGCCCGAACTGCCAAGCCATGCCTTCCCTGGACCGGAAACAAGCTTCCTAGGATTAGTTTCTGGCATTTCAGCCGTCTTCAGCCAGGCTTGCTTGAATCCAGTGGCAAAGTGACTAAGGGACTCACGTCTGAGCATACCCTGCAACTTATGGCGAACAAAGTGGTACAAAAGGGGGTAGTGATGGACGGAGCATCAGAACCAATCAAACACTCACACCCACTCAACAGATCTGGGTTTGATCCATCACTGTTCTTTAGCCCACTCTGCCACCCCAGTTCAGACATGGCCATATGCAAATCAGTCTGACCCTGTGCCTCATGGGAACAGTCCAGCCCGAACTGCCAAGCCATGCCTTCCCTGGACCGGAAACAAGCTTCCTAGGACCGGTTTCTGGCATTTCAGCTGTCTTCAGCCAGGCTTGCTTGAATCCAGTGGCAAAGTGAGCAAGGGACTCACGTCTGAGCATACCCTGCCAACTTATGGCGAACAAAGCAGTACAAAAGGGGGTGGTGATGGACGGAGCATCAGAACCAATCAAACACTCACACTCAGTCAACAGATCTGGGTTTGATCCATCACCGTTCTTTAGCCCGCTCTGCCACCCCAGTTCAGACATGGCCATATGCAAATCAGCCTGACCCTGTGCCTCATGGGAACAGTCCAGCCCGAACTGGCAAGCCATGCCTTCCTTGGACCGGAAACAAGCCCCCTAGGAACGGTTTCTGGCATTTCAGCCGTCTTCAGCCAGGCTTGCTAGAATCCAGTGGCAAAGTGAGCAAGGGACTCACGTCTGAGCATACCCAACCAACTTATGGCGAACAAAGCGGTACAAAAGGGGATGGTGATTGACGGAGCATCAGAACCAATGAAACACTCACACCCAGTCAACAGATCTGGGTTTGATCCATCACCGTTCTTTAGCCCACTCTGCCACCCCAGTTCAGACATGGCCATATGCAAATCAGTCTGACTCTGTGCCTCATGGGAACAGTCCAGCCCGAACTGCCAAGCCATGCCTTCCCTGGACCGGAAACAAGCTTCCTAGGACCGGTTTCTTTCATTTCAGCCGTCTTCGGCCAGGCTTGCTTGAATCCAGTGGTAAAGTGAGAAAGGGACTCACGTCTGAGCATACCCTGCCAGCTTATGGCGAACAAAGCGGTACAAAAGGGGGTGGCGATGGATGGAGCGTCAGAACCAATCAAACACTCACACCCAGTCAACAGATCTGGGCTTGATCCATCACCGTTCTTTGGCCCACTCTGCCACCCCAGTTCAGACATGGCCATATGCAAATCAGTCTGACCCTGTGCCTCATGGGAACAGTCCATCCCGAACTGCCAAGCCATGCCTTCCCTGGACCGGAAACAAGCTTCCTAGGACCGGTTTCTGGCATTTCAGCCGTCTTCAGCCAGGCTTGCTTGAATCCAGTGGCAAAGTGAGCAAGGGACTCATGTCTGAGCATACTATGCCAACTTATGGCGAACAAAGAGGTACAAAAGGGGGTGGTGATGGACGGAGCATCAGAACCAATCAAACACTCACACCCAGTCAACAGATCTGGGTTTGATCCATCACCGTTCTTTAGCCCACTCTGCTACCCCAGTTCAGACATAGCCATATGCAAATCAGTCTGACCCTGTGCCTCATGGGAACAGTCCAGCCCGAACTGCCAAGCCATGCCTTCCCTGGACCGGAAACAAGCTTCCTAGTACCGGTTTCTGGCATTTCAGCCGTTTTCAGCCAGGCTTGCTTGAATCCAGTGGCAAAGTGAGGAAGGGACTCACGTCTGAGCATACCCTGCCAACTTATGGCAAACAAAGCGGTACAAAAGGGGGTGGTGATGGACGGAGCATCAGAACCAATCAAACACTCACACCCAGTCAACAGATCTGGGCTTGATCCATCACCGTTCTTTAGCCCACTCTGCCACCCCAGTTCAGACATGGCCATATGCAAATCAGTCTGACCCTGTGCCTCATGGGAACAGTCCAGCCCGAACTGCCAAGCCATGCCTTCCCTGGACCGGAAACAAGCTTCCTAGTACCGGTTCTGGCATTTCAGCCATTTTCAGCCAGGCTTGCTTGAATCCAGTGGCAAAGTGAGGAAGGGACTCACGTCTGAGCATACCCTGCCAACTTATGGCAAACAAAGCGGTACAAAAGGGGGTGGTGATGGACGGAGCATCAGAACCAATCAAACACTCATACCCAGTCAACAGATCTGGGTTTGATCCATCACCGTTCTTTAGCCCACTCTGCCACCCCAGTTCAGACATGGCCATATGCAAATCAGTCTGACCCTGTGCCTCATGGGAACAGTCCAACGCGAACTGCCAAGCTATGCCTTCCCTGGACTGGAAACAAGCTTCCTAGGAACGGTTTCTGGCATTTCAGCCGTCTTCAGCCAGGCTTGCTTAAATCCAGTGGCAAAGTGAGCAAGGGACTCACGTCTGAGCATACTATGCCAACTTATGGCGAACAAAGCGGTACAAAAGGGGGTGGTGATGGACGGAGCATCAGAACCAATCAAACACTCACACCCAGTCAACAGATCTGGGTTTGATCCATCACCGTTCTTTAGCCCACTCTGCTACCCCAGTTCAGACATAGCCATATGCAAATCAGTCTGACCCTGTGCCTCATGGGAACAGTCCAGCCCGAACTGCCAAGCCATGCCTTCCCTGGACCGGAAACAAGCTTCCTAGTACCGGTTTCTGGCATTTCAGCCGTTTTCAGCCAGGCTTGCTTGAATCCAGTGGCAAAGTGAGGAAGGGACTCACGTCTGAGCATACCCTGCCAACTTATGGCAAACAAAGCGGTACAAAAGGGGGTGGTGATGGACGGAGCATCAGAACCAATCAAACACTCACACTCAGTCAACAGATCTGGGTTTGATCCATCACCGTTCTTTAGCCCACTCTGCCACCCCAGTTCAGACATGGCCATATGCAAATCAGCCTGACCCTGTGCCTCATGGGAACAGTCCAGCCCGAACTGGCAAGCCATGCCTTCCTTGGACCGGAAACAAGCCCCCTAGGAACGGTTTCTGGCATTTCAGCCGTCTTCAGCCAGGCTTGCTTGAATCCAGTGGCAAAGTGAGCAAGGGACTCACGTCTGAGCATACCCTACCAACTTATGGCGAACAAAGCGGTACAAAAGGGGATGGTGATGGACGGAGCATCAAAACCAATGAAACACTCACACTCAGTCAACAGATCTGGGTTTGATCCATCACCGTTCTTTAGCCCACTCTGCCACCCCAGTTCAGACATGGCCATATGCAAATCAGTCTGACTCTGTGCCTCATGGGAACAGTCCAGCCCGAACTGCCAAGCCATGCCTACCCTGGACCGGAAACAAGCTTCCTAGGACCGGTTTCTGGCATTTCAGCCGTCTTCGGCCAGGCTTGCTTGAATCCAGTGGTAAAGTGAGCAAGGGACTCATGTCTGAGCATACTATGCCAACTTATGGTGAACAAAGCGGTACAAAAGGGGGTGGTGATGGACGGAGCATCAGAACCAATCAAACACTCACACCCAGTCAACAGATCTGGGTTTGATCCATCACCGTTCTTTAGCCCACTCTGCTACCCCAGTTCAGACATGGCCATATGCAAATCAGTCTGACCCTGTGCCTCATGGGAACAGTCCAGCCCGAACTGCCAAGCCATGCCTTCCCTGGACCGGAAACAAGCTTCCTAGTACCGGTTTCTGGCATTTCAGCCGTTTTCAGCCAGGCTTGCTTGAATCCAGTGGCAAAGTGAGGAAGGGACTCACGTCTGAGCATACCCTGCCAACTTATGGTAAACAAAGCGGTACAAAAGGGGGTGGTGATGGACGGAGCATCAGAACCAATCAAACACTCACACTCAGTCAACAGATCTGGGTTTGATCCATCACCGTTCTTTAGCCCACTCTGCCACCCCAGTTCAGACATGGCCATATGCAAATCAGCCTGACCCTGTGCCTCATGGGAACAGTCCAGCCCGATCTGGCAAGCCATGCCTTCCTTGGACCGGAAACAAGCCCCCTAGGAACGGTTTCTGGCATTTCAGCCGTCTTCAGCCAGGCTTGCTTGAATCCAGTGGCAAAGTGAGCAAGGGACTCACGTCTGAGCATACCCTACCAACTTATGGCGAACAAAGCGGTACAAAAGGGGATGGTGATGGACGGAGCATCAAAACCAATGAAACACTCACACCCAGTCAACAGATCTGGGTTTGATCCATCACCGTTCTTTAGCCCACTCTGCCATCCCAGTTCAGACATGGCCATATGCAAATCAGTCTGACTCTGTGCCTCATGGGAACAGTCCAGCCCGAACTGCCAAGCCATGCCTTCCCTGGACCGGAAACAAGCTTCCTAGGACCAGTTTCTGGCATTTCAGCCGTCTTCGGCCACGCTTGCTTGAATCCAGTGGTAAAGTGAGCAAGGGACTCACGTCTGAGCATACCCTGCCAGCTTATGGCGAACAAAGCGGTACAAAAGGGGGTGGCGATGGATGGAGCGTCAGAACCAATCAAACACTCACACCCAGTCAACAGATCTGGGCTTGATCCATCACCGTTCTTTAGCCCACTCTGCCACCCCAGTTCAGACATGGCCATATGCAAATCAGTCTGACCCTGTGCCTCATGGGAACAGTCCAGCCCGAACTGCCAAGCCATGCCTTCCCTGGACCGGAAACAAGCTTCCTAGTACCGGTTCTGGCATTTCAGCCATTTTCAGCCAGGCTTGCTTGAATCCAGTGGCAAAGTGAGGAAGGGGCTCACGTCTGAGCATACCCTGCCAACTTATGGCAAACAAAGCGGTACAAAAGGGGGTGGTGATGGACGGAGCATCAGAACCAATCAAACACTCATACCCAGTCAACAGATCTGGGTTTGATCCATCACCGTTCTTTAGCCCACTCTGCCACCCCAGTTCAGACATGGCCATATGCAAATCAGTCTGACCCTGTGCCTCATGGGAACAGTCCAGCCCGAACTGCCAAGCTATGCCTTCCCTGGACTGGAAACAAGCTTCCTAGGAACGGTTTCTGGCATTTCAGCCGTCTTCAGCCAGGCTTGCTTAAATCCAGTGGCAAAGTAAGCATGGGACTCACGTCTGAGCATACCCTGCCAACTTATGGCAAACAAAGCGGTACAAAAGGGGGTGGTGATGGACGGAGCATCAGAACCAATCAAACACTCACACCCAGTCAACAGATCTGGGTTTGATCCATCACCGTTCTTTACCCCACTCTGCCACCCCAGTTCAGAAATGGTATATGCAAATCAGTCTGACCCTGTGCCTCATGGGAACAGTCCAGCCCGAACTGCCAAGCCATGCCTTCCCTGGACCGGAAACAAGCTTCCTAGGATTAGTTTCTGGCATTTCAGCCGTCTTCAGCCAGGCTTGCTTGAATCCAGTGGCAAAGTGACTAAGGGACTCACGTCTGAGCATACCCTGCAACTTATGGCGAACAAAGTGGTACAAAAGGGGGTAGTGATGGACGGAGCATCAGAACCAATCAAACACTCACACCCACTCAACAGATCTGGGTTTGATCCATCACTGTTCTTTAGCCCACTCTGCCACCCCAGTTCAGACATGGCCATATGCAAATCAGTCTGACCCTGTGCCTCATGGGAACAGTCCAGCCCGAACTGCCAAGCCATGCCTTCCCTGGACCGGAAACAAGCTTCCTAGGACCGGTTTCTGGCATTTCAGCTGTCTTCAGCCAGGCTTGCTTGAATCCAGTGGCAAAGTGAGCAAGGGACTCACGTCTGAGCATACCCTGCCAACTTATGGCGAACACAGCAGTACAAAAGGGGGTGGTGATGGACGGAGCATCAGAACCAATCAAACACTCACACTCAGTCAACAGATCTGGGTTTGATCCATCACCGTTCTTTAGCCCGCTCTGCCACCCCAGTTCAGACATGGCCATATGCAAATCAGCCTGACCCTGTGCCTCATGGGAACAGTCCAGCCCGAACTGGCAAGCCATGCCTTCCTTGGACCGGAAACAAGCCCCCTAGGAACGGTTTCTGGCATTTCAGCCGTCTTCAGCCAGGCTTGCTAGAATCCAGTGGCAAAGTGAGCAAGGGACTCACGTCTGAGCATACCCAACCAACTTATGGCGAACAAAGCGGTACAAAAGGGGATGGTGATTGACGGAGCATCAGAACCAATGAAACACTCACACCCAGTCAACAGATCTGGGTTTGATCCATCACCGTTCTTTAGCCCACTCTGCCACCCCAGTTCAGACATGGCCATATGCAAATCAGTCTGACTCTGTGCCTCATGGGAACAGTCCAGCCCGAACTGCCAAGCCATGCCTTCCCTGGACCGGAAACAAGCTTCCTAGGACCGGTTTCTGGCATTTCAGCCGTCTTCGGCCAGGCTTGCTTGAATCCAGTGGTAAAGTGAGAAAGGGACTCACGTCTGAGCATACCCTGCCAGCTTATGGCGAACAAAGCGGTACAAAAGGGGGTGGCGATGGATGGAGCGTCAGAACCAATCAAACACTCACACCCAGTCAACAGATCTGGGCTTGATCCATCACCGTTCTTTGGCCCACTCTGCCACCCCAGTTCAGACATGGCCATATGCAAATCAGTCTGACCCTGTGCCTCATGGGAACAGTCCATCCCGAACTGCCAAGCCATGCCTTCCCTGGACCGGAAACAAGCTTCCTAGGACCGGTTTCTGGCATTTCAGCCGTCTTCAGCCAGGCTTGCTTGAATCCAGTGGCAAAGTGAGCAAGGGACTCATGTCTGAGCATACTATGCCAACTTATGGCGAACAAAGAGGTACAAAAGGGGGTGGTGATGGACGGAGCATCAGAACCAATCAAACACTCACACCCAGTCAACAGATCTGGGTTTGATCCATCACCGTTCTTTAGCCCACTCTGCTACCCCAGTTCAGACATAGCCATATGCAAATCAGTCTGACCCTGTGCCTCATGGGAACAGTCCAGCCCGAACTGCCAAGCCATGCCTTCCCTGGACCGGAAACAAGCTTCCTAGTACCGGTTTCTGGCATTTCAGCCGTTTTCAGCCAGGCTTGCTTGAATCCAGTGGCAAAGTGAGGAAGGGACTCACGTCTGAGCATACCCTGCCAACTTATGGCAAACAAAGCGGTACAAAAGGGGGTGGTGATGGACGGAGCATCAGAACCAATCAAACACTCACACCCAGTCAACAGATCTGGGCTTGATCCATCACCGTTCTTTAGCCCACTCTGCCACCCCAGTTCAGACATGGCCATATGCAAATCAGTCTGACCCTGTGCCTCATGGGAACAGTCCAGCCCGAACTGCCAAGCCATGCCTTCCCTGGACCGGAAACAAGCTTCCTAGTACCGGTTCTGGCATTTCAGCCATTTTCAGCCAGGCTTGCTTGAATCCAGTGGCAAAGTGAGGAAGGGACTCACGTCTGAGCATACCCTGCCAACTTATGGCAAACAAAGCGGTACAAAAGGGGGTGGTGATGGACGGAGCATCAGAACCAATCAAACACTCATACCCAGTCAACAGATCTGGGTTTGATCCATCACCGTTCTTTAGCCCACTCTGCCACCCCAGTTCAGACATGGCCATATGCAAATCAGTCTGACCCTGTGCCTCATGGGAACAGTCCAACGCGAACTGCCAAGCTATGCCTTCCCTGGACTGGAAACAAGCTTCCTAGGAACGGTTTCTGGCATTTCAGCCGTCTTCAGCCAGGCTTGCTTAAATCCAGTGGCAAAGTGAGCAAGGGACTCACGTCTGAGCATACTATGCCAACTTATGGCGAACAAAGCGGTACAAAAGGGGGTGGTGATGGACGGAGCATCAGAACCAATCAAACACTCACACCCAGTCAACAGATCTGGGTTTGATCCATCACCGTTCTTTAGCCCACTCTGCTACCCCAGTTCAGACATAGCCATATGCAAATCAGTCTGACCCTGTGCCTCATGGGAACAGTCCAGCCCGAACTGCCAAGCCATGCCTTCCCTGGACCGGAAACAAGCTTCCTAGTACCGGTTTCTGGCATTTCAGCCGTTTTCAGCCAGGCTTGCTTGAATCCAGTGGCAAAGTGAGGAAGGGACTCACGTCTGAGCATACCCTGCCAACTTATGGCAAACAAAGCGGTACAAAAGGGGGTGGTGATGGACGGAGCATCAGAACCAATCAAACACTCACACTCAGTCAACAGATCTGGGTTTGATCCATCACCGTTCTTTAGCCCACTCTGCCACCCCAGTTCAGACATGGCCATATGCAAATCAGCCTGACCCTGTGCCTCATGGGAACAGTCCAGCCCGAACTGGCAAGCCATGCCTTCCTTGGACCGGAAACAAGCCCCCTAGGAACGGTTTCTGGCATTTCAGCCGTCTTCAGCCAGGCTTGCTTGAATCCAGTGGCAAAGTGAGCAAGGGACTCACGTCTGAGCATACCCTACCAACTTATGGCGAACAAAGCGGTACAAAAGGGGATGGTGATGGACGGAGCATCAAAACCAATGAAACACTCACACTCAGTCAACAGATCTGGGTTTGATCCATCACCGTTCTTTAGCCCACTCTGCCACCCCAGTTCAGACATGGCCATATGCAAATCAGTCTGACTCTGTGCCTCATGGGAACAGTCCAGCCCGAACTGCCAAGCCATGCCTACCCTGGACCGGAAACAAGCTTCCTAGGACCGGTTTCTGGCATTTCAGCCGTCTTCGGCCAGGCTTGCTTGAATCCAGTGGTAAAGTGAGCAAGGGACTCATGTCTGAGCATACTATGCCAACTTATGGTGAACAAAGCGGTACAAAAGGGGGTGGTGATGGACGGAGCATCAGAACCAATCAAACACTCACACCCAGTCAACAGATCTGGGTTTGATCCATCACCGTTCTTTAGCCCACTCTGCTACCCCAGTTCAGACATGGCCATATGCAAATCAGTCTGACCCTGTGCCTCATGGGAACAGTCCAGCCCGAACTGCCAAGCCATGCCTTCCCTGGACCGGAAACAAGCTTCCTAGTACCGGTTTCTGGCATTTCAGCCGTTTTCAGCCAGGCTTGCTTGAATCCAGTGGCAAAGTGAGGAAGGGACTCACGTCTGAGCATACCCTGCCAACTTATGGTAAACAAAGCGGTACAAAAGGGGGTGGTGATGGACGGAGCATCAGAACCAATCAAACACTCACACTCAGTCAACAGATCTGGGTTTGATCCATCACCGTTCTTTAGCCCACTCTGCCACCCCAGTTCAGACATGGCCATATGCAAATCAGCCTGACCCTGTGCCTCATGGGAACAGTCCAGCCCGATCTGGCAAGCCATGCCTTCCTTGGACCGGAAACAAGCCCCCTAGGAACGGTTTCTGGCATTTCAGCCGTCTTCAGCCAGGCTTGCTTGAATCCAGTGGCAAAGTGAGCAAGGGACTCACGTCTGAGCATACCCTACCAACTTATGGCGAACAAAGCGGTACAAAAGGGGATGGTGATGGACGGAGCATCAAAACCAATGAAACACTCACACCCAGTCAACAGATCTGGGTTTGATCCATCACCGTTCTTTAGCCCACTCTGCCATCCCAGTTCAGACATGGCCATATGCAAATCAGTCTGACTCTGTGCCTCATGGGAACAGTCCAGCCCGAACTGCCAAGCCATGCCTTCCCTGGACCGGAAGCAAGCTTCCTAGGACCGGTTTCTGGCATTTCAGCCGTCTTCGGCCAGGCTTGCTTGAATCCAGTGGTAAAGTGAGCAAGGGACTCACGTCTGAGCATACCCTGCCAGCTTATGGCGAACAAAGCGGTACAAAAGGGGGTGGCGATGGATGGAGCGTCAGAACCAATCAAACACTCACACCCAGTCAACAGATCTAGGCTTGATCCATCACCGTTCTTTAGCCCACTCTGCCACCCCAGTTCAGACATGGCCATATGCAAATCAGTCTGACCCTGTGCCTCATGGGAACAGTCCAGCCCGAACTGCCAAGCCATGCCTTCCCTGGACCGGAAACCAGCTTCCTAGTACCGGTTTCTGGCATTTCAGCCGTTTTCAGCCAGGCTTGCTTGAATCCAGTGGCAAAGTGAGGAAGGGACTCACGTCTGAGCATACCCTGCCAACTTATGGCAAACAAAGCGGTACAAAAGGGGGTGGTGATGGACGGAGCATCAGAACCAATCAAACACTCACACCCAGTCAACAGATCTGGGTTTGATCCATCACCATTCTTTAGCCCACTCTGCCACCCCATTTCAGACATGGCCATATGCAAATCAGTCTGACCCTGTGCCTCATGGGAACAGTCCAGCCGAACTGCCAAGCCATGCCTTCCCTGGACCGGAAACAAGTTTCCTAGGACCGGTTTCTGGCATTTCAGCCGTCTTCAGCCAGGCTTGCTTAAATCCAGTGGCAAAGTAAGCATGGGACTCACGTCTGAGCATACCCTGCCAACTTATGGCAAACAAAGCGGTACAAAAGGGGGTGGTGATGGACGGAGCATCAGAACCAATCAAACACTCACACCCAGTCAACAGATCTGGGTTTGATCCATCACCGTTCTTTACCCCACTCTGCAACCCCAGTTCAGAAATGGCATATGCAAATCAGTCTGACCCTGTGCCTCATGGGAACAGTCCAGCCCGAACTGCCAAGCCATGCCTTCCCTGGACCGGAAACAAGCTTCCTAGGACCGGTTTCTGGCATTTCAGCCGTCTTCAGCCAGGCTTGCTTGAATCCAGTGGCAAAGTGACTAAGGGACTCACGTCTGAGCATACCCTGCAAATTATGGCGAACAAAGCGGTACAAAAGGGGGTAGTGATGGACGGAGCATCAGAACCAATCAAACACTCACACCCACTCAACAGATCTGGGTTTGATCCATCACTGTTCTTTAGCCCACTCTGCCACCCCAGTTCAGACATGGCCATATGCAAATCAGTCTGACCCTGTGCCTCATGGGAACAGTCCAGCCCGAACTGCCAAGCCATGCCTTCCCTGGACCGGAAACAAGCTTCCTAGGACCGGTTTCTGGCATTTCAGCTGTCTTCAGCCAGGCTTGCTTGAATCCAGTGGCAAAGTGAGCAAGGGACTCACGTCTGAGCATACCCTGCCAACTTATGGCGAACAAAGCGGTACAAAAGGGGGTGGTGATGGACGGAGCATCAGAACCAATCAAACACTCACACTCAGTCAACAGATCTGGGTTTGATCCATCACCGTTCTTTAGCCCACTCTGCCACCCCAGTTCAGACATGGCCATATGCAAATCAGCCTGACCCCGTGCCTCATGGGAACAGTCCAGCCCGAACTGGCAAGCCATGCCTTCCTTGGACCGGAAACAAGCCCCCTAGGAACGGTTTCTGGCATTTCAGCCGTCTTCAGCCAGGCTTGCTTGAATCCAGTGGCAAAGTGAGCAAGGGACTCACGTCTGAGCATACCCTACCAACTTACGGCGAAGAAAGCGGTACAAAAGGGGATGGTGATGGACGGAGCATCAGAACCAATGAAACACTCACACCCAGTCAACAGATCTGGGTTTGATCCATCACCATTCTTTAGCCCACTCTGCCACCCCAGTTCAGACATGGCCATATGCAAATCAGTCTGACTCTGTGCCTCATGGGAACAGTCCAGCCCGAACTGCCAAGCCATGCTTTCCCTGGACCGGAAACAAGCTTCCTAGGACCGGTTTCTGGCATTTCAGCCGTCTTCAGCCAGGCTTGCTTGAATCCAGTGGCAAAGTGAGCAAGGGACTCATGTCTGAGCATACCCTACCAACTTATGGCGAACAAAGCGGTACAAAAGGGGATGGTGATGGACGGAGCATCAGAACCAATCAAACACTCACAATCAGTCAACAGATCTGGGTTTGATCCATCACCGTTCTTTAGCCCACTCTGCCACCCCAGTTCAGACATGGCCATATGCAAATCAGCCTGACCCTGTGCCTCATGGGAACAGTCCAGCCCGAACTGGCAAGCCATGCCTTCCTTGGACCGGAAACAAGCCCCCTAGGAACGGTTTCTGGCATTTCAGCCGTCTTCAGCCAGGCTTGCTTGAATCCAGTGGCAAAGTGAGCAAGGGACTCACGTCTGAGCATACCCTACCAACTTATGGCGAACAAAACGGTACAAAAGGGGATGGTGATGGACGGAGCATCAGAACCAATGAAACACTCACACCCAGTCAACAGATCTGGGTTTGATCCATCACCATTCTTTAGCCCACTCTGCCACCCCAGTTCAGACATGGCCATATGCAAATCAGTCTGACTCTGTGCCTCATGGGAACAGTCCAGCCCGAACTGCCAAGCCATGCCTTCCCAGGACCGGAAACAAGCTTCCTAGGACCGGTTTCTGGCATTTCAGCCGTCTTCGGATAGGCTTGCTTGAATCCAGTGGTAAAGTGAGAAAGGGACTCACGTCTGAGCATACCCTGCCAGCTTATGGCGAACAAAGCGGTACAAAAGGGGGTGGCGATGGATGGAGCGTCAGAACCAATCAAACACTCACACCCAGTCAACAGATCTGGGCTTGATCCATCACCGTTCTTTAGCCCACTCTGCCACCCCAGTTCAGACATGGCCATATGCAAATCAGTCTGACCCTGTGCCTCATGGGAACAGTCCATCCCGAACTGCCAAGCCATGCCTTCCCTGGACCGGAAACAAGCTTCCTAGGACCGGTTTCTGGCGTTTCAGCCGTCTTCAGCCAGGCTTGCTTGAATCCAGTGGCAAAGTGAGCAAGGGACTCATGTCTGAGCATACTATGCCAACTTATGGCGAACAAAGCGGTACAAAAGGGGGTGGTGATGGACGGAGCATCAGAACCAATCAAACACTCACACCCAGTCAACAGATCTGGGTTTGATCCATCACCGTTCTTTACCCCACTCTGCCACCCCAGTTCAGAAATGGTATATGCAAATCAGTCTGACCCTGTGCCTCATGGGAACAGTCCAGCCCGAACTGCCAAGCCATGCCTTCCCTGGACCGGAAACAAGCTTCCTAGGATTAGTTTCTGGCATTTCAGCCGTCTTCAGCCAGGCTTGCTTGAATCCAGTGGCAAAGTGACTAAGGGACTCACGTCTGAGCATACCCTGCAACTTATGGCGAACAAAGTGGTACAAAAGGGGGTAGTGATGGACGGAGCATCAGAACCAATCAAACACTCACACCCACTCAACAGATCTGGGTTTGATCCATCACTGTTCTTTAGCCCACTCTGCCACCCCAGTTCAGACATGGCCATATGCAAATCAGTCTGACCCTGTGCCTCATGGGAACAGTCCAGCCCGAACTGTCAAGCCATGCCTTCCCTGGACCGGAAACAAGCTTCCTAGGACCGGTTTCTGGCATTTCAGCTGTCTTCAGCCAGGCTTGCTTGAATCCAGTGGCAAAGTGAGCAAGGGACTCACGTCTGAGCATACCCTGCCAACTTATGGCGAACACAGCAGTACAAAAGGGGGTGGTGATGGACGGAGCATCAGAACCAATCAAACACTCACACTCAGTCAACAGATCTGGGTTTGATCCATCACCGTTCTTTAGCCCGCTCTGCCACCCCAGTTCAGACATGGCCATATGCAAATCAGCCTGACCCTGTGCCTCATGGGAACAGTCCAGCCCGAACTGGCAAGCCATGCCTTCCTTGGACCGGAAACAAGCCCCCTAGGAACGGTTTCTGGCATTTCAGCCGTCTTCAGCCAGGCTTGCTAGAATCCAGTGGCAAAGTGAGCAAGGGACTCACGTCTGAGCATACCCAACCAACTTATGGCGAACAAAGCGGTACAAAAGGGGATGGTGATTGACGGAGCATCAGAACCAATGAAACACTCACACCCAGTCAACAGATCTGGGTTTGATCCATCACCGTTCTTTAGCCCACTCTGCCACCCCAGTTCAGACATGGCCATATGCAAATCAGTCTGACTCTGTGCCTCATGGGAACAGTCCAGCCCGAACTGCCAAGCCATGCCTTCCCTGGACCGGAAACAAGCTTCCTAGGACCGGTTTCTGGCATTTCAGCCGTCTTCGGCCAGGCTTGCTTGAATCCAGTGGTAAAGTGAGAAAGGGACTCACGTCTGAGCATACCCTGCCAGCTTATGGCGAACAAAGCGGTACAAAAGGGGGTGGCGATGGATGGAGCGTCAGAACCAATCAAACACTCACACCCAGTCAACAGATCTGGGCTTGATCCATCACCGTTCTTTGGCCCACTCTGCCACCCCAGTTCAGACATGGCCATATGCAAATCAGTCTGACCCTGTGCCTCATGGGAACAGTCCATCCCGAACTGCCAAGCCATGCCTTCCCTGGACCGGAAACAAGCTTCCTAGGACCGGTTTCTGGCATTTCAGCCGTCTTCAGCCAGGCTTGCTTGAATCCAGTGGCAAAGTGAGCAAGGGACTCATGTCTGAGCATACTATGCCAACTTATGGCGAACAAAGAGGTACAAAAGGGGGTGGTGATGGACGGAGCATCAGAACCAATCAAACACTCACACCCAGTCAACAGATCTGGGTTTGATCCATCACCGTTCTTTAGCCCACTCTGCTACCCCAGTTCAGACATAGCCATATGCAAATCAGTCTGACCCTGTGCCTCATGGGAACAGTCCAGCCCGAACTGCCAAGCCATGCCTTCCCTGGACCGGAAACAAGCTTCCTAGTACCGGTTTCTGGCATTTCAGCCGTTTTCAGCCAGGCTTGCTTGAATCCAGTGGCAAAGTGAGGAAGGGACTCACGTCTGAGCATACCCTGCCAACTTATGGCAAACAAAGCGGTACAAAAGGGGGTGGTGATGGACGGAGCATCAGAACCAATCAAACACTCACACCCAGTCAACAGATCTGGGCTTGATCCATCACCGTTCTTTAGCCCACTCTGCCACCCCAGTTCAGACATGGCCATATGCAAATCAGTCTGACCCTGTGCCTCATGGGAACAGTCCAGCCCGAACTGCCAAGCCATGCCTTCCCTGGACCGGAAACAAGCTTCCTAGTACCGGTTCTGGCATTTCAGCCATTTTCAGCCAGGCTTGCTTGAATCCAGTGGCAAAGTGAGGAAGGGACTCACGTCTGAGCATACCCTGCCAACTTATGGCAAACAAAGCGGTACAAAAGGGGGTGGTGATGGACGGAGCATCAGAACCAATCAAACACTCATACCCAGTCAACAGATCTGGGTTTGATCCATCACCGTTCTTTAGCCCACTCTGCCACCCCAGTTCAGACATGGCCATATGCAAATCAGTCTGACCCTGTGCCTCATGGGAACAGTCCAACGCGAACTGCCAAGCTATGCCTTCCCTGGACTGGAAACAAGCTTCCTAGGAACGGTTTCTGGCATTTCAGCCGTCTTCAGCCAGGCTTGCTTAAATCCAGTGGCAAAGTGAGCAAGGGACTCACGTCTGAGCATACTATGCCAACTTATGGCGAACAAAGCGGTACAAAAGGGGGTGGTGATGGACGGAGCATCAGAACCAATCAAACACTCACACCCAGTCAACAGATCTGGGTTTGATCCATCACCGTTCTTTAGCCCACTCTGCTACCCCAGTTCAGACATAGCCATATGCAAATCAGTCTGACCCTGTGCCTCATGGGAACAGTCCAGCCCGAACTGCCAAGCCATGCCTTCCCTGGACCGGAAACAAGCTTCCTAGTACCGGTTTCTGGCATTTCAGCCGTTTTCAGCCAGGCTTGCTTGAATCCAGTGGCAAAGTGAGGAAGGGACTCACGTCTGAGCATACCCTGCCAACTTATGGCAAACAAAGCGGTACAAAAGGGGGTGGTGATGGACGGAGCATCAGAACCAATCAAACACTCACACTCAGTCAACAGATCTGGGTTTGATCCATCACCGTTCTTTAGCCCACTCTGCCACCCCAGTTCAGACATGGCCATATGCAAATCAGCCTGACCCTGTGCCTCATGGGAACAGTCCAGCCCGAACTGGCAAGCCATGCCTTCCTTGGACCGGAAACAAGCCCCCTAGGAACGGTTTCTGGCATTTCAGCCGTCTTCAGCCAGGCTTGCTTGAATCCAGTGGCAAAGTGAGCAAGGGACTCACGTCTGAGCATACCCTACCAACTTATGGCGAACAAAGCGGTACAAAAGGGGATGGTGATGGACGGAGCATCAAAACCAATGAAACACTCACACTCAGTCAACAGATCTGGGTTTGATCCATCACCGTTCTTTAGCCCACTCTGCCACCCCAGTTCAGACATGGCCATATGCAAATCAGTCTGACTCTGTGCCTCATGGGAACAGTCCAGCCCGAACTGCCAAGCCATGCCTACCCTGGACCGGAAACAAGCTTCCTAGGACCGGTTTCTGGCATTTCAGCCGTCTTCGGCCAGGCTTGCTTGAATCCAGTGGTAAAGTGAGCAAGGGACTCATGTCTGAGCATACTATGCCAACTTATGGTGAACAAAGCGGTACAAAAGGGGGTGGTGATGGACGGAGCATCAGAACCAATCAAACACTCACACCCAGTCAACAGATCTGGGTTTGATCCATCACCGTTCTTTAGCCCACTCTGCTACCCCAGTTCAGACATGGCCATATGCAAATCAGTCTGACTCTGTGCCTCATGGGAACAGTCCAGCCCGAACTGCCAAGCCATGCCTACCCTGGACCGGAAACAAGCTTCCTAGGACCGGTTTCTGGCATTTCAGCCGTCTTCGGCCAGGCTTGCTTGAATCCAGTGGTAAAGTGAGCAAGGGACTCATGTCTGAGCATACTATGCCAACTTATGGTGAACAAAGCGGTACAAAAGGGGGTGGTGATGGACGGAGCATCAGAACCAATCAAACACTCACACCCAGTCAACAGATCTGGGTTTGATCCATCACCGTTCTTTAGCCCACTCTGCTACCCCAGTTCAGACATGGCCATATGCAAATCAGTCTGACCCTGTGCCTCATGGGAACAGTCCAGCCCGAACTGCCAAGCCATGCCTTCCCTGGACCGGAAACAAGCTTCCTAGTACCGGTTTCTGGCATTTCAGCCGTTTTCAGCCAGGCTTGCTTGAATCCAGTGGCAAAGTGAGGAAGGGACTCACGTCTGAGCATACCCTGCCAACTTATGGTAAACAAAGCGGTACAAAAGGGGGTGGTGATGGACGGAGCATCAGAACCAATCAAACACTCACACTCAGTCAACAGATCTGGGTTTGATCCATCACCGTTCTTTAGCCCACTCTGCCACCCCAGTTCAGACATGGCCATATGCAAATCAGCCTGACCCTGTGCCTCATGGGAACAGTCCAGCCCGATCTGGCAAGCCATGCCTTCCTTGGACCGGAAACAAGCCCCCTAGGAACGGTTTCTGGCATTTCAGCCGTCTTCAGCCAGGCTTGCTTGAATCCAGTGGCAAAGTGAGCAAGGGACTCACGTCTGAGCATACCCTACCAACTTATGGCGAACAAAGCGGTACAAAAGGGGATGGTGATGGACGGAGCATCAAAACCAATGAAACACTCACACCCAGTCAACAGATCTGGGTTTGATCCATCACCGTTCTTTAGCCCACTCTGCCATCCCAGTTCAGACATGGCCATATGCAAATCAGTCTGACTCTGTGCCTCATGGGAACAGTCCAGCCCGAACTGCCAAGCCATGCCTTCCCTGGACCGGAAGCAAGCTTCCTAGGACCGGTTTCTGGCATTTCAGCCGTCTTCGGCCAGGCTTGCTTGAATCCAGTGGTAAAGTGAGCAAGGGACTCACGTCTGAGCATACCCTGCCAGCTTATGGCGAACAAAGCGGTACAAAAGGGGGTGGCGATGGATGGAGCGTCAGAACCAATCAAACACTCACACCCAGTCAACAGATCTAGGCTTGATCCATCACCGTTCTTTAGCCCACTCTGCCACCCCAGTTCAGACATGGCCATATGCAAATCAGTCTGACCCTGTGCCTCATGGGAACAGTCCAGCCCGAACTGCCAAGCCATGCCTTCCCTGGACCGGAAACAAGCTTCCTAGTACCGGTTTCTGGCATTTCAGCCGTTTTCAGCCAGGCTTGCTTGAATCCAGTGGCAAAGTGAGGAAGGGACTCACGTCTGAGCATACCCTGCCAACTTATGGCAAACAAAGCGGTACAAAAGGGGGTGGTGATGGACGGAGCATCAGAACCAATCAAACACTCACACCCAGTCAACAGATCTGGGTTTGATCCATCACCATTCTTTAGCCCACTCTGCCACCCCATTTCAGACATGGCCATATGCAAATCAGTCTGACCCTGTGCCTCATGGGAACAGTCCAGCCGAACTGCCAAGCCATGCCTTCCCTGGACCGGAAACAAGTTTCCTAGGACCGGTTCATGGCATTTCAGCCGTCTTCAGCCAGGCTTGCTTAAATCCAGTGGCAAAGTAAGCATGGGACTCACGTCTGAGCATACCCTGCCAACTTATGGCAAACAAAGCGGTACAAAAGGGGGTGGTGATGGACGGAGCATCAGAACCAATCAAACACTCACACCCAGTCAACAGATCTGGGTTTGATCCATCACCGTTCTTTACCCCACTCTGCAACCCCAGTTCAGAAATGGCATATGCAAATCAGTCTGACCCTGTGCCTCATGGGAACAGTCCAGCCCGAACTGCCAAGCCATGCCTTCCCTGGACCGGAAACAAGCTTCCTAGGACCGGTTTCTGGCATTTCAGCCGTCTTCAGCCAGGCTTGCTTGAATCCAGTGGCAAAGTGACTAAGGGACTCACGTCTGAGCATACCCTGCAAATTATGGCGAACAAAGCGGTACAAAAGGGGGTAGTGATGGACGGAGCATCAGAACCAATCAAACACTCACACCCACTCAACAGATCTGGGTTTGATCCATCACTGTTCTTTAGCCCACTCTGCCACCCCAGTTCAGACATGGCCATATGCAAATCAGTCTGACCCTGTGCCTCATGGGAACAGTCCAGCCCGAACTGCCAAGCCATGCCTTCCCTGGACCGGAAACAAGCTTCCTAGGACCGGTTTCTGGCATTTCAGCTGTCTTCAGCCAGGCTTGCTTGAATCCAGTGGCAAAGTGAGCAAGGGACTCACGTCTGAGCATACCCTGCCAACTTATGGCGAACAAAGCGGTACAAAAGGGGGTGGTGATGGACGGAGCATCAGAACCAATCAAACACTCACACTCAGTCAACAGATCTGGGTTTGATCCATCACCGTTCTTTAGCCCACTCTGCCACCCCAGTTCAGACATGGCCATATGCAAATCAGCCTGACCCCGTGCCTCATGGGAACAGTCCAGCCCGAACTGGCAAGCCATGCCTTCCTTGGACCGGAAACAAGCCCCCTAGGAACGGTTTCTGGCATTTCAGCCGTCTTCAGCCAGGCTTGCTTGAATCCAGTGGCAAAGTGAGCAAGGGACTCACGTCTGAGCATACCCTACCAACTTACGGCGAACAAAGCGGTACAAAAGGGGATGGTGATGGACGGAGCATCAGAACCAATGAAACACTCACACCCAGTCAACAGATCTGGGTTTGATCCATCACCATTCTTTAGCCCACTCTGCCACCCCAGTTCAGACATGGCCATATGCAAATCAGTCTGACTCTGTGCCTCATGGGAACAGTCCAGCCCGAACTGCCAAGCCATGCTTTCCCTGGACCGGAAACAAGCTTCCTAGGACCGGTTTCTGGCATTTCAGCCGTCTTCAGCCAGGCTTGCTTGAATCCAGTGGCAAAGTGAGCAAGGGACTCACGTCTGAGCATACCCTACCAACTTATGGCGAACAAAGCGGTACAAAAGGGGATGGTGATGGACGGAGCATCAGAACCAATCAAACACTCACAATCAGTCAACAGATCTGGGTTTGATCCATCACCGTTCTTTAGCCCACTCTGCCACCCCAGTTCAGACATGGCCATATGCAAATCAGCCTGACCCTGTGCCTCATGGGAACAGTCCAGCCCGAACTGGCAAGCCATGCCTTCCTTGGACCGGAAACAAGCCCCCTAGGAACGGTTTCTGGCATTTCAGCCGTCTTCAGCCAGGCTTGCTTGAATCCAGTGGCAAAGTGAGCAAGGGACTCACGTCTGAGCATACCTTACCAACTTATGGCGAACAAAACGGTACAAAAGGGGATGGTGATGGACGGAGCATCAGAACCAATGAAACACTCACACCCAGTCAACAGATCTGGGTTTGATCCATCACCATTCTTTAGCCCACTCTGCCACCCCAGTTCAGACATGGCCATATGCAAATCAGTCTGACTCTGTGCCTCATGGGAACAGTCCAGCCCGAACTGCCAAGCCATGCCTTCCCAGGACCGGAAACAAGCTTCCTAGGACCGGTTTCTGGCATTTCAGCCGTCTTCGGATAGGCTTGCTTGAATCCAGTGGTAAAGTGAGAAAGGGACTCACGTCTGAGCATACCCTGCCAGCTTATGGCGAACAAAGCGGTACAAAAGGGGGTGGCGATGGATGGAGCGTCAGAACCAATCAAACACTCACACCCAGTCAACAGATCTGGGCTTGATCCATCACCGTTCTTTAGCCCACTCTGCCACCCCAGTTCAGACATGGCCATATGCAAATCAGTCTGACCCTGTGCCTCATGGGAACAGTCCATCCCGAACTGCCAAGCCATGCCTTCCCTGGACCGGAAACAAGCTTCCTAGGACCGGTTTCTGGCGTTTCAGCCGTCTTCAGCCAGGCTTGCTTGAATCCAGTGGCAAAGTGAGCAAGGGACTCATGTCTGAGCATACTATGCCAACTTATGGCGAACAAAGCGGTACAAAAGGGGGTGGTGATGGACGGAGCATCAGAACCAATCAAACACTCACACCCAGTCAACAGATCTGGGTTTGATCCATCACCGTTCTTTAGCCCACTCTGCTACCCCAGTTCAGACATGGCCATATGCAAATCAGTCTGACCCTGTGCCTCATGGGAACAGTCCAGCCCGAACTGCCAAGCCGTGCCTTCCCTGGACCGGAAACAAGCTTCCTAGTACCGGTTTCTGGCATTTCAGCCGTTTTCAGCCAGGCTTGCTTGAATCCAGTGGCAAAGTGAGGAAGGGACTCACGTCTGAGCATACCCTGCCAACTTATGGCAAACAAAGCGGTACAAAAGGGGGTGGTGATGGACGGAGCATCAGAACCAATCAAACACTCACACCCAGTCAACAGATCTGGGTTTGATCCATCACCATTCTTTAGCTCACTCTGCCACCCCATTTCAGACATGGCCATATGCAAATCAGTCTGACCCTGTGCCTTATGGGAACAGTCCAGCCCGAACTGCCAAGCCATGCCTTCCCTGGACCGGAAACAAGTTTCCTAGGACCGGTTTCTGGCATTTCAGCCGTCTTCAGCCAGGCTTGCTTAAATCCAGTGGCAAAGTGAGCATGGGACTCACGTCTGAGCATACCCTGCCAGCTTATGGCGAACAAAGCGGTACAAAAGGGGGTGGTGATGGACGGAGCATCAGAACCAATCAAACACTCACACCCAGTCAACAGATCTGGGCTTGATCCATCACCGTTCTTTAGCCCACTCTGCCACCCCAGTTCAGACATGGCCATATGCAAATCAGTCTGACCCTGTGCCTCATGGGAACAGTCCATCCCGAACTGCCAAGCCATGCCTTCCCTGGACCGGAAACAAGCTTCCTAGGACCGGTTTCTGGCATTTCAGCCGTCTTCAGCCAGGCTTGCTTGAATCCAGTGGCAAAGTGAGCAAGGGACTCATGTCTGAGCATACTATGCCAACTTATGGCGAACAAAGCGGTACAAAAGTGGGTGGTGATGGACGGAGCATCAGAACCAATCAAACACTCACACCCAGTCAACAGTTCTGGGTTTGATCCATCACCATTCTTTAGCCCACTCTGCCACCCCATTTCAGACATGGCCATATGCAAATCAGTCTGACCCTGTGCCTCATGGGAACAGTCCAGCCCGAACTGCCAAGCCATGCCTTCCCTGGACCGGAAACAAGTTTCCTAGGACCGGTTTCTGGCATTTCAGCCGTCTTCAGCCAGGCTTGCTTAAATCCAGTGGCAAAGTGAGCATGGGACTCACGTCTGAGCATAACCTGCCAACTTATGGCAAACAAAGCGGTACAAAAGGGGGTGGTGATGGACGGAGCATCAGAACTAATCAAACACTCACACCCAGTCAACAGATCTGGGTTTGATCCATCACCGTTCTTTAGCCCACTCTGCCACCCCAGTTCAGACATGGCCATATGCAAATCAGTCTGACTCTGTGCCTCATGGGAACAGTCCAGCCCGAACTGCCAAGCCATGCCTTCCCTGGACCGGAAACAAGCTTCCTAGGACCGGTTTCTGGCATTTCAGCCGTCTTCGGCCAGGCTTGCTTGAATCAAGTGGTAAAGTGAGAAAGGGACTCACGTCTGAGCATACCCTGCCAGCTTATGGCGAACAAAGCGGTACAAAAGGGGGTGGCGATGGATGGAGCGTCAGAACCAATCAAACACTCACACCCAGTCAACAGATCTGGGCTTGTACCATCACCGTTCTTTAGCCCACTCTGCCACCCCAGTTCAGACATGGCCATATGCAAATCAGTCTGACCCTGTGCCTCATGGGAACAGTCCATCCCGAACTGCCAAGCCATGCCTTCCCTGGACCGGAAACAAGCTTCCTAGGACCGGTTTCTGGCATTTCAGCCGTCTTCAGCCAGGCTTGCTTGAATCCAGTGGCAAAGTGAGCAAGGGACTCATGTCTGAGCATACCCTGCCAACTTATGGCGAACAAAGCGGTACAAAAGGGGGTGGTGATGGACGGCGCATCAGAACCAATCAAACACTCACACCCAGTCAACAGATCTGGGTTTGATCCATCACCATTCTTAAGCCCACTCTGCCACCCCATTTCAGACATGGCCATATGCAAATCAGTCTGACCCTGTGCCTCATGGGAACAGTCCAGCCGAACTGCCAAGCCATGCCTTCCCTGGACCGGAAACAAGTTTCCTAGGACCGGTTTCTGGCATTTCAGCCGTCTTCAGCCAGGCTTGCTTAAATCCAGTGGCAAAGTGAGCATGGGACTCACGTCTGACCATAACCTGCCAACTTATGGCAAACAAAGCGGTACAAAAGGGGGTGGTGATGGACGGAGCATCAGAACCAATCAAACACTCATACCCAGTCAACAGATCTGGGTTTGATCCATCACCGTTCTTTAGCCCACTCTGCCACCCCAGTTCAGACATGGCCATATGCAAATCAGTCTGACCCTGTGCCTCATTGGAACAGTCCAGACCGAACTGCCAAGCTATGCCTTCCCTGGACTGGAAACAAGCTTCCTAGGAACGGTTTCTGGCATTTCAGCCGTCTTCAGCCAGGCTTGCTTAAATCCAGTGGCAAAGTAAGCATGGGACTCACGTCTGAGCATACCCTGCCAACTTATGGCAAACAAAGCGGTACAAAAGGGGGTGGTGATGGACGGAGCATCAGAACCAATCAAACACTCACACCCAGTCAACAGATCTGGGTTTGATCCATCACCGTTCTTTACCCCACTCTGCAACCCCAGTTCAGAAATGGCATATGCAAATCAGTCTGACCCTGTGCCTCATGGGAACAGTCCAGCCCGAACTGCCAAGCCATGCCTTCCCTGGACCGGAAACAAGCTTCCTAGGACCGGTTTCTGGCATTTCAGCCGTCTTCAGCCAGGCTTGCTTGAATCCAGTGGCAAAGTGACTAAGGGACTCACGTCTGAGCATACCCTGCAAATTATGGCAAACAAAGCGGTACAAAAGGGGGTAGTGATGGACGGAGCATCAGAACCAATCAAACACTCATACCCACTCAACAGATCTGGGTTTGATCCATCACTGTTCTTTAGCCCACTCTGCCACCCCAGTTCAGACATGGCCATATGCAAATCAGTCTGACCCTGTGCCTCATGGGAACAGTCCAGCCCGAACTGCCAAGCCATGCCTTCCCTGGACCGGAAACAAGCTTCCTAGGACCGGTTTCTGGCATTTCAGCTGTCTTCAGCCAGGCTTGCTTGAATCCAGTGGCAAAGTGAGCAAGGGACTCACGTCTGAGCATACCCTGCCAACTTATGGCGAACAAAGCGGTACAAAAGGGGGTGGTGATGGACGGAGCATCAGAACCAATCAAACACTCACACTCAGTCAACAGATCTGGGTTTGATCCATCACCGTTCTTTAGCCCACTCTGCCACCCCAGTTCAGACATGGCCATATGCAAATCAGCCTGACCCCGTGCCTCATGGGAACAGTCCAGCCCGAACTGGCAAGCCATGCCTTCCTTGGACCGGAAACAAGCCCCCTAGGAACGGTTTCTGGCATTTCAGCCGTCTTCAGCCAGGCTTGCTTGAATCCAGTGGCAAAGTGAGCAAGGGACTCACGTCTGAGCATACCCTACCAACTTATGGCGAACAAAGCGGTACAAAAGGGGATGGTGATGGACGGAGCATCAGAACCAATGAAACACTCACACCCAGTCAACAGATCTGGGTTTGATCCATCACCATTCTTTAGCCCACTCTGCCACCCCAGTTCAGACATGGCCATATGCAAATCAGTCTGACTCTGTGCCTCATGGGAACAGTCCAGCCCGAACTGCCAAGCCATGCCTTCCCTGGACCGGAAACAAGCTTCCTAGGACCGGTTTCTGGCATTTCAGCTGTCTTCAGCCAGGCTTGCTTGAATCCAGTGGCAAAGTGAGCAAGGGACTCACGTCTGAGCATACCCTACCAACTTATGGCGAACAAAGCGGTACAAAAGGGGATGGTGATGGACGGAGCATCAGAACCAATCAAACACTCACACTCAGTCAACAGATCTGGGTTTGATCCATCACCGTTCTTTAGCCCACTCTGCCACCCCAGTTCAGACATGGCCATATGCAAATCAGCCTGACCCTGTGCCTCATGGGAACAGTCCAGCCCGAACTGGCAAGCCATGCCTTCCTTGGACCGGAAACAAGCCCCCTAGGAACGGTTTCTGGCATTTCAGCCGTCTTCAGCCAGGCTTGCTTGAATCCAGTGGCAAAGTGAGCAAGGGACTCATGTCTGAGCATACCCTACCAACTTATGGCGAACAAAACGGCACAAAAGGGGATGGTGATGGACGGAGCATCAGAACCAATGAAACACTCACACCCAGTCAACAGATCTGGGTTTGATCCATCACCATTCTTTAGCCCACTCTGCCACCCCAGTTCAGACATGGCCATATGCAAATCAGCCTGACCCTGTGCCTCATGGGAACAGTCCAGCCCGAACTGGCAAGCCATGCCTTCCTTGGACCTTGGCCATATGCAAATCAGTCTGACTCTGTGCCTCATGGGAACAGTCCAGCCCGAACTGCCAAGCCATGCCTTCCCAGGACCGGAAACAAGCTTCCTAGGACCGGTTTCTGGCATTTCAGCCGTCTTCGGATAGGCTTGCTTGAATCCAGTGGTAAAGTGAGAAAGGGACTCACGTCTGAGCATACCCTGCCAGCTTATGGCGAACAAAGCGGTACAAAAGGGGGTGGCGATGGATGGAGCGTCAGAACCAATCAAACACTCACACCCAGTCAACAGATCTGGGCTTGATCCATCACCGTTCTTTAGCCCACTCTGCCACCCCAGTTCAGACATGGCCATATGCAAATCAGTCTGACCCTGTGCCTCATGGGAACAGTCCATCCCGAACTGCCAAGCCATGCCTTCCCTGGACCGGAAACAAGCTTCCTAGGACCGGTTTCTGGCATTTCAGCCGTCTTCAGCCAGGCTTGCTTGAATCAAGTGGCAAAGTGAGCAAGGGACTCATGTCTGAGCATACTATGCCAACTTATGGCGAACAAAGCGGTACAAAAGGGGGTGGTGATGGACGGAGCATCAGAACCAATCAAACACTCACACCCAGTCAACAGATCTGGGTTTGATCCATCACCGTTCTTTAGCCCACTCTGCTACCCCAGTTCAGACATGGCCATATGCAAATCAGTCTGACCCTGTGCCTCATGGGAACAGTCCAGCCCGAACTGCCAAGCCGTGCCTTCCCTGGACCGGAAACAAGCTTCCTAGTACCGGTTTCTGGCATTTCAGCCGTTTTCAGCCAGGCTTGCTTGAATCCAGTGGCAAAGTGAGGAAGGGACTCACGTCTGAGCATACCCTGCCAACTTATGGCAAACAAAGCGGTACAAAAGGGGGTGGTGATGGACGGAGCATCAGAACCAATCAAACACTCACACCCAGTCAACAGATCTGGGTTTGATCCATCACCATTCTTTAGCCCACTCTGCCACCCCATTTCAGACATGGCCATATGCAAATCAGTCTGACCCTGTGCCTCATGGGAACAGTCCAGTCCGAACTGCCAAGCCATGCCTTCCCTGGACCGGAAACAAGTTTCCTAGGACCGGTTTCTGGCATTTCAGCCGTCTTCAGCCAGGCTTGCTTAAATCCAGTGGCAAAGTGAGCATGGGACTCACGTCTGAGCATACCCTGCCAGCTTATGGCGAACAAAGCGGTACAAAAGGGGGTGGTGATGGACGGAGCATCAGAACCAATCAAACACTCACACCCAGTCAACAGATCTGGGCTTGATCCATCACCGTTCTTTAGCCCACTCTGCCACCCCAGTTCAGACATGGCCATATGCAAATCAGTCTGACCCTGTGCCTCATGGGAACAGTCCATCCCGAACTGCCAAGCCATGCCTTCCCTGGACCGGAAACAAGCTTCCTAGGACCGGTTTCTGGCATTTCAGCCGTCTTCAGCCAGGCTTGCTTGAATCCAGTGGCAAAGTGAGCAAGGGACTCATGTCTGAGCATACTATGCCAACTTATGGCGAACAAAGCGGTACAAAAGGGGGTGGTGATGGACGGAGCATCAGAACCAATCAAACACTCACACCCATTCAACAGATCTGGGTTTGATCCATCACCGTTCTTTAGCCCACTCTGCTACCCCAGTTCAGACATGGCCATATGCAAATCAGTCTGACCCTGTGCCTCATGGGAACAGTCCAGCCCGAACTGCCAAGCCATGCCTTCCCTGGACCGGAAACAAGCTTCCTAGTACCGGTTTCTGGCATTTCAGCCGTTTTCAGCCAGGCTTGCTTGAATCCAGTGGCAAAGTGAGGAAGGGACTCACGTCTGAGCATACCCTGCCAACTTATGGCAAACAAAGCGGTACAAAAGGGGGTGGTGATGGACGGAGCATCAGAACTAATCAAACACTCACACCCAGTCAACAGATCTGGGTTTGATCCATCACCGTTCTTTAGCCCACTCTGCCACCCCAGTTCAGACATGGCCATATGCAAATCAGTCTGACTCTGTGCCTCATGGGAACAGTCCAGCCCGAACTGCCAAGCCATGCCTTCCCTGGACCGGAAACAAGCTTCCTAGGACCGGTTTCTGGCATTTCAGCCGTCTTCGGCCAGGCTTGCTTGAATCCAGTGGTAAAGTGAGAAAGGGACTCACGTCTGAGCATACCCTGTCAGCTTATGGCGAACAAAGCGGTACAAAAGGGGGTGGCGATGGATGGAGCGTCAGAACCAATCAAACACTCACACCCAGTCAACAGATCTGGGCTTGATCCATCACCGTTCTTTAGCCCACTCTGCCACCCCAGTTCAGACATGGCCATATGCAAATCAGTCTGACCCTGTGCCTCATGGGAACAGTCCATCCCGAACTGCCAAGCCATGCCTTCCCTGGACCGGAAACAAGCTTCCTAGGACCGGTTTCTGGCATTTCAGCCGTCTTCAGCCAGGCTTGCTTGAATCCAGTGGCAAAGTGAGCAAGGGACTCACGTCTGAGCATACCCTACCAACTTATGGCGAACAAAGCGGTACAAAAGGGGATGGTGATGGACGGAGCATCAAAACCAATGAAACACTCACACTCAGTCAACAGATCTGGGTTTGATCCATCACCGTTCTTTAGCCCACTCTGCCACCCCAGTTCAGACATGGCCATATGCAAATCAGTCTGACTCTGTGCCTCATGGTAACAGTCCAGCCCGAACTGCCAAGCCATGCCTTCCCTGGACCGGAAACAAGCTTCCTAGGACCGGTTTCTGGCATTTCAGCCGTTTTCGGCTAGGCTTGCTTGAATCCAGTGGTAAAGTGAGCAACGGACTCATGTATGAGCATACTATGCCAACTTATGGCGAACAAAGCGGTACAAAAGGGGGTGGTGATGGACGGACCATCAGAACCAATCAAACACTCACACCCAGTCAACAGTTCTGGGTTTGATCCATCACCGTTCTTTAGCCCACTCTGCTACCCCAGTTCAGACATGGCCATATGCAAATCAGTCTGACCCTGTGCCTCATGGGAACAGTCCAGCCCGAACTGCCAAGCCATGCCTTCCCTGGACCGGAAACAAGCTTCCTAGTACCGGTTTCTGGCATTTCAGCCGTTTTCAGCCAGGCTTGCTTGAATCCAGTGGCAAAGTGAGGAAGGGACTCACGTCTGAGCATACCCTGCCAACTTATGGTAAACAAAGCGGTACAAAAGGGGGTGGTGATGGACGGAGCATCAGAACCAATCAAACACTCACACTCAGTCAACAGATCTGGGTTTGATCCATCACCGTTCTTTAGCCCACTCTGCCACCCCAGTTCAGACATGGCCATATGCAAATCAGCCTGACCCTGTGCCTCATGGGAACAGTCCAGCCCGATCTGGCAAGCCATGCCTTCCTTGGACCGGAAACAAGCCCCCTAGGAACGGTTTCTGGCATTTCAGCCGTCTTCAGCCAGGCTTGCTTGAATCCAGTGGCAAAGTGATCAAGGGACTCACGTCTGAGCATACCCTACCAACTTATGGCGAACAAAGCGGTACAAAAGGGGATGGTGATGGACGGAGCATCAAAACCAATGAAACACTCACACCCAGTCAACAGATCTGGGTTTGATCCATCACCGTTCTTTAGCCCACTCTGCCACCCCAGTTCAGACATGGCCATATGCAAATCAGTCTGACTCTGTGCCTCATGGGAACAGTCCAGCCCGAACTGCCAAGCCATGCCTTCCCTGGACCGGAAACAAGCTTCCTAGGACCGGTTTCTGGCATTTCAGCCGTCTTCGGCCAGGCTTGCTTGAATCCAGTGGTAAAGTGAGCAAGGGACTCACGTCTGAGCATACCCTGCCAGCTTATGGCGAACAAAGCGGTACAAAAGGGGGTGGCGATGGATGGAGCGTCAGAACCAATCAAACACTCACACCCAGTCAACAGATCTAGGCTTGATCCATCACCGTTCTTTAGCCCACTCTGCCACCCCAGTTTAGACATGGCCATATGCAAATCAGTCTGACCCTGTGCCTCATGGGAACAGTCCAACCCGAACTGCCAAGCCATGCCTTCCCTGGACCGGAAACAAGCTTCCTAGTACCGGTTTCTGGCATTTCAGCCGTTTTCAGCCAGGCTTGCTTGAATCTAGTGGCAAAGTGAGGAAGGGACTCACGTCTGAGCATACCCTGCCAACTTATGGCGAACAAAGCGGTACAAAAGGGGGTGGTGATGGACGGAGCATCAGAACCAATCAAACACTCACACCCAGTCAACAGATCTGGGTTTGATCCATCACCATTCTTTAGCCCACTCTGCCACCCCATTTCAGACATGGCCATATGCAAATCAGTCTGACCCTGTGCCTCATGGGAACAGTCCAGCCGAACTGCCAAGCCATGCCTTCCCTGGACCGGAAACAAGTTTCCTAGGACCGGTTTCTGGCATTTCAGCCGTCTTCAGCCAGGCTTGCTTAAATCCAGTGGCAAAGTAAGCATGGGACTCACGTCTGAGCATACCCTGCCAACTTATGGCAAACAAAGCGGTACAAAAGGGGGTGGTGATGGACGGAGCATCAGAACCAATCAAACACTCACACCCAGTCAACAGATCTGGGTTTGATCCATCACCGTTCTTTACCCCACTCTGCAACCCCAGTTCAGAAATGGCATATGCAAATCAGTCTGACCCTGTGCCTCATGGGAACAGTCCAGCCCGAACTGCCAAGCCATGCCTTCCCTGGACCGGAAACAAGCTTCCTAGGACTGGTTTCTGGCATTTCAGCCGTCTTCAGCCAGGCTTGCTTGAATCCAGTGGCAAAGTGACTAAGGGACTCACGTCTGAGCATACCCTGCAAATTATGGCGAACAAAGCGGTACAAAAGGGGGTAGTGATGGACGGAGCATCAGAACCAATCAAACACTCACACCCACTCAACAGATCTGGGTTTGATCCATCACTGTTCTTTAGCCCACTCTGCCACCCCAGTTCAGACATGGCCATATGCAAATCAGTCTGACCCTGTGCCTCATGGGAACAGTCCAGCCCGAACTGCCAAGCCATGCCTTCCCTGGACCGGAAACAAGCTTCCTAGGACCGGTTTCTGGCATTTCAGCTGTCTTCAGCCAGGCTTGCTTGAATCCAGTGGCAAAGTGAGCAAGGGACTCACGTCTGAGCATACCCTGCCATCTTATGGCGAACAAAGCGGTACAAAAGGGGTTGGTGATGGACGGAGCATCAGAACCAATCAAACACTCACACTCAGTCAACAGATCTGGGTTTGATCCATCACCGTTCTTTAGCCCACTCTGCCACCCCAGTTCAGACATGGCCATATGCAAATCAGCCTGACCCTGTGCCTCATGGGAACAGTCCAGCCCGAACTGGCAAGCCATGCCTTCCTTGGACCGGAAACAAGCCCCCTAGGAACGGTTTCTGGCATTTCAGCCGTCTTCAGCCAGGCTTGCTTGAATCCAGTGGCAAAGTGAGCAAGGGACTCACGTCTGAGCATACCCTACCAACTTATGGCGAACAAAGCGGTACAAAAGGGGATGGTGATGGACGGAGCATCAGAACCAATGAAACTCTCACACCCAGTCAACAGATCTGGGTTTGATCCATCACCATTCTTTAGCTCACTCTGCCACCCCAGTTCAGACATGGCCATATGCAAATCAGTCTGACTCTGTGCCTCATGGGAACAGTCCAGCCCGAACTGCCAAGCCATGCCTTCCCTGGACCGGAAACAAGCTTCCTAGGACCGGTTTCTGGCATTTCAGCCGTCTTCGGATAGGCTTGCTTGAATCCAGTGGTAAAGTGAGAAAGGGACTCACGTCTGAGCATACCCTGCCAGCTTATGGCGAACAAAGCGGTACAAAAGGGGGTGGCGATGGATGGAGCGTCAGAACCAATCAAACACTCACACCCAGTCAACAGATCTGGGCTTGATCCATCACCGTTCTTTAGCCCACTCTGCCACCCCAGTTCAGACATGGCCATATGCAAATAAGTCTGACCCTGTGCCTCATGGGAACAGTCCATCCCGAACTGCCAAGCCATGCCTTCCCTGGACTGGAAACAAGCTTCCTAAGACCGGTTTCTGGCATTTCAGCCGTCTTCAGCCAGGCTTGCTTGAATCTAGTGGCAAAGTGAGCAAGGGACTCATGTCTGAGCATACTATGCCAACTTATGGCGAACAAAGCGGTACAAAAGGGGGTGGTGATGGACGGAGCATCAGAACCAATCAAACACTCACACCCAGTCAACAGATCTGGGTTTGATCCATCACCGTTCTTTAGCCCACTCTGCTACCCCAGTTCAGACATGGCCATATGCAAATCAGTCTGACCCTGTGCCTCATGGGAACAGTCCAGCCCGAACTGCCAAGCCATGCCTTCCCTGGACCGGAAACAAGCTTCCTAGTACCGGTTTCTGGCATTTCAGCCGTTTTCAGCCAGGCTTGCTTGAATCTAGTGGCAAAGTGAGGAAGGGACTCACGTCTGAGCATACCCTGCCAACTTATGGCAAACAAAGCGGTACAAAAGGGGGTGGTGATGGACGGAGCATCAGAACCAATCAAACACTCACACCCAGTCAACAGATCTGGGTTTGATCCATCACCATTCTTTAGCCCACTCTGCCACCCCATTTCAGACATGGCCATATGCAAATCAGTCTGACCCTGTGCCTCATGGGAACAGTCCATCCCGAACTGCCAAGCCATGCCTTCCCTGGACCGGAAACAAGTTTCCTAGGACCGGTTTCTGGCATTTCAGCCGTCTTCAGCCAGGCTTGCTTAAATCCAGTGGCAAAGTGAGCATGGGACTCACGTCTGAGCATAACCTGCCAACTTATGGCAAACAAAGCGGTACAAAAGGGGGTGGTGATGGACGGAGAATCAGAACCAATCAAACACTCACACCCAGTCAACAGATCTGGGTTTGATCCATCACCGTTCTTTAGCCCACTCTGCCACCCCAGTTCAGACATATCCATATGCAAATCAGTCTGACCCTGGGCCTCATGGGAACAGTCCAGCCCGAACTGCCAAGCCATGCCTTCCCTGGACCGGAAACAAGCTTTCTAGGACTGGTTTCTGGCATTTCAGCCGTCTTCGGCCAGGCTTGCTTAAATCCAGTGGTAAAGTGAGCAAGGGACTCACGTCTGAGCATACCCTGCCAACTTATGGCGAACAAAGCGGTACAAAAGGGGGTGGTGATGGACGGAGCATCAGAACCAATCAAACACTCACACCCAGTCAACAGATGTGGGTTTGATCCATCACCGTTCTTTAGCCCACTCTGCCACCCCAGTTCAGACATAGCCATATGCAAATCAGTCTGACCCTGGGCCTCATGGGAACAGTCCAGCCCGAACTGCCAAGCCATGCCTTCCCTGGACCGGAAACAAGTTTCCTAGGACCGGTTTCTGGCATTTCAGCCGTTTTCAGCCAGGCTTGCTTGAATCTAGTGGCAAAGTGAGGAAGGGACTCACGTCTGAGCATACCCTGCCAACTTATGGCAAACAAAGCGGTACAAAAGGGGGTGGTGATGGACGGAGCATCAGAACCAATCAAACACTCACACCCAGTCAACAGATCTGGGTTTGATCCATCACCATTCTTTAGCCCACTCTGCCACCCCATTTCAGACATGGCCATATGCAAATCAGTCTGACCCTGTGCCTCATGGGAACAGTCCAGCCCGAACTGCCAAGCCATGCCTTCCCTGGACCGGAAACAAGTTTCCTAGGACCGGTTTCTGGCATTTCAGCCGTCTTCAGCCAGGCTTGCTTAAATCCAGTGGCAAAGTGAGCATGGGACTCACGTCTGAGCATAACCTGCCAACTTATGGCAAACAAAGCGGTACAAAAGGGGGTGGTGATGGACGGAGAATCAGAACCAATCAAACACTCACACCCAGTCAACAGATCTGGGTTTGATCCATCACCGTTCTTTAGCCCACTCTGCCACCCCAGTTCAGACATATCCATATGCAAATCAGTCTGACCCTGGGCCTCATGGGAACAGTCCAGCCCGAACTGCCAAGCCATGCCTTCCCTGGACCGGAAACAAGCTTTCTAGGACTGGTTTCTGGCATTTCAGCCGTCTTCGGCCAGGCTTGCTTAAATCCAGTGGTAAAGTGAGCAAGGGACTCACGTCTGAGCATACCCTGCCAACTTATGGCGAACAAAGCGGTACAAAAGGGGGTGGTGATGGACGGAGCATCAGAACCAATCAAACACTCACACCCAGTCAACAGATGTGGGTTTGATCCATCACAGTTCTTTAGCCCACTCTGCCACCCCAGTTCAGACATAGCCATATGCAAATCAGTCTGACCCTGGGCCTCATGGGAACAGTCCAGCCCGAACTGCCAAGCCATGCCTTCCCTGGACCGGAAACAAGTTTCCTAGGACCGGTTTCTGGCATTTCAGCCGTCTTCAGCCAGGTTTGCTTGAATCCAGTGGCAAAGTGAGCAAGGGACTCACGTCTGAGCATACCCTGCCCACTTATGGCGAACAAAGCGGTACAAAAGGGGGTGGTGATGGACGGAGCATCAGAACCAATCAAACACTAACACCCAGTCAACAGATCTGGGTTTGATCCATCACCGTTCTTTAGCCCACTCTGCCACCCCAGTTCAGACATGGCCATATGCAAATCAGTCTGACCCTGTGCCTCATGGGAACAGTCCAGCCCGAACTGCCAAGCCATGCCTTCCCTGGACCGGAAACAAGCTTCCTAGGACCGTTTTCTGGCATTTCAGCCGTCTTCAGCCAGGCTTGCTTGAATCCAGTGGCAAAGTGAGCAAGGGACTCACGTCTAAGCATACCCTGCCAACTTATGGCGAAGAAAGCGATACAAAAGGGGTTGGTGATGGACGGAGCATCAGAACCAATCAAACACTCACACCCAGTCCACAGATCTGGGTTTGATCCATCACCGTTCTTTAGCCCATTCTGCCACCCCAGTTCAGACATGGCCATATGCAAATCAGTCTGACCCTGTGCCTCATGGGAACAGTCCAGCCCGAACTGCCAAGCCATGCCTTCCCTGGACCGGAAACAAGCTTCCTACGACCGGTTTCTGGCATTTCAGCCGTCTTCAGCCAGGCTTGCTTGAATCCAGTGGCAAAGTGAGCAAGGGACTCACGTCTGAGCATAACCTGCCAACTTATGGCAAACAAAGCGGTACAAAAGGGGGTGGTGATGGACGGAGAATCAGAACCAATCAAACACTCACACCCAGTCAACAGATCTGGGTTTGATCCATCACCGTTCTTTAGCCCACTCTGCCACCCCAGTTCAGACATATCCATATGCAAATCAGTCTGACCCTGGGCCTCATGGGAACAGTCCAGCCCGAACTGCCAAGCCATGCCTTCCCTGGACCGGAAACAAGCTTTCTAGGACTGGTTTCTGGCATTTCAGCCGTCTTCGGCCAGGCTTGCTTAAATCCAGTGGTAAAGTGAGCAAGGGACTCACGTCTGAGCATACCCTGCCAACTTATGGCGAACAAAGCGGTACAAAAGGGGGTGGTGATGGACGGAGCATCAGAACCAATCAAACACTCACACCCAGTCAACAGATGTGGGTTTGATCCATCACAGTTCTTTAGCCCACTCTGCCACCCCAGTTCAGACATAGCCATATGCAAATCAGTCTGACCCTGGGCCTCATGGGAACAGTCCAGCCCGAACTGCCAAGCCATGCCTTCCCTGGACCGGAAACAAGTTTCCTAGGACCGGTTTCTGGCATTTCAGCCGTCTTCAGCCAGGTTTGCTTGAATCCAGTGGCAAAGTGAGCAAGGGACTCACGTCTGAGCATACCCTGCCCACTTATGGCGAACAAAGCGGTACAAAAGGGGGTGGTGATGGACGGAGCATCAGAACCAATCAAACACTCACACCCAGTCAACAGATCTGGGTTTGATCCATCACCGTTCTTTAGCCCACTCTGCCACCCCAGTTCAGACATGGCCATATGCAAATCAGTCTGACCCTGTGCCTCATGGGAACAGTCCAGCCCGAACTGCCAAGCCATGCCTTCCCTGGACCGGAAACAAGCTTCCTAGGACCGTTTTCTGGCTTTTCAGCCGTCTTCAGCCAGGCTTGCTTGAATCCAGTGGCAAAGTGAGCAAGGGACTCACGTCTAAGCATACCCTGCCAACTTATGGCTAACAAAGCGATACAAAAGGGGTTGGTGATGGACGGAGCATCAGAACCAATCAAACACTCACACCCAGTCCACAGATCTGGGTTTGATCCATCACCGTTCTTTAGCCCATTCTGCCACCCCAGTTCAGACATGGCCATATGCAAATCAGTCTGACCCTGTGCCTCATGGGAACAGTCCAGCCCGAACTGCCAAGCCATGCCTTCCCTGGACCGGAAACAAGCTTCCTACGACCGGTTTCTGGCATTTCAGCCGTCTTCAGCCAGGCTTGCTTGAATCCAGTGGCAAAGTGAGCAAGGGACTCATGTCTGAGCATACCCTGCCAACTTATGGCGAACAAAGCGGTACAAAAGGGGGTGGTGATGGACGGCGCATCAGAACCAATCAAACACTCACACCCAGTCAACAGATCTGGGTTTGATCCATCACCATTCTTTAGCCCACTCTGCCACCCCATTTCAGACATGGCCATATGCAAATCAGTCTGACCCTGTGCCTCATGGGAACAGTCCAGCCGAACTGCCAAGCCATGCCTTCCCTGGACCGGAAACAAGCTTCCTAGGACCGGTTTCTGGCATTTCAGCCGTCTTCAGCCAGGCTTGCTTGAATCCAGTGGCAAAGTGACTAAGGGACTCACGTCTGAGCATACCCTGCAAATTATGGCGAACAAAGCGGTACAAAAGGGGGTAGTGATGGACGGAGCATCAGAACCAATCAAACACTCATACCCTCTCAACAGATCTGGGTTTGATCCATCACAGTTCTTTAGCCCACTCTGCCACCCCAGTTCAGACATAGCCATATGCAAATCAGTCTGACCCTGGGCCTCATGGGAACAGTCCAGCCCGAACTGCCAAGCCATGCCTTCCCTGGACCGGAAACAAGTTTCCTAGGACCGGTTTCTGGCATTTCAGCCGTCTTCAGCCAGGTTTGCTTGAATCCAGTGGCAAAGTGAGCAAGGGACTCACGTCTGAGCATACCCTGCCCACTTATGGCGAACAAAGCGGTACAAAAGGGGGTGGTGATGGACGGAGCATCAGAACCAATCAAACACTCACACCCAGTCAACAGATCTGGGTTTGATCCATCACCGTTCTTTAGCCCACTCTGCCACCCCAGTTCAGACATGGCCATATGCAAATCAGTCTGACCCTGTGCCTCATGGGAACAGTCCAGCCCGAACTGCCAAGCCATGCCTTCCCTGGACCGGAAACAAGCTTCCTAGGACCGTTTTCTGGCTTTTCAGCCGTCTTCAGCCAGGCTTGCTTGAATCCAGTGGCAAAGTGAGCAAGGGACTCACGTCTAAGCATACCCTGCCAACTTATGGCTAACAAAGCGATACAAAAGGGGTTGGTGATGGACGGAGCATCAGAACCAATCAAACACTCACACCCAGTCCACAGATCTGGGTTTGATCCATCACCGTTCTTTAGCCCATTCTGCCACCCCAGTTCAGACATGGCCATATGCAAATCAGTCTGACCCTGTGCCTCATGGGAACAGTCCAGCCCGAACTGCCAAGCCATGCCTTCCCTGGACCGGAAACAAGCTTCCTACGACCGGTTTCTGGCATTTCAGCCGTCTTCAGCCAGGCTTGCTTGAATCCAGTGGCAAAGTGAGCAAGGGACTCATGTCTGAGCATACCCTGCCAACTTATGGCGAACAAAGCGGTACAAAAGGGGGTGGTGATGGACGGCGCATCAGAACCAATCAAACACTCACACCCAGTCAACAGATCTGGGTTTGATCCATCACCATTCTTTAGCCCACTCTGCCACCCCATTTCAGACATGGCCATATGCAAATCAGTCTGACCCTGTGCCTCATGGGAACAGTCCAGCCGAACTGCCAAGCCATGCCTTCCCTGGACCGGAAACAAGCTTCCTAGGACCGGTTTCTGGCATTTCAGCCGTCTTCAGCCAGGCTTGCTTGAATCCAGTGGCAAAGTGACTAAGGGACTCACGTCTGAGCATACCCTGCAAATTATGGCGAACAAAGCGGTACAAAAGGGGGTAGTGATGGACGGAGCATCAGAACCAATCAAACACTCATACCCACTCAACAGATCTGGGTTTGATCCATCACTGTTCTTTAGCCCACTCTGCCACCCCAGTTCAGACATGGCCATATGCAAATCAGTCTGACCCTGTGCCTCATGGGAACAGTCCAGCCCGAACTGCCAAGCCATGCCTTCCCTGGACCGGAAACAAGCTTCCTAGGACCGGTTTCTGGCATTTCAGCTGTCTTCAGCCAGGCTTGCTTGAATCCAGTGGCAAAGTGAGCAAGGGACTCACGTCTGAGCATACCCTGCCAACTTATGGCGAACAAAGCGGTACAAAAGGGGGTGGTGATGGACGGAGCATCAGAACCAATCAAACACTCACACTCAGTCAACAGATCTGGGTTTGATCCATCACCGTTCTTTAGCCCACTCTGCCACCCCAGTTCAGACATGGCCATATGCAAATCAGCCTGACCCCGTGCCTCATGGGAACAGTCCAGCCCGAACTGGCAAGCCATGCCTTCCTTGGACCGGAAACAAGCCCCCTAGGAACGGTTTCTGGCATTTCAGCCGTCTTCAGCCAGGCTTGCTTGAATACAGTGGCAAAGTCAGCAAGGGACTCACGTCTGAGCATACCCTGCCAACTTATGGCGAACAAAGCGATACAAAAGGGGTTGGTGATGGACGGAGCATCAGAACCAATCAAACACTCACACCCAGTCCACAGATCTGGGTTTGATCCATCACCGTTCTTTAGCCCATTCTGCCACCCCAGTTCAGACATGGCCATATGCAAATCAGTCTGACCCTGTGCCTCATGGGAACAGTCCAGCCCGAACTGCCAAGCCATGCCTTCCCTGGACCGGAAACAAGCTTCCTACGACCGGTTTCTGGCATTTCAGCCGTCTTCAGCCAGGCTTGCTTGAATCCAGTGGCAAAGTGAGCAAGGGACTCATGTCTGAGCATACCCTGCCAACTTATGGCGAACAAAGCGGTACAAAAGGGGGTGGTGATGGACGGCGCATCAGAACCAATCAAACACTCACACCCAGTCAACAGATCTGGGTTTGATCCATCACCATTCTTTAGCCCACTCTGCCACCCCATTTCAGACATGGCCATATGCAAATCAGTCTGACCCTGTGCCTCATGGGAACAGTCCAGCCGAACTGCCAAGCCATGCCTTCCCTGGACCGGAAACAAGCTTCCTAGGACCGGTTTCTGGCATTTCAGCCGTCTTCAGCCAGGCTTGCTTGAATCCAGTGGCAAAGTGACTAAGGGACTCACGTCTGAGCATACCCTGCAAATTATGGCGAACAAAGCGGTACAAAAGGGGGTAGTGATGGACGGAGCATCAGAACCAATCAAACACTCATACCCACTCAACAGATCTGGGTTTGATCCATCACTGTTCTTTAGCCCACTCTGCCACCCCAGTTCAGACATGGCCATATGCAAATCAGTCTGACCCTGTGCCTCATGGGAACAGTCCAGCCCGAACTGCCAAGCCATGCCTTCCCTGGACCGGAAACAAGCTTCCTAGGACCGGTTTCTGGCATTTCAGCTGTCTTCAGCCAGGCTTGCTTGAATCCAGTGGCAAAGTGAGCAAGGGACTCACGTCTGAGCATACCCTGCCAACTTATGGCGAACAAAGCGGTACAAAAGGGGGTGGTGATGGACGGAGCATCAGAACCAATCAAACACTCACACTCAGTCAACAGATCTGGGTTTGATCCATCACCGTTCTTTAGCCCACTCTGCCACCCCAGTTCAGACATGGCCATATGCAAATCAGCCTGACCCCGTGCCTCATGGGAACAGTCCAGCCCGAACTGGCAAGCCATGCCTTCCTTGGACCGGAAACAAGCCCCCTAGGAACGGTTTCTGGCATTTCAGCCGTCTTCAGCCAGGCTTGCTTGAATACAGTGGCAAAGTCAGCAAGGGACTCACGTCTGAGCATACCCTACCAACTTATGGCGAACAAAGCGGTACAAAAGGGGATGGTGATGGACGGAGCATCAGAACCAATGAAACACTCACACCCAGTCAACAGATCTGGGTTTGATCCATCACCATTCTTTAGCCCACTCTGCCACCCCAGTTCAGACATGGCCATATGCAAATCAGTCTGACTCTGTGCCTCATGGGAACAGTCCAGCCCGAACTGCCAAGCCATGCCTTCCCAGGACCGGAAACAAGCTTCCTAGGACCAGTTTCTGGCATTTCAGCCGTCTTCGGATAGGCTTGCTTGAATCCAGTGGTAAAGTGAGAAAGGGACTCACGTCTGAGCATACCCTGCCACCTTATGGCGAACAAAGCGGTACAAAAGGGGGTGGCGATGGATGGAGCGTCAGAACCAATCAAACACTCACACCCAGTCAACAGATCTGGGCTTGATCCATCACCGTTCTTTAGCCCACTCTGCCACCCCAGTTCAGACATGGCCATATGCAAATCAGTCTGACCCTGTGCCTCATGGGAACAGTCCATCCCGAACTGCCAAGCCATGCCTTCCCTGGACCGGAAACAAGCTTCCTAGGACCGGTTTCTGGCATTTCAGCCGTCTTCAGCCAGGCTTGCTTGAATCCAGTGGCAAAGTGAGCAAGGGACTCATGTCTGAGCATACTATGCCAACTTATGGCGAACAAAGCGGTACAAAAGGGGGTGGTGATGGACGGAGCATCAGAACCAATCAAACACTCACACCCAGTCAACAGATCTGGGTTTGATCCATCACCGTTCTTTAGCCCACTCTGCTACCCCAGTTCAGACATGGCCATATGCAAATCAGTCTGACCCTGTGCCTCATGGGAACAGTCCAGCCCGAACTGCCAAGCCGTGCCTTCCCTGGACCGGAAACAAGCTTCCTAGTACCGGTTTCTGGCATTTCAGCCGTTTTCAGCCAGGCTTGCTTTAATCCAGTGGCAAAGTGAGGAAGGGACTCACGTCTGAGCATACCCTGCCAACTTATGGCAAACAAAGCGGTACAAAAGGGGGTGGTGATGGACGGAGCATCAGAACCAATCAAACACTCACACCCAGTCAACAGATCTGGGTTTGATCCATCACCATTCTTTAGCCCACTCTGCCACCCCATTTCAGACATGGCCATATGCAAATCAGTCTGACCCTGTGCCTCATGGGAACAGTCCAGCCCGAACTGCCAAGCCATGCCTTCCCTGGACCGGAAACAAGTTTCCTAAGACCGGTTTCTGGCATTTCAGCCGTCTTCAGCCAGGCTTGCTTAAATCCAGTGGCAAAGTGAGCATGGGACTCACGTCTGAGCATACCCTGCCAGCTTATGGCGAACAAAGCGGTACAAAAGGGGGTGGTGATGGACGGAGCATCAGAACCAATCAAACACTCACACCCAGTCAACAGATCTGGGCTTGATCCATCACCGTTCTTTAGCCCACTCTGCCACCCCAGTTCAGACATGGCCATATGCAAATCAGTCTGACCCTGTGCCTCATGGGAACAGTCCATCCCGAACTGCCAAGCCATGCCTTCCCTGGACCGGAAACAAGCTTCCTAGGACCGGTTTCTGGCATTTCAGCCGTCTTCAGCCAGGCTTGCTTGAATCCAGTGGCAAAGTGAGCAAGGGACTCATGTCTGAGCATACTATGCCAACTTATGGCGAACAAAGCGGTACAAAAGGGGGTGGTGATGGACGGAGCATCAGAACCAATCAAACACTCACACCCATTCAACAGATCTGGGTTTGATCCATCACCGTTCTTTAGCCCACTCTGCTACCCCAGTTCAGACATGGCCATATGCAAATCAGTCTGACCCTGTGCCTCATGGGAACAGTCCAGCCCGAACTGCCAAGCCATGCCTTCCCTGGACCGGAAACAAGCTTCCTAGTACCGGTTTCTGGCATTTCAGCCGTTTTCAGCCAGGCTTGCTTGAATCCAGTGGCAAAGTGAGGAAGGGACTCACGTCTGAGCATACCCTGCCAACTTATGGCAAACAAAGCGGTACAAAAGGGGGTGGTGATGGACGGAGCATCAGAACCAATCAAACACTCACACCCAGTCAACAGATCTGGGTTTGATCCATCACCATTCTTTAGCCCACTCTGCCACCCCATTTCAGACATGGCCATAGGCAAATCAGTCTGACCCTGTGCCTCATGGGAGCAGTCCAGCCCGAACTGCCAAGCCATGCCTTCCCTGGACCGGAAACAAGTTTCCTAGGACCGGTTTCTGGCATTTCAGCCGTCTTCAGCCAGGCTTGCTTAAATCCAGTGGCAAAGTGAGCATGGGACTCACGTCTGAGCATAACCTGCCAACTTATGGCAAACAAAGCGGTACAAAAGGGGGTGGTGATGGACGGAGCATCAGAACTAATCAAACACTCACACCCAGTCAACAGATCTGGGTTTGATCCATCACCGTTCTTTAGCCCACTCTGCCACCCCAGTTCAGACATGGCCATATGCAAATCAGTCTGACTCTGTGCCTCATGGGAACAGTCCAGCCCGAACTGCCAAGCCATGCCTTCCCTGGACCGGAAACAAGCTTCCTAGGACCGGTTTCTGGCATTTCAGCCGTCTTCGGCCAGGCTTGCTTGAATCCAGTGGTAAAGTGAGAAAGGGACTCACGTCTGAGCATACCCTGCCAGCTTATGGCGAACAAAGCGGTACAAAAGGGGGTGGCGATGGATGGAGCGTCAGAACCAATCAAACACTCACACCCAGTCAACAGATCTGGGCTTGATCCATCACCGTTCTTTAGCCCACTCTGCCACCCCAGTTCAGACATGGCCATATGCAAATCAGTCTGACCCCGTGCCTCATGGGAACAGTCCATCCCGAACTGCCAAGCCATGCCTTCCCTGGACCGGAAACAAGCTTCCTAGGACCGGTTTCTGGCATTTCAGCCGTCTTCAGCCAGGCTTGCTTGAATCCAGTGGCAAAGTGAGCAAGGGACTCACGTCTGAGCATACCCTACCAACTTATGGCGAACAAAGCGGTACAAAAGGGGGTGGTGATGGACGGAGCATCAGAACCAATCAAACACTCACACCCAGTCAACAGATCTGGGTTTGATCCATCACCGTTCTTTAGCCCACTCTGCAACCCCAGTTCAGAAATGGCATATGCAAATCAGTCTGACCCTGTGCCTCATGGGAACAGTCCAGCCCGAACTGCCAAGCCATGCCTTCCCTGGACCGGAAACAAGCTTCCTAGGACTGGTTTCTGGCATTTCAGCCGTCTTCAGCCAGGCTTGCTTGAATCCAGTGGCAAAGTGACTAAGGGACTCACGTCTGAGCATACCCTGCAAATTATGGCGAACAAAGCGGTACAAAAGGGGGTAGTGATGGACGGACCATCAGAACCAATCAAACACTCACACCCACTCAACAGATCTGGGTTTGATCCATCACTGTTCTTTAGCCCACTCTGCCACCCCAGTTCAGACATGGCCATATGCAAATCAGTCTGACCCTGTGCCTCATGGGAACAGTCCAGCCCGAACTGCCAAGCCATGCCTTCCCTGGACCGGAAACAAGCTTCCTAGGACCGGTTTCTGGCATTTCAGCTGTCTTCAGCCAGGCTTGCTTGAATCCAGTGGCAAAGTGAGCAAGGGACTCACGTCTGAGCATACCCTGCCATCTTATGGCGAACAAAGCGGTACAAAAGGGGTTGGTGATGGACGGAGCATCAGAACCAATCAAACACTCACACTCAGTCAACAGATCTGGGTTTGATCCATCACCGTTCTTTAGCCCACTCTGCCACCCCAGTTCAGACATGGCCATATGCAAATCAGCCTGACCCTGTGCCTCATGGGAACAGTCCAGCCCGAACTGGCAAGCCATGCCTTCCTTGGACCGGAAACAATCCCCCTAGGAACGGTTTCTGGCATTTCAGCCGTCTTCAGCCAGGCTTGCTTGAATCCAGTGGCAAAGTGAGCAAGGGACTCACGTCTGAGCATACCCTACCAACTTATGGCGAACAAAGCGGTACAAAAGGGGATGGTGATGGACGGAGCATCAGAACCAATGAAACTCTCACACCCAGTCAACAGATCTGGGTTTGATCCATCACCATTCTTTAGCTCACTCTGCCACCCCAGTTCAGACATGGCCATATGCAAATCAGTCTGACTCTGTGCCTCATGGGAACAGTCCAGCCCGAACTGCCAAGCCATGCCTTCCCTGGACCGGAAACAAGCTTCCTAGGACCGGTTTCTGGCATTTCAGCCGTCTTCGGATAGGCTTGCTTGAATCCAGTGGTAAAGTGAGAAAGGGACTCACGTCTGAGCATACCCTGCCAGCTTATGGCGAACAAAGCGGTACAAAAGGGGGTGGCGATGGATGGAGCGTCAGAACCAATCAAACACTCACACCCAGTCAACAGATCTGGGCTTGATCCATCACCGTTCTTTAGCCCACTCTGCCACCCCAGTTCAGACATGACCATATGCAAATAAGTCTGACCCTGTGCCTCATGGGAACAGTCCATCCCGAACTGCCAAGCCATGCCTTCCCTGGACTGGAAACAAGCTTCCTAAGACCGGTTTCTGGCATTTCAGCCGTCTTCAGCCAGGCTTGCTTGAATCTAGTGGCAAAGTGAGCAAGGGACTCATGTCTGAGCATACTATGCCAACTTATGGCGAACAAAGCGGTACAAAAGGGGGTGGTGATGGACGGAGCATCAGAACCAATCAAACACTCACACCCAGTCAACAGATCTGGGTTTGATCCATCACCATTCTTTAGCCCACTCTGCCACCCCATTTCAGACATGGCCATATGCAAATCAGTCTGACCCTGTGCCTCATGGGAACAGTCCAGCCCGAACTGCCAAGCCATGCCTTCCCTGGACCGGAAACAAGTTTCCTAGGACCGGTTTCTGGCATTTCAGCCGTCTTCAGCCAGGCTTGCTTAAATCCAGTGGCAAAGTGAGCATGGGACTCACGTCTGAGCATAACCTGCCAACTTATGGCAAACAAAGCGGTACAAAAGGGGGTGGTGATGGACGGAGAATCAGAACCAATCAAACACTCACACCCAGTCAACAGATCTGGGTTTGATCCATCACCGTTCTTTAGCCCACTCTGCCACCCCAGTTCAGACATGGCCATATGCAAATCAGTCTGACCCTGTGCCTCATGGGAACAGTCCAGCCCGAACTGCCAAGCCATGCCTTCCCTGGACCAGAAACAAGCTTCCTAGGACCGGTTTCTGGCATTTCAGCTGTCTTCAGCCAGGCTTGCTTGAATCCAGTGGCAAAGTGAGCAAGGGACTCACGTCTGAGCATACCCTGCCATCTTATGGCGAACAAAGCGGTACAAAAGGGGTTGGTGATGGACGGAGCATCAGAACCAATCAAACACTCACACTCAGTCAACAGATCTGGGTTTGATCCATCACCGTTCTTTAGCCCACTCTGCCACCCCAGTTCAGACATGGCCATATGCAAATCAGCCTGACCCTGTGCCTCATGGGAACAGTCCAGCCCGAACTGGCAAGCCATGCCTTCCTTGGACCGGAAACAAGCCCCCTAGGAACGGTTTCTGGCATTTCAGCCGTCTTCAGCCAGGCTTGCTTGAATCCAGTGGCAAAGTGAGCAAGGGACTCACGTCTGAGCATACCCTACCAACTTATGGCGAACAAAGCGGTACAAAAGGGGATGGTGATGGACGGAGCATCAGAACCAATGAAACTCTCACACCCAGTCAACAGATCTGGGTTTGATCCATCACCATTCTTTAGCTCACTCTGCCACCCCAGTTCAGACATGGCCATATGCAAATCAGTCTGACTCTGTGCCTCATGGGAACAGTCCAGCCCGAACTGCCAAGCCATGCCTTCCCTGGACCGGAAACAAGCTTCCTAGGACCGGTTTCTGGCATTTCAGCCGTCTTCGGATAGGCTTGCTTGAATCCAGTGGTAAAGTGAGAAAGGGACTCACGTCTGAGCATACCCTGCCAGCTTATGGCGAACAAAGCGGTACAAAAGGGGGTGGCGATGGATGGAGCGTCAGAACCAATCAAACACTCACACCCAGTCAACAGATCTGGGCTTGATCCATCACCGTTCTTTAGCCCACTCTGCCACCCCAGTTCAGACATGGCCATATGCAAATAAGTCTGACCCTGTGCCTCATGGGAACAGTCCATCCCGAACTGCCAAGCCATGCCTTCCCTGGACTGGAAACAAGCTTCCTAAGACCGGTTTCTGGCATTTCAGCCGTCTTCAGCCAGGCTTGCTTGAATCTAGTGGCAAAGTGAGCAAGGGACTCATGTCTGAGCATACTATGCCAACTTATGGCGAACAAAGCGGTACAAAAGGGGGTGGTGATGGACGGAGCATCAGAACCAATCAAACACTCACACCCAGTCAACAGATCTGGGTTTGATCCATCACCGTTCTTTAGCCCACTCTGCTACCCCAGTTCAGACATGGCCATATGCAAATCAGTCTGACCCTGTGCCTCATGGGAACAGTCCAGCCCGAACTGCCAAGCCATGCCTTCCCTGGACCGGAAACAAGCTTCCTAGTACCGGTTTCTGGCATTTCAGCCGTTTTCAGCCAGGCTTGCTTGAATCTAGTGGCAAAGTGAGGAAGGGACTCACGTCTGAGCATACCCTGCCAACTTATGGCAAACAAAGCGGTACAAAAGGGGGTGGTGATGGACGGAGCATCAGAACCAATCAAACACTCACACCCAGTCAACAGATCTGGGTTTGATCCATCACCATTCTTTAGCCCACTCTGCCACCCCATTTCAGACATGGCCATATGCAAATCAGTCTGACCCTGTGCCTCATGGGAACAGTCCAGCCCGAACTGCCAAGCCATGCCTTCCCTGGACCGGAAACAAGTTTCCTAGGACCGGTTTCTGGCATTTCAGCCGTCTTCAGCCAGGCTTGCTTAAATCCAGTGGCAAAGTGAGCATGGGACTCACGTCTGAGCATAACCTGCCAACTTATGGCAAACAAAGCGGTACAAAAGGGGGTGGTGATGGACGGAGAATCAGAACCAATCAAACACTCACACCCAGTCAACAGATCTGGGTTTGATCCATCACCGTTCTTTAGCCCACTCTGCCACCCCAGTTCAGACATATCCATATGCAAATCAGTCTGACCCTGGGCCTCATGGGAACAGTCCAGCCCGAACTGCCAAGCCATGCCTTCCCTGGACCGGAAACAAGCTTTCTAGGACTGGTTTCTGGCATTTCAGCCGTCTTCGGCCAGGCTTGCTTAAATCCAGTGGTAAAGTGAGCAAGGGACTCACGTCTGAGCATACCCTGCCAACTTATGGCGAACAAAGCGGTACAAAAGGGGGTGGTGATGGACGGAGCATCAGAACCAATCAAACACTCACACCCAGTCAACAGATGTGGGTTTGATCCATCACCGTTCTTTAGCCCACTCTGCCACCCCAGTTCAGACATAGCCATATGCAAATCAGTCTGACCCTGGGCCTCATGGGAACAGTCCAGCCCGAACTGCCAAGCCATGCCTTCCCTGGACCGGAAACAAGTTTCCTAGGACCGGTTTCTGGCATTTCAGCCGTCTTCAGCCAGGTTTGCTTGAATCCAGTGGCAAAGTGAGCAAGGGACTCACGTCTGAGCATACCCTGCCCACTTATGGCGAACAAAGCGGTACAAAAGGGGGTGGTGATGGACGGAGCATCAGAACCAATCAAACACTCACACCATGTCAACAGATCTGGGTTTGATCCATCACCGTTCTTTAGCCCACTCTGCCACCCCAGTTCAGACATGGCCATATGCAAATCAGTCTGACCCTGTGCCTCATGGGAACAGTCCAGCCCGAAGTGCCAAGCCATGCCTTCCCTGGACCGGAAACAAGCTTCCTAGGACCGTTTTCTGGCATTTCAGCCGTCTTCAGCCAGGCTTGCTTGAATCCAGTGGCAAAGTGAGCAAGGGACTCACGTCTAAGCATACCCTGCCAACTTATGGCGAACAAAGCGATACAAAAGGGGTTGGTGATGGACGGAGCATCAGAACCAATCAAACACTCACACCCAGTCCACAGATCTGGGTTTGATCCATCACCGTTCTTTAGCCCATTCTGCCACCCCAGTTCAGACATGGCCATATGCAAATCAGTCTGACCCTGTGCCTCATGGGAACAGTCCAGCCCGAACTGCCAAGCCATGCCTTCCCTGGACCGGAAACAAGCTTCCTACGACCGGTTTCTGGCATTTCAGCCGTCTTCAGCCAGGCTTGCTTGAATCCAGTGGCAAAGTGAGCAAGGGACTCATGTCTGAGCATACCCTGCCAACTTATGGCGAACAAAGCGGTACAAAAGGGGGTGGTGATGGACGGCGCATCAGAACCAATCAAACACTCACACGCAGTCAACAGATCTGGGTTTGATCCATCACCATTCTTTAGCCCACTCTGCCACCCCATTTCAGACATGGCCATATGCAAATCAGTCTGACCCTGTGCCTCATGGGAACAGTCCAGCCGAACTGCCAAGCCATGCCTTCCCTGGACCGGAAACAAGCTTCCTAGGACCGGTTTCTGGCATTTCAGCCGTCTTCAGCCAGGCTTGCTTGAATCCAGTGGCAAAGTGACTAAGGGACTCACGTCTGAGCATACCCTGCAAATTATGGCGAACAAAGCGGTACAAAAGGGGGTAGTGATGGACGGAGCATCAGAACCAATCAAACACTCATACCCACTCAACAGATCTGGGTTTGATCCATCACTGTTCTTTAGCCCACTCTGCCACCCCAGTTCAGACATGGCCATATGCAAATCAGTCTGACCCTGTGCCTCATGGGAACAGTCCAGCCCGAACTGCCAAGCCATGCCTTCCCTGGACCGGAAACAAGCTTCCTAGGACCGGTTTCTGGCATTTCAGCTGTCTTCAGCCAGGCTTGCTTGAATCCAGTGGCAAAGTGAGCAAGGGACTCACGTCTGAGCATACCCTGCCAACTTATGGCGAACAAAGCGGTACAAAAGGGGGTGGTGATGGACGGAGCATCAGAACCAATCAAACACTCACACTCAGTCAACAGATCTGGGTTTGATCCATCACCGTTCTTTAGCCCACTCTGCCACCCCAGTTCAGACATGGCCATATGCAAATCAGCCTGACCCCGTGCCTCATGGGAACAGTCCAGCCCGAACTGGCAAGCCATGCCTTCCTTGGACCGGAAACAAGCCCCCTAGGAACGGTTTCTGGCATTTCAGCCGTCTTCAGCCAGGCTTGCTTGAATACAGTGGCAAAGTGAGCAAGGGACTCACGTCTGAGCATACCCTACCAACTTATGGCGAACAAAGCGGTACAAAAGGGGATGGTGATGGACGGAGCATCAGAACCAATGAAACACTCACACCCAGTCAACAGATCTGGGTTTGATCCATCACCATTCTTTAGCCCACTCTGCCACCCCAGTTCAGACATGGCCATATGCAAATCAGTCTGACTCTGTGCCTCATGGGAACAGTCCAGCCCGAACTGCCAAGCCATGCCTTCCCTGGACCGGAAACAAGCTTCCTAGGACCGGTTTCTGGCATTTCAGCTGTCTTCAGCCAGGCTTGCTTGAATCCAGTGGCAAAGTGAGCAAGGGACTCACGTCTGAGCATACCCTACCAACTTATGGCGAACAAAGCGGTACAAAAGGGGATGGTGATGGACGGAGCATCAGAACCAATCAAACACTCACACTCAGTCAACAGATCTGGGTTTGATCCATCACCGTTCTTTAGCCCACTCTGCCACCCCAGTTCAGACATGGCCATATGCAAATCAGCCTGACCCTGTGCCTCATGGGAACAGTCCAGCCCGAACTGGCAAGCCATGCCTTCCTTGGACCGGAAACAAGCCCCCTAGGAACGGTTTCTGGCATTTCAGCCGTCTTCAGCCAGGCTTGCTTGAATCCAGTGGCAAAGTGAGCAAGGGACTCACGTCTGAGCATACCCTACCAACTTATGGCGAACAAAACGGTACAAAAGGGGATGGTGATGGACGGAGCATCAGAACCAATGAAACACTCACACCCAGTCAACAGATCTGGGTTTGATCCATCACCATTCTTTAGCCCACTCTGCCACCCCAGTTCAGACATGGCCATATGCAAATCAGTCTGACTCTGTGCCTCATGGGAACAGTCCAGCCCGAACTGCCAAGCCATGCCTTCCCAGGACCGGAAACAAGCTTCCTAGGACCGGTTTCTGGCATTTCAGCCGTCTTCGGATAGGCTTGCTTGAATCCAGTGGTAAAGTGAGAAAGGGACTCACGTCTGAGCATACCCTGCCAGCTTATGGCGAACAAAGCGGTACAAAAGGGGGTGGCGATGGATGGAGCGTCAGAACCAATCAAACACTCACACCCAGTCAACAGATCTGGGCTTGATCCATCACCGTTCTTTAGCCCACTCTGCCACCCCAGTTCAGACATGGCCATATGCAAATCAGTCTGACCCTGTGCCTCATGGGAACAGTCCATCCCGAACTGCCAAGCCATGCCTTCCCTGGACCGGAAACAAGCTTCCTAGGACCGGTTTCTGGCATTTCAGCCGTCTTCAGCCAGGCTTGCTTGAATCCAGTGGCAAAGTGAGCAAGGGACTCATGTCTGAGCATACTATGCCAACTTATGGCGAACAAAGCGGTACAAAAGGGGGTGGTGATGGACGGAGCATCAGAACCAATCAAACACTCACACCCAGTCAACAGATCTGGGTTTGATCCATCACCGTTCTTTAGCCCACTCTGCTACCCCAGTTCAGACATGGCCATATGCAAATCAGTCTGACCCTGTGCCTCATGGGAACAGTCCAGCCCGAACTGCCAAGCCGTGCCTTCCCTGGACCGGAAACAAGCTTCCTAGTACCGGTTTCTGGCATTTCAGCCGTTTTCAGCCAGGCTTGCTTGAATCCAGTGGCAAAGTGAGGAAGGGACTCACGTCTGAGCATACCCTGCCAACTTATGGCAAACAAAGCGGTACAAAAGGGGGTGGTGATGGACGGAGCATCAGAACCAATCAAACACTCACACCCAGTCAACAGATCTGGGTTTGATCCATCACCATTCTTTAGCCCACTCTGCCACCCCATTTCAGACATGGCCATATGCAAATCAGTCTGACCCTGTGCCTCATGGGAACAGTCCAGCCCGAACTGCCAAGCCATGCCTTCCCTGGACCGGAAACAAGTTTCCTAAGACCGGTTTCTGGCATTTCAGCCGTCTTCAGCCAGGCTTGCTTAAATCCAGTGGCAAAGTGAGCATGGGACTCACGTCTGAGCATACCCTGCCAGCTTATGGCGAACAAAGCGGTACAAAAGGGGGTGGTGATGGACGGAGCATCAGAACCAATCAAACACTCACACCCAGTCAACAGATCTGGGCTTGATCCATCACCGTTCTTTAGCCCACTCTGCCACCCCAGTTCAGACATGGCCATATGCAAATCAGTCTGACCCTGTGCCTCATGGGAACAGTCCATCCCGAACTGCCAAGCCATGCCTTCCCTGGACCGGAAACAAGCTTCCTAGGACCGGTTTCTGGCATTTCAGCCGTCTTCAGCCAGGCTTGCTTGAATCCAGTGGCAAAGTGAGCAAGGGACTCATGTCTGAGCATACTATGCCAACTTATGGCGAACAAAGCGGTACAAAAGGGGGTGGTGATGGACGGAGCATCAGAACCAATCAAACACTCACACCCATTCAACAGATCTGGGTTTGATCCATCACCGTTCTTTAGCCCACTCTGCTACCCCAGTTCAGACATGGCCATATGCAAATCAGTCTGACCCTGTGCCTCATGGGAACAGTCCAGCCCGAACTGCCAAGCCATGCCTTCCCTGGACCGGAAACAAGCTTCCTAGTACCGGTTTCTAGCATTTCAGCCGTTTTCAGCCAGGCTTGCTTGAATCCAGTGGCAAAGTGAGGAAGGGACTCACGTCTGAGCATACCCTGCCAACTTATGGCAAACAAAGCGGTACAAAAGGGGGTGGTGATGGACGGAGCATCAGAACCAATCAAACACTCACACCCAGTCAACAGATCTGGGTTTGATCCATCACCATTCTTTAGCCCACTCTGCCACCCCATTTCAGACATGGCCATATGCAAATCAGTCTGACCCTGTGCCTCATGGGAGCAGTCCAGCCCGAACTGCCAAGCCATGCCTTCCCTGGACCGGAAACAAGTTTCCTAGGACCGGTTTCTGGCATTTCAGCCGTCTTCAGCCAGGCTTGCTTAAATCCAGTGGCAAAGTGAGCATGGGACTCACGTCTGAGCATAACCTGCCAACTTATGGCAAACAAAGCGGTACAAAAGGGGGTGGTGATGGACGGAGCATCAGAACTAATCAAACACTCACACCCAGTCAACAGATCTGGGTTTGATCCATCACCGTTCTTTAGCCCACTCTGCCACCCCAGTTCAGACATGGCCATATGCAAATCAGTCTGACTCTGTGCCTCATGGGAACAGTCCAGCCCGAACTGCCAAGCCATGCCTTCCCTGGACCGGAAACAAGCTTCCTAGGACCGGTTTCTGGCATTTCAGCCGTCTTCGGCCAGGCTTGCTTGAATCCAGTGGTAAAGTGAGAAAGGGACTCACGTCTGAGCATACCCTGCCAGCTTATGGCGAACAAAGCGGTACAAAAGGGGGTGGCGATGGATGGAGCGTCAGAACCAATCAAACACTCACACCCAGTCAACAGATCTGGGCTTGATCCATCACCGTTCTTTAGCCCACTCTGCCACCCCAGTTCAGACATGGCCATATGCAAATCAGTCTGACCCCGTGCCTCATGGGAACAGTCCATCCCGAACTGCCAAGCCATGCCTTCCCTGGACCGGAAACAAGCTTCCTAGGACCGGTTTCTGGCATTTCAGCCGTCTTCAGCCAGGCTTGCTTGAATCCAGTGGCAAAGTGAGCAAGGGACTCACGTCTGAGCATACCCTACCAACTTATGGCGAACAAAGCGGTACAAAAGGGGATGGTGATGGACGGAGCATCAAAACCAATGAAACACTCACACTCAGTCAACAGATCTGGGTTTGATCCATCACCGTTCTTTAGCCCACTCTGCCACCCCAGTTCAGACATGGCCATATGCAAATCAGTCTGACTCTGTGCCTCATGGGAACAGTCCAGCCCGAACTGCCAAGCCATGCCTTCCCTGGACCGGAAACAAGCTTCCTAGGACCGGTTTCTGGCATTTCAGCCGTTTTCGGCCAGGCTTGCTTGAATCCAGTGGTAAAGTGAGCAAGGGACTCATGTATGAGCATACTATGCCAACTTATGGCGAACAAAGCGTTACAAAAGGTGGTGGTGATGGACGGAGCATCAGAACCAATCAAACACTCACACCCAGTCAACAGATCTGGGTTTGATCCATCACCGTTCTTTAGCCCACTCTGCTACCCCAGTTCAGACATGGCCACATGCAAATCAGTCTGACCCTGTGCCTCATGGGAACAGTCCAGCCCGAACTGCCAAGCCATGCCTTCCCTGGACCGGAAACAAGCTTCCTAGTACCGGTTTCTGGCATTTCAGCCGTTTTCAGCCAGGCTTGCTTGAATCCAGTGGCAAAGTGAGGAAGGGACTCACGTCTGAGCATACCCTGCCAACTTATGGTAAACAAAGCGGTACAAAAGGGGGTGGTGATGGACGGAGCATCAGAACCAATCAAACACTCACACTCAGTCAACAGATCTGGGTTTGATCCATCACCGTTCTTTAGCCCACTCTGCCACCCCAGTTCAGACATGGCCATATGCAAATCAGCCTGACCCTGTGCCTCATGGGAACAGTCCAGCCCGATCTGGCAAGCCATGCCTTCCTTGGACCGGAAACAAGCCCCCTAGGAACGGTTTCTGGCATTTCAGCCGTCTTCAGCCAGGCTTGCTTGAATCCAGTGGCAAAGTGATCAAGGGACTCACGTCTGAGCATACCCTATCAACTTATGTCAACACTCAGTCAACAGATCTGGGTTTGATCCATCACCATTCTTTAGCCCACTCTGCCACCCCAGTTCAGACATGGCCATATGCAAATCAGTCTGACTCTGTGCCTCATGGGAACAGTCCAGCCCGAACTGCCAAGCCATGCCTTCCCTGGACCGGAAACAAGCTTCCTAGGACCGGTTTCTGGCATTTCAGCCGTCTTCGGCCAGGCTTGCTTGAATCCAGTGGTAAAGTGAGCAAGGGACTCACGTCTGAGCATATCCTGCCAGCTTATGGCGAACAAAGCGGTACAAAAGGGGGTGGCGATGGATGGAGCGTCAGAACCAATCAAACACTCACACCCAGTCAACAGATCTAGGCTTGATCCATCACCGTTCTTTAGCCCACTCTGCCACCCCAGTTCAGACATGGCCATATGCAAATCAGTCTGACCCTGTGCCTCATGGGAACAGTCCAGCCCGAACTGCCAAGCCATGCCTTCCCTGGACCGGAAACAAGCTTCCTAGTACCGGTTTCTGGCATTTCAGCCGTTTTCAGCCAGGCTTGCTTGAATCCAGTGGCAAAGTGAGGAAGGGACTCACGTCTGAGCATACCCTACCAACTTATGGCGAACAAAGCGGTACAAAAGGGGGTGGTGATGGACGGAGCATCAGAACCAATCAAACACTCACACCCAGTCAACAGATCTGGGTTTGATCCATCACCATTCTTTAGCCCACTCTGCCACCCCATTTCAGACATGGCCATATGCAAATCAGTCTGACCCTGTGCCTCATGGGAACAGTCCAGCCGAACTGCCAAGCCATGCCTTCCCTGGACCGGAAACAAGTTTCCTAGGACCGGTTTCTGGCATTTCAGCCGTCTTCAGCCAGGCTTGCTTAAATCCAGTGGCAAAGTAAGCATGGGACTCACGTCTGAGCATACCCTGCCAACTTATGGCAAACAAAGCGGTACAAAAGGGGGTGGTGATGGACGGAGCATCAGAACCAATCAAACACTCACACCCAGTCAACAGATCTGGGTTTGATCCATCACCGTTCTTTACCCCACTCTGCAACCCCAGTTCAGAAATGGCATATGCAAATCAGTCTGACCCTGTGCCTCATGGGAACAGTCCAGCCCGAACTGCCAAGCCATGCCTTCCCTGGACCGGAAACAAGCTTCCTAGGACTGGTTTCTGGCATTTCAGCCGTCTTCAGCCAGGCTTGCTTGAATCCAGTGGCAAAGTGACTAAGGGACTCACGTCTGAGCATACCCTGCAAATTATGGCGAACAAAGCGGTACAAAAGGGGGTAGTGATGGACGGAGCATCAGAACCAATCAAACACTCACACCCACTCAACAGATCTGGGTTTGATCCATCACTGTTCTTTAGCCCACTCTGCCACCCCAGTTCAGACATGGCCATATGCAAATCAGTCTGACCCTGTGCCTCATGGGAACAGTCCAGCCCGAACTGCCAAGCCATGCCTTCCCTGGACCGGAAACAAGCTTCCTAGGACCGGTTTCTGGCATTTCAGCTGTCTTCAGCCAGGCTTGCTTGAATCCAGTGGCAAAGTGAGCAAGGGACTCACGTCTGAGCATACCCTGCCATCTTATGGCGAACAAAGCGGTACAAAAGGGGTTGGTGATGGACGGAGCATCAGAACCAATCAAACACTCACACTCAGTCAACAGATCTGGGTTTGATCCATCACCGTTCTTTAGCCCACTCTGCCACCCCAGTTCAGACATGGCCATATGCAAATCAGCCTGACCCTGTGCCTCATGGGAACAGTCCAGCCCGAACTGGCAAGCCATGCCTTCCTTGGACCGGAAACAAGCCCCCTAGGAACGGTTTCTGGCATTTCAGCCGTCTTCAGCCAGGCTTGCTTGAATCCAGTGGCAAAGTGAGCAAGGGACTCACGTCTGAGCATACCCTACCAACTTATGGCGAACAAAGCGGTACAAAAGGGGATGGTGATGGACGGAGCATCAGAACCAATGAAACTCTCACACCCAGTCAACAGATCTGGGTTTGATCCATCACCATTCTTTAGCCCACTCTGCCACCCCAGTTCAGACATGGCCATATGCAAATCAGTCTGACTCTGTGCCTCATGGGAACAGTCCAGCCCGAACTGCCAAGCCATGCCTTCCCTGGACCGGAAACAAGCTTCCTAGGACCGGTTTCTGGCATTTCAGCCGTCTTCAGCCAGGCTTGCTTGAATCCAGTGGCAAAGTGAGCAAGGGACTCACGTCTGAGCATACCCTACCAACTTATGGCGAACAAAACGGTACAAAAGGGGATGGTGATGGACGGAGCATCAGAACCAATGAAACACTCACACCGAGTCAACAGATCTGGGTTTGATCCATCACCATTCTTTAGCCCACTCTGCCACCCCAGTTCAGACATGGCCATATGCAAATCAGTCTGACTCTGTGCCTCATGGGAACAGTCCAGCCCGAACTGCCAAGCCATGCCTTCCCTGGACCGGAAACAAGCTTCCTAGGACCGGTTTCTGGCATTTCAGCCGTCTTCGGATAGGCTTGCTTGAATCCAGTGGTAAAGTGAGAAAGGGACTCACGTCTGAGCATACCCTGCCAGCTTATGGCGAACAAAGCGGTACAAAAGGGGGTGGCGATGGATGGAGCGTCAGAACCAATCAAACACTCACACCCAGTCAACAGATCTGGGCTTGATCCATCACCGTTCTTTAGCCCACTCTGCCACCCCAGTTCAGACATGGCCATATGCAAATCAGTCTGACCCTGTGCCTCATGGGAACAGTCCATCCCGAACTGCCAAGCCATGCCTTCCCTGGACCGGAAACAAGCTTCCTAAGACCGGTTTCTGGCATTTCAGCCGTCTTCAGCCAGGCTTGCTTGAATCCAGTGGCAAAGTGAGCAAGGGACTCATGTCTGAGCATACTATGCCAACTTATGGCGAACAAAGCGGTACAAAAGGGGGTGGTGATGGACGGAGCATCAGAACCAATCAAACACTCACACCCAGTCAACAGATCTGGGTTTGATCCATCACCGTTCTTTAGCCCACTCTGCTACCCCAGTTCAGACATGGCCATATGCAAATCAGTCTGACCCTGTGCCTCATGGGAACAGTCCAGCCCGAACTGCCAAGCCATGCCTTCCCTGGACCGGAAACAAGCTTCCTAGTACCGGTTTCTGGCATTTCAGCCGTTTTCAGCCAGGCTTGCTTGAATCCAGTGGCAAAGTGAGGAAGGGACTCACGTCTGAGCATACCCTGCCAACTTATGGCAAACAAAGCGGTACAAAAGGGGGTGGTGATGGACGGAGCATCAGAACCAATCAAACACTCACACCCAGTCAACAGATCTGGGTTTGATCCATCACCATTCTTTAGCCCACTCTGCCACCCCATTTCAGACATGGCCATATGCAAATCAGTCTGACCCTGTGCCTCATGGGAACAGTCCAGCCCGAACTGCCAAGCCATGCCTTCCCTGGACCGGAAACAAGTTTCCTAGGACCGGTTTCTGGCATTTCAGCCGTCTTCAGCCAGGCTTGCTTAAATCCAGTGGCAAAGTGAGCATGGGACTCACGTCTGAGCATAACCTGCCAACTTATGGCAAACAAAGCGGTACAAAAGGGGGTGGTGATGGACGGAGAATCAGAACCAATCAAACACTCACACCCAGTCAACAGATCTGGGTTTGATCCATCACCGTTCTTTAGCCCACTCTGCCACCCCAGTTCAGACATATCCATATGCAAATCAGTCTGACCCTGGGCCTCATGGGAACAGTCCAGCCCGAACTGCCAAGCCATGCCTTCCCTGGACCGGAAACAAGCTTTCTAGGACTGGTTTCTGGCATTTCAGCCGTCTTCGGCCAGGCTTGCTTAAATCCAGTGGTAAAGTGAGCAAGGGACTCACGTCTGAGCATACCCTGCCAACTTATGGCGAACAAAGCGGTACAAAAGGGGGTGGTGATGGACGGAGCATCAGAACCAATCAAACACTCACACCCAGTCAACAGATGTGGGTTTGATCCATCACCGTTCTTTAGCCCACTCTGCCACCCCAGTTCAGACATAGCCATATGCAAATCAGTCTGACCCTGGGCCTCATGGGAACAGTCCAGCCCGAACTGCCAAGCCATGCCTTCCCTGGACCGGAAACAAGTTTCCTAGGACCGGTTTCTGGCATTTCAGCCGTCTTCAGCCAGGTTTGCTTGAATCCAGTGGCAAAGTGAGCAAGGGACTCACGTCTGAGCATACCCTGCCCACTTATGGCGAACAAAGCGGTACAAAAGGGGGTGGTGATGGACGGAGCATCAGAACCAATCAAACACTCACACCCAGTCAACAGATCTGGGTTTGATCCATCACCGTTCTTTAGCCCACTCTGCCACCCCAGTTCAGACATGGCCATATGCAAATCAGTCTGACCCTGTGCCTCATGGGAACAGTCCAGCCCGAACTGCCAAGCCATGCCTTCCCTGGACCGGAAACAAGCTTCCTAGGACCGTTTTCTGGCATTTCAGCCGTCTTCAGCCAGGCTTGCTTGAATCCAGTGGCAAAGTGAGCAAGGGACTCACGTCTAAGCATACCCTGCCAACTTATGGCGAACAAAGCGATACAAAAGGGGGTGGTGATGGACGGAGCATCAGAACCAATCAAACACTCACACCCAGTCCACAGATCTGGGTTTGATCCATCACCGTTCTTTAGCCCATTCTGCCACCCCAGTTCAGACATGGCCATATGCAAATCAGTCTGACCCTGTGCCTCATGGGAACAGTCCAGCCCGAACTGCCAAGCCATGCCTTCCCTGGACCGGAAACAAGCTTCCTACGACCGGTTTCTGGCATTTCAGCCGTCTTCAGCTTGTTTCCAGTCCAGGGAGGACCTGGCTTGGCAGTTCGTGCTGGACTGTTCCCATGAGGCACAGGGTCAAGACTGATTTGCATATGGCTGGGTTCAAACTGGAATGGCATGGTGAGCAAATAAAACGATGGATTTAGGCCCAGATCTCTGTACTGGGGTGAATGTATGACATTGTTCTGCATTCTGTCCATCAACTGTTGTTTTGCATTTGTCACCCCGAGAGGGACGGGTATACTCAGACGTGAGTGCCGTGCTCTCCATGCCACTGGAATCAAGCTATCCTGGCTGAAGAGGGGTGAAACACCGAAACCGGTCCTAGGATGCTTGTTTCCAGTCCAGGGAGGACCTGGCTTGGCAGTTCGGGCTGGACTGTTCCCATGAGGCACAGGGTCAAGACTAATTTGCATATGGCTGGGTTCAAACTGGAATGGCATGGTGAGCAAAAAAACTATGGATTTAGGCCCAGATCTCTGTACTGGGGTGAATGTATGACATTGTTCTGCATTCTGTCCATCAACTGTTGTTTTGCATTTGTCACCCCGAGTGGGACGGGTATGCTCAGACGTGAGTCTCGTGCTCTCCATGCCACTGGAATCAAGCTATCCTGGCTGAAGAGGGGTGAAACCCCGAAACTGGTCTTAGGATGCTTGTTTCCAGTCCAGGGAGGACCTGGCTTGGCAGTTCGGGCTGGACTGTTCCCATGAGGCACAGGGTCAAGACTGATTTGCATATGGCTGGGTTCAAACTGGAATGGCATGGTGAGCAAAAAAACAATGGATTTAGGCCCAGATCTCTGTACTGGGGTGAATGTATGACATTGTTCTGCATTCTGTCCATCAACTGTTGTTTTGCATTTGTCACCCCGAGTGGGACGGGTATGCTCAGACGTGAGTCCCGTGCTCTCCATGCCACTGGAATCAAGCTATCCTGGCTGAAGAGGGGTGAAACCCCGAAACCGGTCCTAGGATGCTTGTTTCCAGTCCAGGGAGGACCTGGCTTGGCAGTTCGGGCTGGACTGTTCCCATGAGGCACAGTGTCAAGACTGATTTGCATAGGGCTGGGTTCAAACTGGAATGGCATGGTGAGCAAAAAAACGATGGATTTAGGCCCAGATCTCTGTACTGGGGTGAATGTATGACATTGTTCTGCATTCTGGCCATCAACTGTTGTTTTGCATTTGTCACCCCGAGTGGGACGGGTATGCTCAGACGTGAGTCCCGTGCTCTCCATGCCACTGGAATCAAGCTATCCTGGCTGAAGAGGGGTGAAACCCCGAAACCGGTCCTAGGATGCTTGTTTCCAGTCCAGGGAGGACGTGGCTTGGCAGTTCGGGCTGAACTGTTCCCATGAGGCACAGGGTCAAGACTGATTTGCATATGGCTGGGTTCAAACTGGAATGGCATGGTGAGCAAAAAAACGATGGATTTAGGCCCAGATCTCTGTACTGGGGTGAATGTATGACATTGTTCTGCATTCTGTCCATCAACTGTTGTTTTGCATCTCCGTACTGCAGGGCACCAGCTGTCCATCGACCGTTCCCAAACCTTGCAACCATGCAGGAACGCGACTGCATCAGACGGTACCGTTTCACCAGGCCACTGATTGAGGAGTTGGCGGAGCAGTTGGCGCCACATCTGCTACCTGGCCGGACATACCCTACAGCACTGACCCCAGAGGTGAATGTGATGGCAGCCCTGCATTTCTTTGCTACTGGTACCTTTCAGTACACTGTAGTTACTGCTGGTGGGATGTCTCAAACGATGTTTAGTCGGGTGCTACGCAATGTCTTGGAGGGGATGTTGCATTTCCTAGACCTGTATATCAAGTTCCCGAGCCCTGCTGAACTCCCTGAAATAAAGGATGCCTTTTATACACTGGGGAGGATGCAGAACGTCATCCGATCTATTGATGGGACACATGTGGCCCTGATACCACCACAGGCACATGAGCAGGCATACCGTAACAGGAAGCACTACCACTCCATCAATGCTCTGGTGGTATGTCTTTCTGACATGTCGATCACACATGTGTGTGCACGGTTGCCTGGTTCTGCGCACGATGCCTACATTATGAGGAGTAGTCGCATTGCAACGCTGATGTCACAGTTTCCAGTTCAGCATGCCTGGCTTGTCTGTGTGTACTGACTCTTTATCATTGTGTGTGTTTGTCAATGTTGTATTCCGCACTCCTACAAAACTCAGCTACTTGTTCATTTTTGTGTGTGTAGGTGACTCCGGATACCCCAACATGCTGTGGTTGCTGACACCCCTCAGGAACCCTGTGACACCAGCCGAGCTGCGCTACAATGAGGCACATGGTCGGAGCAGGAGGGTGATTGAGCGGACATTCGGCCTCCTGAAAAGCCCCTTCCGCTGCCTGGACAAGACCGGAGGGGTCCTCCCATATGAGCCTTCAAAGGTGCGCAAAATAATAATTGTATGCTGCATGCTACACAACATGGCAGTGTGGAAGGAGGTGCCTCTCATCCAGGATGACGATGACCAACCTCCGGCACCTGTGGAGGATCCCGGCGTGGGCCAAGATGCCAGTGATGATGAGGATGAGGGTGACGTCCGCTCACAGCTCATCAACAACTTCTTCACCTGAATGTGAGTTTCATGGGATGTTATGTGAATGTATGGAGGTAGCCTGGAATGTGTTGTGGCAGCTCTGTTGCTGTCTGCGTGTGTCTGTGTGCCACTTGACTGGATGCGTGCAGTGATGTGTCCATTCAGGTGGTATGTACTCCATAATAGGGTAGTACTGCTAACTATTTTTTGTGTAGGTGTCTTGCAACATGTTTTGTGCATGTGTATTGCAGTTCTCTCCTGTTCTTCTGTGCTTTTGACTGTGTGTTGTGTCTGTCCTTCCCAGGGTACTTTGCCTGTTGTTTGGTCAACACTGACCCCCAACACCCAGAAGCCAACACCAGTGTGGAAGTTGACAATTCCCATCAACTGATGTACCACACATCCCTGGACTTCCATTCTCCAACACATTGTGAGTGTGTGTCCACTATTACGTAGAATTACCGTGCAACTATTGTGGAATAAACGTGTTGCTGATGTGTAATGAACCTGTGCTGCACTTTCTTATGTGCGTTGTCTGTACTCCCACATCTGAGTGACATCTGCTTACCTCACCTCTGGACTTGTTACCACTGACTGGGGTTGGTGTTGTGTCTGTGCATGCCAATGTGTTTCAGGTCACCATCATTGTGTGTTATGAATAACATGGCCATGTTGAGTATGTGTTGTGGTGCCATAGTGGTGTGTCTCCCTCACATGTGTCACATCACCATGACTCACCTTACGTTGGTCACATTGTTGCAGTATTTGGTATGCACTGTGTTGTGTAGCAGATCGACATCTCCCTGAATATGACAAATTGGAATCACAACAGAGGCAAGTATGGTGTACTGGTGAGTTTATTTTCAAACATGGGTGTTGGAAGTGCAGAGGATGGTGGGTACATTGGTTTGGGAATCCAAAGTTCACATTAGAGTTGGAAGTGCTGGTAGATGAAATGTCCAGAGTAAAGTCCACAGTCATCTGCTACATTGGCCCAACATGAACCCTCCATGTCATGTGGGCGAGTGGTGTGCGATTGGACAAGGTGAACGGGTTGCGCACAAAGAACATTGTCCAGAACAGGTTTAGAGGCCCTAGGGGATGTGCTGGGACATCTGCCTCTCACATGTCCTTCTTCGGACGACCCCTCTTCTTCCGGGGGGAGGGATCCTCAGGTGCAGGCCTCTGCGGTGCAGGGGACTCTCTGCCAGAGTCCTCCTTCCTCCCTGTGGCACTGGCAGATGGTGTTGCGACAGATGTTGTGGCCACACAGGGAGGTGTGGACAGGTTGGTGTTGATCTGGCGGAGGCATTGGAGTATGTCCTGATGCACCGCAGTAATGGCATCCCACTTGGTCTCCATGCGGGCATGGTGGGCGATCTGCTCGTGTTGCATGTCCTTGAGGATCCCCATTACCTGGCCAAATCCTCCAGTGCTATCCTGGTACGCATCTAAGATGCGTGCCAGGTGGGGGTCATCATTCAGTCCAGACCCCTCTGCAAGGCGCGCCCTCTGCCTCCCACCCCTCCCAGCACCCCTATCCACACGGGAAGGACCAGCAGCAGGACGCACAGATGACACTGTGACCCCTTGGGTGGTGTTGCTGGTGGTGTTTGCTGTAGCTTCCAGGGGGTCCTGTGCCCCTGTGCTGTGGGTATTGATTGACCTTGGTCTGTCCGTGTTGGCGGGGGTGCCCTGTCAGTGTCCAGATGCTGGAGGTGTGGGTACAGGGGGTGCAGATGTTGATGCTGCTGGTGCTGCATGATGGCTCACACCGGAGGGGCCAGGTTGGTCGTCGTCATCTGAAGAGGACAGTGAGAGAGTCAGACCAGAGAGCTCAGTGTCCTCCAGAGTCTGGGACTGGGTATCCTCATCATTTGGTGCTGGGTGCCCAGCACCACCTGTGTTTGGAAGAGACACACAATGTGAGTTATGTTTCTACATGCATCGATGGTTCACAAACATGACATTTTCTACTTTTCGAACAGATGCCTGCCTGTACACTGCTTTTTCCCAGCTTGTCCTGGACAGAGTTTGATATTGTTGTTGGCCATTTCCAAGCATGGCCTTGTGCTCCCCACAACTGAGCCCAGTGTCAGACATATTGTCAGTCCCTTCCTACTCCCTGTGAGGTGAGTATGGTTCAGTTTGATCTTGCTGGGCCATGTGGGTGGGTGTAGATTGTCTGTGACTGCGAGTCCCATCATACTCTTGGCTACACCCCCCTTCCCAGCATGCACATACTTCCTCCCTCTTGACTCTGCTTCCCTGTGAGGGGGTGTGACAGCAATGGCAAGATGGCTGACTGTGAAGTCCTGATGTTTGTTGTTGCCCATTTCCCAGCATGGCCTTGTGCTCCCCACAACAGAGCCCAGTGTCAGACATCTTGTCAGTCCCTTCCCACTCCCTGTGAGGCGAGTATGGTTCAGTTTGAGCTTGCTAGGCCATGTGGGTGGGTGTAGATTGCCTGTGGCTGCGAGTCCCATCATACTCTTGGCTACACCCCCCTTCCCAGCATGCACATACTTCCTCCCTCTTGACTCTGCTTCCCTGTGAGGGTGTGTGACAGCAATGGCAAGATGGCTGACTGTGAAGTCCTGATGTTTGTTGTTGGCCATTTCCCAGCATGGCCTTGTGCTCCCCAAGACAGAGCCCAGTGTCAGACATCTTGTGAATTCCTTCCCACTCCCTGTGAGGCAAGTATGGTTCAGTGTGAGCTTGCTGGGCCATGTTGGTGGGTGTAGATTGTCTGTGACTGTGACTCCCATCATACTCTTGGCTACACCGCCTTCCCAGCATGCCCATACTTCCTCCCTCTTGACTCTGCTTCCCCGTGAGGGGATGTGACAGCAGTGGCAAGATGGCTGACTGTGAAATCCTGGTGTTTGTTTGGCTACAAGTCCAAAGTGAGCCCCTGTGCTTCACACAGCAGCACCCAGTACGGGGTATCTTTTGCTGATATTTCAATGAGGTGTGTGTCAATGCATTGTACCCGGTGAGTTGTGTGGAGTTTGTGTTGAGGGGGGTGTCTCCACATGCTGGTAAGTATGGTCAGGGCTGTCAGTCCTCCTTCCCATCATGAAACGTGCTTCCATTGTAGGGCGTGCAAGTTGTCTTTCAGAATGTCAGTCAGTGGTGTCCTGCTTCTGATTTGCACACAACCCCTAGCAGGGCCTTGTGCTCCCCACAGCAGGACCCAGTGTCAGCCATATTGTCAGTCATTTTCCACTCCCTGTGAGGTGGGCATGTTTCGGAGAGGTCTTGATGGGCAAATCAGGAGGGGGAGCATTATCTGTGACTACATGCCCCATCATGCTTTTGGATACACTCACTTCACCTGCATCCCCACTATTCCTTCCTGACAGTCAGCTGCACTGTGAGGTGGTGTGTTTGTGGTGGCAAACTGTCTGGCAGGGTCTATTTGGCTTTGTGCCACTGGCTTGCTCTATTTGTTTGTAGGTTGGTGCATGTCATGACACAGTTCACAGTCACTATGAGATGGCAGGTATTGTGTTTGTCTGACTGGCATACACATCGTGGTATGATTATCTATTGGTTAATGTAGCGTTGCTTGCGGTGCATGGTTTCACTGTCCCCTTGCCACACAATCTTGGGTATGTTTTTTGTGTACTCACCAGGCTCTGGGATGTCTGTTAGGCCATGGACGCTCTCTGGTGGTAGGATGTCCCGCACCTTCTCCTCCCAGGTCCTGAAGTAGACTGGTTTGGCAGCCGGTGCACTGACTCAGGGCGTGATCTTTTTCGATGAGTTTCTTGACCCTCCTGCGCACGTCATACCACCTGTTCTGGATATCGTCCTTTGTGCGCCTTGCTGGTGCTTGAGCTTTCACCTTGTCCACAATCCTCGCCTACATCTTGGTTTTCTGTGAGATGGGGTTCCTCTGGACCAATGTACCAAACAAATGTGGCTCTACTCTGATGATCTCGTCTACCAGCACTTCTAACTCACTATCTGTGAACTTTGGAATCTTCTTTAGGGGCATGGTGATGGGTGGTGGTAGTGAGGGATGTGTGTGTGAGGGTGCAAGTGAGGGTTGGTTGGTGTTGGTTTTGCTGGGTGTATGTGTGTGTGCTTTTGTATGAGGTGCTGATGGTGTGTGAGTTGTGTGATGGGTGAGTTGTGAGTGTGTCTGTGGTTGCTGTGTACTCATGTTTGCTACTGGATGTGTCTCCTGTTTGCAAGGGATGATGGTAGTGATTGTAGTCCTTTATATAGTTGGAGTTGTGGGTGTGTCTTTGTCCCATGTTTTTTTCTTTGGTATTTATTGGCTTTGTCATTGCTTGTTTGGTCCTTTTTTTGTCTTTTCTCCTTTGGGTTTTGTAGGCATGAAGGAGACATTCATGTGACGGAAACGGACGCTGCTGTTGTCTCGTGTGGGCTTCTCTGCCTTGTTCACGCTGCCTATCTTCTGTGTTTGGTACGCGTCGGTTGCGGCGGTCTCTATTGCTTGTGTGCCGTGTTGTCTGTGCGTGTCGGTTGTGCGGCTTGGTCTCCGTGCGAGTCGGTCTGGTTTTACATGCATTGCATTGTACTGCGCAAATCGTACATCGCGGGTACGGGTTGGTCGGGTTCATTCGGGTTCGTGTCGGTCGGTGAAAATCGCGTCGGTTTTCCAGCCGGATCACTATTTTCCCTACGGCTCAGGTGTGCGGCTTGTATTCCGTACGTGTCGGTTGTAATTCACTCACGTTGCATCGTACTGCACGGGTCGTACGGCGCTGGTCCGTGTCGGTCGGTATTCGGTCTGGGTCCGTGTCGGTCGGTTTGTTTTGCGGCCGGAATCGGAATAGGCCCCAAAATGTTTTTGGATGGGGTTTTCTGTAAAGGTATGATTTTTCCACCTCTAGCTTCTTCTCTATTTCCAAATACCAGGACTCATATTTCAGGTAGTTTATGCAATCGAATTTGCAAACCACAGTAATCAGTGATTCCACAGTCTTCACATGCAGCTTGTAATCACCTTCCGAATCTGCATGTACCAAGTTTGTCACTATAGTTATCATGTGTCAAACATTTCCCCAGTACTTGCAAAGTTTTGATTTTTGTTATCATTCTTTGACAAACTCTACAAACTTGGTTTTCGGTTTTCTGATTTTGAACTGAGTGTATTGAACATTGCCTTGCTTTGCATTATGTCTTTTGAAAGAAGTGCACCCTGTGCCTTGTTCAATTTTGAGATTAGATACGCAAAACCTATTTTGCCAGTCTTGTTCCAGAAAGCATTCCAATGCAATGTTTCTATAGCTTCAGATATGATGAGCATGCTTTGTAACGAAAGAACATGAGTTACTCCCAATACTGACTGAACAATTTTGCTTTCAAAGATTTTAGCCTCAGTAAGTGCATCGTCTATGCCATATCCACTGAGATAGCTTCCTATACACCACAATGCAACTTTTGTCATGTGGAAAATGCCCATCAATGAATAAAGATCGTCAAATTCTACTGGATTGCTCATACCAATGTTAGCTGGAATACGGAAAACACTTTCATCTCAGAAAATTGGCAGGATAGGATTGTCTTCAAGCTAAGCATGAACATTTTGAATTTTTTTTAGAGCTGTGTATACTGTTGCGTAGTGTATTACTGGAAATGTTATTACTGGTAAAAACCCAACCTTCTTAAGTTAGACGGTATTCTGGGAGATCAATTCCAGAATACAGAGGAACTGACTTTTCTTCGTTCTTCAGTCCGCATCGAATAAGGGGAATGATAAATTCAGTTAAATCAGCTTTGCGGACCACAGCATCAGGTAGAAGAAGATCAATGTCCTCAGCCATGAAACGTTCTGGTAGACTGGGACGTGTTGATGGATTGTAGATATTTTTAGGGGTGGGCGGAATTTGGGAAATTCACTTTCGCAAATTATCGCGAAAATTTTAAAAATCTCCTCAAACACGCGGAAATATCGCGAAGATGCGGAAGTTTTTTTCCCGCCCGTTCGAGGTATTTTCTGCGTGGTCGCGGCTCGCCAACTTACCCATGCGGTTGCTCGCGGGTGCGGCCATCTTGTTTTCACTTGTCTCGCGGTGCATGATCGCGAGAAGAAAGATGTGATCGCGCGACGCATGACGTTACTGCGGTCGCGAGACAGCGCAAATGGCTACCAACAATCCAACATCTCATGGAGAACGCGACCGGATCGGGAAAACTTGTCGGCGAACGCGGGGATTCAGGTAAGGCGATCGCGCGCACGCGAGAAAGTATTATTTTACAGCGTGAGCAAGAAACAAATTATCGCTAAGCTGCAGAATGCTGAAATTTTGACATTTTCGCGCTTTTCGCGGAACGCGAAAATGCCAAATTATCGCAATCTCCCCGTACGGAACGGAATTTCGGCCCAGGCCTAGTGATTTTGCACAATTTGGCAACAGGGGCAGAGCTTGAGCGGAGGAGCATCGCACCACTTAATTGCTCCAGAAATATCCCAGAGATAAAAAATAAAATGGTAATGAAGTTAATTCATTGCCATTTTATTTTCCATCAACCCATCCTGAACTGTCAGGACGTGGTGAGGCATGCTGAGTGAGAGCAGTGGTGGGCTGCTGTGCACTAGTTTATAATGTGCATGTCCCTTTGGCTGACCGCCTTGCGACAGCCAGTCTGACATGCGCACTATAGACCTCTCAGCCCAGCTGTCTTAGACAGCCTAGTTGAGAGCCTACACAAGCCTCCAGGGTCCTCAGGAGCGGCGAGAGAGTCCGCTCCCTCCAATTCTGGCACTGCTCTCATGCAGCACCAAGATTGGTTAAGCCCAGCTGGATATGATATCAGAAGAAGAAGATGACCGAAGCAAGGAGGACGTGTTACCAGAAAGCATGGTAAGCACCTTTTTATGAATTTCTTTTATGTATTTAATTTTTTAATGTCTTTTTTCAATGCATTAACCCATTTTCCCACCCCTCCAATCGCTGTACTTTCCAACCGCCACTGGTTCGCAAGGCAGTTGGGTTCTAAGTTTGCAGCTTCGTTTGTTTATGCGTACAGCTGACACATCTAGTTTTCCAGCAGCTACTTCAGTGGTACAGTCTTTAAAAAGCACCATGGCAGTATCATGTGAGCTGGCTGCTCCAGACAAAGAAGAGGTGTCTTTAAAATCAGAATTAGCAATAGCAGCAATTGTAAATCCTTTCCTGGTAAAGTGACTTGGAAGTGATGTGCTGTCGGACTCACAAGAGTTTACAGCATGAGCTGCTAACAAGTTCCTGCTCCGTACTGTGTCATTATAACTTGTTGATGCACCAATCATATTCATTGAAGTGATTAGCTCTCTACTTGTACACTAGTCATAGATTGCATGGGCAGTCATCATGTGTAGTGGAGTTTTTCTTTTTGCTGTTATGTAATTCATAGAACATGATTTTGGGAAAGACAGTACATTTGCAAAGCATAAGCCTGTTGGTTAATGGAATTGTCTTCCGCTTCTTTGCTAATATCTTCAAAGCCATCATCAACCTTGTCATCTTCTGTTACGAACTCAAGAATTTTAGTTTTGTAACAGTTTTGCTTTGCTGATATTAAACAATGATGTAATAAATGTTAAGAACATATCAGGCATTCTTGTTGACTCCTGGGATTTGCAGAATTTTGGGGCATCATTAAATGTGTCATTAACTCCAAAATCTAAATCTTTCAGGATAGTTCTTACAATGGTTCCTGCTGATTTTACTGATCTTATTTTGGAAGCAAGAACTTCAGGAGTCAAATCAGCTGAGAACACTATACATGGCTCATTCCTTTTGTTAGTCTGACAAATATGAATTCAGTCATTGTACATTCCGACAAGAAAATTTTAATTTTATTATTGTGGATCAATAAAGTTTCATCAATGTTGAACATTATTTCTCTGATCTCACTCAGTGTGAACCCATAACCAGCACTCAAGAGTGGCTTTAAAACTTAGCTTTTTTAAAGAGTGCAAACTAAACTGAAGGCAAGTAGTTATGTTGCTGCTGGTAACTAATTTGTACATTCATATTTTTTAACGTATGCACCCATGCAGTTTGGGTGGGCATACAAATCTGCTGCAAATACAATTACTTTGCTGTTTAAATAAGCTACTCAGCTGACAACTTCATCTTGGAAGAAACTAGCTACAGTTTGCCCTTTCAGACTCACATACTCTGTAGTTTGCTCTTTCGTCAATCCCTTTGGTCCTTGCTCTGGCTAAACCCCAGATAACACATTAAAGATCCCCTGCTTTCTGATCAGTTGTCGGAGGTAGACGAGGGGCAGCCATTGATCTTCTGAATGGATAGGCACTGGGTTTGGTTGTCGTCACTTTTTCAGACCACTTGGATTATTGGTTTGATTCACTGGTTTCTGCTACTTCATGTTAATTTTTTCCAGGCTTTTTTCATTGTATATGACTTTCAGCACTTGTTGCTACAATGATAACATATTTGATCCTCTTCACCCATCAGTTTCAGTCTTTTGTGAACTTCACCTTGCCATATTTCAGTAGCATTTTGAAGTCTCTTCTGTCAAGCTACAGTTGATGTTAGCTTTTCTTTTGGATTAGTTTGGAATATGACACATTTATCTTTGCTGAAGGAGTCCTCAGATTTTGTAGTTAGCAACACTCTGTCAGGAGGTAAAGATCCTCTGCTACCACCTGCTTTGCTCATGTTTACAATTTTGAATCAATGGAAAATATGAAGCAAATATGAAGCCAATCACTATTCAAATAACTTACCAATATGATGGCTAAAACAGATCATTATAGAGCCGCCATTTTGGGAAATGGTGGAAGGGTTGCTCTGAGAAGTTATTTTCTGTCTCTATAAGACTACTTGACCCTTAAAACCTTTGCTTTGACACCAAAATGAAGTATATGGGTCTCATGGTTCCTGAAATATAACATCATCATTGGAACACATAGGCCATTTTTAAAAATGTCGTCCAGAAATATTTGGCCCGGATTAGCAATGTCTACCCAATCTAAATTACTTCTCTAATGATGCAAAAATACAAATAATAAATTAAATCTCTGGACAACAATTTTGTTTACGGAGGTATATCAAGGGGCCATGACTAATAATGCTGATGTCAATTTCTCATGCTTTCCCTTTCTCGATCTTCCCTCTCTTTCACTTTCCCTAGTCATTTTAACTTAGAACTTTGACTCTAAAAGTTCCATTTAAACAGTTGAACTGTATTATACGCCTTTGTCGATGCCCAACATAATGTGTTTGCCTGTGCTGAATAAACTTCACCTTTTAACCAAGTATTTTTGACACCAAGCACCTTAGTTCAATGTTTTTATATTTGTTTTTATTTTCTGAGAAGGATTAAATAAAGTAAACATATTTTTACGTCATACATTTAACAGTTTACACTGGCCCCTAGGACTAATTCACAAGTTGAAACATCATTAAATTTCCCGATTCATCTTCATTAGCAACCTTTAAACAAAATTAAGCTACACTGTTGTTTTAATATGTTGACATAACACAAATTTATAATCTCTCATTAGTCAACTAGCTAGATCATTCATAACCAGGATCACTTTTTGTAAGATTGAAGCCAAATTGAGAATCGTAACCTTATCTTGACATCTCTTTTCCTAGATTTTGCCCCCTTACTTTTTATAAAGGCTTTCCTCCTCATAATAATTAGTTAAATAATTGGATAGCCATTACCTGTAACAGGGTGGGTCTGGCCCTAACCAATGTGTGGTACAACAGAATCTGGTCATGACCATAGCAACAAATAACAGATATCAGGCAACTGTATCAGATATGGTCTGACCATCTACCCCAAGCAACATAAGTTATGGAGTTAAATGAATCCATGCGCACATGATAACACCCAATAAATCAGCAATCTTCCCCCAAAATTTGCCTAATTTCACACGTGTAGCAATTGTGTGGATGATGTATGTATCCATAACCCCACAATGGGGGCAGTTTTGATTTGGTCTGTTTCCTCGATTGAACAATTTATTTTGGGTACTATAAAGTTTGTATATCATTTTAAAATGTTGTACCTTTCATTTTCCAGACAGTGATGCCATATGTCATATGTCTAAAGAATTTTGAAATAAAATGTAATCTATCTCAAGCTTTTTTTCTAAACGTCTACATTGCCTAAATCAAGATTGGAAAAAAAGACAGCAAAACATTCCAACCTTAAACTTACACCCTACTTGAGTCATCAGGGTCTGTGCTGGACCTGGACCTTTTTGCAGGGTCACTGCCAGATTTTGTGCCTTCTGCTGCTGAATCCATTTTTGTTAAAATGCAAAAAGAATAGATGATGGACGGAATGCTGAACCGATGAAACGTTTTTGTTCGCATTAGGACTCAATGCCATTTTTACCTGCTAACCAGTAGTAAAGTGCTTATACTCTTTCCCTAAAACATAGCACAATTGTCATATGCCTGATTGCTACATTTAATTTACATAAAAGTCCCTAATAAATGGTACTACGTGTACACATGGCCTGTACATTCAAACCTATTAGTGGGCTGCAGCACTCATTGTGCCACCCTCTAATGTAACCTTTTTAGATGTGTCTCAGGGCTGCCCCTGCAACCGGAAGTAAGAAAGCACCATGGTTCACCGACGAACTCAAGAGCTCCAAGAAGAACTGCCGAGCACTCGAGAGAACCTGGCGCAGAGATCCAACACCAGACAACATGACCACCCTCAAGCTCGCCACTCGAAAACACCACCAACTGATCCACACCACCAAGAAAACCGCATTCAAGGAACGACTGGACAACAACGCACACAACAGCAAGGAACTCTTCAACATCGTAAAAGAGCTCTCCAACCCCAACGCCGGAAACAACGACATCACCCCATCACTAGACCTCTGCAACTCCCTCGCCTCCTACTTCCACAACAAGATCGCAGACATACACAACAGCTTCAGCACACAGCCAACGCACCCCACGACCGCACCTGCACCCCCCACCACCACCCTCCGCGCCTGGACCCCGATCAACACCGAAGAAATCCGACGCACGATGAACTCCATCCACTCCGGATCTCCAACCGACCCCTGCCCTCACCACGTCTTCAACAAGGCCGACGCTGTCATCGCACCCCACCTGTGGGACATCATCAACACCTCCTTCGACACCGCTACCTTCCCGGAGAGCTAGAAGCACGCCGAACTCAGCGCTCTACTGAAGAAACCATCAGCGGACCCCACTGAACTAAAAAACTACCGCCCCATCTCGCTCCTCCCGTTTCCGGCCAAAGTCATCGAGAAGACCGTCAACAAGCAGCTGGCCGCCTTCCTCGAGACGAACGGATCCCTCGACCTCTCGCAGTCTGGCTTCCGCACCAACCACAGCACCGAGACCGCCCTCATCGCAGCCACCGATGACATCCGAGCCCTGCTCGACAACCGGGAAACTGCGGCCCTCATCCTCCTGGACCTCTCCGCGGCATTCGACACTGTCTGCCACCGCACCCTAGTGCAGCGCCTCAGCAACGTCGGAATCCAAGAGAAGGCACTAGAATGGATCATCTCCTTCCTCGCCGGAAGGACACAGAGAGTCCGCCTCCCCCCGTTCAGATCAGAAGCCACCGAAGTCATCTGCGGCGTTCCTCAAGGCTCCTCGATCAGCCCCACCCTCTTCAATGTCTACATGAGCCCCCTTGCGGCCATCGCACGCCAACACAACCTCAACATCATCTCTTACGCCGACGACACCCAGCTGATCCTCTCCCTCACCAACGACCCCGCCACCGCCAGAGCCAACCTACACGAAGGGATGACAGACGTAGCCGAGTGGATGATGAACAGCCACCTGAAACTGAACTCAGACAAGACGGAAGTCCTGATCCTGGGCTCGTCACCCTCCGCCTGGGATGACTCCTGGTGGCCCCCCGCCCTGGGCAGCGCACCCAAACCAACAGACCACGCACGCAACCTGGGCTTCATCCTGGACTCCTCCCTCTCCATGACCAGACAAGTCAACGCCGTCTCCTCATCGTGCTTCAACATCCTGCGCATGCTACGTAAGATCTTCCGGTGGATCCCCACCGAGACCAGGAAGACGGTCACCCAGGCCCTCGTCACCAGCCGACTGGACTACGGCAACTCCCTCTACGCCGGAACCACTGCCAAACTCCAGAAGAGACTCCAGCGGATCCAGAACGCCTCAGCAAGACTCATCCTCGACATCCCCCGACACAGCCACATCTCCGGACACCTGAGAGACCTGCACTGGCTCCCGGTCAACAAGAGAATCACGTTCCGACTCCTCACCCACGCACACAAAGCCCTACACAACCAAGGCCCAAGATACCTCAACAACCGCCTCAACTTCTACACTCCCACACGCCAGCTTCGATCGACCAACCACGCCCTCGCCACCGTCCCCCGCATCCAAAGAGCCACCACAGGAGGAAGGTCCTTCTCCTACCTGGCCGCCAAGACGTGGAACTCCCTCCCGACCCACCTCCGCCTGACTCAAGACCACCTCGCCTTCAGGAAGCAGCTCAAGATCTGGCTGTTCGAGCAGTAGTGGACCCCCCCTCCCCAAGCGCCTTGAGACCCTCCGGGTGAGTAGCGCGCTATATAAATGCATTGATTGATTGATTGATTGATTGATTGAACCTGTGTGTGCAGTGTTTTCATTTCAAAAGGTTTTTATTAAAATTTTGCTTAAGAAACCACACTAAGAAATAATCTAATGGAAGCTGTTTTAGTCCCATCAGTGTATAGAATGACATCTAAGTACTCTGTTTAGGGTTGAAGTGATGTGTAAATGTCAAATTGTAGGGACTATCGTGGAGATGTCATTGAGATGTTCAAAAAGTGTTGTGAGTTGAGTAGGACTACCAGTCCAAATGTAAAAAATGTTGCCTATGTACCAACCCTGGTACATTATGTGTTCCAAGATCTCTCGTGAGCATAATGACCAAAGGTGTCGTTTCTAGAACATGCCTATGGATGCACAGATCTTGGAACACACAATATAATGCTTCCAGACTATTTATAACTCCTTTTAACATGCAGATAGGGCACATCCTAGTGCACAAATCAATACCACTTCCTTAGGCGAAATTACTCACCTTAGACAAAATTGTAGTGATGATCAGATCTTCATGAAATAATTAAACCAACTGGAGGACCATTTCAGGCAGAGAGGGTACTCTGACATGACTTTCGCAAAAGCGAGAAGAATTACTAGGACATAATGAAACTCCCTTCTAAAACATAAGACCAAGGAACAGAGCACCGACCAGCGACTCACTTTGATCACAAGATATAGTGCACAAAGCCACAATTTGTATCAAATCCTTAGAAACATTGCCACATATCGAAGCTGGATTCCACTGTGATAAAACATTTATCTCCATAGCCTAAGATCACCCATAGTAGGGGCATTACTCTAAGGAACATTCTATGCCTCATTTGCATCCCCTCACTTCCCATAAAGGGCCGGGGTCATGGTTACTAGACAAACCAAAAGGTCTTTTTCAAATGTACACTATTCAATGTCTGTCAATTAGTTGCTTTAAAAAAACATGCTTCCAATACAGCACTAAGACAAAACAACGCATCCCGCTGTTTATTAACTGCAACAATATGTTTGTGGTATACTGTATTATTTGTCAGTGCCAACAGATTTATGTTGGCAGCACTAATAAACCTACAAGAACCATACAAGAACACATAAGGGCAATAAAGAACAATGACTCAAGTTACCCCCGGCCACACAGATTACAACACGGCACATTCGTGATCTGAGATGAACAATATGACATTTCATGGCATTGCCCACATTAACTGTGATCCTAGGGGTGGAGACCGGAACATGGCCCATAGGAGAGCAGAAACCAAAAGGATAACCAAACTCAGGGCTGTTGATAAAGGTCTGAATACTGATAGAGAACTGCATGTGTTGCGTACAGAGTAAAGATGTCGCATGTCTTTGCAATTAATGCTTTATAGCTCCCACAAATCATTACAGAATCCAACATGAGTGTAATAGAGACCATGATTATACATGGATTGTATGTGTAATGGAGACCATAGATGTATATGGATTGTATGCTTTAAGAGGTTTATGATATCTTCATGTTGTCCTCCTTCCTCTACATGGCTTACGTATGTCTACTTGGAAAATTGGAATGTAAGGTGTAGCTACCAGTTATGCTCCAATAATCTTTATTATTTCGTTGCACTGTAACTAGAAGGACCAAAATATGTGTACATAATGGATTGTCTAGAACCAGTTGATTGCAGCATCATCATGGCGTTATGCTTTCCTTCTCCTGTTCTATCAATTTTACTATGTCTTGAAATCAGTGATGCAACAAGATAAACAGACCAATACTTAAGATGTTGCATTATCATGTGCTGCATGCTGCGCCACCGTATACTAACAGTATAATATTATTTCCACTTCTCAACTACACAGTCTTCTGCTTGAACTATATACATTTCTTTTATCTCATCTAGGGACATTCCAATATGGCCGACATACATTACACTTAATTTGTGTTTGTACTTTTGTGGCATTTTTTCCCTAAGTTTATCCCATCAGTTCCATCCTAATAAGGACCCATTTCTTCTTTCTCATTAAACGTACTTGCTAACATGTTACACGTGATCTGTGAGAATCTATACACTTACTCTAACATTCTTACAATTGTGCTGGCCTCCAAGCCTAAAATGCGGTAATGCCAATACAACTGATTAATATCAAATGACTTGAAATACCAATCATTTTTTAAAATCTTCTAACTAGATTTTTTACACTTAAAACTCTGTTATGGACCAAATTTTCAGCTCCCATAGTACCCATCTCTCACATACGGGAGCCATGTGAACATGCGACAACACTGCGCATCCTGGTAATTTGTTATGGTGGCGACATAATTTTACCTTTTAAACTATGGTGGGCACACTAGTGTGTTTAAACTTGTCATGTTGACGATGAAGGTGGTATACTATATTTAGTCTATTTTTACCCACTCTATGCTCCACTTTGCCAAACACCAGTTTAACCAATGGCATCCAGGTAATTTTCAAGGGTTAATATACTTTTATCTGTTAAACTATGGCGGGAACACTAATGAGTTTAAACTTATCATATTGACAATGAAGGTGAGACATCATATTTATATGTATTTGTTACTCAATCTATGCCACACTTTGCCAAATGCCAATCAATGGTATATTTGTTGATGTAAGTGCTATACGGAGCAGTAAACAACACTAGACCTACGGTTGAGACCAGTAGCTACATTAGACAACTACTGGTTACAACTTAGACACTTCCAAACTATTTTGTATCTTATTTAAATTACAATGTTCATAATTTACTTTGGCACCCTGCTTGAATGGCTTCACTGCCATCTCATAATTTATTGAGTCACGTCTGTGACCAGCTTCACCTCATTATCCTGAAAATTCTGTTCTCTTCTCCCAGGCAGGCACTTATCAGGGTCTCTGCCTGGTCATTAAAATATATTCTGATCAGTGCACTTTCTATGTGGTCAGATTGGTAAAACTACCACTATATTGGTAACAATACGTGAACACATGTAAGGACAGATATTAATACTTTTTACTTACTGTTAAAACGTATCCAGGTAGACTTATACTAATGACTCACCGCCTTTCTGTCAAAGACGGACAATTTTGGACTACAAAATTCACTGTTTGGTCCATAGTTAAGATATCAAATATAGTTATGTGGCCTAATACATTGTTCGCGCATGGAGCTCAGAAACCAGCACTCTCCTTCTTCCTCTCTTTTCTCTAGAAACTTTAGTTACATTCAATTTGCTGTTGCCTGTAATACTAGAAGGTTAAATGTTACCTCACCGTTGAATGCAGGTTGGTCCTTTTACATTATGAAAATACATATATTTTACTTCCCGCAAACATTAGGTTAGAAGCAGCGTCTTTTGCTAACTAGTATCTCCACCACTTATTCTTTATACTCACAGCAGCCTTTATATTTTATCGTCTCAACCAGACTACATCTCTATCTAAATATCAATCCTTCTAAACCTTAAAGTAGTGAATGCACAAGCTGATTTACAGTACCCCATAGTAGATGGGCCCCCTGCCTCACGCATTACATGTCAGTTATGTAACCCATAACAAAACTATGTTAGCATTGTACTATTATAAAGCTTGTATTTACATAGTGTTATCATTCTTTAGGTGACAATCTTTGTCACAACATCCTTCCAGATTTTATTACCAGCTTCTTACCATTCTACTGGGTGCTTCTTCCATGTACTATCCCAACATGAGATCACCCCTTTGGGAGTCACTTATGAATACCAGCGTATCTTACCATTGCTAGGTCAGTACATAATCTCTTTTCTGTTCTACTACGTACTTCTTAACCTTGCTTTTCACCTGGTGGTAACTGTGGTTCACAGCGTTCTTGATATAGGATCACTTTATAAATGTATAAGTGTGCTTTCTCCACATTTCTGGTATCACTACTGTACTACTCTCCCCCACTTTTGGACTTCTATTTGATTAAAGGTTTATTGGCTGAGCACTTTGGGATACCACAGTGTGTAATACGGCCGAAATAAGGTTTTGATCCAGCTTTGCCACAATTACTCGTTTTTGCTAAACACAAGTTTTATAGCTTCTTCTTTTTTGGGCACAGGAACACACTGAAAATTTGGCTCTGCCTTGTGGACAAAATATAACTGATCATATGATCATACATGAATTACAGCCTTGAAGAAGTCACTTTGTGATGAAACACGTGTCGTCTGTTATTTGCTGTCTTTCAGTACGAATGTATAGAAAACCACAGAACAGGGTTTTTTCTGCAATAAACCACAGTATTGAAACATCTTCATGAATCCTTACTTTATGAACTGACTTCAAGTTTTGGACTTATAATTGAGTGATATGATAAATTAATTTTGTGTTGCATACATAGTGGATCGTTGGACCAGTGTGTGTTGGCACCCTAGGTAGTAGGGTGTTGGGTATCACCAAAGCACCAAACCGTACAATATTTTGAGGGTTTGTTAAACATACTATCCACATGTATATGTACAAAGAGGTTCGATTACAAACCATTACTACCAACCGTACTGCAGTTAGTGTTTGAATGGAGTTGAAATCAAATCATATCAAATTGCATCACCATTAGCAATTTTTATGTTCAGTCAATAATGAGAGTTTAGGATTGGGTTTAAAAACTTTATTCTCATAAAGAGATTAGTAAAGTTTTTTGTCTTTTTATTTAATTAGTATGTAAGATAAATCCCTTTACAGAAATATCAAGAAAGTCATGGTTAGAGTCAATGAAAATGAATAAATGTCAAACGTGTGCCATAAATGAATTCATCCCATTCTAAATAAGATGTCAGATCTTGAAAGTTAGTAGAACCCATAAAGAGTTTCTAAAAAGAGTGAGATTAAAGGAGTGTTTAAGTTGAAATCGAATTAAGTAGTCGAACTTCCCATAAATAGTAGTTCATGAAACTTAGCCTGGTTTCAATATCCAAAGAGCATCCAACTAAAGTTGCGGTAGCAATCTGTACAAATCAGCCTTGAAAGGATTATGAAGCAAACAGATGCAACAGTAGCTACTCCCATCAGAGAAGGTGAGCAAGGGTAGGTTGGTTAAAACTCTATGAAAAGACTGGGTCTGGGAGCATCTCATTAAAAGTGATGCTAAGAAGCAAATCCCCAAAAGACATAAAAACCTAATTGGAAACACGCTAATATAAAAGATAAGAGCACATGTATCATCAATGTTTCTGGTCCGATCACGCTGGTCCAATGGAAAGACATATTTAGATGGTGAGCAGCTTCCTCCTTTACCACGGTAAACACACAAAGTCGACAGTCTACCATCAAATATGTAACAGACATGGCTAAACATTTGTAGAACTGAAAATGTTTAACCTTGGTTCCCAGGTAAGCTTTATGAAGTCTATTCTATTATTTATCCAGTGCTATCCTAAGGACAGAAACATTTACTTGCAGATATCTAGTTAGGTAATAATGCCTTGCGTATTTCATGTAAGTGAGAGTTATTGTTAAAATATACAAGTCCCTATTCAGCATTGTATTTACACGAGATAGATAGGAAGTTCGAGCTTAGCTCAGCAAGAATATGTAATTTGAAGAATAAAATACTTTTGTAAATTGGAACGTTGTGCGGTTATGGCAACGTTTCTAAGCATGCCACAGTGAAGTCAAACTATCAAATAACTTTGTACATAGTTCAGAAATGTTGAAAAGCTAAAGAAAACAGTTAACAGCAGTCTACCAGTGAATATGGCAGGCTGGTGAGTTTTGCACATTTTTCTTTGTGCCATTTTACTGTTTTTTTCACGTTTTTATCAAAGGGAAATTATCAACTCTGTTCTCCATTTTTAAGCTAAATTTCTCCTCTCCATTTATTCCCCAATCTAATGGTTATTCTAACAATTACTCTAATTTCATTTCAAATTTGAGTTTGTGTAAAGGTCAGTTTCATCATCTGTTGAGTCTCGGAGTTTTCTTTTCTGACCTTGATATTTTAATGACTTCATGTAATAATCATTCATGGTGCAATATAATTCCAAATCTTTTTTAATATTTTGTTCTTTTCTCTTCTTTTGCCTAAAATATGAGCAGTAGTGGATTAATTTAAGCATTTTGCAAACTCTGCCTTTATCTGTGAGTAAAATGTCTAATGCAAGACGGTCTTGCAAAACCATTGAACCTATAGCAGTTAAGTGTTTACTCTAAGCAAAGCTCCAGAAGTGCCTGTTGTCATCTTGTCAACAACACTTGCCAGTTTTCAAATCTTTTTGTCATTTAGCATGATGCCTACAGGTGAAATGATTGCATCAAATATATTTCCCACTAATACAACTCCAGTTTCTGTACTAGAATTGTGTCTGTGTGCTGGTGTCATTGTTAGTGCATCTATGCTTTGTACATGGTACATCTTGGGAATTAGTACACCTAAATAACAAATACCCTCCCAATCAGCAGATAACAGGAAATAAGTAGAAGTGGGCGGAATTTGCATAGTCGCGCTACGCAAAGCTCCGCGAAACGGTAAAAAATCCCCACGAGCACACAAAAGTTCCGCGAACACGCGGAATTGCTTGATCTGCCCATTCGCGATGCTTTTTTACTGTTCGCGAATGCTGTTTGCGTGCTCGGGGGGGGGGAAATATCTCATGAACACGCATTTTGAAAGTGCGAACAAGCAAAAAATTCCCCAAAGACGGGGATCGCGGAATTTTTGCCAATTCCGCGTTCTCCGCGGAACGCAAAATTACACTAATTCCACAAATTCCGCGAGCGGAACAGAATTTACCGCCCAGGCCTAGAAATAAGTGCCTGATTATAATGTTGGTCGAGCCACCACAACAGGCCATTGGTGGCGGTCTGGCCAACTGACAGCCCTTTGGTCCAACCGCCGCATTATGATGCTGGTGGTCGGACCCTATACGGTTGGAGTCCACACCGCATCTTCTGCCAGGATCTCACATACCGATGGGGCAGCAGTCAGAGTCGCAGCCCTGAATGGCAGCAGTGCCAAGGCTGGCACTTCCATCGGGATATGGCTATCCCTTTCTGACAGCCTATCCATGATGGGAACACCACCATGTACACGCTGTCAGAATGGGATATTGGGGGCCCCAAACAGGGCCTCTGCCCCTCATGGGCCACAGAAAGTGGCCCTGGGGGCACATTTACTGCCTCCACTCACCTTCTTGCGCCATGTACCCAGCACTACATGGTGCATGGCACACAGTCCATGGAAGTGCAAAAAGTGCTCATTTTCATGGCAGCTTGTGCTGTGGCTAGGCCTGGGCGAAGCACTACGCTACGCTCGCGTAGTTTGCGAAGTTCGCGCTACTTCGCACTACGCGAACTGCACGTAGCACAGTGCGAACACGGGTAGCGTAGTGTTGCGTAGTGCTGCGGTCATTTTTTGCTTGCTCGCGGTCCTCAACGTCAAGTTGGCGACCGCGAGCAAGCAAAATGACATCCTGGCGAGACTTTTTCCTTGTTCGCGATCGCGAGCATGGAAAATAAACCTCCCGGCGAGATTCACAACGCGAGAAGGTCAGGTTTCTCATTGCGAGGGGTCGCGTATGCTCGCGACCGCTCGCGATGAGAAACTACCAGTTCGCGTTGAGAAAGCTGCAGCTCGAGGAAAAATCTACTCGAGCAGCAGAAAACTACAGCTCGCACTGTGCAAGATGCCATTTTCAATGATTGCACAGTGCCGGTTGCTTGTCCGCACTGTGCAATCATTGAAAACAACATCTTGCACAGTGCGAACATGTTACTTCGCAGTTCGCGAAGTGCTACGCGTAGCTCGCGTAGTGCGAACTTCACTTTGCGTAGCTTCGCGAAGTGCTACTTCGCGAACTACGCCCACCCTTAGCTGTGGCCCTTTTCCTGGGACAACCCACCATGAAAAAGGGGCACTTAGCAACTGCCAGCCCAGCAGTTGCATTGTGATATGACGGCCGGGCTTGCTCTTTGGCAGTCTCCTGACCACTGCGATAGCGTGTGGTGGTCTGACCGCCCAACTTTGTAATAGGCCCTTAAGCATTTTGCCCGCAAATAAAATAAACTCCAGGAATTGCAGATTCTTCTCCTTGTAAATGTGTCATACTCCCAAATGTGTGTTCACAGCTACTCATTCTGACATGTCTAGTTTGTTTGGGAGTTTTCCTTCTGCAAACTCAATTTTCCCTTTCTGTTGACTATCTAATCTTAGCTTAGGGTAAACCACTTTCTTTCTAAATTCATCGTCTTTTTTTTTCCAAACCTTTTTCAGAACATCACTATGTTTATCTGTAGTACGTGTTATGTTTATGTATCTTTCTTCTAAAACTATTATATAAATTTTCTCTAAAGGTAAATTTAGCAGGCTAAATTGTTTTATAAGCCTTACCACTATCTATAGGTGTTTGGGGAAAGAAGTAATACCAGTCTGTGTCCATTTCTTTTGCTTATGAGTGTAAGCTCATGCTTTCTATCGAAGGTACTCTCGAGAGTATCAGATCATAATTATAAGTATTTAAAATGTTCCCACCTATAGGCAAGTAAAAGCAAAATACTACAAGATATAGCCTATGGCAAGGGCATATGAACATAAGTAACCTCTTCTAATGCAGATGTGGGTAAGTGGGAGCAAACATAGCAGTTCTTTACATCTATACCATGAGTGAATTCTTGTACTAGTTTACAGAAGACGTTAGTGGCGAAATCATCTTTCTTGTCACTAACAAAGGAAGCTTTTAGTTGGTCTTCATCACTAATGTATGTATGCAGTTTGTTGCATTTTTAGTTTTGGGTTCGTTTTGGTGTCAAATAATTGATTTACATTTCACTCTATTTTTCTAAATTGGTGTGGGATTTTTCTTGTTTTGTGTTTTCACATTTTTGCTGTTTGAGCCACTGCACAAATACTTTACACCTTGCCTTTAAGTTAAGCATGACTGCTTTTGTGAAAAGGTACCAGAGGGTTAGGCACAGGTTAATTTGGGGTTTGCTTGTGTGTCACCCTGGCAAGAATTGTGGCTGGTGCTTGAGTAGGGTTCAACCCCTCCCAACCAGTAACCCAATTTCCAACATTGATGTTCAGCAGTGAGATATGAACTTGGGTTTGTGCAGTGCTATACAGTGATTTTGTTTTACACTAATATTCCAGATAAAAAATTTGAGATAATTTTGGGTTTCTTTTAAATTCTCCTTGGTGGCCTCTTTAGCTTTTTCCAAATCCATTATCATTCTAGCTCGCTGTCTGTGTACCGTCCCTGAAGTGATGGAATTTGAGCTGGCCAACCTGGATAGCTACACTGTGGGTAAGCTCAAGCAGTTCTGCAAGGAAAGGGGACTGCCAGATAAGAAAGGCACCAAAAAGGTGGAGCTTCAGAAATCTCTGAGGGCCTGGGTGAAAGTTCATTAGTTGCTTACAGCAAGAGAGGATGGATAGGATAGGATAGGATACGGATTTATAAAGCGCAGCGAATGCCGAAGCGTCTTGGCGCTGATACAACACAAAGGGGGACGAAATCCTCAGATGCCAGCCTCTTGAAAGAGCCGTGTCTTTAACATTTTTCTGAAAGTTTGATGGTTTTGTATAGATTTTAAGGAATGGGGAAGCCTATTCCAGAGTCCAGCGGCACGAACCGAAAAAGCTCTGCCGCCCCATCTAGCTTTCCTGATCCGATTGATCTTGATGAGACTCAGAGTGCTAGATCTTAGCACACGGCCTGCGCTATAGGGAATGAACAGCTTCTGAACGTCCCTAGCACCACCTCCGAAGACAGTTTTGTCTACTAGGCATATAGCTTTAAACTCTATGTGCAGATGGACAGGGAGCCAGTGTAATGCAGTGATTCCCCCTGAGATCGATTGATCTCTTGGGACGTCCAATAATAACCTTGCCGCAGCGTTTTGGAGAGTCTGCAACCTTCCTAACTGCGTCTTATTTATCCCTAGCAATAAAGCGTTGCAGTAATCTAGTCTAGATAAGACCAGACCCACTACCACCGCTTTACGCATTTCAGTGCCGATGAAAGTAAAAATCATACGCAACGTCCTTATTAGGAAGGAGCAGGATGATGCAAGGCTGTTGACATGAGCTGAATAATTTAGCTGATTGTCAAACAGCACGCCCAGATTTCTTACTTTGGGCACGGGGCAGGGACACTCCCCAGCCCCTGCCGGCCACCAGGATCTGTTCCACAGGGGACTTCCATGACCAAACTCAATAACCTCGGTTTTCTCGGTGTTAATCTTCAGGAAGCTTTCCTGCATCCAACTCATAATTTCAGACAGGCAGCTATGGAATTTAAGGGCCATGTCGGTGGATTGTTTAGCCGCGGAAATTATGAGCTGGGAGTCATCAGCGTAGGAGACTATCGAGAACCCATGCTTCCTGATGAGGTTCGCCAAGGGAGTCACATAAATATTGAACAGCGTGGGTGACAGTGCTGAGCCCTGTGGAACACCACACGGCAGATGAAAACTGTCCGACTGTAGCACGTCCCAGAATAGACTCTGCTCCCTCCCTTCCAGAAAGGAAGAGAGAAGGGATAGTGCAGTCCCACGAATGCCGACCTTCTGAAGCCTTTGAGTCAACACCGTATGGTATACGGTGTCGAAGGCTGCCGACAAATCTAGCATCACTAGGACTGCCTTACCTCCCTTGTCCACAATGTTACGAATCTCCTCTGCTGCCACCAGAAGTGCTGACTCAGTGGAATGCTGTGCCCGAAAACCGTGTTGGGTGGAATCTAGTAAGTTATGGGCGCTTAAGTATTCTGTCAGGGATCTATTTAGCTCCCTTTCCATAATCTTGGCTGCAAAAGGCAGAGCGGCGATTGGGCGGTAGTTCTTTAATGTAAGAGGGTCTAGTGAGTTTTTTTTTAATAAAGGTCTGATGGTTGCACTCTTCCAGCTTATAGGGTAAGTGCCGGACTCAATTACCTGGTTAATTAGAGCATATAGTTCTCCAGCAATCAGGTCTGCCGCAAGATGCATAACCAAAGGGGGGCAGGGATCTTTGGGTGAGCCTGATTTCGTAAGGGTAATCAATCTACAAGTTTCCTCTCTTGTGATGAGAGGGAAAGTGCTAAAGCCAGGCTGGCCCTCCCTATCGGTTGTCAGTAACTGGCTGTGACTATCCAAACTAGGGTGCAGATTAAGGAGCTCCCTATAAATTACCTGCACCTTATCTTGGAGAAACCGGGCAAGTTTCTGGCATATTTCCAGGTTTGGCCGATAAGTATTGTCCAAAGGGGCTTAGAAAGGGCAGTGATTGTTTTGAAAAGCTCCTTAGCTGAATTCCCTGCGCCCTTAATCTTAGTCTCATAAAATGCCCTTTTGGCTGATATGATTGCCTCTCTATAGGCTGATAGGGCATGGTTATACCTGGCCTTTCCGTCAATACTGTAATCTACTCTCCAAAGGTGCTCAGCCCTTCTACAAGTACTCTTCAAAACCTTGAGCTCCCTATTGTACCAGGGGGCAGATGGCTTAGTCCTGCTTGTGCCAAGCAGTTTCACAGGCACTACTTCATCAGCCGCAACCACCAACCATTTGTTAAAAAGCAGTGCTGCCTCAGAGTTGTCTCTGCTGTGACCCAGAGCAGTAATTAAGTTGTCTGCGTTCGTCTGAGACCAAAGTCTGGTTATTACCTTCAGCGGTTTAGAGCGGGAGGAAGCTACTACTGTTCCGCACTAATATTGAAGTCAACTACACTGTGGTCAGACCAGGGGAGAGCTGTAATGTTCACAATCTCTAAATCCATGTTACTCGTAAAGATACCATCTAGGGTGGAGATGAGTAGGATGACTTGGATGAGCGGTAGCAGGGCATAAATGCAAGTTCTGTGAAGCAGCGCTCAGGGGAGGGCATTGAAACTCTCTGACAGAGCAGAGAGCAGTGCGTCTTCACAAGGCCTGTACCTAGAGGAACTGGCAGAGAGGAAGTTTAGGCTGTAGATGGCCAAACTGAAGATGGAGTCAGCAGCAGCCCAGAGATCCATGGAGGAAAATAAACTGGCCATGAAAGAAAGGAGAATGGCGTACAAGTCTCAAAGACTTGGAAATCAGAGTCAAACAAGTGAAGTCAAGCAGTAATAGAGGTATCTTATCCACAGTGTCTGAAGGTGTCAAGAAGGTTCAGATACCTAAAGATATGTTGTCTAGCTATGTGGAAGGGGTTGTAATAGACACGTGGCTTTCTGTTTATGAAGTGGCACTTAAAGTGCACAGGGTCTCAAAAGAGGTTTGGAAGGCATCACTCTGGTAACTCATGCCTACAGTGGGGAGGGGTACCTTGCTTACACTAGAGATCGGGGATCAGATGCAGTACATCCCAATAAAAACCATCCTTGTCACTAAGAGAGCACATGTCCAATAACTGTTTTACAGAGCTGCACCAGCACCTAGTTGATAATAGGCTCACTTAATAAACTTGTGATCCCAGGGAGCTTGCTAAGGTGGTGGACCTCTGGGTCAGCACCAAAGTATCCAAATATGTATCTTGGAGGATCACCAGAAGAGTGATCAGTGGTCTCACTAGAAGAAATAGGGGGGAGAGAAACATAAAAATAAGGAGTTCTCCAAAGGCACCCAAAATGATTCCCAAGGGGACACCAGTAACCAGTCCCTCCCTGATCTAAGGAAGAAGGGGTTCTTTGTTAACAAGACAGGGAGATTCACCCCCCAGTGTATAACGAAAATGGGCACCCCAAGTAAGACACCAAATGTCACAAGAGGGCACAGCCACCCCACTGGTGGGCAGGCATCTGGGTTGGTGAGTGTAGCATTTGGGGAGGAGGTGGTCCGAGTTAGCTTGGGGGAGAGGACAGAGATTATCTTAGTGTCCGTGGGGAATAGAGAGATGGTGCTCAAAGCCCATGTGCCTTCTAATACTTCCAAGTATAGGCAGTGGGTCATCGTCAATGAGCACAGAGAGGAAGCTCTGAGAGACACAGGAGCCAGAATGACTACTGTGAGGTGTCAAATGGTGTCTTCAGAGTAGGTCCTCCCAAATATTTTCCACAGGTCATAGCCACATAAAACCATGAGAGTCCCTACCCAGTGGTTCTGGTTCCCTTTGAGTGGGGGGGGTGTCTCAGGTTCTCTAAAAGTGGCTGTGCATCCTGCCATGCCTGTAGATTGCCAGTTGGTCAGTGGCCTAGAGCACACTGGCTGGAAGGAAGTGGAGCTCAGGCCACATCCGGAAATGTTAGTCTTGCCAGAATGGGTCCTTATACTCACAAGGTCCCTTGCTTTTTCAAGACGGAAGTCAAGGAAGCCTGGAGCATGGAATAATGCCCCAGGCAGCTGTCAGGAAGAGGGTGGGCAAGGGTTGTGGCAAACCAGCCCCTAATGTACCCATGGTCTAGGTTGACAGGGCACCTGAGGAAGCCGCCCCTGAGCTTACTGGGGAGGACACATTGCCACCCTGGGAGACCTGCCTGAGCATGATGAATGGCAAATTGAGGCTTGGCCCACCAGGGTGAAAAAATGCAAATCCTTATCTATTGGGGGAATGATCTCCTTTACAGTGAGCCTAAGATATTTGGAACTTGGGCAACCCGTGTGTTGGAGGTCCATCAGTGTTATAGGGACTTCTTATTGGGTTTGGCTCCTGATATACCCCATGCAGGCCATCTGGGGCAGGACAAGACCTTTGCCAGGCTTGGTCCCCACGTCTATTGGCCCCGGATGAAGACTGCCTCAGATACAGCCTCTAGGACTTGTCCCACCTGCCAGCCAATAAGAAAGCAGGGTAAAAGTTTAAGGCTCCTCTGAATCCCAAGCCTGTCATTGGCATTCCCTTTGAAAGGGTGGGCATCGAAATTTGATTTTGCTTCAACAATTTATTTAGTAAAAACATAACTAAGACCCATACCAGCAACATGTATCATGCAGGACACTTCAACAATATATCAGGTATGCTCCCTGGGTTAGCCCCTCCAACCCTCAAACTCCTCGTTATAGACAAGGCATCAACATTGTTGGTCCCTTGGACCCCAAGACAGCCTTACATGAAAGATTCATCCTGCAATTATTAGACCACTCCACACAGTACCCAGAGGTGATCCTTTGAGGTATGTGAGTACACCAACCAACGTGGGGTTCTCCAAGGAAGTAGTGTCTGACAGATGCACTAACTTCATGTCACAGTACTTGAAGTCCATGTGGCATGAGTGAGGGATAACCTACAAGTTCTCCATACCCTATTACCCTTAAACCAATGGGCTTGTTGAGAGATTCAACAAGACCCTAAAGAGCATGATACTAGGCCTACCAGAGCCCATGAGGCGGAGATGGGGTTGGGTTTAGCCCTTTTGAGCTCCTGTATGGACACCCTGTTAGGGGATCTCTCAGCCTAGTGAGAGAGAGGGGTGGGAGCACGATCCCAAGAAGCCCCCTCAGGATGTAGTCAGCAACATGCTGGCTCTCCATAACCAGATGCAACACTTCTGGAAAAAGGCAAAAGTTAATCTTGAGGCCAGTCAAGAGGTAATGAAACTCTGGTAGAACCAGAAGGCCACTCTGGTGGAGTTTCAACCTGGCCAGAAGGTGTATGTCACAAGCCCATACAGCCCAGAGGTATCCAAGACTCTTGGACAGGCCCATATGAGATGAAGTAGCGGAAGGTGGATGCCACCTACCTGGTAAATATTAAGACCCCCAGAAACTCTGTGAGGGTTCTCTGCATAAAGCTCCTCAAACCCCACTTTGAGAGGTCTGAAGTCACCTTGCTCTTGGTGACAGATAACGGAGTGGAACAAGAGAGTGAACCTCTCCCTGAACTCCTGTCTACCCAGGAGCACAATGGGTCAGGAGAGGGTATTAACCTCCCCCCCTGACTCTAACCCCAGAACAGCAAAGCGACTGTCGTCAGTTGTTGGGGCAGTTTTATACCCTGCTCTCCCTCACCCCTGGGCTTGCACACTTGTGCACCTATGACATACATTCTGGAGACAGGAGGCCTATTAAGCACAATATTTACAGGCTGTTGGACAAGGTGAGGGCTGGCATCACGGAAAAAGTCTGCAAGATGCTGGCATTAGGGGTGATTGAGCCTTCTAACAGTCCATTATCAAGCCCCTTATACTAATATCCAAGGCTGCCCCAATGGGTGGCACTAGAAAATGTAGGTTCTGTGTAGGCTATAAGGGACTCAATCCACTCACCAAGACTGACACTCAACCCATCCCGGAACTGATGACAACATCACAGTGAGAGGCCACTCCAACGTCAAGAGCGGCTCACAGCCAGACTGGAGACGTAGTCATAGTAAGGAGATAGGTGATGCTGTATAGGGGGAGGGGTGCAATCGTAGGAGATCTGGCATAAGGCACAGATATCACTGAACTTCTTCACATGCTATTAATGGCCTGTCAGTGACATAGATTCTGGGCTTGCGCGCGCATAACCATCTAGAAAAAGTTATGGAGCAAAGTTATATATGTCCGGACCATAATGCTCCCCTAAAACATACTCCCAAAGTCTAAATAGTTCATACAATTTGGCAAGGAGGAACTTTGCAATACCTGATAAAGCCACTGAATCTGGCAAACGCAAACCGCCCAACTATTAGCCACACCATGTAAGACAAAACTCACACTAGCTACCAAAACCATGTTTGCTGAGGCTCAACTTTTAATGCTTAACAAAGGACTATCTGTTGAGGGCAAACTCTCGCTTCTTAACAAAGCCATGCAGTAAACCAAAGGTTTTTAGTTTGAATAGCTACTGGAAAGGTTTTTGGTTTGAATAGCAACCAGAAAAATCCATGGACTCTTATTAAAAGAACAAGGGCTGGAGGGTTCAGAGATAAAACAATGGAAAGATCAATTAATCATTCTATGGCACATTGTTCTTACAAGGAGGTACACATTTTCGAGAGAATGTTTTCTATTTTGATTTGGGATTGGGATCAATAGTCACTTCTTATTTGAAGAGATGCGCAGATGAGCATGCTGTTAAAAATGTAATTAGCTTTTTTGGGTAACGTGGTCTGGATGCAACATTATTACATGTAAGTCCTGGTGACATGTAGGTTCTCATACCTGATTCTCGCAAGACTATATTGTGTGATACGGTGCACAGACATAATATCGAGTTTTTATTTTTGGAGTACAGAAATATCGAGTTGGAAATATCGAAGGGACAGAATATCGACATTAAGAATATCGGTGGCTAGAATATCGACATGAAGGTAAGAAATATTGTTTTTGTTATCATCGAAGTCAGTAATATCATTTGTAAAAATATTGTTGTTAATAATATTGATGTTTATATTAGTGTTATGTATTTTAAATGTATGTGTTCTATATTTTTTGTTAAGTATTGTATTTTTTTTAAATATATGTATTACATTAGAAGTTATTATTTTTTTTAAAGTACATTTTGCATTTTAGTTCCGTAGTGGGTTGTGGGTTTATAGGGGAATAGGGTGGGAAGTAATTTAATGATAGTAAATGTATTAATAATTTTTTGATATTATCAATTATTTTTAATTCAATTTTGCGTTTTAGTTCCGTAGCGGGTTGTGGGTTCATAGGGGAATAGGGTGGGAAGTAATTTAATTATAATAAAATTATTATTAAATTATATTTATTGGTATTGATAATTCATGTATTGTTAATGAATTATTAATTGGTAATTAATTGTTATTAATTGATTAATTGATAAATGTTAATTGTGTTGATTTTTTTAGGGGTGGATTGTGGGTTTATAGGGGAATAGGGTGGGAAGTAATTTAATTTTAATAAACTAATGATTCATTTTTCTTTATTGGTATTGAGAATTAATTTATTGTTAATTATTATTTGGCAATTAATTTTTATTAATTGATTTATTGATAAATATATTAATTGTGTTAATTTTTTTTAGGAGCGGGTTGTGGGTTTATAGGGGTGGGAAGTAATTTAATTTTAATAAAGTAATTATTCATTTTTATTCATTGGTATTGATAATTCATTTATTGGTAATTAATTATTCATTGGTTATTTAATAAAAAAATACATAATTGATAAGTATGTTAATTTAAACCATCTGCTATCCAACTCTTTTCCTACAGTTACACTCTCAGGAGTGGGAATAGTAATTTTTGCCCCTTCACTATCCAACACTTTCTCTACTGTTGCACTCTCTGGAGTGGGAATAGTAATTTTGGCCCCTACGCTAGCCAACACTTTCCCTACTGTTGCACTCACTGGAGTGGGAATAGTAATTTTTACCCCTCCGCTGTCCAACACTTTCCCTATTTTCACCCCTACGCTATCCAACCCTTTCCCTACTGTTGCACTCACTGGAGTGAGAATAGTAATTTTTACCCCTTCGCTGTCCAACACTTTACCTACTGTTGCACTCTCTGGAGTGAGAATAGTAATTGTTATCCTTACGATATCCAACACGTTCCCTACTGTTGCACTCTCTGGAGTGGGAATAGTAATTTTACCCCTTCGCTATCCAACACTTTCCCTACTGTTTCACTCTCTGAAGTGAGAATAGTCATTTGTACCCCTATGCTGTCCAACACTTTCCCTAGTGTTGCACTCTCTGGAGTGGGAATAGTAATTTTTACCCCTACGCTATCCAACACTTTCCCTACTGTTGCACTCTCTGGAGTAGGAATAGTAATTTTATCCCCTCCGCTATCTAATATTTTCTCTACTGTTTTACTTAATGTAGTGTATAATGTATTTTCAAAAGAATAAAAATATTGTAATTTTTTAATTTGTTGTATATATTTTTTATATTTTATTTATATTATTGGTGTATGTGCATATATATATATATATGTATTTATAATTTTTAATATATGTTTAAACAATTTATAAGTTATAAAATAATTATTTTATAAATATTATTAGGTATATATATTATATTTTATACATATATATGTTTAATTAATTTTGACATTATGGGGTCGATTCCGATCCTGTATTTTTTTTTCCCGTTCGACTCGTATCCGTATTTCTTTCCGTACGAATCGTACAAGTCACGTCCGACCTGTGAAGTACGATCCGAACGGGAAAAAGTACATACGGATCGGCCCGATCCGTACGAATCGTAGCGGGAAAATTAGTACGAGACGGACCCGGACACTTCTCCGTACAAATTGTAAAAATGAAGTCCGACCGTACTAGTACGATCCGGACCGGCGTTACAATTTACGATTCGTACGGAAAACGTCCCGTACACGGGGAATGACTATGCCCGCCATGAAGCGAAGTTTGTATGCACCGTACCCCCAGCACGAATGTATGGTGTGTACCCCCAGTGCGTAGGTATGCACCGTACCCCCAGAGCGAATGTACGGTGCGTACCCCCAGTGCGTAGGTACGCACCGTACCCCCAGTGCGTAGGTACACACCGTACCCCCCGTGCAAATGTACGGTGCATACCCCCAGCGCGTATGTACGCACCGTACCCCCAGTGCGAATGTACGGTGCGTACCCCCAACATCGCGTATGTACGGCAGATGTTGCGGGTACGCGATGTTGCGGGTACGCACCGTACATACACGATGGCGGTCTACGCACCCGCACAGTACAGAAGCAATGGGGTGTACGCACCGTACATAGCAATGTCCGTGTACGCGCCGTACATACACAACGCATGGGGGTGTGTGGCTGTACGACTCGTACCCCTGTACCGTACTGAACCACGGACACTGTAAAACAGCACAAGGAGGGCCTATTCGACTCGCACAACACCACAAAACACGTCTACACTGCACAACAAATGAAAAGGACTGACCTGGACACATCCAAACAGGCAAACAGAGGGGCAACCTCACAACCACCCCTTATAACACACCCACCAAAAATTCAAACTGAGCCCCACCCACAAATGGACCAATAAAAAGGGACCACACACACAAACCATGAGCCTTTGCAACAGACTCACCACTGCTACAGAGCACACAAAAACCACTGCATCCATCCACCTAAACATATACACCTACACACACACACCCCTTCACACATACCCCCTCTCCACATTCACACACACACCGTCACATTCAGACACACACACCCACAACCATCTACACCCTCACCCCACACCATGCCCACCGACAAGAATCCAAAGTTCACAAGGGAGGAGCTGGATATCCTTGTCAACGAAGTCATCAGGGTCGAGCCACAGCTGTTTGGAACATTGGTCAGACAGACCAGCATAGCTGAAAAATCACGCCTGTGGCAGAGGATTGTCGAGAGGGTGAATGCTGACGCACCCATCAGAAGGACCAGGAATGAATGCCAAGCCAGGTGGTACGATCTGCGGAGGGCGGTCAAGAGAAAAATGAATGAAGAGCATGCCCAGACCAACATCACTGGAGGTGGTGCGCCCCGCAGACCAGTACATTACCATCCCTGGGAGGAGAAGGTGATGGCCATGCTTCCGTCGATGGGAGTACATGGACTCCAAGGACCTCCAGAGTCTGGTGAGTACACAAACAACTTACATAACATGGGGGTAATGGAATCCACACCCCAACTACACCAAATGTACGCAACTACCCCCAAGCCCTCACCCGCCAGAACCACAGTCACAAACAACGCGAATGCCAATAACATGTGTATGCCCCATTGAGAAAGCAAGGCCATGCTATGTCCCATGCTACACGAAGCACCAACCCAAGAATGGATGTCCCGTATGCTGGGAGCGTGGGTGCACCAATACGCATGTTTGAATTCCAAATCAGACACAATTGCCCTCATCCCATATGGCCCAGCTACATACCCATGCACCATGCGCAATGCCCAGGGATTGGGAAAGTACTGACAAGATAGCTCACACTTGGCCCTGGTGTAGGTAGCGCAAGGCCCTCCTGTGACCAGTGCAAACACAAACACTAACACAACAAGGTCAGATATCTAGGACAGAAACTCACACTCACTGTCATGGCAGCATGCTCCATAGGGGGACAGCTTCATCCCCTGGAGCCCCACTGCCAAATCACACTACACCCACCAGCAGGCCCTGTCACACACACCCCTTACACAAGCAGACACCACCAGGACAGGCAATGGATTTACCCACTGCCACAATGGACATGTAACACATCAACACCAATACATAGCCGAAGAATCACCCAAGCCACAAATGGACATGTCAAAGACTCAGGAGAACATATGAATCTGTCCCCCGCAACATACCCATACACAAGTGAACATTGAGGAGAATGCTAGGCACATACAACTACCTGGAGGAACTGTGCCAACTTGAATGTGTATGAAACATGCATGTTGCATTAAACAGCTTTAACATTGTCTCTCTCTCACACACAGGGCAACGTGATGAACATCCCCCCAACAATGGGGTGGAAGAATCACAGTCACAGGCTCGGGAGGAACCGGATCCCACCAGCAGCAACGCCTCTCAATACTCCGCAGATGACCCCGACCGACCTGGACCCTCTGGTGTCCAAGCCCCTGCAGCACCTGGTTCAGGAACATCTGTGCCAACCACCACCCCCATTCCTGCCACATCACAGGAGACACCCAGGAGCCCTGCCCGCAGTGAACAGAGCCAGTCTGACCAGGAGGGACAAGGTGCGGCGGGCACCCAGGAGAGGCAGACAACACCGCCACTGCCATCCCTCAGGTGTCCCGTCGACCTGATGTGCCCACAACGGCAGGCCCGGCTCGTGTGGGCAGGGGTGGCGGGAGTGGAGGCAGGCGGAGGCGAGAACCTGACCAGCCAGCTGAAGGGACCGGTATGTCACACATCCGCAACATCATGGAGGCATACCGGCGTGACACCAGGGTGATCAGCCAGGTCAACAACAACACCAAGGACGGATGGAGGCAAGACTGGCTGAGCTCCTGGCGGTGCAAAGGGACATAAGACATTCACTCCGTCGGATCGCCGACAACATGGGCAACCCTCCCTGTGACAGCAGGCGCAGACCAGCACGAGCCACAGGGAGGGAGGAGGAGGAGGATTCGTCCGACAGAGCGTCCCAAACATCGTCAAGGCCTGCATCTGAGGGTCCCCGGAGGAAGGTTGGTCGTCCACGGAAAAGACCGCGAGAGGCAGCGGGCCATCCACATCTCCCAGGTCACCTGGCCAGGCACCTGGCCTTCATGTGCGACAGCATCACCCCATTGACTGACATCATCTGCCACATGGACTTGCTGGTCACAGTCTGACCAATGATGCCAAACACTGTGGGCTGGACTCTGATGACTTCAAATGCCAAGGATCCCATCTCCCCCTGTGAACTTTGGATTCTATGGTCCCTGCATTTCCCCATTTTCTGTGCACAAATCACGCCCCAGAGCTAGAAATGTAAAAATTAATAATTGAAATTTTATGTTGCAGTCATTTAGCATGAGTCCACAACCTACGTGTGGGGTTATGTTAAAGTATGCCTGAGTGTGGAACTAACTCCAGCCATCCATACACTTGGATCTGTGTCCGGCCGAGGACACACATGGCTTACAATGTATCACAAAATACAGACATGGAGCCCAACACTCACCCGTGATGGCCTCAAGCTGCTGAGGGGGGGGGGCTTGCTATATTGCTCTGACAGACCAATTTGGAAGAGTTACATGAAGGTGTAGAGGTCATGGGTCATATTGATGTGCCCGGGGAGGGAGTACCAGGTCTGTTTTGCGAGGTGGGAGAACTATCTCCTGCATGCAGAGGTTATGTGGATGTGATGAATGGTGGCAAGGGCAAGGTGGGCTGCATGGAGTAGGGCCAACGGGGTGTTGGATGACACACGTCCAAGGTCGGTTTGGGTCTGGGGTTGTGGACTGCCTCCTGAGTGGGGGTTGAGGAGTCTGAAGGTCCTGCAGCACACAGTGAGCCATTGTACCTCTCTCAGGTGGACGGTGATGTGGCGGGGGATGTTGCAGATGAGGTGTGCGGATGCACCCTGGATGTGGATAAGTTCTCCTGCATGTTTGCTGTTTTCCTCTGTAGAGGCCGTTGCTGTATTTGAGCCGGCTGGTGTCCTGGAGCAGGGGGACGGTCTGTCTTGCCTTGGAGTGGATCTATCTGGGGGTCATCAGCAGCATGTGGAGGGTGTTGCAGCATGAGGTACAGATGTTGGTGAGTTGCTATTAATTGTGAGCGATGGGTCCATGATGAACACCAGCTTGCCTGCGTGGCCACTGGGTGCTGGTGCGGTGCACAGACCAGTGGGACGCAAGGAATTGACCCAGCCGTAAGGGGACTCAGATGATGACCTCTGTCCTGTCTAAGTCCTGCTTCAGATGACTGATGTTCAGCCATTCATCAACGGATCTCATGCCTTCTTGAAGTTTGGATCTGGCAATGGCTGGCTGTTTGGTGAGTTTGAGGAGCAGCTGGGTGTCAATGGCATACCAGATGATGATGAGGTTGTCTGCCCACGTGATGGTGGAGAGGGGGGTCATGGAGACGTTGAAGATCGTCACGCTGAGAGAAGAGCCCTGTGGCATGGGCCAGATGACCCCAGTGTACTACATGTTGCAGGGTGGAGGCAGACTCCCTGGGCCTTGCTGGTGAGCTACTTCCTGATTGAATCCTGGGCCCTCCTCTGGATACCAGTGTTGGAGATGTGTGAGCTGACAGTGTGGTAGCACATGGTGTAGAATGGCGTTGAGAGGTCAAGGGTGGTGGCCTCACCATTGTTGAGCAGGGCAAAGAAGTCTTTGGTGTTGGCAATGATGACGGTTGCAGTGGTGTGATTACTGTGTAAAACGGTCTGATGCCAGTTGGCTGGAGCTGGTTGCATGTAGGAAATTGGTCAGTTGCTTGTTGAGTGTCTTCCTGGTGACATTTGCTGGGTAGGGAAGTAGGCTGATGTACCAGGAGATCCTGCGGTACTGCCGTCCGTCGTTTAAGAAGGGCCTGGGGCTCTGCATGCCTCCTGCAGCCATGGAATGTGGCTAACTCAAAGGAGACATTCATGACGCGCAGGACGTGGGCTTCAAGGATGGCGAATGATGTGGTTGAGATGTTGTGTGGGAAGGGACCTGATGGAGAGCCAGAGTGGATGGTGCACATGATCCCAGTTGTGTACTTGCTGCTGACGGGAGTCCATGACCTGAGGGGGGTTTGTCCAGCGGATAATAGTGCTGTCTGCCTCTGTGTGCCAAGGCTGTTGTGTATGGCCATGAGCTTGCAGTGGTACAAAGTAGCAAGGGATAGGATCTGCCTTGCAAGGGTGGGGTGGGGTGTCTTGGATGGAGATCTGCTGTCAGTTCACTCACAATGCTGATGAGCTCCTTGATGTCGTGTGTTTGGGTGTCTCGGCACTATCTGAAGGATCTCCACTTCGCCTTGCTGATGATATGGTGATGGCTGTGTGTGGTGTTTTCCAGGGCTGTAAGGAAAATGATGTCTCTCTTGTGTTGCAAGGTTTGCACAAGAGTCTGGCTAGGTCTGTAGGAGTCCAGTAGGTCTGCCTTGTCCCAGGTGCATTAACTGTTGTTGTGCTTCACAGGAAAGTCCGTCAATGTGGCAAGATTCATGGATCAGTTGCTGATCCAGTGTGGGAGTTTGCAGGGTTTGGCGGTGGTGTTGTTTTGAGTGTCCCACACAGCTTGTCTGTGGCGACTTACATCAGGCATCTTTGAGGGATCGGTATCGGGGTGAGTGGCACTGTGTTGCTTGTTGGAGACGTGGATTCAAATGTTGATGGACCAATGATGGATGGTGGTGTGTGTCCCCTCCAGCAAGAAGTTACTGGCCCCCAGCCACATGTAGCCTGTGGAGGTGAGGGCCTGCGTGCAGATGTACATGTTGATGGCTTAGTGGAATTGTGAATGTAGGCCTGCAGATCTGTAGATGAGTGTTACTCCAAGGGTTGCTAGGGAGTTGCTGTGAATCCGGACTTGTGACTCTGAGGGTGTATTTGTGAATAATTAGCAAATCAGCCCCGGGATTGGTGTTGGCGTCCCTGCGGGTGATCTTGGATCCGTCTGAGATGGCAATGAAGACGTCATGTGCTGAGGATGCTTTTGTCCAGGTTACAGAGTCCAATGGCGTGCTGGTGGATGGAGCAGGTGTGGAGTAGAAGGCATATAACCTAGTTGTAATGACAGGGTCTGGTAGGCTGGGCAGCGCTGTGTAGGCAGTTGGAGTAGCACACTCAGCATGCGAAGTTGTTGTGTGTGTGCTTAGGGGTTGCCTGATGGCAGGAGGATGATTGTCACAAGGACATTGCTTGGAGAGTGGCCTGTTGTGTGACGTGGGTCATGCAAAGACTAGAGGGTCGTGCACTGTGCATGTTGCAGGCGCAGACAGTCCGGCCTTTGACACGGCGCTGGGGCTACAGTGGCACAGAAAAGCTGCTGGCTGCATTATAAATGGGTGGAGGGGAAGGGCTGAGCATTTCTGAGGCGTGGGGGTTACAGAATCAGGGCACTCGGTGTGGCGGGCCGCAGGTGAGGCAGCAGCAGGCGGAAGGGGTTAGAAATCATGCAAAAATCTACACACAAAGACAAGGAGGTCTGCAAGGCACAGTGCAACAGGTGTATGTCAAGGAAGGAGTGTCAGCTCACTCATGGGTCACTCCCAGAAAGCGTATGATCAATCACCATAAATGACAGCCACTGTGTCAGGAAACAAAATGCGGAGATGCACAAAGGAAACACACCATCAGCAGGTGTTCACGTCCCGTTGTGGGCAGCAACCTGCACAAATACATACACAACCAGGTATGTCATGCACAATAGAGATCATTTGCCATGAAACACTGCATGCATGTTGCCAAAGTACACATACACTCATATGCTCAATCTTTGTCAATTCTGCCATAGATGACGCATGCAAACTGGTAAGAGATCTGCAGTGACCGAGATGAGGCACTTTGGATTGTGCTGAACACCTTTATTCCACATACACACACAAAGGGATATGCCTCCATATTAACAGACTCACAGGTCAGTTGACAGAACATGTGGGACATACGCTGGACCCACCCTTCACAACATGGATGATGTCAATCCCAATGAACTGGCACACAAGGTAAGGGGATGACCAAAACACATCCTGCTGCACACGGAGAGGCTGCAATTCCCCATAGAGCATGGTGTTGTGATGTCCCCCACTATGTCCACCCGTAGCATCTGAGAAAGTCAATAATATGAATTACCACGCACTCCTTTGTTGTAAACAAGATAAGCTATTTGAAAAGATTCCTGAGCGTGCTAAAGAGGAGTCGTCCTCTAAACCAAGGCGCGAAAATTACTTGTTTATGTATTTTCATTCTAAGATGGCCGCCAGTTGCATGTCAGACTAATTGTCCGTTTTCACTATTTATAATGCGTTGGAACAACTGTTAGCACTTGTTACATCATTCGTGCGGACATTGTGCGTGTTCGTTTGTGATTCTTAACAAAGGTAAACCCAAATTTAGCGATATTATTTTTGCAGCATTCTGTGTATTCTTGTCATTTTACGGTGGTTTGGTTGTTTTTACACTCAATCTACGGGCCATGCACTCGTTTACGGTAATCTCATTCTGCACTTTTTGAATCACTGTGTTTTTTAATCACTTGGTAAATGGACCTTTTATCTTTTATTTCTTATTTTCTTTGTAACGGCTCAATCACGGTGATCTTTACTATCGCAGTAGGCATGCTTAAAATGAGACTCATTTTTTGGACTAATGGTTATCGTCTATCTAACCAAATTTTCACAGTTTCTTCAACGTGGATTTTCCTTCAGTTTCTTGCTTCCTCTTTTTCACAACATTGTTGATACATATGTATTTTTCCTAAGCTTGTATTAGCCAGAGGGTAGTGACACTTTCTCCTATCTTTATATTCTCAGGATTCCTCCTGACGAAGGGTTACCCACCCGAAATGCATTGGGGATTTATCCTTTGGTTTCTTTTTGAAGTTATTGGAATGGCTTAAGTAACTTCATTGTTGGATATTCATGATGACAATGGATATATTGTTTTGATTAAACTTTCAAGATCAACTTCAGTGAAATTTTATTTGGATTCTCAGCGATTTTCTCGCACCACTACAGCTGTGCTGCTAGAGGCACAACACTCATAATTGAGTTGTGCAACTGCTGTCACCCGTAGCATCTGCAATGTTTCAGAGCCAAGGTACACACACATTGATGCCTTCATCAGACGCCATATTCTACTACAGATGACAGTCAAGAAGGCTGACTATCATGTCATGGGAGTGATGCTACATGTCATATGCTCCATGGTGAGAGACATGTATGCATGGTACCACAACATGCACAGAAGCAGTCACCACACATTCACAACCTGTACCACCACCAAAAAGCCTTGCTGCAATACTTACCCAAACTGACATTTCCACATGTCCGTGCATGGAACGCTGATTCAGCACACGTTGCAATCCACACGAGGAATAGCAGGAGGACAACGATGACACGACCAGACAACAGGTGCCAAATACCTGGGAATGACAGACACACGAGAAGTCACCAAAAAAAGATTCTCAACGCACACATGGAAGTGTACAAAACAGGAACAATGTTGGACACATGTAAATTGCCAATCAAGTCTCTCGACAAAACTGTGTTGCATGACATCAGCACTCTAGTGACACATCAGAACACACATCCAAGTCACTTTGCATTCAGTCAGCTGGACACACACATTGCAACACATGCCACTCAACGCTACAAGCTTGCGCACTCATAGCCAGTGACTCACCATTATGTGAAGAAGTTGCGTATGAGCTGACTCTGGATATCATCCCCCTCCTCCTCATCATCACTAGCCTCGTGACCAAGCCCTTGATCCTCCACGGGTGGATGCTCCTGCTCATCTGGATCCAGGATGAGTGGCACTGCCTTCTCAACTGCCATGTTGTGCAGCATGCAGCACACAATGAAGATTTTGCAGACCTTCTCCGGGGCATAAGGGAGGGACCCGCCTGTCTTGTCCAGGCACCGGAATCGGCTCTTCAGGAGTCCAAACGTCCTCTCAATCACTCGCCTGGGCTGGCCGTGTGCATCGCTGTACCGGTGATCTGCAGCTGTTCTTGGGTTGCGGAGAGGTGTCAGCAGCCATGGCATGTTGGGATAGCCAGAGTCCCCTACATGGAAACATCATGTAAATAAGTGGGTCACGAGATGCCGTAAGAGACAAAGATACCGCAACACATATGACAAAAAGACTATACCCACCAACAAGACATGCTCGTTCGTTGTCGTTGTGCAGCCGCAGCATCATTTGTGGCACCCTGCTACGCCTCATGATGTAGGCATTGTGTGCTGATCCTGGAAAACGTGCACAGACATGAGAAATCAGCATGTTAGCAAGACACACCACAAGGGCATTTATCGAGTGGTAATGTTTGCGGTTGCGATAGGCTTGTTCCTGTGCCTGTGGTGGTACAAAAGCCACATGTGTACCATCAATGGACACAATTACATGGGACATCCCACCCAGGGCATAGAAATCCCCCTTGACATCCCTCAACCCCTCTGGACTCGGAAATTTGATGAATTCATTAAGGTGCTCCAACATGGCTGCTAAAACATCATGCAGGACATGGCTGAACATAGTCTGGGACATCCTACCCACATCAGCTATGGTCAATTGAAACGTACCTGTGGCAAAAAAATTTAAGGCTGCCATCACCTTCATCTTGGGGGTCAGTGCAGTAGGATACCTGTGTTGCGGTTGGAGGTGTGGTGCCAGCTTGTTTGTCAGGTCCTCAATCAACTGTTGAGTGAATCTGTAATGGCAGAAGCAGGCACGTTCCCTCATGGCACCCAAGTCTGGCATTAGTCTTGGGACAGGTGGTGCCCTGCAAAACATAGTTTTGAAGAATGAAGCTTGAGAGTCGGCAAACATCAATGTCAATGAACATAGCACATGCTACACTGCTAATACACATCAGGTAACTATGGAGTCGGGTGTGTGCAATACATCCAGGACACAGATGCCAGCTTGCTGGCACTCCTACAAAAAGCCTGATACACCTGTTGATTGTCAAGTCTACATGACATGCCCTGAAAAGATTTGAGGGCCAGTCTGAGTGAAGAGCCACAGATATGACCAGAGTGACAAACAACCACATAGCTGCATTTGAAGGATGTCATCTCATCCAGACAGCTGACTGCAAGGCACACGCACAGGTCACATGGAATGTCAAATGTACATATCAAACACAGTGCGATGAAGGGTTACATGTGACAACACAAAGACACTGCCATTGAGACAACAAACACATGTACGACTGAAAATATATGATGTCCCATGCACACAGACCCTACAGCCTTGGGAATCCACATGTGGCATGGTGTGCGTAGATGTGTTACATGCCCATCTCCACACGGAGCCTTGTTGGATGCACCAACAGCAGATGCTGTTGACGGGACACTGACATGAAGCTCATGGGAACACATGACACACACCTGACATAGTCCGAAAGGGGCACGCTGATCGTGACAGGTCAGTTGATAAAGTGTCCCTGTCCCTGGCATCAGGAGACAGGTGCGGGTGTTGATGACTGTGCCACCCACTGCTGCTATGCATGACACAGTTGGACTACAGACACACATGTGGCAAGTGTCAAGGTGATGTGTGCCACATTGTGCCCCATCACACATGACATGTGTCCACAGGTCAGAACACATCAATTGTGCAACTAGATGAGAGGACCTGTGCAATATCACTGGCTAACACATCTAGGGCCTGCACATGAAAGTATGCAATGACAAGTACTTGATGGACATCCATGTGCGACACTTAGCCCTCCATTCCTGGCATGTGTACGGCTGTATCACCATTGCAAGCGTGTGAAATGCGTACCCGTACGTGTAGGCACTGGTAGTACACATACGTGTACTACCAGTGCGTACACATACGTGTACAGGTACGTGTACGCACTGGTAGTACACGTACATATACTACCAGTGCCTACACGTATGTGTACTACCAGTGCCTACACGTACGTGTACAGGTAAGTGTACGCCCTGGTAGTACACATACGTGTAGGCACTGGTAGTACACATACATGTACTACCAGTGCGTACATGTACTTGTACACGTACGTGTACAGGTACGTGTACGCACTGGTAGTACACGTACATGTACTACCAGTGCCTACACATACGTGTACTACCAGGGCGTACACGTACCTGTACACATACGTGTATGCACTAGTTGTACACGTACGTGTACTACCAGTGCCTACACGTACGAGTACAACTAGTGCGTACACGTACGTGTACAAGTACGTGTACGCACTGGTAGTACACGTACGTGTACAACTAGTGCGTACACGTACGTGTACAGGTACGTGTACGCACTAGTTGTACACGTACATGTACTACCACTGCCTACACGTACGTGTACTACCAGTGCCTACACGTACGTGTACAGGTACGTGTACGCACTGGTAGTACACGTACGTGTACTACCAGTGCGTACATGTACCTGTACAGGTACGTGTACGCACTAGTTGTACACGTACATGAACTACCACTGCCTACACGTACGTGTACTACCAGTGCCTACACGTACGAGTACAACTAGTGCGTACACGTACGTGTACAAGTACGTGTACGCACTGGTAGTACACGTACATGTACAACTAGTGCGTACACGTACGTGTACAGGTACGTGTACGCACTAGTTGTACACGTACATGTACTACCACTGCCTACACGTACGTGTACTACCAGTGCCTACACGTACGTGTACAGGTATGTGTACGCACTGGTAGTACACGTACGTGTACAACTAGTGCGTACACGTACGTATACAGGTACGTGTACGCACTAGTTGTACACGTACATGAACTACCACTGCCTACACGTACGTGTACTACCAGTGCCTACACGTATGTGTACAGGTACGTGTACGCACTGGTAGTACACGTACGTGTACTACCAGTGCGTACATGTACCTGTACACGTACGTGTATGCACTAGTTGTACACGTACGTCTACAACTAGTGCGTACACGTATACGTCTACGCACTGGTAGTACACGTACGTGTACTACCAGTGCCTACACGTATGTGTACTACCAGGGCGTACACGTACCTGTACACATACGTGTTCGCACAAGTTGTACACGTAAGTGTACTACCAGTGCCTATACGTACAAGTACGTGTACAAGTACGTGTACGCCCTGGTAGTACACATACGTGTACAACTAGTGCATACACATACATGTACAGGTATGTGTACGCACTAGTTGTATATGTACGTGTACTACCACTGCTTACACGTACGTGTACTACCAGTGCCTACACATACGTGTACAGGTACGTGTATGCCCTGGTAGTACACGTACGTGTAGGCACTGGTAGTACACATACGTGTACTACCAGTGCGTACACGTACATGTAATACTAGTGCCTACACGTACGTGTACAGGTACGTGTATGCCCTGGTAGTACACATACGTGTACGCACTGGTAGTACACGTACGTTTACTACCAGTGCCTACACGTACGTGTACTACCAGTGCCTACACGTACGTGTACTACCAGTGCATACACGTACCTGTACCCGTACGTGTACGCACTAGTTGTACACATACATCTACAACTAGTGCGTACACGTATGTGTACAGGTACGTGTACGCACTGGTAATACACGCACGTGTACTACCAGTGCCTACACGTACGTGTACTACCAGGGCATACACGTACCTGTACACGTACGTGTACACACTAGTTGTACACGTACGTGTACTACCAGTGCCTACAGGTACGAGTACAACTAGTGCGTACACGTACGTGTACGCCCTGGTAGTACACGTACGTGTACAACTAGTGCGTACACGTACGTGTACAGGTACGTGTACGCACTAGTTGTACACATACGTGTACTACCACTGCCTACATGTATGTGTACTACCAGTGCCTACATCGTGTAGGCACTAGTTGTACACGTACGTGTACTACCAGTGCCTACACGTACGAGTACAACTAGTGTGTACACGTACGTGTACAGGTACGTGTACGCACTAGTTGTACACGTACGTGTACTACCAGTGCCTACACGTACGAGTACAACTCGTACGTACACGTACGTGTACGCACTGGTAGTACACGTACGTGTACAACTAGTGCGTACATGTACCTGCACACGTATGTGTACGCACTAGTTGTACACGTACGTGTACTTCCAGGGCATACACGTACTTGTACACGTATGTGTATGCACTAGTTGTACTCATACGTGTAGGCACTGGTAGTACACGTATGTGTAGGCACTGGTAGTACATGTACGTGTACTACCAGGGCGTACACGTACTTGTACACGTACGTGTACGCACTAGTTGTACTCATACGTGTAGGCACTGGTAGTACAAGTACGTGTACTACCAGTGCCTACACGTACATGTCAAACGCACTGTGCAACTGGTGCCGTAGGGGTACGTGTGAAACGCACCGTACCTGTGTGTGGATTTCAAATTTACATAGGGGACACATAAGCGACAAGTATTAGGCCCTAAATGCATGCAGGTTGTCATGGATACCGAGTTTTCTCTTCAAATTTTTCCATCAGGTGTCCTGGAAAAGTCAGTTGGCCACAAAATACAATGTTGCAAAGTGGTTGTTGACTTGACATGCTGCTCTAAATTTGAACGATGCAAATGCTGTCACTGGTGTATGTTGAAAGGGATTGGAGTAAACGTAAGATGCGAATGATTCAGACCTATCACTATGTACTCCTCAAAATGAATGGCCCTCAGCAAGATAGATATAAGGCAGCCAGAAGCCATGAGAGGGCACTTGCCTGCACAACTTTCCTGTCGACAACATTGCTGCTGTCTCTGCTTCCCTGGACCATGTCTCGTACTGTGGAGAGGGCCCAGCCTTTCACCCTGGAGGAGAATCAGGCCCTGCTGAATGTCCTCCTCCCACAGTACACCAGCCTGTATGGGAGACCAGGGGAGCAGGTGAGTGCTGAGTCCACTACCTTTGCCTATGCACCTGTTGTGTGACTTTCAATATTGTGTCCAGGTGGGACTGACATGCAATGTTGTTCAGAGTGTGTCCCGGGGGGCGCATGCTTATGTCACTCATGCAGTGCATCATGTAGTTCCTGTGTGCACTCCTCAGTTGCATGGTGCTTACAGTTATGTTCACTGCATAGTGCATGAGACATTCAGCCTGGCTAATCCTTGGGGGCTTTTATTCATGTTGTCCTGAGGTGATTCAGTGGTCCCCCCGGTGTGACAGGTGACTGTACCCACAGATGTGTATTAGTTGGTTGGACCTGTGGTGAGAGTATCCAAATGACGTGTACGACCTCATGGACATTGACGTGTGTGAATGTTCCTTGTCATGTGGGTGAGCGCCTATGTGAAGTGTTGCACCACAGCTGCATGTTGAAGGCTACTGATCTAACCATCTGATGTGACAAGTGAGCCGTGCTTTGTGTCTGACTTGCAGAGCTGGCACGACACCTGTGACTCCCCCCTGGTAAATGGCACATGTGCAGAGTGAGGGTTGTATCCGCTGTAGTCAATGACAGGCCAGTGATCAGTGGCTGGGTGTGTCTGTCTAGTCTGCTGGGGGTGCGTCAGTGGAGTGGGACATGTGACTGCATGGCACATGCTGCCCATCAGCCTGCTGTTGCATGTGCTGCACAGTGTGTGGCCTGTTCATTGAGTGTTTTGCACCCCTCATGCCACATATAGACTTTCAATGCCATGTACTGCATTGGCGCTTGCACACAGGCCAATCGCATGTTGTGAATGAGGCTATACCTGTCAGCATCCTATGCCCTGTTCAACATTTCAAAGATGTTCTAATATGTGTCTCTGGGACATGGAGCAGGTGTATTGATGTTGTGTCACTTTGTCATCCTGACAGGTAACTGCCTACGAGAAGGGGGTCATCTGGACCAACGTCGTCAGGGCCGTGAGGACTGTGGGGGGGCGGGACGCAGGACATCCAGTGCTGGACCCGGCAGATCCCCCGGGTCCAGCTCAAGCTCTCTCCACCTCATCGCCACGGCGGGCGCCGACACCTGACCCACCACAAGAAGCGTGTCCTGGCGGTGGTCTTCCCTGACCTCGATAGGCAGTTAGAGGAGAGACTGCAGCAAGGAGGGGGTAGGTACATGGCTTTTTGTTGTGTTATGTGTCGCCAGCTTTAGGAAGTGCTATTTTGCATTAATACACTCCCAGATTTCATATGTGCAGTGCATTTTCTGTTCCCAAATGGCACCTGGGGATCTTTTTCATCCCTTCCTCTCCTTGACATGTGTCCCCTGTTGTGTGTGTAATTACATTTGCACATGGTCATCTAGGGTGCCAGTACATCTAAGTTCACATTGCTTTCTGCATCATGTGGGAGGGTGGTCTGTGAATTATGTTGGTACCATGCCTGTGCCATGACCTGTTCACTATGTAGGGGGTCCATAGTTGTTGTCATTGATGCTGATTCTCAAAATAGGAGTGTGAGCTTTCAACTGGACACCCTTGCAGCATGCATGAGCAATGTTGTGGCCTCAGACATGATGTGCATGAGTGTGAGATATACATAGTGTCATGACGGTTGTACATGGTAGAGTCAGCTCATTCCAGGACCATGGAGCAGTGTGCCCACTACAGTCCCCTGAGACACCCTGGCCTCGTAATCATGTGTGTCATCCAACACTGTGCACATTCTTTGTGTGTGCTGCATCGGTCTGCCTCTGTGACATTCTTCCCTGGCCTAGTTTTCTTTGGTTAATGTGTGCTACATGTGTCCACTGGACAGGGATACAACATTGTGCTTGTGCATACTCACACTGGGCAGTGCCTGTGTGGCTATTCACAACAATCTGTTGATGGTTGTTTGTCACAAATATGTGTTGTCAGCCCCACAAGGTGATGTGGTGTCAATGAAGCAATTTTGCAAGCACAGTTGTTGTAACCCTGAATAAGAGGTGTCACTTCTTGATCTGTATAAATCACATTGACTCAGGTATTGGAGGAGGGGGGTGCGGGAGAGGCATACATGTGCAACTCTGATTTTTCAGTGCCAGGTCTGACCTGTGTGTGAGAATTGCCTGGACTAACATACACTGGGCAGTGCCCCTGTGATGCTGGCCAGTGCTTAATGTACGTGCTTTGCCGCCTGTGTCATTTTTTTAGCAACAATAATCCTGCTCATACATTTTTGGCACGTGTGTGGTTCAGATGCAACGCAGTTTGGACTGTGTGTGCTGACATCTTTGTGTACATTCTGGCTTGCCATGAGGGTGTCCCCACAGTACAGCTGGTCTTTTTTACCACCCAATTGCAGGCCCATTAGCTTATGCATTGTCCTGGGTCTGGACATGTGTGCCACTCCAGATGACAGGCAGTAGGTCATATGTGTAGCCAACTGTGTAATCAGGTGACGGATGGCCTGGTGACAACTGACATGATTCAAGTTGTTACTCATGATTTGTACCTTGGCACTCACAGCACTTGTCAACAATTGTTCATGTTTCACATGTGGAAATTTGTTGATTTGTGTTAAGAACACTAATGTGCCTGCATGCAATATGTCGCACAAGACAGTGCAAACAAAAGTACATTGACACTGTCATGGAATAGGCTGGCACCTTTTCAATGAAGCCACTGTTATAAATATATGTTGTTGCAGATTCTCCATATACATGTTCCCACGGTGGTCTTGATTTTGTGAGACTCATTAGTTGTCGGTGATACAAATTAACGAGTGTCAAGACGTCCAGACCTCCATGGGCCCATGTATCTGTACTTTCTGAAACACCATCTATTTCTAACAGTAGCTCCTCCGAAAAGGTGCCAGCTTCTTCAATGACAGGGTCAATGTACTTTTGTGTGCACTGCCTTGTGCAACATCTTGCATGCAGGCACATCAGTGTTCTTTTCTCAAAATGGCCAATTGGCACATCCCAAACATGTAGATTTGTTAAAGTTTTGTGAGTTCCAAGGTACCAACATTTGTTTGTTTTGTGTTCCAAGGGACTTACAGGTCTCCGAGTGTGGTGACACCTTGAGTATTGAAGTGTGTTAGTTAACCTTGAGTGCACCACTCCTGTTTCTTTCAGGATAAACAAGAGGTGTCATGACTTCATTGTATTGCTGTGCTCACCGGTTCACATACACTAGCTTCTCAGTGTATTGCTCATTCAAGTTGTGGCCTTTTGTGTATTGAGTTTCCTGGTGTCAAAGTGGCATGGTGGGTCTACCAACTGGGCAGTACAGGGCTTACATATGTGCGGAGTAATCCAGCTGTTACTCATGATGCATTGCCTGATATGCACTGTGACCAATTGTTCTTGTGCTCATGTGTCAGATGTATACAGGTGACTGATGCTTTCTGGTTTCTTCTCCTTGCCCACAGCATCATCATCCACATGCGAGGGAGACACCGGCATGGACCTTGAGGAGGGACCCAGCGACAGTGCCACCAGTGCTGTGGAGTCAGCAGGAGACAGTGGCACGGAGGGCGAGGGGAGTCAGTCGGAAGACCTGTCCGGAGGCGAGAGCATGTACGTCACCGACAGGTCCCAGGATGACATCCTTGAGGAGGGGGGGGATGCAACAACATCTGGCAGCATCCCACCATCTGTACTCGCCTCCTCCATTGCCATCTCCGCCCTCCCAGTTGCTCCCGTCCCTTCTGTCTGTGCACGGTCCCACCGTGTCTCCTTCAGACCAGGCACCGCAGCCCCTGCCCCTGTCACCCCTGCTGCCCTCAGTGAAGAGTCTGTGGACACACTGCACCAGTTGCAGGTTGGTCAGGCATCGATGCTGCATGTCCTCCATGAACACACTAGACTGCTCACACAGTTGGTGTCGTTCGTGGAGGGCATGTCATCAACGATGAATGAGCAACGCAGGCTTCTGCAGTCCAAGGACTCTTCACTGACGGAAGCAGTGTCTCTCCTGCTGCGCTCCATCCCCCCTACCCCGGACCCATCCACACTGCCCTCTCCCATGCTTGTCCAAAGCACACACAGACAGTCACAGGCACACACCACAACAGACACATCCAGCACACCCCCAACTAAGGCACAGCGCACACCTCCTGGCACGCACACTCAGGGGGATGTAGTCACACCCACAGGGTCTGGGGGCAAACGGCAGACACACAGCCACAGTCAGAGTCCGCAGTCCTCACGACCCACTTCCTCCAAATCCACTCCCCTTAGCTCCCCTGCCAAGATATCACCCAAAGTGACCTACATGGCTAGTCTGTCCCTCAGCCCCACTGTGACACCACCCCGCAAGCGGTTGAGGAAGTCTCCGGCCAGGGGAGTTGAGTCCCCCCCCCCATGTCCACCACCTCCCCCGACAGCGCTGCACCCCATCCCTCGGACACCCCCCCTCCGTTGGCTCTGGTGTTCCTTCCGGTGCAGGGGTTCCTCTGGACACCCTGGCAGCAGTGTGCAGCGAGCTGCTCACCACCACCTTTGGTGCTGCCCCACCACCCGTGGTGGATACGTCCAGCCCTGCACCCACCACACCACCCAACCCACTCCTGTCCCTGCAGTGCCTGGTACTCCCACTGATGAAGCCACCCCCCCCGGTCGACAAACCTTGAGGTGACTTTGTGCAGGCAAGGTAGGGGTGGACACAGTCGCATACGTCCACCCTTGGACTGGCCATTGACCTTTGTAAATAGTGTATTATCACAATTTTTTTTTGTGTGCTGAATAAAGCCTTTTCTTTTAGTTTCCACACTATTGCATTTCAGGTACTTGATGTTGGTGATGAGGCCCATGAAGTTGGTGTTCTGGTAATGTGTTAGGGTTCTGAGAAATGTTTTAGTATGATGGTCATGAGGTGGACCATGGTATCTGTGTGCCATCACAATGTCTGTGAAAATAATAATTGGTAGTGTGTGTTCCTTTGGATTGTGAGACATTGTCCCAAGGAGTGTTCCTTCCTCTGTGGCACCTGACATGTTCCCTGCAAACAGTAGCACAATTGTTGTGCTGACCTTTGTCAACATATCCTTTGTTGCTGACGGATCCCTTCAACAATGACCATGCATGCTCACCGACGTCTCCTGCTGAATCGTCAGTGCCATCCTTGCCAGTCACTGTACTTGTATTTTGTGTATGTTGGAATGGCATCAGGGACCAATGGCCCCTTTTCAGCACTATGCATGTGTGTAACTAATCACGGCCTAACACACAAATGGCACGTGTAATGCAGGGTATTTGGGCACCTGACTCACAATTGTGGGCATTGTATTTAGTCGCAGTGAACCCTATTCCTTACATGAGAGACAAAATCTGGGTGGCTGGAACAGCACCTGGACATTCCTATCACTCCTGTGATGTGCGTGACAGTGTGTGTTCCCCTTGGCTAACTTATTTTAGTATGCATTTCCATGACTATACAGTCTGTTGGCATTAAATCAGGGTGTGTATTGTGGGGCATCCACCATGGGTGGGTATGCATGTGTTGTATGTCCTCACACCCACATGTGGTGTGTCATGCAGTGTGTGAATGACATCCATCCTCCTGAGAGTGGGGCACTGCTGGGAGTCCTCTGCACCCACCCCTCATATGTCTGTCCACTGCTGGTAGTGATATGCACCAACCCCTCATATGTCTGAGCACTGCTGGGAGTCCTCTGCACCTACCCCCATATCTCTGTCCACTGCTGGTATTGATATGCACCCACCCCTCATATGTCTGGGCACTGCTGGGAGTCCTCTGCACCCATCCCCATATATCTGTCCACTGCTGGTAGTGATATGCACCCACCCCTCATATGTCTGTCCACTGCTGGTAGTGATATGCACCCACCCCTCATATGTCTGGGCACTGCTGGGAGTCCTCTGCACCCACCCCTCATATCTCTGTCCACTGCTGGTAGTGATATGCACCCACCCCTCATATGTCTGTCCACTGCTGGTAGTGATATGCACCCACCCCTCATATCTCTGTCCACTGCTGGTAGTGATTTGCACCCACCCCTCATATCTCTGTCCACTGCTGGTAGTGATATGCACCCACCCCTCATGTGTCTGTCCACTGCTGGTAGTGATATGCACCCACCCCTCATATGTCTGGGCACTGCTGGGAGTGCTCTGCACCCACCCCCATATCTCTGTCCACTGCTGGTATTGATATGCACCCACCCCTCATATGTCTGGGCACTGCTGGGAGTCCTCTGCACCCACCCCCATATCTCTGTCCACTGCTGGTAGTGATATTCACCCACCCCTCATATGTCTGTCCACTGCTGGTAGTGATATGCACCCACCCCTTATTTGTCTGGGCACTGCTGGGAGTCCTCTGCACCCACCCCCATATCTCTGTCCACTGCTGGTAGTGATATGCACCCACCCCTCATATGTCTGGGCACTGCTGGTAGTGATATGCAACCACCCCTCATATCTCTGTCCACTGCTGGTAGTGATATGCACCCACCCCACATATGTCTGGGCACTGCTGGGAGTCCTCTGCACCCACCCCCCATATCTCTGTCCACTGCTGGTAGTGATATGCACCCACCCCTCATATGTCTGGACACTGCTGGTAGTGATATGCACCCACCCCTCATATGTCTGGGCACTGCTGGGAGTCCTCTGCACCCACCCCTCATATGTCTGGGAACAGCTGGGAGTCCTCTGCACCCACCCCTCATATGTCTGTCCACTGCTGGTAGTGATATGCACCCACCCCTCATATGTCTGTCCACTGCTGGTAGTGATATGCACCCACCCCTCATATGTCTGGGCACTGCTGGGAGTCCTCTGCACCCACCCCCATATCTCTGTCCACTGCTGGTAGTGATATGCACCCACCCCTCATATGTCTGGACACTGCTGGTAGTGATATGCACCCACCCCTCATATGTCTGTCCACTGCTGGGAGGCCTCTGCACCCACCCACGCACCCCCTTGGAGCTGTACACTGCTGGCCACGACCTACACACACAACAAAAATTTGGAGGTAACATGCTGGGCCAGTCCTCTATGCCCACATTCCTGGCATGTGTACGCCTCGTATCCAAATTTCCCTGCTGCCGTAAGGGGGTACGTGTGGTACGGACCGTACCCATGCATGTATGCGTGGGTATGGTCCGTACCTGTGTACTCATGGGGCTGTAGGGGTACGCACCGTACCCACGCATGTATGCGTGGGTACGGTCTGTACCTGAGTGCTCATGGGGCCGTAGGGGTTCGCACCGTACCCACGTATTCATGCTTGGGTACGGTCCGTACCACTGTTGTCATGGTGCCGTAGGGGTACGTAAGGTACGCACTGTACCCACGCATGTATGCGTGGGTACGGTCCGTACCTGAGTACTCATGGGGCCGTAGGGGTATGCACCGTACCCACGCATTAATGCGTGGGTATGGTCCGTACCTGAGTACTCATGGGGCCGTAGGGGTACGCACCGTACCCACGTATTCATGCGTGGGTACGGTCCGTACCACTGTTGTCATGGTGCTGTAGGGGTACGTATGGTATGCACTGTACCCACGCATGTATGCGTGGGTATGGTCCGTACCAGAGTACTCATGGCGCCATAGGGGTATGCACCGTACCCACGTATTCATGCGTGGGTTCGGTCCGTACCACTGTTGGCATGGTGCCTTAGGGGTACGTATGGTACGCACCGTACCCACGCATTCATGCGTGGGTACGGTCCGTACCACTGTTGTCATGGCGCCGTAGGGGTACGTGTGGTACGCACCGTACCCACGCATGTTGTTCTCACCTTCTGGGGCATGTGCGTTGGGTGCGGTGCACCAGGTCGTAGGCAAAGAGGACCGGGATGACACGTACGATGGGGTTCATGGCTGTACGTCGCATACCATGGCTCCGTGGCATAGCGGTTCGCGTCGGACTCTGCTTTTCCGGCTGTGTTTGGCTCCCATAAACAAAGAGCCGTACGGAATGACGTCGGTACGAATCGTACTTGCTGGGCCAGAAACCGCTGGTGAAATACGTACGGACGTCGCGTACAGGCATTTCCGGATCGGAATCGTGGGTATTTTTTTGCTGTACGGTCTTTTGTACGATTCGTACAGAAAAAGGCTTTCTGTACGAATCGTACTTCCTAGGTTGTGAAATGAGTTTACCTGGTACGAGTCGTATGGAGAAAACGCTCCGTACGACTATTCGTAGGGCCTTTTTACAGGATCGGAATCGACCCCTATATGTATTAGTTATCATTTTAAACATTTTAGAATAATTGTAGCTATGTTTTCTTAAATTATATGTATTATTTACTTTATTTTACATTATTTTTTTAACAACAATATTTTTAACAATGATATTTAACAAAATATATTTTTGTACTTACCATTATGTAGATAGGACTTCAATATTCTGGACATCGATATTTTTGTGTCGATATTTCAGTACCTCGTTATTCTGACTGTCCATATTCTGTCAGTGAGCCATGTGATACTGAGCAAATCTCCTGCCTTTCAAAGCTGAGGGAAGTTAAAGACAGTGTCCATGTTAGCTAAAGTTTTGAGGTGTGCATTCAGATAAAATTAGCATGCATAAGAAAAGTGGATATTTTACATTCCTAGATGCCCCGTTTCCCAGCTCTGGGAATGTAGACAAGTCGAGAGAATCATGAATCAAAGTTGCTGGGTGGTGCTACTGCTGCAGTTGTGAGGGAGGGGCATGGCTAGCCACAGACCCCGCCCCTCCTCTTGCATGCATGTCTGTTGGAATGAGAGTCTGGTATTTCTGTAAATTAATCCATTCATGCATTTGGCATGCCAGGCTGATGATGGCTTCACTGCCGGTGAGATTGGAGAGCGTGTGCAGTATCTCCCATACTAATCGCGGTGAGGTTTGAGGAAATTCATTTAACACCCCTAGGTGTCGGGTTCAGTGGCAGTTGTCTGTACACTGAAAATGTAATCTACATCCCTAATGAACCATTCTCATTTCAAACCAGAAACCTGTGAGGCAGGTGCATCTAAACAAATCAAAATTCAGATAAAAAAAGAACCATTTTGGAGGAAAATGTGTTCACAGGTTTCCTTCAAGCATGGTGTTTGAGAGATGGGCGGAACACCATGGAATCTCACTGAGTTTTTATGTAACTCTGCGATATTCCGTGGAGTAAAAGTCTACGAGTTCTGCCTACTTCTAATCAAGGCTCTTGACTTCTCTGAGGAGTTAATTTTGCAGACGGATGCTTCAGAGCATGGCGTAGGGGGTGTCTTAACACTGTTAAATGATGAGGGCCTAGACCAACCTGTAGCCTTAATTAGAAGCAGACTATTTCCCCCACAGGAATAGAGGAGGAGTACTGTTGAGAGGGAGGCCTTTGCTGTAGTGTGGGCACTGTAGAAGCTGTGACCATACCCGTTTGAGACTCACTTTTATGTAGAGATAGGCCACAGTCCCCTCAGATGGATAGCTCATGTAAGGGAGGGGTGAGAATCCAAAGCTGTTGAGATGGTTCTCCTTCCAACAGGGAATGGACTTTACACTGGAGCATCGTCAATACCAGTGACTAAGGTCTCTCCAGGTTCTCCCCCCTTAGTAATAAGAACTCCCAGGAGGTTGTCTAGGTCTTCCCACTTTCAGCTGGGGGCGGGTGACATGTGTTAGACCTGTCAGCCTTAAGCTGGACTTTCCCCAAACTTTTTGACTTGCTCCTCCATTTTTGCTGATCTCATTTTTGTTAGTGATAGGACTCTGTGTACTTTACCACTTCTAACAGCGCTAAAATGCTTGGGCTCTCACCTATAGACATGGAAAAATTGGCTTACACCTAATTGGCACATTTAATTTACTTGCAAGTCCCTGGTATAGTGGTACTACATATATCCAGGGCCTGTAAATTAAAGGCTACTAGTGGGCCTGCAGCACTTATTTTGCCACCAACTTAAGAAGCCCTTTTAAACATGTTTCAGGCCTGCCATAGCAGCCTGTGTGCAGTTTTAAACTGCCATTTCAATCCGGCAAAATAAACCTTTTTTTCAGGCCTAAACCTTCCTTTTCAATACATTTAAGTCACCCCTAAAGTAGCACAGATGGCAGGGTGCAGTATTTTTAAAAAGCTGGGCCAGTACTTTTAGGTTGACCATGTCCTGGTAGTGAAAACCTCCAAAATTCATTTTTTACTACTGTAGGGCCTACCTTTACTGTAAGATAAAAGTGGGTTGCCTTATTTCATTTCATAATTCATTATTAACGTTTGATAGGGAACAGGTGCACCTTTAATTCTTTGGTGTACAATAGATTGTACTTAAAATCTTCTTTAATGGTAAAGTTGGATTTTAAGTTGCAATTTTGAAACAACAACTTTTAGAAAGTTGGCAATTCCCTGCACTAACCATTTGGTGCTTGAAGCCTGTTCCTGGGTGACATGATGGGGTTTAGTTGGCAGTTGGATTTTGGTTATTCCTCCCTGACAAGCACATTATAAAGACCTTAGGTCTGCCTGATGGGCCATCAACTGCCACAATGTGGGATATGAAGCTGGGCACAGACCCACTTGCAACTGAATAGGCTGTGCCCTGCCTTCACACAAAGGAATGGTCACCACTGCATTGTTCATGCAGCTATCATGGAGCCAGGGCAGGGGAAGCAGAAAACTTCAAGGACTTCCATTGGAATCCTTTAGAAGCTTCTCCTACTTCAAAGCTGGGCCAAGTAGAAATTATAAACCCTCAGACCCAACTCTTCAATACACTCCTGAACCTGTGGATGCCACTGAAGAAGGGCTGCTGTGCTGCTGCCCTGTTACTCTGCTGCCCTGCTTGTTGAGGAGGAAGACAGGATCTGTACCTTTCATCCCAGGCTGAAGTGACTCCAAGGGTAACCTGACTGACCACCTGATCTGAGCTACAGGGACATAACACGCTCCAGAGGTACCCTGCAACTTGTCTTTCAACTGGACTTGCCTGAGCCCTGCTGGCGTCTACTAGAGTGTGCTCCTGACCCCCAAGAGGTGCCCTTCAGGTCCTGGACCCTTGGTGTGGCCTCAGTTGAGCTCTGCAACAAAGAAAGGAGAAATCCTGAAGTGTTGGGCTTTTCATGACTTTGAATGGGCCTGTTCAACCCGGGTCTTGCCGCCCACGCTGCCTACCAATGCAAAGCTCTGGTGAACCTGACACTTCGCTCCACAGTGACCACCAGCGATGTCTGGCAATGTGAGTTCTGCACTTCATGCTACAGCATTGAGAGCCGGCAGAGACTGCCAATGCAAAGATCCAGCAAAGATTTTCAGTGACACACAAGAGGATCTTTGTGCTACAGTGACAACCATCCATGAAGCCCAGCTCGCTTCTTTCACTACATCGACAACCATCGGCGACACACTCCCTGCTCCCCCGAACCTTCCACCATGAACTGAACTCTTCGTGCTGTACTTTTTGAGGTAACTCTTTCAGAAAGACTAACCTGGTCCCCTTATCTGGCCCACACTTCTTCGCGGTCGGACTGAACTTGTGACTTTCACCCAGTCTCGCACAACCAGAGACCTGCGAGTGGCAATTGAGCCTGTAGGCACTTTACTAACCTGAAATTTGTTAAATTGCATAGCTACAGTTCTACTAATTAAATTTTTGTCATTTTGTTCTCAAATATTGAATTAAACTTTACTCTATCTTTCTAAACTGATTTTCCTTGTATTGTGTTTTCACTTCATTACTGTTTGAGGTGCTGCATAAATAGTTTACATCTTGCCTCTAAGTTAAGCCTGACTGTTTTTGTGGCAAGTTACTAGAGGGTTAAGCACAGATTAATTTGGGGTTTGCATGTGTGTCACCCGGGCAAGAATTGTGGTTGCTGCTTGAGTAGGGTTTCATCCCCCTCAACTAGTAACCCAATTTCGACCGCTCTGCAACTGTTTCCAATGGAGTATTACTTATTAGGAGCAACTCTAGCTGGCTTCTCAGTCGGCCAAGCAACAGCAGACTTGCATTGAGTCCATAGATCATTAGGAACAATAATCTAAAATAACATATCGAAGTCAGTCCAAAGTAGTTACCACATCTTTAACAATCTTTAAAGCTTCTTGTACCATTTGTCAGGTTCCTCTCTCAATTATGGACAATTTGGTGAAAATGAAGAAAGATCACCTCTAGTCCAAGAAACATGCATATAACTCCCTCCATGCACTTCTCTCAACGGGAATTCTGACACTGCCTCCTGTTCGGAAAAACTAACAATAACCTTTCCTTTCTTCCCTGCCTCTGTATCTTTCTTTTTAGAAGTAAACTTCTTTTCCAACTGTTCTCTGTATTTGTTCAAATTTCTCAAGTCTGTATTTGTCTCCATTAGATCCTTAATGCGTTCTTGTAGTCAACAAACCCAATTATTTTACTTCCTCTTAAGTCAAATCCAGTAATTTCTCTCTACATTCTTCAGTTTGCTTATATCAACCTTGCTTTCTTCAGCTTATCCCTCAAGCTTATCATGTGCTTCATTTGCACACTTCACTGATTCTCAGATAAAATATCTCATTTCATCCACATTACAAGACATCAGTCTACGTAAATCAAGTATCCCTTGTAAAATGTCTCCAAATTAAATCTTTAAAAGCCCAATATTACCTTCCTTCTTCTTACCAGGCTCAGTAGGACAAGTAGCAGACGTCATCAGAAACTGGAGAGCCATCCAAACTACTTCTACTAGTACTTGTTATCAATGTACTCTCGGGTGGGGCACTCACTAATACACCCACAACTGCAAGTGCAGTCAATTCTTGTGCCTGTACAATTGTACCCTTTTCTGCAGTACCCATATCAGTTACTTTGGAGACCTTCAACTTTCGACTACAATTCAAAAGATCATTTAAAAAAGTTATCCTCCTCTTCCTAGTCCTGCTCTTGGCTCATCTTCTTCCCATCTCCCTCATCAATTTACCTGCTTTTTCATTTTTCCTCTCTCTCTCTTTGTCCACCTGATCCTATTTATTCAATGCCTCAAACTGTGTCGGTCTAGGTAGCGGCTTTCTCCCATTCATTGTCTGGCTCAGGTAATAGAGCTCTCTGATGCTATAGGTACTCTCTCAATTCCTTGCCATCAGAAGTATGTTCATGCCAATAGCCAATCAAGGTACAAGTACAGAGCCCAAAATTTCTAATTCAGCTGAACACTCTATTGATATTTTCCATAGCAGATACACTAGGAACTTTAGGCTTTTCCGCCACAGCACCCATTATTCTCGCTCAAAATAATATAGAAACCACACAAAGAAGCAAGCGAACAACAACCAGTCCCAACGTGGCTATTCACAACCAATCACAACACTACTTTTACACCAACCAGCCAAAGACAGTGCAACTCTGTGGTAATGTCTCACCAGTCCAAGCACGACTGCTCTGCAGACGAACCAATTGCACCACATTTTCGCTGTGAATGGGAGAAAAATTGCACAATCTTTCTCAATCCACACACGCAAATAACCAAAATAAGTCTTGTCTGCTTAACCTAAATAGGAGAAAATCAGTAAGTTACAATGAAAAGAATCTCACAAATAATAGGAACAAGACAGCACTTGTCAAATGTAATTCACAGACTCTCGTCCAGCAGCAATCCGCATCTTTCTAGTATACTTACTCCCGTGCATTAAAGAGCAAATAACACCAAACCAATTAGACACACAAACCCTCAGGAGGAAACAGAGGAATTCAGAAAAATCACTATCTGTGTGAATGCAGTGCCTGACAAAGCAGACAAGCTTTTCTGCAGACAAGTTCAAGAACAATATCTTGAGATCTTGGATTTCGATAAATCCGATAAACACATCAACCAATAATAAGATCAAAATGTCTTCAATGCAAATCACAAATAAGACAAGTACATCAGTATCAAAGTGATCAAATCACTAATTGAACAAGACTCAACATTGCATAACCTAAGGCCTCACAAGTGTCATACCAGTCCATCACACAACATAAACCATAATACTTCAATAATACACCAGAACAATCTCAGTCACAAGAACCATTACACTCAATTTATGCTTATAATCCTTTCGCTTAAAATTCATAAAAACAAAGGAAAGGGCAAAAAGTGAATCCCTAAAGCAGAAAGGAGGTGTTCTTATCTCTCAACCATCCTCTTCTACCAAAACTTTCTGGGTACAGTGAACCCCTAAAATTGTACATATCAAAAATGTACCTCAACAGCACGCCCATGATTAGATGAATTAGAGAAGGTATTAAACCTCAAAATCATAAAGCACTGTGCCCCCAAGATAAGGCACCTTACCATATGTCAAAATACAATCAGTGAATTAAGGACAGACTCAATAATTGAGTTCTAGGGCAGGAATAGAAATGTTACAATATTTGTTACAAAAATTAAAAAGGTGTGTTACAGAATTCATAAATACAACTGCATAAAGCTATTGCCATAAAGGCTCTCGGCAAATAGAGCAACAGAGGATGATGTGTACAGTCAGAAAAATATAAATTTCGATGGGCCCGATTCACAGAATTAACTTAAGACAAATTCCTAAACTTACTACTTTTGGTATTCACAGAATGCACTTACTACTTTTGGTATTCACAGAATGGATTTACGACTACTAACTTTACGTCCGCACTCGGGCCGGAAATTCCGGCCCGGAGGCGGAGCTTCCGGACCAGAGGCGGAGCTTCCGGCTCAGAGGTGGGGATTCCGGCCGGTGGCGGAGATTTAGCCATGGCCAGGGCTGGAATTTCCAGCCAGAGTGAGGACGTAAAGTTAGTAGTCGTAAATCCATTCTGTGAATACCAAAAGTAGTAAGTTTAGGATTTTGTCTTAAGTTAATTCTGTGAATCGGGCCCTAATTTAGCAGCAAAATCAATAAGAAAATGGACAGTATCTCTAGTAGCATCAGAAAGTCAACTGGCATCTGGGGTTAGATACAGTTTCCTTGCATAGGAAATCATAGAGTTCTGTAAAATTATCATGGTGTGAGCAAAAGAACTATACTCTCAGCAAGTCCAAAATCAGTTCTATGAAACATCATATTGCCTTAGCAGCTAAGCACTATCCTACTACATGGATATTGATTCTACCCACTCTAAGCTAATGTCCTCCGAAGAAGGCAGGAAAAACTTGTTACGAGAAAAACAGCAAAATATTGAGAATAAATGAAGTACAATGAGCTAGTGGAATGGTCTTGAAAAAGTGCAAAATTAATGTGTCAATGTTGAAAAGCTTGCTTCTTGAACAGCAAGTACAATGTCAATGAAAATGAGCAAATATGACTCTGCTCGACAGAATTAATGAATAGTAAATGTGCAGGAGGAGACAGCCATTTTGAACAAGATTGCGACTCGGCCAAATTGAAGCTAATAAACATAAGCCAAGAAAGCTCACTTTAACAAAACATAACAAATTTGTTTCAAATGCACTAGCATCATATCAGCATGTACATGTAAATTTGAAAGCAAATCCAAATTCTACATGCTGTTAATAATGCACAAAAATATAAAATGCACCAAAACTGTAACACTTGCTATAAGGTGGACGAGATATCCGACAACTTTGTGACTGATTATTTTGTATACCAGATTCTAAATCAGAACCAGTGCTTGATGTAACTGCGGCGACTGCCTTTTTAGGATTTCATTTGTTTTCTCCTTATACACTCGTTTTCTTTTACAACTTACTGATATTTTCGAATGTGCTGTTTACATACCTTCTGTGCAGGATATCTGTTTGTGATTCTTATCAAATTAAGAATAGCAAAAAACGCAAAAAGAGGCATATGTTGTAATATATGTGTCATATGCAGTTGTGTTGCTATTCCTGAAACTGTAGTCATATCTGTTACCTGGGTAATCAAACCCGGAGTGGGAGGTAATTAGCTGTGAATAACATGCAATATGAGCTGTACAATCTGTTGATGAATTTATGCAAATTTCTTTATTTACATATGTGGATGAATTCAGCTAGCATGCATTACGTAAATTGCTTTATGACTCCTAAAACCTAAATATTTGCTCTAAGCCAACAAAAGCTGTGGCAGCAATAACATCCTGTAGAGCACCCAGAACTTCACTATTGAAAAGAAAAGATTTATGAGCTGGAGTATCGCGACACATTATATTTACCCAGGTATGTAACCCCCTGCCAATAACTATTAGCTCGAATCTCAGTTGATCTTTCGAAGTAAATTGAAAAACGTCCTGTTTCATCTGTACCTGAAATAATTGTTCTTTGATATGCTCCCTCCGTAGAGTGGGTAATTTCTCCCGTTTAGCTGTCTTTCTTCCTAGCAATCCCTCATTCAGCTTCTTCTGCCTAGGTTACCAATGAGGTCTGTTCTCATGCTCTTCCTACCTCGTCATGTCCTCCCACGTAATTCTTGTCCTTATCTCCCCCCTTCTCAATCTGTTCACTCTGCCATCTCCTCCTCACTTTCTGAATTTCTGTTTGTTCATATCTTGCTTCCATTCAGCATGTCCCAATCTGCTTTCTTTCCACACATTTGTGTCATTTGTGTATTGCTCTCCGACTTCCAGTCTTACGCTGAACCTGTCTCTCTATCTGCTTCCATTCCTGAATAACCTTCCTATTAGGTTATTCAGAATCGTTGTTTTTACTTGACGTCATGTTTGAAAACTCACTTTCTCTTTAAGTTGATGTCTAAGTTCACCTAGTCTTGTGTACATGACACTGAAACACACAGATTGAGTATGCTACATAAAAATGAGTACTTCAAAATGTACTCTTGATTGGATGAATGGAAAACATATGCTAGCAAGACATCAGTCACATTAGACACCTTTGCTATGAAATAGAATGTAGCTTTATTGGCAGCCAGTCCACCTGACTTAGAATTAATGAATGTGTGGATTCCCTGAAGCAAAGCATAGACTTGTTTAATATTTACATGGAGCTGCTGAGGATCAGATCTAGTATCTCCTGTCCATCAGTGTGCAGGCACCCAGGGCACAAGTACTAAAAAAATAAAGTCGGGGGACTAACCGAGTTAGGCAGTATAAAAATGACATCATGCATGACATCACAGCGCGACATCCCAGTGCGACATCACAGTGCAGCATCACAGGAAGCGACATCACAGGAAGTGGTATCACAACCCATGACCTCAGGGGAAGTGACATCACAAGAGGTGACGTCAGATCCTGACATGTATGTTACACAAGTCTATCATGAGTACATTTAAGTGCATTACTAGCGTTAACAAATTAGATTTTGCGTCGGGGTTGTGCCAAAAAAGTTATGCATCCCTGATGCAAAATGTGGGCCTCAATTAAAACATTTTTTTTTAGAAATGCGGTAGTAAATCTATTCTGCCTATTTGGGTACAAAGCCTGCATTTTTAACTTCCTTTGGGGTTAAGGCACCTGCTGCAAAGATCTTTGTGTGCCCAATAAATCCCAGGGAACAATAATACTGGTAAGGTAATTTAGGAGGGTAATGCATTTGCTGGAGAGAGCTGTGTTTTCTCTAGTCCCAGTTTTGAATCAAATCAAAGATTTTTATTTTATGTAGCTAGGTAAGTAGATTACTGCTTTTAAAACGGAGATAATTTCATTACTTGCACTTAATTGCAGTTCATAAATTGCAATCCTTTTAATATAGCACAATTTATGAAGCTCACTGTCCCATGTAACACCTCCTTTACATTGATTTACACAGGTTTTTTTAAAAGAAATTTTATTGGCATTTTTGCCTTACTGTACATTGAATGTAAAAGGGATAAACAAAGAAACAAGACATGGTGCACCGTCATTTTTTGACTGCTTTCTGGAGTGCATGCTCCATCTAACCGTTTACATCTAAATATGTGTTGGGAAAGTCACCCAACCATAGGTCAACTATTATTCAGTTCTTTGAAAGTGCATACTTTACATGCCGAAAACTATGCTTCAAACCGAAAATCAATAAGAAAAATAAAGGAGAAATGTGAAAAGAGAAACAAATAGTGAGGGAAAAGAAAAACAAAGGAAAAGGGAAACAGAATAGTGAAAATTAAACAACTCGTCCGGAAGGGGTACATTTGTTGGAAATTGAAACATGAAAACTCTCAAGAGTGGAATTAACGGGCAGACCCCCCTTCCACAGCCTACAACTCTCTCGTGTCTAGTCCGATACAGTCGAAGGCTACTCAGGCCCATCCATCACTTTACATAAATCAGTCCCCCTGGGCACAGGGAGATCCCGCAAGTGGGCGTCAGCTCTGGCATCTGTATGTGGATCACTTTCCGAGTCTCACTCTTCACTACTGGCACCCCTTGGGTTCTCCCATTCTGCAATTGCCTCTCTCCATTGTTTGGCAATTGGGCGTAATCTCACTCCTTTGTTCCTCCCATACTAAGGCTCTATTCTCTGCCCCAGCCCATGCAATGACATCTCTATTCCAGACCGCAAACTGTGGCCCCCTGGATGACTTCCACTCCATTGCTATCCTACGCTTAGCTAGGCCCAGTGCGAAGTCTATCAAGTGATTCCCCACTTTACGTTTAGGTGGCCTGGGGAAGAGCCCCAACAAATACGTCTAAATCGTCAAGTTCAGTTCCCTTCCAAGTGCATCCTTGACCTTGGCCAATACCGCCTCCCAGTAAGGACGCAACTATTGGCAATCCCAGGTCATATGGCCGAAATCAACATCCGGGTCACTGTCGCACCTCCCCTCCGTACAACACATTAAGCCGATGAGGCTTCATGTAGGTCATAAGAGTGTAGTTGGATTGGATGTACTTCAACCGAGTGATCCGGGAGACCTTCCCCGAGTAGCATAGGAACCCTGCGCCTTTCAGCGTCAGTGAGGGTCCTGCCACCAATCCTTTCCCAAGGTGCCCGCAATCCATTGAGGGGGCCAGTGGAAGCCTCCACTAATGCGATATAGAGCCATTTCACCAAATGGCCCGCAGTGCCAAGGGTGAACAACGCATGGAGGACAGGGTGCGTATCAGGCTCCCCACTCCCAGCACCCCATAATCTTGCAAATGTACGTGTCAATGCTTCATAGAGCAGAAACTGACCCGGGGGAAGTCTACTATCTTCCGCCAAAGCTGCGAAAGGAATCAATTCTTTATCCAGATAGCAATCGCCAGCATTATCTGGTCTGGCTTCTGACGACTTGGCCAGCTGGGCACTTGTGAATGTAGTTTGTGTGTCACCATGTGGCTACCCCACCAGGGGTAGCATGGGGGAATATTTCACACAGTGCTGCAAGGAGCAGGAAGGGGTGGGTGTGGCCGGCAGCAGGAGCTTCGTCGTTATCAACCTGAGACTCAATGCTGGGTCTGACAGGCATGTTCCCTCCTCGTTCACTCCACTGTGCCAACCACTGTAGTTGGGCAGCAAGCATATAAATTTCAAAGTTGGGTACCTCGGGACCCCCCTCTGACATGGGGCACTGTAGAGTTTGCAAGGACACCCTCAGGTGTCCATCTCCTCAAACCAGGTGTCGCAAAAGTGCTTGTAGGGGTCAGGACCAGCTCCTCGGCATCAAGACCACAAGGTTCACAAAAAAGTACAACAGCCGGGGCAGCATAACCATGTTAGATGATGTGATCTTGGCCATAATGGGCAAATGCAGGGTACACCAGAACTGAACACAAGAACGGAGGGAGCGCAGTGCCTGACCCAGGTTTCCGTCCCTCAAATCATCTAGGTCAGGAAAAATATTAATGCCCAAGTACTTAAAAGTACGTTGTGCCCAGAGTATATCAATTGGCAACATCTCCGGTCTGGGTAGAGGCCCTGCTGCAGGAAACAGATAAGTCTTGGTTTTGTTCACCTTAAGGCCCGAAAGGAGGGCACATTCACCCAGAATCCATAGAGCTTCTGCGGCCCCCTCAACTGCCTCCGTAAGATACAGCAACAGATCGTCTGCATATAAGGATATGTGGTGTTGTCTCCCACCCGAAGTCAGCCCCAGCCCCCTCCCACCCAGGTGAAACCGTTCCACCAGCGGTTCCACAGCCAAGGCAAAAAAGAGTGGGAAATTCCCGGGAAATCTTATATGATCTAGATATGGTTCGGCCAGTCTTAACTCTCGTGGTAGGCGAAGCATAAAGGAGTCACACCCACCGCCCCATTCATCTCCCAGATCCAAGTAGTGCATCACCTCAAAGAGGTATTCCCAGGACACAGTGTTGAATGCCTTCTCTAGGTCGACAGACAACAATGCTGCTTGCTGGAGCGCCGGCGCTTCCGTGTGATATAGCACAGAGTAGAGCCTGCGGAGATTGTAGGAGGTGTTACGAGAGGGAGTAAACCCGTTTTGATCTGGGTGGATCAAAGACTTTATATGCGGGAGTAGTCTGCTCGCCAACACTTTACTCAAGATCTTCAAGTCTAGGTTTTGCATGGAGAGAGGACGGTATTCCCTGACTCCCGCATTGGGCTTCTTGGAATTAGGAAGTAGAATCATAAGGGCCAATTGGGTGGAATCTGGCAAGCCACCCTCCTCATATGCCTCCGCATACAGGGTGGCCAGACGCAGGAACTGTATATCAGTGAACCACTGATAAAACTCAGCCAGGAGGCCATCAGGCCCAGGAGTCTTACCAGATGCCAATGCCGCTATTGCAGCTTTAACTTCATGGACTAAGATAGGGCCTCCCAGGTCTTCCCGATCATCATCCTCCATTGTATGGAGCCACAGGGGGGCCTAGAAGTGTTGTATATCTGGCAAGGGGGTCATAGTTGGGGTACTGTACAACCACTCGTAGTACCGTAAAAAGGAATCATTGGTGTTCTCAGGGTCATGCACCACCCCGCCCGTGTCCAGACCCAACCGTGTGATAGGTGTTCCCCCCGACTCAGGTTTAATTAGCCGTGCTAGTAGTCGACCCGACCTCCCGTCCTCTCTTTGTGCCTTGTCTAAGTAGTCTTTATAATTGTAACACTGTAATCTGCCTAATGCGTCATTATATCGGGTCCGTGCTTCTTGTAAGGACTCCAGGGCCGAGTCGTCTGTACCCTGTAAGTTATCCAATCTACGAATGGTCCCTTCCAAGTCTAGGAGTTCCCTATTAAGTGTCCTGTGTGCCCCACACTCCTGGGCCATACAATGGCCTCTCACAACCACCTTCAACGCCTCCAATTCCACCTATGAAGAGGAGGCGGTACCGGCATTGATGGGAAAATATGCCTCAATAAGTGTTAGTAGGGAGGCTCGGAAGGGGGCATCATCAAGCAGTTCCGGGTTTAACTTCCAAGTAGGAATCAGAGGGCGTCGACCCAATGGTTGGAATACCATAAGCAATGGGCTGTGTTCTGACAAAGTACGCCCTAAATATTCAGAGTGAGAAACCGATCCAATGAAAGCTGGGGAGCAAAGGAATGTGTCCAGCCTGGTATGAACCTGGTGGACCAGCGAAAAGAAAGAGTACTCCCTATCTACCATGTGCTGCAGTCTTCAGCTATCCTCCAGGCTCCAGTAGGACATCCAAGACCTGAAGCCGGACACTATATGATGTGGCTGCATCTCCGGTAGGGGAGGGTGCGAACAGTCAATCATGACGTCCGCCACGCAATTGAAATCGCCCCCCAATATAAGAGAGCCTGTTTGGCAGTGAGCCATGGAGGCATAGAAAGACTCCAAGAAGCCGATATGGTCCTGGTTACATGCATAAACAGTGCCTAGCGTCACCTCCCGCCGAGCCAATTGCCCTGTAAGCAGGGCATACTGCCCTTCCATGTCAAGCCATGAGTGGTCAAGAGCGACCTCACCCAAATCAGACCACCCCTGGCAAAAGCCGAAAAAGTGGTCGCAAAGATCTGGCCTCGCCGCCTCTTCTTTAACCTCCGAGCCTCTTCCTTGTTAAGGTGCGTCTCCTGGAGAAACGCAATGTGGGTGTCCCTGCACCGCAGGTAGGAATATATATTATATATAATATATATTATTATTAGTCATTGTTCCCATCCCCTGAATGTTCCACGTTAGAAACCTCAGACCTTTAGACGTACTCCCTATTCCTGCAAGTATTCGCCCTACAGCAACCATAGGGGAGACCTCCCCCTCTCTGCATGTACACAACCGCCCTGCCCTGCAAACAAACAAACAAATAGAAACAAGTGAACCCTCCAGTGGAGAACAACTCCCCGATCCCAGGGCAACCTGACAACGGTCAATCGCCCAAAGAGCATATGGAACATTTCTCGTAGTGAGACCCTACACTAGTAAGGTACCCAGAGAGGGGTGGACAAAGGAGCAAAGATAGGGCAAAAAGACAGAGCTGACACACAAGCTGACGAAAGCGCGCCAGACCCTTTGGAATAGGATGGCCCAAGACCAGGGTTCTACATCGGCAGTCTAGCCATACCCTAAGTGACGAGCTCAGGTCCCAGTCCCAACGATCTCAGATGACTTCATCAGCCGTGCCCGGGGTCACCACTGGCATCTTCACACTGCCACTACAGGTTGAGTCAATGTCCCCAGTGCCCCTCAATGATCATGTCCACCACTCACACCAAGGCCCAAGGTCCATCGGACTCAGGAGAAATCCAACACCCCAGCCGCAGCGACAACTCCACCGTTAAGGGGCCAATAATGACTCGCTCTACTGTGCGCGATCGACAGCCGGATAGACACTCAGGGCTGGTCCCACACAGTTGCTCAGAGCCCCACGCAGCCTGAGATGACAGCATGCCCACCCCCACATCCAGCATCGACTAGGGCGCCATGGGTCCAGGCAGGGGGGCCCAACACCCATCAAGGTGTTGCCCGACAAGTCGTGCAGGCAGCAGATCCACCAAGGCCCAGACTCCTCTGCTCTACAGGGCACTATCCGCTGGTCTGGGAGGCGTCAGGCAGGCCACAGCAAGCAGCAACCCAGGTCAGCCAGGGCGACGTGTGCACTTTCTTCCTTCAGAAGGAGAAAGAGGGGAGGGCCTACACCAATTTCCATGCTCCGATCCCCTCACCCCCGGTATGGGCCCCAAGCACCTGCACTGCCCAGAGTTGTGTCCCGCACGACAGCAGCACCCAGCATAGCCCAATCCTGCGTGTGTGGGGGCTCGGGGCACTGCCCAGCACCGTTCCAAGGCAATCGGGCAGGGGGAGGGAGGAAAGCAGGCCCCAGCAATCCACAGGCCTCTGCTGTAATGGGGCACCCCCCTGTCAGGTGCAGGTTTTTGTTTTTAGGGCCACAGTCACCAGCGCGATCCCCTCATCTCCGCTTGCCCCCACCACTAGGCTGACACCGCAACACACTTCGCAGTTCTCTGGCCAGATTGGGCCCGCTCCTCTCCGCTTCACCTTGTGCACGGCTTGTTGGGTACAACGCAGCGCTGGTGGGTTGGCAGCGATCTCACTTTCTGGGCTTCCCCCACAGCGCTCCTCCGCTTGCTGCAGTTCTCTGTGTACGGGCTATTGAGATCAGCCCGATCCCCAGGGGGGAGCCCAAACTCTGTTCTGCCAGGCTAATCGAGTCCGCTCTGTGCTGCCATTTTGGATCAATACGGGTGACAGCGATCGGCGGGGAGTTAGTTGTCTCGACGCCTCTCTCTTGGCTGCGCGTTCGCCGGGACCGGCTGTCGTGAAAACCGGCACCGTCTAGGCGACTGCTGCTGTGTTCCCGTCCTGCAGCACCTGCAAGTAGGGCATATAAAAGTCGGGCCGGCGCGGAGCTCCGAGCTCACGCATCTGCCATTCACGGCACCATTGATTTACACAGTTACATGATTTATTGTAAATGTATAATGTGTATGTGTGATGTAAAATGCTCTGACACCCTGAATTGGGAAGATTAGGACTATAGGAAAATAAAATAATGATATTTCAAATGTTTGTGTAAATACTGGGACAGACCAGCACTTTTGACATTATTACAGAACATGCATATCACTTATATACAGGGATGGAACAAGCTGTTTACTTTTGTTTCCCCTCCTTTGCATTTAGGTTTGACGCTCAGATTGTGGAATAAAAGAAGGCCTAATGGCCCCTTAAATTCGGCCTTTGTTTTGGGCCCAGCTGCAGTGTGAAGTAGAAAAGCCCCCTGGGCAAGGCGAGCGATGCATAGAGGGTGCCGCCATTATGGCGGTCCGGCCAGCCCCCGAGAAGGGAGGGGCAGGGGTTGCATGCCACTGGATGACGCGGCCCTGCCCCACCTCCTCAACAACCTATCCATGCGGGCAATTGGCCGGGGGCGTGAACCGGAAGCACTTCAGGTGTTTCCGGTTCTCGCGTTCGGCCAACGTCGGGGGCAGGCAGGTTTAGATCGGCGTGTCCCCAGCAACCTTTAAAAAGGGGCAGCGAGAGCAAGAGTAATCTCTTGTCTTCTCCCGCTGCACCTATGGGTACCCGGGCCACCAGCAGCCCCTTAAACTCGTTTTTCTATTTGTATCTTGCAGGTTATCGAAGCGATTATGAAAAATAATGGGGTGACCCTGTGTCCCTCAGAATCTGGGTATTTGTATTATATGGCTACAATGGTTCTGTCGGGGAAATGCAATTGCTTTGGGATGTTCACAATATAAATACATTACATGTAACATGTATCCATGATTCAGGAAGAGAAAAGAACAACACCCAAGCGAAAGTTTCAATCAATATTTTAAGAAGTAACAAATAATTTAGGCTACAATGGTACAATTGAAAGAATTGTGAAAGAGGGGTGACATGTAGAAGTAAATACAGACAATACACTTAGTACACTTAGTATAACAAATAAAGGAATAGTTGGGAAAGTGCGATTTTTGGTAAAGTCCATATGATTGATCGCATACGCCTCCTGTTCATATGTGAATAGGCTTTTGAACTGAGACGTTGCGTAGACTCTTAGTATGCGTCGACGTTTCGACCCTATGTAAGGCGCAAAGATTTTTAATAAGCTGGAGAGATGTCATTTTCAGCAGATCATGTAAATCACCCGATTAACTACTTGGACTTTTGCCAAACCTCTTTGACTCGTGTCTCCTGTGAGGTCAAACATAAATCGACCCCGTTTTTTGTGGAAATAGAAGCATAATACACGCGCAGTGATTAATGACTCTTGCGCAGGGCTACATACACTCCTCCGTCCCGAAGAAGACCCGCCGTGACGCTTATTAAAAATCTTTGCGCCTTACATAGGGTCCAAACGTCGACGCATACTAAGAGTAAGGGGGTGTTGCGCAACTACCGTCAGGTAAGGGTTTGGGCAGTGTCCCAGATCAGTGGGCAAAGGGGGTTGCGCGTCACCTAGTACGCAGTGCGCTTAGCGGGGGCACAATGGCACCAATAGTGAGACGTATGGTAAAGAGATCCTGCACGGATGTTATGTTGGAGGCCTTAATGCAACAAGTGCAGGTTATGGGGCAAGATAAAGTGGATGGTCCAGAGGGGGGGGGGGGGGAGGCCCAGGCGGCCTATTATACCTCCTAGGCCGTACTCTCCACCGGTGGCAAAAAGGAGTAGGCCCAAGTCAGGCAGTAGCAGGCCCAGAGGCAGCACAGGGAATGCCCCTAAAGAGAGTGTACCCCAACCTGCCGTTCCCACGCCAGACCCGCTAGATTACGGAGAGACCCCCTCCCTATTCCTAAGGTGCCGGTAGGGACGAAGCCGCAGGCCCCAGGGGCCCCTCCTGTAGGGACACAGCCACAGGCCCCAGAGGTTCCCCCAGTGGAAGGCACGTGTGGGACTGCAATGGTCCAGCCAGATATTCTAGCCAAGCTGGCGGTAGTATTGCCATGGCTGGAGACAGTGGGGAACTGGCTGCCGGCAGCGGGGACATTGGGCAGCAGGGCGATGCCATGGAGAAGGCAAGACAAATAATGTCTCAAATGGGGAAGGCAAAACAGAGTGCAGAGCCGGTTGTACCTGCAGGAGGGACAACGCCGGCAGTTCCAACAGGAGCAGAATTATCGGGGGGCGCAAGACCGGTAACTGGTGGTGGAAGTCCAGCAGCGGCAGGCGCGCCACCGGTCCCAGAAACACAGAAGCCGGCTGACTCTGCTACAGCAAGTATGATAAAAACCCTGCCGCCACTAGGTTTGGGAGAACTGTGTTCGTCTAGGGAACAGTTGGGGCGGCATTTGTCTCAAGAGACAAAGGAAAAAATATGGAAAGGGGTGTATCTTAAAATGTTTTCTTTGTTAATAGATGAGGCAGACAGGGAAGAAGATAGGAAAAGCAAAGAGTTTGCTCCCCCGGGAATGGGCGAGTGTGGCCATGAAATACAGAGTTGAGGAAAAATTGGCAAATTGGGTGCAGGCATTCACCATTTACACGGCAATTATGCTAGAACGTTTCCCGGAAATGGGGTCAGAAATGGCGCGCTACCAAAACAGAATAACGGTAGCGCAGGCCTCCCAGGTGGGTGATGTGTGGAAGCAATATGATAAAGAATTTAGAAGGGCAAAGGCCCATGACCCAACTCTAAGGTGGAATCAGACTGTCATGTTTATCCATTTGAGGCATTTGGTGCAAGGTCAGACAGAGGGCTACAGGGGGCCAGTGCCAGAGTATGGTAGGTTTCAGCCCTTTTGCGCAGGCCCCTCAGGCAATGCTGGGGGCGCCGCAGGGAGGACAGGAAACGCCGGCAAAAAAGGGGTGTGTTTTGATTTCAATAAAAAGACCTGCAACAGGGCTCCTGGCACGTGTCGGTTCAAATATAATTGTGGCTTCTGTGGAAACGCATCCCACCCAGAGTCCAAGTGTCTCAAAAAGTCCAGGGAGAGGGGTGCCAGGATGCAGGATTGAAGGTATTTCACTGGAATTAGCCAGCTCCCCCGTAAACATTGCTGCCATGATACCTTGGTTAAACATTTACAACTGCCCAGAAGCTGCACAAATTATCAGAGAGGGGTTCCTGACCGGTTTTAGGATACTGGCGCAGGGTTACAAAGGGGTGGCGTACTGCAAAAATCAGATATCAGTTAGGGAAAATGGTACTATTGCAGCGCACAAAATTGAGAAAGAGATCTGACTGGTAAGAGTGGCAGGCCCATTTGATAGCGTCCCAATGACTGATTTTGTATGTTCACCCCTGGGAGTGGTGTCCAAGAAAGTGCAAGGTGAATTATGCCTAATACACAATTTGTCAGCACCACGGGGGAATTCAGTGAATGAAGCGATTTCTGACGCATTGTGTAGCGTAAAATATGCATCTTTTGACCAAGCGGTAGATATGCTGAGGCATTTAGGGCAGGGGGCATTGCTAGCAAAATGTGACATTGAATCTGCTTTCCGTTTGTTGCCTGTGCACTGGTTAGATTTTCACCTGCTGGGTTTCCAATTTCAAGGACAGTACTATGTGGATAAATGCATGCCAATGGGTTGCTCAGTGTCTTGTGCCTATTTTGAGAAATTTAGCTCATTCTTGGAATGGGCTTTCAGGCAGGGCTCGGATCACCAATGGGTGTTGCATTATCTTGATGACTTTCTTTTCCTGGGGGCACCGGAATCAGAGGAGTGCGGGGATGCATTAACAGGGTTCTGCACTCTCATACAAGACTTCGGGGTGCCATTGGCACCTGACAAAACGGTGGGCCCTAGCTCAAAGATAGAATTCCTGGGAATCGAGTTGGATTCTGTCCAAGGGGTGTCCAGGTTACCTGAGGAGAAGGTTGAAGCTTTCAGCAGTGCTTAGCAAGGGAGAAGGTGACTCTGCATCAGCTACAACAAGTAGTGGGTCAATTGAATTTTGCAACTTCGCATAATTCCCATGGCACGCCCATTTTCCCCGCACCATCGCACATGCCATGTCCGGCCTCAGAGAGAAGCACCGCTACACTAGTCTATCCAGCGAGGTCAAGCAGGACATGCTCATTTGGAAGGAATTTCTGCGCGATTTCAATGGTAGAGTGGTGTGGCCTAGCCCACCCAGAGCCAGCTCTGAACTGGGTCTGATGACAGACGCGGCGGGCAGTGAGGGTTTCGGTTCCATTCTGGGGTCTGCTTGGGTTGCACAGAGGTGGCCAGGGTGGTAGAGGGATGCAGGACTCACAAGTAACATTAGCTTTCTGGAGCTCTCCCCATACTGGTGTCTTTGGCGGTGTGGCCTAAGCAATTGAGAGATCAATCTGTGATATTTTGGTCATAAAACATGGCCGTGGTGGAATGAATTAACAACCAAGCAGCCAAGTGCAGCTTGATCCTGAGACTGTTAAAAGAGATCGTGTTGCAATGTATGAGGTTGAATATACTGTTTAGAGCTAAACACGTACCGGGTGTATTAAATCATGCGGCGGATGCATTGTCTCAATTTAAAATGCAGGCTTTCAGGTCCCACCTCCCAAAGGCAGCACTACACCCAACACCTTTCCCCGAACTACTTTGTCAGCTTGGAGCCCCCAGTTATCGGACCTCATGGCAGCCAGCATAACGCAAAGGACCAGGAGAGCGTATGAAGGGGCGTTTTGGTCTTTTGTCAGTTTTTGGGGGACAGTTGGGAGCAGGAATGGCATGACCCGTGTGCGGTGGTCACTTATCTCGGTTTCTTGAGGGAGGAAGTGCGCACAGTAGCGGCGGGTAGACGCCACATCACGGCCATATCCTTTTTTGCAAAGGCAAGAGGAATGAAGAATCCCACAAGGAACTTCGTGGTGCACCAGGCTTTGAAGGGGTGGCAACGCCTGCAAGGGGCCCGGCCAGACAGGCGGAGGCCAATAGGTCTGAGCACATTAGCTAAGTTACTGGTCGCTTTGCACCAAGTGTGTATTTCTCCTGGAGAGGTTCAGCTGTTCCAGGTGGCTTTCTGTCTGGCGTTTTACGGCGCCTTCCGGGTGGGGGAACTGATATCAAGAAGCAAGGCGGACTGGCAAGGGGGCCTACAGGTAGAGCATGTCAAGTTGAGTGGGGATTCCATATGGATCACGTTGCCCAGGTCCTAGAAGGATCAGGGAGGAAAGGGCGAAAGCATAGTGCTTCACAGGACAAATGGTAGCACCTGCTGCCCCGTGTCTAGCCTAGAGGTTTTCCTGGTACAGCGGCTGTCAGCCGCCTCAGAGCCACTCCTAATACATCAGGACAGGTCACCCCTCACTATTTTTCAATTCAAAAGAGTCATGGCTTTGGCCATGCAAAAGCGCTGGCTTAGATTCAGCTAATTTTGGGACTCACTCCTTTAGGATTGGAGCAGCCACGCAGGCAGTGGCCCTGGGTCTAGGGGGGGGACAAGTAAAAAGGATCAGCAGGTGGTCCTCCAATTGCTATAAACGCTACGTACGGCTGCACATGCTATAGTATAGCTGCACCATCCCGTGGGGTTCCTCTTGGGCGTCAGGTTAAATGCGTGTTTTCTTTCTGTGACTCAGAAGGAAACTCGCAACAAATGATACATTGTTGCATTAGGCAACACGTTTTTGTGGATGTGTTAGCCAGTAAATATAACAGGTGCACTGATTTTTTGTTCAATTTTGTGTTCACCTACAGTATCTTCATCCTGTGACTCAGGGGAGAAATCTGCGTCTATCCGCATTTATGATATGAAGAAGCCACAGGGTTACTCGGACAGACGTCAGTCAACAGTGCAGGAACGAACGGCGCAGGTCATGGCCCACGTTCACTTTGGGTGCCCGCAACAACGGAAATTGTGGCTCATTGGCCACTCCTATGTGCGTTGTTTACAAACGTATTTTTCAGATGTTCACGAGGCCAGAGCGCGGAAGTTGGGGGCAAAGATAAGCTTTTATGGGCAGGGTGGATTGTGCGTGGGACAATTTAGGGACCCGGGGAACCGCTCTTTAATGCAAAGTAAGGGACCACCAGCGGTCTGGATCCTGCACCTTGCCGTAGGCTCTAGAGGGGACACGCAGAAAGTAACGTATATGCATTGTTAGATTACGTTAGGAACTGAGTTTGTATTAGAACTTGTTAAAGTTATACAAATGAAATTATGTATCTATCAATGTATCTATTCTGGACTTTCTGCGTAAAATGTAACAATGTAAATTAATAATTGTTTTGTATGTAATAAATATGGCCAGGGGGTCACTCCCCTTAATCCAAAAAACTTAGTGTGGTTTGAAATGCTTGCATGTGGCAGGGAACACTTTCCCAAACAAGGTATATCAAGAATTTCTAATCCAAGAAGGGGACTTAGGCAGTACCAAGCCATATTCCTGCCTGCACGTTGGCCCTCTGGCAGAAAGCAGACAATGTGCAGGCGTTACTGAATGTGTCTTGGTGCCTGAAAATTACACAGGGACAAGTTCAGCATAGTTCACTAGGCCCACTTCTTGCAGGGTGGATGGTGTCCACCCTCTGAAAATCGTGGGCGGATGCCATGAACCCATGTGTACACCTGACTTGTGCCCTGCAGGCACCACGCTATTTTGTTTGTGGGTGTCACCTTTGGCCGATGCCGCTGCCTGAATTACTGCCTTTGTCCCAGTAACGAATGGATGCCGCATCACTCCTGAAATTAAAAGCCTCCAAAGCGGAATTTATTTCCACACCCTACACTTGAAAATTCACTGGCCTTTGATATTTTGGTTCTCTGTTTGGCCAAGATTATACATGGACTATTTAATTCCATTCCCTTTGCAAACATGTTTGCGTACTGTACAGAAAGGATTTCCGTGATTTGTAGTCATAACTATATCCTACAATTTTCCCGAAGGAAATGTTGGTAGGTCAAACATTTACCAGTAAAAGAATATCTCTATTCAATACAAAGATGTGAGATTTGTCACTAAAATCACTAAACTATTCATGCAATTGCTAATTTTATCGAGGAAATTCCCTAACCAGAAGTATTTACTCCTTGGTTTAAATACATCTCATCCCCCTACGGGCCTTTGATATTTAGGACGTTTCAGCCGCGGACCGTCAGGTAACAGCAGTGGGGCCGGAGAGAAAATTAAATAAATAATTTTCCCTCTGCATCATCCCTCGAAATACCCCCCCCCCCCCCCCCCCCCCAATCTCCCCCACCCCACGTGGCCACACCTGCACGGACCGTAGCTGGGGAATTTGTGTATATAGGTTTATTTCCTCCGACCTTTCACTCTGGAATTTCTATGTTGGTTCAGACATGTTGTTTTCAAAATAATTTTCTCAGAAAAAATGAAATATTTTCATTTGTTGACGGACCATTTTTTCAACCACCAATCTACTCTGTCAGAAAGATGCGTTACTGCCATCCTTCAACATATTTCCTGCTCGCCATTTTAAGCAACATACGGGTCCACAAGGAAGGGGTTGAAATCATACTGCTCAGGGCCGGCGATAGGTATGGGCAGTGTGGCAGGTGCCCAGGGCCCTGCGCCTGCTCATATCCACAGGGCCTAGCACAAGTACAGCACCTTTTAAACAACTGGTTAAGAGGCCTAGGCGGCAGCGTGATACTGCGCTGTGAGGCCCGATGCAGCGCTCCTCCTTCCCTGGACCTCAAAACAGGGCCAGTCTGGCTACCGGGCGTTTTGGTATGCTGCCGAGCTGGGGGCTGATTTTGTTGATGGGGACCTGCATTTATTTCGCTTTGTTTATTTAGAAGCACATACAGCTCCCCATCAACAAAATCAGCCCCCACCGCAATGAAATCAGCCCCCAGCTTGGCAGCACACCAAAACGCCCGGTAGCCAGTCTGGCCCTGACCTCAAAGTCGTGGTCTAGAAGGGCTTAGAAATCTAATTGCTGCTTCCACATCAGAACAGCGATTAGATGGGTACTTGAAGGGCCCTTAGGTGTGAAGAGATGACTGCCCCCGCCTGAATGAAAACCAGTGTTTGCTGCACAGCTCACAAAAAGAAAGAAAAATATATCCAGAAAGAATAATGTTACATCGCAATGTGCACTGCTGACCTAGGAAAAAGGAAAAGGGAGAAGCTCAGATAAAGGAGAGGCAGTGAATATACAGGGGGTGTAAAAAGTGGGGTTGTTGGTTGACTGGGGTGGGAACCCTTGTTAGGCAGGAACCACAATCCTTGTCAGGATGAGGTACTGGCCAACTCTAAATTAACCTGTGCTAAGCCCTCTGTTAGCTTATCGCAGAGCAGTCAGGCTTAATTTAGAGGCAGTGTGTGAAGGATTTGTGTAACACTTCAAAGACCAATAAAGTGAAGAAAAATAAAACAAAGAGGATCCCTCAAAAAGTTCAAACAATAGAGTTTAATGTAGTAAAAAAATACAAGACCAATATAAAAAAAATCTAATCTGGTCACACTGGACAGGGTTACAGGCACACTTTCAGACTGACCGCGATGGAACTCAGGTCGGCTACAGTCACCAGGTTGGGCCCACTGAGGATTACCGTCTCAAATTTGTACCAAGAGTCCGGTTTACAATGGAGGCAGCTCCGAGGAGCAGGGAAAGCTTCACTTTCGGCTGACGGCATGGCCCTAAGAGTAGGCCGGCGTCACAGGCGGGCATTGCTGAAGCTTCACGTTTGAGGTTCTCCACTAGAGGTCAATGTTTTAGTGCAAAGAGGGCGTTGCCAGAGTTTTGTGCTGAATCGCGGTGTGGGTGGAGAGGGCTCGATGCAATCGGCCTGTTTGTGGATGCGAAGAGCCCAAAAACTTGATTACAGTTCCCTTGAATCACACCGAGGGTCCAGTGGGGCACCTCTTAGGTCCAGCTGGCTGTTGCAGGATGTTGGGGAGACTTTCGTGTCCCTGAAACTCAGATCAGGAGGCCAGCAGGCTAGCCATTGGAATCACTCTGGTGCCCTGGGTTCAATAAAGTTGCAGGTCCAGTTCTCTTCTCACCCAGAAGAAAGCAGGTCAGCACAGCAAGGCAGCAGTGCCTTCAGAGTAGCAGTCCAGCAGAATGGCAATACTTTCAGCAGCACAGCAGTCCTTCTTCCTAGCAGAGTATCCATAGGTCCAGAAGTGTATTGATGAGTTGGTGCCTGAGGTCCAGTATTTATACCCCTTTGAATTGGGGAGAAGCTTCTAGAGGGATGCCGTTCAAGTGCACAGGTGTCCTGCCCTCCTGGCCCTGGCTCTAGACTAACTACTGGGGGAATGCAACTCTTTGCGTGGAGACAGGACAAGCCTATTAAAGTATTAGTGGGGTTGGGCCCAGCTCATCCCTCCCATCCTGCCAAGTGATGGCCCACCAGTCCCACCTAAGCTCCCCATTGCATGTGTCTATCTAGGAGAAATACACAAAGCCCAACTGTCCCCCACACCAATTCATGTGACCCAGAGACAGGCTGTAGGCAACAAATGGATAAGGCAAGAATATGCCACCTTTCTAAAAGTGGCATTTTCAGAATTGCAACTTAAATCCGACTTCACCATGAGTTGTGATTTTAAATTATGATTCCAGAGACACCAAAAATGAACTAGCTAGTTTAACAATAAAGGTAATATCCTGAGCAAATGTCCAATATAGGATAAAAGTCCACAAAATTATTTCCCTAGAGATCTTCCCCAGTTTTCAATCTTGTTTATTCCAAATTCAGCTTAGTTACAGCAATTTCCATCAGAGAGCAACTTCAGCCTTCAGATACCCTGAACCCTTAGTGGTGGGATTCGAGAGGGACCCCAGTTGGAGCCAACGCTTTTTAAAATTTTGGTGCAAATTTGCAGAGGATCCGTGAATTGGGAGGAAAATTCAAAAGAAACAACAGGTGTAGACTCCTGTGCTTATTTATTCAAAAACTTTTCCAGGGTTCGCCAGGGCCCAGGAGGTGATGCATAATGGGGTTTATTGGGGGAATGGGGCACATGGCCCCCTTCCACAAGCCTCTGTGAGGTCATGGGCACTCCATCTCCCAGGGCCAAGGCAAACAAATAACTGAGCAGCATACAGTCCACTCCCAAAGCCTAATTTGTTTCTGGGACCCCATCCTCCAGGGCCAAAATATAAGTAAAAGAGGAGGGGGGCCATGCGGTCCCCTACCCTGCCCAAGGGCTCCCATGCCGAGAGACCATAACACATTTTGAAAGGGACGGTACACCATTTCCCAGTGCCCGCTCACTTGCTGTGTCCCAGGGAGCCCGCCCCTGGACACAGCAATTTCCATGTCTACGCCAGTGTTTTAATTGCTCCTGCATGGAGAGAACATTTTCAAAACTCCTGCCATGCAGGATCAAACACAAAGGGCCTGATTACAATGTCGGTCAGAAAGCCTCTGACCAACACTGTAGTTTTACACTCCGATCGCTGTATGACAATGGCGGGGGTCGCAGTGTAAACCGGCCGAGGAAACTGACTCCGTTTGGAAGTCCTCAAGTAGTCCATTGGCCAGTCGGAAGGGGCTAATAATCCCTTAAGGGCAGCGTTTCTGCCATTTGGATTCTGATGTTGGTTTTTGACAGCCTTTCTATGTCGGCCATTCAGACATGGAAAGGCTGTTGGAAAGTAACTTTTGGGGCCCCCTTCCCTCCCTGGCTACTACCATGTGTAGTCGCATCATAATAAGGTGTGCTGATCCTTTGAACTATGGTCTGGCAGTTCATAAACCGAAATTTTGTCGGTCAGAGGCAACTCCGACTGACATCACAATCAGGTCCAAAGTAGATTTGAGATCTGTTTCCCTGCCTGTAGTGATGCGAGCAGGGGAACAGATCACCCCTCAGTTGCTCCCTCTGTGTGGGAGCAATGCCAGATCCTACAGCATGCAGGGAGTCAGCTGGGACCACAGGGCCTCTTGAGCTCTCCTGGCAGCCACCTTCATTGTGTAAGGTGAATGCCCTGGTTGGTCACCAGGGCACCCACCTACATTAAATGCAGACCCAAGGGTCCCCAGGGCCAGAATAGGCTTGGGGAGGGGGGCTGCATGGCCCCTCTTCCCTTAAAAGAAGCAGCTGTGGGGGATGGGGTTCCCAGGTCCTCCTAAGGCTTGGCGAGTGGGGCCTCTTGCCCCGTCCCCTTTAGAAAACATAAAGCCCTGGGGGATGGGGTCCCCGGTGTCTGATGAGGCTTGGGGGAGGAGGGCCAAGCAGCCCCCTCCCCTTTAAAATAAAAACCAACCTGGGTAATTGGGAAACCTGAGCCTGATGAGGCTCTGGAGTGGGGCCAGGAAGCCCTTATCCGATTTAAAAATAATTGGCCCAAAATAGGCTTGAGGAGAGTGGTGTACAGTCCCCCTCTTCTTTTAAAAAAGATAAAGGACAAGAATTAGGGGTCTGGAGTATCAGAGATGTCGAGGGCTGGAAATGGGCTACTGACGCGCCCATACTAGATCCTTCCGGGATTACTATCAGACCCTGTAAACGGCACAGGCCCTTCCCTAAGACACAGCTCCAGCGTACTTAACGGAGGCCAATGTCCCTTCCCTGACACCCAAACAGGCGTCCGAATGGACCGACCGGTTCGCATTGAGGAAGTCATTTCCATTATTTCTCGACATAAGTCGCCAGGCCCGGACGGGTTTTCGGCTTTCTTGTATAAGGTTTTTTGTCAAAGCATCGCACCACTCTTCACCAGACTTTTTAATACAATTGGACACACAGTTTCTCTTCTTCTCTCTATGCTTCAGGCAGTGACGGTGGTAGTCCCTAAAACTGGAAAGGATAAAACCCAGGGGGATATTTACCAGCCCCTATCGCCACCACAATGTCACTTTTACCGACGCTGTGGTGGCGATAGGGGCTGCCCCTTATGTACAAGGCAGCTTTAAGCCACTTAACATGGCTTAACGCTGCCTTGTACATAAGGCACCCTTTCATGCTATGATTAGCTTGAAAGGGGTGGGCAGTGGGTGTTGCAGTGGGCATCCCACCGCAACACCCATTCGCTTTGACGCTGCCCCATATGTACAAGTGTGGCGTATATAGGAGGCAGCACCAAAATTAAGGCCAGGTAAATCCTGGTCCTAAGTTGGCGAAACGAGGAGAAATGCATTATTTCCCCTCGTTTTTACTTTTTCCATGTGTGCTGCCTTGTGCAGCACACATTGACAAAGCAAAAGGCCATGGTTTGTTTATGTACAGGAAGGTTACCCTTCCTATACATAAACAAACCTTAAAGAAAAATGCAATTTTGTCACTTTTGTGTGCGCTGCATGAAGCAGCACACATGAAAGTGACAGAATGGCATTTTAGGATTGTTTATGTGCAGAAAGAGATACCTTCCCACACATAAACAATCCTCCCCTGCACTCAGACACCTTCGCACTGTGGTGCAAGGGTGCCTGCATTGGTGGTAAGTTGCTAAACTTAGTGCCATCGCAGGGGGAAACACAACACTGCACCAGATTCTAGTAAATATGGTGCAGCCTTGCATTTCAGAAGTGGTGGAGCGCGGCTTTAAGCCAAGGAGGCTAACGCCGCACTCCGCCACTTCCTTGTACATATCCCCCCAAATGTTCTTCTTACCGCCCTATTTCCCTCTTAAACATAGATTTTAAGCTTTTTACAGGCATCTTTGCTGCCATACTAAATTCAGTGCTTCCGGGACTTGGGGACACGCATCAGGTGTGTTTTGTACCCCGAAAGCAGTGAAGCAATAACACCAGACGTCTTCTACTTCTAATCAATAAATCCCGTAGATACGCACAAGAGAGGATACTTCTATCTATCGATGCTGAGAAGGTTTTTGACAGAGTCCACAGGCCATACCTCGCAGCAACTCTGGCTCATTTCAGCATAGGAGATCGTTTTCTAAAATGGATACTTTGCAGCTATACCCAGCTCACAGCCGTGGTGTGGGTCAATGGATGCGCTTCCACCCCATTCGGCATCGGTAGGGGAACGAGGCAGGGGTGCCCGCTGTCGCCCTTTACATGGAACCTATAGCTCACAAAGCCTGTAACAACCCGAGGATAAAAGGAATACAATTCGGAGTGGAAAGGCACCTTTTAAGCCTACATGCGGACAGTGTCATAGTGTCCCTAGAAGAACCTCTCTATCGGCAATGATTGCTGAATTGGAAGCATTCGGCCTGGTGTCAGGATTTAAAATAAATGTACATTAATTTACAAGCCTGTGACCTTACCCTTCTCCCACACACACTGTGAGCTCTATGTTGCACACTTGCTCTTCAATGGGCCCCGAAATCCATCCCATACTTAGGTCTCCTTCTCTCCCCTACCATAGCTGAGACGGTAGCCCTTAATGATCAGACTCTGACCCAACAGATCAAGTCGGATCTTCACCACTAGTGCTCCTACTCTCTGTCCCGGTTAGGGCGCATTTCTGCAATCAAAACGACGACCCTCCCCAAGATCTCATTTCTCTTCCAGGCACTCCTTCAACAGGAGATAAAGACATTTTTGTGGGTGGACAAGCGCCCCCACCTCCACCGAGAACTTAGCTACAAAACCCCCGCGAAAGGGGGCATAGGCATTTCGGACCTTCAGCGCTATTATCAAGCCACTCCGCTCAGGGTCTTTGTCGAATGGTCCTGTTCAGAATCTGAAAAGCACTGTTTATTTATGGATTGGGCACTGGTTGGACAGGCCCTATGGGGCATCCCTTTTCTCCCTTAACAGGCTCGACCCAAATCCCTCTGTCTCTCTCCTATAACCATGGCATCACTGGTGGCATGGGATGGGTTAGCGACACAAAGGGTTCTGACTTCTTTCCCCTCACCTCTCATGCCCATAGGCACAAATCCAGACTTCGGCCAGGGTTTATGGGACCCAGCATTTCTGATATGGTAGCAGACAGGCTGCAGGTCAGTGGGCCACCTATTTGACGTGGATTCCCCCCTTCCCTTTCAGGCCTTGCGCACAGACTTTGCACTCCCATAATCGGACCCATGGTACTACATGCAGATCCGCCATTGGGTAATGCACCCCTCTGTTCGCACCGGAGCCTAGCGGCAACTTACTCCCTTTGAGCGGTGGGTCCTAGCCAAGACATCTGGCAAACGCATGATCTCAGAACTGTACAGACTAATAAGCCCCTGTACAGAGACTCCTAAGCCTAAGAGCCAGCTATGATGGGTGACCGAAATAGGTAGGGAGCTAGCTGTAAAAGAGTGGGGTGACATTCACTACCGGGCACGTCACATGGCCCACAATATGGCTAGCATCTAAAACGCCACCAAAACCATTTCCTACTGGTACTACACACCCCACTGATTGCACAGCCATAATCCATCCAAATCACTGGAGTGCTGGCACCAAGGCAGGCAAACCGCCACGCTGCTGCACATTCTATGGAATTGCCCGAACATACAGCAATACTGGGAGCATGTACTCGCAGATCTAGCTATGCACTTTGACACGGAACTTCCCAGATTTCCAGCATACATTGTATTAGGACTCTCCAACGTTCACACTTTCCCTCTTAGGTCGAAGAAAGGCAGACAGATTGGCCTGGCCCTGGGGGGCAGCCTTACAGAATATCCTATCCCACTGGGGTTCAGAGCTGCTACCCACACACTTAGGATGGCTGCACCGGTTATGGCATACACTAGGGATTGAGCGAATCACTCTCTCCTTATCCAACCAAAGTGCTTCCTTCTTTGAAATATGTGGGCTAGCCTAACCTTACTGACATCGGAATTTGGGGAACTTACTTGTCCCAAATATCTATGGCTCTTGAGACTGGCTGAGGTCCCATGCCCCTCGTAGCCTCCACATAGAGAGTACGAAGTGGGACAACTCAGGGCATAATTTAGGCTAAGATCTTCCCCCTCCTTTTTCCTTCCTTTCATTTTTCCCTTCTTTTGCTGTCACCAGGCCCAGGGACGGGGGATGGAAGTGGGGGGGGGAATGTTGACACCCTACAATGTATACAGCCCTGTCAGCAGGGCCTTACATGTCAATGTATCATTACTTGTTAAATGATAAATCAATAAAGAGATATAAACCATAAAAAAGATAAAGCCATGGGGGAGATGGTCTCTGGGGCCTATAAAGCCAGGAGTCTCTGTCATATATAATTTTGCACCTGGGAATGGGGTCTCCAGGACCTAAATAGGCTCAGGGAGTTGTGCTGGGGTCCTCTTCCCTCTATTAATTCCCGGCCTAATAAGGCTTGGGTGAGGGGGGCAGCATAGCCCTCCTCTCCTTTAAAATAAGGTACAGCCCCCAGAGATGGGTTCCCCAGAGTCAAATAAGGCTCGGGGGGCGTGTGTCCCCTCCCATTTTTATTATTTTGGGCCCCAGGGGATGGAGTCCCTTAAGCCCAAGAAGGCTCAGAGCACGGGGCTGCATGTTTAATTGAATTTGTCCCCTGGAAATGAGGTCCCTGGGGCCCAAAGACCAATCCTACATTGCGTGGCAAAGGCCGTGTGTGGCATGGGTTGGCTCCTATATATCAACATTTTGCGGCACGTTTGAATCACTTAACTTAAGTCAGCACAAAACGTTTATTTGAAATTTCATGGAAAGTCACCTAAAAGTAAAGCCAAGCAGTGCTTAATGTTGCTTTGAATTTCTTTGCATCAAAGGGGTGTTCCAAGGGTGGTACATGGGTGTGTACATGCAAGCACTCATGGATTGTGATGGAAAACCTAATCTATCCAAAAAAGTGGATAGTGGTTTGCATTAACAAATTGCCCTTTTGACACTGGCATTATCGAGGAGAAATGCTTTTATTTCTCTAATGTTTTCTGCCTTTGCATGTGTGCGGCACTGCACAGCACACTACAATGTAGGAAAATATTAAAAATTAGTCTAACATAGTATTTGGTATAGAAAGGGTATCCTTCCAGTACAAAATCTATTCGAAACTTGTTAACCACACTTTTTCAGTAAGGTGCAAAGGTATGTGTGTGGTGCTGGGAGCCAAATTGGGTGCTAGCACTGGCAAGAGGGCAGGACAGCACCTTATCTCGGTATATATGATGCTGTTATGTTCTCTCCTTCTCACGAAATGCAGTACAGCCATTTTGGTTGCTGCTCTGCATTAAATTTTAGTAAATATACAGAAAGAGATGAGGTGAAAGGTGCAGCATGTAGATGTGGGCAAGCCAACAAATTAATAGGGAGAGCCTAACTAAAGCCTAGCCAAGGTTTGACTCTGGCTCTACGAGCCTTGCAAAAACCATGCAGTGAAAACAATTGGCATTCAAATTATGCAACAAACATAATTTTAGAATATGACAAGATTTCATCAAAGTTCAAAAAAGCATATTTCTTTAACACACGCATTTCACCTTAATGCATCAGATTATATCACTTCATTGAGAAGTACTTATTAAAAGTAGTGTTTTTTTAATCATGAACTGAGAAACATTCCTACCCCCGCCCTGATGATAATGGTATTAGGGAACTAGGAGGCACTTCATGGTCCATGTGTGTGGACTGAATTCTTATTATACCTGGAGCAAAATGATTGTCTATTACATCAAACATAAGAGATGTCTGTACAGCGCACATCCTAATCGCACATACTTGAAAGTGCTCTGATGTGTGATAACGAACAAAATGGAGGCACAGTGAAATAAAGCATTTGCCTGGCATCACACAATGTGGTCAAACTGGGAATACGGGATTGATCCTAGATTTTCCCGTTTCTTGCTGTGCAATTTAGCAACTAGATGAGTATCTTTTATTGACATTAAAGCGTAATTCTTCCTCTTTAGTTCTTGGAGAATGAGACTAGATTATGGGTGACAGACGGGTCCACATTGTCTTTGTGGCGGTTTTACATATCAGAAATCGTACCCAAGGGCATAAGAGCACTTCACAACAGGCACAAACTATGTTCAACTTTAGTTTTTTCCAGAACAGGGAGATTTGCCTAGATTCACAGGATGCTGAGCTAAGTCTGAAATTCGAGTCTGGCTCCCCATGATGGAAGGTGGGCAGCTGTAGCCAATAGGCCACGTCGCCTACTGTAAGGGCAGCTTGTTTTGGGCTCAAGGTTCCAATAGGACCTTGAGCTGAGCCACAGGCAGACCTCTGGCTTGTGCTTTCAATAGCTTGCCCACCTCAAATAGCATGGAAAGAGAGAAATGTTCAGAGGGGCAGAATCCATGCAACAATCTATGATCCTTTCAGACAGTGGCAGGGGGCAAGGAGAGAGGTGGATGTAAAGGAAGAGAAAAGCTGAAACAAGGTAAGAGACTGTAGGGACAAAAGGGGTGAATAGCAGTGCATGGAGGGAGACGTGGATGTTAGAAGGGAAGGGAAGAATCAGTGAGTAAGATAAAAGACTGTAGGATACTTGCGGTGTAGTGTTGAGCATGGAAGGAGGTCGAGGATATTAGATAAGCAGAAATATTGAGACAAGATAAGAGAAAGAAGGTGTAAAAGGGTAGCGGTGGGTGTAAAAAAGGACAGACCAGCAAACACAAATTAGCAGACTAGAAGGAGTCATGACAGCTGAAGGGAAGTATATGGATGGGAGATGTAGATTTAAAGATCCAGCAGGAGAAGTGAAGTGGAGGGGGAAATAGGGTGAATGGTAATAGGTGGAGAGGTGGATGTAGAAGCAGACAATCAATTAGACAGGTACGAGGAAGGGGAGAGAGATGAGTTGAAGCGTAGAACATGGAGGTGAGAGATGAATATAAGAGGGACAGAACCAGAAAGAGAGGGAATAAAGCTTGGAGGGAGATGGATGTAAGAGGAGCATAATGCACAAGATAAGGTTGGAGGCTGGGAAGGAAGAGCTTATCATGGAGAGAGATGAGTGTAAAAGGGGCAGAATCAGAGAGAATAGATAAGAGGCTTCAGGAGGATGAAAGCGGAGAGATGGATGTAAATTGGGTGGAACCAGTGAAAAAGAGGTTAGGGAATAGGGTGAGAGGTAAAGGCAGTTCTTGGAGAAGAGGCATTGATTTAAGAGGCAGAACCATGAAGGTAATAAATGCTGCATGGAGAGAGAGAAAGTGGTGAGATGTGAATAGAAGAGGTTAAAAAAATCAAGAGATGGTAAGAGGTTGGTAGGAAGCAAAAGAGAGGAAGAATAATAAGGATCTTAGATGGGCAGAAACAGCAAGAGAAGATAAGAGGACAGAGGAAAGGAGGAAGGAGGAACTAGCAAGAGATGATGAAGGAAAAGGGGGGGGGGGAGGTAAAAGGATAGGTTGATTTAGGATAAGCAGAACCTGCAGAGAAGATAAAAGGCTGCATGGAGAGTTGAGAGGAAAGGGAGAAATTAATGAAAGAGGGAGAGTATCAGCAAGAAAAGGGGAGGGGCTGAGTGGAAAGATGAGAGGTAAAGAATAGGAGATGGATGTAAGTTTGGCAGAATCAGAGATTTTGAGAGTTTGAAAGTGCTTGCTGTGTTTAAGCGCTCAGGGGTATATTTAATTACATTTCAAGAAAATCAAGGCAGCAAGCAAAGTTGCTGCACTGCATTCCGTGAAAGGGAGGCAGTAGAAATGTGCCATATCTACTAGGACATGGCACATTTCTGCTGTATGCTATGCACCATGGTGCAAGGGTGTCTGTGTTACAGGCAGAATTGTTTTTTGTGCAGATTGGGATACTTTCCTGCACAAAAAACAATCCTTAGATGCATGTTCCCCTTTGTATGTGTGCTGCAGAAGAATCTCAGTGGGGAAGGTACAGCATTTTGACCGATTCTCAGGTGTATTTGTTTTATTAAATCTGGGGATGCAAGTGTCAGTTGTTACAAGCAAACCCCCATATCTTCCTGTTTAATTCTAGTATCCAATGCTCAGCAGAAAGGCTGCTGCAATGGAAGAACATCTGGGGCCCAGAAAATGGAGCCTGCCTCTTCCTTCTTTAGTAACACTTTTGTCAAAGGTTTACTTTGTTCGTTTGTCAGGATTAAGGCCAGTGTTCATCGTGTTACTCACATGACTGGTGATTGCTTCCTCACATGACGGCTGATTGCTTCTGACAAATTTGCTTATATTATATGGATTATTTGTCACCCGAACTTGTGCCCATCCATTTTAAAATGTATTTGCATTAGTCATTTTTCTAACTTTACTTTTAGAGTTGTATTTATTTTACTCAGCTGTGGCTTTTTTAAGCCACGTTGGAAAATATTGTGTAAGAGTGAGATTTGAAAATGTGTCTGTGGTATTGTGAAATGCTGGGTGAATGAGCAGGCTGTGGGTCTGGGAACAGTGACAGAGATACTGAGGAAAAGTAAGGAGTTTGTGTTGGAATGGGATCTGAATGTGTGCATTGAATGCAGTCATGGAATAGCAGGCGAAATGAGATGGCTAAGTAATAACCAAACTATGATGTTCCAAAATTATATTCATTTACAGGTTAGTTTGCAATGAACAGACTTAGTGAGGCTACTTATGGAATAGCCCCTGATTTTGTAGCTTTTCTCATGAGGCTAAAGGGACCCTCATCCACCGATGTGGCAGACTTCATCATTGGGACCAGCTACTCGTTGGGCGGGGTGCAATACTCAACGGTTATTGGAACTCTTTATGGAGATCTTTTAACCTAAGTTCAACGGTTCAGGATGGTCTGTTGCACTTTCTCCGTCCGAGGTTTCCTCTTCTGTTCAGAGGACTGATGGATGAAGATTGGGCCAAAGTGAAAAACAAAAAAAACCTTGGAGTATCATTTAAATCAGGACACAAGACTGTTTAGATACACCTTCTTCTATTGTGAATGCCCGTAACACTATTTAAAGATGGCATCTTTGGTGTTTGCCAAAAGCAGCCTCTACTATGCAACATGGGTGCATCATGTGCCTGCACTTGGCCACACCCCTTGACTGCGAAGACGTGGCAGACAGCACTGACCGGGCTCCTTTTTAATGACTGGCAAAAATACTTCATGTTCACCATTTGGGGGCGTTGAGGAACTAATGGAGGTGCAAGTACTAGTCCACTACTTTGGAGAAGTAAATTAGTTTGTTAAAATCACATCTGTGAGGTAGTCAGCATGAAATTATAACTATTACTCATTCTACTTAATAGAATCCTTCAAACAGACGTGACCAGGCCCACATACCCCCATGAAGCCTTAATTACTTTTAGTTAGGGTGAACTGATGATTAAGCCTGCATTGCCTCAAGATATTTATAAACAACACAAGCACAAATTGCATGTGGTAGGAGTGTAGTGTGTGTAATGGCACTTATTAATTAACAAATGCTTAAAGATATCAAACGGTTATCAACCAAAATATTTTTTATCATTTTGTATCCACAGACATGCTTGTATGTACTTTGCTTTCATGTTTTGTGTGTCTGTTACTGATCAGGTGACAGTTAATAAGGAAAATACATGTGAGTTACTGGAAGCATGATATTTTGCACTAGTGAAGCATGTGAGGAACTGACACTGCGATATTGTTTCAATGCTAGCCAGATATTAGGGATAGACTTGGGCCTGATTTAGATCTTGGCGGATCTGGTCCCGCTGTCACTTTTCCGTCAGTTAATCCGTCCACCTATCAGCCCGCTCTCTCAATTTAGGTGCTGGCAGGTCTATGGATGATAGTCTGTCCGAGTCCTGTCATCTCCCCCAGAATTTTCCACCCGCAACGATGAAATCATAGGCAAAAGCGGCTGTCAGAGGCAGTTCTGGCAATATTTCCACCAGGCCAATTACTATGTGTCTTCCGGTTGAAGTAACCGTGATGGGTACACCTCCACACCTGAGCTGGCAGTTTCGAAGGGATTTAAGATAGAAGCTTACCTTTTTATCTTTTACCACTTTCCTTTCCATTATGACCCAAAAGTCCAAGCCCTTCCTTTGCTGCTGCTACTCGACCACAAAGCAAATCAACCATGTTGCCGCGGGATTTGAAGGTAAGCTTCTTTTTTTAAATTTTATAACCAATATGTATTGATTTTTAGAAGGAGACAAAGAAATTTTAAAAAAACAATACAGCATGTCAGGCAGTGGTGTAACATGTAAATTCCATTGCACAGTGCAGGTACAACAAGTACAGTATAGTTGCTCTCCCTCCCCACAGCATAGCAGTAGAGCCCCACAAATCTGAAGATGGCATTCAGTCCAGCATACCAAGCCATTTGCTCCAGACTTTCAGGTGTTTGGCGGGGCAGCTCCTGGCCTCAAACAAGGGGAGCTCCTGCGTGGCACACCAGTCCACTCCCTGGGGCCATTTAGCCAAAGAGGGCAGGGTAGGGTTCTTCCATGCAGCTGCTATGTCGCGCTTGGGCCATCACTAACTCTGTACCGAGGAAAGCCTTGTCTGCCCTGGACCCGTCATACCCGTCAGTGATGCCCAGTAGGATGTTTAGAGGGTTGTGAGGCACCTCCCATCCCAATACCTTCATACATTCCGCTTCCAAGGCGGTCCAGTAGGGTCCAATATGCGAGCATGCCCATACTATGTGAAAAACATCTGCAGGATCCGAGCCACACCTCGGACAAGCCTGGGTGCGGATCAGGTCCACTTTGTGGAGGCGACTGGGGGCAAGGTAGGAGACATGCAAGTAGTAGAGCTGGACCAGGCGAAGAATGGCCAAAGCAGTAACAGTTCGGGGTGCCATCATTGCATTTCTCCAATCCTCGTCCTCCAGTGGACCCAACCACGTCTCCCATCTGAGTCTCAAGTGGTCAAGAGATACGGAACCGTTATTAGTTAGAGAGCGGTAGATTAGGGAGACCCCGTCACTTCCGAGTTTGCCCATCATGACCTGGGCTTCAAGGGGGCTGTGCTCTAGTAATGAAGTGCCGGATTTGATATGGGCATCTAGGGCGTGGCGGACTTGCAAATATCTGTAGAATTGGGAAGGGGGAAATGTATACCTGGATTGCAAGCCGGCAAAGGAGTGAATGTGGTCGCCAGTCCAGAGGTCCCCTAATTGCGAAATACCGATGAGGTCCCAACTCCTGAAACCCGAAAGGTGTAACACCTTTCGCAGCCTTGTACCCTGCCAAAGCGGCGTTTGCTGGGATAGTTTATTTTGCCAGTGGGTGTGTTGGAAGGAAGCACGCCAGTCCAAGAAGACACCATAGGGAGATCCCTGGGGATAGGGGATCCGTATAGCATGGCTTGGACATGGGAGAGGCCCAAATTGTTGAGTTTTATTCTATAGGCCGGGTCAGACTAACCCCTCTTGAACCAATCGTGGACCACCAGGAGACGGGTCGCCAGGTAATACAGGTAGAGGTTTGTGAGTCCCATACCCCCATCAAAGGGAGGGATATGGTCATTGGCGGAGGGCCATACGGGGACGTCAGCCACTCCATAAGAATTTTATGACAAGACTATCTATGCCTTGAAACCAGCTGCGGGGAATGTGGCGTGGTATGTTCTGGAGAATGTAGAGAAACCGGGGAAGAATCATCAATTTAAATAGGGCTATGCGCGCCAGTAGATTGAGAGGTAGTTTTCCCCATTTCAGCAGGTCCTGTTTGGTCTTGGTGATTAGAGGGGTTACATTGAGAGCCCAGGCCAAGTCTGGCAGCAGGACAACCCATATTCCAAGATATTTGAAAGATTGCCTTCGGATAGGAATAGTGGACTGCCAATCAAAGCAGTCCCTGGATATGTGTTAAGGGACCAACGTGGGTTGAGTTCAGCTGCAGACCCGAGATCTGCTCGAAGACTTGTAAGATTTGCAGGCAGCGAGGGCCCGATTGGCCAAAGCCACATGGAGGAGCTGAAGGCAGTGTCGGGTACCCCGTGCCGGCATGAACCCACACTGGTCTGGATGGACCAGTCTATCGAGGTAGTTTTTGAGGCGCTGAGCAAGGACCATGGTGAAACTTTTCACCTCCTTGTTAATCAAGGAGACGGCACGATAGTCCACACATATGAGAGAGGAAGGTTGTGTTTTGGGAATGAGAACTATGGTGGCTGTGTCCGTCTCTGGAGGAAAGGAACCTTTTTCGATAGCCTCCTCATATAGTGCAGCTAAGTGAGGGGTAAGAATGTCTCTGTAGGTGGAATATTATTCCTGCAGGTAGCCATCCGGGCCTGGGGTCTTGCCAGCCGCGACCAGCGAAATGGCCCCCTGTATGTCCTCATAAGAGACCGGATCCTCCAGACCATTGGACTCGATTGCCAATAGCGGGGAAGGTGGAGGTCTTCTCGGCCAATCAATTCTGCCAGGGGGGATTCAGGGGGTAAGCTTCTTTCTTACATGCTTTCTTTTGAATTGTCTGTTTACATTTGTGCTGGACTGGTGCATTTCCATTACAAATATTTTTTTTTAATGTTTATTGCATATGTTTGTAATGTTGTCATTTAAGAAATGTAAAGAAACACACCTGTATTAACTTTTTTTTTCTTCGAACTTTGTGCAAGCTTTTATTATTATAATAGGCACATCTACAAAATTTGACGTTAATTAATTTAATATTATTCAGTAATTACACTAGACAAGGTAAAACATTTTGTCTAAATAAATGTAAATTCAATGTTCGTTCTAAACTTAAATAATTGTTATTATTTATTTATGTAACAATTCCTCTTGTCTATGGCATTGTCAGTATTTTAATATATTTTTTTTAAAAGTTTCAAGATATAATGAGTATGTGTTCATTTGTTTTACTTATTAAGTTGAAATAAACACACCTGGATATCGTTTAAGTGTCCATTATCATAATTAATTCCTGCACTAAAATGTTAATGTCCATTACATTTGTTTAAATGTTTGGACTTTACAAATATGCCATTTAAAAATCTGTTTTATTTGTTATTATAAATATAAGTATAAATATGTATTTCACATTTTCATCATTAACAATTTTAAATCAATAATAATGGTGGAACAGACTCTGTACAATTATTATTGGTTATTTATTATTGCAATCATTCTTTCAATAACTCTTTTTTCAATTAGAAAAATGAAGAGAAACACTTATTGACAACACATACAAACAATTAGTAAAACAAGAGAAAAAACAATAATGCTAAAAATAAAAAATGAGAAAACAAAAGCACATTAGCATCAGTTAATTTAAAAGCAAAATCGACATTTAGGTTTAATGACACATTCAAAAATATGACTTACTAGACTCCACTCCATCCTTGATTTCTGTCAAGCCTTCAGGATGTACGATCTGCAAGACCTTCTCCTCCCAGGGAAATGTTTGTAAGGGGGGCTGGGGGAACCACTACCAGTCCACTGGGCCTCCAACTGATGCTTGGAGGCCAGGGTACACACTCTCCCCGCAGGTTATTCTACCTCTTCCTAAATTCCTCTTATGTGCACAGGTTGCTTGCTACAGCATTCACCCTGTCAACCTTTCAAGGTCACATTTGCCTTTTCTGAGCTATAGTTCTGTTTTGTACTTGGGCTCCAAACAATTGTGGTTCTACTCTAATAATTTCATCCATCATGACTGACAGTTCTCCCTTGGTAAAATGGGGATGTTCCCTCTCTGCCATTATCAAATATTAAACTTAAATAAATGTAATAACCCACAAGAAAAAAAAAAAAGAATAAATTAACAAGAAACAGAGAAAGTGAAAAAACCAGACTTTACTGAAAAAGTTTTCATGAATAATGTTCTCCTGCAGTGGAATAGGAAAGGATCATGGTCTGAAATGGAGTGTATATAGTTTGGTATGCTGCTAAAAACAGTTAGGCAAAACACATCAGGTGTGTGATGGTAGAATCCATCCAAAAGCCACAGGAATAGTACAATTTGAACGAGTCCAGTGACGGAATCCCTTCATCAGGCATCCACCGCTAGGACAACGCCAGTGCAACTGAGAAATCTTAATTAGGCTCAGCACAATGTTAACCAACGGATGGAAAACACTCTGTCAACTGGGATGAAGGATCAGCAAGCCCACATCTAAATAAAGATGGCAGGAATAAATCCGCTTGATGGAGTACTTGTAAACGCCACAATGGAAGGAAGACGGGAGTCCTAGTAAGATCTAAATCAAGCTTTTGGTCCTGAGGAATGCAGCAGGCGCTACAGTCCCATCAAGGACAAGAAACAGGTCAACCCACCTGAGACTCTAGGGATGATTATGTAGAGAGAGTCTGTTTTCTTTTTTTAACCTTACCATGGAATCCAACTGCTAATAAAAAATGCCCCCATGGGTGTGGAATGCTATGCCAAACAATTGCCAGTGGTTAGACTTATTGTAAGCATCCTCCTATCACTTTTTGTTTGTTTGAATGGGTCGTATTTGCAATCCAGGTTCTTCCTGGTGAAAGATTTTACCTTATGATGTAGTCCATTTAAGTTCCAATGCACCACAGGAGTACAATTCTACGGTCCTCCATTATCTGAGGGAAGGCACTTAGAGACTCATACATTGTCCAGCAGAGGCCAACAGCTTGACCTAGTCCAGGTCCACTTGCCAGTGGTCAGCTGAACAGTTGCATGAAAGACCTCTTGTACCATGTTGCATCCATTTAGCTTGAAAGGATGTCAGCCATATGATCCTTACCGTCTAATTATTTGTCCTCAGTACAAAAGATAACAGGTCCAGTCCTTCAGGGCTTCTCCCAGGTCACAAAGAACAGGTCCACTCCTCTTCTTCCTGCAGTCCAGGATTGTCCGATTCCTAAAGTTGGTGCCTGGAGATGCCACTTGTATGCCCAGCACAAGCTAGTGGGTGGGAATGACTCCACACTTGGGCATGCCCTTACAAATGGCGTGAATGTTCTCAGAACCAACTCTATTCACTTTCAAAATTTTCTAGATGGCAGAAGCCATCAGCCACACCATACTTGAGCCCTGAGCGGTGTATGGGACGTTGTCTATGGTAATCCTAATGTGATCCCTGTCGAGTACCCCTCAAGGAAGGGAGACAAGGGCAATACTATAACCATGAGCACAGACAAACCCCTTCTTGTCACCCCGTACACTCATGCGGAAGCAGAAGTTACCGCATTAATGGAACACCATATAAGAAGCAGCCATCGAAGTGAATACACAGATAAGTGCTCCTGCGTGGGGAAAACCAATGTAACAAGCGCTCCTGCATGGGGAAAACTAATGTAACAAGCGCTCCTGCATGGGGAAAACCAATGGAGCTAGCGCTTGTGCGCGGGGAAAACCAAATTATCTAGCGCTCCTGCGCTGTGCAAGGAAACAATGACAAAATGACAAGCGCACCAGCGCAGTGTATTCAATATAGCAAGCGCTCCAGCGCAGTGAATTCAAAAAAGCAAGCGTTCCAGCGCGGTGTAAAGTAAAAAGCTCCCAGAGCGATCAGGGGCCCAAGATCAGACACCCCCAGAGAACTCGGCCCAAACACACACCAGCTGATAAAGGTCTCACAGTGCATGCACGGTGGCAGGGAAGCAAGGTTCCTGCAATGCGTAGGCAGGCAAAAACAAGCAAAGTCACGAACATAGAATGAGGCAGCGCTCCGGCACGGCCTCGGAAATACCTGGAACAGCGGCAGGGAACAAGAGAACTCCTGTCCAGGCTAGGGCATCAATATGAAGCGCCGAGCCGGCGGGAACCACTGAGGCTATGCGGATTACCCTGGAAGCGCTGTGTCGCAGCAGTGGTTCCGCCCATGGAAAGCACGAGCGCACACACACACGCACCAGGAACCCAGAGGAAAGGGGGGGGCAGGATACCACCCAGACCATGACAATCCCACATCTAACCCAAACTCAAGTTTGAGGCAGCCACTGTATGCACAGTAAACCCAGAGACAGAAGTCTCGTAAAACAAAAGTAGGGGTTTCCAGCAACCAGACAGTGGATTCTCAAGAACTGTCATCCAGTTTCCCTTCTTTTCTTGTGTGCCCACAATGTTGTATGGAAAAGACAGAGACAAGAATCTAGTAGGACAAAGCAGAGTTCATTAGCAACCAGAGAGTGGATACAAAAGAATTGTTGTGCTATTCTGTTTTTCAAGTGTGTCCTAACGAGTTATATGTAGGGGTGGGCGGAACTTGTGGAGTTTTACATTTCGTTGAGTTATCTAAAAACTGTGCGAGATTCCACACTTGTCCAATGCTGTAAAGTCATTGCAAACAATACGATACGGCACAACAGAGGACACTGCTTCTTTCTGCTGCTCAAATAGATTTTCTACTCAAGCAACAGCTTTCACAATAAAAGCACCAACTTACCGCTAGTGGTAGGGACCTGCAGTGATCGCCTGGGTTGAGAAATCTCACCGGAAGGTGGTCTAGCTCTTGAATTTTATTTGCTCACCAACTTAGCACGGGCGAGCCATGCACAAGAAAAACTCTGCCATGCAGCGGTTGGAGAATAGTTTACCGCCCACTCCTAGCTATGTGTAAACTCAGCAGAATTGTCAAGCAGGATTTGACACTCAAGCAAGATTTGATCCTAGAATGTCAACAAGGATGCTCACAGCTCCCACCCTTTATATTTGTGAGATTCAGAGAACTCACCTCTGCCCATTCAGGTCTCCTATTGTTTGCTCCTGGAAGGCATTTCAAACCTTTTTCCAACCAACAAGTAGATTATCTTGATTTAACAATTTCCGTCCAGTACAACTATTCACTCCAACTGGTCCAATATCTCAAGTTTTTTCTTTGCCTGAATATAGTAAGATTCTGTGAATATGTATACTTGGGATTTTGTCTCTCATGTCCTGACCTTCCCAAAGTACACACCAAAATGCAGCTTATGATCTTTCGCCATCCAAATACTATGACTCTCCCTGATTGGTTTTGCATGATTATATACTGAACTCCCCAATATGGGTGTGCTCTGTTGCCCGACCGTGACTCATTTCAGCCCATCATTGGTGTAGTTTAGTTCCAGAAATATGTATGCTTGGTATTTCCCCTCTCACATCCTGAACTTTTCAATATGGCCACCATAATTTGGCTTTTAATCAGTTGTCAATAGTCATATACTGACCTCCCCAACATGGCTGCTGCAATGTCTGTCCTTTAACCTCATATCCGCTCACTAGTGGCACATGTGCACTTTTGTGCACTTTCCTTGGGCAAAAGGTGGTTCCCTTCTGCACACAATTACCACCAGACGTTTGCCTCCTTGCTCTGTGACGGATTGACCACATGCCATACTTGCTTCTAGACGGCATAGAATTTTCCTACTAGGGGATGGCCAGACCACAAGCTGCCCGCCCCCTGCACTACCTGCCTCGCCTGAGGGATTACAAAGCCACATAACGGTTAATTATTTCCCCAAATCTCAGTAATTTCTATGTAGAAATCTGTTTTTTTTTTACAATTCATTCATTCATCCAATCAAGGTATCCATGCGACATTAATGCCCTTTTACAGACTGACACGTACGGAGCCCGGCTATTAATACATATACTTTATAATTTTACACCTTGACTGAATAGATACAACCTTTGTTATCAATGACCATGGGAAGTATTACCTAACTTCGTTTATCCTTGTCAAGATAAACGTCACATAAAGTACCACTCCTTATCCTGCATGTTTTTTTTCCTTTATATTAAAAATTGGAAATTTAGAGTCCATCATATTTGCAAACCTTAACTGTCCTAGCATGCGGGTCACACACTGTCTTCTGACTCCAATCTCTCATTTATTTGCTTACTATCATTATTGCTCCGTCACGAAAAATGCATACATAAACCAAAGCCTCTCCTTACTGCTACAGCACAGCAGTACTGGTTTCCTATGTCATGAAATACTACCTCTCCTTTACAAAAAAATTAGATATGAGATTTTGGTCAATCCCATCTGTCCAATGACACCCCACCCATAGGCATTGTGTACCCTATTCTCTCATCCTTAATATCACTGGAACAAATGTGTTTTTGTGCCAGTCCACAATATTTTGCTATTTGTTATGTTATGGGTTTCATGTTCATTGACAACTATTTGTTTTTCACCAATACACGTGTGTCTCACTTCTGTACCTCACAAAAGCGCTGGTAGAAACTTCATGAGTTCTGTGGAACGCCCGTGTGACCGCAAAACACACAATAATATACGATTATTGCTCACTAGAAAACATATTGATCTCTATCTATCCCAGCCTTGAAAAAGCACGAAACCTGCATGCCATCAGGGGAAAACCAGGTTGGCTGTCAGGTGTGTCATGACACTAATGATGTGCAAGATTTGACAGGAAAAATCAATGAACATACATCCATGAATTCCTTGTGATAAATTCTATATTCTGTCTCTTTACTCTAAATAAATGTCTTTATATGAATTGTGTTTCCTTTCCATATATTTATGCTCACTATTTTCTGGGATAAAGGGCCCTACCCAGGTGCACTATGGCACAAACCATATATGAAAAGTAATCCATATTAGCTATTCGGTCGGAGTACAAAGATTCGGGGCCTGTTTTCCCTGCTGTATACAAATGGATGGCTTTGAGACAGTTTTAGTTGTTTTAGTTGTCTCGCCAGGCTAACGTTTTTCAATTACATTTATGCACAATATACATATTTAGAGGGGCTTTTAGTCAGCAGCCTCATCTATTGGTCTTAAATTGGCATTCATACTTTAATTTCACCTACCACCGCGTACCCCATGGGGCATTGGGGCATCCCACGTTTCCCTTTAGCTTCCTTCCCTTTTAGTAACTTAATAACTACACAAAGCCTGTGCACACTGTTCTTATCCACCTCATAATATTTCCTTTTTCCTCAGTGACAAATGTGGTTCAAAGTGTGCATTTATATTTAATTTTTAAATTAACTTTAAAAACAATGTTACTTATTCTACCTAAATTTGGATGCCCAGATAAATGGGGATTTATTTTCCATCTCTATCTTTAAGTAGTTCACCTCATAGCTGCTTGAAATGTGAATCTTTAGTTAGGTGGCAATTTATTCTTGTCTCCTTATCAAGTAATAATAAAATGCATTCCACAAATGAGAGGCTTGCTATTAAAAAAACATCTCTAGTACACCTACTCAACAGTAATTCAGTAAAAAGAAAATAGTAATTTGATTGCAAGCACGTGGCAGCCAACCTTAGAAGGAGGCACTTTTTATTTGTATTTTTATAATATTCATGCACGTGCTTGCAAGAAAACGAGGCCACGGGCTTTCCTAGGCCGGACCTACAAGCTTGGGCTAAACTTTGTGCACTGTCATTGGTACATATGTTATTGCAGAATCGCTTTCATCAGACATCTTGCCTGGAACCATTGCAAAATTGCCTGACACTAACATTTATGTGATCAGACCGTTTGATGTAGGTGCGTTAGAAAAGCTGTCTTTCAACCACATGCATGACGCAAGTTAGGAGTGATGCGATGTTGTACAGTTATTTATGTGAGCCCTTGTGGAACAGCATGAGAAGAGCAGCTCAGGAGCTGGCTTATGGCCATTACACCACTAACCAGCCAGTTTTGCACTTATAATGGGTACATTTTGCACTGGCATGTACCCTAACATGCCAGTGTGAAATTTAATTTTCTCTCAGAGGAAATGTTATTCAGGCATTGATCAGTCAGTCCCAGTGCTTCATTTGTAAAAGAATGAGTGTCGGAGCCCAAAGCTTTGCTCTGGTTGTGATGTGAAAAGTCAGCCCGCCGAATACCCAGGCTGTGCTGTGTTGAATGTACCTTAGGCCACTTTACTCAACTACCAGACCCTGCCGCCCCTTTAGCTCACTCTTGCTTGCCTCTTCTTTCTCCATTTTTCCGTCTTTCTCTTCCTTCCTTTTTGCATTTGTGTGCTTTTCGCCCTATTGCTAGCGGTCAATATCTGATGAGGAAAAATGAATGCCAGTGGGTCCTACAGGATCCCCAGGCTCAAACTAAGCACTGGTCGGTCCAGATATTGTTCCATACTTACTGGTCAATTTTAATGCCGGTGCAAAGTTGCCCAGAGTATTAAATTGGAGTATTAGTTTGGGTGGGAGTAAGAACCCACCTTAAATAATGATCACAATCCTCCTCAGAGTAAACCACTAAATTCTCTAAATAGATCTGTGCTTAACCTTCACGTAGCTTGGCACAAAGCAGATAGGCTTAACTTAGAGACAATGCGAAAGCTATTTATGCAGTACTCAAATAGTAATAAAGTGAAAATACAACTCAAGAAAAATTCCAAACCAATTTATAAAAATTGACAATATTTTCATAAATTAAATGACATCTAAAAGACAAACATCTATTAATTAGAACCAGAGACATACATTTGTAAAATTTGAATTAAAAATAGAGCCAAGAAGCACAAAGCACTAACCATGGTTATCTGGTCGTGCTAGACGGGATTAAAGTCGAACATTAAGGTCAAATGTGATGGCTCACCAGTTGAATACAGGTACAAGGTTCATCACAGTGGAAGGGTTAACTTCTGACTCAGAATTTTTAATGGGAAAAAAGTGGTTGTCGATGAGTCGTCGGTAGGGCAAGCTGCAGCCAATGCGGGGTGCGTTGATGGTGGGCTGTTGAAGCATGGGGTCCCAGTGAAGTGGATAAAGGCACAGAGTGGGCAACATCTAGAGTTTGCGCCCAGGAATGCCTTAACAATGATCTGCTTTTGATACATTTTCGATCTCGGTGAAGCCCTCTGTTGTCTGACCTCTGATTTGATGTTGGCAGCTGCGGCTTCGACGGTGACCCCAATCTCTGTTAGTTGTTCAGGCAGAAAGTTAGCAGAAAGTTTCTAAGTCCCACGTCTTGCATTTCGGGGACATGAGAAGTACAGTCTAACACCAGCCAATGGTCCAAGGGGGCACCATTTGGGGATTAGGACTCACAGATGTCAGCAGCAGTGTCAAGAGCAGGTCCAGTTGGAAGTGGTCAGCTGAGCAGTTGCAGGGAGAGAGACCTCTGGAAGTTTGTTGTGTCCCTGTAGCCTAAACACGAGATCAAGCAACTAACCTATGGAGTTGCCTTTGCCGTCCTGGGTTCAAGGTAAGCAGGTCAGTCTTCCTTCATGCTCTTCGGAGGGCAGAGCAGTTTTTCTTCTGATTCCTCACAGTTCCAGGAGTCTTCTGAGGAGAGGTCTGTGTGGTCCACGTTTATGAGAGGAGCCAGACTCTGAGTGGAGGGCAAGCCTTTGTCCACCCCATAAACCAGTTGTGGTCAGTTCCTCTACTCCCGTTGGAGTGCAAGCCTGACTAGAGAGACAAAGAGGAGGCAGGCCTAGGTGTGAACTTCATCTAGTAATGAGAAGGAGGCATCCTTTGAAGTTCAAGAATGGTAATGGGCACAGCCCCCCTGGCTATCCTGTGAGGCTGCCTCTACCCACACCCAGGACCCTTTGTCCACTGTCTTGGAGTAATACACATTTCACCATAGAGGAGCCCTCAGTGACAGCTGGGCACTGATAGAAAGCCCTTTTGATTTTGGGCAGGAAAATGACAACTTTCTAAAAGAATTATTTCCAAAATAATAACGACTCCTTGCTGATATAGCAAGTGTGCTGCTGGTCAGTATTTTCTGAGCTTAGAATGGGCCCCACCAGTTGCATGGGAGTGCTGCTAATCAGCAATGGGATGCATTGAAAGAGCAATGTGGGTCCAAGTACTGACAATGACATATACACATTTGACTGAGTAGCATTTGGAGAAGGTGCTCCAGAGTGCTGGAATAACAGAGGCACCAACGGTTCAGATTGAGGAGCATTGGTACAGCTATGTGGGTCTCACTGTAGTGCAAAGCCAGGGCTTTAAGTGGGATGAAAAATGTGGACGGTCTCTGATAAGGGAATGACTTAGCAGCGGTCTCTGATAAGGGAATGACTTAAGCAGTGATTCAAGGAATCCTTTACAACCACCAGGCTCTATGTAATTAAGGGCACTGACTTAAAGCATGTAAACTAAAATTCTATGCTTTCCATGGCTACCATCTGACAAGTATTTACATGCTATGATCTTTCTGTTATTTCATCCAGGTATATCACATAATAACTGACATGCACCTAAGGCAAGTCAGGCCTATTGGTTTTCCTAATGCTTGTTAGTAGTATTAGACAAATGTGCAACAACAACAATTTTGTTGTGAATAATTAAAATTTACACTGTTTCAGTTCTGAAAAACTAAGACTTTGAATTGAAGTTTACTGGGTTACTTAGGTCTGCAGAAAGGGTATTGGCTTCAGAGCGTCACATTCATTCCTGTTTTCCACTTCAATCCGCTTTCCTCTGCTGTCTCTGTAACAGACCATTTCTCCAATTCTCCTCACATCTTTTTGAAATTCTGTATCTGCATATTTCACACCCCTAATCCCTTCCTCTGCTGCACCCTCTTTTCACTCTCCCATGCACTTCCTTGCCTCTTTCATTTAACCATTCCCCACACACATACTACTCACCCACTCACTTGTAAGCATTACTTTTTTATTTACTTTTGCACTGTAAATAATTTGATAGCTGAGTATCTCTTTCACACACTTTTACCTGGCCATCTGCATAGAGGCCAAGGACCGGATGAGCATGTATTCGAAACACCTTTATGGCACTCTGAACTCACAGTGCGCTTAGCCTCAGCACCAGAGCTCTCAAACGTGACTAGAACATTATTGAGTGGTATTTTAGCTGAGCGTGCAGTCATGGCAATGGAAGTTCAACTTTTTTTTTTTACTTATGGCAATTGAGTAACAATTCACAATGAGCTTTAGCAGTTTAGAGAAAAATGTAACCTTCGGGGGGCATGGAGTATAATCTTGATGGAAAATCAACATGAATTCAATGCACTATTATTATCCGTAAAATGTTCAAATAAAACTTAGCGTTCTAAACAGCCACCCACACAGTCTGAGTCACACAGACACCTATAGTCAACCCGGTTCACTGTATATGCTATTAAAGAGTAATATACTACGAGAACAAAAACACAGAAAAACAGATCCTGGGAAAAAGGAAATACGGTTGTGAAAGTAAATTTAGTTAAGGGTGAAATGTAACAAGGAGCGTTGTCACTGACATGGATTGTAACAATGTGTACAGCCGTTATGTATTTCCCTGTAAAGTAAAAAAAATAAATAATTCTTTATTAATGATTTGACAACCATAAAGGAGATAACATTCAGCAAATCATTTGGTAGTACACAATACCGGCATGAGACTTGTTTTTTACCAATAACAGGTTTGTCACAGTATACTGTGTTTATACCTGGTACATTGCTTCACCATCTGCGTATCTACATGAAAACGTTAAAACAAAAATGACCATTATTTGAATCACATTGCAAGAAATACTCACAGCATATACCATGTAGAGGAATTAACTGTCTTACCTCAATGGAATGCTGTATATTACACAAGATTATGTGTAGTGTGGAGGAGAAACCTGACAAGTGCCGGAACATAAAGGAGGACTAGTGCCACCGTGCGTAAAGTGACAAGGTGCGATCTGAGCAGTCTGCGCACCCCCCCCCCCGCCCCCCAGTATGTGTGAGCCCCAGTATGTTCTATCATTCATGAGCGAGCGCCCATTAGTCTAGCCTCAATCACTGCCAGATATGTCGTCCAGACTGGGGGGTTGGGTGTGACCGAGTGTCCCGGAACTGTACCATGCAATATCTCCAGATTGGCTAAAACACCACTACGTAGGTCGGTAAGCCAAAATTGGATGGGAGGTGCTACCGGTGATTTCCAGCTAATGGCTATCCTACGTGTGGCTACCATTAGGGCCAGGTCTAGAAACATATTAAGGGCCTCGTGCACTGCCACTCGAGAGGTGACCCCAAAAGAAAATGTTGACTGTCCATTTGTACAGCGCCACCCACAGCCTCAGATAAAAATGTTGCTATCACTGCCCAATAGGGTTTCAAATATGAGCACGAGCATACCATGTGGATGAAATTAGCGCATGGTTTGTGGCAGCGTGGCCTGGAGTATGAAGAGCCTTGATACATCTATGCAAGTCTGTGTGGCTTTAGATATGTGTGATGAAGATAATTGCTTTGGGTGTATTTAAGTCTGGCATTCATAGAGGTGCATTTCAGTACCCCTAGATACTGTGCCCATTGCTTGTTCCTGAATGTTGTAGAGAGCTCTGCAACCCAATATGCGTTCAGCGTGGTAAGAGGGACATCCCTGTCCCTGCGTATAGAATTATATAACATTGTATTAGCATGACAGTAGTCCCGTGCATAAGTAAGGTTTGGCGGATTCTAGATGCTTAGGTTTCATTGTGTATTTTACCCCAGACTTTATGTAAATGCCAAATAAGCGAAGTGTACAAGAGGAAGGTGCCTGCCGAGATCCCATAGTTGTCCATCAGGCTCTCAAATGTGGAAAGAATCTTGTCAGAGAACAGGTCTTCCCAGGAAGTGAGGCCCACATTGATCCAGGCGGTTGCTTCTGGCCTAGAACCTAGGTCTATAAAACCTGGCAAGACCCAAAGTGGTAACTCTGTGGCTTAAAGGGGAAAGGGACGCTTCTTGCGCTGTGAAGTAGTCCAACAAGAACATGCCGTGGACATAACGATGTCCCCTCACTTTTTTGGTATTGTACCCTCTGAGCCCAATAGCCATTCCACCACCTTAGTCGGGTGTGCCCCAATCGCCCAACACCCCAGTTCTGTTACAATGCAGTAGCGCAGCCGCAAAATAATATTCATAATATTTGGCATTCAAGACTCCCTCTGGCGAGGGGCATATAATTTCATAAGTGACAACCGCTTTCTACCTTTACCCCATATTACGTCAACTAAAAAATAAAAATGGCCAAGGTCCTGAACTTTTTTTTAAGGATTAGGATGGGAAGAGCAGAAAAAAATTACAATAATCTGCTAAGCACCAACATCTTTGAGATATCTATGCAGTCCATAGGGGAAAGCAGTAGCTTAGTCCAGAATGATAGAGAGGACCTGGCGTTGGCTTCCACCCTACCCAAATTGTCATCCAACAGATCTATTGGTGAGGGATTTGCCCGGACTCCCAGATATTTGAAGGAATCACAAGGCCACGGAAGTGGCATGACTGGGATGGCCCTCCTTTGGACGGGAGACAATAAGGTCATCGGGAATAGTTGGGATTTATCTGAGTTCACCTTCAGGCCTGATACATGGCTGAAGTGGTCTAGTAACACCATAAAATCTGGGAGTATCGCTGCGTCTCCCTGCAAATAAACCAATGTATCATATGCATACATAGATATTATATGCCAATGGTTATTTGCTCGTGTCCCCCAACTTGTAGCACATTGTCTAACTGTGCAAGTGAGTGGCTCCATCGCCAGTGCGAAGATAATCGGGGATAGGGGGCAACTATGTTGGGTGAGATGGTAGTTACTATTTTTACCCATGACACTGATGAGTTATACAGTAATGAGATCCATTTGAGGAAATTGGGGCCCATTCAAAACTTAACAATCACTGTCATCAGGTAATGCCATCACTGGGTTTCAAAAGCCTTCTCCATGCTGAGTGAGACGACCCATGGGTGTTCACCCGTCACACGTACCCAGTCCATCAACATTGTCTGTGCAGATTGGGAAATGTGTTCCTGCCGGGTACAAACCCATTCTGGTCATGATGCACTACAGTCTACTGAGATCAATCTGTTGGCCAGCACCCTTCCAAGTATCTTATAGTCTCAATTCAGAAGAAATAGTAATTGATATGACCCCAAAAGTAATGGGTCCTTGTCTGGTTTGGCAAGACCACCATCATCGCTTCCCGAAGGGAAGGGGGCAATTTTCCCTTAGCGTATGCCTGAGTATAAATATGGAGCAGGCAGGGGACCAATTGCGCATTGTAAGTAGAATAAAATTCCAAGGGCCAGCCATCTACTCCAGGGGTCCTGCTCTGTGCCATCTGCTGAATGGCGCCGGTTATCTCAGTTTCATTATTGAGGGATTACAGCTCCTCCCACAGTGAAAGCTGAATGGGGAGGGGGACTCCCTCTTTATAAGGACTGTACTGCCACAGGATCCTGCCCTTGTGGGGCTTTGTACAAGGAAGCATAATATGAGTGAAAAGCGGTGTTGATGCCTTTCTGCATATTAACCCTTTCCGTGCTCATGACGGAACCACTCCGTCATGAGCCACGGGTGCCGTATGCTCATGACGGAGTGGTTCCGTCATGCTGCGGCCGTTGACGGCCGCTCCGCCCACGCGGCGCTAATTCCCCGCCTGTGCGGGCAATTAGCACAGTGGGCGGAGACGTGACGGAACCACTCCGTCATGAGCACAGCTCATCCGTGGCTCGTGACGGAGTGGTTCCTTCACAAGCACAGCGCTGCCGCACCTGCCCCCAAACCCCCCCAGCGCCGCGGCGGAATTTCTGCCGCGGCGAAGGGGTTAATGATTTGCACCGTGCCATCCCTTTTGGCCGTGATTGAGTTCCTAGGTGAGTCCGAACTTTGCAGACTTGTAGCCTTGTCGCCCTAACCATGTCATCTAGCCAAGTGTTCCCTGTGATCAAGGGCTCCCAGCTTTATTAAGGTGTTTTATACGTTAGTCTGTCTTCAGCCAGTGTAGCCGCAACCGAATGGCCAGTAGGGGATACCTGCTCGTAAATGCAAATGCTCTGCGAGAGATATCGAATGCTCTCCTGGCAGTGGGGTTTTGGGAGCAGTCTTTATTGAGATCCAGGGTGCAGTTCAAGTCCCCCCATGTACTCTGGAGCTATTGCATTGCATGGCAGCGTTGGGGTCATGGATTGCAGAAGGGAGTCTGTTTAGCATTAGGATCATAAAATGATATTAATGAAAGTGGAAGACCATCAAGCAAATCCTTACAGCACAGCGTAATGCCTTCAAGGTCAATTTGAGTATGAAAAACCTCTAGAGGCATCCTGGAAGCACCCAAATCAGCACCCCCTGGTATAGCTGGAGTATGTACCCCTCTCCATGCCTGCACATAGATTCTAGTGTTTGCGATGTGAGGTGTGTATCCTGGAGGAATGAAATTTGGATCTTATGTCTCCGGAGATATTGGTACACCTGGTAACGTTTAGCATAACCAGCCAGGCCACAGACATTCCAGGTCAGCATTTTCCTGTAAAGTTCAGGACAGAATATAGGCAAGATCATTGGAAATATGACATTTTTCAGCGGCTGCACTTGTAGCATAATTATGGATTACAAAAAACGTGTTCGGTGTTGCTGCATAAGAGGAATATTCCAGAGGGGCTCATCCTTCTGCTAACGTACATCTTCAAAAACTAATGAGCCCATTTCTACTGTGTATACTAACCCTCCACTGAATAGAGATAAAACTCATAGTTTTCTCATAGAACCCTCACCCACCAGGGTTGCCCAGTGGTGGCATGCTTCATCGTAGGATTCCTCTTGTTTCGCTGTGGAACGTGGTATGCTGAGACCTGCGAGTTACACTTTAACACTAACTAGTATGCTCTAGTTGATAAAAGGAATAGAAGTGGGAGGGTTTTATGGTGGGTTGAGTAAAGATGGCGATGATTTGACCTACCTGGTTCGCGCTGCTTCACTCTCCCTATGATCCGTGAATCGGTGGTCGCAAGGAGACCTTTATCGCTCCATGCGTGATGGGAAATGGCTTGCCAGGTTTTGTGCCGGCTCCTCGTAGAACTCTTCGGGGGAAAAACACCATGGCTCGAGGCTCAGCATACCCGAAAATCAGATTACCGGCAGAGAGAATGACCGACGGTCGATGCAGCAGAGGCAAAGCGTGCGGTCTGGTGGTGAGTACCGCTGGTACAGAAGCAGCAGCTAACAGAGCACTATGTGCCCCATCGGGGATGGCAAGGAGCCTTGCCAGATGCGGGAAAAAGAGAACGAAGGTCCCGGCAAGCCTCAGCTGGAGGGAATAAAAGAAGGTTTGGGAAAAACCTACCTGCTGCGGGGCACTTGGAAGATGGACTTTAGCCCTTGATAAAGACTTTGGATCGAGACCGGCCGCCATGCATGCGGCAGTCCTGCACACCAAATTAGGTAGTGACCGCCACCGTGGCAGTCACATCTTGCAATTTAACATTGCGGCAGGTGCTGCTGACTGCAGCACCTGCTGCAATGTCAAAAATGCAGGTTGTGCATTTCACTGCATTACACGGCAGGCACCCCACGGTGCCTGCCACGTAGGACAGTGAAATGTAGGAGGGTACCATGGGTACCCCCCAGTGCACCCACACCTCCCCCAACACAAGGGGGGCCCACAACGGGCCCCCGAAACCAATCCCCAACGGCCTTTCCATGGCGGTTTTGCCACCATGGAAAGGCTGGCTGTAGCCAGCATTGTAATTTGGCGGACGGTGCCTGCTAGGGACTGCCACCATTTTACATATGAAGACCGCTCCGCCAGGCATTTGGAACGATTGCCTGTGGCAGATCCGTGGCGGGCGGTCTTTGCACCCGGCCATGGTTGCGGTCAGATTCCCCCGCCATCGTAATGTGGCAGGGGAACATTGCTTTACGATGGCGGAAGGCCTGCCACCTCACTGCTGGTGGAGGTGGGCCTTCCGCCATCGTAATGACCCCCTTTGTTTTCGACAACAGCAGCGGGGTGGGAAAAAGGTGACACCCCCCCGTAGGAGAGATTCATAACCCCCCTCCCAATGTAGTAGGGGAAAAGGACAATCATGAGCACATCGAGGTGGGGGAGACCAGTAAATGCATCGCTCGAGAGAAAGAACTAAGTGGCTTCATGGCAAATGAAATGGTGGAAGGCGCTCAGCCCATCGGCAATGCAGGACCTGAGGGTGTGGATGAGGGCGAGGGTGAGGTCAATAAAAAGGAAGGAGAGGCTACACCAACAGATATAAATAAAGACAAAATTAATGGCCCAATAGAGGCTGGCAAATGTAGTGGTAGACGCCTGGGCAGCTTATCCCCGGAAGCAGTAGGGGTGAACACTTCTTTTCTGTCACTGACCATACAGACTACTTCAAGTAAGAGAGCCTCTCAATGAGCAATGAGGACACTACAGACTCAAACAATACTATGGATGATACACCTCACTCAGAGAAAGAAATCCTCAAGGCAGAAGACTAAGACCAGGAGAAGGAAAAATAGCAGGACCGGGAGCAGCAGACAACAAATGAAATGGGACTACTCTAGCACCCAATTGTCGTTTCAAGAAACAGGAGAAGCGGCTGGAATACCTGCAGAAAATGAGGAGCCATCACTCTCCACTATATTCTCCTCATTAAAACAAATGCAAGAAGAGAGTCGGAATGAGAGTCGTTGAGCCCGGATCGCCTCCAAGAAGCTGCAAGGGGGATGCATAAAATTAGTAAGGCCTGTGGAGAGATCACAGAACAACTAGTGATGGTGGAAGGATGGAAAAAATCACTGGAGGCACAACTGGAAACTCTGAAAGAAGAAAATGCATCCTAGGGAGCAGCATTAATAGACGCAATATCCAAGCTAGAGGACCAAGAAAACCGTCAAAGACGGAATATTCTGCGCTTTCTGGGGATTCCGGACGGAGTGTGGGAAATGACCAGAGAGAGTATACGGTGAAGCTGCTGAGAGGAGGTTTTCTGGATCAAGTCAAATGGGATTGGGACATGGAGATCCAGCAAGCTCATAGGTTTCCACTCATGACAAGAAAGTACACACAAAACAGCCGGAAAAGCCCAAAGCGATGCTGGTTTATTTCGGCAGTTTTTTATTAAGGCAAATAATCTAAGATAAGGCACGCCCCAACTCACAGAAAACATTTGAAAATGAAACTTTTTTTGTTAAACCAGACTTTGCGTATGCTACCGTGGAACAAAGATGTCGCCTCTGACAGCTCATCAACCCATTCCAGCGAATTGGGGCCGAGGCCTACCTGCAGAATTCGGCCAGATTGAAGACTATGTTTAAGGGACATATCTGCAGTTTTACCTCTGAGATCCAGGCCCAGGAATATTTGTCTAGAATTAGTCAAGGGGCCAGTGCTAGCAAGCCATAAGGGGCAAGCAGGAGGGCTCAGGCATATCAGATAGGGCACGGGAAAGTACAGAGGCACTAGCCACTATATTCATCTTGTCAAATGTTTCTTCATCAGAGATTGTATAGGGCTTTCTTTATTTAATTGGGTTTTTGAAAGGGGATCTTCTTGAATTTTTTTGTTTAAATATATGTTGACATGGATCGGGTGGGGGGCGGTGCGGTTGGGATTTGAGCACTCATCATCGCTCAGGCTTTGCCTGAATACTCATGTTTTGGGTGGGGTGGAGGAGGTGGGATGGGGGCTGGGAGGGTGATCTGTACAGAATTGTGTGAGGGTGAAGCAGGCTGGTAACTGGGATTCACTGGAAGTAGGGACCTAAAAAATCTACATCTAGCTTCCAAACAGTAAAGGGGGTCCGGATCATGGTACCCATATGATTAATAAAGTGAAAGGACCAGTTGCACTACAAATTGCCACTCTTAACATATGTTGGCTAAATGATTTAAAGAAAAGACAAAAGGTGGCACAGGGACTGAGGGCATTGCAGGCAGACATCATATGTCTGCAAGAGACCCACATAGAGGGATCAAGAAGTAGTCTTTTAAAGAATTTGGGTTTTAGATTTATTGCAGGAACCACCCAAGTCACTTTAACTCGGGGAGTTGCTATTTTAGCTCAAAATAATAAACTACAGTTTGGGCTGTTCTGCACTGATTCAATGGGGAGGTGGGTGATCATTAGATGTAATCTTATGGGGGCTGGTCTTTCACGCTCTGCTCGATATACAGATCAGTGCTGGACGATCAAGGGGTATTTAATTGGTTAAATAAGGAACTTGCGCATTGGCCGTTGCCCATCATTATTTGTGGGGATTTTAATATTAATTTGCAGAACAACTGGGAGTCACACCCTGAGTACAGGGGCAGGAAACCCAAAGTACTGCAAGCCCTATGTAATATATGTGACACACATGGGCTGCTAGATATCTGGACTAAAACAAAGGCATCTGAGCATGGCTTCACATCTTTTTCTGCCCAGTATTCGAAGCACTAGATACTAGACTATTTTCTTGTATCAGATACTGTACAACAAGACTGTAGAATTAACAGATTCCCCAAGTTTTTATCAGACCATAATCCCTTGGCGTTAGAGATAGCTATGATGGGAATTACACCAAAAACCTCTGCCTGGACCTTTGAAAGAGCTATGCTGTGGGATCAGGGCTTAAAGACCATATGAGGACTTGGATACCCAATTTTTTGAACCAGACTGTAGGGACTGCTCCTTAGACAATCGTATGGGATTGCTTTAAAGCAGCGGTTCGGGGGAGACAACTCAATTCTCTTTGAGAAAAGGGAAAGATGAGAAACGCAAGGTACAGGAGTTCTATCTCAGATTAGCCAGGCTGTGCAAAAGGTCGTTACGGCTGTACAGCATGCAAATGATATCAAGGCTGTTCAAGATGGGATAGCACTATCCAAAGCCTCCATCGGGGAATCTCTGATAGAGAAATCAATTGGGAAAATGGCGATCAATCAGGAAAAGGTATACAAGCTCAGTGATAAAATAGGACACCAACTCGCAGTTAATACACAACAGGAATGTGTACGTAATATGATTAAGCATATCAGGGATCCAGTATTGGGGAAGGTCCATGGTATGGATGAGATACGGGAGGCCTTTCAGAAGTTCTACCAAAATCTGTATCAGGAAGAAATTGTTGGTACTGAATCACAAAAACAACAGGCAGCGGAACAATATCTAAATGCTGTTCCAGGGGAACCACTGACAAAGGAGTCACAAGAAAAGCTAGAAGACTCTCTGACAAGCAATGAGGTGTTTGCAGCACTTACAAGCTTGTCAGATGGAAAAGCCACTGGGACAAATCTAATCCCTTTGGAATTTTACAAAAAATGTTTTGCTCAAGTTAAGGAGGTAATGTTTAATCTTTTTAGACATACCTTCCGGGGAGAATCTCCGCCAAAATCATGGGTAGAGGCAAAAATTGTGGTATTCCCCAAAAAGATAAACCAATAGTAGAACTAGGCTCCAAGATATATTCAGAGACACTAGCAGCCTGATTAGCCTCTTTAATCGATGGAATGGTGATTCATTGGCAGCACGGATTTATCCTGGGGAGGAGTACTATAGATCATATACAAAGGATAATAACAATGTTTGACGCGAGACAAGTGTTAGGGGACCCTCTGGCAGCGATCTGCTAGATGCAGAGAAAGCATTTGACAGGGTCTCCTGGCACTTTCTCTGGGTAGTAATGGCTAGTAAGGGGATAGGCCCTAATTTTATTAGGGCCATTAAAGCCTTGTATAATAAGCCTGCAGCTAGAGTATGTATAAACTGGGAACTATCAGAGAGATTGCTGAACACAAGGGGAACTCAGCAGGGTTGTCCATACTCTCCCTTACTCTTAGCGCTCAATATAGACCCGTTTTTATTAAAACTGAATCTCAACCCAAATATACCATCAATAACTCTACAAGGCCACAGCACTAAGATCTTGGAATATGCACATAATGTGGCAGTTGTTACATCTAACCCTAAGGCAGCCATTAAAATAATGGAAGAAGAAGCATCAATCTTTGAGGAACTTTCTGGGTTTCCTTTGAATAGAGATAAAACACAGATAATTATAAATTAATTTACTGTGATAAACGATAATAGAATAGTAGAGAGTGCAACGTATTTGGGGGTCATAATTAGGGCGAATCTCAATGCTTTGGTTAATGAGAATTTAAATCCAGATTTACAGAAAGCAAAAACGGCATTACATAAGCTGGGCAATCTGCATTTGACGTTAGAATGTCAATGCAGTTTAATCAAATTGATATATTTTCCAAAAATTGTATATTTAATGAGAGCCATACCACTTATCATTCCCAACCTCTGGTTTAAAAAATTTGAGAATTTATTTTCACAATTTATTTGGTCATACTCTAAACCAAGAAGAACAGTCAAGTATTTAACACTCCCAAAAGAGCGTGGAGGACTGGCCCTTCCCAATTTGAGGTTGTATTATTGGCTACCTGTTTGGTGCATTATTCAGTATTACTTAGGACTACCCTAGAGGGAGTACACTGATTTGGCCCCCCGCCTATGGATTATTGATTGGGGTAGAGGCCTTGGGATGTCTGTGACGTTGACTCAAGTCAAGATAGTACAAAAGGGTCAGGTTCAAGACTCTTCTGACTGCTTTTCAGACCTGGGCCCCTATTCGACGATTACTGGGGATTGAAAAACTAAATTTTTATACACCTATCCAGGGTAATGAAAATCTTCCTGAGATCTTTGATAATCACTGATGACAAACTGGTGGCAGAGGGGAATTGTTAAAATAGGCTGCTTTTACATAATTAAGGGCTTTCTATCTTTTGAAGAGCTTAAAGGGAAGTTTAACCTTACGCATAGAGAATTTTTAAGTTTCTTAAAGTAAGGGATTATCTTTTGAAAAAGGGGAAAGGAGGAGAATGAGTTATAAGGAATGAGCTAATAGAAGAACTACAGCAAGAGACTCTCCTCCGTATTAGCACTGTATATAATTTCCTAAACACACTGAAGATAGATGATATGGCCAAAACCTCGGGAAAAATGGCAAAACAAGGTAAATGTTCCTGCAGAGTCATTTTATCAAGCTTTTTTAGAGGCTTAGGATGATCTGATGTCCACCAAACTACAGGTTCAGTTCTATAAAACATGTTTATTTTATACTTTACACCAGACAGAATTGCCAAGTGGGGTACATGGAAGGCGACCCCACTGCCCATGGCGTTCCCTATCTAAGGCCGATATTGTTTGTTTGTGCAACCTGTAACGCTCTTACGGGGGTAATCGGACAGATTGAAGACTTTTTGAGGGATGAACTGAAATTAGAAATAACTATAACTCCAGCTCTATTTCTGCTGGGAATTCAAGAGAGTGGCAGGGCTGGTGAAGGTGGGGGGCTGACGAGTATTGCTATGACTATCTTCCGGCTATGTATTTCCTCAGGGTGGCTAGACCCCAAACCCCCCTCTTTTCAGCAATGGTTGGCCAGGTTGCTAGCAGCCTATAATCTTGAAAATTGTATATATGTGCGTAAAGGCCTACGGGCCAAAAAGAAAGATGTTAAAATTTGGAAGCCCCTCGCCACGTTGGTAGAGCAAAAAGAAGAGTGATGAGGCACTTTATCTCTTTGAACTATTTAATAGTTATATAGAACGAAGTTTACAGTATTTATGATTCTTGTAATTCATAGAAAGTTGTGTGAGACTATAGGCGAGTTGGTTAAAATTAATATTATTTTTTTTTTTTTGCTCGACTTCTGCTTCTTTTCCAGCCTTGGATTGTTTATTTGTTAAATTGCATAATCATCCTTCTGTAGGGAGGGTGGAATGGGGGGGCAAAGGGAGTAAAAAAGTGTTAAAACCTCAATAAAGATATTTGGGGGTAAAAAATAAGTGGGAGGGGTTTTATGTGGAAGGTTTAAAAATCCCTACCTGGTAGGTAAGTGATACTTTAATCCATCCTCCACGCGGTATAGTTAAAAAACAGGGATAAAAAATAAAATTTAGGCTATAATGTACCTGCCCTTCTGAAGGTCTACATGTTACATGCTAATCCCCATGGATATTCTTCAGGACCAAAGATCTAACTCCCTGATTCCACTCCTAAAGTGGTGCTGATGCGAAGTGACTGCACACACTCCGCATGCTAATGATGAAAAGAGTTTTTGCACCTCCTTGGTGTCACTGCTTGGCAACCTGTGATGTATAATGAGAGCATTAGCCTGCCAAAGCTTTGCAGAAAACAGGAAAAAACTGTGTGCTTGAACTGATTAATTAAAGTGCCCTGTATAGGCTTGCAATATATTCTCAAAACATCACCTCATTGCGATTGGTCATGTGAACTAGAATATAATGCTGATTGAGGCGAGCACATTTAGTAAAACAGTAATCCCTGTGACTTAAAACACAAAGCACAACCCACATGAAAATAAATGTAGCCCAAAACCCGACATACACAAATGAGGCAAAACGTTTGCATAATAGGTCCTCTGGTAGCAAGGTGAGCCTTTAGTCCCACTCTATGGGGTAAAAAAAAGATAATGGCCATCATGTTGTGATCATAGGTTGTGGCTCATTCGGAGAAAGAAATTATGCTGTATTGGCACCATAATGGTGTTGCCGTCCTCAGTACCTTAAGGCAGTGGTTCCCAAACTTTTCACTCCTGAGGACCCCATTGAGGCAGTACTGGAAGCCGTGGACCCCCAAGCAATTTGTATGATTTAAATGTCAAACATTAAAACTGTAATTCGAAAAAATAAACACAAACGATTTTAGTATTTTTATATTAAAAATATTTGCAAAAATCGAAAAATCTTAATGGGAAGTTTGGTGCTGCATCTTGCAACTAACTTATCATTGTTTGGTTTTATTTCGCTGCCCGAGGCTCCTGCTCCTGCCAATGGCTGGATTGGAAACCTAAAGCTGCTCTGGCAAATGTTGTCACACAAGTCCCTGTACAGTGCACACCAAGTGCAGTGAGTGAGCCTGACCACTACAAAGGGGGCATTTGTCATTATATATTGAATTGTATTAGCTTTTAAAGCATAGTAAATAATGACCTGACTATGCACCAGGATACAACAATCATTTGCCAATCTTCAATGATTCCCTCACTATTACCCTCCAACAGTGCCTCTCATCTCTCCATAGCCCTACTGTCACATGTATTTAATTTATTTTATAGCACCTCTCATACCACTGTAGGGTGTCAGAGCACTTTACATCACACACATACAGAGACAATGAATCATACGTGTGTAAAACAGTGAATAGAAAATGTTACATAAGGCAAAGGGGACTACAAGGTGTAGGATTCACATGTTATCCATATGGGCAGGCATTTTTTTAGAGCGCTTGGTCTGGAGATGCACAAACTCAGGATTCAGAACATAACACAGCAGTTAGCGTTGACTTTAATAATAAGGATTTATTTCTACCCAAATAAACATTTTAGCAGCATCGGGATAATGAAAGACTGGGAAAAAGCATAACTTACTAACTTGTACCATGCAGTTTGCATGCAGCTTTGATGGCAATTCATAGCTCTCTGTGCTAGATTACGATTTGAACTTGTGAACTGCACAATAACAAAAAAATCTCTATGGCAAAAGCAAGAACACTCAGAGCTACGCACAAAACAAAATACTGCTTTAAAAAAATGCATTGTAGACATTCTTTACAGCAGGCATATTAAACTTCCTTAGATGAGTCAAAGCTGCCACTGGAGAAAACCCCCATCTCTCTCCAGCAGGTAGAATAATCACTGGAGTTATCTTGACACTTTTATTGCTGCCCCAAAACTGCTGATTATACAAGGCACTTTGCTGTGCTTTTAAAACTGCTGCCTGGGGACCCCCTGGGAATGTGTCACGGACCCCTGGGCGTCCGCGGCCCCCAGTTTGGCAACCACTGCCTTAAGGTGTCCCCTCGGGTGAATCACCTAAAGAACCACATCCGTCCGGAATATTACCGTCTTCACCCCCATCATCTGGTCAAATACTCTGTGTCGGTGAGCGGACACATGGACGGTGCGTTCTCACTGCAATGCATACTGCTGCAAGAGACTAACCACTCGCTCGTTGCAAAGATGGCAGCCGGGAGTGGAATCACTTCCTGGTTCCACTTGCGGTGAAAAGGGCTGAATATACTTTCTGTATACAGAAGGTTCTACTGTTCATGGCTGATAGGTCAAAAGTAGCTGCAAAAATGGTCCGAGTTAAAAAAAAATATATGAAGGCATCTTATTAGATAAGGACATAATATATCTCTCTAGTTAAAGGCTTATGTGAATGTCATTAATAGATCTTGTACAATTAATGGGACATAATCCCCCCATGGATGTGCTTGGTGATGTTAAAAAGCAAAAAGTTACTTCAGGGGTTCAAACTAGAATCAAAGTTGTTAGAGACTCAATTGCTGGTAGGCATTATGCCATAAATTGGTTCGGAGGATGGATTAAAGTCTCACTTACCTACCAGGCAGGTATTTTTAAACCTCCTACATAAAACCCCTCCCACTCCAATTCCTTTCATCATCTAGAGCAGGGGGCTCCAACAGGTTGATCGAAAGCTTGCAGTAGCTTTCCGACTGCTTCTGAGTAGCTTCCACATGATAATTGTCAGCAGTTTTGACAGTATCCAGCTGCCCAAATGATAAGGCAGCACTTTAAACACAGTGCAATGCTTTCCATGAGTCCCAGGAATCTGAAAATGCACCAACATATAGCCCACTCTCTTCTGAAAAAATATTGTTTCTTTTCTTTCACTTTCTTTCTTTTGCTAATTGTTTCTTTTATTCATTATTGATGTTTTTACTTTTTCAAACGTTCCCTGTTTCCTTTTATATCTTTTGTTCTGCTTCCCTTTGCTTTCTTTTCTCTTTTTTCTTTTTCTCACCAGCTTCTCTCCTTTGATCTTTCTCAAATTCTCTTCTTTGTCTTCTTTCTTTATTCTTCCTTTCTTTTTTCCAAATTCTTGCTGTCTTCCTTTCACTCTTCTTTCTTTTCTCCTTTCTCACTCTACTTCTATCCCTTTTCTCTCCTTTGTGTTTCTTTGAAATTTTTCTTCTCATCTTTCATTCCCTCCTTCTTTCTCTCCTTCCCCTCCTTTCATGTTTTTCTCCTTCTTTCATTCTTTATGCTTTTCTTTCCTGATCTTTACTACTATATTTCTTATCCTCTTTCTTCATCCTCTGCTTTGACTATTTCTTTCTTACTTTTTTCTTCCTTTCTTTCCTTCTCTACTTGTACCATATTTACTCTCCTTTTCTCTTTACTTCCCTCATTTTCATTTCTGACATGCTCCTTGCTTGTTATCACCTCTTTCTACCTTTTTATCTACTTTCACTTCTTCTGTTTCTTTTTTTGCTCCTATTTTCTTTCTTCATCTTCTATTCTTTCTTTCTTTTTTTCCCTTTCTTACTTTGTTAAAGAGTGACTGGCTTCCTAAAGCAATCTCTCCATGGATTTATTTTTGTTTCATTGTTGTTTTACATAGGCCTGGGCAAAATTTCCGTTCCGTTCGCGGAATTTGCGATAATTTGGCATTTCCGCGTTCCGCGGAGAGCGCGGAAATGTCAAAATTTCCGCATTCCGCAGCTTTGCGATAATTTGGTTCTTGCTCGCGCTGTAAAATAATACATCGCCTTACCTGAATCCCCGCGTTCGCCGACAAGTTTTCCCGATCCGGTCGCGTTCTCCATGAGATGTTGTATTGTTTTAGCCATTTGCGCTGTCTCGCGACAGTTCACGTCCGCAGTGACGTCATGCGTCGCGCGATCACGTCTTTCTTCTCGCGATCATGCACCGCGAGACAACTGAAAACAAGATGGCCGCGCCCGCGAGCAACCGCAGGGGTAAGTTAGCGACCCGCAACCATGCAGAAAATATCACGAACGGGCGGGGAAAAAACTTCCGCATCTTCGCGATATTTCCGCTTGTTTGCGGAGATTTTTAACATTTTCGCGATAATTTACGGAAGTGGCTTCCGCAAATTCCGCCCACCCCTAGTTTTACAGTTGTACAGTGCGGTGGTCAGTGCAGAGAAATGCTTACTTGTAAATACTCATGAAGTCTGCATGGGCCTCGCAATTATATAGTTGGTCCTTCATGCCCTAACTCTGAAAATGAGAGCGGTGTCATTCTATCTAGTGCATGGCAATGAGACTCTCTTCTCTGAGTGTGATTCATAAACAGCTGACAAAAATAGTCCTTGGGAACCCCACACAAATTAACATTTGCTTTAAAGCTAATGATGTAGTATTGCTATATGTTCACTGGAGCTGGACTGGGATATTATAGAGGAAGTGTTAAGTTACTTGAGCTTTATGTACCTTATCGGACACCCTTATATTAGGCAGTAGATCAGGATGGTTTTCACTTACCAGAAGTAGCTCCCACTACACAAAAGGTTGGAGATCCCTTATCTAGTGCTTACTACTTAGTCCTCCAGCGTAACCCGCATGTCGCAGCATGCCCGGATAAGCATAAAAATGAGAGGAACCCTATAATGAAGCATGCCATGAAGGGGTTACCCTGGTGGGTGAGAGTTATATAAGAAAACCAGTGGAGAGTTAGCACACAGAGTATAGACAGGCTCTTTAGTTTTTAAAGGTACACACTAGTGGGAGGGCGAAACCCTTAGACAGTGCACACATGTAGGAGAAATCAAATTGAAGTCACAAATTGTTTTTTTTCAATCGTAGATTGACACAGAGTTTTTCACACTTTATCTAGAAAATGGCTGAAATTACATGTCTAACTTTCTCGGCTGAGAAAGTGGAGAGGATCTTAGCATCCACATTCCCTTTTGAAGGGACCAGCAATACAGACACTGGTGTAGACATTAAGTTTGGGATGAACTCACCACTCTAAAAAGGACATAGATCAAAACCATGATCCATGGAATTATGAGTACCTGAGGGACCATTTATCTTTCAACATGACAACACCTTTAAAAAGGATTAGTCATTGATCTCGTGGCATTGCACACATGACTGGCTAATGCTCATTATAACAATGGCAGACCACCTATGAGAGGAGCTCAATACAGACATTGATGTCATAGAAGTCTGTTTAAAGTGCTATCAGTCAACCACTAGTCTGAAAAAAAACTAGAGAAATTAAACCAGTCTAAAAATTATTTTGAGGCCACACTAAAACAAACAAAATTCTCAAAACTCAGGAAATTTATCAACACATTTACACATGAGCAGGTATACCCGTACATAAGAGACAACTATGTCATCTCTGGAAGGAATTCAGGCTACAGCAAAGTTAGTGACTCAGCAGAAAGTTGATCGAATGGTTCTGACTCCAGTTCAGGCAACAGTGGAGACTACTGAGGGAAAAGGGACAACAGAAAAGGAACAACTCTTGGACACAGACAAAGAAGAGGGTGGGGCCCACACAACGGCCCACCAATTCACCCAGTGCCATAATATCAGACTGGAATGCTTATATAGAGCCAAAAGATATCTGTTTATTACAGGAAACCTGGGTCCTGGAGCCAGTCTTTAAATTAGGGTATCTTAACTTTTCAACCACATGTGGATCAGATTAGATCTGGGCCTCACTGTCAAACAACTTCGATTCAATTGCCCCAACATTATTGCTTTTTGCATCAGACTAGGTAATTCAAATTATATTGACATTTACAATATTTACGCTAGAGGGGTCAAGGGAGGTTTGAGGTCAGAAACTATTTACATCCTAGAGGAACATTTGGAGAAACATCGAGGGGAAGTGCAGTTAATCACAGCAGATAATTTTAATGCCACCTTCGAACCCCTAGACATTGACAATATTCACTCTGGGGTGGACGAGATTGCAACTTGGGGTGCACTGCAGCTTGATCTGCCCCTGATTCATAAATGGACAAAGGTAGCCCTCCAGTTAAAATCACATACATTACAATATGGATTAAGATTTGCGAATGGAAGAACCAGATCTGATAGGAGGGGGGCCAGTACTTCAATCCACCTTATTTAAGCAGCATTGACTGCATTCTAATTGGCTTAGATCTATGGCCATGTCCTAGTGATATGATTGTCATCCTGAGGGACGAAAGTGACCACAACCCATTGTGTCTTACAATAAAATCTCCTTGCCTCAGCATGATTAGCCAACATTAATTTGAAGATAAAACTAGAATTATTTTTCTAATGATACATGTCATCTTAAATGGTCACAGCTAAGAGAGACCCCAACCTTCTTAATGCAATTGTTGCTGACCTACGGTCATCTCTAGCAGAGATGCATGAAAGCATTAACAGTGATGGAGGGACTGAGGCCATAGCTGATCTTCACAACAATGTCTAACAGATCACAACAAAGTCTTAAAGAAAATCTTAACCCATTTCACTATTCTGGCTATCAAATTGCGTCACACTTAAAACAATACTTGGTATGACAGTGAGTACAGGTGCCTGAGTTGCCAGCTGGGAGAGGCATTGAGATCTATGGATACTCCCCACATCCATTCAGCAAGGAAGGATTACAAACCGGTGCAGCTTCATTCAAAAAGGGAATGGGATGATAGGAGATGGCAGGATCTGAAAGGGGCCTGCCTTGCTAAAGACTCTATCAAATGTTAGGCCTCAGTCAAATGGGGTAGCGAGGGTCATTTGCCTTATCCACCCAATTTTGTAGCGCCTTCTGGTAGGGTAGAATATTTTTCAGCTTTGTACTTACATCCAAGTTTACTCCTTCAACAGACAAACTAGTGAGTGTTCCCTTCCTAGATGATCCCACTGCACAATCAGAGCTCACTTTTGAACTGGCAGAAGTCGCTCTTGCCTTGGAAGCGGTAACCAGAGGCAGGTTCCCTGGCCTGGATGGTATACCTGCACATCTCTTTCTGAAAGACAGGAAGAACTGGTCTTAGCTGAAGTATCCCGATACACAAGCACAAGAAAGGTGACAAAGTTCTGCCATGCAACTACTGGCCAATTAGTTACTTTGACTGTGTACAGAATCTTTTTGTGTGCCATCTATTAGGTAGAATACAGGGCTGGATTGACAAAAATGATATCTGTCTCCCTTTCAGGCAGCGATGGCTCTTCCACTATGGCAGAGGAGCGTCACCCCCTCCTGCCCCCACCAGCAGCAGCTTCATGGCGGGCCATCATGGGGGCAGTGACGAAGGGGGAGTGTTGGCACTATCGTCAGTGTGCTTGTGGGTTTGGCCAGTCGCCTAAGGATGGCCAAACCAATATGCGGATTAAAGCTGTCTCCCACCCGAGATGCATTGCCGAAGGTACTCAGGTCAATCCTGACACTGCTGTCATGCAGCATTAGAGCAGCATCAGCATCAGAAGGTGCTTCTGGAGCGCTGCTGGATTGGCGGTGATTGGGGGTGAGAGCGCTCCAGAAGCACCTTCTGTTCCCTAACCCAAACCCGTTTAGGTATGTAATTTACCCACACAAGTCACAACTCTGGCACAAGATTTCTTACAACCGCCCCCCCACAAACCTCCCTCTATTAATTACGCTTCCGTGGGTTGCATAATTCTGAATTTTTCATTCATGTAATGCATTATAATGTGGTTCGTAATTCCCGCTTCAAATTGCCAGTAAATTGTGGTCCTATGACAAGACCTTCTTGTTTTTAGAAATCACTCGTGCTGCCTATATCACTCATCAACTGTATGTTTTTTGAACCGGTTTCTATGTTTTAATGTTTAACTATCATGTATTAGAACAAATTGACCCACAATTATAAGATCTTCGTGATACCTTCTGACTAGATCCACGTCTAAGGATTCTGCCGGTTGTGTGCACGACTCATGCGGGCTCAACACGAATGATCACGATTCGCATATTTATAATTGGCATGTCCTTTCTAACTTTCTAGCGGCTCACTTCCTCTTATTCTTATTGCGTCCCTAATTTGTAATGCGCACACCGGTTATTCTCCGCTGACACCTTAACCTTAAATATGTTTGTAGCATCTAACTGATCCTTTTCACATTTTCCCCAGCATGGTTCCTATTTGCCATTATTACTCACATCAGCACTGTACGTTTTTGGCCTAATTAGCCACCTTGATAGGTCACACGCATATCCCTAATCCACTATACCACGTACCCTATCACTTCCAGTACTGCTCCTTAACTACGCAACTCACTACCACTCACCGTTATTCAATACACACCTTCCTGAGTTTAAAACCACGTTGTCTTTTAACTTCTTGGCATCTAAGCATATATACCCTAATTGCCTCCTTGTTGTATTCTCCTTCCACACTTTCCCTTCAGGCTAATAGGCTCTACCTAACTGGCATGTACCTTATGTCCTGATGATGAACCGCTCATTCTCTCCACGGTTTGAAACGCTGTCGACACCTTGATACACCTTATACGAAAAACTGCTATTTATTTCTTTGTAAAGGTGTTTTTTGCGATTTGTTCCTCACAATTCTGTGTATACTCATGTGAAACAAACCAATTAGCATTGCCTGAGCCTCCTGTTGTTCACCGCTCTCTCTTGTACCTCATGGCTAAGTAGGACACAGGCTTGTGTCCCACTTTATGTACTGTTTGTACTAATTGTTTTTAAAATTGGTTAAAAGTAAATATTAGACCTCTGCCCGGCTGGGCAAGTCAAGCCAATATAGTAACGACTGAGTCTATCTTCATTTCGCTCTCAAAAATTCTTCCTTCTAGGGACCATTGTTGTCTAGAATAATTAACTCCCAAGGTCCCTGGTCCATTACCTTTGGGTTCCCTTGTTGTTTAAAATTTATTTAATTACTCAGTATAAGCACACTGGTTTTTCCTGGTTTCTGCCACAATTTTAGCAGGCTGACTCTCTCATATCTTAGAGGTTTCCAAGCAGTGACGCCAAGGAGGTGCAAAAAATCATTCTATCATTAGCATGCAGAGTGTGTGCAGTTACTTTGCGTCAGCATCACTTTAGTAGTCAAATCAAGGAGTTAGATCCTTGATCCTGAAGAAAAGCCATGGGAATTGGCTTGAAACATGTAGACCTTTAGAAGGGTAGGTACATTATAACCTATACTTCCTATTTTCTACCTGTTTGTAGGTCGAGCCTGGGCAGCACATGCACTGCGAGTCATGCTGTATTGGAGTATGTACTTGAAGCCCTGCCCACTCTCCGCCCATATTTGTCATTGGCTTGTTTAACTATACTGCCTGGAGGATAGATTAAAGTATCACTTACCTACCTGGCAACTATTTTTAAACCTCTCACATAAAACTCGTCCCACTCCTTTCATCATCTAGAGCATACTACTTAGTGCTCCAGCATAATGTGCAGGTCACAGCATACCAGATTCCACAGCAAAACGGGAGGATCCCTACCATGAAGCATGCCAACAAGGGGGAACGCTGGTGGGTGAGGGTTATATAAGAAAACCATGAGTTTTCTCTCTAGCCAGTGAAGCCTTTGCAAAGGTAAGACTGGTTACCTTTCTGTTGCTTATTGCTGCATTTTGGTGTCAATAACAAAGTGGTCATAATAAAGCGAAACCTTTGGCCAGTGTGTGTTAACGTGTAAAAATGTCATAATAATAAGGTAATACTATCACAAAAGGTGCTGGGTAACGCAGCATAATTTTCCTTTTCTTCCCACATAATTTATTCAACTCTCTGACGTAATTTGTTCCTCCCCTCTGGTACAATTCTATTTGGGCTCAATATAGAGCCCTATAGCTACCTGTTTCCATGTCAGCTTTGCACTACTACTGTGTCTTGGGCCCAGAGAGTCCCCTTACACTTAAAGCCCTGAGCAGGGGTACAGAGGTGTGAGACTGTGGAGCTTTGACATACAGGGACATCTTAAGGACTTGGGGGGCCCTGGGCCAAACGTATTTTGGGGGCCCCTGTTTGGAACAGCTTTGAATTTATGATTCAGTTTCAGCTCTTTTGTAACCCCTTTGGTTAGGTCACTGACAGTGCACAGGGATACAAGTGCAATTTCTAAATGTGCTTGCATATCATATTAAAGGATAGTGATGTGTGATTTCAATATTGTAACACAGCAGCAACTCACTAATATTACTGCAAATAATCTCTGTGACACCCTCCCATTTTTAGCTCTCGCCTAGGCAGAGTATGCGCTGTCTCGTCGAGAGATGCTGTATACAGTATAGCAGGGAAAGTTCCACCCACTTTCCTCCCAGCTTTACCTAGCTTTTTGATTGGCCGAAATTTTAAATGCTGCATTGTGATTGGTTTTCGGCAACTTAGTCCCGCCTCCTGACGACCATGTCATCATTTTCCTCCTTCCATAGCTGTCAGCCCCTTTACTTTAAAAACTCTTTTGTTCCCCTGCCTCGCCCTGTTCCCTGTTGGACGGCCGCACTTTTGTTTACAATGCAATAGGTCTAGTGTAAATATGAGTCATATTGCATTTGTAAATGCTTGTTTTCTCCTGGAATTGGCTGAGTGCATTTGCACTCTATTTTACCTGACTTGTCCTGAACAATCACATGCGCAATACAGACTTTACCTGGAAGTGGAAGCGCAGCTATGAGAAGGCAGAAGGGTCAATGTCAGCAGCAGCATGGTGGCTGTAATGCTAATGAGCGTCCTGCAGTGCACTTTACCGAGGACAGGCAGGAGCCTCAGCTTGCAGCCACGGGGGATGAGGGAAGATAGGTGCAGTTTTACCGAGGACAAGCAGGAGCCTGAGCTTCCAGATAAAGGGGACGAGGGAAGGTACGTGCAGCCTGTGCAGAGCACCGTAGCGCTCCATGCACCCCTGCCTTTTTAAGCGCTGTATAATCATTAGCACATTTGTTTTTTATTTCTACCCTTTTTTTCTGTATTGCTCATTTTATTTAAATGCGTGAAGTCCCAAGATGGTAGCGTAGAGGCTGTGTTTTATTTTGGGGGTGTTCTTCCCACTCTTGTGCAGTATGTAATAATAATGCCACATAAAGTAATACACTTTCCACAGAAAGTAGGCCGGCGCTAACAATACCTCCTCTCCGGCATTTTCACGGTCGGCAGCTGGCTTTGTTGGCCACCCCCCCACCCCAGACCCACCGACCACCCCATGCCCCAATGGTCCATTTTAATTGTGCCACCTGCAGGATGAAGTGATTTGGCCTTTTCTGGAGGCCTGGGCGAAATTTCGTTCCGTTCGCGGAAATTGCGATAATTTGACATTTTCGCGTTCCGCGGAGAGCACAAAAATGTCAAAATTTCCGCTTTCCGCAGCTTGGCGATAATTTGTTTCTTGCTCACGCTGTAAAATAATATATTCTCGCGCGCATCGCCTTACCTGAATCCCTGCGTGTGCCGACAAGTTTTCTTGATCCGTTCGCGTTCTCCATGAGATGTTGGATTGTTTTTAGCCATTTGCGCTGTCTCGCGACAGTTCGCGCCCGCAGTGACGTCATGCGTCGCGCGATCACGTCTTTCTTCTCGCGATCATGCACCGCGAGACAACTCAAGACAAGATGGCCGCGCCCGCGAGCAACCACATGGGTAAGTTGGCGACCCGCAACCATGCAGAAAATCTCGCGAACATGCGGGAAAAAAAATTCTGCATCTTCGCGATATTTCCGCTTGTTTGCGATAATTTTAAACATTTTCGCGATAATTTGCGAAAGTGGATTACGCAAATTCCGCCCACCCCTACTTTTCTGCCAGGGCTTGTTTTGATTTTGAGTCCGACTAGAGTGGGGGTTAATCCTGCTTCATCCATTTTAGGATTGATTGGGATGTAAGGTAGAATACAGACAAATCATAGTTGTCGAGCCTAATTAATTACGTTTTACGACAGTCCTTATTTTATAGTAGGAACCGCGCATTCTAAAGCAAATCACAGAATACGATTTCTGAGGAGATCGAAACATTACATTCAGGTCATGTTCCAATCAGCTCTGCTAAGTTACTTTTGCAAAGCAACTTTCAAGTGTTCTGTGCGTCAATCTGTGCGCATATGAATGAATAGGCCAGTTCTAGGAGTGAAAACATCATTTGTTTGTGTGGCAATTTAATGTTCCATAGAACTGTGCATAACGTCACATAATTCAATAATTATATTCAAGTTACCAACCACAATAGGTTACCGACCTCAAGAGGTTGAAAGGCTGAGTGTGTGGGTCGTGTCTCACGCATGTGATTCTCTGGTTGCTTCCATATCAGTGTAAGTCGCCGACCCATCTTACTGCCTTCTAGCTAGTTTGTGCAAGGAACCAGTTCCTCCTGGGCAGGTCTCACTGCCATAATAAAAGCGTGAGGCCCCAGGAAATCAAAAATAGTTTTTTTACCCTGTGCGATTTCGGGTGTTTTTTTATGGTGTAAAGGGTACCTGTCTCTAGTGCAGTTTACCATCACCAGTGTAATATTATTGCATAGGCATCGGTGAGTGGGGCCTGGAGAGGGCGCCACAGGTTTGCTTGTGAACTCCGAGTTCACGCTGCCGTGATGCAGTTTCAGCACACTGTGTGTACACTGCTGTTGCCGCCCTCTGATTGGCTGCTTTACTACCTTGAGTTGGTCACTTTCCAGAGTTCAGAAGCAACTGTTGGCAAAATGCAACGTTCTTGCCAAGTGTCAGTTGCGGTTCTAGGTTTTTCTGGGGTACTAGTAGTTAGTTTACTACTAATAGTTTAAACTACGAATAAAAGGTTGAAAGTGTGAGAGCAGAGTTCCCTCCACATCAAAAGCATCAAAAGCTGGTGATAACGGCAAATAATAAAAGGACAAGCAATTTAATTTCCACAAACTTACACAGACTTCTTTGTAGGATCCACTTTTTTACAAATGTAATTAAAATGTATCCTCAATTTAATATATTTCTCTTCAACACACTCCTAAGAGCCCAAATGCCATGTTCACTTGTCTGTTGCCAAATCTACTGCCTGACCCGTGATCGCTGTCACACAGTCCAGAGCTGGGCTACTTTGCAGTAATGTGCGCCAATCTGCTGCATGGCGAAACACTTATAAGGTCCCAAAGGCGAGACCGATTGCATTGAAGAACCTTTTTTATGGATGTTGCATGACACAAACACATTTCTCTACAAAATGTCTGCAATAGACTTTCACCCATCTCCCACATTGAAAAATGAATTGAAGGAAAACGGTATTTAAAACAATCTGTCTAAGAATTACTCAAGGTCACCAGGGCAGGACTGCAGAAAAGAGCTGGCTCTATGAGGGGGGGGGGGCCCTGATAGGCTGGGGCCCTAGGCCAGAGCCCACTTTGCCCATGCCTTGACAGACCTGTAGAAAACATACAGCTGGATGGCGTTGGGAGCTGCAGGTCAAAGCAAAGGAATGCGTGGGAGACTTGACATGTGTCTGTTACACAATACATCAAACAATCAAGTGTTAGGCACCGTCTGAGAAATTCGCGAGTTATGGAATATAGTCATATATTAAAGGTGCAATTATGCAAGGTGCGGCGGAAACTTTACCATTAAAAACTGCAGACTCAGGAGTTCCCCGGCTCCCAGAGAGGTGATTAGAAAGAACTGTGGGCCTCAGCACTGTTCCGCAGGCCCCTCGCACGCCTTGTCGCCGCATATTCTCAATCACTCTGCTGTGCTGCGGGATGAACAAGGCCAGAGTATCTCAGCTTATCTGCCAGGAAGGATTTGGGAAGCCGCTCTTTTCCAGGAAAACCTGTTTATGATGATTTATGGAACACGCACCAACAATCTTTATGAAGCCAGCCCAGTTTACCATATCCACAAGCCACCGTGTTTTGCTTTCTGTGAAAACTCTGAGGTAAAATACAGAGCGGGACTGTTGGACAGATCATTGTCCGGTGTAAGTTATTCTTATCACCTCAAGAGAAACCTTTCTTCCCGCTCTTTACAGGTACAGCTCATTTTTCATCCAACAAATAGACACCCTTAAATTGAGATGTTAAAATACTTGAGGTAAATTGTTTAAGACGATATTGAATAAATATAGTTCAGTTAGAGGGAGGGGTTAGGTTGAATCTTCCCATGAAAGGTATGTTTTTGGTGCGGCCTTTTCCACATAATTGCCTCATTTACAACACAATCTAAAACCTGCTGCAATATCAGAGGTTAATCGACATGAAACTGATAGGCTAGTCTATCTGACTGACTACAGCCAGGTACAGAGCAGAGGGCACACAGAGACTCGCAAGCCTCAGAATTACACAATGTTCAGCTTGGCCACTCAACAACTAGGTTGCACAGCCTTCCAGGCACCCCTGTGTCCCACATATGGCATATTACCGCGACAGGTAGAGTAACCTACTGACTGCATGCACCGAATTATGGATCAGTGAATTCGTACCTGCATCGGGATAGCGCAGCATTGAAAGGCGGACTGTGGTTTCAAACCACCAATCCACCTTCCAGTGTTAAGGAACTAGCAGCTCCTAAAGAAAGTGACTAGTGTTTGCAGTGACCACCGTGACCAACCTTCAGGCATGGGAGGCCTCTGGAGAACAGTGCTCCACCTCATATGTGAATCACAATTAGGACACCTCCCGATGGCTTGTTTGCCCGTGCTCCTGTGTCTGTAATATGGTGCAGGCACAAGTGCAAAGGGATTACATCATTTGCATGAGCGGTGTCTCATGACGTGAGGGAATACAACAGCACACATCCAATTACACAGGGAGCAGTCCAAGCATCTGCAGCCCCTTCTTTAATAACAAAGTACCCCATGGCCACAGAAACGTAGACTCAAATGACTGTTGCACCCCCAAGGCTATGCCATGTAATACAGACAAGTTGTTGATTGAATAGCTGGCATCTCAAACTTGCTTACTCAGGTTCAGTCCAACAGGAACATTGACACAATGTGAACAATCTTTCTGTGCTTGCCTTGGGAATCAAACGCTGTCTTCAGGATGCAGAACTGCTGCCATGCTATTAGGCTGCAGTAAGGCGCAATAGGAGTGCAGGCATTGGTAAAGCCTAATAATCTAACCTATAATACAGTGTCACTGAACTATTGCCTTTGACAATGCTTCTATGCTTTGGACTAGTTTTTTTTTGGTAATTATACCAAAAAACATTTAAAAGCATACACTGGAGAATGTGCGTGTATGTGCACTAATGGGTGGCCATCTTTGAATGTTTTTTGGTATAAAGCACTCAAGTTGAGCATCCATTTGTGGACATGCGCACCCTCCTACGTTTTTAAGTGGTTTCTATGAAAGAAAATAGATCCAAAGATGTCTGGCAACCAATGAAAATGTATCAGTAAATATTGACAAAGCCAATATGAGCAGATGAAGAGTGATATCGTGGGTGAGGAGTGGTGTGGGAGGGACTCAAGAGAAGTAGGGAGATAGAAAACAGGGGAGTACTGGACAAGCAATTGATGAGAGGACTGTGATGAGGGGAGAGAAAGAGAGGTTGTAAGGCAGAAAAAGAGAGATCGTAGGAATGGCATACTGAGCAGATGAACAATGGTAAGCATAGAGAAAAGGAAAGACGAGAGAAAATATTTCCTCAAGCACCAGAGTGCAAGGGCTCTATAGCACAGAACGACTCAGAAACAGCCAATAGAATTATGTGAGTTAGCCATTCTCTGGTGGGCCCATCTAGGATAAAACATGAATGACAATGTCTCAGGCCAATGGCAGGAAGTGGAACAATGCAAAAATCAATGTTTTGAAGTAAACAAAAAAGTGATGAGTGAAATGCTTGAATTATTCCAGCCACTTGTAATTAGTTGAGCCACATCCTAGACCATCATTATTTTGCCCACCATGCCACCTCAGATTAGACCTAATCATATGAAAATCAGTCTTGATCCTGCTCCAACAAACAATGTCTGGTATGCAGCCCTGAGTGATTGCCAGCATCTGAGATTAATTCAAGCATTCCTTCCATCACCTTGCTGTTGTTGCAGTGGACGTCCTTGTTGTGATGGGTATGCCCAGATGTGGGTCCAGTGCTCATTGTGTCATAGAAATCCAGCTACACTTCACTGATGAGACCTACATAGGTCAAAACCTGACTGGGTCTGCTTGTGCTTCCATCTGAAGGAGACTCAGCATGGTAGTTCAGGCTGAACAGTTCTTAATGGAACAGGACCAAGACTGATTTTCATAAGTCTGGTCTCTGTTTAGCATGGCACAGAAAGCTAAAAATATTAATATGGAATGTGGCTCAAGTGTCCACCAGTGCCTGAGTTTAGTTCAAGAAATCCCTCCATCGCCTTGTTGTTTTTTCAGAAGACATCGTACATGAGACGTTTATGCCCAGATAGTGGTCTCATGCTCACTGTGCTATTAAAGCCAAGCCATACCTCACTGATGAGACCTATGAAGGTTGAAACAGGTCTGGGGTTGCATGTGTTTTCAATGGGGGCTGCACCTGATCTGGCAATGTGAGTTGGACTGCTTTTATTTGAGCAAGACCAAGACTGACTAGGTGGATCTCTATCTAATGTTAAAAAGTGGGAACAAAGGCAATGGTCTGGAATGCAATTTGTGAGGTAGAAAACACTCTGTTTTATGCAACTATATCTTCAGTGACATACGTTTTCCATCTAGAGGTCATAAAAAATTAAGGTGCGGCAAAAACGAAGCCAAATCCTACATCAGAATTAAAGAAATGAAATTGAGCGTGGCTAGACATTTTCTGGAACTGAACCACAGGTTTTCCTGCACTAAAATTTCAGATTTGCAAGATTTTACAACATTCTTCAGGAAGTGGTGATATGACATAAAGTCTACTTGCAAAAGAATGTTAGCTGAATTAATATTTAGATGGAATAAACCCTAAAGATCTCCACTAATGAAACGTTACTCATGTTTTTAATAAACAACTATGAATGAGAGTAAACTGGAAAGAAATTTTTTGTGAAAACACTTGAAAGATATTGAAAAAAGATCTAGAGATGAGAGAAACACATGATTACATAGAAACTGTTTATCTTTTTTTGTAAAGAAGCAGGAAAAGGTGACTCATCGATCAAAAAGCATATGGAGAATGACAGTCCTTTGTTACTCGCTGTAAATGAGAAGAACTATTTAACCGGTTAAACAGCAGAATAAAGTACTGATATATAATAGACAATAAGACATTCCTTGAACAGTCTGTATTTGTGTTGTAAATCATTGAAAATTTAATGATGTCACTCCTTATAGAGTAACAACAATCATTGCTCTGAGGAAGAACTATTAATGGTTCTGAAGCACATCGAGCTATGTATTACAAAGAATGATATTCATGTTGAGATGTAAATATATATAAAGTGGATCAATTTTATACACTTTATTTTGTACAATAAATTGAAACAAATATAAATCAAGTTGTCTTTTCAATCGAACAGCTCTCCCTATACGGAACTGGAGACCTGAATGTTTATGTGATTGGTTATTGTGATGTGGTGATGACCAAACATATACTTTAGTTGAGTGAATCGGATTTACCAATAAGACAATTTTCCTTCTAAATGTAAAATGCATAATAAAATTCCCAATGTTCTATACAAGAAAGCATGAGAATAGATTTTCCAAACACTTCACAAAATTGCCAAAACTAAAATCCTGCAAACGTTGCACTGTTCAACTTGACATTAGTAGCTAACAAAGATACTACCTCCACTATGAAGTTGTGTCTGTCAGAAATGTTCCTTCCAGCAAAACAGACACAGTTTACCAACTTATCTGAGGAAAAGTTTAACCTGCTTGCAACCAGTACAAGTGGGATGCTTCTAGCTTCAACATGTTCCTCGCATGAAGGGTGGTGACATTTAAGGAATTCTGATATGAACACCAAGGGCCAGATTTAAAAAGGCTTTGCATTGGATATGTGTTACTTTTATAATGTAAAGCCAATGAAAAGTCCTTTTCAAGATTTACAAACCAACGCAAATTGGTATTTGTGTTGGTTTCTAATAGTAAATTAACACAAACCAGTGTGAAACGCTGATTTTGCATTACTCTGCATCAAGGGGAGGGGGGGGTGACATGGGTAGTATGTGGGCGTTCCAGTGTTACCACCCATGGTTGTTGATGCAAAACCCTATCTACTTACAGCAGTGGACAGGGTTATGAGCCAAAACTTAACTCCACTTGAAAACAGTCTTTAAAAATTAGAAAAACTTTTATTTCTCACAACATTCTCTAGATTGCATGGTTGCTGCACTGTACAGCACACATCCAAAGTGGGGAAAGTTTTATTAAAGTTAGTCGAAGCATAGTATTTTGTACCGGAAGGGTAAACGTCCAGTACAAAACCTATGTTAAACTCATGCAGACATCTCTATACTATGATGCAAAGGTGCAGGGCCGTTTCTAGGTGTTTTGCCGCCCTAGGCGAGAATTGAAAAATGCCACTCCCTCCCGTGTCCTGATTTTTTTGCTTTTAAAGTTATAGCAAAAGCACAGAACAGTATTGCGACAAGTCTGGGAAAAGTCACAAGATTTGCCCCCCTGGGCACATCCTATTTCCGCTGTATTTGCGCTTTGCTAGGGTCAGGGATTTGTGTACAAAACAGCTGCAATTTGAACCCATGACACGTGTTTACCAAGTGGAGCCCCAGGGCTAAGAAACACTACATGGCTTGGAGGGGGCAGTGAGAGGAGGGGGTGAATTTGACCTAAATCTGTACCAAATGCTCAGAAACACTTGATTAACACAAATGAAGGACCATCAAATATAATCTTTATGTAACTGACATTAACTCCAAATTGTTTCATCCAGAAGTCCTAGCTGGGGAGCGCCATCAGATTAGGCGTGCCTGCTTCCTCGTGATCGGGCAGGTGCATTTTGTAGATCTGTCCACTTTTGCTGGCCCACATTCCAAAATAGCACCCATAGGATTACAGCTGCCTGTGCCAGGGTGGGAGTGAGCCCTACTGTAATTTTCTGAACACCTTCGGAGTCACGTGGAAGGACCTAAAGCGAGGCCAGATTTGTACCCAATGTACGTTTACTTCTTGCAGTTTTATATAGGCAAACTCGACCCAAAGGTATTGGAGCACTTTACATGAGCGCCACTTATGTTACACAAGGACACATTCATTTTTGGTAGGCACGGGGAGGTTAAGTGATTTGCCCAGAATCACAGGATGTTCAGCCAATGTGGAGGCTCGAACCTGGTTCCCCAGCTCCTATGTTGGCATCTCTGGCGCTTACCCCACATCCTCTCCCCTTGGCACCAAGAACAGGGCTAAAAAGGGGGAGACGTTGATCCAAAAATAAAACAACTGATCAGAAGCTCATTTTCAAGACAACGTCATTAAAAATAACATTTTTGGTTGAAATAAACTTCGTATTGTTTACCACAGAAGCCCTAGGCGGTGCTAAGAAATGAGGCCTGTCTCTAGTGCTTTCTCAGGTCTTCTGCAGCGTTGCACCGTTACTACTTACTAGAAGAGGGCTGCGGGGATGACAGCGTCGAGCTGGCGGTGGCCGTGGGAGGATGTCTAGTTCTGGCTTGGACAGACATCTCTTCTTGCCAAGCCAATATACTGAAGCCACTGCGGGAAGCGGCCCGCGAGGATGCCTTTCCTGAGTGCCGACTGGCTGCAGTCAAAGGTAAAGATCTCTTCTTAATGGGAGATTGACCCCACCCAGCTCTGGGGAACGGATGAAACGCGGAGCTAATGAAAGGCTCTGTGGACCTGGCCAGGGCTTCCTGGGCCTGCCTGCCTCACATCTGCATCCACGTGCTGGGTGGGAACGGCAGGTGTTACGCAAGGAAGACTCGAGCTCCTGGTAATGCTCTCACTCCCTCTCTGAAATAACCACTATCTGCCCTGCTCACGATAGGTATGAAAGGGCTGGCTTAACTCCACATAGTGTGTGTTATAAACACAGGCAGTGCAAACCTCTATTACCAGTTCGGAAAATGGGAAAGTGTTTTATGTGAGTATTTTATGTTTAAAAAGAAACCAACATGACAAAAATTGGATTAGGTACTACAAAGTTCCGATTAACGTCTTTAACTGCAGTTCGGCATGGACGTTAATAGAAATATTTGTGCATTGCCCACAGCTGGCGACCTGAGGCTGTCCAAGCGCCTAGAGGTGGGCACTGGGAGGGAGGTGATGCTAAAGGCTGGGGCCGCGCGCGGGCAGGTCTCGGCACCTTCTAACTTACGCCCTTCCGAGCAGAGCCATGGACCCTGCTTGATGATGCCCCCCACCTGCCTGTCTAGCTTCTCTGCTGGTCCTCGGGAACTCAAGGCGCCCTCCCCTGTGAAGAAGACGGGGGCACAGTGCTGTGCATGCGGCGTCCTCAGACAGGACTCTACCAAAGTGCGCCGGGCCTTCCAATTGACCCCGACCTTCACACACACATTTTTTGCCGCCCTCCCCCTTTTGCCGCCCTAGGCGGCCGCCTAGTCTTGCCTAATGGCAGAAACGGCCCTGCAAAGGTGTGTGCTTGGCACTCGGCTGCCTGATTGTACACCAGCACTAGGGAGAGGGGAGGAGAGGGCCATATATCTGTAAATATGGTACTTTCCTGCTTTCTCTCTCTCACACAATGCAGCGCAGCAACACTAGGTGCTACACTGTGCTCTGTGACACTTTTGTAAATCTGGGCCTATGTATGGGAGATTTTTAAATAGAAACTCTGGTTTTCACCCAGAGAATGTGCAAAAAAATTATTTTCATGGAAAAAAAATTCCATTACTAAAACATAGGAGTAAAGACAATTTCTCTAGTTTTTCTATTCAACATAATAGTGAAAATAAGTCTTGTAAGTCTAGTCAGTGCGAGAATTCTGTTCACCACATAAATAATAGACAAATTAAAACAGCACATGGATGGGATGAAAACAAAAAGTCACGAATTATAGGTGTTTTTGAGTTACATCCCCTGAAAAAGAACTGTAAAGACAGAGATCATAACAGGTCTTGTGAAATAAATGACTGACAGATAGTTATAGAGAGCTCTTGTTTTTTCTGAACTCTTTTTCTGTACCCCATTTTTAATGTGCATCATTTTTGTGGTATGCAAACAGGAATGCTCCCACTGCAAACTACTCTTACAGGCCATGAGAGATTATTATTTGCAAAGGAACTATGGTACCCGTCCTCAAAGGTAATTATCAGTATGTAACGTAGAGCTGTAGGAATGCTACTTATCATACTCATAAGTGCCTTTGTGAATTGGCCGCAAACTATCCAACTTCTTATTAGTAAAAGCACAAAGAGTCAGTGGCCCTTTTCATGTGTACTACTTGGATATTATTAGTCTTTGAATATTCCCATTTTAGATGTTTTGGAGCCACTTCACAAAGGCATTTAAGAGCATGAGAAGTGTTTCTCGAGTGCTAGTTCAAATTCTCATAGTGCCTTTGTGAATTGGCCACTATGTTTTTAACCCACTTCACAAATATGGTACTAAGGGCCAGATTTGAAATCTGGAGGGCTGTTACTCCGCCACAGGCATGATGGATCCCCTGAACGTCTAATTACAACCATATTATATCCTATAGCACTTGTAATTTGGCAGCCGGGATATCTGTCATGTTATTGAGTGAGTACTCATCTGTCAAACTCTAAACCAGGCCCTAAGATATCAAAGAAATAAAAAGGTCTAGGTGATAATTTCATTATCCTAGCAAACTTTCTAACTTTGCTTTACATGAAATACCAAAACAATCACAAATTGTTGTATTACATGATTTCCTTTAACATTTTCTCGGCGAATATATACTCTTGATAAGAAATTCTTCCGAGATGCTGCCGGGAGACTGATTCACACAGAAAATGTCCCATTGAAAGGTATTTTCTGCTCAAACTAGTCTCCTGCTGATCTTCTCACAAGCTTTATTTACCCAATATGCGATCTTCATTTAGAAAAAAAAACACGCAAGTTAACATCAAACCACATTTTGTTATGAAAGCATCATTTCTCATAATTCTTCACATTTTTATGGAATTTCATGAAATTTCACAAGAAAAAATAAATCTGTGATTTCACACATCCCTAAACAAAACCAGAAGCCTTTACTTATTATCATTTTTGAGTTTTGATCTCAACCTTGTAGAGTAAATAATGAATCTTTGAGGCCATTACTCAAAAATGTTAACAATAATGTTTTTGTTCTCTTCTGCGTGTCACATTCTGAATTTGCATCATTTGTGAAGCGTATTTCAATTGAAACTTCTTTTGTAGAATCCCACTGCAAGTCCCACAACTCACCTAGGCGATAATGGCTTAACTGATGCAAAATGATTGAAACGTTATGTTACTGATTTGAATCAATTTGTACCATTTGAATTAGGCTGGCAAAAATGGCAAATAAGATGATGGCAGCATGTTCTGTACCATTTTCCTCCATCAATACGTAGTGTTTGAATTAGGGGTCTAGTTTCCATTTTAACGTTATGAGGAGCTTTAATTGAAAGCAAATAGGTAAATCTCCTCCACATAGGAGCACTTGACATTTGGCAGGTATGCTTTGTATGGAAAATTACAAGGAAGTAAAAAACAAAGCATATCTGAACTTGAAAGGCAGACAATTGAACAAAGACGTATTTTGTCTCAGCAACAAAAAGAAATCATATTAAACAACCATTGGTACAGCTAGTGGGCCTCGCCTTTAACATCTGGCCAAAGAGATGTTGGCTTTGCTTACTCTGATTTGTTTAGGCATAATAGCACCCACATTTTTATGTGGCTTGGTTAATTGCTATTTTGAGTTTTGTAATAAGCACTAAAATCAGCAGGGTATTTACTCAAAAAGCTGGCGACACTGATTGCACCCAATACATTTTAACTCAGCATAGGGGGTTTAATCAGCCTCAATAAATATCACACCAATTACCTGGCCACTTGTAGTGAATGTCTATATAGCAAATACTGTTCCAAAAAGGTCGCCAGTGCTTCCGCACTGGCATGCACATGCGGACATCTTTGAATGTTTTATGTAATGCTTTATGGGTAAAAGTATTCAATGATGGTGGCTTGTGGCTACACAAGAGTGTGCACTCGCGGGTGACCATCTTCAAATATTTTTGTCATAAAGTATAAGACCTGCGAAGGTTATGACTGACGCATCATCAGACGTGCCTGTATGCTCTCAAATGGGTGGTCATTTTGGACTGATTTCTGGCAGAGTTTAATATTACTATTACAAGATGCTGCACACATCAGGATCTGTGAGTGACCTTGTAGCAGTGTGAGAGGACCTCCTGGGCCAGCACGAACTCATTTATTTAATACATAAATACAATATTAGGTAAAAGGAAGAATTGTCTTCACAAGCCCTGGCACTTGGGTGCACTATTTTCTGTGTGGATGACCACATATTGCACATTCAAAGTACCATCATTCCAACAGAGGGGGCAACTGTTTAAGTGGACTGAGCCACTGGTCCATGCTGTATGTTGGTAGGTAGAAGCAAAGTGCGATTGACATATTAATAGATCTATGGATGAAGATCGTTGACCAAGAGCCCCTATATCTCTTTTTTAAATGCTCAGTTTAACATGCTGCTACTGTGACACAAAATGTTAAATATATCTGGATGAGAGACGGTCTTATGTTGTTGTGGCACCTTTAACCAGCACTGGCTTTTGTAAGCAACATCACTTTGCATTCAAGAACCTGCAGATGTGTTGGCCTCATTTGAAGTATGGGGTTTAAGCAGCTATTATGCAAGAGATGCTGACTAAAAAGCCAGTACTATTTGCGAGTATCACCAATTTGTCGTTACCGTTCCAGGTCTGATCAAACTCTTGCAGTGTTGCTTTTCTCATTGCAAAGACTTAACTAGGAGGTTTGAGTGGAAAGAACAATTGAAACTAAATGACTTGCACGTACATGACATTGTGCAATTTCAGATTCCATTAAAGAAAATCAAAGTAGAAGTACATTTCCCATAAATCAAACCATTTGCAGAAGAGCACTGAGTGAAAAGCATATGAGATGCGTCGCCTTGCCATGAAGAAATACAGAGCGGCACCTTTCAGATGGCCACAATAAGAAGAAGCTCCCTTTTGTGAAACCCAACTGCTAAAATGCCCAGTGCTATTAGCAAGGTCCAATTAGGATGCACTAAACAATGGCATATAGTTAACAATTATACTTACATAAAAACATTAATAACTCGGTCTCTATTTATTTTTTTTAAATAAGTAAATATTTATTTATTATTACAAAATTACATTCAAATACAATATTTGTGTATTCAATAATACATATAAGCTAAGACCATATGTTTCTTACAATTCCTCATCCTCTAATTGCATTTCTGATCCCAAAGCATCAGTAGTACTCAATCTCAGTGATATCATTTCAACAGTGTAAACAATGCAATGTAGTTCCAAGCAATTGGAAACAAAAATTAATGTTTCTACTTAGGGTGAAGCAAGCTATACTCAACTTTCTGAACAAAATATCTATGTATTTTTTAAAACATTAGAAATATTGTCAATAAAGGTTCAGTTGATGCAGCGTTTCACTCTTGATTGATGCTTCGGGATCAGAAATGCAATATGAGGATAATGATTTGTAAGAAATATATGGTTAAACCAGAGCATGTTCTTTACTTATATGTATTATCGAATTCACAAATCTTGTATTTGCATGGAATTTTATTATAATAAATAAATATTTACGGATTTTTTTTTTAAAAGAGAGTTATTAATGTTTTCATATAAGGAGAATTGTTCACCACATACCATTGTTTAGTTGATCCTAATTGGACCTTGCTGATAGCCCTGGGGGCATTTTAGCAGCTAGGTTATCACAAAAGGGAGCTTCTTTTTATTGTGGCATAACCTACCCTGTCCCTTATGGCATGAAAGGGTGACTCTATTGTTGGAGATACCATTCAGATAGTTGCATTATGCCACATAACAAAGACTTATTCTCAGCACAGACTACTTGAACAGTCTTTAAATTCCCTCCCGTCACTGATACTTAGCAAGGGTAGCCCAGGAAAAAGTCATGGTTCAAAGCTAGCAGAGAACATTCTTGGAGGGCACAGCTCTGCAGAGAATGAGACAGGGAAACTAACTTTGAATCTCTAATCATTTTGACAGTGGTCAAACAGAAATTATGTGTAACTTTGGGTAACTGGGAGTCAAGCAAATTCAGTTTCCCTAGGACTAGTCAATAGAGATACTCTTGGTAACTTTTACGAAATAACAATGCTAAAGATAGAATCTCAGGTTCACTCTTGTGAAATACTTGAAAAGTGTGACCTGAAGAAAGATGAATTTGGAGGTATTTATTAATCGCTGTACTCTGAGTCATGATGCAAATGGAACCCTTTAGGAACCCAAGAGATGGAGGAGAGCTCTGATTGAAGGAAAGGCATCCTTACTTTTCTCTACAATAGACAAGCTGCAGCATTTATTGACTTCTTTAGGGGCATATTAACAAGGACTTTATCTCCGCTTTTTTGGCTTTAAAAGCTATCGCCCTATTTACAAGAGGGTGCTAACATGCATAATCGCATGTTAGCACCCTTTTTCCCGACGCCTCCCTTTGCATCTCTAATGACATGCAAAGTGGGCGTCACTGGGCAGTACAGCCTTGCAAGTATCGCTGATGTGCACATCGCGATATTTACAAGGCTGCCCCAGCATTTTAACGGACGTTATTTTTGGAGAAACCGTTGTTTTCTCCATAAACTAGCATCTGCTAAAATCCTGACTTACCCATCCCTAACATTTGGGGTAGATTTTGCTGTTACGACCGACAGGGTCGTATCAGCAAGGTTATTACCCTTTTGCAGGGAACATCTCTGGAAAATCAACGATGTTCCCTGCAAAACAGCGTTTTCCCCCGCTATCGCTGGAATTTTTATCGCCCTGGAGCAACGCGTTGTTGATAACGCGCTACCAGGGCGATAAATTACAGAGATAGACAGCGATGAATAACAAAGCACTTAGCGCGCTTTGCGTTGTTCATCGCCGTTCCTTGGTGATATGCCCCTTAGTTATTTATTTGCGTTTTTATTTAGGAGTTTCAAAAAGCTCCACATCTCCCTTTTCAGTTACTCTGAATACATTTCGTCTGGTTCAGGTGCAAATCACATTTAGGTGCAAGCTAATATCATCACCCAAAAGAGAGTTAAGTAGAGCATTAACTGAATAAATGATATGAGGAAAGCCAAAATGGAAGTATTTCTTCAGTGCTGAGAACAAGTACTAAAATATACTGGGATATTCATTAGCAGAAGCAATGTGCACAATGTCAAATAAGTGTCATCACAGGAAGTGACATCCTAACCATAGCATTTCCATGACCTTAGGCAACATGGCGTATGTTCTAATATAGGACAGCCTGATGTGCAACATAATGACGGACAGAAAAATCTTTGTAGTCATCTAGATAGGAACATGTTTATGTATCTCAGAATATTTTCTTGTTATGACTATTATTCTATAAATGATGGGACTGAAACCCTTCATACATTCCATTAACGTTCAGTGGACTAAGCACTCACCACTCAGATGTGTGTGTGAATTGCAGACAGCAGCTTCGTCCATATCCGCAGCTCACATCCACTCTGCCAGCTCAGCCGTTATCTTTCCACCGTTAATCAATGAGTATTATTTGGTTGGGTATTAGCAATAAGAGCATAAACAACCTTTCTTGTAAATCGATGATAATAATAGCAGTACTTGAAGAACATGTTTTGATTTTATAAAACTTTAGGGCTTTTTTTCACAACAAAAAGAGTACAAAAACTGCGAGCGTAGGTTCCTGTCTCTGCCTTCAGGTACTTTTCCTACATTCTGGTTTTCACAAATGTTACTAGTACTACTGGAAAGCCTTACCAGGCATGGGACATTCCCGGTGGGATCCTAGCTCCACTGTACAGAGTTCTCCATAGAGGAGAACTCCATCCAACTAGAATGGGATCTCCTTTGCAAAGAAAAACTTTCTTTTCTCTGCTGCCAATACATTTTTCCACCATGGGGAAATCTCTTCCGCTTCACTCCAAGCCAATCTTTTCACCCTGGAAAGGTATTTACACCAACCTTCCACTTCACTTGACTAAATGTTCCACCGTTTCCAAGATGGAAAGGGGCATGAGAGGAGTGTGTGAAATTTGACAAACAGTGCTGCTTGTTGACACTTACACCGTTCCAAGGCTAAGGGCCTCATTACGATGAGACTCGGAAAGCCTCTGAACACAGGTCAGAGACTTTCCAAGTCTCATTGTGGTTTCAGTTGGACCGCTGCATTACGATGTAGGTGGTCGAAAGTGAAAGCAGCCGGTCATTGCGGCTGGATTCCGACGGGCTCAAGGAGCCCGTCGGGCAGTCGGAGGCCTGCCCGTAATGCCTATGGACGGCTTTTCCGCCGTCAATACTACGATGTCTGTTTCGGACAGGCTTTCCATGTAGGGCATTCCATGTTGGAAAGCGGCATTGGGGGTCCCTAGCATGGCCCCATCACCCTGTAGCCTCTGGTTTGGGGCCTGTTAATCCCTGCAACGTGTGCCAGGCACCCTGAGGTGCCTGCCACGTGGTGCAGGGGTGAACAGATTCTCCCATTTCTCAATGAGAGCTTGTGCTACGGCTGCAGCACAAGCTCCCATAGAGAAATGGAAGTATGTGACCGCACTATTTAAGGATGCATTGTAATGGTGCAGTCGGGACCGCCGACCGGAGGTTGGTCGGTTCTGATTCCGCAACGGTGTCGGGCGGACGTAACTCCGCCAAACATCATAATTAGGCCCTAACTGTCCTCCTTCTCACAGTTTAGGTAGGATTTATGGATGTGGGGGACTCTGCATTCTTGGCAGAGATCTCCAGACACATACATGGTCTTACACCTGCCCTACCATTAATTCCTAGAAGGCAAAAGTAGGACCAATTAATTCATAAACATACATTTACAACTACATTTTCCTTTGTGGACCGGGTCCAATTAGTTTTTCTATCTACTGTCAGAATGCAAAGTTTTAATTTCCTGCAGGTGATTTTTAGGTTTGAGTTTTGAATGTATAGCTGTCGAACAGACCCACTGTTAACAATATTTATCAAATGGGCTGTGGATCCACAACTTTCAACCTTTGGTTGTCCTCAACCAGCTTCCTGCAGCCATTGGCTGGATGATTTGCCAATCACATCTTCATTCATACAAATTGCGTATTGGTTGTTTGAGCATACCCTTTCACCTACATTTGAGTTCTTGCACTGAATTGCATGAGGGACTACTTTACAACTAGTATCTTGTCTGCTGACTCACTTCCATCTATCTTGCTCCAATGTGCTAATGCTTCACGTTGTGCACATTAAACCCAAGCCTATTGGCTTTGCCAGTGCTTGTTTAAGTAGTGTCAAATTCCAAAGCATCTCCCTCCTGTTATAAGGGAGATATCTTTGATCCTGTACACCTTCGAGAGATAACATGAATCCTGTGTGGGGGATGATAGGCCCTACCAGGCCTCACTGAGAATATTTGTATTTACACTTCAGTTACCACACCTGCTAACAACCATGCTGGTGGATTGCAAGTAGTGCTTCATTTGTGCAGGTGGTTGCCGGAGGACACCATCGGCACTTATTTCTGGGGGCTAGGACTTTGTCTCTGCTCCCACAGGCTCCAGTCCAAGAGTACCAACACTGATTCAGTCTCTTCTGGTCCCAGAGGCCCTGAAATGCTCAATTGTTACTGTTTGTGGGGTCATCACATTATATAGTTCTTTAGTATGAGCCAGAAACAAGTACAATGCCAGGATGAAGCTTCTGTTCATGAGACTGGGAAGAGGGGGGCTGCAAAAATTGGTTATCCAGTGCCAACATCCATGTTGCAGCTTTGCTAGCCTTCGGAGTGCTTCTCTAGGCCCTGTGATGGTAGGGCCTGGCTATGCATTATCCCCAGCAGTCAGTTACGCACCAATGTGAAAGTGTGCATGAGTAGCACAGCCACTCTGTAATCGCTAGTCACTGCAACATGCACAGCACTGAGAACAAGGAACAGGGCCACTGACCAGCGCGCACTTCAGCAGAGCAGACTGCACTTTCATAAATGAGGGGATCCAGCTAGCAAGGTACCCTTCTCTCTTAAAGTTAACTTTACACTAAGAAAGCCTCCCATGCAGTGTGGGTGTGAGGCCTGATGATGAAAATAGAGGACATAACTGCATCCGCCCAAAATTTCACAAACATCTCGACCTCACAGATGCCAAGCTTTAAAGTCCCAGGACAGATGTGCAGCACTATGTAATATTGGGCAGTCATTTACCTTTCTGCAGCCTCAGTTTCATTTAGCTGCAGCTTGGGAGTGCTTTGGACATCTTCAGAACTGTATTCTATTTAGCAAACCTTATCAAGTGTTTCCTTCAGGTTTGAATTGGTGGCCGAAATTTGTGGAATCCAATGGTGGGAAGATGCATTACAGTCTGAACCTTTGGGTTAAATCGGTGACATGATATTATGCACAGTGGTGGCCCGTGTAAGTAGGCACGGTGGTGCAGGGGGGCGGGTGGACTCGGCGATGTGGCGAGCGCAAGGTAAGTGGTTTTATTCATTAATTTATTTTATTTACCATATTTTGTCGTTTGTCACTTCCACCCCCTCACCCTGCCCCATCCCCACCCCACCACCCCACCACGCTCACCCGCGCGGGCCACAACTGGTTATGCACATCCCTCTGGCATCCCAGCCTATGTTGCCTCAATATTAGCTGACCACACACCCACCCAAACATGCACAGCCCCCCTCCACCTAAGGCCTAGCTGCCATTAAAACCTGAGGGATGGCGAGTTAAGTTGCCACATGCAACTATGCATTAGGACCATGCTCTGCTTTGAACTCTTATTAACAATTGCTCACGGAAGGGCTTTAAGGGGGGTGAGTCTTGCCTCTGCTCAGCACTGGCAGTAATAAGGGGATTGTGCCAAAGGAACGTCACTTTTACCGACGTTCCAATGGCACAATACTCTGCTCCATATTTACAGTGGCTTACCGTTGCTTTGTAAATATAATACCCTTTCAGCAGGTATCTGCATTAAAGGGGAATGCAATGGGTGTTACTGACGAAAGACAAGTAACCCTGCCTGGACGGATTCACATGAGCACAACAAGACCAGTGAGCAGACGCTATAATTGATTAAAAGTTCTGCTGAATCTGCAGGTTGGAGGTCAGTCCAGAGGCTGCCGTCACAGGGTAAGACTCTACATCTGATCCTTAGTCCTAGCATGTGGCATGTGGGAAACTAGGATAAGCGCATAGATCAATTTTTCCTTAGTCAACATGCTAGGGAAGTTGACAGTAGTTTATAGTTAAGTTTGCTTGGACCGCTGGGCGTCACACAGATGGTACGCATAGGCCCTGGGTGTGATATAGGGTCATTTATTTATTTTCTTCGCTTTAACCGCTGGGTGTTAAACAGATGGTATGCATAGGCCCTAGGTGTGACATAGGGTCACCACCTTGATCTATAGTATAAGGGAGTTTTCTTAACACTAACAGTGTCTGAAAGAAGTGAAGAGGTTCTTTGCTTGGACCGCTGGTCATTACACAGATGGTATGCATGACCCCTGTATGTGATATAGGGTGCAATTTCGGACGTTAGGGAAAAATTCAGACCTTGTTGATTAAGGGTCAGCTTGTGTCTGGCCACAGACAGCCAATATTTGTCAGGTTGTTCCTTCTTCTCAGTGCAAACCGTTGCTATTTTTGTCCCCAAGCTGATACTGAAAAACTATCAGGCTGACTTAGCTCCGTGTACCATGCAGAGTATTCCTCTTCATGGAGCAGTAGGCGCTAGGAGCGGACTAAGATTGTTTTGATAAAAATAATCATTATTGTCTGGCAATTGTCCCTCTAATATTTTGATTAAGCATTTCAATTTATGCATTGTTGATGCCATGGTGCTGTTAAATTTTGCAATTGTATTTTATGTTGAAATGGTATATCATGTTAGTAAGTTTATGCGTCTTTGAAATAGTAACCATTTTTTCCCACAAGTCAGTACTCCATATTTGCTATTCTGCTGTTAAACAGCAACTCGCATTGTTCTGAACAAACCATTGCACTTTCTTACAGGTTAGTATTATTTAATTTTACTGTCTTTGTCTACTGTAAAGTTTGTTTATGTGATGCATCATTTTCCTTAATAGAGCTCATAACCAGTAGTTGTTGCCGGCACAACCCAGTGTACACAATTTCCCCTCCATCAGAGTAGAATTTGGCAATATTTAAAACTCGAGAAAGTCAGAAGTTTACAAACTCCTTAAACAGTTTCCTAACTCATCATGGAATCACCGCTAGACCACACACAAACTAGATTCCCCACACAGGCTAGGTAGCTAGAAGAACACTACTATGAGTGGCACGCACATACCAAGGTGTATGCATTCCCCTGGCCTGAGGAGGGAACATTTGATACCAACACAATAGAACACACATTCAGATCAGATATGTAGGTCAAGAGAAGGCTGGAAGAATGGCTCTGTTAAAACTATGGACCCACTTCAGGGTGGCCCCAACTCGCAACCTACACAGTTACAGGACTTGTGACGATAGGGAAGAAGACTTTAGTTCTACAGGATCTGACAGCAAGAGTGAAGAGCAGGTCCCACAAACCAGGGGAAAAATAGGGCATGCATGTCAGAGGCCACTAAGGTACCCAAAGACACGCTCTCCCCAGTGTCTACTCCGGACTAACCGGAGGAGGGCCCTGTGGTTACAATATTAACCACAGGGCCCCCCACTTACTGGTGAATACAGAGGCGGCAAGGTAATGCTTGCGAGGAGCAGCCCTCATATCATAAACCACTTCTAAAATACAAGGAATCTCGGGTTCAGTGGCAGAGGTCCCACTCATAGAACCTTAAAGATAGGAGGAATAGGATAAGGGAACAATTGTTGTTTTATCCTTCCTACCCACCCAATATACTAGGATGAGACCTACTGTCTAAGCTAAGAATGTCTATCCAGTTCATCAAGAATCCCTCCTAGAGCACAAACCAGCAAACCACTCCCATGCCACGTGGATGCCAGCCAGGGTGATCCCAGTCCATCAAGCCCCCTTCAAGGGGATAATCCTGGAATATACGGGAAGCCTCTTAGAGCTACGCAAATTAGCTCTGCAGTTGGCAGGTGGTGCACACAACCTCTTGGTAGAAACTGCCAAAAAATAGCATGTAAGGTGCACAAAGTGCAGGAGGCTCAAGACGACAACATGCACATGCCTACTGAATCCTCCGAGGCTGGGTGGGAAGACGGCCCAAGGCACATAGGGACAATGGTGGTAGCAACAAAACAGCGTGCACCCCCGTGGTTACCCAGTTCAGCCTCTGTCACAATCCTGTCACCTCTACTAGTGAGGAAGTGGTGCAGACGAGGTGGCCCCAAGCGTGTGGTGCGTTCCCTGCACCAAAGGCCCCCTACATGGTATCAAATAAGGTACCAAGGCAAGTGCCCTCTTTAGGAAATTTGTGATATAGAAAACAGTTCTGTTGGGTAATACAATTGCTGTGATTTATGCATTCAATACAAAGGCAATGATGTATCTCAATTTGTTATCAATGAATGGAAAACCAAGAGAAGAAAATGTTTGCAAAAAACAGAGTTGACTTACTCTTTTGTTATTTCAATCCGCATTGAATATAAATATGGCTGTCACAAACAGAAGTAAATTACAGCGATACAAATGTGACTATTGTGAAAAAGTGACATGTGGTGACTAGTGAAGTCAAAGGTGCACTATATACATTACATACATAAGTGACATAGATAAATTTAATTCAAGATTTTTGTCCTGTCTTCCAATTTTTAACATGAATGCAAGACCCAATAGTGATTTAAGGTTAAGGTCAAGAAAACTGTATAGATATGCATGACAATAGTGTTGACGTTTCGAGCCTGGAAACAGTGCAGAGTGATATGCGTCACAACGGGTCTTCCTCAGGACTGTAAAAAGGTGGGGTGGACAGCCTATAAGATTAATTATAAAAAAGGGGAGTCAGGTGTGTTCCAACAATTGAAGGACTATTGAGTAAATTGCAGTAGCTGAGGTAAGGCTTACCACAAGAACTGATAATTCAATCAATGAAGTTAAACGGAAGCTGCGATCCTAAAGGAAGATCAAAAAGTCAGGACGTAGTAGGGATCCAATAATGGTATCCAAAAGTATAAACAATCAATTCAATTAGTGAAAGTCCCGTAGGATTGGAGACGTGCACCATCCGGTAGGAATGGCACTATTGTTACAGAAGAAACCACAGGACCGACTATTGTCACCTAAAACATACTACAAGCAGAGAGGAATACTCCCGGGACAGCGCCCACAGAATACCCATTCCCAAAACCAAGTGCTGAGCAACGCAATTGCATTGTACAATCAGCCTCAGGAAAATCAGGCAGCCACCCTGCCGCAGCAAGGACTGTTGCTCGAGCACATGGCAACATCAACAGCAGACGGGGAGCCCAGGCCAGCAAGGATCGGGGCGACAGCCACGGTAGGGAGGGGTGACAGTCTGGGAAGGCAATACCCTTGCACAATTGTAGAATGCAATTATGCAGTAAGTCCAAAACCACCACCCGAACATGAAGTATACCCTTCATGCCCTTTCCAGATACATTTCCTTACCTACTTTAGGGCTGCCGTACACTATTTTGATCAGGATTCCACACTAGAGTTTGCCATCCAGGTGCCCTCAGGGGCCTGGGCCTCTCTTTGGGGTTAATCTCCCTGGTGGTGTTGGATGACCACGCCCCTAGGGGGGGAAAGTTTGACCAGGGAGTCGGGTGGCCCCCAACTGGTGCACAAAAACCAGCACCCAGGTCCATTCATCCAAACCTAGCCTTGGACAAGCTATGTAGGTCTCAACAGCCCCAGGGTTTCCACCAAATGGAGGCCCCCTCACAGTTCCAAATGAGGCAGATGCTCCAGTGATGGGAGACACGTTTCTCACACACATGGGACATGGATGTCCTCAAAACTCCAAATCAGGCAACCAAATGACACACAGTCATAAAGAAAATCCATTAGCATACCCGCATCGGGCCGATCAAGACAAGTCCTAGCTGCGCATTGACTCTCGTCAAAAGCACAACAAATAAGCACAATCCCATTCACACCCCTGCAGAGCCACAGAGGGGCCATGAACAACTCCCTGACTACCTCAAGTATACTATGTTAGAACTGAAGCAGCATTGGCAAAAAGCATAAGTAAACGCCCAAAGGAACCTACACAAAGAAGCCCAAATGTAGTCCAGAAAACAAGAAGTTTCAAGAAAAAGTGTGTAACCAAATCACTGATCTCCATTAGGGAGAACCTCATCACACACCACGAGCAGAGACCATAGAGACATGCACATAACAGCGGAAACATTGTCATTGCCCACAAAGCCTCTAAAGATCATGACACTTCACAATGGACGATGCATGTGCAGGTTAAAAGGATACCCCTGCACCGATAAATAAAACATGCACACACATACACACACATACATTTAAAGGAAGCAGTCCACAAAGTAAAGTACTCTCCCATGCCATAGTGATGGGGGGACCAAAGTATACACAAAATAACCCTAACCTCACCCTTCCCTAAAAGTACTGCCACCTCCTTCCAGTACTCCAGTAAAAATGTTTTGTGCATAGTGAATCTACAGAATATACCCCTAAAAAGGAGGCACATACATTTCCATAAAACTGTATATTGAGGTGTGTTTTTTCCAAGCTAACCTACAACACACAGCTCTTATCCAAAAACATCTGCAATCGAGCCGCATGTACACCATTATTACAGCAGCCTGCCACCCCCTCAGCTGAAACTCCCAAAAGGACTTCAAAGAGGCCTAATTGGTCAAGAACACAGAGTGCAAGTTGCGTTACAGACACATTTCTTTACTCTTTATTGCACTGCACCAAACCAAGACATACTAGGGCAGCCAGATGACAGATATCTCCCATGGAGACCATCCCAAGACTTACACATTTTTTCAAAGTTATGTATTTATGTATTGTTGTACACTCTTTGTCTTGGGGTTCTCTTCCGCCCCTCTTAAGCCAGAAATCTGCCTAGTTTCATGGATATGACCTCGACATTCTTGCAGCGCTTGTGTAGGGACCTCTCCTACCTCACTTACACTGAACCAAATGCTGGCATTCCTCACACACTACACAGCACACTCCTATACAACACATAGTATCAGCAGATGACCACAGTGGGCACCCAAACCATGATCAGGTCATGTTACATATGTTTGCTAATAACCCATGCTATAGGTGCAGACAGGCTTTGCTTATTCCAAGAGATGGCACCCGGAAAAACAAAATGTCTCATCTACCTGTACCTATGTAGGATTAGGGCCAAGATACAACCCCATAGAGTGGAACCTCATAAAGCAGTAGTAAACACAACACGATATGAGACCAACCCCACAGCACTATACCCTTTTACTGAATATAGCAACATTCAAACTGAGCTAGACGGGATGCACAGAAGGGGCACTATAAGGAAGGAGACTGTTTGGCCCTAAGACTTCGTAGAAAAGACGTTCTTAGAGGGAGCAAATCCACTGCACCAGACACAAATACATCTGCTCCCACCTCCATTTATAGCTCCAGGGTAGCCCTTAATGTATTTGGGGCAGCCTTTCTTATTGACAAATGGAACCCTGATATGAAATTCCAGTGTAGGTACATTCACCTCTAAGATGCTAGGAGAAATCAGTGACACAGGAGGGGGGTCAAGCACCAGCACAGATACCCCATGCCAGGAAATCTGGGATACCGAGATATACAGGAACACATGGTTGGAAGGGAAGGGGCAACCCCTAATTGTATGCAAACTTACACTGTAGTCTTTGTGTTTCAGAGGCACAGGAACAATACCACATGGTACCAATGTACTGTAAGGCGATACTGCACATACCACACCTGAAATGGGGCACCTTCATGTTGATGGATTACCACTGGCAATGAGAAGTTGCCTATGCACAGCCCGACCCCAAACGGCGGGGTCGCTGCACCCTCAAGACCATAAACCCCCTGGTCATCGCTGGAGAAGATCTGTCTGAGTTGTTCCAATATCCCCTACAGAGTAAAACAACTCTGTCGCATCAGGCTAAAAAGACAAACTGTTGACTATTTTGGCTGGGCTCAGTACAAGGTAATTCCAGAAGAATTCAGACTGTTATCTGACTCTCAGGTGAATGCAAAAGGGGCCATACCTTTCTTTACCAGGTGGGAACTACTGAGGATGATTAACAACACTGATCTCAGCCTAAATTCTATCAGGGAAGAACTAAGAGCCATCTTCCTCATGGTAATGCAACATCGGTATGTGTTGGGCTTGATGACCATGATGGAGGGTAGGATGTGTTTCAAGATTGGTAATTCCTGTTGCACGTTTATTCCTGAAAACGATGATCTCAAAAACTGAACTTTCGCTGTTGCCATCCAAGCACTTCATCATCTATGAGCTGACATGAAGAAGGAGGGAGGTGCTCCTGAGCAGGACTGGTTTCAGAGTATTTTTTTCCTGGCTCACCCTGTGGGTAATCAAATTGTACATGTCACTGCTTACGGTTCTCATTTTTGTGCTACTATTCTATGGTTTCCTATAAGTAGGGGTTTCCTGCTGTAAAAACGCAGTCCTCAAATTAGGTAGTATGCAAATAGCTAGAGAAAAGATAGCAGACACAACAGAAACACACCCTGCCTCGAATAATGTGACTGTCAGGACGTATGAGAAAACTGATGTTGTTGAAAATTCAACCAGAGGGGGGAATGTTAATATCAGTAAATGTGATGTCAATGTACGCTATACACTTAACAATGTAAATACCAGTAAATGCGATGTCGATGTCGGCCATATCTTATGTACGAATAACACTGTCAATACTGGTAAATACAATGTCGATGTATGCCATGACAAATTTATGCATAATCATGAGAATGTAGGTAAATGCAATATCAATGACCTTCATGTTATATGTAGACATAATTAAAAAATGTTATCTCTGTTTTCGAATCCACCCGAGCTGACCTTCCCATCAACCCCGAGTCAGAGATACGTGGTCAGACAAGCCCTGCGACCCAAACCTAAGCCTACAGATTGATAGGTCACAGTTGGGGTTACATTTAGCCCAAAGACAAAGGCACGAACAAGGACAACGCAGATCGATCCCACAGATAGGCAGCTACACCACAAAAGGTCCGAGGAGATTGGTCCTAATAAAACACGTTTGGCCGAAGGGGCGCGTGTTCCCAAATTAAGTCAGATGCCACATTTAGTTAGGAACACTCAGTCAATCAGAACACAGCATGCACACTACAAGCAGTGATCACATGCTCCCCAAGCCGGACATTTGGATACATACACACTGGCCCACATTGGGTCTCCGCAAAGTCGAGAGCCACCTGTGCCCCTTTATCGGGTGGTTGAATTTATGGATCATGACTAGGGGTGGGTGTTACGCAAAGCTCTGCGAAATGGTACAAAATCTCCACGATCACGCAAAAGTTCTGCGAACACGTGGAATTGATTGTTCCGCCCGTTCGCGATGCTTTTTCCCTGTTCGCGAACGCTGTTTGCGTGCTTGTGGAGAAATATCTTGCGAACACGCATTTTGAAAGCACGAACAACAACAAATTCCACGAAGCCACGGATTGTGGAATTTTTGGCAATTACACGTTCTCCGCGGAACACGAAATTACCCAAATCCCGCGAGCAGAACGGAATTTACTGCCCAGGCCTATTCATGACTAGGCCCAGATGTATGTGCTCTACATGAATAAGTAATCGGTTTATTGTACTTTAAGAACTGTATATAATGTCGGCCAAAACATCTGCACATCGAGACAGTCTTTAGGCACACCTCTGTTGCTGCTCTCCCAGCTGCTGTCTTTAATTAAACCAACATGTTTCTGCTTTGCCAAACGCCTCTTGTCTTTTCATTTTTTCAAGGTAAATTCATATCCGAGCAACATCTCATATGTCCTGACCTAAGAGGTTCACCCATCACTCACCTCACTTCAACCAATGGAACCCACATCTATGCCCAGGAGGCCATCAATGATGAGTTCAGCAAATACCATGAGGTCCTTTATTGCCACCTGGAGTCATTGCCAGAGGGCTGAAAGAATGGGTTTCTGGACCGTTTGCATCTCACAAAATTGCCACAGGGTGCCCAGCGGACGACTGGGGGTCTGGTTACAGTACAGGAATGCCAAGCAGCCACTAAAGATAAGGCCATTGGTAATACTCTGGGCCTGATGGACTACCAGCAGAATTTTACTTCACATTCATGGGATCCCTAGCCCCTAAACTGGAAACATTGTACACGGATGCTATGAAAGTGGGACGACTACTGGACTGCACCAGGATTGCAACTGTAATCCTCATTCCCAAAACGAGTGGATCGGGCGCTCCTCCATCTGCATTTCACCCATTTCCATGTTAAACATAGATTTTAAAGTCCTCAGTAAAATACTTGTAAGTAGATTACTCCCCTGTATACCAGACCTGGTCCATAGAGACTAAAACGGTTTCATACCAAATCATAGCACCTCCATTAACCTTCGAAGACTGTACTATATTCTGGAAGTGCAGTCCATGCCAGAAGTATTAATTATATCAGTAGACCTGGAGAAAAATGATGTTGTTGAAAATTGAACCAGAGGGGGGGAATGTTAATAGCAGTGAATGTGATGTCAATGTACGCTATACACTTAACAATGTAAATACCAGTAAATACGATGTTGATGTCGGCCATAATATATGTACGAATAACAAATTCATTGTATATATGTTGGGATTTTCCATTGAAAGTCATGCACAAGATTGGGCTGGGCAAAGGCTGGATTAAATGGGTCACCCTCCATTATAAAGAGTCGACAGCCATAGTAAAGACTGGATCCACAGTTTGCTCCACCTATATCTTATTTAGAGGGACCAAACAGGACTGCCCACTAGCTACCCTGCTCTTCACTTTGCCCATTGAGCCTTTGGCGGGTTTGTTCCACAGTGAGGGTAGTGGTAATGGTAAAACACTAGAAGGCCACTAACATATTATCTCCCTTTACGTGGATGCTCTTCTTTTGTATCTCTTGAACGGGTCTGTTGGAGCACATAGTACCATCCAGCTCCTTGAGGAATATGGGACCTTATCGGCTTTGAGAGTTAATCAAACCAAAACATGTGTAATCCCGTGCACTTCAGGGACACCTCAACCACCTGATCTCCCATTGGGCTTAATATGGTCACACACAACCTTCACGTACTTGGGTTTTATGAAATACCACAGCCTCAATGACCTAAAAGAGGGAAAACTGTGGGGAGCGATTTGTTCACTCAGAGTATGTGTCACCATTTGGAGACCTTTGTGGCTCTCCTTGCTGGCTCCAGTAGCGGTTTCCAAGATAGTAATGCTCCGTCATTTGTTGTATTTTATTACTAATCTCCCAAATAGAATCTCTGTGGCATGGTTCAAACAATTAGATACCCTTTTGCGTAACTTGATTTGGAATGGAGGTCTCCACTGGGTATATCTGAAGGTCCTGAGGCACCCACTGGACGATGGTAGACTAGGGGCTCCAGACTTCGAACTGTAGTATCTGGCATCACAACTACAGTGGGTGGCTAGATGGCTTGATGAAACCCACAGACATGTATTAGACCTGCTGGGCCTGGCTACGCGAAAAGATAACTATTCCATAGCCCAGTGTCCTGCTATGGATGGCCCTATTATGTTGGCACCTGTTAGAAATGGGGGTCTCTAGTTGGCAGAGGTAGGTACCTTTGTCCAAATGAGGACCCCTGCTTCTAGTCAGGGTATGGGGGATACACACCTTAGATAACCCCTGCTCACCCCCTGGGTAGCTTGCACGAGCAGACAGACTTATCCCAAAGGCAATGTGTAAAGTATTTGTACTAAAAGCACACAGTAATAGAGTGTTAACACCACAAATGGACAACACACCAGTTTAGGAAAAATAAAGTATCTTTATCTAAACTCAACAAAACAAAAATCCAACATACATGTAATAAGAATATGACTTTAAGAAGGTTTCAAACAACTTGGTCCATTGAAAACTATGGCTGTGTAATTTCTCACAAAGTACCTGTAGATGCGTCAAAATTCACTATGCCACACAGCTGCTGGGATGAGAAGCATTGAGAAACAAAGAGATGCGTCAGCCCCTGAGACAATGGGGAGGCGATGCAACAGTTCTGTTGCACGCAGGAGAAGGGATGATTCAAATCTGGTCTGTAGGGGGAAGTGATGCGTCGACTCCAAGAGGGGTATGGTCCGCGAGTGATGTATCGGGAAAACTTGCCACACAGGTACGATGTGTGGAAATCCAGGATGTATCGGCGATCGATGCGGCGGTGACAAGAGGCGCTGCATCGGTTTCTTCAGCGGCGATCCCTCAATGTGTCGGTTCTTGCAGCGGCAACAGGCGCTGCGTTGGTTCAGCAGTGGAAACGGCAATGTGTGGAGATTCTTCTTGCACAGAGGCGCTGCATCAGAAAAACAGCCACAAGAAGAGCGATGCATCGATATCTTCAGCTCTTTAGGTTTCTTCCAGCTCCCAGCAGCAAGCACAACCTCCAGAGGCTCAGAACTGGAACAGGCACCTCCTGGTAGGTCAGAACTCTCAGTAGCAGAGTTCAGGGGAGCTGGGGTGAAGTCTTTGTGTCCCTGTGACTTCAGACAGGAAGCAGCAAACACAGGCCCTTGGAGATCTTCTTCAGGCAGGTTCAAAGCAAAGTTCCAGTCTTTGTCTTTTGCTTGGCAGAAACAGCAACTGCAGGCCAACCCCACACAGCACACAGCAAAGGGGTAGTGCTCCTCCTCACAGCTCTTCAGCTCTTCTCCTTGGCAAAGGTTGCTCTTGAGTCCAGAAGTGATCTAAAGTTCTGGGGTTTTAGGTCTAATACTTATACCCCAAAATGTCGTTGTTCTCTTTGTGCAAGGGTCTCTAAGCCCAGTCCAAACCAGTTCTGTCCTTATTGGTGCAGCATGACCACAGGGGGTGGAGACAGTATTGTGCAAGGGAGATAGGCCCTATTCAGGTGCAAAGAAATCTCCTCCCACTAATCTAAATTGAGGCACGCCTCAACCCCCACCCCCCCCCCCCCCAGTGGCTGTCTACAGTGAATGCACATCCCCAGCCCCTGTCACTCTAAAACAAGACAGTCAATACACAAATGGGCAGAGGCACACAGAATGGTTAAACAAGAAAATGCCTACCTTCTAAAAGAGGCATATTCAAACACACAATGTTATGATTATTATATCAGTGCTGCAGGCCCACCAGCTTCATGGAGGGCTTCCTCATACCACTGGAGTACTTAAAGGAACAATACTCCCTGCCCCGAGATCCGTTCTTGAACTACGAGACTCTGCACAACATATAGTGATGTGGCTCTACAGTGCATTAAATGTGATGGGGAGGAAACCATTACTGATCCTTAGAACTAGATGGGCCAAGATTTTGGGCCATGAAATCGCAGATGAGGAATGGAATAGGATATTAGCATACCATAAATAGAATTCCTGCAATACGAGGTTAAAATACATCCAATTCAATCATCCACACATGACGTATCTCACCCTACATAGATTGCAGGTTATATATGGTGTGGAACCCCGGGAGTGCCCACGTTGTCAGTTACCCGATGCAGACTTTTGCCATGTGACATGGGGATGCCACACACTATAGGCTTTCTGGTCCGCAGTTCTTCACCAACTCCAGGACACACTAGGGTGAACTCTTCCTTGTACAGTGCTAATTTGCCTCTTTGTGGGGGTTCGCCAAACCCAAGGCACATAGATTAGGCTATAGATTTATAGATCTGGCACTAGCCTTAGCCACATGTAGAATAGCACTGACATGGAAAATGGGGAAGGGGCCGATGTTGGAGACCTGAATAAGAGATGTTACAACATGGGCTGAAGCAGAGGAAAGAGCCCTTAGTCAGGAGGATGCCGGGGGGGGGGTGGAGAGATGGCACCTAATGGCCAAACCATGGGCAGAGGTTTTGCAGAGCCAGTAGGAGACGCAGACTCAGAACAGGGTGAGCCAGACGGATATGAGGAGGGAGCCTAGGTATATGCCCCGGACAGTGAGATTAGGGAGGAGAATTATGGAGGTGAATAGACAATACTGAGGTCAAATTAGTCCACACTACACTATTTCATTGGCAAGCCCCACACAGATCATCACGCGGTTTGCGCTCCGCTGCCCTCTATCTTCCCTTAGACACAGTCCCTGCTACTCGGACCATTACGTGATTCAAATACTACATTAACCCCTGCCAGACTACAATGCTCACATAATGTCCCTACAGACCAAAGTCCACCACACTTGAGACGTAGTTGTTAGGTTTTATATTTAATTGTTTGCTTTATCTTGTTATAATTTCTCCCGTTTTTCTCATTCCCACTGGCATTAACTCAGTCATCTGAGATCTAAGATATTATGGGACACCGAGTGCACATCTGAGTCCAGCGACTCAATTTCTCCGATAACTATGTAAGCCAGGCTCAGCATGTACCACTGTATGTGCTTTTCACCTAAATGCCCAAAAAACATATCTTTAAAAAGAAAAGGTATTATTCTGTGATACAATATTTACATTGAAAAATAAATCACATTTGTGTAGAAAAGTGTAATACATATACATAACGTTTTGTAATTTTTAATGCATAATAATAAACACTAAACCTTTTTCTTTAGAAGGGATTCTTGTCTCCTGTTGGAGAACAACACATCAATAAATCCAGTCTGTAGATTTTCATCGAAATACTGTATGAATGCCCTCTTTTCCTGTTCTGATAAAGTATACATTCTACCAAATGAAACAGTAGCATCAGGAATTAAATCGGAGTAAAACATAAACACATCCTGAAACCCAAGAAAGCACTCAGGAATGAGTGACATTGTTGCTAAAGGAATAACCCATGAGACCAATAGGGCTGTAAATAATGAGAAGCACACAACTCTGAAGACAAAATCAATACTCTGGTGGTTCAATTAATATAAGGGTTATGACGACTAGGCCATGAAATTCCTAAAATAATAGGGTGATGAGGAGAGGCTATCAAATTAAAAGAACACATTTCTATACGTTTGTCTATAGACAAGTGTAGTGGAAAGGTTCTTGCAATTACTGGACCAGTACTTAAAGAAGACCCAGCTATTGCTTAAAATGTATCCAGAACTACTGTAAACTGATGATAATGAGCCCAGGTCTTGTCCATAAATAATGTTGTGGCTCCACAATCTACCATGATGGAAATCCCAAGACTGGAAATATCTAGACCAGGACAGAGTACCCTGTTGCACTAGTAAGGAAGTATTGACTGGGGACACATGGCTAATGCTATTGACTATTGATGGTAGTAATGAATTACAAGTACCCATACTCACCCCCTTCCTAGAGACAGGTATCAAAGTTCCCTGTCTGCAGAGCACATTGGACAAGTAGGTACAACATGACCCTTCTGACAAAAATATAAACAGAGACCCTGGTCCCTACTTTGCTTTCATTTTTCCCCAAACAAAGATCCTCGGCTCAAATGCAACCTCACTGCTTAAGTCTTTTGTCATTTTCAGAGCTTACTTCGTGGTGGTAGCAGCTGAAGGTAGCAACGAGGTATTAGGGCATCTGAAAGGATGGAAGTTCAACTGAGGAAGGTGTTGCAACGCTTCCTGAGTTGCACTTGAGAATGCAGCTCAAGTGAAAGTCTTGAAAACTGCATTACTAGCTGATATCATGAGGTTCACGACAATTGAAACAAAATGCAGTGTTTTGGGAGGCAGGCATAATTAGAGCATCACTAAAGCCTCTGAGAAACACATTGTCAGTGTGGGTCAGGAGACTCTGAAACAGGTCCGTAAAATTAGAGTCAAATTAATTTTTTATTGTCTTTCAAAATTGCAGAAAACCCTCCACATCACCCTGCTAGCCGCGATGCCACTTTAATACCAATTTGCTGGAAAGAGGATTGACACACGGCTAATGTGAAAAATTACCAAATTGTGCAAAGTTTTTATTACTTAGGTGGTGCAATCTTATGTAGGACGATTAGTGGAATATCTATAGTGTGTGTGGAGTTTTACACTTTTACTATGTTTAGGTCCTAGAACAGTTTTCTCCTACAGACTGAATATATTTCCTTGCAAGTGCAAGTTGGAGCTGAAATAGATGTGACACCTTCTTGTGAGTTAACTTTGAAAGCATTATCCTTACGACTTTGAACCTGGCTGAGTTACAGCCCTCTATTTTCTCCTTCAATTCCTTAAAGGAGTGACAAAAGTCACCAATTTCATATGAAACCCTACCCAGGGGTAGCAATCATACTGTTTAAAGAAATACGGAAAGTTTGTAAAAGAACTGAGGGGCATATCAACAAGGGCTTTATCTCTGCTTTTTTGGCTTTAAAAGCAAAAAAAGCAGAGATAAAACTAGCACCCTATCAACAACAGGGTGCTAACATGAAAATTTGCATGTTAGCACCCTTTTACTCTACGCTTCCCCTTGCATCTCTAATGAGATGCAAAGGGGGCGTTCCAGAGTAAAATAATAGGAGAAATGTCGCTAAGCGACATTTCTCCTATTATCAAGAATATCCCTAACCCTGTTAGAGACAAAAAAAACAGCGCTAACCGTGGTTAACGCTGCTTTTTTACGTCTGGTATTTTTCTGACTTAGCCATGATATCCTATGGAAGGAGGATATCATGGCTAAGTTTGCCTGTCCCTATCAACAAGGTAACGAGAGATTATCGCTGGGTTTCCAGCGATAATCTCACGTTAGCCTGTTAGCGTGAGGATTTTTATCGCTATTGAGATAAGCGTTGCTAATAGCACGCTATCTCAGCGATAAAAATTCACGCTAGCCGGCGATAATTATCCTAGCGCTAAATGTTCTTTGCGATAATTATCGCCGGTTTTTGTTGATATGCCCCTACATTTGTACATCACTATTGTAAAAACGTCCAAGCCAATAGACATTTGAGTCATGAGAAATAAAAATAACGCATGTGGCAATGGACGAAAACTTGACAGTGCTGAATTGTGTGACAGAAAGAATATGTCAAGGTCTCATGGGCGAAGGATGTACTAGCTGTTGGCAAGCATACCACGGAGAAAACTGTCTGTGAACGAGTGCAGGATGCTAAGGAAGCATCACGAGCTTCCATTACAATATGTATTATTTTATTTAATGTGAAGTTTTATGTAGCACAAACTCGACCCGATGGTATTGGCGCACTTTACATCACCACCAGTTAAATGACACATGGTCATGGTCATTTTATTTAAAGGCACGTGGCAATTAAGAGGTAGATGTATGAAAGATCTGATTTGCATGTTCTTAATTACAATTTATTTTATTTTCAAATCGCAATTAGGACATCACAAATCAGAATGTACGTAAGATTAGTGGCCATATTTGGGACTCCCAAGTAGTTGCGCCTTTAATTTTACAAATGCAATTTGTGATTACCAAACTAGTGAACACTGTCACAAATTGCAAGCGAGACCGCAAATACCGAAAAGCACTTGTTTGTTCTGGGTAATGACCTCAAAAGAAGGAAGTGCTTCTCTGGACAGCAGTCAGAAAGCAAGTAGTGCACAGATCCGTGCGCAAACAGCGATTTCGAGCAGCAAGCCACATATTTCAACAACTGCAATTTTCAACCAAGAAGCAGGGAAGGAATCTGAAGGCAGAAGAAGAAAACATAAAATTCTCAGGAAAAGAAGTTGAGATTTTGACTGAGGAGTGCTGCAACATCAATGACCGCCAGTTCAGAAAATCCTCCATGGCTGTCCCAGAGTCACAGAAAAAAAAAATGGCAAGAACTGCAGCAGAAAATAAATGCTGTAGGAGTAACGCAGTGCTCCATAAAAGAAATAAGGTAAAGGTGGTATGACAAACTAAGGAGAAGGTTGCGACTCGGCAGAGTGAGTCCCGGGCAACAGGAGTTAAACTAAAAATGTCTTGCATGTTCATTGAGGAAGTAACATTATACAGGGATTTTAGTAAAAACACCATCATAGTGCATTATGGAACATGCAGCCATTAATTCACTCACTGTTGTCAGTTTTCTAATGGTATTAAACAAATAATAGCATATCATAGGAAGTGCTTTTCACTCCTACCAAAATGAATTGTAAGTCCATTCTTTAAACAGATCAACCTGAGGAAGTCAATGATGGCACAAATTTGGATGGACAGGCTGACCCACACATGGAGGTAGAAGAGCACGTTGAAATAGACAGTCAGTCAACCACACTTCATGGCCACTGTAGTAGTGCTTCATACTCCTCACTGCCACCATCATTCACATGAAAATGATGTCTAACAGGCTCATAGTCCAATTCTGCAGCCAGTTGTGAGGCCACGACAGCAGCTCGTCCTAGTACATGCTCACTCTGAGTGCCATGAGGCATTTCAGGTCAACCAAATATCGTTGTTACAAGTTGCAGCAGAAAATATCCAATTGTTTAGTGGGTTGGAGAGTTTCATGTCTGCAACATAACCAATTAAAAATTGTTCACAAACAAACTGCAGCACATGCAGCAGTGTATTTCATTAGGATTCAATAATGTTTCCAATCAATTGACTGAAAATCAAGAAAAGAGGGACACTAAATTGGACAGGCTCCCCAATGCCTTTTCAGAAGTTATACCTAAAAATGGCAGAGCATAATGTTATGTTATTTATTTTTATGACGTGCACAGATACTCTTAAGAGTCTCCCCACGTGAGCCTTGAGGAGTAGCGGGAGGCTTTTCAAACAAAAAGAAATGTTTTCAGATTTTTCTTGAAAAGTGTGGGGTCCTGGATGCTACGAAGAGCAAACGGTAATAAATTCCAGGTCAGGGCAGCTTTCACAGCAAGGGAGCTACCACCCAACCTTTGCCGTTTGAAGTGGAAACCTGGGCCAGCAGTTGTGAAGTAGAGTGCAGTTGTCACGAAGGAGTATAAAAAGAGAACCGCTTTCGTAGATAGATTTGGCCTGAGCCATGTAGAGCGCGATGTGCAATGACAAAGGATTAAAATTTAACCCGTTGTGCCACGGGAAGCCAGTATAGTGTGCGCAGTTGTAGTCTCATTCTGCTTCTGATAGGGATATTGAGGAGAAGCCTGGCCGCAGCATTTTGAACTACCTGAAGCTTGTTGAGAAGATAGCCGGGGATACCAGCATACAGGGTGTTGGCATAGTCTAACCGGGATAAAATCAGGGCACAGATGACCGTTTCATTAGCTGTCTTCGCAAGAAGAGGAAGAAATTTCCTGACGGTTTTAAGTACCCCAAAACAAGCTTTTTGATCTGAGTGGAGAACTAAAGTGTTAGATCTGGGGGTCTCTAGTTGGCAGGGTAGGTACCACTGTCCAAGTAGGGACCCTTGCTTCTAGTCAGGGAAAGGGGGATACACTGTTAAGATAACCCCTGCTCACCCTCTAGGTAGCTTGGCCTGAGCAGTCTAGGCTATCAAAGGCAATGTGTAAAGTATTTGTACCAACACTCACAGTAACACAGTGAAAACACCACAGATTTACTCCACACCAGTTTTAGAAAAATAAGGTATCTTTACTAAAAACTTTACAAGACCAAATATTACAGACAAACCAACATATAATTCCAAAAGGTTACTTCAAAGATAGTTCAAGAGTTTGCAGAAAGTACTCCAGGATGTAAAAGTCAGTGTCCTGCACAATGCGACTCTCAATGCACAAAATGCGACACTCTCGTGCCCAACAGTACCTGTAGTTGCGATAAGGTTCCCAAAAGCTATCACAAGGAAGATGGCAAAGGCGATGCGATACTCCTGAGATCCTGGGGAGGCTTTGCAGCAGCCCTGCTTCACGCAGCAGAGGTGGATGCGCCGGCTCCGATCTGTAAGGGGAGGATGCGATGACTTTGGCCTTCGTTGCGTAGGTTTCTTAGGGGGAAGCTTCACGCACAGGTTCGATGTGACACTCTTCGATGCGGTGCGATGCGTGGTGCAGCGTTGCCTTCCGGCGCCGCAACTCTCGATGCGCCACGGAACGGGACTCTGCGTCGACGCACGCAGCGACTGGAGACTTTCACGCACCGGCAGTGGTGCGGTTCGCAAACTGGTTCTGCGACGACCCTCGCAATGCCAGGAATCTTCACGCTTCGGGACGATGCTCGACGCACTCGGCGATGCGGGGACCCTGCGTGTTGCGATGGTGCCGCGATGAAATTTTCCACGCACTCTCGTTCTTGCGACACGCAATCGGATGATGCGTTGGGTACCAGTCACTCTTGTTCACGCTTCTGCTTCCCAGCTCCCAAATACAGCAAAACGACCTCCTGAGGCCCTAAGACTGGGCAAGCACTCCAAGGCAGGTCAGAACTCTCTCAGCAGAGTTCCAGGGGAGCTGGTGGTGAAGTCCTTTTGTTCCTGGGACTTCTTAACAGGGAGCCAGCTCTTCTCAGGCCCTTGGAGATCAGAATCAAAAGAAGGGGACACAGCAAAGTCCTTCCCCTCTCCTTGGCAGCAAAGCAAAACAGCAAGCAGGCAGTCTTCTCCTCTTCAGTCCTTTTCAGCTTTCTCCTTGGCAGAGGTTCCACCACTCTAGTCATGGCTGGGGAGTTACACGCCAAAGACTAGAGTGGTGGTTTCTGCCTGGCTTTGGCGCAAGCCCTAGCCAACCAGAAATCCCATTTCTAACATAAAGGTTCTCCTCAAACCAAACCCCCAGATTCTTCGCAGGTTTCTCCATTGAGGCCAAGATAGCGAACTCAGATGGTCAGAGCGTTTCTCTGAACTGAGGGGGAAACTTTTCATAAAGGAGTATTTCTGATTTCTCTTCCTTACCCTTAAGTTGAGCAGAGGCCAGCCAATGAAAGACTGTGGTCAGACAATTTTTTGCAGAGGAGAGGGAGCCCTCATTTTTTCCCCATGTGAACAGGAGCTGAGTGTCGTCAGCATAAGCAATAGTTTTTGCCCCCACATTCTCAGCTAGTTGGACCAAAGGAGTAAGGTAAATGTTAAAAAGAAGGGGGCTAAGGGGAGACCGCGGTGAGACACCTGTAGCCACTATCTGAGGAGATGAAGAAGATGGAGGGAGCCAAACCTGTTGCATCCGCCCCTTCCAAAAAGGACTTAAGCCAGCCCAAAGCCGTGCCAGATACGCCAATCTCAGCAAGTCGAGTGAGCGGCAGGGAGTGCGGAACAGTGTTGAACGCCGCCTATAGGTCAAGCAAAATCAAAGCTGCCTTCCTGCCGGCGTTCAGACACTCCCGGATGGCCTCAGAAATTTCCACTCAGTTCTATAGGAAGCACTGAACGCCGAATGGGCCGGATGTAAAAGGCCTGGGTATTCGACGAACTCTGTAAGCTGTTTAATCACCACCTTTTCACACAGTTTTGCCACACTCGGCAGACGGGAAATAGGACGGTAATTCACTGGGCTCAAAGGGTCAAGTGATGACTTTTTCAGTAAAGGTAGAATCTTAGCCTGCTTCCAGCCTGCCGTGACAAGAGCCTTCTGAAGAGACATATTAATAATGCTGTTAATTTCAGGGTTAACATTCTCTGCAACGGCTGCCAGAAGTCTGGCTGTGCAGGGGTCTGAGGGGGAGCCTGATTTCAAGCCCTTCAAAATCTGAAGTGAGCTAGACAGGTCGATGAGCGTGAAGGCAGTCAGGGAGTGAGTGGGAGTAGCCAGTGGAGCCCCAAAATGTAGGGGCCCAGATGTAACCATGCAACAGGAAGTGAAAGAGGCCTGGATAGTAAAAACGTTGTCTATGAAAAAGCTTGAGAGATTCTCGCACCAAGAGTCTGAGGATGGGAGGGTACTCAATTGGGCCGTGGGTGCCAGGAAACTCTGCACGATGGAGAAAATGTCCTTCATATTGTTCCTGGCCAGGTCAATGCGGGCCGAATAGTAAAGGCTTTTAGCATGGGCTATAGAAGAGTAATACATTTTTTGTTTTTTCCTGAGCATGTACTTGACCAAAGGACAGAATTCCCTACGCCGCCAATCTCGTTCTAATTTCTTATACTCCCGTTTTAGTGCTTTCAGGTCCAGCATAAACCATGGTTTCGATGGCGACTCCCTAGAAAGTCTATGTGGAGATTCAACGGCATAGAGAAAGAAATTCTGCAGCACGAATGGATGGGTTAACCCATGCAATCGGTAGATTGGCATCTGCAACTTCAAATGTATCAAGGCGTACAGTAAGTCTCTACGTGGAAATGGGGCACTTTAGTGGTGACATCTCAAGAGGCTTAGGGCACATTACCTCTGAAGTTGAAGCACTACAAACTGCCCATACAGCTAGTGGGTGACCTGTTGAACCTCGAAATAGCAAGGAAATCCTGAGTGTCAGCAGACTCTCTGCAAAAACTGCATGTTCACTACAAAGCAGTAGCAACCATACTCCTGGTGCGCAGCATGTGGCCACAACCCATTGGGATGCAACAGGAGGAAGAAGTAGTCAAGGTCACAGTACGGGAAGTACCAATAATCATGTATCTTTTTTTTTTGTTGGTGATGTAACTGATATCGGATTTGGCCATTGTGTACCATTTCCATGTTAATGTTAATATTTGACTAAAAACTAACAATAAAGGTTAGTTTAGTTAGAAGCAGCAAACAAACTTTGTACATTTACTTTATTTGTACTATCACATATGGCTTACCTTGAACAGTCATTGTTGTCAATGCAGTCCCATTGCCATCTCCTCTCCACTGCTCTACTCTCATCTGTTGTCTGATGGACAGGTGGCTCAGGATCTTCCTCTTAATCCGAGTCCGACACAGTGATGTGTTGCCCTCTCCAGGTTGCAATATAATATAGAAAGCCTCTTGCAGGCGGTTTCCGGAGCATATTGTAAGGCACCATCATTTTTATAAAGGCAGTAGAAACGAGCTTTCACTAATCCAAAGGTCCTCTCAATCACACCCCTGGTGCAACAATGTACTGTGTTGTATCACATTTAATTTTGGGTTGTGAGGGATAGGTATGGGGTCAAAACCCATAGACGTAGTGCTTAGGCACTATCACCTAAAATACAAAACGTAATGTGAGGTTTATTTCATTTTGCATGTGATAGGCTCAAACATATGTTTTATAATATTTAATATATGTACCTAACAAATATCTATCAACTCAACTCTTTCCAGCTGTCTGTATATTCCACCGTGCCTAAACATGAAGGAGTCATGGGTGCTTCCTGAGTATTTTAACACAATATCAATTATTAAATAGTTTTCAGCACACACCACTTGAATGTTTAGGAAATGTGTTTTTTCCTGTCCCTAAACAAATATTCAAGTTGTGAGGGAGGATAAATAGGAGCGTGTTCCATCTATACACCCTATTACATGGAAATGTTGCAACCCTGTAAACGTGTGATTTAGTGGATTTAATTTCATTTCCTGTGCATTCCTGGATAGATATATGTAAGGGTTGATATAGATAAACCTGGCATTTAAAAATCTGCGAGAAAAAAAAGGTGAAACTGCACTTTGAGAAACACCACCAGCAACAGCAATCACACCTTGGTAACTCACTGAGGCCAAGAGGTGTAAACAGCACAACACTTGAAAATAGGTGGGCATAGAATTGCTGGGCGGAGTATTGCTCTCTATGTTTGTATTTAAAAGTGCAATTATCTCTAATATTGTAGTACTACTAAGCCTGTATTTGTCACAAATCTCTTCCTCAGTGTGTTGGAAAATGGTCAGTTAGATTCTAAAAATCCTCTCTTGTCTCCTCCTCCTCCTCTACTGAGCAGCATGTAGCCCAAACCTCCTTGCGATCACATACAATGCAGTTGTTGTTGAAACCCCTGGTGCATTCTGGGACAGCTTTTATAGTTTGTACACAGTCATTACCTGAAATGAAATGATGGAAAATTGCATGTGCAAACGGGCCTTTTTGAGACTAGTTGTTAATTGTGACAGCCTTCAACATACGGTTTGTGGGTCGCAGTTATAAATTCTATAATTGTGAATCGCAAAATTCAACAGCATCTCGAAAAACAAATTGCAACTGACTTTCGTACATTGAAAAACCCACCTTTTGGAGTTGCAAGTTCATTTGCGAACGATTTGCGATTCACAAATGCTTCATACATGTAGCCCTAATTGATTTGCCAAGAAACACGGGATGGAGAGTCGACCACGTGACTCAAATGTGGTTCTCCAGTGCTGTAGTCGGTAGCTCTGGTCAGAACAGCGCATCCTCTGCTTCGGGGACACTGTTAAGGATAATTTAAAGATCTTATCTGATGTTAGTATAAAGAGCATCCGACAGAGGAAGAGGAAACCTGAGCTGAAACGCCAGACAGTCTCTGGAGCTACTGGCATTGTACATTTCAGTGGTGAAACACAGAGAGAGGCTTATTGAAAAGAGGGAGGGTTTTATTTGTTTTCTTTTTTATAAATTAGTAATGTATTTTTTTCTAAAATTGTGGAAGCTATGTTCATATTAGTAGTGGGTAATGCAGCAAATGTCATATAAATAAATAATTGTATGTGAATTATGTAGTAGGATTCAGGGCCTAAGATGTGGAAGTGAGGTTGAAAAGCAAAACTGGCTTCGAGAGGTAGCAGAGGCTTTTACTCAGGAGACTGTGTACATGAAGCCATCAGTCGCAGCAGCTAAGTAAACATGACTCCTGCAGGGCAGGGACCAAGTCGTAAACTCGCGTGTTTCAGAGGAGCGGCGCCCTAATAGGTCGATACTTGCCACACCAGCCATCTTATCCATTCTCTATGTGTCTTCTGATTTTCTACCTCTATCTTCATTCCCTTCGATAATTTAGTGATATTTAGAAAAGGTGCAGAACATCAGATCAAGTAGCTCCGAAAACAATAGATAAGTAAAAGACCAGTGACAGGGATTATCTATGAAATATTAAAATCTCAATCACTGTGCATTGAATTATATGACGGGATCGTGGCCTGGTGTACTTTGACATCAAAATGCACGAACACCATTGAATAAGCAGGGATTAACTAACTTGTGTATTTTTATTGAATGTGTGAGTTTCACTGTAAAGTCATTGTAAAGCTCATGACCATTTATTTCCATACTAGACGTGGAAGACAGACGTTTTCTCTCTCTGGAGCTTATGGTTGGCGCCTCTCTGATCACTGAAAACCAAGCTGGGCACTGAAAGTGATGGATTTAGCCCTTTTTAGAGAAGAAAGGTGTGTTAACTAATGTCTTGGCACGTGGAATTTATGGGGATAGGAGTGTTGCAGGGCACATATAAAAATGCAGGGCTTTCTCACCAGTACAGTAATGAAAGAAATTGTCCTGCGGCATTGTCCCGCCAGCCTGGAAGAAGGCAATGGTCGTTCCCCTACTAAAAAAACCAGGCCTTGACCCAGAGATACATGCTAACTATAGGCCCATTTCTCTCCTGCCCAGTTTGGCTAAGATCGTCGAGAAGCACGTCCACTCTGTGCTTTCTTCCTTCCTTGAAGACCATGGGTTACTCCACTCCACCCAATCTGGCTTCCGCTCCAACTTGAGCACTGAGACCGCTCTTTTGGAAGTTAATGAAGCCATTAAGGAAGTTCTCGACACAGGCGGAAGAGCAATGCTGGTGATGTTGGATCTGTCGGCGGCCTTCGACACCGTCCCGCATGAGGCCCTCTTGAGAAGACTTCACGAGATCGGTCTCAGAGGGACGGTGTTGAGCTGGCTGAGATCTTACCTAGCGGGTCGTCGACAAGTGGTCTGGGCCCCCCCGTACTCCGCCGAGGTGCCGCCTATGGATGTCGGAGTCCCACAAGGGTCGGTGCTGAGCCCGACCCTTTTTAACATCTTCATGACTCCATTGGCGGTACTGGCGGAGTCGATGGGTGCCCAGATCATATCATACGCTGACGACACCCAGCTCCTCTTCACCTGCAAGAAGGGCATGGAGTTCGATGGGGAGAGCATCCGTGGTTGCCTTGGGGCTGTCTTCAACTGGTTTCAGCGGAGCAGCCTCAAGTGCAACCCTGATAAATCCGAGGTGCTCTTCTTCGGCTGTCAGGCAGAACCGCCCTGGCAGGAATGGTGGCCGGTTTGCATGTCCCCCCCTTCCTCTTCCTCTTTGGTCGCTAAAAACCTTGGGGTCAAAATCGATAACACCCTGGCTTTGAAAACACAGATCACAGGTCTCACGGGTACCTGTTTTGGTCTGCTAAAAATGATGCGTAAATTCCTTCCTTTGCTTCCTTTAGCCCACAGGAAGCTGACAGTACAAGCTCTGATTTGTTCCCGGCTTGATTATTCCAATGTCCTCTACCTGGGTTTGCCGGATTATCTCTTGCACAAACTCCAGGTTGTACATAATTCTGCGGCAAGAGCCATCTTCGGCCTACCCCGGCAAGCCAGATCATCTGAGTTGCTTTCCTCCCTTCACTGGCTTCCGATCAAGAAGCGAATCACATTCAAAGCTCTTACACTGGCCCATAAGGCACTCCATTTGGTGGGGGCCTCCTACATTCAGAAACGGCTTTCTTTCTACAAACCCACCAGATCTCTCCGGTCGGAAAATCTTGGCCTGGCAATGGTGCCTCCCATTAGGAAAGTCAGAATAGGTGGACGTTCCTTTAAATATCTCGCCCCCAAACTATGGAACTCCCTTCCTGTGGATCTCCGCCGCATTCCCAACCTGTTTGCCTTTAGAAAGGCCTTGAAAACCTGGCTTTTTAATCAGTAATTCTGTTATGTGTCTGTTGTCTTTTCTCTTTTTCTCAGTAATGGGTCAGAAAGCGCCGGGACACTCCTTGGAGTAGCCGTGCGCTATATAAGTCACCCATTAACATAACATAACATAACAAAGTTGGGCAATCTGAGTGCATGGTAAGGGAATGGCTACTCATGGTTGGGAAATGGTAATTGCTAAGTTATTATTGATGTTTATGGATGTAAATTAAGTGCTGATGGTTGACGCATGACTGTAATTGAATGTACAGTTGTGGTTATGGCATGGCTAATCGGTATTTGGATATGTCTGTTGTTGGCTTGAAAAAGGCTGTTGAAGCTAAGTCTCTGCCGAATCAGTGTGTGGATGTTTCTCATGTACCTAATGCCTGTGTGATAGACAGTGCTTCCTAGAGAAAAGGGCACTCTTTGGTTCTCCAACACCATGGGACTTCTGTACACATTTGGCAGAGGTTTCCTAAAAGGACACACACACTTGGGGGGGGAATGATTACTTGTGTGAACTACCCAAGACAGGGGCACACCTATCGATAGCACAGCGATGTCTCAAAGCCCTGACCTCGAGTGCCAAGTATGACCCTGCTTAACTGACTGTTGTAATAGCATGGTGAAAATCACTCCCGCAATAGGAAATCATTGGTGGACCTAGGAATGTGAGAGTCCAGGAGACTACAACCACTGCATGTCAGAAAAGATGGATTTGTGACTCACCGTGTATTGATTTGATGATAATGTGCTGATCAGATAAAATATGTCTCACGTCTCATCTATCTGCATGCTACGAGCCTGATGAAATATAATTCTCCAAAAAAGCACTGGTAAGGGACTTCTGCCCATAAGTGTAGCTTCTACAGGTTGATTCTCCCCCAGAGGCAAATGGGCCAGAAAGTTTTTCACCAACTGGAATCCTCCAGCACTAGGGGCCCGATTCACAGAACTAACTTAAGACAAAATCCTAAATTTACTACTTTTGGTATTCACAGAAGTTAGGATTTTGTCTTAAGTTTGTCTTAAGACAAACTTAAGACAGACTTAAGACAGACTTAAGACAAACTTAAGTCTGTCTTAAGTCTGTCTTAAGTTTGTCTTAAGTTTGTCTTAAGTCTGTCTTAAGTCTGTCTTAAGTTTGTCTTAAGTCAAAAGACAAAATCCTAAATTCTGTGAATACCAAAAGTAGTAAGTTTAGGATTTTGTCTTAAGTTAGTTCTGTGAATCGGCCCCTCTGCCTTTTGTCTCCGTTTCTTATGCTTCACTCTTTCAATCTCTCTTGTTTCTGTTTTCATCTTTAAGTTACACCGTTTCAACCTCACCTTGGCCTAAGTCTCATGTTTATTTGCCTCATTCATTTTGTTCCTTCTTGCTCTTTAAATGTCTAAATCTTAAGAGTTAAGTTTCCTGTTTGAGCAGACCATGCTCCTCTCCAGAGTTTCAGTTCTTTACACCCAGTTTTTGATTAAAAATACCTGCGCCACGTTGAGACAAGAAAAGATTCACAAATGAAATACAAATGAAGTTTATGGGGCCAATTCACAAACTCTTTCCCAGCGATATGACTTGAAACATTAGTCATATTTGCTTTTGTAAATCCATGAGCCACAAAATAAGAAATGTCTGAGTCATATATGAGCCTGAGAAATCTACAAGTGTTTCAATAATCAAAGGTATAAATAAATTGTGTATACACTAAATCCCCCTAATCTAATTGGATAGAAGTAACCCTTCTCAGGATAGAGGCAGTAGAAAGGTCACGGAAGTGCCTTGTGGATGTGATGCGTGCTCACACATTCTAAAATATTTTGAAATGTATTTCCTTGACTTTTATGCTTATCTACCAGAACGGACTTGGGAAAAGTTATGCAGAAAGTGTGGGAAAGTGCACCAGCGCTACCCGATGCCGCAGTGTATGTGCCAAGGAAGGCTATGAAAAGAAATCTGTTTTATACTAGGAAAGAAAGAAATGAATCAAAAATAGAAACTATATACTGCTGCCATTTTCTAACCCAGCACATCCAGAAAATAGTAAATTTTATAGGTTCAGGGCAAATACGTCAATAAACCTCTGCAGTCAGAAATTCGTGCCCAGTAGGCTAAAGCATAAAGTATGAAGACAGTGAGGGACCCTACCAGCAGCCGACACATGGACCTGAATGAATGAATGAATATAAGCCTTATAAAGCGCAAACTTTGCCCGAAGACATCAAGGGGCTGCAGAAAGGGCCATCAGACGGAAATATACGTAGAGCTCATACTGGAGGACTGGGATAGAGCCAGGTCTTCAGAACCTTGCGGAAGAGAGAGTGAGACACTTGTGCAGAAATTGAAGGGGGGAGGAAATTCCAGATCCTAGCAGCGGCAACGGAGGAGGCGCTGCCCCCCCACATGACTCTCTTAAACCTGGGAACTACTAACAGATTTTTACTGGCAGATCTTAGCTGCTTGGTAGGGACATATCGTCTAAGAAACCCTTTAATGCCTTCTGAAACTAGACTGTAAAAAGCCTTATGAGTAGTCAAAGAGCCTTAAACAGAATCTCTGGTTTGGAGGGAGCCAGTGCAGCTCACTGACAGAAGCCGAGACAGAATGGGTTTAGGAAGGTCCATCACCAGCCTGGTCGTGGCATTCTGCACCAGCTGCAGATGATGGACAAGCCCTTTGTTAATATCCAAATTAAGGGCATTACAATAGTCCAGTCTAGATAACACCAGGGCAATAACTGCCTGCTTTCGAGAGGCGAAAGAAAGAAATTGAGAAATTTTCCTGAGAATCCTGATAATCCCAGAGCAGGTGGACACAGTTCTGTTAACCTGGGGGCCTAGGAAGAGAGAATTGTCCACTATAACACCAATATTTTTCCTTGGAACGCAGGGCAAGGGCAGGGGCAGGGGCCAAGTGTGTCAGGCCACCAGGCATTGGACCAAATATGCTGTTGGTTTCCAAAGATCAAAACCTCTGTTTTGTCCCCGTTAAGTCTGAGATAGTTCTCCACCATCCAAGAGGAAACTGCCTGCAATGCAGTTTTTAAAATTGATGGCAGAGGCCTCTATGCTGTTGGTGATATACACCATAATTTGGGTGTCATCAGCATAGGACAGCACCTCGAATCCAAAGGATCAAACGACCCTGGCCAGAGGGGCAACATAAATGTTAAAGAGAGTAAGACTCAAAGAGGAGCCCTGAGGGAATCCACAAAACAAATGGTTAGGGGCCGAGTAATATTGATCAATTTTTACTATTTGTGCCCAATCATTAAGAAATGAAGTGAGCAGTTTAAGGGCACCATCCTCAAACCCCATTTCCTTAAGCCAATCCACCAATCTCAGGGGGATATTGTGTCGAAGGCTGCCGTAATGTCAAGAAGAAACTATCAACTTGGATAATAGACTGGCTGCTAATATACCTGAATCCTTACCTATCATAACTCCATAAGAAAACCATACTGTTAAACCTGCCATCCTTGGTGTGGTTTTCCCCTAACTTTTTGCCTTCCGACATCTTGTTTTTGCTGACTTCGTTTTTGCTGGCCTTAGCACTCTGCACACCTTACCACTGCTAGCCATTGCTAATGTGCTTTTCATCTCCCCTTAAAACATGGTAAGATCGGTTTGTAGCCAATTGGCATATTTAATTTTCTTGTAAGTTCCTAGTAAAATGGCACTACCTATGCCCAGGGTCTGTATATGAAATGCTAATAGTGGACCTTCAAAAGGGACAAAGGATGGACAGAATGCCGAGCAATGCATTCACCCCAGTCACAAAGTTCTGGGTTTAATCCATTGTTCTTTTGCTCAGCACTAGGCCTGGGCCAAAATTCCGTTCCGTTCGCGGAAATTGCGATAATTTGGCATTTTTGCGTTCCGCGGAAAGCGCAAAAATGTCCAAATTACCGCATTCCGCAGCTTAGCGATAATTTGTTTCTTGCTCGCGCTGTAAAATAATACATTCTCACGTGCGTGCGATTGCCTTACCTGAATCCCCGCGTTCGCCGACAAGTTTTCCCGATCCGGTCGCGTTCTCCACAAAATGTTGGATTGTTGGTAGCCATTTGCGCTGTCTCGCGACAGTTTGCGCCCGCAGTAACGTCATGCGTCGCGCGATTACGTCTTTCTTCTCGCGATCATGCACCGCGAGACAAGAGAAAACAAGATGGCCGTGCCCGCGAGCAACCGCATGGGTAAGTTGGCGAGCCGCGACCACGCAGAAAATACCGCGAACGGGCGGGAAAATAACTTCCGCATCTTCGCAATATTTCCGCGTGTGGCGGAGATTTTTTACATTTTCACGATAATTTGCGAAAGTTAATTTCACAAATTCCGCCCACCCCTACTCAACACGCCACGTTATGTTATGTTAAAATGATTTCTAAAGCGCGCGATTACCCGAAGGTGTCCTGGCGCTAGTTACTTCTCTTAATACTGGGCCCGGGGCATGGAAAGTTATTTATCAAAAAGCCAGGTCTTTAAACCCTTTCCAAAAATTAACAGATTAGTGGCATTTCTCAAATGAAATGGAAGCCCATTCCAGGCCGCACAGGGTGAAGCTTCTGCCACCCCAGTGGGCTTTTTTAGATGAAGGGACAACGACCAGTTTCGCTTCTGAAGATCGGAGCATTGGTTTATACCATTAGAATTGCCGTCTGAAATGGTCAGGTCCCCATCCTTGCAGTGCTTTAAAAACAATACATAGCGATTTAACCTGTACCCGGTTCCTCACTGGGAGCCAGTGCAGTTTTTTATCTCATGGGAGATTGGGGAGAATTTAGGAGTACACGTGAGAAGCCTGGCCGCGGCATTCTGGAGCAGCTGAAGCTTGTACAAAAAATGTTGTTGGATGTTCAGGTATAAACTATTGCAGTAGTCCAGCCTCGATAAAAACAGGGCCGTGACTACTGTTTTCCGGCTCTCCAATGGAAGAAGACTCACGACCTTCTTCACTGTTCTTAAAACGTACCCTGTTTTTGAGACTACCGCATTGACCTGGGCTCCCATGGAAAGTTTCTCATCTAACAGCATACCCACATTTTTCACATTTTTACAGGGGATGGGGAGTGACCCAAGTGAGGCTGACCACCATGAGGGGGTCCAGAAATTAGGGTAATTCCCAAACTGAATCACCTCGGTTTTGTCTGAGTTCAGCTTTAAGCAGTTACCTGCCATCCATCTTCCGACTTCTTCCATGCCGGACTGGAAGCGGATGTCTATTCCAGTTTCTTGACCAGGTAATAATGATCACAATTTGCGTGTCGTCTGCATAAGAGGTGATCCCAAACCCATAAGCACTAATAACAGGTGCCAGGGACGAAACATATACATTAAAGAGTGTTAGGCTCAGGGAGGACCCCTGTGGGACACCACATGGCAATGAAAAAGGTTTCGATTGAAACTTCCCCAGAGCTACAATCTGGCCTCTGTCAGAGAGAAATGAATTGAGCAGATCCCAGGCTTTGCCCTTTATACCACATTCTCTGAGACGGTCCATCAGAATCCCATGATGGACCGTGTCAAATGCGGCTGAGAGATCCAGTAGGATCAGGGCTGCCCTACCTCCCTGATCCACTGCTATTCTAATCTCATCTGTAGCCTTAATAAGGGCAGATTCTGTGCTGTGACCCTCTCTAAAACCATGTTGGGAGGAATCTAACACTTGGGCTTCCTTCAAGAAGGTACTGAGTTGTCTATTCATCGCCTTTTCGACCATCTTCGCAGGAAGAGGAAGGCATGAGATCGGCTGAAAATTATTGGGATCGTTAGTGTCAAGGCTGGGGTTTTTTAGAAGAGGTAATATGGAAGCCATCTTCCATTGTTTTAGAAACTGTCCATGTTTAAACATACTTTTAAAAATAGATGTAAGAAATAGAGCAATAGGGACAGGGGCCAGTTTAGTAATTTTTAGTGGGCACAGATCCAAAGGTGAGCCTGATTTGACTCCTGTGAGTAGTTCCAACGTGTCCTGCACAGTCAGTGGTTTAAATTCCTCCATGGCCTGCGAGGAGGGTTTTCAGTGTTCAGGATCAGTCGCCTCAGATGGACCACCCTTGTTTGAGTCACTGAAAGCTGAAAATATGTTTGTCAATTTTGTTCGAAAGAAAGTAGCAATCTCCTTGCAGAGATCAGGGCTAGACTGGATAGTAGTTGGCCTCAAAGTGGCCAGCTTGGAGGCCGTTTGAAAAAGCTCTGTAGGTGAATTCTTGGCCAATTCAATTTGAGTTGAATAATATTTCTGTTTGGCCAACAGAACAGCTTGCTTGTAGATTCGCAAGCTATATTTAAACAATTTCTTCTCTGTATCGAGATATCTTTTCCTCCAATTGTGTTCTAAGTGTTTACAAGTACACTTATGATTTTTTAACTCCTCTGTGTACCATGGGGCCGAAGGATGAGCTCTTTTCGGTCAATAAGTTTACGAGAAGCCAATTCATCGCATGCCTGTGAAAGCCATCTGGTATAGGAGGCCACCACTTCTTCAATTTCTACTGTTATTTGGCCAGCTGTGGAAGTTAGGACTTCCTGCAAAGTCATCGCATCTACTTTGTTGCAAGCTCTGATCTCAATCAGTTCTTTATGACATCTGCTCCTTATCTGTTGGACCTCCACATTGAGGTCAAACAGACCGGCAGCATGATCGGACCAAACCAGGGGTAGTAGACCTACAAATGACGTCCCTGGGTGGTTAGAGAAAATACCATCCTATACCATGCAACCCCAGTTTAGACCCAGCCATATGCAAATCAGTCTTGACCCTACTCCTCATGGAAATGGTCCAGCCTGAAATGCCAAGCCAGTTCCTCCCTGGACCGGAAACAAGCATCTTGGGATCGGTTTTGTGGCATTACCCCATATCAGCCAGGATAGTGGACCTGCAGCACTGAGTGTTTCACCCACTTAAGTAGCACCTTAAACATATCTTATGCCTGCCACTGCAGCCTGTGTGTGAAGTTTTAAACTGACATGTCGACTGGCAAAAGCCCACACTTTCCTTCTTAAAGCATATAAATCACCACTAAGGAAGACCCTGGACAGCCTAGAGGGCAGGGTGCATTGTATTTAAAACAGTTGGACTTGTACTCTACATGTCCTGGTAGTAAAAATCTCTTCAATTCTTTTTCCACTGCTGCAAGGCCTACCTCTCCCATAGAATAACATTAGAATTACTTTATTACATTTTATAAGTGTAATTTCTAAATGGGAATGTTAGACCTGGCACCATTGGTCCCCCCTGCACTTTTTGCCTTTGCCTCCTGTGTTTTTGCTGTATGTTGAACTTTGTTTTGCTGGTCTAGATGCTTGGGGCAATTTGCCACTGCTCTTCAGTGCCAAAGTGCAAGTGCTCCCTTTGTAAATTGTTGGTATGGATTAGTGTTTCCATAATTGGCTATTTGATTTCCTAGTCAGTCCCTAGTACAGTGCACTGTGTGTGCCCGGGGCCTGTAAATTGAAGGCTGATGGTGAGTTTGCAGCACTGATTGTGCCACTCACATAAGCAGCCTGTAAATGTAACTCAGATCTGCCACTGCAGTATCTGTGTGCAGTCCAATACTGCCATTTCGACTTGGCAAGTGCACCCACTTACCAGGTCCTACCCTTCCCTTTTCATCCATGTCAGTCACCCCTAAGGCAGGCCCAAGGTACCCCTGTGGGCAGGGTGCAGTGTATCTGAAGGGTAGGACATGCCCTGGTGTGTGTGGCATGTCCTAATGGTGTAATACTGCCAATTTAATTCTTCACTAATGCAAGTCTAGCTGTCCTCATAGGATTCAATGGGGAGTTTGCTTATAACATCTTATAAGCCTAACTACCTCTGGGAACATGGTAGGAAAATACAGTTTAGTATGGCTGAACCCAGAATGTTAAAATGCATATTTTAATGAGGGTGATTTTTAGATTCTGTGTTTTAAAATACCACTTTTAGAAAGTAGGAATTTTCTTCCTAGCCATCCAATGTGCATCTGCGGGGAAGTGGGTTGACTGTCTGGGTTTGGAGTGTCAGGGGCCTCCTGTCTGCCAAGGAACATGATGGGTCAGTGGACGGTGTAACCCTCTCCCCCACCCTTACTCCTGAATGGCAGAGTGACAGCCGCCAACTGTTAGGACAGTTTGCTGCTTTGTTCTCCCTGACCGCTGGTGTCACTCAGTGGTGTGTCCATGATGTTGGCATCCAGTGTGCCTCTGCTGGGATGTGGATTGACTGCCTGGGTTTGGAGTGTCAGTGGTTGGGGAAGTGCAGTGGCTCCGTAGAGTCGGATGAGTCAGGGCTGGGCTGAATAATCATGGGTCGCATTTAGAGTAGTGGGAGGAGATTTCCTTTCACCTGAATGGGCCTGGTCTGCCTTCCACAATGCTGTCTCCACCTCCTGCCAGGAAGCTGCACCATAGAGGACAGAACAGGTTTTGACAGAGCACAGGGCTTCTCTGCCACCAGAGAACAAAGGATTTTGTAGTATAAATATTGGGGCCCAGACCCCAGAACTTTAGATCACTTCTGGGAATCAAGAGGAACCTTTGCCAAGGAGAAGAGCCAGAGAAGATGAGGAAGAATACTGCCCTTGTGCTGTTTTGCTGTCTTGGGTTGGTCTGCAATGGTTACTTGCTGCCAAGGAAAGGAGAAGGACTTTGCTGAGTACTGTGTCCCCTGCTCGAGGAATATCTACAGGGGCTTGAAATAGAGCTTGTCTCCTGTTCTGAAGTCTCAGAGACACAAATACTTAATTTCTTCTCTCTTTCTGCATCTAGAACTGCCGTTTCAGTTGCAACAGAAGGAAATTGCAACACCGAGCGATGCCGTAACCTGCTCCGAAGCCATGGGCACCCGTCGTGAAGAGCACGATGCACTGCCCCGACTTGCACCATAGGCCCGATGCCTACTGATCCCATGCTGCATCGACTTTGAAGCCATCACCGAGGCCGCTGCCTGCACCGTAGCCGAGGACACCGCTCATGACGTCCACGACGCACCGTCCAGACTCGCACCACAGCCCAGATTTCACCGACACCGGTGCTTCATCAATGCGGAGCCACTACTTGATGTGGGTGACTGCCGAATCCATTGACACCACACCGTCATAAGGAACCACCGCCTCGCCACTACCGCGACATCACCTACCCGACACAGTAAGGAACCGAAGTCTCACCTCCCCTGCTTACCAGAAGGAACCGAGGCTTAACCTCCCCATGGGTCGTAAGGAACTGACGCCACCCAGCGCCAACGAAGTATCACCTCCCCGAGGCCATACACCGTCTTTGCTTTCATCGTTTCCAAGGTACTGTTCTTTGGAGGTCTGCTTGACTCCACTCCTGATGCCGCGCACTTGGCGGTCGGCACCTTACTTTGAAACTTTCATCAGTCACAATGTCGCAATACCTCCAGGTGGAGTTATTTGTTGCTACAAACTTTGAATGAATAACCTATTTTTAAGGCTATCTTGATAACCGTATTTTGGATTTTTGTCGTTTTTGTTCATGTTTGGTTTAGATAAAGATTAATATTTTTTTCTAAACTGGTGTGGTGTCCCTTTGTAGTGTTTTCACTGTATTACTGTATGTGTTCACAAATGCTTTACACACTGCTTCTGAATTAAACCTGTATGCTCGTGCCCAGCTATCAAAGGGGTGAGCAGGGGTTATTTTAGAAGTGTATTCCCCTTACCCTTAGTAGGAAGAAGGACCCCTACGTGGACAAAGGTACCTACCTCTGCCAACTAGAGACCCCATTTTCTAACAGAATAGGTAACTAGTTCATGTTTGGTGTCTCTGGTATCCTAATCTAAATCCTAACGTATGGTGAAATTGGATTTTAAGTTACAATTCTGAAAATGCCACTTTTAGAAAGTTGGAATATTTTTGCCTTGACCATTTGTTGTCTGTCTCTGGGTCACATGACTGGGTGTGGGGGACAGTTGGGCTGTGTGTATTCTTCCTTGAAAGACGTACACAACAGGGGGCTTAGGTGTGACAGGATGGGGCATGACTGGTAGGATGGTAGGGAGGAGCTGGCCCTAGCTCCACTTACAGTTGAATAGGCTGTGTCCTATCACCATATATAGGGTTGCATACTCCTTGTCGTTAGTCTGGAGCCAGGAGGGCAGGGCCCCTGTGCACTTCAAAGGCATGTCTCTTGAAGCTTCTCCACACTTCAAAGGCACAACTTGGTATAAATACAGGACCTCAGACATCACCTCTTCAGTACACTTCTGGACCAGATGGATGCTCTGCCAGGAAAAAGGACTGCAGTGCTGCTACAAGGACTGTCACTCTGCTGGACTGCTGCTCTGAAATAACATCTGCCCTACTGTGCTGAACTGCTGTCTTCAGCCCACTTGCCTTGGTGAGAAGGACTGGACCTGCATCTCTTGAACCCAGAGAGACTACAATGGCTAGTTGACTGGCCTTCTGATCTGAATCCTCAGGGAGAAAACAGTCTTCCAACGAGCTTGCATCTGCACCTGGACTCTGCCATCTATGAGTCTACCCTTCCAAATGATGCCATCCAGCCATAGACCCTTGAAAGTGGACTTAAGGTGCTTCGCAAGTCTGTGGACCCAGTGCAACCAACGCATTTCTACTCTGTTGTGCAGCACAACTGATGCATTGTCTCTGCAATGTGGCCTTTCAGGGTGCAAGGACATTGCATCGCAGCCCACAGCCTCATCGGAACCGCCCCTGCGCGATGCATCACGAACACAGGCCCTCGCATCTCTAGCCTCTCATCGACAGCAGCCTCGACGATGATGCCAGACTTCCCATTGAAAGCCCTGCAGGTTCTTAGGAACCAGCTGGTGCGCAATGCACCCTCTATACAAGACTTTGCATAACAAGCCCTACTTGTCAATAGCATCCTCAGTGATGATGCAAGACCTCGCATCACAGCCTTGCAACTCTTCAGAACTGATGCTGTGCAATGCATCTCTGATGGGGACCTTGTATGGCCTCGGCTGCCCAACGAATCCTCGACGCAAGACTTTGCAACTCTTCACAAACGGGATTTAAAAAAAAATGTTCGGCTGGCCTAACTGGGTCCCTGTATCCGCCTGTGCTCCATCACCGTAGGCCTGAATTAGTATCTTTTTCCCTGTCTCCTGCACCAGATATACACCGTTGGTGCTTTGTGCTTTTTTATGCTATTTTCACTTAAATCTTTAAAACTATATCTCTCCTGTTCTACTGATTGAATATTTGTCATTTTGGTCTTGATTTAGTTATTGAAATGCACTCCATTTATCTAAATTGATGTGGGATCTTTCTGGTGTGTGTGTTTACTTTATTACTGTTTGAAGTAATGTATAAGAACTTTACATATTGACTCCAGGTTGGGCTTTACTGCTCTGTGTCAACTACCAGAAGGTTGAGCACAGGTCAATTTGGGTTTTGCTTGTGCCTCACCCTGGCAAGGATTGTGGTTTCTACTTAAGTAGGGTTTCACACCCCTCAACCAGCAACCTAATTTGTTTACTGATCTAATGAGAAGAGGCAGCCTATTCCATGGTTTAGGAGTCCATAAAGCAAATGAGAAAAAATGATAATGTGCACAAGAGAGACAAGTGACAGGTAGTACAAACTACACAGTAGCACAAAAAGTGTGAGACAGTGGAACAAATGAAAGGGAAAAATAAAAAAAAGCAAAATAAAAAAGTTGAAAAAGGAAGCAAGCAAAGTTGAACAACATATGGCAAGGTAAGAGAAAATAGAAGAGGAACATATACATTGGGAACATATACACAGTCATTTTAAATCTAGAGAATAGGGTTGGGAGATATTTTGTCTGCAAAGTTTAAATGTACATTCTTTGCACTGTACATAGTTTACACATTTCCGTCAACTTTTCAAAACATCTTTTGTGAGTGAAGTTTCTGACACATACTTTTTCAACTATTCATCAAAAAGCCTTTTGTGTGAGAGAATTCTACTACTGAAACTGTTTTTGTTGAAATTAATTTTTTTAATGAATACTATGTTGTCGGATTGTTTTTCTTACAAAATAACATTTCTAACCATTCTGAAATCCAATGCAGCTTGTAGGGTAGTAAGTAGAAAAGCTCTGCAGAGGATAGCTTTGTCACTTCGCTCGTCTCTAAGCAATAGTAGAGTTGTCCACAATTATAACAGGGGATTTTCCTATAGTCTACAAGCCAGAGGGGCGGCTTTCAAGGCCCGAGGAGTTGTTTACCCATCATTAAACGGAGCCAGCAGGAGCGGTATATGCTGTATCCTCTGTGCTACCTTCCTTCAGCTTTCCTTCAGCTCTTGAAATGCCTATATCCTGATGGTCTCTCAAAGGCTTTTCTAATAGCTGTATTTTCAATGCTGTGACTGAGGGAGTGGACAGGAGGGATATGAACATAAAAAGGAAGACATACATTCTCACAGATAAACTAGTGAAATCATGCTGCTTCATTACAAAACAACACGTGGTGGATATGAACCTGTTAAAGGCATATTACATCTGCAGAACTGGTAAAGAGTAAAAGTGAATAGATATAACTGAAAGGTACACAGAAAAAGTGATTTAAAAGAAAAACAGCCGATGTGATAATAAGAGAAAGGGGGAAAATGAGGTACAAATAAACAGAGAGAATTGGATTGGGAGGTTGAACACTAGAGCTGCCAAAAATGTTAAGAAAACAATTGAATGACGGAGAAAAAAACATAAAATAGTGGGAGGGAAAAGAGGTGAAGGAAACAAAAGCGAGTGTGAAGAAATAATTACGCGGAGAAAGACAATAGAGGTTAGAAGTGGAAGAGAGAAAAAGAGATAAGTAGAAGAAATGAGGGAAAAGTACAAAAGAAGCAAAACATGAGAGATACAAAGTGAATTGGGAGAAAGCGAAAGCAGTAAGAGGTACAGATGCAAAGTGCGAGAAGGAGGAGATGGAGGAAGAGAGAACGAAAGGAGGAGAAAAGAAGGGGAAGATGAAATGAAGGCTGAAAGAGAGAGAGTGTTAAGTCTTTCAGCCGTTAGGGTGGTCTTCCCTCAAACATTTTGACTTTCCCACTCCTGTTTTACTGAATTAGTTTTTGTTGGCCTTAGGACACTGTGCACTTTGCCACTGCAAACCAGTGCTAAAAGAAGGGGAAGATGAAATGAAGGCTGAAAGAGAGAGAGTGTTAAGTCTTTCAGCCGTTAGGGTGGTCTTCCCTCAAACATTTTGACTTTTCCACTCCTGTTTTACTGAATTAGTTTTTGTTGGCCTTAGGACACTGTGCACTTTGCCACTGCAAACCAGTGCTAAAGTGATTGTTCTAACTCCCTAAAACATGGTAAAATTGGCTTACATCTAATTGGCATATTTAGTTTACTTATATGTCCCTAGTATTAAGTATACCATACAGTCGGAGCTGGTAAATAAAATTTTACTAGTGGCTTTCAGCACTTATTGTACTACTCGCCTATGTGTCATTGTGACGATTTTTCTGAGCAGGATACATTGCATATTATCTTTTTTTGTGTATTTTACGACCCCCTGCACAAAAAGTTCATCCTGCTGTTACTTAAAAATGGCTATTTTATGCAAGTAAGCCATGCATTATTATTTTTACAAATGCTTTCCTCCCCCATGGTGTGCATCGGGGTTTCCTGTCAGGGGCCCTAAGACTCTGGAAGAAGATGACCCAGTAATAGTTATACAACATTAATTTAAATATGACCAGGGCATTATATGTATCACCTAGCACTTCCTAAGGTGTGATTAAGTTGTCCTTTATTAAGCACTCGTCACTACTGTATTCTATGTTTATTTTGGTACTTGCCGCCTGATTCCTCAAAATGAGTTTTAATTCTATTTTTTAAGTGACTATTTCTAATATACCCAATACTTGTATGATGGGGCCTCTTTTAATGGATATGTGCAATTTCTTTATTTTAATGTACGGATTTTTTTAAATGTTTTAAATCGTTTGTAACTGTTTACTTTTATGGCTTTTATTGGCCAAATTAAGTATTTTGACTCTCACTCTACTCAACTAAGTATCCCCTTAAAACATATCTCAGGCCTGCCATTGCAGCTTGTATGAAGTTTTCACATCCCAATTTAATTTGGCAAAATAAACCCCTTGATAGGGCTAAAACTCCCTTTTTAATACATATAGGTAACCCCTACGGTAGGCCATAAACAGCCCACGGGCAGGGTGCATTTTATTTAAAAAACTCAATATGTACTTTTGAGTTTTACATGTTCTGGTTCTAAAAAACTCACACATTTGTTTTGCACTACCGTGAGGTCCACCAGTGCTATAGGATAAAAGTGGGTTACCTTATTACATTTAATAGGTCATAATGTTTGTTTCGCAGCAGGTAGAAATTGTATGTTTGGTGTCTAAGAATTTGTAAATTAAAATCATCCTTAATACTAAATTTGGATTTTAAGTCACAATTCTTGCCATTTTGTTACCCTAACCATATTGGGCTGCAGGCTGAGTCCATGATTATATGACTGGATATAGTTGGCAGCTGGCCTTTGTGTATTCCTCTCAGACAGTAAGACACATGGGCACTAGCTGTTGGTAGGATGGGCCATCCTCCCAGGTTGGTTTAGGTGGAGCTGTTCCCTGCCCCATTACATTTCAAAGGGGGTACCTCCACACAAACATGAAAGAACTTTGCACGACCCTACTGTCTCCCCAGACCACTTGAAGCCTGGGCAGGGAGGCAGGAAAATCCAATGCTACCTGTGTGGGGGGACCCTGCATGTTTTCTCCACATACAATCTGGCATCAGGTATAAAATAAGGTCGCTCTTGTCCGAAACTTTCAGCCAAAAAATGCTCTGGGAACCAATAGGAGACCAGGATCTACCTGTTTGCCAATCCATCCAAAATGCATTACCGGTCGGCCTGACTTTGTGGCAGCTCTCACTACGTTCTTCTCTGCAACAGCAAATCCTGTTGAGCATCCCCTCGCATACAAGGTATATAAGGCCTAATAGAATCCTCATCGGCTACAGCCTGCAGTTTTGTCCCGCTAGAGATTTTTGACTTCCAAAAATTAGTATATGTCTCGTTGAAGAAATCTTCACCGTTACTTCATCCAGTGCCACCTCAATGATGATGCCTGCCCCTCAGACACTGCCAGATGCCTATGCCCTCAGAACTTTACCTTCTCAGACATTTTTCATCAGAATTTCTTGTAAGTCCGAAGGTAAGCGGAGAGTGGCCCAATCCACCTCGTGCATCCGATTACACAAAAGAATTAAAAGGTCATAACTAATTTTACTGTATTTTTCTAAATTAGTGTGGGTTTTGTTTTGTGTTTTTATTTTATTGCTGTTTGAGTGCTGCATAAATACTTCACACAATGTCTCTAAGTTAAGCCTGACTTTTTGGGCCAAGGTACCAGAGGGTTAAGCATGAGTTAATTTAGTGACTTTTTGTGATTCACGCAGACAAGGTTTGTCGCTGTGGCTTGAGAAGGGTTCACACCCCTCTCAACAAACAAACCCATTCCTCACAGAACTAGATACTCACACATAGATGTAGAATGTTGTACATGTGCTCGGATTTTACAGCAGGCTGCATTATATGCTGCAGTGTCAGAGAAACAGAAAGATTTTCATCACAGGAGAGTGGAATTGGACCACTGTTCATTGTGAGATAATGATGTTTTCGGATCATGGCCTGATGATAGGGCTTAGCTTACTATGGCATTGTGGATATTGTTCTGCTCATGTTCTGCTCTTGTGGCTTTAAAAGCTGGGGCATAGTGACTTACGGCAGGAGCAGTGAAGATTTTGCCTAATTTTGTTGGTTTATGTGGATGAGCAAAGGTACGGAAACTAACCTTTGGAAAGTTCATCCAATACTGAGGCACCCACAATAAAGACCCAGTTTTATTGTTTTACATGCAGAAGCATCACTGATACTGGTTGGGGATAGTGCATTGGAATCTGGGGCAGTTGCATGACAACATATCTAGAAAACAATTTTAACATACACATATATCACCAGAAATTGTTTAGAAACCTATATATCATCAAGCTATACTTAAATAGTAAAGCAGAAATTTTGATGAGAAAAAATATTACAGAAAAAACTAAAATAGAGGTATATTGTAGGCAAAAATAAAGGAATCCATAACATCATTTACACATTAAAGGTAAGGATACATTACAGTCATGAAAATCAAAATATTGAAAACCTGAAAATTGACATAATTTTAAGTAAAAAACGATATGAAATTAAGGGGCCAATTACGATGTCAGTCAGAAAGCCTCTGACCACTAGTTGGAGGCTTTCTGGCTGTGGTCGAAGGCTTTCCAACCAACTCGGATGGTTTGTGGTCCAACTGACCGTTTACGATGTCGGTGGTCGCAACGTAAACCGGCCAGTCATTCCGATTCGGTTCCTACCAGCTCTCGGGTCCTCCTGTTGGTCAGAACCGTACCGTAATCTCCTATGGACGGTGTATCCGTCGTTGGGACTACGATGTCGGTTTCTCACAGCCTTTCTGTGGCAGCCTTTCTGATGTGGAAAGGGTGTCAGAAAGTGACTTTGGGCCCCTAGCAAGGCACCCTTGCCACCGCTGTCTGCAGTTGGTGGTCGAGGGGGTACCTAGGGTACCTGCTGTAAAACCCTGCACTGTGTGGCAGGCACCATGGAGTGTCTGCCACAGGTTGCAGGGTGCAGGGTGCAGGATTTTACATCCCCGCATTTCTCTATAGGAGCCTGTATTACGGCCTTTTTACAGCTGTAACACAAGCTACCATAGAGAACAGTGGGAATCTGACAGAACAGTATTCGGTTGCATCATAATCAGGTGGTCAGAACTGCCGACCTCAGGTCGGTCAATCATGAGTCCGAGACAATATTGGTCGGAGGCAACTCCGAACGACATTGTAATAAGCCCTTATGTATAACGAAAACTACGTTAACATAACAAAAATTTACACATTTATTTTGGCAATATACATGTTCATCCTCTATAAGAAAAAAAAATGAAAAAATGAAAAGAAATAAAGGCACTCGACTGCTGCGGACATGTAGTGGCATACAAGGTTCATTGTGCTCCCCTGCCAGGAAATCTGTGCTGACGGGGCTGATCCAGGGAGCTGGAAAACATACAAATGAGCAACACATAAAAGTGCTAATGGGACGGGTGGTGGCTACCGTCCCCTGCTTGCTGCTGCAGTGACATATGAAGTGTGGATCCTGGTGCGCCCCCTTTAGTCTGTGGATATGGTGAGAGGTGGTTGTGAGGTGGCTGGGAATTAGTGTGCCAGCGCCCTGCAGTGCTAACTGGTGGGGTTTGGCGATGGCCTAACTGTGCCGGCATTTTGCCATTGGAGGCGCACGGATATGAGGGGATCTGGTAAGACCCAAGAACAGTGATGAAGAGATCTACTGATGCCCCTGGCATTTGTGGACTGAACGATTCTTCTCTGCCCTGATTCCCATGAGTTTGACCAGAGGGCCTCACACAATTGAATTGGGCATGTACCCCCACCATGGAGCTTGTGAATGTGCATGTTCTTACTCAGATGAAGGTAGAAGAGCAGAATCTTAGACCATTGCCATTGATCCTGAGTCATTCTTCCTACTGCCTAGTGAGACTGGATGCTTGATTTCCAGTCATAGTCAAGCCAAAGAACTCCAAGACGGTGGGTCCACAAGCTAGTCAGGGGCCTGGACTTCAGTGGACCAGGAAATGGCATTTGTCAATACCGCCATAGAGAAAACCCTGCTTGAATACACGGGCAATTTTGATGAGATCCTCAAGGCCATAACTGATACTAAAATAGCACTGGAACCAAAAATAAACTTATAATGCTGGACTTTGGTCTTCTGAGGGCCAATCCAAAAAACATTAAAGAAAGATTTGAGACCAATGATTCTACCTTGGCGATGTTGTTCCCCTTGTTAATAGATGTACAAGCACAAATAAAGGTGCTTCAGGGAGAAGTGACCGTCCTGAGATTGAAGGCAGATGATGAGGAAGGATGCTCCTGCCAAAATAACATTTGCATGGTAGGTTTGACAGAAAGACTTTTTCTGGAAGTTTGGCTTTCCTTTGCTTTCCTGGGTGGCAAGCAGTCTATTTTTTTCTCAGCTGAGCGAGCTCACAGAATTCCCAATAGGGCCCTTCTTGTCGGTGGCTTCCCCCAGGTCAGAAGCTGCAAGAATGTTTAACTATCAGCACAGGGACCACATTCTGAAGGTAGAATATACTACAGGTCCCTGGTTGTTGGAAAATGGCAAAGTGAATATGTACCTCTACTACACCACTGAGGTTCAGAGAAAGAGGTAATAATGTTTCACAGTCAAGGTGAGACCCCGACAATTTGCATTGCCCTGATGATCTTGGCTAGGCTTAAACTTCTGGTATACAATGAACTCTTTCTCCTGTCAACACCAGTGGAGTTGTGAGCATGGCTGAAGGAGAGAAGATAGGTCGGACCGGTGAAACGAGTGTCAGAAGATGGCTAGACAACTTTCAGAGACAGGAAGAGGCCCTGGCCAGGGTAGGCTTCAAAAGAAAGGGCTCTCTTGGTGAAAGAGGTAGGGGCAGAGTGGAGGTCTTCCATCAGGATCCCTCAGAGTTGAACTAGAGACTGATGATGAACCCGAGGTGGCCATACCTGTGGAGACCAAGATGGAACTAAGGAAAGGCCCTGCACTTACCTCGATGACTTCTGATCTGGCTCTGTGAAAGCAATATCATATACCCTTTTTGGTTTGTGAATAATGAAGGCTCTGTAGAGGAGCGCACAACTTATTGTAATTGGAGGGGCTAGAAGTGTGTAAGGGTAGACGGGCATGGGTTGAGGGGTGGACTGTGTGTTACATAATTATATCATAATTATATCAGGAGCCCAGCATTCCAGTTGGAATCTGTAGGCTTCATTAGTTCCTAATGTGTTTTGGCTGAGTTGACCTCAGCAAATTGGCCCGAGCTTGGGATTTGGAAAGTTTGTTAATGGTCATTCAGGTGAGATGGTACGCTTGGCCCAATACAAGCAATGGTGGGTGACTAAATTGCAGGCGGGAAAGGGAGGGTTTTTGGTTACTGCTTCATAATGGGAGGGGATATAGATAGGAACCTGAATATGTACAATGTCCTGACATGGGATGTTAGAGGTATGGTCACACACGATAAGTGGTACAGTCTACATGCTTATCTAAAACGTGAACGTTCATCCTGCTTGCTTAAAAAACGACACACTTCACACAAAGGGAACTACATGAACTTTAGAGGCGTTTGAGAGGTGTGGTGGTTGGGACTGCATACTCAGGGCCTCATTATGAGTTTGGTGGTCCATGGAACCCTGAACCCGGGGTACAGCTGCTGTATTACAACCATAGCAGTTGGACCTCTTTTACCCCACCAGTGGTGGAGTGGTGTGAGGCCGCAATCTTCTCGGCAGGGCGACTGCAGTCCCACCAAGCATATTACGAGTTTTCTCACTGTCAGCGGTCTCATGCTGGTGATCAGGCAATGAAACTAATGGCAGTGAGGAAACTAAGGGGGCCCTACAGGGCTCACTGGTGCCTCAGACCATGGTGATGCATTCAGGGAAGCATATGGTGTGCCCCTCCTCCTTGCACAGCATGGAATTAACAGTCCATGCCTTGCAGGAACTTGCTTTGAAGTGCCCATTGTGGTGCCTTTTTCAAAGGCACCACCCAGGGATAACCAAAGGGCTGTCCTCTAGACAACGAGGAAGCTCAAAATATGGCGGGCAGCCAGTGGTCGAGTTTGGCGTTGTGGAGCGGTGTCATCCTACCCCGCTAAACTTGTAATCAGGCCCTCAATCTTTATAAGGGGTTTTATGATATGGGTGGTGCCAGGGGTCAATATTAGGGAGGGCAAATATGTGGTGACAAAGTGGGAACTGAAAGGAGGGCATCTAACTTTGGTTGCAATTTATGCTCCTAATGCTAATTAAGCGTAATTTTTGACCACCCTTACACCAGACTTGGTTGAAAGCGTGCAGACTCGCTAAATATGGGATGGTAACTTTAACTGTAAATGAATTGTGAGATGGATAGGTCCACAACACCATTGAGTGAAGCAGATCACTTTTTCCAGACAGCTACAACAATGGACTACTAATAATCATAATAATCATTGACATGTGGAGGGCTATGCGCTGGGATACTTGAGAGTGTTCTTTAGACTCTTTAGGGTACATGCATTAACTACTAGAATAGGCTTGTCCTTTTGTGCCGTAGTACTGACTACTAGGGTGATGGACAGTGAATATCTAGGGCGAACGATCTTTGACCATAATCCCCTTATGTTGTCCCTGGAGTGAGGGAGTCAAAGGGCCACAATTCCAACCTGGCATCTACTGGTGGAAGCCCTCCGTGAGGTGCATTTTCTTACAACCATAGATGAACATATTGATCAGTACTTAATATGGATGAGGGTATGGTGTCAAACTTAAGCACACTGGGAAAAGTATTGGAATTCGGGACGGGGCATTCAGATTTACTAGTTGCACTCCAAACTTAAGCAAATTGGGGAAGTGTTGGACTTTGCGCGGGGAGTCCAATGTTTACGATATTGGGGAAAGTATTAGACTTTGAGGGATAAAATGTATTAATATCACTCCAGATGTAACCACGTTTGAAAAAGCTCTGTAGGTGAATTCTTGGCCAATTCAATTTGAGTTGAATAATATTTCTGTTTGGCCAACAGAACAGCTTGCTTGTAGATTCGCAAGCTATATTTAAACAATTTCTTCTCTGTATCGAGATATCTTTTCCTCCAATTGTGTCCTAAGTGTTTACAAGTACACTTATGATTTTTTAACTCCTCTGTGTACCATGGGGCCGAAGGATGAGCTCTTTTCGGTCAATAAGTTTACGAGAAGCCAATTCATCGCATGCCTGTGAAAGCCATCTGGTATAGGAGGCCACCACTTCTTCAATTTCTACTGTTATTTGGCCAGCTGTGGAAGTTAGGACTTCCTGCAAAGTCATCGCATCTACTTTGTTGCAAGCTCTGATCTCAATCAGTTCTTTATGACATCTGCTCCTTATCTGTTGGACCTCCACATTGAGGTCAAACAGACCGGCAGCATGATCGGACCAAACCAGGGGTAGTAGACCTACAAATGACGTCCCTGGGTGGTTAGAGAAAATACCATCCTATACCATGCAACCCCAGTTTAGACCCAGCCATATGCAAATCAGTCTTGACCCTACTCCTCATGGAAATGGTCCAGCCTGAAATGCCAAGCCAGTTCCTCCCTGGACCGGAAACAAGCATCTTGGGATCGGTTTTGTGGCATTACCCCATATCAGCCAGGATAGTGGACCTGCAGCACTGAGTGTTTCACCCACTTAAGTAGCACCTTAAACATATCTTATGCCTGCCACTGCAGCCTGTGTGTGAAGTTTTAAACTGACATGTCGACTGGCAAAAGCCCACACTTTCCTTCTTAAAGCATATAAATCACCACTAAGGAAGACCCTGGACAGCCTAGAGGGCAGGGTGCATTGTATTTAAAACAGTTGGACTTGTACTCTACATGTCCTGGTAGTAAAAATCTCTTCAATTCTTTTTCCACTGCTGCAAGGCCTACCTCTCCCATAGAATAACATTAGAATTACTTTATTACATTTTATAAGTGTAATTTCTAAATGGGAATGTTAGACCTGGCACCATTGGTCCCCCCTGCACTTTTTGCCTTTGCCTCCTGTGTTTTTGCTGTATGTTGAACTTTGTTTTGCTGGTCTAGATGCTTGGGGCAATTTGCCACTGCTCTTCAGTGCCAAAGTGCAAGTGCTCCCTTTGTAAATTGTTGGTATGGATTAGTGTTTCCATAATTGGCTATTTGATTTCCTAGTCAGTCCCTAGTACAGTGCACCGTGTGTGCCCGGGGCCTGTAAATTGAAGGCTGATGGTGGGTTTGCAGCACTGATTGTGCCACTCACATAAGCAGCCTGTAAATGTAACTCAGATCTGCCACTGCAGTATCTGTGTGCAGTCCAATACTGCCATTTCGACTTGGCAAGTGCACCCACTTACCAGGTCCTACCCTTCCCTTTTCATCCATGTCAGTCACCCCTAAGGCAGGCCCAAGGTACCCCTGTGGGCAGGGTGCAGTGTATCTGAAGGGTAGGACATGCCCTGGTGTGTGTGGCATGTCCTAATGGTGTAATACTGCCAATTTAATTCTTCACTAATGCAAGTCTAGCTGTCCTCATAGGATTCAATGGGGAGTTTGCTTATAACATCTTATAAGCCTAACTACCTCTGGGAACATGGTAGGAAAATACAGTTTAGTATGGCTGAACCCAGAATGTTAAAATGCATATTTTAATGAGGGTGATTTTTAGATTCTGTGTTTGAAAATACCACTTTTAGAAAGTAGGAATTTTCTTCCTAGCCATCCAATGTGCATCTGCGGGGAAGTGGGTTGACTGTCTGGGTTTGGAGTGTCAGGGGCCTTCTGTCTGCCAAGGAACATGATGGGTCAGTGGACGGTGTAACCCTCTCCCCCACCCTTACTCCTGAATGGCAGAGTGACAGCCGCCAACTGTTAGGACAGTTTGCTGCTTTGTTCTCCCTGACCGCTGGTGTCACTCAGTGGTGTGTCCATGATGTTGGCATCCAGTGTGCCTCTGCTGGGATGTGGATTGACTGCCTGGGTTTGGAGTGTCAGTGGTTGGGGAAGTGCAGTGGCTCCGTAGAGTCGGATGAGTCAGGGCTGGGCTGAATAATCATGGGTCGCATTTAGAGTAGTGGGAGGAGATTTCCTTTCACCTGAATGGGCCTGGTCTGCCTTCCACAATGCTGTCTCCACCTCCTGCCAGGAAGCTGCACCATAGAGGACAGAACAGGTTTTGACAGAGCACAGGGCTTCTCTGCCACCAGAGAACAAAGGATTTTGTAGTATAAATATTGGGGCCCAGACCCCAGAACTTTAGATCACTTCTGGGAATCAAGAGGAACCTTTGCCAAGGAGAAGAGCCAGAGAAGATGAGGAAGAATACTGCCCTTGTGCTGTTTTGCTGTCTTGGGTTGGTCTGCAATGGTTACTTGCTGCCAAGGAAAGGAGAAGGACTTTGCTGAGTACTGTGTCCCCTGCTCGAGGAATATCTACAGGGGCTTGAAATAGAGCTTGTCTCCTGTTCTGAAGTCTCAGAGACACAAATACTTAATTTCTTCTCTCTTTCTGCATCTAGAACTGCCGTTTCAGTTGCAACAGAAGGAAATTGCAACACCGAGCGATGCCGTAACCTGCTCCGAAGCCATGGGCACCCGTCGTGAAGAGCACGATGCACTGCCCCGACTTGCACCATAGGCCCGATGCCTACTGATCCCATGCTGCATCGACTTTGAAGCCATCACCGAGGCCGCTGCCTGCACCGTAGCCGAGGACACCGCTCATGACGTCCACGACGCACCGTCCAGACTCGCACCACAGCCCAGATTTCACCGACACCGGTGCTTCATCAATGCGGAGCCACTACTTGATGTGGGTGACTGCCGAATCCATTGACACCACACCGTCATAAGGAACCACCGCCTCGCCACTACCGCGACATCACCTACCCGACACAGTAAGGAACCGAAGTCTCACCTCCCCTGCTTACCAGAAGGAACCGAGGCTTAACCTCCCCATGGGTCGTAAGGAACTGACGCCACCCAGCGCCAACGAAGTATCACCTCCCCGAGGCCATACACCGTCTTTGCTTTCATCGTTTCCAAGGTACTGTTCTTTGGAGGTCTGCTTGACTCCACTCCTGATGCCGCGCACTTGGCGGTCGGCACCTTACTTTGAAACTTTCATCAGTCACAATGTCGCAATACCTCCAGGTGGAGTTATTTGTTGCTACAAACTTTGAATGAATAACCTATTTTTAAGGCTATCTTGATAACCGTATTTTGGATTTTTGTCGTTTTTGTTCATGTTTGGTTTAGATAAAGATTAATATTTTTTTCTAAACTGGTGTGGTGTCCCTTTGTAGTGTTTTCACTGTATTACTGTATGTGTTCACAAATGCTTTACACACTGCTTCTGAATTAAACCTGTATGCTCGTGCCCAGCTATCAAAGGGGTGAGCAGGGGTTATTTTAGAAGTGTATCCCCCTTACCCTTAGTAGGAAGAAGGACCCCTACGTGGACAAAGGTACCTACCTCTGCCAACTAGAGACCCCATTTTCTAACAGAATAGGTAACTAGTTCATGTTTGGTGTCTCTGGTATCCTAATCTAAATCCTAACGTATGGTGAAATTGGATTTTAAGTTACAATTCTGAAAATGCCACTTTTAGAAAGTTGGAATATTTTTGCCTTGACCATTTGTTGTCTGTCTCTGGGTCACATGACTGGGTGTGGGGGACAGTTGGGCTGTGTGTATTCTTCCTTGAAAGACGTACACAACAGGGGGCTTAGGTGTGACAGGATGGGGCATGACTGGTAGGATGGTAGGGAGGAGCTGGCCCTAGCTCCACTTACAGTTGAATAGGCTGTGTCCTATCACCATATATAGGGTTGCATACTCCTTGTCGTTAGTCTGGAGCCAGGAGGGCAGGGCCCCTGTGCACTTCAAAGGCATGTCTCTTGAAGCTTCTCCACACTTCAAAGGCACAACTTGGTATAAATACAGGACCTCAGACATCACCTCTTCAGTACACTTCTGGACCAGATGGATGCTCTGCCAGGAAAAAGGACTGCAGTGCTGCTACAAGGACTGTCACTCTGCTGGACTGCTGCTCTGAAATAACATCTGCCCTACTGTGCTGAACTGCTGTCTTCAGCCCACTTGCCTTGGTGAGAAGGACTGGACCTGCATCTCTTGAACCCAGAGAGACTACAATGGCTAGTTGACTGGCCTTCTGATCTGAATCCTCAGGGAGAAAACAGTCTTCCAACGAGCTTGCATCTGCACCTGGACTCTGCCATCTATGAGTCTACCCTTCCAAATGATGCCATCCAGCCATAGACCCTTGAAAGTGGACTTAAGGTGCTTCGCAAGTCTGTGGACCCAGTGCAACCAACGCATTTCTACTCTGTTGTGCAGCACAACTGATGCATTGTCTCTGCAATGTGGCCTTTCAGGGTGCAAGGACATTGCATCGCAGCCCACAGCCTCATCGGAACCGCCCCTGCGCGATGCATCACGAACACAGGCCCTCGCATCTCTAGCCTCTCATCGACAGCAGCCTCGACGATGATGCCAGACTTCCCATTGAAAGCCCTGCAGGTTCTTAGGAACCAGCTGGTGCGCAATGCACCCTCTATACAAGACTTTGCATAACAAGCCCTACTTGTCAATAGCATCCTCAGTGATGATGCAAGACCTCGCATCACAGCCTTGCAACTCTTCAGAACTGATGCTGTGCAATGCATCTCTGATGGGGACCTTGTATGGCCTCGGCTGCCCAACGAATCCTCGACGCAAGACTTTGCAACTCTTCACAAACGGGATTTAAAAAAAAATGTTCGGCTGGCCTAACTGGGTCCCTGTATCCGCCTGTGCTCCATCACCGTAGGCCTGAATTAGTATCTTTTTCCCTGTCTCCTGCACCAGATATACACCGTTGGTGCTTTGTGCTTTTTTATGCTATTTTCACTTAAATCTTTAAAACTATATCTCTCCTGTTCTACTGATTGAATATTTGTCATTTTGGTCTTGATTTAGTTATTGAAATGCACTCCATTTATCTAAATTGATGTGGGATCTTTCTGGTGTGTGTGTTTACTTTATTACTGTTTGAAGTAATGTATAAGAACTTTACATATTGACTCCAGGTTGGGCTTTACTGCTCTGTGTCAACTACCAGAAGGTTGAGCACAGGTCAATTTGGGTTTTGCTTGTGCCTCACCCTGGCAAGGATTGTGGTTTCTACTTAAGTAGGGTTTCACACCCCTCAACCAGCAACCTAATTTGTTTACTGATCTAATGAGAAGAGGCAGCCTATTCCATGGTTTAGGAGTCCATAAAGCAAATGAGAAAAAATGATAATGTGCACAAGAGAGACAAGTGACAGGTAGTACAAACTACACAGTAGCACAAAAAGTGTGAGACAGTGGAACAAATGAAAGGGAAAAATAAAAAAAAGCAAAATCAAAAAGTTGAAAAAGGAAGCAAGCAAAGTTGAACAACATATGGCAAGGTAAGAGAAAATAGAAGAGGAACATATACATTGGGAACATATACACAGTCATTTTAAATCTAGAGAATAGGGTTGGGAGATATTTTGTCTGCAAAGTTTAAATGTACATTCTTTGCACTGTACATAGTTTACACATTTCCGTCAACTTTTCAAAACATCTTTTGTGAGTGAAGTTTCTGACACATACTTTTTCAACTATTCATCAAAAAGCCTTTTGTGTGAGAGAATTCTACTACTGAAACTGTTTTTGTTGAAATTAATTTTTTTAATGAATACTATGTTGTCGGATTGTTTTTCTTACAAAATAAAATTTCTAACCATTCTGAAATCCAATGCAGCTTGTAGGGTAGTAAGTAGAAAAGCTCTGCAGAGGATAGCTTTGTCACTTCGCTCGTCTCTAAGCAATAGTAGAGTTGTCCACAATTATAACAGGGGATTTTCCTATAGTCTACAAGCCAGAGGGGCGGCTTTCAAGGCCCGAGGAGTTGTTTACCCATCATTAAACGGAGCCAGCAGGAGCGGTATATGCTGTATCCTCTGTGCTACCTTCCTTCAGCTTTCCTTCAGCTCTTGAAATGCCTATATCCTGATGGTCTCTCAAAGGCTTTTCTAATAGCTGTATTTTCAATGCTGTGACTGAGGGAGTGGACAGGAGGGATATGAACATAAAAAGGAAGACATACATTCTCACAGATAAACTAGTGAAATCATGCTGCTTCATTACAAAACAACACGTGGTGGATATGAACCTGTTAAAGGCATATTACATCTGCAGAACTGGTAAAGAGTAAAAGTGAATAGATATAACTGAAAGGTACACAGAAAAAGTGATTTAAAAGAAAAACAGCCGATGTGATAATAAGAGAAAGGGGGAAAATGAGGTACAAATAAACAGAGAGAATTGGATTGGGAGGTTGAACACTAGAGCTGCCAAAAATGTTAAGAAAACAATTGAATGACGGAGAAAAAAACATAAAATAGTGGGAGGGAAAAGAGGTGAAGGAAACAAAAGCGAGTGTGAAGAAATAATTACGTGGAGAAAGACAATAGAGGTTAGAAGTGGAAGAGAGAAAAAGAGATAAGTAGAAGAAATGAGGGAAAAGTACAAAAGAAGCAAAACATGGGAGATACAAAGTGAATTGGGAGAAAGCGAAAGCAGTAAGAGGTACAGATGCAAAGTGCGAGAAGGAGGAGATGGAGGAAGAGAGAACGAAAGGAGGAGAAAAGAAGGGGAAGATGAAATGAAGGCTGAAAGAGAGAGAGTGTTAAGTCTTTCAGCCGTTAGGGTGGTCTTCCCTCAAACATTTTGACTTTCCCACTCCTGTTTTACTGAATTAGTTTTTGTTGGCCTTAGGACACTGTGCACTTTGCCACTGCAAACCAGTGCTAAAAGAAGGGGAAGATGAAATGAAGGCTGAAAGAGAGAGAGTGTTAAGTCTTTCAGCCGTTAGGGTGGTCTTCCCTCAAACATTTTGACTTTTCCACTCCTGTTTTACTGAATTAGTTTTTGTTGGCCTTAGGACACTGTGCACTTTGCCACTGCAAACCAGTGCTAAAGTGATTGTTCTAACTCCCTAAAACATGGTAAAATTGGCTTACATCTAATTGGCATATTTAGTTTACTTATATGTCCCTAGTATTAAGTATACCATACAGTCGGAGCTGGTAAATAAAATTTTACTAGTGGCTTTCAGCACTTATTGTACTACTCGCCTATGTGTCATTGTGACGATTTTTCTGAGCAGGATACATTGCATATTATCTTTTTTTGTGTATTTTACGACCCCCTGCACAAAAAGTTCATCCTGCTGTTACTTAAAAATGGCTATTTTATGCAAGTAAGCCATGCATTATTATTTTTACAAATGCTTTCCTCCCCCATGGTGTGCATCGGGGTTTCCTGTCAGGGGCCCTAAGACTCTGGAAGAAGATGACCCAGTAATAGTTATACAACATTAATTTAAATATGACCAGGGCATTATATGTATCACCTAGCACTTCCTAAGGTGTGATTAAGTTGTCCTTTATTAAGCACTCGTCACTACTGTATTCTATGTTTATTTTGGTACTTGCCGCCTGATTCCTCAAAATGAGTTTTAATTCTATTTTTTAAGTGACTATTTCTAATATACCCAATACTTGTATGATGGGGCCTCTTTTAATGGATATGTGCAATTTCTTTATTTTAATGTACGGATTTCTTTAAATGTTTTAAATCGTTTGTAACTGTTTACTTTTATGGCTTTTATTGGCCAAATTAAGTATTTTGACTCTCACTCTACTCAACTAAGTATCCCCTTAAAACATATCTCAGGCCTGCCATTGCAGCTTGTATGAAGTTTTCACATCCCAATTTAATTTGGCAAAATAAACCCCTTGATAGGGCTAAAACTCCCTTTTTAATACATATAGGTAACCCCTACGGTAGGCCATAAACAGCCCACGGGCAGGGTGCATTTTATTTAAAAAACTCAATATGTACTTTTGAGTTTTACATGTTCTGGTTCTAAAAAACTCACACATTTGTTTTGCACTACCGTGAGGTCCACCAGTGCTATAGGATAAAAGTGGGTTACCTTATTACATTTAATAGGTCATAATGTTTGTTTCGCAGCAGGTAGAAATTGTATGTTTGGTGTCTAAGAATTTGTAAATTAAAATCATCCTTAATACTAAATTTGGATTTTAAGTCACAATTCTTGCCATTTTGTTACCCTAACCATATTGGGCTGCAGGCTGAGTCCATGATTATATGACTGGATATAGTTGGCAGCTGGCCTTTGTGTATTCCTCTCAGACAGTAAGACACATGGGCACTAGCTGTTGGTAGGATGGGCCATCCTCCCAGGTTGGTTTAGGTGGAGCTGTTCCCTGCCCCATTACATTTCAAAGGGGGTACCTCCACACAAACATGAAAGAACTTTGCACGACCCTACTGTCTCCCCAGACCACTTGAAGCCTGGGCAGGGAGGCAGGAAAATCCAATGCTACCTGTGTGGGGGGACCCTGCATGTTTTCTCCACATACAATCTGGCATCAGGTATAAAATAAGGTCGCTCTTGTCCGAAACTTTCAGCCAAAAAATGCTCTGGGAACCAATAGGAGACCAGGATCTACCTGTTTGCCAATCCATCCAAAATGCATTACCGGTCGGCCTGACTTTGTGGCAGCTCTCACTACGTTCTTCTCTGCAACAGCAAATCCTGTTGAGCATCCCCTCGCATACAAGGTATATAAGGCCTAATAGAATCCTCATCGGCTACAGCCTGCAGTTTTGTCCCGCTAGAGATTTTTGACTTCCAAAAATTAGTATATGTCTCGTTGAAGAAATCTTCACCGTTACTTCATCCAGTGCCACCTCAATGATGATGCCTGCCCCTCAGACACTGCCAGATGCCTATGCCCACAGAACTTTACCTTCTCAGACATTTTTCATCAGAATTTCTTGTAAGTCCGAAGGTAAGCGGAGAGTGGCCCAATCCACCTCGTGCATCCGATTACACAAAAGAATTAAAAGGTCATAACTAATTTTACTGTATTTTTCTAAATTAGTGTGGGTTTTGTTTTGTGTTTTTATTTTATTGCTGTTTGAGTGCTGCATAAATACTTCACACAATGTCTCTAAGTTAAGCCTGACTTTTTGGGCCAAGGTACCAGAGGGTTAAGCATGAGTTAATTTAGTGACTTTTTGTGATTCACGCAGACAAGGTTTGTCGCTGTGGCTTGAGAAGGGTTCACACCCCTCTCAACAAACAAACCCATTCCTCACAGAACTAGATACTCACACATAGATGTAGAATGTTGTACATGTGCTCGGATTTTACAGCAGGCTGCATTATATGCTGCAGTGTCAGAGAAACAGAAAGATTTTCATCACAGGAGAGTGGAATTGGACCACTGTTCATTGTGAGATAATGATGTTTTCGGATCATGGCCTGATGATAGGGCTTAGCTTACTATGGCATTGTGGATATTGTTCTGCTCATGTTCTGCTCTTGTGGCTTTAAAAGCTGGGGCATAGTGACTTACGGCAGGAGCAGTGAAGATTTTGCCTAATTTTGTTGGTTTATGTGGATGAGCAAAGGTACGGAAACTAACCTTTGGAAAGTTCATCCAATACTGAGGCACCCACAATAAAGACCCAGTTTTATTGTTTTACATGCAGAAGCATCACTGATACTGGTTGGGGATAGTGCATTGGAATCTGGGGCAGTTGCATGACAACATATCTAGAAAACAATTTTAACATACACATATATCACCAGAAATTGTTTAGAAACCTATATATCATCAAGCTATACTTAAATAGTAAAGCAGAAATTTTGATGAGAAAAAATATTACAGAAAAAACTAAAATAGAGGTATATTGTAGGCAAAAATAAAGGAATCCATAACATCATTTACACATTAAAGGTAAGGATACATTACAGTCATGAAAATCAAAATATTGAAAACCTGAAAATTGACATAATTTTAAGTAAAAAACGATATGAAATTAAGGGGCCAATTACGATGTCAGTCAGAAAGCCTCTGACCACTAGTTGGAGGCTTTCTGGCTGTGGTCGAAGGCTTTCCAACCAACTCGGATGGTTTGTGGTCCAACTGACCGATTACGATGTCGGCGGTCGCAACGTAAACCGGCCAGTCATTCCGATTCGGTTCCTACCAGCTCTCGGGTCCTCCTGTTGGTCAGAACCGTACCGTAATCTCCTATGGACGGTGTATCCGTCGTTGGGACTACGATGTCGGTTTCTCACAGCCTTTCTGTGGCAGCCTTTCTGATGTGGAAAGGGTGTCAGAAAGTGACTTTGGGCCCCTAGCAAGGCACCCTTGCCACCGCTGTCTGCAGTTGGTGGTCGAGGGGGTACCTAGGGTACCTGCTGTAAAACCCTGCACTGTGTGGCAGGCACCATGGAGTGCCTGCCACAGGTTGCAGGGTGCAGGGTGCAGGATTTTACATCCCCGCATTTCTCTATAGGAGCCTGTATTACGGCCTTTTTACAGCTGTAACACAAGCTACCATAGAGAACAGTGGGAATCTGACAGAACAGTATTCGGTTGCATCATAATCAGGTGGTCAGAACTGCCGACCTCAGGTCGGTCAATCATGAGTCCGAGACAATATTGGTCGGAGGCAACTCCGAACGACATTGTAATAAGCCCTTATGTATAACGAAAACTACGTTAACATAACAAAAATTTACACATTTATTTTGGCAATATACATGTGCATCCTCTATAAGAAAAAAAAATGAAAAAATGAAAAGAAATAAAGGCACTCGACTGCTGCGGACATGTAGTGGCATACAAGGTTCATTGTGCTCCCCTGCCAGGAAATCTGTGCTGACGGGGCTGATCCAGGGAGCTGGAAAACATACAAATGAGCAACACATAAAAGTGCTAATGGGACGGGTGGTGGCTACCGTCCCCTGCTTGCTGCTGCAGTGACATATGAAGTGTGGATCCTGGTGCGCCCCCTTTAGTCTGTGGATATGGTGAGAGGTGGTTGTGAGGTGGCTGGGAATTAGTGTGCCAGCGCCCTGCAGTGCTAACTGGTGGGGTTTGGCGATGGCCTAACTGTGCCGGCATTTTGCCATTGGAGGCGCACGGATATGAGGGGATCTGGTAAGACCCAAGAACAGTGATGAAGAGATCTACTGATGCCCCTGGCATTTGTGGACTGAACGATTCTTCTCTGCCCTGATTCCCATGAGTTTGACCAGAGGGCCTCACACAATTGAATTGGGCATGTACCCCCACCATGGAGCTTGTGAATGTGCATGTTCTTACTCAGATGAAGGTAGAAGAGCAGAATCTTAGACCATTGCCATTGATCCTGAGTCATTCTTCCTACTGCCTAGTGAGACTGGATGCTTGATTTCCAGTCATAGTCAAGCCAAAGAACTCCAAGACGGTGGGTCCACAAGCTAGTCAGGGGCCTGGACTTCAGTGGACCAGGAAATGGCATTTGTCAATACCGCCATAGAGAAAACCCTGCTAGAATACACGGGCAATTTTGATGAGATCCTCAAGGCCATAACTGATACTAAAATAGCACTGGAACCAAAAATAAACTTATAATGCTGGACTTTGGTCTTCTGAGGGCCAATCCAAAAAACATTAAAGAAAGATTTGAGACCAATGATTCTACCTTGGCGATGTTGTTCCCCTTGTTAATAGATGTACAAGCACAAATAAAGGTGCTTCAGGGAGAAGTGACCGTCCTGAGATTGAAGGCAGATGATGAGGAAGGATGCTCCTGCCAAAATAACATTTGCATGGTAGGTTTGACAGAAAGACTTTTTCTGGAAGTTTGGCTTTCCTTTGCTTTCCTGGGTGGCAAGCAGTCTATTTTTTTCTCAGCTGAGCGAGCTCACAGAATTCCCAATAGGGCCCTTCTTGTCGGTGGCTTCCCCCAGGTCAGAAGCTGCAAGAATGTTTAACTATCAGCACAGGGACCACATTCTGAAGGTAGAATATACTACAGGTCCCTGGTTGTTGGAAAATGGCAAAGTGAATATGTACCTCTACTACACCACTGAGGTTCAGAGAAAGAGGTAATAATGTTTCACAGTCAAGGTGAGACCCCGACAATTTGCATTGCCCTGATGATCTTGGCTAGGCTTAAACTTCTGGTATACAATGAACTCTTTCTCCTGTCAACACCAGTGGAGTTGTGAGCATGGCTGAAGGAGAGAAGATAGGTCGGACCGGTGAAACGAGTGTCAGAAGATGGCTAGACAACTTTCAGAGACAGGAAGAGGCCCTGGCCAGGGTAGGCTTCAAAAGAAAGGGCTCTCTTGGTGAAAGAGGTAGGGGCAGAGTGGAGGTCTTCCATCAGGATCCCTCAGAGTTGAACTAGAGACTGATGATGAACCCGAGGTGGCCATACCTGTGGAGACCAAGATGGAACTAAGGAAAGGCCCTGCACTTACCTCGATGACTTCTGATCTGGCTCTGTGAAATCAATATCATATACCCTTTTTGGTTTGTGAATAATGAAGGCTCTGTAGAGGAGCGCACAACTTATTGTAATTGGAGGGGCTAGAAGTGTGTAAGGGTAGACGGGCATGGGTTGAGGGGTGGACTGTGTGTTACATAATTATATCAGGAGCCCAGCATTCCAATTGGAATCTGTAGGCTTCATTAGTTCCTAATGTGTTTTGGCTGAGTTGACCTCAGCAAATTGGCCCGAGCTTGGGATTTGGAAAGTTTGTTAATGGTCATTCAGGTGAGATGGTACGCTTGGCCCAATACAAGCAATGGTGGGTGACTAAATTGCAGGCGGGAAAGGGAGGGTTTTTGGTTACTGCTTCATAATGGGAGGGGATATAGATAGGAACCTGAATATGTACAATGTCCTGACATGGGATGTTAGAGGTATGGTCACACACGATAAGTGGTACAGTCTACATGCTTATCTAAAACGTGAACGTTCATCCTGCTTGCTTAAAAAACGACACACTTCACACAAAGGGAACTACATGAACTTTAGAGGCGTTTGAGAGGTGTGGTGGTTGGGACTGCATACTCAGGGCCTCATTATGAGTTTGGTGGTCCATGGAACCCTGAACCCGGGGTACAGCTGCTGTATTACAACCATAGCAGTTGGACCTCTTTTACCCCACCAGTGGTGGAGTGGTGTGAGGCCGCAATCTTCTCGGCAGGGCGACTGCAGTCCCACCAAGCATATTACGAGTTTTCTCACTGTCAGCGGTCTCATGCTGGTGATCAGGCAATGAAACTAATGGCAGTGAGGAAACTAAGGGGGCCCTACAGGGCTCACTGGTGCCTCAGACCATGGTGATGCATTCAGGGAAGCATATGGTGTGCCCCTCCTCCTTGCACAGCATGGAATTAACAGTCCATGCCTTGCAGGAACTTGCTTTGAAGTGCCCATTGTGGTGCCTTTTTCAAAGGCACCACCCAGGGATAACCAAAGGGCTGTCCTCTAGACAACGAGGAAGCTCAAAATATGGCGGGCAGCCAGTGGTCGAGTTTGGCGTTGTGGAGCGGTGTCATCCTACCCCGCTAAACTTGTAATCAGGCCCTCAATCTTTATAAGGGGTTTTATGATATGGGTGGTGCCAGGGGTCAATATTAGGGAGGGCAAATATGTGGTGACAAAGTGGGAACTGAAAGGAAGGCATCTAACTTTGGTTGCAATTTATGCTCCTAATGCTAATTAAACGTAATTTTTGACCACCCTTACACCAGACTTGGTTGAAAGCGTGCAGACTCGCTAAATATGGGATGGTAACTTTAACTGTAAATGAATTGTGAGATGGATAGGTCCACAACACCATTGAGTGAAGCAGATCACTTTTTCCAGACAGCAAGGTGTATTGAAGAATGAGTGTGTGTATAAGTGTCTGGATGGATGATTAAGTAGGTGTGTGACTGACTGTATAAGTGAGTGATTAAATGTGTCTTACTGAATGCATGGGTTAGTGACTGATACAGACATACACACAGTTTAGTTTAGCAGTTGGTGTGTAAGTGGTTGCATGGGTTGGTTAGTAGCTAAATGAGGATCTATATGGGTTATTGATTGGTTGTCTGACTATCTGCATGGGTGTCTGAGTGTCTGTGTTGTGACTCTGTGCATAGATATGTGAGTGGGTGATTTACTGGGTGTATGGGTTCAAGAGTGCCTCTGTGAAGGGCTGTATGGGTGGGTGAGTGTGTGTATGGGTGTGTTGGTGAGTGAATGGATGCCTCAGAGGTAGATGTGTGAGTAACTGCATATGTGAATGGTAGTATATGTGAGTGTTGGAGTGTATAAATGACTATATGTGAGAGTAAGTGACTGTGAGAGTGGCTGTATGGATCAGTGTGTGCTTGTATTAGTTATTGTATAAGAGTGTAAGTATGTGTTAGTATATGTTTGAATAAGTGAGGTGGTGTGTGTATAACTGTATAGGTGAGTAAATGGGAATGGGATTGATTGTTTGCATGAGTGACTAGGTGTGTGAGTAACTCTATGGATGAGTGGTGGTGTGTGAGTGTGAGTGTCTGTAGAGATATGTGAGTGCATATGATAATGCCATATTGATGGTTGATTGCATGTATGAGTGACTGTATGGGTGAATGAGTAGATGTGTGTGTAGACCTAGGAATTAGTGGGTGCGTATGTAATAACTGATATTGGTGTGTCTATGGTTTCAAAAAATGGTAGCCTGTATTTTAGAGTGGGTGTATTAAATGTTATATTAGTGTATGAGGAGGTGCATCAGATTATCACATGGATGACGTCATCAGTGATGTCATCAGTGAGGTAATTTGAGATGTCATCAGTGATGTCACTGACCATGTCATGAATGATGTAATATGTGATGTCATCAGCAGTGCATTGCGGGGCGCGAGTTATAGTTAGCTGAACTAACTATAACGGCCGAATTTCTCTGGTTTCGTACAAGTGAAATGTCCAATTAACTATAACGTCCCTGAAACCTGTGGTTTTTCCAGGGAATTTATAAGGTTTTTTAAATGCTAATTTCTAACTATAATGTCACTGAAACCAACAGTTTTTTCAGTGAATTTCAAAGGTTTTTTAAATGCTAATTTCTAACTATGCCTACAAAGGTTGGACATGTGAAGAAAAAGGAAGAAAAGCGCAGAAAGAAGCAAGACAAATGCAGAAAGAGGCAACAGAAGTCCAGAAAGACAAAGAAAAGTGGTGGAAGAAGCAAGAGATGTGCAGAAAGAACCAACAGAGGAGCAGAAAGTCCTCCTGTGCCCCCAACTCTTTGCTGAAGGGACCGGTGGTAACTGACTCTGACTAACCAGGCCTAGAGCCAGTGCTATGCTAAAAGACACTTAGAATACATTGAAAACATCTACGTACACTAGGGAACACTATGCGTTGCAGTACCCCTGTGATTAGCATGACCTCCTCTGTATTTGCCATGTGTTAATGTCTGGGCAATTGCATGAATACATGCGTAGTGACTGGATGATTAGAGTGCTGCAAGGAGACTACATGGTGAATTTATAAGTGCTGGGGTTTTGGCAGAGCGATTAGATAAGTGTATGGTGCTGGCAGAGTGATTAGAAGAGTGTACAGGTAGTGACAGAGGGATTGCTGGACTGCATGGGTGGTGCTCTGGGGATTGTATCAGTGCATGTGTTAGTGCCTGGCCCATTGCATCAGTACATGGGTAGTGACTGAATGATTACAGTGCAGTAAGGAGAGTACATGATGAATGTCTAAGTGCTTGGGTTTTGGCGGACTGATTGGATAAGTACATTGTGCTGGCTCGGTGTTTGGAGGAGTGCATAGGTAGTGACAGGCAGATTACTGGACTGCATAGGTAGTCCTCAGGGGATTGTAGCACTACATATGTTAGTGCCTGGGTCATTGCATAAACACATGATTAGTGACTGGATGATTAGAGTGCTGAAAGATACTACATGGTGAATTTATAAGTGCTAGGGTATTGGAGCAGTGATTGGATATGTACACGGTGCTGACAAGGTGATTGGAAGAGTGCTCACGGAGTGACAAGGGGAATGCTGGAGTGCATAGGTACTGCTCTGGCAATTGTAGCAGTGAATGTATTAGTGCCTGGGACATTGCATGAAAAGAGTGCATGGTGAATTTATAAGTGCTTGGGTTTTGGCGCAGTAATTGGATAAGGATATAGGACTGGCTGGGTGATTGGAGGACTGCATAGGTAGTACCAGGGAGATCACTGGACTGCATAGGTTGACCTCAAGGGATTGCAGCAGTGCATGTGTTAGTGACCGGGTTATTGCATGAGTACATGGGTAGTGACTGGATGATTAGAGTGCTGCAAAGAGAGTGCATGGTGAATTTATAAGTGCTTGGGTTTTGGCGGAGTCATTGCATAAGTACACACATGTCACATCAGGCCCGCCCTCTCCTTTCACCACTGTGCAAAGGGCCCTCTGGCATGTTGTAAGTAGGGGTGTTGAGTTTCCATGGGGGAGCCCACATGAAACTACCCGACCTGGTCAGTAATGCAGTACAGAATAAAGATGGTCGTAGTAGCAATCATTTAGTAAAAACATGAACAAGAGAATGATTAGTTTACAAAATAGCGCAATCCACAATGTGTGATTTTTTGGCTACCGTAGTCAAGTTTAATACTATTTTCAAACAGGTATTTAGAATGCCATTCAAATTCAAAACATTATATATTCTGGCAACACAGTTGCTGCAGTATGTTAGCAAATACAGTGCTCTTGGTGTTTGGGAAAAAGGGAAATGGGTAGTGGTGGATAAGTGGGTGGAGGACAAGGAAAGGGTATCGTGACATATATACATCATTTATACATGGTGTAAGACTTTTACGGCCTAACATAGGTCAATAGTTCCTGAGTAAACACATCACTCTAATGTACATGTGTATTTATTAATTGTGGCTGTGGCGGTCCCTGGGGTTGCGGGGGCCATGTGCCCGGTGAATAATTAAGAAAAGCCCTGGGGGGGTGGTGGCCCATGGGGCTTGTGGGGGCCCCCTACACATTAAAAACAAGGCTCGGGGGTGGCGGTCCCCAGGGCTGCGCCCTCCTGCACATTATTCCAAGCATGCCCCAGGGGGTGGCGGTCCCCGGGGCTGCGGGAGGGCCGAGTGCCCTCTTGCACATTATTCAAAGCAAGCCCCGGGGGATGGTGGTCCCCGGGGCAGTGGTAGGGCCGCATGCCCTCCAGCATAGTATTCAAAACGGTCCCCGGGGCTGCGAGGACCCCGCTACATAAATAAATGCCCCCGGGACTTTGCTCACCCGGGGGCTTTGAAAACGAAACGCGGGATGCCGCGCTTCGTTTAAAAAAAAATTTGGGACGGATTCGCGTACCGACGCGACCCTGCGCAAAACTAAAAAATAATAATGCTTTTTTTGGGCCTGGGGGTCCCTATGGGACCCTGTGAGCAGGCCTGGACGGTCAGGGTGTTTTTACCCTGCCCCCTTTTCTTGTTTTTAGGTCTCCCTTGGCATTGCAGTGCAAAGCGCTGCTCGCTCGACGAGAGATTTTGTGGATGAGGGGTTTTCAGAAAGGGACTCAAAGCCCCGCCCCTCATTTCCATTGGCTTGCTTCAGCGTTTATGCTAAACGGTGGCCTGCCATTGGAAATGAGAGTTTTTCGTTGATACCCTTTCGCCTCCGATCCGGACTGGGTCGCCTGCTTTGCTGCTGTTGCAAAGCAATGTATTATCTTTATGGGGGCCAGCCATCTGTTTTCACTCAGCCCGTGTTTATTTTTGCATCACGCTTTCAGTGAAAGTGAAAGCGCGATACAAATATGGGGGGAGGTGAAATTCATTGTGAACCTCCGTTTTTAGGTCTCGCCTAGCAACGCAGGCATGCGCTGCACGCTTGGCGAGATCTATTGTTGTCTATTTTTCTTCCAAAGGGGGACAGGAGATGTGCAGCCCATGGACAGCAAATGTGCACCCGCACAACATCTCTTCTCTGGCGATCTCAGCTGCTGCTTATTGGCAGAGTGGTGAGAGCGTGTGATTGGTGAACTGCTTAAAAACTCTCCTTTTACTGAGAGAGCAGTACATTGGTGAGAGCAATGTGTATAAAAATTTTAGAGACAATGATTAATTAATATCAGAGTTTAACATGCTGGTGCCAAATTGAGATACAAGTGAAATAAAACGGCGTCAGCTTGGGAATATCTGTGATTGTGGGAGAAGCTCTGATTGAAATAAAAAACAAAAACCTTGCTTTGTGAAACGTGTACTAATACAACGGGTATTAGTACACATTGTCAATTACAACGATATACCATTACAACGCAAACTTTTACAACAACTATGCCTTTACAACGCATGCTATTACAACACAAAAACATGCATGGTAAAGGCATAGTCGTGGTAAGCGTTGCTAAGGTAAGTGACAGTCCTTTCACTATATTTACACTACCCAGCCTGATCCCCCTACACTATCCTAAACCCTAAAACACTACCCTACATTACACAAACACCACTGCAGTACACTAAACCCTAAAACACAAACCCCAGTACGATCCCTACACTACACAAATACCACTGCATTACCCTAAACCCTAAAACACTACCCCCAGCATGACCCCCTATACTACACAAACACCACGGCACTACCCCAAACCTTAGAAAAGTAACCCCAGTACGACCCCCTACACTACACAAACACCACTGCACTACCCTAAACCCTAAAACACTACCCCCAGCACGACCCCCTACACTACCCAAACACCACTGCACTACCCTAAACCCTAGAAAGGTAACCCAGCACGACCCCCTACACTACCCAAGCACCACGGCACTACCCTAAACCCTAAAACACTACCCCCAGCACAACCCCCTACACTACACAAACACCACTGCACTACCCTAAACCCTAGAAAAGTAACCCCAGCACGATCCCCTATACTACCCAAACACCACTGCACTACCCTAAACCCTAAAACACTACCCCTACACTAGCCAAACACCACTGCCGTACCATAAACCCTAAAAAACTACCCCCAGCATGACCCCCTACACTGGCCAAACACCACTGCACTACCCTTAACCCTAAAACACGAACCCCTACACTAACCAAACAACACTGCACTACCCTAAATCATAAAACCCTACCCCAGCACGAACCCCTACACTACCCAAACACGACTGCACTATCCTTAACCCTAAAACACTACCCCAGCACAACCCCCTACACTACCCAAACACCACTGCACTACTCTAAACCCTAAAACACTACCCCCAGCACGACCCCCTACACTACACAAACACCACTGCACTACCCTAAACCCTAGAAAAGTAACCCCAGCATGACCCCCTACGCTACACAAACACCACTGCACTACCCTAAACCCTAAAACACTACCCCCAGCACGACCCCGGCCTACACTACCCAAACACCACTGCACTATCCTAAACCCTAAAACACCACCCCCAGCATGACCCCCTACATTAAACAAACACCGCTGCACTACCTTAAACCCATAAACACTACCCCCAGCATAAACCCCAAGACTACACAAGCACCGCTGCACTACCCTAAACCCTAAAACACTACCCCAGCACGACCCCCTACACTACACAAACACCACTGCACTACCCTAAACCCTAGAAAAGTAACCCCAGCATGACCCCCTACGCTACACAAACACCACTGCACTACCCTAAACCCTAAAACACTACCCGCAGCACGACCCCGGCCTACACTACACAAACACCACTGCACTATCCTAAACCCTAAAACACCACCCCCAGCATGACCCCCTACACTACACAAACACCACTGCACTACCCTAATCCCTAAAACACTACCCCCAGCACGACACCCCCTACACTTCACAAACACCACTGCACTACCCTAAACTCTAAAACACTATCCCTAGCATGACCCCTACATTAAACAAACACCACTGCACTACCTTAAACCCATAAACACTACCCCCAGCATGACCCCCTAGACTACACAAGCACCGCTGCACTACCCTAAACCCTAAAACACTACCCCCAGCACGACCCCTACACTACCCAAACACCACTGCACTGCACTACCCAAAACCCTAGAAAAGTAACCCCCACCCCATGCTCAATCCCCTTACATCTCTCTCCTCGTGGTTCCTCTCTCCTGCTTCCTGCTTCACGTCGTCTCTGAGGGCGGGGTGGTGCACGTCGTTGTGAGGAAACAGAACACCCTCTGTTTCCTTACGTGGATCATGTAAATTTTTTTAGAACGCATGGTCATTTGCCACACATACCTTTACAACGAAATTCGTTGTTAAGGCATGCGTGGTAAATGACCATGCGTTCTAAAAAAATGCATAGTAATGACTTCACGATGCACAACACATGCGTGGTGATGCATGCGTTGTAATGGTATCGCACATTAAAAAAGTCGTTGTAACGGCTGTTTAGCGATCGAAGTTGGCCCCTCTTCTTCAGTGAGTCGTTTATTAGATAAATTAGGAGGAAGGTATGTGTTTTTTTACCAAAAAGTGCATTCCCGGCTGTTGTATTGTGAAAGTGTCCGTGTGGCCTGGTTTCACTTCCGGTGAGAGAGTGGAAGAGTCTGTTTGGATCTAAAGGAGTTCTGTTGTTGGAGCTCCCCCACCTCGTGCGCCGTTGGCATGGCCCCTGCCCTCGGATCACTGGTTTCGGTTTCTGGAGTGGCAACAGAAACAGTTGCTCCCAAAGGACTAGCCTGAACACTTAGGTGACGAAAATATTTGAGGGAATCTGTAAGAGGGAGGTGAAGCAAAATTAGACATCACTCTAGCAATCAATGCAGAATAAATCCAAAGTCCTATATTAATAAATCAATGTATGGCTTATAGGTATATGTTATAGAAAATGAATGTAATTAATTATCAGTTAAGTTATTGCAGTACTTGAAACAATAGCAATTCAATTGTGTGAGTGTTAATCCACTGTCGCATACTATTATGTCCATAAAGTGTCCATTTGCTTGTTTGAGTTGTTAGCAAGATGACACGTGGTTGCGGGTGGAGCAAAATGTAGAGGTTGTCAAAAACAAGCTACACAGTTCCAGTTTTAAAAATCCCACAGATCAGCAAAGTCGGACAGAGATACGACCTTGTGGCAGCCAAGGATTCCTCAATGCAATCCGGTATACTTTTGTTCGGATTTAAGCTGGGGTCTACCATTTTGCTGAAGCATACAGTCCTGAGGTTGGACTTGCTTGTCCATTAAATCAGAGCTTGACAAGCTGTGCTCTGACATCAGTGTGCTCTTTAGTGGAACAGCCATGGGCGTTACAGATGCTGTTACGCCAACAACTAGGCTCCTCTGAGGGCTCCCTCCCAAGCATGAAGTTCTTTTCCTAGCCCCGGAGACCAGACACACCCTACCTCTTGTGATTTATCAAACTTCCATGTGCTGCAGAAGCTGAAGGCTATGGATGTGGGTGCGCCTAAGTGACATGGACATAAACCCGCCAGCCTGGGAACCAATAAAAGCAGCTCTTTGTCACCAACAGGGTCGGATTGGGAAGGTGGGCAATCGGGCATTGGCCAAAGTGCTAGTGGCTAAGGGTGATACGTGGGTTATAGTTTTTTCAGGGCCCCTGCTTCTTTCCTGCCCTGCCATGCCATAGCACTTCAGGTAGGCGGGCGAGGGTGGTAACTGGTAAGTGTCATCATCGGGGGCCATGTTTTGCTCCATTTGTTGGGCCATTCTTACCTCGGTCCCCATGGGGACGGCTAAACCCATAAGCAGCATCTTGCCCTTGACCCCTCCCCTGCCAGGCCATCACATTCAGGCAATGGTGGGCCAGGGAGGATGGGAGTGTGTAAGGGCCTGCAGGGGGTCCGGGATTGTCTGACTATGGGCCATCTACATCTCAGCCCCCCTTGGAGCAGCAGCAGCTGTGTCCTTTTTCTTGACCTCTCCCATGCAAGGCCCTCGCCCTGAGGCTATGGAGGGATCAGGAGGTCGTGAAGTAAGAGAAGCCTTCCTGGAGGGTGTGTGCATTTGCATATGCCTTGCTGTGAAGCAACCTTTATTAAGCTTTTATTAAACTAAAAAGGAGGTGGCGTTACATCCAAACCTGCTGACTTGAAAGTGGGAAACCATCCTGTGATTCTGGGTAAATCACTTAATCTCCCAACACCTGAAGTAACAAGCATTTGCAATGCAATAGGTCTGCATATATGCGAGTTTCAGGTATTGACATTGCAAATAACAATGCCTTTTAAAAACATAAATAAAAGGCATTGTCATTTACAATGCCATTAGCTTAAACTCGGGTAACTGAGAGACCTATTGCGTTGCAAATGCTTGTTGTTATTTCAACGTCGTAGAAAATCCACACGCTTTCATCCATTCGCGGTGTTTTGTGTTCTTTCGTGATGTTTCACTTTCTCAGAGGAAAGGTTCTGGAGCGAAAATTCCAAGATATTTTTTCCTGAGTGAAATTGTTTTATTAATGGGCGGATTTCACGTTTCTCAGAATGTTTCGCTCCGTGCTGATCGTAGCCCTAACCTGGACTACTCTGGGGCCGATTCCGTTCTCGGTCGGAAGGGCACCGAATCGGGTTCGGCCGTAGTGGATCCGATTCCAATGCTTCTTTTCCGACCGATCCGTACACGGGTCCAGACGACGAAGTACGATGCGAAGATGCGCGAATTCTCCGACCGACTCGTTCCCGGCTCTGACCCGATCCATCTGACTCAGTCGCACGCAAACCGACGCGCGCAATGGAGACGATTCTCGACCAAACGAGTACGATGCTTGAATCGACCGAGTCGAAGCGTCCGGCTCTCAAAATGCTCCTGGAATCGGACTTCGGGGGTCCGAGTCGGACCCCCCGACACCCGCAGCCGTACGACTCGCACACAGGGGGAGACCCACACCCCACACAAGCATGTACGGCAAGGATGGCACCGACGTGTACCCACTGTAGGGGGCGCACTTGTTCGAGACGTACCCATTCAGTCAATGGGAGTGCATGTACGCATCGTACAACTGGCTCCCATTGACTTCTATGGGAGTCCGACCGAACCGAGTCCGACAGCATATGTGCGCATCGTACTCGCTCGGTCGGACTGTAGGGGTCCAGCTCGGTCAGAAAACACTCCAGATCTGACTCGGTCGGAGTGCTTTCCGACCCAGATCATAATCAGCACCTCTGTGTGAGAATCCTCGAAATCGAGAAGCAGCTGTACTATGAAGCGCTGTGAGACCAAATTAGCGGCAGAAGAGTAAAGCGACATAAACATGTCTAATATTGCATAGTATGGTAGCTTAATAACATAACATATATCGAAAGCCAGTCATCTTCCATCCCACCCCTCCGCCATGACCTTCACAGACCCCCTCCTGCCTCAGCAGAGTCTCCGAGGGGGGCAGACACAGATCATCGCAAGCCACTGGGGGCCGAGGCGGCGGTAAGACAGTCCGGCTTGTCAAGGTCACCCCCACGGCCGCCAGTAGACACTGTCCTGATGGAATGAGACACCCAGGCAGCGAGTGATTTCTATTAAAGTCACTTTCGATCTAACCTCAGACCCCTGCAGTCCCCATAGCTTCACCTCAGTTACGGAATCAGTCCCTTTAAGTTTTGATGGCAAAAAGAAATTATGCGGAGTGTAGCACCTCTTGCCACCTAGCCCCCGCCTCTACCCTCGTTAGCAGTCACCAAATTGGAGTAAAAAGCACCTTCGCTGAGCAGTTCACGCGCACTGTGTCTGTCAGGAGATGGATGCGTGCAGAGTGTCACGGGGCTTTTGGGGTTTGTCGTGGAACATACAAATTATATTTTGTTATCACTGCTTTCAGGCAAACCCACAGTATATCTGATGACGCGTTTATATTTTAGCGCTTCATCCTGCACCTGTTCCGTTTCTAAGCTCTGTAAATAAGGTGCATTTACAAAATAAACTTTTTCAGTGCGCATATTAAGTTACATTTGTAATGTACCCTGCTGCTCTTGTAAAGTGCTCTAATGCCATTGGGTCAAGTTCGCGCTATACAAAAGTGCAAAAAAATAGTAAAACAGTAAAGAGGTATTAAAAATGAGGTAGCATGTATACCGCTAGCTTTGCGGGTGTCCTAGAGATAGCAGCGCATCGGGGTCAGGGTATGATGGGATGGGGGAGGATCATGCTTTATGTCGCCAGGAAGTATGGAGGACTCAGCACGCTCGGACTGTCTTATCTCGCTCTAAACCAGCGCTTCCATCTATCTTTGGCCAGGGGTGAAAGAAATCTCCCCACAGAGACACTGTAACCACTGGTTTTCCACATCAGTGATTAATGAGGCCCTAATCTGTTTTCTGTTTCCCTGAACGGTTGTGGAGTGCACAGTCCGGGTCGCATCTATCACTGGCGTGTGCGAGCTCCTGTCCCTGCTGCAGGATTCCTCTGAAGGTCTCTGAGGTGGGGTGAAAAGTAACAGGGTAGCAGAGATATCCTGCAGCTTGATGCACAGAACAAGCACTGCACTGCACAGAACCAGCGAGTTCCCGTGACTTTCCCGCGCACCACGGAGTCCCCTACAGACATTATCAAGGAACTCCATCTCATACATGCACAGACGTGCAAAGAGTCCACAGCAGCAGCGCGTGCGTTATGTATGGAAGATGCCAGCCAGCCTCTGGCACTTCGGCATTTAGTCATAGTTTCTCGTTCTAATGAAGAAAACACTCGTAAAAAAGGAAATACAGCAAAAGTCCACTAACATATAAGGTCCCAAAGGGGAGACCGATGCATTGCAAATGCTTGTCTTATCTTTTGTCTCACCTTTTCTTTCTCCCTCCGTCCGAGCACAAGATGGCTGCCAACACTTCCTGTTTGAAGTGTTGGCAGCCAATCAGAGCCAAGCTCGTGCATGTGTGGTTAAGTCCCGCCCAGATATATAAAGGTTTTATTTTTTTATTTTCTCAGAAACTACTGAACGGATTTACACCACTTTAAAACAAGGTCTCTTTCTGAACTAAGGGCTGCCTTTTTGCCAAGTTTGGTGTAATTCCGTTCAGCAGTTCAGGCTGTAGCCTTGTCTAAAGTTTCCTATGGAAACACGTTTTGGGACCACCTTTTTCTCGGCCCGCACTTGACGAATCTCCCCAAAACTTTCAAGACAGGAGCTGACCGCAGCGCCCCACTAGTGTTGAAATTTTCAAGAAGAATCGTCGACCGGCGCCAAAGTTATTGGGAAAACAAAAATGCTTTTCCTATGGAAACTAGGTCCTAACTATAACTACCTACTGGCGACCGCCAGTAAGAAATATCCATATATATATAAAAAAAAGTTGTAAAGATAAAAAAGTGCATGTAAAACAAAAGTAAAAAATGTTATATTCTGTTATATGCACAGCAACAAACAAACTGACATTGACGAAGCCATGAGGCAAAACGCGTCTCTCAGCAGGGGTCTGCACAATAAAAGCACCCAGCTTGAAGATTTTTGTGTGTGCTATTCATTTGTTGCTGCTGTATACAGTTGCCTTGTTGGAGAATTTAATAAGCGGTTCACCACCGCTGGATTAAGCACCCGGGAATAAGGAGCGGCGGCAGTGAAGTTCGGTTGTTTAAGTTAATATGGCCACCAGCCCGGAGGCTCATAGTGAGGAGAAATCGCCGTAAATAAATCGGCGAAGGAAGAAAACGAACGGATTGCTTGGAGAGACGTGAGGAGTTTTGCTGCCGTGATGTGAAAGTGACACGGATTCCTTACGGGACCTGCTGCGCCGACTTGCCGGTGAGTGTGCCCCATCTCTTCTACTGTTGACAAAGTTTTGAGCCTCTATCCTGAGAAAATAGAGTTGTTTGTGCAGACCCCTCGCGGTGCTAAAAGTCATTATGTCGAGCCTTAGTGAAAGGGAGGAACCGGCAACGGACATTTTTACAAACTGACATTGACGAAGCCGTGAGGCGAAACGCGTCTGTCAGCGGGGGTCTGCAAAATAAAAGCACCCAGCTTGAAGATTTTTGTGTGTGCTATTCATTTGTTGCCGCTGTTTACAGTTGCCTTGTTGGAGAAAATATATCTATCTCTCTATCTCTCTATCTCTCTATCTATCTCTCTATCTATCTATCTATCTATCTATCTATCTATCTATCTATCTATCTATCTATCTATCTATCTATCTATCTATCTATCTATCTATCTATCTATCTATCTATCTATCTTTCTATCTATCTATATATATTAATATATATATATATTAATATATATATATATATATATATTATGTACATATATATATATATATAATCTACTGGCGGTCGCCAGTAGATAGTTATAGTTAGGACCGAGTTCCCATAGGAAATCTGAAAATTCTATTTTGAATAACTTTGGCCCCGGTTGACTTATCTTCGTGAAATTTTCAAAACGAATGGGGCGCTCCGCTCAGCTCCTACCCTGAAAGTCTCGGGGTGATTCGTCAAGCGGGGGCTGAGAAAAAAGGGGGGTCCCAAAACACATTTTCCCCATGCATTTTCCCATAGGACCTTTAGTCGAAGGTACAGCCCGAACGGCTGAACAGAATTACTTGAAATTTGGCAAAGAGGTAGTCCTTAGGTCAGGCATGTGCCTTTTGCTTAAATGGTGTCAATCTGTTTTTTGTTTTTGTTTTTTTTTAACTTTATTTATTTTTTGTAAACAAATCAATAAAGAGATCTCTTCAATGGTTACATTTGTCATGTGTGTGAAAATTACATTTCGATGGCAATGCACCCATGTCTGTTAACAATTTGGAAGCCTGGCTCCAAGCAGCACTATCATATCCTTTATTACAGCAATCTAATCCGTCAGAATCCATGTGACTAAACAATGCAGTACTGACCCTCAACATGCCCATCATTTGCATAGGAGCGCTGCCATTCAAGTCCTACAGTACCACCCCCTTGTGCTACCCATAAACTATACCCAAAGCGAGGGAATCCGCCGCACCTCAACCACCCCAATGCCCACCCGATCGCACAGTCACCACCACCACCAAATCTAACCAACCCCCGTGGGCACAATTCCTGAGCTGGAGTGTGATGGGGAGGAGCCCAGCATATTCGCGATATATGTTCTGTATGGGCCCCAGATGTCTTTGGGACGGGCCACACTAGGAAGGAGACTGGAGTAAATCTCGCTGTTTAAGCTACAATAAGCCATATCCGTAAGCCATGCTTTAGTTGCGGGAACCGCCCCACCGCCCCAGTGCTTAGCAATTTCTCGCTTTGCTAACAGAAAGCCCAGAGATGCCAGCCTCCTCACCGACTTGGGAAAGTTAACCGTGTATCCCAGCAGCGCCACCTCCGGGGTAGGAACCAGGGTAAGCCCCAGCATCTCCCCCATGATTTTGTGTATCTGTGCCCAGTATGATTGCAGTCTCGGACAGGTCCAGGTCATATGGGCAAAATCAGCATGAGGGGAGGCACATTTCCAGCATGTGTGGGGCCTCTTGGGATCAATGGAGTGAAGTTTAGCCGGTGTCATGTAGCTTCTGCGGAAAACTTATAGTGTACTAGTTTGTGGCGGCTATTGAGTGATATCTTGTTAGTGACCTTACAGCAAACGGACCATTGTTCATCCGTAATGGGCCTACCCAAGTCAGCCTCCCATGCCATACGTAGTTTGTCGATTACGCAGGGAACCTGTGCTATACATAGCTTGCACAACTTAGAAATAAGATGCGCCCCTGTATCTTTGTCGATGAGGAGAGTAAGTGGCTCAAAGGAAGCCTGCTCGAGGGGGAATCTTCGCCCCAACTGTAAAATAAAGCTGGTTGAGGATGAATTTGTCCATGAAAGTGGCATCACTGAATCGTGCCTCCTCCGATATCGAAAATATGTGCCCGCCCGGGTATAAATCCCCAACCTTGGTGAGGTCGAACTTCGTCAAAGTGCGTTGCACAAGTTTCTCGCCAGTGACCGGGAGCCATCCCTCATTAGGTAACGGGAGAGAAGCAGAGTATAAAATGGGCTGGTCCATATAGCGCAGTAACCTATTCCAAGCCCAGCTTGTGGTGGACACCGTTTGAATGTCAACTGGACTTCTAGGTACCCCCTGGGCAATACCGCAGCCAAGCGACCCGGGAGCACAAAATCAGCCTCCGGGTGAAGAAATGGAATCCTAGCATCAGGGTGTTACCAAGCATAGGCATGGGCACACTGTGCAATCAGATAATATAGATACAAATCCGGTACTCCAAGGCCGCCTCTATCGTGCAGGAGCGTGAGAATCTTCCAGCGGATCCGGGGCTGTTTCCCACCCCAGACCAATCTAATCAAGTGGGCCCGCAGCGAGGCGAAAATTTTTTGGGTGAGGGGTATGGGGATGTTATTAAAAAGATATAAAAATTTAGGGAGCACTATCATTTTTATAATGGCAATTCTAGCCGCCATGGACAGCGGAAGCCGTAGCCATCTGTCCACCTGCGATTCAAGCTTTGTAATCGCGCAGCCATAGTTAAGACAAATAATCTCGTCTGTGTTCAGGTGTATGTGTATGCCTAAATATCTTACAGAGTCTGAGCACCATTCCAGCAGATACTCACATTGCCAAGGGGAACTGCCGCTGGTTAATGGGAAAATTATGGACTTATGCCAGTTGATACCCAGCCCGGAGTGACGACCAAAGCGAAGTATTTCACGTATCAGAGGAGCCAGGTTCAGCTGAGGCTCTCTAACATACAGTATGGTGCCGTCAGCATAGAGTGAAACCAATAGGGGACCTGTCCGGAACTGGAGCCCTCTATGAAGGTGTCATTCCTGAAAATATCGAATCAGTGGGTCCATGGCGAGAATAAACAGCAGCGGGGAAAGCGGGCAGCCGTGACGGGTGCCGCGAGTAAGAGCAAACGGGCACGATAACGTACCATTAATGCGGAGCCTCGCCGTGGGTCGACTATACAAGAGCCGCGTGGTGGTAACAAAGCCAGCCGGCATGCCCATGCGCTGCATTATGGATAAAAAAAGGCCATTCTAGAGAATCGAAGGCTTTTTCGGTGTCAAGTAGAATCGCCGCCGCGGATGTGTCAGGGTTTATTCTATGCAGGACAGTGAATAAAGTCCGCAAATTCTGTGATGTCGAGCGATGGGATATGAAGCCAGATTGAGCCGGCGCAATAATAAACTCCATCAATTGTGAAAGTCTGTTATCCACAATTTTGGCGAGAATCTTATAGTCAATATTCAATAGCGAAAGGGGCCTATATGACCCACATAACGCCGGGTCTTTGTTCGGTTTTGGAAGTAGAACAATGACTGCTTCGCTTAGAGTGGGCGGTAGAGTCTCTTGCTCCAAGGTCTCGGCATAGACCTCGATAAGTTTAGGTGCCAACAGATCCGAAAATGCCTTACAGAAATCGCCAGTCAGGCCATCAAGGCCCGGGGCTGAGGAGCTCCGTAGCACTTTAATCGCCCCACGAACCTCAGTTACCGTTATGGGCTCCGCCATGAATTCATGCATGCCCTTTTCTAAAAACACAAGCACGATTTCAGATAAATAGTCGTCTCGTGAAGAAACGTCATCACTCTGTCTAGTTGTATATAATGCCGAGAAGTAGGACAGAAATTCATCCCTGATCTCCGAGGGTGTCGTGCGGAGCGTTCCGTCCTCCCCCGGACTTCAGTTATGAACGACTTACTATATGGTGGCTGCAGAGCCTGCGCCAGTGTGCGACCCGGCCGGTCGCCCTCGCCATATCGACGGGCGGTTTGGTATTTGCCCAGATATAGGATCTCTCTATCTGCTGTCTCCCTGTATTCGGAGAGGAGGCTTAGCCTCCTTGCAAACGCGTCATCAGACGCCGTGTGCCTCGTCTCCGCATCTATCAAGTCTAGCTGAGCCTCCAACTGAGCAAGAGTCGTGCGCAACGCCTTCAGGACCCCGGCATGCTTAGCTATACAAACCCCCCGAATGTAGGCCTTAAACCCCTCCCAGAGCATGGCCCAAGAGTCCACCGAACCGGTGTTAATCACGAAATAGTCCTCAGTCGCCTCAGTGACCTCATGACAGAATAGGTCGTCCAATAGCGCTTTCCCAGGGAATCGCCATTGCAGCTCAAAACCTTCAGGGCGCGGCACATCCAGGCACAGCAAAACCGGTGAGTGGTCGGAATACGTTCTCGGGAGAGTCTTTATCGTCCGAAACCAAGGGGATAGACCTGGGGAAAGGAGCCAGTAATCAATCCTAGTACAGGTGTTGTGTTGGCCAGAAAAATGTGTATAACTAGAGGTGTCTGGGTTGCGCTTGCCCCATGGGTCAATAAGGGAGAATTGGTGACAGAGTTCTCTAAGTGCACGCCGTGCCCTGGGCTTAGTGTCAGCGGCCTCCGAGGTACTGTCCAAGCCCACATCCTGCAACAGGTTGAAATCACCGCCAAGCAGGAGCATAGCAGGCTCCAGGGTTGTAAGTTGGGCGTTTAGCGCGTGAAAAAATTCCGGGGAGTCAGTGTTGGGGGCATACACACACACACCAAGATGATCCCGTGCCCCATCATCACCCCTCTCACTATGCAATAGCACCCCTCTCTATCCCCAATTACCTGATGGCAATGAAACGGGACTCTTTTATGAATCAGCACTGCAGCGCCCCTGGCATAGTTGCTAAAGTTGGCAAAGTACCTGTGCGTTCCCCAGGATGCAGCAAAACGAACGTTGTTTGTGGAGTGCAAGTGTGTCTCTTGGATAAAGGCAACATCCACCTGATGCCGAGTCAGATAGTGCACGACCTGTCTGCATTTACGTTGATTGTTAAGGCCCCTGACGTTCCAAGACATTAATGACAAGGTTATTGGGTTTTCATTCAGACCCATACGAGCCATCTAAACATATGTCAAAGCCGTCGGACACAGATGCCATCAGTACGACCATATTTCATCAAATTCGTCACACACCCATGAATGCTTCTGAGATCAAAACAGCCTACCCCAACCCTCCTCCCCCCACCCAGCCATACCACAAAAACGTGAGGCAATCCCAAACCTGTAAACGAAAAAAAAAGCTCCAAACAGAGGCGCCATGTGCAATCAATCATTAACAAACGGAGCATCATATCCAAAATAATTCCCAGCGGTTTCCACCAATGGGGGGTGGCAAGGTCCCGACATCAACCCAGCAATACACAGCAATCGTACAAAAATTGTCCAGAGTCCCCAGCCTGTAACCAATGAAAGAAACAAGGGTCATACATAGGCGCCACCGCACCCCACCCCAGAGCCTGCAAATAAATCCTGGCTGGCCACTGATCCACTGTGCGAAGGAGACCGATCACTCCCGCTGCCCTGGGGAAGGCTTTTATTCGGCTTGTATGAGCGACAAAAGTCCTGCACCTCAGCGGGGTTGTCAAAGAGCCGCACCCGGCCATCAATCTCCACCCGCAACCACGCCGGGTAGAGCATGCCGTACTTGAGGCCGAGATTGTGGAGCGCAGCCTTCGCCCCCGCATATTTCCGCCGGGCCACCTGAACCACCGCTGTGAAGTCCGGGTAGAATGCAAGTTTTGAGCCTTGCCAAGTTATATCTCCCTTCTCTCTAGCCAGACGTAAAGCAGTGTCCCGATCTCTGAAGTTCATGATGCGAGCTATCAGCGGGCGAGGTGGGAGTCCCGGATTAGGACGCGGTCCCAGGGAGCGATGGGCCCTCTCAACCACAAAGCCCGACGTGAAGGAGTCCCTCCCAAAGATGTCAGCCAACAGTTTTTCTACAAACACATCTAGCCGGCCCGTCGCTGTGGATTCCGGGACCCCAATAATACGTACATTATTGCGATGACTGCGCGATTCCAAGTCCTCGTTTTTAATAGCCACTTCCTTTAATATGCGCTCCATTCTGTCTAATCGCTTGGTGTCCTGGGCAGCGCCGTCCTCGATGGCTGAAATCCTGGCCTCCGCCCCGTCCAGTCGACGATCATGGGCCTGTATCTTGGCACCCATTGCTTCCAGCGTTTTATCCAAGGAATCGAAGCGACTGTCTATGGATCTAAATCCAGCTCTCATCTCTCGTAGCCAGTCCGGTGACGGGGCACGGGCCTGCGACCCACCAGCCACGACCCCATCCTGCACCGCCATGTCGGGGGCCCTCTCCAACGATTGCTCAGCCAGCTTTTCAAATGGCAGCGTTTCTTGTTTCGGGTCCTTGCGACCCATGCCCCCGCACGTATGACTGGACTCTAGCCAGCCCTCTCAGGATCCAGTGCTGGCTATGCGTCGTACTGGCGCCAGTTCAGCAAGGCGTCTCAGGCCACAAATACTCTGCACGGGCCTCCAGGTGCCTCAGCCTCCCATGCAGCACCCTGCATGGTCTCCCCTCTCCGGGCCCAGGACGTGTGTCGCTGCAGTGCGAAGGCCAAGCCCAGAAACTACCTCTCTGGACCGGATCAAGGAGCAACTGCGCAGCTCAACAATACTTCCTCAGGACGAAGGAACAGAGACCCATGGTGGCGTCAGAAGTGCAGAACCACAGGATTAGGCCGCAGGATAGAAGGCCCAGGCGCCGGGTCACGCAGGTAAGACCGCCCGGAACTCGGAGCACACGCCACCCAGAGAGAAAGGCCCGAGGAAGGGGGCAGGAGCGACCCATGCGCCCGGACCAAACGGACAAGCCCGCCCGCCCCCCGCCACCGCAAGCAGGCCGCTGCCCGCCCCCTCCGACCCCGCCCGCTTCAATCAGCGAGAGACCCGTGGGAGCAAAGCGAGCGGAGCCGCCCAAGCGGCGCCGGACTGCCGCCGAACACCCGACCGGCCCCACACCAGCCGCAGTGGGGGGGGCGAGGCAAACCCCGACCAGCCCACGCCCATGCGTCCAAACCCCCCCCGCAGCACCCTCCAGGTACCAGTGTCCGTGCCGACAGCCGCAGCTCCGATGACCTCTCCCAAACGCCGATTCAAGCCGCCATCTTGCCTTCGCAGTCCTTAGGATCGAGCCTCCCTCGGGGCCGCCGCCGATGTTTCCGCGGCCCAACCGGCATAAGGTCGTCATCATTGGGACAGGGGGTGAAGAGGCAGCGCCCGCCGTCCGTTGCTACCATCAATGGGCCGGGGACATCAGTGATTTTGCTGGGCTGGCGGCGGAGCTTCAGCACCGCGCAGCCATCTCAGCCCGCGGCTTGGCCACGCCCCCAAATGGTGTCAATCTGTTCAGTAGTTCCTGAGAAAATCAAAAGTAAAATCACCTATATATCTGGGCGGAGCCTAACCACACATCTCATCGTGAGATCTGATTGGCTGTCAGCACTTCATCCAAGAAGTGTTGGCAGCCATCTTGGGACCAATATACATGATAGCACTTCATTAAAAAGCATTGCAGTTAATAGAAGGTTTTAAGACTTTAGTTACATTATAAATCATTTGTTGATGGTACCATACTCATTTTAGGAATTGTGGTGTGTTCTAAGGTGATTTTACCATGTGAAAAAGCCTTCTGCTGTGATATCATGAATCATGCTTGAGAGAAAACTATTTTCTCATGCTTTTCCTACAGAGGTTTGGAAGGTGATCTATAAGCTAAACTGAGAGCATATTTTCTGTAAATTCACATTATCTTTCTCAGTCTTGTGAGAATGAAGTCTGACATTCTCAGTAAAACATGTACATCCAACAAGGGCAGAGACTGTTAGTTTATTCCTTTGTGTTCTACTGCAGCGTCCCAGAGTGTTCTAAGGAACAACTAGAGCGCTAACACTCCTACTTATGACAAACGTACGGCACACCTGAAGCCATCTTGGTTGGAATAAAGTGGTAAATCTTAAAACATTTAATTTAAAAAGGAACAAAAGGAGGGGGTTCATTTTCCCATAGAAAGTATGATTAATGCTGCAGAAAGAAAAATTAGGGCACATTTTGAGTGACTTCTCAAATCCTCTTTCATGACAAAATTCTGAAATGCAGACTGAAACATGCACTTTCAATACCAGCAGCAGACTTCCCTGGTGACCAGTAGCTTTACTACAGTGATCTAATAAGCAACTAGAGTGCTAACATTCTGAATTTATGGCAAATGTGTGACACATCTGAATGCCTTCTTGATGGAATCAGAGTAAAAAACTGAAAGTATTTCCTACTGAGGAGACTGTAGTAAACGAGGAAATTAGGAAAGATCATAACAAATAGGTCTCCCAAAATGGCCACCAGAGACAAAAGAGCCCAAATGTAGCCCAAATATCACCCAGATGTAGCCCAAGTATAGCCCAATGACAGAATGTCCCAGAGTGTTCTAACGAACCACTAGAGCGCTAACAGTCTTACTTATGACAAAAGTATGGCACACCTGAAGCCATCTTGATTGGAATAAAGTGGTAACACTTAAAACATTTAATTTACAAAGGAACAAAATAAGGGGGTTCATTTTGCCATAGAAATTATGATTAGTGCTTCAGAAAGAAAAATTAGGGCACATTTTGACTTCTCAAATCCTCTTCTATTTCATAAAAAAATTCTGACATGCAGACTGAAACATGCACTTTGAATACCAGCAGCAGACTTCCCTGGTGAGCAGTAGCTTTACTACAGTGATCTAATGAGCAACTAGAGTGCTAACATTCAGAATTTATGGCAAATGTGTGACACATCTGAATGCCTTCTTGATGGAACCAAAGTAAAAAACTGAAAGTATTTCCTACTGAGGATACTGCAGGAAATTAGGAAACTTCATAACAAATAAATCTCCCAAGATGGCCACCAGAGACAAAAGTGCCCAAATGTAGCCCAAATATCACCCAGATGTAGCCCAAGTATAGCCCAATGACAGAATGTCCCAGAGTGTTCTAACGAACAACTAGTGAACAACTAGAGCGCTAACAGTCTTACTTATGACAAAAGTATGGTACACCTGAAGCCATCTTGATTGGAATAAAGTGGTAACACGTAAAAAATTTAATTTACATAGGAACAAAATGAGGGGGTTCATTTTGCCATAGAAATTATGATTAGTTCTGCAGAAAGAAAATTTAGGGCACATTTTGACTTCTCAAATCCTCTTCTATTTCATAAAAAAATTCTGACATGCAGACTGAATCATGCACTTTGAATACCAGCAGCAGACTTCCCTGGTGAGCAGTAGTTTTACTTCAGTGATCTAATGAGCAACTAGAGTGCTAGCATTCAGAATTCATGGCTAATGTGTGACACATCTGAATGCCTTCTTGATGGAACCAAAATAAAAAACGGAAAGTATTCCCACTGAGGAGACTGCAGTAAATGAGGAAATTAGGAAACTTCATAACAAATAAATCTCCCAAGATGGCCACCAGAGACCAAAGAGCCCAAATGTAGCCCAAATATCACCCAGATGTAGCCCAAGTATAGTTCAATGACAGAATGTTCCAGAGTGTTCTTAAGAACAACTAGAGCGCTTACTGTCTAACTTATGACAAAAGTATGGCACACCTGAAGCCATCTTGATTGGAATAAAGTGGTAACACTTAAAACATTTAATTTAAAAAGGAACACAATGAGGGGGTTCATTTTGCCATATAAATTATGATTAGTGCTGCAGAAAGAAAAACTAGGGCACATTTTGACTTCTGAAATCCTCTTTTATTTTATAAAAACATTCTGACATGCAGACTGAAACATGCACTTTTAATGCATGTATGGCATTACAACGTGGGTTTTTACAACGCGTGCAGTTACATCGCATGCGTTACAACACATGCGATGTTACAACGCTATGCCATTACCACACAAGTCTTTACATCGACTTGCGCTAGATGGCGTGCTAACATTAAAAAAGTGGAATTTACTATTCCAACTCCAGTCCACTTAACAGTAGGGAAGGTGTTGGGATAGTAAACTACACTATTTGTAATGTTAGCACGCCATCTAGCGCAAGTCGATGTAAAGACTTGCGTTGTAATGGCATAGCGTTGTAACATCGCATGCGTTGTAACGCATGCGATGTAACTGCACTGCGTGGTAAAAACCACGTTGTAATGGCTGTTCCCCACTTTTAATACCAGCAGCAGACTTTTGTGGTGAGCAGTAGCTTTACTACAGTGATCTAATGAGCAACTAGAGTGCTAACATTCAGAATTTATGGCAAATGTGTGACATATCTGAATACCTTCTTGATGGAATCAAAGTAAAAAACTGAAAGCATTTCCTACTGAGGAGACTGCAGTAAATGAGGAAATTAGGAAACTTCATAACAAATAAATCTCCCAAGATGGCCACCAGAGACAAAAGAGCCCAAATGCAGCACAAATATCACCCAGATGTAGCCCACATGTAGCCCAATGACAGAAGTGTGCAAAACACTTATTTTTTGTGTATTTGCAGTTTTATATAGTGCAGACTTGTCAGGTATTGGAGTGCTTTACATGAGCATTGGTTACATCACACAAGATCAAATTCATTTCGGTTGTAGACATGGGGAGATTAAGTGATTTGACCAGAATCACAGAATGTTGAGCTGAAGCAGAAACTCCAACCTGGTTCCCCAGTTGCAAAGTCTGCAGCTCTGGAAGTAACACCACATCCTCTCCCCTAGGTGCAACATTTAATCAAGTGGTCAACTGGATAAAAAAACATAAAGATTACAAATAATTTAAAAGTTCTTTGTCGCTATTTGAAAACTCAGAAAATATGTCCTCATTTTAGTTTTTTAGAGCACTAACCATAATTTTGATGCAAATAAGACCCTCTCATATATGTAATATCTAAAGGAAATACTCTAGGGTGCCGATCACAATCCGGTAAAAACCGGGTACGAACCGTCGGACGGAGCATATTCTCCGTCCGACGCGTACCCGGTCGTCAAAATATACAAACATGGAATTACGATTCGCACGGGTACACCATTACCGTACGAATCGTAAAAAAGACCGACCGAACAAAAAACACCTACCAATGCGATCCGGGAAAGCGCCGACCTGACGTCGGGACGCACGCAGCCAGCCATTCACGACCCAGGAATCACGATTCGCACCGACGTCACCCCGCACGGTGAATATTTTGCGGCAGCCAAAAACTGCCGGGAAATCAGGACGACGCGAACAAGGACCACCAGTACGCGACGGACAGACGACGACGCGAACAAGGAGGACCAGTACGTGACGGACACACAGGACGACGCCACCAAGGAAGACCCGTACGCGACAGGACGACGCGATCAAGGAGGACCCGTACGCGACAGGACGACGCGAGCAAGGAGTACCAGTACGCGACGGACAGACATGGACCCGAACCTACGAGTCATCCCTGCCCTCATAGCAGTACACCTCCTCTACAGGTTACGACGCAGACGCCGCAGAAGGTCAGAATAACTAAGGGGGGGGGAAAGTGGGGTGGGGTGGGGGTGGCAGGACCAGGGCAGGCCACAAAACAACCACATAAGTCACACACCACACATGGCCTGGACATACCGGACTCCCATGCCCTGGTCACCACGAGGGGGTGGGGGCGTGTCCTGATAAGCCAGCGACCGCCACAACGGAAGTCCGTCACCACGCGAACCGGCAACACAACCAGACAGGTACGTCCCGTACCCACGCCTGAAGAGCGTGGGTACGAGTCGGACCACGCCCACACACGTCACCCCAACAATGGCGGGACGGATCGCACCCACGTGGCAAAGGCCTGGGTACGGGCCGCACAAGCATCACATAGCGTGGGGACGTATATGTACGGACCCTACCCCCACCCCGTATGCAAGGAGCGTACCCCCCACCCCAACAGTGAAAGTACGACCCGTACCCCCACCCGCGTATGCATGGAGCGTACCCCCCATGCCAACAGTGTAAGTACGACCCGTACCCCCACCCGCGTATGCATGGAGCGTACCCCCCATGCCAACAGTGTAAGTATGACTCAAACCCTCACCCGCGGACGTACGGACCGTACCCCCACCCCCACCAGTGTAAGTACGACTCCTACCCCCACCCGCGGACTCACGGACCGTACCCCCACCCCCACCAGTGTAAGTACGACTCGAACCCCCACCCACGAATGCAAGGAGCGTACCCCCCAGCCCAACAGTGTAAGTACGACCCGTACCCCCACCCGCGGACGTACGGAGCGTACCCCCAGCCCAACAGTGTAAGTACGACCCGTACCCCCACCCGCGGACGTACGGAGCGTACCCCCAGCCCAACAGTGTAAGTACGACCCGTACCCCCACCCGCGAATGCAAGGAGCGTACCCCCCTGCCCAACAGTGTAAGTACGACCCGTACCCCCACCCGCGAATGCAAGGAGCGTACCCCCCTGCCCAACAGTGTAAGTACGACCCGTACCCACACCCGCGGACGTACGGAGCGTACCCCCAGCCCAACAGTGTAAGTACGACCCGTACCCCCACCCGCGGACGTACGGAGCGTACCCCCAGCCCAACAGTGTAAGTACGACCCGTACCCCCACCCGCGGACGTACGGAGCGTACCCCCAGCCCAACAGTGTAAGTACGACCCATACCCCCACCCGCGGACGTACGGAGCGTACCCCCAGCCCAACAGAGTAAGTACGACCCGTACCCCCACCCGCGGACGTACGGAGCGTACCCCCAGCCCAACAGTGTAAGTACGACCCGTACCCCCACCCGCGTATGCATGGAGCGTACCCCCCATGCCAACAGTGTAAGTACGACTCGAACCCCCACCCACGAATGCAAGGAGCGTACCCCCCTGCCCAACAGTGTAAGTACGACCCGTACCCACACCCGCGGACGTACGGAGCGTACCCCCACCACACCAGTGTCAGTAGACTCGTACCCTCACCTCTAATGCAGTGTGCGTAACCCCACCGTGTATGTGCCAAGCGCACATATCCAGAAATCGGAGGTGTGTGTGCAGAGTCCACCCAGCAGTGCCCTGAGACAGGAGGGGTGGGTGCAGAGTCCTCCCAGCAGTGCCCAGACACAGGAGGGGTGGGTGTGGAGTCCTCCCAGCAGTGCCCTGAGACAGGAGGGGTGGGTGCAGAGTCCTCCCAGCAGTGCCCTGAGACAGGAGGGGTGGGTGCAGAGTCCTCCCAGCAGTGCCCTGAGACAGGAGGGGTGGGTGCCCATCACTCCCAGCAGTGCCCAGAGACAGGAGGGGTGTGTGCAGAGTCCTCCCAGCAGTGCCCTGAGACAGGAGGGGTGGGTGCAGAGTCCTCCCAGCAGTGCCCAGACACAGGAGGGGTGGGTGTGGAGTCCTCCCAGCAGTGCCCTGAGACAGGAGGGGTGGGTGCAGAGTCCTCCCAGCAGTGCCCTGACACAGGAGGGGTGGGTGCAGAGTCCTCCCAGCAGTGCCCAGACACAGGAGGGGTGGGTGTGGAGTCCTCCCAGCAGTGCCCTGAGACAGGAGGGGTGGGTGTGGAGTCCTCCCAGCAGTGCCCTGACACAGGAGGGGTGGGTGCAGAGTCCTCCCAGCAGTGCCCTGACACAGGAGGGGTGGGTGCAGAGTCCTCCCAGCAGTGCGCTGACACAGGAGGGGTGGGTGCAGAGTCCTCCCAGCAGTGCCCAGACACAGGAGGGGTGGGTGTGGAGTCCTCCCAGCAGTGCCCTGAGACAGGAGGGGTGTGTGCAGAGTCCTCCCAGCAGTGCCCTGAGACAGGAGGGGTGGGTGTGGAGTCCTCCCAGCAGTGCCCTGACACAGGAGGGGTGGGTGCAGAGTCCTCCCAGCAGTGCCCAGACACAGGAGGGGTGGGTGTGGAGTCCTCCCAGCAGTGCCCTGAGACAGGAGGGGTGGGTGCAGAGTCCTCCCAGCAGTGCCCTGAGACTGGAGGGGTGTAACACATGTGTGTGAGGCCAGAATTATCCACATGCATACTGGCTACAAGGGAACATGTCCCCATGAACTCATGTCAACGGACTCCACACACAAGTACAGTGATCACCAAGGATGCCACGATTGTCGCAGGTGGAGACATGGCCCTGCATGCATGGCCAAAGTAGAAGGGCTCCGTCACACACACAGCTCATGTAGACACAGCTCTGCGCTAAACATTGGGAACACCCTGCAGGGAAGAAAGCTGGGTACACAGAGGAAGGAATACACCCTTGGACAAGTGCACCATGCAGTAACTGCCTACATGAACAAAGAAAGTTAGCCAACACCTTGTGATGGCACACAGATCACAGGGTCCCACCAATGAGCAGTACACTACTACATATCCCACACACCCAAACCCTTACACACCACCCAAAACCATGTAGCAGCCCCACCAACACCAATACCAGCATAGCAGTAGTGTGATAATGAAAACAAAATTAAGCTTTATTCTGCAGGAGCACAATGTCCGTGGATCGCAGGCAGTTCAATCTTCACAAAGCCCATAGGGCAGTCAATGATTCTCAGCTGGATGGGGGACACAGTGGGATGCGTGTCCCCTACCTTGCCTGCACAGTCAAATGGCATCGTCTTCCACACTGGTGAGGGCATCAGGGGGGGGGGAGCAACAGGCACCGCAGGGACATCAGGGCAAAGGGGCGGCGTTGTGGGTGCAGGGATGGAGGAGTCCACCACAGGGGGTGGGTCAGTGCCAAAGGCAGAGGCCAGGATGGCACTACACACCTTTGCAAGGTCATCCAGGGAGTCCCCTGCACCCGAAGGGACCTCAGGCCCCAAGGAGGGGGGGGGGTCAGAGGGATGGGTCGCAGCGCCACCGGGGGAGGGTGGAGACAGGGGGGGAGACTCAACCACCCTGACCGGGGACCTCCGTGACCGCTTGCGTGGTGGTGTAACTGTGGGGCTCAGGGACAGAGCGGCCATGAAGGAGTCCTTGGGGGAGATGTGGCCAGGAGAGCTGAGGGGAGGGGATTTGGAGGGAGTGGACTGGGTGGAATGCGGACTCCCACTATGGCTGCGTGTCACACGTTTGCCCCCCGACCCAGTGGGTGTGCCTACCTCACCCTGTGTGTGCGTGTCAGGAGGAGTGCGGTGGACCTTCCCTGCTGGTGTGGTGCCCGTGTCCGTTGATGTGGGTGCATGCCGACGTCTGGGTGTACGTGTGACAGGCATGGGAGTGGGAAGTGTGGATGGGGCAGGGGTAGGTGGGGGGAGGTCGCGCTGCAGGAGACCCACTGCTGCAGTCAGTGTGGAGTCGATGGACCTCAGCAAGTTGCGTTGGTCAGCCTGCGATGAATGAATGCCCTCCAAGAAAGCCTCGATGTTGGTGAGGGTTTTGCCGTGGGCATGGAGGACATTAAGGATCGCAGCCTGACCAACCTGCAGTTGCCGCTGGATGTCCACAGACTCTGCATTGGCGGCAGCAGTGGAGACAGGGGCAGGGGGCGCGGTGCCTGGCAGGAAGGAGACATGCTGTGACCGGGCACGCTGGGAAGGGACACGAGCAAGTGGGAGGCGGCTGGTGGAAACTGAGGGGGCGGTGCGAGGTGTTGTTCCGCTGTCAGCTGCTGGTGCAGCCTCCGCCCACTCGGAGACATCGTCCCCGGACCTGTCAGCTTCGTAGTCTGATGTGCCAGTCGACAGGTCCTCGGCCACACTCTCCTCCGCCTCTGTCCCACTCGATGTGCCAGCCCCGATGTCACGGCTGGCACTGGTGCTCGGTCCCTCCGCCTGGTCTGTGTCCATGTCTCCCTCTGTGTCCCCCGACGATGCTGTGGGCAGGGTGGAGAGACAGAAATTATTCAGACACCTGTACACATCTGTCACATGAGTCCAATCTACATAGGTAACATTGCATGGCCTGAAAAGGAAGATCCCTAACATCTACTGAACAGGGTACCGATGTAGGGCATGCAACACACAGTTGGTTGAGCCACCATGCCACTGAAATACCATGGAGAGCATGAGACAATAGCTAAACACAGGAAAAGGAGTCTGACATAGCACCCAGGTCCTGGGGACAATCCAGCACTGCATCTGCACCACACAGCGTTTGCGAAAATACCGATGACCAGGGACCATATCCATGAACTTGAGACACATGCTGCATAGGTAATGCTGAAAACATGCACAACATGACTCGGTCACTGCACATTGCGTGTGTGTCCAGGCACATCACACACTGCCCAGACCCAGCAAGTGGTAATCAGGATTTAACACATAGGCATTGCCCGCCCCAACAAGACCCTACACGAGGCAAATTGTGGAGACACAGGTGGCACCAACATCTCATGGTCTGGGTGATACACACAGGGGCAGGCAAAAAGCAAGATTGGACGCCAAACAGCCAAGGTGCGCCTGTACAAATAATGAGGTACCAGTGCCCATCCTCAGATGAGTATAACAAGACACACAGGCACTGGCAACTGTGAGTATGAAGAAGGACAATCAGGTCAGGCTGCACAGTGGACACCTGTACAAATTAGCACGTCTATATACATGGTGACAGGGGACAATGGCAGAGAGCACAACTTACGCTGTAGACACTGACAGTGGCCACGTTCATGATGACACATACACCACTGAGGAAAAGGTGCCCCAGGGGACAGTAGTGGGCACGCAACTACATGCTACTGAATGGTAATGACAGCAACACACGTCACCATCCCTGCACTATGTGTATCGCACAGTCATGCACATCATGTCACAGGCCACTACATAGGACATGCGCGCTGTAAGGCATGACACATGAGAGACCAACTCCCATGTCTGGAGTCAGCATCAGTGCCAACTGACATGGAACCCACATGCAGTGAACTTGACAGTGCACAGGCAAGGTCCCACAACCTGTTACACACCACCCCCACACATGATGCTACAGACATTGTTCCCGTGGACAAAGCGCCAGCCTACATTACCCTGGGAAGGAGTGACTACACACAGACCAGGGAACACATTGCAAGGAGGGGAAGGGTGGCAGGGGCACAGCGCTATACTGGGCCAAACAGGATCTGCACAGCACCTTTAAACCCTGCCAGTGGATTCATGCTACTGTGCCCTTACAAATGCCGGTGACACACAACAAACACACATGTACCTACCCCCTTCCGGCTGCTGCATCGCCTGTAAGCGCCTCTCCAGGTCTGGAAAGACCACCGGCAGCACACGCCTGTGGAGGTGGCTCAGACGGCGGCGGCCGCGGTTCTTGTGGCTCTCAGGTGAGTCCCCCAGCAGGAGCCGTGCAATCCTCCGCGTCCAGCACCGGATATCCTGCCAGCGTTTCCTCACCTGGGCCAGGCGCCGCCTCCGACCATCCACACCCCTCACGGCACTGACGGCGGTCAGCCAGATCTGCTCCTTGGCAGTGGCGCCTACCTGTGAGGAGGAACAAGTGACACCACATCAATACACCAGCCACATGTCACAGAGAGACATATGGGTACAAATTAGCTGGTAACAACAAGGCATGTCATGCAGCCAACGCATTGCACCTTTGTCATAGGGACATCATCCCCTGGTGAGGGAAAAAGCAGTACGTGCCACAGTGGGTACACAGGTGGAATGATGGCAATGTCACAATCAATGATCTAGGCTCACACTGTGCATCACACCCACCCCTCCTGGCTCAGGGCACTGCTGTGAGGACTCCACACCCACCCCTCCTGTCTCAGGGCACTGCTGGGAGGACTCTGCACCCACCCCTCCTGTCTCAGGGCACTGCTGGGAGGACTCTGCACACACCTCTCCTGTCTCAGGGCACTGCTGTGAGTGATAGGCCCCCACCCCTCCTGTCTCAGGGCACTGCTGTGAGGACTCCACACCCACCCCTCCTGTCTCAGGGCACTGCTGTGAGTGATAGGCCCCCACCCCTCCTGTCTCAGGGCACTGCTGTGAGGACTCCACACCCACCCCTCCTGTCTCAGGGCACTGCTGTGAGGACTCCACACCCACCCCTCCTGTCTCAGGGCACTGCTGTGAGTGATAGGCCCCCACCCCTCCTGTCTCAGGGCACTGCTGTGAGGACTCCACACCCACCCCTCCTGTCTCAGGGCACTGCTGTGAGGACTCTGCACACACCCCTCCTGTCTCAGGGCACTGCTGTGAGTGATAGGCCCCCACCCCTCCTGTCTCAGGGCACTGCTGTGAGGACTCCACACCCACCCCTCCTGTCTCAGGGCACTGCTGGGAGTGATAGGCCCCCACCCCTCCTGTCTCAGGGCACTGCTGTGAGGACTCCACACCCACCCCTCCTGTCTCAGGGCACTGCTGTGAGGACTCTGCACACACCCCTCCTGTCTCAGGGCACTGCTGGGAGGACTCTGCACACACCCCTCCTGTCTCAGGGCACTGCTGTGAGGACTCCACACCCACCCCTCCTGTCTCAGGGCACTGCTGTGAGGACTCTGCACACACCCCTCCTGTCTCAGGGCACTGCTGGGAGGACTCTGCACACACCCCTCCTGTCTCAGGGCACTGCTGTGAGGACTCCACACCCACCCCTCCTGTCTCAGGGCACTGCTGTGAGGACTCCACACCCACCCCTCCTGTCTCAGGGCACTGCTGTGAGGACTCTGCACCCACCCCTCCTGTCTCAGGGCACTGCTGGGAGGACTCTGCACACACCCCTCCTGTCTCAGGGCACTGCTGTGAGTGATAGGCCCCCACCCCTCCTGTCTCAGGGCACTGCTGGGAGACATCAGGCACCCCCCCCCTGGGACCCCCCCGACAGTACATGGCATGTGTGTTACACCTGGACGCAATGGCAGAAGTCACAGTCACCACATAGGGACAGTCTGTGGCAGTGGCCTATGCACTCACCTGATAACCTGGTCGCCCATACAGCATGGAGTACTGTGGGAGGATCACATCCAGCAGAGCCATGTTCTCCTCCAGGGTGAATGGCTGTGTCCTCTCCACAGCCCTTGACATGGTTCCAGGGAATCAGTAGCAGCAGCTGGGTCGACGAATGCAAAGATGTGCAGGCAAGTGCTCCCTCATGGGACCTGGCTGCCTTATATGTGCCCTTCTGCCCAGTCTCATGCACAGGAGTACAGAGAGATTGGTCACTCACATTTGCATCCTATGTTTCCACCAATCCCTTCAAACCTAGCAGTCTGTGGGTTCTCTATCGGTTTCATTCTCCTGCATGATGTCAGCCCCACAAACACATTGCAACAAAGTAGACAAATCCCAACTGACTTCTGCTGTGCACCTTCCAGAACAATTTCCAATTTTGAACTTGGTCTCCATGACAACCAGCATGCATGTAGGCCTTAATACTTGTCCCCCATGTAATTTGGAGCATCACACACAGGTACGGTGCGTGTGGGGGCCCTAGGGCACCCCAAATGCATGGCAACGGCCCGTACATGCATGCCTACGCTCTCCATCACTTTTGGTCTGCACGCGTATGCGTACTCGTAGTGGTACGGACCGAACACTCGCATCTACGCTCACTATCACTACGGGTACGCATACGCGTGCAGACCCATAGTGATAGTGAGCGTAGATGCGAGTGTACGGTCCGTACCACTACGGGTACGCATACGCGTGCAGACCCATAGTGATAGTGAGCGTAGATGCGAGTGTACGGTCCGTACCACTACGGGTACGCATACGCGTGCAGACCCATAGTGATAGTGAGCGTAGATGCGAGTGTACGGTCCGTACCACTACGGGTACGCATACGCGTGCAGACCCATAGTGATAGTGAGCGTAGATGCGAGTGTACGGTCCGTACCACTACGGGTACGCATACGCGTGCAGACCCATAGTGATAGTGAGCGTAGATGCGAGTGTACGGTCCGTACCACTACGGGTACGCATACGCGTGCAGACCCATAGTGATAGTGAGCGTAGATGCGAGTGTACGGTCCGTACCACTACGGGTACGCATACGCGTGCAGACCCATAGTGATAGTGAGCGTAGATGCGAGTGTACGGTCCGTACCACTACGGGTACGCGTGCAGACCCATAGTGGTACGGACCGTACACTCGCATCTACGCTCACTATCACTATGGGTCTGCACGCGTATGCGTACCCGTAGTGGTACGGACCGTACACTCGCATCTACGCTCACTATCACTATGGGTCTGCACGCGTATGCGTACCCGTAGTGGTACGGACCGTACACTCGCATCTACGCTCACTATCACTATGGGTCTGCACGCGTATGCGTACCCGTAGTGGTACGGACCGTACACTCGCATCTACGCTCACTATCACTATGGGTCTGCACGCGTATGCGTACCCGTAGTGGTACGGACCGTACACTCGCATCTACGCTCGCCATCACGATGGGTACACATACGGCAGCACTCCCACAGTGATTTGGGAACATGCACAGGCCCTCTCAGCAGCAGTACGGCGGATTTTACACATCACTGTGGTGATAGGCGACACACATGTCGGAATAGGGCGGACATACTTGTCCATGGATGGACATACTTGTCCAGGAATGGACACCAAGGCATCGTCTGTGCATTACCACATGTGTTGGGCACAGGTGTCACAGGCTGTGATGTGGAACATGCCTCCTGAGTGGAGAAGGCACCAGATGTATGATGAGATGTGTACATGTGTACTGTGTGAGGGTGCAATGTGTGCCAGGCATGCCCTTGACTCCTTTGACATGTGTGCATGTGGGACTGCGCACTTGGGGTGAGCGTCACTGGCATGGCACGGACACCAACACACGGAAGTGTCCCATGATGCCCGGTACAGGGGTCATGACACATGACTCATCACTACCCACAGTGCACAATGTGACTATGCCATATATGTGTCCGGGATTTACATCGGGTTGATGTTGTTGCACCCTCAAAAGCTGCAGCCGTTGCAGCAACCAACATGTGGCTGTGTGTAGATTGTCATTGCACACTGTTCCCAACACCATGCCACATGTGTTACCGGATGTGAGGTGCACATGTATGCAAGGGACACGGAGTAGCGTGACAAGGCCATGTCAGCAAACTCACAAGGAATGTGTGGGGAGTCATGACATGTGCACCTTCATGGCAAGGTGTGTGGGCTGGACTAGTGTAATGTAATGTGACCTGTGGCTCAAGTGTTCCGCTGCCAGTCTCTGCAATCAGCATCACACTTCTGCTGATGTGTGGGTGTATGTCACTCCTGTCTTGCGTCGGGCAGTGCACTTGCACTGGGACACAGCTATTCCCATGGCGTGGCATGGGGAGGTTCTCAATCACCGTGTGTAGCTGGGTCTTGGAAGGAGTGTCACCTTGCATCCATACGTGTCCTGGGCATGTAGCACATGCCTGACTCCCTATGTGGCATGTGTGTATTGGCAGATTTACATGTGCTCAGTAGACATGAGTTGTTCTCGTAGTGCACTCACTCTTCCTTGTCACTTCCAAATTACTGCAGAGCGCCTCCTGTTGCCCGAAGAATTCCAGACTTGGCCACCATGCAGGAGAATGACAGGATCCGGCTCTACCGCTTCACCCAACCGTTGATTCTGGAGCTGACGGCGAGACTGGCACCACACCTGCAACCGCAGCACAGGTATCCTACGGCACTGACACCCCAGCTGAAGGTAATGGCTGCCCTACATTTCCTTGCCACGGGTACCTTCCAATATACCATAGCTCATGTTGGTGGCATGTCCCAGAGCATGTTCAGCGGTGTGCTGCATGATTTCTTGGAGGCCATGTTGATTCACCTGGATGACTTCATCAAGTTCCCAACCCCTGAACAGATGACTGAGGTCAAACGTGGTTTCTATGCCCTGGGAGGGATGCCCCATGTCATTGGGTCCATAGATGGGACCCATGTAGGTTTGGTACCACCACACGCACGGGAGGTGGCGTACCGCAATCGGAAGCACTACCACTCCATCAATGCCCTTGTGGTGTGTCTGTCCAACATGGTGATTTCACATGTCTGTGCTCGTTTTCCAGGATCAGCACACGATGCCTACATCATGAGGCGTAGCGGGATGCCTGATATGATGATGCAGCTGCGCAACGAACGTGCATGTGTTGTTGGTGGGTACAGTCTGTCTGTCCTGTATTCTGTTTGGCCGAGCAGCACTACCGCTTCGCCAGTTCTAACGATATCCATGTGCTTTCCATTTAGGGGACGCTGGCTATCCCAACATGCCTTGGCTGCTGACACCTCTCCGCAACCCCATCACGCCGGCCCAGCTCCGCTACAACACCGCCCATGGCCGGACAAGGCGAGTGATAGAGAGGATGTTTGGCATGCTGAAGAGCCGATTCCGGTGCCTCCACAAGACCGGCGGCGCACTCCCATATGCCCCGGCGAAGGTCTGCAAGATCTTCATGGTCTGCTGCATGCTGCACAACATGGCAGTTGAAAGAGCTGTGCCCCTCATCCTGGATCAAGATGACGAGGACCATCCACCCGTGGAGGACGAAGGGCTTGGCAATGGGGCTAGTGATGTGGAGGATGTGGAGCCGCAAGAGGACATCCGGACTCGGCTCATACGCGACTTCTTTGCTTAGTGGTGAGTACCAGGGTCTGAGTGTGCACGCATTGGTCCCCGTGTGGCATGCGTTGTGATGTGTGTCTCCACCTGCATGTATGGCACGTGGGTCAGAGGTGTGTGTGGGTGTGTCACTGGAGTGATGGTGGCAGTGATGGTAGTATTTCCCCAGGCATAATTGTGACCTAGCATGTTGTCATACATATATGTGTCGAGTAAATGCACATGCAAGTGGCTGTGCTTCTTGTGGCTGACTTCTTGTGTGTCTCTCTTCCCCAGGTACCTGCGCATGCCGTTTGCTGGTTGCATTGTTGTGGCACTGCTATTCCTCATGGACATGGCATCGTGGGCTGACTCAGCGTTACAGGCACGGACACGTTTGGAAGTCTCCATGGGGTAAGGGATGCATCTGGGGTGTATTGGGTGTGGCAGTTGTTCACGATGTGTGCACACTGCCCCGGTCGGGGTTTGGGTCCTCTGCAGACATGTGGCATCCCCATGGGACACGACATGCAGCTGGGTACACCTGAATAGATGGGCTGCCTGGTTGTCAGTCATCAGTGATGGGATGGTGGATTGTGATGAAGGCATCAATGTGTGTGACACTGCCCTCGGACACATACGGTTAACATTGTCTTGACATGGCGTGGGACTTCCACATCAGCGGATGTATGGTGTATGGCAGGCTCTCCGTGAGCAGCTGTGGGTATTTAGCTATTATCCGACACTTGTGTGCCAGTTCCATGGCTATCACGCATTTGTGCTGCAGAAGGGGGGTGCCAGTGTTGGAGCCACATGTTACTCCACATGATGTGTTCATGTGTACTTCAAGTTGCCTCTGCAATCCCAAACACATGACTATTAAAGGTGTCCCTATGCCTCCAAGGTGCCTCTTCTCAGTCAATGCTGGTGTGTTGGCACGGTGCATCCTGCATGTCTGGCATGGTATTCCCTGATTGTGGCTATGTGTCAATGTGTCGAGTGGCAAGATGCAAGCTGTGTGTGTGTGCTGAGACTGTGTAATGGGCATGATGTCCATGACTGTGTGGGTATTGTGACATGTGCCATCCCCATGCATCCAACGTTGTCCATGACCCCATTCTCTGCATCCACCGGACTCAAGCTTGCAGGACATGGTTCTGCCACCTGTCTATACGTACCTGGGTGCCCCCCAGGACACGGGCCAGGATCCCTGACCTCTGCGCATGACTGTTGCTGTACTCAATGTGTCTGTCAGCACGGTTGTTCGGCCACCCCCTCAGCTGGTTCTGACCATCACGGGTGTGTATGGTGCTCCATGTCTGTCTTGCCTAGAAAACTGTGACCCATGTGTCCTGTGCCAGACTCAGGCCCCAGGGTGTGGATGGTTGAAGTGAACAGATGACTCAGGCATGTTTAGACTGTACAAGACACATGTTAGGTAATAATGCTACCAGCAGGCATCTACTCTTAATAGTGTGATTTATTATTGGGGGGGGGGGGGCCAAGTGAGGGCCTTTCCGGGATTAGGGAATCCAAAGTTCAGTAGGGGAGTTGGTGTCCTTGCCATTGGAAATCCTCAGAGTCAATGCCACAGTCTTTGTCAACATTGGTCAGCCAGTGACCAGCAGGGCCATGTGGCAGAGAATGTCTCTTGATGCTGTGATGCTGTTGCTCCAGTGGGCCAGGTGCCAGGCCAGGTGTCCTGGGAGATGGTGATGTAGCAGCCACCCTCACGGTCCTTTCCGTGGACGACCCGGCTTCCTGCGGGGAACCTCAGCAGCAGGCCGTGACGACGTCTGGGATGCTCCGTCGGATGTTTCCTCCTCCTCCTCATGATCCCTCCCTGTGGGTGGTGATGTTCTCCGCCTTCTGGCACAGGGAGGGTCGGCCATGGTGTCGGCCATCCGACGGAGTTCAGCGTGAATCCCCTGGGACGCCGTCACTTGCTGAGCCTGTCTGTCCTCCATCCTCCGTTGGTGTAGCTGTAGACAGGCTATTAGCTCCGCATGTTGCTGGGCCTGCTGGACCTTGATCCCCTCGAGGACGGACACAACCTGGGCCATGCCCGTGGTGTCCTGCCGGTATGAGTCCAGGATGTTACGGACATGGGAAAATACCGGATCCCCAGCCAACTGGTCAGGCTCGCGCCTCCGCCGCTCTCCACTCCCACCACCCCTGCCCACTTGCGTCTGGCCTGCACTTGTGGGCACATGGGGTCTCCGGGACCCCTGAGGGGTGGCATTGGCGTTGTCGCCTGCCTCCTCCTGGGTGCCCGGGACACCGTGTCCCTCCTGGCGAGCCTGGCTGCATTGTGGTGTTGGGGCAGGGATCCTGGGTGTCTCCTGGGATGTGGCAGGAGTGGGGGTGGTGGTTGGCATGGTTGTACCTGACGCAGGTGCTGCAGGTGGTTGGACACCAGAGGGGCCAGGTCGGTCGGGGTCGTCCGCAGAGTGGTGAGAGTGGTCGCTGCCGGTGGGATCGGTCTCCTGCAGATCCGGGTCCTGTGAGTGTTCCCCCCCAGTGTTGGGGGGTGCAGCACGACGTTGACCTGTGTGTGAGAGAGACAATGTTAATTTTGATCCATGCAACATCCATGTTTCATCCGTTACAAAGTTGGCACATTTCCTCTTGGAATTAGGATCTGTCTTGCATTCCACTCACAGTGCACTTGTGCATGTGTGTGTCCCTTGGGCACCAATTTGGCCCCTTTAACTATGTGTGGCACAGTCTTACTTGCTGCGTCAAGTGTGACTGCAGTCAGCAGTGGAGTGTGCATGTGTGCCGAGCTATGCGTTTGCGCCTTCCTTGTAGCACTGTACATGTGCACATGGAGTGGATCCACACACTCATATGATGCAGGTGGCTGTCCTTGTGCTCGTGTACAGGTTGTAACATGGCCCTGCGTTTTGCCATGATGAAGAGGGGGGGTTCTGGCACTGGGCACCCTTGTCTACATGCACGCAGTCCACCTGCTGACGAGCAGACATTCCCACACACCAAAGGACTGATTTGCTCTCCCTGTGTCTCCCTCCTTCTCTGTCCCCCTCTCCCTCCCTCTCTGTCCCCCTCTCCCTCCCTCTCTGTCCCCCTCTCCCTCCCTCTGTGTCCCCCTCTCCCTCCCTCCGTGTGTCAGCCTCCTCCCTCTGTCCGTCTCCCTCCCTCTCTGTCCCCCTCTCCCTCCCTCTCTGTCCCCCTCTCCCTCCCTCTCTGTCCCCCTCTCCCTCCCTCTGTGTCCCCCTCTCCCTCCCTCCGTGTGTCAGCCTCCTCCCTCTGTCCGTCTCCCTCCCTCTCAGTCCCCCTCTCCCTCCCTCTCTGTCCCCCTCTCCCACCCTCTGTGTCCCCCTCTCCCTCCCTCCGTGTGTCAGCCTCCTCCCTCTGTCCGTCTCCCTCCCTCTCAGTCCCCCTCTCCCTCCCTCCCTGTCCCCCTCTCCCACCCTCTGTGTCCCCCTCTCCCTCCCTCCGTGTGTCAGCCTCCTCCCTCTGTCCGTCTCCCTCCCTCTCAGTCCCCCTCTCCCTCCCTCTCTGTCCCCCTCTCCCTCCCTCTGTGTCCCCCTCTCCCTCCCTCCGTGTGTCAGCCTCCTCCCTCTGTCCGTCTCCCTCCCTCTCAGTCCCCCTCTCCCTCCCTCCCTGTCCCCCTCTCCCACCCTCTGTGTCCCCCTCTCCCTCCCTCCGTGTGTCAGCCTCCTCCCTCTGTCCGTCTCCCTCCCTCTCAGTCCCCCTCTCCCTCCCTCTCTGTCCCCCTCTCCCTCCCTCTGTGTCCCCCTCTCCCTCCCTCCGTGTGTCACCCTCTGTCACCTTGGCCCAGCTTCCTGGGCACACACTGTTAGCAGATCTTTGAGTGGCCCTTGGCCTGTTGATGTGAGTTTGTTTCTGATCTCCAGGCACCCATTTTGTCTGCTGTGTGTCTGTGCGCTGCTGCTGTGGTGGTGTGTGCTGCCACTCTTTCACACTGTTGGCTGTTCATTAGCTGCTGGCATGTGCAAAACAGTGCCTTCACCCCCATGTGTTGATGCAAGGCGTCCGCCATTTGCTGGCAAGTCATTCCTGTGTTGGGACACAGTGTTTGTCTGGCTGTGACCTAGGCCATATGGGCAGAGGGCATTGTTGTCTGCTTTGGAGTCGCACTATGTGATTCTTGGTGCCCAGCCTCCCGCCATCCGGGTTACCGTGTCATGTGTTGTTGTCTTCTGTGGCCTGTGACTTGACATTGTCCAGCTGGGTGCATGGGGCATGGTGGCAGCAGTGGCATGTGCCTGCTCATGGAGTGTGGTTGAGTAATGCGATGGCTTGTGGTGGTTGCGTGCCTGTTATTGATTTTGGTTGTGGTTGCAGTTCCCCCCATGTGAGGTGCGTTGTTTGTGTACTCACCCGGGTCTCGGAGTCCTTCTACTCCTTCAACTGCCTCCACCGGCAGTATGGCCATCACCCTCTCCTCCCAGGGATGGTACTGTACGGCTCTGCGGGAGGGCCCTCCTCCGGTGGCGTTGGCCTGGTCGTGTTCCTCCTGCCTCTTGGCTCTGACCCTCCTCCGCAGATCGTACCACCTGTTCTGGCAATCCTGCTTGGTCCTCCTGGTGTCCGCAACAGCATTCACAGCATCGACGATGGTCTGCCACATGGCTGTTTTGGCTGCCTGGCTGGTGCTTCTGACCAATGTTCCAAAGATCTGTGGCTCGACTCTGAGGATTTGATCAACAAGGACCTCCAACTCTCGGTGACTGAACTTTGGATTCTTGGTAGTGGGCATGGTGAGGGGTGTGGGTGGGGATGGTGTGGGTGTGGGGGGGGGTGTGGATGTTGGGGGGGGGGTGTGGATGGTTGTGTGTGTGTGTGAATGTGATGAGAGGGTGTTTGTGAGGGTGGTCGTTTGAAGGTGTGCAAGTGTAAGGTGTGGTGTAGCTTGTAGTCTGGTTCTGTGGTGTCTGGCAGCAGTGAGTCTGTTGGAAAGGCTCATGGTTTGTGTGTGTGGGCCCTTTTTATTGGTCCATGGGTGGGTGTGGCAGTTTTTGAATTTTGGGTGGGTGTGTTATAAGGAGTGGTGGTGTATTGGGCCTCTGTTTGTTTTTGGCAGTTGCAGGTCAGTGATTGTGTTATTTAAGTGGTTGTTGGCCATGTTTAGTGGCTGTGTGCCTTTCGACTGGTGTATTCTTGTGTTGTTTTATTTTGTCCTGGTTGTGTACGTGCGTTTTGAGCGTGTGTACGGTGTGTACATGGGCCATTTGGTTGTACGATTTTGTCCTTGTGTGTGGCTTTGTAAGACTTGTACATGCGGTTGTGATGTTGGGGCATGGGGTGCGCTCCGTACTTAGGAGGTTGTGTTGGGGGTGCGCCAGGAACGTACTGGGGTGGGGGTACGACTGGAACGTACTGGGGTGTAGGTACACGGGGGGTACGACACGTGCAGGGGTGGGGGGTGTACATTGACGGTGGTACGACACGTACTGGGGTGGGGGTACGACTGGAACGTACTGGGGTGTAGGTACACGGGGGGTACGACACGTGCAGGGGTGGGGGGTGTACATTGACGGTGGTACGACACGTACTGGGGTGGGGGTACGACTGGAACGTACTGGGGTGTAGGTACACGGGGGGTACGACACATCCAGGGGTGGGGGTACGACTGGAACGTACTGGGGTGTAGGTACACGGGGGGTACGACACGTACAGGGGTGGGGGGTGTACATTGACGGTGGTACGACACGTACTGGGGTGGGGGTACGACTGGAACGTACTGGGGTGTAGGTACACGGGGGTACGACACGTACAGGGGTGGGGGGTGTACATTGACGGTGGTACGACACGTACTGGGGTGGGGGTACGACTGGAACGTACTGGGGTGTAGGTACACGGGGGGTATGACACGTACTGGGGTGGGGGTACGACTGGAATGTACTGGGGTGTACATAGACGGTGGTACGACATGTACAGGGGTGGGGGGGTGTACATTGACGGTGGTACGACACGTACTGGGGTGGGGGTACGACTGGAACGTACTTGGGTGTAGGTACACGGGGGGTACGACACGTCCAGGGGTGGGGGTACGACTGGAACGTACTGGGGTGGGGGTACACGGGGGTACGACACGTACAGGGGTGGGGGGGTGTACATTGACGGTGGTACGACACGTACTGGGGTGGGGGTACGACTGGAACGTACTGGGGTGTAGGTACACGGGGGGTACGACACGTACAGGGGTGGGGGGTGTACATTGACGGTGGTACGACACGTACTGGGGTGGGGGTACGACTGGAACGTACTGGGGTGTAGGTACACGGGGGGTATGACACGTACTGGGGTGGGGGTACGACTGGAATGTACTGGGGTGTACATAGACGGTGGTACGACACGTACAGGGGTGGGGGGTGTACATTGACGGTGGTACGACACGTACTGGGGTGGGGGTACGACTGGAACGTACTTGGGTGTAGGTACACGGGGGGTACGACACGTCCAGGGGTGGGGGTACGACTGGAACGTACTGGGGTGTAGGTACACGGGGGGTATGACACGTACTGGGGTGGGGGTACGACTGGAATGTACTGGGGTGTACATAGACGGTGGTACGACACGTACAGGGGTGGGGGGGTGTACATTGACGGTGGTACGACACGTACTGGGGTGGGGGTACGACTGGAACGTACTTGGGTGTAGGTACACGGGGGGTACGACACGTCCAGGGGTGGGGGTACGACTGGAACGTACTGGGGTGTAGGTACACGGGGGGTATGACACGTACTGGGGTGGGGGTACGACTGGAATGTACTGGGGTGTACATAGACGGTGGTACGACACGTACAGGGGTGGGGGGGTGTACATTGACGGTGGTACGACACGTACTGGGGTGGGGGTACGACTGGAACGTACTTGGGTGTAGGTACACGGGGGGTACGACACGTCCAGGGGTGGGGGTACGACTGGAACGTACTGGGGTGGGGGTACACGGGGGTACGACACGTACAGGGGTGGGGGGGTGTACATTGACGGGGGTATGACACGTACTGGGGTGGGGGTTCAACTGGAACGTACTGGGGTGTACCTAGACGGGTGGGGGTATACATCCACGGGGGGTACGTGTCGGACGTACGGGGGCTGGGGGGAGTGTTGGGCGCGTATGCGGGCACATGTCTCCATGGTTGCTATGGGTGTTCGGTGCGGACGGTGTTTTTTCCATACGGTTGTACGGTCGGACGCACGGGATGGATCGTGATTCCTCGGTCGGACTTGGCTTTTCACGTTTGTAAGGTAAATCGTCCGAGGACGTGTCGGACACATTTTCCGACCCGAGGACGTGTGGGGAATGATTCCCAGTGCGGTTCGTATGGACTTTTTACCATGCGAATCGTGATTGCCAGTTCGTACGGCACTTGTACGATTCGTACGGTAAAAAGACCCGATACGAGTCGCACGGGGGAATTTTTTACCGGATTGTGATCGGCACCATGGTGTTACAGTTTTGATTACATCAAGATGACGTCAGGCGTTCCACACTTTTGTAATAAATATAGAATGTTAGCAATCTAGTGGTACATTGGGATACTGTTGAGAGGCAGAGGCCAGGGGCACGGACTCTGAAAATTGAAGGCAGGTAGGAGAGTGCAGATGCAACAATTTGACCACACTGGGCAGGCAGGAAGGGCAGTGGCAGCACAACAGACTATGGAGGGCAGTGGAAAGGGGGGCAGGGGCAAAAAACCAACAATACAGGAGAGGCTGTGGCAATATAATAGACCATTGTGGGCAGAAGGAAGAGGCAGTGGTAGTACAACCATACATGCCAACAGACCTGTTTCAGCCAGGAAACGTCCAATGTTTTTAAGCTCAAATGGGCTTTATTTGATCTTTCTCCTGTCTACAATCTCCTCTTTTTCAATGTAACTCAAAGAGGAAAATCAATACCCCAGTTTTTTTTCAAAATCTCCCTCTTACCAAGTTCAAAATGTTCGCACGTATGGTACATTGGATTATGGTAGGCAGGAGGAATTGGGGTAGGGACACGGACTCTGATAACAGAGGACAGGAGGGATATGGAGAGGTGCACCAAACTGACCCTACAGGGCAGGCATCAGGGTTTGCAGCAGCACAATACACCACACAGCGCATGTGGGACGGAAGTGCAGCACAACAATTCATAGAAAGCAATAGGGAGGGGACAGGACCATGCACATGGACAACAGAGAACAGAGGGGAAAGAGGCAATGGTAGCTAGCTGACCATAATGGACAGACAGGAGAGAAATCTGCAGCATAACAGACTATAAAGGGCAGGAGGGACGGATCAGGGGTATTACAATGGAACAGACAAGCCAGGAGGGAGGGAATAGGGGTCTGCACATGGAAACAGAGGGCTGGGGGCAAGGGGGCAGAGCAGGAGCAGCAAGATGACCATGGAGGTCAGGCAGGTTGGGCACTAGAAAAAAGACACACCATAGAGAGCAACAATGAGACTATGATGGCATACACACAGACCATGGAGGGAAGCTGGGAGGGGGTCAGGGGCAGCTAGCTGACCACACAGGGAAGGTGGGAAGGGCCATGGCAGCACAGAAGACCCTGCATTACAAGCAGGAGGGTTAGTGGCAGCACAATGGCTATGATGGGGAAGAAGGAAGGTGCAGGGGCATGCACAAAGGACCATGGAGGATAGAAGGGAGGGTCAGGACCTGGGCACAGACAAGAGAGTTCAGGGGAAGGGGCCTCACAACAGACCACGCGGGGCAGGCAAGAGGAGCAGTTGCAGCACAACAGACCAGGGAGGGCAGAAGGGTGTGGCAGTAAAATGGACCATGGAGGACAGGAGGAAGGGGATAGGGGCATGGCATGTGGACAGGCAGGGTGGAGGTGGCAGGGACAGGTTACAGTCATCTGACAATGCTAGGCAGGTGGGAGGGGAGTGGCAGCTCAACAGAACACTCAGAGTAGATAGGAGTGGCAGGTCCATGGAACATGGTGGGCAAAAAGGATGGAGCAGGGGCATGCAAAAAGACATCGGAGGGCAGGGGGATGGAGAATAGGGGCAGCAAGCTAAGCACAGAGGCTAAGCAGGAGGTCAATGATGGACCATAGAATTGGGCAATGGAGGGCAGGAGGAGTGGACTGGTACATCATGCTAAATGGAGGGCAGTGGCAGCACATCAGACCATGCATGGCAGGAGGGAGGAGGCTAGTCCATGGATTCAGACAACAGAGAATAGGGAGGAGGTGGATGGGGCAGCAAGCTAACTGTTCAGAGAAGGTGGGTATTAGGAACTTTATTGTTTTTAAAATGTGTGTCTGTGCGAACTACTTAAAATATGAACAAGTATGCAGCATAATCTCACTTTTATTCAGGAAGAAGAGGACGTTTGTGACTGTGACTCCGGGCTCACTTGGCCGAAACACCCCCTGATCCTCCACCCCCATCGCAAAATGTAATGCCCGTGAAAAGGGTAGGTGGACGCAGTGTTATATAGAACATAGTCCTGAGAGCACGATTGAAAATGAAAACTAGATATAGTATATGGTATAAAACTATGCACCAAGAAGTGTGATATAAGATGAACCAGGGCGTGAAATATAATATGCAATACATTGTGCGCAATGACAGATTCATTGGAGAGCGCGACATAGCACAGGCACTAGCGCGTGCTATGCGATATGCGCCTTGGAGTGTAATATGCACAGGGCAGTGTTGTGTAACCTAACTAGTCTCTAAAGTTGTAATATAAAATATGTGCTGGGGAGTGTAACGTTGCATATGCACTGTGACAAAGATATGGATCCCAGATTGTATTATGTATGGCATAGCGCTGTGCGTTATATCATAGGCATCGAGGAAGGCACGTTAGATGGGGCAATATAACCTGTGCGAAGGCAAGTGTGGCATGACATATTCACGGGGTGGTGTTACAGTGCACATGGGCTAGAGAGTGTCATAGCATACGCACTAGCTGGTGGAATACAACACAGAGGTGTGAGGCACTCGGCGGGCACTGGTGGGTATAACACAGCATTGGGCTCAACCAGGAGCACGCTGTGACTCTCAAGTGAGGTTCGTCTCCTTTCCAGAGAGTAAAATAAAAAGTATTACACATCCGGCGGTGGATGTGTGTTTTATTAAGCGTGAGGGGGTTTCTTGCATAGTTTGGTCGAATTTTTGTCGAATCCCCTTTGAATGGCTTGGAGTGCGTGTATATTAAATGTGCCCATCAATAGCTACCCATGTTTGTATAAATAAACAACAAGGGTGTCTACTTGAAGAGTACCCACCGGCGGGGGCGCCGGGATTAGACACGGTAGGGCGTCAGACACGTCAGAGCTTCACTAGCGGTGTAAATACATTCCATGTGGATTCATTCTATGCATAGTCGCCTTTTAATGAATATCACTCAAATCGTCATGGTGATAGGTAAATACGGTTTGTCCAGCATGTCCTAGGTGTTTCTATAAATATATATTTTTTTTAAATAATAAAAAACAAAGGCCGGCCCCGGGGGATAGGGTCCCCGAGGCCATAAGTGGCCTGAAGAGGGGGGCAACGCAGCTCCCCTCCTAAAGAATAACAAAAAAAAAAGGCCATGACTCGGGGGTTGGGGTCCCCGGGGCCGATTAAGGCCTTGGGAGGGCCAAATTAATTTTGCTCAACAAAAAAGATTAGGGTGCAGGCCCTGGGGGATGGGGTCCCCAGGGCCAGTAAATTAGAAAAAGAAGGGGGGGCCAAACAGCCCTCTTTCTTAAAAAAATAAAATAAATAAAAGACCGGCATCGCGCCGGAGTCCATGCCCCCTCCTTGCAGCACTCTACAAACGCGCCCCCTGGCCAGTTGTGAGTTGGGGAATTATTTCCCCTTCAATACTGAGGGTCCCTGAGGGCCAACTAGCCCAACAGGTATCTCCAGTATGCGCCAGGGAGCTGCGTTGCAGGCAGGTGTTCTGAGGCCATGCCCGTTTTTACACCTCTATGCAAAGCAGCTCTGTGGCGCTTACTGGAGGTACCTAGTGGGCTAGTTTGACCCTAGGGACCCTTAGGATTCAAGGGGACTTAATCTCACAACAGCCACAGGGTGCGTTTACACAGTGGTGAAGGGAGGGGACGGGGCCTGAGGTGACGTGTGCAAACACTCCCTGTGGCGCGTTTTAAGTTGGGGAAATAATTCCCTTTCAATCCTGAGAGACCCGGCTGGGGGCCAACTAGCCCACCAGGTGCTTCCAGTAAGCGCCACTGCTCTGCGTTGCAGAGAGGTGGTGCAGGCCGTGCCTCTTTTTACACCTGTCTGCAATGGCGCCTACTGGACGCACCTAGTGGGCTATTTTGCCCCTAGGGATCCTCAGGATTCAAGGGGACTTAATCTCCCAACTTAAAAAACGGCCACAGGGCGTGTTTACACAGTGGGGAGGGGGCGGGGCCTGAGGTGACGTGTGCAAACACGCCCTATGGCGCGTTTTAAGTTGGGGAAATAATTCCCCTTCAATCCTGAGGGCCCCTGGAGGGCTAACGAGCCCCCCAGGTGCTTCCAGTAAGTGCCACTGAGCTGCGTTGCAGAGAGTTGGTCCAGGCCGTGCCACTTTTTACACCTCTCTGCAAATCAGCTCTGTGGCGCTTACTGGAGGTACCTAGTGGGCTAGATGGACCCTAGGGACCCTCAGGATTCAAATGAACTTAATCTCCCAACTAAAAATGGCCACAGGGTGTGTTTACACAGTGGTGAAGGGAGAGAACGGGTCCTGAGTTAACGTGTGCAAACAAGCCCTGTGGCGCGTTTTAAGTTGGGAAAATAATTCCCCTTCAATCCTGAGGGACCCTGGGGGCCAACTAGCCTACCAGGTGTTTCCAGTAAACGCCACTGCACTGCGTTGCAGAGAGCTGGTCTAGGCCGTGCCCCTTTTTACATCTCTCTGCAACGCAGCTCTGTGGCGCTTACGGGAGGTACCTAGTGGTCTAGTTGGACCCTAGGGCCCCTAAGGATTCAAGGGGACTTAATCTCCCAACTAAAAATGGCCACAGGGCGTGTTTACACAGTGGTGAAGGGAGGGGACGGGTCCTGAGTTAACGTGTGCAAACAAGCCCTGTGGTGCGTTTTAAGTAGGGGAAATAATTCCCCTTCAATCCTGAGGGACCCTGGGGGCCAACTAGCCCACCAGGTGCTTCCAGTAAGCGCCACTGCACTGCGTTGCAGAGAGGTGGTCTAGGCCGTGCCCCTTTTTACATCTCTCTGCAACGCAGCTCTGTGGCGCTTACTGGAGGTATCTGTTGGTCTAGTTGGACCCTAGGGACCCTCAGGATTCAAGGGGACTTAATCTCCCAACTTAAAACGGCCACAGTGTGTGTTTATACAGTGGGGAAGTGAGGGGACGGGGCCTAAGGTGACGTGTGCAAACACGCCCGGTGGCGCGTTTTAAGAGGTAGTTTTAATCCCCTGCCCTATTATACACTAGGGGCTTACAGAGGAGGTAATGCTGATCACAGGGGGACCCCAATGCATAGTGTTCCCTAGTGTATGTAGGCGTTTTCACTGTATTCTGAGTGTCTTTTAACATAGCACTGGCTCTAGGACTGGTTAGTCAGACTCAGTTACCACCAGTATCCGACTGAAAAAGTTGAGGGTACAGGATGATTTTGCAACAAGGCTTCTTTCTGCTCTTCTGTTTGTTCTTTCTGCACGTTATCCTTCTTCCTGCACTTTTCTTCGTCTTTGAGGACTTCTGTTGCTTCTTTCTGCATTTCTTTTTTTTCTTTCTGTGCGTTTTTTCTTCTTTCTTCACATGTCCTATCTCTGTAGGCATAGTTAGAAATTAGCATTTAAAAAACCTTTGAAATTCACTGAAAAAACCAAAGGTTTCAGGCACGTTATAGTTAGAAATTAGCATTTTAAAAAACCTTAGAAATTCACTGAAAAACCATAGGTTTCAGGGGTGTTATAGTTAGGTGGACATTTCACTCATATAAAACCATTGAAATTCCCCCGTGATAGTTAGTTCAACTAACTATAACTCACGCCCCCTCAATGCACTGCTGATGACGTCACATATTACATCACTCATGACATGGTCAGTGACATCATACATATACATTTCCCACTACAGAAAAAAGAAAATAGTTTTATACTAAATAAATATAAATATAATTACTCCTACCTAACACAACACAACAGTAACAACATTTTTTAAATTACACAAAAATAAGATTTACTATTCTAACTATAATAAATATAAAATTATATAAAATATCTTTGCAAAATACTGAAATTTACTATTCCCACTACACTTAACACAACAATACCATGTATAATAAAACATTTTTTAAAAAAATATCCACTCCAGTCATTGCAACAGTAGGGAAAGTGTTAGATTGTGCAGGGGTAAAATTTACCATTCCCACACCAGTCAGTGCAACAGTAGGGAAAGTGTTGGATTGCAGAGTGGGAAAACGTACTATTCCCACGCCAGTCTGTGCAACAGTTGGGAACGTGTTGGATTGAGGATGGGTAAAATCTACTATTCCCACTCCAGTCAGTGCAACAATAAAAACAAATAAAATATGTGGAACAAATGTAAATTATTTTATATATATATATATATATATATATATATATATATATATATATATATATATATATATATATATATATATATATATATATATATATATATATATATATATTATCTACTGGCGGTCGCCAGTAGATAGTTATAGTTACAACCTAGTTTCCATAGGAAATCTCAAAATTCTATTTTGAATAACTTTGGCGCTGATTGACGAATCCTCGCAAAATTTTCAAAACTAATGGGGCGCTCCGTTCAGCTCCTACCCTGAAAGTCTCGGGGTGATTCGTCAAGCGGGAGCCGAGAAAAAGGGGGGGTCCCAAAACACGTTTTCCCCATGCATTTTTCCATAGGACCTTTAGTCGCAGCTACAGCCCGAACGGCTGAACAGAATTACGTGGAATTTGGCAGAGAGGTAGCCATAAGGTCAAGGAAGTGCCTTTTGCAGGTCTGGTGTAAATCTGTTCAGTATTTCTTGAGAAAATAGCATTTAAAAGCATATCAATATCTATACGCGTGCAGGGTGCGCGCACTGTGCGCGCACCCTGCCGTGCGCGAGCGCAATTCTGATTGGTTGTTAGATGTCGGTAAACATTCGAATCGGTCAAAACCAGGAAGTGTCGGCCGCCATTTTGTCTCTCGCAGTCTGAGGGGGTGAAAAACAAAGGTGGAGAACGTGAAAAGGGGGCAGAGTGGACAGTTCCTGACCCCCTAGCCTTGGTCAGGGGGTCACAGAAGGACCCCCAAGGGAGAAAAAAACGATATATATATTTTTTTTTAAATCGCGAGGTGTGCACACCGCGAACCGTGGGTGCTCGGTGCGCGAAGCGCACCGCGCGCCCACAAAGTGCGCACGGTGCGCGCACGGGGCGCGCACGGAGAAAAACCTGAAAAAAATAAAAAATAATAAAAACATAACTAAGCATTTAAAAAACTGTACAAATTCACTTAAAAAAACATAGGTTTCACACACGTTATAGTTACAAATTAGCATTTAAAAAACCTTGCAAATTCACTTAAAAAACCATAGGTTTCACACATGTTATAGTTAGCTGGACATTTCACTCGTAAAAAACCAATGAAATTCCCCCGTTATAGTTACTGCAGGCAACTATAACTCACGCGACCGCGATCCTCTGCTGATGACGTCAGATATTACGGTGAGTAGACAAAATATCGGAAATGTAATATCGATACACAGAAATATCGAAGTCAAAATATCGATGGAACAATATATCTCTGTCAACAATATCGATGTAAAAAATGTCGAGATTGTGATGTGTAGTAAAATATCGAGGTATAGTATATCGAAAGACAGAATATCGTGTAGTAAAAATATCGAAAAAGTATAGTATTAAGTTACTTTGTGATTTGTCAAAAATTATTGTTTAGAAGTGTCAGCAAATGTTTATTTAAGTGTATTAAAAATAACAATTTTGTTTCTATTAATATAATTTTTTAAATTTTGATATATAATTTTAGGAGCGGGATGTTGGGTTTATAGGGGATAAGGGTGGGGAGTGTTTTAAAAAAATATATTTGAAATAAAATATTTTAATACATTTTTGTAGAATTTAAATTTAAATTTTGACCAAAATTCAATTATTTAAAATTTAATCATGAAAAAAAAATTTTTTTGTGGGATGTTGTGTATATAGGGGTTAAGGGTGGGGAGTATTTTGGAAATAAATATTATATTTAATATTTTAGGATATAATTATTGAAATATAATTAATATAATTTTTTTAATTTGGATATATAATTTTAGGAGCGGGATGTTGGGTTTATAGGGGATAAGGGTGGGGAGTGTTTTAAAAATATATATTAGAAATAAAATATTTTAATAAATATTTGTAGAATTTGAATTTAAATTTTGAACAAAATAGTAATATTTAAATTTTAATAATGAAAAAAAATATTGTTAGTGGGATGTTGTGTATATAGGGGTTAAGGGTGGGGAGTGTTTTTGAAATAAATATTAAATTTAATATTTTAGGATATAAATTTAGAAATATTATATTTAAAAAAAAAAAAAAAAATTAAAATTTGTTTTTACATTTTTAGGTGCCAATTCCGATCCGGTAAAAACCGGGTACGAACCGTCGGACGGAGCCTTTTCTCCGTCCGACTCGTACCCGGTGCGAAATCCATCCGAAAATGCAAGTACGATTCATACGGAAACACCATTTCCATACGAATCGAACAAAACACCGACCGAACAGAAACTAAACACAATTCCGATCCTGAAAGGAGCCGACGTGACGTCGGTACGCATCCAGCCTACGTTTCACGAACCAGGAAGTACGATTCGAACCGACGTCATCCCGCACGGAAAATATTTACCGGCTGCCAAAAACTGCCGGGAAATCAGGACGACACACGCAAGGAGCAGCTGGACGCGACGAACAGACATGGACCCGAACCTACGTGCCATCCCTGCCCTCCTAGCAGTCCACCTGGCGTACAGGAACCGACGCAGACGCCGCAGAAGGTCAGCACAACAAAAAGGGGCAAAGGGGGGGGCAGGGGCAGGACACACAACACCAACACATGGTACCAAATCACACATGGCCTGGACATACCTGACCATCAGGGCCTGGTCACTTCCAGGGGGTGGGGGCGAGGCCAGCAACGCAAGCGTCCGCCACAACGGAAGTGGATGGTCACGCGAACCGGTACGTACCCTACCCAGGCCGCAAGAGCGTGGGTACGGAACGTACCACGCGTCCCCCTACGTCACTCCAACAATAGCGGTACGGCCCGTACCCACGTCATAAAGGCCTTGGTACAGCTCGTACCAGCATTGCTGGGGTCATGTAGGGGTACGCGTGGTACGACCCGTAGCCACGCCCCCAAGGCCTGTGTACGGTGCGGACCCCACGGCCCCGCAACAATGGTGGGACGCACCGTACCCACCCACCAAAGGCATGGGTACGGCCCGTACCCAGGCACGCAGAGCGTGGGCAGGGGTATGTACGGACCGTACCCCCACCCGTGGAAGTACGGCCCGTACCCCCACCCGTGCATGTACGCCCCGAACCCCCACTCGTGTATGTACGCCCCGAACCCCCACCCGTGTATGTACGCCCCGAACCCCCACCCGTGTATGTACGCACCCAAGCGCCACCCGTGTATGTACGCCCCGAACCCCCACCCCACCCTGGTATGTACGCCCCGAACCCCCACCCGTGTATGTACGCACCCAAGCGCCACCCGTGCATGTACGCCCCGAACCCCCACCCCACCCTGGTATGTACGCCCCGAACCCCCAGCCGTGTATGTACGCACCAAACCCCCACCCGTGTATGTACGCACCAAACCACCACACCAGCCGTGTATGTACGCACCAAACCACCACCCGTGTATGTACGCCCCCGAACCCCCCCCAGCCGTGTATGTACGCACCGAACCACCAGCCGTGTATGTACGCACCAAACCCCCACCCCAGCCGTGTATGTACGCACCAAACCATCACTCGTGTATGTACGCCCCGAACCCCCACCCGTGTATGTACGCCCCGAACCCCCACCCGTGTATGTACGCACCCAAGCGCCACCCGTGTATGTACGCCCCGAACCCCCACCCCACCCTGGTATGTACGCCCCGAACCCCCACCCGTGTATGTACGCACCCAAGCGCCACCCGTGCATGTACGCCCCGAACCCCCACCCCACCCTGGTATGTACGCCCCGAACCCCCAGCCGTGTATGTACGCACCAAACCCCCACCCGTGTATGTACGCACCAAACCACCACACCAGCCGTGTATGTACGCACCAAACCCCCACCCCAGCCGTGTATGTACGCACCGAACCCCCACCCGTGTATGTACGGACCGAACCCCCACCCGTGTATGTACGCACCCAACCCCCACCCCAGCCGTGTATGTACGCACCGAACCACCACCCGTGTATGTACGCACCGAACCCCCACCCCAGCAGAGTATGTACGCCCCAAACCCCCACCCGTGTATGTACGGACCGAACCCCCACCCCAGCCGTGTATGTACGCACCAAACCACCACCCGTGTATGTACGCCCCCGAACCCCCCCCAGCCGTGTATGTACGCACCGAACCACCAGCCGTGTATGTACGCACCAAACCCCCACCCCAGCCGTGTATTTACGCACCAAACCACCACCCGTGTATGTACGCACCTAACACCCACCCCAGCAGAGTATGTACGCCCCGAACCCCCACCCGTGTATGTACGGACCGAACCCCCACCCCAGCAGAGTATGTACGCCCCGAACCCCCACCCGTGTATGTACGGACCGAACCCCCACCCGTGTATGTACGCACCCAACCCCCACCCCAGCCGTGTATGTACGCACCAAACCCCCACCCCAGCCGTGTATGTACGCACCGAACCACCACCCGTGTATGTACGCACCGAACCCCCACCCCAGCAGAGTATGTACGCCCCGAACCCCCACCCGTGTATGTACGGACCGAACCCCCACCCCAGCAGAGTATGTACGCCCCGAACCCCCACCCGTGTATGTACGGACCGAACCCCCACCCGTGTATGTACGCACCCAACCCCCACCCCAGCCGTGTATGTACGCACCGAACCACCACCCGTGTATGTACGCACCTAACACCCACCCCAGCAGAGTATGTACGCCCCGAACCCCCACCCGTGTATGTACGGACCGAACCCCCACCCCAGCAGAGTATGTACGCCCCGAACCCCCACCCGTGTATGTACGGACCGAACCCCCACCCGTGTATGTACGCACCCAACCCCCACACCAGCCGTGTATGTACGCACCAAACCCCCACCCCAGCCGTGTATGTACGCACCGAACCACCACCCGTGTATGTACGCACCGAACCTGCTATAAGAATGGGGTGTGCAAAACACCCCCAGCAGTGCCCAGACACAGGAGGGGTGGGTGCAGGGTCCTCCCAGCAGTGCCCAGACACAGGAGGGGTGTGTGCCTATCACTCCCAGCAGTGCCCAGACACAGGAGGGGTGTGTACCTATCACTCCCAGCAGTGCCCAGACATCGGACAATATACCCCATCAACAAGTTCAGTGACCTACAAGGGTGATACCCCAGATGCAGGCGGAGCCATCGCTGAGCCAGCATGGCTATATTGAACGGCAACCCTCACACATCCAGGAAATGTAGACACAGCACAGCACAGCATTTGGGAGACACCCTGCAGGAAAAATGGCCTGGGCCACAGAGGATGGAACACACCTTGGGACAATGTCACCATACAGTGAGAGCAAACATGACCAAATACCATTTGCAGAGACCTTTGTGATGGCACGCAGATGGCAGGGTACACCCCATGAGCAGCACACTCCAACATTTCACAGACCCCTAACACATTATCACCACCCCAATGCAGGGAGCACCAGCACCAACAGCAAGTCCAGGAAAGCATCAGTGTGCAAAACAAAAAGAAAAGGCTTTATTCAGCAGGAAAATATATCAGAGAAAATGTCCACTATGTACAAGGGCCATGGGCCAGCCCAGCAGCAATGTCCGGGGGGGGGGGTACACATCGGGACGTGTGTCCCCTAGCTTGCCTGCACAGTTCACAAGTCCATTTCATCCACAGAAGAGGGGGCATCAGGGGGGAGGGTGGAAACAGGCACCGCAGGGACAGGAGGGGAAAGGGTAGGTGTTGTGGGTGCAGGGAGGGATGAATCTGCCACAGGGGGGGTGCCAGCGCCAAAGGTGGAGGACAGAATGGCGCTGCACACGGCGGCAAGTTCCCCCAGCGACTCCCCCGCACCCAATCCAACCACAGGCCCCAAGGAGGGGGGGGGGCAAAGGGATGGGTCGCAGCGCCACTGGGGGAGGGTGTGGACAGGGTGGGGGACTCAACTCCCCTGGCCGGGTCCCGCCTCCACCGCTTGCGGGGTGGTGTCATCCTGGGGCTGGGGGGCACACTCGCAGTGGATGATGCTGTCACTGACTGTTGGCCAGGAGAGCTAAGGGGAGTGGATTTGGAGGAAGTGGGTTGTGTGGAATGCGGACTCCCACTGTGGCTGCGTGTTCTACGTTTCCCCCCCGACCCAGTGGGTGTGCCTTCCTCACCCTGTGTGTGCGTGACAGGAGGTGTGCGCTTCGACTTCCCTGGTGGTGTGGTGCCTGTGTCTGTTGGGGTGCGTGCACGCTGACGTCTGGATGTGCGTGGGACAGGCACGGGAGTGGGAATTGTGGATGGGGCAGGGGTAGGGGGTGTTACGCAGCGCTGCAGGAGATCCAGTGCTGCAGTCAGTGTGGAGTCTATGGACCTCAGCAACTGCCGTTGGTCAGACTGCGCAGCTGACATGCCCTCCATGTATGCCTCCATCTGGGTCAGCACCTGGGTGTGGGCATGGAGGACATTTAGCATCGCAGTCTGACCAACCTGCAACTGCCTCAGGATGTCCACAGACTCCGCACTCACCGCAGCAGTGGTGACAGGGGCAGGGGGTGCGGTGCCTGGCAGGAAGGAGACATGTGGGGACCGAGCACGGAGGGAAGGGCCACGAGCATGTGGGAGGCCGGTGATGGAACCTGAGGTGGCGGGGGGATGTGGAGGGCTGCCATCAGCTGGGGGGGCAGACTCCGCCACCTCTGGGAGCTCAGCCTCGGACCCGTCTGCGTCATAGTCTGTGTTGGCAGTCAACAGGTCCTCCGCCTCACTCCCTTCGGCCTCCGTGCCACTCCATGTGCCAGACAGGACAGCACTGCTGGCACTGGTGCTCAATCTCTCCTCCCGGTCCGTGCTAGTGTCTCCTTCCGTGTCCCCCGGCGATGCTGTGGGCAAGGTGAAGAGACAGGAGAAAATCAGACACCTGTACACTTATGTCACATGAGTCAAATATACATAGGTCACATTGCATAGCCTGAAAAGCAACAGGAGTAACACCTACAAAACAATGTACACATGTAGGCCATGGAACACACAGTTTTTCTACCCACCATGCCACTGAGACACAATGGAGATCATGACACAACAGCAAATCACTGCACCTGAAATTTTAGAGAGGAGTCAGCCTCTGGGGACAAATGTGCACAGCACCTGCACCACACTGCGTCGTCAAAAAGGGATGAGCATGAATCATATCCATTTACTCTTGCCGCATGCTGCAAAGGCAATACATGAAACCAGGCCACACATGACAGGGTCACTGCACCTTGAGCGTATGTCCAGTCAAACATCACACACAGGCTAAACCCAGCAAGGAGGATGAAGCTTCTGACATGTAGGCCTTGTACGCACAAACCACCCACACCTGAGACAATCTCATTGAGACGGAGAAAGTATGTACACCTCTTACTCTGGGATGGAAACACATGGCCTCCACTAATTCATGACTGTACACACACAGCCCCTGGTGGCCATGTCCACACATCATTGACAGGCAAACATCATCAGATTGTCTCAACAACACACACAGGTAATGCCCACTGTGAGTATGCACAAGCAAAATGGGTCCCCCTGTACAGTGGACACATGTAGCAACCTGTAGGTCCTAACAGTTGAGCCCAGGGTACAATGCCACCCTACGCAACCCATGGCAAAGACACAGTGAATGGCCATATTGTTGGATGACGCACATGATACCTAGGAAGAGGTGCCCCAGGGCACAGTAGTGCCCACACTCCTCCATGGTCCAGGATGGACATGACTGCAAATTAAGCAACCGTCCCTGCACTTAGCAGGCCTCCCACTCAGGCACATCATGTCAGAGGGCACACAATTGGACATGCATGCTGGAAGGCTGTACATTTTGGAGACACACCCCTATGTCGTGATTCACAATCAGTGCCAAGTGACATGGACACCACAATGACTGAAATTGGCCATGGCACACGCAAGGTCCCCATACCTGTGGCACATCACCCCCACACATGATGCTGATAGCATAGGGCACCTGCATGAACTGCCTGCCTAAATAACCTTGTGCAAGAGTGGCGACAGACCAGGGAACACATTGCAAGGAGGGGAAGGGAGGGAGTGAGAACAGCACTGTGCCACTTTGTGGAGAAGTTGACGCACTGCACAATCAAACCCTGGCAGTGTATCCATGCAACTGCACACTTACATTGGCTGGGGACACACAACTGACACACATGTACCTACCCCCTTCCTGCTGCTGCCTCTCCTGTAGGCGCCTGTCCATATCGGGGAAGACCACCGCCAGCACACGCTTCTGGATGTGGGTCAGACGACGGCGGCCACGGTTCTTACGGCTCTCAGGTGAGTCCCCCAGCAGGAGCCGTGCAATCCTCCTCGTCCAGCACCGGATGTCCTGCCAGCGTTTCCTCACCTGAGACAGGCTCCGCCTCCGACCCTCTGTACCCCTCACGGCACTGACGGCTTCCCTCCAGATCTCCCCCTTGGCAATGGCGCCTACCTGTGAGGATGCAAAAGAGAGAATACATTAATCCACATGAGCAAAGACACAGAGACACACATATAGAACAATCCTCATTATGAACAGGCCATGGTATGCATGCAACTAATTGCACCTTTGTCATAGGGACATTATCCACTGTGGAAGGCCAAATGCACTACGTGCCAGTGGAAGCACACGGGTGGCATGAGGGGTACCACACACTCACTGACCAGGGATCACACTGTGCCTCACAGGCTACACCAGGATTATGTACAGCACCTCACAGCAGTCACCTGCCCCAGCACACTGATGCTACCTCAGCAGAGTACACAGACACACACAGGTACAGGACAATCACATGGCATTGCCAACTGCGGGTACACACCTCACTCTGCCCATGTGCCAGTAGACGGGGGTGTCACAGGTGTGGGGCTGGCTCAGCACGGCATGCACACAGCACTGCTCCCTGCTCACATCCGATGGCCAGGCCATATCCATCCCTCATGCTGCTTGTGTGCAACACTCCCCATATGCACTCACCCACATGACAGGGGACTAACACACACACCAATGTGCAGGGGACGAACACGGCCTTTGGACACTCACAGCACAGGTACACTGAACAAACACACATCCATGGGTACTGACACCTGTCACACTGGGGGGAACACAGGATCACATCAGGACTGTGGAAACAACATCCCCAGGAGGAGTATGCAGGCAGAATGTGGCATGCACCTTGCATTCATTGTCACAGTAGGCACTATGCAAGTGAGGAGTGCACACAGGAAACACAGCATGCTCTGCATGGGTGACATGAGGCCTTCCACACCCTGGGACCCACTCCAAACAACAGTGCATGTCTGTCACACATGGACACAATGCCAGAAGTCACTGTCACACAAAAGGGGCACAGTCTAAGCTAGTGGAGTCTGCACTCACCTGAACCCCTGGTCGACCATACAGGCTCTGGAACTGTGGGAGGATCACATCTATCAGGGCAAGGTTCTCCTCCTGGGTGAATGGCTGTGACCTCTCCACAGTCCTGGACATGGTGCCAGAGGAATCACTATCAGCAGCAGTGGTCATGGATGAATGGATGTGCAGGCAAGTGCTCTCTCATGGGACCTGGCTGCCTTATATATGCCTGGCTGGCCTGTTCATGTATAGGAGTACAGATTGATTGGTCAGTCACATTAGCATCCTACGTTTCATCCAATCCCTTCAAACCTACCCCAGTGTGTGGCTTTGCATGGTTTCAGTTTTGATAATGATGTCAAGTCAACATCCACATTGCAACAATGTAGATTCTTTCAAACTGACTTCTGCTGTGCACCTGGTGCTCAAATTCAAAAATTTAACTCAGTCTCCATGGCAACCATCAGGCATTTAGGCCCTTATACTTGTCCCTCATGTGTCCCCTATGTGTTTTCATACATTTACACACAGGTACGGTGCGTTCCACGCCCTAGGGCACCCCACAAGCAGTGATACCGACCGTACATGCGCTTGTACGGTCCGGATCACAATATGGGCGCTGGCGTATGCGTACGCCACAGTAGTACGGACTGTACACGCGCTTGTGCGGTCCGGATCACAATAAGGGCGCTGGCGTATGCGTACGCCACAGTAGTACGGACTGTACACGCGCTTGTGCGGTCCGGATCACAATATGGGCGCTGGCGTATGCGTACGCCACAGTAGTACGGACCGTACAAGCGCGTGTACAGTCCGTACTACTGTGGCGTACGCATACGCCAGCGCCCATATTGTGATCCGGACCGTACAAGCGCGTGTACAGTCCGTACTACTGTGGCGTACGCATACGCCAGCGCCCTTATTGTGATCCGGACCGCACAAGCGCGTGTACAGTCCGTACTACTGTGGCGTACGCATACGCCAGCGGCAATATTGGCCCAGGGACCCTATACACGCGCTCCGAGCGTATGTACGGTGCGTATAACAACTGTCAGTGGTGACAGGCGGCACACAGACAGGAATGGAGCGGACAGGTATTGCCAAGGGTGGACACCAATGCATTGTCTGTGCAATACCACCTGTGTGTGACACAGGTGTGTCAGGATGTGATGTGGCACTTTACCCCTGAGGTGTGGGCAAAGCACATGTACGATGAGCTGTGTACACATGTCGTGTGTGATGGTGCGCATTGTACCACACATCCCCTGCACTCCTTTGACATGTGTGCATGTTGTACACACTAGTGGAGCCATGAGTCACTTGCATGTCCCAGTCACGGACACCCGCACCTGTCCCCTGATGCCAGGTACACGGAATATTACACATGACACGTGTATGGCTGCGTTGCACGCTGCAACCATGTCATGTGTGTGGCATGTCTTTCCATGATTTTGCTGTAGGTGTGTGGTTCAATGCGTCAGCAGTTGCTGCTGCCAACATGTGTCTGTGTGTCGATGGGCATGGCACACTGTTCCGCACACCAGCCCACATATGTGATTTGCAATGAGGTGTGTATGTATCCAACTACACGGAGTATCAACACAAGTACATATCCACATGCTCCCTATGTATGTTCTGTCTCGACATGTACTCCTCAAAGGCAATGTGTGTGGCCTGTCCTATTCCTATGACATGTGACCAGTGCATATCGCATCCAACTACCTGTCTGTACCATACGCATACTACTTCTGCACATGTGTGGATGTCTGTGAATCCTGTGATGCGTGTGCATGTTCACTTACACTGGCCCACAGCTAGTCTCATGCCATGTCATCGTGATCTTGCCCCCCTCCGTTAGTGGCTGTCCCTTGGTAGGAGTGTAACCTGACTGGCGTACGTGTCCAGGAACTGTGGCACAGACCTGACTCACAACGTGGCATATGTGTATTGGCTGTGTAACATGTGCTCAGTGCATTGACGATGTTGTTGTACAGTGCTCACTCTTAGGTGTTCCTTCCATTTCACTGCAGGGCTCCGCCTCTCCCTCGACGTATGCCAGACATTGCTGCCCTGCATGAACGGGACTGTATACGCCGCTACAGATTCAGCCAACGGTTGATTGATGAGTTGACTGGCCGGCTGGAAGCACAACTCCTCCCGCGCCACAGGTATCCAAGTGCACTGACACCCAAGTTGAAGGTGATGGCAGCCCTACATTTCCTTGCCACGGGTACGTTCCAACATACCATTGCTGATGTCGGGGGCATGTCCCAGACGATGTTCAGCCGTGTTCTGCATGATTTCTTAGAGGCCATGTTGGTTCACCTGGATGAGTACATTAAATTCCCAAATCGTGAGCAGTTGACAGATGTCAAGCGTGAGTTCTATGCCCTGGGAGGGATGCCCCATGTCATTGGGTCCATAGATGGGACACATGTTGCGTTGGTACCACCACAGGCACAGGAGGTGGTGTATAGGAATCGCAAACATTATCACTCCATTAATGCCCTTGTGGTGTGTCTGTCCAACATGGTGATTTCACATGTCTGTGTTCGCTTTCCAGGATCAGCACACGATGCCTTCATCATGAGGCGTAGCAGGGTGCCAGAAATGATGCTGCAGCTGCGGAACGAGCGAGCATGTATTGTTGGTGGGTAGACTCTGGCAGTTCAGTGTTTGGCGTCATCTTCCAATCTCACTGCCTGTGCTGACACACTTCTGTCCATGATGTTTCCTTGTAGGGGACGCTGGCTATCCCAACATGCCATGGCTGATGACGCCTGTCCGCAACCCCAGCACGGCTGCCGAGCACCGCTACAACAACGCACATGGGCGGACCAGGAGAGTCATTGAGAGGACGTTTGGACTTCTGAAGAGCCGATTCCGGTGCCTCCACAAGACCGGCGGAGCACTCCCATATGCCCCGGTGAAGGTGTGCAAGATCATCATCGTCTGCTGCATGCTGCACAACATGGCAGTGGAGGAAGCTGTTCCACTCATACTGGATCAAGATGACCAGGACCATCCACCCGTGGAGGATGAAGGGCTTGGTGACGGGGCAAGTGATGTGGAGGAGGAGGAGGCTGTGGAGGACATGCGGAGTCGGCTCATACGCAACTTCTTTGCTTAGTGGTGAGTTCCAGTGTCTGAGTGTGCACGCATTGGGCCGTGTGTGGCATGTGTTGCAATGTGTGTGTCCATCTGCATGTCTGCCAAGTGAGTCAGTGGTGTGTATTGAAGTGTCACTCAAGTGATGGCGCAATGGAAGGATGTTGTCTGAGGGTCATCATTGTCACCTCTCATGTTAACAACATGATACGTGTTAAGTACATGCTTGCGGATGTGCTCCTTTGTGCTGAATCCTTGTGTGTCTCTCTTCCACAGGTCCACGTGCATGCTGTCTGCTGGTGGCATTGTTGTGCTCCTGCTACTCCTCATGAACACAGCGACATGTGCTGATTCAGCGTCACATGCACGGGCAAGTGTTGAAATCTCCTCAGGGTAAGGGATGCCTCACGTCGTTTTGGGTGTGTGAATTGTTTGTAGTCTGTGTGCACTTCTCCGGTTCATGTGTGTTCCATTTGCATACATGGTGATCCTACATGGGGAACATGACATGGGGCAGGCTTCACCTGGAGCCATGCTCAGACTTGGTGACTGTCATGTGGCAGGGGATTGGGGATTGTGATGAGGCCATCATTGTGTGTAACACTGGCCTCGGAAACATACAGGTTGCACCGGGTTGACATGGTGTGTGATTGCCCCATCAGGGCCTCAATGGTGTATAGCGGCCTCTCCGTGGCAGCAGGGGGTGTTTAGCTGTTATCCGTCACTTGTGTGCCAGGTCAATGGGATGCCAGCATCTGTGTTGCAATGGGGGGTGCCAGTGTTGCTCCCACATGTTCATCCACATGACCTGTGTATGTGTTGACAGAGTATCATTGTCATTCCAACACACATGACTAATAAATTTGTCCCTCTGTCTCCAAGGTGCCTCTTCCCTGTCAATGGTGCCCTGTTGCCACTGTGCGTGCCGCAGGTCTGGCATAGTTTTCATAGGTGGTGCATATGTGTCTATGTGTAGAGTGACAAGATGCTAGGGGTTTGTCAGGGAGTGGGAACTGTATTATGCACAAGATGCACAGTTCCATCCACCTCAAGGCAAGAGAGACCATCCCCCAGGGCAACTACAACATCCGTGTCGAATCCTACCCTGCAGTCTACGGACATGTGCCTCACGACTCCCATGGTACTTGTCCATATCCGGAGTGCATCTGCACAGCTCTGCTACTGCGTCGGGCAACCAGGCCACATCAACGTCCTAACGGGATGGGGGGAATGTTTCACAGCCAGCTGCAGGATGACCTTCTAGATCCACGCCCACACTCATGATGCAGCCCACAACCCCAACACAACCATGTGGCACAGTGATCCTAAACTGCATTCTGGCATCTCCATGCATCCAACCTTGGCCTAGCCACCATTCTCAACATCCGCCTGACGCAAGCATGCTGCACATTGTAGGGACACATGTCTAGACATACCTGGGAGCGGCAAGCCAGGTCACTCCACATGATCCCTGACCTCTGCGCATGACTGTTGCTCCCCTGAATGTGTCTGTAGCCACAGTTGTGCGGGAACCACTCAGCTGGTTGGGCCCAGCACAGGTGAGTTTGGTACTCCATGTCTGTATCAGATGAGACATTGGGACCCATGTGTGTCCTGGGCAAGACTGCGACCCCACGGTTTGGATGGTTGGAGTTAATTCTGAGATCAGGCATGCTTTGACTGTACGACACACACATGTATTGTAATAATGTAGAATCACGGCATCATCTTGTAAGTGTGATTAATTTATTTGTGGTGGGGTACGGGTTTGTGGGGATGACAAGAGGTGCACAGCGGGAGTGTAGAATCCAAAGTTCACTGGGGGAGTTGGTATCCTTGTCGTAGCAAAATGTCAGAGTCCATGCCACAGTCTTCGTCAACATAGGTCAGACAGTGACCAGCAAGTCCATGTGGCAGAGAATGTCATGTGCTGCTATTGGGCCAGAGGGCCAGGTGCCAGGCCAGGTGACCTGGGAGATGGTGATGTTCTGCTGACTCTCACAGTCTTTTTCGTGGACGACCCACCTTCCTGCGGGGACCCTCGGAAGCAGTCCGTGACGATGTCTGTGACGCTCCGTCGGATGAATCCTCCTCCTCCTGATCCCTCCCTGTGTCTGGTAATGGCCTTCGCCTGGTGCCACAGGGAGGGTTGCCCATGTTGTCGGCAATCCGACGGAGTACACCGGTCATTTGGGTTTGCACCGCCACGAGCTCAGCCTGTCTATCCTCCATCCTTCCTTGGTGTTGCAGTTGACAGGCATGTTGCTGGGACTGCAGGGTCTTCATCTCCTGGAGGGTCCCCTTGATGTCATTGAGGGTGGACGCAATCTGGTCCATGCCCCTGGTGTCACGCCGGTATGTATCCAGGATGTTGCTGACCTGGGACACTACCGGGTCCTGAGCTGCCTGGTCAGGTTCGCGCCTCCGCCGTCCTCCACTCCCGCCACCCCTGCCCACGTGCACCTGGCCTGCCGTTGTGGGTGCATCGGGTCTCCGGGACCCCTGAGGGATGGCATCTGCGTTGCCGCCTGCCTCCTCCTGGGTGCCCGGAGGACCGTGTCCCTCCTGGGCAGACTGGCTGGGTGGTCGTGTGCGGGCAGGGCTCCTGGACGTCTCCTGGGATGTGGCAGGAATGGGGGTGGTGGTTGGCACAGTTGTACCTGACGCAGGTGCTGCAGGTGGTTGGACACCAGAGGGGCCAGGTTGGTCTGGGTCATCCACGGAGTGGTGAGAGTCATCGCTGGCGGTGGGGTCATCATCCCGTGGAGCCTGGTCCTGTGTGACTTCCCCCCCAGTGTTGGGGGGTGTTCGTCGACGTTGACCTGTGTGTGAGAGAGACAATGTTAACAGTGTCACATGTGGCATCCATGTTGCATGCATTTCTGATTTGGCACTCTTCCTCTGGGTAGTTGGATCTGTCCTGCATTCCTCTCACAGTGCACTTGTGCATGGCTATGTCCCTTGGCCACAGCTGTCAGGGCTTTACGCATGTGTGAGACACAATCTTAGTTGATGCATCTATTTGGGTACACAGTCAGCAGTGTGGTGTGCGGGCGTAGCGAGCCATGCAGAGGCGCCTTACGTGTTGCACTGTACGTGGCCAAATGGTGTTTTGGCAAGGCAATTTGATGTTGCAGGTAGGGGACTGAAGCATTTGTGACAGGGTTCTTACCGACACGGTGGGTGGGTATACTGGGTGTGTGGTTAGGTCTGTGCCTGCAGCACGGATGGACTCGTGCACAGATTGACACATGGACCGGTCTTCATGTACGGAAGGGGGGGTTGAGGCACTGCCAGACCTGGTCTGCATGCACACAGTCCACCGGCTGACGAGTGGACATGGCCACACCACCCAAGGGTGATTTAGTCTCCCTGTGTCTCCCTTCCTCCCTCCCTCTGTCACCCTCCTCCCTCCCTCTGTCGGTCTCCCTCTGTCACCCTACTCCCTCCCTCTGTCTGTCTCCCTGTGTCCCCCCTCTGTCTCCTTCCCTCTCATTCCCCCTCTCCCTCCCTCTCTTTGTCACTCTCTGTCACCTCAGGCCAGCTTCCTGGGCACACACAGTTAGCCGGTCTTTGAATGGCCATTGGCTTGTTCATGTGAGTTAGTCCCTGTTCTCCGGGCACCCATTGGGCAGTGTGTCTGAGTGTAGGCTGCTGCTGTGGCGGTGTGTGCTGAGACTCTATCAGAGCGATGCATCTTCATTGTCTGCTGTTATGTGCAAATTGTGCCTTCAGACCCATGGCATCCTGCATGGCAGCCATCATTTGCAGGCAAGACAGTACTGTGTGGGTACACACAGTTTGTATGGCTGTGCCCTGGGCCATATGGGCTGAGGGCATTGTTGTGTGCTTGTGAGTTGCTCAATGTTAGTTTTGCTGCCCCCACTCCCAGCATCGACCACATCCTGTGTTGTGTTGGCGTTTTGTGTGGCCTGTGACTTGGCATGGCCCTGATTGATGCATGGGGCATGGAGGCGCCAGTGGCATGTGTGTGTTTGTGGAGTGTTGTTGTGTCCGGTGGTGGCTTGGGGGGGGTGGCATGCATGATTGATTGTGTATGGCATCCCCCCCATGTGAGGTGAGTTGTTTGTGTACTCACCAGGGTCTGGGAGTCCTGGCAGTCCGTGTAGTCCCTCCACCGCCAGCGTGGACATCACCTTCTCCTCCCAGGGATGGTATTGTACCGGTCTGGGGGGCGGCCCTCCTCCAGTGATGTTCCCCTGGTTGTGATTGTCAGTCATCTTCCTCTTGACCGTCCTCCGCAGATCGTACCACCTGGATTGGCACTCGTGCCTGGTCCTTCTGGTTGTCCCAACAGCATTCACAGAATCGACGATCCTCTGCCACATGGCGGTTTTTTCGGATATGCTGGTCTGTCTGACCAATGTCCCAAAGAGCTGTGGCTCGACTCTGAGGATTTCGTCGACAAGGATCTCCAGCTCCTCCTTTGTGAACTTTGGATTCTTGGTGGTGGACATGGCGTGGGGTGTGGGTGTGGATGGTTGTGGGGGTGTGGGTGTGGATGGCTGTGGGTGTGTGGGTGTGGTAGTGGAGGTGTGTGTGTGAATGTGATGAGGGGGTGTTTGTGTAGGTGGTTGTGTGAAGGTATGCAAGTGTGAGGTTCAAGTATGGTGGTGTGGGTCGTCTGTGGGCTCTGGCAGCAGTGGGTCTGTTGCAAAGGCTCATGGTTTGTGTGTGTGGTCCATTTTTATTGGTCCATTTGTGGGTGTGGCTGTGTTTGAAATTTGTGTGGGTGTGTTATGAGGAGTGATTGAGTTTTGGGCCTCTGTTTGGCAGTTTGGCAGTTGCAGGTGAGTGTATGTGATGTTTGTGGGGTTGTTGGGCCTGTTTGGTGGTGTGGGGAAACTCTACTTGACTCTCCTTGTGTAAATATGGTTTGTCCGGGTTCAGTACGTGTTTTTTTGGCGTCAGTACGGTCCGTACATGCACTGGTGGGGGTGCGGTCCGTACATTCCCTGGTGGGGTGGTGGTTCGGTGCGTACATACACGGCTGGGGTGGGTGTTTGGTGCGTACATACACGGGTGGTGGTTCGGTGCGTACATACACGGCTGGGGGGGGGTTCGGGGGCGTACATACACGGCTGGTGGTTCGGTGCGTACATACACGGCTGGGGTGGGGGTTCGGTGCGTACATACACGGCTGGGGGGGGTTCGGGGGCGTACATACACGGCTGGTGGTTCGGTGCGTACATACACGGCTGGGGGGGGGTTCGGGGGCATACATACACGGCTGGTGGTTCGGTGCGTACATACACGGCTGGGGTGGGGGTTTGGTGCGTACATACACGGGTGGGGGTTTGGTGCGTACATACACGGCTGGGGTGGGTGTTTGGTGCGTACATACACGGCTGGTGGTTCGGTGCGTACATACACGGCTGGGGGGGGGTTCGGGGGCGTACATACACGGCTGGTGGTTCGGTGCGTACATACACGGCTGGGGGGGGTTCGGGGGCGTACATACACGGGTGGGTGTTTGGTGCGTACATACACGGGTGGGGGTTTGGTGCGTACATACACGGCTGGGGTGGGTTCGGGGGCGTACATACACGGCTGGTGGTTCGGTGCGTACATACACGGCTGGGGGGGGGTTCGGGGGCGTACATACACGGGTGGGTGTTTGGTGCGTACATACACGGGTGGGGGTTTGGTGCGTACATACACGGCTGGGGTGGGTGTTTGGTGCGTACATACACGGCTGGTGGTTCGGTGCGTACATACACGGCTGGGGGGGGTTTGGTGCGTACATACACGGCTGGTGGTTCGGTGCGTACATACACGGCTGGGGGGGGTTCGGGGGCGTACATACACGGCTGGTGGTTCGGTGCGTACATACACGGCTGGGGGGGGTTCGGGGGCGTACATACACGGCTGGTGGTTCGGTGCGTACATACACGGCTGGGGGGGGATTCGGGGGCGTACATACACGGGTGGGTGTTTGGTGCGTACATACACGGGTGGGGGTTTGGTGCGTACATACACGGCTGGGGTGGGTTCGGGGGCGTACATACACGGCTGGTGGTTCGGTGCGTACATACACGGCTGGGGGGTGGTTCGGGGGCGTACATACACGGGTGGGTGTTTGGTGCGTACATACACGGGTGGGGGTTTGGTGCGTACATACACGGCTGGGGTGGGTGTTTGGTGCGTACATACACGGCTGGTGGTTCGGTGCGTACATACACGGCTGGGGGGGGTTCGGGGCGTACATACACGGCTGGTGGTTCGGTGCGTACATACACGGCTGGGGGGGGTTCGGGGGCGTACATACACGGCTGGTGGTTCGGTGCGTACATACACGGCTGGGGGGGGGTTCGGGGGCGTACATACACGGCTGGTGGTTCGGTGCGTACATACACGGCTGGGGTGGGGGTTTGGTGCGTACATACACGGGTGGGGGTTTGGTGCGTACATACACGGCTGGGGTGGGTGTTTGGTGCGTACATACACGGCTGGTGGTTCGGTGCGTACATACACGGCTGGGGGGGGTTCGGGGGCGTACATACACGGCTGGTGGTTCGGTGCGTACATACACGGCTGGGGGGGGGTTCGGGGGCGTACATACACGGGTGGGTGTTTGGTGAGTACATACACGGGTGGGGGTTTGGTGCGTACATACACGGCTGGGGTGGGTTCGGGGGCGTACATACACGGCTGGTGGTTCGGTGCGTACATACACGGCTGGGGGGGGGTTCGGGGGCGTACATACACGGGTGGGTGTTTGGTGCGTACATACACGGGTGGGGGTTTGGTGCGTACATACACGGCTGGGGTGGGTGTTTGGTGCGTACATACACGGCTGGTGGTTCGGTGCGTACATACACGGCTGGGGGGGGTTCGGGGGCGTACATACACGGCTGGTGGTTCGGTGCGTACATACACGGCTGGGGGGGGTTCGGGGGCGTACATACACGGCTGGTGGTTCGGTGCGTACATACACGGCTGGGGGGGGTTCGGGGGCGTACATACACGGCTGGTGGTTCGGTGCGTACATACACGGCTGGGGTGGGGGTTTGGTGCGTACATACACGGGTGGGGGTTTGGTGCGTACATACACGGCTGGGGTGGGTGTTTGGTGCGTACATACACGGCTGGTGGTTCGGTGCGTACATACACGGCTGGGGGGGTTCGGGGGCGTACATACACGGCTGGTGGTTCGGTGCGTACATACACGGCTGGGGGGGGTTCGGGGGCGTACATACACGGGTGGGTGTTTGGTGCGTACATACACGGGTGGGGGTTTGGTGCGTACATACACGGCTGGGGTGGGTGTTTGGTGCGTACATACACGGCTGGTGGTTCGGTGCGTACATACACGGCTGGGGGGGGTTCGGGGGCGTACATACACGGCTGGTGGTTCGGTGCGTACATACACGGCTGGGGGGGGTTCGGGGGCGTACATACACGGGTGGGTGTTTGGTGCGTACATACACGGCTGGTGGTTCGGTGCGTACATACACGGCTGGGGGGGGGTTCGGGGGCGTACATACACGGCTGGTGGTTCGGTGCGTACATACACGGCTGGGGTGGGGGTTTGGTGCGTACATACACGGCTGGTGGTTCGGTGCGTACATACACGGCTGGGGGGGGTTCGGGGGCGTACATACACGGCTGGTGGTTCGGTGCGTACATACACGGCTGGGGGGGGGTTGGGGGCGTACATACACGGGTGGGTGTTTGGTGCGTACATACACGGGTGGGGGTTCGGGGCGTACATACTCTGCTGGGGTGGGGGTTCGGTCCGTACATACACGGGTGGGGGTTCGGGGCGTACATACGCGGGCGGGGGGGTGGTGGGGTGTTCGGCGCGTATGCGGGCACATGTCTCCATGGTTGCTATGGGAGTTCGGTTCGGACGGTGTTTTTTGCGTACGGTTGTGAAATGGGGAGGACGGGAGGGATCGTACTTGCGCAGTCGGACTTTATTTTTCCGCACGGTGGGTTTCTCGCCCGGGGACGTGTCGGTGACTTTTCCCGACCCGAGGACGTGTGGGGAAATCTTCCCAATGCGATTCGTATGGACTTTTTTCCGTTCGAATCGTACTTGGCAGTTTGTACGCTACTTTGACGATTCGGACGGAAAAAAATCCGGATACGAGTCGGACGGGGAATTTTTTTACCGGATCGGAATTGGCACCAAGATGTGAAAATTGTAATAATAAAATAAATGTAATAAGTGGGATTTTGGGGTTATAGGGGATAAGGGTGGGGAGTGTATTAGATATATATTTAATATTTAATATTTAATAAAAAAAACAATTTAAATTTTGGTATGAAAATTTACAATTAAAAATTTTAGTAATAATATTTAATAATTTATGATTTAATTTTTGAAATATTATATTTAGAAATAAAAACATTTCAAATTAGTTTTAAAATTTTAAATGTGAAAATTGTAATAAGAAAATAAATGTAATACGTGGGATTTTGGGGTTATAGGGGATAAGGGTGGGGAGTGTTTTAGATATATATTTATTATTTAATGTTGAATTCAAAAAAAATTAAATTTAAATTTTTGTATTAAAATTTACAATTAAACATTTTAATAATAAAATACATTTAATAAGTGGGATTTTGGGGTTATAGGGGATAAGGGTGGGGAGTGTTTTTGAGAAATATTTAATATTTTATAAAAAAAAAATATAAATTTAATTTTTGGGTTTAAAAATTAAAATTAAATAAATTACTAATACAATAAATTTCATAAGTGGGAATTGGGGGTTATAGGGGATAAGGGTGGGGAGTACTTTCAAAATATATGTAATATTTTATTTTTGAAAAATATAATGCAAAGTTCTAATTTCTTAATAAAAGTAAATTTTAATCTTTTTAATAATAAAATAAATTTCATAAGTGGTATTTTGGGGTTATAGGGGATAAGGGTGGGGAGAGTTTTATAAATATATAAACATTTTATTATTCATAAAAAATTATTTACATTTAGAAATGTTATTTTAATTAACATTTAACAATTTTAAGAAGATAATTCATTTAATAAGAGTGATGTAGGATTTATAGGGGATAAGGGTGGGTAGTGTTTACAAATTTGTAATTGTTTGAAAAAATTTAACATATATAGTAATCCTAATTCAATATAGATTGGAGTGGGAATAGTAAATTATTTATGGTCACTGTCCAGCACCTACTGTAATTTTTTATAGACTGGAGTGGGAATAGTAAATTATTTATGGTCACTGTCCAGCACCTACTCAAATTTATTATAGACTGGAGTGGGAATAGTAAATTATTTATGGTCAGTGTCCAGCACCTACTCTAATTTATTATAGACTGGAGTGGGAATAGTAAATTATTTATGGTCAGTGTCCAGCACATACTCTAATTTATTGTAGACTGGAGTGGGAATAGTAAATTTTTTATGGTCAGTGTCCAGCACCTACTCTAATTTATTATAGACTGGAGTGGGAATAGTAAATTATTTATGGTCAGTGTCCAGCACATACTCTAATTTATTATAGACTGGAGTGGGAATAGTAAATTAGTTATGGTCAGTGTCCAGCACCTACTCTAATTTATTATAGACTGGAGTGGGAACAGTAAATTAGTTATGGTTAGTGTCCAGCACCTACTCTAATTTATTATAGACTGGAGTGGGAATAGTAAATTATTTATGGTCACTGTCCAGCACCTACTGTAATTTTTTATAGACTGGAGTGGGAATAGTAAATTATTTATGGTCACTGTCCAGCACCTACTCTAATTTATTATAGACTGGAGTGGGAATAGTAAATTATTTATGGTCACTGTCCAGCACCTACTGTAATTTTTTATAGACTGGAGTGGGAATAGTAAATTATTTATGGTCACTGTCCAGCACCTACTCTAATTTATTATAGACTGGAGTGGGAATAGTAAATTATTTATGGTCACTGTCCAGCACCTACTGTAATTTTTTATGGACTGGAGTGGGAATAGTAAATTATTTATGGTCACTGTCCAGCACCTACTGTAATTTTTTATAGACTGGAGTGGGAATAGTAAATTATTTATGGTCACTGTCCAGCACCTACTCAAATTTATTATAGACTGGAGTGGGAATAGTAAATTATTTATGGTCAGTGTCCAGCACCTACTCTAATTTATTATAGACTGGAGTGGGAATAGTAAATTATTTATGGTCAGTGTCCAGCACATACTCTAATTTATTGTAGACTGGAGTGGGAATAGTAAATTTTGTATGGTTAGTGTCCAGCACCTACTCTAATTTATTATAGACTGGAGTGGGAATAGTAAATTATTTATGGTCAGTGTCCAGCACCTACTCTAATTTATTATAGACTGGAGTGGGAATAGTAAATTAGTTATGGTCAGTGTCCAGCACCTACTCTAATTTATTATAGACTGGAGTGGGAATAGTAAATTAGTTATGGTTAGTGTGCAGCACCTACTCTAATTTATTATAGACTGGAGTGGGAATAGTAAATTATTTATGGTCACTGTCCAGCACCTACTGTAATTTTTTATAGACTGGAGTGGGAATAGTAAATTATTTATGGTCACTGTCCAGCACCTACTCTAATTTATTATAGACTGGAGTGGGAATAGTAAATTAGTTATGGTCAGTGTCCAGCACCTACTCTAATTTAATATAGACTGGAGTGGGAATAGTAAATTATTTATGGTCACTGTCCAGCACCTACTCTAATTTATTATAGACTGGAGTGGGAATAGTAAATTATTTATGGTCACTGTCCAGCACCTACTCTAATTTTTTATATACTGGAGTGGGAATAGTAAATTATTTATGGTCAGTGTCCAGCACATACTCTAATTTATTATAGACTGGAGTGGGAATAGTAAATTTTTTATGGTTAGTGTCCAGCACCTACTCTATTTTATTATAGACTGGAGTGGGAATAGTAATTATTGATGGTCACTGTCCAGCAGCTACTCTAATTTTTTATAGACTTGAGTGGGAATAGTAAATTATTTATGGTCAGTGTCCAGCACCTACTCTAATTTATTATAGACTGGAGTGGGAATAGTAAATTATTTATGGTTAGTGTCCAGCACCTACTCTAATTTATTATAGACTGGAGTGGGAATAGTAAATTATTTATGGTCAGTGTCCAGCACCTACTCTAATTTTTTATAGACTGGAGTGGGAATAGTAAATTATTTATGGTCAGTGTCCAGCACCTACTCTAATTTATTATAGACTGGAGTGGGAATAGTAAATTATTTAGGGTCAGTGTCAAGCATCTACTTTTATTTATTATAGAGTGGAGTGGGAATAGTAAATTGTTTATGGTCAGTGTCCAGCAACTACTCTAATCTGTCTGGTATTTAATTTAATTAAATTACATTGATATAGTAGTTATAAAAATATATTTAAGTGAATATTATTTGTATTGTATTATTATATATTGGATTTGTAGTAATTAATTCTATATTTATAGTTTAGGATAATATATACATGTAACCTTTTAATTTGATATGTTTGGAATATTTAATATTATTATTAGGAAAAATATATGAATATTTTGTATTGGAATAATGGGTAATGGCATTCTGTAATTTTATAATATTGATTGATTTGTAATTTTTTATAAAATAATTATTCTATATGTTAAATATTCATAATAGAAGATTAATATTAATAATCAGAGAAACACAATTCATAAGACAAGAACATGGTTTTTATTGTAGTTTTTAAAATTTGTTATTGTTTATTCATTTGAGTAAGATCATTCAGAAATAGCATTATTTACATTGTAATTACATTCAAACATATTGAATATAGGTCAGAACAAATTTTATGTACATTAAGTATATTTTCTAACATTTTTAAGTAAATTATAAAGATTATTAATAATGTTGTACAATGTAGTGTTTTAAATTAAAATTAACATAGCAATAGGTTTTGTAAATCTTTATACAAAACTTTTAACAAATATTTTCATATATAAACATTTTAATATTTGTAGTACAAACATGTTATACCTTTTTTATTAATATTAATATGTAAAATATTAATATTAATTATTTTTACAATGTTTTCGAAACAAACATCTTTTTAACATAAATAAAATTTTAGCATTCATGCAAAACAATTTTAACAATTTTTCATATATTGTTCTGTAGTATTATCTTTTTAGAAATTATAATAATAAATATTTTAAATTTTAAAATATTTATTTATATAATTTTACAAATTAGGAACATTTGTTGACAATTTGTAGGTAAATTAAAAAAATAGGTATATTTTTGCTAAATAATATAAAATATTCGTGTGTGAATTTACTGTTTTACCTGATTTATTTAGGGCTTTTTAGTATAGTTAAATGTTTTATTATGTTTTGGACACTCTATTTTGTAACCGGGTAATGTTGTTTTGGGTCATTTGGTTTGAAGGGAAGCTCGCGGTTGGGAGTTACTTCGCGTCGTGAAAGGTAAGGTTTGTTTTATGTGTTTTAGATGGTTTTAAATTTACTTTTGAGCCTAGTTAGATAATGTTTAGTGTAGCTGTACATCTATTAGTTATATTTGGAAATGTTATGTGTTAGAGTTGCGTGTTGTGTTTTTACGTGTTTTTAACGATGTGTAGGCATGTTTCGAAAGTTAGGTTTAAGGTGTTTAATGTATATTTAGAAGTGTTTTAAATCTAGTATTATTGTTAGTAAGTGTTTATGTGTTGTTTTATGTGGGTGGGAATGTCAGTTGCTTTGTTTTTACTATTTCTTTTCTAGGTTATTCGTTTCGGATGGACTCTTTTTTTTTTTAAAGAAGTGTGTGTTCGTTTTATTGAACAATATGTTTTTTACACTACTTTAAAAGTTTCGGTTTTCATGGATCGTTTTTTAATATTTTTAGCTATTTTCGGGTTTTTCATGGATTTTCGAAGGATATTTGGTGAATGGCTTATGGATTTAATCACCAGTTGTATTTTAGCATTTTTTTTTGGGAACCTTTTTTTTTAAGTTTGGATTGTGTAAGCAGGAAATGGATTTTTCAGACTTTGGAATAAACGTGGTAAGTTAATTTATTATTATTTCTTGTGGGTGGGTATTGTTTAATATTATTGTTCATTTTTATTTTATTACAAATATTATTAATGTGTGTTAATATATTTTTGACAATATGTATAAATATGTTACACACAGTAATTATTTTTGTAATAAGATACATATATTTTATGTGTTTGATATTATTGAAAATGGGTAATTAGTCATTTATTTGTATTTGTACTTTAAAGAAGTGTTTTAGCTATGATGTTTAGGTATTCTAGGCCTTTGGTAGTAGGGTACAATTTTACTTGTTGCTCTAGATATTTATACATTTGTTTAGTTTGTTTTGAGGTTTTTGGAGTTAGCTGAGTTATGGATTGTTCCATTCGGAACTCTTGATAACTCTGTTCTTTTTGTAGGCATGATATAAATCTTTCTAGTGTTGGTTTTGTTCTGCCTGTTGATTGTAGGAAGGCGTTATGCCATCCTTCAACTGCGTTATTAGTTTTGGATTCTCCATTTAAGGTGCTTCTGTATACGTTCCACCAGGGAATTAAGAATTTAGGGTTTCTTCTGTGGCCAGATCTATGTAGTCTGCCGACCCATGTATCTTCGAAATAGTCCAATAGTGAACTTAGTTTTTCTTCATTTTGTTTGTAGAAGGCGCTGTCTATTAAAATGTTGTAATGTTCTGTTACGTCTGTGTCAGGTACATAAGCTAGTGCTATGAGTTTTTTTATTTGATATGCAAAAGATGAATTAGTTGCATATTCAATGCTTAGGGCTGATTTTTGCATGTGTCTCCATAGGCATTGATTAAAATGATAGTAACAGCCTTGTATGGAGGTATGGGGGTGTGTTTTTAATATAGAATTAATCATTGCATGTTCAAAATCTAGGATTATTTTTTGTGGGGAAAAGTCATTTGTTTTTTGTTTTATTATATTTAATAGTTCAGTGTATGTGGAGTTATGTTTGTTTGGTAATAATGTGTAAATTAATGGTATATTGCAATTGTGATATAGGACATGTAGGTGCCGATCACGATCCGGTAAAAAATTCCCCCGTGCGACTCGTATCGGGTCTTTTTACCGTACGAATCGTACAAGTGCTGTACGAACTGGCAATCACGATTCGCATGGTAAAAAGTCCATACGACCCGCACCGGGAATCATTCCCCACACGTCCTCGGGTCGGAAAATGTGTCCGACACGTCCTCGGACGATTTACCTTACAAACGTAAAAAGCCAAGTCCGACCGAGGAATCACGATCCATCCCGTGCGTCCGAGCCTACAACCGTATGGAAAAAACACCGTCCGCACCGAACACCAATACCAACCATGGAGACATGTGCCCGCATACGCGCCCAACACTCCCCCCAGCCCCCGTACGTCCGACACGTACCCCCCGTATATGTATACCCCCACCCGTCTATGTACACCCCAGTACGTTCCAGTCGTACCCCCACCCCAGTACGTGTCGTACCACCGTCAATGTAAACCCCCCCACCCCTGTACGTGTCGTACCACCGTCTATGTACACCCCAGTACGTTCCAGTCGCACCCCCACCCCAGTACGTGTCGTACCCCCCGTGTACCTACACCCCAGTACGTTCGAGCCACACCCCCACCCCAGTACGTGTCACAGCCCCGTCTACCTACACCCCAGTACGTTCCAGTCGTACCCCCACCCCAGTACGTGTCGTACCACCGTCAATGTACACCCCCCCACCCCTGTACGTGTCGTACCACCGTCAATGTACACCCCCCCACCCCTGTACGTGTCGTACCACCGTCTATGTACACCCCAGTACGTTCCAGTCGTACCCCCACCCCAGTACGTGTCGTACCACCGTCAATGTACACCCCCCACCCCTGTACGTGTCGTACCACCGTCAATGTACACCCCCCACCCCTGTACGTGTCGTACCACCGTCTATGTACACCCCAGTACGTTCCAGTCGTACCCCCACCCCAGTACGTGTCGTACCACCGTCAATGTACACCCCCCCACCCCTGTACGTGTCGTACCACCGTCAATGTACACCCCCCCACCCCAGTACGTGTCGTACCACCGTCTATGTACACCCCAGTACGTTCCAGTCGTACCCCCACCCCAGTACGTGTCGTACCACCGTCAATGTACACCCCCCCACCCCTGTACGTGTCGTACCACCGTCAATGTACACCCCCCCACCCCAGTACGTGTCGTACCACCGTCAATGTACACCCCCCCACCCCTGTACGTGTCGTACCACCGTCAATGTACACCCCCCACCCCTGTACGTGTCGTACCACCGTCTATGTACACCCCCCCACCCCTGTACGTGTCGTACCACCGTCTATGTACACCCCAGTACGTTCCAGTCGTACCCCCACCCCAGTACGTGTCGTACCACCGTCAATGTACACCCCCCCACCCCTGTACGTGTCGTACCACCGTCAATGTACACCCCCCCACCCCTGTACGTGTCGTACCACCGTCCATGTACACCCCAGTACGTTCCAGTCGAACCCCCACCCCAGTACGCGTCATAGCCCCGTCTACCTACACCCCAGTACGTTCCAGTCGCACCCCCACCCCAGTACGTGTCGTACCACCGTCAATGTACACCCCCCCACCCCAGTACGTGTCGTACCACCGTCCATGTACACCCCAGTACGTTCCAGTCGAACCCCCACCCCAGTACGCGTCATTGCCCCGTCTACCTACACCCCAGTACGTTCCAGTCGCACCCCCACCCCAGTACGTGTCGTACCCCCCGTGTACCTACACCCCAGTACGTTCGAGCCACACCCCCACCCCAGTACGTGTCACAGCCCCGTCTACCTACACCCCAGTACGTTCCAGTCGTACCCCCACCCCAGTACGTGTCGTACCACCGTCAATGTACACCCCCCCACCCCTGTACGTGTCGTACCACCGTCAATGTACACCCCCCACCCCTGTACGTGTCGTACCACCGTCTATGTACACCCCAGTACGTTCCAGTCGCACCCCCACCCCAGTACGTGTCGTACCACCGTCAATGTACACCCCCCCACCCCTGTACGTGTCGTACCACCGTCAATGTACACCCCCCACCCCTGTACGTGTCGTACCACCGTCTATGTACACCCCCCCACCCCAGTACGTGTCGTACCACCGTCAATGTACACCCCCCCACCCCTGTACGTGTCGTACCACCGTCAATGTACACCCCCCACCCCTGTACGTGTCGTACCACCGTCTATGTACACCCCCCCACCCCTGTACGTGTCGTACCACCGTCTATGTACACCCCAGTACGTTCCAGTCGTACCCCCACCCCAGTACGTGTCGTACCACCGTCAATGTACACCCCCCCACCCCTGTACGTGTCGTACCACCGTCTATGTACACCCCAGTACGTTCCAGTCGTACCCCCACCCCAGTACGTTCCTGGCGCACCCCCAACACAACCTCCTAAGTACGGAGCGCACCCCATGCCCCAACATCACAACCGCATGTACGAGTCGTACAAAGCCACACACAAGGGCCAAATCGTACAACCAAATGGCCCATGTACACACCGTACACACGCTCAAAACGCACGTACACAACAAGGACAAAACAAAACAACTCAACAATACACCATTCGAAAGGCACACAGCCACTAAACATGGCCAACAACCACTAAAATAACACAATCACTGACCTGCAACTGTCAAAAACAAACAGAGGCCCAATACACCACCACTCCTTATAACACACCCACCCAAAATTCAAACACTGCCACACCCACCCATGGACCAATAAAAAGGGCCCACACACACAAACCATGAGCCTTTGCAACAGACCCACTGCTGCCAGACACCACAGAACCAGACTACAAGCGACACCACATCTTACACTTGCACACCTTCACACGACCACCCTCACAAACACCCTCTCATCACATTCACACACACACACAACCATCCACACCCCCCCCCAACATCCACACACCCCCCACACCCACACCATCCCCACCCACACCCCTCACCATGCCCACTACCAAGAATCCAAAGTTCAGTCACCGAGAGTTGGAGGTCCTTGTTGATCAAATCCTCAGAGTCGAGCCACAGATCTTTGGAACATTGGTCAGAAGCACCAGCCAGGCAGCCAAAACAGCCATGTGGCAGACCATCGTCGATGCTGTGAATGCTGTTGCGGACACCAGGAGGACCAAGCAGGATTGCCAGAACAGGTGGTACGATCTGCGGAGGAGGGTCAGAGCCAAGAGACAGGAGGAACACGACCAGGCCAACGCCACCGGAGGAGGGCCCTCCCGCAGACCCGTACAGTACCATCCCTGGGAGGAGAGGGTGATGGCCATACTGCCGGTGGAGGCAGTTGAAGGAGTAGAAGGACTCCGAGACCCGGGTGAGTACACAAACAACGCACCTCACATGGGGGGAACTGCAACCACAACCAAAATTAATAACAGGCACGCAAACACCACAAGCCATCGCATTACTCAACCACACTCCATGAGCAGGCACATGCCACTGCTGCCACCATGCCCCATGCACCCAGCTGGACAATGTCAAGTCACAGGCCACAGAAGACAACAACACATGACACGGTAACCCGGATGGCGGGAGTGTGGGCACCAAGAATCACATAGTGCGACTCCAAAGCAGACAACAATGCCCTCTGCCCATATGGCCTAGGTCACAGCCAGACAAACACTGTGTCCCAACACAGGAATGACTTGCCAGCAAATGGCGGATGCCTTGCATCAACACATGGGGGTGAAGGCACTGTTTTGCACATGCCAGCAGCTAATGAACAGCCAACAGTGTGAAAGAGTGGCAGCACACACCACCACAGCAGCAGCGCACAGACACACAGCAGACAAAATGGGTGCCTGGAGATCAGAAACAAACTCACATCAACAGGCCAAGGGCCACTCAAAGATCTGCTAACAGTGTGTGCCCAGGAAGCTGGGCCAAGGTGACAGAGGGTGACACACGGAGGGAGGGAGAGGGGGACACAGAGGGAGGGAGAGGGGGACTGAGAGGGAGGGAGACACAGGAAGATGGACAGAGGGAGGAGGCTGACACACAGAGGGAGGGAGAGGGGGACAGAGAGGGAGGGAGAGGGGGACAGAGAGGGAGGGGGACACAGGAAGATGGACAGAGGGAGGAGGCTGACACACAGAGGGAGGGAGAGGGGGACAGAGAGGGAGGGAGAGGGGGACAGAGAGGGAGGGGGACACAGGAAGATGGACAGAGGGAGGAGGCTGACACACAGAGGGAGGAAGAGGGGGACAGAGAGGGAGGGAGAGGGGGAAAGAGAGGGAGGGAGAGGGGGACAGAGAGGGAGGGAGACACAGGAAGATGGACAGAGGGAGGAGGCTGACACACAGAGGGAGGGAGAGGGGGACACAGAGGGAGGGAGACACAGGAAGATGGACAGAGGGAGGAGGCTGACACACAGAGGGAGGGAGAGGGGGACACAGAGGGAGGGGGACACAGGAAGATGGACAGAGGGAGGAGGCTGACACACAGAGGGAGGGAGAGGGGGACAGAGAGGGAGGGAGAGGGGGACAGAGAGGGAGGGAGAGGGGGACAGAGAAGGAGGGAGACACAGGGAGAGCAAATCAGTCCTTTGGTGTGTGGGAATGTCTGCTCGTCAGCAGGTGGACTGCGTGCATGTAGACAAGGGTGCCCAGTGCCAGAACCCCCCCTCTTCATCATGGCAAAACGCAGGGCCATGTTACAACCTGTACACGAGCACAAGGACAGCCACCTGCATCATATGAGTGTGTGGATCCACTCCATGTGCACATGTACAGTGCTACAAGGAAGGCGCAAACGCATAGCTCGGCACACATGCACACTCCACTGCTGACTGCAGTCACACTTGACGCAGCAAGTAAGACTGTGCCACACATAGTTAAAGGGGCCAAATTGGTGCCCAAGGGACACACACATGCACAAGTGCACTGTGAGTGGAATGCAAGACAGATCCTAATTCCAAGAGGAAATGTGCCAACTTTGTAACGGATGAAACATGGATGTTGCATGGATCAAAAGTAACATTGTCTCTCTCACACACAGGTCAACGTCGTGCTGCACCCCCCAACACTGGGGGGGAACACTCACAGGACCCGGATCTGCAGGAGACCGATCCCACCGGCAGCGACCACTCTCACCACTCTGCGGACGACCCCGACCGACCTGGCCCCTCTGGTGTCCAACCACCTGCAGCACCTGCGTCAGGTACAACCGTGCCAACCACCACCCCCACTCCTGCCACATCCCAGGAGACACCCAGGATCCCTGCCCCAACACCACAATGCAGCCAGGCTCGCCAGGAGGGACACGGTGTCCCGGGCACCCAGGAGGAGGCAGGCGACAACGCCAATGCCACCCCTCAGGGGTCCCGGAGACCCCATGTGCCCACAAGTGCAGGCCAGGCGCAAGTGGGCAGGGGTGGTGGGAGTGGAGAGCGGCGGAGGCGCGAGCCTGACCAGTTGGCTGGGGATCCGGTATTTTCCCATGTCCGTAACATCCTGGACTCATACCGGCAGGACACCACGGGCATGGCCCAGGTTGTGTCCGTCCTCGAGGGGATCAAGGTCCAGCAGGCCCAGCAACATGCGGAGCTAATAGCCTGTCTACAGCTACACCAACGGAGGATGGAGGACAGACAGGCTGAGCAAGTGACGGCGTCCCAGGGGATTCACGCTGAACTCCGTCGGATGGCCGACACCATGGCCGACCCTCCCTGTGCCAGAAGGCGGAGAACATCACCACCCACAGGGAGGGATCATGAGGAGGAGGAGGAAACATCCGACGGAGCATCCCAGACGTCGTCACGGCCTGCTGCTGAGGTTCCCCGCAGGAAGCCGGGTCGTCCACGGAAAGGACCGTGAGGGTGGCTGCTACATCACCATCTCCCAGGACACCTGGCCTGGCACCTGGCCCACTGGAGCAACAGCATCACAGCATCAAGAGACATTCTCTGCCACATGGCCCTGCTGGTCACTGGCTGACCAATGTTGACAAAGACTGTGGCATGGACTCTGAGGATTTCCAATGGCAAGGACACCAACTCCCCTACTGAACTTTGGATTCCCTAATCCCGGAAAGGCCCTCACTTGGCCCCCCCCCCCCCAATAATAAATCACACTATTAAGAGTAGATGCCTGCTGGTAGCATTATTACCTAACATGTGTCTTGTACAGTCTAAACATGCCTGAGTCATCTGTTCACTTCAACCATCCACACCCTGGGGCCTGAGTCTGGCACAGGACACATGGGTCACAGTTTTCTAGGCAAGACAGACATGGAGCACCATACACACCCGTGATGGTCAGAACCAGCTGAGGGGGTGGCCGAACAACCGTGCTGACAGACACATTGAGTACAGCAACAGTCATGCGCAGAGGTCAGGGATCCTGGCCCGTGTCCTGGGGGGCACCCAGGTACGTGTAGACAGGTGGCAGAACCATGTCCTGCAAGCTTGAGTCCGGTGGATGCAGAGAATGGGGTCATGGACAACGTTGGATGCATGGGGATGGCACATGTCACAATACCCACACAGTCATGGACATCATGCCCATTACACAGTCTCAGCACACACACACAGCTTGCATCTTGCCACTCGACACATTGACACATAGCCACAATCAGGGAATACCATGCCAGACATGCAGGATGCACCGTGCCAACACACCAGCATTGACTGAGAAGAGGCACCTTGGAGGCATAGGGACACCTTTAATAGTCATGTGTTTGGGATTGCAGAGGCAACTTGAAGTACACATGAACACATCATGTGGAGTAACATGTGGCTCCAACACTGGCACCCCCCTTCTGCAGCACAAATGCGTGATAGCCATGGAACTGGCACACAAGTGTCGGATAATAGCTAAATACCCACAGCTGCTCACGGAGAGCCTGCCATACACCATACATCCGCTGATGTGGAAGTCCCACGCCATGTCAAGACAATGTTAACCGTATGTGTCCGAGGGCAGTGTCACACACATTGATGCCTTCATCACAATCCACCATCCCATCACTGATGACTGACAACCAGGCAGCCCATCTATTCAGGTGTACCCAGCTGCATGTCGTGTCCCATGGGGATGCCACATGTCTGCAGAGGACCCAAACCCCGACCGGGGCAGTGTGCACACATCGTGAACAACTGCCACACCCAATACATCCCAGATGCATCCCTTACCCCATGGAGACTTCCAAACGTGTCCGTGCCTGTAACGCTGAGTCAGCCCACGATGCCATGTCCATGAGGAATAGCAGTGCCACAACAATGCAACCAGCAAACGGCATGCGCAGGTACCTGGGGAAGAGAGACACACAAGAAGTCAGCCACAAGAAGCACAGCCACTTGCATGTGCATGTACTCGACACATGTATGTATGACAACATGCTAGGTCACAATTATGCCTGGGGAAATACTCCCATCACTGCCACCATCACTCCAGTGACACACCCACACACACCTCTGACCCACGTGCCATACATGCAGGTGGAGACACACATCACAACGCATGCCACACGGGGACCAATGCGTGCACACTCAGACCCTGGTACTCACCACTAACCAAAGAAGTCGCGTATGAGCCGAGTCCGGATGTCCTCTTGCGGCTCCACATCCTCCACATCACTAGCCCCATTGCCAAGCCCTTCGTCCTCCACGGGTGGATGGTCCTCGTCATCTTGATCCAGGATGAGGGGCACAGCTCTTTCAACTGCCATGTTGTGCAGCATGCAGCAGACCATGAAGATCTTGCAGACCTTCGCCGGGGCATATGGGAGTGCGCCGCCGGTCTTGTGGAGGCACCGGAATCGGCTCTTCAGCATGCCAAACGTCCTCTCTATCACTCGCCTTGTCCGGCCATGGGCGGTGTTGTAGCGGAGCTGGGCCGGCGTGATGGGGTTGCGGAGAGGTGTCAGCAGCCAAGGCATGTTGGGATAGCCAGCGTCCCCTAAATGGAAAGCACATGGATATCTTTAGAACAGGCGAAGCGGTAGTGCTGCTCGGCCAAACAGAATACAGGACAGACAGACTGTACCCACCAACAACACATGCACGTTCGTTGCGCAGCTGCATCATCATATCAGGCATCCCGCTACGCCTCATGATGTAGGCATCGTGTGCTGATCCTGGAAAACGTGCACAGACATGTGAAATCACCATGTTGGACAGACACACCACAAGGGCATTGATGGAGTGGTAGTGCTTCCGATTGCGGTACGCCACCTCCCGTGCGTGTGGTGGTACCAAACCTACATGTGTCCCATCTATGGACCCAATGACATGGGGCATCCCTCCCAGGGCATAGAAACCACGTTTGACCTCAGTCATCTGTTCAGGGGTTGGGAACTTGATGAAGTCATCCAGGTGAATCAACATGGCCTCCAAGAAATCATGCAGCACACCGCTGAACATGCTCTGGGACATGCCACCAACATGAGCTATGGTATATTGGAAGGTACCCGTGGCAAGGAAATGTAGGGCAGCCATTACCTTCAGCTGGGGTGTCAGTGCCGTAGGATACCTGTGCTGCGGTTGCAGGTGTGGTGCCAGTCTCGCCGTCAGCTCCAGAATCAACGGTTGGGTGAAGCGGTAGAGCCGGATCCTGTCATTCTCCTGCATGGTGGCCAAGTCTGGAATTCTTCGGGCAACAGGAGGCGCTCTGCAGTAATTTGGAAGTGACAAGGAAGAGTGAGTGCACTACGAGAACAACTCATGTCTACTGAGCACATGTAAATCTGCCAATACACACATGCCACATAGGGAGTCAGGCATGTGCTACATGCCCAGGACACGTATGGATGCAAGGTGACACTCCTTCCAAGACCCAGCTACACACGGTGATTGAGAACCTCCCCATGCCACGCCATGGGAATAGCTGTGTCCCAGTGCAAGTGCACTTCCCGACGCAAGACAGGAGTGACATACACCCACACATCAGCAGAAGTGTGATGCTGATTGCAGAGACTGGCAGCGGAACACTTGAGCCACAGGTCACATGACATTACACTAGTCCAGCCCACACACCTTGCCATGAAGGTGCACATGTCATGACTCCCCACACATTCCTTGTGAGTTTGCTGACATGGCCTTGTCACGCTACTCCGTGTCCCATGCATACATGTGCACCTCACATCAGATACCACATGTGGCATGGTGTGCGGAACAGTGTGCAATGACAATCTACACACAGACACATGTTGGTTGCTGCAACGGCTGCAGCTTTTGAGGGTGCTACAACATCAACCTGATGTAAATCCCGGACACATAAATGACATAGTCACATTGTGCACTGTGGGTAGTGACAAGTCAGGTGTCATGACCCCTGTACCGGGCATCATGGGACACTTCAGTGTGTTGGTGTCCGTGCCATGCCAGTGACGCTCACCCCAAGTGCGCAGTACGACATGCACACATGTCAAAGGAGTCAAGGGCATGCCTGGCACACATTGCACCCTCACACAGTACACCTGTACACATCTCATCATACATCTGGTGCCTCCTCCACTCAGGAGGCATGTTCCACATCACAGCCTGTCACACCTGTGCCCCACACATGTAGTAATGCACAGACGATGCCTTGATGTCCATTCCTGGACAAGTATGTCCATCCATGGACAAGTATGTCCGCCCTATTCCTACCTGTGTGTCGACTATCACCACAGTGATGTGTACAAACCGGCGTACTGCTGCTAAGAGGGCCTGTGTATGTTCCCCAATCACTGTGGGAGTGCTGCCGTATGTGTACCCATCGTGATGGCGAGCGTACAGGCATTTGTACGGTCCGTACCACAACGAGTACGCATACGCGTGCAGAACCATAGTGATAGTGAGCGTAGATGCGAGTGTACGGTCCGTACCACTACGTGTACGCATACGCGTGCAGAACCATAGTGATAGTGAGCGTACAGGCATTTGTACGGTCCGTACCACAACGAGTACGCATACGCGTGCAGACCCATAGTGAGAGGGCCGTACACTCGCATGTACGCTCACTATCACTATGGGTCTGCACGCGTATGCGTACTCGTTGTGGTACGGACCGTACAAATGCCTGTACGCTCACTATCACTATGGGTCTGTGTACCCGTAGTGATAGTGAGCGTAGATGCGAGTGTACGGTCCGTACCACTACGTGTACGCATACGCGTGCAGAACCATAGTGATAGTGAGCGTACAGGCATTTGTACGGTCCGTACCACAACGAGTACGCATACGCGTGCAGAACCATAGTGATAGTGAGCGTACAGGCATTTGTACGGTCCGTACCACAACGAGTACGCATACGCGTGCAGACCCATAGTGATAGTGTGCGTACATGCGAGTGTACGGCCCTCTCACTATGGGTCTGCACGCGTATGCGTACTCGTTGTGGTACGGACCGTACAAATGCCTGTACGCTCACTATCACTATGGTTCTGCACGCGTATGCGTACACGTAGTGGTACGGACCGTACACTCGCATCTACGCTCACTATCACTATGGTTCTGCACGCGTATGCGTACACGTAGTGGTACGGACCGTACACTCGCATGTACGCTCACTATCACTACGGGTACACAGACCCATAGTGATAGTGAGCGTACAGGCATTTGTACGGTCCGTACCACAACGAGTACGCATACGCGTGCAGAACCATAGTGATAGTGAGCGTACAGGCATTTGTACGGTCCGTACCACTACGTGTACGCATACGCGTGCAGACCCATAGTGATTTTGAACGTAGGCATGCATGTACGGGCCGTTGCCATGCATTTGGGGTGCCCTAGGGCCCGGAAACGCACCGTACCTGTGTGTGATTCTCCTAATTACATAGGGGACAAGTATTAAGGCCTACATGCATGCTGGTTGTCATGGCGACCAGGTTCAAATTTCGATTTTGTTCTGGAAGGTGCACAGCAGAAGTCAGTTGGAATTCTTCTACTTTGTTGCAATGTGTTTGTGGGGCTGACATCATGCAGGAGAATGAAACCGATAGAGAACCCACAGACTGCTAGGTTTGAAGGGATTGGTGGAAACATAGGATGCAAATGTGAGTGACCAATCACTCTGTACTCCTGTGCATGAGACTGGGCAGAAGGCCACATATAAGGCAGCCAGGTCCCATGAGGGATTACTTGCCTGCACATCTTTGCATTTGTCGACCAAGCTGCTGCTACTGATTCCCTGGAACCATGTCAAGGGCTGTGGAGAGGACACAGCCATTCACCCTGGAGGAGAACATGGCTCTGCTGGATGTGATCCTCCCACAGTACCCCATGCTGTATGGGCGACCAGGGTATCAGGTGAGTGCATAGGCCACTGCCACAGACTGTCCCTATGTTGTGACTGTGTCTTCAGGCATTGTGACCCGGTGTGACACACATGCCATGTACTGTCGGGGGGGTACCAGGGGGGGGGGTGCCTGATGTCTCCCAGCAGTGCCCTGAGACAGGAGGGGTGTGTGCAGAGTCCTCCCAGCAGTGCCCTGAGACAGGAGGGGTGTGTGCAGAGTCCTCCCAGCAGTGCCCTGAGACAGGAGGTGTGTGTGCAGAGTCCTCCCAGCAGTGCCCTGAGACAGGAGGTGTGTGTGCAGAGTCCTCCCAGCAGTGCCCTGAGACAGGAGGTGTGGGTGTGATGCACAGTGTGAGCCTTGATCATTGATTGTGACATTGCCATCATTCCACCTGAGTACCCACTATGGCACGTACTGCCTTTTCCCTCACCAGAGGATGATGTCCCTATGACAGAGGTGCAATGCGTTGGCTGCATTACATGCCATGTAGTAACCAGCTATTATGTTCACATATGTCTCTCTGTGACATGTGGCTGGTGTATTGATGTGGTGTCACTTGTACTCCCTCACAGGTAGGCGCCACTGCCAAGGAGCAGATCTGGCTGACCGCCGTCAGTGCCGTGAGGCGTGTGGATGGTCGGAGGCGGAGCCTGTCCCAGGTGAGGAAACGCTGGCAGGATATCCGGTGCTGGACGCGGAGGATTGCACGGCTCCTGCTGGGGGACTCACCTGAGAGCCACAAGAACCGCAGCCGCCGCCGTCTGACCCACCTCCACAGGCGTGTGCTGCCGGTGGTCTTTCCAGACCTGGAAAGGCGCTTACAGGTGATGCAGCAGGCGGAAGGGGGTAGGTACATGTGCGTTTGTTGTGTGTCACCGGCATTTGTAAGGGCACAGTGGCATTAATTCACTGGCAGGGTTTAAAGGTGCTGTGCCCATCCAGTTTGCCCAAGTGTAGCGCTGCGCCCCTGCCACCCTTCCCCTCCTTGCAATGTGTTCCCTGGTCTGTGTGTAGTCACTCCTTCACAAGGTAATGTAGGCTGGCGCTTTGTCCACGAGAACAATGACTGTAGCATCATGGGTGGTGGTGGTGGGTAACAGGTTGTGGGACCTTGCCTGTGAACTGTCAAGTTCACTGCATGTGGGTTCCATGTCAGTTGGCACTGATGCTGGCTCCAGACATGGGAGTTGGTCTCTCATGTGTCATGCCTTACAGCGCGCATGTCCTATGTAGTGGCCTGTGACATGATGTGCATGAGTGTGCGCTACGCATAGTGCAGGGATGGTGACGTGTGTAGCAGTCATTCCCATTCAGTAGCATGTAGTTGCGTGCCCAATACTGTCCCCTGGGGCACCTTATCCTCAGTGTTGTTTGTGTCATCATCAACGTGGACACTCTCACTGTCTACAGCGTAGGTTGTGCTCTGTGCCATTGTCCCCTGTCACCATGTATATAGACGTGCTATTATGTACAGGTGTCCACTGTGCAGCCTGACCTGATTGTCCCTCTTCATACTCACAGTTGCCAGTGCCTGTGTGTCTTGTTATACTCATCTGAGGATGGGCACTGGTACCTCATTATTTGTACAGGCGCACCTTTGCTGTTTTGCGTCCAATCTTGCCTTTTGCCTGCCACTGTGTTTATCACCCAGACTATGAGATGTTGGTGCCACCTGTGTCTCAGCAATTAGCATCGTGTGGGGGTTGCTTGGGGCGGGCAATGCCTATGTGTCAAATCCTGATTCCTAATTGCTGGGTCTGGACAGTGTGTGATGTTACTGGACACACACGCAAGGTGCAGTGACCGAGTTATGTTGGGCATGTTTGCAGCATTACCTATGCAGCATGTGTCTCAAGTTCATGGATATTGTCCCTGGTCATAGGTATTTTCACAAACGCTGTGTGGTGCAGAGGCAGTGCAGGATTGTCCCCAGGGCCTGGGTGCTATGTCAGACTCCGTTTCCTGTCATCAGCTATTGTCTCATGCTCTCCATGGTATTTCAGTGGCATGGTGGCTCAACCAACTGTGTTTCATGCCCTACATCGGTACCTTGTTTTGCAGATGTTAGGGATCTGCCTCTTCAGGCTATGCAATGTTGACTATGTAGATTGGACTCATGTGACAGATGTGTACAGGTGTCTGATTAATTTCTGTCTCTCCACCCTGCCCACAGCATCGTCGGGGGACACAGAGGGAGACATGGACACGGACCAGGCGGAGGGACCGAGCACCAGTGGCAGCCGTGACATCGGGGCTGGCACATCGAGTGGGACAGAGGCAGAGGATAGTGTGGCCGAGGACCTGTCGACTGGCACATCAGACTACGAAGCTGACAGGTCCGAGGAGGATGTCTCAGAGTTGGCGGAGGCTGCACCAGCAGCTGACAGTGGAACAACACCTGCCACCGCCCCCTCAGTTCCCACCAACCGCCTCCCACTTGCTCGTGTCCCTTCCCAGCGTGCCCGGTCACCGCATGTCTCCTTCCTGCCAGGCACCGCACCCCCTGCCCCTGTCTCCACTGCTGCCGCCAATGCTGAGTCTATGGACATCCAGCGGCAAATGCAGGTTGGTCAGGCTGCGATCCTGAATGTCCTCCATTCCCACGGGAAAACCCTCACCAACATCGAGGCATTCTTGGAGGGCATTCATTCTTTGCAGGCTGACCAACGCAACTTGCTGAGGTCCCTAGACTCCACACTGACTGCAGCAGTGGGTCTCCTGCAGCGCGACCTCCCCCCACCTACCCCTGCCCCATCCACACTTCCCACTTCCATGCCTGTCCCACGTACACCCAGACGTCGGCATGCACCCACCACAACAGACACAGGCACCACACCAGCAGGGAAGGTCCACCGCACTCCTCCTGACACGCACACACAGGGTGAGATAGGCACACCCACTGGGTCGGGGGGCAAACGTGTGACACGCAGCCAGAGTGGGAGTCCGCATTCCACACAATCCACTCCCTCCAAATCCCCTCCCCTCAGCTCTCCTGGCCACATCTCCCCCAAGGACTCCTTCATGGCCGCTCTGTCCCTGAGCCCCACAGTTACGCCACCACGCAAGCGGTCAAGGAAGTCCTCGGTCAGGGTGGTTGAGTCTCCCCCCCTGTCTCCACCCTCCCCCGGTGGCGCTGCAACCCATCCCTCTGAACCCCCCCCCTCCTTGGGGCCTGAGGTCACTTCGGGTGCAGGGGACTCCCTGGAGGACCTTGCTAAGGTGTGTAGTGCCATCCTGGCCTCCGCCTTTGGCCATGACACACCCCCTGTGGTTGAGTCCTCCATCCCTGCACCCACAACGCCGCCCCTTTGCCCTGATGTCCCTGCGGTGCCTGTTGCTTCCCCCCCCCCTGATGCCCTCACCAGTATGGAAGACGATGCCATTTGACTGTGCAGGCAAGGTAGGGGACACACATCCCACTGTGTCCCCCATGCAGCTGGGAATCATTGACTGCCCTATGGCCTTTGTTGACTTTGAACTGCCTTTGATCCACGGACATTGTGCTCATGCTGAATAAAGCTTATTTTTGTTGTCATTCTCACACTCCTGCTATGGTGGTATTGGTGTTGGTGGGGCTGCTACATTGTTTTGGGTGGTGTTTAAGGCTTTGGGTGTGTGGGATTTGTAGTAGTGTTCTGCTCTTTGGGGCCACCCTAGGATCTGTGTGCCATCACAAGGTGTTGGCTAACTTCCTTAGGTCATGTCAGCAGTTACTGCATGGTTCAATTGTCCCAGGGTGTATTCCTTCCTCTGTGTACCCAGTTTCTTCCCTGCAGGGTGTTCCCAATGTTTAGCGCAGAGCTGTGTGTACATGAGCTGTGTGTGTGACGGAGCCCTTCTACTTTGGCCATGCATGCATGGCCATGTCTCCACCTGCAACAATCGTGGCATCCTTGGTGATCACTGTACTTGTGTGTGGAGTCAGTTGACATGAGTTCATGGGGACATGTTCCCTTGTAGGCAGTATGGATGTGGGTAATTGTGGCATCACACACATGTGTTACACCCCTCCTGGGTGTGGACACTGCTGGGAGGACTCTGCACCCACCCCTCCTGGGTCTGGACACTGCTGGGAGGACTCACCACCCACCCCTCCTGGGTCTGGACACTGCTGGGAGGACTCTGCACACACCCCTCCTGTCTCTGGGCACTGCTGGGAGGTCTCTGCACACACCCCTCCTGGGTCTGGACACTGCTGGGAGGACTCTGCACCCACCCCTCCTGTGTCAGGGCACTGCTGGGAGGACTCTGCACCCACCCCTCCTGTGTCAGGGCACTGCTGGGAGGACTCTGCACCCACCCCTCCTGTGTCAGGGCACTGCTGGGAGGACTCCACACCCACCCCTCCTGTGTCTGGGCACTGCTGGGAGGTCTCTGCACCCACCCCTCCTGTCTCAGGGCACTGCTGGGAGGACTCACCACCCACCCCTCCTGGGTCTGGACACTGCTGGGAGGACTCTGCACACACCCCTCCTGGGTCTGGACACTGCTGGGAGGACTCTGCACACACCCCTCCTGGGTCTGGACACTGCTGGGAGGACTCTGCACACACCCCTCCTGGGTCTGGACACTGCTGGGAGGACTCTGCACACACCCCTCCTGTCTCTGGGCACTGCTGGGAGGTCTCTGCACCCACCCCTCCTGTCTCAGGGCACTGCTGGGAGGACTCACCACCCACCCCTCCTGTGTCAGGGCACTGCTGGGAGGACTCCACACCCACCCCTCCTGTCTCAGGGCACTGCTGGGAGGACTCTGCACCCACCCCTCCTGTCTCAGGGCACTGCTGGGAGGACTCTGCACACACCCCTCCTGTCTCTGGGCACTGCTGGGAGTGATGGGCACCCACCCCTCCTGTCTCAGGGCACTGCTGGGAGGACTCCACACCCACCACTCCTGTCTCAGGGCACTGCTGGGTGGACTCTGCACACACACCTCCGATTTCTGGATATGTGCGCTTGGCACATACACGGTGGGGTTACGCACACTGCATTAGAGGTGAGGGTACGAGTCTACTGACACTGGTGTGGTGGGGGTACGCTCCGTACGTCCGCGGGTGTGGGTACGGGTCGTACTTACACTGTTGGGCAGGGGGGTACGCTCCTTGCATTCGTGGGTGGGGGTTCGAGTCGTACTTACACTGTTGGCATGGGGGGTACGCTCCATGCATACGCGGGTGGGGGTACGGGTCGTACTTACACTGTTGGGCAGGGGGGTACGCTCCTTGCATTCGCGGGTGGGGGTACGGGTCGTACTTACACTGTTGGGCTGGGGGTACGCTCCGTACGTCCGCGGGTGGGGGTACGGGTCGTACTTACACTGTTGGGCTGGGGGTACGCTCCGTGCGTCCGCGGGTGGGGGTACGGGTCGTACTTACACTGTTGGGCTGGGGGTACGCTCCTTGCATACGCGGGTGGGGGTACGGGTCGTACTTACACTGTTGGGGTGGGGGGTACGCTCCTTGCATACGCGGGTGAGGGTACGGGTCGTACTTACACTGTTGGGGTGGGGGTACGGTCCGTGAGTCCGCGGGTGGGGGTACGGGTCGTACTTACACTGTTGGGGTGGGGGGTACACTCCTTGCATACGCGGGTGAGGGTACGGGTCGTACTTACACTGTTGGGGTGGGGGTACGGTCCGTGAGTCCGCGGGTGGGGGTACGGGTCGTACTTACACTGTTGGGGTGGGGGTAGGCTCCTTGCATACGCGGGTGGGGGTACGGGTCGTACTTACACTGTTGGGGTGGGGGGTACGCTCCTTGCATACGCGGGTGAGGGTACGGGTCGTACTTACACTGTTGGGCTGGGGGTACGCTCCGTACGTCCGCGGGTGGGGGTACGGGTCGTACTTACACTGTTGGGCTGGGGGTACGCTCCGTACGTCCGCGGGTGGGGGTACGGGTTGTACTTACACTGTTGGGCTGGGGGTACGCTCCGTACGTCCGCGGGTGGGGGTACGGGTCGTACTTACACTGTTGGGCTGGGGGTACGCTCCGTACGTCCGCGGGTGGGGGTACGGGTCGTACTTGCACTGTTGGGCTGGGGGGTACGCTCCTTGCATACGGGGTGGGGGTAGGGTCCGTACATATCCGTCCCCACGCTATGTGATGCTTGTGCGGCCCGTACCCAGGCCTTTGCCACGTGGGTGCGATCCGTCCCGCCATTGTTGGGGTGACGTGTGTGGGCGTGGTCCGACTCGTACCCACGCTCTTCAGGCGTGGGTACGGGACGTACCTGTCTGGTTGTGTTGCCGGTTCGCGTGGTGACGGACTTCCGTTGTGGCGGTCGCTGGATTATCAGGACACGCCCCCACCCCCTCGTGGTGACCAGGGCATGGGAGTCAGGTATGTCCAGGCCATGTGTAGTGTGTCACTCATGTGGTTGTTTTGTGGCCTGCCCTGGTCGTGCCACCCCCACCCCACCCCACTTTCCCCCCTCCCTTAGTTATTCTGACCTTCTGCGGCGTCTGCGTCGTAACCTGTAGAGGAGGTGTACTGCTATGAGGGCAGGGATGACTCGTAGGTTCGGGTCCATGTCTGTCCGTCGCGTACTGGTACTCCTTGCTCGCGTCGTCCTGTCGCGTACGGGTCCTCCGTGATCGCGTCGTCCTGTCGCGTACGGGTCCTCCTTGGTGGCGTCGTCCTGTGTGTCCGTCACGTACTGGTCCTCCTTGTTCGCGTCGCCGTCTGTCCGTCGCGTACTGGTGGTCCTTGTTCGCGTCTTCCTGATTTCCCGGCAGTTTTTGGCTGCCGCAAAATATTCACCGTGCGGGGTGACGTCGGTGCGAATCGTGATTCCTGGGTCGTGAATGGCTGGCTGCGTGCGTCCCGACGTCAGGTCGGCGCTTTCCCGGTTCGCATTGGTAGGTGTTTTTTGTTCGGTCGGTCTTTTTTACGATTCGTACGGTAATGGTGTACCCGTGCGAATCGTAATTCCATGTTTGTATATTTTGACGACCGGGTACGCGTCGGACGGAGAATATGCTCCGTCCGACGGTTCGTACCCGGTTTTTACCGGATTGTGATCGGCACCGTATTGTATATAGTTGGAAAAATGGTTTGGGACATATGGTAAAAGTCCCATCCATCATCCAGTTATGTGATTCTTGTAGTTTACAGAGATTATTAGCTGTTCCAAATATTATTATTCTTTTGTCATTGTTTTTCTTATCAAAAATGACAAATGGTTCTTTGTTTAAAGTTATACTTTGTTCTGGACTTAGAATAACTTCACTGTATGTGTGAGGAATTGGGGTTGAAGTAGTAGTGGTTTTTTTAGTACGTGCAATAGTTCTTTTGAGTGAAGTTACAGATGGCATTTGTGTAGTAGCAGTTTTAGGAATTTTGGGAAGCTGCTCTTTTAAAATTACACTGGTAGGTTTTTGAGAACTTGTGCTAGCTTCCTTTATAGTTTCTAAAGCAGATCTGACTTCGATTTCAGTAATGTTTGGTGGGTGGTTATGTTCTCTAGTGTATAGTACTGTTGTTTGTCGTGTTGTAGCACGCCCATAGCACTTATTAGAGTAGTATTTAGTGCATTTCCAGTTAACTTTTAAACCATATACTTTTTCCTGTGTGTAAGTGTACCCCATATAGCATAGTAACATTTTTCCCATCTGGCTTGTTATGAATTCAGCTCCTTCAGTCATTTTGATGTAGCTTTATCTATGAAAAATATATATTATAGTTATTATATATGATGTTATATTAATTTTCAGTAGAAAAAAACAAGATTTAGTTACTATATACTTACAAAGTTGGTTTTGATGTGTTTGAGTAGAATGCTCCTGATTCTTTATTTGTGGGATTTTCCTCTAGTATTTTCTTTGTCTGGAAAAGAAAAGGAAATGTGTTGTAATAATTGTTTCTATATTTTTATAGGGAATGGTTAGGGGATTTGCAATTGGGATTTAATTAGGGTGGTATTTTAATCTATTAGTTGATTTTTGGTTATGAAATACTTACTTTTTAGTTGTATCTTTTTTGGTGCTGTTCTGTATTTTCTTAGTTTCTTTTGGAGTTTCCTGTAGTGAAAACATGAAATAGAAAGAAGACATTAATTTATTTATAGTGTATGTATATTGTAATTACAATTTATTCTATTTGAGTCTTCAGGAGAATAATATAGTTAACTTACTTTTGATAGTTTTAAACATTTCCTCTATGTTGATTTTCTTATATCTGTAGTTGCAATCCAGTCGATTTTCCTCTTCATTCAATTTCGTTTTTTTGGTTTTGGACTGTGAATAAAGTTGAACTTTTTTTTATAGTGTTTTGGATGTTGTAATATGTGTTTTATTGGTCAGTTTGAATTCGGAGTGTTTTTATTGGTTAGTTCGAATTTTTTTTTTTTTTTCTGGTAGTTAGTTTCCTAATAAGGAAAACGCTAATTAGTGGTTTTGTGGTGTATTATTTTTATGTATTTTTCTAAACATTATATTATGTATTGGATGCATGAATTGATAAAGTATAATTTAATAATATAGTTGTTTAATGTAGGAATGTTGTTAATAATGTTTTAGTAAAGAGTTAATTATTTAAATCCATTTTTAAATGTAGTAAATATATAATTGTTTAATAATAATTTTGTGTAGAGATAAAAGACATTATTTGGTGTTTATGTAGTTTGATTTTAGGTTTTAATTAAATGTTATATAGTCGATATTAGTAAAATGGAGATATTTTAGTGGTCGATATTTTAGTTTACGATATTTTGTTATGAAGTATATGTATATTATTGAGCATCGATATTTTAGGATTTCGATATTTGTGTTGCCGATATTTTGTGTACCTATATTTCTGTAGTTCGAAATTGTGTGTTCGATATTTTTGTGATGTTTTAAATAAGTATATGATGTCGATAATAATGTGATCGATTATTTTGTATCGATATATTTGTAGGTCGATTTTTAGTCTTTCGATATTGTGTCAGTGATTCAGATATTACATCACTGATGACATATGTGTCTTTCTGAAAAATAAATATTTGTAATATATGTATAGCTAAAGATTAATGGAAGAAGACATGGGTAAATAAGTGTCTAAATACAGTGATGTAATATCTGACGTCATCAACAGAGGATTGCGGTCGCGTGAGTTATAGTTGCCTGCAGTAACTATAACGGGGGAATTTCATTGGTTTTTTACGAGTGAAATGTCCAGCTAACTATAACATGTGTGAAACCTATGTTTTTTTAGGTGAATTTGCAAGGTTTTTTAAATGCTAATTCGTAACTATAACGTGTGTGAAACATATGTTTTTTTAAGTGAATATATATATATATATATATATATATATATGTATATATATATATATATATATATATATATATATATATATATATGCAAATCCAAGGAAAAGTATAATGCGCACTCAGGAGAGATAATTTCACCAGGTTTTTATTCCTTCGAAGGAAATAAAACCTGGTGAAATTATCTCTCCTGAGTGCGCATTATACTTTTCCTTGGATTTGCATATTATTTACCGGCTTCAGGGTATCTGCCGGCAATGCGCCAACCGACGATGGGATTGACCCCGGAAGGACCCTCAACGTGCATATATATATATATATTCAGTGAAAAAACCATAGGTTTCACACACGTTATAGTTAGCTGGACATTTTACTCGTAAAAAACCATTGAAATTCCCCCGTTATAGTTAGTGCAGGCAACTATAACTCACGCGACCGCAATCCTCTGCTGATGCTAATACTGTATTTAGACACTTATTTGCCCATGTCTTCTTCCATTAAATTTTAGCTATACATATATTACAAATATTTTTTTTTCATGAAGACACATATGTCATCAGCAGAGGATTACGGTTGCGTGAGTTATAGTTGCCTGCACTAACTATAACTGGGGAATTTCAATGGTTTTTTACGAGTAAAATGTCCAGCTAACTATAACGTGTGTGAAACCTATGGTTTTTTCACTGAATTTGCAAGGTTTTTTAAATGCTAATTCCTAACTATAACGTGTGTGAAACCTATGGTTTTTTCAGTGAATTTGTACGTTTTTTTAAATGCTAAGTTACTTTACGCCGTTCGTGGCGTGCGCGCCCACTTAATGCAGTTCGTTCCGTGCGCGCACGGTGCGCTTCGCACACCGCGCGCCCACTTTACGCAGTTAGTGCCGTGCACGCACGGTGGGCACGCGGTGCGCTACGCGCACCACGTGCCCACGTTACGCTGGATGGGCCATGTACGCACGATGCGCTTCACGCATCGTCCGCACACGGAGGACATATTATGCGCTTCGTTGAAAAACTTAATCTATTAATTGTACCATACATTGATAGGCCATGCACAAAAGGTGCCCTGCTGGCACCGTTTGCACACGGGAGAGGGGTGAATGTAGATATTTTTTATTTATATTTAATTTATACCGTACGCGTACGGTAAGCGTAATCGGCGTTTTCTCAAAAAAAAATTTTTTATTTTTTTGCCTTGGGGGGTCTTGTGGGGCACCTTAATCGATGCTAGGTGGTTAGGAGCTGTCTAACATGCTCCTTTACATATTTTCCACCTTTGTTTTTCCTCCCCCCCTCAGAGTGCGAGAGAGAAAATGGCGGCCGCCGCGCGCCCACTTTACGCAGTTAGTGCCGCATTTCGGCAACAGCCTTGATCACGTGATCAAGGCTGTTGCCGAAACGCGTTGTGTAATAAATATTTGGACCAGCATTACGGAGTTGCTGTGCATTTCTTACTGATAGCATACTGTACTACGTGGATTTTGAGATATATATATATATATAAATGTTGAAAATACAAATATACAAATACAAAATACAAATATATTTAGTATTAAAAAACACATTACAATGTTAAGTACATATTGCAAATGCATGCAAATATAGTTATTGATTAGTTGGTTGAGTATTTGTATGGGACACTGAGTTTGTGTGTGGTTGGATGGGGTGTGTGTAACTCTATGCATAGATTTGTGAATGGTTGATTGACTAGGTGTATAGGTTTAAGAGTGCATGTGGAAACAGTTGTTTGGGTGACTGAGTGTATGTATTTGTGTGTTGGTGAGCGAATATATGTTTTAGTTGTACATCTTCAACAAAGTAAAAAAATAAAAGGCATTGTATGTGAGAGTTGGTGTCTATAAATATGTATGTGTAAGAGTCAGTGATTGTGAGAGTAACTATATGAATGAGTGTATGATTGTAATGGTGCTTTTTTAACATATTAACTATGAGTTACTATGTGTTTGAATTAATCAGGTGTTTTTGGATAATTGTGTAAGTGAGTCAATGTAAGTGCAATTAATTTTTTTCATGAGTGAGTAGGATGACTGCATAACTAAGATGACTGCTGATGATGTCTATATATGTATATAAGTGCTTTTGACAGTGTTCTATTAATTAGTGACTGCATGTATAAATGACTTTGTTGTTGAATGGCTAGTTGTGTGTGTAGACTTAGGAATCAGTGAGTGGGTATGTAGTAACTGGAATTGGTGTGTCAATGGTTTCAAATATGGTACTCTGTATTTTACAGTGAATTATAAAAGGTTATACTAGTGTATGATGACGTGTATCAGATTGTCACGTGGATGATGTCATCAGTGATGTCATTTGAGATGTCATCAGTGATGTCATCATTGATGTCACTGACCATGTCATGAATGATGCAATATGTGACATCATCAACAGTGCATTGCGGCTGCGCGAGTTATAGTTAGCAGAACTAACTATAACGGAGGAATTTCCATGGTTTTGTGCGAGTGAAATGACCAGCTAACTATACCGTCTCTGAAACCTATGTTTTTTCAGTGAATTTCAAAGCTTTTTTAAATGCTAATTTCTAACTATAACGTCTCTGAAACCTATGTTTTTTTTCAGTGAATTTCAAAGGTTTTTTAAATGCTAATTTTTAACAGTTTTTTTAACAGTTTATTTATAAATATTTTATTCATTAAATAACATTATATATTTTTCTGAAAATTGCAACAATTTACATTAAAACTGAAATATTGATTAATTTTCTTGTTTTCAATTTTTATTCTAATATATACTCAAAGCGTACACATCACGGTGGGTGCGCTCATTCTAGCCGCCATTTTAGAAAAGTCATGAAGAATCCGCGTATGGTGTGCGACGGCTGCGTGTTTTTCAGTTACATCATATACATTTAATATCACGTGATGTGCACGATTGGTATGCGACCAGTCCGTGACTCCGGCTCCCGTGCATTCGCGACACAAGCGCATTATGGTACGAGATGTTTGCGCGGTTGCGGGTCCCACGTGACGTCATATACGTGCTGGGGCGCTCTGGGTGCACGACTCACGCAAAAAAATGTATGTTCCAAAATGATATGTATGTGTCTTTAATATACATTTTAGGGCAAGAGAGTATGCAAGATATTCATAAAATTATATTATTTTATATATATTTTAGCGAAGTCGGGTGCGTGCATTGTGAGTGCAGAATACCAGGTCTGCTGAGCTGCTGTAGAGCCAGAGAACCAGGTCAGCAGAGCTGCTCTAGAGCCAAAGAACAAGGTCAGCAGAGCTGCTGTAGAGCCAGAGAAACCAGGTCAGCAGAGCTGCTTTAGAGGGAGAGAACCAGGTCAGCAGAGCTGCTTTAGAGCCAGAGAACCAGGCCAGCAGAGCTGCTTTAGAGCCAGAGAAACCAGGTCAGCAGAGCTGCTTTAGAGCCAGAGAACCAGAGAACCAGGTCAGCAGATCTGCTCTAGAGCCAGAGAGCCAAGTCAGCAGAGCTGCTTTAGAGCCATAGATCTAGGTCAGCAGAGCTGCTTTAGAGCAAGAGAACCAGGTCAGCAGAGTTGCTCTAGAGCCTAAGAACCAGGTCAGCAGAGCTGCTCTAGAGCCAGAGAACCAGGTCAGCAGAGCTGCTGTAGAGCCAGAGAAACCAGGTCAGTAGAGTTGCTTTAGAGGGAGATAACCAGGTCATCAGAGCTGCTCTAGAGGGAGAAAACCAGGTCAGCAGAGCTGCTCTAGAGCCAGAGAACCATGTCAGCAGAACTGCTTTAGAGCCATAGAACCGGGTCAGCAGAGCTGCTTTAGAGCCAGAGAACTAGGTCAGCAGAGCTGTTGTAGAATCAGAGAACCAGATCAGCAGAGCTGCTCTGTAGCCTAAGAAACAGGGTCAACAGAGCTGCTCTAGAGCCAGAGAACCAGGTCAGCAGACCTGCTGTAGAGCCAGAGAAACCAGTTCAGCAGAGCTACTTTAGAGAGACAGAACCAGGCCAGCAGAGCTGCTTTAGAGCCAGAGAACCAGGCCAGCAGAGCTGCTCTAGCTGACACTGACTGACAGACACTGATTGACACTGACTGACACTGATTGACTGACACTGACTGACTGACACTGACTGACTGACTGACACTGATTGACTGACACTGACTGACTGACACTAACTGACACTGATTGACTGACACTGACTGACACTGATTGACTGACACTGGCTGACTGAATGACACTGACTGACTACTCTCTACTACTCTACTACTCACTCTCTACTACTCTCTCTCTCTACTACTCACTCTCTACTACTCTCTACAACTCACACTTTACTACTCTACTACTCTCTACTACCCACTCTCTACTACTCACTCTCTACTACTCACTCTCTACTACTCTCTACTACTCACTCGCTACTACTCACTCGCTACTACTCTCTACTACTCACTCGCTACTACTCACTCTCTACTACTCACTCTCTACTACTCTCTACTACTTCCTCTCTACTGCTACTCTCTCTACTTTTCGCTCTCTACTACTCTCTACTATTCACTCTCTACTACTCACTCTCTACTACTCTCTACTACTCACTCTACTACTCTCTACTACTCTCTACCACTCACTCTCTACTACTCACTCTATGCTACTCTCTACCACTCTCTCTTGACTACTCACTCTCTACTACTCACTCTCTACTACTCTCTACTACTCACTCTCTACTACTCACTCGCTACTACTCTCTACTACTCACTCTCTACTACTCTCCACTACTCACTCTCTACTACTCACTCGCTACTACTCACTCGCTACTGCTCTCTACTACTCACTCTCTACTACTTACTCTCTACTACTTGCTCTCTACTACTCACTCTCCACTACTCACTCTCTACTACTCGCTCTCTACTACTCACTCTCTACTACTCTACTACTCTCTACTACTGCTCACTCTCTACTACTCACTCTCTACTACTCTACTACTCTCTACAACTCTCTCTACTACTCACTCTCTACTATTCTCTACTACTCACTCTACTACTCTCTCCTATTCTCTACCACTCACTCTCTACTACTCTACTACTCACTCTCTACTACTCTCTCTCTACTACTCACTCTCACTACTACTCTCTACTACTCACTCTTTACTACTCAAGGTTCAAATATCTTTATTCGATTGTATACTTTACAATCATAAAAGTTCATTTCGCAAACATACAATCATAGACATATTTTATATATAAGCAATTAAAAACAAACCGTCCAAATCAGTTATAAGACGACACATTTGAGAGACAAAATAAGTTACAGAATCATTGTGAAACCAAAGCAACAGACAGTATAAACAAGTTAAGAATATAAATAAATATTCAAGATAAAATGAATAAAAAGTACAATGATAGTAGCAGCATGGTTAACCCTCCATACTTTTCCTGAAGATAATGGCTAATTTTAAAAAACTGCATATAAATAAAGTGCAGTCGCATTTCAGGAGTTGAAGGTAATAAACAGCTGGTTTAATCTGTTTGAGATTTAGATTTTTTAAACAAGGCTTTAAATATAACTTCCGCGGTACTGTATAATAAGGACAAATAAATAAAAAGTGCGCCAAATCTTGCGGAGACTTCCCGTCGCAGCCGCAAGCAGGTAGCACTTGACCTCGATGGGCCCCTCTCGGTATTGCCAACAGGAGGTGAAATAAGTCAAAGCGGAACCGTGTCAATAAATAGCGTTCATAGCCAGACATAGGCCATGATAGATATGGTTCCATGCATAAACATGTTTTAAGTAGGGCATGATTCCTAACACTGACTTTCATCAGTTCACCCTCCTCCCGGGCAAGATACCTGGTAGACATGAATGTTTTTTTCACAAAAATAACGTCAGCTTTAGTTATGGAGTTTGGGGATGAGAACAGATCTGGCCGTCCCATTTCAGTGAGACGGTCATTAATATATCTTAGCCACGGGACCTTGAACCTGCCGTCCCAGGATAAAGCTTCTTTTAATATGTCATGGGTAAGAGGTATATTATTGTTTAGCCACGAGTTCAACCAACATAATAGGGGATTTGCTGCTAGTCTATCACTAAGAAAAGGTACACCTAACTCCTCATGTACCGAAAAATTTCCAACTCCCCTTGGCAGCCTCAAAACCTTCTTTAGAAAATCATTTTCTGCGACCTCCAAGTCACGCGTCTGGCTAAATCCCCAGAGCTCGCTGCCATAACAGGCAGTGGCAACGCTCTTAGCTTGATATAATTTAAGCAAAGCAGCCACCGGGCTATTGCCCATTTTTCTGGCAAAACCCAGTATGGCTGTGTTGACACGTGTTACCTCGCCCTTCTTTTTAACAACAGCTGGGCCCCAGGTTAATTGGTCGTCAAGGAGGACCCCAAGATATGAGAAGGTTTTGGAAATTGGGATATTTTCCCCGTTTATGTTGAAGGAATTAGGTTTTCGCGATCCATGGCCTATTTACTACTCACTCTCTACTACTCTCTACTGCTCACTCTCCACTACTCACTCTCTACTACTCGCTCTCAACTACTCTCTACTACTCACTCTACTACACACTCTCTACTACTCTACTACTCTCTCTTGCTCTCTCTACTTCTCACTCTCTACTACTCTCTCTACTACTCACTCTCTCCTACTCTCTACTACTCACTCTCTACTACACACTCTCTACTACTTGCTCTCTACAACTCGCTCTCTACTACTCTCTAGTACTCACTTTACTACTCACTCTCTTCTACTTACTCTACTACTCACTCTACTACTCTCTCTCTACTACTCTCTACTACTCACTCTCTACTACTCCACTACTCTCAGCTACTCACTCTATACTACTCACTCTCTACTACTCTACTACTCTCTACTACTCTCTCTCTACTACTCACTCTCTACTACTCACTCTCTACTACTCTCTACTACTAACTCTCTACTACTCTCTCTCTACTACTCTTTACCACTCACTCTCTACTACTCTACTACTCACTCTACTACTCACTCTCTACTATTCACTCTCTACTACTCTCTACTACTCACTCTCTCTCTACTACTCCCTACTACTCACTCTACTACTCACTCTATACTACTCTCTAATACTCTCTCTCTGCTACTCACTCTCTACTACTCTCTACTACTCTCTACTATCACTCGCTACTACTCACTCTCTAATACTCACTCTACTACTCTCTACTACTCACTCTCTGCTACTCTCTCTACTACTCTCTACTACTCTCTACTACTCACTCTCTACTCTCTATTACTCGCTCTCTACTCTCTACCACTCTCTCTACTACTCTCTACCTCTCTACCTCTACCTCTCTACCTCTACACCTCTACCTCTACACCTCTACCTCTCTACCTCTCTCTACCTCTCTCTACACACACACATATGCACATTTATATATGCATATATATGCATATGCATTTATACATATGTATGTTTATATATATATATATATATTGGATCCAATCCTGATTTCCTGTGATCTGAAGCAGGCGCTGACACCGTGGGTTTTCAAAGAAAAAGATTTATTTCACGACAATGTAACCCAGACGCGTTTCGGCGGAGCAGGTCCGCCTTGCTCACTGTGACCGACCCAGTATTCGTAAGTCATTTATACAGTCTCCACACTTGAAATTAATTAAGCGGTTGCTTAGAAACGTTGTAAACAATGGTAAACATAGAGAAAATCACAACGGAAGAAAAGTCTTTCTTCCAAGTCACAATATATATACAACTTTACAAAAACGATATAACTGATTAACACCAACGTAATTAAAATACATCAGAGGTATTATCTCATCATTCATTTTGGAAAAACATGTATCCAAAAAATAAGTATGTTTAAACAAAAATATAGCCCCAGTGGGCATACTTCACTTCTATTCTACATTTTTTTGACCTGATTACTCTTAATGGTGTTTACTAAATCTTACGAATTCATACTTGCTATTTATACCTGTACTAGCATGGAATTAAAGTGATGTTCCCTTTAACCAAGTGTTTTTGAAACCCAAATGAAAAACAGTGACTAACTAGGTCAACACTTAAAGGATGGATCATCGAAATTTTGAAGAGGCAGATACTGTCTTACAGATGAACATTTAATGCCTCATCAGCATTAAGGCCATTTGGAATCTTACTGTCCAACATGATAATATATCTGGACTCAAGTCTCCTTAGTGCCAGTTGTCTGTTCCCACCCCTGATGTTTTTCTTCACGCTGTCAACAACAAAGTATGTCAGGTCTTCTGCTTTACCACTATGCATGTTGTTGATGTGACGGGCCACTGGGTAAGCTGGATCATTATTACTAATGGCCCTGAGGTGTTGTAAGATTCTAACGTGCACGGGGTGAATGGTACTACCCACATACATTTTGTTACAGGTACAACGTAGCACGTATACTGCAAATTCTGTTTTGCAAGTATAATGTTCCCTGATCTCCAACGGGGTTTTCCATAAGGGAGTGGAGATTGAACTAGTATTGACTCCATGCTTGCAAGCTTTGCACTTTGTGCATTTAAAAAATCCATTCTGACATTTTAACCAACCAGTGCCTTTGGTTTGTGCCGGAGCATTACAGACTAATTCATTCTTCATAGATTTCGCCCTCCTAAAAGTCAGTTGAGGGAGCTTGATACATGATGGTCCTATCACGGGGTCACATCTCACTATTGGCCAGTGCCTATACAGGATTTGTCTCAATTTCTGATGATATGTGTTATATCCTGTAATGAGCCTTGGCGTTTGTGACATCATTGGCTCAGATTTAGGTCGTTTTGCTTAATTCTTGAATAGCAGTTGTTGTCTAGTAACCTTAGCACATTTTTGCTCCGCAGCTCTCAGAGTTTTATCTTTGTACCCTCTATTGCTAAGTCTCTCAAACAAGTTATTAGTCGAGATGACTAGACTCTCTGTTGTACTGCAATTCCTCTTCATGCGCAAACACTCAGCATAAGGTATACTCTCAATCAATTTGATGGGATGAAAGCTTTGTGCGTGAAGGATGGCATTTCCTGATGTTATTTTTCTATGTGTACGTGAATGTACTTTGTTGTTCATGGGGTATAGTTCTAAATCTAAATATACAATAGATTGCTTGCTCATCGTGCCTGTAAATTTTAAATTTAACTCGTTGTCATTAATGGCAGCAATGAAATCATTAGCACTTTGTTCGATATATATATATATACACATATATATATAATCTGCCTATCTATATAAATATAAATGCATGCATACATATACATATACATATATACATACATATGCATGTTATGTACATGAAAGTTAGAAAAACACTAATACAAGCAAAGCTAAAAAGCCACCTAATTACAAACAGAATTGCTTTAACTTAAACGAGGGTGAGACCTATTGCATTTCCAATGCTTGTTTACATTTGTTCCATCAAGAAGGCATTCAGATGTGTCACACATTTGCCATAAATTCTGAATGGTAGCATTCTAGTTGCTCATTAGATCACTGTAGTAAAGCTACTGCTCACCAGGGAAGTCTGCTGCTGGTATTCAAAGGGCATGTTTCAGTCTGCATGTCAGAATGTTTTAATGAAATAGAAGAGGATTTGAGAAGTCAAAATGTGCCCTAATTTTTCTTTCTGCAGCACTAATCATAATTTCTATGGCAACATGAACCCCCTCATTTTGTTCCTGTGCAAATTAAATGTTTTAAGTGTTACCACTTTATTCCTATCAAGATGTCTTCAGGTGTGCCATACTTTTATCATAAGTATGACTGTTAGCGCTCTAGTTGTTCTTTAGAACAATCTGGGACATTCTGTCATTGGGCTATACTTGGGCTACATCTGGGTGATATGTTTGCTACATTTGGGCTCTTTTGTCTCTGGTGGGCATCTTGGGAGACTTATTTGTTATGAAGTTTCCTAATTTCCTCATTTACTACAGTCTCCTCAGTAGGAAATACTTTTAGGTTTTTTACTTTGATTCCATCAAGGAGGCATTCAGATGTGTCATACATTTGGCATAAATTCTGAATGTTAGCACTCTAGTTGCTTATTAGATCACTGTAGTAAAGCTACTGCTCAGCAGGTCTGCTGCTGGTATTGAAAGTGCATGTTTCAGTCTGCATGTCAGAAATTTTTAATGAAATAGAAGAGGATTTGACAAGTCACTCAAAATGTCCCCTAATTTTTCTTTTTTACGCACTAATCATAATTTCTATGGCAAAATGAACCCCCTCATTGTGTTCCTTTTAAATTAAACTACTCACCCTCTACTACTCACTCGCTACTACTCTCTACTACTCACTCTCTACTACTCTCTATTACTACTGTCTACTACTCACTCTCTACTACTCACTCTCTACTACTCTCTACTACTCACTCTACTACTCTACTACTCACTCTCTACTACTCCCTACTACTCTCTCTACTACTCCCTCTCTACTACTCACTCTACTACTCTCTACTACTCACTCTCTACTACTTATTCTCTACTACTCACTACTACTCACTCTCCACTACTCACTCTCTACTACTCACTCTTTACTACTCTCTACTACTCACCTTCTACTACTCTACTACTCTCTACTACTCTCTCTACTACTCACTCTCTACTACTCTACTGCTCTCTATTACTCTCTCTACTACTCACTCTCTACTACTCTCTACTACTCACGCTACTACTCTCTACTACTCTCTACCACTCACTCTCTACTACTCTACTACTCACTCTCTACTACTCTCTCTCTACTACTCACTCTCTACTACTCACTCTACTACTCTCTACAACTCACTCTCTACTACTCTCTTTCTACTACTCACTCTCTACTACTCTCTACTACTCACTCTCCACTACTCACTCTCTACAACTTGCTCTCTACTACTCTCTACTACTCACTCTACTATTAACTCTCTACTACTCTACTACTCACTACTACTCTCTCTACTGCTCACTCTCTACTACTCTCTACTACTCAATCTCTACTACACACTCTCTACTACTTGCTCTCTACTACTCACTCTCTACTACTCACTCTACTACTCCCTCTCTACTACTCTCTACTATTCACTTCTCTACTACTCACTCTACTACTCACTCTCTACTACTCTCTACTACTCTCTACTACTCACTCTCCAGTATTCCACTACTCTGTACTACTCACTCTCTACTACTCATTCTCTACTACTCCCTACTTCTCTCTCTCTAATACTCTCTCTCTACTACTCACTCTCTACTACTCTCTACTACTCACTCTCTGCTACTCTCTCTACTACTCACTCTCTACTACTCACTCTCTACTACTCTCTCTACTACTCTCTACTACTCTCTACTACTCACTCTACTACTTACTCTCTACTACTCACTCTCTACTATTCTCTACTACTCTCTACTACTCACTCTACTACTCTCTCTCTACTACTCTCTACTACTCACTCTACTACTCATTCTCTACTACTCTCTACTACTCTCTCTCTGCTACTCACTCTCCACTACTCGCTCTCTACTACTCTCTACTACTCACTCTCCACTGCTCACTCTCTACTACTTGCTCTCTACTACTCTCTACTACTCACTCTACTACTCACTCTCTACTACTCTACTCACTCTCCACTACTCTCTCTACTGCTCACTCTCTACTACTCTCTACTACTCACTCTCTACTACACACTCTCTACTACTTGCTCTCTACTACTCACTCTCCACTACTCACTCTCTACTACCCACTCTTTACTACTCTCTACTACTCACCTTCTACTACTCTACTACTCTCTACTACTCTCTCTACTACTCACTCTCTACTACTCTACTACTCTCTATTACTCTCTCTACTACTCACTCTCTACTACTCTCTACTACTCACTCTACTACTCTCTACTACTCTCTACCACTCACTCTCTACTACTCTACTACTCACTCTCTACTACTCTCTCTCTACTACTCACTCTCTACTACTCACTCTACTACTCTCTACAACTCACTCTCTACTACTCTCTTTCTACTACTCACTGTTGGACCTGGCCTCGTGGCGTGGTCCTTAACCCCCTGGATTGTGGCCGTTCCCCGCCCCGGCCGTCACGGGCCACCCGTCTGGACTGCACCAAGGCCCTTCACCCGGAGCTACACGTGGTCGCATACTCCTCGTGGCTCCGCCATCTTGTTGGCATCCACGTCACACCGTGCCCCAGCCGGCGCGACCCCGCTCAACCCAGCCTCGACCCCAACGAAGCCCCGACATCGAGGCACAACGAACTGGCCAGGGGGTGCCGCAGGAACCATTCATCGCCCCGGCGGAGGACAGTATCGATGGGACCCCCAACTGTCCTCCCCTCTCGAGGTGTGATCACCCTGCAAACTCCCATGGGCCTGGCGCCTCTCCTGCTGGGCGTCTGGCCACCTCCACCCGGCCACTCCGCCCCCTCGGGCGCATAGGTCTGGACATCAAAGGGCTCCAGACCTATATCTGGGGCGACCCCACCACAGCTCGGCAGTTGTATCCCGGAGTCGAGAGCCCTGCTGATCGAATCGCGGCTGACCCTACGGAAACGAACTCTTGCCGGAACCATCACGAGCCCTGCTGACTGCGTCGCGGCTCCCTCCTGTGAACCCTTTTCTGAACCACCTGGAACATCGGAGCCCTGCAGACGCTGTCGCGGCCCAACCTCGCTGGAACCTTCCTCGGAGCCCTGCTGACGACGTCGCGGCTCGAGCTGAGCAGAAACCATCTTGAGAGCCCTGCTGATTGAATCGCGGCTCTCCACGAACTGTACGCCAGAGCCCTGCTGACGCCGTCGCGGCTCGACCCCTCCGAGATCGGAGGTCCTCCAGCGTGAGGATAAGAACTGGGCCCCAGGTACCCTCGTACCACACTCCTGCCAAAGACTGTCCCGCTACCCCTACCCTTCCAAAGAGACATTGAGACTTTTGGTGGATCCCTCGATCCCTTCGTGTAAATATTGAACTCGTAACCTTTTATTGATGATAAAGAATTGCTTGTCTTGAGACAACCTCCTTGAGTCCGGTGTGGTGGTGTTACTGTGCTAGTACGGGATAGGAGAAGGATCTCTCAGGAGACTTCTCGGCAGCGCTCGGCTACTTCGTGCAGTGAGAGGGCCCCCCCTTGGTGGTCTCACCGACTCCTCGGGGTCCGCCTTCCAACATTTGGTGGCCAGCGACGGGATCCGAGCCGAACGCAGTACGTACCAGCCAGTACCCACTAGCTACCCATCCAAACGAATAGCATCATGAGCAGCCAGGAAAACAACGCGACAATGGAGTTCCAGCCCGAACGGCTGGAAGAATATACGCACAAAGAATTAAAACAGTTCTGCAGAGACAAAGGCATTGCAACCACCAGCCTCGGTACCAAGGAAGAGATGCAGAAAGCTCTGAGGGCATGGTTGGAGGCTGGGGCAGGCCCCTCCCAGGAAGAAGGGCCCTTGCCCCTGACGGAGACCACAGCAACCGCACTGACCCCGGCAACCGGAGGAAGAAAGAGCCTAGAAACCGGCCTCTCCGAGGAAGAAATACGAGAGCGGGAAAAGGTCCGGAGCCACGAGCTAGAGCTCGCCCGACTGCGACTGGACGGCGAACTCCAGCTGGCAGAAAAGAAACTGGCCCTCGAGCAGCTACGCCTTCAAGAAGAAATAGAAGAGAAGAGACGACACCGGGAGTTGGAGGAAAAGAAACTAACTCTTGAGCACGAGCGCAGTCTCAAGGAGCTCGAGATCAAGGCCAAGAACGGAGGGGCCAACACCCCCAGTACTAGAGACACTCTACCGCCCCCCGAGGCCAAGGTGCATATCCCGAAGGAGGTCGTCAAGGAGTATTACAAGAATGACGATATCCAACAATGGTTCAAGGCCTACGAGGTGGCCATGACCTCCCATCGGGTGCCCCGAAAAGACTGGGGCGCAGGCCTGTGGGGGCGATTCCTGAGTGAAGGGCGGGACACGCTGCTCCAGCTACCGGAGGAGGTGATGACCTCCTACGATCACATGAAGGAGGCCCTGCTCACCCGCTACGGGCTAACAGCGGAGATGTACCGCCAGCGGTTCCGAGACTGCAAGAAAATCCCGGGTACCACATGGGTGGAATATGTGGACTTTTTCAGTCGGGCCCTAGAAGGGTGGATCAAAGGCAGCAAAGTAACCACCTACGGACAACTGGTCGACCTCATCGTCTGGGAACATCTTTCCAACAATTGCTTCGTGGAACTGAGACAGCACCTCCTCGACAGCAAAATGACCGACCCGCGAAAACTTGCCGTCGAGGCCGATCGATGGGTCAACTCCCGGGTCCCCCGGAGCTCAATGGGGGAGTACCAGAGGAACCCCAACGGACCCCCACGCCAGCGCGGTGGGGGGGGAGGGCCGAACAGGAACCGAGACCCTCCCGCTGGGGCCCCCAGGAGCCCCCCTCGAGGGCCACCGCAGCCACATCTCTCCCCGAGCCTAGCGCGAAGGGTGGGCCCGGCCCGACCCGGACCACGGCCACCAGTGACCTGCTATGGCTGCCAACAAACCGGACACTTTGCCAGCGACCCGGCCTGCCCCCTGAACCGAAGAAACGGGGCCGGCGGGCCCCCGCCCCGGCAGCTGACAGCCGCCGCCTTGGGGGGAGAGGAGGAAGAAGAGGCCCTCGACCGAGAAAACACTGAGTGGGAGCCGGCAGCCATGTCCCTGGTCTGCCTGGGTAGCCGAGAGATGGTACCCTGCACCCCCATCCCAACCAACACTCAGAAGTACCGGCAGCAGGTCACGGTCAACGGACAACGGGCCGAAGCCCTTCGCGACACCAGCGCCAGTATCACCGCTGTCCGCTGCCACCTGGTGACCCCTGAACAGATTCTACCGAATGTGCTGTGCCCTGTGCGGACGGCCGACAACAGTGAAAGCCTATGCCAGATGGCCCTGGTCCCCTTCGAGTGGGGAGGGGTGACGGGCCTGCTGAAGGTGACGGTGCGCGACGACGCCCCGGTCGACTGCCTCCTGGGTAACGACTTGGAGAGTTCCCCCTGGGCTCAAGTAGAACGACGAGAGCACCTCCGAATGTTGGGACTGGCTGATTGGGCCTGCGCCATCACCCGGTCCATGACCGCCCAGGCCCCCCGCTCCTCCTCGACCTCCGGGACTGCCCGACCCGAGGGGCTCACACCCCCTCCCGCCAGCAGCGAGGAGGAGGCGGACACCGACCCCGGGCCCAGCGAATCCTCCCCCGAAGAGATGGCTTCTCCGAGCGCCCTACCAGAACTAACGCAATGGCAACATGAAGGGGGCCCCACCCGAGAGCAGTTCCAGCAAGAGCAACAGTCCTGTCCCTCTCTCGAAGGGGTCCGACAGCAGGCGACCGCGCAAGCCGACGGTGACCAGACCGGCACCCACTGGATCTACTGGGCCGAGGGCCTGTTGTACAGTGAACAGAAAGTGGCAGAACTCAGGGCCGGCCGCGTGTTGGTGGTCCCCCTCCGCTTCCGGGAGTTCCTTCTCAACCTGGCCCATGATGTGCCCCTCGCCGGACACTTGGGGCAAGACAAAACGTACAGTCGTCTGGTGACCCACTTCTACTGGCCCCGGATGCGGAGAGATGTGGACAACCACTGCCGGTCCTGCCAGACCTGCCAAGCCAGCGGAAAGACGGGGGGTCGGGTCAAGGCCCCCCTCCAGCCCTTTCCCGCCGTCAGCACCCCGTTTGAACGAGTCGGAATCGACATTGTGGGACCCCTGGACCCCCAAACCGCCCTGGGCCACCGCTTCATCCTGGTCCTCGTGGACCACGCCACCAGGTACCCGGAGGCGGTCCCGCTCAGAACTATAACGGCCCCTGTGGTAGGCCGGGCCTTGATGGGGATCTTCTCCCGAGTGGGATTCCCCAGCGAAGTGGTGAGCGACCGTGGCACGAACTTTATCTCCAGGTACATGCGGTCCCTGTGGCAACAATGCGGGGTCACATACAAGTTCACGACCCCATATCACCCTCAGGGGAACGGGCTGGTTGAGCGGTTCAACCGAACATTGAAAGGGATGATCCAGGGCCTGGAAGAACCCCTCAGGCGGAAATGGGATGTCCTGCTGCCCTGCCTCCTGTTTGCCTATCGGGAGGTCCCGCAGAAGTCCCTGGGGTTCAGCCCGTTTGAACTCTTGTATGGGCACCCGGTCCGCGGACCACTCAGCCTGGTCAAGGAGGGCTGGGAGATGAAGCCCCGAGGCGCCCCTCCTGACGTCTACCGATACCTCCTGACCCTCCGAAACCAGACCCGCAAGTTCCGAGCCATAGCCGAAGCCAACCTCGAGGCCAGCCAGGAGGACATGAAGCGGTGGTACGATCGCAACACTTCTACGGTAGAATTCGAGCCAGGTCAGAAAGTATGGGTCATGGCCCCGGTTGAACCCGGCGCCCTCCAGGACAAGTGGACCGGGCCCTTCAAGGTGGTGGAGAAGAAAAGTCCCGTCACCTACCTGGTCGATCTGGAGTCCCCCCGGAACCCCCTCCGGGTCCTACATGCGAACAGGCTAAAACCCCACTTCGCCCGGACCGAACTGAGCCTGCTGCTGGCGACCGACGAGGGGGGCGAGGACGACTCCGAGCCCTTGCCCGACCTCTTGCAATCCGACAGTCACGATGGATCGATCGAAGGGGTCCAACTCGCCTCGTCCCTGACCCCGGAGCAGCGCAACGACTGCCAGCGATTACTGCGGGACTACGCAGCCCTCTTCTCTCTCACCCCGGGGGTGACCCACTGGTGCGTCCACGACGTCGACACCGGGGAGAACCCCCCCATACGACACAGAGCCTACCGGGTGCCTGACCGAGTGCGGGCCTGCATCCAGGCCGAAGTAGCGAAGATGCTGGCCCTGGGGGTCATCGAGCCTTCCGACAGCCCGTGGGCCAGCCCTGTCGTCCTGGTGCCCAAGGCCGCAGCTCCCGGTCACCCCCCGGAGTTGCGATTCTGCGTGGACTACCGAGCCCTGAATGTAGTAACCAAGACGGACGCACACCCGATACCCCGGGCCGACGAACTGATCGACCGCCTAGGGGCCGCTCGCTACTTGAGCACGCTGGACCTCACCGCCGGGTACTGGCAAATCCAGCTCACCCCCGGCGCCCAAGAAAGATCCGCCTTTTCGACTCCGGATGGGCATTACCACTTTCGGGTGATGCCCTTCGGAATGAAGAACGCCCCGGCCACCTTCCAAAGACTGGTGAACAAGGTTTTGGCCGGGCTTGAGGCCTTCAGCGCGGCCTACTTAGATGACATTGCCGTGTACAGCAACCACTGGGCCGAGCACCTCCTCCACCTGGAGGCCGTCCTGGCCGCCCTCCAGCGGGCCGGGCTCACAATCAAGGCCAGCAAATGCCAAATCGGCCACGGATCCGTGACCTACCTGGGCCATCAAGTGGGGAGCGGGCAGGTGGCCCCCCTCCAAGCGAAGATAGATGCCATCCAGACCTGGGAACCCCCCACTACCCAGACCGCTGTCCGGGCCTTCCTGGGCCTCACCGGATACTACCGGCGGTTTATCCGGGACTATGGGAGCATTGTTGGCCCCCTCACAGAGTTAACGTCCAAAAAACAGCCCAAGAAGGTACACTGGACACCCCGCTGCCAAACAGCCTTCGACACCCTCAAAACGGCCATGTGTACTGCTCCGGTGCTGCAAGCCCCGGACTACCAGAAGGAGTTCGTGGTACAGACGGACGCCTCCGAGTATGGGATCGGGGCCGTCCTCTCCCAAACTGACGAAAGGGGGCTCGACAGACCAGTGGCCTTCATCAGCCGGCGACTACTGCCCCGAGAGCAACGCTGGAGCACTATTGAGCGCGAGGCCTTCGCTGTGGTGTGGGCCCTCAAGAAGCTCCGGCCCTACCTCTTTGGCGCCCACTTCCGGGTCCAGACCGACCACCGGCCCTTGCAATGGTTAATGCGAATGCGGGGCGAGAACCCCAAGCTGCTGCGATGGTCCATCTCGCTACAAGGGATGGACTTTGACGTCGAACACCGGCCCGGCAATGACCACGCCAACGCCGACGGCCTGTCCCGCTTCTTCCGCCTTGACGAGGAGAATCCCCAAGGAGATGGGTGACTCTCCATGCCTTCGGCTGGGGGGGACGCCTGTTGGACCTGGCCTCGTGGCGTGGTCCTTAACCCCCTGGATTGTGGCCGTTCCCCGCCCCGGCCGTCACGGGCCACCCGTCTGGACTGCACCAAGGCCCTTCACCCGGAGCTACACGTGGTCGCATACTCCTCGTGGCTCCGCCATCTTGTTGGCATCCACGTCACACCGTGCCCCAGCCGGCGCGACCCCGCTCAACCCAGCCTCGACCCCAACGAAGCCCCGACATCGAGGCACCACGAACTGGCCAGGGGGTGCCGCAGGAACCATTCATCGCCCCGGCGGAGGACAGTATCGATGGGACCCCCAACTGTCCTCCCCTCTCGAGGTGTGATCACCCTGCAAACTCCCATGGGCCTGGCGCCTCTCCTGCTGGGCGTCTGGCCACCTCCACCCGGCCACTCCGCCCCCTCGGGCGCATAGGTCCGGACATCAAAGGGCTCCAGACCTATATCTGGGGCGACCCCACCACAGCTCGGCAGTTGTATCCCGGAGTCGAGAGCCCTGCTGATCGAATCGCGGCTGACCCTACGGAAACGAACTCTTGCCGGAACCATCACGAGCCCTGCTGACTGCGTCGCGGCTCCCTCCTGTGAACCCTTTTCTGAACCACCTGGAACATCGGAGCCCTGCAGACGCTGTCGCGGCCCAACCTCGCTGGAACCTTCCTCGGAGCCCTGCTGACGACGTCGCGGCTCGAGCTGAGCAGAAACCATCTTGAGAGCCCTGCTGATTGAATCGCGGCTCTCCACGAATTGTACGCCAGAGCCCTGCTGACGCCGTCGCGGCTCGACCCCTCCGAGATCGGAGGTCCTCCAGCGTGAGGATAAGAACTGGGCCCCAGGTACCCTCGTACCACACTCCTGCCAAAGACTGTCCCGCTACCCCTACCCTTCCAAAGAGACATTGAGACTTTTGGTGGATCCCTCGATCCCTTCGTGTAAATATTGAACTCGTAACCTTTTATTGATGATAAAGAATTGCTTGTCTTGAGACAACCTCCTTGAGTCCGGTGTGGTGGTGTTACTGTGCTAGTACGGGATAGGAGAAGGATCTCTCAGGAGACTTCTCGGCAGCGCTCGGCTACTTCGTGCAGTGAGAGGGCCCCCCCTTGGTGGTCTCACCGACTCCTCGGGGTCCGCCTTCCAACACTCACTCTCTACTACTCTCTACTACTCACTCTCCACTACTCACTCTCTACAACTTGCTCTCTACTACTCTCTACTACTCACTCTACTATTAACTCTCTACTACTCTACTACTCACTACTACTCTCTCTACTGCTCACTCTCTACTACTCTCTACTACTCACTCTCTACTACACACTCTCTACTACTTGCTCTCTACTACTCACTCTCTACTACTCACTCTACTACTCCCGCTCTACTACTCTCTACTATTCACTTCTCTACTACTCACTCTACTACTCACTCTCTACTACTCTCTACTACTCTCTACTACTCACTCTCCAGTATTCCACTACTCTCTACTACTCACTCTCTACTACTCATTCTCTACTACTCCCTACTTCTCTCTCTCTAATACTCTCTCTCTACTACTCACTCTCTACTACTCTCTACTACTCACTCTCTGCTACTCTCTCTACTACTCACTCTCTACTACTCACTCTCTACTACTCTCTCTACTACTCTCTACTACTCTCTACTACTCACTCTACTACTTACTCTCTACTACTCACTCTCTACTATTCTCTACTACTCTCTACTACTCACTCTACTACTCTCTCTCTACTACTCTCTACTACTCACTCTACTACTCATTCTCTACTACTCTCTACTACTCTCTCTCTGCTACTCACTCTCTACTACTCTCTACTACTCACTCTCCACTGCTCACTCTCTACTACTTGCTCTCTACTACTCTCTACTACTCACTCTACTACTCACTCTCTACTACTCTACTCACTCTCCACTACTCTCTCTACTGCTCACTCTCTACTACTCTCTACTACTCACTCTCTACTACACACTCTCTACTACTTGCTCTCTACTACTCACTCTCTACTACTCACTCTACTACTCACTCTCTACTACTCTCTACTACTCACTTCTCTACTACTCACTCTACTACTCACTCTCTACTACTCTCTATTACTCACTCTCTACTATTCCACTACTCTCTACTACTCACTCTCTACTACTCATTCTCTACTACTCCCTACTACTCTCTCTCTACTACTCTCTCTCTACGACTCACTCTCTACTACTCTCTACTGCTCACTCTCTACTACTCACTCTCTACTACTCTCTACTACTCACTCCACTACTTACTCTCTACTACTCACTCTCTACTATTCTTTACTACTCTCTACTACTCACTCTCTACTACTCTCTCTCTACTACTCTCTACTACTCACTCTACTACTCATTCTCTACTACTCTCTACTACTCTCTCTCTGCTACTCACTCTCCACTACTCGCTCTCTACTACTCTCTACTACTCACTCTCTATTACTCACTCTCTACTACTCACTCTTTACTACTCTCTACTACTCACTCTCTACTACTCTCTACTACTCACTCTACTACTCACTCTCTACTACTCTCTACTACTCTCTACTACTCACTCTCTATTACCCACTCTCTACTACTCTCTACTACTCACTCTCTACTACTCTCTACTACTCACTCTCTACTACTCACTCTACTACTCTATCTCTGCTACTCTCTCTACTATTCTCTACTACTCTCTATTACTCATCCTCTACTCTCTACCTCGCTACCTCTCTCTACCTCTCTCTCTACTACTCTCTACCTGTCTACCTCTACCTCTCTACCTCTCTACCGCTACCTCTCTACCTCTACACCTCTACCTCTATACCTCTCTCTACCTCTCTCTACCTCTCTCTACACGCACACATATGCACATATATATATGCATATATATGCATATGCATTTATATATATGTATGTGTATATATACACATACATATATAAACAGATATATAGTCTGCATATCTATATAAATACAAATATAAATGCATGCATACATATACATATACACATAGGCATGTTATGTACATGAAAGTTTGAAAAACACTAATAAAAGCAAAGCTAAAAAGCCACCTAATAACAAACAGAACAACCTTTTCTGTAGTGCGAGCTACTTCTGCTCAAGGAAAGTCATCCCGAGCTACTAGCAAATTCTATACCTGTAAAATAGTGACTACACTATGACCACCCATAGCAAGATTTTCAGTAGTTACCACCCAAGTATACCAAGTGCGGTTACCGGCAGAAATGCTGGGAAAAAGTTCTTCAATATTAAATGCCTCCCCTTAACTTATGAAGTAACATTCAAATCTTGACATGCCTAGTGGTACAAAGGACATAAGCATAGCAGTACGTCTCCCCAGCTCATCTTGAATTATCATTCACCAGTTTCTGAAAATGCAAATTTTTCTATCTAATACTACTTTCCACTGTGGGCAAACAAACTCAATTTTACAGAAGAAACCCCATTTCTAAAACTAAAACTGCATTTAAAATATCAGTTTTATGTTTTTGAGAAATGCACAGTCTCAAAACATCAGCTTGTCATTATCATCATGTACTCCCATGTACGAATGCCTCATATGGACAGACTACTTTGAATTCCCAGGTATTACAGCCATATGCCATGGATGCTCAACATTGGTATAGGAAACAATGGTCCTAGATTTCTTTGAAGCTACAATTCAGTTATGAAAAACATTCATTAGTCAAAGGGCATCCGGTACATATAGAATTAGCATTGTATCATTAATGTACCACCATTTTCTTTACAATGCAAACAAGTATATCCTTAAAAGACACAAAGGCACAAAATAGTGACTGTTTATTATTTAGTTACTTTTATAACAGATCACCATATTCAATGCTCCAAATACAGAAAGAGGTTGCTCCAAGGGGAGTGTGAAAAAGGAAAGTTCTCGTGGGGTAGTACAGATATAAGGGAGGGGAATCCAAAAGGCAAATTCAATAACCAATCAATTACACATTCTGGTATCCTTATTAAAACTGGTTGTGGTTCATAGTGGCACCAGTTTTACAGATAGACCTGTCCCTTATGGATTTACAAATATTAATTTCATGATTTTCTGATGACGCACAGAGAACATTCACCTGTGAAAAGGCAGGGCTGGGATGATATCAGGTACAGGCCCACTGGGGAAGAGTGTCGACGTTTCGACCCTAGTGCAATGAGGGTAATTTATATCCTCTGCAGGCGAGTCTTCCTCAGGATGGGGTGAGGGGAGGCAACCTATGGTGAGCTACAGTCAGGATACAGCCCCTGAGGAAGACCCGCCTGCAGAGGATATAAATTAGCCTCATTGCACCAGAGTCGAAACGTCGACACTCTCCCCCAGTGGGCCTGTACCTGATATCATCCCAGCCTGCATTTTCACAGATGAATGTTCTCTGTGCATCATCAGAAAATCATGAAATTAATATTTGTAAATCCATAAGGTACTGGCTTATCTGTAAAACTGGTGCCACTATGAACCACAACCAGTTTTACTAAGGATAGCAGAATGTGTAATTGATTGGTTATTGAATTTGCCTTTTGGATTCCCCTCCTTTATATTTGTCCTACCTCAAAAGCACTTTCCTTTTTCACACTCCCCTTGGAGCAACCTCTTTCTCTTTTTGGAGCATTGAATATGGTGAACTGTTATAAAAGTAACTAAATAATAAACAGTCACTATTGGAGCGATATTTTGTGCCTTTGTGTCTTTTGAGGATATACTTGTTTGCATTGTAAAGAAAATGGTGGTACATTAATGATACAATGCTAATTCTATAGGTACCGGATGCCCTTTGACTAATGAATGATTTTCATAACTGAATTCGAGTTTTAAAGAAGTCTAGGACCGTTGTTTCCTATACCAATCGCTACCCAGGTCCGTGGATAATTGTGGGTTACCCCACTATATCATAATGGATGCTCACCATAGCACCACAGATGCCTGGATTATGCCAGTAATGCCCACCATTATACTAGGGCCACAGTTGTGCCAAGGATGGAAACCAGAACGATCAGGGATAAGACCACATATCAGTCATGACCATTAATATGCCAGGAATGGGTACATATAGGCCAGTCATGCTCAGAGTAGGTCTATGATGGCTGCCAGCATACCACATCTAGACCAAAAACACTAAAATAGTCAAGGATGACCATAATTATGCCGTTGGCACTATTTTTCAGGAATGGACGCAATTATGCCAAATATAACGCTCTTATGATGGAGCTAGCATATATATTTGGTGGTTCTTGGCACCTGGCATCGTTTCAGGAAGCAATAGTGTTTATTATGGGCACACACATAAATGTTGATGAATCTCTTAATTTTCTCTGGTCTGGATCATACCCTGTTCTCCTCATGTCTTGAGCTGATCATGCATTTAACTGACACATTTTCACTCTGACTCCTGTAGTCCCGCACTTTGGTGGGTCAGCACTGATTACAGCTCAGGCTACTGCTGCCATACTTTTTTGATGGTGCACTGTTCACACACATGTTGTGACTGATAAAGGAGGGACTGCAACATGGTCAATCTCCTTGTGGCTTAATTATATTGAGATTGGATACACACTGTCATGTAGGAGGTCCTATAAGCTGGCACAGTGTGTGCTTGAGTGTTAGTATGAGTTCCTGTGATAAGCTTGGCTGGCTGTCACTCTTAGGGTCTTGAGATGATCAGTGCTGCCTTCTTTAATAGGCACCTACTCTGAGATGGATACTGGGCTTGACTTCACCTCAGAGAGCTACTTTGAAGGTGCTGGCAAGCTACCAGTAGCTCCCGAGTTACTCGTTGGAGACTCCTGCTTTAACTTAAACAAGGGCGAGACCTATTGCATTTTCAATGCTTGTTTACTTTGCTTCCATCAAGAAGGCATTCAGATGTGTCACACATTTGCCATAAATTCAGAATGTTAGCACTCTAGTTGCTCATTAGATCACTGTAGTAAAGCTACTGCTCACCAGGGAAGTCTGCTGCTGGTATTGAAAGTGCATGTTTCAGTCTGCATGTCAGAATTTTTTTATGAAATAGAAGAGGATTTGAGAAGTCACTCAAAATGTGCCCTAATTTTTCTTTCTCCAGCACTAATCATACTTTCTATGGCAAAATGAACCCCCTCATTTTGTTCCTTTTTAAATTAAATGTTTTAAGAGTTACCACTTTATTCCAATCAAGATGGCTTCATGTGTGCCATACTTTTATCATAAGTAGGACTGTTAGCGCTCTAGTTGTTCTTTGGAACACTCTGGGAAGCTGCAGTAGAACGAAGCGCACCGAGCGCCCACAGCGCGGGCACGGTGCGCACACGGTGAAAAATCTGAAACAAAAAAAAAATTAATAAATACATAACTTAGCATTTAAAAAAACGTACAAATTCACTGAAAAAACCATAGGTTTCACTCACGTTATAGTTACGAATTAGCATTTAAAAAACCTTGCAAATTCACTTAAAAAACCATAGGTTTCACACATGTTATAGTTAGCTGGACATTTCACTCGTAAAAATCCAATGAAATTCCCCCGTTATAGTTAGTGCAGGCAACTATAGCTCACGCGACCGCAATCCTCTGCTGATGACGTCAGATATTAGATCACTGATGACATATGTGTCTTTATGAAAAATAAATATTTGTAATATATGTATAGCTAAAGATTAATGGAAGAAGACATGGGTAAATAAGTGTCTAAATACAGTGATGTAATATCTGACATCATCAGCCGAGGATTACGGTCGCTTGAGTTATAGTTGCCTGCACGAACTATAACGGGGGAATTTCATTGGTTTTTTACGAGTGAAATGCCCAGCTAATTATAACATGTGTGAGACCTATGGTTTTTTAAGTGAATATATATATATATATATATATATATATATATATATATATATATATACAGATATATAGATATTATCTACTGGCGGTCACCAGTAGATAGTTATAGTTAGGACCGTGTTTCCATAGGAAATCTGAAAATTCTATTTTGAATAACTTTGGCGCCGGTTGACGAATCCTCGCGAATTTTTGAAAATAGGTTGGGCGCTCCGCTCCGCTCCTACCCTGAAGGTCTCGGGGTGATTAGTCAAGCGGGGGCCGAGAAAAAAGGGGGTCCCAAAACGCGTTTTCCCCATGCATTTTTCCATAGGGACCTTTAGTCCAAGGTACAGCCCGAACAACTGAACAGAATTACTTGAAATTTGGCAGAGAGGTAGTCCTCAGGTCAGGGATGTGCCTTTTGAATATCTGGAGTCAATCTGTTCAGTAGTTCCAGAGAAAATTTCAGTTAAATGTACATATATATCTATAAGCGCGCACTGTGCGCGCACGGTGCGCGCACGGGGACGTGCACGAGCGCAATTCTGATTGGTTGTTAGATGTCAGTAAACATTCGAATCGGTCGAAATCAGGAAGTGTCGGCCGCCATTTTGTCTTTCGCAGTCTGAGGCAGTGAAAAACAAAGGTGGAGAACGTGAAAAGGGGGCAGGGTGGACAGTTCCTGACCCCCTAGCCTTTGTCAGGGGGTCACTGAAGGACCCCCAAGGGTAAAAAAAACATTTGTTTTTTTGACGAAAAAGCGCGGGGTGCGCGCAGCGCATCGTGGGTGCGCGCACGGTGAAAAACCTGAAAAAAATATATATTAATAAATACATAACTTAGCATTTAAAAAAACGTACAAATTCACTTAAAAACCATAGGTTTCACACACGGTATAGTTAGGAATTAGCATTTAAAAAACCTTGCAAAGTCACTTAAAAAACCCTAGGTTTCACACATGTTATAGTTAGCTGGACATTTCCCTCGTAAAAAACAAATGAAATTCCCCCGTTATAGTTAGTGCAGGCAACTATAACTCACGCGACCACAATCCTCTGCTGATGACGTCAGATATTACATCACTGATTACATATGTGTCTTTCTGAAAAATAAATATTTGTAATATATGTATAGCTAAAGATTAATGGAAGAAGACATGGGTAAATAGGTGTCTAAATACAGTGATGTAATATCTGACGTCATCAGCAGAGGATTGCGGTCGCGTGAGTTATAGTTGCCTGCACTAACTACAACGGGGGAATTTCATTGGTTTTTTACGAGGGAAATGTCCAGCTAACTATAACATGTGTGAAACCTATGGTTTTTTAAGTGAATATATATATATATATATATCACGAAGAAATCCCAATGCCACGGCAGACACTCCGGCGTAACACACGGGCACAGACTCCGAAAGCTCAATTTGTTATTCTAAAAATGAATAGATGCCAGACATAACCATCCAAAATATTCAACCATTTAAGCCAACACCCTGTCCACAACTTGCACAGACAATCTGTAAACTGTACTTATTATATACACACTCTAATAATATAAATATTTATCAACAAACCAATTATCTTTAATTAAATATTATTTATTAATCACTTTTAATTTAAAAAAATTCCACAGCATAGTCCTACAAAACACACAAAGCACTCATAACATTTATCAGAAAATGATTTACACACTTAACTTAATAAAATATAAAATTAAGAATTAATATTACTTAAAGAATAATTATTCTTTACTAAACAATTAATTTTCTTCCTCCCATACCCTTCCAAAACCACGTTTAAGATAAACAAATAAATAAATTGCACAATTTACATAATTACCTATAATATGGAGCCCATACATTACCACCAGGGTCTGGTCACTTGGGGGGGCGTGGCCAGCAACCCCTGCGTACCGCAACAACGGAAGTGGACGTGTACGGTGCGTTGCACACGTACCCCTATGGCACCAGTAGAATAGTGATACGGACCGAACACACGCAATGAATGCGTGGGTACGGTGCGTTTCACACGTGCCCCTACGGCACCAGTACAATAGTGATACGGACCGTACACAAGCAATGAATGCGTGGGTATGGTGTGTTTCACACGTACCCCTACGGCACCAGTAGAACAGTGATACGGACCGTACACACGCAGTGAATGTGGGTGTACGGTGTGTTTCACACGTACCCCTACAGCACCAGTAGAACAGTGATACGGACCGTACACACGCAATGAATGCGGGTGTAAGGTGCACCAGTACAATAGTGATACGAGGCGTACACACGACAGGAATGGAGGGCTACGAGTAGCACAAGGATGTCCATCAAGTACTTGTCATTGCATACTTTCATGTGCAGGCCCTAGGTGTGGCAGCCAGTGATATTGCACAGGTCCACTCATCTAGTTGCATAATTGATGTGTGATGACCTGTGGACACATGTCATGTGTGATGGGGCACTATGTGGCACACATCACCTTGACACTTGCCACATGTGTGTCTGTAGTCCAACTGTGTCATGCACAGCAGCAGTGGAATGGCACAGTCATCACCACCCGCACCTGTCTCCTGATGCCAGGGACAGGGACACTCTATCAACTGACATGTCACGATCAGCGTGCCCGTGACTATGTCAGGTGTGTGTCATGTGTTCCCATGAGCTTGCTGTTAGTGTTCCATCAACTGCATCTGCTGTTGGTGCATCCAACATGGGTCTGTGTGGAGATGGGCATGGCACACATATACGCACACCATGCCACATGTGGATTCCCACGGCTGTAGGGTCTGTGTGCATTGGACATCATGTTTTCCCAGGCATACATGTCTGCGTCGTCTCAATGGCTGTGTTTATTTGTTGTCACGTGTACTCCTTCATCGCAATGTGTTTCATATGTACATTTGACGTTCCATGTGACCTGTGCGTGTGCCTTGCAGTCAACTCTCTGGATGAGATGACATCCTTCCAATGCAGCTATGTGGATGTTTGTCACTCCGGTGATATCACTGGTTGTTCACTCAGACTTGCCCCCAGCTCATTTCAGGGCATGTCATGTAGACTTGATGATCAACAGGTGTATCTGGCTTTTCGTAGGAGTGCCAGGAAGCTGGCATATGTGTCCTGGATGTATTGCACACACCAGACTCCATAGTTACCTGATGTTTAGTAGCAGTTTAGCATGTGCTATGTTCATTGACATTGATGTTGGCAGACTCTCAATCTACATAATTCCTAACAATGTCTTGCAGGGCACCGCCTGTCCCAAGACCAATGCCAGACTTGGCTGTCATGAGGGAACGTGCCTGCATCCGACATTACAGATTCACTCAACAGTTGAATGAGGACTTGACCGACAAGCTGGCACCACACCTCCAACCGCGACACAGGTATCCTACTGCGCTGACCCCAAAGATGAAGGTGATGGCAGCCCTACATTTTTTTGCCACAGGTACATTTCAATTGACCATAGCTGATGTTGGTGGGATGTCACAGACAAAGTTCAGCCGTGTCCTGCGTGATGTTTTGGCAGCCATGTTGGAGCACCTTGATGAATTCATCAAATTTCCTACTCCTGAGGAGTTGACAGAGGTCAAGGGTGATTTCTATGCCCTGGGAGGGATGCCCCATGTCATTGGGTCCATTGATGGGACACATGTGGATTTGGTACCACCACAGGCACAGGAGCAAGCCTATCACAACGGTAAACATTACCACTCAATAAATGCCCTTGTGGTGTGTCTTGCTAACATGCTGATTTCCCATGTCTGTGCATGTTTTCCAGGATCAGCACACAATGCCTACATCATGAGGCGTAGCAGGGTGCCACAAATGATGCTGCAGCTGCACAACGAACGAGCATGTCTTGTTGGTGGGTATACTCTGTTGGTCCTGTGTGTTGCGGTACCTTTGGCTCTTACGGCATCTCCTGACCCACTTATATACATGCTGTTTCCATGTAGGGGACTCTGGAAATCCCAACATGCCATGGCTAATGACACCTCTCTGCAACCCAAGAACAGCTGCAGATCACAGGTACAACAATGCACACGGGTAGACCAGGCGAGTGATTGAGAGGACGTTTGGCCTCCTGAAGAGCCGATTCCGGTGCCTTGACAAGACAGGCGGGTCCCTCACATATGCACCGGAGAAGGTCTACAAAATCTTCATTGTGTGCTGCATGCTGCACAACATGGCTGTTGAGAAGGCAGTGCCACTCATCCTTGATCCTGATGAGCAGCAACACCCACCCGTGGAGGATCCACGGCTTGGTCACGAGGCAAGTGATGAGGAGGAGGAGGAGGATGATCTCTGGAGTCAGCTCATTCGCAACTTCTTCTCATAATGGTGAGTCACTGGGTATGAGTGTGCAAGCTTGTAGCATTGAGTGGCATGTGTTGCAATGTGTGTGTCCAGCTGACTGAATGCAAAGTGACTTTGATGTGTGTACTGATGTATCACTCGAGTGATGATGTCATGCCACACAGTTTTGCAGAGAGACTTTGTTTGAAATTTGCATGTGTCCAACATTGTTCATGTTTCGTAACTGACCGTGTGTGCGGCGAGATTTGTTTTAGGTGACTTCTTGTGTGTCTGTCATTCCCAGGTTTTTGCGCCTGTTGTCTGCTCGTGTCATCTTTGTCCTCCTGCTATTCCTCATGAGGATTGCAACGTGTGCTGAATCAGCGTTCTATGCACGGACATGTGGAAATGTCAGTTTGGGTAAGGATTGCAGCAGGCTTTTTGGTGCTGATACGGGTTGGGAATGTGTGGGGACTGCTTCTGTGCATGGTGTGGTACCATGCATACATGTCTTCTCACCATGGAGCATATAACATGTAGCATCACTCCCATGACATGATAGTCACCCTTCTTGACAGTCATCTGTAGTGGAGTGTGGAGTCTGATGAAGGCATCAATGTGCGTAAACCTTGCCTCTGAAACATTGCTGATGCTACGGGTGGACATAGTGTGGGTCATCACAACAACAGGCTCTATGGTGAATTGCAGCCTCTCTGTGTGCAGCAGGATGTGTTTGGCTCATCCCCTTAACTTGTGTGCCAGTTCATTGGGATTTACAACATCCGTGTTGTGAAGGGGGGTCCAGCGTATGTCCCATATGTTCTGTCAACTGACCTGTGAGTCTGTTCGTATGGATGCATTTCCCTTTGTGTGAGTTTGTGCAATAAAGGTGTTCAGCACAATCCAAAGTGCCTCATCTCTGTCACTGCAGATCTCTTGCCAGTTTGCATGCGTCATCTATGGCATAATTGTCAAAGATTGAGCTTATGAGTGTATGTGTACTTCAGCAACATGCATGCAGTTCTTCATGGCTAATAATCTCTATTGTGCATGAAGTACCTGGTTGTGTATGTATTTGTGCAGGTTGCTTCCCACAACGGGACGTCAACGCCTGCTGACGGTGTGTCTCCTGTGCGCAGCTCCGCATTTTGGTGCATGATCCTGTGGCCGTCATTTTTGGTGATTCTTCATACATTTTCTCGGAGTGACCCATGAGTAACCTGACACTCCTTCCCTTACATACACCTGTTGCACTGTGCCTTTCTGACCTCCTTGTCTTAGTGTGCTACTTTTTGCCTAGTTTCTCACCCCTTCCGCCTGCTGCAGCCTCACCTGCGGCACCGCCCCACCGAGTGCCCTGATTCTTCAACCCACACGCCTCCAAAATGCTCCTCCCTTCCCCCTCCACCCATTCTTAATGCAGCCAGCAGCTTGTCTGGGCCACTGTTGCGCCAACGTCGTGCCAAAGGCAGGACCGTCTGTGCCTGCAACGTGCACAGTGCACGACCCTCTGGTCCTTGCATGACCCACAATACACAACAGGCTCATGCTGCAGCCATCCCTCCAAGCAATGTCCACCAGACAAGCAACCGCCTGCTATCAGGTAACCCCTAAGCGCACACACAACACCTTTGTATGCTGAGTGTGCAACTCCAACTGCCTACACAGCGCTGCCCCGCCTACCAGACCCTGTCAGAACAACCAGGTCATGTGCCTCCTACTCCACACCCGCTCCGTCCACCAGCACACCATTGGACTCTGTTCCCTCCTCAACACAACAGCCCCACACATCACCTTCATGACAGTAACCTGGATAAAAGCATCCTCAGCACACAACTTCTTCATTGCCATCTCTGACGGATACAAGATTAGGCCTGGGCGGCAAATTCCGTTCCGCTCGCGGAATTTGCGTAATTTCGCGTTCCGCGGAGAACGCGAAATTGCTCAAAAGTCTGCTTTCCGCGATTTCGCGAAATTTTTGCTTGTTCGCGTTCTCAAAATGCATGTTCGCAAGATATTTCTCCTCGAGCACGCAAACAGCAATTGCGAACAGGAAAAAAGCATCGCGAACAAGCAATTCCGCGTGTTTGCGGAATTTCTGCGTGTTCGCGGAGATTTTTTGCCGTTTCGCAGAGATTTGCGTAACGCAATTACGCAAATTCCGCCCACCTCTATACAAGATCACCCGCAGGGACGGCACCAACAATCCCGGCGGATGACTTGCAATTTCTTCACAAGTACACCCTCAGAGTCACAAATCTGGTTTTGCACCAACCCCCTGGCAACCCTCAGACTAACTCTCATCTACAGATCTCCAGGCCTACATCCACAAATCCCCAAAGCCATCAACACGTACATCTGCACATACGCCCTCACCTCCACAGGCTACATGTGGCTGGGGGCTAGTAACTTCTTGCTGGAGGAGAACCACACCACCATCCATAATTGGTCCGTCAACATTTGCATCTACGTCTCCGGCAAGCAACACCTTGCCCCACACCTTGCTACCGATCCCCCAAAGATGCTTGATGTAAGTCACCACAGACAAGCTGCGTGGGACACTCGAACCAACACCCCTGCCACACCCTGCAACCTCACACACTGGATCAGCAACTGATCCAACAATCTTGCCACATTGACGGACTTTCCTGTGAAGCACAACAACAGTTAAGCCACCTGGGACAAGGCAGACCTACTGGACTCATACAGATCTAGCCGGACTCTTGTGCAAACCTTGCAACACAAAGAACCATCAGTTACCTTACAGCCCTGGAAAACGCCACACACAGCCATCACCATATTATCAGCAAGGACAAGTGGAGATCCTTCAGATAGGGCCGAGGCACCACAACACACGGCATAAAGGAGCTCATCAGCATTGTGAGTGGACTGACAGCAGCTCTCCATCCAAAAGACACCCCACCCTTGCAAGGCAGATCAAATCCCTTGCAACTTTCTTCCACTGCAAGCTCATGGACATACACAACAGCCTTGGCACACATAGGCAGACAGCACTATTATCTGTGGGACAAACCCCCCTCAGGTTCTGGACTCCCATCAGCAGCAAATACACCACCTGGCTCATGTGCACCATCCACTCTGGCTCTCCATCAGGCCCCTTCCCACACAGCATCTCAACCACATCATTCCCCATCCTTCATCATGAATGTCTCCTTTGAGTTTGCCACATTCCATGGGAGCTGGAGGCATGCAGAGACCCAGGCCCTTCTTAAACAACGGACGGCAGTACCGCAGGAACTCCTGGAACATCACCCTGCTTCCCTACCCAGCAAATGTCATCAGGAAGACACTCAACGAGCAACTGACAAACTTTCTGAATGCAAACAGCTCCAGGCAACCGGCACCAGACCATCTTCCACAGTAATCACACCACTGCAACCGTCATAATAGCCACCACCAACGACAACTTTGCCCTGCTCAACAATGGTGAGACCACACCACTTGACCTCTCAACGGCATTGTACACCATGTGCTACCACACTGTCAGCTCACACATCTCAAACACTGGTATCCAGAGGAGGGGCCAGGATTAAATCAACAAGTAGCTCACCAGCAAGGCCCAGGGAGTCGGCCTCCACCCTTCTGCATATGGTACACTGGGGTCATCTGGCCCATGCCCCAGGGCTCATCTGTCAGTGTGACGATCTTCAATGTCTCCATGACCCCCCTCTCCACCATCACATGCGCACACGTCCTCATCATCATCTCGTATGCCATTGACACCCAGCTGCTCCTCACCCTCACCAAAGACCCAGCCATTGCCAGATCCAACCTTCAAGAAGGCATGAGATCCGTTGACGAATGGCTGAACATCAGCCACCTGAGGCTGGACTTGGACAGGACTGAGGTCATCATCTAAGGATTGTCCCCTTACGGCTGGGTCAACTCCTTGTGTCCCACCGGCCTGGGAACCGCACCAGCACCCAGTGGCCAAGCACGCAAGCTGATGTTCATCATGGACTCATCGCTCACAATTACCATGCAACTCAATACCATCTGTACCTCATGCTGCAACACCCTCCACATGCTGCAAATGATCCACAGATAGATCCACTCCCAGGCAAGACAGACCGCCCCCCAGATCCACGACACCAGCCAGGTCAACTACAACAACGCCCTGTACGGAGGGACAGCAGCAAAACTGCAGGAGAACTTGTCCACATCCAGGGTGCATCCGCACACCTCATCTTCAACATCCTCCGCCCCAGCCACATCACCGTCCGCCTGAGATAGCTACAATGGCTCACTGTCTGCTGCAGGATCACCTTCAGACTCCTCACCCACACTCAGGAGGCAGTCCACAACCCCAGACCCAAAACCGACCTTGGACGTCTGTCATCCAACACCCCATTGGCCCAACTCCGTGCAGACAACCTTGCCCTGGCCACCATTCGTCACATCCACAGAGCAACTGCATGCAGGAGATAGTTCTCCCACCTCGCAAAACATACCTGGGACTCCCTCCCCGGGCACCTCCACATGACCAATGACCTCTACGCCTTCATGATACTCTTCCAAATTGGTCTGTCTGAGCAGTATTGCAAGCCCCCCCTCAGCAGCTTGAGGCCATCACGGGTGAGTATTGGGCTCCATGTCTGTATTTGGTGATACATTGTGACCCATGTGTGTCCTTGACCGGACTCAGATCCCAGTGTATGGATGGCTGGAGTTAGTTCCACACTCAGGCATACTTTGACATATCCCCACACTTATGTTGTGGACTCATGCGAAATGACTGCAACATCAAATTTAAATGTTTTTTTTTATTATAGGTCTGGGGCGTTATTTGTGAAAGAAAAAGGTGCAATACAGGGACCATAGAATCCAAAGTTCCCAGGGGGAGGTGGGATCCAGACCACAGTGTTTGGCATCATTGGTCAGACTGTGACCAGCAAGTCCATGTGGCAGAGAATGTCAGTCAATGAGGTGATGCTGTTGCACATGAAGGCCAGGTGCCAGGCCAGGTGACCTAGGAGATGTGGATGGCCCGCTGCCTCTCACAGTCTTTTCCGTGGACGACCCACCTTCCTCAGGGGACCCTCAGATGCAGGCCTTGACGATACTTGGGACGCTCCGTCGGATAAATCCTCCTCCTCCTCCCTCCCTGTGGCTGGTGCTGATCTTCGCCTGGTGGCACAGGGAGGGTTGCCCATGTTGTCTGCGATCCGACAGAGTGAATGGCTTATGTCCCTTTGCACCGCCAGGAGCTCAGCCAGTCTTGCCTCCATCCGTCCTTGGTGTTCTTGTTGACTGGCATGTTGCTCAGCCTGCTGGTTCTTCATCTCTGTGATGGTCCCCTTTATCTCTGTGAGTGTCCGAACTACCTGGCTGATCTCCCTGGTGTCACGCTGGTATGCCTCCATGATGTTGTGTATGTGTGACATACCGGCCTCTTCAGCTGGCTGGTCAGGTTCTCGCCTCCGCCTGCCTCCACTCCCACCACCCCTGAGGGATGGCAGTGGTGGTGTTGTCTGCCTCCTCCTCGGTGCCCGGCGAACCTGGTCAGACTGGCTCATTTGTTCACTGCGGGCAGGGCTCCTCGGTGTCTCCTGGGATGTGGCAGGAATGGGGGTGGTGGTTGGCACAGATGTTCCTGAACCAGGTGCTGCAGGGGCTTGGACAGCAGAGGGTCCAGGTCGGTCGGGGTCATCCACGGAGTGTTGAGAGGCGTCGCTGCCGGTGGGATCAGGTTACTCCCGAGCCTGGGACTGTGATTCTTCATGTTGCTCTGTGTGTGAGAGACAGACAATGTTAATGCTGTTTCATGCAACATCCATGTTTCATACACATTCAAGTTGGCACTGTTCCTCCAGGTAGTTGTATGTGCCTAGCATTCTCCTCAATGTTCACTTGTGGATGGGTATGTTGCGGGGGACAGATTGATATGTTCTCCTGAGTCTTTGACATGTAGATTTTTGGCTTGGATGCTTCTTCGGCTATGTATTGGTCTTGGTGTGTTACATGTCCATTGTGACAGTGGGTAAATCCATTGCCTGTCCCGGGGGTATCTGCTTGTGTAAGGGGTGTGTGACAGGGCCTGCTGGTGGCTGTAGTGTGATTTTGCACTGGGGCTCCCAGGTGATGTAGCTGTCCCCCATTGAGCATGCTGCCATGACAGTGAGTGTGAGTTCCTGTTCTAGATATCTGACCTTGTTGTCTTGGTGTTTGTGTTTGCAATGGTCACAGAAGGGACTTGTGCTGCCTACACCAGGGCCCAGTGTCAGCTATCTTGTCAGTACTTTCACAGTCCCTGTGCATTGAGAATGATGCATGGGTATGTACCTGGGCCATATGGGATGAGGGCAATTGTGTTTGATTTGGAGTTCAACAATGCGTTTTGTGACACCCATCCTCCCAGCATACCGGACATCCATTCTTGGGTTAGTGCTTTGTGTAGCATGGGACATAGCATGGCCTTGCTTTCTCAATGGGGCATACACATGTTAGTTTCATTGGCGTTGTTTTTGACTATGATTCTGGCCAGTGAGTGTTTGGAGGTAGTTGCGCGCATTTTGTGTAGTTGGGGTGTGGATGCCATTACCCCCATGTTACATAAGTTGTTTGTGTACTCACCAGGCTCTGGAACTCCTTGAAGTCCATGTACACCCACCGGCGGAAGCAGGGTCATCACCTTCTCCTCCCAGGGATGGAAATGTACTGGTCTGCGGGACCCACCATCTCCAGTGATGTTGCTCTGGGCGTAGTCATCATTCATTTTTCGCTTGACTGCCCTCCGCAGATTGTACCACCTGGCTTGGCATTCAGTCCTGGTCCTTCTGATGGGTGCAACAGCATTCACCCTATCGACAATCCTCTGCCACAGGCATGATTTTTCGGCTATGCTGGTCTGTCTGACCAATGTTCCAAACAGCTGTGGCTCGACTCTGATGATTTCATTGACAAGGATCTCCAGCTCCTCCATTGTGAACTTTGGATTCTTGTCTGTGGGCATGGTGTGGGGTGAGGGTGTGGATGGTTGTGGGTGTGTGGGTCTGAATGTGAAGAGGGGGGTATGTGTGAAGGAGGTTGGGTGAAGGTGTATATGTTAATGTGGATGGGTGCAGTTGTTGGTGTGTGCTCTCTAGCTGCAGTGAGTCTGTTGCAAAGGCTCATGGTTTGTGTGTGTGGGCCCTTTTTATTGGTCCATTTGTGGGTGGGCCTCAGTTTGAATTTTTGGTGGGTGTGTTATAAGGGGTGGTTGTGAGTTTGGCCCGCTGTTTGCCTGTTTGGATGTGGCCAGGTCAGTAATTTCCATGTTTTGTGCACTGTAGAAGTGTTTTGTGGTGTTGTGCGAGTCGAATAGACCCTCCTTGTGCTGTTTTACATTGCCTATGTACGGTGCGTACATACACGATGTTGTTGTGAGGTGCGTACATACGCGATGTTGGGGTACGCACCGTACATACACGATGATGTTGTTGTAAGGTGTGTAAATACGCGATGTTGTTGTGAAGTGTGTACATACGCGATGTTGGCGTAGGCACCGTACATATGCGATGTTGGGGTATGCACCATACATACGCGATGATGTTGTAAGGTGTGTACAGACACGATGATGTTGCTGTGAGGTGCGTACATATGTGATGTTGGGGTACGCACTGTACATATGCGATGATGTTGTTGTGGGGTGCGTACATACGTGATGTTGGGGTATGCACCGTACATACGCGATGATGTTGTAAAGTGCGTACATACGCGATGTTGTTGTAAGGTGCGTACATACGCGATGTTGGGGTACGCACCGTACATACGCGATGTTGTTGTAAGGTGCGTACATATGCATGGGTGGGCCTGTACGACTCGTACCCCTGTACGGCTTGCACCCCGGGAACTACTTTTCCCGGGATACGAGTCATACAAAGTTTGCTTTGTAGCGGGTAAAGTCATTCTCCGTGTACGGGACATTTTCCGTACGAATCCTAAATCGAAAAAGCCGGCCCGGATCGTACTTGTACGGTCGGACTGTATTTTTAGGATTCGGACGGAAAAGTGTCCGGGTCCGTCTCGTACAACTTTTCCGATCTAATTTGTACGGATCGGGCCGATCCGTATGTATTTTTCCCGTCCGAATCGTACTTCATGGGTGGGACGGGACTTGTACGATTCGTACGGGAAAAATTATGGATACGAGTTGTACGGAAAAAAAAAATACAGGATGGGAATCGACCCCTAAATGGGAATTGGGCTCATAATAAACATTCAGTCGATGGTAGGACAGATAAATTCAGAATTTGTTATTTTTGCATGTTGACCTTGAAGCCAGCGGAGGATCCAAAAGTCTGTATTTTGGTAACCAGGGTGGGGAGAGAGGCCAGTGGGCTGGAGATGGCCAAGATCATGTCATTAGCAGAAAGGCTGGCAAGATGCTGTTCTCATCCAAACAGGATACCAGTACTATATGGATGTGTCCATATGTACTGGACGTGGGGCAAGGTAAAGAGGAGGAGGGAGAGGAGGCAGCCCTGCCACATCCCCTGGCGGATTGGGAAAGGCGCGGACCGGAGCCTATAAACATGCATTGCTGGCCTAGGAGAGCTATAGATGCTTTTCATCCATCCGAGGAAGCAATCATTGAAGCCAAAACTCTCCAGAGTCTTGAAAAGATAGGGCCAATGGATTCTGTCGAATGCCTTCTCCGCATCAATGGAGAGGAGATGGGCCTCACTATGAGTCCTTGCCACCTTGTCAAGTAGGTGGTAAATGTGTCTAGTGTTGCCCCTGCATTGGCCAATGTTATAAAGCCAGTCTGGTCTGGGGAGATCAGCCCCACATGAAGGGATTGAGTTGGTGTGCAAGTATGCTAGTAAATGGCTTGGCGTCGATATTGTGAAAAGAAATGGGTCCATAAGACCACAGAGAGCTGGGTCTTTGCCTGGTTTGGGAATGAGAGAGATGAAAGCCTTGGGAATGGAGACTGTAGGAAAACCATTGGAAGTGAAGGAATTAATTAGACAAGATATAGCTGGGACAACCTCTTCAATGTGTAAGTGCTTATCAAGGAAGTCGGCTGCCTGGGATGGGAGTAGAGTGGAGAGGCAGGTTGCAAGATACTCTGAGGGACTAGTGAGAGTCCCGGCAGAATCTGTAAAGAGAGGCTAATAGAAATTTTGAAAAGCATCCCCAATCTGTAGGTCTGAATGTATCTCTGTGGCTGGGGTGGGGCGGATCACCTGGATAGTCCCGGAATGAACCTTGGTCCGTAGGCAATGTGCTAGTAGTCGCCTACAGAGGTTGCTACAAAAATAGAACTTATGTCTGAGACAAACTTGGGTGAATTCTGCTCTATCTGAATCTAAGCATTTAAGGAGCAAACACATTCGTATCAGTTCTCTCCAGACCTGTGGGGCTCCAGTGTGTTTGTGTACTGCCTCTAACACAAAGACTTTCAGCTCAAGGGCTCTTTTAAGGGTGTGAATTTCGGAAGCAGAGATAGCAATAAATTCCCCTCGGACTACTAATTTCAAGGCTTCTCAGAGTGAAGCTAGGGTAACTTGATCCATATCTTTGGTCTGAAGGTAGTCGATAATCACCTTGCGTATGACTGTGACTTTTGAGGGAGACTGGATTAGAATGGCCCTAAGGCATCAGGGCGAGGCGTTCACCTGCTTGACATCAATGTGTATAGTAAGAGTTAAGCGTGTGTCAGAGAGCGATCGGGGAGCTATGGATATGTTTCTGACAAGCATTTGGAGGGCTGGGGTCTCAAGAAAATAATCAATACGGGCATAAGTTTTGTGTTCTGCTGAATAATGGGTGTAGTCCCTTGTGTGGGGAGGTTTCGAGCACCAGCTGTCGCTTAGGCCACAGCCTGCCAACCAACAGAGAACCTGCAATGAAAAAGCCCCTATCTGATTGGAGTACTGACCAGAGCGATTAATTACTTTAGAGATTATGTCCCCCTTGAACGGTGTGAAAGACAGAATGGCTACCACTCCTCATTTTGATGAGTTAGAGGACCACTGACGGCCTTGAAACCAGTGTGATTCCATGTGGTGTACATCTTTAGACAATAAGGGCCATATTAAGGCCCATATTATCAAGAACGGCGATAACATTATTGCCATTTTAGTGGCAGGAAACTGCTGCTAAAGCGGCGATAAGGGGCTTGATAATATGCCCTAGAGAATTCCAATAGAAGCCCAGGTTTGATGTCCTTCACACCAGAACCTGAGCTTCTATTGGAATTCTCTAGGGAATATTATCAAGCCCCTTATCGCCGCTTTAGCAGCAATTTCCTGCCGCTAAAACGCCGATAAGGTTATCGCCATTCTTGATAACATGGCCCCAAGTGCGTTTCTTGAAGTGGGCATATATCGCTGCCCGAGCGTTCTTAAAAGGAGAGTTTTGTAGTCCATTAAGTAGGGTTGTTCACACCTCGGACATTGAGGTTAGTGATTTTAATTTCTAAGACCATCAGTCAGAGTAGTGCTAAGGGCAGGCAGAATGCAAGAGGGAGGGAATTGGACATGCATAGTAGGAGTTCAGGGAGAAAAGCGGATATTGTGCCCAAACCCAAAGTGATTCAAACCACCCATGAGAGATGAAAGTATGTTGACCCCACAACACAATAAAGAACAATTAGCATCATCAAAATAACCATTTGGAAATGTTCATCAGCAATGGCGATATGCATGCCCGGGTAGAACAGCAGCGAAGAACCTGGGTCTCCTAGGTAACAAAAACCTCTCTGCCATCCGAGGCCACCTGCAGTGTCTTAGAAATGCCAGGTTAAGTTCACAACAAACAGAGAAGAATCAATGGAGGATAGCATCATATATGCCTGCCTCCTGTGCCAGAGGCAACCTTGTCCAAGACATATTGATGTTCTTTCACCCTCTCTTTGGGCCAGGGGTGGAATTGCTCTCATCTCTGAGTCCCAGGAGCTTTTGGGTTTCTTTCAGTGGCCGCAGCTGCTGGAGTTGTCCCTCCCAGCGAAAGAATAGTCAGAAGGGATGCCCTCACCTGTAGGATACTTCTCTGGAGCATAGGAAGCAGTCACTGGGTTCAATTAATTTCGAAGTTGCAGGGTAAGGAGGGAAACATCTTGGAAAAGGCCTATGGTGTGATCTTTGAAGTGAATGGGCTGATTAATTCTAGTGGCTTTCAGAATGTCCAACTTTATTTGGAACATGTGAACAGAAGCTAGTATGTCAAATGATGCCATGCCCTGGGGCCTACCGACCCGGTGCACCTTGTCTAGATGCAGTTATGTATTGTGGCCCCTGTCGAGGATGAGGCAGAAAAGTGATTGGACGTAGTCGCATATTTTGGATCCCTCAGCTCCCGGCAGGATTCCACTCAAGCATATGTTATTGCATCAGTATCTGTTTTTAAGATCCTCTGTTTGAGCTCTAAATTCATCTTGTTGTTCATGCAGGCATATAATTTCTTAATCTAGGAACTCTAATTCTTCCCTCTTCAAAGTCTTGTTATCCTCCAGTGTGGAAACACGATCGCCGAGAGAAGACAGGTCTTGGTATTTCACACATATCATGTGAGTGGTCAGTTTTAAGAGTCTCGAGGTCTGCCTTTGGGGAATTAGTGGGAGAAGCCAGAAAACCTCAGTTCACCAGGGCTTGATCCTCATCCTGAGGCCCCGCTGGGTCAGAATGCGGGGTGGGATGAAAGCTGGGCACCAAGTCCTTGGTCAGAGCTAGGGTAGAGAGGTTAAGCAGTTCTCTGACCAATGGGTCATGCTTGCCTTTGGAAGATGTTATTGTGCTGAATAATGCGCTGCAGGGGCTTTGAGCCGATCGTGTCCTGTAGGAGAGTGGGTGGGTTATCCCTGGTCAGATGAGGTCCAGAGGCCGCTAAAGGGTGTTGGGTAGTCAGGGTACAGAGAGGAGCAGGTTGTGTCATTCCCTACCAACCTCAACTGGGCAGGACGATGCTGGCAACTTCAAATAAGAAATGTTGACTGAGTGTGATGAAGGAAACAGATCAGGAACCAGATGCCCATACTGTGAGGGTGAGCAGCAGATGCAGATATTACATGTTCCAGGGGCCCAGGCCATCCTCAGCAGGAGCCAGGACATTAGAGGACAGTTTCGGCTACAGAATAGGCCACAGGGAGCATGCAGCATCGCTGGATGAGGGATTACCAAAGTCTCTGGGGATGCAGCTTGCTGCAGGAATGGACACCCTGTAAGCCTACAGGCCCCGATCTCTATGCTGACCTTTCACCAGACTGCAACAGACCAGGCCTGTGATAGGGGCAGGGACCACCAGTGACGATCCTCTCTGAAAGTGCCAAACAGCGGGGCAGGGGACTGTCAAGTAAGCATGTGCCAGTGCATCACTCCCTGGCCACCATACCAATATTCCCCAGGCAGCCATACTGCCTTTTTCTTCAGATTTTAAATAGCGCGTACTCGACCGGAAGGTATTGGAGCGCTTTACATGAGCACCGGTTACGTTACACATTCAGGCACGGGAGATCAACTGATTTGCCCAGAATCACAGGATATGGACACGACCCCGAGGCTCGAACCCTGATTTCCAGCACCAAGGTGGAGGGCCACGTTCCCCACAGGGGGGGACAATAGAGGGGACAGCCCCCTTAGCATTCCCCCCCCTGCCCCTCGAAGGGGGTTAGTATTTCTTCCATGCCTACTGGCCGGAAGGGGGGCAATCTCCGGCGGACACCGCCTCCCCTGTAAGATAACCCTACATGTGTTTGTATACACATGCATAACAAAAATGCAATTAAAACTTGTGACAGTTTTCCAAAAGACAATTGTTTGTGTTTTGTTCATAATGCAACTGTATAACTGTGTTTCTTTCTCCAAGCCAGGATCCACACAGAGCTAGTGTGACAACAGGGGGCTAGGGGTGGGATGGCTAAGTCGGCAGTCTAGCCGACGGACCACATCCTCTACCCCGCCTTGTCCTACTGCAAAGGTCTCCGGCAGCTGCAATGTCGATGTGATGTGTGTTGGGCAGGAGCCGGGACAGTCCAACGTCATAGTCCCCAGGGAGAGAAGGCGATACGGCAGCGTGAGAGAGCCCGGCAGTCTAAAGTCCGGCAGCCCAATGTTGAGTCCTTCAGCTGCATGGGCCGTGTGGGAGATAGGGTCGGAGGACCCCGGCCAGTCAGAACTCCTCAATTCTCTGCAGGAAGTTCCGAGCCGTTCCAGAAGGAGGACCCTCCTATGTGCAGGGGGGTCTAAGACCCCTCTTAGAGCTCCCCCAGGCAAACGGGCTTGCAAAGCCGAAGAAAACGAGGTCTGCAGCGCAGGCCTCAGCCACTTCCATCCATGCGCTCCCAGGCTCCACACTGCCTGAGGGCTTAAGTGCTGTCCTAGGGGTTAGGACCACAAATTACCAGGCGGTTGTGGTGGTGACCCAGGGGCATCGTTTGACAGTTGAGGTTGGCTATGAGCCCTGTGGGCGCTAATTGAGCGAGATCAGGAAGCAGAGAGTCAGGACCCACATCTCACTCTGCCCCATCTTGGCCCCACACCCAGATTGGATTTTAATTCCTGATTTGGCTCTCAAATAAACTATGCATCTGTACATTTTGCAAAACTACTTTGTGAGGTTATTTTATATTAAACGAGCAGATCGATTTCCATTAAACCAAAATCAACAGCTGAAACAAACTCTGATTTCCGGTGCAAGTCTGAATCCGTTTTTTGCTTTTGCGCTCCGCAAAAATGCAAATGAATTGTTTGAGTGGGAAATGTATCAATGTGTGCCTCCCACTATCCATCGCACCAGCCAATCAGCACAAAACTTCCAGATTTACGTCTACATCTATTATATGCTTTTAATGATTGCTGGAAATTTCTTAAACGGGGCCATGGTTGTGAGCCATCAAATGCACACTTGTTCCAAGGACTACTGGTTTGAGCCATAACTAGAGAGTCTCTATCGACACTACATCTTGTAAGATGTTATAGCGAGTTATAGAGACCTTCCTCGCTGATGCACAAGTTTGGAAGCGCTCGTAGGTTTAGCGCTAAAGGTGTGCATTAGGGAGGGATCTGTTTAAGTTGATGTCTTCTACAATGCCTTGAGGTGTGACTTTTTACTAACTTGTAGTACCTCAGCTCCCAAAAGAATGCGCAGATTTTTGCGGCTTCAAAGTCCAACATACAGATAAGAGAGCTGAGAAAAAGTCTGGGCCTTGTACAACGTCAAGATGGGATTTCCTGGGATATATCAATGATTAAAATTACCATTACCTAGATAGATTTTCATATTTTCAATACATATTGTGGTGATTACCTTTCATAGCAATACACATGTTTTCTATGCTTTCTCACAAAATTCTAAAGGAGACTGAAAGGGGCTTTTATGCAGAGCAGTTTCTGGAAAGAAATATTCTTAAGGCAGTGATACTTCAGGATGTATTTGAAATCTCTTGAGACAAACAAGGAGCGAACTATTACTCATAATAGCCTGCACATAAATGACTCATATAAAGCCTATTTCAGGTATTGCTTCATTAATATCAAAGGATACATGTGATTTATATTAGCCTTGATTAACATGGTACACTCACCCTCTCTGCAACAACATTCTTTTCCAGACCCAATATTCAACTTCTAGTCCGAGCCTAACTTGCGCACTCCCTACCTATGGCAACCTTCTTTTGAGACTGAAAAATATTTTCTATAGCTTTTAACTCAGCTCTTCAACGTCTGCACATTTATGGCAATTCCTCAGCACCTTTCCTTCCTGGACATGGACAGAGAAGTACTCCAGTCAGGGATGGAATACCACCCAGAATTGGTGGTGTGGATTTGCCCCGTGGAGAAAAAAATATGTGCCATTGCACAGAAGGCTCCATTCCCCTGTGCAGTTATGCACCATATGGAAATCTACAGGGTTGCAATGCAAGCCCTTGGGAACAGACTTATGACATTCCCACTTGAATGCAAGGAAACATACTCCTGGCAGAGCTTTCCACATGTTGTACTAAAGAAATTCTTTGTGAATACAAAAATGTAAAAGTAGGCCCAGCCAAAGGCGTAGATATCTACCTGTGCTGCTATGTTTATGTTTCTTGGGAATAAGGTTCATCATGTTCCGACTCTTTCCCCTGCTCTACATTGCAAGTCTAACTCCCTCTCCCAGCACTGCTCTTCTGTTTGTTTTGAATATGCCCTGATACAGCGTCCTCCCTGCCTTCCTCATGATTGCCTTTCAACACCACACAAATATAAACATATAAATGCAAGTGAAGTGAGAGCAAGGCTGGGAAAAAAGTCTCAGCAATCAATAAAAATAACCTGAGAGCAATCACTGGGAGGAGACGGAGAATGGCAAAATCAGGAGTCATAAAACATTTCTAAAATGTTGGTTTCCATGACACCGCGATGAAAGAACTGCAGGCAAGGGTGTAATCAGTTCTCTAGGGGTGGGGGATTTTCAAGAGAGGATAGGCAGGAGTAAAGTGAAAGGGGGCTTATGAAAGGAAAGAAGGGAAGGGGTGAGGAGGGGTATCCTCTGGAACAGGGAGAGCAAAGGTGGAGGGGGAGAGTGCCGGAAATAGGCACACTCAACAGGAAAGCGGAAGCTAGTAAAGGAGGGTTATTCCTCGAGAAAGATGGATGTGTGAGAGGAAGTGAAGACAGAGCAAGATATGGAAAGCAAGAGTGGAAGAACAAGGAGGTCTAGAATGGGGACTGCAGTTCGGGGAGAGAGTGGACAGATCGACAGGACACGGAGTAGATTTATCAGAGGGCAGCTGCGCAGAAATAAAAGGAGAGTGGTATTCAAAGGGAGGGAGGCAAAGCTCGGCTTCGGTGAGGCCACAGCAGATGAGTAGCAGGCCTGTGCCACATTTGTTCATTAACAAATAGCAAGACTGGATCAATCCAATCAAAACATTATACAGGAGCGGCTCGTATTGGGGAAAAGAGGCGGGAGAGGGGACGGGGGAGAGGTAGGGTAACGGGGGACAAAGGAGATAAAAAGAACATTCACAAAATAACTTTGCTGTCGATCACAATATTGCTCATGGAGCAGCATTTTTCACTTTACCGTTAAACATCACAGACTTATAGTGACAATGTGCACTTAGCACTCCGAATACACAGTGTGGTTTAATATTAATAAAGCATGGAGTGTCAATGGATTTCTGAAATGTTCTATGGTAGAATAATATACATATGAGGCGTGTGCACACTAATGTTTAAGATTTACTATTAAAATATAATTCTTGTTCATGGCTACATGGATGTTTTAAGATGTAACACAGTTATTTGTAGCCATGATTTTACTCCACGTAAATGTATGAATGTGTGTGCACCTGTATTTAAATGTCAAGTGCACTTTAATTGCGCTGCCAATTTAGCAATACTAGAGGCCCTAGGTTTCTGACTTTTAATGTTGGACTATCACTTGGGAATCATTTTGTTTGAATGTTCTCTCCTCTGCAGTTGCAGATACAAGGTTACATTACTTAGTGAAAATACATTGTTTATTTGTAGCAATAGTAAGCTGCAGGAGGAAACTTTTAGCAAGAAGAATATGGGCTAACAAAGTTGGAGACAATTTCTCATGGCAGAGCAAGAATGCTCAAGGTCGGTCGAATGTGCCCTATTGGAGGTGTGGGAGAACAGTTGATTGCTGCCAAGTTCTACCAAGGAAGATGGGAAAGACCTGGAGATGATGACACTGGTTACCTTAAATACTTTGTGTGTTAAAATGTGTTGTACTGTTAGTTACAGACAGAGACTCTTAGGGGTCTATTAGGATGGCGGTCGGAAAATGACCCCGACCGCCATGGAAGCGGAAAACAACCGCCCACCGGTACCGTGGAAAAACCGGCGGCCAAATTAGGATCAACTGCCGAAAAACACTGACAAGGCCAAAAAAAACTGCCCGTAGCGGGTGGAGATGGCCAAAATCCGTCCATGGCGGTCGGATTCGTGGCGCAAAAACACCAACCCGCCGCAAGTATAGCGGACACACCGCACTCGAAATTAGGATATCCCCAATTGTCCCCCAGTCTGTTCCGCTGTTTCTGACCGCCACAGTCGCAAACAGTGATAAATGGGAGAGCCGGCAGAAGAGCTGCAGCATAGCCACCGCTGCGGACGCTCTGTGAAATATATGGCGGCCGAATGAAAAAACCCACAATAAGGCCACAAAGTGCACACAGCAAACTAGCCATGCCCCCCAAAAACACACCCCATTGACACAACCACATGGCAAAAAGAAAAATACAAATCCCAGGACAGCCCACGCAACACACCTGACAGCACTCCCCCATTTGGACACACCCACATAGCTGAGTGTAAAACCAGACCCTTCACTGACCAGAATCCTTTGCAATACTCCAGAAGTGAAGGGACATACACCACAGCTGAAAGGAGAGGCAAAGAACACATCACTAGCCACACCACACAGAGCACCACCACCACTACCACACCTGCATTACTACTCCCCCTGCACATCACACACCATACACATCACTACCACACCCAACACTCACACCCCTGCACCCACAACCACTTTGCACACCACACACCATGGCAACACATAAAATGCCCAAATTCACAGATAGTGAGTTGACGGTCATGGTAGATGAGATAGTCAGAGTGGAACCACAACTGTTTGGTAGCCTGGTCCAACAAACACCATTAGCCACAAGAACACAAATGTGGGCAAGGATAGTCGAGAAGGTCAATGCAGTAGGGACCACCCCGCGATCAAAAAAGGAAATCATGAAGCGGTGGCATGACTTGAAGAGGGTTGTCAAAGAGAGAAGGAGCAAGAACCGTGATCTGGCTGACAGGACTTGCGGTGGCCCTCCCATACCACCAAAACTATTCACTCCATGGGAGGAGAAGGTACTTGCCATACTGCATCAAGAGAGTCTCACAGGAGTACCCGGGGGAGTGGAGGCTGGTAAGTACAAACAAATGACTACCACCACACTGCTATGTACTGTCTTGCACAACTACAATGCTACACCACCTAGGATAAATTCCATTCATCTGCACCACACACTCCCAAAAACATGTCTCACAGATCCAACATTCACTCACTCCCATTCACCCCAAATGTGGCTAGCAACATTACCATGGGGGCATGTGTACAGCCACCCAGAAGCAGTTGGAAGCCATTGCTGTACACCAAACAAACTTACAGGTAGGTAGCCATCTTCACAGTGAAGGTGTTTGTGGGTGGGAGGCCTGTACCACAACTCTCACCAGGCCCCCTTGTCCCGCAGCATCAGCAAGATGGAGCCCTCCCCCCACCCCACCCAGAAGCATGTGTCAGCCATTACATATTCCACATCAAACTTACAGGTAGGTAGCCATCTTCCCAGGGTGGGTGTTTGTGGGTGGGAAGCCTGTACCACTACTCCCACCATGCCCCCTGTCCCACACCTGAGCAGGATGGAGCACTCACTCACACCCAGAAGCATGTGGCATCCATTGCATTGTTCACCTTCACCTAACAGGTAGGTAGCCATGTTCCATGGGAGGGTGTTTGTGGGGAGGCCTGTACCACTACTCTCACCATGCCCCCTGTCCCACACCTGAGCAGGATGGAGCACTCCCCCACCCAGAAGCAGTTGGAAGCCATTGCAATAGACCAAACAAACTTACAGGTAGGTAGCCATCTTCACAGTGAGGGTGTTTGTGGGTGGGAGGCCTGCACCAGTACTCCCACCATGCCCCCTGTCCCACACCTGAGCAGGATGGAGCACTCCTCCACCCAGAAGCAGTTGGAATCCATTGCAGTACACCAAACAAACTTACAGGTAGGTAGCCATCTTCACAGTGAAGGTGTTTATAGGTGGGAGGCCTGTACCACTACCCCCACCATGCACCCTGTCCCGCACCTGAGCAGGATGGAGCACTCACTCACACCCAGAAGCATGTGGCCTCCATTGCAATGTTCACCTTCACCTAACAGGCAGGTAGCCATCTTCCCTGGGAGGGTGTTTGTGGGGAGGCCTGCATCACTACTCCCACCATGCACCCTGGCCCACACCTGAGGAGGATGGAGCACTCCCACACCCAGAAGCAGTTGGAAGCCATTGCAGTACACCAAACAAACTTACAGGTAGGTAGCCATCTTCACAGTGAGGGTGTTGGTGGGTGGGAGGCCTGTACCATTACTCCCACCATGCCCCCTGTCCCACACCTGAGCGGGATGGAGCACTCCCCCACCCAGAAGCAGTTGGAAGCCATTGCAGTACACCAAACAAACTTACAGGTAGGTAGCCATCTTCCCAGGGTGGGTGTTTGTGGGTGGGAGGCCTGTACCACTACTCCCACCATGCCCCCTGTCCCACACCTGAGCAGGATGGAGCACTCACTCACACCCAGAAGCATGTGGCATCCATTGCATTGTTCACCTTCACCTAACAGGTAGGTAGCCATGTTCCATGGGAGGGTGTTTGTGGGGAGGCCTGTACCACTACTCTCACCATGCCCCCTGTCCCACACCTGAGCAGGATGGAGCACTCCCCCACCCAGAAGCAGTTGGAAGCCATTGCAATAGACCAAACAAACTTACAGGTAGGTAGCCATCTTCACAGTGAGGGTGTTTGTGGGTGGGAGGCCTGCACCAGTACTCCCACCATGCCCCCTGTCCCACACCTGAGCAGGATGGAGCACTCCTCCACCCAGAAGCAGTTGGAAGCCATTGCAGTACACCAAACAAACTTACAGGTAGGTAGCCATCTTCACAGTGAAGGTGTTTATAGGTGGGAGGCCTGTACCACTACCCCCACCATGCACCCTGTCCCGCACCTGAGCAGGATGGAGCACTCACTCACACCCAGAAGCATGTGGCCTCCATTGCAATGTTCACCTTCACCTAACAGGCAGGTAGCCATCTTCCCTGGGAGGGTGTTTGTGGGGAGGCCTGCATCACTACTCCCACCATGCACCCTGGCCCACACCTGAGGAGGATGGAGCACTCCCACACCCAGAAGCAGTTGGAAGCCATTGCAGTACACCAAACAAACTTACAGGTAGGTAGCCATCTTCACAGTGAGGGTGTTTGTGGGTGGGAGGCCTGTACCATTACTCCCACCATGCCCCCTGTCCCACACCTGAGCGGGATGGAGCACTCCCCCACCCAGAAGCAGTTGGAAGCCATTGCAGTACACCAAACAAACTTACAGGTAGGTAGCCATCTTCACAGGGAGGGTGTTTGTGGGTGGGAGGCCTGTACCACTACTCCCACCATGCCCCCGCCCCACACCTGAGCAGGATGGAGCACTCCCCCACCCAGAAGCAGTTGGAAGCCATTGCAATAGACCAAACAAACTTACAGGTAGGTAGCCATCTTCACAGTGAGGGTGTTTGTGGGTGGGAGGCCTGTACCATTACTCCCACCATGCCCCCTGTCCCACACCTGAGCGGGATGGAGCACTCCCCCACCCAGAAGCAGTTGGAAGCCATTGCAGTACACCAAACAAACTTACAGGTAGGTAGCCATCTTTGCAGTGAGGGTGTTTGTGGGTGGGAGGCCTGTACCACTGCTCCCACCAAGCCCACTGTCCCACATCTGGGCAGGATGGAGCACTCCCCCAGCCAGAAGCAGTTGGAAGCCATTGCAGTACACCGAACAAACGTACAGGTAGGTAGCCATCTTCCCAGGGAGGGTGTTTGTGAGTGGGAGGCCTGTACCACTACTCCCATCATGCCCCCTGTCCCACATCTGAGCAGGATGGAGCACTCACTTACACCCAGAAGCATATGGCATCCATTGCATTGTTCACCTCTACCTAACAGGTAGGTAGCCATCTTCCCTGGTAGGGTGTTTGGGGGGAGGCCTGCACCACTACTCCCACCATAAACCCTTGTCCCCCAGTACAGCAAGATGGAGCTCTTTATACCACCCAGATGCGTGTGGCATCTAATGGATCACTACAAACAAACTAACAGGTAGGTAGACATATTATTCTGTCTTGTGACACCACTGAGCAGGATGTAAGTCTCCACCATGCACACACAGATGTATCATATAACAAAGCCAAATGTGAAAACATAACAGGTAAGTAAATGAAACTGTCACAGCAACCAAAGTGTGACACACCAATGCACATGTAGAAGAAAGTCTGTGCACAATCATGCACAGCACCAATTGACATGTGCAGTGCAATGGGTCCAGAGCAACAAGGACCATTTGAAAAATAAGAAAGCATGGTTGGTGGTACAAATCCAGATATGCACATGACAAGACAAAGGTATGCAGGAGATGACAATTGCCAGTCCATGGCCAGATGTGACGTCTGCCAGGTCAGACAAATCAACAAAGAGTCCTCACTGAAATAATATGTTGCGCTAGTCCCTCGATGTCAACATGTCCCTGTAATAACAAATTATGCATGTGGCGCATGGTATGTATTGACACCTCACACCATGGACAAGTAATGCATGTACCAGAGCATCATGTCAGAAGGCACAGTAGTGCACATACTCTTGGATGTTGACTCCCAGGATTCTTTGGACGAGGAGCCCGAAGCCAGCCCATCTGGTGTTTCAGGGTGCAACAGGTCCCAGGACCCCATCGTCACCCCACCACATCTGTTGCTACAACAACCTCCATGCAGACCCCTGCTGTTACAGCCGGTGCGTCCTCCACCACCACCACCACTACCAGAGCTTCCTGCAGCACTCTCCCTGTCCCACAGGGTGACCGCTCCACCCCACTGACTGAGGAGGGCAGGGAGAGGATGCGGGTGCCGACAGCAGAGAGGCAACAGGTCCCTGGCAGCAAGACAGGTGGGAGGGGCAGGGTCACCCACAGACGACCATAGCCTGGGACCGAATCCCTGGAGCACATACACAGAGTCCTTGGGGCATATGAACAGGCCCAGGGACAAACGGCCCAGTCAGAACAAGATTCCCGTTAGCTCCTCCTGCTGATGAGATCTATGGATACCCGCTTGGGACAAACTGTGGACCTATTGGGCCAGCGAGTGGCCGTACTGAGGGATAGGCCTGCGCCACAACCAACACCTCCCCCTCCCACTCGTGGTCCACAGGATGACAGTTCACCAGCCTCCCCTGTGGCCACAGAGAGGGGTGAGTCCTCAGACACCACTAGCCCCCCAGCAGAGGCCCCGCCTGCCAAGCGTCGAAGGGGCCGTTCAAAGAAAACCCTGGAAGTATCTGTTGGCAAAGCACCTGCCAAACGCCAGTCACGGAGCCAGCCATGATGGCAACCCTCTTCCCCACTGCATTGACGTTTTGGACTGTCCGTCCCCACACTTCCTTGTGAATGGCGTCTGTCTGTTGGACTCGATTATCTCATGTACCATAACTGTCAACTCAGTGCTGCACTAATCACCTCACTGTAAATGTTAAACCCCCCTCACATGTCACCATTGCAAATAAACAACTCATTACACATATGTTGTAGTACCTGCTCTGTCTTTATTCCAGGATGTACAGTCTTCACCATGATTACAATGTACCAGGAGACTGGAGTGTATGTAGGCAAGGAAGGTTGAAGGCACCTAGGAAAACACAACAGAAGAACATTCACTAGTCTGGGTGTAGCATCACAGAAATCACACAACACTTCGTAACAAGAGAATCCCACATGCACACATCACAATGGGCAACAAGTGTCAACATACACATCCTGTAGATGTTCCTAAATGAACTGTCCCAGAAACATTGTCAGCCACCACTGAGTCTAAAACCGGCTGCTGTCACAAATCTCACATACACCTTCACAACAACAGCAACATCATCAGACAATGGGTATGTTGTACATTGTCACCCACCTTCAAGTGAAGTAGCGGGCGATGAGCTGTTGATGCAGGTCAACACCTTCCTCCTCCCCACTGTCCTCAACAGTGGACATAGGTTGGTTTGCAGACTGGGGCCTTGGGTCCTCATCATCATCCAGGATCAGGGGCATCTCCTTATGAATGGCTAGGTTGTGAAGCATGCAGCATGCCACTACAATCTGACACACCTTCCCGGGCGAGCACATCAGTGCACCTCCGGTCTTGTCCAGGCAGCGGAAACGTGACTTCAGCAGACCAAAAGTACGCTCCATCATATGACGTGTCCTCCCATGGGCATCATTGTAGCGGACTTCAGCCGGGGTCCTGGGATTCCGTAGTGGGCTCAGCAACCAGGGACGGTTGGAATAGGCAGAGTCACCTAGGTGTGACAAACACAAATAAACATTGCTATGTCGGTGAGGCAGAGGACAGCAGGTCACACACTCAGCACACTATATGACTAGGCATTTTCACCCACAATCTATGCACGCTCGGGAAGCAGATTAGCCATCAGCTGGACTACAATGCTGTTATGCAGGATTTATGAGTCATGGGCTGAGCCTGGGAATTTGGCACACATGTGTGAGATGATCATATCTGCCTGGCACACCACTTATGGAGTGGTAATGTTTACGATTCCTGTTGATATGCTCACGTGCCTGTGGTGGCACAAGCCCAACATGGGTGCAATCAATGGCACCAACAACATGGGGGATATGTCCGAGGGGATAGAAATCTCCCTTCACAGCTGCCAATTCAGGCCCCCTGGGGAAATGGATATATCTGTCCTTGTAGATCATCATGGAGGACAGTACATCACGCAGCACCATGCTGAACATAGGTTGTGACATCCCACCTGCACTGGCCACCGTGTGCTGGAATGATCCAGTAGCAAAAAAATGCAGGGCCGCCCTCACCTTATACGTTGGGGGAAAGCTGTTGGATATGTTCTGCGAGGCTGCAGGTGTGGCTCCAACATATCACAAAGGGTTTTTAGGGTGGCTCTATCCAGACAGCATTTCCGGATGATCACCTAATCCTCCATGTCTTCCAGCACTGTCAAGTGGCGAAGCAGATTTGGTCTCCTCCTAGTTGAGATGAAAGTGGACACATGTCAATGCAATACATCATGAGATGGGCACAGCATTTCACGTTCTGAATGACAAAACGCCAACAATGACTGTCACCAATATTGAGTTACAGACCAGCTTACATGGAGGGACACCTTCAGCTACACAAATGGCACACTTGTCAACTTACGCAAAGCGAATACCTTAAACACCACCGCAGTCAATGTGAATGCACATAGGGATATGGCCACATTTACCATGGACACGCCTGGGAGTATAGCATCCAGCATATGTGTAACAAATCAACCCCACAGTCTCATACCTGGCTGCTGTACCTGTCACACCATTATGCGTCATTTTAACCTGGCACACATCAACAACACAATGACCACAGTCTGAGCAGAAATGACGATTGTGTGCATGATCAGACATAAGAGGACATGCAAAAAAGAACATCATTCATTGAGATAAACATTGCTGTGATTGTCACTGCACCTCAACACATTGACATTTGCACACATTGCAGAGTCCATAACAACACTGTCCGGACCATCAATATCACAAGTGACATGTGAGGAAGTACACGCCAATCTACGAAATCACATACACAAACATGGCATATGTAGTCACCAGTGGAGTAAATGGAACATTGGCATTGTATGCACAATGATGTGCCATTGACCATGTGGCCACTGTGCACTGTTGATGTTTGCCAGATGGCCATTGTGATTGTATGGCACCCAAATCGCGGTAGCTACCGCCTGGCCCCAGCAGTGTGTCACCAGCAATCCCCACTACACAAATGTGGTAGTGATAGATATCTATGTATTGCCAAATGGCCGTTGGCATGCTATGCCACCCAAATCGCGGTGTCTCATGTGAATGTATGGTACCCAAATCTCAGTAGCTACCGCCTGGCCCCAGCGGTGTGTCACCAGCAATTCCCCATATACACAAGTGCGGTAGTGATAGCCATGGAGACATGCCCAAATAGCGGTTGGCATGACCCACCACCCAAATCGCGATAGCTACCGCCTGGCCCCAGTGGTGTGTCACCACCATGGAGCATGCCCTTACAGCCAATGGGAACCTTAATCGCGGTAGCATGATGCAATTTTGAAAATCGCAGTAGGCGTGCTCCACCACCGCGGAGCCGGTCATTGGATGCAATTGAAAGATGCACCATTGCGGTAGCACCCGCCTGGCCCCTGCGGTGTGACACCGCCATGGAGCATGCCCTTACAGCCAATGGGAACCTTAATTGTGGTGGCATAATGTAATTTTGAAAATCGCAGTAGGCGTGCTCCACCACCGTGGAGGCGGTCATTGGATGCCTTTGAAAAAGGCAGATCTGGAACACCAATTGCTGCAGCTTGGCACCTTTGAAACGACCCCTGGGGCCTATATGTGTGTGGGAGGGAGCCTCACATTTCGACTGTTCCCATAGCCTGCTGCCAGAGACCCCTCACCTGCTACTGCCTCCAGGGACTGCTGCCAGATACCCCTCATCTGCTGCTGCCTCCAGGGACTTCTGCCAGAGACCCCTCATCTGCTGCTGCCTCCTGGGACTGCTGCCAGGGACCCCTCACCTGCTGCTGCCAGAGACCCAGTCGTTGTCCTCCACAGTGACTGCAGCCCTTAAACAGGCACATACTCACAGTCCAGCTCTGGTCCCGTTGTCCACCCCCTGGCATTGGCCACTTCTGACAATAGTGACCATGCTCCACAGACCTCAAAGCCACGATACAGCACCCGAAGCACACAGCAGCAACAACCCAAGTGGTCCCGGGCGCAGACACCATCCCCACTTAAGACCAAAGCCACCCCAGAGACAAAAGCCCGTCAGGCGACACCTGGGGCCAAAATGCAAAGAAGCAGACCTCAGGCTCACATGCCTCAGAGGCATCCCCAGCCAAGGACTCTCCTGTCCCTAAAGCATCTCGCAAAGAGAAGCATACCGTTTCTGTGCCTACTGAGAAGGTGGTGCATGCCAAGGGTACACCTAGAAAGGGCTCCAAGGCAGATTCACCCACTACCTCAACTCCCATTCCAAGCCCACTGAAGCAGGGGAAGGAGGGCACTTAGGGTAACATCTAGTAAACTGGGGATGGAGGGGCAAAGTCAAAGCCAGGCAAAGCATTCCGCTGGAACCAGCACATCCCCAGAGGGAGTGCCAGCATCTGCACCTGATGCAGCTTTGGTGGTGAGTGTGCCTGTTGTGTCCACACCACTTCTAATTGATCCCAAGGCAGGGAAGCCAGTTAGGATCCCCAAGAAGTGGAAAGGCACCCCTCCACAATCTCCCAGCCACACTGTGTCTCACATCTGCATGACTCCGCCTCCATGTGCCACTACACCACCTGGTCCAAGCAGCCCTCCGGCTTGCCAAGCCACTAACAGCTCTACCTCAGCTGGGCCGCTCTCTCCCAGGTCAAGTGCTCCGACAGTCCCCGACACACAGCCAGCTCAAAGTCCGCCTGACAGCCAAGTCTGAGTGGTAGTCACCCTCACACACTGTCTCTCACACAGGTGGGCCTGTACTGCACATTGTTACCCCCTGACTGTTTTGCTGACCATGGAAAGGTATAGTCACACACATTCCCTGTGCGGTTTCTCATGGACATACTCTGCGCACTGGACTGGCCACTGGCCTTGCTGTTTTGCCCTTGCCTGTGAAGCTTCTCATGGACATACTCTGCACTTCGTTTTGGCCACTGGCTTTGTTGCTCTTTGCTGTGTTCAACTATTCCCTGTGCAGCTTCTCATGGACATTCTCTGCACCCTGAACTGGCCACTGGCCTTGCAGTTTTGCCCTTGCCTGTGCAGCTTCTCATGGACATACTCTGCATTTTGTGCCTTGCTCTTCTCTACTCTTGGTGCCTATCTGTGCAATATGTGAATAAAGACAGTTGCTCCTGTTGTCTGTTTTGTCAGTGTCCTTACTGAATAAAGTTATTTTGCTGTGTGTATATGGTTTACTGTGCCACATACTCTGTGTGCCGCTTCAACATAGCCAATGTCTTGGCTCACTTACTCAGTTCTTCCTGACCCCGATGCTTGTGGGGCAATGATGTCAATTTTATGGTTTAAATGATTTTATTGAATAACAAACTTCACAGAAATACCGCAGTCTCAAAGCGATTGTTATGCACTGCTGTGATATAATCACTGTTCCATCGAACTTTAGAACTTCATCTTAACAGTGTGCATGTAGCTGGAGTAGAACCTTGACGAAGAAAAACAATAAAGTAAAAAAAATTAAATACCAAAAAAAGGGGGATAAGTAAGAACTTCCACCAACCCCTCCACTGCCCCCACCCCCTCCCCTCCTCGTGCTCCATGTCCAATCCCAAGGCCGTTTTAAACACTTATCAACCCCCTCAGCATTCCTCCCCGGGCGCCGCCGTGAGACGCAACAACCTCAGATATCGAGGGCATTTGACAGGAAGGGCTGCCACAACTCGCCATATTTATCCCCCTCCCCCGCCATAGTTAGTGCTAGTTTCTCCATGCCCAGGACATACCAGAGACGGTGCAACCAACCCGTAAAGGTCGGGACATGGGGGGTGCACCAGTGTGTAAGAATATTTTGTATAGCCGACCCTAAAGCAATGGCCATCAATCTCCCTCTGCGAGATCGCAGTGGGTAGGTCAAAGGATTGGGTAGACCTAGTAAGATATAAGCTGGAAATCGTGGTATCTCCGTCTTAAAGTGTTTGTCCACCTCACCCAACACTTGGGTCCAATACGGCTGAATGTGTGTGCACTCCCACAATATATGAACCAGGTTGCCCACCTGGCCACAGCCCCTCCAACACGTCGCGTCCCTAGACCGGTCCACCCTATGTAAGCGTTCTGGGGTATAATACCAGTATGTCACTATCTTCGTGAGTGTCTCCGTAAGTCCCATGTGATATGCCGAGTGTCAGGCCCTATAATAAATACCCTCCAAGTCTTTGTGACTCAGTGTTCTGCCCAACTCCCGCTCCCATCGCTCCCTACCAGGGTTGTGTGTGTGTTTATATTTAGTCTGCAGCATTTTATAGAGGTCAGAGATGAGGTTTTTATCTGACGTGTGAGTGATGAGCCATCTTACATAAGGGAGAAATCGTCTGTTTGCTCCAGCCCGAACCTGTGGCTGAAGCGCCCAATGTCGCACCTGCAAATACCTCAGCCGCTCCGTCTCCGGAAGACCGAACTCCCGCCTCAGCTGCACGAACGAGTTGACCCCTTCTGGGCCATAGACATGATAGAGAAAACGACAGCCAGCTGCCTTCCAGCCTGTAAAGGCAGCGTTCGACATCCCAGGGGTGAAGTCAGGATTACCGAGCAACGGAGTAAGCAGAGATGGAAAGGAGGTGAGCTCATGCATGAGATTGGTGGCATCCCACACCTCCAGGGGAACCCGCGTGATATAGGAGGCATATAGATTAGGGGGCCTGTGGGACCTACGCAGGAAGGGAATTTCCTGCAAGGGCCGTGCTGCCACCGCCTGATCTTGAAACAACCAGTGCTTCTCCGATTCCCATCTGCTCCACTCTACCAGGTACCGCAATTGAGCCGCCTGATAGTAGAGTCTAAGATCAGGAACTCCAAGCCCTCCATCACCCGGCATCAACGACACCAGTGTACGGCGCATACGTGGTTTCCAACCATTCCAGATGAACTGGGCCAGGTCGGATTGCATCTGTCGAATCCACCCAACAGGCAGCCGGAGACGTATAGTGCGAAAAAGGTAGAGAATCTGTGGGAGAATGGTCATTTTGACCGCTGCAATTTTGCCTAACCAGGAGAGGGGGTAGTGTTTCCATCGGTCAAGTTTTTGGCGAATTCTCCCGCGAAGTAGTGCATAATTAGTTTGGACCACCGCTGGAAGAGAGGGGGCCAGCTGAATTCCCAGGTACGAGATCGTAACTGCCGCCCAACGGATGGGGAGTAGGGCTTGCAAATATTCCCGGGTGGGGCGCGACAAAGAGAGATCCAGGGCTATGGATTTTTTTGCGTTCATCTTAAACCCGGCCGCTCGAGCGAAGGCATCAAGTTCCGCTAAACAAGTCGGAACAGCGTTCGTCGGGTCAGCAAGTGATATCAACACATCATCCACGTATAGGCTAATCGTGTGGACATAGCCCCCAAATTTTATCCCTGTGATCTCCGGATTCTGCCGCAACCTCTGTGCTAGGGGCTCCATATAGAGGGCGAAGAGAAGGGGGGACAACGGACACCCCTGCCTCGTGCCCCGTTCAATATGAAATCGGGAGGAGGTATAACCGTTCACCCTGACCGTAGCCGTGGGAAACTTTTAACAGTTAAGGACATGCATACGGAACCGCTCTCCTAGCCCTACCCTCTCCATCACCTGCTCCAGATAGGGCCAATGCACCTGATCAAACGCCTTTTCGGCATCGATGGCCACCATCATGAATTCCCCCGGGACCCGGGTAGCCTTCTCCATAAGATGTAGAATCCGTTTGGTATTGTCTGATGTTTGACCGTCGGGGATGAATCCCGCTTGGTCCGGGTCAATAAGGTTGGGCATGTGGGGGCCGAGACGAGCGGCCAGAATCCCTGTGTATAATTTAAGATCTATATTGAGAAGGGAGATTGGGCGATAAGCCCCACAGCTGGAGTTATCTTTCCCGGGTTTGGGGATGACCGATATAGAGGCCTCTAAGAGATCACTCGGAATCACCCCCTGAGTGGCAAAGGAGTTGAACAGCCGGGTGAGGATTGGGGCGATCAAGGAGCAGAACTTCTTGTAAAAAATGGCAGAGAAGCCGTCCGGACCGGGGGTTTTCCCCGGTTTGAGACGAGAGATAGCGGATACAACCTCCTCTAGCCGAATGTCTCTTTCCAGGTGTTCCGCCTGCGCTGTGGTCAAGGCCGGTAACGTGACAGAATCTAAAAAGGACGCCCCCTCAGAATGCTCCAACGAGGCTACTGCGTAAAGAGCAGTGTAGAAATCGCGGAATGCCTCTGCTATAGCACCATCCTCTGAAACAAGCGTCCCGTCCGCCCGGGTGATCGCATTGACTCCGTGCCTCTGACGAACCTCTCTCAGTTTATGAGCAAGGAGCCGCCCACACCTGTCCCCCCGCATAGAACGCATGCCGCAGTCGCAGCGCCGCATATTCTGCCCTATCCTGATCGATCGCCGCTAGCTGTTGGCGTGCCGCTTTGAGCTGTCTCCACACTCTCGGAGCCCCCGTCCTCTGATGCATTTGTTCGAACTCGCGAGTCTGCTGTGTGAGCTCCTCTCGTTTGCATCGGCGATCCCTGTTGTCAGCCACCGAGATTGAAATAAACTCCCCCCTTATGACCGCCTTCAGAGCCGCCCACTGCGTAGCAAGTGTGGTGTCCAGGTTTGCGTTATGCCTAAGATAGTCGCTAATGGCGAGCTGGATGCGCTTAACCACGTCCTCGCAGTGCAAAAGGGTGTCCCTAATGCGCCACACTCTAGCCGGTCGTGACATGGGTGGGAGGGTGAGAGTGGCAAGCACCGGTGCATGGTCCAATAGGGAGGCTACCCCTATGTCGACCTCTGTCGTAAGCAGTCTCACTGGGGCGGATACCAAGAAGTGGTCCAGTCTAGCATAGGTCTTGTGCGCATTAGAATAAAAGGAATATTCCCTCTCTAGGGAGTGAAAGCTACGCCAGAGGTCGCATAGCCCCAAGTCCTGTAAGCGCGCGAACCCCTCCGCTGAAAGCGCCCCCGTCTGGTGAGTACGCTGGCTGGATCTGTCCTTGATGTTATCGAAGACTAAGTTTAAGTCACCCCCCAGAATGATATTGCGATCTGAAGTAGCTGTGGCTTCGGTGAGAGCGGACTGTAGGAACTGCTCCTGACCTTCATTCGGAGCGTACAGGGAGCTAATGGCAAACGTCATTTCCCCCATGGCAAAGCGATATGTCAGGAGCCGCCCACTAATCTCGGCCACCTTGTGCAGGACCTCCCCGCTAAACTTCTGGGCCACTAAGATCGCCACCCCCGCCTTTTTAGTAGGGCCAGAGGAAAAGAACTGAGTGGGAAATTTCCGGGTTCTAAGACGGTGACAGTCTTGTGGCAAGAGGTGGGTTTCCTGCAATAGGCAGATATCCGCTTGTGAGCTCTCTAAACAGGACAATACAGCCCTGCGCTTCACAGGGTTATTAAGGCCCCGTACATTGAGGGTTAAGATCTTAAGTGTGGTGGGGGGCATGGTATGTTACCACCAGGGTCTGAAAGAGCCAGAGAGTGTCGCATAATGTGTCCTCAGTAACCTTGGTGGACAGCTGCCCCGGGGATTCAGGTACACGGGAGAGTCTACTAACCCTGAATAAAAAATGGACGCGGAGCACCGAGGTCCCTCCCCAAACAACCCCAAATACAAAACAGTCTACAATGGTAACTGAATACATAGAGTCCATCACTCGTCAGTGATCGGTATTGAAACATTGGGTCGTGTCCACCAGTGGTGTAAGGAAGCCCCTCTCCCGCCAACGATCTGAACAGTAGTAAAGCAGTCGCTCGGGTACCACATAATGCTTACAGTCAACTGGTGTTGGAGTCAGAGAGGTCCGCGGAGACTGCCTCCAGAGCTGACTGCCGACCCCTCGCAATCTCCGCAGCCGGGGGCTTCCTGTGGCGGAGTCTACAACTCTGCTGGCGCCATCGGGGCCTGGATTCATCAGGCCCTGCCTTAGGGTCCCCCCCTCCACTTTCCTCCTCCAGGAGGTCCACACCCAATAATTTGCTGGTCTCGGACAGAGAGCGCAACTGGTACAGCTTGTCAGCTTTGTGGAACACTAAACGGAAGGAATGTCCCCAGCTGTAAGGAATCTTGAGCTGCTGCAGGTGCAGAGTGATGGGTTTGAAAAGTCACCTTTTTTGCAGCGTGAGAGCCGACAAGTCCTGGTACAGCACCGGTGTCTGGTCTCGAAACTGTATAGGATGCATTTGACGCGCATTTTGAAGAATAGTTTCTTTGGTGCGATAGTCCTGGACACAAACTAAAATGTCCGACGGGGGGACGTTGATGCCCTAGGAAGGCCCACTCTCTGTGCACGTGGTCTATGCATAATTCTGTCTCCAGAGGCCTACCCAGGATGTGGTTGAAGAGTTCCCTCGTATAGACGAACAGATCCCTAGAGGCATCATCCAACTTAACCCCCCTGATCCGAATGTTGTGATGACGGGAGCGGTTTTCCAGGTCCTCAAGGTGGGTCTGGAGGTCAACCTGTTGGTCGTGGAGTCTAATGAGTCTAATGATCTCCTGTTGTAATGCCGCTACCTCCACGTTCCTCCCATCGCTCTTACCCTCCAGGTCCGCGACCCGTTCTCCAATGCAGTCCATGTCGCGGCAGACTTCTTTGATCTCTGAGGTGAGCTCCTGTTTGAGCTGAGGTGAGCTCCTGTTTGAGGACGTGAATGTCTTCTCTTAACGCGACAAACATCGACTCAAGGAACGCCTTGGTGATAGGCTCCGCTCCTCCAGCCCACGCCGATGTCTGTCCCGAAGCCCCCGCATCCTCCCCAGAGGCCATCTGTCCGGCCGAAGTCTTGGCAAAAATGTCCTTAAGGGTCCTGTCCGGCCGTTTCCTGGCGTTGGACATAACTTCCCCCCAGAGGATCCAAGGGACCACGTGCCCGGGCCCAGATCCCCCGGTATAGCCAGCACCAGCTCCTGCATGCAAAGATGGAGCCAATCCTCGGACCTTCCCATTTCCCCACCCAGTGACTCTTCCAAGCGGCACCCCCGCCCCGAGGGTCAAGCCGCCACGTGTCGGTATTGCCAGTACCAGCTGCAGAACTCCACCAGTGGTGCGCTCCTCTACGAGAAGACGCCAGTCGCGGCTATGCCCGAAAGCAGGAGGGGCAGCAAATCAGAGAGCCTCAGCGACCGGGCCCCCAGCTTCCCCACTGCAACTCCACAGTCCGGGTCCTCTCTAGCTCACGCGGATCACGGGGCGTAGAAGAGAGGACTCCCCATGGCAAGTGTTACTTCCTTCACCAGGATGGTCATCACGGAGCCCTGGATCATTGAGTAATAGCTGTTAGCCACCAAACAATAGGCTTGGTTCTCTGCAGTGCTAGGCCACACAACAGGCCCCTCCAGGACGCCCCCCATGACCCGAAGGGCCGCCACCGGTGTCATGCAGATGTCCGCACACTGTCCCTCCAGTGCGTCCCCACAACAGCTGCACCCCCGACCTCGCAGGGCACCACACCGTCATTCCGGGGAGGGCCCTCCCTCGCGAGGCCAGCTGCGAGCTGGTGCTCTCACCTTCTCCAGGTCCGTCTGTGCTTCCCGCTCCAGATGGCGCTACGCGGCGGCCCACGCAGTCCGGTGTGCAACAGCAGGAACGAGCTCCAGTCCAGCCGCCACTGACCCGATCGCTCCACAGCCGCTTCCCTTGACTCCAGCAGCTAGTCTCCCCCGGGCCCGCGACAGGCTGCCAGCCGCTGTCTCAGTAAAGAGGGGGGGCAGGAGGGGGGCGCCACACACAGCTCTCGCACCTGGCCCCAAATCACCACCGCATAGGCCTCAGCGCCAGCCCTCGCGTTCTCAAGATGGTGGCCGCTCCCGGCCGCGGCTCCGCGGCTCCGCAGCTCCGCGTTAGACTCGTGGCCGTCCCCTCACCACCTCTGTCGCTGTCAGGAACCCCTGGGACACCTCTCTGGCCGCCGCCACCTCCGGGCGAGGACCGGGCCCGCCTCACGCTCCGGCAGGCCCTCGGCGTCTCACTGCTGTCCTCAGTGCTCCCTTACGGCCTTAGCTCAACCCAGAGCCGGTCCCCGTCACCGAAGTCTGAAGCCGGCCGCAACAGACGCGGGCACCGTTTCAGCGAGCCGCCCCGGCTCCAGGACCTCTCCGCCGCTGATTGGTGTACCTTGCGTGCCTTTAGCAGCCCACAGGCCGGTGCTCTGTAGATCTCTGGCGGGAGCTCGGGAGTAGTACGTCTACTCACTCCGCCATCTTGGCTCCGCCCCCATGATGTCAATTTTAAATGGAAAGCAGTTGTCATTTTCTTAATTTGTTCATGTTGGCTATATTGTGCACATGTCAGGTTGGGATTCTATCCACAGGATTGCAGGCAGACTGGCCAGGGTCATCATGTATGTGTGTTCTTCCTTTATGTGTGCCCAGTAGTGTATGTGTGTGGTCATCTTGCGATGGCCAGTCATCCTAGTCCCATGGCTTACTTTAAATGTGTGCTCTTGGCTGGTCAAGAGGTGTGCAGTGTGAAGGGGGTGACTTTGTCGGGATGTTGATGTGTGTGTGCCCCTGCATTGTCAACTACCCACATGTGTCACCCAGGAGTTGAGTGCCTGTTGTTTTGATTGTTCAGCCCTGTGGATGTGGTTGTATGCACATGTGTGAGTTGTATGTTGTGCACTGTGCAGTGTGTTGGTGTGTACTTGCAGTTCTGGCTGACTCCTACTTGTTGTTTTTGTCACTTGTGAGTATGCAGAGTGTGTGACTGGCAAGTCAGTGTTGTGTTTTGTTGATCATCCATGTGTCTTGATACTGTTTGTAGAGACTGTGCATATCTGCTGCTCCACACTGCCATTGTGGTTGTGTTTTCTCATGCATTGCTGTCACATGGTGCCTTTTTGTGGTGTCATACCATCCCCTATCTGTGCTTCAGATGCCTACCCATTGTGAGTCTGCACTCCCTCTATTTGTGTATGGTACACTCCTGCCATGTCCCCTACTGACATGCAAAACACTTCACTTTGATGTCAGCTGTCCCCTTGGTTTACATGTGTGTGTGCCTCCCCATCACTTCATTTGTGACACTGTGCTTTGCTGTGCAGTTCTTTGGCCAGGAGCAATGTGTCACTTAGGACATTTCCCCAATAGGTTATATGTGATATTCTTGCGCTGTTTGACAGTCATGGTTGCTCATATGCACTTCAACTGTGTGTGCTGCCCAGTCCTCTGGTCAAGTTTTTTCCACCTTTCTGTCCCAGACTTGTGCATCTGTTGGTGTTGTGTTGAATGTATGTGTGTTAGCTGTGGTACTGCTTCACTTCCTGGGTGTGATGTTGTCTTTGTGATGTGCTGATTGGTGTTGTGTGGGTTAATGTTATCTCACTCATATCTGTGTGGGGCTGGTATGCTTGGTGTGCACACACTGCTTGTTGTGCATGCAGTTCTGTGTGTGCATGTTGCCTTGTCATTGCCTGGTGTGCATCCCCTGATGTCCTGCTGTGTTTGCTATGTGATTTGTTTGCCTGTGCATCTGTTGTTTGTTTGATGTGGCTGTGTTTTTCTGTGATGGTGCACTTCTTGTCTGTGTTGTGGTATGTTGTCTGTGCATTGTTCCTGACTGATGAAGTTGTGCACTCCTGTTGTGCCTGTGCTCCCATTGCCTTTCCACAGTTTAGCTGCACATGGCATGTCTGTTCTTGTTGTGGTTCTGTGTGTGTTTCTGTTGGGCTATGTGTTTGTCTGTTGTTTTTGTTCAGACATTTGTTCTGACATCCCTGTGTGTGTGTGTGACGTTTGTGGCTACCCCCAGGGTGTGTGATTGTTTGTCTGTGTATTGACTGGAAAATATTGCCACCCTTCAGTATGTTTGACACTGGTGTTGTGTGCTGCTGGTGTGAGGGGGGGTATGTGTGTAGATTCCGACTAGTGTTTGACTGTCATGGAGTGTGCCAATGGGCCCTGTGTGTTGTGCTGCTGGCTTACTCCTGTGTAGTAGTTGTATACACATGTGTGGCTGTTCACAGTTTGACTTCAGGGCCTTCCTTTCATCCTTGTGCCTATACATGGGTTGCCTTGCTGTCTCCTCGGGTTGTTGCACTGAGCTGTCTGTGGTTTGACTTCACTCACTGTGCCAGCCATGTGTGCTTTGATGGGCTGAGGGTGTTGTTCTATGTTCCTTGTCTTGCATGTGATGTACACATGCTTGTTGGTTGTCTCCATGGCCTTCCATTTGGGTGCACCTCACTTTTGCTTTTCTATTTGTTATGCTCCATTGCTGGTGGCATGTGGTCTGTGTATGTGTCTGTGTTTCAGTATGGGGTAATGCCTGTGTGACTTGGCAGGCTGTGTGTCCAGTAGGATGTTTGTTCCTTGTATGTGTGTGTGTTCATTTAGTGCTTGTACTCGTTTTTCTTGCCATGAGTGTGGTGTTGTTGTGGTGTGTGTGTTGCCCTGGCCCTGTGCTTCTGTGCTGTGTGTTCCTCTGCAGCCACACCTGCTCTGGCTGTCTCCGTGGTTGTTTGGTGTGTGGTGCATGGTGCATGGTATGGATTCACCTTGCTTGTTGTTGTGCATGGGGGTGCACAGGAGGGGCACATGGCATGTGCCTTCGGGGGGGCTAGTGTGTGGAGGGTGGAGGTGTGGCCCTGTGCTCTTTGTGCCCTGCCCATGCCTGGCGCTGGCCCTCTCAACAGCATTGTGCGTATGTATTTCCTTGGCTTCACTGCTGCGGTGACGTGACCGGGACATTGCTGCATGATCGCGGAAAATGTGTGTCCTGGATGTGGAGGGGTGACTTGGTGGCAGGTGGGTCATGTGTGGGTACATTTGTGGATGTGTTCCTCTCCCTACCAGGGTGTCTGATGTGGATTTGGACCCTGTATCAGCCCATGAGTTGTGTGTTGTGGTTGTGTTATTGCGTACCTGCGGTGGCGTCCGCTGTGGTCCATGAGTTGCTGGTGATGTATCAGGTACAGCACCGGAAAAATATGTAGGGCTGGGTCCATTGCGGTCGGGTCCGGGTGGTGTGAGCCGGGACTTTGGTTTCGCGCTCCGCTGTCGAGCTTCCCCTGTCTCTGTTTGGGCGGTTTCTCCACTGTGGTACAACTGCTTGTTTGGGGCGTCCTAATTTGTGGAGCGGCCCGAACGTCATTCCGCACGGCAGTGAGTCTCCATTGGCTCACACCGCCGCGGTGGTGGGCGCACTTTGATGGCAGTTCGCGTCGCACCTCAGCGGACAGTAAATGGGCCATGTTTGGTCATACTAATATGGTGGGTGTGAGGTCCGCTGCTCGCGGGCGGTAAATGCATGCCACCGCCCGCCATCCTAATAAGCCCCTTGGTATTTCATGAGGTGCACACCTCTTTTGCTATTTCTCTCATTGCAAGGCTTCATGCTATACAGTCTGTCGACTTGAAGAACTTTATGCAAGACTCAATGATGCTGACCCCTGTTGCTTGTTTACTTTAAAGATATTAGAATTTTTCCCCTGTTAGTATAGAGTAGGGTAAGTTAAATGTCCTTAGATCTTCTCATGACTAGGCAGGAGGATTGAATTTTACAGTTGAACCTTAAGATCCTCTTTCTGATCTTTTGTATTGCAACCACTGAGATTTTTGTGTGCTTCTTATTATTTAGGTTGAATTTCATTAAGAGATTCTGATTTATTCTTCTGATAATATACTTTTACAGCATGCTTTAGAGACTCGTCTATATCAATCTGTTTCTGAGCCTGTAATAAAACCCTTAAACTGTATTCAGAAGTCCTGGCATTATTGTGTGACTAATTGGTTACACTGTCATCGTTAATTGGAATTTATGCTAATCCCCTCTTAGCTCTCATGCAACTAATTAAAGGTCCATCGGCCAAAGATATGAGAAATTGCGGGCTCAGAGCTTTCTCAGATGGTAGCAGAGTGAGGATGGTTGGTTCATGAAGTATAGGGAGGTAAAAACAGTTATCCTAGATTAGTTAGACCCAAATCCAAGTTCATAGAATCCATCTCCCGATTTGAAGGGTCGGTGAAGTTTCAGCAGTTTGGAAGAGAGTAGAAGCAGCAGAGGATTGAGTATAAATAGGGTTGCATGTCACAGTGGCTTATACTTAGCTTGTGGGTTGTATGAGAATGGCATGATGTCTAGCGGAGTTGTTTGAATGTTGTATATGTGTGGTCTTAGGTTGAAGTTGTTATTGTGCCTGACATGACCTACGATCCGGGATATTAAAAAGTGTACAAGACACTATAGTAATTGTGTGCTAGAATTTTGTGGGGTTTGTCGTGAGGCGTCGTTGATGGCCTAATTGAGATAGGGACTTATCTTTGTGTGTGACAGTGAGGTATGATAAGTTTTGTGAACCTATTGCACAGAGGGAAATTGCACTGATCTGGGTGATTCCCCGCAGGTCGATGTTTCATCTGAATGTGTATTAGAATAGCAATATTTCTTTGGTGATTGTATTCTGTTGATTTTTTTAGTAAAGCAGACAATTGTTGATTGTTATTTATATTACAGGTGCTTCTGTGTGTTGGCGAAGAGAGGGTGTTCGTGGAAATTGTAAAGTAGGGTGAGCCTCTGAGAGGAGCGAGATTGGCATCATAGTGTGCCATGCTGATCGGTGAGTTGGTGTAAAGCCACGCTGTTATTGGATTGGTTGTTTACGTTACCAAATGCCGTACGGTTATTGATCAGTGCCTTGATGAAACTGTTACCTAGACCTCCACAGTTTAAAGCCCACAATGCAAGGGAGTGAGCAGCGCATGGCAGAGACAGAGAAAAGGATCAATATCAGGAGAGAATTAGAAAGGCAGTGCACATACGTTGAACAGAGAAGGTGGAGTACAGACATGATAGACGGAATTAAGTTGTAGGAGAAGAGGGACAAGTCAAAAGGATCAGGAAAGAGGAGAGAGATAGTGACACAAGCAATAGTCTTTTGGAATGGCCACCCCTGTACAATGATCTTCACACAATGGGTGAGTAAAGCACTAAGGTGAGTGGTCAGACGGGAGTGGCTACCACCCCAGTAAATGTGATTTCTAATGCGATTGGGACTACTCCTGTGAATGTAAATCAGAAAATGATCGGAGGGAGCTCAGAGATGTGTGCGCCTAGCACCTCTACAGCTCTCAATGCTCCAGATGCCCTTACTGTTTCAGTTACTATCGGTCCAGTAGTTCCTATATACAATCCTAATTCAGCAGGTAATGTGAGACATCAATTGGCTCTTCCAGCAAAACCACAAGTTCCAGGGAATGCTCCTACAAGTTCAGCAGTGTGAGGATTCATTCCTTTAGTCCCAATACATGCAAGTTCTCCTTTTGGTGAGAGTTTAGACCCATGAATCAATCTGGATGTGGACTTTTAAGGACATTCCAGGGATTACCAGACAGTGACAAGTTTACATGAGAGTCATCCCTAAATGCAAATAGTAGTACACCTAGAGAAGGAGGAGTGCCCAAAGCTCCTGGGGGCAGTCTAATTTGAATTTCGAAGAATTGCATGAGTGGTTGAAAACGTTTAATGAAGCGTCAAATGGGAGCGGAAGTACAAAATTGAAGCTGGGAACCAGCAAGTAAATTTTGATGGATGTAGTCAAATTGAAAGTGGAGCTGGATGAAGTGATAAGTGGAAATCTTGAAGTAGCCTGAATAGATATTTTACAGTCAAATTAACTTTTGTTTATGAGCAAGGATGTTACTAGGAATTCAAGACGAGCTCATGCTAAACTAATCGACTTGGCCAAGATGTATAAGGTAGATTTAGAGTGAACAAAAGCTTTACAAAAGAGTCACTCTTCCTCTGATCAGAATATAGAGAATATGAGAGAAGCATGGTTGAAAATGCAAATTTGGGAATTGATTAAGAGTATTCGAATTTGGAGTACATTGGATAAATTGGAAGACAAGTTGTCAAGGAAGAAGGGCCCTAAAAGGTCTATAGGGGAACCGCCTCATTTAGGGGAGAAAGAACCCAGTACTACAAGTTTCCCCTTATGGGAAGTACCTAGTAGAGATTCTGTTCATGTGCCCTGGAGTGAAGTGATCTGGTGTCAATCAGAAATGATTTTCCGCGATTTAGAGAGAAACCTGTGGAGTGGCACAAACAGGTTGATTGATTTGTAAAAATGTCAAAAGTACTGTGGACATTTAGGGGCCTATGTACAGGCCCCTATCGCCACGGGAACGTCACTTTCTGTGACGTTCCCTTGGCGATAGGGGCCTTCCCTTATGTACAAGGCAGTGTTATGTCACTTAACGTGGTTTAACGCTGCCTTATAAATAAGGCACCCTTTCACGCTATGGGTAGCGTGAAATGGGCGTGCAGTTGTATTTGACGCCACCCCCTATGTATGAGGGTGGTGTACATAGGAGGCGGCGCCAAAATTAAGACCAAGAAAATCCTGGTCTTAAGTTATCATTTTTGCTTTTTTTATGTGTGCTGCCTTGTGCAGCACACATAGATAAAGGAAAATGCCATGGTTTGTTTATGTACAGGAAGAGGTCCCTTGGTGTACATAAACAAAACCTTTTTAAAAAAATGCAATTTTGTGACTTTCATGTGTGCTGCATGAAGCAGCACACATAAATGTTACAAAATGGCATTTTAGGATTGTTTATGTGCAGGAAGGGACACCTTCCTACACATACAATCCTCTCCTGCACACAGACACCCCTGCACTCTGGTGCAAGGGTGCCTGTGTCGACACTAAGTTGTTAAACCTAGCGCCATCACAAGGGGGAAGCAAGGCTGCACTACATTCTTGTAAATATGGTGTAGCCTTGCGTTTCCGAAGTGGCTCAGCATGTCTTTAAGCCCAGGAGGCTAACGACACGCTCTGCCACTTCATTGTACATATCCCACTGAATATGTGGGCAGAATGAGTCCATTGATTACATTTTACTTTATGTCAAATACTGCCATGATGATATTGAAATGAAACACAAGAGGTTCAAGGAAAAGTTGATGATTGTACAGCTGAAGGCTGCTCAGAGGAGTAACTAGAAACAGCCCTTTATAGGAAAATATGGCCCCCAGGCAGGGTGTTTCTCAGCAATAAGTTCTATGATGCATGGTGGATAAGGTTTTCAGTCGCAGTGTAGAGGTTGAAGCATTCCTCCTGTCCTGAGTACTGGGATTGATGTGGCACTTTGAAAAAGTCCAATCCTTGCCACTACTGTAACCAGTTGGGGTGTTGGAAGCGAGAATATGTCTTAATCCAGCTAATTAAGGACAACATTTAGGGTTTTCCCAGCCTCATAATTGTAATGCCATGCAATCACAAAATGGACTGAGACCGAGGTCTCAAAATTTCAATAGACCCCCAAGGCCTGATAGTTCAAGTCCCTCAACCCCCAATGCCACAGCAAGCTGCTAATTACCCTAGCTTTAATTCTAATCAGATTCCGAACATGAACCAGAATTCTTTTCAGAACCAAAATATAGCTCAGCGGTTTCCTATATTTGAGATGACAGAAGGATGATTTTGATCAGTCCTCCTGTCGCTGCCTGAGGGGTGAGGAGGATTGCACACTTGGCGCAGTCTTAGATGTAGACCAGAGTGGCCCATTTGTTGATGCTGAAGTAGATGACGACCCAGTGACATTCTCAAGTGACACTTATGCTAACCGCTCTAATGGCGAATAAGCATATGTCAAGTCCCTTGACAGAAGAAGTACCTGTAAAAATAGGGTCCTTTGATGAAAATCATCAGTTTGTGGTGTGTGATTCAAGTACTGTGTGTCTTTTGTGACACAACTTGTTGTGCAAATTAAATTGCATATTCTACTGCACACCAAGAGGCATAGAACTTCAAAAAAATTATGAGGACATTGCTTTCAAAATAGCAATTAAGAATTTAACTCTTACAATGTTCCCAAGGATGACAGTTGATGAGTTGCCCTTAGACCTCAGAGATTCTGTGAGGATAGCGATCTGAGATTTTTCGGAAAAAGACATTGAACTCAATAAAGGAGTTGAGTCTGTCTGTATACAAGTAAAGCCCAATGCTGAGTATCCAAGAACACCTGAGTACAATTTGACCCTGAAACAATTGCTGGTGCTACTCCGGTGATTGAGAGTATGATCCAACAAGGAATTTTAAAGTAAATAATGGGTAGTCCATGTAACTCACCCATTATGGGCCTGCAGAGGCCAAGCAGTAAGTACTGCATTGTGCAGGACTTGCAAAAAATCAACAGTGTAGTGGTTCCTTGTTGTTCCGTGGTACCAAATATAGCTGTGATATTACTCCAAATTCCATGTGAAGCTGAATGGTTTACTGTCATGTCAAGCATTTTTCTCCATGCCGTTACATGAGGACAGTCAGTTCTTCTTCACATTTCAGTTTGACAGCCGTGTTTTGGCATTGTGCCAAGTTCCACGAGTGTATACAGAGAGTCCATCCATCTTTAAACAGATCATAAAAAAGAATCTCAAATCTTTGATCATGCCTTGCAATTTAGTGTTGGTCCAGTTCATCGACGACCTGCTCATTGTGTCAAACACTCGAGAAGCTTGTAAGACAGATACTATTGCTTTGTTGAACCATTTGGCTAAGAATGGACATAAGTGTCCATAAATAACTTGCAGTACTGTCTGACAAAGTCCTGCATTTGGGACATCATATTGCGAGAGGTGCAAGAAAAGGTTTCAATAGGAAAGATTTTCAGCCATCATGCAGATTAATCCGCCAAGAACACAGAAAGTAGTAAGGATGTTTTTGGGACTGGTTGGCTACTATCATTAGTGCATACCCAACGTTTCCCTAGTGGCTAAGCCTTTACAGAGGCTGACACATAAGGATATGTTGGATCCGTAACCTTTTGACAAAGGCTGTTTAGTTGAATTCCTGGAGTTGAGAGAAAAACTCTGCCTTGGCACTAGGAAAGCCTGATTACAACAATTCGTTTTTGCTTTTCTACAGTGAGAGGAAGGGCTGCCCTCTCTCAGTGCTTAATCGGGTATATGGAGGTGTTCGCAGACTAGTTGCCTATTTCTCGGCTACATTAAACCCACTAGCTGTAGCGCTGCCTAGATGTCTCAAACCTGTGGCGGCACAAGGTGTCAGCATGGAAATATGCGAAAGCATTGTAGTGGTTCACCCATCAACTGTTCATGTCCCCCATTGTGTTGAAATGTTGTTGACTAAGACACGTACCCAACATCTCACCAACAGCCTCCTTACAAAGTACGAGCAGGTTATTCTTGTGGTTGAAAACATTACGTTGAAGCATTGTGCTGTTCTATATCCAGCCACTCTGTTGCCCCTCCCTGATTGTGCTATTGCCAAACACTAAGTAGACTATGACTGTGTTGATGTTACTAAACTATGAACCAAGCCAAGACCAGATATACAAGATGAACCACTGCCTGAATCTCATCATGCACTGTTTGTGGATAGCTCATGTTTTCAAGACCAAGAAGGAACTCTGAGACCTGCTTACGCAGTTTGTACAGTTTCAGTAGTAGTGGACGCTGCCCAGCTACATGGAGAATTCTCTGCTCAGGAGGCCGAATTGATTGCTCTTATCACGCTTTGTTTCAGACCAGCTGAAGGTGACGATTTTCACTGATAGTCAGTATGGCTTCGGTATCGTGCATGATTTCAGACATTTATGGTCTCAAAAGGGGTTAATGACCTCGTCAGGTTCCCATATAGAATATAGAACAAGTGTGAAAACCTTCGGAGGCTTTACTGTTGCCTGCGCAAGTCTGTCATGAAATGTTCTGCACATTGCAAGGGAGATGTCTGTGTGACAGTTGGCAACAGAAATGCCGATGAGATCGCATGTACCTTTAATGGAGAATACACTAATCAGGGAGCAAATGAAACCGGATACAACCTCTTGTTAACAATTACTAATACCTGGTAGGAAGGTAAGATGCTGCGAGAAGAAGTCACTGAGACAGAACAGCAGAGTTGGGTAAAAGTAGGTTGTGTGAAAAGAATTGATGACATGTGAATTTCAGGAGATGGAAGACAGGTGTTGCGAAACAGTTTGCTGCTGCCGATGGCAAGAGCTTTCTTAACAGAGTACCATGGTAAAATTAAAAGAGAACAGAAGCATCACATTTCCAGCTAAATTAACAAAGATGTGAACTCATCGAAAGAGCTATTTAAACTGCTTAATGCCTTCGTAAACCCTCGTGCTTGCTCACAAGAAAAGCTTGCATCAGAAGCTCACTGCGACTCCCTTGCTAATCATTTTGATGATAAAATTTACACAAGTTATCACAAATTTCCTTGTGGAAATGACCAGGCCTGTGAGGAGACTAGCTTAAAGACACCACATCTGGTTTGTATAACAAACCAAGTTTAACAACTTCACATCTGAGATAATGGAGAAAGCACCCTTGGATATCTGCACTCCTAGGATCACGGCTATCCTATCTAATCAGCTTGCTCCAGCCATATGTTCCATATTTATCCAATTTGTTAACACAGGCAAGATCCCATAGGCTTGGAAATAGGACCAGGCTATGCTGATTCAAAAAAAGGCAAACCTATTTCCCATTATCCCTAATAACTATCGCCCAATTTCACTGCTTCCCTTATTGGGTAAGCTTCTAAAAGGTCAAGGGCGAGGTATGGGCTATCTTGAGGCCAATAAGATTCAGGACCCATCACAATTTGGGTTTTGCCGTTCCTACAGCAGAGTATGCCTTGGGAGCTGTTACTGACCATATCTGATGATCCCTTGATGCCAACATTCCTTCCGTTCTTGTGCTGTTGGATTTAGACACAGCAGTTGATACTAACTCTCATCTCAGGCTAATTCATAGGCTGCAGGATATCGAAATCCAGGACTTGGCATTGCAGTGACTTAAGGATTCTCTCTCCAATTGTACTCAAACTAGTATTTTGGGTTGTTACAAATTCTGTATTATGTTATTGGACAAAGGGGTGCTACAGGGCTCTTCTCTTAGCCCCACCGTATTTGCCATCTATATGGCCCGATTGCTAAGATCATCTAAGCTTTTGGATTTGAGGTAACATCTTATGCAGATGATTCACAGATAATTCTCTTCCTGTGACTAATCTCTGGCCAAAACTAAAGAACTGTTTTCAGCCGGGATGATAGCAATTACTGACTTGATGACAGTTAATTGCCTTCAGTTAAATGCTGGCAAAACTGAAATCATGCTGTTTGGTAAGGTCCAACGACTTTGGTCCTCTGACTGGGGGCCTCCGGAACTTGGTATAGCTCCAAGTCCTAAACTAGTGGTCAAAACTCTGGCCATCGAACTGGACCGAGCTCTCTCTATCAATGAGCAGGTTGTATCTACAATCGACATAGGTATCTATACAATGTGTATGTTGAGGAGAGTGTTCACCTTCCTCCCCTTTTTTGCAAGGAGAACATTGGTACAGGCATTGGTGATCAGTCATTTGTATTATAGCAATTACCTATTGGCCTTGGCGAATGAGATGTTGCTTTCTAAGCTCCAAGTGGTGCAAAACACCGCCGCCTGTCTCATCTGCAATTTTCCATCAGGGGCTGCTTGCGGTCCTTGTGTAAGGAGGGAACCCAATGATGAAGCATGTCACCTTTGGGTGAGTGAGGTTTCTTGTCCTAACAGCAAAGTGCTCCTTTTGGTCTTTGATTACCATATTAAGGTGGTTTGTTTTTACAAGTGGGTTACCAGACGTACAATTGTGTGTGAGACTTTATAGATAGAGGAGCATTACTTCATTAGTAGGGTAAATGTTCCCCTCAGGACCCTTTGTGTGGTATTAATAGGTTACCTTTGCACACTCGCATTTGTACGGTTCATCTCCAATATGGAAATTTAATGAAGAATGTGCTCTTTTAGTGCAGTAGTCTCTTGCTTGGCTTGTGTTCTGGCTTGGTACTGAGATATCCCTCTCAGGGTCATTTGTGTGCCATATAAATTATATTAACAAAGCACTATCATGGAATGGTGCATGTGCGCTGAGATTCCATGGTTCAGTTGTTTCGGAAGACTTGGTTCAATTCCCAAACTCGGATTGATGGCAGAAGCATTGCATCACCGGTGTGTTGTGTGTCAATAGGTGAATGTGGGGCAACGGACTGCAGTTACATGTATCACATAGGGAATCCAGGAGGTCCCTTCAATAGGATGCAGCTAGACTTTATTGAGATGCTGGTGTGCAATGGGTAGAGATACTCCCTGGTGGTGGTGTTTATTTTCTCATGTTGAGCTGCAGCTTACCCCACTAGAAGAAGTGAAAGTCTCACCGTAGCTAAGCTGTTGCTGAGGGAACTCATCCCTAGGTTCGAATGTTCGTCTTCTCTGGAGTCGGACTGATAACTCATTTTAAAAATTAGGTCCTGAGAATGTTGTGTGTAGCATTGCAAGTGGAGCAGAGACTACATTGCAATTATTGGCCTGAGACTTCTTGCATTGTGAAGCATGTCAATGGAATGTTGAAATCCAGATTGGCTAAAGTGTGCGCTTCAACATCTCTGAAGTGGCCAGATGCTTTGCCTCGTGCGTTGATGAGTCTTCACAGTGTTCCTGATCGGAGAACAGAATTGTCTCCCCATTAAATTATCATTGGGAGGGCTATTTGATTGCCAGCGGTACCTGCAAATGCTCTTCCTAATATCAGAAATTAAATGTTCCTTAACTACTGAAAGGGATTGGCTGATGTGGTGCGTTGTGTGTCTCATCAGGTTAAGCAGCCACAGCCCCTCCCGTTGACTGGGTCTTGTTAAAAAAACATGTATGGAAGATTTGCCTGGAACCTCGTTGTCGTAGTCCCTACCAAGTGATTCTTGTCACCACAACTGCAATGAAGTACGAAGGTGTCTCCAACTGGGTGCATGCTGCCCACAACAACAGAGTTCAGTGTCGCCTTGATGAAATTACAGCACCTCTCCCAGAAGCGCCATTGGTGGTCGAGAGGCCACAGGAGCAGGCTAGTTAAGCTGTAGGGGAGCAGTCAGAGCCTGAAACATCACCTTATTGGTCTGAAGGGGGTCTGCATGAAGCAACAGGAGATGTAGATGCTGAAGAGACCTGTCTAGTGGTGATAATTGAGACAGATTCAGACACTAGCTAAGTCCTGGTGTTGTAGAACTGCAAGTGGAAGCCAGGGAACGTTGGCCCAGAAGGCAAGAAAGGGGGAGACTGAGGTTCCCAACAGAAGTGGACTTCCAGCTATTCCAGAAACATCTGAAGAATCTGATTTGAGTGGTGACGAAGGTGGAGGGTCTGCCTTGAGGGGGTCCTAGAGATTGAGGGTGATTTTTCGGAGGTACTTATCCCCTGAGTGGACTTACCTTGCTGCAAATGACAGAGAGAGAGAACTTGGAGAATTCTTGAACTATATTGGAGATTCATCTGCTATTACCTGATTTTGAAATTCAACATTAAGTATTTTCACACTTTCCTTTGTCTGCAAGTTTGTATATATCCTACGAACTTTGATTTGCTTTTGCACAGGTGGAGATCAACAGAGGACACTTTGCTGCTGCTATTCTCCACCCACTAGCCTAACTTTAGTGAAGTTATGGAAACTAACTTTTATTACCATAGACGTAGGTAAATATTGGGGATTACTTTCTTAATTATAATTGCAGTATTAATGTGTTTGCTTGTATGGGTATATAACCCTACATCTAATGCAGTAGATGAGGAGGCAAAGTCTAAACCCAAATCATCACAAATACATGATAGAAATATTTCCTCATCAAGATTTACATACCAATTATTCTAAAGGAGATTACACTCTGAATGCATATACTAGATTCCTTTACAAATCTGTCAACACCATGGATGCAGGGGATTGCCTTGTTTGTATGCAATTGCCAGCTTCAGTGGCTGAAGGCATAACTTATCTATCACCACATACCTTTAACATATTGTATTTCCTGTAGTATTTTATTGAGTCTTTTCTATTGACAGGGTCATTTGCAGTACTACTATTCAAATTATGGCTTAGTTCTTTCAGGTGTTCCTATGTTTAAACATTTGAATAAACATGCATATTCTCAAATTAATGAGAATGGTTCAAAGATACTTTGTCACTATCAAAACATTAGACACAGCTTATACCCGTAGACATAACTTAACTTCAACTGATGTTGAAAAGAAATGTTTAGATCTGGTAGAAGATTGGTTCTGAGCAGTAATAGCTATTGTCACTGGATTAACAAAAATACCCAAATGGTCACGAAAGGAGATGGATCATCAAATAGCAAAAAATACAGGAGCATTATCCTTAGATTGGCAGCATACTAGGAAATTATGAATGCAAAATGATAAGAATGAGCTTGATGCTTAGTTTGTAGGAAAGAGTGAAAGAGATCATACATTTGAAGGTAGAGGAAGATGGGAATTATATTTAGATGTAGATGATCCTGTGATTACTGGAGTTGATTTTACTTGTGGGAAGAATATTAATTTCAAGTTGTCCACGAAAAGGTAAGGAACATGTTATTTAGGAGTAGTATTTTCCAAAATATATCATGTAGAGAATTTTGATTATCTTGTGTGGAAAAAGAAAAATGGACCCAAAAGAGGAGCCAGTGCTGTACAAATAGGGGAGATACTTTTGGTGCAATTAACCCTAATGTAGAGGTGATACTGAATGACATTAAGATTAGAAAATTATCTACCACAGTGGATAAGTTGTCCACTAGGACAGCAGGAGCTTTGTTGCTTGTAGATACTGAAATGGTTACTATTAGATCACTGGGTTTGAAAAATAGACTAGCGTTAGAGATTCAGCTTGCAAAGAAGGGTGAAGTCTGCCCAATGTTGAAGGTTCAACAGTGTTGTACTTACATTCCTGATATCAGCAAGGATTTACATAAGTATATCAGGAATATTACTGACTTGCAGAGAGATTTGAGTGGGTTGATAGCGACAGGTGCAGTTGAAGCAATTGGAAATCAATTTAGTACAGTAGGCACATGGTTTGGAACTCTGGGAGGTGGAATAGTGGGTCCTATCTTGAAATCTCTTTTGATTATTGCTCTTTGTGCAATAGTTGCAGGGATGTCTTCCAATGCATATAAGAGGGTGAAGGCAAAGAAGGCAGTGAAAAGAAAGAGATCTTATGTGGAATTAGAAGAAACACAGATTAATTACTATAATAACATGAAACGTCTGGAAAAACTTCAATGAAAGGCAGTTAAAACCATGAGGTTTTGCTCAGTTTATCTGATAAAGAGCTAGAGGTTACTGTGATGGCTTGATTCGCCATTTGAGGGGGAATTGGAGAAGCATAATTTTGTCTCTACCCTTATTCATCACAGACTTACAGTGACAATGTGGAGTTAGCACTCTAAATACACAGTGTGGTGTAATCATAATATTAATAAAGCATGGAGCTTTAATGTATTTCTGAAATGTTCCATAGTAGAATAGTATAGATATGTAATATGTGCATACTGATGTTTAAGATTTATTAAAATATGTAGTTCTCGTTCATAGCTACATGAATGTTTTAAGATTTAAAACACAGTTATATGTAACCATGATTTTACTCCATGTAATATTCAGCTTATGTATGAATTAGGAATGTGCATTCACCTATATTCAAATGTCAAGTGCACTTTAATTTGCTGTGCTAATTTAGCATAACTAGAGGTGTTAGGTTTCTTACTTTTAATGTTTGACTTCCCTGTGAGAATCGTTTTGCTTGCATGTTCTCTCCTCTGCAGGTGCAGATACAAGGCTACATTAGTTAGCAAAAAGGCATTGTTTATTTGTAGCTATAGTAAGATACGGGTGGAAACTTTTGGCAAGAAGGAGATATGCTAACAATGTTCTAGACAAGCTCTCATGGCAGAGAAAGTATGCTCAAGGTCGATCAAATGTGCCCAAATGAGGGGTGTGGCTGGCAAGGTCAACATGCTGGTAGCTCTTTAGTAGAGCTCCTCATTGCAACCACCTTAATCCTTCATTAATCCTGCTCACTGCTTTCCATCGACCTTGCCCGCAACAAAGCTGCCCTGCTCAATGTTGGCAGAATTGCTTTGTCCCCTTTTTGAGGATCCAATGCTGCACGGGGACCCAAAATTGCTCACCAAGGCTTACAGCCGGCACTGAATCCCAGCCCATGAGCTGCCTGTTGGGAATGTGAGAGAGACCAGTGAGCCTGGGTATGCTTCTCTCCCCCTACTCACTAGGAGGGCTGGAGGTGTGACAGGTTGCTTGACCGTGGTGCCCAGGGAGGACACAGTCACATCCCTGCTTGTGTCTGCACCCAGGGCGTTGTCAAAATCAGGGGCACCTATTGATTCTGACTGCGGCTCGCACTGGGGCTGGGAGCGTGCATTGGAGTGCCTGAGAGGGGCACAGTCGTGGCTTCACCTGACTGGCGCCTGCAACAATGCCAACATCGGGTGCTATTACCAGTGAGTGGAGCTGACTGCTACACACCCGCAGACCTCCACCTCCACTGATCGAGTACCTTTCCTGCCTTGGCTGGCCGTGCCTGAAACCAAGCCTGACGTGGGACATTATAAAGGTGAAGGGAGCCTTCTTGAGCTGCTAAGGGCACTCTTCAGCAGCTAGAATTGTGGCCTGACATTGACGCTGGGAGCATGACCCCTGAGGAACCTAGGGTTTCCTGGATTGGTGGTGCAGCTGTGCCCACAGTCTTCTCTGCCCTATCCTAGCTAATGTAAGGCACCCTGTGCTCCACGATCTTTGTTCCCCATAATATTTCCTTTCTGGCACCACCAACACATACCTGGTAATTGTTTTTTCTTGGGATCTCTATACATGAACATAATGCACTTGCCATTAAGGGGCATGTCAGCGCCAGCCAACACCTTTGATGCCTGAGGGTGGCTGTAATACTGCTGCCCATTCTTCATCCACAGCTGCTCATACTGGACTGCACACCGGGAGTCACCTGTGAGTGCACGCAAGCCATGCCCACCATTAGCTTCTTTACTGTCGACTAATGCAAATCACTCCAGGGGTTGCTGGCTGGTACCTTTGATGTCGCCTTTTCACTTTGTTCCCACTGGGTGCATAGTTCGCCTGACCTTCTCTAGTCGCTTTCAGAGCCATGACATAATGAAAATGCCCCGGACGTTCTGCTGGAACTGAACCCCTCACACGTCTGAAATACATAATTTGCCTGCTGGACTGCTTTCCTCATTTGGAGAGTGAGGGGCTGCATCAGCCTCCAGGAACATTGACTTGTCTGGTGCTGCATGTGCTCCATGGCCGCTGGTGCATAAGCAGGCCCGGATGCTTCCTTGTTCTTTTGGTGGGTGTGGTCTTCCACTGTCCATTCTTTTGCTCCCCACAGACGCTCCTGCCTGGTGGCCCTTGAGGGGAAAGATGTTAGGGGTTTGTGTCCCTCCCTCCCCAATGAATGACAAAGTGGACATCTGCCGATGAACCCTGGTATAAGTGGCCTCGGTGCTGGAGCTTGCTGCACCACTCAATTCCATGCGAAAGGGGCCTGGAGTGGGAAGTACCATGTCCAAGTGAAAAAGATCCCAAGCCCCTTAGACAGTGTTGGAGTGCAGAAACCTGGGTATCAGGAATCTAATCAAACCCCCGTACCTAATATCCTCCCTTCGTCACAGGCCAAATATCACATTAACACATTCATTCTTTCAATCAGTGATGGGGCCCATATCACAAACATTCACACTTCTGGCCTGCACTTACCGGAGAGATAATTGTTCCAAGCGCTGACATGAAAGGAATACCTTATAACCTATAGGAAGAAATTATTTACACATCTGTACATTAGACCTTATATCTACACATCATAAACCTAAAACCTTTTAAGATACTCCTCCACGTAATCGATGAATCATTTAGTTGGATTGGTAAGGTAATTTACTCCGGCTAAACAAACATGAAATCCTGATCTATCCTCTCTTAATAAATTACCAAAACACATTTGTTTGTTAATCAATATTTTGTTTATCTAAATAATGCAAGAATTTTAGCTCCATCTAGTAAATTTATTAATCATTGCGCAAATCACAAAACACCATATTTACCTATTCTGGCTATCGGTCGTCCTATAAGTCATCAAATTTAGTCGTCAGCACGCTACAGTCCCAAAGGTCAAGTCAGAGACCAGAGACGTGCAAGTGTCGATCAGTGCCCGTAGTCTTTAGTTCATCAAGAATGTGGGCAGCAATTCAGTCTGTCAAAGATTCAGGAATCGCAGCTGTCGCGTAGCGTCACCGTCGTCTCCGTCAGCAAAAGAAAATATAAGGAAACAGCCAAGAGGAGCAGCCCTCTCTATTCTACCGTCATTTATATAATAGAAATAAGGTCTAAAAGATACAATATAGAGAATTTTGCTCATCCCATTGGTCGGTTGGGATCGTCCAGTGAGGTTTCCCATAGTTCATGATGTCATATCGTCAGGCATGATCCTTCCGGTTTTATAAAAGTCTATTGTCAAAACTCTTGGCAGGCATCCCATCGTGACCTTGGTTGGGTACATCGAGTCTGGGGTCATGTTGAGGCCACTGGTACGTGTGGTTGGCGCATGCGCACTTCACCCGAAACCTCGTGGAATGGTGGCCATCACGTCGAGTCAGTCAGGCGGCCATCTTGATTTTAGGCGCAAAGGACAACTTAAGCGAAACAAACACAAAAAGTAATTAAAACATAGAAATAACGAATAAATTGTTAAACCCTCACTAATTCCCCTATGTGCTTGTCATTATCTAGCATATTGCGACATTTAAAGCGTTCATACTGACCCATTGATGTCATCTGGTGCAACATACGATAACGTCACAAAAGCAACATATATCATGCAATATTCTATTTTCTAACGTTATTATGCGTACATATGTTAATAATAACAATCATTTAGCCATGCAAAATGCAAATCCCACATGTGTTTCAAACATTAGTAATTGTTGATTAGATTTCACACAAACACATTAATAATATTATATTTAATAGATTATTCTAATTAGTATAAACATGTAGAATAGGGGGGTTATACAAACTTTTGTACTACCCGCTCCATCAATCCCCCCTTTGGTGATTTTATCACAACACCAATAACATTTTGTATCCCTTTTTCATGGAGTCGAAATCATTTCTTGCTTTTATTCACATCTCAGTTTCCCCAATATCTTCTCTTTTGGCTGTCTTATACATATTCTCCTTAACTTCTTCTAATTCTATTTCTTTAAATTCTCTCTCTTGTTTCTTATCTTTTCTTCTTAAATTTTCTCTTTTTAACTTTTTCTGAATTTTCTTCTATTTATAACAAAGACATCCTAATCTTAATATTAATACTAGGAAAATCCAACATGTTAATGGAAATAAGATTTTACCTATAAAGGTACTACCTAAGTTTACTAAGAAATTCTTAATAGAAGATATTTTCTTACCAATCTGTTCCCAAACAACTTCAATGTCCAGTGGTGCAATTTCATCATGCAGTTCAGTTATATTTTTAATATAAATTTTCAAATCTTTACTTTCGTCTGGAATGTAAGTACAACAATGTTAAACTTTCATCATTCCACAGACTCCACCCTCTTTTGCCAATAATATATCAAGGGCAAGTTGGTTTTGCATTACCATGGCACGCATGGCAACCATTTCAGTATTAACTAATACAAATCCTCCAGCGGTGCTTGTTGACAAGCGATCCACTACTGTTGATAGCTTTCTAATTTTGTTCGCATTCAGAGATATTCCCACTGCTGGTATCAATGCTCCAAAGATGTCACCTACAAATTCTGACCAATATTCTCTCTTTCTACGTGCTAAATAACTACCTAACTTATGTACACCGTCTTCTCCTCTTCCCATATGAAAAATCTTTTGGAAAACCAGGCCTACATAACATGTGCCATACCAATGGTCTGGCAAACGATAATACGCCTTGCTCCCGCAGATAAAGTATAATCGAGGAAAAACTGGATCATTTCCTCCTTTAAATCCCCATCCACCCATGATTCGGTATGTATCATTGCACTCACTGTTACCTACAAAGTAATTATCATATGCAGTCTGATTCCTTCTAATACACAATTTTCCCTTCTGAGGCCAATCTAAAGCCATAGTTGGACTAGCTTCTCCTCTCAAGTGCTTTTCCATTTCTACATCCCAGACTGTCTTTTGCACTTTTCCCTCAGATGCCTTCCTTTGCATTTTCAAGCTCCTTTCTTCAACCATATCTAAAAACGTCTTTTCTTCTTTCTTTAAACTGCAAGTCAAATTTTTCCTAAATATATATTCTAATGTTAGTTCTTTAGTCTCTAAGAAAAATTCACCTAATACCTTTGCAGGTTTTACCTTATTTAGGTTGTTAATTGACGGCACTTGCGAAAATATGTTATCTACATCTGAAAAATAATATTCTAACTTCCCTGTTTGGTAAAATAAACTAGCTATTACACTACTTGTTATTCCATAAGTTACTGGAAGGTGGTGATAAGTCACTCCCTCTGAAACAGATGCAGGTAACTGCATACAGACATAGCAGTCCCCTACATCCATTGTCTTTACATATGCATACAGTAATTTCGAAAATACATTGTTAGAAAAATCAGTTATAGACCTGTCTTTATGCAAATAATTTCTATCTATTTTAGTCGGAGCTACCTTTTGAATCTTCTCTACATTAGTTTTGTTTTCACTATGTCCTTCTATTGTGTCTATGGTAACCTTAAATGAGATCGTCAGAGCTAGTATACTCCACAGAAGCATTAGCAATCCTGTACAACAACAACACATTTTACACCATCTCTTCAAAAATATACATCTACCTTTTCTACTATCTGTGTTCGCCATTTTTGTAAAAATGAACAGTGTCTCTTGACTTAGCCTCTTCTACTTCACAACTAGTTTGTCTAACCCTGGGCTCTAAGCACCTACTTGGTTCTACCAGTTTTTTGTCTTTTCCCGTATTTTATTGTCTTTCCATTAGCAACTTCCTTGTCTCATTCAGTTCGGCATTTCATCATCCTTCACTTTTCCTTCGTGATCTGAATACAGAATGTCCTGAACATCCGTCTCTTCTCCAATATCGGATAAGATAACTCACAGCATTTCCAATTCCTCGTCTTCCTCAACCACTTCTGGTACAGTCACCTCTGGGTTTCCTTGGCTATCCGCCTCTTCTTTTACTTCAGGCAGGGCCACATGCGTCCATTCTGGCGACTTATACTTCTGGTTAGGTTTTCTCGTTCTTTTGCTTTCCTTTATTACAATTATGTCTTCGTCTTTTGATTTCTCTTGACTTGTCACTTCATTCACCTGTTCAGCCCTTGGTGAATTTACGCGTGTCAGTCGATATCTCAGCCTTTTTATTTTGTTTGGCCAGACTTCGTCTTTTGCTGATCTTTTCAGTTCTTTCCTCTGACTCAGTTTCAATCTATTTTTTACTTTCAACAGCTTTTCTTTCCACCACTTCTTTTGTTTTCCCTACTTCTGTCCCTCCTCGAATCTCCGGCACGCAATCTTCCTGCTGACTACTTGTCCCTACTTCTAACTGGATGTTGGAGTTCCCTACACCTCCTCGGGGGTCTTCCGCAGAAATCTTTCCCTCTCTCTCTGTATCTGGCACCTGTTCATCTAGATTTGTTATTTCAGGTGGAATTTCTCTCAATCTTTCATCTGGAACTTCTCTCTCAGCAATTTCTTTTATTGCCTTTTCACTGTCCTTTTCTTTCCTTGAACCTAGAGTTCCTCGTTCAGCCTCTGAGTCTGAGCTGGTATCTGAAATCTGCAACCTTCTCCTCAGGGAAATACTTCTTGGGAAAAAAGTTAGATCTGATTCTGATTCCCCCCTTTCAGGGTTTTCTTTTGTTTTTGTCTCTTCCTCCTCTGATTCAGTACTAGATTCTATTTCATCAAAATATTATTTTTCTGTACTATCCACTGGATTTGGAATCCTTAATGTGTGACTTGCATGAATCCAGTTGTTAATTCCAGCACACTTCACAGCTGTCGTTGTAGTCAAAATCACTTGTCGTGGTTTTCCCCACCTCAGAACCAAACAGTTTTTTCTTCTGTGTACTTTGATTCTTACCCAGCCCCCTGGGCTCAGATCATGAACTTGCTTCTTTTCAAGGGTGGTGGCATCCGTTCCAACCTGATGAAACACAGAATGAACTGCGTCAGCCAGACTTTTACAGTAATCCAACACCATGTCATCAGTTATAGGCAACAGCTTGTTGACTGGTATGAACACATGACGCATCGCTCTGCCCATGATAATTTCATGGGGACTCAACCCTGTAGTTCTATCTGGAATTAATCTGATAGTCATGAGTACTAGAGGCAAGACATCAGGCCATTGCATACCCGTGGCTAAACACATTTTTCCTATCCTGTTTCTGATGGTACCGTTCATGTGTTCCACCACTCCAGAAGCCTCTGGGCGATAGGCACAATGTAGTTTCTGTTCCATGCTTCACAAATCAATTTTATGATCTCGTTATGGAAATGTCTTCCTCGGTCTGATTCAATTGTTACTGGGAACCCGAATCTAGGAATAAATTCCCTCAATATCAATTTTGCCACTGTGATTCCATCATTTCTTCTCGTGGGGAATGCTTCTACCCATCTAGAAAACAAACAGACCATAACTAGAACATACCTCAACCTGTTACAAGGAGGCATTTCAATAAAATCTACTTGCATTCTGGTAAAAGGTCGTCCTTCTTGACCTATTGTTCCTAGAATCACCACTGTCTTTCTTCCAGGGTTGTACTGCTGACATATAAGGCATCTCTGACAAAGACTTTCTGCTACAAGTCTGAATTTTGCATTGTACCAGGTCTGCTTAAATGACCTGATCATGGCATCTCTCCCTCTATGTCCCTGACCATGATACATCCATGCCATGGCAGACATCATGCTATCAGGCAGAACTGGTCTTCCATCCCTATAGACCCACACATGGTCTTTCTCTCTTGGTGCACATCCTGCTTTTACCCACTGCTTCATTTCCTCATCTCCTGCTTCTTCCTGCAACTGCCTCACTTCCTCCCAGGTACCCACTGTGTTAGTAAACATCAAGGTGCAAGAAATCACTTCCTTCTCCTTTGCTCTGTTTATTGAATTCTGATTAAGTGCACAATATTAAGCCATATCATTGGCATACTTGTTGCCAATGGCGATGTAATCGCCAGACTGACTGTGTGCAGCACACTTCACAACACCCAACTGCTTAGGCAGCGGTATCACCTCAGGCAATTTTCCAACCACTTCAGCATTCTTAATGGGAGTTCCACTTGATGTCAAAAATCCTCTCTGTAGCCATATTTGGTCAAAATCGTGTACCACACTGAATCCGTACTGGCTGTCAGTTATCACAGTCACTCTCACACTCTTTCCAATCTTGAATGCTCTAGTTAAAGCAACAAGTTCAGCTACTTGGGCTGATTTTACTCCTTTCTGGTAGGATGCTTTCATTACTGCTGCAACCGTGCATACTGCATATGCTGCACTCAACATTCCATCATCTGTTCTTAGGCAAGAACCATCTACAAACATCACAAAATCATTTTCTGACAACGGTATATCTTTTATGCCCATACGGACTTTGGTACAAAAGTCGAGTACATCCAGACAATCATGATCTGCCTCATCTCTGACTTCCACATTTTCAGCATCAGGCAGCAACGTTGACGGATTCACATTCAAACATCTCTTAAGGCTTACATTTGTTGCACGTATTATGACTTTCTCATACTTAGTCAGCCGACTATGTGTCATGTACTGAGTGCGACTCCTTGTTAAAAGAATTGCCACATCATGAGTTACAAACACGTTCACAGGATATCCCATCACAATTCCTTCACTCTGTTCCAAACTTCGACAAGTAGCAGCCACTGCTTTCAAGCACCCAGGTAAGGCTACAGCCCCTGGGTCTAGCATTGATGAAAAGTATGCAATTGGTCTCCCCAGTTTTCCATGCTTCTGTATTAGAACAGAAAGTGCACATCCATTTCTCTCACTGCAATACAACTCAAATTCCTTTTCATAATCAGGCATACCTAGTGCAGGTGCTTCACACAACCCATCTCTCAATCGCTTAAAAGCTGCCAGTTCTTCTTTGTTTAAATCAATAGGATCTCTCACATCACTTCTTGTCAAGCGTACCAAAGGCTTTGCAATCAGGTAGAAATTGCTAATCCACTGGTGACAATATCCAACCATTCCAAGAAACATTCTCACCTCTCTTTGCGTCATGGGGGTCTCATTTTTTTTATGATCCTGATTCTATCTATTGTTATTTTCCTCAGTCCCTTTTCGATATTATGGCCTAAATAATGTACTTCTTTTTTGCAAAATTGCAATTTTGATGGTGACACTTTAAGTCCTCCATCTGCTAGATGATTCAGCAAGGCTATAGTGTCCATTACACAAGCTTCGCGTGTCTTCGACGCCACAAGAAGGTCGTCGATATATTGCACTAACACTGAATTCTCAGGCATCTCTAGACTTTCTAAGGATTTCTTCAGTATCTGATTAAAGATCGAGGGGCTTTCTGTATACCCCTGTGGAATTCGGCACCAAGCCAAAATACGCTGGCCAAAACGAAACGCAAAAATTTGCTGGCTGTCATGGTGCAATTGAATGGAAAATAAAGCATGGCATAGATCAATTACAGTATACATTCTGCATCATGGGGAATCTGATACAAAATCACAGATGGATTTGGTACAATAGAACAACATGATACAACAATTTTGTTTATCTTTCTCAAATCTTGCACTATTCTGAACTTTTCATTAGGCTTTTTAAGTGCCATGATCGGGGAATTACATGGACTACTCATTATCTCTCTCAAAATGCCTTGTTTTATCATTTTCTCATTTACTGGAGTAATTCCTTCAACTATTTCAGGTGTCAGTTTATATTGAGGGACATTTGGATAGTTTACTCCTTCTTTTACCGTTATTTTTACTGGGTCCACATTTCTCATTAGTCCCACATCTTCTCCCCTGAAATCCCAGACTTCTGCCTTTACAGTCTGTTTCAATTCTCGGGGTAATTCATCAGGGTTAAATACAGCACAGGCTTCAGTAATCTCAGTTTCTCTGTTTGCCATAGTCATCTTATACAGCACATCTTCATCAGGGGTCTCAAATGCTATACCATCTGGGGTACAGAAAATGGTGCAATTCATTTTGCACAGCAAATCCCTACCTAATAAATTTACAGGACTTGTGTCGCACACGACAAAGCGGTGCATTTCAGAGAACTTTCCTATGCTAACTTTCACTGGTTCTGTAAGATGAGTCTTAATCTGTCTGTTGGATACACCAACTACTTGGATTGTTTCATCAGAGAGAGGAAGATTCTTAACATCAGCTGACCTAACAGTTGACCGAGTAGCACCAGTATCGACTAAGAAAGTAATGTTTTCATCATTTATTTTCCCATCCACAAATGGGCCTGTCTGGTCTACTTCTAGAGTTGTGCCAAGTACGCACTCTTCTTCCTCCCTTCGGCACCATCAATACCCTTCCTCTGAAACGCTCGCATCGCGTTGTAGACAATACTGCGAAACAGCGCTAGCACGCCGCAGCTTAGTTACCTGTTCTTCGTTGTAGAATCCTGTCTCGTTACTGTATTTCTGTGAATTTTTGCTTTGTGGAAAAGGCGGTTTTGGCACCTGATTCTGTTGGGAAACAACCTGCTGCTGTCGCTGCGGCTGACCACTCACCTCATTCTGCACCTGTGGATTCAATGATGCATTTTCATTATTAGTACTTGGGGGAAATTTACACTCGGATTTCAAATGCCCTACCCTACCGCAATTTTAACATGGGAATTTCTTTTTGGCATCTTCTATGTTAAAATTTACCTTACCTTTCCCAGGAGTGAATTTTCTGGGGCCTGTATTATTCGATTGTTCCGCTAACTGGGCTTCCTGTCTTTCTGCCACTTTTACTTGTGCCCACATAGCCTTCTCTTTTAATTTAAGCTGTTTTGCTTCAATCTCATCACTTAAATATTTTGCGTGTCTCAATACTTCATCTATTTTCTTATTTTGCCAATCTACAGTATGTTGCTTAATCATTTCAGTAATTTCTGGACGTAAACCATATACAAATCTGTATACAAAATGACTCAAATCTTTTTCACTCAAATTTTCATCACCGCTAAACTGTTTAAAGGCCAAAATTAATCTATCATAATAAGCATGTACCGATTCCTTACTTTCCTGGGGAGTTCTGTCAATTTTTACCCAATCAGTTTCTTTGGGAGGTACTTTATTCTTCAAAAAGGCAATAACCTATTCATATTTCTTCATTACCTCAGGGTCTGGGGCTTCTGTCTTTGGATCCCTAGGGTATTCTTGTGTGGGCCAATTCATCATTAGCTTGCACTCTATCCATAAATCTGTTGGTACTATTATGTCAAATAGGCTATTCAGATCAATCCATAATACTTTAGATAACTTCACAAATCTGTCCACTTGCCTATACCACTCGACAGGCTTTTCGCGTAGTCGAGGGAAATCATTTGTAAATGACAAAATATCTTGTCTAGTCCATGGAACATGTACATATCCTCCTCCTGGAATTTCTCTCATGGGGCATTCTGTTACTACCTTTTCCTTTTCTCTAACAGGGAAAGCTGTAAAAGTCTTATCTGAGGTATCATCTCGTTTTCGATACCATCTGCTTCTCCATTTATCCACATCTCCCCATTTTCTCAGCAAGATAATTATTTCCTTAATCTGACTTATTCGTCCTGTGGTATTCAAGTTTTCAATATCTTTTTCAGTAAAATCTATTCGATATGGTTTCTGTAGGGCCTTTACCTTTTCAATATCTATACCCATTTCATTTGCTACTTCTTCTAACCTTTCATGCAGATTTTTTGCTCTCCATATTACACTTTTGCACAAAAACAATAACTTCTCATCCTGGTAAGTTTTCAACTTTTCTGTGGGGATAGTACCTACTATTAATTCTTCCAGTACCATTCGTAGTTTGGCCACATCGATTGATTAGGATTCTTTGTCTTTTCTCTGCAAGCTTCTCAACCATTCGCTCATTTCTTCTGATGATGGTCCTACTGGTTTCTCTACATCACTTCGTTCTGGGTCCCTTTGTGTCTCTAATACTGTTTCCATTGTCATTGTATGTCTTTCTGCTACATTTGAACTTATAAATGGGTTATTCGAAACATTTGGCCCAATTGTACTTATTGTCTGTCAGCATGGATTTTCATGCTCTGGCTTCTCAATCTGTTTATTACTGTTATAAGGAACTGTTAAACAATGTTCACTATCTTTCTGTTTATCAAAAATAGGCATCACAGGGCCTATAGTCACTGGAACAGTTACAGCTTCTAAATTTTTGGTCAATTCTCTTATCTTTTCAGTTAATTCTAAAGTTGTTTTTGCTAATTCTGCCGAATTTTCACCACTCGTTTCATCATCTGAATTTCTTTCTATCTCTCTCATGGAATTATTTTCCCCTAATTCTTGGGGAACTGGTTCAGTCTTAATGATTCGCAAAGTCTCTCTCATTGGGGCACTTGGTGTCAACATTTCAGATTCTGGTTGATACGGAGATGGATTTTTATAAAACATGTCACCAAGAACATCATCCTCCGATTCATTCACTCCATATCCTCTTGATTCTATATTATGTCTCTTTTCAGTACATTTCTTCCCTCCAATTTCTTCAACATTTCTTACAGGAAACAATCCATCAGTCATACTTGCATTCCGCCACCTTCTCATTCTTTCATCATGAGTGTCATGTCCGTATCTACCAAACAGGTATCTATACCTTCCGCCACTATTCTGTCTTTCTCTGTCATGCATCTCATCTTCCCATTCTGTCAATGCTTCAAATTGTGATGGTCTGGGTCTTGGTTCTAGATTCATAATTTTCTCTCTCAAATTTCTCAAAACCGCTAGACTAAATGAACCATGCTCTGGAAATTCCAAAACTCCATTTTTCTTGGTATACTTCACCCAGTTATCCAACCAAATACAAGTATGATATCCGTATTTCGCAACCATGAAGGATGCGGGGGTCTTCGGTGGGGAAAGCAACTGTCCTTCCCTAGTCACAATCGGTTTGTCCTTTTTAAACCATTTCTTAATTTTCCCAAACCAGGACTTTTTCTCCTTTTCAGGTGGATCGTAATACATCATTTTTTGTCTATCGTGTATCGCTAGTCTTTTCCTTATGACTGTTCTGTTATTTTAACCAATCATAGCGCGACTCACACTAACGCACCAATCCGGAGCGTCTACGTCACTTCTGCAATTCTCCAATCCCAGCGCGACTCACACTAACGCAACAATCCGGAACGTCTACGTCACCCTGTAATTCTCCACTCCTAGCGCGGCGTACACTAACGCACCAATCAAGAGCGTCTACGTCTCTAGCTGACTGGCCAATCCCAGCACGGTCTTTCTGTCGTCAGCAGCCTCTGCCGCAGCTCCTGCTCATGTTGACCCCTCCTTTACAAAATTCTCTTGGTAAGCTTTTTACGTTCTTCCAATTCACAAATCTGTTAGGAACAACATAAAAACGCCACCATTGTCGGCTTCGCTAACCAAAGAATAGTTAATGACCTCTCTCACAAGAATTTCGTCTTTCCCGAGAGCAGCGCTTACCTCTGCCCTACTACAGAATCGTTACTTCCATTGATAAAGTAGCACATCCCTCTACCTTACCCTTCTAGCAAGCATTAGCTAACCGTTTCTCCAGAATCAAGACACCTAGTTGGAGACCCAATGCTCCTGAAAAATAAAACCAGAGTTTCACAATTAACCCGAATGCCTTTCCATTAACGCACTTTCACAAGGGAAAAATGTAGTTCATTAACACAGAATTCTGTCTTTCCCGAGAACAGCGAACAGTCTGTCCAACTACAGAATTATGACACTCGTTAATAAAATAGCACTTCCCTCCACTTTATCCTTCTAGCAAGCTTAGGGAACGCCCATTACCTTTCCAGTGATAAGCGTTATCAGAGCTCCTTCTGGACTCCTGGTACCTAAGACCAAAATTTCACAGGTGACCTTCGCTACCATACACTTCGTTCATACAGGAAATATTTATAATTCCAACACACGGCGATGTTACCGAACTGAACTCAGACAATGCGTTCTGCAACTTCACTTGTTACACGTTTCCCCTGTGTACCTACAGGGCAACAACAATTCTGTCTTTCCCGAGAGCAGCGCTTACCTCTGCTCTACTACGGAACCGTTACAAACTTCCGACTTCCTACATCCCAGAAGCCGTGCCAACAAGATAGAACTCAACGCGACTCAACATAGAGTGTTAATACATAAACCAATACTTTCCAATAATCAATAAGCTATTTACAAGCAATAATCACCAAAACAATAAAAACCATAACTCTGCTACCAGAAAAACTGTTGGAGCGCGGAAACCTGGGTATCAGGAATCTAATCAAAACCCCGTACCTCATATCCTCCCTTCATCACAGGCCTAATATCACATTAACACATTCATTCTTTCAATCAGTGGTGGGGCCCATATCACCAACATTCACACTTCTGGCCTGCACTTACAGGAGAAATAATTGTTCCAAGCACTGACATGAAAGGAATACCTTATAACCTATAGGAAGAAATTATTTACACATCTGTACATTAGACCTTAGATCTACACATCATAAACCTGAAACCTTTTAAGATACTCCTCCCACGTAATCGATGAATCATTTAGTTGGATTGGTAAGGTAATTTACTCCGGCTAAACACACATGAAATCCTGATCTATCCTGTCTTAATAAATGACCAAAACACATTTGTTTGTTAATCAATATTTTGTTTATCTAAATAATGCAAGAATTTTAGTTCCATCTGGTAAATTTATTAATCATTGCGCAAATCACAAAACACCATATTTACCTATTCTGGCAATCGGTCGTCCTCAAGTCATCAAATTTATTCGTCAGCACGCTACAGTCCCAAAGGTCAAGTCAGAGACCAGAGACGTGCAAGTGTCGATCAGTGCCCATAGATCTCGGAAGTCTTTAGTTCATCAAGAATTTGGGCAGCAATTCAGTCTGTCAAATATTCAGGAATCGCAGCTGTCGCGTAACGTCACCGTCGTCTCTGTCAGAAAAAGAAAATATAAGGAAACATCCAAGAGGAGCAGCCCTCTCTATTCTACCGTCATTTATATAATAGAAATAAGGTCTAAAAGATACAATATAGAGAATTTGTGCTCATGCCATTGGTCGGTTGGGGTCGTCCGATGAGGTTTCTCATAGTTCATGATGTCATATCGTCAGGCATGATCCATCCGGTTTTATAAAAGTCTATTGTCAAAACTCTTGGTAGGCATCCCATCGTGCCCTTGGTTGTGTACATCGAGTCTGGGGTCATGTTGAGGCCACTGGTACGTGTGGTTGGCGCATGCGCACTTCACCCGAAACCTCGTGGAATGGTGGCCATCACGTCGAGTCAGTCAGGCGGCCATCTTGATTTTAGGCCCAAAGGACAACTTAAGCGAAACAAACACAAAAAGTAATTAAAACATAGAAATAACTAATAAATTGTTAAACCCTCACTAATTCCCCTATATGCTTGTCATTATCTAGCATATTGCGACATTTAAAGCGTTCATACTCACCCATTGATGTCATCTGGTGCAACATACAATAACATCACAAAAGCAACATATATCATGCAATATTCTATTTTCTAACGTTATTATGCGTACATATGTTAATAATAACAATTATTTAGCCATGCAAAATGCAAATTCCACATGTGTTTCATACATTAGTAATTGTTGATTAGATTTCACACAAACACATTAATAATATTATAATTAATAGATTATTCTAATTAGTATAAACATGTAGAATAGGGGGGTATACAAAATTGTGTACTACCCGCTCCATCAACAGGGCAAACTAGACCACTTCCCAAGGGAGGTGGCACCCTCGGAGGTGGAACCAAGTGTCCCAGCAGTGCTGGATAGCACAGCCCTATAATTGGCAATTCCGTCCTCTTGAGAAGCGCTGGAGGGAAAGATTGGTGAGGTTCAATAGGGAGTATCCCTCCTATGACAGGATTTACGGAAATTTTGGAGACGGTCCCCATGGCAGAGGCCAGAATCTCAGAGGTGGAGGACGTAATGCATTGACTACAGAAGGAAGTATCACAGCTTGGCGTTGTGGCAAACAACCTACACTGGAGTGTGGAGGATGTGGAAAATCACGCTAGAAGAAATAACCTACACTTTGTGGGCCTTCCAGAAGGGTGTGAGGGTCCCAATACAGGGGTCTTCATGGTCAAATATTTTCGTGCCTCCTTTCTGCCAGAACAATTCTTCTCTTGCTTTATCATAGAGTGAGCCCACAGGGCACTGACTGCTAAATCACCTCCGGGCTACACCCCGTGTCCGGTGATACCCTGCTTTTTTAACTTTTTGGAAAGAGACATGATATTGTGGGAGGTCTGCCACCTGGGAGATAATCGATTTGAAAGCTCTAAATTCATAGTGTTTCCGGATTATCCGCAAGAGGTGCAGAAGCAACGGCGCACCTTTGATTTTGTCAAGGCTAAATCGCGAGTCCTCCGATTGAATACATGTTGTTGTTTCCTGTGAAGCTCATTGTTATATTCAAGGGTAAGACATTTTTCTTTCGCTCACCAGAGATGGCTTTGGGCTGGTTGGCAGAGTTTGAGGGATTGGAAATTCAAACGTTACAGCTTGAAGGGTCCTCAGAGATGAAAAATGACCCTCTAGCTTCAGACAGAATGCTACTCTACTGACAGAATATAAGCAATTAGCACAAGATGGAACCATGAAACAGATGATGGCCATGTTGCATCGTCTTTACAAAATATGAGACAAGGCTGGTAGGCTCCTGGTGTGGTTCAGCACAAGGGACCAGGAAGCTTGCTAGGTAACGACAATCCTTAGCACCACAGGGGTCATTTGCAACACTGACGCCCTTGTTGCTGGTGAATTCATCCACTACTATGAGGAGTTTTATAAAGCTAGATCGCTACAGTACCCAGATGGTATTGCACAGTATTCTGCCACAATACTCATGCCGGTGTTAGATGCTGAAGCACGTTACTCTTTGGAAGAAGAGCTTATGCTGGATGAAATACAAGCTGCTGTATCCAAAATGAGATCGGGGAAACCCCATGGCCCAATGAGATCCCTGCAGAATTTTATGAAAGGTATGCAAATATACTCGGCCCTTCCTGCTAAATGTGTTTATAGAAGCCCGAGGCTCAAGAGAGCTTCCCTCAGATCTGCGCAGCGGCTCTATTGTGGTTCTTCCCAAGAAAGAGAAAACCAGGGAAAGGTGTGATTCTTACTGCCCGATCTCCTTAATTATAGTTAAGACTAATCTACTGACCACCAACCTGGCCACCCGACTGCTTCAGGTAATCACCCCCGTGTAACAACGGGACCACTCAGGAATCATGCCCGGCAGGTCGACACTCCTTAAGCTGAGATGCACGCATAATTGGTTAAACACGGTACAAACACACTCTACACCCCATGTCTTTCTCTCCCTGGACGCTGAGAAAGTGTTTGATGAGGTCCATTGGTCCTTTCTTGAACAGACATTATTGAATTTCGGTTTTTGCCCCCACTTAAGAAAGTGTGGTGGTGCTTTGCAAGAGTATGGTCGCAATGGTACAGTTTAATGGGAGAACATCTGACAGGGAGATTAGGCAGGGGAGTCCCCTCCCCCACATTTATTTGTTCTAATGTTGGGATCCTTGGCTTGTGTGGTGTAGTTATACCTCAGAGTTGAAGGGTTCCGTAGATCCATTGTGGATGACCAGGACAAAAAATATTGTTGTATGCTGACGACATTCTCCTGCAAGCACAATCCTGTCGCTCATTCAACTGTTGGGAGAATACGGGGCACATTCAGGCTATAAGTAAAAAAGGGACAAATTAGTGCTGTATACCCGAAGATGTCTACCAGGCCCATTACAGTTGCCACAGGGGCTGAGGGTGGCCAAAGATGGTTTCCAATACTTAGGGATCTTTGTAACATTACAGATGGAACTCTGCATAGGTCACAATGTGTGGAGGGTGCTGACTGCTTTTCAGCTGGGATTGCAAGATGGAGGGACTTGCCTCTCACTCTGATGGGGAGGGCAGGCAGCCCTGTTTATAATGATTACACTCCCCAAGTTCCTCTACGTGTTACAGAATACTTACTTCCCAGTCCCCCAGAGGATGTTTGCCAAGATCAATGGAGAACTGAAGACCCTATTACGGGATGGTCTCCACCCAAGAACTTTGCTCAAAACACAACAGGATAACCAATACAATGGAGGGTACCCACTCCCGGATATTGATAGATACTACAGGGCAGCTCACTTAATAAATATAAATAATTGGATCTCTGCTCCTTTGTATCAGCCCATGTTTCACCTTGAGCGGGCTCTGTTGGAACACAGAACCCACCTACACCTACATTACCTTTACAGAGGGAGGGGCTCTCAGGAACTGCCACCACCGACAAAGGTTACATTGGCAGTATGGGATAAAGCCACAAAGGCTCTTGGTTGGGCTCATAAGATCACCATAGAATCACTCCTCTGGAAAGGGATCTGACTGTGGCAGCACACAAAACTGCAAGGCTTTGAAGAGTGGAAAACTATAGGTATCTCCAAAGTGGGTGACATCCTTGAACAGGGTGACATCATGACCTTTTTTTCTTGCCTACAGAGGGAACACCAAATACACAGGCACAATTTTTTAAGTATGTCCAATTTGGGCACGTATGGCGTGCCATAAGGATTGAAGGGGCAGAGCTACCCAAATATGCTCCGCTAAAGGAACGAATATTAATGGATGACCTGGTAGAGTAGCAAACTCCACCACATACAAAGCGATTAACAACAACATTCCAGATACCCTGGGTCAGTTGTGTGAGAGGTGACAACAGGATGTGGCCGAATTTGAAGACACAGTCTGGGAGGTGGCTTTGAGGCACCCATGCGAGGAAGCCATCAAATCAAGCCTACATTTCAAACAGTTCAAAATACTCCACAGGGTCGATTAGGACTGTACCCGCATACATTCGTACGTGACAGCGACACTCCAAGAACTTTCTGTTATTTTGGGGGTCTCACTTTGGTTTGAGCTGAGATTTGTCCTATTGAAGATCCAGTGAAGTAGATGTCACACATTTTCAGTTGCTCTCCAGCTTTGGTGGTGGCCAAGGAAGATGTTGCCAAGTACTGGAGAGCATCAGAGATACCCTCTGTGCAAGAATGGAAGCGAGGGATGGACCTTTACATGGCAGGAAAAAAACATGAAGTATAATAGTAGGAGTTGTCCCAGCAAGGTTTACAAAAAATGAGGATGGTAGACGGCCTATTATGGGTTGGAGTCCCTAGGGGGAGATCTTGGTGCGACACGGGCCAGACTTCCAGCCTGCTGTAATAGATACAAGGGTGGCCTACGAGTTTTACTGTGCTCTATTCTTCACATATGGTGCACTTGTCAAGTCAAGTCACAAAACTTATATAGCGCACTACATACCCATAGGGTTTCAAGGCGCTTAGGAAGGGGAGGAGGATTACCTTTCAAATATCCAGGTTTTAAGTTGCTTTCTGAATGCTAGGTGGTTCTGGGTGAGGCGAAGGTATGCGGGGAGAGAGTTCCATGTTTTAGCAGCCAGGTAAGAAAAGGATCTGCCTCCCATGGTGGTCTTGTTGATGCGAGGGATAGTGGCGAGGGCTTGGCTGGAAGAGCGTAGTTGGCGGGAGGGGGTGTAAAAGGACAGACGTGAGTTGAGGCATTCTGGTCCGATGTCGTAGAGTGATTTGTGTGCGTGGGTAAGCAGTCTGAAAGTGATCCTCTTATTGACGGGTAGCCAGTGGAGGTCTTTGAGGTGACCAGAGATGTGTTCGTTGCGTGGGATGTCTAATATGATTCTGGCTGAGGCGTTTTGGATTCGTTGGAGTTTCTTCTGGAGTTTTGCGGTAGTACCTGCGTAGAGGGTGTTTCCGTAGTCCAGTCGGCTCGTGACCAGAGCGTGGGTGACAGTTTTCCTTGTTTCGGTGGGGATCCAGCGAAATGTTTTTCTGAGCATGCGAAGAATGTTGAAGCAGGAAGAGGATACGGCGCTGACTTGTCTGTTCATTGAGAGTGAGGAATCCAGGATGACGCCTAGGTTCCGTGCGTGGTCCGTCGGGATGGGTGCTTTTCCGAGGGCTTCCGGCCACCAGGAGTCGTCCCATGAAGAGGGGGACGTACCTAGAATGAGTACTTCAGTTTTGTCTGAGTTCAGTTTCAGACGGCTGTGTTTCATCCATTCGGCAACTTCTTTCATTCCTTCGTGTAGGTTAGTTTTGGCGGTGCTGGGGTCATTGGTGAGAGAAAGGATAAGTTGGGTGTCATCCGCGTAAGAGATGATGTTGAGGTTGTGATGGCGTGCGATGGCCGCGAGGGGGCTCATGTATACGTTGAAGAGGGTGGGACTGAGTGAGGATCCTTGTGGTACGCCGCAGATGACTTCATAGGCCTCGGACTTGAATGGTGGAAGGCGGACTCTCTGGGTTCTTCCGGTGAGGAACGAGGTGATCCAATCAAGTGCTTTTCCTTGGATCCCGATGTTTCTGAGGCGCTGTAAAAGGGTGCTGTGGCAGACTGTGTCGAATGCTGCAGAGAGGTCAAGGAGGATGAGGGCGACTGTGTCTCCATTGTCCAGTAGAGTTCGAATGTCGTCTGTTGCTGCGATGAGGGCGGTCTCAGTGCTGTGTTTTGCTCGGAAGCCAGATTGTGAGGGGTCGAGGGATTTGTTGGCTTCGAGGAAGGCGGCGAGCTGGTTGTTGACAGCTTTCTCGATGACTTTGGCCGGAAATGGAAGAAGCGAGATGGGGCGGTAATTTTTGAGTTCGGTGAGGTCTGCTGTGGGTTTTTTCAGAAGGGCAGTGAGTTCAGCGTGTTTCCAGTCTTCTGGGAAGGTAGCGGAGTTGAAGGAGCAGTTGATGACGTCTCGGAGGTGCGGTGCTATGACGGAGTCTGCTTTGTTGAAGACGTGGTGAGGGCATGGGTCTGTGGGGGATCCTGAGTGGATGGAATTCATCAGGCGGATGGTGTCCTCAGTGGAGATTGGGTTCCAGGCGTTAAGGGTGTTCACGGGGGGAAGGTGTACAGCAGATGGTGGGGTGGGTTGGTTTCCGGGTTGGTTGTCAAAGCTGTTGTGGATGTCTGCAATCTTGTTGTGGAAAAATGAGGCTAGGGAGTCGCAGAGGGTTTGAGAGGGGGTGATGTCGTTGGAGTTGGCCGAGGGATTGGAGAATTCCTTGACGATGTTGAAAAGTTCCTTGCTGTTGTGGGCGTTGTTGTCAAGTCGATCCTTGAATGCTGTTTTCTTGGCTTTTCGGATTAGTTGGTGGTGAGTACGGGTGGCGTTTTTGAAGGCGTCCTTGGTGCTGGTGGTAGGGTCTTTTTTCCAGGCCTTTTCGAGGGAGCGGCAGAGTTTCTTGGATTTCTTAAGCTCATCGTTGAACCATGAGGCCTTCTTGTTGCCGGGTTTGTTTTGACGTTTTTTCAGTGGAGCTAAGGTATCAGCGGTGTTGGATAGCCATAGGGTGAGGTTGGCGGCGGCTTCGTTAACGTTAGAAGAGAGGGCTGGGGTGTTTTGAAGGAGTAATGCGGAGATTTGGTCCGTGGTGATTTTGTTCCAGTTTCTTTGCAGAGTTGGTTGGAGGTGGTTGGTGGGTTTGGGCTTGTTGTAGGTGAAGTGGACGCAGCTGTGGTCAGTCCAGATGAGATCCGTAGTGTGGCTGAAGGAGACATGATTGCTGGATGTGAAGATGGGGTCGAGTGTGTGACCTGCGATGTGGGTGGGGGAAGTGACCAGTTGTTTAAGTCCGAGGTTGGCGAGGTTGTCCACGAGGGTGGCGGTGTTGTGGTCGTTGATCTTTTCGAGGTGAAAGTTTAGGTCTCCCAGAAGGATGTATTCTTTGGAGGGGAGCGCGTGTGGGGTGATGAAGTCCGTGATGTCTTCACTGAATTTTGCGCGGGGTCCTGGTGGCCTGTAGAGGAGTGTGCCTCTGAGTGTGGTCTTGGGGTCGGTGTGGATCTGGAAGTGAAGGTGTTCGGAGTTGGCGAGGTTGGCGTCGGAGCTGGTTGAGATGCGGATGGATTTCTTATGGACGATGGCGATTCCTCCTCCTGTGTGGCTGGTACGGTCTTTGCGAGTGATCTTATAGTCTTCAGGGATGGCAATGGTGATGTCTGGTGCGGAGGAAGCGTTCATCCATGTTTCCGTAAGGAAGGCGATGTCCGGAGAAGTGGTGTCTAGTAGATTCCATAGGTCGATGGCGTGCCTGTGGACCGATCGGGTGTTGAGCAAGATGCATTGTAGGTGGTTGGGGTCGGGTATCTGTGGTGTGGTCGTAGTGGAGATGTTGTTGGTGCCGCTGAATTTGCAGGAGAAGCAGGAGAAAGGACCGTGAGTTTGTCCAGGGGCGGCTTGGACGCAGTTGGGGGCGCGACCGGGGTTAAGGGCTAGGAGGGAGGCGGCATCGTAGGTAATGCGGGGGGGCTGGGCAGCGCGAGGGGCAGGGGGTCTGGCGCTGGGCGCGGTCCAGGCGCGGACGGGCGTAGACGGGCTTACCTTTGGCGCACCTTCGGCGCGGGTTGGGCGCGGGCGCTGCGCGTGAACGCTGCGCGCGGGAACAACTGTCATATATGGATAGTGGAGGGGGAGGGGCGAGGGCGGCTCAGCTGGGAGGCGTGGCGGGCTCAAGGGAACAACAACAACAGTAACAGAGCCAAAATGGAGGGGAGGGCAGAGCAGGGCGCCGATAGCACACGATGTCAATTACACAATGCAGGAAAGTAATGGAGCGACCAAGCAAGCATCCGGTGAAGCAGTGACCAGGCGGTGGGAAATGATAATGATTCCTGGCGCTGTTTAAATAAATAATTAAATGCTCACACGCTCTAAAATCTTTTCGCTATGCAAATATAAAGTACCGCAACTCTGAAACGCTGAAACGCTATGGCGCTATTACAATCAATGAATCACTCAGCTTTGTAGCACAATACCGCCTTTCAGCAGCAAGCAGGCAGGGGAGCGACCACTCGAGGCAGGAGCAAGGAGTGGATCACGGAGCACAAAGGTCAGAGGGCGCTCTATATTGTTAGTGGGAGGGCGGCTCAGCTGGGAGGCGTGGCGGGCTCAAGGGAACAACAACAACAGTAACAGAGCCAAAATGGAGGGGAGGGCAGAGCAGGGCGCCGATAGCACACGATGTCAATTACACAATGCAGGAAAGTAATGGAGCGACCAAGCAAGCATCCGGTGAAGCAGTGACCAGGCGGTGGGAAATGATAATGATTCCTGGCGCTGTTTAAATAAATAATTAAATGCTCACACGCTCTAAAATCTTTTCGCTATGCAAATATAAAGTACCGCAACTCTGAAACGCTGAAACGCTATGGCGCTATTACAATCAATGAATCACTCAGCTTTGTAGCACAATACCGCCTTTCAGCAGCAAGCAGGCAGGGGAGCGACCACTCGAGGCAGGAGCAAGGAGTGGATCACGGAGCACAAAGGTCAGAGGGCGCTCTATATTGTTAGTGGGAGGGCGGCTCAGCTGGGAGGCGTGGCGGGCTCAAGGGAACAACAACAACAGTAACAGAGCCAAAATGGAGGGGAGGGCAGAGCAGGGCGCCGATAGCACACGATGTCAATTACACAATGCAGGAAAGTAATGGAGCGACCAAGCAAGCATCCGGTGAAGCAGTGACCAGGCGGTGGGAAATGATAATGATTCCTGGCGCTGTTTAAATAAATAATTAAATGCTCACACGCTCTAAAATCTTTTCGCTATGCAAATATAAAGTACCGCAACTCTGAAACGCTGAAACGCTATGGCGCTATTACAATCAATGAATCACTCAGCTTTGTAGCACAATACCGCCTTTCAGCAGCAAGCAGGCAGGGGAGCGACCACTCGAGGCAGGAGCAAGGAGTGGAAGTGTGCTAAGTATCTCAACATAATAATGTATATATTAATAAATATATTTTGACAATGATTAGCACACAAGAGAGTCTGTATGACTTTAAAAAGCACGCCTTTACCATGCAGCCATTACCACGCAGATGCCTTTACCATGCATGGTAAGTGTAATTAAGGTAAGTAAATCCAATTGATATCTATCTATCTATCTATCTATCTATCTATCTATCTATCTATCTATCTATCTATCTATCTATCTATCTATCTATCTATCTATCTATCTATCTATAATCTGATATTGCATTTTTTTGGGGGGGGGGTAAATAATGTACTATTCATACCATTTATTCCTAATCTTCCTCTACCACTACTCTCCCATAAATTCTGAAATTACCATTACATCCTTTTACCACTGCCAACCACTTAATCCTAAAATTACACTTACCTTTACCACTAACAACAACTTAATCCTAAAATTACTCTCATCACATTTTACCACTACCCACCTCTAAATCCTAAAATTACCCTAACCTTCCTTTACCACTACCCTCCCAAACCCTTACATTTAGCCTTACTGTTATTTGTAAAGGCATGCGTGGTAAAGGCATATGTGTAGTAAAGGCATATGTGATAAAGGCTGCGTGGTAAAGACATTGTATTGTAAAGGCTGTGTGATAAAGGCTGTTTCCTCACAGGAGACTGCTCTCATGGTAGAGAGGAAGAAAGGTGTGATGCTCAGGGGACAGTGTAGGGCAGAGGATGAAAGGGGTGTTACACAGTGAATTTCTAGAATGAGGATGTGTCATTGTTGAGAATTCCATGCACAATTCAGTCTTCAGTCCCTAAATGCAAAAAAGACAGTGGGGGATATTCTCAAGAACGTATGATAATTCTCGCAAAATAAGCTTAACGCAACTTTGCACATCGCAGTCTATCGTGGGAAAATAACGCTGTGTTAACGTTGTATTCTCAACCCTGCCGCACCATGCGATAGTCTCACGATAACGCGCCAAATGACCGCGTTAAAATGAATGCGATGCCGAAAAAACGCAAAATAAGAACGCGAAAAAAGTTGTGATGTGGCCAATCTTGATACAAAAATCAGCGATAACCAGCGACAGGCCTGCAATTCCCATGCGTCATGAGGGAAAATGCACTATAAAAGCAACAAAAAAACCACACCCAAACCAAAAGAAACTGCGTAGCACCATGGATGCACCCGGACCGAGTGCAGAGGACCACCCAGGAACCCAGTGGCCGGGGAATGGCAAGGAGAAGAGGAAGAGGAAGATGGGGTTCAGTCCGCATGAAAACCGAATTATCGTCACGGAGGTGATAGAACACTACCAACAACTGTTCATCACCTCCACTGTGTCATTGGCAACACGAACAGAAATATGGCAGTCGATCGTGAACAAAGTGAATGCAGTCGGAGTGTCGAGGAGGTCAATGAAGTAGGTCAAGAGGCACTGGCATGATGTGAATAGCCAAACCAAGCAGAAACTCGCTGCCAACCGGAAGGCAGCAACAGCGACTGGAGGTGGGAGTCCTGCGCCACAGGAGGACCTGGATGAGCTGGAGGAAATGGTGGCCACAGTCATCAGTGTGGAGACGGTGGCAGGAGTTGGGGATCCGGACACAGCTCGATATCACCTGACCCAACAGCAACAGGGTGAGTAACGACCAGGGACTGGGAGAACAGGGGGAGATGGGCACAATGTCACACATGCACAATTAAGTGTAGCACACTGCACACCCACAATGATTGTGGAACATGTCCCTGATACCGTTGGCACACTGCAGCACACATAGAAACACCAAGTAGGCCCCCGACCACTATGTGTACAAAGGGGCCCCCCTCCCTATCACCAATCTCACAACCTACCCATGCACATGTGCTGAATCCAGCAAAGCAGCGGCTCCGTGAGCCACACTGACAATGCAAGTGACACTGCATGACCAATAGCATGGCTGCAGTCAAAATACATGACATGGTGCACGACACAACACTGAGGTGGCCCAGTTTGAGTTTGGATCACATCCTCAAAGGAGCGGGTCACACTCTGACACATCCACGTGCACATACAACCCCTGACGTCAACAACATATCTGCAGACAAACAATGCACAAGAGTACAAAAACCGTCCAAGAGCACAAATAACCCAAGTCACCAACATCTTAGCACCGTAAAAGCACACAAGTTAAAGGCACACCGCCTCAAAGAGATAAGTGGCCGCTAAATCAGAGCTGCAGGGGCGAGTCTCCCACAATGCAGCACACACACATAGCAATCACAGCACATCAACATTGACGACGATGTGGTACAAAGTGCAACACTTTCACCACAGAACAGAGGACACAACTGATGCCGCTTGTGCGTAGAAACTAGCAAATCACATCGGGCATAGCAGGAAACTGTGAGATGATAATGTACGAGTACAGCCTCACATCCGTCAAGTAGTCAAAATGTCCACTGTCTCCCATCAAATAGCCAGCTCCTACAAAACAGTCACAATGTACATTGTCCAACATGTACAATGCGTCGACATACATGGAACACATATAGCGGCCGCTGCGCAGCCGCACAGCGGGCGCGCCGCTGGCAAGCCCGTCTGCGCCCATCCACGCCTGGACTGCGCCCAGCGCCACAACCCCTGGCCCCCACACCAGCCATGAAGACCGCCTCCGCTACGACGCCAGCACCCTCGTCGCTCTCAACCCAGGAAGGACCCACACCTCCTGCAAGGCCGCCCCGAAGCGCACCCATGGTCCCTTCGCCTGCCAGAACTGCAGCTTCTCGTGCCTCGAAGCCGCCGAGACCCCCGCCACGACGGAACTCAACCAGCTCAGATACATCCTGATCAACACTCGCTCCGCATGCAAACACGCCGTCGAGCTCTGGGACCTACTCGACACCGCATCCCCGGACGTTGCCTTCCTGACCGAGACCTAGATGAATGAAGCCTCCTCTCCGGACATCACCATAGCCATCCCCGACGGGTACAAGATCACCCGCAGATACCGCACCAACGGAGCCAGAGGAGGAATCGCCATCATCCGCAAGAACACCATCAGGGTCTCTACAAACACCAATGACACTCTCAGCACCGCCGAATACATGCATTTCCAGATCCACACGGACCCCAAGACCACCCTAAGAAGCACCCTCATCTACAAACCACCCGGACCTCGATAACAATTCTGCGACTCCATCGCCGACCTCATCAGCACGCACGCACTGACCTCCACCGACTACATCCTCCTCGGAGACCTGAACTATCATCTGGAGAACAACAACGACAACAACTCCTCCACCCTGATCGACAACCTCACCAACCTCAGACTAAAACAGCTCGTCATGACACCGACCGACATCGCCGGTCACACACTTGATGCCATCTTCTCCTCAAGCCCTCACGTCACCTTCAGCCACGCCTCCGAACTCACCTGGACAGACCACCATTGCATCCACTTCACCTTCCGCAAACCCCTCACACACCACCGCCCCCTACAGATCCCCCGCCACTGCTGGAGCAAAGTCACTGAAGATCAACTACAGACAAACCTCGCACTCAACCCACCGACCAACCCCACCAACCCTGATGATGGTGCATGCACTCTCAGACACTGGATGGACGACTGCGCCAACACCTTAGCCCCGCTGAAAAAGCCAACCAACAGAGACACCAGCAAGAGAGCCAGCTGGTTCACCCCGTAACTCCTAGCATCAAAGTGCACCTGCTGGAAATTGGAGAACAAATGGCACAGCGACAAGACGCCGGACAGCCGGGCTGCCCACAAAGACGCCATTCGCAAACACCACCACCTCATCAGGACCGCCAAAAGGACCTCCTTCAAAGACCACCTTGACAACAGCGCACACAACAGCAAGGAGCTCTTCAACATCGTGAAGGAACTCTCCAACCCCAGCTCCAGCGCCAACGACATCCCGCCATCGCAAGCCCTGTGTGACTCCCTCGCCACCTTCTTTCACCGCAAGATCACCGACATCCATGACAGCTTCAACCCCCGGACAACCCCTACAGGCCTCGACATGCCAGACCCACTGCACCCCATCAACCACGACTCCCTGACAACCTGGGCCAACGTGAGCATCGAGGACACAATCAAGACCATGGGCACTATCCACTCCGGCTCCCCGTCTGACCCTCTCCCACACCACATCTTCAACAAAGCCGGCAGCTCCATCGCACCCCACCTGCGCAGCATCATCGACCTCTCCTTCGAGACCGCTACCTTCCCTGAGAGCTGGAAGCACGCAGAGATCAACGCTCTACTGAAGAAACCCAAGGCGGATCCGAGCGACCTCAAGAACTTCCGATCCATCTCCCTGCTTCCGTTCCCAGCAAAGGTCATCGAGTAGATAGTTAACACCCAGCTCACCCGTCACCTCGAAGACAACAGCATCCTGGACCCATCCCAACCAGGATTCCGCAGCAACCACAGCACCGAGACCGCCCTCATTGCCGCCACAGACGACATCAGGATCTTGCTAGACAACAGCGAGACGGCGGCCCTCATCCTCCTGGACCTCTCCGCCGCCTTCGACACTGTCTGCCACCGCACACTATGCACGCGCCTACACGACACAGGGATCCGAGACAAGGCCTTGGACTGGACCACCTCCTTCCTCTCCGGCAGAACTCAGAGAGTCTGCCTCCCCCCGTTCTGGTCCGAAGCCTCCGAGATCATCTGCGGCGTCCCACAGGGATCCTCCATCAGCCCGACGCTGTTCAACGTCTACAAGGCACCACTCGCACGCATCGCCTAACAGCACGACCTCAACATAATCTCCTACCCCGATGACACGCAGATGATCCTCTCCCTCACCAAGGACCCCCCCACCGCCAAATACAACCTCCACCAGGGAATGAAGGTTGTCGCCGACTGGATGAAGGAAAGCCAACTTAAACTGAACTCAGACAAGACGGAGATCCTCATCCTCGGGCCCAACCCCTCAGCATGGGACGACTACTGGTGGACCGCATCACTGGGGACACCCCCGGCTCCTACCAACCACGCATGCAACCTGGGAGTCATCCTCGACTCAAAACTCACCATGACCAAACAAGTCAACGCAGTCTCCTCTACCTGCTTCAACACCCTCCGTATGCTCCGCAAAATCTACAGATGGATCCCGACAGACACGAGGAAAACAGTCACCCAGGTCCTAGTCAGCAGCCGACTAGACTACGGAAATGCCCTCTACACCGGAGCCCCGTCCAAGCTCATCAACAGACTGCAAAGTATCCAGAACGCCTCTGCACGCCTGATCCTCGATGTCCCACGCCGCGACCACATCACCCCCCACCTGAGGAACCTGCACTGGCTCCCCGTCAACAGAAGAATCTCCTTCAAGCTCCTGATCCACGCACACAAGGCACTCCACAAAACCGGCCCAGCCTATCTCAACAGTCGACTCTCCTTCTACGTACCCAACAGGAAACTCCGCTCCGCTGACCATGCCCTGGCCACGGCCCCGCGCATCCGTAGAACCACCTCCGGAGGCAGATCCTTCTCCCACCGCGCCGCCAAGACCTGGAACACCCTCCCCCTCAACCTACGACAAACCGAAGACCTGCTGACTTTCAGGAGACGACTGAAGACCTGGCTTTTCGACCAGTAGCAGCAGCACCCCCCCCCCCCCAGTGCCTTGAAACTCTTACGTGTAAGTATTGCGCTTTACAAATTAACTGATTGATTGATTGATTGATTGATTGATTGATTGATTGAACACACTGTCAACCTGCACCTCCCCTTTACATTGCAGAGGGACAATCAACACCTCCTGCAGAGCAGACCAGACATCTCTTCAGTGATGATGATGAGGACCCCTTGGCCATCTGCTCCGACACCCTCCAACGGCTCGTAGATAGCTTCCGCACCCCACCTCCAGGAGCAGGACAGCCCAGCTGCATCGAGGTGACCCCACCCCCTGCACAGCCCACACAGCAGGAAGCACCCACAACCACAGCTGGCTCCCAGCACCTCACGGAAAACACATGGCATTCCAACGCCGTGTGTTAGACTGTCAGAGGGGGCTGGCTGAATAGGTGGGTTTCGACCTCATGGCAGCCAAACTTGATGCCATAGGTGGATGTATGAGTCTCATCAGGGACCACTTACAGTCCCTAACGGACACCCACAGTCCGTTTCATGCTCTACAACACTCCTTGGCTGACCTCGCTGGAGACATTACTTAGATACAAGAACTGTCTAGTCAGACAGGCTCCAGCGATGTCAGCCGGGGGTTGGGACACATATGGAGGACAAGGGAGAACATGGAGCGGATGCAGGCTAGAAGGATGGCTGCCATGGATGTACACCAGCGAGATGTAGCTGGGATCTTCCAAGCCCTGCAGAACCTCATCTTGCCATTGCTGCCACAGAGCCTGTCCCAGATGACTGCTGCAGGAACTTCGACACACACACACCTCCACCCCTGATGTGTCAGTGGCACACAGTGAGGCAGCCATACCACCTCCGCCCCCTGATGTGCCAGTGGCACACAGTGAGGCAGACATACCACCTCCGCCCCTGATGTGCCAGTGGCACACAGTGATGCAGCCATAACACCACCACACACACCTGACACAGAAGACATATCAGAGGACTAAGATGTGGATGGTAATGACTCTGTGCGAAAGGAGGTTGCAGCATTCATCCCCGCCATATGGCCTGTTCCTGCTTGGTTCAGCCCTCTGCATCATGCCCTGGAACAATGCCTTCCACTGTCCCCCGAAACACTCTGCGACATTCACCTGGACCCTGACATGGACTGCCATATCTGCTCTGGTTACCAATGACACAACAATCAGGCTGCAGACTGAACTCTTCCTCTTCCAATTAACTTATCATTCCCCAAAGGACTCTGGATGGCCCTCCACTGGTCAACCATGTAATGTGTGGTTTGCATGGCCATGTACTGCTCCAGCTCCGACACACCACAGAATGTGAATAAAACATTCCAAATCACACAGATGTGTCATGTCTATGTTCAATCAAGTATAAAAGTATGGATGAATGTAGGGACATTGATTGCACAAAATGGGACACCCTGGAAAATGACATCAATGCTCATGTTTGACCCTGACCCACTTGGCCAATTAGATGACTTTGAAGATGTGAACTAGCTGTGGCCTCATTGCTCATGAACAACAATCTCGCAACCCCCCAACGTAGCCCAACGTCCATGTATTATATAGGGCTGTGTGTAAAAATGTCAAATTCGGTAGCAGGCCAAAAGTAGTGTCCCCCATCACATGTGACAACAGAACATCTCTTCGCATACCCACTCACACTCAACTGTGTGGACACAGCCTGTTTTGATGGACCACATTGATCCACATGGCAAGAAGTTGGACATCATACTCACATTGCTGAAGACACGTAAGAGCACAGGTCTATGATCAACTATCTCAAACACAATGTCTGACTCACAGAGTTGAAGCTGGCAATAGGGATTCAACCCTAAGTGAAATGCGTCAGTCAGTCCCTCCCTTTGTACGGACAATACTCATTGAGGCACACGATTTGTCATTCTAATCAACACTCATCACAGTTGAACACTAGTGAAGTTGGGTAGACTTTATTAGCATGTGCGTGTCAGTATGGGCAAGACAAGGACCACAACATGCAGTATGGGCAAGACAAGGGCCACAACATGCAGACCAATGCTCCAGACACTAACAGGCAGCATAGGAACATGTAGAGGTGCAAGAAATGGGGAGGCAATAATTAACAACAATCATTGCAGATGGCAACGGTCTCAGTCCACCTTGCCTTGCTGGACGAGTCATGTGATGTTTGACGTATGCTCATTGCCCCGTGTCAGGGGACACGACTCACAGCCCATGGGATCTGCATAGTGCTGTACCACCGGACTGCGCTGACTGTCTGCTCTGCTGACAGTGAGCAGGTGGAAGTGTCCAACAAGGTCACATGTAGTACTAAATTGCCATGTGTGTACTCTCCCTCCAGCTGTATGTCATGTTTAGGAACGTTCCCAAGCAACGCTATGCAGCTCCGCCCATGGGACTGACTCACCTTGCACCGGGCTGTGTCAACGTGGGTAGGTGCACGCACATGCATTCTGAGTCCAGGCGAATGCAGCCATGTCCAGTGTTGTGGTGGGATATGTGACCATTTCTCCAAGAAACAACAAGGTGTTGGGATCTGTGCTCTGGGTTACAATCAGTTGTGGCTGCAGGAATGTAGTTACTCGTCCTTGATTGAGAGTGTAGCTTCCTGGGCAATCAGTTTCAAGAGTATGTCATTGTCGAGTTCAACGAACACGAGGGTGAGCCAATCCATTAACAGATCCAGACAGGTGTAGTCTGTCCATGCCGTTTCACCAATCTGCAACACAGACCGTTAGGGGAGCGCCTCAATGTGGTCACTGCACACGAGTACTTGTTCAATCTCCCATGCCCAACTGCCAGCACATACGCCAAATATCAAGGCATCCCATGCATGGGTATCACGGTTACACTCCTGATAGTGGGCCAAAGGGGGCTCACACACAGATCATAATCCAGTTCAGCTACAGTTGTGTTGGATAGGCAGACATCCATGGGCCACACGAATGTGCATGATCGACAGGGGAACCAGGGCTGGACGCAGGTGACGTACACAAGACGGAAGCTCAGACGGTAACTGATGTGCAACACTGCCAGTGCCCCCAACAAATGCAGCATACATGCACGGTACAGTTCCATGTGACAGGGGCTGTGCATGTGCCCGGGATGTCCTGCCATTGAGTTGGTGGCTCTCGTAGTACCGGCACTCTTCTGACCTGCGGCAGTTATGTGGATGACATGCCACAGCTCGGAGAAATGAGTCGTATGTGTGTGCAACTTTTGGAAGTATGGGTTGTTGTATACGTAAGTGTCAAGGGCATCCCAAGTACCTCAAGCAAGGACTTCTGTGTGTGGGGTGTGGATACGTTGGTCTTTCATTAGCGTTCTGTGTGGTGTGGGAGTCGTCATCATCTGCAATGGTATCTCTCTCAGGGGGTGCCAGCCGCATGCTAGACCAAGGTCGGAGGTGCAGATGTCCTTCCGCCTTATGTATTGAGACAAAGGAGCTTTCATCCCTAATGTTAGTCTGACTACTGCATGTATTCTGGAAATGTGATGTGGTTTTCGTGCTGCAATTGAGACTAGGCCTTAGGCTCATGGTGAACCAATAGCGAGACACACACAACAGTTGGAATGTATGAGCCAACAGCCAGAGCGGCCTTGTGCTCCTTGTACAATATCTCTCCCTCTCTCTCTTTCTCTATCTCTCTCTTTCTCTCTCTGTCCCTCTCCCTCTCTCCCTCTCTCTCCCTCACTCTCTCTTCCTCTCTCTCTCTCTCTCTCTCTCTCTCACTCTCTCTATTCCTCGCTCTCTCTCACTCTCTCTCTCTTTCCCCTTTTCCATCTCTCTCTCTCTCTCTCTCTCTCTCTCTTTCTCTCTCTCTCTGTTCTTTGATGAGCGTATGACACACCTTCTTATCTTGAATTTTGTCTTGCAGGCTGTGACTTACAGATTGTCCAGGGAAGACCTGCCATGACTCTTCCAAATAGTTGTTTTGAGTTAAATTTGGAATAAATATTTTGTGACTTGTTGTAATTGTGCAACATCCGGCGAATTATTTTGTTCATGATTTTGTAAAGTTGATGTAAAATATCTTTGTCCGGGGAGGGTGGGGGGGGGGTGCCCGGGGTAGAGCCCCGGGGGGGATTCCTGGGGGTGGTGGCGGTGGGTGTTGTTGTCCTCTTGGGGCTCCAAGCTGCCTGATCAGTAGCTCCATGGCATCTGTTGTTCTTCAGGTGTGGCTCTGGCCTAGGCTTTCATTTATGGGGCAGGTTGTCGTCCGACTTAACACCAGGTAAGAACAGGTGTTAAATCTCTGCTACTAAAATGCCTTATCGCATGTTTTGTGATCTTATCGCCGATCTGGCTGGTCGTTGAGAATGTTGCAAAGTGGTGTTGTCACGGCATTTTGAAAGGGAATGCCTACTCTGCATATCATTAGCGTTAGTCGGCGGTGTCATCTGTGGTGATGTTTTTCACGGCAAATTGGTGATATCGGCTGTTATCACCAGCTTGTGAATAGGGCGATAAATGTATCACCACTTTGGCTGAGATAAAGTGCCCCTAACTCAGCGATAAGTCCTTGAGAATATGCCCCAGTGTGCGTGAAGAATTGTTAGCAACCACCCAAACTTAGGCAGTTGGATGTGTGTTGTCAATTCTCCCAAGTTAAAGCACTAGGAAACAGGCAAGGATAACTTTAGAAGCAAGCATTTAAAAACCACTCCGTTCAGATGGGATAGATGTACCCCTCTGCCACCATTATTCACTGAGGGTCAACCTGATTCTAGACTGGTGAACTCCGCTTCCTAGCAACTTTGCATGCTGTGCCCATTCCCAAACATAACCAGACTCCATGGAGAATGGCCACCGCTGCTACGCTGATATTTTAGTCTCTAAGGGGCATATTATCAAGCACTGTGTTAAAATTATCGCCGCTTTAGCGGCAGAAAACTGCCGCTAAAGTGGCGATAATGGGCTTGATAATATGCTGCAGAGAATTCCCATAGAAGTCCATGTTGACACCAGAACATGGGCTTCTATGGGAATTCTCAAAGGCATATTATCAAGCCCATTATCGCCGCTTTAGCACTTAACCTCTGGAATGACAAATCACTCTAGAATGACAAATCCAAATCTATAAAGCACCAAACAATAATTGTTAGCCAAAAAGTGGAGGGCCCGATTCACAGAACTAACTTAAGACAAAATCCTAAACTTACTACTTTTGGTATTCACAGAAATTAGGATTTTGTCTTAAGTTTGTCTTAAGACAAACTTAAGACAAACTTAAGACAAACTTAAGACAGACTTAAGACAGTCTTAAGACAGACTTAAGACAAACTTAAGACAGACTTAAGACAGACTTAAGACAGACTTAAGACAAACTTAAGACAAAATCCTAACTTAAGTCTGTCTTAAGTCTGTCTTAAGTCTGTCTTAAGTTTGCCTTAAGTCTGTCTTAAGACTGTCTTAAGTCTGTCTTAAGACTGTCTTAAGTCTGTCTTAAGTTTGTCTTAAGACAAACTTAAGACAAAATCCTAACGTCTGTGAATACCAAAAGTAGTAAGTTTAGGATTTTGTCTTAAGTTAGTTCTGTGAATCGGGCCCATAGACTGCCATTGATACTTTAAAGGGCAAACCTTCATTGTCGGCATTTAGCTGTCGGTATGTATTATACTTGCTTATAAACTGTGCCTCCATGTGATTGATCTGCACAAAATTTGGTAGACGCCTGATGGATTAAGCTCAGTTTCTTCGTTTCAAATATAGTCTAGATCAGTCAAGGAGGGAATTATATGAATGACCAAAATAGATATTTCCATTTTATGACGCATATGAATCTACACTACAGCAAAAAACACTGTACAGAAGTACTCAAACATAGCGTGACGGATGAATTGTTTTCTGAATAGATTCCCTTTTCATGTCTATTATAAATGTATTAGGTAGTTTTTGACATGTTTGCATTAATACAAAAAGTATCCAATGAGCTACAAATCAAATCAATAACATTTTATTTTTGTTTTAGACCTCTTCAGAAAGCAACAAAAAAGGAAAATGAATACAAATTCAATACATTATCTTCCACACTGTGAACCATATGCAGGACATCTTTTAAAATAATTTATAACAAACAAATTCAATAGGTGAAGATCTTACTAGCTCAATCAAATCTATAACGGTACATATATTGTATCTGAAACATATGGGTTTTAAAAAACGACGACAGGCCTCTACCTGTAGTTTGTTTGCGCAGACATATAACACATAGGTTATGTCTTGAACTCCTCCGCTACTTAAATCGCATAAGCCTGTTTTATAAGCTGAGTTACTACAATGCTTTATGTAAGCTTTTATAGGTAAAATCCTTAGGCGCAGCACAATAATGCAATGTCGAACACTGTGTTCTAGTGTGAACCTCAGGTATCTTTGAAGAAGCTTATATTCTGAAGTGCTTGCATTAAATCTGTAATGTGATAACAGAACAATGCTTGAAATCTCAGTGTCATTTAAACAAAAAATAACTTTAGGAGTGCAGGAGACCAAGGGCCAGATGCATCAAATGGTTTTTCCCATTCTGTGTCTATGGGAAAATGTGTTGATGCATATGGCCTCAAGACTGCAAACGTGCTATTGTGCTTTGGGAAAGTTCTAACACTGTCGCAAAATTGTTATTAAAAGTATATTGCCCTGACTGACTTTTAAAACTTTCAAATTTTAATAGGGCCCTTAAGGAGCCTTCTTCAGCATGCAGTAGGTTATACACCCATCTAACTATATATGCAACTCAATGAAACAGCGAGCCTACGCAACAATCGCACCTCCCTCCTTGTCACCAAACAGTATCCAGACTTAAGTGTAGAGAGCAACATTGCGTGCACATCCACTGCACCTCCTGTTTCCAAGGTACGACCTCAAAAGATCAGAGAAATCCAACATATATATGTGAAGTGCATCGCACAATCAATATTCCACTAAAGGAAGTTAGCTGATTAAGAGACGCAGGTTAGGGAGCCAGGAGATAGCGGTCCTCCAAGAATGATGACGAAACACGTTCGCCCTTAAATATATGAGGATTCTTTTAATTGAAGTACAGTACAGACACTGAGAATTCATACTATAAAACAAGGACAAATCGCAGCTATTTATTTGAATGCCACTCTCTCTGCCCTGACGAAGTTCACATGTAGTACACGAAACACGTTGGCTGATCTGTTCCATTCCCATGAAAAATAAAGATTATCTTGGTCATCATAAGAAAATATTGGACTAAGTTTAGTGAAATATTGATTGCGCGATGCACTGCACATATATATGTTGAAGCCCATCGAACCAGGGGGCATATTATCAAGGGGTGACGATAATATTATCGCCGCTTTAGAGACCGTTTTCGGGCGCAAAGCGACAATAATATTATCGCATTATCATCAAGGGCACGCTAACGCGTGATTCCTTGATGTATCGCCCCTTTTTCACACGCCTCGCCTCACATCGATAATGAGATGCAAAAGAGGCATGGCTGTGAAAAGCAACATGGAATAATATCGCGAAGGAAGCTTCGCGATATTATCAAGGAGGGTTAGCGATAAATAAAATCGCGTTAAGTATGCTTTAACTCAGGAATTTCACGTCTGTTAAATTCCTGACTAAGGCATACCTAACATGAGGGGTGGATTGTGTGGCTAAGACCACAGGCCCTATTATCTAGGATATCGCCGTTTTCCACCATGGAAAACGGCGACATCCCACCTATCTCTGGAATTTTATCGCCTCGGCGATGCGATTTGTTGATAACGCGCTAACCGGGCGATAAATTCCAGAGATAGACGGCGATAAATATGCAAGCGCTAAGTGCGCTTTGCGATATTTATCGCCGGCCCTTGTTAATATGCCCCCAAGTTCCCTTCGTTCATGTTTAATTTGTGCCACTTGTGTATAAGAATGTACTTCTAAGCATATGATAAAATAGAAGGATTTTTTACGCCATATACTTCCAAAAGGGAATGAAAGTGTCTCTTTCCAGAGGAAGAGCACAGTCTCTTCAAGGCACCAATATGGGTTGCTGCCTTAAGTCCTATTTGCTAAAGATGGGAGGAGGCTTGGAGTGTCTGAGAGAAGATTTTCCCTAAATTAGTAAATACCTTAGTTACCTCGATTGGCCTCCCTCCTAATATCCAATCATAGTGGATATAATGTTTCTCCCCTGAACGGTACTACCTTTATTTAAAAATATTTACTTTTGAAAGTTTGCTTCAGTATAACTGAATAATGCATCTATATTTCACTGTAAACCGCTATAAACTGATCAGTGTAAAGTCAGATATTACCACATCATTGGCATACATTAGGATACGTATGTTACGTGATTTTATTTTTGGAGCAAAATGATTTATTTTTAAATAGCATTCTGGTAGGTCGCTTAAAAATAGTGAGAACAGGGGGGCGTGGCCAAGCCAAGCATGGAGTAGGACGCGAGCTGCTGGGGCTCCGGGCTGCCGCCGGCTAAAACAAGCTTTTTAAGGCACTTCGACGGCCGGTATACGGCCTCCCATGGGTGGGAGAGGCTAGCGGAACTGGAGGGGACTGCCGCTGCCTAGTGTGACGGGCTCGGGGAGTGCGGCTGGCGGCACCGGAGGCTGGACGCTGGGCGCTCCCGGGCGCGGAGGAGACGGCCGCCATTTTGCGCGATCTGCGCTGGGGAGCACTGCTGGGTCCCGTGGACTGCCCGGGAGCTTGAGCCTGCCGAGAGGACCGTTTGGCCGGCCTGGAGGTGATCGGAGGTGTCGGAGAGCGGGGGCTGAGACTCCCTGGTACCGGTCGAGGGCAGCGGCGCTGGGACGTCTGCTCCGGTGGGCGAGGCCGCCATTTTGGGACCCTGCACCGCTGAAGCTGCGGCCTCTGCAAGCGAGCGCCGGACCCTGCTGCGCTGGACTCCGCCTGAGGTGAGGAGGTCGGCGGGAGGCATCGGCCCGCGGGGCGGCTCACCCTGACTGTGTAAAGCCTGAAGTAGCGGGGGGAGCCCTGGCGGCGGTGGGCCCGGGCGCTGGAGTGTCCCTGGGAGCGCTGTCCTCGTGGTGGCGGCGGCTGCGGTGGGAGCGCTTGGAGGCCTAGAGCGGGGGAGGTCACTACAGCCCTGAATTTGAGCCCTGGGCCGGAGGCGGCCTGGCTGGTCGGTCCTCGCGGGCTGTGGCCGTGGGCCTGGAGGCCGGACTGGGCCCAGGATACTAGCTCGCCCCCCCTGCTGGACACTAAGGAAGAGCGGGGCTGAGAGGCGCGGCGTCAGCGGGACTTGGGACAGTGGTACTGCTTGGCTACCGGACCCCCCCTAGGTAGTTGCTGAGCTGCGGGGGCAGCGTACCTCTTGGAGCGCCGGACGCTGTGCTGTTTGCTGCCTGCGGGAGTGGGGAGGGCCCTGGGTCGGAGTCTGGTGGGCCCGGCGACCTGGCGGCGTCCGTGCCCTGAGGGCGACTCATATCGGTGTGGGCCGCGAGGCCTTGGTCAACTGCTGCACCTGAGGCACATCCGCTGCGGCGCTGCGACAGGGCCCGCGACTTGGAGTGTGGAACAGCCCTGCGCTGGACGTGACTCGACCTGGCTTGTACACCCTTCGGTGCTGGCTGGCCTTCCGGGGGCGCTGAGTGGACGGGCCGCCTTGCGGCTGGGGTCTCCCTGTAGAGGCGGCGGATAACTTCATAATGACGCGCACCAAGCCGGGAAAAGACTCATCGGCGCCCACGAAAGATGCCACAGTAAAGGACCTTTGGAACAAGCCTGGAGGGGCGCCGACGGGCTCGCAGACGGTCGGGGCTGGTGGGTCGGCGGAGCCAGTGACACAGTCCTTCATGGCGCTCTTCATGCAGGACCTCAAGTCCGAAATCGGCTCGCTGCGCACGGAGGTCCAGGCCTGCGTCAAGGAGCTCCGAAAAGATGTGGGGGAGCTGGGAGACAGGGTCGACGACATGGAGAAGACCCTGGACGCTCGTTCGGAGGATTAGGAACGCCTGTGGCAGAGGATAGCGGCCCTGGAGGAGCAGAATGTGGAGCTGCAGATCAGGCAGGAGGACTTGGAAAATAGGGGGCGCCGCAATAACATTCGCATTAGGGGCGTCCCGATTGGCGCGGAGGGGGCAGACATCATGACCTTTGTGGCGGACCTTCTGCATGAACTCCGGGGGGATGATGACGCCTCTCCACCGACTCTGGACAGGGCCCACAGAGTGTCGGGCCCACCCGGGAGGCCAGGTTTGATTCCCGATATCCTGACGCGGGTCCATTTCTTTGTCGAAAAGGAGGCTATTATCAAGGCGACCAGAGACAGGACGGACATCAAATTCAACGGGGCTACGATCCAGCTGTTCCAGGATCTGGCCCCCACGACCCTCCGGCGCAGGCGGGCCTTCCGGCCGGTTACGGACAAGTTGCGAGACCTTGACATTCGCTATCAATGGGATACACCCCTTCGCCCTCATCTTCAACTGGGAGTCCAGACGACGGGTGCTGCGGTCCTACAGGGAGGCCGCGCAGCTACTCCAGATCCCGGACTCCCCTCCGGCCAGCCCGGTGCGCGGTGCCGCGGGGCCTCGTGCCTCGCTTAAGCCTAGCTGGTCCAGGGTGCGCCGGGCGGGGCGCTCTTCCTCCCCTGCTGCTAGTCGCTCCTCGAAGGACAAGCAAGACATCATACGCCACATTAGGTCCCTGGAGGCCGGATCTTCGCCGGCGGGGTCACAGGAGCCCGCTCCCTAGTGGACTTCCGGGCATGCAATCCGGGCTCCTTCTTCCTTGGGAAAATGAGATGGCCCGCTCTGGGGCTACCGGCTGTTGGTGCGGGAAGAGATTGTGGCCCTCTCGCTGTGATCGCTGTTGCAGCTCCTGATGCCGGGCGGCGGCCCGGGGCTCCTTCTAACTTGGAGAATGGCGGTAGTGCCGACGGACCCCCACCACTATTCCTGGGAGAGTGACATCTCTGGGATAGCCTGTGCCGAAGTGCCTGGCCACTCCCTAGACTGGAATAGTCCTTGTTGGCCATGTTGGCCGTTTTGTGACTCTAGTTCTTTCGTTTGCCCCTGTTTCTTTGATTTTCTCCCTCATTACTTCCTAACCCTCTGGCGGGGGGGCTCTGTGGGGGGGCTGGGGGTGGCGGGGGGGACATCTGCAAATGCTGACCCATGTCTATGACTACTGTACCCTCCTGGAAGGTCGTCTCTTTGAATGTGCAGGGGCTCAACTCGCCTAGCAAACGCCATCAGATCTGGAGGTATCTGCTCCAACAGGGGGCGGACGTAGTATTCCTGCAGGAGACGCACCTTCTGCGGGCTGATGTGGGTCGTATGGCCCATCCGCGCTTTCCTCATAGATTTTGGGCCTCCGCGGCCACCAAGACAGCGGGGGTTGCTATTTTCTGCCGGGCGGGATTCTGTCATGGGGACACACAGGTGCGTAGAGACGCTGCGGGTCGGGTCCTGAGGGTGGAGCTCACGAGGGGGCACCGTAGGCTTACGCTCTGCAATCTTTATGCACCCAATCAGGGGCAGGACGCCTTCCTGCGCGGGGTCATCCGGGAGTATCTTGACCCGGTGGATTCGGACCTCATAGTGGGGGGGGACTTTAATCTGGTTTGGGACGCGGAGCTAGATCGCTGTGGGGGAGGCTTCCGTGGCATGGGGGCCCTGTCGGCTACTGTGAAAAAATCCCTTACTGCTCTGACCTTGGTAGATGTGTGGCGTTACCACTCCCCGGGGCTGAAAGACTTCACCTTTTACTCACACGCACACCGCTCCTACTCCCGCATCGACATGCTCTTTGTCTCCCACTCTTTGCTCCCAGACACTATATCGGTTTCGCACTCGAGCATTTCGGTCTCCGATCATGCCCATGTGGAGATGTTACTCCACGAGCGCTCCACTCGCGCCTCCGGTCCGCGCCGCTGGCGGTTCCCGGATCATGCTCTACGGGACCCGGGAGACAGGGAGGAAATAAAGACGGCCATCTCGGAATACTTCGAGCACAACGAGTTGCCGGAGACTCCCCTCCCCCTCCTATGGGATGCTTTCAAGGCCACGATACGGGGTACCCTCACGGCTATATCTGCCGCGCGGACACGGGAGGCCCAACTGTACGAAACCAGACTCACCCGCGAACTCCAGACGCTGGAGAAGATGGACCAGACCCGCCCATTGGCGGCCCATAAGCGGCGGCTGGCGGTCCTTAGGGGTCAGTTACGGGCACACCGGACGAATAAGGCGGAACGGGCACTTCTTGCGCTCCGGCAGCGCTTTTACATCGGCGGGGATAAGGTGGGAAAGGTGCTAGCGCGGCGGTTGCGCGCGAGGGCGGCCAAGGCCCACATCGCGAAGTTACAGGGGGGGGGAGGTGCGTGGGTGACCACTGAAGCAGCGAAACTTCGGGCGTTCCATGAATACTATTCCTCCCTATACGAGAGAGACCCACCGGACCCTGCATTGATCACAGAGACTCTGGGTAAATGTGAATGGGAGCCGCTGAGTAAACATCACTCCGAGCTCTTAGAGGAGCCCATTACGCTGGAAGAAATAGCGGGAGCCCTGGGTGATCTTCCGCTAGGCAAGACACCTGGGCCAGACGGGCTACCGGTGGCGTTCTTCCGTGCCTTTCTGCCACAGCTACAACCCTACCTTCTCCGTCTCTTTAACTCCTTCGCAGAGTCGGGAGGGCCATCTCCGGACATGGCGATGGCTGAGATTGCCCTCATCCCAAAGCCAGGGAAGGACCACACCCTCTGCTCCTCATACCGGCCCATAGCCCTGTTGAACACGGATCTTAAACTATATACTAAAATCCTTGCCAAACGGCTTAGTGTTCATCTCCCGCACCTCGTGGACCCGGATCAGGTGGGGTTCATCCACCAACGCCAGGGGGCAGACAATGTTCGTCGCATTGCCCACATAGTGGGAAAGGCCAGGCATTGGGATATCCCGGCTTGCCTGTTGTCCCTAGACGCTGAAAAAGCGTTCGACCGGGTAGATTGGGAGTTCCTTCGAGCAGTTTTACGGAAAGTAGGGATTGGGCCCAAAATGGAAGCACGCATCATGGCCCCATACGCTGCCCCGGCAGCCCGGGTGCGCGTGAATGGCCAACTTACGCAGCCTTTCCCCATCTGCAGGGGCACGCGGCAGGGTTGCCCCCTATCGCCTCTGCTCTTCGCCCTGGTAGCAGAGCCCTTAGCTATTCTCATTCGCCAGTCGCCGGATGTCAAGGGTATCTCCCTTCGGTGACGTGACCATGAGGTTGCGCTCTTCGCTGACGACCTCCTCCTCACGCTGTCTGCGCCCTCAACCTCGCTCCCAGCCGCGCAATCGCTACTACGCACCTACGAGCGTGCCTCCGGGCTTAAAATTAACCACGCCAAGTCTTGGGTGCTCAATCTCACGATCCCGGAGGCGGAGGCGGCGGCGTTGCGGACGAGCACCCCATATCAATGGGCGAGCGACTCCGTGAGATACCTTGGTCTCAACCTGACGCCGGACCTAGCCACCTGGACGCAGGCCAATTGGCCGGAGTGCAGGCGCTCTGTCCTGGACGACTTGCGCACCTGGAAGGCACTGCCGCTTTCCTGGCTTGGTCGCCTCAATGCAATTAAGATGTCCGTGCTGCCAAAGATTCTCTACTTGTTTCAGACCCTGCCGACTCCCATCCCGGAACATTACATCCAGGGGTTACAAAGGGACTTGATTTCCTTTATTTGGGGAGGTAAGAAGCCGCGATTCTCTAACAAAATACTAAAGCTCCCTCGGGATAGAGGCGGCCTTGCTTGTCCTAATTTACTTGATTACTACTGGGCGTCACACCTCCGTTATGTCCTGGAGTGGGGGGCGTGGGAAAGCGAGAAAATTTGGTTCCACATGGACAGGGCAGTTACCTGTCGCCCGATTTGGGATCACGCTTGGCTGCCCCGGGCGGCGCGTCACCGTAGTGCGTATATGGCGATCCCCACTAGGACGGTCTTAGAGATTTGGGATAAGGTGGCGGTCCGCAGGGGCCTCACCACCTTCCCCTCACCGCACACCCCTTTAGCTCGCAATCCCCAGTTCCCGCCGGCCTGCTGCACGCCATACTTTGAGAACTGGACGGAAAGTGGCTGCCGGACGATCCGAGATCTTTTCGAGGGAGGGACCTTCAAATCCTTCCAGCAATGCCAAAGGGACTTTGGGCTGACAGACAGGGACAAGTTCCAATACGCACAGCTTCGGCATTGGGTGCAGGGCTCTTCGCTGATGCAGGCGGCCACGAGACCTCTCACCCAGTTTGAACACTTGGCGCGCACGTTTGGCTCATACAAGGGCCTAGTCTCTCGAGTCTATAAAGTGCTCCAGCATTCTCAGCGGCCAGGCCTACACCCGTACCAAGAGCGATGGCAGAATCTTTCGGGCTCCGGGATTAATCCCGCCCAGTGGACGAGGCTCTGGAGCGATATCCCTAAAACCTTCCGCAGCATTCCCCAACAGGAATCGGCCTACAAGGTGATGACCCAGTGGTACTACACCCCTGTCCGACTGCAGAAGATGTTCCCCAAGGTGTCCCCGCTGTGCTGGCGCTGTACCCAAGCGCCAGGAGACTTTATCCATATTTGGTGGACATGCCCGAGTCTGACTACCTATTGGAAGGAAGTCCTCAGCCACATCAAGAGGGTGCTGGGCTACCCCCTGCCAGAGGACCCCCTCACGATTATTTTGGGCCTTCGGCCGACGTCGCGAAGGGCAATGACAGGCCGTGATTGGCACCTGAGCCTTCATATGCTAGGTGCTGCAAAACAAACGGTGGCGGTGTACTGGAAGAAGGCGGAGACACCGTCCATCAACGTGTGGTTCGCTCGTCTTTGGCAGGTTTTGGCGATGGAACTGCTTACAGCCCGCCTTCAGTTTAGAGATACCAGGTTTAAGACCCTCTGGTCTCCCTTGGTGGACCATTTGGGCAGGATAGAACACGCGCGAATGAAACCGCCGAGACTGCGGGCCTTGAAACTGTTTGACGACGAGATCTCCCTGATGCGCTCCGAGGTTCTCACACGGCCGGTGGCATTGACACCCTCGAAGTTGGGGGGTCCCTAGCTGCGGGTGGGCTTGCCGGGGTTGGACCCTACCACGGTGCAGACATGCTTCCCCACAGGCTGCGTCCCTTAGACTTGGACTTCCCTTTCCACCCCGCTGCGGTGCCTGCCGTTCTGCTTCCCCTTCTCCGCCGCTCTCCCCCTCCCCCCGCCACATCCCCCCCCCCGCTCTCTGTTTCCTTAGTTTGTCCTGTCTTCAGGACGTGTAGAGGTTAAGTGCGGTAATAGGGCCTTGACAACCCAATGCGGTGGCGCGACGCTCCTCCATCCAACCCCTTCCGACTTTACGCGCTTACATCGGGACACTACACTACCATACATGAGCTACCCAACACATTGTGTACACACGCGGCACGCAGCAGCCCCGGCCTAGCGGCTGGGTGGCCCCCAGCTGTGGGATCCGTGTCGGAGATTGCCGTGCAACACCAGCTACACTTGCCCTACCCGCCCCCCCAGCGGGCGCATACGCGGCTTTAGGTAGGATATGCGGTGGTGGGCGCTCTGGGTATGATACGCTGAAGGCAGAGAACTGGAAGGGGAAAATATGTGATATGTTATGCTGTAAGGACTTTGTTAAATGGAATTTGATTTCGTTCGCTGCCGGCCAGAATGGTTGTAGGCACACAGCTGTGTACTTTGAGCTCACCTCTTTTTCTAAATAAAAACAAAGTTGAAGATTAAAAATAGTGAGAACAAAAGAAGTGCTAATAGGCATCCCTGCTTCAGGCCGTTGGATGTAGGTGTCTCTTCGGTCAGACCCTTTACCCCCACCATCTGGACTCTGCACCTAGTCGTGCTTGGGTCTCTTTCACTGACTGAAGCCTAAATAATTTTCGTAGAGAATAGACTACGTCTGCCTTTGCACCTTTTTTCCCCTTCTTTGTTGCTCATTCTGCTGGTTTCTGTTCTGCTTGTTGTTAATTGGAACTTAATTTGTGTGAACCCCTCAGATTGAGATGCTATGGGGCATATCAACAACAACCGGCGATAATTATCTCTAAGCGTACTTAGCGCTAGGATAATTATCGCCGGCTAGCGTGAATTTTTATCGCTGAGATAGCGTGCTATTAGCAACGCTTATCTCAATAGCGATAAAAATCCTCACGCTAACAGGCTAACGTGAGATTATCGCTGGAAACCCAGCGATAATCTCACGTTACCTTGTTGATAGGGACAGGCAAACTTAGCCATGATATCCTCCTTCCATAGGATATCATGGCTAAGTCAGAAAAATACCAGACGTAAAAAAGCAGCGTTAACCGCGGTTAGCGCTGCTTTTTTTGTCTCTAACCGGGTTAGCGACATTCTTGATAATAGGAGAAATGTCGCTTAGCGACATTTCTCCTATTATTTTACTCTGGAACGCCCCCTTTGCATCTCATTAGAGATGCAAGGGGAAGCGTAGAGTAAAAGGGTGCTAACATGCAAATTTTCATGTTAGCACCCTGTTGTTGATAGGCCGCTAGTTTTATCTCTCCTTTTTTGGCTTTTAAAGCCAAAAAAGCAGAGATAAAGCCCTTGTTGATATGCCCCTATGTGCTGTAACACGGCAGTCTGTATTTCCAGTATTTCCAGTTGATGCTGCTCAGATGCTATTATAGAATCAAGCAAAATATTTCCAATGATTGTGTCTTCTTGTTGGTTTAGCCTTTTGGCTACTATTTTCTCTGATTTCTTGTTTTCTTCTCTGCATTGCTCAGGTGTTATTATTAGCTCATTATCTTGAGCTTTTGTTTCAATTGATGCAGACGGGGGAAAAAAACTGGGGGCATATTATCAAGCGGCAGCGATAATTATCGCTGGCTGCACTTAGCGTGAGATTTATTATTGCCGCCTATCGCTGGAAGTTATCGCCATGCTATCGCTGTATTAACAACACATAGCGCAATGGCGATAATTTTCCAGCGATAGCGGTGTTTTCCATGGAAAGTCGCTGGTTTTCCAGCGATGTTCCATGGAAAACGGCGATAACCTTGCTGATACGACCCTGTGGTCGTATCAGCATAATCCACCTCCAATGGTAAGTATAGCTAAATCAGGATTTTAGCAGACGTTAGTTTTTGCAAAAACGAACGTCTGCTAAAATCCTGAGGGCCACCTTGTAAATATCGCGAATGCCCGTTAGAGATATTTTACAATGCATTTTTACGTGGCACGCCTACCTTGCATCTTATTAGCAATGCAAGGCTAGGCTAGGCGGAAAGAACCCGGGCGCTAAGGCAAGGAAACATGCGCTCGTAGAGCCATAAAATTATCGCCGCTTTTCGCCCGAAAACGGACGCTAAAGCGGCGATAATTTTATTGCGTCCCCTTGATGATATGCCCCCTGGTTATTTCATGTATCCCTGGGAGAACTCCTATATGTGCTGGTTTCAATTAGCTCTTTCTCAGAAATTGCACTGTGCCAAGTCTTTTCATATGAACTGTACAGTTTCTTAGTTTTTTAAAAGGCATGACTTAATACACTTTAGAAGAACTTGAAGAGCCTTTAAAGTCATGTAGGCAGCAGACATAGCAGAGGATTCTTCTGGTTCCGGACAATGAGACTCCTTCCAAAGGAGAGTACTTGGTAGGGGTGCCCACAGATAAAGCAGCAGGGAATCGAGGTGACTCGGCCCCGCACCTATTGCGGCAAATCGATAATATGTAGCGGCTCCTTCCAATTTTTCAACATCAAAGCTGAGCAGCACCCCCACCTCTGCTTCCTGCTCACTTCTGTGTCCTGATTGGCCGTGTCATGGGCCTCCTAGGAAAGCCTTCTAGATGATAGCCGATAAAGATTGCATCCTGAATTGCCCTATAATGGTTGGATTCTTCTACTGGTGCAGTTTCAGCAAGATCTAGACTGCTTGTGCTCCCTGCTCCCACACCAGTAAATGGTTCCCCCAGGGGTGAAACAAACAACTGCAGCTGCTAGACAGCTCACTCTCCCTGTATGCAGTGCAGTATGGGATGTGTGTGGAGAAAGCAACCCTGACCGTTTTAGAAATGGGCTGCAGGAACATCTGCATGGTGTATAGTGGAGTTATGTCCACTCGGGACCGCAGGTGTAAACAAGGTGGGAGCAAGACCGAGTGGTATTTCGTCAGGTCGTGCCACAAGCCGTGCCCAAACCTGACTGGACCGCTTCCAGGGGGGCCTGGGCTCACACACTGCGGGAGGTCGCTGCACCCCCTGAGCTTGGTCGCCTCACCTTTTGTTCTGCTGCTGCCTCCCATGCTCAGAGGCTCAAAGGCATGGGGGTCTCAGCTGTAGGTTGCGTCTCAGGTTCCTGAGGGCACCTCTCTCCACTCTCTGCTCTGCGCCTTTTCTGTGTGCTGTGTCACCAACAGAAACAGACCAGTCGCTGCACCACCAAGTGAGCTACAATCTTACCCTTTTAGAAATGTGGGCTGACAGAGAGACAAAAAGCATTCAATGGATGTCGCGCCTGATTGACTGTTTGAAGTTAAAGATTTGGGGGCAGATTTATGTTTCCTGGCGCATCCCTGCAAATTAGCAGGGATGCGCCAGGAAAGATGCGTCACGCAAGTTTACCCTTGCACCACCACAGATGCGCCGCATTTACAATGCAGCGCATCATGGCGCAAGGATAAACAGATGCATGACGCATCTGATGGCATAAAGGCGGCGCATTGCTGGAGTTGTGTCGCAAGCACAACGCAACTCCAGCAATGCTCAGGGGCTGCCCATACCGAACATGCTGCATCATGCCTTACGCCTGCTACAAGCAGGCGCAGGGTTTTGACGCAGCAGCGTCAGAAAAGTGACTCAGTGAAATCTTGTAGATTTCACTGCGTCACTTTTCCGAGGCTTTTTCCGACGGAACGCCCACCCTGCATACATTAAACCTGACGCAGGTTTAATGTAGCGCAGGGCTTTACAACGTGACACATCTCCCTAGATGCGTCACGTTGTAAATAAGGCGCAACATGGCGCATGGTTTACGCTGCCGCTCGTCACAGAAGTGACACAACGGCGGCGTAAATGTCTCGCAAGGGGCTTGTAAATCTGCCCCTTGTTCTGCATTTTCTTCTGCCCCTTGATGCCAGGAACTGCCTCGTTTCTGGGCCCTTAAATAAACCGTACCCCACACTCCTTAGAATGGGTGATGTACTGTGAAAAATACCAACTACCCCCAGCTAAAATATTTATATTTAGCCGACATGGTTATAAACAATACATAGAAAATATGCATATTTTTTCTTATTCCATCAAACTTGCTTTAATTTTGAACCATGAAGGTATGTTTGCTGACCTCATACCAAGTTCATCAATCAGATCTGTTTGCCACTTTGAACATTGAGCCTGCAAACAGGTTTTCATATTTTAATGGTGCAGATATACTACAGACTGCTGAATCAACATCTATTATTTCTGTAAGGATGCCAAACTACTGGAGATATTTCCCGAAGGTCTACAAAACTAAAATAATCGATTCCAAGCCAGGATGCCTTTTCACGTCATTTGCTGGAAATCTCTCCAGTCTGTTTTTGCTATATCAAAGAAAAAACATTATCATGGATTCTTTTTCTGCACATCTCAAAAGTGATCTTCCTTCTATAATTTCTGACCCTCCTGACCAATGTGTATGAATATGGTAGAAATGTCCTCAGTGGGATGCCACAGCCTTCTCCTAAATTAGATGCAGATTGTCAAACAGTCCAACCTCATTAGGGAAACAGTTCATTTTTATGGACAAAGGGCCACAAGTAAAAAAATCTAGAATTGCAATTTTTGACCCACTAGGAATGATAGGCATCACAGGGTTGGTTACCTGCTGGGATCACCATTTCTGTGATTGCTTTTCAATACATTTGTTTTCCTTAAAAGAAAACAGGATGTGTTTAAAAAAATAAAATTAAACTTTGAAGTTTCATTTTTTAAGAGTAGGCAGTGGACCGTGGGACCACTATCTGCTCTCTTTTTCTTCCATTCTCAAAGGGGAAAGAGTCCCACTGGGACCAGTTCTCATTTGCATATGGGTTACCACCTCCTTCAAGGAGTCAGGAAAGTATTATTGATTAGCGGCTCGGATTTGGTTGCAAAACATTAATCCATCCCTTTCAGATTCACCTCTTCCAAATACCCAATTGCAAACACAAATTGTGATTTGGTAACGTGTTACCGAAACGCAATTTGTGCTTTGTACATGTTAAAAGCATTTGTGCGGTTGGTAACAGCCAGATCAGGTTGTTTCTGACCGCCAAAATGCTTTGTAATTATAACTCTAGGTGTCTGAACCATTACAACTAAGGTGCTCTCGCTCTGTACACTTGTAGGTTACTTCACTTATTACTTGGAATAACTTTTTTTTTAACTACATAAAAAACAAGAAAAATTAGTGATGTTGGAAAGCAACAGTCACAGTCCATTACCATTCAGTTTTTAGTCTTCTGCTGTTCAAAACAGTCAACATTCAACTAGCCAATGAAGAGACATGCCTGTGCAGAAAAAGAAAGTGTGTCCGTAATACCTGTAAACTGTTGCTAAAACCAAACTGATTTGTTCTTTTTTGCGACAAACAAAGAATTTAAATCAACATTTGCAGAGTATTTTAATAAAACCATAAAATATGAAATATAGAGAAACCATAAAGCCAGGAATACTCATGGACAAGTGAATGGTTTCCAATATTTTATTGATTTGTAAAGTACTGGTCACAATGGAACAAATTCAAATATGCTAAAATCATATTAGCTGCAAAATTCTTTAGCCTTTTATAGACACATTTGCAATAATTGATTATATATTATGATCAATATTGTAAAAGTCCATCTTAGCAGTAATGTGCTATTACTTAAAGCTGTCAGCCGACTGTTGGCAATTAAAGGGCGATTCAAAAAAGTAAATCTCTTCACACGTTGATTTATGCCTTTGCCTCTCCCTAAAGATATTTACCAACTGCAGGTGGAAACCTTAGAAGAGGGACAGGAGACTCTTTAATCTGAATTCATAGTACTGAAGTTACTACTAGAAACTTTATGGCCAGATTATAGTATTATGCCTGGCGGAGCTCTCTGCAGTGGACAAAGAGATCTCTTCCTCCGCTATAGAAAACGCTGAATGGAAAAGTACAGAACAGTATTCGCCTGACCTAAATCAAGAGTAATTTAAGTATTCCATCTATCACTGTTTTGTATACTTATTGTGTCGTCCTAAAAGGGAGGAGAATGCCCAGATGAGGGTCCAGTGCACACTGTGACACTGGAGTCAAGCTGTATCTGGCTGAGCCCATAACTAGGGCAAAACCGGTCCTGATTTGCATGTGTTCCAGTTGAGGGAGAACCTGGCTCGGCAGTTCGTGCTGAAGTGTTCTTATTGGAGCAGGATCAAGACTAATTTGCATATTGCTGGGTCCAAACTGAAGTGGCATGGTGTGCAAAATAGTGATGGATTGGGATGAGGCCCGAGTGATTACCAGTGCCTGAGATTAATTCAAGCATTCCATCCATCGCTGTTTTGCATACTTAGCATATAAATACAGCACCATTCTTTGGGTACTGCCCTCTTCTGCTTGGACTGCTTGACTTTGCTGAGTGCCTGAGATCCAGAGACCTGCTACAGCCTTCATGATTCAAACAAGAATGAAGCAGGTCTTGTACCTACTTTTATTAAAGGTTACAGGGCATTTCATAGTCTGACTCCATATGCACTCAGTGGAGTCAATCAATCAATCAATCAATCAGTTAATTTGTAAAGCACACTACTTACCCGTAAGGGTTTCAAGGCGCTGGGGCATGGGGGTGCTGCTGCTACTGGTCGTAAAGCCAGGTCTTGAGTCGTCTCCTGAAAGTTAGCAGGTCTTCGGTTTGTCGTAGGTTGAGGAGGAGGGTGTTCCAGGTCTTGGCGGCGCGGTGGGAGAACGACCTGCCTCCGGAGGTGGTTCTACGGATGCGCAGGACCGTGGCCAGGGTGTGGTCAGTGGAGTGGAGTTTCCTGTTGGGTAGGTAGAAGGAGAGTCGACTGTTGGGATAGGCTGGTCCGGTTTTGTGGAGTGCCTTGTGTGCGTGGATCAGGAGCTTGAAGGAGATTCTTCTGTCGACGGGGAGCCAGTGCAGGTTCCTCAGGTGGGGGGGTGATGTGGTCGCGGTGTGGGACGTCGAGGATCAGGTGTGCAGTGGCGTTCTGGATTCTTTGCAGTCTGTTGATGAGCTTGGATGGGGCTCCGGCGTAGAGGGCGTTTCCGTAGTCAAGTCGGCTTCTGACTAGGGCCTGGGTGACTGTTTTCCTTGTGTCTGTCGGGATCCATCTGTAGATCTTGCGGAGCATACAGAGGGTGTTGAAGCAGGTAGAGGAGACTGTGTTGACTTGTATGGTCATGGTGAGTTTTGAGTCGAGGATGACTCCCAGGTTGCATGCATGGTTGGTAGGAGCCGGGGGTGTCCCCAGTGATGCGGGCCACTAGGAGTCGTCCCCTGCTGAGGGTTTGGGCCCAAGAATGAGGATCTCCGTCTTGTCTGAGTTCAGTTTAAGTCGGCTTTCCTTCATCCAGTCGGCGACAGCCTTCATTCCCTGGTGGAGGTTGGATTTGGCGGTGGGGGGGTCCTCGGTGAGGGAGAGGATCAGCTGCGTGTCGTCGGCGTAGGAGATTATGTTGAGGTCGTGCTGTTGGGCGATGCGTGCAAGTGGTGCCATGTAGACGATGAACAGCGTCGGGCTGAGGGAGGATCCCTGTGGGACGCTGCAGATGATCTCGGAGGCTTCGGACCGGAACGGGGGGAGGCAGACTCTCTGAGTTCTGCCGGAGAGGAAGGAGGTGGTCCAGTCCAAGGCCTTGTCTTTGTTCTCTTCCTGTAATGTAAATCTGTTGAACATCCCAACAAATCAAACTGAGAACTATGGCTGCATTATTGCAGCAATAATATCATATTAGGCAGTTTCTATATCTACTGCCTTCCCTAGAGTTCAATTGGAAAACAGCTCACCGCAAGTGCGTACATCTCCACAAAATTACATTTTACAATAGCAGCAGGGTTAACCAACAAAGTGTCATCCTCATGTGGGGAAAAACTTTTTTGCATGTGACTCATTGCAAGTGCCTGCATATATGTAGTTCTTTGATCTTAAAAAACAATGTTCAAATTGCTTCGAGCATAGTGTCATCCCCAAGTGGGGAAACTCAGTGTCTATTCAATACATCACACGTATGGACCAAACTTAAACTTGAATAAAAATTAAACCTCATTACTATTCTTCAAAATTAATTCTCCTGATATATTGCTATTTAGCAGCTATTGTTTCTTTGTACAGATTTTGAAGGAAAGAGATCTATAAAAATGAATGCAGATCGTCTTCAATATTCAGGCCTCTAGGGGTCTTAGTACCTAGCTCCAGGATATACTTTGACTCAAGCTAATTTAGCTTCCTCTCTCTATTTCCACCTCTCATATCTCGGGGAACATTTTCAAGGACAAAACATTTGAACAAATTTGCATCACTTTTGTGGGCTAAATTGAACTTTTGGGCTACCAGGTATGTTTTATCACAGTTCTTTATCAGCCTGATGTGCTGCAGAATGCGTCTGTGTACTTGATGAACCGTGCTCCCTACATGGGGCATGGACAAGTAAGTATGCACACAGCATATTCAATCCTTCAGTTATCAGCCCCCATGATCTTTTTAGGATTTTCAAAGATGGGATGGTGTAATCAGTTTTATTCATGCCATATTGGCATGCCTTACAATCAACACATTCTCTAAACCCCTTGCTCTTTGAAAGCCAGTTCTGGTTGTCTACTACACCAGGGATAGTGTTTACTAGGGTGTCCCTCATTGATGTACTCGTTCTATAGGTAATCAGTATTCTTCTAGGGATTTTTTCTCCTATAATAGAGTTGCTCTTCTATAACTGCCAGTGCTGCATCATTATGTTTCTGTTTTTCGCCATTCCATACTATAGTTGATAATTAATCTCTTCTCATTAGGGGCATATCCCTTCCTCTTCTTTTTCCTGCTGCCAAAATATAATTCTGCTCTTTTCACTATACATTTCCTATCCTTTGCTGCTAACAAGGTCAAATCTGAGTAATCTCTTTCTTTTCTAGATCTTGCTGTGCTTGTCGAGCTTCGTCTAGTTTGCTAGAGTTCCTTTTAATTCTTAGGTTCTCCCCATAAGGGATGCTCCTTTTTAAGCTCACTGGGTGATAGCTGCTTGCGAGTAGGACAGTATTTCCTGCCGTAGGCTTTCTGAATGCTTTACTGTGCAGTCTATCATTTTTCACATAAATGGTAAGGTCCAAGAACGGAAACCCGCCCATGCTCCCTAGAGGCTGTGCCATATGAATCACTACAAATGGCTTCTTATACTTAGGAATCTTTGCCACCACAGACCCCTGCCCTATTTTATACCAAAAATCTGATCCCACCACTAGAGCGGATGAAGGCAGATGTCCAACACTGGAGGTCTCAGCCACTATCTATTCTCGGTAGGGCAGCCCTTTTCAAAAAGATTACTCTACTGCATTTCCTATATGCCCTCCACAACACACCATACCCAGTCCCAGGGCAATACTTCAAGGCAATGCATTCCACTCTACTGACTCTCCTGTGGAATGGGGGTTCAGCACGCATTGCACTTAAAAAGTGAACACGGGGTGGTATGATGGTGGGATTGCATTACCTGACATACAGAGGTGTTACTGGGCAGAACAATTAACCACTATCAATCAATGGGTATACCTATCATATGATGAGCCTTCAATCCGCATGGACCATTGGCCAATGTGTCCTGGCGGATACCTAAGAGCCCTATATGCAACATCTCCAAAGGCACAGCAACAGAATCCCACAAGCACCACAATTAAAATTTGGCACGCAGCCAACGGGGCTGGAACAACAAGCTGACACAATCCACCCCCCTATAGGAATCAAAAGCTCTTGGGACACTAGGTAGATACACAGGATTTGACAAATGGGACCTCTTAGGCCTCTCTAACATCGGTGACTTATGGATACGGGGCACAATGCTCCCTTTCGCGGACCTCTAGAGGAAATGTAGTTTTGCGGACTCTGAATTCTTCCGATACCTACAAATTAGACATGCACTACAATCGACAATTCCCAAGGATGATGAACTTCTAGAGTACTCCTCACTTGAAGACCGTCTGCTCGATGGGCACATGACTCGCAAAGCGACCTCACTTACATATAGAAAACAAACAAAAAATCTGCCCTACACATTCTCACAATTGCGAGACAAATGGACAACAGACGTAGGTGGCTTAGACGAGGATGAATGGTTGGAGGCGCTAGCCTCTCCTAGAGAGATAGCCATTAAAGCGGGATTCAGGCTGATCCAGCTCAAAATATTGCACACAGTCTATTACACCTGCACTGCACTCATGAAAATGGGTAGAACACACACTGAGAATTGTCGCCATTTGTGCCATCTAAGGGGCACCTTCTTCCATATTCTGTGCAAATGCCCTGTCATACAATCCTACTGGAGGGCTGTGGTAACAAACATTAATGAGACATGGGAAACATCAATTACCCCAATGCCAAAATGGTGCCTCCTGAACATATGGGAGGAAGTAACCATCACAACAATGGGAAAAAAATGGATGAGGTTGGGCCTGGTTGTCGCCAAATGCAACATAGCTCGCAATTGAGGGGATGGCAGCACCCCCACACCTTAAATACTGGGAAAAGGACATGGACACATACATGGTGGCAGTTACGATTTGTAAATTCACTAGTTATAGTTATATCAAGTAACCGCATCTCATACCCTAACGCATCTTGAATTATGCCATTTCATGTGTTGCCGTGATGTTATCAATAATGTCATAGAAAATGTCATGAGTGACGTAGTGTCCGAAGTAATTAACAATGCATGGCAAGGGCGTGAGTTTTAGTTACTTTAGGCCAAGAGTAAATCTCTCCCTCAAACTTGGTAAAATTGTCCAATGTCTGATTGGCAAATTTAATTTACTGATAAGCCCCTAGGATATGATGTTACATGGTAACCAGGGCCTTTAAATTAAATCCTACTAGTGGGCCTACAACACTCATTGTGCCTCCCAATAAAGTTGCACTTCAAAACTTGTCACTGGTCTGCCACTGCAATCTGAAGTGTAGTTTTAAACTGGCATTTTGACCTGACAAAATAAATCTTTTGCCAGGCCTAAAACTTCCTCCTAAGGTAGGCCATAAAATCTGATCGGGCAGACTTCATTGAATTTAAAAAGTAGGACATATGGGATTACGTTTTACATGTCCTGGTAGCGAATAGCTCCTAATTTCCTTTTTTCACTACTGTAAGGCCTACGTGTCCCATTGGATAACATTAGGTTACCTTATTACTTTTAATGGCACTCATTGTGGATTGGGAGCAGGTTGAATTGTCATGTTTAGACTCGAATGAATTGTAATTTTGAATCCTCTTTAACAGCAAAGTCAGATTTTAAGTCACAATTCTGAAAATGGCACTTTTAGAAGGTTGGCATGTTTTTGTACTAAAATTTTGGGCCTCTGCCAGTGTTCTGGGTCACATGACTGTGAATGACTCTGCTGCTGGGCTTTATGCACTCCTCCCGGGCAGTAACACAAAAGGGATTAGGTGTGGACAGGATGTGTACTTCCTGCCAGGAAGGCAGGTAAAGGAGCTGTTACTTGCCCAACTTGCACTTCAAAGGGGCTTGCCTCCAGCACACACAAAGGACCCTGATTCTAGTCTTTTGTCCCTCCAGACTTCCTGGAGCCTTGACAGGGGAAGGGAAGAACTTTCCAGAACCAGAGGTGGGGTTAGTATAGGGAAGCACCCCACTTCAAAGGCTGGCATTAGGTACACATACTGGAGCCACAGAACACCTCTTTAGTACACTTCTGGACCTGTGGAATATTTCAGATTGACTGCCTGGACTACTAGAGGACTGCCCCGCTGCTACCAGAGGACTGCCCTGCTGCTTGATGGCCTGCATTGAAGGAGAGCTGGACCATCTCCTTCAACTGAACACCACCTGAAGGGAATCCAAGGGATAGTTGGCTGGCCTCCTGTGTGAGCTACAGGGACCGAACATGCCCCTGAGGCCTAGAACCCTGCACCTGGCCTCTGCTTGAGTGAGTCTTAATGCCCCAAGTGGTGCCCTAGCACAAGGAAAGTTGGAAGTGCCAGTAGAGGTGCTGCTCCTGCCTAACCCTAAAACTTGGGACTTAGAAACTTTTTCACCAAAAAGTGCCCTGAGAGCCGTCAGGAGACTGGGACCTACCAACCATCGATCTGCCCAAGGTGCGTCGCTGGTCAGCCTGACTTCACGGTAGCTCCCGCTAGGTTCTTCTCTGCAGCAGGAAATCCTGTGCAACAGGAACTCTTGGCAAAGGTATCTACTTTTGTGGATTCTTTGTTTGCCACAGCATACAGCTTCCAAAAATGTGACTAAGTCTGAAGGTAAAAGTCGTCATGGCGACTTTGTCCAGCGGCTCCCCGATGACAATGCCCCTCCTCAGACACCACCTGCTGCCTTGTCTAGCTGAACTCTACTTTCCCAGAAACATTTCTTCTGGATCTTTTTAAGTCTGATGATAAGCTAAGACCAGGTTGTTTCCACCCCTTGTATCCAATCTGTGCTTCAACGCTGTCGACCATAACTTTTGACTTCGCCATGGTCTTGCGTATCTAGATACCTGCAGTTGGTGCTTTGATCTTTTACACGCTATTTTGCACTGAAAACGTTCAAAATTAATGACTCCATTTCTACTGAATAGATTTAATTTGTTTTGGTGTCATTTTATTCATTAAAATGTACTCTTTTTTTCTAAAATTGTTTGGAATTTTTATTGTGTTGTGTTTTCACTTTAATACTGCCTGCGGACTGCAGAAATAACTTACAGGTTGCCTCTAAGTTAAACCTGACTCCGTTTATGCCAGGCTACCAGAGGGTTAAGCTCAGGTTAATTTAGTGACTTTTGTGATTTACCATGACTAGGCCTGTGGTTGTTGCCTTAGTGGGGCTTCTAGCCCCTCAACCAGTAACCGAATTTCTTACAGACGTCTATAGATAGCTATAGTGCTACAGAAACATAAGGAAAAAAGTTATAAACTGATTGTCAGCTCTAAGATGTGGCATTTTGGTGTGATATATAAAAATGTATCTACAGATACAGAGTTTTCTCATCCATAACATTTGTGAGGCCCATTTACGCAAGCGCTGTGTGAGCATCATGCACTTTCATCTCCAAGTTGATATAAGGATACATTTTATGTTTTTTCAGCGGTATCAGGTATCAGAGCGATTTACATGAGCACCAGTTGCGTTACACAAGAGCACTTTCATTTTTCTTAGGCACAGGGAGATTAAGTGATTTGCCCAGAATCACAGGGTGAGGGGGTCATTGCCGAGACTCGAACCCGGTTTCCCAGATTTGAGATCGACCGATTTAGCAGTTAGGCTACATCTCTCCCCACATTGTTCCCTCCCCCCACCCCACCCCTGACATGTGACTACCCATGGTGTCCTAGCCGGCCCTTCCTCAGGCCTATACCCGCAGAGCCCCACCCCAGTCTACTGCCACTCTTGAGATTCACTTTGACGGATTGGTCGATGCTGACAGCTGCTCTAAGATATCCTTGCAGCGGTGTTCCTCCTCCTGGTGCCATTTATTCCAGCGACAGAAAGATCTTTGGCGTAATAAATAATGCAGAATAACAGCTTGTCATAAATATTTGCTTTGCTTGAAAGCTCTGCACGCGTATTAAACTGCCTCCTGCCGAAGGTCAGCTTTAACTAATCTCTTCTTTCCAAAATCAGCGTCTCGGGGCAGGCAGCGTGCAAACAGGCAGTTACCTTAGAAAGCCAAGCACGGCAGAGGCATTACACAGGACATACGTACGGGAAGTGCGTATTACTCTTCAAATGTCAGCCATGTGCTGTGAATGAAGACAGCCGGACTCTTCTCAGCAGCATAAGATGGTTTTAGTCCAATTAAAAAAGGTTAGATGGCAAGTATCCAGAGGTACTGCTTCTGCCTCCTCCACTCCCAGTAATCAACCCACAACTGCTAGAGAAAGACATCACAGAACAAAGAACACGGAACACTGACCACAGAGTGGCTTGATTGGACTAATGAGAATTAGGGCAAGAAGACAAAAATCAGACACACACAGGCAAAACACCTCATTCCCTTAACACACAATGAATAGACATCACAACAACAGACTAAAGGAAATAAGACGAACACGAATCACACAACATGACAGATAAGGAACGCGGACTGCAACAAGGAATACGAATAAACACGAGTGCACAAGGCTAAGTTCTATGATAGGAATCTTTCCCATAACCAAACCATCAAAATTCTAATTTTTATGCCGCCTAACAACTCACCCACATTTGTAGCCCTGATACCAATCGTAGCCATCGTGAGTGCTGCCGGAACACTAGACTGGTCCTCAACAACAGCGCCAGGGTCCGGATTGGCAGGGGTACTCTGCAGGACCGGATTGAGGAAAAAACAGTGGGGCATATTATCAAGCATTTGCAATGATTATTTTTTTATATCGCCGGCTATCGCTGGATTTCCTCACCGTGATAGCACGGTATTATCAACGCGTATCGCAAAGGAGATAGGAAATCCAGCGATAGCGTGTAGAACCAGCAATAGCGTGAGAATTCCAGCGATAAATCAACTGCGCTAATGTCAAGCTTGCTAATAGTCAAGTGTGTACTTAACCTAACAATCCACCTCCCGGGCTTCGCAGGCATTGATAATAGAGGGAAGCTGTGTTTGCGACTGTTTCAATGGAGTTTAAGTCAGGAACGCCTACTTTGCATGTCATTGGCGATATATATCGCTCACATGCAAAGTGGAGAACAGACGGCTGCTAACTCAAGGAAACACGTGTTAGCGTGTAATAGAGCGATATTTAAATCGCCGCTTTTCGGCTTGATAATATGCCCCAGTAGCTCTGGAACAAATGCTAAACCAGCCCGCTCCCTTCACCTGCTCATGCAATCTCCTTTCATTCCCCCATTCTCTCTCTCTTTCTCTCCTACCTCTCCGATTGTTATCCCACTATGTTACCCCTCCCTCACTCCTCCCTCATTCTCTCTCTTGCATCCTTCCAGTGCCTGCTGTAATGAACCTTGGGGAGCTGGAGAAAGTGACAGCGGCGCCAGGAGCATCAGGACCTGAGCTTTCAAACCTGATCTCCAAGGGCTCCAGCCCACTCCAGACGGGCTGGGTGGAACACAAGGCTTGTCCAGCCCTGCTACACTGATAGTGCAACTCAGACCCAGAATCACTGGAAGACTCAAGACCTTTGCCATTGCCATTGTACAACCACCACTTACACTTGTGCGAACTCTCAGAGAATCTCCTTTCTCATTTTTTCACACTTGACAACTGGAGAAAATAACATACTTTACTATCACTCAACCCAGCAGAATCTTTTGCAGTTGAATAACTTGCAGTAGTCAGCAAATTCTTCTATATCCTTTCATTGAAGGAGGATCATATTTTGCCTGAACTCAGTTAAGGTAAAATTATAACTCAATTCACCCATATTAGCTTCTCCATTTCACTCTCCCAACCTCTACTATGCTTGATGGCAATCTGGATAGCACCAATAATAACATGGTTAATGTGCTCGACAGCCCATTGATTGGCGGGTGGTAAAGAGAAGTGCCTATATTCGCCACACTATTATGCTTAAAAATCTTCTCCAAGACACAGGTATTAAAATGCGAGATGTTGTCCTTCACAATCCATCTTTGCAAACCCTCTATCAATATAACTTCAACTAGGAATGTCAACACATCACTGGCATCCACTTTGTCTACAACAGAAATAAATCTCTGGCCATTTTTGAGTAAATGTCCCCAAACGCAATACTTAGCCACACTGACATTGATAGAAATAGGTCCTATTAGGTCTCTGCCCCTACCTTACCAAGACAATTCATGGTACAGTATGGGGTAGACTGATGGATGGAACAGGACCTGGGATTTGTCTGGATAACTGTATTCTAGACAATCACAAACCTTCTTCTAGACATAACAATCTGCAGCAGGCAACTAATACTGACTCTTAACCCGTATATTTAATTTTTTACTACCCTGATAAACTTCATGGTTGATATCCAGAAATCTTGCCTCAAAGGGACTGGATGTATTATCTTCCCACTTCTTAAGAAGAATACATCATCATTCACCAATTCTCATTTTACCTCCCAAGAGCATTAAATATACTCACTTGGGCTCATATTCTCTGGCCATCCTTCAATCACACACTTTCTCAGTGTTACCAAATACTCATCATTCTCAAAAGCCGCATTCCATTCCTTATCTGTAACATCTCCACCACCCTCATGCCTATCATTTGCCACAGAAATATTATGTCATTCATTTTAGACATAAACATTCTGGGGCAAGGGTGCACAGCTTAGGAAATTGATGACTTCATTCTTCAGTTCTGGGACATGTAACACTTTGCAATTATAATAAAAAAATATGCATTGACATTCTGGTGATGTTTTGAAAAGCCCTCAAATGATAAGAAATTTCACAAATGGTTTACGATCCGTCCATAACATAAATTCAGAGTCCTACATATATTGCCTAATGCGATCCATGCCCCATTCAATTACAGAGAATCATTCTATGTGGGACAAGTAGCGTGAAGCAAAAGCCAGAGTTACTTCCTTCCCATTCGTACATATTTGGGGTAGTACAGCACCTAGGGGCATATTATCAAGAAACGGCATTAAAATTATCGCCGCTTTAGTGGCAGAAAACTGCCGCTAAAGCGGCGATAATGGGCTTGATAATATGCCCTTGAGAATTTCCATAGAAGCCCATGTTCTGGTGTCAACATGGGCTTCTATTGGAAATCTCTGCGGCATATTATCAATAAGCCTGGGCAAAGCACTACGCTACGCTCGCGTAGTTTGCGAAGTTTGCGCTACTTCGCACTACGCGAATTGCACGTAGCACAGTGCGAACACACGTAGCGTAGTGTTGCGTAGTGCAGCGGTCATTTTTTGCTTGCTCGCGGTCCTCAACGTCAAGTTGGCGACCGCGAGCAAGCAAAATGACATCCCGGCGAGACTTTTTCCTCGTTCGCGATCAGCAACATCAAGTTGGCGATCGCGAGCGTGGAAAATAAACCTCCCGGCGAGATTCTCAACGCGAGGAGGTCAGGTTTCTCATTGCGAGTGGTCGCGTATGCTCGCGACCGCTCGTGATGAGAAACTACCAGTCCGCGTTGAGAAAGCTGCAGCTGGAGTAAAAATCTACTCGAGCTGCAGAAAACTAAAGCTCGCACTGTGCAAGATGCCGTTTTCAATGATTGCACAGTGCCGGTTGCTTGTCCGCACTGTGCAATCATTGAAAACGACATCTTGCACAATGCGAACAGGGTACTACGCAGTTCGCGAAGTGCTACGCGTAGCTCGCGTAGTGCGAAGTCCACTTTGCGTAGCTTCGCGTAGTGCTACTTCGCGAACTACGCCCAGGGTTATCAAGCCCATTATTGCCGCTTTAGCTGCAGTTTTCTGCCACTAAAGCGGCGATAATTTTAACGCCGTGCTTGACAATATGCCCCCTAGTCCTTTCCCAATTGCTTCATTTTTATGATACTACTGGCTTGCAAACCAAACCTTTGTAAAGAGGTATCCATACCAATGTTATTTTTTAACAGATTTTAAACACTATTGATGATCTTCACTTCATCTAAATTGTCATCTTGCTTTCAAGAGTTGTCTAAGAGCATAGGTTTCAACAGAGAAATTATGAAAAAATTTCAAATACAATTCAGTGAGACCTAAGAGGGCCTTCACATTTTCCTTTGATCTTGGTGCAGGATCACTCATTATTGCCTTAATCAATTTTTTTTTAGTTCGTTCACCAGTCTCAAAACCTTCATCTAAACACGTTACAGATTTCCTGGCAAATTGACATGTTTTTAGTTTTGCAGTGAGGTCATTAAATGCCAAAAATTCTCAACACTCTCAGCAATCATTCATTATGTTCTATCTTGTCCTTTACTATGACTAAGTTGTCATCTTGAATTATTATAACATAACTGCTACTCTTGAACAGTTGATACATCAACTTCTGGAAGAACAGAGCTGTTGAGGTAAATGAGCAAAAATACCCATATTGACCCACCCCTCCCCCCCCCCCACCCCACGAGGATGTGTTTCAGATTGGCTTACTCCTCAGTTTGGCATCCACCATTTGAAGGCATCCACCTACACCAAAGCACATCCTTTGTCTTGTAATTTCTCAAACTCAGATTCAGCTTCTGTTGGGCCAATAACACTTTCCACCAGTCCAAAATTATTTTCCTGCATACTTTGACACTATCCCTCAATGGGAACATCTTCAAAGTAAAGCAAGATATTGTTTGTCATGTACAAGATGTCTTTTCTACCACATCTGTAGCAGGTAACTCTTTGATGGACTTTGGATCCGTAGCTGATTCCAAGATGGCACTATTATAGACATAATCCTTGTTACCGTTGCTCATTAGAGCTTTAGCACATCTCTTTAACTACTCTAATTTATTGACAGTAGAAACAATGTACTTCAAGGGGAGTGACCTACAATCCAGAGTTTCTCCTGAATGCCGGGGTTAGTATTGTGCATGTGCACCTGATCCCTAGTTAGGTCTTCCTGTAAGTACCCAAATTTGCTAGTGTCAGCTAATTTTCTTAAAGCAGCAACATAATTTCCCACCAGTTTCGACATGCCTGTTCGCATTGAAATAAAATACACCTGCCTACTGGAGCACAAACACCAGGAGCAAAATAGTTATCTATGTCATCTTTAGCATGTCTCAGATTCTTCTATTTTCTGTATGTGAAACACAAATACTTGGTTTATTCTGAGGAAATTTGAGTAGTGGAGTGGAGTCTGCTGTACATCTATTACTTGTATCTATTACCTATTGTAATACCAGAAAATGTATGATCTTTGTGCAGTATGTTTGAATATTGTTCTTGAATTTTTTGGTAACATCAGATGAAGAGTGCATCTCGTTCATTTTGCTCCAAGAATTGGGCTCACAGCGTTTGTTGAGTATATGACACTACCACAAACTTTACTTTCATATTATCCTGGTTTTGCCACACTTCCCTTCTGTTGCCCAGAAACCCATAACCTAACTGGACAACTCTACATTACTATTCTTGGAGGTGGATTTTTTCCTTGCTTTGTCCATCCTTTAAATCCTGTACAAACCAGACTCCTATTGGAGCTGTTACTCCTTAAAATTGTAGGAATGCGACCCGACCCTCTTGTAGGCTGCCCATCTCATTGTTACTTTACAGTGGCTCTGGGACTAGCATAGCAGTAGCTCTGCCCATGTGTGTCTGCCAGTTTAGGGGAATGATGGGTGGTCAGGCAAGTGAGGATGGCCATGGCTGACCCTCCAAATGTCCTTTACACTTCCCCTCTGTCTCCCAGAAACCTCTAGCCTTATTGAACTACCAAAGAACCCTAAGCATCCAAGTGGGCTTTACCCATTTGTTTTCACTGTCCTCTCCACCCCAGATCAATCATTATCTGGCCCCTTTTAGAGTTATCTTTTCCCATATTGTGCACTTAGACCTTGTGTCTTATGTCCTTTGAGGATTCTTTAACTCCCTCGTTCCTGTTCTGGTTGTAACTTCATCTCAGTCACATGGTCCTGTGTCTGCCTCTGTGTGCCCATCAACAAGGCTATGGCCCTAGCGTCATCAGAGGATAGATTGTCTAGGCCATGTGACAATGGCCCTGGCGATCGTCCCTTTTAAAAAACCTTCAGAGAGTCCCAAGCAACAGAAGTCGCAGCTGATCCTATATTATAACGTAAAAAGCTCTCCTTCTCCTGGGATAGGTGCTTCATCCCCTCACTATTAAGAAGCAAAGTGCGATAGAAGGTCCAGGCTCTGATGTTCTGCCTGCCTACCAGATCCAGATCCATCCATACCCCTGAATGGTCAGAGAGATGGGGTGTCAAATAGCCGATATCCTTGACTTTACCCTCAGGCTGTGGCTAACCAAGATGTAATCAATTCTTGATTTGTGACCGTACTTATTGTTATAATACGAAACTCCTAACTGATGGCCAGATCTGTCTCTCCATATGTCCTGTCTGCGCCATCATAGAGTGAAGATATGTCCGAGATTTAGAAGGTGCCCTGGCTCTGCTATTTGCAGACTGTCCAATTTAGGATTCAAAATGATATTGAAATCCCCAGCCATGATTACTGGATCTGGGTAGTCCAACAAATTTGAAAAGATAGTTTTAACGGAGGAGGGGTCGTCTTGATTTGGGCCATATTAGCCCACAAGAGTAAAGAGAGAGCTCAAAACAATCACCTTCAGAATAACCCACCTGCCACAAGGGTCAACTAGAGAGTCTAAGATGCAGGCTTTTGCTTGTTTTTTAATTAGTATAGCTACCCCCCTAATGTTGTCACTCTGGTTAGAATAGATCAAATAGTCCAACCATTTTGATTTTTTAAAATATCTCAGTTAACTCTTCCTTCAGGAGGTGAGTTTCCTGGAGGATAATGACCTGCGCGGGGGAATCTCTGATGTATTGTAGAATTTTTGCCCTTCTGGATTTCACGCGTAGGCCATTCACATTCCAAGCACGAACTGAACCATTCTCATGGAGGTTTAAACACAGGGCCTGTGAATTGTTTAAGATGCATAATTTGCCAGCACCAGACCAAATAGTTATGGGATTAACATACATAGAACAATCTGAACAGAAAAAAAGAACAAACAGCCTAAGGAAAATAAGGATTTTTTTGTATTTTACCCCTATGCTCCCCACCCAGTTCACCCCAACACCCTCCCCTACGGACCCCTTCCTGGAGAACCCCCCACCCAAATTTTTCTGGGCAGATGAAAGTCCAGTCTGCTGCACCCCAGGGCAACTCGCCTTGTCCCTTTATAGAAAAGAAAAGACGAAGTTTAAGGAGAAGCTAGAAACCAGCCCTTATCATCCACTAACTGATTATTGCTATGTGTGTCACTATGTGGTTGTCCAACTTGTTCTGTTTTAAAGCAGTAAGACCAGGATTAGTATTAAAATACCCTACTCCATGTGTCCTCCCACTTTGCTCACATAAATGAGTGCCCAGCCACCCAGGAACAGAGTAGCGAACTATGATTTGCCTTTCTCAAAACTTTCAAGTAGCTCATCGGCCTCTCGTAGTAACCTAACATTCTGCATTTTATTCTTCTACATAACTTTCAAGGTCACTGGAAATTTGAGTTTGGCCACTGCACATAGCTTTTTAAAGTCGTCCAGCTTCCTACCCAGCTCCCAATGCCTATCAAGAGTGACTTGGGCAAGTTCAGAACGTATTTCGAATGAAAAGTCCCTGGCCTTCAATGATTTTACCTTCAGGGCCATATTAAGGATCTTTTCCTTCAGTGAGTAAGTGTGGAAATTTAAGAGGATTTTCCTGGGCTTTGTTCTATTGGGGTTCCGTCTAAAAGGATCTCTGTGCGCCCTTTGGATATCATTCCTCAGATATTCTTCTGTTTCCTCTATCTGCAATGTCTCCTTTAATAGTGAGACTACGTGGGATTTAAGGTCGTCCCCCTCCCTCCCCACTGGGATGTTCAAAATACGGAGATTGCTTCTTCAGGAGTTAGTCTCCAGTTTATCACGAAGAACCTCATCCTCCCTCTTCAGAGCTAATAGGTTTGCTTTTGCTGAACCAAGGCCGTCCTTTAGGACTCCCACAGAGTTTTCCAATGTGTCTGTTCTTGTGTTGAGGAGGTCGATCTTTCTCTCCAGGGACTCGCAAAAGTTCCTGATCTCTCCTTGATTCGCCTCAGACACTGCAAACCCCTTTTGAATGTCCTCCGAGAGGGTAGAAAATAGAGCCTCCAGGGATGCTACAGAAGGCCCCATTATGTCTTGATCTTCAGAACCTTTGTCAACCCCTTCAGCACAGTTTCCTCCCACACCCTGAGATGCCAAGACCCTCTGCCTTTCGTTATCCTTTTCCTTTTCAGGGACCCCAACTGGACCACTCACCGCCATCTCATAACCCTGTGCGGTTGAGGCAGATACTGACAGTAGGGGGGCCCCCTAAGCCTCCATCTTCTCTGTACTGGGCCCTGATTCAAGAGGAGCTGCGGACCCCCTTCTGAGTACCTCACCCTGTTTCACCACATCGAGCACAATCGTTGAACTTTGAAGTACGACCTGAGTGAGGGAGTAATCCTGACTTTGTGATCCAGGGGGTTTATTTTAGCCTTCCCCGCCTTTATGCTCCTACTTTTGACCTCACACCACTAAAAGGTGGAGCAGCTGCTGCCTATGCCAGTGCCTATCCCCTGACATCCTGTCTGAAAGAGAGGAGGGGGGAGCTCTTCCTGCTGCCTCCAATGGCAGACTTCTCCTTTCTGGGAGCCTGCTTACTTCTTTTTACACCCAATTTTAGTGGCCCCTGGGAAGCCCCTCAATGCCCTTTACCTTTCTTTGCTCCCTTAGCCGGGAGCGTGGTGCCTTGTGTCCTTTGAATCAATGGACTCATCGGACCCACTGCAAGGGAGTAACAGAAACACTGCCGCTGTAATCCTGCTCCTCCTCAGCCTCCCTTGCCATAGCAATCTTCTCCAGAGTAGAATGAGCGTGACAGGTCCTGCAGCTGCCCGCGTTAACCCGGAGGAGACCGCAAGCTGCTGCTCTGCGGCCCCTCCTCAGATTCCTAGCATCGCCTACTCATTTGATCGCGGGACGTGAGTGCTCCCGGGGAGCAAGCGGTAGCTCACGTAGCGGCCGCCATGTTCTCCTCCCACCCCTTTTAACGATCACGAGTAGGGTGTGCTTCACAAACAAACAATACAGAGAAGAGGTGGCACACAAGGAAGCAGAGATGAAGATAGCAGAGCTTGGCCTGAATACTGGGGCTGATTCCGAGAAACAGCAGGAAAATATTGATAGATTGAAAGAACTAAAGGAGCATCTAGATACTTATCTCCAGGCTAGGGTTACACGCAGATGGGAGGCGAGCAAACTTGCCCACTTTGAGTATGGCAAGGTTGCGGGCAAGTTGCTGGCTTGGAAGGCAAAGTCAGACAGGAAGCGTAACTGTATCAAACAAATTGACAACATAGATGGGATTACTGTCCTGTCTACAGACGAGGAGATAGGGGGTACCTTTTTGACTTTATTCAGGATTTATACAGAGAAGATAGGGTGGTGGACAGATCTGAGGCAGTAGAATGGTTGAGGGGGAGCACGCTCAGTCCCCTGAATTTAATTCAGCAGGAAGATCTCGATCAGGACATCTCACAAGAAGAGGTGAAAAAGGCCATCTTAGCCTGTAAGGGGGAAAGCTACTGGCTACTGGCATGCCAATAGAGCTTTATAGATCGTTGGGGTAAGTGATAGTTCCAATCCTGACACAGCTTTTAACGAGATTCTATGTGTTGGAACAAAACTGACAGGTTCTTGGGGAGAGGCTACCATGACCTTGATTTTGAAAGCGAGGAAGAACCCAGCAAGATGTGGGTCATATAGACCCATCTCGCTGCTAAACGCAGTTTATAAAATCTTTGCCAGGATCCTGGCGAGCAGGCTGGGATCAGTAGCAGGAGATATGCTACACTCTGACCAAAAAGGCTTTGTCAAGGGCAGGAATCTATATGACCTCACGTACGACTTTATAGGTGCTATTGATCTGGCAACAATCTACTCGCTTCCCCTCGGAGCTATGACTTTAGACGCCACTAAGGCCTTTGATAGGGTCAACTGGGTGTATCTGTTGGCGGTTTTGGAGAAATTCAACTTGGGTGTGAAGTTCAGCAGAGCCATCCATCTGATCTATCAAGACCCGTCAGCTATATTGCTGGTAAATGGTAATCTAACTGGTTCTTTTCAAATCACAAAGGGCATCAGGCAGGGTTGCCCCCTATACCCCCTTCTCTTTGACCTGTATATTGAGCCATTTGCCCAGTGGTTAAGAGAGGACCTAAGCATTCTGCCATTTAAGCATGGAGGTTGGGAGAGGAAGGTGGCCCTTTATGCTGACGACATCTTGGTTCTCTCTTCGGACGTCTCTACGGCCTTTCCGGCAGTTATAAAGCTTGCGCAGGACTTTGGTCAGATATCTGGGTACGAGATAAACGCTGGGAAGACCGAGGTCATGGCATGGAACTTGGGGGAGTGCCAACATCAGACGAAGCATGACATGAGGTACCTGAGGGTTAGAATAGTCCAGGATATCAATAAGATCTCAGAGACAAATCTGGCCAATGTAAGAAGCTCATGAAGTCCTGGGTCCACCTCCCTCTTTCCATCTTCAGCAGGATAAATCTTGTTAAGATGGTCGTACTCCCTAGAATCACCTTCCTCTTCAGTGTCATTCCATGACACTTCGACAAATTGCTTATAGTCAAGCTTCAGCAGGCCATTAACTCATTCATATGGGCCTATAGGGGGACCAGGATTGCCTGGAAGAAGTCGAGAGCAGGAGGGAGAAGGGAGGACTCTCATTGCCGGACCTGCAATATTACACCTGGGCCTTTCAACTACCCCATTCTAGGATGTTTTTAAAAATTCCGGTAAGTAGCAGGGTAGGTGCAATATTCTCCGCCATGTTAAAGGGTGGCAGTCTGTCTCAGGAGGGTTTCCTTTTTTTTTTTACGTTTTATTGAAAACAACAGTGATCTGCTTGTACAAGTTACAGTCTTGATGTCGCTTCTTTACATACAATCGAGAAAGAAATGTTTTAAACATTGGCTCACATATGTCTCTATCGCTACTACATGTTCTCATCTGAGTCACTGTCGTCTTCTGGGGGTGTACAGATGTTTTCTCTATATATGTTCCATTTACCCCACACTCTTCCCCATTTTTTGGGGCATTTCCTATTAATAAATGTGGCCTTTTCCGCTACCATGACCATATCCATATCATTACATCATTGCATTAACGTACAGTCTCTACTCCCCACTTTTGCGCTATGTTCCGTTTAGCTATTATCATGCCCGTCGTTGCCCATTGGCGTTCGGCGTGGTTAAGATCTGTCGGTCCCCATATATAAGGAAGACAGCATTTAGGCTCTAGCGGGACATGCTTCTCGGTGACTTCTGTGATCGTTCTCACCACTGTCTCCCAATTTGGTACGAGTTTCATGCAGTCCCATACTGTGTGGTATAAGGTACCTACGTCTCCGCAGTGTCTCAGTCAGCATGGGTCAGGAGTCCTTCCCATTTTGTGCAAAACAACCCTTGTGTAATAGGTCCTATGTAATATTTTGAGGAGATTGCCACCTACTTAGGCGATGCTTTCGCTTCTCGCCAGTCAGGGTCATCCATGTCTCCCACCTCTGACTGCAAGGACTCCCTGAGCTGGACAAGTGGATCTGCCCGGTTATTGATTATTTTTTTATGTCAGTAAGTCACTCGTTTATGCAAATAGTCAGTGAGCAGCCGGTCCTCTAAAGGCGATGATTCCGGAAGTGTCTCAGCAGAAGGGAGGGCTGCCTCTATTGCAAGTTTAATTTGCATATACCTGAACTGTTCGCTCGGGGCCATTGTGTACTGCTCCTGCGAATAGGTGATTCTGACTACCTCTCCATTGCGCCAGAGGTCCCCTAGCCGGGAAATGCCAATCAGATCCCATTTTTGGAACCCTTTACTGTTACCCAATGTCCCTAATCGGCTTGTGTCCCATAAGGGTATAAGTCTACCTGACCATCCCAGGTGTCTGTTAACCGTGTGCCATATACGGATAGTGTGCATCGCTGGACCCCTAAGGTCACGAGCCTTTAGTTTGCTTTAAAGTGCTCTATTAATACCTCCTTTCCCGATGGTCATTCTGTCCATGTGGTAGGCAGGGTCCGTATCCAGCACGTGCAGCCATTGATTGATTACGGTGAGTTGTGAGGCCCAGTAGTATGCTTTTATATCCGGTAGGGCTATCCCGCCATCATACCAACTGCGCACCAGTTTATTTGCTGCCACTCGGGCCGGTTTGCTATCCCACAGGAGAGCAGAGACCTCTAGGTTCACTGCTTTAAAGTATGTGTCAGGGACTGGATATGGCATATTGTGTAGGGTGTACAGAAATCTGGACAGGGCCATCATTTTGAAGAGGGCTGCTCTACCCAGTAGGGTGAGTGGTAGTGTTTCAGTTTTTGCAAGGGGGTTTGTAGGATGAGAGCAAAAACTGTGTCTTGATCCGATGTCACATGTATGCCAAGGTATTTAAAGCTATCCATGACTATCTGGACCTTACAGTCCTTTGGAAGACGCGGGGGTGTTCCATGTAAGATGTATAATATGGACTTATCCCAGTTAATGGCATATCCAGATACTGAACCAAACACTGTGCAGATATTGAGTAGAGCATGGAGGGATCCTGTGGGTGAGGTGATATATAGTAATACATCGTCGGCGTAAAGGGAGATACGATCTTTCCATTCCTCCCTCCATTTTAGACCTCGACTCATGGGGTCCCACCTTATCCAAGCCGCCAATGGTTCTAGGACCAATGCAAACAGCGAGGGGGACAATGGATAGCCCTGTCTCGTCCCTCTACCCAGGGTGATTTCCTTCTATATGTGGCCATTAGCAACTACGGGCGCTACAGGATTGGTGTAGAGTAAATGTACCCATGAACAAAATTTCTGTCCGAACCCCAAGTGTTGAATGACCGCGAATAAAAAAGCCCATTCCACCAAATCAAAGGCCATCTTCGTGTCCAGAGAGAGGACCGCGGCATCTTCCAGTAATAGTGTGTTTTCTGCCCAGCACCCCATGTAGACGTCTGAGGTTCAGGGCTGGGTTTCTGCCGGGCATAAAGCCCAATTGATCCGGGTGGATCAGTTTGACGAGAAGGGGTGTGAGTCTAAGCGCCAACGTTTTGGCTAGTATTTTCCCTTCCGCAATAATTAAGGAGATTGGGCGATATGATGTGCATTTCTCCATTGGTTTACCCGACTTATGTAATGCGATAATAGTTGCCAGCTGTTGATCTCTAGGGAGTGTCCCTATGTCACAACTTGTTTCAAACATGCTTAACAGGTATGGGGCTATCTTGTCTGCTGTATATTTATATAATTCTATTGGAATGCCATTCGGACCGGTGGCCTTGCCAGATTGTATTTTAGTGATGGCTATCTTGAGTTTGTCTACTGTAATGTTTGCTTCTAAACTTTCGGTTTCTTGAGGTGTGAGCCGTGGCATACGAATATCTTTAAGGAAGGCGAGTGCATCCTGTACAGTGGTAGCATTTATGGACGTGTAGACTCGCTCATAGTGTTGTGCTAGTGCATTAACTATGTGTTGTGGGTCTGATGTAAGTTCTCCCTCGTCTGTTTTAATCTGTGCTATCCATATATGCGCTCGTTCCCTCTTGTCTAACCAGGCGAGGAGCTTGCCCGCTTTGTCTCCAGATTCATAGATCCAGTGTTGGGAGGCTTGCATACGGGACTTGATGTCAGTCCAGAGATATTCCTTGTATTCCTGTCTTTTCATGCGCAATGTGTGAGGTCCCTCATCCGTGGGACCAGCTGCATGTTGGGATTCTAAGTGTTCTAATTCTTGCTCCAGGGTCTCTATTGCATGTTTTTTTTCCTTTTTATGTCCCTCAATGAGTGAGATAGCCTGACCCCTTTTCACTGGTTTGTATGCCTCCCACAACGTTGACGGGAGGAGACTGACGCTTCATTTTCTTGGAAGTATTGCGTGGTTGCAGTGACTAAGGCTTTCCTGATCATAGAATTCAGGAGATATCCTGGATAGATGGGGTACATACGATTTTGAATAACACAGTGTGTCCTAATTTCTGCTCTGACCGTAGAGTGATCTGAAATTCCTCTGGGTAAATGTGTGGCTGCCCCTAGCCTGCCTAAACTGTCTACTGCTGTGAGTATGTAATCTATACGGGAGAGGCTATTATGAGCTCCTGAGTGAAATGTGTATTGTCTCTCACGTGGGTTTTGAAACCTCCACACGTCTAGTAGGCAATGTGCTTCTAAAAATTCAGCCAGGGGTGAACTGACACGATGTTGTGGGTGGACAGGTGTACGGTCTAATGCGTAATTTACGGTCATATTAAAGTCGCCCCCTAGTACCAAATCTCCCTCTGGTAGCGTTAAGAGGAATTTTCCCAGATCTTGAAGGGCGGGGGATTGCAGAGCGGGCGGGATATAAACAGATACAAAGTTGACCATACGCCCCTCCCATTGGATCGAGATTGCCGCATAGCGGCCATGGTCATCTTTAAAAGTACGGTGGATAATAAAGGGAAATTGTTTCCGTATCAGAATCCCTATCCCCTGAGATCCTGTGGTGATCTCTGAATGTGTCGCCAATTGAAACCCCCATCTGTCAAGGGCCCTACACATGGAGCCCATCAAATGTGTCTCCTGAAGCATTATAACTGCTGGTGATATACGTTTTAGATATTGTAGCACCAGTCCCCGTTTGATCTTATCCCTCAGTCTATTGACATTCCAAGACAGATAGGACAGAGTTGGCAGTGTGGTGTGTTGTGTCATTGGGTCAGACGACGTCATTGGGTATGTTAGTAGTCTTGGCACGTCGAGCAGCGAAGGCCATTGTGAACCCAGTTCCAAAGCGACCATATGTCAAAAGTTGCAGATCGGTAACCATAAAAACATTAACATGAAAGACATTCCTACAATGAAAATAAACATTTGTCAAAAGTGTCCCCTCTCCCTTCCCCAGCCAGAACTCATCCGCCCTCCCTGCATCCCTGCCTAGTAGGTTCAGAACTACCCACCACCCCAATAGCAGAGTGCCTATGATCCCCAAATGAAAATAAAACATTGAACTTAGGGTTGTGCGGTGTTAGTGCCTAATAGTCTCTTACCCCCGGGCCCGCAACACTGCCCAAATCGCATCACAGGTCCATAATAGTCCTTAAATTATCGTCTCTACTTTGATACTGAATCAATGCACCCCAAGTTTGCTCATAGGGAGCCGCTGTGGCTATACAATTGGGGTCCCCCCATCACACATAGGGCTATATATGAGATATCTACAGACCATTGTAGTCCATTCAGTCCTTCATTTTCCGGCACGCACTGTATTGCTGCCAGGGCTACCGGACTGAGAACTCCTAGATCTCGATGAGGAGTGCAGTCTGTCTCCGTGCCAATGTGCAGCGTCTCTGGGACGACATTCGGTGTTTCCACTGTCTGTTTCTTTTCTAAAGCATTGAGCCAACGTTGTGCTTCTTACAGCGTCGTAAAGAACCGGAATTTGTCTCCATCAAGTACTTTCAGCTTAGCTGGGAAGAACATCATAGATTTAAGACCTTTGTCCCTAAGAGCCCGTTTGATTCCTTCAAAGGAGCGCCTGTCTCGCTGCACTTTCAGAGTAAAGTCCGGGAAGAATCGGACTGTCGCATTATCATAGGGAAGGTCGCCCTTCACCCTAGCTGCTTGAAGGATTGCATCCCGATCACAAAAGTTCAAGATACGTGCTATGATAGTGCGAGGCGGAGCACTAGGCCTTGGCTTTTTGATCGAGGCTCTGTGTGCTCTCTCAATAGAGAACAGTGGGGAGAGCCTCTTGGGCTTGAGGTGATTTAGGATAAGGTCTTCTAGGAAGAGGTTCATGCTGGCCCCTCTGCTCCTTCAGGTTCCCCCACTACCCGTATGTTGTTGCGACTGGCTCGCCCTTCCTGATCATCCAGGTGTAGTGCCATTTCTTTATGCTGGTGGATTAATTTTTGAACCTTTTTCTCCAATTCACGTGTTGCGGTCTGCAGTTCTCCTACATTTTCTTCCGTGGCCGTGACTCTTTCAGACGTTTTCCACATATCCACCCGCATAAGGTTAATTTCAATTGTCACCTTATCAATTTTTGTCTCTAAGTTAGTTCCGACTGCTTGTATCGCTGCCATTATGGAGCCTAGGGATGGCTCCTCCGCGGGTATAGCGCGCATATTTGTCCATCTTGTTGACTTGGGTTGATGCAGTATTGCCTTTTGGTTTCGTCATTGTGTTGCGAGATAGTGAATCCAGACAGTGCGTTTTTTGCAAGGAGTGGTATGGTATCGCAGGCCAGCGGGTGTTGTAGGCTAGGATGGTCGTTTATATCAATGATTCCGATTTGTATTGGGATGGTGAGACCTTGGTCTACCGGAAGTGTTGGTCTGGCAGTTTGATCATTCACTCGTGAGAGAGTTCAGAGGATGGAGGGACGGGTGGGGTCCACAGATCTGGTCCAGCCTATAGCTCTGCCAGAGGCCTACTGGGCCTTGCTTGTGTCAATTCCTCCCCCTCGCTATCTTCTGGCGCTATGTCTCAGTCACTGATCAAAGTAACCGAGTCCAGGTGCTTTTGACTGGAGGTCTGATTCCCAGGTAACATCAGGGAATTCGGCCGCTCCCTCATTTAGGCAGGGCCTCTGCCTTTCTTACAGCGATATTCCAGCATGCAGGGGTGGGCGCTTATAATGCTAGGGGGGGAGAAAGACAGTACCCTCGGGGTATTGCCCTCGGTCGTGCCTCTTCCGGCATAGCAATCGAGTCCCAAGCTCCACACGTCCCCCTCACCGCAGATCGTGCGCCGGCAGCATTATTGCCGCCGATTACACTCCAGATGTCTCACTATGGTCCCCAGCTCCTGCCAACGTCTTCCCTCCGTTATGCTGAGGTCAGGGGTGTATTCTCTATTCCGGCTGTTACTGCCGCGTTCCCAACACGGGACCCAGGGTTTTGGCTCTGTTTGTGCTTTTTTTTGTGGGGGTGAGGGGGGGAGCCCACTGGCAATTCCCCCCGGGTCTCACCGCACTGGCTGCTGTAGTCGCTGTGTCTGAGCTGCGCCTTCACGAGTCCCTCATGAGTCGCGATGCAAGCTCTGATGGTAGGCAACAAACCGCGGCTCTCTCGTACCGCAGATCGACAGCCTGTGGACCTCGCTGTTGGTTACGCGACTCCGCCCCCTGCCGCCAAGGCCGGAGCTCCACTGTGCAATCTGTTCTCTGCCCGGAGTAATGGTTGTCGCAGACAACGGGAGCCACAAAAAAGATCTCACTGCTGCTCCTCACCTTCAGGAGCAGTTGCGGCACTTGTGTTGCCTTCGGGGTTTCGGATTACTGTCGGACTTCATGGATAACGTCGCAGGCCCTGACGGAGCTCTAAAGCTATGCTGCCATCATGATCGGCGCCAAGCCACACCCCCCCTCAGGAGAGTTTCTTGTTTAAATACGGAGAACCTAAATTCTTCAAGAAGATCAAATTAAACGTCCTGCAGGGAATGGCAAGAACATGTGCTAACATCAAACGGCTGACGGGTCTTAACTATTTCTCGAGTCTGGCCCCCCTCTAGGACTCTCCTGGCACACCGTAGTGCCTGAAGGACTGACTAGCACTACCACTCAGGGCAGTTGGGTTGAAGGTGTGGGGGGACTTGGCTCAAGAGGGCACACTCTTATCTTGGCCATCACTTCATGGCATGGCGGAAGGGGGTTTATCCAAATTTAAATACATCCAGTTGCAGAGTTGGGCGCAAAATTTGAAAATACCTCTAGGTAAAGGCAACACCTTAGAGGAACAGCTGGTGTTAAGGCCTAGATGAATGAAGGAAGTCTCCACTTGGTACTGGAGCATCGAGGAGGCAACCGACGGAGACTTTACACTGGCTGAAGAACTGTGGGGTGCCAGCCTACCAAATGAACCTTGGGAACACCTTTGGCAAACATCTTTTAGCACTTTGTATGCCACCATAAATCCAGCATGGCTGAGAAGGAATCACCTGTTTACGGTTCATAGGGCCTATCTTACTCCGTTAAGGTTGTCAAAGATGATGGACGGCCCCCAGTTAGTTGCAAGGAATTTGATTTGGAGAGAGTTTCTGACCTACACATGTTTAAGGAGTGCCCAGCCATTGCAGACTTCTGGGAAAAAGTAGGCAAAATCACCTCAGATATTCTCGACCCTCAAATTCCTATAAACCTTACTTTGATAATTTTCGGAATATCTAGTGTAGTTACTGGCTTGGCAAGGTCCTTTCTTTTCTATGCTATGCTGTTGGCCAGGAGGGAAATATGTAAGAGATGGGTAGAATGTGCACCTCCTTTGCATGCTGAGTGGTTGTCCTCCGTGTTCGCAATATCTAAGTTGGATCTGAGTGGGACACAGAGTAGGAGGAAGAAAGCAGTATGGAATTATTTATTGAAATGGTCTTGTGAGACTGGATAACACTCTTTATTAAAAAAATTATGGATCCTATGATTATGCCTCTCTGGATCTCTCCGGACTGTGTTGGGCACTCTCCGTTCCTCCATTGCCAACATTAACAGTCGCCAGGGTTACCTGGACTACATGGGAGAGTGACCTTTCCTTTGGGACAGTGTTATCCTAGTCTGCTGATGTACCGGTAGGTGGGGCGCTTTCTTCCTCCCCCCTCCCCGCAACAGCCTACGTTTCTCTAACAGCGAGTAACAGTACGGGTGGCTAGTATGTCCACTGTGGGATGAGGCAAATGAGGATTAAAAAAAATAAAAAGACAATGCCCCTGGCCCAACCTCTTCTCTCTCTTGCATTTCCTTATCTCTACCACATCGTCACCTTTCCCTCATTTTGCATGGACTTTTTACCTTTCTGCTTACTTTTCTCCGTTTTTCTATTTGCTTCATATCTCTTTTTCTCTTTCTGATGCCTCTGCATCTCTTTCACCACTCAGCAATGTTCCTTCACTCTTTTCCTGTTTTATCTTTCTCTCCCTCTTTTTCTTCTTACATTACTACCAGCATCATTCATCCTCTTCTTCTCTTTCCATATCACAATTATTGCCTATCCCAATCATCTGTACATACACCTGACGAACCATTATCGATACATCCAACCAACCAGACAGATATTTGTATACTGCAGCTATGAACTCAAAGTCTGTAGTGAAATGTATCAGTTTATTATATGGCGCATATGGAACATCAGCATAGGTGTACGCAACAGACTGAAATGGAAGGTTTTAATTTCACCGCCATTAATTACTAAAATGAACTGTACTACAGTGGACCATCCCGTTTGTGGTAGTCTGATGTAAGAAGAGAAAGACAAACAAGGCGTCAAAGATGATGAAAGCGTGTGAAAGAAAATATAGAGGAGACATTGAGGTGGGAGAGAGAAGTGAATAAAAATAGACAATGAGAGATCTGGTCCAGTCTAAGGCAATTTCAATGAGAAGAAAATTTGAAAAATTGGAGTAGAAGAAACATTGGGAAACGAAGGAGCTAAACCCAAAGCGAGTCAGCATTCCACCACACACATAAGTTAATTTGTTCACATCAGTTTGGGCCTTTCCTGTCCAACCTAACACAACTTTAATTCTCACATCACAGTACTGACTAGGCAGGGAGCGACCATGGCTTCAAAGCGCTCACTGTTATGCCTTCAGCTGTCCAGGGCTGACGAAGGCGTGCACATTTGTTGCCTATGCAGTACACGTCTTGGTGATGAAGGCACGGGTAGCTGCCGTCCACATTGTAACGTTGGTGGACTTCTTCCCATTTTGCAGGTCAATAAAAAGTTATGCTCTGCTGCCCCCTGTTAGTACATGTTTTGTGAAGAATTCTTGCCCAGATATTTCCCCTGCTGTTTGTTTTGCACTGTTGCTTACAAAAACTGCTTCACGTGCTGTTCCCATGTAATGTGAGGGAGATTTGAGCTGCCACTTCACCATTAGATAACTGTTTCCCAAGGTAGCCGTGCACAGCTTGTCTGCTTGAAAGTGAGGTTTGCACTAGTGCTTCCCTTGATTGCATGTTCTGTGTGAGGAGCGGTTGCCCTCCTACTGCCTTTTATGTGCCCTTAGAGGAAGTTTGCGGTGCTGCCATGCTGAGTTAGGTTGGGTTGTAGGAGCTCAGCTGCCTAATCTCTGTCTCAGTCATTACACGTGCAATTATGCTCTCTGTGCTTTATCTGTACTGTGCGTGAGTTGTTGATACAGATTTCTTTACCTGTTATGTGAGAATTCTGTTTTTCCCTGCCTGTGATGATGAAAGCTTTTAAGAGGTCAGACAGGAATCTTAGAAACTAGGGGGCAGATTTATGAGGTTTTGCCGTAGGGAAGCGCAGCAGGCCTTCCTGCTGCGCTTCACTACGGCAAAAGAAAAGGGCAGGGATGCGCCGTATCTATAAAATGCGGCGCATTCCTGTCCTTTCCCCTGCTCCGGCGCACAATGGGCCGCCTGCGCCAACGCAGGCACCTCTGCACCATGGTGCAAGGGTGCCTGCGTTGCGGGGATGAATATTTTTGTACAGGAAGGGAAACCTTTCTGTACAAAAATAATCACAAGAGGTTTTTCCTCTTTGTAGGGGTGCTGCAGAATGCAGCACACATAGAAAAAGGAAAAACGAGGAGAAATAAAGCTATTTCTCCCCGTTGCGCCTCCCTTACGCCTCCCCTGGGGAGGCGTAAGCTTTTGGCGCTGCCTCAGATTTACGATTTCTCGTAAATCTACGGCAGTGTCAAAAGGCCATGGATGTTGCTGGGAACGCCCCCAGCAACACCCATTGCACGCCCCTTTAACGCAGAACACTGCGATAAAGGGACTGATATTTATGAGGCAGCATTAAGCCAAAAAAAGTGGCTCAGTGCTGCCTGATAAATATCACGCAGGCTTCTGCGCCACGGAACGTCACAAAAAGTGACGTTCCGATGGCGCCACGGGCCTCATAAATGAGGCCCAGTAACTATAAACCCAAGCTATAGGGAACTTTCTTGAAAGTCACTTGGCATTTACATTTAAAGCCTTTAAGCCACCGGAAAATTTGGTCTATGTGAAATATGCAATAGGACATAATATTATTAAAGGAAGGTGTGTGATTTGCAGCTGCAGATAAAAAATATCTTGTGGGTACGATAGAAGATCCTGAATCAAGTTATATAGAGACAAAACTGACTTGCCTAGAATCACACAATTCGATGAACGTGCATCAGCGATCTCCACATAAGTCCTCTGCTTTTGTAACCTGCATTTTAGTTACAATCAATATTCCACTCAGACCATGTTTGTTTAACAGTGACAAGTCTGAGGCGCCATTCGAGGGCATTATGAAGCTTCCTCTCCATCACTCAAAGAAACTGGTTAAGACGTTGCCACCGAGCAAATCCTTTTAAATGTTCTTTATGGGTCTTCTCAACTTTGATTGGAGACTTGCAGATCTCGAGACAAAAGTTCATAAGTGACACTGCAAGGGAATCACATATGAACTTCAGAGATATGGCCTGATGCATGTTAAAGTAGCCAAACACAGTGGCAGAGAAGGTTACAAGGTACAATCAATTGTAAAAGAAATAAGAATCAAGGGGCCGATTCACAGAACTAATCTATGATAAAATCCTAAACTCACTACTTTTGGTATTCACAGAAGGCATTTAGTAGTAGTAAAGTTAGGACTCCTAACTTTACTACTACTAAACTGAGACAAAATCCTAACTTTACGACTTTCGATATTCACAAAAGGCATTTCGTTGTGTGAAGTTAGGAGTCCTAACTTTAGTACTACTAAATGCCTTCTGTGAATACCAAAAGTAGTAAGTTTAGGATTTTATCGCAGATTAGTTCTTGAATCGGCCCCCAAGAGACGTAGATGAGAGAACCAGGAAAGTAGGGCAAAAGAATAGAAAGAATGGAAGGAGGAAAAGAGAAATATAGGAAAATAGATGAAATAAAGAAAAGTTAAAGAAAGGTGGAAAGAACGATAAAAGAAAGTGGGAAAGAAATAGGTCCAGAAAGATGTAGATAGTAGGTTTAAAGAAAAAACAGGGCAAATGAAGGAAGGACAGTTGGAAAGAAAAATGAAAAGAAAAGTTGAAAAAGAGCAGAAAATGAGTTTTGAAGGAAAATTGCGAGAAAGATATGTAGAAAAAGAAGGAAAAAATAAAGACAGAAAGAAAGATGGCAAGGGTGGAGCAAAATAAGAATAGTAGAATATAATGAAATAATTGGTGCAAATGATGGAACGACACTTGGAAAGAAAAAAGAAAAGTAAGATGGAAGGAGTAAAGGAACAAGGGAGTTGAAGAAATAAATGAATGAAAGAAAATATGGAATGGAGGAACAATGAAAAGAAATATGGGACAAAATAAAAAGGAAAGAAAGGAAGGAGTAAGGAACCAACAAAAGGGTTATGGAAACAAAAAGAAAATAAAAAAATGAAAACGAGGCAAAGATCATGTGGAATGAGAAAGAAAGATTGCTACAAATCTGGAAAGAAAGGTAAAGAGATTGATGGAATATGGAAAGAAACAAAGAAATCAAGCAATCAGTACTTGCAGAGCATGACTTATCACCTGTGAGGGTATCCAGCCGCTGGGTTGCTGGGCTTAGTCAAAAAGCCAGGCCTTAAGTCTCCTGCTGAAGTCTGTCAGCAAGGGTAATGTTCGGAGGTGGAGAGGGAGGGTGTTCCAGGACGACTTTGGGGCAAGGTGGGAGAAGGAGTGTCCCCTGCTGTAACCACTCAGATGCGCTGTGTCTGTGGGAGTGAGAGGGAGGCATACCAGAGGATCCTGGATGGTTAGTGGATGTAAAGGCGAGGGTTCATGTATGCTGATCCTTGGTCATGGAGGGCTTTGTTGGTGTGTGTCAGTAGTTTGAATTGGCATCTTTTCAGGATGATGAGCCAGTAGAGGTTCCTCAGGTGTCAGGTGAGGAGGGTTCATTTGGGAAGATTGAGGCTCAGTCTGGCCACTGCCTTCTGTATTGTCTGGAGCCTTCTCTTGAGTTCAGTGGTTCTTCCTGGGTACAGTGCATTGCAGTAGTCTAGACGGCTAGTGATTAGGACTTTTGTGCAGTGGGGGCAGTGACCCCTTAACACAGGAGGGGTGTCAGGGGGGACCAACAGACACAAAAGTGGGGGCAAAGAGATCATTTAAAAAGAAATGTATTTAGCCGCGTTTTGCTCTGTGTTTTCTTCTTTCTTCTTGAGTCAGCTCGAAGGTACCTCATGGATCCTCAGGCAAACCCCTCCTGCAAATTCTAAAACTGCTCTCATGCTGCAAATGAGCAGCATGAAAGCAGCAACACGATTGGCTGGAGTGGGCTGCTTCGACGTTCCTGCAGGCACAGGAGGCCTGTGCCTGCTCTCCACCCAGCTGGCCGAGACATCTGGGTGGGGAGGTTTACACTGCGCAAGTCAGGCTGGCCATCACAAGACGGCCATCCAAAGTGACGTGCGCATTGTAAACTGGTGGAGTGAGCACCACTCACCTGCTGCCAGTCAACAACAGACCGCCCCCAAACACTCCGCGGGCTGGGACCAATGAAAAGTAAAATGGTAATTAATTGTATTCATGTTTTACTGTTCATTTTTAGTGCACTGGCAGCAGGGGAGGCGACAATCTTCTGCCCTAATTGGGTGGGGGTGTACCGCTGCTTATGTGACTATTTTTCTCATGCTTATAGGGAGCCTGTGGAAGATTCTGCAGAGCGTGTGGAAGGTGTAGAAGAATTGGAGCCTGGGTTGATCTGTCATTTCATGGTGTGTTTGTTGTCCAGATGATGCCGAGGTTGCGGGTGTGGTCATTTGATGTGGGGGTGGGTCCAAGTTTGATAGGCAAGCAGGTGTTGTTTTAGAGGGAGGCGTGGTAGCCAAAGATCAGCACTACAGTCTTGTCTGTACTGAGCTTCAGGCAATTGCTCTTCATCCAAGCTGTGACATTCTTCATGCAGTTGTGGAAGTTGGTCTTGGTGGTGGTGGGGTCTTCTGAGAGCGAGAGGATGAACTGGGTGTCGTCGGTGTAGGATATGATTTTGATATTGTGGGTTCTGACGATGCCAGCCAGAGGTGTCGTATAGGTGCTGAAGAAGATGGGCCTGAATGATGAACCTTGAAGAACTTCGCAGATGGTGCTTGTGTGTTCCGAGGTGAAGAGAGATAGGTGGATTCTCTGCGTACGTCCAGTGAGGAATGATGCAATTTGTCTGAGTGCATCTTCCTTGATCCTGATCTGATGCAGTCTCTTGATAAGTGTGTGGTAGGATATAGTGTTGAAGACTGCAGAGAGGTCGAGAAGGATCAGCACCGCTGATTCTCCTCTGTCGAGTAAGGTGATGATGTTGACCGTGTGGCAATCAGGGCAGAAGGGCTAAATAGAGATAAGAGGAAAAGGAAATGATAACCAAAACTGTGGCAAACAACAAAGAAAATGGGATGAAATCAGCCACAAAAATAAGAAGTGTAGAGAGGGGCAGAGAAAGGGAAATGCAGAAGATAAATAGAAATATAGAGAAGATGTAATTAAAGAAAGACGACAATAAAAAGTAAGGGAGTAAAATGAAAAAGCAAGATGGAAATTACGATGTAAAGGTAAATTTAAATGGAAAGAAGAGAGAAACACAAAAAAGAACAATAAATTAAGGTAAATAAAAGACAAATAAAGGAAATGGAACATAAAATAACGACTGAAATTAAAAATGAGGGGATAAGAGTGGATTGAGGGATGAAAGGAAGAGTGGGAAATGCTGTGAGAGAGAGAAAAATGAAATATGGTAAATTGAAAGAGGGTACAAAAAAGATAGAAGGAGGAAGTAGTTGATAGAAAAGAGGAAACATAGAAGAGTCTAAGTAAGGGATAAGTGAGTAATAGTAAAGATCAGCGATCTGGCGTTCAGTGAGCTGAAAAATTCTGAGAAAGGAGAGCAGTGATAAGTATCCAAAGGTGAATAATGATTGTGACAGAAAAATGTCTTTAGAATGGTAAGAGGAAAATAGGCAGAGGTAAAGATCAGAGAGGCAATTATTTTGATGAGAGAAAATTGGAGAAAATTGAGGTGAGAGAAAAAGAGAAATGGAAGTAATGAAATCTGAGCGAGGTGGCAATTAGTTTGAAATTGGAAGATTCAACTGACAGTGACGCTAGCAGAGACTGAAGTGAGCATTCTAAGTATTATGTCAGCTCTGGTATAAGGTTTTCCTCCTTGATAGTTTCAGGTGCGTAGCTTCAGTGGGGGGTGTTTTGGGTGTTGCACACCCTAATAAATCTATTTTCTGTTAAATAGTTGGGTGCAGGTGCCTTCAGTCAGGTATGGTCATGTGTCTGTCGGACTTCACCAGACATTGACATACATACAGACAAAAACGCACACACACACTCTCCATCTCTCAGCTTTGAAAGTCTTAAAAAATGTTGGTTAGTTTACAAAATATTGTGTATTTACCCACTTAACACCTCTACCAATCTGCATTCTTCTCCCTTTCCACTGCCCTTAAGCCCCTCTAATGCGCCCTCCAAGTTGTATAATGTGTCTTAACATTGTATGCCAGCATGATTGTTGGAAAATCCGAAGCTTACCGCCCCTCAATCTTACTGACCAAGCTACGCCCCCGAATAGTTTGCTGGAGTCTCGGTATTAAGATATCCTCCTTGCTATAGTGTGGACATTCTTGACATTATCGTAGCCGTGCCATAAAGTTGTCTCTGTTTGGCATATTATGAGCATTTTAAGTATTATGGGTTCCAAGCATAAACTAGACCATCTTTGCATATCATGAACTTTAGGGCATCAACAAGGCCTGTGATGTAAGAAAGTGGTGCTCCTTAGTATATTGTGGGTGCCTTGGACATTCTTTGCATAATGGTGACCTTCGCATCTTGATGAGATTGTGGCTATCCCTCTCAAAATGGGGTTCCTGTCAGCCTCAATTTTCATTTGGAAGCTAATACCTTTATTGATTTTCCTGCACATATATAACTCCGCTGCCCGGACAACAGTTGTGAAGTACATTTCCCAGTTACCTTCTTCCCCATGTGTCTGTCCAATATATGTGTGTGTGTGTGTGTGAAATATCCACACACAAATACATCTATATATATATATATATATATATATATATATATATATATATATATATATATAGAGAGAGAGAGAGAGAGAGAGATGGTTGATTAACCACAATTTTATTAAACCAGTGAATGAGGAGGCAGGGAGGATAATTGATTATTAATATGTTTTTTTGCAATCTTTAAAAGCCTTTGCTCAGAGCATTGATTGTTATGGCCCTCTTGGAGTCCATTGTATTTTTGTAAATGTTCTATTTTTATTTCCTGTTGTGTTTATATTGAGCTTGTGGCTGCTTGTAGGAGTCTGCATTACAGGGTTGCTGTTATTGTGAATTGATTTAGTTGGTTTTGCCAGCCTCCCTATGGCTCCTAAATGGTTTTACGGTCACTGGAGCAACACCAGCTATTTATTTCCCATTTTCCAATTTCTCTGCTACATGGATTGGGCCCTTTGGGCCATGGTTTTATTATTTTAAATTAATCTAATAATTTTTGCCAGTTTTCCCTAGCTTTCATAGGGATCCCATGGGCCCAAGGGAGGACTCTGTGGCTTTACTTCACATTTTCAAAAAATGTTTTCCCACATTTTGTGAGACACAGATGGGGTCCCCTGGGCCATGGTTGTTGCAGTTTTGATTAGTTTGTTCATATTTTGGCGGCCTCTCCCTGGCTCGCTTTGGGAAACTATAGGTCCCGGAGAGACTCCAGGAATTCCTTTCTGATTTTTATATATTTTTAACATTTTCTGCTGCATGGCCTAGCCTCTTCGGTACATGGATTTTGTTTTTAATTAGTTCAGCAATTATTGCTAGTCTCTATCTGGCCCTTGGGCCTCAGAAAACACCATATGTTATGCCGCCCTGTTTCAGCCATTTAGTTCATGGTTGCTGTTTTTACCTGATTTAATTGACTTTTGACACCCTCCCTCATCGACTCCCAAGAAGGGCCCAAGTGCAACACAAGAGGGCCAATTTGGATGTTGGTCGGAAACCCTCTGACAGCAGGTTTGAATTCCAACTGCCGCATTATGGAAACGGCAGTCAGAATTGAAACCTTCCAATCATTCCGGCTGGATTCTAATGGGCTCCCAGTCGGAGACCCGCCTGTAATCCCTATGGACGGAGTTTCTGCCGTAGGGATTACGATGTTGGTTTCCGACAGGCTTTCCATTTTGGGCTTTCTGATATAGACAGCCTGTTGGAAACTCACATTGGGGGCACAATAGCAGGGCCCCTTCACCCTGCAGCCTCCAGTCTGAGGGGGCACCTGTTAATACCTGCACAGTGTGGTAGGCACCCTGAGGTGTCTCCCCAGCGGTGCAGGGATGAACAGATCCTCACATTTGTCTAAGGGAGCTTGTGCTTTGGGCGGTTTATGGCCACAGCACAGGCTCCCATAGATAATTGGGAGTATGCGACCGCACCATGTGCCGTCGCATTGTAATTGTGGTGTCAGGACCGCCGACCGGAGGTCGGTCAGTCCTGAGACCGCAGCGGTGTCGGGAACTGCAACCAACATCTCAATGAGGCCCTAGAGGTATTTGTGTCCCATTTAAAAATATTTCTTTTAAGATTTTATACTGCATAGTTTTAGTTTATTATTAATTTAATACTTTTTTGCTAGCTTCCACCTGATAAGTATAGAGGTCCCACAAGCACGGGAGAGTCACAATGTATTTATTATGGAGCCTTTCACTGACTCCAAGTGTTGCTGTGTCTAGCAAAAGTTAGTTTAGACGTTGTTATGGTATTGTTACTGTTAGAAATGGGATTTCTGGTTGGTTAGGGGTAGCGCCTAAGCCAGGCAGATACCACCACTCTAGTCAGGGCAAGGTAGTTACACACCGAAGATAACCCCTGCTCACCCCATTGGTAGCTTGGCAGAGCAGTCAGGCTTATCCCAGAGGCAATGTGTAAAGCGTTTGAGCAACACCCTCACACAACAGTGACACACTAGGCATACCACAAAAGAAACTCCACACAAGGTTATATAAAAATACCCTTTGTATTACTCATGAAACACATTAGATCATAACCACAAATGTACACTGTACCTCCTGGCACTAGGCTTTACTTTACAGGGGAATATATACAAAGCAGGGCGAATCGGGCTGCTGTCAGAACCATCAGAACCGGTAAGTAATAAAACAACCAGTAACTACTTAGCACAAATACATTATGTATCAGTCACATTGGGCATCACCCACATTATGCAGTAATCGCATTAGGTCAACAGTGCACCATAGTAACACTCACAAGGTACATACATCACCTTAGGGCCTTGCACCCTACCAGAACATAAGGTGCTCTCAGGCCCACTGGCCTTCCTCGAGGGGCCCGTCTTGGGTTTACCCACAATGCCCTATGTCCATAAAATTCAGGGCTCTAGGAGTCTGTGGCTTCCGTCTGCCACCAGGCTGCCACTGCAGCAGGGTACAGGCCCAACAGGCCGGTACCGGAAATGGGGGGCGAGGGTGCAACTCGCCCTTGTCTCTCTTGAGACAAAAATGCCCCGAACATTGCAGCTGCCGCGATCTGGTGGTCCAGCTGTGTACACAACATGAGTCACTAACAGTGCCTTAGGAGCCCCTCTTACAGGGAACTCGCGCTAGTGCTCCTCTGCAGGCCCCACTAACAGGGGTCTCCTGGTCTCCTCAAGGATCACAGGTGCCCCCACTGGACCTTTTGCACCCAGGGAGAAAGACAGCGGATCCCCATGTCCACATGGGGCTGCAGTGCACCAACCTTGCTTCTCGGTGCTTTCCTCAAGCCTCAGCAGCACGCCCGCGGGGCTCTCCTGAAGCATGGGAGCCCCACCCTAACCAGGCTTAGTCTTTGCCTGGCTTCCGGCTGGTTTCTGCTTGCAGGCCCCGCCCACAATGACAACAGCGCTCCCTCTGCTGCAGAGGATCTCTCGAACCGAGAATCCTCGTCCTCCTCACTCAGTGGGGAGCACGGGCCACGTAGCAGAGCCCCGGCTGCAATGCCGCTTAGAGCGCCTTGCTTCTTGGAGACCATCTCTTTGCTGCAAGCTCCACCCACAACCAGGCGATGCCTGACTCTCTGCCTTTGTGGCCCGAGAATGTGGATCGATGTCTCTGCCGTGCTCAGATCCTTGATCCCTTTCTTGGCGTGCTCTCTTCGGCGAAGCCAGGCGCCAAGGGGAAATCCTGCAGCGCTCCGCGCACTCCACTGCAGCGGGGGCCAACTCCTTTGAACAGGAGGTATTTCAGAGCTCTCAAAGCGCTCTTAATAAAAATGATGAAGCCAAAAATGCTCTGCCTGCCCTAAATGTCAGAGGGCACAATCAATGAGTGCCCAGCCTGTCTCCCTCCTGAAGACAGCGCTCTTTGCCCCCAAGTCCACAAGGGCAGAGCTGGGCACAGGCAGGCCAGCACGTAGGGACCCCCCGGAAGCAGCAGCTGGGTCCCACAGCGGTTCCTGCTGGCAGACCATCAGCCTGACGGCCACCAGTTCCAGCTCAGCACACACAGTTCAACCACCTCATGGGGTCACAGCCCCAATATTAATATCAGTTACGTTCTTTGTTCTGCTCTGGTACATGGCTCAGTGTCCGGCCCAAAACAGTTCTGGGGGGCACTCCAATATTTGTTTACAGTGCTCACACACCCTAATTGTTAGGTGAGGCTCTGGCCCCAGACACACCACAGGGGGGCAGAGCCAGCATTGTACAAGGCAGGCACAGACCTATTCAGGGTCAGGAGCTACTCCTCCCACTACTCCAAATGCAGATCTACCTATTTAGCTTAGCGCTGCCTCATCCAGACCCTCTGGAGCCACTACAGCTCACCAGCCCCTGTCACTCCAGAGCCAGACATGGAATACACATCAGGCAGGCACAAAGGCACATAGCACACAGAAATGCCCACTTCTAAAAGTAAACACAAGGGGATGATGGACGGAGCGCTGAAAGTTTTCAGACACTCACCCCCAGTCACAGATCTGGGTTGAATCCATCATCGTTCTTGACACAGCTATATGCAAATCAGTCTTGACCCTGTGCCTCATGGGAACAGTCCAGCCTGAACTGCCAAGCCATATCTTCCCTGGACCAGAAACAAGCATCCCGGGACCGGTTTCGGACTAACAGCCCTCATCAGCCGGATAGCTTGAATCCAGTGGCAAATTGAGCAAGGGACCCTCGTCTGGGCATACCCTGCCAACTTAGGGTGAACAAACCAAACACAAGGGGATGATGGACGGAGCACCGAAACTTTTCAGACACTCACCCCCAGTCACAGATCTGGGTTGAATCCATCATCGTTCTTTTGCTCACTTTTGCTCACTTCGCCAGTTTCAGCTCTCCATCCATTATCCCCTTGTGTTTGCTTTGTTTGCCCTAAGTTGACAGGGTTTGTCCAGACATGGGTCCCTTGCTCACTTTGCCACTGTATTCAAGCTAGCCTGGCTGATGAAGGGTGTTACCCAGAAACCGGTCCCAGGATGCTTGTTTCCGGTTCAGGGAAGACATAGCTTGGCAGTTCGAGCTGGACTGTTCCCATGAGGCACAGGTTCAAGACTGATTTGCATATAGCTGGGTCTGAACTGAGGTTGCGACGTGAGCTAAAGAATGATGATGGATTCAACCCAGATATGTGACTGGGGGTCAGTGTCTGAAAGATTTCAGCACTCCATCCATCATCCCCTTGTGTTCACTTCTAAAAGTGGCATTTCTAAAATAGTGATAATAAATCTGCGCACACCATTACGCAGCATTTATTACCACTATTCAAAACATACCAAAATTGATCCCGCTACTCCTCTCAGATCAGGAATTATCAATGAAACACTAATCAGGCAATCCCCAATTCATTCCTATGAGAGGGCAGCCCCATAGCAGTGAGAAACCAAAATGGCTGTTTGTCACTACCAGGACATGCCACACAGTTAAGGCACATGTCCTACCTTTTACCTACAATACACCCTGCCCATAGGGCTTGCTAGGGCCTACTTTAGGGGCGACTGATATGTAGAAAAAGGGGAGTCACAGATCTGGCACCCACTTTATGAGCCACGTCATAGCGGCAGTAAACTGGGCGTGCATGCCCTGCAATGGCAGAGGCCTGATACAGGTTTTAAAGGCTACTTTGGTGGGTGGCGCAATCATCGCTGCAAACCCACCAGTAGCATTATATTTACTGGCCCTTGGTATCTGGGATACCGCTTTACAAGGGACTGATAGGTAAATTATATTAACCAAACAGGTGTAGACCAATCTTACCACGTTTTACCATAGAGAGCACATGAACTTTACACTGGACAGCAGTGATCAAATGCCCAGAGTCCTAAAACCATCAACAACAAGTCAGTAAAAATACTAGGAGGAAGGCAAAACGTTTTGGGATGACCCTGCAAAAAGGGCCAAGTCCAACAGTTACAATGATGATGATGACTTGTATTGTATTGAATTGAATGCTAAATCTCACTGTCTTTCTTCTTATTGTTTTTAATTGCCCACAAATGTATGAGTCTGAGATTCAGATTGAGAGATGTCTTTGAATTAGCTCACCACAGATTCCCTAGACTGTTCTGCTAAGTGCTACTTCTTGAACTGCTGACCATTTGCGCAAGAAGTTCCGGGTCAGAGTTCAGAGGAGAGTTCAGAGGAGAGACCGCTGGAGTGTTGGCGCGATCCTCCCTCAAGCCGCCCGTGATGTCCGTGCCTGTCCGTGCCTGTGCCCGCGGCCGCCGGATCATTAGAGCGACCGAGGCGGTGGCGGAAGGCGGCTGCGGCGGTCCGCATTTCAATTTTCACTGCGGATCCCACAGGACCCCGCAGGACCCCGTGGCATAAAAGGCTCAACGTTTAAGGTGGCTTAAGGCGGGCATTTAACACTTGACTTCTTCGACTGCAGGGTCCTCGGCCCCCGGCTCTCGGCAAAGTGAGCAGTGCAGAGCAGGTGTTTTTCCGTCTGCCCGGTGACAGTTGTACACATCGTAACTCAACGGCCACGTGTGTGCCAGGTGGACTCTAGTAGTGGGGGAGCAAGAGACGCCCAGGCGGTTTTTGGCGAGGGTCATGTTTTGAATACAGTGAACAATGTCTGCTGAATAATGACCTTGCCATTGCCATTGGGCTGCCCCGAGTACAGAGTGGCTGGAGTTGCTGGAGCAAGGCGAAGCGGTGAAGAAGTGGCCCTTGTAGTTTATAAGCCCGCAGCCAGCCATGGAGTGAAAAGTGGGAGTCAGGAGCACGAGTATGAGGATGAGCAGGAGGAATTGAGAGGAATTGAAGCGCAGTGGACCTGTGACCTGCGCTTCTCGGCATCACTTTCCAGCACTTACCAGCTGATGGCACTGACCTCGCCACTGCCTCTTCCCTCATGTGGCTAGGTAAGTCACAATAACCAATACCGGGTGCGGCTAGTGAGTGTTGGCGTGGTTACGGGCACTGTGAGGCTGAATCTCTCCCTCTTAAGAGAGTCTGTGGAGCCTGTGGAGAAAGTAGAGCAGTTGCAGAGGAGCAGGGAATTAGACTTCCTATCTATCTCCTGCCTGCCTACCCGCCTGCCTGCCTACCCACCTGCTTGCTTGCTTGCTTATCAGCTCATCTGCTCACCTGCCTGCCCGCTTAGAGCTTAGAGCTTAGAGCCATAGCCAGTGATCCAAAAATTCAGTGGGACCACAAAAGACTATAATAGGATATTTGTAATGCCATCCAGGTGCTTGCGCTCAAACGCAACAGTAGAATTATTTACTGGATTATCAGGGCCATCTGCAAGCTCAGCAAGTAGCACTACGAACTACAATAGTCCCCTCAAACTTCAAAATACTATCCGGCGAAGGAGAAAAAGGGATCACCTCTCACATCTGAAAACCTATCCATCGGTAATGTCAATGCTCACTAAGGGTGTAAGGTGCTCCAAATGTGGTAAGGGGGAAAAGGAGGTAGAGGAAGTCCAGGAGATGGACATCCATATAAAATCAGAGGATGAAGAGGGAGTTCAGTTTGCTCCCCCAGAGGTTAAAGCGGCACTTTAGCCCTCTGTAGTTATTCACCATCAGAACAAAGGTGAAATCATTCAGTTGTCGACATTTACACAATCACTTGGTGGAAATGTTTTGCAAACAGGAGGGGAGGACAGTAAGATGGAGACGGATCTAGCTGAGGGCAAAGTAGAAGTCCTTCCGAATGAGAACTTGAACAGAAAGGAATCATCACCATTATCACCATTGGCAGGGTTGGTTTCCCTGTTTGATAATCCTCAAGCCACTCCAAGTAGTACAAGCAAATGTACTTCTGGTCCTTCTCTGATGAATTTGTGTGAGCACGCGTTACAGGTGCCACAGTCTATAGATCATAACCCTGCACTAGCGAATATGGAGGACTATACTTTACCGGATATTGCTATTCCACTGGAAAAAATACAAAGAACTGAAAGTGCACTTGAGAAAAACAAGCACAACGGATTTGGACCTGGAATTGAGAGTGTCCCCGGTTTTATTAGCTGGACAATCGCATATGCCCGCCCTGTATAGTAGTACCTCCACTAGTTTTTCAAATGTTCATTCATTAGAATTGTCCGATGTAGGGACATCAGCAGCATTACTGGATAAGGGGGCAGATAACATCTTGAACTCAGTTGAAAATATATGGGGGCACCTTAGAGATTTTTTATGCATTGGAGAGAATTCACTCTTCAATTTTATCTTTGTTAGAAAAAAGCATGGTAAATTCTGATCATATATTGGAAGTTCTCTCTCCTGTATTATTGGGGATCCAAGAACTTAAACAGGTTAATCAAGCAACAAATAAATTAGGAAAGGTCCCCGATGTAGCTTGTCGCTCATGCCAGACATGTAACGGGGTGTCTAAAAGGGGAATTAAGATAGAGGATTGGGAAGCGAAGGAGGATTTTATAGCTGTACCACACAGAGGTAGCACCCTGGTAAGTTCATCCCCAGTTAAGCAACATACAGAGAGTGCCCATCCTACTAGTCAAGGGGAAAATTTACATTTAAAAGTAACCACGGTTACGCCCCCATTACGGGTATATTCCTTTAAAATAAAATAAAGCATTTTAAACAACTCATGCATGACGGGTCCCCCGAGCAAATTACAGTTAACCGAGGAATCTACTAATACTTCAGTCACTGCACCCTTAGGGGAGGTCCCCGTACCGAGAGAAAGTAATACCCGACTTGGTCGGAGGGGACAGAAGAAGAACAGGATTCTACATATCCCAAAACAGAAACAGAAAAAATTGCGGTTCCCTTCCGAAATCGTGGAGTTAAATAGTAACAAATCACCACCGAGTAGAAAGATACCCGGGATTCTGGGGCAATCAATATTGAAAGTGGGTTATAAAGCAGGACAAGATAATGGTAATCAGCAGACCTACTCGAACTCGGAGCTGATTAACCCGCGGAGCCAAGAGGGTCAGGAAGAAAGTGGGACTTCCATAGTCAATATGGGTGACATTGAGAATCCGAGCCTTCCCCGCAACATTAATTTAGCTAATTATGAACACGTAGAGACGCTATACCAGGAAATATAGTGGCAAACTCGTATTAGAACAAGGCTTAGTTAGTGGAGGTGCCCCTCTTCTGCCTTGTGGTTGGGATACTTTCCCAGTACGGTTTGATCACGACCAGGGGAAAGCTGAAGAGGGGACCGGTCTTGGGGCAGATTGGAATAGGCCCATAGGGCATGCAGGGCCAGGTGTCGGAAAGGTGAACAGGACTCGGCTCTTTGTTTCCCTGTTCGAAACCGACTCAACGTTACTGAATAGAAGTGCCCTTCTTCAGTTGTTATCAGAAATAAAGGGCTTGGGACCGGTAACATGCAAAGACCTGGAGTTGGTCTACTTAGATCTGAGGAGTGCCCCTCCAAGTACTAGAGTCACATTCACGTCAGGTGTAGTTTAAATGGTAGTACTAGCTAATGTCGATTCCTTTATGAAGAGAGGTTTAGACGTGCTCTCTTGTGTGAACCCTTGCCCAGTTTCGTTTGAGAGCTTAGGAAAAACCCATCGGGAGCATGGTAGCGGGTTCTCCACCTCCATGGGTGTTATAACCCCGATAAACCCTAAAGACATTGAAATAACAGTAGGGAGAAATCTAGGAAACAGAGAAATCAATATTAAAGGTCCCGAAGTTCAAAGGCCCAGTAGTCCTATTGTGGAGGCTGAGATGACCCAGTGGAGCTGGGTGGCCGGTACCCTTAATGGGTCAAAAGTAACAACAAAAATACCCATATTGCGGGGGTAGCCAATTGGGAAGAATAATATCCTGGAATTTAGCAGGGGTTGAAAAACTAACTGTAAGCTTAAATTGTTACTAGAATATGATCCTAAAATATTTGCCTTCAGGAAACCTGGAAGGATGGGGATTTTCAATTTGAAATTTTTTATGTGTATTGTTGCGCAGCAAAAACATCGGTAAAAGGACATGCTAGTGGTGGTTTAGCTATTTTACTTATCTGTACCATGAGATGGGATCCTGTGGTTTATATTCATCCCTCAAAGTGTTGTATGGGAGTGAAGTTGAGGATTGGTGAAGATAACTCAGGGCAAGCAGTTTTCATTTTACTGGTGAACAGTGACGGCCCGTGTAGGGCGTTTTACCAGGGCGGTGACGTGGCGCAGAGGAGGGGCAGGGTGGGGGGTTGCAAAAAGCGGCAAACAACCGATTTCAGGTAAGTTACGAAAAAAATTAATGAAACGAATTTCGTTGCGCGCGCTGCATCGCATTTGGCGAAAGCAGCGCGCGCAACGAAATTACACGGGCCGTCACTGCTGGTGAACGTGTATATTCCCCCAGGGAGAGCATCGAATTCATTGGTTGATTCAAGCTGTACTTATGTGCAAAGGATGAGTAACATTGAGGAATGCTCACCGATTATGATGGTGGGTGACTTTAATGCCAAATTATCCAATGGTGCAGTCATGTCTTTTTCAAACGTTGAATTGGAGGAAGTATGGTCCATTCCAGATTCTGTATTGCCCGATCATTTATGATCAGATAAGCGAGGCTTGTTACTTTTGCATAACTTGAGGATGTTCGACTTAGTAATGTTAAATGGTAGATTTCCAGTGGATTCCCCAGCCTCTTATGCTTATCGAGGCGCATATAGTCACTCATTAAATGATTACATGGTGGTATCTTACCAACTTTTTAGTGTATGTACACAATTTAAGGTATTCACTACAAGTCTGAGTGACCATAGTATTTTGGCTGTTAATGTAGATATTGAAATCGAGAAGGGATGAAAAGGTTTTGTATAATCGCAGTAATGGGCGTACTTGCTGGTCAAATAATGTGCTTCCAAATTTTAAGAGAGTCTTTGAAAATACTGCTTTTATTTGTAATCAAGAAGCCCCTTTTGACAGGTTTGAGAGAATCTTGGCAGCAATAAGAACTTTTGGAAGAAAAAAGCAAGTTGGCAGTTCTGCACCATCTGTAATTATATCATGGAAAATAAAAAAATTGAATCGGAAAATTAATGCATTAGTTAGAGAACAATTTAGGGTGCCTACGATATCAAGGCAAAGGGAAATTAACAGATTTGAAACAAGTATGGAAAAGGAAAACGGAATCGGAACGAGGAAGGGTCGAAGACTCAAACTGGGTTAAACTTCAAGAAGTTGCTCAATCTGGCGACACCAGGAAATATTGGGCGCTGATAGCAACATTTTGCGATGGGAGAGAGAAGTCAAAGCCTATTTTGATTCCAGAAGCGGAATGGCCTATGTATATTTCCCAGCTGTATGCTTTAAATTCCGCAGTTGGATGAACTCAAGATATTAGCTCTGCCCCATCCGTGGGGAGCGAATATGGTGCACCATCATGCTCTGAAATAGAGGGTTATATTAAAAGGGCAAGAAACTCTATTGCGATGGGCCCAGATGATGTACCAATAGCCATAATAAAAACCGGATGGCGAAGCGTAGGCAACATTTTTGCATCCGCTGTTGGTCCATTGTTATTCCCATTGTGACATCCCACAATCCTGGAAGGGGAGTATAATTGTTCCACTATACAAAAAGGGTCAAAAAAATTCCCCTGCCAGTTTCAGACAGATCTCTCTCTTGGATGCAAATGGGAAATTATTTGCGAAGAGCATCCTGCCCCATCTGCAAGATTGGGCATTCGAAAATAACTTATTCCCTTAGAACAAACAGGATTTCGCAAAATAGTGGTACCTTGGACAATACCACCGTTTTGTAAACTCTAACCAAAAAATATCCAGTGAGCCGGGGAATGCCGCTATATGCGGCTTTTATAGATTTCTCTACGGCATTCGACCAGGTAGATCGGTGGACGTTGTGGAGAAAATTGGACACCATGGGGATACCAGGGAATATATTACGATTGGTTATTGCTCTTCACACCTCTACTTGGATGCAGGTTTTATTAGGGGGTACACAGGGCCTCTCGAGAAAAATAGAAACTAATAACGGGTTAAAGCAAGGGTGTCTTCTGGCCCCTCTTCTTTTTTCTACTTACATTAATGATTGGCCGAGAAGAGTGGGCTCAGCAAAGGGGATTCCCCTAAATTAGGAAATTTGAAACTGAGCTGTCTGCTATATGCAGATGATGCCATAATAATGGATTTAACCCCAATCGGACTTCAAAGACGCCTTGCTGAGCTGATTAGGTACGCAGAAGAATACTTTTTAAAAATAAATATTTTAAAGAGTAAAGTTATGATTTTTTGTTACCAAGGATGTAAAGTCAGGAAAAACTTGCATTGGTTCTTGGGAAAAGAGAAACTGGAAGTAGTAAAGTTTTACCCATATTTAGGAGGGATGCACCAGTTATTTAGCGTCACGCCAGACACCTCTTGCGCCACCATGGATGCGCCGCATTTACAATGCGGCTCACCATGGGGCAAGAATAGACAGATGCGTGACGCATCTACTGCCGTAAAGGTGACGCATTGCTGGAGTCGCGTTGCAAGCGCGACGTAGGTCCAGCAAGGCTCGGGGTGCCCCTATGCCTAACATGCTGCATCAATCCTTACGCCTGCTTCAAGCAGGTGCAGGGTTTTGACGCAGCATGGCCGTAAAAGTGACTGAGTGAAATCTTGTAGATTTCACTCAGCCACTTGAAACGCCCCCCCTGCGCCGGAACGCACACATGTGGCGCAAGGCTTTACAACGTGACGCATCGGCGGCACTAATGTGGCGTACGGGGCTTGTAAATCTGCTCTGGAGTACGCAGGATTATTCTGTTGCTTAGATTAAATGTACTCCTCCTAAGAATTGAAACAGGAGCTTGGGAGGGCATTGCTAGACAGGAAAGACATTGTCATTTATGTAACTCCTGTATTCAAGACTTAAATCATGTCCAATTTGTTTGCCCCACATTACAATCAGTGCATCACAGATATCTAAGGAATTGTTTTTTAAAGCATAATATCACCACAGCAGAAGAGGCCCGTAAATGTCTGCTGGCACCCTCATCTGAACATATGTGTTTTAAAATTTTTAGTTTTTATAAACAATTTTTAAATATATATTAGAGCAGTATTGATTGTTTCATTATGAATGTCTTTGAGCACCTGCACTTTTTGAACTTTCCCTTTTTTTGCTGCTAGCTAAGGAGTAAAGGATGCTGATTTATTATGTACGCATCGGAGCACGTGCACTTTTCCAAACTTTCTTGCTGCTAGCTTACTGTACTGTATGCTGATTTATTATGTAGGTGACTAAGCACTTGCACCTTTCCAGCCACTGTCATAAAGCCCTCACACGTTTATCGCCTAGGTACACATTGAGGCCTACCCACTGAACCCTCTTCTAGGCAGGAAGATGTTGGGAGGAGGATCACCTCTGGATCAACAATGGCACCATTACCACCAAAACAAAAGACGATGTATCTCTGTACAGCAGTGACTGCAGTCTTGGCTGAGACCAAAAACGAACAGTGAGTTCAATTTGGAATTGTCCTAGGAAACCAAATCTCCTCAGTAAGTTTAAGATGAACAAAGGTATGAAATTGCTCATCCTGATCTTCTAAAGGCATGAGGACAGCAGGAAAATGAGCTTGCTGGTCAGCAGAATGTTATAACTTCTCTTCCATCTGACACATCGTCTTTACCAACTTCTCTGAGAAAAAGAAAGACCACTCCCCCATTTTCTCCAGGATGCACTTCAGATGAAGGTGCTATGGAGTGAACTCCAAGTCAAGGGAGGAGGGAGATTCTAGAAAGTCTGGTTGGCAGTAAGAAACACCAGTTATATTTCCTGTTGAGGGTGGCATACAGGAATTGCAGATAACGTATATTCAACTTTTTCCAGTACCACCACCTGCTTCTATCTTCTCAAATCACCAAAACAAGCAGGACCCACTATCCCTTGACCAATTGAACCCTACACTAAATGAAAGCAAATGTCATCTAACATTCACACAATCTCTGCCCTAGGCTTTATAAGGACGCTTTCTTTACACTTAGAATACATGAGGACCACGTTTATTTCTGCATAATATGCCAAACACCAGTGCATAATGGGAAACAAGGAGGATATTACAGTCCTGGTGGCCAATTGATCCAAATGAAGAACCAATAGTTAACCCTATGTTAACAGCACCTACAAATGACAGTATTGCTGAGAGACAAGAACCCTAACAGATAGAAGGGGGTGTTGATGAAGAAGATATTATCATGTGAAGCAGCTTACCTCATTACCTCATCTATGGCAAAACAAATACAACAACACACAAATACAGCAAAGAGTCTCCGTACCACCAAACCCATGATCTGGCCTATTTAAACAATGTGAAACTAGCCAAAATGTTAGTGTTCAATGTCTCCCTTTTTCTTTAGTGAAAGCAAAGGGGCTTCTGGAATTTGTGGAGACCCTTTGTTCAAAATGAAGGGTTCCACATGGGAACTATTTTTCAATGGTTGCAGTGACACAGCTGAAGATGTGTGCTCGAACTGGAATTTGGTTGGTGATGCAATGAAGGAGAAGACTGTGTAGTCCATCAATCTCACTACGGACATTTGGACCAGTTGGTATGCTATAGATTACATGTAAATCATTGCCCTATGGGTCTCCTTCAAGGGGGTTAACCATAGGCTAGCTGCAAGGGCAAACATCACTGATGCTTTTCTTGACATTCATCGGTACACAACAGTTGCAATGTTTTCTATGGAGAAAACACATACAGCTGCCCAGATCCTTGAAGAATTCAATATGAAGATGTCAACCCATAGGTCTCAACAATGGATTCATTGCCAAAAAATAGCTATAATATTTCCAAAGCTATGGCGGATGGAGGATAATTCAGAGTACTATGTTTAGCTCATTACATCAACCTAATGGTGCAGGAAAGTAGTCAACAACATACTGTTACCTGTTGCAGGATTTGTGTACATTTTAGCCATTCCTTCAAAGTCCGGAAGTAGTTGAGAGTCATCCAGCAAATTAATAGAGTATGTTTACAAGCCCTCATACAAGAGATCCCAATCCTTTTGAACTCCAGCTTCTACATGATGACATGATGTGTACCTGTTTGAGGAATACAGGTCTAACAATGATTATATACTACAAAGGAGAGGGGAATCAACTGAAAAAGCCATAGTAATGAAGACCGACAAATGGGAGTTGGTAGAGTGCTTGATCCAAATGCTAGTGCCTTTTTAGATTTTGGCACAGGAAGTCAGCAAAGATGATTGTCCCATTATTGAATATACTGTAGGACCCTTCGCAAAAACTAGGAGTATCATATACCACTGTCAATGAAGAAGCAGCAGCTTTGGTTTGCTGCTTCATTGTTTATGTGATTACAAATGTCAGGCTGCTAAAAGAGTATTTTTGTGCCACTATATTGTGTCCACAATACTGAAAAAGGGATACATGCTTTCATTACTTCTTCAGAACTGGATGCCTCAACTTATAAAAATTGGATCATCTAGAAAGCAAGGGAGCTGGAAGATGAAAGGTTTCAACTTCTAAGGAAAAGAAGAAAATAAAATGACAATATTAGAGAGTCAAATAAAATGGTGTGCAAAAAGTCAGAGAGAGCATAAGCTGGAGTGTGATTAATGAAGAGACTTTTTGCACACCATTTTATTTGACTCTCTAATATTGTCATTTTATTTTCTCATTCTGCAGGCCTTCTCTTTATCAATGAACTACCATGGCACTTCTGCGCTGTGGTTCAGCAGTGTTCCCATGACAGAAAATGCCAGAAGAGTGAAGTTATACCATTATTAAACAATAACAGTTTGAAAGTCTTATTGTAAATATTTTGGAATGTGCATGTTTTTCTTATTTTGCATTCCAGTCCAGGTAACCATTAAGTAACTTGGGAGTCTGTGGACTGCTATAGACTGTTTGGGTTTGAAGGTGATAGGCAGCATATTGTGACTCTGTTCAATGGAGAGTATGTCTTACATACTGGTGACTGCAGAAAGGGAGGGCAGTACACAACAATTACTTTTAGGAAGAGGGTCAAGGGACATTAAGTAATGAAGGGGTGCATTGGTTGTATATGGTCAGTTTTCAAAAAGTTATTGCAAGATGCTGGACGCCCATTTTCAGGGTGGTCCTCCAAGGGACTTCAGGTAGAAAGAGGATGGACATTCTTTGTTCTTTGTGATGGGCCAGGGTCAGGCCTCAACCTTTAAAGATAAAACGGTAGCACTTCCTGGTTTACCAGTTATGTTATTCAGTAAAGCAAAACATTCGGCAACAAAAAATGAGAAGACCATTATGTATAACCACCCACAACTAACCCACCTACCTCCCTAAAAGCTTACACCACACACAATCCAACTCTAGCTCTTCCCAAACTGAGAACAACTCAGAGCACTCACAACAGACACACCTCATTCCTAAACCCTAAGTACACAAACCTTCCTTACCTCTTCCTCATCTGATCCCATCCACTCAATCCAAAACAAGCCCACCACTCCCTAATGAAAATACCCCTTCCAACAGTGCACCTTATTTTTAAATCCTCTTGCTGCCCCCTGAGAGTATCTAGGTTCTCAAGGACCTTGAGTAGAGGCAACACTGACATTGTGGGAGTGGGGAGCTTTAATGTATGGGGCTGCCAGTGGTTGGCGGGGGTGGTGCGGCTAGACTGCGCATAGTGGCTGCAGTGTTCAGCAACCAGCTAGGAGATTGCTGGAACTGCAGCTGACGGTGCCTCCTCCTCTTCCTTCAGGTCAACCACCTGTCTGAAGGCCACTGCAATGGTTTTAGTTTTGGCTAGGGACAGACGCGTGACTAGTTCTTACTGGGTCTTTTTCTTGGTGGTCCGTAAGTCCTCCTTCTCAGGCTGCCATTTAGTGGGAACAGACAGATATTCCCAAACAAAGAAGTAAAAGACATAAATGGTACTAACAGCATATAGTTGTATATTCTCAGTAGACTCCTGGGTTAGAGAGTGATTGAGTGTAAGCCTGTTAGGTAAGGTGAAACTTCAGCTGATGCTTGGGTTAGGATTAAGTTTGGCTATAGATGGGTTAGGTTGTTAATGTAAGAAAGAAAAGAGACTGGTGAAAGGGAAGGCATAGTAAGAAACTTAGGAAGAAGGCATGGAAGAAATATGGCATGTGCTAGGACAGGACTCTCAGGTGTGAGGTTTTGGTGGCCACTTGGAAGCACAACTCATCTACCCATTAAATATGATGGCTGTGGGGGTGGGACAGAAACATATTAAAGTAAATAACTCATAAATGGCTGGGGATCAGGTTTAGGGGCAAAAGCATCAGTTATAATTGACGAAGAAAGGAACTTGACTGGCCACTCATCTCAGCAGCCACTTACTCCTGTCCTCTCTGACCCTGCTAATCATGATCCTCCTTCACATTCTGCTAGGCGTACTGTAAAAAAAGAGTACAGTTTTTTCAGTTCAATGGCTCTGAGGCATTTCCATGGTTGCTGAGTAACAGTGCTGCTGTCTCGTGTTGCTGTTTTCATATGAGTGGCATTTGCAAGCTTACAGAATACTGATGACGATTGGTGTGATGCATATTTTTCTTTCTTTTTTTAAATACATTTTCTATTTAAGTTGCACATATTAATACAAAATCATACTGTGTTTATATAGTCATACAATTATACTTTTCATGACATCTACAAAACAGAGGAGATGTTAAATGAAAATGTTAAAATGCACAGCAAAATATTTCAACATGCTAGCCCAAACCTGGCTGAGCGGTGCACAGCTCTCTATACCTTTAACTCTGAGAACCGCTGATTTGAGGTCAAAAGCCTGGGAGAAGAGTGCCCACTGCTCAGATGCCAGAGGGGCTGTAGGACGAACCCAAGACCTAGTGATACATAGACGAGCTTTGGAGAGCGCGGTTGATTTTATTGTGGATAATCTGGGCCTAATGTTGCTCTTGTGTGCCAGTATAATATCCTTAACTGTTATCTGTATATCAAGGCCCATTTGCAAAGAAGGAGATGGCACCATGCCAGACCAGAGAGCTTTCAACGATGAACATCCTGCGAACATGTGAATAATATCTGTAATATATGCACCACATTTAGGGAAACAGGTATTATTAATAAAGTTGCTCAAAACCCATTTAGAGATTCTTTCCTGTGTATAGTATAATATACAAGCAGTTGTAAATTGCTGGAGTTTGATATTAACTGATCAAACTGATCAGAGAATAATATCTAAAGCAACAGTAATCTCTTCTGGTAAAATCGTCTGTTCAAGCGTGGCACTCCATGTAGCTGCCAAGATTCACTGGTCATCCTCTATAAGCAGGCATGATCTTATACAGAATCGTAATTGAGAGATTGCCTGCTGAAGAAAAAACATAGGTGAGAATATCTACTTCCTTACTGGTCGACATATATAATTGATTATGTTAAAAAAAAGTAATGAATCTGTAAATATGTGAAAAAGGACTGTTGTGGAAGATTGTAGAGTGTTTGCAAAGTTGAAAATGTGCAAAATGCATTAGAGTAAAAAACCTGGCTGATGGTCTTCAATCCCAGATTATAGCATGATTTAGCAACTGGGTCCTGAAAAGCAGATGCAAAATTAGGATTGTGTGGTGTGTATGAGTGTAACGATGGAAGAGAGTATTTAGCAGAGATTTCTCCTCAGATTCGCAAGATGTCATTGACAATATTGAAGCAAACCCACTTGAAATAGCTGGGGTCAGTCCGTCTACTAAGAACGAATTTGAGATTGGGCCACAAAGTTATCTGATAACCTAACGCGAGGGAGTTCAGCTCATGGTCAGTCAACTTGGGAAAAAAAGAAAAATGGCGGCGTGCTTCTCCCGTCGTGAGAGCGCTCTCACCACATGCCTCGCTGACTCGCTGACCCGCAGCCACCTACCCGCCGTCTGCCTTTGAGAGCTGCACAGAAGAGAAGAGGGGCATACAGGTACTGCTGGCTGATGTGGCAGCTCTGCCGTGGGACTTCCTGGACGGTCCTACCTTTCCTTGGAGGATACGCCTTCCACCGTCCATCTATTGGGCAGTCATGGAGACAATGAAGTTGAGGGCGCTCCGAAGAGGATAGGGGGGCTCATTCTACTACTGCTGCTGCAACATGAGCAGGCGGCTGTGGCTCCCAGCTGGTGATAGAAAGGCGCCCTACTTCCCAGGTTAGATGCCAAATTGCCAAATAACTCTCATTGGAGACCGGAGTTTGTTTACTATCCTGAGAGGCTCTGGAGCAGGGGACATTGTCTAATGGGACCTCACCAGTTGCCAGGATGTTGCTGGATTCAACTAAAGGTGGCACATCGGCTTCAGCCAGTCAGTTTGCTCCCTCGCTGCCTTATCCTCAAAAACTGAGCTTCAATGTTTTAGCTCTTGCTACCTTGGCGGCTGCCTCACAAGGTTACACTCTATCTGCTGCTGATTGTTTTTCTTCAACTGCCTCAGTTTGCAACAATGTTGTTCAGTGTTGTGAGACTCTCTACATGGGGGAAGCAAGGGAGCTGAATGTAGAGTTCTGGGTGTCCCTTCTCCCACAGACACAGTTATACAATCCTACGCCCTGGGCATGCAAAGCACAGATGACGACAAAGAGGCACCAGCGGCTGCTTATGCAGTCAACGCCAAGGCAGACCGTGCTGAGGAGTCTCCATTAAACAAAAATACTCCAGCAGCCTCTCAGAGCAAGGGCCCTCACACACCCCGATAGGTGTCATAATTCATCCATCGTTCTTTTGCCCACTACGCCACCCCAGTTCAGACATGGCCATATGCAAATCAGTCTTGACCCTGTGCCTCATGGGAACAGTCCAGCCCGAACCGCCAAGCCATGTCTTCCCTGGACCGGAATCAAGCATCCTAGGACCGGTTTCTGGCTATCAGCCGTCATCAGCCAGGATAGCTTGACTCCAGTGGCGTAGTGAGCACGGGACCCACGTCTGGGCATACCCATCCCACTTAGGGCGAAAAGCTTTACAACAAACAAATGATGGACGGAATGCTGACAATGCAGACATTCTCCCCCAGTCAAGAAATCTGGGTTAAATCCATCGTTCTTTTGCCCACTACGCCACCCCAGTTCAGACATGGCCATATGCAAATCAGTCTTGACCCTGTGCCTCATGGGAACAGTCCAGCCCGAACTGCCAAGCCATGTCTTCCCTGGACTGGAATCAAGCATCCTAGGACCGGTTTCTGGCTATCAGCCGTCATCAGCCAGGATAGCTTGACTCCAGTGGCGTAGTGAGCACGGGACCCACGTCTGGGCATACCCATCCCACTTAGGGCGAAAAGCGTTACAACAAACAAATGATGGATGGAATGCTGACAATGCAGACATTCTCCCCCAGTCAAGAGATCTGGGTTAAATCCATCGTTCTTTTGCCCACTACGCCACCCCAGTTCAGACATGGCCATATGCAAATCAGTCTTGACCCTGTGCCTCATGGGAATAGTCCAGCCCGAACTGCCAAGCCATGTCTTCCCTGGACCGGAATCAAGCATCCTAGGACCGGTTTCTGGCTATCAGCCGTCATCAGCCAGGATAGCTTGACTCCAGTGGCGTAGTGAGCACGGGACCCACGTCTGGGCATACCCATCCCACTTAGGGCGAAAAGCGTTACAACAAACAAATGATGGACGGAATGCTGACAATGCAGACATTCTCCCCCAGTCAAGAGATCTGGGTTAAATCCATCGTTCTTTTGCCCACTACGCCACCCCAGTTCAGACATGGCCATATGCAAATCAGTCTTGACCCTGTGCCTCATGGGAACAGTCCAGCCCGAACTGCCAAGCCATGTCTTCTCTGGACCGGAATCAAGCATCCTAGGACCGGTTTCTGGCTATCAGCCGTCATCAGCCAGGATAGCTTGACTCCAGTGGCGTAGTGAGCACGGGACCCACGTCTGGGCATACCCATCCCACTTAGGGCGAAAAGCGTTACAACAAACAAATGATGGACGGAATGCTGACAATGCAGACATTCTCCCCAGTCAAGAGATCTGGGTTAAATCATGAGGCACAGGGTCAGACTGATTTGCATATGGCCATGTCTGAACTGGGGTGGCAGAGTGGGCTAAAGAAAGGTGATGGATCAAACCCAGATCTGTTGACTGGGTGTGAGTGTTTGATTGATTCTGATGCTCCGTCCATCACCACCCCCTTTTGTACCGCTTTGTTCGCCATAAGTTGGCAGAGTATGCTCAGACGTGAGTCCCTTGCTCACTTTGCCACTGGATTCAAGCAAGCCTGGCTGAAGATGGCTGAAATGCCAGAAACCGGTCCTAGGAAGCTTGTTTCCGGTCCAGGGAAGGCATGGCTTGGCAGTTCAGGCTGGACTGTTCCCATGAGGCACAGGGTCAGACTGATTTGCATATGGCCATGTCTGAACTGGGGTGGCAGAGTGGGCTAAAGAACGGTGATGGATCAAACCCAGATCTGTTGACTGGGTGTGAGTGTTTGATTGGTTCTGATGCTCCGTCCATCACCACCCCCTTTTGTACCGCTTTGTTCGCCATAAGTTGGCAGGGTATGCTCAGACGTGAGTCCCTTGCTCACTTTGCCACTGGATTCAAGCAAGCCTGGCTGAAGACGGCTGAAATGCCAGAAACCGGTCCTAGGAAGCTTGTTTCCGGTGCAGGGAAGGCATGGCTTGGCAGTTCAGGCTGGACTGTTTCCATGAGGCACAGGGTCAGACTGATTTGCATATGGCCATGTCTGAACTGGGGTGGCAGAGTGGGCTAAAGAATGGTGATGGATCAAACCCAGATCTGTTGACTGGGTGTGAGTGTTTGATTGGTTCTGATGCTCCGTCCATCACCACCCCCTTTTGTACCGCTTTGTTCGCCATAAGTTGGCAGGGTATGCTCAGACGCGAGTCCCTTGCTCACTTTGCCACTGGATTCAAGCAAGCCTGGCTGAAGACGGCTGAAATGCCAGAAACCGGTCCTAGAAAGCTTGTTTCCAGTCCAGGGAAGGCATGGCTTGGCAGTTCAGGCTGGACTGTTCCCATGAGGCACAGGGTCAGACTGATTTGCATATGGCCATGTCTGAACTGGGGTGGCAGAGTGGGCTAAAGAACGGTGATGGATCAAACCCAGATCTGTTGACTGGGTGTGAGTGTTTGATTGGTTCTGATGCTCCGTCCATCACCACCCCCTTTTGTACCGCATAATTCATCATAGGGCAGCTCCTCGTTGGGCCGGCGCTGCAATGCCGAACAGGCCCCGCATGTGGACTCTTTGCCAGAGGTCTTCTGTATTGTAAGCCGGGAGGCCCTATGTGATGAGGTTGTGGGGCAGGCGTGTGGTGAGTAGAGTGGGTGCAGCGAGTGTGTTAAAAAATAGCTATGAGTGCCATTAAAAACCTTTAATCGCTGGGCACAGATGCTATGGCTAAAAACTGACTTGGGGAGTCGTGGCTGGCAAGGAGAATTAAACCTGCTGCACTCTAGTGTGTGTGGTGAGAGGTGAAGGTGGTTAAAAGGACAACATGTTTCACGCCTATAATCTCCTAATGGATAAGTGGTGTTTCATCAGGACCGGGGGGGGGGGGGGAACCTAATCTACTCTGAAGTCAAAGAGACGGTCAGCAGGATGTCCTAAGGAGAACCGCCCCTGTATCATGGATTAAACGGTAACAGAAAGGGGGGGGGGAGTGCAAGAGAAGTCATCCTTCTAGCAAACCTCTAAAGGGATGACATGGGGCTTCAGCCTGGACGTCCGGAACAACCGCAACAATGATGGAAGGGAGTCACCACTGAATTGGTGCTCCAACGCATGGGACCTACCCACGTCCGGACATTAGGGATGGTGACACTTTTTTCTCCTCACTTTAGAGGCAATATTCCAGAATATACATGGTTTGTGCTGCCCAGCATTTAATTGAATATGCCAATATGGAAGTATGTGCTAAGATTACTTCAGGCCATAACCCAATCTTGCTGATATTGCAGCTACCTAACACTGTCAAGGAAGGTGCTGTTTTGCTTTTCTTCAATTGCTTCTTTCTGGGACACAATGAAGGCTTGCATACGAGGGGCCATGTTTCAGTTTATTTTAGAAGCAAACAAGGTAAAGAAGGACAGGGCCTCCAAGCTCTACACCAAGATGCAAGAGGCAGAGCATTAAATGCTCAAGCAGTTAGTGATAGAAGTCTGAATGAGAATTCTATGAATTTGGTTTTAGTGAAGCTTTGCTGTTTAATTGGCCAGGGACTTCAGCAAAGGGCAGCAGCTAAATATAATAATGAAGCACTTCAATATGAGTATGGGGAGAATATCAAGTGGGTGCTAGCACATCAAATTGTGGAAAAAGAACACAAGAATATAGTTAAATGCATGAAAGACAAGGACAGTATCCCTCATTATGGTACACAAGCTATAATGAAACAGTTTACGACATTTTATAGAGAACTCTATGACCACACTTTACCAACTAGACAGATCGAGATTGATGCATACAAACAGGGAGCATGCCTGCCCTGTCTTGACCCACATCATACAGTGGGTCAGGAGTGGGATATTACTATTCAATAACTCGAGGCAGCAATTGCATCCTTGCCGTCAGGGATTGCAGCAGGGGAGGACGCTATCCCTTCAGAATTCTGTATAACATTTAGGGAAATTCTGCTTCCCCCATTCATGAATTTTTTCGCATGCATTGATAATGGTAGGGATATCCCTATCTCTGGAATTCCACGCATATTACAGTTTTCTTAAAGAAAGAGAAACCTCCTGAGGAGAGAGGGTCAAACCTCCCTATTTCCCTGATTAACTCTGATACAAAAATCTTCACCAAGCCTCTAGGTGCTCATCCGTGCCCTTTAGTTTACTGTTTAGTTTCACCACAGCAACATGGCTTTGTTCTAGGAAAGAATAATACAAGCAATACGAATTCAGCAGTAGCTGGTTTGATGTTGCCAAGAAAAGGCATGGGCAAGATACTGCTAGATGCTGAAAAGGCCTTTGATCAGGACTTGTGACATTTACTCTGGTTAACTATATCCACCTATGGTGGTGAAGATTGTTTCCTATTCCGTGCCAAGTGTCTTCATAGAAACGCTTTGACTAGGTTGATCTTGGATGGGCATAGCTCTTCATCATTTAGTATATGTGGGGTACGTGTCAGGGCTGTCAGCTATCCCCTCTATTATTTGCCCTTTAAATCAAACCTTATCTAAAACTACTTATCTCTGATCAACAGAATCAACCATTTGTTTCAAATATGGTTGAGATGAAAATAAGTGCATATGCTGATGATGTTACATACTTGTACAGACCCCAAGTTAGCTATTGACCAAATTTCGATCAAGGCTGAGAAGTGTGGGGCTATCTCTGGATATAAACTTAATCTAGCTAAAACCTTGAAAATAGGCACTGCAATGAGAATGGCCAAAACGTTCCAGCAGGGCATGGACACTGATGTCCATGCCGTGCTGCAATTGAGGCAAATAATGTGCCCCCCTTGAATGTATCCCCATGGCGTGGGGTACATGGGGGCCTGTAGAGTCCCCTTTGTTCCTGCACCACCAGCTTTTTCATTGCGGCGCCGTGCAAGACCTCCAAATATGCTAGTTGAGACTGCTCCAGTCCCTGCTCAGCATATTGCATTGTGGCTCTCCTGCGCCACCACCAGGGAACAACTGTTCCCTCCAGGGAACAACTGTTCCCTGGAGCAGCAGGCGTTCCATCCCCGATACGACTTTGTAAGCCATAATCGGCAATATGGTGGACCGACACTCCTGCGCCACCACAAGTCTGGCGGTCACAACACCCTTAGTTGTCTGCCTTCTCCATTTTCCTTGACTAAACTTTACTTGAAAGAGTGCCTTAAGACTCCTTCCACTAATTGAACCAATCGTAAGGAAGAGGGCAACCATTATTTGCATTAAATTAAATCAATGCACTATGCTCACAGCTGTGTACAATACACAATAAAATGCTCTCTGCACTTAGAGTGGGACTGCTTAATATACATGATTTCCCCCTAAATCACATATGTCATACCAAGGCAACAAAATGTCGCCAAACCTAAAAAAAGCTCAGCACTTCTTTTAGGGATACTTTATTATGAGGACAGAGGCATCTCATTCCCTTCTCTATTTGTTCCGACCTATCAGAACTTCATGGGATTCTTCAAGCGTAACGCCTTATGCACTGCCGTGCTCACACACGCATTTCATTTGAAAATATATATAAACGGATAGCTGCTGCAGCATGAACATTTCTAACTGCACTTTGCACACCGTGCCTTTGCTGTTTTCAGATTTACCATGCTCATTCACGCTGCCACTGCCCCAGGAGTTTCTTGCATTTATTTATTGTATTGGTATTCAGCACTTCTGCATGGAGACACATTTTCCTGGAACTGCATTTTCTTGCTCGTTATGAAGGCGTTATAATTGCCCAGTGCTTGGCGCATCATATTTACATCTAGCATTGGTTGCAGCCTTAATGGTTCTCAATAGGATTGTTTTTGTTTTTTTTCTTGACTCAGATTGAATCCGGGTAAACTATTCTTTGCAGCCTTGAGTCAGCGTGGTTGAGAGGCCAGGGTATTTCACAGCATATTCCTGTCTAAGCATTTCGAGTCAAAGAACGTGAAGAAGCATATTGCTATAATACATAAATATTCCCTAAAACATTTCATGATGGGAATTTAAAGCTGACAGGAGCGTTAATAGGGGCTTCACTATAAAATCGAACAAACATTGTCAAAGTCAATATCCCTGGCGCTAGCAGTTAGCCTTTTGGCCGTGTCAATTCTTGGTTTTTTTTGTTTTTGTTATTGCTTTTGTAAAATATTGTTTGGAAAAATGCTGCCACCCTCAATTTTGAAAACAATTGCTTAAAAGCAAAAATATGTTTATGCTCTCAAAAAGCAGACAGTGCACTAGCATCATCCAGGATTAAGGGACCTGCTTTGTGTATGGATGTACTTCTTATGAAATAACAGAATTCCATCACTCACAGCGAGGCTAGCTATCGGCTTAAGTGGGCTGACCAATTTCCGATGCTGTATGCTGTGGTGGGCAGAAGAAAAATGTGAAAGGCACAACAGACCAAGCTGGATCTATTTGGTCCCAGGAATCCCCTCAACCCAGTCAGCAAATCAATCTTGGGATTCATCTCCATCACATGGCCGATCATAGCAGATATAGTGGCTATAATCTCATTCCAATATAACTGAACATTAAGACATGACCAGGCCAGATGCAAGAAGTCTGCCTTTGGGGCGCCACATCTTGCAAATTTCCGATCCATCTTCAGGTCATATTTCCACAACCTCATGAGAGTATATTAAGCCTTTTGCAAAACGAGTAATGGATTATATTAAGCCTACTCCTCAGGGTGGAAAGGGAAGTTCAAGTGCAGCAAAACCTCTATACCTAATCAGTGATTCCCTCCACCAGCTCCATCCATTGGATCCTGGTTCGATGCTTAATAGTAGGTATCTCATTTTGCACTGATTGTGAAAGAGCAGATATAGTGTGCCTCTTGAAGTTAGCAGATAGGAGCATGTCTTCAATATTGAAAATATCAGGTTCTGATGAAAACATGGGGAAATTGTGCTTCAGAAACAATGACATGAAAATTATCTAGGGTGTGCACAATATGGTCTCTCTAATATCAATCAATCAATCATGTGTTTGTATAGTGCGACTACTCACCCGTAAGGCTCTCAAGGCGCTGGAGAGGAGGGGAGGTGCAGGTTCCAGTCCATCAAAGAGGGGGTCTGTCGAAGAGCCAAGTTTCGAGGTTTCTCATGAAGATGGGGAGTGATGTGGTCTGTCTGAGGTGGAGCGGTAGAGCTTTCCAGGCTCTGGCCGCGAGGAAGAAGGAGTGGCTTCCCGATCTGGTATTTCTGGCATAGGGAACCATGGCGTAGGAGCACTGGGCTGATCGTAGGGTTCTTTAGGGTGCGTGGAAGTTGAGTCGGCTGTTGAGGTATGCTGGTCCGGTGTTGTGGAGGGCTTTGTGTGCTTTGTGTGCGTGGGTGAGGATCTTGAAGGTGATTCTAGCATTGATGGGGAGCCAGTGGAGTGTGCGCAGGTGCTGGGAGATGTGGCAGTGTCTTGGTAGGTTGAGGATCAGTCCTGTGGCGGCGGATGTTTTGTAGCTTGCAGGTGAGGTTTTTGTTTATTCCGACGTAGAGTGTGTTGCCGTAGTCGGGTCTGCTGGTGATGAAGGCGTGGGTGACGTTTTTCCTGTGCTCAAGGGGGACCCATTTGATAGTCTTACGTAGGAGGCGAAGGTTGTTGAAGCAGGAGGATGCGACGGAGTTGATCTGGCGGTCCATTTTGAGATCAGAGTCTAGGATGATTCCAATGTTTGTGTGCATGGTCCGTGTGGGTGGGTGAGCTTCCGAGGGAGGGGGGCCACCAGGTGTCGTTCCAGGCATCGGGGCGTGGGCCCATGATGAGTACTTCTGTTTTGTTGGTGTTGAGTTGTAGGCAGCTGCCTACAACTCTGTAAGCACTGTAAAACTTCCATTTTTGTATAAATTCCCACAGCTCGAGAGACTAGGGTCTTTCCCTGCTGCGTCACAGGAAGTCCCAGGTGACAAGGCAAGAGGAATACAGGGGAGCATATTATATTGCAACCAGTTCTCTCTCTCAGTCTATCCCAAGCTCTAACTGTACAACCAGTAGTGTCAACAGATGTTCCATGCCGGGAAGGAGGTTCCTGTTACCAGCGATGGTTGTACAGGTATAATGGCTATAATATTAAGGTCTACAGCAACATGATGCAGATAAGGAGTTGGATGGAAACACCAGGTGGAGTGTGCCTGTGCTCATTGATAGTACAGCTCAGGATCAAGTGCCTCAAACCCCAGAATGGAAGGGCAGCATCAGTGTTTTTCAACTAACCCGGGTCTGCTTAGTGACAATGCCCATTGAATCCACTGAGTTCTCGTCTTTTGGAAAAAATATCTATTAAGAGTAATAGGGATATTCACGACTAGATATAGCAGTTTTTGGGCAATGAACATCTTCACAAGAGGGTATTTGGACAAAATATTGAGTTTTAAAAATTGTGTTACAGCAATATCAGAAAAAAATATTGTGATTAAAAAATATAATGGAGCAGAAATAATATTGCCAAGAATATCGATTTTTCATGTGAGTAAAATACATCATTGTCAAGAATATCGTTGTTGTTAATATAATTTTCAATAATATAGTTGTAAAAAATGTAGTTTTTTAATTCTCTTTATGTTTTAGTTCATATGTTAATTGTATGTATTATTATTGTTTGTATAATTGTTGATAATATTTTTAAATATAAGGGCATATTTATCAAAGAGTTTTGCCACCATTGAGCCATGCAACTGGGTGCAAGAGTAACACAACACAACTCTTAATTTAGATTTATCAAGCCATGCATGGCCACCTTGCATGGCCTTGAGTGGCTTGATTATTCTAGAGTTACGCAACACAGTGCAAATTGCTACGTTGAATTACTCTGCCCCAGGGAGCTGTTTTATTAGTGGAGCGTGAATGTTCCCTTGCATCCACCCATGGAGTTTGGTTCAATCCCATATTTACCTTTACTGGTAGGCCTGGGAATGTATAGATTATTATTATTAATTGATTAATAATTATGTATATTGTGTAATACTGATATTTTTTTAAGTTTTATATTAGGTGGTAACTGCTGTGTTTGTAGGGGTATAGGGTTTGAAGTGAAGTACTTTCCCTACTTTTGCACAGACTGTAGTGGGAATAGTAAATTCAACCCCTCCGAAGTCCAATGTTTTCCCTACTGCTGTACGGACTGGAGTGGCAAAAGTAAATATTACCCCTCTGAAGTCCAGTGCTTTCCCTACTGTTGCATAGACTGGAGTGGGAATAGTAAATTTAACCCCTCCGAAGTCCAAGACTTTCCCTACTGTTGCACAAACTGGAGTGGTAAGAGTATATTTAACCCTTCCAAAGTCAAACACGTTCCCTACTGTTCCATAGACTGGAGTGGGAATAATACATTTTACCCCTCTGAAGTCCACTAATTTCTTTACTGTTGCACAGACTGGAGTGGGAGTAGTAAATGTTAATACTCGGAAGTCCAATGCTATCCCTACTGTTGCACATACTGGAGAGGGAATAGTAAATCTTACCCCTTCGAAGTCCAACACTTTCCCTAATGTTACTCAGACTGGAGTGGGAATAGTAATTTTAATCCCTCAAGAGTCCAATGCTTTCTCTACTGTTGCATGGACTGTAGTGAAAAAAGTAAATTGAATCCCTCCAGAGTCCAACGCATTCCCTACTGATGCACAGACTGGAGTGGGCATAGTAAAACTTACCCCTCTGAAGTCCAACTCTTTCCCTACTGTTGCACAGACCGGAATGGTAATAGCAACTCATACCTCTCCGAAGTCCAATATTTTTTCCTACTGTTGCACAGACTAAATAGTATATCTATTATTCCCAGACATCAATACTTTTCTTATATTTGTTTAAATCTTTTTTATTTGTTATTTTGTTTAATTTTATATTATGTGTTTTATATATCTATCTATATATATATTTTCAAAACTTTTGGACAGCTCCGGTCTGCTCCTATCCTGAAAGTTTCATGGTGATTCGTCAAGCGGGGGCCGAGAAAAAAGGGGGGTCCCAAAACGCGTTTTCCCCATGCAATTTCCCATAGGACCTTTAGCCGCAGCTACAGCCCGAACTGCTGAACGGAATTACACCAAATTTGGCAAAGAGGTAGTCCTTAGTTCAGACTCGTGCCTTTTGCTTAAATGGTGTAAATCCGTTCAGTAGTTCCTGAGAATATGACATTTGAAAGTACATACATATCCATGGCCTCGCAGGGTCCGCGTACCCTAAGCGCACCCTGCCGTGCACGAGCTGTATTCTAATTGGCTGTCAACATTCCAAATCAGGAAGTGTTGGCAGCCATCGAGGCACAAGAAACCTAAGAAACAAATGTGCAAAACGCGAAAAGGGTGCAGGGTAGAAACACCCTGACCCCCTAGGCCTGCTCAGGGGGTCTCGCAAGGACCCCCAGGGCCCAAAAATAATTTTTTTTAAAAACAAAAAACGGCGAAATTCGCACACCCAGCGCGAATTTCGGCTGAATTGTTTTTTTAAAACGAAGCGCGGGCTCCCACGCTTCATTGCTATTAAGCCTCGGGTGGGCCAATTCCCCGGGGGCAATGTTTTAATTGTTATGGGGGGCCCAAAGGGGCCCCCCAGCCCTGGGGACCGCCACCCCCCGGGGCTTTTTGCTAATGTATGCGGGGGCTCACGGCTCCCCGCAGCCCCGGGGACCGCCACCCCCCGGGGATTAATATGAACATTTTTGGGGGGCTCTATGTAATTAACATTGTGGGGGGGGGCACAATGCCCCCAGCAGCCGCTTGGACCGCTACCCCCGGGGCTTATTTTTTTATAAATAAAAAAAAACATGTGTGGGGAGGCTTGAACCCCCCCACACGCCCCGGGGACTGCCACCTCCCCGGGGCTCTATATATGTAAATTGGGGGGTCCGTGATGGACCCCCCAGCCCCGGGGACCACCACACCCCGGGGCTTTGAAGAAGGTGGGAGGGGGGCTGCGTGTCCCCCCTCCTGGAGCCCTCGAGGGCCCTGGGGACTGCCACCCTCCAGGGCAGGCTCCTGCAGTGTCCCGGGGTGCCCACCCATGGGACACTGTAGTTTGCTATGGCAGGGTGGGAGCCTCGCGGCTCCCACCCTGTCATAGCAAACTGCTTTGCTATTTGGAAGAGATAGCAGGGAAACCTGCTCTCTCTTCCAAATAGTAGAGCAGATTGCTTTTCCACAGGGGGAGCAGCATGTTAGCTGCTCCCCGTGTGGAAAAGCAATGCCGGCTCCCGCAGGAGGCGGGGAGATGGCGGGACTGTGGGGGGATTTGGGACTCCCCCACGGTCCCCAACGGAGAGGGCCAGCCCCAGGGGATGGGGTCTCCGGGGCTCTATATATGTAAATTGGGTGGTCCGTGATGGACCGCCCAGCCCTGGGGACCACCACACCCCGGGACTTTGCAGAAGGTGGGAGGGGGCTGCGTGGCCCCCCTCCTGGAGCCCTCGAGGGCCCTGGGGACTGCCACCCCCCAGTGCCGGCTCCTGCAGTGTCCCGGGGTGCCCACCCCCTGAACACAGTAGTTTGCTATGGCAGGGTGGGAGCATTTGCAGTTAGGTTTGACAGGTGAAGCACTCTTGCTCTTTGGAATAGAAACATTGTGTGCTGAACTTCTGACCTCTCTGCTCACACCAGTGTTCCATGAGCTGTTGCTATGGTAGCAGGCAGAAGTCAAGTTGGGGGAAGGGTTCATTTGGAAAAGGGTTGATGTTTTCAACCAATAGAAATGTGTGATTTCATTTGAAAAAATGTGGGAAGCACTGAGATTTGTAATTAACATGTATATGTGTGAAAAAAGAGAGGAAACATTGCCATTTACTGGTTCTGGTGAGAGGAGAGAGGTGTAGAGCTCTGAGATTCTGACTCTGATAATCTGCTGTTTGAGTGCCACATTTCTTTCTCAACTAACTAATTTTAAAGGTGAGATATGAGTTTCAGAGGGGATGTATGTGGTGATTTTTGATATAAATATTAGAATTGTAATTCTTCTTTTGTATTCTAAAATGTATTATTAAATATTAATACTTTTTTCTTTTTTTTCAGATTGAGAAAGAAAATTTAGGAAAAAATAAACCTTTTTTCTAGCAATTTAAACAAACCATTTATTAATAAATAAGTTATTTTGTTGGTCAGGTAAGTGTGAAATTTCTGTATTTATCACACATTTAGTTTCATGCTCCCTTTTTTTCACTTCTCCTCTCTCTGCTTTTCTCATTTCCGTTGTACTCCCTCAAGGACCTTGTAGGGTGAATACATTTTTTTTTTATTTTTGAATGCGCACGGTAAAAAAAAAAATGAAAAAAAATAATTAAATTTTTTTTTAAAAAAGTTGTGAGGTAAGGTTGGATCTTAAAAGAGCCGTTGTGTTAATACAGGGACAGAGGAAAGAAAGAATGGGAATATTAACAAGGACCACAGATGTGGTGGTCTATCTTATTGTTTATTAGGGAAACACTGGTCTCCCCATGAACAATTAGACCATAACATCTGGTGCACCTCATTTGTACCCTCTGAAATCGAGGGTTCGTTTCCAGAGGAGCAGAAGAGGGTGATGCTCCCACCGCAGAGGAAGTGCTCGGCTGAGCTGCCGAAGATGTACTCGGCTGAGCTTCTGCGGGTGTGCTCGGGTGACTTACTGAAGGGTTTGCTTCAGTATGTCGAGCAAAAGTCCTGGGATGTACATCCCTAATGTGTCTCACCATAGTGTGATTACCAAAGGAATACTTCTTCCTTGGGTTACCTTTAGATAAGACACGCTCACAAAGTGAGCAGGTGACTAATGGAGCATTTACCTTTTTCTGCCCCTCTGGAAAAGTGAAATACTCCCAAACAAAAGAATTCTTTTGTTTCCTCCTTCTCTGTCTGATGATGCTGCTGCCCTGCTCACTCTCAGAAGAGGTCTGCTGCTCTGCCATTGTATCCCAAAGACAATTCAGCTCCTTCTCCTAAGGAATCACAAGCAGTAATGAGGGGAATGGGTGTGGTGTAGGAAGATTCTGGAACTGAAAGTAGTTTAAACCAATCAAAAGTGTTGTTTCTTGATCACATGACCAACCGTACGCGCACGTTAAGCTTACCGAGCGCGTACGGTAAAAGTACGCATGCGCGTATGAAAGACACGCGCACGCGCGCATGCGCATTACAGGCACGCTCGTACACTTCCGCGTAATGTGCGCGCGCGCGTGCGTGTATGATGCATGCGCTTACGCGTCGCGTAGGAAGTACGGATGCGTACACAAATTGCGTAAGCATGCGCACACGGAGTATAAATATTACGTACGCTCACCGTACATAAAGCGAAGCGTGCGCTTACGGTAAGCTTACCGTACGCGCACAGTAAAAAAATAAAAAAAAAAACAAAAAAAAAAGATAAAGGTTTGTTGAAGATATTAACTATGTTATACAACTATATCTAACCATTTATTTAAAAAAGGTGAATCTTTAGAAATTGAAGAATGCATTAAAACCATGAATATATATATAGGTAGAATAGAGTTTAAAGGAAAAAAGAAAAAGAAAACAAATGATGTAAAAAAACAAACAAATTCAATGAAAAAACCATAGGTTTCACACACATTATAGTTAGGAATTAGAATTCAAAAAAGCATGCAAAAACACAGAAAAAAAACATAGGTTTCACACACGTTATATTTAGAAATTAGCTTTTAAAAAACCTTGCAAATTCACTGAAAAAAACATAGGTTTCACACACGTTATAGTTAGGAATTAGCATTTAAAAAACCTTGCAAATTCACTGAAAAAACCATAGGTTTCATACACGTTATAGTTAGCTGGACATTTCTCTCGTAAAAAACCATTGAAATTCTCCAGTTATAGTTAGTTCAGCTAACTATAACTCGCGCACCCGCAATCCACTGCTGATGACGTCACATATTACATCACTCATGACATGGTCAGTGACATCACTCATGACATCACTGATGAGAGAAATGTCCAGCTAACTATAACGTGTGTGAAACCTATGGTTTTTTCAGTGAATATATATATATATATATATATATATATATATATATATATATATATATATATATATATATTCAAAGATCAATATTCATCCAATATTAGAAATCAAAAAATAAACGGCACACCAAGTGGCTTTGCACTGAGTTTTTATGTTCAAAAGGAACGACGCATTTCAGCAGTTAGCCTTTTGTCCCTCACCCTGCCACGTGGCTGCCAGCATGACCGCGGGCCTCCTCGACACAGGCCCCCTGCGAACACAGCGGCACAGCACTGCAGAGTTACATCTGTACACACTACTGCCTTCGATCTACACTGCAGACAGCAGGGCTCACAATTCAGATGGAGTCGCAATTGCAGATGACACAGTCCAGTAGGCAAGACACATTGCTCCCAGTGTGTCCCATACAGACCACGCATCATCGCACGCTGCGTACACGCTGAGCACCAGAGGTGCCACTAACTCAGCGCACCACAAGTCACCACCACGTAGCCTTATTAAGGCAGAATTCATTAGACAAAAGACATTTCTACCAGAGCAGCCCGCCCCGACCACGCATCATTGCAGGGTGCGCACATGCTGGTTGCTTCAGGTGCCACTAATTTCTTGATGATCCACAATTCAAGAAGGAATGGTCCTTAATCGCCTGGAGATGTTCACGAGATTGGCTGATTCTAATAATAAATACAGCCAAACGTCTTTCAGAGGCCTTACTGATAAAAATTAAAATAAGTGAGGACTCACTGCTGACGGAAATTAAACTAACCCTTTATAAAAAGAAACTTGAAGAGGTTAATAAAGAAGTGAACGAACATAAGGACTACCTTATGCAGAATAAGATCAACAAATTACAAAAGACCTGAAAAAGTTCAGCCACGAGAAGGTCTACCCATATATCAAAGACGACTACAAAAGTCAGGAACCTTCTGACTCAGGATCAGGACGGAGTGAGCAGACAGCATCATCTGACTCTGAATACGATGACTGGTCGAGTGATGGATCAAGCAAAAGCTGGCGAGGGAAAGCAAGGAGACCACGCAGAGGAAATTATAATCAAAGATATGGACATCAACAGATGTATCCCTGGCCGGGTCCTTTTGGCCCAGTTCAGTATCATGGACCCCCTCAGTTTCCAACAGGCCCATACTTCCAGCCTGACTTTAACCAACATTTTTTAGGTCAGGGCGGAAGACGAGGGAGACGTGGAAGAAGAGGCAACAAAAGAATCCAGTGGGAAGAAGACAGGAGCACAATGAACACAAGGAGCAACACCAGGGACCAGCAGCCCAGCACGAGCAAGACGAGGGACTAGTGGTTAACCTTACTGACGTTACCCTAACCACAGACGAACAAAGTGTCTTGAACAAGGGATTGGGATTCGTCCCAACTACTTACTTGGACAAATTCCGGCTCCGCTGTGAACTGGGCGAGTTTTTCAGAAAGATACGGTTGAAAACCTTCTTTTTGGATAAAGAGAGACCCACGGAAAATGGTACCTACACCGATCTAAGACTGAAGTCTACCTTTTTTCCCCCTACCAATATGATGCCCCCAGAAGTACTGGCGTTTGAAGAGGCAGTAACTAAGGAGGTTGAGTCACTACAACCCAAGAGGAATGGGTTTAACAACCTAAGTAACAAAGAACGTAAGGCGTTGACAACCCTTCAAACCAGGTCGGATATAGTCATAAAACCGGCAGACAAGGGTGGAGCTACCGTTATTCAAAGCACTAACGCATACAGAACGGCGTGTTTGAATCTACTGGCGGATACCAGATATTACAAAAAGATTAACAGGGATCCAACACAACGTATAAAAACAACTATCTTGGCACTTACAACAGATGCTCTCACTCAAGAGTGGATCACTAAGAAGGAGCATGCTTTTTTGAATCAGGAAGATCCCAGAACTCCATTGTTTTATACCATTCCCAAGATACACAAGGGAAAGACTCCTCCCCCGGGTAGACCCCTTGTCTCCGGTATTGGCTCCATTTTGGAGCCATTGTCTAAATACACAGACTGGTTCCTACGTCCCTTGGTGAAGAAGATCAAGTCTTACGTCCAAGATACTAAGCATCTCTTTAACCTTCTTACACAGGTGGAATATAACCCTATGGAAAATTTTCTGGTATGTTTGGACGTGGAAGCTCTATATACAAACATACCTCAGACAGAAAGCATTAGAGCAGTCCAAGAGATTCTGGTACAAGAGGATTGGGAATGGGCAGCTCCGATTGAATGGGTGATCACCCTTATACATCTAGCCCTGACTGAAAACTTCTTTACTTTTGAGGATCAAATGTATTTACAAGTACACGGAACTTCAATGGGCAGCACATTCGCCCCTAGTCTGGCATGTCTGTATGTTAGCGGTTTCGAAGATCAACATATGTGGACACACAATCCATTTAGTGAGAATATCCACAAATGGTACAGATACATAGACGATGTCTTTATGATCTGGAAGGGTGACCTAACGAGCCTCAACAAGTTCAAAACGTGGATTGACTCCCTGAACCCCCACCTCCAATTTACAATGAATATGCAGAAGGAGAGAATTTCCTTTCTGGACGTTACGTTTACAGCAAAAGATGGGACTCTTGAAAGTTCCTTGTATACCAAACCAACTGATAGGAACAGTCTATTAAGATTTGACAGCGCTCATCCACGTTCCTTAAGAGAAAACCTTCCAGTAGGTCAGTTTCTGAGAATCCGCAGAAATTGTTCCAACCTTCAAACTTACAAAAAAGAAGCAGCAATTTTGACAAGCAAACTTAAACAGAAGAAGTACCCGACTAAGATCGTGGACAGGGCTAACAAAAGAGCACGAAACACTCCACGAGAGGCTCTTTTGGAAACACATGCGAGAAATCAGCCGGACCAGTTGATTTGTGTAACCACGTACAACTCATCATCAAATGAATTGAAAAAAATAATAAACAAGAAATGGTCCGCATTAACATCAAACAGATTAGCTTTTGAAAAACCTATGTTTTCATTCAGAAAGAACTGCAGTTTAAAAGATGCCCTAGTACACACTAACACTTTTACACCTAGAAGTGTGAATCAGACGACACTCTGGGGTACATCCCCTGTCATGGGACATTACCCTTGCGGCTCATGTGTGGCATGCCCATTCACAGAACACACTAAGACCCTAGACCTAGGCTTACAATCACCATGGGAGCAAAGGTCACACACCAATTGCAATTCCGAATCGGTCATTTACATGATAAAATGCCCATGCGGATTGATATATATCTGGATGACTAGTCGAAAGGTTAAAGTCCGCATTAGCGAACATAGGAGCACCATACGAAGAGCGATTACAGCTACTAAACTAACAGCACACTACAACAAAAAGAATCATAAGGATACAGAATTAAAATGGACTGTACTTGAGAAAATTAAAAACACAGGCAATCAACAAAGAAAACTCTTAGAAAGGGAGCAGCGATGGGTCTATCGGTTGAAAACCCATGAAACGGGTCTCAACGATTCCATACCCTGGAATCAACTTAACAAGTAGTGACATTGATTATATAGGGAGGTATTACTCTGACCTAGAATCCTCTCCACCCTTTTGGCAAATGAAAAACGTTTTTCAATAGCCTTTTGTGTATACGCCACTAACTCACTGCATCACAAGTCATTGCCACGTAGTCTTATTAAGGCAGAATGAATTAGACAAAAGGCATTGCTACCAGTGCGGCCCGCCCGGACCACGCATCATCGCAGGCTCCGCACACACTGAATGCTTCTGATGCCACTGTGCAGCTCAACTCAACGCCGCGTGACTGTGCCCTTGCTGACTGCTGCCTCTGGCCAACACTGTGGTCAGCACGGCTCACAATTAAAATTGAGTCTTGATTAATTAATTACAGAATCCAAATTCATCTTGCAAGTCCAAAGGAACACTGAATGATTTGATTTGATTTGATTTGATAAAAATTTATATCGCGCAAAACAATGACCCGAAGGTATCAAGGCGCCTAAGAATAAGATCAGTAATTGAAACAAACATCCTTACATATAGGCCTGCCGAAAGAGGCAAGTTTTAAGCGCGCTACGGAACTTCTGCAGGGAGGGCAAAGATCTGAGGTCAAGAGGAAGATCATTCCACCATTTGGGGGCCAGAGTGGAAAAGGCCCTGCCACCCCATTTAGCTCTTCGAATACGGGGAGCTATAAGAAGCAATTTCCCGGCGGAACGCAAGTTCCTTCCAGGAATGTAATGGGAGATGATGGATCCGACTCCTGAATCATTATTCTTGGCAAAGGCTCTGTATGTCATACATAAGATCTTAAACCGAATTTGGAGTTCCACCGGTAACCAGTGCAGCGTTTTCCTAGCCTCCATGGCCGAAGAGCGTCTGGGGATATCCAGAACAAATCTGGCTGTGGCATTTTGAACTACCTTCAAGCGTTGCAGGAGGCTCCTATTTAGCCCCGCATACAACGCATTACAGTAGTCCAAACGTGAGCCAATAAGTGCGACAGCAATTTGCTTTCTGGCCTGCAAGGAAAGGTATTTCCTAATCCTTCGAAGAGTGTGAATCAGACCCCAACAGGTGGAGATGGTCCTACTCACCTGTTTGTTCATATCAAGAGCAGGGTCTATCAGCACCCCGAGATTCTTAGCAGATGTAGTGGGGGAAGGACAGATTCCCAACGAGTCAGGCCACCAATTGGCTGACCAGATGTTTTCTTTCCCTCCAAACACCATCACCTCAGTCTTCTCCCCATTCAGTTTAAGGGAGTTCTGGATCATCCAGTGACCGACCGCCTCCATACAGGATCTAAACTTGGAGGCGGTTTGCACATCTGAATGGGAGAGAGAGACGAGTATTTGGGTGTCATCTGCATAAGAGACTACCTCCATCCCGAACGTTCTTATTAGTCTGGCTAGAGGGGTTACATAGATGTTAAATAGGGTCGGGCTAAGCGCCGACCCTTGAGGGACCCCACATAGCACAGGACGGGATGGAGATAGAAACTCCCCCAGCTTGACTCTTTGTTCCCTCCCAACGAGGAAAGAAGTCAATAGATCTAGAGCTGCGTCCTTCACCCCCACATCCCTCAGGCGTGATGTAAGAACTGAGGGGGAGAGGGTATCGAAGGCCGCAGTTAGATCAAGTAGGACCAGGAGGGCGGTCTGGCCCCCATCAACTGTCGTGCGGATCTTATCAAGCACGATGGTAAGGGCTGACTCGGTACTATGTTCCCTCCTGAATCCATGTTGGGAGGGGTCCAGGCAGCCCGAACTCTCCACAAAGACAGCGAGATGCTTGTTAAGATGTGCCTCAAGCATCTTTGCTGGAGCCGGGAGCAGTGAGATTGGACGGAAATTTTTTAAGACTTCCGGATCGAGAGAAGCCTTCTTTAGCAGAGGTTTCACCACTGCCTTCTTCCACTCCAGAGGAAAGATGCCATCAGTGATGGCAAGATTCATTATTTCTAGCAGTGGAGGTAGAAGGATCTCCCTACACTGCTTGATGATCTTCAAAGGGCAAGTATCCAGGGGCGAGCCGGACTTGGTCTTTTCAAGCAAGATCTCCAGATCATGCAGAGCCAGCGGGGGAAAAGAGTCCAGGGTGCACCGTGGGGAGATGTCAGTAGAGATCATGTTCATCTTCATGTTCATAGAATGGCAGTCTACACTGCGGCCAGCAGAGCTCACAGTTCGAATTCAGTCTTGATTCATTAATTTCAGAGTCCAGTAGGCAACTAACTATAATGTCCCTGAAACCTACTCATTTCGACAATGTATTCCGTACATATTTCATCTTTTGTTACCTACACTGCGGTCAGCAGAGCTCACAATTTACATTGAGACATGATTTATTAATTGCAGACAGAATTGTACTCTATGTCCTCGGATTTTGTCAAGAGGAAATGAAAAAAGCATTCCTCCATGTCTGTGCTGACTACTGCCTTCCATCTACATTGCGGACTGCGGGGCTCACAATTCAGATCGAGTCGCAATTGCAGATGACTCAGTCCAGTATGCAAGAGACATTGCTCCCAGTGTGGCCCGCCCGGACCACGCATCATCGCTGGCTGTGCACATGCTGAATGCTTCTAATGCCCCTATCTCAATGCAGCACAACTCATGTACCCTTTATGATGCAATATTTTGTGTATAATTTCACATCTGGTGCCCCTACCTCAGTGTACCACAAGTCATGGAACCTTTTACGAAATAATCTTTTGTGTATTATTTCACATCTGGTGCCCCTACCTTAGTGCAGCTCAAATCATTGACCCTTTATGATTGAATCTCTGTGTCTGATCCAATGATTACAGTTGTACTTATTGCCAGCACCAACCCTTCCCGGAGGGCTGGCTTACACTCACCCTACACACATCCAGCACAGATGTAACTGGAGATGTGACCCTGGTAATAAAAAGGAGTCGAGCGCACGTGCCCCTACCCAGTTCCACTATCTATCTGTGCCCGTGTGTTCATTATGTATGCAACATGCTGCCCCTGGGCCCGACCACATTACATTGTGCTCTGGACAGCGTATGCAACCAACTTACCTTTGACAGTGGGAGAAAACTTTGGTTATGTAACTTTGTCTCGGTCATTGTACAAGTACGTACGTAGAGACTGGATGATTAGAGTGCTGCAAGGAGAGTGTATAGTGAATTTATAAGTGCGTGGGGATTGGCGGAGTGATTGTATAAGTACATATGTTGGCGCAGCCTAACTCCGACAACGAGCTTGTATCTAATTGGCTGCCCTCCATGTCCCAAAAACTGAAATTTGGGCGTTGCATGGCCCTGTATTGCTACAGCTGCAATACTCCACTGAATGTGCAATAAACATTCACATCCACACAGATGTGTCATGTCCACCATCTTTCCTGTGTGGAACTATGGATGAATGTAGGGTCAGTGATTCCCCGTACTTTCCATGTTGGCCATGTTGTGGGACTTGGCTCACAGAGTGACACATTGACGCTTGCGACCCGGGTGACGGCAGCACTACAACAAGAACACCCGCATGGGCATCAGTTGATTCCTCATACAGCTCACGATGGAGCCATGCCCATAGCTCCAGAGTTATTCTTCACAGCCTCACGCAGGACTGGCATACACCAGGCCAGCCCACTCTACTTACGCTTACAGGGAAGGACAACAACGCTACATGGCCCAGATTTTCATTGCAGTGATCTGCTGGTCACACCCTAGTTGTCAGTACGCCACAGCCCCTCCCTCATGTCTAGTATACACAACACCACACGCACCCAGCACAGGCGTCACAGGACACGTAACCCTCCCAATAAAAAAGACAGGGCGCACGTGCTGGATGCCATTTCAGAGTTGCTCGCACCGGATGCACTGCGGATGCACTGCGGCTGAGGCACACTGAGGTACGGGTACCGTAACTGCTGAGCGGGTGTGCAGCCTGCAGTGATGGCCTGTCCCAGCAGTCTGGACAGCTCAGGTCTTGTGTGCCCTGCTGGACCGCACTGTAGGCCTGAGCCATCAAACAGCACAGGCCTACCACCACGTGGCATCACCTCGCTGGTCACAGAGTTAGTGGCACCGCAAGGGCTGAGCGGGTGTGTAGCCTGCGATGCCCGGTACACTGGTATGTCCTCTGCCATGGCCAAATCAAGACCCAGCACCAAATGTGAGACCTGGTGGCCTGCGGAGCGGGGCGGCTTGATATGCAGGGTGCCCTGTCCATGAAAAGCTGAGCAGTGAGGCATGGGTGCGCAGGGGCGGGCAGACACCTGTGGGCGGCGGAAGTGGATGATGTGCAGCAGCCTGGATGCACAAATGCGTAACAGCGATTTAGGCGTGCGCAGTTGTATATACTCTGCCATTACTAATTCTGTACTATGTTTCAGATGTGGGAGCTTGAGGGCTCCACTAGGTCCCAGCACGTGGTTGGAGACACAGCGGTGGCGTAAAGGTGAGCTGTGAGAGTTTTGTCCACAGTATGGGCACTCACTGTCCCTCTTCATCTCTTCCTTTCTCTCCTTCACACTCTTTCTTTTTTCTTCCTCTCACACTGTTTCTCTCTTTCTCTCTCTCTTCTTCTTTGTCACACTTTTTCTCTCTCTCTCTTCCTCTCTCTCACTGTTTCTCTCTTCGTCTCTCTCACTCTTTCTCTCTTTCTCTCTGTCTTCCTCTCACTCTTTCTTTTTCTCTCTCTTCCTCTCACTCCCACTGTTTCTCTCTTTCTCTCTGTCTTCCTCTCACTCTGTCTTTCTTTTTCTCTCTGTCTTCCTCTCACTCTTTCTTTCTCTCTCTCTCTCTTTCTCTCACCTTTGATGGATGCATGACGCACAATCTTATCTTGCTTTTTATCTATCCGGCTGTGATTCACAAATCGATGCCCCCCCCAGTACCACCACAGCTGAACGCGTGTAGAACCTGCGATGATGTGTGGCCATCCTGACAATGAATGAGAAAGTTGCTTTGGCATGTGGTGGACCCTCTTACATACACGCCAGTGGCGGAAGGTGAGCAGAGAGGCTTCTTTCTGCAGCAGCGGGCAGTCACCTCTGGGTGGTGGGAGTGGATAGTGTGCAGCAGCCTAGGCACACAAGAGCGCACAGACACCTCCGAGCAGTGGGAGTGGATGGGCTTTAGCAGCCTGAGTGCGCATTGGCGAAACAGAGAATTAGGCGTGTGCAGTTGTATGTACTCTGCAATTACTAATTCTATACTATCTTTCAGATGATTAAACTTGAGGGTGCACTGTATCCCAGCACGTGGTTGGAGACACACCGGTGGCACAAAGGTGAGCTGCAAAGATTTTCTCCAGTGTCAACACTCCCTCTCCATCTCTTCCTTTCTCTCTCTCACACTTTCTCTCTTTCTCTGTCTCTTCCTCTCTCTCATTCTTTCTATCTCTCTCTTCCTCTCTCTCACTCTTTACTCTCTCTCTTCCTCTCTCACACTGTTTCTCTCTCTCTCTTTTCCTTGTATCTCACTCTTTCTCTTTCTCTGTCTTCCTCTCTGTCTCACTCTTTCTCTGTCTTCCTCTCTCTCACTCTTTCTCTCCTCCTCTCTCTCACTCTTTCTCTCTCTCTTCCTATCTCTCTCACTGTTTCTTTCTTTCTCTCATCCTTGTAACTCACTCTTTCTCTCTCTCACTCTTTCTCTCTTTCTTTGTCTTCCTCTCTCTCTCATTCTTTCTTTGTTTCTCTCCCTCTCCCTCTCTCGTACTGTTTCTCTCTTTCTTTTTCTCCTTTGCTGGACGCATGACACACCATCATTTCTTTCTTTTTGACTTGCAGGCTGTGATTCACAAATGGTCCGGTGATGACACCACATGGCTGTACATAGTTTTATTTGTTGTTTTGTTTTAATAAAATGTTTATATGTAAATCCATACATGAATAAGATTCTTATTTGTCCAACCTCACAAGCATCTTCTTATAAATAATTGTATAACATTACCCAATTTTTTATGTTCCAGATTCCCTAACGTGACTGTCACATTTGTTTGTGGGGGTTGGGGGTGAGGGGGGATGGCGGAGAAGGAGCTCCTGCTGGGGGATCTCGGAGCAGTATTGGGTGTCCGACTTACATATTTGTTGCCTCCATTGCATCTGTTCTCAGAGACTTACGAGCCGGCGGGCTGGCTCATAGATGAAGAGCTGCGAGCCAACTGGCAGGCTCATAGAGGGAGAACCGCGGCCCATCAGTTCGCAGAGGGAGAGCTGTGGGCCAGCTTGCAGAGGAACACCTGTATAAGGAAAGGTGCGGGCCATCGGCTTCGAAAGGGATAGCTGTGGAACAGTGATGTGGGGAGAAGGACCGTGAAGAGTGTATCTCGCAGAGAGAGACCTGCAATATATTTCCAGTCTTGGCTTCACAGGTACATCTGCGGGCCTGGGAACTCGCACCCGAAGAGCTGTGAGCCGACAAGTAGTTTGCTGCGTGCATTACCTGCTGATGTAGGGAGACTTAGCATGAAAGGGGTTTCTCACAGAGACAGAGCTCCGGTATATTAAATTGCCCCCGGAACCTTTCTTTTATATTTTCACTCGATGCGAGGCACAAGATGACTGCTAACACTTCCTGGTTTGAAGTGTTAGCAGCCAATCAGTGAATACTTCTTGGTTTGAAGTGGTAACAGCCAATCAGAGGAAAGCTCGTGCTCAGGAGTTAGGCACTGTCCAGATATATATATCTTTTTTCCTTTTATATCTCAAACACTACTGAACGTATTTACTCCATTTCAACAAAAGCGAGCTTTCTGGACCAAGACCTTTCTCCCTGCCAAATATGGCGTAATTCCATTGAGCAGTTTGAACTGTAGCCTTGTCTAAAATTTCCTATGGAAAATGCATTGAGAAAACACTTTTTCAGACACCCCTTTTTTCTTAGCCCCCCCTTAACCAATCACCCTGTAATATGTCTTCGCAGCTGGATGGCTCCGGTCGTGGGTGCAAATATCTCGCAATAAACTTGCTTTCAAAACAACTGCCAACTTTGTACATCCTCAATACACCCCTAAACATTCAAGATAGGAGCTGATAAAAAAAGAGAAACCTTTGGGAAAATTTAGTAAAGATTCGTCAAACAACGCCAAAGTTATAAGCACATGGAGGACTCCAGGAGCAACCCCCTCCCAACATGAGTGAAGCCTCGGGTCTGCAGGGACCCCAGCAGGCCCCCGCAGCCCCAGCGAGCCCCGCTATTATTTTTTAAGAAATGCCCCCGGGACCTAGCCCACCTCAGCGTCTCATTAAAATAAAACACGGGAACCCGCGACCCCAGCGCGAATTGATCCGATATTTCTTTTTTTAAAATGCTTTCTTTGTCCCTGAGGGTCCTTCTGGGACCCCCTGAGCAGGCCTAGGGAGTCAGGGTGTTTCTACCCTGCCCCCTTCTCATGTTTTATACCTTTGTTTCTCTGTTTTATGGTGGCTCGCTTCTACCGAGTCACAAGATGGCTGCCAATAATTCCTGGTTGGGAGTGTTGGCAGCCAATCACAGTGAAACTCGTGCTCGGGACTTAGGCTCTGCCCAGATATCAAAACTTTTATTTTTGTAATTTCTCAGCAAATACTGAACGGATTTACACCATTTAAAAAAAAGGTCGCTTACTCATCCAAGCGCTACCTTTTTGCCAAATTTGGGGTAATTCCGTTCAGTAGTTTCGGCTCTAGCCTTGCACAAAGTTTCCTATGGGAAATTGATTTTTTGACTCTTATTTTTTGAAATTCTCAAAAACTGCTGAACGGATTTACACCATTTAAAAAAAGGTCGCTTTCTGAACCAAGCTCTACCTTTCTGCCAAATTTGGGGTAATTTCATTGAGCAGTTCGGGTTGTCTCTCGTTGCAAAATTTCCTATGGAAATTAACATGGGGAAACGCGTTTTGGGACCCCCCTTTTTTCTCAGTCCCTGCTTGACGAATCACCCCCAAACTTTTAGGATAGGAGCTGACCTGGATAGACTTTTTTGTTTTGAGAATTTCGCAAAGATTCATCAAACGATGCCAAAATTATTAGCAAATCAAAAAATGCTTTTCCTATTGAAACTAGGCTGTAACTATAACTACCTACTGGGGACCGCCAGTAGGTAATATATATATATATATATGTGATCAAGCTCCCAAGAGGAGCGAAACGCGTCATGGAGGACACTGGTCCTAGCACTCATCCATGCTGAAATAAACTGCACTGCATTACCCACTAATCCGGTGTGGAAGTCTGTAATTTTCTTCACTAAGGAGTTGGGAGGTCCGTGCCTATGGTTTCCGCCTTTCAATTCAGCGGAATAGGACGTTCTCAGTATATATATATATATATATATATATATATATATATATATATACATATATATATGCTTTTGAAACGCGTTATGCTTTTTTTGCCTCAAATAAATGACTGCAACAAGCACGGTTGGTGTGGCCTGTTTCATGCTGTGGAGAAGCGCTTGTTTTTTGTGGCATTTGCAAGGTGTCTGACACACCTATGAACAGGCCCGACCCGAGAGGATGAGGCTCTGCTTTTGTCAGGATTTTTGTTTGATGGATCGGATCCAAATTGGAGAGCCCGCCGGCTGTAATACTGAGCATTGACTAAAAATGGATGGAGGGGGCCCATGTGAGGCCCGCCCCAATTTAGGAAGATGAACACTGTAGCAGCCAGGGTTTGCATCAGGGAGTTCCCTGCGCACTTCGTGCTATTAAGCATCTGTTTTTTAAGGCAAGTACCAAAACTGGATTAAAATTGGTGGTAGTGGAATTGACTTGTTTTGACATTGTGACCCTGTGATATGACCATAAAATGGAACTATTCCCATAAGGCATTATATATACATTGAGTACACGGAGGAAACAAGTTTAAGTTTTGCCTAAATCAGAATTGAATTACCGAGTGGGTGAAAAGCGGCAGAAAAGGTGCATTATGGATGATGTAGGAGGAGTGACTACAAAATGAAAGAATGGAAAGGCAAAATGATTTAAGCAGAGATGAAAGACATTGATTGAAAATACTTTATTTTCTAGGCATTCAACCTGAACTAAATAATGGAAAATGTGTACTTTGTTAATCTCTGAGCTAAAGAAACCTGTTTTATTTGAACACCAACTGCCACTTTAAATTTAACTTGAGGGCATTAATCCTTTTTCAATGTTTAAAGTTACGTCATTTTAAAGCTGACGATCCCACCGTTTGAATGCCTGCATATGATTAAGACTCATTAGAGTTGAAACGCGTTATGCTTTTTTTGCCTCAAATAAATGACTGCAACAAGCACGGTTGGTGTGGCCTGTTTCACGCTGCGGAGAGGCGCGTGTGTTTTGTGGCATATATATATATATATATATATATATATATATATTATATTATAGTTAGCGGAAATTTTACTGATAAAAAACCAATGAAATTCCCCCGTTATAGTTAGTGCAGGCAACTATAACTCACGCGACCGCAATCTTCTGCTGATGACATATGTGTCTTTATGAAAAAAAAATATTTGTAATATATGTATAGCTAAAAATGTATGGAAGAAGACATGGGCAAATAAGTGTCTAAATACAGTATTAGCATCAGCAGAGGATTGCGGTCGCGTGAGTTATAGTTGCCTGCACTAACTATAACGGGGGAATTTCATTGGTTTTTTATCAGTAAAATTTCCGCTAACTATAACATGTGTGAAACCTATGGTTTTTTCAGTGAATTTGCAAGGTTTTTTAAATGCTAATTCCTAACTATAACGTGTGTGAAACCTATGGTTTTTTCAGTGATATATATATATATGTATATATATATATATTCTGCTCCAAAGGTTGTCCACCTGGTGAGTAGCACTCGATCAGCAGCTTTATTTATGATAGGCAGGGACGAGGATCCGCTTGTAGAAGCCGCTCCGTAATGGAATTGCCTGACGCGTTTCTAAGCTCCATATGCTTCTCTTCAGAGGCTTGAACGGAGACGGTGTGTGCAAACGCTGAACCCACGCCGCCATTTTCATATTGCACACCCACCAATAGGAAGCTCGAATGAGACTGTGCATTGTGGGAAATGTGGTCCGGATAGCACACAAATCTTGTCCTGTTTGGACCCTGCAAGTAGACACCGTCTCCGTTAAAGCCTCTGAAGAGAAGCATATGTAGCTTCGAAACGCGTCAGGCAATTCCATTACGGAGTGGCTTCTACAAGTGGATCCTCGTCCCTGCCTATCAGAAACAAAGCTGCTGATCGAGTGCTACCTGGTGGACAATCTTTGTGTATAAAATATTATTTAACACTATTTAATTTACAATATATTAATGTTATATATTCAACTATTTAAGATTTACTATTTTTATCTAGATATATTTATTAAAAACCAATATTTTTGTATTTTTTAAGTATATTAGTGAGAACATTATTTTATTTTTTTCAATATTTTGTACTTACCGTTTTAATTATAAGGAAACAATACTTTTGTCATCAATATTTTGGACATAATATTTCTCAATCTCAATATTGTGTTCGATATTGTGTCAGTGACCCCATAAGGGATATCCACCCTGGGAATCAGAATGGGAGAAATATTTAATCGGCAATCTGTTCTGAAAATATATCCACTGCAACAACCTACTTTTTTTCTAACTATGAGATTGACATCCCATATTCCTAGATATTTATGCAATCCTTCACACCAATGAAGCAGGAATGAATGAAACTGTATGATTAGTGAGAGAGAATATGTGCAATATACACCCAATGATGGTATCGCCTAACCGGGCACCAAAACATATAAATTCCTGCATTATTGGATTAAGGCACGCACCTGGGATCCTTGAGTACTGGGACATATTGTTCACATACAAGGAGATCGGGAGAATTGTCAGCTAGTGTACATTAGAGCATGACCTGAGTAGTGTTGATGGCGCTTCTCTCCCATAGGCTTCAATGCTACTGCAAACAGGATTGGCAATAGGGAATCCCTCTGAGGTCCTGCAGGATATGGTGATAGCTAGGGAAGATAGGATGTTAATCCTCACATGGGCCATGAGGATGGAATAGAGTTGCTTGATTCATTCTATAAAGCTATCAGGAATCCAAGGATGATAAGTAAATATTCCCAATTAAGGCATTCAAAAGCTTTTTGAGGGTTTCAGAAACACATCAATGGCATCCAGGTTTGGTTGCCAGCCCACGTATGAGAGCCAAGAAATTATGCAGATTGTGGGCAGTTGATCTGTCTGGCATAAACCCGGTCTGGTCAGGATAGAGAAGAGAGGGCCGCTAGAATTTTAGCTGCTGAATTTATAATAGCGCCTACATGATTTGCATTTATTAGCCTGCTTTCCTGCTTGGGACGGAAATCAGGACATTGTGCAGTGTCTGATGGAGAATTCATTGTGCTCTAACTTTCTCATAGATGGTCATTAATTGAGGAGCAAGCACAAGATAAATCTTGTATAAAACCCACTTGGAAGCCAATCAGGGGACCCCTAGCACGTATTTTATTTCACAAAGGCCAAATGACTGTTCTAGAAATTGCCGATGTGAATCAGCCAAATCCTCCTTAGTAAGTGATGTGCGTGATGGAGTGTGATCCTACAGTAGAGTATAGGTCGGTGAACTATATAGTAAATACGGCTAGAATCTGGGTTATCTCTCGGGGCTGCCCAGTGAGTCTTCAATCTCTGTAATGTTATTAGCTGCCTATAGGCATCTGATCATATCTGCTAGTAATCTACCCGGGCCTTCCCTGCCCTACACATGGCCAGTGAGCAATTACTGCTGTGAAACATTCTCTGTCAGCAATATAGCCTTACGGATTAGAGCGATGGACCTCGGACCTGGGGAACCGGTTTTGAGTCTTGGCAACGACGCTCAACATCCTGTGATTCTAGGCAAATCCCTTAATCTCCCTGTGCCTAACAAAAAAAAATGAATGTGTTCATCTGTAATGAAACTGGTGCTCATGTAAAGCGTTTTGATACCCGATATCTGGTCTAGTTTGGGCTATATAAACCCCCCCCCCCAAAAATCAGAATATTCAGATACGTTATTTTTTAATTTGGCCTAGCATAGAAGTGGACATATTCGGTGTAAATGCCAACTCTAAGTCCTTGGTTTCATGGTCCACGCATGCCTGATGTGTCCTCAGTAATTTCAGTGCACCATTTTGTTTGGTGATACATTTGTCCCTGATGACCTCCAGAAATGCCTCCCTTGTCATTCCTATACCACTTACTGACACCATGTTGAGCTGTTATTTTAGCTTTCAATTAATTACAAAACAACCTGTTGGAGAGGGCCTCTGTTTCTAACCACCATTGCCCTGATGATGATAGTATGCCAGGGATCACTAATTTGCCTAGTACCTGAGAGGGATCTGTGAATGTACAGCTAAGTGACAGATCAACCTAACCCAGGAGCAAACATCATGCGTGGCAAAGCCAGTCTCAACCACATATTTTGAACTGTAAGAAGAAGGTACCCTCTAAGACACTCAAATGGCGATGGCGCCAAATATCCACTAACTTTTGCTCTGTCAACCTAACCCTCAGACAGTACTCATTGCTCTACCTCCACTTTCATTAGGGGATCTATCTATTAGTTTGTGGGGGGCACAGTTAAGATTTCCACCACAAAGAATGGTGTGTGAATCAGTGGAGAGCAACCTGCCCCATAACACATTAAAGTCAAAGAATCCTGGGTTGTCAGTATAAGGGTCATAACAATTAGCAATGGATCACTGTCATACTAATGATGCATACAATATCAAAATACCAAAAATATGTTAAAATAAATATTGTTAACTAAAATATTGCCTTCCTATACTTAACTAATAAAACCACAAATATAGAGAACACAAATATTGTTGTTAAAAATATTGATTTCTACCCATGTCGAAAACATAAATATCAAAAACAAAAATATTGTCACCATTAAATAAACATATGATATGTCAAAAATATTGACTCACACAATATCGACTACAATAAAATTACCAAAATAATGACATCCTCATTAGGAAGTTAAAAAAAAACCTTTTTATGTAAAACGATTATTTAAAATAAACAAAACACGCTTTATGTTAAAATAAAATTTAATATATTCAATAATTTCAATTCACCCCAATAAAATATATAATTAAATTCTTAACAATATAACCCTGGTTTTTTTTCATTCACTACAAACATTTGCTTAACTTAAATGTTAATACATATACATGTATAGAATTATATTCACAACTATATAGCAAACATTATGTTATGTTAATGACCACGTATTAAGCACACGTCCCCCAAAAAAGTCTCTTGGTGCTGGGGAAGAGGGAGGCAACTTCTACTAGAGTTATTCATTAGCTTGTTTGAACAACCATGTTTTCAGTTCTTTCCTGAATCCCTCATGGTTCTTCGCAGAACTCATTTCGAGGGGGAAGATATTCAATTTTTCGAAAGCAGACACAGAAAATTTGGCTCCCACAATCTATTTCTTTCACTACTCAGAACGACCAGAAGATTTAAATGTGCTGATCTGAGCTGGTGGTTAGGGATGTAGAGCTGAATTTTGGAAGAAAGAAATGCAGCAAATTTACTGTGAAGCAGTTTCAAGGTTAGACATCCTATTTAAATGGACCTCTGAGCTACTAGAAGCTAATGCAGTTTTTTTCTCAAAGGTTTTATGTGGCAATATCTAGGCTGCTAAAAGTCCAGCTTGGCTTCCTGAGTTTGTATTAGCTGCAGTGTGTGCGCAAGGCCAGAAGGGAGTCCCATATAAAGAGCACAGGTATAATCAATGCCGGACATTATTAAATTGATTAGACATTGAATAATCGCTTCAAGGGTGAATTACCTTCTTATTTTCTTTGTTTTCCAAAGTTGCTGGAACCAGGATGAAGTCACTGCTCTTATCTGAGGTTTCATAGACAAATCCTCATCTATCAGAATGCCAAGACGTTTTACCGTGTTTTTAGGGAAAAGAAAGTTTGCCCATCTCTAAAGGCCAAAAAGAGGGATTTCTTAGGTGAAGTTTGTTAATCGTCACCACTGACTGAGTTTTGTCGGAGTTCCATGTCAATTGATGGTTATCCATGCAATGCCGTATGTACAGTGTGGTGACCTGGTAAGGTTTTCAAATCTGGAGTATTGTCAACTGTGAAGATCAGCTGCATGTCATCAGCACAATTATATATCGCCATCTTAGGGTGCTGAAAGGAATATATCAGGGCCCAAGCAGAAAGGAAAAAGGCAGATCGCATAAATACGATTTTCTAAAAGGACTTCATCCAGTCAACTGCAGCAGTTCTGACACAGTTGATCAAAATGAGATGGTCACCTGTGTCAAAAGCAGCGGCGAGATCCATAAGGACCAGTGCCTGTGTAACATCTGTATCCAATCCATCCTTCAAATCATCCAGTGCTTCCAAATAACTGCCTCAGTTGAATGCACCGGTTGGAAGCCAGCCTGGACTTAGGAAAACCAGACCCCGTCAAGAAGGTACTAAGGTGTTGGCCAATATGTGCCTCAAGTATTTTTGCCAAAAAAAGGAAGTAAAGAGATGGGTCTATATTTTTTCAGGTTGGTAGGACCCTCCCCAGATTAATTTTTGGGAGGGGGAATACCAATGCCTTTTTGAAGGAAAGAGGGACTTTCCCCTGCCTAAGCGATTGATTAAGGATTGAGATGGCTGAATCTGGGAAGTGGGAAAAAAATATTTTTAAATCTTGAATTCCGATAAATAAAACCTAAATTAGATTTTCCCATAGAAGGACATAGCTGATTAAAACATTCACACCAAAACTAAACTAGTCAATAAAATGAAACTATAAACAATCTTCACCAATAAAATCATACAAACAATTAAATCAACAATATGAAAGGGGCACTAATTTTATCAACAAAATACTTCAAAAACAACAAATGCTGTAAGTCGAGAAAACTCTGTTGGATTTTCTAACCAAACTCTTAAAGATGAAATATATACATCTCAACAACTACCTAACCTATAGCGTGATTATGAGTTTGGCGGCCATGGTACCACTGAAACGGCGTCGGAATTACCACTGCACCATTGGCGGTCCGACCGCCCTATTATTCTGCATGTGGTTATATAGACGAAAATCCGCCAGGATCCTGTAGCTGCCACCAGGAAATCTTGACTGCGGCGGCATGGGCAAATGCATTTGTCAGAGTGCAGACTGCCAGTGTTACTGCCCGCCCAATTAGGATGTGTCTTTCTGTCGCCGTGACTGTGGTGGTCCAACCACCACATCTGAGCGAGCGGAAAGGGAGGGATATAAGACTGAAACTCACCTGTATTCAGCTTCACATGTCCTGTGTCACCCGGGAGCCGATCCTACACATCCTGCCTCTGCTGTTCCTGCTTGATAACATTCAAAACCAGCACCGTCACCCAACTGATGGTAAGCCATACACATACCAGTTTCCATCAACTTCTCAGCAAATAGATGCCCCGCCATGGACTTGGCATGGGGGTTGGGATCCCTAGGCCATACATATTTTGTAGGTCCTGTTCGGAATTGTTTTCAATGTGTGATCCATTTACAGCTCGATGATGTCGTCTTTGGCCAGGTCACTGACACTGCACAGGCACACTCTACAAAAGTCGACATGTGTTCACATCTCATTATCAGGGATAGTGATGTTTCCATTAAATTGTGTCACACAACAGCACTGCCTCAACAATACCACACCTATTAATCTGTGTAACACCCTCACATTGCTCACATGCTAGGTCCTGTTGTGATATCAATGATACATCTGTGTGGATGTGTCATGAAACTGAAATACACCTTCTCTGCTAAATCCCTGTACTGGCCTCTCACACATCACCCAAATTAAACGGTAATGTCAGGTAAATGGGATTCCAAATAATCAGTGTTAGAATCATTCAAGCGGAACATTGTGAATGCTCTATGCAGAATAGGTATGCCTCAACCAGGGGACCCCTGACAGACTAGGGCACTGGGCCACAGTCCACTTTTCACATGCCTCAAAACCTCTATGTGTACAGGACCTGTGTATTGAAATATATGAGGGACAGCCAATATCATTCCCAAGTGCCATGCATAAGTGAGAAATGTGTAAGTTCAAGTCATTAAAGCAAAGACAGCATTAACAGCTTTTGTTACACATTTATATAAAGTAGATGTAAGGTACACACACACAAATGGACACCATCCATGTGTGGATAAACAAATATCTAACTTGCACACATCAAATACATATCCAACCTACATTATAGGGAGAAGAGCAAACTAAATATTGTTGACATTGGTCAGGCCAAGCTGAAATACTTACCATATGAAACACCACCCAACTGAATGTCAGCCCCAAATGGAATTTATCCCATATATCCATCGACTGAACATTTCTCTGTGTCCTGTGTAACGTCAGCACTGGTTCTAAGTCAGATCATACTAACCACTTCAAATGGATCATCGATAAGAGTGAAACAAATGCAACTGTAGTCACATATCCCAAGGTATCCAATATCATCAAATAGTTAGAAAAGCAATGGCAGGACAAATGTGTTCTAAACAAAGCAATTGTTTAATTGTGCAGAAACAATTAGATGTAGTAAACCGAAGGCCAATGGCCAGTCCATTTTCACATTGTGTGGTCCAGCAGACTGCTGCGCCACTAAATCTCCCCAGGAAAAGGCATCTACTGAGCAGTCCAGGCACCTCAATGATGTCACTTGGGAGGGGTGGGGTCGGTATTGGGAGTGGTTTTGGCCTTCTTAGATGGTTTGCCTGGGTTTAGTGGTGGGGGTATCAGGTTTCTCAGGAGTGGACTGGGACACCCACCCACCCACCGTACCCTCCAACACCAACAACGCTGCCCACAGCCTCAGACGCTGGATCGAGGACTGCGCCAACACCCTTGGCCGCTGAAGAAACCCCCCCTACAGAGACACCAGCAAGAGGGCCAGTTGGTTCACCCCAGAACTCCTAGCCTCCAAGCAAGCCTGCCGGAAGCTAGAGAAGGAACTGCACAATGAACAGACCCCAGACAGCCTCGCAGCACACAAGGACACCATCCGCAACCACCACCACCTCATCAAGGCTGCCAAGAGGACCTCCTTCAAGGACCGCCTCAACCACAACGCACACAACAGCAAGGAGCTCTTCAACATCGTGAAGGAACTCTCCAACCCCAGCTCCAATACCAATGACATCCTGCCATCGCAAGCCCTGTGCGACTCCCTCGCCACCTTCTTCCACCGCAAAATAACAGACATCCACGACAGCTTCAACAGCCAGACAGCCCCAACAGACAGCAACACAACAGACTCTCCTCACATCATCGACTACGACCACCTGCTAGCCTGGGCCAGCGCCAGCATTGATGACACCATCAAGACCATGAACACAATCCACTCCGACTCTACGTCAGAGCCATTCCCGCACGACGTCTTCAACAAAGCAAGCAGCTCCATCGCACCCCACCTGCGCAACGTCATCAACCTCTCCCTCGAGACCGCGACCTTCCCAGAGAGCTGGAAACATGCCGAGATCAATGCTGTACTAAAAAAAAACAAGGCAGACCCAAGAGACCTCAAGAACTTCCGGCCCAACTCTCTGCTCCCGTTCCCAGCCACAGTCATCGAGAAGATCATCAATAAACAGCTAACTCGATACCTCGAAGAAAACAGAATCCTGGACCCTTCTCAGTCAGGGTTCCGCAACAACCACAGCACTGAGACCGCCCTCATCGCCGCCACCGACGACATCAGGACCCTGCTGGGCAACGGTGAGACCGCAGCACTCATCCTCCTAGACCTCTCCGCCCCCTTCAACACCATCTGCCACCGCACAGTATGCGCACGCCTAACACGCCGCAGGGATCCGAGACAAGGCTCTGGAATGGACCACATCCTTCCTCCTAGGCAGAACCCAGAGCGTCCGCCTCCCCCCATTCCGATCCAAAGCCTCCGAGATCATCTGCGGCGTACCCCAGGGCTCATCCCTCAGCCCGACACTATTCAACATCTACATGACTAAGGGTGGGCGTAGTTCGCGAAGTAGCACTTCGCGAAGCTACGCAAAGTGAAGTTCGCACTACGCGAGCTACGCGTAGCACTTCGCGAACTGCGAAGTAACATGTTCGCACTGTGCAAGATGTTGTTTTCAATGATTGCACAGTGCGGGCAAGCAACCGGCACTGTGCAATCATTGAAAATGGCATCTTGCACAGTGCGAGCTGTAGTTTTCTGCTGCTCGAGTAGATTTTTACTCGAGCTGCAGCTTTCTCAACGCGAACTGGTAGTTTCTCATCGCGAGCGGTCGCGAGCATACGCGACCCCTCGCAATGAGAAACCTGACCTTCTCGCGTTGGGAATCTCGCCGGGAGGTTTATTTTCCATGCTCGCGATCGCGAACAAGGAAAAAGTCTCGCCAGGATGTCATTTTGCTTGCTCGCGGTCGCGAGCAAGCAAAAAATGACCGCAGCACTACGCAACACTACGCTACGCGTGTTCGCACTGTGCTACGTGCAGTTCGCGTAGTGCGAAGTAGCGCGAACTTCGCAAACTACGCGAGCGTAGCGTAGTGCTTCGCCCAGGCCTATACATGACCCCGCTTGCACATGTCGCCCGACAGCGCGACCTCAACATAATCTCCTACGCTGACGACACTCAACTGATCCTCTCCCTCACCAAGGACCCCATCACTGCCAAAGCCAACCTCCACGAAGGAATGAAGGCCCTCGCCGACTGGATGAGGGCCAGCCGCCTGAAGCTGAACTCGGACAAGATGGAGGTCCTCATCCTCGGCTCCAACCCTTCAGCCTGGGACGACTCCTGGTGGCTGACGGCACTGGGGACAGCCCCGACACCCACATACCACGCACGCAACCTGGGAATCATCCTAGACTCAACGCTCTCAATGACCAAGCAAGTCAACGCCGTCTCCTCCTCCTGCTTCAACAACCTCTGCATGCTCCGCAAGATCTACAAATGGATCCCAACAGATACAAGAAAGACAGTCACCCAGGCCCTCGTCAGCAGCAGACTCGACTACGAAAATGCTCTCTACGCAGGCGCCCCGGCCAAGCTCATCAAACGACTGCAACGCATCCAAAACGCCTCGGCATGACTAATCCTCGACATACCTCGCCACAGCCACATCACCCCCCACCTGAGAAACTTGCACTGGCTCCCCGTCATCAAGAGGATATCCTTCAAGCTCCTCATCCATGCACACAAGGCACTCCACAAGACCGGCCCGCCTACCTCAACAGTCGTCTCTCCTTCTACATCCCCAACCGCCAGCTACGCTCCGCCGACCTCTCACTAGCCACCGTTCGGCGCATCTGAAGAACTATCACCGGCGGGAGATCCTCCTCCCACCTCGTCGCCAAAATGTGGAACACCCTCCCACTGAGCCTACGACAGGCCCAAGATCTACTGACCTTCAGAAGAACACTCAAGACCTGGCTGTTCAAACAGTAGCAGCCCCCCGCCAGCACCTTGAGACCCTCGCGGGTATGTAGTGCGCTTTACAAATGAATGATTGATTGATTGATTGATTGATTGATTGATGTGGAAGGGATGGGTTGGGTTGTGAAAGAGGTTCTTTTGGCTTTGGGAGGGGGCAGATTGGACATGGGTAAGGGCAAGGGCAAATAACATGGTTTCACTGGGAAAATGGACAAGATATTTTGGAGGGAGCTAGGGTTGGGAGGTAGAGGGAGTGGAAATGACAGGTGTGGATGGGTGTGTTGTTGGTGCATGTGTCTGTGTGTCAGATGTATCTTGTTAATGTTTTGTAGGGGTCTGCTGTGTGGGTGAGTGAAGGTTTGCATTTTTTGGTGGTGTGTGATGTGGATGTGCTGGGTATGCTGGGTGTTAGGAATTGGTCTGTTGGTGTGGGTGTGGTATTTGGGGGAATGCTGGGTGTTGGGTGTGGGTCTGTGAGTATGGGTGTGATGTCTGAGGGAATGCTGGGTATTGGTGATTGGTCTGTAGGTGTGGTGTCTGGGTAAAGCTAGGTGTGGGGATGGGTCTGTGGGTGCGGATGTGGTGCTTGGGGGAATGCTGGGTGTTGGTGATGGGTCTATGGGCGCAGGTGTGGTGTCTGTGGGAATTCTTGGTGTTGGGGATGAGTCTGTGGGTGTGGGTGTGGTGTATGGGGTAATGCTGTGGTGGTGGTGGTGAGGGGATAGTGTCATGTGAGTGGTTAAATGCTTCTGTGCTTTCTGGTGTTTCTGTTTGTGTGTGCTGCTTGGGGCTGTTGAAATGTGTGTGTGCATGCGTATGTGCAAGTGTGCTTGGGACAGGCATGGGAATAGCGAATTTGGATGGGAAAGAGGTGGGGTGGAAGTTTGGGATGGGTGGAAGGCTTCTGTGAGTGAGGAGACCAGAGTCTGAAACGATATCTGTAGCCAGACATAGCAATGTGGATGCCTTCCAGGTGTTGTCTTCCCAAGTTAGGCCCATGTACTGCTTATTTCCTACATTGTCCTCACAAATACCATTTTCAGTTGTGACCTTTCTCACATATTTGCATGCACGAAAATGTTGAATTAGTTTCCCTGAAACTAACCTCGTTTTCAAACCTTGCTTCGCACAACATTATCACAACATCCAGAACATAATGTCCAACGTTTCGTTTCGTACTATGTACAAATGTCATCACTATCTTCATGCATGGGGCAACAGAGCTATCTACATATCCATAACATCGCTAATCTATATGCAGTTTGCAAGGCTGTTTTCTATTATAAAAGATTAGCTACCCTGACAGATTGGCAGAAGAGGCACTTCCGCGGACACTGAGGTCCTTCCATGCTGAGAACTCACCACGCAGTGGTCTGACTTCTCATGAGGGGTTTCTGCTTCATGACCAAGATGTGGTCTTTCACTCTATCCCATCAGGTATTGGGGTTGGTTTTTCACTTGTGGGGATTCTTGGCTTAACACCTGCACACCCTCTAGGTACACTTAGAGTAGGGTTATCATCGTGGGAGTACACTAGATTACTGCCTTGTTTTATATTCCTGCATATATACATTGGTTCAGCACCATGGTAGAACTACATCTACTCTTTAAGCTTTTGGTGCTTGTAATCACATGTATCTGTTTCTCTCTACTAATCATTGCAGCACATGTATTTTATGCATGAGCAATATTATTGAAAACGTCCCACTGTGTCTGTGTATTTCCTTGAGAATAAGTAAGCACAAGTGACTGGGCAAAAGGTTCTGTACTGTTTCCACGATCCCTGAGGGGACAGGGTTGTCATGTTCAGTGGTTGCCAAAAAAACATTCTCTCCCTGATAAGCTAGGGGGGCTTATGATCGCACTGTGAGCTAGATGGTCTATAGGCCAACATATTCTGCAGGGTTGTCCAGAATCAGTCTTGGCACCATGCCCCTAGATTAGGTTGTCAAAACAATGTGAAGATCCTACGGATTGGTAGGAACTACAAGACAAGGCACCGCAAATGTTGGTTAGGCTCTTATTTAACGGGCAAATCTGAGTAGTTCAGTTGTGCTTTCTCACAGACCCCTAATCACATTTTAACCAGAGACCTCCATAGGGGGAAGGGAAGGAAATACACCTCAGCTGAGTAGGTATACCCTAATTATTGGCTGTAGGTTAATCAAGCTTGGAGGATTATAAGTCCCCACATTGTGCATGCCATATGTATATCAAATTTTAGCTAAATAATACTTCTCTGACAATGACTGAACAAGCTGAGGATGTTGAAGAACAGATAGATGCACTAAATCTGTTGGAAAATTGCAGACAGGCTGTTACCATGAAATTATTACAAAATGGCATCCCAGCAAAGGGAGGAAATGTTACCTTTGTGGTTGAGGCACACAAAGCATTCAGAACAGAGGTATTCTATTCATGGGTTAGAATCACACCCGCAGGTACACACACGGTTATTTCATGAATATATTGAAGTTGAACCACCTAATGAGTATTTCCCATACGTGGACTTTGAAGTCCCATTAATTTACCAAGTGCTCATTAATTTGTTTAAAGGCACCCTATTTCATACCACAGAACACGTGAGACTCGGCCTGCTCAGCATAGAAGGAGCAACCTGGCCGGTCATAGCTTCATATACACCGCATCCAGACATTGTTGCTTTATCAGGAGCAGGAATGCTTACACTCTACAGAGATTTAGTAAATATTTATGGAAATCTTACACAATACATAATGAGAACATTTACAGCTCAACCTACAAGGGCTGCTCAGGCTACACACATGGCATATGGCTACTACAGGTATTAGCCCGCAAACACTGAATGCTGTTATGGGAAAGATTCCCTCCAGCAGGGAGCAAATCCTGTTCTGGATAGCACAAAAAACAGCACAGCTTGAATCAGTGTTTCCCAATACGGGTCCGCAGGAAAAACACAGAATACTGACAATTTGCTTGCCAATGGGCATGGCTCCCCCGATAGAAAATTGTGTCACTTGGGGTACAATCTTTGCCGCCTTATATACCAGAACACATGATAAATAGAAGTCATACCAGATTCAGAATGGGTACAGGGCAGAGCCTGTCTTAGATCTGAGGATAAAACTGATGGGCAATTATGCCCAGGTATCGGCCATTATGCTGAGTAACATCAAAGGGGAGGCAGCAGCGGTGGCTATACGCCAATGCCTGAGATAATTCACTCCTGCACAGCAGGAGCGGGAATTGACTAAGACTACCGAAGATACATATGCTTCGCTTGGTAGGGATAATCTGTGAGCCAGACCTGGGAAACCAATAGTTAAGAGCAATTCTTAAAAGGATACCTCTAAGCAAGCACCTAATGCTTCAAAGAAGAAGTGGTATAATAAACATAAAAATAAACAAAACCGAGCAAAGTTACAGGGGTCTCCTCAACAGAAGGAAACCGAGAGAAAATCAAATTGGATAAACTGTGACAATATTAGAAGGCCTCACATGCATCAGGATACTGGTACACGTACCTCTCGTTCCTTTCAGGAGTCATCCGAAAAACATTCGTAGAGAGACGGATGGGCAGAGCACAGATTGAAAGAGTGAGTCAAGCTGAAGAGGGAGACACATCACACTTCGGACTACATAATTAAACAGAAGCTAAACAAACGACTTCTAAACCTCAATTTAAAAAGAAAAAGGTAGCCAGGATTAAAGTTAGAAATGCCCAGGCTACTGAGGACTCTGCTTCTGAATGGGGAATGGGCAGTGACGATGCTGGACAGCGTGGCAGAAGTCACAAAAGCTCACCAGAAACTGATGGATTATCTGGGTGTAGCAGCGCTGAGGGAGCATATCATGGTGCAAAAGCTTGATGTCAAGGTAAGTATCCCACATTGTTTATACAAAATGATGCTCCAAATGGAGGGGGACATAACCAGGAAGTTATAAAGTCTTGTTTGGGAGAACCTGGCATATGGTTACGATATTCATCTGGCTGTAAAGGATTGGCCACCTGATTTCGTAATGGATTGCCCAATGGGGAAGACGTTATTTTACCTGCTTTCTCCGACCTCGTATCAGAATCAGTTAAAAATTCATACGCGCAGGTTTGGGCATTGGCGTTAGCTCCAGTACTTTACCACAATTGTGGTGGGTGAGATGATGAGTTACCTCATAATGAAATCCCATTAAAATAAACTCCTCAACCACAGAGACAATGCCTGATTAAACATGAGGCAAAGAAACAAGTCAGGGATATGCTAGATCAACTTGAGTACCACGGTGTCATAACGAATTGCACCTCACCTATGAATAATCCCTTGTTTCCCATAATGAAACCACATAATTCATATCGTCTGGTCTTACATTATAGATATTCAAACACATCTACATGCACATTTGCCGTACCAAATGCACATAGTGCCGCACTAATAAATAACATTGTGCGGAAAAACCACAAAACAACACTGGACACCTCAAATAGATTTTTCTGCCAAAATATAGCACCTGGAAGCAGATATTTGACTGCATTCTTGGCTCTAGGCTCTCCACACTAATTTTGTTGAATACCACAAGTGAGTAGGAACAGCCCAGGACTGTTTTCAGCCAGGGTAACTGAGTTACTTCAAACTTTTGATGAGGAGGCATTGTCCTATGTAGATGACATCTATCTGATGGATGATGAATTAATGGAACACTTGTCTGGGATGAACAAAATAGTTCTTGGGTTCGCCCACCTGGGATACAAATTTAATTTAAAAAAATCTAAAATAGCCCACCTTTGTGTCCTATTTTTAGGGTATAAATTATCACGTGAAGGCACAGACCTGGCGGCACAATTTGTAGAAAAATGCGCACTGCTCCAACCTCCAACGGCTCTAAAAAGAGTACAATCCATTTTAGGTTTTTCGAACTTTGGCAGTACATTTTGGATTACGCAGGAAGGGTGAAACCATTCTACAACTTAATTAGACCTGATTTTTCAGTACAATAGTTGAAACAGGAACATACAGATATCCTATGTTCCATACAAGTTGACATGATAGCTTCTAAACATTTACATACACGTGTTAACACGACTAACCTGGTGATCCACGTACTCATTGGTCCAACCGGGTACACCTATATCACTTACAATGAAGGCGATTAGTCCCTATTCAATGAAAATCATATTTGTACACAAACGCTGAAATGCATTTTGCACCAAATGAGAAGATACTCATAGTGGTGCAGACTGTTGTAGTGAGAGAGAGAGAGCACTAGTGCAGGGGAAACGCAAGATTTGTTTTAGGACCCCCGTATGGACCCTAGAGGCCATTATAAAGGCAAGCACCCCAAATGCTAAAGCATTACATCCACAATGAATTCAATGGGCTAACTTTCTCAATGCAACAGATGTAGATTACAGATTTGGCTCTACATTACACACACAAGCACTCTTGCAGTATAAACAAGAATGTCCTCTGCCAAATGAGATAATGCCTCTAGATCGATATGAATGTATCATTCATACCGATGGATCTGCCCAGCTCGCCGTAGGAAGGAAACATCAATATTCCGCAGCATACGTAATAGTTAAAGGGCGTATGCATAACAGAAATTTCCATCCTGGGAAAACACAGTGTCAGGCCGAGCACCCGGTAGTCACTGACTGCCCCCGATTTGCGAAAGACTACACTTCCCATGAGGCGCAGCGCGCGACGCGTCTTACATGACGCGTATGCCGTGCGCCGAATCCCTTATCCGCGAGCCGGAGGAGCAAACAGACGCTGGTTATTTCTCCTCGGTGTCCAGTCCTGACGAGCCGTTGAGACGCGCCGACCCGAAGTTCTGCTTCAGCGCTTCTTGATGCTGGCCGTGAGTAAGACGCAGAGCAGCCATCGATCCGAAATGGCCCCTTCCTTGTCCGCTCCTCTGTTGGGGAGACTCCTTGGCGGAGCCTCGGGCAGAGGAGCGCTAAAGCTTCTTGTGGTGCCGTTTGCAGGCACCTTCCTTGTCTGCTCCTCTGTTGGGGAGACTCCGTGGCGGAGCCTCGTGCAGAGGAGCGCTAAAGCTTCTTGTGGTGCCGTTTGCAGGCACCTTCCTTGTCCGCTCCTCTGTTGGGGAGACTCCGTGGCGGAGCCTCGTGCAGAGGAGCGCTAAAGCTTCTTGTGGTGCCGTTTGCAGGCACCTTCCTTGTCCGCTCCTCTGTTGGGGAGACTCCTTGCCGGAGCCTCGTGCAGAGGAGCGCTAAAGCTTCTTGTGGTGCCGTTTGCAGGCACCTTCCTTGTCCGCTCCTCTGTTGGGGAGACTCCTTGCCGGAGCCTCGTGCAGAGGAGCGCTAAAGCTTCTTGTGGTGCCGTTTGTAGGCACCTTCCTTGTCCGCTCCTCTGTTGGGGAGACTCCGTGGCGGAGCCTCGTGCAGAGGAGCGCTAAAGCTTCTTGTGGTGCCGTTTGCAGGCACCTTCCTTGTCCGCTCCTCTGTTGGGGAGACTCCTTGCTGGAGCCTCGTGCAGAGGAGCGCTAAAGAGGGATTTAAGCCCTAAGTTTCCTACTTTACCTAGTGAACCAAGCAGCCTCAGCAACGTTGCTAAATACCGTGGCAGTGTCCCCCACGGCTGATACACAGCCGAAGGCAAGGCCATACTACAGGCACCCCAGTACTCCGAAACCGTAAGACTCCTTAACGGGAGATATTGATTAAGTACTGCTCGCAGAGTTTTGATAAGTATTGTTTGAATTATCTGACAGTAAGTGCGACACCACTGTGACTGAAACCAGTACCCACTGTATTGTTTATTCACTTTTCGTTCTGTTCAGAAGAGGGTCCAAGCGAAGGGGGTAGTAGAGCACTGAGTAGCCCTACCTGTTACAGTTCCTTAGAATTTTGGGTAGGTGAGAACCTCTGCTAAGAAAACACTCGTTAGCTCCCCTTTGACAGTAATGGGTTCTTAACGCATCTGTTTTCATCTGCTTATCTCATAGGCGGTACCGGTGTCACCCCCTGATCCCTCTCTCCTGACAAAACTGCGTTGTTCTCTTCCTTTACAGGTAGGAGGTTGTCCCTGGGTAGAACAACTCTTCACTAGTTACTGCTTGTTCGTGAGACAGTGTTCCACCACGCAGATTGATTGTGTGTTTTCTCGTTACAGATCTCCTTCCCTGCTGTCCCTACCCTTTTCTTCCCTCGCTCGACCACTTCACCAGTCTGTGTTATTATATAGTCCGGACTTGGGAAGGTCGAGAGGTGGACCCCATTCAGCATCAGTACAACTCCGAGGAACACCGGAAGATGGAGCGTGACACACAGACTCAATCCCTAAGGGATTGTACGGCACAGCTGGCGGAACTAAAGGTCCTGATACTGGCACTATATAATACGGATACAAACTTGTGTGTAATTCATATTACTGTGTCCAGTCCTATAATCAATATTTACATAATTGGGGCCAGAATGGGATTTAGGGATTCCAAATGTTGCACAGTAAAGCACACGATGCTTTGGGAACAGGTGGCAAAGCTGAAAGAAGGCCAGCCACGGGCACGTGTTATTCATACATCAAGTGTCAACATGTTGGCATTCAATTTGAAGGGAATTCGATAGTAGATGAAGCCAAGGCAATAGTTCATACTGCTGCTGTTGTTGCAATAACTTGCTCCAGTATGAGAATAGACAGAACAACTATGATAGCTGTCAAAGCCATGCGCAACTGCTCAGCCCTGCCGAAAGGCTTTCTACTCAAGTAATCCTACAAGTTAGATGCACAAAACATTCCATATGCTCAGATTCCAGAAGTGGGGTGGATAGAGTAAAACCAAACACTGGTCACAGATTGGAATTGATACTAGCTGCACATGAGGGTCTGGGTCATACTCATGCAGGGATTACTGCTACAGTTTCCCTACTAAAGCAGCGCTTTTGGTGGCCAGATCTTGCTAAAAAGACAAAGGACTTTGTCTTCAAATGCGACATCTGCAAGCAGATGAAGGGCTCCACCGTAGCACGTCCACCACAAACACCATTATTGATCTCAGACAAACCTCTTGCGTGTGTATATTAAGATCACTGCAGCCCCTTACACTCAGGCGGGGCTTACAAGTACATCTTGGAGTCAGTAGATTCAGATTTCTGTGGGCTTGGCCCCAGCGCTCAGCTGAGGTTTGAACTGTTATAAAGGACTTGGGTGTCTTTATCGGCTCATATGCAATTGGCACACTACATTCCGACCAGGGTTCAGAATTTAGCTCTCGGGCTTACAAAGAAGCCATGGGAAGTTTGGGTGTGAACTTACAGTACTCCTCCAACTACCATCCTGAGGGAGATTTGGTTGTTGAGCGGAAAAACGGTGACTTAACGCAATCCTTGACAGAGAGAGTATTAGGCTCGGGTTGCAGTTGGGTCAATCATCTTTGAGGGGTCCACAGGTAACTTAACAGCATGCCAAAAAAATTCCTGGGGGGTCGTACACCTTATGAACTCCTGTTTGGGGTGAGGATGTGGGTACCCAACCACGATAGTGTCAGCACGGTGGTGGCAAAACTCCATTTGACATCAGTGATCGTTTGGATGTTTTACAGGACCTTAAAGAATACCGAGCTTTACAAAGCAATGTCCAAGTAAACGTAACACCTTTGGGGAAGTGAAAACAGTACTGGCAAGACCTGCCTGGGTCCTGAAGATTGGGGACCTGGTTAGAGAAAAAATAGTGGACAAAAAAGAATTTGGGTCATCTTACAGAGCACCTGTACCTGTCTTGGCTGTCGAATGTACCAGAACTGTATTTCTTCCATTGCTTGTCGGGTGCAGAGACAAGAGGTTTGTTTCAATTGATCTGATCAAACCACACTATGTAGCCGATTTTTAATAGAAGGCCACGTGAGCCCCTAGGTAGCCGCTGCACTCCTTTCGCAATTGTGCAGGAGGTTGAGATGGAAGCTTTATTATTGATTGAAGACTCCACTTTCCGATAAGAAGCTGTAAATAACTATGAAATTATACTTCACCCTGTTGAAACAACTACACATTTGCAATCAACAAGTACAGAAATTTCAATTCGGAAAATTGATGTCATCTATGTAAACATGCCACAGATCGAGTCTACTACCATTTCTACATAACATGCTGAGCTGCCAATAATAGACCAGACGGCGTCTGGCTACTTTGTGAATTATAGCGATTTTTCATCACATCCAGGTGAGCCTGAAATGCCAACACTACCTCTCCCTTTCAAGCTACGAGTGTATGCTTTCTATATTTGGCTGAAAAAGACTTTGGGGCATATCTACAAGGACGGCGATAAATAGATGCAAACCGCGCTTAGGGCTTATCTATTTATAGCCGTCGCTTGATTATATCGCCCTGTTAGCGCGTTATTTACAACGCGTTTCCCCAGGGCGATATAATTACTAGCTATAGCGGGGAGATCGCCATTTTGCAGGGAACATCACTGGTTTTCCAGCGATGTCCCTGTAAAACGGCGATAACCTGTGGGTCGTATCAGCACAATCCACCCCCATTATTGGTATGCCTAAGTCTGCATTTTAGCACACGTTAGTTTTTGGTGAAAACAGCGGTTTTCTCCAAAAACTGACGTGTGCTAAAATGCTTGGGCAGCCTTGTAAATATCGCGATGTGGACATCAGCGATATTTACAAGGTTGTCCTGCCCAGTGACGCCCACTTTGCATCTAATTAGAGATGCAAAGGGAGGCGTTGGGTAAAAGGGTGCTAACATGCGCTAATGCATGTTAGCACCCTCTTGTTAATAGGGCGATAAATATGATAAATATGCCCATTACTTGGTTGTTCCCATGATACATCTCTGGATTACAATTGGATTACTTTTCCTGACACTTCGGATTGGTTTAGTGATTGTCTTTTTCCTTTTTCTGAATAGACACTTTCTCCCGGAAGGTTCTGCAATACAACTCATGAACTTGATTAATGCATCCTCACACCATGAGCTAAGGGACATGACCCTGGTGAACATTACAGCAGTTCCAGAAGGAATTGTGTGGGACAGGGAATCGAATGATGTGTATGGTCCTACTGAACTTTTGCAAATTCCTTCTTTGTTTAAAATATCTTTATATTACATCATCATCTCTAGTACTTTCTTGGATGATTGGGACATTGAAACTGTGCATAATTTGCTTTCAGATTTAGAGCAATCAGCTGTATTTTCTAATGATGAATTGTATGATGGCACAAGTCATTTTGGAGATATGTTCTGTTACCAGCATAATGGCCACCATTCTTTACATAAAGCGAGTATTCCACGCCCTGTTTATAATTACACACAATCGGAACACTGCCTATTACTTATTACAAACATAATACTATTTTAGATTATATTTCTAAACACCAACAATACTAAATGAATAGCATAAGCTATTTCTACTACATACAAATTCAATTTACACTAAGCTTGGGCAAAGCACTATGCTACGCTCGCGTAGTTTGCAAAGTTTGCGCTACTTCGCACTACGCAAACTGCTCGTAGCACAGTGCAAACACACGTAGCGTAGCATAGTGCAGCGGTCATTTTTTGCTTGCTCGCGGTCCTCAACGCCAAGTTGGCGACCGCGAGCAAGCAAAATGACATCCCGGCAAGACTTTTTCCTCGTTCGCGATCAGCAACATCAAGTTGCCGATTGCGAGCGTGGAAAATAAACCTCCAGGCGAGATTCTCAATGCGGGGAGGTCAGGTTTCTCATTGCGAGTGTTCGCATATGCTCGCGACCGCTCGTAATGAGAAACTACCAGTCCGCGTTGAGAAAGCTGCCGCTCGATTAAAAATCTATTAGAGCGGCAGAAAACGTCAGCTCGCACTGTGCAAGATGCCATTTTCAATGATTGCACAGTGCCGGATGCTTGTCCGCACTGTGCAATCATTGAAAACGGCATCTTGCACAGCGTGAACAGGGTACTACGCAGTTCGCAAAGTGCTATGCATAGCTCGCGTAGTGTGAAGTACACTTTGCGTAGCTACGCATAGCGCTACTTCGCGAACTACGCCCAGGGTTAATTTACACAAAGGATTTCACCCTAATATCATCAAATTAAATAATCACACTTGAACGTAAACCATTTTCAAGAAAGTGTTGTACACGTAGGGCCTGATTACGAATCTGGCAGTAAGGGTCCTGCCATCAAAACACCGTCCGATTCTCTGTCGCCTATTCACCGGTTAGCATGCTGTATTACGATCTTGGTAGTTTGCAGAAGAAAAGACCGCCGGAGTTCTGCTGCTACCACCACCAGATATTTGCAGACCACCTCAACTGTGGCATGGGGAATAACAGCTGTCAGGGGCGGAACAGACAAGGTTTCCACTGTCCAAATTACGAAGTGCCTTTCCACCAAGCTGACCGTGGTACAGAGAATGCCTGCTCTGAGTCTGCGGAGTCAAAGGAAATGGGTTGCAAACTCATCTATGTTTCTTCTTTTCCCTTCAGTTTCCAATGAGGAACCCTTCATCCAAGCCCTCACTTCACAGCAGCAACGTGACCCCAAAGAAAACGACTCCATCGGCACTGAAATCCAGATAAGTCAGTTTTGCACTTTTCTCCCATTTACTGGATGGGCACATATGAGCTGGTCAATGGATAAGTACTTGTACAAGGTATCTTTTCATATGTGTCATGCATTTTACGCTTATTTCATCAAAATGTACACACTTGCATCGACACATATGAAAAAATATTTTTACATTCATGACCGCATCCTACACCAGTCCCACACAGTCAGAAACACCGCAGCTGCATATCCAACTCAGACATGGTTCAATTCCTTTGAATTCATTCACAAACTAGTAACTATGTAATGCTGCTAGCAATAAGGGTTGTCTCTGCTGTTCTGCTCCGACTGAAACCATAGGCCACGTCTTCTTTGGTTGCTCAGCATACTCAGGTCCTAGAAGCAGATGGCTCACTGCTATATGCAAACGGCTGGGAACTAGAGATCATAATGTTGCCTTTACGCGTTTTAAGATCTGACGCAAGACCTCTGTTTGCCTGTGCACTAGCAAAATTCCTGGGCTATATGTGGGGAATCGCATTGTTCTAATATACTGTTTTCACACAGCCAATGTACTTTGTATGTATAATTCCTATTATCTTGTATATGCATTTTCGCCATTTTATGGTCAATCGACCGAAATAAAGTTTATTGACACTGCAGCTGGGCCAGCAGTAACATTGAAACAAGGCGGGCAGCAGATTGCTCACTTGACGGTGTGCTTGGGACTGTTGCCGCAGTGGTAGGGCAGTAAGACACCATACTAGTAATCAGGCCCTCAAGGGTTGACTTTCACTATTCCCACTCCAATGTATACCAATTTGTGGAATGTATTAGACATTAAAGGGGTGACATTTACTATTCCCACTCTAATCTATACCAAGTTTGGTAAGATGTTGAACACTTAAAGGGTGATGTTTCCTATTCCCATTCCAATCCATACCAATTTGGAGAAGATGTTGGGCACTAAAGGGCTTACATTTACGATTCCCACCCCAAATCTATATCAATTTGGGGAAGGTGATGGACAATAAAGGGGTGAGATTTACTATTTCCACTCTGATTTGTACTAATTGGTGGAAAGTGTTGGACGCTAAAAGGTGGCATTTACTATTTCCTCTCCAGTTTAAGAAAGTGTTCGATAGTAAAGGGGTGACATTTACTATTCAAACTCCAATCTATACCAATTTGGAGAAAGTGTTGGACAGTAAAGGGGTGGCATTTACTATCGCCGCTCCAATAAAAGACAATTTTGGGAAAGTGTTGGACACTAAAGGGCTGAAAATTACTATGTCCATTACAATCTAAAACATTTTATGCAAGGTGATACAGCCTAAACATTTATATGTACAATCAGTACTCCATAGGCACACTTAATATTTCATCTATAAAATAAAGTAAAATGTAGTTTAAAAAAAACACTAACCAAAACTACAGACCTATATATTCATATTTTAATATTAACATACAAAATAATTGTTTTTATCAATATTAATAACTATATTATTTCAAAGTTTTACTACAGTTCCAAAACATTGAACCAAACAATAAAAAATAAAATCATAATCCAAAATGAAAAGTAATACAATAAAAAAATATAAAAGCTTATAGTATTTTTTTTTATTGCAATGGCATTATAATGTTCTACATATTTGTTTTTATTAAAGATCAATGCTTTTTCACAAAAATTATGAACATATTTTTGTATTTTAAAAAGATCAAATAATTAACGTTATTAAATAAAAAAAATTACATTTTGATATTGTTAAAGATTTGATGCTTTAAATGTATTTTAATAGTTTATAATTTGATTTAATCATAAATTATTATTTATGAAAATTCTTCATGTAACAATATAAATGTAAACATTTTACAATATTAGTTTGTCAATCATTAGAAAATAAAGTACATTATTCATAAATTAAAATATTCACTTTTTAAAAATCTCCCTGCCCTTATCCCCTAAAAATCTAAATATCCTGATGCTATCTTTGACACAATATTTTTGTGTCACGATATTTTTTATTCAATGTTTTGTTGAAACTCCAATAGCAATGTTACTGTGAGTGCCTCCCAGTATTTCCCAAATTATAACATACCATAAATCTGAGTACCAAGTAATGTAAACTATATTCCATTTTTATTTAGGGTGACCAACTCCATGCATAGAAGAAATAGGAGGAAACTATGCAGCAATAAGCTAATCTTTTGGCAAAGGAGGGTTATTTTCTTTTGATGAGGTGTGCCTCTTACAACAGAGCAATGCTGATATAATGTCTATGCAGATAGGCTAATTTTCGGCATATTTTAAGGTTGTTGAGCCCATTAACATCGATCTTATATGGAAGATTATTCTGTATAAAGTATGCTTTATGACAGATGGATGCAGAGTTATGTTGGCCAGTCCACTCCAGTCAGCTGACAGGCATGTTGAGTTGGCTCCATCAAAGAAAAGTAAAGAATACCTCAAGTTCCCACCTCACATTTCCCACCCACTCTGGTGGCCAAATTTCACCAGGAAGGACATCCTAATAACTCACAGCTAAGTCCCATCCCTCCAGCTTGTATAGCAATAAAGTAGCATGTGTTCATTATGCTGAAAGTCTATACAGGGCTTAAAGGCTGGGTTGCACAGTAAAGACACTACCCTTCTAAGATGATCTGAGGGGATCAGGTATATGTTAAGGAACATTCACCTCCATGTGGACATTATATAAAGGCTGTGATCATTATTGCAATGTCAGATAAACTAACCGGGTAACAGAAGGCTAGTTTCTCATGAGGGAATCGTTAATGACATTTCAATATACGTTTTAAGTTTAATGCATTAAGGTAATAATAAAACTGGTGTCTCCTACATTTAATGCCATAACACAGTGGACCCTATGTCAGTCAGTGTCACTAAATCTTGAGGATGAGAAATGAGGATTATCATGGATCCGGTATTCCGTGCCAACATGGAGCAATTTCTTCAGAAACGCAGATGCCTTATGTGGTGAAGGGAAGATATATGACTTGCACTCGTTTTTGAACTTCAGTCTGGCTGGATCAAGCATAGCAAACTGGATGTTCTTCTTTAGTAGTTATTTCTGGATTGGTTCAAATGTTCTTCTTAACTCCTGCACCCTTAGGCAAAATTCAGGAAACAAGGAGACTGGATAGGCATTAAATTTGATGGTGCATTTTTCTTGTGAGAGCCTAGTAGCACTGCCTCTGTCATGCATGGAAAGAATTCTCTCAATAAAGGGAAGGGGAAGGCCTCTGAGGGGAGGCCTATGACTAAGCAACCTCTGGGGCCTTTCTACTACAAGAAGGCGAAAAAAATAACTCCTGACCAAACACTGCCAGTAGCAGGCAATTCATGTAAACCTCAAGTCTGCCAGTGTTTTCTGACTATTGCATTTGCATAATTCACTTCCCCGTTCTCATTTTGGTGGCCATTACTTTTAAGACTTTCTCCATTTTCAGCATAGTTTCACTTTTTCAGCCTGTCCTCTGCATCAGAGACCGTCTGTTCTGCTGCATCTAGCATGTTATCACGCTTTTCCGATTTTGGAGATAGAGTCCATTCTGAAGTTGAGTGTAACGATCTTTCTATCTATTGACCTGCATAGCCATTAGGAAGGATTTCATGTCAGCTTCATAACCGCCTTGTCTTGGGTCGGGGCTAGATACCTCGCCAGTGCCAGAATCGCCTCCAGCTGTTCTCATGCCATGCCTAGGTTCGAATTGTAGTTTGAGCTGTTTGATGTCCACTTTTCCCATGCTGAGTGTATTGAGGATGTGTCTTAATCAGAAGTGCCAGGTCAAGGATCCACAGACCACCTAGCCATGCCCAGTGCACTAATGATGGCGTGAAAGTAGTTAATGGGTGTCTTTCATCTAGCGCCAATGTAGCAATCAGTGGTTTTCATAAGAGGCACAATGAAATATGTCCAAGATCCCCAGGTGGTTGGTCCAATGCCCAAAACTAGCGGGGGTATATTAAACAGACAAGTACTGTCTGTGGCTATTCGGCAAGAAGATTATCAGGATGTATTCATTGACAGACGTGTCAGTCCCGCTCTCACCCCACTGCACCTACAAAAGGAGGGGTATGAGCAGGCCCCACAATTCCCAAATCTTGCAGTGGCTGTAACTGAGCTAATGAGGGCCTTCTCTCTACTAGTGATGTTGCATGTAACAGTCTACGATAGTTAGATTGCAATGAAAATTCTGCCCCCCAGACAAATGATCCGCAGCAAGTAGCAAATCTGGCAAGCAACAGTTACATGGGGTGCAGGTGCTGTTGGATGGTGTGTATGGAGATGCATGCAGGGTCCATGCAAGATCACCTTCCCCCCTATACAATGACATAATGGGCTTGAGCAGACTCAGCCAAGGTCTTGAAGTAAGTCAAGTGTCATGTAGTTTCCACCAATCAGTAGGAATTGAGCATTTGTGGACAACTTAGCATGGTGCCAGACTGATTCCATGCTCACAGTGCCACTGCCAGCCCCCTAAACCTGAACAGGGAGCAAACAGTTTTGCAACCACTGAACATGACAACTCTGGTCCCTCAGGAACCGTGGTGACAGATTTCAAATTTCGCTGAGTGACTTGTGCTCATAGAAATAGACAAAGAATACACAGAGGGGATTTTTCAATATTTATTAATCCAGAGTGATTCTTGTATAGAAGCAGATAAACGTTATAATAAGTGTCAACACAGGGCCTGATTCACAGAACTAATCTGAGACAAAATCCTAAACTTACTACTTTTGGTATTCCGAGAAGGCACTTACTTCTTTTGGAATTCACAGAATGCACTTACTACTTTTGGTTAAACCTACTACTTTTGGTTAAACTTACTACTTTTGGTTAAACTTACCACTTTTTGTATTCACAGAAGGCATTTAGTAGTAGTAAAGTTATTTTACTACAACTAAATGCCTTCTGTGAATACCAAAAGTAGTAAGTTTAACCAAAAGTAGTAAGTTTAACCAAAAGTAGTAAGTGCATTCTGTGAATACCAAAAGTAGTAAGTTTAGGATTTTGTCTCAGATTAGTTCTGTGAATCGGGCCCATAGAAAATAAATCAAAGAGTTCCACCATTTTGTTGAGACAAGTTATACATGTATACATATCAAAGATTGTAACAATCAAGAGTACTCCTAAGAAGCTAACCCTATCTTAAGTGTCTAGGGTGTGAATGTGTGCTCTGCAAGAAAACCCCCTTCTGGATTATCCAACCCCTTTACCTGATGGGTAAGAGTGTAAGACCCTTTCTTGGTTACACACTAGACACCCTTCACGGAGATGCTAGGTGAAAGCTTCAGCATGCAGTGACTCCTTGAGATCAGCAGAAGTGTCCTCTGACTATGTTAGGAAACAAAAGGCTATATATAGAAAATGGCATTCATGTCACGAGTCGTGAGTGTAATTTGGTAACCATTGTTCGTGTTCTACAGATTGCTGTGTTGACATGTGGGTGTAATAATACAACACATTTGTATTACGCATGTGAGAGGCCTTGCACCTAATGCCTAAGCAATGTGATAGGATTCTCACAAAGTGTTCTGACAGCAAGGACGGTGTTTTTTACGAAAACAAATCCAACACTCACAAATGCAAAATGTGTGCCAAAAATTAATGTGGCAAAGAGAAGGCAACTTTTGGAAAAAGATGCATGCGTATGCAAGAACGGTACTATTTCCTACCGGGCCTAACTTGGGCACATGAACAAAGCTGCAATGGATTAAATAATTGATCTGTTTCTTTGTTATTACTTCATTCTGAATGATTTTACGTGGACTGTTTAAACAATCTTGTTTTACTGGATTACGAAGCAGCCCTAGGGCACAGTAGTGCACTCAGTGTCTAAGACACCCCTTCTAGTTATTTTTCATACATACAAGCTACAATGAAACCACACCACTCACAGCACCTGCCTCCAGGATCCGATAACATAAGTATTTATAAAGTGTACGTTCACCACTATGGGTATCTTGCCGCTGAAAAACAGATGTTTATTGTTACCAAACTCAATCTTACACATTTTATCGGCCTCAGAGGGATGGAAGACTAAGTGGACCCACCAGGATTTGAACCTTTGACCGTGAGGTCAAACACAGGCCTCTGTAGTGGACACATTAGTCTACTAAGCCACTGGACCCAGCTATAGTGTCTCCATTTTGCATCCCCGGCCCAATCAAGGACTGGGTACTTCTAAAGCGCACTACCTCATTAGAGCATGTTAGGCTAGTGGGTATCCCAGCCATGGGATCCCTCAAGTCTTCAGGAGCAACCAAAGTACCAAGTGAGCTGACATCTCCGAGAAATAAAGGCTGTCTCTGTGTCTTTCATCTCATAGCCCACAGAAAGATGGTGATCAATGTGCAGGGATGGATTGGCCTATAGGGCAATCCAGCAATGCCTGATAGGCTGGCCTGACAGGTGAGTGCGGGCCAGTTTTTTGGCTGTCTGGGCCTATCTTATGGTGTGCTGGGCTGGTTAATACTGTCGATTTCCCTGATATTAAAACAAACATTGCCTGCAGCAAGCACAAATACATGCAGTCTTCCATACCTTGCAAAAAATCTATACAGCACGTCTTTAAAAAGCACAAAACTGTCCCAATTCGCAAATGTAGGCCACTTTTTTAACTATCTAATTAACAAAAGGGGGACACCTTTATTTTGTTGCTCGGGTCTAATTTCTGCCCCAGTCATGTCAGAGGGTGTTATAGAGCTTCAGACTGATGAGTGTAATATATTTCTCTGGCATAGGGCGATGCAAGAAAGCAGATTATGTTGGATGGTCTCCTCCAACAGCAAGAGACTCACATATATGTGGCTATTTTGCTTGCTTGCTGAATCTCTGCCGCCCCATACATACAAAGACATTCCTAATGAGATAATTGTTTTTGCAGGGGGCGTGGCAAGTGGCTGCCATCTAATTACGCTGCACTAGCTGTCAGCGTACAAGCCCGCAAAATCCAGAACTATCCGATGTTTGGAGCGCCCCCCCTGAGTGGGCAGCTGTGCGGGAACGAATCGTCGTCCTGGCGTTGCTTCTGAAATCTGCAACCGCGGACCATAGAGCGAGTGAGAAGAGATTCGGATGACTGGCCCATGATGACAAAATGGTGCCTCCCCGGAGCTCCTGAGATGCAGGAGAACCACCGCTCTGGCTTAATCGTGGTGATTTGGGACAGCCACGTAGAGAAATGACCACCTGCGACTCCATTGATTCTCCGGCGATCGGCTGGGGGACGGAGCACACTATTTAAAGAGCGGGAGGTGCTCACAGCAGACTCGCTGCGTAGGGGCCCAACAGGCAAGTGGCGCCGTGGCTGAGGGCCTATGAACCGTTGCCGGTCCCGGGCTGAGCAAAGTCAGGGCTTGGCACCGGTGGGTGCGGGAGGCCAAACTGTGAACTGTGCCTTGGCTACATGTGCAGTGAGCACAAGCGGACTGCCTGGAAGCTGACGACGGCGATTCCCTCCCCCACCTGGGGGCGTGTTGGCGGTGTCTCCTGGGGTTGAGCAGCGGAGTCCGACTGCTCACAGGCCCATAAGTACTCAAGTGGACAACGCTAGCAGATGGGGCAACAGTTCAAAGTGGCCAGGTTGTGCAGGGCACCCTGCCGATGGTCCAGTGAGTGTTCATCCCTCATTAGTGCCCTTGAGAAGAGTGAGTCCGGTGGCTCTGAAGTGACGCCTAGGAAGGTGTGAGCCACTCCTGAGAGGTCAAAGGGGGTACCCAGGCATGCTGGCTGCAAGGGAAGTACCCGGGACCTGGAGACCTATTGCTGACAGACCGCAGGTTGAGCCATGGGTCGAAACAAAGCACTGGGGCCTGGACAGGCTAATCACATCGACAAGTATAAAGTGGCCTTAGGTCGCGACAAGGAGGCTACAGGAGGGGGTCTGCAGGAGGAACCGGACGACCAGTCCACGGATTCCTCTTTGAAAGATGTCAAGAAGGTGATCAGAGAGTTGAAGGACACCCTGGAACCGAAGCTCGACTTCGTCACTGAGGAGGTGAATCTTCTGCGCGCAGACCTATGTAAAATTTCGGAGAATGTGTCCACGGTGGAGGTGGGAATTGGGGGACTACAGTCTAAAACTAAGCGTCTCGAAGACCAGGTTGCCATTCTCACCAACACCAGTCTGACATCTACGCCCGGCTCAAAGACCAGGAAGGCATGGCCCGGCGCAACAACATTCGCATCGTGGGAGTGCCGGAGGGAATGGAGGGACAGTCCATGGACCTGTTTTTGGAAGACTTGATTTTAAACCACCTGAAGCCCAAACGCTTGTCAAACTTTTCTCAGTGGAACGTGCACACAGGGCTCTGGGGGGCACACCTTGTACTGGAGCGCTCCCATGCACGATCATAGCCTGCATCCTGAATTTCAGGGATAGGGTCGCCATCTTACATGCGGCACGTATGCATGGCAACCTACGACACAAGAATGCCACCATGCGTTTTTTCCCGGACTTCACTCTTCACATTCAGCATCAGCGGAGGTCTTTTGACGCTGTTAAGAGCGCTCTTTGGGTACAGAATGTAAAGTACATGATGCTTTTTCCAGCCAGACTCAAAATTATGGACGAGGCGAAAACATATTTCTTCGACTCACCAGCAAAAGCTAGTGATTAGCTGGAGGGATAGAGTACTGTTTGTCGCAAAGGAGGGAGCAACCGTTCGGCGGCGGAGGAGGGCCGCAGTGGGACTTAGCAAGAGGCAGAGCGGGCATCTGGTGGCCAGGCACAGTGGCAGAGGACAGATAAGTGACTTGTGGGGCACACCTCGCACCACTGGAACTGTTCTATTCCCTAATGTAAACGTGGAGGGGCATACATTGGGGTTTGGGAGTGCTGTTGTGAGAAAGGGGCCCACTCGCAACTGGGACCAGTGATGGTAATGGTAATGGTAATGGTAAAAGTATTTCTAAAGCGCTAACATTCATCCCAAAAGGATATCATGGCGCTAAAATTAGACAATGTAAAGAGAGCTGACACAGGTCGATGAAAATTTTAATGAGTGTTAGGGAACAACGTGGTTTTGAGTTTTTTTCTAAAAGTAAGGTAGCCATCGGTAAGTCTTAAATCTGTCGGTAAATTATTCCACAAGTTTGCAGCTAGATGTGAGAAGGCACGGCCACCCGTCCTAACCTTCTTTATTCGGGTGGTTACCGCTCTTGCGGTAAATTGGGATCTAAGATTTCTATTTGGTACATAGAAGTTGATTCTATTTTTTAGGATAGTCGGGCCAGTATCATGCAGTACTCTGTGGGTGATGCACAGCATTTTGAAAGAGGCTCTTTCTCTCATTGGCAGCCAGTGTAAGGCTCTCAAACAGCTTGTAGCGGAGTCATATTTTCTTTTGTTACATACGGCTTTTGCTGCCGCATTCTGAACAAGCTGTAACTTTGCAAATAGATAATCCGCCATGCCAACGAATAGGGAATTCCCGTAATCAAGTCTACTAATTAATAGTGACTGGACTAAGATCTTTCTACATTCCAAAGGAATCCAGGGAAACACTCTTCGTAGCATTTTCAGTAGCGCGAAGCCTTTACCACAAATAGTTGTTACGTGGTTTTTCATTGACAATGCATTGTCAATGTGGACTCCCAAATTCCTCGCCGTCTGAGTTGGTTTGGGGGGTGTACCAAGACTGTTGGGCCACCAAGTGTCATCCCAAAGCTGTTGGGAACCGCCGAACAATAGAATCTCCGATTTATCGGCATTTAATTTCAGGCAATGATTATGCATCCAACTAGATAATTCGGTGAGGCAGTTGAGCAGTCTATTTTTGGAGTCTTCTTCACTATTTAAGGCAATCATTAGTTGCGTATCATCTGCGTATGAGCAGATGTTGACGTCCCACTTCTTCCCAATAGTGGCTAACGATGATACATAAACATTAAATAGTGTTGGGCTTAATGATGCCCCCTGTGGTACACCATACTTGATCTTTCGAGGTGTGGAAGTGTAGCTGCCTAATCAGACAGATTGCGATCTGTCGGATAGAAAAGAGTTCAACCAAGTCAGGGCTTTTCCCTGTATTCCTTTTACGGCTAACATTCGTGATAAAAGGTTATGGGATACGGTATCAAAAGCCGCTGATAAATCTAACAATATCAGGGCCACCGTTTTACCCACATCAACCTGATTTCTGATGTGGTCCAGTACTGCCAGGAGAGTTGTCTCAGTACTGTTATTAAACCTAAATCCTGTCTGCGAGACATCAAGCAAGTTATTAGTTTCCCAAAAATTTGACAGCTGTTTATTCACTAGTTTCTCCAACACTTTTGAACAATATGGCAACTGTAATTGGCTGGATTGTTTATGTCCGCACCCGCTTTTTTTAATAAGGGAGTCAGTACTGCTGTTTTCCAGATAGCTGGGAATTCCGCTTGGTCTAGTGACTGGTTTAATACTTGCGTCACTATTGGACCAATTAAAGGAATTAATTGTAAGAAAATGTGGTGTGGGCATGGGTCCAATGGGGAACCCGATTTAATTTCTGACATAACTTTGATTACTTCTTCCTACGAAAAAGGGCCAAAGACAGAACAGCTGGCCAATGATCAAGGTTCTGCATCAATATGATGCTCTGTCATTTTCTGGTCATTGCTGGAGAAGGATGAATAAATTTTATCTATTTTGTCAAAGAAGAAATTGCTGATTTTATTACATCCCTCCTGTGAAGGTGACAGGTTTGTTGTAAGGCTAGGAGGATTACAGAGTTCTCTAACAATTTTAAAAAGTTCTTTAGAGGAATGTTTATGTTCTAATATTTGCCATGAAAAGTAGTCTTTTTTTGCTTTCCGTATGGCTGCATTATAAGCTTTCAATTCCTTTTTATAAATGGATCTGTCATTCATGGTTTTACTTAACCTCCATTTATGTTCCAGCGTAGTGCATTTTCTTTTAAGAGTCTTGAGATCTGGGCCATACCACTTTTCCGACACCGTTCGTCTGGATTTAGATTTAGTAGCGTTTATTGAGCAGTGTTCAAGTGCGTCCCCAATACTTTTTTGTAGCTGATAAATTTCTTGTTCAGTAGAGGAGCCCGAATTAGTATTAAAATGAAAGTGCTGTTGGAATTTCTCCAATGAGAATTTTTTCCAATTTCTAGCTGTAGCTGGGGTCTGTATCGTTGGTCTCGTATTTTTTATAAGTAGGCTGATGTTGAATTCTATCCTAAAATGATCAGTCCATGTAAGAGGCACAATGTTGTTAATAATTGTAGTCTCGATATTCGTAAATATCAGATCCAGCCTGTGTCCCGCTCTGTGTGTGTCCTGGTTGACTATTTGTGTTAATTGCAGGATTTCCATGTTGTCTGCAAGATGCTTAGTAAGTGAGTTAGTATATGACTCAAAATGTACATTGAAGTCTCCTAATACTAAGATGTTTTTATGTTTTAGACAAGCAGGAAGAATCTGAGAGAGAAGCTGAGTACTAAATTCTACTGTGCTTCCTGGAGGGTTATAGATAATAGCTCCTCCCATCAGTAGATAAGTGTCTAAAAAGACTGAGTAAATCATTACTTCATGTTTGCTATCCTGTGTAGGCACTTCTTGGGTGCAAATGAACTTCTCTTTAAATAGCAAGGCTACCCCTCCACCCTCCTTTTTGGATCTATTGAGATTTAAGATTTTATACCCTATGGGGAGTGCCGTTGCAATGTCAGGAGTACTGTGGGTGTCAAGCCAGGTCTCCGTAAGGAACACTAAATCCGTCTGCATTTGATGTAAAGTGTCCCAAAGTTCAATAGAATGTTTAGGGAGAGATCTTGTGTTCAGATAAATACAGGATATTTCAAGGTTAGGAGAATTTCTTAGAGTTAGGTCGTCTTTAGGTTTATTGGCCCATCTGCATCTCCGACAGCCAAATGGGCCCATGATGTTAGCGGGCCCCACTTTGGCACATTGAGGGTAGCCCTGTAGGGGTTTGATATTAAGTAACATAAGATTGTCTTTAGAATAAGTCAGTTGCGGTGTATCTGACCTATCACTAGTCGGTGTGGCAGAGTTTGTAGCCCCTAGTCCCGTACAGGCGCGGACGGGCGCAGACGGGCTTGTCTTTGGCGCCATCGACGCGCCCGCTGCGCTCGTCCGTTGCGCTTCCTGTGAGGGGAGTTCATTTGTAGCCGTAGAGGTGGGAGGGGCCAAGCACTGTGCCGCTCGCCTACTCCTCACCAGTGATGCTTCACAGACTCCCGCAACACATAACACACTCATCCTTTCCTTCTCCATGTTTATGGTCAGACTGCCTATGTGGTTTGTTGTGTAGAGAGGCTTCAGTATCAATTTGTATTGGCTTGACATGATTTGTTAGCAGACAGACAGTACTTCATGCTGGAGACTAGCTCAAGGCTCCCCACAAATGTTTTTTTCTACACTGTTTGGGCGACAGGCACTCTGCACGTTTGGGAGGTGGGAGGTTGGGGGCTCACCCAGAAGGGTTGCAAGGAGGGGGGAGTTGGGTTGTTTGTTTGACTTGTTGGGAGGGATGGGGACCATGCTCTAGACTAAGAGATTCAGACGGTACAGGAGGTTGACACAAAGAAAACCTGGGTGGTGAGGAGACACTCATTTATTATTTACCCCGCTCGACATCCTGGGCGACTTAGCTAGTATGCGGATATGGACCTGGAACGTGAATAGTCTGGGTAACAAGATCAAGCGCACATTAGGCATGCAGCACATTAAGAGGCATTCCCCACTTGTGAGGGAGTGAATGCAAGTCATTAGATTGTTTTGGGTTCAAAATGGTAGCCAACTCAGGATTCTCGTCAGGGGCCTGGGGGGTGGGGATCCTGACACCCAACTCTCTGCCCCAAGATATCACAGGCACTTGGGCAGACGATGCTGGCTGCTTTGTTGCGGCAGCGGGTAAATGAGAGGGGCGCCTGATAATATTGTGCTCTTGCTATATACCCCCGGGTCTCCACTCAGTGATTTTCCCAAAGTTTAGCTCATTCCTCACTGACGTCCCCCTGGGCACGCTCCTGATAGGTGGGGACATGACCCAGTCATGAACCCGGAACTGGAGCGGTCTGGCTCCCATGTGGGCAGACAAGGAGAACTTGACCTGGTGGACTTTGCCTTGGCCATGGCCATGGTGGATTTGTGGCAGGCGCATAACCCCTGTAGGCATTATACGTACTATTCAGCACGTCACGGCTCTTTCTCGAGAATAGACCATTTCTACACGTGCAACAACAGGGTGTGGGACTTCTTTAACACTACCCACATGACGAGGGGTATCTCGGACCACTCTCCGGTGTGTGTCACTCTTAAAGGCCCGTCTCTAGATAAGGCTGCTTTCCCAAGAATAGATCCCTGGCGACTGCGGGATCCAACGCTCGGTGAGGGCTTCGTGCTTTATTTTAAAGAAAATACGGGGTCAGTAGACTTGTACACTATTTTATAGGAGGCCTACAAGATGGTATTACAGGGGCAGGCACAGGTCTAAATCAGGGCTAAAACAATCGAGGAATCCCTGCAAATTTGGATACTCGAGCAAGAAATTAGTCAGATGGAGGGTGACAGGGCATTGTTTTTAAGTGCTGACCTGAGACACGAACTGGCTCTGAGGCAACGGGGTCTGCGGGCCCTGGCGGATGGCGAAGCATGGGCGTATGCACCGCCTATACGATGTGGGAGATAAGGCTTTGAAGCTCCTAGCGTGTCTGGAGAGACGTTATAGAGAGAGATCGTGGGTGATGGGGGTATGCGATGTAATTGGGCCACTACAAACAACAAGTAACCACATAGCAGAAGCTTTCGCCAAGCTTTTTGAGAGTGTCTATGCATCGGTGTGCACCAGGTCGGAGAGTGACTGTGCAGAATTTCTAAGGGACTTCGCCTTGCCTACTTAGTCGGGGGAGGCACATGAAGTGCTTGAGGCCGACTTCACGGAGGAGGAACTGGGTAGCGCCCTGGGTTCCCTGAAATCCGGAAAAGCACCTGGTCCAAACGGGCTCCCAGTCGAGATTTATAAATGGCAGGCCTCGGTTATAATAGCCCCCCTCCAAAACATGTTGATTGAGGCACGAGAGCAGGGGCAACTCCCGTCAGACCAGCTGGCGGCCACGATAGTGGTAATCTATAAAGCCGGAAAGCCGCCGGATAAATGTAGTTCCTACTGTTCTATCTCCCTTATTAATGTGGAGGCCAAGGTTCTGTCCAAAGTTCTGGCAGACAGGCTGGCGTCTGTCATTGTGGAATTGGTCCATGTGGACCAATCTGGGTTTATGCCCTGTAGAAGCACCCGGCATAATCTTCGGAGACTACATGGCATATTTCACATGACTAGCAATCCTGAGGCCCAACAGATGGCACTGATGGCACTTGACGCATCAATGGCGTTTGATAGTATTGAGTGGCCCTACTTGTTCATGGTGCTTCACAGGCTGGGCTTCGGTCCCAATTTTTGTGGTTGGGTAAGATTACTATATGAGGCACCCACGGCTAGGCTGTGTGTGAACGGGGCGTTATTGAGATCCTTTCAACTACAAAGGAGTCCCCACTCTTGTTTGCCCTTGCACTGGAGCCATTGGCACATTGGATCCAGAGGGACCCAATGATATGGGGCATAGTTGCACCTGGGGAGTGGGAAGAGCGAATCTCGCTCTATGCTGATGATATCGTCTTGTACCTTGCATGACCATACCACTTGATGGCACGAGTACTACATATCTTCAAACTATTTGGTAGCTACTCGGGCTATAATATCAACTGGTCCAAGTCGGTGATATTTCCTCTGTCGGATAGGGAGGAACCGGATTATAGAGTAGATGGGGCAGTCATGCCGGGAAGGAATTGTGAACCTCTCCTCTACTCCCGAAAGTCCCGACCTGAGTGGCCAGAGCACACAAAAGTGGTGACACAGTGCTGGCGGGAGGCCAATAAATTACTAGGTTGGGCAGGGAAACTGACTGTTAGAACCCCGTCGTGGGTGGGGGATCCTTTGCATGAAGTAGCAGCCCTGACGGGTTTCCAAGGGTGGAAATTGATAGGCATCGAGTACTTGAGAGACGTATGGAAAGGTGACTCTCCCCTCACCTTTGAGGTACTCCAGCGGGAATAAAATTACACCAAACTCAGAGATATCAGCACCTGAGGCTCATACACACGCTGCACACCCACATTCAAAGTGGCACTTCTGTCCCTGAATATTCCACAATGGAAGATAGGGTGTTACTAGACCCAATTGTTGAGAAACCAACCTCCACAATCTATTGTAAGCTGATAAATAATGTGCCAGACCCCCTAATGGCCCTCCGAGAAACATGAGCTAAAGACTTAGGATCTATAGACGATGAGGAGTGGCAGGAGACAATCCAGAGCCCAAGAGAAAACGCAGTTCGCTCCTGATTTAGGTTGATACAACTCAAGATATTCCATCGAACATACTACCCTCCTACTCACCTCTACACATGGGGCAGGATCTCTACAGCGTTGTGTGTCAGGGGATGCCAGGGGGCGGGAACCTTCCTTCATATTTTATGGGAATGTCCAGAGATTGCTAGGTACTGGCAAAAAGTCACGGACACTATGTCCAGGGTAGTGGAAGTAACAATTCCCCTGGATGCAAAATGGCTGCTACTAATGATTAAAGGGGACTCTGACTGAACCAGATATGAGGGAATATGGTTGGCTCTTGCAGCAGGGATTGCAAAGCAGAACATTGCCAGAGGGTGGGGGCGCCTCTGCCTCCGACGCTGGAGGAGTGGAGACGGGACCTCGATTGGTGTCAGTGCGCTGAGGAAACGGTCTACATAAGTACGAGGTGCGTTAAGAAATGGGAAAGAATATGGGCGCCCTGGCAAAAATACAAAGGGATGAACATGGGGAGCTGAATCTCATGGGGGGTTTTCTATGCCTTACATCCTCACGTGAATGTATTATTATGGTAGTACTGTGTCCGTCTCACTGTGTACCATTGGAAATGCCTATTGTAATTGATGTTCTCTTGAGCAATGTTAATAAAAAGATTTTAAAAAAATGTTTTTACTATCCCCACTTTAGGAATTGGATGATGCAGGAGTGAGTTAGGTATTGCTTTGATATTGTATTTCCTGTTTTTTAGGTGGTCTCTGCATTTGGATGATGTTTACAAGGTCAGTGTTGCCTTGTGTTGCCTTTTCTCTTGTGAACTTCCTCTGTGCCTCACAAACAATATAGTTAATACCCATAGCCCTCAAAGTTTCTGTAGGTGGCTATTTATTCATATTGAACGCAACCATCGATTTTCAAAGATGTGAAATGATTTTGAATGTTTGAATGTGGCTTGCTCAAAAATGACACATGCATTTTCAAAGCACTCATTAACAAATAGTGACAGTTTTCGGGGTAAAACTATGCCGGCACATAAACGTATGAAAAGCAGGAAGCCTCATAAACTGCCAACTGGGCAAGAGCTGAGGTCTGCACAAGATGTTGCGTTTGTCCTAAAATCCTTGCACATCCTCACGCTACATTATTTTACCAGCTTCTGTGGTCGATTTACTATCATTATCTGAGGTGATCGTGGGCTTTCATATATGTATTGCATACTTGTACAGAATTGTTTTAAACAATGTATCAGATAAAAATATTTGTTTAAATAATGTAACATGATTGTATTTAATGTTACAACGTTATTTGAAATGTTTCTGATACATGGTGAAGTCTGTTGTCAGTATCTACACGGAGGTGTGTCACATGATTAATTTAAAAAACACAATGTTAGTGTACTCCAATAACTTGTAAGCAAGGAGTGGTGGTGAGCAGTCTATATATCGACTTTTTAATATCGAGGGACATAAATATCGAGTCAAAAATATCGAATGTACAAAATATCGAAATAGATAATATCGATGTGAAAAATATTGTTTTTTTTTTTACTTATATGTCGATGTAAGTAATATCGTTAGTAATAATATCGACATGTGAAAATATCGTCATTGTGTGTTTAGTAAATATTTTGAAGTTGTTTGTATAAATAGTTAAAATGTGTATAATATGAGAAAAATTTATATTGTTTTAGGGGCGGGATGTTGGGTTATAGGGGATAAGGGTGGGGAGTGTTTTAAAAAAGTAAATTTATTTTTTTAATATATTGTAAAATTTAATTAGTAAATTTTATTTAAAATGTGAAATGTATATTTAATTTTAGGAGCGGGATGTTGGTTTATAGGGGATAAGGGTGGGAAGTGTTTTAAAAATGTTTATATATTGTTTAATTTAAAACAAAAATAATTTAGAAATTGTAAATTAAATTTAGAATTTTACAAATAATTTTAGGAGCGGGATGTTGGTTTATAGGGGATAAGGGTGGGAAGTGTTTTAAAAATGTTTATATATTTGTTAATTTAAAAAAAAAATTATTTAGAAATTGTAAATTAAATTTAGAATTTTACAAATATTTTTAAGAGTGGGATGTTGGTTTATAGGGGATAAGGGTGGGAAGTGTTTTAAAAATGTTTATATATTGTTTAAATTTAAAAAAAAAATATTTAGAAATTTTAAATTAAATTTAGATTTTTACAAATATTTTTAGGAGTGGGATGTTGGTTTATAGGGGATAAGGGTGGGAAGTGTTTTAAAAATGTTTATATATTTGTTAATTTAAAAAAATAATTATTTAGAAAATTTAAATATAATTTAGAATTTTACAAATCCCATAATTAAATATAGATTTGAGTCAGAATAGTAAATTAATTAAGTTCAGTGTCCAGCACTTACCTTAATTAAATATAGACTGGAGTGGGAATAGTAAATTTATTCAGTTCATTGTCCAGCACCTACTGTAATTTAATATAGTTTGGAGTGAGAATAGTAACTTAATTAAGTTCAGTGTCCAGCACTTATCTTAATTAAATATAGACTGGAGTGGGAATAGTAAATTAATTCAGTTCAGTGTCCAGCACATACTATAATTAAATATAGGTTGGAGTGAGAATAGGACATTAATTAAGTTCAGTGTCCAGCACTTATTTTAATTTAATATAGACTGGAGTGGGAATAGTAAATTAATTTAGTTCAGTGTCCAGCACCTACCCTAATTTAATATAGGTTGGAGTGAGAATAGTAAATTAATTAAGTTCAGTGTCCAGCACTTATCTTAATTAAATATAGACTGGAGTGGGAATAGTAAATTAATTAAGTTCAGTGTCCAGCACCTACTCTAATTTAATATAGGTTGGAGTGAGAATAGTACATTAATTAAGTTCAGTGTCCAACACTTATCTTAATTAAATATAGATTGGAGTGGGAATAGTAAATTAATTAAGTTCTGTGTCCAGCACATACTCTAATAAAATATAGGTTGGAGTGAGAATAGTAAATTAATTAAGTTCAGTGTCCAGCACTTATCTTAATTAAATATAGACTGGAGTGGGAATAGTTAATTAATTAAGTTCAGTGTCCAGCACCTACTCTAATGTAATATAGGTTGGAGTGAGAATAGTAAATTAATTAAGTTCAGTGTCCAGCACTTATCTTAATTAAATATAGACTGGAGTGGGAATAGTTAATTAATTAAGTTCAGTGTCCAGCACCTACTCTAATGTAATATAGGATGGAGTGAGAATCGTAAATTTATTAAGTTCAGTGTCCAGCACTTATCTTAATTAAATATAGACTGGAGTGGGAATAGTAAATTAATTAAGTTCAGTGTCCAGCACCTACTCTAATTTAATATAGGTTGGAGTGAGAATAGTACATTAATTAAGTTCAGTGTCCAGCACTTATCTTAATTAAATATAGATTGGAGTGGGAATAGTAAATTAAATAAGTTCTGTGTCCAGCACATACTCTAATAAAATATAGGTTGGAGTGAGAATAGTAAATTAATTAAGTTCAGTGTCCAGCACTTATCTTAATTAAATATAGACTGGAGTGGGAATAGTTAATTAATTAAGTTCAGTGTCCAGCACCTACTCTAATGTAATATAGGTTGGAGTGAGAATAGTAAATTAATTAAGTTCAGTGTCCAGCACTTATCTTAATCAAATATAGACTGGAGTGGGAATAGTTAATTAATTAAGTTCAGTGTCCAGCACCTACTCTAATGTAATATAGGTTGGAGTGAGAATAGTAAATTAATTAAGTTCAGTGTCCAGCACTTATCTTAATTAAATATAGACTGGAGTGGGAATAGTAAATTAATTCAGTTCAGTGTCCAGCACATACTCTAATTAATTATAGGTTGGAGTGAGAATAGTAAATTTATTAAGTTCAGTGTCCAGCACTTATCTAAATTTAATATAGACTGGAGTGGGAATAGTAAATTATTTTAGTTGAGTGTCCAGCACCTACCCTAATTTAATATAGGTTGGAGTGAGAATAGTACATTAATTAAGTTCAGTGTACAGCAGTTATCTTAATTAAATATAGACTGGAGTGGGAATAGTTAATTAATTAAGTTCAGTGTACAGCACCTACTCTAATGTAATATAGGTTGGAGTGAGAATAGTAAATTAATTAAGTTCAGTGTCCAGCACGTATCTTAATTAAATATAGACTGGAGTGGGAATAGTAAATTAATTTAGTTCAGTGTCCAGCACCTACTCTAATTTAATATAGGTTGGAGTGAGAATAGTACATTAATTAAGTTCAGTGTCCAGCACTTATCTTAATTAAATATAGATTGGAGTGGGAATAGTAAATTAAATAAGTTCTGTGTCCAGCACATACTCTAATAAAATATAGGTTGGAGTGAGAATAGTAAATTAATTAAGTTCAGTGTCCAGCACTTATCTTAATTAAATATAGACTGGAGTGGGAATAGTTAATTAATTAAGTTCAGTGTCCAGCACCTACTCTAATGTAATATAGGTTGGAGTGAGAATAGTAAATTAATTAAGTTCAGTGTCCAGCACTTATCTTAATCAAATATAGACTGGAGTGGGAATAGTTAATTAATTAAGTTCAGTGTCCAGCACCTACTCTAATGTAATATAGGTTGGAGTGAGAATAGTAAATTAATTAAGTTCAGTGTCCAGCACTTATCTTAATTAAATATAGACTGGAGTGGGAATAGTAAATTAATTCAGTTCAGTGTCCAGCACATACTCTAATTAATTATAGGTTGGAGTGAGAATAGTAAATTTATTAAGTTCAGTGTCCAGCACTTATCTAAATTTAATATAGACTGGAGTGGGAATAGTAAATTATTTTAGTTGAGTGTCCAGCACCTACCCTAATTTAATATAGGTTGGAGTGAGAATAGTACATTAATTAAGTTCAGTGTACAGCAGTTATCTTAATTAAATATAGACTGGAGTGGGAATAGTTAATTAATTAAGTTCAGTGTACAGCACCTACTCTAATGTAATATAGGTTGGAGTGAGAATAGTAAATTAATTAAGTTCAGTGTCCAGCACTTATCTTAATTAAATATAGACTGGAGTGGGAATAGTAAATTAATTTAGTTCAGTGTCCAGCACTTATCTTAATTAAATATAGACTGGAGTGGGAATAGTAAATTAATTCAGTTCAGTGTCCAGCACATACTCTAATTAAATATAGGTTGGAGTGAGAATAGTAAATTTATTTAGTTCAGTGTCCAGCACTTATTTTAATTTAATATAGACTGGAGTGGGAATAGTAAAATATTTTAGTTCAGTGTCCAGCACCTACCCTAATTTAATATAGGTTGGAGTGAGAATAGTAAATTAATTAAGTTCAGTGTCCAGCACTTATCTTAATTAAATATAGACTGGAGTGGGAATAGTTAAATAATTAAGTTCAGTGTGCAGCACCTACTCTAATGTAATATAGGTTGGAGTGAGAATAGTAAATTAATTAAGTTCAGGTGCCGATCACGATCCGGCAAAAACCGGGTACGAACCGTCGGACGGAGCATAATCTCCGTCCGACGCGTACCCGGTCGTCAATTTTTGCAAACAAGGAATTACGATTCGCACGGGTACACCAGTACCGTACGAATCGTAAAAAAGCCCAACCGACCAAAAAAAACCTACCAATGCGATCCGGAAAAGCGCCGACCTGACGTCGGGACGCTCGCAGCCAGCCATTCACGACCCAGGAATCACGATTCGCACCGACGTCACCCCGCACGGTGAATATTTTGCGGCAGCCAAAAACTGCCGGGAAATCAGGACGACGCGAACAAGGACCACCAGTACGCGACGGACAGACGACGACACGAACAAGGAGGACCAGTACGCGACGGACACACAGGACCACGCGACCAAGGAGGACCCGTACGCGACAGGACGACGCGATCAAGGAGGACCCGTACGCGACAGGACGACGCGATCAAGGAGTACCAGTACGCGACGGACAGACATGGACCCGAACCTACGAGTCATCCCTGCCCTCATAGCAGTCCACCTCCTCTACAGGTTACGACGCAGACGCCGCAGAAGGTCAGAATAACTAAGGGAGGGGGGAAAGTGGGGTGGGGTGGGGGTGGCACGACCAGGGCAGGCCCCAAAACAACCACATAAGTCACACACCACACATGGCCTGGACATACCTGACTCCCATGCCCTGGTCACCACGAGGGGGTGGGGGCGTGTCCTGATAAGCCAGCGACCGCCACAACGGAAGTCCGTCACCACGCGAACCGGCAACACAACCAGACAGGTACGTCCCGTACCCACGCCTGAAGAGCGTGGGTACGAGTCGTACCACGCCCACACACACGTCACCCCAACAATGGCGGGACGGATCGTACCCACGTGGCAAAGGCCTGGGTACGGCCCGCACAAGCATCACATAGCGTGGGGACGGATATGTACGGACCCTACCCCCACCCCGTATGCATGGAGTGTACCGCCACCCCAACAGTGTAAGTACGACCCGTACCCCCACCCACGGACTCACGGACCGTACCCCCCATGCCAACAGTGTAAGTACGACTCGAACCCTCACCCGCGTATGCAAGGAGCGTACCCCCCACCCCATCAGTGTAAGTACGACCCGTACCCCCACCCGCGTAGGCATGGAGCGTACCCCCCATGCCAACAGTGTAAGCACGACTCGAACCCTCACCCGCGTATGCAAGGAGCGTACCCCCCACCCCAACAGTGTAAGTACGACCCGTATCCCCACCCGCGTATGCATGGAGCGTACCCCCCATGCCAACAGTGTAAGTACGACTCGAACCCTCACCCGCGTATGCAAGGAGCATACCCCCCACCCCAACAGTGTAAGTACGACCCGTACCCCCACCCGCGGACTCACGGACCGTACCCCCCATGCCAACAGTGTAAGTACGACTCGAACCCTCACCCGCGTATGCAAGGAGCATACCCCCCACCCCATCAGTGTAAGTACGACCCGTACCCCCACCCGCGTATGCATGGAGCGTACCCCCATGCCAACAGTGTAAGTACGACTCGAACCCTCACCCGCGTATGCAAGGAGCGTACCCCCCACCCCAACAGTGTAAGTACGACCCGTACCCCCACCCGCGGACTCACGGACCGTACCCCCCATGCCAACAGTGTAAGTACGACTCGAACCCTCACCCGCGTATGCAAGGAGCGTACCCCCCACCCCAACAGTGTAAGTACGACCCGTACCCCCACCCGCGGACTCACAGACCGTACCCCCCATGCCAACAGTGTAAGTACGACTCGAACCCTCACCCGCGTATGCAAGGAGCGTACCCCCCACCCCAACAGTGTAAGTACGACCCGTACCCCCACCCGCGGACTCACGGACCGTACCCCCCATACCAACAGTGTAAGTACGACTCGAACCCTCACCCGCGTATGCAAGGAGCGTACCCCCCACCCCATCAGTGTAAGTACGACCCGTACCCCCACCCGCGTATGCATGGAGCGTACCCCCCATGCCAACAGTGTAAGCACGACTCGAACCCTCACCCGCGTATGCAAGGAGCGTACCCCCCACCCCAACAGTGTAAGTACGACCCGTACCCCCACCCGCGTATGCATGGAGCATACCCCCCATGCCAACAGTGTAAGTACGACACGAACCCTCACCCGCGTATGCAAGGAGCGTACCCCCCACCCCAACAGTGTAAGTACAACCCGTACCCCCACCCGCGGACTCACGGACCGTACCCCCCATGCCAACAGTGTAAGTACGACTCGAACCCTCACCCGCGTATGCAAGGAGCGTACCCCCCACCCCATCAGTGTAAGTACGACCCGTACCCCCACCCGCGTATGCATGGAGCGTACCCCCCATGCCAACAGTGTAAGTACGACTCGAACCCTCACCCGCGTATGCAAGGAGCGTACCCCCCACCCCAACAGTGTAAGTACGACCCGTACCCCCACCCGCGGACTCACGGACCGTACCCCCATGCCAACAGTGTAAGTACGACTCGAACCCTCACCCGCGTATGCAAGGAGCGTACCCCCCACCCCAACAGTGTAAGTACGACCCGTACCCCCACCCGCGGACTCACGGACCGTACCCCCCATGCCAACAGTGTAAGTACGACTCGAACCCTCACCCGCGTATGCAAGGAGCGTACCCCCCACCCCAACAGTGTAAGTACGACCCGTACCCCCACCCGCGGACTCACGGACCGTACCCCCACCACACCAGTGTAACTAGACTCGTACCCTCACCTCGAATGCATGGAGCGCACCCCCACCGTGTATGTTCCAAGCGTACATATCCAGAAATAGGAGGTGTGGGTGCAGAGTCCACCCAGCAGTGCCCAGAGGCAGGAGGGGTGTGTGCCTATCACTCCCAGCAGTGCCCAGAGACAGGAGGGGTGTGTGCCTATCACTCCCAGCAGTGCCCAGAGACAGGAGGGGTGTGTGCAGAGTCCTCCCAGCAGTGCCCAGAGACAGGAGGTGTGTGTGCAGAGTCCTCCCAGCAGTGCCCAGACACAGGAGGGGTGGGTGCAGAGTCCTCCCAGCAGTGCCCAGAGACAGGAGGGGTGGGTGTGGAGTCCTCCCAGCAGTGCCCAGACACAGGAGGGGTGGGTGCAGAGTCCTCCCAGCAGTGCCCAGAGACAGGAGGGGTGTGTGCCTATCACTCCCAGCAGTGCCCAGAGACAGGAGGGGTGGATGCAGAGTCCTCCCAGCAGTGCCCAGAGACAGGAGGGGTGTGTGCCTATCACTCCCAGCAGTGCCCAGAGACAGGAGGTGTGTGTGCAGAGTCCTCCCAGCAGTGCCCAGACACAGGAGGGGTGTGTGCAGAGTCCTCCCAGCAGTGCCCAGAGACAGGAGGGGTGGGTGCAGAGTCCTCCCAGCAGTGCCCAGACACAGGAGGGGTGGGTGCAGAGTCCTCCCAGCAGTGCCCAGACACAGGAGGTGTGTGTGCAGAGTCCACCCAGCAGTGCCCAGAGGCCGGAGGGGTGTGTGCCTATCACTCCCAGCAGTGCCCAGAGACAGGAGGGGTGTGTGCAGAGTCCACCCAGCAGTGCCCAGAGACAGGAGGTGTGAGTGCAGAGTCCTCCCAGCAATGCCCAGACACAGGAGGGGTGTGTGCAGAGTCCTCCCAGCAGTGCCCAGAGACAGGAGGGGTGGGTGCAGAGTCCTCCCAGCAGTGCCCAGACACAGGAGGGGTGGGTGCCTATCACTCCCAGCAGTGCCCAGAGACAGGAGGGGTGGGTGCAGAGTCCTCCCAGCAGTACCCAGAGACAGGAGGGGTGTGTGCCTATCACTCCCAGCAGTGCCCAGAGACAGGAGGTGTGTGTGCAGAGTCCTCCCAGCAGTGCCCAGACACAGGAGGGGTGGGTGCAGAGTCCTCCCAGCAGTGCCCAGACACAGGAGGTGTGTGTGCAGAGTCCACCCAGCAGTGCCCAGAGGCAGGAGGGGTGTGTGCCTATCACTCCCAGCAGTGCCCAGACACAGGAGGGGTGGGTGCAGAGTCCTCCCAGCAGTGCCCAGACACAGGAGGTGTGTGTGCAGAGTCCACCCAGCAGTGCCCAGAGGCAGGAGGGGTGTGTGCCTATCACTCCCAGCAGTGCCCAGAGACAGGAGGGGTGTGTGCTGAGTCCACCCAGCAGTGCCCAGAGGCAGGAGGGGTGGGTGCAGAGTCCTCCCAGCAGTGCCCAGACACAGGAGGGGTGGGTGTGGAGTCCTCCCAGCAGTGCCCAGAGACAGGAGGAGTGTAACACATGTGTGTGAGGCCGGAATTACTCACATCCATACTGCCTACACGGGAACATGTCCCCATGAACTCATGTCAACAGACTCCACACACAAGTACAGTGATCACCAAGGATGCCACGATTGTTGCAGGTGGAGACATGGCCATGCATGCATGGCCAAAGTAGAAGGGCTCCGTCACACACACAGCTCATGTAGACACTGCTCTGCGCTAAACATTGGGAACACCCTGCAGGGAAGAAATCTGGGTACACAGAGGAAGGAATACACCCTGGGACAATTGCACCATGCAGTAACTGCTTACATGACCAAAGGAAGTTAGCCAACACCTTGTGATGGCACACAGATCCCAGGGTCCCCCCAATGAGCAGAACACTACTACATATCCCACACACCCAAACCCTTAAACACCACCCAAAACCATGTAGCAGCCCCACCAACACCAATACCACCATAGCAGTAGTGTGATAATGAAAACAAAATTAAGCTTTATTCAGCATGAGCACAATGTCCGTGGATCGCAGGCAGTTCAATATTCACAAAGCCCATAGGGCAGTCAATGATTCGCAGCTGGATGGGGGACACAGTGGGATGCGTGTCCCCTACCTTGCCTGCACAGTCAAATGGCATCGTCTTCCATACTGGTGAGGGCATCGGGGGGGGGGAAGCACCAGGCACCGCAGGGACATCAGGGCAAAGGGGCGGCGTTGTGGGTGCAGGGATGGAGGACTCAACCACAGGGGGTGTGTCATGGCCAAAGGCGGAGGCCAGGATGGCACTACACACCTTAGCAAGGTCCTCCAGGGACTCCCCTGCACCCGAAGGGACCTCAGGCCCCAAGGAGGGGGGGGGGTCAGAGGGATGGGTCGCAGCGCTACCGGGGGAGGGTGGAGACAGGGGGGGAGACTCAACCACCCTGACCGAGGACTTCCTTGACCGCTTGCGTGGTGGTGTAACTGTGGGGCTCAGGGACAGAGCGGCCATGAAGGAGTCCTTGGGGGAGATGTGGCCAGGAGAGCTGAGGGGAGGGGATTTGGAGGGAGTGGACTGGGTGGAATGCGGACTCCCACTATGGCTGCGTGTCACACGTTTGCCCCCCGACCCAGTGGGTGTGCCTACCTCACCCTGTGTGTGCGTGTCAGGAGGAGTGCGGTGGACCTTCCCTGCTGGTGTGGTGCCTGTGTCTGTTGATGTGGGTGCATGCCGACGTCTGGGTGTATGTGGGACAGGCATGGGAGTGGGAAGTGTGGATGGGGCAGGGGTAGGTGGGGGGAGGTCGCGCTGCAGGCGACCCACTGCTGCAGTCAGTGTGGAGTCTATGGACCTCAGCAAGTTGCGTTGGTCAGCCTGCGATGAATGAATGCCCTCCAAGAATGCCTCGATGTTGGTGAGGGTTTTCCCGTGGGCATGGAGGACATTAAGGATCGCAGCCTGACCAACCTGCAGTTGCCGCTGGATGTCCACAGACTCAGCATTGGCGGCAGCAGTGGAGACAGGGGCAGGGGGTGCGGTGCCTGGCCGGAAGGAGACATGCGGTGACCGGGCACGCTGGGAAGGGACACGAGCAAGTGGGAGGCGGCTGATGGGAACTGAGGGGGCGGTGCGAGGTGTTGTTCCGCTGTCAGCTGCTGGTGCAGCCACCGCCCACTCGGAGACATCCTCCTCGGACCTGTCAGCTTCGTATTCTGACGTGCCAGTCAACAGGTCCTCGGCCGCACTATCCTCCCCCTCTGTCCCACTCGATGTGCCAGCCCCGATGTCACGGCTGGCACTGGTGCTCGGTCCCTCCGCCTTGCCTGTGTCCATGTCTCCCTCTGTGTCCCCCGACGATGCTGTGGGCAGGGTGGAGAGACAGAAATTAATCAGACACCTGTACACATCAGTCACATGAGTCCAATCGACATAGGTAACACTGCATAGCCTGAAAAGGAAGATCCCTAACATCTACTAAACAAGGTACCGATGTAGGGCATGAAACACACAGTTGGTTGAGCCACCATGCCACTGAAATACCATGGAGAGCATGAGACAATAGCTAAAGACAGGAAACGGAGTCTGACATAGCACCCAGGCCCTGGGGACAATCCAGCACTGCATCTGCACCACACAGCGTTGGCGAAAATACCGATGACCAGGGACCATATCCATGAACTTGAGACACATGCTGCATAGGTAATGCTGAAAACATGCCCAACATGACTCGGTCACTGCACCTTGCGTGTGTGTCCAGAAACATCACACACTGCCCAGACCCAGCAAGTAGAAATCAGGATTTGACACATAGGCATTGCCCGCCCCAACAAAACCCTACACGAGGCAAATTGTTGAGACACAGGTGGCACCAACATCTCATAGTCTGGGTGATAAACACAGGGGCAGGCAAAATGCAAGATTGGATGCCAAACAGCCAAGGTGCGCCTGTACAAATAATTAGGTACCAGTGCCCATCCTCAGATGAGTATAACAAGACACACAGGCACTGGCAACTGTGAGTATGAAGAAGGACAATCAGGTCAGGCTGCACAGTGGACACCTGTACAAAATAGCACGTCTATATACATGGTGACAGGGGACAATGGCACAGAGCACAACCTACGCTGTAGACACTGAGAGTGTCCACGTTTATGATGACACATACACCACTGAGGAAAAGGTGCCCCAGGGGACAGTAGTGGGCACGCAACTACATGCTACTGAATGGTAATGACTGCAACACACGTCACCATCCCTGCACTATGCGTATCGCACACTCATGCACATCATGTCACAGGCCACTACATAGGACATGCGCGCTGTAAGGCATGACACATGAGAGACCAACTCCCATGTCTGGAGTCAGCATCAGTGCCAACTGACATGGAACCCACATGCAGTGAACTTGACAGTGCACAGGCAAGGTCCCACAACCTGTTACACACCACCCCCACACATGATGCTACAGTCATTGTTCTTGTGGACAAAGCGCCAGCCCACATTACCTTGTGAAGGAGTGACTACACACAGACCAGGGAACACATTGCAAGGAGGGGAAGGGTGGCAGGGGCGCAGCGCTATACTGGGGCAAACAGGAGCTGCACAGCACCTTTAAACCCTGCCAGTGAATTCATGCTACTGTGCCCTTACAAATGCCGGTGACACACAACAAACACACATGTACCTACCCCCTTCCGGCTGCTGCATCGCCTGTAAGCGCCTCTCCAGGTCTGGAAAGACCACCGGCAGCACACGCCTGTGGAGGTGGCTCAGACGGCGGCGGCCGCGGTTCTTGTGGCTCTCAGGTGAGTCCCCCAGCAGGAGCCGTGCAATCCTCCGCGTCCAGCACCGGATATCCTGCCAGCGTTTCCTCACCTGGGGCAGGCTCCGCCTCCGACCAGCCACACCCCTCACGGCACTGACGGCGGTCAGCCAGATCTGCTCCTTGGCAGTGGCGCCTACCTGTGAGGAGAAACAAGTGACACCACATCAATACACCAGCCACATGTCACAGAGAGACATATGAGTACAAATTAGCTGGTTACAACAAGGCATGTCATGCAGTCAACGCATTGCACCTTTGTCATAGGGACATCATCCCCTGGTGAGGGAAAAAGCAGTACGTGCCATAGTGGGTACACAGGTGGAATGATGGCAATGTCACAATCAATGATCAAGGCTCACACTGTGCATCACACCCACCCCTCCTGTCTCAGGGCACTGCTGTGAGTGATAGGCCCCCACCCCTCCTGTCTCAGGGCACAGCTGTTAGTGATAGGCCCCCACCCCTCCTGTCTCAGGGCACTGCTGTGAGTGATAGGCCCCCACGCCTCCTGTCTCAGGGCACTGCTGTGAGTGAGAGGCCCCCACCCCTCCTGTCTCAGGGCACTGCTGTGAGTGATAGGCCCCCACCCCTCCTGTCTCAGGGCACTGCTGTGAGTGATAGGCCCCCACCCCTCCTGTCTCAGGGCACTGCTGTGAGTGATAGGCCCCCACCCCTCCTGTCTCAGGGCACTGCTGTGAGTGATAGGCCCCCACCCCTCCTGTCTCAGGGCACTGCTGGGAGGACTCTGCATCCACCCCTCCTGTCTCAGGGCACTGCTGTTAGTGATAGGCCCCCACCCCTCCTGTCTCAGGGCACTGCTGGGAGGACTCTGCATCCACCCCTCCTGTCTCAGGGCACTGCTGTTAGTGATAGGCCCCCACCCCTCCTGTCTCAGGGCACTGCTGGGAGGACTCTGCATCCACCCCTCCTGTCTCAAGGCACTGCTGTTAGTGATAGGCCCCCACCCCTCCTGTCTCAGGGCACTGCTGTGAGTGATAGGCCCCCACCCCTCCTGTCTCAGGGCACTGCTGGGAGGACTCTGCATCCACCCCTCCTGTCTCAGGGCACTGCTGTTAGTGATAGGCCCCAACCCCTCCTGTCTCAGGGCACTGCTGTGAGGACTCTGCATCCACCCCTCCTGTCTCTGGGCACTGCTGTGAGTGATAGGCCCCCACCCCTCCTGTCTCAGGGCACTGCTGTGAGTGATAGGCCCCCACCCCTCCTGTCTCAGGGCACTGCTGTGAGTGATAGGCCCCCACCCCTCCTGTCTCAGGGCACTGCTGTGAGTGATAGGCCCCCACCCCTCCTGTCTCAGGGCACTGCTGGGAGGACTCTGCATCCACCCCTCCTGTCTCAGGGCACTGCTGTTAGTGATAGGCCCCCACCCCTCCTGTCTCAGGGCACTGCTGGGAGGACTCTGCATCCACCCCTCCTGTCTCAGGGCACTGCTGTTAGTGATAGGCCCCCACCCCTCCTGTCTCAGGGCACTGCTGTGAGTGATAGGCCCCCACCCCTCCTGTCTCAGGGCACTGCTGGGAGGACTCTGCATCCACCCCTCCTGTCTCAGGGCACTGCTGTTAGTGATAGGCCCCCACCCCTCCTGTCTCAGGGCACTGCTGTGAGGACTCTGCATCCACCCCTCCTGTCTCTGGGCACTGCTGTGAGTGATAGGCCCCCACCCCTCCTGTCTCAGGGCACTGCTGTGAGTGATAGGCCCCCACCCCTCCTGTCTCAGGGCACTGCTGTGAGTGATAGGCCCCCACCCCTCCTGTCTCAGGGCACTGCTGTGAGTGATAGGCCCCCACCCCTCCTGTCTCAGGGCACTGCTATGAGTGATAGGCCCCCACCCCTCCTGTCTCAGGGCACTGCTGGGAGGACTCTGCATCCACCCCTCCTGTCTCAGGGCACTGCTGTTAGTGATAGGCCCCCACCCCTCCTGTCTTAGGGCACTGCTGGGAGGACTCTGCATCCACCCCTCCTGTCTCAGGGCACTGCTGTTAGTGATAGGCCCCCACCCCTCCTGTCTCAGGGCACTGCTGTGAGTGATAGGCCCCCACCCCTCCTGTCTCAGGGACTGCTGTGAGGACTCTGCATCCACCCCTCCTGTCTCTGGGCACTGCTGTGAGTGATAGGCCCCCACCCCTCCTGTCTCAGGGCACTGCTGGGAGACATCAGGCACCCCCCCCCCTGGGACCCCCCCGACAGTACATGGCATGTGTGTCACACCAGGACACAATGCCTGAAGTCACAGTCACAACATAGGGACAGTCTGTGGCAGTGGCCTATGCACTCACCTGATACCCTGGTCGCCCATACAGCATGGAGTACTGTGGGAGGATCACATCCAGCAGAGCCATGTTCTCCTCCAGGGTGAATGGCTGTGTCCTCTCCACAGCCCTTGACATGGTTCCAGGGAATCAGTAGCAGCAGCTGGGTCGACGAATGCAAAGATGTGCAGGCAAGTACTCCCTCATGGGACCTGGCTGCCTTATATGTGCCCTTCTGCCCAGTCTCATGCACAGGAGTACAGAGTGATTGGTCACTCACATTTGCATCCTATGTTTCCACCAATCGCTTCAAACCTAGCAGTCTGTGGGTTCTCTATCGGTTTCATTCTCCTGCATGATGTCAGCCCCACAAACACATTGCAACAAAGTAGAAGAATTCCAACTGACTTCTGCTGTGCACCTTCCAGAACAATTTCGAAATTTGAACTTGGTCTCCATGACAACCAGCATGCATGTAGGCCTTAATACTTGTCCCCTATGTAATTTGGAGCATCACACACAGGTACGGTGCGTTTCGGGGCCCTAGGCACCCCAAATGCATGGCAACGGCCCGTACATGCATGCCTACGTTCACTATCACTATGGGTCTGCACGCGTATGCGTACTCGTAGTGGTACGGGCCGTACACTCGCATGTACGCTCACTATCACTACGAGTACGCATACGCGTGCAGACCCATAGTGATAGTGAACGTAGATGCGTGTGTACGGTCCGTACTACTACGGGTACGCATACGCGTGCAGACCCATAGTGATAGTGAGCGTAGATGCGTGTGTACGGTCCGTACCACTACGGGTACGCATACGCGTGCAGACCCATAGTGATAGTGAGCGTAGATGCGTGTGTACGGTCCGTACCACTACGGGTACGCATACGCGTGCAGACCCATAGTGATAGTGAGCGTAGATGCGTGTGTACGGTCCGTACCACTACGGGTAAGCATACGCGTGCAGACCCATAGTGATAGGGCCGTACACACGCATCTACGCTCACCATCACTATGGGTCTGCACGCGTATGCGTACCCGTAGTGGTACGGACCGTACACACGCATCTACGCTCACTATCACTATGGGTCTGCACGCGTATGCGTACCCGTAGTGGTACGGACCGTACACACGCATCTACGCTCACTATCACTATGGGTCTGCACGCGTATGCGTACCCGTAGTGGTACGGACCGTACAAATGCCTGTACGCTCGCCATCACGGTGGGTACACATACGGCAGCACTCCCACAGTGATTTGGGAACATACACAGGCCCTCTTAGCAGCAGTACGGCGGTTTTTACACATCACAGTGGTGATAGGCGACACACAGGTAGGAATAGGGCGGACATACTTGTCCATGGATGGACATACTTGTCCATGGATGGACATACTTGTCCATGGATGGACATCAAGGCATCGTCTGTGCATTACTACATGTGTGGGGCACAGGTGTGACAGGCTGTGATGTGGAACATGCCTCCTGAGTGGAGAAGGCACCAGATGTATGATGAGATGTGTATAGGTGTACTGTGTGACGGTGCAATGTGTGCCAGGCATGCCCTTGACTCCTTTGACATGTGTGCATGTCGGACTGCGCACTTGGGGTGAGCGTCACTGGCATGGCACGGACACCAACACACGGAAGTGTCCCATGATGCCCGGTACAGGGGTCATGACACATGACTTGTCACTACCCACAGTGCACAATGTGACTATGTCATTTATGTGTCCGGGATTTTCATCAGGTTGATGTTGTAGCACCCTCAAAAGCTGCAGCCGTTGCAGCAACCAACATGTGTCTGTGTGTAGATTGTCATTGCACACTGTTCCGCACACCATGCCACATGTGTTATCGGATGTGAGGTGCACATGTATGCATGGGACACGGAGTAGCGTGACAAGGCCATGTCAGCATCCTCACAAGGAATGTGTGGTGAGTCATGACATGTGCACCTTCATGGCAAGGTGTGTGGGCAGGCCTAGTGTAATGTCATGTGACCTGTGGCTCCGGTGTTCCGCTACCAGTCTCTGCAATCGGCATCCCACTTCTGCTGATGTGTGGGTGTATGTCACTCCTGTCTTGCGTCGGGCTGTTCACTTGCACTGGGACACAGCTATTCCCATGGCGTGGCATGGGGAGGTTCTCAATCTCCGTGTGTAGCTGGGTCTTGGAAGGAGTGTCACCTTGCATCCATACGTGTCCTGGGCATGTAGCACATACCTGACTCCCTATGTAGCATGTGTGTATTGCCAGATTTACATGTGCTCAGTAGACATGAGTTGTTGTCGTAGTGCACTCACTCTTCCTTGTCACTTCCAAATTACTGCAGAGCGCCGCCTCTTGCCCGAAGAATTCCAGACTTGGCTGCCATGCAGGAGAATGACAGGATCCGGCTCTACCGCTTCACCCAACCGTTGATTCTGGAGCTGACGGCGAGACTGGCACCACACCTGCAACCGCAGCACAGGTATCCTACGGCACTGACACCCCAGCTGAAGGTAATGGCTGCCCTACATTTTCTTGCCACGGGTACCTTCCAAAATACCATAGCTCATGTTGGTGGCATGTCCCAGAGCATGTTCAGCGGTGTGCTGCATGATTTCTTGGAGGCCATGTTGATTCACCTGGATGACTTCATCAAGTTCCCAACCCCTGAACAGATGACTGAGGTCAAGCGTGGATTCTATGCCCTGGGAGGGATGCCCCATGTCATTGGGTCCATAGATGGGACACATGTAGCTTTGGTACCACCACACGCACGGGAGGTGGCGTACCGCAATCGGAAGCACTACCACTCCATCAATGCCCTTGTGGTGTGTCTGTCCAATATGGTGATTTCACATGTCTGTGCTCGTTTCCCAGGATCAGCACACGATGCCTACATCATGAGGCGTAGCGGGATGCCTGATATGATGATGCAGCTGCGCAACGAACGGGCATGTGTTGTTGGTGGGTACAGTCTGTCTGTCCTGTATTCTGTATAGCCGACCAGCACGACCGCTTCACCACTTCTAACGATGTCCATGTGCTTCCCATGTAGGGGACGCTGGCTATCCCAACATGCCTTGGCTGCTGACACCTCTCCGCAACCCCATCACGCCGGCCCAGCTCCGCTATAACACCGCCCATGGCCGGACAAGGCGAGTGATAGAGAGGACGTTTGGCATGCTGAAGAGCCGATTCCGGTGCCTCCACAAGACCGGCGGTGCACTCCCTTATGCCCCGGCGAAGGTCTGCAAGATCTTCATGGTCTGCTGCATGCTGCACAACATGGCAGTTGAAAGAGCTGTGCCACTCATCCTGAATCAACATGACGAGGACCATCCACCCGTGGAGGACGAAGGGCTTGGCAATGGGGCTAGTGATGTGGAGGATGTGGAGCCGCAAGAGGACATCCGGACTCGGCTCATACGCGACTTCTTTGCTTAGTGGTGAGTACCAGTGTCTGAGTGTGCACGCATTGGTCCCCGTGTGGCATGCGTTGTGATGTGTGTCTCCACCTGCATGTATGGCACGTGGGTCAGAGGTATGTGTGGGTGTGTCACTGGAGTGATGGTGGCAGTGATGGTAGTATTTCCCCAGTCATAATTGTGACCTAGCATGTTGTCATCCATACATGTGTCGAGTAAATGCACATGCAAGTGGCTGTGCTTTTTGTGGCTGACTTCTTGTGTGTCTCTCTTCCCCAGGTACCTGCGCATGCCGTTTGCTGGTTGCATTGTTGTGGCACTGCTATTCCTCATGGACATGACATCGTGGGCTGACTCAGCGTTACAGGCACGGACACGTTTGGAAGTCTCCATGGGGTAAGGGATGCATCTGGGGTGTATTGGGTGTGGCAGTTGTTCACGATGTGTGCACACTGCCCCTGTCGGGGTTTGGTTCCTCTGCAGCCATGTTGCATCCCCATGGGACACGACATGCAGCTGTGTACACCTGAATAGATGGTCTGCCTGGTTGACAGTCATCAGTGATGGGATAGTGGATTGTGATGATGGCATCAATGTGTGTGACACTGCCCTCGGACACATACGGTTAGCATTGGCTTGACATGGTGTGGGACTTCCACATCAGCGGATCTATGGTGTATGGCAGGCTCTCCGTGTGCAGCTGTGGGTATTTAGCTGTTAGCCGACGCTTGTGTGCCAGTACCATGGCTATCACGCATTTGTGCTGCAGAAGGGGGGTGCCAGTGTTGGACCCACATGTCACTCCACATGATGTGTTCATCTGTACTTCGAGTTGCCTCTGCAAACCCGAATACATGACTAATAAAGGTGTCCCTATGCCTCCAAGGTGCCTCTTCTCAGTCAATGCTGGTGTGTTGGCACGGTGCATCCTGCATGTCTGGCATGGTATTCCCTGATTGTGGCTATGTGTCAATGTGTCGAGTCGCAAGATGCAAGCTGTGTGTGTGGGCTGAGACTGTGTATTGGGCATGATGTCCATGACTGCGTGGGTATTGTGACATGTGCCATCCCCATGCATCCAACGTTGGCCAGGCCCCCATTCTCTGCATCCACCGGACTCAAGCTTGCAGGACATGGTTCTGCCACCTGTCTACACATACCTGGGTGCCACCCAGGACACTGGACTGGATCCCTGACCTCTGCGCATGACTGTTGGTGTACTCAATGTGTGTGTCAGCACGGTTGTTCGGCCACCCCCTCAGCTGGTTGTGCCCATCACGCGTGTGTATGGTGCTCCATGTCTGTCTTGCCTAATAAACTGTGACCCATGTGTCCTGTGCCAGACTCAGGCCCCAGGGTGTGGATGGTTGAAGAGAAAGATGACTCAGGCATGTTTAGACTTTACAAGACACATGTTAGGTAATAATGCTACCAGCAGGCATCTACTCTTCATAGTGTGATTTATTATTGGGGGGGGGGGGGACAAAGTGAGGGCCTTTCCGGGATTAGGGAATCCAAAGTTCAGTAGGGGAGTTGGTGTCCTTGCCATTGGAAATCCTCAGAGTCCATGCCACAGTCTTTGTCAACATTGGTCAGCCAGTGACCAGCAGGGCCATGTGGCAGAGAATGTCTCTTGATGCTGTGATGCTGTTGCTCCAGTGGGCCAGGTGCCAGGCCAGGTGTCCTGGGAGATGGTGATGTAGCAGCCACCCTCACGGTCCTTTCCGTGGACGACCCGGCCTCCTGCGGGGAACCTCACCAGCAGGCCGTGACGACATCTGGGATGCTCCGTCGGATGTTTCCTCCTCCTCCTCCTGATCCCTCCCTGTGGGTGGTGATGTTCTCCGCCTTCTGGCACAGGGAGGGTCGGCCATGGTGTCGGCCATCCGACGGAGTGTAGCGTGAATCCCCTGGAATGCCGTCACTTGCTCAGCTTGTCTGTCCTCCATCCTCCGTTGGTGTACCAGTAGACAGGCAATTAGCTCCGCATGTTGCTGGGCCTGCTGGGCCTTGATCCCCTCGAGGACGGACACAACCTGGGCCATGCCCGTGGTGTCCTGCCGGTATGAGTTCAGGATGTTACGGACATGGGAAAATACCGGATCCCCAGCCAACTGGTCAGGCTCGCGCCTCCGCCGTCCTCCACTCCCACCACCCCTGCCCACTTGCACGTGGCCTGCACTTGTGGGCACATGGGGTCTCCGGGACCCCTGAGGGGTGGCATTGGCGTTGTCGCCTGCCTCCTCCTGGGTGCCCGGGACACCGTGTCCCTCCTGGCGAGCCTGGCTGCATTGTGGTGTTGGGGCAGGGATCCTGGGTGTCTCCTGGGATGTGGCAGGAGTGGGGGTGGTGGTTGGCACAGTTGTACCTGACGCAGGTGCTGCAGGTGGTTGGACACCAGAGGGGCCAGGTCGGTCGGGGTCGTCCGCAGAGTGGTGAGAGTGGTCGCTGCCGGTGGGATCGGGCTCCTGCAGATCCGGGTCCTGTGAGTGTTCCCACCAGTGTTGGGGGGTGCACCACGACGTTGACCTGTGTGTGAGAGAGACAATGTTAATTTTGGTCCATGCAACATCCATGTTTCATCCGTTTCAAAGTTGGCACATTTCCTCTTGGAATTAGGATCTGTCTTGCATTCCACTCACAGTGCACTTGTGCATGGGTGTGTCCCTTGGCCACCACTTTGGCCCCTTTAACTATGTGTGGCACAGTCATACTTGCTGCGTCAAGTGTGACTGCAGTCAGCAATGGAGTGGGCAGGTGTGGCGAGCCATGCATTGGCGCCTTCCGTGTAGCACTGTACATGCGCACATGGAGTGGATCCACACACTTATATGATCCAGGTAGCTGTCCTTGTGCTCGTGTACAGGTTGTGACATGGCCCTGTGTTTTGCCATGGTGAAGAGGGGGGGTTCTGGCACTGGCCACCCTTGTCTACATGCACGCAGTCTACCTGCTGACGAGCAGACATTCACACACGCAACACGGCTGATTAGCTCTCCCTGTGTCTCGCTCCCTCTGTGTCCCCCTCTCCCTCCCTCCGTGTGTCAGCCTCCTCCCTCTGTCCGTCTCCCTCCCTCTCTGTCCCCCTCTCCCTCCATCTCTGTCCCCCTCTCCCTCCCTCTCTGTCGCCTTCTCCCTCCCTCTGTGTCCCCCTCTCCCTCCCTCCGTGTGTCAGCCTCCTCCCTCTGTCCGTCTCCCTCCCTCTCTGTCCCCCTCTCCCTCCATCTCTGTCCCCCTCTGTCGCCTTCTCCCTCCCTCTGTGTCCCCCTCTCCCTCCCTCCGTGTGTCAGCCTCCTCCCTCTGTCCGTCTCCCTCCCTCTCTGTCCCCCTCTCCCTCCCTCTCTGTCCCCCTCTCCCTCCCTCTCTGTCCCCCTCTCCCTCCATCTCTGTCCCCCTCTACCTCCCTCTCTGTCCCCCTCTCCCTCCCTCTGTGTCCCCCTCTCCCTCCCTCCGTGTGTCAGCCTCCTCCCTCTGTCCGTCTCCCTCCCTCTCTGTCCCCCTCTCCCTCCCTCTGTCCCCCTCTCCCTCCCTCTCTGTCCCCCTCTCCCTCCCTCCATGTGTCACCCTCTGTCACCTCGGCCCAGCTTCCTGGGCACACACTGTTAGCAGATCTTTGAGTGGCCCTTGGCTTGTTGATGTGAGTTTGTTTCTGATCTCCAGGCACCCATTGGGTGTGATGTGTGTCTGTGCGCTGCTGCTGTGGTGGTGTGTGCTGCCACTCTTTCACAATGTTGGCTGTTCATTAGCTGCTGTCATGTGCAAAACAGTGCCTTCACCCCCATGTGTTGATGCAAGGCGTCCGCCATTTGCTGGCAAGTCATTCCTGTGTTGGGACACACTGTTTGTCTGGCTGTGACCTAGGCCATATGGGTAGAGTGAATTGTTGTCTGCTTCTGAGTTGCACTATGTGCTTTTTTGGGCCCAGCCTCCCGCCATCCGGGTTACCGTGTCATGTGTTGTTGTCTTCTGTGGCCTGTGACTTGACATTGTCCAGCTGGGTGCATGGGGCATGGTGGCAGCAGTGGCATGTGCGTGCTCATGGAGTGTGGTTGAGTCATGCGATGGCTTGTGGTGGTTGCGTGCCTGTTAGTGATGTTGGTTGTGGATGCCGTTCCCCCCATGTGAGGTGCGTTGTTTGTGTACTCACCCGGGTCTCGGAGTCCTTCTAATCCTTCGACTGCCTCCACCGGCAGTATGGCCATCACCCTCTCCTCCCAGGGATGGTAGTGTACGGGTCTGCGGGAGGGCCCTCCTCCGGTGGCGTTGGCCTGGTCGTGTTCATCCTGCCTCTTGGCTCGGACCCTCCTCCGCAGATCGTACCACCTGTTCTGGCATTCCTGCCTGGTCCGTCTGGTGTCCGCAACAGCATTCACAGCATCGACGATGGTCTGCCACATGGCTGTTTTTGCTGCCTGGCTGGTGTTTCTGACCAATGTTCCAAAGATCTGTGGCTCGACTCTGAGGATTTGATCAACAAGAACCTCCAACTCTCGGTTACTGAACTTTGGATTCTTGGTAGTGGGCATGATGAGGGGTGTGGATGGTGGGGGGGGTGTGGATGGTGGGGGTGGTGTGTGGATGGTTGTGGGTGTGTGGGTGTGGTTGTGCAGGTGCGTGTGTGTGTGAATGTGATGAGGGTGTGTTTGTGAAGGTGGTTGTGTGAAGGTGTGCAAGTGTAAGGTGTAGTAAAGGTTGAGGTCTGGTGCTGTGGGTTGTCTGTGGGGTCTGGCAGCAGTGGGTCTGTTGCAAAGGCTCATGGTTTGTGTGTGTGGGCCCTTTTTATTGGTCCATTGGTGGGTGTGGCTGTGTTTGAATTGTGGGTGGGTTGGTTATAAGGAGTGGTGGTGTATTGGGCCTCTGTTTGTTTTTGGCAGTTGCAGGTCAGTGAAGGTGTTGTTTTAGTGTTTTTTGGCCATGTTTAGTGGCTTTGTGCCATTCGAATGGTGTATTGTTGTGTTGTTTTGTTTAGTCCTGGTTGTGTCCGTGCGTTTTGAGCGTGTGTACGGTGTGTACATGGGCCATTTGGTTGTACGGTGCTGTCCTTGTGTGTGGCTTGGTACGACTCGTACATGGGGTTGTGATGTTGGGGCCTGGGGTGCGCTCCGTAGTTAGGAGGTTGTGTTGGGGGTAGGACTCGAACGTACTGGGATGTACATACACGGTGGTTCGACACGTACAGGGGTGGGGGTAGGACTCGAACGTACTGGGGTGGGGGTACACGGTGGTAGGACACGTACAGGGGTGGGGGTACGACTGGAATGTACTGGGGTGGGGGTACACGGTGGGACGACACGTACAGGGGTGGGGGTACGACTGGAACGTACTGGGGTGTGGGTACACGGGGGTAGGACACGTACAGGGGTGGGGGTACGACTGGAACGTACTGGGGTGGGGGTACACGGGGGTAGGACACGTACAGGGGTGGGGGTAGGACTCGAACGTACTGGGGTGGGGGTACACGGTGGTTCGACACGTACAGGGGTGGGGGTAGGACTCGAACGTACTGGGGTGTACATGGACGGTGGTATGACACGTACAGGGGTGGGGGTACGACTGGAACGTACTGGGGTGGGGGTACACGGTGGGACGACACGTACAGGGGTGGGGGTACGACTGGAACGTACTGGGGTGTGGGTACACGGGGGTAGGACACGTACAGGGGTGGGGGTACGACTGGAACGTACTGGGGTGGGGGTACACGGGGGTAGGACACGTACAGGGGTGGGGGTAGGACTCGAATGTACTGGGGTGGGGGTACACGGTGGGACGACACGTACAGGGGTGGGGGTACGACTGGAACGTACTGGGGTGGGGGTACACGGTGGGACGACACGTACAGGGGTGGGGGTACGACTGGAACGTACTGGGGTGGGGGTACACGGTGGGACGACACGTACAGGGGTGGGGGTACGACTGGAACGTACTGGGGTGTGGGTACACGGGGGTAGGACACGTACAGGGGTGGGGGTATGACTGGAACGTACTGGGGTGGGGGTACACGGAGGTAGGACACGTACAGGGGTGGGGGTAGGACTCGAACGTACTGGGGTGGGGGTACACGGTGGGACGACACGTACAGGGGTGGGGGTATGACTGGAACGTACTGGGTTGGGGGTACACGGGGGTAGGACACGTACAGGGGTGGGGGTACGACTGGAACGTACTGGGGTGTGGGTACACGGGGGTAGGACACATACAGGGGTGGGGGTACGACTGGAACGTACTGGGGTAGGGGTACACGGGGGTAGGACACGTACAGGGGTGGGGGTACGACTGGAACGTACTGGGGTGGGGGTACACGGTGGGACGACACGTACAGGGGTGGGGGTACGACTGGAACGTACTGGGGTGTGGGTACACGGGGGTAGGACACGTACAGGGGTGGGGGTGCGACTGGAACGTACTGGGGTGGGGGTACACGGGGGTAGGACACGTACAGGGGTGGGGGTAGGACTCGAACGTACTGGGGTGGGGGTACACGGTGGGACGACACGTACAGGGGTGGGGGTACGACTGGAACGTACTGGGGTGGGGGTACACGGGGGTAGGACACGTACAGGGGTGGGGGTACGACTGGAACGTACTGGGGTGTGGGTACACGGGGGTAGGACACGTACAGGGGTGGGGGTACGACTGGAACGTACTGGGGTGGGGGTACACGGGGGTAGGACACGTACAGGGGTGGGGGTACGACTGGAACGTACTGGGGTGGGGGTACACGGTGGGACGACACGTACAGGGGTGGGGGTACGACTGGAACGTACTGGGGTGGGGGTACACGGTGGTAGGACACGTACAGGGGTGGGGGTACGACTGGAACGTATTGGGGTGGGGGTACACGGTGGGACGACACGTACAGGGGTGGGGGTACGACTGGAACGTACTGGGGTGTGGGTACATGGGGGTAGGACACGTACAGGGGTGGGGGTACGACTGGAACGTACTGGGGTGGGGGTACACGGGGGTAGGACACGTACAGGGGTGGGGGTAGGACTCGAACGTACTGGGGTGGGGGTACACGGTGGGACGACACGTACAGGGGTGGGGGTACGACTGGAACGTACTGGGGTGGGGGTACACGGTGGTACGACACGTACAGGGGTGGGGGTACGACTGGAACGTACTGGGGTGGGGGTACACGGTGGTAGGACACGTACAGGGGTGGGGGTACGACTGGAACATACTGGGGTGGGGGTACACGGTGGGACGACACGTACAGGGGTGGGGGTACGACTGGAACGTACTGGGGTGGGGGTACACGGTGGTACGACACGTACAGGGGTGGGGGTACGACTGGAACGTACTGGGGTGGGGGTACACGGTGGTAGGGCACGTACAGGGGTGGGGGTACGACTGGAACGTACTGGGGTGGGGGTACACTGTGGGACGACACGTACAGGGGTGGGGGTACGACTGGAACGTACTGGGGTGGGGGTACACGGTGGTACGACACGTACAGGGGTGGGGGTACGACTGGAATGTACTGGGGTGGGGGTACACGGGGGTAGGACACGTACAGGGGTGGGGGTACGACTGGAACGTACTGGGGTGTGGGTACACGGGGGTAGGACACGTACAGGGGTGGGGGTATGACTGGAACGTACTGGGGTGGGGGTACACGGGGGTAGGACACGTACAGGGGTGGGGGTAGGACTCGAACGTACTGGGTACACGGTGGTATGACACGTACAGGGGTGGGGGTAGGACTCGAACGTACTGGGGTGTACCTAGACGGGTGGGGGTGTACATACACGGGGGGTACGTGTCGGACGTACGGGGGCTGGGGGGAGTGTTGGGCACGTATGCGGGCACATGTCTCCATGGTTGCTATAGGAGTTCGGTGCGGACGGTGTTTTTTCCATACGGTTGTGACCTCGGACGCACGGGATTGATCGTGATTCCTCGGTCGGACTTGACTTTTCACGTTTGTACGGTAAATCGTCCGAGGACGTGTCGGACACATTTTCCGACCCGAGGACGTGTGGGGAATGGTTCCCAATGCGGTTCGTATGGACTTTTTCCCATGCGAATCGTGATTGCCAGTTCATACGGCACTTGTACGATTCGTACGGTAAAAAGACCGGATACGAGTCGCACAGGGTAATTTTTTACCGGATCGTGATCGGCACCTTAGTGAAGATTTTTGTAAATGTCTCCATATACATTGGTTTAGATGGAAGTAACATCCTTGGATAGCTGTATGGGGGTACAGTTTTAGAATGCAATTTATCATGGCTTGCTCAAAGTCTATGATAATTCTTTGAGGGTAAAAATCATTTGATTCTTGTTTTAGTTTTCCTAGCATTTCATTATATGTTGTGTTTTGTTTGTTAGGTAATAGTGCATAAATTAAAGGTATGGAAGTGTTGTGATATTGACCGTGTATTGTGTAAAGCTGGTAGAATGGTTTTGGGCATATTGTAAAGGTGCCATCCATCATCCATGTTTGGCATTGTTGCAGTTTAGTTATATTGTTTGCAGTAGCAAACATTATTATTCTTTTTTCTGTGCTTTTGTTATCAAAAAAAATAAAAGGTTCATTATTGTGGGTGATAGTTAATTCTGGTGGAATGATGATCTCTTGAAAAGTTTTAGGGGATGGTATAGTTGTCGTGGTTGCTTTTTTGGTCCTAGCAATAGTTCTTTTTATAGAAGCAATTGATGGTAATTGGCCTCTTGCTTCTTTGGGCACTCTAGGTAATAGTTCTTTTAGGATTACACTTGTAGCAGTTTGTGAACCAGTGCTTAATTCTTTGATAATTTCAAGGGTTGATCTGACTTCTATTTCAGAGAGATTGGGTGGATGGTTATGCTCTCTTGTATATAGTACAGTTGTTTCTCTTGTTGTTGCTCGTCCGTAGCATTTGTTAGAATAATATTTAGTACACTTCCAGTTCACTTTTCGGTCTGTCTGCTTTTCTTGGGTGTATGTGTAACCCATGTAACACAATAGGAATTTTCCTTTCTGCGAAGTTATAAATTGGGCTTCTTCTGTCATTGTGATGTGTTAGAAATCTGGAAAAAATGTATATGAAAATATATGCAATAGTACTTTATATATTTAAATGAAAATAGCAAAAAAGCATTTTTTTAATATATACTTACCAAGTGTTTTTGGTTGTATTTGAATGAAGATGTGGTTTGTAGAGAAAATGCTGTTTAGTTGATGTAGTCTCTGAAAGTTAAAGAACATATAATGTTTTGGTTGGTTTCGTTTTTTAAGTGGGGTGGTATTGCTGTTTGGTATAGACTATATTTTTTTTGTTGAAACGTATTTTATTGTTTTACAAATCAACAACTCAAAAAACATTCCCCCGCCTTCACCTGTCCCGGAAGTACTACACATTTATCATCAAGACCAATTATTCAGGAGAAGGAACAACCATTCCACTCAGTTCTCTACCCCCCCCCCCTCCCCCACCACATGCCAATGTACCCCCGTCCATTACCCCTCTTACTATGTGCCCCTCCTCCCTAATAAATAAGATGCAGTAGCCCAACCTCTCCCTAAGCAAACAGAGCCTTCCCTCATGCCCAGTGGTATAGACTATAGGTGTTAATTTATACAGGTTTTTTAAAACTTAAAAAAGAGAACATGGATTTGTTTAGGGGTTTAGGATGTTTTGGTGTTTGAGTAGGATTTAATTAATATTTTATAAAGTATTTTGATAGTATACTTACTTTTTAGTGAGTCTTTTCTGGCAATCTTCAATATTTTCTTTAGCTGTTTGGAGTAATATCTGTAGTGAAAACATAAAGAGATGGAATATATAAGTTAGTTATTTATTTGAGTAAAGATAAATTAGTGTTTTAGTTTAATTTGGCAGTTTAGTTAGAAAAGAATATTTACTTACGTTTTTAGAATAGTAGTAGGATGTAGGTTTCTTCTGTTTAGCAGAGTTTCTTCTTCGTTCAATGCTTTGGTTTAAGGCACAGTAGAAGACTTGTTTTAATTGGTTTATATAGTGGTTTTAAATTGTTTCTTGAATGTTATTGGTTGTTTTCTGTATGTGGCCTTTCTATTGGATGGTTTGAATTTTTTTTAGTTAATTGGTTTCCTTTTATGGAAAATGCTAAGTAAGAGTATATTTAGTTTTAAAGGAGGAGAGTTTTAAATCATTATATATAAAAAGATTGTTTATAATGTGTAGTAATTTTTTTTAAATGTGTTCGAAATGCCAATGTGATAATTATTTCAGTGTTTTTTTATTATGTTGTTAAATATTGAGATCGCTATAAATGTCATGTTTATGTTTAAGTAGAATCTCATTTGAAAATGTATGTTTTCGGAAAATATTGTCTTTATGTTGTTTAAAGTATTGGTTTTATTAGTATTAGAATTGTCGATATATTTAAAAAAAACGATATTATTGATGTCTATATTTTGGTTATCGATATTTGTGACATGTGTCATATTTATTTACTCATGTCGATATTTAGTATTGCTATATTTATGTGTGCGATTTTTGTGTGATCGATATAATTGTATTACGATATTGTAGTGTCGATATTAGTGTAGTTTTTTAAATAAGTATACAATGTCGATATTTTTGATGTCGATATATTTGATGCGATATTTGTGTAGTTCGATAATGTGTCTGTCGATAATATGTCAGAGATCCAGGAGTGGTATTACCTAATAAATTGTCACGCTGGAAGAAGTTTGGGCTGTGATGTTGTTGTTTTACGGAATTTAGGAAAATCGCATTTGTGGATTTGTAAGGGACCCCGACACGGCCCGCCATCACTGAGTGGCTTGGGTTCTTCGCAAAAAACTTTGTGAGATATATATATATATTTATAAGTTCCAATCTCCAGTTTCCCTTCCAAAGCAGACATTGACACAGCAGACTCTGTAGCAATTTTATTTAATGCTCGCTGTTACATGTTCCGGCAGCATCTCCTGCCTTGCTCACACCTATATATATATATGTCAAATTTTCGCAATGTATTTCATTGTGTTGTGCAGTGCTGGCACGCTCAAAAAAGCTGTAGCCATAAACTTTCAACTAGAAGTATTTATCAACTGATGTTACAATAGGATTACTCAAAGTCACCTAGCTGCACTGCCCTGCGTGACAGGGAAAGGAGAGGAGTGTGTAGTAAGTAAGGCAATATGCCACATTGCTGCCTTTTCCTCTGCGATGGTGCCCTTTTGGCTGCCTAGCGCAAATCCAGGCACCTTTGTGCCCTGGTACAAGGGTGCCTGCATTGAAAGCTGAGGATTGTTTTTGTGTGCTAAGGGAGACCTTCCTGCACAAAACCAATCCGCTGAGGATTTTTCCTCTTGCTATGTGTGCTACGTATAACATATTTCTCCTTGTTATGCCTCACCTGGGGAGGCAACATGTTTCTCCTTGTTATGCCTCACCTGGGGAGGCATAGGTTTTTGGCACATTACCAGGTCTACCACTCCTGTGACATCTGGGAATGCGGCAAAATCCCAGGATGTTTCATGGGAGCACCCACGCAACACCCATGGAAATGCCTCACTGACGCAGAGTAATGCAATGCAGCAAATTGTGCTGTGTTACATTACTTGAGATTTATGAAGCAACGCAGGGCCAAACAAGGTGACGTTGCGTGGCTTCAAAAATCTAAATTTTCAGTTGTGTTACTCTTACACCACGTTGCTTGGTGCAAGAGCAACACAAAGAGGCTCTTAAATATGCCACCTGCTTTTTAAGGAAACTCTGTAGGCAGATGGGTTTGGTGAATTAGTAGATACACTTCATTTATGTGAAAAAAAATGTTTCACTCTGCCTTTCCTTCCAACTTTATTTCTATATATGATAGTTATTTCTATCTATCTATCTATCTATCTATCTATCTATCTATCTATCTATCTATCTATCTATCTATCTATCTATCTATCTATCTATCTATCTATCTATCTAACGTTCTATCTATCCACATCTATCTATCTATCTATCTATCTATCTATCTATCTATCTATCTATCTATCTATCTATCTATCTATCTATCTATCTATCTATCTATCTATCTATCTAACTATATTATCTATCCATACCCATCTATCTATCTATCTATCTATCTATCTATCTATCTATCTATCTATCTATCTATCTATCTATCTATCTATCTATCTATCTATCTATCTATCTATCTATCTATCTATCTAACTATATTATCTATCCATACCCATCTATCTATCTATCTATCTATCTATCTATCTATCTATCTATCTATCTATCTATCTATCTATCTATCTATCTATCTATCTATCTATCTATCTATCTATCTATCTATCTATCTATCTATCGATCGATCGATCTATCTATCTATCTATCTATCTATCTATCTATCTATCTATCTGTCATTTATTTTCAAGCTTATTTTCTCTCCCTCTTTCTCCCTCTTCTTTCTTGATCACCTGCTCACTCTCTACTTCAGTCATTCACTTCTTCCATATCTGACCCTTATTTCATCTTCCCACTGAACAACTTAGTGGCCTTCGAAGCATAGACCATCAGGCACTTCTCAACACCCTCTCCACAAAAATGAACTTCAACAGCATTGGGCTGCAGTGGGTTATGCCTCTCCACAGCATTGGATTCCAGAATGCCCAAATGAACTGTTCCAGGTTCAAGGATTATCCCCATACACCACAGGATTTCTCAAGGCTCCACCTTTTAACCAACAATTTCACTCTCAACATGGAACTTTTGGGTGTCTCCTGAGAGATAGAGATCTCATGTTGCAGAGGACGTCCAGCTCTACCTCAATGTGCCTCTGAGTAATGACATTACCAGACAAAATGATTTATTTCTCATAGTCCTGATTCTCTGAATCCGGCTGACGCTCAGAAATAAGCTTCAATGGCTTCAGCTCATGACTAAACAACAGCACCAAATTAAGGGGATTCCACAGCAATACCTGCTTTATTTTCTGAAAATACAGTGTGAAAATTACACAAACCACCTACCATCAACTCTTCCTGCTCTTCAAAGAATGTACTTACTGGGACCGACTGCCCAATGCGCGTCCAAACCCGTAAAAGCATTAAAATGGAGTACCGCACCTTACCTGGCGAGCAAAATTAATAATATCATGAAGAATGCAACACCACAGCAGCAGCATAGCAGGCTTATAAGTAAAAAGTGCCGGAAAGAGAAATGAAGATGTCAGGCTTTCTCCTGCTATGAATCAAAAATCTGAAACTTCATACTCGAGAGATCTGACCAGCTCCTACTTCCTCAAGCAACACCCCATAAATGAATGAATGAATGAATGAATGAATGGCTTTTATACAGCGCTCAATTACTATCAAATATCCTGGTGCTCGGCATCAAAAGCAGGTGAAGAAGTGGCAGCATCTCCGAGGTATCCCCAATTCCTACAGTTTGAACATCTATGTTTACAGAGCTTTTTTGAAACTTGCTCCATCATTGATTGATCTTACATGGCCAGGCATCTGACTCCACATGCTTGCTCCAGACGCTTGAAGGAGGAGCCCACTCTATGTTGTTTTTGAAACAGGGGACTGTTAACAAGCCAGCGTTTCTACAACACAGCGACCTCCCAGGTCTGTACTCCTTGATACTCTCATTAAAGTAGGAGGGATCATTGTTTTGGCGGGCTTTTGTGGGCCAGTGTCAGGGTTTGAAACAATATTCCCTTGTGAACTGGGAGCCAGTGTAGTTTCTCTCGGAGGTGAAATACTGAAGGGTGCCTAGGGAACTTGCAGAGTAGGCAGACCCCCATGTTCTCTACTACTTGCAGCTGCAAGTAATTTGGTAGACCAAGCGATGGAACATGGCCGTAGCCCAGCCTAGATAAGATCAGTGCCTTGACCACTGTGACCTGAGATTCGTGAGGAAGAAAGTTCAGGAATTTCCTGAGCAGGTGCCGAATCCAAAAGCATGATATTACTACAGCCAAAACCTGGGCACGAAAGGAGAGTTGTGAGTCAAACATAACGCCCAGATTTCTAGACTCTGCTGTAGGTTGGGGCAGAAGGGGCACATTGTTGGGTCAGGCTCCTGCCCATCCTGGGAGAGGTTTCAAAACAGTCAGATTTTAGTTTTGTCTGATGTTGCATTGTAATTTGTTTGTCATGAGCCAGTCAAGTAATGCCTTCATACAGAGTGCAAATGTTTCTTTTGTGCTCGCTGAGTCTCCCTCATACACAAGCAGGAGCTGCGAATTGTCCCCGTATGATTTTACCTTAATACAAAAGGATTCAGCCAGAAATGTCAATGGGGTCATATAGATATTAATGAGAGTAGGTCTCAGGGCACAGCCCTGAGGCACTCCCCAGATTTAGCTCTGGAGGAGATGGGTTTCATCCAGACTACCTGCTCTCGATTCTCCAGAAAGAAGACCAGCCAGCCAAAGGCTAATCCAATCACCCCCAGGTGTTCCAGCCTGTAGCAAAATGCTGTGATCCCAGTTTCTAATACTGCAAACAGGTCCAAGAGCACTGGAGATACATTGAGTCCTGAATCAATGTTGGTCGTTATGGACTCAGAGACTGTGCTGTATCGTGCTCTGAAGCCGGATTGGGATGGGTGTAACAGCTTATTTTCTGCCAGAATAGTGGTGAGCTGGTGGTTCACTGTTTTTCTTGACTATTGGCAGCAGCTGGTAGTCGTGAGACCAATATAACGTTTCCTAGCACTTCAGGGTCTGCATTTGCCTTTTTGAGAAGAGGTATAAGATTTGCCCTCTTCCAGGAGTCTGGTATGACACTCGAATGGAGCAAAAAAGAGACTAGCTCCTGGTAAGTGGGGGCAATATTATCTGCAATGGCCTTACGGAGATGAGGTGGAAAAGGGCCATCAGAAAATCCTTATCTACAATTAGCAAACTGTGTCTTCACCTCCTGTGTAGTGGGTGATAGGAAAAGCGTCAGTTTTGTTACTGTTGTAGGTCTTGCTATGTCTCCCAGTGCTGGACCTTGATCCAGATTGTTAAGAACCCCAAATTTGCCTGAGGTTTGGTGATCTTATGTTCAAAGAATGTCACTAAATGCCATATGTATCAAAACATAGTTTTGCGATTCTCAAATTGCGATTTTTAGCAAATCGCAATTAGAGAATTGCAAAATGCAATGTATGTAGGATTTGCAAAAAATTTTTGGAATCCTACAAATTCCTTATTTGTGAATCGCAAATTGATATTCACAATTAAGGAATACCTTTAACCCTTTCGATGCGCGTGACGGAGTGGTTCCGTCATGCGCGTCGGTCGCGCTGTGCGGATGACGGAACCACTCCGTCACGGCCCCGCCGCGCTGAAGGGGTTAAATTCATTCCTATGGCCTAGGAGGCTCATAGGAATGAATGGGAAGACATTCTCAATTTACGATTAGCAATTAGAGACTCGCAAATTGAGAATGCAATTTCAGGGTTGCAAGGGTGCCAAAAGGATACCCTGTTGCACCCCTGAAATATGCATGTGTGCACATTTTGCATGCATACATGCCCTAAGGGCATGTATGTGCAATATATGGCACTTTAAAAAAATCCAAAAAGTGCTTTTTTAAAGAAAATCGCTAATTACCACCAACTTGAAGTTGGTGGTAATTTGCAATTCCTTAAGGTCAAATAGCACATTTCTGGTGCTTCCAGAATTGCATTTAAGGAATCGCAATTTGCAATTCTTTAATTGCATTCGCAAAATAGAGAAACGCAAATTTTGTAATTCTCTATTTTGCGATGGCCTTTTGGAATGATACATCCCAAAAGGCTTTTTCCAATTCGCAAACGAGCCGATTCTGAGAATCTGCCTGTTTGCAAACAGGAAAAAGGCTTGTTACATATGGCCCTAAGTCTCGAGCATAGGACTTGATTGGCCTCAGAAGGCAGGGCCATAGTTTTTGGGGCCATGAAACTAGAGATGATCTGAAAGATCGCCTTTCCATTGTTATCCACCTCCTTAATACATTGGGAGTAAAAACAGTAGCAAGATTGTTTTATGTTTTTATGATATGCTTTGACGGACAGTTTTTAGCATGTTTGTCTGTCTCCTGATAAGTGGCGATGCAAGGCCTTTTCCAGCTTTTTACATGAAACTTTCTCCAGGGCTAGTTCTTGAGAAAATCAGAAGGCTGAATGGGACATAATTCGCTTCTGAGAGGCCCTCCTTGGTGCCACTGAATCGCCTGCTTTCAAAAGCCAGGTACTGATAGCTCTATTGCTCTCTGCGACCTCACCCATGAGGACTGGCCTGGGCTCATCTAGAAAGCTCTTATGGTCAGGTAAAGATACCTCATTCTCAGATCTTTCTTCTTGCACCTTTGAGGAATATCTACTTTCCATAGGCTATGCAAAAGGCCAGGAAAATGGGAGTAAGAAGTAATCCAACCAAATCATCTGGACAGGGCTTTCCCATTTGACAGGATGCCGTCAATGGCATGGCCTGCCCTACGGGGCTCTGGCCTGGTCAAGGAATGATATGAAATCTCCAGCGTAACCTGGTGGCGGTAGACCAAGAAACCTGAAAGAGTGCTTGGAGCTGGGAGAAATACTAAAACCAAGGGCTTCTACTCCCTTTAGCTCCTCCAGCATAAACGTCTGGACTTAAATGCCTTCCTGTATACAATAGCACCACTTCCCCCCTTTTAACCCACCCTGTCTGCATTCACACAAGAGTAGTCATCGGAACTGGCTGACTGCAGATCAGGGCACGAATCCTTGTTTATCCATGCGTGTGTCAGGAAGAACGCATCCAGTCTACTCTCCTCTAGCAGGTTGTATATGTCTAGAGCATGTATGTGCAATGAGCCAATGTTGATTATGGGTGGCCTTAAAGCCTAACAAGTTAGAGGTCGATCATGACATGCTCTTGTTCCCCCTGTTGAGAGGTTATAGCCTACATTTACAATGTACAAAGGAATTAAGGCCTACGTAGTCTAAAATGAAAGGGTGTGCACGTTTTAGAGTCCCCCCTCATATCTCTCAATTTGAAAGCCATATAGACATGTCTGGGATCGCCATCTGTTGCCAAACTGGTATAGTAGCTGGCACTGGCGGCGATTGGGTCACAGATAGGCGCAGATGGGCTTGCCTTAGGTGTGCCCGCTGTGAGTCTGAGCTGTGGCCATGTAGAGATAGTAGAGGAAGTTTCTCCTCCTTGTCGTTTGTACACTAGAATGCATCCGCCTCAAAATTCCACTACTCTGTGACCTAATACCTTCTCTCCTTCCGAGGTCACTTTACACCGCTTAGTTGAATTGGCACTGGATTAAAAAGCCTAAAATATCCTTAAAACTTTGACGCAAGTAAAAGGTATCTTTAACAGGGTTTTGGAATTAAAGTACTTCATGCAATGTTAAAGGTTTGATCAGACAGATTCAAGTTCAGTACATTAGAGCTAAGCAGATTCAATTACATTTCAATTTAAGTCAGACTAATTCAAAACAAAAGTGATTTTTCAAGTACGGTCATGCACTGACCTGTCTCACCTCTGAACACTTGGTTAATGCCTGTGTTAGTGTGTCCACTCTGCAGCCATGAATATTTAGGAGGGGAAGACTCCTCCTCCTTGTTGTTTGTACACTAGAGCCCGTTCTCCACAAAATGGCACCGCTCTGTGACTTAATACCTCCCGTCCTTCAGAGCGTTAAAGACACCCTCTGAGCTCATCGCGCTGACTCAGGACTGAAGAGAAACAAAGTAACAACTTTAATTCTCTTCAGTCAGAGTCAGGCACCTGACAAGGGTGGGGGCCCTAAGAGAAAGCCTCCTCCACATGGCACTGTTCATCTGAGAAGGGACGAGGTAGCAAAGAGCTGACTGGGGCAGGAGTATGTTTGCAACTCCAGGTACAGGACTCTGCTGGGGCGCATTAGAATGTTCAAAATCAGGGTCAGAGCTATCAGTTGTGCAGTTGGTGCAGTGGCACCATGGTTCAGAAGTGAGGGGGGCCCACCTTGCCTGTGTAGCCTGCATTTATTTTACTGGTTGGCTGCTCAGATCAGTGTGTTTCCTCATATCTGCCCTGCAATAACCTCTGTTTCCACCTGCAGAAGAGAAACTGCAAGGGAAAGGTAAGGGAAGTTAGAAAAGCAACAGACTGGCCGCAGAAAGATATCTGACATGAGCTGTGGCTTAATTTGTAGATTGTTTGTTTCCGAGAGCGAGACTGTATTTCAATGGTGGTCTGGCTGCATGTCAGGAGTTGTGGTGCTTTATAAGTGAGTGACTGCAGCATCAGCCATCCAATGACAGAGCAGTTCAGAATCAAGACACTTTAGAGGAGGTGCTGAGAAGTCACGATAACCACTTTCGGCACTTGCGATGCTTTCTGTTTATCACTCACCACTCCCAAGTTCAATTGCTATATACATATTATCCTCTAAAAGGTAGAAAAACCTATAAAAATGAACCATTTGTGGAAAGTTCCAAGGAACACAAAGTGATTTGCCAGGATGAACGAAGGTGAGTTGTTCTGTTCTTGTTCTAGAACATAGACACTTACTTGGCATTAAATAAAAGTTTGATGTCTGTACATACAGTCCACCGCGGGGTGCAAAGTCTGTTCCATTTTTGAGGAGATGCCATGGCTCATTAACACAATGGTAGGAAAGTGCTTAGATTCACAGCAGTCCATTTGGGTACAGCACTTGTGCTGGAGAAAGGTGCCTAGACCTGAGCTCCATGGTAAACACTGCAGAGGACCCAAGCACACAAAGCACCGGCCAGTGCATATTTGAATGTAGGGGAAACAATGCTGCAATTTCCAATTTTCAGATGATAATATGTTGTTAAAACTATATGCAGTGTTAAATTAGAATGCTGCCAATCTGTGAGGTGATGCAGCTCTTGCATTTATTAAACATATTTCTCCGGTATGGGATTCTAACCTTATTTTATAGTTTCATTCTCAAGTGCAAAGTGAGTCGTCCACACATAAAGAAGTCTGAACTCTCAGAGAGAAATATAAGGGACACAGTGGAAGATGAAATTAGAGATGAGAGCGTATCAGTCAGAGCAAGAAAAAGAGAGAAGGGAAAAATGTGACTGAGAAGTGTAACAATGTGAGGGGAAACAAATGTGAGAAGTCAGAGAGAAACAAATAAGGTGATAGAAGAAGAGCATAAAGGATGAAGAACAAGTGAGGGAGAAAAACAGAAAGTGAAACACGGGAGCAAGATAACAAGAAGGACATAAAGGAAAATAATCACAGTAAGCAAGGTAGGGGAAGAGAGATAGAGAAAGAGAGAAACATAGAGGGCCATATGTAGGTAAATAATTTTTACCGATTCTTAAATACCGAATTTTACCGAATCGGTATTTAAGAATCGGTAAGTTATATGTAGGTCAACAATCAGTAAACATTACCGATTCGGTAAAATTCGGTAAACATGAATCGGAATTTACCGAATCGGTAAATACCGAAGTGGTATTTTCCGAATCGGTAAATACCGAATCGGTAAATACCGAATCGGTAGTTCAAAAACACATGACTTGAATCAGCCAATCCTGTGCTACCTAAACCCCACCCAACCAGGGAGTGGCCACACCCAGGCAGGTGCACACAATCAGCAGACTCTGGAGAGGCTGGGAGTGCTGAGGAGAGGAAGAGAGCAACTGCCTGATTCAGCCCTGGAGACTGCAAGAATGGCCAGCCAGGACACAGAGAGGGAAGGAGGGGAGAGGAAGCGAAAGCTGAAATTCAGCCAAAAGGAGCTGCAAGTACTGGTGGAGGAGGTCGTGAAGCAGCACCAGAAGCTTTTTGGAAAACAGTCACAGCAAGTGCCTGAGTCAGAGAAACGCAAGATCTGGCTTGGAATCCAGGCACAGGTGAATGCCATGGGAGTGACCCCCCGGGACATCGATGTCCTCAAGAAGCGGTGGTACGACATCCGTATCATCACGAAGAGGAAGGTGGCAGAATTAAAAAAAGAGGCCAGCCAGACAGGAGGTGGACGCAACAGGGCACCAGCCCTGACAGAACTGGAGGAGCTAGTGGAGACAACCATTGAGCCAGAAAGCATCGTGGAGATTGGGGACGCTGACAGCTCCGCCAGAGGCACCTCCAAACAAGGTAAGACGCTTGCACAGCAATGGGCCCCCCCCTACCCCTATCCCAACTCCCCAAATGTGCCATGAGAATCCCACTCCAGTACAGGTATTAGTGCATGCCAGCAATGCATCATGGGAGATGTAGTCCCTGAAAGCCCAAACATGATACGATTAGCACAGCATAACAGGGCATGTGACACACGGTAGCGAGAAGCAGGCAGAGGACATTGAGATACTGTACAGAAAATGTATTGTCATGTCATCAAATCAATGCTTCAGGTACACTTAGCTGATGTCGCTTTTCTGTCCACAGGCACTACTGCGCACAGAACTGCCCATGACAAGGGAGAGAGGGCACACAACAAACACAGCGCAGAGAAGGCCACCACCAGTACTGCCCAGGGAAGGGCACCACAGGCAGTCACACCACCCCAGCCAGCATCGCCGCTCCTGCCAGCATCCCCACTCCTGCAGGTGTCACCACCATCTTCACCACCTGCATTGCACAGGTTGAGGAGGCGTCCTGCAGCCAGGTTGGATGTGACCGACTCATCGTCCGAAGACTCGAGGGGGCCGGAAACGTCCACTGTACCCCAGGATGTAACCCATGCCAGTGTGCCTTCCGACTCTGAGGGAGAACACACAGTTGGCAGACGGTACCGCAGGGCTCGGCCGCAGAGTCCACCTCCCCTTGGGCAGGGCCATGGAGTGTTCTCAGGGCTTGAGGGCACCATGGTGAAAATACAACGCATCCAGGCAAGGGCAATGGTGTCCGTACAGCGACAATTGCGTGGCCTCAATAATACTTTTGGAAACATTGACAAGGGCATCAGCGCCATGGCAGGGGGCATGGCTGAGATGGCAGCGGGCATGCCAATCCATCATGCTGCTGTGCTCAAAGTACGATGAGGACAGGGCAGCATGGCGCAGGGGACATCAGAGAAAGGATCTGACCTCGAGGGCAGTGAACCGGCTGGCGACTGCCACATCGCTGCTCTGCAGGCGCTCTGTGGCGATGCAGGAGGGCCTTGGACACTGCAGCACAGATGTGTCCAGGGGGATGGTTAGGGTCACGAGTGCACTAGAAGTGCTGCTCACCAGCCAGTCTGCAACAACTGGCGCTTTGGATGCTGGTGACACAGAAGACATGACCAGCAGGAGCAGCATAACCCCCCCTGTCCCAGACACTCGTCGGAGCAACAGGCGTCAACGTGGTGCCACTGGTACCCCAGCCAGTGAAGCCGCTCCCTCAATCCCATCCCGCACTGGTGCGCGTGGGCGCAAACATTAAAGCGTCAGGCAAAACAATGACACAATTGGGTGAAGTAACCCTTAACTGACAAAATTTTATTTCTCATTGTTGTTGGAATACGTTTTCATTTGTGTCGTGGCGTAGTGCTACCTGATTAAACTACGTTATGGCATCCAACTACTGGCTGTGTCCCCTTACTCATTCAGAAATAGTTGCATGTGATCTCTGCCCGTCTCACTCTCCCATCTGTTGCTGTTGGCACTCCTGCTGCGTTGGCCTCTGCCTGTGCAGACTCATCATCATTGTCCTCAATATATGTCATTTCGACCTCTGTGCCTCTCTTTGTGGCAAGGTTGTGCAGCATTGCACAAGTGGCAATTATCTTGCAGCAGAGGATGGGTGTGTACTGGCGTGCACCTCCACTCTTATGGAGGCAGCGAAACCTGCTCTTCAATAGTCCAAACGTGCGCTCCACCACATTGCGTGTAGATTTGTGTGCCACATTATATCGTCTCTCACTCTGGGTTGATGGGTGTAGGTAGGGAGTGAGGATGAATGACCGCACGGCATATGCACTGTCCCCTAGGTGAGTAAAAGGGAGACATCAGTCACATGCCTCAATACACTATGATTTGCACTGAGTACTATGGAGCGTCACTGTTACTTACCTAGCAGGTATCCTTCTCCAAATTCTCCCGCAAGCAGTCGTGTGTAGATCCCACTGTTCTGGAAGATGTAGGAGTCATGGGTGCTCCCAGGGAATTTGGCAACGATATCAGTGATGATGTTCCCTGCATCGCAGATTACCTGCACATTGATGGAGTGGGTGGACTTTCTGTTTCTGTAGATGTACTCAGTGGCAGCTGGTGGGCAGATTGGGATGTGTGTGCCATCTATACAGCCAATGACATGGGGGAACTGTGCCATGTGATAAAAGTCAGTTTTAGTTTTCTGCAGTTCAGCCTGTGTGTTTGGGAAGCTGATGTACTGGTGCATTCTCTGCATCATGGCATCCAGGAACTTCCTGAAGAAACGGGACAGGCAACTCTGGGATACACCGCCCACCGCAGCTATCACCCCCTGGTAACTGCCAGATGCAAGTAGGTGTAGGCTGCAGAGAACCTGCACATGTGGTGGTATGGCATGCGCCCTTCTTGTTGGCTGGTCCAGGAGTGGGTGCAGGTCCCTTATCAGGTCCATGATGGTTTGGGGGTGTAGCCTGTACCTTTCATGTATCTCAGCGTCAGTCATTTGAAAAAGTGTGATTCGCTGTCTGTAGATGCGTTCCTCCCGTCTCCATATCCTCAGTCCTGCTGCCTGTAGACGTAGCCGCCTTGCAATGACATACAGAGCGGCCATGTTGTCCACGCTGTTGCATTTTGGGATTGCTTATATGCACTGTTGATGCTTACCACCTGCTTTCTATCAGTGTTAATTACCGACTCTTATTTACCGATTTTCATGGATTTCTTAATTACCGAATTTACCTACATATCTTTTTCCGCTTTACCACTTCATATTTACCACTTCATATTTACCGATTCGGAAAATATGTATTCGGTAAATTTGAATCGGTATTTTAGAATTCGGTAAATATGAATCGGTATTTACCGATTCATATTTACCGAATATGGGTGTTTGGCCTCCTACATCTCAACTATCTAAATACCGGTCGGTAACGGGTTTTTTACCGAATTTCGGCCGTTACCGACCGGTATTTAGCTACCTACATGAGGCCCAGAGTGAGCAAACTAAGAGAAGAAGTAGCCTTAGAGAGGGAGAGAGAAGGTACAGTGAGACCAAAAGAAAATACATGATTTGTGATCTGTTGTTCATGAATTTGAATCTCAACTAGGCCAAGTCATAGTTTCAACTATGTGAGGTTGGTATATTTGTACAGTAATACCTTTGAGACTGTAGAAATGCAGAACAAAGCACAATGTAAAAACACTTTATTTTAAGAGATGCCTTGAGGTGAAGAGGGTTATCAGAGAGTCCCGAAGACCAAAGGAGTGTGAATAAGTATCCAGTGATCGAGAGTAGCAGCGAAAATATAAGACCACAAACCTGAGAGACCTTGAAGTACCCCCAGATGCGAATATATAAACAGAGAGGAAAAAGGTAATCTTTAAAGAGCACAAATGTGTGCATGTGAGTAAGAGAACAGGGCTAGAGCTATGGAAAATGTATTATTTGCAAAGTGGTAAAAAAACACTCTGGTGTATGAAAAAATACAAGATCAGAAGGTGAAAGAGAGCCCCATAGAGAAAGTATAAAAGTTGCCTGAGAAGAGAGCCACATAGAGAATGAAAGAAACCTGCACAAGCAAACGAGGCCTCCTTGAGAATGAGGGTGAACGGCAGCTAAGCCACAAGAGAGAGCATATACATTTCTGAGTTTTGTAAGCCTCACTGAAAAACAATGTTTTCTTTCTGTTGAACATGATCAACATATGTTGTCCATAGAAAATGAAGAAGCAAGAGATGGTAGATTGTGTTGAGTAGACCGGTGTCAGGGGATAGATAAAGAGGAGGGGTGGAGGAGCAAAGGGAAAAGGTAGTGTTAGAGAGAGTGAAAGGTAGTGTTAGAGAGAGTGAAAGAAATCCTTTCAAATAGATTGAGAGATGGGTCGAAAACTGCTGTGGGATGGATGAAGAAGGGTCTCAGAGAGCAATAGTATGGGCCCAAGGGAGACAGAAAGGGTGAAAGAAAAAAGCTTAAAGAGAGGTGATAAAAAATGTGCCTTCTCTCACTCTCTCCTTCTCTCTCTCCCTGTGTCCCTCTCTCTCTCTTTCTCTCTCTCTTACTGTGCCTTCTCTCCATCCCTGTTTCCCACCTACTCTTATTGTGCCTTCTCTCCCTCTCTACTTCTCTCTCTCCCTGCTTCCCTCTCTTTCTCTCTTACTGCGCCTTCTCTCCCTCTCTCCTTCTCTCTCTCCCTACTTCCCTCTCTCTCTCTTCCTGTGCCTTCCCTCTCTCCCTGCTTTCCTCTCTCTCTCTTACTGTCCCTTCTCTCCCTCTCTCCTGTCTCTCTCCCTGATTCCCTCTCTCTTACTGTGCCTTTTCTCTCTCTCTCTCTATCTCTCTCTCTCTCTCTCTCTCTCCCTGCTTCCCTCTCTCTCTCTCTTATTGTGCCTTCTCTCTCTCTCTCTCGCTCTCCCTCTCTCTCTCTCTCTCTCTCTCTCTCTCTCTCTCAGTAGGGGTCTACAGCCTCCACCATGAGCCAGGCATGCCATCTCCTGCCCCCTCTTGTTTACCTTTGATTGCCCGTCTTTAATGTAGCATGCAAGGATTTTATACGCCTGTATTTTATCAGTGTAACTCTTTTGTTGCCATGGCAATCAGCCTCAATTTTCTTTCGTTCTGGTAATTGTGTTTTTATAGTCTCTTTCACTCCCAGAGATAAGTTACCATGGCTCTCGAGTCTGCACTTGTAACAGCTCTGTTCTACAGATACATGGGCGATCCTTTCTCTGCAGACAGCACCTTGGCGTCAGCCATTAGTGGGCAATTGTGTGGGATTTGGCGATGTTTTCCCAAAGGCCCCTCTGCTTGAAATTAATTCACTCTCACTTTCGCTCTCTCTGTCTTCCTGTTTCATCCCACCCTCCCTTGGACAACAGTGACAACAGTTGTAATAATGCATTTAAATTCTTCTTTCGGCGACAGACGAGTCCATTCCATTTTATCATTATTTCATGGGGGCCTAATTACTTCATTCACCCATCATTCCTTCCCTTGGTCACCACCCATTGCTCTAGCCTAGGACTGCTACTGATAATTTGGGGACACCATTGTTGTTGAACTGTCCATTAATTTACCTGATTCACTCACACTGAAAGAACATAAGATAACAAAAGATCACATAACATAACAACATACAACAAGTCAAATATAACATGACCTCATATAACGTGCCCTTGTAGTGGGCCTGTTCATCCGTGGGCATCTTAGAATGAAATAACACATCTTCAATGGTACCCAAATCACTGATACTCCAAAGATATACATATATATATATCACTTAAAAAACCAGAGGTTTCACACATGTTATAGTTAGGTGGATATTTCACTCGTAAAAAACCAATGAAATTCCCCCGTTATAGTTAGTTCAGATAACTATAACTCGCGCGCCTGCAATCCACTGCTGATGACGCCACATATTACATCACTCATGACATGGTCAGTGACATCACTCATGACATCACTGATGACATCATCCTTGTGATAGAGTGGCGGTCGCGCGAGTTATAGTTATCTGAACTAACTATAACGGGGAAATTTCATTGGTTTTTTATGAGTGAAATATCCACCTGTGAAATATCCACCTAACTATAACATGTGTGAAACCTATGGTTTTTTAAGTGAATTTGCAAGGTTTTTTAAATGCTAATTCCTAACTATAACGTGTATGAAACTGTTCTGCTCGATTTTCCCGGCCTTCTTGTGAGGAAAGGTGATTGAATGTGACTTCAGTCTCTTACCATTCAAGTCTAAGGGTTAGAGTAGTGAATGGAGCCTATTTACTAGGCACTTCGACATGATCCTGTGCTCTTCCCCATAGATCAGGGCTTGCACACATAGCCTAGGGGATAGATTTGTTAGTATTAGGGATAACCTGTCCTGTAGTGAGGGTATTTCATGGAGCCGTGCTGAATTCAGGCCTGGTAGGCCTCAAACGGGAGAGACTCCATCTTTCTTTCTGCTCCGGCAGCTTGGGATGCTTCTAGGTTAAATGTAATGTTTTAGTTATGAGGTGTTATTCGCTTGGAGAGAACCGGTTCAGGCCGGCCCTTATCGAAGGATTGTATTTTTCTTCATGCCGAAGACACTACATCAGGCCGGCCGGCTGGGAACGTGTCCTTGGTACGGGGAGGTACAAGAATTTGGTGGGCGGCAGGTTACGGGCCGGAATTTTCCATGAGGAAACGCACCTCTATATTAGTGAAAGTCTGAGGCAGTTACATGTTCAGTCTGTAGGCAGCATCTAGCTGTTAGCAGTAAAGCTACTACTTATTCCAGGGAAGACAGACGCCATCTTGGAGGCGGAGAAAAACCGAGAGACAGATACTCTACTAGCAGAATAGCCAGAGAGGAGAGAGTAGCCGATAAGGAAGAGGTCCCAGTGACTCGGAGAAGGGTGAAGGGAACAGCGCATAGTGGTGCAGACATGTATCCGTGACTGCGGAGGTGTGACTTCCAGGCGAGCCGAGGCACAGACGAGAAGGGAACCTAGATGACCACTGAGTGCAGGCTACACACTACTAAGGTGATGTCGACCCTTTCTTATTAGAGTGCACAACTTAATCTTTCACTTTTCTTTGCAGGTTATGTGTTATATTGTAATGTTATGTGATTGCGTATGTGATGAGTAATAAAGTACCCAGTTTGTAGTGAACCAACATGTGCTGCGTGTTCTTGTATGAGAGGGTAGCCTATTCTTCTAGTCAGCTGCGGCTACATGAACAGATGTTAACCCTGATCAGGTAAGTGGTAACTGAATAAGGGAGAGAGGAGCCCCTCGAACCGGAGAACAGGCTATGCTCGAACTGGCGGTCCTTGTGTGATCTGATGAATAGTGAGACTGATTCCCTTTTTGTATGTTATGGTGATCATAGGATGAACTGTCGTATGAGACTGCCGTCTGGGTAGAGAGGTCTAGATTCGTATGGGATCGCGAGGCCGCCACTTGTGCTGAGACTGCCGTCTGGGTAGAGAGGTCTGGATTCGTGTGGGATCGCGAGGCCGCCACTTTTGATACTGTCGTATGGGCAGAGAGGTCTGGATTCGTATGGGATCGCGAGGCCGCCACTTGTGCTGAGACTGCCGTCTGGGTAGAGAGGTCTGGATTCGTATGGGATCGCGAGGCCGCCACTTGTGCTGAGACTGCCGTCTGGGTAGAGAGGTCTGGATTCGTGTGGGATCGCGAGGCCGCCACTTGTGAGACTGCCGTCTGGGTAGAGAGGTCTGGATCCGTATGGGATCGCGAGGCCGCCGATTGTGCTGAGACTGCCGTCTGGGTAGAGAGGTCTGGATTCGTATGGGATCGCGAGGCCGCCACTTGTGCTGAGACTGCCGTCTGGGTAGAGAGGTCTGGATTTGTATGGGATCGCGAGGCCGCCACTTGTGCTGAGCTGAGACTGCCGTCTGGGTAGAGAGGTCTGGATTCGTATGGGATCGCGAGGCCGCCACTTGTGCTGAGACTGCCGTCTGGGTAGAGAGGTCTGGATTCGTATGGGATCGCGAGGCCGCCACTTGTGCTGAGACTGCCGTCTGGGTAGAGAGGTCTGGATTCGTGTGGGATCGCGAGGCCGCCACTTGTGATACTGTCGTATGGGCAGAGAGGTCTGGATTCGTATGGGATCGCGAGGCCGCCACTTGTGCTGAGACTGCCGTCTGGGTAGAGAGGTCTCGATCCGTATGGGATCGCGAGGCCGCCGATTGTGCTGAGACTGCCGTCTGGGTAGAGAGGTCTGGATTCGTATGGGATCGCGAGGCCGCCACTTGTGCTGAGACTGCCGTCTGGGTAGAGAGGTCTGGATTCGTGTGGGATCGCGAGGCCGCCACTTGTGATACTGTCGTCTGGGTAGAGAGGTCTGGATTCGTATGGGATCGCGAGGCCGCCACTTGTGATACTGTCATATGGGCAGAGAGGTCTGGACTCGTGTGGGATCGCGAGGCCGCCACTTGTGATACTGTCGTATGGGCAGAGAGGTCTGGATCCGTATGGGATCGCGAGGCCGCCGATTATAAGAGGTCTTGGTATGTATAGTAGGAATTCCCTGTCCTTAGGTGGTAGATATATGTGGTTACCTATTGTAAATAGGCCCTAGGGAGGGGGAGGGGGTAACGTTCTGGCTGGGTTAGTGAGGCTTTGATGAGTGGGTTCTATCTGATCCGAAAACCCAAGCAGAACAGAAACCTATTGTTTTTTCAGTGAATTTGTACGTTTTTTTAAATTCTAGGTTATGTATGTATTATTATTTATTTTATATATTTATTTTACAATAAACTACGTATTAAATAATTTTTTTTTTCCTGCCTTCGGGGTCCTTCAGGGACCCCCTGACAAAGGCTAGGGGGTCAGGAACTCTCTACCCTGCCCCCTTTTCACGTTTGCCACCTCTCTTTTTCACTCTTGCACTGAAAACAAACAATATGGCGGGCGACACTTCCTGATTTCGACCGATTCGAACGTTGACTAACATGTAACCACTAATCAGAATTACGCTCGCACACGTTAGGGTGCTCGCACGGTGCGTGCACGGTGCGCGCACAGTACGCACTTATATATATTTATATGCTTTTAAATGCTATTTTCTCAGGAACTACTGAACAGATTGACACCAGAACTGCAAAAGGCACTTCCCTGACCTGAGGACTACCTCTCTGCCAAATTTCAAGTAATTCTGTTCAGCTGTTCGGGCTGTACCTTCGACTAAAGGTCCTATGGGAAAATTGCAGTTAAAAGCATGTATATATCTATAAGCGCGCACCGTGCGCGTATGGTAAGCATACCGTACGCGCACGGTGACGTGCGCAAGCGCAATTCTGATTGGTTGTTAGATGTCAGTAAACATTCGAATCGGTCGAAATCAGGAAGTGTCGGCCACCATTTTGTCTCTCGTAGTCTGAGGCAATGAAAAACGAAGGGGGAAAACGTGAGAAGGGGGCAGGATGGACAGGTCCTGACCCCTAGCCTTTGTCAGGGGTCACTGAAGGTCCCCGAAGGGTAAAAGGTAAAAAAAAATATTTTTTTTTGCGAAAAATCGCGGGGTGCGCGCACCGTACGCGCACGGCACGAACAACGCATCGTGGGCGCTTGGTGAAAAAATATTAATAAATACATAACTTGGCATTTAAAAAACCGTACAAATTCCCTTAAAAAACTATAGGTTTCACACACGTTATAGTTAGGAATTAGCATTTAAAAAACCTTGCAAATTCACTTAAAAAACCATAGGTTTCACACATGTTATAGTTAGCTGGACATTTCCCTCGTAAAAAACCATTGAAATTCCCCCGCTATAGTTAGCGCAGGCAACTATAACTCACGCGACCGCAATCCTCTGCTGATGACGTCAGATATTACATCACTGTATTTAGACACCTATTTACCCATTTCTTCTTCCATTAATCTTTAGCTGTACATATATTACAAATATTTATTTTTCAGAAAGACACATATGTAATCAGTGATTTAATATCTGATGTCATCAGCAGAGGATTGCGGTCGCGTGAGTTATAGTTGCCTGCGCTAACTATAACGGGGGAATTTCAATGGTTTTTTACGAGGGAAATGTCCAGCTAACTATAACATGTGTGAAACCTATGGTTTTTTAAGTGAATATATATATATATATATATATATATATATATATATATATATACTGTTCTCATGATTAGGAACACTGTTTTAACACACTGCACCAGGCTCGCCAGTTCTGGGAGCAACTTTAGGGTTTAGTACTTGCACTACACTTTTCCCCCGTCCTACTGCACTTATTTCCAATTTTATTCATTAGTGACCCCTTTGTTTAGTAGATTAACGTACTCACATTTTATGGCCATTTAATGAACAACACACACCACACGCAGACTTCGACATGCTACCTATGACTCTTATAACACTTAGGCCGACTTGAGTACCCGCACATAGCATACATAGCAACATGACTTCAAATGCGCTGGCGCAAAATAATTAACCGCATGGGCACTAACACGTAAAGGCTGCAATAGATGCGCTTCATTGAATGTTCCCCAGTCAGTGATGATGGCATACCTGGTTTCTTGCATTTTACCCTTGCCACATGGCATACACGGTGGTTTTCAGGAACATATACTCGAGTTATCTAATCTAATTATAAAACTAGTTTCTATCACTGATACGTCTTGGGAGACTTTCATAACGCCGTTTTCCACACATTGACAATGCCTCTATCTTTGCCCACACTTGCTTACCTCTTAACACACTGCGCATCACTGGAATTACAGAATGCTGGGCCATCTGCACTGTTATATAGAGCACTAGTCTTTTGTCTATGTCTGCCATTGAAGTTTGCTTGTCATTTTTGCGGCTAGTCATTGGCTGATGACAAGATGTTTTTACTGCATGCTGCAAAATTGCCAAGTTTTTGCCATTTCACTGAAGTTTGCTTGTCATTTTTGCGCCTAGTCATCAGCTGATGACATGATGTTTTTACTGCATGCAGCAAAATTGCCACATTTGTGCCATGTCACAATAAACATAGAAAACTCACTAATAGTTCCTTAAAAACAATGTCCATTTTCAAAGCGCGCTATGTGATCAAGACCACAGGCTTGTGGTTGAAACTTGTCATCCTGACATGCTAAAGCAATACACTGATTCATTGTATCTTCAACTGGAGACTGTGCCCTTGTTTGGCCTGCAGCTGTTGTTCACTGGGATTCTGGTTTCATATATATATATATATATATCTATATGTATGATATTCATGATTTCCTGCCACTAGCTCAGAACTCAGGGAGGGTGCACTCCCCCACAGTGAGGGCAGAAACTCGCTTGCTGATCAGCAACCTCCACGGAAAAATTGGGAGCACTCACGTGGTCACATTTGTTATAAAATCTTTATTCTGCCACAGCTATTCCCTCCGCACGACATCTTTCGGCATCATTGCCTTTTTCAAGTGCTGCAAATAGTCATGTCTCAGCGTAATCGCCTCTTCAAATGCTGTAATTACAAAAAATAAAACACGGAGTCTGATTGGCTATAAATGATGGTATCACTGCTGCCATTGGTGCGTTGTTAGACAATGGGAAAATAGTCAGATCAGTTGACTGGGGGTGAGTGTTTGATTTGCTCAAACGCTCCATCCATCATCCCCTTTGGTATAGCTTTGTTTGTCCGAAGTTGGCAGGGTATGCCCAGACGTGGGTCCCTTGCTCACTTTGCCACTGGATTCAAGATAGCCTGGCTGATGAGGGTTATGAACCCGAAACCGGTTCCAGGATGCTTGTTTCTGGTCCAGGGAAGACATAGCTTGGCAGGTCGAGCTGGACTGTTCCCATGAGGCACAGGGTCAGACTGATTTGCATATGGCCATGTCTGAACTGGGGTGGTGGAGTTTGCTAAAGAATGATGATGGATTAAACCCAGATCAGTTGACTGGGGGTGAGTGTTTGATTTGCTCAAACGCTCCGTCCATCATCCCCTTTGGTATAGCTTTGTTTGCCCTAAGTTGTCAGGGTATGCCCAAACATGAGTCCCTTGCTCACTTTGCCACTGGATTCAAGATAGCCCGGCTGATGAGGGTTATGAACCCGAAACCGGTCCCAGGATGTTTGTTTCTGGTCCAGGGAAGAAATGGCTTGGCAGTTCGAGCTGGACTTTTCCCATGAGGCACAAGGTTAGACTGATTTGCATATGGCCATGTCTGAACTGGGGTGGTGGAGTGAGCTAAAGAATGATGATGGATTAAACCCAGATCAATTGACTGGGGGTGAGTGTTTGATATGCTCAAACGCTCCTTCCATCATCCCCTTTGGTATAGCTTTGTTTGCCCTAAGTTGGCAGGGTATGCCCAGACGTGGGTTCCTTGCTCACTTTGCCACTGGATTCAAGATAGCCTGGCTGATGAGGGTTATGAACCCAAAACCGGTCCCAGGATGCTTCTTTCTGGTTCAGGGAAGACATGGCTTGGCAGTTCGAGCTGGACTGTTCCCATGAGGCACAGGGTCAGACTGATTTGCATATGGCCATGTCTGAACTTGGGTGATGGAGTGAGCTAAAGAATGCTGATGGATTAAACCCAGATCAGTTGACTGGGGGTGAGTGTTTAATTTGCTCAAACGCTCCGTCCATCATCCCCTTTGGTATAGCTTTGTTTGCCCTAAGTTGGCAGGGTATGCCCAGACGTGGGTCCCTTGCTCACTTTGCCACTGGATTCAAGATAGCCTGGCTGATGAGAGTTATGAACCCAAAACCGGTCCCAGGATGCTTGTTTCTGGTCCAGGGAAGACATGGCTTGGCAGTTCGAGCTGGACTGTTCCCATGAGGCACAGGGTCAGACTGATTTGCATATGGCCATGTCTGAACTGGGGTGGTAGAGTGAGCTAAAGAATGATGATGGATTAAACCCAGATCAGTTGACTGGGGGTGAGTGTTTGATTTGCTCAAACGCTCCGTCCATCATCCCCTTTGGTATAGCTTCATTAAATAACAGCGGCACCACGAGTTTGATAACTCGTGCCCCCCATGGGCGATTGGGAAGGTCCTTTAGCAGCGGTTCACAAGCTTTTCAGTTACATTATTCACGATTTCCTGCCACTAGCTCCGAACTCAGGGTGGGTGCTCTCCCCTACAGCAAGGGCAGAAACTCGCCTGCTGGTCAGCAACCTCAACGAAAGATTGAGAGCACTCATGTGGTCACATTTGTTATAAAAAAAATATTCTGCCACAGCTATTCCCTCCACACGACATGTTTCGGCGTGATTGCCTTTTTCAAGTGCTGGAAATAGTCATGTCTCGGCGTGATCGTCTATTTAAATGCTTTAATTGCAAAAAAAAAACCACGGAGTCTGATTGGTTATAAATGATGGTATCCCTCCTGCCATTGGTGCGTTGTTAGCCAATGGGAAAATAGTATAGTTGAGAACTCCTACGGCTTTCATGCCATTTGCGCACCATGATTTCCCCACTGGGTTACACATTCAGTCCATATGGTAATAATCAAGGAATCCATAACGCGATGGGATTTACCGGAGGATCAAGGCATCTGCACCTCTTCCTGACCCATGCCATGAGTGTAGCATTTCACTCCAGCTGCCTCGTCTGGGAGTAACCAGTCCTCCGTGAGCTGAACCCCTCTCCACAGCCCCTAGATGTGAAACCACGATGTCCCAGCCGGTGTCCATTAAATTACAGCGGCACCACGAGTTTGATAACTCGCGCCCTTCATGGGCGACTGGGAAGGTCCTTTAGCGGCGGTTCACGAGATATGTATGTATGTGTGTATATATATATATATATCTATATATATATATATATGTATTTATATTACCTACTGGCGGTCGCCAGTAGGTAGTTATAGTTAGGACCCTGTTTCCATAGGAAATCCACAACATTCTATTTTGAATAACTTTGGCGCCGGTCGACGAATCCTCGCGAATATTTCAAAATAGGTGGGGCGCTCCTACCCTGAAAGTCTCGGGGGGATTCGTCAAGCGGGGGCTGAGATAAAAGGGGGGTCCCAAAACGCGTTTTTCCCATGCATTTTTCCATAGGACCTTTAGACACAGCTACAGCCCGAACGGCTGAACAGAATTACTAGAAATTTGGCAGAGAGGTAGTCCTCAGGTCAAGGAAGTGCCTTTTGTAGGTTTGGTGTAAATCTGTTCAGTAGATTCTGAGAAAATAGCCTTTAAATCAATATATATATCTGAGCCAGCTTACGGTGCGCTTACGGTGCGCTTACCGTATGCGTACGGTGGCGTGCGCGAGCGCGATTCTGATTGGCTCTTAGATCTTAGTAAACATTCGAATCGGTCGAAACCAGGAAGCGGCAGCCGCCATTTCGTGTGTTTCACTCAGAAAAAAAAGAGTGATATCTTGAAAAGGGGGCAAGGAGGAGAGTTACAGACCCCTTAACATTTGTAAGGGGGTCAAAGAAGGACAGAAAAGTACAAAGAAAACATTTATTGATTTTAAAAAAAATCGCGGGGTACGCGTACGGTAAGCTCACCGTACGCGTACGGTAGAAAAAAAATAAAATAAAAGAAATGAAATGCAGATTTAAGAGTTTAGATATTAGGGGGCTCTAAAAAGAGCCGTTGTGTTTATGAAGTGATTGTTTAGTGGTACCTACAAGTAAGTACCGATGCAGAGTCTAAGGTTCAAGAGGAAGACTCTGTTCCCTTCATCAGTGAAGTGTACACCATCTCCTCTATAAATGTCTTGCATGTCGTAACACAAGTTGTTGTGGTAAATGGAACCCATACCATAGTCACGGAGGAAAGCAGAAACAGATTTGTTGACGTGCTTTCTTGCTTTGTCAATCTGCGGACAGAAATGATTGGACCAGTTCCATTTTTGCCTTTGGCATATGTTAGAAAACACAAAGGCAGTTTTAGGGAAAAGTGAAAACAGTTGTGCAAAGGTGTCCTTCATAAGCATTTCCAGACCTACCCCAGTCAAAGTGCCTAGGTCATTGCCACCACAGTGCACTATTATGAGGTCAGGGTGTTGGATTTGCATGAAGGATTTCACCAATGGCATCAATTGGTGCCACTTTAACCCTCTCTGACCAATCCATTTAATGTCTACATTTGGCAAAGCAAGGTCTCTCACCATGTCTGTTTTCTCTGCATACTTTTCACTCCAGAAGACATAGCTGTGCCCTACAATCCACACTGTGAACATCTTCAAAGGAGAACTGGATGCACTCAGGAGGTGTAATTCAGTAGAATGGTAAAAAGAAATGAAAGACAGTTTGGAAATGGAGGCATACATATTTTTTTCATAAAAAAAAGAACTGATTGGCTGTTTCATACCATTCTAGAATAAAAACTAGGTTGTATGTGTAAATTAATAGAAGCATGTTTTGTATTGGTACAGAAAAATGTGTTACAAAAGAACAGTACTATGGATTTGCTGTTAGGTTTGAAAAGTCAAGCACTCTTGCTCTGTGGAATTGAAACATTGTTTGGTGAACATCTGACCTAACTCCACACAGCAGTGTTCCATGAGCTGTTGCTATGGTAGCAGGCAGAAGTCAAGTTGGGGGAAGGGTACTAGGCAGAAGTCAAGTTGGGGGAAGGGTACTTTTAGAAAAGGGTTGGTTTTCAACCAATAGAAATGTGTGATTACATTTGAAAAAAAGGGGGAAGCACTGAGATTTGAAATTAACATGTATATGTGTGGAAAAAGAGAGGGAAAGTTTGCCATTATCTGGTTCTGCTGAGAGGAGAGAGGTGTAAAGAACAGAGATCCTGGCTCTGATAATCTGCTGTTTGAGTGCCACATTTCTTTCACAGCTAACTAATTTTAAAGGTGAGTTTAGAGTTTGAGAGGGGATGTATATGGTAAATTAAGAAATGAATAATAGAAATGGAATTCCTTTTGTTGAAGTTGTGTTTATTATTTTCTGTTTTGGGAGAAATTTAAATGTGAGGAACATGTAAAATAATATGGACTATGTTTTCACGATAAATTAAGGTGTACTGGTAAAAATAAAGAATACTTTAAGGGTTTGAGGTTGGACTCAGTAATGCAAATACATACAGCATCAGTAAGGCTGGTTGCCCTTGCTGGAGTGTAGGCAGTCACCCAGGTTACACATGGTGCTGGTCTGAAAAAGCAGTTTGGACATGTGCTTTTTTAAGAATCTGAAAAGTGGATTCATAATGTGTCAGTCTGTAAAAGTGTTTATCACTTGCCAAAAAAAAGAGTAGTAAGTGTGCTTTCAAATTGGCAAAGAAATTTCGTTTTGTGACTAATGTGAAAACATGACTCTGTGTGCAAATAGGAATTACAGGCAGAGATTTATTGCGTATTGCTCTGGTGATTTCACAGTTGCATTAGATGGAAAGGGGGAGCCATTTTTTGGTGCAGAAGCAGACTCTTAGCACACACCCAGCTGCTTACCCTATGGAATCATGCACAGTATTCACAAGCGAGTGGGGTTTGAGGTTTCAGTCAGTAATGCAAATCCATTCAGCATCACTAAGGCTGGTTGCCCTTGCTGGAGTGTAGTCAGTCACCCAGGTTACACATGGTGCTGGTCTGAAAAAGCAGTTTGGACATGTGCTTTTTTAAGAATCTGAAAAGTGGATTCAAAATGTGACAGACTAGGGAGGAGCCTAGCGCTTGACCAAGATGGCCGCGTGAGCTTTGAGCTCCCGAGACCCTCGTGCCCTCCGTCGTCTATCCTGTATATAATCCTGTTTGTATGCATGGCATCGTGTAGATGACTTGTCAGGGAGGCGATCGATGCCACCCGAGGTCGAATCGCCCACCGGGAACCGGAGTTATGCATGGCGGAAGATTGAGGCCTATCTCCGAGGGATGCCAGGGGCTCGAGTTGGCAGGATGCCCGGCCTCTAATTGAACAACAGCGGCCAGGTGAGGTGTGAACTGCCGGACGGAGGTCCCTATCCTTTCACTTTCACTTTCTCGCCCTTTGTCTGCCCAGCCCAGGGAGTGCTCCCGTCTGCTTTATTATCATTTGGACGCTCTGCATGCCACACTGGCGACCCATCGTAGGAAGGAGCACTCCTGATCTCTCTCGCTGAGAGAGGGCAGTCCTGTTTGAACCGACTTGCTTGAGCCCACCATGTCGGGCAAAGCAGAGGTGGACCGGCCGAAGCCCAAGGCCACCAGGCGGGGAGCCTACACTCAAGCCAATAACATGGACCGCTATGCCCAGCAGAAGGGGTCACCGGGTGCACCGAGCCAGTCCCCGGACACACAGAAGACAACCTCACCCTTGGCCCCGGAGCTCTCACTGCAGGATGTCATGGGTGCACTCGACGGGCTGCAGACTTCGATTGGGAGACAGTTTGATGCCCTGGCGCACAAAGTGGATACCATCTTGGTGGATGTTAATCTGATCCGCGCGGATTTGGGCAAAACAAATGAACGGGTCAAATCCCTGGACATCAAGACCACGGGCCTCGCCGATGATGTCTCGGACCTGCAGACCGAGGTCCGTAAGTTGCGGACCGAGAGTGATCTCGCCGCCCGTCGGCTGGAGGACTTCGAGAGCCGGGCCAGGCGCAACAACGTGCGCGTTATCGGGGTCCCGGAGTCCTCGGATGAGACTTCAGTAGACCTGCTCGTGGAGGACTTGGTGCTCAATCATCTGCAGCCTAAGGGACTAGGGAAGTTCTTCGCAGTTGAACGGGCCCATAGAGTGCCGGGTGGGCGGCCCAAGGTGGGAGCCACACCGAGGCCGATCGTCGCCCGGCTCTTTCATTTTCGAGACCGGGACGCTATCCTGCAGGCCTCGAGGGTAACGGGCCCGGTCCCCTTCCAGAACGCGTCGGTGAATTTCTATCCTGACTTCACCCAGCAGGTGCAGAGGCAGCGGCAGGGCTTCCTGGGGGTGAAGAGGAGGCTTCGGGAGAGGGAACTGAAATACGCCATGCTCTTCCCTGCCAGACTACGTGTGGTGTTTGAAGACCGAACATTCTTCTTTGAGTTGCCTGCCATGGCGGATGAATGGCTGGACGCTCTGCCTCGACGACGCACGGAAGAGGACACTGCCGAAGACGGGGACAGTGGCCGGGATGAACAAGGTTGATGTCTTCGGAACCGGGCTGACTCGGATTGACTTTAGATAAAATGTGACAGACTGTAAAAGTGTTTATCACTTGCCAAAAAAAAGAGTAGTAAGTGTGCTTTCAAAATGGCAAAGAAATTTCGTTTTGTGACTAATGTGAAAACATGACTCTGTGTGCATATAGGAATTACAGGCAGAGATTTATTGCGTATTGCTCTGGTGATTTCACAGTTGCATTAGATGGAAAGGGGGAGCCATTTTTTGGTGCAGAAGCAGACTCTTAGCACACACCCAGCTGCTTACCCTGTGGAATCATGCACAGTATTCACAAGCGAGTGGGGTTTGAGGTTTCAGTCAGTAATGCAAATACATTCAGCATCACTAAGGCTGGTTTCCCTTGCTGGAGTGTAGTCAGTTACCCAGGTTACACATGGTGCTGGTCTGAAAAAGCAGTTTGGACATGTGCTTTTTTAAGAATCTGAAAAGTGGATTCAAAATGTGACAGACTGTAAAAGTGTTTATCACTTGCCAAAAAAAAGAGTAGTAAGTGTGCTTTCAAAATGGCAAAGAAATTTCGTTTTGTGACTAATGTGAAAACATGACTCTGTGTGCATATAGGAATTACAGGCAGAGATTTATTGTGTATTGCTCTGGTGATTTCACAGTTGCATTAGATGGAAAGGGGGAGCCATTTTTTGGTGCAGAAGCAGACTCTTAGCACACACCCAGCTGCTTACCCTGTGGAATCATGCACAGTATTCACAAGCGAATGGGGTTTGAGGTTTCAGTCAGTAATGCAAATACATTCAGCATCAGTAAGGCTGGTTGCCCTTGCTGGAGTGTAGGCAGTCACCCAGGTTACACATGGTGCTGGTCTGAAAAAGCAGTTTGGACATGTGCTTTTTTAAGAATCTGAAAAGTGGATTCATAATGTGTCAGTCTGTAAAAGTGTTTATCACTTGCCAAAAAAAGAGTAGTAAGTGTGCTTTCAAATTGGCAAAGAAATTTCGTTGTGTGACTAATGTGAAAACATGACTCTGTGTGCAAATAGGAATTACAGGCAGAGATTTATTGCGTATTGCTCTGGTGATTTCACAGTTGCATTAGATGGAAAGGGGGAGCCATTTTTTGGTGCAGAAGCAGACTCTTAGCACACACCCAGCTGCTTACCCTGTGGAATCATGCATAGTATTCACAAGCGAGTGGGGTTTGAGGTTTCAGTCAGTAATGCAAATCCATTCAGCATCACTAAGGCTGGTTGCCCTTGCTGGAGTGTAGTCAGTCACCCAGGTTACACATGGTGCTGGTCTGAAAAAGCAGTTTGGACATGTGCTTTTTTAAGAATCTGAAAAGTGGATTCATAATGTGTCAGTCTGTAAAAGTGTTTATCACTTGCCAAAAAAAAGAGTAGTAAGTGTGCTTTCAAATTGGCAAAGAAATTTCGTTTTGTGACTAATGTGAAAACATGACTCTGTGTGCAAATAGGAATTACAGGCAGAGATTTATTGCATATTGCTCTAGTGATTTCACAGTTGCATTAGATGGAAAGGGGGAGCCATTTTTTAGTGCAGAAGCAGACTCTTAGCACACACCCAGCTGCTTACCCTGTGGAATCATGCACAGTATTCACAAGCGAGTGGGGTTTGAGGTTTCAGTCAGTAATGCAAATACATTCAGCATCACTAAGGCTGGTTGCCCTTGCTGGAGTGTAGTCAGTCACCCAGGTTACACATGGTGCTGGTCTGAAAAAGCAGTTTGGACATGTGCTTTTTTAAGAATCTGAAAAGTGGATTCAAAATGTGACAGACTGTAAAAGTGTTTATCACTTGCCAAAAAAAAGATTAGTAAGTGTGCTTTCAAATTGGCAAAGAAATTTCGTTTTGTGACTAATGTGAAAACATGACTCTGTGTGCAAATAGGAATTACAGGCAGAGATTTATTGCGTATTGCTCTGGTGATTTCACAGTTGCATTAGATGGAAAGGGGGAGCCATTTTTTGGTGCAGAAGCAGACTCTTAGCACACACCCAGCTGCTTACCCTGTGGAATCATGCACAGTATTCACAAGTGAGTGGGGTTTGAGGTTTCAGTCAGTAATGCAAATACATTCAGCATCACTAAGGCTGGTTGCTCTTGCTGGAGTGTAGTCAGTCACCCAGGTTACACATGGTGCTGGTCTGAAAAAGCAGTTTGGACATGTGCTTTTTTAAGAATCTGAAAAGTGGATTCAAAATGTGACAGACTGTAAAAGTGTTTATCACTTGCCAAAAAAAAGAGTAGTAAGTGTGCTTTCAAAATGGCAAAGAAATTTCGTTTTGTGACTAATGTGAATACATGACTCCGTGTGAATATAGGAATTACAGGCAGAGATTTATTGCGTATTGCTCTGGTGATTTCACAGTTGCATTAGATGGAAAGGGGGAGCCATTTTTTGGTGCAGAAGCAGACTCTTAGCACACACCCAGCTGCTTACCCTGTGGAATCATGCACAGTATTCACAAGCGAGTGGGGTTTGAGGTTTCAGTCAGTAATGCAAATACATTCAGCATCACTAAGGCTGGTTGCCCTTGCTGGAGTGTAGTCAGTTACCCAGGTTACACATGGTGCTGGTCTGAAAAAGCAGTTTGGACATGTGCTTTTTTAAGAATCTAAAAAGTGGATTCATAATGTGTCAGTCTGTAAAAGTGTTTATCACTTGCCAAAAAAAAGAGTAGTAAGTGTGCTTTCAAATTGGCAAAGAAATTTCGTTTTGTGACTAATATGAAAACATGACTGTGTGTGCATATAGGAATTACAGGCAGAGATTTATTGCGTATTGCTCTGGTGATTTCACAGTTGCATTAGATGGAAAGGGGGAGCCATTTTTTGGTGCAGAAGCAGACTCTTAGCACACACCCAGCTGCTTACCCTGTGGAATCATGCACAGTATTCACAAGCGAGTGGGGTTTGAGGTTTCAGTCAGTAATGCAAATACATTCAGCATCACTAAGGCTGGTTGCCCTTGCTGGAGTGTAGTCAGTTACCCAGGTTACACATGGTGCTGGTCTGAAAAAGCAGTTTGGACATGTGCTTTTTTAAGAATATGAAAAGTGGATTCAAAATGTGACAGACTGTAAAAGTGTTTATCACTTGCCAAAAAAAAGAGTAGTAAGTGTGCTTTCAAAATGGCAAAGAAATTTCGTTTTGTGACTAATGTGAAAACATGACTCTGTGTGCAAATAGGAATTACAGGCAGAGATTTATTGCGTATTGCTCTGGTGATTTTACATTTGCATTAGATGGAAAGGGGGAGCCATTTTTTGGTGCAGAAGCAGACTCTTAGCACACACCCAGCTGCTTACCCTGTGGAATCATGCACAGTATTCACAAGCGAGTGGGGTTTGAGGTTTCAGTCAGTAATGGAAATACATTCAGCATCACTAAGGCTGGTTGCCCTTGCTGGAGTGTAGTCAGTCACCCAGGTTACACATGGTGCTGGTCTGAAAAAGCTGTTTGGACATGTGCTTTTATCAGAATCTGAAAAGTGGATTCATAATGTGTCAGTCTGTAAAAGTACTTTTCACTTGCCTAAAAAGTAGTAGAAAGTATGCTTTGCAATTGGCAAAGAAATTTCGTTTTCTGCCTAATTTCAAAGCATGACTTTGTGTGCACACAGGAATTATTTTTAGAAATTTAATTTGTGAAGGTGTTATTGTGATTTTCATTTATAGGAAAGGGGTTTATAGTATTTTAAGATTTCTAAAGAACATAAAAAATGTAGTAATATATTTAAATAAAATAAAGGATTTTTTTTTAGTTTTTTTCAGGTATTGCTGAAGAGCAGTGAACAAAATTTAAGATGCCTACAAAATCCAGAGTAAAGAAAGACCACAATAAAAAACTATATTTGAAGACAACTGGAGGACCTAAGTTAGTTGGAGATGCTCATGTTGGGAAAAAGAAAAAATCTTCTGGTAAGCAAACAAAAGATTTTTTAAAGAACATATTCAAAAAAAGGAAAAATGTACAAAATGTCTGTACTGGAAAGAATGTTTTCAATAGAAAAGGAGAGGAAAAAATTGAGCATTTAGTTAATGCAAATATACCTTCTGCAACTAAAAAGATTAACTTAAACAGAAAAACAGCGTTTAAAGAGATACGTAGAAAAATGTTTCAGAGAAGAGTTATGTCCAATTTGATAAAGGATGTGAAGAAATATAAGCAAAAGGCTAAGTTTTATAAGAGAAAAAAAGAAATTGAAGCCATGGCAGCAAAGGCATTAGAATTAAAAAGGAAACTATTCATTTTAATTTTGAATAGGATGCGTACATTAGATAAAATGGTTAATGTACTGAAATCACAAAGCAAAAGGAAAAGAGTAGTGAACAGAACAAACTTTTGTAAAGTGTTTTTAGGAAAATGGATGCATAGTTCAAGTAGTGAACCTTTTTTTAATGAAGAGAGCTATTTTCAAAGTAATAGTTTGCTGCATGCAGTTGACACCAGAGGTCGTGCTTACGAAGTGAAAAATGGTTGCATAATGGAGAAGGAGATAATGGTTCCAAGAGATGAGGTACAAGTGATGGCGGATGAGGCTATGGGGAGACGTCCTAAAGCCCCAGTGTACACTTGGAATTGTAGTAGTATTTGCACTGTGCGTCAGGAATCTATTGATAAATTTCGTGAGTTTCTAAGAGAATATAGTAAAAAAAGTGTAAAACAGAAGATTAAGGTGCTTCAAAGTCTAGATCCATGCAGAGTGAGAGAGAATACTGGTTTGCAGGGTCATTCTCTGGCTTGTCTATCTAGAAAAGTGTGTATTAGTGTTTTCCATCATTTTAGAATGCTGGCTGTTCATCATACTGAAATGAGAAAGTTTGTGAGACGGTTGTATTTTGCTAAAAGTCCAGCAATAAAGTTAGATGAATTGAATAGGGCTCTGTTCCGTGGGTCAGCATCAGATGTAGAGAAGGTTGTTGATGAAATTCAGTTTTGTTACTTTGGTCCTGAACAAAACAGTGCAGAAAAGGACACAGTAAATGAGGAAGAAGTGGAAGAGAATGTACAACCATTTGTAAGTAAGACATTTAATGATCACATAACAAAATTTGAAAAAATCTCTAATGAAAGACCAAATATTACTTGTATTTGTTGCCGCAGAACTCATTATAGAAAACAAACCAGGTATGTTGATCTCTATAGAAAAAGTGAAAATGAAGATAATTATAAGTGGAAGGATTTTGCCACATATATATTTCTTGAAAATTGTTTTGAATTGGGTGAAGTTCAGCGTATATGTAATTACTGTTATAATAAGTTAGAAGAAAATAGAATGCCGACCAGAGCTGTACATAATAATTTAGAATTGGATGCTATTCCTGCTGAACTTTCTGAATTAAATACATATGAGTCTATACTCATTCAATGTGTTCATCCGTTCCAGACCATAGTACGTATGGAGCCCAAAACTGGTAAATTACCTCCTTCAGATTTACTGAGAGGTTTAAAAGGTAGAGTGGTGTATTTGCCCTTGGATTTGAAAAAAATATGGAAACTATTGATGCGGATACTTTGGAAACTGAACCATTAATTATTCTGGTTAATGGTGTACCTACAAAGAATAAGAAGATTTGGCAGGAGCTGGTAGATGTACGGAAAGTACAAAGAGCAAATTTGTATTTGAAAAGGAATAACAAATGGTATGAATCAATTTATATAGAAGAAGAAGAAGAAGATTTACAAGAAGACACAGAAACACCAACTGGACAAATTGAAAAAGTGGACAAGTCAAAGGAAGAATAAATTTATGAACATTTTAGCATACATCCTCTTCATTCAAAAGAAGTTATGGGAGACAATATTGATCTGTTTAAGATGAAGAAAGCAAAAGGAACTCCCGTGAGTGTATGGGAGGAGAGCTTGGAAGCTCGATGTTTTCCCCAGCTGTTTCCTAAAGGAAAAGGAGGACGATACGATGAACGTCCGGAACAGATTCCAGCTTCTGAGTATCGGACTACAAGACTATATGCTGAAGATCCCAGATTTCGACAAAGTATTCCTTATTTGTTCCATCTTTTATTTGAAAGCGACTTGTCTGCACTGTCTTATGCAGTAAATCACATTTTAAAAAGTGGAGTACATTTACAAAATGTGTCTGCTAAGGATTTTATGGAGAAAGTGCAGCACCGAGATGATCATTTGGAAACACAACTGATCAATCTGATGGCTTGTCAGCCTGGGACAAATTAATATTGGCACAGACGCCATGGTGAATTAAAATGCATGTTACGGAATTTAGGAACACCAACATGGTTCGTTACCCTAAGCTGTGCTGAGTACGCTTGGGATGATTTACTGGATTTTCTACGAGAGGCAAATTCAAACATTAAAAACATTGAATACAAGACAGCAGGAGAACTGTGCTCATTGGATCCGGTTAATGTTTGCAGATATTTCAATCATATATTTGAGGCTATGATGTCGTTCATCTGCAATAAAAAAATCGGGCTCATTCAGGCCACGGTGTACCGACGGACAGAGCGGTGCACTTTTCCTGAGCAGTTGCCAGTGAGAGGTTGGCTGACTTACCCAGTATTCACGGGTGGTCTTTTCTCATGATGCACTTGACTTAAGGTGTTGGACCCAGAGTATCCTTTTCTGGTTTTTTGATACGCAGCGGCTGTTTCGAGTCCTGACGAAAGCCGTGCCATATCTGTAGGCTCTAAGGCTGAAACATGTTGACAACTATCACCATCACCATGGTCTAAAAAATTGTTGACTAGTGGTGCACTAACGTTTTAATTGTAGCCAAGGACGCACTATGAACAAAGCGGTGCTCTGACGCTCTTGAGCTATTTTTACTTTCACTTGCACTTCATATCACATAAATTATAAATAACAAAAATATATTTTCCTGCACTGCGCCCTCACTTATATCACTAGCTCGCCATTGTGGATTTAGTACATCCCATTTATTTGAACAACAAAACATCCGTGTGCTCCTCCCTCACAGTGAGGGAGTTGTAGCCCCCAGAGGAACTAGGGGTTTCCTCTGGGATTGGAGAATCCCAATGATGAAGCATGTCACCTCTGGTGAGTGAGGGATTTCGTCCTTTCAAGGGATATGCCCATTATCATTATTTTTCTTAGGCGGTGTTTCACTTGTTTCACTTGTGTATCTGGGATCTTTTGACCCACTAATGATATTATAGTTCTTTACATTTTGTAAAACTTCAGCGTAGACCCCAGGGTTTCACTTGGTTGTTGATTAAGTATTCGTTGGGGGAACAAACCCTGTGTGGTCTCTATAAATATTTTCCCTCAGACCCTCTGGTTGTCAAACCATTTTTTGTATTTTGTCTAAAGGAAATGGAACCAGATGTATTGTGGAGTTATTTGAGATATATTTTTGTGATTATACTTCTGAAACAAAAATATCAGACGGTATTTTAAAGAAATAAGTATTGATATTGGATGATATTTTTTAAGAATATTATGCATTTCTATAAAGTTATGTTTATGCAAAAAGAGATTGTGGGCTTATTTAAAACAATCTTTGAGATTGTTAATTTTTTTTTTGCCCGCTGTTAAATGATGAATGCAATTGCTTTCACAATTTATAGTGAAATGCAATATATTCTGAAAACAGCAAAAAAAAGGCAAAACAATTTTTTGAAAAATATGTAAATATGTGTACTGTATTATAAAATGTTTTATTAAATATTAATACTTTTTTCTTTTTTTTCAGATTGAGATAGAAAATTTTCGAAAACTAGAACCATTTTTAAAGCAATTAAAAAAAAATGTAAATGAATAAATATTTTTTTGAGTGGGTATGGTAAGTCAAAAATATCATGGTCCCTTTTTTCCACTTCTCCACAATCACATTTTCAGTTTTTCATTGTAGTCTCTCAAGGACCTTGTAATGTGATAATTGATTTTTAGTGTTTTTTAAAAAAAAATATTAATAATTACGCGTACCGTACGCGTACGGTAAAAAAATAAATCAAAAAAAAGTTTAAAAAACATATATAAAAAATAGATGAAAGGTAAGGTTGGCTCTTAAAAGAGTCGTTGTGTTCATGCAGGGACAGAGGAAAGAAAGAATGGGAATATTAGACGGTACGACAAATGTGCTGATCTATTTTATTGTTCACTAGGGAAATACTGGTCTCCCTATAACAAATTAGATCATGACAAGTGGCGCACCGTATTTCAACCCTCAGAAACCGAGGGTTAATTTCCTGAGGAGAAGAAAAAGGAGATGCTCCCACCACAGATGAAGGGCTCACCTGACCTGCAGAAGAAGGACTCGGCCCTGCAGATGATGGTCCAGGCTGAGCTGCTGTGGATGTGCTTGGTTGACTTACTGAAGGGTTACCTTCAGTATGTCGAGCATGTGTCCTTCTGTGTACATCCTTAAGGTGTCTCAACATGGTGTGATTCCCGAAGGAATACTTCTTGTTGGGATTCCCTCTTGAAAGTACACGCTTACACAGCTTACAAGTCACTAAGGGTGCATTTACCTTTTGCTGGCCCTCTGGAAAAGAAAAATACTCCCATATGAAAGAGGTCTTTTGTTTCCTCGTTCTCTGCCTCAAGGTAGTGCTGCTAGCCTCACTCAGAAGGGCTCTGCTGTTCTGCCATCGTATCACAAAGACAACCCAGCTCCTTCTCCTAAGGGATCACAAGCAGAAATGAGGGGAATGGGTGTGGTGTAGGAGAGTTCTAGAACTGAAAGTAGTTTCAACCAATCAAAAGTTGTGTTTCATGATCACATGACCCACCGTACGCTTACGGTGCGCTTACGGTGCGCTTACGGCAAAAGTACGCATGCGCGTAAAAAAGACACGCGCACGCGCGCATGCGCAAAACAGGCACGCCCCTTCACTTCCGCGTAACGTGCGCGTGCAGCGTAGGCGTTACGCGCTGTGCGCGCGTGACGTGCGTCTACGCAAATTGCGTAAATGAACTCAAACAGCGTAGAAATCTAACGTAATTAAAGCAAGACGTGCGCTTACCGTACGCGCACGTTAAAAAAAAAAATTAAAAAAAAAAAAGGAAAAAAAAAAATATGTAATACTAATAAATTTTACCTGTTTATTTTAAAAAAATGGTAAAATAAAAACATATTGTAGAATTTTTAAAATTTAACCATAGTCTTTAAAAAGGATAGAAAATTAAAATAAAAATATGTAAAAAAAAAATAAGAAAAAAAAAAAATTAGCATTTAAAAAACCTTGCAAATTCACTGAAAAAACCATGGGTTTCACTCACGTTATAGTTAGGAATTAGCATTTAAAAAACCTTGCAAATTCACTGAAAAAAACATGGGTTTCACACACGTTATAGTTAGGAATTAGCATTTAAAAAACCTTAGAAATTCAATGAAAAAAACAAAGGTTTCACACATGTTATAGTTAGCTGGACATTTCACTCGTAAAAAACCATTGAAATTCCCCCGTTATAGTTAGTTCAGCTAACTATAACTCGCGCGCCCGCAATGCACTACTGATGACGTCACATATTACATCACTCATGACATGGTCACTGACATCACTCATGACATCACTGATGACATCTCAAATGACATCACTGATGACATCACTGATGACATCATCCTTGTGATAGAGTGGCAGACCTCCTCTTCCCCTAATATAACCATTGAAACACACATTCAAAAATAGAAACTAAAATGTTCAAAATAATGAACATATCAATATCAGTTACAACAACCTAATCAGTAATTCTAAGAACCACATACACATACAGTCATTCACCAACAGTCCTCTACAGTCACTCATACATGTACTCACTCATCATATGTATTCATACACCTATACATCCTGTTACACAACGCCACTCATCCATAGAGTTACTCACACACATAGTCACTCATGCTAATAAAGAATCAAACATCCATTTACTTGCATATACAGTTATACACACACCACCACACTTACTTCTACAGAAACTTACATATACTTACTCTTTTAAACAATAACTTATAGAAACACATACTTATTCATACAGGAACTCTTCCAATCTCTCACTCTCACATATACTCACTTATATACACCAATAGTCACATATACTAGTTTAAAACACATGTAGTTACTCATAAAGACACTATAGAGACAGTCATTCACTCACTAACACACCCATGCACACACTCATCCACCCATACAGTCCTGCACACATGCTGTATTCAACACATACAAACAGTGAGTCACTCATTCATGCACCTATGCACTAAGTAATACCCCCCCACCGAACCATACAGAAACTCAGACACTCATACTGATAAAAAACCAACTAATAACCTATATAGACACTCATGTAGCTACTCACCAACCCATGCAGCCACTTATACACAAAGTAAGAAACTGATACAGATATTTTCATATTTAAAGATTACTCAGTAAGCCATGTATTCACTATGATACACTTAATCAGTCAGTTACACAAATTTTTTTTTTTTTAAAAAGCATCCATTTAGACACTTATATACCCATTTATTCTTCCATTGACCTTGAGATATACATAAATATAAAACATATTTAATTTTCAGAAAAACACACAATCACTGGATGATGTCATCAGTGATGTCATTTGAGATGTCATCAGTGATGTCATGAGTGATGTCAGTGACCATGTCATGAGTGATGTAATATGTGACGTCATCAGTAGTGCATTGCGGGCGCGCAAGTTATAGTTAGCTGAACTAACTATAACGGGGGAATTTCAATGGTTTTTTACGAGTGAAATGTCCAGCTAACTATAACATGTGTGAAACCTTTGGTTTTTTCATTTAATTTCTAAGGTTTTTTAAATGCTAATTCCTAACTATAACGTGTGTGAAACCTTTGGTTTTTTCATTGAATTTCTAAGGTTTTTTAAATGCTAATTCCTAACTATAACGTGTGTGAAACCCATGGTTTTTTCAGTGAATTTGCAAGGTTTTTTAAATGCTAATTCTTATATTTACCTTTTTTTTTTTTTCAATTTTTTTTACATATTTTTATTTTAATTTTCTATCCTTTTTTAAAGACTATGGTTAAATTTTAAAAATTCTACAATATATTTTTTATTTTTACCATTTTTTTAAACTAAACAGGTTAGATTTATTAGTATAACATAGTGGGTTTTTTTTCCCCTTTTTTTTTTTTTTAGTATTTTTTTAACGTGCGCGTACGGTAAGCGCACGTCTTGCTTTTATAACGTTAGATTTCTACGCTGCTTGCGTTCATTTACGCAATTTGCGTAGACGTACGTCACGCGTGCGCAGCGCGTAACGCGTACGCTGCATGCGCATGTTACGCGGAAGTGAAGGGGCGTGCCTGTTTTGCGCATGCGCGCGTGCGCGTGTCTTTTTTACGCGCATGCGTACTTTTGCCGTAAGCGCTCCGTAAGCGCACCGTAAGCGTAACGTACGCGCACGGTAGGTCATGTGATCAAGAAACAAAACTTTTGATTGGTTTAAAGTACTTTCAGTTCTAGAACTCTCCTACACCACACCCATTCCCCTCATTTCTGCTTGTGATCCCTTAGGAGAAGGAGCTGAGTTGTCTTTGTGATACGATGGCAGAACAGCAGACCTCTTCTGAGAGTGAGGCTAGCAGCACTACCTTGAGGCAGAGAAGGAGGAAACAAAAGAGCTCTTTCATATGGGAGTATTTTTCTTTTCCAGAGGGCAAGAAAAAGGTAAATGCACCCTTAGTGACTTGTAAGCTTTGTGACCGTGTACTTTCAAGAGGGAATCCCAACAAGAAGTATTCCTTCGGGAATCACACCATGTTGAGACACCTTCATGATGTACACGGTAGGACATATGCTCTACATACTGAAGGTAACCCTTCAGTAAGTCAACCAAGCACATCCACAGCAGCTCAGCCTGGTCCATCATCTGCAGGGCCGAGTCCATCTTCGGCAGGTCAGCTGAGCCCTTCATCTGTGGGGGGAGCATCTCCTTTTTCTGGTCCTCTGGAAACCAACCATCGGTTTGCGAGGGTTTTAATTCGGTGCGCCACTTGTCATGATCTAATTTGTCATAGGGAGACCAGTGTTGCCCTTGTGAACAATTTAATAGATCAGCACATTTGTCGTACCGACTAATATTCCCATTCTTTCTTTCCTCTGTCCCTGCATGAACACAACGGCTCTTTTAAGAGCCAACCTTACCTTTCAACTTTTTTTTATATATTTTTGTTAACTTTTTTTTATTTTTTTTGTACCGTACGCCTACGCTACGCGTAATTTTTTTTTTTTTTTTTTTTAAAAACACTAAAAATCAATTATCACATTACAAGGTCCTTGAGAGACTACAATGAAAAACTGAAAATGTGATTGTGGAGAAGTGGAAAAAAGGGACCATGAATTTTTTGACTTACCATACCCCCTCAAAAAATTATTTATTAATTAAAATTTAATTTTAATTGCTTTAAAAATGGTTCAAGTTTTCGAAAATTTTCTATCTCAATCTGAAAAAAAGAAAAAAGTATTAATATTTCATAAAACATTTTATAATACAGTACACATATTTACATATTTTCCAAAAACAATTTTTTGCCTTTTTTTTGCTGTTTTCAGAATATATTGCATTTCACTATAAATCGTGAAAGCAATTGCATTCATCACTTAACAGCGGGCAAAATAACAATCTCAAATTTTTTTTTAAAAAAGCCCAGAATCTCTTCTCAGTTAAACATAACATTATCAAAATGCAAAATATTATTCATTAAAAATATCATCTAATAACAAAAACTATTTCTAAAAAATACCGTCTGACAATTTTCTTACAGAAGCATAATCTCAAAAATAATATATCTCAAATAAATCCACAATACATCTAGTTTCCTTTCTTTTAGGCCAAATGTTAATTTTTGAAATTAATTTTTTATTAAATTTCCAACGATAATCCAATAAAATTCCAAAATTTAAATTGTACAGATGTTACCGATTCTCTCTAAAATGTTGGTTTCCGAAAGATTAATTAGGATTTAATTAAGTCCAAAATACAATTGGATACCTTTCCTTTAGGCCAAATGGTAATTTGAAAAATCTTTTTTGATTAAATTTCCAACGGTAATCCAATAAAATACAAAAATTTAAATTGTACAGAAGTAACCGATTCTCTCTAAAATGTTGTTTTCCGAAACATTAATTAAGAATTATATAAGTCCACAATACAATTGGTTACCTTTCCTTTAGGCCAAATGATAATTTTAAAAATCTTTAAATTTGAAAATTCCAATAGTAATCCAATAAAATGGTAAAATTATTTTGTACAGATCTTGCCAAGTTTCTCTAAAATGTAGGTTTCAGGAAGATTAGATAGGAATTTGCAAAATCAAAAGGCAAACGTTGCTTGAAAATCAATTGTGAATCATTACACATTGTCCAGCCTTTTTCACATTTAAGATAAACTGTGTAATGTCCAGAAGTAACAGTAGGTCCTTCATGGAAAATTATTGCAACTGTTACAAAAGTTTTTCCTGAAATTGATAATTGCTGTCCTGTAAACTTCTTTATTAAAGTATCCAATTTTGAACCATCAGCTCTACATTGTTGCATCATTAAAATTACATACTGTCCGTATTCCTTTAAAATTAACGTTGAAAACATGTCAGATTTACACTCACTGCATTCCATGGTATGATTAGCATCTTTAACTAATTTAGCAAAAGTGACTGTTTTACTCTCTGGCAATGTTAAATAAACAAACCTTTCAGAATCAACATTAGAGCCACATGTATTGAAACAGTTTTCACAACTATGTTCCCTTTTATAAGACAGACCAAACATATTTTCAATGGGAACCCCTTCTTCTTCCAGTACCTGAAGAAAATACAACAAGAATTCCTGTGCGTCTTGCTGTACATTTTGAGAAAACTGTGTACATCCTGAACATACATCTAAAAGTTTTCTAATTTCAGTAGCACTTTCTATTTGAGTTTTATCATTACTCAGCTTTTGAAAAAGGAGACTCAACTCAGAACAGAATCTTTTTCTCTGATTTACTATTATCTGCTCTTGCAAACTTTCCAGATAAAATGCAACATTCAGCACTACATTAGCGTAGCAGTTGACACCAGAGCTATTTTCAAAATGACATCCTACAACCTCTTCTTCATTTTCCTTTTTCTTTTTGCTTGCAATTACATCACTCCTCTTTTTTTTCCTCCTCTCTACATCCTCATTACAGATATTCTCATTTCTCCTTTTACGAGAAACTACACGTTTCTCTAACACAGGATACTGACCTAAATGAGGAGCATAGGTTCTTCTTAATCTATTATACTCCTTTACACAGTTTGTATCTGCACTAACTTTTGAATCATCAAAGTCTATCATGAATAGGCCAGATAATGTTTTCACTCGTGACAAAGCTACATAAGCCATACCTTCTTTGAACACAGTTGAACCAATGTTTACAAATGCACAATCTACAGTCAATCCTTGAGACTTGTGAATAGTTACAGCATATGCTAGAGAAAACAGAAACTGTTTCCTTTGTACATATAAGTCTTTCACAAGCATAAAATGAACTGTACAAAGACAAATGTCTATAACTTCTTCTATCTGATCAAATTTTATTTTTAAACATTCAATTCCATCTTTTTTCTGATAATTAATAAAACCCACAACTCTTCCCATAGCTCCATTAACTAAACCTTTTTCAACATCCAAATTTCTCCTTAAAAATACTCTACAGTTCATGCAAACATATAGATTTTTTTCTAATCCAGCAGTTTTGGAAATGTTCTTCTCTAGTGAATCCAATTTATTTTTCAGTTTGCCTGTTAATGTGATAGTAATTCTTCCATCCTGAATTTTGTCCACTGCTTCCAATTTCCTGATATCTTCCTTTTCCAATTTCAAAAGCTCCTCATTGAATATTGAGCACTCACGTAGAGTTGGCATTAAGCAGATGACACTTTTCTGATGACATATGTGTCTTTCTGAAAAAAAATATTTGTAATATATGTATAGCTAAAGATTAATGGAAGAAGACATGGGTAAATAGGTGTCTAAATACAGTGATGTAATATCTGACGTCATCAGCAGAGGATTGCGGTCGCGTGAGTTATAGTTGCCTGCACTAACTATAACGGGGGAATTTCAATGGTTTTTCACAAGTGAAATGTCCAGCTAACTATAACATGTGTGAAACCTATGGTTTTTTAAGTGAATTTGCAAGGTTTTTTAAATGCTAATTCCTAACTATGACGTGTGTGAAACCTATGGTTTTTTCAGTGAATATATATATATATATATATATATTCACTGAAAAAACCATAGGTTTCACACACGTTATAGTTAGGAATTAGCATTTAAAAAACCTTGCAAATTCACTGAAAAAACCATAGGTTTCACACATGTTATAGTTAGCGGAAATTTTACTGATAAAAAACCAGTGAAATTGCCCCGTTATAGTTAGTGCTGGCAACTATAACTCACGCGACCGCAATCCTCTGCTGATGCTAATACTGTATTTAGACACTTATTTGCCCATGTCTTCTTCCATACATTTTTAGCTATACATATATTACAAATATTTTTTTTTCATAAAGACACATATGTCATCAGCAGAAGATTGCGGTCGCGTGAGTTATAGTTGCCAGCACTAACTATAACGGGGCAATTTCACTGGTTTTTTATCAGTAAAATTTCCGCTAACTATAACATGTGTGAAACCTATGGTTTTTTCAGTGAATTTGCAAGGTTTTTTAAATGCTAATTCCTAACTATAACGTGTGTGAAACCTATGGTTTTTTCAGTGAATTTGTACGGTTTTTTAAATGCTAAGTTACTTTACGCCATTCGAGGCGTGCGCGCCCACTTAACGCAGTTCGTTCCGTGCACGGTTTTTATCAACTTTAATAAGCCCTGTACATTTGGTGGCCTTCGGCCACCAAAAGCACAGGGGGTGGGGTCAATGTGGATAGTGTTTTTTTTATTTCGATTTTATAATTTCATGTTGCCAAAATTTAGTTTTTTTTACCTATTAATAAGCCCTGTACATTTGGTGGCCTACGGCCACCAAAAGCACAGGGGGTGGGGTAAGTGTGGATAATGTTTTTTTTATTTTATTTTTTTTACCGTACGCTTACGGTAAGCGTACGGTAAGCGTACTCGGCGAAATTGCCGAAAAAAAAATAAAACCGTTTTTGCTCTTGGGGGATGTTTGGGGACTCCCTCAACATGACTATGTGGGAGGGAGTTGTCAAAACAGCCCCGTAACATGTTTTTGGCCATCTTGTTTGATAAACAACACTCAGTGCGAGAGACAAAATGGCGGCCGCCGCTTCCTGGTTTCGGCCGATTCGAATGTTTACTAAGATCTAAGAGCCAATCAGAATCGCGCTCGCGCACGCCACCGTACGCTTACGGTAAGCGTACGGTAAGCGTACCGTAAGCGGGCTCAGATATATATATTGATTTAAAGGCTATTTTCTCAGAATCTACTGAACAGATTTACACCAAACCTACAAAAGGCACTTCCTTGACCTAGGGACTACCTCTCTGCCAAATTTCTAGTAATTCTGTTCAGCCGTTCGGGCTGTAGCTCGTTCTAAAGGTCCTATGGAAAAATGCATGGGAAAAACGTGTTTTGGGACCCCCCTTTTATCTCAGCCCCCGCTTGACGAATCCCCCCGAGACTTTCAGGGTAGGAGCGGAGCGTAGCGCCCCACCTATTTTGAGAAATTCGCGAGGATTCATCGACCGGCGCCAAAGTTATTCAAAATAGAATGTTGAGGTTTTCCTATGGAAAAGGGGTCCTAACTATAACTACCTACTGGCGACCGCCAGTAGGTAATATATATATATATATATATATATATATATATATATATATATTATTGCCAGTAGATAGTTATAGTTAGGGCCGTGTTTCCATAGGAAATCTGAAAATTCTATTTTGAATAACTTTGGCGCCGGTTGATGAATCCTCGCAAAATTTTTAAAACTAATGGGGCGCTCCGCTCAGCTCCTACCCTGAAAGTCTCGGGGTGATTCGTCAAGCGGGGGCTGAGAAAAAAGGGGGTCCCAAAACACGTTTTCCCCATGCATTTTCCCATAGGACCTTTAGTCGAAGGTACAGCCCGAACGGCAGAACAGAATTACTTGAAATTTGGCAAAGAGGTAGTCCTCAGGTCAGGCATGTGCCTTTTGCATATATGGAGTCAATCTGTTCAGTATTTCCTGAGAAAATTGCAGTTAAAAGTACATAAATATCTATAGGCGCGCACGGTGAGCGCACCCTAACGTGCGCGAGCGTAATTCTGATTGGTGGTTACATGTCAGTCAACGTTCGAATCGAGTGAAATGTCCACCTAACCATAACATGTGAGAAACCTATCTTTTTTTAAGTGAATTTGCAAGGTTTTTTAAATGCTAATTCCTAACTATAACGTGTGTGAAACCTATGGTTTTTTAAGTGAATATATATATATATATATATATATATATATATGGCAAAATCCTTCCACTTATAATTATCTTCATTTTCACTTTTTCTGTAGAGATCAACATACCTGGTTTGTTTTCTATAATGAGTTCTGCGGCAACAAATACAAGTAATATTTGGTCTTTCATTAGAGATTATTTCAAATTTTGTTATGTGATCATTAAATGTCTTACTTACAGAGGGTTCTACATTCTCTTCCACTTATTCCTCATTTACTGTGTCCTTTTCTGCACTGTCTTGTTCAGGACCAAAGTAACAAAACTGAATTTCATCAACAACCTTCTCTACATCTGATACCGATCCACGGAACAGAGACCTGGTTTTGCAGGGGGGGGCACCTGGGTTTTTGCCCCGGGCTCACGGCCATCTAGGGAAACCTACCAAACCCCCACATTTCTGAAAACTAGACACCCTGGGGCTTGCGTGGATCCCCCAAAGATTCCATACCCAGAATTCCCTGCAAACCTCAAATTTAGCTGAAAAAATCACTTTTCCCATACATTTTTGTGTGGGATCTCCTTGCCGGCACAAATGTCTTACCACCCAGTGTTCCCCTTGTTCTCCCGATTAGAATGATACCTCACTTGTTTGGGTGGGCCAAAGGCCTGTGACTGGGAAGAGCCAAAAACAGAGGGAATAAAGGTATAGAATTCTAAGCGCTAAATTTAAAAAGAAATAGTTTTTAGCGGCTTCTGCATTGGACAGCCACACAAGTAAGGCATCATTTTACTCGGGAGACCAAGGGGAACACTGGGTGGTTGGACATTTGTGCTGGCACTGTGATCCCACAAAACAATGTGTGGAAAAGTGATTTTTATATCTAAATTTAAGGTTTGGAGGGGATTCTGGGTAAGAAAATGTTGGGGGATGCACGCAAGCCACACCTCACTGGACTCCTCAGGGTCTAGTTTTCAGAAATATGTGGTCTTGGTAGGTTTCCCCAGATGGCCTAAGCCCGGGGCCCAAAAACCCGGTGCCCCCGCCCGCAAAACCAGGTAGTTTAATGATAGGGAATTTTGAGGTCTCCACAGTACAATTTGGGCCATTTCATTAAGCAGCCACTATGCCTACCCACACAAGTGAGGAAACATTTTTAGCAGGGGAATGCTAGGTGGTAGAAAATATGTGTCAGCCCGGTGATCCCACAACATTCCCACACAGAAAAGTGAGGGAAATGTGTTTTTTTCTACATAATCTGAGGTTCGCAGGGGATTCTGGGTAGGGAATCATTAGGGGATCAACGCAAGCTATACCTCACTGGACTTCACAGGGTGTCTACTTTTCAGAAATGTGTGGTGCCCGCCTTGCGAAACCAGGTCGTTTTGTGATAGGTGATTTTGATGTCTCCACAATATGTTTTGGGCCCTTGCCTGTCACCGGTACTTGACCCACCCACACAAGTGAGGCATCATTTTTATCTGAAGACTTTGGGGAATATTGTGGATCCCTGCAGATTCAGGATTTTCCATCAAAGAAATGTGAGGAAAATGTGTTTTTTTTTTTTTACAAAGTTTGAGGTTTGCAAGGGATTCTGGGTAGGAGAAACTGGTGAGAGCCACACAAGTCACCCCATCCTGGATTCCTCTGGGTGTCTAGTTTTCACAAATGTATAGGTTTGCTAGGTTTCCCTAGGTGACGGCAGAGCTAGGGTCAGAATCTACAGCTACGCACATTGCCAAAAAAGGGTCAGGTTTTACTGTAAACATGTGGTGTGTCCATGTTGCGTTTTGGGCCATTTCCCGCCGTGGGCACTAGGCCTACCCACACAAATGAGGTATCAGTTTTATTGGAATACATTGAGGAATGTGGGGTGGGTGGAATTTTGTGGATTCACGCAGATTTCAGAACTTTCCATCACAGAAATTTGAGAAAAATGTGTTTTTGTTTACAAAGTTTGAGGTTTGCTAGGGATTCTGGGTAACAGAACCTGGTGAGAGCCATACAAGTCACCCCCTCCTGGATTCCCTTGAGAGTCTAGTTTAAAAAAGGTATAGGTTTGCTACATTTCCCTCAGTGCCGGCAGAGATAGGGTCCAAAATCTACAGCTAGATGCTTTGCAAAAACAGGGTCAGTTTTCACTGTAAAAATGTGGTGTGTCCACGTTGCGTTTTTAGCCTTTACCTGTTGCAGGCACTAGGCCTACCCTCACAAGTGAGGTATCATTTTTATTGCAAGAATGCAGGTTGGGTGGAATTTTGTGGATCCACGAAGAATCCAGAACTTTCCATCACAGAAATGTGAGGAAAATGTGTTATTTTTTTTAACCAAGTTTGAGGTTTGCAAGGAATTCTGGGTAACAGAACCTGGCAAGAGGCACACAAGTCATCCCATCCTGGATTTCCCTTGGTGTCTAGTTATAAAAAATAAACAGGTTTGCTAGGTTTCCCTATGTGCCGGCTGTGCTAGGGCCCAAATTCCACAGGTAGGCACACTGCTAAAAAAAAAGGTTTGTGCCTAGTGGGCTTTCAACCGCCCTGGAGGAGGGAAGGGCGGGCTCTGCCCCCAGGCATTCTGGGCAGCACCAACCCCACGCATAAAAAAGTCAGCGTATTTGCTGGCACCTAGTGGGCTCTCTGCCGCCCCCTGGGGGGCAGAGCAGGGGCTACTGTACCATCTTTCTCCTGGGGGGCAGAAGGACTGTGCCATTTGTGGGGGGTGGTGGGGGCATTGGCATGCCCATTCTGGGCATGCCACACCCCTGAATTAAAAAACATATATATTCCCTGATGCCTATTGGGCTTTCTTCCCCCTCCTCGGAAGGCAGATACGGGGCTTTTGCCCCTATCTGCCTTCTAGGGAGGTGCAGAAAGACTGTGGCAATTTTTTGGGGGTGGGGGCAATGGCATGCTCATTCTAGGTAGCCCTCATCCCTATATATAAAAAAAAAATCCCTGGTGACTAGTGGGCTTTCTGCCCTCCCAGGGAAAGAACAGGGTCTACTGATCCCATATGCTCCGGGGGGGGGGGTAGAATGACTGTTGCATTTGTTGGGGGGTGGAGGCATTGGCAGCCCCCACCCCTAAATCAAATTTAAAAAACAGATTGGGGGCTACTGCCTCTGTCTGCCCCCTGGGGGGGTCAGAGAGACTGGAAATACTCTGGGGGTGGGGGGTGTAGGCATTGTCATGCCCATTTCGGGCAGCCCCCATCCCTACATCACTACAAAAAAATCGTAGGGCCCGATTCACAGAACTAACTTAAGACAAAATCCTAAACTTACTACCATTTTGGGATTCACAGAAGGCACTTACTCATTTTGGTATTCACAGAAGGCACTTACTCATTTCGGTATTCACAGAAGTTAGGAGTCCTAACTTTAGGACTCCTAAATGCCTTCTGTGAATACCGAAAGTCTTAAAATTAGGATTTTTCTCAGTTTAGTAGTAGTATAGTTAGGACTCCTAACTTTAGGACTCCTAAATGCCTTCTGTGAATACCGAAAGTCTTAAAATTAGGATTTTTCTCAATTTAGTAGTCCTAAATTTAGGACTCCTAACTTTAGGACTCCTAAATGCCTTCTGTGAATACCGAAAGTCTTAAAATTAGGATTTTTCTCAGTTTAGTAGTAGTATAGTTAGGACTCCTAACTTTAGGACTCCTAAATGCCTTCTGTGAATACCGAAAGTCTTAAAATTAGGATTTTTCTCAATTTAGTAGTCCTAAGTTTAGACTTAGTTAGTTATAGTTAGGATAGTGTTTCCATCGGAAATCCACAACATTCTATTTGGAATAACTTTGGCGCCGATTGACGAATCCTTGCGAAATTTTCAAAATAGGTGGGGCGCTCCGCTCCGCTCCGCTCCTTCCCTGAAAGTCTCGGGGGGATTCGTCAAGCGGGGGCTGAGAAAAAGGGGGGTCAGGTCAGGGGTGTGCCTTTTGCAGGTCTGGTGTAAATCTGTTCAGTATTTCCTGAGAAAATAGCATTTAAATCAATATATATATCTCCGTGCGCGTATGGTAAAATGTACTGTACGCGCACGCTGCCGTGCGCGAGCGCGATTCTGATTGGTTGTTAGATCTCAGTAAACATTCGAATCGGTCGAAACCAGGAAGTGTCGGCCGCCATTTTGTCTCTCGCAGTCTGAGGGGGTGAAAAAAAAAGGTGGAGAACGTGAAAAGGGGGCAGGGTGGACAGTTCCGGACCCCCTAGCCTTTGTCAGGGGCTTCCCAGAAGGACCCCAAGGGCCAAAATTTATTTTATTTTTTTTCGAAAAATCACGGAGTGCGCGTAGCATGCGCGTACGGTAGAAACGGAAAAATTCCGCGAACAGCGTAATGTGGGCACGCGGTGCGCGATGCGCGCACCGTGCGCGTACGGTACTCGCACGGTGAAAAACCTTAAAAAAATAAATAAATAAATACATAACTTAGCATTTAAAAAAACGTACAAATTCACTGAAACAACCATAGGTTTCACACACGTTATAGTTAGGAATTAGCATTTAAAAAACCTTGCAAATTCACTTAAAAAACCATAGGTTTCACACATGTTATAGTTAGCTGGACATTTCACTCGTGAAAAACCATTGAAATTCCGCCGTTATAGTTAGTGCAGGCAACTATAACTCACGCGACCGCAATCCTCTGCTGATGACGTCAGATATTACATCACTGATGACATATGTGTCTTTCTGAAAAAAAAATATTTGTAATATATGTATAGCTAAAGATTAATGGAAGAAGACATGGGTAAATAGGTGTCTAAATACAGTGATGTAATATCTGACGTCATCAGCAGAGGATTGCGGTCGCGTGAGTTATAGTTGCCTGCACTAACTATAACGGGGGAATTTCAATGGTTTTTCACAAGTGAAATGTCCAGCTAACTATAACATGTGTGAAACCTATGGTTTTTTCAGTGAATTTGCAAGGTTTTTTAAATGCTAATTCCTAACTATATCGTGTGTGAAACCTATGGTTTTTTCAGTGAATTTGTACGTTTTTTTACATGCTAAGTTACTTTACGCCATTCGTGGCATGCGCGCCCACTTAACGCAGTTAGTGCCGTGCACGCACGGTGGGCTAGATGGGCCATGTACGCACGATGCGCTTCGCGGCGTGCGCGCCCATTCGTGGCGTGCGCGCCCACTTAACGCAGTTCGTTCCGTGCGCGCACGGTGAGCACGTGGTGTGCTTCGAGCAACGCGCGCCCACTTTACGCAGTTAGTGCCATGCGTAAAGTTAGTGCCATGCTACGCGCACCGCGTGCCCACGTTGCGCTAGAAGGGCCATGTACGCACGATGCGCTTCGCGCACCGTGCGCACATGGAGGACATATGATGCGCTTCGTTGTGAAAGGTAATATTTTAATTTTTCACTTATGTGAAATATGCCATAGTGCGGACAAGCATCCGGCACTGTGCAATCAGTGCAAACAGCATTTTCCCTATCGCACTACGCTGCTCGCGTAGCGTGAGTAGTGCGAAGTGCACTTCACGTAGCATAGCGCTATGCAAACTACGCCCAGGGTTAAGTAGCTTCCCTCTACATTAGGAAAGCCTCTTTCCCTTCTTTTAGCATGTGGCTGCACGACTCCTTTTGTTTTTTTGTTATTTTGCTGGGGCTGCCCAGTCCAACTCGAGCACCCTGATTGTCCTTATTTTTCTGGGCTAGCTAGAAAGCCCACCCCTGACTGCCCCTGCAGGCCAGTGTCCTTCTCTGCCGGCACGAGGGCTGGCAGCTTGCTTTTCCACTGCCTGCTCCATGCGGGCAGGGGATCTCTTGAGTGTTGGCTGCACTGCTCACCCCGGAAATGGGCACTGGGAGTGGGGGTGAGCCCACCACTGTTGAGGGGAGCTCAACGGCATGCCCCCTGCTTTACCCCATGCCCGGAAAGAGGGTCATGGACCCCTTTCTTTTTTCTCGTGAGGCCGCGATGATGCTCCACTCTTCTTTCCTGTGTGGGCCCCCCTGTTGGAGGAGGCCCCAGGAGGCAAAGGTTGGCCTAGGGAGGGAGCCCACTCAATCCACCTTCCCGCAAATGAACAAAGAAACAATTTTGCGCAAAACCACAGGCACTAGCCCACCCTGCGTGTAATTTTTGAAAATTAGTCCCACATGCTTCATTTCTCAAAGGGGTCAAAGGTCAAGGATTTTCAGGGAGCATAACTCAGGTCCCGTTAGGACAATTCGGTTGATCCTGGGCTCATTGTAATCGTGGTGGTGTGCTCTAGCCTCCAGGAGCAGTTTCTGATGCCTTACTTGCCTCCCAGAGGGCACACTTTGCAGGGAGCTGGTGCCAAATCACCTCTCCTCACCTTTCCCAACCCCTCCTGCACAGCCTGCTTGAACAATTTAAGATGCAAATTGTTAGACCTGTCAGCCCTTTGGGTGGTCCCTCCTCATCATTATTTATTTTGTCCCACTTTTGCCTCAAACCCTGTTTGAATTTTTCCTTTTTTGGGAACCACCAGACTTTTTAGTGTTGCTGCAGATTCAGGGAGCCATTTTAGCTACCCCTGAAACTTCTGTCTGAGGGCCTGGAGCACAAAATGGTGGCCACCTGTGACATCACCAGCATCCACTGGAACCTACTAGCACCTTCCAGAACATTCCAGAACCCTGTGACAGTTGGAGGCGGTTTAGAATGTTGGGAAGCTAAGACAGAGTGTTGGCAGTTGGAGCTGGCAGTTGGCACCTGACTGGTGAGGGGTGAGCAGCAAACTCGAAGGAGGAAGGAGTGAAGCAGCAGGGGTGGAAACTTGTGCCTGGAGTGGGGTCCATAAACCCACCCTTGATACTAGTCCCTACTGACAGAGCCCAGCCTAGAGCCCTGTGTGGGAAGAAGTCAGAAAAACCATCCTGAGGACCTGGACAGCAGGAACAGGCCTTAGAGACAAGAGAACAGCAAGATCCTGACCTGGAAGCTGGTTTCCCTGAAGTCCGACGTCGAGTAGCCTAAGACCTGGAGCCCGAGGTGGAGAAGCGGCGCTGACTGGAAAAGCAGACGTCGTACCCGGAGCCGCCAGAGGTCGAGAGAGGGCGCCGTCAGAGGTCGTGAGGAATACCAGAGGTCGAGGAGGAAGTCACCCGAGGTCGAGTGAGCGGCGTCATCGGAGGAGTGGAGTCCGCCCTCCGGAGTCGTCGGAGACCGAGGTGAAGGGTAACGGAGGTCGGGAGTGAGGATCGCACTCCGGAGTCGCCGGAACCTGTGAGAATCGTGCCGGAGGTTGGGAGTGGAGGTCGCACTCCGGAGTCGCCGGAAACCTGTGAGGAGCACCGGAGGTCGGGAGTGAGGATCGCACTCCGGAGCCGCCGGAAGTCGACATCGAGGCAAGGCCGGCCGACGTCATCGAAGCCGAGGTCGCCATCGGACCGGAGCCGCCCGAAGTCGACATCGAGTAAGACTGCCCGACGCCATCGAATCGGAGGTCGAGATCGAACCGAGGCCGCTGACATCGAGACCGGATCCGCCTGCCGGCGTCGTCAAAGAACTGACATTGTGCCGAGGCCGCCGACATCGAACCGGAACCGCCTCACGGCATCGATACGACTCCAGCGGCGTCGGAGCATCAGAAAAAGGGCAGTAAGTGGAGTAGAGGGCGCCTAAGGCCCTGTGGAGACCTGAGAGACTGCTCTAAGGGGCTAGGGAGGTGCTGGAACCAACCTGACTGTGCCAGGGGTGAACTGGGACTAATCTAGAGAAGTTGTGTGGAGAGAGAGAGCCAGGTCTCTGGTATTTTCCCCCTTTATCTACCTCAGTTTAGGCCTCAGCCTTGACCAAGCCAGGGAGTAGACACCCCCAAGCCTTCCACATCCCCACAAGCTGTGCCTGGGCCAAATCAGCCCTTAGGAATTCAAAAGTGATCTGAATCCATGAGTGTCACTGTCAGCTTTTAAGTATTTATTAGGGGCACTGTATTTATTGTATTTAACCTATTTATTGTTCCACTGTATTTATTGGTCCACAGTATTTATTGATGCACAATATTTATTGGTTACAGTATTTATTGCCCCAGAATATTTAATTGCCTGTCTGTATTGCACTTTTATTTATGCCTTCAGTATTTATGATCACCCCTATTTATTGAATCATTAAGCCAGTATTTATTTGTCCTGCACTTTCTAAAAAGTTTGTATATTGTGATTGTTATTTATTTTCTCCAATCAGCAACTAAGAGAAAAAGCAGATAAAGAAAGTTATTTTCATAATTTTTACGGTGTAGAGTCGTTTTTGGAACGGATGCACGCATGGTTATTGTTTGGGTATGTTGTATGCTTAGCACGGAGCCTGATTCCTGACCACTCGAGCCAAGCTACCACAGTGTGTCCGGAAGACCACCACCACCCCTTCTAGTGTGGGAGTGGGTTTCCAACATAAATTGGTGTTCAGTGGTGGGATCGAGCTGTGCCTACGTATACTCAACAATAACTGTGGGTAGTCCATAGGCCTACACCGGGAGTTTTCTCAAAGCGGCCTTCCTAATTGTGGGTTTTTGTTTTTTCCAAATTTACTCTGGTGGTGGGAGGAGGTATTATTAAAGGTACCCCCCTGCATTGTTACTGCACAAAACCTGTCCTCTAACCTGAGTGGGCAAGATGGAGTTTGTACTAGAAAATCTAGAAACGTACACTGTGGCCCAACTCAGGGAGTTTTGCCAGCGGGAGGGGGTGTACTGTCCCCCAGGAGCAAAGAAGGGTGCACTCCAAACCAGCTTAAGGGCTTGGGGGGAGGCACGCCGAGAAAGCAAGGCTGAGGAGGAAGACAGGGAGGGAGAGCCTGACCCCGAGGGGGCTGAGATGTACCAACCTGAGGTGGGGAACCTGTCAGCAGGGCCCAGAACCATTTCTAGGAAGGGCAGCAGTGCCTCTAGCGGTGGCTTGTCTGAGGTGGAGTTAACAGACCGGAGGGAGAAAAGACAGCTCACATGGGACTTAGCAAGGCTGGAGAAGGAGAAGGAGGAGCAGAGGATGGCCCATGAATTACGACTGAAAGAAATAGATCTTCAGATCTTGAGAATCGGGGCACAACCTGTTCCTAATGGTGGCAGCCAAACCCAAGAGATCACCAGGGAATCCAAACCTTACCTGCCAAAGGACATAGTGGCTAGCTATGGAGTGGGCGACGATATCGCCAAGTGGCTAGCGGCCTATGAGGTCTCACTGAGGGCCCATGGGGTTCCGGAGAAGTACTGGGGAGGGGGATTGTATAAGTACATGCCTCCAGCTGGTAGGGATGCTTTATTGGCCCTCGAAGAGGATGAGCAAACCCACTACCCCACCATGAAGCTGGCGCTCATCAGAAAGTTTGGACTAACACCTGAAAAGTACAGACAGAAGTTCAGGGGTAGTCACAAACTGGGCACGCAGAATTGGGTGGACTTCCTGGACTATGCGAAGAAGGCAATGGAAGGTTGGATTCAGGGCAGTGAAGTAAGGAGCTACGAGGAGTTGTTCGACCTAGTACTGAAGGAACACCTGCTCGAGAAATGTTTCCCTGAACTGCGGCAACACCTAGTGGATAGCAAGCTGACCAGTCCCCGGAAGCTTGCTGAGGAGGCGGACATTTGGGCTAGTACCCGGGTGTCCACAAGGGGGACTGGAGGGGATACTCAAAAGGCCGGACAGGGCGCCCCCCAGAAGAAAGAGGGAGGGGAAAAGAAAAAGGAGTTCTCCAAAGGCCCCCAAAATAACTTCCAAGGGAAGGGAACAGGATTCACCCCTAAGGCTAACCCGCCCAGAAACCCTAATCCTGGCCAGAGTCAGCAGCCAAGGGTTGTCCATTGCTACGAGTGCGGTGGCGTTGGACACTATAAAGGAGATCCGAAGTGCCTGAAACGACCACCCCCTCCCACTGGAGGAAAGACCCCCGGAGTAGCTAGTGTAGTGCTCGGGGAGGAGATGCCCTTGACTAAGGGAAGGGAGTGGGCGGGTGTCACTTTAGTGTCCCTGGGAGAACGGGAGATGGTTCCTAAGATCCAGGTGCCCGCAAATACCGCAAAGTATGGGCAGTGGGTCACCATCAACGGCCAAAGAGGGGAGGCTCTGAGAGACACAGGAGCCAGTATGACTATGGTGCGTAGTCAACTGGTGTCTCCAGAGCAGGTAATTCCCGATGTACTCCACCCAGCCGCGATGGCTGACGGCAGAACAGGTCACTATCCAGTGGCCGAGGTTCCCTTTGAATGGGGGGGGGTTGCAGGTTCACTTCGAGTTGCCGTAAGCCCTGCCGTGCCAGTCGATTGTCTGCTGGGCAATGACATGGAGCACAACGCTTGGAAGGAGGTGGAATACCGGACTCACACCGAGATGCTGGGTACACCTGACTGGGCCTGTGTTAGCACAAGGTCCGCGACTACCCGAAGAGGGAGTTCATTTCGGCTGGAGCCTGGAACAAAGGCCCAGCCAGCTGCCAGTCAAGGGAAGAACCGAGGACAGGAGGAGCCTGCCTCGGCGTCTCCACCCCGTAGGACGGATAGGCCACCGGAGGTGGTGGACCAGGAGTCTGCGGAGGGGGACGTTACCAACCTGGAGGACCTACCCATCCCGGCCGAGTGGCACGTGGAGGGAGGCCCGTCCAGGGAGGAATTCTGCCAGGGCCAGAGGGAGTGCCCTACCCTTGAGGGGCTGAGGCGACAGGCCGAAGCCCAGGCAGCAGGGAACGTTGAAGGGAACTACAGTGTTTACTGGGAGGATGGCCTCCTCTACAGTGAACCCAAGGCACCCCTACATGGATCGTCACGAGCCTTGGTAGTTCCTCAACGTTATCGAGCCTTCCTTCTGGAGTTGGCTCACGAGATACCATTGGCAGGACACCTGGGGCAAGACAAGACCTTCGCCCGTCTTGTCCCCCACTTTTATTGGCCTCAGATGAAAGTGTCGTCCGATACCTACTGCCGGACATGTGTGTCTTGCCAAGCCAGTGGGAAAACAGGGGTGAAGCTGAAAGCTCCCCTGGAACCACTTCCTGTCGTTAGCACCCCCTTTGAAAGGGTGGGTATCGACATTGTGGGTCCATTAGATCCACCAACTACAGCTGGTCACAGGTTTATCCTGGTTCTGGTGGATCATGCCACACGGTACCCAGAGGCAATACCTCTGAGGACCATAACAGCACCTGTTGTGGCTAGGGCCCTGATGGGAATCTTCACCCGAGTGGGTTTTCCCAAGGAAGTTGTGTCCGACAGGGGGACCAACTTCATGTCAGCATATATGCGGGCAATGTGGAAGGAGTGTGGAGTGACCTACCGGTTCACAACTCCTTACCACCCCCAGACCAATGGTCTGGTGGAGAGGTTTAACAAAACCTTGAAAGGCATGATCAGAAGTCTGCCTGAAAGCCTGCGGAGGAAATGGGACGTCCTCTTACCCTGTTTACTTTTTTCCTACAGGGAAGTGCCACAGAAGGGAGTGGGCTTCAGCCCCTTCGAGCTTCTGTATGGGCACCCTGTACGTGGACCTCTCAACCTGGTGAGAGACGGATGGGAAAGAACTCCCAGAAAGCTCCCCCAGGATGTGGTGAGCTACATGCTGGCCTTCCGGAGCCAAATGGCTAAGTTGTGGAAGCAAGCTCCTGACAACTTGGAAGCCAGCCAAGCAGTGATGAAGGCGTGGTATGACCACAATGCTCACCCGGTGGAGTTGGAGCCTGGCCAGAAGGTGTGGGTGATCGAACCCGGAGAGCTTAGCGCCCTCCAGGATTGCTGGTCAGGACCCTTTGAGGTGTTGGAGAAGAAGGGTAAGGCTACCTACTTGGTGGACCTGAAGACCCCTCGTCAGCCCCTGCGGGTGCTGCATGCCAACCGCCTCAAACCCCACCACGAGAGGCCCGAAGTCATCTTGATGATGGTGACTGACGGAGGAGAGGACGTGGAAAGCGAGCCTCTCCCTGATCTGTTTGCGTCTCAAGAGAAGGATGGGTCGGTGGAGGGAGTGATTCTCTCCCCATCTCTAACTCCTGAACAGCAGGAGGACTGTCGCCAGGTCCTGGGGCAGTACTCCTCGTTGTTCTCCCTTGTCCCGGGTAGGACTCACCTGTGCGTCCATGACGTGGACACAGGAGACAGCCCACCTGTGAAGTCCAAGATCTACCGGATGTCAGACAAGGTGAAGGCCAGCATTCATAGTGAAGTCACTAAGATGCTGGAGCTAGGAGTGATCGAACCTTCTAGCAGCCCCTGGTCCAGTCCGGTGGTGTTAGTACCAAAAGCTGCACCACCGGGTGCCCAACCAGAACTGAGGTTCTGTGTGGACTATCGGGGACTGAATTCAGTGACCAAAACTGATGCTCATCCGATCCCTAGGGCGGATGAATTGATTGACCGGCTGGGAGCTGCCCAATATCTAAGTACCTTTGACCTTACTTCTGGGTACTGGCAGATCTCTTTGACTGATGGAGCAAGGGAAAGGTCAGCCTTCTCCACGCCCAATGGCCACTACCAGTTCTGTGTGATGCCCTTTGGGCTCAAGAACGCACCTGCCACGTTTCAGCGCCTGGTAAACCAGATCCTCACCGGAATGGAGAGTTTCTCTGCTGCTTATCTGGATGACATAGCCGTCTTCAGTAACAGCTGGGAGGATCACTTGCGTCACCTGCAAGCTGTTCTCCAGGCCCTGAGACAAGCTGGATTGACGATCAAGGCCAGCAAGTGCCAGATCGGGCAGGGGTCGGTAGTGTACCTTGGACACTTGGTGGGTAGGGGAGCGGTGCAACCCCTCCAGGCGAAGATCGAGGCCATCATGGCCTGGGAACCCCCCAAGACTCAGACTGAGGTCCGAGCATTTTTGGGCCTCACGGGATACTACCGTCGCTTCGTGAAGGGATACGGTACCATCGTAGCCCCCCTCACGGAGCTCACGTCCAAGAAACAACCTCGACGGGTAGTCTGGACGGAGGCTTGTCAGCAAGCCTTTGAGAGATTGAAGAAAGCCATGTGCGAGGCCCCGGTCTTAAGGGCCCCAGACTTTTCCAAGGAGTTCATTGTCCAGACAGATGCATCAGAACATGGCATTGGGGCAGTGTTATCGCAACTCAACGAAGAGGGTCTGGATCAACCCGTGGTCTTCCTATCCCGGAGACTACTTCCCAGGGAACAGAAGTGGAGTGCAATAGAGCGTGAAGCCTTTGCAGTGGTATGGGCTCTGAAGAAGTTGCGGCCATACCTGTTTGGCTCGCACTTCCTGGTTCAGACCGACCACAGACCCCTTCGTTGGCTGATGCAAATGAAGGGGGAGAATCCCAAGTTGTTGAGGTGGTCTATTTCCCTACAGGGAATGGACTTTCAGGTGGAACATCGGCCTGGAGTGGACCACGCCAATGCAGACGGTCTCTCAAGGTATTTCCGCCTTAGTGATGAGAACTCCCAAGGGGTTGGGTAGCTCTCCCCACTTTCAGCTGGGGGGGACGCGTGTTAGACCTGTCAGCCCTTTGGGTGGTCCCTCCTCATCATTATTTATTTTGTCCCACTTTTGACTCAAACCCTGTTTGAATTTTTCCTTTTTTGGGAACCACCAGACTTTTTAGTGTTGCTGCAGATTCAGGGAGCCATTTTAGCTACCCCTGAAACTTCTGTCTGAGGGCCTGGAGCACAAAATGGTGGCCACCTGTGACATCACCAGCATCCACTGGAACCTACTAGCACCTTCCAGAACATTCCAGAACCCTGTGACAGTTGGAGGCGGTTTAGAATGTTGGGAAGCTAAGACAGAGTGTTGGCAGTTGGAGCTGGCAGTTGGCACCTGACTGGTGAGGGGTGAGCAGCAAACTCGAAGGAGGAAGGAGTGAAGCAGCAGGGGTGGAAACTTGTGCCTGGAGTGGGGTCCATAAACCCACCCTTGATACTAGTCCCTACTGACAGAGCCCAGCCTAGAGCCCTGTGTGGGAAGAAGTCAGAAAAACCATCCTGAGGACCTGGACAGCAGGAACAGGCCTTAGAGACAAGAGAACAGCAAGATCCTGACCTGGAAGCTGGTTTCCCTGAAGTCCGACGTCGAGTAGCCTAAGACCTGGAGCCCGAGGTGGAGAAGCGGCGCTGACTGGAAAAGCAGACGTCGTACCCGGAGCCGCCAGAGGTCGAGAGAGGGCGCCGTCAGAGGTCGTGAGGAATACCAGAGGTCGAGGAGGAAGTCACCCGAGGTCGAGTGAGCGGCGTCATCGGAGGAGTGGAGTCCGCCCTCCGGAGTCGTCGGAGACCGAGGTGAAGGGTAACGGAGGTCGGGAGTGAGGATCGCACTCCGGAGTCGCCGGAACCTGTGAGAATCGTGCCGGAGGTTGGGAGTGGAGGTCGCACTCCGGAGTCGCCGGAAACCTGTGAGGAGCACCGGAGGTCGGGAGTGAGGATCGCACTCCGGAGCCGCCGGAAGTCGACATCGAGGCAAGGCCGGCCGACGTCATCGAAGCCGAGGTCGCCATCGGACCGGAGCCGCCCGAAGTCGACATCGAGTAAGACTGCCCGACGCCATCGAATCGGAGGTCGAGATCGAACCGAGGCCGCTGACATCGAGACCGGATCCGCCTGCCGGCGTCGTCAAAGAACTGACATTGTGCCGAGGCCGCCGACATCGAACCGGAACCGCCTCACGGCATCGATACGACTCCAGCGGCGTCGGAGCATCAGAAAAAGGGCAGTAAGTGGAGTAGAGGGCGCCTAAGGCCCTGTGGAGACCTGAGAGACTGCTCTAAGGGGCTAGGGAGGTGCTGGAACCAACCTGACTGTGCCAGGGGTGAACTGGGACTAATCTAGAGAAGTTGTGTGGAGAGAGAGAGCCAGGTCTCTGGTATTTTCCCCCTTTATCTACCTCAGTTTAGGCCTCAGCCTTGACCAAGCCAGGGAGTAGACACCCCCAAGCCTTCCACATCCCCACAAGCTGTGCCTGGGCCAAATCAGCCCTTAGGAATTCAAAAGTGATCTGAATCCATGAGTGTCACTGTCAGCTTTTAAGTATTTATTAGGGGCACTGTATTTATTGTATTTAACCTATTTATTGTTCCACTGTATTTATTGGTCCACAGTATTTATTGATGCACAATATTTATTGGTTACAGTATTTATTGCCCCAGAATATTTAATTGCCTGTCTGTATTGCACTTTTATTTATGCCTTCAGTATTTATGATCACCCCTATTTATTGAATCATTAAGCCAGTATTTATTTGTCCTGCACTTTCTAAAAAGTTTGTATATTGTGATTGTTATTTATTTTCTCCAATCAGCAACTAAGAGAAAAAGCAGATAAAGAAAGTTATTTTCATAATTTTTACGGTGTAGAGTCGTTTTTGGAACGGATGCACGCATGGTTATTGTTTGGGTATGTTGTATGCTTAGCACGGAGCCTGATTCCTGACCACTCGAGCCAAGCTACCACAGTGTGTCCGGAAGACCACCACCACCCCTTCTAGTGTGGGAGTGGGTTTCCAACACAAATGAAACAATTGATGGACGGAATGCTTGACAATGCAAACATTCATCTCCAGTCACAAGGATCTGGGCTAAATCCATAATTCTTTTGCTCACCTCACCACCCCAGTTTGGACCCAGCCATTTGCAAATCAGTCTTGACCGTGCTCCTTGTGGGAGCAGTCCTGCCGGAACTGCCAAGCCAGGTCCTACCTGGACCGGAAACAAGCATTCTGGGACCAGTTACAGGGCATCACCCTTCATCACCCAGGCGAGCTTGAATCCAGTGGTTTGGTGAACACGGGACACATGTCTGAGCATACCCTTCCCACCCCAAGTGGGACGGGTATGCCCAGACGTGGGTCCCGTGCTCTCCATGCCACTGCAGTCAAGCTTTCCTGGCTGATGAGGGGTGAAACCCCGAAACCGGTCCAAGGATGCTTGTTTCCAGTCCAGGGAGGACCTGGCCTGGCAGTGCGGGCTGGACTGTTCCCACTGGTTGCAGGGTCAATACTGATTTGCATATGGGTGGGTTCAAACTGGAATGGCATGGTGAGCAACAAAACTATGAATTTAGGCCCAGATCTCTTGACTGGGGTGAATGTATGACATTGTTCTGCATTGTGTCCATCAAGTTTTCTTTTTGCATTTGTCACTCTGAGTGAGACAGGTATGCCCAGACATGGGTCCCGTGCTCTCCATGCCACTGGAGTCAAGCTATCCTGGCTGATGAGAGGTAAAACCCCGAAACCAGACCTAGGATGCTTGTTTCCCATCCAGGGAGGACCTGTCCTGGCTGTTCGGGCTGAACTGTTACCTTTGGGCGCAGGGTCAAGAAGACTGATTTGCATATGGCTGGGTTCAAACTGGAATTGCATAGTGAGCAAAAAAACAATGGATTTAGGCCTCGATCTCTGTAATGGGGTGAATGTATGACATTGTTCTCCAATCTGTCCATCAATTGTTCTTTTTGCATTTGTCACCCTGAGTGGGACGGGTATGCACAGACGTGGGTCCTGTGCTCCCCATGCCACCGGAGTCAAGCTATCCTAGCTGATGAGGGGTGAAACCCCGAAACCGGTCCTAGGATGTTTGTGTCCAGTCCAGGGAGGACCTGGCCTGGCAGTTTGGCTGGACTGTTCCCATTGCGCGCAGGGTCAAGACTGATTTGCATATGGCTGGGTTCAAGCTGGAATGGACCAGTGCGCAAAAAAACAATGGATTTAGGCCCAGATCTCCATACTGGGGTGAATGCATGACATTGTTCTGCATTCTGTCCATCAATTGCTCTTTTTGCATTTGTCACCCCGAGTCGGATGGGAATGCCCAGACATGAGTTCCGTGCTCTCCATGCCACTGGAGTCAAGCTATCCTGGCTGATTAGGGGTAAAACCCCAAAACCGGTCCTAGGATGCTTGTTTCCATTCCAGGGAGGACCTGGCCTGGCAGTTTGGGGTGGACTGTTTCCACTAAATGCAGGGCATATGGCTGGGTTCAAACTGGAATAGCATGGTGAGTAGAAAACAATGGATTTAGGCCAAGATCGCTGTACTGTGGTGAATGTATGATACTTGTTAGACCTGGCAAAATTGGAATGGGTCTTCCTTCCATTTTTTGCCTTTACCTCCTGTGTTTTTCTGTGCGTTGTACTCCATTTTTGCTGGTCTAGATGCTATGGGCACTTTGCCACTGCTGTTCAATGCCAAAGTACAAGTGCTCCCATTGTCAATTATTGTTATGGATTAGTGATTCCATTATTGGCTTATTTGATTTACTTGTCAGACCCTGGTACAGTGCACTATGCGTGCCCAGGACCTGTAAATCAAATGCTGCTGGTGGACTTGCAGCACTGATTGTGCCACCCACAGAAGCAGTTTGCAAAATTTGACTCAGACCTGCCATTGCAGAGCCTGTGTGCAGTCTGGGACTGCCATGTCGACTTGGCAAGTACACTACTTGCCAGTCCTTAAACCTTCCATTTTCAACATATTAGTCACCCCTAAGGTAGTTCCAAAGCACTCCTGTGGGCAGGGTGCATTGTATGTGAAAAGTAGGACATGCCCTGATGTGTGTGGCGTGTCCTGATAGTGAAATACAACACATTTTGTTTTTTCACTATTGCAAGGCGCTCTGTTCCCATAGGACAGAAAGGGGAGTTTGTTTATAACATCTTATAAACATAACTGACCCTGGGAACAAGATAGGAAAATTAAGTTTAGTATGCCTGATCTCAGAAAATTAAAATGCATCTTTTAGTGAGCATGAATTGTACATTCTGTGTTTGAAAATACACTTTTAGAAAGTAGGTATTTTCTTGCCTAACCATCCAGAGTGACTCTGCTAGGTTTGTGTATTGCATGCCTGGCTTTTGGATGACAGGGGCTCGAGAAGGGCAGCGGCTCCAGAAGTCTGATGAGTTAGGGCTGGCCTGGTCTGCATTTGGAGTGGTGGGAAGAGTAAGTAGCACCTTCACCTGAATAGGGCTGTGGCTGCCTTCCACAATGATGGCTCCGCCCCCCTGTGGTGTGTCTGGAGCCAGGGCTCACACTGGCAAAGGAGGTTGTTGTGTACCTGCAAAGTGCCCCAGAGAACTGGTTTTGGCTGGGTACAGACACTCTCTGCTTAAGAGAACAACGTTTTTTGGTATATAAAAAGAGGGGCCCAGACCCCAGACTTTTAGATCACTTTTGGGAAATCAAGAGGAAACCTTTGCCAAGGAGAAGAGCTGGATAAGCTGAGGAGGAATACTGCCCCTGTGCTTTTTGCTGTCTGGGGTTGGCCTGCAGTGTCTGCTTGCTGCCAAGGAAAGGAGAAAAAGGACTTAGCTGTTTGCTTTGTCACCTGCTTGAAGAAAAGATATCCAAGGGCTTGAAACGGAGCTTGCCTCCTGTCCTGAAGTCTCAGGGCCACAAAGACTTCACCACCAGCTCCTCTGAATTTCCTTGATGGGAATTCCAACCTGCAAAGAGGTGCCTGCTGCTGTTTAGGACCTTTGTCGCTGGGAGATGGAAAATCGATGCAACATCGAAAAAGGGTGTCGCATCCGCACCTGTTTTCGACGAATCGCCGAAGAAACCGTCTCAGCGCCTGTCGCAGCTCGAGAAATTGCCGCATGACACATGGGAGCAATGATCTCCGAAGTCGGAGATCATCGCACTGATCCCGAAGCAAGCCTGCTGTGTGGCTGACGAAGCCACGCATTGTACGGGATGGACGCATCGCATCGAGGCGCCAAGACTGTCGCATCATTGGGGGACGCAGTAAGAAACAATCACCTCCTCTGCGTTAGGGAGCCCATGCATCACCTCCTCTGTGCTGCAGCAAGAAACCTCCACATCACCTCCCCCAAAGCAAGGAATGGACGGATCACCTGCCCTGCGTGTAAGGAACCGACATACCTTCCCTGCAGCCATTTTGTTTGTTTTATGTCACGCATCCCAGGTACTTTGTGAGAAAAGTGTCGCATTTACAACTTGCATTGAACTGAACTATTTCTACCATTTGAAAGCCTTATTTTTAATACTGTATTGTGGATTTTTGTTGTTTGGTCTTGTTTTGGTTTAGATAAAGATTACTTATTTTTCTAAACTAGTGTGGTGTCCATTTGTAGTGTTTTCACTGTGCTACTGTATGTGTTCACAAATGCTTTACACACTGCCTCTGAGAGAAGCCTGTCTGCTTGTGCCAGGCTACCAAGAGGTTGAGCAGGGGGTATTTTAGGAGTGTATCCTCCTTATCCTGACTAGAAGCAAGGGTCCCTATTTGGACAAAAGTACCTAATTGTGCCAACTAGAGACCCCCATTTCTAATAATATTGTTCTGCATTCTGTCCCACAAATGGTCTTTTTGCATTTGTCACCCTGAGTGGGTCGGGTATGCCCAGACGAGGGTCTCGTGCTCTCCATGCCACTGGCTGATGAAGGGTGAAACCCCGAAACCGGTCCTAGGCTGCTTGTTTACAGTCCAGGGAGGACCTGGCCTGGCAGTTCAGGCTGAACTGTTCCCATTGGGTGCAGGATCAAGACTGATTTGCATATGCCTGGGTTCAAACTAGAATGGCATGGTGAGCAAAAAAACAATCGATTTAGCCCCAGATCTCTGTACTAGGGTGAATGTATGACATTGTTCTGCATTCTGTCCATCAATTGTTCTTTTTGCTTTTGAACAGTTTAAGATGGCACAATATAGTAGTCACTTGCCAAATTTCCTTTTAGAACCTCAGCTCTGCCCCTCGCTGACATCACTGCCACAGTCTTTCTCACAAAACGTTCAAAGAGCAGACCCCTCCTGAGTTATCTCCAGTTGTCTGGACTTCCTTCTTTGTTCAGAGGGCTATATCGAGCTCTGGGACAGTGTGACAGATTATTATGAGATGTAGAATTTCTTCCCCACCCATTCTTCCTCAGCGGCTTAGGCAAGCACTGCTAATTACTTCTTTGTGTGTGGATGCCTTTTTCCCCCTGCTGGGGGCAGATTAACTAACTTGACCCAGCAAGGCGACAAATGGCCAGGGCTCTGAATCTGAGCTGAGCCACAGAAAGATGAAAATTCTGTAAAAACCAGACGATGTATGTATATATTTCTGCTTGAGATTTGCATATTTGAACTGCGAGCCCACTTTCATCCCATTTTGGTATCTTGATGGTCTTTGTAGGCCAAAGGGAAGCAAATTTGCACTTGAAGGCTGATTTCCCCATGTGCAAATTAAAATGTCACTGCAGATAAAACAGTAAACCATACTGACTTTATATGAGTGCCCACTAGTAAAAAAATATATATTTTTAACTTTTTTCACAAATATATTAAGGCCTACCCCAATTCAAAATATAACCCCGCACAGTTCCCTCTGTGGCAAGCTACCTGTGCACAAATACGGGTCTACTTACAATGGTAGTCTCACATGAGCAGCCCTCACATGTGCACATGCATGTGTATATGTATTTACATGTAATCAGCCACGTGCCCCTTAGCCTAGCTGCATTGCAGTGGCCTTATCTTAAAAGGCAGCCGCTTTTGGAACACATGTGTAGTTCATTAACCATGTGATTACCATGGGTTAGACACAAGTAGTGAGACTCACCTACAGTCAGAAGTCCGAAACCGGGTGATCATACAAGCAAATCTGAGTGTACTAAATGGAAAAAACACATTTTACAACATTCAGACTCCTTTGCAACATTACATTTCCCTTCCAGCCAATCCCTAATTAAATCTGTTTTAGCCTACCTCCATTTTAACAACATAAAAGGAGACACACTGGTGGCAAAACAATTCACCACATCTACATCACATGTCAAAACAGATTGTATCCCTTCCTTCTCCACACGCTTTACTCTCTCAACTGCAGCATAAGCTTGTGGGCTATACAGTGCCACAGTATAATGTTTTATATAAGGCAACAATGTCTCAACCGGAATTCACGTAAAAAGTCAAGTACAATATATGACAGATTAATGTCAAGTGCACAGAGAAGGGAGACCACAAGTATTTACGGAAGGACCAAGGCATTGGTCAGTATATTAGGAGGGAACAGTAGTTGTATCAGCAGTACATTGCATAAAAGACATTACCCTACCCACTACATTACATTTACAATATTTAAATGTTAAACCAAAGTACACTGTGCACAATGGTGCTCATGGAGAAGTGAATGGCGCAGGGTGAAAAGTGTAAATAGTGAGAAAACAGCAAGCAACGGCGCAAAAGATAATCAAGTGGTTACAAAAACAGTAGATTTGACTTTACAAGGTTTTCGTCAAGATGACACCTAGATGTAATGTAGTGCTGATACAACTACTGTTCCCTCCAAATATACTGACCAATGCCTTGGTCCTTCCAGAAATACATTTGGTCTCCCTTCTCTGTACACTTGCCATTGATCTGTCATATATTGTACTTGTTGTTTTACATGAATTCAGATTGAGACATTGTTGCCTTATATACTGTATTTACCCGGTTTCAGCTGGACAATCGGGCTTTCCTTCTGTTGTTTTCTTTTTGTTACAGTATAAAGTTTAACACCATTATCTTTAAAAATTGTGTCCATCCTTTTGGAAATTAACTGCATACAGTTGTCAGTGATAAGCTCAGAAGGACAACCTTCCAATGCAAAAAGCCTGCTAAAAATTTCTATAGCAACATTCATACTCATGTCCTCCACAATTTCATAATGCATCCATTTAGAGAAATAATTTTGTAACTACTATTAAATACTTCATATGTCTAGGCAATTGCAACAACGGTCACACCAAGTGTAAAGGAAATTTGTGCAAAGGTCTTTCTGGAAAAGGAACTAGTTGGAGAGGAGTTTCTCTTAACTTTCAGTGTTTATTTGACAACAGGCAGCACTCACAGGTTTTAGTAGATGTAACTCCCAATTACTGTAATGTGACAAATCTCTGCCTTGACCCAACCACTGGTACAATTATCAAACACACTAAAAACATTCAATTTTCCACTCGTAAATCCAAAAGCATATTGTAAAGAAAATCCCCATTTCACCTGAACATGTGAGCGACTGCCACCTATCTTGCACATACTCCTTAACTTTGGACATATTGAAATCGTGCACACTGTTTTCATTCTATTCTTCTTCAGAAATACTTCCTTGACAACGTTCGAAGAAATCTGACAAGGCCACCACACATACATTCTCTGAATCACCTTCTTTATCAAAATGTTCATCTATTTGTAATCTAGATAGACAATCAACATAAACATTTATACTTCCAGCAATGTACTGTACATCAAAATGAAATTCTTGAAGTATGGAAAAACGCTGTATTAACCTGGAGGAGGTTGAATTAATACCTTTCACTCCCAACAAGTACAACAAGGGTTTATGATCCCTACACGTATGTCCTAAATTTATCAACACCCCATGTATGTTAATGCTTCTTTTTCGATTGTATTGTATCTTTGTTCCACATCACTCAAAGCTCTAAAAGTAAAAGCATTAACATTTTCATATTGGCCATCCCTCTGATGTAATGCCGCTCCAATTTCAATAGCACTGGCATCCATAGTATTGACACACTGATAACCAGAAATTAAAGGGCCTTATTTACAAAGAATTAAAGCAGTGCGGGGCCACAAGCCATTTGGCTGTGCCGCTCTGCGTTAATTCTGGAGCACAGTGATGCGTGATATCTACACCAATATGACGGATCACTTTGCTCTCCCCTGCTCTGGCACACAATTAGCTGCCATGCGGCGACGCAGGCACCCTTGCTCCATGGTGCAAGGATGCCTGCATCATGGGGATGATTGTTTATTTGCAGGGGAGTTCCTTCCTGCACATAACAATCTGAAATGGCATTTTGAAACTTCTATGTGTGCTGCATTAGCCCACATAAAAGTTGCAAAACGTCACTTTTTTAACGAGAAGGGACAGCTTCCTGCACATAAACAATCACAAGAAGTGACTTTCTCATTCTATTTGTGCTGCAGAAGGCAGCACGCATAGAAAGAGGAAAGAAACAAGGAGAAATTAATATATTTCTCCTTGTTGCGCCTCCCTAGGGTAGCCTTCAGACTCATTTCTAGGTTTACGATTTCTCGTAAATCTGGAAATGTGTCAGGTTCCATGGGTGTTGTTTGGGAACACCCACAGCAACACCCATGGAACACCCCTTTCACGCAAAGTGCTGTGTGTAAAGGGGCCATATTTACAAGGACAGAAAAAGCCACACAGGGTGGCTTTTCCTGTCATTGTAAATATCGGGCAACAAAATGCGCCACCAGTGCGTCACAAAAAGTGATGCACCAGCGGCGCAATGGGCTTGTAAATAGGCTCCAAAGTCTTTAAAGCAGGAACATTAGATGAAATGTCTCTAATACAAACACTCCTTCTCCCATCTCAGACCACTCAAATATTTTATTTCTACCTCAACATTGTTTGTGGCTCTATAACTGCAGCATAAACTCAATAAAATGAGAGTAATACTCCCACAGCCCCACAAATGATTTAACAGGTCTATGTTTGTACAAAATCAATCAATCAAACGGATTTGTGAAGCGCACTACTCACCTGTGAGGGTCTCAAGGCTAAAAGGAGCAACCCTTGACATTTTGATGATTCTTAGGTTTAATGCCATCAACTGTAAATCTATGACCCAGGTAATCTACTGAATCAGTTAGAAATGTATACTTGTCTTTCAAGCTTGGTATGCTTGATCCTCAAGAATTTGAAGAAATCTTTTCAAAAATAGAATTATGTTCTACAACATTGTTAGCAAAAATAAAGGGCCTTATAATGAGTAGGTGGTCCTGGAACTGCCATTATCCCGGTGGCGGTCCGATCGCCACCACCCCGGCAGTCTGACTGCGGTATGACGCTGACTGACACAAAACTGCTGCCCACACCGGGATTCAGAATCTTACGGTGGTGGTGGTGTAGAAAGGGGCAGAAAATGGTGGCAATGCCCATACCGGCACCACTGAGCAGATTACGACTTGCATTTCTACCGTCCATTTCTCAGCGGGGGCCCGGCCATGAAAAGGGTGTCAGAAATGCGGCTAAGGGGCCCCCGAGAGAATCAGCCCATGGGGGTGCATGCAGGGGGGACTTGTTGTGCCCCCTAGAATTGTACCTTTGCGCATGCACTGTGTGGCATGCACAACATGGTGCATGCCACAAAGTGCACAAACGTGCTGCAGGCACTGTCACAGCGGCGGTATGCTGTTTAGGCTCTCCTATGAACCTAACATACCTGCCGCCATGACACCGCCACCACACAGCCGCCCACCCTGGATTCGACTCTTAATCCAGCAGGTGGGTTCACTATGGGCTCTGCGGTCTTCCTGATGGCCACCACAGTGGTGGTCCTACAGGTAGACCGCCAAACTCGTAATATAGCCCTAAGTATATTGTCCACGGGATTCTGTACCACAGGCATGTCTTTAAATAAATTACACATACATTTCTGAAAAACACTTGCTGCTGAGAAAAATCAATAGTTCATGTAAAGTATTCATATACCCTACAGGACTAATAAATGTAGTGAGCAATTGAGACTTTTTCTAAAGTATCTTAGTGATATGCTGATTTCACATCAATAGTGCTAAAGCACTTAGCCCCACAAATAAGGATCTAGAGTTCTTGAACTTTAGTCAGAGGGTAACAATTTAGCAAAATAATTATGTTTAAATATCTCAAATCCGCACATAAACAAATTTTTTCTCCTTTCTTTTTTCCTATAACTACTGCACAAACCCATTCGTAAGTACTTACAGGCTCTATAATGTTGTCTTCATGCAACTTCTTCGAATGTTTTCAAACTATTTTCTCTAAAATGTTGACAAACATCACACACCTTATTCATAACTTCCTCACTATAACCCCCTTCGAAATTCTTCTCGTTATCAAGATTGGAAACATTTTCCAGCGCACATGAACCATCCCTCCAAATTTTAATACATATCCCTGTTAATTGAGGAAATTAATTACACCAAGCACACTCATTTTTAAAAATACCAATGTTTTTAAGATTCTAAACTTTACCATCACTCAACTTAACAGCATTGCGTAACACCCTTATGACTTTTAATGGTCCAGGGAATTGAATCTCACCCTTCCTTATTACTTTAGAGGGCTATTTAACCTTAACCCACATATCTTCTTTTACCAATATTTTCCAAGTATTTCTTCTTAAATCAGATTGCGTCTTATACTTCAAATGGGTATCAACAATCCTCCTTTTTACATTTTTCATAAAAATATCCTTAGAAGACATTTGAACTAACCATTCAGGGTTACCTTCGGTTCTTGTTTCCCTTCCTTTCATAACCTTGTAAGAAATTACACCCAACGTATTATGAATGGATGTCATTTACATCCATACAATCTTCAAGATATGTTCTTCCCGATCTTTCATAATCATGACAGCTAACTGTACAGCATTTTAAACACTCTATTGAACAGTTCTATCATTCCATTACCACTGGGATTGTGGAGAGAAGTGGTCGGGTATGTAATTCCCAGTCTCTCAAAGTAATCCTTTGATTTACCAAAAGTGAATTGAACACAATTATCACTTATGATTTGAACAGGTAAGCCTTTGTCCATGAAAATGGAAGTGTAACACAGCGTCAGTATCAACCTTGTCAACCATACTGACCGCTTGCCACCTGGAAAAAAAGATTACAGTTCTCTTTTCTACCAACCAGTCTCATTATGTCAATAGCATTGTCAGAATTGGCACATGCAATACAATTCCCCACCATTCTTTCCACAACCAGGTCAAAGCCCAGCCACCAATACCATCTTTCAACACACTGTTAGGTTCTCAGAATGCCTCCATAACCTTCATAACACAATTTCACCACTATATTTTTCAAAGCATCCTGTGGTGAAACTTTGTCTCCTCTCTTTACCACTCCACTTAACACCGATAATTCATGCCTGATTTCCCAAAGATTTTTTAATTCACGGGTAAGTTCAGATTTTTTAGGCCAACCACGTTCAATAAAACCAATAAGCTTCTGTAATGTCATATCCTCCAAATATTTCTTTCTCCATACAATCTCATCCATCAACGGCACACCATGATCATGAACAAAAGCAACTTGATAATTTTCCCATTCACTCTTGCTACATTCAAGAATGTCCAGAAGCATTCTAGATAAGTAATTGGCTATAACATTACTCCTTCCTGGTACATATTCAATCTTGTAAATGAAATCCTGTAACCTTATTGGCATTCTCGCTGTTTTAACAAGAAGCCCTGACCATGCCATCAGTCATTAATAATTTAACTAAAGGTTTATGGCCACTTCTGACAGTACATGGTTTCCCCCCCACAAAGGACCTAAAATGTTCTAGCGCCCAAACAGAGGCAAGGGTTTTCTTTACAATAGCAAAAAACTTTTCTTCAATGGTTGACAATGCTCGGGGAGGAAATGCGATAATTACTTCCTTACCCAACTCATCAATTTGTTTAAAACTACCTCCTAACCCTAGGATACTAATGATCCAGCAGAATTTAAAAAATCATATTTCACAACACATTTATACACAGAAAACATGAAAGGCTGAAATTACATGTTGCACACAATAGACACAGTGACAGACAGAGAAGAGAGTAGTAGGAGGCACTGTAAAAGCGTGCTTTAAGACGCGGGATGAAGAAAACAAATTGATATGGTAACACAAATACCCAGTTGAGATAATATATTCTGAATACAAATGATCCTTATGACGTATATCGATGAGAACATTGATGCCATGTGATGTGATGTTTATGTAATAATATTGTGTGAAATTCATATACTCTTCAATTTGAATTCATTTAATTTCATTATATTTGAAGTAAAGTCAGAGCTTATTTCATTTAAACATGCAATGCTAACATAAAGGTGAACACAAAATGTTTTTCTATTGCTGACCTTTCCCCTGATTTAAAACAATTGATTCTTCTTTGCAAGTAAAATGTTGCATATTGTGTTCTGTACACTTCTATACTCTGACATTCTTCAATGGTTTTTACAATGTTCACAGTGAAATATTCCTGTGGGTATAGAATTTCCGCTACGGTTAAAATTGTAACTTTGTATTTCTTCTCTACCAATTTTAGGCCTTTGAGAAACATACCATTTTCTTATTTAGCTTTTCTTCACAGTCATTCACATAAAAAAAATGAATACCTGGATTAAAAAATATTGTTGACTGGACTCTTCATTAGAAAACCCCTCCTCTACACATTTAACCTAAAGGTTTTTCTTCTTGCAAACCTTTGCAAAGTGCCCCATTAGGCCAAAAGAAGTACGTTTCTGCTTAACAGTAGGGCAGTTGAAATTGAAAACTAGGTGTGATTCACTATTGCAATGGTAACATCTCAGCATTTCCTTGGATGACTCTATTTTTGGTATTATTTTTCTTTGGCGCGAAGGCTGGATAACTCCTTCTCCCTTATAATGGCTGAAATATCTTCAAGGTCACCATCCCCATTAACCCACAATCTCTCCCGAATAGCAGGATTCCGAGCAGGCATAACCACTTGGTTCCTGATTAACTGTTCTTGCAAACCCTCAAACATACAGACAAGAGCTAACTTCCTAAATGTAGCTACATATTCATCGATACTTTAAAAAAAAAAAAATTATTGAATTTTACGAAGATTGCAACAAGCAAACAAGGTAGCATGAGTTCGAGCCAGTACATTCGCATTAAACCTTTCCTTTGTACATGAATAGCATGAGGCATTGATTCCCAAACCTTTACATAATAATGTGTGGACAATTAAAAAAAAACGACATAACATCTGGCAAACACCATACTGCTCCCAGAATAAAAATGAGGCACTCATATAATGCAAGACAATATGAGATTTAGTCAGACATTGTACATTGGTTACATAGCATTACATCATCCGGGCTAGGTCATGAAGATTACACTAACACAAATAATAGTTAGCCTGAGATGCCACCATTGCCTACAGTAACTCCATCTACGGCACTTTGTGTTGCATCCCCAGTTCGATATTCATCGATACTTTCGTTCAATTCTTGTTTCCTCTGAAAAAAAGTATATCTAATAATACCTATGCAAACATTAGGTGCAAAATATATATCGAACTATTCAATCGCCTTATCAAAAACATTGACATCCCCGCCCCCTCGAGTTTTTTGGCATCTGTTCATACACTTATAATTCTGCTGGTCTGACAGAGTGTAAAAAGATTCTCCTCTTCTGCTTCAGAGATATTCTACCTTCCTCATCGATGGTATCCAAATAATTTAGAAAGCATGATTTCTATTCAGAACACTTCATACAGGTTCACCCCCAGAAGGCCTCAACACCTGAGGAGGGGATATCCTAAAAGTCTAAGAACTCATGACTGTAGAAAGTAAGTGAATCCAAGGTATACAGTAGAGCAATGTGTATTCTTCATCCTGGAGGGACTAGTTCACTGAACCAACTACCAGAAGAATTTATCAAAATAAAAAACTAATTGCAGAATCCATTAGTTAATTACCTACTAAAGGGCTCCAGAAGAAAGCAACAACAGTAATTTATTCAGTGAGCAGTGCCAAGGAACGCAAAGTAATTCTCACCAAAATAGCTATGTAATCATTGGTACACTTATGTCTGCCTGATCCAATATGGCGCCCTGTAGGGCATGCTGCATGGCTAGCAAAGTAGGTGTGCAAGGTGATGTCACGGTGGGAGCGTGTCAAGAGATGTCATGCCATAATCGTCCCAACTGCTGAGGTGAGAAAAGAACGGGGAATGCGCTGACAGAGCTGCATGAGGGGAACGGAGCTCAATGTCCACATCACCCACTCACATGGAGAACGCCTCAAGACAGAAGAATTTGAACAATGCTCACAACCATTCCTCCCTGCATGTTAAAGCGTGGTGCCCCTAGCCCACTAAATGATAAGATCTGTAGAGATCCCACTGCCGAAACTACTTACAAGGCTGTACTGTAATCAAAAGGGAGAAGCAGTAACACAGAAAGCAATAGTACTTCTCATTGGTCCAATAAAATAGCCTTTATTAACACAAGAGGTCTGATGGTGTTCCAGAAGTCGTTGCCAAAAGTTTTAAGTAAACTTCCACACCAGAATCTTCTTTAAGCTCTATTGAAGCACTGGAACACCAAGAATGCACAAGGCAGTAATGGCCACAGTCTGATTCTCCTCTTCTTGTCCTTCTCTCTCTGACTGCCAACTCCTGCAAGGCTCCACAATCTAGAACCCTTGGAAGTTGCCGAGCAGAAGGATACACATTAAAGAATACAGAACACTATGCACAAAACAAGCATAACTTATTACAAGACCATTAGAATACATAACACAGAGGAGTTAACTTTATTGTTACCTCCTTGACCCAGCACTTCAATCCAATACAAGTAACAAGTAACCAACACCAGACGCTCAATAGACATACATTGTAGATATATGCCACTGTTGATGTCGATGTCAGCTACTCTGACCAAAAAGGCACAAGTTAATTCACTAAAACTCAGTATCCCAGAAAGATGCCACTGTTCCACATAACTATGAGGATAATCTTGGTATCACCATTTGTCAAGATAGAGAAAACATTAATAAAATCTACAGTTTCACCAAATGAAAGACTGCAAAAACCCTTCAGTTTATTCTGTTACTGAATTGTGATACACAAATGGCGACACATTGCATAATATCTTAATGTGACTATGCATCCAGCTCACTAGCTTGCTTACTGTATGCGGCCAACGTAATCGATGACACACTGTTGTAATGAAGCAATGCGCGTATTGATTGGAATGTCAGCAACACCTCCCCGCACACCTCCTAGAACGTCCGCAACAGCACAGAATGGTACTGCATCCTCGTAGGCTATTATCAAAAACTATGCCCTCCATCTACGCAGGCCCCAGAAGTGACAGTAATAAATCTCTACAAAGTGACTTGGCGGGCTCCTCGGGTTATGTCTGCACCAGCTTGTCCCCAAACATGTAGCGGTTATTTAGACCATTCAAGACCGCTCATCAAAACATGGATGAGGTAAGTATTCTTTAATGATAAGTTATGCAGTAAATTGCAAAAGCCCGCCGATCTGTGTCCTGCCACAGTGAGTCCAACCAACCAACTGTCCAACTTCCAAAGTCTGAACACTGGCACAGCTACAGGCCCATAGCATGAAGAAAACAGAGCAAACATTCTATTAAGCATACAATCAAATGAAACAATGCATAGTATGTCTTGGTTGGCAGTGCATCCATTCCATATCTGTCCCTTCTGACACCGATATCCACTCCATGTCTGTTACTAGTAATGATTGCATGTGCTCCATGTCTGTGTCTTGGCCCAACCATATCCATACCATGGGACAACAGTATCTATCCCATGTCTGTATCTTGGGACGACAATATCCACTCCACACCTACTCTTGTGACACTGGTCTGCACTAAATATCTGTCTTGTTTGACACTGTATCCATGCCATGTCTGTCTCTTGTGACACCAGTATTCACTCTATGCTTTTTGTCAAGTTTCAGCCTATAGAAAAAAAACACTTTACAAATTCACGCTCGCTTGAGGTTGTGCTCTTGTAGTAGGTAAACACCAGCAATCAATTAAATATATCGACCTCCCTCACCTTTAGTTCTCTGCTCCAGCCAAGGTCTCCACTTCGACTGAGAAGTTCAAAGCTAAGCTTCTACACAATGGAAACATTCTAGTTCCAATACATCACCAGTATGTAAGATTACAACTTTCTTTTGTCTGTGACAACTTCTGTATGCATTACATGCCTGCTCCTCTCACATCACTGCCCACACTTTGACTCTCTCCTATGAGCTCAGTGTCTACACTCAGGTTCTATATTTTGGCATCAGTACCGATATTCTGCCTTTCTCTTCTGTCTTAAGTGCCTACACTCTGCTTCCCTTTTTTATATCAGTGTCCATGCTCTGCCTATCACTTTGGACATAATTGTTCACATTCTGCTTGTCTCTTCCAGTGTAAACATCCTGACAATCTTGAGCTTGCCTCTGTCTTGTTATGCACAGCATCATCCTCTGCCCTCTGTACCCAGATACCCACCCTTACTCCTGTACCCTGCAGTTTTCTGTTACCCATACCCCTCAGACCACATGTGCCCCTAAACCTTAAAGGTCCTTGTGCCCCAATACTCCACCCTCCCCTGTGCTCTCAATCTCTGCAATGACATGTGCTCTCATGCTTTGCACTTCCAAATCCTGCATTCCCCTGCACTCTCCTGTGTTCCTAACCCCAGTGATTTCCTGTGTTCTTATAGCTTGCTGTCTCATGTGTTCCCCTGTCCTGCATTCTCATGTGTTCCCAAGCCCTCCCTGTGTCCAATACCCTGCCTTACCTGTGTCTCAGTGCCTTGCACTCCCATGTTCCCCTGCCCTGTAGTCCCATGTGTTCCCATGTTCTGCGGTCCCTTATGTTTCCATACCCTGCAGACCCTGTGTTCCCCATATGTTGCAGCCATGTGTGTCCCCTTATTCTGCTGGCAGTCCCCTTTCTCAACTCTGGAGCTCCATGTTGACCCATGCCATTCCACTGCTCTCATCACAAGCATGACCTGGGGGCAGCATAGAAAAAGCTACTCTCTGATAATGGGTTTAGCCAGGAATACCTACTTGGGCATTACTTACCCAAAGGTGGCTGGCTTGTACTGAGGGCGGGCACAAAAAAAAGTTAACAATAAAATTAGACTTATCTTTTATCTTGCCGTGCGACTTCCTCCTCCCTATGGTGTCTTCTCTCCTCATGGAAGCTCCTGTTGCAGCAAACTGCACCACACAATCCTGGCACTGCTTTCACAACATGAAAGCAGCACCAGGAATGGATAGAGCAGGCTTTCTCAGCACTCCTAATAGCACGGGAGCCCTGTGCTTTCTCTAACCCAGCTGTCTAAGACAGTTGGATTATAGAACTTTAAAATGTGCATGTCTGGCTGGCCTGCCCAAGATGGCCGCCTAAAGAGACATGCGTATTTTAATGTACAGAGCTCCTTGCTGCTGCCACTTGGCATCAATGGCCCGCTCTGACTCTTAGTTCAAGACAGGTTGCTGAAAAATGAAACAGTAATAAATTAACTTTAATATTGTTTTATTTTTCACAGTGGCGGCTGTTAGGTAACGCGGTGCGGAGCAACGGGAGGTGTGGGGGGATGGGGTAGAAAATCAAAAAAATAACAAAAAAGAATAAAACGTACCTGCTGCTCGTGCCACCAGCCGCTGCCTTTCTGCAGCCTCTCCATTCTCCTCATCTCAGGGCAAGCACCCGGATTCACAGGGTCCCTAAGCCAATCACAACGTTGCAATACAGCGTTGTGATTGGTTCCCTTAAGTTCCCCTAAGCCAATCACAACGCTGCACCATGGTTCGGCACTCAGACGGGCACAGGGAACCTGTACATGTTCCCCACAAGGCTGTGTAAGGCAGCCTGGTCGGGAACATGCAAAATGCGCATAAATGTTTGGCTGGTCCGAGAGGGCATCTCAAACATTCATGCGCACTTTGAGTGGGTAAACCACTCCTCCCCTGGCCCCTGCTCTGGCAAGCCCTGTCCCTCCCTGCACCTAGGAAGGGAAAAAGAAAATGATAATAACGCGTTTCGTTATTATCATTCTCTTTTTCGTCTGCACTGCATTAAAGCAGTGGGGCAACGCTCCTCAACCTTAGCGGAGGAGCCACTCCTGATTTCTCAGATTTGCAGCTTGTGGGGCGATGCTCCTCCGTTCAAATGGAGGATCCATCCCTGAACTTACCATCAGCTGTTACCCCTCCTCTCCCAACCCAGCAGAACCGGGCGATAGCAGGCAGCTCCTCGCAATAGGATATCTGTCAGGAGGGAGTTAGCAGCCTGGGTTGAAAGGTCATGTGGGCCTGCAAATCTTCATGCTCAATACCAAAGAAAGCACCAGTGTGTGCCTCCAAGGGTGTGAGCTGTGGTCAGATAATTAGCCCTGCCAAGTGTGGTAAATAATTTAATTACCGGGACTTAATTTGATACGGAAACATAATAAAATAGCTCAGTAAATAAGAGGCAGAATCCGTGGTATTAGAGGTTCGGAATGGGCTTTATTCCAATGATCGATTATAATCGGTTGCTCCAAGTTCCATCACCACGGAGGTTCAGGAAGTGAAGTACATACATTATTGACAAGAAATGACTTTTATAGAACATACATTACAATGGAATAGATGCGGGAGGCGTAACAATTGATAAGGAAGATGACGATTCACATGCGTAACCGAAAATGGGTGTAATGAGGAGTAAAAAGGAACATAATTGGTTATGATGTCATATATAGGTGGATCTATAAGATTATACTTGGCATAGATGCGTGCGCAGCAGCATGACGTGTGATTTAAGTGCAACTAGGGGGTGAGGGGGACTTGACATTTAGCTCTACATGTGGAGACAAGAAGTCTGGGGGGTCAAGTCAACCTAATCCCAAATCATATCTAACATCCTATGTTTAAAGAACTATGTTATCCACAAAAGGAGGACTCTTGAACAAAATCTATTCTATACTGACTGTGTGTGCGTGCACAAGCGTCTAAGTGTCTACACTAGATGCGAGGGCAGGAATCTTCCATAGTAACAGGGCTATGAATTACTTGCATAAAGACAGAGAAGCCGGGCCCTTTGCTCGGTAGCTGGAAGAATGTTTACTTAAACTACTAGACAGGAATGCATTGGGCAGGGAATGGAGCAGATAATTTCGAAGGTGAAATACAGTTTTTGGCAGGCAGCAGGCTGATGTCAGGCTTCGTGAGCCGCGCAGAGAATGAGACAAAGTTCATGGTCACAGATGCAGGCTCAGACTCGAGCTTTCAGAGGCAGAAGGCAAAAAGAGTTCGATGACAGAATCAGGGCCTACTTGCCTGGACTGTAAAATGGCATAAGTGAACCATATAAAGCCGGTGGCCTTTCATACTTAGGAATGGAATATCCGGCCTATTCATGGCGGATCTGACAGAGGACATGTTGACGGTGGACGCACATGTGTTTGCGTCTTCATAACTGGAACTGGAGGGAACATACATGTACTTGTGATTCATACATGAAACCGTTGGGGTCCAAGATAGGGGACATAACTGATCAGAAAAATCCATATTTCCACATTCCCTCCTTGTCCCCTACTTGCCCGTTAAGAGATATCAATCTTCATCAATCCATTGATCTGTTCATATAACATCATTTGTTCTTCTTTCTTCTTCCGTGACGAATGAAATCTTGGTGGTGGAATACACGATGTGGCACACAGACCACAGATCGCTGGTCCACATTGTAGACATAGACAGCAACTGAATAGTATGAGAAGGCCAATACCTAGGAAAGATAGGACCTTCCATCCAAAGGTAGATAGTACACTCCAAAACCAACCGGACCAAGTCCAGGTGCCTGGGTTCTGGTGTATCTGGCTTACAATCTTATGAAGGCGAGTTATGGCCTTATATACAGATGGCGAATTTTCTGGTATGAAAATGCAACAGCTTGATCCGATGACCCTACAAGCTCCGCCCCTATCAGCCAGGATGACGTCAAGGACAAGACGATTTTGAAGCACAACAATCCGCATAGCAGACTGCTCTTCTGTTAAATTGCCTAAAGCGGAAATAGTTTCATTCACTACTGCTTCAAGGGTTCTAGTTAATCTACGTATCAGCTTACTATTAGTAACAGTACCTATATAGGGAAAGAGACCTTTATTGAAATCTGTGTATTTTTCCCATGCTGTTTCAGTGTAATCGACTATTGGGAGATCTCTCCTTACTCTATTATTTACTAAATGAGTGTTTCTGTGGTAATCAGGGGGAGCTAGAAAAACAGGTGGCAAAAGGAATCCAATGTAGCAAGTACCATCCCAGTCTAGAGGCAAACGTACATATGCCGTCTGACCACATATGAAATAAGAATGGCGAGAAGCTCTAAATGTAGACTTGCCTTGATCACTAAATTCTACTACAGTGGTGCATTTACTATGGCCCATATGTATGGAACCATTTTTCCTTACACATAGTTCACCCTTTACTGGAAATATTGGCATAGCGGGCAAAATTGGAGTAGCTTCGGATTCGACATTTAGGATCATAAGATTAAGTGTAAAATTTCCTAATCCATACACTTCATTTTCTAGATCAGTTCCTGTTCTCTGGGGAAGTCCCTCCTTGTTGGGGTAGCAGACCTTAAGCAAAATTAAGTTCAAATTTCCCCATACCCAGTTATCTTGATAAACTGCAGAATTCGAATCTAGAGAATTAATTAAACTAAACCATGCTCCACAGGAGCCGTTGTGTGTGAACGGGTATGGAAAGAGAGGTAAAATTCCTTTATAATTCTGATAGGGAGGGAGTCGGCCACATATCCAACAATTTGTAGCATTGCTAACCTGATGGGAATGATGTAACATACTAATAAAAGTGTTATTGCGCAGCGCAAATCTATAAGACAACTCAAGCGGAGGTAATTCACTAAAAGAATGTTCAGCAGTAACATTGTAAACATGTCTAGAAATAGGATAATATATGTGCAACAATATACTTGCAGTAATTATTAAAAGACTCAAGAAAAACAAAATTAATAACGTCATTATGCAATGGCTACGCAGTGATTTACAGTACGCCTGTCGTTTCAACATTTTTCGCGATTTTCCATGATTCAGGTCTAAGGGATACATGTCGGAGACAGATTCAACCGCTTCACCTTGGAGAGGACTTAAACAATCAAATCGTCCGACGGTTTAGGCCTGAGTTTCAGTTTATAAAGTTCCTGACTGTTGGCCTCAGCCAAAGGTAGTTTTGAGTCAATGGGGGAAGACACACGAGGTGGGCTATTCACATCCGAAGGAAGTCCATGAAATTTCTTGATATGACTTGAATGCACCCATCCTTTTCTGCCTTCGATCTTCACGGCTGTCCTTGTGGTGAGCAGGACCAATTTGGGTGATTTCCACCTGGGCTCCAGCTGAGTCTTTCGGTCGAAATTCCTCACCAGAACGAGGTCCCCCGGAACTACGTCAAGGGGTTTCACCTCAGTGTTGTCGGGAAAGGCTGCAGCTACCTGTGAACGACAAGATTGTAGTGCAGACATCAAGGAAGCCAAGTAATCTGTCAGCATATTACAGTCAATATCAGTTATTTTTCGTGGCATAGGCGTCCCCCACATATTTGGTGGTCTGCCGAAGATCACTTCATACGGGGATAGCCCTGTTCGAGAGTGTGCTACCATTCTTGTGTAAAAGAGTGCAACTGGTAGTGCTACTACCCAGTCGACACCTTTCTCCCTGCATATTTTGGACAATCTAATTTTCAGGGTCTGATTATGTCTTTCTACGAGACCTGCTGCCTCAGGGTGTCGGACACAGTGGAATTTCCACTGATAACCTAACAAAAGTGAAACATGTTTCATTAATTCGGATGAGAACGGCTGGCCGTTATCTGAGTGAACAACACGTGGTAAACCGTATCGTGGGAAGAATTCTCGAACCAACTGTTTGGCAGTAGTCGGGGCAGTGTAATCTGAAACCGGGTATGCCTCCGTCCAACGGTAAAGAGCACAAACAACTACGAGAACATATTTGAATCCTCGACATCGTTCCATCTGGATATAATCCATCTGGAGGACTTCAAAAGGGTGATCAGGAGGATGAAATCCACCCTGTTCTACGGGAACGCTTTTTCCTGGGTTGAACTGGCAACAGATCATACAGGTACGGACCTTTTGTTTGGCTGCTGCTCGTAAATGTTTATTGAACCAAATGTGTTGAATGCTATCTAGCATAGCTTTTTCTCCTAGATGTGCTGGACTATGTATAGTGTTAATTATAACTTGGACCATTGAATCAGGAAGGAACCACACAGACTTTTCCTTCATCATCCATCCTTGATCCGTTTGGATCCCTCCTAATTCGGTCCATTTCTTTATTTCATCTGGTGTAGCATGTGTCTGGATGTCAATTACGTCAAAAGTAGGATCTTTAACTGTCATACAATGTATCGGCGTCGGGACTATTGTCTTTGTCATGTCGGATGTTTGTGTTTGAGCAGTCTGTTTAGCTGTTCTGTCGGCTAGATCATTGCCTTGAGAAATGATATCAGTGACTTTCGTATGAGCTTTACATTTCATAATTGATATTGCAGTCGGTAGATGTATCGCATCTAATAAGGCATGAATGAGGGGTCCGTGCTGAATGTGGGCACCGTGGGAAGTTAAATAACCTCTCTCTCGCCACAGCACGCCGAAGTCATGTACAACTCCGAATGCATAACGTGAATCAGTGTATATGTTGACTTTTTTATTTGTGGCTTGAATACAGGCTTGTGTCAGAGCGATGAGCTCTGCGGCTTGAGCTGACAAGGTATTTATGCGATCAGTTTCAATTATTTCAGTGTCTGTTGTGACTGCGTAAGCAGCCACTAACTCTCCTGTATTTGTTCTCATACATGAACCATCTACATACAATGTCAGGTCTGGATCTGGCAATGGGACATCGGTTAAGTCTTGTCTGGGTTTCGTCGTTATTGTAATAACTTCAATACAGTCATGGGCTAGTGGGTCTGTTCCGATTACTGGCAAAAGTGTGGCAGGATTCAATGTGTTACAGCGTCTGATTTCTATATGTGGCTGGAACAATGTAAGTTCGTACCCTGTAAGTCGTGCTATAGTCAAGTGTTGTGTTTGCGTTCTATTCACAAGAACCTCTACTGCATGTGGTACTTGAACTGTCAATGGATGTCCTAACACTATGGCATCGCTTTGTCTGATTGCTAAAGCTGTCGCTGCCACTGATTTCAGACACGCAGGCAAAGCCTGAGCTACTGGATCTAATGTACTAGAAAAATAAGCACATGGTTTGTGTGCTCCTGCTTGTTCCTGTGTGAGTACTGACAAGGCAGTACCTTCGCGTTCTGTAACAAAAAGTGTAAACTGTTTTCTGTAACATGGCGTTGCTAAAACAGGTGCTTGACATAAAGCTTTCTTTAAGCTTTCAAAGGCATGTGTATGTTCTTGAGTCCAAGGGAGGACAGTCGATGTGGCTGCCTCCTGTGTTGTCAACTGAATGAGCGATTTTGCTAGAAATGCATACTGAGGGATCCACTGCCTACAATATGAAGTGAGGCCTATGAAGGCTCGTACTTCCTTTTGTGTCTTGGGTATTGGCATGTTAGCTATTAACTGAATGCGGTCGGGTGTAAGCTGCCTTCCCTCCTTGGACAGCGAGTGTCCAAGATAAACAACTCGCTGGACACAGAATTGCAGCTTAGAAGGGGACACCTTGTGACCCTTTTCAGCTAGAAATTGTAAAACTGTCAGTGTTGCTTTCTCACATTCGGGTTCGCTTCTCGCGGTGATCAGCAGATCATCGACATATTGAAGCAAGGCAGTGTTAACTGGCATGTGGATACTGTCAAGTTCTCGTTTCAGTGCTTGGCTATAGATGCTGGGGCTTTCTGTAAATCCTTGAGGTGCGCGTGAGAATTTAAAGCTACGTCCATTTAAACTAAATCCGAACAAATATTGGCTTTCCGGATCTATTGGGACGCTGAAAAAGGCATTTTTAAGATCAATTACAGTAAAGAATGTTGCTTCGGAATCAATGGCTGTCAATAATGACGAGATATCAGGGACCACAGGGAATTGTGGCACAATGCACTTGTTTAATTCGCGCAGATCAATAACCAATCGATATACTGGCGGGGCCTTCGGATCTGTTCGTTTAAGAATCGGAATTATTGGTGAATTACATACATTGGAGTCTGTTTCCACAACTACTCCTTGGGCAATGAGCTCGTCAATGATTTGCAGCAAAGCCACTACAGCATCTGGTGGTAACTTGTATTGTCGCTTTCGTGGTAGTACCACTCCTGCCTTTAATGTGACTCGATATGGTGTAATATTCATGCGACCAACATCAGTAGGGCCTTGTGCCCATAGATGTGTAGGTAAAGTCTGCAGTCGGGGATCCATGTCTCTAGATACATAATGACCTTTGAAATCACGTAAAAACAATCTTACTCCTTCCGGAGAACAACATATTATAGCTCCTAGAGCTTTCAGTGTTTTTATTCCTAACAGATTTTCTGGACATGATTTAGTAAGCAATAAATCTGTAGTTCGGGTCAAAGGTCCTATCGTAAGTGGAAGAGGTTGTGACACTTCATTAACAATAGGTTTTCCTGAAAAACCAAGGGAAATATTCTGAGAGCCTGAGATGGGTGCCCCTGGAACTTCACTACGTTTTATGGTTGTTCGACTTGCCCCGGTATCGAGTAAAAATTTTCTGTCTTGGCCTAATAATTCACTATGTACATAAGGTCCTTCTTGGTCTACTGGGATCTCGATAAGGGGTAAGTCAACTTCCCTCTCTAGGCTGGTTCATGCGTATCGTTGATAATCAGGATAGTCATACTGTGCGGTCTGGTACAGTTGTCTTGTCGTCGTTTGTGTGGCAGCAACGGGCAGCGCTGGTGCAGCTGGCACAAACTGTACAGACTGTGGTGGAGCTGGCATGGACTGTGCATGTTGCGGGGCTCCTTGTTCATTCTGATCCTGTCTAGGTGGCCGTGGTCTTTCTTTTGTATTACCTATGGCGATATTATGTTTCAAAACTGGACAATCGTGTACGTAATGACCTGGCTTTTTACAATAATTGCATGTCCCTTTTACAGGTCCTGTTGAATCACCGGAATGTGCCATACCCTTTTTATGTCCTTCAGCTGGAACTGTCTGGGAAACTAGCATTTTCATTTTCGTGTCTTTCATACGTCTATGTTCATGTTCTTGTTCCTCTCTAATTCTATTGTGATGGTACTGTAACATTTGTAACATTTGTGATGGGGTGTTACCTTGCCAGGTACTCTCGAATTTTAATACTCTATTCTTTACTTGGGGCAGGGCATTTTCCACTAATTTTGTCACAAACAGATGTGGGTATGATTCGCTACTTGCTTTTATGCCACTATTTATACCAAAACATTTTTCAAATCGGGCATAGTAATCACTAGTGTCTTCATCTTGCTTCTGTTTACAGGCTGAAATTGTACCCCAATCTTCCTTTTTCGTAGTTAATAAACGTGGCAGTACCTGTACTAATAAACCTGGTAGTGCTTTAGTTTTATCCCCAAGTCCTGCTCCTGCAGTTCGGGCCTTTTCTTCTGCTTCTAATACTGACCATTCTATCTTTTGGTCTCCTACCTCCCACTCTTTTTCCCTGAGTTTTTCGTAAATGCCAGCAGGCATCAGTACCTTTAATATTGTCATAATGTCGGGATAGGTATACTCTCCTATGAGTAACATGTCTTTAATTTCTCGGTGAAAACCCGCTGGGTCTTTGTCATGACTGGGTACCACTTTCTTCATTTCTAACAATTCTATTTTCGATATGGGCGTGTATACAAATACGCGTTTAAACTCATTGTCCTCGCCCTTTATTGGGTGTACTTCTCGTAAAGGATTCTGTCTGTCCATGTAATACGTGGTTCTTTCCTTAATGGGTAGTGAAACATGTTCTGAACATACAAAAAGAATGTACTGCTTTCTTGATTCTAGTATTTCTTTAATTAAGTTAGTACCTGAACCTCTCCATCTATTCATGAGTAATTCAGTCAATATATCAGGCAAGGGACCAGGGTCCGAATGCTGACTCTGATATAGTATAAGGAGTTGTTGAATCATATAAATTCCAGCTAAACGCTGTTCGTCTGGGGTGAGATTCAAAAATGTGCGTGCTACTGAATCATCACTGTACTTTCCGGGACTGTCAACCCAATGGACAGCTGACCTGGCTAAATCTTGTTCATCCATAGAATCGAGAAAATGATAACCCCTTCGTTCTCGGAGTAATTTGTCAGCGGCTTGGAACGAATGCTCGTTAGACCTTATATGGATTATGGGTGTTGGGAAACTCCTGTTATTATCTGGACATATCGGACGCATCGGGTCAATAAGACATCTATTACTATTACAAGATCTTCCTCTACCTACATAGGCTATGGTGTCTGACTGTCCTGTGGGCAGTCCTGATCCTTCTTCCTCGCTTTGTTCGAACTGGTCTACCGCTAATCTCTCTTCGTGTAGGCGTTCTATTTCTTTTCGGATCTTTCGGCACATGGCTATTATACAATTCTGCTTATCATGTCTTCCTTCTGATATATTCTGACTCCATCTGGTAAGAATTTGCATTGCTTCCGGGTCTACCCCTGGTCGGTCTTGATTTCTGATCACACAATTTATGAGGAAACGTAACAGTTCCCCCTGTATCTCCACTTTCTGATATTCCATAGCTCTGTTAATACTTTCAGAATCTCGCCCTGTTTGGACAAAATGGTATATATTATCTAGATGCGCAGTCATTCCTGGTAACTTCCCTAAATACACCGCGGCTCGTCTGATGCGTAATGATGCCAGGGTCATTTCGTCCTCTTTGCCGGGCACAAGGTCATATCTACAATCTACAAGAAGTTCCTTAAGCGTACGAGCATTTATGAGTTTGGGGGTACGTGAATGTGCTGACTCTTGAAAAGTAAGTTTATTTATTCTGGGTGGCGTAGAAAAAATACTGGTAGCACCTCCCGTAGCCCCGTCTGGGGTATCGGGCGTGAAAGGATTCGTTGAACGTGATACAGCAACTATAGGTGTTGACACAGCTATAGAAGTAGCTGTAGGAACGGATGCAGAAACAGATGTGCTTGCCGGAACTTGTGTCAGGACTTGTTGCTGTAAAGATACGGGTACTGGATCTTGGCGTTGAACCTCCCTGGCAGGCGGTCTATGTGGGGCGGGATTAGCATACTCGGGAGCTGCGTCATCTAAATATGAGGAAAGAAAAACATCTTCTGCGGTTCTAGGATGCCCCTTAGGATGTACCTTTATTGGGAATAATGGGGGTGGCAAGTCTTTTGGTATCTCTGGAGTAGCCTTAGGTAATCCTTCGGCCAGAAGGGGATACATACCATTCATAAGGGCATGTCTTTGTCTGTCTACTTGTTCTGATTTCACTCTTGTACCTTCTTCAATTAATAGGTTCTCTCGTACTTTATTTGAATTCTCTCTATTTCTCTCTTCCTGTCGGAGGGCTTTTTCGGTACGTCTATGAGATTCTTTACGCCATAATTCAACGGCATCTTTCTGTGACTGTCTGACTTTCCTTTTCCATAACTCTTCCTCTACTTTCATGATGCACTCTGCATCCCAGGTTCCCGCTGTGGGCCACCTCTGACTTTCTGGTAATTCCTTGGTGTAGTCTACCCATAAATCAAGAAATAATATAGCATCTAAGCCATGTTTATGATACATGAAGTACCCTGGAGTGTCCCTAGGAGGAATAGGAACGGCTTCTTCGAGTACCCCTTTTCTTGTTGTGATCTGTCTTAGTTTCGAAAAGAGCGGCATATTGAGAACTGATCTGATACTTGATTTTGAACAAACTTAATACAGTAAACACGATAATGAACAGTCATTCATACCACAATATGCAGAACGTACTTAAAACATTTAACATTTAACATTTACCTGAACAGTCAATAATGATGATGGTCTAAAGAAAACTTAATCACTAAAACATAATACTCGACTTTAACTGAATTATTCTGAATTTATATACTTGATATACTAGATATACTGCTAAACAGTACAGATACACTGCTGAAACAGTGCAGACCGGATTTGTGTACCCAAACCCGTCTTGACCGGCACAACCTATGTGCACGTCAGAATGCCTCCCCAGTAATGGTACTCACCGGGTAGCTCGGAAACGGAAGGCCTCGGAAACTGAACTGAACTTGAACCGGACTGGACTCGACTCGACTCGAACACTTCGGAAACTGGACTCGACTTCGGACTTCGGGAACTGGTGGGCCTCTGTATACCTCGGATCTTGCTCTCTCAGCTAGGCTCTGGTCGGGATACTTCGCACTTCTCACCGCCTCGTCTGGGTGTTGATCGCAGCCTCAGTCGCCCCCGCTTGACCGGAGGGAGATACAGGAAATCCTGCTGGTACGCGTAATTGTCCGTCCAGCTGTGGCAGGAGACCGGGCCTGCAACTCACCGCCGGCGCGTGAGATGAGAAAGTGTCCCTATTCGGGCGCCATTCATGTGGTAAATAATTTAATTACCGGGACTTAATTTGATACGGAAACATAATAAAATAGCTCAGTAAATAAGAGGCAGAATCCGTGGTATTAGAGGTTCGGAATGGGCTTTATTCCAATGATCGATTATAATCGGTTGCTCCAAGTTCCATCACCACGGAGGTTCAGGAAGTGAAGTACATACATTATTGACAAGAAATGACTTTTATAGAACATACATTACAATGGAATAGATGCGGGAGGCGTAACAATTGATAAGGAAGATGACGATTCACATGCGTAACCGAAAATGGGTGTAATGAGGAGTAAAAAGGAACATAATTGGTTATGATGTCATATATAGGTGGATCTATAAGATTATACTTGGCATAGATGCGTGCGCAGCAGCATGACGTGTGATTTACGTGCAACTAGGGGGTGAGGGGGACTTGACATTTAGCTCTACATGTGGAGACAAGAAGTCTGGGGGGTCAAGTCAACCTAATCCCAAATCATATCTAACATCCTATGTTTAAAGAACTATGTTATCCACAAAAGGAGGACTCTTGAACAAAATCTATTCTATACTGACTGTGTGTGCGTGCACAAGCGTCTAAGTGTCTACACTAGATGCGAGGGCAGGAATCTTCCATAGTAACAGGGCTATGAATTACTTGCATAAAGACAGAGAAGCCGGGCCCTTTGCTCGGTAGCTGGAAGAATGTTTACTTAAACTACTAGACAGGAATGCATTGGGCAGGGAACGGAGCAGATAATTTCGAAGGTGAAATACAGTTTTTGGCAGGCAGCAGGCTGATGTCAGGCTTCGTGAGCCGCGCAGAGAATGAGACAAAGTTCATGGTCACAGATGCAGGCTCAGACTGGAGCTTTCAGAGGCAGAAGGCAAAAAGAGTTCGATGACAGAATCAGGGCCTACTTGCCTGGACTGTAAAATGGCATAAGTGAACCATATAAAGCCGGTGGCCTTTCATACTTAGGAATGGAATATCCGGCCTATTCATGGCGGATCTGACAGAGGACATGTTGACGGTGGACGCACATGTGTTTGCGTCTTCATAACTGGAACTGGAGGGAACATACATGTACTTGTGATTCATACATGAAACCGTTGGGGTCCAAGATAGGGGACATAACTGATCAGAAAAATCCATATTTCCACACAAGTACCAAACATCAGTGGTGAAATCTCTCAAAAATTTCCACTACAGATGTTACCATAAAACTTACTTAGAGTACTTAGAAGGTCTGAGTTTTTCTTGACCAATGAATCTTTGCCACCGTTTTCAAATGGAGCATTGTACATCAATGACATCAATAATTACATTTGATTTTCAGTCAATAGAGTGAGTTGGTGACGTTTTAAAAGTTTATCCTCTCATTTCTGTGGAATAGTTGGTATTTTTGTTCTTTATTCAAATTAGTGGCAAATCGTTTCCAGAAATAATAAGAATTAAAATTTAGTTAGAACAAGGATATAGAAATAAAATAGCGTGTTCTATTCAGAATGTCATCCCTATTCTAAACTAAAGGACCTATTCTATCTGAACAACCAGCCATAAAGAGTTCTTTCTGGAAAGGAGCAAGTAGATTTCAGACCAAATTCAGATAACTAAGAGGAAGAACAAACTCCCCATAGAGGGGCTAGTTCTGGAGGCTCCGCCGAGTTCTCCAGACGATTGCAGTAGCAACAGTCTAAAAGGGTGAGAAGGAAAGAATCACAGCAGTATCGAAGAGCAGCATAAAACAGAAAAGTCTCCTCCCAAAGCGCAAGGAGAACAGAACTCACTGTAAGCATTCTTATTGCAAGTCAGGCTAGCACAGTAAATGGCCAAGGGGCATGGAGGGTATAGATGCATGGAATGAGTCGAGAAGTGCTTTTACCTCTCTAGCCAGGAACACATACTATATAGAAAGCAGCTAAACATGTTGCAAAAACAGGTGAATGTTTCATCATTGTCCAATGGTGAGAGGTCTTCTGATGGTTTGTCGTCTTCACCTTTGCTGTCTGGTGTCCCATCATATAACAATGATTTGCTCTATGAAATGAAACATTAAAATTCTGTTATGTCCCGGTTACATAATGAAATGCAAGCTACAGCAACCATTTTCTTTTCATTAATATACTTCTTCATTATACATATGTGGCAAAGAAACAATCTAAGTACATTGAAGTCATGATGTGAGTAAAGAAGGAATACATTTTTCGAAGACACAGCACATTTCACAAAAGTCAAACCCTAGGGTTGGATCATACCATTAAATCACTATTTTATGAAAAGCATTTATCTTCCTAAAGAGAAAGAGTAGGATAAATGAATAATGCAGCATAGTAAGTGGAGAACAATACAAACAAAAGCTTTCTGCAGAATTGAAACAGCATTTTTCATGTTTACACATTAAGTAAAGGTGCATATTCTAACATTTAACCTATGCATTTTCAGGTTTAATATTTAGCTCATTTCTATATTATTATTATGTGGTGTAATGTTTGTAAATTTTTTCAGCTTTCTCAATTTCCCCATTCGATGATTTGTAAAATCATCATACATATACATTTCTCATATGTGTCTGTTTCAGTGTGCACTATCATCAAATTCGTCATCAGTTGAGTCTCGTCTTTTTCTTTTCAACCCCCTAAATTTTAGTGAGTTCATGTAGTTGTCGTTCATTATGCCATGTATTTCCTTGTCCCTCTCAGCTTAGAAATATAGTGTAAACAAATATAAGACACAGCCTTACTAATACTATTGGCATTAGTATAGCTTTCAGTATAAAAAAGTTCATACAAGCTTGGGGTTTTCAATTCATGTATTTCAGGTTCTAACCCTGAAACATTTGCTGCAAATCTTTCAATTTCCCTATTCTTGTCATGTATGTATGTGCAGCAGTGATTTAATTTCAGCATCTGACAGACTCCGCCCGTAAAATGTCTCATGCAAGACGGTCTTGTAGGACCAATGATTGTATAGCTATTAGATCCATATTTATTACATGCAAAGCTCCAAATGTACTAGTCGCCATTTTGTTGACAACAGTTGACAGCTTTCTAATCTTTTTGCTGTATAAAACGACTCTTACAGGTTGAATGACGCTCCAAATATGTTTCCAGCTAACCAATTTCCTGTTTCTGTACTACGTTTCTGCCTATGTGTGGATGTTGGTGTCAGTGCATGATACAGTTTCAAAATTAATATGCCTAAGTGGCAGACTGCTTCCCAGTCAGTTGGCAATAAAAAGTTCTTTCCACAGATGTAATAAACTCCTGGAAATACATTTTTGTTTCCCTGCAAAATGTGCAAAGGTCCATCTCCCGAAGCCACCCTCAACAAATTACAACGAATTCAGAACGCCGCTGCCCGGCTTCTCACGAACACCCCGGCCAGAACTTCGGCTAAACCAGCTCTTAAACTCCTGCACTGGCTCCCAATAAGAGAAAGAATAATATTCAAGGCCCTCTGTCTGGCGCATAAACTTCTACAGAACAAGGGCCCCCCCATTCTTAAAAACCTAATCACGCCCAACAAAGCCACAAGGCCTCTCCGCTCGGATCACGAACACCTTATCACAATCCACAGAGTAAAAAAGGCACGCACAGGAGGTCGGCGATTCTCGGTGAACATGGCTAAAATGTGGAACGCCTTACCTCTCAAACTCAGGAGTGAACCCAATCATCTCCGCTTCAGAAAACTTTTGAAAACTCACCTGTTCCCTTGATTCACTCCTTCTTTCCTCTCCCTGGTCGCCCCACCGAATCGGCTGTCTTGGTTTTTAGCGCTGGGATGTTTCCGGGTTACTATGCGCTCTACAAAACCCACATTCATTCATTCATCCGTTGGTTCAAATGTGTATTCACAGCTACTAGTCCCTGTATGCCTAGTTCTTTTAGGTGTTTGTTTTCTATACACACACATTTTCCCTTTGTGTGGGCGGTTAAGTCTCAGGTTAGAGTGGGCCATCTTCTTTATAAAGTCGCTTTCCTCTTTCCTCCATGCATTCTCTAAAACATCACTCTTTCTGTCAGTTGTGCGTATCATATTAGTGCATCTTTCTTTTAAGGCTATTTTGTAAGCCTTTTCTATAGGTTGAATTAAGCAGGCTAGATGGTCTTTATAAGCTTTTACACTATCTATAGGTCTGTGGTGAAAGAAATAGTACCAAACTGTGACCATTTCTTTTGCTTGTGAGCGTAAATTTATGCTTTCTATTAATGGTACTTGGGAAAGAATTAGATCATGATTAGAATAAAAGAACTCAAAAAGTCTTCTATAAACTAATGACAATATGATTCTGCAAGATATAGCATAGGATAAAGGCATGCTATAGTAGGTAACCTCTTTTGCACTGATGCAGGTAAGTGTGCATAGACATAGGAATCTTTGTGTTCATTGCATTAGTGTATTCTTATAGTAACCTGGAATAAACATCAATAGAATAGTCATCGTTCTTGTAGCTTATGGATGAATAACTAACGGGATATTCCCTAGGGTTATAAATATGCGAATTAGTAATGTTCTTGTCTTTAAACTCTAACTCTAGTGTTAAGTGAAATATAATATATATATATATGTAATTATTTTTATTGCTATTACAACAGTTGAACCCACAATATATCTACTTTTATTTCTAATGTAACACATTATCTGAGTCAGTTCAAAGCACTTGGTTAAAAGCCAGTGATGACGTTTAGTGAATAGTTTCTTTAGTGCCCTTATTTATAAATTCTTTATTTCTTATTTCTTCTCCAGTAAAACTCCTATGCAGACAATCCTAGGCCCTACTCTGTGTTCTTCTAAAATGTTATCCCTATGCTTCTGTAGCTTTCAGCTCAGACCTAGGTCTGTCTTCTGTAAAACAACAAACTAATAACTATCCAATAGGCACAGCTTAGTTTTTTTCTTTTTTTGTTCACTCTTTAGATTTCTCTCAATTATTTTCACTTGTTTTATTTTGTTTTCATTCAGGGAGGTTTAAATAGTTCAGGGTTCACGTTGCTGCACAAATCTTCCAATATAATATTCAAAACAGTGTTTACAAAGTATGACCATTCAGGTGCTGGAAACTTGCAACAAAGCATCCGTTCTCTTTTTGATCTTCTTAGGATTCGGGTCTAAGCAGCTACATTCAAAGCTCTTCCTCTTGGTAACTCGATCACTGATTCTCTTTTGTTAGAGATCTCAACACAACTCTGGTACTTGCACTTGATTTTTTGCTCACTGTTCTTCACCCCTTTCATCCCCGTTTTCCTGAACTGGCAATGGTGCTGCTGGTCTTGGTGGTCTCTCGATTGGTGGTGCAATCATCAATACTCTCCGCTCAGGATCAAAGACCAAAATCGTTTCTTCTGCATTGCTCAATGTTTTTGTGTATGATGCATGAATCCAGTTTGGGACTCTAGCACACTTAACAGCCGTGTCTGTAGTGAGCATCACTTGAAAGGGGCCTTTCCATCTAGGTTCAAGGCAAGTCTTCTGAATGTGCTTCTTGATCATGATCCAATCACCAGAACTGAGGTCGTATGACTGTTCTCGATGCAGATCTTTTGTGGCAGCTGAGATCTGATGAGAGGCAGAACAGATTATATCAGTCAGTTCCTTACAATTGACCAAGATAATGTAATCAGTGATGTTCAAAAGAGCATTTGCGGGAACTGCAGGTAATCTCAGTGCCCTGCCCATCAGTATTTTTTGTGGAGCTAACCCTGTTTTCCTGCTGCATATACTTTGAAAGCACATCAGCACCAGTGGTAAAGCATCTGACCATTTCAAAGATGTGGATCCACTGACTTCGGCAATCTAGACTTGATGGTATAATTTATCTGCTCAACAACACCAGAGGCTTCTGGTTTGCAACTGCAATATAACCTTTGTTTGATCTGTAAGGCTGTGCACATCATCTTCATGAATTTGTTGTTGAAGTGTGTTCCTCTATCTGACTTAAGAGAAATCAGCATGCCGAACCCGCAGATCAGTTTACATAATGAACAATTTTACTACAGTCAGTCTTCCACCCATCTTGAAAAGACACACAATATCACCAGGATATATCTCAGCCCGTTATGGACAGGCATCTCGATAAAATCCATCTATATCCTATCAAATGGGAAACCTGATCTCCCTATGTGTGTTTGTGTAATGTGTCCGCTTCACTGTGTATAGCTGTTGACAAGTCACCTATGGCAAACCTCTTCTGTCAGCATACTGAATCTGGAATTATACCAACTCTGTCCTAAATGTAATATTGTGTCATTGGAAACAAGAAGCTGTCTGGTAGTACCGGTCTCCCATCTGCTGGCATACAGATCTCATTTGCATATTCTCACATCCTGCTGTTACCTAACGGTTCTGTTCTGCTTCTGATAAATTTTCCAGCACTCTTTTTAGCTCATCCTGCATATCAGTGATTTGCATTAACATGGCAAAAGAACTCTCCTCCTCAGACTCACATTCAAAACCTCCATTAAATGAAAAGTCTAACAGAGCACAATATCTGGATACTGAGTCAGCGTATCAGTTGCCCATGGCAACGCATCAGCTTCCTACTTAATGTGCTAAGCACTTTACCTCAGCAATTTCTCCTGGCAATTGTAATGCATCCAGTAGGTTCTTGGCATGCATTTCATTCTTGATGGGGGTACCTGAGGATGTAAGAAAGCCTTGCTGTGATCACAACTATCCAAAATCATAGACTACACCAAACCCATAGTGGCTGCCAGTAAATATGGTGACTCTCATTTGGGTAGTCAAATTGCAGGCTCTAGTAAGAGCAATTAATTTAGCAACTTGGGCAGAGAATACTTTTTGGATCCATGATGCTTCAACCACATCATTTATGGTGCACACAGCATATCCTGCTCTGACTGTGCCATCATTACTTCTCAAGCATAAGCCGTCTACAAATAACACATAATCGAGCTCAATCAGAGAATTATCCTTCATGTCAGGGCGGGGTTTGGTGCATAAATCCTTGACATACAGTATTGTTCACTTTCATCACAATTTTCATCATTTACAAGCAATAACGTTCAACACTGTACAACATTTTAGGACAACATTTTCGGAAGACAAAATTCTTTGCTCACATTTCGTCAGTCTATTATGGGTCAAGTATTGAGACTGTGTTCAAGCTAACAACAACTCCACAGAGTGTGGGACAAGAACAGTTAATGGGTATCCCATCACTATGTCCTCGCTCTTTTCCAGACTAGTACTTACCATGGCAACAGTTTTTAGGGAACCAGAAAGTCCTGCCACTACAGGGTCAAGAGTGGTAGAAAAGTAGGCAACACATTTTTGACATACGCCATGTGTTTGTTTTAAAACCAAGAGCCGACACTCATCTCTATCACCACAAAATAGTGTGAACTCTTTTTGATTCTGCCATTTCTAGTGCCAGCGTGTGACACAGTTTATCTTTTAGCTCCAGGAATGCTTTTGAACATTCATTGTCCCATGGAATCAGATCAGACACATCTATGTATGTTAGTCTCAGTAGAGGCTTTGCCGCCGAGGAAAATTTTGGTATTCCCTGTCTACAGCAGCCAACCATTCCCAAAAACATCCTGATTGCCTTGCTAGTTTGTGGTGGATTCATCTACAACATAGCTTCCACTCTTTCTGGTGACACTTTTCTAGCTCAACACACTAATACAACCTGGGTCAGAAATAGAGCCAAAGAGTTACACAAAGACGTCTAAATAAACCCCATACTCAAAATGACAACTCTATTAGAGAGCACTCCCTTCACCAGGACCCATCAATCACTTAAGGTGGTTAATTGTTTTTATCATCTGGGTCTGTATACTCTATCCAGCCGGACCAGTTCATAAAGCAGTGATCCGGTCACTGGCATAGAAAGAGCACTAAAGGAGGATTGTCACCTGATCTCTCACAAATGTTGTCTTGGATGAGGTACTACCCATAGAACGAGGTGAGAAATCCTAATAGTCAGCAGTAAAATCATATATGTGTGTTAAAAATGGCTAAAGGTGCCCAAAAGTCCTTTAATAGTAGGGAACCCCTGTCATATTTAAAAAGCAAGATGGCAATATTGCATAAATTAAATTGACATTATGCTATTGTCCAAAGCAAGTATGGTCAACATGTTTCTGCCCTCAGTCGATCGATAGTATCTGGGCTTTCGTCAGGACCTAAATTACTGCTGTGGTTTTCAGTGAGAAAAACGTGTGTGAAAATTATACAAAAGTGGGGTGCAGATAAAAAATTCCTACCGCACCGGTCAAGTTGATACAGCAATCAAAACCGGATACCTGTGGAGAAATTTGAAAAAAAGACAGAGACCCAATGTGTAAAACAGGCTCAAATACAGGCCAAAATAAATTTCTATGACCAAAAAAATAAGCATACACTAATGCTGTATAGGCATTCAGTACTGTTCGTTTCGAATTGCACTTACCCATAGATAGTGGGTACAGCCCTCACCTCAACCTGGTCTCAACTCAGGGAAAGGGGCCCCGCTCTAAAAAGAAAGAAATAGTAGGAGAAAGCAAAACAGGTAATACCTGAAAAAACCCTCCTCTTCCAAAGCTTAGTAAAAACCTGAGAGTAAATTCATCCAATCCCAAATTGCAAAGACACATATGGTGTATAAGACATTGTTGCAGGAATCATTCAAAATGTACCTCAACTGTAGACACTTTGTAACAATTGCTGCCACCCAGGGTGGAATTTACGTCTTCCCAATAGGTAAAAAAATTGGAAAATTGTGGAAAACACACGCTCCCAACATCTAGTAAGTGACTCTAATGGAAATTGTCACAACAAATTTAGAAAGTCACATACACTAGTATAAGCAAGTTCAAAGGACAAAATAGCCATTGTAAGAGTGTCTCAGCTCCCATGAGCCTAGGAGTTCAAATTTAAGAGCAAAAATAAAGAGAAAACCTTGTCATCATACAAGGTAAAAAAGTACTGGATATCCTAATACATAAAGCATAGAAAATAAAGTTATCACCTAGAACTCCTAAAAATACCATAGAATCAGTTATTCAGAATGGTAATAATGTCCATGGAGCAGACAAAAATGAAGTTAAGTCATTGCCTAGTAGACTGAGAAAACAAACAAACAGAGCACTCACCTATCCGTCGGTACCCCAGGGCGGTCATTAAGGTAAGACCGGAGGTACCGACGGGCGCACTCGTGAGGTTTAAATAGATTGTCTCAATGTAAATGCCTGCAGGTGCAGCGCGCCGATTGAGCTGTCCAGGGCACTGCCTGTCAATGTTTAACCCGCATGCGCAGTAAAAAAACACTTAGAAAGCCAAAGCGAATGTGTGTTAGTTTTTAAACACGCATGCGCGGAGAATACAGTGTACGCGTATGTGTTTGAGTTGTTAACGCGCATGCGCGGAAATAAAATGCACTCGAACTTGCATAGAGCGTGCGTAAGGGAGAAGACACGCATTGGTCCTCCCGTGTTAGTTACAAGTGCAAGCAAATAATCATGAAGGAACCCTATCGTGTTTCAAATACACGAGCATAAATGCAATACTAACATGGTTAAGTTCAATGGCCGTAAAGGCTCATCAACAGCCATAATATAACACATTAGGATACAGGACTTATACCAAATGCACATATATTAAAACATCTAGCACACACGCTCATTCAGAGAGGTGCTACAAATCAAAGTCAAAAGGAAACTCTTTGACAGGGAGGGTCTCTCGTGTGTGTATATCCATGAGGGCCATCAATAAGAAAAACCACATCCCCATTCTGAGAGAGCAATAATCCTTGTAACTAAAATCTCATCATAGTATCCTCAAACCAATGTGTTATCCATGTTGAACGCACTCTATAAAAAACTGAGGGTCTATTTTGATCTTATAATAACAACCAAGGGATTTCATCATTCAGTCCCACTGTGTCTGAATGAAGTCTGTGTACCCATCTCTGCTCCCTCACCAGAAGGAATTTCTGAATGTCAGTGATATGTACTGGAATATGTGGTTGTTCTAGAACCACCCACTGCAGCTCGGTTTCTTTATGTCCCACTGAAACAAAATGGTTAGTGAGTTTGGTAGCGCTCTTTTTGCATCGGATAGTACTCTTATGTTCCGATATCCTCACTTTTACTTTTCGTGATGTCATACCTACATAGTTTTTATTGCAGGGACATTTAATCAAGTAAATCACTCGTTCGCTGTTACAATTTGTGTGGGTTTTGAGGGACCAAGGTCTATTCGTCCCTATCTCTACCTCAGTGGTGTGTTGAGTCTGGGGGCATGCTGCACAATTGCCACATGGAAAGTGACCTACAACAGGTGGTAACCCCCAAAGGGTGCTCGTATCTGGGTTTCTCAACAACCTCGGGCGTGTATGTACTAATCGATCTTTCAGATTAGAACCCCTTTTAAAAGCAAAAAGGGGAGGGGGTAAGGAACTGCCCTCTAATTTGAGAAACCTCCAGTTCTTAAGGATACTCTTCTTGAGTGCATTGGAATAACTGCAGAAGGTGTTGACACAGGTAATCCTTTTGTTCTCCTCCAAAGGATTCTGTATCCTCTTCTCGAGCAGAGCTTCCCTGTGGTTGTTTCTGGCTCTCTTCATGGATTTCTTTATGATTGTTTTGGGGTACTGTCTTTCCTGCAATTGTGTGGATAGGAGGGTGGCATGTTCCTGATATTTCGCTACCTCAGAACAATTCCGACGAATACGAAGGAATTGCCCGAACGGGAGGTTCTCCCGAAGAGCTTTTGGATGGTAGCTCTTAAAATGCAAGAGAGAGTTCCGTGCCATTGGCTTCCTATATAGTTCGGTACTGAGGGTGCCATTCTTCGGTTCAATCTGTAAGTCCAAGAAAGAGATACTCTCCTTTGAAAACTCACAGGTAAATTTAAGAAACCTGTTCTGGTCGTTCAACCAGGTATGAAAATCAATAATGGTCTCAAAGGTTCCCCTCCAGATGACAAAAATGTCATCAATATACCGTTTCCAAGTCACGATGTGACCTAGAAACGGATTTGTCACAGAGAGGATCTCAGTCTGTTCGATCTGGTGGACGTATAGATTCGCTAGGGATGGTGCGAAAATACTCCCCATAGAAGTCCCTGAGATCTGTAAAAAGAGATCCTCCTCAAATTTGAAGAAATTCTCCTTCATAGCTAAGGTGGCGCATGTCATGATAAAGTCCACTGGTGTGGGACTCTGTAGCGATGCACTTTCCAGGAGCATTTTAATAGTAGATAGTGTCTCATCCTGCGGGATGCACGTGTATAATGACTCGACGTCAAAACTCACTAAAATGTCCTGATTAACATCGAATGGCATCCCATCCAGGATACGAAGCAGATCTTTAGTGTCTTCAACAAAGGTGGGCATAGTTCTCACCAAAGGTTTCAAAAAGAAATCTACAAACGTAGAGAGGGGTTCCAAAACAGACCCTATTCCCGAAATTATGGGTCTTCCAGGAGGAGGAAGAACCCCCTTATGTATCTTGGGCAATACATAGAAGTACGGGATCACGGGACATGCTGTGTTAAGGAACTGAGCCTCATGAGCGGTAATCCAGCCCGCTTCGAGAGCTTCGTCTGTGAGATTCTTGATAGTAGCCAATAGTCTCTTGGTGGGATCCAACTTAATACGATGATAGAAATTCGTATTACTTAGTTGTCTCCTACACTCCGTTTGATATGACTGCGCATCCATGATGACCGTCGCTCCCCCTTTATCAGCAGACTTTATGACGATGGAATTGTCCTCTGCAAGCGACCGGACAGCGGAACGTTCACCATTAGATAAATTAGAGAATTGGCGATGTTCACTCTGAAAGATTTCTTCAGCATCCCTAAGTACCGCCCTTTCAAAAGTAAGTACTTCTGGCGGGACCATATGGACTGGTGGAGTAAAGGTCGATTTGGGGCGTAAACCAGTGTTGGAAACATCCTCTTGAGTATCATCAAGTGGTTTATCCTTAAAGAAAGCCCGTAATCTGACCTTCCTAAAAAAACCTGCAAGTTCTTGTCTGGTACGAAAGGTGTCACCCTTGTGGGTGGGAACATACCCTAGGCCTTTTTCAAGGACTGAAATCTCATTTTCGTTGAGAGTACGGTTACTGAGATTCACGATCAAGCTGTCATGTTGCTCGGGCCTGCCACCGGAGGATCCTTCAGGTTGCTCCGTGTGCGGGATGACGGTGGGCTCCAGTGCACGTTGGGTTGTGTTGATCTCCTCCGTCCTCTGGAACGGCGTTGGCCTTGCCCTAAAAAAGGCTGTTGTTGGAAGTTTTCTTGATGGAACGGGGCCTGGAAGCCTGGATGAGGGAAGAATGGTTGTGGATAATTAAATGGACCTGGTGGCCACCATTGTGGTTGTTGTGGACCCCCATAGAAATTACCTCTTCTCTGACCTCGCTTGTTCCAGTTACGGCCTCTAGATGGAAAACTGCCCCCATTATCCGAATCCGAGGAATCATTCTCACTACCTGAAGTCGAATAATTAGAGCCAGGTTTTCTTCCATGTTGATTGAACACCGGAGGGGTGTAGGAGTCGCTAGTATAGGGATAAATCTTGGTCATAGAAAACTTAGTCAAATCTTTCTTGAATTTGGCTATTTTACTTGCCAAAATAGTGTCCCTGAACTCCTTAGTAGTCTTATCTGTCTCCTTAGATTGTTTATTGAAACTGGAGGTGACTAAAACTGACTTAATCTGGGACTCAAGAAGTTGAATCTCAACCAAGATCTTGTCTGCAATCCTCTTGGCTGTTGTTATGATCAAAATGAGCCAATCGCGCGTACAGCGCCAAGCCACCAAGGACCAGTCTTTAAGGAAACCCTTGTCATCTAGGAATAACCTCGGGGCATTGGTTACTATTAAGCCAGTGGGAGCACAGTCAGATCGCAAATACTCGGTCATGATGGCTCCGTGAACCTGAGTACGTGCATGCGTGCGCTTGAGGAAGAGCACTCTATTCCAGTCTTCATCTTTAGTAATAGCAGTATTAGATGGTAAATCTATAATACTAGGTGTCTGTAAAATGTCTAAGGCTACTGCGTCGTCAAACGACAGTCCTTGTCTCTCAGACATCTTAAAGTGTCAAGAAATTGATTAACAAAAGAGTGTGTCAAACAAAAGAAGAATTTAGAAAAAAGACCATATGCCGTGACAATACGGAATAGAGGATGAATACTCAGGAAAAAACTAGCATTAGAGCATATCGATTCCCAATCTCGGAATCGATAAATCACGATAAACAGACCTACGGCGAATGCCGTTCTAGCACTAATAGCACATAACAACGTGGGGGAGGTCTCAGGGAAGTTTCAACAGAAATGCAGACCAGCAGGTTGTGTTTCCCCTAAGAACAAATATCAACACACTAATACAACCTGGGTCAGAAATAGAGCCAAAGAGTTACACAAAGACGTCTAAATAAACCCCATACTCAAAATGACAACTCTATTAGAGAGCACTCCCTTCACCAGGACCCATCAATCACTTAAGGTGGTTAATTGTTTTTATCATCTGGGTCTGTATACTCTATCCAGCCGGACCAGTTCATAAAGCAGTGATCCGGTCACTGGCATAGAAAGAGCACTAAAGGAGGATTGTCACCTGATCTCTCACAAATGTTGTCTTGGATGAGGTACTACCCATAGAACGAGGTGAGAAATCCTAATAGTCAGCAGTAAAATCATATATGTGTGTTAAAAATGGCTAAAGGTGCCCAAAAGTCCTTTAATAGTAGGGAACCCCTGTCATATTTAAAAAGCAAGATGGCAATATTGCATAAATTAAATTGACATTATGCTATTGTCCAAAGCAAGTATGGTCAACATGTTTCTGCCCTCAGTCGATCGATAGTATCTGGGCTTTCGTCAGGACCTAAATTACTGCTGTGGTTTTCAGTGAGAAAAACATGTGTGAAAATTATACAAAAGTGGGGTGCAGATAAAAAATTCCAAGTAAAATAGCCAAATTCAAGAAAGATTTGACTAAGTTTTCTATGACCAAGATTTATCCCTATACTAGCGACTCCTACACCCCTCCGGTGTTCAATCAACATGGAAGAAAACCTGGCTCTAATTATTCGACTTCAGGTAGTGAGAATGATTCCTCGGATTCGGATAATGGGGGCAGTTTTCCATCTAGAGGCCGTAACTGGAACAAGCGAGGTCAGAGAAGAGGTAATTTCTATGGGGGTCCACAACAACCACAATGGTGGCCACCAGGTCCATTTAATTATCCACAACCATTCTTCCCTCATCCAGGCTTCCAGGCCCCGTTCCATCAAGAAAACTTCCAACAACAGCCTTTTTTAGGGCAAGGCCAACGCCGTTCCAGAGGACGGAGGAGATCAACACAACCCAACGTGCACTGGAGCCCACCGTCATCCCGCACACGGAGCAACCTGAAGGATCCTCCGGTGGCAGGCCCGAGCAACATGACAGCTTGATCGTGAATCTCAGTAACCGTTCTCTCAACGAAAATGAGATTTCAGTCCTTGAAAAAGGCCTAGGGTATGTTCCCACCCACAAGGGTGACACCTTTCGTACCAGACAAGAACTTGCAGGTTTTTTTAGGAAGGTCAGATTACGGGCTTTCTTTAAGGATAAACCACTTGATGATACTCAAGAGGATGTTTCCAACACTGGTTTACGCCCCAAATCGACCTTTACTCCACCAGTCCATATGGTCCCGCCAGAAGTACTTACTTTTGAAAGGGCGGTACTTAGGGATGCTGAAGAAATCTTTCAGAGTGAACATCGCCAATTCTCTAATTTATCTAATGGTGAACGTTCCGCTGTCCGGTCGCTTGCAGAGGACAATTCCATCGTCATAAAGTCTGCTGATAAAGGGGGAGCGACGGTCATCATGGATGCGCAGTCATATCAAACGGAGTGTAGGAGACAACTAAGTAATACGAATTTCTATCATCGTATTAAGTTGGATCCCACCAAGAGACTATTGGCTACTATCAAGAATCTCACAGACGAAGCTCTCGAAGCGGGCTGGATTACCGCTCATGAGGCTCAGTTCCTTAACACAGCATGTCCCGTGATCCCGTACTTCTATGTATTGCCCAAGATACATAAGGGGGTTCTTCCTCCTCCTGGAAGACCCATAATTTCGGGAATAGGGTCTGTTTTGGAACCCCTCTCTACGTTTGTAGATTTCTTTTTGAAACCTTTGGTGAGAACTATGCCCACCTTTGTTGAAGACACTAAAGATCTGCTTCGTATCCTGGATGGGATGCCATTCGATGTTAATCAGGACATTTTAGTGAGTTTTGACGTCGAGTCATTATACACGTGCATCCCGCAGGATGAGACACTATCTACTATTAAAATGCTCCTGGAAAGTGCATCGCTACAGAGTCCCACACCAGTGGACTTTATCATGACATGCGCCACCTTAGCTATGAAGGAGAATTTCTTCAAATTTGAGGAGGATCTCTTTTTACAGATCTCAGGGACTTCTATGGGGAGTATTTTCGCACCATCCCTAGCGAATCTATACGTCCACCAGATCGAACAGATTGAGATCCTCTCTGTGACAAATCCGTTTCTAGGTCACATCGTGACTTGGAAACGGTATATTGATGACATTTTTGTCATCTGGAGGGGAACCTTTGAGACCATTATTGATTTTCATACCTGGTTGAACGACCAGAACAGGTTTCTTAAATTTACCTGTGAGTTTTCAAAGGAGAGTATCTCTTTCTTGGACTTACAGATTGAACCGAAGAATGGCACCCTCAGTACCGAACTATATAGGAAGCCAATGGCACGGAACTCTCTCTTGCATTTTAAGAGCTACCATCCAAAAGCTCTTCGGGAGAACCTCCCGTTCGGGCAATTCCTTCGTATTCGTCGGAATTGTTCTGAGGTAGCGAAATATCAGGAACATGCCACCCTCCTATCCACACAATTGCAGGAAAGACAGTACCCCAAAACAATCATAAAGAAATCCATGAAGAGAGCCAGAAACAACCACAGGGAAGCTCTGCTCGAGAAGAGGATACAGAATCCTTTGGAGGAGAACAAAAGGATTACCTGTGTCAACACCTTCTGCAGTTATTCCAATGCACTCAAGAAGAGTATCCTTAAGAACTGGAGGTTTCTCAAATTAGAGGGCAGTTCCTTACCCCCTCCCCTTTTTGCTTTTAAAAGGGGTTCTAATCTGAAAGATCGATTAGTACATACACGCCCGAGGTTGTTGAGAAACCCAGATACGAGCACCCTTTGGGGGTTACCACCTGTTGTAGGTCACTTTCCATGTGGCAATTGTGCAGCATGCCCCCAGACTCAACACACCACTGAGGTAGAGATAGGGACGAATAGACCTTGGTCCCTCAAAACCCACACAAATTGTAACAGCGAACGAGTGATTTACTTGATTAAATGTCCCTGCAATAAAAACTATGTAGGTATGACATCACGAAAAGTAAAAGTGAGGATATCGGAACATAAGAGTACTATCCGATGCAAAAAGAGCGCTACCAAACTCACTAACCATTTTGTTTCAGTGGGACATAAAGAAACCGAGCTGCAGTGGGTGGTTCTAGAACAACCACATATTCCAGTACATATCACTGACATTCAGAAATTCCTTCTGGTGAGGGAGCAGAGATGGGTACACAGACTTCATTCAGACACAGTGGGACTGAATGATGAAATCCCTTGGTTGTTATTATAAGATCAAAATAGACCCTCAGTTTTTTATAGAGTGCGTTCAACATGGATAACACATTGGTTTGAGGATACTATGATGAGATTTTAGTTACAAGGATTATTGCTCTCTCAGAATGGGGATGTGGTTTTTCTTATTGATGGCCCTCATGGATATACACACACGAGAGACCCTCCCTGTCAAAGAGTTTCCTTTTGACTTTGATTTGTAGCACCTCTCTGAATGAGCGTGTGTGCTAGATGTTTTAATATATGTGCATTTGGTATAAGTCCTGTATCCTAATGTGTTATATTATGGCTGTTGATGAGCCTTTACGGCCATTGAACTTAACCATGTTAGTATTGCATTTATGCTCGTGTATTTGAAACACGATAGGGTTCCTTCATGATTATTTGCTTGCACTTGTAACTAACACGGGAGGACCAATGCGTGTCTTCTCCCTTACGCACGCTCTATGCAAGTTCGAGTGCATTTTATTTCCGCGCATGCGCGTTAACAACTCAAACACATACGCGTACACTGTATTCTCCGCGCATGCGTGTTTAAAAACTAACACACATTCGCTTTGGCTTTCTAAGTGTTTTTTTACTGCGCATGCGGGTTAAACATTGACAGGCAGTGCCCTGGACAGCTCAATCGGCGCGCTGCACCTGCAGGCATTTACATTGAGACAATCTATTTAAACCTCACGAGTGCGCCCGTCGGTACCTCCGGTCTTACCTTAATGACCGCCCTGGGGTACCGACGGATAGGTGAGTGCTCTGTTTGTTTGTTTTCTCAGTCTACTAGGCAATGACTTAACTTCATTTTTGTCTGCTCCATGGACATTATTACCATTCTGAATAACTGATTCTATGGTATTTTTAGGAGTTCTAGGTGATAACTTTATTTTCTATGCTTTATGTATTAGGATATCCAGTACTTTTTTACCTTGTATGATGACAAGGTTTTCTCTTTATTTTTGCTCTTAAATTTGAACTCCTAGGCTCATGGGAGCTGAGACACTCTTACAATGGCTATTTTGTCCTTTGAACTTGCTTATACTAGTGTATGTGACTTTCTAAATTTGTTGTGACAATTTCCATTAGAGTCACTTACTAGATGTTGGGAGCGTGTGTTTTCCACAATTTTCCAATTTTTTTACCTATTGGGAAGACGTAAATTCCACCCTGGGTGGCAGCAATTGTTACAAAGTGTCTACAGTTGAGGTACATTTTGAATGATTCCTGCAACAATGTCTTATACACCATATGTGTCTTTGCAATTTGGGATTGGATGAATTTACTCTCAGGTTTTTACTAAGCTTTGGAAGAGGAGGGTTTTTTCAGGTATTACCTGTTTTGCTTTCTCCTACTATTTCTTTCTTTTTAGAGCGGGGCCCCTTTCCCTGAGTTGAGACCAGGTTGAGGTGAGGGCTGTACCCACTATCTATGGGTAAGTGCAATTCGAAACGAACAGTACTGAATGCCTATACAGCATTAGTGTATGCTTATTTTTTTGGTCATAGAAATTTATTTTGGCCTGTATTTGAGCCTGTTTTACACATTGGGTCTCTGTCTTTTTTTCAAATTTCTCCACAGGTATCCGGTTTTGATTGCTGTATCAACTTGACCGGTGCGGTAGGAATTTTTTATCTGCACCCCACTTTTGTATAATTTTCACACACGTTTTTCTCACTGAAAACCACAGCAGTAATTTAGGTCCTGACGAAAGCCCAGATACTATCGATCGACTGAGGGCAGAAACATGTTGACCATACTTGCTTTGGACAATAGCATAATGTCAATTTAATTTATGCAATATTGCCATCTTGCTTTTTAAATATGACAGGGGTTCCCTACTATTAAAGGACTTTTGGGCACCTTTAGCCATTTTTAACACACATATATGATTTTACTGCTGACTATTAGGATTTCTCACCTCGTTCTATGGGTAGTACCTCATCCAAGACAACATTTGTGAGAGATCAGGTGACAATCCTCCTTTAGTGCTCTTTCTATGCCAGTGACCGGATCACTGCTTTATGAACTGGTCCGGCTGGATAGAGTATACAGACCCAGATGATAAAAACAATTAACCACCTTAAGTGATTGATGGGTCCTGGTGAAGGGAGTGCTCTCTAATAGAGTTGTCATTTTGAGTATGGGGTTTATTTAGACGTCTTTGTGTAACTCTTTGGCTCTATTTCTGACCCAGGTTGTATTAGTGTGTTGATATTTGTTCTTAGGGGAAACACAACCTGCTGGTCTGCATTTCTGTTGAAACTTCCCTGAGACCTCCCCCACGTTGTTATGTGCTATTTTTGACACTTTTCTAGCTGCCTTCACAGTGATGTGTCCCAGATATTGAACTTCTTTTTTGACAGTACTGCAGTTTCCCTGGAGACAGTTTGGGGTCAATTAGGATGGCGGCCGGAAAAGCACCCCGACCACCATGGAAGCGGAAAGCAACCGCCCGCAGGCACTGTGGAAAAACCAGCGTCCAAATTAGGACCAACCGCCGCAAAATACCAACTGCGGCAGAACGAGGCCAAGAAAAACCGCCCCTAGCAGGGGGAGATGGCCAAAATCTGTCCGCGGTGGTCTGATTCGCGGCGGAAAAACACCAACCCACCGCAGGTATAGCGGAGACACCACACCGGAAATTAGGATATCCCCGACGGTCCCACGGTACGTACCGCTGTCTCCGACTTCCACGGGCGCACAATGGGATGAATGGGAGAGCCAGGGGAAGAGCTGAAGCACAGCCACCGTGGCGGAAGATCCGTAAAAAATATGGTGGACGAAGCAAAAAACCTACAAGAAGGCCAAAAAGTGCACACAGAAAACTAGCCATGCCCCCCCAAATGCACAAAACACACCCCAAAGACACAACCACATGGCAAAATGAAACATACAAATCCCAGTACAACACACCTGACAGCAACACCCCAATTGGACACACCCACATAGCTGAGTATAAAACCAGCCTCTTCCCTGCCCACAATCCTTTGAAATACTCCAGGAGAAAAGGGTCACACACCCCAGCTGACAGGAGAGGCAAAGGACACAACATCACTAGCCACACCACACACATCACCACCACCACCTCCACACCTGCATAACTAACCTCCCTGCACAACACACACCATACACAGCACACCTACAACCACCTCTCACGCTCCTGCACCCACAACCACTTTGCATACCACACACCATGGCCACACAGAAAATGCCCAAATTCACAGAGAGTGAGTTGACAGTCATGGTAGATGAGATAGTCAGAGTGGAACCACAGCTTTTTGGTAGCCTGGTCCAACAGACACCATTAGCCGCAAGGACACAAATGTGGGCAAGGATAGTCCAAAGGGTCAATGCAGTAGGGACCACCCCAAGATCAAAAAAGGAGATCATGAAGCGGTGGCATGATCTGAAGTGGGTGGTCAAGGAGAGGAGGAGCAAGAACCGTGAGCTGGCTCAGAGGACTGGCCGTGGCCCTCCCATTCGACAAAAAACATTCACACTATGGGAGGAGAAGGTGCTTGCCATACTGCATCCAGAGAGTCTCACAGGATTAGCGGGGGAGTGGAGGCTGGTAAGTAAAAACAAATGACTACCGCCACTCTGCTACGTACTGTCTTGCACAACTACAAAGCTACACCACCTAGAACAAATTCCATCCATCTGCACCACACACTCACAAAAACATGTCTCACAGATCCAACATACACCCACTCCCATTCACCCCAAACATAGCTACCAACATTACCATGGGGGCATCTGTACAGGCAGACAGCACTACAACTCCCACCAGGCCCCCTGTCCCACAGTATCAGCAAGATGGATGCCTCCTCCCACTCCACCCAGAAGCATGTGTCAGCCATTACACAACCCACATCAAACTCGCAGGTAGGTAGCCATCTTCTCTGGGAGGGTGTCTGGAGGTGGGGGGCCTGCACCACTACTCCCACCATGCCCCCTGTCCCACAGCCTAGCAAGATAGATCCCTCCCCTCACCCCACCCAGAAGCATGTGTCAGCCATTATACAACCCACATCAAACTCACAGGTAGGTAGCCATCTTCCCTGGGAGGGTGTCTGGGTGTGGGGGACCTGCACCACTACTCCCACCATGCCCCCTGTCCCACACCTGAGCTGGATGGAGCCCTCTTCCCCCAGCAGTTGGAAGCCATTACATCACCCTCATCAAACTTACAGGTAGGTAGCCATCTTCACAGTGAGGGTGTTTGTGGGTGGGAGGTCTGTACCACTACTCCCACCATGCACCCTGCCCACTCCCAGCAGGATGGAGCCCTCCCCCCCAGCAGTTGGAAGCCATTACATCACCTTCATCAAACTTACAGGTAGGTAGCCATCTTCACAGCGAGGGTGTCTGGGGGTTGGAGGTCTGTACCACTACTCCCACCATGCACCCTGCCCCCCTCAGCAGGATGGAGCCCTCCCCGCCCGAAACAGTTGGAAGCCATTGTAGTACACCAAACAAACTTACAGGTAGGTAGCCATCTTCACAGTGAGGGTGTTTGTGGGTGGGAGGCCTGCACTACTACTCCCAACATTCCCTCTGTCCCACAACTGAGCAGGATGGAGCACTCCCCCACCCAGAAGCAGTTAGAAGCCAGCACAGTACACCAAACAAACTTACAGGTAGTTAGCCATTTTCACAGTGAGGGTGTTTGTGGGTGGGATGTCTGTACCACTACTCCCACCATGCACCCTGCCCCTCCCAGCAGTATGGAGCCCCCTCCAGCAGTTGGAAGCCATTACATCACCCTCATCAAACTTACAGGTAGGTAGCCTTCTTCACAGTGAGGGTGTCTGGGGGTGGGAGGTCTGTACCACTACTCCCACCATGCACCCCGCCCACTCCCAGCAGGATGGAGCCCTCCCCCCCAGTGAAACAAGGACCATTTGAAAAATATGACAGCATGTGTGGTGGTACAAATCAAGATATACAAATGACAGGACAAAGGTATGCAGGAGATGACAATGACCAGTCCATGGCCAGATGTGACGTCTGCCAGGTCAGACAAATAAACAATGAGTTTGCAATTAAACACATGTTGTGCCAGGCCCTAGATGGCAACAAGTCCCTGTAATCCTTAATTGTGCACGGGTCGCATGGTATGCCTTGACACCTCACACCATGGACAAGTAATGCCTGTACCACTGCATCATGTCAGGAAGCAAAGTAGTGCACATAGTAAACAATGTGATGATCTGTCAATTGTGCAGTGTACAAAAAGTGAATGACACACAGCTAACACAAAGCTTGCTGGGTGTACTACAAAGACCATTTCCCATCTGACCCACAGGTGACCAAGAACTCACTTCAGAGGAAAACACCAGCAACCTGCAGAGCCAGTCCCCCCCCCGTCACATGGACTCTCAGATGTTGACTCCCAGGATTTCATGGGCGATGAGCTCGAGGCCAGCCCATCTGGTGTTCCAGGGAGCAACAGGTTCCAGGGCCCCATTGTCCCCCCCCCCCACCACATCTGCGCCAACAACAACTTCACAGCAGACCCTTGCTGTCACGGCCTGTGCGGCCACCGCCACCACCACCACCACCACCAGTGCTGCCTGCAACACCCTCCCTGTCCCAGAGGATGACCAGCACACACCACCGACGGAGGAGGGCAGGGAAAGGATGCGGGCACCCACAGTGGTGAGGCAACATTTCCGTGGCAGCAGGGCAGGTGGGAGGGGCAGGGTCGCTCATGGACACCAGGAGGCTGGGACCCAATCCCTGGAACACATCACCAGAGTCCTGGGCACTTACGAACAGGCCCAGGGACGAACGGGCCGGTCAGATGAACTGTTGCATGAGCTCATCCTGCTGATGAGGTCTGTCGACACCCGCATGGGACAAATCATGGACCTCTTGGGCCAGCAAGTGGTGGTACTGAGGGACAGGCATGCGCCACAGACAACACCTCCACCTCCCTCTGGTGGGCCGCATGATGACAGTTCACCATCCTCCCCTGCGTCCACAGAGAGGGGTGAGTCCTCAGACCCAAGTGGCCCTGCAGCAATGCCCCCCCTGCCAAACGACAAAGGGGCCGTCCCAAGAAGACCCTGGGAGTATCTGGAGGCAAAGCACCTGCCACACGCCAGTCACGGAGCCAGCCATGATGGCAACCCTCTCCACCACTGCATTGACTTTTTTGACTGTCCTTCCCCACACTGCCTTGTGAATGGCATCTGTCTGTCGGACTGGGTCACCACAGCAATGTGGTGACTACTCGATTATCGCATCTACCACAACTGTCAACTCACTGCTCCACCCCACCCCCCAATAGAAATGTACACCCTCCCGCATCTCACCATTGCAAATAAAATATCCTCACACACATGTTGTTGTGTCTGCTCCGTCTTTATTGCAGGATGTACAGTCTTCAACATGATCACAATGTACCAGGAGCATGAGCTGTATGTAGGCATCACACAACCCCTACCATCAGGATAACCCAACATGCACATGTCCCAAAGGGCAACAAGTGTCAACATACACGTCCTGTAGATGTTCCCAAATGACCTGTCCCAGAAACATTGCCAACCACCACTGAGTCTACAACTGGCTGCTGCTACAATTCTCACATGCCCCTTCACGACAACAGCAATATCAGCAGACAATGGGTATGTTGCACATTGACACCTACCTTCAAGTGAAGTAGCGGGTGATGAGCTGTTCATGCAGGTCAACACCTTCCTCCTCTTCACTGTCCTCATCACTGGACACGGCTTGGTTTGCAGGCTGGGGCCTTGGGTCCTCACCATCATCCAGGAGCAGGGGAATCTCCTTGTTGTGAGGCATGCAGCATGCCACTACAATCTGACACACCTTCCTGGGAGAGTATGCCAGTGCACCTCCGGTCTTGTCCAGGCAGCCGAAACATGACATGAGCAGACCAAAAGTTCGCTCCACCACACAACGTGTCTTCCCATGGGCCTCATTGCAGCGGACCTGGGATTCTGCAGTGGGCTCAGCAACCAGGGACAGTTGGGATATGCAGAGTCACCTAGGTATGACAAACACAAATAGACTTTGCAATGTCGCAGAGGCTGAGGGCAGCAGGTCACACACCCAGCACGTCACACGACTAGGCATACTCACCCACAAGCCATGCATGCTCGGGAAGCAGATTAGCCATCAGCTGGGGCACAATGCTGTTCCGCAGGATGTAGTATTCATGGGCCGATCCTGGGAATTTGGCACACACATGCGAGATGGTCATATCTGCCAGGCACATCACCTTCACATTGATGGAGTGGTAATGCTTGCAATTGCGGTAAATGTGCTCACTTGCCTGTGGTGGCACAAGCCCAACATGGGTGCAATCAATGGCACCAACAACATTGGGGATGTGTCCAAGGGGATAGAAGTCTCCCTTCACAGCTGGCAATTCAGCACCCCTGGGGAAATGGATGTATCTGTCCTTATATAGCATCATGGCGGAAAATACATCACGCAGCACCATGCTGAACATCGGTTGTGACATCTCACCAGCGCTGGCCACTGTCTCTTGGAACGATCCAGTGGCAAAAAATGCAGGGCTGCCATCACCTTATAAGTAGGGGTGAAAGATATTGGATATATCCTGCGAGGCTGCAGTTGGGGGTCCAACAGATCACAAAGGGTTTTCAGGGCGTCTCTGTCCAGGCGGCATTTTCGTATGATCGCAACATCCTCCATGTCCTCCAGCACCATCAAGTGACGAATCAAATTTGGCCTCCTCCTATTGGAGATGATAGTGAACACATGTCAATGCAATACATCATGAGATGTGCACAGCACATCACATTCTGGATGACACAACGACAACAATGAATTACATCAATCTTGACTAACAGACCAGCTCACATGTAGGGACACCTTCATGTACACAAAGGCCACACCTGTCAACTTAAACAAGACAAGTACCTCAAACACCACCTTGGTCAATGTGAATGCATATAGGGATAAGGCCACATTTGAAATGGGCACGCCTGGGAGTATAGCATCCATCAAATGTGTAACTAATCTAACCCACTGTCTCATACCTAGCTGCTGTACCTGTCACACCTCTATGCGTCATTACAACCTGGCACACATCCACCACACAATGACCACCATTGGCGCAGCAATGATGAATGTGTGCATGAGCAGACATGAGAGGCAATGCAACATAGTTCATCATTCATTGAGACGAGCATCGCTGTGATTGTCACTGCACCTCAACACATTGACATGTGTACACATTGTAGAGTCCAGAACAGCACTGTTCAGCCTACACCAACATCAAATCCATAAGTGACATGTGAGTGGGCACAGGCCAATCTACGAAACACACACACAAACATGGCATGTGTAGCCATCAGTGGAGTAATGGAACATTGGTCTTGTGTGCACGGTGATGTTCCATTGACCATCTTGGCACTGTGCCCTGCTGATGTTTGACAGATGGGCATTGCGATTGTATGGCACCCATATCGCGGTAGCTACCGCCTGGCCCGGCGGTGTGTCACCAGCACCCCCATTCACACAAGTGCGGTACTGATAGGCATGGAGACATGTGGAAATGGTGGTTGGCATGCTCCACCGCCGGAATGGTGGAGCCTCGTGTCAATGTATGCCACCCATTTCACGGTAGCCACCGCCTGGCCCTGGCGGTGTTTCACCAGCACCCCCATTCAAACAAGTGCGGTAGTTATAGGCATGGAGACATACCCATATAGCGGTTGGCATGCTCTGCCACCCATATCGCGGTAGTTACCCCTGGCCCCAGGCGGTGTGTCACCAGTACCCCCATTCACACAAGTGCAGTAGTCATAGCCATGGACACTTGCCCATATGGCAGTTGGCATGCTTCGCCACCCATATCGTGGTAGCTACCGCCTGGCCCCGGCGGTGTGTCACCAGCACCCCCATTTACACAAGTGTGGTACTGATAGGCAAGGAGACATGTGGAAATGGTGGTTGGCATGCCCCGCCGCTAAAATCGCGGCAGTGCACACCGGGCCCCTGCGGTGTGTCACCGCCATGGAGCTTGCCCTAGAGCCAAAGGGAAGGTTGATAGAGGGGGCATGATGCAATTTTGAAGATCGCGGTAGGTGTGCTCCACCACCGCGGAGGCGGACATTGGCTGCATTTGAAAGATGCACCATCGCGGTAGTGCAGCCCGGGCCCCAGAGTTGTGTCACCGCCATGGAGCATGCCCTTACAGCCAAGGGGAGCCATGATTGTGGTGACATGATGCAATTTTGAAGATCACGGTAGGCGTGCTCCCACACCGCGGAGGTGGTCATTGGATGAATTTGAAAGAGGCAGACCTGGACCACCAATTGCTGCAGCTTGGCACCTTTGAAATGACCCCAGGGGGCTATATATGTATGGGAGGGAGCCTCACATTTCCACTGCTCCCAGAGCCTGATGCCAGAGACCCCTCACCTGTTGCTGTCTCCAGGGACTGCTGCCTGATACCTCTCACCTGCTGCTGCCTCCAGGGGCTGCTGCCGGAGACCCCTCACCTGCTGCTGCCTCCAAGGACTGCTGCCTGAGACCCCTCACCTGCTGCTGCCTCCAGGGACTGCTGTCTGGGACCCCTCACGTGCTGCTGCCTCCAGGGGCAGCTGCCTGAGACCCCTCACCACCCAAATCCTCTGCTGTTGCCTCATGTCCACAGTGATGGCAAGGACAGAGAAGATCCGTGCAAGTCCCTTCATGAGCGAGGAGCTGGAGGTCCTGGTGGATGAGGTGCTCATACAGTACCCAAGGCTATATGGTGCCCCAAATGTCATGGTAAGTCTTCGACAGTGGTGGGGTAGGGCAGGGGGGCCACACATGTAGTTGGGTTGATGCAGTATGTGCCTGGGAGTGTGGGGTAGTGTCATGCACTGCCTGACATGCTGTCTCCAGTGGGAGGGTGTGTGTACCCAATGCCACAGCTTTCCCTCCCTGCACATGTATGTATGAGTGACCTGTGTTGTGTTGTCAGCCATACAGTGACACAGAAGGTTGTTCATGCTGTAGTCAGGACAGTAATTGTTTGGCTGGATGGCTGTGTGTGCCCCTGTAGTCCATCTCAGTGTGAGCCCAGCTGGCCTGCACAGTCCCCGCCTACAGAGACAAGGACAACTCACTTAACTTACAGAGTATTACATCAGTCTTTTCACATTGCACTCCAGCTATGGTCCTTCTCAGCACCTTATTTTGCACACAGCTGCCCTTGTGAATGGTATTTTGTATTTGTGAGATCATGTCCCTCTATGTGACCACCATGATACATTCATCTATTCACAGGACAGGGACATTGATGGCTGTGCAGTCTTGGACACACTGTCCACACCCAAACACAGGTTGACATGTGATGTATGTGTTGCTCAAGACAACAATGGACTGAAGATGTGGGCAGGCTACATAGGTGTTTCAGTGCTGGCATCCTGCATGTGCGTGAGATGTGCATGGACTGTTACCCCTCACACCTGCATGCTTTAACATCATCTTTTCCCATGTAGGTGTCCCATGTGAGCAATACGTTGGGTATGTGATGATTTTGTATCTTGCTGCTATACTGATAGATGTCGGTTCACTGATCATTTCCTCCTCTTGTCTCCCATGCATGCAGCTCAAGGTACACCACCGTAAGGCCATGTGGAGGGCCATTGCAGCAAAGGTGTGAGCTCAGGGGATCTCAAACCGACGGCGCACCCACTGCCACAATACACAATAGATGGGACGACATCAGCCGGCTGGCAAAGAATGTGACGGAGATGACCTTGGGGCTGCTTCCTCGCACTGGGTGTCTGGCACGGCACAGCATGACACCACTAATTGGGCGCATCTTGGTGGTGACACAGCCTGAGCTGGGTGCAAGTATGAAGGAGCATCAGCAGCAAGCCAGGGGTGAGCATTTGGGGAGTCTGACTTTGGCTGGGAGTGGCTGCATGTGTACAGAGCCTGTGCCAGGGCTGGCCTATGTGATGTTGGTATTGTGATGCTGCGGCATGTAAGTGGCTGCTGGCCTGGGTGCCAGTTTCATGCATTTCCCCTATGTGTACTTACAAAGGTGATTTGGATACTGTGCCTTCACATTACATTCTGTGTTGTGCTCTTCAGCTTTCTTCTGCATTGGGGTAGTCTTGGGAATCCCATGGGAGGGAACATCAGTGTGCCCGATCTGTGCGTAGATCAATGCGTCCATTGCATGCACCCAGATGGGGGAGACCTACACATCTGACAGCAGTGTGCACCATTCTATTGTCCCCAAGGTATGACATGGTGGGTGGCATGGGCTAATGTCCATTGTGGACTGTCATGTTGTAGTCTGGGTCTGTGTTTTCCCCTCCTGTTCTATCCAGATCTGTCATTGGCAACAAGTAGTGTGCCACCATCATGTCACTAGGTGTGCTCAGAGCTAGTTGTGTGTCTGTTTGAACAGAGCCACAAGCAGGGTGTTGTGCTGTGTAGTCATCACATGGCTCACTCATGCCTGAGTTTCCAGTTTCCATGCACTGCTTGAGTCTATATAGTGAGTTGGCACAATGTGATTGCACAGGGTGGTGTGCAACATGTAGATTTTGTCAACTTTTGTCATGCATTGCTTGCATATGTTTGTTCTGTTGCTGCCACTGGCCTTACCCTACATCTCTCTCTCTCATGCAGCATCATCTGTGGTCACAGAGGGACAAGAGACGTACACCAGTGGGGGTGAAACTAGCACAACAGCTACCCAGGAGCCCACTGACACAGATGTCACCAGTGCCTCAGAGGGGGACAGAAGTCTGCTGGAGGAATCCCAGCCTGAGACGAAAAGCACCACATCATCCGATGCCAGCGGGGATGCAGCCATGTTGGAGGGCACCGGGAACGGGGACTCTGCATCGACTTTCACCACACAGCGGCCATTGCCCACCCTCCCAGCCGCTTCCTCTGCTGCTGCCCGTGTCCTCCTCAGTAAGAGGGAAAGAGTGTTCTTCACCCCTGGCACCGGTGCCCCTGCCCCCGTCCCCCCTGCTGCCATCAGTGCTCGGTCTGTGGACCTTTTGTGCCAGCTGTGTGTAGGCCAGACAGCTCTCATCAATGCCTTCATTGACCACGACAAGAAATTGGCCCAGGTGGTTGCTTTCATGGAGGGCATACATTCCGATGTGGGTGGGCTGCACTGGACAGTCCAGGCTTTGTCATCAACAGTGACGTCTGCTCTGCAACAGGCACCTACTCACAGTCCAGCTCTGGTCCCTTTGTCCACCCCCTGCCAAGGGGGGGCACGTCTGATGATAGTGACCACGGTCCACATACGTCCAAGTCACGATACAGCACATGAAGCACTCAGCAGCAGCAACCGAAGCGGTCCCGGGCGCAGACCCCATCCCCACAGAAGACCAAAGTCACCCCAGAGCGCAGGGAAAAAAGCCTGTTAGGCGACACCAGTGGACATAAAGCAAAGCAACAGACCTCCGGCACACATGCCTCAGTGGCATCCTCATCCAAGGACTCCCCTGCCCCTAAAGCATCTCACAAAGAGAAGCATATAGTGTCTGTGCCCACCAAGGAGGTGGTGCATGCCAAGGGTACGACTAGGAAGGACTCCAAGGCAGAATCACCAACCACCTCGACTCCCATACCAAGCCCAGTGAAGCAGGGGCCGGAGGGCACTGTAGGGGTGACACCTAGTAAACAGGGTAAGGGGGGCAGAGGCGAAGCATTGCGCTGGGTCCAGCACATCACCAAAGGGGCTGCCAGCGCCTGCACCTGCAGCAGCTGTGGTGGTGAGTGTGCCTGTTGTGTCCACACCACTTCCCATTGATCCACAGTCAGTCAAGCCATTTAGGAGTGGAAGGGTACCCCTCCACAATCTCCCAGCCACACTGTGTCTCCCGTCTGCATGACTCCACCTCCATATGCCACTACACCACCTGGTCCAAGCAGCCCTCCGGCTTGCCAAGTCACTGATAGCTCTGCCTCAGCTGTTCCGCTTTCTCCCCCATCAAGTGCCCCGACAGTCCCCGAGACACAGCCAGCTCCCAGTCCGCCTGACAGCCAAGTCTGAGTGTTAGTCACCCTCACACACCTGTCTCTCACACAGGTGGGCCTGTACTGCACATTGTTGCCCCCTGACTGTGTTGCTGACCATGGAAAGGTACAGTCACACACATTCCCTGTGCAGCTTCTCATTGACATACTCTTCACCCTGAACTGGCCACTGGCCTTGTTGCTCTTTGCTGTGTTGAACTCTTACCTGTGCAGCTTCTCATGGACATACTCTGCACCCTGAACTGGCCACTGGCCTTGTTGCTCTTTGCTGTATTGAACTCTTCCCTGTGCAGCTTCTCATGGACATACTCTGCACCCTGAACTGGTCACTGGCCTTGTTGCACTTTGCTGTGTTGAACTCTTCCCTGTGCAGCTTCTCATGGACATCCTCTGCACCCTGAACTGGCCACTGGCCTTGTGTTTTGCCCCCTGCCTGTGCAGCTTCTCATTGACTCAGTCTGCACATTGTACTGCGCACTGGCCTTGTCGTTCACTGCTGTGTGCCCCCTGCCTGTGCAGCTTCTCATGGACTCAGTCTGCACTTTGTTCTGCCCACTGGCCTTGTCATTCACTGCTGTGTGCCCCCTGCCTGTGCAGCTTCTCATGGACTCAGTCTGCATTTTGTCCTGGCCACTGGCCTTGTCGTTCACTGCTGTGTGCCCCCTGCCTGTGCAGCTTCTCATGGACATGCTCTGCATCTTGTGCCTTGCTTTTCTCTTCTCATGGTACCTATCTGTGCAATATGTGAATGAAGACAATTGCTCCTGCTGTCTATTTTGTCAGTGTCCTTACTAAATAAAGTTATTTTGCTGTGTGTAAATGGTTTACTGTGCCACATGGTATGTGTGGCACTTCAACATAGTCAATGTTTGGGCTCACTTACTCTCTTTTTTTCAGGGGTGACAGGGTCTTCAGTTCTTCTTGACCCAGATACTTGTGTGGGCAATGGTGTCAATTTCGAATGGTTAGCAGTAGTCATTTACTTAATTAGTTCATGTTGGCTATATTGTACACATGGCAGGTTGGGGGGCACTACCAGCACAGAGTGGGTTTCTGCACACAGTATTGCAGGCAGGCTGTCCAGGGTCATAATGTAGAGACAATTTTGTGTCCCCCCCGCCACCCAGAGTACTTTATCCCTGACCTAATCTCCTCTATCCCTTCATTTTCATATGTGGATCCTGGTCGCTCTTTGACCTGATTCACCTGGGAACAGTGCCTCTTTTTTGTGAGTACCTCATCGAATTTTTGGAGCATAGGCACTGGACCATTATCAAGCTCCTGGTCCCCCCCTCTCTCTTTTTTGACATAGTAGTAAGCACGGCGGCTCAGCCGAGGGACCCTCTTTCCTCTTTTTTCCTTTTTTCTTTGTCTTCTCTACCCTTCTCCTGACAACCTCCCCCCTCCCCCCAACATGTCACTATCCACGATGGGGGACAACCTGGGCCTGAGTTTTGGCGAGGATCTAGTGGCAGAGATCCTCAGAACCCCGTCACTACTTGATGGTGACGGTAACACGGCCTGTACGAGCGCACAGGGAGACTGGAACTCATTAGCATCCCTTAAAAAATTACAAGTTAAAATCGCCCTCCATGGATCGGTCATGACCGAATATCTGAGAGCCAATGCAGCACCTAATGGATTGCTGGTACGTACGGCACCAAGAATTTTCCTGGAAGATCTTGTTTTCAGACGGGAATGGAGCCAAATAGCATGGAAATGCACCCGCGATTGGATCGTCTTGATCATCAGCACCGCGAAACGCCTATCTGAGGCTCTGGTGATTAAGATTAACATTGCAGAGAATGGCCTAAAAACTGGCATTAGTCTCTCGGCATACAAGACCCGCTTGGCAGAAATTAACTCTGAAATCTCCGACCATCGAGACTATCTTCTCAACCAAAAGATAACCAAATTACAAAAGGATCTCAAAAGATTTGACAGGGAAAAAATCTATCCGTACACAAAAGAGGACTTCTTACCCACAGAGAATGACACAATCTCTGTTGATGGTTCATCCACATCCAACCAATCAGGCCGGTCCTCTGGCAGCAATTCAAGTAATCAGAGCTGGGGCCGACGCTCCAACCAACAAGGTCTACTACCTCCACCTGGGATGCCACCATTCTACGGGTTCCAAGCCCAACCATTTCCACAACCAGGACCGATGTGGTACCCCCCCTACGGTCTACCCCAACCGGGGTTTCAACAACCCTTCTTCCAAACCCCTCCATCTCCTTTTCAGAACAGAGGCAGGGGCAGAGGCAGAGGAAGAAGAAGAGGAAACAAACAAGTTCAATGGCGAGACCCAGAAAACCAACAGAGGACAACCAGGAGCATGGCACAACAAAAAAACTGATTGTCAACTTATCATCCAGAACACTCAACTCTGAGGAGACTGCAGCTCTGGAACTAGGACTGGGTTTCGTCCCAACCCCCAAAGAGGATAACTTCAGACTCAATGAAGAGATTCACCAACTTTTTCGCAAAGTGAGACTGAGGGCATTTTTCAAGGATACTGAAACACCAACACAGGACGACACAGGGCTGAGACCCCCCTCGAGGTTTACCCCCACTATTGGGATGGTTCCATCTGAGGTCCTCACCTTTGAAAAAGCAGTCCTGAAGGAAATCAATGTTCTGAAATCACCCACCCCTTTTAACAACCTCTCTAACAAACTACGAGACGCGGTGACATCCCTCAAGGATGACGACACCATTGTAATCAAACCAGCAGACAAAGGGGGTGCTACGGTTATCCTCAATGCACATGACTACGATCATGAATGCTGTCGCCAACTGAGCAATACGGAGTACTACGAAATCTTAGAGACCGACCCCACGGTGACGTTACTGGGACAGATACGTATTTTGGTCAATGAGGCTTCCACGGAAGGATGGATTACACCCAAAGAAGCGGCATTCCTGGTGAATTTGACACCTAAGATACCCTATTTTTACATCTTTCCAAAGATCCACAAAGGGGTCTCCCCTTGTCCAGGTCGCCCCATCGTCTCAGGGATCGGATCCCTACTGGAGCCCCTCAGCCAATTTTGTGACTTCTTTTTACGCCCTTTGGTCCAAGCAACACCCGCATACCTGAAGGATACCCGGGACGTCCTCAACCTTATCCAGACCATCAACGAGGAGAACACCGAGAACATCGACCTACTACTCACACTCGATGTCGAAGCACTGTACACTAATATACCACAGGGTGCAACTATCGAGGTGATTAGCAACCTCCTACAAGAGTCTGAGCTTCCCACTCAAACTCCGGCTACCTTCATTTCAGCACGTATTGCATTGGCACTCACCAATAATTTCTTTATGTACAAGACAACCATTTACCATCAGGTACAAGGTACCAGCATGGGCAGCACCTTTGCGCCGAGCCTGGCAGGCCTGTACATGTCCCATTTTGAAGCCACTCACATTTTTGCAGACACTAACCCCTTCCATCAACACCTCGTGACCTGGAAACATTATATTGATGACATTCTGGTCTTATGGAGGGGTCCCGTAGCCTTGACAAGGGACTTCTACGAATGGATTAACAACCAAGATCCTCATCTCCGTTTCACCATGACAACCAGCAAGGAAAGGATCGCTTTCCTTGACCTATCCATCAACCTTGAGAATGGAGTACTACACACCAACACCTACAAAAAAAATACGGATTGCAACAGCCTCCTGAGCTTCAAAAGCCATCTCCCCAAAGCCCTTAGGGAAAATCTTCCCTACGGGCAGTTCTTAAGAATCAGGCGCAATTGCAGCAAAATACAGGACTTTGAACTGCAAGCCAATGCCTTGGCGGAAAATCTGAAAGAGAGACACTACCCTCAACATGTGATCAAGCAGGCCAAGAAACGGGCTAGAAACAACACCTGTGACGGCCTCCTGGAAACAAGGGAGCCAAAAACCAATGATTTGATCACGTGTGTAACTACCTTTACCCCGCTCTCAAACCAACTTAAGAAAATCATCAATCGCAATTGGCGTATTCTAAACAGTGATACCTTGAATATTCCAGCGCCCCGCTTTGCTTTCAAAAGGACGGAGAACTTGAGGGACCAACTTGTCAACACAAGACCACGACCCACACAGACGACCAGAGAAAACACTCTCTGGAACCTTCCAGCTGTCAGAGGCCACTATCCATGTGGTTCATGCGGTGCGTGTGCCTCCACCCAACACACCAAAGTACTACAATTGGGCAATATTAGATGGGAACAACGCAAGCACACTAATTGTAATACCACGAATTGCGTATATCTGATTTCATGCCCCTGTACCCTCTACTATGTAAGGATGATGACCAGAGCGATCAAGAAAAGGATCAGTGAGCATAAAAGTACGATCAGACGAGCACGCTCAGCCACAAAATTGACTAACCACTTCTTGGAAAAAGGCCATCCTTGTGAAGCTATCCAATTGACCATTCTGGAAACAAACACCAACTGGAGTAGCGATTCCCTCTTCAGACAAGAACAACGCTGGGTCCATCGCTTACACACTGACACACTTGGCCTGAATGATGACATCCCTTGGTCAGAACTGTAGGGCTGGCCCACAGGACACCCACCCTGTACAGGGCCTGTCTCATCTGTATAAATATCCTGATCTGGTGGTTACTCGCATCTCTTAGAACTAATTGATTGGCACACCTATACACCACTTGAGACCCTGTCTGCAACATATGAGAGGTGATCGTGTGACCCTTCCCCCCTATACCATCACTACCAGCCTCACTCGTTAACCAAGTTAGGCTGTGCACATTCTTTTGTCAACTACTTATGTCGAGAGCTCTATCACCTGGTATTGATATCATACCTCAGATCACTACACAGTGCATGTACCTTGTTAGGATGAGCACTTTATCCACGAGATAATGTTGGTAACATCTAGCCTCCACGTAATTTACGTCGAACACCTTCTCCCCACGCATGCGCAGACCCAGCTCGCTATCTTCTACACATGCGCGAGATAACACGGGCTTGTATCACACACCACGCATGGGCGATTCGATCCCCTGTGACGCTTTTCCTCGCGTTTCACCGGAAGCAGGCACCTCCCCACTCTCACAGGTCCTGCCCCCTTAAATACAGTGAGTTTGTATCCCTCAACCTACCTACGAGCAGGCGTCTGGACCGGGCAGGTTTCCAGTGCCGTCACCTGAGCAACCCATGAGTACTCTTCAGGTTCACCACCCGCCTCTCCATCCGCAGTAAGTCTCGACATTGCGAGTGCTGTTTTGTTGATATAATGACTAATGCCGCACATTTAACTTGGTCGCTCCCCTACTCGGGCTCTGCTGTGTTGGAACCCGGTACTTGTCGCCTACAGCCCTAGAAGGTGTGGGCATCCAACGCCATTAGACTTATGGAGAAACTTTCACTCCTTTGCTAGGTAAGCACGCATTCCCTACTGATCCGGTAGGCCCCTCTGTCTGTGTGAATTGATCCTTCTGATACTTGCAGCCTTGCGCTTTTGCGAGCGTGACAACAGCCCTGTGTTGAGTCTACGATGGGGTGACCTGGAACGGGCTTGGTTGGCCTCTGTTACCGAGCCTTCCCGGCTTGGGTCTTAGAGACCCCACCTCCCTCCGCACACCCACATACAGCCGACGTGGTGTGCTGTGCACGCGAACCTGATTTACCATTATTCAGTCTTCCTCTGCCTCCATAGTATGCGGACTGTCTGTTCTTTCGGTAACTGGTGCAAGATACAGAGACAATGATGCTCCGTATTTGCAATTGTAAAAGCTTGCACGGTTTAACCCATGTTTTCTCTCCGCATTTTTTCTCTTTATTTTTTCTCTTTATTTTAGGTCAGTTTCATAGGGGGCATAACCTACTCCTTTACTTACACATAACTTGTTTAGGAGATATATATTTTTCCCCCCCTCCTGATCAGCGAAAGGGCTAATACTACCCTACCCGCTGTATTTAGTCTGTGCACTTTTTACATTTCACCATCACCCCTGGTCCTGAAGAAACGCCAAGGATCACTCTGACCACCCAAGGCATGAAACATGTCGACCATCTTTTAAAGTTATCCAGACACATTACGTCTCTACAGATAACGACTAACCTACGGGCTTTTTAATATACCAAGGGTACCTCTTTATTAAATCACTATTTGTTCGGTATTCCTTAGGTATTTTTAACTCACCTCACACACACTATTTTGCACCGACCACTCTGGGACTCCCCTCCCACATACCCGCATGCACCCATCGGCAGTTCTCTGAAAGATCTACGCCAAAGAGACCCTTCGGGGGACCCGTAGGGCATTGCACCGCCGGCCCGACGAGGAGCAAACGCCCGATGATGAAGCATGACATCCTTCGGGGTGTGTGAAGGCAACAAGAGACAATTTTGTGTCCCCCCGCCACCCAGAGTACTTTATCCCTGACCTAATCTCCTCTATCCCTTCATTTTCATATGTGGATCCTGGTCGCTCCTTAACCTGATTAACCTGGGAAGAGTGCCTCTTTTTTGTGAGTACCTCATCGAATTTTTGGAGCATAGGCACTGGACCATTATCAAGCTCCTGGTCCCCCACCTCTCTCTTTTTTGACATAGTCATCTTGTGATGGCCAGTCATCCTAGTCCCATGGCGTACTTTCCATTTGTGTTCTTGGATAGCAAGGTGGTGTGCAGTGTGAAGGTGGTGAGTTTGTGGGGAGTGTTGATGTGTACATGCCTCTGCAATGTCAACTACACACGTGTCACCCAGGAGTTGTGTGCCTGTTGTTTTGATTGTTCATCCCTGTGGATGTGGTTGTATGCCCATGTGTAAGTTGTATGTTGTGCACTGTGCAGTGTGTTGGTGTGTCCTTGCAGTTCTGTCTGACTCCTACTTGTTGTTTTTGTCACTTGTGAGTATGAAAAGAGTGTTACTGGCAAGTCAGTGTTGTGTTTTGTTGCACATCCATGTGTCTGGTGGCTGTTTGTGGGGACTCTGCAGACCTGCTTCTCCACACTGCCATTGTGGTTGTGTTTTCTCATGCCTTGCTGTCACATGGTGCCTTCTTGCCTCCAGTGTGGCATGTTGTGTGTGTTGTTATGCCATCCCCTATCTGTGCTTCAGATGCCTACCCATTGTGGGTCTGCACTCCCTCTCTTTGTGTATGGTACACTCCTGCCATGTCACCTACTGACATGCAGTACACTGCACCTTGGTATGAGCTGTCCCCTTGGTTTGTATGTGTGTGTGCCTCCCCATGACCTCATTTGTGACACTGTGCTTTGTGGTGCAGTTCTTTGGCCAGGGTCAATGTGTCACTCAGGGCATTTTCCCAATGGGTCATGTGTGATGTTCTGGTGTTGTTTGTCAGTCATGCTTGCTCCTATGCAGTTCAACTGTGTGTGATGCCGAGTCCTCTGGTCAAGTTGTTTCCACCTTTGTGTCCCAGACTTGTGCATCTATTGGGTGTTGTGCTGGATGTATGTGTGTTGTTTGTGTTATTGCTTCACTTCCTGGGTGTGCTGTTGTCGTTGTGATGTGCTGTACGGTGTTGTGTGGGTTGCTGTTCTGTCACTGATGTCTGTGTGTGTCTGGTATGCTTGGTTTACACACACAGCTTGTTGTGCCTGCAGTACTGTGTGTGTATGTTGCCTTGTGATTAAATGGTGTGCATCCTCTGATGTGCTGCTGTGTTTGCTATGTGATTGTTCTGCCTGTGCATCTGTTGTTTGTTTGCTGTGGCTGTGTTGTTCTGTGATGGTGCACTTCTTGTGTGTGTTGTGGTACGTTGTCTGTGCATTGTTCCTGAGTTATGAGGTTGTGCACTCCTGTTGTGTCTGTGCTCCCATTGCCTTTCCCCAGTTTAGCTGCACAGGGCATGTCTGCTGTTGTTGTTGTGGCTCTGTGTGTTTTTGTTGGGTTATCTGTTTGTCTGTTGTATTTGTTTCCACATTTGTGGTGGCTTCCCTGTGTGTGTGTGTGTGTGTGTGTGTGATGTTTGTGGCTGACCCCAGGGTGTGTGGTTGTTTGTGTGTGTATTGACTGTCACGTATTGCCAGCCTTCAGTGTGTTTGGCACTGGTGTTGTGTGCTGCTGGTGTGAGGGGGGTATGTGTGTAGATTCTTACTGGTGTGTGTCAGTCCTGAGGTGTATAGATGGGCCCTGTGTGTTGTGCTGCTGGTGTACTCCTGTGAAGTAGTTGTATGGATGTGTGGCTGTTCACAGTTTGACTTCAGGGCCTTCCTTTCATTCTTGTGCCTATACGTGGTTTGCCTTGCTGTCTCCCTGTGTTGTTGCACTGAGCTGTCTGTGGTTTGAGTTCACTGACTGTGCCAGCCATGTGTGCTTTGATGGTGTGAGGGTGTTGTTTTCTGTTCCTTGTGTTGATGTGATGTACACATGCTTGTTGTGTGTCTCCATGGCCTTCAATTTGTGTGCAGCCCACCTTGGTTTCCCTATTTGTTGTGCTCCATTGCTGTTGGCATGTAGGGTGTGTATGTGTGTGTGTCAGTCTGTGGTATGCATGTGTGACTGTGCAGGCCGTGTGTCCATTTGGATGTTAATTCCTTGTTTGTGTTCATTTGTTGCTTATCCTTATTCTTATTTCCCTGTGTGTGGTGTTGAGTGTATTTCCCTGGCCCTGTGCTACTGTGCTGTGTGTTCTTCTGCAGCCACTCCTGCAGTGGATGTCTCCCTGGTTGCTTGTTGTGTGGTGCAGGGTGTGGATTCCCGTGGCTTGTTGTTGTGCATGGGGGTGCACAGGAGGGGCACATGACATGTGCCTTCGGTGGTGTGCTAGTGTGTGGTGGGTGGAGGTGTGGCCCTGTGGTCTTTGTACCCTGCCCATGCCTGGCACTGGCTCTGTCTTCTGCATTGTGCGCATGTATTTGCTTGTGTTCGCCGCTGCGGTGACGTGATCGGGACATTGCTCCATGGTGGCGGTAGCTGTGTGTCCAGGATAAAGAGGGGTGACTTGGTGGCAGGTGGGTGATGTGTGGGTGCCCTTGTGGATGTGTCCCTGTCCCCCCTAGGGTGTCTGATGTGGATTTGGACCCTGTGTCAGCCCGTGTGTTGTTTCTTGTGTTTATGTTGTTGCGTACCTGCGGCGGCGTCTGCGGCGGTCCATGAGGTCCTGGTGATGTAGCAGGTACAGCACCGGAAAGACGTTTAGAGCTGGGTCCATGGCGGTTATGACCGGGACTCTGGTTTCGCGCTCCGCTGTCGAGCTTCCGTCGTCTCTGGTTGGGCGGTGTATCCGCTGCGGTGTGTCTGCTTGTTTGAGTCATCCTAATTTGTGGAGCGGGGCGGACGTCATTCTGCACGGCGGTGAGTCTCCATTGGCTCCCACCACCACGGTGGCAGGCTCACTTTGATGGCGGTGCGCGTTGCACCGCGGCATTCGAAAAATGGCCTATGTTTGGCCATACTAATATGGCAGACGTGAGGGCCGCTGCTCGCCGGTGGAAAATAGCTTTTTTCCACCAGCGTTGGTGCCACCGACCGACATCCTAATGGGCCCCTTTGTGTCTGTTTCCTGCCAGGTGATTCAAGAGTCAATGGTGTAATTTTTACATGCATTCTGCGTTTCTGATGCCACAAGCAAATCATCTATATATTGATTAAGGATGGATTGATATGGCACTACCAGGGTCTCTAGATTTATTTTCAAAATCTGGTTAAAGATAGATGGGCTCTCTGTATACCCCTGTGTGACACAACACCAAGTTATTGTTTTCTGCTGGAAGACAAGAGAAAGTAAAAATTGGCTCTCTTCATGCAATGGCACTGAAAAGAAAGCCTGACATAGATTCTACACAGTAAACTATTCTGCAGTACATGGAATCTGAAACAGTATGGTAGCTGGATTTAGTACCACAGGGTACTATAATTTCATTTGCCTTCTTTAAATCCTGAACTATCGTATATTTTTCATTGGGTTTCTTTAAACCCATAACTGGAGAGTTACATGGACTTCCAATTAATTCTCTCAGGATCCCTTTTTGTAACATGTCATCTATCACTGGTTGTATTCCTGCAATAGTTTCTAGGCTCAAATGGTACAGTGGTGTTCTAGAGTAAACAGCATTTGGCTTCACCATAATTGGGACTAATTCAACATCTTTAATTAGTCTGATGACTTTTCCTGTATAATCCCAAACTTCTGCATTCACTGTTTCTCTAAGATCTTCAGGTACTTTATCAGCAGTTAACAAAGGAAATAGTCCTGCCTCTATTTGTTGCCTGATCAATTTGAAATCTACATCCTCATCATGTGTTTGGAATACTACACCATCCGGTGTTCAGTAAATGGTGTAATGTAACTTGCACAATTAATCTCTCCCTAACAAGATTGCAGGATTTAAATCACAAACAGCAAATTGACGCTTTTCTTCGAAAGATCCTATTTTTACTGGACCTTTTTCAGAAACTGGATTTTTAATTTGTTTATTTGTTACTCCTACAATTTGGGCTGTTTTCCCTGAGAGATGTAAGTCTGGGACTTCCACTGTTCTAACAGCGGACCGGGTAGCACCAGTATCAATGAGAAATGATACAAGGTGGCCATAAACCTCTGCGTCCACATGTAGGCCACTTTGGTCTACCTCTAAGAGTGTGCAAAAGTACACAATCTTCTTCCTATCTCAGGCACCATCATTATGAATTCCCTGAATCTGAACAATTAGTTTCAAACAATGGGACTTGTTGCAAGGTATTCTGATTTGGGTTCTGGAATTGTGGCATGGCATTTTGAAATGGATTCATATTCATTTGTGTCATCTGGTTCAGATTAAATCTAGGATTCCCCATCTGTTCAGGAGCAATTGACATCATTGGAACCTGTCCCTATGTTATCATTTGCATTCCCTGACAGGGCAAATTTGGCATTTGCATCTCTTGTTGCATTTGCATATTTACATAAGAATGTTCAGAATTATATCGACATTGCCTTTTCCAATGCCTGATTGTATGACTGTTGTTACAAGCAGTAATCTCTTTCACAGCGGCAACATCTGATCCAGATCCTGTAACCACAGGAACACCTCTACCTCTTTCCTGTGACACAGGCATTCCTCCTTGACGTCCTTGGAAAACTGTTTGCAGCATCACTACATCCTGCATATTTCCTCAGTTCCCTACAAAAGAAGGTTTCTGAAAACCTCACTGAACCAGCTTGGTCTGACCAAACATAAACTTTTATTGTTATCCTTTTCTGCTTCATGTCCAACTCATTGCTACACTATTTAGCATATCTCGTTATTTCATTGAGTGATTTATTCTGCCAGCAAATCACGCTTTGGGTTATGTGTGAAATGATTTCTGGCTTCAGTCCTAATAGAAGCTAGGACACAAAAATCCCCATATCCATTTCCTTGTGATACTGAAGTCCACTATGCTGCTGGAACATCTGCAACAATCTCTCATAATATTCATGCACAGTCTCTTTTGGAACTTGGGTAGTTCTTTTAATTTTTAGCCAATCTAAATCTTTCAGTGGCACTCTGCCTTCCAAAAGGGTAATAACAGCTTCATACTTCTCCATCACTATGGGAGATGGCACATTTGTCCCTGCCACTCTCGCTGATTCCTCTCTAGGCTACTGCACCGCAGTGCACTGCACCCATTAATCTGCAGACACTACAATGTTGAAAAACATATTCATATCCGTCCACAGTACTTTTGGATTTTTTATGAACCTTTCCATTTGTGCACACCAGGGCTTGTCTCTTAATTTGGGAAATATGTTCATAAATGCAGACAAATCACGTCTCCAAGCAACATGAACATATATACCTCCTGCTATTTCTATGAGTGGATAAGGTGTGATTTCTCCCTCACTCCCTTCATCTTGGTTTCCTGTAATGGCTGCTTTCCTCTTTTTCTTTTCATGTTTCTTGACTCATTTGGCTTCTAATTGTTCAGACTCACCCCACCTGTGAATGCACTGAACCAATTCTACAAAGGGCTATAATCCTCATGGTCTCAAAGGCTGGGTCATCTAATTGAACCCTATAGCTTCTGTGTATATGCATATTTTTTGTAAGGTCTTTCTCATATATATGAATGAGTTCAGTTAATTTGGCATGAGTCCAAGTAGCTCTCCTTGTAACTTTCTCGCACAGGGGGATTAATTATTTCCTTTCCTACTGTTCTAAGTATTTTAACTCTAGGCAACCCCTTATTATTCCTTCCAATTTAATTTTTAGTTGTGAGATTACTTATAGGCTTTTCTTTTTCAATCTCTGATTTCATAGATGCTCCCCACATTCTCTGCCTACCTAGATCTTGCTCTTTCCTCAAACCAAGCTGGCATATATAATTCCTCAGCTATAACTCTTTCTTCCAAAGTGATTGGAGTTGTAAATACTATCTTTCCCCATATATAAGGGCTTGCACCCTTAATGGTGGCTTCCAGGCAATTATCTGTGAGTTCTGGGAAGTTGGAGCAGATCCTGAAGTGGATACTGTCTAGCAATTATTTGAGTCCCAGTTCTAGTTTCTACAAGCCGAGAAGCACTGGCTACTACCCGAGTTACAGGTGGAGTACTAATAACAGGTACTGGGGCTAAACTAGGCACCAAAGCTGTAGAGGTCACAGTTGCAACAGCACCTTGTGATCGAGCAACTGCTGGTGGGGCAATTTGCAATATCTGCAGGGGTTGTTCAATTTGGGATACACTCGGCTGTATTGGAGAAGTCAGCACTATAGAACTAATACTAGAACCTGAACAACTTGGCTCTGCTGAGTCATGTGTGGTGGAAGTCTCGACCTCAACATCTAGTATTTCATCCCCTGATTCAGTATCTGACTCACCCTCTTCCATTGTACTGGAATCTCTGTTCTGTCCCCTCTTAGCAGTCTCTGAAGTAAGGACTGGATATTTCCAAGTGCTTTCTATGATCTTTCCTTCATCTACCCAGTTGTTCATCTATTGGGCGTTGGTGTAATTCTTCGCTGCCCTACTAGTCCTTCTCTGGTATTTTTCCCTCTCCTTTTCCTGAGCCACTCTCTCTGAGGCATTAAATGCTTCATACTGAAGCAGTCTAGATGGTGGCTTCATCTCATGCAATTTTCACTTCAAATGATCAAGAATTCTGGTGTTAAATGTCCCATATCTAAGAAAACTCAAGGCATCCTCATTCTCAGTAATCCTTCTCCATTGGCAAAGCTAAGTAAATGTATTTAACCCATTATCGGTAGTGATAATGTATGTTTCTCAGGAGGTGCCTCTTCATTTTTGAGTAACATCCCCTTTCACTTAACATTTAAACTCTTTAAAACATTTCATGATGACAATTTAAATCTGAAACAACACAATTTTTCAAATGTTATGATTTTATTTCTGCAGAGGTAAAATTTCTGGCAGCCCAATTAAATTTGGGCTATTTTTTCCACAGTCTTTTGATAACTAATCCAGATTCAAGATTTACTTTTAATGATCCCATTCCAGCGCGTCACTGCTACAAAGCCAATTAATCATAGTGTGAAAGCACACCAACTGACCAATCCCAGTGCAAAATACCGGAACGCACAGCCCCACTCCTCGCACTACTCGCCCTCCCTTAGAAATGTTCTCCATACCTACACAAGTACTTTTCTCAACTCCTCAAACTTTGTTTGCTTTTACTAAAGAAATAAAGTTTTGCATACTCACAACACTCTCTTCAGCATTTGTAAGTGAAATCTCGCCTAGTGTGAAATCACTCAAATCACTGCAGCTTCCCCCATTTGTTCAATTAGGTCCAATTAGCACTGATCAATATAATCAATCACAACAATTTTAATATTTCTATGTTACCAGTGCAGATGATGGTACCTCACACTACACACCTCAAAACATCTGCAAACAAGTTTTCAATTGTTATTTTACCCCAGGATCTTTCGACTACAATGAGTCTGGAAACTTCAAATACCTTTTTCTATCACTTGTCAGACTATTGTTCCTCATGCACTCATTCTAATCAACATTCATCCAAACCAGAAAAAAATACGCAATCATAGCTGCAACTCATTTGCCCTATTAATACTCACACCTTCAAACCGCAACTGCCTTTGACTACCGCTATGCTGTATTTTCGAGTTCTGGACATTGGATTCAGGTGTCTGGAATCTTATGATTATATCTTGGGTAGTATCTTATAGCTCCATTGAGGGTGAAAAACCTATCTCCTGGTACCAGATCTGCTAGTGAGGAAATCTCTAAAAAAAATTCCACTGCAGATGTTAACCATAAAAAGGACTTGGAGAACCTAGAAGTTCAGCGCCTTTCTTGGCCAATGAATCTTTGCCACCATTTTCAAATGGAGCACTACACATCAAAGACATCAATAATTACATTTAATGTTCAGTCAACAAAGAGATTTGGTGACGTTTAAAAGTTTATTCTCTCATTTTAGTGGATTAGTCTGAATTTTTGTTCTTTTTAGTGGCAACTCGTTTACAGAAAATAATAAGAAATAAAATTTGGTTAGAACAAGCATAGAGAAATAATAATTCAGAGTACCATCGCTATTCTAAACTAAAGGACCTATTCTATCCTAATAAGAAGCCATAAAGAGTTCTTTCTGGTAAACAGCTAGTAGATTTCGGACCAAAATTCAGATAACTATGAGGAAGAACAAACTCCCCATAGAGGGTAGTTCTGGAGGCTCAGTCAAGTTCTCCAGACAATTGCAGTAGCAACAGTCTAAAAGGGTGATAAGGAAATAATTACAGCTGTAGCTATGATCAGCATAAGCCATAAATATCTCCTGCCTAAGCGCTAGGAAATTCAGGCTAGCACAGTAAATGCCAAGGGTCATAGCAGGGTAGGGATGCATAGAATGAGTCGAGAAGCGCTATTACCTCTCTACCTGGGAACACATACTATATAGAAAGCAGTTAAACATGTTGCAAAAACAGGTGAATGTCATCACCATCATCATACAGCAGAGAGAGGTATTTTGATCATTCGTCGTCTTCGCCTTTAGTTCCCATGGTAAACATCCATGCCATCATGATGTCAGTTAGAAATGGCTACAATGTATTCCAAAAGTTACATCTACGAAGGTTCTCATGAGAACATTTTGTAAGCCTACTCTGTTAGCTGTCTGGTGTCCCATCATATAACAATGAGTTGCTCTATGGAATGAAACGTTGAAATTCCGGTATGCCCTGGTTAGATGGATCATGAACTGTAAGCTACAGCAAGCATTTTGTTTTCATTAATACACCTGCTCATTATGCTTATGTGGCAAAGAAACAATCTAAGGACAGTGAAGTCATACGGTGTGCGGAAACAAGGAATATATTTTTCCAAGACACAGCACATTTCACAAAAGTCAAACCCTAGGGATTGATTATAATGTTAGTGTTAAATCACTATGAAATGCATACATTTTCTTAAAGAGATAGGGCAAGAATAAATTAATAATGAGGACTAGTGGAGAATGATGGAAATAAAAGCTTCCTGCAGAATTTAAACAGCATTTTTCATGTTTGCATGTTAAAAACATTTACCTTATTATGCATTTTCCGGTTTAATATTTAATGCATTTCTATATAATCATTATGTTGTGACATGTTTGTAATATTTTCAGCTTTCTTAGTGTAACGTAATTTAGTGCTGCACAGGATAATTTCCAACTCGGAGTCATGGGGATTATAATCCTGAGCCTCTCTTTCAAGCCTTCCCAGCCGCCAAGATGTTTTTTTCTGCAGGGAGAATGTTGTAGACTAATTTATCAGCACCCGTCTGCCCCCTCCGGTCATATAACACACGCGTGCACCAGCCGGGACCCGGAGGAAAATTATAAAGGAGCGCTGTGCTCGCCTTAAAGTAAGAAAGACTCTCTAGGACGCAAGACTGTGAGCAGTGACTGAGCCAGCAGGTGATCTAACTCTCTGAACAAATTTAAATGGCAGAGTGGCAGCTGCACCGACTTCCCGAGGCCAGTGCGAAGCCTTCAATCATCAATCAATCAATCATAACATTTGTAAAGCGTGCTACATACCCGTGAGGGTCTCAAGGCGCTGGGGGGGGGGGGGGGGGGGGCTGCTACTGATCGAAGAGCCAGGTCTTGAGAAGTTTTCTGAAGGCAAGCAGGTCCTGGATCTGTCGTAGGTTGGTGGGGAGGGTGTTCCAGGTTTTGGCGGCGAGGTGGGAGAAGGATCTGCCGCCGGCGGTGGTTTCCCAGATGAGTGGGACTGTGACGAGGGCGAGGTTGGCCGATCGGAGGCTGCGGGTGGGGGTGTAGAAGCTGAGTCGGTCGTTGAGGTATGCTGGTCCGGCGTTGTGTAGGGCTTTGTGTGCGTGGATGAGGAGTTTGAAGGTGATCCTCTTGTTGACGGGGAGCCAGTGCAGGTCTCTCAGGTGGGGTGTGATGTGACTGCGTCGGGGGACGTCAAGGATCAGTCGTGCTGATGCGTTCTGGATGCGTTGCAGCCGTCTCAGGAGCTTGGTTGTTGTTCCTGCGTAGAGGGCGTTCCCGTAGTCCAGTCTGCTGGTGACGAGGGCCTGGGTGACAGTTTTTCTTGTGTCGGAGGGGATCCATTTGAAGATCATGTGGAGCATTCGGAGGGTGTTGAAGCAGGACGCGGAGACCGCGTTGACTTGCTTGGTCATGGAGAGGGCAGAGTCGAGGATTACCCCCAGGTTGCGTGCTGGTCGTTGGGTTCTGGGGCTGTTCCTAGCAATGTTGGCCACCAGGAGTCGTCCCAGGCTGAGGATGAGGACCTCCGTCTTGTCAGAGTTCAGCTTCAGCCTGCTGTGCTTCATCCATTCTGCGACGGCCTTCATTCCTCTGTGTAGGTTGGCTTTGGCGGTGTGGGGGTCCTCAGCAATCATTTCAGCACCACCCTGAGGCCACTGTGCCTGTCCTGACTCAGCCTAGCTTGGTATCAAGTGGACCTGTTCTGTTTCCCTCAGTTCTTTCTTGAGAGCCAGTAGCACCGTAGGTGCAGCAACTGTATTGTGGTGTTATTTAAATATTTAATGTATTCATGATAAACTGGGGAAGAAAATAAAAACATTGTAAGAAATTGGGTTGTTGGTTGACTGGGAAGTAAGCCTTGATCAACCAGCACCACAATCCTTGTCAGAATAAGGTCGAGCAAACCCCAAATTAAACTGTGCTCACCCCCTTGATAGCTTGGCACATAGCAGTCAGGTTTAATTTAGATGCAATGTTTAAAGTATTTATTCAACGCTTCAAACAGGAAATTAGTGAAAACACACCACAAAATGAGCCCATGACATAGTTTAGAAACATAAAGTTATGTTTATTAAATAAAACAAGACCAAAATGACAAAAATCTAAATAAACCAGAGATATTGAATCTTTAATTTTATAGTGAAAGATAGTGCCAAAAAGTACAAAAAGCCAATTGGTGAAGGTCACAAGTCCAGGCCGACCACTATGGAGAGGGAGCTGGTTACTGGGACCCAGTTAGGCCTGCTGAACAGAGTACTCTGGTTGCAGATCGTTGAGTGGATCTGGCCGCACAGTTGAATTGAAGCATTGATTCTGAGATGCAGCAAGGCTGCGGTGAGAGATCCTGTTGCGTCGTTGTCAAGGGTCTGGTCAACTGGACATGTGATGCAAATTCCGGCATCAGAAATGTGGAGAGCAGCTGGTGAAGCATTGGTTCTGAGAAGTTGCGAGACTGTGATACAGAATCTGTTGTTGAGGCTGCTAGCGATGAGAGATACGAGGATCTGGGCTGAATATGCACCGTGCCGCCGGAGCGATGCATTGTTTCTGAGGTTGCGTTGGGAAATGTGGGTCTTTGCAAAAAGGCACAATCCACGCAGTAGCAGCGATGCATTGGTTCTGCTCAGGGATGTGCTGCTCAGCCGAGGAGATGTGCTGGTTCTGCCCGAGTATGCGTCACTCAGCAGAGAAGATACATTGGTTCTGCTGGCAAGCACCTTAAGCCCACTTCCAAGGTTTCAAGGGGTGGGTGTCACCACTTGACAGGGTAGACTCACATATGGCAGAGTCCGGGGCAAGGAGTTGGACACCTGTTATGCCCCTGAGGCCTCAGGTCCGGAGGCTAACCAACTAGCCCTTGGAGTCTTTCTCACCCAGGCAAGAGGGCAGCAGGCAGTAGGCCAGCACAGCACAGCAGGAGGCCATCAGAGTGCAGCGCAGCAGAGTGGCAGTCCTTCAGCAGCATAGCAGTCCTTCTTCATGGGAGACTATCCACATGTCCAGAGTATACTAAAGAAGTTATGTCTGAGGTCCTTCTTTTCTGCACAGTTGTGCCTGTGAAATGGGTAGCAGCTTCTAGAGGCATGCCTTTGAAGTGCACTGATGCCCTGCCATCACTCCAGACTTACTACAAGGGGTATACATCCGGTTACACCTGGAACCTGTTGGAATGGTCTCCCCTGCCCTTTTTATCTTACAACCACCTGTTATGATCTTGTTTTGCTGGTGTGGGACTTTGAGAGCTTTGACGTTGCTATTCAGTGCCAAAGCAGTGCTTGTCATATACATTCTGGTGATCGGTGTAAACATGATTTGCTGTTTTTAGTTAGCTGTAAGTCCCTTGTTTAGGGGTAAAAAATCCAGATGTAGCACTTTAAACGTGCCATAGGTTTGTTCTGACAGGGCATGTGTGTGGAGGTTACTGTTACTCATCTTGGCCCTTAAAAAGCTACTTGCCAAGGTCCTGCATGTCTCTTGCTATGTCTGAGTACTCCCTGGGGGCAGGGTACGGTCTTGGGAAGAGGCAGGACATGGGCGCCGGTGTGCTACATGCACTGTTAGTGAATGGGACCAGATGGTATGTTCGGTACAGTGAGGCCTGCTTCTCGCATTGATTAACATGGGGGACCAGTGGAAAGGTATTCATCAGTATTTCCTATGTGAATAAGAGGAGCAGTATAGTGTTTAATATCGATCAAGTTAGTTATGGCAAATCCTCACTGGTCGTATGAGTGGATTCGACATTACTAATGTAGAAATGCCACTTTGGAAAAGTGGGCATTTGTATGCTCATGGCTCTGCGTGCCTGTCAGCCTGTGTCCAATCCACATCTGGATGCTGGGGGGCCAGCTATATCTGTGCATTCCTGATCGAAGGCCATAAACTAGGGGCTCGAGGGAAACTGCAGTCCTCTGACTCTGAGGTGCCTTCCTGGGTCGGATACAAGGGGTGGAATTGACACCTGTCTTCCAAGGGGTAGAGTCTTGGCCCCACTAAAGATATTGATCAGATCTCCCAGAGTAGGATGACAGGCCGGACCAACATTTATAGAGGGCCTGTGCATTTCAAAGGGGGCCTTTTGAAATAGTCTCATCTTCAAAGGCCACTGTGGGTATAACTACTGGGGCTCTTTCCTCAGGACTGCAACTAGAATTTCCACAGACTTGAGGTGGGCAGGGTCTTGTCATGCTCCAGGAAGCAGACAAACACTTGGTGGATTTTGCCTGAGTGTTGCTGGGCTGCAGCTAATTCCCAACTGTTGTCGCCTGGGTTCCTAATCTCTCTCCAAGGATCCCGGGTTCATCTAAGACATTGAGCACTGCAAGCTTCTCCCAGACAATTAACGGATACAGCAGGGGCACCAGTGTAAGCTTCTCTCAGATTATGCACAAGTACAACAGGGCCAGCAGTGTGGGCTTTGCTTAAACAGTGAGGATGTGACCTTACAAACAAAGCTGTCAATTTAGGAACTGGGGAATCAGATTCAAGTATTGTTGTCAACTCAACATCCTGTGATTCTAGGGAAATCCCTTAGTCCCCAATGCCTACAAATGAATGTGACCTCCTGAAATGTGACTGGTGCTCATAGAAAGCACTCCAAAATCTTCAGATCAAGTTTGTACTATATAAAACGGTACAAAAAGAGCATCAGGAGTGTAAGCTTCTCCTTGATACTGCACAGGTACAGCATGGGCAGCAGTGTAGGCTTTTCTCAGACGTCAAGTGGTACAGCATGGGCAGCAGTTCAGGCTTTTCTCAGATACTGAGCCGGTACTGCTTTCCCCTACCTCCTCCAAATGCTCACACAAAAGGGGTAATACAATGGCAATGCTGCCTGCAGCAGCAGTGCAAGCATCCCTCTCCGACACACACGTGCATATACACTACATTACTGGCAGCAACAGGTTTGCACACACAGCTAATAGGTCCACACTGTCAGCAGTAGTGCAAGCTCCACTCACAACAGCAGCAGCATGAGCACCAGCAGTGCAAGTATGTCTTTCAGATGACATACAGCACAGTCAGGAGCAGTGTAGCCTTCCTTGCGGAACAGACATTCCATGTGGAATAGCAAAGAATACACACAAAACAAGCCTGTCAACACAGTGTGTGAACATGTGGCCTTTTATGCATGTCTCTTCTGAATAGACATTTCTGTTCCACAGATCTGCGCTTTTAAATAGGTGTGTGTGAAAGCAATTTCTGGAGAAAAAAGTGACCTAAAAACAACCCAGAAGCATCCATTTCCAAAATATTGGCCATACATATCGCCCTTAAAAATATTCGACCAGCACCTGAACCAGTCACCAGACCCTTGCCCCTAAGTATGCTAGGACCAGAACTGTACAGGGTTATGTCCCCTCTGCTATCCATTGTAAAGAAATTGCAAATCACGCATGCATAGTAAAGATTTCCCCGTTAAAGCGGTTTTAGTCCTTCGTTCATATTATTTGCATTAGTAAACACATAAGCAAGCTTCACTAACCCGCGTGTTTGTGCAGTGCCCATTCATTTTAAACAAAACGAGTTTAGTAATTTGTTAGTGGGTTAAAGGAGTGGATTGCTTCAGAGCAAGTCTCTTTTCTACGAGTCCTTGCTCCATCACTACTGTTCCCTTTTTTCTGTGCACTTTCTCTAAACTATGTATAGTTTGCTTTTTTTCTCACCCTTTTGAGTCGCTGCTTTTTTTGGTCTTTTTTATATTGTATCCATTTATTTGTTTAATGAAGTAAATGAATTATACTGACCAGTCAAACAAAAAATTAAAACTGTAAAAAGAGAAAGAAAAAAAAATAATTTTTAAGGAAATCCTTCCTATAGGTTTACATTCCCCAATCTGGGTTTAGAGACTCTTCTTTTGTCCAGGAGTTACTTATTTGCCATTGTCTTTTTAATACTACAATGCAGCTACTATAAATTCACATCTTCAGACTACCCACACTGCCTTTTCCAAGCTCGGCCTCTCTGCTGGCATATAAGTAAACAGACCTGATCAATCTCTATGAGCGTGGTGGGGTGCCTCTACAGTTCCACTCCTGTAGGGAAGGCAGTGCAGCTGAAGAGGTTAACTTCCTCATGTCACTGTGGACTTCTCGCTTTGCTCTAGTACCTCTATCTCCACTTGCGCTCCCGTCTCTTGACACCAGTTGCAGCATGTCTTCTCCTCTCATGCCACTCCTCTCAGTTACACCTTTTCCTCCATTCAGTCCAACAACTCCTCCTCCCAGTTGAGGTGTCTTTTAACTCTCTGACTCTGCCTGACTTCCATCCTCTTCTGTCTTTCTATTCCTGTTCAGGATCTTGTGGATACAAAGAGAGTCATTTGTCTATTTCTGTCTTTCTTTTCTGTCACCCTGTAAGTAATTTTTCTCTTAATAATGTTGTTTCCTTCTTTTCTCTTCCAGGTGCCGTACTGAGGAATTGAGCCCAGCCCACCGATGGAGAGGGGTAGGCAAGCAAACAACTCCATCATGTTCCCCTTCCTCGCTGGTCCAGTCACAGTGTGGTAAACGAGGTGACTTGCAAAATCCTATTAATGCTTGGTAGTGGTTTTTAAAGTTTAAAAGTATGTTTATTGAAGAAATGTTAAAACGTCAGTACATAATGCAATAAAGTATGAAAAGCAATATAAACAACATTCTAAAAAGGAGTGACATGTATAGTCTGGTTGTTAGGAGAGACTGGTCTATATACCAAGAGATATAATACAGTGTGGACATTAATGATTAAAATCATAAAAGTAACAAATTAAACAATTTTAACATCAATAAATGGGAAGTCAAGGAGGCTGGGAAACTTCTTGTTGAGTAGGTGTAGGTGCAAAGGAACCTCACACATTATCATCATAGAATTGTGTAATAGGAGACTATAAATGTAGACGTTTCGCAACAAGAGATATAGGATACATCGGCAGTATCTAATCTGTAATTATGACAAGCCTCATACCAACATAGTTGATAAGATAATTTGAACAAATCTTACCAATTTCTTGTGATCTGCTTGAAAGCAGCTGCTAATCTAATCTGTAATTATGACAAGCCTCATACCAACATAGTTGATAAGATAATTTGAACAAATCTTACCAATTTCTTGTGATCTGCTTGAAAGCAGCTGCTAATAACAAATCCAAAATTCGCATCTTAGCGGAACTCATTCCCCAATCAGTAAATGAGAATGGAATTGTGGTTTGAAAAATTTAATTAATTTGATTCCAAACTTGTGTCCAAAAATGTAACACAAAGAGACAGGTTAAAAGTAAATGCTTTAAATCAGCATGTGTTAGAGAACATGGCCAACAAGAATCAGGGGATTCAGGATGCATTTTATGTATGGTCATAGGAGATAATAGAAGTCTGTTATATATCAAAGAAAGAGTTTGTGTGGTGTTTGCCGCTCTAGAGGATTTCCTAAGTTTGGTCCAAATACTATTCCAGAGGAGGACGGACCCCTCCACTCCTAAGTCATATTCCCAAGACAATTCTACTGTTGTTTTGACCCTGTTAGTAGAGGAAAGAAGTAATTGGGACTAAATACTGTACGCCTTTGGATTGGTGTGTAGAAGATTGTGCTATCAGGAATTGGAAGGAGAAAAAGAGTGAGGGGGAGAGGATTGAAAGAGAGTATAAGTATTATGTATTGCTTTTTGTAAAGCCTGAAATTTGCGCTGAAAAGAAGAGGGAAAGTGAAAGATATAGAACAAGCTTGTGAGAACGAGAGAGGTGTATCCTGATTAAAGAGTTGATACACCCAGATTAGTTCTTTATTTCTCCATGACTTTCAATAAACAGGTTTGTTGTTTATCAATATAAAAGTATTATGCCAAATAGTGGAAGCAGGGAAAGTATCAAGGTCTTTAGGAATAAAACACAGTTTACAGGAACATTTGAGAACTGATGTTTGTGGTTTGCGAGTGAAAGATATGTATTCTTGAAAAGAGAAGATCAACCCATAATGATACTGGAGAGTTCAATTGGGAGTCTGAAAACCAATTAGATGTTTCATGTAGTAAAATACACCTTCTGATATTTAGAAAAATCTGGGAACTTTACACCTCCTTCCAATTTTGGGCATGATAGTTTTGACACTGCTATGCTGGATTTTTTGTTATTCCGCAAAAATTAGATAAGTAAAGAGTTGATCTTTTGAAAGGATTTAAGAGGTATAGGTAATGGGATGTTAGAAATATTATAGAGTTTAATAGGAGTTAGCTTCATTTTAATGGTGTCCAGCCGATCCCTCCATGATAAATATAGTAGATGCCATTTCATAAAAAGAGTGGTCAATTTCTGAAGAGATTTTTCCATATTTGAAGAAATTGAAGTTTCAATGGATGGAGTGAACCATAAACCAAGATATTTAAGTTGCTTGGGACACCATAAAAAATTAGATATTAAAAAATGCTCTTTGAATGTGTATTTAGTTACGGGCAGTATGTCACATTTGTCATTATTCAATTTATATCCAGGCTCTAGCTTGTATGAATCAACTTCTTGCAAAAAGGCTGGGAGTGAGGACTGAGGCTGAGAAAGAAACAATGAAACATCCTCAGTGTATGCTGCTAATCTGATGTTAATTAAACATGAAAACATGTATATGCTGATTTTGTCTCAGTTTGGATAAAAAAGGTTATAGTGCCAAGATAAAAATGAAAGGGGATAGAGGACAACCTTGGTGAAGACCTCTATGCAAGATAAAGTATGAGGCAGTAAAGCCATTTGTGAAGATAGCAGCCTTCAGGTCAGTATATAGAAGAAAGATAAGGGATATGATTTTAGGACCAAACCCAAACCATTTAAGAGTATGGAAAATGAAAGGCCCATATCCTTTCATAACTTTATTCGGTATAAGAAAAAAATACCATAAAAGTACAGATAAAATGCATCAGATTTAAAAACCAATTTAACAATCTAAAATTCTCCATAATACACAATCAATATATCAAAAAATAGGAGCATTGTCAATCTAACACTTAGGGTTTCACGTTATACTCTTTTCTAGAACAGGTAGTGGGTGTAATCTAATTCAATCGCAATGGCTGAAAAGTGATTATCTGTAGACACACCATCCTCCATTACGGATTCTCCTATTGACTTGTGGAAACGCCCATGGTTATGTGTGTGTGTGTGTGTGTGTGTGGGGAGGGGGCGTGGTGGGGGACAATCCTGTGCTAGACTTTATTCGATATGTAAAAAAAAACAATATCAAAAAAGCAAACAGTTTTCATGATAGTACAAAACACAATAATAAAATTCCATATGAAAAATAAATACTTTAAAAATGCATTTAAAAAAGCGCAGGTTGCATCGAAACCCTGACTCTGACAATCGCTTTTAAATAAGCGGAAACAGCTGCGATGACGAGGGGGCTGTCTAAGGTTTTTAACTTGTAATAAGCTGCTCTACAAGTGCGTATACCCCAAGATTTTAATAGGGGTTTCAAAAAACGTACCCTCGGAAGCTGATAAAACCTACAAAAAAGGATGCAATGAATGTTAGTCTGCGGTGAGATACAGTCACATGGGCATTTCCCCAAGTTTCTGGTCCAACTGTTTTGACGTGGGAATGTTAATAGTCTGAAAAAAGTTTCAGTTCGAAAACGGGTCAAGAGCATACGCGTAAAAGGTGATGGTTCTTGTGTTAAGTAATGTTGGATCCCTTCCAAAGAGGTTGACAGTTGATACTCAACCACCATGCTCTTGCCCTGTTCCACGAGCCATCGATGACTGTCCAGGTGCTGTAAGATCATTTTGTTAAAAGTAGCCCTAGGCAGTTTATTCATGGATGGTGGATTGGAAAAGAATTCAGGGTGTCCAAGATCGTTTAACATGTTTCTCACATACTTTAGCCATTTGATGTTATCAGCCCCCGCCAAGCTAAGACAATCTTTTATAATTTCCCTATTCAAGCTAGTTTCCTGATTGGTCCATACACTGTGCCACAGTAAAATTGGTGATGAATTAATGATGTCCGTGATATATGTGAGGCCTAATTCCTTATGTACCGCGTATGTTGAAGTTCCACGTGGAACGGCAAGGAGATAGCGGAGGAAGGAATTCTCGGAGCATTGGAGGCTGTGTAGATGCTCAATCCCCCATATCCCAGATCCATAGGTGCCAGTAGATGTAAATTTGGCCCTGTAGATCTGTAATAAGGGCTTGAACGGTCTCCCTCCCAGTTTTTTTGAAAAATTGATGAGAGCGCCCGTAGCCCTAGAGAACGCAATTCCCCTTGCCTGTGCGGCGGCCAGCCAAGTGCCCCTCTTATCAAAATTAATACCCAGATACGAAAACCTATCTATGTGCTCTATCCTTCTTTTGTTCAATAGGATTGGGCGTTGTTTCTTAAAGTGCCCAGGTCCGCAAGACATGGTAAAAGTTTTAGACACATTGACATTTAAGCCTCTATGTTTCATGAAGTCGGTAAACTTCACTACTGCCCTTTGTAATCCCATGGACGTTTGAGACAGAATTACAGCGTCGTCTGCATACAATAATATCGGTATTGGTGTACCGTTTATACTGGGATAATCATGGTAAGTTTTGTTGAGGTGGTTACCATGAGTTTATATATAGGGTAAACAATAAGGGTGCTAGTATACATCCCTGTCTAACGCCTCTGCGGATCTGGAATGTATCGTAACATTCGCCCCCTCTCCCGAATCTTACACGTGCTCCTGCTCCCCTGTAAAGTTCTTTAATAAAAGAGAGAATGCATTTCTCTAGTCCAATCTCTGCGAGTGTGACCCAGAGCAACTCATGGTCAACACAGTCAAAAGCGGAACTTAGGTCAACAAATGTCACGAAGAGGTCACCTTTTTTTGCCTGAGTGTATTTGGCGATTATAAGAGCTAAATTTAAACCTTGTTTGATGGTCCCTTTTCCTGGTCTAAAGCCGTATTGTAAATTGGAAATTACATCGTGCTCATTTGTCCACTCCTGGATTCTATTTAGGATAATTCTTCCAGCAACTTTCATTAGGGCATCAAGTAGTGGTATTGGACGGTAACAGGAGGGATCGTTCCTGTCACCTTTTTTGAAAATTGGCACTACGATAGCTTCTTGCCAGGTAGAGATGAATCCGGTGGTGTTTAGCGAATTTAGCACGTTTGTGAGCAGAGGGGCCCAGAGATCCAACTGAGATTTAAAGATGTCAATTGGTATGCAATCCGGGCCCGGAGCTTTGCCCAAAGGACTTTGTTTCAAGGCCACGAGGACCTCTTCATAGTCAAATGTAATGCCTATTGGAAAAGGACTAGGAGTATTTTGCCCTGGGGGTATATCAGGGTCAGAAAGCTGTATGCCCAGATATCCTGCAACTTCCCGGCTGTCATATAGACTACCAAAGTGTCTAACCCAGATATCACCAGGTATTACTAGGTCTATAATTGGGGACATCGTACTCTGCAAGAAAGGGGCTTTTACTTCCTTCCAAAAGGCTATATTATCCCTCCTATCAGACGCCTCCTGCAAGGCCATCCAAGCCTCTCTCTTTTCAGTTGCTTTTTCCTGCTTGATAGGGCAGCACGATACGCTTGCCTAGCTAACCGGATTTGCGCCTGTTGTCTAGGAATAGTGTGTAAGGCTGTTTTTAGGGCTTTCAAAGCCTTGGTACAACTCACATTAAACCAGCCTTGGCTATGCGGAGATGCTATTCCAGGTACTCTGACCAGTAATCTTTTAATCTCTAGAGAGATTTTAGAAAAAGAGTTGCTAACTATCTGGGGGTCTTCAGCGATTGAAAGACAAGATTGGATGTAGTCATAAGTATTTTTAAGCAGGGCTTTGAGGAAGTCGGAAGGGACTACTTTGTCCCATTTAAGATAATACCCGTTGGTACTAGCCAATGTAACCGGTGGAGTATAAAAAGGGCTGTTCTTTTTATTTACGGTGGCATATGTGCTTAGTGTTAAGAACACAGAGATGGGATAATGGTCGCTGAGAGCGATATCTAGTGTAGCCCAGTCATGCAATATCCCCGAGTGCCTAGATGATAAGAGTGTAAAATCTATTATAGAATGACAACCTCTCCCATTATAGGTTGATTGAAAAGGCTTCTGTGGGGTGCACAGTTCGTTTACATAAGAGAGATCAAAGTGAAAGATCAGACTGTTAAGAAAATCCCCCAATTTACTGTGTGAAAAATGAGTAGGGGTGTCTTCCCTACACTTTCCCAAGCCACAGACGCCCAGATTACTCCAAGGGCACAGAGGACAATTGAAGTCCCCTGTCCAAAGGAGGACCACGTAAGCTCCCGCCTGTTCTTCTATCTTTATTAAGTCCGTCTTTAAGTTAGTAAGAACTGATTCAACAGAGGGAGTTGGAACATTGTTATAAAAATTTACCAAAATGATATCTTTTAAGTGCCCCCATGAGAGGACAAGAATTTGATAAAATTCCATCCCAGTAAACTTTACTGGTGTCAAACCACACTCAGTTGAGATATATGTACATAATCCCCCCTTGTTTCTGCCATGCAAACTAGATATTGCTGGTGTGTGTAAAGTCTTATAGCCCAGAAGATGAATCTCTTCGATGTTCCAGGTTTCTTGTAAGCAAATGATGCTAAATCGGGTCACGGTATCTGCCCATAGAGGAATAGTGAGCTTGTTAGATAAACCTGCCACATTCCACGATAGTAGGTTATGCATCTGGACATCCTTATTAGTAGGGGCAGTGCAATCAGTATGAGCTGTTAATCCCTGACTAGAACCCTGGGCAGGTAAAAAAGTAGAAAGCAAACCGTGAGTCTTATCACTATTTAATAGTTGCATTGATGGAGCATTAACTAATGACAGGCAGTTTGATTTGTCTGGCTCAGAGATTGATGTAAAGCTATCCGGACCGATGTTTAATAACTTTGTGTTGGCAGCACAAGATACCGTTGCCAAACGTGATGCCTTGCTCAAATTCCTACAATCAAGCTGTGTATCTTCCAATTCTCGATTAGGGGTCGCTTGCGTTGCTATATAATTTAGAATGTGTAGGGGATTCCTGGCCCTAAGCACCGGATTGAGGAGTCAGTCCACTCCATCCAGGCTAGAAAAGATGGCAAAGCGATTGAAAATGGGGATGTCAAAAAGTGGCCTTCGCGAATGCCCGAGTATGTTGGGCCAGGTCTTTGCTGGTTAGAAGATAAGGAGCGAGGGTAGAAGTAACTTAAATCATGTGTCAATATTCCTCCCCTGCCTCTCTCAGTATACCAGTCTACTATGTGACTTGTTGCCCTTCGATCTTTAAAGTTAATAATGATAACATCCCCCTGAATGTCCTTCGGTCTAAACCCCACCCATCCTAGTCTTCTCACATGTAAAATTGGGCCGTCAATGTTTGGAGGTAGTGGTCTATTTTGCCTCAGCCAGTAAACCACTTTATTCTTGAGTTCCTGATACCTTTCTGATTTGCCAGCTGCTAATTCTGGAACACCTGTAAGTACTACTACGTAGGGTTCTGCCTCCGGAGGCAGGTCTATATGTTGTAAATTACCCATCAAGTTCTTCAAAGGTAGGTGATTCTTAATACTATTTCTTAAAGAAAGATCCGGTTTGTTTGCCTTCCCTCCTTTGCTGCCTTGGCTATGTGTGATTTGTCCTTTTCCAGAAGGCCTAGCTGCCAGTGTGTGGTCTTCAAAAATAGGTAGCAGGTTCTGGCTAGTCGTTTCGTTATTTAATGCCGGCCCTGTGGGGATTACATGTGTGAGCGGTTTAAACGTATGAGAAGACAACTTACTTAGAAGTTCAGTGTTAGTGGTAGTCATGACTTCTAATGATGCTAGTTGTTCTGCAATTTTCTTCATCCTCTCCACTAATGGTAATATTAGGGATTTTACCAGCTGCTCAATGTTTCCCAGTAAATCTAAGGGGGGAACAGACGGCCAAAAGTTGTCCCGAGAGACCTTTCTAGCAGGTGTCTTAGGACTCTTTGAGGTGCTCAGAAGAGGTTTTGGTGTAATTGTATTTCTGCTGTTTAGCCCATTTGTTCCACACCTTCTTTTTTTATTTTGGTTCCCTGCGGCAATGGTTTTGTTGGAAGTTTTCATTCTCTTAGTATGCTTGAGAGATGGTTGTGTTATTGATTCTTCTAATGAGATTTCTAGGGGTAAATCTAAAGTTGGATCATATATATTGCTATCCCTGTTTAGTTCAGGTAGTGTGGGTAAATCTTGCGACTGCGAGGGAACACCGCTATTGCTAATTGAAACAATTGCCCTAACGTCAGCTGGGGGCGTGGTTACAAACTGAATGTGACCTAGAAATGACCGTTTGTTGTGCAGGGAATCTAGGGAAAGGCGACGTTCAGTAATGGCAATCTCATGTTCCAACACCGAGGCGGCCCTAGTGATGAAGTGATCTAAGGTCCCTCTAACAGAACCGGCCACCAGAGAATTCCTCGGCTTGCTAGCACGGGAAGCCATAACTCCACTGTTAATAACAGAAAAATCATGGGCAGTTACAGCACAAGAACAGGGTACCTCAGAAGTCAATAAAGGGTTTGTAATAAACAATAATTGACGGACTGCAGATTACATGGACAAACCCATAAAGGAATCTGGTTCATTACAGAATACAGTGAGCTACTATCAATATAACCTTCAGGCGAATTCAAGGAGGGTGACCCAGCCCAGCCTCATCTGGCCGCTGACGGCCACAGACGGCCCGTCCTTTGCCTGAGCATCGCACGGTGCGCGCCCGCGCGCATCCCGCACAGCGGGAGCGGCAAGTTGTATTTAAATCCCTTGGAGTACTCAGGTGCGGCGAGTTGACAGACCCGCAGAGCCTCCTGGGCGCTGAAGTCCTCAGCAACGGCAAAGTCAGGGAAACAGGCTGCAGGTAACTTCCAAACGGCGAAGCGGCTCCCCTTAGTCAATGAAATGCCTTTTGGGCATCTAAAGCAATTGCTGCAAGTGGATCAGAGTAATGTGAAGTTTTGGACAAGATATAAAAAAATAAACGAGTGTTATCAGAAATATAACGTCTTTTAACAAAGCGGTAATAATTTAGGGAGGCACGAATCTAGTTGCATGGCTAGAGTTTTAGAAAACGTTTTATACTCAACCTTGACTAACGATATTGGTCTATAATTTTTACAATTGTGGAGATCTTTCCCCTCCTTTAAAATGAGGCATATTAGGGCATTTAAAAAGGAGCCAGAAGATCTGTTCGAGTGTGAGAAAGAAGTTATGAGGGCATGCAATTGTGGAGGAGTATCTGAGCAAAATGCATGTAAAACGCGATTGTGAATCCATCTGGGCCCCTGGCCTTATCTTTTTTAAGAGCGTTCAAAGCATTGTGCAGTTCCATTTGTATTATATCGGGTTCCAACAAGTTAAAATTGACTGGAGCATCGGAGGACTTTTGAAGTGGAGTGGGAAGTGGAAATGTCAGAATCTGACGGTATATCCTCTGGTGTGTATAGTGACCTATAAAACTGCATAAATTCCTCTACAATTTCAGAGTATTTGTATTTTGGTGTCTGGTGTATATCAATTATGGATTTAATATGAAATTTATTCTGTCTAACTTCGAGGTAGTTAGCTAGCAATTTTCCTGACATATTTTGACCACCATAGAATTTTGCACTGGACTTTCAAAAGTATAAAGAAGCGCTATCTGTAGATTCCTTATTAAACTAGATTTTAGTCTTAATAAGTTCTGCAAGAAATTCTTTCGAATTAGAAGTGCAAAAGGAGTGCTCCAATTTCTTAATCTTTGCTAGCAGCGTTATAGTGGACATATGGGATTGTTTTCATATATTGGAGATGTACCTAGTAATGAAATCCCGAGCTGCAGCTTTAAATGCATCCCAAATGATGTGAAAAGATAGAGTATCAGTTTGGTTCATAGAGAAATATTCATGAAAGAAATAAACAAAGGAGGTGGTAAAAGTAGGGTCTGAAAGTAGAAAATTGTTAAAACGTCATCGCTTAGTTAGTGTGAGTTGAGAAATAAAATCCAATTGAATAGAAACAGAGGCATGGTCAGAAAGAAGAATAGGGCATATATCAGCAGATCATAAATACTGGGAGATATTATGTGATATGAAAATATGGTCTATTCTAGATTGGGTTTGGTGTGCCGGGAAAGAATAAATGTACTCTCTCATGGAAGGATTATAAAGCCTCCAGGAATCAATTAAGCTCCTTTGCTTAATAGCTTGCACAGAACACTTGTGTGCTTTGTTAGGAATAAAGGATACTGTTGAGTTGCGGTCAATGAAGGGATCCATATTCTGCTTACAGTCACCAGCAAGGATAAAATTATTTGCAGGATAGTTTACAAGGCGTTGAGTTAAATTGGACCACAAATGCACATCACCATTAGTAGGGGCATATACATTAAACAGAGAATTTGGAGTCTTTACAATCAATGAGTTAGTAAATAACCATCTGCATTCATCATCAGATTCTTAAGATATAAGCTTGGTGTGAAGCGATGTATGACATAAAGTTATAACCCCATTTCTTTTGCCATCTCCTCGCAAAAAGAAAACATCACTTACCCAACCTTTCTTCACTTTTAAAGCTTCCGTTTCCGTAAGATGTGACTCGTGAATTAAGGCTATGTTTACATCTAATTTGGCTAGTTTAAGCCTCTAACATTCCAAGAGACAATTTTCAAAGTCATATATCAATTGTATAGGAAATGCAACAAAATAAACTAGACATAATATAAAGGATGTGAAATATTTAGAAAAAAAGACAACTATTGTGTACATAATGACGTTAAAAAGTAGTAACCAGGAGGTAAGAAGAATAAAAGAATAAAGGATGAAGAAAAAATAACAAGAACATTTGTCCAGAGGATGGTCTAAAGAAAGATATGAGTCAGACTGAAAAAGTAGGAGGATTGTAAGAAGAATAAGAGAAAATAGTAGAACATACCTACAACAATTACAAAGGGGGTGTGAAGGGGTGGACCACATGGAACAGATGACACGTCCAGACTCCGAGGGAAAGACAGGGGAGACTGCAACATGCACAAAATGAAAAAGAGAAGAGCCACAAAACAAGGGAGGATAATACCTGTAAGGAATAAAGAATTCTTAATACATATAAACTCTACTAATGCAACATTATATTATTAATAATTGTAAATAGATACATGGATATCAGAATAAAGCATTTAAAATATTACGAAGAACAACAAAGTTAGAGTCAATTAAGAAGTAGGCACTGTAGAAGTATCCATAATGTCTATCTTGTAGGCATTAACAACACTTTTCAGCTCAACAGGATCTCCGTACGTAGTTGTTTCAATATTGTAGGTGACCTTAAACAGACAGGGGTGAAAAGGGCCAAAACGAGCTCCCAGATAATGAAGATCTGATCTCATAGCAAGAGACTCTTTGCACCTATCTGCAGAGCTTTTGCATAGTCCTGAGAGAAGAACAGATGATTGCCTGACCATGAAATACGTTTTAGGGATCTAACTGCAGACAAAACCGTAAGAAGATCAGTGTATTCTAAAAAACTTTGTAATAGCTCCTTTTGGTCTTTTTGAAGGAGAAACAAACTTAGGCTGATGACCCAGTCTGTGAGCACGCTGTATATTAAGAGGCGTACCATCAGGTAGGCTTAGGATCTTTGCAAAAAATGTTTTAAAGAAAACAATTGCATCAGGACCTTCTGAACCATCAGGCAAACCATAAAGGCAAAAGTTGTTTCTTCTAATTCTGTTTTCAAAATCTTCAACCTGTTTCTGAAGGGTCAAGACTTGAGATTGAAGGGCATCCATCTTAAGAGAAATGGATCCAAATGATGCAATATTTTGTTCAGCAGTATTAAATCTTTCTTCCATCTGTAACCATCTGTCCGTAAGGTGTTGTAGCTTAGCATTAGTCTCTTCCATAAAGGGACATAAGGCAAGTGTTTCTTTCAAGTGGAGATCCATAGAAATGACCGGGACCTACTTTGGAGGAGATCGGGATATTTTTTCAGATGTTTGGTAGATGCTTTCCCAGTAGTACTTAGAGTGGAGGTCCCGTTTGAAGTTAATGAAGAAGTGCCTCTGTGAAAAGAGACCACTGAATCCTCCAATGTTGCAATTTGCAAGAAAAAACAAGCATTTGCAATGCAATAGGTCTCGCACTTACGCGAGTTTCAGCTATTGGCATTGTAAATGACAATGCCTTTTATTTATGTTTTAAACAAAAATAAAAATAAAAGGCATTGTTATTTGCAATGTCAATAGCTCAAACTCACGTAAATGCGAGACCAATTGCATTGCAAATGCTTGTTATTTTTTTGGTAGGCACGGGGAGATTAAGTGTTTTGCCCCGCTTCTTAGGATGTTAAGCCGACGCCAAGCTCTAACCTGGTTCCCCAGCTACAAAGCCGGTAGCTCTGACCGTTAGGACATATCCTCTCTTTGTCACATTAAGGGGGTTTACTAGACCCATTTCTGCCTTCCAGGAGGTGGGGGTGGTGTGTTTTCTATAGCAGGGCCCTACAGTTAGAAAGCAGCGATTTACACAGAACCAATTCCCAGTAGCCAGCACTGAATAGGAAACGTGCAGCTTATTATCGCCCATCTTTTAGTGGATTTATTTAAACCTCTGATTACTTATTGAAAAACAGTTTAGGAGAGAAAGACAGCGGAGGTCTTTTGAAATGTTCACTCTGGAAGCAATAAATAAACGTAAACATTGAGTAGAAAAACTGTCCTGAGTAATGGCATGTGCCCTTTTTATGAGTTTTAAATATATATGTGTGTGCGTACGTGCGTGTGTGCCTGTGTGTGTTTTATGTATAGATTCATAGCAGGTGCGTCAAAGATCACAAGGGACAGGATGTAGAAGAGAAATTATATGCAGGAGCAGGTTAAACCGTATTACTAAAACTAGGATGTGATTCGGGGGGGGGGCATGACCTGAGCACTTTGCACTACACCAAATCGCACCGCTGGTTTACACAATTTTTACTGTTTTAGCACATGGATATGAAGTGATACGCCCAGAATCTCACGATGTTCACGGCGAAGTGGCAAAGCCACGATTGTACCGCAGATCTGCAGGTTCCCAGCTAATGGAGAAGGGGGCAGGGAGGGACATTGCAAGAACCACGGGGGGAGAGAGGGGTAAAGGGAGAGTGGGTGAGAAGAAGGGGATCGTGGGAATGAGAAAGGAACAAGCGGGAGAAGAATAAAGGGAGAAATGAGAAACAAAGAGAGGAAAGGAGAAGAGCCTGAGGGAGAGACATGTTTATAAGAAGATCCTGAAGAGAGAGGGAAGGAGAAGCTATAGAAGAGAGGGAAAACAAGGCGAGATGCACAAAGAGGAGGGTACACGAGAGGAGACCAAGAAACATGGATGGGAGAAAGAGGAGAAACCAGAGGATGGCGGGAGATAGCAGTGTAGAGGAAGAGAAGCATGGAGAGCTACAAGTTGTGGCGGAGGCAGAATGAAAGCAAGGGATGATTGAGTGAGAAGCGGAAGATGGCGCTGAGAGGGGAGAAGCAGATGAAAGAGGACACGAGAGAGAAGAACAGAAGAACGTTCGAGAGATGAGAATGTGCTAACGGAGAACCAAGAGGCAGGAGTAAGGCTATGAACAGAGGGATGGAGTGATGCTTCAAGGGCAGTCCAGGAGGCGTGCCTTGGGCGTGGACAGAGGGGGCCGGTGTCACAGTGAGCAGAGAAAGCTGTGAGACGCGGCGGAGCGTGGCGCACGCGCTTGGCAGGGGCGGGGGAGTGCATTCCAGGCGGAGGAACGGACCCTTTGAGGTATGATGCCGAGGGCGCCAGTGGGCTGAAGCGCTTCCCCAAACGGATTGCATGGCGGCACGATGCACGTGATTGTGCACGTGCTCGCCATGCAATCCACTTTTGGGAGTACTTTGAAATGCCCCTCTTACTAGAGTCTCGCATAGCGATTGCGTAAACGCAATAGCTAGGCGAGACCTAAAAAGAGTTATTTATAAACTTATGAGCAGAGGACGTCAGTGTAGGCTTTGTTTTTTTTCAATCTGCCCATATAGAAATGAAAAAAATAGTAGGACAAGCCAAGCTATTTATCATACATAAGCTACGCGGCACAAATTAACGATTTGTTGCAGTATTGAAATGCAGTGTATCAAGGAGTACTCATACGGCATACAACTGGCTAATTGAGAAGAAGACTGATGGCATAGAGATGAATGGACTCAGTCTAAACCATGAGGTAAGTTTCCAGTATTGACAGCGTAGTCCAATTCTTGTGAATTTACATCTCAGTTACAGAGTATAAAGAAAGGGAAGAAAAACCTTGTAACTGTTGATTTAGAGCATCCAGGACATTGTAGAGGCAAATATTCTCTGCAGTTGGGGGCACAGAGATGTTAAATGGTGGAGAAAAGAAGTTTTAGCTTTCCAACATGGCGGTCAGCATTGTGAGGAGAGCTAAGCGTCACCGAAATAACTCAATATAGAGTTACCTCCGACATCACCAGCGATACTGCTGCAAGTTCTGTCAGCCAACAGAGGAGAAGAACATCGTAGTGCTGGCAGTGCCATTGACGTCCCGAGGAGAGTGCCTTCCGTGGGCACAAGCCACACACCCCTCTTGGTAGTGGTTTTTAATTTCTACAATGCATAGTCACCTTATTACCTTCCACCTTAAACCCTTGATCTTTTTTCCCTCCTGTGAATGTCTATGGTTGCAAATATATCAAATAAACACAAAGTCTGTATGTGAAATCCAACACTAGTGTAATTGGCTGCCACAGCACATATAGTCTAATGTAAGGCACTTTACAAAATCAGCTAAGCAAGCACTCACTTACAAAATCTAATAAGCCCTATAACTTCTCCTAAATTATTAACACACCTCCCATATACAATCGCTAAGTGACTTAAACTACCAACAAATTTCTCCATCAACCATCTCACTTTCCTAAACAAAAATTACCACAGCATCAACACTATACAACCTATTAAACTTTTAATTTCTTTGTTTAAAACTGTTTTTATTGACTTTTGATTTTACATATTCATGAAAGGCAACATACTCTTTTTGAGAGCCAGCTATACATTAGATCATCTACCAATATTTGAGAAACATTACTGTTGAGTGGATATTAAGTATATCAGGCATACTTATGGCAACGTTTGTTCAGGAGCGAGTCTGATCTAGCGGTCAATCCATTTCACAAAGGGCAGATGTTACAGTTCAATAATAGCATGGTTCCATTAGTACGTTGTACAGAGTCCTTCCAGATCATTCAGCTTGGGCTTCTGAACAGATGTTATGATTAAGAACAAATAAAACCCAACAACAACAGCATTGACCGGTATTTGTGTGATTATCCCTCTCATTGCCCCACGCAACCCCACCGTCCCACCGTGTAGCATCAACCTGACAGTTGCCCCCACACACTGACTGTGGCTGTGTCCATCCTGGTGGCAAGTAGTGTATGTGTATACATGGGATGTTACGGTTGTCCACTGACGGGGCACCTGTCACTTACTACGGGTTTGCATCCCTCTCCCTTGGACTGTCCCCCAGGGCCGTCCTCCTCCATTTGCTGTAAGGCACAGAACAGTCCCTCCCACTGGGTTGCTATGGGTTCCTTCCGCAGCCCCAGTGTTTCTTCCTGTAGGATGGCAATTCCCTCTGCTTTGGCACATGCTAAAAGCGAGTACCTCCACGCTCGTGTGTGCGGCGGATCCCCTGCCCTCCACCGCTTAGTGAGAAGTCGCTTGGCGACCACTAGTCCCAGGTCAAGAAACCGGGATGTTACTTTTGTGGCTGGGGTTCTACGAAAGAGGTGTAGTAGGTATACAGTCCATTCAAAGGGTATGTTGTGGCCTGTACATGCGTGCAACAGTCTGCTGATTGTGTGCCAGTATGTGCATAATCTGTGACAACTCCACAGCATGTGTATCAGTCCGTACGATGGAAATATTTGTTGATCATCTCGGGTGTAAGATATGCTCTGTGAACAATGAACAATCATATTTGTCTGAACCTCATGTTTCTGGGTATACGCACTGGGCTCTTTATTATCTTTTCCCACTCCTTGTCTGCCAGTTGTCGCCCCAGATCTAGTTCCCATTTGCGGCGAAGGGGGTCGAGACTTATCGCTGCATGTGTTCGGAGTGACGCCGCAAACCAGCGAACCAAATGCCTCGTCCCATGACGTGGAGGTACTGAATGGTAAGGTGCTGGCTCGGTTCTGTGGACATGTCCCCCCATCTAGTAGTCAGTGTCACAACCAGCGAGCGGTGCATTAGGAATTGCCCCGGCGGCAGTACCAGGTCCTCTACCATGGACTCATATGGTATAAGTGTGCCATCCCGGAATAGATCTCCCAGCGTCTGTATGTCAGCTTCTCACCATTCCATGAGTGCAAGAGATGTGAGTGCCCTGGGCCCGCTAGGGGATCCCTCCAATGATATTGCCGGTGTATAGGGGACAAGAGCTCTGGTGAGATATGGACTCACCTACTGTTGAAAACTGACATTTGCTCCCGCAGCCTCCCTGTGTCCCAGGAGGGATTGACCGCCGGAGTCCCGCGTTAACAGCTTGCAGCACCCGCTTCGCGGGTGCCACTGCGCGGCGCTCAGGTGTGGGGTCGAGGCAGCGGGTCTATACCCAGCATCCAGCACCCGGGAGGAACGAAGAACTGTGCAAGGTAATTGGGGGCGAGTGACGCAGGGACTACAGAGACCAGGAGCCCCCGCGCTGCACAGGTGTGCACGGCCGCACCCCCAGCAAGCCACGCCCCCGGCCGCAACACCCTCTACAAACAAAGTGCGGTAACGCTTAGCGGGACGCGAGCGGGACGCCGAGCGAAGCACGGGCAAAGGGCGGGCCCTCTGTGGCCCTCAGGGGCCAGAAGAGGCTGGGCTGGGCCAGCCCCCCAAAATTGCCCTTTTAAAAAATACACCGCTAACAGTTTTACGGCAACCAGCCTGATTACTGGCCACCCACTCGAGACAAGCTACATCTGCCCGCTACCCCCCAATATAGTACCCCTAGCAATGAGGAAATCTACCAAGAAAACCAGGATGCCTACCCTAAGATCGAGCACAAAAACCAAATCGGATCATCCACCCCCTCTACCGACCCTTACTGCCATCGACAAAATGCTCAAACAGACTATAGGGGCGGTCTCCGATGCCATAGCTAATACCGAGAGAAGATTGTCCTTACCACCTGTAACTATCATTCAAGAAACTCAGGATTCACTGATTAATCTATCAGAAGCCTCCGTTGACTTGGCTGAGGAGATGGACACTAGCCGGCCCATAACCCCACCATCTTTTGCTGACCTCCCTTGTGCCCAGGCGCCCGCTGAAACCAGCAGGGATAGACCTGGTGCACAAACAAGCATTCAAATAAATACTTATGATAAAGACATATCCCCCGCGGAAAAAACGCCGCACAGGGAAGGCCATATACAAGGGAGGAAAAAAGGTCACGTAAAATCCAGTAATCACAATCTGATCACGCCTTTAAACCCATCTACACCTGGAATACCATGCTGGATAACCAACATGGTGGCGGATCTTAAATTTGACCTGGAGCACTCCATCACGGTGCTGTTAAAACCCCTCATAGCAAAAATAGATAGACTGACATCACTGGTCAATAATAAGGGGATCAGCCCGAAAACTCATACTGTGCAGGAACGGGACTCGACAAAACTAAAGGACCTCACACCAATAAGTTTACCAAGTGATAAGGTCTCCTTAGCAACCAATGGGGGGGCTAAGCTCAATAACAACAGTGTCATGCAGAAGGGAGCTCAGGAAAAACAAAAGGTTGCCTCTACCCCGCAAGTAGGCAAAAATAAAAATCAAAAACACACTGGCAATAATAAACCTCCACCCGGATCTTCACAAATGCCAGAAGAAAATAAGGCCCTAACCCCTAAGGTGGACCCTAAGTCCCCACGGATTCCCACCGCGACAACCACTAACGATAAGAAAACTGCAACATGCTTCAGGACAATTAACCTTCCGCCTGAGGCATTGCCCTTTGTAGTCGTCCTAACAGGAATTCCTCCTTTAAAGGAGGGTCAACGGGAATCACAAATTGAACTAAAAAACAAATGTATGCAGTGGCTGCAAACACATAGACCCTTGCCCCTAAACATCCACGGGGAAATCCTTGCAGTGAGAAGGGGCGAATGGATCGGCAAAGGTATCAAGACCATTGCAGGGGATATCATTACGGTGAACTTTAGAGACAGGGCGGCTGTTAACTTCATCTGCAACGCTCCCCCGAGTTATACTCGATCACAAATTCACCCGGTCCATCTATCCTACTTTTACCCCTTTGCACCTCAAAGGCCCAGGCAGAATATTGGCCCTGATAGAACATCGCATTTGGGTTCCCAATATGGCCCACCCCAATGGCAAAGGCCAAATCCTGCATTTCCAACTTATGACTCCTCCATTACACAGTACGCCCACTGGAATAGGTTCAGTACACTTGAAGGGGTGGACTGACAGAGATTGGGCTGTTCACCTCCAAAAGTCAAATACAGGAAGGAGCCAACTTTACCATCAACAGAGATAAAAGAAGGAACCGACCAGGGCCAAACTGATGCCTTGGATCATGTGCATACCATAGGAGGCAGTAGCATACCACCGAATACCAACTGGGGAAAAGGGGAGGGGATAAATCCCACAACAGTCAACTCCCATTCCACTCATAGAAGAATGGTCACCCCCTACAGGTCGCAACCAAGCCGGGTTGCTGCACCCGCACCGGATAAACAATCAAAGCCTTTGCTAGGCGAGGGAAAAAGAACACCCAAGGTCATGTTCCGTGACAATCTACTAATAGCTACCTGGAACATCGCAGGGCTAGCGGCCAAGTTCGCATCCCAGCACTGGCGCAGCTATATAAGCAAATTCCATATTTTATGCCTGCAAGAGACGTGGGCCACTGAACCGCACGCCTACAGCCTGGAAGGCTATAAAAGCTTCTTTGTCCCTGCAAAAAAAGCTACTTCGGGGAGAGCAAGTGGGGGGCTCGCGGTCTACGTTAATCTAGACATCAAGGGCACCTGGTCCAACACCAAATGGGCCACACAGAACCTCCAAGTACTAAGGTTCACCTCACCAAGTTTAACATTCTTGCTAATGAACTGGTACAACGCTCCGGCTATAACGGAGAAGGGTATAGCCATAAATGAACTAGAAAATTGTTTGAACTTTTTATCCAAGACACCAAATCTCACGGATTTAATACTAATGGGAGATTTCAATTGTCACCTTTGTGAGAAACTAATACCCTTCAATAAGGACTGGTCAAGATGCACGATCATGAAAGGCCCTCGCTTTACCCATTCAACAGAGGGCTGGGATTTAGAAAGACTTATGAAAAGGCACAACCTAATCCAAACTCTAGACCTTGTTACCCTAAACGAGAAAGGAGAACTAACCCCAACATTCAAAGGAAGAGGTTGTCACTCTTACTCGACTTTGCACTAGTCTCTCCCAATCTAAAAAGAAACATCAGTACAGTCATCATAGAGGCCAGCAGCTTCAGTGATCACAATCCGGTGATCATTAAAATGGAAGGATTTGTTTTTTCACTCCAAAAGAGATCTGCCATTATGGAAAGAGTAGTGGACCAGGGTAGAAGAATCAAATGGGCCAAAATTGATGCGGACATTTTTCTCAAAAGATTATTACTCGAAGCCCCAGCAGCAATCGATAAATGTCTTGACCCCTGTGTAATCGGAGCTGAGGTGGTGAAGGCATTTGAAGAAATTGCGCAGGTTGTAAATAACTCCTTACATACCTCAGGAGCTAAGAATAAAATACCCCTAAACCCCCGTTGGTTTGACTCAAATTGTACAAAGGCGCTGAAAAACCTGAAGGATAGCCTCCACGCCCAACCAAGGGACAAAACGAAGGTGGCACGGAACAGAGCTGAATACAAAAAAGCTCTGAAGGCACGAAAGCAAAGTATACAAAACCAGGCTTGGGAAGACTTAAGGGACGCCGCAGAAAGAAAAGACTCCATTGCCTTCTGGAAAGTGATCAACGCCCCCTGTTTCCAGGACCAAGGGGCTCCTAAAATCATGAACACCATTCTGCCGGAACAATGGCAGAAACATTTCCAGAGCTTATATAACCATCCAAACAAGGCACCCCAGGAGGAGCTAGCGGAGGCCCATCAGTCCGTAAAACTAAATTTTACCCTGAAGGAGGTCGAACTAGGAATTACAGGGCTCAGCAAAAATAAAGCGGCGGGCCCGGACGGAATTCCACCAGACCTATTCCTAAGTAGACCTGAACTATGGGCTCCGTTACTTACGAGGGTGCTAAATGAGGCGGGGGAGGTAGGTCTCCCACAGTCCTGGTCAACGGCGACCATAGTCCCCATCTATAAAAAAGGCAACCGTGAAGACCCCCAATGCTATCGACCCATTTCCCTCATCGACGTGACAGCTAAGGTCCTGGGGCGAGTCATCCTATCGAGATTGCAAGCTTGGGCAGAGGAGCAACAAATCCTCTCCGAAATCCAATACGGGTTCAGGAAAGGCAGATCTACCACCGATCAATGCCTAAATCTATACCTCCTGATTGCAAAATATACCATCGCCGGGAGGGGGACAATACATATGGGGTTTATGGACCTCTCAGCGGCCTTCGATCGTGTAAACAGGAGAAAGCTCTGGGCTATGCTAAAGGATCTAGGAGTGGACCAATCACTAGTCGACACTCTACAAAACCTCCACCGGAACACCTCTGCAAGTGTAAGGTACAGCCAGGAGGGTAAAAAGACCGACCCTTTCACCTGCAATAGTGGAGTAAGGCAGGGATGCATCCTTGCGCCCTTCCTTTTCTCTATTTACATTAATGCATTGGAAAAGGACCTCCTTAAGCTTAAAGTTGACTCACCCCAAATTGGTCACCGAGCAGTGCCCGTACTACTCTACGTCGATGACGCGGTCCTGCTCTCTAGAACACCTCTGGGACTGCAAAAACTAATTGACGGGTTTGTCAAATTCATGGACAAACTGGATCTGGCAACAAACCTGGAAAAGTCCTATATTATGTCATCTGGGAAACCCACAAAAGGAACTTTCACCTATAACATCGGGTCACATAAAATAGACCAGGTCAAGTCTTTTACGTACTTGGGGGTGTTATTCGATCACGACTTATCGTTCAAACCCCTGATTGAGAAGCACTCTACAAAACTGGCAGCTGCAGTAGGAGCAATCATGGGGTATGGGCAAAGATTAGGGAAATGGTCCCCGGAACAAATTCTGACCTTATATAGATCCATTTGCTGTGCGAAAGTAAGTTATGGGGCAGAAGTGTGGGGCTTCCTGGGCAAAAAAGCACAGCCGCTTCAGACTGAAGAAAACAAATTCTTACGAAGAATACTAAAAGTTCCACAGAGTGTTTCGGCCCACATTATACACGAAGAGGTAGGAGAACCCTTTTTAGAGGATAAAATCAAATCCAAACCTCTCCTGGCATGGGTGAAAGTATGGACCAACCCTGAGGCGGCCCTTACAAGACAAATCATTGAGGACTGCCTCAAAAGAGACAAAGGCCACGCAATCCCCTGGTTGAAATTTGTCAAGAAGTCGTTAATAGAGATTGGTTGCTCTAAATACTTCTCAACCCCCGACTCTCTGACCCAGGAGAGCAAGATCTTGGTCAAAAAACTTTTTCTTACACACCTGAAGACATTAAGGGCTGAAAAAGAGAAGCATAAACCCACTAATCGCTCGTATAACGACCTCACTGCGAAGCAAGGTATGGAACCCTATCTGAGGGTCATGTACAACGCGCAGAATCGCTACCTCATGACCCGTTTCAGAATTAATATGTTACACCATATCCTTGCAGTGCCATCTGGGTTTACCCACACAGTGGAAGAGAAGGGTACCTGCGGCTGCGATCTTAGATCTCCGCAGGACACCCTCCATTTTGTTTTACTGTGTCCATTCTACACGATGCCAAGACGCAAGTTCCTGGTGGGAATCCTGAAAGAGCAAAAATTTAAACACGCAAAACTGGCGCTGAGATTCCTACAGGAAGCGGAGGACGCTTACACTCTGTTTTGCACGATAAATTTTATTCGAATTGCAACAAGACTGAGGAACACCAGAGACATTGGCCCCTAAATGTGATTCGAACATTTAAAACTCTTCAAATCCCCTGGCCCTCTACCTGAGTACAGAAAATTTTAAAATTTTAATATTTATATTTTTAAACTGAATATCACTTGCTGTGTTTTTAATTTGTGTAAATATATATTGTATTTGCGCTTTTATGGTGTCTTTTTAAGAACCGAATAAAGATTATAAATTGATTGAATTGAAATTGACTCCTGCCATAGCATTTGTATGCCACCGCTAGAAGGAGCGGCGCCGGTGTTGCGACTTTAGTGGCTGGGTGAAAGAGTCTGATTATTTGCTCCAGGGAGTATGGAGGTAGTGTGGTCGCCATGTCTTCACAGCCCCTATCCGCAAGCCAGGGGATCTCCACTGCAGTTGTGCAGCCAAATAGTAGTGATCAAAACAAGGTGCTGCAAGACCCCCCTGTTCGGTAAGCAGATACAGTTTTGTTAGCGCCATACTATGTCGGGCGTTCCCCCAAAGAAAGTCCCTGCGTAGATCAGTGAGTGTAGCAAAAACGGCCTCAGGGACATATATAGGTAAATTAGCAAAGTGGTACAGGAGTCGGGGAAGAATCACCATCTTGACTAGTGCTACCCTGCCAGTGACCGTTAGCGAGAGCGTGTTCCAAAAGTGTACCTGCAATTTGATTGCTGTTAAGGCCTTTCCCAGGTTTCCATCAAATATTTCTGTCGGTTGGCGGTAGATCTGAATTCCCAGGTATCGGAAGGTGCCCTCCCTCCACTGCACCTTTGTACCATTCAGGGTATATCCCGGGTCTTGGTTTCCCTCCCCGAACGCAAAAATACAGGATTTGCTAGCATTCACTCGGAGTCCCGAGACGGCGGCGAAGTCACACAGTGTATGTGCCAGTTGAGCCAGTATATTTTCTATGTCTCTCACGTAAACCATTAAGTCATCGGCGTATAGCGACACTTGATGCACCACATCACCTAGGGGTATTCAATCTCCCAGTGTTGCACGCAGTGCCGCCGCTAGGGGTTCTATTGCCTCTCCATATTGGTATGGTGTCAGAGATGTAAGGACCCAGCCGTACCCGAACTGTGGGATTTTTGTATAGTAAGTCGACCATCTGAAGAAATCCCAGGCCTAGCTCATATCGCAGCAACACTGCCGATAGGTAGCTCGATTCTAAGCAATCAAATGCCTTTTCCAAGTATAACATGAGGCATCCTGCCCTGGGCCATGTCTGCACACCGTCCGACGCCACCGTGAAAAACCTTCGCAGGTTGAGTAACGTGCTCCGCTTGGGCACAAATCCATTTTGGTCACCGTGGACCAACTCGGGGACTACCAGCGCCCATCATTCCGCTAGTACTTTAGCGAGTATCTTATAGTCCGTGTTTAGTAGCGCCAGGGGTCTATAAGATCCCAGTGCTGTGGGGTCCCTGTCTGACTTTAGCAAGGACACCAGGTACGCTTCACGCATAGAGGGGGGTAGTGTGCATTCCTCCAATGCTATGGTGTAATGTGTGTGAAGGCGTTGCACCAAAGACTCCTGGTAAGCCTTGTAGTATTCGGCAGGTAGGCCGTCCGGCCCCGGCATTTTCCCGGATGCCATGGACCCAATCGCCTCCCCAATTTCCTCCAGAGTGAGGGCACTATTAAGTGCCTCCTGGTGTGCTCCTGAGGCTATGGGCAGTTGGATAGGTTCTAGAAATCGCACCAGATCATGACCTGAGCAGCGGCTCCTGGATTGGCACAGTTGTGCGTAGTGATCTGTCATCACCTTGTGGATCTCTCGCTGTGTATATACTAGGGTCCTCTCTGGTGTGCGTATGGCTCTGATCGGGGTGTGATTACTCTCTTGCTTCAGTAGTCAGGCAAGCAGGCGGCCCGCCCTATCCGCTGTGGCATGTGTGCGAGCTGTGTGGGCTGTGTAGTTGTGACACCGCAATCGCTCCTGAAGCTCAGCATGTTGTGCCCAGAGTCCCTCCAGATGACCCGAGTGTCTGCCTCCTCCCTCCCCCTCGCGTTCATACTGTAGCAGCTGGGATTCTAAGTGGGTGAGTGAGAGTGATAGCTGTTTACGTATGTTCCATGAGGCCCCTAGGCAGTGGCCTCTAACCGCTATTTTGAGGGCGTACCATTCCACCAGCGCATTACTTACTGTACCTTCGTTGAGGCCGAAATATGTACGGATTAACCCTGGGCGTAGTGGGCGTAGTGGGGCTACGTGGAGCACCACGTAGTGTGGCCAAATCTACGCACACTCGCGCGCTCTGTGTAGCCCCACTACGCGCCGCCCGCCCTCATTTTAAAATAATTTAAAGTATTTTAAAGTAATAGAAAATGCCTTACCTGCGGTGCGGCGTCCCGGGGCTCCCTCTTCCTGGTTCAGCAGCAACTTCTTCTCACAAATGCGCATGCGCGGACGCCCACGCATGCGCATTTCTTGCGAGACAGTGGACAGTGGCGAGACCTGCCTACTAATTCTCCTTGACCTCTCAGCGGCATTTGACACAGTTAACCATTCAACCTTACTCTCTACACTTAAATCTCGGTTTGACCTTAATGGCACCATCCACAACTGGTTCAGCTCCTACTTCCAACACAAAACCCAACAAATACAAATCTAAAACTGCCTATCTAGCCCCACTCCAGTCTCCCTAGGTGTCCCCCAAGGATCCATTCTATCTCCTGCTCTTTTCAACCTTTTCATGGAACCTCTCAAACAAGCAGGTATTAACTATCATCTATATGCCGATGACACCCAACTCTACTATAAAATTAAATCCCACTCTGATGTACTGCACCTTAACACCGCCCTGACTAATATCCAAACCTGTTTTTTTTCCAATCATCTCAAACTTAATCCTAATAAAACTGAAATCATTCTTTTCTCTCCTAAAAACAACCGTCTCCCCATCCATACATGGATCACTGACCTTAATTCCCTAAACTGTCCACTCTCCCTCTCCGATTCGGTAAAATCCCTCGGCATCACCCTCAACAGTAAGTTTACGCTCAACTCCCATGTAAAAAACTTGGCAAAAGGTGCACTTTATATGCTCCAACATCTCAAAAAAATCACACCCTTCATTCCAGCTGAAGATTTAAAATCAGTTCTACAATCCCTAGTCCTCTCGAAAATCGACTATGGTAATGCCCTTCTCTCCAGTTCTCCCAAAGCTCACCTGGCCCCCCTCAAATCTGTTTTAAACTTAGCAGCAAGAATTACAACTGACTGCAAACATTCTGACCACATCTCGCCGGCTCTACAGACCCTTAAATGACTTCCTATTAAAGGCAGATCCTCCTATAAATTAGCCTGCATTACGCACAAAGCCCTCCATTAAAAGACACCACTCTACCTTTCAAACAAACTCAAAAAAGCGGGCAGTGCCCGATCGATGAGAAGCACTAACTCTCTCCTTCTCGTCCCCCCTCTGCTAAAAAAGAAAGCCGCGCAATCTTGCTCCTTCTCTGGTAAGGCCCCAGGCATCTGGAATACCTTCCCTAAAGACCTACGACTGAACCCTTCATACATCAGTTTAAAAAAAGACCTTAAATTGCACCTGCTCAACAAATATTGGGGTCCATAATAATTGTATGCCCATACTTGCTGTACAATCTCTTCCTTTTTGAATCTCCTACCTTCCCCCCCTTTCTCCCACCTCTCCTGCACTCCACCAACACCTACTCACCCCCCACCGTACCCATCCACACCTCTTGCATCCCCCTCGTTTCACCCCTCTTCTACCAATTAGCCACCCCTCCTTCCACACTCGCCTAACTCTCAGTTATCGACAAAAATGAGTCTAGTCCCATTTTACTGTTTAATAATTTGTAATTACTTTATTCATATATTGCTTTGTAAATAGCTTCACCCTTTCACTTTGTATCATAATCAAGATATTTTGTTCCTTAAGTCTACCATATCTTAATGTTTCATTTCGTTACTATTTGTTCTGTAACCCATGTACTATCGTCTTTCCAATGTAAAGAGCTCTGATACCTAAGGGTGAAGCCAGGACTATATAAAACCTCTTAAATAAATAAATAAAAATAAATAAAATAAGTTAAGAAGGGCTGCCACAAAGTTTGCCATGCTATTACATAGTTATGTATATGCATATATAACAGTTATGCCCCACAATAATACTAAAACTAATACGCTATGCTCAGCAACAAATTATACCTTATACCTCTTTAATTTAAGGCACATCTACATAAGGGTTGGCCATCACTATTACTGTACAGCCAAACAACAGCCATCATCGAATGAACATGCATGGAATAACTGAAGAGGTCTGTCACACATTGCAGGACAGTTTGGAATACTTCAATATAGACCACTACTGCAGGTCCTAAATATCTATACTATCTGACCGCAGCTTTCCACACCACAAAAACACTCAGCTATGGAATGGTAATACAAATGCCCATCCCAACAGATCTCTTCACTTCTCTCTCCCTCCAAGCATGCCAGCTCAGGACCACAACCATACACAAAACCTCAGATTGGACAACCCAGCACAGTAACCAAGTGAGCAGACTATATCATATGAAATACCATAAAGGGACCTACAGAGCTATTCAAAGCTACAAGCATATTAAAAACCATAAAGCTGCACCTGTGTCTCTCACACTGCATCATCCAACACTTTGCTAAGTGTTGTATCCCATAGTATTATAACCGCACCTCAGTGGCCAACCACAAACCCGGCATGGTGTAGTGTGTTACTCATGTAGGTAAGCAACGACTATATAAATGCTGCAATACAATACACTACAATACCAAAGTGTTTCATTTTAAAGGCCACGGGGTTTTAGGCGATTGGCGGCAGTACCATAAAGATGTTGAAAGCAAAGTGTTTGGACTTCATAATATATGATAACATGTTATTTTACCTTTAAATCTTTCTAACAAACTTGAAGGCTGATCTTTCCATATCACGCCTGCCTGGTAGGAATCCATGTTCCTGCTTTGCATTTTTCAGTGCAGCAGATGCACAACAGGCAAGCGGACGTCATATGTTTGTTGCCAGCTCGCCATTCTTTTTTGTTTTCTGTAAAACTCTCAAAGGGGGAATTTGTTTCTGAGAAGCGATAAATCAATGAAACAGATGAGCAGGGAGTTTTCTCACCGTATGTCCACAAAATTGTTAGATTTTTTTACTGCCTGGATCCACCTTGTCTTACCTGGAGGACTTAAGCGTGAAAATCAGGGGCAATGGCCTTGCCCTAAATTATGCAAGGTTACAGCCGTGCTCCCACAATGGCTAAAACGTCCAAGGGTCAGATGTGCACAGCATTTTTCTGAATTGGGCCGTTTGTGACCAGAAAAATGCTTTTTCAAATGTACAAAATGCAAAATGCAATCTAGTCACTTTTGCATTTTGCATTTGCAATTCGGTATTTGGAAGGGGTGTGTTTAGGGCTTCTCTTCCAAATTCCGAATCAGTATAGTATGTTTTATTGTTTTGCTACCAAAATCAAGTCGGAAAAAAGTAAAACTTAACCACAAGTTTAAAATTAGTGGTTACCCATTCGCAAAGGGAAATGGATCCCCAAGGGTCCCCTTCCTCTTGGAGAAACTAGATGGACCACTGCCTATTCTTAAAAAAATGAAATTTAAAGAAAATAGGCTGCGTTTAACAAAAAGCAATTATCAAGTATGGTGGTCTGCTGACCTCAGCAGGCCACTTTTGAACTTGGCCCTTTTTGAAGGGTCATCCCAGAACCTTTTGACTTCCTCCTGTATTTTTTCTGACCTGTTGTTGGTAGTTTTATGACTCTGGTACTTTACCACTGCTGATCAGTGCTAAAGTGCATGTGCTCTCTCTTGTAAACTTAGTAAGGTTGGTCTACACCTGTTTGGCATATTTAATTTACCTATAAGTCCCTTGTACAGTGGTATCCAATATACCCAGGGCCTGTCAATAAAATGCTACCAGTGGGCTTTCAGCCCAGCTTGCGCCACCCACCGAAGTAGCCTTTCAAACCTGTTTCAGGCCTCAGCCACTGCAGGGCCTGCTCGCGCAGTTTACTGATGGCGTGACCACTTCTGAAACTTCCTTTTACTACATATAAGTCACCTCTAAGGTAGTCCCTAGCTAGCCCTATGGGAAGGGTGCTGTGTAGGTAAGAGGTAGGACATGTGCCTTAACTGTGTGGCATGTCCTGGCAGTGACAAACAGCCTATTTGGTTTCTCATTGCTATGAGGCTGCCCTCTCTTAGGGTTGCATTGGGGATTCCCTGATATGTGCTTCAGTGGGAATTTCTGATATGAGAGGGGTAGCATGACCATGTTTGGTATGTTTGGAATAGTAGTGAGAAATCCTGTTTATTGGTAAAAGCAGATTTATTATTACTATTTTAAAAATTGCACTTTTAGAAGTGGGCATTTCTGTGTTCTTATGTGTCTTTGTGCCCTGCCTGGATGTGCATTGACCATTTGGTTCTGACTGACAGGGGAGAGGGGATGTGCATTCACTCCAGCCAGTCACAAGGGCGGGTGAGGCGGTGAGGTGTGTCCTGCCTTTCCTGGGTGACTCAGCTCTAGGCTGAATAGACTTTGGCTGAATTTAGAGTAGCAGGAGGAGTTTTCCCTTGCATCTAAATAGGCCAGGTCTGTATTTGGAGTGGTGGTAGAAGTTGCACCTGCACCTGAATAGGGCTGTGCTTACGCTCCACAATGCTGTCTCCACCCCAATGTGGTGTTTCTGGGGTCAGGGCAGATAATGTGAATGGGAGTGTTGTGCACTTCAATAGTGTTTGAAGTGCCCCCCAGAACAAAGACATTAACGCTATAAGTACAGGGGCTGTGATCCCATGAGGGAGAGAAGACACTGCATGGGACCAGAGGATTGCTGTGCTGACAGGGAACCACCACTGTGACTTTGTCTTGTGTGCTGATCTGCTGGAGGGACTGCATCTATGCCCAAGGATCCTGTATGCCAGCCTGCTGACTGCTTTCCTACAACTGAGTGCCCCAATGCCCTCAAAGGATCCCAGCACAAAAGGAGCACTGCAAACGTCTCCTGGGGGGCTGCGCTGGGCTGGAGGGAATGCAGCAATGGTGAGCGCTGCATGTGCCATGTTGCATGTCTCCAGGGGGAGACAGACTGAGCGCTTTTATTTGCCGTTGCCCAAAGTGCTCTGCGTAAGCGCTGGAAATCTGATTGTCCACTTTGCCCTTTAACCTATAGCCAGGAAAGAGCTCTGCAGCCAAGGCTCTGCTACGTGGCTCGAGCTGCCCTTAAGCGCAAAATGGATGAGGGTTCCCCAGGCCAGGAAATCCTCTGCATTGCCTAGCAACACCGACATTAGCAAAGGGGGCATGGCCCAGCCGGGGGAGAAACCAGAGGGAAAGGAGCCAAGCCGACGGAGATATCGCTCCGTGTCAGCCAAGACTTGGGGCCTGACCGGGTTTCTGCCGATGGCCACCCGCAGGTTTCCTTTCTACAGTGCCCAGCCGAGGAGGGCAGACAAATCCAGAAGGGCGGGCAGTACCGGGAGTAACTGGCAGCCGCAGCTGTGAAGTGACTGGCGGGAGACCGAGGCAGGTCTTCCTGCTTGGGTTGTAGTGTGGGTGTAGCACATTCTGTCGTTGGCAAGGTGTAATCAGCAGCTGCACTGTCCGGGCAGCTGCCAAGGCGGAATTCTTCAGCAGGGGGGACCCAGGGAGGTCTCCCCTATGACTTCTACCCACAGTGACATTTTGTTTTTGAGGAGAGCCCGTGCAGCTGTGCCACACGATCGCAGGCAGTTGCCGCACATATCTCTGAGGGTTATGCTGAAAACATCCGCTAGCAGGCCGGGTACACCCGCGGCGCAGGTCCCCAATCCTGTTTGGCCCAATAAAGTAACGCATTCACTGTGGTAGGTAGGCAGGAGGCCTATGCAGCTACGGGAGTAGAGAAATTTCTGTATCATCTCCAAGAGAGATGCAGCTACTTCGGTGCCCTATATGGGGGAATGTGTTGTTTTTCCTGATGTAAGGTTGCATATTGCAGGGATATTCACAGTGATGGTGATTTTCTAATGTGTGCTCTCTTCAAGTGTTTACTATAGTGCGCTGCTGATGATGTTCAGGAATAGTGTTTTATTCTAGATGCAATCCTACCAGTAGTTACTGGTTATGCTGTGATGTTTATGACAAGTGCCCGATTGGCAAAGTGATTTGTTTAATCGCTGTGAAGTCATGGCAAATGCCTAGTGGCACAGTAATATATGTGATTGTGATCTAATGTGTTGTGATGAATAATACAAAGGATATTTTTATATAACCTTCTGTGGAGTTTCCTTTGTGGTTTGCCTAGTGTGTCACTGTTGTGTGAGTGTGCTGCACAAACGCATTACACATTGCCTCAGGGATAAGCCTGACTGCTCTGTCAAGCTACCAAGGGGTTGAGCAGGGGTTATCTTGAGTGTATAACTCCCTTGCCCTGACTAGAGTGGTGGTTTCTGCCTGGTTTAGGTGCATACCCTAGCCAACCAGAAACCCCATTTCTAACAACCACTATCCCTGTTATGGCTGTCATTCCTGATGGGTCGCAAACTGCAACCTACCATATACATTTTCACAAGTTAGGTCGATTTGCGACCCATAAGAAATCCCTATACATTAAGAATGCCAATTTGGTATTCCTAATGTTCGTACGTTTGGCCCTGTATGTTTAAGAATTATTAAAGGTCATCAGGACAGGACTGTCTGCTGAACAGAGCAGGCTCTATCAGGGAACCCCCTGAAGGGCTGGGGCCCTGGGCCAGCCTCCACTCTGCCCATGCCTTAGAACGTCTCTACGTCTCTGATAACCAACCCATACACAATACAGGGAGGTGTCATGAAAGTAGCTGTGAATACAATATTGCACATTCATTTTATCCAGCCCGAAATGTGACTGCCTCAAGCTGATGGTTTTCCGAGGCAACAGGCAGCCGAGAAAGTTCCTTCTTCCTGTGTGGCTCAGTATGCCAAACACATTTACTTCTGTTTCTTGGGCATGTGTTCCCTCGCATCCAAAGTCACAGCTAAATTAAATGAACAAGTTACTGTTACCGAATTACAATCGGCAAGCCTCAGTCCTGATCAGATCTTGAGGTTTCGAAAAAAGAAATTCTCAGCACAGCTCGGGAATGTTAGCAACGTGTACGAGCTGAAAATATCCCACACTGTGGGCGGCCAACAATAATTATCTGCTCATTATTTCAAGAACTCATAATCAATGTGTGTAAGTAAAAGCACAATGGGTGTCATAAACACATTCACATTACTGAGATTAAGCAACGGTAATGAGAGAGGTTGCGAGATACTTCCAGCAAGCTTGGTTGCTAATCTCCCAAACTACAACACCAGAAGGATCAGAGTGGCACTTATGGCCCTCAGTCCGGCTTTCAAAGTCACTCGAATGAGTCAGAGCTGAGGGGCACCGAAAGGAATTAAGGGCTAGATGTACAAAACATTTTTGCATTAAGAAATAGCCCAATTTGCATGAACGCAAAAATGTCTTTTGTGATGTAGGGCCAGATGGAAGAAGCATTTTAATTCTGCTTGCAAATTGCCTGATCAGCACAATTGGTCCATTTACCACCAGAAAAAAGCATTTTCTGATGTACCAGACCCTATTTGCGATTCGGTACCCTCAAATGCATCCTGTTTTCCTTTAAACATTACCTTATTTAAAAGCATTCCCAAACATGGTGGTCTGCTGACCCCAACAGGCCACCATCCCTGTGATGGCAGCGAATCGTAGTTGGTCCCAAACTGTGATCTACCTCATTTGTATTCATGATGTAGGTCTATTTGCAACTCACTATGAAATGCTAATAAAACTCTGAAGAGTTTCATACATTAGGAATAGCGATTTCCTAATTGCGATTCCCAAAAAATCTCAACTAGGTAATCGCTATTCCTAACTTTTGTACATCCGGAAGGTGGCAGGGAAATGCTACGCGGCGATGAAAATCCTGCGAAAGATCTTAGATCTACTCCCTCCTAAAGCAAGAAAAACCATTGTTCACGCAGTTGTAACCTCCCAAATGGATTACGGTAACGTTCTATATTTGGGCACAGCTAAGAAAGGATTGGAAAAACTTCAGACAGTGCAAAACGCCGCAGCACGCCTAGTCCTGGGCCTGCCAAGAAGAACCAATACAAAACAAACCCTGACTGCTCTACATTGGCTCCCAGTGGAAAAAAGAATCAGATTTAAAGCTATGTGTCACTGCCACCGCATACTAAGAAGGAAAGGACCTAGCTACCTCCTACCGTTAATCACAAGGTATACTCCAGGTCGTAGCTTGAGATCACTGGACAAGGAGCTAGTGAATGTACCAAGAGTGGTGAGAGCTAAAATGGGGGAGCGATCTTTCCGTGCTGGAACAATCTCCCATTAGAACTAAGAAGAGAGACATGCGAAATAAGATTTCGCAAGCTATTAAAAACATGGCTATTCATACAACCTTAGCCAGGACAAATAGTAAAATCTCGTGATGTTTCCTGCCACCTCAGACACTCTTCTTATTCTTTCTAGTGATCTCATTAGCGCGGGGACACACCGTTGGTGTAACCAGGCTCTCTACAAATGTATAATAATAATAATAATAATAATGTAGCCCATATTGTTTTAAATACTGTTTTCCTTTAATGTGCTTTTAATGTGTGTAATGTGTGGAAGTTCATTACAGACATTTCCTGAAAAATGTTGTGATTTTGTTTTTCAACACCATGCATCATCCATAAAAAAAGTTTCTTTTGTATCGAAACGGAACCTCACCCATGAAATATGGGAGAGGGTCACAAAGACGATTTGCGATAATATTAGTGAGCTGCTGCTATATTACACTATGGAAAACACGTTACCCTCCCTGAATATTAGATGGATTTTTGGGGGATATTTGGAACAATGTGCCTGTGCACTATCAATGGCCCGGCCTAAGACAGCACGGAAAAGCTGTAATTGGATCATAAATTCAAAGCTGTTTCGAACAGGGCCCCCTAAAACAAGTATCACCCAGGGCCCTAAAACCCCTTAAGATGTCCCAGTCGGTTACTCTGCACCGTGTGTCCGCCACAGGCTGCTTCTGAGAGCCTCAGATTGAAAGGAACATGATCAAAAAGAGAAAGTTAGAAGGTAGTAAGCAAAAACAAAACAAATAGTGACAAAACCAAAAGGTCTCACCTTTTGAGGCCTACTGGCTTTACCAACGTTGTTTGCCGAAGCTGTGCAGCATTTGTGAAAAGAAAAAGAAAAACAGGTGAGATGCCACTGTAAGTAACAGACTGTCTCATTTTATAGTCACACGTGTGACCACACAAGCACACACCTACATAATGGCAAGGCCGTCATTTTTTTTTTTTTTGCATTGACCGATCTTAGTAGGAAGAAGGCACTTAGGATCACATGTATCAAAACATTTTCAGATCGCAAACGGGTCCATTCACAGAATCAGCCAGTTTGCAACTGCAAAAAAGAATTTTGATATGTATCAAACCTAAACTGTGATTCAGTAGCACATTACTGAATCGCAATTTTGGTTTGCAACCAAATACCAATTCTGTATTTGGAAAGGGCGCCCATTCCAAATACCGAATTGTAATGGTATGTATTAAAGTTTTGAGACTGAATTTGCAAAACCTAAAATTTAACCAACTTCTGAAGTGTAGTGGTAATGCATTCTCAAATATGAAGGGGTCCCATCGGCACCCCTTTCCATTTGTGAATGTAAAAAAAGGTTTTCTTACATGCAGAAATTCACAGGTGTTTTTTATGTGCTTGTTTTTCACTATTTTCAAATTTCTATCTAATTGGAATATAATTGACAATGAAAATGCATTTAGTTAGCTTTTCCATTGTGAATTATTGTTAACTGTGGATGAATGTACTTTAGAACATGTGTTCATGTTTATAAAAAATGAATACACTTATTTTGTTTCTGGAAACAGCTTTTAAAGTTAAATAAAGTAAGGATCCTAGGTGCAGGAGGTCTAGCTCTCAGAAAGAGTGATGGTCTCCTTTGTAGTGGGCTGGCTGTGCAGAAGTTAGTGTGTTTGGTGTCTTATTTTTTTTATCTCTTCATCTGCATTTTTAAGGTACAAACAAATACAAAATAAGTAGCAATGGTTTGTATAACCCCAGGATAGATTCAATTAAGCAACCATGCAAAGAATCTAAGTCTCCAAAGGTCTATGGTGGGTAGGGTTTCATGTGTCAGCTGATGTGTTCAAACATCTAACAGAATGGTAATACCATAAGAGATCAACCATAGCAACTACAGTAACAATCATAACGCTGGCAAACAGGCGGAGGGAAACTCCCCCATGATCTAGAGGATGCAGGGAAGAACCATAGGAGGAAAAGTACAGAACAACAACTATCAGAAGGTGTCAAGTGGAGCATGGGAAAGTCTACCAAATAACGTGTATAGGGGTTGTCGCCAGGTGCTTGCAAAACTCGAAATGTTATGGCTTGAAAGAGACCCCTGTGAGCGATACATGTAGTCTGCAGTTATGGAAGGGGTCGGGAAAACGGCTCATCAGGGGGAGGAGGATATAATCTATCAAAAAGCTTTTGCATGTATGTGTCCTAAAGTGAGATTCCTCCCGCTACACCACGCCTGATTGAAGCAGATGATAAAGCCTCTGTCTCCGCCATCACCCATTTATGTGTTATTCGAAGGAACACTGAAATTTCAGGTGGTTGAGTTGCCTTCAAAGACATGGCTCCAGTAAGAGCAACAGTAGAAAAAGTGTGGGATAGCGGAGGGGTAAAAATTACTATTCTCACTCCACTGAGTGTAACAGTAGGATAAGTGTTGGATAGGGGAGAGGTAAAAATGAATATTCCCACTCAAGTGAGTGCAACAGTAGGGAAAGTGCAGGATAGCGGGGAGATAAAAATTACTTTTCCCACTTTAGTAAGTGCAACAGTAGGGAAAGTGCTGGATAGCGGAGGGGTAAAAATTACTATTCCAACTCCAGTGAATGCAACAGTAGGGAAAGTGTTGGATAGCGGAGAAAAAAAATACTATTAACAATCAAACACTTAGAAAATATATAAATATACTAAACATTCAACAAAATTTAAAATCATTTTTAATTACATTTATTTACATGATTAACATAATTATTAATGAATTACAAAAATATTATTAATAAAAAACCTAATAAACATTAGGGTGCCGATTCCGATCCGGTAAAACCCGGGTACGAATGGTCGTACGGAGCGTTTTTTCCATCCGACTCGTACCCGGGAAAAAAAGCTTACAAACTCGCAAGTACGAATCGTACAGAAACACCATTTCCGTACGAGTCGTAAAAAAAAAACCACCGACCGGCAAAAAAATACATACAAATCTGAGTCTGGACGGCGCAGACGCGACATCCGGACGGAGTCAGGCAGCGTTTTACGGACCAGCAAGTACGAATCGTGCCGACGTCACTCCGCACGTAGCATTTTTTACGGGAGCCAAAAACTGCCGGGAAATTGAGGACGACGCGAACAAGGAGCACCGGTACGCGACGGACAGCGATGGACCCCAACGTACGCGTCATCCCGGCCCTCATAGCCTACGACCTCATGTTCAGAAACCGCCGCAGACGCCGCAGAAGGTTAGAACAACCCCCAGGGGCAAAGGGGGGGGTGCAAGGGGCAGGAAACATAACCCACACCCCATAAAATACTAATACAACCTGCACATTAATTACCTCCATGGTCTGGTCACTTCGGGGGGCGTGTCCACCAATCCCACGTCCCGCCACAACGGAAGTGGACGTGGACGCGTACCTGTCACCACCATAATGGTGTTACGGGACGTACCAACGCACCCAGAGCGTGGGTACGGTCCGTACTACCATAGTAGTGGTGATGTAGGGGTACGCGTGTACAGCCCGTACCCACGCCCCCAGAGCGTGGGTACGGTCCGTACACGCGAACCCCTACATCACCACTACAATGGTGGTATGGACCGTACCCACGCCCCCAGAGTGTGGGTATGGTCCGTACACGCGTACCCCTACATCACCACTACAATGGTGGTACGGCCCGTACCCACGCCCCCAGAGCGTGTGTATGGTCTGTACCACCATAGTAGTGGTGATGTAGGGGTACGTGTGTACGGACCGTACCCAGGCCCCCAGAGCATGTGTACGGTCCATACCACCATAGTAGTGGTGATGTGGGGTACGCGTGTTCGGACCGTACCCACACTCTGGGGGCGTGGGTACGGTCCGTACCACCATAGTAGTGCTAGCACACTGTGGGAAGATGTATATGTATGAACTCCAAACAAGTTTTGTTCTAACTGTGCCTTACTTTAAAAAGGTGCCAGCGTGTCCTTGGAAAGTGTAAAGGTGGTGTCTTGTGCACTTCCTTGGGAGACATCTGTCATGCAGGCACATCATTGTCCTTCACAACAAAACAACAAGGTCACGCATATGAAACATTGAGACATGTTGACAGGTGCAGTGAGTGCCAATGGACATTTTCTCTGAGTAACAACTTGAACAATGTCATTTGTCACATGGCTATCCGTCACCTGATGACACATTTGGCTACACATATGACCTACTGACTGTCATCTGGAGTGGCACACATGTCCACACCCAGGACAACGAATAAGCTAATGGGCCTGCAATTGTTTTGCAAAAAAGCCTAGCTGTACTGTGGGTTCCCCCTCATGGCAAGCCAGAATGTACCCACAGATGTCAGCACACAAAGTCACAACTGTGTAGCATCTGAAACACACACAGGTGGCAAAAATGTACAACCAGGATACCTGAGTGTCAAAAACTGACACTGGCAATGACGCACGAACATTAAGCACTGGCCAACATCACGGGGGCACTGCACGATGACTTTCTGTACTGCGACTCATCACACACAAGTCAGAACTGGCAATGAAACATCAGGGTTGAACATATACGCCCCTCCCGCACACACCCACCCATACCTGAGTCAATGTGACTGATACCGATCAAGAAGTTAAACCTCTTATTCAGGGTTACAATAACTGTGCTTGAAAACTAGCTTCATTAACACGACATCACCTTGTAGGGCTGGCAAAACATATTGGTCAGAAACAAACATCAACAGATTGTTGTGAATAGCCATACAGGCACTGCCCAGTGTGAGTATGCACAAGCAAACTGGTGTATCCCTGTCCAGTGGACAAATGTATCACACATGTGCAAAATACTACCTATGCCAAGGAACAATGCCACAGAGGCAGAGCCATGATATACCCACAGTGAATGTGCACAGTGTTGGATGACACACATGAGTAGGAGGGCAGGCTGTGTCAGGGGACTTTAGTGTGCACACTGCTCCATGGTCCTGGAATGAGCTGACTGTTACAGGAGCAACCGTCCCGGCACTAAGCATATGTACCACTCATGCACATCATGTCTGAGGCCACAACATTGGTAATGCCTGCTGCAAGTCTGTTCATTTGAACCCTCACACTCCTATGTTGAGACTCAGTATCAGTGCCAACAATTAAGCACCCCAAATGACCGAACAGGACAGGGCACAGGCCGACCACCCCCACACATGATGCTGAAAGCAGTGTGCACCTTGATAAACTGGCAGCCTAGATGACCATGTGCAATAGTGATGGCACACAGACCAGGTAACACATGTCAAGGAGGGGAAGGGAGGAATAACAGCACAGGTTGACTTGGGGGAACAGGATATGCACTGCACATATATAGCCTGGCAGTGTATCCAGGCGACTGAGCAGATCCAAAAGCTGGCGACACACAACAAACACACATGTACCTACCCCCTTCCTGCTGCTGTAACTCCCGTATCCGCCCATCCAGGTCAGGGAAGACCACCGCCAGGACACGCCGCATCTGGTGGGTCAGGCTCCGGCGCCCGCCATGCTTGCGAGGCTCCTCCTCCTTCAGCATGACCTGGGCGATCCTCCGGGTCCAGCAGTGGATGTCCTGCCATCTCTTCCTCACTTGTGGCAGGCGCCGCCTGCGACCCTCCACCGATTGCACGGCCTTGACGGCATCCTTCCAGATCTTCCCCTTGTGGTAGGGGGATACCTGTGTGTATGACAAAGTGGGACAACATCACTACACCTGCACCATGTCACGGAGAAAAACATTTGAACATCTTTGATCTGTTGAACAGGGCATAGTATGCTGGCAAGTAATAGCACCTTAGTCATAGGGACTTTTTCCAATGTGGGCGCACCAATGCACAACATGGCATAGTAAGTGCACAGGTGGCATGAGGGGTGCGAAACAATCCCTGATCATGGCACACACTGTGCATCCCAAGCAACACAAGGCTGATGGACAGCACCAAAAATCAGTCACATGCCCCAGGCCACTGACTGAACCTCAGCAGAGTACACAGACACACACTGGCACACATCAATCACCTGCCATTACCAACTGCAGATGCACACCTCACTCTGCACATGTGCCACTTGCCAGGGGGGGGGCACAGGTGTGGGGCTAGCTCAGCAAGTCAGACAAACTGCACAGCTTACTTCACACATCAGATGGATTGAGCAGTTGCCTCCTCCATGCAGCTGTGGTGCAACACTCCACATGGACACTCACCCACATGACAAGAGACATTCACACACATCAATGTCCAGGGGGCGTACAAATCATTTGGACACTCACCACTCTCACCACAGCTCCACTCAACTCTCACACACATCTGTGGGTGCAGTCACCTGTCACACCGGGGTGGCCACTGAATCACCGCAGGACAATAGAACAAGAATGCCCAAGAGGATTAGGCTGGCGGAATGTGCCATGCACAATGCAGTGAATGTCACAGTAAGCACAATGCGAGGAGTGCACACATGAACTACATCAAGCCCTGAATGAGAGACATAAGCCCCCCCCCTCCCTGGGACCCACTCCAACCAACATTGCATGTCTGTCACACCTGGCCACAATGCCAGAAGTGACAGACACAAGAAAGGTGCACAGGCAAAGGTAGTGGAGTCAGCACTCACCTGCTCCCCTGGTTGACCATACAGCATGGGGTACTGTGGGAGGATCACATCCAGCAGGGCCTGGTTCTCCTCCTGGGTGAAAGGCTGGGTCCTCTCCACAGTCCTTGACATGGTGCCAGAGGGAGACAATACAGCAGCAGTGGTATCGACTGACATGTTGTGCAGGCAAGTGCCCTCTCATGAGTTCTGGCTGCCTTATATCTGCCTTGCTGGCCTATTTCATTTACAGGAGGACAGAGTGATTGGTCAGACTCATTTGCATCCTACGTTTCCTCCAATCCCTTTAAACAGACACCAGTGACAGCCTTTGCATCTTTCGATTTTGCAGCATGATGTCAAGTCAACAACCACTTTGCAACATTGTTAAATGTGGCCAACTGATTTTCCAGACCACATGATATTCAATTTTGAATGTGAAACTCGGTATCCATGACAACCTGCATGCATTTAGGCCCTAATACTTGTCCCTCATGTGTCCCCATTGTAATTCTTAACTCCCCACACAGGTACGGCGTGTTTCACACGTACCCCTAGGGTACCATCACTACAGTGATACGGGCCGTACTCACGCGTGAGTACGGACCGTATCACTAGGACATACGGTAACCCCAACTATAGTGATACGGCCCGTACACGCGTGAGTACGGCCCGTATCACTATAGTTGGGGTTACCGTAGGTCCTAGTGATACGGGCCGTACTCACGAGTGTACGGCCCGTACACGTGTGAGTACGGCCCGTATCACTATAGTTGGGGTTACCGTAGGAACTAGTGATAGGCACGTACTCACGCTTGTACGGGCCGTACACGAGTGAGTACGGCCCGTATCACTATAGTTGGGGTTACTGTAGGTCCTAGTGATATGGGCCGTACTCACGCGTGTACGGGCCATACACGCGTGAGTACGGCCCGTATCACTAGGACCTACGGTAACCCCAACTATAGTAATAGGGGCCGTACTCACACGTGTACGGCCCGTACACGCGTGAGTACGTGCCTATCACTAGTACCTACGGTAACCCCAAATATAGTGATACGATCCATACTCACGCGTGTACGGGCCGTACACGCGTGAGTACGGCCCGTATCACTTGGACCTACGGTAACCCCAACTATAGTGATACGGGCCGTACTCACGCGTGTACGGCCCGTACACGCGTGAGTACGTGCCTATCACTAGTACCTACGGTAACCCCAACTATAATGATACGGGCCGTACTCACGTGTGTATGGGCTGTACACGCGTGAGTACGGCCCGTATCACTATAGTTGGGATTACCGTAGGTCCTAGTGATAGGCACATACTCACGCATGTACGGGCCGTACACGTGTGAGTACGGGCCCTACACATGCCCTCAGGGCATGTGGACTGCCTTTCACAGCTTACACTAGTGATAGGAGGCGCACATGTAAGGAATGGAGGCGTCAGACTCACACAAGTCTGTACATCAAGTCATTGTCAGTGCAGTCCTTCATGTGCAGGGCCTAGGTGTGTCAGGCAGTGATGTGGCACATGTCTCCTCATGTTGTGGCACAATAGATGTGTGATGAGCTGTTTACACATGTCATGTGTGATGGGGCACTACGTGGCACACTTCCCATTCACACTTTGCACATGTGTGCATGTAGAACACACGTGTCAAGCACTGCATCACTGGTATGGCACAGTCAGCAACACCCGCGACTGTCCCCTGATGCCCGGTACATGGATAATTACTCAACACGAAAGTCCAGAGGTAAAGAGCTACAAAAACAAAACATGCATGGGCTCCAAGTGCCTCAATGCAACTAAACTACGGCCAAGCTAACAGAGTCCTCAAAAGGAGGACGTAATCCCATCACCCACCGTGGTGGCATGCTTCATCATATGGGATCTCCTCTCAACCAAACCTGGTTTGGCTGAGGAGCTACTACTCCCAATGTGCAGCTACGGGAGGAGCTCGTGGATGTTTTATTCTACGCTGATGGAACGTGATCTCCTAAAGATCGATGAAGCTAACCTGAGTAGGGTGAATATAAGCAGTGCAGTGTGAAAAAGTGATTTAAAATTGACTACAGGAACACAAAGAACTTTAATAAGGAATATCCCTGTGCCAACATTCAAAGCAAGATTGTAGCGCGGACTGGCCTAATAACCGAGCGCACTAACTGAATCCCAAAAGGACGGTCTACATGTTTCAGCCTATAACGATCCAAAATTTTCAAAGATCTAGGCTTTCATCAGGACCATTATAACAAAAACTACTGCTCCTACAGCGAAGTGCAAAAAGCAGCGACTTATACTAGTGTTTAGGTGAAAACAGGCCGAAACACCAACCTTGTACCGCAGGATCAAATGCAATAGTGTAAAGTATCCTGCCAGTCACATGGTGAATACCCGTAATTAAATCGGGACTTCGCCTACCGCTCCTGGTAACAACTCAGGGCGTGAGACAACGCTCTTTCCGGCGCTGCCCCGGGCCTCCTTCCTGAATGCTAGTGGCACTGCACTGCTTATATTCACCCTACTCAGGTTAGCTTCATCGATCTTTAGGAGATCACGTTCCATCAGCGTAGAATAAAACATCCGCGAGCTCCTCCCGTAGCTGCACATTGGGGGTAGTAGCTCCTCAGCCAAACCAGGTTTGGTTGAGAGGAGATCCCATATGATGAAGCATGCCACCACGGTGGGTGATGGGATTACGTCCTCCTTTTGAGGACTTTGTTAGCTTGGCCGTAGTTTAGTTGAATTGAGGCACTTGGAGCCCATGCGTGTTTTGTTTTTGTAGCTCTTTACCTCTGGACTTTCGTGTTGAGATATTGTTAGTAGGGGGACTTGTCCAGGTTGGTTGTGTGATCCCTCAGACCCTTTCCTAAACTGTTTTTTTGACATGGATAATTACACCTGACATGTGACTCCCAGCATGCCACGATGTGACTATGTCAAGTGTGTGTCATGTGTTCCCATGAGCTTTCTGTTGGTGTTCCGTCAATTCCATCTGCTGTTGCAGCATCCAACATGTGTCTGTGTGCATATGTGAAAGACACACATCTACGCACACCATGCCACATGTGTTATCTGTCCTTTTCAAGATTACATGTGACCTGTGCGTCTAGACTCCCGCCAGCTGTCTGTATGAGATGACATCCTTCAAATGCTGATATGTGGATGTCTGTCACTCGTGTAATGCGTCTGGCTTTTCACTTACACTGGCCCACAGCTAGTTTCATGGCATGTCGTGTTGACCTTGAGCACCCATGTGTGTACCTGACTCTTGGTAGGAGTATCACCTGGCTGCCATACGTGGCCTGGATGCATTGCACAGAACAGACTCTGTATGTAGCATATGTGTATTTGCTGTTGAACATGTGCTCTGTTCATTGACATTGGTGTAGTGATGTACTCAATCTTCGTTATTCCTTCCAAATTTCTGCAGGGCACCGCCTCTCCCCCGACCAATGCCAGACTTGGCTGCCATGAGGGATTGTGACTGTATACGCCGCTACTGCTTCTCCCAACTGTTGATTGACAACTTGACCGCAAGGCTGGCACCACACCTCCAACCGCTACACAGGTATCCTACTGCACTGACACCCAAGATGAAGGTGATGGCAGCCCTACATTCCTTTGCTACGGGTACGTTTCAATTGACCATAGCTGATGTAGGTGGCATCTCGCAGACCATGTTCAGCCGTGTCCTGCATGATGTGTTAGAGGCCATGTTGTTACACCTGGATGAATTTATACATTTTCCAACTCGTGAGCAGTTGACAGGTGTCAAGGGTGAGTTCTATGCCCTGGGAGGGATGCCCCATGTCATTGGGGCTATTGATGGGACACATGTGGCTTTGGTACCACCACAGGCACAGGAGGTAGCCTTTTGTAACCGCAAACATTACCACTCCATCAATGCCCTTGTGGTATGTCTTGCTAACATGCTGATATCCCATGTCTGTGCCCGTTTTCCAGGATCAGCACACGATGCATACATCATGAGGCGTAGCAGGGTGCCTGAAATGATGCTGCAGCTGCGCAACGAACGTGCATGTCTTGTTGGTGGGTATACTCTGTTGGTCCAGTGTTTTGCGGTATCTCAATATCTTACTGCTTCTCCTGACCCACTTCTGCCCATGATGTTTCCATGTAGGGGACTTTGGCTATCCCAACATGCCATGGCTGATGACGCCTCTCCGCAACCCCAGAACTGCCGCAGAACACCGGTACAACGACACCCATGGGCAGACGAGGCGCGTTATTGAGAGGATGTTTGGCCTCCTTAAGAGCAGATTCCGGTGCCTCCACAAGACCGGCAGCGCCCTCCCATATGCCCTGGTGAAGGTCTGCAAAATCTTCCTTGTGTGCTGCATGCTGCACAACATGGCAGTGTTGAAGGCCGTGCCACTCATCCTGGATCCCGATGAGCAAGATCATCCACCCGTGGAGGATGAAGGGCTTGGGCACGGGGCGAGTGAGGATGAGGAGGAGGATGAGGATGAGGACATCCGGAGTCAGCTTATCCGCAACTTCTTCTCATGATGGTGAGTCCCTGTGTCTGAGTGTGCACGCCTAGAGCCTTGTGTGGCATGTGTTGCAATGTGTGTGTTGAGCTGACTGTGTGCTGAGTGACTTGGAGGTGTGTTCTGATGTGTCATTCAAGTGATGATGTCACTCCACACATTTTTGCGGGAACACAAGATTCATTAATAGCATGGTGACGACATCATTCCTGTAGAGTACATGTACATGTCTGCGGATTACTAGCACTTTGCTGACTTGTTGTGTGTCTGTCCTCCCCAGGTTCCTGTGGCTGTCGTCTGCTCATGTTATCATTGCCCTCCTGCTATTCCTCATGAGTATTGCAACATGTGCTGGATCAGAGTTACATGCACAGACATGGTGAACAGTCATTTGGGGTAAGGAGTGCAGCAAGGCGTTTTGTGGGTGGTACGTGTTTGTGATTTGTGGGGACTGCTCCTGTGCATGTTGTGTTACCATGCATACATATCGACTCACCATGGGCCACATGACATGTTGCATGCCTCCTATTAATTGATAGTCACCCTTCCTGACAGTCATCTGTCATGGATTGTGGATTCTGATGAAGGCATCAATGTGTGTATAACGTCACTCAGGATCATACGGGATGCTAATGGTGGACATGGTGTGGGACATCCCCATGACAGCCTCAATGGGGAATTGCAGACTCTCCGTGTGCAGCAAGGGGTGTTAGACTCAACCCCTTCACTTGTGTGCCAGCTCAGTAGGATTTACCACATCTGTGTGTTGAAGGGGGTGTCCAGTGTAGGTCACACATGTTCAGCCAAATGACCTGTGAGTCTGTTCCAATGGATGCATTTCCATTAGTGTGAGGCTGAGTAATAAAGGTGTTCGTCACACTCTAAGGTGCCTCATCTCTGTCAATGCAGGTCTCTTGTCACTTAGCATGCGGCATATCTGGCATACTTGTTGTAGATAATGCATAGGAGTCTATATGTAGTTTAGCGACATGCATGCAGTTGCTCATGGATTAGGCTACCGATTGGGCATGTAGTACATGGTCGTGTATGTATTTTGGCTAGGTCAACCACACAATGAGCCATCAACAGCTGCTGAGGGTGTGTCTCCTGTGCGCAGGTCGGCCTTCAGTTTCCTGATCCGGTGTAATGGCTCTTTGGTGATTGTGCATGCATTGTCGCTGGGTGTGCCATGTGACACTGTACACTCCATACTTTACACACGCGCCTGTTGCAGTTGTCCTTCTGACATCCTAGTCTTTGTGTGCAAAATGTGGCTTATTGCAGGGAGATGGCGCCTGCTGCTGCGGGCCCTGCACAAGCACCCAGTGGCCACTCACACAAGATGGTGTGCATCAAGTTTGGCTCGCTCACATATGCCATGCTAGTCCACAGCATCTGTACCTCTTGCTGCAACGCCCTCTGCATTATGCACTTGATCCACAGATAGATCCATTCCAAGTACAGACAGACCAGCCCCCAGGGCCATGGCAACATCCGTGTCAAATACTGCCCTGCCCTCTACGGAGCAAGTACATCCAAACTCCCAGGAAACGGGTCCACTTCCAGGGGGCATCTGCACACCTCAGCTTCAACACCCTGCGCCCCAGCCACCTCACCGTCCAGCATACATAGCTGCAATGGATCACTTTCTGCTGCAGGATGACCTCCACACTCTCCACCCACACTCAGGAGGCAGTCCACAAACCCGACCCCACACCAACCTTGTACGTCTGTCATCCTAGATCCCATTGGGCCATCTCCGTGCATCCAACCTTGCCCTGGCCACCGTTCTTCACATCCACCGTATTCCAGCATACAGGACATTGTCCTCCCACCTGGCCACACATACCTGGGACTCCCTCTCCGGGTACCTCCACATGAGCCATGACCTCTACGCCTTGATGATAATCTTCCAAATAGGTCTCTCCGCACAGTTTAGCAAGCACCCCCTCAGCAGCCAGAAGCCATCACAGGTGAATGTTGTGCTCCATGCCTACATTGTGTGATACCTTGTGACCCATGTGTGTCCTGTACCAGACTCTGATCTCAGGGTATGGATGGCTGGAGTTAGTTCAACACTCAGGCATAGTTAGACATTTCCACACACATATGTTGTTGAATAATGCCAAATGACAGCAACATCTCTTGTGCAGAAAACTAAGATTTTATTTTTGGTGGGGTGAGTCTTTTGGTAGATGTGCTAAGGTGCACTACCGGGGAATAGAATCCAAAGTTCACAGGGGGAGATGGCATCCTTGTCAGTTGGAGTCATCAGAGTCCAGACCACAGTGTTGGTCATCATTGGTCAGACTGTGACCAGCAAGTCCATGTGGCAGAGAATGTCATTGGGTGAGGTGGTGCTGTTGCACCAGAGGGCCAGGTGCCAGGCCAGGTGACCTGGGAGATGGGGATGGTCCGCTGACTCTCACGGTCTTTTACGTGGACGACCCACCTTCCTCCGGGGACCCTCAGATGCAGGCCTTGACGATGTTAGGGACGCTCCGTCAGACGCATCCTCCTCCTCCTCGTCCCTCCCTGTGTCTGGTGCTGGTCTACGCCTGGTGGTACAGGGAGGGTTTGCCAGGCTTTGGGGGATCTGACGGAGTGATTGGCTCATGTCCCTGTGCACCGCCAGGAGCTCAGCCAGTCTTGCCTCCATCCGCCCTTGGTGTTGTTGATGACTGGCATGATGCTCGACCTGCAGGTTCTTAATCTCATCGAGGGTCCCCTGCATCCCGGAAAGTCTGGACACGACCTGGTCGATGCCTCTGGTGTCACGCCGGTATTAGTCCAGGATGTGACATACCGGTGTCCTGAGCTGGCTGGTCAGGTTCGCGCCTCCGCCTGCCTCCACTCCCACCACCCCTGCCAACTTGAGCCTGGCCTGCCCTTGTGGGCACATCGGGTCTACGGGACCCCTGAGGGATGGCATTTGCAGGGTTGCCTGCCTCCTCCTGGGTGCCCGGGGTTCCTTGTCCCTCCTGGTCAGACTGGCTCTGTTGTTCAGTGTGAGCAGGCCTCCTGGGTGTGTCCTGAGATGTGGCAGGAATGGGGGTGGTGGTTGGCACAGATGTACCTGATGCAGGTGCTGCAGGGGCTTGGGCACCAGAGGGGCCAGGTTGGTCGGGGTCATCCACGGAGTGGTGAGAGTTGTCGCTGCCGGTGGGATCATCTTCACGCAGAGCCTGGGACTGTGATTCTTCCCCCCAGTGTTGTGGGGAGATGGTCGACGTTGCCCTGTGTGTGAGAGAGAGACAATGTTAATGGTGTTTCATGCCACATCTATGTTTCATACATATTCAAGTTGACACAGTTAATCCAGGTAGTTGGATGTCCCTAGCATTCCTCTCAGTGTCCACTTGGGGATGGGTCTGTTGCGGGGGACAGATTGTGATGTTCTCCTGAGTGTTTGACCTGTAGATTGTTGGCTCTGATGCTTATTTGTCTCTGGTTTGGTCTTGTTGTGTCACATGTCCATTGTGGGAGTGTGTGAATCCGTTGCCTGCCCCGGGGGTGTGTGCTTGTGTTAGAGGGTGGGGTGTGTGTTCGGGCGTGCTGTTGTGTGTAGTGTGTGTTGTCAGGTGATGTGTCTGTCCCCTCATGGTGCATGCTGGAATGACAGTGAATGTGAGTTCCTGTGCTAGATACGTGTGCTTGTGGAGTTGGTGTTTGAGTGTACAGTGGTCCCAGGGGGGCCTTGTGCTGCATACAGCAGGGCCCGGTGTCAGCTACCTTGTCAGTAGTTTGCCAGTCCCTGTGCATTGTGCATGGGTATGTACCCATGCCATATGGGCTGAGGGCATTGTTGTCTGCATCTCATTTCCACAATGTGTTGTGTGGGGCCCACCCTCCCAGCCTCCCGGACATCCAGTCTTGTGTTTGTGGTTGTTGTAGCCTTGGACATGGCCTTGCCTTGATTTGTGAAGGGTGCATGGAAACCAGGCGCGCAACACCCATTGGACGCAAAGGGCTTCAGCCCCCCCCTTCGTGTGTGGCAGCCCGGGATGAGACAGCTTCCCGGGCACACACACAGCCGCACCCGAGCACTTCACAGGTCTTTAAAAGACCATTTGTATGTTAATGAGGCCTCGCTGTTGTTTCACCCCTTCTAAGAGCCCCTGCAGCCCCACTCTTGGTTAAAGATTCAGCCCCCCCCCCGAAATGTTTTCTTAGCCCCCCCCGAAATTTGGCTCTAGTTGCGCCTCTGATGGAGACGTTGGTGGCATGAGCGTGGTTTTTGAGTGTGGTTGTGTGCGTTGAGTGCTTGGGGGTAGTTGCGTGCATTTGGTGTATATGTGGTGTGGACCCTATTGCCCCCATGTTACATAAGTTGTTCGTGTACTCACCAGGCTCTGCGACTCCTTCGACTCCGTGTACTCCCACCGGCGGTAGCAGGGCCATCACCTTCTCCTCCCAGGGATGGTAGTGTACGGGTCTGCGGGGCGGCCCACCTTCAGTGATGTTGGTCTGGGCAGATTCTTCATTCATTTTCCTCTTGACCGCCCGGCGCAGATCGTACCACCTGGCTTGGCATTCATGCCTGGTCCTTCGGACGGGTGCAACAGCATTCACCTTGTCGACAATCCTCTGCCACATGGCAGATTTTTCAGATATGCTGGTCTGTCTAATCAATGTTCCAAAGAGCTGTGGCTCGACTCTTATGACTTCGTTGACAAGGAGCTCCAGCTCCGCCGTAGTGAACTTTGGATTCTTGTCTGTGGGCATGGTGTGGATGGTTGTGGGTGTGTGGGTGTGAATGTGAGTGTGTGTGTGTGAATGTGGAGAGGGGGATGTTTGTGGAGGAGGTTGTGTGAAGGTGTGTGAGTGAAGGTGTAGTGGAGGTATGAGTGATGTGGAGTCGTTTCTCTGTGGAGTTGTGTCTCAGTGGGGTCTGGCAGCAGTGGGTCTGTTGCAAAGGCTCATGGTTTGTGTGTGTGGGCCCTTTTTATTGGTCAATTTTTGGGTGTGGCTGTGTTTGAATTTTGGTGGGTGTGTTATAAGAGGTGGTTGTGATTTGGGGCCTCTGTTTGCCTGTTTGGATGTGCCAGGTCAGTCATTGAGATGTATTTTGTCGTGTGGATGTGTTTGGTGGTGTTGTGCGAGTCGAATTGACCCTCCTTGTGCTGTTTTACAGTGTCCTGGTTCTGTATGAGTCTTTTTCGCGTAGGTGCGATCCGTACATACGCGATGCTGGGTGTGGGTGCTGGGGTACGGTGTTGGAGTGCGGCCCGTACATGCGGTGGGGGTACAGTGCATACACGGGCGTCCCTGGGGTACGGCGCGCACATGGGGGGGTGTGGTGCGTACATGCGGTGGGGGGGCAGGGGGTACGGTGCGTACATGCGTTGCTGGGGTAGGTGCGTACATGCGGTGGGGGCAGGGGGTACAGTGTGTACATGCGGTGGGGGGCAGGGAGTTCGGTGCGTACATGCGGTGCTGGTGTACGGTCCGTACATGCGGTGGGGGGCAGGGGGTACGGTGCGTACATGCAGTGGGGGGGCAGGGGGTACGGTGCGTACATGCGGTGGGGGGGCAGGGGGTACGGTGCGTACATGTGGTGGGGGAGGCAGGGGGTAAGGTGCGTACATGCGGTGCTCGGGTACGGTGCGTACATGCGGTGGGGGCAGGGGGTATGGTGCATACATGCGGTGGGGGTACGGTGCATACACGTGCGGCCCTGGGGTACGCTGCGGGTACGACGTGTACATGCGGGGGTGATGCGCGTACATGGGGGGACGGCACGTACAGTTGCGGGGCTGGGGTACAGTGCGGACAGGGTGGTGTACGGTGCTGACAGACTTGGGGGTGGGGGGGCTGTATGGCTCGTACACGGGCATAGGTTTACCCGTGTACATGTGTGCTACTGCATTAGCTCCGTACGGGCCTTTTTCCGTGCGATTGTGTGTTCGGACGGACGGTCGGGATCGTACTTGCGCACTCGGACTTGTGTTTTACAATTTGTACGTACAAATGTCCGTCTCACTCTCGTACACTTTTCCCGACGATATTCGGACGTAAAAAATTTCCAGCGCACTCTCATAGACTTTTCCCGACGCTATTCATAGATATTTTTCACGTATGGATCGTACTTGGACGTTTGTACGGTACTTGTACGAGTCGTACGGAAAAAAATACGGATACAAGTCGTACGGTAATTTTTTTTAACGGATCGGAATCGGCACCTAATTGTCTACACACACCTTAACACTATAATATCCACAACACACACCTAAATTAAACTATAAAATAATAAAACACAACTAAAACTAATTTTAAAATTAAGGACTATTACTATTAACTAACAATTAAATAATTACAAAATGTATTTAATACCCACCCTTTACCCCTTTAAATGTAAAAACAACACACACAAAAATAAACAATTCCTCAAAATAAATATCAAATAATTAACATTAATTAACGACTATATATAAATAATTACAAACAAATTACTTCACACCCTTTACTCCTATAAAAACTACAACACACACTTAAAATGAATTACACATTTACCAAAATTATTTACCAATTAATTTATTAAAATTAATTAACAATCAATTATTAATTAATCAATTAAAAATAAATTAATTCCCACCCTTTTCACCTATAAACACCACAACACACACCTAAAATTAATTACATAATTACCAAAATTAATAACCAAATAATTAATTTAAATTAATTAACAACCAATCATTAATTCATAAATTAAAAATAAATTACTACCCACCCTGTACACCTATAAACACCTAAAATTATTACACAATTACCATAATTAATGACCAATTAAATAATTAAAAGGAATTAATAACCAATTAATTAATTAATAATAATTTAGTTTATAATTTGACACCATATCATCTCAATTAAACAAATATTAATAAATACAATTGAATCAATAAATCTAATATAATTAAAATACTTCCCACCCTATTCCCCTATAAACCCACAACCTGCTATGGAACTAAAACTGCAAAATTCAAATAACATTTTTTAATACATTTGATATAATTAATTTACTTCCCACCCTATTCCTTCAAAAACCCGCAACCCGCTACGGAACTAAATGCGCAAAATTCAAGTAAAAAAGATCATTAATAACTGCTAAAAATGTAGGGGTCTATTAGGATGGCGGTCGGAATATCACCCCGACCGCCATGGTAGCAGGAAAAGACCGCCCGCCAGGAACGCAACATAACCGCTGGTCCAATTAGTATGCTCCGCAGTCGAAATCCGACTGCAGCGGTATGATCGCAGCCTTTAACAGTGCGGCGGTTTGTGCTGCCAACAGCACCGCCGTAATGTTAAAAGAAGCATGTCCTGCGTATCCCTGCACCATGTGGCAGGCACTGCACAGTGCCTGCCACCTGGTACAGGAATATGTAGGGAGGAACCATGGGTACCCCCCCTTGTGCACCCACCCCCCCAACACATTGGGGGCCCGCAATGGGCACTAGGAGACCTTCTCTGCGTGCCTTTTCATGGCGGTTTCAGTGCAGCGGAAAGGCTGGCTACCGCCGGCATCATAATCATGCCGGCGGAGCCTGGCCCTACACCGTCCCATTTTTAGCGGTCCAGCTCCACCCGCCAGGCATGTGTGCTGACTGCTACCGGCTGAAAAGTGGCAGACTATCTTGACCGCCATGGTAATGTGACAGGCGGTTTTTCGGGTTGCGATCTCAGACGGATGTCCAGCGGCGGCCATCTGTCCGCCATCCTAATTGACCCCTTAACACTTATATTTAAAAAACAAACAATTCTTATCCAAAAACAATTCATCACATACATAGAAAATATATACTCAAATACCAATAATAAAAACCGATATTTTTGACAACTATATTTTTGCAAACGATATTAAACATTTTGATATTTTAAAATCGATATTACTTACCTTAAGTCGATATTTGAACACGATATTCTTGCCTTCGATATGTCTGACCCACGATATTAATGGACTCGATATTTCTGCAACTCAATATTTTGTCCTCGATATTCTGTCTCTGCACCATTATTAGCTCCATATGAACATGTTCTGAGTATTCTTATAGTATTCCCACAAACATACACATCGCTACTTTCATCGAATATGATTCGATCCTTAGAATGTCCCTTATCGCGGTCTTTGATCCTTTCCTTCATGGCATTTATGTGCAGCTAATGAGAGATGGATATTGTATTCAGCTTTGTAAATAATGCAAATGTATGTATTTTCGGCTTTGAAAAATTCTAAAGGGCGAAACAAGTGTGGGCTGTAATGAAAAAAATGCAAGTTTCTATCATAATCAATAAAAAAAGGACAAAGGAGAAAAGAGAATGAACTTACTAGGTGTTTGTTAGAGATTTTCTTTCTGTAAATTAGAGAGATGGAATTTATATTACATTTTTAAGTTCTTCCATCGTTTGACCTTGGCTTGTACCACTTTGAAAGCTGTCAGTCACTACAGTCTGCGCACTGGATTCATATGGGCCCGGCAAACGTGCAAAACCCATTGGGTTGAAAGGGTTTCAGCCCCCCCGCCCCTGTTGTGAATTTCAGCCCAGGCTGCTGCATCTCAGGCTGATGTGGGCTCAGCTGCGCAGTGTCTGGAGTCTCGTCTCCGACACAACCGAGTTTTTCACAGGTCTTTAAAGACCATTTGCATATTTACAAACCTTTGTAAACTGCTTACCGAGGCTTAGTTATTTTTCTGGTTCTAGTACCCCCTGGACCCCCACTCTGCCTATTCCTTTGCGGTAGTGTGAGAATGCATTTCATGAAAAGGAATATAAATTAGTATTGCTTTAAGAAAAATGCCAGCCATGTGTTCTATAAAGAGCCTGCAGAGACCTTGTCTTGACACTAAAGGGCCGATTCCGATGTCGGACGGTTCCGTCCGAATTAGAAGGTGCCGTTCGGATTCCTTTCCGCCTGAGTGACTCCGATGGACTCGGTCGGAAAGGAACCCACCTCAGATTTCCAGACGCCATCCGACGGGCTCGGAGCCCGTCCACCATCCGCAAATCCTTCAGTACTCCCCCGGCCGCCTTTTTACGACCGAAGGAGTAAGATGGCAGTTTTCCACTGCCTTTTTGTTACAGTCTTTCTGGCATGATAAGGCAGTCGGAAACTGTCTTTGGGGGTCCCCAGTAGGGTCCCCATTGGTGCAAGGCCGGCAAATGGCAGCCTGGGGGCACCTATGGTGCCCCTCTGTTGATCCCTGCACCCGGTGGCAGGCACGTTGGGGTGCCGGCCACAGGGTGCAGGGATGAACTGCACCCCTCCATTTCACAATGCGGGAATGCATTCCGCTCAGAATGCATTCTCCCATTGTGAAGGATACGAGTGCGACCGAACAGGGTTCGGTGGCATCGTACTTGCAGGGCCGTAACCGATGACAGTAGGTCATTTGGTTATGGTTCCTGACCGATGTTGGCCGGACTCAGGTCCGTCCGACATCGGAATCGGCCCCTAAATAGGGTTATTAATAGAAAAAGTATGCATTCATTTGTAATGTGACTTTGCTGTCTTTGTTCTCTTGAATTATCAGTCATAGGTCATTCAGGCAGCCCTAAAACACAATTAAAAGTGCTTTTTATTTCTATTTGCTGCTCGAAGTATGCAAAGATAAGTGCTGAAAATAGGGCTTTAGGTGACTGTTTATTTTTGTACTGTCTGGGACATCAAAATAACGAGCTGGCAACCCTAATCACAAGACTGGAAGTTTGTTGCAGGATCAGCACATTATATAATCCTTCCACCCGATCCCTGATTAATGCCATAATAGCAATAGTTTAACTTATATCTTAAAGCCTATGCCACCGTCAATAGCAAGCTGAGTTACTTCAAGTGTCTCGAAATGCACCCTGTATTCAGACAACACATTCCTCATTCTTGCCCTTCACTTTCATGCTCACCCTGCACTCACAGCAATCACAATGCACTCACACTGATCACCATGCACTCACACCATTCACCTGCTCACCCGGCATTCACAGTGATCACTCTGCACTCACAATGCACGCGTGCTGTTCACCCGGTAGCTCACCCTGGGGGAACAACCTTTACAACGCAACTTTTACAACGCACTACCTTTACAACGCATTTTTTACAACGCACAATCCATTACAACGCATGACATTACAACGCAGGACACTACAACGCATTTCTAAATACTACCTTTACAACGCATTCCATTACAACGCATACTACCATTACAACGCATACCATTACAACGCATAATATAGTAATATACTATCCAACACTTACCCTACTGTTGCACCCCCTGGAGTTAGAATAGTAATTTTTACCCCTATACTATCCAACACTTACCCTACTGTTGCACCCCCTGGAGTTAGAATAGTAATTTTTACCCCTATACTATCCAACACTTTCCCTACTGTTGCACCCCCTGGAGTTAGAATAGTAATTTTTACCCCTATACTATCCAACACTTACCCTACTGTTGCACCCCCTGGAGTTAGAATAGTAATTTTTACCACTATACTATCCAACACTTTCCCTACTGTTGCACCCCCTGGAGTTAGAATAGTAATTTTTACCCCTATACTATCCAACACTTTCCCTACTGTTGCACCCCCTGGAGTTAGAATAGTAATTTTTACCCCTATACTATCCAACACTTTCCCTACTGTTGCACCCCCTGGAGTTAGAATAGTAATTTTTACCCCTATGCTATCCAACACTTACGCTACTGTTGCACCCCCTGGAGTTAGAATAGTAATTTTTACCCCTATACTATCCAACACTTACCCTACTGTTGCACCCCCTGGAGTTAGAATAGTAATTTTTACCCCTATACTATCCAACACTTTCCCTACTGTTGCACCCCCTGGAGTTAGAATAGTAATTTTTACCCCTATACTATCCAACACTTACCCTACTGTTGCACCCCCTGGAGTTAGAATAGTAATTTTTAACCCTATACTATCTAATACTTACCTTAAATGCAATTTAATATTATGCGTTGTAATGGTATGCGTTGTAAAGGTAGTATGCGTTGTAATGGATATGCGTTGTAAAGGTAGTTTTTAAAAATGCGTTGTAGTGTACTGCGTTGTAATGTCATGCGTTGTAATGGATTGTGCGTTGTAAAAAATGCGTTGTAAAGGTATGCGTTGTAATAGTATGCGTTGTAACGTCATACATCCCTCACCCTGCAGTCACACGAGCACACTCCTCACCCTACACTCATGTGACACTTCACTCACCTGTCCCCCTCACTGCTCAATCTGCAATCCCACTCAAACAACCCCATCACTAACCATGCATTCCTTTGGCCCACTGTGCACTTACATCTGCACCCAAATTCATAAGGTCACCTCACTCACCCTGCAGTCACTCCTCTTACCCTACTCTCACACTGTTGCATTGCTCACCGTGCACTCACATGGACACTGCTGCCACCCACACAGCACAGAGGGTTAATGTGTCTGCTACAAAGAACGTGTACCATGAAGATCACAGAACAGAGTGTGAGTAAACTATGTTAGAGCTATAAAAAAATCAAATGTTTGTCAGAAAGGTGCCATAGAAAGATGAGGTGCATTGTTGGTGAGTGGTAGTGAGGTAACTTAATGGAGATGGAGGAAATGGGGGAGGGGTGCCTAAAAAGACGGTTGCACCGTGTGCAACCCGTGATAGGGCCAGCACTGGTTGGGAGTGTTAGCCCCCGCTATGGGGGTGGAGCGTCGCCCCATTGCTATTGAGTAGTGGAAAGGAAATATAAATTGATAATAACCTTAAGTTATTATCATTTTATGTTAACTTTGTGAGTGGGCGGAGCTGCTCTGCTCAGGGAGCAGGGTAGGGGAGGAGTGGTATGCCCACTCCCAAGTGTGCAATGACTGTTGAGTCGGCCTTCTCGGGCCGCCCAAACCAGTCATGCACACTCTCCCCTTCTCCATGCAGGCTTCATTACAGCCTGCATTGAAAACATGCCCACCCCTACAGCAACTGTATTGCAGCATTGTTATTGGTTTAGGGGCTGGAGCCTGGCTACCTGCTCCCTTTTCCTGAAGTCGGAAGCAAGAGTGCAGGAGCAGGACCAGAGACGCCAGACCTGGGATCTGGCCAGTGGAAAGGTACGTTTTTATTTTGTTTAATTTTTCCCTCTCATGACCCTCCCCCGCATGACACCCCACGCCCGCTCCCACCCACCAACCATGCTGGCTGCTCCTGTTAGACCCCCCAAAGTTCGGGTCTAGTTGCGCCCCTGGAGCCCAGGTGTGTTTGAATAACCTCCAGGAGGAAGTATGAGGCATGTGCCGCTGGTCTGGAGCGTGTGCGTTTCTGGTGTGCCACCAATACCATGGTAATCTGTGTGCGTTTGGTTAGGTGTGCGCTGCTCTGTGTGTGCACGGCTTCTGGACACGCTGCACCCTCCAGCTAAGGCAGGAAGTACTGCAACTAAAAATGTACCCAGTGCTGCACCTTGAGATGTTGTCAGCGGTCATGATTTGTTTCATGTGCCCTGGTCCTGCTTGCCCCTGCGCAACTAGACCCGAACTTCGGGGGGAGCTAACACTCCCAGCCAGTGCTGGCCCTAGCACTGGTCGCACACGGTGCAACAGTTTATTTGGCACCCCTTCACCCCATTTCCTGATTCTCGAGGAATTCCCTCCCTACCATTTACCAACAATGCACCTCATCTCTGTATAGCACCTTTCTTACAAACATTTCGTTTTTTTATAGCGCTACTCATTCTTTACTCACACTCAGTTCTGTGATCTGCATGGTACACGTTCTTTGTAGCAGGCACGTTAACCCTCTGCACTGTGTGGGTGGCAGGAGTTCCCATGTGAGTGCACGGTGAGCGATGCAACAGTGTGAGAGTAGGGTTAAGAGGAGTGACTGCAGGGTGAGTAAGGCCACCATATGAATTTGGGTGCGGATATAAGTGCAGAGTGGGATGAATGAATGCATGGTTAGTGATGGGCTTGTTTGAGTGCGATTGCAGGTTGAGCAGTGATGGGGACAGGTGAGTGAAGTGTCACATCAGTGCAGGGTGAGTATTGTGCTCGTCTGACTGCAGGGTGAGGTACAAGGTGACAAGCGCAAGTGCATTGTGAGTGCAGAGTGATCACTGTGAGTGCAGGGTGAGCGGTTGAATGGTGTGAGCGCTTGGGGATCAGTGTGAGTGCATTGTGATTGCAGTGAGTGCAGGCTGAGCGTGAAAGTGAAGGGCGAGAATGAGGAGTGAGTTGTCTGAATGCAGGGTGGATTCCCAGTCACTTGAAGTAACTCAGCATGTTATTGACAGCGGCGTAGGGTTGCAGATATAAGTTAAACTATTGCTATTATGGCATTAATCAGAGAATGGGTCGAGGGTTGTGGAAATAAATAATGTGATGATCCTGAAACAAACTTCCATTCCTATGATTAGGGTTGCCATCATTATTTTGATGTCCCTGACAAATAAATAAATAAGCAGTCACCCAAAGCCGTATTTTCAGCACTTATCTGTGCATAATTTGAACTGCCAATATAAATAGAAAGCACTTTTAATTGTGTTATAGGGCGGCCTGAATCACCTATGACTGATAAGTAAAGGGAACAAGGCAAAAAAGTCACATTACAAATAAATACGTCGTTTTTTATTTATAACCCTCTTTACTGTCAAGACGAGGTCTTTGGAGGCTCTTTCAACAACACATGGCTGACATTATCTTTTGACAAGCCTATATTCCTTTTTATAAAATGCATTCTCATCGTACAGTAGTAAATGTAAAATACGTGTGTTAGGAATAGGCAGATTGGGGGCCCAAGGGGTACATCAACCAGAAAAAAAACTAAGGGGCATATCAACAAGGGCTTTATCTCTGCTTTTTTGGCTTTAAAAGCCAAAAAAGCAGAGATAAAACTAGCACCCTATCAACAACAGGGTGCTAACATGCAAATTTGCATGTTAGCACCCTTTTACTCTACGCTTCCCCTTGCATCTCTAATGAGATGCAAAGGGGGCGTTCCAGAGTAAAATAATAGGAGAAATGTCGCTAAGCGACATTTCTCCTATTATCAAGAATATCGCTAACCCAGTTAGAGACCAAAAAAGCAGCGCTAACCGCGGTTAACGCTGCTTTTTTACGTCTGGTATTTTTCTGACTTAGCCATGATATCCCATGGAAGGAGGATATCATGGCTAAGTTTGTCTGTCCCTATCACCAAGCTAACGTTAGATTATCGCTGGGTTTCCAGCGATAATCTCACGTTAGCCACTTAGCGTGAGGATTTTTATCGCTATTGAGATAAGCGTTGCTAATAGCACGCTATCTCAGCGATAAAAATCCACGCTAGCCGGCGATAATTATCCTAGCGCTAAGTGCGCTTAGCGATAATTATCGCCGCTTGTTGTTGATATGCCCCCAAGTGAGCTTGCTTTGCATGCAGATTTCCCATCAACCTGGAGTGCAATCAAGAACTTGTCCGCATGTGTCTAGCAGCACATGCATAGTAGCAACAGATCATTCTTATGAATGGGCTCACAGAGGATGATGATCCATGTTCTTCAATTGTTTCAGATGCGGGACTAGGCTCGAGAAGAGTGTGCCTTAGAGTGACACCGAAGATTGTACGGGGTCCCGGTGCTGGTGCCTACATGTGCAGAAGGAAGAAGAGGGTCGGTGTTGTTTCATCACACGTGCACTTCTACGCTAGCACCATGAAACCCAGTAGGTTTATTTCACAGTAGAACTGTGAATCAATACTTACATATGCACGGCCACTGGGTCCACATGAACACATGTTGTTGGTGGAGCAGTGTGGAGTGTGACACTAAAGGTCTGTGATATGCCAGCACTCACTTTACAAGTGTGTGCATCAGGGGACCTCACCGCCAGAAAATGTATGCACTCAAATGCAGAAAGTTACTTATCTCAGGCCTTCTTCCATGCCTACACAAACTTCACTTGGGGGTCCTTAAGGACATAGGACTTTTTGTGTCAAGGACACTACCAATGGGTGCAGCTTTTTTTGTTCAAATGTTTTTGCTTACCTTAGTAGTTAGTACGTTAAGCATGAGGTTTTGACTTGAGCCTAATTTCAGGTTGTTGTTTGCTGTCACTTTATCTTCCATGGCTGTGGTATGGGTGCAGCTTTTCCTGATGCTGGAGGAACTCTAGCAATGTGCACTTACTGGATGTGGGCACGAAGAGGGGAGAGCAACGTTAAAACTTAAATCACAAACATTTTCAAAGTTGTTAGATTTCTCATGCCACGAGGTTTTCCATATTCGGCCAAGGGAGTAAATTCTAGCAAGAAAACAGTTTGGGCAACATTTTCCCACAAAACTTTTTTTGCAAGAACATTTTCCTGCTAAAAGTCTTTTTACTGAGAGGAGGAAGATGGCGGCCGGCTAACACGCTCGGTCGGGAGCTCCGATCCACCAGTCAAATGAGAATCGAAAGATCAACCTTTCCGTAACGCCTTTACGGATTCTTGAAAAAAGGGATTAAAGTAGCTGAACGGCACATAGAAACACACAGAGAAGAGAAGAGAGATATGGTAAATAGAAACCTGAGCATACCGTTGAAACTGGGTCTCCCGCAGCAGTCTTCCCCGAACGCCGGAATCTGGGTAAGTGCACGAAGAGCGACGCGGAGCTGCTGAAGGGCGTTCCAAAGAGTCACTTTCCAGTTCCGGGGGACGAGCGGTAAGGTCAGCGGGGGTGAAATCGACAGACAGAGAAGCGGCGAGACGAGCGGGCAGAATAGGACGCTGAGCCCGGGTCAAACAGTAGGGGAATTGAAAAGTGAAAATAAAGAGCACATTATCTATACTAATTTGCAAGCTGTAAACTCAGAATACCCTCGGCTGATGAATTCTAAAAGGGATATTTCACTACTAACAACTGAGGGGAGAGCGTATTCCTCCGTTTCTCAGGTTAACAGAGACTAGGGAGTTTCAGAAAACTTGATAAAATCAGGAAATAATACCAATGTAAAGAGCATATCCAGTGTTGGGGAGAGCAGATTGAAGAAAGCAGCGCCAGACCTAATTGCAAGCTGTTTTAATCAAGAGGATATTGGAAAGAGCAAAGGAGAGAGACACACCCAAGCACAGCCTAAAATAAGGGTGTACAACACAAGATCCAGCAAAATAGGAAAGAACCCTGTTTTAAGTGAAATAACAGAGGTAAAGAAAGACAAAGATTGGGAAGGAGGAGAAAAATCCTCATATTGCTTAAGGAATCACAAGCTAGTACCACAGTTTGAACCGATAAAAAAGGGTGTGTCCCCGCGAATAACTAAACGAAAACAGAGAGTGTCACCTAAACTGGCAGAACTGGCTGAAAATGTTAAATTAAGATCTACGAGATCAAAGCTCCCCACAAATCAAAAAATTAGAGTTACTCCTTCCCTGCGGTCTTACTTCAAGGTTCAACAATCAGTGCAAATAAGAGGTGGTCAATTTTCTACTCAGAACGAGCTCACTGAACCATCAATTAGTACTGGAGCTCATTTAGAAAGATCAATTACATATAAGAAGGACCTGAGTGGGGGGGAGACTTCGGAAATCACTGGAAAGGAAAAGTCAACTATTCTGGCTAACGCAATCCCGATAACCACACATTTAATGGAGGTAACACCACCACAAGCTAAATCCACAGAGAGACCTATAGAACAAGAAGCATTAGCAACAGTAACAGAGCAAGAATTAATTGCAACTGGGAAAATCATGGAAGTACTTGCTGAAAAAATAATGGCAGCGATGACAGAAAAATTCTCAGTCTCTGAGGAGAATCAAAACAAGATACGCAAAGTATGTGAAGGTTTAGACCAAAAATTAAATGTTCTGGGAGAGAGAGTTACTGCAGTAGAAGCAGCAGTGGAATCCCTTAGTAAAAAGGTTAGCACGGATCAAAAAGAAATTCTAAAACTAAAAGACAACGAGAAAACAATCAAAGAGAAGTTGGAATCGCTGGAAAACCAAGGGAGAAAAAACAACCTTAGGATTCTGAATGTTCCGGAGAATATGGAAGGAGCGGATATAAAATCGTTTATTGTCTCTCTTCTTGAAGAATTTTTCCCGTGGGTCAAAAGTTGCAACTTGATGGAGGACATTCAGAGGGTCCACAGGGATCCGTTCAGAAAAAGTAAAGAAAAGAAAAAATTTGGTCAATTTTATGACCTACACTCTTAAAGAAAAAATACTGAGTGAGGGTTTAAAAAATGGAACACTAAACAAAGATAACTGGTCATTCAAAATCCGCTCAGATATATGCAAAGCCACACAAGATAGACAGTGGGAATTGGGACAACATATGCAGGAATTGAAAACATTGGGGACAACTGTCCAGATGAAATTCCCAGCAGCTTTAAGAATTATGTGGCGAAACAAAATGCATAATATTAGAGAACCTCAAGAAGTAGAAAATCTTATAAAACAGATAAAAGATCAGACCCAAAGGGAGAAATCAAATTAACTTAAATACAAGAGATATCCCTCTAGAAGAATCTAACCAAAGAAGGAAAGAAAATCTTAAATCATTTGTAAGTAAGAAAACTGGTGAACTGGAGCTCGAATCGGGTGGAAAATTCCATCCAAAAGAAGAAGGGAGGCTTCCTCAGGGGGGGGAAAACGAACCTCGCAGAAACACTATAATGTAAAAAGAAATACACGGATGGGGAGCAAATTTGGGAAAAAAATTAGAAAAAATATCCTCATAAATCGAATGGAGTCAAAAGGATGTCAAATAAAAAACATACATGAATGCCTAAACACAGCCCTCTCTGAAAAAGTTTTTAAGAAGAAATGAAGAGAGAAAAGACAGTAAATGTTTTATCATGGAATCTTAATGGTCTGAGAACTCCCAACAGAAGGAGGAAAATTATGGAATACATAAAAGAGACGGAGAGTGAGATTATTATACTTCAAGAGACTCACCTTGTTAGTACTGAGTGGGAACAGATAATAAAAAGATTAAATTGGGTAGAAACATGTATATACACTACTCAAGACTGTAATGTGAAGGGGGTAGCAATTATCTTAAAAAAATCATTAAAGGCAAAAGTGATAAGCAAGAAAGTAGTCAATAAAGGAAGATGGGCCATAGCGAAAATAAGAATAGAAGGACACACACTCAATATAGTAGGATACTATGGCCCAAACATAGATGACCCTACACCTCTCCAAAATCTATACTCGGAACTTCTATCAACATCTGATCCTATAATAATAGGAGGAGATTATAATATAATAATGGATCCAAAAAAAGATAGATCACCCCCAAACAAACACCTCAACTTACCCAAGATGAGGGAATGGCTAAACATATATAAAAAAGATCTAGATTTAGAAGATATGTGGCCACAAAAAGGAGATAACGTATACCCCTTCACTTTTCACAATAAGAAATTAGGACACAAATCAAGGATAGATTTTTTTCTTTTAAACAGATCCTTACAGAATAGGGTTAATTGTATTGAACACATCCCTGCTCACTTATCTGACCACTCAGTGGTAAAATTAACTCTGCTTCTACCCAAAGATACAACCCCTTCTAGATGGACAGTAGACCGATCCTTACTACACAATCAACAATACATCAGCCAGTTAGAAACGATTACATTATATTATTTCGAAGACAATGCAATAGGCACCTCAAAACAAATAACCTGGGACGCCTACAAAGCTGTGATAAGGGGAAAATTACTTAGTTTAGGAGCACATAAAGTAAAAACAAAGAAACTGGAAATTAACAAAATGGAATTAGATATTAAAAATGCAGAGTTACAATTAGAGAACGAAACTGCCCCGGAAAAAAAGGAAGATTTAGAGATAAAACATCGAAGAGTAAAAGAAAAGCTAGCAAATTTTTTAGAAACCATTGTGAGAGAAAAATGGGAAAACAGTAAACTAGCAAATTATGAATACGGGGAAGGGTGCGGAAAATTATTGGCATGGAAAACAAAATGTGAACAATCAGGGAATAATATACCATGCATCCAGATACCAGAACAATCATTAGAAACATTTGAAGATGATATAATAAGACAGGAGTTCTCAAAATTTTACTCTAGTATCTTTAAAGAAGATATAAATCCAACCAAAGAACAAATTGGTAAATATTTAGAAGCTATCTCCCTTCCAAAATTAACGAATGAAGAAAAGACAGAGTTAAACCAAAGGATTAAACCTGAGGAAGTCAGAGAAGTGATAAGCAATTTAAAAAGAGGAAAAGCCGCTGGGCCAGACGCCCTTCCAAATGAATTCTATATAACATTAAAAGAGCACCTAGGTAATGAACTAACAGATCTAATGAATAGCATATATATAGATCACGAAAAGATCCCAGATTCCTGGAACGACGCAATAATCAGTATCATTTTAAAGCCCGGGAAAAACCCAAAAACATGCGAGTCATATAGACCAATATCGTTACTCAACTGCGACTATAAAATTTTCACACTAGTTATAGCAAAACGACTGGCTAAGGTCATGCCTGGATTGATTAACTTAGATCAGAAAGGATTTATAAAGGGGCGGCAAATTCATGAAATTACTCATGAGTTGTTTGCAGCAATCGATATCGCTACTTCCAAAAAACTTCCCCTCACTATAATCACCTACGACGCCGCTAAAGCGTTTGATAGGGTAAATTGGGCTTTCCTAAACGAAGCAATAGGAAAATATGATCTGGGGGAAAGTGTTGCACATGCCATAAAAGAAGTATACAAGAATCCAAGGGCTAAAATAATAGTCAATGGCAACCTAACTAATAACATTAAAATACAACGTGGTACAAGGCAAGGTTGCCCATTGTCGCCGTTACTTTTTAATCTTTATATCGAACCACTGGCAACTTTGATTAGAGACCATCCACAGATCTCTGCTTTTAATTATCAAAACTGGTCAAAGAAAATAGCATTATATGCTGATGACTTAATGGTATTTACAACAAGGTACGAAAGTGCCTATCAAGCATTGGATAAGAAGATGAGTGACTTTGGTAAAGTTTCAGGCTACCTAACAAACAAAGAAAAAACTGAAGTAATGAGCTGGAACTGTAATTCAATTTCACCGTTTAGTAGGGACAAACTAAAATATTTAGGAATTACCCTAGTAAAAGAAATGGACAAAGTCCCACAACTAAATCTAATGATAATTGCTAAAGAAATGAGAAGATTATTTTAAACATGGTCAAGCCTACCATTAACTTTCCTGGGAAGATCTAACGTAATAAAAATGTCTATTATCCCAAAATTCACATACCTTTTCAATACCATACCATTGGATTTTAAAAAGAACTCATGAAGAAGATTCAAGGCGAAATTGCAAGTTTTATCTGGGCCTCAAAAGGAACGAGAATAGCCTGGAGTAAACTCAGGAGGAAGAGAGATCAAGGAGGGATAGCTAGTCCTGACTTATTCGAATATTACAGGTCCTTCCAATTTAAGAATTTCAGACCATTACTGAGGAAGTATCAAAACTACCCAAGTTTCCTGCAAAACATGACTGAGAATACAGATTATTTCCTGTTTAAATTCGGTCATCCAAAATTTTTCAAAAAAATAAAACTGAAGATTTTATATAATGCCGCTAGACTTTGGTTCTAAATAAGAAGCTTAGTAAATATACCGTATTATAGTACAAAAGCACCAATATGGGATTCTCCAGGGTTACCGGAATGCTTAAAAGACTCTTTGGCAGTGCCACTCAAAACAGCAGGAATAGTACTATGGGGACAAATACTAAAAGGAAATGAGATAATCCCATGGAACTTACTATATGAACGATCAGACGGCAAGATATCGAAATTTAAATATTATCAGCTATCAAATTGGGCCAAATCGTTAAAAGAGGGAAATACTGGAAATGAGACACTTGAAAGTGTAATGATAAGAACCACATTAATAAGAAAAGAAATATCAAAGTGGTATTGGACATTAATTGAATCAGGGGAGGATGACTTCTCAATGCCGGAAAAAACGTGGAGGAAAGACATACCGGATCAAGAGATAGATCTACAATTGATATGGCAAGAATCTATGGGGAAATGCTGGTCCTGTATAAAATCAGCACCATTAAGAAGAAACCATCTGTTTACAGTTCATCGGGCTTATTGGTCCCCAAAGAAGCTGTCTAAATTCAAAGGTTCCAGTATTAAGCTCTGCCCCAAGTGCGGAGAAGCAAGAGCGGATGACATCCATATGTTTCAAAAATGCCCCGCAATAACCAACTTTTGGGAGGAGATTGGTAAGACAGTGAATATGATTCTAAGAACCAACATAACTGTAAGTACCTCTCTTATCTTTTTTGGGATACACAGTAACACAGGTGCTGATAGAAATAAGTTAAATAAAAAACAGGAAAATTTACTCTTTGTATTAATGCTATTAGCCCGGAGAGAAATCTGTATTAATTGGGTTAAACCGGCTGCTCCAAGCTACACAAACTGGTTAAATTACACCATTAAAATCAACAACCTCGACAGAAACAGGGGCTATCCGAAGAGAACACATTTTTGGGAAATTTGGGAAAAATACTTCCAAAGTAATTAAAATCTTTTACTGGGTCATAAACAACAAATCCAATGATTAACGCGAAAAACCATAATACCAGGCAGAAATGATTTCTGCCGAGTAGTCAACTTGGCTAGCTCCCCCCCACTAACCAATGGTAATATGGGAAACGATAAAGGGTAAATGGAGAAAAACTGATGGATCAAAACAACGAAAGGGATATTCCCCAAAAACGAAATCTTCAGAAAGTGATGGGACTGTGAAGGCAAAGATTAACGAAAAAGATCATCAGACTCCAGAAACCTCCTTATCTATTCAATCGCAAAATGAGGATTATAAAAAAATAAAATAAAAAAAAAAGTCTTTTACTGGATTGTTTCCCACCAAACCAGCTTTTAAGAGATTTTTTTCCTGCAATTGATTTTGCAATCATTCCGAATTTTTCACAGTTTTGCAACAAACAAACAAAAAAGACAATCCAGAAAATTGTAAATGAAGTTTTTGCAACTTGCAAAGGCATGGGTATTATTTAGAAAGACAGAATTTGTTATTTAATGTTTTCTTTCCTTCTTCATCGCGATTTTCGAATTGCATCCATGATTTTGCCGTGAAATGTTATCATTCTCCTGCGTCAGTTGGTTGTGCCACTTGAAATTTTTTTTATGGAAAGGTTCTTATGTGGCTTTAGAGCATGATAGAGGTGTGAGGGGCAGTCTTGTCATTGCTGCATGAGTCCCCCTAAGGCAGTGGTGTGTTGCGCATTTGGGGGCATATAATTAAGCACGGCGTCAAAATTATCGCCGCTTTAGCGGCAGAAAACTGCCGCTAAAGCAGCGATAATGGGCTTGATAATATGCTGCAGAGAATTCCAATAGAAGCTCATGTTGACACAAGAACATGGGCTTCTATGGGAATTGTCAAGGGCATATTATCAAAGCGGTGATAATTTTAACGCCGTTCCTTGATAATATGCCTCTTGATTTTGCTGCTTTGAAAACCTGTGTGGGTGAAAACTGTGAGCTCTGTGTATTTTTTTTTAATTGTCTGCATCGTTTATGGGTGGGGTATTTGTGAGCTGGGTCTGTTTGTATATTTTGAATGTGAATGTAATGCATGCCATTTGATGTTTATGTATTAAGGGCCTCGTTTATGAAAAGTGACGCACCACTGCGTGAAAGCAGTGATGCGTCACTTTTCTCTGCGCCCTCCCTGCGACTCCAATGATGCGTCATATTTACAGTATGACGCATCATGTCGCAAGGAGTCACAGATACGTCAGTATTTCTGACGTATCTGTAGGCGCAAAAGTGACGCATCGCTGGAGTGTGACGCAACTCCAGCAATGTGTCCTTTCACATGGGGCAAGCCCCATGTGATAGGGCCTGCGTCAGTCTTACGCCTGCTGTGAGGCAGGCGCAAGAACTTGACGCATTTGCACACTGGAAGTGGCGCAGTGAAATCTCGTAGATTTCACTGCGTCCCTTCTACGACCCTTTTTTGCGTCAAAACGCCCCCCTTGCATACATTATACCTGGCGCAGGGGTTTACAAAGTGACGCATCTACCTAGATGCGTCACTTTGTAAATATGGCGCAACATGGCGCATGTTTTATGCCACTGGTGCGTCACAAAAAGTGACGCACCGGCGGCGCAAAAGTGACGCAGGGGCTCATAAATGAGCCCCTAAGTTTTGCTCCTTTGTCTTGCATCTTTTTTTGATGTGTTGTTCGCGGACTATAGAAAATATATCGTTTTGTCGCCTGCCACCACCCTGCTTTTCACACTCTGGGCTTCTTGTACGTTATCTGTGCAGTGGGAGTGACTTGCTCAGCAGTCTCAGACACGTGTTCTGTTTGATGTCAAAGTCCTTTTTATTTCCAAATTGTCACTGTCACTCTCTTAGTGTAGCTGTCTGTGAGAAGCTCCCCGGAACAGTTACACAGAGTACACAGATAGAAAGTGGGAGTAAAGAAGCTGGTTCACAACCCACTTCTAATAAGCATAACGTGTGTTTTAAGATTACGTGTCTTTCCCAACAGTTTACCGCAGGGTATATATATTCCTAGTTTACAAATTGACTTTAAACTTAAAATCTGTAGCTTTTGAGAGGAAAACACTATCAAATCCCAATGTGTTGTATAAGGTAATATTGACGGCGAATACCAGAGATTAAGTTACATTCTCATAACCTATTGCCTCTGCCCTTACATCAGTCTTGGAACATTATATGTAATGTGTCTGAGCTCAGTTGAAGTGAATGTCAAAAGGCATACATATTTTACTCATAGGATCAACCCTATTCACACCTTTTATAGCCGGAACTCCCAAAAGCTGCTTCAAATGACAAGTCACAAAATACCCAGGGTGGGTGAGGGAATTCTCCTCGGGGCTGGCAACCATGTCTGTAATATTCTTGTGTCACACATTTTGCATTTCTAGAAGGCATCCAACCATACTGAAAGGATACTAAGGGGCGTCTAAAATAACTGTTTGCTGAGAGGAGATTTCCCTTTCAGTGCAGTGGACTTAATTGAAATGGACTGGGGGTGACCTAGGCTAGTTTGTTGCTGCAAAACATGTCTACAGAAAAGGGGGTGCAACACTTTTCAGCAAAATAAAGTGTGCAAATTCTAGGAATTTTCATAGGATTGCCTTGAATATCATTGCCATAATGTGACTGGTTTGCGCTTTACAACCCACCCATAAAGAGAACTTGTTTTGAACTGGAGTAGAATTGTAAACCCCTGTTTGTTTTCTACATGGACGAATTCCTGACAGTCTACCAGAGTACTGAATAGAGCTGGGTCCAGCTCGTATTTTACTTCCATCCTCTAACCATCTTCTCAGTCTTGAGAGCAGTTTAACCCCTTCCCTGCTCATGACGGAACCGTTCCGTCATGAGCCACGGTTGTCGTGTGCTCATGACGGAACGGTTCCGTCATGACAATCCTGCCGGCGGCCGCTCCGCCTGCGCGGCGCTGTTTCCCCGCCTGTGCGGGGCGACAACGCAAATGGGCGGAGTCATGACGGAACCGTTCCGTCATGAGCACAGCTCAACTGTGGCTCATGACGGAGCGGCTCCGTCATGAGCACAGGCCCGCCGCGCTGCCCCCCTGCCCCCCCCAGCGCTGCAGCGGAATGTCCGCAGCAGCGAAGGGGTTAAGTGACTGATATCACACATCTGAGAAAGATGGGGTTAAGCTAAACACTGAATACTCCTATTCATCATGACTGTTATAAATTGAGTTTCTGGTTGTCTAAGGTAGACACCCAAGCCAGGTAGAACCCATCACTCTAGTCATGGAGCGCTAGATACACAACTGAGATAACCTGTGCTCACCCTATGGTAGCGTGGTGAAGAGCAGGCAGGCTTATCACGAATATGTAAAGTATTTGTGGAACACACACACACAGTAACAAAATCCATACACCACATGAAGACTCCACACAGGTTTATAAAAATAGGTATTGCATTATCAAAAAAAGAGACCAAAGCAATGTAAATTGGACTAATACTTCTCAAGTTATTACTCTCAATGCACAAGGGATTCACAGAGCAAAAATATGCAGTTGCTACTATTCTGTTCTTTAAGGTAGTGCAAATGTGGGTTTCGAATCGTTCTTGATCCCAAACAGGGATCGCTTGGTGCACACGGGGACCTGGTGTTCTCAAGCCACATTCATCAGTGAGTCTGCACGGGTCCAACAGGACCAGCGTGTGCAGAAAAGCAAGAGCCCTACAAGTGTGAATACAGGTATACGGATCTCTCACTTGAGGTCGGAATTCCAGTACCTTTCTAGAGTCGCTGGGACACACAGCGTCGGAGCTCCTCATGGTGCGGGCGATGCTGACATGCTTACTGGTGTAGTCTGGGCAACCCGGCTGTGCAGCACAGCACAGGTTTCTCTTGGCGCTGCGGCTTTGGGGTTAACAGACGCTGGAAGCCTTACCACGGTTATGCACTTGATCTTTCAGTCATGTTGGATTGGAGCGGAGTTGTCGAAGCTCGATTCCACTGATGCGCTTGGAGTTGAGCAGCACAAGCTAGTGAACCGGCTCAGGAAAGTTGTAGATACAGGATTAATAGAGCGGAGTCCCTTGTAGAGCGGAGTCCCACAAAGGGAATTAGAAGTCTTTGATGGCCCTGAGACTTGGGGTAACATGGGGCAAGCCAACAAGCCCCTGGAAAGCACTTTGGATGGTAGCACAGCAAAAAAGATAGCAGGCAGCATGCCAGCACAACAAGGCAGGTCGCAAAGTGGCAGTCCCTCCTGCAGCTCTGCAAGCAAGCAGCAGGCCATCACAGCAGAGCAGTTAGCAGAACTGCAGTCCCTCCTGGCACCTGGCAACATAACAGTCTTTCTGGCAATATGCAGATGTAGAGCCAGCGATGTCTGGATACAGGTCCAAAAATGTCTGATTAGATAGGGTCAGAGACCAATTACTTATACCCTAAAGTACCTTTGATGTGGGGGTGACTTCAAAAGATCTCTCTTAAGTCACAGGTCCACTGTCAGGCCAGTCTTGTCTGCCAGCCTAGTTATGGGGGGTAAATCATCCCTTTGAGTGGAGACAGGACACTACCTGTTCAAGTGAAGTGTTACCTCCTCTCTTCCTTCCTGCCCAGGATGACTGTAGGACTTGGCCATTTGGGCTAAAGTTCCCTAAACTTTTTGCTTTCCCCCTAGACCGTTTTCCTGACATAGAGTTGCCAATTTTGATGCGTTGGGTACTTTGCCACTGCTGATCAGTGTAAAAGTACAAGTGTTCCCTATGTAAAGTGTAATGGTAATTGGTTGGCCATGATTGGTATGTTTGCCTTACTAATAAAGTCCCTAGTGATGTGCACTGTTTGTGCCATAGCTAATAATGCAAAGGCACGCGGAGAAGGGAACTCAGGCCTGCATTGTCGGCCTGCGTGTAGTTTGCTAAGTTAGCATGTTGTCCTGACAAGTGCAACCACTAGTTATGCCTTACTTTCCCTTTTGCATACACAGTGGGCACCCCTGTGGTAGCTCCCGGGTAAACCCTGGGCAAGGTGCAGTGTAAGTAAAAGGCAGGACATATACTGAGGTGTGTGCTATGTCCTGACAGTGAAAAACACTCCATTTTGTTTTCACTGGTGAAAGGCCATTCTGCCCATAGGACAGAATGGGGGAGGCTGGGTATTGTGTTTTGTGAGCCTAGTTTCCTATAAGTTTATAATGGAGAGGTGAAGTTTAGTATGTATGAACTCACAGTGTCATAACACATCTTTCTATGAAAGTGGTTTTGTCACTGTGTGTTCAGAAGCCACTCTTTTAGAAAGTGGCTGAGTATTGTGCTTTAAGCATTTTGGTGTGTCTCTGCTGAATGTGGATTCTCTGTCTGGATCTGAGAGGTGAGAGGAGCTGGGGGAGGTCTTGACCCAAGGGAGGGGTGGAGATGGCACCAGTTTGACCTGCATCTGGAGAGTAGGCGAGGAGAAGCCCCGGGAGTTGAAGAGGCCTGGGTTGCTGCTATAAAACAATTGACCCATCTCCTGCTGAGTGATTAAGGATCCAGACCCCCAGTATCAAAGGGAGAAAGGTGTCAATGAGAGGGAGACACCTAGAACTGATTTAGGCAGGGGTCAAGGACCCCTGAGCACAAAAACTTCAAAGACATTTAGGGGTATAACTATGAGAGCTGAAACCCCTGAAAGTTGGAATGGAACAGAAATGCATTGAGACTGAAAAGGCTTGGACCCATTTTGTGGTCAAGAGGAACCTCTGCTAAGGAAGGAACAACTGAAGAGACTGCTGGGGAAAGACCAACCCTTGCTTAGTGATCTGGGACTGGTCTGCAGTTTGCTGTTCTAACCAAGGGAGAGGCTGTTGGGGCTCTGTTTGGTACGCTGTGTCCCCCTCCTTGACGAAGATTGTGCTTTGTGCTGTGTCTTGTAACCCCAAGGGCCCGGGGTGAGCTAGCTGGCTCCCTGTTTGGAAACACAGGAATATAAAAGTTTTCGGAGAAGTTTCAAGTGATGCAGTGGGCGTGTGTTGTGGCAGCTTGATACCCTCGGATGTTGTGCCCGGTGATCTTGGACACACAAAGGAGGAGTGAGACTCGGACACGCTGGGTGCGTGTTGTGGTGCACAGGAGGCGCGGGTGAAGAGCGTCCGGCCAACGTGTGCACCGAAGCTGGAGTGAGTCTCGGACCAGCAGGGTGCATGTCGTGGTGCACCGCAGGCGTTAGTGAAGAGCGCCTGGTCAGTGTGTTCACTGAAGCTGAAGTGAGACTCAGACACGCAGGGTGTGTGTCGTGGTGAACCGCAGGCGCTGGTGAAGAGCGTCTGGTCAGCATGTGCATCGGAGTTAGATTGAGTCTCGGATGCGCAGGGTGCGTGTTGTGGTGCACAGGAGGTGTTGGTGAGGAGCACCTGATCAACGTGTGCATCGGAAGTGGAGTGAGTCTCGGATGCGCAGGGTGCGTGTTGGGAAGCACCAGAGACATTAGTAAAGAGTGCCTGGTCATCGAGTGCACTGGAGGAAAGTGAGGCTCTGACACGGTGAGCGTGTCATGGTGCGGCCAAAGGCGTTGGTGAAGAGCGCCTGGGGATCGGGGCACCAGAGTTGGAGTAAGTCTCAGTAAAGCAGCGTGTACAGTGGTGCAACCTGGGACTTTTGAGGTGATCGGCTGATCATCGTGTGCACCGTAAGAAAGTGAGTCTCTGCAACATGGTGTGCTATTCTTGGTGCCAACTGAGACCGCAGGTAGGAGTGCCTGGTGGGCGTGCACTCGGAGTCGACGAGGAGTCCCGTCAGCATTGTGTGTGTGGTTTCGTGCCAGAGGAGACCTGGAGGGTGCTGTGGTGAACTTGCACTAGGAGTAAAGTAATCTCGGGGACCTGGGGTACGTGTGCCTCGTGGCTGCCTGAGACCTTCCTAACAGTTGCGGACTGGCAGTCCCGGAGGAGCTGAGCTGCCGAGCCGCTGAGGCCCATTGAGAAAGATCTGCACGGAAGGCCGAGTTCGTGGAAGGTGGAGAGGAGAGTGGGGTCGCGCCCCCAGGTAACGTGGATCACTACCTCGGTGGGGTGCAGCCTTGGAGGGACACTCTCTCAGCCTCTCAGTCCTTCTGATGATGTGAGCCTTTGCTTCGGCTCTGATTGGGGCCTGTACTGACGGAAGGAGTGGCAGAACTGGGGCCCGAGTAAGAAGCTGTACTTTGTGTCATTGTTGATACGTGTGGGGGCAAATGTTATCGAAGAGGCTGATTGTCATAATACACATTGCCAATATTGCTGCTAACGAACTCTCGGACTGTCTTATGACACCTTACATTATTTTTGCATAATGAAGTACACGATTGTAGCGCTACGCATTGCATTATTTCTCCCTTGCAAAGTACAGGATTGTAGCGGCCCGCATTGCATTATTCCTTCATTGCAAAGTATATGATTGTAGCGGCCCACATTGCATTATTTCTTCATTGCAAAGTACGTGATTGGGGTCTGACGCATTGCATTATTCCTTCTTTGCGCAGTACATGATTGTAGCAGTACGCATTGCAAGATACTGGGGTGTATTGTTAAAAGTGGCGTTTCTAAAATAGTCCAGTTAAATCCAACATCACCAGTAAGTATGATTTATCAATACCAGCCCAAACATATGAAACGTCAAAAATCTACTCCTCCCCGATCACGAATTACAGCTTTAAAAGATCATTAAGGAATTGCCAATGCAACCTTTCATATCGCCATGCCTGTCCTGTCCGAAACCCAGGACCAGGCATGGCAGATAACGGAAGGGGTGGGGCTTCAGGGGCAAGCCGGCAGTGCGCGCGATGATAGGGAATAAAGGTGTGCTGAATCTCCCGCTGGTGTCCAGCGTGTTTCCTAAGGCGGGGTCATAGCGGGGAACACAAAAACTGGCGACGAGGGTGGGATGGACACACCCCCCTCTATCCTGCATGCAAAAGCGCTACTGTGAGCAAAAAAAAGTGGAGCGCTACTACAATCCACAAGGTGAGAGCGCGAGTGGCGGCTGGAGCACTGACACAGCACCTCTCTTGGGGAAAAGCTCAAAGAGTCTGGGGACACGCTTACAGCCTGAATTAACCCAACAAAGTCACTACAGGATAGCTGGCAAGTCACTACGGCGGTCATCTTAGGATCAGGCACCGCCCATTGACCAAGCCTGGTTCCTAACACGGCGGTTATCTTGAAGTCAGGCAACACGCTGAAGTGCACCCCAGAGCCTGCTAAAAGTGCGACTGAGGCCCCTAGACGCCAGTGGGGTTCATTGAGGCACAGAGTGAAGCCACTTGAAGCAGGCACCACCAGAAATCACCCCAGAGCCCTCACACTCAACAAAGACAAATGTGAATTTCACAAATCAACTCTCAAATTCTATGGACACATCTTCTCAAAGGAGGGCATGAGACCAGACCCTGAGAAAGTTTCAGCATTATCCGACACCTCACAACCGCAAGATGTCAGCGACGTCCGCTCGTTTCTGGGCATGGCTAGCTACTGCGCCCGATACATCCAGGATTATGCAACAATCAGCTACCCACTACGAGAACTGACATGACAAGGGCAGATTTTTCACTGGTCAGATAAGTGCGAACAAGCGTTCAACTAAATTAAGACTGCTGTGAGCTCAGTCATCAACTTGGCATATTTTAACCCCAAGCGGAAGACGGAAATCACGGTAGACGCCAGCCCCATGGGCCTAGGCGCCATTCTGGCACAATACGATGATGAAGGAGATCAACGCCACATCGTTGCATATGCCAGTCGCTGTCTCACCGACACGGAAAAAGCATACTCTCAACCGGAAAAAGAGAGCCTGGCAGATGTATGGGCCTGTGAACACTTCCACCTCTTCGTCTATGGCAAGCACTTTACCCTTATCACTTATCACCAGTATCTGAAGAACATTTTCGGCAACCCCCGGGCGAAGATGCCTCCGAGGATTGAACGGTGGGGGATCCGCCTGTAGGACTATCCATATACCATCATTCACAAGCCCGGGAAAGCGGGGAACTCGGCGGACTACATATCACGACATCCCCAAGCAGTGACGCGAGCGCAGCCTTCGTTAGCAGAAGAATATCTCTGTTTCGTCATTGACCAAGCATGTCTGCCTGCCATCCCACTAGAGGCCATCATTGAAGCCTCTGCAAAAGATGCCACACTACAGAACATCATGCACCATGTCCGCACCAATTCATGGAGACACTTGGAAGAACCAAGTACAAATGACGCTATCAACACACAAGAACTCATGGCATTCAAACACGTCAAAGATGACCTCTCCATCAGCACCAGTGGTCTGTTACTAAGAGACAGGAGGATCGTAATCTCTCACCAGTTGAGACAAGGCACTATCAACCTGGCACACGAAGGACACCGAGGAGTGGTAGCCATGAAGAAGGCGCTGCAAGAACGCGTCTGGTTTCCTTCTCTCGACCAGATGGTAGAGACCGCACTACAAGACTGCCCACACTGCCAACTGGTGGGGCGAGAAGAACCACAGGCTCCCCTACAGATGTCAGACCTCCCAGATGGTGTATGGCAACACGTGGCTGTTGATTTCTTCGGCCCACTGAAATCAGGAAAGTACATCATTATCATCATGGATGAGTACTCTCGATTCCCCATTGCTCACCAAATCTCGTCTACCAAAGCAGCCACTGCCATACCAGTCATCGAGTAAAGACAGATAATGGACCACCATTCAATAGGCAGGATTTTGCTGAATTTGCGAGACACCTAAATTTTAAACACAGAAAGATCACTCCCCTATGGCCTCAGGCCAATGGGATGGTTGAGCGATTCATGGCTACCATAAAAAAAGACAATGCAACAAGCTGAACTAGCTCATCGGGACATTCAACCAGCTTTAAATTAAGTGTTACGGGCATACAGGACCACGCCACACAGCACTACAAATCAGTGTCCTGCCACCCTGAAGCTGGGACGAATCCCACGTACTCAGAAACCAGCCGCAGACGCCGTCACACAATCCAGATTCATGAATTTGGACCATGAAACACTAGTAGAACTTGATCGAAACAAGAAAGCAAAAATTAAAGAATATGCGAATCACCGTAGACATGCCAGAACCTCTGCCATCCGAGAAGGTGACTGGGTGCTAGTGAAGCAAGAAAGGAAAACCAAGGCTGACAGCCGCTACTGCGCCCAGCCACTACAAGTAATCAAGAAGAAAGTGACCATGATTGCGGCAGAATCAGGAATCAAGAGAACAACCAGAAATGTGTCACACTTCAAGAGATGTAACCCCACAATATACACTTGAGCTCAAAACTTAAACTGGGACACTAGTGATTCAAGTCAAGAGGCAGACGAATATGAAGAACCCCAACCAACATCGGGAGCCAGTGACAGTAAAGAGAGTCGCCTCTCTATCCGACCACGAAGCGGCCGCCCACAGCGAACTGTTCGAAAGCTCACCCGACTCATTGAAGAACTTTGAAAATAGATCTTGAACTTTTAAAATACAAAGCCTGTCCTGTCCGAAACCCAGGACCAGGCATGGCAGGAAACGGAAGAGGTGGGGCTTCAGGGGCAAGCCGGCAGTGCGCGCGATGATAAGGAAGAAAGGTGTGCTAAATCTCCCGCTGTTGTCCCACGTGTTTCCTAAGGCAGGGACATAGCGGGGAACACGAAACAACCCTATGAGAGGGGGAGGCCTCACAGTAGTAAAAAACAAAATAAGCTGTTTGTCACTACCAGCACATGCAAAACATAAAGGTGCATGTCCTACCTTTTTATGTACATAGCAACCTGCCATCAGGGCTACCTAAGGCCTACATTAGGGGTGACTTACATGTATTAAAAGGGGAGTTTAAGGCTTGGCAAGAAGGTTTTGAATGACAAGTCAAAGTGGCAGTAAACTGCGCACACAGGTCCTGCAGTGGCAGGCCTGAGACAGGCTTGAAAGGCTACTTCTGCGGGTGGCACAATCAGTGGTGCAAGTCCACCAGTAGCATTTAACTTACAGGCCCTGGATACATGAGGTACCATTTTACAACGGGTTTACAAGTAAATTAAATAGGTCAATCAGGTATACTCCAATCATAAGCATGTTTAGGGAAGAAGCATATGCACTTTAGCACTGGTTACCAGGGGTAAAGTGCTCAGAGTCCAAAGCCCGACAAAAAGATATAGAAAAAATGTGGAGATCCAAAGCAAACAGTTTTGGAGGAAGACCACCCTAAGGCTGACAGGTCTAACACAGATGAAGCAGCAATACTAACTACCATCCTTATTTCAGTAGATTATGAAGGGTACTCATCTCTGTACGCGGAGCCACTTCAGTGAAACGCTCCAGGACCACATAAAGGCGAACTCAAACTATAAAAGCTTATGTAAAAAGCATTAAATTGGCTTATTATGATTAGCTTGGATTCAGAGAGCCCTCATTCGTAGTAACTAGTCAGTAAGTTCTCTCTAGACATAAGTGAGGTTCAACGACAAAGCACATCCCAAAGTGACCTTCTCCTGTTACGGAGCTCAAATCCATCAGAGTAATGCCAAAAAACAACACAACATAATATGCTATGATATCAATATTACAAAACATAACACAAGACAATGCGCTGGGACAGGGATATGCACTATGGCTGCAGAAGGGAGATTGATTTCTACCTGGAAATGTTGAGGCCTACAAAGTAACCTCCAACAAAGTCTGCAACATTTGGACACTAAGGTGAGCAGCGGGGAGCAAAAGCAACATGGGAGAGGGGGAGCGCATGTGAAAACAGCACAAGGGAGGTGAGTGGACCCTGAAGTAGTAAGGCAGGAGACACGAAAAGAACAGGGCAAGGGCTGGAGCTAAGGCAACACAAGGTTGGACAAAGCAATATGGATGGCGCAACTGGAGGGAGACAATTGGGAGAAGCACACAGGGCGTGCAAGAGGTAGGGTGGCAAGAAACACTCTGGCAACAGATAGCAACAAGGAGTGCCAGGGGAGAGGAGTGCATGATGGAAATGGCTCGAAAATACACACTCTAATGGAGTGCTTCGGACAAAAGAAAAAGCTGTGCTGAAAAAGCAAACAGTGGAAGTAGCGATGCCCGCTAATCAAAGAGATTTTAGGGAGGCAATGCTCCATGTGAGGGACAAACAGAAGATTTGCAAGCTGGGAAACGAAAATGAAGCAGGCAAATGAGAGTGACAAGAAAGCCAACCAATGGTAAGAAATCGGACTCTAAGGCCCTCTATGTTCTTGGTCAGCCTCAATATGCATGTGCTGCGTAGGCTTGACTTAAAAATGAAACCTATTGTTTCAATGCTTTTATTCCGGCCAAGCCCCACCTGGCAAAAAAACCAAAAAAGAAGCCTGTGTGAATCACATTGCTGCCGCTGCATATGACGCAGTCTATTTTCCCTTTCACGTTCCTCTTCTTTCTGTAAGTCGATTTTTTTAAAATGTATTTTTCTTTTTGTTCTATATCAATAGAAAGTAAAAGCATTTTAATTTGTTCAGGCTCGGAGCAACAGCCTCTGCCGGCAGCTACTCAAAGAGACTAACTGCTTGGCATTCTGTACAAATGCCTGTCTGACCTTCTGTGAATGAAAAATGAGTGCAGACTTTAAAGGTCACTGCGCGAATTTTCCACAGAATCCACCGGAAATAAGAACAGTTTCTCAAAACCCTAGCAGCAGGACCAGGGCACAGGCAGAGGCGCGCAGAGGGGGATGCCACGGTACGTTTGGCTCCGAAGACCTCTCGTCCAAATCTTCAGGTCCCAAGAATAGCACATGGAGCACGTTCGGAGTGCTGGGCAAGTGTGCAATGTCTGCATTCACCACAGCCTGAGGACTAGCCAAGGCTAGTACGCAACTCTGGAAGCCTGTTCGGTAGTAGGAATAAGTGGACTGGAACAGTAGGAGGCGCTGGACGGTAGGGTTGAGATGCTTCGGTTAAGCTGAATGATACTGGATATGAGGCACACTGCTTAGTGAAGTTGTTCACTGAATTTGACTCTTTTTAAAGTGTTCTTATGATAATGTCATGGATTTGACTCTCTACTATTTCGTGCTAATACTGTGACTCTGGAACAGTCATATCTATATTTTTATAGTTATGTTTCGTAATTGGCACCCTTTAGTGAAGTTCCAGTCCCTGGACTGAGATAGGCGGATGCTATGGGGATAATCAGGGCTGAGGTGCTCTGTATTAGCTAGGTGGCGATAAGGGGTGGGTGAAAAATTCTGCTCCGCCAGCGGTGTTTGTGGAGCTTTGCCTACTGTGCGCCCCGCTTGGAGCATGGGGTTCCGACAAAACTCTGCCACCCACCGCATGGTGGAACTTTTTCCTTGCGCATGCCTTGCCAATGTTAAGTTGGTGAGCGAGAATTTGGGTCCCCTAGTGAAAGTTCTGAGTGCTTGAACACCTCCTGGTGAAATTTCTCTATGTGGGCGGTTGCAGCAAGTCGCTACTGTTCACGTTGAGAAAGCTGATACTCCTGGTGAAAAAACAGGTGCTCAAGTAGAAAATCTACTCAAGCGGCATCAAAGAAGCAGCGTCCTATGGCTCGCAGCGTGGAGCTGTTCATGCTGATATTACACTGCAGAAAAAGCTCTTGGCACTAAAAATCAGTTCGAGCAGGAAGTCGTGCCAAAATTCCGCCACTCACAGAACTACACGGTATATTGAGTTTTTAGGGTGAAACTCCGCAAGTTCCGACCACGCCTGGAGGCGTTACTCTTCATGAACCATTGTATATTTCAATTAATGTGGCACTATCTAGTTTGGTTAACCTATGACAGTGCTTGGAATAAAGCACACTATAATTAAGGCTCTCAGTTTTTACTGATTTTTACAAATAAATACAGACAGAATACAATGTGTTTTCTGCATTTATTTTTAAAGCAGAAAAATCTAGAAAATTGTGCTTCTTTTAAGTGACACTCTATGTTCTCTTTTATGATTTCCAGATCAACAGCTGAGCAAAGAGACAGCAATTAGGAGTTAAAAAACAAGATAAAATTTCCTTGAATGATGACTTATGTCAACATATATTTTTAGTTTAACGCTAACATTTAGCTGTGGGTCTATTGTCAGGGCCAGTCCTAGGATATGTGCGGCCTCGGGCAGAATAAGAACATGCATAAGATTTAACCTCACAGGAAGTGACCATTATGAACAATAGGGTATTCCCAAAAGGTCCCTGGACCTGGGTATCGGTTATTATAAAGAAACAATGGTCCTGGACCAATTATTCAAGGAAGAGTTAGATTAACAGAATTAACAACTAATTTGAGCTTACATTAATCAGCTCCCAAACGTCTGTAAATCGTGAAATTAAATGTGCAGAAAAACCACTAAGTATTATTACATTTTAAATGTGGGCAATGTAGGGTGTGTCCCATGGCCAATGAATTGAAAACTTTCACACACAACAACTACAAACACACACTTCAAGATGACATTAACTGTAACTCCAGCAGGGTAATCTATGCCATTTCCTGTCCATATGCTTTTGTATATATAGGACAAACCATACAAAAAGTAAAGTCCTGTATCCTGCAACACTGCAGTCGTATATAGTGCCAGGTACAGGGAGCACTCCTCGTGGAAAGTTTTACATCATTTGGACACACACCGGAGAGCCTACATTGGTGGGTAATAGAGAAGGTACACCGAAACCCCAGGGGAGGGGATTTTGGTAGAGTTCTGAGCCTACACGAGTGTAGATGGATACATCGCTTTGATACTGTAGCAAGAGGATTAAACAAATACTCTCATGGCAATCTCCTGTGTAACACATATTGTTGTTTAACCCAATCCTGTTTGCTCCTACTGCAAATTGGCGTCCTATGCCTTTAGATGTGATCATTTACTGTTTGTTTTCTTTTTTTAAATGTCTGTATTTATGTTCAATTTGAAGTGCAATTGTGATGTCATATGTGAATAATTGTGTACCACTAGGTTGGTACTTCGTCTGTGAATATATCCAAGCTTCAGCACTGGTCGCTAATTGTGTATACACACTGATTCCTAAATCTGGATTGTGAGACTGCACTTTTTGTTTAATTGTACACTGTCAGTTTCAAATACTCATTGAACGATTGAGTCTATCTTAAATATTAGAATGGTGACATTGCACCTTGAGGCGTGTTGTAATTACATTGAAGATACCACCAAAAGAGGAGCTGGCTTGTTGCTTAATTGTGCATTGGCAGTTTTAATATACATTGAACAATTGTATGTATTTACAAATATTAGAAATGTGACATTGCACTTTGAGGCCTTCAGTAATGCTGTAGAAACTGAGAACTTATTGAGTCTTTCTACCCATTTTACTAGTGTGTGGTTGACACCGCCCCTTTTCAAGGCCACCGCCCCCTTTCTCTCAGTATAAATGCTCCTGTGGATTGCTGCTCTGCTGGCTGCTACCGCGATGGAGTAAGGACGTCGATCAGATCGTCGCCAGGTAATTCTCTTTCACAACCGACCACCACCTAGAAACACCGGTGCTCCTTAGTTAGCATTTTGATTAGAATTCCCTCCTTTTTTCTAGTTGTAAAAATCAGGCTGTGCCCTGGATTGCCTGATTCATTCAGCCAACTTTTGCCACAAATACGGATCTGAATATTATGTTCCATGGATGGTTTGGGCACCACTGCCATGGTCTATATCTACTGAATAAGGGGAATTGTCCTTAGCTGGCCCTTGCCACGTTATGGTGAGTTGCTATAGACAGTCCTTGTGTAATTTTAGTGTACAATCCTTATGGACCCTTGACAACAACTGTTGTTATTATTATTGAATTGCAGGCATGGGTGTAACCAGGTTTTGGACTCCAATTGAGCATTGATGAGGTGGGTTTAATACATTACTCCCACCATTTGATGTGCAGACACCACGCCTGGGCAACCTATTAGGTCCCGATTCTAAGTCCCTTGCTTTTATTCTGTAGGGTCACTTCACACGTCCCCTTGTACTGAGGAAGTCCCTCTTTTGCCAATAAGCTGGATCGAAACATCGACGCTACCCCCTACCGCACCTGGACCAATTGCCCCTTCCCCATTACCCCTGTTTACAGCCTTAAGGAAACTCTCCTTACAAATTAAAATGAACAATTTGCATGTGGCCAGGTTGCATCTAATTGTTTATTGATTATCAGTTTTGTACAGTCTTGTAAATATATGCCCTTTACTTTTCTACACACTTTGAGCTCTCTTGACTCTTATATATACACTTGAGCACTTCTTCTTACACGTTCCCTAGAACATTTTTCTACCTTCTTGACCCTCTGATTGTTCCTTTAAATTACGAAATAAATATATTGTAATAATACTTAGTGGTTTTTTCTTCACCTTTATTTTCACGATGTACAGACGTTTGGGAGCTGATTAATGTAAGCTCAAATAAGTTGTTAATTCTGTTAATCTAACTCTTCCTTGAATAATTGGTCCAGGACCATTGTTTCTTTATAATCACAGGAAGTGACATCATAGGAAGTAATATCAATTGCCCATTATTTATATGGCATTGATGAAGCTGCTTTTCAAGAAGCTTCTTACCTAGTATGGATATCAGTAAAATAGTTAAAATAACATTAATAATCCTAATAAAATATGTACATAGATATTAAATCTCTATTAAGTAGAAATACATTAAATTAATTAAACTTGGGTATTGGTCTATTGAATCGGATGAATGGAAATGATATGCTAACCAGGGATTCTGGCATTAGTAGATGTCCAATGGAGAGGTGCAGACTTTACTAACAGGGAGAAAAGTGAGTTTTGAGTGTTTTCGCCAAAGATTGGAGTCACACCATAGCTCAAGAGGGAGAGAGTCACAGTGCTGCACAACTAGAAAAGAGAAAGATCTGCCTCCAATCACAGCCATCTCAATTTTAGGATGGCACAGGAGTTTGGTTGGTACAGAGTATGGGGTTCTGGAATAAACGTAAGGCGTGCTGTAGAAAGAGAGAACCATTTTAATGCAGTGCACAATGACAAATGGATAGTGCCTTGCAGATAGAGGGTATCGGATCAAAAACCCAGCAGACAGCAGAAAGGTGAGAAGAAATGGCATAGCAATGCAGCCATTTTATATGTGAAAAATAGCACAGTTCTGAATGATTTGGAAGGTACTGAATGCAAAAATGCAAGAAGCCCAAGGAAGAGGGCATTTGCATAATCTATTGAGAATATAATTGACTGTACAACAGCCTTACGGTAGTGAGATGGCAGAAAAGGAATTATTTTCTGTTGCTTATGGATGTAGTAAAGGCAAGTGGATGAAACATAGCAAATATGTTCTGAGAAAAAGAGAAGATGCTGGAAAATGAATCCAAGATTTTTTTGCCAATGTTGGCGATTGACTTACTCCCATCAGTCACCAAAGAGAGCACCATATGGGATGAGATCCTTTAAAAATGAGAACACTTGATTAAACAGCGGAGGCCCAATAAAATCCACAAGTCAGAGGTTTAGTACATAACAGAAATAGGTGGTGAATGGATTGTTTCATGTTTCCCAGATAGAATAGAGGTAAGCCTTACCAGGAGAATACCTTAATTTCCAGGTTGTACTAAGTGATTTATAAGCACTGGCTAGGAGACAGTGCAAAATATGGCACTATGGTTTAGTAATATTAAGGCTGCTCTAACCCCATGATCAAGAGTCAGCCACAAATCATCTGACACAGCATGAAATGCTACTTCAAACTCCTAGAATTGCCAGAAGCCAACCAGCAGAATGTCTATTAGTAAATTACTTTTTATGAAAGAAATTTGGAAGTTGACTTCTTTTTACTAGGATTTTTGAGAAAGGTGCAACAACGTATACCCGAAGATGCTGATAAGTTTTGAGCCAGCTAAAGATTTTCAGAGCATTTTTACCTGCCCTTCAGACTCTTACTTGTTTGCTTCAAGTTTCTCTTGCTGGTTCTGTCTATCTAACTTCCACCTTTCCCCTCCTGTGTCCATCTGCCCAAACTTCTACTATCTTTGGGTGTTTCTGCTTTCTTCTATCTTCCTCTCACCATTACTTCTCTCTCCACTCTGCTTATGTTCCCTTGTTGGTTCTGTCTCTGTTATATCCACACATCTTATCCATTCACTCCCCATCAACTCTCATCTCTCCCCCAGCCTCATTCTTTCCTTGCTGTGCTTCATTAACATCCATCTCTCCCCTCCCATTCTCCAGGATCATCTTATCTTTCCTTGTTGAAACTGGCCCTCTTAAATCCACCTCCCTGGCCCTCTTAAATCCACCTCCCCCTGAAAGCTCTGCTCTTTTTCTCATGTTTCCCTCAGACTCTAACCTTAGCTTGTGTATTCTGTCCGTCTCACACCCATAGCTCCTGTGTCCCCAGGATTGTCCTGTTTCCTATGGGTTCTGTCTCTTATATCCACAGAAGACCTACTGGAAGAATATAAGCTCCCATTGATAGCGACAATGGCATCCATGCCTAGATCAGCACACAAATTAGCGGTAAAAAAGAATAGAAAAGCCTAACCTTGAGTAGGAACAATGATGTAGCCTCCAGATATAAGCATAGCAAATATATTATAGTCACCTTTTCTAGCTTAAGGCAACCTTACTTTGATTTATTTTAATTTGAGGTTTCAGACTAAGACCATGTTTATGAGATTCAGTTTTTTTTTATCTCTCTTTTAAGGTTTTCTATGGTTCATGGAAACTAAAAGGCTGCACTTACAGGTCATGTAGGAAATACAAGTTAGCGGAAGAGTCCATTAAACATATAATGTGCCTGTGCCCAACCCTACTAGACATGCAGAAAAAATATTTAAAGCCAATGTGTAATGCTGAGGCCATAAGATCAATCCCAGAGGTTGTATAATTGTGCTCTAAAGGTGGTCTGTAAAAGTGGTGGGTAACCTTTTAGAGTTTGTGAGGCAGGTGGTTAACCTCTGGGTGAAAAATACTTAAATTTATGTTTATTTTTTATTAAATGTCTTGATTTTTCACGGTGCTTTTTAATCAGGTTTTTGTTTCCACAATAAAGCCTTGGCATGCTGTGCAGGTGGTCACACATTGTATTAGCATTCTTAGCCTACGATTACACTGTGTGAAATATCTTTGAGCCAGGAATCACCTATGATCATACGGTGTCACATTCCTGAAAAGACTTTCACAGCATGTTGGCTTTTTGACTGTCCAATAACATAACCTTCTTGCACGTGTAAATAAAGATGTATTCTCTAAGTAGCAACCATGATTGTACATTGAGTTTATTTTAAAATCTAGGACAGTGAGAGCCCTCTGTGTAAATCAGACATATATTAATTTGATTGAACTATTTTAGAACGGCAATCTCTACCCTTGAGTGGGAACACATTTCAAGAGGTAGGAATACTTCAAGTGCAATGAAAAGTAAATTGAACAATAACTTTTTTATATAGCGCTTAATATCACACATATACCAGTACTAAGCTCTGTAAATATGGTTTATTGATAGCCAACTAAAACTTCTGGCCTGCTGACCATTGCAATTTAAATTTAAATATGTTTCATCCCCTACACAAACCTGCATTCTGTAGTAAGTTGAAATGTTGAATTCCTGGATGGTTCCCCTGTTTAATGTAGACAATATACTTTGGGCCTGATTCACAAAAGTAATTTGAGACAAAATCCTAACTTTACAACTTTCAGTATTCACAAAAGGCATTTGGTAGTAGTAAAGTTAGGAATTCTTACTTTACAACTACTAAATGTCTTTTGTGAATACCGAAAGTCATAAAATTAGGATTTTGTTTCAGTTTAGTAGAAGTAAAGTTAGGAATCCTACCTTTACTACTACTAAATGCCTTTTGTGATTCCTAACTTTACTATTACTAAATGACTTTTGTGAATATAGAAAGTCGTAAAGTTAGAATTTTGTCTCAGTTTAGTAGTAGTAAAGTTAGGAATCCTAACTTTACTACTAATAAATGCCTTTTGTGAATACCGAGAGTCATAAAGTTAGGATTTTGTCCAAGATTACTTTTGTGACTCGGGCCCTCTGAGTCCAGATGGAGATAACTTTAGCATCTTCTTTGGTCAGGGTAACTTTGACCCAGGTATGGCAGAAATAGTTGGAAAATGAATTTTCACCTGATTTAGCAGTAATGTTTACATTAGGGCCCACATGCAAATGGCATTTGCTCCTGTTTTGTCCTCTATGAAGAGTGGAGGAGACAACACAGGTAGGGTACTCATGGAGTTATAATGGTGTTCCAAAGAGAAAGGAGCTTAGAGAGCAGAATGTTGCGCACTAGAGAACTGTACACAATAAGGAGAGGTGACTCCTGGGGGAGAATGTTGCAGACAAGAAAGGGTATTGATTGAAAGGGTCAAATAGAGCATATAGGAAAGTGGGGATAACAGAAGGAAGAAGGGAAAAGACAGGAGTGCAGTTCTTATATGAGAATGAGGCACAGGAAAGTGGTGCAGACAGGTTAGAATGGATCACAGATGTTGCTCCTTGACCACTTTTTATGAAAGCTGAGCCACTTTTCAAAGTATTCTTGCTGAGGGCGAAAACCCCAAAACCACTGGGAAGGGTGAGACTTGCCTAGCACACCATAAATTATTGTATGTTTTATTAGGGACCTCTGCATTTGAAAGTTTACCCGTCTCCCTGCCTCATACCATTTTTTGCGTTGATTCTAGCCCTCTTACATTATTGTCTTTTGCATGCAATGCCCTTCTCCTCATCGCCTCATCTCTCTACCAGCTTGTTTGCATTGATCCTGCCCATTACATCTATCTATCCTCTTTCCCCATCTCCCTTTCCGCCAGCACAGGGCTTTAAGTGGGCTGAAAAAAGGGGTGTGACTATGTAATTAGGGGTAGCATAAACACATCATCTAAGTTTCTGTGATTCCCATAGTGTTCTATCTGACTGGTACTTTGGTTCCTCTCTCGCGTCCTTCTGTGATTGAATCCAGAAATATAACACAACAACTGACATACACCTAAAAATAGCCAGGTGTATTGGTTTTGTCAATGGTTGTTAGCTGTTCAAGCTAAACGATTAAAAAAAAAGAATTATTTTACTTGCACCATGTCACTGTTTTGACCAATGAGTTGCTCCTTCACACACGTTTGCACAGAATCACGACTAGAATACAGGATAATTGCTCTTTGTGCTCTGCAGAGAGGCCATGTATTGAATGATCATGTATTCTGCACACCTTTCTGAACCACAGACAGGGACAGTGTGAAAGTTGTACTGCCTGCAGCCTCAACTCCGAAGTGCTCAACTGTAGCCTGTTATAAACACCTGGAGGCGACTCAGTACAAAGTGTGCATCATCCAAGTGTATTATGCTGTGAAATGAAATACAGAAACACACATCATGGAAACAGCTAGCACTCTTGGGGAATGTAAGATTTTTTTTTTCACTCTATAGGTGGGGGCAAAAACGGAGAGCCCGATAGGGACATGTGTCAGGACCTGATTTTTAGAATTGCCGGTGCTGAGCACCGGCAGGACCTGGCCCTCTTAAAGCCCTGCCTGGCAGATTGCAACGTCAGGCACAGCCTGACTGTCCCATAGGCCAGTCTGACCCTGCTAAGGTGTTGTACAATATTTGTGCAGACACTGGTTCAGGGTTTTTACAGGCAAAGTTAGGGACATGAATATATGGCCCGATAAGGGCCCTTTTCAATGTCCATTTTAATTTACCACCAGGTCTAAGACTTGCGTGACCCAGCACACTTTCAGCCCTGCTCCGTCCACTTTTGCATGCTGATTCTGCTCCTCTGCCTGCACCTCTTGTCTCACTGCCGTACTCACACCTATTTACTCTCCCCTCTCTTTATTCCATTTGTCTTACCCCTTTTATTCACCTCTCTGCTCCCTTTTCCCTCATCCTAGGTGAGCAGTTTCCATTGTGATGTGCTTGCTTTGCGCCCTGCAGGATATCCTGCTTTTCATTCATACAGGGGCAGGCTCACTTCACACGCAAGGGCTCATTAACTACCTGTCTTATTGCTGTCATCAACATGCAGATGCAGCCATTAGGCCCACAGAGAGGGGCAGCAGGGGAGATTGATAAAAAAGTAAAAATATAGACTCTTAGGGGCATATTTATGAGCCCTTGTGTCACTTTTGCGCTGCTGGTGCGTCACTTTTTGTGACGCACCAGCAGCGTAAAAAATGCACCATGTTCCGTCATATTTACAAAGTGACGCATCTAGGTAGATGCGTCATTTTGTGAACCTCTGCGCCACATTATACCTGGGTCAGGTATAATGTATGCAGGGTGGGCGTTCCGACGCAAGTAAGCATCGCAGAAGTGACGCAGTGAAATCTATGAGATTTCACTGCGTCACTTCTAGGACGCAAATGCATCAATATCCCACGCCTGCCTCACAGCAGGCGTAAGACTGGTGCAGGCACATTTGAAATGGGACTGCCCATGTGAAATGACCCATTGATGGAGTTGCGTCACTTTTGTGACACACTCCAGCAATGCGTCATTTTTGCGCCTACAGATATGTCAGAAATACTGACGTATCTGTAACTCCTTGCGACATGAGACGTCATACTGTAAATATGACGCATCCAGCATGTCGCAAGGAGGGCACAATGAAAACTGACGAATCGCTGTTTCTACGCAACGATGCGTTACTTTTCATAAATAAGGCCCTTAGGGAGCCCCCTGGGCATGAAGCTCTGGAGTCTTTAAAGGTGCGAGGCCCTATGGCTACGAGCAGGCGTGGGGCCCTGGGCAGCTGCCTATGCCCAGCGCCAGCTCCTATTGTTATGTTATATCTGGCTGCCTAATTTGTTAAAACACAAAAGACAACTAAGCAGGAGTGTGCGTTTATCAGTCAAAGAAATGTTGATCTATGCAATTTTACCACTCATTTATTCACAATTCTCAAAATGAATATGGATAAATAACGATAAAATTGTCAACAATTAATTATGGTTACAGACAGAAACGTTAAAAAGAACATAAAACCGGGAGCCTACCTATAATGCAATATTCACAATACAGTAGTAATAGTTAAGCTACCTTTCAGAACTCCAGTAATGCATGGCTGTTCATTTCATGGTTGTGTGCTTGCAACTGACCAAAAATTGTTCCCTGATTTTGCTTTCCTGTTTGAAAGGACGCCTGCAGCTGCCACATGTACTGAGCCTGCCTGGCTGTTCAGCCCTCACCACATCGCAGCTGCCCCCGCGAGCTTCGTGTGCCCTCGCGGCCTCGCGCGTGCAGCTTTCACGGTTGCTGGAGGCGGTAATGCCGCCATCAGCCTGCACAATCTAGTTTACACTTCGGAGGAGCCCCGAACCCCCCCCCCGGGACGCGGGCCCAACGATCTGTGACCTGACAAGCAGCAGCGATCCGCAAAGAATCCACCTGAGATCAGGTGCGAAGCTCCCTCAGCAACACGACCTCGGAGTTGAGAAATTCTAAAAGCACACAACAACGATGAGCACACAATCTCATGCAGTTCAACTGCGTACAATGCGCAGGGGCACGTCAGCAGGGCAGGCCTTCGGCATTCCATCTCTTTTTGTCTGCACATCATATATAGAAGCGGTCACACCAAACAGGTCCTTTTTTTTTGTCCAGGAGTCCTCCCTATATAATCAGGCACCAAGACGTAACAGTGCTGCGCGTGCATCACATGTAAGCTCATGTGTTACCAGTAGGCTGATTAAGATCACTGTAAAACGTACTATTATTTTTGACAATTTCTTTATCATGTTTTGTTTTATTTTACACAAAATGCAGCTGAAAAAAAATATTGGCACGGACTCTTGGTTATAATAAACAAACCCACCTATCCCCACGCCTGCCCCACCAATGTAATCGCCTGCAGTACTTTTTTAAAAACACATTTTCATTGATGTTCGAGTGTTATTAGGACAATAGCAGTAAAGCTACGAGTCAATTTGATTTACATCGGGGCCAGGGGCGGCTCCTCCGCTAAGGCGGAGGAGCATCGACCCACTGCTTTTCAGCAGTGTAAGTTAAAAAAGTTAAAAATAAAAATGATAATAACTCAATGTTATCATTTTATTTTTCCCTGTTGCGGTAGCTGTGTGGGCGGGGTGGGACTGCTCTGCTGACACAGCAGAGGAGGAGTATTTGCACTCCCTAAGTGCACATGAATGTTTGACCGGCCAAACATTCATGTGCGCTTAGCATGTTCTCCACCCAGCCTGGGTGGAGAACATGCCCAGGCTTCCATTCTCTGGCTGAGTGGCAAACCACGGCACTCAGACCAATCATAACGCTGGATTGCAGCGTTGTGATTGTCTCAGGGGAGCCTGGATGCTTCCTGTTCCGGAGCGAAGGGACGAGGAGAGACACGACGAGTAGGACATGGCAAGGAGGTAAGTGAAGTTTTCTTTTTATTTACTCCCTTCCACCCCGTCTTTCTGCCCGCCACCCCCAATCCATGCCAGCCACCACTGCTTAGGGAAAGTGAATGGTGCAGCAAGCAGAGGTCTGGCCCAGGGTCGGAGTGGCTTAAAGGCAGAGCCACTGGAATTATGCGGGAAGACAGGATAAAACTATGCGTTAGGTTTGACTAAATTAAGCAGCAAGAAAAGGCACATTATGCGGCACAATGCAATACATTTTGTGATTGTTTTACCTCATTATTTTGTCATTTTTACACGTTAACAGAATATGGGTAAAGGTTTCACCTCATGAGTACTAGTTTGACACCTAAATACAGCAATAAGCAACAGCAAGGTGACCAGTCAACTTTTGAGAAGGGCTTTACACTGTACACCAACACACCAGCATGTTTTTATTAACTTTTCATCCATTTCAGCTAGAAACATCTTTTGTTTTTTTAATCTGCTGATTACACAGCAAATGTTGATTTATATGGCAAATGCAGCAAATCTATAAATATGCAGATGATGCTGCTGCTGCAAAATCACTTTTTTGTGTAGCCCTGCCTATAGGGCAATCTGGCAGTGCCCGAAGGGCTAATTTGACAGTTCAGTGTGTGGGTCATTGTTTGGGCTGTTTGTGGGCCTGTTTCATGGCCAGAATGGGGACAGCTACCAGCCCTGGCAATGTGCTTGACCAGCCACAGGAGCGGTGGGGTGCTAATGAGAAGTAGCGCTCTCACTTTTGTTACAGGGGGCCGATATTGCAGCACTGATGCAAGACTGGTTCCCATTAACAAAACCAGCTCTGTTGGAAATGGCCCTTTTTGCGGGTCATCTCTAAGCTTTTTGCCTTCCTCCTGGATTTTTCCTAACCTGCTTTTGTTGGCTTTATGCCTCTGGGCACTTTACCACTGCTGATCAGTGCTAAAGTGCATATGCTCTCCCTTTGTAAATATGACATGTGAATTGGTGTATCCATGATTGGTTTATTTGATTTACCTGTTAGTCCCTAGTAGCGTGGCCTGTGTGTGCCCAGGGCTGGTAAACCAAATGCTGCTGGTGGACATGCAGCGCTGGTTTGCGCCACTCACAGAAGCAGCTTGTAAAGTGTGTCTCCGACCTGCCACTGCAGTGTCTGTGTGCAGTCCAGAACTGCCATCTTGGCTGTGAAGTGCACCCACTTCCCAGCCCCTGAACCTTCCCTTGGCATCATGTAAGTCACCCCTATGGTAGGGTGCATTGTGTGTGTAAGGTAGGACATGCCCCGATGTGTGTAGCATGTCCTGGTAGTGAATTACACCCAATTTCGTTTTTCACTACTGTAAGGCTACCTGTTCTCCATAGGCCTGAATGGGAGGTTTGACTATTACATTCTATAGTCCTAACTGACCCAAAGAACATGGTAGAAAAACGAATTTAGTATGCCTGAGCTCAGAATATTTAAATACATCTTTTAGTGAAGTTTATTTTTATATTCTGTGTTTGAAAATACCACTTTTAGAAAGTAGGTATTTTCTTGCCTAACTAACCCTTCCAGTGTGCTCTGCTGTTATGTGTATTGGCTGTCTGGTTTTGGAGTGACAGAGCTGGGGAATTCCAGGAGACAGGGTGAGGTGTCTTGGTGGCGAATAGAGAGATCTGCATCTAGATGGGTGGGAGGAGTTGTACCTGGGACCTGAATAGGGCTGTGCCTTCCCTCCACAATGCTGGCTCCACCTCCTGTGGTGCGTCTGATGTCTCTGCCCTGCACTCTGAAAGGAAAGAAGCAGCCTGGTAATCAAAGTGCTCCAGGACTGAGCAGAACTGGTTCTGACTAGGTTCAGTGACTTGTGACTTTTTAGAACAAAGACTTTTGGGGTATAAATATCTGTGCTGAAACCCCTACAATTTGTATTGCTCCTGGACAACAAGAAGAACCTCTGTCCGTGTAACTGAAGTAATCTGCAGGAGAGGACTGTCCTTGTGCTTTTGTGCTGTTTCTTGGACTGGCCTGCTGTGGTTACTACTGGACTTGGGAGAAGAGGAAAAGGACTTTGAAGGAACTTTTATTTTTGCTACAGCAATCCCCCAAGGGCTAGAAGAGAGCTGGCATCCTGCTGGAGTCTCAGGCACATCAGACTCCACCACCAGCCTCCTGTTTCCTCCCAGTGAGGATTTCTATCTGCAGGTGAGACTCCTGTGAGTTCCAGGGCCTCTAGTTCTACTGTGGAGAATAGAGTGCTGAAAATCGTCGCTAACACCCGTTAGCGAGCCGCCGCAGCAGAAGAGCGTAAGGAAAATCATTGCGCTGCTGCCGCTGAGTGCTCGCTACCGGAGATCATCGCATCGCCTGACTGCGGGCTGCGAAAGGCTCGCTGACTTCAAGATTATCGCATCACCTGTGTGCAGGCTGCCAAATGCTTGCTAACCCAAAGATTATTGCTTTGCATGTTTGCGGGCCTCAAAGCGCTCGCGAACCAAAGATCATCGCATCGAGTTCATCGCTTCACGACATCGCAGCGCGGAGACCGAGCGTTCGCCATTTTCATCGCATCAGGATCGTCGCTCCCTCGCGGGGCGCCATTTCTTTTCATCGCAACAAGATCGCACACGCAACAGGCTCGGCGCATCATCCTCCCTTCGAGGCAAGGATTTCATCGCATCGCCGGCTTAGCATGTAGAAGTTTGTCGCTTTGTCCTTCACACAAATCAACGCATCATCCTCCCTTGCGGCAAGGATTCAACGCATCGCTGGTTAGCGTAAGGAAAATCATCGCTATAACTTCTTAGCAAAATTTTGGTTGCTTTGCTACAGAATCCAGGTATCTTGTGAGTAAAAGGGTCGCAGAGATCACTGCCTTGAACTGAACTCCTCTTTGCACACTTAGAACTATTTTTGCAGCATTTTAAGAGTAACCCTATTTTCCTAGTATTGTGGATTTTTACTGTTATTGGTCTTGTGTTAAGTCTATATATAAAGATACTTATTTTTTATAACTACATGTGTGGTGTCCCTTTGTAGTGTTCTTCACTGTGTTACTGTGTATGGTCATAAATGCTTCACACACTGCCTCTGAGATAAGCCTAGCTGCTCGTGCTACGTTACCACAGGGTTGAGCAGAGGTTATCAAAGGGTGTAGCCCGCTTACTCTGACTTAGGAAGGGTCCCTACTTGGAGAGTGGCCAGCCATTGCCAACTAGATACTCCCATTTCTAACAAGCCCCCATGGGTCCAAACCCCCCCCCCCCCACCCTTCCGGACCACCGGGAAAATGCCTGGTGTCTGCTACGGCGTTATGGTCTGCTGGCCTGGTTTTTACTGTTGATTTCCCTGATGTTATCAGAAATTTCACCTGCAGCAATCACAAATGCATGCAGTCTTCCCATACTTAAACAAGCATTGGCATAGCCAATAGGTCTTGCCTTTGGGACCTTTTAAATGTTTTGCTTGAGCTATGGGGGCGTAAACAAGACACCACGGGCAAAGGGAGGGTTGGGCTGTAAAGAAGAGACCATGGACTGAGCATAAAGCAAACAGCTGCCCAGGCTTTTTGATGAAATTATTACAACTTATTGCACAAGGAGGTCAGCGTTGGCAGCCCCGGGTGCCGTGAGCTCCAGATTTGGAACAACAAAGGCAGAGAGGCAGCCGCACATGCTCGCAAACCACACACATTCATTCAGAATCTCACTGAGACACGCAGATGCACAGGCAGACAGAATTACAGACGTAGTCAGATACACGCACTTATACACACACTTACAGACACACATACATGCACACTCGCACCTAGACACACATAGAGACACGCACAGACACACACACACACACAGACACACATACATTCACGCTCGCACAGAGACACATATGCAGACATACACAAAGGCACACAGACAGGCCGTGAGCCCAAAATGTCTAAAGCAGGAGTATTTGAAAAGCACGACATTTTATTATTGTCCTTCGGTGAAACCCTGCAATGGAAATAACAAACACGGCCGCAAAGTGAAGACGGCTCGCGTGGCAAAATAATTAAATAAACAGGAAGCGCGGACGCAGGCTCGTGCGGCAAAATAATTAAATAAACGGCAAGCGCGGACTCAGGCTTGTGCGGCTAAATAATTAAATAAACGGCAAAGTAATTAAATAAACAAGTGCGGTCCCTAAAGTAAAAGAGGACCGCGCTGCAAATAAAGGGGCTCAGCCTTCCAGAATCCAGATTCCAGAATTCCAGATTTACATTGCGGGGAGGCGGAAAACAACATAAAAAAGTAAGGACGAGAGGCTCTCTTCTACACTGAGCTCGCAGAAGTGAAGGATGAAGACAGAAAAGAGGTCGTCAAGCACTCATGCTTGTTTTGGCATCCACCTTGCGGGAGCGAGTAGCGGCACGCGGGCCATCTGTTTTCAATTAGCGTGCGCACCGCTGCTCGCTTCCGCAAGGTAAATGCCAGCACAAGCACGAGTTCTTGAAAAGAGCTGACCAATTTCTAAAGGTCATCTTCTAACGCAGCGCATGCGAGCTGCCTAGGCAAGACCTAAAAAAAACCTATACATCAAGTGTCTACAATTCTAAAACTGCCTCGCTTTCCAAACAGAGTCCACTTTTTTAGTTATCTGATTTACTAAAGGAGGACACATTTATTGGGTGCCCAAGCCTATTTTCTATACCAGTCGAACCCTGCTCTGTGATCCCTCATCATCTCCTTGTGTTTATTTGTCTTTGTTCGCCCTAAGTTGGCATGGTTTGCCCAGACGTGGGTCCCTTACTCACTATGCCACTGGATTCAAGCTAGCCTGGCTGATGAGGGATGTTACCCTGAAACCAGTCCCAGGATGCTTTTATCCGGTCCATGGAAGACCTGGCTTGGCAGTTTAGGCTGGAATGTTCCCATGAGGAACTGGGTCAAGAATGATTTGCATTTGGCTGGGTCTGAACTGGGGTGGCAAAGTGAAGTAAAGAACGATGATGGATTCAACCCAGTTCTGTGACTGGGAGTGAGTGTCCGAAAAGTTTCAGCATTCCGTCCATCATCTCCTTGTGTTTGCTTTGTCCCACCTGTTGGACCTGGCCCTTTTTACAGGTTTATCCCCTAACTTTTTGCCTATGCCTCCAATTTGTTTGACCCCGTTTTTGTTAGCCTTAGGACTCTGGGAACTTTACCACTGCTTATAAGTGCTAAACTACACATGCTCTCTGTGTATATTTTAATTCTGATTGGTTCTCCATGATTGGTATGTTTGATTTACTGATAAGTCCCTAGTAAAGTCCACTGTGTGTGCCCAGGGCCTGTAAATCAAATGCTACTAGTGGACCTGCAGCACTAATTGTTCCACCAAATGAGTAGCCCTGTACTTGTCTCAGTCCTGCCATTGCAGTGTCTGTGAGTCCAGTTTTGCCATGTCAACCTGGCAGTGCACCTACTTTCCAGGCCCTAATCTTCCTTTTAACTACATGTAAGTCACCCTAAGGGAGGCCGAAGGTACCCCCCCAAACCCGGGTAGGGGCAGGGTATGTGAAAGGTAGGCTTGTACAGGTGTGCTTTACATCTGCTGATAGTGAAATACTGTCAATTTCTTTTTTCACAATTGCAAGTACTAGCTCTCGTATAGGCTATCATTGGAGCTGCCTTGTAACATTTTACAAGTGTAACTTTCAATTGGGAACAGCTAGAGATTTGGAGTTTGGGCTCACTGAGCTCAAGACTTAAAACACATCTTTTAGTGAAGGTGGTTTTTAAATTGAGTGTTTGAAAATGCCACTTTTCGAAATTGGGTATTTTCTTGTTTAACCATCTTGTGCCTCTGTCTTGCGAATCAACTTCTGTTTTAAACTGTCAGGGGCCTGTTTGTGCATTCACTCTAGAGAGTCAAACAAAGGGAGTTGAGGTGTGACCTGCATATCCTGATGGCCCATCACCAGGCTGATGGGCCTTCCTGAGCTAGAGTGGTGGGAGGAGCTGTCACCCACACCTAAATAGGGCTGTGCCTTGCCTTCCACAATGCTGTCTCCACCCCCATGGACAGTGTCTGGAGCCACGACCAGGCAGGACAATAACTTATGCACTAGAAAGACTATCCTTTGAAGAATGCCCTCTTCAAAGGCCAAAAAGGGTATTAGTTGTGGACATAAAATCCAAGACTTTTCTAAAATTTCAAGAGCAAGAGGAACCTCTGCCAAGGAGAAGAGCTGAAGAGCTGTAAGGAAGAGTACTGCCCCTTTGCTGTGTGTTGCTTTGCTGAGTTGGCCTGTAGGGGCTGCTTCTGCTTTGGAGAGGAAAAGGTCTTGACCTTTGATGTGTAGCCTGCTTGTGAAGTTTCTCCACGGGCTTGTGTGTGCTTGCCTCCTGTTAAGAAGTCTCAGGGCGCGCAAATAATTCACCTGCAGCATCCCTGAACTCTACAGCTGGAAGTTCCGACCTGCGAAGTGGTGCCAATTCCAGTTCTGGGCCCTTGGATGTTGTTCCTGCTGCAAAGATCTACTTGAAACTATCAACATTGATACTTCGCCCTTCAGGTGCCTGATTTTCCGATGCAGCACCATTGTGCGGGAGAAATTTCCACACACTGGCACTGTGCGGCTCAATAAAGCGACGCAGCATCTCAGTGGCCGAAGAAATTGCTGCAGCCCGAGTTCTGTGCACCGTATCTCTGAAGTCCGAGACCATCACACTGACAATGCTGGCCCTGCTGTGTGGATGAAAGAATTGATGAATCATGGGACTGTAGCTGAAGAAATCAACGCAGGTTCTGTTTGCCACCACCGCATCGACCTTAAGTGCATCTGGAGTTCCACGCATTGCACCTGTGCACCGAGAACCGTCTTGGATTTTGATGCTTCACTTCCCCCTACAGTCCAGATTTGATGCAACACTTCTCCTGCGTGCAGTAGAAGTGACGCATCGCCTCCCCATGGACTCAGTAATCAACGCATTGTTGTGTTTGCTGACTCTTCCCTCCCCTGCAGCTGTGTCGACTTGTGGATTTTGATGCATCTGAGGTACTTTGTGTGAATCCACCACATCCATAGAGTTCTATTGACAGAATTGCTTGAAACATGCCCTTGAAGAAGTAAGACGCGCTTCATTCCTTTCTGCCAGCCATACACACGCAAAGCTTTTATCACAAGCCTGGTTTTAATTATTTTAATATTTTTCTAATTTGATTACTCAACCCTCTACTGCAGTTCTTAACCTTTTTTACCTTTATTTATTTATTTTGAAAGTTTTATAGAGCACGAACAAGATCCTTGCGGATATCAGAGCGCTTTACATAACAACCGGCTGTAAGTAGAACAAACAAAAGTATGCAAGTAACAATCATATGAAACCATAATTCGTGCAAATATAGTAGGAGGATTAAAGCATGGTGATGTATATTATAACAGGAGCTAAAGAACTCATGACTGAGTAGATAGTGCTCATGTAAATTTTGCCATGAGAAACGCTTCAACTTCTTTTTTGAAAGAGGCGGTGGAGGCATTCCGTCTGGTTTCAGGGAGAAGAGTGTTCCATATTTTGGGCGCCATCCCTGAGAAGGATCGTTTATAAGTTTTCTTTTTGTTGAACCTTTGTGGTTTCAGTAAGAGGTTTTCAGCACTCTTAGAAGACCTTAGACCACCAGAGATTGTCAGTTTCTGCTCAAGGTAGCTGGGAGAACTGTGATGTAAGGCTTTATGAGTCATGCACACAACTTTTAGGTGGATTCTAGCTTCAAATGGTAGCCAGTTCAAGGTTTTTAAGTCCGGGGTAATGTGTGCAGTTCTTTTCGAACAAGTGATGAGTCTTGCTGCAGCGTTGATAGACGCTCTTAAGGGCGCTGTTGCAGCTTTTGGGAGGCCACATAAGGAGACACTTCCGTAATCCACACAAGGGATAACTAGAGCTTGTACTGCCAACTTGAAGTCCTCGACTGGCAGGAAGGGTTTCAGCTTCCTTAGGGTATTTATCTGGAAATTAGCTCTCTTTGTAGCATTACTGATGTGTTTTTGCATCATGAGGTTGTTGTCGAGAGTGATCCCCAAGGATTTTGCTGAGTCCACGATAGTTGGTTGAACGTTCAAAGCGGTGAGCTGTTTGATCAAGTCGTGCATTAAGGGGATCTTGGCCGGTGGTGCTATGAGGAGGAATTCTGTTTTTAGTGCGTTCAGTTTGAGATGATTTTCTGATAGCCAAGACTGGGTGATCTTGAGTGTGGAGTTGAGCATATTAATGTCTTCTAGGGAGCTGATCTTAAGATATAGTTGTGTGTCGTCCGCATACATATGAAATTGTACATTGGATGTCTGCAGGATTTCAGTGAGAGGTTCCATGAACAAGTTAAATAAGGACGGTGAGAGTGAGGACCCTTGCGGCACCCCAAGTATTACAGGAGAGGAATTGGAGAGCGCGTTGTTGACCTTGAATTTTTGTGTACGGTTATGAAGGAAGGATGTAAACCATTTTAACACTGTGCCAGACAGACCCATTCTATGCTCCAGGAGATCTAATAGTTTCTGGTGTTTGACCGTATCAAAGGCTGAGGAGAGGTCTAGCAGGATGAGTAAGCACGATCTATTCTGGTCAAGGATTTGTAACGCATCATCAATAATGTGTGTCATGGCTGATTCAGTGCTATGACTAGGCCTGGGCGAAGCACTACGCTACGCTCGCGTAGTTTGCGAAGTTCGCGCTACTTCGCGCTACGCGAACTGCACATAGCACAGTGCGAACACGCGTAGCGTAGTGTTGCGTAGTGCTGCGGTCATTTTTTGCTTGCTCGCGGTCCTCAACGTCAAGTTGGCGACCGCGAGCAAGCAAAATGACATCCTGGCAAGACTTTTTCCTTGTTCGCGATCGCGAGCATGGAAAATAAACCTCCCGGCGAGATTCCCAACGCGAGAAGGTCAGGTTTCTCATTGCGAGGGGTCGCGTATGCTCGCGACCGCTCGCGATGAGAAACTACCAGTTTGCGTTGAGAAAGCTGCAGCTCGAGTAAAAATCTACTCGAGCAGCAGAAAACTACAGCTCGCACTGTGCAAGATGCCATTTTCAATGATTGCACAGTGCCGGTTGCTTGTCCGCACTGTGCAATCATTGAAAACAACATCTTGCACAGTGCGAACATGTTACTTCGCAGTTCGCGAAGTGCTACGCGTAGCTCGCGTAGTGCGAACTTCACTTTGCGTAGCTTCGCGAAGTGCTACTTCGCGAACTGCGCCCACCCTTAGCTATGACCAGCTCTGAAGCCTGATTGGTGTTTATTTAGGAGGGCAAAGTGATCTATGTGATTGGTCAGTTGTCGGTGTACACATTTTTCCAACAGTTTGGCCGAGGTGGGAATATTGGAAATGGGACGGTAGTTGTTAAGGTCAGTAGGGTCAGCTGTGGGTTTCTTTAGGATAGGTGAGACTTGGCCTACTTTGAGGAAGTCCGGGATGCAGCCTTGTTGAAGTGAGCTGTTAATGATTTTGGTCCAAAGTGGAAGAAGCCAAGGAGAAAGGACTGTGACTGCATTAGCCGGAAGAGGGTCAGTGAGGTGATTGGCCGGTTTCAGGCTGTTGAGAATCTTGCCTAGGGCGTCTTCAGAGTACGTCTCAAAGGAAGACCATACTGCCTCTTTTTTAGGGCAAGTCTTAGGGGGGAAATGGCATGGCGTGGGTGTAAATGAGGTGGTGATTACCGTATGAGGAGCAGTGTGTAGTAGTCGGTCATTAAGGAGATCCTTTATGATGTTGTCAGTCTTCAGATTGAAGAAGGTAGAGAATTCTTCACAGTTAGGTTGTGGGCGAGCTAGGTCTCGAGGCCGTTGGGGTGCTTTCTTGGATTGATTTTTGTCTAATTCGAAGAGTTTTTTTGGGCGGTTTTTAGCTTGGTCTAATTGATGGCTGAAGAAGTCAGCTTTAGTGCGCTTAATTTTTTTGTAGTATGCTTTTCTCTTTTTCCTAAGCAGTTTGAGGTGGTGAGCCGATGGGACTGATCTCCAATTGCGTTCTAAGGACCTGAGGGCTCGTCTGTCCTCATTAAGTAGAGTGTTGTTCCAGGGCTTGGAATCTTTAGTGGGAGCTCTCTTAAGTTGCAGAGGGGCTGCCTCATTAATTATCGAGGTCATAGCGTTGAGATAGTGATGGTGAGATCATGGACGTCAGAGGTGCCTAAAGGGGGCTGGAGCAGGTTATAGCTGGAGGAGGGTAGTGAGTTGGGGTTGATTTTTTTCCAGTCTCTTTTATAGATCTTTGGTTTTGTGGATTGCGCTGAGTTGAGTTTAGTGGTTTCTTTGATATGAAAGGCAATAATGTGATGGTCCGACCAGTCACATGGTTGGATTGAGTCCACATGGATGACGTCAGCTTTGGAGATAATGAGATCAAGGGTTGATCCTTTATTGTGTGTCGGACTATTGCAGGATTGGATGAGGGCTAGATCATCCAGGAAGTTTTTGAAGCTATTGACCCCTGAGTCATTATTGTCATTCCAATGGAGATTAAAGTCGCCAAGGAATATTTGGGTGTTTTGCCGCCCGTTGTTAGAGGAGATCAAGTCCATGAGGTGTTCGATGAAGAGGAGATTGTCTCCTGGGGGATGGTAGATGGTGTGGAGTGAGCATACAGGTTTTCCCTTGCAGCTGATGTTTAGGCATAAGTATTCACATGAGGGGAAAGTGGGCGAAATGGCTCTGTTTATGGTGATGCTGCTGCGATGCATACAAGCTATGCCACCCCATATCTTATCCATTCTATCTAGTCTAATGATGTCGTAGTTAGGTGATACGAGGATGTCGAGGAGAGGGCTGGAGGATTCTGTTAACCAGGTTTCAGTAAGAAATAAGATGTCAAGCTCCTGAGAGATGATGAGGTCAGCTATGTCGGCTGCATGTCTGGAGGCTGATCTGCAGTTTAGCAGAGTGCATTTCAGATGGGGTGCAATGAGGGAAGAAGAGGGGACTTGAGGGATAAGGATTCTTCTTAGGTTATTATCAAAGACTCCTCTGTTGTTGTGTGTAGCAGGTCTGCAGGGTTTGAGGTGGATAGTCGGGATGTTTATCTGAGAGGACGTAAGGGAGTTGGGGAGGGAGGGTTCGTAAGAGTGCAGAAGAGAGAGGAGATCGCTCTCCGAAAACGGATTGGTGCTGCGCTAGGGCGTGTTAGTGTGTTGTGGGACGGAACTGTTTTCCAACTGGGAGGGGGCATTTTAGAGGTAGATGAAATGAGGTCCGGGTGCTCGTGTGATTTATAGATCTTTGTGGGCGTGAGTCGCAATGAATGTCTCGACAACATCACCTTGAACGAATGGAGCTCTGCTTTAATTTGGTGCACGGTGATCATAATTTCGTCTAGTCTAGGATCTGGTGTGGATGAGTGAGAGGTAGGAGGGTGTGTTGTGCCTGAGGGAGGCTGTGTGGGAGGGTGTAAAGTTGGGGTTGCTGGCTGTTGTAAGGGAATAGGGATAGGATGGAGGGTGGTTTGCTCAGAGGGAAGCGTAGTATCAGAAAGGGGTGAGGTGAGACATTATTATCCCGCAGTCTACGTGAGGGTGGGTGACTGCACTGTGGGGAGTATGTGTCAGGAGAGGCCGGGTCAGGCAATGGGGAGGTGGGGGAAGAGATAGAATCAGAGGGGTATAAACTATAAGGGGGGAGAGGAGCAGTGGGCTTCAGAGGAATAGGTTCCCCATCTAAGGGAGGCACATAGGCTGTCACAGTCGTGCTGGGCAGTAGAGTTAATGGGTCAGGTGCAGTGATGGGGGGGGTGTGGATGGTAGGGGTGCACGGGGGGGAGAGCCATAAAGCACCGGTGTCAGCGGTGGCTGGGGAGTATGCGGGGCAGGGGTGTCAAGCGAGCCGGGCGGTGAGGGTGAGGTGTGGGAGAGGGGGTAAATTGTGTGGGGGACAGACTAAAACCGGGCGGAAGTGGGGAAATATTGCAAGTCAGGGTGGGGGAGTTAATCCAGTCTGTGTTGCCACAGGGAGCGGGTTGAGAAGGCAGCTGTGATATAGACACCTGGTTTTTAATGATGGGGAAGATGTTGTCTAAGAGATTTAAATTATGATCCGTGGCTCAAATGAGGATAGTGCTGTTATTGTATATGTTGATGGTCGCTGTCGCATGAAATAGTTGGGAGGGGGAAATAACGAAGGCTGTCCCATGTGCGGTTTTCCTCGTAGAGGAGATCGAGAGAGAGGCTAGGAATGCTTTTCTCCATTGGGCTCTTCGTTTAGTGTGGAAAATGAAATCTGTGGTAGTGACTCCACTACGAGGTGAGAAATAAGGGTCCGCAAAGAGAGTTTTCAGGGTGGAGTTTAATAAAATTATGCTTGAAGCGTTTAGCTGATTGTTTAGATAGGTTAGGGGGATAAATGATGCTGTAGATGTGCATGCTCCATGACGCCCACCCCCAGCAGTGTGACGCACGATAGGGGGAGGGCGATATGGGGGGGAGAAGCGTGAAAGCTGAGGCCAGGTCTAAGTGGAAAAGGATTGGAAGGAAAGGTGGGGGGGAGACCGACTGGAATAAGTTGATAAGCCCAGGTGCAGAAAAGGAAGAGAGGTGCAGGAGGGGGGGAAAGGAAAAGAACAGGGTTTAGAAGAGAAGAGGTAAATGATATGTTGAGTGAGGGCTAAAGAGAGAATCTGAAAAGTGGAGAGAAGAGGCGAAGGTCAGTCAAACAGTGGAAATGGGAGGGGGCAGTCTAAGATGGCCGCCTCATTGGGACTGGACTAATGGCGCAAATGAGCGGTCCATTGTCAGTTTCCATTGCCCAGGTGAGCAGCCTTTTAGTCCTATGTTACTGATCATAGGGGAAGGTGGGAGCTCTAGGTGAAAGGGGGGACCAACTATGTAAATTAGCTGTAGGACTATTGGGGGAGAGAAAGGTCCAATGTCAGTGGTGAGACATTTATGGTCTCAGCCATTTTAGGTAAGCATAAATGTGGTTGCAGCCGTCTTAAGGACATCTAAAGGGACAAAACGAGCACACCAAGATGGGGTGGAGGAGTAGGGGATGATTCTGAATGATTTTCTCTTTTTTTTTTGGTGGGGTGGGGTGGTCCGAGAGTATGAGAGGTAAAGAGAATTGTTGCAATGAAGAGGACCTAAGGCAGGGGTGGGAGGATCAGAAGTATGATAGATAGAGGGAATTGATCCATCGAAGAGGGGCTTGCTTAGATAGAGGGGAACTAGTTAAGAGTTTGTGTAAATGTCGTAGTAGGGGTCGAGTTTGAATAGAATTCAGAGTAAATCCTACTGAATTAGTGGTTGTTAGAAAATATGGCCAAATCTACCTCCGTGATTTGGTAGTTTAGGTAATCTAAGGGAGAGATCACGGTTATGCTATAGTTTGATTTACCTAATAGAAAAGCCGTTCCAAGATGGCTGCATGTTTGACCAGTGATGATTTGGCTCAAATGCGTAGTCCTATCGCTCTTTCCATGAGCCTGTCTCTCTAGTTAAAGTCCTCTATCTCTTACCATAGGTTGCAGTTGTTGGTCCTTTGTTTCTTTTTAGTACTGTGTAGAGCGAGGTAGTCCTCTGTCTTTGGACATGGCTTGGTGTGAAGGAACAGCCCTCTCGATATAGTTAGTTAAGTCTGCCATTTTAGGGGAGCAATTGCTGCTATTAACACTGAGTGACCAAAATGATGGCCTTGCCATGATTAACAGGCCCTCGATGCAGTTAATAATCCTGTGTTGGAATGTGCAGGAGAAAATTAACTTAAAAACGAGGCAAAAATAAGGGAAACGTCCAGATTGACCATTAAAACAATAAGAGATCCGTGGGGCCGGTTCCTTGCAACATGCATCGCTTTATGTTTGTTGAAACGCCATGCGGTCTAGTGCTCCCATACCATTTAACTAAGCAGGCGCGATGTGTCCAGATAAACAATAAACCAATAAGGAATCCGTGTGGCCGGTTCTTTGCATCACGCATCAATTTGTGTGAGTTGAAATGCCGTGCAGTCTAGTGCTTCGCGAGCTGTTAAATAAGCAGACTTGAGGGGACCCAAATACACTGAGTGCTGCCACCTGCACAAATCAAAGATGAAAGATGCAGGCGCCAGGGGGAAAAGTCCTGATTGCGGCAAGGGGAGGGGGAAATACCTGCATTTAGTAGCTGCGACACTGCCAAGTAGATCATGAGGGGGTCACAAAGCCGCTTCAATCATCGCTCCTCATCGGCGATGAGGGAGGATAGACTCTGGTCGGCTCATCTCCCCTGGGGACCCGAGCGCCCGTTGCGAGGAGAGAATCGTGTGGGGGAGTCGGAGTGCCTGGTCCTGTACTGCAAGCTCCTTCCAATATGCTTGCTCACCGCTGGGACTCCCGCTATCCTTCTTTGCCGCAGCAGCTCCCCTGCGAGGGCGGGAGGCCGCCTCCGCAGTCCCCAGACAATGCAGGGCTGCCTCCAGTGATGCCTCCAGCGATGTGCCCTCCTCCTGCGACGTCCTCATACAAACCGTGTACCGGTGTCCTGCCGATTCCCCCGCGGGACTGCCTCCAGTCTCGGCCCCAACTTGGGGGCCCCACACAGCCAGCGGCGATGTGGGCGAGCTTGGTCGAACGGAGGGTCGCCACCAGCGAAGTCCTGCTCCTGAAACAGAGGACTCCTGCCGATCGACTCAGGTAAAGATTAAATCCACGTATCTGTAGAGATGTAGTTCCTTTGTTCCGGTGCCTGATGCAGCAGGGCTGGCGAGGGCTAAACAGGGATATTTTGTCAATTTCGATCCCCAGCCTACGGAGCTCCATTCTCGAGCTCCCCTCCGGTCGCCATCTTGAATCCATTTCAAACCTTTGGGAGTGTTCCGGTGACCACTCTCAGCCTCTCCTTAGTCTTCTCTCTCGGACTCTTCCGTCTGCCGCGGGGCTCCCAGTTTGAGCTGAAAGAGTTATTTTTCTTCCTCGTTTCTGGTTTTCTGAACCGGCCGCCATTACTGTGGTTGGCGGTCTAGCTTGTTTTTCCGTTTCCAATCTGCACTTCCTGTTCTGGTCACAGGGGGCATATCTACCTGTTGCATCCCCAAGCGCGCAGCGGGCACTTGAAGAAGTAAGCCGCGCTTCATTCCTTTTTGCTATCTGTACACACGCAAAGCTTTTATCACAAGCCTGGTTTTAATTACATTAATAACTTTTTTAATTTTGATAATTTAATTACTCGACCCTCGCCTGCAGTTCTTAATCTTTTTTACCTTTGGGATTGTTCCGGTGAGCTCTCTCTGCCTCTCCTTAGTCTTCTCTCTCGGACTCTTTGGTCCACCGCGGGGCACCCGTTTGAGCGGAAAGAGTTCTTTTCCTTCCTCTTTTCTGGTTTTCTGGTTTTCTGAGCCGGCCTTCATTACTGTGGTTGACGGTCTAGCCCGTTTTCCACTTTCCAATCTGCACTTCCTGTTCCGGTCACGGGGGGCATAGCTACCTGATGCATCCCAGAGTGCGCAATTTTAATTTCTATCTTGAATGGAGTCAGGACACTGACACTGTTCACCTTCTGGACCTTACGACCTCCATGGGATTTGAACTTTACTCTCCCACCCATAGGGTTGGCCATACTCTGGATGGCATCTTTGCCAACCATAGAAGTCTTAAGATTAAGGCAGTTCAGCCTCTCAGCTGGGCTGACCACTGGGTGGTTGAGTTTGATGTTACTTTCCCTCCCCCCACTAAAACCATTGCATGTTTACCCCCTAAAAACATACAATGTAGAAGATTGAAAAAAGTCACGGCCACGGACTGGAAGGCTGTCTTGGTCTCAGCCTCGGCCGCTGACCCCACCACTCACCCCACCACCCCCCCACAGAGGGCTTCCACAACTGGATTACCAAAGCAATGGACATTGTTCCTCCAGTCAAAAGTTGTGCCATTAAAGGAGCTAAACCCTCGGGTTCATGGTTCTCAGATGAACTCATGGCTCTCAGACGCCTATGTCGCAGGCAAGAACAGTGGTGACGTGCGGATCCTTGCCTTTGGGAAAAAGTCAAGCAGAGATCCCTCCTGCGGAACTATAAACTCGCCATCTTCCAGGCCAAATCCCAGTATTTCACTGAAAAGATTGAGTCAGCTGATAATTCCTCCAGCATGCTCTTCAAAGTTATTAAAGAGATTGCTGAACAACCGGAAGCACTGCTTCTGAATCCCACCGAAGACTTCTGTGACAACATAGCACTCTACTTCCAGGAGAAAGTCCTGAAAATCTTTCACGAGTTCTCCCCTTCCGAGGAAGCTGACCTTGCTGCAGAGGCAGCAGATGAGGAAAACGCGACTCTTCCTAAGGGAAAGACCAACCAGGTCCCTGGGATTCTTGCTCTGGTATCTTTTCCTCCTATGCTTGCTCTGGCACCTGTTCCTCCTATTACAGTCCCTCACACAAAGGAACTCTTACTTGGCATTAAATCTGGAGCTCCCACGGATTCCTGCATGTTGTCCACACTCAGGCTTGTTCCTGACCCTATAGCCGATTTCCTGTGCAAAGTCTTTAATAAAATTCTTTGGTCTGGGCAATATCTGATCATCTGGAAGGAAGCCATTGTCTCACCACTCCTCAAGAAGCCCAATGCCAATCCTTCAGAGCTGAAGAACTTTTGGCCTATCTCCCTCCTCCCTGCCCCTGCCAAGAGACTGGAAAAATGTATCAACGTCGAGCTTATGAAACATATTGAAGTTCAAGACGTCCTTGATAGCTCACAGAACGGTTTTCGGGCAGGTCTTAGCACATAATCCGCCTTGATAGCAGCCTCGGATTGTATCCGCATGCAGGTCGACCAAGGCGGATCTGCGGTGCTGATTCTGCTCGACCTCTCGGCTGCGTTCGATACCATCTCCCCAGTTTGCATGCTTCAGGGATTGCGGGAAGCAGGAGTCACCGGGAGGGCCCTGCAGTTTCTTCACTCATTCATTCACGGCAGAACCAATGTCGTCAGTTATGGCGGGTTCAAAACCAAGGCCTTTGGCCTTCCGTGTGGGGTTCCCATAGGCTCTTCGCTCAGCCCCACTCTTTTTAATCTTTATTTTACCCCCCCTGGCTTCATTGGTAAGATCATTCGGCTTTAAAGTACTCTCATATGCGGGTGACAAGCAAATCGCAATTTTCATCTCCAATGATCTGCAGTTGGTTGCCCAAAAGTTCAATCATTGTATGTCCAGCATAATATGCTGGATGAGGGACAACTCTCTTAAAATTTATATGGAAAAAACTGAGGTTATGGTCTTTGGCCCTCAAACCTCTATTTGGTCTGCCGCCTCTTTGATGAGGGCCTGTCTTTTGACGCTGAGGTGAACCGCACAGTTAGTACCTGCTTCTACATTCTTAAAATTTTGAAGAAAGTGTTTCAGTACATCCCTTTGGAGCTACATCGGGCCACCATCATTGTACTATTTACCTCCCGGTTAGACTACTGCAATGCATTGTACCTTATTGCCAGTTTAGGTTCTCTGAACAAGCTCCAGGTGGTGCAAAACGCTGCGGCAAGGCTTATTCATAACATCCTGAAACACCAGTCCGCCAGGGAAGGAATCCGTGCCTTGCACTGGCTTCCTATCAGGAAGCGCATCTCCTTCAAGCCTCTGAACTTGGTGTACAATCCTATGCATAGCAAAGGCTCACCACACCTTAAAACCTTGTTCCAATGGTACACTCCAAGATGAGCCTTGAGATCCTCCACTCATAAAAAAACTTGTTTCTAACAGATTCTGTAGGTCCAAATGGGGTGGCCGCTCATTCTCAGTGGCGGCCGCTAAACTCTGGAACTCTCTGCCCCCTTCTATACCACCACGGCTGACTCACTGGAGGTCTTGAGGAAGCTTCTGAAGACCTGGTTGTTTGGCTCTTAGCTGGCTGTTGCTGGCCTCTATTATGCTCGCCCAGCGCCTTGACAGCTTTTGGTTTTAGTGCTCTCTATAAATACTATCCTATCCTATCCTAAAAGTCATATTTTGTTAGATAAATATTCTTTATTTTTCCAAACTGTTGTGGTGTCCCTTTGTAGTGTTTTCAATGGGTTACTATGTGTTATGTACAAATACTTTACAAATTGCTTCAGAGATATGCCTGATTGCTCGTGCCAAGCTACCAAGCTACCAAGGGGATGAGCAGCTGTTATCTTGGGTCCAAACCACCCCCCACACCCTTACGGCCCACCGGGAAAATGCCTGGTGCCTGCTACGGCCAGTTCAGCCCTGGGCTGCTTTATGGTCTGCTGGGATGGTTTTTACTGTTGATTTACCTGATGTTATCACAAAAATCACCTTCAGCAATCACAAACGCATGCAGTCTTCCCATACTTAAAAAAAACCTATACATCAAGTGTCTACAATTCTGAAACTACCTCGCTTTCCAAACATAGTCCACGTTTTTAGTTATCTGATTCACTAAAGGAGGCCACTTTTATTTTGGTGCCCGAGCCTATTTTGTATACCAGTCCAACCCTGCTCTGGGATCCCACATCATCTCCTTGTGTTTGCTTTGTTCGCTCTAAGTTGGCATGGATTGCCCAGATGTGGGTCCCTTACTCACTTTGCCACTGGATTCAAGCTAGCCTGGCTGATGAGGGATACTACCCTGAATCCAGTCCCAGGATGCTTGTTTCCGGTCTATGGAAGACCTGGCTTGGCAGTTCAGGCTGGACTGTTCCCATGAGGAACTGGGCCAAGACTGATTTGCATAAGGCTGGGTCTGAACTAGGGTGGCAAAGTGAGTTAAAGAACAATGATGGATTCAACCCAGTTCTGTGACTGGGGGTGAATGTCCGAAAAGTTACAGCATTCCGTCCATCATCTCCTTGTGTTTGCTTTGTCCCACCTGTTGGACCTGGCCCTTTTTGCTGATTTATCCCCTGACTTTTTGCCTTTGCCTACAATTTTTATGACGCTGTTTTTGTTGGCTTTAGGACTCTGGGCACTTATAAGTGCTAAACTAAACATGCTCTCTGTGTATATTTTAATTCTGATTGGTTCTCAATGATTGGCATGTTGGATTCACTGATAAGTCCCAAGTAAAGTCCACTGTGTGTGCCCAGGGCCTATAAATCAAATGCTACTAGTGGACCTGCAGCACTAATTGTTCCACCAAATGAGTAGCCCTGTACTTGTCTCAGACCTGCCATTGCAGTGTCTGTGAGTCCAGTTTTACCATTTCAACCTGGCAGTGCACCCACTTTCCAGGCCCTAACCTTCCCTTTTACTACATGTAAATCACCCTAAGGGAGGCCGAAGGTACCCCTCCACCTCCCCCCCCCCCCAGGCAGGGTGCAGTTTATGTGAAAGGTAGGCATGTACAGGTGTGTTTACATCTCTTGATAGTGAAATACTGTCAATTTCTTTTTTCGCTATTGCAAGTACTAGCTCTCCCATAGGCTATCATTGGAGCTACCTTGTAACATTTTAGAAGTGTAACTTTCAATTGGGATCAGCTAGAGATTTGGAGTTTGGGGTCTGAGCTTCACATCTTTTAGTGAAGGTGGTTTTTAATTTGTGTGTTTGAAAAGACCACTTTTAGAAAGTGGGTATTTTAATGTTTAAGCATCTTGTGCCTATGCCTGTGGAATCAACTTCTGTTTTAAACTGACAGGGGCCTGTGCATTCACTCTAGAGAGTCAAACAAAGGGAGTTGAGGTGTGCCCTGCATGTCCTGATGGCCCATCACCAGGCTGATGGGCCTTCCTGAGCTAGAGTGGTGGGAGGAGCTGTCACCTGCACCTGAATAGGGCTGTGCCTGGCCTTCCACAATGCTATCTCCACCCCAATAGACTGTGTCTGGAGCCACGACCAGGCAGGACAATAACTTGTCCACTAGAAAGACTATCCTTTGAAGAATGCCCTCTTCAAATGCCAAAAGGGATATTAGTTTTGGACATAAAAATCCAAGACTTTTCTAATGTTTCATGATAAAGAGGAACTTCTGCCAAGGAGAAGAGCTGTGAGGAAGAGTACTACCCTTTTGTTGTGTGTTGCTTTGCTGAGTTGGCCTGTTGTTGCTGCTTCTGCTTTGGAGAGGAAAAGGACTTGACCTTTGATGTGTAGCCTGCTTGTGATGTTTCTCCAAGGGCTTGTTTGTGCTTGCCTCCTGTCAAGAAGTCTTAGGGCCAGCAAAGACTTCACCTGCAGCATCCCTGGACTCCACAGCTGGAAGTTCCGACCTGTGAAGTGGTGCAAATTCCAGTTCTGGGCCCTTGGAGGTTGATCCTGCTGCAAAGTTCTACTTGAAACTATCGACATTGACGCTTCCCCCTTCAGGCGCCTGATTTTCTGATGCAGCACCATTGTGCGGGAGAAATTTCCACACACTGGCACTGTGCGGCTGAATAAATCAACGCAGCATCTAAGTGGCCGAAGAAATTGCTGCAGCCCGAGTTCTGCGCACCGTGTCTCTGAAGTCCGAGACCACCACACTGACTCAAACCCTGACCCTGCTCTGTGGATGAAAGAATTGATGAATCATGGGACTGTGGCTGAAGAAATTGACGCAGCGTCTGTTTGCCACAAACGCATCGACCTTAAGTGCATCTGGATTTCCACGCATTGCACCTGTGCACCAAGTTTTTCCGCTGCATCAATCGCAGACCAGAACCGTCTTGGATTTTGATGCTTCACTTCCCCCTACAGTCCAGATGTCATGCAACCCTTCTCCAGAACTGATGCATCGCCTCCCTGTGGACTCAGTAACCAGCGCATTGTTATGTTTGCTGACTCTTCCCTCCCCTGCAGCTGTTTCGACTTGTGAATTTTGATGCATCTGAGGTACTTTGTGTAAAACCACTGCATCCATAGAGTTCTATTGAGATAATTGCTTGAAGCATGCACTTGAAGAAGTAAGACGCGCTTCATTCCTTTCTGCCAGCCGTACACACACAAAGCTTTTATTAAAAGCCTGGTTTTAATTATTTTAATAACTTTTTAACATTTTGATAATTTGATTACTCGGCCCTCTACTGCAGTTCTTAACTTTTTTTACCTTTGGGAGTGTTCCGGTGAGCCTTCTCTGCCTCTCCTTAGTCTTCTCTCTCCGACTCTTTGGTCTGCCGCGGGGCTCTCTGTTTGAGCGGAAAGAGTTATTTTCTTCCTCTTATCTGGTTTTCTGAGCCGGCCACCATTACTGTGGTTGGCGGTCTAGCTCGTTTTTCCTTTTCCAATCTGCACTTCCTGTTCCCGTCACGGGGGGCGCATCTACCTTATGCATCCCTGAGCGGGCAATTTTAATTTCCATATTGAATGCAATCAGGACACTGACTCTGTTCACCTTCTGGACCTTATGACCTCCATGGGATTTGAACAACATGTTCACTCCCCCACCCATTGGGCTGGCTATACTCTGGACGACATCTTTGCCAACTATAGCAGTCTTAAGATTAAGGCAGTTCAGCCTCTCAGCCGGGCTGACCACTGGGTGGTTGAGTTTGCTGTTACTTTCCCTCTCCCTACTAAAACCATCACATGTTTACCCCCTAAAAACATAAAATGTAGAAGATTGAAAAAGGTCATGGCCATGGACTGGACGGCTGTCTTGGTCTCAGCCTCGGCCGGTGACCCCACCACTCACCCCCCACGGCAGAGGGCTTCCGCAACTGGATTACCAAAGCACTGGACATTGTTGCTCCAGTCAAAAGTTGTGCCATTAAAAGAGCTAAACCCTCAGGTCTATGGTTCTCAGAAGAACTCATGGCTCTCAGACGCCTATGTCACAGGCAAGAACAGAGGTGGCTTGCGGATCCTTGCCTTTGGGAAAAAGTCAAGCAGAGATCCCTCCTGCGGAACTATACACTCGCCATCTTCCAGGCTAAATCCCAGTATTTCACTGACAAGATTGAGTCAGCTGATAATTCCTCCAGCATGCTCTTCAAAGGGATTGCTGAACCACCGGGACCACAGCTCCTGAATCCCACCTAAGACTTCTGTGACAACATAGCACTCTACTTCCAGGGGAAAGTCCTGAAAATCTTTCACGAGTTCTCCCCTTCCGAGGAAGCTGACCTTGCTGTCGAGGCAGCTGATGGGGAAAACGCGACTCTTCCTCAGGGAAAGCCCAACCAGGCCCCTGGGATGCTTGCTCTGGTATCTTTTCCTCCTATGCTTGCTCTGGCATCTTTTCCTCCTATTACAGTGTCACACACAAAGGAACTCTTACTTGGCCTTAAATCTGGAGCTCCCACGGATCCCTGCATGTTGTCCACACTCAGACTTGTTCCTGACCCTATAGCCAATTTCCTGTGCAAAGCCTTTAATAACATTCTTTTGTCTAGGCAATATCCGATCATCTGGAAGGAAGCCATTGTCTCACCACTCCTTAAGAAGCCCAATGGCAATCCTTCAGCGCTGATGAATTTTCGGCCTATCTCCCTCCTCCCTGCCCCTGCCAAGATACTGGAAAAATGTATCAACGTCGAGCTTATGAAACATATTGAAGCTCAAGACGTCCTTGATAGCTGCCAGAACGGTTTTCGAGCAGGTCATAGCACAGAATCCGCCTTGGTAGCAGCCTCGTAATGTATCCGCATGCAGGTCGACCAAGGCCGATCTGCGGTGCTGACTCTGCTCAACCTCTCAGCTGCGTTCGATACCATCTCCCCAGTTTGCATGCTTCAGGGACGGGAAGCAGGTGTCACCGGGAGGGCCCTGCAGCTTCTTCACTATTTCATGCACGGCAGAACCAATGTCGTCAGTTATGGCGGGTTCAAAACCAAGACCTTTGGCCTTCCGTGTGGGGTCCCCCAGAGCTCTTCGATCAGCCCCACTCTTTTTAGTCTTTATTTGACCCCCCCCCTGGCTTCATTGGTAAGATCATTCGTCTTTTAGGTACTCTCATATGCAGATGACACTCAAATCATAATTTCCATCTCCAATGCTCTGCAGCCGGTTGCCCAAAAGTTCAATCATTGTATGTCCAGCATAATATGCTGGATGAAGGACAACTCTCTTAAAATCAATATGGAAAAAACCGAGGGTCTGGTCTTTGGCCCTCAAACCTGTATTTGGTCTGCCACCTGGTGGCCCGCAAACTGTGGTCCCCTTCCTGTTCCGGTTAAAATGGCTAAAAATCTGGGAGCCCTCTTTGATGAGGGCCTGTCTTTTGACGCCCAGGTGAACCGCACAGTTAGTACCTGCTCCTGCATTCTTAAAATCTTGAAGAAAGTGTTGCAGTACATCCCTTCGGAGCTACATCGGCCCACCATCATTGCACTAGTTACCTCCCGGTTAGACTACTGCAATGCATTGTACCTTAATGCCAGCGTAGGTTCTCTGAACAAGTTCCAGGTGGTGCAAAATGCTGCTGCAAGGCTTATTCATAGCATCCTGAAACACCAGTCCACCAGGGAAGGAATCCGTGCCTTGCACTGGCTTCCTATCAAGAAGCGCATCTCCTTCAAGCCTCTGAACTTGGTGTACAATCCTATGCATAGCAAAGGCTCACCACACCTTAAAACTTTCTTCTAATGGTACACTCCAGGAAGAGCCTTGAGATCCTCCACTCATAAAAAAACTTGCTTCTGCCAGATTCCGTAGGTCAAAATGGGGTGGCCGCTCATTCTCAGTGGCGTCCACTCAACTCTGGAACTCTCTGCCCCCTTCTATCACCACGGCTGACTCACTCCAGGTCTTCAGCAAGCTTCTGAAGACCTGGCTATTTGCCTCTTAATTGGCTGTTGCTGACCTCTATTCCACTCGCCCAGCGCCTTGACAGCTTTTGGTTTTAGTGCACTCTATAAATACTATCCTATCTTATCCTAAAAGTCATATTTTGTTAGATAAAGATTACTTATTTTTTCAAACTGTTGTGGTGTCCCTTTGTAGTGTTTTCAATGGGTTACTATTCGTTATGTACATAAACTTTACACATTGCCTCTTAGATAGACCTGACTGCTCGTACCAAGCTAACAAGGGGGTGAGCTGGTGTTATCTTGGGTGTGTATTCCCATTATCCTTACTAGAAGGTAGGGTCCCTACTTCAACAGGGTGTATACCACTGCCATCTAGAGACTCCCATTTCTAACACTACACACCCATCTGTCAGTAGCTTCATTGATCTTTCTTATCACACCCATCCTGGAATTTTCCTGCAGACTGCAATGCCAGCCCTTCTGGATAAAATCCACCTCCTCACATCTGAGACATTGCTCTGCATGTAATATGAAATAATGTTCTGTGGGGTGTCTCAAATATGAAATTTACTCAAGACTCCACTAACATGGATTCTTGTCAATCCTCTTTATGGTATCCCTGCTGTGTGGAGTGTAAGTGAATGGTACCACTAGAAACATCTTCTCTAATAATATTTGAAGAACACATGCAGTTGGGACTTCCTCATTCCACCAAAGGGCTTTTGGACAACTCCCATCATGTCTCTCAAATTGCAGACTTCAGTAATCTCCCTGTCATCTACCCCCTAGGTCAGGCTATTGATCTTGCCACCCACTTTAATTGGGTTGTCAAGTAGTTCAGTTCATAGTCTGGGAGCCCTAGTCCCCCTTCTGTTGTCAGTAGACAGAGTTTAGTTGGTGCTACTCTATGTGTACCCAACCTCCATACTGACTTCTGGGTTCAGTGGACTTCCATCTTTGATAGGGTTATCCTTCCTGCAACAGACATTGACAGTGTCTTCCAGAATGTAATTCAATCTCTCATTGCTGCCAGTGAGAGCCTTATGTTCAAATCAAGGATGCCCAATTGAATGACTTATGTTCCCAAATAGACGTTTATGGTAGTCTCCCATCTCAATCGTTGGAAGGACTCTGGCAGTGTTTCCTTATCTAAGCGAAGGTGGAGCTGGAATACACTGGACATAGTCTAGTTCACGCTGAGACCAGGTAGCTTACCAACTCCCCCAGTGCCCAAATTGCTTGATCAGCTTCATTGTATGCATCATTTAAGGAGAGTGGCATATCATAGGCATACAGCAATAGGTGATGGGTTATGCTGCCTATTGTTATACTCTTGGTATGCTTTCCTTACTGCAGCATGCCAGCTAAAGATTCCACCAATATCTCAAAAAGGAGGAGGCAGTGGGCATCCCTGTGGAGTCCTTTTGCCTATTTTGCAGGTTCAAAAGATAACCTGCCCCATGTGGAATCTTGACATTGTGTTTGTCGACGTTATAGATGGGCCCATTTACCCCTCCCTCAGGTCAAAGATAAATGTGCAATTCAGATATTAGATGCTTTTTTGATGTCTATTGATATCACTACTGCCCACTGTCTACTGGAAGCACCCTGTCCAACAATAGTTGAGGACGCCTAGCAGTTGGAACTGTCTTGTTCCACCCATGAGCTTGAGAAATACTCACATCATGTTTCTTATATGTGGGACTTCAATACTCTTCCTGTCACTTGCCCCACAGTTTAGGCTTTCCATCTTGCCTCCCACTTCAGTCCAGTAATAAAGTAGTACAGCTTGTAGTCTGGGACCCCTGATCCCCCTTCTGTTGGCAGTAGTTGGAGTTTAGTCTGTGCTACTTTATGTCTCCACAAGTTCTACACAAGCTCTTGAAGTGCAGCTTGCTTTCCTCTGAGGTCAAAGATAAACCAGCAGTTCAGATGTTAAATTCTTTATTGATGGCTATGGACATCACGATTACCAATGTAGGCAGGCAGGTTCTGCTAGTCTCCATAGAATTTGAATCAAATGCCTAACATTTAAATAAGCAATACGTCCCAGTATGAATTCCTTGGTTCAAATGGACTATAAGTGACATTAACTGGTTGAGTCTATTGGCCAAAATGTTGCTCAGGCCCTTGTAATCAATATTGAACATCGATAGAGACATTTAGGAGGCCATTACAAAACATCTCTCCCAGGCTTCCTTGGTAGGGCAGGCAAGAAGTGCTCACAGAATACTGTGTTGCACATTTCAGTGAGTAAGGGATCTAGAAGATCAATGTGTGTGATGTAAAATACAACAGGTAATTCATTGTATCATGTGATTTTCCTCTGTTCATGCCTTCATATACTGATTTTACTCCCCCCGCTGAGAATTTGGTCTCCAGCACTTAAGGTACGTGAGGTGGAATCACTCCAACTCTGCTGTCGTTTGGTATTCATGTCGTTTTTATTGCTCCTTCTCTTACTTCTCACCTGTGTTATAGAGGACACCACAGTAGTCAGCAAACACCTGAGTTATTTCTACTTAGGAGTGTTCCAGGTTCCTGCTCCATATACATATAGTTGTGGCAGGACAGCTTCTTGTTTTATGATTTAAAAGTTATACCAAAAGTCACCCACCTTATCACAGTCATTGTGCAACTTGGTCTGGTAAGCCCGGTAGTCAATGCATCACAATTGCTCCAAGCAAATTTACCATTTGTTGCACCGGTTCTTCATGTAAGGAGGGGTCTCTTTGTCTATTTTTTCCTGGTTTCATTATTCTGTCTTCCTGCTTGTCTATGCCTTGGGAAAATGCTGGCCTCACTCCCACCACTGTTTTAATAGTCTCTACATATCACTACTTTCCTTACTTCTGCAGTTGTGTTGGATGAAGGATGCTGTGCCCCTATTGGTTTAAAAATAATTTGATATCTCATTTTGTACCGAGTTAAATATCAGCTCATTAGTGATGTCTCCTTCAGTTGCCATGTACGGGATCACCATCCTTGGGATTACCCCATTGTATGGTCACCAGTAGGGAATTCTGGGCAGAGTGCATCTTTGTTAGAAATGGGGTCTTTGATAAATGGGGCAAAAAACCCTTCTTAAGCAACAACCACGATCCTTGCCAGGTGAACCACAAAAGTTACAAAATTAACCTGTGATTAACCTTATGATAGCTTGGCGCAAAATCAAATAGCAGTCAGGCCTAATTTAAAGGCAATGTGTTAAGCTTTTAAACAGCACACAAACAGTAATAAAGTGAATACACAACGCAAACAATACACTATACCAAATTAATAAAAATAAAATTAGTAAACAAAATAAGACAAAAATGACAAATTCTCAATCAGTAGATTCGGAGGTATGCAATTTTAAAGGTGTAAGTAAAAATAGGACCAAGAAGCAGAAAGAGCAGACTGTGGGTATCTGATCCAGATAGGCGGTGACAAAGTCACAAGTTTAGGACGACTGCGATGGAGTGTGAGCTGGATACAGGGACCAGATTAGTCTCACCGACAAAGTTACTTTCTCGAAGTCAGAGTACAATGATCAAAACTTCAGGACTTCACACTAGCATGTCAACTGATGCCAGCCAAGGGTCTAGGACCCGGCGAGGCACCGCTTGGTTACTAAGATTTAAATTCAGCAGGGGCCAGCAGGGCTCAGGCAGGTCCAGTTGCAGGCCCAGACAGTTCCAGTTTGTAGTTCAGGTATGGCCAGCTGCAGCATCTCAGCTAGACAGTTGCCGAGAGCCCTCTGAAGCTTGTTATTTCCCAGTAGCTCAGAACAGCAGGTCAGCCAATTGGCAGTTGGAGTCACTCTGGTAGTCCTAGGTGCATGGAGATGGTCCTCTGTCCTTCAAGCAGCAAGTCAGACCTCAAGCAGCAGGGCAGTCCACTGAAGAACAAGGCAGACCTCAAGCAGCAGGGTGGTCCTCTGAAAGCAGCAGGGTGATCCTCTGAGAAACAAGGTAGGCTCAAGCAGTTGGGCTGTCCATGAGAAACAAGGCATGCCTCAAGCAGCATGGCAGTCTACTGAATACGATGAAGTTCTACTGTAGTCTTCCACAGGTCTTGGAGTATACTGAAGAATGGGTCTAAGGATCCTATTTTTATACCTGGTACCAGCTTTGAATTGGAATAACCGTCTGGGGCTACCCCCACAGATGGTTTCTGGAATTTTCATTCTCTTTGCTCAGACTCCAAAGGGTCTAGGGTCACAAAAGGCTTGTGTGAAATTATTTGTGAGTGTACTGGAACTGAAGGCAGGGAACAGCTCCGCCCACAAATCCTGACAGGATGGCGCTTCTGCCAACACCTAGCCCTCTTTTATATAGCTGTCTGGGAGGAATACACAAAGACCAACTGACAGGCTAATCACATTCATGTGACCAAGTGTACAGGCTTCAGGCACCAAATGATTAGGATAAGAAAATGCAAACTTTCTGAAAGTGGCATTTTCAGAATTGTGACTTAAAATGCTACTTTTCAATTAAAGAGGATTTGAAATTAGACCTTTTTAGTGGAATTTCAACCTGTTCACGAACAAAAGTTATTGCTTACTGAATGTAATAAGGTACCCAATGTTATCCTATGGTAGAGGTGGCCTTGTAGTAGTGGAAAATGAATTTAGGTGTTTTTTAATACCACAACATGTAAAACCTAAAAGTACATGTCCCGGGGGCGTGGCCAAGATGGCGGAGTGAGAGGACATGCCTTGCCTGTGCCCTGCTCCTACCGAGCCCATAGCATTATCATTGCACCCTACCCTCCATAATTCAGGCACCAAAGGACTGCTCCTGGGGTGAGGGTATCGGCGACTTGTAGGTGGGGAGTGTATCGGGAACCTGCCCCCCCACCTTTCTTCCAAACAGGGATTGGCTTCCGGGCCTGTGGTCGGAGGAGTGTGCGGCCATTATACTGTGTCGACGGTGTTGTGGGTGTTTGGTCGAGCGCTGCGTACTGGAGACAGTGGACTCACCGCCACCAAAGCACTCAGAGCAAACCAAGCCCTGACGGAGACGTCGCATCCTCCCGGCACTCTCACGCCAGTGCAGGGACTTGGAGGTGGGATCTGGCCGAGGTTAGTTCGTCCGGACCGTGAGGCTGATTCCTCGACTGTGAACCATGCAACCAAGCGGGTGCAGGATTTAGGCCCCGGGCCTCCGGGGCGCTCGCTGCCCCCCCCCCTCATCTCACGGCGTTGCAGAAGGAGAAAGGCCAAAGATCGGGCAGAGGATTAAACCAGCCCGTTTGTCTGCGCCCGCGGAGCCTAGTGCAGATTTCGTGCCGCAGGGCTCAAGCGGCCTTTGGCGCCTGCCTGCCACCTCTTGAGCAATCTTCAGCACAGGTCTGGGCATCGACAGCACAAGGTGAGGAGCTGGTGGGTGAGGAATCGACGCTCTGGTGGATCTGGCACTGAGGCAGCAGGCAGGCCCCGGTGGGATCGTTTGTGGCCTGAGATCGGGTCTGACAGCCTACTGGGGAGCTTCGCTAACCAATTGGAGCAAGCATTGTCTCATGCTGGACCTCAGTACACCACCTCTTGCTCGTGGGGGGAGAACTGCGTAGCCTCTCAAAGTCTGGGAGCTGGTGTTGTGTGGGTGCAGTGACCGGGGTCTTGACTTAAAGCATTGAATGAGACAGAATCCACAGACTTCCCCCGGGGTCCGAACGTTGAATGCGCCACCAGAGCAATAGACTGTGCGAGCACTGTCCAACACAATGACCCTCGATCCACATGGGCCTAGCCTAAGGCACTGTAGTGCGGAAGAGGTCTTGCCAGCAGGATTGTCTGAAGCGCAACCTTCTCCCCTTGGCTATTTGCTGCCCTGGTGCTGACCGATGCCCAAATTAAAGTGGAGAGAGGTCTTGCACTGGGCAGCCTGCCATCTTGTCATAGCCTGAGACGCACCTAGCCTAGGGAACACTCAGCACAAGATGACGCTAGCGAAAGAGAGTTTTACGGCCTGCCTTGCAGCTGGAAGGGCACTCCTCCTGGTGACTATTTTCTTCTCATCGCCCCTGTTGTCCCCCTCCTATCTGGTTTCCAGCTACGAAAATAGGCAACGGCCAAAGCTAAAAAGGAGCGCTCTGTATGGGATTTACTTTTGAAGACCACTGTGGAACTTCAGGGCGACAAGCCACCCTCAGGAGATCTGAGACTGGCAGGCGCTGGAGAAGGAATGGACGGGGAGTTGACCCGCGAATGTTTGGAGGCACAGTTTGCGTCGCTTCAAGAAGAAATATGAGCTGTAAATACGGATCTGCAGGCTGATTTGAGAGAGGTGCGCCGAGATGTTGATGCTGTCGGCGAGAGAGTGGCAGCCCAAGAGGAAGGCGCAGAGATGAAGAATTTGCTGCACTTCAGCAAGAGGTCTTTCGATTACAAGACCAGCACATTGATATTCAGGCTCATGCTGAAGATCTGATAAACAGGTCGAGGCAGAACAATATCAACATCCGTGTGGTCCCCACAGGCGCAGAAGGAACGGATTTGGAGGGATACGTGCAAGCTCTGTTTAGCTCTGTCCTGGGCACCACAGCGGAGTGTGTAGTGAAAGTAGCTTGATGCCACCAAGTGGGTCCTCCCCATCGGCCCAACCGTCCACCAGTGGATATTTTGGTGTGTGTGCATGACTTCAAAATGAAGGAAGCCATACTTAAAGCAGCTCGATCCGCATAGTCAATGCAGTTTAGAGATCATGCTCCGCAGCTCTTCCAGGATCTCACAGCAAGCACCCTGGAGAAGAGGGGACTTTCGGCCTGTAACCAACCATCTGCGTTCATCTTGAATCGCCTCCTCTTGAGGCCACTCATATTTCGACATGAAGGCAAAACTCACCAGCTCCGATCCTTGGAGGAAACATATATCTGGCCAGGACCGACGAGGCCCGAAAGCTGGATCAAGACTTGAGCATCTCCACCCTGATCCAGACACAATTGTTAAAGAAACGGCAGAGGTGCTTCACTCCCTCTCTTGCACAGGAGAAGAAGACGCTGACCCCACCAGTGAAGGTATCTCTAGGACGGTGGGGAGGTTTAGGTTGTTGGGTCCGGTGGGGAGGGAAGGTGGCAGATTTCTGCATAGCTAAATGTCTCTTGCCATCCTGGCTGCCCCCTATATACTGGACTCCTTTTGGTGATGGACCATGACTATTTTCTACTTGTTAACATTTTTTTCTGTTTTGCTGTAATGTTGGAGTTTATAAAGAGTTGTTTGGGGACCCCCTTCTATGAGCAAACCTGCCTATTTCCCCCATTTACACACTTCTCTGGTAGATGGTATATCATATCACATATTTCTTGCACTACATCTGAGATCAGAATGACACAGGCCCGGTTCACTAAGAATTTCTCCTGCCTATATGAATATGGAGACTAAGATAATTAGCCATAACGTTCGAGGCCTCAATAATCCTATTAAAGAAGGGCAGTGCTCTCTCTGCCGGAGCACTCACTGGGCAATATATGCATGCTTCAGGAGACACATTTACTCTCAAAGGGGTGCAGATGGGCACGTCCCACTTTACGGTGGCCTCCATTTATGCCCCTAACAAGCAGCAAGAGCCTTTTTTGTTGGTTAGTAGCATTGCAGACACTTTTCAGGCGAACCCTCGCGAGGAAGCCTTACTACTGGCATTGGATGCAGAAAAAGCATTTGATAAGGTCCACTGGCCCTTCTTATTTGCAACCCTTGAACGGTTTGAGTTGAGCATGCAGTTTTGAAGCTGAATTGTGAGCATCTATAGCTTTCCCAGTGCTGCGGTTAGAGTGAATAGGGCCAGATCTAGCGATTTCCCCATTGGTCAAGGCACAAGGCAGGGTTGCCCTCTTTCACCACTCCTCTGTGCCCTTTATATGGAACCCTTTGTGCAAAAACTACAAAACAACTCCAGCTCTAAGGGCATCCCCTTTGGGGCAGATCAACATTTGGTCAGCTTCTCTGCAGATGATGTCATCTTTTTTATCACCCACCATGTGACCTCCCTTACAGCTATTGTTGCAGAACTCCAAGAGTTTGGGGCAACTTCAGGCTTTCAGGTCAACATGCAAAAGTCACAATTTTAAACCTCACCTCTTCTCCGCACATGGAAAGCACGTTGCGCACCCAGTTCGATATAACTTGGGTTACGGAGGACGTCCCATATCTAGGTTTGGTTCTCAGTAGAAGTCTGTCACAGACCTCAGAAGCCAACTATTCTAAGCTTCTCACTCTCATCTGCAAGGATTTAACTCACTGGCAAAGGCTTCCACTGTCGTGGCTTGGTAGACTTGCCGCAGTAAAAATGAACGTCCTTCCCAGAGCCTTGTATATCTTCCAGACTGTGCTTCTGCTCCCACCCCCAGACTTGCTTAATACACTCCAAAGGGCGATCGAGCGTTTCATCTGGGGAATGCGAAACCCAGGCGACAGAAACAATTTCTGCAGCGCACAAAGCAAGAAGGCGGCCACCCATTATCCAACGTGTCACACAGCTACCAGGCTGCGCAATTGAGGTATATGGTGGAATGGAACCACCCTCTTATGGAGAAACATTGGGTCTTCATGGACCGAACAGTAGCGGGGACTCACATTTGGAGGGAGATGTGGCTTCCTCGGTCCTCTAGAGCATGGGGACTTTAGTCTTCCCCTGTTACTTGCCTGATGTTCAATGTCTGAGATAATCTCAGGGGGTTTCACTACGTTTCCCTCTCCTTTAGCCCCCATATCCTCAAATCTGGACTTTCCCCCGGGCATGGCTATCGGCACCAATAAGCGGTGGATGAAGGTTGGGTGTAAGTATTTGGGTTGCCTCTTTGATCACAATAACCCTATACATTCGATCAAATTAAGGAGGACTATAACTTGTTGGATTCAGATTGATTTACCCATGCGCAAATGTTTCATTGGGTGTTTAGTGCGGACACGTGACCTAATGCAGGTAGGCCACTGCTTGCATTTGAAAAATGGCTGTTACTCAAGAAAGACGATAAAAACATCATTTCGGAGATCTATTTACACTTGACAGATCCCCGGGGCAGAAACAGTGGGAGAAGGAAGTGGGCTGAACACTGTCAGATAAAGAATGATGCGATATTTTTTATAGGACACACCACACTGTACATACCTCAGGGCATATGGAAACCATTTATAAAATCATTTCCTATTGGTACTACACTCCCTCCCAGATACAGAAATGGAATCCTCAGTGTGACGGTATGTGTTGGTGGGGTTGTGGCAACCCTGGCACATTATTCCACCTCTTATGGCATTACCCGAAGCTCTCTATGTACTAGGAACAGGTCCTGGATGATATAGACCAGGCCTTTGACACTGCCATCCCCAGATTTCCTGCATATACACTTTTTAGGACTACCCAACGCTCAGACGTTCCCGCTCTACTCCATTAAGGGTAGGCAGATTGCCCTAGCACTCAATGCTGCCCACCAAGTTTTACTGTCCAATTGAAATACTGATAGAATCCCTGACTGCCAACAATGGCTTCAACAGCTCTGGACCCTGCTCGGGATGGAGCGCTTGTCGATGGAAACCCTTTCAGGCAAGTCAGACTGCACTAAGATCTGGGCTCCCTTTATCTCCATCCTTTCCTATGAGTTTCGGGAATTGACATGCCTGAAATATTTACGCATCTTGAGGTTGATTCCGGATGACCAGGGGGTAGAGGAAGCTTCAAGCGGTACTTATTTTTTACTTGTTTTCTGATTCGTTCCTTGATTGCAATAATTCCCGGTTCTCTGGCTCACTCAGTCAGGGTTGGGGCGTTTAGGACATGTGGTTCCTTTTCTTTGTTTTTACTTTAGGGACATCTTCTTCTATTGTTTGGGGATTTGAAACTGGTAATTTGGTCATCTTAGCAGCTCTACATCTGAGATGGCATTTACATGCTGTCCAATTGCGTTGTCACTCAGTTTGCTTTTTATTTGACATGTATTAGCACATAAAACTAGCCTTTTGTACTTCTTATGAGATGCGGCCGGCCCATGATGGGTTGTTGGCGACATGCTGTGTACCCCCTATTCTTTATTAGGCACTTATTGAATGTTCTGTATGCTGGTCTTAATGGAACTGTCAACGCAGCCAGCCCATTAGGGTTGTAGGTGGCATGCTGTTTATTGATTGCGCGCTTCCAATTTAAAAAAAAACGTTTCCTAAAAGGGTATGTCCAACTTTTTAAATATGATGCACCCTGCCCTATGGGCTGTTTGCGGCCTACCTTAGGGGTGACATGTTATAAAAGGAGTTTTAGCCCTAGTAAGATGTTTATTTAGCCAGGTCAAATTTGCAGTTTAAAACTGAACACCGACTGCAATGGCACTCCTGTGATTTGTTTTAAAGGCTACTTAAGTGGGTTGCACAATACATTCTGCAGGCCCACTAGTAGCATTTGATTTGCAGGCCATGGGTACATTTTACACCCCTATATTAGGGACTTATAGGTAAATTAAAGGTGCCAATTGGGTGTAAGCCAATTTTACCATGTGTTAAGGAGTAAGCACAAGCACTTTAGCACTGTTGGCAGTTGTAAGGTGCACAGAGAACAAATGCTAACAAAAATATAATTCAGAAAATAGGAGAAGTGAAGGCAAAAAGTGTGGGGGTGACCCTGGGGAGAGGGCTATATCCAACGTGGCCTGCCTTCAGCCTAAATCCTGTGGAGACTAATTAAAACTTTGATGGGCTACCCTGATTATGCAATATAACATGGACAATGGCCCTCTGCTGCAGAGGCCCTTGTCCATTCTATGCCTTTCGGAACCTAGCTGGATCCCTCTGTCAGCACTCTCATGTACCACCCATGGGGAACCCTTCTCCTCACCTGTGGACTCCATCTCTGAAGCTCTTAACCTTAATTTGCTCACAGATACATCCCTGTAGGAAGACAGTGCCGTATGGGCAGAAAGGTGATGTTGCCCATTCCACCCCTTGTATCAGACTTCTATCCCCAACTCAAGGAAAACGATGTCCATGAGGACAGTAGCCAGCAGAGGACACTGACAGCTGTCAGTGCCAAGAGCCAGGCCCCAGGTCATCCACTCCAGGTAAGGGCCTTACGCAGGCCTCACTTCCAGCCTTCGGTCTGGCAAGTAGTTCCCTAACTGCTCTTGAGGGGTCTCTGGCCTGTAAGGTTTCTCAGAGTTGGGGTGCAAGAGGCCTGGCTGTTAGGCACCCTATTGCCACTCTCCCTCCCACCAATCCTGAGACTGGCCTGTCAGCCCAGGGTCTGTATCCTGTGGCTGAACAGGTGCCTGCAAGTCAGGACTTCCAGGGGAGAACCTTTCTGCCCACAGTCCTCTGACTGGGCCTCTGTACCCTCTGTTTTGGAGTAGTTGCATTAGAATACTGATCTTTCAGGGCATCCTGGTTGTCAACTGCTCCCAGCTTTTCAAACACCAATGACTACTCATTTCCCAGAATGCAGTCAATGGGCATCTGTGGAGGGCTTACCATAATCCTCCTTTAGGTCACCTCCCCACCCTATCCGGGGATAACGGATCCATGGGTTAGAAAAAGTCCTGCTACTGTGCCTGTGGTACCGCTAAACACCTGAATGGTGTACTGCTCTAGGAAAACCAGCCTTTCCACTACCATAGTCTGACTGACATCGGTGGCTTTCAGCACAGTGACAGGGATGCCATTTATTGTGACCTGGTGGAAGTGATGACTTATATATTTCCTAAGGGATCACAAGTTTACCTACTGAGTCTACCTCCTAACTAAAGGAGACTAGGGTGTGTTCTTCCACCTGCCTCTGGGCACTATTTAACTAAAAGACCAAATTGGCAACCCTCCTAGAGATCCCACCAGTGTGTGGGTTCTTAGGACAGAGTCCCCCTGCATGAGTCCTAACTCAGTACAGTCAAAGCACCTAGGCTGGAAATGGGGCACCCTGGGCCACCGCCCACCACAACTTACTCCCTACCCTTTCCCACCACCTTATTTTGGAACTTGTCTGTATCATCTCTGACCTTCCCCTGACTCTGCCGAGGGAACCTAAACCACCCTTCTTGGGGTCACTACTGAGTACCTTCTTAGACACTTTGGTAGTAATCCAGAGATCAGCCTCTATTACAAGCTCCCCAGGGTAAGTTAGCTTGTTGTAAACCAGGTGTTGGTGCAACTAAGTAGAATCAGTAATCTTGCTTTCCATCATCCAACCACGCAGTGCCTTAATTTAATGGTTGGCTGTTTAGCAGTTTCTGGCTGTCCCTGAACCTGATGTGAAACTTCTCAGGGTTCAGGCCAAACGTTGTAAGTAAAATGGCTTTCATGGGAGTGCACCTCATTTGATCCCCACCTCTAATGATAGAATGGTATCCCTCCCTATTGGAGGATATATTTCCACAGGCCACCAACATCTCAGGGGACAGGCCTTAGGGAGGACACACGTCTCCCTGGCTTGGCAGGTGACTATATTTTTGCCACCAAGTTGTCCTCCTTCTCCTTAGGCTGCTGCAGTTTAAGGACTGTGGCCAGGCCCTCCTCCTCCTCCACCTATTCCTCTAAGTCCACTTCCTCCTCCTCCATGTTGTCATCCACTGGCTCCTCTGGGGTTGACTGCTTCCATTTGACCTCCTCGTTGGCATGGAGGGCTACCTGGAGTTCCACCTTTGTGGCCCGTCTTCCCACATTCAGTCCCCTCTCTTTACAAAGTCTCTGCAGCTCAGCCTTTCTGAGGTTGTCCACCTTGATCAGCTCCATTGCGGCAAAAAGGAGGTGAGGTAAACTTACATTTGGAAAAAGAGAAAAATAGCCAAGTCCAAAACCTAAGGAAAACTTAAAAATCGGTCAGATCTGGTATCAAATTATTTCTCTGGGATTTTAGTGTTGCGCTAATCACTGTATGGTACTGCACAAACACCAGTACTGGATCCCACTACTGAGCACCAATGTAGGAACTTGGGTTACTGGTTGAGGGGGTTGAAACCACACTCATGCACCAACTACAATCTCTGTCAGGGTGAAACGAAAGCAAACCCCAAAGTAAACTGTGCTCAACCCTCTGTTAGCTTGGCATATAAACTGTCAGACTTATTTTAGAGGCAATGTGTAAAGTAACCCTGGGCACAGTACTACACTATACTCACAGAACATCCATAGTTTGCACTACGCAAAATATAGCACAGTGCAAAAACTGTGCTTAAACACATAGCGTAGCAGCAAAATCAACAACACCCACAAATGCTTTGTTACAGCAATTTTACATGCTAAAAAGCATATAACCAATTCACAAAAGTGAACTTTGAGATAAAAAATATTAGGCAATGAGAGAGGTGATGATTTTGGGGTGCCCCCTAACCTATGGGGAGGACCAAGCAGATTCCTTGAACACAAAGAGCATATCATGCTGGTGAACGATTCAGTGGTGGTCCCTTCCTCCTAGGACCACCCCAAGCACAGTTATTGGCAAAAATACAATCCCAACAAAAGGCCCTGCAAAGCATTATGGGACGAGATTAGCAGTGGGCAGTGAATATTATAGTTTCCAATATCAAATTAATTCTACAAAGAGCTGCAGTTCAACTAGTGTTTACTAGATGTCCCTCACGAGTTAAATGCAAAAGCATTGAAATTATTATTACATCAAGTTGCAGTTCCACTAGTCGTTACTAGATGTCCCTCATGAGTCAAATGCAAAAGCATTGAAACCCTTTCATGAAGCTTTTGCATTTGACTTGTGAGGGACATCTAGTAATGACTAGTGGAACGGCAGCTTGATGTAATAATAATTTCAATGCTTTTGCATTTGACTCATGAGGAACATCTAGTAACGACTAGTTGAACTGCAGCTCTTTGTAGAATTATTTTGATATTGGATACTATAATATTCACTGCCCACTGCTAATCTCGTCCCATAACGCTTTGCAGGGCCTTTGGTTGGGATTGTATTTTTGCCAATAACTGTGCTTGGGGTGGTCCTAAGAAGATGGGACCACCACCGAATCATTCAAGAAGATGTGCTTTTTGTTTTCAAGGCATCTGCTTGGTTCTCTCCCTAGGCTAGGGAGGATCTCAAAATCATCACCTCTCTCGCTGCTTGCTAATTTTTCATTTTCACTTTCGAGAAATGACTATATGCATTTTAGCATATAAAGACAGAGGTACTTATGTTATCATAACTTTCACTGTGCAAGATGCTGTTTGCAATTATTGCACAGAGCAGGCAAGCACACAGTGCCAACAGCTATGCACTATGTGTAGCTGAGCGCATAGCTGAGCGTAGTTCAAAGTGTACTGAGCGTAGTTCAAAGTGTACTGAGCGTAGCTACGCGTAGTGCTACTACGCAAACTACGCCCATGGTTAGTGTAAAGTATTTATGCAGCACTTCTAACAGTAATAATTTGAAAACACAGCAGAAAAATATCCCACACCAATTTAGAAAAATAGAATACAATTTAATAGATAACATGAGACCACAAATGACGAAAATCCAATCAGTAGAACTAGAGATATGCAATTTTAAAGGTATGAGTAAAAATAGGGCCATGAGGCAATAAGCGTGAATTGTAATTATCTGATCGCTTTAGACCGGGGCAAAGTCACAAGTTCAGGTTGATAGCGATGGAGTGCAGGTCGTGTACAGGGTCCAGGTTAGTCCTGCTAAAAAAGTTACAGTCTCAAAGTCCAGTGTGCAAAGTTCAAAACTTCAGAATGTCACACAAGGAGCTCAACTGATGCCAGACAAGGGTCCAATTCCTTGGGAGGCACCTCTTGGGGATCAGGAACTTACTCTTGCAGAGGCCATCAGGATTCAGACAGGTGCAGTGGCAGGACCAGGTAGGTCCATCTGCAGGTCCAGGCAGGGCCAGTTGCAGCAGCGCAGTTGCAGAGAGGACTCTAGAGCTTGTTGTGTTTCAGTAGATCAGAACAGGAGGTCAGTTAACTGACCCTTGGAGTCACTCTGGTAGTCCTGGGTTCAAGGAGATTGTCCTCTCTCCTTCATGCAGCAAGCCAGGCCTCAAGTAGCAGGGCAGTCCTCTGAAAAACAAGATAGGCCTCAAAGAGCGGGCAGTCCTCTGAGAAACAAGGTGGGCCTCAAGCAGTAGGGCAATCCTCTGGCTTACAAAGCAGTCCTTCTGTAGGTTTCCACATGTTCAGGAGTGTACTGGAGAGTGGGTCTGAAGGTTATACCTAGTTCCAGCTTTGAAGTGGAAGAAACTTCCGGAGTTGTTACACCACAGATGTCTATAGAATAATTGTTTTCTTCCCTGTCTAGGCCCCAAGGGGCATGGTGCCAAAAAGTATGAAGGGGCATATTGTCAAGAAACGGCGTTAATGGGCTTGATAATATGCCCTTGAGAATTCCCATAAAAGCCCATGTTCTGGTGTCAACATGGGCTTCTATTGGAATTCTCTGCGCCATATTATCAAGCCCATTATCGCCGCTTTAGCGGCAGTTTTCTGACGCTACAGCGGTCCAGGAAACAGCTCTACGACACACATCATGGTAGGATGGTTCCTCCTGCTAACACCTAACTGCCTTTGTGTCTCTGTCTAGGAAGAGTACACAAAGGCAAACTTCAACACTAATCACAGTCATGTGACTCAGGGTACAGGCTACAGACACTAAATGGCTAGCACAAGAAAATAGCAACATTCTAAAAGTGACATTTTCAGATTTATAACTTAAAATCTGACTTTACCTTGAAAAGGATTTCAAATTATAATTTGTTGAAGGGCAACCAGGATACTTCTACCTGATCCCAAACAAAAGTATCACAAATTTACATGTAATAAGGTAAATGCTGTCCTATAGGACAGGTAGACCTCACAGTATAAAAAATATAATTTGGGAGTTTTTCACTACCACGACATGTAAAACTTAAATGTACATGTCCAACTTTATAAATACAATGCACCCTGCCCTATGGGCAATTTATGGTCTACCTTAGGGGTGAACTATATGTATCATAAAGGGATTGTTAGGCCTTGCATGAGGTTTATTTTAATTAAGTTGAATTGGCAGGCTAACAGTGCACATAGGCTGCTATGGCAATTGTGACACAATGTTTAAAAGGCTACTTAAGTGGGTATTACTATACGTGCTGCAGGCCTACTAGTAGCATTTAATTTACACGCCCTGGGTACATGTTGTACCACTTAATAGGGACATTTACATGAATTCAATGTTGTAATTGGGTGTAAGCCAATTTTACAATGTTTAGAGGAGTGAACGTAAGCACTTTAGTACTGGTTAGCAATGGTAAGGTGCATAGAGACATAATGGCACCCCAAACGAAATTCAGAAAAAAGGAGAGGTGAAGATAAATGTTGTGGATGACTCAGCAGAGAGGGCCAGGTACAACAATCTTGCATAATTCTCCATCTGGAGCATGCTGCATGTAAGGTGCTGAGCAAACTAGTTTGTTGATTCTGATATTCAAATAATGGTACAAGGAGTGGGAGGCATATCCCCTGCTCCTGGGTTTTAGTGCCCTATGGATCTACCAATCCTCAGTAGGCCAGCCACTCTCCTATTGCACGTCCATCTTTATTATTGTCAAGTGGGGGAGTGAAGTGATCTGTCTAGTTCTACACCTGTGACAATGCTAAAGCCACCCTCTAACACCATGGGATAATGGATCCGTTTCACTAAAAGTTGTGATATCCCATTCAGGTATGTTGCTTGATCAAACTTAGGCATGTAAAATGTTCATCAGCAGCACATCGCGCTCATTCAGCATGCTCATAACTATGATGCATCACCCCTTCTTGTCATAATTGAGTACTGTACTTGAAGAATTTTCGATTATGATAATAAAGTGAGTGTAGGTTCATAAACCACTGGAAATTTGGGGGCATATCATCAAGGCCCAGCTATAAAATTATCGCCGCTTTATTGTCTGTTTTCGGGTGAAAAGCGGCGATAATTTTATCGCACTATCAGCAAAGGCATGCTAGTGCGTGTTCCCATGCCTCTGCACCCTTTTCCATAACGCCCAGCTTTGCATCTCTAATGATATGCAAAGTGGGCGTTCCTCACCAAAATAACATGGGAAATGTCGCTAACAGACATTTCTCCTGTCATCAATCTGCACGCTAACCTGCACAGCGATAAGAAAAGCAGCGCTAACCGCGGTTATCGCTCCTTTCCTTACGCCTGCTTTCCTTCTGACTTTGATGTAAGCCTATGTGAGGTGGATTGTGTGGATTAATCCACCATGCCCTATCAAGATATCGCCTATCGATGTGCGATTATCGCTGGATTTCCTGCTATAAATGCACTTTTTGCAACTATCGCTGGGTTACTTTTCGCATTGGAGATAAGCGTTGCTGATAGCACGCTATCTCTGCAATATAATCCAGCGATAGCCAGCGATAATTATCCTCGTGCTAAGCGCGCTTAGCGATAATTATCGCCGGCCGTTGCTGATATGCCCCCAAGTTCTGAATCCCAGACTGCATTACAGAGCAGGGCATTCTGTAGGTTCCTAGGGTAACTCCCTGCACCCAAAAAAGTTAATTATCATGCAGAGGATTATAAACATTCTGCAATGTAGTTGCATTAGCAGCTGTGCTGAAGAGCGATTGGATGGTGCCAAAGACATATCAGCTACCCTTTAATTTGTGGAAACCTGATGGAACCCCAGAACGATGGGTGTAGTTAGTGACTCTAGGAACCCTTAAGAGGGCCTACCAGCTCAAGCTCCAAGAGTGGATACAGATTTCCCAGGTGCAGAGCCAGGGTAGGCAGGCATGATCACTCCATGTGCACCTGTGCTGCAGTAAAATCATAAAACCTTGATTCTCTTTCTTTGATACAATGTCATACCTCTGTAGTTCTAAATATTTACCTTCCAACAGTCTTAACCAATTACAGTACCGGTGGAATTTCCAAAGAAATGACAGTCAAATAGGTACGCTTGAAACTTCTCCAGAGAACACATAATTGGGAAGCCCTCACATTCAATAGATGGCCATTGTTTTCTCCTAGGCATCAACCTTTGAAAATTAATGTTATTGGTTGCTCCTTATCTTTCTTATTCATGACACCCAGCTTACACTGCCTACTTCCATGATCAAATGCAACTGTTTGGATGCAGAACTCCTAACTGTAACCAGCAAAAGTCAATACAGGACCTGTATAGATAAACCCCTTTAAAAGCTTAAAGGCCTTCTAGTTATCAGGGGGGCCTGTTGACCACCCTTTGGTGATTTTTTGCACAGTGATTCTTAAGAACAACATCGTCAGATTATGGGCTGTGGTAACCTCTATATCCGCAAGAACTATATCTTAGTTCGAAAAGTTATATCTTTTCATCACTTACTCAATGTCCCAGGTAGACAACAGAACCTAGTCTATCTGTCACTCTCTCAAATTGATAGTTAAGTTGCCTGTGTTGAGCAAGGATATGCTCGTTCTTAAAGTTACTAGTTAGTTCTTCAAGGTGATTCTGGATTCAGCAGTAACATCTAGGTATATCATTCTGAATTCTTTCGTGCCAGCCAAGACCTACTCAACTAAATTGACAACAATGGCAGGTACATGTGTGAGACCAAAGGGAATTAACTTCAAATGTTTTGTCCTGGATGAAGAAAGTGGCTTCATCTTCACCATTCATTAGGGAATACTTCTGGAAATTCACCATCTAAATCAAAAGACCTAAGACAATTACTGTCCCCTACTTTGGGCTGAGCATACCTCCTTGTTACTGAATTAAAACTTGGAATTCAGAGGTGGCCTGAGATCTATGATGTCAGCTTTAAAATAATAACCACTGCCCTGCTACAATGAATTGGTAAAAAGGTAACTCCGCACCAAGTCTAACATTTTGAATATATATATGAGATCTCCACCTCATGTAATATGCTGTAATTCTTGCATTTTACAGATATGTCACCTTCAGTGTCAATGTCACGCACATACCAAATTTCAGCTGTGGTATCACCGAGGACTAGTTAATCAGGCTGTGCACCAGTCTCTCTGCTGTTCAGATGCTAATTTGCCAGAGAGGTTCATGCCTTCATCTCAGTCAATTACACACCTCCCTGTAGGGCTTTAGGGAGGGATCTATCCACCGACAGATCAAGGGTTTTTTGAGTAACCAGCAAAATTACACTTCGCGGCTCATGCAGGTAAGAGCAGTGGGGCCGAGTTTGGGAGGGGGGATATAGACATATGACCAAGAGGGAAATGTAATAAATAATTAATTTTCCCTTGTCATTGTCTGTCGAAATTTCCCCACACCCAGCCCCACCGCCCGACCACTCTTACCTGCACGGGCCTCGGCTGATTTGAGAGGCAATTTGTTGTGATCTACCACCAATTTGTTGCAGTGCATAAGGTAGCCGCACTGGTTTTGAGTTCACTTTCTTTGTTTCAGGGGGCAAAAGCCATAACACCATCCATCCAGGAAGGCTGTAGTGGGGTTCAGCCTGTTGACAACACCTGCGGAGTTGCCTTGGGAAATTTCAATTAATTAAGTCATTTAGTTCTGTCTTTTCATTTTTTTCCTCAACTTGTAAAGCCCAGTGGGCATATTTTTAAGGGGTTATTGCCACCAGAAAGTCACTTTTTTGATGTTCTAGTGGCGATAACCGCTTAGCCTTATTTAAAAGGCGGCGTTAAGTCATTTAATGTGGCTTAACGCCGCCTTGTAAATAATGACCCTATTCACGCAGCACTTAGCGTGAAATGCGGGTGTTGCAGTGAGTGCTCCACCGCAACAACTATTGCTTTTGACTCTGCCCCCTACAGATAAATGCTGCGGTTGTAGGACCTCCTCCATCTACCTGGTCCAATTCGATAATAGTCCCGGTTTTTAAAAAGGGAAATAGATCTGTTCCAGCATGTTGTAGGCCCATTTCCCTCATCGATTCAGGTGGGAAAATTATTGATCCGATTTTATTGAACCACATAGCTGAATGGGCGGAAGAAAGAGGCTTTCTCACTGACCTACAATATGGATTTCGCCCTCGACGGGGAACTACAGAGAAAACCTTTAACCTTTATTTATTAGCATGTATGTACTCTAAGGTTAAAAAAGGGGCAGACCATCTGGCCTTCATGGACTTTAGCTATGCCTTTGATAGAGTTAATCGCTCTGAGCACTGGTCTCTGATGGAACAGATGGGCGTAGATCCTGTTTTAATTAGATTCTTGCACGATTTGCACACTGATCTTTCTGTTAGAGTCAGGTTTGGTCCTAATGGAGAATGCACTGAGCACTTTAAATTGCGCAAGGGGTGCGACAAGGCTTTATTTTAGTTCCTTTTTTATTTATTTTTTATATTAATCATTTAGAACAAGCCTTATTAGTACCAGGTGTTGGCATCCCAATAGTAGGAGGTTGACTGATACCCCCTTTGCTCTATGAGGATGATACTATTTTAATTGCCCGCAATGATAATAGCTTACAAAAACTCCTCACCCTTTTTATCAATTTTATGAATAGCCTTGACCTGTCAACAAATTTCTCTAAGTCTCATGTTATGAAACTTGGCCCTTCTAACACCAAAATGATGAAACATGTAGTTTAAGGTCAACAAATCAGTCAGGTAGAAAAATGTAAGTATTTGGAGATTCTTCTAGACTCGGAGCTAAAGTGGCATTCACTTATATTCCAGACTGTTTTCGCCTTTAACAGAGTGACATTCAGTATTAAAGATTTCTCCCGTCGACTAGAACAAACTCACATCAAATCGGTCCTGGAACTTTACAGGGCCAAGTGCATCCCCTTAGTGAGCTACGGTAGCAGAATCTGGGGCTATGGTCGGGTGACCCCTCTTCAAGTTGCTGAAAGTACATTTTTGAGAAGTCTACTAGGGGTCTCCAAAAGTATACCTTCTGATATTGTCCACGAGGAACTAGGTATAGACTTCCTCATCGACCAGTTACGCCGTGGCCCTTTAAAGCTTTGGAACCTGATTTGGTTAAAGGAGGATTTTAGCTTTAGCAGATTAATTCTGCAAGACTGTTTACATTTGGAAAAACCTTTCCTGATCCCGTAGCTGGCGTATGTGGCCAGTAACCTCAAGTCAGGCCTGCTTTACCGTTTTTACAGCTTTTAAATTCCCCACTTGTCTGCTTTTGTCTTGTACTTTTTCTTTCGAGAGTGTTAAAATATGGATGATTTTGACTGTGAAAGCTTGTGAGTAAACTTTTATGATATTTTCAAATGAAGAATACTGACTCTATTTACAAGGCTGGTGTGAATATGGGGCGGTACCAAAAATAAGACCAGGGAAAACCTGGCCTTAAACTGGCACAAAGCGGAGAAATTATTAATTTCTCTTCGCTTTTGCTGTTTCCATGTGTGCAGCATTCTGCTCAGACATAGAAAGAGCAAATCACCATTAGTGATTGTTCATGTGCTGGAATGTGTCCCTTCCTGCACATGAACAATCATTTCCTGCAACGCAGGCACCCTTGCACTATGGTGCAAGGGTCCTGTGTTGGTGCTACGCAGCATCGGTTTGAACTGGTTCCTTAAAGGAAATGTAAGATAAGAGTGTGCAAAATCTTCTATTTGAAACTTTAGGATATATTTTGAAACATTGTGAGCTTTGCAAGTTGCAAAGCTCAAAAACTTAAAAAGGCAGGGCAGTGAACAATGTTCCAGCTAATGCAAAGCTCCACCCGCATCCCCCACTCCCCTTAGGGAAATGCAGGACGGGTCTTTGCATCACCTCGCAGCCCTCCAGGGGCTGTATTATGGTAAGGGAGCACTGCCCTGGTTGGTGTCACCAGCTCATCTTTAAAAAGATGTGCCAGGGCCAGACTGGGTCATTGCACCCTATCACAACCAATGTGTTGCCCTTGGCCCAGCTGGAAACTGGTGCCTGCCCTGGGGTCACCACATTAGTGACAGGGGAACCAGCTGTTTGAAGCTGCCAGTCCATCTTTCTCATTGCAGATGACAAATTGCCTGAATTTCAAAGGAAAACAGAGATTCCCTTGCATGTGGGTGTCATGACTGACTGTACCAGGGGAATCCATGGGACAAGCTCTATTACCTGGGAGTACCTCCTGATGGTCTCTGTGCCTGCTTACATAATACAGTTTGGGTGCAGAGGCTCAGGCTATCTTCAGGCTCTCCATGAATGTATTTGGCTGGCTGGGGACTTCAGTTCTATGCAAGGTAGTAGCAGCAGGACAAGGTGGAAGAGCTTCAGTGGTGCCTTGGACTAGTCCCAGCCATAAGCATGTTGGTAGCATATTAGTTCTATATTCTGTATACACCTCTGCAACAGATAGTCTCCACAAGTCCAAGTTCAGGATAAGTACCATGAGATGCTGAGCATCAACAGCTTGTTTTAATAAAGATTGGTAAGTAGTGAAAAACTAATGTCCAATCACACTAAGGGCCTGATTCTGATGCGGTTAGGAAAGCATTCTCACCTAGGGCCCAATTACAATGTGGTTAGGAAGGCCTCCTAACAGCATTTGCTCCTTCCGAATCAGATCGGGAATGTGTCTTCCTGACTCAGGGCCCAATTATGATGCAGTTAGGAACATAGGCTCCCATTGAAGTCAATGGGAGTCCAACCAAATCGTATCTGGAAGCATCCAGATGCATCATACTCGGTCGGTTGGACTCTCCCAATCGGAGTGGGCTGGAAAAAATTTCCAAACCGATTCGGTCAGGAAGCTTTCCAAACGGCATCAGAATCGGGCCCTAAATTATACAATTTCAAAGTATCAGCCAATCAGGACAGAGTTCAGGCTTATAAATGCAGGGTCACCAGATGAACCCACCTGGTGGGGAAGCTATTTGGAATCCTTGCAGACTACCAAAATAAAGGGAGAGCATGAAATCTAGGGCTGTCCTCTTTTAGATGCACTCATCCTCATACTAAAAACAGGCAAAAAATATTGGGAGAGGGGTTCTGTGAAAAAGTTAATTTTTAGTTCAGTGGATGATAGTCCCCCACAAGTAATAATGTCACTATGCTTGTTATGTCCAGTAAGGTTCAGTAATTTAAACCTAAGCTCAACCCCTGATAGCTGCGGCATAGAAAAGACAGGCTTAACTTATGAAAATGTGCAAAACATTTAGAAGTAACAAAATAGTCAAAAGTCAAAAACAAAGGACAATACAAAGCCCACTCCCAAGTTATGAAAAGTAGAGAATAATTGAATGCTCAAAATGACACCAAACCAACAAACTTCCAATAAGGGGACCCAGAAAATGAAATTTTAAGTTTAAAAGTCAAAAAGAGTGCCACAAAGCAATAAGTGCCAACCGTGGTCATCTGGTTATACTCGGCCGGTTCCTAGGTACGATTTAATGCTGACTGCAAAGGAGCATGGTTCGGATACAGAACCCAGGTTTGATCCTGTCTGATTTTACCTTTGGACTTAGGGCCAGATGTTTGAAATTCCGGTTTTGCATTTCCTAAATAACAAATCTTAAGAAATTGCTATTTAGGAAATGCAAAATGGAATATACAAAAATGGTGATTTCCTAATTGCGATTCCTACATAATCAGGAATCACAATTAGGAAATCACAAATTTGGAAATGCAAAACCAAGGGAGCCTATGGCCCTAAGGCCCCCCCTTGATGCACCCCCCAAAAAAGTGGTACACATGTAAATTGCTCAATTGTCCTCTTTATGGCACCTTATAAAAAGCACTTTGGGGTGATTTTTTTTTAAAGTGCACATGTTTATCTTTGACTTGGAGTTGATGGTAATAGAATTTCCTAATTGTTCATTTCGCATTTAGGAAATGTTTTGTACAAGTACTTGGGAAATCGCAAAAAACGAAGGGGCATATTAGCAAGAACCTCGTTAAAATTATCGCAGTTTTAGCGGCAGGAAACTGCCGCTAAAACGGCAAGAATGGGCTTGCTAAAATGCGTTATAGAATTCCACTAGAAGCCCAGATTAGATGTCCTGCACATCTTACCTGGGCTTTTATTGGAATTCTATAACGCATATTAGTAAGCCCATTATCGCCGTTTTAAAACGGCGATCATTTTAATGAGGTTCTTGCTAATATGCCCCGAAATCCCTCTCTGCGATTTCCTATTTAGGGACTTGAAAAATGCGATTTCTACTGGGTAGAAATCACCTTTTGCGATTCCCTATCTGCATTTGTACATATGGAAAGGCAATTTAGCTTTTCTTAAGGGACTGATATTGTGATTTGGTCCATTAAGAAATGCTGAATCGTTTCGTACATCTGGCTAAACTGGTAGTCGAAAATCCTCAGCGGGGCTGAGAAGGGCTTCATGGGCCTGAGAAGCCTTTTGACAAGGTCCCGATGACTCATTGACTTTTGGATTGACAGCTCTGAGAAGGAGTAACTTAAATACACATGAATTCACCAAAATACTTTTGGTGAATTCATCTGAGGAGGATTTCTATGTTTGGACTTGGATTCCTCCAGCGGGGCAAGGCTGAAATCTATAGCTAAAAAGGGCTCTACAAGGCAGGATACCCTTTCTCCCACAACTCCTGGGTGGCCTGGGCACCTTAAAAAGCTATGAATCAGCTGCCACAAGGCTTCACTCGATCCAAGGGTGCCTGGAGGTCTACCTCCTGCGGACCACAGGTGGATAGACCAGTTGTGGTCTTCCCTCTCAAGACTCACCCAGCTGTGGTATCACCGAGGACTAGTTAATCAGGCTGTGCACCAGTCTCTCTGCTGTTCAGATGCTAATTTGCCAGAGAGGTTCATGCCTTCATCTCAGTCAATTACACACCTCCCTGTAGGGCTTTAGGGAGGGATCTATCCACCGACAGAGCAAGGGTTTTTTGAGTAACCAGCAAAATTACACTTCGCGGCTCATGCAGGTAAGAGCAGTGAGGCCGAGTTTGGGAGGGGGGATATAGACATATGACCAAGAGGGAAATGTAATAAATAATTAATTTTCCCTTGTCATTGTCTGTCGAAATTTCCCCACACCCAGCCCCACCGCCCGACCACTCTTACCTGCACGGGCCTCGGCTGATTTGAGAGGCAATTTGTTGTGATCTACCACCAATTTGTTGCAGTGCATAAGGTAGCCGCACTGGTTTTGAGTTCACTTTCTTTGTTTCAGGGGGCAAAAGGCATAACACCATCCATCCAGGAAGGCTGTAGTGGGGTTCAGCCTGTTGACAACACCTGCGGAGTTGCCTTGGGAAATTTCAATTAATTAAGTCATTTAGTTCTGTCTTTTCATTTTTTTCCTCAACTTGTAAAGCCCAGTGGGCATATTTTTAAGGGGTTATTGCCACCAGAAAGTCACTTTTTTGATGTTCTAGTGGCGATAACCGCTTAGCCTTATTTAAAAGGCGGCGTTAAGTCATTTAATGTGGCTTAACGCCGCCTTGTAAATAATGACCCTATTCACGCAGCACTTAGCGTGAAATGCGGGTGTTGCAGTGAGTGCTCCACCGCAACAACTATTGCTTTTGACTCTGCCCCCTACAGATAAATGCTGCGGTTGTAGGACCTCCTCCATCTACCTGGTCCAATTCGATAATAGTCCCGGTTTTTAAAAAGGGAAATAGATCTGTTCCAGCATATTGTAGGCCCATTTCCCTCATCGATTCAGGTGGGAAAATTATTGATCCGATTTTATTGAACCACATAGCTGAATGGGCGGAAGAAAGAGGCTTTCTCACTGACCTACAATATGGATTTCGCCCTCGACGGGGAACTACAGAGAAAACCTTTAACCTTTATTTATTAGCATGTATGTACTCTAAGGTTAAAAAAGGGGCAGACCATCTGGCCTTCATGGACTTTAGCTATGCCTTTGATAGAGTTAATCGCTCTGAGCACTGGTCTCTGATGGAACAGATGGGCGTAGATCCTGTTTTAATTAGATTCTTGCACGATTTGCACACTGATCTTTCTGTTAGAGTCAGGTTTGGTCCTAATGGAGAATGCACTGAGCACTTTAAATTGCGCAAGGGGTGCGACAAGGCTTTATTTTAGTTCCTTTTTTATTTATTTTTTATATTAATCATTTAGAACAAGCCTTATTAGTACCAGGTGTTGGCATCCCAATAGTAGGAGGTTGACTGATACCCCCTTTGCTCTATGAGGATGATACTATTTTAATTGCCCGCAATGATAATAGCTTACAAAAACTCCTCACCCTTTTTATCAATTTTATGAATAGCCTTGACCTGTCAACAAATTTCTCTAAGTCTCATGTTATGAAACTTGGCCCTTCTAACACCAAAATGATGAAACATGTAGTTTAAGGTCAACAAATCAGTCAGGTAGAAAAATGTAAGTATTTGGAGATTCTTCTAGACTCGGAGCTAAAGTGGCATTCACTTATATTCCAGACTGTTTTCGCCTTTAACAGAGTGACATTCAGTATTAAAGATTTCTCCCGTCGACTAGAACAAACTCACATCAAATCGGTCCTGGAACTTTACAGGGCCAAGTGCATCCCCTTAGTGAGCTACGGTAGCAGAATCTGGGGCTATGGTCGGGTGACCCCTCTTCAAGTTGCTGAAAGTACATTTTTGAGAAGTCTACTAGGGGTCTCCAAAAGTATACCTTCTGATATTGTCCACGAGGAACTAGGTATAGACTTCCTCATCGACCAGTTACGCCGTGGCCCTTTAAAGCTTTGGAACCTGATTTGGTTAAAGGAGGATTTTAGCTTTAGCAGATTAATTCTGCAAGACTGTTTACATTTGGAAAAACCTTTCCTGATCCCGTAGCTGGCGTATGTGGCCAGTAACCTCAAGTCAGGCCTGCTTTACCGTTTTTACAGCTTTTAAATTCCCCACTTGTCTGCTTTTGTCTTGTACTTTTTCTTTCGAGAGTGTTAAAATATGGATGATTTTGACTGTGAAAGCTTGTGAGTAAACTTTTATGATATTTTCAAATGAAGAATACTGACTCTATTTACAAGGCTGGTGTGAATATGGGGCGGTACCAAAAATAAGACCAGGGAAAACCTGGCCTTAAACTGGCACAAAGCGGAGAAATTATTAATTTCTCTTCGCTTTTGCTGTTTCCATGTGTGCAGCATTCTGCTCAGACATAGAAAGAGCAAATCACCATTAGTGATTGTTCATGTGCTGGAATGTGTCCCTTCCTGCACATGAACAATCATTTCCTGCAACGCAGGCACCCTTGCACTATGGTGCAAGGGTCCTGTGTTGGTGCTACGCAGCATCGGTTTGAACTGGTTCCTTAAAGGAAATGTAAGATAAGAGTGTGCAAAATCTTCTATTTGAAACTTTAGGATATATTTTGAAACATTGTGAGCTTTGCAAGTTGCAAAGCTCAAAAACTTAAAAAGGCAGGGCAGTGAACAATGTTCCAGCTAATGCAAAGCTCCACCCGCATCCCCCACTCCCCTTAGGGAAATGCAGGACGGGTCTTTGCATCACCTCGCAGCCCTCCAGGGGCTGTATTATGGTAAGGGAGCACTGCCCTGGTTGGTGTCACCAGCTCATCTTTAAAAAGATGTGCCAGGGCCAGACTGGGTCATTGCACCCTATCACAACCAATGTGTTGCCCTTGGCCCAGCTGGAAACTGGTGCCTGCCCTGGGGTCACCACATTAGTGACAGGGGAACCAGCTGTTTGAAGCTGCCAGTCCATCTTTCTCATTGCAGATGACAAATTGCCTGAATTTCAAAGGAAAACAGAGATTCCCTTGCATGTGGGTGTCATGACTGACTGTACCAGGGGAATCCATGGGACAAGCTCTATTACCTGGGAGTACCTCCTGATGGTCTCTGTGCCTGCTTACATAATACAGTTTGGGTGCAGAGGCTCAGGCTATCTTCAGGCTCTCCATGAATGTATTTGGCTGGCTGGGGACTTCAGTTCTATGCAAGGTAGTAGCAGCAGGACAAGGTGGAAGAGCTTCAGTGGTGCCTTGGACTAGTCCCAGCCATAAGCATGTTGGTAGCATATTAGTTCTATATTCTGTATACACCTCTGCAACAGATAGTCTCCACAAGTCCAAGTTCAGGATAAGTACCATGAGATGCTGAGCATCAACAGCTTGTTTTAATAAAGATTGGTAAGTAGTGAAAAACTAATGTCCAATCACACTAAGGGCCTGATTCTGATGCGGTTAGGAAAGCATTCTCACCTAGGGCCCAATTACAATGTGGTTAGGAAGGCCTCCTAACAGCATTTGCTCCTTCCGAATCAGATCGGGAATGTGTCTTCCCGATTATGATGCAGTTAGGAACATAGGCTCCCATTGAAGTCAATGGGAGTCCAACCAAATCGTATCTGGAAGCATCCAGATGCATCATACTCGGTCGGTTGGACTCTCCCAATCGGAGTGGGCTGGAAAAAATTTCCAAACCGATTCGGTCAGGAAGCTTTCCAAACGGCATCAGAATCGGGCCCTAAATTATACAATTTAAAAGTATCAGCCAATCAGGACAGAGTTCAGGCTTATAAATGCAGGGTCACCAGATGAACCCACCTGGTGGGGAAGCTATTTGGAATCCTTGCAGACTACCAAAATAAAGGGAGAGCATGAAATCTAGGGCTGTCCTCTTTTAGATGCACTCATCCTCATACTAAAAACAGGCAAAAAATATTGGGAGAGGGGTTCTGTGAAAAAGTTAATTTTTAGTTCAGTGGATGATAGTCCCCCACAAGTAATAATGTCACTATGCTTGTTATGTCCAGTAAGGTTCAGTAATTTAAACCTAAGCTCAACCCCTGATAGCTGCGGCATAGAAAAGACAGGCTTAACTTATGAAAATGTGCAAAACATTTAGAAGTAACAAAATAGTCAAAAGTCAAAAACAAAGGACAATACAAAGCCCACTCCCAAGTTATGAAAAGTAGAGAATAATTGAATGCTCAAAATGACACCAAACCAACAAACTTCCAATAAGGGGACCCAGAAAATGAAATTTTAAGTTTAAAAGTCAAAAAGAGTGCCACAAAGCAATAAGTGCCAACCGTGGTCATCTGGTTATACTCGGCCGGTTCCTAGGTACGATTTAATGCTGACTGCAAAGGAGCATGGTTCGGATACAGAACCCAGGTTTGATCCTGTCTGATTTTACCTTTGGACTTAGGGCCAGATGTTTGAAATTCCGGTTTTGCATTTCCTAAATAACAAATCTTAAGAAATTGCTATTTAGGAAATGCAAAATGGAATATACAAAAATGGTGATTTCCTAATTGCGATTCCTACATAATCAGGAATCACAATTAGGAAATCACAAATTTGGAAATGCAAAACCAAGGGAGCCTATGGCCCTAAGGCCCCCCCTTGATGCACCCCCCAAAAAAGTGGTACACATGTAAATTGCTCAATTGTCCTCTTTATGGCACCTTATAAAAAGCACTTTGGGGTGATTTTTTTTTAAAGTGCACATGTTTATCTTTGACTTGGAGTTGATGGTAATAGAATTTCCTAATTGTTCATTTCGCATTTAGGAAATGTTTTGTACAAGTACTTGGGAAATCGCAAAAAACGAAGGGGCATATTAGCAAGAACCTCGTTAAAATTATCGCAGTTTTAGCGGCAGGAAACTGCCGCTAAAACGGCAAGAATGGGCTTGCTAAAATGCGTTATAGAATTCCACTAGAAGCCCAGATTAGATGTCCTGCACATCTTACCTGGGCTTTTATTGGAATTCTATAACGCATATTAGCAAGCCCATTATCGCCGTTTTAAAACGGCGATCATTTTAATGAGGTTCTTGCTAATATGCCCCGAAATCCCTCTCTGCGATTTCCTATTTAGGGACTTGAAAAATGCGATTTCTACTGGGTAGAAATCACCTTTTGCGATTCCCTATCTGCATTTGTACATATGGAAAGGCAATTTAGCTTTTCTTAAGGGACTGATATTGTGATTTGGTCCATTAAGAAATGCTGAATCGTTTCGTACATCTGGCTAAACTGGTAGTCGAAAATCCTCAGCGGGGCTGAGAAGGGCTTCATGGGCCTGAGAAGCCTTTTGACAAGGTCCCGATGACTCATTGACTTTTGGATTGACAGCTCTGAGAAGGAGTAACTTAAATACACATGAATTCACCAAAATACTTTTGGTGAATTCATCTGAGGAGGATTTCTATGTTTGGACTTGGATTCCTCCAGCGGGGCAAGGCTGAAATCTATAGCTAAAAAGGGCTCTACAAGGCAGGATACCCTTTCTCCCACAACTCCTGGGTGGCCTGGGCACCTTAAAAAGCTATGAATCAGCTGCCACAAGGCTTCACTCGATCCAAGGGTGCCTGGAGGTCTACCTCCTGCGGACCACAGGTGGATAGACCAGTTGTGGTCTTCCCTCTCAAGACTCACCCAGCTGTGGTATCACCGAGGACTAGTTAATCAGGCTGTGCACCAGTCTCTCTGCTGTTCAGATGCTAATTTGCCAGAGAGGTTCATGCCTTCATCTCAGTCAATTACACACCTCCCTGTAGGGCTTTAGGGAGGGATCTATCCACCGACAGAGCAAGGGTTTTTTGAGTAACCAGCAAAATTACACTTCGCGGCTCATGCAGGTAAGAGCAGTGGGGCCGAGTTTGGGAGGGGGGATATAGACATATGACCAAGAGGGAAATGTAATAAATAATTAATTTTCCCTTGTCATTGTCTGTCGAAATTTCCCCACACCCAGCCCCACCGCCCGACCACTCTTACCTGCACGGGCCTCGGCTGATTTGAGAGGCAATTTGTTGTGATCTACCACCAATTTGTTGCAGTGCATAAGGTAGCCGCACTGGTTTTGAGTTCACTTTCTTTGTTTCAGGGGGCAAAAGGCATAACACCATCCATCCAGGAAGGCTGTAGTGGGGTTCAGCCTGTTGACAACACCTGCGGAGTTGCCTTGGGAAATTTCAATTAATTAAGTCATTTAGTTCTGTCTTTTCATTTTTTTCCTCAACTTGTAAAGCCCAGTGGGCATATTTTTAAGGGGTTATTGCCACCAGAAAGTCACTTTTTTGATGTTCTAGTGGCGATAACCGCTTAGCCTTATTTAAAAGGCGGCGTTAAGTCATTTAATGTGGCTTAACGCCGCCTTGTAAATAATGACCCTATTCACGCAGCACTTAGCGTGAAATGCGGGTGTTGCAGTGAGTGCTCCACCGCAACAACTATTGCTTTTGACTCTGCCCCCTACAGATAAATGCTGCGGTTGTAGGACCTCCTCCATCTACCTGGTCCAATTCGATAATAGTCCCGGTTTTTAAAAAGGGAAATAGATCTGTTCCAGCATATTGTAGGCCCATTTCCCTCATCGATTCAGGTGGGAAAATTATTGATCCGATTTTATTGAACCACATAGCTGAATGGGCGGAAGAAAGAGGCTTTCTCACTGACCTACAATATGGATTTCGCCCTCGACGGGGAACTACAGAGAAAACCTTTAACCTTTATTTATTAGCATGTATGTACTCTAAGGTTAAAAAAGGGGCAGACCATCTGGCCTTCATGGACTTTAGCTATGCCTTTGATAGAGTTAATCGCTCTGAGCACTGGTTTCTGATGGAACAGATGGGCGTAGATCCTGTTTTAATTAGATTCTTGCACGATTTGCACACTGATCTTTCTGTTAGAGTCAGGTTTGGTCCTAATGGAGAATGCACTGAGCACTTTAAATTGCGCAAGGGGTGCGACAAGGCTTTATTTTAGTTCCTTTTTTATTTATTTTTTATATTAATCATTTAGAACAAGCCTTATTAGTACCAGGTGTTGGCATCCCAATAGTAGGAGGTTGACTGATACCCCCTTTGCTCTATGAGGATGATACTATTTTAATTGCCCGCAATGATAATAGCTTACAAAAACTCCTCACCCTTTTTATCAATTTTATGAATAGCCTTGACCTGTCAACAAATTTCTCTAAGTCTCATGTTATGAAACTTGGCCCTTCTAACACCAAAATGATGAAACATGTAGTTTAAGGTCAACAAATCAGTCAGGTAGAAAAATGTAAGTATTTGGGGATTCTTCTAGACTCGGAGCTAAAGTGGCATTCACTTATATTCCAGACTGTTTTCGCCTTTAACAGAGTGACATTCAGTATTAAAGATTTCTCCCGTCGACTAGAACAAACTCACATCAAATCGGTCCTGGAACTTTACAGGGCCAAGTGCATCCCCTTAGTGAGCTACGGTAGCAGAATCTGGGGCTATGGTCGGGTGACCCCTCTTCAAGTTGCTGAAAGTACATTTTTGAGAAGTCTACTAGGGGTCTCCAAAAGTATACCTTCTGATATTGTCCACGAGGAACTAGGTATAGACTTCCTCATCGACCAGTTACGCCGTGGCCCTTTAAAGCTTTGGAACCTGATTTGGTTAAAGGAGGATTTTAGCTTTAGCAGATTAATTCTGCAAGACTGTTTACATTTGGAAAAACCTTTCCTGATCCCGTAGCTGGCGTATGTGGCCAGTAACCTCAAGTCAGGCCTGCTTTACCGTTTTTACAGCTTTTAAATTCCCCACTTGTCTGCTTTTGTCTTGTACTTTTTCTTTCGAGAGTGTTAAAATATGGATGATTTTGACTGTGAAAGCTTGTGAGTAAACTTTTATGATATTTTCAAATGAAGAATACTGACTCTATTTACAAGGCTGGTGTGAATATGGGGCGGTACCAAAAATAAGACCAGGGAAAACCTGGCCTTAAACTGGCACAAAGAGGAGAAATTATTAATTTCTCTTCGCTTTTGCTGTTTCCATGTGTGCAGCATTCTGCTCAGACATAGAAAGAGCAAATCACCATTAGTGATTGTTCATGTGCTGGAATGTGTCCCTTCCTGCACATGAACAATAATTTCCTGCAACGCAGGCACCCTTGCACTATGGTGCAAGGGTCCTGTGTTGGTGCTACGCAGCATCGGTTTGAACTGGTTCCTTAAAGGAAATGTAAGATAAGAGTGTGCAAAATCTTCTATTTGACACTTTAGGATATATTTTCAAACATTGTGAGCTTTGCAAGTTGCAAAGCTCAAAAACTTAAAAAGGCACAGCTTCAGTGATCAGTCAGGGCAGTGAACAATGTTCCAGCTAATGCAAAGCTCCACCCGCATCCCCCACTCCCCTTAGGGAAATGCAGGACGGGTCTTTGCATCACCTCGCAGCCCTCCAGGGGCTGTATTATGGTAAGGGAGCACTGCCCTGGTTGGTGTCACCAGCTCATCTTTAAAAAGATGTGCCAGGGCCAGACTGGGTCATTGCACCCTATCACAACCAATGTGTTGCCCTTGGCCCAGCTGGAAACTGGTGCCTGCCCTGGGGTCACCACATTAGTGACAGGGGAACCAGCTGTTTGAAGCTGCCAGTCCATCTTTCTCATTGCAGATGACAAATTGCCTGAATTTCAAAGGAAAACAGAGATTCCCTTGCATGTGGGTGTCATGACTGACTGTACCAGGGGAATCCATGGGACAAGCTCTATTACCTGGGAGTACCTCCTGATGGTCTCTGTGCCTGCTTACATAATACAGTTTGGGTGCAGAGGCTCAGGCTATCTTCAGGCTCTCCATGAATGTATTTGGCTGGCTGGGAACTTCAGTTCTATGCAAGGTAGTAGCAGCAGGACAAGGTGGAAGAGCTTCAGTGGTGCCTTGGACTAGTCCCAGCCATAAGCATGTTGGTAGCATATTAGTTCTATATTCTGTATACACCTCTGCAACAGATAGTCTCCACAAGTCCAAGTTCAGGATAAGTACCATGAGATGCTGAGCATCAACAGCTTGTTTTAATAAAGATTGGTAAGTAGTGAAAAACTAATGTCCAATCACACTAAGGGCCTGATTCTGATGCGGTTAGGAAAGCATTCTCACCTAGGGCCCAATTACAATGTGGTTAGGAAGGCCTCCTAACAGCATTTGCTCCTTCCGAATCAGATCGGAATGTGTCTTCCTGACTCAGGGCCCAATTATGATGCAGTTAGGAACATAGGCTCCCATTGAAGTCAATGGGAGTCCAACCAAATCGTATCTGGAAGCATCCAGATGCATCATACTCGGTCGGTTGGACTCTCCCAATCGGAGTGGGCTGGAAAAAATTTCCAAACCGATTCGGTCAGGAAGCTTTCCAAACGGCATCAGAATCGGGCCCTAAATTATACAATTTCAAAGTATCAGCCAATCAGGACAGAGTTCAGGCTTATAAATGCAGGGTCACCAGATGAACCCACCTGGTGGGGAAGCTATTTGGAATCCTTGCAGACTACCAAAATAAAGGGAGAGCATGAAATCTAGGGCTGTCCTCTTTTAGATGCACTCATCCTCATACTAAAAACAGGCAAAAAATATTGGGAGAGGGGTTCTGTGAAAAAGTTAATTTTTAGTTCAGTGGATGATAGTCCCCCACAAGTAATAATGTCACTATGCTTGTTATGTCCAGTAAGGTTCAGTAATTTAAACCTAAGCTCAACCCCTGATAGCTGCGGCATAGAAAAGACAGGCTTAACATATGAAAATGTGCAAAACATTTAGAAGTAACAAAATAGTCAAAAGTCAAAAACAAAGGACAATACAAAGCCCACTCCCAAGTTATGAAAAGTAGAGAATAATTGAATGCTCAAAATGACACCAAACCAACAAACTTCCAATAAGGGGACCCAGAAAATGAAATTTTAAGTTTAAAAGTCAAAAAGAGTGCCACAAAGCAATAAGTGCCAACCGTGGTCATCTGGTTATACTCGGCCGGTTCCTAGGTACGATTTAATGCTGACTGCAAAGGAGCATGGTTCGGATACAGAACCCAGGTTTGATCCTGTCTGATTTTACCTTTGGACTTAGGGCCAGATGTTTGAAATTCCGGTTTTGCATTTCCTAAATAACAAATCTTAAGAAATTGCTATTTAGGAAATGCAAAATGGAATATACAAAAATGGTGATTTCCTACATAATAGGAATCACAATTAGGAAATCACAAATTTGGAAATGCAAAACCAAGGGAGCCTATGGGCCTAAGGCCCCCCCTTGATGCACCCCCCAAAAAAGTGGTACACATGTAAATTGCTCAATTGTCCTCTTTATGGCACCTTATAAAAAGCACTTTGGGGTGATTTTTTTTTAAAGTGCACATGTTTATCTTTGACTTGGAGTTGATGGTAATAGAATTTCCTAATTGTTCATTTCGCATTTAGGAAATGTTTTGTACAAGTACTTGGGAAATCGCAAAAAACGAAGGGGCATATTAGCAAGAACCTCGTTAAAATTATCGCAGTTTTAGCAGCAGGAAACTGCCGCTAAAACAGCAAGAATGGGCTTGCTAAAATGCGTTATAGAATTCCAATAGAAGCCCAGATTAGATGTCCTGCACATCTTACCTGGGCTTTTATTGGAATTCTATAACGCATATTAGTAAGCCCATTATCGCCGTTTTAAAACGGCGATCATTTTAATGAGGTTCTTGCTAATATGCCCCGAAATCCCTCTCTGCGATTTCCTATTTAGGGACTTGAAAAATGCGATTTCTACTGGGTAGAAATCACCTTTTGCGATTCCCTATCTGCATTTGTACATATGGAAAGGCAATTTAGCTTTTCTTAAGGGACTGATATTGTGATTTGGTCCATTAAGAAATGCTGAATCGTTTCGTACATCTGGCTAAACTGGTAGTCGAAAATCCTCAGCGGGGCTGAGAAGGGCTTCATGGGCCTGAGAAGCCTTTTGACAAGGTCCCGATGACTCATTGACTTTTGGATTGACAGCTCTGAGAAGGAGTAACTTAAATACACATGAATTCACCAAAATACTTTTGGTGAATTCATCTGAGGAGGATTTCTATGTTTGGACTTGGATTCCTCCAGCGGGGCAAGGCTGATATCTATAGCTAAAAAGGGCTCTACAAGGCAGGATACCCTTTCTCCCACAACTCCTGGGTGGCCTGGGCACCTTAAAAAGCTATGAATCAGCTGCCACAAGGCTTCACTCGATCCAAGGGTGCCTGGAGGTCTACCTCCTGCGGACCACAGGTGGATAGACCAGTTGTGGTCTTCCCTCTCAAGACTCACCCAAAGTGTAACCCTGAGATCACCAATTTGCAGTCTAAAGGTCCCAAGAGATTAGAGGCCCAGGAATCTGTCAACAAAAAAGGCAAAAACACAGAGACAAATTCAGACAATGAAGGGAACCAGAAGTGTCAGACGATGAAGGGAACCAACAGTGTCAAGGCCAATAGTACTGGCATTTTCGACGGCGCCGTTGGGGTTGTCAGTCCTGTTTTCTTTGATATAGTTTATGATAACTTTACCTCTCCAAGGTACCAACACATTTATGGACAATGCATTTACCATCCTAGATTGGAAAAGAACGATAAAGTATGGATAAAGTTTTCCAAGATGACGACCTGTGCAAGTACATGTAGATGCAAGGGTGCCTACTTTGGAATAATTTTTATTATACTTTAGGCAAAACTGTTCTAAAATATATGGATGGCCATATTGCAATACTTTTTGTCAAAGTTAATCCTCGTAAGCCCATTTAATCTTTTATTCTTCCTAGGCTGATGAAATGAGCACTGTTGAGTTGGATAACAATATGTATCTGCTATCAGCTCTACGATGCCCAAGATGCTGAACTTGTAATTTTTAAATCCTGTTAGAAATGGGGGTCTCTAGTTGTCAACTTCTCCCTTCAGGGCAAGTGGGCTAACCCTTTTGAAAACCCCTGCTCAACCCTGTGGTAACGTAGCACGAGCAGTTAGGCCTATCTCAGAGGCAGTGTGTGAAGCATTTATGACCATGCACAACAAGGCAATAACCACACCACAAAAGGACACAACTCAAGTAGGTATAGGAAAATAATATATTTATGTAAGGTTTAACTCAAGACTCTCAAAGTGTTTTAACAAGCTACAATGCACGTAAACCAGTAGGGACTTGTACTGCTTGATTTTCCCGGCCTTCTGGTGTTGTAGAGCGATCCAAATGACTTCAGTCTCTTTCCATCCAAGTCTAAGGACTGGAGTAGTGAATAGGGCCTGTCTATTAGACACTTTTGACACAATCCCGTGCTCCTACCCATAGCTCAGGGCCTACACACATAGCCTAGGGGATAGATTCGGTAGCCTTGAGGATAACTTGCCCTATAGTAAGGGTATTTCATGGAGCTGAATTCAGGCCTGGTAGGCCTCAAACGGGAGAGATATTATTCACTTCGACATGATCCTGTGTCCTTCCCCATAGATCAGGGTTTGCATACATATCCTAGGGGATAGATTCGTTAGCCTTGAGAATAACTTGCCCTATAGTGAGGGTATTTCATAGAGCTGTGTTGAATTCAGGCCTGGTAGGCCTTAAATGGGAGAGATATTATTCCTCCACCGATGTTAGTCATGTTTATTGAATGTATAATAGACTGAAGTCAAGGGTGGAATGTACTGCTCGATTTTCCCGGCCTTCCCGTGTTAAGGGAGGCCTAATGTGACTTCAGTCTCTTTCCATTCAAGTCTAAGGGTTAGAGTAGTGTATAGAGCCTATTTATTAGGCACTTCAACATGATCCTGTGTTCTTCCCCATAGATCAGGGTTTGCATACATATCCTAGGGGATAGATTCGTTAGCATTAGGGGTAATATGTTCTGTAGTAAGGGTATCTAATGGAGCTGTGCTGCATTCAGGCCTGGTAGGCCTTAAACGGGAGAGACTCCATCTTTCCTCCTGCTCTGGCAGCTTGGAAAGTTTCTAGGTCATAGGCAGTGTTTTAGTTAGGAGGTGTTATTCGCTTGGAGAGAACCGGTTCAGGCCGGCCCTTATCGAAGGATTGTATTCTCCTTCATGCCGAAGACACTACAACAGGCCGGCCGGCTGGGAACGTGTCCTTGGCACGGGGAGGTACAGGAATTTGGTGGGCGGCAGGTTTCGAGCTGGAAATTTCCATGAGAGAATGCACATCTATATTAGTGAAAGTCTGAGGCAGACACTGGCACTTGCTTCTAGACCATAGGCGGCATCTGGCCGTTAGCAGTAAAGCTACTACTTATTCCAGGGAAGACAGATGACGAACCTGAATCTAAAGAGGAGAGAGCAGCTGATGAGGAGGAGGTTCCAGTGATTAGGAGAAAAAGAGAAGGGAGTAGATCTGTGACTACAGAGGTGTGACTTCCAGGCGAAGCCAAGGCGCAGACGGGAAGGGAACCTAGATGACCTTTGAGTACAGGCTGAATATAATCAGGTGATGTTAACCCTTTACTATTAGAGTATACAACTTAACCTTTCACTTTCCTTGCAGGTTGTCTATATATATAATGTATTCTGCGAATGTGCATGTGGCATTTAAATAAAGTATTTAGCTTGTTGTACGTTAGCATGTGTTGTGTACTTTTGTATAGGAGGATAGCCTATTCTTTAGTCAGAGTTGCCCCAAAATGAACAGAGGTTAATCCTGGTCAGGTAAGTGGTAACTGAATGAGGGGGAAAACAAGCCCCTCGAACTAAGAGAACAGGTTGTGCTCAACTAATAGTCTTTGTGTGATCTGATATATGGTAATCCCGATTCCCCTGTCGTGTACCGCGGTAATAATAGGATGAGCTCGTGCTAAGGCTGCCGTGTAGGTAGGAGATTCTGGACCTGACTGAGGTCGCGAGACTGTGTGTGTCGCTGCCGAATGGGTAGGAGATTCTGGACCTGACTGAGGTCGCGAGACTGTGTGTGTGGCTGCCGAATGGGTAGGAGATTCTGGACCTGACTGAGGTCGCGAGACTGTGTGTGTTGCTGCCGAATGGGTAGGAGATTCTGGACCTGACTGAGGTCGCGAGACTGTATGTAGCTACCGGATGGGTAGGAGATTCTGGACCTGACTGAGGTCGCGAGACTGTGTGTGTTGCTACCGGATGGGTAGGAGATTCTGGACCTGACTGAGGTCGCGAGACTGTGTGTGTTGCTACCGGATGGGTAGGAGATTCTGGACCTGACTGAGGTCGCGAGACTGTATGTAGCTACCGGATGGGTAGGAGATTCTGGACCTGACTGAGGTCGCGAGACTGTGTGTGCCGCTACCGGATGGGTAGGAGATTCTGGACCTGACTGAGGTCGCGAGATCGTGTGTGTTGCTACCGGATGGGTAGGAGATTCTGGACCTGACTGAGGTCGTGAGACTGTGGGTGCTGAGATTGCGAGGCTGTGAGGTCTTGATATATATATATAATAGGAATTCCCTGTCCTTAGGTGGTACATATATATGTGCTTATTTAGGTGTAAAAAGGCCCTAGGGAGGGGGTAACGTTCTGGTTTGGGTTAAAAAGGCTCTGTGGAGCAGGTTCTATCTGGAGGAAAAACCAAAGCAGAACATTTGGCGTCGTGAACCGTTTACGTATTCTGTGTGCGTTGTGTTGTCCCGTGTTTGCTGCTGGCGTGTGCGTGACTTTGTTTGTATGTTCTTTGTGATATACTGGTGTGTCTAGCCTTTCTTCTTCTTTCTTTTCTTTCTCTTCTTCTCTCTTTTTCGCGATCTGTTCTAAACAATGTACATATGCTTTTAAGTTGCCCGTTGATATTCCCGGCTGGGATTCCATGCCTTGTGAAGCCCTAGCCCGGGAGTGGGCTGAGTAATTGTAAGCAGACTGTTAAACGTCACTTGATTTATTTGAATGGGGGAAGACAGTATGATGTGCTGGCTCGTGAAGTGAGCTCATTGTGCTGATTTAGAATTGGTATGTGTATGTTTCAGCGTGTCTTGTAAAGAGTGCTTATAAATAGCTTGCTACGTGAGGCAGAGAGGGCTGGATCCCTTTCAAGTGTTAGTTAAGGAATGCATATCTACTGTTTTCAGTTGTAAAGTGCATGTAAGATCTCAGAGCATGGCTCTGAAACGTGGGACTCCCTTGAAATTCCAGTCTCCGTAGTTGCAAGGAAGGGTGTTATTCAACAGGTGATTGATGGCATTTTGGAGAGAGACAGCGGTGTTATTTTCATGTGTTGGTTACCATGCATTACACATGTGGGCATTTGCAATAAGAACGTAGTGAGTTGAAAACAGAGCTGGTTGATGCCCAGTTTGCTAATATATCTTTGAAGACTAAATTAAACGTGTACCAGGCTGTGAAGTTGTTCACTTTGCCATGCCAGAATGATTCAGGTGTGATAAGTGTAACCGAGAATGTAGGCAAGCTATGAGCTACACAGATGGTTTTAATTACTTCCTCTGGGAAGCTTTCTCAGCCTGAATGGAATGTGCATGAAAGTAAACAGACTGATGTTGTAGTCTTCACGATCTCCGGTTGCGGACATAAATTAGACATGACAGTGTATGATATATTTTGCTTTAAAAGAGAATTGCAACAATGTGATTTTGGATGTGTACAGCTGATTGTGTACAATAAGTATAATATGTGGCCACTTCATTAACATGAACATTTATTTCCTAAGGTACTTCTAGAGCAATGTGCCCTTTTTAGTTACAGGAAAGTGCAGGGAATTAATAGGTCGCTTTTAATTTCAGATGCTGGACACATATTGTGCTTTTGCGCCCCAACAAATACTGAACAAAACTGGGTTAGAGGCAATGTGATTTGCCTATGGGAGAGCATTTTCAGATTAAGACATGTGCAGTCTTGCTGGAGGTAAGGAGTGATTACAGCTATTTTTTCCTCTCAGACCTGTAAAGAGTTGTTCTGAAAGTGGGTCATTTCACAGCGTCTTTCAGATTGCTGTTTGGGAGTCTTGCAATGAGATCATCCAGCAACGCTGGGCAGGGCTCAGGCTTTCTGTGAAGTCCGAGAAGGAATTCCTACGGGAGGGGTCATCTCATCTCAGCTCCTCTTCTCCGTCGGTAGGGACAGCTTCCTGGACATAACTGTCTGGGAGGCTTGCACAGGCGCAGGCCCCCCCCCATGAGGTGAGTCGCAGACAGTCCGAGAAAGTTGGCAGGCGTGCAGTTCTCTCCGACCTTGAAGGAGATAAGGTGTGAGCTACAGACAGCCGGAGAAGCCTCTGCTTGTTATCTTTGGCGAGAGGCCATTTAGTGTCCGCGGAGATTTGTGAAGGGGGGCAGCACCTGTGAGGGGTGCAGTGAGAGAAGTGAGAGAAGGAGACTGCCCCAGCCCTTCTTGCGGTGTATTGAAACAGAGGGATTTTTATCAAGACTTTAGAGGCTAAAGCGTTAGTAGTATTATTACACGATTCCCCAGAGTTGGAGGAGACCTATATAGACAGAAATTAAAATATTGTACTTTTGAAAATGTTCTTTGCAAGAAAAGTGATGCTTGTTTCTTTTTCAGATTCGCCCAGTTCTCCGCGTATGAGTGGGACTCCCTTCTCCCGTGTGAGTGGGGCCCTCCCTCTCCCCTCCCCTTCCCTTCCCCCCCCCAAGCCTGGAGTAATACGAGACGGTGGCGGCTGATGCCGGTGGCTATCCAGACTGGACGGGGTCCTCCCTTATCAAGAAGATACAGCTGCTGATGTGTACCGGAGAGCATGATGGCCTGCTTCTTTCAAAGCGAAATGGGATCAGCAAAGTATAGAACTGTTTCCTTCACGTGCGGCCACCATTATTTGCATGAAGGCGGTGTGTTTTTTCATACTGAAGGACTGTTTTTTTTTTTTATTAGGGATGGAGATCAATAGAGACGCTTTGCAGCGCTCAGAGTAAATATTTTCTGAGTTAATGAACAGTAATAACTTGTAGCTGTTGCTACTATGTCTGAGTTTGACAGTGGAGTATCCAGTTTAATCATTAGAAGCATTAGGAGCTTTCAAAAGCTTGATTGATTTATTTTCTGCATCCATTCAACATGTATCCGGATGTCTATGAGCTATTTCTAGCTGCACCTGAATTATGGCTACTACATGTGTTTGGAGAATGCGAACTTTATTTGCTCTACAGTGATTATCACATACCTTTGATGAGTTTTTTGCTGCTTTTCAAGTCATGCTTTGTTTTGAACTATGTATTTTTGTGTAGCAGCTTCAAAATATGAGTTGCTGTTTCAACATGTGCTTTTTAGTAGTTGTGACTTTTAATTTAGACATGTGGTTTTCAATGGTTTTTGCTTTTAAATGCGATATGCAGTACTTTAATGATCATTTTGCTTTTCACTTATGTAATACAGTTGCTATTTTTTTAGATTTTGTTTTTGACTATGCGAATGGTGATGATCAAGGGTCATGGGGTGCAATGTAGTGACTCAGCCACTTGTGGTCTGACACCCTATGGTGACCCTCAACCACCACCATTCTGTACTGACTTAAGTGTGTTCTACCTTTTAGTGGAATAGTCTTTCCAAGAATAGAAGGTATGGTATGTTGAGGTGCGGTCTTGTGGGTGGTGGTGCACACATGTGCTCAATGTTGTATACTGAGGGATTTAGCGTATAATGTTATTTGGGTTAGGTGAATTATGATTTTGACCCATTGGCGTTGACGTGGTCTAATGTGATTCTGCCTTTTGACTCTACCTTGCTTCAAACTTCTCTGTGTGTGTAAGTTGTGTGGATGAGAATTATTGGTGTTCCTGCTTTGGCAGTCTATAATGCCAAATCTATTGAGAAAATGGCCTGCTGGATGGTGAAATCCATTAATAATACTTCTACAGTCTTATCTGACTTGCTATTAGACGCCCAGGGTGAACGTAGAGCCATCTTGCAAAATAGAGCAGCCATTGATTATCTTTTGCTTAAATATGGACATGGCTGCTCAGACTTCGAAGGTCTCTGCTGTTTTAACTTATCTGATCATACACAATCCATTCGTGCACATATAGATAAATTGCATGACCTAACTAATGAAGTTAGGAAACACATTGATCAGGGCTGGTTTGACTGGCTCTTTAATTGGTTGCCAGACATGCATATGCTACGCCACACATTAGGTGGCATTTTGATTGCTCTTGCTGTTTTGATCTCTATCTGTTGTTTTATTCAGTGTATCCCTTCACTGCTTCAATTCTGCACATCTGGTACTAGACATAGATCGGTTAGTTTTGTTTCATATTATTCTTCCACTGACATTAGTGCTGTCCAGTAAGATGTATAATAGACTGAAGTCAAGGGTGTAATGTACTGCTTGATTTTCCCGGCCTTCTGGTGTTGTAGAGCGATCCATATGACTTCAGTCTCTTTCCATCCAAGTCTAAGGACTGGAGTAGTGAATAGGGCCTGTCTATTAGACACTTTTGACACAATCCCGTGCTCCTACCCATAGCTCAGGGCCTACACACATAGCCTAGGGGATAGATTCGGTAGCCTTGAGGATAACTTGCCCTATAGTAAGGGTATTTCATGGAGCTGAATTCAGGCCTGGTAGGCCTCAAACGGGAGAGATATTATTCACTTCGACATGATCCTGTGTCCTTCCCCATAGATCAGGGTTTGCATACATATCCTAGGGGATAGATTCGTTAGCCTTGAGAATAACTTGCTCTATAGTGAGGGTATTTCATAGAGCTGTGTTGAATTCAGGCCTGGTAGGCCTTAAATGGGAGAGATATTATTCCTCCACCGATGTTAGTCATGTTTATTGAATGTATAATAGACTGAAGTCAAGGGTGGAATGTACTGCTCGATTTTCCCGGCCTTCCCGTGTTAAGGGAGGCCTAATGTGACTTCAGTCTCTTTCCATTCAAGTCTAAGGGTTAGAGTAGTGTATAGAGCCTATTTATTAGGCACTTCAACATGATCCTGTGTTCTTCCCCATAGATCAGGGTTTGCATACATATCCTAGGGGATAGATTCGTTAGCATTAGGGGTAATATGTTCTGTAGTAAGGGTATCTAATGGAGCTGTGATGCATTCAGGCCTGGTAGGCCTTAAACGGGAGAGACTCCATCTTTCCTCCTGCTCTGGCAGCTTGGAAAGTTTCTAGGTCATAGGCAGTGTTTTAGTTAGGAGGTGTTATTCGCTTGGAGAGAACCGGTTCAGGCCGGCCCTTATCGAAGGATTGTATTCTCCTTCATGCCGAAGACACTACAACAGGCCGGCCGGCTGGGAACGTGTCCTTGGCACGGGGAGGTACAGGAATTTGGTGGGCGGCAGGTTTCGAGCTGGAAATTTCCATGAGAGAATGCACATCTATATTAGTGAAAGTCTGAGGCAGACACTGGCACTTGCTTCTAGACCATAGGCGGCATCTGGCCGTTAGCAGTAAAGCTACTACTTATTCCAGGGAAGACAGATGACGAACCTGAATCTAAAGAGGAGAGAGCAGCTGATGAGGAGGAGGTTCCAGTGATTAGGAGAAAAAGAGAAGGGAGTAGATCTGTGACTACAGAGGTGTGACTTCCAGGCGAAGCCAAGGCGCAGACGGGAAGGGAACCTAGATGACCTTTGAGTACAGGCTGAATATAATCAGGTGATGTTAACCCTTTACTATTAGAGTATACAACTTAACCTTTCACTTTCCTTGCAGGTTGTCTATATATATAATGTATTCTGCGAATGTGCATGTGGCATTTAAATAAAGTATTTAGCTTGTTGTACGTTAGCATGTGTTGTGTACTTTTGTATAGGAGGATAGCCTATTCTTTAGTCAGAGTTGCCCCAAAATGAACAGGGGTTAATCCTGGTCAGGTAAGTGGTAACTGAATGAGGGGGAAAACAAGCCCCTCGAACTAAGAGAACAGGTTGTGCTCAACTAATAGTCTTTGTGTGATCTGATATATGGTAATCCCGATTCCCCTGTCGTGTACCGCGGTAATAATAGGATGAGCTCGTGCTAAGGCTGCCGTGTAGGTAGGAGATTCTGGACCTGACTGAGGTCGCGAGACTGTGTGTGTCGCTGCCGAATGGGTAGGAGATTCTGGACCTGACTGAGGTCGCGAGACTGTGTGTGTGGCTGCCGAATGGGTAGGAGATTCTGGACCTGACTGAGGTCGCGAGACTGTGTGTGTTGCTGCCGAATGGGTAGGAGATTCTGGACCTGACTGAGGTCGCGAGACTGTATGTAGCTACCGGATGGGTAGGAGATTCTGGACCTGACTGAGGTCGCGAGACTGTGTGTGTTGCTACCGGATGGGTAGGAGATTCTGGACCTGACTGAGGTCGCGAGACTGTGTGTGTTGCTACCGGATGGGTAGGAGATTCTGGACCTGACTGAGGTCGCGAGACTGTATGTAGCTACCGGATGGGTAGGAGATTCTGGACCTGACTGAGGTCGCGAGACTGTGTGTGCCGCTACCGGATGGGTAGGAGATTCTGGACCTGACTGAGGTCGCGAGATCGTGTGTGTTGCTACCGGATGGGTAGGAGATTCTGGACCTGACTGAGGTCGTGAGACTGTGGGTGCTGAGATTGCGAGGCTGTGAGGTCTTGATATATATATATAATAGGAATTCCCTGTCCTTAGGTGGTACATATATATGTGCTTATTTAGGTGTAAAAAGGCCCTAGGGAGGGGGTAACGTTCTGGTTTGGGTTAAAAAGGCTCTGTGGAGCAGGTTCTATCTGGAGGAAAAACCAAAGCAGAACAGGACTCAAAAAGGCAATAACGTATTCACCAGAACGTGACACTGATTGAGTTCAAGGCTGAGGCATACGCGACCCGTAGCGGTCCGACTTGGTCCTTTTACTCCCTCTAAACTTGCCAATACATGCGGGGTGCCACAGGGCTCGTCCCTATCCCCACTCCTTTTCAATCTCTATCTTAGGCCCTTGATTCATTCATTAAAGGATAGAAAGATAACAACCTTTAACTACGCTGACCATCTTCAGCTTGTCTTTACCTTGGATTCCCCTGACTCTGCTCTTGAATTTCAAGCCACCATGCTTCACATCCAGCATTGGATGGACCTCAATCATCTCAAACTCAACCCAGGCAAGACGGAATTAGTTTTGCCTGGGAAGAGTGAGATCTTTTGGGGCCATCATTACTGGCCAACAGAATTAGGTGTTCCCCCCACTTCTTCATCTGCTGTGAAAAGCTTGGGGGTCAACATTAACGCTGATCTGTCACTCAACGGACAAGTCGGGGCAGTGGTCCATGCCTGTCTCTTTCAATTGCGTAAAATCCGTACTGTCGCCCACTTGCTGTCTCACTCAGCACTTATACAAGTTGGGATCGCCTTGGTCCTTTCGCGTCTTGACTTCTCTAACTCCATTTATCTTGGCTTGCCCCTCTTTTTACTTAAACGTCTTCAATTAGTGCAGAATCAGGCTGCAAGATTAATTCATAAACAACCTAATTGGCAATCTGCCAGACCATGGCTATCTAAACTTCATTGGCTACCAATTGCCCAACGTGTAGCTTTTAAGACAGGTTGCTTGATCTTTAAAGCACTGCATGGTAGGAGTCCTAAATTCATTAAGTGCATGATTGCAAAGCATGCCCCACTGCGTAACTTACGCTCTGCTCATCTCCATCTATTGACTACCCCTACCTTTAAGCTCAAACGTCAAGGAGGGTGCAGGTTCTCCTACCTCGCCCCTAAATTTTGGAACGTTTTGCCTCTAGCAATCAGGATGTGCGACAATCTCTTGGGATTCAGAAAGGCGCTTAAAACTTGGTTGTTTGAGCAAGCTTATGCATGAGATCCTGTGCCGTAACACGACCCAAGTTTAGCGCCATGAAACCTTTTGGTGACCGTGCGCTTTTGTAAGTTTTTGATAACATAACATAACATTAACCTTCTTTGGCTGTTTCTTAGAAGTCAGCTCAGTCAAGGGTGCAACAATTTGGCCATATCCCTTGACAAACCTCATGTAGTATCCCGTGAGTCCTAAGAAGGCCCTCACCTGCATCTGGGTCTTGGGGGGTTCCCACGCCAGGATAGTTTAAATTTTGGACTGAAGGGGTGCCACCTGGCCGCTCCCCATCTGGTGCCCCAAATATACTAGAGAACCCTGCCCAATCTGGCACTTACTGGCTTTGATAGTGAGGCCTGATTTCCGCAGTACCATCAATACCTCCCACAGGTGGCTCAGATGGTCCTCCCAAGAGGAGCTAAATACCACAATGTCATCCAGGTAGGCGGCACTGAAGTCTTCCAGCCCAACCAACACCCTGTTGACCAACCTCTGAAAGGTGGCAGGGGCATTCTTCATTCCAAAGGGCATCACCCGGAACTGGTAGTGCCCATCGGGGGTGGAGAATGCTGACCTCTCCTTTTCTCCCTCGGTCAAGGCGATCTGCCAATACCCAGACGCCAAATCAAATGTGCTGAGGTATTTGGCAGCCCCCAACCGATCTACCAGCTCATCAGCTCTGGGGATGGGGTGCGCGTCAGTCTTTGTGACTGAATTGAGGCCCCGATAGTCCAAGCAGAACCAAAGTTTTGGGGTGGCACCAGGTGCTGCAGCTTTCGGGTGCAGGACCACTGGGCTGGACCACGGGCTGCTAGAGGACTCAATCACCCCAAGAGCAAACATTTTGGTAACCTCATCCTTAATGTAGGCCCTTACCCGGTCAGTCACTCAGTAAGCCTTGTGCTTAATGGGAGGATTGTTTCCAGTGTCCACGCCATGGTCACACCAATCATTGACACTAGGCACCAGGGAGAACAGATCACTGAATTGTCCCAACAGTTGGCGACAATCACCCTGCTGCTCAGGAGTTAGTGTGGTGGAGAGGACCACAACCTCTACTGACCCATCTTGCTCCCCTGCACACAGGAGGTCAGGAAGGGGCTCCCTCTTCTCCTCCATCCCAGCATCTGTGGCCAGAAGCATGCCCACTTCAGACCTCTCAAAGTGGGGCTTCAGGCAGTTAACATGCAGGACCCGCAAAGGGTTCCTGGGAGACTGCAAGTCCACCATGTAGATAATAGGACTCTTGCCCTCCACCACCTCAAAGGGGCCGGTCCACCTATCCTGGAGCGCACAGGGCTCCACTGGGGCCATGACCCAAACCTTTTGTCCATGCTGAAACTCAATCAGAGTGGCATTCTGATCGTGCCAGCGTTTCATCTCTTCCTGGCTGGCTTCCAGGTTTGCCTCAGCAAGTTTCCTGAAATGCCGAGTCTGGTTTCTGAAGGCCAGCATGTAACTAAACACATACTGGGGAGGTTTCCTGGAAGATTGCTCACAGCCTTCCTTGACCAGACGCAGAGGCCCTCTTACCGGGTGACCATAGATCAGGTCAAAGGGCCTGAACCCTAAGGACTACTGTGGCACCTCACAGTAAGCAAACAACAGGCATGGCAAGAGGTCATCCCACTTATGCCTCATGGGCTCACCTAGGCCCATAATCATGCCCTTAAGGGTCCGGTTGAATCTCTCAACCAGCCATTACCCTGGGGGTGGTAAGGAGTGGTGAACTTATACGTTACCCCACTCTCCTCCCACAGACACTTCATGTACTTGGAGATGAAATTAGTCCCCCTATCGGACACCACCTCTCTGGGGAATCCCACGCAGGAGAAAACCCGCATCAGTGCCCTTCCCACCACGGGGACCGTCACTGTCTTGAGCGGGATGGCCTCAGGGTACCTGGTGGCATGGTCCACCAAGACCAGGATGAACCTGTTGCCCATGGTTGTCTTGGGATCCAGCGGCCCCACAATATCAATGCCCACTCTCTTGAATGGGGTACTCACAATGGGAAACAGCTATAGTGGGGCCTTAATCTTCCCCCACTCTTCCCGCTTGCCTGGCAAGTCTCACACGTCCTGCAGTGAGCATCTGAGCTCCTGCGCATCTGGGGCCAATAGAAGTGGATGACCAGCCTCTCAAAGGTGTTGGTCTGCCCCAGATGTCCGGCCAATGGCACATCATGAGCCAACCCCAGTGGAAGGTCCTGAAGCGCTGGGGTACCACCAGCACACAGGCTGACCCAGGCTCAGCAACCTTAGGCTCACTGTAAAGGAGGTCATTCTCCCAATAGATCCAATGTGACCCTGTCTGATCACCTGCTGCCTGGGCAGCGGCCTGGTGCCGCACCCCCTCAGGAGAAGAGCAGATTCTTTTTTGCTCGCAAAATTCCTCCCTGGGGGCCCCCCTTCCTGTTGCCAATGGGTCATCTATGGTAGGTCCCCCAGTTCAGCCACTTGTTCCCCTGTAGGTTCCAGGGCATCCCCCTCAGGGTCTGCTCCCTCCGGGACCGTGGGAACCGCGGGGGCCAGTTTCCCACACCCCCAACCCTTCTCTTTAAGGCAGGGCCATAATTTCAGGCTCCAGGCCTTCCTGAAAACCCTTCTGAGCTGTCATGGACCGAGTGGTCACACACACCCACTCAGGCAGGCCCAACATTTCCAAATGAGACTTTCTCTCCACCGTAGCCCATGGTGAGTTCTCTAGATCATTGTCCAACAGACAGTCTACAGGCATGGTGGGTCTCATGGCCACTTGAAGAGTTACTGAGACCCCCCACTCGAAGGGAACCTGAGCCACCTCACACTGTCTTTCTGAGTTGTCTGCTGACACTACGGGCAGAATGCATGGGGAACAACCTGTTTTTTGGACACCAACCTGGAGCTGACAGCAGTCACACTAGCTCCAGCGTACCTGAGAGCCTCCACCCTATGGACATTGATAGTCACCCACTGCCGGTACTTCTTAGTGTTATTAGACAGTGTGGGGTTCGGGACCTTCTCAAAGTCTCCTAGCGAGACAAGGGTTAACTCTACAGGATCCCACCCACCTTGGACCTCCATCTCCTCCCCCCAGGGCTACACTGGTAATCTGGCAGGATGGTTCATGGGGTGGTGCATGAGGGGATGCATTGGGGTCCCTCAGGGGACACTGGGGATCATAATACCGGTGGCCCACTTGACCACACTTGAAACAAGTGAGTGGCCCCCTCTGAACATGCCTACCTGTCGGGGACACTGGCTTCTTCTCCGGGGGAGGCTGGGACACCACTGCTTGGTTCCCTTGGGAATTACTCTCTGGAACACCCTTGGCTTACTCCTGTCCCCCCCACTTCTCTGCTGGGGACCCTGCCCACCCCTGGTGAAGTCTCCCACAAAACCTTTGCGGACCCGGGTGTTCACCCAGCGGTCCGCCTCCTCAGCAAGCTTCCTAGGGTTAGTCAGCTTGCTATCAATCAGGTGCTGGCGTAGCTCTGGAAAACAGTTACTAGAAAAATGCTCCCACGCGAAAAAATCATACAACTGCTCAAAAGTTTCCACTTTGCTACCTTTTACCCAGCGAACCATTGCTCTGCAGAAATAAGACACATATTCAACCCATGTGGTACCCTCTAACTCCTTACAGGTTCTAAACCTCTGCCTGTACATTTCTGGGGTCAAACCATTATGGGTCATCAAAGCTTCCTTCATATGGGCATACACCATCCTGCTCTCCTCAGGCAGGTCCAACAGGGTATCCCTACCATCACTCGCAAAGCGTCCCCACAACGCCGCTCCCCAATCCTTCTCAGGGACCCGGTGGGACACCATTGCTATCTCATATGTGGCAAACCATTGCCCAATATCCTCACTCTTGTGAAAATCCTTAATGACATCTTTAGGAATATAAACTCTACTCTCAGGAGTTACTAAAGGTATGCTGCCACCAGAGGGGGAGACCGGGACACTCCTCGCCCTGATCTCTATCTCCCTTAACATTCTCTCATGCTCTATTTTCATTTTCTCAAGTTCAATTGACAATCAATTCTTCTCAATGTCTTACTTCTTACTCTCAAGGCCCTTCTAACCTTCCAATTTAGCCATCTCCAAACAATGCCTCCTATCTCTCTCCCTGTCCTACAGCTCTTCTGGGGTCAGGCTACTTTGGGATACACTAGTACCTGGATTGGAGGGTGTCCTATCTCCCTTCCCCTCTACTGCAGCATCCTGCTGCCCTCCAGCATTCTCTTCCTCATCCCCAGTGGACTCTCTCGTTTCCCACCAGGCCTTCAGTGCCTTCTGGTACTCCTCCTTCCTAGAGAGACCTATCCCGGGGACAGCAAATTGCTTACAAAATGACTTCAGTTGTCTGGCATTGTAGGTATCTAATCTTTCCTCCTCAAAGGAGAGATCCTCCAAAGCATTGGAGGTTGGCCTTCCCATATTAGCAGTACTCTTGGCTGCAATCAACAATTCAACCCTAGAACAACCAACCAAACAATAAAAAAAAATGTGTGGCTGCGCTTTGGTCTACACTCACTAGTGGTGTCTACCAGTTATTGTACGTGGATCACAAATGCAAGTTCTGATCCTCACCGCTGACCACCAATGTTAGAAATGGGGGTCTCTAGTTGGCAATGGCTGGTGCCAATGTCCAAATAGGGACCCTTCTTCCTAAGTCAGGGCAAGTGGGCTACCCCCTTTGACAACCCCTGTGGTAATGTAGCACGAGCAGTTAGGCCTATCTCAGAGGCAGTGTGTGAAGCATTTATGACCATGCACAATAAGGTAGTAACAACACTACAAAAGGACACAAATCAAGTAGGTATAGAAAAATAACATCTTTATCTAAGGTTTAACTCAAGACTCTCAAAGCGTTCTAACAAGCTACAATGCACGTAAACGAGTAGGGACTCAAAAAGGCAATAACGTATTCACCAGAACGTGACACTGACTGAGTTCACGGCCGGGGCCTACGCGATCCGTTGCGCACCAGATACCTGCCATTGCAAGGAGACACAGCACGCAGCTTCTCGAAGAAGCGGAGACGGTGACAGGCGGACTCACAGCGACTACAAGGCTCGGCTACAGGGGTCCACAGCGTGCACCCACAATGATTCGGGCACTCGGGGACAGGCGGGCTCTCAACGGCAGAAGCACGCGGCTGCGTCGGCCAGGACTGGGGGTGGCGATGACTCTCGTCTTGCAGCTCCGTGGTGGGCTCACAGTGGCAGCAGCTCTCTCTTAGCTGCGGCGGCCCATGAGACGATAGCGACAATCCTCGACAATGGTGAACAAGATGCGGGCACACAGCGGCGGCAGCTCTCCCTTAGCTGCAACGGCCCACAGGACAAATCACGATGAGGCAACTTTGGCAAAGGTGCGGGCGCTCAGTGGCAGCAGCTCTGTCTTAGCTGCGGCGGCCCACAGGACAGATTCCAATGATGCAAAAGTTGGCAAAAGTGCATGCACTCAGCGGCAGCAGCTCTCTCTTAGCTGCGGCGACCCACAGGACGAATCACGATGATGCAAAGTTGGCAAATGTGCGGGCGCTCAGTGGCAGCAGCTCTCTCTTAGCTGTGGCGGCCCACAGGACGTATTACGATGATGCAAAGTTGGCAAAGGTGCGGGCACTCAGTGGCAGCAGCTCTCTCTTAACTGCGGTGTCCCACAGGACAGATCACAATGATGCAAAGTTGGCGAAGGTGCGGGCACTCAGCGGCAGCAGCTCTCTCTTAGTTGCGGCAGCCCACAAGATGAATCACGATGATGCAAAGTTGGCAAAGGTGCGGGCACTCAGCGGCAGCAGCTCTCTCTTAGCTGCAGCAGCCCACAGGACAGACCACAATGATGCAAAGTTGGAGAAGGTGCGAGCACTCAGCGGCAGCAGCTCTCTCTTAGTTTCGGCGGCCCACAGGATGAAGGATGGTCTTGACCAGGCTGGCACAATGGCAGGCTCTCAGCGGCGGCAGCTCTCTCTTAGCTGCAGCGGCCCACACAGATCCAGCGAAGCTTCCCAGTCCGCGTTCATCACAGTAGAAATTCCGACGGCTGACGGGGTGAAGTCTAATGTCCCTGAGACTTCGGCAGGAGGCGCTCTCGATTCAGGCCCTCGGGTAGTTTCTTCAGCAAGCTTGGTGAAAGTTTCAAAAGTTCTTTCCTCTGTTCACTCGGATAGAGTTTGGTCTTGACATCCAGAAGGAACACACTTGGACAAGGTTCCAGCGCAGCGTTTTATACCTAAAAAGTCTTTGTTCTCTAAAGCCACAAATCACTAAATCCAGTCAGAACCAGTTTGGTGGGGTCGGGGAGCACTTGGTTTATGAGGCAACATCCTGCCCTTACAGAATGTGGGGGTCTGCTATCACACACCCAGTGGGGGGTGGAGCCATCATTCACCTTGCCAGGCACAGCCTTGCTCAGATCAAAGAGTCACCCCTCCCCATGCTCTGGATACCGATCTCTCTCCAGCCAGGTCTGACCCAGCTGGCCCTGCTGCTCCAAAACCAGATGGCCAATAAATATACTAGCAAAGCCTACAGGCAATCTCAGGCAAGAAAATACCGCATTTCCAGAAGGGGCATTTTCAAACATGGGATATATAAATGGTTCTTACTAAAAGGTGTATCTCAATGTCCTGAGCATAAACATATCAAACTCCTATGAAGTTCCTATCAGGTTCTGGGGGTCAGATAAAATTATAGAAGGTAATCCTCAACCAGCCTATTCTAGCCTATGAGAACGGATAGCTTCACAATAGTAACAGTGAAATGGAGGGTAACTCGCTATTAGAACATACTACACAGACCTAGGCATTATGGTTATCTTAATTCATACAGTCATCTTTACACGGGGAGCATTCGTGCTGTGGCACTGATTAGTGGTGGCACAGCGCCCAGAGCATCTAAATCCAGCCAACATAAAAGATAGGAAGCGAAAAGAGGAAGGGAGACCCACACCAATGATGCCAGGTCTAACAAATCCATTTTATGTTAAAACGTTGCTACAATGTGTAAGGGAGCTTCATTATTATCTTTTTTATATTTTCTGAGATGGCACTTGCAAAGCTAACAGCTCTGGCTTTATTGTGCTAATACTTGTACATTGGATACTTGGGTTTACAAGCTTATCAAGGCCCGATGTGTTGCCTTTGCTAGTGGTATTTTGTAAACGGTAAAAAGGCAATGACAGAGCCAGACTACACTTTGTACCAGCATTTTAACATAATGTGTATTTGTACAGAGTTTGTTAATGGTGCTGAATACCATTGTTTTTGTTAACCGAATCAGTGGTACTCATTTGATCAACCTCAGAAGAATGAAAGGCTGAATAAACCTGCTAGTATTCAAAACTGTGGCTATGAGGTCGAACACAGGTTCCTGGAGGGTATATATTGGTCTCTTGAGCCACCAGACCCAGGTTTCATTGTGTTTCACTGTGCTGCCTTAGTTGCATGAAGTATTGTAACTAAAGGGACTAATTAAAGTCAAGCAAAAGGAAAAAAGTGAAACGCAAAAGTCATATTGCATCTTAGTACAGTGATTTGCATGCGAACCCATCAGGTACTGAACTAGGTAGGGCGTAGAAAAATGAGAAAAAACAGGGGAATACCCAGATATTTTACTGTGCTTTGCCAAACATTTGAGCTACGGCAGTAGTCAGCAGGAAGGGGACCTAGAAGAAGAGTCTGTCAAGTTTACAGCTGAATGTCAGTGCAATTACAACATGGATTTGCATTCTAAAGATGTGTGAAGTCTTGGAGTCTTCCAGAGGGACTGTAGACATCACACATTGTCTCTTGTGCTCGTCCCTCTTTAATATTAACTTGTTACTTTATCTGGAATGTAATAACTGCTTGAAAAGATAGAGCAAAAAAGGACTTGGGGGCATATCAACAACAACTGGCGATAATTATCTCTGAGCGCACTTAGTGCTAGGATAATTATCGCCGGCTAGCGTGAATTTTTATCGATGAGATAGCGTGCTATTAGCAACGCTTATCTCAATAGCGATAAAAATCCTCGAGCTAACAGGCTAACGTGAGATTATCGCTGGAAACCCAGCGATAATCTCACGTTACCTTGTTGATAGGGACAGGCAAACTTAGCCATGATATCCTCCTTCCATAGGATATCATGGCTAAGTCAGAAAAATACCACACGTAAAAAAGCAGCGTTAACCGCGGTTAGCGCTGCTTTTTTTGTCTCTAACAGGGTTAGCGACATTCTTGATAATAGGAGAAATGTCGCTTAGCGACATTCTCCTATTATTTTACTCTGGAACGCCCCCTTTGCATCTCATTAGAGATGCAAGGGGAAGCGTAGAGTAAAAGGCTGCTAACATGCAAATTTGTATGTTAGCACCCTGTTGTTGATAGGGCGCTAGTTTTATCTCTGCTTTTTTGGCTTTACGGGGCATATTATCAAGCCAGGCGATAAAATTATCGCCGCTTTAGCGGCAGAAAACTGCCGCTAAAACAGCGATAATGGGCTTGATAATATGCTCTATGGAATTCCAATTGAAGCCCATGTTAGATGTGAAGGACGTCTAACATGGGCTTCAATTGGAATTTCATAGAGCATATTATCAAGCCCATTATCGCCGTTTTAGCGGCAGTTTTCTGCGGCTAAAGCGGCGATAATTTTATCACCTGGCTTGATAATATGCCCCTTAAAGCCAAAAAAGCAGAGATAAAGCCCTTGTTGATATGCCCCATGGTTTTACTTGTGATGTTGGCAAGCATTTAACTTATAAACAATTACGAAGTCTGGAGCAGTGGCATGTCATTTTGTACCAATGGCGTTTTATGCTGTGCGATGGTGACATTGTCCTCAATAAAAGTAAGAGCGCATCTTGTAAATGTGTAAAGCATAGCAAGCGTTATTTGATAAATCTTGTGAAAAGAATAAGTAAACGTACACAAGCAGAACAGGGGACAGCCACAACTATAAGTGAAGTACAGGCAATTTCCTAGTAAGTAGTGGAAACTAGCTAAAAGAAAGCTATTTTAAGTAATGTAAACTTTCTAAGTTAAATGTCTTATTTGTGAAAATTCATTTTCGTTTTTGAATGGACAAACAAAGGGGCGAACCATAGCTTTAGGAGAATCATGAATGTTTCTGCTTTATGGCAGACAGTCGAGAACCGTATTTTTTTGAGCCACTGTGCCAGCGTTTTCAATACTTGTCACTTTGCTGCCTTTTAAAGTTACGTTGCATCCAGTTGAATTATAACATAGGAATGGCGGCAGGGACTTCAAAAACATATGCACAGAAGAGTAAATGGTAGTGCATGCCAAACATATGTAACATGCTCTCCCTTGCAATGCTATAACATTGGAGACATTGATCCACAGGCCCTGATACCAAAGTGGGTTATTATTTTTGGAATGTACACTTGTGCGTAGCAAATTTGCCATTACTCTCTCTCTGAAGCTAGCCGATGGAGGAAGTGGGCTGACATATTGGCACAGGCTGGTGCAAGCAAGATGGGATCAACACTACAGTTCCCCAGTAGACGAGGACAGCTATTTGAAAGCATTACTTTGCATTTCTTTTTATATTTATAAATAGATGTTTAAGATTTTCTTTGTGTCAAACCAAAAGGTCTGGACTAACGCCAGACCTAAAATTCTCACTGTGAAGATTCTCAGCGATACATCTTTTTTGCAACATTCTCTGTTAGACCAGTCAGCCTTAGGGTGCCCTTGAACACTGCTAACCGGTGCTAAAAAGCATGTGCTCACTCCTTAACACTATGTAACATTATACCCAATTGACATGGCCCTGGACAACCCACAGGGCCGGCTTTAGTGCTGGTGGCGCCCTGTGCGACAATGTTTGTTGGTGCCCCCCCAATGACCACCTCCACCACGGATTCTCTCACTAGCACCCTTTAACAGTGACCAAGTCTCCATAACCACACTCTCTCGGATGCATTGAATTAGTTATATAGTGCCACTCATACCAGTAGGGTGTCCGAGCACTTTGCATCACACGCACATTACACAGAGACAATCAATCATACGTGTGTAAATCCGTGTATAAAAAATGTTACATAAGCCAAAGGACTAAAAGTGTAGGAGTCACATGTCATCCATACTGGTAGGCAGTATAGTTTAAGAGTGCTTGGTGTGGAGAAGCACAAACTCAGAGTCGAGAAAGAAACAGCATAGTTGGGAGTTTTCTTTAATAATAAGAATCGATTTCTAGCCAAATTAACCATTTTTGCAACATTAATCAATGTTCTAATAATGTATACTTTGCAGTGTGTATGCAGTTCTAGGATGAAAGTTAATAGCTCACTATTCTATATTAGGACTTTAAGTTATAAATTGCTAGTAACAAAATGATGCCTCTTTTGAAAGCAGTAACCTGCTGATCTGTTTATATCATACGCACTCTGTAATCTACTTGGTTGGTACACGTTCTTTGCAGCAGGCATTTTAACCCCTGCACTAACTTCACCTAAGTCAAAACCTCAACTATACAAAATTCTGATCTCTGATTCTGATAATTAATCACACGAGTTATCTTGAAATTTATGTGAGGCCTGGTCATTAACGGGGGAAAGAAACGCTGCAGCAGGTGTTCCAAAAGCATAATAGTCAAAAGCATAATAAACTTTCCAACATGGTGCCCCCAGGAAGCCAGCACCCGGTGCGGTGCACCGGTCGCACCGCCCTAAAGCCGGCCCTGACAACCCAGAAGGCACGGTGCAATGTATTAAAAAAGGTTGGACGTGTACTTATAAGTTTCAAACGTCCCGGTAGTGAAAAACTGTTGAATTAGTTTGAACAAAATCATGGATCTTGTCAAGCATAGATCTTCCTTGTTGGCAGAAGATGCTGTGCAGTTTTGCCGATCAATACAGCAACAGTATGAGCTTTAACATTTATTGGTTACCTCATACTACACTAAGGATAACACCTCAAAATATATAGCGCTAAAAAAGGCATCCAGAGATCTACTAATCTATACTTGACAAGATCCATGACTATTTGTACTGAAGATGGTCTTATACATTTACTGCAAGAAAGACCGAAAAGTTGATGCATTTACCCAGTTTCTATTTTACTGCTGTACAAGAATTGCAATTGGAGGAAATCTAGGCACTATGAATAGGCAAGTCTTTCGTTATATTAGAGAAATGGGTTTGTATATTGTTGACCAGTACTATGTGTTACATATGAAGATCAGATATTCATCATCAATGTGCTTGAAGAAGTATTTGTACCCTTAAATGCATACAAAATGCTATCAAAATAAAAATAAGAAATACACCCAGCTTTGTTGAGATTGTTTTCTTAGTGGAAAATCATAACATATCGATGATAATTAATTTATGATGCTACAGTAGAGTATCCCGAATAACTATAAATATAAAAAGATTTATGAGGTAAAGTCCCTAGTTGACATCTTTATCTGGTAATCTTCAGTACCCAAGACCACAAGGGTATATTAGGTTGTCCTAATTTGTGATAACGTTTAGAAAGTTGGTATTTTTCTGCCTTAGACACTTTTTACCTGCAGCCTGTCTCTAGGCCAAATAACAAGGTGTAGGTGACAGTTGGGCTTTGTGTATTCCTCCGAGACAGCCACACCATGGAAAGCTTAGGTATGCATGGATAAGTCATCACTGGCAGGAGGGGAGGGCAGACCTGGGCACAGCCCTACTTACACTTGAAGAGGCTATTTCCTGCCTTCATACAAAGGGCTGCATAGCTCCTGGCTGTAGTTAGGCAGGAGCCAGGGCAGAGGAGGCCAGAAACCTGTGTACCTACAAAGGAAAACCTCTAGAAGCCTCGCCGACTTTAAAAGAAGCACCTGGTATTAATATTGGACCTCAGACACCAACTACTCAGTGCACTCCGGGACCTCTGGCGACTCTACCAGTAAGAAGGACTGCTGTGCTGCTGAAAGGACTGCCATTCTGGTAGACTGAGGCCCTGCTGAACTACATTCTTGCTGGACTGCTGCCTTACTGGATTGCTGCCCTCAGTCAGAGGGCAGTCAGAGGGATTGGACCTGCACCTGAACTCAGGACTCCCAGAGTAACTCCAAGGGCTAGTCTGCTAGCCTCCTGTTCAGAGCCACAGAGACATAACAGGCTCCCAACCCCCTGAAACAGCAGCCAGATCCAGCTGGTGCAAGCCCCTGACCCCCAAGTGGTGCCCCTCAGGTCCTGGATCCTTGGTGTGGCCTCAGAGAGTCTAAATTGAAATAATTGGGCTCTTCACAACCGTAAACGGACCTGTTAGAACTGAAAACATTGTCACTCATACAATCCGCCAGCAAGAAGTTCCATCAGCCTGACCCTTCGTACTACAGTATCAACCATTCACGGGAAGTGCCATCGTGAAGCACCAGCCATGCGATGACAACAGGATCATTGAGCTACAGTGACGCCCATTCAGAATGCCAGGCCTGCTCTAAGCGCTACATTGGCGAAGGTCCACCATGATTGCCTGCTCCTCGCAGCCCCCTCCACCACAAATAGGGCTTTTTGCAATGTACTGAGAAGGTAACTCTTCAGAATGACTAACCTGGTCCCTGTATCGGAACCGTGCTCCATCGCGGTCAGCCTAAACTTGTGACTTTCTCCCGGTCTCACATGACCAGATAGCCATTAGGGGAGCTTTTGGCTTTTTGGCACTATTTTTACTTCCATTTTTAAAATTGCATATCTCCTTTTCTACTCTTTGGATTTTTGTTGTTTTGATTTTGATTTATTTATCAAAGTTTGGTCTATTTTTTTAAATTAGTGTTGGATATTTTTGGTGTAGCGTTCACATTTTATTACTGTTTAAGGTGTTGCACAAATACTTTATACATTACCGCTAAGTCAAGTCTGACTGTTCTGTACCTAGCTACCTGAGGGTTGAGCACAGGTTAATTTGGGGTTTGCTTGTGACTTGACCCGGACCAGAATTGTGGTTGCTGCTTGAGAAGGGCTTTTCCCCCCTCAGTCAGTAACCCAGTTTCTTACACTGTCTTTCTAAGCTTTCATATTCTCGCTCTTCCAGACTTTTCACTTTGAAAAAGCATTTAGTTCAGGAAGATGTAGTTACATACTGTGCCTTACTGCTGACTTGTCACATCAGACAGGAGCTGTACAATTCATTAATGAGTTCCTCCTGCTAATCTGAGTAAACGTTTTTCAGTCCATCGCCTTTCTTGGTCGTCCAGAAATGCCCAGTCAAATGACTGTGTGAGAAAATGTTACCAAGAACCTTCCACGATAGTGTGGTACCACTATCCTACTAGTGTCTTGCTACATATTCTGTGCTGTTGACTATCATTTCAGGACTCCAAGTTTGGCAAAGGCTCCTATTCCCAATGCTGAAGCCAGTTTGAATGGGATGCTTTTACTCAGAAATCTGATCACCAAGGCACCTTCAGTTCAAAAGTGGGAAACTTTGCTTCCAATTTAGGTCTTGTCTGCATGTTGTCAGGTATCCCTGTGTGCATTGGAAATAGAATCCACGCTCTAAGTTTCCCTTTCTCTTATTCTGTTCCTGTCTGTGGTTCACATTAGGAAATGAGACCAAGGTATTCATTGTCCACCATGCATTTCACAACTAAGCAATTGGAGATAGCATGCCAGCATGCTACAATCCTCTGTAGGAAGAGATACTGTTTGTCAATCTCTATAATGCATTCATGAGTAAATACTCACTATAACATACTTCATAGGTTTAAGCAACATGCCCTCCATCATGGTATTGCAATACCAGGACCTGCTAGTGCAGCAACTTGCATTACATGTCCTGATACTTTCTGAGGTGTTCCACAGATACCTCTGTGTTGAGTGGGATCCTATCCGAAATCTCAAGATCAGGTTTTAATCCTCCCATGGAAGCTGTAATACTAGAATAGTCTTCTCAGAGTGTTGTCTGAGTCAAATATTGTGCTGCAAACCTTATTTACAAACATATCATCCTATTGGAATTAATAATCGAAGATCAAACAATCAGACAATAGTTTTGTGAAGAATAGTTAGTACAAAATAATTATGTCAGATGATATTCTGATATACAATCCCATGGAAAATATAGATCAACCTGCCAACTCTGTCTCTGCTTGGTCGCAAGTTACTTACAATCCGTTTTATTATTAAATGGTCATTTTCACTTACAGTCAGAGTTGGGAGTAGAAGACAATTTAGGATTGCATGATAGGGATCCCAAACTGCCGTTAGCAGATCCCTGGGGGCCATTTCACTCATCTTTATGTTGACATCAGCAGAAGCTATGGAGCATATTAGAAACCATGGGGTTGGATCCAGCAATTTAACATTTTTTAGAGCACTCCTACTCAGATCCCAGGGCCAGGGTGCGTTATGGTAGATGTGGTGAACTTAGTCATAGTTTACCTGTCAAGAAGGGGGTGCGGCAGGGGTGTGTGTTATCCCCCCTTCTGTTCACCCTTTATATTAATAGTCTGGGTGCAACATTGAAAAGTGAATGCCAAGATCTACCACGTATTGGTAAACGGCCAATTGGAGCATTGTTATATGCGGACGATGCTGTCCTTTTGGCTCGCACCCACCTTGGTTTATAAAAAGTTATCTCCAGTTTTTCTGTTTATATGCTAACCCTCGACCTTAATGTAAATATTAGTAAAACATTTACAATAAAATGCAGTAAGCCCAATGTTAAGTGCCTAGATTTCTACATAAACAACAGGAAACTCGATTTTACTGAACACTTTTCTTACCTGGGAATTGTATTCGAAAGAAGGGGTCTATGTGCAAAAGCTATTGAATCAAGAAAATGGTTATTTTATAAAGCAACTAGTGCATTAATACATTTTGTAATAAAGCTCGGAAAGCATCCAATTGCTGACCTATTAACAATTTATAAAGCTAAGTGTATCCCGATTGCCAGGATGCAGCTAGTAGAAAATAGATTTCTAAGATATCTCCTAGCGGTACCGAATAGTACAGCAACATTTATCTGCCATGCTGAGTTGGGCTTGTCATATTTGTCTGACCAGGTTAAAATGCAGCCTATATTGCTATGGCATAAGGTCTGGACTAGTACTTCTAGTACCTTGAACCGGAACGTGATTAATGATTGTCTGTCCCTTCATGGGGTGGATTGTATCCTTTGGATTACATATGTCAAAAAAATTGCAAATGCCTTAGGTCATCCTGAGTACTTTGCAAACCCTGACAGCCTGAATCAGGTTACTAGGAACAAGTTAAAGTTGTTATGCGCGGATCACCTGGAGACCATTAGATTGGCTGCAAATATTATTAAACCAACAGTAAGAGCGCATCAATTAATCTTGATTCAACCAGGAGCACAACCCTACCTGACAAATATTTTAGGAATTTACGATAGGCTGCTATTGATCCTTCTTCGCCTTGGAATTTTTCATATCAGGGTCACTTTTCCAAACATAAATCACTGGTCTTGCACGCTATGCTTGGGGTGGGGTTGGAAAGTTAGGGAGTCAGAAACAGGTTTGAGTCTGTTTATGGGAGCAATGCCTTCTTCTCTCATACTGCTGCAGGGGTCAGGTAGGGCCAGAGTGTGCAGCTGCTCACTATCTCTGCTTCTGCAGCTTTTTAAAGGGCCCGGTGTCTCTGTGCCTGAAATGGCCAGGCTTGTAGTTTGTAGACCTGATATTTCCAGGCCTGGAGAGCCATAGGATTGCGAGTGGCAGAATTTAATCCACAGTTATCGCTCCTGGTGAAATTCTGCCACTTGCAATGAGGGCCTCAATGGTGCTAACTTTTAGAAAAATATGCTAACCTGATCTTCCCTGGTGGGCTTATGTTTGTTGGTGTTGTCCCTTAGGCTCTTGGAATGTTTTTACTAAACTTTCAAAAAACAGATTCATTGGTGTTAAAGGACACAGACATTTTGGAAAGAAACTCAACCTGCTCCATTCTTAACGTTGTATCAGGGGCAAAGAACAAATTCAACCTCACTGGCTGCTGTTTATAAAGATGGACTCGAGAAGACAGCAGTGTCTGAATAAAAAGCTGTTTTGCTTCTGCAACACAGAGTACATTTCAAGACAGTTTGGACAGTTTTAGATAAGGAAGACAGATGGGCCTTCGCCGGAATCCAATAGGTCCTTCAGTGCTGATGAAACCACCTCTACTTTCACCTCATGTGAGAAGCCCTGCTTTTGCAATATCTTCTCGTTGTGGTGGCCATCTTGGGAAGGTTCAGAGTATAAAGGCCCTGCCTAGCTGTGACATGCTATTTTCCAGTGACATGCATAGAGAAGAGAGTGCCCATACCAGTGCTCTACACTTCATCTAGCTGAAGGAGCATTGCTGAAGAGTGTGAATTTACCATCGAATCTCCCAGAAAATACCGGAAGCATTAAGGAGATCTGGTTTTCTGTGTGTTATCCTTGTGGTATGTTCTAAAGGGGACACCATTTGTGACCAGTATTTGCTTTGTATACAGTTGCTAAATCTTAAGCTAGTTCATTATGTTTTGTTTGGAATATTATTAAGAAGACATAGACAGCTGAATTTAGAGCCGAGGAAGAGCTTAGTTTAAAAAGTTTGCCCTTGCAGCGCTGAACTTTTGAGCTCAATTTCCTATGGTCTGTGAATCATGAAGTCTTTTATTCGAAAGAACTGAATATATCTGTTCAGTATCCTCCAACATTATCCAGTTTAGAGTGTGAAGTAACATGCTCTAGTCAATGGGATGAAAACATGAAACAAACAAGTTACATATATGTCCCTCAGATACTACTGAAACAGGCATCTAAAGATACCAGTGAGGTTGCAACCATATTGGGTCGCAATTCTCATGAAAAGTTTACTTTTTGGGATAACAGCCAAGGTGACTGCTGTAAAAGGAGCTCGCTGCTGTGCTCAGCGACAGGTGTGGTGACTGCATATTCCCAGCTTTCGTAGAAGCAACCAGTAAAGAGGCAACTTTATGAGGAAATCAATGCGACGACAAAAAGCGTAAGTGTAGATTGAGGTGACCTGGAAAAGCAGTCCACTGAAGTTGAGGCAGAGGGGGCCGGAAGAAAAATGGAATACAAGCATCTGCTCTAACAGATGAGGCATAACCACTGTGGGGACAAAAAATTAAACAGAAGAATTGAGGGGAGGAGTGGTTGTCATTGCGGAAGAACATCCCAGGTAAGAGCCCCATATGCAGAACCTAGTTAGAAAGCAAGGTACCAGTGGTATATCACCCTGCAGCACCTACTCTGCACATAATATTCATGCAAGTACAAATTGTGTTTTGGAGATGCTCCGAGGGTTGAGCTCATTTACACATGTATGGTTGGGATGCTTCCAGATACAAACATATTGGAAAGGATTGCAAGGTCACATTGGGCTACCCAATACCAAATGGGTGACCAAGTTTGGTCTTGTTGGGACTAAACAGAGCTTGGTTTTGTTTGTCTTGATGGCCTAACCAAGGCGAGATAGGGATTAATACTACAAATGTTGAGTGCAGCCAAACTGTAAATTACTACCCACTGGAAATCAAAAGAGGCACTGGACATTGCACAATGGTTTCAGAAGATGTGGTAACACATAACAATTGAAATGTTGATATATGGCTTAGCTGGTATTGATGCACATTTTTTGAAACTTTATAGCCTATTATTGGACTTCTTTGGGCAACTGGAACATATTTGTTTTTACCAAATCCAAGGATAGATCTACAGCAGTGTAAGATGCAATAATCTTCGGAGCACAGACAATTAAACTCCTATCATTCCAATGGCTGATGAGAGAGGGGAAGAATTGGGTACCTCAAAAAACCAAAAAGCATATTGCACATTCAGCCTGCTCTCCTGTACTTTACGGGCTGTGGGGGAGTGACGTAGGGAGAGAGAAATGTAATTTTGAGTAATATATGGACACAAATAATATTTTTGTGCCCACTTACCTGTGAAAATCAATAAAAATATCACAATATTCTTGGGTTATTTTATAGCAGGCAAAGATATCATGACAACCAGAGAAGGGTGAGCTGAGATTGGTGTCGTTCTGGTACAGGCAGGTGTAGACTCTTGACAGAACATGATAGGAATTTGGGTTCATGTGTGCAACCTGTACATTTTTCCTCAGGACATAAAACATCCTTCCTATTTAGAACCTCACTTATGTCTGGACAAGACAGAAAGACTCTGTAGCACTAGTGTAGCAGACAGTCATATCAGCCTGTAGTGTCTAGCTCTCTCTCACTTGCTTTTCCCCTGGGTTCTTCGCATCAGCTACCGGGGTTTCACAAACCCGAAGTCGCACTGATCCCCCGAATCCTTAGAAGCAATGTTATGGAGGGTGTGGGTGATCAGTGTGATGGACATCAATATTTGTGACACCCCTGTAGTTGATTGTAGGTACTCCTATGATGGTTGGGCTAAAGTTGCTGTCATTTTCTATGTTGGCAGTATAATCATGATCACTCCCCTTAATTTTCTTCCAGTTCATGAGTCATGACACAGTTAGATTCAGCATCAACTGACCAATCAATGACAGTTCCCAATCACACATCCCCTTAAATGCTAAACTATCTTTGAATCAGTATGTCTTAGTTTGCATATGCTTTAAGAAATGTTTGCCTTCTCTTTGATTTAGAAGCTGCTGTCAATGTTCAGACTTCACTCTTTTTGACTAAATAGTAATATCTTTTTCTCATGAAACATTATGTATATATAATACAGAGTTGCAGTTGCCACTGTGTAGCTGCGTAGTTGTAGTTAGGTCAGGCTTTCCATAGGAAGAGCGATTATGAATCTGAACAAAACTGTACCAAAATAAAAATCTTCCTCCACCTCAGTTCTTTCCTGGAAAGTTTCACGGTGATACATCAAGCGCTGGCTGAGAAAAAAGGGAAGTCCTAAAATGCATTTTCCCTATGCAATTTTCTACAGGAACTTAAGAAAAACAGAATTACACCAATGTTGGCAGAGAGCTAGATCTTTACCCAGAAATTGTGTTTTCTGTGATTTGTTGTAAATCTGCTCAGTAGAAATTGATTTTTTCGACTCGGGGAGAGGGCTTGTGTGAATCTCCCTCCCTGAAATAGGTATTTGCCTGGGACCACATCCCCAAAGTCTGTCCAATGTTTTTTTATAATGTAGCGAGGAGGGAGGTGTCTGTTGACCCGTCCACCCCGCCGTAAGCCACATATTGGGGCCCAAAGCAAGATTTGTTTCCCAGGGACCCCATTCCTCAAGACACTGAGGTCCTTATTATGAGCACGGCGGTCCTGGGACCACCATACTCGCAGTGGTAGTCCAACCACCACCTCCCTGGCAGTCCAACCACCATATTATGAGTGTGGCAGTGGGACCGTCATGAGACTGCCGCCTCTGCCGGGATTAAGGATCCCGCTGCAGCGGCGGTCTGCAAATGGCCTAAATATGCTGCCAGTGCTGAAGCCAGCACCACCGAGAATATTACGACCTGCATATCCACTGCCCTTTTAATGTTGCACCCTTGATCCTGCACAGTGTGGCATGCATGGCAAGGTGCATGCCACACCGTGCAGGAACATTCTGCAGACACTCTCATGCCAGCGGTATGCTGTTTAGGCTCTCCTATGAGCCTAACATAGATGCTGCCATGAGACCGCCACTGCACCTCCCACCCGCCCTGGATGAAACTCATAATCAGGCAGGGGGCTCACCATGGCCTTGGCGGTTTTACCTGGGACTGCTGTGGTGGCAGCCCCATTGGAAGACGCCCAAAGTCATAATAAGACCCTAAATGCTGATGGCTTTTAGGAGCATAAACCTAACAAAGTGGATATGATTACGCCACTGAAGCACAACTGAAGGCTGGCCCACCGGGAGGGAACATATTCACTGTGGCTGGATCCTACCGGTACCAAAAGATGGGTACTGACCAGGGAGCCGATGGGACCGCTGCGGCCTTCCTGCCCATTTTTGCAACACTTCCTGTATGTTTTACTGTAAACTACCCTAAAGTGTTCTTCTCTACCTAAGTTCAACATAGCAAAGAACCCTTCTTACCCTGGTCAGAGCTGACTGTGCCCTCCCAGAGGTGAGGCTATGATAGTGGGCAAACTCACCTTTGTGGTCACTCAAAACCAGTTGTGGGACAGCCTTCCCCTCCCTTTGGGTTTGGAGCCAAGCTAGGCAGGAAGACAATGGTAGGCAGGCCTAGGTGTGAGCTACATCTGCCAGTGACAGGGTTAGCACCCTTCAAAGGCCAGGAAATCGCTGGGCTCAACCCCCAGGCCATCCCACTCAATGAAGAAAAACACCTCTCCACACCAGAGCCTTTTGTCCACTATCTGTAAGCAATTCACATTACACCAAAGGGGTGCTCTTAACAGTTAGGCTATACTGGACACTGGCAGAAAGACACATTTGACTTACTCAGAGAAATGACAACTTTCAAAAACTGTCATTTCTAAAAATAGTAATATAATATCCAACTTGACAGTTAAGTTGGATTTTAAATACTAATAAATGTCTTCTTGATTCATTGTTCTAGTCTCCTCCAAAACAAAAGTTAAGCATTATAAATTGTTAAAATGTAACCCAGTGGTTTCCTAGGGGAGTGCCAGCCTTACCACAGTGAAAAACAACATTGTAGGTTTTTTACTGCCAGGTCTTGTAAAACTTTACATATACATGTATAGGATGGTGGATTCTGTTTCATTGCTCTAACTGTAAATAATCAAATTTAGTAGAGTTAAATAAAAAGTTAAATAAATTAAATATCATCAATTAAAAATGTTTTTCATTGTTTAATAAATTAATTTGCGCAGCAAATTAAATTAGATTTTTGTTTGTAAGTATTATTCTATACTCGGGGGCGTGGCCGAGCCGAGCCGCAAGATGGCCGCCGTTTAACGGGGCTCTGCCGGCCGAACACATTATCCGTCGGCCCATCCGAGTTTGCCTCATTGTCCGGGCAGACAGAGAGGTGGAAAGTGGTATCGAAGACCCGGTGACCTGGGGGCAGTTTTCGCGGAGAAACTCAGTGGAGTATTGTAGGCGCGCTGGCCCTGCGCTGTGCTGCCGGATAACCGGCGAGCCGCGAGTCGGCTGTCGCCGCAACGCGAGTCCCCGGCTGGGGCCCTTGCTCAGACACGTGGGGCGGCCCGGCGGAGAGGACCTGCGGCGCTACTGGGACCGGGGCCCGTGGGGCCGGAACGATGCATCGTGGACCTGTGGCGATAACGTGCGGACTATTCCTGGGAGAATTTCGCGACCCGATGATACCACGGAGACTCCGGTGAGGCCTGAGCGCTGCGGAGCTGCCTGATAGTACTGCCGCGGCTGGTGCTGCTGCCGCGGTGTGGACCGCGATCGAGGGTGCCTGAGAGGTCGGCGCTGGCCTGGCTGCTGGGAGATGGTACCTGCCCTTCGCTCTACCGGCCCTGAGTGAGATTGAGGCTGTTGGCTCTTGCTGCCGGAGGGACTACCGGGACGGGCCTGGTGGCGCCGCAGTCGGAGATCAGTGCACCACCGAGGGCAGCGATTCCTTGCACCTCACGCCCGATTGGAACTTGCTGACACTACTGGGCAGGGAACCCTGTATATTCGGCCGAAGACGTTGGGCGAGGGTGATGGGCCGCCCCCTCCATCTCATGCCTTGAGTCGCCACATCTGCATGTCCACGTAGCGGCCTGGAGCCGCGGTATCCGAGTGGAGAGGCTGACATAGCCCTTCTCTGTCAGCGCGGTGGGCTGGTCGACGCGGCAGCTGTGCTGGGAACTGCGTGGAGAGACTGGTGGCGAAGTGCCTAGGGCGCCCGTGGGACCTCCCGAGGGAGCGGTGCCTGATTGCGAGGAGTGCTTTGCGGTGATCACCCCCCACCTCGATCCCACTGGCAGGCCTCCCCTGCATGATCATGGGCAAGCCGGACAATAAACAGCCGCGGCTCCAGTTCGAACGGAAATCCGCCCGTAATGTGGAAGTGGGGCCGGCTTCGCAGACGGTGGTCCCTGAGACGCAGATGGAACCCTCACAAGACGAAGACATAAAGGGTATGTTTCGTGAACTAAAGGGTTGCCTGAAGGAGATTGACTCCAAGCTTGACACAATGGCACAGCGCATGGAGGGCCTGTCGCGCACAGTAGATCAACATGGGGAAAGGCTTGCGGCGGCTGAGGCGCGAATTGCGGACTGCGAGGAAGGCCTAGGGGACACCCGGGAACGATTGCTGCGCATGGACAAAGTCTTGGATGTAATACGAGGGCGCAATGAGGATTTGGAAGCCCGCTCTCGCAGAAACAACGTGCGCATTATCGGAATTGCGGAGTCCACAAATATCAGCAACATGGAGCAATTTGTGGAAGGCATGTTCCGCGATTTATTTGGGACAGAACTGTCGGCAATGTTCTTGATAGAGCGTGCACATCGAACGCTTGGACCGCGCCCGGTGCCTGGGGCACCACCGAGACCGATCCTGGCTCGCGTTCTCAATTACCGGGACCGGGACACCATACTACGGTTATCCCGGGAAAAGGGTGACCTCACTTTTCAGAACATGGCCATTTCCCTATATCCAGACTTCACACAGGCTGTGCAATCGGCGCGGCGCGAATTCATACCTGCCAAAAAAATCTTTCAAAAAGTGGGGACCAGATATGCCATGTTGTACCCCGCAAAGTTAAAAATTCACCACAAAGGGAGGCCGCTGATATTCACGGAGGCGAAGGAGGCGCTGAAATTTGCCAGGAAAGCAGAGCGCACGACTGGGGAGCAGCGCGCAAGCCGTGCGTCCTCCCCGGTGGACAAGCTGAGCGATGTGGAATGATCTGACGGACGTTTCTGTGACCCCTGTTATACTTTTGTGCAGCATGGCGTCCTGTCACTCTGCGGATGAGTACCCATAACTTTCTTGAATGTCTATGTCTTGATACCTGTGGTGGGTGGGAGATGTAGCACAAGCTCACTGCATCTGGGATCCCACAGATTCCTATTGTACATGGTCTCTACGGGTGACACCGTTAATGCTGAGGGTGATGCATAAGTCGTTGCCTGTTGTGTATGGTCTGCCGGGGGCTTTGGTAGGCAGAATGTTCGGCCACCCTATTGTTCACTGATGGGGGAGTGTGCAGGTAACCCCACGCCCTCGAAGGGATGATTCCCGTGCAACTGATTTATTTTTGGGTTAAAACTGGGAGGGGTACAGCATCTCAACCTAATTGGGGGGTTGGAGTGGGAGGTTGGGAGGGGGGGACTGTTTTGTTTGATGTTATTGACCTGCAGAAATGTCATACACTTTTGAAAGACGACACGGTATTGCCTCTACACATCCACACTTTCCTGCTAGGAGCTGGGGCTGTTACACTGGATATCTTGCTGCTCGCCCTGCCCCTAACCCCGCGGATTGGCACACTGCTGCGTAGGGCATATCACCCACTGCTTCATTGACCGAGTTACGCTGTCTGAGTTGGAACATACGAGGTCTTAATGACCATCGCAAGATTAGGTTGACGCACGCGCACTTGGCCAGACACCACATCGACATATGTCTTCTACAGGAGACCCACCTGTTACAGAAAGCGGGAGATCGATTGCGAAATGCTAGGTGGGGTGAGGTACACACGTCTGGATGCTCCAGTTATTCTCGGGGGGTGGCCATCTTAATACGCAAAGGATTACCCTGGCAAACAATTAAAGTAAATGCCGACTCGGAGGGCAGATATTTAATAATACTGGGGAAACTTTTCCATAAACAGATAATCCTAATTAACACTTACGGTCCCAACACAGATGACCCGGGTTTCTTCCGGACAGTCTGGCTAAAGGCGCAATCCCTTGGCGCGGGGGAGTACATATGGGGAGGGGATTTCAATGCTGTACTCTCGCTGGAAAACGACAGGGAGGGAGCAGCGCGCATGCATCATCCGCACACAGCGGACCTTCTTCGAGGTCTAATGGAAGAATATAACCTGTTGGACTCGTGGAGGATCCTGCACCCCGGCGAGCGAGAGGGCACATGCTTCACCCCACACAGAAAGGCGTGGTCTAGATTAGATTTTTGGCTCATAAACCCACATATCCAAGCCTGGACGTCTGAAGTGCAGCACAGAGCGCGCACTCTATCGGACCACTGTCCGGTTGAACTGGTGCTAAGGGTCCCCAAACCATACATCGCCCCATTCACGTGGCAGCTGCCTGCGCAGGCCCTGCTGGATCCGGTGTTCCGCGAGGAGGTACACCAACATATACTCGATTACTTTGAACTCAACACAAACTCAGTGGCGTCGGTGGCCACCCTCTGGGATGCATTCAAGGTGGTCATCCGGGGCCATTGCATTGCGGGACAGGCTAGAGTGCTGAAGGCCATTAGAACTACACTCCAGAGACTGGAGGACCGCTTACATAATCTAGAGGTACAATATAGCTCAGACCCCTCAACGACCACTCTAGCGGAAACACGCGCCACCCTAACGGAATACCAAGCTGAGGCAGACAGGGAGCTTAAATTTTTACATAAAAACGCAACGGCGCGCAGATACGGCGAGGGGGATCGCCCGGGCAGAACACTGGCCCGGCTGCTGCGCTCACAGAGGGGCTCCTCTTACATTCCTTCTAGAGAAACGGCGCAGGGCGACACCGTGTACTCCCCTCCAGAGATACTGGATACGTTTAGGTCCTTCTCTAAAGAGCTGTACCGCTCCCGGGGTGGGCCTGCCGTGGCAGACGTTTCTGGTTACCTAGACACGGTTCAGTTAATCTCGTTTAATGCGCACCAAAAAGGTTATTTCGATCGCCCCTTTGAAATTGACGATGTGAAGGAGGCGTTGGGGTCCTTGGCCTCTGGCAAGGCGCCTGGGCCGGACGGTCTCCCGGCGCAGTTCTACAAGGAATACGCTGACATCCTCGTCCCCCGGCTGCTGACTGTATACCCTGAGGCGGTTGAATCTGGGGTACTCCCCGCGTCGATGAGAGAGGCCCTCATTATTGCTCTCTTAAAACCTGAGAAGGCTGCCCAGAGCTGTGACTCGTATCGACCGCTATCCCTAATAAATACAGACGCAAAGATATTCGCGAAAATGCTCGCTTTGTGGTTACAACCGGTGTTGCCACTAATGATCCGCCCAGATCAATCGGGGTTCGTGCCGGGCCGCTCCACGACCCACAACTTACGGACCCTGTTTGGAGTGCTACACTACTTGGCCCCTCACGTCAAGGCCGCAGTGGTGCTATTGGACGCCACGAAAGCGTTCGATTCCCTGGAATGGACTTTTCTGTTCCCACTGCTGCAGCGAATGGGAGTAAGCGAAGCGTTTATCCGATATATTCGCCTGCTCTATACCAACATAACTGCCCGGGTGAGGGTGAACGGGCTTGTCTCCGAGCCCTTTGATATCGGAAGAGGCACGAGACAGGGTTGCCCCCTGTCACCCCTACTATTCGCGATTACCAACGAACCCTTGGCAGCCCGGATCAGGCAACATCATGCGAACAGGGGCATTGGATTTTCATCCCGTGCGTTGACCATCTCACTGTACGCGGATGATATTACCCTCTATGTGACTGACCCACAAGATAACCTCTCCCCTATGACGGGTGAACTGATACGGTATGGTCTGCTTTCAGGAGTGACTATTAATTGGGAGAAGTCGGTCCTCCTGCCTTTAACGGAGGCGACACCCCGCTTCACGCCTGATTGCCCGCTGAAGTGGGCGACCGGGCCGGTGCGATACCTGGGGGTCTGGGTTAGCACAGACATGCAGGCATTGTGGACGGAGAATTACGGGAGGGCCGTGCAGTGGATAGAGGAAAGGGTAGGCCGGTGGAAACACCTGCCCCTGTCCCTGGCGGGCAGGATAGCTGTGATCAAAATGATCATACTGCCCAAGCTCCTCTACCTCTTTGTTAATATCCCTCTCCCCTTGACTAAACACTTCTTGAATAAGATACGCTCGCTCATGATCGAACTGGCGTGGGGGGGTAGACAGCCGAGGGTAGCCTGGGAGACGCTCACGCTCCCACAGAGACAGGGAGGTATGGCGGCACCAGACTTTGCGCTATATGCGTATTGTGCGCAGGCGCAGTTCCTGCACTACTGGGTACACCCCACGCCTTATCAGCCGCATGTGGCGATAGAGGCGGACATGGTCAGCCCGCTACCGCTCCACACTGCCCTATATGCGCCACATAAGAGCAGGCGGAATGAAATCGATACGGTGCGTGCGCTTCAGTGGGCCTGGGACGGACTGCGCCGCCGGGCCAAGCTGGCTCTCCTTTATACGTCGGCAATCCCTCTGCGCGGGAACCCAATGTGGCCCCCGATACAGAGCATGAAAACGGGAGAACGCGCAGCGTCGCGGGGTCTCCATACGGCGGGAGACGTCTTTCCTGATGGTGTCTTCATCACGTTGCAACAGATGTGCGCTGCGGAGACCCCGTCGGCGCTTGACACCCTGCTTCATCTCCAGCTTCGCCACACGAGTCGGGCGCTGTTTCCTACGTTCCCGGAGCCGCCGCCGAGTCTGATGGCTCTGGAGAATGTCCTGAAGGTGGAATCGGGGCGCAAGATAATTTCCCGTCTATATGGGCGCATGCAAAGCGATCATCCAGTGGTGACCCCGGAGGCGCGCGATTTGTGGAGCGCTGCATTGGGAATTGACATTATCGACGCCCACTGGGACCTATGCTGCAGAATGCTTGAGACACTATCCCCTAACTACAGACTCCGGCTGATCCATTTCAAGTATATACATATGATATATCGCACCCCACGCAGACTTCATCGTATAGGCTTAAGAGACACGGACAATTGTTGGAAATGCACTGCGCGTGGCGCTGACTTCTTGCATATGGCGTGGGAGTGTCCCAGGATCGCCTCCTTTTGGGCGGAGGTGCTGCGTCTAGTGTGCATCATTACGGAGCTTCCGATCCCATGTACCCCTCAGGCTGCGCTGCTGGGGATCCTGAATATGGTCAAGCCTAAACATCGCCGACTGCTGGCCATGCTCCTCCTACTTGCTAAGCGCCAGGTTGCGATACACTGGGGGGCTACCACAACGCCTACTATTAGGGAGTGGCTTAAGAGTGTAGTATACTGTCAGACGCAGCTCACCCTATTCTGGGAGCTCCTGCCACCACGCACGCGCCCGCGGGACATATGGGACCCTTTCTCACAGTGGTTAACTCACACACCGCTCAATCCGTTGTAGTGCACTGACCCTCATGCCGGATGGCTGGAGGGAGACAGATGTCGAGATTGATGGTGGGTTGCAGTGGCTGACACTGAAGATGTGGGCGATGTTGGGGGTGTATTAGGGGCTGGGACGAGGGGAGACTCTGCTCTTGATTCTTGCTCTGGCACCATTGTGTGGATACCTATCGGCAATATGGACATCATTGTATATGGAGGTAACTGTTTCGTCTATACTGGATCCTATACATTCTGCAGTGTATTATGTTTGTACTGTTGTTGAAATGCAAATAAAAAGAAACTTAAAAAAAAAAAAGTATTATTCTATAATCTAATGTATATCAAATATGTGGTCACATATTTAACACAATATATTTTAAATTGACAAATCTAATATTTCTATATAAAGTTAAAACAACTATGAACCCAGTTCTTTTTAACAATTGAATTAAATGGTTTACTTAAATGTATGTATAAGCATAAACACAGATTCTAAAGTTTCCCTTAAAAAAACTTCACAATAGCAATACTAACATAAAAATAAATTAGCATCACTTACATCACCCAAAATGCATGCTAATTAATCTTCCTAAAAAAATTAAAGTACTCAACCACTGACACCCCAAAAAATAAGGAAACACATTTTTTTATATTCAATTTATTAAATATTAATAAGTGAACCCCACTATGTTTCAAAATTCTACAATGCTTACATTTAATAATATATGAAAACAAGTTAAGTCAAATGCAATTAAACACACTATTTTTACTTTCTTAATATCACATTAGATAACATGTCATTAAAATAGAACACTACCACCTCAAACTTCAATAGAACCTCAAACCAAAAAAATAAAATCTTATAATCAAGTTATTATATTGAAACAATGATCAGTACTCATTAATATATAAATATAATGTTGTTTTAGGATATAAGGACTTACCACCAAATCCCCAAATAACTTCAAAACTTCAAAAAATAAAATTCTAAAACAAATGGCAGAATAAATATTAACTAATGAAATTTGATACAAAATAATCACATAATAAATTACATTGAGATTGTAATATATATATATGTGTGTGTGTATATATATATATATTCACTTAAAAAACCATAGGTTTCACACAGGTTATAGTTAGGTGGATATTTCACTCGTAAAAAACCAATGAAATTCCCCCGTTATGGTTAGTTCAGATAACTATAACTCAGTTCAAAACTCAGCTCCTACCCTGAAAGTCTCGGGGTGATTCATCAAGCGGGGGCCGAGAAAAAAGGGGGGTCCCAAAACGCATTTTCCCCATGCATTTTCCCATAGGACCTTTAGTCAAAGGTACAGCCCGAACGGCTGAACAGAATTACATGAAATTTGGCAGAGAGGTAGTCCTCAGGTCAGGGAAGTGCCTTTTGCATATATGGTGTCAATCTGTTCAGTAGTTCCTGAGAAAATTGGAGTTAAAGCACATAAATATCTATAGCCGCGCACGGTGCGCGCACCCTAACGTGCGCGAGCGTAATTCTGATTGGTTGTTACATGTCAGTCAATGTTCGAATCGGTCGAAATCAGGAAGTGTCGGCCGCCATTTTGTTTGTTTTGGGTGCGAGAGTGAAAAAGAGAGGTGGCGAACGTGAAAAGGGGGCAGGGTAGAGAGTTCCTGACCCCCTAGCCTTTGTCAGGGGGTCCCTAAAGGACCCCGAAGGGTGAAAAAACATTTTTTTTTCAAGAATTCGCGGGGTGCGCGCAAGGTGAAAAACATAAAAAAAAAAAAATTACTAATACATATATAACTTAGCATTTAAAAAACCGTACAAATTCACATAAAAAACCATAGGTTTCACACACTTTATAGGGCCACATGCATCAACAAGAAAACTGGTCGCAAACGGGCAGATTAGCAGAATCTGCCCCTTTGCGACCGGTATTTTTGCATTTGGGATGCATCATCCCAAATGCAAAAATCGCAATTTAAGGAATCTCTAAATAGCGATTCCTTAAATTGCGATTGCATTTAAGGAATCCCAAATTGAGATTCCTTAAATGCAATGCGTTAAAGTTAAAAAATTTGCGATTTCGCTAATAGGGGGAGCAAATTACCATGAAGTTGAACTTCATGGTAATTTGCAAAAACATCAAAAAATGCACATTTGTGCATTTTTCAAAGTTTCATGTTGCGCATACACATGCCCTTAGAGCATGTGTGTGTGCAACATATGTGCACAGATCAATTTCAGGGGTGCAATAGGGTGTCATTTTGACACCCTTGCACCCTTGAAATTGCATGAGCAATTTGCGAGTACCTACTGGTACTCGCAATTTGCTCATGCAATCTACAAATTCATTGATATGGGCCTGGAGGCCCATAGGAATGATTGGGACGGCATTCCTTAATTGCGACTCGCAATTTGCCAGTCACAATTAAGGAATTTGTAGAAAAAAAAATAATCCGATTGGCCGCACTCTGCTAGTCCTATCAGCGTGTTGCCTCAAAGAATTGTGGTCCATGAAGTAGCGTCGGCGGGTACGCCAATGCCAAAAGTTTAAAATGAAAATGAGTGTCGCGTTAGCCATCCCTGGACACGTGTTTCGAGGTAGTTGCCGCTCATCAGCAGGGAGTAGGTATGTGTGTGGGGTTGCTGCGTAGGCTGCCAAAAAATATTCTCAGGTAAAGTACCACTCAAGGCGCGCAGGTGCGTTGCCATGGGCTCGTCAGCCCCACCGGCTCAAGGGAGCCTGAATATAAACAAAAATCCGATTGGCCGCACTCTGCTAGTCCTATCAGAGTGTTGCCCCAAAGAATTGTGGTCCATGAAGTAGCATCGGCGGGTACGCCTATGCCAAAAGTTTAAAATGAAAATGAGTGTCGCGTTAGCCATCCCTGGACACGTGTTTCGAGGTAGTTGCCTCTCGTCAGCAGGGAGTAGGTATGTGTGTGGGGTTGCTGCGTAGGCTGCCAAAAAAATATTCTCAGGTAAAGTACCACTCAAGGCGCGCAGGTGCGTAGCCATGGGCTCGTCAGCCCCACCGGCTCAAGGGAGCCTGAATATAAACAAAAATCCGATTGGCCGCACTCTGCTAGTCTTATCAGCTTGTTGCCCCAAAGAATTGTGGTCCATGAAGTAGCGTCGGCGGGTACGCCTATGCCAAAAGTTTAAAATGAAAATGAGTGTCGCGTTAGCCATCCCTGGACACGTGTTTCGAGGTAGTTGCCTCTCGTCAGCAGGGAGTAGGTATGTGTGTGGGGTTGCTGCGTAGGCTGCCAAAAAATATTCTCAGGTAAAGTACCACTCAAGGCGCGCAGGTGCGTAGCCATGGGCTCGTCAGCTCCACCGGCTCTTTGAGCCGGTGGAGCTGACGAGCTCATGGTTACGCAACTGCGCGCTACGAGAGGTACTTTACCTGAGAACACTTATTTTAGCAGCCTACACAGCAACCCTACACACTCACCTACTCCCTGCTGACGAGAGGCAACTACCTCAAAACACGTGTCCAGGGATGGCTAACGCTACACTTCCTTGCACTCATGACTTGGGCAGAGGCGTACCCGCCGACGCTGACTTCAGGGACCACAATTCTTTGGGGCAACACGCTATTAGGTAGAGCAGTGTGCGACCAATTGGACTTCTGTTAATATTCAGGCTCTTTGAGCTGGTGGAGCTGACTAGCTCATGGTTACGCACCTGCGCGCTACGAGAGGTACTTTACCTGAGAACACTTATTTTAGCAGCCTACACAGCAACCCTACACACTCACCTACTCCCTGCTGACGAGAGGCAACTACCTCGAAACACGTGTCCAGGGATGGCTAACGCTACACTTACTTGCACTCATGACTTGAGCAGAGGCGTACCCGCCGACGCTGACTTCAGGGACCACAATTCTTTGGGGCAACACGCTGGTAGGTAGAGCAGTGTGCGACCAATTGGACTTCTGTTAATATTCAGGCTCTTTGAGCCCGTGGAGCTGACGAGCTCATGGTTACGCACCTGCACGCTAAGAGAGGTACTTTACCTGAGAACAATTATTTTAGCAGCCTACACAGCAACCCTACACACTCACCTACTCCCTGCTGACGAGAGGCAACTACCATGAATCACGTGTCCAGGGATGGCTAACGCGACACTTACTTGCACTCATGACTTGGACAGAGGCGTACCCGCCGACGTTGACTTCAGGAACCACAATTCTTTGGGGCAACACGCTGGTAGGTAGAGCAGTGTGCGACCAATTGGACTTCTGTTAATATTCAGGCTCTTTGAGCCGGTGGAGCTGACGAGCTCATGGTTACGCACCTGCGCGCTACGAGAGGTACTTTACCTGAGAACACTTATTTTAGCAGCCTACAGAGCAACCCTACACACTCACCTACTCCCTTCTGACGAGAGGCAACTACCTCGAAACACGTGTCCAGGGATGGCTAACGCTACACTTACTTGCACTCATGACTTGGGCAGAGGCGTACCCACCGACGCTGACTTCAGGGACCACAATTCCTTGGGGCAACACGCTGGTAGGTAGAGCAGTGTGCGACCAATTGAACTTCTGTTAATATTCAGGCTCTTTGAGCCGGTGGAGCTGACGAGCTCATGGTTACGCACCTGCGCGCTACGAGAGGTACTTTACCTGAGAACACCTATTTTAGCAGTCTACACAGCAACCCTACACACTCACCTACTCCCTGCTGATGAGAGGCAACTACCTCGAAACATGTGTCCAGGGATGGCTAACGCTACACTTACTTGCACTCATGACTTGGGCAGAGGCGTACCCGCCGACGCTGACTTCAGGGGCCACAATACTTTGGGGCAACATGCTGGTAGGTAGAGCAGTGTGCGACCAATTGGACTTCTAAGGAATTTGTAGGAATCGCTATTTTCATAGCGATTCCTACATGCATAGGCTTTTGCAATTCCTTAATTGCGATTCCTTAAAAATCGCAATTTAGGAATCGCAAAAGTCTTTGTTGATGCATGTGCCAGATAGTTAGGAATTAGCATTTAAAAAACCTTGCAAATTCACTTAAAAAACCATAGGTTTCATACATGTTATAGTTAGGTGGACATTTCACTCGTAAAAAAACAATGAAATTCCACCGTTATAGTTAGTTCAGATAACTATAACTCGCGCGACCGCCACTCTATCACAAGGATGTTGTCATGAGTGATGCCACTGACCATGTCATGAGTGATGTAATATGTGACGTCATGAGCACTGGATTGCGGGCGCGCGAGTTATAGTTATCTGAACTAACTATAACGGTGGAATTTCATTTGTTTTTTACGAGTGAAATGTCCACCTAAATATTAACATGAGTGAAACCTATGGTTTTTTAAGTGAATTTGCAAGGTTTTTTAAATGCTAATTCCTAACTATAACGTGTGTGAAACCTATGGTTTTTTATGTGAATATATATATATATATATATATATATATATATATATATATATATATATATATATATATATATATATATATATATATATATATATATATTATCTACTGGCGGTCGCCAGTAGATAGTTATAGTTAGGACCGAGTTCCCATAGGAAATCTGAAAATTCTATTTTGAATAACTTTGGCGCCGGTTGACTTATCTTCGTGAAATTTTCAAAACTAATGGGGCGCTCCGCTCAGCTCCTACCCTGAAAGTCTCGTAGTGATTCGTCAAGCAGGGGCTGAGAAAAAAGGGGGGGTCCCAAAACGCGTTTTCCCCATGCATTTTCCCATAGGACCTTTAGTCGAAGGTACAGCCCGAACGGCTGAACAGAATTACTTGAAATTTGGCAAAGAGGTAGTCCTCAGGTCAGGCATGTGCCTTTTGCATATATGGTGTCAATCTGTTCAGTAGTTCCTGAGAAAATTGCAGTTAAATGTACATAAATATCTATATGCTCATGCAGGGGTGCAGGGAGGGGGGAGTTCTGTTGGGACCGGGGGGTGGGGGGGGTGTGTTGTTTGTTAGCACCGCAGGGCAAACCCGCAACTGTTTTGTTGTTCTTAAGATGCTCGGTGGGGGACGACCGATTGTTTCGACGTATGATGGGGGGTAGGGATTTGACTGTGTTGTCATGGAATGTTAACGGCCTGGGGGATAGGATTAAGCGTGGTGTGGTCCTGCAGTATTTAAAACGCATTTCACCGGATGTTGTCTTCCTGCAGGAGACGCACCTTATAGGTAACACCTTTCATGCAATGAATCGGCGGGGATATCGTTTGGCGGCCCACTCCGGCTTCACTTCGGGCTCGCGGGGGGTGGGTATTATGGTCAAGAACTCGCTCCCGTTTGAGATTGACGAGGTGCGCCATGATGAGAGGGGACGCTACACTGTTCTGGTGGGACGCATGGAGGGTAGAGTGTTTATCTTCATATCAGTCTATGTCCCGCCTGGGTTACAAGCTACTACATTTGCGGATCTAGGGCGCCTCCTTCTGGACCTTCCGAGTGGCCTGTTGGTGGTTGGAGGGGACTTTAATGCGGTTGCCTCTGGGTCTATGGATCGCCATCCCCCTAGGGACCTCCCCCGGGCGCAGGCGTGGCTGCCCGGCCTTTTAGACACGCTGGGCCTGGTAGATTGCTGGCGCCTGAAGCATCCTGTATTGCAACAGTACACTTTCCACTCGGGGGCCCATGGTAGCCTCTCGCGGCTTGATTACATCCTTGTCCCGGCGGCCCATGCAGGGAGGGTGGGGGAGGTGCGCCATTTGGCACGGGGTATCTCAGACCACTCCCCATTGTTGTTGCATTTCGATGTCTTCCCGAGGGGGGATGGCAGGGTGGCCCCGATTAATGCATGGTATTTGCGCGACCCCACCATTCGTGCCGACCTGATCAAAGCCTTACAGCGCTATTTCGATGAGAATGTGGGGTCGGTCCCGTCTGCCATCTCCCTGTGGGAGGCTTTCAAGGTGGTTCTTAGAGGGGAGGCCCTCTCCTTTATTTCCAATGCCCGGCGGCGCGAGCGGGAGGAGGTGACCCGGGTTGAGGCCGAGATTGCAGAACTGGAGGGTGACCTGGGGAGCGGGGTAACAGACGCCAAGTTGCATGTGTTGCATTTAAAGCAGGCGGCCTATCGGGCCCTCGTCACGGAGGCGGCCAGGGGCCTCAGTAGAGAGCAGCAGGGGCGATTGTATGATGTGGGTGACAAGGCTGGCAAATTGATTGCGTGGTTGGATAAGAGGGACAGAGCGAGCCGCGGGGTGCCTTTGATTGAGAGCGTGGATGGCGTGTGTGTCACCGAGCCGGAAGCCATTGTCTCCTGCTTCGCGGATTATTTCCGCGAAGTTTACTCCCCGGTTTCTCCCTGCTCGGAGGAAGATTCCCATGCCTTGCTTCGGGACATCGCACTGCCCTCCCTTACGGTGGAGGATAGGGACTCGCTGGACGCCCCTCCCACCTCGGACGAAATTGCCTTGGCTATTCGCTCGGTTGCATCCGGCAAGGCCATGGGCCCCAATGGTATTCCCATTGAGCTATACAAGCTACGCCCGGATGTGTTGGCGCCCCACCTGCGCGCGATGTTCCTTGCGGCCCACTCGCAGGGCTCCCTCCCGCTGGACCAGCGTCTGGCTACAATTGTGGTGATCCACAAGGAGGGGAAGCCCCGTGAACGAGTCACATCCTATAGGCCGATTTCGCTTTTGAACGCGGAGCCCAAAATCCTTGCCAAGGTGTTGGCCAACCGGTTGGTTGGAGTGGTGGGCGATTTGGTCCACCAAGACCAATCGGGCTTTATACCACACCGCAACACGGCGCTCAATCTGCGGCGCTTACACGGGGTGCTCGCGCGTGTCCCATTTTTGCGGGAGCCGGCCATCTTGGCATCCTTGGACGCCACCATGGCGTTTGATACGCTTGAATGGCCATATATCTGGGCGATGCTGGCGAAGTTTGGGTTCGGCCCGGGTTTCGTCAGCTGGGTTAAATTGCTATATTCGGGCCCGTTGGCGCAGGTGGTGGTGAATGGGCGAGTATCGGCCCCATTCGCGCTGGGGCGGGGCACGCGACAGGGTTGTCCCCTGTCGCCTCTTCTGTTCGCCCTGGCCCTGGAGCCCCTGGCGGAGTGGCTGCGGTGGCACCCTTCTATCCATGGCCTCCGCTGGACCCCCGAGCATGAGGACCGCGTGTCCCTCTATGCTGACGATATCCTTTTGTATCTCGCCTCCCCGCGCAAATCATTGATCGTCCTGGTTGATGTTTTGCGCTCCTTCGGTCGTAACTCAGGCCTGGTCATCAACTGGGCGAAATCCTGTGTCTATGTGCTTTCCGGGGAGGCTCCGGTCCTGCCACGGGACTGTCCGATCCAGATTGCCTCCCAGGGTTTCCGGTACCTGGGTATATATATTACTCTTAACCCGGAGGCCCGCTATGAGCGGAACTTGCTGCCCCCCCTCCAGCGTTTGAGGGAGGACGTGGTGCGCTGGCGGCGTCTGCCGCTCTCGCCGCTCGGCCGAGCGGCCTTATTTAAAATGATGTCCCTGCCGCGCTTCCTCTACGCCCTCCAGAATACCATGGACTTGGTCCCGGCACGTTACTTTCATGAGGTGGAGGGCCTCCAGCGGCGCCTGTTCTTGGACGGGAGGCCGCGTATTGCTCTGGCTAAACTGACGCTCCCGTGGTACGATGGAGGGGTCGCCCTTCCGGACATTAAACGGTATTACTGGGCCTCCCAACTAGCTGCAATTAATCATGGCCTTTACGGGCCCGCCCTGAATCCGGCATTTGAGATGGACAAGATGCTCCTACCCGGTGGCGATTACAATCGCGCGCTCTACTCTGGCGCGCCCGACTCCCGTCTGACGGGACCGACGCGTGTCATGGTGAGTGTCTGGCACGCGGCTAATGCAGCTATGGGGTGGAAGGACCGTTTGACCCGGGCGTCTCCGCTGTATGCATCTGAGAGGTTGGGCTCCCTGTGGACGTCGAAGGGCTTCGAGAAGTGGGACACGATCGGAATCAGCACGGTGGGAGATCTCTGGACGAGGGGGGGATTTAAAACTTTTGAGACGCTGCAGGCGGAGTTTCAGCTGCAGGGCAGTGAGTACTTTCGGTACCTACAGGTCCGCCATGCGCTGGGCTCCGTCTTCCCGGATGTCGCATCCATTCCGGAGTCTTCCCCCCTGGAGGACAGAGTGCTGGATGGCCATGTCCCGGACAGCACGATCTCCCTCATATACAAAAAATTGATTAACGATAGATCGTGCCTGCTGACTAGTCTCCGCGAGGCTTGGGTTGCCGACGGGCTGGAGCTGGACGACGAGGATTGGATTTCCGCGGTGGCCTCTCCGAAAGAGGTGGCCATCCCGGCTCGCCTTCGTTTCGTCCAGCTCAAGATCCTTCACCGGGTCTACGTGACGGGGCCAAGGCTTCTACGTATGGGTTTTGCCGGTGACGGAATGTGTAAGCGTGGCTGTGGCGCGTTGGCGACTTTCATGCATATACTGTGGGAGTGCCCGAAGGTGGAGCGATTCTGGCGTGGTGTGCATGGGGTTCTGCGAGTGGTTACGCGTGTCACGCTACTGCCTGAAGCGAGGAGATGCTTGCTGAATGTCTGGGAACCTAATGACTACTCGGTACCGCAGACGCGGTGGGTGACTCTGGGATACATGATAGCTAAGCGTGATATTGCTCAATTGTGGGGATCCCAGAGGCCCCCTGCGGTGTCGGCCTGGAAAGAGCATATGGATTGGTGTATGTTTCGTGAAAAGGTGGTGTATGTGGCGAGGGGTAAGCCTGGGGCGTGGATGAAACTCTGGGGCCCCTGGAACGCCTACCGCGGGGGTATTTGTGAGCCGCTGCTGCTACCGACTGCCTCGCCGGCTCCGTCTCCCTAGATGGCCCCCCTCCCTTGGCCGCGGGCGCGCGGTCCCCCAGTCCCTGATCTACTCCCGTCCCCCTCTTCAGAGTTTTGCTGCTGGTTTGGATCCCCCACTTGTGGAGCACGTGTTGTCACTTTGGATCGAGGGTTGCCTTGCGGTTGTGGTTTGTTTATGTTGTTTTGCCTTAAGAAAATGGAACCGTACTGTGGGCCTGGAGCCGTGAGGCCTGCACCATTGATTACTCCTGTTTTCCTACTTTGCACCGCTGTGAGACTTTTTTTGCTGTACGCATGTAATATGTTTTTGATGCTCTAGCGGCCGGCCGTGTGGTTGTAGGCCCATACCTGTAACTTTTCAAACTGCAATAAACGGTTTCAAAAAAAAAAAAAAAAAAAAAAAAAAATATCTATATGCGCGCACCGTGCGCGCACCGTGCGCGCACCAAATGTCCGCGAGCGTAATTCTGATTGGTGGTTAGATGTCAGTCAACATTCCAATTGGTCGAAATCAGGAAGTGTCAGATGCCATTTTGTGTGTGACAGTGAAAAAGAAAGGTGGAGAACGTGAAAAGGGGGCAGGGTAGAGAGTTCCTGACCCCCTAGCCTTTGTCAGGGGTCCCAGAAGGACCCCGAAGGGTGAAAAAAACATTTTTTTTTTCAAAAAATCGCGGGGTGCGCGCACGGTGAAAAACCCTTAAAAAAAAAACATTTTAAACTGTTTGTAAGTTTATAGAAGATATTAACTATGCTGTTCAACTTTATCCAAATTTTAAAAAAAAGAGCTGAGCCATTCCATATTACAGGATACAGTCAATCTATAACTATATACATAGGTAGTTTATTGCAAAATAAATATATAAAAAATATAATAATACATACATGAATAAGCATTTAAAAAACCTTACAAATTCACTAAAAAAAACATAGGTTTCACACACGTTATAGTTAGAAATTAGCATTTAAAAAACCTTGCAAATTCACTTAAAAAACCATAGGTTTCACTCACGTTATAGTTAGGAATTAGCATTTAAAAAAACCTTGCAAATTCACTGAAAAAACCATAGGTTTCACACATGTTATAGTTAGCTGGACATTTCACTCGTAAAAAACCATTGAAATTCCCCCGTTATAGTTAGTTCAGCTAACTATAACTCGCGCGACCGCAATCCACTGCTGATGACGTCACATATTACATCACTCATGACATGGTCAGTGACATCACTCATGACATCACTGATGACATCTCAAATGACATCACTGATGACATCACTGATGACATCATCCAGTGAATATGTGTCTTTCTGAAAAATAAATATTTTTTATATATGTATATCTAAAGGTTAATGGAAGAATAAATGGGTAAATAAGTGTCTAAATGGATGTTTTTTTTTGTAAAAATTAATTGTATAACTGACTTATTAACAGTATCCTAGTGAATACAGTGATGTAATATGTGACGTCATCAGCAGTGGATTGCGGTCGCGCGAGTTATAGTTAGCTGAAGAGCAGGAAGAGCACTCACGGGGGTGATATTAAAGTCTGTTTATTGAGAGCAAAACAGACGTGTTTCTGCGGTTGCCTTTCCCGATGTTTTTATGTTCTCACACGCCGAGTGAAACCATGTTTTTTTATACATTCAAAAACATTTACCACGTGAGATATGCACAATCATAGATGATGGACTTGTATCTTACATTCTCTAATGGCCACCATATTGCAGTGGTAATGGATAAAACGATATATATCAGTCACAAGGTATTATTCACATTGTCCTATTTCTATAAAAAAGACTGTGTTATGGCTAGATTGGCCCAACTCACTTATCCTGATTTGTTATATGAAAAACCTCGCACTTTCACAAAATATTTCACCGTGTATCGGCTTTAGATCGAAATGTGCGTTTATGATTGACCAAAGATTATTTTAGTTCACAGACCATTATCAAAATAAACCGCATTTAAGCGCTATTCTGCTGTGTATCGGCTTAAATACATATGTGTTCACGTGTATGTTTAAATTCATAATAAAATACTTCTTCTCCTACAAAATGTTTGTCACCTTCAATTTAATTTGTATCAGTGCATAGAATGCATTTTCACACCACTTTCCTACAGATTCATATCATTAATTTTAACAATTAAAAAATTAAAAAGTTTAATTAATGTTTTCAGAGTTTCTCATTTTTATACGATCTTTCGAGTCTTAATAAAACATTTCAGTCCCCTAGATGTATTGCCAATTCTTCCCCACTATTCATTCCATTGGGCATCTTAGTTTGAAGGTCAATAATATATCTTGATTCTAACCTTCTAAATTTTATAATCCTGTCTCCTCCTCTTTTACACACTGGTACTGAATTTATACCAAAGTAACTCAACAGATCCCTGTTGGGCTGATGTTTTTCAGCAAAATGCCTGGCGACAGGATATGTGACATCGTTTTTTGCTATGGCACGCATGTGCTCCCATATCCTAACTTTTGAAGGGTGAATGGTGCTGCCTATGTATCTAAGTCCGCATGGACAGAGGAGACAATATACTTCATGAGTGGTATTGCAGGTTAAAAACTTATTAATTACTTTCTTCTTTTTTATTCCTGGGATATCATAGGACAATGTTCTCTTACTATTTACACAGGCTTTGCACTTCCCACACGGGAATAAGCCTTTCATGTCCTTGAAAGTTCCCTTGTTGTTAACAGTTTTCTGTGAATGGCTCTGAACTAGATAGTCTCTAATTTATTTAGCTTTTCTGAAGGTTATTTGGGAGGTGACAGGTAAATCTGGACCAATGACCACATCTGTTTTGAAGGATGTGCCAATTTTTTCTCATTATCTTTTTCAATTGATTGGCATTTTCCGAGAATGTAGTTATCATTCTAAACTTGGTTATCGTTTCTTCATTTGATAATATCTTGATTTTCTTCTTGAGCAATTCCTGTCTAGGTATCTTATTTACCTTATTCAGTGTAGTCTCCAGTAATTCTTCACTGTACATACATATATATCGATCACTTTATTTTAGTACACTATATTTTAAACATCAATATTATTGACAAAGATAACAAAATACCTATCCTGAATATTCTGTCCCACAATATCTTGGAACTGACAATATTTTGACATTGGTATTGTTGACAAATTATATTTTGGAATCAATATTTAGGTAGCACACCACTTGATGCTGTGATGAAGAGCGGAGGTCAAGAATATTTTAATCCCAAAACAAGCTTTTCTGTAGGCCAGAGTTAAAGGTGTCTCAAGAAATAAATGTTAATGGGAACTGGCAAATGGTTCTGTCAAATTTGCTTTATGGGAGCTTGTGGTAATCAGTCACTACAATTGATTTTATGAGTATCTCTGTTGCAGTTCAGGCTTTTACATACTTTTTCCAACAAAATTGTAGCACCAACTGTCAGGGTGGTAAACTCTTCGATTTGTTACAGAATCTGCTGCCAAACATCAACTTTCCTACAATGAGGGCCAGATTTATCAATACTTTGTGCCACGTGCCCGTGCAAAGTCATCAAAAGTTATGAAAACTGGCACAAAGTATTGTTTTAGGATTTTTGTCAAGGTTTTTCACTGGAACATTGTCTAAAAGTAACACAAAGTAGAGCTATGTGCTACTTTGGGCTAATTTGCATCAAAGGGGTCATTCCATTGATGGTGAATGGGAATTCCCATGAATCCACCCATGGTGTTTGATGCAAATTAATTCATTTGTAGACAGTACTTTGCACCAACGAATTACACCTCCTTGAAGTAGGCTCATAGAAGGAGAAATGTCTGCTTTTCTGCAACATTTTCTAACTTTGCATGTGTGATATACTGTGCAGCATACATACAAAGTGAGCCAAGTTTAAAAGTAACTCTAAGCATAGTATCATGTACAGGAAGGGTATTCTTTCAGTTTAAATTCTATGCTAGACTAATGCAGACACCTTTGTGCTATGGCATCCACTAACACAGTCTAGGGATCAGAATAGGTCTCAGAAAAGTATTCCCATGCTCAACCCTTGGTAGCTTATCTTAACTTCAGAGACAGGTATGTAAAGCCTTTCAATCAATCAATCAACTTCACTTTATTTTGCCAGTGAATAGAGCAATGGCATAAAAAGTATACTGCATAAATACAAGATAAAATACATTACATTGATCATTATGTCCAGAGATGCAATATTAAATACAAGTCATGCTAAAAAGACAATTAGTTAAAAGAACGCAGATCAAATCTCTAGGAGCACGCACCAAATAGCTCATCATGACAGTCATGTCCCTCCTTTGTAGAGCACAGTATATGAAGGAGGCCAAACAAAAAGATGTAAAAGGCCCTGGTAAACTTTTAAAAAAGTATAAAGCTAGGCGACACTGTCTAAAGTTCATTCTGCATAAGAGTGGCAATATATATCTCTTCCTTTCCTCCAGAAACAATCTACAAAAAAATAAAAAATGTAAGTCACATTGGGATGAACGGGAGTGCCTCCAAGGAAAATGTATTAGGATGAAAGCCCAGCATTAGTGGAATAAAATTCAAACAAAACCTAACTAATAAAAATCTGTGCTTGAGTTATTCAAAAACTTCAAATACGTGTGGTCCTGCATGCTTGGTCTTGTGCTAGAAGATATAAATTGGCCCTAGGCTTTTTGACATTAAGGTCATTTCTTAAAATTCCTCTCTTTATCCAAGAGAAGGCTCTTCAACTTGCTTCTTGATATAGCTCTGTATGCAAGGGGATTATCGAATAGATTGGCTAGCCCTACCGAATAAAAACTATTCTTAATATATTGTAACCATCTAACTTTAGCTGCACCATCAAGATTTAGTGAATCATTTAGTATCTCGTGTGTTAACGTTAAAGCTTTCCTTCTCCATACCGAATGCCACAAAAGTGGTGGAGCAATGTGGATCAGGTCCAATATGAAAGGAACGTCCAGTTCCATGTGGCAGATATATGAAGAACAAGACTTAGGGAGGCCCAACAAGCGCTTCCAAAAACAGTCCTCAGTTTGTTGCAAAGCTTGGGTACTGGCCCATTCCCCAGATAACAGACCCATAGGTTGCGACCAATGTGACTTTTGCTTCGTAGATCTGTTTAATTACCTCCACTGGCTTTGTTCCCAATATTTTTTTTAATCTGGACAGTGCCCCTATACTTCTATCCATCATAAGTCTCCTGTTATCCACCATAGCTTGCCAGGTATTTTTGTGATCAAAGAGAACCTCAAGGTAGGAAAATGAATCCACCACTTCAAATTTTCTTCCTTCAATATTCCCTCTTGGGATGTTCCTTGGTCTCACGCCTGCGACTAACCCCAATAATTTAGCTTTGTTAAACTCTTAGTTCCAAGTTGTTCATGAACCTTATGTATGTCTCTATCAGATGCTGTAACGCTTTTCCGGTCCGAGCCAACAAACCCACATCATCTGCATAGAAAAGTACTGGCACTGGAGTAGAGTTAATTAATGGAACATCTTTGGCAGATGACGCCAGCGTAGCTTCGACACTGTTGGTGTACTGCAAAAAAAGAAAAGGGGCAAGCACACATCCTTGCCGAACCCCACTTGCTATCCCAAAGGAGCTAGTAGTTTCACCTGCTCTACCGTACCGAACGCAGGCCGAGATACCTGTATACATTCCTCAAATAAAATCAATAATAGGTTTCTCAACACCTAAAACTTCCATAATTGACCATAATTTAGAATGAGTTACCAGGTCAAAGGCCGCAGACAGGTCCATAAAGGCCAAGTATAGTTGGGCTCCCTTGACCGCTGTGTATTTGGCAATGAGTATGTTTAAATTAAGGCACTGATCAATCATCCCTTTTCACTTCCGAAATCTATTTTGGGAACAAGATAATATGTTATTTTCCTGGGCCCAGAGTTCAAGCCTATTTAGAAGTTGGCGGCCCGTTAATTTAGCAGTACTATCTAATAGGAATATTGGTCTATAATTTATTGCCAGTAAACATTAATTCAGTAAATAATTGAGACACAGCACACAATAAAAATCCAACAGCAATTTATAAAAATAGGAAATATTTTTATATTTAAAAACGATACCAACGATAAAAACAATACCAAATGCTTTGAAAACCCCGTGTATGATGACAACGGAGAGTCATGATCAATTAATCGATATGTGTATTTTGAGATCTAGAACTGTCTGCACTATGTTTGATTTTTACCCCCTGCTTGTAGGGCAGGTGGTTGATTATGGTTGAAATGTTGGACTCGCTGTGAAATTATGCCTTTTCCTCCTACAGGTCATTGTAGGGCCTTTGCCCACACATCCAACCAAAAAAAACTAATAAAATTTGCTGTGAAAAAAAAAAACAATACCAAAATGAATAAAAATCCAATGAAGGGAACCTGAGATATGAATTTTTAAAGAATAAACACTTTCTAGCAATTAGTCAACTTATGGAGTTTTTTTCCCAAAATTGCTCCAAACTTTTCCAAACTTCTGCAACTTCTTCCTGAAGTACCTCTTGAGGGTCCAAGGGGTTCAAAACACAATCCAAGGGTCTTGAAGCTCCAAGAAGGTCCTGGAAAGTTTGGGACCACAATTCTCACAATGCACCTGGTCAAACCCTTACAAGTCCACTGGATGCACTCCGGGCAGGAGGCTGTTGGTGGAGTTGACACAGGTGAGCTCTGTTAACCTGTAGCTTGAAGGGAGCCCACTCTTTATTCCTCTTGAAACAAGGTACATCTAAAGGGCTGTAGTTTCAGATAATGCAGCAGGTGCAGTCAGTCAGAATGCAGGGCCTATGGTGCAAATCAAGTTTCCAGCTTGGCGTCCACTCTTTAGTCCTCTTGAAGCAAGGTACATCCTGTGGGCTATAGTTCCAGATAATGCAGCAAGTGCAGTCAGTCAGAATCCATGGCCTGGTCGTGCAAATCAAGTTTTCAGCTTATCAATCCTTCTTCTTCTCTTAGTTTCAAGCAGCAAATCTGAGAGGCTCTGCCCCTCTCAGATATGTATTCAGTGTTCTCTGGGGTCAATCAGGAGGGCACTCCTGTCCAATGAGGTGCCGGGCAACACTCCATAGCATGACCATATCATCCAAAGTATGGCCCAGTGGTCTCCCAGAAAGCACTATTTTTCCAAAACTCAACATGGCTAACGTCTTAGCAGAGAAGCAAGAGTTAGTTAAACCAACCTCTAGGGTTGGCTCATTTCAATAACTCCCCTCCCTCTTACATCTGCACATTCCTTCCTTAAGCCTGCCATCTGGTTGGGTTCAGAGTGTAAATGGGGTAGATGGACCTGGCTGTCTGCCTATCCCCTTCTACCTTTGAAGCTGAAGCTGTAAGACCCTTCCCCCTACTCTGGCATTCCTGTGGAGCAGGGTCCTCTTAAAAGAGATAGCCTTTCCTCCCTGTGTGCAACTTATCATTTAATCAAAGTAGCCTGGCTAATCCACTTAACTCTGACCAATCAGGGCAGACCACTGGAATGTTAAATTTTGGCTTACAGACAATAAGGTCTTATAACTTAATTTCTATACATTTTAGGATAAATCCAAAAATGGCATATTGTTGGATTTATCAATACCATTCTATTAAGTTCTTGAATTATATTTTTCTGTTGTCCCCTGAGTTAGTTATAAATTCATAAACTATTGTTAGCCTATGTGGCTGGAGATCTACAAGGGGGAAGATGAAATGTCCAGTTTCTCCAGCACCAGGGCCTATAAAACTGTTTTTATAAGGACCCTGCTTATAACTACATAACGCCCCCCCCCCCCAGCTCATGGATACCTAGGGGAGTCTTTAGGGGTCCTGAATATACAAAAACAATGTAGATCCTCACTCCACAGTGCTCCTAGCACAAAATGTCAATTCTGGGAAGCACTTTACTACGAATAGGGAAGATAAAAGTGCAATTTCTCCATTCCCAAGGCATATGAAACCTCTTTTTTAAGGGTCGTCCTTAAATGTACCTGACCCACCCCCTTAAACACACACTCCTAGGACACATAGGGGTGACCCTGGTATACCTAATATACCAAAATATTGCAGTTTATTAATTTCCAAGTTCCCCATACACCAAAGTCGTGTTTGAGCACAGTTTAGGCTTAAAAGCAGTTCTGCAACAAAGGGGTGATTTTATAATGACCTCAGACTCTCAGCAGTGCACACATGCAAGTGGCAGAATGGGCAGCTGGCCTCTAAACTGTCCTGCCCTATTATGTACTACAGCCTTATATGGGAGGTCATGCCAATCATAGAGGTACCCTAACCCATAGTGTACCTTGGTGTATGGAGGTGTCTTCACTGTATTTGTGTATGTATGTGTTTTCAGCATAGCACTGGCCCTGGGCCAGGTTAAACAGAGCCCAGTGACAGTCAGAGTCAGTTACCACCAGTACCAGTCAGAAAAACATTTGGGGGTGCCCAGTGCACAGGATGACTTTGCAACACCCCTTAAATGTCACATCACAGTGGAAGCTGAACGCCAATATTTACCTGCACCAAAATATTTGCAAAACTCAAAAATTTAGCTTTGGCAGCTCAACTCCTGCATCCTTGATCTAGCAATAAGAGTCACCACCTTCCTTGACATTTCGGCCCCACAAATCAAGTTAGCAGAGTAATAAAATAGTGACTGGGACCACTTATTAACTGAGTTTGTAATCAATGAAAAGTTAAAGGGTTTTATTACAAACAATTCAAAATAGGTGTTAGAGCGAAATGCAAAATATATGCTATGAAGACTCAGATATAGATTAACAAGTAAGAAATCAGAATTATTCTAAGTCAAAATAAGCAGCAAAATCATAGGTGGAATAGACAAAGACTCTGGTAGGAAAGGGAAATCATTTCATTATAACTGTCAGAATCACAAAAGAAACCAACGGCATCTCTAATAGAAAAGGGAAAGTCTCACTTTAAATGGACAGAGTCCTATGAGGACTATCTTTTAGTTGTCAGATTCACAAGGAACACTGACAGTATCTCTAGGGGACAAATGAAAGGCTTTGGCTCATCTATATACCCAAGGGTTTTATGCACATTTTACGAATAGGTAAAAAGCCAAACACTGAAAATTCAGCATGGCATGACTGGTAATAACACATATAGAGCAAATCAGAATGGCGATCGTCACAAAAATAATTATAACTTTAACCGATTTCTATGGTAAAGGAAATCTTCCATGAGCTTCCACAGCAACAGCACTATCCGGAGATGTACAACACAGTATGACACATTTTCAAACAAAGACCCATACACCAGTATACTAGCAAGCCAGCATCAGGACTCTCAGCAGAAATGTCCTTCAGAATGTTACATTAGGAACAGGAAGAAATTTCATTTGGAATGCATGCTCTCTAAATAAAATAACCAATTACGTCACAATGTCGTGTGCTCTGCGAAAACTGCGAGAAGACACGCAGAGGGACATTGATTGGTGGGGGTAATGAGCAGGAGCAAGATGAACAAAACACCAAAACAGTATCCATTATAATAAAATGGTTTCTCTGTGAAAACGTGGCATAACTAAATTACATTAATAAACACGCTTCTAAGCCTCCAAATAAAATAGTTTCAAGTGCAATATTATGAATTCATCAGTCGTGACAATATTCAATATAAAAATCATTAGTATTCAAAATTAATTTGTCACCCGGAATTGCACATTTAGAAAAACTTTAATATTCCCTCTGAGTTCTATGCCATTACATAGACCTTTGTCCTTGTACCACAATATTGCCATGGAAGGCCTTAGAGACTTCAAATATCCTTATAATGTATATTTGGAATTCCATCTTCCCATATGCAATCTTCTTTTTTATCCTATTTATATAAAGCTTACTAAACTTAAAAAAATAGCATCAGCAAAGGCTGATATTTGCATTGGGTGTGAAAGCTGGACCTGCGCTGAAGCACATTGTGACAGTGGAGAAATGATACTGTTTTTCCTCAATATGTTTATATATCATACTTTGGGTGATCAGCAGGGCCGGACTGCCCGTATCGGACACCGAGAGTTTCCCCTGTGGGCTGCCTGGGTGGGGGCCGGTTTTGGGTGGGGGGGGGGGCGTTTTTGTTTCCGGGGCAGGCAGTATCGGCCCCCTGTAACAAAATTTGACAAAACCGGCAATAGCAAACAGCTCGGCCGCACCTCCCCCAACCCGCCCAGGGGCGGCCGAGCAGTTTGCCAGGGACGGTTTCGGGTCCCAGTCTGGCCCTGGTGATCAGAGCTGGATACCGCTGCCACCCCTGAGCACGTTCTCATTTTCAATTAACTGACAGCTCAGGGCATGCATCTCTAGTTTTATATGACCTAAATGTTGTTACCAATGTGGTTGCACTGTAGTGAAAAATGATCCTCACAACCAGGTGCAACTAGGATGGGGGGAGTGTGAGAGTGAAGTTTATGTAAAAATACCTTGGGGCAGATTTATAATAACTGGCGCATCCCTGCATATCAGCAGGGATGCGGCAGTTATTGTGCGCCACAGCTCCGCCACCATGGATGCGCCGCATTTACAATGCGGTGCACCATGGGGCAAAAACGGCACAGATGCGTGCCGCATCTGAGCCGTAAAATGGCGCATTGCTGGAGTTGCGTCGCAAGCGCGACGCAGCTCCAGCAATGCTTTGGGGGGACCTATCTTCACAATGCTGCGTCAATCCTTACACCTGCTTCAAGCAGGCGCAGGGTTTTGACGCATCATGGGCTCAAAAGTGACTGAGTGAAATCTTGTAGATTTCACTCAGCCACTTTTAGGAAGCGTTCCTGCGACGGAACGCCCCCCCCTGCACAGGTTTGCCTACTGCTGGCGCAGGGCTTTACAACGTGACGCATCTCCCAGATGCGTCACGTTGTAAATACCCCGCAGCATGGCGCAGGATTTGTGCCGCCGCTGCGTCACAAAAGTGATGCAACGGCGGCGTAAATGAGGCGCAAGGGCCTCATAAATCTGCCCCCTTGTTCTCTTCATGCTGGGGTGGGATGGATGCTTCCAGAAGCAATCCCGATGATTGGGGACAAACATACTGGCATCCACAGCTTAGTTTTCATGAATCTTCTGATGAGTAGGTGGATTTTCTACCTTTCCAGTGTGAGTTGAGTGTATTCCAGATATTGGGACCCTGTATACAAAGAAAGTTGCCACTATGTTATTCTACTTGCCCTTAATTGGGTAAATGATTGAGTGCTGGACACTTGCTGGAGGTCCCTGGCTGATAACGAGGAGCTGGGACTGGCAAATTCTACACAAATAATGGACTCATGTCCAAAACACCAGGCACGTGGTGCACAGGGCATTTAATGGATCCCTGATCTTAACAAGGAACTAATGGGGCACCTTAAACGTTGATTCTGCAGATGTGTGTTTCTTCACTCAAGATATCTAGGATATCCCATTATTTCGCTCTGCCTGCAGTCAGTCACCGAGGTGTTTGTAGTAGCCATGTGGATTGTTTTATAGTAGCCTAAGAAAGCCATGACGGTGACGCGCATCAGTTCTTTCGCGCGGTTGGTTGTTTGGAGTCGTAAGACCGTCAGCAGCCAGGATACTTGAAGTTCATGCTATACTCTCTCGCATGTATTTGGAGTTAGTGGATTGGGTACACCCAGGTTAATTCCGTTTTTTAATGTTGGTTTGGAGCTGTTCCCAGGGATGAGGACACAGGCAAAGGTGATTTCCTTGTTTGCCTTCCTGTCTTCATGCACACCCATTTCCCTGCTGCCAAGAAGTCACGTCAGCCTCTGAAGAGAAACTTGCCAACCCCCACTTCACCACGCGGTGCTCTCTCCTGAGCTGGTCGGGAGTTCCTTCCTTACAAGGTGATTGTTTCCATGACGACAGGAACAACCTGCGTCCCTACTGAAATAGGTCAGCCAGAGACACTGGAGGGGGTTCCCTTGACAGCTCCTGTCCCCTAAAAGGTACTATTGCAGCGCAGAGCTCTCTGCTGGATTCCCACAGATAGCAAATTGGAAAACGGTGCTTGGAAATAAAGGCCCTTCGCCTGTGCCATCTGCTTAACCTTCCAATCTAACTCGGAAGTGGCTGACAGAGTCTTAGCAAAGCTTCTTAAAGTAATAAAAACAGCAGAACTGCTCTGTTGCCCACGGCATTGCCAAATGGCCCTGCTCCAGATTTCCCCGTTGCTTCATCTGTTTTCTTGTTTAAGTGCTGTACGTTCTCCCTGGAGGGCCCATCACACTACATCTCATTATTAAACAAGTATTGGCATAGCCAATAGGTCTCGCCTTTGAGACCTATTGGCTTTGGCATATGCTTTTAGCGAGACCGTACAGCATTGTGAGACACACTGGGCAGAATCTTTACTCGGATGACCAGTGCCCTAAAGGTCATTTTTTTCACACAGGCGCTAAAGAAATTTACTCTCGATCTCGCTCAATTCAAAGGGTGTTTTTAAAAAATATTACAAATATTTAGAAACATTCGGTCAGTTACAGTTCATAAATTAATGAACAAGTGTGCGTATGTGTTGGGCGGAGCTATATTTGGTGCATCAGGTGCAGTAGCACCGGGTACCAGGAGTCTTAGGCAGCATCTGAACTCTAGTTATGGCTTTATTTTTATAGCCCACCAACAAAGCGGGTGCCTATTTTGTCTGCTTGCACCAGTGCACCTGGCACCCTTACTGCCCTTTCGACACATGCCTGCAATAAAACACAGCTTATTGAATGGCGTGACCGACTATGGGAGCTGTGCCCTGACATGCTGTTATCATTTTTATGTGGAAGTGCTTACTGCTATGCTCATCAGTCATGACGAATTATGTCCGAAACATTTGTGTGTGGAACATTAAAAAATGCGTGACAAGGTGTGTGTGAATTGGCATAAAGTTTTTATTAGCGCTTTAAGGCAGCATCCTGATTTTGTGAGCGCTATACAATCCGATCACAATCTATGAATTAGTATCACAAAAAGAGGGGGGAAACAATACTTTTTTTCTAATTGCTGTAAATTCCATACACTTTTTTGTTTGTTTTATATAGCGCAAACTAAAGGTATGAGAGTGCTTTACATGAGCACCAGTTGCATTACAGACAGACACATTGGGGCAGATTTACAAGATCTGACGCATCTGCATATCAGCAGAGATGCACCAGTTAATTTGCGTCACCAAAAAAATCCTTTGCACCACCATGGATGTGTGCAAAAGAAACACTTGATGAACGGAATGCTGAACAATGCAAACATTCACCCTAAGTCACAAGGATCTGGGTTTAATCCATCATTCTTTTGTTCACCACGCCACCCCAGTTTGGACCCAGCTATATGCAAATCAGGCTTGACCCTGTGCCTCATGGGATCAGTCCAGCCCGAACCGCCAAGCCAGGTCCTCAGTGGACCGGAAATAAGCATCCTGGGACCGGTTTCAGGGCATCACCCTTCATCAGCCAGGCTAGCTTGAATCCAGTGCTGTAGTGAGCACGGGACCCACGTCTAGGCATACCCTTAGGGCGACAAATGCAAAAGAAACAATTGATGGACTGAATGCTGAACAATGCATACATTCACCCCCAGTCACAAGGATCCGGGTTTAATCCATAATTCATTTTCTCACCAGGCCCCCCCCAGTTTGGACCCGGCTATATGCAAATCAGGCTTGACTCTGTGCCTCATGGGAACAGTCCAGCCCGAACTGCCAAGCCAGGTCCTCCCTGGACCTGAAACAAGCATCCTGGGACAAATTTCAGGGCATCACCCTTCATCAGCCAGGCTAGCTTGAATTCAGTGGCGTACTGAGCACGGGACCCACGTCTTGGAATACCCTTCCCATTTAGGGCGACAAATGCAAAAGAAACAATTGATGGACTCAATGCTGAACAATGCAAACATTCACCCCCAGTCACAAGGATCTGGGTTTAATTCATCATTCTTTTGCTCACCACACCACCCCAGTTTGGACCCAGCTATATGCAAATCAGGCTTGACCCTATGCCTCATGGGAACAGTACAGCCCAAACTGCCAAGCCAGGTCCTCCCTGGACTGAAAACAAGCATCCTGGGACTGGTTTCAGGGCATTCTTAGGCAGCATCTGACCTCTAGGTATGGCTTTATCTTTATAGCCCACCAGCAAAGCGGGTGCCTATTTTGTCTGCTTGCACCAGTGCACCTGGCACCCTTACTGACCTTCCGACACCTGCCTGCAATAAAACACAGCTTATTGAATGCCGTGACTGACAATGGGAGCTTTGCCCTGACATGCTGTTATCATTTTTATGTGGAAGGGCCTACTGATTTGCTCATCAGCCATGACAAATTATGCCCGAAACAGTTGTGTGTGGAACATAAAAAAATGTGTGACAAGGTTTGTGAGGATTTTGCATAAAGATTTTATTAGTGTTTAAAGCAGCATCCTGATTTTGTGAGCGCTATACAATCGCATCACAATCTATGAATTAGTATCACAAAAAGAGGGGGGAAACAATACTTAGATTTTTTTCTAATTGCTGTAAATTCCATACACTTTTTTGTTTGTTTATATAGAGCAAACTAAAGGTATGAGAGCACTTTACATGAGCACCAGTTGCATTACAGACAGACAGATTTACAAGATCTGACGCATCTCTGCATATCAGCAGATATGCGCCAGTTAATATGCGTCACCGAAAAAAAAACCTCGGGCCACCATGGATGTGTGGCATTTAGAATGCGGCCCACCGTGGCGCAAGGATTGACAGATGTGTGACGCACCTATTGGCGTAAAGGGAACTCATTGCTGGAGTTGTGTTGCAACTTGCAAGCACGACACAACTCCAGCAATGCTCAGCGGTGGCTTATACTTATTGTGCTGTGTCTCTCCTTATGCCGGCTTCAAGCAGGGGTAAGGTTTTGACGCAGTGGCATCATAAAAGTTACTCAGTGAAATCTTGTAGATTTCACTGAGTCACTTTTACGAGACTTTCTTGCATGGGCATGCCCACCCTGCATACATTATACCTGGTGCAGGTATAATTAAGTGCAGGGCTTTACAACGTGACGCATCTCCCTCATTTTTGTTAGGCACTGGGAGAGTAAGTGATTCACCCAGGATCACAGGATATTAAGTGTCCCTGTCGAGACTCAATCCCGGTTCCCCAGCTCCGGGGTTGACCACTCTAGCCGTTATGCCACATCCTCTCCCATACTTAAATTACTCAGAGTGATATTTGAAAGCACATCAGTGGCACGGTTTGTTGTTCTATTTAAAGTGTGCTGTTCAATGACATGCTGATGAAACTCATTTTTAAAAATAGACATTCCTCTAGTGTTAATGCTCAGATAAGATTGAGATTGGCTATCAATCCTGCTTATCGCGTCCACTTGCAGCCTTTAACCTCACCAATGGCCCAGTTAAGCAGCCAATTTTTGCAGTTTCATATAGCGCAAACTCACCCCGAAGGTATCAGAGCGCTTTACATGAGCACCAGTTACATTATGCAAGAACACAACTTATATTACACAGCTTTTACGTGTCCTTTCAGAAGCAGACGCCCTACCTACACTTTAATCTGCATGAGAAGGAAAGTTCTTGATATTATATACAGATGTTGTTCACTCAGCACCTGGCAACTAGTCTCATGGTGGCCAGCTGTCGCAGGATATCACATAAAGTCACTTTCCCTACAGCGGGGTGATGTAGTAGCTGTGTATGTACGCCTACTTAAATCCTGACATGCGGTGCTCCACTTTTGAGGTTCTGCCAGCGCCTGCACCCCTAATAAGGTTGACATCTTATTAGGCGCATGTACACACACCTATGCAGATATTACTGGAACATTTGAGCAACAGTACAAACCTGCAAACTGGCAGCGGACGACATGCAGCTAAATAACTCGTGCTGCACAAACTTGTGCAACTAGGAGAGCTGGCAGACGAAGATTCCTGGAGGAAACCAGGAGGTACCAATCCATTTACGAGAAGGAAATGGAGTGAACTGGGTCTAAAGACACCCAGATGGGTGCAGGAAGGCATATTCTAAGTAACAATGAACCAAGTGAGAACATAAGAGTCAAACATGACACAGCACCTTTATGAACATGGGAAAAGTGCAGTACAGAGACTGCTTATATTAAAAGTTGAAAGACATACTGCCGCTCCTTCTAGGATTGCAATAAGCTTTTCTTCTAGGAAAAAAACCCAGTAATGTCTAACATAAAGAGATAGAGGCCTGTGGTATCACTCATGGGAGTGAAAAATGTATAGTCTCTTGTGCAGATAGCAAAACTGTGGGATTAGTGAAATGGAGTAGAAATTTAAAAAATGCACCCTTCCCCCAACCATTTGCAACATAGCTGCCAAGGTTTCAGATTGCTGTGTGACACTCATAAATTCTCTGAAGTTATGAGTGACATTTCAATAACTATGAGTGACACTTTCTCGCAAGCAAAATCAAGCATTGATTACGTGGGAAACATAGAAAATCAGAAATTACACACATTTGTGTAATGGGAAACTCTGAGAAGGTCTTAAAACCACTGCATATCCTTAGAAATCAGGGTAATGAGGTGCAAACATTACAGCCAGCCAGGACACTGTATTAGACTTGACTATAGTACAGCTTGTTTAACCCTAATAGATATGATTACCTGGCATTGCTGAGCAGTGTCCGCCCCGGTCGGTGCGCCGCTACCTGCTGCCCAGCCCCGCAGCACCAGATCACACCAGCAGACTGCAGCTGTCACAGAGCTACTACAAACAACAGGCTCTTAACTGGGGGTGAGTGCTTGCAATGTTCAACACTCCGTCCATCATCCCCTTTGGTTTTGCTTTGTTCTCCCTAAGTTGGTAGGGTATGCCCAGACGTGGGTCCCTTGCTCACTTTGCCACTGGATTCAAGCTAGTCTGGCTGATGACGGCTGATTAGCCAGAAACCGGTCCCAGGATGCTTGTTTCCAGTCCAGGGAAGACATGGCTTGGCAGTTCGGGCTGGACTGTTCCCATGAGGCACAGGGTCAGACTTATTTGCATATGGCCAAGTCTGAACTGGGGTGGCGGAGTGAGCTAAAGAATGATGATGGATTAAACCCAGATCAGTTGACTGGGGGTGAGTGCTTGCAATGTTCAACACTCCGTCCATCATCCCCTTTGGTTTTGCTTAACTAAAAGACGCCAGCTGGTCTGAAAGTTGAGCGGCACCAGTGTGGTCACCGCACGCTAGCACTATAATTATGGTCTGCACTGGCTCGGGCTGCTTGAAGCTCAGGAGCTCTCTTGCTCCTAAGAGGACGTATCTCAGGCCAGTTCTCTGTGAATCACTGTGCAGCCCAAGCCTGCATCCCACCCAATGTGGGTACTGTAAGATGGCATCAGGTCGACCACTGCTTAAAAAAGGTAACTGCGTCTGATTCCTGTTTCGCACAACTTGTGATCTTTGCTCAGACTGACCAGACAAACAGAAGAACTGTCAACAACAGTGTTTGATCTAAGTGTTCCACAAACCCCATCGCCCCTGCATTTTGCTAAGTGGTGTTAACAGTAAGGCAAGCAAACGCCCAAGGCTAGAGGTCAGCATAAATGTTTCTTGGGGGCGGCTGAGGTACAAAGCCGTCGACCCCAGACAGCTGTCATCCGATCAACAAACGCAGAATTTAGTTTTTGTCTTATTAAAAATGTGGAAGAGAAAACATCTCAAAACACTACAAAAAATGGATTTAGATGTAAAAAAAACAAAGGAAAACCTTGCAGCTAAAAACACTTCTAATTTTTCTTAAGTAACTCGGGAGATTATGGCAAACGGTTCGGTGGCCTAACAGGATATTTTGGCCTAATAGTAAAGTGTGCTGCTACCTACTGCCCGGTATAAAAGGGGGAAGTGATGGACGGAGCATCAGAACCAATCAAACACTCACACCCAGTCAACAGATCTGGGTTTGATCCATTACCGTTCTTTAGCCCACTCTGCCATCCCAGTTCAGACATGGCCATGTGCAAATCAGTCTGACCCTGTGCTTCATGGGAACAGTCCAGCCCGAACTGCCAAGCCATGCCTTCCCTGCCCCGGAAACAAGCTTCCTAGAACCGGTTTCTGGCATTTCAGCCGTCTTCAGCCAGGCTTGCTTGAATCCAGTGGCAAAGTGAGCAAGGGACTCACGTCTGAGCATACCCTGCCAACTTCTGGCGAACAAAGCGATACAAAAGGGGGTGGTGATGGACGGAGCATCAGAACCAATCAAACACTCACACCCAGTAAACAAATCTGGGTTTGATCCATCACCGTTCTTTAGCCCACTCTGCCACCCCAGTTCAGACATGGTCATATGCAAATCAGTCCGACCCTGTGCCTCAAGGAAACAGTCCAGCCCAAACTGCCAAGCCATGCCTTCCCTGGACCGGAAACAATTTTCCTAGGACCGGTTTCTGGCATTTCAGCCGTCTTCAGCCAGGCTTGCTTGAATCCAGTGGCAAAGTGAGCAAGGGACTCACGTCTGAGCATACCCTGCCAACTTATGGCGAACAAAGCGGTACAAAAGGGGGTGGTGATGGAGGGAGCATCAGAACCGATCAAACACTCACAACCTGTCAACAGATCTGGATTTGATCCATCACCGTTCTTTAGCCCACTCTACCACCCCAGTTCAGACATGGCCATATGCAAATCAGTCTGACCCTGTGCCTCATGGGAACAGTCCAGCCTGAACTCCCAAGCCATGCCTTCCCTGGACCGGAAACAAGCTTCCTAGGACCAGTGAGTGTTTGATTTGCTCAAGCGCTCCGTCCATCATCCCCTTTGGTTTTGCCTTGTTCTCCCTAAGTTGGTAGGGTATGCCCAGACGTGGGTCTCTTGCTCACTTTGCCACTGGATTCAAGTTAGTCTGGCTGATGACGGCTGATTAGCCAGAAACCGGTCCCAGGATGCTTGTTTCCAGTCCAGGGAAGACATGGCTTGGCAGTTCCGGCTGGACTGTTCCCATGAGGCACAAGGTCAGACTGATTTGCATATGGCCATGTCTGAACTGGGGCGGTGGAGTGAGCTAAAGAATGATGATGGATTAAACCCAGATCAGTTGACTGGGGTGAGTGTTTGATTTACTCAAGCGCTCCGTCCATCATCCCCTTTGGTATCGCTTTGTTCGCCCTAAGTTGGCAGGGTATGCCCAGACGTGGGTCCCTTGCTCACTTTGCCACTGGATTCAAGATAGCGTGGTTGACGAGGGTTATGAACCCGAAACCGGTCCCAGGATGCTTGTTTCTGGTCCTGGGAAGACATGGCTTGGCAGTTCGGGCTGGACTGTTCCCATGAGGCACAAGGTCAGATTGATTTGTATATGGCCATGTCTGAACTGGGGTGGTGGAGTGAGCTAAAGAATGATGATGGATTAAACCCAGATCACTTGACTGGGGGTGAGTGTTTGATTTGCTCAAGCGCTCCTTCCATCATCCCCTTTGTTATTTCCTTTTTCGCCCTACGTTGGCAGGGTATCCCCAGACGTGGGTCCCTTGCTCACTTTGCCACTGGATTCAAGATAGCCTGGCTGACGAGGGTTATGAACCCGAAACCGGTCCCAGGATGCTTGTTTCCGGTCCAGGGAAGACATGGCTTGGCAGTTCGGGCTGGACTGTTTCCATGAGGCACAAGGTCAGACTGATTTGCATATGGCCATGTCTAAACTGGGGTGGTGGAGTGAGCTAAAGAATGATGATGGATTAAACCCAGATCAGTTGACTGGGGGTGAGTGTTTGATTTGCTCAAGCGCTCCGTCCATCATCCCCTTTGTTATTTCCTTTTTCGCCCTACGTTGGCAGGGTATGCCCAGACGTGGGTCCCTTGCTCACTTTGCCACTGGATTCAAGATAGCCTGGCTGACGAGGGTTATGAACCCGAAACCGGTCCCAGGATGCTTGTTTCCGGTCCAGGAAAGACATGGCTTGGCAGTTCGGGCTGGACTGTTCCCATGAGGCACAAGGTCAGACTGATTTGCATATAAAATTGAAAAAATTGATACTTGTATAGCGCACTACTCTCCCGCGAGGGTCTCAAGGCGCTTGTACGAATACCGCTGTGGAACCCATCCTGGCTTTCCCTGTGAGGCGTCCACTCCTGGGCACCCTCATTGGTGGAGGCCAGGCATCCTTGGCATTGTGGGGCCCTTGTGGAGATTAAGCAAGCTATTGCCCAGAGTTGCAGAGTGGGACTCCATGATTGGAATACGCACCGAGGCGAGAATTATCAAGTCCGTGGAATTTTTGAGCCCAAGACCCGCCGAGGCAGGGAATTGAATCCTGGTCCCGGGCTAGACCTCTGCATCAGGGTCTGCCACTCTAACCATTGAGCCACACTTCTCCACAATCATTGAGCCACACTTCTCCACACTTCAGATATGGCCATGTCTGAACTGGGGTGGTGGAGTGAGCTAAAGAATGATGATGGATTAAACCCAGATCAGTTGACTGGGGTTGAGTGTTTGATTTGCTCAAGCGCTCTGTCCATCATCCCCTTTGGTATCGCTTTGTTCGCCCTAAGTTGGCAGGGTATGCCCAGACGTGGGTCCCTTGCTCACTTTGCCACTGGATTCAAGATAGCCTGGCTGACGAGGGTTATGAACCCGAAACCAGTCCCAGGATGCTTGTTTCCGGTCCAGGGAAGACATGGCTTGGCAGTTCGGGCTGGACTGTTCCCATGAGGCACAAGGTCAGACTGATTTGCATATGGCCATGTCTAAACTGGGGTGGTGGAGTGAGCTAAAGAATGATGATGGATTGAACCCAGATCAGTTGACTGGGGGTGAGTGTTTGATTTGCTCAAGCGCTCCGTCCATCATCCCCTTTGGTATTGCTTTGTTCGGCCTAAGTTGGCAGGGTATGCCCAGACGTGGGTCCCTTGCTCACTTTGCCACTGGATTCAAGATAGCCTGGCTGACGAGTGTTATGAACCCGAAACTGGTCCCAGGATGCTTGTTTCCGGTCCAGGGAAGACATGGCTTGGCAGTTCGGGCTGGACTGTTCCCATGAGGCACAAGGTCAGACTGATTTACATATGGCCATGTGTGAACTGGGGTGGTGGAGTGAGCTAAAGAAGGATGATGGATTAAACCCAGATCAGTTGACTGGGGGTGAGTGTTTGATTTGCTCAAGCGCTCCGTCCATCATCCCCTTTGGTATCGCTACCTGCTGCCCAGCACCGCAGCACTAGATCACACCATCAGGCTGCAGCTGTCACAGAGTTACTACAAACACCAGGCTCTTAGGTGGCATTACTGCCGGCTGTGCTGAAAGTTGGACTGGCACTAGTGTGGTCACTGTGTGCTAGCGCTATAGTTAAGCATATTACAAGCAGAGCAGTCACTTAATTTTACTTGCGGTGGAAGAAGAGAAAGGTGGGGGTTGGTATCAGACACGCCGAAAGTATGGTGGTCGTGACGGCCCCGACAACCTCAGGGGCAGGCCTGTGGCGCACAGTAGTGACGCGACAGGCGCACCTCGATCGTGACTGGCCGTGGGTCCTGAACATGACCCGGAAGTGATTATGGTCACGCGTTGGGACAACGCCAGGCCAGTTAGAAATGGCCTGGCAGAAAAAGGGGCATAAAAAGCTGGGGAGCATAGGAGTCGTCCTCTTTGCTCCTCGCTCCCCCAGCCTGCTGGATCAGCCTCGCTAGGAGGCTGTATTTTGATTTCTTTTTATATTTTCAGGTTCCTTGAGCAAATTGGGCACTGTGGAAAGAAGTGCGGACTTTGTCGGAGAGATCTGTGAGCGAGGCAGCATCGTGTCCGATCACCGAGAGGACGGGCGCCTGTCGCTTTCTTTTGCAGGAAATTCCGGTGAGAGGCTGTGCGACTGCGGCCGGAGCATCGAGGCCGTTGGAGCAGAGGTGTTCGATCTGCAGACGCGGCAGCGGGAGCAGTGCTGCGGGTTCTTTTTTCAGGCGCACATGTACACCGAGGGGAGCTGCAAATGAGGTCCGGGTGAATGCGGAGGGGATTGAGAACCTTGGGCAGCGCATTGTTGGGTGGAGCTGCTGACGCGAAATCGTTGTTGTTACAGTCAATCAGAATGGTGCGGGCCCCTTGTCCTTTTAAAGCCGGGAGTGCCGGTTGCGATAGGCGGGGCAGTGCGCTAGTTTGTGCAGGTGGGGGAGCTGCTAAACATGCATTTTGGCGGGTATTTAACATTGTATCTGGTGATTGTGAGGGCAGCGCTCGTTGGTGCAGGCAGGGGGAGCTGCTAACAAAGGATCTGATGTGGAATTGAATGTGAGGGCAGCGCGGGGGCCATTTAAACACACTGTTTACAATTGCCATACTCACAGCTTACAATTTTGTGGACATTTAACATTGTATCTGGGGATTCATTTAAAGGTGAGGGCAGCGTGAGTGCATACTTACTACATTAATAACGCACTGTGGACAAGTGGCCATATTACAGCATTAGAACGCTCTGTACAATTTGGCGTAAAGTCAAGCATTTGCTGTGATTAGGCGAAGGGGGGGCATGCAGTTTGGTGTGCTCTGTTTTAGATTTGGTGTAGTTTTAGGCATTTATTGCAGGTGCAAGAGTGGGAGTCACACCTTTGGTGCTGACCGGTGGAGTGGGTGGATTTGATCTGTGTTCTTCTATATGCTTTTAGATTACAAGCATCAAGAGTACCAACAACGTGGACAAGTATCACGAAGAAGCCCATATCGGTTGGAATAACCACTGCTGCACAACAGGAGATACATAAGGGGACACTGACGGGCCTGCATTCCAGCGCTTCTGGGAGCCACGCGGGCTAGAGAATACTCACCTGATCCACTGGATTAGCTGGTGTGGCGTGGCTCTGGTTGCGTGGTTGCTTACGGCCGGTCGTGTACCTCCAGCATTGTAAGGTAAGGTCCTGGACAGTGGACCAGGCCTGGAAGTACAGTGGGGTGTGTTCATTTAGGCTACTGCCCAATTGACCCTGCTTAAGTGGGTGGCATTGTGTACACTGTTTTAGTAGCCAGCACGTTCAGAATAATCCCCACAGTTTGGTAAAAGCAATGGTTAGTATGGTAAAGCGTGGCGAAAAGCGTTCTCACATGGAGTATATGATGGAGACAATGATGTGCAAGATGATTACTATGGATAGGAGATGGAAGAAGGTCAATAAATTAGGGCAGAGCCTTGCTGATCCCAGGGAGAGGGTGGAAGGACAAGGTGATGTTGTGGATAGGTCTCGGCGAACCATAGTGCCCCCCCCAAGCCTAGGGGAGAATTAGCCCCCCTTCCCAAGCGGGCTAGGACCAAGAAAGGGGTCACAAAAGAAAAGAATATACCAAAAGCCCCTGTGCCAGTCCCCCAGCCCATGGGTGAAGGGGAGGTGCCCGGTCTATTGGGAGTGGTTCCTCTGGGAGGTGTTCCTTTGGGTGCCCCGGTCCCGGTTGTTCCTGCGGGGGTGGTTCCTCTGGGAGGTGTTCCGTCAGGTGCTCCGGCCCCGGTTGTCCCTGCGGGGGTAGTCCCAGCAGGAAGCGGCACACAGGACCCAGTGACTCCGGTGGGTGGGGACCCAAAGGATGCTCCTGCAGGCAATAACCCGGTTCCACAAGACTTAGTGTCACAGTTAGCCGCAGTCCTTCCATGGTTGGGGAAGGCTGGGATGTTGTCAGCATCAGTGGGGGTGAAGGACATAGGGGGGACCCACTGGCTGAAGCAAGACGGATAGTAGCTCAGTTTGATGCAGCACCTGGGGGAAAGGCAGGTAAAGGGCTGGGTGCACCTTCCCCTCTCAAGTGTCAGTGAACAGCCTTGCGAAGGAGAAGCTGACAGAGCCAGCTGGGGCAGTTACAGGAGGTAAGCAGCTAACATTGCCTCTGTTAGGTGTGGGTTAATCCTGCACCGAGAGGGAACACCTGGTGAGGCATATCACACAAGAGGTGAAAGAAAAGATATGGTCAGGCAGTTATATTAGTATGTTCTCATTGCTTCTGAATGAAACTGAAAGAGAGGAAGCAAAGAAAAAGAAGGACTGGATGCTCCCTAGAGAATGGGCAAGTGAGCTGCTAAAGTTCAGGATTGCGGAGAACTTGAAAAATTGGATTAGAGGTTTCTCAGTATTCATGGCAGTGATGGCTGAACGTTTTCCTAATATACAGGCAGAGATGGCATGTTACCAGAGCAGGATCACTGGGGCACATGACAAGTATGGGGGAATTGGTTGGAAGGAGTACGATAAGGATTTTAGGAAGGCCAAGGCATCTGACCCATCCCTCTCCTGGAACCACATTGACACAATTGCGTGGTAAGATCAGTTTGGGGCAGGATCACAGTACAAGAACAGGGGCCAGTCTTTCCAATCCGTTCAGCCCTTTCGGCCACATCCAAACAGAGGCCCTGCCAATAGTTCAGGTAGTGGGGGAGGAAGGAAAGGGACATATTGGGACTTTAATAGGCGCAAATGTACTAGGCCTCCAGGCACGTGCAAGTTCAAACATGCTTGCTCTATCCAAATGTCTCAAAAAAGTCAAAAGACTAAGGAAGGAGGAAGCATGAGTGAGGGGAGGGCACACCATATGGCACACTCACCCATTAACGTGATGGCTCTGACTCCTTGGCTGAACAAATACCCTTATCATTCCACTGCTAGGACACTGCTAGAAGGTTTCATGTATGGGTTTAGGATTTCTGCACCTGACTACGGTGGGACACCTGAATGCCAAAATCAACTTTCTGTTAGGACCAATCCAGGCGTGGCAGCAACAAAGATTGAAAAAGAACTACGCTTGGGCAGAATAGTTGGGCAATTTGATTGCATCCCGGTAAACAATTTTGTCTGCTCCCCTTTGGGGGTGGTCCCCAAAAAAGAGGGTGGAGAGTTCAGGTTGATACATAATCTATCAGCACCTAAGGGCAACTCATTGAATGACGCTATCAGTGATGAGATTTGTTGTGTAAAATATGCTTCCTTTGACCAGGCGGTGGAGATGCTCAGGGGCTTGTGTCCTGGAGCATTGCAGGCAAAATCTGATATTGAGTCTGCCTTTCACTTGTTGCCAGTTCACCCATCTGATTTTCACCTTCTGGGTTTTAAGTTCCAGGGTAAATTCTACATGGATATGTGTATGCCCATGGGTTGTTCCGTCTCCTGTGCTTACTTTGAGAAATTCAGTTCATTTTTAGAATGGGTTTTTAGACAGGCGACCGGGCACCAGTTTGTCATGCACTACCTGGACGACTTTCTTATCTTAGGATCAGCGGACTCCCGGGAGTGTGCATGGGCTCATGCAGGCTTTGGGGTTCCCCTGGCGCCGAGAAAGACAGTAGGGCCAACAACAACAAAAGAATTCTTAGGAATTGAGTTAGATTCAGCCCAAGGGTGTCTCCGGTTACCAGCAGACAAGATTATCAAATTCAGGACAGCATTGCAGCAATGCCTGGCAAAAGATAAGGTCACCTTGGATCAGTTACAGCAGATGGTAGGGCAGTTGAACTTTGCTCCGAGAGTTATACCGATGGCACGACCATTTTCCCGCTCCATCTCACAGGCCAAAACCGGTCTCAAAGAAAAACACCACCACACCAGGCTGTCGGCTGAGGTTAGGCAGGACATGCGGATTTGGATGGCATTCCTGCAGGACTTCAATGGCAGGGTAGTTTGGCCCGGTCCACCCACTACTTCTGCGGAGTTAGGTTTATTAGGGCAGAGCCTTGCTGATCCCAGGGAGAGGGTGGAAGGACAAGGTGATGTTGTGGATAGGTCTCGGCGAACCATAGTGCCCCCCCCCAAGCCTAGGGGAGAATTAGCCCCCCTTCCCAAGCGGGCTAGGACCAAGAAAGGGGTCACAAAAGAAAAGAATATACCAAAAGCCCCTGTGCCAGTCCCCCAGCCCATGGGTGAAGGGGAGGTGCCCGGTCTATTGGGAGTGGTTCCTCTGGGAGGTGTTCCTTTGGGTGCCCCGGTCCCGGTTGTTCCTGCGGGGGTGGTTCCTCTGGGAGGTGTTCCGTCAGGTGCTCCGGCCCCGGTTGTCCCTGCGGGGGTAGTCCCAGCAGGAAGCGGCACACAGGACCCAGAGACACCGGTGGGTGGGGACCCAAAGGATGCTCCTGCAGGCAATAACCCGGTTCCACAAGACTTAGTGTCACAGTTAGCCGCAGTCCTTCCATGGTTGGGGAAGGCTGGGATGTTGTCAGCATCAGTGGGGGTGAAGGACATAGGGGGGACCCACTGGCTGAAGCAAGACGGATAGTAGCTCAGTTTGATGCAGCACCTGGGGGAAAGGCAGGTAAAGGGCTGGGTGCACCTTCCCCTCTCAAGTGTCAGTGAACAGCCTTGCGAAGGAGAAGCTGACAGAGCCAGCTGGGGCAGTTACAGGAGGTAAGCAGCTAACATTGCCTCTGTTAGGTGTGGGTTAATCCTGCACCGAGAGGGAACACCTGGTGAGGCATATCACACAAGAGGTGAAAGAAAAGATATGGTCAGGCAGTTATATTAGTATGTTCTCATTGCTTCTGAATGAAACTGAAAGAGAGGAAGCAAAGAAAAAGAAGGACTGGATGCTCCCTAGAGAATGGGCAAGTGAGCTGCTAAAGTTCAGGATTGCGGAGAACTTGAAAAATTGGATTAGAGGTTTCTCAGTATTCATGGCAGTGATGGCTGAACGTTTTCCTAATATACAGGCAGAGATGGCATGTTACCAGAGCAGGATCACTGGGGCACATGACAAGTATGGGGGAATTGGTTGGAAGGAGTACGATAAGGATTTTAGGAAGGCCAAGGCATCTGACCCATCCCTCTCCTGGAACCACATTGACACAATTGCGTGGTAAGATCAGTTTGGGGCAGGATCACAGTACAAGAACAGGGGCCAGTCTTTCCAATCCGTTCAGCCCTTTCGGCCACATCCAAACAGAGGCCCTGCCAATAGTTCAGGTAGTGGGGGAGGAAGGAAAGGGACATATTGGGACTTTAATAGGCGCAAATGTACTAGGCCTCCAGGCACGTGCAAGTTCAAACATGCTTGCTCTATCCAAATGTCTCAAAAAAGTCAAAAGACTAAGGAAGGAGGAAGCATGAGTGAGGGGAGGGCACACCATATGGCACACTCACCCATTAACGTGATGGCTCTGACTCCTTGGCTGAACAAATACCCTTATCATTCCACTGCTAGGACACTGCTAGAAGGTTTCATGTATGGGTTTAGGATTTCTGCACCTGACTACGGTGGGACACCTGAATGCCAAAATCAACTTTCTGTTAGGACCAATCCAGGCGTGGCAGCAACAAAGATTGAAAAAGAACTACGCTTGGGCAGAATAGTTGGGCAATTTGATTGCATCCCGGTAAACAATTTTGTCTGCTCCCCTTTGGGGGTGGTCCCCAAAAAAGAGGGTGGAGAGTTCAGGTTGATACATAATCTATCAGCACCTAAGGGCAACTCATTGAATGACGCTATCAGTGATGAGATTTGTTGTGTAAAATATGCTTCCTTTGACCAGGCAGTGGAGATGCTCAGGGGCTTGTGTCCTGGAGCATTGCAGGCAAAATCTGATATTGAGTCTGCCTTTCACTTGTTGCCAGTTCACCCATCTGATTTTCACCTTCTGGGTTTTAAGTTCCAGGGTAAATTCTACATGGATATGTGTATGCCCATGGGTTGTTCCGTCTCCTGTGCTTACTTTGAGAAATTCAGTTCATTTTTAGAATGGGTTTTTAGACAGGCGACCGGGCACCAGTTTGTCATGCACTACCTGGACGACTTTCTTATCTTAGGATCAGCGGACTCCCGGGAGTGTGCATGGGCTCATGCAGGCTTTGGGGTTCCCCTGGCGCCGAGAAAGACAGTAGGGCCAACAACAACAAAAGAATTCTTAGGAATTGAGTTAGATTCAGCCCAAGGGTGTCTCCGGTTACCAGCAGACAAGATTATCAAATTCAGGACAGCATTGCAGCAATGCCTGGCAAAAGATAAGGTCACCTTGGATCAGTTACAGCAGATGGTAGGGCAGTTGAACTTTGCTCCGAGAGTTATACCGATGGCACGACCATTTTCCCGCTCCATCTCACAGGCCAAAACCGGTCTCAAAGAAAAACACCACCACACCAGGCTGTCGGCTGAGGTTAGGCAGGACATGCGGATTTGGATGGCATTCCTGCAGGACTTCAATGGCAGGGTAGTTTGGCCCGGTCCACCCACTACTTCTGCGGAGTTAGGTTTATTAGGGCAGAGCCTTGCTGATCCCAGGGAGAGGGTGGAAGGACAAGGTGATGTTGTGGATAGGTCTCGGCGAACCATAGTGCCCCCCCCCAACCCTAGGGGAGAATTAGCCCCCCTTCCCAAGCGGGCTAGGACCAAGAAAGGGGTCACAAAAGAAAAGAATATACCAAAAGCCCCTGTGCCAGTCCCCCAGCCCATGGGTGAAGGGGAGGTGCCCGGTCTATTGGGAGTGGTTCCTCTGGGAGGTGTTCCTTTGGGTGCCCCGGTCCCGGTTGTTCCTGCGGGGGTGGTTCCTCTGGGAGGTGTTCCGTCAGGTGCTCCGGCCCCGGTTGTCCCTGCGGGGGTAGTCCCAGCAGGAAGCGGCACACAGGACCCAGTGACTCCGGTGGGTGGGGACCCAAAGGATGCTCCTGCAGGCAATAACCCGGTTCCACAAGACTTAGTGTCACAGTTAGCCGCAGTCCTTCCATGGTTGGGGAAGGCTGGGATGTTGTCAGCATCAGTGGGGGTGAAGGACATAGGGGGGACCCACTGGCTGAAGCAAGACGGATAGTAGCTCAGTTTGATGCAGCACCTGGGGGAAAGGCAGGTAAAGGGCTGGGTGCACCTTCCCCTCTCAAGTGTCAGTGAACAGCCTTGCGAAGGAGAAGCTGACAGAGCCAGCTGGGGCAGTTACAGGAGGTAAGCAGCTAACATTGCCTCTGTTAGGTGTGGGTTAATCCTGCACCGAGAGGGAACACCTGGTGAGGCATATCACACAAGAGGTGAAAGAAAAGATATGGTCAGGCAGTTATATTAGTATGTTCTCATTGCTTCTGAATGAAACTGAAAGAGAGGAAGCAAAGAAAAAGAAGGACTGGATGCTCCCTAGAGAATGGGCAAGTGAGCTGCTAAAGTTCAGGATTGCGGAGAACTTGAAAAATTGGATTAGAGGTTTCTCAGTATTCATGGCAGTGATGGCTGAACGTTTTCCTAATATACAGGCAGAGATGGCATGTTACCAGAGCAGGATCACTGGGGCACATGACAAGTATGGGGGAATTGGTTGGAAGGAGTACGATAAGGATTTTAGGAAGGCCAAGGCATCTGACCCATCCCTCTCCTGGAACCACATTGACACAATTGCGTGGTAAGATCAGTTTGGGGCAGGATCACAGTACAAGAACAGGGGCCAGTCTTTCCAATCCGTTCAGCCCTTTCGGCCACATCCAAACAGAGGCCCTGCCAATAGTTCAGGTAGTGGGGGAGGAAGGAAAGGGACATATTGGGACTTTAATAGGCGCAAATGTACTAGGCCTCCAGGCACGTGCAAGTTCAAACATGCTTGCTCTATCCAAATGTCTCAAAAAAGTCAAAAGACTAAGGAAGGAGGAAGCATGAGTGAGGGGAGGGCACACCATATGGCACACTCACCCATTAACGTGATGGCTCTGACTCCTTGGCTGAACAAATACCCTTATCATTCCACTGCTAGGACACTGCTAGAAGGTTTCATGTATGGGTTTAGGAGTTCTGCACCTGACTACGGTGGGACACCTGAATGCCAAAATCAACTTTCTGTTAGGACCAATCCAGGCGTGGCAGCAACAAAGATTGAAAAAGAACTACGCTTGGGCAGAATAGTTGGGCAATTTGATTGCATCCCGGTAAACAATTTTGTCTGCTCCCCTTTGGGGGTGGTCCCCAAAAAAGAGGGTGGAGAGTTCAGGTTGATACATAATCTATCAGCACCTAAGGGCAACTCATTGAATGACGCTATCAGTGATGAGATTTGTTGTGTAAAATATGCTTCCTTTGACCAGGCGGTGGAGATGCTCAGGGGCTTGTGCCCTGGAGCATTGCAGGCAAAATCTGATATTGAGTCTGCCTTTCACTTGTTGCCAGTTCACCCATCTGATTTTCACCTTCTGGGTTTTAAGTTCCAGGGTAAATTCTACATGGATATGTGTATGCCCATGGGTTGTTCCGTCTCCTGTGCTTACTTTGAGAAATTCAGTTCATTTTTAGAATGGGTTTTTAGACAGGCGACCGGGCACCAGTTTGTCATGCACTACATGGACGACTTTCTTATCTTAGGATCAGCGGACTCCCGGGAGTGTGCATGGGCTCATGCAGGCTTTGGGGTTCCCCTGGCGCCGAGAAAGACAGTAGGGCCAACAACAACAAAAGAATTCTTAGGAATTGAGTTAGATTCAGCCCAAGGGTGTCTCCGGTTACCAGCAGACAAGATTATCAAATTCAGGACAGCATTGCAGCAATGCCTGGCAAAAGATAAGGTCACCTTGGATCAGTTACAGCAGATGGTAGGGCAGTTGAACTTTGCTCCGAGAGTTATACCGATGGCACGACCATTTTCCCGCTCCATCTCACAGGCCAAAACCGGTCTCAAAGAAAAACACCACCACACCAGGCTGTCGGCTGAGGTTAGGCAGGACATGCGGATTTGGATGGCATTCCTGCAGGACTTCAATGGCAGGGTAGTTTGGCCCGGTCCACCCACTACTTCTGCGGAGTTAGGTTTATTGACTGATGCTGGGGGTAGTGTGGCATCTGGTGCCATGCTCGGTAATGATTGGGTGGCTCAGAGTTGGTAGGCATGGTGGGTACAGAATGGGGTGACGAGTAACATCGGTTTCTTGGAACTGTTTCTCACCTGGGTGGCATTAACAGTTTGGCCTGAAAGATTGCGTAATCAATCCATGGTTTTCTGGTTAGATAACATGACTGTAGTTGAATGCATCAAACAACAAGCAGCACGGTGTAAAATGATTCTCCACCTGTTGAAAGAGATAGTGTTGTTATGTATGAGATTGAACATGCAGTTTAAAGCTAAACATGTGCCAGGGGTGTTGAATTATGCTGCTGACGCACTCTCTCGCTTCAAGATGCAGGTTTTCAGGGCACACCTCCCCTCTGCAGAAGCGACTCCCACAGCCTTCCCAGAAGTACTTTGGCAGATTGGTGCCCCCAACTACCGAACCTCGTGGCAGCTAGCCTAGCTCCCAAGACCAGAAAAGCATATGAAGGGGCGTTTTGGGCATATTGTACAATCTTGGGACAAGATTGGGCAGAGAAGTGGCATGACACAGTGGCACTCCTGCTTTACTTGGGTGCTTTAAACGAAGAGGGGCACTCAGCGGCAGCAGCCAGGCGGCATGTGGCAGCGATCTCTTTCTTTGCACAAACTAGAGACAGGGGAGACCCCACCAACAGTTTCACAGTTAGGAAAGCCTTGAAAGGGTGGCAGCGCCTCCAGGGGTCTGCACCGGACATGAGGCGTCCGATAGGGATGGAGTTGCTAGCATCTTTACTGGGGTCTCTTGACCTTATTTGCAGCACCACGGAGTAAGCTCTGCTGTTCAGAGCTACCTTTTCATTAGCCTTTTATGGTGCTTTTAGGATAGGGGAATTGGTGGCATAGAATAAACAGGATGCGCGAGGTGGGCTGCAGCTAGAACATGCGACGGTACAAGGCGATGCCTTATTGATATCAATTAGGAAATCCAAAACTGACCAAGAGGCCCGTGGGGACGGGGTAGTACTGCATCAGGCACATGGTAACCCTTGCTGCCCAGTAACAAATTTAGAGGCATTCCTACAGCATAGACCTAATACAAGGGGGAGGCATTGTTAATCCATGCTGATGGTACCCCGCTCACAAGGTTTCAGTTTAAGAGAGTCATGGATATGGCAATACAGAAGGCAGGTTTGGATCCTAGTTGCTTTGAAACTCATTCTTTCAGAATAGGGGCTGCCACTGAGGCGACAGCGAGGGGTTTTCACAGCAGCAATGTTAAAAGGATTGGGAAGTGGTCCTCCAATTGTTATAAGCGCTATGTGCGGCTGCACATGTTGTGAGTAGGACATTTGCCTGGTGCTGATGCATGTTCCTTCTCTGCTTACATTTACAGTTTCTCAAGCCTGTCACGCAGGGGGGAAACTGGCGGCGGCACATCAGCAGCTACTATGAACGCAAGGACGTGCCCATCCACAGAAACCAGGACCACATGTCGTTTGGATTATTGGCCATTCGTATGTGAGGCGTTTGAATGCTTTTTTCTTTTCAGGTAATTACAAGTCCAGAGTTGAACGGGTTGGTTTTCGGGTGTCATTTCATGGAAAAGGGGGTCTCCGCTTTAGTCAGTTCAGGGGTTTTGTAGTGGACCTGTTGAGCAAGGGTGGGGTTCTCCCCAGTATCATTATCTTGTACCTGGGGAGGGGGGGATGATCTGGTAAATCTGGGTAGAAGAGGGCTAGTGGAAACCATAATCTCTGAAGTAGGTTGGTTAGCTAAGGCATGCCAAGGGTGCACCATAGTATGGTCACAGATGGTACCCAGATTTCAATGGAGGGGAGGAAGTCAGTGAGGGCACTGAATCACTCATTAAGGAGGATCAACAATGATATAGAGAGGCTGTTTAGGTCTCCTCATTTACAGACGATCGCCCACGGGTGTATCAGGGGGGAGCCGTGCTTCTTAAAAGACGGTGTCCACTTGTCTAAAGTAGGTAATGAAATCCTTTTAGAGAATCTGCTAGCATGGTTGGGTGGCTTTAGAAGCAGGATAGGACCCACTAGTTAGCAATTTGGGGGGGGCCAGATAGTCGGTCAACTATGCTGACCTGTGGCGGTAAGGTCATGATTGGTGAGCAGTAAATTTAAGGTCCTTAGAGGGCGGCACCATTCTTAAATGGGGTCGCCCAAGGGGGAGGGACAAGTGGTCTCCCCTAGAACTCCAGGGGCAGTTACAGCCGGTTGGCTGGATGGGTGCGGGGAGTGGGGAGTTACGCTTTACGTATGCTGGTTGGCCACCCCGCACGTGCACAATGGCGCCAGTAAAGGGTACAGAACTGCAAGGGCCCCTTATGGAGATAATATACAGAGCGTACAGGGGTAACCGTGGGGGAAGTACCCTCATGGTGAACGGGCCCTCTGCGCATTCGCTCTCCGGTGGGAGGGCGCTCATAATTTGATAAGGATCTGACACCAGTTATTGACCTTGCCGTAGGCTCAAATAGGGATACGCAGAAAAGTAACTGCTATTATGATTATTGATGATGATATGTTTTAGATTCGGATAGGAATAACTAGTATTAGAGTTATGTTAAGGTTAGCCATCTAACATCTGTACTTATCAATGTAATCAATGTCATTCAATGTTTTCTGCGTATTTTGAAAAAAATATGTTGTACTCTTACATGAAGACACTGGTAGCCTTGTTGTAAGTTTCTAATTTCTCTTTATTGGTTCCAGTTCAGATTGTATCAGTCTTAGTTCAGCCAGCTCTAGATAGGTACAAGTCATGTACCAACTCCTACACTAGCCCCTACTACAGCCTATTACAGCCGCCATTACAGCCCCACCAGGAGCAGCCTGCCTAGCTGCTCAGCCCATCTCCAACTGTCATCATAAGGTATTTCAGCTTTGACCGGCATGATATTAGCGCACAGCTCAGCGCAGCGCTGTTTGTAGTACTATTTTAAATCTCCTCTTTAATATTTGCGTTTAACTTTTATTTCGTTTTTCCTTGCTTTTAATTGCGCCGTTGTCCACTTACCTGCACCTTAAATTGTTTGAGCACCGCTGTTTGGCGGGTCCTGTCCTTCTGGGGTAGCGTCGGGGAGTGTTTGCTCGCCATCTTGGATTGGGGTAGTGGTGGGACTTTGCCGGGCGCCATATTGGGGGAGGAGACCTGCAGCCTATGCTCGGTTGGTGCATATAAGGCGGGCAGTTGCACGGGTCAGCCAGATAAGGTATTTCAGCTTTGACCGGCATGATATTAGCGCACAGCTCAGCGCAGCGCTGTTTGTAGTATTATTTTAAATCTCCTCTTTAATATTTGCGTTTAACTTTTATTTAGTTTTTCCTTGCTTTTAATTGCACCGTTGTCCACTTACCTGCACCTTAAATTGTTTGAGCACCGCTGTTTGGCGGGTCCTGTCCTTCTGGGGTAGCGTCGGGGAGTGTTTGCTCGCCATCTTGGATTGGGGTAGTGGTGGGACTTTGCCGGGCGCCATATTGGGGGAGGAGACCTGCAGCCTATGCTCGGTCGGTGCATATAAGGCGGGCAGTTGCACGGGTCAGCCTGATAAGGTATTTCAGCTTTGACCGGCATGATATTAGCGCACAGCTCAGCGCAGCGCTGTTTGTAGTATTATTTTAAATCTCCTCTTTAATATTTGCGTTTAACTTTTATTTCGTTTTTCCTTGCTTTTAATTGCGCCGTTGTCCACTTACCTGCACCTTAAATTGTTTGAGCACCGCTGTTTGGCGGGTCCTGTCCTTCTGGGGTAGCGTCGGGGAGTGTTTGCTCGCCATCTTGGATTGGGGTAGTGGTGGGACTTTGCCGGGCGCCATATTGGGGGAGGAGACCTGCAGCCTATGCTCGGTTGGTGCATATAAGCCAGCCACCTGCACGCGCAGCGGTGACGCGCAGCGGTGGGCGCCTTCGCTGCGCCTGAGTCGCGCCAGAGTCCTGCCCGTCTGCGCCCGTCAGCGTCTCGGAAGCTCCGGAGTGAGGGTGGACTCTGGCCCGGCCAGCCTCAGCTGAAGATGATTTGCTACTCCGTGGCGACGCTGCGCGCCCTACAGACATTCTCTTGCCCCTGTCGCTCTGTGTTTCCGGGCCGTGTTAAGGGCAAAAGGCGTTGTCCGGGCTGTGGCTGGTCCCCTATGTGGACTTCGGTCACTGGTTGCCGAGCAGCCGCGGCTCGTGTTAAACATCTCTGCCTGCTGCTCAACACGAGGTCAGTAGGTAGCCATGCCCTGTACATTTATGATCTTCTTGTCAGGGAAAATCCATTATGTCTGCTACTGACTGAAACCTGGCTAGGCGAGGCATCTAATCCGGACATCTTCTCTGCCATCCCGCCGGCGTATAATATCTTTCGGCAGGACAGAGTGAAGGGTCGGGGTGGTGGGGTTGCTGTGGTGGTGAAGAAGAGCGTGTCTTGTTCTGTGCTCCCCCAGATTTCTATCGGGGGTTCTGAGTCCCTTGCTTTCACGCTCAGATTGTCTTCATCCCAAGCCGTGAAGGGGTTATTGGTTTATAGGCCTCCTGGTCCTATGGGCTCCTTTCTGGAGGACCTGCAGATTGCTATTTCTGATCTGGCGCTGTCCACACAGCATTGTGTGGTGGCAGACGACTTCAATTGCCACCTCGATGTGGCGGGGGATGCGGACTCAATTAAACTGCTGGATATTACATCCTCGATGGGCCTTGTACCGTTTGTGGTTGGTCCTACACATGAGAAAGGGCATACCCTGGACCAAATGTTTTCGTCGGTCCCGATTGTGGATATTGAGACTCTGCCTGTGCTCTGGACGGATCACAGGTTGATCAGGTTCTCCGTGTTGGAGAACGGGCGAACGAACAGTAGTGCCCCCATACTGCCCAGAACAGCTGCGAGAGCGCTGCATAGAGTAACGCCCGATATGTTGGAGCAGGCGCTTGTGAATCATCCTTGCCCCTTTTCGGGCGCTCTGGAACAGGACACTGAGGCTCTGCAGCTTTGGCTGACTGAAAGGCTAAACGATCTTGCCCCTGGAACGGCCCCCCGGTCCACGGCAATCCGGCGATCTGCGCCATGGTTTACGGAGGGGTTGCGATTGGCGCGCAGCCAATGTAAGGTTGCCGAACGGGCCTGGCGCCGTCAGTATGACGAGAAGGCCAAATCCACCTATAGGCTGGCTATGAAGGCGTATCATCGGGATATCCTGTGTGCTAAGTGTGGAAATTTAGCTTGTAAACTGAACATTATCTGCGCCATCTTGCCTCTCCCCAGCGCCACGCACAGCGAACGCACGGCCGCCATTTTAGGCACCCCACTCTCTCCCCCGCTCATTGTCGATCGCCAGCACGTTCCCCTGGCGCTGCAAGCATCCCCCGCGCGCCGGCCACCCCCGCTCTCTCATACACGGGCCATAAACCCTCTCCTTCTGCGCGACCCTGCCATGGAACCACATCCTACGCCTGACCGACATCCCATACATGGTCATGCATCTCTTTTGATAACCCCCTTCCTCTGCGCCCCATTGTCCGAATCGATCCCAGGCCATCACCTAGCCCTGCGGATGCAGTTTATTGCCCCTACTGTAAGGGAAACACCCCACATCAAAGGGATTACAGTAGATCAAAAGCCCCTACCCCCTGAGACCCGGCCGGTCGCACACACCCCCGGGAATTGGCGGAATGTCCAGCTGTGTGATAGCCATCTCCTACTGTGGATGGGGTGGGGACTTCCACTGTAGATATGTGTGGGAACGAGCTCGAAGTGGGGATTCCGAGGATGTTCTTTCATGTTCCAAGACAATCTCAAGAATGTGCCATGTATGATAACTCTGCAATAAAGTCATAAACCTGTGTATAAGAGGCCAGGCCTCAGAGATGCAGTTAGAGCACCTCATGACGATACCTTGCTGTCTGATCTGATGTGTTCTGCTCCGACGGAATAAAAACTTTGTTTCCTGCCTTCCAGTCTCCGACGCCTGCCTCTTTCATTGGTAAATTATCGAATGGTATGAGAGGCGATTACCGCCGGGCAATACTTGAAGGGTTATCGACTAAAACTGCCGCTACCGTTTAACAATTGGCGTCCCAAGCGTGGGGCCCATCAGCGACACGTGGATCCAGTGGGAGAGGTCCTGACGACAGAGTGAACAACTGCAACGATCGGGAGAGCTCCTGCCCGATAGACCCTCGTCTGGCAGCCGATCATCCGAACTTCACTGGTTCCGAGCAGACCTCTCTCGAGTGATCTACGGTCCTGACTGGGAACCATCAGGAGTGCCGCGGCAAATACGGAAAGTAGAGGACGATCGGGCGCTGGAGGCGGAAGACGAGAAACTGTCCACGCGGTCCGGGTAAGGTCGTGAAACACGACAAATTGCGAAATAATTGATTGATTATTTGAAATACTAGTATTGCTCATTGATTGTTCTCTTTGAGATATTCGCTGTCTACAAACGGGGAGGAGTAGAAATACTCTCTCTCTCTCCCTTTGCAGATAGTGAAGGGTAGGTAACGCAGACTTTTGTCCCCGTTGTAACCCGTCGTGCCTATCTTTATCTCCCCACTGATTGATTGTCCGAACATTGATTGTTTTGAAGAATAGTGCTCTTTGAGATATTCTCTGTTTACAAATAACGTAGAATAGAAATATTCTGTCTAGTCTTTGCAAATAGTGAAGGGTAGGTAACGCAGACTTTTGTCCCCGTTGTAACTCGTCGTGCCTATCTTTATCCCCCCATTGATTGATTGATTGATTGATTGTCCGAACACTAGTTGTTCGATATTGGTTCTTTGGAGGTATTCTCTGCTTACAAATAATGAGGAATAGAGATATTCTGTCTAGTCTTTGCAAGCAGTGAAAAGATAGGTAGTGCTGACTTTTGTCCCCGTTGAAACCCGTCATGCCTATCTTCTCCCCACTGATTGGTAGTTGGTTCTGCCCGGACCGCTTATTAGAGGTGAACCATCCGGCTCCACTGGAAGGCACCCCTAATAAGGACATGTTCACTAAATATGAACTAATCGCCGTAGTTTATAGCAAGCTATGGCATAAAATATACAAAGGGGGACCCCGAGAGTCAGTGGCCACTGGTGGGATCCTTTTTGACCCTACAAAACTAAAGAAACGCTAGGAAATAGCCCTTTGTGGGATATATGGAACTAGGGGAAGGAACCAAGCTCACGGTCAAGACGGCCACGAGGTAGCCCGGCTCCATCGCTCTCGCTGCCTAAACATGTCTGCCCTACCACCCACCCCGCCCAGTAGACACAACCGGAAGTCTGTTGACACCCACCATCAACGTCACCGAACTTGACTAGGATCACGCGCAATTGGACAATGCCATTTTCCAATTACACTAACTAGATTGCAAATATGTACAACACTCCAACAAAGTAGTATGGTTAAACATTTTTAATAACTTATAGGTATAACAACATTCCGACAAGATGAACAGGTTAAAACACATTTTAAACAACTATTTACATGACAGTCTGCTGCGACCTGCATCCCAAAGCATTTACGTCCACGTGACACCGTCCTCGCCTCTCCTTCCTCGAAGTTGCAACATTGGCCTGTTTTGGGCGGTCCTTTTAGTCGGTTTTGGGCTATAAAAGCCATGCAAAAATCCATTGACATCAGTGGCGGACGACTGTGCGAATACGCCGGAGGCTGCACGAAGCGCCGAAGCTCTGGCAGCGCCAAGGCGGAGTCTGCCACGCTGTGCGGATCTTCCCATTCTCTTCTTCCTTCAATAACGGAGGGTGCCCTGGCGGGGGGAAGCGACGCGGACGGGCCTCCCCCACCTCCCCAGGTGGAGGCTCGCCAGCAGATGAGGGCACCCCAACCGTCTCTTTCACCGGCCAGCCGAGTTGCGCCCTGCCACTTCATTCGCCATTCGGCTGAGTTGGCGCCCCTGCACTCGACCGCTGGACAACCACCCAAGCACGGGTTCACCAGGATTGCCACTAGCGCCCGACGCGAGGGGAGGGCCCCCGCAGCCAAGTAATCGGGGACCCGCCCCGGTGGCGATACCATCCGAACTGCTGCTGTTGCTACTACTGGACCCGCCCCGGCGGCGATACCATCCGAACTGCTGCTGTCGCTGCTACTGGACCCACCCCGGTGGCTGTACCGAAGAGCTGCTGCTGCTGCTGCCTTTGGACTCCGGCGGTCGGTTCTTTGGATCCAGGCCTAGCCCACCGTGAGACGGTTCTGGACTCGAAAGCTTGTCTGCTTGGGCGTGGGCCCCACCCTTGACAAAACGCCCCCTCAGCTTTGCAGATTCTGCGGGAGTCATTGGCACTCGACTCCCGCGGACTTCCGGTAAGGACAAACCGCCGCCATTGTTCTTTGCCCCGGGCGGCAGCCACCTTGCCTCCGCTTGGTGCAGTGAGAAAGACTGATTCAAGACGTCGGCGGAAGAACCCGCCTGCTGCCCGCCCCAAGAACGGACCACGGCATTGCTACAAGATCGCGGTGACGCCATGCTGACGCAAGCTGACGCTAACGAAAGTTCTCGAACTACCGAAAGGAATTCTGGTCCAACAGCTAATTCATGGAAAGACTTAGACTGTACACTGGCCCGAACTCGCCCCAAAATGGCGCCGATGTAGGAGAGGCCTACAACTCCTTGTGGCATTCCAGTCACGTGGCATTTGTGTTAAAAAGAGATATGTATGCGATGCTTCCACACATGATGGTCGGGGGGGGGGCGGGGAGGGAACCGATTTTTGCTAAAGTAGTGTTGCTCGTGATACTCGACGCCTCTCACACCGTGGCCGGCCTATAGCGGTTGTAGGCCCGTATTTGTATACTGACATTGTTTTAAATAAAGGGCTTCTTAAAAGGAATTACGGAATCAGTGTCATGACAAATCATCTAGGTTGGTAAAGGTTTTTCTTTTGAATAAATGATTGTTACTCCCAAGCAAAAGAAGACAGATAATGCAGACCCCATTTGCCTGAATCTTTTTGATTAACGGAATTTGTACCCATCACACCTGTCCTTTTCCAAGAGTTGTCAAATCGATGGTCAACTATAGCTTAAGGTATATGCCGAACGCAGGGTATGGTATCTTGCACCATAATACACGACCGATTGAGAAATGCATGTACTACCAGGGAACCCGAATTTAGGAGATGAATGAAATAGAGCATCTTTGTCTCGGACAAAAAGAATAATAGGTCTGTGGTATTACCCACTCCTGCGGCTAGCCTGGTACGTGGTAAGTAGAACTTTTTCGTGTCAACGCGCGCTAAGGTACTTTGAATACTGCACATCCCCTCCCCTCTTTTTCCCCTCTATAGGTCACGACGAAGTTCCGACTGAAGAATGGAGTGGACATGGACCGCACCGTGTTCAATATCAGGAAAAACTTAGACAAACGTTGTGGGATAGTGCGTAAAGTGCAGACCACCATTGGGAACATGAGAAACTGTATGGTATGATTGTGCGTGTGTGCTACGATTATACGGTATGAATGTGTATGCATTTCATGCTTGGGTCACTTGAAGAGAGCGTCACCGTATGATTGAAGTGCTCGTCCATCGATCAAAGGGAGGAGAGTAAAAGGTCCGATACCCCCCCAAGATAAACTACAAAATACTGAAAATACGCAGCATGCATAGGAAAGAGGACAGGAAAGGAGAGGTCCCCATACTCAACGTAGCCCTGAGTCTCCGTCTTAAGTTTCTGCGCTTCATGCATGTACTGTCACACCCTATCCGGTATTTGTGTGTACGTGATCACCGAATTTATGTCTTTTCCCCGCTTGTGTTTTCTTACATAGAACAGACCCATGCTACTCCATGTTGTGTGTGCACCAAGTGGCCTATTATCGTACCCATGTCTCTCTCTCTCTCTCTCGTTTTGTGTCGTACAGATGCCAAATAGCCTACTTGATGCACACGTCTCACTCTCACTCTCTCTCTCTCTCTCTCTCTCTCTCTCTCTCTCTCTCTCTCTCTCTCTCTCTCTCTCTCTCTCTCTCTCTCTCTCTCTCTCTCTCTCTCTCTCTCACTCTCTCTCTCTCCCTCCCTCTCTAAAGGCTTTCTTACCCTCTTTCTTTTTGAAATAAATTAACGACACATACCTCTTCGGTAAGTGTATGATTGGCCTGAACACGGTGGTGTTCGAACAAATTGACAGAAACAAAACGACCATACTTTACCACGTTACTACCTCTCCTTTCTGCAAATGTTGAGCTTAATTGGCTGAGAAAGAAAGGACAGGTAAGACGACTGATGTCTCCCAATCTGGCCCTCATCACGGGGACTATATGTCAGTGGTTTTCGTTTTTAGAGCTTTAACAACACCATCTCCACCGCCCAGAATTGCCCCCGCCCAATTACCCCGAAATAGAATGTCTAAAGCATCCCGTTCTCCCAAAATAACCCCAGCCCTATACTAGCCGTCTCAGAGTATTTCGAACGAAACAGCTGATGATCTTATTCTCTAAAAAAAAAAAAATACATCACCTAAACTGATAAGGGTTACCTATTGTCTCCAGCAAGAATAATGTTTAGCTTATGTTCCTCCCCGAAATCGATACTCGTGAACCCATGACAGTAGCACCTCGCACTTTTTCATAAACTTAGCAGTCCTCGGAGGAAAATGTGTATTAAACAAAACTTGTGTTGAGATGAACGAGTCTCTACCGGAGAAGCCGGTTCGAATTTTTAATAGACCAGAAGGTTGACAGATGTCAGGCTTCCTGCAACGATTATAGGGCGCAGGAATCGACACCTAGAAGACCAGACGATGGACAGGGACACCCACAGAAACTTGCACCACAGCAATGATTAATAGATTAGTAACACGCACACTAACATCAGAGTTAATAGACATCAATCATACAGCAACCGATAAAAGCATGTCCGCAACTACTCGGTGGTTGGGAGAGAGGATGAAGTATGTAAATATCTTCCCTGCCAACTCTCTAAAATTTTGTTTCTTGTACTCATTTAAAGATAACGTGCTGCCATCAGAAGAGAGGGGTCGGACGTGACGCACAGCCTGGCTGCAGACCATGGAACATCTATGGCATCGACCAAGGGGGAAGCAACGAAGCAAAAAGGGCGTGAGACGAGGCACCATTATCAGGATGATAAGCGATAGAACGAAGGGCTACATCGAGGCCCCCTGCTCACTGACCAGCGTGCCTGAAGTCCCAACCCGTCGGGCCCGATTGATGGGCCCAGTGCTGGAAGATTCTGCTCTCCTTGGTCCGCATTTTTGATCCGATCCCACTCCACCCCCTCTTCCCTCGGCATCCCGAAGCACGTCACACCCTTCTCTCTCTCTCCCTCTTTTATATGGATTATGAATTTGACCTAACTACAGAAGAACAAAAAGCGGGTACCCTGTCTCAAAGTACCTATGATGAACTGTGTTAGGGAACAGGACTGTGATCGGAGAACAGCGAATGGTCACACCCCGCCACGTGAGAAATTGGATTTGAGCTGGACCTTAGCTCCACCGCCGGTGCTCAACAGTGCCAACGAAAGAAGAACAACAATAAGAGCTTACCAGTGATGGCTCTTTATAATAGGACACTGGAAAGAAGAACCCATGTTAAGTTGAAAATCCTCTCCCAACCACCTTTTTATATTAACTATCTTCCTATCGAGTTTTCATGATGTTGCATCAATCACTTCCGACTGTACACTGAGAAGTTAAGAAAATCTAACTTTGTATAATGACATTCATACAACACCAGCCATGCACACGACTATACTGACTATTTTTGATCTACACGAAGTCTGGGCCTTAAGTAATGTACGAAATATCCCTTGTTTTGCCAGAAACATTTTTTTTGCTTTACAGTATCCTATTTGTGCTCAAACAAGCTCCCCTCCTCCTATCCCTGGGCCTGACATGCGGCACAGCTGATGTAATTTTGTATGTACTACCTCCTCGCCTACTTTATCAACTGTATGTAACTATGTACAAATGTGTCAGATTACTCCTGCCTGCCCTAAAAACGCTGTATCTTTAAGAAATGTATGAAAAACATTAACGATATTATAGCTGAAGGGTTAACGAAGGTGAATGTCGGCCAGGCAAGCTGGCGAGATATGTTAAAAGGGAGGACTGTGGAAATTTAGCTTGTAAACTGAACATTATCTGCGCCATCTTGCCTCTCCCCAGCGCCACGCACAGCGAACGCACGGCCGCCATTTTAGGCACCCCACTCTCTCCCCCGCTCATTGTCGATCGCCAGCGCGATCCCCTGGCGCTGCAAGCATCCCCCGCGTGCCGGCCACCCCCGCTCTCTCATACACGGGCCATAAACCCTCTCCTTCTGCGCGACCCTGCCATGGAACCACATCCTACGCCTGACCGACATCCCATACATGGTCATGCATCTCTTTTGATAACCCCCTTCCTCCGCGCCCCATTGTCCGAATCGATCCCAGGCCATCACCTAGCCCTGCGGATGCAGTTTATTGCCCCTACTGTAAGGGAAACACCCCACATCAAAGGGATTACAGTAGATCAAAAGCCCCTACCCCCTGAGACCTGGCCGATCGCACACACCCCCGGGAATTGGCGGAATGTCCAGCTGTGTGATAGCCATCTCCTACTGTGGATGGGGTGGGGACTTCCACTGTAGATATGTGTGGGAACGAGCTCGAAGTGGGGATTCCGAGGATGTTCTTTCATGTTCCAAGACAATCTCAAGAATGTGCCATGTATTATCATACATGGCACTCTGCAATAAAGTCATAAACCTGTGTATAAGAGGCCAGGCCTCAGAGATGCAGTTAGAGCACCTCGTGACGATACCTTGCTGTCTGATCTGATGTGTTCTGCTCCGACGGAATAAAAACTTTGTTTCCTGCCTTCCAGTCTCCGGCGCCTGCCTCTTTCATTGGTAAATTATCGAATGGTATGAGAGGCGAATACCGCCGGGCAATACTTGAAGGGTTATCGACTGAAACTGCCGCTACCGTTTAACACTAAGAAGGATTATCTCGCTAGGAGGATTGAGGAGTCGGGGAACTCCTGTAAGGAGATCTTCACAGTTGTGAAGGAGTTCACGACCCCCAGTTCCAACCTACCCCTATCAGTCTCACCTGACCTGTGGGCGCGTGATCTGGCCAGTTTCTTTACTGACAAGATTAATCCAGGCTTCTTTCTTGGACAGGCCGAAGGAGGGGTGTTGCGGCCCTAGGGCTGGTTGCGTTCCACCGCCCATATTTGCCGCTGCACTATCGGTTTTTCCATCTGTTTCCAGTGATGCGTCCCTGCTACTGCTGGCCGGCCTTAAATCTGGCTCGCCGTTAGACCCCTGCCCTGCCAAATTTTTGGCTAGGATGGCAGCGGTGGTGAATCCACTGGTTAATCCTCTTAATAAGGCCTCTTTGAGTGAAGGGAGTGTCCCACGCACCTGGAAAAGGGCGATGGTGATCCCCCTCCTGAAAAAGCCCGGTTTGGATACTGAGGTCTTGGCCAATTACAGGCCTATTTCTCTTCTTCCGGCTCTGGCGAAGATTACAGAAAAACATGTGCATGGCATCTTGTCGGGTTTTCTCGAAACCAATAATCTTCTACACCCATCCCAATCTGGGTTCCGCCCTAATTTGAGTACGGAAACGGCTCTGTTGGAGGTCTCGGAGATTATTCGCGAGACTCTGGATATTGGAGGTAAGGCCATGCTTGTCATGCTGGACCTGTCGGCGGCCTTTGACACCGTCCCCCATGTGGCGCTCCTCGCCAGGCTCCATGCCATCGGCCTCAGGGGGACGGTGCTCAAATGGTTTACATCTTTTCTTGAGGGCCGCCGCCAGACGATTTGGGTTTCCCAGAGTGCCGCCGAGATGCCGCCATTGGGAGTCGGAGTTCCACAGGGTTCTGTGTTGAGCCCGACATTGTTTAACATCTTCATGTCTCCCCTGGCGGCCTTGGTGGAGGCTCATGGGGCCCAGATCGTGTCCTACGCAGATGACACGCAACTCCTCTTCACATGCGGGAAAGATCAGGCATTTGATGGAGAGAGCATTCGGGGGTGCCTGGGGATGGTCTTCGACTGGTTCCAACAGAATAGCCTGAAGGCCAATTCCAGTAAGTCGGAGGTCCTATTCTTTGGCTGTGCCACCGACCCGGAGTGGCAGGATTGGTGGCCGCCGGATATGTGTCCTCCTGCACAGTCATCGCTGGTTGCCAAAAACTTGGGAGTTAAGCTGGACAATAAACTTTTGCTGAGAGCACATGTTCTTGGTTTGGCTGGCTCCTGTTTTGGCATTCTGAAGATGCTCCGCAAGTTTTTACCATTACTTTCTGTGGAGCACAGGCGGATTACTGTGCAAGCTTTGATTGGATCCAGGCTGGATTATGCCAATGCCCTCTTCCTTGGTCTCCCGGATTATTTGGTACAGCGCCTGCAGGTGGCCCAGAACTCTGCTGCTCGTGCCATTTTTGGCCTTCATAGGCGAGCGCGAATATCTGGGCTGCTGCAGACGCTCCACTGGCTCCCTATCCGGAAGCGGATTATGTTTAAATCCTTGACGCTGATGCGCAAAGCACTCTTTGGCACTGGTGCAAGATATTTGCAACGGAGGTTGTCTTTTTACCGTCCAGCCCGTTCACTGCGGTCAGATTCTCTCTTTCTGGCCGTGGTGCCGCGGGTTAGGAAGGCGCGCACTGGGGGGCGCTCTTTTAGTTTTAAGGCGCACCAGCTTTGGAATTCGCTTCTGCTGGCTCTACGCAGCTCTGCTAATTTGCTGCAGTTCAGAAAGAGCTTGAAGACCTGGCTTTTCAACCTTTAGGTATTTCTCTCTCCCCTGTTGCCTTGTGCTATGCTGTTTGTTTGTTTTGCTGTGTTACACTGAGCTGCCTGTGGAAAGCGCCGGGACACTCCTCTGGAGTAGCCGTGCACTATATAAACACACTATAACATAACATAACATCACTCATCCACACCCAGGCATTCCATTCATCACAGTCACACCAACATTCCGTTACCATCTCCCATTCTGGCTGAGCAGCTAGGAAGACCTAGGCTAATTACAATTAATGTAAAACTCAGGGTATAACATTATCTCTTTCCTTTTAAAATGAAAACAAAGATTACAATACCAAAACAGAGAACTATACACAAGATAAGCAGTAATGTTCATAACTCAAGAAAACAACTAAAAGTAAAACATCCTTAAAGCGAGAACAATGCAAATAAAGAAAAGATGGGCAAAAAACGACATATAAAAATACATGCATCAAAATTCCCCATCCTCCCTCAAGAATAATTATTAAATCACAATCCAAGATAACGCAGAGACACAGACTAACACTGCATCACAGAGAAACAGACTGACACTGCCTACCTTCGGGAAGGAGTATAAATTGTCAAATTACATACTAACAGTAACCCATCCTTCCCCCTGAACATTTGAAAAACCATGTAGTGAAAGGTGAACACACCCCATGACAAACACCAGAGGCCAGAAACAGACAACAAAGGTGACCAACACTACAGATACACGTGTACCACAATATGGACCACATAGAGGGTACACACAGTGAGGCGCAGGGCGACTTACACATGACCACATCTGAAGCTCGGGGCGACTTACACAGGACAACACGTGATGCACAAGGCGACTTACACACAACAACATCTGAAGCGCAGGGCGACTTACACAGGACAACATGTGACGCGCAGGGCTACTTACACACAACAACTGAAGCGCCGGGCGACTTACACAGGACAACATGTGAGGCGCAAGACGACTTACACACATACAACATCTGAAGCGCAGGACGACTTACACAGAAGAACACGTGCAGCGCAAAGCGACTTACACACATTGACCACAACACAAAACCACAAATATAATGTCACCACAATACATAGAGGCGGGAAACCACCCACCTAGACCAGAACAACAATCATGTAAGACAAAAACTGTGACACACAAACCCTATGTACCCTTGTACAAAATCGGGAATTACACCCACTGGTATAAGGGAGATAATCCATATACCTACCCCCATGTAGGGATCACTAACTGGGACTAAAACCCAACCTCACCCCTCACCTAAGGGATAAACTGTGATGTCCACCCACTAGGAGACTAGGACGTCCCAAAACATAACAGCATAAAACAACTGTGGCATCACGACTTAAATTAAACACCGTAGAACACTAGAAGACTGTGCCCTACGCCGGTGAGCGACCTCTCACCTGAGTACTAATAAAGACACACATTTTATTCCACAGCTATGAGATCTAGACATATGCAAAATAACTGCAACTTTTTTTTTCTTTATGAAGATCCAAATGAGGCCAAAATAAACTGCTGACAAATAGAGATTGTACATTGCTATTTTGACTCTCATACATACTTTGACTGATCGCACTAATACTAAAGATGCACAAACATCATTAGTCCCTTGTCAAACCGGCCAGTGTAATACAATAGCTGCTGGGCTCCTTATGATGCGCATCAACCTTCTGCTTTGGAAGCCTACCGGCAAATACAAAGTTCCGTGAGTCTGTCAGACCTCCTTGTAGAGTCGACGTGAGTTTGACCGTCCTCCAACAAACACCGATGAATCCATCACGAATATCTCGCATTGTCCCCAGCTTGCAAGACGTCATAAGAAAACTTTATTGATTCTAATTAAGAGCCACGAAGAAAATGCACTCACGAAGTGGAGCGCGTCAAACCCCAAGATGGCGGCACGCTTTTGCCGTCATGCCGGATGGCTCACGGCACGCTGGAGCTCCCAAAACGTCCCCAAGGCTGCACCAGATCGCCACGTAGCAGTAGTGACACGGAGAGCTCGCGACCAAAGATGCCGGTAAGATTGAGCGCGATAGCATGCGCCACTTTTCAAACCGCAATGGCGGTTAAGCTGCCAAAATCATTTTGAAGCCCAAACTAAATTACAATTTGAAGCAAAATTAAATAAAACTTCTGAAAATAAAACCCCAAACATAGTACACAGAATTGCGTAGACTCCAGGCGTGTACACAACAAGTACACGATCCACGGAAACCTACAGTTTCCCATGAAGTAAAAACAGGTGACAGGTGTGTCCACTTCACGTTACCAGAGACCAAGCAAAACCATTTTGCCTCAGACATCACCTCGATGCAGCGTAACAGAAAACAACACAGCAAATTCTGTTTTATGTCGTCTTGAGTGTAAAATCAAACTGTAGAAGTATGGCCTGGTATGTGGAAGATACTCCTTGTGAATTTCACTCGAGGTTGTGGCAAGCAAGTCCCCAGGCTCATAAGAGTAGAATTTGCGCAGCACAAACCTCAGGCATGCTCATCCAATTGGTTGTGGCACTGTACAGCTCAACGTAATGAGAACATCACAATCCAGGGCAAACACCGTACTAATACACCACCTTACTGCAGCAGACAAGAAAAGTCTTAATTGTGCTTCTCATGTGACACCTTGACACCAATCATGGCAGAACCACACCGCTCCAGTGTGAAACATGTGAATTTACTTCACTGAGTTGGACCACAACTCATATCTTGAACAGCCACATTCCTTTGCGCAGAAGATACATGGGGCCGGCTTGCCTTTTACTCCATTCTGTTTCATGTATTTTCTTTCTTTTTTTTTCGTAGTTGCGCTGGTATTTTTCTTTCTTTTTTCTCTGTAGTTGCGCTAGTTTCTTTGTAGTTCCTGGGTTACTGTTCAGTGCTTGAGTACGCTTGGGTCCAGGTCCGCTCGTCGCCAAAAATTATGTTGTACTCTTACATGAAGACACTGGTAGCCATGTTGTAAGTTTCTAATTTCTCTTTATTGGTTCCAGTTCAGATTGTATCAGTCTTAGTTCAGCCAGCTCTAGATAGGTACAAGTCATGTACCAACACCTACACCAGCCCCTACTACAGCCTATTACAGCCCCCATTACAGCCCCACCAGGAGCAGCCTGCCTAGCTGCTCAGCCCATCTCCAACTGTCATCACTCATCCACACAGGCACCCAGGCATTCCATTCATCACAGTCACACCAACATTCCGTTACCATCTCTCACTCTGGCTGAGCAGCTAGGAAGACCTAGGCTAATTACAATTAATGTAAAACTCAGGGTATATCATATTGTAAATATTAATTTTATGTTAATAAATACGGCCGGGGGTTATTTACGACCCCCTTATCTAAAAACTCTTGTTATGTTATTATCTGGGTCTTGACAAGGGAGGAGGGGGTATAGGTAGTACCAGGCCATAGCAATTTATACGGTCCGCCTCGTGGCCACAATTAATGCTCATGTGGCAAATGCTGCATCGGCCATGATTTTGAGCCTAGCTCAGCAGCTGCACTGTAGTGTGGACTTGTGCTCTGGTCTACGGAACCAGTCATTCAGCTGCCAAGGTGGGTCAGGTGGGTCAGACGGCTCCCTCCGGTGGCTGGATCATTTTTAAATATTTAACGGGGTATGGAAGGAGCAGCACTGCCATTGCCAGTACAGCCGCTGCCTACCAAAACGTTATCCATTAAGAGACCACTTGTCATCAGTCACGCTACAGCGGGCGGCAGCAGGACGTGCCCTCATGTCCACCTGTTGTGTGTGGCACAAACCTCACCCCACCCCCAGATTGTGACTGTTGTCTCCGTAGTAGCCAATGGGCACTCAGACTCACAGCAGTCATGAATTATGTATTGAAATATGCCATGGCATGGCCGGCGGTGTTCAGTGGTGAATGATCCTATATTGTAACAAGAGAAGCAGCTGCATGAGCTGTGGATTCTGAGCCAGCCCCTGGAGCATCCAGCATGGTGTGCTGCCACTTTATAATGCTTTATCATGAAGATTACTAGCACTCCTGGACAGCTCAGGAGGTGTTATTATGCATGTTTTCGCATTTCAGTGTGGGGATGCAGACCACCACACTAAAATGCATTAGGCTAATACCTGATGCGTGGTACTTGGCAGGGCTGCTGCAAGACAGGACTGTGGTGTTTTAAATCAGAGACTGAGAAGACCTGTCTGCCTCGCGAACTCTAGTCACATATGATGAAAATATGAATAGACTGTTGGAATTGAATCCTGCTGAGCAATACAGAAATCATTATTTCACGGGAAATCACTTGCACCAAGATCAGAACTAACCCTGGGCGAAGCACTACGCTACACTTGCGTAGTTTGCGTAGTTTGAGCTACTTCGAACTACGCGAATTACACGTAGCACAGTGCAAACGTCAAGTTGGCGACCGCGAGCGAGCAAAATGACATCCCGGCGAGACTTGTGCCTCGTTCGCGATCAGCAACATCAAGTTGCCAATCGCGAGCGTGGAAAATAAACCCCCCGGCGAGATTCTCAACGCAGGGAGGTCAGGTTTCGCATTGCGAGTGGTCGCATATGCTCGCGGCTGCTTGCAATGAGAAACTACCGCTTGCACTGTGTAAGATGCTGTTTGCGATACTCGCACAGTGTGGACAAGCATCGTAAACAGCATTTTGCACAGTGCACTACGCAGTTTGCGTAGCTACGCGTAACTCGCACTAGCCCTACTATGCAAACTACGCCCAGGGTTAATCAGAACATGCAAAAATGAAGTTTTCAAGAGAAACTCTACATCTAAGGAATTATTTGGTATTTCAGTTCAAAAAATGAGTTTATTTTAACAGTGAGCAGCAGTGAAGCGGGGAAAGAGAGGACGATGGTAAAAATATGTAACCGGTGCCAATCGCAGGGGTGTGTGTGGGGGTGGAGAGAGTGAGAGGAGGCAGGGGACACAAACATTACCAGCACTAACAGAGATTCTCCCACCAGGCTGCAAGTATGCAACCAGGGCCACATGCACTACGAGGAAGACAAGGACGTCCAAGCACTTGGAAGTGACTGGAAGGTGGGATGTTTGTGCTTTCCAAAATGCTATAATATTTTTTGTAATACGGTGGTGTTTTGTATCTTGCGCTCTATGGGGCATATTAACAAGGGCCGGCGATAAATATCGCAAAGCACACTTAGCGCTTGCATATTTATCGCCGGCTATCTCTGGAATTTATCGCCCGGTTAGCGCGTTATCAACAACGGGCATCGCCGAGGCGATAAAATTCCAGAGATAGGTGGGATATCGCCGTTTTCCATGGTGGAAAACGGCAATATCCTAGATAAAAGGGCCTGCGGTCTTAGCCACACAATCCACCCCCCATGTTAGGTATGCCTTAGTCAGGAATTTAACAGACGTTAAATTCCCGCGTTAAGGCATACTTAACTCGATTTTATTTATCGCTAAGCCTCCTTGATAATATCGCAAAGCTTCCTTCGTGATATTATCCCATGTTGCTTTTCACAGCCACGCCTCTTTTGCATCTCATCATCGATGCGAGGCGAGGCGTGTGAAAAAGGGGCAATACATCAAGGAATCACGCGCTAGCGTGCCCTTGATGATAATGCGATAATATTATCGCCGCTTTGCGCCCGAAAACGGGCTCTAAAGGGGCGATAATATTATCGTCGCCCCTTGATAATATGCCCCCAAGTACTCTGGTTCATTTACTTTTACTCTGTTCTCTCATGGCTCGAGCAGTGCTGTTGTATAGATACCTTGCACTGTGACGTGCCCATGTCTCACTGTTCCTTGTGCACTGACCGACAGTTATTTTCCTTTGATCCTGATTGGAGTTCTTAATTCGAGTGTGAGGACCTTACCACTTCCATCACAATAGACAAGCACAGGTGACATCGAGTACACATTGGAATATGAAATGTAATCTGGTTTTAACACAAAGAACACCGTCTGGATGTGTGGGAATTTCACCAATGACCAGTTAGAAGTAAGAAATGTAAATGACCATGCCATCTCAGGCTACCTACACCTAACATGGCCGCTTTTCGGAACTTGCCATGCCCATTTTAGTTTTGTCACTTTGGTAGAAGCAAGTGAAGCATGCAAACAAAAGAAGGACTAAACAGGAGAAAGGCTTCCTTGGAAAAAGGGCGTGAGAGGCCATTTTAGAATGGTAATTGTTAGGCAACTGCGATAGACAAGATACTTTAAAAAAAAAAAGGAGGTTGACATTTAAATGAATGGCAATTATTGTTTTTCCTGCTACTGAAAATAGTAAAAGCTACTACAGTAAATTATTTCTTTAAAGGAATGTATGTAAGCTCCTTAACATAACGTTTTGTTTTGTGCACATATGCTTTCCTAGTTACCCTTCTTGTTCGAAATATAATGACTTGACTACTTGCTTGCTTCTGATAAGCTATGCAGATGTTTAAAGTGAGCTGCTCTGGTGACCTCACTCCAGAGGCAAGCCTTTTCAAAAGGGAGTCCTTCTATTATATCTAAATCAGATGCCAACCTGCCCCTTTATGATGTCATGTATGAATATGTAGAAGCACCGTTGAGGGGTTGCCTTGTAATGTTTTTTGTTTTTTATTCTCCTGATGATATATTCATGAAACCATGGCACGGAGGGAGGGGGCTGAGCTGTGCACAGATGGCGCTGGAGACAGCTGTTGTGGTGGCTGCGGGTCGGGCAAGTGGAGACGTTGCCACGGATGCGGACATAGAACCCTGACACGTCGACTGCGGTGTGGGCCATCCATGGAGCGCGAGACAGGAGGTATCGAGGAGAGGCTCAAGACAGGCAGCCCGCTCCCAAGGCTTCACTCACTAAAGTCCTAGCAGTGTTGATGACAAGCAGTGGGGCACCATGCTGAAACAAGCATTGAAAATGCAATAGGCCTCGCCTTTTATTAGGTTGAAGTCATTTGCTTTGCTATACAATACCATTAGCAAAGCAAATGGCTTTAACTTAATCAAAGGCGAGACCTGTTGCATTTTTAATGCTTGTTTTATCCAGTATCCAAACAACATTGTCACATAAATCCTCTCACTTTGAAGTCAGAGAAAGAAAAGTAAACACCAAGATCCCTGGAATACAGTGACTGCATTTGACCTCTGACTTTGAACAGCAAATGTGACAAGAACAAAATATAAAGGCCTCTTTACAGAAAGGGAGGACTCGTGGAATAGAAGAAGCAATGGTGAACAGGGTTTGCTCCATGGCTGGATGAAGACATGCTGGACAGCCTAAAACAAATAAAGCCAGCAAATAGAAAGCCAGAAAATGTGAGAGTTACAAACCGCAAAATCAATGCTAGCAATGGGCCGTCCCCGTGAAGCTTTCAGACTGCCTAGAAGTCTCTCCGCATCTAGACAGAACATTTCTGGCAGGCTTTGACCTAAAAATGGCTTAGCAAGAGGCGTGGAGTTTTGCAGCCAGTTGATTTTAAGTAGTAGTGTCACGTGCAAGTTACAGCAGAAGTGCTGTTTGTTGTGCAATAAAAAAAGTTATGTTGGGGGTGTTATTTTAAGAGACGATTAAGTGTCTGCTCAAAAAGCTTGCATAAACACCAATTTAACGATCAGAGTTGCACTTTATGAGCTGAAAAAATAAGGTTATCTTTATGACGGCTCGTTTTGATGCCTAAGTAAGAACTGGCCAGATTTTACCGTTCAAGAAAAGCTTCCTATTCCAATATGGATGCCAGATTCGTTCATTGTCGGCTTTGACAAGCGGATTAACCCCAATTCGTCCATTTTCTATTTCAATTGACAAGCCTTTCGGGACTGTCTTCCTAGCTTGTAGAAATAAGCACGCACGTGGTTGGCTGTAGCTCGGAGAAGGCTTAGTTTCATTGGATGACATTATTTCGCAGCAAGTGGATTGTGGCGCGAGTTACAGACGGCTTGTGTTAAAATTAGTCCCTGGGTCAGCAACATGTGGAACAACCAGGGTGAGATAAAAAATAATTATGTCTCCTGGCTTTTCGGGAGTTGCGAGCAGGCAGTGGCTTAAGTGGGAACTCTTTCATGTAGTGCGCTCAAGGCCCAATTCGTAGAAATATTAGGCGTGCGCTCGTCTTATTAGGGCCATACAATACACTGCCGTTCTGTTTATGGTGCATCATTGTGAGTTCCAGTCTAGGATGTATGAGGGGGCACATTTAAGTTAGTTCAGTAGAGGTGTATGAGGGGAGGCTCGGCACAGCTCGAGTACACAAGGATGAAGGCAGTTCGAAGTGTACGAAGCACTTTTTTGCCTGAAATGGTTTATTCTAGAGCGGCCTCCATTCTTACATGCAAGCGGGGCTGACCGAAGTCCGGAATGCTTGAATTGGGCGGCTCCAGTCTGGAATTCTTGGTGATTGTAGGTGGCTTTTTGTGTGGGAGTGCACGGGGTCGGCCTTTGCACAATTAGCCCTTCCAGCAAAATCAAATTTGGCCCTCCTATAGGAACCCTATAGCTTTTAAAGAAAAAATATTTCCCTACCTTCTCTTAGCTCGACAAATACGTTTTTTTTTTAATTTTGCATCCAGCAACTTAGAATCCTGCATTTAATCGTGAACACGCAAGTACCGCACTGCAATGAGAAAACACTGAAAGTAATAAATACTCATTATATGCATGAAGTAACTTTTGAGCTGTGACCTGAACCCGGGCCTCATCCCCAATGGCCCCCATCTGTGCCTTATACCCAGGAGAAAACAAGCCCGGGAGTTGTGTGCGGGCATGCGCGCGCTAACTCCGGCTCACATAATTTAAAAAAAACATGCCCGGGAGTTCTGTGCGCGCGCGCTACATGACAAAAGTGAAAGCAGGCTGACAAATGGTGTGCGATGTGCGTGCACCATGATGAGAGAAGAAAGCCAGATGGCGCCTCTGCTCGTCATTGTGCACGTAACCACACACTCGATGCCAGCCAAAAAGCTATGGTAGCACTTTTAAAAGCCCACACACAAAATGTCTCGCCAGAGCAGCGCATGCGCTGGTTCAGGCGAGACCTAAAAATCAAGGGTGCAATCGTGAAACAGTAAAGCGGGCGCAGTGCTGAAAACATGAGCTCTGGTGTTAAGAGCTCAAAATAAACACAAAGAAAGTAGTCCCACAGCAGATTCTAGAATGGTAACTAGTGGATTGATATTGCACTTAGCCCCTGCTCTCAGGGAGGGATAAACATTGAAAGAAGCATGACAAATGCATGTCTTAAACTACTGGGAACAAAGAATAGGAGAGTGACAATGGAGACAGCAAATAGGAAGCCTATAGGTGGGCTGTAAGCCCACAGAATAAATGCAGCATGTCTTGAAGAGACAGGGCAAGGGCTGCCTAGACTTGATCTAAAAAACATGAATGGAAACAAATGTTTTCCTTATCACAAAAAACATTTGAATTGTAGATTGGAGACGTTAGAATACTAATGTTGACATGTTTATGAATTTAATTTAAAAAGTGCATTATTTATTTATTTATTTATTTATTTATTTTTAAACCGTTTATTACAAAATTTAAAAAATATACAAAGATGGGCCTACAACCTTCAGGCCGGCCGCTAGCAAGCAAGAGGAGCATGTGATACAAACAATAGCGCGCATGCCGCGGCAAAGGGAAATGCACAGGAGTTAGAAGCGGTGGTAGCCACACCATCCGGACCCCACATAACGGTTTCATTTTAATATAAATAACAACAAAAAACAAATCCACAAGGCAACCCACAATCGGAAACAGCAGCATGTGCTCCCCTAGAGGGGGGACCCTACCAATCCATAGGAGTATCAAGGGGGGGAAAAGGTCAGGAAGGGGACTAGGTGGACTCAGTGCCCGGAACCGGGGAGATAAACTGGCTAAGGGGACGGGGCCGGTGACGGATCGGGCAATAACGGCGGGGTACAGATTCCCCCGCGGTAGGCGTTCCAGGGGCCCCATACTTTCACCCATGTCCCAGGCTTACCTCTCGCAACATACACTACCTTTTCCCAAAACATGCACCAATCCATGTTATCCTTCCATGCCGAGACAGTCGGCGACCTCTGGGAACCCCACAGTTGAGCAATGTCACGTTTGGCCACCATATATCCCAGAGTCACCCACCACGTCAGCGGCACCGAGTAGTCGGTTGGCTCCCACACATTCAGAAGGCATCTCCTCGCTTCGGGCAGCAGCGACACACGCGTAACCACCCGCAGGACTTCATGCACACCACGCCAGAATCGCTCCACCTCCGGGCATTCCCACAAAATATGGAGAAAGGTCCCCAAAGAACCACACCCACGCTTACACAACCCGTCCACAGCATAGCCCATACGCAGTAGCCTTGGCCCCGTAACATAGACCCTATGGAGTATCTTGAGCTGGACGAAGCGAAGGCGGGCCGGTATGGCCACCTCTTTCGGGGAGGCCACCGCAGATACCCAGTCCTCGTCATCCAGCTCCAATCCATCGGCAACCCATGCCTCACGAAGGTTAGTCAGCAGTCCCGAGCGGTCATTGATAAGTTTTTTATAGATTAATGAAATCGTGCTGTCCGGTACATGTCCATCTAGCACTCTATCCTCCAGAGGGGAATACTCCGGGATGGAGGCAACGTCCGGGAATACGGAGCACAGCGCATGACGGATCTGCATATACCGAAAGTACTCCCTGTCCTGCAACTGGAATTCTGTCTGCAGCATCTCGAACGTTTTGAATCCCCCCCTCGTCCAGAGATCACCCACCCTGCTGATGCCTATCATGTCCCACTTCTCAAAGCCCTTCGAGGTCCACAGGGAGCCCAACTGCTCAGATGCGTATAGTGGCGACGCCCGGGTCAAACGATCTTTCCACCCATCGCCACGTTAGCCGCGTGCCACACTCGTACCATGACATGCGTGGGGCCCGTCAGACGTGCGTCAAGCGAGCTGGAGTAAAGCGTTATAATCGCCACCCGGCAGTAACATCTTATCCATTTCAAAGGCCGGGTTTAGAGCGGGCCCGTACAGGCCGTGATTAATCGCAGCCAGCTGGGAGGCCCAATAATACCGTTTGATATCCGGGAGGGCAATCCCCCCGTCATACCACGGGAGCGTCAGCTTCGCCAGGGCGATACGCGGTCTACCTTCCCAGAACAGTCGGCGCTGCAAACTCTCCACCTCGCGAAAGTAGCGCGCCGGGACGACGTCCATTGTGTTCTGCAGAGCGTACAGGAAACGCGGCAGCGACATCATCTTAAACAATGCCGCCCGGCCGAGCGGCGAGAGCGGCAAGCGCCTTCAACGCGCGACATCCTCCTTCAGGCGCTGGAGGGGGGGAAGCAAGTTCTGACTATATCGGGCCTCCGCGTCCAGGGTAATGAAGACACCCAGGTACCTAAATCCCCGTGGGGCGATCTGGATAGGACAGCCCCGCGGAAGGATAGGATCCTCCCCAGAGAGAACATACACGCACGATTTAGCCCAGTTGATGACAAGGCCGGAGTTAAGGCCAAATGAATGCAATACATCGACCAGTACTATCAGTGATTTACGTGGGAAAGCCAGGTACAGGAGAATATCATCAGCGTATAGAGATACGCGGTCCTCATACTCGGGGGACCAGCGGAGACCACGAATAGAAGGTTCCCACCGCAGCCACTCCGCCAGGGGCTCCAGGGCAAGCGCGAAGAGGAGCGGTGATAATGGGCAGCCCTGTCGCGTGCCCCTGCCCAGCTCAAACGGAGCCGACACTCTACCGTTCACAACCACCTGCGCCAGCGGGCCAGAGTACAACAATTTTACCCAACCGATGAATCCTGGGCCAAACACAAACTTCGCGAGCGTCGCCCAAATATATGGCCATTCAAGTGTGTCAAACGCCATAGTGGCGTCCAAGGACGCCAAAATGGCCGGCTCCCGTATGAACGGGACACGTGTGAGCACCCCATGCAAACGCAGCAGGTTAATCGCTGTGTTGCGATGAGGGATAAAGCCGGACTGATCCTGGTGAATCAAGTCACACACTACGCCGATCAGCCGATTGGCCAACACCTTGGCGAGAATTTTGGGCTCCGCATTCAATAGCGAAATAGGCCGATAGGATGTGACCCGGTCCCGTGGCCTCCCCTCCTTATGGATAACCACGATAGTAGCTAGACGCTGGTCTAGTGGGAGGGAACCCGCCGAGTGGGCCGCGAGGAACATAGCACGGAGATGCGGCGCCAGCGTATCCGGTCGCAGTTTATACAACTCGATGGGAAGACCATTAGGACCCATGGCCTTGCCGGAGGCGACCGAGCGTATGGCGAGGGCAATTTCTTCGGAAGTTGGAGCGGCGTCCAACGACACTCTGTCCTCCTCCGAAAGGGAAGGCAGCGCGATATCCCTGAGCAGGGCATGGGAATCCTCTTCAGAGCGGGAGGACACCGGGGAATACACCCCACGGAAATAGTCTGCAAAGCAGGAGACAATTTCTTCTGGTTCAGTGACACACACACCATTCTGTTTCTCAATCAACGGGACAACTCGACTCGCTCTCTCCTTTTTGTCCAGCCACGCAATCAATTTACCAGCCTTATCACCCACATCATACAGTCTCCCCTGTTGCTCTCTACTGAGGCCTCTGGCCGCCTCCGTGACGAGGGCCTTATAGGCCGCTTGCTTGAGTCGGAGAACATGTAATTTGTCATCCGTCACCCCACATTCTAGATCACCCTCCAACTCGGTTATCTCAGCTTCAACACGGGTCACCTCCTCCCGCTCGCGCCTCCGGGAATGGGAAATAAGGGACAAGGCCTCTCCCCGGAGTATCGTCTTGAAAGCCTCCCACAGTGAGACCGCCGATGACACAGACCCCACATTCTCGTCAAAGTAGCGCTTAAGGGATTTAACCAGCTCTGCGCGAATGGTGGGGTCACGCAGGTACCAGGGATTAATCGGGACCACCCTACCCTCTCCCCTCGGAAGAATATCAAAGTGCAACAAGAGCGGGGAGTGGTCCGAAATACCCCGTGCCAAATGGCGCACCTCCCCTATCCTCCCCACATGCGCCGCCGGAACCAGGACATAATCTAGCCGTGAGAGACCACCATGAGCCCCTGAATGGAAGGTGTACTGTAGCTGCGTGGGATGTTTCAGACGCCAACAATCCACCAGCCCCAAGGTATCCAAGAGGCCAGACAACCACGCCTGGGCACGGGGGAGATCCCTAGGGGGGTGACGATCCACAGTTCCGGAAACCACAGCATTAAAATCCCCTCCCACCACTAGAATCCCCTCCGGAAGGCCAAGGAGGAGGCGCCCCAGATCCGCAAAGGTGGTCGTCTGCAGCCCCGGCGGGACATAGACAGACACGAAAATGACCACTCTGCCCTCCATTCTACCCACCAAAACCGTGTAACGTCCCCTGTCGTCATGGAGCACCTCATCAATCTCCAACGGGAGCAAGTTCTTAACCATAATGCCCACACCCCTTGAACCAGACGTGAAGCCCGAATGGGCCACAAGGCGGTAGCCCCGTCGATTCATAGCACAAAAGGAGTTGCCAATGAGGTGTGTCTCCTGCAGAAAAACTATATTGGGCGAAATTCGCTTCAAGAACTGCAGGACCACACCTCGTTTTATCCTGTCCCCCAATCCAATAACATTCCAGGACAACAGACTCAGTCCCCTACCCCCCATCATAAACAGAAGCCATCACTCGTCCCCCAGAGAGCACTTTAGAAATAACACAACGATACTTTTGCCTTGTGGTGTAAACGAACAACACCCCACCCCAACCCACCCGCCCCAACAAAACTCCCCCCTCCCTGCACCCCTGCATGAGCCCAGACAGCCCCCCCAACTTGCAGTGTGCCTGTCGCCCCTATATAATGAAACTAGCTAGACCCCCTAGAGGAGGAAAGAGTACCCCTTCTAGACCCCACACAACCTCCAAGGGAGGGGAAAGAACAAAGACAGAAACTTGGTCGAAAGTGGCATCATAGTCGTCCAGAGTGAGGCCCAATATCAACCCCTCAGTCCCGATCCAGTGGGCCGTCTCCTCCCGCCGCCCCCCCCCCCACCATCTCGATCACTACCCCCAGACAGAGTGTCCAGCCAGTCCCCGGCCGCTTCGGGACGATCAAAAAAGTGCGTGCGACCATCCACCTCTACCCGCAGCTTGGCCGGGAAGAGCATGGCGTATTTTAAGTTCATGTCCCGGAGCCGGCGCTTGACGCCCAGGAAACTCAGTCTCTGCTTCTGGACCGCTTGGGTAAAATCAGGATAAAAGTTCACCTCCATATTTTCCAGCTTAATCGGCCCTTGCAGTCTGGAGGCTTGCAAGATCGCGTCCCTGTCCCGAAAGTTAAAAATCCGGGCAATGAGAGGCCGCGGAGGGGCTCCGACCTTCGGCCTTCCCCCGGGAACTCTGTGGGCCCTCTCCACGGAAAAGAATTTACTCAGTCCCCGAGGCTGGAGATGGGTAGCGATCAGGTCCTCTACAAAAAGATCCGCCGCCGCCTCCTCCCTTCCCTCGGGTACTCCGATGATGCGGATGTTATTCCTCCGGGCCCGACTCTCGGAATCCTCCAGGCGCCGATCCATAAGCGCACTCGCCTGACGAAATCGGTGCACCTCCGTTTGGAGGGCCGCCACCTCAGTCGTGAGGCCCGACGCGGTTTGGGCCAAAGAATCAACCCGGTCGTTGGTCTTGGAGAGATCAGCCCTCACCAGGCCGACATCCACGAGGACCGCGTCGATCTTATGCGCCAAGGTGTCGAACCGCTCGCCCACCGAGGCCTTAATCTCAACAATGGCGCCCATGACGTCTTGCAGAGTCAGATCCGTGGGCAAATCCGGGGCATCAGGGGGGCCCTCAGTGGACTTGTGCGGTCCGCCGGGAGATCCCTTCTGGAGGGTATAGCGGTCCATGATGTTGGCCTGATGTACGGCGCCACGCCGGGTCGACTTGGTCTTCGACCGATCTCCATCTTGTTTCGTGGCCATCGCCACGGGTCTCACACCCGCACCAGCTACGCCGTAGAGGGCAAGCAATCAAGGCCACGAGCTCCGGGGGGCCACCCCAGGTCGGCGGGGTGGGTCACAGCCCGCAGGCAGGCAGGGTCTCCCAGCGAGGCCACACCAACACAAAGAGCTCCGCGATCTCACGTGCAAAGACGGCAAGGGGGTGCGAAAGTGAAAGCGAAAGTGCGGGGTACGCGACTCGCCAGGCCCAGCCCGCCGTTGTTGTTCACTTTGCCACTGGGTCACCCCCCAGCGCAAATCCGGGGTCCGGCGAGAAGTAGGCCGCAAACTTCAATCGGTGCTCACTCCGGTACCCGAAGTCCGATTCGAGAACGAGGAACGAGTACCACCTCGGCTCAGGCTCACCGACACAGTCCCCTCAACCGAGGCAGGATGAAGACAGGATAAACGTAGGAGGTTGCGGAGGTCCTCGGGAGCCTCGCACCTACGCGGCCATCTTGGTTGCGCGCTAGGCTCCTCCTCCGTAAAAAAAAAAAAAAAGTGCATTATTAATAGTGTATTGAGCAATTAAAATGCTCTCAAATTCAGATATTTAGAGAGACATGAGTCTAATGCAGAAAAAATAAATTTACTAGGACATGTTAAAAATGTATTTTGCTGGCTAATGCTAGCTACGCCTTGGTGCTATCTTGTCGAAAATTGATGTCACAACTCAGTCCTTATTCTGTTTGTTTCTGCTACACATAGTCAAGCAAGATGTAGTTGTGTGTATTTCTGAATGACAATGTTCTCAAGCAAGGCTCCAGCCTACTGCAATGCTTTCTCAAGAATCTTCCACTGGCACGCAGTATTACATTCATGCACAATGGTTCAATTTTGTTCACGTAACTAGTTTGTTCTGACACCTTCGCATGACAATATTTCAGTCATTTCAATCAATATGCATGTAGTAGTTTAGTACTGAGGTTATAGGGTTATGTGACGTTTTATATTTCTGTATTCTAATTTGGTGAAAATATATTTCTTTGCTAACACCAAAGTGAGTCTGCATCCCTAGTGCTCCTCTTTGAAGAAAATGGCAAAATTAAACCCCTGAATTTGGGAGTGAGCCATGAGGCATTTCCTATGCTGCTAATGATGCTGTCCAATTTATTACTGATTTTTTTGCTGCACATTTGGGACGTAGAGCTGATTTGTGTCACTATTTTTTATTATTCTGTGTTGATGGTGGTTGTGGCAACTGCTTTCTATGTAACTCAGAAGCTTCTGCATTCTATTATTTATGTCTTGTAATTCTTTTGAATTTTGTAATAAATCTACATGGTTTTTATAAACACCACTCTAGAACATACGTTTCAAATGAGTTCTTTCTTATTGGATTGTATTTCGAAATGCTGTTTTGTACCATGTCTCTGGGGCATAATGCCTCATTAAAATAAGAATAATCCCGTCCTCGATCCACCCGACTCTTGAGCCCACAGTTGTGATGCAGATTATTTTCCCGGCTCCGATCTGTCCACTCCTGTAGAGGTCGAAACTGACTCTTACAGTACAGCCGCCATCTTACGACTGCACCCCAACATGCAGCACTGAAATCTTTTTCAGGATTTTAATGAACTGTTCACAAGAGCCAAAGCTTCAGATTGTCTCATCCATGGGAGAGACATTATGGAGACTTCGCAAGGAAATCTACGCTTATTTCAGCCTCAAGGTACCATGGTTTGCAGATCTTAGGCCTGGGTGCTAGACTTTTTGAGAAGTAATATCCATGCTTTGTGAGTCAGAGACATACTGTCCTTGGAGGTCGCTGGATGATTTCCTGTCAGGTCTCCTCCTCTGGAAGGTACATGTCAGACTACCATGATATGTGAATAATTGTTATATATGTGTACGGATGTATGAGATTCCAACGCATACCTTTACAACACGTGTTTTACAACACAACTTCAATCACAACGCATGCCATTACAAAGCAAGCACTTACAACGCATGTTCCACTTAACAGAAAATTACTATTCTAACACCACCTGGTGCTTACCTCAGGGAAGGTGCTGGTCAGTGAGGGATATGCGTTGTAATGGGATGCGTTGTAATGGCATGCCTTGTAATGGAATCTGCTTTATATTGACTGCGTTGTAAAGGCATTGCGTTGTAATGCCTGCGTTGCAATGGATGTTTCCCAAGTGCAATGTTATTTTAGACTTACAAGTGAGTCATTGATATGCCCATATTTTCTAGGCCAGTCCACTGCTGTAGAGCGTGGTTTGAGGCCTGAAAACAAGTGAGAGGCAAAGGCAGGCTATTGCCATGCAGAGCGAGTCTTTCAGCAATTTACTGTGCTTTCGGCGCTATGCAGAAACCCTCAGTCACATTGACCACTAGGCCGCAGCAAGAGAGAACTCATCACAGTCTTCCATTGTTTTCTTGACTGCCTGCTGCTGTGCACCAACAGCAGCATCAAGGAGGCCTGAGCCTCCGAGGATGCAGACTCCTTCCTGCACGTCTCTTCATATTAAGGGCACGCGGATGAGCAGCACCATATCTGGCAGGGCACTGTCACATGACCTGGCGCTCATCAAGGCGCAGTGCCGTTCTGCATTACTCAGCTGGGCAGTCAAGTGTTTACGAGAAGGTGCCTGAAGTCTCATGGATGCCCAGTCCCATCATGCCTTGTGTCCATAAGTGAGTGAATGAATATATTAGCATGGATTTTGTGGTACGGTTTGCTGCATTCTTCTGCATCTCTTTAAGCAGCAATAGCACAACAATTCAGAGCACGTTCCCTGTTTGTCTCATTTTTGTTTTAGGCAATACCAAAACAGGAAAGAGCCATATGTCAAGTGCATGAGAATAGAATGAAGAAGATAAGAAAGGAACGAAAATAATAAAATGGGCTATTGATCGACTAAATAAACAAAAGTATACACCTCAGTTTACGAGGCGCATGGATATTGCTTTGACTAAAAAACTACATCTTAGGTACATGTAAACTTCCCTAAACGTATTTGAAACTTTACAACGATTTTCTTGCATGACGTAGTTTTTCGAACTTCTAAATAGCCATGATCTCTTGAACCTTTAAACAAACCTCAGGCTGGACACTGCACTTCTGAAGTATTTCGCTCGAGATGGACTGTTCCTATTGGCGCAGGGTCACCGCTGATTGGCAAACGGCTGGGTCCAAACTGGGGTGACATGTTGTGCAAAATATTGATGGGCAGGGATGCGGCCCCAAGTAATCACCAGCTTCTGAGATTAATTCAAGCACTCCACCCATCACTTTTTTGTATACTTTCAGCATTGCTTTTTCAAATGGGTTTGCAATCAGGGCGACTCAGAAAACCAACTAATTGTGAGCATTTCTGCTGGATTGAATTTGTTATAAAGTGTCCCTAGCATGCAAAGTTTTAGTTAGCAACTGAATCCTGCAAGGTATAGTTACAGGGCAGGTCGCAAACACATGCATCCTCTAGTGTAGACGAGGTACACCTAGGATAGTGCATATTTTTAGTGATATTCCGCTTAGCAGGTGTAATGTAAAAGTCAAAAAGGCTATGATAATGTTGTAGATGGTATTTAGCCAGGGCGCACACCTTCAGGCTTATTTTGATGGAGTTCACTAGTGTAGCTTGATTGCTCTCTACAGACAGCCATTGTGAACATTCATTGGCCCGTGACATCAATAGCTCCTGGGCCTGGTCGATGAACAATCAATAATACCCAGACAGCCTTTGTGGTGTTTAGTTCAACAAAGTGCTGCACATTTTATGGAGACAATCAGATACTGGGTGTATGTTCTTGTTGTTTAATACATGCCTAATCTGAGGCGATCGGAAAAATCCATCAGATGGAACATTTGCAAATGTTTAAAACATGCCTCAGGAGAATAATTGATAAACAATCAGGATCTTAGCGCAGGGAGAAGTTTTTGATACCTTGATTTTATCTCCCAAAAGCCTGTTCATGGCTGTATATCCATAGGACTTTATTACACGGAAGTGCCTTTTAAGTCCTGCCATCCCCTACCCGAGTCTCTTAAACGTCACATGTTTTGGCTGGTGATTGGGATCTGAGGAATGAAATAAGTGTAGGTTGAGTGCTGCATCGATTATCACCCAATGAAGAATGTATTAGAAATGTGCCTTTTCGTTAGTTTGTTTAATAATCTCCTACGAAGTACAGCCCAGTAGTTACACTGAAAGATAGGAATCGCCCAGCCGCCCTGGTCACATGGTAATTGTAGATAACTCATGGCCCTACGAGCTCCGACGTGCATACATAAAGGTGGTTATTACACTCACTAGTTGTTTAATATTGAAGTTGGTGGCTAAACGGGGAGTTTTCTAATTAGATAAAATCGTTTGGAAGAAGTATACATTTGATAGTATTTGCCCTTTCGAGCATTGACATTGGGAGCACATCCCATTTCTTCAGCATCTTAAGGATCATGTGGGTGTAGTTAGCCTCGCAGAGTTATGCAAGCTGACAATTGGACTCCTAGATTTCTTGTACAGGGCACAGCTAATGACATTTGTTGTCCTGTGTCGTCTATGCAGATACTTTCTGTTTTGTCCATATTCAGCTTACAACTGGAACTAGTGCCGAATGGGGTGGACATTTCTTGAACTGATACTAATGTTTGATGAGCATCAGGAGTGAAAAGGAACACAAGGATGTATGACGATACAACACAAGCATTTTCAACGCATGCCTTTACAACACAGTTTTTACATCGCAACATCCATTACAACGCATGTTTTTACATCGCATGCCATCACAACGCATTTTTAAAAACTACTTTTACAACGCATACCATTACAATGCATATTACTTTTAGGGCAACAGTAGGGTAAGTGTTGGATAGTGTAGGGATAAAAATTACTATTCCTACTCCAGTGAGTGCAACAGTAGGGTAAGTGTTGGATAGTGTAGAGGGGAAAATTACTATTCCCACTCCAGTGAGTGCAACAGTCAGGTAAGTGTTGGATAGTGTAGGGGTAAAAATTACTATTCCCACTCCAGTGAGTGCAACAGTAGGGTAAGTGTGGATGGGGAGGGTTAAAATTACTATTCCCCATTACTTACTCTATATTGCGTTGTAATGACATGCGTTGTAGTGACATGCGTTGTAATGACATGCGTTGTAACGACATGCGATGTAAAGGATGTTGCGTTGTAATGACAGCGTTGTAAAGGTAGTCCGATGCAATGACTGTGTTGTAAAGGTTGTTTCCCAAGCACATTGTCACCCTAGGCCATTAATTTGATTCAATGGCTCATGGGTTCAATGGCTGGGTTATTCTTCAATTCTATTAATGGTACCATGTGGAGTTCAGTGTGAGAGTGAACAACCCTTTCATGTCCCTATGGTAATCAATACGTTTTGGGAGTCCAGACTAGTCCATAAACGAATGCTCAGGGACTGGTGATAGTTTTCCAGAATAATTGTTACAAGGGGTGGAAAAAAACCTGGCTGTTTCATTACTCCCAGCGAAATGGCCATTTCACCCAGTCAAACGCCTTTTCAGCATCCAGTACTATTATTTCCAGATGTTTCATCCCAATGTATTAAAATAGCTGCTGAGTTGGTACCAGCGGTAGTGTTTCACCCTGGTACAAAACCTTGCTGTCAGGGGGATGTTAGGTGGGTTGTTTTTGCTAATCTTAGATGAATTAATCTTTGTACATATTTTATAATCAGTGCATAATAGCAATATAGGGTGATGTGATACTATAACATCTGGTGGTTTACCTATTTTGCGCAATGTAATTATACATTCATAGTCCCAGGAGTCTGGCAGAGGTTCTCCTCCCAGATTTCCATTAGCAGTTGTAAACATAATGCTGCAATCACACTGAGAAGTATTTGTAATTTTTTTGATGCTATTGCGTCTCCAGCAGCCTTACCATGTGGCGATGATTTGATCGATTCAACCATGTCTTGCATTAAAATGTTTCTGTTCACTCTAATTGGTCCTCAATGGAGGAGGATGGTAGATTGAGAGAGTTTAAAACACATCTTAATATTGTCCTGGATAATCTCAGAGTTTACATACTTAGAGGTATATAGGTGCACATAAACATTTTTGAATTATTTTACTCTTCATAGTGTTTGTATCATTGTTTCCTCTTTGGGACTTTTAATTTTCGAAATTATATTGACTGCTATGTGCGTGTGTGTTTGTGCATCTAACTGATTACCTACCTTATCCCATGTTCAAATTGTAGTTATTTAAATGTTGTAATCTATTGTCTGTAAGCTATATTGGAAAGCATAGCAAATAAGGCTCTTCTGCCACATGTACAAGAACTGACCGCAAAATACTGGTTGTCATTTGCAAACAGGATTTTGGCAACCAGTGTGGTATTTTGCAAACTGACCTATGTACAAATTGCAGCACAGTATGATTCGCAGTTATCAGAGGGATGGTGGCCTGCTGGGGTCAGCAGACCACCAAGTCTGTGATTCCATTTAAATAAAGCGATCATTTTTTTAATGTAGCTCGATTTCCTTAAAGGAAAAGTGTATGCGTTTAAACAAAATGAAAAGTTTAAGTTACTTTTCTTTAAGAGTAGGCAGCGGTCAATGGGACCACTGCCTGTTCTTAAGGTTTTATCAACATTCTCAAAAGGGAATGTCCCTTTGTGAATGGGTCACCACTACATTTGCGAAATGGGTGAAATATTAATGTTTTGCAAATGGATTTCGATTGCATAACAATAATACACAGTGTTCCAAATCGGTATTTTGAAGGAACACGCTAACACGCCCCTTTCAAATACTGCTTCAGCATTTAGTCAAAAACCCAAATTGTAAATCGGAGATGGGATACCGAAACGCAAATTGGGTTTTGGTACATGTCAAAAGGACTTTTTGCTTTTACAATCAGCCTATTTTGCAAACAAGAATTTTTGCGAATGCAAAATTCCGTTCAACATCTGGCACCTTGTCTCTAAACTAATATTCCCTGCCATACTGTCTATCAAAACTTAAAACTAGTTGAACGTGCATCATTCCAGATGAGCAAGTTTAGTTCTCATATTCTCCTCAGTAGCTTGTCTAAGGTGATGTGTGAGAGTGCTGATTTTCAGACTAAATCCTTGAATGGTATTTATACATTTGTCCCACATTATCTGAGTGCTAGCTGTCTCTAATTTAGTTTGGATGAATTTCGTAGTATGGAACTTCAGTTCATTCATGTAATGTTTACCTTGTTTACTTTGTAATGAATACTTGGAGAAAGCCTATACCCGATTTAAAGGCAGTATTCTTGTAATGCTTAGATCTAGTGAAGTGGTAAAAAGACCCACATTGAGTGAAAATAACATTAGAGCCAGGTGCCAACCGTCTACCTATTAAACAACAGTAAATCCTGAAGTACTGTGGATAAACAAGAGACTAGAAGGCACAGGCACCGGTTAAGGGATTACCAATTTCCATTGATCAATTAGATCCAGGTGTTCTGCTAGAGGTGAAATGGCATGCCTGTTTTTTGTCAATGAGAATGAGGGTCGGTGGTATCTAAGTTATTAGATTGCATACAGTTAAAGTCCCATACAATGTTCCTGTCTTTGTTCCAAAAGAAGTCTGTGGTATTCAGAGAAAACAATAGGATTATCTTGTTTGGGCCCATAAATATAACTTATTTTAAATGTATGGTACTTCCTCCAGTTGAGAAAGTGACTATCAGCCACCTCCCAACAACCGGCGATAATTATCTCTAAGCGCACTTAGCGCTAGGATAATTATCGCCGGCTAGCGTGAATTTTTATCACTGAGATAGCGTGCTATTAGCAACGCTTATCTCAATAGCGATAAAAATTCTCACGCTAACAGGCTAACGTGAGATTATCGCTGGAAACCCAGCGATAATCTCACGTTACCTTGTTGATAGGGACAGGCAAACTTTGTCATGATATCCTCCTTCCATAGGATATCATGGCTAAGTCAGAAAAATACCAGACGTAAAAAAGCAGCGTTAACCGCAGTTAGCGCTGCTTTTTTTGTCTCTAACAGGGTTAGCGACATTCTTGATAATAGGAGAAATGTCGCTTAGCGACATTTCTCCTATTATTTTACTCTGGAAGGCCCCCTTTGCATCTCATCAGAGATGCAAGGGGAAGCGTAGAGTAAAAGGGTGCTAACATGCAAATTTGCATGTTAGCACCCTGTTGTTGATAGGGCGTTAGTTTTATCTCTCCTTTTTTGGCTGTTAAAGCCAAAAAAGCAGAGATAAAGCCCTTGTTGATATGCCCCTAAGTCTGTTATACAAATCTGATCTGAAATTGGTTAGTTAAAAAAAGGATCACAGTTCCTTCTAAAGAGGTATTAGCAGAACTGTCAGAGCTCACTTTAACTCTAACACAATTAATGACGTCTTTTTTCCGAAATTTGGATTTCTTGCTTGCAAGCATGACCCACCGTGGCTCCATCTGGTCAACTGAGGAACCTTCACCTTCCCATTTATATTGGATGCAACAGTGCGCATCCTGAAAAACATGGTACCACCAGCAATTGTCACCAGTCATTGTAATTTATTTTCATGACCCTAAAAATAATTCAAGAAAAATTCCATCTGTTATGGTTCAGATCCTACAATGGTGGTCCACTGTTAAGAGATAAACTATTTGCCATCAATTGGATCTGAAAAAGTCTAACATGCCCCTTGCCACTTGATTCTCAAGTTGGGACCCTTAATCTGCACCGGGATGGCTAAAGCTTTAAATTCCTGAATCATAGCACAAAGATCTTGTTGTCTCTTAGCTGTCTCCAACGGTATTTCAAGAAATATGGAATATGAAGACCCTGTTTTTTAAAAGAATGTGCCTCTTTTGTCTGCCTTTAGATAGAATTAGTTCTTTCAACCGAAAATACAGGAGGTATAAAATGAGAATTCTGGGTTAGGCACGAGCTCTGGGTGGTCCTTCAGGAAAGCGATGAGCCCTGACAATTGTCAAGCATGCAATTGTGATAGCATCTTTGAGCTCATTGCCCATGTTGTCAGTTGGCATTTGGGGGACCCAAAGACACATGTGAGATTGGCCACTTTCTGCTCCCACCTCCCGAGCATACATAGATTGGAACACCAATTCTACGGGTCTTTGCGCAATTTGGAGAGAGCCTATAGCTGTTGATTGTGGTGGCTGTTATTGCTAACAGATTGCTCTTCAACTCATGTGATTTGCCCATTCATGCCTTTTTGTTCTTCAGTGAAGTTGGCCAACCTCCCATCAAGAGCATCTACTTTCTTTGTCACACCTTTAGATTTGCATATTTGTTCCACTTGAGTTCTCTTCATGGCTTTGCTCTCTTTGAGAATACTCTAGAACATTTGCTTTGAAGCATAGTGGGAGTATAGGATGTCTATGAACTATGGGCCCGATTCACAGAACTAACTTAAGACACAATCCTAAATTTACTACAATTTTCGTATTCACAGAAGGCACTTACTCATTTTGGTGTTCACAGAAGACACTTACTCACTTCGGTATTCACAGAAGTTAGGAGTCCTAACTTTAGGACTCCTAAATGCCTTATGTGAATACCGAAAGTCTTAAAATTATGATTTTTCTCAGTTTAGGAGTCCTAAAGTTAGGACTCCTAACTTTACTACTACTAAACTGAGAAAAATCCTAATTTTAAGGCTTTTGGTATTCACAGAAGGCATTTAGGAGTCCTAAAGTTAGGAGTCCTAACTATACTACTACTAAACTGCGAAAAATCCTTATTTTAAGACTTTTGGTATTCACAGAAGGCATTTAGGAGTCCTAAAGTTAGGACTCCTAACTTCTGTGAATACCGAAATGAGTAAGTGCCTTCTGTGAATACCAAAATGGTAGTAAGTTTAGGATTTTGTCTTAAATTAGTTCTGTGAATCGGGCCCTATCTGCTTGGGCCAGGATTTTAGAGTCCATACTAACAGATTTGAGAAAGGTAGAGAGGGGCTCCTTGGTACATGTGACACAGGTATTTCTTGCAGAGGGCACGAGTGAGCTTCTGCTTCATTGACGATGAGGATTTATCTTACTTCTAGTGCCAGCATTGGCTGCTGAACTGTGTGATCCGGGGAGCATGAATCCTCCTCGTACCACCCTTTAGAGCTGTCCTTTCATGAGATTATGTGAATGTTGAAACTATCACTGTTTTTTTTACCAGCTACTATTTCTTTCCCTGAATTAATATTGCTATTATTTTTGTGAAAGCACTAGACTTGTTCTCAGTCTATGTTTTCTGTTTGTATTATATACCAAGCATCCCACAGCAAATGCTACCATGTCAGGAGATTACAGCTGAAACAAGCACATGCAATGTCAATAAGACTGGGTTCAATGGGCTATCTGCTACAGTGTTAGTACTATTAGAGCGAAAGAGGCAGGAGTGATTTGGCAGAGACGACAGCGATGACAAGAGTTGTATAGTAGTCCCTCAGGAAGCTCACTGCAAACACTCAGGTGGAGGCTGAATGCTATACCCAAACAGGAAATAGCTTTAGGAGAGTAGTGAATACTAGGGGTGGACAGAACTCACAGAGTACTACTCAGCGGAATTCCGCGGTGTTACATGAAAACTCTGTGAAATTCTGCGGAGTAACTCCCGCACCTAACAATGTTTCAAAGCATATCTAATTGATATGTAGGCCGTGTGGTGTCACAGAAACCACCACCGCATATTTCAAAATGCATTATGTCTCCTAACCATTGTCAATTTAATTTTTTTCCCTTGTCAAAAGCATTTATTGCCTAACTACCACAATATCATCTGTTCTGCTACTGCACTGCTTTGCCTCAATGCCTTTTTATCATAAAAATGTTGTACAAGTTCTTCTTCTATTTCCATACGGATTTTCTTTTCCATGCTACAAGTCCGCAGTTGCTTATTTTTATTTAAAAAATATATATTTGTTTTGCATTTTACCCCACAAGTCGGAGCGATCAAGGCATTATTACATCATTTTTGCCAGGTAATTATATAAACATTATCACACACAATTTTCAAATTGAGAAAACACATAGAGAGACTACAAAGAGAAACGAAGAGGAAGGAAAAGAAAATTCGCAAAGAAATGGAAAAAGTGCAATAATTATATGCGAGAAATACTTTACATTAGTTGAGTTCATATCACAACAGGGGAATATAATAAAGCATACTACATCCAATGAATTTGCAACTAAATCCTCTCCACCTTTTTTACAAACCTGGGTCCCTGGGCCTTGGTCACTTCAATTTCGCATTTATAAATCTGCCAGAACATGGCCCAGAATTCAGGTACTCTGGCCGGTAGTGGGTCCACCTACGCCTTAGCAATACACAAGCGTGCATTTACGATAATGATTAAGATTAGAGATCTGAGACTAGGGTTGTCTTCTGGCCTTATGCCGATTACTATTTCTTTACTATTTAAGAAAATTCCAGCCCCAACTGTGTAGATATTAATTGGAATAGACTATTCCAGAACTCTTTTAGTCCCAGGCACTCGACAAACATATGAACTATATCAGCCGCATAATGATGACACTTGAGACAATATGACAGTGACAAGGTACTGGATGATGCCCACTTAGAGATACGCTCAGGTGCATGATACAGCATATTCATTGTCTTAAATTTCTGTAATTTGAGACTGACAGAGATTAATGACCAATCTAGAGTTTCCAGCGCCTCCTGTGTTTCAGTAACCGTTATAATAGTCGCTAACCACTGACTCCACCATGACGATATTTGTGCTCTGTCATCCTCCACAAAAGACATATGATCCTGATACATTGTACTTATGTTGCAGTGGCCTGATTCCGTTGGAGGTTGAGGCAAAGACACATGGATTACAGAAATCTCTTGCTCCTTATTGTACTCCTATTTATGAAGGAGATAGTCCCTGACCTGAAGATATTTTAAAAAAAAAGACAGCTGTGGAAGCCCATATATTTTCTGGAGGGAAGTAAAAGATTGAAACTCCTGCGTGTCTTATATTTGACCCAAATTATGTAGGCCCATATTCCCTAAACTTGCCCCACACTATTGTGGAATATGTTGGGAAATGATGGATTGCCCCACAGTGGGGTGAGAGAATGAACCGTTGGTAGAGAAAACGTAATACAAAATTCCCGTTAAAACCGAACCACAGCCCTCATCACCTTAAATCTAACCCTCTTGCAATTGTTAGAGTCAACTAACTTATGCATTGCATTCCAAATATCTAAACCGAATGCTAATTCATACCCGACTACAATCGTCTTAGGTTTACTCCCAGTCAATAAGCTTTGGATCTGACCCATGAACGAGGCCCAGAAATACCATTTAAAATCCGGCAACTTAAATCCTCCATGCTCATATGGGAGTTTCATATACCTAATAGCTCGTCTAGCCTTCATATACCCCCATGTAAAACTACCAATTGCCCTCTCAAGATGTTTAAAAAATAGATCGGGAACCGGCAGTGGTATAGAGTGAAATAGATAAAGAAACTTTGGTAAAATATTCATTTTAGTGATATTGCATCGCCCCCAGATGCCTAAGGGAAGCTTATGCCATTGCCGTACCTTAGTAATGACTGTCTTTATAAGAGGCTCATAATTAAGTGCAACAACATTTTGCACCTGACTACTAAGCCATATACCAAGAAGAGTGTTTTAAAGTTGAGAATGATTCGCTTTTTTGAGAGATTGAGCTTATACCCTGAAAATGTGCCAAATTGTTCTGCCTCCTTAGATATATACGATCAATGGCTATACTTGGGTTAGTAGCATAAACTGCTATATAATCTATGTACACAATTATTTTCAGTTTAACACCATTTAATCTAACTTGCTGTATGCCCTGGCTCAGCATCAGGTGCCTTATATAGGGTTCTATAGATAGAGCTAACAACAGAGGGGAGAGAAGACACCCCTGGTGCTTGCCCCTATGTTTAGAAAACGAAGTAGAGGACTTACCAACCATCAACATTTTAGCCACCAGATTCTTATATAACATCTGCACTAATGTTATATATCTATCACCAATTCCAAATGTCCCCGTGGTCCTCCAGAGTGACTCCCAGGTGACCCGGTCAAATGCCTTCTCTGTGTCCAGCATTATCATGCCCATCCAGTCCTCAGTTTTGTTAGTGACATCAAATGCTGCAATTGAAGTGCTATTGTGAGCCGTGGGGTCCCTTCCGGACACAAACCTGCATTATTATATGGAGACCAAGTCATGCATAAGAGTGGCAAGAAGTGTAGTTAAAATTTGAGAATAAATCTTTGCATCCATATTTATCAAAGATATCCGGCGATAAGACCCCCTATCTTCAGATGGTTTGCCCTTCTTAAGAAAAACTACAATGTTAGTCATTCTCCTTGAGGCTGGGGCTTCACCCCCGCTGTGAATATAATTTATCAATTCTATCAATTCAGGGGCAAGAATGTCCATAAAAACGTTATTGAATTCTAAAGGAATGGTGTCCTTGCCTGTAGCTTTCCCAGATGATAAAGCATAGATAGCCGCATCCACCTCCCATGGCCCAACACGTGCTTCGAGCATAGAGCTCTGATGAGAATCTGGTCGAGGGATCCTACTCTCACCAAAATATTTTACAAGAGTCTGCTGATAAATATTATCTGGCTTCTTATAGATCTTTTAATAGAAAGTGGCAAATTGCTCGGCTAGTAATTGTGAGCAAGTATAGCTGCCCCCTTCATCCCACAAAATTCACTTAATACCACTGCATGCGTTTTTATTAGCTACTTGATGCGCAAGGAGATGTCCCACTTTTTCACCATACTCATATTGGCACGTCTTATACTTCCGATAGCTTGAAGTCGATTTCTGAATTACCCCCCCGATTTAGCATTTGAAGCCTCTTATTTAGCTTAAGATGTACAGTCTGTTCGACAGGGTTGCAAATAAGGATTGACGGAGCATGTTGCAGCTCTAAATTTAAGCATTCCTTCTGACATTGAGCAGATTCCAGTTGCTTACACTTGTTCTGATTTAAAATAAGCTGAAGTGTTACCCCCCTGATATACGCCTTTATGCAATTCCATACAGTAGAGACAGAAGTGGTACCCTTATTGATACGTATGAATCCAGCCAATACACTTTTTAAATACCGACGATATTCCAAATTGGCTAATAAATATTGGGGGAATGAGAATGAGCTTCGATCTCTCAGCCCTACTAATGGGATCTGCAGCATCAATATTATGGCAATGTGATCAGATATAATCTTAGGACTTGTCTCAATATACGCCCCTTCTAACATCTGCACTCTTACCAATATCATGTCAATTTGTGAATATTGCCTATGGGGCGAGGAATAGTAGGTGTAGCCTGGCAATCAAAGACATAAAAATCTCCATGCATTCTCTAGCTCATGTGGCCTCTTCAATTCCACAATAGAAACCCAGGTTTTAATCATCCAAATATTGGCTTGGCGATTAGTAGAATCAGTATTATACTCCACAACGCAAACAGAATCACCCATTATGATCAGTTCCCTGACCCAATACACTAATTTCATACTTAAAAAATCAAACATACCTGCGTCATGCAAGTAGGGGACATAAGCAACACAAATAGTATATTTCTGGTTGTTACTCAACAACTGAGCTATATCCCACCTCCCCTGCTGTTTTAGGAGGTTTTAATAATTCTAACTGCTAAGCCCTTATACTTCATTAAAGCCACACTGTGTATGGACACTGTCTGGGATGAGCAGATGATGCTATCATACCCCAGTTGGTTCAATGTACACATTTCCAATGGCACACACAGTTTATAATACCTATTTGATTTAGAGTAATAATGCAATTCATAGTTCATATGTTTCTTCAATTCTTGAACTCCATAGGTCATTTATTCGAAGTTTAGGTCTTCAAAGTAGTCAAGGTAGTCAACACGTGTTTCGGCAAAAATATTGACTTCATCAGGGCTGGTAATTTAAACTGAATCTGATCAGCAGCAAAGTCAGCCCGTGAGTTAGAAGATGCATCAAAGAGCCACCCCAGTATTTTAAGAAGGCGACCAATCTGCCAAGTAAGTAAGGATATTTGTAAGGAAGGTCCAATAACCTATAGGAAGAAACAGGAGGCCAATCAACCGTTGTTAGATAGACAACGGATGTGGTATCATTATTTACAAAATGGGTCCAAAGAGTGCCTAATCTAGTCGGTATCGGAGGTGGCTGTGAGTGCGCAGCACAACCGGCACTCTTTGGAACCATTACGGAAATAATAATACCACATCCGTTGTCTATCTAACAAGAATCTGAGCAGGTTTCCATGAACTACTGATCCCAGAATGTAATGGCAATAAGTCGTGAAAACCTGGCAACCACTCTGTGGTGCTTTCTTTAGAATTAGTCACCCTCTCCTCAGCAATTTAATCCAGGCCTCGTAAGAGAGTGGCTTTTTAGGCACCCAAGGCTGGGGTTGCACAGCCAGCCAAAGTTCACTTCCCCCTGCACTTGCTGCCGCTCTGAACTCTTAAAAAGCTACCAGTGCCTAAAACCGCTTTTTATTTGCTTACTGATTGACTTTTTACACAAAATCCTGTTTGCCTGATTGTGGATCCATACCTACATAGCTGCAGCCAGAAGGATGCCCAGTTCAAGTTTATCTTGCTATAAACTTGTTCCAGCCATGCATTCTACTTTCCTTTCCTCTCCTATCTCCCTGTAGAGTACTGCTGACTGTAGGCTCTCACTCTTCATAACTTGTTGATTTTTATCTGCGTCTATTTCACTGCAACTTCTGATTCGTTTCCCTTTAAAGTATGTATATTTGTAGGATGTAGGAGTATACCACAAACCTAGCAGAACACTACAGCACTTTGTACATTCTGTTTTCTTCCTGTAGTTGTGTCCTGGTTTATGTTTCCAGTCTCCTTATCTTTGCTCCCGGTGTCTTTCTCTCCAATTCCTTTGAGTCTTGTCTCTACAATCTCTTTGCTGCTTTTATATAAATGTCTCTGTGTGTTACAGTGCCTAGGCTTTTTGTACCTGTCTCCCGGACATGATATTTTTCCACAAAAAAGATTGTGGCTTGAATATCGACTAAAAAAACGTAAAGATAAAGGTGTATGCATGTAAGTATAGGTTGACTTTGCTTAACTACACATGTAGGTAACTTGGTGATATGTGTCAATATGTGGAGGTGCGTATACTAAACCTATAATCAGCTATAAGACTTACCTTCATAATATTTTTGCAGTTTATATTTAGGCACATTTTTGGAGATTATATTTATCCCTCGATATCCTGGCATACAACCTCGTCATTCTCTGTCTAATATTTACAGTTCTTGGGATCCTCATAGATGTCCGGCTAACTGGCTGTCTTTGTCTCTCTTGTTTCTTACAAGTGTGCATTATGCTTACCTTGTGCTGTACGATCTCTAGTTTTGACCTGCTATTTTGTTAATCCACTGTTGGAGTTGCTGTTCCTTCTGCCTTACCTCCAGCACTCTGTGCTTGTTGACTTTAAGCAATGTTCTTGCTTTTGCTCACCTTGTATTACTTGGACTTCAAGTGCATTGTGTTTTTTATCTCACCCATATTTAACTTTGTTCTTGGCCTGGAAGTCATTCTAATTGTGCCTGAGTAATCAGAGTAATTTTGCTAATCCCGCTTTACTATTTGATGCGGAATTACCAATAATTACATGATTATGCCCGCTCACTTAATTAAGAGGAATTCAGTGGGGAAATAGGCACAGAAACAACAAATTTAGTGAATAAGAGCGGCTGTTCGCATTGCTATTTGTGTTGTCTTGCATTTATGGCATTTTCAACACAAGGTTGCATTTTGTGCTAAGAGTATATCGCTAAATGCTGGTTGTAAATTGGGAGGGAAAATTGTGCTCCTATTTATGTTCTGTTGCATTTAGCGCTATTTCCATTTTGGAAGGGGGCATTTTTGAGCTTAAGAAATAGTGATAAATGCTGAATGACTCTTCTTGCATAATTTGGAGGAATCTTGCATAATTGTACAGTAATTCTGATTAAATACGCTACTGCGAATTATGCAGTTAAGCCCACTCCTACTTTGTTCCTTCTGCAAAGGGAGAGGGCTCCTGAAGTACATGTAGCAGTTCCTTCCCCTTTTCTTTGTCCTGTGTCACATGTAATCTTAAGTACTTCTTTGTTACAGTGTGAATGTACAATTTTCTTAAAAAGCTCTACTGTATTTCTTGTACGTTGTTTTTTTTTGCTGTATGGTGCAGATGCAGAATTACATTTCTTACTTCCACAATATATGGTTTGAGAGTGACTATTTATTTGAATATTCTGTACAGAGGGGTCAAGTTTCCCCATTTCTTTTTGTAAACTATGAGGTTTACCTAAGCATACACACAGTGGCTACCAATTGTGTTTGCCCTCTTATTGGTACATTTCTCTGCAAACTGAATAATGTCTTACATGATCAGTACACCTACCAGTTTCTTGCTCTGAGCATCATGATATTAGTTGCGATATAGAGTATGTAGGACTTAGCCTTCTGGCTAAAGTTCCCTAAACATTTTGCATCCCCCCTAGACTGTTTTCCTGACATAGAGAGGCCAATTTAGATGCTTTGGGTATTTTGCCACTGCTGATCACTGTCAAAGTACAAGTGTTCCCTATGTAAAATGTAATGGCAATAGGTTGGCCATGATTGGTATGTTTGCTTTACTAGTAAAGTCCCTAGTGATGTGCACTGTGTGTGCAAGGGCTAGTAATGCAATGGAGCGCAGAGAAGAGAACTCAGGCCTGCAGTGTAGGGCCTGCGCACAGGGTGCTAAGTTAGCATGTTGTCCTGACAAGTGCAACCACTTGTCAGGCCTGACCTTCCCTTTTACATACACATTGGGCACCCCTGTGGTAGGTCCCAGGTAACCCCTGGGCAGGGTGCAGTGTAGGTAAAAGGCAGAACATATAATGAGGTGTGTGCTATGTTCTGACAGTGAAAAACTCTCTATTTCGTTTTTCACTGCTGAAAGGCCATCCTGCCCATAAGACAGAATGGGGGAGGCTGGGTTGTTGTGTTTGTTAGCCTAGTTTCCTGTCAGTTTATAATGGAGAGGTGAAGTTTAGTATGTATGAACTCACAGTGTCATAACACATCTTTATGTGAAAGTGGATTTGTCAGTGTGTGTTCACAAACCACTCTTTTAGAAAGTGGCTGAGTTTTGTGCTCCGAGCATTTCTGTGTGTCTCTGAAATGTGGATTGGCTGTCTGGAACTGAAAGGTGAGAGGAGCTGGGAGAAGTCTTGACCCAGGGAGGGGTTGAGAGAAGGCACCAGGCTGCCCTGCATCTGGGGAGTAGGGGGAGGAGAAGCCCGGAAGGTAAAAAGGCCTGGGCTGGTGCTATAAATCAATTGACCCATCTCCTGCTGAGTGATTAAGGATCCAGACCCCCAGTATCAAAGGGAAAGAGGTGACATTGGGAGGGAGACACCTAGAACTGATTTAGGGAGGGGTCAGGGACCCCTGAGCACATACGAACTTCAAGGACATTAAGGGGTATAATTATGAGAGCTGAAACCCCTGTACATTGGTGTGAAACAGAAATGGATTGAGACTGAAAAGGCTTGGACTCATTCTGTGGTCAAGAGGAACCTCTGCTAAAGAAGGAGCAACTGAAGAGACTGCTGTGGAAAGACCAATCCTTGCTTCGTGATCTGGGGCTGGTCTGCAGTTTGCTGTTCCAACTAAGGGAGAGGCTCTTGGGACTGCGCTTGGAGGCGCTGGGTCCCTCTGCTTGAAGAGGACTGTGCATTGTTCTGTGTCTTGGAAACCCCAAGTGCCCGAGGTGAGCTAGCTCCCTGTTTGGATATACAGGCTCATAAAAGTTTCCGGAGAAGTCCCAAGCAACGTGGTATGCACTTGCTTTTGCAGCTTGCGACCCTCAGAAGTTGTGCCATGTGATCGTGGGCACGCAGGAGTAAGCTAAGTCTCGGATGCTCTGGGTGCATGTTGAAGTGCAGGCTAAGGTGTTGGTGAGGAGAACCTGGTTGTGGTGTGCACGGGGAGATGAGGTGAGGCTCGGAACGGCAGTGTGCGTGTCATGGTGCAGCCCGGGTGTTGGTGAAGAGCGCCTGGGCTTTGTGCACACCAAAGGAAGAGGCGAGACTCAGACGCGCTGGGTGCGTGTCGTGGTGCAGCCAGGGTGTTGGTGAAGAGCGCCTGGGCCTCATGTGCACCAAAAGAAGGGAGTCTCCGACACGCAGAGTGCGTATCGTGGTGCAGCCAGGGCGTTGGTGAAAAGGACCAGGACATCGTGTGCACCACGAGAAGAGGTGAGACTCGGATGCGCAGAGTGTGTGTTGTGGTGCAGCGAGGGCGTTGGTGAGGAGCACCTGGACATTGTTTGCACTGGGAGAAGAGGAGAGACTCGGACGCGCAGGGTGCATGTCGAGGTGCAAGCGGGGCATTGGTGAAGAGCGCCGGATCGTCGTGAGCACCAGAGAAGAGGCGAGTCTTGGACGCGCTGTGTGCATCTCGAAGGGCAACCTGAGGTGCTGGTGAGGAGTGCCTGAGTAGGGTGTGCACCGAATTGTAAATAAAGTCTCCACAGTGCTGAGGGCGGATCTCGGTGTGGACTGAGACTGCTGGAAGGGGGGGCCAAGTCATTGGGCCCTCAGAGTAAACCAGCAGCGGCCCGGACTGACAGCCCCGGAAGAGCTGAGGCCCAAGTTGCTGACATCGGGGAGGAGAGTGAGGTCGCGCCACCCCAGGTAATGTGATTCAACACCTGGGGTGGGGTGGGGGCCTGGAGGGACACTCTCTCGGCCTCCCGCTTCTGTCAGCTATGCAAGCCTTTGCTTCGGCTTGGATTTCGGCCCGTGCTGACCCAAGGAGGGGCAGTACCGGGGCCGGAGAGGAAAGCAGTACTTTTGTGCCATCATTTGTTCCAATATGGGGGCACTGTTAACGGAGCACCTAAAACTGTTGTATTACACTTTGTATTATTGCTGCTAACAAACTATCGAACTGTCGTATGACGACTGACCTCATTTGTGCCTGACGAACTAAAGCTTGGTGCGCTACGCACTGCATTATCTTTCCCTTGCATATTACCTGATTGTAACGTGGCGCATTGCATTATTTCTTCAGTGCACAGTATCTGAGTATAACGTGGCTTCATTGCACCATACAGGATTGTAGCGTAACGCATTGCTTTGTTTCTTCCTGGTACAGAGCATGCTGGTGGTGATATGCATTGCATTATTCCTTCAATTGCAAAGTACATGACTGTGGCGCTATGTAGGGCATTGTTTCTCTGTTGCACAGTATAAGAGAATATCGTTACGCATTGCAGTATTTGTATCCTTTTGCAACGTGTGTGATTCTAGCAATACAACTTGTCTAACCTTTTGGAAACAGTTAGAAGTGACCAGGGCCGGACTGGCCGTAGCCGGTACCGGGCATTTCCCCGGTGGGCCGCCAGGGTGGGGGCTGGTTTTGGGCCCCTGGGGGGCCGTTTTTGTTAACAGGGCCTTCAATTTCGGCCCCTTATACCAAAATTGGTCGACACCGGCGACTGCAAACAGATCGGCCGCACCCCCTCAGCCCCGGCCAAGCAGTTTGCCAGGGCTGGTTTCGGTTCCCAGTCTGGCCCTGGAAGTGACCTTAGCGGTGGTTGGGATTAGAACCTACCAACCCTGCGGAAAGAATACTACCCATTCTTAAATGTTGATTTTGTATTGTGTGGTCGTATCGTATCATTTCTTATATAAAGATTATACCCATTTTACCAAAACTTGTGTGGAGTCTATTTGTGGTGACATCATGGGATTAATGCGAGCATGGTTGCACATACTGAACACTCGTGACTTGGAGATAACCCTGGCTGCTTGTGCCAAGCTACTAAGGGGGTGAGCAGGGCTATCTCAGACGGTGTCCTTACTTAGCCTAACGTTGAAGCGAGGGGTCAGGGACGCCAGCCTCCAGCATTTGGTGGCGGTGTTAAGAGATAAGGACCCCCACTTCCAACAAAGTACTTGAGAAGCAGGCAGTTAATAGCAGCACCATGACAAATGACATCAATTCTGGTGGTATTTTATTTCTGGCACAGAACATGTTATGGAGTAATAATTAACACAGGCACGGTGAGAGCATTGCACACTTCATCACAATGTGCAACGTTGGTGTTGATTTTCTGGCATAAAATGTTCTTTTTTCATGTATTCCACTTGAGCACGCAGTATCAGACTATCACTGCTCCGCCCTTGGTACAAACACCTACCTGCTGTGCATCCAGTGTTTTTTTTTTTCAGCCGACAATCATTTTTCTTACAACCATATGCATGAACTGGTGCCGCGTGGACATGCTCATGGATACTGGGGCCGAATAAGAAGTACTGGTATATTTCACTTGAATTAATGAGTAATCCCGTTTATATTGTGCTATTAACAAACCCAATTCTTCCTTCAGAATTGCCTGTGAAATCTATGAGGTTTAGACAGCACATTTTCAAAATTGTGTCATAAAATGCACCATTAAGCTACATGTCATTAAAAATGTTACCGGAGGAATGTCTTCCTATCTCCTCTCCTACACACAAATCACCTGCAGAAGATAGGGATTGCTTGCTGTAAGTGTTTGCTTGGAGCAAAAAAACCTGCTTTCAATGAGGGGGGAATTTGAGCCATGGGGTACACCCCAGACTCAGACCCCACGTATAGTTTCCTAAGAAACATGGATGGGTTTATGAGACAATAAAGTGTGGGATTTAGGGCCATTAGGGGGAGATAGGTGAGGATTTGGGAGTGTAAGGAAGAATTTTGGCAAGGATTTCACCACAATAGGATGTTGATCATAGGCTTTTAATCTCAACCTCACATTCACTCAGCATCTCTGGATTAAAATGTTACTGCCTTTTAGAGCACGTGAGATAAGGGTGATAAGTTTGTAAGACATTTTAGTTGAATGATGTTTGGCAGTGAAAAGGGACTACTGTGAAATGTGTCCTTTGATGTGTTTTGCAAAACATTTGTCAAATAAACAGGGGCATAGTTATGAGAACCAAAGTGGTGCATGTGTGGCGCAAGCCTCTAAGGCAGATTTATGAAGCCATGCAAAGCCACTTTGCGTGGTTTTGAATGGCTTCACAAATCTTGAGTAAGGCAACATAGTGCAAATTGCTGTGTTGCCTTACTCTGCCCTGTGTAGGTGTTCCAAGAGTAATGTGGTGAGTGTTCACATGGTACAATGGTTTTTTAAGCATTTTCCGGAGGCACCCCTTTGAACGAGCGCAAGGGGAAAGGACAGGAAAGCACCGTATTGGATAAATATGCAACATTCTTGCCCTTCCCAGTGGTGCAGAGCGGCTCAGCAAGGTGACTTGATGCACTGCCCTGCACCACTGCTTTCATAAATATGCCCCTCAGCATACTGCCTTCCACTATTTTCTGGCAAAGAAACAAGTGGAGTAATTGATAATGAAAGGTGGCTAAAGCAGTCAAGGTCTTGTGATTTATTGCATATTGGTACTGCCCTTCAAGTAAATTACCATAACTTTGGAAGCCTTCGCGGAACCTCCATTTGGCTGTCAGTTTTGGGAATGTGGCCAATGTTAGGCAGATCATATGAGGGCTACATCAAATGTCACAATTGCAAAATTCGACAATCCCTATAATCTACCTCTCCTTCCAGTATTCTTGATGTGGAATATTTTGTGACCATTAATTTCACGAAATAGCTCGGGTGGCACCTGTAGTCGTCTGGCCTCTGGTTGAAATTCTGCTGCGCACTGTAGGCGCACGTGCTCTGCAGCTTAGTAGATAGCGCGTTATAAAGAAATAAGCGAGCCTGTAATGCGCGCTCACTGAGAGGTGCATTACATCTAATTCTAAAGTTTGAGCTACCTAACTGGACACCGGACTGATGACAAAGAAGCCGCTCCTCACCCACAGCTTCATATCGGAAGCAGGAGTACTCAGGGCCGGCTGTAGGGTGGTGCGACCGGTGCGACCGGTGCTACCGCACCGGGTGCTGACTCCTCGAGGGGGCGCCTGTTTGAAAGTATTTTATTGTTTAAAAAGTACCTCATTTCTGGCTGACATTTTCACTTAACAATAAAAATGTCAAAATAACTCTGGTAATTAATGTTATTCCTGAAGAGAGAAGGAGTTTTGTCTAGTGGAAGATTTTCCTCATTTTATGGTAACACAGAGGGTTAATATGCATATTGCAAAGAATGTGTACCATGCAGATCAAAAAGTGCATATAGTTTAAATAGGTCAGTGTTTTTGTCAGAGAGATCCTTTTGTGACTAGCATGGTAGGCGTTAAAATAACATGGACCAGTGAGCTAATAACTGTCATCAAGGAGCTGTATGCAAACTTCATATATATATTGGAGCATTATGATTTTTCCTCCATCTTTCCTTATTCTAATGTTTCAAAAAGGGTTCATTTCTGTAAAAAAAATTCCTTGTTATTAAATGTAACCCCCAACCATGGGGTTATGTTTTAAAGTCTGAGTTTGTGCTTCTTCAGACCGAGCGCTCTTAAACTATACTGTCTACCAGTATGGATGACATGTGACTCACCTTGTAGTCTTCAGGCTTATGTAACATTTCCTATACACTGATTTACACACATATACTTGATTGTCTCTGCGTAATGTGTGTGTGATGAAAAGTGTCCTGACGCCCTACACTGGTATAGGTGGCGCTATATAACGAATTAAATACATCTGAGAGAGAGTGGTTATGGAGACTTGAGTGGGCACTGTTAAAGGGTGGTAGTGAGGGAATCCGGGGGGGGTGCCCATGGGGGGCGCCAACAAACATTGTCGCACAGGGCGCCACCAGTGCTAAAGCCGGCCCTGGGAGTACTCGTAGCTTCCCGAAAAGCTTTTTCAAGCGGGGCTTGAGTCGTCAGACTGGTGCCGCTCTCCGAAGGAAGGGTGGTCATGAGGAAAGTGAGCTGCTATTCATTCCCTGCCCTCAAAACCTGCAAACAGTTTGGCAGATAATGACCATGACCAAGGTGTGCATATTTTGTTTGCTCCCCCATGTCAATGGAGCAACAGATTTTTGACTAAACAATTCACACTTCAAAACAAGCCTTAAAAAGGGTGATAGCACTGATTCACAAAATGGCAATTAAAATAAGAACACAAATCTTCCTTTTTAGTCAAAGGTGTTTTCATTGATTGGCGAGTTTGTGGATGTGAGTGCCTTTGGGGGAAAGAATGAAGGGTTGTGAGAATCAATTGATGGGTGTGTACTGTTGGACATTTGAGCACATCACTCATGGATGGATGGATGAATGGACAGTTGAGTGTTTACAAGAGTAGATGAGGTATGAGTATGTGTGAGTGCATGAATGAATGAAAGGATGGCTGAGTTCATGGATAAGTGAGTACATTTAAACAAGTGCTACTTGAGTAGGTTAGTGGATGAATAGAAGAATGCATGGATAATGGAATGCGTGAATGCATGGAGTGACTTATAAGTGCATGAGCAGATTAAAAGATGAATAAGATAATGAGAGAGCATGGACTGAACAAATCAGTGAGCATGAAGATGAGACAATTCATGCCTATAAATGAGTTGGTGAGTGCATGGAGAGATAGGTAAGTGCATTGATGAATGATTAAGTGAGTGAATGAATGGATGCCTGGGTGTATAATGTCGTCCTGGGCTGTTACAGTTTGTGGCACAGGAAGCTGAAAGATTGGTAAGACATGTAAGAGGTGGGCAATCCAAACCAAACAGACACGTAAGTTAAGTAAAAGAACAGAGTAGGCTATTTAGAGAGAGGCTGTGGTTCTGACCCCGATTCACTTTGGACCATCTTCAACCCTGTGTTACACAAATTATTTCCCTATTGTTGGAAATCGCCCTTTTTTGTAGGGTCATACTCAAACTTTTAGCTTCTTCCTCCTATTTTTCCTGACCTGTTTATGTTGGCTATAGGACTCTGGACACTTTATCACTGCTGATCAGTGCTAAAGTGCATTTGCTCTCTGTGTAAATTGTTATTGTGATTGATTATCCATGATTGGCCTATTTGTTTTACCAGTGGGTCTCTAGTAAAGTGCACTGAGTGTGCCAGGGCTGGTAAATCAAATGCTACTAGTGGGCTTGCAACACTGATTGTGCCACCCACGAGTAGCCCTGAAAAGAGGTCTCAGGCCTGCCTCCATAGTGCCTGTGCGCAGTTTGTTAACTGTCATGTCGACTTGGCAAGTGCACCCACTTGCCAGGCCTTACCCTTCCCTTTTCTTACACATAGGTCACCCCTATTGTAGTCCCAAGGTACCCCCCTGGACTGGGTGCCGTATATGTGAAAGGTAGGACATGTACTGGTGTATGTGACATGTCCTGATAGTGAAATGCTGCCAATTTCGTTTTTCACTATTGAAAGGCTTTCTTGCCCATAGGACAGAATGGGGAATGCTTTGTAACATTTTACTAGCATATCTTCCCATAGGGATAAGATGGAAAAATTGAGTTTAATACCCCTGAACTCAGAATTTAATAACACATGTTTTAGTAAAGTTGGTTTTTAAATTGGGTGTTCGAAAATACCACTTTTAGAGAGTGGGTATTTTCTTGTTCAACCCTCCTGTGGGCCTCTGTCTCGCTGTGGATTGACTGTCTGGCTTTGGAGTGACAGGGGCTGGGGAGGTGCCATGGCTCCAGGAGTCTGGATGAGTCAGCAATTACCAGGCCTCACATAAATGTCAAGAAAACTCGTGTGATTAATTATCTTCCTGGAGAGAGATCAGCATTTTGTATGGTTGAGGTTTTGACTTTTAGGTGAGGTTAGTGCAGAGGGTTAATATGCCTGCTGCATAGAACGTGTACCAAGTAGATTACAGAGTGCATATGATGTAAACAGATCAGCAGATTACTGCTTTCAAAAGAGACATCCTTTTGTTACTTGCAATTTATAACGTAAAGTCCTAATATAGAATAGTGAGCTAATAACTTTCTTCCCAGAACTGCATACACACTGCAAATTATACATTATTAGAACATTAATTAATGTTGCAAAAAGGGTTAATTTGGCTAGAAATCGATTCTTATTATTAGAGAAAACTCCCAACTATGCTGTTTCTTTTTTGACTCTGCGTTTGTGCTTCTCCACACCAAGCACTTTTAAACTATACTGCTTACCAGTATGGATTACATGTGACTCCTACACTTTCAGTCCTTTGGCTTATGTAACATTTCCTATACACTGATTTACACACGTATGATTGATTGTCACTGTGTAATGTGTGTGTGATGCAAAGTGCTCGGACACCCTATACTGGTATGAGTGGGGCTATGTAACTAATTCAACGCATCTAATAGAGTGTGGTTATGGTGACTTGGTCACTGTTAAAGGGTGCTAGTGAGAGAATCCGTGGTGGAGGTGGTCATTGGGGGGTGCCAACAAACATTGTCGCACAGGGCGCCACCAGCACTAAAGCCGGCCCTGTTTGGGCAAGTACTTTATCTCCTTGAGCTGAATGTGTAATGTAATCGGCGCTCATGTATAGCGCACTGTCTTCTTCTAGCTCGCTTCTTGACTTTCTCAAAGTTTTTTTAAATGGTTGTGGATCCGAACAGAAGAGTAGGACACAATTTATTTATCTGTTTGGAACCTCTCAGATGCGGGTTACATCGGTGCAAGGGCCGAGGTTTGTTACTAAACAGATGAAGGTGTGACTTGCAGGGGACGCTGGTTGCCGCATGCCCACGGTGGAGCGGTGGTATCGAAGCCTCCTTTTGATTCAGCACTTGGGGCACTGATGTCTTTAAGTGGTCTTTTGATAATGCAGTGGTGGCTCCTCAGCTAAGGTGGAGGAGCTTCGCCTAACTGCAGTGTAAATAATGGGGAAAATAATGATAATAACTTGTTGTCATTATCATTTCGAGTTATTCTCATTCTATTTTTCCTGCTGCCTCAGATTTGTGAGGCAAAGCTGCTCTGCTCTCAGAGCGAAGGAGGTTGTGGTGGACACTCTGTAAGTGTGCATGAATGTTTGGCCGGCTGTCTCAGGCAGGCCAAACAGTGATGCGCACTTTGCACGTTCTCCACCCAGGCTGTATTACCGTCTGGGTGGAGAACATGCCCAGGCTCCCAGTCCCTCCCTGGAAGAGCGCTGAACCGCGGAGTTCAAACCAATCACAACGCTGCAGTGTATCGTTGTGATTGTCTTAGGGGAGTCTGGGTACTTCTTGTTCCGGAAGGGAGAGATGTGGCGAGTAGAGGAGAGACGCAGTGAGGAGGTACTTTTTTTTCTTCAAACATGGCATTTTGAGGCAGCTAACGCCTGTTTAATCATCGAAAATTGTGAATCTTTGTGGCACCTCTCTGGGATGGAAGGGATGTGGAAATGTTGGTTCCAATATGTGCCATTATTGTCCTCTTTGTCTCTTCCAGAGTGATTGGTGCAGAATTGGATATGGAACGGGACTGACCCCTGGGTGGGGTGTTATCTGCGAGGTTAATAGGTTGGTGGGAGGGGTGACTGACCTCCTGGTGTTCCTGGAACTATCCTGCTCTACCCTGTGATATCTGGTTGGAACATTGGGGGCTGCAGCTGGGTTCAGGTACCCCGGCAGGGCCGGTGCGATATGCAGTGCCCTGGATTTGAGTTTGGTGGTAACCCTCTGGGATTGAGGGGATGTGGAGAAGTTGGTACCCGTGGGTGCCAATGTGGTATTCTTTTTGTCCCTTGCATTGCCCTTGGAGCAGAACTGGATTCTGTCACTGGACAGACCACTGGGTGGGGTGTTATTCTTGTGGGCAGTGGGATGGCGGAAGAGGTTACTGACCTCCCGGTAGTCCTGGAAAACTTCAGTTCTACCCTGGGATGCCTGGCTGGAACTTTGGGAACTGTGCTTGGTCTCAGGTATCCCAGCAGGGCCGGTGCGCCATGCGGTGCCCTAGATTTGAGTTTGGTGGTAACCCTCTGGTGTGGAGGGGGTGTGGAGAAGTTCTTCGGAGTGAGTACCAATTTGGGCATCTTTTGTCCGTTCTATCGCCCCAGGGCAGAATTGGATACTGGGATTGGACTGGCCCCCGGGAGAGGTGTTATTTTTGTGGGCATAGTGCTGGTGGGAGGAGGAATTGGCCTCCAGGTGGTCCTGGAACTCTCCTGTCCGACCTAGTGATGCTGGTTTGAGCTTTAGGGGCTGTGCCTGGGTTCAGGTACCCCAGCAGGGCTGGTGCACTATGTTGTGCCCTGGATTTGAGTTTGGTGTTACCCCTACGGGAGGGAGGGTTGGGGGAGAAGTTGGTACCAAGGTGTGCCAATGTGGTACTCTTTTCTCCTTTAAATTGTGGTCAGTGAAGAATTGTATTCTGGGACTGATTTGACCCCTGGGTGGAGTGCTATTAGTTTGGGCAATGGGCAGTTGGGAGAGGAGGCTGACCTCCCAGTGGTCAATGACCTCTCCTGTCCTACACTGTGATGCCTGGTCTGAAACTTTGGGGGCTGAGCCTGGGTTCAGGTACCCCAGCAGGGCTAGTGCGATATGTGGTGCCCTAGTTTTGAATTCTTGTGATACCCCTCTGGGATGGAGGGAATGTAGATAAGTTGGTACTAATGTGCGCCTGTTAAAGGCCGTCATGTAATTGTGCCTGGATGCTCTAGAGATCCTGGTGGTGGGCACAAGTTGGTGCCTTCCTAAAACAAGGCGCACAGGTGCACAACAGATTTCATGACAAGACGTTCTCGGCATTCATTGAATTGAGAACTATCAGGCACATGCATCAACCACAAAACCGGTCGCAAACGGGCAGATGCTCAGAATCTGCCCCTTTGCGACCGGTATTTTTGCATTTGGGATGCATCATCCCAAATGCAAAAATCGCTATTTAAGGAATCTCAAAATAGCGATTCCTTAAATAGCGATTGCATTTAAGGAATCCCTAATTGAGATTCCTTAAATGCAATGCATGAAAGTTAAAAAAATAGCGATTTCGCTACTAGCGGGAGCAAATTACCATGAAGCTGGACTTCATGGTAATTTGCTAAAACTTAGAAAAATGCACTTATTTGCATTTTTTTAAGTTTCATGTTGCGCACACACATGCCCTTAGAGCATGTGTGTATGCAACATGTGTGCAGAGTTCAAATACATGGGTGCAATAGGGTGTCATATTGACACCCTTGCACCCTAGAAATTGCGGGAGCAATTTGCGAGTACCTACTGGTACTCGCAAATTGCTCCCGCAATCTCCAATGCATTCCTATGGGCCTGGAGGCCCATAGAAATGAATGGGAAGCCATTCATTAATTGCGACTCGCAATTTGTGAGTCGCAATTAATGAATGTTAAGGAATCGCTATTTTAATAGCGATTCCTACATGCATAGGCTTTTGCGAGTCCTTAATTGCGATTCCTTAATATTCGCAATTAAGGACTCGCAAAAGCTTTTCTTGATGCATGTGCCAGTATGTTGTTTTTCCAGTGTATCTTTCTTCCTCCCTGCATTTTGGTACCTGCTAAATGAATGTCTGCTAAAAGAATACTTTTTTTCTTAATGACTCCTCCAGGCCATTCAGTTTAGATAATGGCTCGAGTCCGGAATTCAACAAAATGCCAATCCCACTTCAGTTAAGGTTGGTGCTTGCTGGGCAGAAAGGTTCAGGACTCGGCATGTGACCCCCTGCTCCGCTTTCATGCATTTACTCCACCTAAGGTCGATATTGGTTATAGTGTGCCGGAGCCGCATCTGCCAAATCAATCGGGAAGCGGAGTCAGCATCATGTTTGAAGCATTGTAACCAGCAAGTGTCCCTAGGAGCACTTGGGCCTAGAGAAAGGGAAAGGTGCAAGTATGCAGCAGTAGCTTGAACGTATTTGATGCCCAACAAAGTGTCTTTGGGATAATGGGTAGAATCAAGTTTTCTTTTGGGATCAGTGGCTTTGCTTCAGGTTACAAAGGTCAATTGAGTGTCCTTACATGGAATCAATAAGGATCCTCTTATATAGAGGTCAAGCGAGGTCCCAAACTGTTTGTCTGTTATCTAGTACTGGGAGCACCCAATGTAATATTGGGAGACATTAGCAGGTGAGGCGCAAACATTTATGGCCGTTGGCTTACATATGGGGGTGTGAAAGCCTTTACTGAGACACTACCAAAAAGTGGTTGAGCAAACTGCTGGAATGAACAAGCAATTATTGTAAGTAATCCAAGGGTGCCAGAGGATTCACAGCAGTCCTCTAGAGATAATGGGCAGAACCTAAGTTGTAGAGATCCGCAAGGCATGACTGGTCAACCAATTAATGGCTTAGCCCAAGGAAGTGCCCCAGATACAGCCCTAGCCATATGTAATTCACTTAGGGGGGCACCTGCAAAGACAAGACAGATGTATGGTACTGAAATCACCGAGCCAAGAGTGTCCAAGCCCAATAGCCAGGTGAATCTGAACAACGATGTCCTACATTTACCCCCTGAGTCAGCTCCGCTCGTGATTGTCTTAGTAGGAATCCCACCCTTATTGGAAAATAGCAAATAGACAACAAGGGACCTAATTCATAAGGTAACACATTGGATGGGGAAAACCCAACCATATGGTCGGACTTTTGCCCCTCATATCATCATGGCTAGAAGAGTGGGTTGGGTAGGGGAAACCATAAGACCAGATAGGAGTGGGGATTGCATTGTGGTAAATGTAACTCATCCTGCCCATGCAAGTGCAATGTTACAAGGCCAGATAAGTGCCACTGTTGCTTCGGTTATACAGATATTCCCACGCTGCGATTTCTATCCAGAAGGGTCATTATAACCCAGGTTTGAGGGCAATAGATACACTCAGGCCCAAGGGAGGGTACCGCAAACTAATGAAGTCAGCCCTGTCAGGACCACACTAATTCCACTTTCAAATAGATTTGCTCCATTAAGGGACCTGGACGGTGTAGATTGACAGCAAATTCCTTCAGCGACCATAGTTGGTACAAGTAATTCAGTAAGAGTACAACCAATTGGTCTGCTAGAATCACTATGTGACAAAGTGACAGATCCCTTGTCATGTATGCTTATGACATGGAACATTGCTGGTTTGAAGGCAAAAAAAGATGACGACCAGTGGTCAATGGTAATAAGGGAGGTCCACATCATTGCACTTCAAGAGAACTGGGATACTTCTGATTCTTTTATAAGGGATGGCTTTGCCCCTTTTTTCAAAGCTGCCTCACCCTCTATTCCTGGTAGAGCGAAGGGTGGTTTACTCACCCTAATTTCTCTTAAATTATCCTGTACCATTAAGGGTCTCCCCAGCTCATCGCCGCACATTCTAGCAGTAGAACTGACCTTTTTAAATGCGGAAACATTGGTGAGTGTTAATTTCTATAACTCGTTTTGTAGAGATTTCAAGAGTGAACATTTGACTGGTCTTGATGTCATCTTAGAGGAACTTGCACAGGGGAGACATACCCCCTACGATCTAGTCATGATGGGGGATTTTAATATTCATCGATGTAAATTAAATTGTGTGATGGAGAGGGAACCCAATGAAGATTTACCACCAATGGTCCATTTTGAACATTCAAGGCAAGGCACCCATCTGGATAGTTTTTTAGCAAACAATAATTTATACTGTCTAGAGCCGGGGGAAGAAAAAGAGGCGACACCATCTTTCTTTGGTAGAGGTTGCAGTTCCACTATAGACTATGTCATAATTTCAGCCCCCATATATAAACATATTCAGGGAGGTTAGGGTGGTTCAAACCAGTTTTAGTGACCACAATCCTATTATTGTGGTAACTAAAGGCTATTTGGTCTTTAGGGGCAGCGAGCCAAAAGCTTTGGCTAATGGGGTTTTTCGAACGACGGCCCAGGACCGAAAGATAAGATGGGAGAAAATTGTTCCGGAACTCTTTTTACGTGAGCTATATACTGAGGGCAAAGAGGAAATTGAGCATTGTATAAATACACACAGTGAGCCGACAGAAGTATTAGAGGCTTATGATCGATTAAGTAAGCTAATTGGTAATAAGCTGACAAGCAAAAAGTCTAAGGCAGGAGCATATGAGGCAAAGTGGTTTGACGCCGACTGTTCCAAAACTCATAAAGCCCTAATGGTTGCCCTAAAATGCATACCTACAGAACCCGAACAGATTAAATCTTGTAGAAAAGCTTATGATTTAGCTTTAAAATCTAGGAAGGCATCACTGAGGGATCAGGCTTGGGATGATCTAACACAGGTGTGCTCACAAGCGGATAGTGCAAAATTTTGGAAAGTGGTAAACAGCTCATTTTTTAAAGACAACAAAACAAGAAAAAAATAGAATGTGTAATTCCAGCTGACAGGTGGGTTGGCCACTTTGAACAAATCTACTCAGAGGTTGTTGTAGAACCTATAGGTCCCTTCTGAGCACCTAGCCCTTTACCCCTAGACATGACTGTGGACATAAAAGAAGTTCAGAAAGCTATTTAGGGTATGTCTGCCAGGAAAGCCCCCGGTCCTGATGGGATACCGGTGGACCTTTACAAGTCAGATGTGGGTGTATGGGCAAAAATTTTAACTGGAGTGTTTAATGCAGCCGTAAGGGCCGGTCAACCTCATTCATGGTCAACAGCGGTGATATTGCCAATTTTTAAAAAAGGAGCCAGGGAAGACCCGGGATGTTATCGCCCAATTTCTTTATTAGACTCCGCAGCAAAGATCATGGAAAAAGTAATTTTAGACCGCTTAGCAACCTGGCTGGAAGAAAGGGATGTGTTATCAGAACTACAATTTGGTTTTCGTAAAGGGAGAGGCACAGTAGAGCAATGCATGAAACTACTCATGATTACCAGTAAATACACCCTAGCTAAAAAAGGACGTATGTCATTGGCTTTTATGGACTTAACGTCCGCCTTTGACAGGGTAAATAGGTCTAAGTTATGGCACTTATTAATAGATACTGGGATGGACATGAACTTAGTAAGTTTCCTGCATTGGTCCCATCTCAATCTAACTGCCTCAGTGAGATATAACAAAGATGGCTCCCTATCTAATGCTTGGAAGGTCCAAAGAGGAGTACGGCAGGGTTGCATCCTTGCCCCGGTCTTATTTACTTTGTATATTAATAATCTGGGGTAGTATTGTCCAACTCTTGCCTAGACATTCCTAGAGTAGGTTCTAAATCTATTCCAGCACTTTTATATGCGGATGACACAGTTTTAATTGCCAGGACCCCAAATGCATTGAAATCTTTAGTTAACTCTTTTATTGATTTTATGGTAGCCCTAGATCTTGCAGTTAATTTTAAAAAATCACACATTATGTCAATGGGCCGCTCCAAAAGGGGGAATAAATATCTTCCCTGTAAAGGTGTAGTGCTAACCAATGTGCCCACTTATCCATACTTGGGAGTATTATTTGACAACAGGGGCTCCTGGGTAGCACAGCGCACTCTAAAGAAAAATATTTTGGCAAGAGCGACTGGATTTCGCTAGAAGATTAGGTAGTAAACCAATGCAACCACTGCTAAAAATATATAACGTGAAATGTGTCGCAATGACAGCGTTTGGTAGTGTGGTGTGGGGTTTTAAGGATTGTAGCGAACTCCAGGGGGTAGAAAATAACTATTTACGAAAACTCTAGGCTGCTCCCCCTAGCATTCCACCTTTTATCATCCATGAGGAACTAAGACAGGGCTACTTGACAGACAAAATTACTGCAGTACCCCTTGTATGGTGGCTAAATATTTGGTTGAAAGATAAACCAAATCTAAACCAGACCATCTTAGAAGATTGTATGAGTTTGGATGGAGCCATGGAAATCCCGTGGTTAAACTATATTTCACAGCAGCTTTCAACTCTTGGGCAACCAGGGCTATTTAAGAATCCTAGGAAGCTGCAACCTGAAAGTGTGAAACATTTAAAAACTCAATTTCTCACTAGGAGGCAATTAGATAGAGAAACAAAGAACTTATTAAACCTTTGTGTAGATATTTTATGATTTTAAGTCCTGGCATTTTAAGTCAACCATTTTGGTCTTTTGTAAATAACCTGCACCACCGCTTTATTTTATCTAGGTTTAGATTTAGTTGTACTCATTGGCTCCTAACTGTACCTAAAGGTTTCTCAAAGTTAGGCTCTCTGCAACCATGCGCATGTGAAAACTTCTCTGAACAAGATATTTTGCACTTTATGTTCTTCTGTGGCTTTTATACTGATCTGAGAGTTAAATATATTCTACCACTTTTTAAAGATTGCTATTTTGCACAAGTTAGGCCAGCACTGACCTACCCACAAATGCTTTCTTCCCCCTTCGTTTGTTATGGGGTTGCATGTTTTCTGTCAAGGGCGATCCGTAAACTAAATAATATGGTGGGCTTACATTCATGATTTGGGTCATTAGAAAATGTCTGCCCTTTTGTGTCTCTATAACTTTCTCTATTTTAACTTACAACTTCAATGTCTTTTAAAAAAAATGTAACATGGGGGGCGTGGCCGAGCGCCAGCTAAGATGGCCGCTTGAGCAGCGAGCTCCGCCGGAGCCGGGGTCCCAACCCCTTCCTACCTCCGTCAAACATCCGCAAGGCAGAATCCCCAGGGGGCCCCGAGACGCGCGGCGACCCAGGGGACACGGGAATGCCGAAATCGCGGCGAAAAACTGACGCCGGTGGCAGTGCTGTGATCCGGGAAGAGCCGCGCCGGAGCGGAGGAGAGCCGTTGGAGGGGGCGGGGAAGGCCGCTGGAGAAAGCGGAGAGCGAGCCGGAACCCGAGAGGCGAGCAGATCGGCGTTACCACCCCCGATTGCGTCCCAAGGAAGAGGCGGGGCTCGTGATAACGGCTGTGCTGCTGCGGTGACGGGGACACCAGCGGTGACGCGGACGATCAAAGGAGGGCAGCGCAGTTGCCCGGGCGCGGCCTGCACACTCTCGGAGGCATAGAGAGGGCCTGTGGCAGGGGCGCGCCTGCCGCCTACGGAGCATCGAGGAAGCGGCAGCGGATCTCCGGTGAGGGCCGCGCAGTCCTGGGGGCCGGAGTGGAGCTGGGGGGCCCGCAAGGGGTGCACACAGCAGCGTAATTGCTGGGGCATTCTCCCCCTGCCTCGCCACCGGGAAGCACGGCCAAAAAAGGATAACAGGAGGAGTGGGAGTGGCTGGGGACCGGGGGGCCTTGCATCCGGACGGCTCCCGTTCTGGGAAGGACAGTAAGCACACACAGCCCAGCCGTGATTCAAGCTGCCTCCGTCGTCGGCCCGTGCCCTGGTGCCAAGTCTGAACGCGCTGGACCAGATCGCGCCACCGGAGGGCAGAAAAAGAGTGGAGGATCGCGCGGGTGTAGGTGGAGGACTGGGGGTGCCCGTTCCCCACAGGAAACTGGCCCTTAGAAGATGCTGTCGGACTGCTGAGGCGCTATACACCGGGTGCGTGGACGGAGGCAGATACTAGAGTGCACCAGCGCTGTGGGGCCCGGTGGGGGCCGGGGGAGCGGCGGGCCCGGCGACAGTGGGCCCTCAAAGGCTGCCCGGGGTCAAAAAGGCGAGGAGAAAAAGTGCGTGTCCAAGCGTCCCGGACCACCCGGCCGACTGAATAGTCCACCAAGTGAGCACAGCTCAGTAGGCCCACACAGTGAGTGACCCGTCGTGGCGGAGCCCAAGGGGAGGTGCAACGCAATGAAGCCCAAACATGCGGCACCGGTACAGTTGAACAAACTGGACAAATACGCAGCCCGAAGCCAGCGCCACAGGACGGTGAGCCGCAGGGAGAGCAGGCTAGCGATAGAGAACCGTCTCTGCACTCAATAATGGCAGCCATCAAGGGTCTGGGAACCACCCTCGAAACCAAGATGGATAAAATGTCCATTGAAATGAACCTGATGTGGGCGGACATGAACAAAACGGCGGACAAGGTCAGAGTGAACAAGGCCAGCGTGCTGGAACTCCAGACCTCCACAAAAGACCTAGAGGAGCGCTTTAATAATCTTACCCACCAACACCACCAGATGGCCCTCAGGCTCGAGGATCAGGAAGGACGTGCCCGTCGGAGTAACGTAAGAGTGGTGGGGGTCCCGGAGGGCCTGGAAGGGCCGAGCGTGGACCTCTTCTTGGAGGACCTCCTCCTCAATCACCTAAAGCCTAAGCGGCTCTCCTCGTTCTTCACAATCGAGAGGGCGCACCGGTTGCCGGTCCCCAGACCCAAGCCGGGGGCACCCCCTAGGACCATTATCGCCAAGATCCTCAATTACAGAGACCGGGACGCCATTCTACAAGCGGCTCGGACCCAGGGAGATCTGCGTTACGAAAACTCCACCATTCGCTTCTTCCCGGACTTCACACTTAAGGTCCAGCAGGAGCGACGTTCCTTTGAAGGGGTGAAAGCAGTGCTGCGGCAGCAGGGACTGAAGTATATGATGTTCTTCCAAGCTAAACTCAGAGTCATAGCGGATGGGAAGACCCTTTTCTTTTCCACACCAACGGAGGCGCAGGACTGGTTAGATGGGCAATCGACGCAGCAGAAGACCACCGGGGCCAGGGGCGGTCGAGGGAGTCCCAGGCCCCGCGGGTTGGAGGCGACGGGCGGGAGGCCTGATGCAGACGAAGGCGGCGCCCGCTCCTGGAGGTCGAGATCGAGCAGCCCTGGGACACGTGCAGCGCTGAGAAACTGATCGAACTTGGGGTCTACACCCGGACGCAAATTGACAATCCCCGCAAACCGTAATGTACACATTGTTCTTGATCACTAAAGTGGGGGCTGATAAATGGAGCGACCTGTTTCCACGGGGGGGGGGGGTCATCCCGTTCCTGCGTTTGTCGCGGGCGGGCCGGGGGTGAGTGGAGTTGGGTGTGGGGACTACTCCTGCTCGGCTGGGGGTGGGGCGAGGGCCTCCTAGAGAATGTGACGAAGGCACTAACGATAGGCGATGGGGGGGGTCAGTGTCACCGGGAGCTCAACTGCCAGTTGTAGGGCGATAGGCGCTCTGCTAGTTGGGGATGTGGGTAGTTTTAGACCTACGTGGCAGGGTAGCAGGGAGGGGGGGGTGAGTTGGGGAGGAGTGTTTCGGAAGGGGGGGAAAGGGGAAAGTTGTTCAGTGGCCAGGCAAAATACAAAACATAGCGAATCGGGGTAACCGCAAGGGACGCAAGTTGTACAGGGACAGCCAGTGTCACACCTGGGATGCATTGGGATAAAAGTCTGAAATTTTTGAGTTGGAACGTGAATGGGTTGGGGGTCAAGGTGAAGCGTAGTATAGTGTTGCAGTAACTCAAGCGGCATCTCCCGGATGTAGCACTGTTCCAGGAGACGCACCTAATCGGCAACACCTGCAAAGCCCTAAATAGATGGGGATACACGATGGTGGCGCACGCCGGGTTCACGTCAGGATCCAGGGGAGTGGGAATAATGTTAAAACATACCATCCCATTCAATATCCAACAGACGTGGGTGGATCCACTGGGGCGTTTCACAGCCGTATCGGGGCAATGGGAAGGACAAACGCTGATTCTGTTAGCAGTCTACATCCCCCCAGGCCTTCAAGCACAGTCCTACAGGGACCTGGGTACTCTAATGCTTTCCCTACCAGAGGGGGTACTTATAACTGGGGAGATTTTAACTCGGTCATTTCAGGAGCGACTGACCGACTCCCACCAAGAGACATTAGCGCTAGCCATAACTGGCTCCCTAACTTCCTTGAGGCTTTCGGCCTTGTAGATCTCTAGAGACAGCAACACCCCAACTTACGGAAATATACATTCCTGTCGGGGGCGCACAATACCCTCTCTAGAATAGATTACATCCTTATGCACCTGCACCAGGGCGTGAACACCCAAGAAATTAGACACTTGGCACGTGGCATCTTGGACCACTCCCCCTTGTGGGTCCACCTCACGTTTGGGGAAAGGAGGGTGGGACATGTTACACCGATAAATCCCTGGTACCTTAAAAACCAAGAAATCAAAGTGACCCTCACGCGGGCCATAGACCATTACTTTACAGAGAATGAGGGTACGGTAGACTCCTCAACTTCACTGTGGGAAGCCTTTAAAACTGTAATAAGAGGACTAGCCCTCTCAGCAATTGCGGGGACACGTAAAGAGAAAAGGAAACAAATGGTCAATATCAAACAAGACATTACCCGTCTCGAGGAGGAGGCGGGAGAGGGTACAGACCAAGATGCTATCCATCGATTGCAGATAAAGGTAGCCGAATATAAGGCCTTGGCCACTGATGCCGCGAAGGCCCTAGCCAGGGACAGGGATGGGCGGATCTACGATCAGGGACATAAAGCAGGCAAAATGATAGCCTGGTGAGACAAGAAAGAGAGGGCACAACGAGTGGTGCCAGAGCTTAAAACCGGAACAGGGACGGTTCTCACTGAGCCCCATGACATTGTCGGAGAATTCGCAGTCCACTTCCGGGAGGTGTACAGGAGGGGGTCGGAGCGTACAGAAGAAGACTCAGCCGATCTACTGGCAAACATACAACTGTCGACCCTCTCAGACTTGGACAGGGAAACGTTAGAAATGGCGCTCACGAGCGACGAAGTGGATAGGGCAATTCGCGACCTCCGCCCAGGTAAGGCGTCAGGCCCAAACGGCCTACCTATAGAGCTTTACAAGCTCAAACCGGATAAAATGGCACCTTACCTTAAAAATATGTACGAAGACAGTAGAAGACTAGGGCTGTTGCCGAGAGACCAAAGTATGGCAACACTAGTGGCCATTCCTAAGGAAGGGAAGCCTAGAGACAGTTGTGCCTCTTACAGACCTATCTCCCTGCTTAATGCAGAACCCAAAATACTTGCGAAGCTCCTGGCTAACAGGCTCCGCCCAATCATAGCCAAGTTGGTGCACCCAGATCAATCGGACTTTATGCCGCATCGCAATACCGCCCTCAATCTTAGACGGCTGCATGGAGTACTGGGACGCAGCCTCACAATACAAGAAGATGCAATGGTGGTCTCTTTGGACGCCACCATGGCTTTCGATACATTGGAATGGGCATACCTCACGGCGGTACTTAAAAGGATGGGTTTTGGCCCTAACTTTGTCGGTTGGGTACAACTGCTGTATGCAGAGCCCCTGGCGCAAGTGGTGGTCAATAACAAAATATCGGAAGCATTCACACTTGGGAGGGGAACAAGGCAGGGGTGTCCGCTTTCGCCGTTGCTTTTCGCGCTCTCCCTGGAGCCGCTAGAGGCCTGGATACGGGGAGACGCGTCGATCAGGGGACTGAAATGGGCCGAAGGGTGGGAGGACCGGATCTCCCTCTACGCAGATGACATCCTCCTTTATCTTGCAACCCCCCGAAAGTCCTTAAGAGTGGTGTTGGACATCTTCACTAGTTTCGGGAGGAATTCCGGGTACAAAATCAACTGGAGTAAATCAGTAATCTATGTCATACACGGGGACCCCCCTAACCTGCCAGCTGACTGTCCTATCCAAGTGGCCAAGGAAGGGTTCAAGTATTTGGGGGTGTTTGTCACCACCGACACTAAGGCCCGCTATGAGCGGAACCTTATTCCACCCCTGCAGAGACTCCGGCGTGACGCTGACACATGGAAGACACTTCCTATGTCCCTACTGGGAAGAGCCGCGCTCTTTAAAATGATGGCGTTGCCCAGGTTCCTCTATGCCCTACAGAATTATCCTGATTGAGTTCCAGACACGTACTTTGCGGCCATTGAAACCGCACAACGGGACTTACTGTGGGATGGGAAACCCCGAATAGCCCTCCAAAAGCTAACCCTGGGATGGTACGATGGAGGTATTGCCCTCCAGGAAGTACTACTGGGCAGCGCACCTCTCAGCCATAAATCAGTGTAGGTATAGCGACGGGGGCGACCCAGCATACAGTATGGATAGGTGGCTTCTCCCGGGGGGAGATTTTGCCGGGGAACTATATTGAAAACAGAAGAGATACCCCCTTACAGGACCAACAAGGCACACAGTGCATCTCTGGTACACGGTCAACCGCAGCCTGGGGTGGGCGAACAGGCTTACACTGGCAACACCACTCTGGGACTCAGAGATATTGGGCACGCTGGGGAGGACAAAAGGGTTCGATAAAGGGGATCTCATTGGGATCTCCCGTATAGGGGATCTCTGGGGGAAGAATGGAATGGTATCATTTGCGTCACTACAGCAGACGTATGACATGGCAGCCTCGGAACACTTCAGGTACGCACAAGTCAGACACTCCCTGCAGGCCAACATTCCACGGGGATCAACATTGCCAGAGTCTTCCCCACTCGAGGACAGACTCTTAGACGGACACTTACCCGAAAGGAGTATATCCCTCACGTACAAAAAGTTAATACACCATACCCCGGACCCCTTGTTGGCACTGAGGGAGAAATGGGGTAGAGACGGACTTGAAATAGATGACGAGGAATGGCAGGAGGCCTTGTCCTCCCCTAAGGAAGTGGCCATATCGGCACGATTACGACTGGTGCAATTGAAAATTCTCCACCGAGTTTATTTTTCCGAATGCCAATTAGTACATATGGGGAGGAGCGCAGACGGTAGGTGCAGGAGAAAATGTGGCCAAGAGGGGACCTTTCTGCATACGCTTTGGGAGTGTCCACTAATCCAAAATTATTGGGGAAAAGTACACGAGTGCATGAGTGGGATCTGGGGGGTGCAGCTGCGGCCTGAGGTTAAAAGATGTCTTCTAAATATCTGGGAGCCCACGGACCTAAACACTAAAGGTAGGATCTGGGTGACGCTGGGGCAGATGGTCGCAAAAAGGAACATAGCCAGGCACTGGGGAGCGACAACGCCACCAAAGATCAGTGCCTGGAAACAGGACATGGACTGGTGTATGGCAAGGGAGAAAATGGTGTATGTGGCCCGTGGATGTCCTCGAAAATGGATACAGCTATGGACGAAATGGAATGTTTACCGGGGGAACATATATGAGCCCCCACTGGCCCCCTCCCTAGAAAAACAAGTAATGCTTTGCAATCCCAGAAATGAGACAGCATAATAGTGAGAGTACCCTGTTAAACAACTGCTATAACTTGTGACCAACAATGTACCTTGCGGGAAGAAAACGTACGCTTGTATGCCACTGCCTTTTGTTTGTTCAATAAAAAAGATGTTTAAAAAAAAAAAAAAAATGTAACATACTTTTATGGCCATCATGTGGCCGAATAAAGTTTTAATAGATTGATTGAACAAACAAATCAACTGGGGATCATACTTGGGTCAGCTCAGCTATATGGTTCATGCCACAAGGTTCTGTTTGAATTCCACATGGATACATCTTTTTAAGGTGCTGCTATAGTTAGCCATCTGGTATGTGCCCAGTGACGAAAGGTGGGACAGAGGTATATAGTATGAAGCACCCAAGGGGTAGGATCTTGGGGATATAGTGCTTTTTCAGAGTGATAGGGTGCATTTGTCATCCAGGGGCGAAAGCTCTTCATTCGTTCATCGCACTAATTTAAGCACCGTTACCGAGGCCCTCTAGCCGTGGCGTGGGGGAGGTCAAGATCACCAGTGACCTCTTCACCCTATGGCGAAATTTCTATCTGCAGAAAAAGGGGGCTACCCACAACATTTGGACTTATTTACTGATCTACTATTTGGAGGGGCATTGATTTTTGTGGGCACCGGGCAGGCCGCAAAGGGGACTGGTCTGCTGATGGTCCTGGACCTTTATGCCATAACTCGGGATGCCTAGAGTTGAACATTTTGGGACAGTTGCTTGGTGACAGGTATCCCAGCAGGAACGGAGTGCTATGCAATGCCCTGGTGTATGTGTTGATATGGAACTGTGGGTATTGGCCATCCCTTTGTCTGATGGAGGGGAACTTCCTACTAAGTTATGTTTATCAATAATCCCCTGGATGCCCTTGGTGAAGACATGTGATGGTTAACATAAAGGGGCTTTGGAGACTTTGCATCCTGAGTGTTGTACGGTAATGCAAAGCAGAGACAACTGTTTTAATGCTTGCACAGTCTTTGAGCTGTTTTGCTGATCTTTCGTCCTGTATTCTATTAACAATAATGTCTGCTTAACTATAGTTACCTTTGAATCTTGCGAGGCGCTGTCTACCTGCTGGGCTTCTTGTTGGGCTGACTGCTTGATCGGCGCTGGTGCTCCTCTGGGTCCCTGCCTGCTGAGTGTCTCTCCGCCGCCGCCATCACCACCCTTGCGGCCAGTGACTACAGCCCCCATACTGCCTAGCGCCACATACGCGCTCGAACGCGCATAAAGGTCCGGCGCTCTTTCCAAAGAGCGGGAACCTTCGAATCTTGCGAGGCGCTGTCTACCTGCTGGGCTTCTTGTTGGGCTGACTGCTTGATCGGCGCTGGTGCTCCTCTGGGTCCCTGCCTGCTGAGTGTCTCTCCGCCGCCGCCATCACCACCCTTGCGGCCAGTGACTACAGCCCTCATACTACCTAGCGCCACATACGCGCTCGAACGCGCATAAAGGTCCGGCGCTCTTTCCAAAGAGCGGGAACCTTCGAATCTTGCGAGGCGCTGTCTACCTGCTGGGCTTCTTGTTGGGCTGACTGCTTGATCGTCGCTGGTGCTCCTCTGGGTCCCTGCCTGCTGAGTGTCTCTCCGCCGCCGCCATCACCACCCTTGCGGCCAGTGACTACAGCCCCCATACTGCCTAGCGCCACATACGCGCTCGAACGCGCATAAAGGTCCGGCGCTCTTTCCAAAGAGCGGGAACCTTCGAATCTTGCGAGGCGCTGTCTACCTGCTGGGCTTCTTGTTGGGCTGACTGCTTGATCGGCGCTGGTGCTCCTCTGGGTCCCTGCCTGCTGAGTGTCTCTCCGCCGCCGCCATCACCACCCTTGCGGCCAGTGACTACAGCCCTCATACTGCCTAGCGCCACATACACGCTCGAACGCGCATAAAGGTCCGGCGCTCTTTCCAAAGAGCGGGAACCTTCGAATCTTGCGAGGCGCTGTCTACCTGCTGGGCTTCTTGTTGGGCTGACTGCTTGATCGGCGCTGGTGCTCCTCTGGGTCCCTGCCTGCTGAGTGTCTCTCCGCCGCCGCCATCACCACCCTTGCGGCCAGTGACTACAGCCCCCATACTGCCGAGCGCCACATACGCGCTCGAACGCGCATAAAGGTCCGGCGCTCTTTCCAAAGAGCGGGAACCTTTGAATCTTGCGAGGCGCTGTCTACCTGCTGGGCTTCTTGTTGGGCTGACTGCTTGATCGGCGCTGGTGCTCCTCTGGGTCCCTGCCTGCTGAGTGTCTCTCCGCCGCCGCCATCACCACCCTTGCGGCCAGTGACTACAGCCCCCATACTGCCTAGCGCCACATACGCGCTCGAACGCACATAAAGGTCCGGCGCTCTTCCCGCATCGCGGGACGCGTGCGGGCGGGCGCCGGGCGAAGCCCGGGCAAAGGGCGGGCCGTCTGTGGCCGTCCGGGGCCGGAAGAGGCCGGGCTGGGCCACATTATTGACGTTTGTGCCTACGTGCCACCTTCCTTGGGACTGACACACTAAAGGTATTGCTGTTGTTGAAATCATTTGTTTCTTTGGGTTACTATCACCAGATTGATCTCCAGCCAGTACCATAGTATATGGATATAATGTCTAAACAAAGGAATCCTTCAACGACAAATACGATGGACAACTATCTGGTCCAGATTGTTAGCAAAATCAATAATGATAGGAGGGCATCATTGGGGCTAATATGTTCTCCTAATTACCCTCCGTTGATTCCTCTGTCTGGTTTACCCTTGGACTCTCCTTCTCAGGCTACTAGTAGCATGCCCACTGATTTAGTGATTTTAGACAGTGATATTTTTGATTCCTGCGCACCCCTAGCTCCTAATTCGCCATTAAATCCTGCCTTAGACACAGTGGAGGTTGGGGAAGGGGCTGACCCACAGTCTCCCGCTCTTCCCTTAAGAAGCAAATTAGTTAGAGCGGGTAGAAAATCCCAGATTAAAAGCAATGGGTCTCGTCTAGGGAGGAAAAGGGCAACCACTGAGAAGAAAAGTGCTAATAAAGAAGATGTATCAGGGTCACTTTCCAACAAAAATCCTGAGATTGAGCTCTCTGTGAAGATAGCAGACATGATTGATACTAAAATAGAAAATATCATAACTCCATTGGTAGCCAAAATTGATCATCTTATGGCAGAGGTAGCCAGGTTGAACGCTATAATAAATAGACCAGTGGACGAAGTCACCAGAGTAACACCATTATCCCCAAATGTACGTATTATAAATGGGGTGCCCCCAAATGGAGGACAAAGTATCGCAGTAAATGAGAAAGTTAATGCCCCAATCCAGCAATCTGGAACCAATAACACCCTCCAGAAGGCAAGTATAGATAGCCATAAAGCTCTAACACTGGCAAGTGACCAATTCCAATGTATTACCGAGGCTGAACCCCTAACATTGGTTCCTGCCAATGTCCCTACTTTGACTGTTGATACAACAGAAACTACATCCTCTTTGATCAGTAAATCTTTACACTGGTTGGTGAACAACATGAAGATGTCTCCTTGGGGTGCGCAGAAATTAGCAGGGGAAATTATTATGGCTAGAAGGGTCCAATGGCTAGGGCACCATCCTAAAAAATTTAAAGGAGATTGTGTGGTCCTTAATTTTTCTAATCCTGAAGTCCTCCCAAATGTTTTGGCTAACATAAACCCCCCGCAGCGAAGACAGGATGTTATCATCCCGCTAACTCTTAAATACTTTTACTACAAGAGAAATAGAGATACACATAGAGCACCACTGAGACCAGGGTGGACTCCGTCTTTAAGTAAAGGGGGTAGGAGTGATTCCACTAGCAACTGGAATATTAGCCTAGAAAATAGGTTTGGGGTGCTATCTGATTTAAATGCATGCGATTGACTTGAAGATGGAATTAATTTGGTGAACATGAACATAGCATCGTCAATACTGTGGCCACCTCTACAACCTTTACTAGCCCCAGAGATATTGGGACAGAAGGGAACCAACGAGCAATCCAGGTTGATGCTATTGAATCATTGGGGTCTATATCCCCTAGCAATCATGGAGGGGCGAGTTTAGCACTTGATCCATTAGTAAATGTTACATCAGGTACCTTAAGTTCTACTATTGACCATCTGGGTAGGATAACTGGCGAGACACAAGGCCTATTAACTAACATCCTTTCTTGCCCTCCTGTAATTGATTCAGGATTGACTATCTTATCCTGGAATCTTGCTGGTATAAACAACAAGCTACATTCTGGCGTATGGTGCAGCTTTGTTGACCAATTTGATATAATTTTATTCCAAGAATCGTGGTCTCTGGTCCCAGTCTTCCATTCTGGGTTTCTTAATTTTTATATACCTGCTATTAAAAAAACAAAAGGCCGACCATCGGGTGGTTTAATAATTTGGGTACGTCAATCATTACGATGCAAAATCACTCAACCCAACCTTCCATCCGATGATATTTTGTCTTTAAACCTCATTTGGCCCAATGACCAGGGCATGGCTATTTTTAATACTTACGCTCGAGGGATGGTTGGAGGAACTTTGTCTGATGTGACAACTGTTTTGGATCACCAGCTTGCAATGCTCCCTCCTGAAATGATAAAAATTGTAGGGGGAGACTTTAACACGACCTTTGAGCCTCTTGGCCCCGAGGACCAATTTCTCGCTGTCGAAGAGGATAATAGGTGGGGTATTCCCCAGCTGGATCTCCCCCCAGTCAAGAGATGGTCCGCTGCAGCCATCCAACTTAAAGCTCTTTGTCTAGAAAGAGGGCTTAGAGCCGCCAATGGGCGTACTAAGTCAGATCGCCTGGGCGTAAGTACGTTTGACAATGGCAGGTTTGCTAGCCGTATCGATTATTTCCTGGTGGATGTCAGAGCTTGGAATAGACTGAATGACATGTCCATAATCCAACGGGATGAAAGTGACCATAATCCCCTGTGTCTAGAATTACAACTATTAAACACCCCTAGAGAATCCAAAACTGGGGGAGGGAAAATAACCCTGGACATTGTCGTATCGAACAACATGCGACATGTTAAATGGGATAGATTTGTAGAGAAGATGGGAAACTTAGAGGACCTTAAGAAAGCGACTATATGTGAGGTGGCTAGTTTAGGTTCCAAATTAACTAATACCAATTTCCATCTAACTATGCTTGAGGCCCATAACATATTTTTCTCAAAACTCCAAGGGTTCTTTATGAAGCCCTCTAGTATTGGAAAAGCTACTAAGGGATGTCTACCACAGGAGGGATGGTTCAATAAAAGCTGCAAAATAGCTCGTCAGAATTTGAGTGTCGCTCTGAGATCAAGAGATGCGGAAGATGTGAGATTAGCCAGGAAGCTATATAGACAAGCCCAGCTAGTAGCTAAGAAAGATTGGGATGAGAAACAGTGGCAGGATTTGAAACACGCATGCCTGGCCAAAGATCAAAAACGATTCTGGGCTACAGTAAAGTGGGACAAAGGTGGGTCTGCACCTTCCCCTCAAAATAATGTGGCAAAAAACCAATGGGTAAACTTTTTTAAACCACAGTACGCTTCTGCTTCATCTGAAGGAGAGCATCCACTTCCCCCTACTATCTATTTCCAAACGCAGGTGTTTTCAATCAAAGAAGTTAACTTAGCTTTGGATAGCATAACAGTGGGCCGAGCACCGGGAATGGACGGGATTCCCGCGGATGTGTTTTTAACAGACAGATTATCTTGGTGCCAATATTTCCAATGGCTGGCCAATTCAGTAGCCATGGGTGCTCCAATTCCTTCTTCATGGAAAGGGGCGGAAATAATCCCGGTCTTTAAAAAAGGGGACAAATCACTCCCAAGCAACTATAGACCTATTAGTCTCATAGATTCAGCACAAAAACTAATAGGTCGACTAGTGCAAAATAAGTTACAATCTTGGGTTGAAGACAATAATATTTTATCTCCATATCAAGCTGGGTTTAGACCTTGCACCAGCTCTATCGACCAAGTTTTTTATTTCTTAGCTCTTTACTGGAGGAATGTGAAGCTGACCAAAGGGACCCTTTATGCGGTCTTCATAGACCTGAGATCAGCCTTTGACCTGGTGCCCCGTTCTAAACTTTGGAGGGTCCTCGCCCAAGCAGGCATGGCCCCGGAACTACTAACTTTACTCGTCCGCTTACATGAGAATAATTATGCACAAATTAGATGGGAAAGCCAGGGAGAGGTGACTGACCCATTCCCTGTTGAACGTGGTGTTCGACAGGGATGTGTCTTGGCGCCCACGTTGTTTTCCTTGTATATTAATGGGATAGTTGACCACCTTGGATGTTCCCCCACGGACGCCCCTATATTGGCAGGCTCCAGAGCGCCTGTTCTCATGTTCGCGGACGACACGCTGTTGGTTTCGCGAACTCCAAGTGGATTACAGAAAGCGCTAAACATATTTGCTGATTTCTGCCAAGAACGGGGCCTCGAGATAAACACCTCCAAAACCAAATTTATGTGTTTAAACCAGCGACAAAATTTTAGAGGAGTGATTAAATTTAATGGCATTCCGCTGGAGCAGGTTGAGGCTTTCACATATTTAGGAATATCCCTTCAGAATAATATGAAATGGTCAAACCATATTGACATGACTGTCTTAAAGTTTCACCAGCTAGCAGGTGCAATCATTTCTAAGCATAAATCCTCATTGACCAAGCCAATTAGGCCCGCCCTGGAAATTTACAATATGAAAGTTATTAGTGCGTCCCTGTATGGCTCGGAACTATGGGGCTTTGCTAACTTGAATTGCTTAAGGCTGGCTGAAAACAAGTTCCTACGTAGCTTAACAGGTGTTCCCCAAAGTACTCCAATGATTCCGTTAAAATATGATCTAGGGAGGAAAAAAGTTGAAGATCTGGCGCGACTACGTCCACTTTTGTATTGGCGGCGGATTATGGCAACGCCAGAACTTGCACACTATGCTATTGCCCTGAAAGATATTATTAGGGCTGACCGTTTTCATTCCATTTTATGGCTCAAAGAAATTAAGAATTTGCTTATAAAACTGGAGCTAGGGCATCTATGGAATGATCCAAGCGGCCCAAGTATTCCATCAAAGCCAATCCTCAAGAAATTGTACTGGGATATGACCTTGACATCTGCCTCTCGTGCTGGCCAAGACTCCAACCTGACTGGTCATTTTTTTTATATTAAATTTTTACCATCTTGTGAGGCATTTTGGGATATTATAGAGAGGCCCATGGATAGGAAACTGTATTTCCAGTTCAGAATTGGGTCTCTCCCTGTAAAAGCTTTTACCCATAAATGGTCATCTTCCCAGGATGACAAATGTCATTATTGTTTAGACTTGATTGAGGATATTGGTCACTTGTTGTTTGTGTGTCCGTTATACATTGCCCCCCGCCTTAGGTGGTTAAAGCCAGTATGTTTAAATCTGGGAACAAGTAGCTACAAGGAAGCCCTAAGAATTCTAGAATCTGATTCCACCCCCTGCTTGGCTATTGCTGTTGCAAAATTTCTGAGGTGGGCATGGATATTACGTCTTCGTGCCCTGAAATCCCTTGAAATTGATCAATGAATGTTTCATCACCAAGAAATGTCTAATTAACTTTTTATTCAGTATTGATCTTTTTAAGATTTTTATCGATTGATGTTGTTTTTATCTGATATTATTCGCCAGCATTATGATTTAATGTATTTTTAGTCCATTTTTAGCTTAGTATTTATGAAATTGTTAGGATGTACCTGCTTTTATGACATGCTGTCGAATAAAGCTTTGAAACTTGATAGTTATCATTTCTCACTGGTAATATGTGGATGTGTGAATAAAAAGCTATGCCTTGGTTGAACCACATGAACCTCAGTTGTGTCTCTCCTTTTTCTCTTTCTTTGGGAGTTGTTTCAGTAGGGGGACAACGACTTGCACATTGTGAGTGCACTACTATCTATAATAGGGCCCCAGGTGCCTTTTCATCTGAGGGCCCCTGAGTTCCCGAGTGTTCCTGCAGCTCTACGAACATTCACTTCCCTCTACCGGCTCCATGTGTTCTCCTTCAGGAATTGATCCCTTGTGCAGCCCAGCAGAGAGCCCCGTGGGGCTGAGGGAGAGACTCTTGTGCTCCATGCTCTTTGGGTGAAAAAGAATGAGATTTACTGTCAGATACCACTGTCAGGCTCAGTGCACCTGGCGCGAGAAGAGGCTACAGATGGCTGGCCTCAGACAGATGACATTTTGTTTGATAAATCATCTCACTATTGATTTGTTATTTTTCATTCCCTTTTTTTATATAATGGGATTGAATAAACACCCATTTTTACTCCGCCATCGTCCCTCTCCCACCTGCTGAGAACATTTCTCTACAGCCAGTGAAATGCATTAAATTCCTGCTGCAAGAACATTTCCATGCTAATAATTGCTGGACACAATGCCTTACCAATGCATTAGTTTTGCGCAGAAGTAAATCCATTACTCATTTTTGTAATGGGCACCCTCGACCAGTCGGTATTGTTCAGGCGTCAGCTCCATCAGCTCCATCAGCCAAGATTGTCCAGAATGCATCCTCATCAGTCAGTCGGCCTTGTGTAGAGCCACTCGCCTGCATTAGAGGGTATTGTAAAGGAGACGTAGCCAGCAGCCATTATTGTGCACGAGCCCTCTCAGTTATACATAGTGCTTGAAATGGAAAAATAAAAGTGGTTGTTTCTGAGATGTGCAGGTACTCTCCCCCTCAAAATAAAAAAGTGTTGGTACTCAGTACCGACAATACCGGCCCATTTAAAGCATGGTTATACAGAATTGTGCACGAGCCATCCATATCAGGCAGTGGTATACAAGAGTCACTCCACGCAGGTGGAGCCGATTTACCCCCTCCGATTTACCCCCGCTACAATGTCACCTAAGCCCTAATTACAACAGCGGTGTTATTTGTGTTGTGTTCATCAACTGTTGTTTTTGCATTTGTCACCCTGAGTGGGACGGGTATGCCCAGACGTGGGTCCCGTACTCTCCATGCCACTGGAATCAAGCTATCCTGGCTGAAGAGGGGTGAAACCCCGAAACCGGTCCTAGGATATTTGTTTCCGGTCCAGGGAAGACCTGGCTTGGCAATTCGGGCTGGGCTGTTCCCATGAGGCACAGGGTCAAGACTGATTTGCATATGGCCAGGAAGTCATTGCCCACTAAAGGCTCAAAAGGACAACCATTCTCCGCATCATGACCCACATTGTCCACAGGCTGACGGTCCCAACATAGCGGAGAACCAAAATCCCACCTCAGACAAAGTTGGTGGCTGTGCTCCACCTGTTGGCCTCTGGGACATTCCAACCAACAACTGCCAGAGTCGGAGGAGTCTCACAGCCAGCCCTATCAAAGTTCATCACACCTGTCCTGGATGTCATCCTCAGCTTCATACCTCAGTACCTTCACTTCCCCAACACTGAGCAGGAACAGCTGGAGACAAAGCAAGGCTTCTACGCCATAGCCAGATTTCCGGCGGTATTGGGGGCAATTGACTGCACACATGTTCCACTTGTGTCCCCTGTAGATACTGCGCACAACTACCACAACAGAAAGCACACGCATTCCATCAATGTGCAGGCAATAGTGGACCACCGGGGACTCTTCACCAACTACCCAGGCAGTGTGCACAATTCCTTCATCTTCCGACAGTCTATCATCAACCAGTGCTTCCAGGATGGCACATATGGAACAGGACTGCCCGTTGGTAAGTACCAAATCAACACACCAAACATCCCACAGCCACCAACGCACAAGGCACATCTGTGGGGATGCACACGTAACCAAGCCACATTCGACATGTCAGACTACATGACCACTTACCAGACATGACTACACCACTCCATGATCATCCTGGGCTACCCCTACACCCAACAGACATTTCATGGCACCACAGCCACACAACGGCTTGACGTGTGGTGATATGGAATGCAGCCATGACACATGTGAGGCACTGCTCTGCCCTCATGACCCTGCCCCATTCTCCCGCAGGTCAGCGTCCCGTGGCGGTGGACCCGTGTCGGCCACTGTGCATCCGGTGGCACTGGGCCTGTGCGACTCGAGTCATTCCCCTTGTGGTTCTGACACTGCATGTCTGAGTGCCTGATGACTGTTGGTGTTGTTGCCAGCACCAGCTACTCCCTAAGGGCTGGCTTAAACTCACCCCACACGCAGCCAGCACAGGCGTCACTGAATTGGTGGGCCTGCCATCACATCCTGCCGAACCAAGTATTGACTCTTTTCTCCCTTCACTGTCTCATGTGATCAAGGATATGCACTCTGCCCTTCGATGATGACACCCCTCCGGGACCCGAACACACCCGCCCAGAGGCAGTACAATGTGGCCCACATACGCACCAGGGGCATCGTTGAACGCACATTTGGCATGTTGAAGTCATGTTTCAGGTGCCTGGACTGCACAGGTGGGAAGCTCCTGTACAGCCCGGACGTTGTGTGCAAGATGATCATTGCATGTTGTATGTTGCACAACATCTGTGTTCGCTCCAGGGCCCCATGGATCCCAGTTCCAGAGGTACCGGGTGATGATGATGGTGATGGGGCAGGTGGCCCACATCCCACTGCAGCTGCTGCAGGAATAGCCCGTAGGTACTACATCATTGACACCTACTTCTCATGAGCACGTCACATTGTGTCCGTCCGTGGCAATCATGGGACAGTAGTAGATGTCCAATTGCACTGCATGTGTGAATAAAACATATTTGCAGGTTACAGGTTGGAATTGTGCATTGTCATGTTACATATCCCTGGGGTTACAGATGTGATTTGCCTGGTTGGGCATATTTGCCGATACAGTTGTGTCCTGTGTTCAGTTGTGGAGGGGTTGCTGTTTGTACCGGGATGTGGAAGGACTTCAGGACAAAGAAGGGCAAACCCCTGCACCAGTGGGCCCCTGAAAAGACTCACTCCCACAGTGTTGTGGTTTGTGTTTTTATCTCCGTCGGGGTGGTTGTATCAAGGACATTGTCCGCGTTTTCGGCAGACTATCGCATGGTACCGCCGTATTGTGAATTCCACTTTGACACAGGGTTATTTTCCCGCGATGGGCTGCGATATTGAAAGTTGCGTTCCGCTACTCTTGCGGTAGTTATCACATGTTCTTGTAAATATCCCCCTGAATTGCCTCAAAGATCGAATTACAGGGCATGTACAGCGATCACACTATAAAAGTGCGCTATTTCTCTGTGCGATTTTTAACTCCACATGTCTACATTTACCATTTAAAAGCCAATAGCACCTGGCTACCTGGGTCTGTTTCTGGTAATCCTGGCCTTTGATTTGACATCCACTAGCTACACCCAGCCCCACATCACAATATAGAAGGAACCATCCCTGATAAATATTCTCTCATCCCAAATGCCTGATGGCTGAGCTAACCATCACAGATAGATGCAACCACCTAAAGTCTGATAAAACTTTCTTTCTACACAAATGCATTCTATCAAGACATTTTCACTCAGCACATGCTATCCCACCAAAATTAGTATGTCATCCACCAAATCCTACCTGGTGAAGCAACAAAGCATTGCAAACTATCAAAAGGTGACCAAAGCAACATGTTCGTACACACAATCCTGGAAGAAGACAAACAACAACAGCGATCTTGTCCATGAACAGACCTCGCACTTCTGTCGCAACACTGTACGATGGGGTGAAATGGCAAATACCACATAAACATAGTCAGAACCCCAAACCACAATAAGAACAGCCAACCAAAATAGATGATATTATACTTGTGCTAGTTCAGTCCAACCAACCTGGTCAGTGAATAAGCAGCCAACATCTCTCATGCCTCATTCCATGAAAAGTTGAAGGCTCAACACTTCATAACATCAAAGTTTGAACAATTTATATCTTTCTGCCTCAAAACACTCCCTTGAAGTGCACAAATTACTAGGAATCTACAAGTTTAACATTTGTTGACTAACCAAATGGGGTACTCCGAGAACTTAATGGCAATCCTGGGCACTCCAGAAAAATATACATGGAAAGAGAAGTAAAAAAGGAAGCATATAGCAGTGATGTTCCATGAGACCAACATCTCCCTTCTGAAGGAGTACCTCATCGTAACTCTCAGACTATATCATCAAAGAGAGTCTTTAAGTTATTTGTTGAAATTTCAGACATGACCCCAGTCTGCTGGAAAATATGGAATACATTTGCAAGCACCTATCCACACGGCCAAGCAATGTTGAAACTGAGCCTTCGCTTGAATTAATCGATTTTTGTGACCTAGAAAACAATCAACCTCTTGTTCATGCCACCACTCTCTGGCCTTTGCTATGATGCAGAGTCCAAAAACATATGATCCTGTGGAACAGGAATAGTCTGATAGACAACCATCATATTCATCAACAAAGTTGGCCAGACAAAATTCAAGAGTATTTTGCAGTCATTTCAGGCAGCCTTCTTGGAAGTGTCTGTCCTATGGTACCTTCTAAGCAAAATCCTGAATGCATTACCCTTTAATATGGTCTCATCCATCCATTATAGGAACTGTAGGTCAGTCATCAAAGTGGAAAAGGTGTCAGCCATAAGCTTTCCAAGCTGAATAGAGTAAGCTATAAACTTATCGGATAACAGACCAGACCTGGGACTGCCAAAATATAGTGTAGAAACCAAACAAGAAGCTCCTACAAGAAGCAGGAAAACGCTACAAAGCTGGCTAAATCAACACATCCAACAATCAATATTTTCAAAGCTGAGAGATACAGTTGACTCAGAAGTTCTTAAAAACTGGTTTATTGAATAATAATAGCATTGTATCTTTTGTCTATGTTTAATTCAAAGCATTCGCAAAACTCCAAGACCAAAGAGGATATTGCCAAAAGCATATAACCTTTCCAATCATCTCTCATGTAACCTCTCCAATCTGACAGTATACTTATGCTCCTGTAAACCTGATCCATATTATGAAATCTGTTAAGAAAAGCAGGGCTTCAAATACTCCAAAACTCAGGGCCAAGGCTGAAACAATGTTTCCCCTCACCGGAGCTCAGCTTCCTAAATTTCATATGCTTTGCTACCTGGTTTGCGCACCACCACATAAAATATGCATTGGCCTCTCTTGTGTGTTTTGTAGCAAAATCATAGAATGGGAAGCCACAAAGTCACTCTAGGAATCATCTTATTTCCCAGCTGACAATGTGGTTTCAAACTAGAGTGACCCTCAGTGCACTTGGGGGCATATTTACAATGGCATTGTGCTACCGGAGCATCACTTTTTCCAAAAGCTCCAGTGGCGCAATGCCCTGTTATATATTTACAAAGTGGCGCTAGGCCTCTTTGCGTGGCTTGACGCCACCTTGTGAATAGCGTACCCTTTGATGCAGGTATCTGTGTCAAAGGGGCGTGCAATGGGCATTTCAACGTAGCACCCATTGCTTTTTTATGCTGCCCCAGATTTACAAGAATGTGCAAATCTGAGGCAGCACCAAAAACTAACACGTGAGAGTGGCACAACAAAGAGAAATACTTTGATTTCTTCTCGTTTTTTGCTCTTTCTATGTGTGCGGCATGTTGTAGCACACAAAGAAGGAGCAAATCGCCTTTAATGATTGTTTATGTGCAGGAAGGTGTCCTTTCCTACACATAAACAATCATCTCTGCAACGCAGGCGCCCTTCCACCATGGCGCAAGGGTGTCAACATTGGTGCTAGGCAGCTTTTTTGTGCCGGCGCAAGGAAAAACACAGAGGCGTGCCGTAGTCTTGAAAATGCAGTTCATCCCTGCATTTTTTAAATGACGTGGTGCTTCTAAATTGCATGCAGTGCAGCACTACATCATTTCTTTATAAATATGTCCCTCTGTATCAGAGTATCAGCCTACCTTTCCAAATCTGTTTTATTCATTCATTGACCTGACAACTGTGAAAAAATCACCATTTGAAAGAAAAAATGCACTTAAAAAATAGGTCGGGTGAAGAGGTGGGGCTTTCAGGGCATCCCAGGATGAGCAGACATGAAGGGGTAGGGCCTGGAGAAGTGGGCAGAGCTCTGTGTTTGAGCTTTGTGCATGTGCAGTTTTCCTGGAAAGTTTCAGAATTGGTAGTTGATTTTAACTGTCCACACTCTCCACAGAGGAGCTAGAAACGCACACTGTGAAGGGGTTTCCAGCTCTCCATGTGCTCAGTTTGTGACATCTGCTTTTCACCGGTTGACCTTATGAAGAGTTTGGATGTTGTGTGACATACAATGGCACGTTGTGAGTTGGCAGGTCCTCATTCATTTCATTCACATTCATACTGTGCATTTCTGGACCTTGTCATTGTCTTCGGCGGCTGAATCAGCATAAATTGGCTTCCAGCTGTTAGAGAATTCAGCACTTCTTAAAATTCTGTGAACAGCCAACTGCTATATTGTTAGTTAATAATTACATTTCTGATTTAAGGAGGTCTTTGGGTTGACAAAAAATGTCACTGTTCCCAAAGGTTAGATGGTGAATGTACGCCTGCCTTGTGTTTGGCAGACAACAAAATATATATTGTGATTTATCATCAGTCTGCTTACACTGACCACTAACAAATCTAATCTCATTGATTAGTGCAAAGCCAATGTTTTAGAAAAGAAGTGAGTGAAAACCAAGATAGTGAGAACTGGTGAAGGCAAATAAAGGCTGAAATGCTGGTTAGAAAGCATAAAAAGCATAAGGCTAGAGGTGGACAACAAATGGAAGTGGTTGCTGCTACTGAGAAGGAAAAAAGACAGATTAGACCACGATGCAAGTGCTCAAAAGTTTCACTTTTAAATGTGATGGGTTCAACCAAAAGCTAAAACATTACCTTACCTTATGTATGGATCACCTATGTGGTTCAGCTCAAATTGTAGGGAGCTGCGTGGTGTAGAGGGCGTGTACTGGAAAGGTGCTCTGGATTTCAATGTTATAATCTCATTTCTCTCAGTGAGGATGGGCTGTGTTCTGTAGAAAGGACTGTAATAAGGTTTCTATAATATGTGCTTCACACCCAGCAAGAAACCCTTGGCACTAAATCTACAAGGAACATTTGATGAAGTATGAGGTCAGGTGTACTTCATGAGTAAATTTCTTTTAGATAGCACCCCGGATGAGAATAGGTGTAATTTATGAAGGAATTCATAATTTGGCGTTTTACAAAGAGTTTAAACAACATGTTAAAAACCATGTAGCAGATGAAGATCTGGCTTTATTGGAGTGATGGTCATCTTTAAAAGTATGGTTGGCATGCACAAACGCTGATAGCATTTCACAGTGCCTCAGGGGGACATGCTTTGTACTTAACAGGGCAAATCAGGTTCCTGTCCTATTGGGTACAATACAGATGCAAAGCCAGGGACTGCGAAAAAACAGAAATTGTTGAGTGTGTAGAATGCAGGCTGAGGCCTTCGGGCATATCATTTGCACTCCTTTCACAACACTGCACACTGGGGTGAGGAGGCAAATATCACAGAAACAAAGTCAGAACCGCAAGCCACAATGAGAGCAACCAACCAAAAGCGTTTATATAAAAACTTGTGCAAGTCTCGTCAAACCATTCTGACAAGTGACCACAAGCCAATATCTCATATGCCTAATTGTTTAGAAAGTACTAGATCCCAACACTTCATGACATCTGAGTGCGACCGGTTCATAATCTTTCAACAAAAGAAACCTCCAAGCAGGACAAGGACTGGTGCTGATAATAGATGTGTTAAAAGAGAGTGTTCTAGTGGATTGGTTAATGTTTTCATGTACCACGAAGATGTAAACATGTGTCTTTTTGTGAATAATCTTGAGGCATATTTTTAAATTAGGTGATATTTGGCTCCATACTCGAAGAAGATATGTGGATGCACTTTTACTGTAATTTAAGCGTGTAAAGGGTTTGCATGCTTTTATAGACACTGAAATAAACGTATTATTTAAGTCTAATGGAAGTAAATTGCTGGTGATAGAAAGTTCAGCAGTAGGATGACGGTTGTCATAGTACAAAGCAGCATATTTATCGTTTTAACAGTGAAGATACTTTATGTTTCAATATTCTTCTTGTCAACGTTGTGAAACAATACAATGACCTGTTTGCTCTCAGTATTGCAATTCTTGCCTTTTTATTCTGGAAAGAGCATCGATGATGCATAAAAAAGGCCATTTTGAAAGGCAGTTCAGTAAAATCTTCCCTATTTGAGTCATTACTTTGGTAATAGTGAGGTGCATACGAATAGGCATTGGAGAAGTTACCTTGCCAGAGGCAGGGTCAGGTGCAGAGTTGATTAGTTGGAGCTTGACTTTGAAAAAGTTAATACTTTGTACAGTGACTGGCTGAAGGCTACAGGACAGGAGCAAGAGCTGAGGTGAAAGAGAGAGATTGGCTAACGCCTGGAGGCAGGACATTGTATAAGGCACAATTAAACTGATATTTGGTCCAATAGCCACCTTAAGGGAGATTCTTACATTTACAGTGTACCTAATTAGGGTGTAATGTTGTATTATGGCAACTCCAACGCATGCCGTAACAACGCGCTCATGACAAACGACCGCGTATTTACCTTACATGCCTTTCCAACTATGTATATATATATATATATGTGTATATATATATATATATATTCACTTAAAAAACCATAGGTTTCACACATGTTATAGTTAGGTGGATATTTCACTCGTAAAAAAACAATGAAATTCCCCCGTTATAGTTAGTTCAGATAACTATAACTCGCGCGCCCACAATCCTGCTCATGACGTCACATATTACATCACTCATGACATGGTCAGTGGCATCACTCATGACATCACTGATGACATCATCCTTGTGATAGAGTGGCGGTCGCGCGAGTTATAGTTATCTGAACTAACTATAACGGGGGAATTTCATTGGTTTTTTACGAGTGAAATATCCACCTAACTATAACATGTGTGAAACCTATGGTTTTTTAAGTGAATTTGCAAGGTTTTTTAAATGCTAATTCCTAACTATAACGTGTGTGAAACTTATGGTTTTTTCAGTGAATTTGTACGGGTTTTTAAATGCTAAGTCATGTATGTATTATTATTATTTTTATATATTTATTTTACAATAAACTACGTATTAAAATTTTTGTAATTTTTTTTTATGGTTTTTCACCGTACGCGCACGGTGCGCGCACCCCCGCGATTTTTTTAAAAAAAAATTAATTTTTTTTTTCTGCCTTCTGGGTCCTTCTGACAAAGGCTAGGGGGTCAGGAACTCTCTACCCTGCCCCCTTTTCATGTTCGCCACCTTCCTTTTTCCCTCTCGCACTGAAAACAAACAAAATGGCGGCCGACACGTCCTGATTTCCACCGATTCGAACGTTGACTGACATGTAACCACCAATCAGAAATACGCTTGCGCATATATATATATATATATATATATATATATATATATATATATATATATATATATATATATATATATATATATATATTACCTACTGGCGGTCACCAGTAGGTAGTTATAGTTAGGACCTAGTTACTATAGGAAAATGGCAACATTCTATTCGCAATAACTTTGGCACCGATTGATGAATCTTCATGACATTTTCAACACAAATTCTTTGTTGAGATCAGCTCCTATTTTGAAAGTTTGGGGGTGATTCGTCAAGGGGGGTCCGAGAAAAAAGGGGGGTCCCAAAACGTGTTTGTTCAATGTTAATTTCCATAGGAAACTTTAGACAAGGCTACAGGTCGAACAGGTGAACGGAACTACCCCAAATTTGGCAGGGAGAAGGGTCTTTGTCTAGAAAGCACGCTTTTGTTTATTTGGTGTAAATCCGTTCAGTAGATTTTGAGAAATATCGAAATTTACAGATATCGATATTTGGGAATTCTGCCATCTGATTGGCTGAGGCGTTACGAGCATGAGCTTGCTGTTGATTGGCTGCGAGTGCTGTGAGCGTTTGCAACTAGGAAGTGTTGGCCGCCATTATGTGATTCCGTTGAAGCAAGTAAGGGGGAAAAAGGGCAAAAAATGGCAGAAAGAGGAGGGTAGGAGCACTGTAACCTTTGTGGGGTGTTTAGGGTGTGCTATAGAGGGGGTGCGAAGTGAACTAATCATACCTACTGGTGTGAAAGTTCTAGGCTACGAAAATTAAGTGAGGTATTGGCTAGTGTGTGATGTTTCTAAGGTGAGCTTGTGCGCGACTCGAGGATTAAAGCGTGAGCCCACACTGTGTGTTTTATGCTGTGAAGTCATGTGCCCTGGCCGCTGCAGTACAGTTGTGGAAGTAGTGTCAGCATGTGTTTATACCTACTAGGATGAACTACTGACCCGTAGTGGTGTGAAAGTCCTGTTTATGGAAAATATGTGAGGTATTGTCTAGACTCTGATGGAAGGAGGAAGTGAGGTATTGCCTAGAGTGTGATGCTGCTAAGGTGAGGTGGTGTGGGACTCGAGGATTAGAGTGTGAGTCTAAATTGTGTGTGTTATGCTGTGAAGTCATGTGCTGTGGCCGCTGCAGTACAGTTGTGGAAGTAGTGTCAGCATGTGTTTACAACCAATAGGACGAACTACTGACATGTACTGGTCTGAAAGTTCTGGGGTACGAAAAATATGTGAGGTAGTGTGTAGAATCTCATGCTGCTAAGCTGAGCTGCTGGCGGACTCGGGGATGAAAGCGTGAGCCCAAATTGTGTGTCAAATGCTGTGAAGTCATGTGCTCTGGCCGCTGTGCCACATCTGTACAAGTAGTGTCAGCATGTAGTTATAGCTACTTGGAGGAACTTTTGTTTCGAACATTGTAACTTGTGTAAGGTGCTTAGGGGGTGTTATATAGGGAGTGCAAAGGTAAATTTGTGTGTATAAAATGAAGTTGGTATTTGGAAAGTGGAAAGCACTGACTCTTATGGGTCTGATGGCGCTGGGGGCATAAGGTGAGGTGCTGCTGGAGTTGGGAATAAAGCTGATGAACTACTGACCCCTATTGTGAACTTCTAACGTGCACGTGCCGTTGAAAGTTCAATTAAATGTTGCAAAAGTATATCGTTAGGTTAAAAAAAAATTATGAACTTTTAACCTGCAGGTGTCGTAGAAGATTCTAGAAAGTGTGGTGATAAAATAGGTTGAACTTGTGACCTGTATGTGGCACGGAATAATAAGTAGCTTTTCGGAAGGAAAATTCTAAATTAACCAATGGAGGTAAGTTTTGGAATGTCGTTGAAGGAATGAAGTATTCTGATTTGTTCTTTACATGTATTTATGTGTGGAACGACAGAGAAATTGTGCCATTCCTGGTTTCATTCTTGATGAAGTCGGAGCTTTACATGTACTATGTGAGAAAGAGAGAATTGTATGTGTGTGTCATTTGAAATCTGGATAACAACTACAAAGGTGAGTTAGAAATGAACAAGGTGTGTTATGTGTTTTATAGTATTGATTACGTATTTGAGGTGATGTTTTAAATTTGGAAAGTATTTTTTATTTCAAAGTAATATAGTGTTAGTAAAGTGTGGTGTTTGATATTGGTTATGAAATATGCATAAAATTTGAGCTGTTGTTATATAAGTATTTTATATATGTTTAGGAATTTTTCACAGAGAAGAGGTGTAGTTTGTCATCGTTATAGGTCTGTATTGTTTTGAAAATGAGGTACAGCATTAATTTGAGTTTGTAATGTATTTGGGGAGATAAAGAAAATGTCTGCAACTGATACTTTTTGTGGAAATAGTGGGGTGGGGGGTGGTGGTAGGAGACGTATGTGTCATTAAGTTAAAAGCGATAAAACTAAATGCAGAAATGTTATGTGGGCAGGTTGTGGTCTTATTTTTGACACTGATAGGTAGGTTTGAATGTAAGTCAGGGTAGGTTGTTGTACAGTGAGGCCGTGTACAGTGTTTGGAGATTACATGGAGAGGAGATGGAGATAGGAAAAGTGATACGTTCCTTTTATATGTACGCATAGTTTGAATCATGTGATCCTAAGCTGAGATAAATAGGAATATGGTTTCTGGTTTGCATTTGGGTATAGTGAATAGTTTTTGTAGTTTCTGACTAGAGAATAATAAAAAGGCAGATATACTAAAATATATGGTAGTAAACATATTAATTATTGACTGTTCTCATGTAATAGAAGTAGTTGGGGAGTGCTTCTTTAGAAGAGATGGTTTATAAATGTGTGAGAGATAAAAAATGTAAATGTACGGTATATTTTCTGTATGAGTTTGTTGACATTAGAGAATTACATGTGATTATAAGTGATACTATTTGTCAGGTTGTTTCACTGTGGCGGATATATGTAGGTGTTGAAGTGGTTCGTGTTTTACTGATGGTGAGCTTCACTATCCCTTTTGAGACACTTGTCAATTTATTCATTCCATTTAATATCTTTAATATAGATACAGTAAAGGGACCGTATATCAAAGTTTGGGAATTAGAACTTTGTTTACTCTCCTCATGCCCTGCTATACACTCTACAGAGTGTTTAAACGACTTTCGTAGCATATAGATGTGTAACTAGTAAAGGTGGTGTAGTTCGACTGGGCCCATTTATAAACCGTGCTATGGGATGGTTTATGTTTTACCCGCCAATTTGCATGTTTGAATACTTTTTGCTGATAAGTGTTCCGGCAGACACCTGTTAAAATTAACGTTGTATATGGGTATAGTGGCGCTACTGGGAATGGTGGGGGTTTCTGTTTGATTTCGTACGGTTAAGCAAGGGCGGTGGAGGGTGGGGGGAGGTGGTTATGTTGCTGATTGAAACACATAACATTGTAACGTGCAGATGTCGAGCTACTGAAGGTGATCGAGTACCACTGGGAGCACTTATAAAGCACCCTATGGCATGGGATATGTTTTAGTGGCAAATTTGCATGTTTTAATACGTTTTGCTTATGAGCGTTTCAGGAGACATCTGTTGAAATTAAGCCTCTGTTTGGCTATAGTGGCGCTTCTACGTTTGCTGGGGCTCTTTCTTTTATTGTGTAAAGTTAAGCAAGGGCGGGTGTTGAGGTGGTGTAGTGGTACTGTGACTATTTATAAACTGTCTTATGGTATGGTGTATGTTTGAGTTGAAAAATTGCAGGTTTTAATAGGTTTTGCTGATGAGCGTTCCGGCAGACACCTGTTGACATTAAGTCTATGTATGGATATAGTGGCGATAACGAGAGTGCTGGGGCTCGTTGTTTGATTTCGTAAGGTTAAGCAAGGGATGGGTGGGGTGGGGGAGGTGCGTACGTTGCTGATTATAAGACAGATATTTGTAACGTGGGCATGTGTAGTTACTAAAGGTAATGTAGTTTCCCTGGGCCCATTTATAAACAGTGCTATGGGATGGTTTATGTTTTACCCGCCAATTTGCATGTTTGAATAGTTTTTGCTGATAAGTGTTCCGGTAGACACATGTTAAAATTAAGCCTGTGTATGGGTAAAGTGGCGCTACTAGGAATGAGGGGTTTCTGTTTGATTTCGTACTGTAAACCAAGGGTGGGGGAGGTAGTTATGTTGCTGTTTGAAATACAGAATATAGTAACGTGGAGATGTGGAGCTACTAAAGGTGATGTAGTACCACTGGGAGCACTTATAAAGCGCCCTATGGCATGGTATATGTTTTACCCGCAAATTTGCATGTTTTAATGCGGTTTGCTGATGAGCTTTTCAGGAGACATCTGTTGAAGTTAAGGCTGTGTGTGGCTATAGAGGCGCTTCTACGTTTGCTTGGGCTCTTTCTTTTATTGCGTACAGTTAAGCAAGGGCGGGTGTTGAGGTGGTGCTGTGACTATTTATAAACCATGTTATGGTATGGTGTATGTTTGAGTTGCAAAATTGTAAGTTTTAATAGCTTTTGTTGATTAGCGTTCCGGCAGACACCTGTTGACATTAAGTCTATCTATGGCTATAGTGGCGGTAACGGGAGTGCAGGGGCTTGTTGTTTGATTTTTTAAGGTTAACCATGGGTATGGGTGGGGGATGTCCATATGTTGCTGATTATAAGACGGACATTTGTAACATGGGCATGTATAGTTAGTAAAGGTAATGTAGTTTGAGTGGGCCTATTTATTAACCGTGCTATGGTATTGTTTATGTTTTTCCCGCAAATTTGCATGTTTGAATACTTTTTGTTGATAAGTGTTCCGGCACACACCTGTTAAAATTAAGCTTGTGTATGGGTATAGTGGCTACTAGGAATGGTGGGGGTTTCTGTTTGATTTCGTATGGTTAAGGAAGGGCGGGGTGGGTGTGTGGGAGGTGGGTATGTTTCTGATTAAAACATAGAATTTTGTAACGTGCAGATGTCGAGCTACTGAAGGTGATGTAGTACCACTGGGAGCACTTATAAAGTGCCCTATGGCATGGTATATGTTTTACCCGCAAATTTGTATGTTTAACTACGCTTTGCTCAGGAGCGTTCCGGTAGACGGTTGTTGAAATTAAGTTCTTTTATTGGTATAGTGTGTTTAGTAGGTTTGGTGTGGCTCTTTCTTTAATTTTGTAAAGTTAAGGAAGGATGGGGAAGAGGGTGGTGCAGTGGCAGTGTGCCCATTTATGAATCGCTTTATGGTATGGTATATGTTTTTCTGGCAAATTCCCATGTTTTAATATGTTTTGGTGATGAATGTTCCAGCAGACAGGTACAGAAATTACACAACATTTCTATAGATAAGACATCTTCGTGCTGATAGACACTCTTGTACTGTGGTAGAAAGCTGATAGCGTTGATGGAAAATTATGAAACTTGGTGCCATTGTAGATTTTAATGGAAGGTTACACTGTTTGTTTGTTACTATGGTGTAGTTAGGGTTCTAAGTGGGAGAAAAAAAAGTGGGGGTGCTCTAAAACGGGGGAGGGGCAATGCTCTTAAAGGGGTGTGGACTATGCAAGTTGGGGCGTGGTCTAAATCAAGATAAGTATCATTGTGTGCTTTAGAAAATCCTCTCCAATTATCGTAGGTTCGGAAAAAAACATTGTTTAAAGGATTTCCCTTTCTTCTACAACGTGGGTAACCTAGCGTGATGTCTCCAGTTCTCAGTAGTGAGCAAAATAAGCATGTGTACATCGATGTGCATGCTGTCACTGCAGTGTAATAAAAAAAAAGAAAATAGACTTTCTTTGAGAGGGCCGAAAATAGAGCCTGGTAGAGAGTCGTTTGGAGGCTGCCTGAAAATAAGTGCTGGTCCCCAGACCCGGCCCAATTAAAGTGCAGTATCCATGCATCCTAAGCACTGCGCCATTCAACCATCTTTTAATTGATGGATATATTCCTACTTATATATATACATAAATCTGTTTGTCCGCTTATCTTAAGCATCTATGCGCGAACTCAATTATAGTAAGCACTGTGCCATTCATGCAGCGATACGCCTATATGTGCAAAGATATATCTGTCCCAGAATCAATCCTAAGCATTTATCAGCCCACCCGTCTATCTTAAGTACTGGTCTTTGCATTCATTCATCCTTCCATCCATCCATACATTGATACATTGATCTATGTATCTATCCATTGATGCATCTGGCCATGCATCCACTCGCCCTTTATTCAACTATACGTTCTTATTTCCGTGCATTGTCCGCCCCGATCTTAAATACGACGTATTATACTCATCCAGCTACCCTCTTAAGGCATTGAAAAGGCTTGCGAAAAGCATTTACAGGCAGATTTTATAATAAAGAATAACAAAGCTTTGAGTTACTCTTTGTGGAGCATACTTCAACACCCTTCTCTGGTGGTGTTTTAAACAAAGGTACATCTAGCAAAAGAAATGTAAAGAAGCTTTTAAGTGTAATACGTTAATTTAAAAACATTACATTTTGTCGAGTTGTTTATAGGTACACAGTTTTAAAGTGGCCGTGACTGACAGATACTGAATACCTGTATTTCTTATATTTGAGAAAGTATACCAGAGAGCTAATTTGGGGTGGTGAGAACCTTGAGTTCTATATTTCCATGTGAAATACAGTATAGGAATATAAAAGTAATTGGAAAGCGAGGCAGGCAAAGTGTGTGTTTTCGCAGCACTAAAACAAGACCGCGTGTAAGGTGAGAGCAGGTTCGTGCTGGAGTGGTCGTTTGCAGAGGCGCAACCAGAGGGAAATTTCAGGGGAGCCTAATTCTTTCAGCAATAGGCAGAGTGGGCATGTAGGGGTTGTAAAAAGGGGTGAAAAAGAACAGAGTCTCCTTTACAAAAAATTATGGGGCATATGCATCAACATTAGCATTTGCGATTCCTTATTAGCGAAAAATAAGGAATCGCTAATAAGGAATAGCAAAAGGCCATGCATGTAGGAATCGCTATTCAAATAGCGATTCCTTAACATTCCTTATTACCGAATCGGTAATACCGAATCGGTAATAAGGAATACCTACCCATTCATTCCTATGGGCTTGGAGGCCCATAGGAATGAATGTAAAGCCATTCTGTATTAGCGATTCGGTATTACCGAATCGCTAATAGCTGGAGCACTTTCAAGGGTGCCAGGGTGTCAAAAGGACACCCTGTTGCACCCCTGAAAATGATATGTGCACATATGTTGCACACACACATGCTCTAAGGGCATGTGTGTGCGCAACATGACACTTTGAAAAATGCACAAAAGTGCATTTTTCAAAGTTTTTGCAAATTACCATGCAGTTCATCTTCATGGTAATTTGCTCCCCTTATTAGCGAAATCGCTAATTTTTTACCTTTGATGCATTGCATTTAAGGAATCTCACTTTGGGATTCCTTAAATGCAATCGCTATTTAAGGAATCGGTATTTAAGGAATCCCTATTTAAAGAATCGCTATTTAAGGATTCCTTAAATACCGATTTCTGCTTTTGGGTTGATGCATTGGGATTGGGAATTTTTTACTTAATACCGGGAGCTAATAAGGAATCGGTATTTTACCGACTGGATTTTGGGTTGATGCATAAGGCTGTAAGTTTTGAAGACCGTTGAAGTACTTGGTGTGGCTCTGTGTGTGCACCCGGGAAGCTGTGTCAGAGAGTCTGAGGCAATGGGCGTTGCGCACATGGTGGTCTGTCTGCTAATCACCCCACGATGATGTTGCTGGTGCGTTGCAAAAAGAAAAGGGAAATACTGAGAGAAAATGTCTCTCTTTAAAGGATTTCCCTTCTCCTACAATGCGAGTCACTTGGCATGATGTCTGCACTTCTAAGTAGTGAGCAATGTGCATGCTCTCACAGTGTCACTGCAGTGCAATAAAGAAAAAAAAACGGATTACGTTTGTGAGGTCAGAAAATAGAGCCCTATAAAGACCCGTTTCGAGGCTCCCAAAAATAAAGTGCTGGTGATCACATCCCCACAGACACCCCCTCCAGTTAAAGCCCTGGGTGCAGTGTTATGTTTGCGAAGTTGATGATAAAATTGTTAGGTAATAATCGAAATTTTTATGTGTGCTGTTTGGTTGATAATTTCATTCTAAGTACATAGATTAAAATTTAAAAAAATACTCTTTATAAAGTTGTGTGCAGTGGGTTGCAGAGAAAGTGGTGCGGAGTGGTGGGGTGTGGCGGAGAGGTGAAAAGTATGAGGTAGTGTAGTTATATATAAATTGTAAAGGAGTATGTAAATAATTAAATAAAAACTTGCTGTATGTTCTATGGCACTACTTGTCATCCTAGTGCTCATCTATCATGCTCCATCACGTTGCAGCACTGGGTCTGGAAGTTGTTAGTGGAAGTTTTGCAATTGTATGGTATTATTTAAACATAGTGAAGAAATGTGAAAAATAATTGAATCTATTTTTTGTTTTTCAGAAAATTATTTCGTTTGGATTGCCTAGAAGAAGTGAAAAAAAAAGAAAAATATATATTTGACGAAAAGGAAAGATCTTGAAGTAGAAAAAAATGCGAGTAGTAGAGAAACTGTTTGTTCGAGTAAAAGCAAAAGACAATTTTTGAAAAAAATATTACGAACATTTAGGGGTCGATTCCGATCCTGGATATTTTTTTCCCGTACGACTCGTATCCGTATTTTTTTACGTACGAATCGTACAAGTCCCGTACAAACGGCGAAGTACGATTCGTACGTGAAAAATACATACGAATCGCCTCGGGAAAAGTCTACGAGAGGTCCCTGGACAGTTTTACATACAAATCGTAAAACTGAAGTCCGAGCGCGCAAGTACGATCCGTACCGCCCGTCCGAAAACACAAGCGCATGGAAAAGGCTCCGTACGGAGCGAACTTTGTACGAGCCTTACCCCGAGTACACTTGTGCACAGGGTACGAGTCGTACGCCCCGCCCAGCCTCCAACCCCTCCCGTGTACATCCGCACCGTACCCCCCACCCCCATATGTCCGCACCGTACCTCCCACCCCCGTATGTACGGCGCGTACCCTCCACCCGCGTCTGTCCGCACCGTACCCCAGGCGTACCCCAATCCTCGCGTATGTCAGCACCGTACCCCAGGCCTACCCCAATCCTCACGTATGTATGCACTGTACCCCAGGCATACCCCCCACCCGCGTATGTCTGCACCGTACCCCAGGTGTACCCCCCACCTGCGTATGTTCGCACCGTACCCCAGGCGTACCCCAATCCTCGCGTATGTACGGTCCGTACATACGCGAGGATTGGGGTACGCCTGGGGTACGGTGCGCACATACGCGGGTGGGGGGTACGCCTGGGGTACGGTGCATACATACGCAAGGATTGGGGTACGCCTGGGGTACGGTGCGGACATACGCGGGTGGGGGGTACGCCTGGGGTACGGTGCACACATACGCGAGGATTGGGGTACGCCTGGGGTACGGTGTGGACATACGCGGGTGGGGGGTACACCTGGGGTACGGTGCGGACATACACGTGTGGGGGTATGCGCCGTACATATGGGGGTGGGGGGTACGCACCGTATATATGGGGGTGGGGGTTACGCGGCATACATACGGGGTTGGGGGATACGCGCCGTACATACGGGGGTGGGGGTACTGGCCGTACATACGGGGGTGGGGGGTGCGAGCCGTACATGATGACACGTACGATGTGGGTGATGGCGTGTACGTCGCGTAGCAGGCCCCCTTTTCCTCATGCATCGCAGCGTACTTAGCTTTTCCGGCACTTTTTGGCTCCTGTAAAAATGTAGCCGTGCGGAGTGCTGTAGGTACGAATCGTACTTGCTGGTCCGTAAAACGCTGCCTGACTCCGTGCGGACGTCGCGTACGTGCTGTCCAGGATCAGAATTGTATGTATTTTTTAGCCGTACGCTGATTTTTACGATTCGTACGGAAATGGTATTTCTGTACGAATCGTACTTGCTGGTTTGTACGGTGGAATTCCCGGGTACGAGTCGTACGGAGAAAACGCTCCATACGACCATTTGTACCCGGGTTTTACAGGACCTGAATCGGCACCTTAATGAGAAAAACATCACACAAAGCAAAAAGAAGAATATTTCAAGTAAGGTGAAGCAGAGTTCAATTTCAAATACAGGGAAAAGGAAAGATGATAAAGGAATAGTATCTGGTACTCATAGACAAAAACAATTTCAAGAAATTTGGCAGAGACTTTTTCGATCTAGAGTGATTCAGAATTTATTGAAAACATGCTGCAAATATAAAAGAAGAATGTTCCAATTCAAAGAGAAGCAGCGTATTGAAATTATAGTGGATACTGCTTTCAATTTGAAACAGAAGTTTTTCATTTTGATTTTAAAGAGATTGAAAGTATTGGATAAAATAGTTAAAGTATTGAAAGTCAAAAGTAGAAAAAAAAGACTTGTGAACAGAACCAACTTTTGCAAAATCTTTAGTGGGCATTGGTGACATACTTCTAGTACTGAGCCTTTTTTAATGAGGAAAGTTACTTCCAGGAAAATAGTTTATCATTTGCAGTTGATACTGGAGGTCGTTGCTACGAAGTTCAGGAATGTGTTCCTGTCCCAAAGGAGGAAATGGTTGGTAAAAGTGCAGAAGAGTTAATAGCTGAAGAAGTGCAAGGGAAACGTTCACGAGCTCCTGTGTATAAGTGGAGTTGTAGTAGCATTTGTAGTACTCAACAGGAATCCATTAATAAAATGCAAAATTTGCTACAAGAATATACTCAGAAAAGTATAAAACAGAAGATTAAGTTGTTACAAGGACTAGATCCATGTAATGTAAGAAAATATACTGAGAAGTATGGGCATTCTCTGGCTTGTCTTTCAAGAAAAGTTTGCAAAAGTGTTTTTCATCATTTGAGGATGTTAGCAGTACACCATTCAGAAATGAGGACATTTGTAAAGAAGCTGTACTATGTAAAAAGTCCTGCATTAAGTTTAAGTGAACTGAATGGAAGTCTTTTGTATGGTTCTTTATCAGATGTTCAAAAAAAAGTGTGATGATATTGAAATGCGATATTTTGGTTCAGAAGAGCAGTTCATAGAAAGGGAAAGTTTGATAAGTACAGATGTTGGAGGAGATGAGAAAGTGATTAGCACTGATCAGTTTGAAGAAGAAATTGGAAAGTTTAATGTAGTGTGCTCTGAAATACCAAACTATGGGGCATATTAACATCAGACATATCGCCGCTTTTCCGTCGTTCTGCGCCGGAAAAGCGGCGATTATGAATTTGCGATATTTACAATGCGCTGCTATCATGCATTAGCGCATGTTAGCAGCAGTTTTCCTAACGTCTCGCCTCGCATCGCTAATTAGATGCAAGGTAGGCGTTCCTGAGGAAAACAGCATTGAAATACACGCTAACACGGCTTCGCCATATTAACAAGCCGGCAGCGGACCTGCAAAGTGAAGTCTAAACTCACGCTAAGCCCCCATTATCGCCGATTCTAACGTCTGCAAAAAAGCAGACTTAGCCTCATGACATATGGGATGTGGATTATAAAGTTGAAACCACACTTTAGTTTCAGTGAGCTCTACTCTTATCGCCGACAATTCATCTCCGGATTTCTAGAGTTAATGGGGTTATTTGCCGCTATCACTGGATTTCTTATCGCCATTGTGATAAGCGTTGACGATACAGCGCTATCACGGCGATGAAATCCATCGATAGCCCGCGATAAGATAAACATCGCTAAACGCGCTTAGCAATGTTTATCACTATTCGTTGTTAATATGCCCCTATGTTTGTGTTTGTTGTCGATGTACTCATTATAAAAGTAAACATAGGAATGTTGATTTGTATTTGAAAAGTGAAAAGGAGAACAATGGTAAGTGGGAAGAATTTGCAACTTACTTGTTTTTTGAAGGTCGATTTGAGTTAGGTAGTGATCAACATATATGTAAATATTGTTATAACAAATTAATAGAGAACAAAATGCCTGCTAGAGCAGTGCATAATAAGTTGGAGTTAGTAGCTATTCCGCAGGAGCTGGCCAAATTGAATACATATGAGTTGGTTCTAATTCAATCTGTTCATCCTTTTCAAACTATAATTCGGATGGAGCCTAAAACAGGTAAACTGCCACCAACAGACTTGCAAAGAGGGCCGAAAAGAAGAGTGGTGTACTTACCTTTGGATTTTAAGAAAAACATTGAAACTATTGTTGGAGAGAAAGAGGAAGATGAGGCAGTAGTTATTTAGGAAATGGTGTACCCACAAGTAGTTGGAAAATATGGCAAGAATTTGTGGATGTTAATACAGTTGAAAAGGCTACCTTATATCTTATAGAGAACAATATTTATTACAAAAATGTAAATATGGATGAACAGGTAATACGTTTAGAAGATGATTTTGAAATTTCAAGTGCTCAAATAGAGAAAGTGGACAAGTCAAGGACTGAAGAGATTTATGAACATTATACAATATGTCCTTTGCATTCAAAAGAAGTGATAGGAAGTAGAATTGAGTTATTTCAAATGAAAAAAGCACAGGGAACTCCAATGAGTGTATGGGAGAAAAGCTTGGAAGCTCGTTGTTTTCCACAGTTGTTTCCTACTGGAGAAGGTGGACGATATGATGACCGACCTGTACGGATTCCAGCTTCAGAATATCGGTCGACAAGATTATATTCTGAAGATCCTAGATTTCGACAGTGCAGTCCATACATATTTCACCTTTTGTTTGAAAGTGATATGTCTTCTCTCTCGTATGCAGTGAATCATATACTTAAAACTGGAGTTCATGAATCACTTCTTTCTGCGAAAGAATTTGTGGAGAAAGTTCAAGAAACAGATGAAAATTTAGAAGCACAGTTAATCCATTTGATGGCATGTCAACGTGGAACAAATGAGTATTGGTATCGTCGTCATGGAGAACTCAAGTGTATGTTACGGAACTTAGGTGCACCAACATGGTTTGTCACACTTAGCTGTGCAGAGTATGCATGGGAAGATTTGCTTGAGTTTTTAAGAGAAGCGAATTCTAATATAAAAAATGTTGAAATAAAGACTCCTGGTGAACTGTGTTCATTGCATCCTGTAAATGTGTTCAGATATTTTAATCATAAGTTTCAAGGTATGATGTCTTTTATCCGTAATAAAAAGAATTCACCTCTTGGAGAAGTTACCGATTTCTTTTGGAGAAAGGAGTACCAAGCAAGAGGTGCACCTCATATACATATGCTACTATGGGTCAAGGATGCACCTAAATTTGGAACTGATTTTGATGAAACAGTATTGTCTTTCATCGAACCGTATGTGAGATTCGAAGAGAAGGAGGAGATAGAAGCTTGAGACAGCAAGTTTTATGTTTCCAAAGTCACCATTGTGGAAAGTACTGCGGAAGAAAATACAAGTCTAAAGGAAAATTTTACATATAGGTGCCGATTCCGATCCGGTAAAAAAAATTACCGTACGACTCGTATCCGTATTTTTTTATGTACGAGACGTACAAGTCCCGTACAAACAGCGAAGTACGATTCGTACTGTAAAAATACATACAAATCGTATCGGGACGTCCCCGGACAGTTTTACGTACGAGTCGTAAAACTGAAGTCCGAGCGCACAAGTCCGATCCGTACCGGCGTCCCGAATACACAAGCATATGGAAAACGTCCCGTACGGAGCGAACTTTGTACGACCCCTACCCCGGGTACACTTGGGCCTGGGGTACGAGTCGTATGGCCCCCCACCCCACCCGCGCATGTCCGTGCCGTACCCCCCACCCCAGCACCCGTGTATGTACGTGCCGTACCCCAGCACCCGCGTATGTACATGCCGTACCCCCCACCCCAGCACCCGCGCATGTTCGCGCCGTACCCCCCACCCCAGCACCCGTGTATGTACGCGCCGTACCCCAGCACCCGCGTATGTACGCGCCGTACCCCCCACCCCAGCACCCGCGTATGTACACGCCGTACCCCCACCCCAGCACCCGCGTATATGTACGCGCCATACCCCAGCACCCGCGTATGTACGCGCCGTACCCCCCACCCCAGCACCCGCGTATGTACACCCCGTACCCCCCACCCCAGCCCCGTACTTGGACGCACCGTACCCCAACACTGTACCCCAGCATCACGTATGTACGAATCGTACAACACCATTGCATATGTGATCACTGTACAACAACATAGCGTATGTACGCACCTTACAGATGCGAAAACGACTCGTACTGAACCGGGACACTGTAAAACAGCACAAGAAGGGTCAATTCGACTCGCACAACACCACAAAACATGTCTACAGGACAAAAAAACATCTAAAAGACTGACCTGGCACATCCAAACAGGCAAACAGAGGCCCAAACTCACAACCACCTCTTATAACACACCCACCAAAAGTTCAAACCCAGCCACACCCACAAATGGACCAATAAAAAGGGCCCACACTCAAAAACCATGAGCCTTTGCAACAGACCCACTGCTGACAGACATCACACACAAACAACTGCACCCATACATCTTAACTTACACACCTTCACACAACCTCCTTCTCACATACCCCCTCTACACATACACACACACCTACACATTCACACCCACACACCCACAACCATCCACACCCACACCCCACACCATGCCCACAGACAAGAATCCAAAGTTCACAAGGGAGGAGCTGGACATCCTTGTCAACGAAGTCATCAGAGTCGAGCCACAGCTCTTTGGAACATTGGTCAGACAGACCAGCATAGCCGAAAAAACACGCCTGTGGCAGAGGATCGTCGATCAGGTGAATGCTGTTGTGCCCATCAGACGGACCAGGAATGAATGCCAAGCCAGGTGGTACGATCCGCACAGGGCATTCAAGTGCAAAATGAACGAGGACTACGCCCAGAGTAACATCACAGGAGGAGGGCTGCCCCGCAGACCGGTACATTACCATCCCTGGGAGGAGAAGGTGATGGCCCTGCTTCCGCCGGTGGGAGTACACGGAGTCGAAGGAGTTCGAGAGCCTGGTGAGTACACAAACAACTTACGTAACATGGGGGAATGGCATCCACACCCCAACTACAACAAATGCACTTACCTACCCCCAAGCCCTCACCGGACACAACCACACTCAAAAACAATGCTCATGCCACTAACATGAGTATGCCCCATTCACAAAGCAAGGCCATGCCATGTCCCAGCCTACACAAACCACAAACCCAAGACAGGATGTCCGGGATGCTGGGAGGGTGGGGATCACTAAACATATTGTACAACTCAGAAACAGACACCATTGCCCTCAGCCCATATGGCCCAGGTACATACCCATGCACCATGCGCAATGCACAGGGCCTGGCAAAGTACTGATAAGGTAGCTGACACGTGGCCCTGCTGTAGGCAGCACAAGGCCCTCCTGTACCAACTGCAAACTCGAACACAAACACAACAAACTCAGATATCTAGGACAGGAACTCACACTCACTGACATGGCAGCATGCGCCATGGGGGGACAGATACATCACCTGGGAGACCCACTGCCAAATCACACCACACCCAGGCACCGTCAATCAATCAAAAATCGATCAGGGTACTTGTAAGGCGAGCTACTTACCTGTCAGGGTCTCAAGGAGGGGGGGGTTCCACCACTGCTCGAAGAGCCAGGTCTTGAGGAGTCTTCTGAAGGCAAGTAGGTCTTGGGTCAGTCGTAGGTGGGGTGGGAGGGTGTTCCAGGTCTTTGCGGTGAGGTAGGAGAAGGATCTGCTGCAGGCGGGCATACGTTGGATGCGAGGGACAGCTGGGAGGGCGAGGATGCCGGAGCGGAGCTGTTGGGTGGGGGTGTAGAAGCTGAGTCTGATGTGCAGGTAGGCTTGTCCGGCGGTGTGGAGTGCCTTGTGTGCGTGGGTGAGGAGCTTAAAGATGATCCTCTTGTCGATGTGGAGCCAGTGCAGGTCACTCAGGAGGGGGGTAATGTGGCTGTGGCGGGGGGCGTTGGCGATCAGTTGTGCAGAGGCGTTTTGGAAGCATTGTAGCTGCCATTGGTGTTTGGATGGGAGTCCTGCGTAGAGTGCATTGGCGTAGTCCAGTCAGCTGCTGACGAGGGCCTGTGTCACTGTTCTACTTGTTTAGGTCGGGATCCACCAGTAGATCCGGCAGAGCGTGCGTAGGGTGTCGTAGCAGGAGGAGGAGACGGCGTTGACCTGCTTGGACATGGAGAGGGAGGATGCGAGGATCAATGCTAGGTTGCATGCGTGTTTGGTGGGTGTCGGTGATGTCCCCAGAGCGATCGGCCACCAGGAGTCATCCCAGGCTGAGGGTGTGGGTCCGAGGATGAGGACCTCCGTCTTGTCCGAGTTCTGTTTCAGATGGCCGCTACGCATCCACTCGGCGATGGCCCTCAGACCCTCGTGGATGTTTGTTTTGGCGGTGTGAGGGTCCTTGGTGAGGGAGAGGATGAGCTGGGTGTTGTCGGCGTAGGAGATGTTTTTGAGGTTGTGGTGGTGGGCCACTTGTGTGAGGGGGGCCATGTGGATGTTGAACAGCATCGGGCTGAGGGATGATCACTCACCCCTTACACTAGCACACACACCCCCGGGGCAGCCAATGGAGTCACCCACTCTCACAATGGACATGTGACATAACAAGATCAAGCCACGGCCAAAAAAGCATCCAAGCCCAAATTCGACATGTCAAACACCCTGGAGAACATTTCAATCAGTCCCCTGCAATATACCCATCCACAAGTGAACATTGATGTGAATGCTAGGCACATACAACTACCCGGAGGAACTGTGGCAACTAGAATATGTATGAAACATGGATGTTGCATGAAACAGCATTAACATTGTCTCTCTCTCACACACAGGGCAACGTCACGGATCGCCCCCCAACAATCGGGGGGAAGTACCACAGTCCCAGGCTCGGGAGGAACCTGATCCCACCGGCAGCGACACCTCACAACACTCCGCGGATGACCCCACCCCACCTGGCCCCTCTGGTGTCCAAGCCCCTGCAGCACCTGCTTCAGGTACATCTGTGCCAACCACCACCCCCATTACTGCCACATCCCAGGAGACACCCAGGAGCCCTGCCCACACTGAACAACTGAGCCAGTCTGACCTGGAGGGACAAGGTTCGCCGGGCACCCAGGAGGAGGCAGCCAACACCGACACTGCCATCCCTCAGGGGTCCCGTAGACCCAATGTGCCCACAACGGCAGGCCAGGCTCGTGTGGGCAGGGGTGGTGAGAGTGGAGGCAGGCAGAGGCGAGAACCTGACCAGACAGCTGAAGGGACCGGTATGTCACACGTACGCAACATCATGGAGGCATACCGGCGTGACACCAGGGCCATCAGTCAGGTAGTGGCGACCCTCACAGACATTGAGAATCAGCAGGCCGAGCAACATGACAGTCAACAACAACACCAAGGACGGATGGAGGAAAGACTGGCTGAGCTCCTGGTGGTGCCAAGGGACATGAGCCATTCACTCCGTCGGATCGCCGACAACATGGGCAACCCTCCCTGTGACACCAGGCGCAGACCAGCACCAGCCACCGGGAGGGAGGAGGAGGAGGAGGATTCGTCCGACGGAGCCTCCCAAACATCGTCAAGGCCTGCATCTGAGGGTCCCTGGTGGAAGGTGGGTCGTCTACGGAAAAGACCGTGAGAGGCAGAGGACCATCCACATCTCCCAGGTCACCTGGCCTGGCACCTGGCCTTCATGCGCAACAGCAGCACATCATTGACTGACATTCTCTTCCACATGGACATGCTGGTCACAGTCTGACCAATGATGACCAACACTGTGGTCTGGACTCTGATGACTTCAAATGCCAAGGATCCCATCTCTCCCTGCGAACTTTGGATTCCATGCACCCGGTAGAGCACCTTATTTTTTCTACCAAAACACGCTCCCCACCAACAATAAAACTATTTATTTGTCATGAGATGTTGCTGTCATTCTGCATTAGTCCACAACATACGTGTGTGTAAATGTCAAACTATGCCTGAGTGTTGAACTAACTCCAGCCATCCATACCCTGGGATCTGAGTCCGGTACAGGACACACATGGGTCACAATGTATCATCCAATACAGCCTGGGATCCCAATACTCACCCGTGATGGCCTCAAGCTGCTGAGGGGGGGCTTGAAATACTGTGCGGACACACCAATCAGGAAGAGGATGATGAAGGCCTAGAGGTCATGGCTCATGTGGAGGTTCCCGGGGAGGGAGTCCCAGGTATGTTTGTCCATGCGTGAGAACCATCTCCTTCATGCTGGAGTGTTGTGGATGTGAAGAATGTTGTCCAGGCCAAGTTTGGATGCATAGAGTTGGGCCAACGGGGTCTTGGATGACAGACGTACAAGGTTGATTTTGGGGTATGGGGTTGTTGACTGCCTCCTGAGTGTGTGTGAGGAGTGTGAAGGTCATCCTGCAGCACACAGTGATCCCTTGCAGCTATCTCAGGTGGACAGTGATGTTGATGGTGTGCGGGATGTTGAAGCTGAGTTGTGCAGATGCACCCTGGATGTGGACAAGTTTCCCGTGAGTTTGGATGTACTTGCTCCGTAGAGGGCGGGGCAGTAGTTGACACGGCTGGTGTCGTGGACCTGGGGGATGGTCTGTCTTTCCTTGGAGTGGATCTATCTGAGGATCATGTGCATCATGCAGAGGGTGTTGCAGCATGAGGTACAGATGCTGGTGATTTGCATGGCAAATGTGAGTGACAAATCCAAGATGCACACCATCTTATGTGCGTGGCCACTGGGTGCTTGTGTAGGGCCCCTGCGGGCGGGACACAAGGAGTTGAGCCAGCTGTAAGGGGACAATCCTCAGATGATTACCTCAGTCCTGTACAAGTCCAGCCTCAGGTGGCTGATGTTCAGCCATTCATCCACGGACCTCATGCCTTCTTGAATGTTGGAACTGGCAATGGCTGCGTCTTTGGTGAGGCTGAGGAGCACCTGGGTGTCAATGGCATATGACATGATGTGTTATGGTTGTGTGCGCATGTGACGGTGGAGAGGGGGGTCCTGGACACATTGAATATTGACACGCTGAGAGATGATCCCTGGGCCATCTGCCAGATGACACCACTATACCACATGCTGAAGGCTTGAGTCCCACTCCCATGGCCTTGCTGGTGGAGGGAGCCTGTGTGGAGCAGGAGGGACATGATCTGGTTGGTGTGACAGGGCCTGGAAGGCGGGGCAGCGCTGTGTAGGCAGTTGGAGTTGCACACTCAGCATGCAAAGGTGTTGTGTGTGCGGTTAGGGTATGCCTTAGAGCAGGCGGTTGAGTTTTGGATAGACATTGCTTGCAGGGTCTACAACATCAGACTGTAGTGTGATGTGGGTCATGCAAGGACATGAGGGTCGTGCAATGTGCACGTTGCATGTGCTGATGGTCCTGCCTTTGGCACCGCGTGGCCGCAACAGTGGCACAGACAAGATGATGACAGCCAAATGAATGGGTGGAGGGAGGCAGGGAGGAGCATCTTTGAGGCGTGTGTGTTGCCGAATCCCGCTACTTTGTGGGCCCTTGCTGCAGGGGCTGCAGCAGCAGGCGCCATGCCCTGGAAAGTATGCCAAGAGTTGCACACAAAGACAAGGATGTCAGAAAGGACAACTGCAACAGGCGTATGTAAAGGAAGGAGTGTCCGGTCACCCATGGCACACCCCGAGAAAATGGATGCACAATCACCAAAGATGACTGACACAGGATCAGGAAACAGAAGGCCGAGCTGCGCACAGAAGAAACACCCTCAGCAGGTGTTGACGGCCCGTTGTGGGGACCAACATGCCCAAATACATACACAACCATGGACTTCATGCACAATACAGATTCGAATCCATGAAGAACTGCATGCATGTTGCTAAACTACACATAGACTCATATGCACTATCTTTGACAACTATGCCAGAGATGCCGCATGCAAAGTGGCAAGAGACCTGCATTGACAGAGATGAGGCACCTTGGAGTGTGAGGAACACCTTTATTACTCAGGCTCACACTAAGGGAAATGCATCAATATGAACAGACTCACAGGTCATTTGGATGAACATGTGGGACCTACACTGGACACCCCCTTCACAACACAGATGTTGTAAATCCAAATAAACTGGCACACAAGTGAAGGAGGTGGGCCAAACACCCCCTGCTGCACATGGAGAGGCTGCAAATCCCCAGTGAGCCTCCTATGGGGATGTCCCACACTATGTCCACCTGTAGCATCCTGTATGTGCCTGAGTGAAGTTTTACACACATTGATGCCTTCCTCAGAATCCACAAAGTCACGAAGGGTGACTATCAATTCATGGGAGTCATGCTACATGTCATGTGCCCCATGGTGAGTCGACATGTATGCATGGTAACACAACATGCACAGGAGTAGTCCCCACACATTCAAAAAACGTAACACCCCCAAAATGCCTTGCTGCAATCCTTACCCAAAATGTCTTTTCAACATGTCCGTGCATGGAACGCTGATTCAGCACACTTTGCAATACTCATGAGGAATATCAGGAGGCCAACGATGACACGAGCAGACAACATGCGCAAGACCCTGGGGATGACAGACACACAAGGAGACAGTGAAAATATTGTTATCCGCATGCATGGTCATTTACTCTACATGAATAATGTTGTCACCATGCTAATTCAAAATTTTGTGTCTCAGCTAAAATGTGTGGAATTACATCATCACTCGAGTGACACATCAGAACACACCTCTAAGTCACTTAGCATACAGTCAGCTGGACACACACATTGCAACACCTGCCACACAAGGCTCCAAGCGTGCACACTCAGACCCAGTGACTCACCATCATGAGAAGAAGTTGCGTATGAGCTGACTCCGGATGTGCTCCTCCTCCTCCTCCTCCTCCTCCTCCTCACTTGCCTCGTGACCAAGCCCTTCATCCTCCACGGGTGGATGTTCCAGCTCATCCGGATCCAGGATGAGTGGCACTGCCTTCTCCACTGCCATGTTGTGCAGCATGCAGCACACGAGGAAGATGTTGCAGACCTTTACCGGTGCATATGGGAGGGACCCGCCTGTCTTGTGAAGGCACCGGAATCGGCTCTTCAGGAGGCCAAACGTCCTCTCAATCACTCGCCTGGTCTGCCCGTGTGCATTATTATAACGGTGATCTGCAGCTGATCTTGCGTTGCGGAGAGGCGTCATCAGCCATGGCATGTTCGGATAGCCAGAGTCCCCTACATGGAAACATCATGTGAAGAAGTGGGTCCGGAGATACCGCAACACACAGGACAAACAGAGTATACCTACCAACAAGATATGCTCGTTCATTGTGCAGCCGCAGCATCATTTGTGGCACCCTGCTACGCCTCATGATGTAGGCATCGTGTGCTGACCCTGGAAATCGTGCACAGACATGGGAAATCAGCATGTTAGCAAGACACACCACAAGGGCATTAATAGAGTGGTAATGTTTACGGTTGCGATAGGCTACCTCCTGTGCCTGTGGTGGTACCAAAGCCACATGTATCCCATCAATGGACCCAATTACATGGGGCATCCCTCCCAGGGCATAGAAATCACCCTTGACACCTGTCAACTGCTCAGGAGTCGGAAAATGGATGAATTCATCCAGGTGCTCCAACGTGGCTTCTAAAACATCATGCAGGACACGGCTGAACATCGTCTGAGACATGCCACCGACATCAGCTATGGTGAATTGAAACGTACCGGTGGCAAAAAAATGTAGGGTTGCCATCACCTTCATCTTGGGGGTCAGCGCTGTAGGATACCTGTGTCGCGGTTGGAGGTGTGGTGCCAGCTTGGCGGTCAAGTCCTCAATCAACTGTTGAGAGAATCGGTAACGTCTTATGCAGTCACGTTCCCTCATGGCAGCCAAGTCTGGCATTGGTCGGGGGAGAGGCGGTGCCCTGCAGAAAATTGGAATGAATAACGAAGAGTGAGAACATAACAACATCAATGTCAATGAAGTGAGCACATGCTCAACTGCTAATACACATCTGCTTAATACAGAGTCTGGTCTGTGCAATACATCCAGGACATGTATGCCAGCCAGGTGATACTCCTACGAAAAGCCAGATACAACCGTTGATTGGCAAGTCTACATGACATGCCCTGAAACGAGCTGTGGGCCAGTGTAAGTGAACAGCCATAGACATCACAGGAGTGACATACATCCACATATCTGCATTTGAAGGATGTCATCTCATACAGACAGCTGACAGCAAGCTAGACGCACAGGTCACATGTAAGGTCAAATGTACAGATCACACACATTGCGATGAAGGGGTACACGGGAAAACTGAAAACACAGACATTGAGACAACGCAGATATGTCCTCATGTCAAAATCCCATGTTCAATGCATACAGACACACGTTACGTGGGATTCCACATGTGGCATGGTGTGTGTAGATGTGTGCCATGCCCATCTACACACCGTCACATGTTGGATGCAGCAACAGCAGATGCAGTTGACGGGACACCAACTGCCAGCTCATGGGAACACATGACACACACATGACATAGTCACATCGTGGCACGCTGGTCGTTCTATGTCAGTTATTAGTGTCCCTGTCCCTGGCATCAGGCGACAGTTGCAGGTGTTGGTGACTGTGCCATACCAGTGATGCTGTGCTTGACACGTTTGGACTACATGCACACATGTGCAAAGTGTGAAGGGGAAGTGTGCCACATAGTGCCACATCACACATGACATATGTACACAGGTCATCACACATCTATTGTGCTCAAACATGAGGAGATATGTGGAATATCTCTGCCTCACACACCTAGGCCCTGCACATGAAGGACATAAATGACAATGACTTGATGTACAGCCTTGTGCGAGTCTGAGACCTCCATGTATTTCGTGTGCGCCCCCTATCACCAGTGTAAGCATGTGAAATGCACCGTACACACGCTCTGAGGGCGTGTGTACGGTCCGTATCACTATAGTTGTGTTGCTGTAGGAGCACGCGTGTTACGGGACGTACACACGTACATGTACTGCCTTATTACACATGCGTGTACAACTAGTGCGTACACGTACGTGCACTACCTCAGTACACGTACGTGTAGGCACAAGTTGTACACGTACGTGTAGAACCTCAGTACACGTACGTGTAGGCACTGGGAGTGCACGTACGTGTACGGAGGTAGTACACGTACGTGTACTATCAGTGCCTAAATGCACGTGTACACGTACGTGTAGGCACTGGTAGTACACGTACGTATACTACCTCAATACACGTATGTGTAGGCACTAGTTGTACACGTACGTGTACTGAGGTAGTACACGTACGTGTACGACCAGTGCCTACACGTACGTGTACACGTACGTGTAGGCACTGGTAGTACACGTACGTACGTGTACTACCTCAGTACACGTACTTGTAGGCACTAGTTGTACACGTACGTGTACTGAGGTAGTACACATACGTGTACATGTACGTGTACGCACTAGTTGTACACGTACGTGTACTGAGGTAGTGTGCCTACACGTACGTGTACACGTATGTGTGGGCACTGGCAGTACACGTACATGTACTACCTCAGTACACATACGTGTAGGCACTAGTTGTACACGTACGTGTACTACCTCAGTACACGTACACGTAGGCACTGGGAGTACACATACGTGTACTGAGGTAGCACACGTACGTGTACTACCAGTGCCTTAACGTACATGTACATGTACGTGTAGGCACTGGTAGTACACGTACGTGTACTACCTCAGTACACATACGTGTAGGCACCAGTTGTACACGTACGTGTGCTGAAGTAGTACACGTACGTGTACTACCTCAGTACACGCACGTGTACAACTAGTGCGTACACGTATGTGTACACTTATGTAGGCACTACTACCTCAGTACACGTACGTGTACTCCCAGTGCCTACCTGAACGTGTGAAACACACTGTACCTGTGTGGGGATTTGAAAATTACATAGGGGACACATAAGGGACAAGTTTTAGGCCATAAATGCATGCTGGTTGTCATGGATACCGAGTTTTCTGTTCAAATTTTTCCATCAGGTGGCCTTGCAAAGTCAGTTGGCCACAAAATACATTGTTGCAAAGTGGTTGTTGACTTGACATGATGCTGCTAATTTGAACCATGCAAATGCTGTCACTGGTGTATGTTTAAAGGGATTGGAGGAAACGTAGGATGCAAATGAGTCTGACCAATCACTCTGTACTCCTGTAAATGAAAGACCCCAGCAAGGCAGATATAAGTCAGGCAGAACCCATGAGAGGGCACTTGCCTGCACAACCTTTCAGTCGACACCACTGCTGCTGTCTGTGCTTCCTCTGGCACCATGTCAAGGTCTGTGGAGAGGGCCCAGCCATTCACCCAGGAGGAGAATGAGGCATTTCTGGATGTCATCCTCCCACAGTACCCCAGCCTGTATGGCATACCAGGGGAGCAGGTGAGTGCTGACTCCACTAGCTTTGACTGTGCACCTTTTTTGGGACTGTCACTTCTGGCATTGTGTCCAGGTGTGACAGACATGCAATGTTGTTTAGAGTGGGTCCCAGGGGGGGAATGGCTTTTGTCTCCCATGCAGAGCATGATGTAGTTCATGTGTGCACTCCTCACTTGCTTTGTGCTTACTGTGACATTCACTGCATAGTGCATGACACATTCAGCCTGGCTAATCCTTTGTGGCATTTTCTGTCTATTGTCCTGAGGTGATTCAGTGGTCCCCCTGGTGTGACAGGTGACTGTTCCCACAGATGTGTGTGAGTTGAGTGGAGCTGTGGTGAGAGTGTCCAAGTGATGTGTACGCCCCCTGGACTTTGATGTGTGTGAATGTTCCTTGTCATGTTGGTGAGTGTCTATGTGAAGTGTTGTACCACAGCTGCATGGAGGAGGCAACCGCTCTACCCATCTGATGTGAGAAGTAAGTCGTGCTGTGTGTCTGACTTGCTGAGCTAGCCCCACACCTGTCACCCCCCACAGGCAAGTGGCACATGTGCAGAGTGAGGTGAGTGTGTCGCACCCCTCATGCCACCTGTGTACTTTACATGCCATGTAGTGCATTGGGGCTTCCACAGATGCCAATGTCCATATGACTAAGATGCAATTCCTTGGCAGCATCCTATGCGCTGTTCAACATTTCAAAGATGTTCAAATGTGTGTCTCTCTGACATGGAGCAGGTGTAGTGATGTTGTCTCACTTTGTCATCCTCACAGGTAACTGCCTAGGCCAAGGGGGAGATCTGGAAGCAGGCCGTCAGGGCCGTGAGATCGGTGGAGGGTCGCAGTCGGCGCCTAGCACAAGTGAGAAAACGGTGGCAGGACATCCGGTACTGGACCCGGAGGATCGCCTGGGTCCTGCTGAAGGACTCACCTCCACGCCCCCACGGCGGGCGCCGACGCCTGACCCACCAGATGAAGCGTGTCCTGGCGGTGGTCTTCCCTGACATGGATAGGCGGTTACAGGAGATGCAGCAGCAAGAAGGGGGTAGCTACATGTGTGTTTGTTGTGTGTCACCAGCTTTTGAAAGTGCTCAGTCGCCTGGATACACTGCCAGGGTTTATATGTGCAGTGCATATCCATTTCCCCCAAGTCAACAGGTGCTGTTCTTCCTCTCTTCCCCTCCTTGACATGTGTTCCCTGGTCTGTGTGCAAACTATATTGCACATGGTAATCTAGGCTGCCAGTTAATCCACGTGCACATTGCTTTCTGCATCATGTGTGGGGGTGGTCTGTGACATGTGTTGGTACCTTGCCTGTGCCCTGTCCTGTTCAGTCATTTGGGGGTCCATATTTGTTGGCACTGATGCTGAGTCTCAACATAGAAGTGTGAGGATTCAAATTAACAGACTTGCAGCATGCATGACCGATGTTGTGGCCTCAGACATGATGTGCATGATTGGGAGATATGCATAGTGCCGGGACGGTTGCTCATGTTACAGTCAGATCATTCCAGAACCATGGAGCAGTGTGCCCACTACAGTCCCCTGAGACACCCTTGCCTCGGAATCATGTGTGTCATCCAACATTGTGCCCATTCTCTGTGTGTTCAGCATAGGTTGGCTTCTGTGGCATTGTTCCCTGGCCTAAATTGTATTTATGTAAAGTGTGCTACATGTGTCCACTGTACAGGGTGACCCCATTTGGCTTGTGCATCCTCACAGTGGGCAGTGCCTGTGTGTCTATGTACAACTATCTGTTGATGGTTGTTTGTCACAAATATGTGTTGGCAGCCTCACGTGGTGATGTGGAGTACATTTAGGAGATATTGATGCACATTTTAGTAAACCCAGATTAAAAGATGTAACTCCTTGATCTCGATCAATCACATTGTCTCAGGTATGGGGGGTTTGTGCAGGCAAGGCCTACATGTCCAAACCTTATGTCTCCTTGCCAGGTCTGACCTGTGTGTGATAATTGTCTGGACAGACATTCAACATGCAGTGACCCAGTCATGTTGTGCAGGGTTTAATGTTTGTGCTTTGCAGCATGTGTCAAAAGTTAAAATAGATGGTTCCTGCTCATCCATTCTTGGCACCTGTTTGTGGTCCAGATGCTACGTAGTTTGGTCTTTGTGTGCTGACATCTGTGTGGACATTCTTGGTTCCCATGAGGGTGTCTCCTCAGTGCAGGTGCTCCTTATTCCGACACAATTGCAGGCCCATTAGCTTATGCATTGTCCTGTGTTTGGACATGTGTGCCACTCCACATGACAGGCAGTGGTTCAGATGTGTTGCCAACTGTGTCATCATGGTACAGATGCCCATGTGACAGGTGGCATGATTCAAGTTGTTAGTCAAGAAGTCTTGTAACTTGGCACTCACTACACTTGTCAACATGTCTCAATGTTTTCAATGCTTGACTTTGATGTTTTGTTGTGAAGGACAATAATGTGCCTGCATGACAGATGTCGCCCAAGGAAGTGCACAAGAAACCACCTTTACACTTTCCGGGGACACGCTGGCACATTTTAAAGGAAGGCACAGTTCGAATAACACTTGTTTTCAGATTATACATATACATGTTCCCACAGTGTGGTTGCATTTGGGTAAGTCCTTGGTTGTTGCTGATACCAGTGACAAGTCATCCAGACCGCCGTGGTGCCATGTATATGTACTTACTGAAACCTCATTTCTGCCTAACAGTGGCTTATTTGAATAAGGCTGGCAGCTCATACAATGACTGTGTAAATATAGTTTTGTGTGCACCTCATTGTGTGACTTCTTTTATACAGGCACATGTGTGTTCTGTTCACAAAGTGGCACATTCACACATTCTAAACATGGAGATTGCGTAAAGTGTTGTTATTCCCAAAGGATAACAATGTATTTCCTTTGGGTTTCCAAAGTACTCACAGGTCTCTGAGTGTGGGGACACCTTCAGCATTGAGGTCTGTTATTTGGCCTTGGGTGCACCAATACTGTTTTGTTCACAGTGAACAAGAGGTGGCATGCCTTCATAGTTTTGCTGTGCTCAACTGTTCCCAGACACTAGCTTCTCAGTTTAATTCGATATCAAGTTATTTGCTGTTGTGTCCTAATTTTCCTTGTTTCCAAGTGGCATGGTGGGTCAACCAACTGGGGAGTGCAGGGCTTACATATGTGCGGAGTATTCTAGATGTTACTCATGATGCATTTCCTGATATGCACTGTGACATATTTTGTTTGGACTCAGGTGTCAGATGTATACAGGTGACTGATTATTTTCTGTATCTTCACCTTGCCCACAGCATCATCGGAGGACACCGCGGGAGACACCTGCACGGACCTGGAGGAGGGATCCAGAACCGGTGTCACCACTGCTGGCGAGTCTGTGGGAGCTAGTGGCACGGAGGGCGAGGGGAGTCAGGCGGAGGACCTGTCTGGTGGCGACACCGACTACGACGCTGACGGGTCCGAGGCTGAACTCCTTGAGGGGGCGGAGGCTGCTACAACACCTGGCAGCAGCACAACATCTGTCACAGCCCCCTCCATTCCCATCACCGCCCTCCCAGTTGCTCCGGTCCCTTCTGTCCGTGCAGGCCACCACCATGTCTCCTTTGTGCCAGGCACCGCACCCCCTGCCCCTGTCCTCCCTGCTGCCCTCACTGCAGAGTCTGTGGACATTCAGCGGCAGTTGCAGGTTGGCCAGACATCGATGCTGAATGTCCTCCATGGCCACACCACACTGCTGACACAGATGACGTCGTTCATGGAGGGCATGTCAGCAGCGATGTCTGACCAACGGATGTTGCTGAGGTCCATGGACTCTTCACTGACGGCAGCAGTGAGTCTCCTGCAGCGCTTCGTCCCCCCCTACACCTGCACCATCCACACTTCCCACTCCCATGCCTGTTCCATGCACACCCAGACATTCACCAGCATGCACCCCATCAGACGCAGGCAGCACACAAACACGTAAGGGCAGGCGCACACCTCCTGGCATGCACACTCAGGGGGATAAAGGCACACCCGCTGGGTCTGGGGCACACAGGCATACACGCAGCCACAGTCTGAGTCCACATGCCTCACTACCCAGTCCCTCCAAAGGCACTCCCCTCGGCTCCCCTGCCACACAGTCTGACAAAGAGAGCTACTTGGCTGTGCTGGGCCTCAGCCCACTGGCTCACCAGCCTGCAAACGGGCAAGGCACTCTTCGGGTAGGGGAGTTTAGTCCCCCCCTGTCCACCCCCTCCCCCAGTAGCGCTGCACCCCATCCCTCCGACCCCCCCCTCCTTTGTGCCTGTGGTTTCTTCGGGTGCAGGGGATACTCTGGACGCCCTGGCAGAAGTGTGCAGCGCCAAGCTCACCTCTACCTTTGGCGCTGCCCCACCCCCTGAGGTGGAGGCTTTCAGCCCTGCACCCACCACACCTACCCTTACACCTCCTGTCCATGCAGTGCCTGGTCCTTCTCCACATGATGCCCCCCCCCAGTTGATGAACCTGAGGGTTCTAATGTGCAGGCAAGCTAGGGAAGACGCGTGGGCCATGTGTCCCCCCCAAGGACTTCTGATCTGGACTGGCCATTGGCCTTTGTAAATAGTGTCCTTTAATTATTTTTCATTTAATGCAGAATAAAGCATTTTCTTTTTACTTTGAACACTATTGCATTTCAGGTATTGATGTTGGTGGTGATGCTCCAGGAGTTGCGGTTGTGGTAATGTGTTGTGTTTCAGGGAAATGTTGTAGTCTGATGCGCATGGGGTGGACCATGGTATCTGAGTGCCATCACAAGGTCTCTGCAAAGTGTTCCTTCCTCTGTGGCACCTGAAATCTTCCCTGCAGGGAGTTGCACAATTGTTGTGCTGACCTGTGTCTACATTTCCTTTGTTGGCGACGGATTCATTCAACTATGGCCATGCCTGCTCAGCAATGTCTCCGGCTGCATCGTCTGTGCCATCCTTGCTAGTCACTGTACTTGTGTATTGAGTATGTTGCCATGCCTTCATGGAGAAATTCTCCCTTTTCCGCACTATGCATGTGTGTAATCCCAGCCTAGCACGCATATGGTACTTGTTCTGCAGGGTATTTGGGCACCTGACTCACAATTGTTGGCATTGTATCTGTGGGAACTCCACACTATTCCTTCCATGAGAGAAAACATCTTGGTGGCTGTCCCAGCACCTGTACATTCCTATCAGTCCTGGGATGTGCATGACAGTGTGTGTTCCTTTTGGCTTTCTTAGTTTAGTAGGCATTGACATGACTATACAGTCTTGTGGTATGATCTCTTTGTGTATTGTGCTGCATCCGCCAGGGGTGGGTATGCATGTGTCATTTGTCCTCACACCCACATGTGGTGTGTCATGCAGTGGGGGAAAGACATCCATTATCATGGGATTGGGACACTGCTGTCAGTGATGTGTTGTTATGGCACTATCAACAGTCGAAAATTAGGGATGCGTACATACACCCATGGAGTTGTGGTCATCTGCTAATGATGTACACACCCCCATGTCTCTGTCCACTGCTGAGAGTGATAGGCACCCACCCCTCTCATGTCTCTGTCCAATGCGGTCCGTACCCCAGCATTCATAGTTTGGGAACGGTCCGTACCACGCCTACCCCTACATCACCACTACAATGGTGGTACGGGCCGTACCCACGCTCTGAGGGCATGGGTACGGCTCGTACCACCATTGTATTGGTGATGTAGGGGTACGCGTGGTACGGGCCGTACTCACGCCCTCAGAGCGTGGGTACGGCCCGTACCACCATTGTAGTGGTGATGTAGGGGTACGTGCTGTACCCACGCCCTCAGAGTGTGGGTACGGCCTGTACCACGCGTACCCCTACATCACCACTACAATGGTGGTACGGCCCCTACCACGCGTACCCCTACATCACCAATACAATGGTGGTATGCGCCGTACCCATGCTCTGAGGGCGTGGGTACGTCCCGTACCACGCGTGTCCCTACATCACCAATACAATGGTGGTACAGGCCGTACCCACGCTCTGAGGGCGTGGGTACGGCCCGTACCACCATTGTAGTGGTGATGTAGGGGTATGCGCCGTACCCACGCCCTCAGAGCGTGGTTACGGCCCGTACCACGCATACCCCTACATCATCAATACAATGGTGGTACGGGCCGTACCCACACTCTGAGGGCATGGGTATGGCCTGTACCACCATTGTAGTGGTGATGTAGGGGTACGCGCTGTACCCACGCCCTCAGAGCGTGGGTACGGCCCGTACCACGTGTACCCCTACATCACCAATACAATGGTGGTACGGGCCGTACCCACGACCTCAGAGCGTATGGGTATGGCCCGTACCATGCGTACCCCTACATCACCCATACAATGGTGGTATGGGCCGTACCCACGCTCTGAGGGCGTGGGTACGGCCCGTACCACCATTGTATTGGTGATGTAGGGGTATGCGTGGTATGGGCCATACCCACGCACTTAGAGCGTGGGTATGGCCCATACCACCATTGTAGTGGTGATGTAGGGGTACGTGCCATACTCACGCCCTCAGAGCATGGGTACGGCCCGTACCACCATTGTATTGGTGATGTAGGGGTACACGTGGTATGGGCCGTACCCACGCCCTCAGAGCGTGGGTACAGCCCGTACCACCATTTTAGTGGTGATGGGTACGCGTACACGCCCACTGCCGTTGTAGCGGGATGCAGGGATTGGTGGACACGCCCCCCAAAGTGACCTGACCCTGGAGGTAATGTATGTACAGAATATGGTATTTTTTAAATTAGGTGGAGGTTATGTTTCTTTGCCCCTAGGTGTTGTTCTGACCTTCTGCGGCGTGCGCGACGGTTTCAGTGCACCAGGTCGTAGGCTAGAAGGGCCGGGATGACACGTAGGATGGGGTCCATGGCTGTCCGTCGCGTACCGGTGCTTCTTCTTCGCGTCGTCCACAATTTCCCGGGAGTTTTTGGCTGCCGTAAAAAATGAGCCATGCGGAGTGACGTCAGCACGAATCGTACTTGCTGGTCCGTAAAATGCTGCCTGAGTCCGTCCGGACGTCACGTACGCGATGTTCCGGATCAGAATTGTGGGTATTTTTTAGCCGCACGTAGTTTTTTACGAATCGTACGGAAATGGTATTTCTGTACGATTCGTACTTGCTGGTTTGTAAGGAGGATTTCCCGGGTACGAGTTGTACGGAGAATACGCTCCGTACGACCATTCGTACCCAGGTTTTACAGGATCGGAATCGGCACCCAAATGTCGGTTTGGTTTTCCCTGTCCAGTCATTTGTAAAGGAAGAGTAAATTATTTTTTTTCTTCTGTGAGGTACCCAATAACTCGGAAATCTCCAAAGAATACCTACAACTTAAAATGAACAGAAGTGTCAAAGTATATCAATGACTACAATCCAGTCATTTTAAAAATGTGGAATATGAACATGGACATCCAGTATGTTGCGGATAACTCAATTGCTGTTGCACGTTATGTTACATCATACATAACAAAATCTGGGAAGAAATTGCTCAAGAGAATAGTGTTTGTACAGCTTTAGTTTGAAAATGCTTTCGCACCGAGAAATTGGATCGTATGAATGTTCAGACCGCTTGTGTTCTTCAAGTTTATATTCAAAGTCACGAGGAATCATTTGGGTAAGTTTAGGTCTTGCCTGCAAATGAAATAGAGTGTTGAAATCATTGGAAGAAAGTGAACAATTAGCAGCAAATAAGCCAGATAGTACAGACATCCTTAAAACTAATATGTTGGACACATACTATCCGAAAAGGAGTCAACATCTGGAACAGCTATGTCTGCATGAAGTACTTCAACATTAAAGCTTCAAAAGAAATGTTAAAGAGAATTTAAAAGAAGGAAAGTTTGCAGTAGTTGGATGTCATGGTTATTTAGTAAAACATGCAGAGGGTAATCTTACAAACCATAAGAAACTTAGTTGTGAAACTCCAGATAAGCGAGAATTTTACTATTTAGCACTTCTGCAGCTGTTTAAACCATGGCGTAGCGAAAGCGAATTACTTGGAGAGTTTGACTGCTACGAAGATTCTTTTAATGCTTGTAAGGATAGCATTCGAAGTCCAATTTTCCCTACATATTTAAAAATGTTGAATGATGAAGTTGAACAGGAAGAGACTATTATAGCTGAAATAGCTCATGAAAGGTCTCAAGATAGTCAAAGTAGTGGTCCATGTAGTCAAGATCCTCTTGGACAACCAATGCTGGAAAATGAAGCACCTATTGCTATGCATGAAGTTGAAATTGCAATGTAACAAGCACACAAGGAGAATATAACATTGGAAGAGTTAGAAGAACAAGTAAATGTTGAACAGAAAGAAATATATGTGCAAGTGAGAGAACGGATAGAACATGGTTTGTTGCATGAAAAAAAAGAATGTTTGTGTTCATCTTTTAAACCTCTTCTGATGTACATTAGTGGTCAAGCTAGAACAGGTAAAAGTTTTTTCATTAAAGTTTTGACCAGTTATGTTAAAAAAGTTATAACTCGTGTGCCCGCAATGCACTGCTGATGATGTCACATATTACATCACTCATGACATGGTCAGTGACATCACTGATGACATCACTGATGACATCACTGATGACATCTCAAATGACATCACTCATGACATCATCCATGTGACAATCTGATGCACATACTGATGCTCTAATATAAACTTTGATACACCCATTGTAAAATGCTGACTACTATTTTTGAAACCATACACAGAAGAATGCCATATACTACATAGCACTCGCTATTTCCTAGGTCTAGACAGACATCCAGTCACTTATACATGTAGTTACTCATCAATAGAGGACTATAATGTGCACTCATACATCTATACATCTAGTCACACGCTGCCACTCATCCATAGAGTTACTCACACGCCTAGTCAGTAATGCAAAGAATTAATCACATACCCATTTAATCATGTATACAGTTATACACACCAACTTCGTTATTTTTAGACATACCACATCACTTATTTATACAGATACTATTACTAACACATATTTACTGTCTTATTCAATCACTGATAGAAGCAGACACTTATTTATACACCCACTCTTGAAATAACTTAGTCTCATGTATACTCATTTATATACTCCAACACTCACATATAGTGGCTTAAAACATATGTAGTTAGTCACAGATATACCACTGAGACATTTATTCACTCACCAACACACCCATAGACACACTAACTCACCCATACAGCCCTTTCCAGATGCACTTTTTAATCCATACAACCACTGAATCACCCACTCAGACATCTATGCACAGACTCATATAACCACCCACCCACTCACCCACACAGACACTCAGGGACCCATACAGATACTCAGACAACAAATCAATAACCTATATAGACACTCATGTAGGTATTCAGCAACCCATGCAGTTGCTTACACACCAATAGAGAGACTAATACACACTTTTACACAGTTTAGTCACTAACCCAAGCATTCAGTAAGACACGTTCAATCACTCACTTATACAGTTAGTCACACACATACGAAATAATTCCTTTAGGCACTTGTAAATGCATTCATTCTTCTATACACCTTGGCATATCTATATAAATCACATTTACATTTTATAGAACCACACATTCACTGGATGATGTCATGAGTGATGTCAATGAGAACATCAGAGGGTCCCTGTACTCAAGAATAGCGGGGTAAAGTAGCAGGGAATACACAATTCAAAATACGAGAGAAGAACCCCTATTAGAAAGATAACCTCTCAAGACCACAGAAAAGAAACAGTAAATTATAACATTCTTTTGTTTTTTATTATAAAAATATAGAGTTGTAGATCAATTTTTCTTTTTTTGAGTAAATCATTTCATTTTTTGTTCAAAAGTATTCACAAATAGCCAGCTATTCATCAGGCTAGAATCGACAAAGCAATACAAATTACAAAGACAAAATAACATTTAAACAATAACAATCAGTGCAGTGTATACAAAATAATCACATACATATATGTAAACAATACAATACAAAAACATAAAGAACACTCAAATGCGCCGACGCGCGTTTCAGAGTCTTCCTTCCTCAGGGCATTGATGGCATTTCAAAAGCGGAGGAACTTAGTACAAAGTAATACGATGAACCAACAAATAAATCAGAAATGACTAACATAAATTAGCTTTTATGCCTCGTCAATCTTATTTGTTATCGTCAAAAGAAGTCTCACGATCAAGATGACCGAGGGATGGGGAGCAGGAGTAGAATTTCCCGAAATCAGTGTACACTCAGGTACAAAATGAGGAGGCTTGATGTCCCAGATCTTATTCCTGTTCAACAATGTGTCTCAAGAGAATAGTACACTGGTGTAGTCCTAGTGACGATAAAGACTCAAGCTCCCAGAGTCAGAATTCTTGCGGCACAAGCAACAACAGTCTTGCTGTAAGTCTAACCAGAAGTCAATCTGTATTCAACAGAATTTCACAAGAAGAAATCCAATCGCATATACTGGGTTCTAATGCAATGGCCTCACGGTCTCCCCACCGCTGAGTCATGAGTGATGTCATCAGTGATGTCATTTGAGATGTCATCAGTGATGTCATCAGTGATGTCACTGACCATGTCATGAGTGATGTAATATGTGACATCATCAGCAGTGCATTGCGGGCGCACGAGTTATAGTTAGCTCAACTAACTATAACAGGCGAATTTCTCTGGTTTTATATGAGTCAAATGTCCAACTAACTATAACGTCCCTGAAACCTATGGTTTTTTCAGTGAAAATATATATACATATATATATATTCACTGAAAAAACCATAGGTTTCACACATGTTATAGTTAGCGGAAATTTTACTGATAAAAAACCAATGAAATTCCCCCGTTATAGTTACTGTAGGCAACTATAACTCACGCGACCGCAATCCTCTGCTGATGCTAATACTGTATTTAGACACTTATTTGCCCATGTCTTCTTCCATACATTTTTAGCTATACATATATTACAAATATTTTTTTTTCATAAAGACACATATGTCATCAGCAGAAGATTGCGGTCGCGTGAGTTATAGTTGCCTACAGTAACTATAACGGGGGAATTTCATTGGTTTTTTATCAGTAAAATTTCCGCTAACTATAACATGTGTGAAACCTATGGTTTTTTCAGTGAATTTGCAAGGTTTTTTAAATGCTAATTCCTAACTATAACATGTGTGAAACCTATGGTTTTTTCAGTGAATTTGTACGGTTTTTTAAATGCTAAGTTACTTTACGCCATTCGTGGCGTGCGCGCCCACTTAACGCAGTTCGTTCCGTGCGCGCACGGTGCGCTTCACGCACAGTGCGTGCACAGTAAGCACGCGGTGCGCTTCGCGCACCGCGCGGCCACTTTACGCAGTTAGTGCCGTACACGTACGGTGGGCACGCGGTGCGCTACGCGCACCGCGTGCCCACGTTACGCTAGATGGGCCATGTACGCACGATGCGCTTCGCGCACCGTGCGCACATGGAGGACATATGATGCACTTCGTTTTGAAAGGTAATATTTTAATTTTTCGTAATTTTTATAAGCCATGCACAAATGGTGACCTTCGAGCACCATTTGCACACGGGGTGGAAAGAGTGTGGATAATTTTTTTTTTTATTTTCTTTTTTTTTTAATATTATAGTTTATTTCATCTGTAATAAGCCATGCACAATTGGTGGGCTTCGGCCACCAATTGCACACGGGGTGGGGTGAGTGTGGATAATTTTTTTTTTTTTATAATTTTTTACCGTACGCGTACGGTAAGCGTAATCGGCGAAATTAGTTTTTGCCCTTGAGGGATCTTTGGGGACTCCCTCAACATGGCTATGTGTGTGGGAGCTGTCTAAACAGCCCCTTTACATGTTTTTGTCCTTTATATTTTAAACATCACTCTTAGTGCGAGAGAGAAAATGGCGGCCGCCGCTTCCTGGTTTCGGCCGATTCGAATGTTTATTAAGATCTAAGAGCCAATCAGAATCGCGCTCACGCACGCCACCGTACGCGTACGGTAAGCGTACCGTAAGCGCACCGTAAGCTGGCTCAGATATATATATTGATTTAAAGGCTATTTTCTCAGAATCTACTGAACAGATTTACACCAAACCTACAAAAGGCACTTCCTTGACCTGAGGACTACCTCTCTGCCAAATTTCTAGTAATTCTGTTCAGCCGTTCGGGCTGTAGCCCTGTCTAAAGGTCCTATGGAAAAATGCATGGGAAAAACGCGTTTTGGGACCCCCCTTTTATCTCAGCCCCCGCTTGACGAATCCCCCCGAGACTTTCAGGGTAGGAGCGGAGCGTAGCGCCCCACCTATTTTGAAAAATTCGCGAGGATTCGTCGACCGGCGCCAAAGTTATTCAAAATAGAATGTTGCGGATTTCCTATGGAAACGTGGTCCTAACTATAACTACCTACTGGCGACCGCCAGTAGGTAATATATATATATATATATATATATATATATATTCACTGAAAAAACCATAGGTTTCAGGGGTGTTATAGTTAGTTGGACATTTCACTCGTACAAAACCAGTGAAATTCCCCCGTTATAGTTAATTCAGCTAACTATATCTCGCGTGCCCGAAATGCACTGCTGATGACGTCATATATTACATCACTCATGACATGGTCAATGACATCACTCATGACATCACTGATGACATCTCAAATTACATCACTGATGACATCATCCAGTGAATGTGCATTTTTGTGAAAATTAAATATGTTTTATATATGTATATCTCAAGGTCGATGGAAGAATAAATGGGTATATAAGTGTCTAAATGGATGATTTTTTATGTTGCAAAATTGATTGTATAACTGACTGATTAAGTGTATCTTAGTGAATACATGGGTTAGTGAGCAATGTTTAAATATGTAAATTTCTGTATCAGTCTCTCACTTTGTGTATAAGTGCCTGCATGGGTTGGTGAGTAGCTACATGAGTGTCTATATGGGTTATTAGTTGGTATTTTGAGTATCAGTATGAGTGTGAGTGTCTGTATGGTTCGGTGGGGGTATTACTTAGTGTATAGATGCATGAACGATTGACTCACTGTTTGTATGTGTTGAAGACAGCATGTGTGCAGGACTGTATGGGTGGATGAGTGTGTTTATGGATGTGTTGGTGAGTGAATGACTGTCTCAATAGTGTCTTTATGAGTAACTACCTATGTTTTAAACTAGTATATGTGAGTATTGGTGTATATAAGTGAGTATATGTTAGAGTGAGAGATTGGAAGAGTTCCTGTATAAATCAGTATGTGTTTCTATAAGTGATTGTTTAAGAGAGTGAGTATGTGTAAGTTTCTGTAGAAGTGAGTGTGGTGGTGTGTGTATAACTGTATATGGAAGTGAATGGTTGTTTGGTACTTTGTTTGCATGTGTGACTATGTGTGTGAGTAACTATGGATGAGTGGTGGTGTGTAGCAGTATGTATAGGTGCATGAGTACATATGATGAGTGAGTACATGTATGAGTGACTGTATAGCACTGTTGGTGAATGGGTGGATGTGTGTGTAGATCTTGGAATTACTGAACGGGTATGTTGTAACTGGTATTGGTATGTCCATTGTTTTGAAAATGTTAGTTTGTATTTTTGAGTGTGTGTATCAAAGGTTATATTAGGGTGAGAGGTGGCCTGCCACTCTATCACAAGGATGATGTCATCAGTGATGTCATTTGAGATGTCATCAGTAATATCATGAGTGATGTCACTGACCATGTCATGAGTGATATAATATGTGACGTCATCATCAGTGCATTGCGGGCGCGCGAGTTATAGTTAGCTCAACTAACTATAATGGTAAAATTTCAATGGTTTTGTACGAGTGAAATGTCCAGCTAACTATAACACCCCTGAAACCTATGTTTTTTTCTGTGAATTTCTAAGGTTTTTTAAATGCTAATTCCTAACTATAACGTGCCTGAAACCTATGGTTTTTTAAGTGAATTTCAAAGGTTTTTTAAATGCTAGTTTATATCTTTAACGTAACTGAAACCTATGTTTTTTTCAGTGAATTTTAAAGGTTTTGTAAATGACAATTTTTAAATGTATTAATTGTTACATTTATTTTTTATACTGATTTACTCCATTTTTTTAAACTATTTATTTTTAGATATTTTATTTTTTAAATGACATTATAATTACATTATACATTACATTACAAAATATACTTTCTCAGAATGAATTACTTTAGTTAAATACTTTTCAAATAGGCAATAGACTTTTTGAATGCAATAGTTACAGTTTGTTGCAATAGGCAACACAATTTCAAACACAATGCAACATTGAGCTCAATGGGAATTTCTAGTTAAATGCAATTAGTTACTTTATGGATTACTTTTCTAACCACAGGACTGGATTCTAGATTCAGTCCTGGGACATCTCCTGTAAACAGTTGAGTAAAAGCGTTTTGGTTACAGTAGTGATTTTTAAGGAATATTATTGTAATTTTAAAAGTTGACAGAAACTTTTTCACATAGAATCACCAATGTTATCCTATGGGAGGAAATTCATTTAGCAGGTAAGTAGTGATATCATTGCTTTTTCTTACTCAGTGGTAGATCCTGGTTCCAGCACTGGTGCATCTCCTGTAAACAGTTGAAAGAATGCGTTTAAGTCATTCAGGCGATTTTTAAGGAATATTTGTTGTTTGTGAAAATCGACACTGAAACTTTTCTGGTGAAAACCAGACAATGGATTCCTATGGAAGGAAATACAAGTTACTGGTAAGTACGGTTAGATTTATTTTTCAGGGTCACTGCTGGGCTAAAAGAGGCAGCACTGGGTTCTCTCCTGATAACAGGTGAGTAAATCGGAATTCGTTGTTCAGATGATTTTAGCTGAATATTTTACATTTCCAAAACTCCACACTTAGAAGAATTTCCAAGTGAAACCAGTCAATGTTAGCCTATGGAAGGAAATTCAAGTTACTGGTAAGTACGGTTAGAATTACTTTTCGGGATCAGTACTGGGCTCAAAGATGCAGCACTGAGGTCTCTCCTGATAACAGGTGAGTAAATCGGAATTCGTAGTTCAGCTGATTTTACTTCGCTCCAGTATATATAGAGCCACTTTCCTACACCATCCCCTCCCTTCACCACTGTGCAAACACGCCCTATGGCGCGTTTTAAGTTGGGGAATTTATTCCCCTTCAATCCTGAGGGTCCCTAGAGTACATGTAGCCCAGTAGGTACATTCAGTAAGCGCCACAGAGCTGTGTAGCAGAGAGATGTAAAAAGGGGCACAGCCTGCACCACTTCTCTGCAACGCAGCGCAGTGGCGCTTCCTGGAAGCACCTAGTGGGCTACTTGGCCCCAATAGTCCCTCAGGATTGAAGGGGAATTTTTTCCCCAACTTAAAACGTGCCACATGGCGTGTTTGCACACATCACCTCAGGCCCCGTCCCCTCTCTTCGCCACTGTGTAAATGCGCCCTGTGGCCGTTCTAAGTTGAGAGATTAAGTCCTCTTGAATCCTAAGGGTCCCTAGGGTCAAACTAGCCCACTAGGTACCTCCAATAAGTGCCACAGAGCTGCGTTGCAGAAAGGTGTAAAAGGGGCGTGGCCTCTGAACACCTGTCTGCAACGCAGCTCCCTGGCGCATATTGGAGATACCTGTTGGGCTATTTGGCCCTCAGGGACCCTCAGTATTGAAAGAGAATTAATTCCCGAACTTAAAAGGCGCCACAGGACGTGTTTGCACAGTGGTGAAGGAAGGGGGCGTGGCCTGAGGTGACATGTCTGCAAACACGCCCTGTGGCGCGTTTTAAGTTAGAGAATGAATTCCTCCTCAATCCTGTGGGTCCCTGGCGGCCAACTAGCCCACCAGGTACCTCCAGTATGCACCAGGGGGCTGCGTTGCAGAGAGGTGTTCAGAGGCCACGCCCCTTTTTACAACACTCTGCAGCGCAGCTCCGTGGCACTTACTGGAGGTGCCTGGTGGGCTAGTTGGCCCCCAGGGACCCTCAGGATTGACAAGGAATTAATTACCCAACTTAAACCGCGCCACAGGATGTGTTTGCACACCTGTGAACTCAGGCTTCGTTCACTCCCTTCACCACTGTGCATATGCGCCGATGGCGCGTTTTAAGTTGGGGGATTAACTCCCCTTGAATACTGAGGGTCCCTGGGGTGCAACTAGCCCACCAGCTACCTCCAGCAAGTGCCACAGAGCTGCGTTGCAGAGTGGTGTCAAAAGGGGCGTGGCCTCAGACCACCTCTCTGCAACGCAGCCCCCTGGCGCATACTGGAGGTTTCTGGTGGGCTAGTTGGCCCCAAGGGACCCCCAGTATTCAAGGGGAATTTGTTCCCCCTCTGCAAACGCGGCAGGGGGCGCATCTGCAGAGTGCTACAAGAAGAGGGCGTGGCCTCCTGCACGATGCCGGTCTTTTTCTTTTTTTTTTGTTTAAGAAGGGCGGCTGTGTGGCCTCCCTTCTTTTCCTAATATTTTGGCCCTGGGGACCCCATCCCCCAAGGCCTGCCCCCTAATTTATTTTTTTAAATAAAAAATTCTGGAAGGGCACCATGTGGCCCCCCACCCGAGGCCATAATCGGCCCCGGGGACCCCATCCCCGGGGCCATGGCCCTTTTTTAAAATTATTTTTTATATAGGAGTGGGGCTGCCTTGCCCCCCTCCTTAGGCCATTTATGGCCCCGGGGACCCCATCCCGCGGGCCGTTTTTTTTAAAATTTACATCTTGAGGAGGGGGGCGTGTGGCCCCCTTCCCGGGCCACTTGTACCCCCAGGGACCCCATCCCCCGGGGCTGGCCCTCTCCGTTTGGGACTATGGGGGGGGCCCCAACCCCCCACGGTCCTGCCGGCTCCCTGCCTCCTGTGGGAGCCGGCATTGCTTTTCCACACGGGGAGATGCTAAGATGCAGCTCCCCCTGTGGAAAAGCAATTTGCTTTGCTATTTGGAAGTGAGAGCAGGTTTCCTGCTCTCTCTTCCAATTGTAAAGCAGTTTGCTATGACAGGGCGGGAGCCGCGATGCTCCCGCCCTGCCATACCACACTACAGTGTCCCAGGGGTGGGCACCCCGGGACACTGCAGGAGCCAGCCCTGGAGGGTGGCGGTCCCCAGGGCCACAACAAGGCTCCAGGAGGGGCCCCCCTCCCATATTTTACCAAGCCCCGGGGGGTGGTGGTCCCCGGGACTGGGGTTCCGTCACGGACCCCCCAATTTCAATCTTTAGTGCCCTGGGGAGGTGGCGGTCCCCGGGGCATGTGGGGGGGCTTGTGCCGCCCCCGCAATGTTAATAAAGTCGAGCCCCGGGGGGTGGATGTCCCCAGGGCTTGGGGGGCCTTAGAAGCCCCCCACATTAAACTATTAAGCCCCGGGGGTGGCGGTCCCCGGGGCAGTGTGGGGGCGATTGGGACCCCCCACTCTTTATTATTAACATGCTCCCGGGATTTGGCCCCCCCGGGGGCTAATTAGCATTAAAGCGCGGGAGCTCGCGCTTTGTTTTTTTTTTATCAGCAGGATCTGCGCTCCCAGCGCGGATTTTGCCGATTTAAAAAATAAATAAATAAATTAGGGGGGCCTTTGGGGTCCTTGTTGGACCCCCTGAGCAGGCCTGGGGGTCAGGGTGTTTCTACCCTGCCCCCTTTTCTTGTTTTGCGTATTTTTTTATGAGGTTCTACCGAGGCACAAGATGGCTGCCAACACTTCCTTATTTACAGTGTTGACAGCCAATTAGCATGCAGCTCGTAATCGGGAGGGTGCGCGCTGGGTGCACATAGGGTGCGTGGATCCTCCGTGGCCATATATATATCTGTGATTTTGATTTTCTCAGGAACTCCTGAACGGATTTACACCATTTAAGCAAAAGGCAGACTCTGAACCAAGGTCTACCTTTCTGCCAAATTTGGTGTAATTCCGTTCAGCAGTTCGGGCTGCAGCTGCGTATAACGGTTCCTATGGAAAATTGCATGGGGAAACACGTTTTGGGACCCCTCTTTTTCTCGCCCCCGCTTGACGAATCACCCCGAGACTATCAGGATAGGAGCGGACCAGAGCGCCCCACCAGTTTTGAAAATTTCACGGAGATTTGTCAACCAGCGCCAAAGTTATTCCAAATAGAATGTTGCGGATTTCCTATGGATAATAGGTCCTAACTATAACTACCTACTGGCGACCTCCAGTAGGTAATAGATATATATGTGTATGTATATATATATAAATATATATATTTTATAGTTTTGCGAAGGGGTTCCTTCTGGGATCGAGCCCGAAGCCAGGTGCGCGATGCCAGTGGAAACACAGCCGGACGTTGTAATCCAAAATATACTTCAAATAAGGGCGCACACTCGATAGTCCTTTGCAAAATCAGATAGCTTTATTCCTCAAACGTTACGCGTTTTGACAACTGAATGTCTTGATCACACGCTGAGTTAATTGAAATATGTGCATATATCAACATTGTACATAAATGAAGGACTATAATCCACATAGGTCACAAATGGTAGTAAACACAGTGGCCATTTTGTAATAGGTAATTCCTAAATCAATGTGTCAAGGAACAATCCATATAGACCATTAAATAAATCAGCCGTCTAGTGTAAAAGCATTGTGCTTACAAAATTGTTGTCTATATGCAATGTAAGAATACATATATTTTATTTATATATATAATAAATACAATCCCTTTGACCGGTACATTCAACACTAGCTTCTAAGAACACATTTTCAGCTCTGCAAGTATTAAGTACAATTTTTCAATCGAATTATGGTAAGGCGCGATCTGCTTAATTCCAGTAGCCGCGTTTTTCGATCAATTATCTGACTACAAAAAGATACATGCCATAGCAGTGTTTAACTTCACACGGGCAAATGATAACTTTAGTAAAGTTGCTGGTATCTAATGGCCACTGTTGTTTCGTTTCTATCGAGCCATTTATTTGCATAGTTCCTAATATATTTTCATCAAGTGGCTGAATCTTCGTAAAGATACAACATTGAAACTCCTCAATGATACATGCAAACCTTATGTAATTGCATTCGCCAAGTGACTATCATTAATTAAGTCCTAAAAATCCAATGTTTGTAACAAAAACTTAAATCTCTAAGTGATAAAAAAGAACTTAAAGTAAAATTAGAAAATTAGGAAAGTGCCTCTTATCTTGGTTTCAGTGTAAACCCAGGCCCGGGAAGAAAAGGGTAGGGAACCCGTGAAGTGACCATATCGTGTGGTGGGTCCCTTCCTTTCCTCCTGTGAAGTATAGGGTTAGAAAATAAGGAATCATTTACACCTACACCTCTTACATAACAATTTGCTTTTAACAGATATAGCATTTAAAATCAGGATTCTATTGAGGAGTAGAAAACCGTAACTAGTACATAATAACAAGGGAGAATGAAAATTCAGATAACACTCAATCCTCTTGAAGGTGTGTTGCTAGCTCCTCATCTATATTATGACCTCCAAGGAATCTAGTTTCTAGCTCAAGTATCCATTTAGATTCTTTTTTCCTCAGTACCAATTCCCTGTTGCCGCCTCTGTGTCTCATGTTAATTTGTTCTATGGCAAAGAAGCGAAGAAGAGAGATATTGGATTGATTTTGTTCCTGGAAGTGTCTGGCAATGGGGAAGTGCAGGTCCTTGTTTGTAATGGCCCCAAGATGATCTAGAACCCTTTTTTGACCATAAATGTAGTACTACCCACGTACTTGAATCTGCACGGACACTCTAAGACATAGATAACAAAGCTACTACTGCATGTAAGGAACTGGGTTATGCTCCTATTAATGGTAGATTCTGGTATTTGGAATTATTTGACTAAGTAGCTAAATTTACAAGCTCTACAATGTCCGCAGGGGAAGAACACCTTAAGATTGTGAGAGTTGGCTTTGGTGGTTCTGTAATATCTCCTTTAACAAGAATGTCTCTAAGACTTCTGCCCTTCCTGTATGTGACCATGGGTCTATCACTGAGTAGGTCCTATAATGGCATCTGTCTTAAGGATATTCCAATCATCAACCAAGATTTTTTGTACTTTTTGGGAATGTTGGTAGAATGTCGTAATGACTCTGGTGTTGCTCTCAAAGGTTTCCTCTTTATTAACAGTTTCCAAAGTTTTTGACCTGTTTACTTCATCTATCTTACGGATGGCTGTTTTAAGAACCCACTCTGGGTACTCACGTGTTCTAAATCTGTTTAGCATGGTTTCTTGTTCCCTAAGATTTGTTTCATCGTTATTGCAATTTCTCCTTGCCCTCAGTCGTTCTCCATAAGGGATACTCCACTTTAGAGCATCTCGGTGAGCACTGAGGGCATGAAGAAGACTGTTTCCTGCAGTTTCCTTAATGTACACGCTAGTGAAGAGCATCCCTTCTTTGATTTCAATTCTCACATCTAAGAACTCGATACAGCTCTTACTTACATTTTGACTGAGGACTATGTTGTACTGGTTGTCATTCAATTTATCTATGAAATTGGTAGCTTCCAATTGACTGCCTTTCCATACAATAAATAAATCGTCAATGTACCTCAGCCAGACCACTACTTTTTCAAAATCTAGTTGAAGTAGTGCATCATTGCGAATCTCCTCTTCCCATTTACCTAAGAAGAGATTCGCGAAGCTGGGTGAGAAGCACGTTCCCATCGCGGTGCCTCGCACCTGCCTGTAGAGCTCTCCATTAAACATGAAGATGTTATTGGTCAAACATATCATCATCATTTCAACCAACATGCATGTATGTTCTAAATAGTTAATGTGTTTAGCCCTTAAGTAATGCATGCATGCATCTATTCCCTGGACATGGTCAATGATCGTATCGTGAATTCAGGTCCAGGGTGACGAGGGTATACCCTTTCTTCCATGTGATAGCTTCTATTTTGTTCAAGAAATCTTTTGTATCTCTATCACTGCTCTAGATCCAAGATCCAAGATCTGTGCTCCACAATTAATCATATATGCTCATACCAATAAAGGCTTTTTATTGGGGAAAAAGCGGTCTGTGGTTTCGAGTGCTGCTCGCTTGTCGGACACCCCACGGAGCATGATTTATTGGCGGCCGTCCTGCCGCCGAGCAAGCACCATCCCAGAAACAGGGGGCCACTGAGCTAGATAATACAGGACTTAATTGTGGAGCACAGATCTTGGATCTAGAGCAGTGACGCATTCCAGGGCTCACTGAGGGCTTTATCGAGCATTTAAATAAGAAGGCATCCATCAGAGGACAGATTGAGGACTGCATATCCCAGACTGCAACGTGTTGCTCATCCAGAGCGGACCAATCAGGTCCCATGATCTAGCATAAGTAGGAAGTTGCAGCCCTCCATGCCTTCTCTCGACCGCCATTGCCTATGAGGAAGAGTTGATCTCGAAACGCGTCAGGCAGCGGTCGGCTGCTTTTAATGGACTGAAATGTGTGCTGCTCATACCAATAAAGGCTTTTTATTGGGGAAAAAGCGGTCTGTGGTTTCGAGTGCTGCTCGCTTGTCGGACACCCCACGGAGCATGATTTATTGGCGGCCGTCCTGCCGCCGAGCAAGCACCATCCCAGAAACAGGGGGCCACTGAGCTCGATAATACGGGACTTAATTGTGGAGCACAGATCTTGGATCTAGAGCAGTGACGCATTCCAGAGCTCACTGAGGGCTTTATCGAGCATTTAAATAAGAAGGCATCCATCAGAGGACAGATTGAGGACTGCATATCCCAGACTGCAACGTGTTGCTCATCCAGAGCGGACCAATCAGGTCCCACGATCTAGCATAAGTAGGAAGTTGCAGCCCTCCATGCCTTCTCTCGACCGCCATTGCCTATGAGGAAGAGTTGATCTCGAAACGCGTCAGGCAGCGGTCGGCTGCTTTTAATGGACTGAAATGTGTGCTGCTCATACCAATAAAGGCTTTTTATTGGGGAAAAAGCGGTCTGTGGTTTCGAGTGCTGCTCGCTTGTCGGACACCCCACGGAGCATGATTTATTGGCGGCCGTCCTGCCGCCGAGCAAGCACCATCCCAGAAACAGGGGGCCACTGAGCTCGATAATACGGGACTTAATTGTGGAGCACAGATCTTGGATCTAGAGCAGTGACGCATTCCAGGGCTCACTGAGGGCTTTATCGAGCATTTAAATAAGAAGGCATCCATCAGAGGACAGATTGAGGACTGCATATCCCAGACTGCAACGTGTTGCTCATCCAGAGCGGACCAATCAGGTCCCACGATCTAGCATAAGTAGGAAGTTGCAGCCCTCCATGCCTTCTCTCGACCGCCATTGCCTATGAGGAAGAGTTGATCTCGAAACGCGTCAGGCAGCGGTCGGCTGCTTTTAATGGACTGAAATGTGTGCTGCTCATACCAATAAAGGCTTTTTATTGGGGAAAAAGCGGTCTGTGGTTTCGAGTGCTGCTCGCTTGTCGGACACCCCACGGAGCATGATTTATTGGCGGCCGTCCTGCCGCCGAGCAAGCACCATCCCAGAAACAGGGGGCCACTGAGCTCGATAATACGGGACTTAATTGTGGAGCACAGATCTTGGATCTAGAGCAGTGACGCATTCCAGGGCTCACTGAGGGCTTTATCGAGCATTTAAATAAGAAGGCATCCATCAGAGGACAGATTGAGGACTGCATATCCCAGACTGCAACGTGTTGCTCATCCAGAGCGGACCAATCAGGTCCCACGATCTAGCATAAGTAGGAAGTTGCAGCCCTCCATGCCTTCTCTCGACCGCCATTGCCTATGAGGAAGAGTTGATCTCGAAACGCGTCAGGCAGCGGTCGGCTGCTTTTAATGGACTGAAATGTGTGCTGCTCATACCAATAAAGGCTTTTTATTGGGGAAAAAGCGGTCTGTGGTTTCGAGTGCTGCTCGCTTGTCGGACACCCCACGGAGCATGATATATATATATATATATATATAAATATATATATATATTCACTTAAAAAACCATAGGTTTCACACACGTTATAGTTAGGAATTAGCATTTAAAAAACCTTGCAAATTTAATTTAAAAACCATAGGTTTCACACATGTTATAGTTAGCTGGACATTTCACTCATAAAAAACCATTGAAATTCCCCCGTTATAGTTAGTTCAGATAACTATAACTCGCGCGCCAGCAATCCACTGCTCATGACGTCACATATTACATCACTCATGACATGGTCAGTGGCATCACTCATGACATCACTGATGACATCATCCTTGTGATAGAGTGGCGGTCGCGCGAGTTATAGTTATCTGAACTAACTATAACGGGGGAATTTCAATGGTTTTTAACGAGTGAAATGTCCAGCTAACTATAACATGTGTGAAACCTATGGTTTTTTAAGTGAATTTGCAAGGTTTTTTAAATGATAATTCCTAACTATAACGTGTGTGAAACCTATGGTTTTTTTAAGTGAATTTGTATGGTTTTTTAAATGCTAAGTTATGTATGTTTTAATATTTTACAATAAGCTACCTATGTATATAGTTATAGATTGACTGTATCCTGTAATATGGAATGGCTCGTTTAAAATCTTTTTTTTTTTTTAAGGTTTTTCACTGTGCGCGCACGGTGCGCGCATGGTGCGCGCACCCCGCAATTTTTTGAAAAATAATAAAATGATTTTTTCACCCTTCGGGGTCCTTCAGGGACCCCCTGACAAAGGCTAGGGGGTCAGGAAGTCTCTACCCTGCCCCCTTTTCACGTTCTCCACCTTTCTTTTCCACTGTCACACACAAAACACACAAAATGGCGGCCGACACCTCCTGATTTCGACCGATTCGAATGTTGACTGACATGTAACCAGCAATCAGAGTTACGCTCGCGCACGGTGCGTGCTTATAGATATTTATGTACTTTTAACTGCAATTTTCTCAGGAACTACTGAACAGATTGACACCATATATGCAAAAGGCACATGCCTGACCTGAGGACTACCTCTTTGCCAAATTTCAAGTAATTCTGTTAAGCCGTTCGGGCTGTACCTTCGACTAAAGGACCTATGGGAAAATGCATGGAGAAAATGTGTTTTGGGACCCCCCTTTTTTCTCAGCCCCCGCTAGACGAATCACTCCGAGACTTTCAGGGTAGGAGCTGAGCGGAGCGCCCCATTAGTTTTGAAAATTTCACGAGGATTCGTCAACCGGCGCCAAAGTTATTCAAAATAGAATTTTCAGATTTCCTATGGAAACTCGGTCCTAACTATAACTATCTACTGGCGTCTGCCAGTAGATAATATATATATATATATGTATATATACTGCAATTACCTTTATACTTACATTTTTCATGGTAATAGCTGCGTTGTAAAGGAAGGTTGTGGTAAAAATCTGCATGGTAAAGGCAGGTGTGGTAAAGATGCATGCGCTATTCAACTTTCATGGTAAGGGCATGTGTGGTTGAAACGACGTTGCAATTGCTGTTTCCCAGGGTGTAATGGTACAATAAGTCATTGCTCAATTTTTGAGGTAGCATAATTGTAAACTTTGCTGACTGAGTGACATCAGCTCTGAGCCACAGTAAGTAGTTATCTCGATGAGCTCCAGGCGGCATTGATCTTACTCTTCCAGAAAGCCCACTAGGTATTGTTAAGTGTTTCATGATTCCATGCTTATTATGTTTTAGCAATTGGCTAGTTCTTTGAGTATTCATGGACGTCATTTAAGGTTTGCCAGAGGTCACCTCTTGGGACCTGTACCACTGCTTTTGCAACCCTCGGCCTCAGAGGAGACAATGGCAATCCCAAGAAAAGAAACTAAGCAATTTTCTGATGAACACTGTCTACTTTCTGCAGGTCCCACTGGAAGATTACACTTTAACTAGAATGCACACTCTTTACAATACAAAATCAATGTAAGCAGAACAGTCACCTCTGTGCTCTCCAAGTGTGATAGATCCTTTCAAGCAATGGTGTCAAAACCTATTAAAAATAAAAAGCAGTATATCAAGCCTACAACATAGTTCATATGCAATTTTTAATCCCTATGAATTAGAACTAGTGGGCCTGACCACTACTGTTTTGTTATTTTAGATCTCTTTTTTTGCATTTTGCTGTGGTTTAGCTATACCTTTTCTCTTTGATGTACAGACTAAGCTTCAATAATGTCAATTATGATGATGTCATCAGGATAAAGTTCTTGTGGCATAATTTCTTTGGATTCAGGGTCAAACGTCACATAATGTCACTTTCTCTGGTGTCACTGAGGTAAAATATAATGTGTGAGCTCACTTCTGCTACCCCTGGCATTTTGGTGAATCGACATGCTAATGCTGGTGTATCCATTAAACAGAGTGGAGCAAGAAGTCGGGGTGGCTCGCTGTCCAGCTGGTTAATGTAAAGGGCTTCGCTACCTCAGGAAGGAACTCTTTCATCGTCTTATGACAAGCTTAGCAGGTCTAGCAGAAGGTTCTAAAGATCCTGGTGTGTCCACAGCCTTGTGATCGGCCTGAGCAAATGGATTGAGTGTGATGGCATTAATAATGAGTCAGCTTACAAAGTGTACATCCAGGTTTGGTGCCATAGCACATGTAGATTGGAGAATATGCTGCTTGTGATGCAGGAGGATTGCCATAACTATGAAGTGAGCAGAGAATGCATTGACAAGGAGATCATATGGGAATCAAATTTCCTCATGACTAAAACTATTTGGTGACTGAGATATTCACACGATCACATCAAAGACAAGATTCCCAAAGATGGCATAATATACTTTAGATCTGGGTGCAACCAGGGTTTTATAGATCTTAGATCAACTATTTAACTCAAGTGCAAACATTTTGGTTTCAGAGTTACCTCCAGTATATAGTGACTCTGATGCCAGATGAGTGACCCTGAATAACCACAGTCACATGACTACCTCTGAGGCACTCTACCCTATTTGGACTTAAGATGACAAAATTGGTGTGTGCCAAGATCCCATGCTTTGTAAAGTAGAGCGTGGGAAGGAAGGCGAATGGCCGTCAAAATGATTGGATAGGTGAGGTCACATGGTCACCTATTTTATGAAAACAATAATTCTTGTTTTTTCAGAACATCTTATTGAAAGATTTTCCTTAAGATACAGAGTGGTAAACAAGAAACCAGAAAGGCATAAATTATATATAACTAATCGTGCCGGTTGATTATAATAGCACCTAATTGTCAAAACAGATGCCACCAAATAGGAGTTTGAACATCATAACTTAAGATAATAAAGAAAGCAAATCCATATACTAAGATTAGTTATAAAACTAAAGTGTTCAGGCTGTCCAGTAGTATGTTATTGAATGCAAAGCACTGTCATAAGTACCTCTCCATGAATTAAATAACAGAGAAATGGCATACAATAGGATTGATGTAAGACAGAGAACAAGAAAGAAAAGAGAAAAGACAGAGGACTCAGAAGACAATTTGGTTCCAAGAGAGAAAGAAAGGAGTATAAACGACTTTCCTGAGCCTTTTAAACTTAATGTTATGAGGATTACATTGATTATGTGAAAAAGGAGTTGAGAGAGCTCCACAGTTTCTGTAAGACTTTGGGATATCCAAGCACCATAATTTGTGTGGAATGAGTACTCCTAAGAAAAGTGACCCAGGCCCACCAGGTATTGTATGATACATGGTTACATTTTTTCCAATCCATGCAGATAATCTTCATAGCTATTGTCAGTATAAGGTCCAGAAAGGCCAAATCCAATTCTAAAATCGAAGAAGTATTATCAAATGTATAAGGGTCTAGGAGTATCCTGGCAGGGTTGAGAACAATGTATAAATTGAATATTTTACACAGTTGAGTCTGGATATTATTCCAATAGGTTGATAACACTTCACAATCAAAACACATATGTTCTAGGTCACCACACCCTTCCTTACAGGACCAGCAAGTATCAGAGTCCAATAGGTGTCATTTAAGAGTTTGGCCGGGGATCCAGTAAAGTTGATGGGTGGCGAACACATTTGTTTAAATTAAAGATGGGATTAACTTGTTTCTCAGAAAATTAGAGCATATCTTGTTTCATGATTGAGGGTGTGGAGAGACAGAAATATGATTATTTAATTATTTAATTTCCTGGGTGGAGACAAGCAGACAGAAGGTTTTCAAGGGCTGGTGGCCTTAAAGGGCCCAGTTTCAAAATTTAGTTTTTCTAGTTTAAAAACCTATAGAAGTCTAAGTTAGAGAGAGAGTATTTATTTTGGAGGGACACAAATGAGAGATGTTCTGTGCCTGTAAAGAGGTCAAAAATCTGATTCATACCTTTGGCATCCCAAATATGGCTTAGCTTGGCCGGAAATGGTGAAGCAAGATTTTTTTATTCCATAGTATCATGTGAGAAGATTTGGAGAATGTATCCATCAAACATTTGTCAACCAATTTTAAGGCATTCTGAGTACCAAGCATGATGCATCGAGAATGTGCCTAGGGCAGTTTGAATATTGTCGATAGCGCCGTCAGTGAAAACGGGTAGAAGAGGTATTGCTCATTGCTTATTCAAGGGGGACACTTTGGGGAGTGCACAAGCCATTGGGAATCTTGAGCTGCCAAGAAGACTGTTAAATAATCAAACAAGTTAGGGAGCCTGCAGCCACCTTCACTAAAGTCTAGTCTTAGCTTCCTAAGGGGCATTCTAAACTTTATTACTCCAGAGGACTTTGGATATGATTTTATCAAGAGAGGAGAAGAACGACCGGGTAGTCTGAAAGGTAGCATGCTAGACAGAACTTTCACAAGAGAGGTATTCGTCATTTTCAAGGATTTCATTCTATCCCACCATGAAATATATTTAGTGGAACAAGCTGATAATAAGTCTTTGATCGTAAGGTGTGTTTTTTGTTCAGTATAAGCTAGGGTATCCCTAAGGTCACAATTGAGCCATATACCCAAATTATTTTAGATAATTTGATTGTCAAGACAGACCAGATCGCTCAGTGCACAAATGGAGACAGTGGACATTGAGAGGAAGAACTTTGGTCATTAACTCTATTTAGGGAATAGCTTGAAAAATAAGTGAATACCGTGATCCTATTCAGAATGGCCAGGATGGCAAAATCAGGGTCCTCCTAAAAAGCAAAATATCGTCCTCAGATGCTGCCATTTTAACACTTTTAGCATAGTTTTAGTTTCCTGAGTACTGAAGCTACAAATAGAAACGTATTAAAAGTTGTTCATCAATAACCGTGAAAGCTGAAACTGTACTTGGGGGCATATTATCAAGGACGGCGTTAAAATTATCGCTGTTTTAGCGGCAGGAAACTGCCGCTAAAGCGGCGATAATGGGCTTGATAATATGCCACAGAGAATTCCAATAGAAGCCCATGTTCACACCAGAACATGGGCTTCTATTGGAATTCTCTGCGGCATATTATCAAGCCCATTATCGCCACTTTTAGCGGCAGTTTCCTGCCGCTAAAGCGGCGATAATTTTGACGCCGTCCTTGATAATATGCCCCGTAGTTTATTTTTTGTTCTGCTCCTTTCACCCTTGACTCGCACTCTGTGAGCCTGCTTTCTTTCAGAACCTTAGTTATTCATTGGAGTTAGGAGTATTAGCTATGCAATTGTTTGTTCCTAGAGGTCACTTAAGATTAGGGATGTGAAAAGATTATATTGCGGCAGTGCAGTGTCACACTGTTCCTGATTGCTGCCACCTATCAGTTCACAATGTTTTCCTATTTTTCCACATCGTGCATAATCTTTCCTCACAAAGTAGTATTATTTTCTTGTGATTGCCTATATTTGCTAATGTTTGCAAGTTGGCACCAAAAATGAATGAGCGTCTCTTTCATGAATTAACTTTAAATTTGTTTTCCTCACAGTTTTGCAACTAGATGGTTTTAACAACCTTTTTATTTTTTCAGTAGCTTAATATGGCTGTAAAAGACCTGTTTAAACATGAAAATACACATGCACAAACCTTTGTCAAATATGAGTAATAACCGTAGTATTCTCAAGAAGTGATTGAAGTTCTTGAGAGAAAAACATTGCAAGCAGAAGCTGACTGCCATTTGGAGTGAAGCCAGTGTGTACCCAAATAATGAGAGGTCATCCGGTTTCTCAGAATGGGGTTCATGTGGTGAACTGAGTGAAGAAGCTAAAGCCAGACAAATAGTGTGCTGTTCAGTGCCACTGAGAAATGACCAAAGGACTGGTGTTGCTACTGCCTGAAATCTGGTGTTTCCTGCAATGAGGTGTCATCCCAGCTGAAACAGGACACCTGCCCATAATCTGGAGGCCACAACTGCCAAAGTGAATGCTCACCAATCAAACCTCCTGTGCTGGTCACCACCTTGGCCCAAGTGAGGAGCGAGACAGCCGCCCACAGTCCAAGACCATTCCATGCCACCAAAGTTGAACAACTTCACGGCCCGTGGCCACATCTCCTGAAGATGATAAAGCCTACCACTGCCTGCAGTCTATTCCCATGATGCCAGATATGATGCTGGGACAGCCGCACCTCTGATCAATAAGTTACATCAGGCCTGGGCTTGCATGACTTTGAGACTGCAGCTTGATTGTACAAGATAATATTGTGGTAACTAAGTTAACTTTTTGACCGTATGAATACTTTGGCTCAAGAGCTAATTGGATTGACCTGCAAACTAATAGCATAGTGCTTGCATAGTGAACTTGCACCTGTGCCTAATCTTTGCCTATGTCCTTATTGAGAGCAGCAGCCTTGAGTGAAAAGGACACTTCAAACAATTAATGCTCTGAGAGCAGCATGAGTTGGTATGAAGGGGCTATTGAATCGTGCCCTTTATGTGCGACCCTACCTAAGATTGTGTTGCATGCCTTTTCTGTTTGCCCCCCTTACGCTTGTCCCCACAACTATTGGTTAGCCCCTAATTGTAGGCGTCTATGTCAGCACAGCCAATCAGGCGCACTTTGTATTCTGAGGTCAGACTGTGGCTTACCACCTGCTATACCTGTTGCTAAGTTTCTTGGGGTCATGTGGATGCTGCGCAGAAAGCTTCTACCCCTTTCTTAACCTCTTGGATATGTCCATTTTATCGTGTTTTGAACTCAGATGTGTTAAAATTTTTACTCACTTTTTTTATAACTCATGTTTTTACCATTTATTTTAGATAGTTTATGTTAGAAATGGAGGTCTCTAGTTGGCAGAGGTAGGTACCTTTGTCCAAGTAGGGACCCTTGCTTCTAGTCAGGGTAAGGGGGATACACACTCTAGATAACCCCAGCTCACCCTCTTGGTAGCTTGGCACGAGCAGACAGGCTTATCCCAAAGGCCATGCTTAAAGTATTTGTACCAACACTCACACTAACACAAAACACCACAAAAGGACACCACACCAGTTTTGAAAAATAAAAAATCTTTATCTAAACTAAACAAGACCAAAACGACAAACATCCAACATACACAGTTAAAAATATGACTTTTAAAAAGGTTTCAAGAACTTGTACCATAGAAAACTATGGATGCGTGACTTTCCACCACAGTACCTGTAGTTGCGTCAAAGTTCACCAATCCAAATAGCCGCAGCGTCGGAAAACAAAGAGATGCAACACTTCTGAGACCCTGAGGAGGTGAAGCGAAAGAGGAAGGGCTGCATTTGATTCTGGTCTGTACGGGGAGTGATGGGTCGATTCTTCGTGCCGGTCTGCAGGTAATGCGTTGAGAAAGCGTATCGCACAGGTACGATGCATGGATCTTCGGGATGCGTCGGCGATCGATGCGTCGGCGTTGCGTGGCGCTGCGTCAGTCCTCTTCAGCCTCGCTCCCTCAATGCATCGATTCTTGCAGCGATGACAGGTGCAGCGACGGTTATCGCAGCGGCGCAGCGTTTCGTCGAAATTCTTCTCGCGCTGTGAAGATGTGTCGGAAAAACAGGCGCAAGAAGAGCTATGCGTCGGTTTCTGTAGTTCTTTGAGTTTCTTCCCTCTTCCAGCTCCTAAACAGCAGCAACAACCTCCAGAGGCCAGAAACTGGCACAGGCACCTCAAGGCAGGTCAGAACTCACAACAGCAAAGTTCAGGGGAGCTGGGGGTGACGTCTTTGTGTCCCTGAGACTTCTGAACAGGAGGCCAGCTCACTTAAGGTCCTTGGAGATCTCCTTCAAGCAGGGGACACAGCACACAGCAAAGTCCTTCTCCATTCCTTGGCAGAAACAGCAACTGCAGGCCAACCCAGGGCCGAGACACACAGCAAGGGCAGTACTTCTCCTCAGTCTCTCCAGCTCAGGGGTTTTAGGTCTAATACTTATACTTCAAAATGCCTTTGTTCTCTTTGTGTAAGGGGCTCCGAGCCCAGTACAAACCAGTTCTAGGGGCGCTCTGCCAGTGCACAACAACATCCTTTGTCAGTGTGTGCCTTGGTTCCAGACACACCACAGGGGGGTGGAGCCAACATTGTGGAAGGCAGGCACAGCCCTATTCAGGTGCTACTCCTCCCACCAATCCAAATGCAGATCAGGCCTATTCCGTCTACTGCTGACTCATCCAGACTCCTGGAGCCACTGCACCTCCCCAGCCCCTGTCACTCCAAAGCCAGACAGTCAATCAACAAATAGGCAGAAGCACACAGCAAGATTGAACAAGAAAATAACCACTTTCTAAAAGTGGTATTTTCAAACACACAATTTAAAAAACATCTTTACTAAAAGACGTGTTATTAAATTCTGAGTTCAGGGGTACTAAACTCAATTTTTCTATCTTATCCCTATGGGAAGATATGCTTGTAAAATGTTACAAAGCATTCCCCATTCTGTCCTATGGGTAAGGTAACCTTTCAATAGAGAAAAACAAAATTGGCAGTATTTCATTATCAAGACATGTTGCACACACCACTACATGTCCTACCTTTCACAAACACTGCACCCTGCCCATGGGGTTAACCCTGGGCCTACTGAAGTTAGTGAGTGGAGCTCTCCTCTGCTTGACCTGAACTTGATAGGCTTATTCAGCGAGAAACCGCTTCATGCTTATAAAAGGTCAAAAAATCTGAAAGAGCTATTGATGGCTACACCATGTCACAAAAATACGAAAGAATTCAAAGGAACAAAGAGATGTTCTAACTTTGTGAATTGCAATAACGTGATCGTGGGTAGGGGTGGGCGGAATTTGCGAAAGCGACTTTCGTAAATTATCGCGCAAATGTTTAAAATCTCCGCAAACACGCAGAAATATCGCGAAGATGCGGAAGTTTTTTTCCCGCCCGTTCGCGGTATTTTCTGCGTGTTTGCGGCTCGCCACCTTACCCATGCGGTTGCTTGCGGGCGCGGCCATCTTGTTTTCACTCTTCTCGTGGTTCATGATCGCGAGAAGAAAGACGTGATCGCGCGACGCATGACGTTACTGCGGGCGCGAACTGTCGCGAGATGGCTACCAACAATCCAACATCTTGTGGGGAACGCGACCGGATCGGGAAAACTTGTCAGCGAACGCGGGGATTCAGGTAAGGCGATCGCGCGCACGTGAGAATGTATTATTTTACAGCGCGAGCAAGAACCAAATTATCGCTAAACTGCGGATTGCGGAAATTTTGACATTTTCGCGCTCTCCGTGGAACGCAAAAATGTCAAATTATCGCAATTTCCGCGAGCGGAACGGAAATTTAGCCCAGGCCTATTCGTTGCCAACATTTTATTACATCCTCACACAGGAGAGTCAATAAAGCTCTACCACAATTCGGACTGCAACTCTTTTAATATCATTTATTGTATTAAGTGCCCCTGCGGATTACTGTATGTGGACAAAACAGAGAGGAAGGTAAAAACCTGCATGTCTGAACACAAAGGTACAATTAGAACTCAGAACACAACTAGTAGTTTGGCTAGACATTGGGCACAAGCACGTCATACAATAGCTCAGTTCAAGTTTCAAGTTATTGAGAAGGTAGAACACTATCCAGGAAGGTACATGACGAGATCTTTGCTTCAAAGAGAAGTATATTGGATTCGGAGATTAGATACACAAGACCCCAGGGGTCTTAATGAAAAAATTGATTTTGGATGTTATTTATGATGTTTTTGTGGTAAAATGGTGATGCTTTATTTGTAATGTAATATTTGTTTTAAATATAAGGTTCTTTTCTGTTTTGTATCTCTATGTGTGTTTTTTTCTATTTCTATATTTGTCTTTGGACTCTTTCTTTCAACTATCTTTTCACTGCTTTTTGTTCATGGTTGATATTTTCTTTTGTGATGTCTATGCACAATGAAGGATTTAGGACTGCGAAGTAGCGTTTATGAGATTGGTTGCTGGAATCAGCGGTTGAATATATCGTTCTCTTTCACAGGTGTTTATTTTTTGGTTCTAGGGTTGAGGTTACTGTAACAGAGTTTAAGTGGACGTATGTTTTTTAAGGAGATCATAGTCCTCTCCAAGATGGCGCTTATAGTTTGGTGGTTAGTCCGTTTTCGATTACTGACACGTTTGAAGAGTTCCAGCGGGTCCTTCTGGGTTTATATAGTATGTTCCCACGGGATCTATAGTTGACCAGTAATGCGTACACAAGTGTGAGCCGCGAGTTCTACCATCGTTTTATCATCACGGTGAGTTTTAAATCTATGGGCAGGCAGAGTGGAGTTGTTCCTGCAGGGCACGATGGAGTTAGGGAAGCTTTGTATGTCATTATAGATTGGAGTAGCAGTAGGGAGATTTTGACAAGCCGGCGGAGTCCCGTTATTAAACTAACAATGAGCTTATAAGGTAGGCACGTTGGATGTTGCTTGAGTTATTGTGATTTATTGATATAGGCCCGAACAATATGTTCATTAGTGCAATTTGTGTTCTTTTACAGTTGAGTATCACTAAGCACTGAATGGGTAAGTATGTTGTCTGAAGCTGGGGATTGTTTTCAACACGCGATTGGTTTGAGTTGATTTTTTGTTAACATAACATATAGCGAGATCACATGTATCACACTTTGGTGTCTGTTTAATTTGTTCATCTTGCACATTGTTTTATTTCCGTTTCCTTCCATTTTGTCTTTTAATTTAAAAAAGGGAAGAATGTTTTTGCTGTCCAACTGGTGGTTTTGCATTACCATGAACTGCAAATTGGGTGTTTATTTTAATGGACTTTGCATGTATTCGATTGGACATGTGCAAACTTCAAAGCTGTTGATATTGTTCAAATTCCTTGTGCACCAAATCTGTGGCAAATAAGATTTTTTTGTGTTTTGAAAATTGAAGCCCCCGAAGAAGGGCCCCAGGCCTGAAATGCATTGGGCAAGACCAACATCTTGGAAATATTTTGGAGACACCTATGTTACGCAATTTTGTTGAATCTGATTAATGTATTATTAAAAAGAACATATGTGAATTTGCTTAGGTTAGGATTTTTTGATTAATGTTTTGTTAAACGTGTTTGAAAATAGAGAATGTCTAATATCTGTAATTAATCTGGTATACATTTAAAAGGGTTTGGAATATTTTACAAGTGCAGTAGCACACAGCAACAGTGCACAGTGGTTAAGGACAGTTTGTCCTGATTTCTGTTGGTTACCCCTGGGCCTGCCATAGGGGTGTCCTATGCGTAAGAAAAGGGAATGGTAAGGCCTGGCAAGTGGATGCACTTGCCAAGTCGACATGGCAGTTAGCAAACTGCACACAGGCACTGTGGTGGCAGACCTGAGACCTCTTTTCAGGGCTACTCATGGAAGTGCCACAATCAGTGCTGCAAGCCCACTAGTAGCATTTGATTTACCTGCCCTGGCACACTTAGTGCACTTTACTAGGGACCTATTGGTAAAACAAATATGCCAATCATGGAGAACCAATCAAAATATCAATTTACACATGGAGCACTTGCACTTTGACACTGATCAGTAGTGGCAAAGTGCCAAAGCATCTAAGCCAGCAAAAACGAAATCCAGCACAGCATCCAAAACACAGGAGGTAGAGGCAAAAAGTCAGGGAAAACCACGTCAAGGATGCCAGGTCTAACAGTTTATGACAAAATGCACTGCCCTGTAATGTTGGTCATCCTTTTATATTTTCTTATACATTTGTGGAATGTATTTGCACTTTTATGGCCCTTGTTGCCAAAATAAATTATTCTGAAATGTGAATAGTGAGAGCAGCACTGTCATTGTGAAAGTATTTTGTATGTTGTAATTCTGTATTACAAAAATAGTCCCCTTTAGGTAACTACACTTTCATCACATTCATACCCGAAATAGGAACCTTTTATCACCAAAACATAAACAACGTCAATCTCACAGATACCAGGAAATCAATATGGGTCAATAGGACAGTACAAATGAATTTTTCATATGATTATTTTCACAGTTAATATTAAAAAGAGGCAATAAAAAATCATACATATCAATACATTGTCCAAAAATAGCAAAATCAAAAAGTAAATAATACACAGTATTAACCTCTTCAGCGCTGCGTGGATTCCCGCGCAGTGCTGAAAGATCTGAGCGCGGGCGGGGCCATGACGGAACGGTTCCGTCATAAGCACAGCCCAACCGGCGTGCATGACGGAACCGTTCCGTCATCGGCATCGAAGAGGTTAAAACAACAAAACGATTTGGGAGAGCAAGCAAGAAAGTTATTCCTAGTCTTGAAAGCACCACACCAGTCTGACACAAATCAATTGTTAAGTATTGAGATAAATTATTCTCTTATCATTTGTCTCATATAACAGTTGTCCCCAAAGATCTAGGGAGGGCTTTCTCATCAGAGCATCAACGCGTTTTGGTGGGTATTATTATTCGACCACCAACTTCTTCAGGAAAAGAGGTAATAACTCCCAAAATTCGAATCCTATTCTGCTCTTAAAGGCTTCCAAAGAAAAGTCTAATCCACGATAAAACATTTTTTGATTCAAGGTGGGGAAGATTCCTATGTGTCCCTGTCCCACGAGTATCACGGGAAACTTCAACTACCTTGCTGATAAAATCCCAGTAATACTGGAAGACATTAAAGTGAATCCAGTCCCTTCAAGGCTCAAGAGAAAGGCGAGAGGCAGTCCTGAATAGTATCCTTCCTCTCTATTTATTCCTTCTAGATCGAAAGTCGCTTAGTAAATTAAGCAGCGATCCTGCATCAGTATCTGTATGCAGTGATACGAACACCGGGAGTTCGCCACCGTGACTCAGGTCTATTTGGCACCCTACTCCTTTGTTGTTATAGGGTCCCTCTCTCTTTTTTCTTGAGTAATACTGTATTAACCATCCTTTAACGTTTTTACTAAATTCATGGGAGCTAAATATCCTGCAAATTAAGATAGCACTGTCAATTTTGCAAAATAATTCATATTTTTATGTAAACTATGAGCTTTGAAACCCTAGCAAACATACAGTAAGACTTAAGCATGTAATTGATCCACTAGGACTAGATTCGGCACAAAGAAATACATGACTGTGGCTTATTTAGGAGGTCATCATGAACCATGTAGATTGGATAATATAATTTCCACTAGTGCCAGATTATGGTCAATTGTGGTTTTGAAAATAGTATGATATATGATTATGGTAAGAAAGAACATAGTCGAATGAACAATAATAACAGATGACACAGCCTTCCAACACAACTATATAGTTGTATTGTTTTCAATATGTGTGTCTATGGCACGTGAAACGTTTGCTGATTGGCTTCATTAGCATTTCAAACTCAACAGGTTGACCCAAGACAGGACTCTTGCATGAGCGTTGGTTTTAAATGTCTATACTACAGCAACTTGTAAACATCTGAGACAGCCCCTGACAAATAATTCCCCAGTAGGCTGAGTGTTAGTATAGTTTGTATTATTTGGTGCATAGAAGTAGTGAGAGAAATAAATTCTGAGGAGAATTTGAAGGGCACTTAAGAAGTGGGTTTTTGCTAACAAATTTGGCATTGTTTGGTGACTCTGTAAGACATTTATTAGATGTTCAACAGGTTTAGCTTGCTGTTAGTTATGTCAGGTTTTGAGAAGACCTGTCAAGGTTGGATGCTAAGATACATGACGGGCAAGATGTTGTATTCAGTAATAACTTTGGCGCTGTTCTATGAATCTCAATGAAGTTTGGCAGCTAACAAATTAATCTCAGCATGAGGCCAGGCAAGCCCTGTGACCAAACCTTGGTGCTCACAGTGCCAAGGGGGTGGACACTGGGCATAACCTAAGGCTGTGCTGCTTCATTGTCTTATAAAAGAATTAGATTTTCCTGTACTGTGCATTAAAACTGAAAATAGTTTCTAAACCTGCACTAACTACACGTGCCTGCTGGAACATATCCATACTCTTTTAAAATTACATCTGGTGGTTATCATTTTTTTTTATGACATATTCTATTTAAATCACATGGCTGTCAAATTTATACGCCATGTTTATTTATTTTTTTAGTAGCAAATACCGGTAATAAAAATAAAAATGTGACCATCTTACTAGCTTTCTAGGTAAGACATATATGCTTTGCTGTTGAGTCTTGGTGGAGTTTATTAGTGTAACAAAACAAGTGTGAACATCAATTGATCCAGACAGGACTTAGAAAACTTCTGTATGTTGGTTTCCACCAGTAGTGACTATTTGCCCACATTTCAATCGGCAAATGGGTATACTTTGATGGGTAAGCACCCAGTATGTCAAACAAATATTATTCAGTCAGTGTTATGTAACAGCATCGCACGTGGGAGGTTACTTCCAGTGGTTACAAGTATGCCCTCTACTGGCCGAGAAAGGAATGAGAACCCAGAAGCATACCTTTACGTGGAATGCAGGCACAGGTCTGACAATCTTCACAGGTCTAATGTCATGCCTGAATGTGTGCATCTCTTCTGCATTGTGTATTTGATTCCAAGATTGTGTCAGTTCTAACAAACAATTGAATGCAAAAGCAGTGCGACAATTCTAAAATGCATAGACCACGTATGCTTCTGCTTTCACAATTCCAACACCACCTCATACTAAAAATGTCCTTTAAAACATGGTAAATGATATACAGTAGATATGAAGTAATGTGTTTTGCTGCATCGATTTGGACTGTAAAGTTGATGAAGTCGTTCTCTATTACATAACATTCTATCCCATATGACGTTTTGAGCTGCACGTCAAGCTGTTCACTCCATTTCTGTTTGATGGGCGAGATCCGGTTTCCGCGTGCTCCAGCATGCGAATGTTCTGACTAACCATTCGTGACACCCTGTGCTCACCAGCTATGCTTCCCAGAACGGCTCATTCATATTCCCCATCCAAATCCATCAGGGGTATTTTTGAAAAGCCATCTGCTTGCATTCTCGCAAGAACTGCTCCTCGCCTGCGCATGAGCGCGTCTGTGCCCCAGGCCTGTGCATGGCAGACCTACGGAGCGCTCCATGTGCCGCTGATTGGCACTGCCCCCCCAGGATGGCTTTCGTGCCATGGTCCATCCGTGCTGTACCTGTTGTGTGTGTGAGAGTGAAGGATGGCCGACTGCATTCTGCTTTGTCGGAGGTGTGCCTGAAGGCGAGATAGTCTCTGCTGAAGGCTGTGAGGAAACTGCTCTGCAAGCAGAAGGGTTGTTTCCGCATTGCTGTGCATGCTGCAGTCATTCACTGAACGTAGCAGATGCTGAGCAGCACAGGGGGCTGCTTGTGGGGATGTGGGGATGTTAGTGTGTGTGTGCTTGTGTGCAGGGCTTAAAGTGGGCGGTTTCCTGCCGGGTCCCTATCTGGCTCTCCATTTTTGCCCTCACCCTTAAGGTGAAAAATGTAATAATCTTAACTCTGCAGCACCGCTCTTCATTGCCTTTGAGGTAACTTCAAAGAGACTCGTTCTGGTTGTTGCGCTGCCTCATCATTTCAGAATAGAAGCATTTTCAATACTATACACAACGAAGCAGTAGTTGTTGGTAATTTATCTTATGCATCTAACAATCATTTGCAAAGCCAATAGTCCTGGCTTGTTGTATGTGTAAAGTTACTTGTATCATATATCTGGATGCAATGATAGAAACACCAAAATACTAGTTGCGTGGCCCACTTTGCTAAGGACAGATTTTAAGCTTCAATGCTTTTATGCAAAGCCCTTACTTGCATCAGCCACACCCTTTTGAGAGACCCCCAGTATTTTGTATCCCACTTAAAGCCCTGCTTTTGTGAATGTATGCTCTCGTGTACGGCTCGTCCTCATATTTGGTAAACACTGACAAAGTCAGGCAGGCAACATTCTAGTGAGAGCCATAGCGCTTTGAGGACTGGTCCCAGTAGCTGGTAAACGTACTGAAACATTCAATTTGTCCACTGTATATCTCAGGCAAGTATCAAGGCGTGCGTGTAGTTAGAACAGTAAATATGCACCGGACATATGTCTGTTTATTGATGGGGGAGATTTTGCTACTGACGTGATGTACCTGCTGTGTTGAGGGAAGAGATCTGGCTTCTGTTGTGTGTGAGAGGGAACCTTGCAATGCTTCTGCATGCTCACAGAGGCATTTTAGGGCCTGGGCAGAGTGGGCTCTGGCCCAGAGCCCCAGTCTTTTAGATGCCCCCTACCAGAATGTTCTCAGCTGTTCCCCTGAACTATGGGGCAGATTTATAAACGACTTGCGCCACTTTTACGCTGCAGTTGCGTCACTTTTGTGACGCAGCGGCGGCGTAAACCCTGCGCCATGTTGCGCCCCATTTACAACGTGACGCATCTAGGGAGATGCGTCACGTTGTAAAGCTTGCTCCACATGTGGGCGTACCTGCACAGGGGGGGCGTTCCGGCGCAGGAACGCCTCCGAAAAGTGGCTGAGTGAAATCTACAAGATTTCACTCAGTCACTTTTCCAGCCATGCTGCGTCAAAACCCTGCGCCTGCTTGAAGCAGGCGTAAGGATTGACGCAGCATTGTAACGATAGGGCACCCTCGAGCCTTGCTGGAGCTGCGTCGCGCTTGCGACACAACTCCAGCAATGCGCCAACCTTCCGCCATCAGATGCGTCACGCATCTGTTTATCCTTGCGCCACAATGCGCTGCATTGTAAATGCGACACATCTATTGTGGCGCAAGGGTCAATTTTCGTGACGCATCTTCCCTGGCGCATCCATGCTGATTTGCAGGGATGCGCCAGGGAACATAAATCTGCCCCTGTTGGACTTGGCCCTTCTGGCAGGTTCACCCCTGGACTTTTTGCTTTTATTGGTGACCTGGTGGTAGTGATTTTTGGTTTCTGCGCACTTTCCCTGTGTCCCAGAGTAAAGTGCGTGCGCCCTCTGAGTGCATGTGGTGAGATAGGCCTGCCCTCCCATAGGAATGCATGGGGAATGTATGTGTCCTTGGTAGTTCCTGATGCGTGGGGTGTGCAGGCTCGAGTTTGGTATGTGCGGACTCGTGTGATCGAATGCTTCGCAGTGATGTATAATGTGTGATTATGTCATGTACGGAAGTGCCACTTCTAGGAATGGGCATATTAATGTAAAATGTGCAGTGACTGCCTGTCGCGTGATTGGCTGGCTGAGGTCATGTGACGGGCTAGGGAATCCCCAGAGTCAGGAGGAGTCACCCAGTGGTGAATAGGGAGATCAGCAGCTAGATGGGTGGGAGGAGTACACCTGGGTTCTGAATAGGGCTGGGTTTTCCCCGCACAATGCTGGCTCTGCCCCCTGTGGTGCGACTAATGACCCTGGCCTGCACTCTGAATAGGGAGAGGGGCTGAGCAAAACAAAGTGCTCAGGAACCAGTTGTAACTGGTTCGCCCCTTCCCTGCACCTTGAGACAAAGGAAAGCTATGTATAAAAATGGGGCTGTGTCCCCACAGAATCTGTTCTCCTCCAGGATCCTACCTGAGGGGGGCTGCTGCTGCTGCTGGACCAGAGGACCGCCACTTGGACTACCTCCCTGCCTGGAGGCCCAGTGAGCTGGCTCTGGGTCCAGCCTTGCCCCCCCCACCCCTGCCTGGCTGTATGCAGGGGAGAACTTTGCCGGACTTGGTTTTTATCCTCCTCTAAGCGCTGGGAGCGCTTTATTTGTATCCCTAAGCGCCTGGAAGCGCTTTTACTGGACTTATAGCGCTAGGAGCGCTTTATTTGGGCCCCCACCATCAAGAAGCGCTTTCCCTGAAAAGTGCCTCCATTAGAGCCCGTAGCACGATGCTACGATAATCCAGGAGGGAACCCCGACGTAGGGATTCCCTCGCTTTTGCCTGATTTAGAGCGGGTGCCCACCCCGCATTGTGGCGCTCAGTGGCGGGTGCCTACCCCGCTTATTTATACTTTAATCCGAAGGCGGGAGCCCACCCCGCGCTTCGGAGAAAGCCGAAGAAAAATCACCGCTGCAGCCCGGTCCGGGCGATCCAGAGAGTCAGGCGGGCCGGGGGCGGGCCGCCGGGACAACCGGAACAGGAGGTAGGAGGGCGGGAGCCTACCCCGCCTCCCTCCGAAGACTGGTGGTTTGATTCGAAGCCCCGGAGCAGGCAGGTGCCTACCCTGCGCCCCGGGGCCCTCAGGAGAAGCGCCGTGTCCCCCACCCAGGCGGGAGCCCACCTCGCACTGGGACATGTGGCCTTCGTGTTCGGGGCCCGTAGGCTCCGCATTACCGTCCAAGCCCCACAGTCCAGAGAAGTCGGAGCGCTGTGTTCTCCGCTCCAGTCATCGGCCCAGCGGAAATAGACCCACCGGCGGGAGCCTTCCCCGCCGCGAAGAGTCCGGTGAGGGGGGGGGGCTCCTGCCTGCCCGGTGAACGGGGGGTGCGCTCCAACCCCGGGGGCATTGTCGCATTGCTGGTTTCAGAGCCGGTTGAGGCTCCAACGTTACGGGGGCATTTTTTTGATTGAGAGCCCACGAGGCTCCAACACATGCGGGGGCATTAATTCTTGAGCGCCGAGGTCGCTCCAACAACGGGGTTGATTTGAGTGGCGAGGGCCCCAGAGAGGGGGCACCCACCTATCCCTGCCAGTGCTCGAGCGGCCCCGCCTGCCAGAGGGCCGCTCCAACGACGGGGCAGATATTTGTTCAGAGCCACGAAGGCTCTAGGGGACATTTCTTGTGGGTAGAGCCCAGAGAGGCCCCACGTGACGGCGATACTTGTGTTAAACGGCACAGTGGTGCCCTCGCACATTTTTCCAGCTGCCCAGCACTTAGTGGGCAGCTGCAACGTGTAGGTTGTGCCTTGTGCGCCCTGGTTTGCGCAGCCTGCGCAGGCGCGCCCTGACTCTGCTGGACTCAGGGTGTCCTAGCCCGACAATGCCAGTTGGCCTAGGGACTGCCACAGGTGGTGGCTAATGTGAGTTTTGCGCTATTGTTCCTAAACCTGCACCCCTGAATGTGTTTTTATGCGTCATGTGCCTTGTGTTTACACCTCTGAATGTGTTTTTATGCGTCATGTGTAATGTGCTTTTACCCCTACAGGTATTGTGATACTTAGGTGGTTGTTTTCTCCTAGTACAGGTGGTGCTAGTGAGGTCCTGGTTCCCTGCGCGATATTTTCCTAAGGTGGTTAGGGTTGCGTAGGTGGTACTTACCTGTTACCAGTAGTTACTGGTTGTGTGCTACATGAGTTATTTTGTGCTACAGTAATTTTCTATCGTATGTTCTAAGTGCTAAGTTCTAAAAGTGCTAATTCCTGACAGTGGTCCATGTGGCCCTGTCCCCTGTACATATTTTATTTATTTTATGTGGTTTATAGAGCGCACAGCTACCCCCGAAGAGGTGTCCCGGCGCTAAAAACCTGAGCCTCCAAGGGAGAAGAGGGAGCATAGAGCAAGGAGAAACAGTAGGGTGACTCAGAGTTCGGAGAAGAGCCAGGTTTTGAGTTTGGCTCGGAAGATGGGTTCGGAGGGACAGAATCTCAACTCGATTGGTAAAGAGTTCCACAGTTTAGCAGCAATGACACTGAACCCTCTGCCACCCATTCTAGATAATCTAAAACGGGGCGAGATCAGGAGGCGGAGGTCATTGGATCTCAAGGATCTGGTGAAGCGGGATATCGAGACACGTTTTTTCAGGTAGTTGGGTCCGCGGTCGTTGACGGCTCGATAGGTGAGGGTAAGGACCTTGAACTGGATGCGTCTAGCCACTGGGAGCCAGTGGAGTTCCTTACGATACGCAGAAACAGATTGGCGGTAGGGGATATTACCAATCAGTCTGGCCGCAGCATTCTGGACAATCTGCAGCCGGCCTACCAGATACTGAGGGGCACCAGCATAGAGGCTGTTAGCATAGTCCAGGTGGGACGTGATGAGGGCTTGGGTAACTGTACGGCGGGAATCCAGGGGGAGATAGGGAAGAATTTTTCTGATCATGCGCAACTTCATGAAACAGGCAGAGGTCACTTTATTAACCTGAGTTTTGCATGAAAGGGAGTCATCAAACTGGAAACCCAGATTCCGAGCCGAGTGAACGGGAGAGGGGGCGGGATCAAGCGCCGTGGGCCACCACCAAGAAGAGGGGATGGAAGCTTTCTGATTGAAAAACAGAACCTCCGTTTTGTCTGCATTCAGTCTGAGGTGGTTAGCGGTCATCCAGACACTGATGTTGTTGAGGCACTGGCGGAAGTTGGCGAATGCGGAGTCCGAGTGGTCCCTGAAAGAAAACACCAGCTGAGTGTCGTCAGCATAAGAGACCACCCTGACTCCGTAGGACTCCACAACGTCGGCCAGTGGGGCAAGATAGACGTTGAAGAACAGGGGGCTGAGGGCGGAACCTTGTGGCACCCCGCATGACAGGGGTTTTTTCTCTGACTTGAAGGGCCGCAGCAAAACCCTCTGACTTCTTGTCGAGAGGAAGGACTCGATCCAGCTGAAGGCAGTGCCGCCAATGCCTATCTGTTTAAGTCGGTCAAGGAGGATGGGGTGGGAGACCGTATCGAAAGCTGCGGACAGGTCGAGGAGGACCAGCATGGCCTCCTCGCCCCTGTCCACGCATTCCCGAATGGTTTCGGATACTTCCAACAATGCCGTCTCAGTGCTGAATCCAGCTCTGAATCCGGATTGTGATTCGTGCAGTAGAGAGTGGTTTTCCAAATATTCCGTGAGTTGCAGCTGCACGGCTTTTTCCAGGACTTTGGCGGGTTTAGGGAGAAGGGAGATGGGGCGATAGTTAGCAAAAACAGTGGGATCTGCATCCGCTTTTTTTAGTATGGGAATCACCAAGGCCTCCTTCCAGGTGGTAGGGAAGAAGCCATGGTGGAGGGAGGCATTCCAGATGGAAAGGAAGGAGCAGGCCAGCGAAGGCGCCAGTTCTCCCATGAGTTTCGCAGGGACAGGATCGGAGGGGGCGCCGGATTTGCAATGGGTGAGTAACCTAATAGCATCATCCCGGTTGAGTTTATTAAAAGAGAGAAAGGGGGACTAGTGGGGGAAGGCAGGGGGGTTGGCCCTATGGGAAAGGAGACACAAAGTTTATTTATCTTTTCGAGGAAGTAGTCTGAAAGTCCCTCGCATAGAGCCTGACTCGCGGTGTTCTGAGGAGCCCTGGCCGGAGGATTAATAAAGTCTTTAACAATGTTAAAAAGGGTTTTAGATGAGTTTTTGGCCTTGGTAATTTGAGAGGAAAAGTGATCTTTCATAGCGATTTTTTTTAGTTTGAGGAATTTTTTCAGGGCAGATCTGTATAAAAGTTTGGCTTCAGGGTCGTAGTTTAGTCTCCACTTGCGTTCGAGAGCTTTACATCTGCTTTTCTCCTCACGGAGGGGGGTAGAAAACCAGGGAGCGGAGGGTCGCGATCTGGCGGAGGTGATGATTTTCTGAGGAGCAATGGAGTCAATCGCATTGACGACAGCAGCATTCAGCCTAGAGACATTTTCATCTATATCAGAGGAGAGGTACTCCGTCTGAAAGTGGAACACCGGGTCCAAGGTGGCACATGTAACCTTGTGCCACTTTCTTCCCAACTCCTTCCTAGGGGCCAGGGGGGCAGTTTTTCGTCCGAGAGCAAGAGAGAAGGGGATGAGGTAATGGTCAGTCCAGGTGAGAGGGAGGGGTGGGAGGACAGTAATATTCGAGAAATTGGCGAATATGAGGTCCAAGGTGTGACCAGCCACATGAGTGGGACCTACGACTAATTGTTTGAGATTTAGGCTTTCCATAGTTTCCAACAGATTGTTTGCCTTCACGCAGAGAGGGTTGTCTACGTGGAGGTTAAAATCACCTAGGACTAAGAAATATTGGTGTTTGAGGGATAAATCAGCCAATTGGTGGAAGAGGGCAGTGAGAGAAGGGGAGGTGGCGGTGGGGGGGTTGTAAACTAATGTGCCAGCCAGGATAACTGCCGCGGAGTCCGATATAGAGAAGTACATGGCTTCAATTATACCAATATTAGTAAGTTTGGTAAAGGTCAACTGGAGATAGGATTTGAGGATGGCGGCTAGACCGCCTCCAGATTTACCACCAGCCCGGTTCAAGCATTTTATATCATATCCTGGGGGAATGGCCAGATAGAGATCCGGAGAGGAGGAGTGAGTGATCCAGGACTCGGTGAGGAATAAAATATCCCATTCGTCTGAGGAGATAGACATCCAGATGTCATTGGCATGACGGGGGAGAGAGCGGCAATTAATCAAGCCAGCTTTCAGGGTCCGAAGATTAGAGGAGGGTGGCTGTGATGGGGGACGAGGAGGGAGACAAGGTTGGTAGGGCGGGAGAGTGAAGTTGCATTGCGGGCAAAGGAAATGAGCAGACTCAAGGTGGTTTGGGATGCAGCGAGTGATAGTCGAGCAAGGGCGGGGGTTTAGTAGGTGTAGTTGGGTGTTGGTCCAACACGTACGGACAGAGTCAGTGGAAAAAGCAGGGGGTCTGGCCCTGGGCCCGGTCCAGGCCCGGACGGGCCCAGACGGGCTTGCCTTTGGCGCGCCTTCGGCGCGCTGACGGGGGGCCCGCTTCGCCCGTCCGCTGCGCTTCCTAGCGAGACACATAATTTATGTCTGTGGAAATGGGCGTCATGGGGGTGTGGCCAGCTGAGGTGGGAGTGTCCGCCGTGGCGCCTCGCCCTCAGTGATGGCGAAATGGATGGTTCGTTGCAGCGCTAGATCCGCTGTTTAAGTGCAAGGGGTGAGTGATTAAAAAGAGCAAAGTATCACACAGCAAAGTTTTTAAAAAGACAGGTTCACTCCCGGCTTCCGCCTCAGGAGACTCACGATTTAAAGTGACGCGCTTTCCAGCTGCGCGCACTTATAAGGACGAGTAAGGGGGCGTGGCCAGCTGAGGTGGGCGTGTCCGCCGTGGCGCCTCGCCCTCAGTGATGGCGAAATGGATGGTTCGTTGCAGCGCTAGATCCGCTGTTTAAGTGCAAGGGGTGAGTGATTAAAAAGAGCAAAGTATCACACAGCAAAGTTTTTAAAAAGACAGGTTCACTCCCGGCTTCCGCCTCAGGAGACTCACGATTTAAAGTGACGCGCTTTCCAGCTGCGCGCACTTATAAGGACGAGTAAGGGGGCGTGGCCAGCTGAGGTGGGCGTGTCCGCCGTGGCGCCTCGCCCTCAGTGATGGCGAAATGGATGGTTCGTTGCAGCGCTAGATCCGCTGTTTAAGTGCAAGGGGTGAGTGATTAAAAAGAGCAAAGTATCACACAGCAAAGTTTTTAAAAAGACAGGTTCACTCCCGGCTTCCGCCTCAGGAGACTCACGATTTAAAGTGACGCGCTTTCCATATAATCCCTTGTAAATTCTGCCCGTGCCTGTTGGCACATTGTAAAGTGTGTTTTTATCTAATGTGTTTGGTATAATACAAAGGCTATTTTTATATAATACCTTGTGTGGAGTTTCCTTTGTGGTGGGCCTTGGGTGTTGTTGCTGGGTGCGCGCGCAAACGCTTTACACATTGCCTCCGAGATAAGCCTGACTGCTCGTGCCAAGCTACCGATGGGGTGAGCAGGGGTTATTTTTGGCGTGTAACTCCCCAGCCCTGACTAGAGTGGTGGTTTCTGCCTGGCTTTGGCGCAAGCCCTAGCCAACCAGAAATCCCATTTCTAACAGCCCCTTTCTCTCTTATTCTTACAGTCTTAACATGGATAGCTGCTAGAACTTAAATACACATTTATTGTAACTTTAGTAAGGGGGAGGCAGGCTGATGTGGGAGTTTATTACACATTTCTTGCAGATTAATGTTTTTAGCCCCATGTAGTATCCTTAACATTTTTATATAGAGCTAAACAATGTCACACTCATGAATGATGGGAGGGGACCAAAGAGACTATTTGTAATAATATCACTAAGCTGTGGTTGTGCCACAATATTGACATCTCAACTAGTACAGTTTTGCCAGTTGGTACATGTATTGTGGACTTTTTGGCTCATATTTACTAACCCTTTGGGCTGGGTTTGCATTACTTTTGTACCTCAAACCCTGTCCAAAGCACTGTGACAGTACTTGCTTGCAATGCAAATCAGATTTGCATTGAAACGTTGGAGCCATAGTAACGCAAAGTAGTACTATGCACTACTTTATGCTACTTTGTGTCAAGGAGATGTATCAGGGGTGGTACATGGGCATTCCCATGTGGCCACCCATTGGTTTTGACCCACATCATTATCTACTAACAATTTTAGACAGTGATTTGCACCAAAATCATCCACTTCCTCAGGGCAGGCAGGAGTAATATAGTAGAAATGTTTTATTTCTCCATACTTTCCAAACTTTGCATATGTGCTGCATTTTACAGCACACATATAAAGTGGGAAACACATTAAAGCATAGTTTTTGTACTGGGAGGGTTCCCTTCCAGTAAAAAAACCTATGCTTGACAGAACACCCACATCCTTGCTCTATGGTGCAAGGGTGTGATATGGTGAATGGCAGCCTAAAGAGTCAGCGCTGAGCAATAGAACAACACCACATCTTAGTAGATATAGTGCTATTTTTCACTTTTTCTTTGAGGCAATGCAGCACTGCAACTTTAGTTGGTTGTGAGTGAGCAGAAAATGCATAATAAATTACAAATTCTTCTGAAAAGAGGCAGCCAAAATACATTTGGCCCATTGTCCTCAAAATTCTTAAGAAGTCCCTGCATGTACAACATCTGCTTTATGTGTCAGAGAAAAAGGTTCACTCCTGGTGCCTATGGTGTAACTCTTATGTGTTGGAGTGAAGATTTCCCTACTATTGCTCACGTGTTCCTGTTCTTCATTTGGGGAAGACTTCATTGTGTCTCACTTCCACATCCAGTTTTGCTATGGCCTACTGTTCTTTGTTTGAGTGAAGCTTGTACTGCTGCTGCCTGTGCTCTGTCTAATCTACGGATGGAAAGTTAAAAGCTTGCACTGCGATTGCCCATGCTGTACCCATCCTGTGCATGTTGTAAAACGTACACTGCTGTTTTTCATGCTGATACTTGGCTCGGAAGCTTCCTGGGGCCTGGAGTGATTAGCACATCAAGCTAGGTTTTTTTCGTTACATTTATTGACTTGTTGTCCTGTTTATTCAATTGTAAAATCAGGACCACATGTCTTAGAATGCAAAGCAAAACTTGGCATGTAGAAGCTAAGTGCACAAGGGCCTGGGATACTTATGAGCTCCCCAGGACAGATGTGTGTGTATGAGTGAGGAGGAAGTGTGAACCACTGTTGCCTACGCTGTATCTGTCCTTTATGGTTTCATTTCTGTCTCCTGATATGTGTCTGTTTGGAACGGGTAGCTCATACTTTAGCTGGTAAATGTTTGCATTGCTATTCTGTGAGAAGTACATCATAAGTTGAAGTGGATGGTAGAACACTACAAGTAATAATGGCACCTTCTTGGTAGGTCCAGTAAAGGTTTCAGTAATTCAAACCTGAGCTTAGTGCCTGTTATAGCACACAGCAGACATGCTTTTCTTAAGAAATTATGTAAAGCATTAAGAAGGACCAAAACATGTAAAAAGTCAAAAACACAACACAATAAAAATCCCATTTCAATTTATAAAAATAGAGAATGTGAAAATGGACAAAATGACCCCACAATGAACAAACTCCAATGAGGTGAACTGTAGATATGCATTTTTTAAAGTTCTAATAAAAAATAGTACCAAAATGTGTTAAGAACCATCCACAGTCATCTAGTTGTGCATGACCGGTACATAAGTGCATGTTAAGGTTGAACGAGAGGGGGCGGAGATCAGATACAAAGACCAGGGTTGTTCCACTCAGAAGTTTTATCTTCCGACTTAGCATCTGCAATGAAAGTCAAAATTTGTCAGTGTGGCGAGTCAGCAGGGTGTGGCCGAAATAGTCCATGAGGTTGGATAGTGGTCAGATGAAGTCCTGGTGAAACCATTGACTTTGGGAAGGAAAGCTCCAAATGGGAGAAATTCAAAATTTGGCCCCAAGGAAGGTCTCTCATTGGCTGGATACTATTGGTGCCTTTGTCCAGTGAAGATTTCTACTTTCCGGCTTAGTAACTTTTTTGGACTTGGATTCCTCCTCCAGCTGGACAACTCTGAAATCTGTAGCCAAGCAGCGCTCCATAAGGCCAGATACTTTCTATGTGACATCCCACTAAAACCAATATGCTGCTGTCGAAAACCAGAGAGCGGTAATAACCTAAATCTTTGGCCCAATGGCAATTCACCTTAATCGGAATGACTATGGCAGTTAGTCTCCAGGCTAAAAGTTATGAAAACATTTCCCAGGTTTTAGGCATAGGGAGGAGGAGTATACGCTGACACCAGTCAAGAGTTTCAAGGCCTCAGGATCCACACATAGGGGTCAGGGCTCACTCCAAAGGAGCAACCTGCAGGGGTCATTGGCAGGTCCAGTTGAACTGGTCAGCTGACATCTTCCAGGTAAGTGAGTTTCTTGCAACTTTTGTGTTTCTGCAGCTAAATGACCCTGGGAGACCACTTCTTAGTCCTGGGTACAAGTGAGAGCAGGTCCAGCCTTTAGGGTTTTTCTCATAGGTCACAGCAGCAGATACAGTCCTTCATCTGTCTGTCACAGGTCTAGTAGATTTATTGAGAGGGTGCCCAGCAGTTAATATTTATGCCTGGTACTAAGCTGATGATGGGGGTGACTCCTAGTCCCTCTCTGACCAATAGGGAAAAGTTCTCTGGGGAAGCCCTTTCCACGTTTGCAGCAGTTCCTGTGTTCTCTACTGCAAACAACCCAACAGTGTCCCTCTCTACCTAAATGCAAAGTGGCAGAACATTTCCTCTCTTCTACAGAGCTCCTATAACTACACCAGTGGTAAGGTCAGGGAAATGTGCAAGCCCTCCCCTTTGGCCATTCAAAACTGGCTCTGAAGGCAGCTTTTCTCCCATTGGGATTGGCACCTGGCTGGTTAGGAGGACATTAAAGAGGATAGGCCCAGGTGTGAGTTACATCTGTCTGTGACAGGGAAGGCCCCTTTGAAGATAATTAAGTTCCTGGGCAATACTCAGATGGTCATCCTGTCACAGGAACAGGACACCTTCCCTCACCCAAGCCCTTTGTCTCAGTTCTGGAAGCCAATTCACATCGCACCAAGGTGCTATCTGGAAGCACATGCAAATGGGTTTCTAGAAGCTTTAGGCAGACAAAAGGCGATTTTTAAATGTGCCTTTTGTAAAATATGTGTTACAAGTTCAACTTTACAGGTGAACTGGATTAACAATAAATAGTAGTTTAAAAAGTTCAAGAAATAACTTTTTATATGGCAGTGAGGTGGAGATAGTGTTACTTACATTTAATATTAACTCCCAATGCTTTCCCAGGAGAGAGCTAATTCTGCTAGAATCAAAGTAGATTTGGGAGCCTTGTCCCTGTAAGTACATGTTTTAAATTAACATTTAAATGTCCAATTTTTAAATACCTTTTGCTCTGCCTTATTGGACATTAAGGCCAACTTAGGGATGACTTATTAATATTTAAAAGGGGGTGCAGCTCTGTTACAAGGGGTTATTTTGCCTGGTTGAATTCACGATTTTAAACAAGCACAACAAGGTTACTGTCGGAAGGCCTAAAGTCATATTGTGCATTTTCACTTTAGTGGTGTCACAGTATTGTTCGTGACAATTACTTTACAGGCTCTGGGTACATTTTGTATCATCTTCTTAGGACTTATTAGTAAGTTCAATGTGTCAATTAGTGGTATAGCCAATTTCAACATGGTTTAGAGGCCAGAGCATATGCAGCGGGCCGGGTTAGCAGAAGCCCAGAGTCAAAGCAGTATTAGTAAGAAATGGGGTATACCTTGCAAATTAGCCATTTTCTTACATATTCCCTAATCTGTATGCTATTCCTGATTTTTGGACAGGAGCTTACACTAATTTTACATGTTTTATTCTTCTTCTTTTTGTTCAAGGAAAGCTTGCACAGGGCATGATTTTGCTGTATTTATTCTCTATAGCTAAATATGTTTGCATTGTTACTGCCTCTGCAGTGCTGACTGGTGTGTCATAAGAAATAGCATAATACTCCTACTGCATGAAAGTAGCCTGCCCTACTCCTATCTGTGCTCTACCCCTTCTGTGTGACTCTAAAACATGTAGTGCTACAGCACTTACTATCCCTATTCTATGTGTGAAGGACTACTGTACGGGTGACTTGGGAGTCAGGTTCACTAAATTATTGGTGGGTCAGGGTCACATGACCCGATTTAAAACATAAATTGTGAAGAATTGCAGATTGTAGGAAAGTGGTTTATTAGTAGGTGCGGATATTCACCCTCACCTAGTAATAATATCACAAACACTAATAGGTCCAGTCAAGTCTCAGTAAATTAATCCTAGCTCAACCCTTGGTAGCATACAAACAAGCAGTCAGTTTTAACTTAGGGGGCAGGTAAAGAATTGAAAACTATCAAAACAATAAAAAGTTAAAGACACAACTCAATAAAAATCCAACACCAATTTATAAAAGTAGAGAGTATGTTATATTTAAAATGACACCAAATTGACAAAAATCCAAAGTAGGGAATGGGAGGTATGAATTTTTCAAGATTAAATAAAAAAATTCTGCATTATAGAGCCAAAAAGCATTAAGCACCACTTGCAGCTATCTGGTCGCTCTGGAACAGGACAAAGTCAATGTTTTTGGTCGACGGCGAAGGAGCGTGCGTCAGATAGGTTGAGGGCTAGTTCCGGGTCAAAAGTTTACCTTCAGAATTAGGGCCTGATTATGATTTTGGCTGTTTGTGGACTGCCAAACTCACTGTGGCGCTGTCGGTCCAGCATCCGTATTACAACGCCATTGAACTGCCGCGGCTGCCTGGGAACTGCATCAGGGGCTCACAATATGCTGGAGGGGCCGCTGTTGCACCATCATGCATATTATGAGTTTCGAGACTGCCAGCAGTCTAATGGAGGTTCTTACTTCATGAAACTGCTTGCAGTCAGGAAACAAAGGGTCCCCTATAGGGACCCCCTTGCCCTATGCATGTTGGTGCATGCAGGGGGACACAGGTTGTGACCCCCTATGTGCATGCACCTCCAGATCCAGTACATCATGGACTATTCAGTACATGCCATGCTGGAACGCACTGTGGCAGTCTTACGGCAATGCAGCATTAAGGCTTACATTTGAGCCTTTTACTGCACTGCCACAGGACCGCCATGTCGCCCGCCCACCAGACCACAATTTCACTGGTAATCTGGCAGGTAGGCGGAGTCCCTGTTTGGCAGTGTCGGAGTGGGGCGGTGGTGTGGCAGCCTGCTCCCACACCCCAAAACCCATAATTGGGCCCTTAGTCTTTTTCGTGGAGCTTCTCTCTCGATTCCTCGGGTCGGGAGTTTGATTTCACGACGGTGGCCTGCTTCAGCACAATGCCTTGGTAAGCCTCTGGAAGTCTTTGGCCTTGACTTCAATGGCGAGGAGCTACGTAGCTTTCAGTGGGTCAAACCAGCGCGGTCAGACCAGTCTGCGAGTCGATGACAGCGGCTTGACTCTCGACATTGAGCCAGTCTCCTCCTGGAGCTTTTCTGTAAAATGTTGCAGAAGGTTTTCAAACTTTGAAATGTTGGTGGTTTTGAGTCCCTTCTCCTTTGGGAAAAAGAAGGGTCCAGTAGCACCAGCCAAATGTTCAAACACTCTGAATTACCTCTTGACTACATTTTCCACAATGCAACAGCACTGTTCAGGAAAAATCCAGTTGCAACTGGTCTGCTGGGATGATCCTATCATTGGTTTGGCAGGTGACCTCTTCCAGCTCTGTTGTACCTGTTGTTGATCAGGGAGTTGTTCACTCCTTTTCCCTTGAGTCCACTACAGTCTTTTCTTTGTGGAGCCTTGTGAGTGCAAGCCTTCTGTAGTACAGTCCAGCGGTCAAGCAGGGCAGTCAATTCTTTTCTGATGTTCCAGGCAGTGATCAGAGGAGGTCCTGAAGCTCTCCCATATGCATCCTTCATTCTGGGCTGGCAGGAGGGGGGACACCCCAACCAACAGGGGTAACGCTACCTCCCTCTGTTATGGCCACTTCCTGTGAAGTGTGGCATATGTTTGACACAGAATGCACTGTTCTACCCAAAATCAAACTTCTTTCTTTGTTGTGTGTGTCTGTGTAACCCAACCCAGAGTGTCGCTGCCATTTGACGACACCCCCAGTCCAGCCCCTCACATTATCTAATTAGGGGGGCTCCCATCTGGCTGGGGATCATGGAAGTGGGGGCTCGGCTGGGTACTATGACATCTGTCCTCTTGCCTTTGTAGTCCAGATGATCTCTCCCTGACTTTTCCAGGAAGCAAATTTCCTCCCAACAAATGGCTATATTGTTGCAGCCTCAGGCCTCTTCACACCTACTCAGGGAGCAACGTATCTCAGCCTGTAAAAGCCTGACAAATCAGAAGGTGCTGCTACAGGGCTGCTTTAGGTAACTAGGATAGTAAATTCTAAAACTATTTTCCTGGAATAGTTATAATAAATATGACCATGATAAGTGGTTGGTTTTATTGTAACCATTATGCTGATACTTCAGATGATATGTCTAGTTAGCTCCAATCAAAGGTTACATTTTATTAAGTTTAATTCCATGTTAGCCTATGGGGCTAGCAGCACTGCAATAGGGAAACATTTACGTTGGCTGCTTTTCCACACAAGGGCACATAAAACTTTTTTTAACCTGTCTCTGCTTTTTAAATGCACCCAATCCTAGGGACACCCAGGGCAGGGGTGACTTAACTTTGATAAAAAGGTAGTCTTGGACTTTGGAATTCCTTTTAATTCCAAAGTCGAATGTGGACATGATTTTGTTTTAAAACCAGCCAGCAAGGCAGACCTGGCTTTAAAATGACACAAGACAATACAGCAGTGCACTCTTAAGTGCACTAAGTCCACTGCAGCCTCTAAACCTGCATGCTCTACTATATATATGTAGGTTTTCTTGGCCAATTGGAATTATACCAATTGCCATATACCTTTAGAGGACATAGCACTGCACCTGGGTATGCTTATCAGAGCCCAGGGCACTTTCAGAGCCAGTAACCACCAACATCAGTCAAAATAATGGGAGTGACAATGGCAAAAAGGATGAATTTCCTACACAGGTGGTAAGGGAGTGCAGCAGGATTATCCACTTGTGGAATATACATAATTTGATAGTATTGAACAAGACTTTTATTGTTATTTCCAAATCTAAACTCCTTCCCTTTCTTCACACACTTTCTGTTGTTCTCTCAAAATGCCCTCTCTGCTCCCTGTCAGGTCTACTCACATACTGCCATACTGCCCTCTCTTCCTCCAACTCTATGCTCGTAGACTGAACATATACTCAAGCACTTACCTCTCTTTTCACTGCCCATTCTGCTCACACACTGACCTTCTGCTGCATGCATCCCCTGCTCACGCACTGATCTTTTACTCCATTCCCTCTCTAAATAGTATCTATCCTCTCTTGTCCTTGCCCCTTCAAACAGTCAATGTGAGAAGATGGCCTGGTATATGCTGTCCACTAGTTATAGTGGGCACCTTGCACCAGTCCAAACGACCCTTATTGATGATTAGGTTAAAGACAACCTTTATTAAAAGCTATCCTAGTGGTAGCTATGGAGAGTAGCCTTCAGGTTAAGTCTCGAAGAAATGTAAAGCAGCTTGGTTTCCCAGATTATAACCTCCTGAATGACCAAATGAAAGGAGAACCACACAAGGAATATATATTAAATATATGTATTTATTACTAAACACTCTCTACTAACCTCTTTATGAGATTAAAGAACAAGGCACACAATATTACGGTACTAGAACGACAGTAAATAGCACAATACACAGTGGGCTCCAGGGGGAGACCAAACCATATACTAAGAAAGTGGTATAAGAACCACGACTTGACTAGATACAGTGCCTAGAGCACGTAGAATTGCTCGGACCCCAAGGTAGTGACACAGAGGACCCACGGGGGATGCATTCAGTGTGAGAACACAAGAGCGAGCTCCGTACAATCCTATGGGAAAGTCACGGTTGGAATTTTAGAGATTAAGGACACTTAGGAGAGGACTTTGAGCAAACCCTTTCAAACTTAAAAGGTTCTAAGGCCAGCACCCATGTGAGCACCATAGTACTCATGTTACCTAACCCAGGGAAGCCGGGTGCATAGGTGTCAAATGGTGTCGGGATTCTTCGTCGTTTTCAATGGCGTGATGCTGCAAAGTGCTGCTGCCGGGAAGATGAGAAGTGTCTGGTGTGATCCAAGCCTGAATCGGAGCTGAGAAGAACCTGAAAGCAGAGGGGACAGAGTCTGGGTCACTTCACAGTGACCAGGGGCACGATAGACGAATGCCCACCAATGTCGGGTGTTTCTGGTGGGATGAGGTGAACCTTGACTCTGCAGCCACGGGGACCAGGAGATGTCGATGATGACCAAAGTCCACAGGCGAGCTGTCCCACGAAGGATGTTGAGTGTCCGGATTGCAGACCAACAAGCCTTGGCAACTGCAACCCACACAGTCAGAGAAAAGATGCTTCGGTGTGGACCAGCAAAGGTCCTGGGGACTCCCCAAGCAATGGAGAGTCAGGGCATGTCTTAAGCAACCAGGTAAGCCCACTTAAATTTACAGTTCCCTTCTCAGGGACCCACAGGTCGACGGACCAGGGATCGCGAAAGGACCTTGAGAGGAATCACAAAATACCAGCCCACGGAACACTTGTGGAGTGTAGGCCAGTAATCGTCACTGAAATCACTGCTCAGGGTCTGGACTACTAGTGGCCCAAAGCACAGCCTCAGGGTTTGCCAAAAAGCATATGCTGCTATGTGCACGGTGTCCAGGGGTTCCGGGTTGCACAGTCCCCATGAGGGCTGTGGGTCTCAGGTTTGCTGAGATCTCTGGTCGGCCTCAGGGAAGCTTAGGAACCCACCTCCTGTGTTGCTAAATCTTCGGAGTCCTTCAGGAGCTGCGTAGATGCAAACCGGTCAGATGTGTTTTAGGTGCCTGCCTTGCAGGGGAGTAACTCCTTTACTCCAAGGGAGATTCTTTGTTCATCCAACGTAGTGTAGATAGTTGAAGTACTTGGTTTCTGTAGCAGAGTTTTGTCCAGGTAAATCTAAAGTCCTGCAGCTAGGGGTTCCTACTTTATACCCAAGGAAGGGGTGGGACAAACTCTGGGGACCCACCTATGGAAGGGTCAGGACAGAGGGGTGGATACATTAATGTCCTTTGTCCAGTTTCATGCTAGAGCAGGGGCTGATAGCCCCTGCAACCGGTTTGAGCTGGACTATGCACAGGGACACCAAATGTGCCCCCAGTGCAGACATCAAAGCACTCTCAGAGTGCACCCACCCAGCTTCAATACACTAAAGCCTGTCTGGGAGGTAGTCACACCTCCCTGTGAGAGGAAACCTATTTTCCAGCCATCCCCTGCCGGAATTTTGTCCAGCAGCAGGAGGGCAGACTCGTGTCTGTGGCTGGCAGCATCCATTTTGTGATGCCAGGGTCTGTAAAGCTGGTACCAGGTGTACCAGTGCCGTCATGTTTCTCCCTCTAGTAGGGTGGAATCAAACCTCCCACACCAGTTACTGGTGTGGAGGTATGATTCCAAGGTGTTTGACACCAAACACGACATGTTTCCATGCATCCGTTTTAAAGTTAGCATTTACCGCGAGGTTATGATGCACTTAAATATATATGGTTGGCTGCATCACAAACAACCACGGAATATAGGTTCCGAAAGCTGCAGAGGGGCTCTGCTCATGTATGGACACCCTCTCACATAAATCCCAGCACCCTGCCTTCAGGATTGATAAGGCCTGCCACAGGGGTAACTGATAGGTTTATATGTGCAGTGATTAGGATAGATATAGTGAACCTATATCTAATTAAGGGGTGCATGCACCACCTTACACAGGCTGCTGTAGCAGACCTGTTGTGTAATTTTTAATGGTCTCCCAGGGGTGGCATAATATATGCTGCAGCCCCTGGGAGGCCTCTGGCGTACCTATGCCCTGGGTATATAGTATACCATATACTAGGGACTTATAAGGGTACCCCAGAATCCATTCTGGAGTGTACCTAAAGTACATGAACAACCAATTTAGGGAGAAAGCAGACAGACTGGAGTCCTGATTAGCAGTATCCCAGTCAAACTAAGTCGAAAACCAGCAAAACACCAGGCAAAAAGTGGAGGTAACCATGCAATCAGATTCCACCTTCCTACAGTCAACACCCTCTCTACTTTCTTTTGTTTTCCCAATAAGGGCTCTATTGATTTCTTGGAGCATCAACTGAGTGTTCACACTTTACAGTCCTGTGATGCAAGATGGCTTCAGAACATTGTGTGCTGGGGTGTATCATTTAACTCACTGTTACTCAAAGTAGGGCTCGCCCTCCTGACCTCTCCATGTGGCACCCTGAGCAACAGCAGCTCTGGGCTGCTGTGTAAGTGTCTCAGGACTAACAAGAAAAATATGTGAAATAAAGAGGCCAGTATTTATTCACATGTTAATTTGTGTTAAAAAAAGGAAGTAAATAGGGTGTCCTGCACTGCTCAACGTTTGTACAGTGCACATCCTTAAGTCATTTATTTTGAGGTCTACTTATTTCTGATAAGGAAGAAAAGGGATGGAAAGTGAAATAAAACAATTGCCCAGGATCACACAATTTGATAAAGTGGGGAAGCCAGGATTAGTTCCATGTTTTATGGTTTCACATTGTGCAATTCAGCTACTAGAAGTATTGGTTTTCTTTCCCTACACCCTCCTTACCAGCAACCCCCCCCCCACACAACTCCCCACCTCGCCCACCTAACACCCTGCCGGGCATCAATGCGGTCTTCAGTCACACAACAGACCAAACTTACTGGCCCCTGGCAAAATATTTGCGATTACTCATAACTTAAGTGCTGTTTTCCTTGGTCAAGCACCATCTGGTCAAGCAACATCTACAGCTGGCATCTCCATTGAAAGCGGGACCACCTGTCAGCACCTTCTATCTTGACACTCTGGCCACTTCAGTGGTCCTTAAGAGTAGTCAACTATTTTGCCCATTTGCGTACAACACCGAAGTTGTCACCACTAAGTGATGCAAAAAGTGATGTCCTAATGTGAACATCAGGATGTATCCACCTTATGTTTCATGCATTTGCAATCCACTTGTGCACTGTTGTCTGGAAAAGCAGTCTTAGCAATTGTTGACACATCTTTAATTTCTTTAATTCCTTATCCAACGTATGTTATGTTATGTTATTGTAGTTTTATAACGTGCACAGCTACTCCTAGGAGTGTCCCGGCGCGAGCAAGAGGACAGTGACACCAAGAAATTAGAACAAGAGTGTTTTAAGGTGCTTCCTGAACAGCGCTGAATCCTGAACAGCACGTAAGGATAGTGGCAATGCATTCCACAATATGGTAGCCTTAGAAGCAAGAGATCTACCCCCCATACGCTGAAGACGAACGCGTGGGGTAGATGCAAGAAGCTGAGAGGAAGATCTTAAAAGCCTGGAAGGCCTATAAAAAGAGAAGCGCTTCCTAAGATAGAGAGGACCTCCATCATAAAGAGCGCAATGTACAAGAACCAAGGCCTTAAATTCAACGCGTTTCTTGACTGGCAGCCAGTGTAACAGGTGGAGCGAAGGCGCAATGCAATTCCTAATGGGAAGATTGACCACCAGCCGGGCTGCCGCGTTCTGAATGACCTGCAGTTATTTAAGTAAGTAATCGGGAAGGCCAATATAAAGACCGTTGGCATAGTCAAGGCGAGAGAGGATCAAAGCCCGGACCACTGTTTCCTTGGCTGATCTAGGTAGCAAAGGTAAAAACTTTCGCAGAGATCTGAGAATACCGATGCAGCAGCCTGTAAGTTTTTTAATCTGGGGCTGAAAAGACAATTGCTCGTCAAACCAGACCCCCAAATTTTTAACTGGAAGGCCAGTGCAAGAAGGAGAGGGATAGGCTGAGGGCCAGAGAGAGTCTCTAAAATGGGGAGGAAATTTACCATAAAGTAAAATTTCCGTCTTCTCCTCATTGCATTTTAATTGCGCGCCAGATAGCCACTGAAAAACTGCTGACAAACAGCCCTGTACTCTGGTAGTAGAAAAATCGGAATTACCCCATGTGAACAGGAGCTGAGTGTCATCGGCGTATGCTACAACTTTTGCCCCACATTCCTCCGCCAGTTGAACAAGGGGTGTGACATAAATATTAAAAAGTAGAGGGCTCAACGAGGAGCCCTGAGGTACACCGGTAGTCACAGGCTGAGCAGAGGACGCAAAAGGCGGAAGCCAAACCTGTTGAGACCGCAGAGAGAGAAAAGACTTCAGCCATTTCCAGGCCTGACCTGTAACACCGATATCAACTAGCCGAGACAACAACATCGTATGCGGCACAGTGTCGAATGCAGCCGACAAATCCAAAAGGATAAGGGCTGCACTTCCCCCCGAATCCAGACACTCGCGGATAGCTTCCGAAACCTCAACCAGGGCCGACTCAGTGCTATGGGAGGCTCTGAAACCCGATTGAGCTGGATGAAGAATCCTCGATTTCTCAACGAAAGCAGTCAACTGTCTGTTGACTACCTTTTCACTAATTTTTGCCAGACAAGGAAGAAGAGAAATTGGACGATAGTTGGCGGGGTTGCCGGTATCAAGGGAGGGTTTTTTTAGCAACGGGATGATTTTGGCTTGTTTCCATTCCAATGGAACAACAGCCTCCGTAAGAGACAAATTAACAAGTGAATTTACCTCAGAATTGACTGTCTCGGCAATAGAGGCCAAAAGCCTGGCCGGGCAGGGATCTGACAGGGACCCTGACCTTAAAGATTGCAATAATTTGAGGGACTCGGAGAGGTCCACCGGAGAAAAGGAAGAAAATAGTACCGTCGGAGTAGGACCTACCGCTAGGGGTCCACTATGACAGGCAAACGTCGCCTGAATGGACCGAATCTTGTCAACAAAAAAGTCAGATAGCTTTTCGCACCAAGAAGCAGAAACAGGGAGTTTGGTGGCCATACAATTTACTTATTTTCAGAACAGCTGAAATTATATTTTTATACTAATTTATAAACTATAGAATAAGAATTTGGCATTTTATGACCTTCTTCTCATGCAATGAATGAAATGTTATATTAATGTGTTATGAAAACATAAATGCTTCTTTAGAAATTTCACATATTCGCCAACACTTTATTATGTTCAAGCAATACACATTTTATCACAACACATATTTTTATTTACTGCCATCTCAGTATGTCCAGCTAAATTGTTTCTTGTTTGTTACATTTGCAGTTTAATAGAAAATAGTTACAAATCCAAAAGCCCTGTAAGGGGGAAGGATATTAATACATGTAGCTATATTTTAACGAAGATTCTTTCTTCTGATTTTTTTAATTTTGTAGAATGTTTTCATATTTTTATTTTTCAGGATTTTAATGGTGCCAAAAGAATATATTTTGAATAGATATTTTATTTCATATTTCAATTTTTGCAATTTATTGGGGATTCGTTTTCTATATTTTTAGCATTGTTATTTTGTTCGTATTTTCTTGGAATTCAGCTACAAAATGAATAGGTAGAAAATCTAATTTTGTTTGTTAGATTGATTTTTTTAATTAATGCTCTTGCTATGTAGTCTAGGTATGGTAGTTAGCAAATAGTGGGACTTTGCATTGTAAGATTTTGTGCACGTCTTTGGTTTGTTTTCAGATTTTAGATTTTATGTGGGTTGTGGATTGTTTTAGTCTTGATAAATGTGCTCCTTTTTTTGTATTTTTAAAAAATTGGTGGCTTCATCCTCGAGTACCTTAGAAGGAGTTGTCCCACACTTCCAATCCATTGTTGTTTTTTTGCCTGTGGTACAATCATATACATTTCACTTGATTTTGCGACTGTGACCAGATCATTGCAGTGCATCAACGCAAGTATCTTTCAAATAGTTCATTAAGAGGGTGTTCATGTCTTTGGTAGTAGGGTGATTCTGTTAGAAAGGTATAGGGGCTTATTTACAAGCCACTTGCGCCACTTTTGCGGCACTTTTCCCATGTTAAAAGTGACGCAAAAGTGTCGCAAGGGGCTTGTAAATCTGCCCCATAGTGTTTTGCAATTTCAGTTACTGGGACACATACCAGGGCAATACTTTTTTTAATTTCATGGGTATTTGCTGATTTTTCTAGACTGTAAATTTTTGGAGGTGTCTCTCTATACTTTGATTGGAATCGCATTAACACCCTTGAAAGGCTGTATGAGGTATATTTTAAATAGTTGAAGTCATTGCTTGTAAAAGTAAATGCCGATTTTTTGTTACCTTTGTAGTTTACTTCAGTTAGTAGTTTGTGGTATGTTGCACTTTGGTAAAAGTGTGTAGATTAATGGTATGTTTGGGGTGTGGTGTTTATCATGAAGTGTGTGGATTTGTGTGAATGGTCAAGGGTACAATTAGAATATGCCATTCATCATCCACATGCTGCTCTGGGTTAATGTTAGTAGGTTATTGTTAGTTGCATGTATCTTTATTATGGTTTTATTATCAGTGTTGTCATATAAAAGGAAAGTTTCATTAGTGTGTGTTAGAGTGACGTTTTCGGGGCTATTTATATCCTTGAATATTTTGGGAGAAGCAGTTGTTTCTCGAGTTGCATTTCCAGATCTGGCTGTGAGTCTTTTTTAAATTAGATATGGCAGGGAGGTGGTGTGTCATATAATCAGCATATTCGATTTTACATATTTTTTTATTGTTCCTGTAGGGTCTTGTTACCTCGAACGTGACTCCCTAAGGACTTGCCGTACATTTCATATTTCAATTTCAGTAATATTTCAGGGATGATTGCTCTCTTTAACTGTCTCAACAATTTGATTATTTGTAGTTGCCCTCTTGTAGCACACTTTAGAATAGTTTTTTTGTACATTTCCAGTTCATTTGATCACTGCTTGTACTTTGTTTACTGTAAGTATATGATAAAATCTCAAGTTTTCTTTCTGAGATTTGATATATATAGTTCTTTCCAACATTTTAACTGGGGTTTAAAAAAAACTGTATTAAATTAAAATTGTATAATTTTTATTTAATATCATTATTTAAGCCAGTGTTTAATATTTATACTTTACAGTTTAGATATTCTTGTATTTTTTATGAGATTTTTTTTTAGTTCTTCGCTTAGGCCGAACTTTTTGGTACAGGTGTTTGCTTATTTTCTGTTGAAAAAAATACAAATTGCTTTTATATTTATTATTTGTTGGATGTGACCCTCTCTGCAGGCCCCCCCAAAACTTTTCCCCCTCAACCCTCCTATTTTCTGGCCTAGTTTTTGTTGGGTTTTAGAACTCTGTGCACTTTAGCACTGCTAACCAGTGCTAAAGTGCTTGTGCTCCCTCCCAAATATGGTGAAATTGACTTACACCCATTGGCACATTTAATTTTCTTGGAAGGCTCTAGTGGTACTACGTGTACAATGCTACTAGTGGGCTTGAAGTGCTCATTGTGCCGACCGCCAATGTAAAGCTCCAATGAACCAGGCTCTTCTTGCTCCAATGACCACTAGCAACAACCAGCAACTGACAACGCAGTAACTGCCAATGAGAAGCTCATATCAGAGCCATGACCGACGCCTGAAAGGATCTACTCACTACAATGATAACCATCCACGACGACCGCCCTGCTCTTACAGCTACAGCGATGATCATCCACGACACTCTTCCTGCTCCTCGCAACCCTCTCCACTGCAAACAAAACTCTTTGCGCTAGACTTCAGAAGGTAACATTTTCAGCAAGATGACCATGGCTCTTGTATCTGGCCCAGACTCCATCACGGTTGGCCAGAACTTGTGACTTTCACTCAGTTTTGTACGATCAGATACCAGAGAGCGGCGCTTTGTACTTTTGGGGGTTATACTTACCTTGAATCTTTGAAATTGCATACCTCTGGTTCTCCTACTTGTTTTTTGTCATTTTGATGTCAAAAAATGTATTACATTTTAACCTATGTTTCTAAATTGGTGTAGGATTGTTCATGTGTTGTGTTTTTACTTTATTACTGTTTTTGTGCTGCATAAATTCTTTACCCATTGCCTCTAAGTTAATTCTGACTACTTTTGTGCTGCACTACCAGAGGGTTAAGCATATGTTAATTTAGTAACCTTTGTGGTTCACCCTGATAAGGATTGTGACTGCTGCTTGAAAACGACTCACACCCTCCTAACCCAGCAACCCAATTCCTCACAATATTTAGTCATTTTTGGGTTTGTTTACTTTAGTTTAACTTCAAACTAGAATTGATTAATTTTTTTAATTACTTTGTTACACTGAACTTGTGTTTAACTTCCTTTTTAATTTGTAGTTTACAAGCTTAGGGGGTCATTAGTATCGTGGGCGGACTTTGTCCACCCGCCATACCCCCGGCAAACGGGACCGCCTGCAATGCATGCGGCGGTCCCGCATCTACAATTAGGATGCGCCCGCCACACTGGCGGGCGCATCCCGCATTCATGACATTGTGGCGGGCAATGCTTTTGTCACCGCCTGCCACAATGCCACAAAAGCAAGTTGTGCCCTTCAATGCACAACGTGACATGCACCGCGTGGTGCCTGCCACTTTCTACATTGAAATGCAGGGGGGTACCATAGGTACCCTCCATGTGCACCCTCCACCCCCCAGAATCCGGGCCCCCAATGTGGAAGACCGCCTGCCTTTACGTGGCAGCAACGGACAACACCCAGCTGGCATCATAATATGGATGGCGGTGTCTACCAGACACTGCCACCATATTAACTGCTATGTGGCGATCCACCCGACATACTGATGGGCCTCTAAGTGTTTATAAATTATTGTTTCTTTTTTTTCTGCAGCGGTTGGTCTAGGTATGCTTTTCTTATCTATATTTAAAAATAATGAAAAGAAACTTATGGAACTTGCTCCCCCACCATGTCCACTGTTGTCATCATTGATGTAATTTGTGATGTTATTAGTGATGCCATCAATGATGCCATTGAACATGTCATGACTGAGGCAGTCTGTGAGGTCATAAGCAGAGTATGGGTTCTAGTTAGCTCAGTAAACTATAACTGGTGAATATCAGTAGTTTTTTTAGTCTAAAAAGTTATTTTTTCACTGACACCTAACTATCACATCATGTTAACCTTTGGTTGTTTCAGTGAATTTCTGAGTTTTCTTTATGTAAAGTAAGACATTAACATACCTAAATATAGAGTCACTTTAACAGTTGTTTTTAGTGCATTTCTAGTTTTTTTTATTATAAAGTAAGATCTTATTAGCATACCCAACCCCCATAGGCAGCCAATCCCCTGTCGCGCGCAGCTTTCAGCAATGTGCCACATGTGTTGGCCACAGATCCTGGCTGTTGAGTGCTGTATGAATTATTAAAGACCCTGAACCTGAGTTACAGCCCCAAACAGCAGACTAGGGTGTACAACAAGTGAGATAGCCTTTGACAAGTGGTAAAGCAAGAGGAAAAGGGCTATAAGACTATTAGAAAACTCCACTCACTGAGGGTAGAATATTCAAAATGTAAAAGGAATAAACAGAAACACAAACATTGGAATGTTGGAGCAGAAGGTGTATATTAGCCCTTATTAGCCCTGAAGCACTGCATTGTCTTCAATGGCGCTCTCAACATTCCAGTATACTATTTCAGCTTAGGTCCACATAGTTGCACAGTTGTGATAGCAGATGTGTACAAATGTGAATGCTGGATGTGGGCTGCTAGTACACTCCATGCGCCTAACATTGCTTTCAACAATATTTGAAAGTAAAAATATATAAATATGTGCCTGAGTTTAATTTTGCAGGTGGGATAGCCCTTAAACACATTGTAGAACTGACATATTCTACTTACCAGTAGCATTAAACACGACCTAAATTATAAGTTGTTGGTCAAAATGTATGCCAGTTGTATGACTTAAACCCAGATTTAGAGTTTGATAGATGGGTTACTTTTTGCCGTTTTCAATGAAGAAGGACGTGGGATCCCAGCACCACTGACGTTTTTAAAACACAGTATCTGATGCAAGTATCATAGATGTTGTGGACATCATTGTAAAAAGAAGGAATAATTACTGGAGGGCTTTTTAGTCACCATGGTAGCTGGACTGTGAATTGATGATATAGGTTTCTTATAATATCCTGAACCTATTATATAACTTGTCCACTAGAGTTGGGACACACTCAATCTCACAGGAATAAAACACTTGAGCGTAAAAGTGAAGGGCAATCAGCCCTGGTAATTATCACATATACATAACGTGAATTTGAGTGAGATTAAGGTCATGCCCCCAACTCCTATCGGAGCAACAGAGCAGTAAGGCAAACACTGCTTTTTTGTTTAGAGGGACATTAGTATTGTTGTTGTCCTGAAGAAGGTGGTTTGTCATTATTTTCCACCAAAACGTGTCGACGCCCCACACTGTTTTGTTAAATTTGAGGAACTATGAAGTATATGTGTTACAAGGTTTACATGCTCATGTTTTATTGATTCCTTCAAATTAACAAATTTGTAATGACAAATGCGTATGTCTTGATTACTGTCCCTTTTAAACGCTTTGATTAGACTATGTGTGATTTTTTTTACAATGAATTAGGACTGTTTTTTACAACATTTTTAAGCAATGTGGATTTTACATGATTGTATAATTGCTTTTTTTAAACAGATTGTTTTAATTGCCTTTTCGGTTCCCTCCTAGATTTATATTACAAAATGTGAGACTGAGAAGACAGTGGAGAATGAGATGTTGGAATGAGTTGCTTTACCTCCATGAGAGTTTCTTTTATGATACACAAACTGTATAAGGTACCCTGTCCCTTGGAATAGTGGGGCCGCTCTCCTTTTTTTGAGAGAGTTACTCAGTCACTAACATGACAAATATCCTGAGCTCATTATTACATTATATCCTATAGCACAAGTAAGAAAGTAGGCAGGAAATCTATTACATTTCTGACAAAGTAACTCATCCGACAAAATCTAAATCAGGCCAATGGTGCCTCCTACAACTAACTGTATAGATGTGACTCACTCCTTGTGATTACATTACAACTGTGAATAGGTTGGAGAAATGTATCCTTACTTATAATTCATTAATTAACAGATACAGTGCACAATTTTGAGCTTTGCAGATGGGTAGCCTGTCACAAAGTGGCATATTCTTCATCCACCAAGGAAATATTATGCACTTTTATTAAGGCAGACAGAATATCTGTGCCATTTGTGAGGGAGCAACTAAAAAAGGGCGGGCGGGCGGGCGGAGCTGGCGTAGTGCCTCTATGTGGCGTTCCACAGAGTTTGAAAAAAACTCTGATCCCTTCCCCCTCCCACATTAATAAAAAAAAGAAAAAAGAAGGCACTTACCTGCGGGCTGCCTCCTCCTCTGCCTGGCCGCTCTCCTATCTGCTCCTCGCTGTCCTTCTTCTATGAAAAAACTCCAATGTTGTACGTCTTGTGTGTGTGCATGCGAGGAGCAGAAACTAGAGCTGCCAGGCAGAGGAGGAGGCAGCCACGCAGGTAAGTGCCTTTTTTTTTTTTTAATGAAATTGGGAGGGGGTAGGGGCTTGCTCACTCTGCTCCGTCACCGAGGGCTGTTTTGCCTAAACTCTGCATTCGCAATGGAGCGCAGAGTAGAAAAAAATCTGCAAACTCTGCTGGCGAGGCGGAGTTACCTGCCCGGGGTTCAAAACTATGCCTTTAAGATTTCTCATTCCGCGACCTTCATTGAGATTAGTATGGTAAAATATCTAATGCCTTCTCCTCTTTGATGTGTGCACCTTTTGCTATTAACCATTGTAGTATGAAATTGATGTGTGCATATATCTGCTTTCAGCTTTCTCTGGAGCGAGCAAGGGAGATGTTGGCCAGTATTTGGGGTACACGCCGGAGAGCCACTGGGAGTTGCTATGTGGAGACACCAATACCTAGGGACCTAGTGGCAATGAGGGTAATGAGGCTGGCCAGGAACCTCCAGCAACATCAGGATCTGAAGCCTCTGATCAGGCCAGCCCTTCCTGGTGGTGTCTGAACCAACACAGGCTGTAACATTTCTTTCTGTGGCAACCACAACCACTTCCATCAGCACCACCCCCACTCCTGTCCTTCGGTAAAAGTCAGCACCTGATCCGTAAACATACAGGGGTCTTCTTCTTCATGGGGCACTTCTTTCTCTGTCCCATCCCGTCAGCAATCGTATCAGAGGAGGCAGTGGAAGTTGGAAGAAGGCTTTGTTGCATGTCGTCCAGAATGTCAGTCTGCATTTCATACTAGTGACTGACATCCTGGATGATATGTGTTCTACCCTCTGTCTGCCTTACAGAGAGATTCTCTCTCTTAGTGCCTCAACTAACACCTGTGCTTCAAGCAACCCTGCTCTTATTCCTCCTACTATCCTCACCACAACCCCTTACCCCATTCTACCAACCTCAGTCAACGGCCCACCCAAGGTCATATTCTGACCCAATGTGTCCACCTCACTCCATCATTCCACCTGACAGAAAAACACTCCATATCCGTAAACTTTTCCATACCACAAAAACCTCACATACCCAAAACCTCACAAATGTTGTTGCCATCTCTCCCCAGGACCCCCTGGCCCTGCCCCTCCTAAAAAAATCCTAAAAACCCAACCCCATCCCAAAAGGTAGGTGCCAGGACATCCATCTGTTTCTGGAGGATGTAGAGCCTTGTGAGGAGAAGACTACAGTGATTGAGAGGCAAGATGAAGGCATGGAGCCTAACAAAGATGGTAATAGGACACTATATTTTTACCCAAATCCAAACTTTAATTGACTTGTACATATTTTTTCGCTAATTTTTTATACTTTATATACCAAAAGGAAGAAGATTTGTGATGCTCCTTGTTATTTATTATGTGTAAATATTTATAATTCTACCTTTTTTTGTCTACTGTGTACTTAGAGATATAATTCGTTTTTTAAAACATATTGTTTGTCATATGTGATTGCGTATTACAATATGTTGTTTAAGTTAACCCTTGACTTCCATTTCCAGGTCTTGTGATTGCCTGTGATCTGCATTATGGGAGATGTATTGCATTCCTCTTCACATGTGTGTTAAATGAAGTGGTAGTGCTGTTGTGAGGGCTAAGAGTGTGTGGCATTCTGAGGGGTAGTGTGTTACTACACTTCACTTCGTTTTGTGATTAAATGTAGGAATACTTTAAGGTATTGGGGTTCCCATGTGGTCCATGCCACACCTTATGTTTGTCTACACCTATGTTAGGGATATGAGTGCAATGCCTGGCATGTTAGTGTGTGTCCAGCTCTTAATGTCATGCACCAGATGTAAAGATGTAGCATATGACTGGGCAGTAGAAATATGTACTTGGGGGAACATTGTTACATCATATGGTTGTGGACTGTGTGATAAGTGGTATAGAGGAAAGAAGATTAGGCTGAGGTTAGTTGTGTGATTTATGTTGAACACTCCAATTTAGAAACCGCATTAGTATACATTTATTTTGTAAAACATTTATAGCATCTGAATTATAGATTGTTAGCCTTATGTGTTTGTACGACCATGTAAATGTGTTAAAATGTGCATACATGGTGTGAGAGGGTAGTAATATTGTATATGATGAGCATTTAAAATGGGTCTATATGGAGAAACATGTGGACAGACAGGCAACCAGGGTAAATTGATGTTCGATCTGCTCTGGTGTAGATAAAGGTAACTTTAGTGCCATTGATAGTTACCATAGTGCATTAAAAAAAGATTGAAAGCGTGTACTTACCTTCTACTTTGTTTTGCACTGTGTTGTTCCTCCAGTACTGGCAGTTAGAATCCCACATCCAGGAGAGAACGGCAGGGCCGGCATCAGCCACGCCAAAAGTATGGCGGTCGTGCCGGCCCCCCCTCTCGACAGGGAGGCAAGTTAGTCGCGCACTTTGGTGACAAGACATGCGAGCCTCCCAAGCGATTGGTCCCGGGCCCTGGGCATGACTCGGTCTGGCATGGAAACACCGATAAAAGGCTGGGGAGCGCTGGAATCTGCCTCTTCGCTCCTCGCTCCCCAGCCTGCCGCACCAGCCTCGCTAGGAGGCTGTAATTCGATTTTTTCTTCTTTTGTTTTTCAGGTGTTGCTGTTTCCAGTTTTTGATGGCGTGAAGTTTTCTGGTGGGCCGACGCGGCAAGAATGGGTTTTTTCTCCTTCAAACACCGGAGGAGTGTGGCGTTCATCGTGGGAGCAGCGGAACGTCTGGACTATCATTCAGACACACGGCGTGCACCGCGTTCATCGTGGAAGCAGCAGAGTGCACGAGAACCAGCGGCGTGCACTGGAGGCAACATCGTGTCCTGAAGGGCGGCGTCTTCGTTTTGAAGGTATCCATTCAAGGTGGCGCTTGATTAGAGAGCGCTCACCCTTCCGGCGTTTGTCATCGCTGATCAGCTGTTTTCCCACATTCGCGAGATAACGGCGTACGTGCACAAGTTTAAATCCAGGCGGTGCTGCTGAAGTCAGTGCCGATTGCTAGCGTTAAGCATATGAATTGTGGGGGAGGATCTTGTTTGATAGAAGATTCAACGAGCGCTGCTTTCCTAAGCGGGGACACAGAGCAATAGGTAGCGTGTCAGTATCAAAAGCTAAAGGCTCAGGGGGGTAGATTTGAGCTCACATATCCCTGTGTAGTGCTGCCCTTTTGGTAGGGGATAAGGGGTGCTAAAGTAAGGTACTGTGACTGATGCATTCAAGGTTAAGTGTTCAAATTTGGCTGTTTCCAATATATTGTGTTTTTAAGTGTAGTCAGAGGCATTGTAAGGGTACAGTGTGAGGGCAAGAAAAGACATTGTCTGGGCATTTTCGATAATTTTCATTTCCAGGGAGCTGCCCGGCCTCAACAGAGGCCACCCTTGATCTATTTTGGTGTATTTTTTCAGACACAAGCAGCAGGTGACACTATACCTACGTGATTGCAGAGAAGGCACCCCAAGGAATTTTTTCGCTGGGTGTTAAGCGGCGGATGGTTGCTGTTCACAGGGTCGGTAGGGGACACAGACTGGCCCGCATTCCAGTGCTTCCGGGAGCCGCACAGGTTGAGATACTCACCTGACCCACTGGATTACCTGATGGTGGGCTCTGGTTGCGTGGGTGCTTACGGCCGGTTGTGTACCTCCAACATGGTACGGTAAGGGCTTGGACAATCATCCAGGTCATTGAAGTGTTGGGGTGTGTTTTGAATCAGGCTATTACACAGAACCTTTGCGTACTGTAAGAGGGCATTGTGTGTATTTGGGGTTATAGCCAGCACATCACCAGCAACTATCACATTTTGGTGTAAAGTCATGGCTGGGAAGGCAAAGAGGGGCGATCAACGTCCTCGTATGGAGCATCTGATGGAGGCAATGATGAAGAAAGTGGATGAGTTAGGGCAGGGTCTTGCTGACCTCAGGGAGAAAGTAGGTGGGCAAGAGGGGACAGAGGAGAGGGCTAGGCACAGCATGCTGCCCCCAAGGTCGGCTTTTCCTCCCCTCCCCAAAAGGGTTAGGTCAAAAAAGGGGGGGAAGGTGATCCGGTTACACCAGTGGCCCCCTGTAGGGGATGTCCCACCTGTGGCACCTGTACCAGTCCCACCTGTTGCCCCTGTACCAGTTCCCCAGCCTAGGGAGGAATCCATGCCCGCAGGGGTGGTCCCTGTAGGGGGTGGCCCACATGTTACACCAGTGGTCCCTGTGTCAGTCCCCTAGCCCTGGGAGGAGCCCGGGCCATCAGGGGGGGTCCCTGTAGGAGAGAGCCCACAGCTCCCGGTGGTCCCTTCGGCGGGGGGAATGCGATTCCTCAGGATATAGTTTCCCATTTGACAGCAATCCTTCCATGGTTGGGGAAGGCGGGGATCCTGCCATCAACAGCGGGGGCAAAAGACATCGGTAATGATGCTCTCGCAGAGGCAAAGCTAATTGTTGCTCAGTTTCATGGTGCACCAGTTGAAAAAATGGTAGAGGGCCCGGGTGCACCTTTCCCTGTCATTCCAGTGGGTGGTGTCAACACAATTGGAACCAGGAAGGGATTACCGGGGAGCAACCTGACAAAAGAGCAGCCGACGGAGTCAGCTGTGGCCGCTCCAGTAGGTAAGCAGCAGACATTGCCAATGTTGAATGTAGGGTAGTCCCGCACAGAGCGGGAGCATTTGGCGAGGCATGTCACACAAGAGGTAAAGGGCAGGATTGGTTCTGGGGAGTACGTAATTATGTTCTCCTTGCTTATTTGTGAAAAGGATAGGGAGGATACCAGGAAGAACAAAGCCTGGATGCTCCCTAGGGAATGGGCAAATTAACTTCTGAAATACAGGGTGGAAGAAAACTTGATTAATTGGATCAGAGGTTTTTCCATATTCATGGCAGTTATGGCTGAGCGTTTCCCTAATATACAGGCAGAGATGGTGTGTCACCAGAACAGGATTGTTCGGGCACATGATAAATTTGGGAGGGGTGGTTGGATGGAGTATGACAAAAGTTTCAGGAGAACTAAGGCATCTGACCCATCCCTATCTTGGGATCGTATTGACACGATCACATGGTTAGATCAATTTGGCGGGGGAGCCCAAAACCAGTCCCCTCAGTCCTCTCAGTCCTTTCAGTCCTTTCAGTCACAGTCAAACACAGGTTCCGCCAATAATACAAATGGCGGTGGAGGAAGGAAGGGGACATGTTGGGACTTCAATAGAAGTACAAGCACTAGACCCCAAGGCATGTGCAGGTTCAAACATGCGTGTTCCATCCGTGCCAACCCGTCTCACCCCAAGTCAAAATGTCTCAAGAAATCAAGGGATAAGTGTAAGAGGAAGCAGGAGTGAGGCGAATGCACCTCACAAGGCACGGTCACCCATTGATGTAACGGCTCTGACACCCTGGGTCAACAAATATCCTTGCCATTCTACCGCTAAAACCCTACTAGATGGTTTCAGGTGCGGTTTTAGGATACCAGCACCTGCCAGTCCACCCATCTGATTTTCATCTACTTGGCTTTCAGTTTCAAGGGAAATTCTATATGGACATGTGTATGCCAATGGGCTGCTCAGTTTCCTATGCATATTTTGAAAAATTAAGTTAATTTCTGGAATGGGTTTTTAGACAGGTGACAGGGCATCAATTTGTCATGCACTACCTTGATGACTTTCTTATCTTGGGCTCACCGGGCTCCAGGGAGTGTGTGTGGGCGCTGCAGATATTTTGCGCGTTCATGCGGGCTTTTGGGGTTCCCTTGGCCCCGGGAAAGACAGTTGGACCAACAACAACGATAGAGCTCCTAGGGATTGAGTTAGTTTCCATTCAGGGGTGCTTCAGGTTGCCTGCGGACAAGATCACCAAGTTTAGGGCGGCATTGCAGCAATGCTTGGGTAGGGAGAAGGTCACATTGCACCAGTTACAACAGACAGTAGGACAGTTGAATTTTGCTCTGAGGGTCATACCTATGGCAAGGTCATTTTCCTGATCCATCTCACAGGCCATGGCTGGTCTCAATGTAATGCATAATTTTCTGCGTAATTTTGTAAATATTGTACATATTAATAATGATTATTAATTTTGTTTAATAAATACGGCTGGGGGGTTTTTACGCCCCCCACATCCAAAAAACTCCTCTTATGTCATTATCTGGGTCTGGTTAAGGGAGGATGGGGTGTAGGTAGTACCTGGCCATAGAGAATGGCGGGGCCGGCATCGGCCATGCCAAAAGTATGGCGGTCGTGACAGCCCCCCCTCACGACAGGGAGGCAAGCCTGTCGCGCACTTTGGTGACGCGACAGGCGAGCCTCCCAAGCAATTGGTTCCGGGCCCTGGGCGTGACCTGGAGGTCATTGGAATCACTTCCGGGTCACGCGATGGGCTAACGCCAGGCCGGTTAGAACCGGTCTGGCATGGAAACCCCGATAAAAGGCTGGGGAGCGCTGGAATCTGTCTCTTTGCTCCTCGCTGCCCTGCCTGCCGCACCAGCTTTGCTAGGAGGCTGTAATTCGATTTTCCCACCCACCATCACCTAAAAGCAAAGTATTTGGTGTTATGGTTTATGTGTGATATTTTACAGGTTTGTATATGTATTGGTTGTATGATGTATATCATGATTGTGTTTTATATACCAACTTGTTCCGTTTACAGGTCATTCAATCGTCGTATTTAGTGCTATTCCTTGGTAAGGCGGTAAGGTTATGATTGGTGAGCAGTAGATTTAAGGTCCTTAGAGGACGGCGCCATTTGTTGAATGGCGTTGCCCAAGTGGGAGGGACAAGTGGTCTCTCCTAGAACTCCAGGGGCAGTTACAGCCGGTTGGCTGGATGGGTGCGGGGGAGGGGGTAATCACGCTTTCTCTAGGCTGGTTGGCCACCCCGCATGTGCACAATGGTGCCAGTAAACGGTGCAGAAATGCAAGGGCCCCTTTTATGAAGATAATATACAGAGCGTATGGGGTAACCGGGGGGGGAAGTACCTTCACGGTGAACGGGCCCTCTGCACATGCGTACTCCGGCAGGAGGGCGTGGTTAATTTGATAAGGATCTGAGACCAGTTGGTGACCTTGCCGTAGGCCCAAATAGGATACGCAGAAAAGTAAATGCTGTGATGATTATTAAAGATATGTTAGATTTGGATAGGAAACCTTTGTATTAGAGTTATGTTAAGGTTAGCCATCTGACATCTGTACTTATCAATTGTGATCAATGTAATGCATAATTTTCTGCGTAATTTTGTAAATATTGTATATATTAATAATGTTTATTAATTTTGTTTAATAAATACGGCCGGGGTTTTTTTACGCCCCCCACATCCCTGGCAGTTTGAATCCCACATCCAGGAGTAGCAGGAACATGCGGGTGGAGTGGGTTTTTTGATTGTAGTGGGCAAGGTTTGACTATTTATGCAAATTGTCATCCAACACAGATATGGAGGATGAACTGCCATGTTTCGGTCAAAGCAAATTAAACTCTAAATATGGTGGACCAAAGAAAGACTGCCTATCTCTCCCTCCATCGTGTTTAAGGTATGCTGCTGGCACAGACGGGTGACTTACTTTCGTTTGTCAAACAACCATATCCCAAACCTGTCTGACAGACATCAATGGTAGCGGATAGGTAAAAACACTTTTAATAGCCTACTACCATATCTACTTAACTCTAAATTAGTCCCATAGTGTACAAGTGATCCTGTGTCATGTGTGAATCTTTCTGCAATCCCGCACTTTTTAGCTACCAATGTTTCATAGCGAGACATCACTTTCCTAATTACAACGTTAAAAAACATAAGTCACAGGTTCCAGAGCGCAGCATGTTGGCACCTGAAAAGAATGGACTGATTGAAGATATCACACGTCACAATGGGTCCCTTGACAGCTATATAAGAAGTTAAAAACTATTGTTTGTGATTTTATGGTTTTACTTTCGGAGGCAATCAAGGGTTAATTAATGAAGTGGGGAACTGCGGAGGTTCCATTTCAAGGGAAGATGTTAGCATTCCAGTGCTAATGTGCACGCTGTCACATTGCTCCAACAATAAGGCTTGCCAGGGCTTTAAGTGGGCCGGTTCTCACCAGTGCTGAGCACCGGCAGATATTTTTAAGGGGGCCTCGAAACGAGTCTCTCTCGGGCTCTGTTTTGTGTAACCCTGGGTGTCGTGCTCCGCTTCGCCTGCGGAGTGCACGTAGCGCTGCCTGCTTCGCCGTTTACGAAGTAGGCGTTGCAGGCAGCGCTACGCACACGCTGCAGCGAAGCAGAGCTGCCTGCCACCCGCCTCCCGCCCGCCCTCATTTTAAAATAATTTAAAGAAGGTTAAAGGTAAATAAACCGCCTTACCTTCAGTGCGGCGTCCCGGGGCTCCCTCTTCTTGCTGGACGGTAACTTCTTCACACAAATGCGCATGCGCGGATGCCCGCGCATGCACATTTCTTTTTAATTATTTTAAAATGAGGGCGGGCGGGAGGCGGGCGGCGCGTAGTGGGGCTACGCAGAGCGCGCGAGTGTGCGTAGATTTTGCCACACTACGCGCTGCTTCACGTAGCCCCACTACGCCCAGGCTTGGTTTTGTGCCCTGGCACATGCAGCTGTTTTTTTCCAGACTGGACTTCTCACTAGTGGAGAAGTTACGGCATGAGCGTTGTAGGGGAAGGAAAATCCTTTAAAGAGAGTCATTTTCTCTCTGGCTTTTCCTTCTCTTTTTGAAACTCAGGAGCAGCAACATTGTCGTTGTGTCACCAGGGTTTTAAGTGGCAGTTTTTTCAATATTATTTACAAGCCATAGTTGCTGCTTATTTATCTTGTGAAACTAACAACCATTGACAAAACCAATAGTCCTGACTTATTCTAGGTACGATGTTACTTGTATCATATATCTGGATGCAGTGACAGAAACAGCAAAATACAAGTCGGAGGGCACACTATGCTAAGCGCAGATTTTTAGTTTATGTGCTTTTAAGCCACACCCTTAATTACATTGGCCACGCCCCTTTGAGAGGCCGCCCCAGTTTTTTCATTCCACTTAAAGCCCTGAGGCTTGCTAAAACCATTACTTGCCATCACAATGAGAGACTCCAACGAGTGTGATTCTGCCGTACAGCACCACCTTCTTCCCTCACTCAGCAGCTGAATTTGTCATCTGAGCATGAAACCTCCGTGCTGGTGTTTCAGGTCCTGAGCAGAGCCCAGGCTTTGTTTCATTTGGAAATTCTGTTACGTGGGGTCACTCTGTTGAAATATAGGCGGGACCTGAGCCCCACAGAAGATGGCGTCCAATCACTGCTACTGTTAAAGCTGCGCTTGTTTGGTTCATGAGGAAAGCTTGTACTGCAATAGTGACCACACCGTCATCCGCTCCACTCAACACGCATGCACAGACGTCACCCAAACATTACACTGACACTTTCATTGTGGGTGAAGAACTGCTGCAGGTTTATTTCATACAACATACGTATGACGATAAGTGGGTTATCTTACGGGCGATCCAGGGCAAGCAGCCCCTCGCTGCTCCGCCCGCCTGGCGAGCCAGCACGCACGGTGGGTCGATGCCCGACAGTGCGGCACATATTTTCAGATCCTCCTTTGGATCACGTGATCTGTCTAATACTCCCGCCCCTTTTAACGGGGGCGGAGCGTGTTGTGGCACACCCCCGGTTGGTCAGGCCCCCCAACCGCCCGAAGGACAAACGGGGCTCCGTCGCGGTCTTCCCAGAACCTCCTTCGGCTCTCGGACCTTGGCTCGGGCACCCTTACTGTGCCGGACAGGGGTACCCTTACTGTACCGCCTGTCGCAGAGGTACCCTTACTGTACCCTTCTGCCTCCAGATCGCCCTGTAACTCCGCCTGCAACACAAGAAAAACATTAAAACATTCCAATAGCGCGCTGCCTCCGCCGCGCAGGGTAAGCGGAAAGGGTGGGAATACGCGTGGCCAGGAGGAGCGGCGCAGGAAGCAGAGGAAGATCTGAGGGGGGTGAGGCGCCTAAAAAGGGGGGTCTAGCCTCGCCCATCCTTGTGGCACGCCTCCCCAGGACAGACCCATTGGGGGGGCCTCCCCTCCCCGGGCGCGGCCTCGCTAGAGAGGTGAAGCAGGGGGGGGGGGAGGCTCCGACGGGCGGCCACTAGAAGGCTGCCCTGCTGATGTCCCCCTGCGTGGGACGCGGGCAGCGGCATAGTGACCACACCGTCATCCGCTCAACTCAACGCGCATGCACAGACGTCACCCAAAGATTACACTGACACTTTCATTGTGGGTGAAGAACTGCTGCAGGTTTATTTCATACAACATACATACGACGATAAGTGGGTTATCTTACGGGCGATCCAGGGCAAGCAGCCCCTCGCTGCTCCGCCCGCCTGGCGAGCCAGCACGCACGGTGGGTCGATGCCCGACAGTGCGGCACATATTTTCAGATCCTCCTTTGGATCACGTGATCTGTCTAATACTCCCGCCCCTTTTAACGGGGGCGGAGCGTGTTGTGGCACACCCCCGGTTGGTCAGGCCCCCCAACCGCCCGAAGGACTAACGGGGCGCCGTCGCGGTCTTCCCAGAACCTCCTTCGGCTCCCGGACCTTGGCTCGGGCACCCTTACTGTGCCGGACAGGGGTACCCTGACTGTACCGCCTGTCGCAGAGGTACCCTTACTGTTCCCTTCTGCCTCCAGATCTCCCTGTAACTCCGCCACAGCTCTGTGGAGGCTCCCGTCGCTGCCAGAGCCCCCCCTTCCCTCCATTGCTGCTACTGATGACCTGCCCTTGCAAGCACCTCTTGCACGTCCAGCAAGAACATGTCCATCCCTACCCTGGACAGGTGTACCCCATCCGGCTCATAGAACCCCTCCACCTTTTCTTGGATCAATGCATGCCTGATGAAGCCCATGCCCCTGCGCTCCATGAATTTCTGCATGGACCTATTGACCCTTCTGCGTGACCGATCTACCGCTGCCGGAGACCTGGCCCCCCTCCAAGTCTTGCGGGGGATGATCTCCGACCACCACAGTTCGCATGAACCCAGTGCCTGGCTGATGGCTGGCAAGTCCACTTGCATGGACTGCAGCAGGGCCCTCCTTCCCCTGGAAACAAGGTCATTTCCCCCAAGGTGCAAGATGATGACCGACGGCTGTACCCCCCCCAGCCGCCAAGCGCTGTTCAATTGAGCCCCGTGCTTCACTCCATTTCATCCCTGGGGAGCCCAACCACACGAACTGTGTGTTGGCGAAACTCTGCGGCCAATTCCTGTGCGCTGCCCAGCGTTCCAACCTTGTGATGTAAGAGTGTCCCATCAACCATACCTGGTGGCCTGCCGAATGAAACGATGAAGCAGCTTTAGGCAGTTGTATATTTATTTGCACACAAACATTTCTCGGGGTATACCCGCTATAGAACACTCATTAAGGAACACTCGGATAAGTACATGCGCTATGGAACACTCAGTATGGAAAACTCAGAAATGTACATGTGCTTGCCCCTATGTCCGGGCCCGCAGCTGCCCAAATCTGCGGCATCAAGGTCGGACATATCTCTTAAAACAGTAGGAGTCCCAGCGCCCCACACCCTTCACGCCCTCTGGGCCCATGCCGGCTTTGGCAGCAGAGGTGGCGGCGCCAATTCAGAAAGAGTGGGAGGAGAATCTGCGCCCACTCCCAGAAAAACCCCCCTTGTCAAGGGCGGCCCCCAAAATGCGATCAAACTGAAACCTGGTGAGGGGGGCCCCATCCGCATGAATCAGGAAGGGCCCCGGGGCCGCTGGGCGTAAGGCCAGGTATTCTCTGACAGTGTGGACCGGGCAATACCTGTCGTCCCCCAGTGCTTGTAGGACTACTTTCTTTCCCCTCCCCGCCTGGTCTGTCTTGGATTTGCGGATGCGGAGTTCCAGTGATACCTTGAGACAGACGTCTGCAACCCCCAGCGCTGTGCCAGACAGGTCAACCTTGGATTTCGCCACCAGTTCACTAACCCTAAAGGCCCCGAAAAAGGCCAGGCAGAATGCCGTTGCGAAGAGCCTCGCTTCGAACGGGGAGTGGGTAACCAGGGGTACTGCGTCTAGAATGCGCTGCAGGTCACTGAATTCAATGGGCGCCCTGGTGTCTGGTTGTCTAATCTCCTCCCTGGCCCAGCCCTTCAGGGCCGCCCTGATCTTGTAGGACCCCGTTGGGTCGGCACCCCCATCAAGCTTGGTATCGTGGCGCACGGCAGCCAGGTGACCACATGTCCATGAGTGGCTTTTGCCGTTCTCCTTGGCCCACACCACGAATCTCTCTACCTGATCCTCGCTCCCTGAGGCTAGACCACCCTGCGCCTCCACTACCGCTCTAAATGTTGCTAACTGGGAGCCGTACTTCTGTGTCGCCGGCGCCAGGGACCTCTCCCCCCTCCTCCTCAGTCGTTCCCCCACCGAAGCAGGCGCCAAAGGTGGTCTGGGAATGGTGTCATCTCCGCCCTTGCCCGCGGCCATGCCTCTCGAAACCGAAGCCACTGAAAGCGAGAAAGAGCGTCAGCTGCCACATTCTTGACACCCGCAATGTGCCGCGCCCTAAACTCAATGTTGCTGCGCAGGCCTGCCTTCACCAACTCCCTCAGCAGACTTAAGACTAGCGGGCACGAAGCGGTAAGACCGTTGATGGCGTGCACCACCGCCATGTTGTTCGACCAGAAAACTACTTTCATGTCGCTTAGTGTGGCCCGCCATAAGTGCAGCGCAACAAGGATGGGAAAGAGTTCCAACACTGCAATATTGTTTGTTACTTTCTTTTTACGCCATGCATTTGGCCACCTCATTGCGCACCACTCTTCGCCCAGGATCACGCCAAAACCTTCCCTACCAGACGCATCTGAGAACAGGCAAAGCTCCTGGCTGGCTATCCACGGGGCCCTCCAAATCACCGTACCATTGAAACCAAGGAGAAATTCCGCCCACATTGCTAGATCCGCTTTCAAGCCTGAACTCAACCTTACAAAATGGTGCTTCTTTAGTACATTGGCCGTGGCCCCCGCCAGCTTCCTCGAGAATACCCTGCCTGCTGGTATCACCCTAGCTGCGAAGTTCAACTTGCCCACCAGGCTCTGGACAGCCCCTAGGGTCGCTTTGTCCTTGCCCAGCAGCGCCTGGATGTCCTGCAACAAGCCCTGAACCTTATCAGCGGGAAGCCTCGATTCACCTTTAACCGTGTCAAGCTCCACACCCAAAAAGGTCAGGACCTGCGCCGGCCCCTCGGTCTTAACTGGGGCAAGGGGAACCCCTAGGAACTCGGCCACCTCCTCAAAGTGTCTCAGCCCTGCCGCACACTCGCCTGTCCCAGCCGGGCCAAAAAACAAAAAATCTTCTAGGTAATGGGTCACCAGCGTGATCCCATGGAGTTCCCCCAAGGCCCACTGAAGGAACGAGCTGAAGGCTTCGAAGTAGGCACAGGAGACTGCGCAACCCATCGGCAATCATAGAAGAACTGCCCCGCCCACTTGAAACCCAGCAGGTGCTGGCTTTCTGGGTGAACCGGCAGCAGGCGGAATGTGGACTCAATGTCCGCCTTAGCCAGCCACACCCCTTTTCCCACTCTACGTATCATGTCAATGGCCATGTCCAGGGAGCAGTATGACACAGAACACGTCCCCTCATCCAGCCAGTGGTTCACGGAATTCCCCTCGGGGTATGATAGGTGGTGGATCAAGCGATAGGCGCCCTGCTATTTCTTCGGTACCACCCCAGCGGTGAAACCAAGAAATGATCCAGGGGAGGGCTACTGAATGGCCCCGCCACCCTCCCTGCTGACAACTCCTTTTGTATTTTTTGCGCTACCACCCCGGGCAGGTCCCTGGCTGACTTCAAGTTCAATGCGTCCCTGGACTCCAGTGGCCCCTTGTAAGGAATCTTAAAACCATCAAGGAACCCACCCGCTAGCAGGGCCCTGTCCTGCACCACTGGATAGTGCCTGATGAGTGGGATGAAATTATCCATTATGATGGGGGACGGGCCCTTGGTGGGCCCGGGGCGCTGCGCGGGGGGCCCGGGAGCGCAAGGGGTGATGGTGGGGTCCCATTGCACGGGGGGTGGGCCGCCCCTTGTGGTCTCATTGGCGTTGCATGTCTGTCCTGTTGGGTGGGGTAGGCTGGAGCACGCCCTGGCTGGAGGTGCAGGTGTTCGCAGGGTGTTGTGCATCGCACTTGCTGCAGCTGTGTGCGAATTTGCATGCCCTGCCCCAAGTGCAGTTGCCCCCGTTGTATAGGCGACATGTGCCTGAATTGAAACGCTTGGAGCCCTGCCTCTGCCCTCGCCCCCTGCCCCCCGAAATGACTGCTTAAAGGGGCACCTGAGAAACTGATCCTTTCTCCTGTCATCTGACTCCCCTTGCCCTTTATACGACTGCTCCCTCCTTCCTGGGTGGGCCGGCACATGTGTTGTACCCAAAGCTGGATCTCTTTCTGGTCCCACCCCAGGTCCGGGCATATGGCCATTCTCTTCCGGAAGTCTTGATCATAATAGAACCAGCCCAACCCCCCAGAGAGCCTCGCCTCTTCCTGAATTGTGCTGGCATATTGCATGAGGGCCTCACTCTGTTCTGGGAATTTCTGCACCACCACTGCCGCTAATATGTTACATGCAGACGTCCAGTTCTCAACTGTCTTATCGGGCCAGCGCTGGTGTCTGACTTTCCTCTTCCTTACGCCCCATCTTTCTGGTGTCCATCCCTGCCGAACCATGCATAAGTAGTGTCAGTATTTCTATGTACTCCCGCCTCCATATCCCTTCCTTAGCGACCTGCGGTACCATCCACGCCAGGGAACAGCGGCCGGATGCCAATGGTGCCTGCGTAACAAGGGGTCTGGGAACCTGCCCTGTGCCCTCCCCTACTGGGACAGCAGAACCTGGGGCCACGGCGGGCAAGGGTTCGAGAGCAACGTTGGTGGTGACCGGACCATTCGCAGGTGGGGAGGGTGAGGAAACCATCGCACCAACCGTGGGTGCAACCGCTGCAGTAGTTGCGATGGGACTAGCATTCCCAGTGAGTGACAGCACCGGAGCCCCCCCAGGCTCACCATTACGTAATTCCGCGGCTGCGTTCTGTCCTGCCCACACTTGGAGCACGGGGGCTTGGGCTGCCACGGGCACCGCCGCTGGGGTCACCTGTGACGGGGCAGATAAAGCGTCCAAACGGCTCTGGAATACAGTCATGTGGCTAAGCATGTGGTCCATGGCTTTGCCCATTTGCGCCATGTCCGTGATGCCTGTGGCAGAGTCATGCACCACCGGTGTTACAACGGCCGGCACGGTGTTACGTGGTGCAGCCACTTGCCGTTTCTTTGCAGGCGGGGCCTCAGGCATGTCTTTCGTTGTGGGCTTGCGTACCCGAGTAGACCTCCAGGGCTCCGCCCCCGAAGGGCCGGGGATGCCCTCGGCTGGGGGGGATGCGACAACCACGCCCGAGTCGTCCTGCCTGCGGGCCTCGATAAAACCCTGAACCCACGCCGGGCCCTTTTCACGAGCGATCGCCATAAATTCCGCCCACATTCCGCCCACATCGATCGACGTCTCCTGGGAGAAAAGTGGACCCGGTGTCCCGAAATCCTCCATGGTGCGGTGCTCGACCTTTGCGATCACGGCTTGCACTCGTTCCCCCTTTGCGCTATTCCCACGGTCCCTTGCTCCTATCGTTTGCGGGCTGACCCCGGGCGATCTGTAGGGATGGAGAGAAACGGCGTTAGCACGGTGGAATCAGCTGCGGGACTAACTTTACCCCTTCAGCAACATAGTCGGTATCCAAATTAACCCCTTCTGCAACATAGTCTGTATGCTAATCTATAAGCTGTTGGCCAAAGACCTTAAATTAACTTTGCAAGTAACAACTGATGCCTCTTTGAAACGCAGCAACCAGCTGACCCACATGCAGAAACCACGCCCTCTATATGAAACTCGGCACCCACCCTACACCGCAGGCACGAGAACAATGCAACCCCTGCCAAATTCGAACGGCCCGCAGTGCAGCCCACACAACATGCTGCCTGTTCACCTGGCACAACTTTGGCTGGAACGTACGGAGCGCGTGGAGTCCGCGCCGCATCAAACGTGCACATCGCGGGACCGGGGGGCTTAACACGCTGCACGGTAGTCACGCGTATTTGACCAGGAGGTATCAGAGCGCACAGCTTGTGCGCCGCATTTACCTGCACACACGACACCGGGGGGGGGGCTTCGCGTGCACCCTGTTGTATGTGGCGCGCATACGACCCAGAGGTATTGGAGCGCTCCACAATTGGCACCTACAACATGGGATTGGGGCCTGGCCCTGCCGCGGCTGGATCGCGCGAATTAGACCAGGAGGTGAGGGGGCGCTACATGAGAGCGCCGTACGCTGCACACGCCTAGCGGCACTGGGGCTCGCTCCCACATCTCGTACTCACATTGTGTTAGGGCTTGAGGCAGGGTGAGCTGTGACCCTTTGACAGTGTTTACGGTTCCGTTCTAGACCCTTGTCCTGTGATATCTTTTCGCCCCCGGTGCCAGTCCCTATCGCGCAGGCTTCCTGCTCATACCCGCCGAGGCGCACCTGCGGACCCGACACTAATAAAACCCGTGGCCGCGTCCCGCTCTGAGGTTGTTTCGCCCACAATTCTACCCCGCTCCCCCAATGGTCCCCTCCGCTCCCAACATTCGTTAACGGTTACAATTTAAGTATTACTGTGCACGTAATAAACATTAAAATTGTATTTTTCGAAATACATTCAGAGAGTGAATGATCTCATGGCATTTTGTACCGGTCCCAATGCCGTAGGCAGGATACCGACACGTCCTAGAAATACGGCAAGCGACAAAGCCTCCAAAAATACTGAATCATTGTCGTCCCGCACGGGGGGGGGGTGGATGCCCGCGCTGCCTGCATGGCGATTCTACGTCCAGCGCCGAGAGTTGCAACCTATCCCGAATCCTATGTGGCCAGGTCTAGGAAGGCATTGCCGCTTTCTGTGGGCGCTAGCCACGTTGCACACGCCGGCTTATACTCTGTTCTTGTAAGCGCGCTTCGATTTCCATGCCCCCGACTGACCTCCAGGCCATTGTTAACGATGCTGTGGCAGGTGACCTGGAGTTGCATTCTACATCGCTGCATAAGCATGAGGCTGGGACTGACATGGGGTAAATTGCTATGGCCAGAGACATTACACAGTAGCACGGAGCGGAACTGCTCAACCAAATTGCCACTAAAACCTCAAATACGGACCGATACCGCTACCCAGTCATCCTCCTCTTGGGCGGGTCGGGGATCACTACCGCAGTTACCAAGCCGGGGGGTACGATGGTCGGCAGGGTGTGGGTCGCGGGCGGGGGGTGGTGCTGGGTTTTGGCAGGAAGGGACGGTTGTGTTGTTAAACTTAATCAACCCCACGCGGCCGGCGCAGCCGGGCGATGTCCCCCCTAAACAAACAGCCCATCCCTCACTCTTGGCCGCCCTGCGGCCTCGCAGCACTCGAAATCGCACCACGCTAATGGCCTATAACCCCGCCGCATTGTCCCTCAGGGCGCGGGACCCCACTTGCGCCCCCCCCACCCGTGGCCATCCGAGCCACAGGGCCCCGTCAACCTGGTCATGCCCAGGGACAGGGCCGGGGTGGGAGGGGGGTTGCAAGACTCACCGTTGCTTGTTGATGTACGAAACGCACGACGACGTAGGGGCCCCGATCGCAACCGCGTGGTCCGGACGGCAAATCGCTGGTGTCCGGAGCAGGAAATACGCGTGGCCAAGAGGAGCGGCGCAGGAAGCAGAGGAAGATCTGAGGGGGGTGAGGCACCTAAAAAGGGGGCGGCCTCGCTAGAGAGGCGGAGCAGGGGGGGGAGGCTCCGACGGGCGGCCACTAGAAGGCTGCCCTGCTGATGTCCCCCTGGGTGGGACGCGGGCAGCGGCAATGCCCATGCTAATATTTTTCTGTGTGTGGATGGATCGAGGTTTGCACTGTTCGTTATATTTGAAGGTTTCTTGCATTTTTGCTGCAAATGATGAGCCTGAGAGAGGGACACTTTCACTCCTGATGCAAATGTTTGTCAATGTCAGGTAACCCTCCTGCTTGTCTGTGCTTTGCCAGTGTGATGTATTTTAGCAAAGATTTCCTTATGGTTTCTCGGGCGCCTATTATTTTGACTTTTAGTGTCGCTGTCACTGCTGCTGTTGTACTGTACCTGTGCTGTTTGGAGCCTGCTGCAGATGCATTTTTCAATGTGTGTGAGGAACTCACATGCAGCATCCTCACCATTTCGGTGGGGTTTGTGATGTCAGCGTGCTGATGTCACAAACTGACAAAGGTGGGGTCGGGTCTGAGCCACGATTTTAGTAAAAAAAATTGCAAGCCTCCTCTGCAAGCACCAGAAGCTTCTTTTAACCTCCACAAAGTCAGACGTCTGCCAACGGCCACACTGGAGAGGCAGTGTGCGCTTCGGCCAGCATCCAATACCTGCACTAATGGGGTTAATAGGTTTCTGAAAATATGGCAGTGTGGCCCTTCTTCTTTGGCCGTGGGTGTATTATCACCCTTCAGCATTCCAGGTCAGTGCCACTATCCAGTCTTGCTTCTATGTTTTAGTCAGTTGTGTTTTTTCATTCCTTAAATCTGGTTACTCTGAAGATGGACATCAGTACAAGCTTCTTACTGAAGCAAATACTGAAAAGGTGCAGAAGCATGTGCAGAGGAAATTCAATGGTCACATGCACGCGTATTAAAAGGCACTGCACAGGTAACAGCACTGCAAGCTACGCTCTCAAGCACAGAACAGGTGCAGCACAGGAAATAGCATTGTCCGAGACACTCTGCAAGAAAAAGCCACAAATAGTGTCCAAACAGAAGAACAGAATAGCCTGAGAGTTATCCTCACATTTAATTCAGAATCCAGGAAAATTCACAGAATACTAGCCAAAAACTGGAATATTCTGGAAAGTGACCCAATTATAGGAAGGGACTTCCCTAAACACCCCATAATCACCTACAAACAAGGAAGAAGTCTCAGAGACCTCCTCATGAAAGGATATATCACGAAGAAACCGCAGAACCTGCAACACATTTTACAGGGATTGTTTCCAGGTGGACTCTGCAAGGCTTGCAGCAATAGTCACATGAGGAAAACTTACCTGACTCCTAGTGGTGAAAAAAGTATACAGCAATTCCTTACATGCAGCTCCAACTTTGTGGTCTACGCTCCTGAGTGCCCGTGTAAACTGAGATATATAGGGAGCACAACCTTTGCGGACAAGAAAAGAGTGCTCGAGCACCTGAGAGTTATAAACAACAAAGATAGCCATTACCCAGTGGCCAGGCATTTCGAGGAATACCACCTCTGGATTAGCTCACTCCTGAAGTACTACATACTAGAACAGGTCAAGAAGAACCCAAGAGGAGCGAACCGAATGTTGCAACTGAGGCAATGACAGTAGTGGTACATTCTTCACTTACAAACTAAGACTCCCTTGGGCCACAACCAAGATGAAGAATTGGGGATCCATCTTCATGAACACTAAAATGGTTCTGTTAATCTGGTACATGTGTTTGCTCTGTTTACTGAAATCTGTTGATGTTGCTTTTTGGTTTTTGTTGTCTCTTCCAGCTTGCTGTTTCTCTGAGTTTACTGGAACATAGTCTTAACTGACAAAATGTATTCATAAGTTTCCATTGCTGTTATACCATCCAGCTAATTCTTGTCACCAACTACCATTCTAGAATGACATTAGAATAGACGAGTGACTTTTATCTCTGGACTAACCTGTATCTGGATATATGTTTGTTTTTAACCCTTTTTTATCTGCACTGTTGCTTTTTCTTTCTGTTTTTTTTCTTTTTTAGGAGGAAAGGAAAGGACATTATCCAGGAAGGGTTAGAGGATCTTGGTTCCCAACCCTTTTCTTTGTGACATCTCGTCATTTTGAAGAGATGACAGCATAAGTTAAGACTGTTTTCTTTATCTGTTATAATGCACTGAGCCATTAGGCCTCGCTTATTTAGTTATTATTTTTATTCTTCACTTTTTCAAAACATTTTAGGGGAACATTAGAGGGTAGATTGGTGAGTTGCAGCTTAGTTTTACGTATAATTATAGGGGATTTTTATCCCTCCTAATCACTACAGAAGGGATTGCCTATCTTGTGTCGGTCTTTACCCCATACAGCCACTTGGCCAATGAATAGAGAGTACGTTTATCCTCCTAGCCTTACGGGTATACCGCTCCCAGGTTTGCCACCATGGCGCATTAGTTTCCAACATTGTGTTGTTTTCATGGAGCGTTTGTATTTCAACATAAACCCAACAGAGTTAATGGCGCTTTTTGGTATCCGGGGTCTTGTTGTGTCAATAACTTTATTAGCCTCCAAATCATACACACGCCACGTGACCACCTAGCCTGGGCTTCAGTTGCATGCCTCCGCGTAATCTCGTAGGCATGGTTACACTTTTTTTGGGGGACTTTTTAAAAAAACTTTTTACACTACAGGGACCGCCACTCCATGAAAACACAAGAGCAGTCGTAATAAAACATTATAAGGTAATACACACAGGATTTTATGCAAGATCATGTAACAGAACAGGCGCATAGATAATAGGGGGCAATTTTCCCTTTATTTCATATTAGCTGCCCCTCTCCCTCTTTTTATTTATATGAGAATGGATCATGAGCGAGTTTACATAACCTGTGAAGCAGAACAATGCTATACGTGTATTAGAACAATGTACATGCTACATAAGTTTTCCATTACAAAATGGATGCCACTTGAACATGATTTGATTGAATATTTATTGGACTATCCGGTGTTGCTTTCCATGATTGTACATGTAAAATAGGCGCTGTTCCAACACGCCAATGTGTGATCAAGATTGCCTTGACAGCCGAAACGCGTTACTGGCAATAAATCTGTGGTATTGCAAACTATCCTGAGAGTACGATTACTTTGTGCCGAATGGACATTAATCTGTCCAGTGGGCTTCGCTGGCAATTTGCACCACCTATCTATGGGTTGAAGGGGCAAGAAGGAGCATATCCAGAAATCGAGTTAAAAAAAATAAATATGTATATATATATATATATATATATTTATATAATTCTGTTTTTTTAATATATATATATAATTTTTTAACTGAAAATCCAAAGGTTACAGGGACATTATAATTCGGCTCAGGCTGAGCTAACTATAATTTGCCCCCCCGCAATGAACTCCTTACGACCTCACATATTACATCACTCATAACATGGCCAGTGACATCATCACTCATGACATTTCAAATGACCTCACTGAAGACATCTTCTGGTTACTGTCTTTAAAAAGTTTATGAGTGTGAAATATATATGTACCAAGGTGTATTGGTGAATCATTGGGTGCATCAGTGCCTGCATGGATGATTCAGTGGGTGAGTGACTGACTGTATATGCGTGTGATAAGGTGTCTCAGTGAATGTATGGGTGAGTGACTGGTTGTGTGAATGTCTGTATCAGTCTGTCAGTTGGTGCCTAAGTGGCTCTCTGGGTGTGTGAGCGGCTGTATCAGTGAGTGATTGGTTGTCTGAGAACCTGTATGGTTGTCTGAATGTCTGTGTAGGTGAGTTGGGGGTATGTGACTGCCTGTAGAGATGTGTGACTGTTTGAGTCAGTGGCTTTATGGGTTAGTGATTGTGTGTGTGAGGGGCTGTATGGATGAGTGAGTGTGTGTATGGCTGTGTGGGTGAGTAAGTGGATGTGTCAGTGGTATATGGGTGAGTAACTGGGTATGTGGTATGTCAGTGTCTGTATGAGTGAGTGAGGGAATGTGAGAGTGGCTGTATGGGTGAGTGTGTGCTTGTGTCAGTGATTTGGTGTGCAGTGAATTTTGCTCCGCCAGTGGAATGCACAGAGTTTTGCCTACTCAGTTCACAAAAAATCCACAATCCATTACATAGCAGAGTTTACTGGCGCCTACAAAAAACATCACAACTTAGCAAGATGTTTTACCTACTTTAAAGATTGCCGCCTCCTGGGACTTGAAGTGATAGAGCATGCACAAATGTTTTAGTTCTGTCCCCAATCCTGACAGACCTTCAGTTCATCCCGTGCCCAGTCTCTGCCCTGGGTGTCACGTGTCATGGGCCGGGAAGGGGGGACTTCCAGGACCTGGAGTTGAGAGCAGCGGGTCCTTCTCACCATTTCTCTACAGCCCGATCCTGCAGGCACATCACACAGTGCCCAGGAGGTGCACTGGCATGGAGCATTAACTCCCTTACCTCTACCAGTTTCTTCCCATGGTCTCCCCTGCTGTGGTTCCGGGAGGATGAGGCTCCATCCCCGGCTGCATCACTTCTGGCAACCGGTAAGAGCTACCATATAATTATCCTAATAATCATTGTTACCATTATTACCATTCAGCATTTTACTGATCTCATGCTGCCGGCAGTGGTGTCCTCGCTGCTTGCAGTGGATACAGCCACACACCTTTACGGGAAGCACCTCGAGCAGCACCAGACAAGCCTCTTGTGGGCGGGACTGATCATGGCCAGCCTCACAGAAAGGTCTGGCCTTTCTCAATCCACTCTCACAAGCCCAGTTTGTCAAGACTTAGACAGATAGTCATCGTGACTCCGATAGCTCACGGAACTCTGCAGAATCTTGAAGAGTTTTTAGCTAACTCTGCGGAATTTTATGTAGTGAAACTCTGCAAGCTTTGCCCAGGCCTGATCAGTGACTGTATAGGTGAGTGAGTATGTTAGTGTTTGTATGAGTAAGTGAGTGGGTGTGTGTATATCTGTATAGGTGAGTAAGTGGCTATGGGATAAACGGTATGGGTGAGTGACTAGGTGTGTGAGTAGATCTATGGGTGACTGAATCAGTGTTTGAGTGACTGTATGGGTGCATGGGTGGATATGTTAGTGGCTGTATCAGTGACTGAGTGGGTGTATGAGTGGTTGTAAGGGTGAGTGAGTAGATGTGTGTGTAGATCTATGAATCTGTCAGTGGATGTGTAAATATTGGTATGGAGTTGTGAATGGGTTTATGAATGGTTGTGTGGGAGTGGGAACGGGTCTATGAAAGTTTCAATTAAGGTGTAAGTGCCAGTGACTCTCAGGATGATTTCATCAGTGATGTCATCAATGATGTCATTTGAGATGTCATTGACCATGTCATGAGTGATGTAATATGTGAGGTCATAAGCAGTGCATTGTGGTGGGTGTGAGTTACAGTTAGCTCAGCTAATTATAACTGCTGAATTTCACTGGTTTTGCTGGAGTGAAATCTAAGCCTAACTATAATGTCCCTTAGGCTGTAATCTTTGTTTTTTTTCAGTGAATTTCTAAGGTTTTTTTAAATTCTATTTCCTAACTATAACATCCTTGTAACCTTTGTATTTTTCACTCAATTTATATGTTTTTTTAAGGAGTAATTGCGTTTTCAGAGTGGTGGAGAAAGGGGGCAGGCCTCTGACCTGCTCTCAAGAATCCCCATGAGTAGGGCTTCAGAAAGTATCAGGAGGGCTTTTTGGCCCCTAGGTCCCTCAGCATCCAAGAAGACTTCATTCCCCAACCAGTAGTGTGCCAGGAGACACATTTGCAAAGTGGTGGCTCAAGAGGGTCCTTGGGGGCCAACAAGCCCTCCTGTCACCTCCAGTAAGTCCCACATAGCGGGATTGCTGAGAGGTCTTTGGAGGCTTGCACCTTTTCCACATCACTCAACAAACGCACCTCCTGGTGCTCTGCTGGTTGGGATATGAAGTCCCCTTGGATCCAGCGGGTCCTTGTGGGCCAACAAACCCTACTGTTACCTCCAGTAAGTCCCACACAGCGGGATTACTTGTGAGGTCTTTGGCGACCATGACCCCTTTCTCCACCAATCTGAAAATGCTCTTCCTAGTACCTGCTGGTTGAGGGATGAAATCCCCCTTGGCACTAGAGTGTCCTTGGAGGCCAACAAGCTCCCCTGTTTCCTCCAGTAAGTCCCACACAGCCTGATTGCTGAGAGGACTTCGGAGGCCACACCCCCTTTCTCCACCTCTCTGCAAATGTGCTGAAGTCCCCTTGGCTCCAGAGGGTCCTTTGGGGTCAACTACCCCCCCTGTTACCTCCAGTAAGTCCCAGACATTGGGATTGCTGAGAGGTCATCAGAGGCCATGCCACCTTTCTCCACAACTCTGAAAATTGGCCTCCTGGCACACTGCCAGTTGGGGGATGAAATTCCCTTGGATGCTGAGGGTTCTTAGAAGCCAACAAGTCCTCCTGCTATCGCCTGTAAGTCTCAAGCAGCAGTATTGCTGAGAGGACTTCAAAGGCCATGCCTTCTTTCTCCACCACTCTGCAAACACACCTGCTGGAGCAAAACTGGTTGGGGGATAAAGTCCTTTTGGGTAAGCTGAGGGGCCTCTGGGGCTTAGAAGCCCTCCTGTTACCTCCAGTAAGTCTCTTACAGCGGGATTCCTGAGAGCTGATTGGAGGCCTCGCTCAGTTTCTTCACCACTCCTCAAACGTGATTGCTAGATGAAAAAACATAGAAATTCACTTAAAAACCCAAAGGTTACAGGGCTGTTATAGTTAGAAAATAGACTTTTAAAAACTTTAGAAATTCACTTAAAAAACCCAAGGTCTAAAATTTTGGTTACAGGCTGGAACGTTTTTCCCCCCAGATTAGTCTCAGTAAAGCAGCATGGATTTATTCCCAGAAGATGGACTTCTGAACTTGTTGTATGCTTTTGGATGCCACAAGTATAGCAGGAGAGCCCATTGGGGCAGCCCTGTTGGATGCCCAAAAAGCAGTCAACAGGTTTGATTGGGACTATTTCTGGAAGACCATGAAATCATTAGGACTTGGTGGATCTTTTACCAAAGCAAGAAAGCCGATGTACCATAAACCTGTAGCCTGACTTCAGATTATGGTTAATAAATCAGGGCCAATTTTGTTTGAAAGAGGAGCTAGACACAGCCACTCACACATACAATCTCTCACACACTCACTAACTCACCCACACAACCACTTACATACCCATTCACACATCCATACAAGCACTCACGCATTTGCTCACTCACCCATACATCTACTCACACAGACACGTACTCTACAATAGAGCCACTCACACATCAACTCACTTACCCAAACAGCCACTCACTCATCCATGCAGCCACTTGCACAGAGGTCACTCACTCATACAGCCATTCAGAAACCCACTCACTCACCCATGTAGTCACTACACACCCACTTACCCACCCATAGAGCCACTCACACCATTATTCACTCACCCATAAAGCCACTGACACCCAATACAACCACTCCCACAGCAACTCACTCACCCACACAGCTACTTATACACCCATACAGCCACTCACACACCCATACACACAGGATATGTACAGTCACACAGCCAATCACATAATATACATTAGCAGCAGTATCACTCAGTAGTAGTGTACTTAGTATAGTAATTTAACTTTTGCAGTATGTTAGTATGTAAATATAATTCGTCCCGCACCAAGCACAATTTTATCATCAATCATATTATTGTGAATGTAGCAGTGATATTATGAATGATGTCATAGAATATGTCACCATGAAAATGTAATATGTGGGGTAATTAGCAGTGCGTGGCAAGGGTGCGATTTATAGTTACCTTAGGGCGCGAGTTATAGTTTCTTGAGATAAGTATAATTATAATTGCTGAATTTCTATGGTTTTGTGTGTGTAAAATCTGAACCCAACTATAATGTTCCAGTAACCTTTGTTATTTTAGTAAATTCCTAATGATTTTGAATTTCTATTTCCTAACTATAATGACCATAGAGCCTTTGGTTGTTTCAGTGAATTCCTATGGATTTTAATGGAATATCCTAACTGTAGTGTTTGTGTAACCTCTGGTTTTTCAGTGAATTTCTAGTTTTTTTTTTTAAAGTAAAGGAATATGTAATTACCATATGTTAATCCAACACCCCCAACCTCCACTAGGCACAGCCTTCGGCCATGCACGTTGGAGGGTAGGCCGCAGTTGCTGGCCATACACTGGTGTGGATAGGGAAAACTCTGTTTGCTCTGTCTTGCTGGGAGCAATTTAAAGTTCCGGCTAAGGGAGAGAAAACAATAGGTTTGCTTCCAGTGGACGGTAGCATTAAAATTCCTCCCGCCTGCTTAGAGCTGACTTTTCACTGTTTCCCTTCCCACTGTTAAGCAGGCAGTGAAACAGATAAAACAAAATGCTCCCACACACAGGAAGCAGCATTTATTTGCTGCTTCCTGTGTGCGGGGGGAATGCTGCCTCCCAATGGAGGCAGGGAGTCAGCAGGGACTGTGGGGAAATTGGGGTTTCTCCTACAGCCCCCAACAATAATGCAGTGGGTGCCCTGGGAGGGCTCCTGGGCACTCAGCCTTTTTTGGCCAGAGGGGGATGGGGCCAAAACCAGCCCTCCCTCCCTCCCCCACTGTGTAGGAAAAATTACACTAACTTCTTGGACTTGGCAAAGGCAAAGCAAGTGTGTTTTCTCTGCAATTCCACATTGAAAAACAATCTGAAATCCTTGATGGAGGTGAATGCTCTGTAGTGACTGTGATGAGTGGGTTCATTCTTCTTGCCTCCTGGTGCGAGCAGAGTCCCTGCCTTTTAAATTACTACGAGTATGCAAATGTGAAAAATCACTTTGAAGCTCCACCCATTTTGCTCTGCCCTGTCCACCTTAGAACTATGAAAAAGTCTTCCCTCCTTTTCCCAGGTTGATGGACAGCTTACCAAAAGGCCCCTGAGCGCTTTTCCCGTCGATTTTATTGATGTGTTTTTGATGTCGAGAAATATGAATTTTTCTCCACCAAACAAAGAAGCACTTACCACACATACTTCCGAGGAAGTACTCTTGTTTGGTGGCGATTCTCCTCTTTCTGGTCTCTTTATCTATATAAGGATTCATGTTATCACAAATTTCTGGAAGAAGATGCTCAAGGAACAATCACATTGCTGAAATTAAAGGCACAATAGGTCACTGGAGATTTTCCTTGTGGTTTATTATGCAGCTGTAGTGTATAATATGGACTAAACATTTACCCTACGGAGTAACACTTACTAATTATCCTGCAGAATGTACTGCAGTTGGGTGGACATCTTTGTGCAAAATTGTGGGCTCTCGTTGGATAAACAGGCAGGTGAGATTCTGTTCTAGCCCTCTTGGTCATTTCAATGAAATTGAACCTCAACAGGAGACACATACTATTATAAACATTACAGGTACCCCATCTGAAGATCCACTTCTTTAAGGGACAAATTATCCTTACTTCTTTGGTTTGGCGAAGGCAAAGCAAGTGTGTTTTCTCTGGAATTCCACATTCACTAATGATCTGAAATTTTTGATGGCGGTGAATGCATCGTTGATCTATCAGAGCACCGTCAGTAGTGACTGTGATGATTGGGTTCTTTCTTGTTGTCTCCTGGTGAGATCAGAGTGCATGGTTCTCCCTTTAAATTACTACAAGTATGCAAATGCACAAAATCACTAGCAAACTGCCCATTTGGCTCCACACTCTTCTCTCTAGTAGTAGGCCTATACGATCTTCCCACCTTTTCCCATGTTGATGTACAACTCATCACAAGGCACCGAAGCTTGATTTTGAGGAGATGCATTTTCTATGCAAAGGATTATGAGGACATCTCCACCAAAAAAAAAGCACTTACTTCACATGGTTCAGAGGAAGTACCCTCGTTTCATAGAGATTACCCTCTTTGTAGTCTTGCCATCTTCTCTATAGGAGGATTCATGTTATCACAGATTTCTGGAAGAAGACACTTGAGGAACAATCACATTCCTGAAATTAAATGCACACAAAGTCACTGGAGACATTTCTTCCTCATACATTACGCAGCTGCAGTGTAGAATATGCAGTAAACATTTACCCAATGAGTTAGCACTTACTAATTAACCAGTAGACATCCATACAGCCACTCTCACATCCACAGGCAGACACAAATTATCCCATTCATATAGATTTGAGCTGGTGCTATGAGCCCTGATGTGAGGCTGATCAGACGAGGGCAGGCCCGATGCTAACTGGGAAGAGGTTCCTGCGGATGGCACTGGTGCATGCAACCTTTCCTTGCTCTTTTGTCTCATTGCTCTGTGCAAGGCTAAAATCTACATATATTTTTTCCCAGTCTCACACAATTAGTGATCTAATTTTCTTTTTTTTTTAGGTACAGTGCAGGGACTGTAGTCATGTGTTCCCAGGAAGAACTACCAGGCCTAAGTGGGATGGGCAGAGCATCGCTTCAGCAATGGTGTTTGGAGTATGACATCCCCCTCAAATGCATTCTTGGTTTGGTAGTTTGGTCGGGGTACCCTGAGTCAGGTCTGTTTTGGTTTCTCTTGTTTTCTTTTCACTTCGAGATTTTAACTTTAATTTTGGGGTTCAGGATCTTAAATATATACAGTTACCAGTATACTGAAAAAACTTAGTAAATCTGCACCTTTAAAAAAAATCTCCTTGAATGGGGGGAAATTTACTACTTTTTGGAATTCGCAAACATTGGCAGTGGTAGGCTTGGAGAGCTGAGTCACTCTCAACTTTCCAGGCATACTTTTGGCAATCAAACACCCAAAAGGCAATGGGATGAATGCTTGCAAATAGTCTAACCAGTGGCAATTGCTCTGGGTGGCATTTCAGCCCATCGTTTTCACCCAATATGTCAATTTAGACAGAGTCCCACCTAATGCAAATTGGTACTGACCCTGTTCCTCATGGAAACAGTTTATCCCAAACCTTGGTCATCTCACTCCTCCCCCTTCAGCCTACTGCTTTTTAAGTTTGGAAATTCGAAATTCACACCCCTCAAATCTCACTGACTGTCCAGTAGTCACAGGTGAAATATTATAATACTGTTGTTATTATTTGATATTTGAACAAAGCACTGCTGAAGTTGCTAAAACCAACTGGTATAAGTACATACTTCAGCAGTGAGTGGACTCTGAAGGAACAATAAATTCCCCTCCTTTTATGAAAACTGAATACCCAGCGGTGACCAGGGTGGTGTAACTTGCATATGTCTTGCACATATCACACTCACTTACCCACAGTGCCCAGCAAACTTTAAACTTTGCTCATCATTTTCCTCACATTTCTATGAGAGACCCTTTCGGAATCCGTGGATATCCACAACATTTTTACTACCCACTGTTTCCACACTTCTGCTGAAAGAAGATGTTGCCCCACTTATGTGGCTTGGCCTAGGGTCCGCAACAAAACAGACTTAAAATGCAATGTGGATACATTGGTGATGGAGGTGGCTGTCAATGTTGGGCCTGGCCTCAGCCGCCACTGAAGGAAACTACCAAACCCAGATATTTCTAAACTAGACACCTAGGGAGTCCAGGGTTGTGTGATTCATGTGCATCTCACAAGAAGTTTGACCCAGAAGCCTATGCAAAACTTAAACTTTGACTAAAACCATATTTTTTCTTCACATTTTTGTAAAGGATAATTGCAGAATCTGCTGGGATCCACACATTTTCTACCACCCAGCATTTCCAATCATCTCCTGATAAAAGTACTACCTCCCTTGTGTGGATGGTATTAGCGCATGCGACTCAAAAGGCCCCAAAATGCTATGTGGCGACATTAGCAAAAGGGGTAGCTGTGATAGTTGGTTCCGGGCTCTGCCACCACCCAGGAAAACCTACCAAACCCAGATATTTTTGAGAATGAAATACCCAGGGGAGTCCATGGTGATGTGTCTTGAATGGATCCCACACATTTTTCTTACCCAAAATGTCCTGCAAACCTTTGCCTGAAACCATACATTTTCCTCACATTTCTGAGAAGAAACTAAGAAATCTACGAGCATCCACAAAATTCCTTCCACATAGTGTTACCCCACTTGTCTTGAGAAAAACACAACCTCTTTTCTTTGGCTGGATTTAGTACCCACAACAGGAAAAGGTCAGACCACTGGCAACTGGGTCTTTACAAGGGCTCCCATTGTCCTGGTTTGATCTAGGAAAACTTTTGTTGATTACATTTTTAGAAATAAACACTTTCTTGCACAGTACTTTTTTCCATTTTCCCCTGAAGAAAGAAAATGTAGCAATATTTTGGCTATTTTCTCACCCCGTCTCACGTGCTATTGTAAGTTATGAGGGTCGGGCCAGGGATCCCAAGCATTGCAAGATGGGCACCACTCACACCCAGCCGCGGTTGGTAGTGGGAGTAGCTGCCGGGTGGTGACATAGGGAGGAGGAGGGGCAGGGTGGGGGGGTTAGTAAACTATGGATTACGGAGGTTTACAGGTAAGTACACATATAAATAAATAAAACGAATTTCGTTGCGCGCACTGCATCCCCAAATGCGATGCAGTGCACGCAATGAAATTCATTTTTATTTATTTATATGTGTACTTACCTGTAAACCTCCGTAATCCATAGTTTACTACCCCCCACCCTGCCCCTCCATCTCCCCACTTCACCGCCCGGCAGCTACTCCCACTACCAAGCGCGGCTGCTCACACCGATTCACTCCTTACAGTCTGCTGTGAGGCGTGAACGAGAAACGAAAGCACAGCAGGGGACTCTTCAAAGAAAGACTCTTCTGTTCATTATGCAATGGAAGGGATGAGGAAACGTCAACATACACAACATATCAACTAATGTGAGCAAAAAAGGTTAACAGGCAGTAGGGTACAACTGCGCAAGCTCACGCACTTAAGTAGCTTGGTCATACACATTCATTAATGAGTAATACTCACAAGGGCATAGAACAATGACCACCCATCATTGTTAACCCCTTGTATGCGCATGACTTCTCCCGGCCGTCATGCATCACGGTGGGCGTGTGCGCACGATGGCCGGGAGCCGTCGTAATCCCGCCCACCGTTTATTTCTCCTGCACAGCGCGGGAAATAAACCCGCACTCAAGGGGTTAAATGGCTGTAGATAAATCCACACCCATAAGACAATCAAACTCAATGTCCTGGTCAAAGCTCATATATTAACGCAAAAAGAATTTTGGTCCACACAGTGTTCTTCTCCGGTGATTTTCTTGCTGTTTATTTGTGTCCAATCTTTTCAAGTAAATGATTCGGTTTTTATTTTCTTTGTCTTTTTCAACACACAAAAGCCACCGAGCCAACACGTTTCGTTTTATGCAGGTATTCACCCAAGACTTCTTCAGGGCATTCACAAACAAGCATTGGCATAGCCAATAGGTCTCGCCTTTGGGACCTTATAAGTGTTTAGCCATGCAACAGTTGCATAACTAAATACTTATAAGGTCCCAAAAGCGAGACCTATTGGCTATACCAAGCGGCCGTGCGGCCGCAAAAGGGAAAGTAATTGCGGTAAAAGCAGCGCGCGCGTCCGCGCACATGCACTGTAGCTCTAGGCTGGCCTGGTAGCACTTTTTGGAACCCTCTCAATAAGTCTCGCCAGACCAGCGCATGCGCTGGGTCAGGCGAGACCTAAAAACAGCCAAGAGTATCAAACTTGCGGCGTCTAAATGTTCCAGGGGCAGCTTTATGTTCCCTGGCGCATCCCTGCAAATCAGCATGGATGCGCCAGGGAAGATGCGTCACGCAAGTTTGCCCTTGCGCCGCCGCAGATGCGCCGCATTTACAATGCGGTGCATCGTTGTGCAAGGACAAGCAGATGCGTGACGTATCTGCCGGCATAAGGTTGGCGCAGTGCTGAAGTTGTGTCGCAAGCGTGACGCAACTTCAGCACTGTTCCAACCTACCCCATACCTAACATGGTGCGTCAAGCCTTACGCCTGCTTCAAGCAGGCGCAGGGTTTTGACGCATCAACGTTGGGAAAGTGACTCAGTGAAATCTTATAAATTTCACTGAGTTACTTTTCAGGGGCGTTCCTGCGACGGAACGCCCCCCCTGCGTGTAAACGCCCACATGAAACCTGACGCAGGTTTCATGTGGCGCAGGGCTTTACACCGTGACGCATCTCCATAGATGCGTCACGATGTAAATAGGGCGCAACGTGGCGCAGGGTTTACGCCGCTGCTGCGTCACAAAAGTGACGCAACGGCGGCGTAAATGTGGCGCAACTGCAACATAGATCTGCCCCCCAGTATTTATGCAGTTGTAGATATGGAGTACTCTCCTCGTTTCTGAATAATTCTATGTGCAGCTGGATCCTTTGTATTTTACGAATATATAAGCTTTGTGAAAATTGTTTGACGTCATTTTTTGCTGCACGACCTGCAACTGATTTGGGTATTTTCTAGTTTTTAACACAACTGCATAAATACTGGAACTTTTAGACGCCGCGAGTTTGAAACACGTGTTGGCTCGGTGGCTTTTGTGTGTTGGAAAAGACAAAGAAAATAAAAACGGAATATAGCGTTAATATATGAGCTTTGCTCAGGACATTGAGTTTGTTTATCAACTAATGTGCACAGGTACTCGACCCTCTCCCGAAAACTGGGACATGCTCTTAAATTAGTTAAAAGTGTCAACTGCCATTGAAAAATCAGGCCTTCCTGAGCAAAACCGGGCCATCTAGACGCCCTATTCCTTTCACATCGTTAATGCCCTTCTCCGTTATTTCTATCGTCTCTTTGCCACCTCTTTCCGCGCAGGTGCATACCTGTCTCCTTCCTCTCATCACCATACTTTTAGCTCTCCACTCTCACTGTGCTCGACTATTTCATAAATCTTCTTCCTCCATGCATCCTCACGTCTCCACTCTCTCCCATGTCTGTGCAGTCTCTTCTCTCTCCCCTGCCCTGTGTAGGAAGGGAGGCCTCTCTTTTTTTTCTGTTTAGCCCCTGTCCCTGTGCATGCATGTCTTGTCTTCAGTACCTTTTTTTTTGCTTCTCAGCTCATTCCTTTCTCCTCATAGCTCACACCCTCTTACCTTGTCTGCCTACTAGGCCTATCTCTTCTCTACACGCCTGATTCCTCCCGTTTCACCCTCCCTCGGCATGCATGTCCCCGGTATTACTCTCCTCCCTATGTCTCATTTCGTTTCATCCTCTCTGTTCACGCACGACTTGTCTTTTGTATCTCTCTCTTCTCTGTGCATGCCTGTCTCCTGCACTCTCCTCCTCCAGGCGAATGGCTGTCTCCTCTCGTTCCACTCTATCCTTGTGAATGTACATCTCCTGTGCCTCTCTCTCTCTCTCTCTCTGACTTTCTCTCTCAGCCTGTCTCTTGCGCCCCTCACCTCCCTGTGCCCCCCTCCCTTAATGCTGTCTGCTCTTGGCACGCCTGCCTGCCACCCCCTCTGCCCAGCATCTCTGTACCCTCCCGTTCTCCCATGCTTCCCTCATCTTCCAACACCCACCCCTCTCTGGACCCCACTTTTGATCGAATACATTTTTACAGCTGCGCAGCGCCGCTGAAACAGGATGAAAAGCGACACAAAATGTTCCCTTTAATATTCATGTCAGGCAGCGGAAGAACCAGAAAACTGCTTATTATTCCACGAGAACAAAGGCGATTTGGACGATTCTCTGTGAGACGTAAAACAAAGAGTAGAGGAAGCAGAAATGTTCCCGAGAAATGGGAGGGATACAGCCCCCCACTCGCCCACACCCCGCACCCCGCTTCCCTACAGTGCACATAACTTGGATGGGGAGGGCGAGCCCTAGAGTTGGATTTTTTTGCGCTTTGCAGGGGGGCGCCGTCATTCCGTTTAGATTCTGAGTAGGGCCTTCTCAAGGCCAACCAGTAGTCTAATTAAGGGGCGAACATTGAGCCACCTGAAAGATAATGCACTAACTGGACCACATGCTGTTATCAAATTCCGACAAAATGTAGAACATTTAAATCATTTCAGACGTTCAGTTCGCGGGTGCTTCCCGATCAGCCTGACTGCTGAATGTGAGTTTCAACACAATTTCCCCTGCAACAGGAGTTAAGTGGGCATTGGAACATCTGACAGCAGGGCACAGGCCATAAAAAACAGAAGTTGGCGGACTAATCTAGTTAACCCGTATGCAAGTGACATCACGGCACTTGACATCACGGCCCATGACATCACCACGTGTGCGATCGCACCTAGCACCACAGGAATTGAGACATCATAGGAAGTGGCATCACAAGAAGTGATATCAGATCTTAAGCCCTCACATATATGTTTAACAGGCCTATAATGAGATCATTTGAGCACGTTTCGAGTATTCATGCAAACTCTCCTGATTTAGGCAGAAGATTCACACTTTTGTGAGCTACAAATAAAACAATGGTTCCTTTTGTCAGCGTAAAGCTTCCCTACCCAAAAATTGAACAAACTAACTCTACCGCCAGCCTACTCAACCAGGTATAAAATTCCATATGCACACATTTCCATGTAGATGTGATTGCTTTAGCTGGCTAAGCTCTCCAGAGGTGAGACCACTTTCATATGTGAAGTTTTCTAACTCAGCCATACCTACCTGCACTCGTTTTAGCAGACTGGGGCTCATTTTTTACCTACAGACCATAACCCAAAGCAAAAGAGAAAGACAGAAAAGGAAGAGAGATGAGAAAATAATGATGAAGGCAGAAAAGGGGATGAAAAAACAACCTGCAAGGCGAAGCAATTTTAGACTACTGAAAGAAAAAGGTTATGGAAACCTTGGCATTCAGCAATAGGACCCTAAGAAAAAGTTTGGGACTCTGTGTTTATGTTTCTACAAATTACTAACCCTGGGTGGGTAACTCCGCTCCACCAGTGGAGTTTGTGGAGATTTGCCTACTCCGTGCTCCGTGGCAAATGCAGAGATGAGCAAAACTCTGCCTGCGTGGCAGAGCGGAGTTAGCCGCTCACTCCCCCCTTCCAAATACTTTAAAAATAATAAATAGAAGGCACTTACCTGTGTTTCTACCGCCTCCCCTGCCTGGGCGCTCTCCTTCCTGCTCCTCTCGCGTCCTTTTTCATTAAAAAAAGACACTACGTTGTACGTCTTTCGCGTCTTCCTGAAGGCCGTCTTTCACTTTTTGGCCTTACATCACCTTAAGTGCACTGCTGAAAAAACAGAGATTCTGTTTTTTTGGCAATTGCTTCTCCAGAAACCTGGCAGACTTTCTGGCCTGAAAATGTACCCCTCTCCAGGCCCTTAAGGATCCTTAGTTAAGAACTCGGGGGTCACATTTGATGATTGCCTGTCTTTTAGGTCACATATTAAGTCTGTGGTGGGCACTTGCTTTGGTGTTCTGTGATCTATGAAAAATGTCCTTCACTGTTGGTCCCTCACAGCAAAAAAGACGGTTATCCAAGCCTTAATAGCTTTGAGGTTGAACTATGACAATGACCTCTACTTTGGTCTGCCAGAGTATCTGTTGGAGAGGCCTCAGCTGGTCCAAAATGTGGCAGCTCGCTTTCTTTTGAATATACCAGTCAGAACGCACATCTCCCCTCATCTGCGCGCCATTCACTGTCTTCCTATCAGGAAAAGGATCTTGTTTAAGGCTCTGGTGTTAGTTCAAGGAGCTCTGTATCAGACTGGTGCAATGTACCTCAGAACTAGGTTTAGTTTCCATGTTCCATCTAGAAACTTGGGGTCGGCTAATAAAATCTTAGCGGAGATGCCCAGAATTTTGCACGCTACACCGGGAGGCAAGTCCCTTGCTCATCTAGGACCAAAAGCTTGGCATAAGCTCCATCTTGAGCTCCACGTCACAAGCAAAAACAATGTTTAAAAAACAGGTACCGAAAACATGGCTTTTTGTCCAGGATTAAAACGTTCAGATCTACTTTAACCTCTGACCTGTGCCTGGTGCTGGGACACTCTTTGGATTATCTGTGCACAGTATACATTGCTTTCATTATCATCATCATCTTCTACAGAAATGTCCCCTGCTCTCTCCTCCTCCTCCTCACAAACAGTCCTCTGTTTCTCACACCTCTGTCTTTGCATCCTTGTCTAACATTCATCTTCCTTCCATTTCTTAAATATGCACTTTTCACACCTAGTCCCTCTCATCGCTCCCCTCTGTTTATCTTGCATACCTTTCAGGGACATAGCTTTCATTGGTAAAGCATCTGTAGTGGGATCTGGGCCTAACAGTGTTCACAAATTATGTATCTCTTTTACTATTCAGTTATATCAGAAGGGGACCATTTCTATTGCTTGCATAAGGCTCAGAGAACCCTTCTTACACCAATACATGCCTTCCTCCTGCATCCTATTGCATGGTTTTCATTATACCCAATCTCTCAATCCCATGTCACCCTACTTTCTCAACCACCATCTCCTGTTTCTCTAAGTGACTACTGGTGTGCGCATCCTCATCTCTTCCTCACTGTCATCTCAATCAATCAATCAATCAATCAATCAATCAGGGTTTTTTGAAGTGCACTACTCATCTGTGAGGGTCTCAAGGTGCTGTGGGTGGGTGTAAGCAGCTCCGCTGGGGTCATTAGAATAGGCAGGTCTTGAGGTCCTTCCTGAATTGGTGCAGTGAAAGGGGAGTTCGTTCCAGGTCTTGGCTGCGAAAAACGTGGGACGATGGCTAGGGAGAGGTCTGCTGAGCAGAGGTTTCTCCTGGAGGCGTGGAAGGAGATTCAGTCGTTGAGGTGTTGTGGTCCGGTGTTGTGGAGGACTTTGTAGGTGTGTGTGAGCAGCTTGAAGGGTATTCTTTTTTCGACGGGGAGCCAGTGGAGGTCGCGGAGTTGTTGGTTGATGTGGTTGTGTCAAGGGATATTGAGGATAAGTCTGAATTGGGCGTTCTGAATGATCTGTAGTTTGTGGAGGAATCTTTTGTTGATTCCGGCGTAGAGGGTGTTGCCGTAGTCCAGTGTGCTGGTAATGAGTGTGTGAGTGATGGTTTTCCTGGAGTCAGGGGGATCCACTTGAACGTCTTGCGAAGTATGCAAAGGGCGTTGAAGCATGCGGAGGATACGGTGTTGATCTGGCAATTCATGGTGAGTGATGAGTCAAATATGATGCCGAGGTTACGTGGGTTTCCGAGGCGGCGGGCCACCCGGTGTTGTTCCATGCAGAGGGGGTGGAACAGAGGATGTGGGCTTCTGTTTTCTCCGATTTGAGCTTCAGGCAGCTGGTCCTCATCCAGGTCACGACGGCTTTAATCCCTTCTTGGAAGTTGTGCCTGGTGTCGGGTTCCTTGGTGAGCGAGAGGATGAGCTGGATGTCATCAGCGTAGGAGATGATGTTGAGCCCGTCATTTCTGATGATTATTGCGAGGGGAGCCATCTAGACGTTGAAGAGTGTGGGGCTGAGGGATGATCCTTGGGGTACTCTGCATATGATCTCTGTCAGTTCCGAGAGGAAGGGCGGGAGTCTTATTCTCTGTGTTCTGCCTGAGAGGAAAGATCTTATCCAGTATAAGGTCTTTCCTTGGATGCTGACATCATGGAGCCTGGTGGCTAGTCTGTGGTGGGAGATGATGTCGAAGGCTGGATGAGGACTGCCTTATGGCCTTGGTGGAAGCGGGCGAGGATGTCGTCGTGGCGGCGAAGAGGGCGGTCCAAGTGCTGTGGTTGTTGCAGAATCCAGATTGAGAGGTGTCTAGGTTGTTGTTGGTTTCTGTGACAATATCAATGCGGGCCTAGTTACTGGGGGGACATGCTATTTCTAATGTCACACATGTTCCAATTATAAATATTATCCATCCTACCTTTTGTGCAGCAAGGTGTGCTTTATGCTGACGTATTTAATGTTTAAAATCAGGTTTTCCTACCTGACAAAAGGGTGGTTTTGACAGGTCTGTGCAGTAGGGTTCAAATTGCTGCAGCTGTCAGGCTACACGCGGTCGAGCTGATGCCATGTGTTCACTGCCATTGTAGTGAATAGCACAATAGGTGCTGCAATCCACATGTGGCATTTAACTTTCTTTCCCAGCGGGGTATTTTTCTTCGATATACTATGTCCTTTTAGGGCAGTTCATTGCATCTATCACGTTTAAGCACATTTTGACATTTTTAAAGGAGGAGCACAGGCACTTTACTCTTGGTTTGCAGGGATAAAGTGCACAGAGTTTAAAGCCAGCAAAAATAGGGTTTAGAAAATGGCCAAAAAATCTGAGGTGACCATACAGGAAATGCGGATTTTCTACAGTTTGTTTGCAAAATTGTTATTTTGAGTGGGTCGTAATCCATCCTACCCTTGAATAATAATGAATCAGTCTGAAAATTGCAACTCACACCAATTGGTGGCCATCATAGGGATGGTGGCCTGCTACAGTCAGCAGACTGCCATGTTTGTGATCGTCTTTCAATAAAGTAAACTTCTTTTAAAGGAAAGGGAGCTGTGTTTAAAAGTTAGATTCCTTTTTTAGGTTTGTTTGAGATACGGCAATAGTGCCCAGGACCGCTGCTTATGCCACATCAAACATTTTCTAGAACATTCACAAAAGGAAGTTGTCCCAAAGGGACCGCTTCCCTGTTGCAAATGGTTTACCACTTAAACTCGAATAGACAAAAGGTAATTTTTCACAGTTTTGCAATCAGATTTTGGTTGAAAAATATTAATTGTTTACATACTGATTCAGTATTTGGAAGGTGCAGCTACAGTGCTTAATTTGAGCCCATCAAAGCAGTGCTGAAAAGGAACATAAAACAATGAGATGTAGGGGCAGGAAAAGCATATTGATGGATGAAATGAAATTTAAAAAATTGACAGCATTGGGAATTGCGATTCTCCTATCACCATGACCAGAGAATCTGGATTTCATTAAAGACACGAAGGCTGACATTATGCATGAATCTTTTAATGCAACTTCAAGTACAGCCACTTAAAAGTTGCATCATAAAGGAAAACTTCTAGAATAAACAAGTGTAACTAGGCAACAACAGCCTCTTTTAAATGCGGCTTCAAGACAGATAAGTTGTGTTTTTTCTTCCTGTCACTGTACTACCTTTTTGTTACGCACTATTACCTACTTATTTCCTAAATATTATCCTTGAATATTTTCTCAGACTATTGTTAACCCTACTTATTGATTGGACCACTTAAATCACCATTTAATTCCTTTTGCCATCTCCCCTACTTGGACTGTACTATCCGTCTTTCACCTTTTCTATTCTAATACATGACCCCTAGCGACGTTTTATTGTCCTTGTTTTAAGATGTTTTTAACCTCTTCTGTGCCCATGACGAGATAGTCTCGTCATGGAGCACGGTCGCGCTGTGTCCATGACGAGACTATCTCGTCATGAACCCCACCCACTAATTAAACACCCGGCACAGGAGGGGGAAAGGGCGTGGCACAGAAGGGGTTAAGATTGCCTTATAATCTAATTTAGACTCTTGGGAAATATCACCTTGTGCAAGATGCCTCCACGTGACTCTCCCGGTTTCGCCTCATACCGTTGCCGCTCCAACACGCATCCATCTTTCATTCCTTTTGGGACACGGTAAAATCGCCTTGTCTAATTTGCATTTCAGGTGCGGCACGGCCGCTCCCCACAGTTCCAATGTACGGTCTGCGGGCCGCGCCGCACCATCGTTGTGCCTTCGGTTTTCCTCTGGCGCTTCTGCTCCCGTTTATCACATCGTCTTTCCCCTCACTTTCAGCCGTGCATCAGGATTATCAATAAAAAAAAAAAGGGGGAAGAGGAAGCAACAAGGGCTCTCATACTTAGAAGAGAGACCCTTAGCAACAGAGGGATCCAGGCACGACGCACGGATAGGCTTTTCAAGGTTGCCTAGCAACGTGTTTCTCTAACAGCTGATCCCTATGTCGGTTGGCAGCTAGAAAGGATTTCTTAGTTTTTTCACAAATTTTCCGTCATTTTGACTTATATTTACCAATTTTCCTGGCTCCATCCACTATTCCTTAATTGAATACTTGAAATTTAACAATTTAATATATAAATTAATACCTCTTAACCCAATTTTATCTGGCCTATTCCCCCTGCTTTCCTCATAACTTTAACCTACCTACTGCTCCTTTACCAAATATCCCATCATGTCTGATGTTGACTCGGATGAATCTCAAACCCAGGTACCCGCTCCTAATACAAATGAGGCGCTTATTAAAAAAATAATACATAAGGAGTTACACTCCTGTATGAGGGAGACCATAAGTAAAATTGTTGCAGGAAAGAGGTCTCTTTCCGACCCCACTGTCTACCCTACTCAACAGGAAGGACACTCTGATCAACGAAACAAAAGTGAGGGTGAAAAAATTAAGAAATGCAACAATTTACAAAATGAAAGCACTATGGGAGGTTCAAGCACCTCGAACATATTGGGAGGTCTATGCGCCTCAACTACTGAAGGAGGACTAAGCTCCTCAACTAATACGGGAGGCCTACGCACCCCAAAAAGACCCCGTGCCAACAATTGCATATCTCATTTGGATGCCCTAAGCGGCTCACAATATCAAAGTGCTTCAGATCCCCTCTTATCCAACGAAGTGGATACCTTCAATAAATCCCTGGATGAATATATTTTGGACTTAGACCAGATTGATGACGATATTAACCTTGACTTCTCGGATGAGGAACTTCCCTCCTCCTCTAAGCAAATTATTTTTGATGCCCTTGGCGGGGAAATGTTTTCGCCCGACAACTTACAACACCCGAGGAGCTCCCAGTAGTGGCCACAAAAACACATGGCTAAGTTTATTAAGAGGTGGATCAAGAACCCCTTGGAGAAAGAGACAAGAAATATCCTGAGGGCAGAATGCCCTCTGCCTATCATACAAGATACATACTGCTTAACTCCCAACTTGGACCCTGAACTCATCAAGTTCTTATTCAAATTGGGCAGGGATCCAAGGAAAGGTATGGAACGCTCTCTCAAAAGCTGTCAAGACCGCATGCTCGGCCCATTGTGTCGTTTGATCGACTTAATCGAGGAGAGCTATACCAATGGTTCGCAACCTAACATTGACCTCCTTCGAGGATGGAGCCAAAGGACACTAGTCCTCCTCTGTAACGCCAACGCTGCCTTGAACACCGAGAGAAGGAAAGTGGTTTTGTCTAAAATCGATCCTAAACTCTGCGACATGGCAGAAAAAGAATCTTCATTCAACCCCAATAGCCTCCTCTTTGTGGAAGATATGATCAAAGGGTTGGGAAAATATGTTGCAACCTTTACTGCCCTAGATAAAGAGCAAACCAACATGCACAGAGTGTTCAACCTAAATGTTTTCACCAGGGCCGGCAGACGGGGTCGTTCTGCCGGCTGATTCTTCCAAAGACCCTTCTCAAGACAAAGAGGGTTCGGTCGCCCGTTTCAACCCAACACTTCATTCTTTCCTCAACAAGGACGATGTTCCCGCTTCAGAGGCTTCAGGACCAGAGGAGCAAATCCCTCCAACACCTCAAGTAAGTACCCTTCCTCCTCATCCTTTCTCTTTAACACAGAGAGTAGGGGGTCGCCTAAAACATTTCCTATACGCTTGGAAACAAATCACACACGATCCTTGGGTTTTAGAGACCATTCAGGGATTCAGAATAGATATCACGGAAAATCCCCTTCAAGTTTCACCTCCCCAAGTTTTAAACCTGACACTAGAACAACACTCTATCATTGTAGAGGAGGTAAGTTCAATGATAACGAAGGGCGCAATTGTAGAAGTTCCTTGGGAACACTAGAATTTTGTGAGCAATATTTTCCTAGTGGAAAAAAAGGACAAAGGGTGGAGACCGGTAATAAATCTAAGAGAATTGAACAAATATTTCACCTACAATCATTTCAAGATGGAAGGCATCCATCTCCTCAGGGACATGCTCTTAGAGAAAGATTTGCTAGTGAAACTAGATCTAAAAGATGCCTATTTCACCATTCCTATGGCAGAGGAGTCCCAATCCTTCCTTCAATTTGCGTGGAACAACCACCTTCGGCCTATCTTCGGCCCCCTGGTGTTTCACCAAAGTAATGAAGGCCATTACCACGGTCCTTCGAGAAAGGGGTGTCCGCCTCATAATCTATTTAGATGACATTCTCATCATGTCCCAAGACCATTCTTACATTCTGAAAGACTCGAACACCACTGTGGAATTAATAGAGAGTACGGGTTTTTTTATAAACAAGGAGAAATCCATCCTGATTCCATCAAGGTCTCTAGAGTTCCTAGGCTGCACGGTCGACACCGTAAAATCGATGCTTTTACTTCCCCCAAAGAAGATTTGCAAGATTCGGAAAGAGATACGTCACGTTCTGAAATTAGATCTCCTAACCTTAAGGGAACTAGCCAGACTTCTGGGCCTCCTTTCTTCTCCTATCCAGGCTATCTTTCCGGGTCCTCTACATTACCGAGCCCTCCAAAGAATCAAGGGCAGGGCCCTCCGCTTCGGCCTTTGGTATGGAGAAAAAATTCACCTAGACGCGGAAGCCAAGGCGGAACTGACTTGGTGGTTAGAGAATCTAGACGCATGGAATGGGAAAGCCATTTTTGGGACTTCCCCGGATTACGTACTGGAATCGGATGCCAGCCTTCATGGTTGGGGTGCTTTTTTCAAAATCAGAACACTGGAGGTTTATGGTCTTATTCGGAGAGTTTACACATAAAATTTCTAGAGTTAACCGCTGGGCTTTACGCCTTAATGAGCTTCAAGCATTCCCTTCAAGGCAGGTCAGTCGTACTCAAGATGGACTATATGTCAGCTGTCGCCTATATAAATCGCCTAGGGGGCACAAGGTCACCAGACCTCTCCAACCTAGCCAAGAAACTGTGGATGTTCTGCTTGGAACACCAAATTTCATTAAGAGCAGAATACCTTCCGGGTCTAAAAAATGTCTGTGCGGATTGGAATTCAAGGTTCCTCGTAGATCACACCGATTGGAAATTAAACGCAAACGTGTTCAACAGTCTAGACTATCTTTGGGGTCCCCTAGAAGTAGACCTCTTTGCGAGCAGACTCACTTCCCAACTTCCCAGATACTTCAGCTGTATTCCAGACCCAGGTGCTCTAGCAGTGAGCGCCTTTCTGCAGCATCGGAAAAACATTCGGGGATATGCTTTTCCCCCCTTTGCGATGATCCAACGCGTCCTTCAGAAGTTGAGGACAGAACGTTCTTCATTAGTCCTAGTGACCCCATTTTGGCCGTCCCAAGCGTGGTTCCCAACGACTTTGGAATTAGCTTACGAAATTCCCTTTCTACTTCCAGCTTCACCAGGCTTCCTAAAAGACATAGACGGTTTGGATCACCCGCTCCTTCTGAACGGGACTTTGAACCTTCTTGCATGGAAGGTGTCAGGCGATCCAATGAAATCTCTGGGCTTTCGGCGCAGGCTTCTTCTCTCCTCCAAGAATCTTGGGCCCCCGGTACACACTATAGATACAACGGCATCTGGAAAAGATGGGCTTGTTGGTGTCTGGAAAGGAACCTGGATTCCGCTGAGGCTCCTATTGTCCATATAGCCAATTTTCTTGTCGAACAGTTTGAAAGAGGTCTTTCCTATAGATCTATTAACTGTTATAGAGCTGCCATTTCTGCGGGTCACTCCCTTTTTAATGGTAGAACTATTGGAAAAAACCCTATAATTTGCAGAACTATGAGGAGTATCAGGCTTAAAAGAGCTCCAAAACCTAAATATGACACCCTTTGGGACGTTAAGTTGCTACTTGATCTATTTTGTAACTGGCCGAATAATAACTTGTTAGATAATAAGACACTCTCCATCAAACTAGCTTCTCTCCTTTGTCTAATATCCTGCCGTAGAGTTTCGGAAGTTAAAGCGTTGGAGATATCCAACAGATCCTATGATGCATTCGGCGTCAGATTCGAAATTATCAAGAGAACTAAAACGATGTCTGATATGATTTTTTACCCTAGGTTTGACGCTTGTAAAAAATTGTGTGTAGTGGATTGCATGAAGGAATATGATTTAAGGATGGACCCCCGTCGCACCGCTGGTATTAACCAACTCCTTATATCCTTTGTTAAGCCCTTCAAACCTGTCTCTTCTTCTACTATAGCTAGATGGGTTAAACTGACGATGCAATTGGCAGGCATTGATCTCCATAGATTTCAAGCTCATTCTTTAAGAGGGGCTATGGCTAGTCAATCCTTTTGGAAAGGAGGTAAGATGAATGACATCCTCAAAGCAGCAGGCTGGTCAAATTCCTATACTTTTGCAAAACATTACTGCAAACCTGTCGAACACATGTCAGATGTAATTCTTCTTGACTACCAACATGCATAATGGCAGCCTCCGGTCTTGTAATGAAATTGTAATTCTCCTATTACCATGACTACAGAATCTGGATTTCATTAAAGACACGGAGGCTGACATTATCCCAACCCAGGAAGGAAGGAAGGAAGGAAGGAAGGAAGGAAGGAAGGAAGGAAGGAAGGAAGGAAGGAAGGAAGGAAGGAAGGAAGGAAGGAAGGAAGGAAGGAAGGAAGGAAGGAAGGAAGGAAGGAAGGAAGGAAGGAAGGAAGGAAGGAAGGAAGGAAGGAAGGAAGGAAGGAAGGAAGGAAGGAAGGAAGGAAGGAAGGAAGGAAGGAAGGAAGGAAGGAAGGAAGGAAGGAAGGAAGGAAGGAAGGAAGGAAGGAAGGAAGGAAGGAAGGAAGGAAGGAAGGAAGGAAGGAAGGAAGGAAGGAAGGAAGGAAGGAAGGAAGGAAGGAAGGAAGGGAGGGAGGGAGGGAGGGAGGGAGGGAGGGAGGGAGGGAGGGAGGGAGGGAGGGAAGGGAGGGAGGGAGGGAGGGAGGGAAGGGAAGGGAGGGAAGGGAGGGAAGGGAGGGAAGGGAGGGAGGGAGGGAGGGAGGGAGGGAGGGAGGGAGGGAGGGAAGGAAGGGAGGGAAGGGAGGGAAGGGAGGGAGGGAGGGAGGGAGGGAGGGAAGGGAGGGAAGGGAGGGAAGGGAGGGAGGGAAGGGAGGGAGGGAAGGGAGGGAGGGAGGGAAGGGAGGGAGGGAGGGAAGGGAAGGGAAGGAACGGCACTGTAGGATTGCCAGATATTATTTTGCATCCACTTTGAAGAGGGAAAAAGTTTGTTTTTTGATTGAAGGATTCATGATCGATCAGTCAGCTGGCCATTATGGAGAAGGGAGAGCAGAAAAATATGGTGCCAGCCAGACACAATTCAAGGTTGGTCTTCAATCACTGACAAAAGGTGGTGGGACAAAAGAGTTTGCCAAAGAAAGGGAAGATAGTCCAGCAATGTTCAAAGTCACTTCCTTTCCATGTCAGATATTGCTCTGGGTACCAGATGGCAGACAAGTGCTCCTGGATTCTAACGATTTTGATTGAAATCATTTGCCACTGGTGCCCTAGGCTTTGTCTTATGATGCCTCTGCAAACTGGGCCAAGTATATATCTTATCACACTTGACTCTCAGGGTAGTTGTAGAGAACAACTGCAGGCTTCTCACACAGGTTATGTGGAGACTATTAGCTCAGAGCTTACTTGGCCAGATGTACGACCCATTTTTGCATGCGCAAACTGGTTTGCGACCCGTTTGCGCATGCAAAAATACCAATGGGCCATGTACAAACCCTATTTAGCGAGTTCCAATTTATTTGCAACTCACTGAATAGGATTTGCGACTTGCTATTAGGAAGGGGCATTTCAAGGGCACCTCTTCCTAATAGCGACTCGCTATCCTATGTAAGAATGCTTTGCGACTGCAATTGCGGTCACAAAACACTCGCAATTTACCGCCCTCTTCAAGAGGGTGGTAAAGCACTCACAATAGGGAACAGGACCCCCTTCCCCTTTGTGAATCCAGGAGAAAATATTTTTTATGGGCAGGCAGCGGTCCCAGGGACCACTACCTGCCCTTAAAAAATTAAACGAAAAAGTGCTTTATGTTAAAAGCAGTTCCAGACATGGAGGTCTGCTGAGCCCAGTAGGCCACCATACTTAGGAGGGCCAACCATTCTCAATGGCGTCGCAAATTATCAGGCTCCGGCTCAGGCTCCTGAGTCTTGAGCCGGGAGCGAGTTGCACGCAGCCATTTGGTATTTTGTCCTGATTTTTTTATTGTTATCTTGCTAGCGCGTCGCTTTTTTAATTGATAAAAAATACGAAAAACATTTCTTTTAACCTACTTTGAGCTCATCTGTGGTTCTGCAGGTGTTGCTGAGTCGCTGTGGGTGGTGGGTGAGGCTTGGGGCTTCCACTTCCCCGGGACGGTCCGAGTAGCTCCGCCATTTTGGATAGGGGGAAGTTAGCTTTGCAGCTGCCCAGGCCGGATCTTCCCAGAGGCACATAAATGCAGGCGCAGCCGCGACCGCGCAGCGGACATGCTCAGCGGGCGTGCCAAAGGTGCACCTAAGGCAAGCCCGTCTGCCCCCGTCCGCGCGGGGCCGACACTAGGCGCCGGGACCTCTGTCAATTGCGCTACTCACCTTATCAGGTACTCGCGGGAGGAACTCCTTGCCCTGGCCTCTACGTGTCCTTCCCCACCCTGGTCCTTGCAGGAACACTCTTTTCATTGCGGTTTTTGTTCGCTTCAATTGACTCTGGCACAGAGGGACACCTGCCCATCAGGGTTTAAGGAGTTTAGACTCCTTAGCCTTAATTGCCGTTCTTTGATAAAGCATCATGCAGAAGTCTTTGATCGTCTGCTCGATGAATCCCCAGATGCCCTCTTCCTTACGGAGACCTGGCTCAGCCAAGACGCCGTGGCAGTACCTTGGCTGGCTCTTCCATCTGGTTATGTGTTGAAAACTTTGAATCGTGAGGGGGAGAGGAGGCGGGGTGGCAGTGGTAGTTAAGGAGGCCCATACTGTTAGCCTGGATAGGGAATATATAGTGGGCTGTGAATGCGCCTCTTTTAAAATCAGGCTAACCCACAATTTCACATTGACTGGTCTTTTGATTTATAGGCCTCCCAGGACGGCCAGCGGCTTTAGGGAAGATCTCTTAAATAAAAGGGGACATTTCGCTAGTAAGGCAGCAAATTTCACTATTCTGGGTGATCTTAACCTCCATTTTGAGAATGGCGAGAGAGCGGAGATCGTCGGTTTCCTGGCAGACCTAGAAGCTTTCCAGCGGAGGCAGCATGTGCTCGAGGCTACCCATGTAGCCGGCCATTTGCTGGATCCTGTTTTTTCCAATCATTATTGGATTAAAATGTGTACTCCAATCCCGCAGGCCTGGACTGACCTTTTTCTGGTCTACTTCTCTCTGCAATTGCAGATTAAGACAGACCCTATTTGCCCTGCTAAAGTTTTTAAATGCCCTTGGCACAGGCTTGACCCAGAGGTTCTCTCTGCCTGGCTATCTGGCCATCAACCTCAGCTATCTTCGGATGTGGACGCAGCTAACCAGTGTTACCACGAATGGCTGACGGCTGGCCTGGATAACTGTATTCCAGCTAAATGAAGAAGGAAAGGATGCGGGCCATCTAACCCATGGTTTGATGACGCCCTTTCTCTAGCTAAGAAGGGCTGTAAGCAGCTGGAGCGTGTTTGGAGACGCTCATATGATGCAACAGCAAAACTTGAATATCGGATGGCCCTCAAGCAATATCATAAGGGTATCCGAAGAGCACGGGCGGAGTTTGTGGCCAGCGAAATTCTTGCCAAGACTATTTTCTCTTTGCTGGGTGGCATGAAGAGTACAGGAGCCATTAGGGCTTCTCCTATCGCCTCCAACCACCAATGTGATGAATTAGCCCAGTATTTTGTTAACAAGGTGGAACAGATTTATCTGGCTCTCCCAAAGGCAGCTCCCTTGCTGGAGGAGGTGGGTCCGAAAGGGGGAGATACTGTGGGGGGTCGTAATTTGGTAGCACTTCCTCCCATCCCGCCTTTGGAGTTAGAGGAGTTATGCTTAAAAATCAAATCAGGCTCCCCGGCTGATCCAGTGACCCCTACTCACTTCCACCAGCTCTATTCTTCGATTTCAGGCGTGGGTCTGGATCTGGCTAACCTGTCGTTGTTGATGGCATCAGTTCCACGGGCATGGAAACATGCAAAAGTTGTCCCCCTGTTAAAAAAACCTTCTTTGGAAACTGATGAACGGGGTAATTATCGACCAATCTCCCAGTTGCCTTTCCTGGCTAAAGTGGTGGAGTCACATGTGAATTCCATTTTGGCTAACTTTGTTGAGCAACATGCCATATTTGACTCAACTCAACATGGATTCTGGCCCAGGCATAGTACTGAATCCACGCTTTTGGCTGTGTCGGAAGCTATTAGGAGCAGTCTAGACGTAGGGGACTCAGCGGCCTTGGTCCTTTTGGACCCAAGTGCCGCTTTTGATACGGTGTCCCATAAAATACTTCTTAAACGCCTACAGGATATCGGGATCAGGGACTTAGCCTTGGCCTGGATTAAATCATTTTTATCGGAAAGATCTTTTCAGGTCTTGGCATCCCCCTTTTCCTCACAGGAGTTTGCATTGCATCAGGGGGAACCACAGGGCTCCATACTGAGCCCTCTATTATTCAATCTGTATGTCAGCCCTTTGGCAGAGCTGGCTATGGGGAGGGGGCTGTCTTTGGTGTCGTATGCTGACGACACTCAACTGGTGATATCCTTCTCTAGGAAATGTATCACCAATCTAGACAATTTTAAGGATGATCTGCTAGCTATCTCCGATTGGATGGCAACTAATTGCCTACAGCTTAACTCCGGTAAATCAGAGATCCTGTTATTTGGGAAGGACAGGGAGCTGTGGTCCGATCAATATTGGCCGGATCGCCTCAAACCTGCGCCACTTCCTAAGGAAACCGTAAACAGTCTTGGGCATGGTTTGACGAGGGATTGACCTCTGAGAAACAAACAAAAGCTGTTGCGGGGGTCTGTTTCGGACTCCTGCGGGGTCTAAAGCCCTTGCTCGGGTTCTTCCCCCCTTCGGTGCGCCAGACTATTGTCCAGGCATCTATTTTGTCAAGACTGGACTATGGCAATTGCTTATACCTGGGAGCAACAAGGGCCAGCGTAAAGCGCCTCCAGAGGGTTCAGAATGCAGCAGCACGGATTCTGGTCTCATTACCTAAGCACTGTTCAGTAGCGCAGGTTCTCCCTAAACTCCATTGGTTGCCAGTGGACAAACGGATACAATTCAAGGCATTGTGCATCTCACCCAAGATCTTGTCAAGACAGGCTCCGCCGGGCCTTCTCCATTTGTTGGAGGCCTATGTACTTAATCACCCGTTGCAATCTGCTGACCTAGCTATGGTCTGCACTCCTCGAGTGTGGAGGGCTAGGGCTGGGGGCGCTCTTTCCGCTGGCTGGCGGCAAAACTGTGGAACACACTTCTGACCCCTGTTAGAACTATTTTCAACCACCTGGCTTTTCGTAAGGCCTTGAAGACATGGCTTTTCCCCACTTCTACCATCTAATTGCCTCGATTCTCTTAGGTTCTCATTTCTGGCCCTTGTACTGCGCTGGGACGCCTCGTTGCTGTGGCAGCCAAGCGCATTATAAATCTGTAATAAATAAATAAATAAAAATTGGAAGTGACTCATGAATATTGATGAGGCATGCAATTTGCGCCCCCAATGGGATTTGCAAATTGCGACTCACAATTTTTTGCAATTTGAGAGTCGCTAATGCCAGTGGTCGTACATCTGGCCCTTAACCCCTTCGGCGCTGCGTAAGTTCTCCCGCTGTGCGGGAGAATTAATGAGTTGGCGTGTTTCAGACGGCACCAGCTGTCCTCCGCACACACCCACCGTGACGTCGGACGGCCAGGGGCCTTTCTGAGCACCGAAGAGGTTAATACTTAATACCACACAATTCAATCCAGTACGTGATCCTGGTCATTAATCTCTTCTGGTCATTACTCCCCTTATCCCCCCTTTATGCTCTCTCCAACCTGTCCAACCTGAATAACCCAACCTGAGGGTATCCCCCTGCAATTATGGTAGAACCATGAATTGGGCTCAGGTGCTGGGTTTGATTCTCCACTAGTTAAATGTACAATCACTTCACTTGTTTTTACATGTTCTTACCCCTCATGGTGCAGCGGGTAGGAATTACCTCTTGCCTGATTTTCTAGTGTGAATTCAGCCACTCAAGTCCACCACCGACAGAGGCCTGCAATGATGGTGTGCAGTTTAACAATGGCTGCCAGGTGGCCAGGCTTGCCCTCCATCTAGGTGAAGGTCTTTGGGCCTATGCACCTCTGTGCAGGAGCTTGTCATGGCAGCTGCAGCTATGTTCCAGGTTGGTGAGTATGTCAAGGTGGTTGTAGTCCCAACCAAGCTCATCAGTAGACTGAGGAAATTGCAGCCCTAATTGGGCCGGTCACTAAAATTAGGCCGTCACCGCCCATACTGGGCTAATTAGTACACTGGGGCAGTTGCAACCCGATCAAGTCAATCAGTGGCACCATGCAGTCTTTTGCGGTACTCAGTAAGAACTGCAGAGGGACAGGGAGACCCTCTGCAGCATGGATCACAGCTGTTCTACACTGTTGGGCAGTCTGCTTACTCTGGATTTTCATAAGACCAGGAGCACACTGGGCATTTCCTCCTAGACAGTCTCTCCTCCTGCAGGGCCAGACTTTCTCCACTCAGGAGACAGGCAGGACTCTAGGTACTAGACAGATCCTAGCTCCTCCAGCAGAAGGAGAAGACTTCATGTGATGTCACCTCACCCATGTGAGCCAGGGTGACATGAGCCATGGCCACAGATCAGTCCTTCAAGTACTCTATGGAGCACTCCCTTCCTTGGTCATGAAGTACTTGGAGCTGGAACTAAGTGAGATAGTTTGGATCACACTTTTATAAACGCTTTCCAAACATGATGTGGATCCACTGTCTCAAATTTCAGAACTGGTTTGAGGTGGTTCTTTTTCAAGTGTCTTTCTTAATCTGCTTAACAGCATTTGTGTGAGGTGATGCTTCTCACAACAGGTGGCACTGGGGCTCTCTCCAAACAGGAACACCCACAAGATGAGCAAAATTAAGTGTGAGGTTTTGGCACCTGTCTGTCATCAGTCTCTCTGAAGCAATAATCAGGGATAGGAAAGGGGCAGGACATGGCCAGGTGCTTCATTTCCTTTAACAACGGAAGCTACAGCCCCACCTTTCACCCCTACCATCTACCAAATGGCAGGACTCAGGAAAAACTAATTAGCAGCCTCTTGCTAACAAAGTATGTATGGAATTTCTAAAGGACCCTCCGTCTCCATCATCCTCCCTCTAAGTCTGGCTCACCACCCTCTAGCTACAGAAATGCAGGCAATGCACTTTCACTATGTGGGTAAGCTTTCCTCTTCCTCCATCTTGTGGCTTCTATACTCAGACTCATTTTCACACAGAGTCCTACTACCACACATGTGCTACATACACCATACGCATGCACATGTACCGACATATACACAGAATATTAGTGAAAGGTTCTGGGCATTCACAGAACATCAAAACATTATAGGAGAGGTCCAGTAGGCCATACTTTCACTTACTCAGATAAAATGGGTCTGGTCACAGTATCAATCACTAAGCACAGCATGCTGCCACCACCACTTTATGTGTTACACACAGGACTGGGACAGTGGTGATCTGTCCATCATGGGGGTACTCATTGTGCACCCTCCAAATCACAGGACAGATACTGGACTTCGACTAGTGAGGTCCAAACCTAGGTCTAGGTTTTCTTCAGAGCTGCTAGTTTTGTATGACAGTAGGGCCAAAAATAAAAGTCAGGATATCAGATACACATCCAGTCAGGCATGCAGGACAGTGGAACATACTTGTAAACCATGTAAGGGCATTGCTCTTCCAGCATTTCCCTAGACACCAATGGCAATGAAGCAATTTGAAAGAATTACAAAAGCTTCATAAAGATTTGCATCTTTATGGTAGTTGTCGATATATAAGTTGTCAGCCCACCTGAACAGTGACAGTTTTTTCCGTCTTTTGTAGCTGGTATGGTGAAGCAGTGGAACCCCTGTATATGTAATGGTTCAGTCAGCCATGTTTCCTGCAATAGGATTATATCGAAAGTTTTGAAATATTGCGGAAAGTCAGGATCAGGAGCTTTTGAGGCTAGGCCATTGATGTCCATGAGCAAAGGCAAAACACACTTCCTTTTTGTTGAGGTCCCTTAAAACTGTATTTATATGCAGATTACATTTTAGTCACCCTGTCAGTCTTACCTTCCTCCATTCCCATGGTGCTAGAGATCATTGATGCTTTTGGTGCAATATCTGGCTACAAGGTGAACTGTTGAAAGAGCGAGGCCTTGCCGCTGTCGTAAATCACCACATGTGTCGCCATCGCTGGTTATCCATACCAGTGGAAAAATTCCTGCCTTCGGTACTTGGACATCCTAGTTAACAGAGGCCGGAGCGCATGCTGGCGTATAATCTGGACCCAATTATGCAGCGAATGCGATTGGACTTCGCAAAGTGGTCCCACTTGAATCTCTCTCTTCCTGGGGATGGACTCAAGCAGTGAAAATTGTTACCCTCTCCTGAATCACGTATGAGTTGTGAATGCATCTCCAACAAATAACCCTCTGACCATTTGTCAGATAGACAAGACCATTAAGGCCTTCATCTGGGGATCAGCGAGACCTCGTCTGTCAGTCTGGAAGCTTATTGCCATAGATCATCAGGAGGATTGGGGATGCCCTTTGTGGAGCATTCATTGTCTAACCATAACTTGGTGCAAATGGCGTACATGCATCCTCGGGTTCAAGACCCCCTTTTATTGGCTCCGATCAAATGCAGACACCAAGAGGCTTCTTTGGGACTACAGGCCCTATATCTTCCTGGCCCAGCCACCGGATCCCCCAACCCTATGCTGAAAGCCCTATCCGCCACTTGGCTCACAAGCGCTTTCCAGTTGATGCACATCTCCATGACATGGTTCCTCTCTGGAACAATACTGGTATTCGCATAAGGAGGGCTATGTTTGACTGGGGCCCTTGATGCAGAACTGTGATTCTAACCCTTATGCACCTGATTTCTGGCAGCGAACTCAACTCCTTTGAGATGCTACAGGATGAATTTGGTCTGCTACATACTCAAAAATGGTGCTACACACAAATACATCATTGTCTGCTGAGCAAACTTGGTCCTCAACCCTGGACCATATCCTGTTCCCCGGTGCTCTCTTACCATAACACTTGGGGTCAGTTTAAATGTGTGATTTCCAGGTTCTACAATCTTCTGATTTGCCACCTTTACTTTCAATCACAATTGGCTAGCCTCAGGATCACCTGGCAGACTCACCTGCAGGTAGAATATGATGAGGAGGACTAGGTAGAACTCTTGGAAGCCCTTGAGTGGGGGAGTCTGGGAAGCAGGGATGAAATTAGGGTTATTTAAGATTCTTCAGGGCTGGCACTGGACCACAGCATCAGGTTGAAAGGTCACTCCATAATTCTGCATGCTGGTGATGCAATCACGCACCCTGTGATATAGTTCATATATTACTGGATTGTCCTGCCAATCATAACTTCTGGACAGCAGTGGGGTCTATACACTGGGAATCCATGGATTTGCCCTTTTCAATTCTGGGCCCCCTAGTTCTCTTCCATTGCTTATTGAACATTTCTGCTCTGACCTATCATGTCTGTCGTGTGCTCATGACTGCCCTTGCAGCTGCCAAAATCTGCATTCTCCACATCTGCCGTTGCATGAGGAATAGCTTGTGGAAATGTACAAGACCGCATCCTATGAAAATGTAATTTACAACTTAATGGGCAAAGTAGATCTGTTTCTTCTCACATGGTCTCTCTTTCTGCAGGATGCCCATCCTCCCAATTTGCTATGATTCTTGCTTCTATCTCATCATTGTAACTGCACCCCTCCCCCCACAATTACTGTACTTAGGCTTCAGCTGAGTGATCCATTTCCCTGCCCTCTCGACCCTGCTTTGAAGTTTAGCTTTGTCTTCCTTCCCTTCATTTTCCTCCTCTCCTTTTTCCTTTCTTTTCTTCTCCTTATATATGATTTCTTTTTCCACTCCTTTCCATCTTTTTTCTTCCAATACTTTAGTAACGTTTGCTATTGGTACATGTATCGCAAACCACATTTTTAACTTGCTATGGATTTATGCTGGACTTGCATGTCCTTAATATGCTGTTATTTCTTTTTTGGTACTTAATTTATGCCAATAAAATGATACACAAAAAAAAAAAATTGAGATGCAAACAAACAATATAATGCTGTATTTTAGCATGAAATGGAACATCAAGTCCCCTTTGGAAGTAAGGATGCATTTTGTGCTGAAAACATAATGCAAAAAAAAACTCTGTGGGCAACAGCAGCTCGTGCTCAGCCGTTTGCATTGTTCCCAACCTTTTGTTGTCAATTTTTCCATGATTAGCACATTTCCTCTAAATGTGTACTGCGAACAGCACATATTTACGTGATGTGGCATAGTAACGTATTATCAGGAATTTTGTGTGGCGAGAGTAATGTAAAATTACGTAAATTACACTCCATACCGGACATTTCACCGGGGCCTAGTCAACACCAATGGCAGTCGTCTACCAAACATGTTGTCAGTGGAAGGGCTACACCATAATGGTGCATTGCTTCAAGGTACATAGATGATCGTTGGGCTGGTGGTGATCTCAAAATTAATGGACCACTTTCCGTCAGAATGATGGAGGTTGTTTTCTTCACATCCCTGACCGATGGAGTACTAAACATCAAACTTAAACTCATCCATAAGTATGAAGATAAAACCTATAACAGAGACAACTATTGGGTGTATCTGTCCTCAACTTTATGGTGGTCCTGCTGGAGTTGTGCCTAGGTCCTACTCCTCACAAGCTGTTGTTTTGCCATAGTGCTTGAATTTTTATGGGTGTTTTTTACTTCAAGCTTCAAAAAAATCTCCTGTTCCCATTAACTTATGTTCATGATCTTGGTGTCTTTGTGCTCATTAAATGTTCTTCTATTTTGCTAAATTGAGCTGTAAAAGTAATTGTGTTGTGTTCTTTTCTTTTACATTGTTAGAACTGCTTGAACTTTGCACACACGTCTCTGGGGATTGCATGCTACATATGCCTTAGCTACCAGAGACTAAGCAAAGATTTTCTTAGAAATCTGTTTTGTTCTAACCAGAGAGGGTTTACTGAGGTGAAATAGGTGACTTCCTTCTCAGATTAATAACCCCATAGCTAGCAGTCCTGGTTTTAGATATAAATTGTAATATAAGCCAACCCTTGTTCTTCATCTGAGCTGACAGAGATAGCATTTCTGTATAGGTATGTTGGCCTATATATTTCTCTTCTCCAAAGTCAGCGCTGGTGGAAAGGGGCATCTTGGTTCTACATCAGTTATGGCATAATGACTGGAATGCTCTTGTACATCTGTTCTGACCTGGAGAGTGGAATGCTGGAGCAGGGTCTGGATTTCAGCTCTGCACCACTGCAATGACGGAGGGAGGCAGGTATAGTCGAGAGGCTTTATTCCAAATATCAGATACACAGAAACAGGCAAGTGCCAGGCAGCACGGCTTGCAGCCCCGGGTGCCAACTCCAACTGAATCCCCAGAGTTGGAACCCCACAGAACACACATGTATGTTCTATGTCTCGCACTGTCCACAAGACATTAAAGGCATACAATGCATACAGATAAAGAAACGTACACAAGGAAAAATACATAAGTAAATATGATACAACCCCCCCCCCCCCCTCCCTTAGGAAGAAGCAAAAGGTTAAGAGCTAGTTTAAGAATACTGGTATGGAGAAGACTAAGGGGTAGCAGGTACAAAAGAGAAAAAGGAGGTAGAAGGGAGGGACACATAGGGACACTACAGGTAAATATAGGTTAATCAAATGTATTAAGTTCCATTACATATTCCTTCAACCATGCAGGAAGGACTCTCTTCCTCTTGGAGCAATCATTAATAGTAACAGCAGATTTTGTACGTTCTAGCACCTCCATAGAATTACTACCAACCGCTGAAGACCCTTCCCCACCCCTCAAAGAAGAGGTAGACACAACAGGGTTACTATTTATGGTGGAAAGATTAGCATCCGTAATGGGACCATCCAGAGCTTGATATGCATCAGAACCCAAATGAGATTGTAGGGCACTACTATCGAAATAGACTTCCACCCAATCAGAATTGGAAGAAGATTCATGCTCCTGTGTGCCTTCTACACCATGATGACTAACATCTACAGCAACATTCTTAAGGTTCCAAACTTTACCATCAATGAGTCTAATGGAATTACGAAGAACCTCCAATACTCGTTGTGGTGTATTAAATTTGCTTTCACCTTTGGTGACTTTAATAGTTTTTTTTATACGAACCCAGTCACCCACCTTAACAGAAACTTCCGTAGTGCCATGATTTGCATCATACAATTCTTTGCTCTTCATATGTACCAATTCTAAATCCTTTTTCACATCAGTAGGAGACCACTGTTGTACTTTGCCTTTCAGAAGCCAACCAGGGTTAACTTACATCTGGGTGTTCTCCCCCTCATCATGATAAAAGGGGACACCCCTTAGTGGTCTGTATAGTAGCTCTGTAAGCCCAAACAGCTTTTTGTATTTCCAGTTTCCAGTCTAATCTTTTGTTCATAGCTGCTTGAATCACACCTTTAATCACTCTATTAAAGCGCTCCACTGGGATTATATAAAGAAGTTGTTTTGTGCTTTATCCCACAGTTTACAAAATAGTCCTTGGCCATGTATGACATCAATTGTACACCATTATCAGTCAACTCGCATACGGGTAATCCTTCCCACATAAATATTTTGTCTAAAAATGCTAAAACCACATGTGTGTCTACTCTTTCCACGATCTCAACAATAGGCCACTTAGTGAAAAGATCGATTGCAACTAGGCCATACTCCTTTAAATCTCCTACTGGCCCAAATAAGTCAATAGCAATAGTCTCCCAAGGAAGACTGGGGATCAATCCCTCACTCATTGGAGGTCTCAATGTTTTTAAAAACTTGACTGCAGAGCAGTAAACTGAGCACCCTTTCACAAACCTCTCTACGTCTTTATCAACCCCTGGCCACCAAAAGATGCCTTTAACTACCAATTTAGTCCTAATGATACCAAAGTGGCCTTCATGGCACAATTGTAAAACCTTATTGCGTAACAACTTAGGTGGAATAATCCTGTCACCTCTCATTAACAATTCACTCTCTAGGGACAGCTCCATGCGAACGTCCCACAAGGGTTTCAAATTGGCACTAATTTTCTGTTTTCTAGGCCACCCTTTACAAATGTAAGAATAAACCATTTCTAAATCATTATTCCTATGTTGTTTCTGCACCCACTCAGCCTTGGTGATGGCAGGTGTACCAGAATCGTGAATGTAGGCTATACTGAAATTTCCCCAGGGGTCATCCACACACTGTTCCGGAATTGGTAACCCAGATAAACAATCGGCAACCACATTGTCTCTACCTGGTACGTAAATGATGGTGGAAATATATTCCTTCATTCTCATGGATATCCTGGCTAACCTTGCCGAAGCTCCCACTACCTTCAGTGGTTAGAATTCTTTCTAAAGGTCGATGGTCAGTGCGGAGAACCACGGGCTTGCCCCAGACAAATGCACAGAAATGTTCTAAGGCCCATGCGCAAGCCAGTGCTTCTCTTTCAATGATAGGGTACTTGCTTTCAGCAGGGGATAAGGCTCTCGAGGCAGATAAAATAATTCTTTCCTTACCATCAGTCCCTTTTTGTGAAAGGACTGCGCCTAATCCGTTGTCACTAGCGTCTGTAGTTAACAAGCATTCAAAATTGGGATCAAAGCTACTTAGAGCAATCACACTTTGTAAATCAACTTTAATCAACAAAACTTCTCTCTCACATTCATCAGACCAGTCAAACTTCACATTCTTCTTTAGAAGAGAGCGCATATTGTAAACTTTTGCCGCAAAATTTGGTATAAATTTTGCGCAATATTCCGCCATACCTAAAAATGAACGGACTTCTTCTTTAGAAGTAGGGGCAGGTGATCCAACAATGGTGTTTATGAGAGAGGGCTTTGGCTTGACACCCTCCTCATTTGTGATGTGCCCTAGGTATGAAACACTCCTTTGTGCAAACTTACATTTGGAGCGTTCTACAGTCAAACCGGCAATCTGTAGTGTCCCTAGCACTTGGTTCAAAATAACATCATGTTCTTCTTTCCCTGCACGCGTGGGTTCGTATCCCATCCTCGTCGCCAATTGTAATGATGGAAGCAGGCAGGTATAGTCAAGAGGCTTTATTCCAAATATCAGATACACTGAAACAGACAAGTGCCAGGCAGCATGGCTTGCAACCCCGGGTGCCAACTCCAACTGAATCCCCAGAGTTGGAACCCCACAGAACACATGTGTATGCTCTATGTCTCGCACTGCCCACGAGATATTAAAGGCATACAATGCATACAGATAAAGAAACGTACATAAGGAAAAATACATAAGTAAATATGATACAACAACCACCTCAGATATATTCATTAGCTCTGGGTCTAAACTGTTCAAAAATGGTCTATTGTTCTAGATCAGACAACTTAAGATATGTATTAAACAAGAGTTTCCTAGGTTGTATATCTATGCTGCTCTAGAGATGGCTGGTGTGACATATTCGTCCTTTCCATGACAGTTCAACGTGTTCTAATCTATCCTTTGCTATTGATTTCCTCTGGTTCTGCATGTGTACTATGTGTGTCTTGTACTTCTAGATAGGTGATCACACGATCTTACTTGTGTTTTTATCTATACCTCTTCTGGAGTACACCGCTTGTGCTGCAGAAACTATGCCAGGTTAAACATATACATTTTTCTATACATATTCTGTTTAAGAAGTCTAGATATGAATCTTTCGATATGTCAGGAGATTATCCTTGGTTCTGGAGCTACTTGTTTGCAGTGCTGACCCCCTGTCGAACTGGACTTCGTGCCTTTTTCTAGATCTGTGTTTGGCTGAAGATGGCTACTGACCTTGGATGAGGCTTGCACTGGCCTCACTCCATGTTGTAGAATGTGTTGCACTAGAGACAGGACCAGGTTCTGGATCTAAGCCGTGTAGAGGTCACCGCTTATTAATGCTGTATTCTGGTATTTATTTGTCGAGTTTTTTATACTTGACCAGAATTCTAGTGCTTTGCCGGTTTTTAGCTCCCTGCTCCCCCCATTTCCACGTTTGCACTGTGCACTGCTGGGACATTTCTTATTCGTCCATCCCTCATGCCCCTACTTACTTCCAGATTATTGTTAGTCTGTGAAACAGTGAGTGTTTTATTATGAATGTTATGTGTATTTTTATTTTCCAAATCCGATGCCATTGTTTACCGAACCTGGGACAACAGCCCGTCCCTGTCCATCTACTACTTTTGAAAGCGTTTCTCATGGGGTCTAGACGTTTTTTTAAATGATCGTCGAACATCTCTCGTTTCTTGTCTCAGTCATCTCCATCATCCACATGCTCCGTTCTCAACCTGATAGCATCAGAGTGCCCTTGACTGAAGACAGTGTCAACCTGACCTTTATGTCATTAGACGAGCCACAGCCTTACAGCCCCGTGCATTGAGCGCGCGCCCCTCACTTCCGCCCATGCGGTGGTATCTCCGTCCCAAGGGGCAGCTGCCCGGCAGCAGTCCATGAATCTTATCTTATTGGAGCAGGTTGGTGGCTTCCAAAAATGATTCGCTAATTAACCCTGGGACTAGCAGAAGAGTGCGAGCACGAGCTTTATCCGATATATAAACCCAGCGCCCAGTCCCTGGCGTCATCGGATCGAACACCACGAAAGCCTCCGTCGGAAAATTCGCTGATGCAGGAGTTAATATTGTAGCCTTGCTTACGTAAGCACAATCTTGCCCAACTCACGCTATTAAGCTATGTGTGTCACTCTAATTTCGGTTCTCATTACCTTCTAATTGCCTCTTTCAGGAGGCGTGGTGAGAGCGGAAAATATATTGCAGATAACGTGAAACTGGATGTGTACCGTAGACCTGTGCATTGCACTAGCAATGTTCACCACCACACTTTAAAAACTGTAAGGGCAATAAATAAGCTGAAATCTTGCATGCCTTTTGCAGATGAGAGCATACTCAGCGCAAAATGTTCATGCAAGCGACTACCATAACAAACATAAAACCTGTCGTTCTTGTGAGAATAACGTGTTACGCGCAGAAAACATCACACAACTTCATTCAACTCCAGTTCAAAGCAGCATGTCAGAGAGGCAGGTGGGAGGTAGTATGATACTCCGAGGGATCCGCCCAGATTCAGTGACTTCATAGAGAACTTTTATTTTTAGTGCTCGGGTCCTCGAGGCTCTGGGATTAGTTGAAGTCCTTTACTCATTTGAACAGACTAACAGAGATGCTGCACCAGACAAGAGCTCAGTCAATGACGATTATAACAGAGATGTGGCACCAGACAAGAGCTTAATCAATGAAGATTATAACAAGCCAGGAGTACACAAAGATACCGGACTCAAGCAGGAACCTTAACCCCGTCTGTCACCCTACACATTTGCTGCTAGTGTGCTGCAAAAACTTTTTATGTCTGCAGATAGGGCTGCCCATCCAAACAACTATTTTTTTGGGGTGTGAGGAGGGTGGGGTGAGGTTGGGTTGCTTTTTTATAGCAACTTTAGCATTCAATTATTGATTCGTTTTCCTTGACAATTGTTTTTGGTTTTTTTAGCATTCATTGTTTAGGTCTTGCCTGAGACAGTCCATGCACTGTCACTTGTGAGATATTTTGTAAGCTTACCGGGGCTTTAGAGCCTGCCCATTGTTTATCGTTGGTTTGCTTCATCATAATTCTCATTTCCTTCTTTCTCTTTGATCACTGCATATCTGCTTCACTTCCTTTTCTTGTGTTTGTCCCTCCCATGGAGTCTGGCCCAAGTACTGCTTCTTTTGTTCCACTGTGTGTCGATCCACTGATCGTGCTTTTGGAGGTACTTTCTGCTCTTTAATTTGCTTGACCACTTTTTGCTGATTACCCCATTGTCAATGCTTGCCACAATATTGTTGCTTGCTCCACCCCTTCCCTCATTGTTGCTGTTGCCCTCCCTCTCTCATTTCTTGCCCACATTGTGTTGCTTCTCCAATCCAGAACCTCCTGCATTTTGATACTTCTTCCTTCCACCCCACTCTCCATGATGTTGCTTGCCCCTTCTGCCATCCTCCTGCTGTCCCTTGTGTTGCTTGCTCCTCCTGCCCACCTCCTGCTCTCCGCCATCTGCCTGGCCCCTCCTATTGCAGTCCAGTGTGTTCCTATCCATCTCCCGACCTCCTTAAGCTGTTTGTGTAGGCTTGCCCTCCCCCCTTAATATAACAACAACAAAAAGAGTGATGATGTGGCCAGCGCTGGCTGTATCATAACACTATTTTCCTAACTTGCTTTTCTTGTTTTTTGTAAATTTACTTAACCTAAGGTGTCGGTCAGCATTGTTGCTGGATCCCCTCTAATCCTCCTTCTCTGTCCCTCATTGCTTGCCCTCCCATTCAGTCACAAAAACAATTGACAAAGCCAAATAGCTCTTGCTTATGCGAGAGCAATTTGGCTTTGTCAATGTTTTTTCCGCCATGTTGTACAGCAGCGCGGCTGCTATGCAGCATGGTGTTAATGTTAAAAAATGCTATGATGCAGTCAGCATTGACAGTGTCATAGCGCTTTTTTTTAACATTCAGCCATGCTGCACAGTAGTTGCGCTGCTGTACAAAATGGCTAAAACAAAATTGACAAAGCCAAAAGATCTCAAATAGAAGAGGCCTATTTGCTTTGACCGTGCTTGTTTTTGGAAGAATTGCTTTAGTTTTGCCACAGTTTGGTTAATTTTTTCAAGGGGGGACACTACTTCTACTCCACAAACTACTCTGGAGCAATTCTGGAGTCAAAAATTGCTCAATTCATTTCTGTATAAATTACATTTTCCAGTTCCCACCTCCCACATTACCAATGAATGAATGAAGAAAATAGATTTGCATATCCTATATTTCCTACTCAGCGGCCTCGAGTCACTTCTTGGAGCCGGAAGAGAGTTTAGTTAAAAATATGTGAGTTTTCATTTATTACCTGGATGGGAGGTTCTTTCGGTGGGTACTGTTTTTTGAGTGTCACTGCCCTGACTATTGCCCTTGGCATGGCTATTGGTAACTAAATGTTACGTGTCAAGACATGGAACTGGTGGCAACCCTTTTAGCACTGCATATTTATTGCAGAAGACAATGACCTGCATGAGCACACTGACACTAGAATTACAATCTTCTCCGTAAAAGTAATCCTTACAGAGAGAGGGCAGCTACTGGGCGGCAATTGAGAACTAACTCTCAGCTCACAGCTAAAGGTGATGGAAAACCCAAGCAGCAATCTGACACAGTGAAATATAAATATTGGAGGGACACTGCACTCCCTTTTCACTCTTAGAGCAATTCCAAGCAGGTTGTAGATGTTCGGATTGGCGAATCCTTCCCCAGGTTAAATATTATATTTTGTGGCGTGAAATTGACGAATTCCTAACAGTCCAGTGAAGGCAGTAGGTTTAGGGAAGAATTAGTTTCGCACGAGACATGCCTGCTTTACTCTGTGTTTTTGGGGAGACAATGACCTCCAGCAGTGTATTTGAATTTCTTTCAGGGTCAGCTTGAGTATGACAGGCGCATATTGATGAGTCCTCGACAAAAAGAGAAAACTACGGGACAAGAGATTGAGAGAGAGAGAGCGAAAGAGAAATAGAAAAATCAACATAAAAACGAAGTGAGCAAGAAAGAGACTGGCTGAGACCTAGCGAGAGCACAAAGAAAAAAGAAAGATAGAGAGAAGAAGACAGAAAGAAATGGAGGAAAGGGAAGAGGTGCGTGTCATAAAGAGAGATCAAGATAAAGTGACAGAGAGAAAAACGACAAAGAAATAAAAAATAATCTGGACGTGAGAGCAGGAAGGAGTAAAGGAGATAACGAAATAGAGATAGAAAAGAGAGAGAGATTGCTAATACTTTGACATTTTTCTGACATTTTGGAAACATGTTAAACGAGGAGTAAGCAGACTTTTCACTGGACTTTATCTTTAGTTTTTTTTTTAACTCTTTCCTTCTTCCGAGCATTTGTCTGTACGATGAAAAGAATATTGAGGAATTGTGTTTTAAGTTTCTATAATGCACACAATGGAATCACTTCTGTCAATCCAGATATATACCTTTTATTGGCGAGTCCACTACACTTGAAAGGTGTAGGAGTTACTACCCTTGACACTGAATTGATGCAGAGGAGTGAAATCCAATGCTTGCTTCTCACTCTGCCCATCAATACAAGACCCCCCCACTGCCCACCAAACTAGCTCTCTCTTTGCTCACAAAAACCAGATCTCCTGCTGCCCACCACTGCTATCTCTTACATTGCCTAACAGTGACGGTTTTCACACTGTCCATCAGTGCCAGCGTTCACCCTACTCATCAGTTCCAGCTGTCATACTGCCCACTAGTGCCAGCTCTCACATTGCCCACCAATACCAGCATTGCTATCTGACCACCAGTGCCAACTCTCACGCTCCCCACCAAGGCGAGCTTTTCAGACTGTGTCCCAATGCCGGCTCCTCCCTCTTCTCATCAGGGTTATTTTCTGAAAGTGCCCCATAGCTGACATCCAACATTCTCATGCTTTATAGAGTGGAGTTCAGAATATTTATTGAAATAATACCATGGTTTCTGACTAGTTTGTTAATAAAGATGTATTTTTTTTGTCAGTTTCGGTAGCATTATTTTGTGTGATGTATGTACATGGGTGGAGAGTTTCAAGGAATGCTATTTTATTCAACTTTGCTACTTGTACAACTCTTCGCCATAAACTGAAGCGCTTTGATTCCATGTGTGGGAGAGCGTTACGTTAAAGTTAAGGCAGTACTGGTGTTAGTTACATGATTTTAAGTCCAATGCAGCAGAGTTACACAGCTATGGACCAACCACAGATGATCTGTGCCCGCATGAGGAAGCGAACGTCATGGCAAGGAACCAAAATGGAGTGCAATGCGACTTCGAGCCTACGGATTCATTTTCAAGGTTCAGTTGTGTTGTACTTGATGCACGCTGCTTAAAACCTTGAAATGAACATATCCTGAACGCACATTTGCTGGTGGGAGATGACTTATACAGGGTGCTCCCTTGTGTCTGGACAAAGCTAAACCTCTCTGAAGAGCTGTAATGACAGCGAAAAAAACATGTAAGGGGTTGCTTTTATTCATTTCAGGTTGGCTTGGATGGTATTTTACCAATTCAAAGCTGTGATACTGTGCCTGGAGTGGGAAATGGCTTTTGTCATTTAACAGCTCGGCATGGATAGCACCGTGCTAATCCTATGCTTAAAGACTTTGCTGTAGACATGGCGAAAGACTTTGTCCCTTTCTATCTCAGCGTGGATAGCACTGTGCTGCTAATCCTATGCTTAAAAACTTTGATAGAAAAGCAGACATTTGAGGTGAGCAAATCTAGAGTGCTGCTGGTGTTCAGGGTGCTCTATACAAAAGCTGCCTTCCACCTAAACCTGAAAACTGCCCAGAGTTCTCTTCTTCTTTTTTGCATATATATATCAACCAAAGAATCCCTTCAAAATCAACAGGGAAGCAACCGGCACTCGCGGTAAGAGGATTACACCCTGTTTATTAAGTCATTCCTCAGCGGGCACAGGACCATCATATATATATATATATATATATATATATATATATATATATATATATATATATATATATATATATATATATATATATATATATATATGTATATATATATATATATATACTCCACAAGCGAATGGGAATACCCGCTGTCTCCAGACCAAAGGGCGCGTCGAAGTAATGACCTCCCAATCACGGTCATCAATATTCCACCAAACTTTTCCAACAAAAGTAATCAACGCCGTGTCTGTGCGCAAAATCAAAGTTTTAATGCCAGCTGAAAATGCTAGACGCGTTTCGCCTGTCCTGCAGGCTTGTTCACTAGCAATCCAATAAAGTTACAGTGGCTTTTTTATCCGTGAATGTGATTAAGTCCCATGTGAACTACACCAATAAAAATGGACAACAGACTTGTAGTTTTTTCATAGTGAGGCACAGGTTAACACTAATGAAGGTAAAAATACCAAAATGCATGCTTGCTAATTCATTTCCTGATAAATTACATTTTAAATTTCATTATGTCACAATACAAGATTACATTGCAACTATTTGCGTCAAAATAAAATCATCTTCGTAAGACATGTTAAACCTCATTGTCGACCAAAGTGGTCAATAATGGCCTGATCCGGTTGAAACCGAAAACAAATTGACCAATATTTGTTTAAGTAAACCCAATGTGTTCAAGCAGAATTATGATGATCAAAATTCATGATTAAATGAAAGTAAGGCCCAAGTGGGCATATACATAGAATGACACAATTAAAACCTGTGTAACACATATTGTCTGTAGTGTAACAGTGTCCAAATACCATAAAACCAAACCTAAAAAATCCTAAAAAAGGAGGGGATAGGGAGGAACCTATAAATGGGTATGCAAATCTTCTTCCATATTTAACCCATCCGGGATCTTTGTATTAAGTCTAATAATATAACAAGATTCCAGTTTACGTAGTTTTCTCTCACGATTGCCACCCCTGCTGTTAATAGGGACGGCATCAATAACAAAATAAGAGAGACCTGCTGCGCTTCTGGTATGGTATTGATCGAAATGACGAGCCACGGGGTAGGATTTGTCCCCATTCTTGATGGCTCGCAAATGTTGCAATACTCTTTTGTGGACAGGAAGGATAGTAGAACCTACATATTTCAACCCACAAGGGCATTGAAGCACATATACTGCATAGTCTGTTTTGCAGGAAAATTTCCCTTTTATTAGCTGTACAGACTTATGATCAAAGCCTACTGGAAAACTAGTTGTATTTTTACCAAAGCTGCAAGCTTTGCATTTAAGGCATTTGATGAAACCATCCTTTCTGCTTAACCATGCACTATTCGGTCTCACCCTAGTCTCACTAGGTAACATATTGCTGACTAGAGCTTGGTGGAGAGATCTAGCTTTTCTGAAAGTAAACTGCGGTCGTCTTTGTATAGTTTTACCCAATACAGGATCATTACGAATGATATTCCAATGTTTGTAGATGATGTTTCTTAATTCATTTTGTTGACTATTGTATGTAGTGATGAATCTACACTTATTAGGCTCTGACTGGGATGGTTTGGCTGACTTACTATCTTTATTAAACAGTATCTGCTCTCTAGTTCTTTGTTTTACTTTAAAGACAGCTTGGTTCAAACATGTTGCCGAGTAACCTCTGGCTTGAAAACGGGACTTCAAACAGGATAGCTCTTTTTCAAAATCCTGTTCCTTGCTGCAATTGCGTAAAGCCCTGAGGCATTCTCCATAGGGGATACTCCTAACTAGTTTCACTGGATGAAAACTAGTAGCATGTAGCAGTGTATTTCCATCCGTGGCCTTGCGGTAGAGTTTGGTCTGTAATTTACCATCACTAACATACACAGTAAGGTCTAAAAAGTTGATCTCACAAGCACTTATTTCACTGGTCAGTTTCAAATTTAAATCATTTGTTTGGAGTTTGTTCACAAACTCCTCTGCGCTTTTTTTGGTACCTTTCCAAATGATAAAAAGGTCGTCAATGTAACGACTCCAGTGAATTACATTATTTTGCCACTCATCCTGCCATAGCGTTTGGACCACCTGCTCCTCCCACCAGCCCATATGCAAATTCGCATAGCTGGGGGCGAAGCAGGTGCCCATCGCGGTTCCGCATACTTGATGGTACAGTTCGCCATTGAATAGAAAAAAATTATTCTCAAGACAGATGGAAATCATTTTGAGTATCATTTGGGTATGGTGCCAAAGCCTAGCGGGACGGTTACCCAGGAAATGATGACAAGCATTTAAACCATCTTTATGGCGGATACTGGTGTATAAAGTTGTGGCATCTATGGTAAGTAATAAAAAATCATCTTCCCATGGAATATCATAGATCCTACATAAAAAGTCACTTGTATCAAGGATAAATCATTCTTGATTCCAACTTCCTTAGGATCCTCACTCTATCCCCACCTCTTTCTTTATGCTGCACCTGATCTATGCAAAAATATTTGAGTTTGTCCCCTCTGCAGTTGTGAATTTCAGCAAAGTGCCTCGCCACTGGGTAGGTGTTAGCATGATTATTGATGGCTCTCATATGCTCAAGGGCCCTCTTTTTAGCTTGATGCACTGTGCTACCTACATACCCTTTGCCACATGGGCAGACTAGGCAGTAAATAACAAAATCCGAGTTACAATTCAGGGACTTCAGAATTTTCTTATTTCCCTTTTTACCTCGAAGTCCTTAATCTTCGTGCTGTTTTTGCAGGCTTTACACTTTGAGCATGGGTAAAATCCCGAAACCTCCATATTTTAATATTATATATATACACACACATATATATATATCCACACACACACACCCACACACACACACACACACGCGCACACATATATATGTGTATATATTCCAGTAAACCTTGATCGCACCTGACAAAAGTCTCTTGATGATGGGGGGCCGTGGTGGGGTGGCGAGCCCCTCAATATCGAGCACATGTGTTGTCTCCTTTGTCAAAACAACACACCACGGCCCCAAAATGCTTTTATTTCTGGAAATGCATTGCCAGGAATAAAACCTGCTTAAAAGCATTTTGGGGCCGTGGTGTGTTGGGAGATGACGCGTGCGCTATATATATATATATATATATATTACCTACTGGCGGTCGCCAGTAGGTAGTTATAGTTAGGACCACGTTTCCATAGGAAAACCTCAACATTCTATTTTGAATAACTTTGGCGCCGGTCGACGAATCCTCGCGAATTTCTCAAAATAGGTGGGGCGCTACGCTCCGCTCCTACCCTGAAAGTCTCGGGGGGATTCGTCAAGCGGGGGCTGAGATAAAAGGGGGGTCCCAAAACGCGTTTTTCCCATGCATTTTTCCATAGGACCTTTAGACAGGGCTACAGCCCGAACGGCTGAACAGAATTACTAGAAATTTGGCAGAGAGGTAGTCCTCAGGTCAAGGAAGTGCCTTTTGTAGGTTTGGTGTAAATCTGTTCAGTAGATTCTGAGAAAATAGCCTTTAAATCAATATATATATCTGAGCCCGCTTACGGTACGCTTACCGTACGCTTACGGTAAGCGTACGGCGGCGTGCGCGAGCGCGATTCTGATTGGCTGTTAGATCTTAGTAAACATTCGAATCGGTCGAAACCAGGAAGCGGCGGCCGCCATTTTGTGTATTTCACTCTGAAAAAAAAGAGTGAAAACAAGGAAAGGGGGCAATGAGGAGAGTTACAGACCCCCTAACATTTGTAAGGGGGTCAAAGAAGGACAGAAAAGTACAAAAAAAACATTTATTGATTTAAAAAAAAATCACGGGGTACGCGTACGGTAAGCTTACGGTAAGCGTACGGTAAAAAAAAAAAAAAAATAGATAAATGAAAAGCAGATTTAAGAGTTTAGAAATTAGGGAGCTCTAAAAAGAGCTGTTGTGTTTATGAAGTCATTTTTTTAGTGGTACCTACAAGTAAGTACCGATGCAGAGTCTAAGGTTCAAGAGGAAGACTCTGTTCCCTTCATCATTGAAGTGCACACCATCTCCTCTATAAATGTCTTGCATGTCATAACGCAAGTTGTTGTGGTAAATGGCACCCATACCATAGTCACGGAGGAAAGCAGAAACAGATTTGTTGACGTGCTTTCTTGCTTTGTCAATCTGTGGACAGAAATGATTGGACCAGTTCCATTTTTGCCTTTGGCATATGTTGGAAAACACAAAGGCAGTTTTAGGGAAAAGTGTAAACAGTTGTGCAAAGGTGTCCTTCATAAGCATTTCCAGACCTACCCCAGTCAAAGTGCCTAGGTCATTGCCACCACAGTGCACTATTATGAGGTCAGGGTGTTGGATTTGAATGAAGGATTTCACCAATGGCATCAATTGGTGCCACTTTAACCCTCTCTGACCAATCCATTTAATGTCTACATTTGGCAAAGCAAGGTCTCTCACCATATCTGTTTTCTCTGCAAACTTTTCACTCCAGAAGACATAGCTGTGCCCTACAATCCACACTGTGAACATCTTCAAAGGAGAACTGGATGCACTCAGGAGGTGTCTTTCAGTAGAATGGCAATAAGAAAAGAAAGACAGTTTGGAAATGGAGGCATACATATTTTTTTAAAACAAAAAGAACTGATTGGCTGTTTCATACCATTCTAGAATAAAAACTAGGCTGTATGTGAAAATTAATAGAAGCATGTTTTGTATTGGTACAAAAAAATGTGTAACCAAAGAACAGTACTATGGATTTGCTGTAAGGTTTGAAAAGTCAAGCACTCTTGCTCTGTGGAATTGAAACATTGTGTGTCGAACTTCTGACCTAACTGCAAACAGCAGTGTTCCATGAGCTGTTGCTATGGTAGCAGGCAGAAGTCAAGTTGGGGGAAGGGTACTAGGCAGAAGTCAAGTTGGGGGCAGGGTACTTTTGGAAAAGGGTTGGTTTTCAACCAATAGAAATGTGTGAATACATGTGAAAAAAAGGGGGAAGCACTGAGATTTGAAACTTACATGTATATGTGTGGAAAAATAGAGGGAAAGTTTGCCATTATCTGGTTCTGCTGAGAGGAGAGAGGTGAACAGAACAGAGATCCTGGCTCTGATAATCTGCTGTTTGAGTGTCACATTTCTTTCACAACTAACTAATTTTAAAGGTGAGTTTACAGTTTGAGAGGGGATGTATGTGGTAACTTAAGAAATGAATAATAGAAATGGGAATTGTTTTTGTTGTAGTTACACATGGTGGTTTCATAATGTGTCAGTGTGTAAAAGTGATTTACACTTGCCCCGAAAAAAAAAAAGAGCAGTAAGTGTGCTTTCAAATTGGCAAAGAAATTTCGTTTTGGCACTAATGTGAAAACATGACTCTGTGTGCATAGAAGAATTATAGGCAGAGATTTATTGCGTCTTGCTCTGGTGATTTCACAGTTGCATTAGATGGAAAGGGGGAGCGAATTTTTGGGGGAAGAAGCAGAGGCTTAGCACACACCCATGTCCTTGCCGTGTATAGTCATGCACAGTATTTACAAGCGAGTGGGGTTTTCAGGTTTAAGTCTGTAATGCAAATACATTCAGCATCACTAAGGCTGGTTGCCCTTGGTGGAGTGTAGGCAGTCACAGAGAATGCACATGGTGGTGGTCTGAAAAAAAAACAGCTTGGACACGTGCAATTAAATAAATCAAAAATAGTGGTTTCATAATGTGTCAGTCTGTAAAAGTGATTTCAAATTGTAAAAAGAGATTTTCACTTGGCCCGAAAAAAAAAAGAGCAGTAAGTGTGCTTTCAAATTGGCAAAGAAATTTCGTTGTGGGACTAATGTGAAAACATGACTCTGTGTGCATAGAAGAATTATAGGCAGAGATTTATTGCGTCTTGCTCTGGTGATTTCACAGTTGCATTAGATGGAAAGGGGGAGCGAATTATTGGGGGAAGAAGCAGAGGCTTAGCACACACCCATGTCCTTGCCGTGTATAGTCATGCACAGTATTTACAAGCCAGTGGGGTTTTCAGGTTTAAGTCTGTAATGCAAATACATTCAGCATCACTAAGGCTGGTTGCCCTTGCTGGAGTGTAGGCAGTCACAGAGAATGCACATGGTGTTGGTCTGAAAAAAAAACAGCTTGGACACGTCCAATTAGATAAATCAAAAATAGTGGTTTCATAATGTGTCAGTCTGTAAAAGTGATTTCAAATTGTAAAAAGAGATTTTCACTTGGCCCGAAAAAAAAAGAGCAGTAAGTGTGCTTTCAAATTGGTAAAGAAATTTCGTTTTGGCACTAATGTGAAAACATGACTCTGTGTGCATAGAAGAATTATAGGCAGAGATTTATTGCGTCTTGCTCTGGTGATTTCACAGTTGCATTAGATGGAAAGGGGGAGCGAATTATTGGGGGAAGAAGCAGAGGCTTAGCACACACCCATGTCCTTGCCGTGTATAGTCATGCACAGTATTTACAAGCCAGTGGGGTTTTCAGGTTTAAGTCTGTAATGCAAATACATTCAGCATCACTAAGGCTGGTTGCCCTTGCTGGAGTGTAGGCAGTCACAGAGAATGCACATGGTGGTGGTCTGAAAAAAAAACAGCTTGGACACGTGCAATTAAATAAATCAAAAATAGTGGTTTCATAATGTGTCAGTCTGTAAAAGTGATTTCAAATTGTAAAAAGAGATTTTCACTTGGCCCGAAAAAAAAAGAGCAGTAAGTGTGCTTTCAAATTGGCAAAGAAATTTCGTTTTGGCACTAATGTGAAAACATGACTCTGTGTGCATAGAAGAATTATAGGCAGAGATTTATTGCGTCTTGCTCTGGTGATTTCACAGTTGCATTAGATGGAAAGGGGGAGCGAATTTTTGGGGGAAGAAGCAGAGGCTTAGCACACACCCATGTCCTTGCCGTGTATAGTCATGCACAGTATTTACAAGCCAGTGGGGTTTTCAGGTTTAAGTCTGTAATGCAAATACATTCAGCATCACTAAGGCTGGTTGCCCTTGCTGGAGTGTAGGCAGTCACAGAGAATGCACATGGTGTTGGTCTGAAAAAAAAACAGCTTGGACACGTCCAATTAAATAAATCAAAAATAGTGGTTTCATAATGTGTCAGTCTGTAAAAGTGATTTCAAATTGTAAAAAGAGATTTTCACTTGGCCCGAAAAAAAAAGAGCAGTAAGTGTGCTTTGAAATTGGCAAAGAAATTTCGTTTTGGCACTAATGTGAAAACATGACTCTGTGTGCATAGAAGAATTATAGGCAGAGATTTATTGCGTCTTGCTCTGGTGATTTCACAGTTGCATTAGATGGAAAGGGGGAGCGAATTTTTGGGGGAAGAAGCAGAGGCTTAGCACACACCCATGTCCTTGCCGTGTATAGTCATGCACAGTATTTACAAGCCAGTGGGGTTTTCAGGTTTAAGTCTGTAATGCAAATACATTCAGCATCACTAAGGCTGGTTGCCCTTGCTGGAGTGTAGGCAGTCACAGAGAATACACATGGTGGTGGTCTGAAAAAACAGCTTGGACATGTGCATTTCAATAAATCAAAAAAAGTGGTTTTATAATGTGTCAGTCTGTAAAAGTGATTTCCAATTGTAAAAAGTGATTTTCACTTGGCCCGAAAAAAAAAGAGCAGTAAGTGTGCTTTCAAAATGGCAAAGAAATTTCGTTTTGGCACTAATGTGAAAACATGACTCTGTGTGCATAGAAGAATTATAGGCAGAGATTTATTGCGTCTTGCTCTGGTGATTTCACAGTTGCATTAGATGGAAAGGGGGAGCGAATTTTTGGGGGAAGAAGCAGAGGCTTAGCACACACCCATGTCCTTGCCGTGTATAGTCATGCACAGTATTTACAAGCCAGTGGGGTTTTCAGGTTTAAGTCTGTAATGCAAATACATTCAGCATCACTAAGGCTGGTTGCCCTTGCTGGAGTGTAGGCAGTCACAGAGAATGCACATGGTGGTGGTCTGAAAAAAAAACAGCTTGGACACGTGCAATTAAATAAATCAAAAATAGTGGTTTCATAATGTGTCAATCTGTAAAAGTGATTTCAAATTGTAAAAAGAGATTTTCACTTGGCCCGAAAAAAAAAGAGCAGTAAGTGTGCTTTCAAATTGGCAAAGAAATTTCGTTTTGGGACTAATGTGAAAACATGACTCTGTGTGCATAGAAGAATTATAGGCAGAGATTTATTGCGTCTTGCTCTGGTGATTTCACAGTTGCATTAGATGGAAAGGGGGAGCGAATTTTTGGGGGAAGAAGCAGAGGCTTAGCACACACCCATGTCCTTGCCGTGTATAGTCATGCACAGTATTTACAAGCCAGTGGGGTTTTCAGGTTTAAGTCTGTAATGCAAATACATTCAGCATCACTAAGGCTGGTTGCCCTTGCTGGAGTGTAGGCAGTCACAGAGAATGCACATGGTGGTGGTCTGAAAAAAAAACAGCTTGGACACGTGCAATTAAATAAATCAAAAATAGTGGTTTCATAATGTGTCAATCTGTAAAAGTGATTTCAAATTGTAAAAAGAGATTTTCACTTGGCCCGAAAAAAAAAGAGCAGTAAGTGTGCTTTCAAATTGGCAAAGAAATTTCGTTTTGGGACTAATGTGAAAACATGACTCTGTGTGCATAGAAGAATTATAGGCAGAGATTTATTGCGTCTTGCTCTGGTGATTTCACAGTTGCATTAGATGGAAAGGGGGAGCGAATTATTGGGGGAAGAAGCAGAGTCTTAGCACACACCCATGTGCTTGCCATGTATAATCATGCACAGTATTTACAAGCCAGTGGGGTTTTCAGGTTTAAGTCTGTAATGCAAATACATTCAGCATCACTAAGGCTGGTTGCCCTTGGTGGAGTGTAGCACTGTGGACATGGGCTTTTTAAAAAATCTGAAAAGTGGTTTCATAATGTGACAGTTTGTAAAAGAGATTTTCACTTGCCCAAAAAAAAGAGCAGTTTGTGTGCATTCAAATTGGCAAAGAAATTTCGTTTTGTGACTATTGTGAAAAGAAATGTAGTAATATATTTAAATACAATAACAGATTTTTTTTTTAGTTTTTTTCAGGTATTGCTGAAGAACAGTGAACAAAATTTAAGATGCCTACAAAATCTCGAGTTCAAAAAACGCTAAAAAAAAAACAATATTTGAAGACAACTGGAGGACCAAAGTTAGTAGAAGATGCTGATGTTGGGAAAAAGAAAAAATCTTCTGGTAAGCAAAAAAAACAATTCCTAAACAAAATATTTAAAACAAAGAAAAATGTACAAAATGTCTGTTCTCGGAAAAATGTAACAAAACATAGAGAACAGCAAAAAATTGAGAATTTAGTTAATGCAAATATACCTTCTGCAATTGAAATGTTTAACATAAACAGAAAAACAGCATTTAAAGAGATACGTAGAAAAATGTTTCAGAGAAGAGTTATGTCCAATTTGATAAAGGATATAAAGAAATATAAGCAAAAGGCTAAATATTACAAGAGAAAAAAAGAAATTGAAGCCATTGCAGCAAAAGCATTAGAATTAAAAAGGAAACTATTCATATTAATTTTGAATAGGATGCGTACATTAGATAAAATGGTTAATGTACTGAAATCACAAAGCAAAAGCAAAAGAGTAGTGAACAGAACAAACTTTTGTAAAGTGTTTTTAGGAAAGTGGATGCATAGTTCAAGTAGTGAACCTTTTTTTAATGAAGAGAGCTATTTTCAAAGTAATAGTTTGCTGCATGCAGTTGACACCAGAGGTCGTTCATACGAAGTAAAAAATGGTTGCATAATGGAGAAGGAGATAATGGTTCCAAGAGATGAGGTACAAGTGATGGCAGATGAGGCAATGGGGAGACGTCCTAAAGCCCCAGTGTACACTTGGAATTGTAGTAGTATTTGCACTGTGCGTCAGGAATCTATTGACAGATTTCGAGAGTTTCTAAGAGAATATAGTAAAAAAAGTGTAAAACAAAAGATTAAGGTGCTTCAAAGTCTGGATCCATGCAGAGTGAGAGAGAATACTGGTTTGCAGGGTCATTCTCTTGCTTGTCTATCTAGAAAAGTGTGCAATAGTGTTTTCCATCATTTTAGGATGCTGGCTGTTCATCATACTGAAATGAGAAAGTTTGTGAGACGGTTGTATTTTGCCAAAAGTCCAGCAATAAAGTTAAATGAATTGAATAGGGCTCTGTTCCGAGGAACGGTATCAGATGTAGAGAAGGTTGTTGATGAAATTCAGTTTTGTTACTTTGGTCCTGAACAAAACAGTGCAGAGAAGGACACAGTAAATGAGGAAGAAGTGGAAGAGAATGTAGAACCCTCTGTAAGTAACACATTTAATGATCACATAACAAAATTTGCAATAGTCTCTAATGAAAGACCAAATTTTACTTGTATTTGTTGCCGCAGAACTCATTATAGAAAACAAACTAGGAATGTTGATCTCTACAGAAAGAGTGAAAATGAAGATAATTATAAGTGGAAGGATTTTGCCACATATATATTTCTAGAAAATTGTTTTGAATTGGGTGAAGATCAGCGTATTTGTAAATACTGTTATAACAAGTTAGAGGAAAATAGAATGCCGACCAGAGCTGTACATAATAATTTAGAATTGGATGCTATTCCTGCTGAACTTTCTGAATTAAATACATATGAGTCTATACTCATTCAATGTGTTCATCCGTTCCAGACCATAGTACGTATGGAGCCCAAAACTGGTAAATTACCTCCTTCAGATTTACTGAGAGGTTTAAAAGGTAGAGTGGTGTATTTGCCCTTGGATTTGAAAAAAAATATGGAAACTATTGATGCGGATACTTTGGAAACTGAACCATTAATTATTCTGGTTAATGGTGTACCTACAAAGAATAAGAAGATTTGGCAGGAGCTGGTAGATGTGCGGAAAGTACAAAGAGCAAATTTGTATTTGAAAAAAAATAACAAATGGTATGAATCAATTTATATAGAAGAAGAAGAAGAAGAAGAAGATTTACAAGGAGACACAGAAACACCAACTGGACAAATTGAAAAAGTGGACAAGTCAAAGGAAGAAGAAATTTATGAACATTTTAGCATACATCCTCTCCATTCGAAAGAAGTTATGGGAGACAATATTGATCTCTTTCAGATGAAGAAAGCAAAAGGAAATCCCGTGAGTGTATGGGAGGAGAGCTTGGAAGCTCGATGTTTTCCCCAGCTGTTTCCTAAAGGAAAAGGAGGACGATACGATGAACGTCCAGAACAGATTCCAGCTTCAGAGTATCGAACTACAAGACTATATGCTGAAGATCCCAGATTTCGACAAAGTATTCCTTATTTGTTCCATCTTTTATTTGAAAGCGACTTGTCTGCACTGTCTTATGCAGTAAATCACATTTTAAAAAGTGGAGTACATTTACAAAATGTGTCTGCTAAGGATTTTATGGAGAAAGTGCAGCACCGAGATGATCATTTGGAAACACAACTGATCAATCTGATGGCTTGTCAGCGTGGGACAAATGAATATTGGTACCGACGCCATGGTGAACTAAAATGCATGTTACGCAATTTAGGAACACCAACATGGTTCCTTACCCTAAGCTGTGCCGAGTACGCTTGGGATGATTTACTGGATTTTCTACGAGAGGCCAATTCAAACATTAAAAACATCGAATACAAGACAGCAGGAGAACTGTGCTCATTGGATCCGGTTAATGTTTGCAGATATTTCAATCATAGATTTGAGGCTATGATGTCCTTCATCTGCAATAAAAAAAATCCACCCCTTGGAGAAGTAGTGGATTTCTTTTGGAGAAAAGAGTACCAGGCAAGAGGTGCTCCTCATATTCATATGCTGCTGTGGATCAAGGATGCCCCAAAGTTTGGAACAGATACTGATGAAGCAGTGTTATCTTACATTGAAGAATATGCAACATGTGCTATACCAAAAAGCACAGAAGAGAACAAGTTAAAGGAGCAAGTTCTACGTTTCCAAAGTCATCGGTGTGGAAAATACTGTCGACGGAAATACAAGAGCAAAGAAAAATACTACACTAAATGTCGATTTGGATTTCCTAGACCTGTTCTTTCAAATGGAAGAGTCAACAGTTTTATGTCAGCTGTGAGACATACTATCACAAGAAAATCACCTAAGAATACCTACAACCTTAAAAGAAAAGAAGAATCTAAAAATATAAATGACTACAACCCAGTCATTTTATCCATGTGGAACGCTAACATGGATATACAGTATGTTGCTGACAATTCCATTGCTGTTGCTCGATATGTAACGTCTTACATTACGAAATCAGAAAAAACAGAATTGAAGGAAATGTGGGAAGAGATTTCTCACGAGAAGACTGTCAGTAAGAAGCTGTACAGTTTCAGTTTGAAGATGTTATCGCATCGAGAAATTGGATCCTACGAATGTTCAGATAGGTTATCTTCTGCAAGTCTCTACTCGAAGTCAAGAAGAATAATTTGGGCAAGTTTAGGCCTTGCAGCAATGAGAAATCGGGTACTGAAATCTGTTGGAGAAATTGAATATTTGGCTGAGAATGACCCAGAAAGTACAGATATATTGAAAACAAACATGTTGGACACATATTATCCCAAGAGAAGTCATCATCTGGAGAACATGTGTCTCTATGAAGTGTTACAGAACTACATTTATTCACGGAAAGCTGCAGAAGACATCAACAGTGGAAAATATAAAGTTGTTGGTGAAGAAGGATGTTTGGTGAAGCAAACCAAAGGAAGTTTGATAAATCACCGGAAGCTGAGTTGCGACACTACCGACAAGAAAGAATTTTACTACTTGGCTCTTTTACAGTTGTTTAAACCATGGCGTACAGAGGATGAACTACTGGGAGAATTCCAGAGCTATGAAGATTCTTTTAATGCTTGTAAAGACAGCATACAATGCAGTACATTCTCAACTTATCTGCAAATGTTAAATGAAGAAATTGAACAGGAAACTACAATTGCAGCAGAAATAGCTAGAGACAGTTCTCAGGACAGCCAAAGTTCAGGAACATACAGTCAAGATCCCCTAGGACAACCAATCATTGAAAATGAAGCATCAATAGCCATGAATGAAGTGGAAACGGCTATGAATCAAGGTCAAGAAGAATTTATAGACTTAGAAAATTTGGAAAGACAACTGAATCAAGAGCAGCAACAAATTTATGAAGAGATCAAAAACAAAATTGATCACGGATTTCTACATATCAAAAAAGAGTGCTCATGCACATCATTTCATCCAATCAGGATGTATGTAAGCGGACAAGCTGGCACTGGAAAAAGTTTCCTAATTAAAGTCATCAGAAGCTACCTAAAGCAAAAAACGGATTCTACTTTGTCTTGTGTGGTTACTGCTCCAACTGGGTTAGCAGCATATAACATAAAAGGAATCACCTTACATCGTTTGCTAATGTTACCAGTGGAGCATGAGAACAAAATACAATTCAACAAGCTAACTGGAGAAGCATCCTTGGAAGTTTCAAGAGTATTGAAGAAGATGCAAGTTCTCATTATTGATGAGGTGAGCATGGTATCGAACTTAATGCTTGCCTTTGTGCATTTAAGAATGCAGCAAATTTTGAAGACAGACTATGACGTGTTATTTGGTGGAAAACACGTCATAGTTTTTGGGGATCTTTTGCAACTTACTCCAGTTAAAGGACACCCAGTGTTTAATACTGTGACACATGAAGACACGAAGAAGTCATTGGGAAGCATTGGAAATACAAATATTTGGTCCTTCTTTGAGTACAAGGAACTTACAACTAATATGAGGCAAGCAAACGATGAAGAATATGGAAGTATTCTGAAAGATATCAGGATTGGAATACTCACAGAAGTTGGGAAAAAAGCATTACAGAGTCGGCTGCTACATAATTTATTTCCAAAGGAAGAAATAGTTGCAGAGAAAATATACAAGAATATTGCAGAAAACAAAAGTGTCATCTGCTTAATGCCAACTCTACGTGAATGCTCAATATTTAATGAGGAGCTTTTGAAATTGGAAAAGGAAGACATCAGGAAATTGGAAGCAGTGGACAAAATTGAGGATGGAAGAATTACTGTCACAGTAACAGGCAAACTGAAAAATAAATTGGACTCACTAGAGAAGAACATCTCCAAAACAGCAGGATTAGAAAAAAATCTATATGTTTGCATGAACTGTAGAGTGTTTTTAAGGAGAAATTTGGATGTTGAGAAAGGCTTAGTGAATGGAGCAATGGGAAGAGTTGTGGGTTTTATTAATTATCAGAAAAAAGAAGGAATTGAATGTTTAAAAATAAAATTTGATCAGATAGAAGAAGTTAAAGATATTTGTCGTTGTACAGTTCGTTTTATGCTTGTGAAAGACTTATATGTACGTAGGAAGCAGTTTCCGTTTTCTCTAGCATATGCTGTAACTATTCACAAGTCTCAAGGATTGACTGTAGATTGTGCATTTGTGAACATTGGTTCAACTGTGTTCAAAGAAGGTATGGCATATGTAGCTTTGTCACGAGTCAAAACATTATCAGGTTTATTCATGATAGACTTTGATGACTCAAAAGTTAGTGCTGATACAAACTGTGTAAAGGAGTATAATAGATTAAGAAGAAGCTATGCTCCTCATTTAGGTCAGTATCCTGTGTTGGAGAAACGTGTAGTTTCTCGTAAAAGGAGAAATGAGAATATCTGTAATGAAGATATAGAGAAGAGGAAAAAAAAGAGGAGTGATGTAATTGCAAGCAAAAAGAAAAAGGAAAATGAAGAACAGGTTGTAGGATGTCATTTTGAAAATAGCTCTGGTGTCAACTGCTATGCAAATGTAGTGCTGAATGTTGCATTTTATCTGGAAAGTTTGCAAGAGCAGATAATAGTAAATCAGGGAAAAAGATTCTGTTCAGAGCTGAGTCTCCTTTTTCAAAAGCTGAGTAAAGATAAAACTCAAATAGAAAGTGCTACTGACATTAGAAAACTTTTAGATGTATGTTCAGGACGAACACAGTTTTCTCAAAATGAACAGCAAGATGCACACGAATTTTTGATGTATTTTCTTCAGGTAGTGGAAGAAGAAGGAGTTCCCATTGACATTTTTTTTGGTCTCTCTTATAAATGGGAACATAGTTGTGATAATTGTTATAATATATGTGGCTCTATTGTTGATAATGAAAGGTTTATTTATTTGACATTGCCAGAGAGTAAAACAGTCACTTTTGCAAAATTAGTTAAAGATGCTAATCATAGCATGAAATGTGGTGAGTGTAATTCTGACATGTTATCAACATTAATTTTAAGGGAATACGGACAGTATGTAATTTTAATGATGCAACGATGTAGAGCTGATGGATCAAAATTGGATACTTTAATAAAGAAGTTTACAGGACAGCAATTATCAATTTCAGGAAAAACTTTTGTCACTGTTGCAATAATTTTCCATGATGGACCTACTGTTACTTCTGGACATTACACAGTTTATCTAAAATGTGAAAAAGGCTGGACACTGTGTAATGATTCCCAATTGATTTTCAAACAACGTTTGCCTTTTGATTTAGCAAATTCCTATCTAATCTTCCTGAAACCTAAATTTTAGAGAGACTTGGCAAGATCTGGACAAAATAATTTTACCATTTTACTGGATTACCATTGCAATTTTGTAGAAAAAATATTTTTAAAATTATCATTTGGCCTAAAGGAAAGATAACCAATTGTAATGTGGACTTTTTTAATTTTTAATGCAATTTTGAAAAACCAATAATTTAGAGATAATCGGTAACTTCTGCACATTTTAAATTTTGGAATGCTATTGAACTGCCATTGGAAATTTTTTTCAAAAATGATTTAAAAAATTACTATTTGGCCATGTGGAAAAGTAAGCAATTCTATTGTGGACTAAATAAATTATTCAAAAAATTTTCGTGAACCAAAATGTTACAGAGAATCGGTGAGATCTGGACAGATTAAACTTTAGAATTTTAATGGATTTCCCTTGGAAATTTATTCCAGGAAAAAAAAAAAAAATACTATTTGGCCTAAAGGAAATAAAATCAGATGTATTTTGGAGTTATTTGAGATATAATATTGTGATTATACTTCTCAAACAAACATATCAGACGGTATTTTAAAGAAAAAAGTATTGTTTTTAGATGATATTTTTTTAGAATAATATGCATTTCTGTAATGATAAGTTTAAGTGAGAAGAGATTCTGGGCTTTTTTAATACAATCTTTGTGATTGTTAATTTTTTTTGCCCGCTGTAAAATGATGAATGCAATTGCTTTCACAATTAATAGTGAAATGCAATATATTCTGAAAACAGCAAAAATAAGGCAAAAATATTTTTTGGTAAAAAATGTAAATATGTGTACTGTATTATAAAATGGTTTAAAAATATTAATACTTTTTTCTTTATTTTCAGATCGATATAGAAAATTTTCGGAAACTACAACCATTTTAAAAACTATTTTTTAAAAAAACAAATGAATAAATATTTTTTTGAGTGAGTATGGTAAGTCAATAATAAAAATTGTAGTCTCTCAAGGACTTTGTAATGTGATAAATGATTTTTAGTGTTTTTTTTAAAAAAATAAAAAAAAGGTACGCTTACCGTACGCGTACGGTAAAAAAAAAAAAAAAAAGTTTTTAAAAACAAGTAAAAAAAAGATGGAAGATAAGGTTGGCTCTTAAAAGAACCGTTGTGTTCATGCAGGGACAGAGGAAAGGAAGCATGGGAAAATTATTCATAGCTACAAATGTGCTGATCTATTTTGTTGTTCACTAGGGAAACACTGGTCTCCCTATGACAAATTAGACCTTTACAAAATGTGCAATGAATATCAACCTTCCGAAATCGAAGGTTCATTTCCAGAGGGCCAGCAAAAGGAGATTCTCCCCCCACAGATGAAGGGCTCACCTGACCTGCAGAAGAAGGAGTAAGCCCTGCAGGTGATGGTCCAGGCTGAGCTGCTGTGGATGTACTGGCTCGTCTTTCTGAAGAGTTACCTCCAAAAAGATGACCATGTGTCCTTCTGTGTACATCCTTGAGGTGTCTCTTCATGGTGTGATTCCCAAAGGAATACTTCCTGTTAGGATTACCTCTAGAAAGTACACGCTTACACAGCTTGCAAGTAACTAAGGGTGCATTCACCTTTTGCTGGCCTTCTGGAAAAGTAAAATAATCCCAAACATAAGAAGGCTTTACTTTCCTCGCTCTCTGCCTCAAGACAGTGCTGCTGGTGCTAGCCTCACTCTCAGAAGAGCTCTGCTGTTCTGCCATCGTATCCCAAAGACAAACCAGCTCCTTCTCCCAAGGGATCACAAGCAGAAATGAGGGGAATGGGTGTGGTGTAGGAGAGTTCTAGAACTGAAAGTACTTTCAACCAATCAAAAGTTGTGTTTCATGATCACATGACCTACCGTACGCTTACGGTACGCTTACGGTACGCTTACGGCAAAAAGTACGCGTGCGCGTAAAAAAGACACGCGCTTCCGCGCATGCGCATAACAGTCACTCCCCGGCACTTCCGCGTAACGTGCGCGTGTGGCGTAAGCGCGCACGCGTCCCACGCGCAGTACGCGCGGCTACGCAAATTGCGTAACTATACGCAAGCAGCGTAGATAGATTACGGACGTTGCGTAAACCGTACGCTTACCGTGAGCTTACGGTACGCGTACTAAAAAAAAAAAAATTAAAAAAAAAAAAAATCTGGTAATAAATTTTACATGTTTATTTTAAAAAATATATTAAAAAAAAATATTTAAGGATTTTAAAAATTTAAGCATAGTCTTTATAAAATGAAAGAAAATTAAATTAAAAATATGTTTGAAAAAAATGAAGAATAAAAAAAAAAATTAGCATTTAAAAAACCTTGCAAATTCACTGAAAAAACCATGGGTTACACACACGTTATAGTAAGGAATTAGCATTTAAAAAACCTTGCAAATTCACTGAAAAAACCATGGGTTTCACACACGTTATAGTTAGGAATTAGCATTTAAAAAACCTTAGAAATTCACTGAAAAAACCATAGGTTTCACACACGTTATAGTTAGGAATTAGCATTTAAAAAACCTTAGAAATTCAGTGAAAAAACCATAGGTTTCACACATGTTATAGTTAGCTGGACATTTTACTCGTAAAAAACCAATGAAATTGCCCCGTTATAGTTAGTTCAGCTAACTATAACTCGCGCGCCCGCAATGCACTGCTGATGACGTCACATATTACATCACTCATGACATGGTCAGTGACATCACTCATGACATCACTGATGACATCTCAAATGACATCACTGATGACATCACTGATGACATCATCCTTGTGATAGAGTGGCAGACCTCCTCTCACCTTAATATAAGCTTTGATACACACATTCAAAAATAGAGACTAAAATTTTCAAAACAATGGACATACCAATACCAGTTACAACAACCTCTTCAGTAATTCTAAGATCAACATACACATCCACTCATTCACCAACAGTCCTATACAGTCACTCATACATGTACTCACTCATCATATGTACTCATACACCTATACATCCTGTTACATAATGCCACTCATCCATAGAGTTACTCACACACATAGTCACTCATGCTAATAAATAATCAAACATACATTCACCTGCATATACAGTTATACACACACCACCACACTTACTTCTACGGAAACTTACACATACTTAGGTGCCGATCACGATCCGGCAAAAACCGGGTACGACCCGTCGGACGGAGCATATTCTCCGTCCGACGCGTTCCCGGTCGTCAAAATATACAAACATGGAATTACGATTCGCACGGGTACACCATTACCGTACGAATCGTAAAAAAGACCGACCGAACAAAAAACACCTACCAATGCGATCCGGGAAAGCGCCGACCTGACGTCGGGACGCACGCAGCCAGCCATTCACGACCCAGGAATCACGATTCGCACCGACGTCACCCCGCACGGTGAATATTTTGCGGCAGCCAAAAACTGCCGGGAAATCAGGACGACGCGAACAAGGACCACCAGTACGCGACGGACAGACGGCGACGCGAACAAGGAGGACCAGTACGTGACGGACACACAGGACGACGCCACCAAGGAGGACCCGTACGCGACAGGACGACGCGATCAAGGAGGACCCGTACGCGACAGGACGACGCGAGCAAGGAGTACCAGTACGCGACGGACAGACATGGACCCGAACCTACGAGTCATCCCTGCCCTCATAGCAGTACACCTCCTCTACAGGTTACGACGCAGACGCCGCAGAAGGTCAGAATAACTAAGGGAGGGGGGAAAGTGGGGTGGGGTGGGGGTGGCACGACCAGGGCAGGCCACAAAACAACCACATGAGTGACACACTACACATGGCCTGGACATACCTGACTCCCATGCCCTGGTCACCACGAGGGGGTGGGGGCGTGTCCTGATAATCCAGCGACCGCCACAACGGAAGTCCGTCACCACGCGAACCGGCAACACAACCAGACAGGTACGTCCCGTACCCACGCCTGAAGAGCGTGGGTACGAGTCGGACCACGCCCACACACGTCACCCCAACAATGGCGGGACGGATCGCACCCACGTGGCAAAGGCCTGGGTACGGGCCGCACAAACATCACATAGCGTGGGGACGGATATGTACGGACCCTACCCCCACCCCGTATGCAAGGAGCGTACCCCCCATGCCAACAGTGTAAGTACGACTCGAACCCCCACCCACGAATGCAAGGAGCGTACCCCCCTGCCCAACAGTGTAAGTACGACCCGTACCCCCACCCGCGTATGCATGGAGCGTACCCCCCATGCCAACAGTGTAAGTACGACTCGAACCCCCACCCACGAATGCAAGGAGCGTACCCCCCTGCCCAACAGTGTAAGTACGACCCGTACCCACACCCGCGGACGTACGGAGCGTACCCCCAGCCCAACAGTGTAAGTACGACCCGTACCCCCACCCGCGGACGCACGGAGCGTACCCCCAGCCCAACAGTGTAAGTACGACCCGTACCCCCACCCGCGGACGTACGGAGCGTACCCCCAGCCCAACAGTGTAAGTACGACCCGTACCCCCACCCGCGGACGCACGGAGCGTACCCCCAGCCCAACAGTGTAAGTACGACCCGTACCCCCACCCGCGGACGCACGGAGCGTACCCCCAGCCCAACAGTGTAAGTACGACCCGTACCCCCACCCGCGGACGTACGGAGCGTACCCCCAGCCCAACAGTGTAAGTACGACCCGTACCCCCACCCGCGGACGTACGGAGCGTACCCCCAGCCCAACAGTGCAAGTACGACCCGTACCCCCACCCGCGGACGCACGGAGCGTACCCCCAGCCCAACAGTGTAAGTACGACCCGTACCCCCACCCGCGGACGCACGGAGCGTACCCCCAGCCCAACAGTGCAAGTACGACCCGTACCCCCACCCGCGGACGCACGGAGCGTACCCCCAGCCCAACAGTGTAAGTACGACCCGTACCCCCACCCGCGGACGCACGGAGCGTACCCTCAGCCCAACAGTGTAAGTACGACCCGTACCCCCACCCGCGGACGTACGGAGCGTACCCCCAGCCCAACAGTGTAAGTACGACCCGTACCCCCACCCGCGGACGTACGGAGCGTACCCCCAGCCCAACAGTGCAAGTACGACCCGTACCCCCACCCGCGGACGCACGGAGCGTACCCCCAGCCCAACAGTGTAAGTACGACCCGTACCCCCACCCGCGGACGCACGGAGCGTACCCCCAGCCCAACAGTGCAAGTACGACCCGTACCCCCACCCGCGGACGCACGGAGCGTACCCCCAGCCCAACAGTGTAAGTACGACCCGTACCCCCACCCGCGGACGCACGGAGCGTACCCCCAGCCCAACAGTGTAAGTACGACCCGTACCCCCACCCGCGGACGTACGGAGCGTACCCCCAGCCCAACAGTGTAAGTACGACCCGTACCCCCACCCGCGGACGCACGGAGCGTACCCCCAGCCCAACAGTGTAAGTACGACCCGTACCCCCACCCGCGGACGCACGGAGCGTACCCCCAGCCCAACAGTGTAAGTACGACCCGTACCCCCACCTCTAATGCAGTGTGCGTAACCCCACCGTGTATGTGCCAAGCGCACATATCCAGAAATCGGAGGTGTGTGTGCAGAGTCCACCCAGCAGTGCCCTGAGACAGGAGGGGTGGGTGCCCATCACTCCCAGCAGTGCCCAGAGACAGGAGGGGTGGGTGCAGAGTCCTCCCAGCAGTGCCCAGACACAGGAGGGGTGGGTGTGGAATCCTCCCAGCAGTGCCCTGAGACAGGAGGGGTGGGTGCAGAGTCCTCCCAGCAGTGCCCTGACACAGGAGGGGTGGGTGCAGAGACCTCCCAGCAGTGCCCTGAGACAGGAGGGGTGGGTGGTGAGTCCTCCCAGCAGTGCCCAGAGACAGGAGGGGTGGGTGCAGAGTCCTACCAGCAGTGCCCTGACACAGGAGGGGTGGGTGCAGAGTCCTCCCAGCAGTGCCCAGAGACAGGAGGGGTGGGTGCAGAGTCCTACCAGCAGTGCCCTGACACAGGAGGGGTGGGTGCAGAGTCCTCCCAGCAGTGCCCAGACACAGGAGGGGTGGGTGTGGAGTCCTCCCAGCAGTGCCCTGAGACAGGAGGGGTGGGTGCAGAGTCCTCCCAGCAGTGCCCTGACACAGGAGGGGTGGGTGCAGAGACCTCCCAGCAGTGCCCTGAGACAGGAGGGGTGGGTGGTGAGTCCTCCCAGCAGTGCCCAGAGACAGGAGGGGTGGGTGCAGAGTCCTACCAGCAGTGTCCAGACCCAGGAGGGGTGGGTGCAGAGTCCTCCCAGCAGTGCCCAGAGACAGGAGGGGTGTGTGCAGAGTCCTCCCAGCAGTGTCCAGACCCAGGAGGGGTGGGTGCAGAGTCCTCCCAGCAGTGTCCACACCCAGGAGGGGTGTAACACATGTGTGTGATGCCACAATTACCCACATCCATACTGGCTACAAGGGAACATGTCCCCATGAACTCATGTCAACTGACTCCACACACAAGTACAGTGATCACCAAGGATGCCACGATTGTTGCAGGTGGAGACATGGCCATGCATGCATGGCCAAAGTAGAAGGGCTCCGTCACACACACACAGCTCATGTACACACAGCTCTGCGCTAAACATTGGGAACACCCTGCAGGGAAGAAACTGGGTACACAGAGGAAGGAATACACCCTGGGACAATTGAACCATGCAGTAACTGCTGACTTGACCTAAGGAAGTTAGCCAACACCTTGTGATGGCACACAGATCCTAGGGTGGCCCCAAAGAGCAGAACACTACTACAAATCCCACACACCCAAAGCCTTAAACACCACCCAAAACAATGTAGCAGCCCCACCAACACCAATACCACCATAGCAGGAGTGTGATAATGAAAAAAAAAATAAGCTTTAATCAGCATGAGCACAATGTCCGTGGATCAACGGCAGTTCAAAGTCAACAAAGGCCATAGGGCAGTCAATTATTCCCAGCTGCATGGGGGACACAGTGGGATGTGTGTCCCCTACCTTGCCTGCACAGTCAAATGCCATCGTCTTCCATACTGGTGAGGGCATCAGGGGGGGGGGAAGCAACAGGCACCGCAGGGACATCAGGGCAAAGGGGCGGCGTTGTGGGTGCAGGGATGGAGGACTCAACCACAGGGGGTGTGTCATGGCCAAAGGCGGAGGCCAGGATGGCACTACACACCTTAGCAAGGTCCTCCAGGGAGTCCCCTGCACCCGAAGTGACCTCAGGCCCCAAGGAGGGGGGGGGTTCAGAGGGATGGGTTGCAGCGCCACCGGGGGAGGGTGGAGACAGGGGGGGAGACTCAACCACCCTGACCGAGGACTTCCTTGACCGCTTGCGTGGTGGCGTAACTGTGGGGCTCAGGGACAGAGCGGCCATGAAGGAGTCCTTGGGGGAGATGTGGCCAGGAGAGCTGAGGGGAGGGGATTTGGAGGGAGTGGATTGTGTGGAATGCGGACTCCCACTCTGGCTGCGTGTCACACGTTTGCCCCCCGACCCAGTGGGTGTGCCTATCTCACCCTGTGTGTGCGTGTCAGGAGGAGTGCGGTGGACCTTCCCTGCTGGTGTGGTGCCTGTGTCTGTTGTGGTGGGTGCATGCCGACGTCTGGGTGTACGTGGGACAGGCATGGAAGTGGGAAGTGTGGATGGGGCAGGGGTAGGTGGGGGGAGGTCGCGCTGCAGGAGACCCACTGCTGCAGTCAGTGTGGAGTCTAGGGACCTCAGCAAGTTGCGTTGGTCAGCCTGCAAAGAATGAATGCCCTCCAAGAATGCCTCGATGTTGGTGAGGGTTTTCCCGTGGGAATGGAGGACATTCAGGATCGCAGCCTGACCAACCTGCATTTGCCGCTGGATGTCCATAGACTCAGCATTGGCGGCAGCAGTGGAGACAGGGGCAGGGGGTGCGGTGCCTGGCAGGAAGGAGACATGCGGTGACCGGGCACGCTGGGAAGGGACACGAGCAAGTGGGAGGCGGTTGGTGGGAACTGAGGGGGCGGTGGCAGGTGTTGTTCCACTGTCAGCTGCTGGTGCAGCCTCCGCCAACCCTGAGACATCCTCCTCGGACCTGTCAGCTTCGTAGTCTGATGTGCCAGTCGACAGGTCCTCGGCCACACTCTCCTCCGCCTCTGTCCCACTCGATGTGCCAGCCCCGATGTCACGGCTGCCACTGGTGCTCGGTCCCTCCGCCTGGTCCGTGTCCATGTCTCCCTCTGTGTCCCCCGACGATGCTGTGGGCAGGGTGGAGAGACAGAAATTAATCAGACACCTGTACACATCTGTCACATGAGTCCAATCTACATAGTCAACATTGCATAGCCTGAAGAGGCAGATCCCTAACATCTGCAAAACAAGGTACCGATGTAGGGCATGAAACACAGTTGGTTGAGCCACCATGCCACTGAAATACCATGGAGAGCATGAGACAATAGCTGATGACAGGAAACGGAGTCTGACATAGCACCCAGGCCCTGGGGACAATCCTGCACTGCCTCTGCACCACACAGCGTTTGTGAAAATACCTATGACCAGGGACAATATCCATGAACTTGAGACACATGCTGCATAGGTAATGCTGCAAACATGCCCAACATAACTCGGTCACTGCACCTTGCGTGTGTGTCCAGTAACATCACACACTGTCCAGACCCAGCAATTAGGAATCAGGATTTGACACATAGGCATTGCCCGCCCCAAGCAACCCCCACACGATGCTAATTGCTGAGACACAGGTGGCACCAACATCTCATAGTCTGGGTGATAAACACAGTGGCAGGCAAAAGGCAAGATTGGACGCAAAACAGCAAAGGTGCGCCTGTACAAATAATGAGGTACCAGTGCCCATCCTCAGATGAGTATAACAAGACACACAGGCACTGGCAACGGTGAGTATGAAGAGGGACAATCAGGTCAGGCTGCACAGTGGACACCTGTACATAATAGCACGTCTATATACATGGTGACAGGGGACAATGGCACAGAGCACAACCTACGCTGTAGACAGTGAGAGTGTCCACGTTGATGATGACACAAACAACACTGAGGATAAGGTGCCCCAGGGGACAGTATTGGGCACGCAACTACATGCTACTGAATGGCTGAATGGGAATGACTGCTACACACGTCACCATCCCTGCACTATGCGTAGCGCACACTCATGCACATCATGTCACAGGCCACTACATAGGACATGCGCGCTGTAAGGCATGACACATGAGAGACCAACTCCCATGTCTGGAGCCAGCATCAGTGCCAACTGACATGGAACCCACATGCAGTGAACTTGACAGTTCACAGGCAAGGTCCCACAACCTGTTACCCACCACCACCACCCATGATGCTACAGTCATTGTTCTCGTGGACAAAGCGCCAGCCTACATTACCTTGTGAAGGAGTGACTACACACAGACCAGGGAACACATTGCAAGGAGGGGAAGGGTGGCAGGGGCGCAGCGCTACACTTGGGCAAACTGGATGGGCACAGCACCTTTAAACCCTGCCAGTGAATTAATGCCACTGTGCCCTTACAAATGCCGGTGACACACAACAAACGCACATGTACCTACCCCCTTCCGCCTGCTGCATCGCCTGTAAGCGCCTCTCCAGGTCTGGAAAGACCACCGGCAGCACACGCCTGTGGAGGTGGGTCAGACGGCGGCGGCCGCGGTTCTTGTGGCTCTCAGGTGAGTCCCCCAGCAGGAGCCGTGCAATCCTCCGCGTCCAGCACCGGATATCCTGCCAGCGTTTCCTCACCTGGGACAGGCTCCGCCTCCGACCATCCACACGCCTCACGGCACTGACGGCGGTCAGCCAGATCTGCTCCTTGGCAGAGGCGCCTACCTGTGAGGAAGTACAAGTGACACCACATCAATACACCAGCCACATGTCACAGAGAGACATATGTGAACATAATAGCTGGTTACTACATGGCATGTAATGCAGCCAACGCATTGCACCTCTGTCATAGGGACATCACCCTCTGGTGAGGGAAAAGGCAGTACGTGCCATAGTGGGTACTCAGGTGGAATGATGGCAATGTCACAATCAATGATCAAGGCTCACACTGTGCATCACACCCACCCCTCCTGTCTCAGGGCACTGCTGGGAGGACTCCACACCCACCCCTCCTGTCTCAGGGCACTGCTGGGAGGACTCCACACCCACCCCTCCTGTCTCAGGGCACTGCTGTTAGTGATAGGTCCCCACCCCTCCTGTCTCAGGGCACTGCTGGGAGGACTCCACACCCACCCCTCCTGTCTCAGGGCACTGCTGGAAGGACTCCACACCCACCCCTCCTGTCTCAGGGCACTGCTGTGAGTTATAGGCCCCCACCCCTCCTGTCTCAGGGCACTGCTGGGAGGACTCCACACCCACCCCTCCTGTCTCAGGGCACTGCTGGGAGACATCAGGCACCCCCCCCCTGGTACCCCCCCGACAGTACATGGCATGTGTGTCACACCGGGTCACAATGCCTGAAGACACAGTCACAACATAGGGACAGTCTGTGGCAGTGGCCTATGCACTCACCTGATACCCTGGTCGCCCATACAGCATGGGGTACTGTGGGAGGATCACATCCAGCAGAGCCATGTTCTCCTCCAGGGTGAATGGCTGTGTCCTCTCCACAGCCCTTGACATGGTTCCAGGGAATCAGTAGCAGCAGCTTGGTCGACAAATGCAAAGATGTGCAGGCAAGTAATCCCTCATGGGACCTGGCTGCCTTATATGTGGCCTTCTGCCCAGTCTCATGCACAGGAGTACAGAGTGATTGGTCACTCACATTTGCATCCTATGTTTCCACCAATCCCTTCAAACCTAGCAGTCTGTGGGTTCTCTATCGGTTTCATTCTCCTGCATGATGTCAGCCCCACAAACACATTGCAACAAAGTAGAAGAATTCCAACTGACTTCTGCTGTGCACCTTCCAGAACAAAATCGAAATTTGAACCTGGTCGCCATGACAACCAGCATGCATGTAGGCCTTAATACTTGTCCCCTATGTAATTAGGAGAATCACACACAGGTACGGTGCGTTTCCGGGCCCTAGGGCACCCCAAATGCATGGCAACGGCCCGTACATGCATGCCTACGTTCAAAATCACTATGGGTCTGCACGCGTATGCGTACACGTAGTGGTACGGACCGTACACACGCATGTACGCTCACTATCACTATGGGTCTGCACGCGTATGCGTACACGTAGTGGTACGGACCGTACAAATGCCTGTACGCTCACTATCACTATGGTTCTGCACGCGTATGCGTACTCGTTGTGGTACGGACCGTACAAATGCCTGTACGCTCACTATCACTATGGGTCTGTGTACCCGTAGTGATAGTGAGCGTACATGCGAGTGTACGGTCCGTACCACTACGTGTACGCATACGCGTGCAGAACCATAGTGATAGTGAGCGTACAGGCATTTGTACGGTCCGTACCACAACGAGTACGCATACGCGTGCAGACCCATAGTGAGAGGGCCGTACACTCGCATGTACGCTCACTATCACTATGGGTCTGCACGCGTATGCGTACTCGTTGTGGTACGGACCGTACAAATGCCTGTACGCTCGCCATCACGATGGGTACACATACGGCAGCACTCCCACAGTGATTGGGGAACATACACAGGCCCTCTTAGCAGCAGTACGCCGGTTTGTACACATCACTGTGGTGATAGTCGACACACAGGTAGGAATAGGGCGGACATACTTGTCCATGGATGGACATACTTGTCCAGGAATGGACATCAAGGCATCGTCTGTGCATTACTACATGTGTGGGGCACAGGTGTGACAGGCTGTGATGTGGAACATGCCTCCTGAGTGGAGGAGGCACCAGATGTATGATGAGATGTGTACAGGTGTACTGTGTGAGGGTGCAATGTGTGCCAGGCATGCCCTTGACTCCTTTGACATGTGTGCATGTCGTACTGCGCACTTGGGGTGAGCGTCACTGGCATGGCACGGACACCAACACACGGAAGTGTCCCATGATGGCCGGTACAGGGGTCATGAAACCTGACTTGTCACTACCCACAGTGCACAATGTGACTATGTCATTTATGTGTCCGGGATTTACATCAGGTTGATGTTGTAGCACCCTCAAAAGCTGCAGCCGTTGCAGCAACCAACATGTGTCTGTGTGTAGATTATCATTGCACACTGTTCCGCACACCATGCCACATGTGGTATCTGATGTGAGGTGCACATGTATGCATGGGACACGGAGTAGCGTGACAAGGCCATGTCAGCATCCTCACAAGGAATGTGTGGTGAGTCATGACATGTGCACCTTCATGGCAAGGTGTGTGGGCAGGCCTAGTGTAATGTCATGTGACCTGTGGCTCCGGTGTTCCGCTACCAGTCTCTACAATCGCCATCCTACTTCTGCTGATGTGTGGGTGTATGTCACTCCTGTCTTGCGTCGGGCTGTTCACTTGCACTGGGACACAGCTATTCCCATGGCGTGGCATGGGGAGGTTCTCAATCACCGTGTGTGGCTGGGTCTTGGAAGGAGTGTCACCTTGCATCCATACGTGTCCTGGGCATGTAGCACATGCCTGACTCCCTATGTGGCATGTGTGTATTGGCAGATTTACATGTGCTCAGTAGACATGCGTTGTTCTCGTAGTGCACTCACTCTTCCTTGTCACTTCCAAATTACTGCAGAGCGCCTCCTGTTGCCCGAAGAATTCCAGACTTGGCCACCATGCAGGAGAATGACAGGATCCGGCTCTACCGCTTCACCCAACCGTTGATTCTGGAGCTGACGGCGAGACTGGCACCACACCTGCAACCGCAGCACAGGTATCCTACGGCACTGACACCCCAGCTGAAGGTAATGGCTGCCCTACATTTCCTTGCCACGGGTACCTTCCAATATACCATAGCTCATGTTGGTGGCATGTCCCAGAGCATGTTCAGCGGTGTGCTGCATGATTTCTTGGAGGCCATGTTGATTCACCTGGATGACTTCATCAAGTTCCCAACCCCTGAACAGATGACTGAGGTCAAACGTGGTTTCTATGCCCTGGGAGGGATGCCCCATGTCATTGGGTCCATAGATGGGACACATGTAGGTTTGGTACCACCACACGCACGGGAGGTGGCGTACCGCAATCGGAAGCACTACCACTCCATCAATGCCCTTGTGGTGTGTCTGTCCAACATGGTGATTTCACATGTCTGTGCTCGTTTTCCAGGATCAGCACACGATGCCTACATCATGAGGCGTAGCGGGATGCCTGATATGATGATGCAGCTGCGCAACGAACGTGCATGTGTTGTTGGTGGGTACAGTCTGTCTGTCCTGTATTCTGTTTGGCCGAGCAGCACTACCGCTTCGCCTGTTCTAACGATATCCATGTGCTTTCCATTTAGGGGACGCTGGCTATCCCAACATGCCTTGGCTGCTGACACCTCTCCGCAACCCCATCACGCCGGCCCAGCTCCGCTACAACACCGCCCATGGCCGGACAAGGCGAGTGATAGAGAGGACGTTTGGCATGCTGAAGAGCCGATTCCGGTGCCTCCACAAGACCGGCGGCGCACTCCCATATGCCCCGGCGAAGGTCTGCAAGATCTTCATGGTCTGCTGCATGCTGCACAACATGGCAGTTGAAAGAGCTGTGCCCCTCATCCTGGATCAAGATGACGAGGACCATCCACCCGTGGAGGACGAAGGGCTTGGCAATGGGGCTAGTGATGTGGAGGATGTGGAGCCGCAAGAGGACATCCGGACTCGGCTCATACGCGACTTCTTTGCTTAGTGGTGAGTACCAGGGTCTGAGTGTGCACGCATTGGTCCCCGTGTGGCATGCGTTGTGATGTGTGTCTCCACCTGCATGTATGGCACGTGGGTCAGAGGTGTGTGTGGGTGTGTCACTGGAGTGATGGTGGCAGTGATGGTAGTTTTTCCCCAGACATAATTGTGACCTAGCATGTTGTCATACATACATGTGTCGAGTACATGCACATGCAAGTGGCTGTGCTTCTTGTGGCTGACTTCTTGTGTGTCTCTCTTCCCCAGGTACCTGCGCATGCCGTTTGCTGGTTGCATTGTTGTGGCACTGCTATTCCTCATGGACATGGCATCGTGGGCTGACTCAGCGTTACAGGCACGGACACGTTTGGAAGTCTCCATGGGGTAAGGGATGCATCTGGGGTGTATTGGGTGTGGCAGTTGTTCACGATGTGTGCACACTGCCCCGGTCGGGGTTTGGGTCCTCTGCAGACATGTGGCATCCCCATGGGACACGACATGCAGCTGGGTACACCTGAATAGATGGGCTGCCTGGTTGTCAGTCATCAGTGATGGGATGGTGGATTGTGATGAAGGCATCAATGTGTGTGACACTGCCCTCGGACACATACGGTTAACATTGTCTTGACATGGCGTGGGACTTCCACATCAGCGGATGTATGGTGTATGGCAGGCTCTCCGTGAGCAGCTGTGGGTATTTAGCTATTATCCGACACTTGTGTGCCAGTTCCATGGCTATCACGCATTTGTGCTGCAGAAGGGGGGTGCCAGTGTTGGAGCCACATGTTACTCCACATGATGTGTTCATGTGTACTTCAAGTTGCCTCTGCAATCCCAAACACATGACTATTAAAGGTGTCCCTATGCCTCCAAGGTGCCTCTTCTCAGTCAATGCTGGTGTGTTGGCACGGTGCATCCTGCATGTCTGGCATGGTATTCCCTGATTGTGGCTATGTGTCAATGTGTCGAGTGGCAAGATGCAAGCTGTGTGTGTGTGCTGAGACTGTGTAATGGGCATGATGTCCATGACTGTGTGGGTATTGTGACATGTGCCATCCCCATGCATCCAACGTTGTCCATGACCCCATTCTCTGCATCCACCGGACTCAAGCTTGCAGGACATGGTTCTGCCACCTGTCTACACGTACCTGGGTGCCCCCCAGGACACGGGCCAGGATCCCTGACCTCTGCGCATGACTGTTGCTGTACTCAATGTGTCTGTCAGCACGGTTGTTCGGCCACCCCCTCAGCTGGTTCTGACCATCACGGGTGTGTATGGTGCTCCATGTCTGTCTTGCCTAGAAAACTGTGACCCATGTGTCCTGTGCCAGACTCAGGCCCCAGGGTGTGGATGGTTGAAGTGAACAGATGACTCAGGCATGTTTAGACTGTACAAGACACATGTTAGGTAATAATGCTACCAGCAGGCATCTACTCTTAATAGTGTGATTTATTATTGGGGGTGGGGCCAAGTGAGGGCCTTTCCGGGATTAGGGAATCCAAAGTTCAGTAGGGGAGTTGGTGTCCTTGCCATTGGTAATCCTCAGAGTCCATGCCACAGTCTTTGTCAACATTGGTCAGCCAGTGACCAGCAGGGCCATGTGGCAGAGAATGTCTCTTGATGCTGTGATGCTGTTGCTCCAGTGGGCCAGGTGCCAGGCCAGGTGTCCTGGGAGATGGTGATGTAGCAGCCACCCTCACGGTCCTTTCCGTGGACGACCCGGCTTCCTGCGGGGAACCTCAGCAGCAGGCCGTGACGACGTCTGGGATGCTCCGTCGGATGTTTCCTCCTCCTCCTCATGATCCCTCCCTGTGGGTGGTGATGTTCTCCGCCTTCTGGCACAGGGAGGGTCGGCCATGGTGTCGGCCATCCGACGGAGTTCAGCGTGAATCCCCTGGGACGCCGTCACTTGCTCAGCCTGTCTGTCCTCCATCCTCCGTTGGTGTAGCTGTAGACAGGCTATTAGCTCCGCATGTTGCTGGGCCTGCTGGACCTTGATCCCCTCGAGGACGGACACAACCTGGGCCATGCCCGTGGTGTCCTGCCGGTATGAGTCCAGGATGTTACGGACATGGGAAAATACCGGATCCCCAGCCAACTGGTCAGGCTCGCGCCTCCGCCGCTCTCCACTCCCACCACCCCTGCCCACTTGCGTCTGGCCTGCACTTGTGGGCACATGGGGTCTCCGGGACCCCTGAGGGGTGGCATTGGCGTTGTCGCCTGCCTCCTCCTGGGTGCCCGGGACACCGTGTCCCTCCTGGCGAGCCTGGCTGCATTGTGGTGTTGGGGCAGGGATCCTGGGTGTCTCCTGGGATGTGGCAGGAGTGGGGGTGGTGGTTGGCACGGTTGTACCTGACGCAGGTGCTGCAGGTGGTTGGACACCAGAGGGGCCAGGTCGGTCGGGGTCGTCCGCAGAGTGGTGAGAGTGGTCGCTGCCGGTGGGATCGGTCTCCTGCAGATCCGGGTCCTGTGAGTGTTCCCCCCCAGTGTTGGGGGGTGCAGCACGACGTTGACCTGTGTGTGAGAGAGACAATGTTACTTTTGATCCATGCAACATCCATGTTGCATCCGTTACAAAGTTGGCACATTTCCTCTTGGAATTAGGATCTGTCTTGCATTCCACTCACAGTGCACTTGTGCATGTGTGTGTCCCTTGGGCACCAATTTGGCCCCTTTAACTATGTGTGGCACAGTCTTACTTGCTGCGTCAAGTGTGACTGCAGTCAGCAGTGGAGTGTGCATGTGTGCCGAGCTATGCGTTTGCGCCTTCCTTGTAGCACTGTACATGTGCACATGGAGTGGATCCACACACTCATATGATGCAGGTGGCTGTCCTTGTGCTCGTGTACAGGTTGTAACATGGCCCTGCGTTTTGCCATGATGAAGAGGGGGGGTTCTGGCACTGGGCACACTTGTCTACATGCACGCAGTCCACCTGCTGACGAGCAGACATTCCCACACACCAAAGGACTGATTTGCTCTCCCTGTGTCTCCCTCCTTCTCTGTCCCCCTCTCCCTCCCTCTCTGTCCCCCTCTCCCTCCCTCTGTGTCCCCCTCTCCCTCCCTCTCTGTCCCCCTCTCCCTCCCTCTGTGTGTCAGCCTCCTCCCTCTGTCCATCTTCCTGTGTCTCCCTCCCTCTCAGTCCCCCTCTCCCTCCCTCTGTGTCCCCCTCTCCCTCCCTCTGTGTGTCAGCCTCCTCCCTCTGTCCATCTTCCTGTGTCTCCCTCCCTCTGTGTCCCCCTCTCCCTCCCTCTGTGTGTCAGCCTCCTCCCTCTGTCCATCTTCCTGTGTCTCCCTCCCTCTGTGTCCCCCTCTCCCTCCCTCTGTGTGTCAGCCTCCTCCCTCTGTCCATCTTCCTGTGTCTCCCTCCCTCTCTGTCCCCCTCTCCCTCCCTCTCTGTCCCCCTCTCCCTCCCTCTCTGTCCCCCTCTCCCTCCCTCTGTGTGTCAGCCTCCTCCCTCTGTCCATCTTCCTGTGTCCCCCTCCCTCTCTGTCCCCCTCTCCCTCCCTCTCTGTCCCCCTCTCCCTCCCTCTGTGTGTCAGCCTCCTCCCTCTGTCCATCTTCCTGTGTCTCCCTCCCTCTCAGTCCCCCTCTCCCTCCCTCTGTGTCCCCCTCTCCCTCCCTCCGTGTGTCACCCTCTGTCACCTTGGCCCAGCTTCCTGGGCACACACTGTTAGCAGATCTTTGAGTGGCCCTTGGCCTGTTGATGTGAGTTTGTTTCTGATCTCCAGGCACCCATTTTGTCTGCTGTGTGTCTGTGCGCTGCTGCTGTGGTGGTGTGTGCTGCCACTCTTTCACACTGTTGGCTGTTCATTAGCTGCTGGCATGTGCAAAACAGTGCCTTCACCCCCATGTGTTGATGCAAGGCATCCGCCATTTGCTGGCAAGTCATTCCTGTGTTGGGACACAGTGTTTGTCTGGCTGTGACCTAGGCCATATGGGCAGAGGGCATTGTTGTCTGCTTTGGAGTCGCACTATGTGATTCTTGGTGCCCACACTCCCGCCATCCGGGTTACCGTGTCATGTGTTGTTGTCTTCTGTGGCCTGTGACTTGACATTGTCCAGCTGGGTGCATGGGGCATGGTGGCAGCAGTGGCATGTGCCTGCTCATGGAGTGTGGTTGAGTAATGCGATGGCTTGTGGTGGTTGCGTGCCTGTTAGTAATTTTGTTTGTGGTTGCAGTTCCCCCCATGTGAGGTGCGTTGTTTGTGTACTCACCCGGGTCTCGGAGTCCTTCTACTCCTTCAACTGCCTCCACCGGCAGTATGGCCATCACCCTCTCCTCCCAGGGATGGTACTGTACGGGTCTGCGGGAGGGCCCTCCTCCGGTGGCGTTGGCCTGGTCGTGTTCCTCCTGTCTCTTGGCTCTGACCCTCCTCCGCAGATCGTACCACCTGTTCTGGCAATCCTGCTTGGTCCTCCTGGTGTCCGCAACAGCATTCACAGCATCGACGATGGTCTGCCACATGGCTGTTTTGGCTGCCTGGCTGGTGCTTCTGACCAATGTTCCAAAGATCTGTGGCTCGACTCTGAGGATTTGATCAACAAGGACCTCCAACTCTCGGTGACTGAACTTTGGATTCTTGGTAGTGGGCATGGTGAGGGGTGTGGGTGGGGATGGTGTGGGTGTGGGGGGTGTGTGGATGTTGGGGGGGGGTGTGGATGGTTGTGTGTGTGTGTGAATGTGATGAGAGGGTGTTTGTGAGGGTGGTCGTGTGAAGGTGTGCAAGTGTAAGATGTGGTGTCGCTTGTAGTCTGGTTCTGTGGTGTCTGGCAGCAGTGGGTCTGTTGCAAAGGCTCATGGTTTGTGTGTGTGGGCCCTTTTTATTGGTCCATGGGTGGGTGTGGCAGTGTTTGAATTTTGGGTGGGTGTGTTATAAGGAGTGGTGGTGTATTGGGCCTCTGTTTGTTTTTGACAGTTGCAGGTCAGTGATTGTGTTATTGTAGTGGTTGTTGGCCATGTTTAGTGGCTGTGTGGCTTTCGAATGGTGTATTGTTGAGTTGTTTTGTTTTGTCCTTGTTGTGTACGTGCGTTTTGAGCGTGTGTACGGTGTGTACATGGGCCATTTGGTTGTACGATTTGGCCCTTGTGTGTGGCTTTGTACGACTCGTACATGCGGTTGTGATGTTGGGGCATGGGGTGCGCTCCGTACTTAGGAGGTTGTGTTGGGGGTGCGCCAGGAACGTACTGGGGTGGGGGTACGACTGGAACGTACTGGGGTGTACATGGACGGTGGTACGACACGTACAGGGGTGGGGGGGTGTACATTGACGGTGGTACGACACGTACAGGGGTGGGGGGGTGTACATTGACGGTGGTACGACACGTACAGGGGTGGGGGTACGACTGGAACGTACTGGGGTGTACATGGACGGTGGTACGACACGTACAGGGGTGGGGGGTGTACATTGACGGTGGTACGACACGTACTGGGGTGGGGGGGTGTACATTGACGGTGGTACGACACGTACAGGGGTGGGGGGGTGTACATTGACGGTGGTACGACACGTACAGGGGTGGGGGGGTGTACATTGACGGTGGTACGACACGTACTGGGGTGGGGGTACGACTGGAACGTACTGGGGTGTACATGGACGGTGGTACGACACGTACAGGGGTGGGGGGGTGTACATTGACGGTGGTACGACACGTACAGGGGTGGGGGGGTGTACATTGACGGTGGTACGACACGTACAGGGGTGGGGGGGTGTACATTGACGGTGGTACGACACGTACTGGGGTGGGGGTACGACTGGAACGTACTGGGGTGTACATGGACGGTGGTACGACACGTACAGGGGTGGGGGGGTGTACATTGACGGTGGTACGACACGTACAGGGGTGGGGGGGTGTACATTGACGGTGGTACGACACGTACAGGGGTGGGGGGGTGTACATTGACGGTGGTACGACACGTACTGGGGTGGGGGTACGACTGGAACGTACTGGGGTGTACATGGACGGTGGTACGACACGTACAGGGGTGGGGGGGTGTACATTGACGGTGGTACGACACGTACAGGGGTGGGGGGGTGTACATTGACGGTGGTACGACACGTACTGGGGTGGGGGTACGACTGGAACGTACTGGGGTGTACATGGACGGTGGTACGACACGTACAGGGGTGGGGGGTGTACATTGACGGTGGTACGACACGTACAGGGGTGGGGGGGTGTACATTGACGGTGGTACGACACGTACTGGGGTGGGGGGGTGTACATTGACGGTGGTACGACACGTACTGGGGTGGGGGTACGACTGGAACGTACTGGGGTGTAGGTAGACGGGGCTGTGACACGTACTGGGGTGGGGGTGTGGCTCGAACGTACTGGGGTGTAGGTACACGGGGGGTACGACACGTACTGGGGTGGGGGTGCGACTGGAACGTACTGGGGTGTACATAGACGGTGGTACGACACGTACAGGGGTGGGGGGGTTTACATTGACGGTGGTACGACACGTACTGGGGTGGGGGTACGACTGGAACGTACTGGGGTGTACATAGACGGGTGGGGGTATACATATACGGGGGGTACGTGTCGGACGTACGGGGGCTGGGGGGAGTGTTGGGCGCGTATGCGGGCACATGTCTCCATGGTTGCTATTGGTGTTCGGTGCGGACGGTGTTTTTTCCATACGGTTGTAGGCTCGGACGCACGGGATGGATCGTGATTCCTCGGTCGGACTTGGATTTTTACGTTTGTAAGGTTAATCGTCCGAGGACGTGTCGGACACATTTTCCGACCCGAGGACGTGTGGGGAATGATTCCCGGTGCGGGTCGTATGGACTTTTTACCATGCGAATCGTGATTGCCAGTTCGTACGGCACTTGTACGATTCGTACGGTAAAAAGACCCGATACGAGTCGCACGGGGGAATTTTTTACCGGATTGTGATCGGCACCTAAGTCTTTTAAACAATCACTTATAGAAACACATACTTATTCATACAGGAACTCTTTCAATCTCTCCCTCTCACATATACTCACATATATACACCAATAGTCACATATACTAGTTTAAAACATATGTAGTTACTCATAAAGACACTATTCAGACAGTCATTCACTCACTAACACACCAATACACACACGCATCCACCCATGCAGTCCTGCACACATGCTCTGTTCAACACATACAAACAGTGAGTCACTCATTCATGCACCTATGCACTACGTCATACCCCCCACCGAACCATGCAGACACTCAGACTAATACTCAAAAAAACCAACTAATAACCTATATAGACACCCATGTAGCTACTCACCAACCCATGCAGCCACTTATACACAAAGTGAAAAAATGATACAGATATTTACATATTTAAATATTACTCACTAAGCCATGTATTCACTATGATACACTTAATCAGTCAGTTACACAATCAATTTTTCAAAAAGAAATCATCCATTTAGACAGTAATATACCCATTTATTCTTCTATCAACCTTGAGATATACATATATAAAACATATTTAATTTTCAGAAAAACACACATTCACTGGATGATGTCATCAGTGATGTCATCAGTGATGTCATTTGAGATGTCATCAGTGATGTCATGAGTGATGTCACTGACCATGTCATGAGTGATGTAATATGTGACGTCATCAGCAGTGCATTGCGGGCGCGCGAGTTATAGTTAGCTGAACTAACTATAACGGGGCAATTTCATTGGTTTTTTACGAGTAAAATGTCCAGCTAACTATAACATGTGTGAAACCTATGGTTTTTTCACTGAATTTCTAAGGTTTTTTAAATGCTAATTCCTAACTATAACGTGTGTGAAACCTATGGTTTTTTCAGTGAATTTCTAAGGTTTTTTAAATGCTAATTCCTAACTATAACGTGTGTGAAACCCATGTTTTTTTCAGTGAATATATATATATATATATATATATATATATATATATATATATATATATATTCACTTAAAAAACCATAGGTTTCACACATGTTATAGTTAGCTGGACATTTCCCTCGTAAAAAACCAATGTAATTCCCCCGTTATAGTTAGTGCAGGCAACTATAACTCACGCGACCGCAAACCTCTGCTGATGACGTCAGATATTACATCACTGATTACATATGTGTCTTTCTGAAAAATAAATATTTGTAATATATGTATAGCTAAAGGTTAATGGAAGAAGACATGGGTAAATAGGTGTCTAAATACAGTGATGTAATATCTGACGTCATCAGCAGAGGATTGCGGTCGCGTGAGTTATAGTTGCCTGTACTAACTATAACGGGGAATTTCATTGGTTTTTTACGCGGGAAATGTCGAGCTAACTATAACATGTGTGAAACCTATGGTTTTTTACGTGAATTTGCAAGGTTTTTTAAATGCTAATTCCAAACTATAACGTGTGTGAAACCTATGGTTTTTTAAGTGAATTTGTACCGTTTTTTAAATGCTAAGTTATGTATTTATTAATATTTTTTTTTCAGGTTTTTCACCGTGCGCGCACCGTGCTCTCCCCGTGCGCATCGTGCACCGTGCGCACGCTGTGGGCTCCCACGATGCGTTGTGCGTGCCGTGTGCGCACGGTGCACGCACCCCGCGCTTTTTCATAAAAAAAATAAATGTTTTTTCACCCTTGGGGGTCCTTCAGTGACCCCCTGACAAAGGCTAGGGGGTCAGGAACTGTCCACCCTGCCCCCTTTTCACGTTCTCCACCTTTGTTTTTCACTGCCTCAGACTGCGAGAGACAAAATGGCGGCCGACACTTCCTGATTTCGACCGATTCGAATGTTTACTGACATCTAACAACCAATCAGAATTGCGCTCGCGCACGTCACCGTGCGCGCACCGTGCGCGCACGGTGCACGCTTATAGATATATATGTACTTTTAACTGAAATTTTCTCTGGAACTACTGAACAGATTGACTCCAGATATTCAAAAGGCACATCCCTGACCTGAGGACTACCTCTCTGCCAAATTTCAAGTAATTCTGTTCAGCCGTTCGGGCTGTACCTTGGACTAAAGGTCCCTATGGAAAAATGCATTGGGAAAACGCGTTTTGGGACCCCCTTTTTTCTCGGCCCCCGCTTGACTAATCACCCCGAGACTTTCAGGGTAGGAGCGGAGCGCCCCACCTATTTTGAAAAATTTGCGAGGATTCGTCAACCGGCGCCAAAGTTATTCAAAATAGAATTTTCAGATTTCCTAAGGAAACACGGTCCTAACTATAACTATCTACTCGCGACCGCCAGTAGATAATATATGTATATATATATATATATATATATATATATATCTATATATATATAGATATATATATATTACCTACTGGCGGTCGCCAGTAGGTAGTTATAGTTAGGACCACGTTTCCATAGGAAATCTGCAACATAGGTGGGGCGCTACGCTCCGCTCCTACCCTGAAAGTCTCGGGGGGATTCGTCAAGCGGGGGCTGAGATAAAAGGGGGGTCCCAAAACGCGTTTTTCCCATGCATTTTTCCATAGGACCTTTAGACAGGGCTACAGCCCGAACGGCTGAACAGAATTACTAGAAATTTGGCAGAGAGGTAGTCCTCAGGTCAAGGAAGTGCCTTTTGTAGGTTTGGTGTAAATCTGTTCAGTAGATTCTGAGAAAATAGCCTTTAAATCAATATATATATCTGAGCCAGCTTACGGTGCGCTTACGGTACGCTTACCGTACGCGTACGGTGGCGTGCGCGAGCGCGATTCTGATTGGCTCTTAGATCTTAGTAAACATTCGAATCGGCCGAAACCAGGAAGCGGCGGCCGCCATTTTCTCTCTCGCACTGAGAGTGATGTTTAAAATATAAAGCACAAAAACATGTAAAGGGGCTGTTTAGACAGCTCCCACACACATAGCAATGTTGAGGGAGTCCCCAAAGATCCCCCAAGGCCAAAAACGGAATTTTTTATTTTTTCGCTAATTTCACCGATTACGCTTACCGTACGCGTACGGTAAAAAATTATTTAAAAAAAATAATTATCCACACTCTCCCCACCCCGTGTGCAATTGGTGCCCGAAATGCACCAATTGTGCATGGCTTATTAAAGATGAGTTAAACTAAAATATTTAAAAAAAAAATAATAAAAAAAAAATTATCCACACTCTCTCCACCCCGTGTGCAAATGGTGCCCGAAGGGCACCATTTGTGCATGGCTTATAACATATACAAAAAATTAAAATATTACCTTTCAAAACAAAGTGCATCATATGTCCTCCATGTGCGCACGGTGCGCGAAGCGCATCGTGCGTACATGGCCCATCTAGCGTAACATGGGCACGCGGTGCGCGTAGCGCACCGCGTGCCCACCGTGCGTGCACGGCACTAACTGCGTAAAGTGGGCGCGCGGTGCGCGAAGCGCACCGCGTGCTCACTGTGCGCGCACTGTGCGGACTCTGCGTTAAGTTGGCGCGCACGCCACGAATGGCGTAAAGTAACTTAGCATTTAAAAAACCGTACAAATTCACTGAAAAAACCATAGGTTTCACACACGTTATAGTTAGGAATTAGCATTTAAAAAACCTTGCAAATTCACTGAAAAAACCATAGGTTTCACACATGTTATAGTTAGCGGAAAGTTTACTGATAAAAAACCAATGAAATTCCCCCGTTATAGTTAGTGCAGGCAACTATAACTCACGCGACCGCAATCTTCTGCTGATGACATATGTGTCTTTATGAAAAAAAAATATTTGTAATATATGTATAGCTAAAAATGTATGGAAGAAGACATGGGCAAATAAGTGTCTAAATACAGTATTAGCATCAGCAGAGGATTGCGGTCGCGTGAGTTATAGTTGCCTGCACTAACTATAACGGGGGAATTTCATTGGTTTTTTATCAGTAAAATTTCCGCTAACTATAACATGTGTGAAACCTATGGTTTTTTCAGTGAATATATATATACACACATATCATATATATATGTATATATATATATCCAAAAACACAAGGTTGCCCTATTTCAAGAACGCCAGCACAATTGCGAGTTACTTCCTCATTTATTGCGGTCACAAACACAGCATGCTGACTTCCCCATGAACAGCGCCAAATGCATTTCGGGCTCCTGCCCTTTCTCAATGGCTAAACACAAAAGTCCCGGCAGCTGTGAAGACTTTATACCAAATTGTCCCGCCCCTTTAGGACTTCGATTATATACACATATCATATATATATATATATATATATATATATATTTACTTATTTATTTATTTATTTATATATAGTGAGCTCTGTTAATTGATATTACAGGACCTTGTTTTGCCCTGATGAGGCCCATAGAAAGGAATTAAGGGGGCCAAATTGCATCCACATTGTGAGATTGTAAGCCCACCTTCCATATATCAGTGGACATAGGAACATAGTACATAAAAGACAAATCAAAAGAGCCAATTCGAGTTATGTGCAGGCTTTCTTTTTTGATCGAACCAATAGGAACTCAATACACTGATCTTTATTCAATGACATCGCTTCACAAGGACTGTGTACATATCACCTAATTATCTATCAATGTTTGTATATTGCTCAGAGTTTTGTGATGACTGTATCATACTTGTATTTGTACTGATTGTGTTCAGTAAAGGGTATATGTGAAAGGAACACAGTCTATGCAATCACATCAAGTTGTTTATATATTTTAGAAGCAAAAGAAAACCAGAGTATTACAATTGAATAGAGAAAGCTATGAGTGAGAATTGTTTCTAATTGATTTGGTCCCCTCACAAAGGAAAACTAACTCTGTATGACATGGGTTGAGTCACAGGTGACTTTTAAATTGCTCTGGTTTTCTTTGAGGATCCATTTGAATCGTCAAGAGTTATCCCCCAGCAAGCTCTGCATTTGTATATGTCATAATGTGGTGTGTGCAGCACCTCCTCAAATCGGTGTTTTGAACAAGTCCAGAGAGGTTTGTTCCTTGGTGGATCAAGCAGCAACCTCATAAGAACAGTTCAGCCCTGTGGCGTAACAAAAGCCCATGGTATGGGGGGCCACCAGCCTCCAGGGTACCCCCTTTGGCACTGTGCACGGGTGGAGCGGCCCTGGCCTGAGAGCTCCTGACTGGGTCTGGTGCGCGGGGCTCCCTTCAAACCCTCAGGGTTTGTTACGTCAGTGGTTCAGCCTGAGTTTCCCCTACCAGTCTCGAGCCTCACCGGTCCTGGCTCTTGTGGCCTTTTTTTACGGTTTGTCGGCCAGGGCTCGTCCCCAAGACCTCATGAGGGGACGAGGTGTGCCTGTCACATGCAATCACATCAAGCATGACTGAAGGCTGAAAATGTAAAATAAGTGGATCCCTAAAAAGAAATTTACTCCCTTCGAATTCTGTTGTGTCCATTGACCTTCTCTCAAGGAACAGATCTTGCACTGTCTCACATTAACTTAGTCTCTCAATCCAAAGCTCTTCAGGCCACGTTAGCATTAGAACTGGGATGTGGACCCACTTAATAATGACAAGCTCTTTGGTCTGGCCTTTAAGACAGCTATACTATCTTCCCAAAAATATTGCATAAGATGCATAGTATACATTTATCATTCATGTTTTGATTCTGTCCACCATAGCATAAAGGTTGGGCAATGCATCTGCCCACTTTACCCATGGGCTCCTTTCTCTTTGAGTGACTGCCTGCACAAAGCCAATGTATATTGTTCACATCCACCTAAACGTACTCCTTTTCGGTTCAGTGACAAAGCTGATTCAAAGTGTGCTTTTTATTTGTTTTTTATTTTAACATTAAATGCCGGCTATTTATTTTGGATGTTTCTGCTTCCCAGCCAAAAGGGATGTATTTTCTTCCTGCTTTTTTCAAGTGGCTCTTTTGTAAGTGTTTTAAGTGGCATTGCAAATTTGTAGCTGCCTGCGGTTTGAGTAATTGGTGAGGGTGTGATTTATTCTTGTCTCTGTCAAAAACAACAATATTAAATCATTATATGGAGCAGCTGGAAAGCTAGCTATTTAAATTTTAAAAAGCATCACTAGTTAAAGCCACATCACTGAATATTATTTATAATTTACATTTTACTGCAAGCCTTTGGTGTGCATGTTTTTCAGGTTCATTTCTGTGGCTTATGCTTGTAATAAAAACATTTTTTTTTTAAATAACCATTGCACCAGCCTGTCACGGCCAGATCTATTAGCTTGGCTAAAGACTTGTTTTATATAATGGCAGCAAATGTTTTACATTTTCAGGTTCACAACCTTTGGCAGCATGGATGTGCCTTTCAGTAGAATGAGCTGGTCAGGTATTGAATTAAGGTGCAAGATGCTGGAGCAGGAAGAAATGTAGGGGTTTGAACAGAGTTAATGCTCATGGCTAGTAAGTCTTCTGGGATTGTAAACATAGCCTGCTCGATCACACACAGAATGATCTTGTTTTTTTCCAACATATGGTCATATCCAGAATGTATGCCGTCCCTTACATTGTGGGAAGCGTGCCCATGTGTATCAGTAAAGCAGGGTACACCAACTGCTCCTGGGCTACGCCAGGGAGCTGGAACCATGTCCCAGTGTTTCCTGGGGATTTATGTGTGCCCCTATTTTGCAGATGTGGGTAATAGGCTTATGGAACCATCCTGAGAAGCTGATGAGCTCCAGAAATTGCAACATGTGGCACAAAACGTTTGGATAAAATAAGGAAGCACTTTGGTTAATGAGTTTCATTCACTAATCATGCTGCCTGAGGAGGAGACAGCCGTTTTTACAAACCTTTTTTTTAATAATAAACTTCCAAGCTACTAAAATTAAAGCAGCTATATTCATCACCTCTAGTGTTTATGATAGCTGCAAACAGGAAACCCTACGCCTTCACTTCCGCCTGTCTACTAGAAGTGCAGAAAAGGGCAGAATAGCCCTCTCAGGTAGCATGCTCTGTTTGACAGAAGCCTGCTCGGGAAAGATGGTCTGCCATTCACAGTGCTGAGAGCTGTGGATACCAGTGCGTCAACATTGATTTTTAAATGAAGCAATTTACTGGCTGAGCATTGTCCCACCCCGGGGGCTTCCTCGCTGGTTCAGTACTGGTGTTTCCCATCAGCTTACATTATTGTGTACATGAATCAGCTGTTCCCAATTTCGAATTCTCTCTGGATCAATATTACACACATTTCAGAATTTAGTAATATAGTGGTACAGCGGGCAATAAGCTGGACTGTGGTTGATATCATGCAGATCGACCCCTTTGGCTAGCATCAAACTCACAGCCAATGCTAGGGTATCCCCTTTGAGGACGACAACTTTAGTGCCTGCATAGGAGCAGGCATAATGCTGATATACAACTTAATGTGTCAGGGTTATTTAATCTAGGCGGGATTCATGCAGGATCAAACTAATTATGGATCAGGCGTTTCATTTTCCCAGCTTCTTTATTTTAGTATTCTCTTTGTGACAGGAGTTTACATTTATTATTGTGCAGAATGTTTCAGTGGCATCTCGAGCTGCAGCACCTGTGATGTCATCACTGGAATGTGGGAGCTGATGTTGGAGAAACAGTAACTTGAATCAGCTGGGAGAGGCACTGAAACCTGGAATAAGGAGAAGGAGTGAGAAGTTTATCAGAAAGAGATGGATGTCAGGAGCAGTAGCATGTGCAGCAACCCTTAATAGAAGCCTTTGTACACGTAGCCTGCGGATAACTCATGGTGTAAGAGCTTCCAAGGGCCATTCTCAGACTTGTCCCGAGAGGGAACACAGGTTCCAGAACATGCAACTGCTTCTCAGTGAGTCAACATCCATTCCTCAAACTGATGGGTGCTGGATGAGAGGTTGGCCATGCTGTAAATAGCGTCGAAAATGCATCGTCAGCATTCCACAGTTTGAACAGAACTGTGAAAAAAGTTGTCTCTATGCCCTCATGTACCTGAAAAGTGTGGAGGGCCATCAGGTTCAATTAGCAGAGAATGAGATTAGTAAAGTTAGATATGAGGTGCCTATTTAACAGCAGGAAACTCTGACTGAACTAAAGAATTGGAGAGACAGGGACAACAGCAGAGCCTGCCTGTTGTGCACTTTCACAGTAAAAGTCACTGCAGACACATGGATAAGGATCAGTTAAATTCAAGTAGTACATTCTCACTAAAATCTGGCAAGATTAAGGGCCTGATTTAAGGTTTGGCAGAAGAGTACTCTGACAAAAGCGTGACTGCTATCCCATCCTCCTTATTACAAGTGCTATAAAATATAATGCAGTTGTGTGACAGAATATAGATAACAACAATATTGAGTATGCATACTTTCTACGTAACCTACCAAAGGTTTGGGGAAGAAATTATAAAAAAAAGTAATAAAATCCTTGTTTTGGCATATTGCATGATAAGTAATTCATTTAAAGTATTGAAGTAGGAGGGGCATGGCTTGACGCCTGCGGAAGATGGCAGCGCCCGAGTGAGACTCCTCGGAGCAGCACAGACCGGCCGCATTTTAACGCCGTCTCCGGAATCATGATAAGGTACTCCTGATCGCGGAGGCTGTGCTGACGCAGAAAATAACTTTTACGGCCGCTTTCTCGGACCCGCGATCCATTTATCTTCAGTTTGAATTCCTGCCTCAAGCGATGCTGACCGCGGGCTCCATTTTAGGCGCGAAGTCTCTCCGTGCCTCGGGAGTCTGAGAGAAAACTCATAGCAGCTGCTCATGTCTCCTTTGCTTCCCCAATATGAGGTGCCTTCCGATTAAATTGTGTTACTGATAGGCATGACTTCTGCAGTTGCTTTCTCGACCTCGTGGCTTGGTTCCCACCGACAGTAATACTTGCATCAGGGCAGTGCTGATTGCGGTCGCCATTTTGGATGAGATGACTTTTTTGTGACAACGCAGACATAGTTTATATCTTTCTGTTACACAGATGGAACTATTTTTATTGTGTCTTCCCTTCTGGACGATGTGCATTTTGTATTACTAGGCACAGTTTGGATATATTCTCTTTCGTTCCATTACTTATACGGGAAGATTGAAAAAGTTGGATCCCCCTGCATCACGCTCTATGCAGTCCTTCATCAAAAACCCTAGGATCTTCATCGAATTTTCCAAAATGGAGGACTCTTCGGTATCTAAATCTAAAGGCTCTTCATCCTTGAGTCTAACCCCTGTTGCTGCAGGGAAGGCTGCTACAAAATGCCTGAAAATGGATCTACCCTCTCTACCAAAGCTCATTTCTCCTTTCTACTTGGATCTGTTGCTGGAGGAGATACGTGATCTTTTGTGGAAGAAACAAAGACCAAGCTGCAGTTTCTCACAGATAACTGGTCTCAGATGAATGACCGGCTTACAGCAGTGGAGCATGACGTGTCTTCTTTCGGGCTCACTGATGCTAAAGTCAATGTACTTCAATCTCAGGTCTCTTCAGAAAAGAAATAATCTTCATATTTATGGTCTGCCGGAAGGTTCGGAGGGCTCTCATCCCCTCTCTTCTTCAAATCCTTCCTATCCTAAACTCTTGCATCTACCAGAAGGCACATTGCTTAATATTTAACGTGCTCACAGATTGGGCCATCAACCGACCGGTGTGTCTAATTCACGGAGACAAAGAGGAGTCATTCTGTACTTTCTCGAGTACACAGAAGTGCTCAAAGTTCTCGCTGCAGTTAAATCAATTCAACGTGTATCATGGTCAGGTAACACTTTATACTTCTCCCAGGACTATGCTAGAGCCACAGCGAATAGGTGGAAGGAATTTCTTAATATGAGACCTGATCTGCGTTCTATGGGGGCCTGTTATGGACTCTTTCATCCTTGCCTTCTTGAGGTCACCTATAAGAACAAAACCACAACGTGTGAAGATCCAGTCAAGTTGCAGAACTTCATTAATTCCTGTAAATCAGAATACATGGATTTCTCTGGAGCCTCGACATCTCAGAACACCTAATACTAACAAACGTTCATAGTAGTTTCTCTCTTGCAATTGTTTCAAAATTGAAATATGTGATTTACTAGTTTAACACTGTTTGTCATAATATATTCCAAAATTTTATTATGTCTCTTGTTTATAATTATTGCGTGTTATCCTCCTTTGCAGGATTGTTGATGTCTGTGCCTGCCCTGTATCCTCGTTACAACAAACAAATGATGGACGGAATGCTGGAGTCAAGCTATCCTGGCTGATGACGGCTGATAGCCAGAAACCGGTCCTAGAATGCTTGAATCCGGTCCAGGGAAGACATGGCTTGGCAGTTCGGGCTGGACTGTTCCCATGAGGCACAGGGTCAGACTGATTTGCATATGGCCATGTCTGAACTGGGGTGGCAGAGTGGGCTAAAGAACGGTGGTGGATTAAACCCAGATCAGTTGACTGGGGGTGAGTGCTTGCAATGTTCAGCACTCCGTCCATCATTTCCTTTGGTTTTGCAGAAACACTCACAGCAGTTTTAATGCGTGTGTGTGTACAGTTACACTTACATTCCTATGTGCCTAATGTTCAGAGAAATTTTTATATTTACCAAACCACAGTCCAAATGCTGTACTAGCTTTCACTCCTTGAATCGGCACTGTATCAAAACATTGCGACTTGATGTATAACAATACCACATTACCCCAAAATGGGGATGCATTACATATCACCCTGGATGGGCTTGCTGGCCTGCAACAGGTAAATTATTTTATCAAATGTTTTTCATTATTACACCATAAAACAAGAAGATTATATCTGTCCTAGACAATCACATGCCAGAATTGAAAGTGTGGACTCAATTGCACAAATTCAAAATTCATTAATTGGTGGATAAGGAGTACGATCTAAATGGAAATATACAGAAAATGTTGAGAAAAGGAAAGGAAACTAGAAAAGGAGATCAAAAGAAAAGGTTTTGGGTAAATGTGCATAGAGTATTTGCTATTACAATTCATTTAGACACATATCACATGACTTATTACTCCCCCAGATGGACTGCCAGTTCTTTGCTGCTATTTATGCCCTGTGGGGCCTTTGTCTGTACATCGATTTTAATATACTGTGCCTGGAGTGGTAAAAGGCTCTGTACATTTTACTGCTGGGCATGGATAGCACTGTGCTAATCCTATTCTTAAAGATTTTGTTGTGGAAATGGTAAAATAGTTTGTCTCTTTCCATCTCCGCATGGATGGCACTGTGCTAATCCAATGCTTAAAGATTTTGTCATAAAAGCAGATATTTGAGGTAAGAAAATTTAGAGTGTCGCTGGTGTTGAGGGTGCTCTATATTGGAGCTGCTTTCCACCTACCCAGAGTTCTCTGCTTCTTTGTTTGCATAATTTATGCATCACTCAATGCCTGAAAGGGATTTATTTTGACTTATAGTGGGTGCTCACTTGTGTCTGGACAAAGCTATACCTCTCTGAAGAGCATTCTTGAGAGCGAAACACATGTAAGGGGTTGCTTTTATTCATTTCAGGTTGGCTTGGATGGTATTTTACCAATCCAAAGTAGTAATACTGTGCCTGGAGTGGTAAAAGGCTTTGGCCATTTTACAGCTCGGCATGGATAGCACTGTGCTAATCCTATGCTTAAAGATTTTGCTGTGGAAATGTAAAAGACTTTGTCCCTTTCTATCTCGGCATGGATGGCACTGTGCTAATCCTACGCTTAAAGACTTTGATAGAAAAGCAGACATTTGAGGTGATCAAATTTAGAGTGTTGTTGGTGTTTAGAGTTCTCTATATTGGAGCTGCTTTCCACCTGAACTTGAGAACTACCCTGAGTTCTCTGCTTCTTTTTTTGCATAATTTATACGTCACTCTATGTCTGAAAGGGTTTTGTTTTGATATATATATAAATTCATCGTGCCAAGAAACGGATATTGGAGCACACACGGGCAATCACAAATTGCGATGCAGCCTATCCAGTGGCAAGGCATTTCGGGGAAATGCATGAATCGCGGAGTGACAGATTGAGTTACTTTTGTCTGGATCATGTGCCTTTAACAGAAAGGGGAGAAGATAGGGTGAAACAGTTACGTCAGCTTGAAGCAACGTACATTATCGAGCTCCAAATACGCATTCCTGGGGGGTTGAACATGGAGGAGGAATTGTGGTCCTTTATTGGTTAAACTGCTCAGATTATTGCTGTGTTTTTTCTTGACACCCTAGATAGCTTACAGAGCTTTTTGAACACCCTGAGAATTGAACTTTCTTCAAAATAACTTTTTTCTAAATAACTTTTTCATAATTATTTCCGTTGTTTGAATTGACATATTTTTTATGTGTATTTTAGGATTGAGTATACAAACTATGCACAGAGTATATGTGGATGAGTAAAAGTTGCTGTTTTGTAAAGTACAATTGATGACTGATAGCCCATTGGAGGGCTCAATTTTGGAGGAGTGAAACACTTAGGGCCCGATTCACAGAACTAACTTAAGACAAAATCCTAAACTTACTACTTTTGGTATTCACAGAAGTTAGGATTTTGTCATAAGTTTGTCTTAAGACAAACTTAGGACAGACTTAAGACAGTCTTAAGACAGACTTAAGACAGTCTTAAGACAGACTTAAGACAGTCTTAAGACAGACTTAAGACAAACTTAAGACAGATTTAAGACAGACTTAAGTTAGGATTTTGTCTTAAGTTTGTCTTAAGTCTGTCTTAAGTCTGTCTTAAGTTTGTCTTAAGTCTGTCTTAAGACTGTCTTAAGTCTGTCTTAAGTTTGTCTTAAGACAAACTTAAGACAAAATCCTAACTTCTGTGAATACCAAAAGTAGTAAGTTTAGGATTTTGTCTTACGTTAGTTCTGTGAATCGGCCCCATTGCGCTGTTGAAGGAGACAGTGTAAGGGGTCATGACTATGTTGTCCAATGGGATAGCAAATTAGGCATTAACATAATGGTGGCATTAATTAATTGAAAAAGTTTACGAAAACAGATGATCTGAAAGATCAGTGAAACCTTGACTAATTTGTTTTTATTATTATTATATTTTTCAGAATGAATTTTGTAATGTAAATGTTGCACTGCAATGGGTTTCAATAGCAACTTAGTATATTTTACCTAGGCTAAAATGGCCGCCTTGGTAACATAAGTCTGTGCAATATATTAGAAAGTCCCTTGTCTATGTTGATTAATAGCCCTATGGATGAATAAGAGAGCCTGTTATTTAAAGGTCATGAATTGTGTAAACAAACTAACACTGACGAAGGCCAGGATGCCGGAACGCATGTGTTAGTATTAGCCTTGAAAACAGGATTAAAATGATTTTCATGATGGAGCTGGAGTGCGCAGTGAGTTTTCTTTGATGGCGACGTGGTGAATTGGAATATATATATATATATATATATATATATACATTATCTACTGCCGGTCGCCAGTAGATAGTTATAGTTAGGACCGTGTTTCCATAGGAAATCTGAAAATTCTATTTTGAATAACTTTGGCGCCGGTTGATGAATCCTCGCGAAATTTTCAAAACTAATGGGGCGCTCCGCTCAGCTCCAACCCTGAAAGTCTCGGGGTGCTTCGTCAAGCCGGGGCCGAGAAAAAAGGGGGGTCCCAAAACGCGTTTTTCCCATGTTATTTTCCATAGGACCTTTAGTCGAAGGTACAGCCCGAACGGCTGAACAGAATTACTTGAAAATTAGCAGAGAGGTAGTCCTCAGGTCAGGCATGTGCCTTTTGCACATATGGAGTCAATCTGTACAGTAGTTCCTGAGAAAATTGCAGTTAAAAGTACATAAATATCTATATGCGCGCACCGTGCGCGCACGGTGCCGTGCGCGAGCGTAATTCTGATTGGTGGTTACATGTCAGTCAACATTCGAATCGGTGTTGTCCGCCATTTTGTTTGTTTTGGGTGCGACACTGAAAAAGAGAGGTGGCGAACGTGAAAAGGGGGCAGGGTAGAGAGTTCCTGACCCCCTAGCCTTTGTCAGGGGGTCCCTGAAGGACCCCAAAGGGTGAAAAAAACATTTTATTTTATTTTTAAAAATCGCGGGGTGCACGCACAGTGAAAAATCTAAAAAAAAAAAATATAATAATACATACATAACTTAGCATTTAAAAAACCATACAAATTCACTTAAAAAACCATAGGTTTCACACACGTTATAGGTAGGTGGACATTTCACTCGTAAAAAAACAATGAAATTCCCCCATTATAGTTAGTTCAGATAACTATAACTCGCGCGACCGCCACTCTATCACAAGGATGATGTCATCAGTGATGTCATCAGTGATGCCACTGACCATGTCATGAGTGATGTAATATGTGACGTCATGAGCAGTGGATTGCGGGCGCGCGAGTTAATAGTTAACTGAACTAACTATAATGGGGGAATTTCATTGTTTTTTTAGGAGTGAAATGTCCACCTAACTATAACATGTGTGAAACCTATGGATTTTTAAGTGAATATTATCTACTGGCGGTCGCCAGTAGATAGTTATAGTTAGGACCCTCTTACCATAGGAAATCCGCAACATTCTATTTTGAATAACTTTGGCGCCGGTCGACGAATCCTCGCAAACTTTTCAAAATAGGTGGGGCGTTGAGCTCCGCTCCTACCCTGAAAGTCTCGGGGGGATTCGTCAAGCGGGGGCTGAGATAAAAGGGGGGTCCCAAAACGCATTTTTCCCATGCATTTTTCCATAGGACCTTTAGACAGAGCTACAGCCCGAACGGCTGAACAGAATTTAATGAAATTTGGCAGAGAGGTAGTCCTCAGGTCAAGGAAGTGCCTTTTGTAGGTTTGGTGTAAATCTGTTCAGTAGATTCTGAGAAAATAGCCTTTAAATCAATATATATATCTGAGCCAGCTTACGGTGCGCTTACGGTGCGCTTACCGTACGCGTACGGTGACGTGCGCGAGCACGATTCTGATTGGCCGTTAGATCTTAGTAAACATTCGAATCGGTCAAAACCAGGAAGCGGCGGCCGCCATTTTCTCTCTCGCACTCTGACAGGGGTTGAAAAACAAAGTGCAAAAACATGTAAAGGGGCTGTTTAGACAGCTCCCAAGCACCTAGCCATGTCGAGGGAGTCCCCAACGATCCCCCAAGTGAAAAAAGGCAATCATATGTGCATGGCTTATTACAGCAAAACTAAACATATATTTTACCTGTCACAACGATGCTCATCATATGTCCTCCATGTGCGCACGGTGCGCGAAGCGCATCGTGCGTTCATGGCCCATCTAGCGTAACGTGGGCACGTGGTGCGCGAAGCGCACCGCGTGCTCACTGTGCGCGCACGGTGCGCGAAGCGCACCGTGCGCGCACGGAACGAACTGCGTTAAGTGGGCGCGCACGCCACAAATGGCGTAAAGTAACTTAGCATTTAAAAAACCGTACAAATTCACTGAAAAAACCATAGGTTTCACACACGTTATAGTTAGGAATTAGCATTTAAAAAACCTTGCAAATTCACTGAAAAAACCATAGGTTTCACACATGTTATAGTTAGCTGGACATTTTACTGATAAAAAACCAATGAAATTCCCCCGTTATAGTTACTGTAGGCAACTATAACTCACGCGACCGTAATCCTCTGCTGATGACATATGTGTCTTTATGAAAAAAAAATATTTGTAATATATGTATAGCTAAAATTTAATGGAAGAAGACATGGGCAAATAAGTGTCTAAATACAGTATTAGCATCAGCAGAGGATTACGGTCGCGTGAGTTATAGTTGCCTACAGTAACTATAACGGGGGAATTTCATTGTTTTTTTATCAGTAAAATGTCCAGCTAACTATAACATGTGTGAAACCTATGGTTTTTTCAGTGAATATATATATATACACACACATATATATACACACATTTATATCTATACACACATATATACATGTGTATATATATATATATATACATATATACATATATATATATATTATCTACTGGCGGTCGCCAGTAGATAGTTATAGTTAGGACCGTGTTTCCATAGGAAATCTGAAAATTCTATTTTGAATAACTTTGGCGCCGGTTGACGGATCTTCGTGAAATTTTCAAAACTAATGGGGCGCTCCACTCAGCTCCTTCCCTGAAAGTCTCGGGGGGATTCGACAAGCGGGGGCCGAGAAAAAAGGGGGGTCCCAAAACGCGTTTTCCCTATTCATTTTCCCATAGGACCTTTAGTCGAAGGTACAGCCCGAACGGCTGAACAGAATTACTTGAAATTTTGCAAAGAGGTAGTCCTCAGGTCAGGGAAGTGCCTTTTGCATATATGGAGTCAATCTGTTCAGTAGTTCCTGGGAAAATTGAGTTAAAAGCACATAAATATCTATAACCGCGCACCGTGCGCGCACCCTAATGTGCGCGAGCGTAATTCTGATTGGTGGTTACATGTCAGTCAACGTTCGAATCGGTCGAAATCAGGAAGTGTCGGCCACCATTTTGTTTGTTTTGAGTGCGAGAGTGAAAAAGGAAGGTGGCGAACGTGAAAAGGGGGCAGGGTAGAGAGTTCCTGACCCCCTAGCCTTTGTCAGGGGGTCCCTGAAGGACCCCGAAGGCAGAAAAAAACATTTTAATTTCTTTTAAATATTCGCAGGGTGCGCACGCATGGTGAAAAACCATTAAAAAAATGTTTTCGTTTTTTTTTAAGATGTAGTTTATTGTAAAATAAATAAATAAAAAATATAATAATAAAAACATAATTTAGCATTTAAAAAAACGTACACATTCACTGAAAAAACCATAGGTTTCACACACGTTATAGTTAGGAATTAGCATTTAAAAAACCTTGCAAATTCACTTAAAAACCATAGGTTTCACACATGTTATAGTTAGGTGGACATTTCACTCGTAAAAAACCAATGAAATTCCCCCGTTATAGTTAGTTGAGATAACTATAACTCGCGCGACTGCCACTCTATCACAAGGATGATGTCATCAGTGATGTCATGAGTGATGCCACTGACCATGTCATGAGTGATGTAATATGTGACATCATGAGCAGTGGATTGCGGGCGCGCGAGTTATAGTTAGCTGAACTAACTACAACGGGGGAATTTCAATGGTTTTGTATGAGTGAAATGTCCAGCTAACTATAACATGTGTGAAACCTATGGTTTTTTAAGTGAATATATATATATATATATATATATATATATATATATATTCAAATGACTGCAGTGCTTCTTCCGCCCCAATCAGCCCGTGGCAGTTAGAGCGTGCGCCGGTGAGGCCTACCGGACATATTGATTCGGCAACAACAAAGTAAAACGCTCTCTCAGGGGATCAGTTTGTGAGCAAAGGTTTTAATCCAGTAATGTGTTTCGGGGAACACAGTCCCCTTGTTCACACACTGGGTAGTTCACCAAATCCACTATATTTCAAGCCATAATCAACATAGACAATGGACAAATATTTCTGCTACCTCTACTTTGGGGCCAATTCCGATCCGGGTCGGAAAGTACTCCAGAGTGTTTTCCGACCGAGCCGGAGGCCTGCAGTCCGAGCGAGTACGACCGAGTCTGGCAGCATACAGGTGTATGCTGCCGGACTCGGTTCGGTCGGACTCCCAGAGGAGTCAATAGGAGCCGTACGACACGTACATGGGCTCTCATTGACTGAATGGGTACATCTCGAACAAGTGCACCACCTACAGTGGGTACGCGTAAGTGCCATCTGCACCGTACATGCCTGTGTTGGGGAGACCCATTGGTCTCCCCCTGTGTGTGAGTCGTATGGCTGCGGGTGTCGGGGGGTCCGACGCGGACCCCCGAAGTCCGACTCCTGGAGCACTCGGGCTCGCACATGCTGTCCGACATGTGCATTGTACTGGCTCGGTCATGAATCGCATCCATTGCAAGCCACGGTTAGCTTACGACCGAGACGTACGGAGCGTTTCGGACTCGGAAACGACTCGGTCGGAGAATTTCAAGTAGCTCGCATCGTACTGGCTCGTTTGTACAGCTATCTGAGTCGGCCAGAAAACACGCGTACGATTCGTAGTTTTTCCGGCTGGATCACGTTCGGTGCCCTTCCGACCTGGATCGGAATCGGCCCCTTAGTAGCATGGCTACTGTAGCATCCATTTTTTAATGTGTAATCTTACATACAAGGTATTGCATACTGCCACAAAATTCCATCAGAATGCAGATAAATAACGAACAAACATCCCAGAATGGGGACTCAAAAGTCTCTTTGGCATATAGAGTGTCCTCAGGTGAGACTTATATAACAATTGTTAGGTATTGTTCTTCAATTTTGTATATCTCTACAATGATCATCTAATGTAGGTGTAAGCAGGGGAAATCTCCATGCCTCCAAATATGCTTTCACCCAGTGGCAGAAGTAAGTATATAAAGTGCCTCCACACATAAAGCGTAGTCGATTACAATAGTCCACTTGGCGTTAAAAATCCTGGAAGATGTATTAAGCCACGGTGCTCTTCCAATATGGCTACCATGGTAATCATATATTTCACAATCAACATATATAGCGAGTACAGGGATTTTCCCGAACAGACAAGCTTTATATAAATATTTCGCCCTAGAATTTTATAAGATCTTTTCATATGTGCTAATCATACCGGTCCTTCAGGATCTCTACATTTCTCCTGACTTCCTGGATAGGTACCCTTGCTCTTGGTGTGAAACCTATATACTCATCTTTCCAAAAAAAGGGAACAAACACTTATTTCTGACCTTGTAGATCCGAATCAGCACGGTTTTATCCTGGGTAGAGATATGACATCACATGACCACTGTGCGATAAGCATGTTGGTATTCTCATCAGTGGAGAAGGGTCCCGCCGGGATTATCCTGTTGGATGTTGAGCAGGTGTTTGACTGGTTCTTCTGGCAGTTCCTCTGTACAGTCTTGAGTATCTCAGGCTTTGGCTCAGGGTATACATCATGGGTCAGGCACTTGCACATTGGACCAAGTGCCAGGGTTTCATGTAACAGTGCTTTATCTGATCATTTGTGTATCATCAGAGGCACCCTGCAAGGTTGTACTCTCCCTCCGCAACTTTTGTTCTCTATCTTGAGCCTTATATCCCAGCTCTTCGACTCTTGGATACCATACATCCTCTTTGACTGCATCATTTATGCTTGAAAATGTCTGCATATGCTGATGATGTGGCATCCTGACTTCTTGTCCAACTGCCTACCTAATGGAGGTGGAAGTGTTAGCAGTCGAATTTGGTAGTTTATCAGACTATAAACTTAATGCCAACAAAACTCAGGTAATTACAAATGTATCCTCTTTGGTCCATGATAAAAGGGGAATGCAGTCTGCAACTGACCTGGGTTTTGATTTGAACTGTCCGTGAGGGTTAAGGAGATTATGGATCTCTACTATAATAACAATAACAAGGTCTACAAGTATTCATCAGACATTTTTAATGAATGAAAAAGATTGCATCTTGGGTTGATAGAGAGAGGTACTGTTATAAAGATGATTATTTTGCCCATTACTTATACCTATTTTGGTATATATTGTTTTATCTCCCCAAAACAGTTTTTTGTAAGATCAAGGCCAGTTGGATGAAGCTTATATGGTCTTATAAGAAACCCAAGTGCAATATACAGCTTCTTCAACTCTCACATGGCACTGGTGGTATGTCCTTATCAGCACTGCGGTTATATTTAATTTTTTCTGCATTTATTACTCACCTCACCAGGGTTATGGGTAAGGAATTGTGGCTGTTAGGTTCAGACTCTATGACTATTTACCTCTTGGTAGTGCGATTAAGCCAAATACTAATCATAACAATGTATATTAAGAGGACTAGGTGTAAGATCATATGTGTCTTTCACTAAATGTGGTCCTTTTTACAGATTTTATTTCCCAGCATCACGTACTATAATGAATATACTTTGTTAGGTCAAAACCCAAATTTATCAATGTCTATCCTTAATAGCTTTTGGGGGTGCTGGGCAGAGCTGGGTTTGTACACATCAGGCAATTACTGAAGGGCCCTACATTAGGATCTTATGAGGCTCTTCAGCGTTGGTTCTCTTTACAACAACAGGGCTTTTACAGATACTTTCAATTATGTAATTTCATACAAAATCTGTCGACCCAACATCTTAACTGTTCCCAGAATGATTTTCTTGCCTTCCTAATGAAGGGGACTAGTAAGGGCCATATAAGTACGGCATATAAAATTATCCTTTTCGGCAACACTGTGGGGAGGGTAAATATTTTCCAGCTCAAAGCAGCTAAGCGAAGAAGGTATCTTGGGCTTTAGGTCCCTTGTACTGAAATTAGGAGTAGCAACACACTAGCACAATCTGGGGCCATTTCACAAAGGGTCTACCCACTCCTGACAGAGGCACAGCAGTAGTCGCGAGGGTTCCGCACTGGTGGCGAGACCTCTGCAATGGGTAACTGCACTACAGAGGTCCCGATATGAGAGTGGAGCCCCCGCCATGAGCACGGAGGCTTTGTGTAAATGAGCCCTTATGTCTAGAATATTTCCCCTATTAAAGGTCATCATTTAAAATATTTGAACAATTTTTATTATACCCCTTATCGTCTATGTAAAATGAAGGAAAGGTGGGATGGGAAATGATTTCGGTGTGGGACTTTCGAGGAGTTAAAGTTACTATTCCCACTCCAATCTAAGCAACATTAGAAAAGGTGTTAGACTTCAGAGGACTTAAATTTACAATTTCCACAACAATGTAAGCAAGATAAGGGGAAAGGTTGGACCAGAGGGTTTAAAGTTACTATTTTAACTTCAACCAGCCGCGGCCCGTGGAGGGAGTTCCGTGGGGCGGTAAGGCAGGTCAGGGGAGAGGCAGGGTGGGGGGTTCTAAAAACCGGAATATGGATAATTGCAGGTAAGTAAACAATTAAATAAATAAAACGAATTTCGTAGCGTGCGCTGCATCGCATTTTGCGATGCAGCGTGCGCTACGAAATTCGTTTTATTTATTTAATTGTTTACTTACCTGCAATTATCCATATTCCAGTTTTTAGAACCCCCCCACCCTGCCCCTCCCCCACCTCGCCTTACCGCCCCACGGAACTCCATCCACGGGCCGCGGCTGACTTCAACGTAAGCAACGGTAGGGAAAGTGTTGAAATTCGTGAGGGTTAGATTTACAATTCCAACTCTTAATCATAGTATGAAAATAATTAAATAACTAACACCACAAAATTATTAGAACATTTACAAAACATAAAATGTGCTATATATTAAAATAATTAATTTTTGTAACTTATAATAAAGTAATAAGTTATCAAATAAAAAACAAAATAAATCACTTTTTAAATAAATCTCTTCCCACCCTACTGCCAAAATAAAGACAAAAACCTAAAATAATTTAATTAAAGTAAAAATAAAATATTAATATTATTAAAGTATAACTTACATGAAACAAATACAATTAAAACAATAGCAAATATAAAATGCATTTTACAAATGCTATTATTGAATACATTTAGCAATCAAATACAAAATAATTAAAATACGACAAATAATCTGCATTACAAAAATTCTAATAAATAAACTCACCAATAAAATATTTTATTACCATAAAAAATTCATTTAAAAAATGATGATTTAAATAACTATACATCCTATTTTCGTACAAACCCAGCAGCCTGTTACTGAGATTTAAATTGGCAACTAACCTATATAAACAAATAGTACATTCAAAAATATCCAAATAGACATAAATAAATGAAATAATAATTCATCAATTAAACAATATATATAAATAATAACTAATTAAATATTTAGGAATTGCAAACATTAGTTAAGAATAAGAAACAATTACTTATTTAAATAACTTGCCTCTCTATTCTCCTACATACTAAACAACCTGCTACTAAATCATAAATTATTAATGAACTCTTAAAGTATTACACATTTAAAATTACCAACTATACTAAAAAAAACTACAGGGTGGTTTCTGTATTTGTTTTGATCTGGTGGGCCAGTTTCTATTGTTGATTTTCCGGACCTTACTACAAATATTGCCCGCTAAAAGCACAGATGCATATAGCCTCCCATACCTTGCAGGAACACAAATACAGCGTGTCCGTACTATTTCAAAACTGCCCCAGTTTACAAATGGGGAACCGTTTTTTCAGCTATCTGACTATCTATTGGGGACTACTTTTATTTTAGTGCCTTTCTGGTCCTTTACCTGACACTGCTTCCATCGTGCCGGTGCTGCCGGGCCGCTGTTCCCCGCCGCCGCCATCCGCATCAGCGTTCGCAGAGCGGGGACAGGAACTACATCCCCCAGCAGGCTGAGCGCGCCGGACCCACAGACGCCCTGGTCGCGCCACGAGGCGCTCAAAAGACCGTCGCTGCCTCGAAGGAGTGGGACCTAGTGCCTTTCTGGTCCTTTACCTGACACTGCTTCCATCGTGCCGGCGCTGCCGGGCCGCTGTTCCCCGCCGCCGCCATCCGCATCAGCGTTCGCAGAGCGGGGACAGGAACTACATCCCCCAGCAGGCTGAGCGCGCCGGACCCACAGACGCCCTGGTCGCGCCACGAGGCGCTCAAAAGACCGTCGCTGCCTCGAAGGAGTGGGACCTAGTGCCTTTCTGGTCCTTTACCTGACACTGCTTCCATCGTGCCGGCGCTGCCGGGCCGCTGTTCCCCGCCGCCGCCATCCGCATCAGCGTTCGCAGAGCGGGGACAGGAACTACATCCCCCAGCAGGCTGAGCGCGCCGGACCCACAGACGCCCTGGTCGCGCCACGAGGCGCTCAAAAGACCGTCGCTGCCTCGAAGGAGTGGGACCTAGTGCCTTTCTGGTCCTTTACCTGACACTGCTTCCATCGTGCCGGCGCTGCCGGGCCGCTGTTCCCCGCCGCCGCCATCCGCATCAGCGTTCGCAGAGCGGGGACAGGAACTACATCCCCCAGCAGGCTGAGCGCGCCGGACCCACAGACGCCCTGGTCGCGCCACGAGGCGCTCAAAAGACCGTCGCTGCCTCCGCGTCGCGGGACGCGCGCGGGCGACGCCGGGCTGAGCCCGGGCAGAGGGCGGGCCGTCTGAGGTCGTCAGAGGCCGGATGAGGCTGGGCTGGGCCCCCCCCCCTACATTCTTCGTCCCGTTCATGCCCAGATACAGGTACTGTGACCAGTGTGAACTGTTTTCACTGCAGTCCTTTGACACTGATTCTTGGTGGTCCTCACGGGGTGCCTTTCAGGTTGCTTGTACCACTACATTGGGTCTGCTGTAGGTCCTAGTCCTTGTTGGTACATGCGCATATTGTCCCGTGCGCTAATTATTTTCATTCCTACGACGATCTGGTTTTATGATTTTTTTAATATTTTTTTTTTAAAATTTTAGCAATTTTCGTTTTGTGACGCATTTTTTATATTTCTTGTGCATCATTCTAGCCTGTAAAACTTTTGTGTGGGTTGAGTATGGGGAAGAGGAAAGCTATGGAGGGAGGTGCTGTTGCTGGTTTGAAAAAAGGGAAAAAAGCTAAAAAGACTCTGCATGCTGGTCTTAACTGTGTCCTGGAGAGAATTGAGGGAATTGTCAATGATTGTGAGGAGGCTCTTGGTGATAACACCCAAAAAGATATAGGAAACGCGGAACAGGTGGATGGCAAATCGTGTAATAAATCACGCAGGAAAACCATCCCCACAATGTTTACTAATCAGTCTAGTAGCATTAAGCCCACGCTAGCCCCCTCACCGGTTATACACGACCCACCCATTGACGCTGTTTTTCCTAGTCCTCTATCCTCTCCATTACAACCAGGGTTGGTACAGCAACAAGCCCAGGCATCTCCCACTTTTACTCCCACTCCATGCTCAAACAGATTTTCCCTACTCGCTTCACACACTAGCACTACCACTATATCGGCCCCAGAGGAATCTATGGCACCTTTTCCAAGTGAAAGGCCAGCCGTGGGCATACAGGCTGTGCATTCTGAGTCGGCTCTGTTGGCTAGGATCCAGAAGTTGGAGGACACGGTGGCATCATTGACCGCAAGACTGGATAGTCTAGTCCAGGGTCTAGCTTCTCCAACTACTACCAACCTAGCACTTCCATCAAGGGAGGTCGCTGCACCCATTGGGCGGGTTATGCAGGGGCTCACAATCCACACTTCAAACACTTGTACAACCTCATCTCAAGATCAAAGAACGAGGGGGCTCGCTAAGAAGAAGGCCACTAACGACAAGGCTGGTTCTTATGTAGACATTACGAGAGGCGAGCCTCGTATTGTGGTATCCGAAACTAGACCTATGTCAACGGATCACCATATCCACACTTTATCCTCGCTGTCACGAACACCCACCGTATCACCCCCCTATAGAACCCCCCATGGCCCGCGTCCGCTCCATCGACCTATTAGGACCAAGGTGTACATGACCAACATTCCGAAACTTACCAGCAAAGGGGGATACGAACGAAGGGATTCTCTACTTAATAAAGCTATCCATTGGTTGCGTTATGTAAGGGGGTGTAGATCCATTATTCGAGATGATCTGGTTGGAGTAAATAGGATCTCCAGGGCAGATGCTCAGGCGGATTGCCTCGAGATCGAACTCAGTGATCCTTCCTTAGCAGAAAACCTCCTATTACTGGAACTCAGGACATCTCCGCCGGAGTTTTCCTCGATCCAGATCCGTCCCTCCCCTTCTTGGTCATTCCTGCATGAGTCCGGAGATTCAGGCCTCAGACAGGTTGACTGACTGAGTCACAACCATCAAGATAACCCCCCTCCTGTCTCGGAACGTCTCTCCCAAGTGGTTAATACTGTTTTAGTACACCCTCTGCCCATGGCCCCGGGTGGGGTTAGCAGTGGTACTTTGGCTCCCCCCCAACCATCAAGTGAAGCAAGCGTCTTAAGTGTGGTGGTGGATGCAAATAAAGACATTCCCCTTAATTGCTCAAGATCACTCCACCTTTTATCCTGGAATATTGCGGGTCTGGATAAAAATCTTGCCGACCCCATTTGGAATGATTTCATCAACAAATTCGATATCCTTTTATTCCAGGAGACATGGAGCCTAGTCCCCCTTTATAGGTCAGGCTATACCACCTTTCATGTCCCGGCCAGCAGTTCATCTAGAGGCAGGCCCTCGGGGGGACTCCTTGCCTGGGTTAACATCCACTTGAATTGGTCTGTTAGAAACCGGGAAACTCCCTCCCAGGACATTCTCCATATCTCCATTACTGGGTCAGACCCCAAAGCTGGCCTGGAGATTTTTAATGTATATGCCAGAGGAACCTCGGGTGGACAAGCAAGCCCCATTATATCAACCCTGGATACTGAGCTCACGGCCATCACCTCTACAGCAGGTATAATTGTCGCAGGAGACTTAAATTGTACCTTTGAGCCACTCTGTAATGAGGATATCCAGGGCACAAGGGATCTGGATGCCAAGTGGGAAATTCCCTGTTTAGACCTCCCTCCAATAAAGAAATGGTCTCCCAGAGTCATACAAATCAATGCCCTGACTCTTGAGCATAATTTGAGGGCGACCAATGGTAGATCTAAATCCGATCCAATGGGAGCCCCTACTTTTACTAGAACCAAGGTACCCTCACGCATTGACTATATATTGTTGGATGTGGGTTCCTGGGGCGACCTTATAGACATGGAAGTGGTCCAAAGATGCGAAAGTGACCACAACCCCCTGTCCTTGGTTTTTCAATGTAATTCTGCACTTACTTCCACCGAGCTTGTCAATACTAAGACTACTCGGATGAGGGAAATTGTCCCCTCCAACTGCAACCGGCGCCTTAAATGGCACAAGGTTGCCGAAAGCGAATTATCACTGGAGGGCATTAGGGAGATCATTAATGATAATATTTCATTACTTAACGACGTTTCCGATACTCCCCCCTCTCCTACGCACTGCTCAGAGTTTAAGGAAATATACCTTTCAACTGTGGACCACGTAAGTGAGTTCTTCCAGGCCAAAATATCTCAAGGCTATAAGCGCCCACTTCTTAAGGGCGAAAACCCGTGGTACTCCAACGAGTGCAGATCACGGAGGCACGACCTTTCAAAAGCTTTAAAAACCAAGGTCCAGAGCAACATTTTGTCTGCAAGGAAACTATATTACAGGTCCATAGTTTTAGCCAAACGAGCTTGGGAAGAAGCCCATTGGCAAGATCTGAAGTCTGCTGCCCAGCTGAAGGATGCAACATCATTTTGGGATCTCATCAATGTTGGCACAAGGAGGGGGGTTGATCCATTACCGAACCACATCTCGGGGCGAGACTGGTTCGAGCATTTTCAGAAATTATACATGGGTGATGAAGGGTGCTCCCCGCATGAGCAAGGGTATGAACTAGAGCCCCCAGTGGTACCTTCTGTGAACGAGTTTTTTGGCCTTAACGAGGTTCTTACAGCTATCGCTTCAATTGCGCCCGGTAAAGCAGCCGGTCCCGACGGCCTTCCGGGCGATCTCATGATCCACGAGAGAAACCATTGGGCACAATTTATTTGCAGATCCCTAAACCTCATAGCAATTGGCCACCCTGTACCCGAATCATGGAAAGGGGCTGAGGTGGTGGCCATCTATAAGAAGGGGGATAGAGAGGATCCTGCAAATTATAGACCGATTAGTTTGATCGACGTCATTCAAAAAATAGTTGGCAGGGTCCTCTTAACACGGATGAAGGGTTGGATCGATGAGGAGGGTGTTCTGTCCCACTTCCAGGCTGGATTTAGATGTGGGGTTGGCACAATGGATCAGGTATTCAGACTCTGCCTGATCCATTGGAAAACTGTAACCATCAAGAAGGGTAGCCTGTATTTGGCCTTTATAGATTTAAAAACAGCCTTCGATCTGGTCCCCCGCTCCAAGCTTTGGCAAGTCTTGCTCGATCTAGGAATTCCTCCCTTGATCTTGTCTCTTCTTAAACGCCTGCATGAAGACAACTTTGCCAGAGTAAGGTGGGGGGGGCAGGGCCAGCTCACAGAGAAAATAGTTGTCCAGAGAGGAGTACGCCAGGGTTGTGTTTTGGCGCCGACCTTGTTCTCTCTCTACATAAATGGGGTGGCAGACCATTTGAGAGAGGACGCGGCCGATGCCCCAACCCTGTGCGGGGAAAAAATACCAACTCTATTATTTGCGGATGACACCCTCCTGGTCTCCAAGAGCCCTATGGGCCTGCAAAAACTTCTTGATCGCTTCACCTCGTTCTGTGTGGACAGAGGCTTGGTAATCAACATAGCTAAAACCAAGCTAATGGCTCTGGCACCATCTAAAAGCTTCAGGAATAAATTTATCTTGAATGACAGCCCGCTGGAGCTGGTAGAGGCCTTTGACTATCTTGGGGTAAGGATGAACAACAAACTAAAATGGGCACCTCATCTGACCAAAATGGTCCTAAATCACAAACGGATTGCCGGGGCCATAGCGAGGCACCAGAGACTCTCCTATAGTCGCCCTGTAGTCCCAGCCATTAAAGTATATGAGGGTAAGGCCTTGCCTGGGTGCCTATACGGGGCGGAACTTTGGGGGTTCGATAACCTTTCTGAACTAGTTAAATCAGAAAACAAATTTTTTCGTGACTTAGTTTCGCTCCCCCTTTCCACCCCTCTAACACCTCTCCGTTATGACCTTGGGAGGCACCCAATAAACGAAGTGGCGAGGCTGCGCCCTCTGTTATACTGGACCCGGCTTATGAGGTCTCCTGACCTATGCCACTATGCATCCGGTCTAAAAGAACTGATAAGTTTGGGCGCAGGACACAAGGTTGGTTGGGTGTCCAATCTGAAGAAATTAGTGGTTGAAATTGGTTTGGACCAGGCTTGGGAGAGTCAGATGCCCCCGCCCAAACCTCTTGTGAAAAGGCTTTACTGGGCCTGGATTTCCGCTATGTCCAACAAAAATCATAATGGCATTTTGACGGAGAGATTCTTGGATGTTAAGCCCACTTTAAAATTGGAACCCTTCCTCGACCTCATCGAGTCCCCGGGGGACAGAGTGCTCTACCTGAAACTCAGGTATGGCACGCTCCCTCTCCGAGATTTCCAGTATGGTTGGAGCGGCCACTCGGGAACTAAGGAGGGCTGTCCGGGCTGTGCTTGCCCTACGGAATCTATAGCACATTTTTTCTTTGCTTGTAGGGCATACAGCCAAGTGAGGTCCAGGTGGCTAAAACCAGTTTGTTCCAATTTGGGCTGTTCTTCCCATCGGGTGGCCCTACGCATTTTAACTTATGAGACGCTAATCCCAAGTGTTATCTGTGGTACAGCAAAGTTTTTAGGACATGCTTGGAGGATAAGGCAAAGGCTCGTTAAGGGAAAATCGGCTAATTAAAATGTTGTGAGCTCCGTCCACCGAGCTCTCTTGTTCTGGATGGGTTTTTATTTACACTGCTATGTGGTTTTTATGTATTTATTATCCATGGCTTGATCTATCTTTAGCCTTGTTTTTAGTTCTGCTTGTTTTTTATATCCATCTAGAGAACAAAAAAAATGACCATTTGCTGATATGAAATCTCCTGTTATCTCTGATTACTAATTGTGATGCATTTTTGTACTTCGTACTTCGTACTTTTATGATTGATATTTTTATTAATCGAATAAAGTGATTTGATTGATTGATTTTGGGGCCCTTATCTATTTTCTGTCCCAGTCACCCTCGCTAATAACAACACCTGAGACCTCGGCCTTCTGCTGCCCTGGTCGCCGTCTGATATGACGAATGGGCGCGCGCAGCAATAAATGTCAGCGCCTGGGGCGCCGCAGGTGACCCTGAGTCTCAGACCGGCCATGGCCTCCGCTCGCTTTGCCCATTCACCTTTTATTGATGGGTTATGAGAGGGGCGATCTGCTAACATCGCCGCACCTTTAGTCACGTGGGAGAGTAAATAAAAATAGATCTGTCGACTCTCCTAGTTTGAGCTACCCATGGTGTCACTCAGCGATTAAGCATGCCAAGGAAAAACATTTTTTGGGGTAACATTTGTAGTAAAATGGGGCATTACATCATGCCAGCGGGCCAATATGAACGTCTTTCATCCTAAAAACATGGACAAAGTCCAAGAAAATCTCTATTATTGCTGCGCAGGAAAGAATTGAGCTCACTTGCGATTTACGTTGTCTCACATCGCTTTCAAAATATGTTTATAACACAGTATTTTTATTTTTATGTTATTGTATGTTACATGTGCATACAATGTTTTTGCTACTGCATATTCGTACTTCTCTGTTTTCCTCTTAATAGCCAATATTTTGAATGTATTTTATTTGAGCTCCCGCTTCCTATAAAGCAAACGGTAAATAATGTTACTATTTGTTATATGTATGCATCTGATTTGTGCTGAAAGTGGTGGACACATGCTGATACATTTGTAATTATCCACGTTCTGTAAAGTGACTCTAGTGCACTCTGTGCCAGGATATAAATCTTAAAAAAAAATAAAAAATAAAAAAGATGTAAAAATAGTCAACAACATAAACAACTAATCAAACTGGCCACATGGGGCATGGGTCTAATGGCAATTTAACCCCAGGCTAATGAAATAAACAAACAAACCAAAAAATAGTATTAGGGAATACCTTTGTAAACCAATGGGGTTGATAAATATCTTTTTATAAGTATAAAATTGCTGCGTATTGAGAACAAGGGCAATTGGTTGGGAATGGTGAAATGTGCAGCAGACATTCATGCAACTCCTTTCATTTCTGAAAATCACCTCGATCTTATTGAGGGTCAGACTTAACTCTAGAAACCCATGCAGATCTAATGAACGATGTGTATAATGCCATTGATTACACTAAAAATAGGTAAAAGGAGAAGTGGAAGACCAAAGATCTCACACGTTCTACCACAAGGAGAGCCCTACCTCACACACTCTACCATATGTCAATTAACAATTGCAGACCCTGATTCCAGCTTAGAATTATCAGGCACTGACCAGTACAAGACTGCACACATACAGTGTATATCTCACACATTTGCACACACTTGCGGTTAGCAGTGACTTCCCTCAATAAGACAAAAATGTCTAGTTCATCTGAATTCTTTCAATTCAATCTTAAATTCCGGCAGCTGAAACAAGAATTATTTTTTCCCATTAGTCCCCAAGCCCCCGCCACACATACATTTCCTTTCCACGAAACCACACCTGCTCCCAATAAACCACACCCACAGGATCACATTCTCTCCCTCTAAGTTGGTCTGCATTTGCCCTAAGTAGAGCACATTTTTCCTTCTAGACGATGGGTATTCACAAACATTTTCACGGGGGCCGCAAAGCTTGGTCTTTGGTGTGACCGAGGGCTGCACTGATGCGGGGGGGGGCATGTAAAGTCGGTGTAGGGGAAGCAAAGCTTGTATATTTAGTGACTGAACTCAATTCCACAATGTGAAGCCAGAAAACCTAGGATGAATCCCAGCTTCTCCACTTGACCAAATTGTGTGACCCTGGGCAATTGCGTCATTTCAGTTTCCCTCCTTTTTCTTCACTATCACATATAAAAGGATGTGTGCTGTTCAAAACCATCTCCTGTGCTTGGATGCAATCACTAATGGCATTGTTGTCAGGGTGGGGGAGGGAGCATGGACGTTTCTAAATTCATGTTTTAAAAACATTTATTTAAGAAAAATACTTCAGAATACACGGCTAAATTTGATTTACTAGGGTGAAATACTTCTACAGGTCAATGCAATAGACTTTTAGAATTTTGAATAGACTAATGTATTTGTACTCATATGCTGTCTTTAAAAATGAAGGTGCTCCTACACTGTAGGTCAGGTCCTAGTTACTCCCTTTCCCTAACTGCAATTAACCTTTAAACAAGTGCTTGCTGTACATTTTAAAACAAAAATGTCATGTTCGTACTGAGACCAGTAAACAGCAGCCCTGTGCTGCTGCTGCCCAGAGGGCCGCAGGTAAAGGTCAGGAGGGCCGCATGTGGCCCCCGGGCCGTACTTTGAGTATCACTGTTCTAGACCAAGATTCCTCTTCTGCAGCCATAGAACCTCAACTTCTAAATCATTCAACCTCCTCTAGATTGAACATCCTTCTCCACAAGTACATCACATTGCCATATTTCAGAGGTGGTGCCCACGCTGACAGTGTCCAGAGCTCCTGCTATGCCACACCTCCAAATACCACACCTGATCAATTGCACTACACCTCCTGCAACAAGAATACACGTCCCGTCATCAACTTTGCCTCTCGCAATAGCACACCTTTAACACCAAGAGCACGCTTCCTCCTGGATTACTCACCCCCCACTTTGCTGCACAATCTCAAGTAGACCAGGATCTGCCTTCAGAGGCACATCTCAGTCTCTGCAGGATGATGCCTCGTCTAGACCATGCATCTCCCTTTAGATCAGACCCCCACAGCTGTACCGGTCTCGACAACCAGACCACCTCCTTCAGCTGCAGCACCCAAGGATCTTATCTAGATTACACACCTCCTGTAATGCCCCTTCCACAGACCTCACGTTCTGAATTATACCCCCCTCGCAAAGTCACCAGGCCTCGTCAGAAAATCACATTTTCTCCGTGAACAGCATCCCGCTGTTATCATTATTTTTCAAAGCGCATAGAGCGTTAATGACTTAAGTGAGGATTTTAGCTACACTGCCATCTCGTTGCTTCTCCTGGTACCTATTGCCTTCAGCTGCAAAGCACAATACATGGATACATTACACATTCCAAACACGAAACAGAAACAATATGACTTCATGCATCTCTCTCCCTTTCTCTCTCTCTTTCATCTGCATGAACACGTAGTCGATAAACCAACAGGGAAAACATATTTTCATTCCTATGTAACTCTTTGAGTTTGCACATGTTTATTTTACACAGTGAAAAGGGTTTATCGGGGATCCGTCGTTCTGCAGAAGAAGCTTTAACCTGTTTGGAATCATTCCCTCAAATGTATTAAAATCTGTAATGGATCACAAAATGACTGTGAAACCCTAATTTACCAAATATTCTACAAAATTGACAGATTGCTCTGTCGCGGGAGATACAAGCATTGGCAAAGCCATTCGGTTTGGCCTTTTTAACCCATTTGCTTTGCAAACTGCTTTTGCCAAAACGGTGCAGTGTCATAAAATAGTTTTTTTTAATTTTTTGCCAATGCAGCATCACCAAAATAATATTTTTTTTTTTAAAGTGTCATAACGTGTGTGCACATGCACGTGTACACGTCATGATGCTTTGACGGCCTCATATGATAACAATCGCATCTACATGCGTCACCACCAGTAACTGAGAACGTGTCATGACGCGGCTGCCATTTTAATTGTATTTGCCATTCCAAGATTGCAGACAATATGAAATGGGTATGTTAACACAAAAGGCTGAGTACTGACCGTTAATATACGTGGCGCTAGAGACCCGTTTGCCAAGCCTTGTCCAATATGCCCTGCGATGCCACGCTATTGCAAATTGTGTCCTTGATACATAGGGGCAGATTTATGTTAGATTTGCGCCACTTTTACGCCGCCGTTGCGTCACTTTTGTGATGCAGCAGCGGCGTAAACCCTGCGCCACGTTGCGCCCTATTTACATCGTGACGCATCTATGGAGATGCGTCACGGTGTAAAGCCCTGCGCCACATTAAACCTGCGGCAGGTTTAATGTATGCAGGGTGGGCGTTCCATCGGAAAAAGCCTCGGAAAAGTGACGCAGTCAGTCACTTTTCCGACGCTGCTGCGTAAAAAACCTTGCGCCTGCTTGAAGCAGGCGTAAGGCATGACACAGCATGTTAGGTATGGGCAGCCCCTAAACATTGCTGGAGTTGCTTCGTGCTTGCGACACGACTCCAGCAATGTGCCGCCCTTACGCCATCAGATGCGTCACGCATCTGTTTATCCTTGCTCCACGATGCGCTGCATTGTAAATGCGGCCCATCTGTGGTGGGGCAAGGGTAAACTTGCGTGACGCATCTTACCTGGAGCATCCCTGCTGATTTGCAGGGATGCGCCAGGAAACATAAATCTGCCCCTAAGTTAATTAACAATTACGGCGTGGAGCACTCAACGGTTCATCCTTCACAGGTCATGCCGCGAGAACAATTGACTTTGCAAAATAATAGCAACCATCCATCATTTGCAGCGCTTTGAATCCACAGGCCTTCAGCAGTGAGCATGGCAGAAGCACCAAGCAGATATTAATAAATAACACATGATAAGCTTTCGGATTGGAGTCCGAGATAAGCGCCGGTGCCGGCAGACTCCAGGTTCCTCCCTGTATAGAATCTCGTGCCCCCCAGCCGTGCCCCCGGATATTAGCGCGCGCCGCGTTTGTTGGCACAGGGAGCGACGAATGTAAATATGTATTAGCGATAGGCGGAAGGGCCTCTTTTCGAGGAACAAATCGGCTCTCCGCGAGAGAAAGATGAGCATTTGACAGCTTCCCCGCAGTAGATAAACCCTGTAATTGCTTCCATAACAGATTCTCTACGGCAGCGGGAAGACGGGCAGAATATCTGCAGACGACATGCATATTTCCGAGGCGAGACCCAAGCTGGCAACTCTCAAAGGCCCTGAATAAATTTGATGGAGCAATTCCCGGTGTCAGGCTCCTCTCCGGGAATACAAAATGACGGCAGGACTAGCGCGGGCGCCTTTCACCAAAATGCCAGGGTGCGCCGGAGGTACTGTGCGCCATTTGACGCACGATGACATCATAGGCATGACCCCTAATCATACATGCCAGCATTTTAGAAGAGGTAAGTGGGCGATTTAAAAATTAATAATCGGGAGAATGTACTCCCCCCATTTCAGTTCGGAGACAGCCAAAATGAAGCCATTATTATTTCTTTAACAACCTGGGAGCCTCCCGTGTGACTCGGGTCCATTGGCATATATATGCCCGGCCCCGTATTCCAACCCTTAGTCAGTTAAACGCCTCCTGCTAGCTGTTGGCAAAGAAATAACGTCCAAACTACATAAAGTAAACAAGTCACTAAGGGACATATTATCAAGAACGGTGTTAAAATTATCGCCACTTCGCTAAAGCGGCGATAATGGGCTTGATCATAATATGTCCTTGAGAATTCCAATAGAAGCCCATGTTCTGGTGTCAACATGGGCTTCTATGGCAATTCTCAATGGCATATTATTATCAAGCCCATTATCGCCGCTTTAGTGGCAGTTTCCTGCCGCTAATGCGGCGATAATTATAACGCCGTGCTTGATAATATGCCCCTTTGTTGTCTGTTCTTGTCACCAGTGTTTTAACCAGAGAGCCGTGTCTCTAGCACGCTTGAAGCCCTCTTCTATTTCGGCAAAAGACTCCTGATTTTTAAGCCCAAAATGGCTTTACTGTAGTTGACTCCCGCCTAAAATTGCCTCTGCTTCAATATAAGTGAATACGGAAAATACATGTACCTTGTATTTGTTATCAAAATCTCCTACTTTCCTTTTCTAAAATGTTGGTGTATACTAGAGATGGAGCGAAGGGTCAAAAGTACACAATATAAACAGGCCTCTCTCCCTCTCTCTTCCTACCGCAAGTGGTTTAGCAAGGAGACTGGTCCCTAATGCATGCAAGGTTATTAACTTCACCTCCTTGTGATATCAGTATTATTATTATTATTATTATTATTAAAAAAATGCACCGATTAGTTCACACTGCTGAGCCCCACATGAATGCAAGTGACACTTCTGCTCAGGCCCCCTGCCCCGCTCAATCAGCATACATTAATGGGCCGGCCCAGCGGGAGAAAGAGAGAGACACCTCTACCCATCTGCCTCTAGAAAGGCCACTCAGGCACCCACTGGGCCACTGGCAGCATCCTAACAGCACAGACAGCCCCAAGGCTGCCCAAAAAGCAGCCCACAGCTAGAACTCGGCCACCGGCTCTTCGGCCATTTACCGAGTGCCCGCGTTACCAATCCGACCCTGAACTCTCAACGTTGGGCCCCGTTTCCCTGGACTCTCTGCGCTGATGCTCCTTTCCTGTCTACCCCTTCATCATCGCTAAGACCTGGCGTAGCCAGACACTGCTAGATGCACCAAAGGGTAAGCAGGGTTAGCCTCTTCAACCTCTAGCCTCACTTGATTGTAGTCCATGAGTATTAGGTGATGACAAGTGACTGTCGCAGAACCTAGGTTGCTGTCAGCACACTTTGGGGAGTTAGTGGCATAGCCTACTTGGACACTAAGGTGCTCATTTGGCCACTCAACAACATCAGCTGGTCAGACAATTCATGAATCACGTAAAGTCCAAGCAGGCTCAATCTTAGTCTGCACACTGACACGTGTGTGGTGAGTTTTTACAATTTAAAATTAGAGTCTATTTCAGTGTGCTTATAGGACCTGCTGGTCAGTTACCATCTAGAAGGCTCTCATTATGAGTAGTCAACTCAGCGTGCAACATAAATGCTTAGTTAGAATTTTATCCCACATTTGGGCAAAATATCTGAAAGAGAAGCACACCTCTCTCTCGTTCTCCACCACCAGTTTTATCTGCAAACAAAAGGTAGAACCAGGTAAAAAACATTTTGTAAGGTAATTCATTTTACTACATTTTATTTTCGTGATCTTGTCACTGTTTTGTAGATTGGTTGTTTAAGTCTGATGACAAATAAAGTGTAGGCGATTGAACCTCAACTTATTTCACCTATCAGAAGCGACAGTATTCCTAATATCTGCCATCACAAATCAATATACCTCACGAGCAATGCATAGGTGAATAAGTGTGTTGACAGTTAATGAGTTATATAAGAAAATTGGATACTAATTGAGAGGGGTGAGAGCCATGGTTAAGTAATGAACACAATCCTTGTCAGGCTGAACATCAAAGTCACTAAATAAACCTGTGCTCAACCCTCTGGTATCTTGGCACAAACGCAGCCTGGCTTAACTGAAGCCAATATATAATGTAGCTATGCAGCACTCGAACAGTAATAAAATAAAAAGACAACACAAGAAAAATACCTCACCAATTTAGAAAAACAGAATACATTTTAACACATAAAATGACACCAAAACAGCAAAAAGATTCAATAAATGGAACCAGAGATACGATGCAATACAATACAATACAATACCATACAAAACAATACAATACAATATAATAAAAAGGCCAGCCAACACAGCTGCCCAACCAGGCCTCCAGGCTTTAGAGACAAGGAGACACATACCGCCATCCTTGTTTGCTAACCATCCATGTCTTAAGTTGTTTCCTAAACTGTGGCTCATTAGAGATTTGGTGCTGGAACAGCAGAGACTCATCCCAGGCTTTGGGAGGCCTGGGAAAAAAGATCAGGAGGTAATCTTTAGATCTCAGGTCCCGAAAAGTCACATAAGGGTATAGACTTCGGCCTTGACAACTGGAAGATTTCCCATGAAGGGGACAAAACACAATGACTAGGACTTTAAAAAATATCACTTTTTTCAATCTGGAGCCAGTGTAATTCTTTCAGACAAGTTCTTACTGAATCTCCCCTGGGCACATTTAATATCAGTCTATCAGCAGCATTTTGTACCACTTGAAGATGTTCCATTAAATATGCCAGAAGCCGCACAAAAAGGGTATTAGCATGGTCCAAAAGGACACATTCATTACGTGAACTATGGTCTTGCACGACTCAAGTGGCAGAACCTTTAGCATTTTCATCAGAGAACGCAGAAATGAAAAGCACATCTCTGCTAGAGACATATTATATGGGCGAAAAGAGAGCCTGTTATCAAATTTAACTCCCAGATTCTTGTCACAATAGAGGGAGAGGGAGCCCTACCTAGTTCAGGTGGACACCACTTATCCAGCCAACTGGACCCCTTTGGCTTGAACAAAAGAATCTCTGCTTCAGTGCAACCAAGATAGTTCTCATCCATTTATTTGACCACTTTCAGAAGGCAATATTTGAATGTTGACGGTGCCACAGAAGGGATATCCTCCAGCAGCAAAAAGTAAGTTGTGTATCATCTGCATAGGATACAACCCAAAAGCCAAATCCCTCGAATATAGTGGCCAACGTTGCAATACATACACAAAAAAGTGTTGGACTGTGAGAAGACCCTTGAGGGACGCCCTATTTCAGCATTTTAATGGACCAAAGATAGGGTTCAGTAAAATCAGTTGTCTCCTGTTTGCCAAAAAGTACGGGGTCTACTGTATAGCCATTCCCCTACTCCACAGTCACACAGCTTTTGATGAGAGAAGGGATTGAATGCTGCTGACAAATCTAAAAGGATGAGGGTGGCACTCTGCCCCTTGTCCAAATAATCCTTGATAGTTTTCAGAGATTTTCAGCAAGGCTGTCTGAGTGCTAGAGATAGTGATTTAAAAAGTTTCTAGTAGAAAGACTGCCAAAAAGCACAAAGTGCCTACTGTAGTTATCTGGTTTGAGCTGGGCTTAATCAAAGTCAAAAGCTTCTGCAGCCGTGTAGGAGCATGGATCAAATAGAGCGAGTAGGATCATCCTTGCGGAAAGTTTACCTTCTAATTTAGTCCAGTTTCACACGAGAAGCACTCGTGGGTGAGGTCGTCAGCGGTCGGCCTGCAGGCTGGATCCATAGAGGAGCTTGTCAACAGCCAGTTGCTGAGGTCTCAGGCCTCGGTCGTAGCTTCACAGTGGCAGTGCAGTTATTGTTGGCACTGCCAGAAAGGCACATTTTGTTTTGGCAGAAAAATGGCAACTTTCTAAAAGTGCCATTTTCAGAATAGAAACTTAAATTCCAACTTTACCATTAAAGAGGATTTAAATTACTATTCAAATGAGTGGAAACTGTATTTCTTTATCTGAGCTGAGGTTTTCACTTATTAAGTGTAATAAAGTAACCCAGCATGAAAATCCTCTTGGGCGTTGCAGACATTTGTTGCTGGAGCTTCACGTTGGCAGTTACCGTCAACTGTCAATGCTGTAGCATGAAGTGCAGATCTCACACTGCTGGGTGTTGTTAGTGGTTGCTGTGGCATGAAGAGTTAGGTTCACCAGAACTTCACATTGGCAGGCACCATGAGAGGCAAGATCTTGGTGCAAACGGGCCTGTTCACATTCTCTAAGAACCCAAAAGTTCAGGCGAGCTCAACTGAGGCAACACAAAGGGTCCAGGACATGAGGGCCACCAATTGGGGGTCAGGAACTCACACCAGCAGAGGTCAGCAAGGCCCAGGGCAGATCCAATTTCAGGTTCAAGCAGCAGGGCAGTTGCAGGGAGCCTTTGGAGACTGTCATGTCCTTGTAGATCAGAACAAGAGGTCAGCTGGCTGGCCCTTGGAGTCACGTAATCCTAAAATGAAGGGTGCCATTCCAGTCTTCCTTCTCAGCAAGAAGGGCAGCAGGCAGAAGAGCAGCAGAGTAGCTGGGCAGTAGAGTGGCAATATTTCTGGAAGCAAGGCAACATGGTAATCTTTCTTCTGTAGCATCCACAGGTCTAGGACTGTACAGAAGAATTGGGTCTGTGGGGCCACTATTTATACCTGGTGCATACAGTAAAGTAGGAGAAGTTTCTGGAGAATTCCCTTTGAAGTCCTTGAAGTTTCTTGCCTCCACTGTCCAACCCTCAAAGCTGGCTGTATGAACAATGCAATGGTGGCAAGTTCTTTGTGTGAAGGCAGAACACTGACTATTTAGTTGCAAGTGGGACAGTGCCCTCCTCTGCTTCCTATCCTGCCATTCAATGGCCCACCCAGGCACAAGTAATCCCTCTATTGTGTGGCTGCCTGGGAGGAATAAACAAAATCCAACTGCCAACTACACCCAGTCATGTGACCCAGGAACAGGCTGCGGGCACCAAATGGTAACAACAAGAAAATGGCAAATTATAAAAGTGGCATTTTCAAAATTGAAATTTAAAATCCGACTTTAAAATTAAAGAGGATTTTTAATTACAATTTCACAGACATCAAACATGACATTCCTGTTTACTCCCAATAAAAGGATATCACTTATTAAATGTAATAGGGTAACCCAATGTTATCACATAGAAGAGGGAGGCCTCACAGTGGTGAAAAACAAATTTGGAAGTCTTTCACTACTAGGACATGTAAAACTTAAAAGTAAACGTCAAACCTTTTAAATACACTCCATCCTGCCCTCTGACTTGTGTAGGGCCTAACCTAGGGGCGACATATGTGTATAAAAAAGGGAGGTTTGGGCCTGGCAAGAGGAGTATCTTGCTATATCGAAATGACATTTTTTAAATTGCACACTCAGACTGCAATGGCAGACCTGGGACATCTTTAAAGGGCTACTTATTTCCTTTTTTGAGTTGAATTTAAGAAGTGGTGCAGATAATCACAGACTAACACGAGATCAGCATGCCCTCCTAAAGACATAAGACGTATAGTGCAGAGACCGGTTGAATAATAACTATATATTATGGCTATGGCACTTGTTATACATTTCAGAATGTTATAACTGCTTTACACATATTCACATTTCTCTGTTTCAATTGAAACATTCTCAAATCCTGCAACTAACATCGCCCCTCTAGAATTTCTCTGTTCTCTTTGAACCTTTGTTAAATCTTAATAAAATGCTTAAATTACATTCTACTAGGCTCCCTCTATTCGTAAATGTATGTTTCCTTTAATTGTCTGTGACGTGTGTTCCCTTTCGTCTTCCTTGCCACTTCCCTCACAGCTCAGAGGTTTCGCGGAGGGATATGATTTTGAAAGCCGCAAAATGAGCCTGTGCCCGAGCGCAAGTGAAATAGTTTGCAGCCCACATACATTTTCCATTTTGTGTTTCATGAAATATGAAGCATTTCCTCCTGCAGATGAAGGAAGTTGTTGGCAAGGGTGCCACTGCTGATGTGGGAGGGCCTGGAAGAGAGGTAGGTAAGGCAGGCGCCTGCTGGACAGAAGGTGGAAAATAGGCAATCTTGGTGACAGCTTTCATTTCCACCTCTATTTTACACCAAAGTCCTAACCTATAGGTAAGGACATAACATAGGTCCCCGTGGCCAGAGAGGAAATAAGGCATGGGCCAAGCAAACAATTTTTCCGGACCCCATTTCCCAAACGGCCTCCTTGTATAGTGAGCTTTATCTATCTAATCTCTGTCTATTTCTCTATTTCACAAATAAACACAAAAGACTCTGCTGTACCTATATGTTTTGATATCTCGCAATAAAGTCGATTATTGAAAAAGTTTTCAATAATCGACTTTATTGCGAGATATCAAAACATATAGGTACAGCAGAGTCTTTTGTGTTTATTTGTGATTTATCCCCTGCTGCTCTACCTTTATTCATACAGGGGTTCCCCTTTTCGTAGTGGTTATTTCTCTATTTCAACCTCTTTCCCTCTTTCTCTCTCTCGTTCTCTCTCTTTCTCACTCTTTCCCTCTCTCCCAATACCTCTGACCCTTTCTCTTTATCTATCCCTACACAAACTCTTCTCTGAAAACATAACTTAAGTTATGTCTGTATCATGTTCATATACTCCTATGTGGTGCTGGAAGCATCAACTAGTTAATGAAATATGGATGTTGTTTTATATTAGCTTGACACTTCCTGTGACACTAAATTTTCTTGCTGATTTTCTTGGTTTTAGTAAGCTCAGAAGCCATAGGGCTCCGGGGTGTACCTCTTACATTTCCTAGCAGCGTAACCTCATTTTAAACCTTACATGTGAAAGCAGGATTTTGTGAGAATAACTGTGTTTAAGAATGAGATCTTCTCCTCAAGCTCATTTAGCACTTTCTCGAGGGGAAGATCCTGCCAGCTGCACTTTTAAAATGTTTATTAGCATTAGGCTCCTACTGAATGTTTTCGAGTAAGAGCTCTGCTCAGCTTTTGCAGTGTAGCTAGCTAATTTACATTAAATGCTAGTTATACTTTTAGGCTTCTTGACGTCCTGTTTTTTATTTTGAACCCTTATTTTGAACCCTTCTTTCTCTCCTCACCTATTTCTTGCTCTGTCATATTTAACTCCCTACCTCACTTCCCCCCTCTGTGCCTCTAGCTCTACTTCTCTCTCTGGCTCCCTCTAAATTACTCTTCACCTCACCTTCCATTGTCTACCTTGCCTCACCTTCTCTCTTCTCTACTGAAATTCACCACTTTACATCTCTCTCTTTATTTTGTACCTCATCTCTCTTCCTCAACTATCATTAAATCCCTGTGATTCTCTCGAACATGTTTCTCTTGTTAGTCTTCTCTCCAACTAACTCTAGGTTATCACCCTATATCTCTAACTACCTTTCTTTCTGCCTCATGTCCATAACCTTCAGTTTCCCTCTTCTACCTTGTTCTGTCTTACACCTCTGTACTTACCCCGCTATGTGCCTCAACTCTCTGCCTATAGATCTTCTCAAATGCAGCTCTTTTTATCATCCCTATGCATACCTCTCCATATATACCTCTTTACCCTCTCTTCCTTACCTCTCATTCTCCAACCCCCTTTCTATGAAGCCTTCTGCTCTGTTTGCATCTCAACCCTCTTTATCTCTGATCCACCTACTTCACCTGTGTTAATGTGCCAGTCTATCTCTTACCCTTCATAGCTAACTTTGTTCTACCTTTCTCTAACCACCCTTTTTACCACACCATTATTCCACCACCCACCTACCTCCTTTCTCTAACTCAAATCGTTGATTTATTCCTTATCTGGAATGGAACAGCAGAGGAATTCCTATGATACTTTGAGATTCTGAATGACAATGAAGTAAGTCTACAGTTCACCTATAACACACGTTCACAGTGATACAGTTTATTGATGTAACCGTATATATTGAAGACAATCATATACAAACCACTCTATATAGGAAACCTGCATCAACAAACAGTATCCTACATGGATTGAGCTTTAACCCAAATTCACTAAAAAAGAGCATTTCATATGGTGAATTTATAAGAATGAGGTGCAATTGCTCAAATAATAAAGAAATGGAAGCCAAGTTCAAGGAAACGGAACAAAGATTCCCACAGAGAGGATACAAGTATAGAGACATCAAGCAGGGAAAGGAGCAAGCAAGATCTCTCACATGTGCTCAAACACTAGTCAACAACTCCATTAGTTGGGAAAATATGTGCAACGAAGACACCACAACCAGAATAGTGTTGACATACACCAAGGAGTACAAGTACATTGTAAATATCCTGAATAAATACTGGAATGTTCTGAAAAAATATCCAGAAATTAGGAGCAGGTTAGGGCTAAAACCCACCGTGACCCATTGAAAAGTACCCTCACTTAAGGACAAGCTAGTGAGGAGGCACTTTGAAATTAAAGAAAAAACAGGAATTGGCTGAACAAGCAACAAATGGGCTTCACTCCCCGTAACAAGTGTAAAGCTTACTAGATTGCTAAAAACATTAATTACTTCCAGGATTTTAAGGTCAAAACATTCACAATCAGTGAGAGGACTACCTGCGATGCTACATATGTCATATATGTGATAGAATGCTTCTGTGGACTAAGGTATGTAGGGAGCACCATCTGCCCTTTGGAAAAACGCATACTTAAGCACATCAGAGCAGTCCAAAATAAATATCTAAACTATGCATTGGCCAAGCATCTTATTACACACTGATAAGGACTGGCAAAGTATGAGAATGAGAGAGGGGAAGATAGAGTTCTCAAATTGAGAAAAATTGAGTCACGTCTCATTATAAGACCGAATTCCAATGCCCCTCATGGACTACATGGGGATGAGGAACTTTATATTCACTTATTAGTTGACCAGTTCTATCCAATATCATCTGAGTAACAAACTGTTTTATAACACACATTCGTATACACCAATTCGTGATGTCAGAAAACTGGGTCAACAGTATAGGAAGTTGCTGCATGTCACCTAATTTAAGATGCAATATCTGATCCTGTGCTGTGGGAGGAGAAATCTTTCAACCATGTCACACTATAGCCACACCATCACTAGTCACCACTACACAGCTAATATTTGTCTTTAAACGCTACATGGAGGAAGTGCGATACACCTCTGGACCCTGAATGGACATACATCTACCACAGGTACTAATTTAGATATGGCCATGTCTAACAAATATGTCATACAAATATCCAGGCAGGTGGTTACCTAACCTGGCTCAGCACAAATAGCATTCATTCAAAAGTACACTAGTACTGCTAAAGAACAAATTTATCGACACATACTTATTATGGTATGATGCAGATCTCATAACTGAGCCCCCCCCCCGGCACTAAGCTGTGATAGAAGACATTACATTTTCGTGATTCACTGCTAATGTAGTGAGATGCAGAGATGGAAACCATATGACAAAACTGAATCCTTTATGTGGAGTATACACTTGACTCGGTCTGTCCACTATATGTGAGGCAGCATGGTGCGACAGCATTTATATTTTGACACCCCCATGAGTATACATCTGCATAGACAATACATAAAAGAAACCTCAGTGGTACTTAATATTAGACAGACAAACATGGGTGGTGTCAGCATGACTAACATGTAGTTGCAACTTCCTCCCACATATGATGGAAAAACAGCAACAAATATGTATTATAAACACACCAACTGAACTACTATATGTGTATATTAAGCTGCTAGTAATTAGGTAAAAAGGCCTCCGGAAAAATTTACATCTAAAATGTATATAATGGTTTTTTTAAATGTTTATGTTCCTATGTCAACTGTGAATCCCACAATGCCTCATAATAGGCCAGGTTGGATAACTGTGTATATATAGTTGAAATCAAAGATGGACTCACTCAACTGTGAGCAAGACTTGACAGTCAAAACACGTTGGTTGTGGTCTATGTGGCGGATGTGCGTCCACTTTTAAAGTTTACTTTACGAGAGTCTCCCAGACTGCGGCGTTTTAATCCTTGTTGGCTGAAATATATATATATAGAGGGCCAAGATAACAATATGACACAAAGCTCAACACAGGACAGACTGGATACAATTTGCATAAATCAATCATGCACAGGAATGAGTCCTTTGAAGAGTAAATCCACTTTTTAACCAATGATGCCGAAAGACGCAATTGACATTTTTCACGGAAGACCTAAAGCTATTATACCATAAAGTCAATCATGGGAATAAAAAAAGAAAATTCTGTGACCAAGAGTATGACAATCTGATTTCTAAATTAAAAAATAATCAAGAAATAATAATCAATAAGTCCGACAAAGGTGGGAATTTGGTGATCTGGCCCCGTAAGGAATATATCCAAGAAGCATATATCCAAGAAGCATCACGTCAACTTGAAAACACAACATGCTATGAAAAACTTCATTGACAGAATATAAAAAAACGAAAGATGAATTAAAGAAAAAAATACTGTCATATAAGAGGCAAGGTTTAATATCCAATCAGGAATTTCAGTTCATGCACAAATAATTCCCTATTATTCCTACGATGTATCTAATACCAAAAATACATAAGAAAATGACACCTGTGCCAGGCAGACCAATAATTTCTGCAATAGGGGGCATGTGTGAGAATGTAAGCCGCTATGTTGACTTTTTCCTACAGTATCATGTCCAGAAGCTCGCCACATATGTAAAGGACACTGGGGATTTTCTTAACAAATTGAAACAAGTACATTGGGAAGAAGGATATCTGTTGAAAACTTTGGACATAGAATCACTCTACACGAGTATTGAACATCATGTGGGACTATCTGCAGTCAAACATTATTTGGACACCAAGCCACTAAATTGTCATAGCCATAACATCATGCTACTTGAATTGATAAACTGGTGTTTATTTAACAATTTTTTCATGTTTGGAAAAGATATGCACAGTCAATGTAGAGGAGTTGCTATGGGAGCCTGTTTCTCCCCCAGCTATGCTTGTTTACACGTTGGCTGGTGGGAGGAGCAGGCTTCAGGGGAACTCATGAAAATGTTTTCAAAACCCATGTGGCGTATTGGTTGCGCTATATAGACGATGTCTTTATATTATGGAATGGGGACCAATCAAGTGCTGAAAGGTTTATAGCAGACATTAACATTAATGATGCAAACTTAAAATTTACGTCACACATAAGCCATTCTAAGGTTGACTTTTTAGACACCACAGTGTATGTAGTAGAAGGTAATTTGGATACAACTTTATATAGGAAACCTACTTCTGGCAATGGTACCCTGTATGCCATGAGCTCTCATCCGAAGCCTCTTATTGCAAGCATACCATATGGCGAGCTACTTAGACTTAAAAGGATTTGTAGCACAGTGGGGGAACTGACTAAATGCACACTAGTCTCTTTAAAAATATTTAGACAAAGAGGCTATAGTGAAAAGGTGCTAGTAGAAGCTAAGAACAAAGCAGCATTAAGACCTAGGGAATCCCTACTACACAAAAACAATAGTACCGCAGAAGCAGTTCCAGTCTTAGCTAAGGAGAGCACCACACCTAGACTGATTACAACCTACAGTCGGCAACAGAGACAAGTAAGATGCATAATCAATAAGAATTGGCCCATTTTATTAACGGGCGGGGTACTGGCACCTGATTTGTCATCTGTTCCAACACTCACCTTTAGAAGAGCTAAGTCCATGAGAACTGAATTAGTGAAGAGCAGCCCGGCAATTGCGTTAAGCACCACATGGTTAAAACCAAGACAAGAGTTTTTTAAGTGTTCATCATGTAGGGCTTGCAAATTCAGAGCTAACACAACCCATTATACAGTATCTTTCAGTCCAATTAAAAGAGAAATCAAAGGCCACTATACTTGTCGCACTGAATTTGCGATATATGTCCTTACTTGCACATGTGGTTTCAACTACATTGGTAGCACTAAATTACAAGTGCATGTACGCATTTTACAACATTTGCGCGCTAAAGTGAATAACAATGGTAATTACCCCGTAGCTCGTCATTTTAAGGCAGTGCATGATAATAACCTTACCTGCCTTAAGTATTATGTGGTCGATGCTATTCCTGTACCCCAACGAGGGGGAAAGAGAGAGCTCATGCTCAGGCAACGGGAAACATGTATGATTTTGGAATTCAACAGCAAGGCCCCTATGGGACTTAATACCAAAGAGGACCTCCATATTTTCTGTAATGTTTCACATTATATTGGTTACAAATACATGAATTTCTTTCGATAACATGATGAAAATAAGGTAGCTATAAATGATGTCAATAGGCATAGCCTCATGTGCGTAGCATAGTTATATCGACCATACTTTGATCATAGATATATTTTTTTGTATATTAGAAAACAAAAACTATAAAATCTCCATAAAAATGAATTGTTTAGACGTGTTTTTAAGATGTGTTTTTTAGCCATATTTATTGTGTATATTTAGCCATATTTATTGTATATATTTATATATTAATAAGGGATTGCACATAGCACTTTAATTAGGCAGCAGTTTCACTTAGTTATTAACACGCAGCACTTTAACCGCTAGATTTGCATATTGTCTATGAGATTTAGCCAGTTATAAGGACTGATAAAATATTTATTTGGCATCATTGGCAGAAGGTTTTTGTAAAGTTTAGATTATTTTGAGCTATTGTAGTAACCGACGCTGAGATTATATCTCCAAATGAATATAGTTTGGTTATCAAAGTAATATGATTTCCATAGTGGCATCATTAAGAGAGTTCAATTGTGTCTTATGTCGGTTTAAAATGCGGAGATTGTCTGCATTGCAGTATTCAAGCATTTACACCTGTATATATGTGCTTGTTTTAGCGTTTTATATGCTTAACAATTATAAAAACTAGTATCTATTGCCCTTACCTGATATATGAGGTTACAGGCTGGTAATATTTGTAGCATGAAACATTGCAAATATGATACTATGGCCCACAGGGAGAACGAAGTTTGGTTAAAGTCTGTTTTCCATGTTTATGGGGGATCATGTGATACACAAGGGTGGTACTTAAAATTCGTATTGCAACGCATTTTCGCATCTGATCAAGGCTGCTCAGGCAGTCGAAACGCTTTATGATCAGCTCCAAGTGAATAATAAAATATTGATTTTGCCTGCAAGAGGAGTTTGTGCTTTCTTCATTGCCTGGCGGAGGTTGGGGATTGCAGTTCATCCAGTTGAATATATATATATCTATATATATATTCAGAGAAAAAACCATAGGTTTCAGGCACGTTATAGTTAGGAATTAGCATTTAAAAAACCTCAGAAATTCACTGAAAAAACCATAGGTTTCAGGGGTGTTATAGTTAGCTGGACTTTTCACTTGTACAAAACCATTGAAATTCCCCCGTTATAGTTAGTTCAGCTAACTATAACTCGCGCGCTCGCAATGCACTGCTGATGACGTCACATATTACATCACTCATGACATGGTCAGTGACATCACTCATGACATCACTGATGACATCTCAAATGACATCACTGATGACATCACTGATGACATCATCCAGTGAATGTGTGTTTTTCTGAAAATTAAATATGTTTTATATATGTATATCTCAAGGTCGATGGAAGAATAAATGGGTATATAAGTGTCTAAATGGATGATTTGTTTTTGAAAAATTGATTGTATAACTGACTGATTAAGTGTATCATAGTGACTACATGGCTTAGTGAGTAATGTTTAAATATGTAAATATCTGTATCAGTCTCTCACTTTGTGTATAAGTGGCTGCATGGGTTGGTGAGTAGCTACATGGGTGTCTATATAGGTTATTAGTTGGTTTTTTGAGTATCAGTCTGAGTGTCTGCATCGTTCGGTGGGGGGTATTACGTAGTGCATAGGTGCATGAATGAGTGGCTCACTGTTTGTATGTGTTGAAGACAGCATGTGTGCAGGACTGTATGGGTGGATGAGTGTGTGTATGGGTGTGTTAGTGAGTGAATGACTGTCTCAATAGTGTCTTTATGAGTAACTACATATGTTTTAAACTAGTAAATGTGACTATTGGTGTATATAAGTGAGTATATGTGAGAGTGAGAGATTGAAAGAGTTCCTGTATGAATAAGTATGTGTTTCTATAAGTGATTGTTTAAAAGACTAAGTATGTGTAAGTTTCCATAGAAGTAAGTGTGGTGGTGTGTGTATAACTGTATACGCAAGTAAATGTATGTTTGATTCTTTATTAGCATGAGTGACTATGTGTGTGAGTAACTCTATGGATGAGTGGCATTGTGTAACAGAATGTATAGGTGTATGAGTACATATGATGAGTGAGTACATGTATGAGTGACTGTATAGGACTGTTGGTGAATGAGTGGATGTGTATGTGGATCTTAGAATTACTGAAGAGGTTCTTGTAACTGGTATTGGTATGTCCATTGTTTTGAAAATTGTAGTCTCTATTTTTGAATGTGTGTATCAAAGGTTATATTAGGGTGAGAGGAGGTCTGCCACTCTATCACAAGGATGATGTCATCAGTGATCTCATCAGTGATGTCATTTGAGATGTCATCAGTGATGTCATGAGTGATGTCACTGACCATGTCATGAGTGATGTAATATGTGACGTCATCAGCAGTGCATTGCGGGCGCGCGAGTTATAGTTAGCTGAACTAACTATAACGGGGGAATTTCAATGGTTTTGTACAAGTGAAAAGTCCAGCTAACTATAACACCCCTGAAACCTATGGTTTTTTCAGTGAATTTCTGAGGTTTTTTAAATGCTAATTCCTAACTATAACGTGCCTGAAACCTATGTTTTTTTCTGTGAATTTCAAAGGTTTTTTAAATGCTAATTTCTAACTATGCCTACAGAGATAGGACATGTGAAGAAAGAAGAAAAAATGCACAGAAAGAAAAAAAAGAAGTGCAGAAAGAAGCAACAGAAGTCCTCAACGATGAAGAAAAGTGCAGGAAGAAGGATAACGTGCAGAAAGAACAAAAAGAAGAGCAGAAAGAAGCCTTGTTGCAAAATCATCCTGTACCCTCAACTTTTTCAGACCGATACTGGTGGTAACTGAGTCTGACTAACCAGTCCTAGAGCCAGTGCTATGTTAAAAGACACTTAGAATACAGTGAAAACACCTACATACACTAGGGAACATTATGCGTTGGGGTCCCCCTGTGATTAGCATGACCTCCTCTGTAAGCCCCTAGTATATAATAGGGCAGGGGGATTAAAACTACCTCTCAAAACAGGCCACAGGGCGTTTTTGCACACGTTAACTCAGGCCCCGTCCCCTCCCTTCACCACTGTGTAAACACGCCCTGTGTCCGTTTTTAGTTGGGAGATTAAGTTCATTTGAATCCTGAGGGTCCCTAGGGTCCAACTAGCCCACTAGGTACCTCCAGTAAGTGCCACAGAGCTGCGTTGCAGAGAGGTGTAAAAAGTGGCACGACCTGGACCACCTCTCTGCAATGCAGCTCAGTGGCGCTTACTGGAAGCACTTGGTGGGCTAGTTAGCCCCCAGGGGCCCTCAGTATTGAAGGGAAATTATATCCCCAATTTAAAAAGTGCCATAGTGCGTGTTTGCACACGTCACCTCAGGCCCCGTCCCCTCCCTTCACCACTGTGTAAACGCGCCCTGTGGCTGTTCTAAGTTGAGAGATTAAGTCCCCTTGAATCCTAAGGGTCCCTAGGGTCAAACTAGACCACTAGGTACCTCCAGTAAGCACCACAGAGCTGTGTTGCAGAGAGGTGTAAAAAGGGGCTTGGCCTCAGAACACCTGTCTGCAGCGCAGCTCCCTGGCGCATACTGGAGATGCCTGTTTTGCTAGTTGGCCCTCAGGGACCCTCAGTATTGAAGAGGAATTCATTCCCCAACTTACAACTCGCCAGGGGGCGCGTTTGCAGAGTGCTGCAAGGAGGGGGCGTGGCCTCCGGCACGATGCCAGTCTTTTATTTATTTTAATTTTTTAAGAAGGGGGGCTGTGTGGTTCCCCTTCTTATTCTAATTTATTGGCCCTGATGACCCCATCCCCCAGGGCCTGTCTCCTAATTATATTTTTTTGACCCCAATCCCCAGGGCCGGCCACTGTTTTTTATTATTTTAAAAAAATATATATTTATAGACACACCTAGGACATGCTGGACAAACCGTACGTACCTATCACCATGACGATTTGCGTGATATTCATTAAAAGGCGACAATGCATACAATGAATCCACGTGGAATGTATTTACACCACTAGTGAAGCTCTGACATGTCTGATGCCCTACCGTGCCTAATCCCGGTAGACACCCTTGTCGTTTATTTATAGCTATTGACGGGCACATTTAATACACATGCACACCAAGCCATTCAAAGGGGATTCGACAAAGATTCGACCAAAACTATGCAAGAAACCCCCCTCACGGTTAATAAAACACACATCCACTGCCGGATGTGTAATACTTTTTATTTTACTCTCTGGAAAGGGGACGAACATCACTTGAGAGTCACAGCGCGCTCCTGGCAGAGCCCAATGCTGTGTTACACCCACCATTGCCTGCTGAGTGCCACACACCTCTGTGTTGTATTCCACTAGCTAGTGCATATGCTATGACACTCTCTAGCCCATGTGCACTGTAACACCACCCCGTGAATATGTCATGCCACACTTGTTTTCGCACGGGTTATATTGCCCCATCTAACGTGCCTTCCTCGATGCCTATGTTATAACGCACAGTGCTATGCCATACATATTACAATCTGGGATCCATATCTTTGTCACAGTGCATATATAACGTTACACTCCCCAGCACATATTTTATATTACAACTTTAGAGACTAGCTAAGTTACACAACACTGCCCTGTGCATATTACACTCCAAGGCGCATATCGCATAGCACGCGCTAGTGCCTGTGCTATCTCGTGCTCTCCAATGAATCTGTCATTGCGCACAATGTATTGCATATTATATTTCACGCCCGGTTCATCTTATATCACACTTTTTGGTGCATAGTTTATACCATACACTATATCTAGTTTTCATTTACAATCGTGCTCTCAGGACTATGTTCTATATAACACTGTGTTCACCTACCCTTTTCACGGGCATTACATTTTGCGATAGGGGGTGGAGGGTCAGGGGGTGTTTCTGCCAAGTGAGCCCGGAGTCACAGTCACAAACGTCCTATTCTTCCTGAATAAAAGGGAGATTATGCTGCATACTTGTTCATATTTTAAGTAGTTCGCACAGACACACGTTTTAAAAACAATAAAGTTCCTAATACCCGCCTTCTCTGAACAGTTAGCTTGCTGCCCCATCCCCCTCCTCCCTATCCTCTGTTGTGTGAATCCATAGACTAGCCTCCTCCCTCCTGCCATGCATGGTCTGATGTGCTGCCACTGCCCTCAATTTAGTATGATGTACCAGTCCACTCCTCCTGCCCTCAATTGCCCAATTCTATGCCCCATCATTGACCTCCTGCTTAAACTCTGTGCTTAGCTTGCTGCCCCTATTCTCCTTCCCCCTGCCCTCCGATGTCTTTGTGTATACCCCTGCTCCATCCTTTTTGCCCACCATGTTCCATGGACCTGCCACTCCTATCTACTCTGAGTGTTCTGTTGAGCTGCCACTCCCCTCCCACCTGCCTAGCATTGTCAGATGACTGTAACCTGTCCCTGCCACCTCCACCCTGCCTGTCCACATGCCATGCCCCTATCCTCTTCCTCCTGTCCTACATGGTCCATTGTACTGCCACACCCTTCTGCCCTCCCTGGTCTGTTGTGCTGCAACTGCTCCTCCTGCCTGCCCCGTGCGGTCTGTTGTGAGGCCCCTTCCCCTGAACTTTCTTGTCTGTGCACAGGTCCTGACCCTCCCTTCTATCCTCCATCGTCCTTTGTGCATGCCCCTGCACCCTCCTTCTTGCCCATCATAGCCATTGTGCTGCCACTAACCCTCCCACTTGCCATGCATGGTCTTCTGTGCTGCCATGGCCCCTCCCACCTTCCCTGTGTGGTCAGTTAGCTGCCCCTGACCCCCTCCCACCTTCCCTCCATGGTCTGTGTGTATGCCATCACAGTCTCACTGTTGCTCTTCATGGTGTGTCTTGCTTCTAGTGCCCATCCTGCCTGACCACCATGGCTATCTTGCTGCTCCTGCCCTGCCCCCTTGCCCCCAGCCCTCTGTTTACATGTGCAGACACCTACTCCCTCCCTCCTGGCTTGTCTGTTCCATTGTAATGCCCCTGATCCGTCCCTCCTGCCCTTTATGGTCTGTTATGATGCAGCTTTCTCTCCTGTCTGTCCATTATGGTCAGCTAGCTACCATTGCCTCTTGCCCCTCTGTTCTCTGTTGTCCATGTGCATGGTCCTGTCCCCTCCCTCTTGCTTTCTATGGATTGTTGTGCTGCACTCCCGTCCCGCATGCCCTGTGTGGTGTATTGTGCTGCTGCAAACCCTGATGCCTGCCCTGCAGGGTCAGTTTGGTGCACCTCTCCATGTCCCTCCTGTCCTCTGTTATCCAAGTCCATGTCCCTACCCCATTTCCTTCCATGATCCAATGTACCATACTTGCGAACATTTTGAACTTGGTAAGAGGGAGATTTTGAAAAAAAACTGGGGTATTGATTTTCCCCTTTGAGTTACATTGAAAAAGAGGAGATTGTAGACAGGAGACAGATCAAATAAAGCCCATTTGAGCTTAAAAACATTGGACGTTTCCTGGCTGAATCGGGTCTGTTGGCATGTATGGTTGTACTACCATTGCCTCTTCCTTCTGCCCACAATGGTCTATTACATTGCCACAGCCTCTCTTGCAAGTCCTGTATTGTTGGTTTGTTGCCCCTGCCCCCCTTTCCACTGCCCTCCATAGTCTGTTGTGCTGCCACGGCCCTTCCTGCCTGCTCAGTGTGGTTAAATTGTTGCCTTTGCACCCTCCTACCTGCCTTCAATTTTCAGAGTCCTTGCCCCTGGCCTCTGCCTCTCAACAGTATCCTAATGAACAACTAGATTGCTAACATTCTATATTTATTACAAAAGTGTGGAACGCCTGACGTCATCTTGATGTAATCAAAACTGTAATACCTAGAGCATTTCCTTTAGAAATTACATATATGAGAGGGTCTTATTGGCATCAAAATTATGGTTAGTGCTCTAAAAGACTAAAATAAGGACATATTTTCTGAGTTTTCAAATAGCGACAAAGCACTTTTAAATTATTTGTTATCTTTATGTTTTTTTATCCAGTTGACCACTTGATTAAATGTTGCACTTAGGGGAGAGGATGTGGTGTTACTTCCAGAACTGCAGACTTTGCAACTGGGGAACCAGGTTGGAGTTTCTGCTTCAGCTCGACATTCTGTGATTCTGGTCAAATCACTTAGTCTCCCCATGTCTACAACCAAAATGAATTTGATCTTGTGTGATGTAACCAATGCTCATGTAAAGCACTCCAATACCTGACAAGTCTGCACTATATAACACTGCAAAAACACAAAATAATAAGTGTTTTGCACACTTCTGTCATTGGGCTATATTTGGGCTACATCTGGGTGATTTTGGGCTACATTTGGGCTCTTTTGTCTCCGGTGGCCATCTTGGGAGATTTATTTGTTATGAAGTTTCCTAATTTCCTCATGTACTGCAGTCTCCTCAGTAGGAAATGCTTTCAGTTTTTTACTCTGATTCCATCATGAAGGTATTTAGATATGTCACACATTTGCCATAAATTCTGAATGTTAGCACTTAGTTGCTCATTAGATCACTGTAGTAAAACTACTGTTCACCATGGAAGTCTGCTCCTGATATTAAAAGTGCATGTTTCAGTCTGCATGTCAGAATTCTTTAATGAAATAGAAGAGGATTTGAGAAGTCACTCAAAATGTGCCCTCATTTTCTTTCTTCAGCATTAGTCATAATTTCTATGGCAAAATGAACCCCCTCATTGTGTTCCTTTTTAAATTAAATGTTTTAAGTGTTACCAGTTTATTCCAATCAAGATGGCTTCAGGTGTGCCATACTTTTGTCATAATGAAGACAGTAAGCGCTCTAGTTGTTTTTAAGAACACTCTGGGACATTCTGTCATTGGGCTATACTTGGGCTACATCTGGGTGATATTTGGGCTACATTTGGGCTCTTTTGTCTCTGGTGGCCATCTTGGGAGACTTATTTGTTATGAAGTTTCCTGATTTCCTCATTTACTGCAGTCTCCTCAGTAGGAAATACTTTCAGTTTTTTACTTTGATTCCATCAAGAAGGCATTCAGATGTGTCACACATTTGCCATAAATTCAGAATGTTAGCACTCTTTTTGCTCATTAGATCACTGTAGTAAAGCTACTGCTCACCAGGGAAAACTGCTGCTGGTATTGAAAGTGCATGTTTCAGTCTGCATGTCAGAATTTTTTAATGAAATAGAAGAGGATTTGAGAAGTCACTCAAAATGTGCCCTCATTTTTCTTTCTGCAGCACTAATCATACTTTTTATGGAAAAATTAACCCCCTCATTTTGTTTCTTTTTAAATTAAATGTTTTAAGAGTTACCACTTTAATCCAAGCAAGATGGCTTCAGGTGTGCCATACGTTTATCATAAGTAGGACTGTTAGCGCTCTAGTTGTTCTTTGGAACACTCTGGGAAGCTGCAGTAGAACACAAAGGAATCAACTGACAGTCTCTGCCCTTGTTGGATATACATGTTTTACTGAGAATGTCAGACTTCATTCTCACATGACTGAGAAAGATAATGTGAATTTACAGAAAATAAGCTCTCAGTTTAGCTTATAGATCACCTTCCAAACCTCTGTGGGAAAAGCATGAGAAAATATTTTTCTCTCAATCATGATATCCCAGCAGAAGGCTTTTTCACATGGTGAAATCACCTTAGAACATACCACAATTCCTAAAATGAGTATGGTACCATCAACAAATGATTTATAATGTAACTAAAGTCTTAAAACCTTCTATTAACTGCAATGCTTTTTAATGAGGTGCTATCATGTATATTGGTCCCAAGATGGCTGCCAACACTTCTTGGATAAAGTGCTGACAGCCAATCAGATCTCAGGATGAGATGTGTGGTTAGGCTCCGCCCACATATATATATGATTTTACTTTTGATTTTCTCAGGAACTACTGAACAGATTGACACCAGACCTGCAAAAGGCACTTCCCTGAGCTGGGGCCTACCTCTCTGCCAAATTTCAAGTAATTCTGTTCAGCCGTTCCGGCTGTACCTTGGACTAAAGGTCCCTATGGAAAATTGCATGGGCAAACGCGTTTTGGGACCCCCCTTTTTTCTCGGACCCCGCTTGACGAATCCCCCTGAGACTTTTAGGGTAAGAGCGGAGCGCCCCACCTATTTTGAAAATTTCGCGAGGATTCGTCGACCGGCGCCAAAGTTATTCCAAATAGAATGTTGCGGATTTCCTATGGAAACACGGTCCTAACTATAACTATCTACTGGCGACCGCCAGTAGATAATATATATATATATATATATATATATATATATATATATATATAGGTGTATATATGTATATATATATAATCTACTGGCAGTCGTAGTTATAGTTAGGACCTTGTTTCTATTCAAAAAGCGTTTTTTCTTTTGCCAATATCTTTGGCGCCATTTAAAGAAACTTCACGAAATTCTCCAAACTAATGACCAGCTTAGGTTAGCTCCTGCCTTGAAAGTTTGGGAGTGATTGGTCAAGCGGGGCTGAGAATAAAGGGGGGTCCCAAAATGCGTTTTTCTCATGTTAATTTCCATAGGACACTTTAGACAAAGTTACAGCCCGAACTGCAGAACGGAATTATACCAAATTTGGCAAAAAGGTAAGTCTTGGTTCAGAAAGCGACCTTTTTTAAATGGTGTAACTCCATTCAGAAGTTCCTGCGAAATTCTAAAAAATAAAAATATCGATATCTAAGCACCGAGGAGGATTTGCGAACCCACCTGAGCATGAGCTTTATTTTGATTGGCTGCCAACACTCCAAACCAGAATGGGTTGGCAGCCATCTTGTAACTTGGTAAAACCTTGTCACAAGACAGTAAAAAAAAGATTAAAAAACAAGAAAAGGGGGAAGGGTAGAAACCCCCTGGCCAGCTAGGCCTACTCAGGGGACCCACAAGGACCCCCAGGGCTAAAAAAAGCATTTAAAAAAAAACAAATCGGCAGAATTCGCGCTGGGTGCACGAACCCGGCAGAAAAAAAAAAAAAAAACGAAGCGTGGACTCCCGCGCTTCGTTTTCTATAAGCCCCTGGGTGGGCCAGGTCCCGGGGGCAATGTGCAATAAAGTAGCGGGGGCCCGCAGCCCTGGGGTCTGCCACCTCCCCAGGGCATCATCCATTATGTGTAGGGGGGACTCAACCCCGGGGACAGCCACCTCCCCTGGGCTTAAAAAACAAATGCGTGGGGGGCTCCTGCCCCCCCACGCTGCCCCGGAGACCACTACCTCCACGGGCCATTGATCTTTATGGGTGGGGGGCCTTGTGGGCTCCCCAAGCCCTGGGGGCCGCCATTGCCCGGGGCTTAAATTAAAATTATGAAGTGTGGGGGGTTCCTGCCCCTCCCCACACTGCCCCAGGGACCACCATCTCCCTGGGGCATTGATCATGAAGTGCGGGGGGCCACGTGGCCCCCCGCAGCTCCCAGGGGCTTTAATTATGAAAAGTAAGTGTGGGTGGCTCCTGTCCCCCACACTGCCCTGGGGAGCATCAACTTCCCGGGGCACTAATTATTTAAATACAGGGGGCCGTTGCAGAACCCCGGTCACCGGGGACCACCACCTCCCCAGGGCAGTACACAGATAGGAGGGGGGCCTTGAGCCCTCGATGGCCCTGAAGACTGCCATCCCCAAGGGCCGGCTCCTGCAATGTCCCAGGGTGCCCACCCCCGGTACATTGTCGTTTGCTATGGCAGGGCGGTAGCATAGCTCCTGCCCTGCCATAGCAAACACTGCTTTGCTTCTTGGAAGCCAGAGCAGGAAACCTGCTCTTGCTTCCAAGAAGCAAAGCAGAATTGCATTTGGGCAAGGGGAGCTTCCTGTTAGCAGGAGGCGTGTTTGCAGATTGGTGTAAAAAGGGTGTGTGACCTCGGACCACTCTCAGCCATCCAGCTGTGTGGGACTTACTGGAGGTACCTGGTGGGCTAGCTGGCCCCCAGGGACCCTCAGGAATGAAGGGGACTGAATCCCCCAACTTAGAACGCGCCAGGAGCCACGTTTGCAGAGAAGTGGACAAAGGGGTCGTGGCCTGTGTCCACCTATCAGCAATCCCATTATCTGGGGCATACTGGACGTATCAGATAGGCTAGTTGGCCCCTAAGGACCACCAGCAGTGAAGGGGACTTTAATCCATATCCAAGAGCGTGACAGGGAGTGTGTTTGCAGAGTGGTGGGGAAAGGGGGCATGGCCTGCTATGAGAACTTAGCAATCCTGCTGTGTGGGATTTACCAGAGGTAATAGGAGGGGTAGTTGACCCCCAAGGTTGTCCTTGGGGGCCAACTGCCTCTCCTATTACCTCCACTATGTCCCACACAGTGGGATTGCAAGGAGGTCCTCTGAGGCCATGCCCCCTTTTGTCCACCACTCTGCAAACGCGCCTCATGGCACAGTTCTGGTCGGGGATGAAGTCCATTTTACTCCTGAGGGACTTTGGGGGCCAAGAAGCCCTCCTGGTCTCTCCTGTAAGTTCTATGCAGCAGAATTCCTGAGCGCTGGTTGGAGGCCCAGCCCCATTTCTGCAGCATTCTGCAAACGCGACTACCAGTTAAAGAAGCATTTGTAATGTAATAGGTGTCGCATTTGCAAGAGATAGAGCTATTGGCGTTGTAAATGTAAAAGTTTTTTACTAATGTTTTGGGGATTGGAGTGGATGTACGTTGTGTGTAGTGGAATTATGTGGTATGTTGTACGGTGAAATTATTTGGATAGAAAGAATGTGGTATTTGGTGTATAGGAATTATGTGGAGTGGGATTATGTGTTTTGGAGAGGAAGTATGTGGTATTGTAGTCTATGTTGTGGAGTGGTAACCTCAGGTTTATTCTTCCACATTTCCATAGAAGCTAAACTATAAACTCAATGAGGCACAACAAAAGAAGGAACCTCTGGGGAGCACTTCTGGACCTAGTCGGAGGTATGAGCCGGGCCACTGGAATTATGTGACTGTTCAGCTGCACCAATTTTCACATAATTAAACATTTTCCGCATTTGCAAAATATTCCATCATCTGCTACCTAATCTGCAGATTTGAGCAAAAAAACCTTGTTTCTAGCTCAAACGGCTCAAATGTTCCCAAAATGGAGCATCACTTGTTACAGCGTGGTGGAAGGCCCTTTGCAAAGCTGGAATGGTCACATGTTACTTATTGCTAAATGTGGGTGTCAAATTGGTACTAATGAGAGAACCTCTATTCTTTCTTTGCCTCTCTTGCCTCTTTCTGCATTTCTCTTGCTTCTTTCTGCACCTTTCTTCCTCTTTCTGTACCTCACTGTCTTCTTCCTGCACTTCACTTGCCTGTTTCTGCACTCCACTTGCCCCTTTCTGAACCTCACTTGCCTCTTTCAGCACCTGTTGCTTTTTTCTGCAGATTTCTTGCCTCTTTCTGCGCCGCTCTTGCCTCTTTCTGCACCTCTCTTTCCTCGTTCTGCAACTCACTTGCCTCTTTCTGCACTTCTCTCACTTCTTTCTACACCTCTCTTGCCTCTTTCTGCTCCTCTCTTGCCTCTTTATGCATTTCTCTTGCCTGTGTCTGCACTTCCCTTGCCTCTTTCTATACCTCTCTTGCCTCTTTCTGCACCTTACTTGCCTTTTTCTGCACCTCAATCCCTTCCTTCTGCACCTCTCTTGCCTCTTTCTGCACTTCTCAAGCATCTTTCTATACCACTCTTCCCTCTTTATGCAGCTCAAGTGCCTCTTTCTGCACTTCTATTGCCTCTTTCTACACTTATCTTGCCTCTTTCTATACCTCTCTTGCCTCTTTCTGCACCTCACTTGCCATTTTCTGCTCTTCTCTTGTCTTGCCTCTTTCTGAACCTCACTCTCTTCTTTATGCATCTCTCTTGCCTCTTTCTGCACCTCTGTTGGCTCTTTCTGCAACTCTGTTGCTTCTGTATGCACATCTCTTGCCTCTTTCTGCGCCCTTCTTGCAAATTTCTTTATCTCTCTTTCCTCTTTCTGCACCTTTCCTTTCTGTTTATGCACCTCTCTTGCATCCTTCTGCACCTCTGTTGCCTCTTTGTGTACCTATCCTACCTCTTTTTGCACCCTCTTGCCTCTTTCTGCACCTGTTAGTTCTTTCAGCACTGCTCTTGCTTCTTTCTGCACCTCTTTTGAAACTTGCTGTTTCCCTCTTGCCTTTTCTGCATCCCTGTTCCATCTTTCTGCACCTCTCTTGCCTCTTTCTGCACTTCTCTTGCCTCTTTCTGCACTTCTCTTGCCTCTTTATGCACCTCTCTTGCCTCTTTCAGCACCTCTTTTCCTTCTTCCTACACTTCTCTTCCTTCTTTCTGCACCCCTACTACCTCTTTCTGTACCCCTCTTGCCTCTTTGTGCCCCTCTCCAACCTCTTTCTGCACCCCTCTTGCCTCTTTCTGCACCTCAGTTGGTTGTTTCTGCACTGCTATTGCTTCTTTCTGTACCTCTTTTGAAAATGTATGTATCCCTCTTGCCTCTTTCTGTATCCCTGTTCCCTCTTTCTGCACCTTTCCTGCCTGTTTCTGCACCTCTCTTGCTTCTTTCTGTACCTCTCTTGCTTCTTTCTGCACTTCTCCTGCTCTTTCTGCACCTTTCGCGCCTCTTTCAGCATCTCTGTTGCTTCTTTCTACACTTCTCTTCCTTCTTTCTGCACACTTCCTGCCTCTTTCTGTACCCCTCTTGCCTCTTTGTGCACCTCTCCTATCTTCTTCTGCATCTCTCTTGCCTCTTTTCGTACCTTTCATGGTTCTTTCTGTACTGCTCTTGCTTCTTTCTGCACCTCACTTGCCTCTTTCTGCACTTATCTAGCTTCTTTTTACACCTCTATTGCTTCTTTCAGCAATTCTCTTGCCGCTTTCTGCACTTCTCTTGCCTCTTTGTGCACCTCTCCTACCTCTTTCTTCACCCCTCTTGCCTCTTTTTGCACCTCTGTTGGTTTTTTCTGCACTGCTCCCGCTTCTTTCTGCACCTCACTTGCCTCTTTCTGCACTTCTCTTGCTTATTTCTACACCACCTCTGTTGCTTCTTTCAGCAATTCTCTTGTCTCTTTCTGCTCTTCCCTTGTTTGTTTCTGCACCTCTCTTGCATCTTTCTGTACCTCTGTTGCCTCTTTCTGCACCTCCATTTCTTTCTACACCCCTCTTGCCTCTTTCTGCACCCCACTCCCCTCTTTCTGCACCTCTCTTGCTTCTTTCTGCACCCCTGTTCCCTTTTTACTCACCTTCCCTGCCTGTTTCTGCACCTCTGTTGCTTATTTCTGCACTTCTCTTGCCTCTTTCTGCACCCCTCTTGCCTCTTTCTGCACATCTGTTGCTTTTTTCTGCACTTCTCTTGCCTCTTTCTGCATCTACCTTGCCTCTTTTAGCACCTCTGTTGCTTCTTTCTGTACTTCTCTTGCATCCTTCTGTACCCCTCTTGCCTCTTTCTGTACCCCTCTTGCCTCTTTCTGCACCTCTACTTCCTCTTTATGCACCTCTGACCTTTTTCTGCAGTTCTCTTGCCTCTTTCTGCATCTCTTGCCTTTTTCTGAACCCCTGTTGGTTCTTTCTGCACTGCTCTTGCCTCTTTCTGCACCTCCCTTGCTTCTTTCTGCACTTCCCTTGCCTCTTTCTGCACCCCTCTTGCTTCTTTCAGCACCTCTGTTGCTTCTTTGTATACTTCTCTTGCTTCCTTCTGCACCCCTCTTACATCTTTCTGTACTCCTCTTGCCTCTTTGTGCACCTCTCCTTCCTCTTTCTGCACCTCTTAACTTTTTCTGCAGTTCTCTTGCCTCTTTCCGTACCTCTTTAGCTTCTTTCTACACTTCTCTTGCCTTTTTCTGTATCACTCTTGCCTTTTTCTGCACCTCTGTTGGTTCTTTCTGCACTGCTCTTGCTTTTTTCTGTACCTCTTTTGCAAATGTATGTATCCCTCTTGCCTCTTTCTGCACCCCACTTGCTTCTTTCAGCACCTCTGTTACTTCTTTCTATACTTGTCTTGCTTCTTTCTCCACCCCTCCTGCCACTTTTGGTACCTCTCTTGCCTCTTCATGCACCTCTCCTACCCCTTTCTACACCCCTCTTTCCTCCTTTTGCACCTCTGTTGGTTCTTTCTACACTGCTTTTGCTTCTTTCTGCACCTCACTTGCCTCTTTCTATACTGCTCTTGCTTTTTTCTACACCTCTGTTGCTTCATTAAGCTATTTCCCTTGCCTCTTTCTACTCTTCTCTTGTTTGTTTCTGCACCTCTCTTGTATTTTTCTGCACCTCTCCCCCCTCTTTCTGCACCTCTCCCCCCTCTTTCTGCACCTCTCTTCCCTCTTTCTGCACCTTTCCTGCCTTTTTCTGCACCTCTGCTGATTCCTTCTACACTTCTCTTGCCTCTTTCTGCACCTCTGTTGCTTCTTTCTGTACTTCTCTTGCCTCTTTCTGCACATTTCCTGCCTGTTTCTGCACCTCTGTTGCTTCTTTCACCAATTCCCTTGCCTCTTTCTACTCTTTCCTTGTTTGTTTCTGCACCTCTCTTGCGTCTTTCTGCACTTCTCTTTCCTCTTTCTGCACTCCTCTTGCCTCTTTCCGCGCCTCTGTTGCTTCCTTCTGTACTTCTCTTGCCTCTTTCTGAACCTTTCCTGCCTGTTTCTGCACCTCTATTGCTTCTTTCTGCTCTTCTCTTGCCTCTTTTTACAGGCCTCTTGCCTCTTTCAGCACCTCTGTGGCTTCTTTCTGCACTTCTCTTGCTTCTTTCTGTACCCTTTTGTGTCTTTGTTCACCTCTCCTGCCTCTTTCTGCACCTTTCTTGCCATTTTCTGCAGTTCTCTTGCCTCTTTCTACACCTCTTTGCTTCTTTCTGCACTTTTCCTGCCTCTTTCTGCACTGCTGTTGTTTCTCTCTGCACTTCTCTTGCTTCTTTCTGCTCCTCTGACTGAGAGGTAGTTTAACCCTCCTGTCCTATTATGTACTAGGGCTTTACAGGGGACGCCATGCCAATTGCAGGGGAACCCCAACCCATAGTGTACCCTAGTGTATGTAGGTGTTTTCACTATATTCTAAGTGTCTTTTTGCATGGAACTGGCTCAGGGCCTGGTTAGTCAGAGTCAGTTACCTCCAGTACCAGTCAGTAAAATGTTGGGGGAACAAGATGACTTTGCAAAAAGGCCTCTTTCTGCACCTCTGTTGGATCTTTCTGCATATCTCTTGCTTCTTTCTGCACCTTTCTTCGTCTTTCTGGACTTCTATTGCCTCTTTCTGCTTTTCTCTTGGTTCTTTCTGCACCTTTCTTCCTCTTTCTGCACATGTCCTACCTATATAGGCACAGTTAGAAATTAGAGACATTCACTAAAACTAAAAAAAAATAGGTTTCAGCGACGTTATAGTTAGAAATTAGCATTTAAGAACCTTTTAAATTCACTGAAAAAAACTTTGTTTCAGTTTCAGTAGGGAAAGCGTTAGACTTCAGAGGAGGAAGATGTACTGTTCTCACTCCAGCTTATAAAACAGTAAGAAAAAGGGTTGGGATTCAGAGGGTTTAAGTTTACTATTCCAAATGCAGTCTGTACAGCAGTAGGGAAAGCCTTGGACGTTGGACTTCAGATGGGTAGGTCGAACAGTAGGGAAAGCGTTGGACTTTAGACGGGTAAGATTTACTATTTCCACTCCAGTCTGTGCTACAGTCAGGAAAGTGTTGCACTTCCGGAGGGTTACATTGACTATTCTCACTCCAGCCCAGTCTGTGCAACAGCTGAGAAAGTGCAAGACTTCAGAGAGGTTAAATTTACTACTCCCACTCCAGTCTATGCAACAGTTGGAAAAGCATTGGACTTTGGAGAGGTAACATTTACTATTCCTATGCCAGTCTGTGCAACAGTAGGCAAAGCATTGGCATTCGGAGGAGTAAGATTACTAGTCCCACTCCAGTCTGTGCAATAGTAGAGAAAGTGTTCACCTTTGGAGCAGGGAAAATTTACTATTCCTACTCCAGTCTATGCAACATTAGGGAGAGTGTTGGACATCAGAGGGGTAAGACTTACTATTCCCACTCCAGCCTGTACAACAGTAGGATAATTGTTAGACTTTGGAGGGGTAAGATTTACTGTTCCCACTCCAGTCTGTGCTACAGTAGGAAAAGTGTTGAAATTTGGAGGGGTAATATTTACTATTCTCACTCCAGTCTGTGCTACAACACGGAAAGTGTTGGACTTCGGAAGAGTTAAATTTACTATTCCCACTCCAACCTGTACAACAGTAGGTAAAGTACTTCACTTCAAACACACTACATATTTAATTATTGCTTCATACCTTCCCATGCTATACCCCAAAAACCCTAGCAGCCCACTCCTAAAATATAAGTAAAACAAATAAGTATAACACAATTTACATAATTAATATTCAATTAAATCAATAATTAACATTTAATTAAATTATTGCTTAATAAATTCCCACCCTATGTCCCTACATACCCAGCAGCCTACACCTAAAATACAAATAAAATGTATAATTATTCTACAGTATAGATAATTATTAATCAAATAAAATTTTAATAAAAAATCATTAACTAATTATATTTAATTATTGCTAAATTAACTTTTCACCCTATACACCTACAAACCCAGCTAACCACACCCAAAATAAAACTAAAATAATGTGCGAAATTAATGTCAATCACATGCTTACTTAAAAATGAATTATTACTTAATCAAAACTTCCCACCCTGTCCTCCTACAAACCCAACAACTCGCTTTTACACCATAGATTACTGTTAGCAATTAAATGTTCAAATCTACATCACTTAAAATTACAAATGTTTAAAATAATTAATAACAATTATACAAACAATGATGACACATAAAATGAATATACTGAGTAAAAAACATTTAAAAAAATCATAGAACAATACTTTTAACAACTAGATCATTGAAAATGATATTAAAAACAACAATATTCTTAACAACAATATTACTTACCTGAAAAAATAATATTCTGCGTCACAATATTTTTGTATCGAGATATTTTTCCTCCCAATATTTCTGTCTCCCGATATTAAAAATTCTATATATTTTCCAGCTACCGTATCAGAGTTCTGAAGGTTTTGGCTTGCACTTTTCCAGAAAAAAATTTGAAGCTGTTTAGAAGGGTATTGATGTCTGACCTGGAGTTGGCAGGATGAAAGATAAGTTGAAGCTTTAGATTTGTGATTGTGGAGTCTGAAGGATCTGAAGGGATGGTGTTCTCTATTGGGTTGATTTCGGTTTGTCAATTGGACACTGAGCAAAAATAGAGGGATGACAAGGTGGTGATTCTAGTTCAAAGATATGCAGAGGTTTGCATTGGATTGCTGGTGATGTTGACAAGATGAAGTGAAGTTTGTGGCTTTTAAATTGTTTTAGTTTGTTGATGTGCTCGACCACGTTTAGTGCATCATTGAGGATCTATCTATTTTCTCTTCAACCCTCTCGCTCTACCTTTCTCTCTGCCTCAGCACTCTCTTAGGGGCATATTATCAAAAACGAGCGATAAATATTGCTTAACGCGTCTAACGCATTTCTCATTATCGCCGTATATCGCCGGATCACATCGCCATGTTAGCGGCGTATTTGCAATGATTTGCTAACAGGCGATGTGAAATCCGGCGATATACGGCGATTGTCATCAACATCGCATGGAAACCAGCGATGTGTGAACAACGCTTAGGAAAATGTTGTTAATAGGGAAAAGTGGATGTAACCTTACAATCCACCTCCCATTATGTACATGGCGGAGTTGAGAATTTAGCAGACGTTAGTATTAGGCGATATCCGCGCTTAGCGCGGAATTTTTACATCACTAAGCTTTTTCAAGTCCAGCTTGTAAATACAACGATGTGTGATCAGCGATCATTTTCCTGTTGTTTCCTGAAGGTACGCCTACTTTGCATCTCATTAGCGATGCAAAGCGAGGTGTTACTACAAAGGCAACAAACATGCGCTAATACATGTTTGCGCTGCCTTGTTAATAGGGCGATGGCATTATCTCCGCTTTAGCGGCGAATAGTGCCGCTAAAGCGGAGATAAAGCCCTTGATAATATGCCCCTTAATCTTTTAGGACTACAGTTCTTAATTTACCTCTCTAGTTTACTGCTCTTTCTCTACCTTGCATCTCTCTATACTTTTCTGAACACACTCATCTCTCTACCTGTCTGCTTCTACCCTCTCTACTTTTAGCTCTCCTAATTCACCTGTCTTTCTGCTGTACCTGTTTGCACCTTACCCTTTTTGTACTTCACTTTCTCCCTCCGTCTCTATTTATTTTCTTCTCTCTATTTCTCTCTCTTGCCTCTCTGCCTCCCTGCAAAACATCACTTATCTCTCTACTTACCTTTCCTACCTACCTCTTTTTGCTTTCAACCTCTTTGTATTTTTCTTTCTGGCTACCTCACTTTTCTCTCTTTACTGTACATTTCTCACTGTGCTGCATATCTCTCTACCTCATCTCTTTCTCTGACTCCCTTCTCCATATTGTTCACCTCTCTCACTGTGCCATTCTCATTACCTCTCTGTCTTTCTCCTGCCTCATGCCCTATTCCACTTCATTGTTTATCAGAGCCAGAGGTCATTACCTAACCAAAGTACACAGATTGAAGGAGGAAAGAAGAAATAAAACAAGGGACAGGAATAAATCGGAAAATTATCAGATTCCATCTAATAAATGATGAAAATGCTCAGAGCAGTGCTTTGACTTGCTGTGTTGCAGCAAGAAGGCCAGTTGTGAAGCCAGATGTATTTGTCGGTGTTCATCAATTGAAGCTACAAGTTAAATTGCTGTGTGCAGAATATATTTTATTTTGAAACCTCCTTGTCCACTAAACATCCCCTAAATCAACCTTACCATGTCTTTTACCAAATAATGCAATGTTATTTGGCGCTATGCAGATTTTAATTAGCAGGAAATAGTTACTAATTTGAAAGTTTTTATACAAAGGCGACCGAAAAATAGGTCTTTCTCAGAGCTCCAAAAATCAAATTTTGGACCCACTCTAAGGCTAAGACACTGCTACATCTGTGAGATGTGGAAGTCTTAGGGGTCCCTCACACATTTTGCAGGAGAGACATGATTAGGCAGATCAAGAGGGGTTTAGAGTCAGTGACCATTGCTGGAAAGGTAGCAGGTATGACATTTTATGGTAAATTCTCCTGGGTTTATGGTCCTCGCGGGGATGAGCTGGGTAATAGGACTCTGGAAGTATGGACTAGACAGAAGGGGAAAAGTGGGGAATTGAGGAAACCACTTACAATAGAGATATTAAGCCACTGCCCACACTATTCTCGTCATTGCAGATTTAAGCTCACATGCAACTCTGCCAGTGCATCTGTGTCCAAACGTTTGGCACCTCTTGTTATCCAGGATTCAGACCTACCAATAACTTTGCCAAAGGATCTCAGTCCGGATTTCCAACGTGCACAGGTATTACAGGACTGAATCCACAAGGTCACCTCATGATTAACTTGCACACTCTCTACTTCTCAAGCACAATGACTTTCATACCAATTTTCTGTTTTCTCCAGGATTAGCAAGCTCAAGCTCCCACCCTCTTGTTGTGAACCAGAGACCCATGCACATTAGACCTTGTCCTCAGCAAGCCTTGCTAATCCAATACTTGGACCTGTGCACAGCTATGGAAAGGTACTTCAGTCCTGACCTGATGCTAGACTAGCAATTCTATGATTGGGATCCACATACCGCTCTGCCAAGAGGCCTCTGTCCTGGCCTGCACATAGTCTTATTTCAATGCTATGGCTCACACACAGCTCTGCCAAGGCACTTCAGTCCTGGTGTGCAGCTAGCTTTCTTATTTCAGTACTAGGACCTGCCCACAGCTTTACCAATGTTCCTTCGTCCTGACCTGGAGCTAGCCTTCTTATTTTGACACTGAGACCTATAGACAGCTCTGCTGAGGCAGCTTTGTACTAACATGCTTCATACCTTGTTATTCCAGTACTGGGACACACACAACCCTTGCAAATGTGCATTAGTACTGACATACAGCACGCCTTATCATTCCAGAACTGTGTACCACGTAACCCCCTTCCAATGGACAATAGTGTTGCTCCACAGCAAACTTTGTGAGTCCAGTATTATGACCCATTCACTGCTCCTTCAAAACCCCTTTTCCCTGACCTGCTAAGGACTTGTTATTCTAGTACCCTGACTCCCATTCACTATTTTCGCAACACATCTTAGACCTAATGTAGCACAGTTTATTATTCATTCTGTCAAGGCATCTCAGTTCTATCCCACAGCAAGCATTGTTATTCCAGTACTGGGACCCACATATAGCTCTGCCATTACACAAGTTCTGATCTGTATAGGGTCCTATTTTTCTACTAGAGCAATCCACCCACAGCTCTGTCAATGCACAATATTACTGAACTGAAGCATACCTTATTATTCCAATAGTGAGGCCCACATACATCCCTCCCAAAATACCTACTCCTGACCTGCAACATACCCTGTTATTTCTTTACTGGGAACCGCATATAGGTCTGCCGACACAACTTAGGCCTGACCTATAGTAATCCTTGTTATTCAAGTGCTCGAGTGTACACCCTCCTCCTTTTTAATTTCAGTACTGAGACCAATACTCAGCTCTGCTAATTCACCTCTGTCCCCATTTGCAGAATTCCTTGGTATTCCAGTAACGGGATCCACACACATATTTGGAAACAAATCTTAGCTCTGACCTGCAGTAAGTCTTGTTATTCCAGTTCCACATTAGTCCTGACCTCTGGCATGCTCTTTTATCTTTGTACAGGGACCCACACCGGTCTGCCATAGCCAGCTCTTCGTCGCAGAAAGAAATTTGCCGCCCTCAACGCTTTAAAGGATTACTAACAGAATATCGGAGCCAAAAATATTGTGTGAACAGAATATTGTGTCAAAAATATCCAAGACCAAAATATTGAGAAGGTAAGTGCAAATAGGTAAGTATAGATTTACTATTCTGAACTCCACATCTACGTACCTTGAAGATATATAAATTGTCAAGGTACATATACGTGGAGTTATACATAGTAAAACTTTGCTGACCTATAGAAACTTACCTTAACGATATTTTTTTCCTCAATAATTTTGACACAATATTTTATCCACACGATTCTCTCTGATATTTTGTATAAATACAGCTGTAAAATGGGCCACTCTTCACAGGCCAGTCCCTGTCTGGATACATCACAGCGGTGACTTGCCTCTGATTTCAAACATCTCGTACCTCCCCCAACCCATATGAATCGCCCACAGCTTAAGTCCGTCCGAGAGAGTGCGCTGTGTGTGGCGGCAAAGGGTGAAAGGTAGATAAGAGGGCACAGAAGGGGGCTGATAGGGTGTTAAATACAGCCATTGCGACACGTTAAAAATGATGGGGCAGATTTACAAGAAAGTGACGCATCTGTAGAGAAGCGTCACTTTCCATGCGCCAACATGCCAAATCCTTGCGTCACCATGGATGCACCATATTTACAATACGGCGCACCATGACGCAAGGATTGACAGATGCGTCAGAAATTCTGACGCATCTGTTGACGGGAAAGTCACGCATTGCTGGAGTCGTGTCGCAAGCACGACGCAACTCCAGCAATGCTCAGGGCCGCCCTATGCCTAACATGCCGCGTCAATTCTTACGCCTGCTTCAAGCAGGTGCAGGGTTTTGACGCAACATGGATGTAAAAGTGACTCAGTGAAATCTCGTAGATTTGACTGCGTCACTTTTACGGGGCTTCCTGCGATGGAACACCCACCCTGCATACATTAAACCTGACACAGGTTTAGTGTGGGGCAGGGCTTCACAACGTGACGCATTTCCCTAGATACGTCACGTTGTAAATGGGCTGCAACGTTTACGCTGCCGCTGCGTCACAATAGTGACGCAACGACGGTGCAAAAGTGACGCAAGGGGCTTGTAAATCTGCCCCGATTAGAGCAGCTTTATACTAAATCGTTGGCGTCAAGGTAGAGGGACGGGTTTGTGCGCAGGGCCTTAATGGAGAGAAAGAGCTCCACAAGCACTTCTGGAGATTGGCGCCCTGGGCCTGGGCACAGCTCGCCCATGCCACAAGTCGTTCTTGATCCTTACCAACACACCTTAGCCCTGACCTGTAGCAAGCTGTTCTAGTATTGTCACCCAAAATAACTTTGTCAACCTAAATTATCCCTCAGGGGCTCTGCTCTTTCAGTAAATATTTACACTGATGTCACCAAAGTTCTGTCCAAGCACCGAAATGTTTCAGCCCCCTGCTGCTATGACAACACTGGGAGTCACCACTGGGTGTATGCACCCAGGAGCGTAGCAAGAATACCACGGGGCTTAATGCAAGAAAGGAACAGGCCCCTATGACTGTTGTTAGGGTATTAGAAAACAGTACTATCGAGGTTCAATGGGCCCCTGGGGGCTCGGGGCCCTGCTGCACCAATGGCAGCCATGCCCCTGAATGCCCCCAGTCTGCAGTTGCAGCACCATTTCTGTTCTGGTATTTTGAGCCACACACTTCTGAAAAAGCACCTCCGTTCTGAGCCCCTGGGATGTCTCTCGCTTCCAAATTCTTTACCCTGAGAACCCTTTGTGTTTCTCCTAATTATTTGTGACCTCCCTCTCTCCGTGCTAATAGCTGGCTGTGAATATATTGTATTTTAGACCATTAAAGATTACATCTATATTATTCAATTCACAGCTATGTTAATTGCATTTTGAACAACCTTTCCACTATTTCATTTATATTTCTATTCCTCGCACAGAAGAAGGTTGCTTTGTACAATTCATTTTCTCATAAGTTATACATGCACAGCAGACGACTTCAATAAAAATGCCCCTAGGAGCAGATAAAATGCTCTATTAATATGAGCTTTAATGCATAATTTTCCATTAAACAATCAGTTTTTTCACCCGAAATGTTCATTTTCAGTAAGGTTGAAACACCATGCACGAGTAAAGTGAGACCCGTGGCCTTCAACAGAGACACAGCCGCTGCTCCCAGCCGAGCCCGCCAGAAACCCTGCAACAGAAGGAAGTACTAGAGACTGACACATGAACGCCTCCCGCAGTGGGGCGTTATCTTACACACTGGCACAACCAAGCCCCATGGGGGGGAGGGGGGTGGGCATTATTTGTAGTTCTGGGTGAAATTCGTTTTCTTTGCGGGAAGTATGCGAAATGCTGAAAAATGATGCCTTAGTAGGCAAAACACCGGCCAGGTACCATCACCATGGGACAAATGTACAGGATAACATCTTTATCAAGTGGAAGATATTGGATTTGGCTCATGACTGACTGTTGTGTGTGTCAACGTCACCACACAGAAGCTCCTTGGCGTCATCCACATTTTACTAATGATCTTTGTCATCCAACTGTATATTTTCTTCTTTTTATGCTGATATTGCAGGTCATAAGGGTGCAGCAGTACTTTTGACCTTACATTTAAATTCAAAAACAACAATAATAAAAAAGAAAAAGAAAATTTATAAGCATAAGAACACAATTCAAACAAAACAAAACAGGTAAGGCGCCGAAGAACAAAAAGGGGGAAATAATACATGTTCATGCAAATCTAAAGAGACAATGACAGGGCGTAGGAACTAAAGCTACTGAGAAGGCTATGATAGAGAAGCAGGCCAGAGGAGCCTTCTAAAAGGCCGGGAGGTGAAGCTCAGTTGAAAACTTGAAACCATCTCCAGCCAGGATCCTAGGAAACAGTACGGTGGATCAGCCTTTAACACCTGGACAAAGGGATGTCCAGGGACTTGCTCAAAATAATTCTAGCCCCCCCCCCCCAAGACAAACTATTAACATTGTATAAATAATTTGTGACAGGCAAAAGCTGTGTAGGCAATTCAGAGCAGCATCAGCTGCAGGGTAAGGCCATGAAGAAGGAACTTAGTACGGACAGATCTCATGCCCTTGTACTCACTGTCACACAAGCTGCAGAATAGGCGATGGCAATAAACCATTTCAAAGTAACTGTAAAAGGTCAACCCTGCCATCCAGTTACCAAACAGGAACAGAATGACTGAGACCTATGCTTCTTAAGGAATATACCCCTCAACTGACAGACAGTGCCAAATCTCTCATGATACACAGTGCCCTCAGCTTCAAAATACACAAGGGTAAGAACTTTCACATAGCTTGGCACTAACTCTCTATTCTCAGACTTAAGCCATACTTTCCCATATATAAGCCAGTGACTGAATCCATCTGAACCAAGTCAAAGCCCCGTGTACCAGCACCATAGATGTCCACCTAGTTCGTTTTTTTTAAAACTTTATTTTCCAGTTTACATTGTTTCAGAAGATACATACATGTGCAAATTTGTTCACTAGTGATTACAATGTCGTCACATAAGAAAACATATACAATTCAGAATTTCAATAGGTACTATGTCTCACAAGGCTGGTAAGATGAATACAGTAATGCAATAACGTCGTCACTCCGAAGGCCATCCCCTGCCCCCAACCATCATTGTTCCCCCAAACCGTAAGTATCCCAACATAGTAAACAGCAAGGACCAGACATTCAGGACATTCCATTTCTTTCGAGTGGTACCTGTTACTAAGTTAGTCTAACATATTGAAATTTGTTACCCCACTTACCCCGGGACAATACCCTTTTCCAGTTGAGAGTCGGAGGCCCGCCGCAAATCCTCAACCTAGGAACGATATGGGCCCCATATGTCTTTAGGTCGGGAAGAGCTGGGCATTATGCCGGCATAGATCTCGCTATTTACATTACAATAGGCCAAACTGTTCAGCCAACTCTGTACTTTAGGTGTGGTTTTCCTGCCCCAGTGGATTGCTACCTCTCTTTTCGCCAGTAGAAGACCCAGTGATGCAAACCGCCGGATCCCCCTGGGGAAGTTTACCGTGTATCCCAATACACTACCGGAGTTTGAATGAGGGCCAAATTAATCATTTTCCCTAGAGTGTAGTGAATGTGTTCCCAGTAGGCCTGTAGCGGAGGACATGTCCATGCAAGATGTGCAAAGTCAGCATGGGGTGCAGCGCATTTCTGGCAAGGTGTGGTCTGGATGGATCTATCCTGTGCGCTTTAGCAAGGGTGAAGTAGACGCGGCGTAAACATTTTAAATGAAGACGTTTGTGCTTACTGTTGAGTGAGACTTCTTTTGAGACTGCACAACACTTGGCCCACTGATCATCGGTTATTGGGTGGCTCAAGTCTATCTCCCAGTCATTGCGGACTTTGTTGTCATTTACAGGCCTCATGTTAGCACAGACTTTGTACAATTTAGAGATAAGATGCGCACTGTTTGTGTTCTCAATTATCATCGTAAGAGGAGGGAACGACTCTGGTTCAATTGGGAAATTAGGCAGTGTGGCACGTAAAGCGGAACGGATGCAGCCTAGGACGAATCTATCCATGAAGCCACTGTCTGGGTAACGTATATCATCCACTAGCGAGAAGACGTGGCCCCCAGGATATAAGTCTCCCAGTTTGGTATATCGAATGTTGTCAGGAACCATCGAGCGTTTGGAAGGGGTAGGGCAGAAGAATATTGTGCCGTCGCGCCGGTCTGCCGTCTCAACTTATCCTATGCCCAACTTGTAGTGGAAACAGTTTGTATGTCATTGGGGTCCCTGGGAATGCCCTTGGGCAGGACAGTGGACAACTGCTCCAGCAGAACAAAGTCAGCTTTAGGCCGAAGAAACGGTATCCTGGCATCAGGATGGAACCATGCATGGGCATAGCAGCATAGGGCCACCAGGTAGTACAATCGTAGATCAAGAACGCCATACCCCCCTCTGTCATATGGCAGTGTGAGCACAGGCCACCAAACACGTGGCTGTTTCCCTCCCCAGACGACAAAACGCAATTTGCGATGCAGGGCGCGCTACAAAATTCATTTTATTTATTTAATTGTTTACTTACCTCCAATTATCGATATTCTGGTTTTTAGTACCCCCCACCCTGTCCCTCCCCCGCCCCGCCTTTCCGCCCCACGGAACACCCTCCACGGGCCGGGGCTGATATAGGATTGTGTCATCCACGTAAAGCAAAACCAGGAGAGGGCCAGTGTTAAATTGTAACCCCCGCTGCAGATGTCGCTCCTGAAAGTGGCGGCTCAACGGATCCATGGACAGGATGAACAAGGAGGGGACCGGGGGCAACCCTGACGGGTACCGCGGGAAGGCTTGAAGGGTCGGGAAAGCGTTGCGTTCAAGCGGAGTCTTGCCATGGGACTGCTGTATAATAAGGCAGTGGTAGCAATGAATCCCGTAGGCATGCCCAAACGGCGCATCACTGAGAGAAAAAAGGGCCACTCCAAGGAGTCAAAGGCCTTCTCTGAATCTAGAAGGATTGCAGCAGCAGGGACCTCCGGATCTATCCTGTGAAGGACTGCAAATAATGTCCTGAGATTAAGCGAGGTGGACCGGTGGGGCATGAAACCAGATTGGACTGGAAATATTATAAACTCCATTAATTGAGACTGGTGATTAGCGATGACCTTGGCTAAGATTTTATAGTACAAATCTAGAAGGGACAGAGGTCTGTAGGATCCACACAGTGATGTATCTTTACCAGGTTTGAGGAGCAGGATAATAACTGCCTCGCGAAGTGTGGGGGGAAGCACTTGTTTCTCGAAGGCCTCCGCGTATACCTCAATCAGCTGTGGTGCAAGCAGGTCTTTGTATTCCTTGTAAAAGTCACCCGTGAAGCCATCCAACCCAGGGGCTGTAGAGCCACAGAGGGTGTCGATGGCTCCAAGTACGTCCGCAACAGAAATAGGTTCCGCTAAAAAATCTTGCAAGTGTTTTTCAAGGTACACTAGTGCAATCTCTGACAGGTAGTCTTCCTGTGCCATGTGGTCACTCCTATTTTAGTGGTGTATAATGTAGTATAATAGTCCAGAAATTCGTCTCGAATTTGCGATGTGGATGTGACGGTTTGGTTAGTTGCAGAGCGTATCTCAGTGATGTATGCCTTGCTGTACGGTGGCTGCAGCATCTGCGCCAGCACCCTGCCAGGCCGTTCACCCTCTCCGTATCGACGGGCTTTCTGGTATTTGCCCAAGTACAGTATCTCCCGGTCTGCAGTATCCCTATATTTAGTCAGGAGGGCCGAGCGCTGTCCCGCCGCAGCAGAGTTTGCGGAATGCAGAGAGGCATCATCCAGCCTGCGAGGTCTCGCTCAATGTGCAATAACGTGTTACGAAGATCCTTGAGAACACCAGCATGCTTGGCAATACAAACGCCCCGGATGACTGCCTTAAAACCTTCCCATAGGACAGCCCAGGAGTCCACTGAGCCAGTGTTAATTGCAAAGTAATCCTCAATGGCTTCGCGTATTTCCGCCTTGAAAAGGTCATCGTGTAGAGCGCGGCTCGGGAAGTGCCATTGCTGCTCAAATCCCTCGATATGAGGGGCATTCAAGTGTAGCAATATTGGGGAGTGGTCAGAATATGTCAGCGGGAGAGTCTTAAGCATGAGAAACTAGCCTGCAACGTCAGGGGAAAGTAGCCAAAAATCAATTCTAGTCCAGGTGTTGTGCTGGCCGGAGTAATGTTTGTAATCTATAAGGGTGGGATTGCGCTCACGCCTAATATCTAAAAGCGAAAACTGTTCACAGGGTTCTAAGAAGGCGTGATGTGACCGTGGTTTAGTGTCAGTAGTCACTGAGGTGCTGTCCAGTCCGGGGTTAAGTAGCAAGTTAAAGTTCCCTCCCACTAATAGTAACTGTGGCTCCAACTTTGCCAGATGGACGTTCAAAGTGTGAAAGAAATCGGGGGAGTCCGTGTTCAGGGCATACACGCACACCAGGGCAGCATTGTATGCCACCAGAGATCCTGTGACAATGATGTATCTACCCTCGGCATCACACACAACAGCGCCAAGACTAAAGGGGACACTTTTGTGGATGAGAAGGGCTGTACCCCTGGCATAGCTGCTATAATTGGTGAAGTATCTATGTGCACCCCAGCTTGCACCAAAACGTGCTGCATCTGTTATGGGCAGTTGCGTTTCCTGCAAGTAGGCAATGTCTACATTATGTCTCAAAAGGTAGCGAACCACCTGTCTTCTCTTGCGGTTGTCGTTGAGACCTCGTATGTTCCAGGACACCAGGGACAGGCTAGAGGGGCCATCTATATTACCTAGCCGAGCCATCAGAGGAACGTGTCAGACCAGTCATAGCAAGGTAGCGACAAAGAAAAATAATTTGTGACAGTGAACATAGCTGCATACAACCAAAAACGGATAGGTAAATCTGATCAACCCCCCCATCCCCCACCCAGCCTCACCCCAAACAGAGCGAGGCCAATCCCAAGCGAAAGGCAGAACATGAAGTACCAATAGAATTTATACTTAAACGACAATCCCCAAGAACAGTACCCCTGTATGAGCAGGAACAAACCCAAGGGATACGCCATGGGGGGTGGCAACGCAAGGGCAATCAACCAGCCAAGTGAAACATCATAACAAGATGAATAACATTTTCCCTAAAAGTCTTACAGCAGAGAGGCAGAAGCCGTGAAGGAATGCTAACCAGTGCCGTAGCCGGAGAATAGGTCTGCACTAGCAATCAAACCACTATGCGGGGGGAGGGCCCCCGTCCACCTGCAGAGGCCTGATTGTTATTTTGCTTGTATGCCTGGCAGAATTTCTGAACCTCAGTAGGAGTGGTAAAAAATGCGAGCCCTGCCTCCCACATCAACTCTCAATCGGGCGGGGTAGAGCATACCATATTTTAGACCCAGGTTCCTGAGGGTGGCCTTGACCTCTTTGTATTTGTGACGGGCATCCTGTACCATCACAGTGAAGTCCGAATAAAAGGACAACTAAGGGCCCTGCTAAGCAATGTCCCGACGCTCTCCAGCCATTCTCAGAGCCGAGTCTTGGTCACGAAAGTTCATGAGACGTGCAATGATGGGTCTGGGCGGGAGTCCAGGGTTAGGCCGAGGGCCCAACGATCTGTGCGCTCTCTTCACCACAAAGCCAGCAGTGAAGGACTCCTTGCCAAACTACTCAGATAACAGATTCTCAACAAACAGGTCCATGCGGCCGTGGCAAATGTCTCTAGAACCCCCAGGATATGGATGTTGTTGCGCCGACTGCGCGCCTCAAGGTCCTCATTTTTGATTGCCACATCTTTAAGGATACACTCGACACGCTCCAATCTTTTAATTGATTGAGCTGTCCCATTCTCAATGTCAGAAATACGTGCCTCTGCTACATCGAGCCTCCTTCACTCATGGAGGGACTGAAAAAGTACAATATCATCCACATCTTTTGGGATCCAATGACCCGCCTCTGCCCACCTCCATTCTATTCAGGATGGCTGCATCACCTTCATGCTAATACCCCACCCGTCATATAACACAGACATCCGCTGACCAATGCCACACCTTTTAGCAGCAACATCATGAGGCTGGAGATCAAGAAATGCAACAAGCAGAAAACGAGAACTCAGACCTTCTAGTGCTACACACCCAGGAACTGGAACTCACTCCAATCTCCCAACGTAGATCCATCAAGTTCCACCTTTCCATCTTGTCCTGAAGAAATGGAGGATGTCTTCAGAGAATACAATGCTTACAAGTAATTAAAGCCACTGCATCCCCTTACTGAGGCTGTACAAAGCTTGACAAGTGTCGGGCAGACATATAGTGCAATCAGACAATGCCAGAGGGCTCTTCTGACAGGTCAGTGCATGGGGCCTTTCTTTCCTGTTTGTGCATCTGTTTTATGGTCAGGCAGGACGCTGTTAACTGTTGATTTCTCTGATATCCCCGCAAACATTTCTTGCAAGAAGCACACAAGTGGACAGTCTCCATATCTTGAAAAAACACATGTACAGAGTGTTTTTGCAAGTTCAAAACTGGCCCGATTTACAAATATGGGCCCCTTTTATAGCAATCTGATTCACTAAGGGGGGCCCAGTTTTATTTTGATGCATGAGTCTATTTTGGAGCCAGATGTACATAGATTCAGGTTTGTGATTACCTAATACCACGTTTTTGTGCTTCGGTATTAGGTAAGCATCTCTGTACTACAGTGTGGTTTTACATTATTTGGATTCTCAGTGGGGGCGCAAATTGACCTACCTCATTAATATTCATAAGGTAGGTTGCAGATTGTGACCCATTGGGAATCACTAAAATCACAGGGATGGTGACCTGCTGGGGTCAACAGACCACCATATCTCTGATTGCCTCTAAATAAAGCAACTTTTGATTTTTTTTATAATGCAGCCTGTTCTCCTCAAAGGAAAATTGGATGCAATAAAAAAAGAAGAGAGAAAAGTTTTCTTTTCATTTTTTAAGACTAGGCAGTGATCTGTGGGACCACTGCCGGCTCTTAGAAAATGTTTTTACAACCATTCACAAAGGGGAAGAGGTCCCCTAGGAAACCCCTTTCCATTTGCGCATAGGTTACCTCTTGAAGTAGGCGGTGTTTCGGTCGCGAAACATTCATACATACCTCTGTGAGTCGCTATTAGGAACAGATGCCCTTAACACGCCCCTTCCTAATACCGAATCGCTAACCCATTTTATGATTCGATAATAGGTTACCGAATCGCATAATAGGGTTTGGTACATGGGAAAATGTTTTTTTCTGGTCACAAATGACTCAATTCTGCGAATCAAGCCGCTTGAGACCTGAAAAGCATCGTACATCTGGCCCTTGGTTTCCAGTCTGAACCTAAGCTTGGGGCTACAATTAGGAGCTACAGTCAAAGACTAAGACAAAAGTTTTTAGTTGTTGAAGTAGAGACAACTAATACAAAAACGATTACATGAGTTTTGGTTTGTAATTGAACACCCATATCACAGTGAAGTCAAAATGCCAAGAAATGTATCAGACATGAGTAAGTGACAGAAATGCTCAAATAAATAACAAGATAGAATACCCCCACAATAGTAAAAACACTAGGTGCTGGCCGGCACAGGCAAGAGCAGTGGGGCAAGCACAAAGTAGGTGGTTGTATTTGGTTTTTATTCAATTTTAGGTGGATTGGGACCCTACATTGAATAGCCTAGCTAGATGACCTTCTACTGTGGCACCTTTCTAGGTCTTTCTCATGTGAGAACAATTCAGTTTCTGCACTATTTAAAATGTATCCCTTATCATTTCACGCAGAGGCTCTTAGATGTCTTGTCCATACATTAACTGTTTACTTTCATCCCAGCATACTGGATGTTCAGTGCCATTTACTTAAATCTCCTGTTCACTTTCATATCCACGCGACCACTGTAATCGCAGCTGACAGATGCAAGTCGGCAGTAAGCATGCCAAAGAATACAACTGCGGCATAATTGATAGACGCCTTTCTGAGTGTGACAAACAGCCAGACCCAAGGACCCGAGCACTGTATATCTCCAGATGCTCTCAAAAGGGTGGACAAAAATGAATGACGTGTCTTGCCATGATAAGTAATGTCACATAACCCATTAAAGTGTACTATAGTAATAACGAATTCTACCAAACCACTAAATCCTCCAAGTCTAACAAATGCTTTAATGCCATAGGGGTATTCTTCATTTAATTTCTCAACAATTTTAGTATTTTGACGAAATAAACAGAACAAAAATATAATGGTTGTTACGCACATGCAGATAAATAGCAAAGGTAGCATTGGTACAGCCATAAATGAAGGACAGCAGCGAGTAATACAAAAACTGTGGTTCCAAGATTTCATGGTACAGCTCCCCACCCCATATGGTGTATACAGAGACAGACATTTAATCAGATGAAGACGGCTGATTGAGACTGATATATATGTATACATACATCCTAATGGTGTACGTCATCTGCTAATTTCAGGATTATGTATAAGGTATCTTTGCAAGCTACAGAGGATTGTGCAGAAGAGGACCTAGTTGTGAATGACTTATCAGTGGCTAATGCATAGAGGTGAAGCAGTTGAGTTAAAATTCTGTAAGATGGTGTATTTAACTATTACATCTTCTTAAGGTAAGTAATCCTCATACACTCTTTTGAATGGTATTAAAGTTTTTTTTTTTTACAGAATTCTATATAGCGCAAACTTGACCTGAATTGGGTATCAGAGCGCTTTACATAGCTCCATTTGCTATAAGTTTAAAATAGTGCTGATCACATTAATATCTACCTAGACATTACAGGGCAATTTATAAAGGTAACTTGCAATAGTGAGCAATTTAAACATGTAGGTTTACTTTTACATAAGTTGCTCATTGCATTAATGCCTTCAGAGACTTTATGTTTTACCAGTAAAAATAGAGCATAATATCTACTAAATCTGGGTGATTTCATGGCTATGCTTCATGTTCTGCATGTTGCGAATGGTTACACCCTTCAGCATTACAGAAGTCATGGAAAGTTGGGTCTAGATGCACCTCGCTGAATAACTTACAGTATTTACGGAATATAGCAAACTGCAAATCATTGAATGACGCCATTACTGCAACCTCCTGCCTGCTCTCTGTTCTTTGTCTTCATGCCCCTGCAACCTCCCTCCTGTAATCTGTGGTCAGCTTGCTGCCCATGCACTTGTAGGTCTGCTCTGAATAATCAGCTTGCTGCCTCTACCCTTGCATCCCTCCCACCTGCCCTTTCTTCTCTGTCTTCGTGACCCTGCCCCCTTCCACCTGCAATTCATGGTTAGCTTGCTGCCCCAGGCCATGCCAGCTTGCCCACTGTGCTCCTGTCTCCTTCCCGTCTGCCCTATGTTCTCTATGCGGGTGCTCCTGCACCCTTCCTCCTGCCCTTCATGGTCCGTTATGCTGTCCCTGCCCATGCTGCCCTGTCCTCACTGGTCACCATGATGCCCCTGTCTCTGATCCCTTTAGTTATCCTTGTGTCTGCCCTTGCCCCCTCTCTCCTGCTTTGCCAACTTGCCCTCCATGTTTAGCTTGCTGCCCCTGCTTCCTTTGCCTTGGCCCTGAGTTCTCTATATGCATGTCCATGCCACTTCCCATCTGCTCTCCTTGGTCAGCTTGCTGCCCATTATGGCCTTCACTTCATGAGTAATTTCTTGCCCCTGCCTCAGGCCCCATCCCATCCTACATTCTCTGTGTGAGTGCCTCTGCTCCTTCCTGCCTTCCCTTTGTGGTCGAATGTGCTGCCTATGCCAGCCTGCCCTGATGGTCTGCTTGATGCCCTGCTAAATTCCTTGTGCCATCCATGGTCAGCTTGCTGCCCAGGCCCATGCCGGCCTGCACTCTGTGATCAGCTTGCTGTCTCTGCCTCTACCCCCTCCTGCCTGCCCTTCATTCTCTGTCTGCATGCACTTACCCCTCCCACCGATGCTCCATGGTCAGCTTGCTGACCTTGACCCCAGGCTCTCCATTCTTTCTCTACGTGTCCCTGCCCTCTCTCTCCTGCCCTCCGTTGTCTATTCTGCCTGCCCTGCTCATGCAGGCCTTCCCTCTGTGGTCAGCTTGCAGCCCCTTCCCCTTCCCCAGCCCTCTGTTTTCCATATGCTTACCCAGTCCACTCCCTCCTGACCTCTGTGTTACGCTGTGACATACTTGCAAAATGTAGAAGCAGAAAAGATTGTTGTAGTGAAAAAAGGGGAATTTATTTCCTCTCTTGACTAACATTAAAACAGAAGCAATCTTAGGTGGGAAGCTGCAAAACGAAAACAATTTTTGGCTTTAAAAATCATAGGTGTCCCCACTGAATCAGGTCTCTAGGCTTGAATGCATTGTGCTGCCTCTGCTTATACCAGGCTGCCCTTTATTGCCAGCATGCTGCCCCTCATCACCTGCCCTCTGTTAACCATCTTTGTGACCCTGCTCCCTCTCAGCTGCCCTTCGTGGGTTGCTTGCTGCCCCTGCCAACCTGCCTTCTGTAGTTAGCTTACTCTGCCTGCCCCCTTCTCTCCTTCTGTTCAGTCTCCATTGTTGTATGGTTCATACTTTATCAGCAAGACAGTGAGTTTGGACAACATAAATGTCAAAACTGTGCGAGACTGACTCCACTCACACCATCAGGACATGCAGGCCTTACTCCCAGCTAGCTCACAGTGCACCCTCTAGACATCTAAACCTACAAGGTACCGGAGGGCGTGTGCAACCTCAGAATATGACTACAGTGAATCTCCATGGAAATCGTGGAAGCAGATCAGTTCCTTTCATTAGTAACTCATGCATGCCCAAAGGGAGACGCAAGAAATAATCTGATTGCCATTTCAAGCTTTGAGATTATTTAGTAAAATACATGCGCTGCAATGATCAATAGAAGGAAACAGAACAGAGTAATCAGCATTACAAGAATCATAAAGAAAATGAAAAATGCAACCTTTGTGCTGTTACACTGATTATATGCATAGATGTATAATCAAACCTACACTTCTACCTCACTCTTCCTAACCCAGTGTGCCTAGGGTGGGTGAATCTGCCAGAATCCCTTAGGGTTATCTAACTCCTCAGTTACCTGTGGGTATGCTTCATCAGGGGGATTCTCCTCAGGAACAGAACTATCCTTAGGATCATAGAACATCGGCGTGTAGGGACAGAGTCACCATACTACCTCAGTACCTCTGAGCCAGAGTCCAACTAGCTATAGTGCCTCACTTGCCCTCCTAACCCTTTCAGAGAAGCAAGTGAATTGGCACCCCAGAACACAACACTCCTGACCCTCTCACATCTATATAAATGCAGCAGAACGGCTGCTTAGAGATAAAGAGTTATGTCTGTGGTGGACGAGACATGGTAGAACCTTTAATCTGCTGACATACATCACAACATAAAACATATTTTCTGGTCTGTTGGTATAAACCTTGGCACCAATATCTTTGCTGTGAGAGTGAAATGGTGGCAGCCACACTGGCATGAGCAGAAGCTATGCCTTTATGTGCACCTACAATTAAATCATGTCTGCGGTCCTTGTTGGGAATCACGCAATCACCAACGCCAGGAATAGTTGCAAAAGGAACATTCTGGTCATTTAAATTATAGGAATATTTGGAAAGAAAGCCCTTCAATAATGGGGTGCAGTTTTTAAAAGCATTTACGGCAACCAAAATATCATTGATGATTCGAATTTCAGAGCACGTTATCGGTGCAATTTTAGCTGTGGCACCTGCAGATTTGGCCACTTCATCAGCCACAGAATTCCCTAGGGCATGTGCCTCCACGTGTTGATGACTCCATGTATATATAGCATGAACTTGTGGCAACATATACTTATGATATGCCACTTTAACCCAAAGCAGCATGTGCTTGATTGTGCTACCCTTGGAATCTCTGAAGTCATTTTGCCGCCAAAAATGTGAATTATCATGAAAAGATTGTACACAATAATACAAATCACACACAATAAGCATGGGGAATTTAGGATCTGTATGTTCAAGTGCAAGAAGCTTGCAAACTATGCAGTGAAGTCCCCAAGAGACTGAGTATGAGTAGTTTGAGGGTGAAAGATGCCATCTGATATAGTGCAAAGAACGATGGTGCATGTTGCAGAATATTGCTGCTTAGAACCTATAGCAGGTTGAAAGGAACCATCAGTATAAATGATGGACTTATATTAGTCAAGTGCCAGAATCGAAGAAGGCAAAGTAAAAACATGTTCAAATTGCAAGAATTCTTGTGTTTGCAAAGAAGGGTCAAAGGCAAAGCGTACATCCACAGCAGTCAAGGACATAGCCCATTGTATCCATCTAGGATGAAGGGCCTTAGAATTAGGAATGCTAGCCTTTGTGACAGCTTCTAAGGCTGGCACTGAGTAATGACAACAATATGTTGTCCTTGTTCAATCGGCTGTTTTTTAGGAATGGCCATCTGTACTGCTGTCAATAGTTTTTCAGTAGAAGCAAAACGCATTTCAGCAGTTGAATAAAAATGCAATTTTTATTCAATGGGTACTATCTCGCCTTCATTAAAGGTGACATATGTATATCCAATTGCAACAGCGACAACGCTTATCACTAATTTCATAGAATTGACACGTGTAATTGGCGAGCTTAAAGCAAATCAGACTGTAAAGATCTGAGTATTTCAGTGTGATACGAAGTCCAAAGGGAAGTGGAAAAATCAGGGCTTACTTAGGGGTAAAGAGGTTTAATGTGTTGAGCGTATTCAGGTCTGCCAAATTAAAAAATCCTAGCAGAGACTGTACTTTTTTTAAGCCAACTGCGAGGCTGCAATTGAGCCAATTTTTCCAGAAAATGAGGGGCAAGACTCTTTCCCTCATTTGTAAGTTCATATCCTAAGAAAAGGACACACATAAAAGCTATGTAAGATTTTTGTAAGTTGCATTTGTAACCAAGTTCTGCAAACTGTGATATTATGGGATCCACTCTTGCTAAATGAGGGTTCAAATTGTTTTCCATTATGTAGATGCCATCCATGTAGGACAAAGTGTCAAGGACAGTGTCATGGAGAATCAACATAATTTGTGTCACACAACTCCTGGCCTGTTCTTATAACCCATAGAGAGTCATGCGTAGCGCATTTGAAAACCAAGGGCACTAAATGCGGACCAGTCGTGGCTCTCTGGACCCGAATTGCAACTCAAAAAAACATTGGAAATATTGTGGTTTTATATTTTTTACAGACCACATTATTAATAAATGCCTTACTGTGTGTATTTTGCACCACTAATATGCGCATTTGGCTATTTAATTGTTGATAGTCTAAGACAATACAATAAGAATGATCTGGATTCAGAACAGGAAAAAGAGGTTTATTCATTTGGGAAATACACGTTTCAATTACTCTCTGGTACTCCAGTTTGGAAAGAATGTTTTTGACGGATGCTTTAGCATCCCGTTTAATAGGATACTGTGTTTGGTCCGTATAGGAATAACATGGTAAGCGGAATCCTTTACCTAACCAGTATGGTTACGATAAAGTGCAGAGGTCAACGTGAGGGTCCATTCAGAGGCATAAGCTTGTTTGACTTTATCAGGGACAAGATGCGAGAAAAAAAAAGAATGACTTCCTAACCTTGGGGGTGCAAAAACAAAAGGAGGGGGCCAGTTGACCTCCGACAAGAGAATGTCATAAGACGTAGTTAAATTGTCCCAGAAGATTGCTTTAATGGTGCGTTGAACGTCACCTTCAATTTGAATATCCAAGTGTTGTAGTCTATTTGGTGGTGCCAGGCACGTGTCTGCGGTCTCAACTGTAATAAAGGTTTCAGTTGCTTTCGCTAATAGAAATTGGGGAGATTCTGGCATACTATGGTGACTTATGCCGGTGTGTCGAGGAGAGTCACCGCCCAACTTCTGTTCAGGTGGAGGGTTCTCACTGTCTGCGGCATATTTCGCTGTTAAGGCCACAAATTTCTTTTTCTGAAAAGTGGCTTTATAAGGAGACGGTAAGAGGAATTTCAAAAAGTGCATATGGTCGATAGGCACTAGGAATGAGGGTGTGGTTTATTCATGGATAGTATTATCATTAGCGTCCACAGTCGGGAAAGTGACCTAAGAGTAAAAACCTCAAACCATAATGCTCCGTTTGCTTCAATAACAGAATCACACAAGCTCTTGCATTAGGAACTCCGTGTTGCATTAAATGCTGAGTTACTGCCGGGCGGCAATTAAGAGCAATAGCAACAGGCTGAGCCATAACTAAACCAAAAAGGATTCAAAGTGCAGCACGATCAGGATGTAAACCTTTTAATATTCAAGCTTGAAAAACCAACAGCCCTAGGTGCTAGGTAAAAGCTGTGGAGGAGAAATCCCTAACACCACACACGTCTCTGGGAAAAGCTGCTAGGGAATTGTGGACAAGCACAAGCACTACTTAGGGTTCCTGCACATAAGTACCAGGTCAAACACTGGCAGCACCATGTTGCAGGTATTCTGCTCAGGAGTGGAACAATTCTTGGAATCATAGAACATCAGCGTGTAGGGACTGAGTCACCATACCACCTCGGTACCGACTAGCTACAGTGCCTCACTTGCCATCCTAACCTTACCAGAGAAGCAAGTGAATTGGCACCCCAGAACCCTCTCAGGGATTGTGGAAGCAGGACACACCCTTCCGCTCTCTCACTTGTACTCGTCCACAATAAGATAAACAGGAGACACGAAGGAAGTTTAGAATATTTATTTAAACTATCATGCTCTGGAACGCGGAATTCGTATCTCAAATAGAAAACAAAAGCATACTAAAAATGCCAATAGCATGGTTAATAGACCATGTACCATGAGTAGCCCTGTCATTATATAGGACAGAGTAGCCTAAACCCTACCCCTGCTACTGAAGCTAAATGATTATATATAAAAGATCTCTGACATTAGTTGTGGACCCTGTACCATAACTTACACAGATGGATGTTCTACATCTCAACAGACGCAGTGATCGTGTCTCAGAACTCTCATTCCATGTGTGTGTTTTTGGCTCCTGTACTCATCAATAGACACAACATGTGTGCAAATAAACAACATCTGCATTTCTGTTTTATGTCTAGGTGCTAGTGCCTGGGCAGAAAGAATAACAAGGGGCTTTGTTATTTGACCTTGCCTATGATGTTCAAACCAAATCTCGGGTAAAGAACAGAATGCAAAAACATCTGCAGGTTCTTTGTGAAAGTACAATGTTGCACAGAAGCCAGTGTGTTTATATAGTAACATGTGCAAAAGAAAATGAGGCCTATAACGTGCACAGTTAGGTTAACATAGGGAAAACTACAATGGGCCATTTGGGACACACACAACAGTGTAGGGCTGAGCACCATACTTGTCAGGAGGTAAACAGGATTCAGGTGAGCTGGAATTCCAATAGTGTTGGCGAAATGTTCTTCTGCCTAAAAAAGCAGTGATGTCATTTATATAGCAAACTGCACCCATGTTACCATGCCAAAACCCCAATTAGGCCACCATTATTGATTCTGTCTTTACCAGGCTGTTGCAGAACGGACAATAGCAAACATTAACATTTTACGCAGTGAACTTAGCCCCCGTACAACTTGTTCATGGCTCTGATAATATGCCTATGAAGAAATGTAAATGTAAACAAAGTCATTTCAGAGAATACTATCCAATACGGGCACGCAAGCAAATGTGTGTCAAGTGTCAAAGTTCAAGAAAAATTTCAACTTTAACCATGAACATGGAAATTGATAGTGTTCTTGCCTGGGCCTAAGTGAGCACATAACACCCACTCCTTGGACGTAAGTTGACTAAGGCTTCCTAAAAACGATGTTAAAAATATAGATTGAAACGTAGTAAAACCTGAAATTAAAAAAAAACATTATGCTCTTTCATATTAAAAACATGAAGAAAGCCAAACTATATTTAAAAGTCTATCTGAAAAGTGAAAAAAAGGACTTAACTAAAAACAATTTAGCAAGTGAAAAGATGGGTGAATTAAAAAAAAATCACTGCTCGAAACTGCCAGATTGTTTACACGTGCCGAGAAGCAGGCAAAACATTGCTGTTCCCAAATACAGCAGACAGTGTTTCCGTTGGCACCCATCTCAACAGTTCCATTGATCAAACATTCTCAAATCCACCCCCCTCAGCAGCCGCTGAACGTGTGACGGCCAATAGTGCACCCTCAGAGGATGAACCAGGATCCAGAACTCCTGGAGCTGAAGCATCCCAGGAAGGCTCATAATATTTGTTTTGGAGCAATGGCAATCATGCAGGGCATCTGCGCAAGTGAGTTTTTAAGGGACCCAGCAGCAGTTCTTTGTCTGTAGATTGGATTTTGTGTATTCCTAAGCATATATCCATGGCACACTCGAAAGTGCACATTTGAAAGCAGAATATGGGCTGCAAGCAATGTAGCAAGACAGCCAAAAGGACAAGAACCAGTTATCATTTATTTCCTGAAGCGGGGTGCACCAAAAGACTGTATCAGTCTCTCACGACCAGCAGCACATGTGGCAGTGCCATCCCCATTTGGTTGCATAATGAAACAAAATACAATCCCGACAATGAGGAATAGGACAAGTGGTAAGCCTCTAAAAACCCTTCCAAGTATGGAGTGTATGAAAGATGAAATAACTCCAAAGACAATCAGGAAGGTGCTAACCAACCTAGAGTCATGTGTTGTTTTCTGAGTATGTTCACCATAAGGTAACCAGAGGCAGCAACTGATTTAAAAAAGTGCACTACACCTGCAGTGTTTGAAACATTAAAAATGCGGAGCATTAGCCCCTCAAAATGGTATGGGAGATTAGTGCAGAATAACAACTGTATTTCAGAAGCAGACCTTGCAATTTGGAGATCAAACATTTCCCGTGCAGATGTTAAGGCCACTTCCTTCTGAAAGGCTTTCAGTCGGGTAAAAGCATTACATTTCACATTTGAAATTGTAATAGAAGGCCAAATTGTTGCATATCTAATTGTATGGGCAGGTGGAAAAAGCACTTGTGTACAACAGCTCACGGCCACATAAACTGTCTCCAGGTATGGTATTCATGGTTTCATCCCACAGAACCTTGATCATTCATTATCAAATAGCTTCCATTCAAAAGTACTCTGAATGCCAGATGAATTTCAGCAGCTGCGGAACCTATCAGATAATATGACAAGTTTGCCTTGTACACATTAGATGCACGGTGGAGTGTGACCTCCCTGAAAGCAACAGAATGGCCTAAAGTGTTATTATAGTCTGTAACATTATGAAAAAACTCAGTTGCACCATTCCTACAATGATAAGTGAAAGGTAGGATCCATGCTTCATGGACAAATCCCTCCTCTAGCACTTCAGATGTGCCTACCTGATAGGTTTGTAAGCAGTATTTGAAGTGAAAGTTCAACTTGGCTGAGAGATAAACCTTTGTATTATCCATTCTACTGATGGAACCTTTGCAATAGTAAATGGTCATTTTCTAGCTTTTTTATGTCTAACATAATGTATGTCACATTTTTTCTGGCCATAGTGGTCTGTTCTTCTGTCAAGCTGTATGGTAAAAACAATCTAGTGGTGTTTCTTTGGAATGTGACCATTGTTTAAAGTCTGTAAAGTCCAGCTTAGTAGCATGCTAGACCTAAGCTGTGACTGCCCATGTTGCAAAAAGGACATGTCACTTTGTATGATGTCAATAGCAGGTGACATAATGTAACCCAGAGAATATATTCTAGTGGATAATGTAGTCATACCATTGTCAACCACTGCAAGAGCATTTTCTAACTTTGCTCTGGCAGTTTCTCGCATTCGCTCAGCATATGCCGTTAAATGTAGAAGATGCAGGAAGCGCTTTTGACGTGGCTTTCTAGGACCGAGCAAGAAATCCTATAAACCGTGATATCTGAAAGGAGAGACAAGTGTTATTTCACCTCCGACAACAATGAATGTCATAGCCAATCTTGACACACCTTTCCAATGATTTATGTTGTTACCACTCCTAAGTGTTGTGTCTGCACATAACGTGGGTCTGGCCTATTTATCCTGAGCCCTCTATGTGTTTAAGAAAACTTGCATTACATCAGTTTGTATCTAACAGCCACACAAGCCATCCCTCTGGATTGGAACATGAAGAATTGTATGTACCATTCTTAAGCATGCTCTCAAATGTATCCTCTGTGTAATTTGTGAATTGCTGCCAATTCGCAAAGCGTGCAAAGTTGGCAATGTTAGGTGTATATCAATATCCTTTATCTTGGCCAAACCGAGACAGGATGTTTGCTGCACAGTTTTATCGAGGAAAGTTAGTTGTTGTGGTATAAGACATGCTCTAAATACATGCTCATACACCTAAACTTGCCAATCTTTATTTCCCATATAGATTTCAAATCAATAATGTGTTTTCAAAAGTCATACCCTTGTGTCCACAACTGGGAAATAAAAGAGGCAGAATAAATCAGATTTGTGTCAGCATATTTTTCTTCGCCGGGGAAGGTGTAAGTTCATAATATTGGGACTCAAGTCTGCTAGATTGTGACAAGGAAAAATATGCAAACTTCTGTGCAAATGTCTTTGAGCCACCCGAGGGGGAATGTCCCAATCATCAGAGTTAGTGCTAGGAGTGATGACACAATTTAAAGAAATACTAAAAATATACAACACTTGTAAAGTTTCTGTTGGACCAAATATATCATAGCATACCTTATCCCAAACAATTAAAATGGTGGTGTTCTTGCCCAGACCTAAGTGACCACATGGCACCATTTGCATGTCCTGCCCCTCCCTCCTATGCTCCATTGTTCATTGTGCTGGCATTTTGCATGCCCACGTGCCCTCCATGGTCTACTTGCTTCCCTTACCACTCCCACCTGCCCTCTATTGTCAGTGTGCGTGCCCCTGCACCCTCCCTCTCACCCTCTGTGGTTGTGCTGCCACTATCCCTGCCATCTGCTTTTCCTCATTTTAGTTTTCTACAGTGGCGCATCAAGGTCGGATGGTACCTGGTACGGAAAATGTCTTGTCACCCCCGGCTTGACAAAATGGCAACAAATATGTGTTTAAAACACATATTTTTGCTATTTTGTCACCCCCCGCCTTCCTACACCACTGGTTTTCTAGAGCACTAACCATGATTTCTAGAACAAAAAGACACCCCTCCTGTTTTTCATTTCTAAACAAAATGCTTTAGGTTCTACAGCTTTTATTCCATTAAGATGGCTTCAGACTTGCTACATTTTTGTCAGAAAATCAAATTTTAGCACCCCAGTTGTTTATTAGAGCTCTGTGGGAAGTTGAAGTAGCAAACTGGGGAGTAGAATGACAGACTGCTGCTGGTGTTGAAAGTACATGTTTCAGTTTGCATGCCAGAATGTTTTACTGACAAGGATGAGAAATACATTTGAGAACTCACAGAATATGTGTCCTCAGTTTAGCTTATTAAAGCACTAAGCATAATTCCTATAACAAAATAAAGGGCCTCATTTTGTTAATTTCTAAAAGAAATGTTTTTTAATTTTACAGCTTTGAACCCATCAAGATGGTTTTAGGTGAGCCACACTTTTTGTCATAAATATAGAGCTAGTTGTTCGTTAGAACACTGAGGGAAGCTGCAGTAGAACACTTGGTATTCTGTGACAGGACTGGAGACTCATGATTAGGCTTCTCTTTCTTAACATATTTTTATAGCAGCCAATCATATCAGAGATATCAAGCAAAAACAACATTTCCCATGAATGCAAAATGACTCCATGCATCAATCGTCAAGCACCCTGGGCCATTAGAGGTGTGGCACCACGGCCAGGGTGACTGACTCCGGAATCTGGGAATCACGGTTCGATCCCCAGCGCCGGTGGCAGATAAGCCCAACACCATGTGACTCTGGGCAATAGCTTGCTTAATCTTCCCGACAGCCCCCAGCGCCTAGAGACCCTTACGGGTGATTGCTTGCGCTTTACAAATGTGGATTATTAATAAATAGTTTTGACATCATATTAGTCACTCTTTCTTTGCTGCTTGAATAAGCGAGTTAAGTGCTATTCATTTCTTTTTTGCCCAAATATTACTGCCATATCATATTGCTACTGTCATTGCCTTCAATCTCCAATTTGTGGCCAAATGTTCTTTAACACCCTGCAGTGTTGTTCAGGAGTTGGGGAGCTACAGGTGAGGGCTGAGGAGAGCACCCTCAATGCGTAGTCTTTTTTTGTCTCGCTGACGGCAGCGCACACACTCTCGACAGGACGTTCAATGTGCATCAGGCCCGAGACTATGCCGCTCACTCTCGGCAAGCACAACAGAGCAATTCCACCTCTTGCATACTGCATACTTTTTCCTTTGGATGATACAAGAAGAATGACACCCTCCTGGCAGAATTCTGTACCGCTCCCCTACACCCTGTCTGGATTTTTGCAAGTTCAATTCAAAGACTGCAGGGGTTTTCCTGAGGTCCAGATTTGTATGGTTGTGTTCTGAAAGGCCATTTGATGCAGACTGTGATTACTAGGGCTGCACTACCCCCCATTGGTATCTTTGATTAGGGGTGGACGGAATTGGCGTAGTCGCGCTACCCAAAGCTCAGTGAAACGGTAAAAAATATCCGCGAGCACGCAGAAATTCCACGAACACGCGGAATTGCTTGTTCGCAATGTGTTTTTCCTGTTTGCGAATGCTGTTTGCGTGCTCGGGGGGGAAATATCTCATGAACACGAATTTTGAGAACGCGAACAAGCAAAATATTCTGCGAAGCCGCGGAACGCAGAATTTTGGGCAATTCCGCGTTCTCCGCGGAACGCGAAATTACCCAAATTCCACAAATTCCGTGAGTGGAACGGAATTTACCGCCCAGGCCTATCTTTGATACAGTTGGTCCCTTTGTAAACAATCACAGTCTTCTAGGTTACTTACCATCGACAAACTCACTAATGTGTCTATTACACCTTTAGATTGAATAATTTAGCCAAACCAATGAGGACATGTATAAACAGCACATGGATGATAAATAATTCCTAGAAGACAGCCTGATTGAGGCTCTAGATAATTATGCTCAACAGTCTATAAACAGAGAGCTAGCAGTGGCCTTTTAACCCTATACAAATCATTTAATGCCCTTACCATGCCTCTGATCAAATCTACCCTTGAATCCTATATGCAGTCCATTGAACCAGTGCCCAAGAAAGCAAGACCAAAGTAAAACTCCGACAATGATCTCACACATATCCCTGACCATGCTTGCTTGTTGTTAAAACATCCACTAGTGGCGCCCACTCTCCTAAAGTGTGATGGATGATGATTCTAATAAGGCTTTCACCGACTCCTACCAATCAAATCAAATCAAATCAAAACAACTTTATTCGGTGACAACAAGGCAGACACCATAAAAGCATACTAATACACATAGATCTAAAAAATACTTTCTTATGATTTTTCATAAGCAATGATTAATTCTAATAAAATATTTACAAATTTGGACTTCATGGGGAGAATAGCACAATATAATAGTAAATCCATTAAAATACAATCTACCACTAATTCATGGAATAAAGTGCAAGTGCGAACAGTGCATGAAAATACGATTAAAAGATTATATTAATTATCTTCTTTTTCATACAGCAGAGCGTCCAAAAGGGCGTAGTCTTTTCTTTTTCTAATTTAATGTTGTATGAAGCAGATTACAGAGCTAATAATTTTCATGGTGTCCAAGCTACATATAAAATTAAACGCATCCTTATGGTTAAAAAGCATGTTTTTTAAAAAGAGCAGTTTCAAAACGGTTTTTCAGATACCCATATAAAAAGGACAAAAAAGAATAAAATGCAAAGTGGACAGTAAGGTCTTACCATCACATGGGCAGGGTGGCAATGTTCTGTGCCATTTCTCTGTACTTGGGAATGCAATTAAATAATGTAAATTGCTTATCCTTAACCTAGTCAGATAAAATCTATGCTGAACATTCTGAACCAAAATAAGATATAACTGAGTACCCCTCATGTATGGACGTTCACAATAAGCTGCCACTGTCTGTTTTTTCATAGCCACCCTATCCCTATCATGTTCTACGGCAGTAATATATCTCAATTTCAAATCACTTTTGCTATATTCTCGTATACATAGGGGGTTATCTATGTTTACTTTACATTTTGTTAGGAGATTAAAAAGATGACACAGCCATGGTATTTTCATACCATGGTCTAAAGTTAGGCAGTCTGTAATTAAATCCTTAGAGAATTGTGTTTCTTCCTTTGTCCATAAACCATGCCAAAGGGTAAGAGCAGCTATATTGATGGTATAGCTTAAATATGGGACAAACAGTTCTTTATGTACAATAATATTTGCAGTTGCACTAGGAACTGCCAATAGTCTTTTTAAGAACTTATTTTAATTAGTTTGTAGGCTTGTCATATTTGCTCTGCCCCATATTGCGGCTCCATAGTTAACTGCTCGGACATACTTACTCTTATACAGGTTTAAAATTTCTCATAACGGCTTGTTCCCTAGTTTTGCCGCAAATCTAAAAATTCCCTCAGTCGTTTAAAAAAATGTCATTTTACATAATTCAATAAGTGAATTCCATGTGCTGTTGTTGCAAAATAACAGCCCCAAATATGAAAATGTTGGAGCTCTGTTTATAAAAACCCCTCCCGCATGATGCTGTCTACACTTTTGTCTCTTGCCTCCACATGACAATACAAATGTTTTTTTTAAATTCAGCTGTAGGTCTATATCAGTCATATATTGGGCAAAACTTTCCATTAGGCATTGCAGGCCGTTTGCAGTTCTGGACATTAGGACAGCATCATCTGCATATAATAAAATGGGGTGGGGCGTGTTCCAACTTTTGGGGTGTCTACGTCCAATTTTTGTAAAAACGAATCCACATTATTTATGTACAATGAAAATAAAAAGGGAGCCACTACGCATCCCTGTCTGATACCTCGCTTTACCACAAAATCAGGCGTGCATTCCCCAAATTTTCCGTACCGTACCCTTGAAGTTAAATAAGCATAAATTTGTGATAAAAATAGAATTATTTCTGTGGGAGCACCAAGCCCTCTTAAAGTTTGCCATAGTTTTTGATGATTAAGTAAATCAAAGGCACTGGTGAGGTCTACGAAACATAGATGAAGTGTACCCTCCTTAGCTAATGTATACTTCCCAATTACTCTAGATTTAAACATTGCTCTACCGTCCCAATACCCCTTCTGAAACCATACTGCGCCTCTGTTAATATGTTTTTTTCGCTAGCCCAGGCTTCGTGCCTTTCCAGCATAATTCGGCCCATAATCTTGGAAGAGGAATCAAGAAGGGATATTGAGTGGTAGTAGTTTGCCTTTTCCCTGTCCCCTTTTTTAAAGATGGGTGTGATGATACTTTCGGCCCATGTGGCTGGTAATTCTCCTCCCAAAGCAGCATTGAAAACTGTCACTAATATTGGTGTCCAAAAAACCAAATCATACTTAAAAACATCTATCGGCACCCCGTCTGAGTCTGCAGCTTTCCCACTTGCACTTTTTTGGAGTGCAAGTTTTATTTCCTCTGGGGTGATTGGTGATGTTTTAACTGGATTTACCTTTATTCATTTTTCTTTTTTCCGGTCTATCATATTCATATCTTCTGGGTTAAAAATACTCTTAAAATGGAACACCCAATCTTCTGGTGGTACTACAGTATCAATCCTTACTGCATTGCTATCTTTAAAATATGGGTGATAAATTATCTTCCAGAAGAGGGCTGAGTCTTTCAGCTCTGCCGCCTGGGTTAATTTCTCCCAGGCCATCTCACGGATTTCCCTTTTTCTTATTTCCAGTTTCTTTTTATAATCTTTCCTGGCAGCACTAATGTTTTGGGGATCTCTAGGTTTGTGTTTGAGCACAAGCTTCAGTTCCCCATTTAGCCTTGTGCATTCACGGTTAAACCATTTTTGAGTTGAGCCACTCAATTTTTTCCTTCTTTTAGATTTTAAGTCACCTGAGATTGCTTTGGTAATATTAGCGAAGGCAGCTATAACAGCTGTTTGAGTAGAGGAACCATCCAGACAGATTTCTAATTCTTTTTGTGTTTTCCCTTTGAGGGTTTCCATGAATAAGGATGGATTAACACCTGTCCATTTTATTGAGACACCATTATTTCCTTGGGTGTCAATTAGGGGTGGGCGGAATTTGCGAAATCCACTTTCGCAAATTATCGCGAAAATGTTTAAAATTATCGTAAACAAGCGGAAATATCGGGAAGATGCGGAATTTTTTTTCCCGCATGTTCGCGAGATTTTCTGCATGGTTGCGGGTCGCCAACTTACCCATGTGGTTGCTCGCGGGCGCGGCCATCTTGTTTTGAGTTGTCTCGTGGTGCATGATCGCGAGAAGAAAGACGTGATCGCGCGACGCATGACGTCACTGCGGGCGCAAACTGTCGCGAGACAGCGCAAATGGCTAAAAACAATCCAACATCTCATGGAGAACGCGACCGGATCAAGAAAACTTGTCGGCGAACGCAGGGATTCAGGTAAGGCGATCGCGCGCCCGCGAGAATGTATTCTTTTACAGCGCGAGCAAGAAACAAATTATCGCCAAGCTGCAGAAAGCGGTAATTTTGACATTTTCGCGCTCTCCGCGGAACGCGAAAATGTCAAATTATCGCAATTTCCGCGAACGGAACGAAATTTCCCACGTTGGCCGACAAGATTTCCCGATCCGGTTGCGTTCTTAACGAGATGTTGGATTGTTGGTAGCCATTTGCGCTGTCTCGCGCAGTAATGTTATTGGTCGCGCGATCACGTCTTTCAAACTTCCTGTTAACTCCTGTACTTTCTTGTCTCAGCGGTATTGTACCCTGCCCAATGGGTGCATTGACAATGTTAGTCATTGATGGATTATTTGCGTCAGCCATTTTATTTAGTTTATTGGCACCAAATGGGCTTGTAATGATTTGGGCAAATTCGCCGGATGTATCGGCTGAAATGTTGGATTCGTCCATGGTCTTGGCTAGGTTGGTATCGGGGGGGGTGCCGAGCTTTGGGGTACAGGCTTCTTCCTTGTAAGCATAGTTGGATTTGCAACGAGCGCCCGTTTACTCATTTCTTGGTTAATGCCTTCGGGGATCTGGGCATTTTCATTTGACACAGGTAAAGACCTGTTTTTAATTAATATTGCCTCTGTAATACGAAAGTTTGATTTTGTTTGTGATTCAAGACCATTTATCTTATCTTCAATGTGGGCCAATCTCAAGATAATTGGGTTTAACATTGTAAACATCAGACTTTCCAGCCTCTGCCATGAGGCTTCATCTTGGGGTAGGCAAGCTGCTTGAGGGGTATCTATATTTGGTATATCCGCAGGACTTAGGGCTCTTTAAGTTGTAACATCTCCCCCTCTTTTAGACTGCTTAGTGTGTTTTGCAGGTTTAGGTCTCTGCGGGCCCTCCCCCCTCTTCCTCTTCACGACGGGGTCTGGAAATGTACCCAGGCTCGTAGTTTTAGTCAGACTTGATGCCCTGGTTGTTGATCTTTGGATGGTACCTATTGACTCTAACTCTGGTACAAGTTCACAGGGTATAGAGCCAGTGGCTGTTTCGGGGACTATATCAGCGACTGCATCGGGGGCTATTTTGCTCACTAAGTCGATGCTAGGTCCACAATCCTGAATAGTTAGGGCAGCCATACTCCCTAATGAGGATCTTTTGTTAGCAAGAGGTTCCAGGGATAGACGCCGTTCCGCCCTCACTATCTCATGTTCAAGTACAGAGGTAGCTCTAATCAGGAATTGATCAAGTGTCCCCGTGATACTCCCACCTGCCTGTACACCTTTCCCCTTCCCCTCTCGTTTGTTCATCTTGATATTGTGTCGCTATGACAGGTATATCTAAAACAAGGGCTCTCGGCCGTTGACTCAGTAGTTTCAAAGATAACATATAGATAAAAGGGGCCGTCCACAATACCTTCTTTTGATGCAGATCTCAGGAAGGGGGGCCCAGCCCAGTCTCCCCCGGTCTTTGACGGGCACAGATGGGCCCGCCCTTGGCCTGGGTGCGCCTGCACGCATCCCACGCTGCGGGAGCCCTGCAGGCCTTTTGAACGCCTCCTGGTGTTCTGTATCAGCATCGGCGGCGTGCACCCCGCAGGGACTGCTGGGAGGGGTAGTTCAATGGTCCCCCGTATTCCTCCAAACTCCGAAATAGCTGTGATGACTCTCGTGGCGGTGGCGGCACCAGCAACGGCAAACAGGTAAGTTTGTACGAGATCCCGCACTGCGGGAGCCCTGCAGGCCTTTTGAACGCCTCCTGGTGCTCTGTATCAGCATCGGCGGCGTGCGTGCCGCAGGGACTGCTGGGAGGGGTAGTTCAATGGTCCCCCGTAGTCCTCCAAACTCCGAAATGGCTGTGATGACTCTTGTGGCGGTGGCGGCACCAGCAACGGCAAACAGGTATGTTTGTACGAGCTCCTACCAATCAGGGGACATACAAGACAGCTCAGACAATAACCCTAAATGATGGAAATTGGCCTCCTCCACCCATGCTGGCATGGCCCCTTCCGGGACTCCTTCAAACTCCGAAAATCTTCTACATGCTGACCCCAATGATATAATCCACCCTCAGTCTGCGGACTGGACTCCAATCACTCCAGTAGTAGAGTGCGTACAAATCAGGCTGCACAAGAGCTATGATAGGAAGGGTAGCAATCAACTGCAGGCCGTATGCCCTAAACCTGACCTCCAAGGCAAGGTGGTGAAGATGATAGAACTAGGCTCTTACCAGGAGAATTGAAACAATTTGAATCCTTCATCAGACAATCATGAGCACTTTCCACCCACAAATGTTATTCTTTAGCCTGGAAGAAAAGCTTTGCTCAGGGATGTGGATCCTATGGAGACTCTTGTGCAACTTGTGGTGAATATTGGGTCTGACTTGGCCGTGAAATACCTGGCATATACTTCTGTGAATAATTATCCCTCTGACATTTTATAAGGACAGCCCTGTATTAAAGGGAAACCAGTTGGAGAACATCCCCTGGTTAGTAGAGTCATGCAGGGAATTCATCTTGCTAATCCCCCTCAACCGAAATACTCTCCTTTATGGGACGCAAATGATGTTTTACATTTTTTTCAGGCTTGGCAGCTAACTCAGATTTATTGAGGAAACAACTTTCTGCAAAATTAACAATGTTACTTTGTTGGTGTCATGCAGGCGAGCATCTGATATATGAGCTTTGGGTTTAGCAGGTAGGACTTTTTCCCTTAAAAGGGTCTCTTTTGTAGAGGTGGGCAGAACTCACAGTGGGCCCGATTCACAGAATTAACTTAAGACAAAATCCTAAACTTAGTACCATTTTGGAATTCACAGAATGCACTTACTACTTCTGGTATTCACAGAATGAACTTACTACTTTTGCGATTCACAGAATAAACTTACTACTTTTGGTATTCACAGAATGGATTTCCGACTACTAACTTTACGTCCGCACTCGGGCCGGAATTTCTGGCCCGGAGGCGGAGCTTCCGGCCCGGAGGCGGAGCTTCTGGGCCGGAGGTGGGGATTCCGGCCAGTGGCGTAGATTTAGCCATGGCCAAAATCTCCACCTCCGGCCCGGAAGCTCCGCCTCTGGGCCGGAAGCTCCGCCTCTGGGCCGGTAATTCCGGCCCGAGTGCGGACGTAAAGTTAGTAGTCGTAAATCCATTCTGTGAATACCAAAAGTAGTAAGTTTATTCTGTGAATCGCAAAAGTAGTAAGTTCATTCTATGAATACCAGAAGTAGTAAGTTCATTCTGTGAATACCAAAATGGTACTAAGTTTAGGATTTTGTCTTAAGTTTGTTCTGTGAATCGGGCCCAGAGTTTTACTCCACCCAATACTGTGGAGTTACACAAAAACTCTGTGAGATTCTGTGGGGTTCTGCCCACCCCAAGAAGGATGGGCAGTTAGTCGCAGGACTCACATATTGTCTCCATCTCTCCTACAGCTGCGTCCGCTGCAGGTATGAGCGGTTTTTGCCAAACTCCGCACGTCAAGCTGAATGAGGAGTGGTAAAACTCTATTGAAGGAATGGATTTTACCACCCACCCTAATCTTTATTTCTAGACAAACTAAAAACCTCTATAGACAAGTCTTATATCCCAGCTTCCCTGGTAACCCTACATTGTGCATTGTTTATTGACTTAAAGAATATAAAGAGTGTACAAGAACACTCAATCAGAATAATAAGGGTCAATTGCTGATTGCACTGCAGAAGCCTTAAACACCTGTTTTATTTGCTACATTGGCTAGATGGGCACAGTGGTTAATGTCAGAAGTAGGTATTTTTGTCAGCAGGTTTGGGCCTCACTCAGTGAGAGGTGCTACGGCTTCAAAAACCTTTCTATTGGACTCCAGATTGGAGGGTATAATGAGAGCTGCAGATTGGTCATCTGAGTCTATGTTTAAGTCTTTTTATTATAAACCTATAATATATGAGGCCTAAGTGGTGGTGACGATGTTTCAAAGAAGAATAATCTAAAGCCTCCTGTTCTGTTATAGAACAAAAAGATTTCTAGCTTATGCATCTAGAATTTTCAATTTTTTTGAGGATTTGGAGATGAGGATTATCTCACTCTGAGGAAATATATGTTGCTCATGTTTTCCATGTACCTATATTACACCGACCCACATATTGTGTGTAAGATCGAATTCAATATATATTTGATATTTTGCATGACTGTGATAGAAGGTACAGTGGTGTTTTTGCTTTTCCTACAGGTACTGAGCAGAAAAAAGATTAGACTTTCACAATATGGTGATTGGTGACTGAAATACTTTTTTTAAAGCTATTTTTATTAGTAAGTCAGTAAGTAACAGCTTGTAGAGCACACAAATGCCGATCTGTGTCATGACGCAAGCATTCAACCAGAACACCATATAGACAGACCAGAGAGCCTATTTGCATTAGGAGCAAAAAGCCAGGTTTTCTGCCTCATGAATTTTACCAGATCTGGCTGGGCTCTGAGATGGCCAGGCAGTGACTTCCACTATGTACATGTGGAGTAGAAAAAGCTTCTGCCTCCTCAACAAGCCTTTCTGAATCTGAAAATAATGACCCTGCTCGTGGAGCTAGAGTGCAGATTGCGAGTAGGTATGTGCCATTGGAAAGTCTTTGGGAAAAGACATGACCAACCTTGTGAATGACCTTATGGGCCTAGCACAAGGCTTTAAACTTGATCCACTCACTCACTGGCGACCAGTGCAGACTGATGATAGTTTGTGAAATTGAGCTAAATTTAGGGAGTTTTATCACTACGCAGGCTGCTGCATTTTGAAGAATCAGAAGTTTGTTTTGTAGGCGTTGCTGGTGCCCACATGTAGAGAATTGCAATAATCTAGTTTTATATTGCTAAGGCAAAAATGACTGTTTTATGCAGCTATGTAAAGATAGAAGGGAGAATTTTCTTTAAGATTCTTGGTGTGAAGAAGCAGGAGGATGTCACCTGATTGATGTGGTCAGCAAATGACAACTTAGCATCGAAGATGACCCCTAGATTATTGGCTTTTTGGACAGGTGGCAAGAGAGCACAGAGATTTGTGAGGCCATTAATCAGGATATTCACAAGAACGTGTGCTAAACATGACCAAAAAATGCTAAAGCAACTTTACACATCGCAGCCTATCGCGGTAAAATAACCCCATGTCAACGTAGAATTCACAACAAGGCAGTACCATGCGATAGTCTGCCGAAATCACGGCCAATGTCCGCGATACAACCACCTCGACGGAGATAAAAACACAAACCTCAACGTGAAAAAACATACGATGGGCCAAAGCGCGATGAGGAAATCAGCGATTAGCCGCGCCAGGCTTGCAATACACACATGGCAGGTGGGAAAAATCACTATAAAGTTGAAAAAACACTCAAACACAAACTGACCAACACCCAAGCACCATGGAGGCAGCCGGAGCAGGCGCAGAGGTCGAGCGCAACCCCACAAGCACCCCGTACGACCAGCCTAGGACCTCGGGGACAGGGAAGGGCAAGGACAAGAAGAAGAGGAAGACGAAGTTTAGTCAGCAGGAAAACAGGATCCTAGTCACGGAGGTGATGGAAGACCATCAACAACTGTTCGTCACCTCCAACGTGCCATTGGGCACCAAAAATGGAATATGGCGGGACATTGTGGACAGGGTGAATGCCCTCGGAGAGCACAAGAGGTCAATGGATGAGGTCAAGAGGCGATGAACTGACATCAAGTGCAAGACCAAGGATAAACTCACAGCCAACCAGAAGGCAGCAATGCAGACTGGAGGTGGGAGCGCAGCGCCACAGCTCGTGCTGGATGACATGGAGGAGCTGGTGTCGATAATCATCATTGTGGAGACTGTGGCCAGAGTCGGAGGACCGGACACTGCTCGACAGGACACAACACAACCACAACAGGGTGAGTAACCACCAGGTACTGGAGGCAAGGGTGGAGATGGCCACAATGGCACACATGCACAATCAAGCAGAGCACAGTGCACACTCACAATGACTCTGGGTCATGGCCCTGATCTACAGATTGTCACAATGTACAATGCTATGCTGTCTGAATGTCAACATGTACCATGCGGCTACATACATGTGGACACATTGTAATATACCATCTCCCCTTCACATTGCAGGGACACCGTCAACACCTTCTGCAGAGCAGTCCCAGCCACTCTTCACTGATGACGAGGAGGACACTCCCAGCATCGACACCCAAGCCCTCCAAGACATCATTGACATCATCCGCATCTCACCCCCAGGATCAGGGCAGCCCAGCTGCATCGAGGAGATCCCACCCACTACCCAAACCACCCAGCAGGAGGCACCCACAGCCCCGGAAGTCTCCCAAGACCCCCAGGAACAACACATGGCCTTCCAACGCCGTGTGCTGGAGGGCCAGAGGGAGACGGCTGAGCAGTTGCGGGTGGGGTTCGACATCATGGCTACCAAACAGGATGCCATCCATGGGTGTCTAGGTCCCATCAGGGGCCAGCTCCAGTCCCTAACGGACACCCACGGCCCGCTCCATGGTCTCCAACGAGCCCTGACTGACATCGCTGGAGTCATGAGGCAGAGAGAAGAACACCTGTCCGCTCAGAGTGGCACACATGCCGAGGCTCATGGAGGACATGGTGCGGATGGAGGTGGAAAGGATGGCAGCCACCACTGCACATCAACGAAATGTAGCTGGGATCTACCATGCCCTGCAGATCCTCATCATGGCATTGCTGCCACAAGGTGTGGCGCTGATGAATGCTGCTGCCCCCACACCATCCACATCTCTGCCCCCTGGTGTGTCAGTGCCTCACAGTGCAGCAGGTGTTTCTACTCCGGCACCTGATGTGTCACTGCCACACAGTGCGGCCGACAATCCTCCTCCGGCCCCTGATGTGTCAGTGGCACACAGTGCCGCAGCCGGTACTGGAACACCCATAGGGTGGGGCGGAGCACACATCCGAGGACGTGGCTGGGTTTGAGTTCAGAAGGAGGCACTAGCATTCATTTCCGTCACCTGGCCTGTTTCTTCTTGGTGCTGACCATGGCCCCATGACCTTCCACTGACCCTCGATACACTCCGCTGCACTCACCTCCGACTGCGACATGGATTGCCATATCCTGTTTGATGACCAATGACACGGCGACCAGACTGCGGACTGTACCCTTCCTCTTCCGCAGTACTTGTCATCCCCAGATGGGCTCTGGCTGTCCCTCCACGGGCCCATATTTTGAAGTGTGCTTGGCATGTCCCTGTACTGCTCCAGCTGCAAAACTCCACTGGATGTGCAATAAACATCCAGTAACGCACTGCTGTGTCATGTCTTTCATCATTCATGAATGAATGTGTGGATGAATGTAGGGACAGCAATTCCCCTTACGTCAATGATGCTCATCTAGTGGGATGCCAGTCACAGTGTGCTATATTGCCTATTGTGTTCCAGGTACCTTGGGCAACAGAGACACACGCATTAGTCACTTCCTTGTCCGGACATGGACTGAACCATGCCCAGAGCCCCCGAGTCATTGTTGCAAGCCCTGCGCTGGTCCGGCGTATGCCAGGCCAGACCACTCCGAGGGGGCCCACATAGCTACCTGTCGCAGGCGTACTCGCTGGTGGTGAGCAGGTCACTGGTCTAGTTGTCAGCATGTCATGGCCACTCCCTGAGGGCAGGTGTGCACACACACCACACCCATCTGGCACAAGCGCCACAGGCCATGTGACCCCGCATATAAGGGGCCGACAACGTCACATTTCCCTCTGCCGGTGGTGACTGGATGATGGACGCTCCACGGTTCTCAATCATAAAGGGCCCATGAGTTGTTGCGCACAGTGTCAGTGGCACCCGAAGCCTTGCTTCTATCATGGGCCTTCCACCACGTGGCGCTGACTGGCGTTGCACAGGGTTAGTTTCACCTGAAGCCTTGCGGCCGTCACAGGCCTATCATCACCACGTGGCCCTGACTCCCGTTACACAGGGTTAGTGGCACTGAAATAGCTGAGCGGGTGTGCAGCCTGCGATGATGACATGTGCACTGATGTGGTCTCCGCCATTGATGACTCAGGACTCAGCGTCATGTGTGGGGCCTGCTGGCCCACGGGGCGGGGCGGGTCCACATGATGTGGACCATTCCATGGTGGCGGGACCGGGGCCTGGAGCTTGCACGGGCACGTGGTGTGCCCACTGGTGGACACACCGGTGGCAGCAGGTGAACGGTGGGGCCCGGGTGAGCAGGGGCAGTGGTCTCTCTCTCTCTCTCTCTCTCTCTCTCTCTCTCTCTCTCTCTCTCTCTCTCTCTCTCTCTCTCTCTCTCTTCCTTTCCTTCTCTCTCTCTTTTGGCTGGGCTCCCTTTCATGCTGTGGGTAGTTGTCCTGCTTAGCACCAGCAAAAGGCAGGCGTTACATCCCTGGTGCTACCGCGGCTTATCGCCTGTTTTTGGTTAGCTTCGCAGATCTGGCAGTTTGTTGTGAAGTGGTGTTGTGTTTTTTTTGCACAGGAACGCCTACTCTGCATCTCATTAGGGTTAGTTGGTGGTGTCCACCGTGGAGATACATTTTGGGGCAGTTATCATGGGAATACTTGCGTTGTCTGCCGTTTGCACCAGCTTGTGAATAGGGTTTAAATCTATCTGCACTTTTGATGTGTTAAGGTAGAGATAATTCGGAGATAAGTCCTTGTGAATATCCCCCAAAAAGAAGGTACCGTTGCTGAAAAGGTGTACCTCGGTCTATATTTTAGTCAGATTTTCTGCATCCAACTGACGATGTTACTCATGCAGTTGTTGAATTATCTGGGCACCTTTTTGGGGTTGGAAGAGAACGACACTACTATCTGAGTATCGTCAGATTAGGAAAAGACTGAAAAACCACTAGCCCGGATTAGTTCGATCAGAGGGGTGGCATAAATGTTGAAAAGGGTTGGGCTTAATGAAGATCCCAAAGCAACTGCTTACTCTCTGTTGGACAGGAAAGAACTAAACAGCAATAGTTCCAGGTCCTTGATGCCAATGCTTTCGAGCCGTTTGATTAGTAGAAAGTGGTTGACTGTATCAACCATGGCTGAAAGATCAAGTAAAATCAGGGCTACCTTACCACCATTGTCAATAATAGCTCTGATTTCCTCTGTGGCTGCCAGGAGGGCTGACATCATGCAGTGACTGGGTCTAAACCTGTGCTGCGAGGGATCCAAAAGATTGGTGTCTTCGAGAAAGGCATTGATATCTTGATTCATTGTCTTCTCTAGAATTTTGGCTGGGAGAGGGAGGCGGGCGATAGGCCTGTAATTTTTAAAGTTGTGGGGATCTAGAGATCTGCTTTTAAAGCAGCAGTATAGATGCCTTTTTTCACACTGAAGGAAAATGTCTAGAGATTAGGATTTTGTTCAGGAGTGCCAAAAGATAAACTGATGCTGTCTCTAAGACTGCCTGGAGAACCTAGGGTGGGCAAGGCTCAATCAACTTTGCAACCTTCTCCTCAATAAGAGGAGGTGTGAAAACATAAGGCTAAGGAACCTTGATCTGGTTTGATAGTACAAAACAACAATCCCCTGAAGAAGTCGCTGCTCATAACCATAAAGCGCGACGAAACACGTGTTGGCTAATGGTTTCGAGATTAAACTGAAGTGACTGTTCCAGTGGAGGATCAAGAGTGTTTTTTTACTGTTAATGATATATTACATATACTGTTAGCGTGTGCAGGGGATTGTTGTTTTGTTCTATCAGTGGCTATCCAGGTGTTGGGTAGGAGGGTGGCTCTCCCTACCCTTATGCACTGCAATCCTAATCAATCACTAGTATGCACTCACTACGTGCTACCCAGGAGCGCAAATGCCCTACATAATCCACCAACCAAATTGTTTCACCGGTTTGATAGTAGTTGTTTCCTCAAGCATCTCCTTATTTGAGGGAACTTCCAGGTTTATCAAATTAGTGGTAAACTGAGAAAATATATAATTTACTTTTGATCAGAAATAATCCGCTAATTTATTGCAAAGGAATTGATCGGGCAGATGGTTTTTTATTGTTAAAACTGTAGAGGGATTTGACTGTGCTGAAGAGCTCCTTCGTTTATTTTTTAGCAGGATGGATTTTGTCAGTGAAAAATGTGGCTTTAGCTGCACACATTAAAGTTTTCTGTTCCTTAATCAGAGACTTTTTTTTTTTTCTTCAAGATTATAATTTGATCTCCAGAGTTGATCCTGGTGCCTGCACTTTTGTTTGTGTTCTCTGAGTTCCAGGGAGTATCATGGAGCAAACGGCTTAGACCTGTGGTTTCTTGAGTTTTATACATACATATGCATTAGAAGAAACACATCCCAACTTTAAGAGGCATGCTGGTGAGTACATATATAATAGTGACCAATCCCCTCCATTAGGACTGAAGTGGACGATGTATCCCGACATAATATTGCATGTTGTTTTCTCACCTCTCTGGTCCTCCCTTCCCCCATTGATTTGCTGGTTCTCCCCTGTCCTGCTGTATTTTGCCTCTTCATTGCCCTCATTATGGCACAGATTTTGCTGTTGGTTAGGGGCCTCATATCCAGCATCTCTGAAATGTGGTCACCCACTTGTTCCCAGCACTCTAGTACTTTTGGGAATTCGGAGATCTTCTGAATCAGAGTGCCTCTCAGAAGTCAGTCCCTTAGGCAGTGGTCAGTTGCAATCCGCCCTATCCAGAATAATCTGATCCTGGTGTAATATGCCCTGTGAAGTAGTTTTTGTTAAATTTTGCGAAAACCTGCGCTGATTCCTACCTCTGCCTCAACTTCAAGTTTTCCCAGGTCCACCGCCAATTTCTCTCTCAGCAAATCTAATGATAGAATATTTTTTTGGGTGGTCAGTGGAGTAAATCAGTGATACTGAATGGCTCGTCCAGGGGCAACCAGCACCCTGTACTCCAGCTGGGATTCCTCTGCCAACTCCATTCCAAAGGTCTTGCATTCCCTAAGGATGTATTTCAGTTGTTGGTATTGTAGGAATTGACTTCCTGTTAATTTGTATTCTTTCCATAAGTCTGAGAAGGGCATCACCTCCTCCTCAAGGCAGACATCGCCTATTTTGAAAATTCTGTGCAGGTCCCATCTCCTGTGGCCCTCTTTCAACCGAAGGTCACTTAAATTATCTAAGTCCTACAAAGGTGTCTCCACCATTCATTTTTCCGAGCTCCCTAAAGCGCAGGTCACCCCTTTCCATATCTTCACATCCGCAGCATTGGCTGGGGTGGACCGCCAGCCACCTTGCTTTGTATAATCTCCGTACGTAGCACTCTGGTTCCATTGCCCTTGTTTCTGACCACAGAGAAGGCTTGTGTTGCATCGAGAAGGCCCAACAATTAACCACTAGCATTTGTGTCGACCAGTAGTATAGGTGAAAATTCAGAAGGAAGATTCGCCATATGTGGGTCGTCTATTCAAGGTTGTCAGGGCAATTCTAGGCACCCTCGTCCAACAGCAGTACTCGTGTGACCTCGTCCACAGCCCGAAAACAATACATTCTGGGACTTTGAGGGGGTGTTCTGCAGAACATACAGGAATTTGGGTGGTTAAATCGTTATATAGAGTGCCATCTGTCCCAATAAAGAAAGCAGGACTTTCCTCCACCATTCTACATCATTTGTGTAAATATCTAGCATCCTTGTCAAATTCTGCAGAAGGAAAAAGTCACAACCCAGCCTTATAAAGATTCCCATATACATGAAACCGTGAGTATCCCAGTTGGGCGGGGGGTGGGGTATTTCCACTCTTCACCTAGCCTACTGGTAATGAGTGAGAATGCTATTGATTTGTGCCAGTTGATATCTATCCCGGCCTAGGACCCAAAGAGTTTTAGGATGTGTAGCACTCTTGGTATGGAGTGCAGTGGGTCTGCCAGATACAGGAGGATATTATCTGCATAAAGCGAGATGATGTCCTCCATTCCAGGTCCCAGAGCAGGCCGCAAAGCAGTGCATCTTTGCAGATCCAGCCAGCTAACATTTTGAGCACCTCTGCAAAGAGCAGTGATACATTGAGCAGCCCTGTCGTGTTCCCCGGTGCAGCCCAAGTTCATTATTTACTTTAATCCTGGCTACTGGGTCCCTGTACAGCAACCTAACCCAATCCAGAAAAGTCAGCCCGAAGCCTATCTTCTGAAGGATGGCCAGCAAGTAGGGCCACTCCAGGAAATCAAATTATTTTTCAGCATCTAGGGCTAGCAGGACTGCTGGCTCGCTCAGTCTATCTCTTTGTGCCAAACACCCCACCAGTCACCTCAGTTTATGCCTCATTTCCCTGAAGGACCAGAAGCCCGATTGGTCCATGGCCACCAGGAAGTCTACCACCTGCATCAAACGCTTTGCATGTACCTTTGTTGATATCTTTGTTTCCACACTCAACCATGATAATGGCCTATATGAGGCATAGTCATCAGGCTCCTTCCCCACTCCTTCCCTGCTTTATAGATCAAGATGATCATCACTCTCCTAAGGTCCCTTGGGCAAGAATCCTTCTCTCAGAATAATTTGTAGAGCAGCCCCACTGCGCGGGATCACACGCTTTTAAAGAATTCCAATGGAAAGGTTTACCACTGTGTAGCTGAGATATGGCCTTAGAGATCTCCTTGTCTGTAATTTCTGTTTCTAGAGACAATCGCTGCTCCATCTCAAGTCTAGGGGTGGGAATGTCTTTGATTAAACTGTCCAGATCTCCCAGTCAATCTTCGATCCATCCCCTGTAGAGGTTTTCCATGTATTCAGAAAAAGCCTGTGCAATCTTAGTAGGGGTTTCCCCCATTTCCACCATTGCCACCATCACCATCAGATTTCTCTGTATCCACCGTTGCCCCTCCTCTTTTTTGGCCAGACATGCCAGGACTTTTCCAGCTTTATCGCCCTCTTTGTTTAGTCTACCCTGTGTCTCTCAGAAGTGAGCTCCCGCTTCTTGATGTACATGGCCCTATAGTCCTCTCTCTTGCATTCAATTCTGAGTGCCAACTCCCGAGAACGGGATGACAAATATTCTCTTTCCCAATTTAGCAGCTGCATCTCTAGCTCTTTGCTTTCCTCGTCTCGCTTCCTATTTTTTACCTGTCAGATGGACGATCAACTGTCCCCTAATCACCGCATTATATGCTTCCCACAGATCTACCTCAGATTTAACAGAGCCTGTATTGTCTTTGTAGTACAGATATTCATTGTCAGTGATCATCTTTTTAGTGTCCTAGTTTGTCAGCTCCCATGCATTCAATCTTCATTCCCCCCTCAAGCCTGGTACGTAGTCTGTATGTTCATGACTAAGGGCGAGTGATCTGATATACCTCATGACAGAAAGGCTGTGTGGCTGAATCTACTTAGCTGATGGTGTGGCACCAGGTGATAGTCCACCATAGACCTGGATCACACGGTGTTGTCCATGTCGGAGTATTGATGCATCCCTGGGTGGTCCTCCCACCAGAGGTCTGCCAGACCCAGAGCCTCCACAAAGTTGGCCAACGAGAATGTGTCTCTTGCTGTAGTACAATATTGTGGTCTTGCCAGAGCATGTATTTCCTTACCACCTCCTCTTAAATTTATTCCCCAGACCATTTACATTCCAGGAGAGAACTTTCAGGCTGTGATTCAGGGTAGGTGTCTGTAGGGTGGAATCTCCCATGTCACAAAATCATCAGTCATGGGGTTGGGGGATTAAATCCCCTTGAATCCTGAGAGTCCCGGGGGCAACTAGCCAACCAGGTATCTCCAGTAAGTGCCACAGAGCTGCGTTGCAGAGTGGTGTAAAAAGGGGTCATGGCCTAGGACCACCTCTCTGCAATGCAGCTCTGTGGCGCTTACTGGAGGTACCTGGTTGGCTAGTTGGACCCCAAGGACCCTCAGGATTGAAGGGGACTTAATCCCTCAACTTAAAACACACCACAGGGCACGTTTGCACACTTGTCACATCAGGCCACGCCCCCTCCCTGCACTACTGTGCAATCGCGCCCCCTGGTGCGTTGTAAATTGGGGGATTATGTCCCCTTGAGCTACTTCCAGTAAGTGCCACAGAGCTGCACTGAAAAAACAAAAGTTAAAGTGGTGTTATCGTTAGGTGAATATCTCAGTGACAACATTAACATTTTGAACAAAATAAATCACCAAAATTCATCAGTTAACATTAGCAGAGCTAACTATAATTGTGATGCCATGCACTTCTTGTGACCACATATCACATCACTCATGACATGTTCTATGACATCACTAGTGAAACTTCAAATTACATAATTGATGAAGTCACTGATGACATCATCCAATGAGTATGTTAGTTTGTTTTCTAGTTTACATAGTGGCAGGTAACTATACTATTACATTTCTACCTAATTTTGTGCAGCCTCTGTTCAGCTAATGGGTGTAAGTGTATACAAAACACATGATCATACTACACCTGTTGTGATGAGGTATTAAACAAGTTATACGTCTTTGTATTCTGAAGTACATATTTGTGTAGGAGACAGTTGATATGTATGTCCAGTATGTTCCACAAACGCTTGTTGGTTCTTTAGAAAAAGTTTCCAACAGGGCATAGATTCTTCATAGTAGATACTAAGAATTGTAAGTAGAACAGAGTTTGTAAACAAAATTGTCCCAGCATGACAATTTCTACTTAAGGTAGAAGCCTGTGTGCACCATGTCCTAACCTACATACATGTGCTTGATGAACTTCAGAATATGAGCTATCTCTACATTTTTTACCACAGTGTGAAGGCTGCAAGTCGTCTGACCTTTAGCACCCTCACACGTAGGGTATTGTTTAGTGAATAGTGTCTCTTTGGAGAGGTTTTGCATAAACATGGTTCTTAGTAGATACTTTATAATACTCTGTAGTGTACTTCTCATATGAGTTTCACTGTCTTCAAACAGTGTGGTACAGAGTAAACTCTCTTCATAGCATAATCAATGCTTTCAGAACCCACTTTTCTACTCATGTCAGTGTCATATCTCATATGAGATTCACTAGCTGTGAAGGGTTTGATACATGCTAAAGACTGTAATTAGTAGGGCATTAGTTATATAACAGGATTTCTGTGTCTCTGAGGGAATTTTTTTTCTGAAAGTAGTGCACAGATTGACCACCGTTTGTAGTAAACATTACCCATTTATGTGTGGTTGATTGTAAACATCAGCTCAACTTTACATGAAGGCTATGGTATAGGGTCACATCCCAAAAGCTTGCTTCAGCTAAGAAGGGTTGTATGTGTAATGGCTTTAATGATGCTTCATATTATTCTGAGCTATTTTGTTCTTACTTTCATATCTCTAATGCCATACTCGTTTATACAGTAATGTGTAAAAAAGAAGCTTGGATGATGTCATCAGTAATGCAATCAGGAATGTCATTTGAGATGTCATCATTGATGTCATGAATGATGTCATAGAACATGTCACAAGTGATGTGATATGTGAGGTAACTGGTGAATTGCTGTGTTTTTGTTTTAGTTCACTTTAACCTTTGTTTTTTCCAGTAAATTTCTAAGGATTAAAAAAAAAAGAAAAACTCTTGTTTTATCATACCTAATTACGACATTGCATATGAATCAAGATGTACAATTTGTATATATACGTGGATTATATGGATGTTGTTGTTTTAACATTTTCAGCCCTGGTGAAGTCAAAATGGTGTAAACACATTGGCTGGGCTGACTAAATCATGTCCTTTATGAATGCTAATAAATCAAGAATTTGCAATTGAACCACGTGAGTTCATGTGTTATGATTGTTACCCTTTGTGAGAAGGGATTGATCATAAGACACTGTTTGAATGATAGAGCTTTGTAAATTTCCATATCAATAGAATTGATATATGATTGTGACAGGATGTGCTCCTGGTTCATTTGTTTATAACTAACTAACTATGACATTATTTTACCCTTCAATTTTTTTCAGCAAATGTCTGTTTTTTTAACATAAGGTTATATTTTATTACCACACATAAAGTCGACCCCTACCATGCACAGACCCCCTTAGGCAAGCAACCCCACACTGCACAAAGCCTTCAGCCATGCACAGCAGGGGGTTGTCAACAAACACTGGCCTGTGAGCAGGCCTGTTGCCAACCCACCCGGAGGCTGCTAATCCCCCCCACAAGCAGCCAACCACACACAGCACATGGCCTTTGGACGTGCGCAGCGGGGATGGCCACAAGGCTTGGCCTGCCACCAGGCCCTGTGGCCAAATTCCCAGCAGGCTGCCAACCCCATGCCGTGCACTGCCATTAGCATGCACAGCACAAGGTTACTTGTCAGTCCCCAGGAACCCCATCCGCTGGGGCCAAAACATATATATTAAGCGAAGGTGGACATGAAGCCCCCATCCCTGGGCATTATTTGGCCCAGGGGACCCCATCCTGTGGGCCAGTTGCTTTAAAAACGGGAGGGGGATGGGGCCCTCTTCCACAAGCATTGGATGGCCTCAGGGACCCCATCCCCCAGCACCAAATATAATTAAACATGGGCAGGTGGCAGGAGCTCCTCAAGTCTTCGTGGGCCCTAGGGACCCATCCCCAGGGCCAAAATCTAAGGGGAGGGAGGCATACAGTTCCTTTCCCAGACTCTTATTAGGTCTCTGGGATCCCATCCCCTGGTGCCAAATGCAATTAAAAGGGTGAGGGGGGCTGCGTGGCCCCACTTCTTAGGCCTCATTAGGCCCTGGAGACCCCACTGCCGCATCTATTTTAGAACGGGAGGGGTCCATGCATCACCCCTCCCAAGCCTTCCCAGGCCCCCCAGGGACCCCATCCGCCGGGTCCAATGTACTTGAAAAGGGGAATGCATGTCCCTCCTACATGAGCCTTATAAGGCCCTGGGGACCCCATACCTAGAGCCTTACTTAAATATAGGTGAGTGACCATCTGTGGCCCTTACCCTCCAGCTTATTGGGGGCTGTGGGGAGAACCCAGGACCCCCGTGGCCTCATCCGGCTCCCAGCATTGCTCCTGACCGGAGAAAGCAACTATTTATGCTACTCCCTCCTGGGGGAGAACAATATATGTTCTGTTTCCCTGCCCACATTAATGTGGACAGTGAAACAGAAATCAAGTCTGCTCCCTGTATTTGAAACGCTTAGGACCTAATTACGAGATTTTGGCGGAGCGGTGGCCTACCGGATTATGACTTTTGAGTAGTCTGAGAGGCGGGTTGCTGTCCCATGGTGATGCCTCTTTTAAAGGTGGTGGTGCCATTAAAAAAGGCACCGCAATGGGACTGCACTACAAGGTTCCTGCACGGAACCTATGTCCATAAATTTAGACCACCAGACCCGTAATCTGGCTCTTAGTGTTTGCGCTTGTTTGGTGGGAGATTTAAAAATGCTCCCCCCCAGATGTGAGCAAGCATGTTTCCCTAGTGCAAGCAGGGAAACTACTTTGTCTCAGGGTTGGACTCCCTGGGACACTGCAAGTGACTGGCCCGGGGAGTGAGGTCCTCGTGGGCATTAAAGGTTCAGGAGCAGGTCATGCAGCCCCCCTTGACTTTAGATAATGTGAAAGCCCTGAGGAATGGGGTCCTTGTACCTCCTTAGGCTTGGGGAGAGGGGCTAGGAGGCCCTCATCCCCTTTCATCTGGATTTTGGCCCCAGGGGGATTGGATCCTCCAGGCCTCCTTAGGCTCATGAAGGGGCCAGCATGCACCCTTCCCTTAGTTATTACATTGTGCCCCAGGGGATGTGGCCCTTGATGCCAAAAATGGCTCGGGAGGGAGGCCACATGCTGCCCTTTCTTTGGTAATGGGGATGGGGTCCCCTGGGCCCCCTCCCCATATATTAAAAAAAATAGCAGACACCCGCGAGATCATGGTAACACATGCTGTTCTTTTTCTTTTTGCACCATGGGGTTCCTGTGGGTGGCCTTCATGGGCATACGGGGGTAGGGTATCCTATCCTGCCCCCCTACATAATTTTTATTTTAACTTCAGGACAGGGGACTAAGTCCCTAAGTCCTGTAATGGCTGCCAGCAAATTTTTTCTCATGATGCTGGCAGCCAATCAGAGCTATTGCTCCCAGGGGAGTCTGACTCCTAGGGAAACAAATTAGCCAAGGGAAAAAAACATTCCCTGAGCCGATCAGAATGCTCTACTTTTTAAAATTGGGTTTGAGGGATTCCCGCAACCGTCCACATATACAAATATTAGAAACCCTTTTTTTACTAAAAACTACTGAACAGATTTACATCAAATCACAAAAAGCACAATCTGCAGACTGAGGCCTAGTTTCCTTCCAAATTTGGTGCAATTCCGTTGAGCAGTTTTTGCGGTAAGTCTGGGAAAATGCATGGGGAAATTTGCTTTTAGGACCCCCTGTTTTTCTCTGCCCCTGCTTGATGGATCGCCCTGAAACTTCCCAGGAAGGAACTGAAGTGAATTTGCTTTTCTATTGGAAAGTTTTGTACAGAATCATCAAACAGCGCCAAAGCTATTAGCAAAGCAAAAAATGCCTTGTCTGTGGAATTAAAATCTTAATTTTAACAACAAAACTAATGGGGCGGTCCGGTCAGCTTCTGTCTTGAAAGTTTTGGGGTGATCTCATCAAGCGGGGGCCGAGAAAAAAGGGGGTCCCAAAATGCGCTTTCTCCATGTTAATTTCCATAGGAAACGTTTGTTGCAGCTATAGCCCAAACAGCTGAATGGAATTGCACCTAATTTGGAAGAGAGGTAGCTCTTGGTCCAGACTCCACTCTTTGCTGTAAACAGTGTAAATTCGTTCAGTAGGTTTTTGAATATTAAAGGAAAAAAAACATTTATATATTTGGGTGGAGCCTACCCACACATCTCATAGTGAGATCTGACTGGCTGTCAGCACTTCATCCTAGCCATCTTGGGACCAATAACCATGATAGCCCCACTTTAAAATGCATTGTAGTGAATGGAAGGTTTTGTGGGTCACCAAAATTAGAATGTATAAAGGCTGATGACAGACTTTAGTTACATAATAAATCATTTATTGATGGTACCATACTAATTTTAGGACTTGTGGTGTGTTCTAAGGTGATTTTAACCTGTGAAAAAGCCTCTAATTCTAGGAATTGTGATGTGTTCTAGGGTGATTTTACCCTGTGAAAAAATGTTCTGCTGGGATATCATTCATGAATCATGTTTGAGAGAAAACTATTTTCTCATGCTTTTCCCATAGAGGTTTGGAAGGTGCTCCAGAAGCTAAAATGAGAGCATATTTTCTGTAAATTCACATTATCTTTCTCAGTCATGTGAGAATGAAGTCTGGCATTCTCAGTAAAACATGTACATCCAACAAGGACAGAGACTGTCAGTTGATTCCTTTGTGTTCTACTACAGCTTCCCAGAGTGTTCTAAAGAACAACTAGAGCGCCAACAGTCTTACTTATGACAAAAGTATGGCACACTTGATTGGAATAAACTGGTAACACTTAAAACATTTAATTTAAAAAGGAACAAAATGAGGGGGTTCATTTTGCAGCTGAAATTATGATTAGTGCTGCAGATAGAGAAACAAGGGCACAAATCCTATTCTATTTCATTTAAAAATTCTGACATGCAGACTGAAACATACACTTTCAATACCAGCAGCAGACTTCCAGTTAACTTCCTGGTGAGCAGTAGCTTTACTACAGTGATCTAATGAGCAACTAGAGTGCTAATATTCTGAATTTATGGCAAATGTGTGACACATCTGAATGCCTTCTTGATGGAATCACAGTAAAAAATTGAAAGCATTTCCTACTGAGGAGACTGCAGTAAATGAGGAAATTAGGAATCTTTGTAACAAATAAGTCCCCCAAGATCGCCACCAGGGGAAAAAGAGCCCAAATGTAGCACAAAATCACCCAGATGGAGCCCATGTATAGCCCAAATGACAGAAGTGTGCAAAACACTTTTTAGTTTTTGCAGTTTTTAATAGTGGAGATTGGTCAGGTATTGGAGGGTTGCATCTTACTTCGACCCCTTTTTGAGTATTTTGCACAAAATACTTGAGATTGATCTTGTGAAACATTGAACTTTACTATTCTGTTAAAGTGAAGTTGCTCTGAGCTTTGCTCTGGGCTTTGTAACACCCGTTGTTACCTACTGGTTTAATTAATCCTCATTGTATTGAATTAAGAAAGAGGATTTACTGTTTTTATGTACACTCCTATGATCTATATTTTAAATCAGATCAAATAAAGTTTATTCAATTGAATTGAAGTCTCCCAAGATGGCCACCAGAGAAAACGGAGCCCAAATGTAGCACAAATATCACCCAGATGTAGCCCACATATAGCCCAATGACAGAGGTATGGAAACACTTTTTATTTTTTGTGTTTTTTGCAGTTTTATATAGTGCAGACTGGTCAGGTATTGGAGAGCTTTACATGAGCATTGGTTACATCACACAAGGGCACATTTATTTTGGTTATAGGCATGGAGAGATTAAGTGATTTGACCAGAATCGCAGAATGTCGAGCTGAAGCAGAAACTCCAACCTGGTTCCCCAGTTGCAAAGTCTGCAGCTCTGGAAGTTACACCACATCCTCTCCCCCAAGTGCAACATTTAATCAAGTGGTCAGCTGAATAAAAAAACATAAAGATAACAAATAATTTAAAAGTGGTTTGTCGCTATTTGAGAACTCAGAAAATATGTCCTCATTTTAGTTTTTTTAGAGCACTAACCATAATTTTGATGTAAATAAGACCCTCTCATTTCTATAATTTCTAAAGGAAATGCTTAGGTATTATAGTTTAGATTACATCAAGGTGACGTCAGGCATGCTACACTTTTGCAATAAATATAGAATGTTAGCCATCTAGTTGTTCATTAGGATACTGTTGAGAGGCAAAAGTCAGGGGCACGGACTCGGAAAATTGAAGGCAGGTAGGAGGGTGCAGAGGCAACAATTTGACCACACTGCGCAGGCAGGAAGGGCAGTGGCAGCACAAAAGACTATGAGGGCAGTGGAAAGGGAGGCAGGAGTAACAAACCAACAATGCAGGACAGGCAAGAGAGGCTGTGACAATATATTAGGCCATTGTGGGCAGAAGGAAAAGGCAGTGGTAGTACAACCATACATGCCAACAGACCCGATTCAGCCAGCAAACGCCCAATGTTTTTAAGGCCAAATGGACTTTATTTTATCTGTCTCCTTTCTACAATCTCCTCTTTTTCAATGTAAGTCAATGGGGAAAATCAGTTCCCCAGTTTTTTCCCAAATCTCCCTCTTACCAAGTTCAAAATGTTAGCAAGTATGGTACATTGGATCATGGAAGGCAGGAGAAATTGGGGTAGGGACATGGAATCGGATAACAGAGGACAGGAGGGACATGGACAGGTGCACCAAACTGACCTTATAGGGCAGGCGTCAGGGTTTGCAGCAGCACAAACAGCACACAGGGCATGCGGGTAGGCAGTGCAGCACAACAATCCATGGAAAGCAATAGGGAGGGGACAGGACCATGCACATGGACAACAGAGAACAGAGGGGAAAGAGGCAATGGCAGCAAGCTGACCATAATGGACAAACAAGAGAGAAAGCTGCAGCATAACAGACCATAAAGGGCAGGAGGGCATTACAATGTAACAGACAAGCCAGGAGGAAGGGAATAGAGGTCTTCACATGGAAAACAGTGGGCAGGGGCAAGGTGGCAGGGCAGGAGCATCAAGATGACCATGGAAGTCAAGCAGGATGGGCACTAGAAGCACAACACAATATGGAGGGCAACAGTGAGACTATAATGGCATACACACAGACCATGGAGGGAAGGTGGGAGGGGGTCAGGGGCAACTAGCTGACAACACAGGGAAGGTGGGAGGGGCCGTAGCAGCACAGAAGACCATGCATGGCAAACAGGAGGGTTAGTGGCAGCACAAGGCCCATGATGGGCAAGAAGGAGGGGGCAGGGGCATGCACAAAGGACCATGGAGGATAGAAGGGAGGGGTAGGAGCTGAGCACAGACAAGAGAGTTAAGGGGAAGGTGTCTCACAACAGACCATGTGGAGCAGGCAGGAGGAGCAGTTACAGCACAACAGACCAGGGAGGGCAAAAGGGTGTGGCAGTAAATTGGACCATGGGGGATAGGGGCATGGAACATGGACTGGCAGGGTGGAGGTGGCAGGGACAGGTTACAATCATCTGACAATGCTAGGCAGGTGGGAGGGAAGTGGCAGCTCAACAGCACACTCAGAGTAAACAGGAGGGGCAGGTCCATGAAACATGGTGGGCAAAAAGGATGGAGGCAGTTGCTACACACAGACTTCGGAGGGCAGGGGTAAGGAGAGTAGGGGCATCAAGCTAAGCACAGAGGCTAAGCAGGAGGTCAATGATGGGGCATACAATTGGGCATTGGAGGGCAGGAGGAGTGGACTGGGGCATCATGCTAAATGGAGGGCAGTGGCAGCACATCAGACCATGCATGGCAGGAGGGAGGAGGCTAGTACATGGATTCAGACAACAGAGGATAGGGAGGAAGTGAATGGGGCAACAAGATAAGTTTTCAGGGAAGGCAGGAAGGCCTGTGGCAGAACAACGGCCACAATGGGCTGTAATGAGGGAGCAGGGGCATAAACTTTGGACAGTGGATGGCAAGGAGAAGGGGAGGCAGGAGAAGCAAGCTTGGGTGGTGGCAGCACAATGCCAGGCCAGGCCATGCTTCCAACACACCACCATGCATTGTGATAGGCATCTTACTTAACGATAACAAAACTAGAAATTCACTGAAAAAAACAAAGATTACAGGGGCGTTACAATTAGACTTAGATTTCACTGATACAAAACCAGTGAAATTCAGCAGTTATAGATAACTGAGCTAACCATAACTTAGCCCCCTGCAATGCACTGCTTATGACCTCAGATATTACAACATTCATGACATGGTCAGTGACATCACTCATACCATCACTCATGACATCTCAAATGAGTTGTGAATGGAATGGAACTATAATTGCTAGAACTTCATTTAGGGATAGTGTGTGTATATTAACACCCCTTTTTTTCTTTTCTTTCATAAAAGAACCATCATTATACGCAAGTGCCCAAATCAATATGGCTGATAGCCTTTCACTTTAAAGTAATGCGTAGTCCATTGTTTATGTTGATGTTTGCAATTGTGAGTATGTTTATTATGAACAAGTCAAGTTGATGAACATCCAGGTACGGCAATCACACAGCAAGATATGCTGAAATGACACATGTTTTCTTTTCTTTATTGTATGAATTCCTAAATTTTCGCATCGTGACCAGGCCAATGTACCCGCCAGCTTTTTGGATTAATGCACTGCTGATGACGTCACATATTACATCACACATGACATGATCACTGACATCACTGATGACTAGGCCTGGGCCAAAATTTTATTCCGTTCGCGGAAATTGCGATAATTTGGCATTTTCGCGTTCCGCGGAAAGCACGAAAATGTCAAAATTTCCGCATTCCGCAGCTTAGCGATAATTTGTTTCTTGCTCGCGCTGTAATATAATACATTCTCGCGTGCGCGCGATCACCTTACCTGAATCCCCGCGTTCGCCGACAAGTTTTCCCGATCCGGTTGCGTTCTCCACGAGATGTTGGATTGTTGGTAGCCATTTGCGCTGTCTCGCGACAGTTCGCGCCCGCAGTAACGTCATGCGTCGCGCGATCACATCTTTCTTCTCGCGATCATGCACCGCGAGACAAGTGAAAACAAGATGGACGCGCCCGCGAGCAACCGCATGGGTAAGTTGGCGAGCCGCGACCACGCAGAAAATACCGCGAACGGGCGGGAAAATAACTTCCGCATCTTCGCGATATTTCCGCGTGTTTGCTGAGAGTTTTAACATTTTCGCGATAATTTGCGAAAGTGAATTTCGCAAATTCCGCCCACCACCAACTGATGACCAGTGTTCCCTCTAAGGTGCACGCACGCACGTACCTTAGTGACCCCGAGCGCACAGTGTCCTCAGTGAAGCATGCACACATCCCGGCAGAGCAGGAAATTACCATTTTTCGCACCGCCGCCGCTTTTAAAACGCGAGTGGCGGTAATTTCCTGAGTTGCGAGTACACAGTCCATAGCAAGTGGCTCTTGCTACATTTGATTCTTAATGGGCTGCAGGCTGTTTGTGGGGCTTTGAGACTGTAATGGCTGGCAGGTGGCGCATCTGCCCAGAGGGTCTGCCTACGTGCTCCCATTTCAGGCCATTGGACCTCCCTGTCTCGCCGAGGGGGCCACGAGCATGCCCCTGCTCCCTGACTGGCACGACCGGAGGGGGCACAGTGACTGCCCATGTCCTTGCGGTGGCGGGTCTTGCGCAGAGCTACATTTGGTGCGGCAGGTGAACCGGGTCTCCAGGGCGTACAAAGCCTTTCGAGACAACAACAGGGGGCGCCAGGTTTGGCCGGGAGGCTCATTGCAGAAGTAGCCTCATATAAAAGTGACATCGTCAGACAAAAATGTTTATTATGCACTTGACTTTTGTTTACACAGATGGAAACCGAGAATCAGGCTTTGAGCGGGGAGCATTTTCACTTAAATAACAACAGTTCCTTTTAATGGAACATAGAGAGAAACCTAGCCCGGTCATCCCTGCAGAGCTTGGTAGAAATATCATCTTGTTCCTGTTTATCTGAAACTGAGGGAGCTCAGTTGCTAGGAGTGTGGCTTTGGGACAGGTTAAAGATCGGAGCAATTATACACAAACCGGATGGGCAAAGGGGGGGAGGGGAGAGAGGGTGTTTCACCCTGCCCCTCATTATGTTACGGCTTGACAAACTGGGTGCTGCTTGTGTGCACGCCTCCATCCCATCTGACACATTCCATGGAGAGGGTGTTGGCCTCATTCAGAGCGAACAGTGGACCACTTCCAAAGCATCGCAGTTACAGAAACAGGTGAAGAGGTAAACTACATACATTTCCTTTTGTTACCTCTGTTCCTCCCCTTTGCCATCATGTCTCCCACTGTTTACCTTCTCTTCGTCCACTCTTTCTTTTTCTCTTCTACCCCTTCCTTTCTCCTGTACTTCCGTTTTTACACTTGTCCACCACTTTCCACTTTTCCGTCATGTATTCCTTTGTCACGCGGTCCTGTTGACACCCTTTATTTCTTTCCTGTCTCCCACCCTTCATTCTTTTCCTCACTCCCATTCTTCATTCCTTTCCTCATTCCCATCCTTTATTCCCTTCCACCTTTTATTCCCTTCCTCACTCTCACAATGCATTCCTTTCCTCTCTCCCACCATTCATTCCCTTCCTCACTCCCACCCTTTCCAGTCCGTTTCTCACTCTCTTACTTTCGGTCACTGCTCCTGTAGTCCCGCCCTTCCTTCTAGGTTGCTTCACGTTACAAACATACACACATCCTTGAGTCTGGATCCGACCTGCTGAAGTTAGTATTCACTATTTCTATTTAATTTGCTGTGAGTTCTTGCTCATGCCTAAACGAATCCTGTGTTTTTCTATGTGGTCCTTCTGGGCCTAACACCCCAGTTGGAGACTTTCGATTCTGAGTTTAAATTAATTCAGCGTTTGACAAAGTTCAGTATAATGGTGCATAATGTAGCTCGGATGTTTTGCTCAGAAGATTTAGTGGTGTTTTACCATGGGGCAGTGTGTGAAGTTTCTCAGTTTATGATAAGCGCTATCACACCTAAATGACAGAAGCAGCAAAATATCAGTCTAGTGTCACACTATGCGATGCACATATTTTTAGCTTAATTGCTTTTCAGCCATGCCCTTAATTGCATCGGTTACGCCCCTTTTGGAGACACCCTCGTTTTTTCATCCCACTTAAAGCCCTGGTCTACACACGCGAACGGGTTATTGGCGCACATAGCCTTGGCTGCAGCGCACAGAGACCTTACTCTGCCGCACACAGAGGAAAATAATTAGAGGGAACATTGCTGATGACATCACTGATGACATCTCAAATTACATCTTCCACTTAATATCTGATGCACCCCCTCAAACCCTAATATGACCTTTCATACACCTACTCTAAAATACTAACTACCATTTTCAAAACCATAGACACACCAATACCAGTTAGTACATATCCACACACTGATTCACAGGTCTACACACACAACCACTCACCCATACAGTCACTCATACATGCAGTCACTCCTCAATTCAGCCACTGATATATGCACTCATATACCCATACAGATACTCACACACCGCCACTCACCCATAGAGTTACTCACACACCAATCAGTCACCCAAAGAATCAATTACACTGCAATTTACTCATTATACAGTTATTAACACTGGGTGTAGTTCGCGTAGTAGCCCTACGCGTAGCTACGCGAAGTGCATTTCGCACTACGTGAGATACGCGTAGCACTACGCGAACTGCGTATTACGCTGTTCGCGATGATTGCACAGTGCCGAATGCTTGTCCGCACTGTGCCATCATTGCAAACGGCATCTTGCACAGTGCAAGCGGTCGTTTTCTGATGCTCGAGTAGATTTTTACTCGAGCGGCAGCTTTCTCAACACGGACTGGTAGTGTCTCATCGCGAGTGGTCACAATGTGAAACCTGACCTCCCTGCATTGAGAATCTCGCCGGAAGGTTTATTTTCCATGCTCGCGATCGGCAACTTGATGTTGCTGATCGCGAACGAGGAAAAAGTCTCGCCGGGATGACATTTTGCTAGCTCGCGGTCGCCAACTTGACGTTGAGGACCACGAGCGAGCAAAAAATGTCAACTACACTATGCTACACGATTTTGCACTGTGCTACGTGAAATTCACGTAGCGCGAAGTAGCAAAAACTATGCAAACTTTGTGAGAGTAACGTAGTTATCTGCCCAGGGTTAAGAGTTATACACACACCACCTAACTTATTCTTACAGATACTAACACACACTTACTCTCTTATACAATCTCTGACACAAACACGCACTCATCCATACAGCCACTCTCACAATCCCTCACTCTCACAAATAGTCACTTATATACTTCAACACATATGTAGTTACTCACACATGTACCACTGAGACATCCATTCACTCATCAACACAGCCCTATACAAACTCACCCACCCATACAGCCCCTCACACACACACTCATGACCCCCTACACCCAGTGAATCGCCCACTCACACATCCATGCAGGGAGGCACACACCCCAACTCACCCATATAGACACTCAGCCACTTACACACCAATCGACAGACTGAAACAGACGTTCACACAGACTAGTCACTCACTCATACATTCACTTGGGCACATTCAATCACTCACTTATACAGTCAGTCACACACCCACTAAATCATTCATATTGACACTCATACACCCACTCATTCTTCAATACACCTATATATAGTTAACATTCTTAAACTTTTCAGAAACAGTCATTGGATGATGTCATCAGTGATGTCATTTGAGATGTCATCAGTGATGTCACTGACCATGTCATGAGTGATGTAATATGTGATGTCATCAGCAGTGCATTGCAGGAACATAAGTTATAGTTAGCTCAGCTGTAACAGCTGAATTTCTCTACTTTTGTACGAGTGAAATGTCAGCCTAACTATAACGTCACTGAAACCTATGGTTTTTTTCAGTGAATATCAAACGTTTTTTAAATGTTAATCCCTAACTATTTGTTTTTTTCATTGTTTTGCCTAAAATGGCACTTGGATGGAAAGAATGAGAAAAAACTAACATTGAAAAAAGAAATTCTGCTGAAATGCGTCTGTCAGTGCTTGGAGGCTTGCACTTTAAAGCTTTTTTGTTTTAATTCACCCGTAAGTGCACCCTTTTTTGGCTGGACGAGCCCTTTTCAGCCCTGTGGATTTCTGTGTAGTGGCTCACCATCGCTGGAGATTGCACCCGGGACACGAGGTGCGGTGGCGGTGACTGTGAAAGTTTGAGGATATATATATATATATATATATATTTATATATATATATGTATATATTCACTTAAAAAACCATAGGTTTCACACATGTTATAGTTAGGTGGATATTTCACTCGTAAAAAACCAATGAAATTCCCCCGTTATAGTTAGTTGAGATAACTATAACTCGCGCGCCCGCAATCCTCTGCTCATGACGTCACATATTACATCACTCATGACATGGTCAGTGGCATCACTCATGACATCACTGATGACATCATCCTTGTGATAGAGTGGCGGTCGCACGAGTTATAGTTATCTCAACTAACTATAACGGGGGAATTTCATTGGTTTTACGAGTGAAATATCCACCTAACTATAACATGTGTGAAACCTATGTTTTTTAAGTGAATTTGCAAGGTTTTTTAAATGCTAATTCCTAACTATAACGTGTGTGAAATCTATGGTTTTTTCAGTGAATTTGTACGGTTTTTTAAATGCTAAGTTATGTATGTATTATGTATTATGCGATTTAAAAAAAAAATGTAAATGTTTTTTTCTGCCTTCGGGGTCCTTCAGGGACCCCCTGACCAAGGCTAGGGTGTCAGGAACTCTCTACCCTGCCCCCTTTTCACGTTCACCACCTTCCTTTTCCACTCTCGCACTGAAAACAAACAAAATGGCGGCCGACACTTCCTGATTTCGACCGATTCGAACGTTGACTAACATGTAACAACCAATCAGAATTATGCTAGCGCACGTTGCGCGGCTATAGATATGTATGTGCTTTTAACTGCAATTTTCTCAGGAACTACTGAACAGATTGACTCCATATATGCAAAAGGCACATCCCTGACCTGAGGACTACCTCTCTGCCAAATTTCAAGTAATTCTGTTCAGCCGTTCGGGCTGTACCTTCGACTAAAGGTCCTATGGGAAAATGCAAGGGGAAAACGTGTTTTGGGACCCCCCTTTTTTCTTGGCCCCTGCTTGACGAATCCCCCCGAGACTTTCAGGGTAGGAGCTGAGCGGAGCGCCCCATTAGTTTTGAAAATTTCGCGAAGATTCGTCAACCGGCGCCAAAGTTATTCAAAATAGAATTTTGAGATTTCCTATGGAAACACGGTCCTAACTATAACTATCTACTGGCGACCGCCAGTAGATAATATGCGTATATATATATACATATATTCACTGAAAAAAACTAATCTTACAGGGATATTATAGTTAGGCTCAGACGCTCAGATTTCACTCGTACAAAACCAGTGGAATTCAGAAGTTTTAGTTACCTGAGCTATAACTAAGGGTGGGCGTCAAATTCCATTCAGCTCACGGAATTTATGAAATGTAGGCATTTCGCGTTCCGCGGAGAATGCGGAGATGTCGAAACTTCTGCGATCCGTGGCGTAGCGGAGATTTTTTTCATTTTTGCGCTTTAAAAATGCATTCTCGCGTGCGGTTGACTTACCGGGCTCCCTACATTTGCAGACAAGTTTTCTGATCCGTTCGTGTGCACCATGAGATGTTGGTAGCCGGTCGCGCTATCCCGCGAGAGTTTGCGATCACGAACACATCATTTGCGGTGCCATCGGGCACCACAAGATGTCTGCGTTCGCGAACACGTCATTCACCACCGTGAGAGAGAGCGTGCGATCGAGAACACGTCATTTGGACGTGCCATCCGACATCCGGTGGAAGTGTGGTGAAGCTCGCGATCCTGAACATGCAAAATTTTCAATCTGGAGAAGAATAATATCTCAAGCTGCATAAAACCTTCTGTAAATGATGATTTGGATAAAACAAAAAACTCCTCAGATTGACATTTGGCTGTCCTTTTTGTGCAAGGAGTCCTTTTTTGGGGGGGAGAGGGAGGAAGTGCCACAGAGCCTCCAACTTCCTGTTCCTGTCCAGCAGGCTCCTCCCAGTGATTTGTCCATCTAATGTTCATTCTGCCTTTGGATTTTGAGCTGGAAGGATCACTCTTTGTGTCTGCTCTGCTGCATCATTATCATTAGATTTGAGGACTTTTGAATTTGATATTTTACAAGTAAGTTGGTGTTGTTGTTTGTTTGATTGGAGCATTGCAGTTGCTGCAACTACAATTGTGGTACTTATCATTATTTATTTTTTTAATTGTTGTGGGTAGCCAGTAGGCCCAGAGCTAGTCATGGGTGGGTGCATGATGAAGCAACTGTTCCTTTGGTGTGTGTTGAATTTATTTCAAACATCATTTAGGGCATGGATGGCATTGGATTGAATTGCAAAATGTGTATTTTTGGGGTTATTATTTCTGTTTTTGGGTGTGTGTTAAATAAATGCCTTTGTTGTTGTGGTGTGTTGTTGTGTACCGTGCAGACCTTGTTTAGCCCTGTGGATTTTCGTTTTTGTATTTTATTGCATTAAATAGGCAAAGCAGTGTGGTTTAGCATGCATCCTTTGCCTGGCTATTATAGGCGTTTTCTCAGTACATTGTTTTCCAGGCCTCCTGCTTGTTGCTTGTGATTAGTGAGTGTCCATGTGGCTGGTGGCCATTTCTGGTGGGAGTTATTAGTGTGCTGCTGTTGCCATATAGACCTGCATGTTATTCCTTTGTGGCCTAGGCTTCTTGTTGCTGTGGGCCTGGCCATGAGGCCGGAGGCCATTTTGAAGACATGCAGTGTGCTTTTTGCAATAGGCCTGCATTGTCTGTCTTCAGTTTCTTGTAGTTGTGTGGGCCTGGCCATGTGGCTGGTGGCCATTTTGAAGCCTGGTAGTGTGCTTTTGCCATAGGCCTCCAAGCTTGTGGCCTAGTCTGCCAACAAGCGTTGCACCCAGTAGGCTCAGAGGTAGTCACAGGTGCATGAACAACTGTTTCTGTGTGTTCTGTGGAATTTAAACATCATTTAGGGCATGGATGGCATTAGATTGAATTGCAAAATGTGTATTTTTGGGGTTATTATTTCTGGTTTTGGGTGTGTGTTAAATAAATGCCTTTGTTGTGTGTGGTGTGTTGCTGTGTACCTTGCAGACCTTGTTTAGTCCTGTGGATTTTCGTTTTTGCATTTTATTGCATTAAAAGGTAAAGCAGTGTGGTTTAGCAATAGCATGCATCCTTTGTCTGGCTATTATAGGCCTTTTCTCAGTACATTGTTTTTCAGGCCTCCTGCTTGTTGCTTGTGATTTGTGAGTGTCCATGTGGCTGGTGGCCATTTCTGGTGGGAGTTATTAATGTGCTACTTTTGCCATATAGGCCTGCATGGTTTTCCTCTTAGCTTACTGCTTCCACCCATCCCCTTTGCCAGCAGCAGCTCCCTGAATGATGTAATGAGCAAATAATTTAATGCCAAACAGGGTCCACTTCCATTACATTTGATTTTTATTGTGTTCTTCTTTCCTATCCTTCCTGAGTGTAGTGTACACAGCATACCATGAAAGCCCTTGTTCACAAAGTCTCACAAATGGCTACACTATATCTTTGATTTCTTTGTTTGTACTAGTAGTAATTGAACCACAACAACAACTGCAATATTTCACTGATGTTCTTCTCCTGGCTTCTTTGCTTTTAGGTGCACAAAAAGGCAGAGGAGGAGGTGTCATCATCATCTCCCGTTATAGTGCCAGACAGAAGTCCTGCTGCACACAACGTCATGTCAACGTGTGAGCACAGACATCTCTGCAAATTGTGGACCTGTGTCCTGCTGACATCTGAAGATGGGCCCAAAGAAAGGTAACAGGTCCTCCAGTACCAAGAAAGTTGTCAGTGAGAAGAAGGAACAGAAAAAGTAAGTGGCACTTACCAAGACTGGTGTGCCGCCCCAGGTTTTTTTTAGGATTTTTTTTTTTTCGCTTGCAGCAGCGTTGTCCGGGGACCAAGCTGGGAGCAGCACCTCCACATCAGCAGGCCAGCCCCACAAACCTAGGCCCAAGCCCATGAGTGTCACAGAGGTATCCAGTCTAATAACGAGCAGCGATGTTGAAATGTCATTATCACAAAGTAGTACACAATCAATGCAGGCAGAAACTCAGCAGATAAGTGGGCAGCAGCAGCAGGTGGAGCAGCAGCAGCCGCAAGAACAGCAGCAGCCACAAGAACAGCAGCAGCCGCAAGTTCAGCAGTAGCCACAAGAACAGCAGCAGACATAGCCACAGCCACAAGAACAGCAGCAAGAACAGCCACAACAACAGCCCACAATAGTAGTTGTTCCTCCTGAAGTAGGGGCATTTCAGGAAATCGAGCTTCCTGCAGACAAAGTGGAGCAAACCACTGTTTCAGAAGATCCATTTTCTTCCAGAACCCCAGCAAGGAAAAGGAGGGTTAGATCACCATCTTCTTCTTCAAGCCCCACTTCTGATGATCGAGATGCCACTTGGAAGCCACCAGCTCAGTCTGAGAGTTATGCACGCCACAAGACAAGGCTAGTGAAAAGGAAGGTTCCAGAAAGCCTTAGAGTAATGGAGGTAGATGTACAAGATGGGGATGATGATGATGACGAGCCAGTCATCACAAACATCACTCCCGGCCCAAAGGAGATGCTGACCAACATTATTACCCTATCCAAAATGGCTGCGAGGGATGTAGCACGGATACCACCAACACAGGTAACCCCACCACGACCTCCAGCTTCCATATTTGCATTTGCAAAGGCCCGGCAGGGACCTACATCCAGCTCAACCACCACCTCAGTAGGTAGTGGTAGTGTAGCTGCACAGAGTCACATTCCAAGCCCACCCTCCAGTTCATCTGGTATTGAAAGTGGCACATCCAATAGCGCCAGAAAGTTCTCCTCCCAGTTTGGGACATCTTTTCGGTTAGCAGTAAGGAGGAGAACATTGCCATATGCTCAATTTCTCGACAGGCTGTTAGGCGGGGTGAGCTTGGTACAAACTATGGTACCGGAGACCAAACAAGTCATCTCAAAATACACCACAGTATCCAGTGGGACGCTCACCTACTTTGCTTACAAAAAAGTAAAACTGAACCGATTGCTGTTGTTGGGGATGAAGAATTAGGGGAAGATATGATCGCGGTGGAAGGTGAACAAGAGGGAGACATTTCTAGCCCTGTCCCCAGCAGTGTAGTGGTACCACCCACATCCTCAGCAACATCTCAGTGGCACCGCAGTAAGAGCCATACTCAGAGTCAGACTGAGACACCAAGGTGTCTGAGTACTGCAATGAAAAAAAATGTGTCGTTGAGCCTAACTGGGTCCAAGGAAACAGCGGCGCCACGAAGGAAAATAATCCAGCCTACCATTGAGAGCATGCTTAGGTTCGAGGGGCAATACCAACGCAACCACCCAACGGCACGGTTGTATAATGCGAAGCTGGCTAAAATTTTAGCGCTGGACCTTCCCCCTTTTTCATTTGTGGAAGGGGTGGGTTTCCTTGAATTTGTGTCAGCCATCTGCCCTAAATGGAAGGTTCCCAGCCGGTCCTATTTCGCCAGAGTTGATCCTTCCAGCACTACATCACGATGTGCTGGAATTGGTCAGACAAGCTTTACAGCAGAGTGCTGTTCACATTATCCACCTGACAACAGACATCTGGACCAGTTGCAAAGCCACTGATTACATGTACATCACTGCACACTGGGTCTCTTTTGTGAGGGTTAGAGATAAGCTATCTGAAGTAGGTGCTGTTGACACAGCTGAGATTTTGAATGCTACTCGGAAACATGCAACTGTAGCCATGTTCGCCATGGAGAAATCTCATACTGCTGTAAACATTTTCACAGCAAGGTCTTTGAATGGCTGCGCCCAAGAGGGCTTAAGAATGGTTTTGTTTCCACAGATAATGGCAGTAATGTACATAAGGCCATGGAGCTTGGTTCCTATTTCAGGGTCCCGTGTTTGGTGCACTGCATTAACATTATAGTTCAAGACTTTCTGAAAAAAGAAGCCATAGCCAGCAACTTATTGACCACCTGCCAAAGAATATGCACTTATTTCAGCCATTCTTTTAAAGCTCGGAAGCAGCTGAGAATCATTCAACGTGACTATAGAATGCCAGTCAAACCACTCATCCAGGAGGTGCAACATGTTGGAACTCGACTTGTTACATGCTTGACCGTCTGTTTGAGCAGTACAGACCAATCAATGAATATGGATGCTACTGTGAAAGGCATGACCCTTCAGATGGACCAATGGTGTCTAGTTAAATGCCTGACTGAGATGCTTCTTCCTTTCGAGATCTTCACACATGAAGTCAGCAAGGAGGACTGTACTATGGGCCAAGCTATCCCATTGTTGCACATGCTAGAGCAACAGTTGAAGGAGGTTTCTGAAGTGTACAAAGGAGTAGAGGAGAAAAAAGAAGCATATGAGTTGGTGGAGAGCTTATCCCGTCGCTTAGCTGACAATACAAGGGTGCAAAATAAGATTTTGTCACAAGAACATTACATTTGTGTAACAATTCTGGATCCACTGTCCAAATCGGCACTGAAAAGTAAGACATTAATTCCTTTTTCAGAAGTGGATGTTGCCCGGTCCAAAATTTGGATAGCTGAGGCAGCCAGTAATTTGGAAAAAGAACGGCTGGTAATTAAAAGCCCACTACATAAACCCACAACAAGTACTGCAGCAGGGCATCTGGTGTCAAGTTCAACTTCGGAGCCTGAGGGCAGTGCGTTTGTCTCAAGAACACTCACCAACACTATCGACAACAGCAAGAACCGGATCATCAGCCCCAGTAAAATCGTTAAGGGATTGGTATTTACAGCAAGGACTTGCTAAGTCCAGTGCTGATGCAAAGAAAAAAGAGGCCGAACAAAGTCTAGCACCCCTGAACATTGAGCGGATGGTCCAGGCCTATCTGGATGACCCAACAGAGGTGTACATTGATCAAAACCCACTGCAGTATTGGTATGGGAAAAGGGGCCAATGGCCACCGCTCAGCAGGCTGGTGATAAACTATCTGGCTTGCCTTGTCGCAAGTGTCTCTTCTGAACATGTTTTCAGTGCTGCTGGTTCCGTTGTAACAGTGAGAAGGACCAGTCTCTCACCCAAAAACATGGAGAAGTTAACCATGATCAAAATGAATCAGCACTTTATACCACCGAATTACACAATACATGAATCAACGGAGTAAGATGAGGACAGCGGCTCAGGTGACAGAAGTAGTGTGTTAGATGATTACCTACTTCTGGTTGAACCCCCAGAGTTTGAGGACATGCTATACTTCCCTGACAATTAGGCTTGCACTTCTTACTGTCTTACTCCCTTATTTACTTTTGTTTGTGTGTCTGTCTTTCTAGTTCGAAACTTCAAATCACAACAAATCCATCACCACCGTCTTCTAGACTTTTAAATTTGTATTGCCATATATGAGTTTCAGCTCTCTGCATTTCACAGTCCACTCCTCTGAGTCCTGCTCCTCCATCCTCCTGAATCGGCCTAAATCCATTGCTCTCAAGCCACATGATGATTGGATGTAGCATAATAGAAGTAAAAAGATAATCTTGCCTCGTTGAGTCCCTCCAAAAGAAGTGGAACATATGATGCCTACTATAGCTATCCTCCTTTCCGAGCCGAGAGAGACTGCCCATTAACTGAAGATAAGAAGGAACAGGTAATGAATGATGCCATGCATTGGACGCTGACTGAGTGATTTGTATTGTTGTTGTTTGTTGTGCATTAAGTTAATTCATTGTGTACTATTATCTAATCTACACACTAAAAGTAACTCAAGGCAATTGTTTCCATTCTTGTTTTTTAACAACAAATTTGTACTTCTACTGCAGGCCGATCCATTGCATTTTGAATATGGAAAGGGGACTTAATCTCTACACTGCACACACTGAGTTAGACAACACCATGATGATGACCACAGTGACATAACATCTTCGCAGTCACCCAGTAGGATTGGAGATGATTGATGGAATAAGTCACGGCGTTTCATGAGTGGCATAAAAAAGGTAAACAAGTCAACAACAACCACAGCAGACCTACATGTCTGTGTAGTGGTGGAGTCGAGTGTAGTGGTGGTATGACTGACAGCGGTGCATTGATTTTGTCACTTAAGTTTTAAAATGCTGTGTTGCTGTATACGTGCTTTATCTGACTCTGTCAAAAAATGTACGCTAAATGGAAGATGGCTCAAGGGTTCTGTGGGCCTGCCCTGTCCTGTTGTTGTTGTAGGTTAATGCTGGAAACAGACTAGAGTAGACATGATGTATCCATGTCGCTTCTGAAAGTGTTCTTGTTGCACTCCATCATAATTTATGCATTTCTTTTCTACTTGATTTATCAATATCCCGCTTGTTTTTCCATCTACAACTACAGGCCGGCCTTTACCCTGTGCTATACTGGGAAAAACCACTCACACTTACCTTACCAATGAATCTACATCTGCCAGGCAGGCAGTGGCATCACCCAAGATTGATGGACAGAGCGTCCATGGTAGGGAGGACCAAGAGGAATGCCGAGATGCAACTCGACATTTTGACCAGGATAACATACAGTAACAGTATCAACTTTCATCATCTTTTAAGTAATTTGATTCATTTTTTGTCTTCAATCATTACTACTGTGTGTTGTTGTTATTATTATGTTTGCTCTCTGCTTAATAATTCATCCCTACAGCTATTTTTGCATTTTCTTTGCTATCTTTAAAAGTAAGCCCAGTACAACAGAACAGAAACTGTATGTAATTCGGGTCTCTCTGAGGGCAGACAGGCAAGGCAAATTGCATAATATACTGCTGCCCTGTACTGTCTAATTGTCTGGTAGTAGTTAGTAAGTACTACTTCTCATTAACCCTCAAGTTATCATGATCATGCATGCATTTTCTTTTTCTCCCTTGACAGATTTATGGATATGGTCGTCTGCCAAGATTGTGTTTTTTTGTTTGTCCATGCATACTGTTTTTCTTTGTCAAACCTTTCCCAAAACCCCCCTTCCCAACCATTCATCAAACCCTATCCCTCTTCCCCCGGGCTGTGTGACTTATTGAGGTGTGACTAAGATAAATGGACACCAAAAATGTATCACACGCTTGCTGGGGCGGATGTGGCAAAAGCAACACTAATTCAATTTCAAGGCAGGGCGAGGATCTTCTTCTGCTTGCCCACCCATGAGCAGTATATTTGCGAGTTAATTTATTTACCATTAATTGCCGGCATCGATTGGATTTGTTGTCATCCTCCTACACAGCACTAACGGTTACGCCAGTGTCGAGTGTACTGTAGGTCTAGTCGAGTGACTGCACACAACTAGAGGTTGTAACTCTATGTAGTAGGCTATCTCCGCTACCATTATGTTTTATTGTATTTTTGCATATTATTGTTTGGCAGTAAGTTCAGTACTACACTTTGTACTACTACTCCTCCAACAGTTTCTCTCAGGCGACTGACTGTCTCATTTTCTTTTTTTGCAAATGCTACTGCCAGTGTCTACTACTACTACCACCACAACCATGGCATGTTGGGAAAGAAAACCATCATTACCATGCAGCCATCGCTGTGCCTAAGTTAAACATCAAGCACAGGTAAGAGAAGATGTATGGGGGAGGCATAATTAATAATGGAAGTTTTTTCATGAATTCAATTTCACACACCCCTTTGAGTCCAGTTGCAGATTGCATAGATTAGGAGGAGAGACTGACAGTACTAGTAGGACAAGTCACTCAGTGAGGGGTACCGCATCTATTTGTTTGTGTCTTACAAAGTCAGCCAATTATTTAAATCAAACACTGGCTGTGGCCCTGCACCAGCAAGGAAAAAGTGTGACGTAAAATAGTAACCCCAGCCACAAAACATCAGCAACATTGTATGTAAAGTACAAATATATAATTTAATCCCCTAACAAAAATAAACTATGTAAAAAATCCCATAACAACACCTGACCCACCCCTCTCCTTAACCCCAACCAATGTCCGGAACGAGAAAGTCCAACGTATATGAAATGTCCAATTGTCCAAAGGAAGTTAACGCCAACGCCCGATTCCCATCCACCAAAAGAAGAAATAAAAAAGGGGCTATTAACAGGGTCTTATCGGCGGGATCGCCTCTCCAGGAGGACATGAACTTGCTCCTCTAGCCGGACCACGCGGCGCTTCAACGCGCTGCAATTGCATCCACGGGGGGCAGCAGTGATATTAAAAGAGGGGCGATGGCGGACGGCTGCCAGACGGTGGCGCCGTAACACTGGAGGTGGGTGGCTGGGGCCCGGGGCATTGGAGGAGGCTGCAGCTGCTGCCGCCTCCTCCTCCTCCTCAGCCAGAACCACCAGCCGCCGGTATTCCCTTTGTATGGCCTCCAGCTTCCGGCGCCGGGCCTTGGCTGCCAACTCTTTCCTGTCCGGTTTCTTTTTGGAAGGAGTAGCTATATCAAGAAGAAAAATCAAGACTATTGTAAAATATACTCTCAGCAAAGCAGTAAGACAAATTAATTCTACACCTAGTGGAACGGTAGCAGTAGCAAGCACAGTTCATAACATTTGTGGCATGTATTTATCCTCCCACTTCCTCGGCCTCTAACATTTGTGGGAGTTTCAGGCATTCAACCACCCATGCATCTGATTCCTATCAGCCACCTATGCATGCATGCATCCCATGTATCCTTCTCTGCCAGTCATAAATATTACATCATGCCCGTCCTTCTTCCTTCCACCCTTCTTTCCCTTTTCGTTCAACCCATCCATTAAGGTCATCTGATCTGACTTTAGTCTTCTCCATAAAACTTTCACAGCTGAGTTGAAGTCAGATAGAAGAGGCCATTGGTTACTCAAAACTCCCGCCACTAATGCTTTTACTAATGCTAAGTAAAGGGTGTCTTCAACCATTCACAACAACTTCTTACTTAATAAGTCTCAACAGTACAGTATACAGTACACCCTTGCAGTCTGTGTAATGTCAATAAGTAAGGATTAGGAATATAACTTACCACCGCCCGCCACTGCTGCTGGCTCACCCCCTGCAGCTCCTCCTGCAACGGCCGCATCTTCTCCTCCCTCAGCAGCCACATCACCCTCACCGTTGTCCCTGGTTCGGTATTATGCCTAGAAAAAACATTACACATTTTTTAGATGCAATATACACCTCCCCCTATTTTTCACTAGCAAGATTGAAAAAAAGTTAATATATACATATGCAACATACATCACTAGTACCAATCAGGTAGTAGAGTAGACACCAGTAGTGTTATATGGTCCCTAGGGTCATTCTAGTCTTTGCTTAGTTAGCCCGAGCCATGCAACCATTTTACCTTTGTGTCTTTTATTTTTGCGCACGTCACCTCACAGCTTGTTGTGTAAGACACCTTTGAGCCCACATGAGCTCATACTGCTGCTGTCTGAGCGCTGCGTACAAGGTCAAAAAACAAGCCACTTTGTTATGGAATTCTGGTGTTAGTCCATATTGCTTATCCATAAAAATGCAACACTTTTTGGCACGACTGAAAAATGCTTGCAATATACTAACGCGCACCATTTTTCTCTTAACAGACGGAAGATTCCCTTCTATGAACCAGAGCTTTTCAGAGCTTATGATGTAACCAGTACTAGTTCCTTCTAAGGTGAGGGGTTCCCAGAATTCGCTCAGAGATCTTCATTTATAATTTTATATAAACTATATTCCTACCAAGGGCAGGGGGGTTCTTCCACCACTGTTCAGTTCTCATGATTTTGCCTTTTGTCTTCTAAGGACTTGTAGTTGTTGTAAGTGAAACTAAGTGAAACAATGTTTATTGTTTTAATCTTATGCATTTTGCTGTTGGTGCTGCATTATAGAACAACGTACAGAGCTTGTCAGTTGAAAATAAACCTTTCGAACTTAAATAGACTTGGTGGTAACTATTTGGTGTGGACTTACACAAGTGAGTGAGCAAAAGGGTGTGCATTGCTTCCGCGACTGAGAGGTCGGGAGTGTTATGTTCTGGGTTGTCTAATCATTGGGTATCTTGGGGGGTTCAGAGAGCTAATAGTAATGAGACACTATAACTAGTCGGTCAGGGGATTGTGGTGGGTTCTTATTGAGGTGTGAGTAAGATCTAACCTCCCATCACCAATGTCCTATTTTCTTGTGCAAAGTTCTGTATGTGCAGAATCCCTACAACAGTAGTAGTATGTCCTATCCTATCAGAAATAGTAAAATATGGTTAGGCATTTTGTTGGTGGGAATTGTCGAAAAGCCTCAAGATTAAGAAAGCTTCAAGATTAAGAAGACTAGAAGTAGTAGAAGAGGAAAACCCAAATGACTGGACTCAATGGCTAAAGCTATTGGTGAATCTGAGTTTTATTTAAAACCTTGAATTTGTTTTTATTTAATTGAAAAGTTTTGTATAGTGCTGGCTAAACCCGGAGGTATCAGAGCGCTTTACATGGGGAGGTACAATTGCATTAAAACATAGTTACATAGTTCCAACCGTTTCAGGTATGTGGTTACTGGAGGTACAAGAGTTATAAAGTGATGGCTCAGGTATGGGGAGGGAAACGCCGGCAGGGGAGAGAGATTCGGTGAAGAGAGGGAGGGAATAGAAGAGGAAGATAAGGAGTGAGGGAGGAGAGAGGAGAGGGCGGGGGTATGAAAACACAAGGTGGGCAACAAGAGAAGAAACAGTGTCTGACGATCGGATGGGTAGGTGATGGCCAAGGGGAGAACCAGAGTCAACTCTTCAATAGCTGCGTAGGGCAACTCCACCGGTCATCAGCTCAAGGTTGCTCGGTCGCCGAAGTACATCAGAGGGTTAAAGTATCAGCCTGGAGGAGATTATCAAAAGGTTTCAAGGAGAGCGCCTTTAACAGTGTGAGGTGCTGGGTTCCCAGCGATAATGGGAACCTTCCCAGACCTCCGCTATGTGAAGAATCCCTTAACACTGTGAACTCTCAGAGGGGTTCTGAGACTCCAGGGCATGAATACTAGGATCCCTACCCAACAAGGGGAGTAGGAGTGCTTTGGTAAGGGGCACATTCAAGGAGGCCAATTAAGGCCTTTTTCTGCTATGTGTGAATTCCATAACACTGTGGACTCTCTCAGAGGGGAATCCAAGACTCCGGGGCAAAAATGCTGGATCCCTCCCCAACAAGGGGAGAGGGAGTGCTTTGACATGGGGCACAAACATGGAGGCCATTTAGGGACAGTTGGGCGGTAGGGGAGGACTAATACAGCAGACAGGGGGAAATGAGAGTAGGTACGCTAGTACAGACGCCTACTGCCCTAGAGCAGCTAACGATGAAGGTAGAAGGGAAAAACCATGAAAATAAAATAAGTAATCTGCCAAACTGAACGTAGCTTAATCATAGTCAATAACCCTCATGGTCTAAAATGGGAGGGCTGGCAGAAAGAAGTGAGTTAAGGGTGAAAGAGTGTAGGCAGAATAAGGAGATCGGAGAAACATTGAAAACAAATGATAGCAATGGGGAAGGGAAGATGTGGCCCAGGGGAAAGTTTGGTCGCCCTTTTAATGTCAGGCCGGTACTGGCAGTCATCACAGGGATGGTCAAACAAAGGATAGATGCAGTGTTGCACAGTATGAACCATTGTGTTAAAGCATGCAAATAAACGGGGGTGTAGAACATGACATAAAAAGAGTGGGGGAACAGCGGTATCAGCAATATTCTTGGACGATGCGTGGATCAGTGGAGAGGAGCGAAGTTCAAAGGTAGTCCATGTTAGAGTCTCTGGAACGTTCTGAGTCAGTATCAGAAAGTGCCTGTGTGGGCCTGGGCGTGCGACGTGTATTGAATGATAGTTTGGGCTGTTCTTTGTCAAGTTTACCCATGTTGTTTGATGCATCTATATTTTGCACCCTGGGGAGAATGAGTGCGGGAGTTAATCTTTATATATTCAGCTAATTAAGGGTCCCGATGAGTGTTGCCCTGGTGCTACCCTTCAGATCCAACCAGTCTGTTTCACTGGGGTTGCAGTAGTATAATGGGGGTTGTCATTAGCCGTGCGTAGCAATGAGGAAATTGCCGGGGGCTGGCTCATTCTGTGAGATCTGGTGATTAGGTATTTTTTTTCGGGCTCATATGGGTACTTTGCTTCTCATCAGTGGTGCAGTGCCCTGTTTGCCCATGTTTTGTGCAGGTATTATTCGTCTATTCAGGCAGCCTCCTGGTGTGCAGTTCGTGCATTGGAGCAGATGGGCAGTTACGGTGGGGACTCAGTAGGATGCCACCAGGTTTAGTGCTATTTCAAATAGGTGCCACAGCAGTGCGGGTGTTCAGTGCGTGTGGTCAATGTCTTCCCGCGTATATTTACAATATTGTGCCCCATACTCAGTCTATATGGTGTCCATAGCGTGTCGCGGAATATGGAAGTTATGGAAGTTGCCAATTCGCGGCAGCATACTCATGGGACATGCAGGGGTTCAACGGCTCTCAGTGCGGCTGTGATTGGCAGCGTCTCAATAAAGCTTTACATATCTCCGCGCAGCCATTTGCTTTTGCCCGGGCGCGCGCCACAGGGGTACACACAATAATCGGCGATGTGGCACAAAGGTGGATCACAGCAGTTATTTTTTGTGAAAGCTCAGTTTTCCTTCGCTCATATTCACTTCTCGCATAAATAGCAGTCAGGATCTTGCCTGCGTGTGATTTCTCCGATGTTCGGTCAGCGAATACTGGCGGGCGCCATCTTAGTTCGCATTGCAGCTTCCGTGTCCACCAGCTTCAAAGTTGTTTTTAGGCTAATAATAGCGCGAAAACATAGTCCTTTTCAACATACATCGCCAGCGTCAGCATTCCGATGTCCCATTAGGTACACTTAGCAAGTTTTCAGTGCCTTCTGCAACTACAACTCTACAACTACCGCTGCTGCAGGAAGGTCAGGGCCTCTTCAGCGAGGTGGCATACTGCAGCTGGTGCGGTCGGTTTATTCAGAGCGTGGCAGTACAACTACCATTGCTGCAGGTGGGGGTGTGTGGGCACACCCTTACCTTTTGAGAGTGGGGGGGAGGGAGGATAGCCTCCGTATGCAGCCTGCGGAGTTGCAGCAGGCGAGTCATTGGACCCCTCTCCTCTGTCCTGGGCGCGATGTTGGATGTTGACTTGGGATCAACTGTGAAGGAGCGGGGTCGTGGGAGGCTCCCAAAGTGTTGGTCTCGGAAGAGTGAGTGGTATTGGCGGCGGGCTCCACGAGGACAGGCGATCGGGCATCCGGGGAAAAGTGAGGAGAGCCTCCATATGTGTATGTATCCTTATTTTTAAATAAAAAGTAGCCAACTGGGCAAGCTTAGCAACAGACAGACTAATAGTAGTAGTACAGAGAGTCATAGCAGAGGCAGTTAGAGGCAGAGATAACACAAATTTAGAAACAGATAGTCTAGATCGAAGAAGAATTGGTAAAAAATAGTATTAGGAAATGGAAACAATAGTTTGGAAAAAATAAGGTGCAGTAAAAGTTAGGGAATAATAATTATTAATATTAACAACAGGAAGACTTAATGGGGCCAGCAGAAGAGCCCTCGATAGAGGAGCGGTCCTGGTCCTGTTCCTCCTGTCCCTGGTGTTCTTCTCCAGCTGCTCCCGCCGACTCTGACCCCATTTTCTTGCCCCTGGATGCTGATCATGAAAGATATAAGAAAGAAAGAGACAAACATTGATGATTGGTGTGAAACAAATAAAATATTTTTTTAAACGGTCAAAAAAACATTCATGGAAATAACAATTGCAATAAAATTGACCTCTCTAATATGGTCGACTAGTACCATCAGGAGATTTGAGGACCGACTAGTTATTATTTATCAACACTAATCCAGTGTTCCATTCTGATTCCAGAATATTAACTAAGCCTAAGTACCACCTGACCTAGCCCACCTATCCAGGCGGGCCAATTGTTCACTAAGTCTGCATTTCCATTTATTTTAGTCCTCAAAATTGCATAAATGGAGGACACATGCCTACATTTTTGCATACACCAAATTGTTGGCTGGTTGCTGCTGATGTTCTGCTAGTGCTAAGCCTATTACCACTCACTAAACAAACTACATAAGGTTCTACTAAGGACTGGGGTAAGCAGCACTCAGCAGCTCGTGACGTAACAGAGGGTGCCTCACGCAGACCACTAAAAAATTACCAACTCATGCTAATAAGTAACTAAACCTAAGTATCAATACATCACTATCTCTTAGTGACAGGAGGACAAAGGAAGGACTAGAGTCTCTCTAGCATTACCTAACTTACGTTCTCTTAAGGAAATCACGCTAAGCGAGCGCGAAGTTGCAAACAAGTAAGATTAGTAGCACCAAGCACCTGTGTCATAACAATCACAGAAGATTTTTAAACGTAATTTATCTGCAATGTAAGCAGCAGCATTCTTGCTGGTCGGAAAAAAATATATTCGCAATATATAGCACAGAGCAGAAGAACAGACACAAAGTAGTAATATTAAATAGCTACTCACCAAGCCCCGGGACATCCACTCCAAGCAGGTCCAGCAGATACTGCTCCCGGTCCAGGATATTGGACCGGGAGCTGGTTATGGGTGCTCCGGACACCAGAGAAGCAAAACACTTCCCGGCACACTTTTCCCCAACACTGCCGATGCTCCCGGAGCATATACCCAGACCCTGGCCTGCCGTTTGCTGCCAGGGTTAAGGGGAGGTGGCGCTGCACAAAATAAACCAGTGAGGCCACCTCCGCCTCACCGAATAAGGCCCGTGGCTGCACCCCGTGTTGGCGCTGCCTTCCGCAAGGAAGGCGGTCGCAGCTCTGGCGACGGCTACGAGCCCTGCGGCTCTTTGCCATGGTTCTGGGTAGGACAGGGGGTGGAAAAGAAAAGGTAGGAATGAAAAAAGTAAGTAAAAGAAATGAAAAAAACAGGTAATAGAAAAAGAGTGAAAAATACACAAAAAGTAGAAAAAACTCCAAATATAGATTCAGGAAAATAGAGAGATAGATAATAAAAAAAAATCAAAAACAAGTGACCAGAAACAAAGGATTGAAAAGATAGAGGGAGGATTGAAAAGCAGGCCCAGAACCATAGCAATAGAGTGAAAAACAAGATGGCCGCGCCCATTGTGACCACGTGGCAAGTTCGCACGATATTTCCCCCCGAGCACGCAAAAAGCTTCGCAAACACGTAATACGCATTCCCGAACAGGAAATACTTATCGCGAACAGGCGAGAGCATGCAGTACGCGACCAGGAACAGGAAATAAGCATCGCGAGCATGCAATATGTGACCCGGAACAGGAAATAACCATCGCGAACGGGCAGGACAAGTGAAAAACAAGATGGCCGCGCCCATTAGCGACCGCATGGGCAAGTTAGCGATGTATTTTTCCGCGAGCATGCAACAACACATCGCGAACGGGCGGTACAAGCATTTCCATGTCTTCACGGAGATTTTCCATGCTTGCGGATATTTGTGTCTATTTCACGGAGATTTGCGAAACACGACTAGGCAAATTCCGCCCACCCTTAGCTATAACTATAACTTATGCCCCCGCAATTCACTGCTTATGACCTCACATATTATATCACTTATGACATGGTCAGTGACATCACTCATGACATCATGATGTGTTTTGTCCTCGTGGTCTTTTTCAAAAGTACGCGTGGTCGAAATGCGTTGCAGTTGGAAGTAAAACAACTCTGTTGAAGAACGCGATCCAGGAGTGCGAGTCTTGTGTATGACTATTGTTTAATACATTGTTTCCTTTTATATTTGAAACGGGCCCTGGCACCCATTTCTCGCACCAGCCCCGGTCAGGTGGATGTATCCGACAGTGTCAGACATTTTTATTCATATATGTAGATAGATAGATATGCAATAAAAGAAAAAAGATGCAGAGAACTCTGGGTAGTTCTCAAGTATAGGTGGAAAGCAGCTCCTGTATAGGGCACCCTCAACACCAGCGGCACTCTCAATTTTCTCACCTTAAATGTGTGCTTTTCGATCAAAGTCTTTAAGGGTAGGATTAGCACAGTGCCATCCACGCCGAGATTGAAAGGGACAAAGTCTTTTGCCATTTCTACAGCAAAGGTTTTAGGCATAGGACTAGCACAGTGCTATCCATGCCGAGCTGTAAAATGACAAAAACCTTTTCCCACTCCAGGCACAGTATTACAGCTTTGAATTGGTAAAATACCAACCAAGGCAACCTGAAATTTATAAAAGCTGCTTGAGAACTACCCAGAGTTCCCTGCTTCATTTTTGCATAATGTATGCATCACTCTAAGCCTGAAAATATATATATAAATATGTACTCTACTTGATTGTCCACCACAACCTGTTACACGGTGGCACAAACTCCTTAGACACTGTCCTCCGTTAGCTGCATATTTCTTTATTTCATCACCATTCAATGTGGTTCCAAAGGGTAATGATAATTTAAAGTGCAATAAAAACAGCAAATAAATCAATCCCTCAGGACGATGCGTTTTGGCTCCCACCTTCTGCTGGGCCTAAAATTACACCATAGTGACTTCCGAACACTCCTTATCTATGGTCCTTCTACTATTACCATGCCCAGTTAAACACTAGTGCACAAACTCTACTTCTTATGTATTCTATTCCACCCTCCATTTTGCATAATGTTACAGTTTTTTCATTCCATTTTACCCCAATGTTTGTCAAATACCATAATTTCAAAAATCCCTAAACATTATAATGTATCAGCAATGAAAGTTTGTTGTCTCCCTCACAAGTCATAACTTGTGCACTCTATTACTTTTATTCTCTTGTTTTCATACACCAATCCTCCTTTACTTATTATCGGGTACTTAGCAACCGGTCACTGCATGGGCGACTGCTCCATAGACTCTCTGTCAATTTCAATATTCCCTCACAATTCCATTACCATAATTGGTTATTTCACTCAGGCACTAAAACATAGGGCTTTTTAGTTTGTCCCCCTCCTCTCATCAACAAAGTGGCTTGTGCTAAAGTGTTCATACTTGTTCTTTCTTCCAGACTTTTACTAAGTGCTGGATAATTATCCTCTTTCCGTTCTTGATCTATTCTCCACTGTTCCCCTTGCAAAGTCCAATATTGCAAATACAGTAAGATAAAGTGCCCTTCATAAAGTGCTGGTGCCTATGATCATTTGAAGCATTCTTAAAATATGGAAATTCTCAATCATCCTAAAGTGACGCAAGCTACAGTGCTCGTAAATGCATTGTCCTCTATTTGTACTAATACAATCCAATTTTCTTTCTATCACATTTTCAAATTTTCTCACTATTCTTCTTACCATATCGGTCTATTGCACAGATATTGATGGAATAGTCCTCAATAAAGTGCAAAGTGCATACAAAGCTCAAAATTAGGTCCATTAATTAATCACTCAGAAAATTCTGATTTGGGAACCCCTCAAGATGTTAAAACCTTCTCTAAAAGTCAAATTACATCCCCCCTTTAGACAGTCTAAAAGTGTAAGTTAAATTCAGAAAATGTATATTCCTTCAAAGATTCATATATTGGAGGATGGAACAAATGAAATATATGGGTATCAATATTGACAACATTTCACATCTTGATTCTTAGCATGTGAATCATTGTGTGGTCTTGACTTTTACTTGTTACTGGACTTTCTCAGAGTGGTGAACCTCATTCAGCACCGAGAGAGGAGTCACTCTTCGTGGAGATACAGTGATTTCCTAAAGATGGACATGCAATTTAGCATCAATGTTGTGACCCATTAGGATCTCACCACCCATTGAGATAATCAGTTTTGATTCCTCTCTTCTCATTTCTTTCGCCCTGTTATCTTCTCTCGGGTACTTAGGTATATGCTTCAGACCAAAGAAACCAAATCCTGTCAGGGAGCGATTGTGTTCTCTTTCAAAGTGATTGGCCATAGGGCAAATGTTATCTTGATTTCTGATGGCTCACACGTGTTGCAAAAATTGTAGTTTCAGTTTATTAATGGTACTACCTACATAGTATTTATTGCAACCACATTTAAGTGCATATACCACAAACTCCAACATAAAGTTATTCTTTCATGTATAGCCCTTTGTTGTCCGTCCAGTGTCGGAAACGTTTTCTGGTTATACTGACATGCTCTACATGATCCACACTTCATGAAACCCTTACTGAGGTTTGTCAGCCAATTACTTTCCCTAATGGGCTCCAAATGGCTACTAATTAAAATGTCTCCCAGGGATTTGTTTTTTTTAGGTGTTACCTTAGGACTTTGATCCACCACATCTTTTAATAGATCATCTTTCCCGTAAAATATGTCAATACTTTTAAAGATTTTCTTTATAGCTAGTTGTGCTGAGTTGTACTCAAAAAAGGGTTTCTAGGTCTTATCCTTCTCTTGTTGCTCATTAGTTGGATAGAGTACTTGTTCTCGTTTACCTTCTGGCTTTCTCTTTGGCATCGTTTAACACACTTGTGGGGTATTCTCGTTGGATGAACCGTTCTGTCATCTTACTTAATTTCCTTTCAAGTTGTGTTCCTCGGTTTAGCAAATCCTTTTAGCTCATAGCATCTGGTTGTATGGGATACTCCATTTCAGGGCCATGGGGTGCTCATTGTTAGTGTGTAATAAGGAATTAGTTGCAGTTGCCTTCCATGGATGGTGGAGACCAACTAATTCCCCTTGACATCCAAATTGATACCCAAGAATTCACAATGTGTTTTACTAGCCAATTCCATGAACCAAATATTTACCTCATTACTATTTAACTTCTGGATAAAATCCTCCAGCATTGACATTTCTCCATCCCACAGGATGAATAAGTCATATATGAATTAGCACGAGACCATGACCTTCTCCATGTTTTTTTTGTTTAAATCTTTTTATTAACATTTTGTTTTAGCATTTTGCACAGTTTTCGGGAAAAATATTATGACCTTCTCCATGTTGTTGTCTTCAGCCCAGGCCACCTCCTTCTTCCATCACACCATAAATAAATTTGCATAGGTGGGGGTGAAGGAGGTGCCCATGGCTGTGCCCTGTAGATGGATACATTTTGGGGTTAGACTATATTCCAACTTCTCAATTACCATTTAGGTATGCCGCAGAAACTCAATTGGTCTATCTCTCAGGAAGTTTTCATATGCAGATATACCACACTTGATTGATTGAGGTATACAGTAAGATCACATCGAGGGTCAGAATGATGTATTCAGTTTTCCATGATACCCCATCCAATTTTTGTAAAACGTCTGTTGAGTCCCTTACGTAAGAAGATAAACTTGTTACCTATGGTTGCAAGAACAGGTCAAAGAAAAGTGAACAGTTCTCCAGTGGTATATGTATGTATGCATATATATATTAAATATATTTATATATATATATATTATCTACTGGCGGTCGCCAGTAGATAGTTATAGTTAGGACCGTGTTTCCATAGGAAATCCGCAACATTCTATTTGGAATAACTTTGGCGCCGGTTGACGAATATTCGCAAAATTTCTCGGGGGGATTCGTCAAGCGGGGGCTGAGAAAAAAGGGGGTTCCCAAAACGCGTTTTCCCCATGCAATTTTCCATAGGGACCTTTCGTCCAAGGTACAGCCCGAAAAGCTGAACAGAATTACTTGAAATTTGGCAGAGAGGTAGTCCTCAGGTCAGGGAAGTGCCTTTTGCAGGTCTGGTGTCAATCTGTTCAGTAGTTCCTGAGAAAATCAAAAGTAAAATCATATATATATGTGGGCGGAGCCTAACCACACATCTCATCCTGAGATCTGATTGGCTGTCAGCACTTCATCCAAGAAGTGTTGGCAGCCATCTTGGGACCAATATACATGATAGCACCTTATTAAAAAGCATTGCAGTTAATAGACGGTTTTAAGACTTTAGTTACATTATAAATCATTTGTTGCTGGTACCATACTCATTTTAGGAATTGTGGTATGTTCTAAGGTGATTTCACCATGTGAAAAAGCCTTCTGCTGGGATATCATGATTGAGAGAAAAATATTTTCTCATGCTTTTCCCACAGAGGTTTGGAAGGTGATCTATAAGCTAAACGGAGAGCTTATTTTCTGTAAATTCACATTATCTTTCTCAGTCATGTGCGAATGAAGTCTGACATTCTCAGTAAAACATGTACATCCAACAAGGGCAGAGGCTGTCAGTTGATACCTTTGTGTTCTACTGCAGCTTCCCAGAGTGTTCCAAAGAACAACTAGAGCGCTAACAGTACTACTTATGATAAACGTATGGCACACCTGAAGCCATCTTGCTTGGATTAAAGTGGTAACTCTTAAAACATTTAATTTAAAAAGCAACAAAATGAGGGGGTTCATTTTTCCATAAAAAGTATGATTAGTGCTGCAGAAAGAAAAATTAGGGCACATTTTGAGTGACTTCTCAAATCCTCTTCTATTTCATTAAAAAATTCTGACATGCAGACTGAAACATGCACTTTCAATACCAGCAGCAGTTTTCCCTGGTGAGCAGTAGCTTTACTACAGTGATCTAATGAGCAAAAAGAGTGCTAACATGCTGAATTTATGGCAAATGTGTGACACATCTGAATGCCTTCTTGATGGAATCAAAGTAAAAAACTGAAAGTATTTCCTACTGAGGAGACTGCAGTAAATGAGGAAATTAGGAAACTAAATAACAAATAAGTCTCCCAAGATGGCCACCAGAGACAAAAGATCCCAAATGTAGCCCAAATATCACCCAGATGTAGCCCAGGTATAGCCCAATGACAGAATGTCCCAGAGTGTTCTTAAAAACAACTAGAGCGCTTACTGTCTTCATTATGACAAAATTATGGCACACATGAAGCCATCTTGATTGGAATAAACTGGTAACACTTAAAACATTTAATTTAAAAAGGAACACAATGAGGGGGTTCATTTTGCCATAGAAATTATGATTAATGCTGAAGAAAGAAAATGAGGGCACATTTTGAGTGACTTCTCAAATCCTCTTCTATTTCATTAAACAATTCTGACATGCAGACTGAAACATGCACTTGCAATACCAGGAGCAGACTTCCATGGTGAACAGTATAATTTTACTACAGTGATCTAATGAGCAACTAGAGTGCTAACATTCAGAATGTATGGCAAATGTGTGACATATCTGAATACCTTCATGATGGAATCAAAGTAAAAAACTGAAAGCATTTCCTACTGAGGAGACTGCAGTACATGAGGAAATTAGGAACAAATAAATCTCCCAAGATGGCCACCGGAGACAAAAGAACCCAAATGTAGCCCAAAATCACCCAGATGTAGCCCAAATATAGCCCAATGACAGAAGTGTGCAAAACACTTATTATTTTGTGTTTTTGCAGTGTTATATAGTGCAGACTTGTCAGGTATTGGAGTGCTTTACATGAGCATTGGTTACATCACACAAGAACAAATTCATTTTGGTTGTAGACATGGGGAGACTAAGTGATTTGACCAGAATCACAGAATGTCGAGCTGAAGCAGAAACTCCAACCTGGTTCCCCAGTTGCAAATTCTGCAGTTCTGGAAGTAACACCACATCCTCTCCCCTAAGTGCAACATTTAATCAAGTGGTCAACTGGATAAAAAAACATAAAGATAACAAATAATTTAAAAGTACTTTGTCGCTATTTGAAAACTCAGAAAATATGTCCTTATTTTAGTCTTTTAGAGCACTAACCATAATTTTGATGCCAATAAGACCCTCTCATATATGTAATTTCTAAAGGAAATGCTCTAGGTATTACAGTTTTGATGACATCAAGTTGACGTCAGGCGTTCCACACTTTTGTAATAAATATAGAATGTTAGCAATCTAGTTGTTCATTAGGATACTGTTGAGAGGCAGAGGCCAGGGGCACGGACTCTGAAAATTGAAGGCAGGTAGGAGGGTGCAAAGGCAACAATTTAACCACACTGAGCAGGCAGGAAGGGCCGTGGCAGCACAACAGACTATGGAGGGCAGTGGAAAGGGGGGCAGGGGCAACAAACCAACAATACAGGACTTGCAAGAGAGGCTGTGGCAATGTAATAGACCATTGTGGGCAGAAGGAAGAGGCAATGGTAGTACAACCATACATGCCAACAGACCCGATTCAGCCAGGAAACGTCCAATGTTTTTAAGCTCAAATGGGCTTTATTTGATCTGTCTCCTGTCTACAATCTCCTCTTTTCAATGTAACTCAAAGGGGAAAATCAATACCCCAGTTTTTTTTCAAAATCTCCCTCTTACCAAGTTCAAAATGTTCGCAAGTATGGTACATTGGATCATGGAAGGAAATGGGGTAGGGACATGGACTTGGATAACAGAGGACAGGAGGGACATGGAGAGGTGCACCAAACTGACCCTGCAGGGCAGGCATCAGGGTTTGCAGCAGCACAATACACCACACAGGGCATGCAGGACGGGAGTGCAGCACAACAATCCATAGAAAGCAAGAGGGAGGGGAGACAGGACCATGCACATGGACAACAGAGAACAGAGGGGCAAGAGGCAATGGTAGCTAGCTGACCATAATGGACAGACAGGAGAGAAAGCTGCAGCATAACAGACAATAAAGGGCAGGAGGGACGGATCAAGGGCATTGCAATGGAACAGACAAGCCAGGAGGGAGGGAGTAGGGGTCTGCACATGTAAACAGAGGGCTGGGGGCAAGGGGGCAGGGCAGGAGCAGCAAGATAGCCATGGAGGTCAGGCAGGATGGGCACTAGAAGCAAGACACACCATGAAGAGCAACACTGAGACTGTGATGGCATAAACACAGACAATGGAGGGAAGGTGGGAGGGGGTCAGGAGCAGCTAACTTACCACACAGGGAAGGTGGGAGGGGCCATGGCAGCACAGAAGACCATGCATGGCAAGTGGGAGGGTTAGTGGCAGCACAATGGCTATGATGGACAAGAAGGAGGGTGCAGGGGCATGCACAAAGGACGATGGAGGATAGAAGGGAGGGTCAGGACCTGTGCACAGATAAGAAAGTTCAGGGGAAGGGGCCTCACAACAGACCACACGGGGCAGGCAGGAGGAGCAGTTGCAGCACAACAGACCAGGGAGGGCAGAAGGGTGTGGCAGTACAATGGACCATGTAGGACAGGAGGAAGAGGATAGGGGCATGGCATGTGGACAGGCAGGGTGGAGGTGGCAGGGACAGGTTACAGTCATCTGACAATGCTAGGCAGGTGGGAGGGGAGTGGCAGCTCAACAGAACACTCAGAGTAGATAGGAGTGGCAGGTCCATGGAACATGGTGGGCAAAAAGGATGGAGCAGGGGCATGCACAAAGACATCGGAGGGCAGGGGGAAGGAGAATAGGGGCAGCAAGCTAAGCACAGAGTTTAAGCAGGAGGTCAATGATGGGGCATAGAATTGGGCAATGGAGGGCAGGAGTAGGGGACTGGTACATCATACTAAATTGAGGGCAGTGGCAGCACATCAGACCATGCATGGCAGGAGGGAGGAGGCTAGTCCATGGATTCACACAACAGAGGATAGGGAGGAGGGGGATGGGGCAGCAAGCTAACTGTTCAGAGAAGGCGGGTATTAGGAACATTATTGTTTTTAAAACGTGTGTCTGTGCGAACTACTTAAAATATGAACAAGTTTGCAGCATAATCTCACTTTTATTCAGGAAGAAGAGGACGTTTGTGACTGGGACTCCGGGCTCACTTGGCAGAAACACCCCCTGACCCTCCACCCCCTATCGCAAAATGTAATGCCCGTGAAAAGGGTAGGTGAACACAGTGTTATATAGAACATAGTCCTGAGAGCACGATTGAAAATGAAAACTAGATATAGTGTATGGTATAAACTATGCACCAAAAAGTGTGGTATAAGATGAACCGTGCGTGAAATATAATATGCAATACATTGTGCGCAATGACAGATTCATTGGAGAGCGCGAGATAGCACAGGCACTAGCGCGTGCTATGCGATATGCGCCTTGGAGTGTAATATGCAGAGGGCAGTGTTGTGGAACCTAACTAGTCTCTAAAGTTGTAAAATAAAATATGTGCTGGGGAGTGTAACGTTGCATATGCACTGTGACAAAGATATGGATCCCAGATTGTAATATGTATGGCATAGCACTGTGCGTTATAACATAGGCATCGAGGAAGGCACCTAGATGGGGCAATATAACCCGTGCGAAGACAAGTGTGTAATGACATATTCACGGGGTGGTGTTACAGTGCACATGGGCTAGAGAGTGTCATAGCATATGCACTAGCTAGTGGAATACAACACAGAGGTGTGTGGCACTCAGCAGGCAATGGTGGGTGTAACACAGCATTGGGCTCTGCCAGGAGAGCGCTGTGACTCTCAAGTGATGTTCGTCCCCTTTCCAGAGAGTAAAATAAAAAGTATTACACATCCGGCAGTGGATGTGTGTTTTATTAACCGTGAGGGGGGTTTCTTGCATAGTTTTGGTCGAATTTTTGTCGAATCCCCTTTGAATGGCTTGGTGTGCATGTGTATTAAATGTGCCCGTCAATAGCTACCCATGTTTGTATAAATAAATGACAAGGGTGTCTACCGGGATTAGGCACGGTAGGGCATCAGACATGTCAGAGCTTCACTAGTGGTGTACATACATTCCACGTGGATTTATTGTATGCATAGTCGCCTTTTAATGAATATCACGCAAATCGTCATGGTGATAGGTACATACGGTTTGTCCAGCATGTCCTAGGTGTGTCTATAAATATATATTTTTTAAAAATAATAAACAGTGGCCGGCCCTAGGGATTGTGGTAAAAAAAATATAATTAGGAGACAGGCCCTGGGGGATGGGGTCATCAGGGCCAATAAATAAGAATAAGAAGGGGAACCACACAGCCCCCCTTCTTAAAAAATTAAAATAAATAAAGACTGGCATCGTGCCGGAGGCCACGCCCCCTCCTTGCAGCACTCTGCAAACGCGCCCCCTGGCGAATTGTAAGTTGGGGAATTAATTCCTCTTCAATACTGAGGGTCCCTGAGGGCCAACTAGCCCAACAGGCATCTCTAGTATGCGCCAGGGAGCTGCGCTGCAGACAGGTGTTCTGAGGCCAAGCCCCTTTTTACACCTCTTTGCAACGCAGCTCTGTGGCGCTTACTGGAGGTACCTAGTGGTCTAGTTTGACCCTAGGGACCCTTAGGATTCAACGGGATTTAATCTCTCAACTCAGAACAGCCACAGGGTGCGTTTACACAGTGGTGAAGGGAGATGGACGGGGCCTGAGGTGACGTGTGCAAACACGCACTATGGCTCGTTTTAAATTGGGGATATAATTTCCCTTCAATACTGGGGGCCCCTGGGGGCTAACTAGCCCACCAAGTGCTTCCAGTAAGCGCCACTGAGCTGCATTGCAGAGAGGTGGTCCAGGTCGTGCCACTTTTTACACCTCTCTGCAATGCAGCTCTGTGGCACTTACTGGAGGTACCTAGTGGGCTAGTTGGACCCTAGGGACCCTCAGGATTCAAATGAACTTAATCTCCCAACTAAAAACGGACACAGGGCGTGTTTACACAGTGGTGAAGGGAGGGGACGGAGCCTGAGTTAACTTGTGCAAAAACGCCCTGTGGCCTGTTTTAAGAGGTAGTTTGTATCCCCCTGCTCTATTATATACTAGGGGCTTACAGAGGAGGTCATGCTAATCACAGGGGGACCCCAACGCATAATATTCCCTAGTGTATGTAGGTGTTTTCACTCTATTCTAAGTGTCTTTTAACATAGCACTGGCTCTAGGACTGGTTAGTCAGACTCAGTTACCACCAGTATCTGTCTGAAAAAGTTGAGGGTACAGGATGATTTTGCAACAAGGCTTCTTTCTGCTCTTCTTTTTGTTCTTTCTGCACGTTATCCTTCTTCCTGCACTTTTCTTCGTCTTTGAGGACTTCTGTTGCTTCTTTCTGCACTTCTTTTTTTTCTTTCTGTGCATTTTTTCTTCTTTCTTCACATGTCCTATCTCTGTAGGCATAGTTAGAAATTAGCATTTAAAAAACCTTTGAAATTCACAGAAAAAACCATAGGTTTCAGGCACGTTATAGTTAGGAATTAGCATTTAAACAACCTCAAAAATTCAGTGAAAAACCATAGGTTTCAGGGGTGTTATAGTTAGCTGGACTTTTCACTTGCACAAAACCATTGAAATTCCCCCGTCATAGTTAGTTCAGCTAACTATAACTCGCGCGCCCGCAATGCACTGCTGATGACGTCACATATTACATCACTCATGACATGGTCAGTGACATCTCAAATGACATCACTGATGACATCATCCTTGTGATAGAGTGGCAGACCTCCTCTCACCCTAATATAACCTTTGATACTCACATTCAAAAATAGAGACTAAAATTTTCAAAACAATGGACATACCAATATCAGTTACAACAACCTCTTCAGTAATTCTAAGATCCACATACACATCCACTCATTCACCAACAGTCCTATACAGTCCCTCATACATGTACTCACTCATCATATGTACTCATACACCTATACATCCTGTTACACAATGCCACTCATCCATAGAGTTACTCACACACATAGTCACTCATGCTAATAAAGAATCAAACATACATTTACTTGCATATACAGTTATACACACACCACCACACTTACTTCTACGGAAACTCACACATACTTAGTCTTTTAAACAATCACTTATAGAAACACATACTTATTCATACAGGAACTCTTTCAAACTCTCACATATACTCACTTATATACACCAATAGTCACATATACTAGTTTAAAACATATGTAGTTACTCATAAAAACACTATTGAAACAGTCATTCACTCACTAACACCCATACACACACTCATCCACCCATACAGTCCTGCACACATGCTGTCTTCAACACATACAAACAGTGAGTCACTCATTCATGTACCTATGCACTATGTAATACCCCCCACCGAACCATGCAGACACTCAGACTTATACTCAAAAAACCAACTAATAACCTATATAGACACCCATGTAGCTACTCACCAACCCATGCAGCCACTTATACACAAAGTGAGAGACTGATACAGATATTTACATATTTAAACATTACTCACTAAGCCATGTATTCACTATGATACACTTAATCAGTCAGTTACACAATCAATTTTTCAGAAACAAATCATCCATTTAGACACTTATATACCCATTTATTCTTCCATCGACCTTGAGATATACATATATAAAACATATTTAATTTTCAGACAAACACACATTCACTGGATGATGTCATCAGTGATGTCATCAGTGATGTCATTTGAGATGTCATCAGTGATGTCATGAGTGATGTCACTGACCATGTCATGAGTGATGTAATATGTGACGTCATCAGCAGTGCATTGCGGGCGCGCGAGTTATAGTTAGCTGAACTAACTATAACGGGGGAATTTCAATGGTTTTGTACAAGTGAAAAGTCCAGCTAACTATAACACCCCTGAAACCTATGGTTTTTTCACTGAATTTCTGAGGTTGTTTAAATGCTAATTCCTAACTATAACGTGCCTGAAACCTATGGTTTTTTCTGTGAATATATATATATATATATTACCTACTGGCGGTCGCCAGTAGGTAGTTATAGTTAGGACCACGATTCCATAGGAAATCCGCAACATTCTATTTTGAATAACTTTGGCGCCGGTTGACGAATCCTCGCAAATTTTTCAAAATAGGTGGGGCGCTACGCTCCGCTCCTACCCTGAAAGTCTCGGGGGGATTCGTCAAGCGGGGGCTGAGATAAAAGGGGGGTCCCAAAACGCGTTTTTCCCATGCATTTTTCCATAGGACCTTTAGACACAGCTACAGCCCGAACGGCTGAACAGAATTACTTGAAATTTGGCAGAGAGGTAGTCCTCAGGTCAAGGAAGTGCCTTTTGTAGGTTTGGTGTAAATCTGTTCAGTAGATTCTGAGAAAATAGCCTTTAAATCAATATATATATCTGAGCCAGCTTACGGTGCGCTTACGGTGCGCTTACCGTACGCGTACGGTGGCGTGCGCGAGCGCGATTCTGATTGGCCCTTAGATCTTAGTAAACATTCGAATCGGTCGAAACCAGGAAGCGGCGGCCGCCATTTTCTCTCTCGCACTCTGACAGGGGGTTGAAAAACCAAGTGCAAAAACATGTAAAGGGGCTGTTTACACAGCTCCCAAGCACCTAGCCATGTCGAGGGAGTCCCCAACGATCCCCCAAGTGGAAAAAGGCAATTTTAATTTTTTCGAAAATTTCGCCGATTACGCTTACCGTACGCGTACGGTAAGAAATAATAAAAAAATAAAAAAATATCCACATTCTCCCCACCCCGTGTGCAAAAGGTGCCCAAGGACAACTTTTGTGCATGGCTTATTAGAGCTAAACAAAACATATATTTTACCTGTCACAACGATGCTCATCATATGTCCTCCATGTGCGCACGGTGCGCGAAGCGCATCGTGCGTTCATGGCCCATCTAGCGTAACGTGGGCACGCGGTGCGCGAACGCGTGCTCACTGTGCGCGCACGGAACGAACTGCGTTAAGTGGGCGCGCACGCCACAAATGGCGTAAAGTAACTTAGCATTTAAAAAAACGTACAAATTTACTGAAAAAACCATAGGTTTCACACACGTTATAGTTAGGAATTAGCATTTAAAAAACCTTGCAAATTGACTGAAAAAACCATAGGTTTCACACATGTTATAGTTAGCTGGACATTTTACTGATAAAAAACCAATGAAATTCCCCCGTTATAGTTACTGTAGGCAACTATAACTCACGCGACCGTAATCCTCTGCTGATGACATATGTGTCTTTATGAAAAAAATATATTTGTAATATATGTATAGCTAAAATTTAATGGAAGGAGACAGGGGCAAATAAGTGTCTAAATACAGTATTAGCATCAGCAGAGGATTGCGGTCGCGTGAGTTATAGTTGCCTACAGTAACTATAACGGGGGAATTTCATTGGTTTTTTATCAGTAAAATGTCCAGCTAACTATAACATGTGTGAAACCTATGGTTTTTTCAGTGAATTTTATATATATATACACATATACATATATAACTTCACTGAAAAAAACATAGGTTTCAGGGACGTTATAGTTAGTTAGACATTTGACTCATATAAAACCAGAAAAATTCGCCCGTTATAGTTAGTCGAGCTAACTATAACTCGCGTGCCCGCAATGCACTGGTGATGAGGTCACATATTACATCAATCAATCAATCAATCAGGGGTTGGTAAAGCGCGCTACTCACCCGTGAGGGTCTCAAGGCGCTGAGGGGAAAGGTAGGGCAGCTCCGGTCAGTCGAAGAGCCAGGTCTTGAGAGCCCGTCTGAAGGAGTGCAGGGTTGGTGAGCGTCTTATTTCTACTGGGAGAGTGTTCCAGGCTGTGGCTGCGGTGTAGGAGAATGCTCTCCCTCTGGATCTGCTTCGGCAGACGTGGGGGGTCTCTGCCAGGGTGAGGTCGGCTGAACGGAGGTTCCTATTGGGTGCGTGGATGCTCATTCTGCTGTTGAGGTACTTGGGTCCGATGTTGTTGAGAGATTTGTAGGCGTGCATGAGTAGCTTGTAGGTGACTCTCTTCTTGACGGGGAGACAGTGGAGTTCTCGCAAGTGAGGGATCATGTGTTTGTGGCTTGGTATCTCTAAGATGAGCCTGGCGGGCGCGTTTTGGATGGTTTGGAGTTTGCGAAGTAGGGATTTGTTGATTCCTGCGTAGAGGGCGTTGCCGTAGTCGAGCCTGCTGGTGATGAGTGCGTGTGTGACGGTCTTTCTGCAGTCAGGGGGGATCCACTTGAACGTCTTACGCAGGATACGGAGGCAGTTGAAACAGGTGGATGAGATAGCGTTGATTTGGCGGTTCATGGAGAGGGAGGAGTCCAAGATTATGCCGAGGTTCTGGGTGTGGTCCGTAGGGGTGGGCGGTGGGCCGAGGGCGGGAGGCCACCCTGAGTTGCTCCATGCGGAGGGGCGGGGTCTGAAAATGAGAACTTCGGTTCTTTCAGAGTTGAGTTTGAGGCAGCTATCCTTCATCCAGCTGGCCACGTTCCTCATTCCTTCCTGAAAGCTGAGTCTGGTGTCTTCTGAGTTACTGGTGAGGGAGAGGATGAGTTGGGTGTCATCAGCGTAGGACATGATGGTGAATCTGTGCTGTCTGACGATGGTGGCGATGGGGGCCATGTAGATGTTGAACAGGGTAGGGCTCATAGAGGAACCTTGGGGAACTCCGCAGATGATGTCGGTGGGTTCGAAGAGAAAGGGGGGGAGCCTGACTCTCTGTGTTCGGTGGGAGAGGAAGGAGCGGATCCAGTTGAGGGCGTTTCCCTGCATCCCTGCGTTGTGGAGTCTGGTGGTCAGTGTGCGGTGTGAGACGGTGTCGAAGGCTGCGGAGAGGTCCAGGAGGATGAGGGCCACGGTGTGGCCCTGATCGAGCAGCATGCAGATGTTGTCGGTGGCGGCGATCAGGGCTGTCTCGGTGCTGTGGTTGCTGCGGAAGCCGGATTGGGATGCGTCCACGATGCCGTTGTCCTCGATGAAAGTAGTCAGCTGGGCGTTAACGAGCCTTTCAGTTACTTTGGCCGCGAAGGGGAGGAGGGAGATGGGTTAGTAGTTCTTTAGGTCAGTAGGGTCGGCAGAGGGTTTTTTGAGGAGGGGCTTCACTTCTGCGCATTTCCAGTCCATGGGGCAGGTGCCCGATGCCAGGGAGGAGTTGACGGTGAGGGCTAGCTCTGGAGCGATGGCCGTGGAGGCTCTGTGGAAGATGTGCGGGGGGCAGGGGTCCATGGGGGCTCCTGAGTGAGTGTGCTTCATAGTGATGGTGATGAGTTCGACGGAGGCGGGGGCCCATGTGGTGATGGTTGGCATGGTGGAGGTAGTGGTCGTAAGGGTGAAGGCACTCGTTGGTTCATTGAAATTGTCGTAAAAGGTCATGATCTTCTGGTGGAAGAAGGTGCTGAGGTTGTCGCAGAGATCTTAGGAGGGTGTGATGTCAGAGGCTTCGCAGGGGGTTTGGTGAAATGCTTGATGATCTTGAAGAGGTTGCTGCTGTTGGCTGCGTTGGCGTTGATTTTTTTTCTGATGAATGTTCTTTTGGTGTCTCTTATCAGCTGGTGATAATTCTTCATGGCGCTCCTATGGTAGTTGTGGGCTTCCGAGGTCTTCGGGTTCCTCCACATTTTCTCAAGGCGTCTGCAAGTGCGTCTGACCTCTAGGAGTTCTGTGGTGAACCAGGCTGCTTTTGGCGGACGTTTGGTGGTGGGCTCCCGCAGAGGGGCTAGTTTGTCGGCGCAGCTAGTGATCCATCGGTGGAGTTCAAGTGCAGCGTCATCGGTGTCGGTGGTGGCTAAAGGGGGGTCATGGAGGAGGGTGGCGTTGAGAAGGTCCTCGGTGATCCTACTCCAGTTTCGTCGAGGTGGGCGTGGGGCTTGTTTGGGTGCGGTGCTGGAAGTGAAAGTGAAATGAATGCAGTGGTGATCTGTCCAGGAGTGCTGGGAGGTGTGGGTGACAAGGATGTTTGACCCTACAGTGAAGATGGGGTCCAGAGTGTGCCCTGCAATGTGGGTGGGTGAGTTTACCAGTTGATTGAGTCCCAGGTTGGAGAGATTCTCAAGTAGCGCGTTTGAGTCGGGGTCCTGGTGGTTGTCGAGGTGGAAGTTTAGGTCTCCGAGCAGAATGTAGTCCGTGGAGGCAATGGTGTGGGATGCGGCGAGTTCTGTGATGGCGGTCGTTGCTTGGGCGCGAGGTCCTGGTGGTCTGTAGATGAGTGAGCCTCGTAGCATATTCCTGGGGTTGGTGTGGATCTGAAAGTGGAGCTGTTCTAAGTTGGGAAGAGTGATGTTAGTGCTGGGCATGGAGAGATGGAGGGATGATTTGTGTGCGATGGCGAGGCCACCACCCGGGCGGTTGGGGCGATCTAACCTCCCTATTTTGTAGCCATCTGGTATAGCCGTGGTGATGTCAGGACCGGAGCTTGCGTTGGTCCAGGTCTCGGTGAAAAAGGCGACGTCAGGGGTGAGAGTGTCGAGTAGGTCCCAAATCTCAATGGCGTGCCGGTGAAGGGATCGAACGTTGAGAAGGATGCACATGATGGTGTTGGCGGGTATCGCAGCAGGTGGTGCTTTGGTAGCTGAGGCAGTGGTGTCTATGGAGAAGGTGCAGTGGCAGTGAGCGCAGGAGAAAGCTCCTTGAGTGTTATAGGATGCTGCTCGTACGCAGTTCTTGAGGCAGCTGGGTTTGAGTGCGCGGAGGCTGGCGACTGTGTAGAGGAGGGGGCCCTTAGAGCCAGGGTTCCTGGTGCTGGGCGCGGTCCAGGTGCGGACGGGCGCAGCGGTCGCCGTTATGAAGGGGAGGGGGGCGGTATCGCGGTGTAGGTGGGCGGGAGTCTGGCGGGGGCGGGGCTGAGTGGAGGATCACCGGGGAGGCGGTAAGGCAGTAAGGTGCTAAATCAAATAATGAGGCAGAGACCTGTAAAGTAAAACAGTCACACATACAAGAACACAAAATTACTAACAAGCGCTGGTGTCAGGAGTGCGAAATACCACGTGTCACAGAGCCTGTGGCAGAGTCGGGTGCGAGGCTTAAACTCTGCTGCTGGGGCTGTAAGGTGAGGATCTGCTGGCGGAGCTGCCGGGGAGAGTGCTTCCTGGACTGAGGTCTGGACAGCACACCTCGCTCCCCCGCAGCGGTCGCCTTTATGAAGGGGAGGGGGGAGGGATCGCCGAGGAGGCGGGTAGGAATCTGGCGGGGACTGGGCTGAGGGGAGGATCACCGGGGAGGCGGTAAGGCGCTACGGCGCTAAATCAAATAATGAAGCAGAGACCTGTAAAGTAAAACAGTCACACGCACAAGAACACAAAATCACTAACAAGCGCTGGTGTCAGGAGCGTGAAATATCACGTGTCACAGAGCCTGTGGCAGAGTCGGGCGTGAGGCTCTAACTCTGCTGCTGGGGCTGAAAGGCGAGGATCCGCTGGCGGAGCTGCCAGGGAGAGTGTTTCCTGGACTGAGGTCAGGAGAGCACACGATTCAGGACATGGTCAGTGACAAAACTGATGACATCACTGATGACATCATCCAGTGAATGTGTGTTTCTGTAAAGGTTAAATATTTTTCATACATATCTATGCCAAGGTGTATTGAAGAGAGAGTGAATGTAAAAGTCCCTGAATGGATTATTTAGTAGGTGCCTGACTGACTGTATAAGTGAGTGATTGAACATGTGTTACTGAATGTGTGGGTTAGTGACTAAACTGTGTGAAAGTCTGTATTAGTGTCTCAGTTGGTGTATAAGCGGCTGCATGGGTTGGTGAGTAGCTATATGAGTTTCTATATCGGTTATTGATTTGCAGTCTGAGTAACTACATATGTTTTAAGGCAGTATATGTGAGTGTTGGAGTATATAAATGACTATACGTGAGAGCAAGTTATTTGAAGAGTGGGTGTATCAAAGAGTGTCTGCTTGTATCAGTGATTGTATAAGACAATAAGTATCTGTTAGTATCTGCATAAATAAGTGATGTGGGATGTGTATAAATAACACAGTTGGTGTGTATAACTGTATACATGAGTAAATGGGTATGTGATTGATTCTTTGCCAAGGCTGACTAGGTGTGTGAGTAACTCTATGGATGAGTGGCAGACTGTGACTGTATGTAAAGGTGTATGAGTGCATATTACAGTACTGTATTGATGAGTAACTGCATGTATAAGTGAGTGGATGTGTGTAGACCTAGGAAATTGGTGGGTGGTATGTAGTATCTTGCTTTGTTGTGTGTATGATTTCAAAATTAGTAGTCTGTATTTTAGAGTGCGTGTATCAAAGTTTATATTAGGCCATCAGTATGTGCATCAGATTATCAGGTGGATGATGTTATCAGTGATTTCATCAGTGATGTCATTTGAGATGTCATCAGTGATGTCATCAGTGATGTCACTGACCATGTCATGAGTGATATAATATGTGACGTCATCACCAGTGCATTGCGGGCGCGCGAGTTGTAGCTAGCTCAACTAACTATAATGGGCGAATTTCTCTGGTTTTATATGAGTCAAATGTCCAACTAACTATAACGTCCCTGAAACCTATGGTTTTTCAGTGAATTTCTAAGGTTTTTTAAATGGTAATTCCTAACTATAATGTCTGTAAAACCTATGGCTTTTTTCAGTGAATTTCAAAGGTTTTTAAATGTCAATTTCATATTTTAATATTTATAAAACCTATATTTTTTCTATTTTTTTTGTAAGATTTTGGAACTCTATTATCCTTTTTTTTTATTTGAATATCTTCAAAAAAAAGTATGTATATTGTTTTTTTTTTTGGGAGAAAACTGAAGTCCCGTAATGGTAGTGTACCAAATTCCATCAGCAAGCAAATCCTATCCGCCATATTGCTAAACTCGTAAAGGATGCGCATTTCGTATCCGACGGGTACGTGGCAACACCTCCTGCGTAACATCATATACGTATGTGGTCGCGCCAGCTGCTACTTTGGTATGCGACGAGTACGCAGTACCAAGCCGCGCCTTACGTCATGGACGTATGGGGTCACACCCGCTGCGCGTTGCGTATGCGATGACTGCACGCTGCCAGGCCCTGTGTTATGTCATAGACGTATGGTGTCGTGCCGGGAATGCCATTCCCTCATTTTTTTCATCTCAAAACTATGTCTAAATAAGTTTAAAGTGTATATGAGAACAAGCGATAACCTGAAATATTGTAAACATTTATATATTTCTAACTGTAATAAAGTTATATTATGGTAAATATATTTTCTCAAAATCGCATCGGATGCGGGCTCCTTGCGCGCTCGGTGCGCGATTGCCATGTGACCTTAAAAAAAAGCATTTGATTGGTTCATAAAATTTCCCATTGTAACAGTTGGTGGACCCCACCCATTTTAGTCATTCTCTCTACAGCGTTTGATGAGAGACTCCTCTTCTGCTTACAGAGATTTTTTGAAAACCTTTTGCTATATACACATATCTGACACTACACACAACATGCAACCATCATCTTCATCAATGTTCATGCTCTGTAAAGTAGCCTTCCATCTGTGATAGCCATGCATGTAAAAGCTACATAACAGACCTTTTCCCCACTGCCAGAGGTAACGTGGTTGCATACACTGTCCACAGCACAATGTAATGTGGTACGGCCCAGGGCCAGTATCATGCATAGATAATGAACACACAGACACAGATAGATAGTGGAAGTGGGTACGGGCACGTGCGCTCGACTCCTTTTTATTAACAGGGTCACATATCCAGTGATGTCTGTGCTGAATGCGTGTGGGTTGAGTGTAAACCAGCCCTCAGGGAATGGTTGCTGCTAGCATCAACTACAACAGTAATCATTGGATCACACACAGAGAGTCAATAATAAAAGGGTCAATAGTTTGTGCTGCAGTAAGGTAGGGACACTAGATGTGAAATAATACAGAAAAGATTCTATCGTAAAAGAACCATAACTTGTGGTGTACTGTAATACAGGCAGTAAATCTGAAATAATACACAAAAAGATTGTATCATAAAGGGTCCATCAGTTCTAGTGCACTCAGATAGCCACATCAAAAGCATTCAGGATGTGCACAGCCAGCGATAATGCGTGCTGTGGGCGGGCCGTACTAGGAGCAATGTCTGTTGCCTACAACACTACATCATCTGCAATAGCGACTCGATCTGAATTGTAAACACTGCTGTCTGCAGTGTAGGCCAGAGAGCGGTCAGCAAGGGCCCACAGCCACATGGCATTGACTTGAGCTGTCCTGTTTGCAGTACACGAAGCAAGAAAAACCATGTGCGGACCCCTGCGATGATGCGTATGCGTGGTGCGGACAGAGCGCACTGGAGCAATGTCTTTTGCCTACAGGACTGCGTCATCTACAATAGCGACTCAATCTGAATTGTGAACACTGCTGTCTGCAGTGTAAATTGAAGGCAGTAGTGAGCACTGTCTTCCATGAATACTTTTTCTCACTTCCTCTTCACAGAATACAACAACATAAATTACACAAAACTCTGCAATAAATAAAACAAAACAATTCAAATTGCGATCTCTGCTGTACACTGTGTACACTGTTATTCAGTGTTCTTTACTACTACCAAGAAGAATTTGGTCATTGTACTAGACCTATATGTCATCTTAAAAAGCTTCTTCAACCAAGTATACTAAAAGGCCATTGTGTATATTTCAATAGATGTTGTAGTTAGTTGCCTACTGGTTTCTGCAATTAAACAATCACCACTCGATCTGAATTGTGAGCCCTGCTGACCGCAGTGTAGGCCAGAGGCAGTGGTCATTACTGCCTCACAACCACGTGCCGTTGGATTCGGAAGCACAGAGTTGTTTGCACCTGATCGGAGGGGGTACACACAAATCATCACAAACTTTAACTTCTGACATCCTCAATCACAGAATCAAGACCCCGTTTCACTGTTCCGACCTGCTGTACCACGGTGTACTCCACCCACTGCAGTCAGCCAAGCCCAATAATCATGTGCAGCAGTTAGCTACAGAAGCACAGAGTCCGATGAACATCAACGGAGGGAGTTCTGTAAAAAACAAGCGGCAGGTAATATCGGACATTGTCCATTTTGGGATCAAGACACCGTTCCACTGTTGGGACCTAGAGTTGGTTGCACCTGGTCGAAGGGAGTACCTTCATCTCCATGCTCATATACAGTTCTAACATCATCCATTGTGGAATCAAGACCCCGTTTCACTGTTCGGACCTGCTGTACCGCGGTGTACTCCACCGAGTGCAGTCAGCCAACCCCAATAATCGTGCAGCACTTAGCTATGGAAGCACAGAGTCTGATGCACCTCAACGGAGGGAGTTCTGTGAAAACCAAGCAGCACGTAGTATCGTACATCGTCCATTTTGGGATCAAGACACCGTTCCACTGTTGGGACCTAGAGTTGGTTACACCTGGTCAAAGGGAGTACCTTAATATGCACTCTCAGATGCAGTTCGAACATCGTCCATTCTGGGATCAAGACCCCGTTCCACTGTTCGGACCTGCTGTACCGTGGTGTACTCCAGCGACTGCAGTCAGCCAAGCCCAATGATCATGTGCAGCACTTAGCTATGAAAGCACAGAGTCTGATGCACCTCAACGGAGGGAGTTCTGTGAAAACCCACAGCAATAAAATGTTTGTTGAATTAATGGAGGTGAGCCCTACATTCCTTTGTGCTGAGTTCATGAGGAGGGGGCGTTCTGGCCCCGAAACGCGTCGAACCTTATAATAAGTGTGGAGAGAGGCTGTGAGGCTGCTTGCGGGGCCAGGAAAGCCGGATGGTTGGAGTGCCGTGGTGAGCCCTTTCAAAAAAGCTTCAGTGCCTTTGTTTGTTCCTATAACTCACACGGCTGGCCCTGGCCGTGGGAAGGAGCTCCGCTTCTACATGCGGCCATAAACACTGCGTGTGAGATGACTGTGGCAAGATTACCCTTTCTTGCCATGCAGCGCGACATTCCGTTTAAAGTTGTGGCCTCGGAACCTGCTCTCATTTCCTACTAAAGGACTGTAAAATTTCATTGACAATTGTGCACAGAGGCATGTAACCTACTTAAGGATATTAATAATACTCACCTCCATGGACTACAGCAACCAGTATCCCTGGCGGCGGAAACCATATAAGCCACACCCACTTAGGGCAGACTAATTCAATAAAATGTTTGTTGAATTAATGGAGGTGAGCCCTACATTCCTTTGTGCTGAGTTCATGAGGAGGGGGCGTTCTGGCCCCGAAATTTGTCGAACCTTATAATAAATGTGGAGAGACGCTGTGAGGCTGCTTGCGGGGCCAGGAAAGCCGGATGGTTGGAGTGCCGTGGTGAGCCCTTTCAAAAATGCTTCAGGGCCTTTGTTTGTTTATATATATATATATATATATATATATATATATATATATATATATATATATATATATATATTATCTACTGGCGGTCGCCAGTAGATAGTTATAGTTAGGACGGAGTTTCCATAGGAAATCTAAAAATTCTATTTTGAATAACTTTGGCGCCGGTTGACAAATCCTCGCGAAATTTTCAAAACTAATGGGGCGCTCCGTTCAGCTCCTATCCTGAAAGTCTCGGGGTGATTTGTCAAGCGGGGGCCGAGAAAAAAGGGGCAGTCGCCATTTTATAAATCGGCGAACAGTCCCTGGCTGCAAAAATAAAAATTAAATGTGTTATAATGGGGCAGGGTAGAGATACCCTGATCCCCTGGGTGCAATATATGGGTCTATTAGGGACCCCTGATGGACAATAAAATGCCCAGAATTTTATTCCACATGTGAGGATTCATGAACTAACCGCGATGCTCAGTCCAGCCCCAGTGCAACTTTGCGGTGGATTCGTGAGGCTTGCTGAAATTTCTTTTTTCAAATGTACACTCTCACTCAGATACTCATGAACCCACCCAGATACTCTCACACCTGCTGACAGATCCACTTTAGCACTCACATACCCACTCACAGACTCAGACACTCATGCACCCATGCACAGACCCACTGAGACACTCACACACCTACTCAGAGACCTACTCAGACCCTCAGGACCCGATTCACAGAACTAACTTAAGACAAAATCCTAAACTTACTACTTTTGGTATTCACAGAAGTTAGACAAACTTAAGACAGACTTAAGACAGACTTAAGACAGACTTAAGACAGACTTAAGACAGACTTAAGTTAGGATTTTGTCTGAAGTTTGTCTTAAGTCTTTCTTAAGTCTGTCTTAAGTCTGTCTTACGTTTGTCTTAAGTTTGTCTTAAGTCTATCTTAAGTCTGTCTTAAGTCTGTCTTAAGTTTGTCTTAAGTCAAACTTAAGACACAATCCTAACTTCTGTGAATACCAAAAGTAGTAAACGTAGGATTTTGTCTTAAATTAGTTCTGTGAATCGGCCCCTCACATACCCACTCAGACATTCACGCACCCACTCACAGACCTACTCAGACACTCATGCACTTTCCCATTGACCTGCTCAGACACTGACACACCCACTCACAGACCCACTTTCACACCTCCACAGACACTCATTCACCCACTTACAGACTCACTCAGACACTCACACCCCCACTCACAGACCTATTCACACACTCACACACCCATTCACACACCCACTCAGACACTCATGCACTCAATCACAGACCCACTCAGACACTCCTGTACCCACTCAGATAAACACACACCAACTCACAAACCCACTCACAGATCCATTCAGACACTTATGCGCCCACTCACAGACCTACTCAGATACTCACATGGCAATTCACAGACCCATTCACACACTCACACATCCACTCACACACTCTCACACCTATTTACACACCAACTCAGACACTCATATGTACCTCTGTATTTCATAAATACCAATATAATTGAAGGGTGCTGCGATGCAGGTAATTAGAAACAACAACTTCCAAGCATGATGGAAAGTGTCCTCAAAGTAAATAGGAAATATATTTGCCGCCCAGCCCTACCTTGAATTGACTCCTTATGGGGCATGAATGGGTGAGCGTTCTCCTCTTGATTATTTTTTAAAGGCACTTGTTTACAGTTTTGAAGATTGGGAGACGCAGTGATATAATACAAAACAGTGACAAAGCATTATGGACAATGTAGTCCAAATACAATCATGTCACTGGATTGAGGTACATGAACTCAGACATTTCTTCTGAAAATAAGTGCATCAGCAATTGATACAAGAAGAGTACTATTTGCAAAAGTGTTTCCTCGTCTCGACTTGTAAACATTTATGTTGAAAACTAAAGTGATTGACATTGTTACAACTGGTGTCTCCACTTGTAGTCCTCCCTCCTTTTTAAGCTTGCGGTGACTAATCCCTGCATTTGCGTATTATGAAGACTCTGGGTGGGTCGAAACACGTAATGCTGCGCTATCAGGACTGCCTGCTGTGAACACATAAACCTGCTTTACCGGTTTACAGCTGGATGGGCTTGTGCATTACTCAGTGGAGATGGAGTGATTCTTCTTATTGAATATATATATTCACACAACCACTCAGGCACTCATGCACCCACTCACAGACCCACTCAGCCACTATTGAACACACTCAGACACCCATTCAGATACTCAAGCACCCACTCACAAGACCACACTGACATTGACACACCCACTCACAGAACTGCTCAGACACTCATGTGCCTACTCACAGACCCACTCAGATACTCACATACCCATTAATAGACCTATTCACACACTCACACCCACTCACACACTCTCATACCCACATAAAGACCCACTCAGACACTCATGTGGCCACTCACACAGCCATGTAGACAATCATGCACCCACTTACTCACAGACTTACTCAGACACTCATGCACCCACTCACAGACCCATTCAGGCACTTACAGAACCACTCACTGACCCACTAAGACACTTGCACACCCACTCTTAGACCCACTCAAAGACTGACACACCATTCAGACACTTATGCACCCACTCACAGACCCACTCAGATACTCATGCACCAACTCACAGACCCATTCACATACTCAGACACTCATACACCCTCTCACAGACCCACTCAGACACTTTTGCACCCACTCACGCACCCACTCAGACACTCGTGTACCTCCTCACAGAACCACGTAGACACTGACACACCTACTCACAAACCCACACAGACACTGACACACCCACTCACAGATCCACTCAGACACTCATCCACAGACCCATTTAAACTCATACACCCACTCACATACTTTCAAACCCATTTACAGACACACACTCAAACACTCACGCACCCACTCACACCCCCATGTAGACAGACACACACCTACTCACAGAATTACTCTGACACTCATGAACCCACTCATACACTCTTGCACCCACTCACGGACCCACTCAGATACTCATACACTTACTCACAGACTCACTCAGAAACTCATGCACCCACTAACAGACCCACTATGACACTAACAGATCCAGTCAGATACACAGTCAGTCACACAATTGTGAATCCTATATGTGTTGCTGTGTATTGAATGTGTGCTTTTGTTTTGTTGATTTGCTCCAGATCGCTAATTTGAATAAGAAATTTAAAAAAGAGATTTTAAAAGAAAAATAAATCAGTGCTTGAAAAAAGGGCTGGCTCTTAGCAGAGACTTCATGTTTATTGTGTGCAGATGCAAATACATATATAACAGGATGCAGTTTTTCAAGTTGTTATTGGAAAACCCTGTTGTTTGTCTCTGTGAAATGAACTCTATCACCTCTATTAATACCGTCCATGTCAAAGCATAAATTATTGTATATTGAGCCCATGTTGTGATCTATGAGGAATGTTTTATTGACATGTTTCCTAACTTTGGCTATCTCTGGACAGAATTTGTTTGACCACTTCCATTTCTGCCTATGGCAAATGTTAGACAACACCAAGGCAGTGAGAGGAAAAAGTGCAACCAATTCACTCAAGGTATCCTTCATTAGAATTTCTAGTCCTACCCAAGACAGTGCACAATCATGAGGTCTGGATGTTGGCAATCCACAATGTTTTCAACCAAAGGCAGCAATTAATGTCACTTTAACCCTCTCTGGCCAACCTAAGTAACACAAAGGAGAAGTCTGGCTTTCATTGAATGAGACAGCTTTCAAGATGAAAGGCAGATGAAATAGTGTGCAGCATGTAATTTAACAAATCAAAAAAAATCTTGGATGGTGTAAATATGGGGGTAGCTAAAATTAGGTAGTTGTAAGTAAGTAAATCTGGGATTGGCTCTAGAAAAAGTTAAACAATATTATGCTATTTTGGATATGCTTACACTTCCAAACAGTGAAGGACACCTGATACAGTTGATTTTGTAGCTATTATGCTGCTCACGGAAAGTGTTGTGAACTTTTGACCTTCTTTTACAATAGAGAGGTGCAAAGGGGGTTGATATGGTAACTGAGCTAAAACAGTGTGGGGGGAGGGGTTCTAACTAGACTGTACTTTCAAAGTTGAAAGGAGAGTAATTTAGACACAAAGGTTATTATGAAATACTTATTTTCTAAATCGCTACTATCTTATAAAGTAAAAGGTGGATGTAAAGTCATAGTAGTATAATGTTAAATACTTTAAAGGACTCCCATATAGATTCACAAATCCATCATGAAGTTGCACAGGGAGGCCACACCGAGAGTTGCGACAGATCTGTGAAACCGCCCACAAACACTACCAGATTGGACTTCTTAACAAGACAATGATTAAGAAAGTGTTAAAAAAATGACCACTGAGAAGTTGAATAAGAAAAAAAATGAAACAATGGTTATTATTTGCTAACTACACCAGTATCACTGAAGGTACAGTGGGAAAGGTTGCCATTGCTGGTTCTTTTGTACTGAGAGTGGTATTTCATTCTAGTACTTTAGACTTCAGATTTGTCTGATAATACATTGCAAGTAAAACTGCCTTAACAATTGTAACACAACAAAGAGATTTCACAGGCACATTAAGAATGGTGTATATTTAAAAAGCATATATATATATATATATCCGCCAATATGGAATCTACAGCATATAACAAAGCATTGGAAGAGATCAAAACCAGAACCAAGAAACACGAAGCTGATATAAAGGAACGCAAGCAGTGGAAGTTACACAGAGACTGCGAAGATTACGAACATGGCCGTATCCTTACATTCAGCAGGAAATACGATCACATTTACAAGAAACAAATGCCAGCCATCACTACAGGCACCAGGAACTCTGAAAGTTCTGAAGTAGAAGAAACGTCGATCAGTGGCAATGAAACAGACAATTCTACAACATCAAGCATCAGATCTGTGGAAAAAGAAATTGGCAATCGTCCCGTTACTTTTTTAGACGAGTACCGGAACCTACGGAGAGGTCGGAAAACTCCGCGGGGACCAACAACAACGAAACCCAAAACCCAAAGAGGACGCGGAAGAGGAAGAGGCACAACAAGAACCGACGGAAACGATTACAACAGAGGTGGAAGAAGAGGCAGAGGAAGGGAGCACATGGGACAGCAAGCAAAATGCTCAACTATGCCAGAATGATGGACACCAATACGGTAAACAAAACTATTTTGAATCTCTCACAGAGGGAAATCACTAACATTGAGAAACAAACTCTGTGTCTTGGTATGTCCTTTTGTCCCACACAACTTTTCAATTTTGCCGAAACTCGCATCGATATGTTTAAATTTGTCCGCAAACTTAAACTGAAGAAATGGCATATGCTTAAGCCTACCAGACCCCCCAATCATTTGAGCAGGACTAAGAGTACACAACAACTAGATTTGAACATTAGCGATGTGGACAACCTCATAATGCTACAACAACTTGAATCCAATGAAGGGTTGGATGACACTCTTCCCAATACAGCAGTTAATCAACTTCTAGATGCCAATGAAATCACACATAACCAGGTGGCCACGACGGGTTTCAAACCCCGTTCAACCTTCTATCCACCATTGGGCCATGATAACATAGACACATTTCATGAAGTGGTGAACATGCAACTCATTAAATTCAGACAAAAGAAATGGTTCAAAACTCAACAGAAACAAAACCTCACATCGGCACAAAGAGAGGCCATGACTTCCTTAGCCCAGTATTATCATCCGCCCTGCGGACAAAGGGGGGAATGTGGTAATATTAGACAGAGACAAGTACATCACTGAGGCATTACGCCAATTACAAGATAAACAATTTTATACAGTTATCAACAGGGAATTCTACTCCAACAGCGTAGAAGCAATTTGGGAAAAACTCAACAATTGGAAAGATCTGGGGATTCTCGAATGGCAGGAATATTGTTATCTTAAACAAGACTACCCAATCCTTCCGGTACTTTACTTATTACCAAAAGTACACAAAGACCCCATAAATCCTCCAGGCAGGCCCATAGTTTCTTCTAGAGGTAGTGTTTTAGAAAACATCTCAAAATACGTTGATTTCTTCCTCAGGGAATATGTCAGTGGTCTGCCTTCTCATGTCAGAGATACGAAAGATTTCTTGGACAAAATCGAGGGTTTAGAGTGGGTTGAAGAATACCTGTTGGTCACCATGGATGTCAGCTCTCTCTATACCATAATCAAACATGAACATGGCATAGAGGCGTGCAGACACTATTTAAAAACACGACACATCAGATTCAAAGACCATACCGATATGGTTTTGGAAATGATGCAGTTTTGCCTCACGCACAACATCTTTTTGTTTGACGGCACACTGTACCAACAAACAACTGGTACAGCGATGGGAACATGCTTTGCTCCATCGTTTGCCAATTTGTTTCTAGGCAAATGGGAGGAGGACACTCTTATGGATACACAATTTTGCCGAGAAAAACAAAAAATCAGACTCTGGCTCCGCTACATCGATGATATTTTCATGGTGTGGCGGGGCACAGAGACTGAGGCCACTGAATTTATTGCAAAACTCAATGTTAACGAACTCAACATCAGTCTAACCAGTACCATGAGCAAAAGTGCAGTTGAATTTTTGGACACCAAAGTAGAAATACACAACAACACCATCCAAACAAAACTGTTCCGCAAGGATACAGCTGGAAACACATTACTTCATGCCCTTAGTGGCCATCCGGATCCTCTAAAATGGAGCATTCCATTTGGAGAATTTCTGAGGGCCAAACGCAACTGCAGCACACCCACGGGGTTCAAAGAAGAAACCACAATCATGCAAGAAAGGTTCAAAACCAGGGGTTATCCCACATGGGTCCTCAATAAAGCACTACGGAAGGTAGAAATGATAGAAAGAACAGATATACTGAGATCCATGAGAGAGCAACAACAGGAACCCACACAACAAGAAGAGATAACCAGGGTAATACTCACATACAACAGGAATGCTAAAGACATAAAGAGCATACTGTCCAAAAATTGGGACATTCTCAAAAGTGATCCCAATATTGGTACCATCATTAGTGAGAAACCACACATCACCTACAGAAAAGGCTACAATCTTAGAGATAAGTTAGTACACAGTGATGTTACTATATACAACACTATGATGAATCAAGGACTCCAAGGTTTCTTTCCCTGCGGACACTGCAGAGCCTGCAGGAATAGCAGCATGAAAAAGGATTACATAGATGGGGGTGGCAGGAACAAAGTCATCTCACAATTCCTCACCTGTGGGACCCCGTTTGTGATATACTGTCTTGAATGCCCGTGCAAACTCAGGTACATAGGAAGCACAGTTCACCCAGCAAAGAAACGTGTATTGGAACATATGAGGGCTATCAGTAATTGTGACCAACAGTACCCGGTAGCCAGTCATTTTCAAGAACACCATTTCTCCGACAACTCAGGTCTTAGCTATTTTGCCATGGAACATATCCCAAGATCCCCGAGGGGCGGCAACAGGGTATTAAAACTCAGACAGAAAGAATCAAAAATGATTATTGACCTCCAGACCAAATCCCCGGGGGGGCTCAACATTGACGAAGAGTTACGAATACACTTACACGAAAAATAGTTTTAATGTACTTGTCACTCTTGCTTTCCTTCCATTTTTCGTAAAGAAATGTTTTCTATGTGCATGTATTCACTGAATCAATTTGAATTACATTAGAAAATGAAAAAGAAACATTACCATCCCTTGGACACATGAAGTTTCCTAGGAACTTTTTAATCTGTTTATTGTTAATGCACTCTCAGAATTTCAAATATTCACATTTACAATTCTTGTTTTCTGTTTTCTTTTTTCTTTTTTCTTTTCTTTTCACTACAGGAGGAAAGGCAGGGACCCATACCACAGGGGTGGCATCACATTCACGGGTCCCCAACCTTTTTTCCGAAGGCACAACGTAATGCGGTATCTTCTTCAAATTTCACTAATGTCAATGTAGTACAATTTTCCGTGAAGCCCTTCTGGCCGTTGTGGAGTTCTTAGACTCTGTCTTGTGATTGAAACCAGGCACGAACACATGTTTACTGATTTCCCTAGTACGACCTCTAACTATGGCCAACGGAGTCTACACCTAGTTTTCCAGCAGGTCGAGGCCATGTGTCACATCAACAGAGGTGGTCCCCATTCTATCGATGAGAAAACATGGGCACTTGTCCGCTATGTTTACCTCTCTTAACCACCCCTCTCATACGATGCCACAGCCTCAACCCAGTCTCCCCTATCCAGCACTAAGCTGACACATGCACGTGGGGATCAATGAAAGATCTGACTAAGAACTATTCTATCCTCTACTCCCAATCACATCAGTTTTCGGATTCATCCACAACCTCACGGAATGTACTTGTTCCAACCATTCATTATTATTTTTCTCGTGTTCCGAAAGACTTAACATTTATGAATTTTCACTCTATAAACAAACATCATGCATGTTTATTTAGTCTATTTTGTTAACGAAACATGAATATGTTTTGCGTCACGTATTTTCATTTAACTTTATTGATGTGCTTCACGCACAACATATGCCGACCAGCATTATTGTACAGTAGAAAATGGTACTAATTTTGTCGTGAGACTCTTATTGCATAACATTGGTTATTCTGTTAAATTCATGTATTCATTCTTAGTGGCAAACACACCATGCAGAGTACAATGCAATTACAGTTGGGATTTCCCAGTCTTTCAACCATGCCAAAATGGCCGCGGCATTTGCATTACTTTTGCAAGTGTTCACTTGTACATAACCGTTTTTTACGTTTTTTATGTTTACCACCTGAAGGAACACGTTTTGTTTATATAAATGGTGACTTAGACATGTATTTCCATCGTGTGATCAAGGCTGTTTAGCCGAAACGCGTAGCGTGGAAATAAACATCCCACTGGGTACTCACTTTGGAGCCTGAGAGTGTGTTTTATCGTGACTAGACGACTAACAAATATATATATATATATACATATAATGAGTTATGAGTAAATTTAAAATGAAAGGAAGTGTGAAGGTTAGTTATATATCCAGTTACGTACCCAAATAGGCACTAATATACTCAATTATATTTGAAGGGAAGTACTGCCACAAGTAGTCACCCATTTGTACAGCAACATATATTTGCATGCATACAATGAGTTATATACCCATTTGGACAATGAAACATTCACTAACAAATCTAGTTACTTGCTGAGACATTCAGGGCTTGATTACGAGTCTGGCGGTCCATGGGCCACTAGACTCGCAGGGGTGCGGTAGTGGTGGTCTCCCAACTGCCCTATTACAATTAGGTTGGTCAGACCACCATTGCCCCACCGTTCCCTGGCAGTGGTGTGGCAGTGTAGAGGCAGTATTATCCTTTGCGAAACCACTGTGGTCCAGTCAAGCATATTACAAGTTTTCTCTTGGCCACGGTTTTCATGGTGGTGCCTCATGCCTTGTGGATGCACACAGGGGGGCACAACAGTTCCTGCACAGCATGGATTTAACAGTCCATGCCATGCAGGAACTGTTTTTGGCGTATCCATTGCGGTGCCTATTTTTAGAAGCACCGCTGTGGGAATGCCAAAAAAAAGTCCACCAGACAGAAGGAAACTCCTAATCTGGCGGGCAGCACGACCACAGGTTTAGTGGTGTGGTGGGGTGGACTCCCCACCGCACAGCCAAACTCGTAATCAGGTCTCCAGTTGGAATTAGGTGACTGAAAAGTTTATTAGTGGTAGATAGTGATAAAGTGAATGTTTTTGTCCCCTAACTATGGTTTTATTGACATTTCCACAAATGGTATATTTAATTTATTTGTAAGCCCGTAGTTCTGTCCTCTAGCTGTGCCCAGGGTCTATAAATTGAATAGTATTAGACACATTATAGATCTGATTGTGCAACCCAGAGAAACAGGACTTCAAATATGTGTTTGGTGTGCTACTCCAGAACCTGTGTCTGCAGTTTACACTGCTATATTCAATTGACGTTTATAATGCCTTGACAAGTGTTAAGCTTTTATTTTTATTACATATAAATCCCCCCTGAGGTAAGCCGTAGGTATCCAATAGTGCAGGAGGATATATGTTCAAAAGGTAAAATATGTAGTTTCAATTTTCAGTGAGTCAGGAACACACATACAGACCAATATACCCATTTATACATCCACTCACCTCTCTATGCACCCACTGAGTTACCTATTTACCAAACTATACAGCCACTCATGCACCCAGTCTGACAGCGAAATAGGCACTTACACATTCTGTGACATGCCCACAGAGTACGTATGTATCCAACAGTAACAGCCAGTTGCACACAGTTACATACCCTACAACTCACTATCACAGCCAGTGAGCATATCATATAGCCACTTAGATACTGTTATACAGACCCATAGAGATACTAACAGAGCCAGTCATATGCTGACATAGTTACTTACACACATCCAGTGAAACACTCATACAGGGACTGAGACACCTATTTAGATATGTACTGAGAGTCCTATTTACCCATCCAGACAAGTAGCCCTTTAAACATGCCTATAGTCTGCTTCTGCGTGTGCCCTTTGATGCCACGCCGACTTAGCATTTAAAACTCCTTGCAAGCCTTAACCTCCCCTTCTACAAGATTTACATCACCCCTAAGGTAGGCTACAGGTAGTCCATTGGGCAAGGCGAAATGTGCTTAAAAGGTAAGACATTTACTTTTAAGTTTCAATGAGTTAAATACACACTTACAGACCCATATGCTCTACCTATTTTAAACACATAGGGGGATATGTACAAAGAAGTGGCAGAGTGCGGCATTAGCCTCCTTGGCTTAACGTTGCACTCAGCCACTTCTGAAACGCAAGGCTGCACCATATTTACATGAATGTGGTGCAGCCTTGCGTTTCCCCCTGTGATAGGGCTAAGTTTAGAAACTTAGCGCCAATGCAGGCCCCCTTGAACCATAGTGCAAGGGTGTCTGTGTTTTGGGGAGGATTGTTTAAGTGTAGGAAGGTGTCCCTTCCTGCACATAAACAATCCTAAAATGCCATTCTGTCATTGTCATGTGTGCTACTTCATGCAGCACAAATGACAGTGACAAGATGGCATTTATTTAAAGGTTTGTTTATGTACAGGAAGGGACATACACAAAACCATAGCATTCAACAGTTATAGTTACCTGAACTAACTACAATGAATGTCTCCACAATGCACTACTTATGACCTCACATATTACATCACTCATGATATGATCAGTGATATCACTGATAACGTCTCAAATGACATCACTGATGACATCATCCATTAAGTATGTTTTCTAAACGCTTCTGAGACTTAAAGATATATACTAAGTTGATGCTTCAGTTACATTACTATTCTTTCTGTACTACTAATCTGTGATACTATTTCTAACATATGTCATCTGAGTGGCTTTGTGACTGTCTGTATGAGTGTGTGAGTGGGTGTCTGAGTGGCTGTATGAGTGTGTGACTGTTTAGTTTAGTTTACGCCACTGCACTATACAGAATTTACAGTATGCTACTCCACTTTACGATGCTGCTATATACGCCACTAAATCCTACGCTAATCCACTGTACGTTACCCCACTTTATTCAACCTTACTGGACTGCACACCATTGCAATGTACACCACTATGCCCTATCCTATTATACTGTTCACCTCTGTATTATATTACACTTTTGTGTATGCCATTTTACAGGACTCCTTTAGACTGTAGTACTTGCAACTCAACGTTGTTCCACTGGACTCTACTCCAATTTATGCAATTTCACTACATGCCTTTCTACTGTGGCCCACTTGATGGTACAATACTGGAGTTTATGGTAGTCCAGTCTCCGCTACTACTCTCTGCTCCACTGCAATGTATAGAATCACACTATATGCCACTGCACTGTACCAGAATCAACTGTATGCTATTTCGCTTTACAAGAGTACAATCTGTGCCACTCCTCTAAACCACACTTCACTGTATGTGACTACATTGTATGCTTGTATAATTAACCCGATTGAGTTGGGCGGCACTATACTGTGTGCTACTCTACTACAGAGCAGTGATTGGCCAAAATAATGTATGAAAAATATTGTGGTACAGAAATATTGTGTAAAGAATATCGGGACTTCCAATCTATCTAAGGTTAAAATATTGTTTCTAGTGTTGTTTTTAATACGATTGAAAAAAATATCGATGTAGTAAATATAATAGTGTATAATATCATTTTTTGTGTTAATTAGTGTGTAATACATTGCATATTTTATACTATGTATTTATATTTTTTTAATCTTTTTTAGTTTTTGATAATTATTTAATTTTATACACTTTTAAAATATGTGTTTTGAATTGTATCAATGATTTTAAATAATGATTGCATTATCTTTTAGTAGTAGGATGTTGGGTTATTAGGGTTTAAGGTTGGGGAGTTAAAAAAAAATTGTATTTAAATTTAACATTGCAAGTTAATTATTTCAAATATATGAAAATTAATTATTTAAAATGTTCAAATGTTTTTATTACCCAGTAGGCAATACAGTGAGCGCAAGGTAAGTGTTTTTTTTAATTTTTTAATTTTATTTTACCTATCACATCATCTGTCAACTCCCTCAACCCCATCTGTCCCACCATCCCACCGCTCCTACCTGTGCCGGCTGTGCCTGCAAGTATCTTTGAAATAATCCATTAGGGGACTAAGGTTGTCTTCATTTTGTTGGTAGAAAGGGCTTTCTATTAGTAAGTTATAGTGGTTGACTACCTCTCTGACAGGAGCTAGTGCTATGATTATTTTGATTGAGCATGTGAATTGGCTGTTTTTGGAGTATTCTACACTTCGGCCCTAACTGCCGTATTATGAGTTTTATGAGTATTATGAGTTCACCGCCAGGCTGGCAATGTTGTGTCCGCAGTGCCAGGGCGGTGGCATGCTTCGGCTCATAGAAAGAGCCTGATGTATATGCCGGCGTCATGGCAGTGCCACTTACACATCGTGTAACTGTGTACCATAAACAGGTTGGGGGAAAGGCAGGTTTTGACCAGCAGGGCGGAATCGGCATCACCACCAATGATTGCTGCTTTCCCCTGTCCCCCTCCCATCATCGGTATCCAGGATCCTGGCGGGGGGTGGCACTCTTGCATTGGGCATGTGGTTGTCCAACTGCCAACCCGGTAATCGGGCGGTCGTACCAACAAGGAGGTGGCGGTTGGACCTCCACTGCGGGTACGGCTGACTTGGGACCGCCGTACTCATAATCGGAGCCCTTAGTGTAGATTCTTGGAGGTGTCACCATAAACTTTGATCAAAGTGATTGCAACAGACTTGCATGGCAGTGTGGGGTATGCTTTTAAAACTGTTTGAATCATGGGGTGTTGAAAGTCTATGATTATAATTTGGGTGTAGAAGTTATTTGTTGTTTTATGTAATTTAGGAGTTCATAGTAGGTGCTGTTTTGTTTGTTTGGTAGTAAAGCATATATGAAAGTGATATTGGTGTTTTGATATTCACCATGTTTGGTGTATATCTGAGTGAATTATTTGGACACATGTTTGAAAGTCCCATCCATCATCCAGGTTGGGCATTGTATATGTTTCATTAAGTTGTTTGATGTAGAGAAAATTAGGATTAATTTTTCATTATTTAGATTGTCATGTAAAAAGTTAGGTCTATGTGTCATTTTAAATGTTTAGGTATGTGCATGTATTGGTATGTTCTTGGGGCAGGTGAGAAATATTTGCTGGTGGCTTTTGTAGTGTGTTCAATTAAGCATTTTAAAGTAGGGAGAGGTTTTAGTTGGCCTGTAATATGTATGTGGACGTTGGGTAGTATGTCTTTAAGAATTCTGCTTCTAAGTTCCTGAGAGCTAGTGCTTGCATCTTTTATGCTTTGTAAAATGTCCTCAACCCGTTTCGGCAGAACAACTACCTTTGCCAATCATAAAGCTACCATGTTCCTGCTTCATTTAAATACTAAAAACCATGAACAAAGAGAATTTACTTTTTCCACTTTTGCAGTATTTCACAAGCTGACGGTATGTATAACAACAAAAAAATTGCCAGCCTTACTATGAGGATTAGACATATAGATAATGTTCCTTTCTTTGGCATGCTTGGTTGAAATATCAATATCTTCCCATTTCAGCTTTGCTCTATTAACACAAGGACTCGACATTAGGAAAGTTGCAACAATTGAGTTTGTTTTCTATGTTCAGATATATATATAAATGTACATTAATGTTTGTGTTTAGATAGATAGATAGATAGATAGACAGACAGACAGACAGACAGACAGACAGACAGAAAGACAGATAGACAGACAGACAGACAGACAGACAGACAGATAGATAGATAGATAGATAGATAGATAGATAGATAGATAGACAGACAGACAGACAGACAGACAGACGGACGGACGGACGGACGGACGGACGGACGGACGGACGGACGGACGGACGGACGGACGGACGGACGGACAGAGAGACAGACAGACAGACAGACAGATAGATAGATAGATAGATAGATAGATAGATAGATAGATAGATAGATAGATAGATAGATAGATAGATAGGTGGGTGGGTGGGTGGGTGGGTGGGCGGGCGGGCGGACGGACGGGCGGGCGGGCGGGCGGGCGGGCGGGCGGGCAGGCAGGCAGGCAGGCAGGCAGGCAGGCAGGCAGGCAGATAGATAGATAGATAGATAGATAGATAGATAGATAGATAGATAGATAGATAGATAGATAGATAGATAGATAGATAGATAGATAAGGACCTCAAAACTCACACACTAGATACGCTTGACCTCATCCTTGATATGACAGATGCATTTACAAATATTGCAAATAATCGTGCAAGTGAGAAAATATATTATAATACTCTTAGCACTATAAAAGAGATACCTTTGAATGTTGTATTAGTTATCGAAGTATATATTGTTATTTAATTACATTGTGTTTTTACGTATTGCTTCTTTTTTGGGATAAAGATTGTGACTCCAAAAGCATTGCATTTGGTGTATAGATTCTAGTTTGCATTTCTGTTGTGCGAGTTATGGATTTAAATCCTAACTGTAATTTGAAAATGTCAATGCTTTTCCATTTTAATCCACAATCATAACTCCACGTGTACTGTGCTTTATTTTTGGTGAATTTCAAAGGTATTCTTTAAACAGATGTTAATGTCTTATAGCTATAGCTAAACATACCTTCACTTTAGCCTTTGGTCATTTCAGTGATTTTCTTTTGTACTTTTACCACAAGCAACACTTCCCTGCACTGAACTATCTCAGCCAGCCCCCAATGCGCATGCATAGCCAGCCCTCACTTTTAGGGCCATATGGCCGTAGCGGGCACCGGGCATTTGCCCAGTGGGCCACCAGGGTGGGGGTCGTTTTTGTTACCGGGGCCGATTTTGCAGCATAGCTGTAGTATGGGCCTGCTGCAACAAAAGCTGCAGCGGTGAGACGGGGGCCGGCCAAGCTGTGTGCCAGCGCAGGTTACGGTTCCCTGTCCGGCTGAGCTCACTTCATCTGGGCCCTGCACCTAACCCTGCATGGACAGTCAAACTTTGCTGTGCATAGTGGGAGTTGGTTGCAATGCTTGGCCTTTAGACAAACTTACACTCAACTCTCCATAGAAGGCCAACTCCCTCCGCACGTGGATTTCAACTGTGAGCAGCAGGTGGCCAAGCCCAGTGAATAGCCTGCAGCATATCACCAACCCCTGCTGCACAGGAGTTCTGCTGTTTATAGCAGGGGTTGGCTGCGGGAGCCATCTGGCAGTGGTGGCAAACGAAGCTGCATACAGCCTTCAGTGAGGGTTGGCAACAGGGACCAGACTGTGGACAGGCTCTGTTCCCAACACACTGTGTGCAGCCAGCACTCGAATATGCCCATTGGTCAAGCACAGCTGTACAAGGCTTGGGGGCATATTATCAAGAGACCTAACGCCGCTTTTCCGGCACATAGCGGCGGAAAAGCAGCAATTTTTTTAACTCACTATTAACAAGGACTCGCTAACAAGTTGTAGCGTGAGTTTCCTTGAGTTAGCTGCATTTTTCTTTCTACTTTGCATGTCAGCTAATGACATGCAAAGTAGGCGTTCCTCACCGAATCCACATGGAATCCATCGCCAAAAGCAACATCGCCCTATTCACAACGCGGGTCAAGCGATAAAAAAAGCTGCACTAACCACGTTTATCGCTGTAGTATAACGTCAGGTAAAATCCTGATTTAGCTATCTTTTTAATGGGAGGTGGATTGACAGAATAAGTCCACACTCCCATATTCACAAGCTTTTCATTAGCGTGTAAAATCATCGCCGGATTTCACACGCTAATGATGATTATCGCTGTGTATCGCTGGAATTGACATCGCCTGTGAGCTAAGCGTTGTAAATACGCCACTAACACGGTGATGTGAACCAACGATACACGGCAGTAATCAAAAACTCGCTAAGCACGTTTAGCGATAATTATCACTTGTGCTTGTTAATATGCCCCAGAATACTTTCATGTCTTTTTTTTCTCCTGATCCACAAATACTCTGCAGGATTTAGCAATACAGTGGACCCAAGAGAGTCCACAGGACCCAGCGGGCATTCGCAAATTCGTATAGGATTTATTTTATTGCAGTGGGTCCTTCTGGGGTACCCCACATAGGACAGGGGTTATAGCATCTCCAGTATGCCCCCCTATATCCTTTTTCGTGATTTCTTGTTCCCAACATTGTAGTCAGTGCACTGTGTTGGGTGATGGCATCTGCTATAGAATTCTGCAGCTAGATTCACAAATCCAAAAGGTAAAAAAATTAGAAAACGCTCCATTGTTCAATGGTGTGCCTTAATATTTTTGAATTGAGTTTGAAGAGCAGTGGATTAACAGTCAAGATAGCACTATAATTTTACCTCTACAGTGAATAAAAGTAGCAAAGAAATCTCACACTCCAGTGTATTTCACACAATTAAATTAGTGCAGTATAACGTACAGTTTACCTTTAGCAGGGGGTACTGCAGTAAGCCTAATTTTGTTAATTACTGCTTTCGTTTAATTTCCCTTGTTTGACTACAAATAAATGTATTTTCATTTATATATGTAGTGCTTTTTACCCATTCAGGTATTTTTACATTGATTAATTTGTCGTTTAAAATGATCCATTACATTGTGTGAACTTTTAGTCACATTATACTATATTTTATTAGCGTGTCTTTCTTTTCATTTACGAGAAAGCTTACAGGTGTATAGTAGAAGAATTTTGTTAAACAAATGTTGAAATCATGGTGACGCTTAAAATTACCTTTAGGTATCAATCTGAGAGTCCAGTACAGTGTCCCTTTAGGCTTCTTCACCAATGAATTGAATAACTGGGATAGTAACATCATGAATTCATGTGGCTTCTGTAGAGACCTGTGAGCAGCCTGAAGGTCGCAGGCTTGATTCCTAACAGCTACCCCCGTCATTCTTCTTTCTAAGGTCAATAAACTTGTTTGCAATTGATTTGTATAATAGCGTAATATGATACTGAAGCACACAAGTACCTGCATTTTTTAGAGCTTTATAATGTATGATCTACTAGCAGCTGCAGGTTAGGATCCTAAAGCAGCCCTGCCAAAAATCTTGATCAAGCTCCAGGTGCCACAGAACAATCAAAGAAAGCAATCCCAAGACTTTCCACACTGCTTCGGGATTGTGTCGCCAAGGTAAGCCCAGGAAAACGGAGGCCAGATGTGAATGTTACAGCACAACTTCCAGGTACTTCAGATCTGCTGCAAAACTCGAGAACACTCATTTTTAAAAGCATCACGCAGTGCATGTTTTGATGAGAAGATTGTGTGTGAGAATGTGCAACGTACATGTGTTCAAATGGCCTTTTGTACAAGTGAAAACCCACTTTTATAATTCACAAAAGTTTGTGTTGCACTTATAAAATGATTTACTCACATAGAGCTGTGGGTTGGGGGAGAGCTGGAGTTCCATGGTGTGAATTTCCAGGACGTTTTTGAACACCCGCAGACCTGCACATTTTTGGATATTGACAAAACATCTTTGACCCATTCCCTCTTTGGATATGTTTGGAGATTTACTCCTGTTAAGAGGAAGAGTAAATCCCTCTTTATAGAGGAACAGAGAAGAAAGCACTCCTCTAGAAATGAAAGATAGGGTGGAGAGAAAGGAAGGGGTTAGCAAGGGTGTTTGTATGTGCTCATTGTTTTATATATAAGCATGTGCGTGCATATTCTCACATTAAACCTGGGATTCACACTAAATACACATGGAGGTTCTCATTGAAGCCCACGACTGTCACACCTTTCCAGCTGTACTTCTAGAAAGCTTTGTGAGCGCATAAAAATCAGGAATGTGTATTGATGTGAGGAAGTAAACCAGTAGGTGACTATTGCTGTTCTCCAACATCAAGCCTTAAGTTTATAGTAAAAACAACAATTGATGGACAGTATGCAGAACAATGTCATACATTCACCCCAGTACAGAGATCTGGGCCTAAATCCATCGTTTTTTTGCTCACCATGCCGTTCCAGTTTGAACCCAGCCATATGCAAATCAGTCTTGACCCTGTGCCTCATGGGAACAGTCCAGCCCGAATTGCCAAGCCAGGTCCTCCCTGGACTGGAAACAAGCATCCTAGGACCGGTTTCTGGCATTTCAGCCGTCTTCAGCCAGGCTTGCTTGATTTCCAGTGGCATGGAGAGCAAGGGACCCACGTCTGGGCATACCCTTTCCACTCGGGGTGACAAATGCAAAAACAACAATTGATGGACAGTATGCAGAACAATGTCATACATTCACCCCAGTACAGAGATCTGGGCCTAAATCCATCGTTTTTTTGCTCACCATGCCGTTCCAGTTTGAACCCAGCCAGAACGGTGATGGATCAAACCCAGATCTGTTGACTGGGTGTGAGTGTTTGATTGGTTCTGATGCTCCTTCCATCACCATCCCCTTTTGTACCGCTTTGTTCGCCATAAGTTGGCAGGGTATGCTCAGACGTGAGTCCCTTGCTCACTTTGCCACTGGATTCAAGCAAGCCTGGCTGAAGACGGCTGAAATGCCAGAAACCGGTCCTAGGAAGCTTGTTTCCGGTCCAGGGAAGGCATGGCCTGGCAGTTCGGGCTGGACTGTTCCCATGAGACACAGGGTCAGACTGATTTGCATATGGCCATGTCTGAACTGGGGTGGCAGAGTGGGCTAAAGAACGGTGATGGATCAAACCCAGATCTGTTGACTGGGTGTGAGTGTTTGATTGGTTCTGATGCTCCTTCCATCACCATCCCCTTTTGTACCGCTTTGTTCGCCATAAGTTGGCAGGGTATGCTCAGACGTGAGTCCCTTGCTCACTTTGCCACTGGATTCAAGCAAGCCTGGCTGAAGACGGCTGTAATGCCAGAAACCGGTCCTAGGAAGCTTGTTTCCGGTCCAGGGAAGGCATGGCCTGGCAGTTCGGGCTGGACTGTTCCCATGAGACACAGGGTCAGACTGATTTGCATATGGCCATGTCTGAACTGGGGTGGCAGAGTGGGCTAAAGAACGGTGATGGATCAAACCCAGATCTGTTGACTGGGTGTGAGTGTTTGATTGGTTCTGATGCTCCTTCCATCACCATCCCCTTTTGTACCGCTTTGTTCGCCATAAGTTGGCAGGTTATGCTCAGACGTGAGTCCCTTGCTCACTTTGCCACTGGATTCAAGCAAGCCTGGCTGAAGACGGCTGAAATGCCAGAAACCGGTCCTAGGAAGCTTGTTTCCGGTCCAGGGAAGGCATGGCCTGGCAGTTCGGGCTGGACTGTTCCCATGAGACACAGGGTCAGACTGATTTGCATATGGCCATGTCTGAACTGGGGTGGCAGAGTGGGCTAAAGAACGGTGATGGATCAAACCCAGATCTGTTGACTGGGTGTGAGTGTTTGATTGGTTCTGATGCTCCTTCCATCACCATCCCCTTTTGTACCGCTTTGTTCGCCATAAGTTGGCAGGGTATGCTCAGACGTGAGTCCCTTGCTCACTTTGCCACTGGATTCAAGCAAGCCTGGCTGAAGACGGCTGAAATGCCAGAAACCGGTCCTAGGAAGCTTGTTTCCGGTCCAGGGAAGGCATGGCCTGGCAGTTCGGGCTGGACTGTTCCCATGAGACACAGGGTCAGACTGATTTGCATATGGCCATGTCTGAACTGGGGTGGCAGAGTGGGCTAAAGAACGGTGATGGATCAAACCCAGATCTGTTGACTGGGTGTGAGTGTTTGATTGGTTCCGATGCTCCTTCCATCACCATCCCCTTTTGTACCGCTTTGTTCGCCATAAATTGGCAGGGTATGCTCAGACGTGAGTCCCTTGCTCACTTTGCCACTGGATTCAAGCAAGCCTGGCTGAAGACGGCTGAAATGCCAGAAACCGGTCCTACGAAGCTTGTTTCCGGTCCAGGGAAGGCATGGCCTGGCAGTTCGGGCTGGACTGTTCCCATGAGACACAGGGTCAGACTGATTTGCATATGGCCATGTCTGAACTGGGGTGGCAGAGTGGGCTAAAGAACGGTGATGGATCAAACCCAGATCTGTTGACTGGGTGTGAGTGTTTGATTGGTTCTGATGCTCCTTCCATCACCATCCCCTTTTGTACCGCTTTGTTCGCCATAAGTTGGCAGGGTATGCTCAGACGTGAGTCCCTTGCTCACTTTGCCACTGGATTCAAGCAAGCCTGGCTGAAGACGGCTGAAATGCCAGAAACCGGTCCTAGGAAGCTTGTTTCCGGTCCAGGGAAGGCATGGCCTGGCAGTTCGGGCTGGACTGTTCCCATGAGACACAGGGTCAGACTGATTTGCATATGGCCATGTCTGAACTGGGGTGGCAGAGTGGGCTAAAGAACGGTGATGGATCAAACCCAGATCTGTTGACTGGGTGTGAGTGTTTGATTGGTTCTGATGCTCCTTCCATCACCATCCCCTTTTGTACCGCTTTGTTCGCCATAAGTTGGCAGGGTATGCTCAGACGTGAGTCCCTTGCTCACTTTGCCACTGGATTCAAGCAAGCCTGGCTGAAGACGGCTGAAATGCCAGAAACCGGTCCTAGGAAGCTTGTTTCCGGTCCAGGGAAGGCATGGCCTGGCAGTTCGGGCTGGACTGTTCCCATGAGACACAGGGTCAGACTGATTTGCATATGGCCATGTCTGAACTGGGGTGGCAGAGTGGGCTAAAGAACGGTGATGGATCAAACCCAGATCTGTTGACTGGGTGTGAGTGTTTGATTGGTTCTGATGCTCCTTCCATCACCATCCCCTTTTGTACCGCTTTGTTCGCCATAAGTTGGCAGGGTATGCTCAGACGTGAGTCCCTTGCTCACTTTGCCACTGGATTCAAGCAAGCCTGGCTGAAGACGGCTGAAATGCCAGAAACCGGTCCTAGGAAGCTTGTTTCCGGTCCAGGGAAGGCATGGCCTGGCAGTTCGGGCTGGACTGTTCCCATGAGACACAGGGTCAGACTGATTTGCATATGGCCATGTCTGAACTGGGGTGGCAGAGTGGGCTAAAGAACGGTGATGGATCAAACCCAGATCTGTTGACTGGGTGTGAGTGTTTGATTGGTTCTGATGCTCCTTCCATCACCATCCCCTTTTGTACCGTTAAGTTTATAGTAGGCTAACAGAATTATCACACATGAAGCAGTGCCTCTATCTCTCTCTACACTGACGTGTATCATCCAAAACTCTTTTTGCATTTATCATCTTCGTGAATTGTATTTACCATTGTAACATGTAAAGAGCTCTTACATCATGTAGTCTAGTCAAATTAGTTTAAAAAATGGGCTAACCTAGAACTAATTGCAATACAATTTCTGTGAGTGGATTGTTATTGAAATTTTTCTAAAGAAAACAATGGTGAAAAGTCTACCACTCTATCATGACGCGTTAATCCAATATGGCGGATTTTTCAAAATGGCTGCCCATTATTTGAGATATAGGGTATAACTGTTTATATGCCCATGTGTGGTATCATTTTATATGTTTTTAGGGACGGGAAAGTCAAAAATAACATCAAAAATTGTTTCTGATGACCATAATATCAAATAATCGCGGAATATGTCAGATAGACAAAGTTTGTATAATTTTTTCATTGACTTATATGACATCCAGCTTCTTGTAACTTTTGCGATAATTGATCAATGAAGGCTTGTTTATTTTCATTATTACTCAGAAATAATTGTTTCTGGATGGCGATGGAGGTAGAAGTTATGAAATTTACTTTAGGTCCTACAATATCTCTGTTTCTTTTTAGATGGGCTTCTGATTTTGTAGAAAACGTATCTCCATATCCGTCGAATACTATTATTGCCTGGCCATACTTTGTTATCACATATCTCTCATAGGCACAAAGCAGTTCATGGAATGTCTGATTCGGACTCCAAGGAAGGCGATGTAGTAACCACCCACCATCAATGACGAACTGCATATTTTCGGGCATGTTAGCAACGGCTGGTACTTGCTCTTTAATATAATTGGCAAGCTGCGACTTCCCAGATTCCCTCATAAGTCCATGCTTATTGAATAAACTAGCAGGGTATGAGCAAAGCTCATAACGAAAAACCTCCTGCAAATCCACGCCACTAGTCTGAGCACAAAGCAACTAGCGCTGAAACAATAGTTCAGGATCCATAACAAAGGTTTCTTCTTTCAATTTAACAGATTGAACTGATTTCATTACCTTCACCTGGTTGCTTTTTCTGAAAGAGAACTCAGAGACTCTTTTGTCCGCCATCTCATTAAGAATTCTATTTCCAATTTGTTCTGCAAGTTCAGGATTAACATCACTGCCATAAGTAACACCCGTGACAATGTTACGCAGGTTGCTGTCTCGCTCAAAAACATTGAGCTGTTCTACATATACCAGTACTTTCTGTGTATCTCCTTTATCACGTTAAATTCTTGAACTGGTCATAGTAACATGTTGCTCACTTGCTGCATGCTTCACTGAAGCAAAGTCCTGCATGCATTCATTCAAATGGGCGCAAATAGGGCGTGACATAACCAAGACAAGCTGCTGCTGTCATGTTATACCTTTTCCATGGGTCTTTCCGCCGAATCCTTTTATATTCTTCATTAGAACTTGTTCAATTACCAAATCAGTGGAAAGGTCACCCCAAAACATATCACTTCTTCGGACAACATGCAGACCATTTGTAAATGCTGTGTATACATCAGGAACTTCAAAATTCAAGCTCAACCATTCTCTCATAATACAGTCGTGCAGAACTGGCATATAAATTTTGGCCACATGCTGCAAAAAAAAGGTAGCATCTCCTTTACCATTGCAAGATGTAGATGCCAATTTCCTGTTCTTTCAGCACTTAAGAATTGTTTCAGGATGTTGACCATTTCCAAATATTGCAACCAAAGTCGAGGAGTCCTGTAAAATTTAAGTTCATCTTTGGCCTTCAGCAGTTTGGTTGCAATTTCGACAACAGCATTATGTGTAACATCCTCAACAGAAAGCTCCCCATTAAGAAGATTATTAAACAATGATCTAGCTGCCTGTAAATCGTCATTATCATCTAGGGCTTGCGTTGCTAAAATCGTGTTGAAAACTGATGAAACAATAAGATGATGATGAATCGCTCTTGCAATAGCTTTACCAGAAAGCATGTGCTTTACAGCATTTCCTGCATACATACATGATCTCAAGTATATGAACCAAGCCTGCTCCACTCATCAAAAAACTGATGCATCCAAGACATCTCATGATTGGGTGCAGGCCTCCTAGTTTTAGAATTACCTTCTTCAAAGGACTATCCTGTAATTCATTGGCTATGATGCTAAGTGCTTTGTGGAAAAGAGGCTGGTCGAATTTTATAATAGGGGTCTGGCTGTATCTCTTGGCATGGTCAGAAACAAAAAGCAGTGTTGAGAGAATACAAGTCTCATTTGTTGGATCCGTGTTAATCATTGGCAGAAAGATGATACACCGGGATGGTTACCTTTATGTAGTAGTTGGCATACTCCTTGCCATACTGGAACACTGTTGCTGAGTAGATGTGAGATGTTCAATAAAATATCCAGGTTTGCAGATGGGTCACTGTACGCTATTTCCTTAATGGTATTATACTTTAACAAACGCATCCCACTGGCCTGTGAATGATATGTTTTTATCGGGATTTGCCCCAACCTCCTCAGTTATTCAAATGAAAATTAATGACCGTTGAAAATTTTCCAGTTGGAGTCACAGTGGCGATAATGCCCATCCCATGAAAAGTACCATGACCATCTATTGTAATAATATTGTGATCAATATTATCAGCTGCATATTGAATGAATTTCGGAGGACTTTTAGAAGGTTCCACAAGGACAGGTATGGTATTTCCTCTTTCTGCTGCAGCTGAACGTTCAAAACGAAGAACTTCTGAATAGGAGCTGCAGAATCCCATATGATTTACTGCTTCAACTACAAATCTCGAGCTTGTGTTGTCATGTAATTGAACTGCCAGCCCTAACTGCAACGGTGCAACTAAGACTCGTGGGCGCACAGCTTGCATAATTGCCTGTCCTATAGAAGCTACTGTTCTCTCTCTGTTGGTTTTATCAGTAACAAAAACTGATAATAAGAGCCTTAAGAAATCAGGAATATAGCTCACATTATAGTCAACACTACTCATGTTTTCAATGGGTGGATATGTTTCTGGTTCTACTGGGATGTCTTTAATATCACTTCTTATTATTTCTGCCGCTGCCATAAGAAGATTGTTTCGATCCTCTTCAACATCTTCATGGCTATGACTGTGGCACTCTTGCAATACATGAGCAGCTGTACTTTTAAAAGTAACGACATCAGCAGTCCCTGCAACTGTTCCTATGAAGATTTCATCTTCAAAATGCTCTTTGAGTTTTTGTTTCATATACTTCGAACTGCATGGTTCGCTATCTTCTGTCAGTAGTTCTCGCATTTTATTAACAAGTTCTTTAACAGTAGTTTGTTCTTCATCATTTGCCTCCATGTATTTAACTACTTGAAAAAAAGTTTCCTGGTGAACTGAGTCCTCTGGTCGACCTGAAGATATTGGAGGGTTATCAGTGAACTGCCCGGGAATGAATTTTCCAGTATAAAAATTGACGTAACACTGTTTGTGGTATCATGCATCTACGGCATGTAAATCAGACACATTTTGGATGCGTCTCTTAACTTTGTCTGCCCATTCATCATTGCGTTTGTTGCATTTTTGTAAAACTGATGATTTGAATTCAACTGTTCGTGCATTAAACCACGCATTTTTTTTCCTCTCCCTGAAGTATAAACTTAACTCAGTACCACAGAATTTTTTTTTTTTCTAAAATCAAACGGGGTTTCACACGACCGTAGAACACGAGAAGTTGTGGGATCTGATTCTTTCTCCTGGAATGGAGTTTTCAAGTTAACAAAACGCGCTCTACATTTCTTGTGAACTTTCTGCCCAACACATATGTGAAACTTAGATATTTTTCTCTCCTTGCATGTTTTTTTAATTTCAGTCACTCCTCTTTCAGTGAGTACAGATACATCGTCATCTTCTTGAAACACAAATGAAACACTTTTCTACGTCCATTTTCACTGTATCTCACAGCAACTCGCAAGAACCTGTAACAGATAAATGAAACATTTTTGATTAACAAAATAACAAACAATAACAACAAAGTTACAAAACAAAACACAAACAATAGCAAACTTTTTATTTAAAAAGTTAATTGTAATATTTACGTTCCTTCACACTTTGTCATATAAGTCAACGAAAAAATTATACAAACTTTGTCTATCTGACAAATTCCTCGATTATTTGATATTATGGTCATCAGAAACAATTGTTGATGTTGTTTTTGACTTTCCCCTCCCTAAAAACATATAAAATGATACCACACATGGGCATATATACAGTTATACCCTATATCTCAAATAATGGGCAGCCATTTTGAAAAATCTGCCATATTGGATTAACGCGTCATGATAGAGTGGTAGACTTTTCACCATCGTATTCTACGGAAAAATTTCAATAACAATCCACTCACAGAAATTGTATTGCAATTAGTTCTAGGTTCCGCAACAAATTGACTAGTCTAATGCACTGATATCCCAGTATTGAGATTGCTTCAGAGCTCTCAAAATGCACATTTATTATGGCTTATACAAGGACTATCTTTACCAATACTGAGACATCCAGCGCTCACAAAGGAAAAGTGACAAATGGTAAAGTTCAACTTTGGTGAATCATAAATACCAAATCCCACATTGCACTTACATAGCAAGTGAAGCAGACAAGAGTGTCTCAAGGGGGGCTTCTCTAGGGACAGATGGTGCATTTCACCAGCACAATTTTCAGATCAATTGGCAAAAATTCTATAGTTCTAAAGAGGTCGTCGGGAGATATTCCAGTAGATTCACCGCTCACGAGCCAGTCTCAACAGTGGCAGTGAGTGGTGTTTTAGGTTTGTGTTCTTACAGGAAACCTTCAGAATTGGTGCATATTCAATAAAAATTTCGCTTCAAATTTTATAAAAACAAATGCGTATGAAAGGCAGTTAAAAAACTCTTAGATATGACATTTCAAATGGCCTGTCTTTGTATAAATCTCAATTCTACTTCCTTTCATAATCCCATACTACTCCTTCCAAGAGAGATGGGGAAATAAAATGTGGCACAGATTTCACAAACTTAGGCAATGTATAGGAAAGCTAGACCGATCAATCAAGCCTGAACAACAGTGGTCCCACTCAGGTCACAGAGAACGGCCAGTTTACACCAGTCTTACAAGCCGAGGCACCAGACAGCAGCATTGAATACAGATTTACCATTATGAGTACTTAAATGCCTTGACAAGAGCCGCAAAGAGCCATGATACATCAGCCATAACATTCCACCCATAGCTACAGGTATACTGTAGCACAAAGGAACAAAATCTAGACTAGGGTGCCTATCACGATCCGGCAAAAACCGGGTACGAACCGTCGGACGGAGCATAATCTCCGCCCGACGCGTACCCGGTCGACAATTTTTACAAACAAGGAATTACGATTCGCACGGGTACACCATTACCGTACGATTCGTAAAAAAGCCCGACCGAACAAAAAACACCTACCAATGCGATCCGGGAAAGCGCCGACCTGACGTCGGGACGCTCGCAGCCAGCCATTCACGACCCAGGAATCACGATTCGCACCGACGTCACCCCGCACGGTGAATATTTTGCGGCAGCCAAAAACTGCCGGGAAATCAGGACGACGCGAACAAGGACCACCAGTACGCGACGGACAGACGACGACGCGAACAAGGAGGACCAGTACGCGACGGACAGACATGGACCCGAACCTACGAGTCATCCCTGCCCTCATAGCAGTACACCTCCTCTACAGGTTACGACGCAGACGCCGCAGAAGGTCAGAATAACTAAGGGAGGGGGGAAAGTGGGGTGGGGTGGGGGTGGCACGACCAGGGCAGGCCACAAAACAACCACATAAGTCACACACCACACATGGCCTGGACATACCTGACTCCCATGCCCTGGTCACCACGAGGGGGTGGGGGCGTGTCCTGATAAGCCAGCGACCGCCACAACGGAAGTCCGTCACCACGCGAACCGGCAACACAACCAGACAGGTACGTCCCGTACCCACGCCTGAAGAGCGTGGGTACCAGTCGGACCACGCCCACACACGTCACCCCAACAATGGCGGGACGGATCGCACCCACGTGGCAAAGGCCTGGGTACGGGCCGCACAAACATCACATAGCGTGGGGACGGATATGTACGGACCCTACCCCCACCCCGTATGCAAGGAGCGTACCCCCCAGCCCAACAGTGCAAGTACGACCCGTACCCCCACCCGCGTATGCATGGAGCGTACCCCCACCCCAACAGTGTAAGTTCGACCCGTACCCTCACCCGCGTATGCATGCAGCATACCCCCCATGCCAACAGTGTAAGTACGACTCGAACCCCCACCCACGAATGCAAGGAGCGTACCCCCCAGCCCAACAGTGTAAGTACGACCCGTACCCCCACCCACGAATGCAAGGAGCGTACCCCCCAGCCCAACAGTGTAAGTACGACCCGTACCCCCACCCGCAAATGCAAGGAGCGTACCCCCCAGCCCAACAGTGTAAGTACGACCCGTACCCCCACCCGCGAATGCAAGGAGCGTACCCCCCAGCCCAACAGTGTAAGTACGACCCGTACCCCCACCCGCGGACGTACGGAGCGTACCCCCACCCCAACAGTGTAAGTTCGACCCGTACCCCCACCCGCAAATGCAAGGAGCGTACCCCCCAGCCCAACAGTGTAAGTACGACCCGTACCCCCACCCGCGAATGCAAGGAGCGTACCCCCCATGCCAACAGTGTCAGTACGACCCGTACCCCCACCCGCGGACGTACGGAGCGTACCCCCACCCCAACAGTGTAAGTTCGACCCGTACCCCCACCCGCAAATGCAAGGAGCGTACCCCCCAGCCCAACAGTGTAAGTACGACCCGTACCCCCACCCGCGAATGCAAGGAGCGTACCCCCCAGCCCAACAGTGTAAGTACGACCCGTACCCCCACCCGCGGACGTACGGAGCGTACCCCCACCCCAACAGTGTAAGTTCGACCCGTACCCCCACCCGCAAATGCAAGGAGCATACCCCCCAGCCCAACAGTGTAAGTACGATCCGTACCCCCACCCGCGAATGCAAGGAGCGTACCCCCCATGCCAACAGTGTCAGTACGACCCGTACCCCCACCCGCGGACGTACGGAGCGTACCCCCACCCCAACAGTGTAAGTTCGACCTGTACCCCCACCCGCAAATGCAAGGAGCGTACCCCCAGCCCAACAGTGTAAGTACGACCCGTACCCCCACCCGCGAATGCAAGGAGCGTACCCCCCAGCCCAACAGTGTAAGTACGACCCGCACCCACACCCGCGGACGTACGGAGCGTACCCCCACCACACCAGTGTCAGTAGACTCGTACCCTCACCTCGAATGCATTGTGCGTACCCCCACCGTGTATGTGCCAAGCGCACATATCCTGAAATCGGAGGTGTGTGTGCAGAGTCCACCCAGCAGTGCCCTGAGACAGGAGGGGTGGGTGTGGAGTCCTCCCAGCAGTGCCCTGAGACAGGAGGGGTGGGTGTGGAGTCCTCCCAGCAGTGCCCTGAGACAGGAGGGGTGGGTGTGGAGTCCTCCCAGCAGTGCCCTGAGACAGGAGGGGTGGGTGCAGAGTCCCCCCAGCAGTGCCCTGAGACAGGAGGGGTGGGTGCCCATCACTCCCAGCAGTGCCCTGATACAGGAGGGGTGTAACACATGTGTGTGAGGCCAGAATTATCCACATGCATACTGGCTACAAGGGAACATGTCCCCATGAACTCATGTCAACAGACTCCACACACAAGTACAGTGATCACCAAGGATGCCACGATTGTCGCAGGTGGAGACATGGCCCTGCATGCATGGCCAAAGTAGAAGGGCTCCGTCACACACACAGCTCATGTAGACACAGCTCTGCGCTAAACATTGGGAACACCCTGCAGGGAAGAAAGCTGGGTACACAGAGGAAGGAATACACCCTGGGACAAGTGCACCATGCAGTAACTGCTTACATGAACAAAGAAAGTTAGCCAACACCTTGTGATGGCACACAGATCACAGGGTCCCACCAATGAGCAGTACACTACTACACATCCCACACACCCAAACCCTTACACACCACCCAAAACCATGTAGCAGCCCCACCAACACCAATACCAGCATAGCAGTAGTGTGATAATGAAAACAAAATTAAGCTTTATTCAGCATGAGCACAATGTCCGTGGATCGCAGGCAGTTCAATCTTCACAAAGCCCATAGGGCAGTCATTTATTCTCAGCTGGATGGGGGACACAGTGGGATGCGTGTCCCCTACATTGCCTGCACAGTCAAATGGCATCGTCTTCCACACTGGTGAGGGCATCAGGGGGGGGGGAAGCAACAGGCACCGCAGGGACATCAGGGCAAAGGGGCGGCGTTGTGGGTGCAGGGATGGAGGACTCCACCACAGGGGGTGGGTCAGTGCCAAAGGCGGAGGCCAGGATGGCACTACACACCTTTGCAAGGTCCTCCAGGGAGTCCCCTGCACCCGAAGGGACCTCAGGCCCCAAGGAGGGGGGGGGGTCAGAGGGATGGGTCGCAGCGCCACCGGGGGAGGGTGGAGACAGGGGGGGAGACTCAACCACCCTGACCGGGGACCTCCTTGACCGCTTGCGTGGTGGTGTAACTGTGGGGCTCAGGGACAGAGCGGCCATGAAGGTGTCCTTGGGGGAGATGTGGCCAGGAGAGCTGAGGGGAGGGGATTTGGAGGGAGTGGACTGGGTGGAATGCGGACTCCCACTATGGCTGCGTGTCACACGTTTGCCCCCCGACCCAGTGGGTGTGCCTACCTCACCCTGTGTGTGCGTGTCAGGAGGAGTGCGGTGGACCTTCCCTGCTGGTGTGGTGCCCGTGTCCGTTGATGTGGGTGCATGCCGACGTCTGGGTGTACGTGTGACAGGCATGGGAGTGGGAAGTGTGGATGGGGCAGGGGTAGGTGGGGGGAGGTCGCGCTGCAGGAGACCCACTGCTGCAGTCAGTGTGGAGTCGATGGACCTCAGCAAGTTGCGTTGGTCAGCCTGCGATGAATGAATGCCCTCCAAGAAAGCCTCGATGTTGGTGAGGGTTTTGCCGTGGGCATGGAGGACATTAAGGATCGCAGCCTGACCAACCTGCAGTTGCCGCTGGATGTCCACAGACTCTGCATTGGCGGCAGCAGTGGAGACAGGGGCAGGGGGTGCGGTGCCTGGCAGGAAGGAGACATGCTGTGACCGGGCACGCTGGGAAGGGACACGAGCAAGTGGGAGGCGGCTGGTGGAAACTGAGGGGGCGGTGCGAGGTGTTGTTTCGCTGTCAGCTGCTGGTGCAGCCTCCGCCCACTCGGAGACATCGTCCCCGGACCTGTCAGCTTCGTAGTCTGATGTGCCAGTCGACAGGTCCTCGGCCACACTCTCCTCCGCCTCTGTACCACTCGATGTGCCAGACCCGATGTCACGGCTGGCACTGGTGCTCGGTCCCTCCGCCTGGTCTGTGTCCATGTCTCCCTCCGTGTCCCCCGACGATGCTGTGGGCAGGGTGGAGAGACAGAAATAATCAGACATCTGTACACATCTGTCACATGAGTCCAATCCACATAGGTAACATTGCATGGCCTGAAAAGGAAGATCCCTAACATCTACTGAACAGGGTACCGATGTAGGGCATGAAACACACAGTTGGTTGAGCCACCATGCCACTGAAATACCATGGAGAGCATGAGACAATAGCTAAACACAGGAAAAGGAGTCTGACATAGCACCCAGGCCCTGGGGACAATCCAGCACTGCATCTGCACCACACAGCGTTGGCGAAAATACCGATGACCAGGGACCATATCCATGAACTTGAGACACATGCTGCATAGGTAATGCTGAAAACATGCACAACATGACTCTGTCACTGCACATTGCGTGTGTGTCCAGACACATCACACACTGCCCAGACCCAGCAAGTGGTAATCAGGATTTAACACATAGGCATTGCCCGCCCCAACAAGACCCTACACGAGGCAAATTGTTGAGACACAGGTGGCACCAACATCTCATAGTCTGGGTGATACACACAGGGGCAGGCAAAAAGCGAGATTGAACGCCAAACAGCCAAGGTGCGCCTGTACAAATAATGTGGTACCAGTGCCCATCCTCAGATGAGTATAGCAAGACACACAGCCACTGGCAACTGTGAGTATGAAGAAGGACAATCAGGTCAGGCTGCTCAGTGGACACCTGTACAAAATAGCACGTCTATATACATGGTGACAGGGGACAATGGCAGAGAGCACAACTTACGCTGTAGACACTGACAGTGGCCACGTTTATGATGACACATACACCACTGAGGAAAAGGTGCCCCAGGGGACAGTAGTGGGCACGCAACTACATGCTACTGAATGGTAATGACTGCAACACACGTCACCATCCCTGCACTATGTGTATCGCACACTCATGCACATCATGTCACAGGCCACTACATGGGACATGCGCGCTGTAAGGCATGACACATGAGAGACCAACTCCCATGTCTGGAGTCAGCATCAGTGCCAACTGATATGGAACCCACATGCAGTGAACTTGACAGTGCACAGGCAATGTCCCACAACCTGTTACACACCACCCCCACACATGATGCTACAGACATTGTTCCCGTGGACAAAGCGCCAGCCTACATTACCCTGTGAAGGAGTGACTACACACAGACCAGGGAACACATTGCAAGGAGGGGAAGGGTGGCAGGGGCACAGCGCTATACTGGGGCAAACAGGATCTGCACAGCACCTTTAAACCCTGCCAGTGAATTCATGCTACTGTGCCCTTACAAATGCCGGTGACACACAACAAACACACATGTACCTACCCCCTTCCGGCTGCTGCATCGCCTGTAAGCGCCTCTCCAGGTCTGGAAAGACCACCGGCAGCACACGCCTGTGGAGGTGGCTCAGACGGCGGCGGCCGCGGTTCTTGTGGCTCTCAGGTGAGTCCCCCAGCAGGAGCCGTGCAATCCTCCGCGTCCAGCACCGGATATCCTGCCAGCGTTTCCTCACCTGGGGCAGGCTCCGCCTCCGACCATCCACACGCCTCACGGCACTGACGGCGGTCAGCCAGATCTGCTCCTTGGCAGTGGCGCCTACCTGTGAGGAAGAACAAGTGACACCACATCAATACACCAGCCACATGTCACAGAGAGACATATGGGTACAAATTAGCTGGTTACAACACGGCATGTCATGCAGCCAACGCATTGCACCTTTGTCATAGGGACATCATCCCCTGGTGAGGGGAAAAAGCACTACGTGCCACAGTGGGTACACAGGTGGAATGATGGCAATGTCACAATCAATGATCAAGGCTCACACTGTGCATCACACCCACCCCTCCTGTCTCAGGGCACTGCTGTTAGTGATAGGCACACACCCCTCCTGTCTCAGGGCACTGCTGGGAGCACTCTGTACCCACCCCTCCTGTCTCAGGGCACTGCTGGGAGCACTCTGTACCCACCCCTCCTGTCTCAGGGCACTGCTGGGAGCACTCTGTACCCACCCCTCCTGTCTCAGGGCACTGCTGGGAGCACTCTGTACCCACCCCTCCTGTCTCAGGGCACTGCTGTTAGTGATAGGCACACACCCCTCCTGTCTCAGGGCACTGCTGGGAGCACACTGTACCCACCCCTCCTGTCTCAGGGCACTGCTGTTAGTGATAGGCACACACCTCTCCTGTCTCAGGGAACTGCTGGGAGCACACTGCACCCACCCCTCCTGTCTCAGGGCACTGCTGGGAGCACTCTGTACCCACCCCTCCTGTCTCAGGGCACTGCTGTTAGTGATAGGCACACACCCTTCCTGTCTCAGGGCACTGCTGGGAGCACACTGCACCCACCCCTCCTGTCTCAGGGCACTGCTGGGAGCACTCTGTACCCACCCCTCCTGTCTCAGGGCACTGCTGTTAGTGATAGGCACACACCCCTCCTGTCTCAGGGCACTGCTGGGAGCACACTGTACCCACCCCTCCTGTCTCAGGGCACTGCTGGGAGCACTCTGTACCCACCCCTCCTGTCTCAGGGCACTGCTGTTAGTGATAGGCACACACCCCTCCTGTCTCAGGGCACTGCTGGGAGCACACTGTACCCACCCCTCCTGTCTCAGGGCACTGCTGGGAGCACTCTGTACCCACCCCTCTTGTCTCAGGGCACTGCTGTGAGTGATAGGCCCCCACCCCTCCTGTCTCAGGGCACTGCTGGGAGACATCAGGCACCCCCCCCCTGGGACCCCCCCGACAGTACATGGCATGTGTGTTACACCTGGACGCAATGGCAGGAGTCACAGTCACAACATAGGGACAGTCTGTGGCAGTGGCCTATGCACTCACCTGATACCCTGGTCGCCCATACAGCATGGGGTACTGTGGGAGGATCACATCCAGCAGAGCCATGTTCTCCTCCAGGGTGAATGGCTGTGTCCTCTCCACAGCCCTTGACATGGTTCCAGAGAATCAGTAGCAGCAGCTGGGTCGACGAATGCAAAGATGTGCAGGCAAGTGCTCCCTCATGGGACCTGGCTGCCTTATATGTGCCCTTCTGCCCAGTCTCATGCACAGGAGTACAGAGAGATTGGTCACTCACATTTGCATCCTATGTTTCCACCAATCCCTACAAACCTAGCAGTCTGTGTGTTCTCTATCGGTTTCATTCTCCTGCATGATGTCAGCCCCACAAACACATTGCAACAAAGTAGACAAATTCCAACTGACTTCTGCTGTGCACCTTCCAGAACAATTTCGAATTTTGAACTTGGTCTCCATGACAACCAGCATGCATGTAGGCCTTAATACTTGTCCCCTATGTAATTTGGAGCATCACACACAGGTACGGTGCGTGTGGGGGCCCTAGGGCACCCCAAATGCATGGCAACGGCCCGTACATGCATGCCTACCCTCTCCATCACTATGGGTCTGCACGCGTATGCGTACCCGTAGTGGTACGGACCGTACACTCGCATCTACGCTCACTATCACTATGGGTCTGCACGCGTATGCGTACCCGTAGTGGTACGGACCGTACACTCGCATCTACGCTCACTATCACTACGAGTACGCATACGCGTGCAGACCCATAGTGATGGAGAGCGTAGATGCGAGTGTACGGTCCGTACCACTACGGGTACGCATACGCGTGCAGACCCATAGTGATAGGGCCGTACACTCGCATCTACGCTCTCTATCACTATGGGTCTGCACGCGTATGCGTACTCGTAGTGGTACGGACCGTACACTCGCATCTACGCTCACTATCACTATGGGTCTGCACGCGTATGCGTACCCGTAGTGGTACGGACCGTACACTCGCATCTACGCTCACTATCACTATGGGTCTGCACGCGTATGCGTACCCGTAGTGGTACGGACCGTACACTCGCATCTACGCTCACTATCACTACGAGTACGCATACGCGTGCAGACCCATAGTGATGGAGAGCGTAGATGCGAGTGTACGGTCCGTACCACTACGGGTACGCATACGCGTGCAGACCCATAGTGATAGTGAGCGTAGATGCGAGTGTACGGTCCGTACCACTACGAGTACGCATACGCGTGCAGACCCATAGTGATAGAGAGCGTAGATGCGAGTGTACGGCCCTATCACTATGGGTCTGCACGCGTATGCGTACCCATAGTGGTACGGACCGTACACTCGCATCTACGCTCACTATCACTATGGGTCTGCACGCGTATGCGTACCCGTAGTGGTACGGACCGTACACTCGCATCTACGCTCTCCATCACTATGGGTCTGCACGCGTATGCGTACCCGTAGTGGTACGGACCGTACACTCGCATCTACGCTCACTATCACTATGGGTCTGCACGCGTATGCGTACCCGTAGTGGTACGGACCGTACACTCGCATCTACGCTCACTATCACTATGGGTCTGCACGCGTATGCGTACCCGTAGTGGTACGGACCGTACACTCGCATCTACGCTCACTATCACTACGAGTACGCATACGCGTGCAGACCCATAGTGATGGAGAGCGTAGATGCGAGTGTACGGTCCGTACCACTACGGGTACGCATACGCGTGCAGACCCATAGTGATAGTGAGCGTAGATGCGAGTGTACGGTCCGTACCACTACGGGTACGCATACGCGTGCAGACCCATAGTGATAGTGAGCGTAGATGCGAGTGTACGGTCCGTACCACTACGAGTACGCATACGCGTGCAGACCCATAGTGATAGAGAGCGTAGATGCGAGTGTACGGCCCTATCACTATGGGTCTGCACGCGTATGCGTACCCGTAGTGGTACGGACCGTACACTCGCATCTACGCTCACTATCACTATGGGTCTGCACGCGTATGCGTACCCGTAGTGGTACGGACCGTACACTCGCATCTACGCTCTCCATCACTATGGGTCTGCACGCGTATGCGTACCCGTAGTGGTACGGACCGTACACTCACATTTACGCTCTCCATCACTATGGGTCTGCACGCGTATGCGTACCCGTAGTGGCACGGACCGTACACTCGCATCTACGCTCGCCATCACGATGGGTACACATACGGCAGCACTCCCACAGTGATTTGGGAACATGCACAGGCCCTCTCAGCAGCAGTACGGCGGATTTTACACATCACTGTGGTGATAGGCGACATACTTGTCCATGGATGGACATACTTGTCCAGGAATGGACATCAAGGCATCGTCTGTGCATTACCACATGTGTGGGGCACAGGTGTCACAGGCTGTGATGTGGAACATGCCTCCTGAGTGGAGAAGGCACCAGATGTATGATGAGATGTGTACATGTGTACTGTGTGAGGGTGCAATGTGTGCCAGGCATGCCCTTGACTCCTTTGACATGTGTGCATGTGGGACTGCGCACTTGGGGTGAGCGTCACTGGCATGGCACCGACACCAACACACGGAAGTGTCCCATGATGCCAGGTACAGGGGTCATGACACATGACTTATCACTACCCGCAGTGCACAATGTGACTATGCCATATATGTGTCCGGGATTTACATCAGGTTGATGTTGTAGCACCCTCAAAAGCTGCAGCCGTTGCAGCAACCAACATGTGGCTGTGTGTAGATTGTCATTGCACACTGTTCCCAACACCATGCCACATGTGTTCTCGGATGTGAGGTGCACATGTATGCAAGGGACACGGAGTAGCGTGACAAGGCCATGTCAGCAAACTCACAAGGAATGTGTGGTGAGTCATGACATGTGCACCTTCATGGCAAGGTGTGTGGGCTGGACTAGTGTAATGTCATGTGACCTGTGGCTCAAGTGTTCCGCTGCCAGTCTCTGCAATCGGCATCACACTTCTGCTGATGTGTGGGTGTATGTCACTCCTGTCTTGCGTCGGGCAGTGCACTTGCACTGGGACACAGCTATTTCCATGGCGTGGCATGGGGAGGTTCTCAATCACCGTGTGTAGCTGGGTCTTGGAAGGAGTGTCACCTTGCATCCATACGTGTCCTGGGCATGTAGCACATGCCTGACTCCCTATGTGGCATGTGTGTATTGCCAGATTTACATGTGCTCAGTAGACATGAGTTGTTCTCGTAGTGCACTCACTCTTCCTTGTCACTTCCAAATTACTGCAGAGCGCCTCCTGTTGCCCGAAGAATTCCAGACTTGGCCACCATGCAGGAGAATGACAGGATCCGGCTCTACCGCTTCACCCAACCGTTGATTCTGGAGCTGACGGCGAGACTGGCACCACACCTGCAACCGCAGCACAGGTATCCTACGGCACTGACACCCCAGCTGAAGGTAATGGCTGCCCTACATTTCCTTGCCACGGGTACCTTCCAAAATACCATAGCTCATGTTGGTGGCATGTCCCAGAGCATGTTCAGCGGTGTGCTGCATGATTTCTTGGAGGCCATGTTGATTCACCTGGATGACTTCATCAAGTTCCCAACCCCTGAACAGATGACTGAGGTCAAGCGTGGTTTCTATGCCCTGGGAGGGATGCCCCATGTCATTGGGTCCATAGATGGGACACATGTAGGTTTTGTACCACCACACGCACGGGAGGTGGCGTACCGCAATCGGAAGCACTACCACTCCATCAATGCCCTTGTGGTGTGTCTGTCCAACATGGTGATTTCACATGTCTGTGCTCGTTTCCCAGGATCAGCACACGATGCCTACATCATGAGGCGTAGCGGGATGCCTGATATGATGATGCAGCTGCGCAACGAACGAGCATGTGTTGTTGGTGGGTACAGTCTGTCTGTCCTGTATTCTGTTTGGCCGAGCAGCACTACCGCTTCGCCAGTTCTAACGATATCCATGTGCTTTCCATTTAGGGGACGCTGGCTATCCCAACATGCCTTGGCTGCTGACACCTCTCCGCAACCCCATCACGCCGGCCCAGCTCCGCTACAACACCGCCCATGGCCGGACAAGGCGAGTGATAGAGAGGACGTTTGGCATGCTGAAGAGCCGATTCCGGTGCCTCCACAAGACCGGCGGCGCACTCCCATATGCCCCGGCAAAGGTTTGCAAGATCTTCATGGTCTGCTGCATGCTGCACAACATGGCAGTTGAAAGAGCTGTGCCACTCATCCTGAATCAACATGACGAGGACCATCCACCCGTGGAGGACGAAGGGCTTGGCAATGGGGCTAGTGATGTGGAGGATGTGGAGCCGCAAGAGGACATCCGGACTCGGCTCATACGCGACTTCTTTGCTTAGTGGTGAGTACCAGTGTCTGAGTGTTCAATCCATTGGTCCCCGTGTGGCATGTGTTGTGATGCGTGTCTCCACCTGCATGTATGGCACGTGAGTCAGAGGTGTGCGTGGGTGTGTCACTGGAGTGATGGTGGCAGTGATGGTAGTATTTCCCCACTCATAATTGTGACCTAGCATTTTTTCATCCATACATGTGTCGAGTCAATGCACATGCAAGTGGCTGTGCTCTTTGTGGCTGACTTCTTGTGTGTCTCTCTTCCCCAGGTACCTGCGCATGCCGTCTTCTGGTTGCATTGTTGTGGCACTGCTATTCCTCATGGACATGGCATCGTGGGCTGACTCAGCGTTACAGGCACGGACACGTTTGGAAGTCTCCATGGGGTAAGGGATGCATCTGGGGTGTATTGGGTGTGGCAGTTGTTCACGATGTGTGCACACTGGCCAGGTCGGGGTTTGGTTCCTCTGCAGACATGTGGCATCCCCATGGGACACAACATGCAGCTGGGTACACCTGAATAGATGGGCTGCCTGGTTGTCAGTCATCAGTGATGGGATAGTGGATTGGGATGAAGGCATCAATGTGTGTGACACTGCCCTCGGACACATACGGTTAACATTGTCTTGACATGGCGTGGGACTTCCACATCAGCGGATGTATGGTGTATGGCAGTCTCTCCGTGAGCAGCTGTGGGTATTTAGCTGTTAGCCGACACTTGTGTGCCAGTTCCATGGCTATCACGCATTTGTGCTGCAGAAGGGGGGTGCCAGTGTTTGAGCCACATGTTACTCCACATGATGTGTTCATGTGTACTTCAAGTTGCCTCTGCAATCCCAAAAAAATGACTATTAAAGGTGTCCCTATGCCTCCAAGGTGCCTCTTCTCAGTCAATGCTGGTGTGTTGGCACGGTGCATCCTGCATGTCTGGCATGGTATTCCCAGATTGTGGCTATGTGTCAATGTGTCGAGTGGCAAGATGCAAGCTGTGTGTGTGTGCTGAGACTGTGTATTGGGCATGATGTCCATGACTGTGTGGGTAGTGTGACATGTGCCATCCCCATGCATCCAACGTTGTCCAGGCCCCCATTCTCTGCATCCACCGGACTCAAGCTTGCAGGACATGGTTCTGCCACCTGTCTACACGTACCTGGGTGCCCCCCAGGACACGGGCCAGGATCCCTGACCTCTGCGCATGACTGTTGCTGTACTCAATGTGTCTGTCAGCACGGTTGTTCGGCCACCCCCTCAGCTGGTTCTGACCATCACGGGTGTGTATGGTGCTCCATGTCTGTCTTGCCTAATAAACTGTGACCCATGTGTCCTGTGCCAGACTCAGGCCCCAGGGTGTGGATGGTTGAAGTGAACAGATGACTCAGGCATGTTTAGACTGTACAAGACACATGTTAGGTAATAATGCTACCAGCAGGCATCTACTCTTAATAGTGTGATTTATTATGGGGGGGGGGGGGGACAAAGTGAGGGGCTTTCCGGGATTAGGGAATCCAAAGTTCAGTAGGGGAGTTGGTGTCCTTGCCATTGGAAATCCTCAGAGTCCATGCCACAGTCTTTGTCAACATTGGTCAGCCAGTGACCAGCAGGGCCATGTGGCAGAGGATGTCTCTTGATGCTGTGATGCTGTTGCTCCAGTGGGCCAGGTGCCAGGCCAGGTGTCCTGGGAGATGGTGATGTAGCAGCCACCCTCACGGTCCTTTCCGTGGACGACCCGGCTTCCTGCGGGGAACCTCAGCAGCAGGCCGTGACGACGTCTGGGATGCTCCGTCGGATGTTTCCTCCTCCTCCTCATGATCCCTCCCTGTGGGTGGTGATGTTCTCCGCCTTCTGGCACAGGGAGGGTCGGCCATGGTGTCGGCCATCCGACGGAGTTCAGCGTGAATCCCCTGGGACGCCGTCACTTGCTCAGCCTGTCTGTCCTCCATCCTCCGTTGGTGTAGCTGTAGACAGGCTATTAGCTCCGCATGTTGCTGGGCCTGCTGGACCTTGATCCCCTCGAGGACGGACACAACCTGGGCCATGCCCGTGGTGTCCTGCCGGTATGAGTCCAGGATGTTACGGACATGTGAAAATACCGGATCCCCAGCCAACTGGTCAGGCTCGCGCCTCCGCCGTCCTCCACTCCCACCACCCCTGCCCACTTGCGCCTGGCCTGCACTTGTGGGCACATCGGGTCTCCGGGACCCCTGAGGGGTGGCATTGGCGTTGTCGCCTGCCTCCTCCTGGGTGCCCGGGACACCGTGTCCCTCCTGGCGAGCCTGGCTGCATTGTGGTGTTGGGGCAGGGATCCTGGGTGTCTCCTGGGATGTGACAGGAGTGGGGGTGGTGGTTGGCACGGTTGTACCTGACGCAGGTGCTGCAGGTGGTTGGACACCAGAGGGGCCAGGTCGGTCGGGGTCGTCCGCAGAGTGGTGAGAGTGGTCGCTGCCGGTGGGATCGGTCTCCTGCAGATCCGGGTCCTGTGAGTGTTCCCCCCCAGTGTTGGGGGGTGCAGCACGACGTTGACCTGTGTGTGAGAGAGAAAATGTTAATTTTGATCCATGCAACATCCATGTTTCATCCGTTACAAAGTTGGCACATTTCCTCTTGGAATTAGGATCTGTCTTGCATTCCACTCACAGTGCACTTGTGCATGTGTGTGTCCCTTGGGCACCAATTTGGCCCCTTTAACTATGTGTGGCACAGTCTTACTTGCTGCGTCAAGTGTGACTGCAGTCAGCAGTGGAGTGTGCATGTGTGCCGAGCTATGCATTTGCGCCTTCCTTGTAGCACTGTACATGTGCACATGGAGTGGATCCACACACTCATATGATGCAGGTGGCTGTCCTTGTGCTCGTGTACAGGTTGTGACATGGCCCTGCGTTTTGCCATGATGAAGAGGGGGGGTTCTGGCACTGGCCACCCTTGTCTACATGCACGCAGTCCACCTGCTGACGAGCAGACATTCCCACACACCACAGGACTGATTTGCTCTCCCTGTGTCTCCCTCCTTCTCTGTCCCCCTCTCCCTCCCTCTCTGTCCCCCTCTCCCTCCCTCTGTGTGTCAGCCTCCTCCCTCTGTCCATCTTCCTGTGTCTCCCTCCCTCTCTGTCCCCCTCTCCCTCCCTCTGTGTGTCAGCCTCCTCCCTCTGTCCATCTTCCTGTGTCTCCCTCCCTCTCTGTCCCCCTCTCCCTCCCTCTCTGTCCCCCTCTCCCTCCCTCTGTGTGTCAGCCTCCTCCCTCTGTCCATCTTCCTGTGTCTCCCTCCCTCTCTGTCCCCCTCTCCCTCCCTCTCTGTCCCCCTCTCCCTCCCTCTGTGTGTCAGCCTCCTCCCTCTGTCCATCTTCCTGTGTCTCCCTCCCTCTCTGTCCCCCTCTCCCTCCCTCTCTGTCCCCCTCTCCCTCCCTCTGTGTGTCAGCCTCCTCCCTCTGTCCATCTTCCTGTGTCTCCCTCCCTCTCTGTCCCCCTCTCCCTCCCTCTCTGTCCCCCTCTCCCTCCCTCTGTGTGTCAGCCTCCTCCCTCTGTCCATCTTCCTGTGTCTCCCTCCCTCTCTGTCCCCCTCTCCCTCCCTCTCTGTCCCCCTCTCCCTCCCTCTGTGTGTCAGCCTCCTCCCTCTGTCCGTCTCCCTCCCTCTCAGTCCCCCTCTCCCTCCCTCTGTGTCCCCCTCTCCCTCCCTCTCTGTCCCCCTCTCCCTCCCTCTGTGTCCCCCTCTCCCTCCCTCTCTGTCCCTCTCTCCCTCCCTCTGTGTGTCAGCCTCCTCCCTCTGTCCATCTTCCTGTGTCTCCCTCCCTCTCTGTCCCCCTCTCCCTCCCTCTCTGTCCCCCTCTCCCTCCCTCTGTGTGTCAGCCTCCTCCCTCTGTCCGTCTCCCTCCCTCTCAGTCCCCCTCTCCCTCCCTCTGTGTCCCCCTCTCCCTCCCTCCGTGTGTCACCCTCTGTCACCTTGGCCCAGCTTCCTGGGCACACACTGTTAGCAGATCTTTGAGTGGCCCTTGGCCTGTTGATGTGAGTTTGTTTCTGATCTCCAGGCACCCATTTTGTCTGCTGTGTGTCTGTGCGCTGCTGCTGTGGTGGTGTGTGCTGCCACTCTTTCACACTGTTGGCTGTTCATTAGCTGCTGGCATGTGCAAAACAGTGCCTTCACCCCCATGTGTTGATGCAAGGCGTCCGCCATTTGCTGGCAAGTCATTCCTGTGTTGGGACACAGTGTTTGTCTGGCTGTGACCTAGGCCATATGGGCAGAGGGCATTGTTGTCTGCTTTGGAGTCGCACTATGTGATTCTTGGTGCCCAGCCTCCCGACATCCGGGTTACCGTGTCATGTGTTGTTGTCTTCTGTGGCCTGTGACTTGACATTGTCCAGCTGGGTGCATGGGGCATGGTGGCAGCAGTGGCATGTGCCTGCTCATGGAGTGTGGTTGAGTAATGCGATGGCTTGTGGTGGTTGCGTGCCTGTTATTAATTTTGGTTGTGGTTGCAGTTCCCCCCATGTGAGGTGCGTTGTTTGTGTACTCACCCGGGTCTCGGAGTCCTTCTACTCCTTCAACTGCCTCCACCGGCAGTATGGCCATCACCCTCTCCTCCCAGGGATGGTACTGTACGGGTCTGCGGGAGGGCCCTCCTCCGGTGGCGTTGGCCTGGTCGTGTTCCTCCTGTCTCTTGGCTCTGACCCTCCTCCGCAGATCGTACCACCTGTTCTGGCAATCCTGCTTGGTCCTCCTGGTGTCCGCAACAGCATTCACAGCATCGACGATGGTCTGCCACATGGCTGTTTTGGCTGCCTGGCTGGTGCTTCTGACCAATGTTCCAAAGATCTGTGGCTCGACTCTGAGGATTTGATCAACAAGGACCTCCAACTCTCGGTGACTGAACTTTGGATTCTTGGTAGTGGGCATGGTGAGGGGTGTGGGTGGGGATGGTGTGGGTGTGGGGGGTGTGTGGATGTTGGGGGGGGTGTGGATGGTTGTGTGTGTGTGTGAATGTGATGAGAGGGTGTTTGTGAGGGTGGTCGTGTGAAGGTGTGCAAGTGTAAGATGTGGTGTCGCTTGTAGTCTGGTTCTGTGGTGTCTGGCAGCAGTGGGTCTGTTGCAAAGGCTCATGGTTTGTGTGTGTGGGCCCTTTTTATTGGTCCATGGGTGGGTGTGGCAGTGTTTGAATTTTGGGTGGGTGTGTTATAAGGAGTGGTGGTGTATTGGGCCTCTGTTTGTTTTTGACAGTTGCAGGTCAGTGATTGTGTTATTTTAGTGGTTGTTGGCCATGTTTAGTGGCTGTGTGCCTTTCGAATGGTGTATTGTTGAGTTGTTTTGTTTTGTCCTTGTTGTGTACGTGCGTTTTGAGCGTGTGTACGGTGTGTACATGGGCCATTTGGTTGTACGATTTGGTCCTTGTGTGTGGCTTTGTACGACTCGTACATGCGGTTGTGATGTTGGGGCATGGGGTGCGCTCCGTACTTAGGAGCTTGTGTTGGGGGTGCGCCAGGAACGTACTGGGGTGGGGGTACGACTGGAACGTACTGGGGTGTGGGTAGACGGGGCTATGACACGTCCTGGGGTGGGGGTGTGGCTCGCACGTACTGGGGTGTAGGTACACGGGGGTACGACACGTACAGGGGTGGGGGGGTGTACATTGACGGTGGTACGACACGTACAGGGGTGGGGGGGTGTACATTGACGGTGGTACGACACGTACTGGGGTGGGGGTACGACTGGAACGTACTGGGGTGTACATAGACGGTGGTACGACACGTACAGGGGTGGGGGGGTGTACATTGACGGTGGTACGACACGTACTGGGGTGGGGGTACGACTGGAACGTACTGGGGTGTACATAGACGGTGGTACGACACGTACAGGGGTGGGGGGGTGTACATAGACGGTGGTACGACACGTACAGGGGTGGGGGGGTGTACATTGACGGTGGTACGACACGTACAGGGGTGGGGGGTGTACATTGACGGTGGTACGACACGTACTGGGGTGGGGGTACGACTGGAACGTACTGGGGTGGAGGTACACGGTGGTACGACACGTACTGTGGTGGGGGTACTACTGGAACGTACTGGGGTGTGGGTAGACGGGGCTATGACACGTACTGGGGTGGGGGTGTGGCTCGAACGTACTGGGGTGTAGGTACACGGGGGGTACGACACGTACTGGGGTGGGGGTACGACTGGAACGTACTGGGGTGTAGGTAGACGGGGCTATGACACGTACTGGGGTGGGGGTGTGGCTCGAACGTACTGGGGTGTAGGTACACGGGGGGTACGACACGTACTGGGTGGGGGTGCGACTGGAACGTACTGGGGTGTACATAGACGGTGGTACGACACGTACAGGGGTGGGGGGGTGTACATTGACGGTGGTACGACACGTACTGGGGTGGGGGTACGACTGGAACGTACTGGGGTGTGGGTAGACGGGGCTATGACACGTCCTGGGGTGGGGGTGTGGCTCGCACGTACTGGGGTGTAGGTACACGGGGGTACAACACGTACAGGGGTGGGGGGGTGTACATTGACGGTGGTACGACACGTACAGGGGTGGGGGGGTGTACATTGACGGTGGTACGACACGTACTGGGGTGGGGGTACGACTGGAACGTACTGGGGTGTACATAGACGGTGGTACGACACGTACAGGGGTGGGGGGGTGTACATTGACGGTGGTACGACACGTACTGGGGTGGGGGTACGACTGGAACGTACTGGGGTGTACATAGACGGTGGTACGACACGTACAGGGGTGGGGGGGTGTACATAGACGGTGGTACGACACGTACAGGGGTGGGGGGGTGTACATTGACGGTGGTACGACACGTACAGGGGTGGGGGGTGTACATTGACGGTGGTACGACACGTACTGGGGTGGGGGTACGACTGGAACGTACTGGGGTGTAGGTACACGGTGGTACGACACGTACTGTGGTGGGGGTACTACTGGAACGTACTGGGGTGTGGGTAGACGGGGCTATGACACGTACTGGGGTGGGGGTGTGGCTCGCACGTACTGGGGTGTAGGTACACGGGGGGTACGACACGTACTGGGGTGGGGGTACGACTGGAACGTACTGGGGTGTGGGTAGACGGGGCTATGACACGTCCTGGGGTGGGGGTGTGGCTCGCACGTACTGGGGTGTAGGTACACGGGGGTACGACACGTACAGGGGTGGGGGGGTGTACATTGACGGTGGTACGACACGTACAGGGGTGGGGGGGTGTACATTGACGGTGGTACGACACGTACTGGGGTGGGGGTACGACTGGAACGTACTGGGGTGTACATAGACGGTGGTACGACACGTACAGGGGTGGGGGGGTGTACATTGACGGTGGTACGACACGTACTGGGGTGGGGGTACGACTGGAACGTACTGGGGTGTACATAGACGGTGGTACGACACGTACAGGGGTGGGGGGGTGTACATAGACGGTGGTACGACACGTACAGGGGTGGGGGGGTGTACATTGACGGTGGTACGACACGTACAGGGGTGGGGGGTGTACATTGACGGTGGTACGACACGTACTGGGGTGGGGGGGTGTACATTGACGGTGGTACGACACGTACTGGGGTGGGGGTACGACTGGAACGTACTGGGGTGTACATAGACGGTGGTACGACACGTACAGGGGTGGGGGGGTGTACATTGACGGTGGTACGACACGTACTGGGGTGGGGGTACGACTGGAACGTACTGGGGTGTACATAGACGGTGGTACGACACGTACAGGGGTGGGGGGGTGTACATAGACGGTGGTACGACACGTACAGGGGTGGGGGGGTGTACATTGACGGTGGTACGACACGTACAGGGGTGGGGGGTGTACATTGACGGTGGTACGACACGTACTGGGGTGGGGGTACGACTGGAACGTACTGGGGTGTAGGTACACGGTGGTACGACACGTACTGTGGTGGGGGTACTACTGGAACGTACTGGGGTGTGGGTAGACGGGGCTATGACACGTACTGGGGTGGGGGTGTGGCTCGAACGTACTGGGGTGTAGGTACACGGGGGGTACGACACGTACTGGGGTGGGGGTACGACTGGAACGTACTGGGGTGTAGGTAGACGGGGCTATGACACGTACTGGGGTGGGGGTGTGGCTCGAACGTACTGGGGTGTAGGTACACGGGGGGTACGACACGTACTGGGGTGGGGGTGCGACTGGAACGTACTGGGGTGTACATAGACGGTGGTACGACACGTACAGGGGTGGGGGGGTGTACATTGACGGTGGTACGACACGTACTGGGGTGGGGGTACGACTGGAACGTACTGGGGTGTACCTAGACGGGTGGGGGTATACATATACGGGGGGTACGTGTTGGACGTACGGGGGCTGGGGGGAGTGTTGGGCGCGTATGCGGGCACATGTCTCCATGGTTGCTATAGGTGTTCGGTGCGGACGGTGTTTTTTCCATACGGTTGTAGGCTCGGACGCACGGGATGGATCGTGATTCCTCGGTCGGACTTGGATTTTTACGTTTGTAAGGTAAATCGTCCGAGGACGTGTCGGACACATTTTCCGACCCGAGGACGTGTGGGGAATGATTCCCGGTGCGGTTCGTATGGACTTTTTACCATGCGAATCGTGATTGCCAGTTCGTACGGCACTTGTACGATTCGTACGGTAAAAAGACCCGATACGAGTCGCACGGGGGAATTTTTTACCGGATCGTGATCGGCACCTAAGTGCCTTATTACGAGTCGACCAACATACTCTCGGTGATGGTCTGACCACCGCTACCACTGCGGGCCCGCCTACAGTATTCAGAGTGTGGGGGTCAGACCGCCACAGGACTGCCGCATCCACAGGGGAACCAGGATCCTGCAGTGGTCGAGCAGCAATATGCTGGCGGTGCCACTGCGGCATTACCGTGTGTATTATGAGTTGCCTCTCCACCATGCCTTTCATGATGGTGAGTCCACCATTTAAAGTATGGCAGAGAGACAACTAACGATAGCCTAATAGGGCCCCCTGCCACTCATCGGCCTGGGGGTGCATGCGAGGAGGACACATGTTGTGCCCCCCTGGAATTGCACCCCGGTTCCTGCATGGTGTGGCATGCATGCCACCATGCAGGAATGTACTGCAGGTGCTGTCATGGTGGTGTCTGAAGTTAAGGCTCACATATGAGCTTTACACAGCTCCTGGAATGAGACTTTTGCAGCACTACCTGCCCGCCATGGTTTACAGTTGTAATCCGGCGGGCAGGCGCTTGACCGGCTTGGCAGTCCTCCTGATTGGCCTGAGTGGACTGGTTTACGCTCCGCTAAGGCAGAGGGAGTCTGTGCCTTTCTCTAACCCTGCTGTAGAATACAGCCAGGTTACAGAAACCTAAGTGTGCATGTCTGTTTGGCCAGCCTACGACAGCCAGCCAAACAGACAGACGCACCTAGTGTTGCACAACACCCCTCCTCCCCCTTCCCATGGCCCGGCCCTTCTCTCCCTACATGCACTGGCTCAGACCTAGCAGATGAAAAATAAAATTATAGTAAAATAGTGTTTTATTTTTCAGCCTCCGGCTAAGAGCCAGTAGCGTGACACTGCCACGCCTTTGCGGAGAAATGCCGCTAAAACAGAATGGCAACTCAGAAGGTTACAGTAGCACTTTCTACCTAAACATGGAGTAAAAGAGGAAGTTCCTTTCTTAGTTTCCTTTCATGTGAACCTCCTGCATGCATTAACTAAAAATGAAGCATTTAGGGTCTTATTTACAAAGAACATATTCAGTAAAGATGGTCACGGTGTGCGCACCGGCTTTTATAGAATGCATTGGTATTTTGCACATCAACCAATGTACTAATAGATCTATTTGCAAAATATTGAGTTATTGTAGGTCGCAAGTCGACATTTCTCTTGAATATTAATGACATAGGTCCCAAATTGCCACCCACTACGATTCACTGCAATCATAGGGATGGTGACCTGCTGGTGTCTGCAGACCACAAGGTCTTTGATTGCTTTTAAATAATGCAACCATTTTATTTCCAATGTAGCTTGTTTCCCCTAAAGGAAAACAAAATGCATCAGAAAAAAAAAGAAAAGTTTTACGAACTTGTTTAAGGAGTAAACAGTTGTCCAATGCACCACTGCTTACTCCTAAAAAAAATGTGTCAACATTTACATAAGGGTAGGGGTCCCCTAACGACTCTTTACCATTCGCAAATGGGTTAACTCCTCCTTTGAGGTGATATGTACTTTGCAATCTATTTTCCAATTTGGTAAAGTGTTGCTGAACCCTAATTTGGTATTTGTGTGTAGCCAAAAGCTATTTTGAGGTTGCAAAGTTTCAAATTTTATGATTCAGCGCCTTTGTGGCAGTAAAACAGCTTTGTACATAAACCCTAAATTATTATTTGCCCTGCATTTGTAGTGTACTGCTGGGGTTCAGGATTGGAGAGATGTGATCAGCACTTTCTCACACATTTACCTTGTCTTCCTGGCTTTAAAAATTACCTATATCACAATGCTTCAACCTTTGATTGTGACCAAACAAACGTTGCATATTATGTAGTTTGGTTTTATCCACAGTACCGAATTCACATTAATTATACATAAATACACCCTGAAAATATATTGGATCAGGTTGAGATGCATAGTAAGGTCGGGAGGGGTGCCTGCAGAGTTAAGGCGATCATGTTGAATTTTTCAAATGCCTTTGCCTTTAGCGAATTTTGCAAAATCCCAGCCTAAAGATAGCGCTCCACTACACACAAAGAGAAGTAGGAGTAAATTATCACTCACTCTTAGAGACTTTTGGCAAAGTTAATATGTTTGAAAAACTGCCCTAACCCACAAAATTGTGGCATGCTTCATCATTGGGCTACTAAACAAGAACCTTGCGCAGACCAACGCATGGGGTGGAGCAATAGGGAGGGGAAAACAATACAAACAGAGTAGGGATCAAGCAAATAATATGTGCAGAAAATAGACTTTAAAACTTGCTCTGGGATATCCACTTCCCCATTTTATTCCCGGATTCCCTGGCCAGGATTAAAACTTCAAATAGAGGATGGTGGCAAAACGGTTGGTTATAAACCGTTCACCCCTCCTCTCTGCATTTAGTTGACATGTTTCTGGTGGTTATTTTTGTCTTTTCTGGCTTTCATCAGGACCACAAGATGCCCTTTATAATACCCACCTTTCCTACCTTTATTTCAGTAGATCGAGGACTGACCCTGTTTTTTCATACAGGATGTGTATTCACACTTCAAGCAAGATCTATGGATTGGAAATATAATCAAGTGAAACAATGTGAAAAAAAGAGAGACATATATGTGTATATTTAAAGAATATGTTAGCGAGTTTGCAGCTTAACCTATTGAAACAAAATTTTTGTTTTCATTAATTCGCAAAAAATCAGGACTATACCTTCACATGATTTCAATCATCATTATTCTTTGTAGTTATTGTTTATATGAAAAGTATTACTAGGAGAAAACCACCACATAAAACACCCCCAAGAAGAAGGGTTTATCGTCATAAAATTGGACCATTGTCACCTTACCAAGTTTCACAGTTGTTGTAGCTCGAAAAGGCATGGTAGCGAGGACGGCTTCCTGTGGTCATACACTGCTTATAAAAGGGAGGTAATGCATGGAGAGTTAAAATGAGACATCCTTTCAACCTGTGTTTTACCATTATGCACATGCTCTAACCATGAGCTACACTCCATTGGTAAATGGTGGATACCAACGGATTTAACTATGTCTTAGTGTTATATCGATATTGAGTGTTCCAAATAAAGTCCCGTGTGACTATGGAATGCCACACTCCCTTTATCTGTATATTGGGATATTTCTCTCTGCACTCATCTCAGTGCCGCACCCCCACCATACCCCTCTTACTTTGTCAAGGTGAGGTCGCCGCTTAGACACTGTCTCTCCATACGCCGCAAAGGTTCCGGGCAAATGCCCCGATCTCCCTTTACAGCATAGCCACTTCCCGTCAAGTGACCTAAGGAAGCGGTCAGTCACATAATCGGAATCTTATTTTCAAAGACTAGAGTGTGTCCACCACTCTGGGTTGTCTTCCCTGTCTGGAGTATTAAAAAAAATCTTTTTATGTACGGCATCTCCTTATCCCGGCACGTGGCCACAAAGCTTGGTCTTGTGATCGGATACTAAAATGTAGAGCCTTATTAATGTACTATGCGTAAGTGTTAACATTGGGACAAATAAGTGTCATTAATCCTATCTGAAATATAGGTGTGTTGCAGGTCGTATGACATTATCAGCGTGTTTTACACATAATGTATGCTGTGTACCTCGAATGAGCTCGGTATACATTCTTACAGTGATGGTATGAGTGTAAGTATTGAAAAAGAGTTTTCTTGATCCTGTGCTCATTTTAAAGGTGTACCTCTGGTCGTGTGAAAATGTTGGTGTGATGTACATGTCCTGTATGGTGTGTACCTCGAATAAGCTAGATATACCTTATACCACATAATTATGGGATATCGTTTGACATCATTAGTGGGAGTGGTTTACTCCCCGAATGTCCGGGATTGCTTTAGAATGTTTCGGAGAATTCTATTGTATTTTTATCCAAACTTCATGGGGCTCTTAATAAGTTCTCTATTCTCAGAGTTAAAGTGTGGTAGAAAGAGGGTTGTGCTGAAAGATGAGCCATTAATATTTATAACCCGCTCAAGGTGTTCCCAGGGATCTCATAGTTGAGACCATATTCATGACTACGGATCCTGTAAATCCACTTCTGTTCTTTCGGGAATAGGACTTTCTTTGGATCGCGTATTCATAGTGCTCACAGTTTTTTGCTTTCCTCTATGATTACGATGATAAACCAGTCTCCTCAAGGTAATTTCCTGCTCCAACATGGCCGACACATTGTGGAGCAACACATTGTAATTTTGAATACTGTAACACTCTTGTCTAATAGTTGATGACACTGTAATGTCTGGTCCACTCTGGAGTGAAGGGAATGGGCCATTGTTAGAGGGGAGTTTTCCAGTTGTCGCACATTGTCCTGAACATGTTGCATGGTGCAGATGTGATGTGTTGCGACTAAGAATAAAATGGGTAGCAGAATGCCAGGTTGGGTTTACTTACCTGAATCAGATGACTGTGTGCTTCCTTACAGTCGCCACACTACGGACCCTGCCCCACTTCACTACATTGGTGATGAGAGAAATCCCCAGCCCTAAACCCTGCCAGCCCCCTTCTGCCCCTGGAATGCCACCTCTGCAGCGTTAACGATCTGCTAGCATCCGCAAAGCTGTGCTGTGCAGCTACAGCACTCATTGGGCTCTGGGCAATTCCCAGGCCCTGCTGCACCATGAGACCCGGCACCCACACAGCTCCAACTCTCCCACAATGACAGACAGAGAGCTGCTAGAGTCAATTAGAGGGCACACATTTCACACACTCAGACCTAACTCCACCATGCCTGCTCCAGGACACTGTGTCCACAAGGTGGGCAGAATTGCACAGGAAGCTTACTGACCCATAGGATGTGGTGCCCACAGAATGCAGGCTTTACTGCAACTGATTGTCACCTTGTGCAGGTACTGAAGTGCCCCCTCTCACAAAGCCTGGACAATATCCCATCCATTGTCGGACCAACCATTTTTGCACCTTAACTGGCCCTTGGTGCTCCAGCAGTCAGTTGCAACTTAGGATCTACCCCACATCTAGAATCTATGGCAGGCATAATATAAGCTAAAACAATCAAGGGGGTGAGCGCACTCCAAGCTATGGGAGCACATTCTCCAAGTGCACCTCAACGATATCCATTTTTTGTGTCAGTCAAAAGTATTTTCAAAAGTGAAGGTGTTGCATATAGAAGTGGCTCGGCAGTAATCCATAAAAGGTAATCCATAAAAGCCAAACCCTTGAACCAGGTCACAACCACCTGGTCACCCATGAGGGGAGAGCCCAAATCACATCAATGTGGTCTTTTTGGATACTGTGGTTGCTCCATCAATTGCTCAATAGAGTGCCAGGCACATGGCAAGATGTGCTCAGCCTGCAAGAAACTGAATCACTTTGCAAAAGTCTGTCCATCCTGTTGGTGCCCTGAGGTCGCCCCACGGAAAATGGTGAACCGCATTGCTTCCCCTCTGAGTGACACTGAGTCAGGAACCCCCCTAATTATGGATGATGATGAGCTAAGCAAGGTTGTCCACACAGTGCTGGCAATGGGAGACATCGGCGCTGCGTACTGATGCATTTCGACGTGCAAAATCGTAGTGGGAATGATTCTATTAGCTGCAATCATGAGCACAGCTTGACTCCATCAACATCATGGTAAAAGAAACATACGAGAGGTTATTCCCCAGGCCACCGCTCAGTCCCATAATAGTGAAGGTCTACGCATATTGGCAGACACCTTAACTGTCTTTAAAATGGAAATTCATGACAACATCATGAAAATCAGGTAACAGATGCCACTATATATGTCACTGAAGCAGGTACCGGGATGCTCTTAAGTAGCCAGATGGCAGAAGACCTCAGACTAGTATACTTTATACTGCATGAGCACACCAGTCAGCTTGATGACCTCCTGGAAGAATTTCAAGATCTCTTCAAGGGCACAGAGTGCCTGAAGTACTGGATGGTGGTCTTACACATAGACAAATCAGTTCAACCAGTGGCCCTGTGAATGCATTTTGGCGTGCTGCCTTCTTCAGTGCTCTGCCACAGCGCACTGTGGCAGAGCACTGAAGAAGGCAGCACGCCGAAATGCTCCGCGTCTGAGCCTTTATATATATATATATATTATCTACTGGCGGTCGCCAGTAGATAGTTATAGTTAGGACCGTGTTTCCATAGGAAATCCGCAACATTCTATTTGGAATAACTTTGGCGCCGGTTGACGAATCCTCGTGAAATTTTCAAAATAGGTGGGGCGCTCCGCTCCGCTCCTACCCTGAAAGTCTCGATTCGTCAAGCGGGGGCTGAGAAAAAAGGGGGGTCCCAAAACGCGTTTTCCCCATGCAATTTTCCATAGGGACCTTTAGTCCAAGGTACAGCCCGAATGGCTGAACAGAATTACTTGAAATTTGGAAGAGAGGTAGTCCTCAGCTGAGGGATGTGCCTTTTGCAGGTCTAGTGTCAATCTGTTCAGTAGTTCCTGAGAAAATCACAAGTAAAATCATATATATATGTGGGCGGAGCCTAACCACACATCTCATCCTGAGATCTGATTGGCTGTCAGCACTTCATCCAAGAAGTGTTGGCAGCCATCTTGGGACCAATATACATGATAGCACCTCATTAAAAAGCATTGCAGTTAATAGAAGGTTTTAAGACTTTAGTTACATTATAAATCATTTGTTGATGGTACCATACTCATTTTAGGAATTGTGGTATGTTCTAAGGTGATTTCACCATGTGAAAAAGCCTTCTGCTGTGATATCACGAACCATGTTTGAGAGAAAACTATTTTCTCATACTTTTCCCACAGAGGTTTGGAAGGTGATCTATAAGCTAAACTGAAAGCATATTTTCTGTAAATTCACATTATCTTTCTCAGTCATGTAAGAATGAAGTCTGACATTCTCAGTAAAACATGTACATCCAACAAGGGCAGAGACTGTCAGTTGATTCTTTTGTGTTCTACTGCAGCTTCCCAGAGTGCTCTAAAGAACAACTAGAGCGCTAACAGTCTTACTTATGACAAAAGTATGGCACACCTGAAGCCATCTTGATTGGAATAAAGTGGTAACACTTAAAACATTTAATTTACAAAGGAACAAAATGAGGGGGTTCATTTTGCCATATAAATTATGATTAGTGCTGCAGAAAGAAAAACTAGGGCACATTTTGACTTCTGAAATCCTCTTTTATTTCATAAAAAACATTCTGACATGCAGACTGAAACATGCACTTTGAATACCAGCAGCAGACTTGCCTGGTGAGCAGTAGCTTTACTACAGTGATCTAATGAGCAACTAGAGTGCTAACATTCAGAATTTATGGAAAATGTGTGACACATCTGAATGCCTTCTTGATGGAATCAAAGTAAAAAACTGAAAGTATTTCCTACTGAGGAGACTGCAGTAAATGAGGAAAATAGGAAACTTCATAACAAATAAATCTCCCAAGATGGCCACCAGAGACAAAAGAGCCCAAATGTAGCCCAAATATCACCCAGATGTAGTCCAAGTATAGCCCAATGACAGAATGTCCCAGAGTGTTCTTAAGAACAACTAGAGCGCTTACTGTCTTAATTATGACAAAAGTATGGCACACCTGAAGCCATCTTGATTGGAATAAACTGGTAACACTTAAAACATTTAATTTAAAAAGGAACACAATGAGGGGGTTCATTTTGCCATAGAAATTATGATTAGTGCTGAAGAAAGAAAAATTAGGGCACATTTTGAGTGACTTCTCAAATCCTCTTCTATTTCATTAAAAAATTCTGATATGCAGACTAAAACATGCACTTCTAATACTAGCAGCAGACTTCCGTGGTGAGCAGTAGCTTTACTACAGTGATCTAATGAGCAACTAGAGTGCTAACATTCAGAATTTATGGAAAATGTGTGACACATCTGAATGCCTTCTTGATGGAATCAAAGTAAAAAACTGAAAGTATTTTCTACTGAGGAGACTGCAGTAAATGAGGAAAATAGGAAACTTCATAACAAATAAATCTCCCAAGATGGCCACCAGAGACAAAAGAGCCCAAATATCGCCCAGATGTAGTCCAAGTATAGCCCAATGACAGAATGTCCCAGAGTGTTCTTAAGAACAACTAAAGCGCTTACTGTCTTAATTATGACAAAAGTATGGCACACCTGAAGCCATCTTGATTGGAATAAACTGGTAACACTTAAAACATTTAATTTAAAAAGGAACACAATGAGGGGGTTCATTTTGCCATAGAAATTATGATTAGTGCTGAAGAAAGAAAAATTAGGGCACATTTTGAGTGACTTCTCAAATCCTCTTCTATTTCATTAAAAAATTCTGATATGCAGACTAAAACATGCACTTCTAATACTAGCAGCAGACTTCCGTGGTGAGCAGTAGCTTTACTACAGTGATCTATGAGCAACTAGAGTGCTAACATTCAGAATTTATGGCAAATGTGTGACATATCTGAATACCTTCTTGATGGAATCAAAGTAAAAAACTGAAAGCATTTCCTACTGAGGAGACTGCAGTAAATGAGGAAATTAGGAATCTTCATAACAAATACATCTCCTAAAATGGCCACCAGAGACAAAAGAGCCCAAATGTAGCCCAAATATCACCCAGATGTAGCCCAAATGTAGCCCAATGACAGAAGTGTGCAAAATACTTATTTTTTGTGTATTTGCAGTTTTATATAGTCTTACTTGTCAGGTATTGGAGTGCTTTACATGAACATTGGTTACATCACACAAGATCAAATTCATTTTGGTTGTAGACATGGGGAGATTAAGTGATTCGACCAGAATCACAGAATGTTGAGCTGAAGCAGAAACTCCAACCTGGTTCCCCAGTTGCAAAGTCTGCAGCTCTGTAAGTAACACCACACCCTCTCCCCTTGGATGCAACATTTAATCAAGTGGTCAACTGGATAAAAAAACTAAGATTACAAATAATGTAAAAGCTCTTTGTCGCTATTTGAAAACTCAGAAAATATGTCCTCATTTTAGTTTTTTAGAGCACTAACCATAATTTTGATGCAAATAAGACCCTCTCATATATGTAATTTCTAAAGGAAATGCTCTAGGCATTACAGTTTTGATTACATCAAGATGACGTCAGGCATTCCACACTTTTGTAATAAATATAGAATGTTAGCAATCTAGTTGTTCATTGGGATACTGTTGAGAGGCAGAGGCCAGGGGCACGGACTCTGAAAATTGAAGGCAGGTAGAGAGTGCAGAGGCAACAATTTGACCACACTAGGCAGGCAGGAAGGGCAGTGGCAGCACAACAGACTATGGAGGGCAGTGGAAAGGGGGGCAGGGGCAACAAACCAACAATACAGGACTGGCAAGAGGGGCTGTGGCAATATAATAGACCATTGTGGGCAGAAGGAAGAGGCAGTGGTCATACAACCATACATGCCAACAGACCCGTTTCAGCCAGGAAACGTCCAATGTTTTTAAGCTGAAATGGGCTTTACTTGATCTGTTTCCTGTCTACAATCTTCTCTTTTTCAATGTAACTCAAAGGGGAAAATCAATACCCCAGTTTTATTTCAAAATCTCCCTCTTACCAAGTTCAAAATGTTCGCAAGTATGGTACATTGGATCATGGTAGGCAGGAGGAATCGGGGTAGGGACATGGAGTCGGATAACAGAGGACAGGAGGGACATTGAGAGGTGCACCAAACTGAACCTACAGGGCAGGCATCAGGGTTTGCAGCAGCACAATACACCACACAGGGCATGTGGGACGGGAGTGCAGCACAACAATCCATAGAAATCAATAGGGAGGGGACAGGACCATGCACATAGACAACAGACAACAGAGGGGAAAGAGGCAATGGTAGCTAGCTGACCATAATGGACAGACAGGAGAGAAAGCTGAAGCATAACAGACCATAAAGGGCAGGAGGGACGGATCAGGGGCATTACAATGGAACCGACAAGCCAGGAGGGAGGGAATAGGGGTCTGCACATGGAAACAGAGGGCTGGAGGCAAGGGGGCAGGGCAGGAGCAGCAAGATGACCATGGAGGTCAGGCAGGATGGGCACTAGAAACAAGACACACCATGGAGAGCAACAGTGAGACTATGATGGCATACACACAAACCATGGAGGGAAGGTGGGAGGGGGTCAGGAGCAGCTAGCTGACCACACAGGGAAGGTGGGAGGGGCCATGGCAGCACAGAAGACCATGCATGGCAAGCGGGAGGGTTAGTAGCAGCACAATGGCTATGATGGGCAAGAAGGAGGGTGCAGGGGCATGCACAAAGGACCATGGAGGATAGAATGGAGGGTCAGGACCTGGGCACAGACAAGAGAGTTCAGGGGAAGGGGCCTCACAACAGACAGCGCGGGGCAGGCAGGAGGAGCAGTTGCAGCACAACAGACCAGGGAGGGCAGAAGGGTGTGGCAGTAAAATGGACCATGGAGGACAGGAGGAAGGGGATAGGGGCATGGCATGTGGACAGGCAGGTTGGAGGTGGCAGGGACAGGTTACAGTCATCTGACAATGCTAGGCAGGTGGTAGGGGAGTGGCAGCTCAACAGAACACTCAGAGTAGATAGGAGTGGCAGGTCCATGGAACATGGTGGTCAAAAAGGATGGAGCAGGGGCATGCACAAAGACATCGGAGGGCAGGGGGAAGGAGAATAGGGGCAGCAAGCAAAGCACAGAGGCTAAGCAGGAGGTCAATGATGGGCGATACAATTGGGCAATGGAGGGCAGGATGAGTGGACTGGTACATCATGCTAAATGCAGGGCAGTGGCAGCACATCAGACCATGCATGGCAGGAGGGAGGAGGCTAGTCCATGGATTCAGACAACAAAGGATAGGGAGGAGGTGGATGGGGCAGCAAGCTAACTGTTCATAGAAGATGGGTATTAGGAACTTTATTGTTTTTAAAATGTGTGTCTGTGCGAACTACTTAAAATATGAACAAGTATGCAGCATAATCTCACTTTTATTCAGGAAGAAGAGGACGTTTGGGACTGTGACTCCGGGCTCACTTGGCAGAAACATCCCCTGACCCTCCACCCCCCATCGCAAAATGTAATGCCCGTGAAAAGGGTAGGTGGACGCAGTGTTATATAGAACATAGTCCTGAGAGCACGATTGAAAATGAAAACTAGATATAGTATATGGTATAAACTATGCACCAAAAAGTGTGATATAAGATGAACCGGGGCGTGAAATATAATATGCAATACATTGTGCGCAATGACAGATTCATTGGAGAGCGCGAGATAGCACAGGCACTAGCGCTTGCTATGTGATATGCGCCTTGGAGTGTAATATGCACAGGGCAATGTTGTGTAACCTAAGTAGTCTCTAAAGTTGTATATGCACTGTGACAAAGATATGGATCCCAGATTGTAATATGTATGGCATAGCGCTGTGCTTTATAACATAGGCATCGAGGAAGGCATGTTAGATGGGGCAATATATCCCGTGCGAAGGCAAGTGTGGCATGACATATTCACGGGGTGGTGTTACAGTGCACATGGGCTAGAGAGTGTCATACCATACGCACTAGCTGGTGGAATACAACACAGAGGTGTGTGGCACTCGGCGGGCACTGGTGGGTGTAACACAGCATTGGGCTCAGCCAGGAGCACGCTGTGACTCTCAAGTGAGGTTTGTCTCCTTTCCAGAGAGTAAAATAAAAAGTATTACACATCCGGCGGTGGATGTGTGTTTTATTAACCGTGAGGGGGTTTCTTACATAGTTTGGTCGAATTTTTGTCGAATCCCCTTTGAATGGCTTGGTGTGCATGTGTATTAAATGTGCCCGTCAATAGGTACCCATGTTTGTATAAATAAACGACAAGGGTGTATACTTGGAGAGTACCCACCAGCGGGGGCGCCGGGATTAGGCACGGTAGGGAATCAGACATGTCAGAGCTTCACTAGCGGTGTGAATACATTCTACGTGGATTCATTGTATGCATTGTCGCCTTTTAATGAATATCACGCAAATCGTCATGGTGATAGGTACATACGGTTTGTCCAGCATGTCCTAGGTGTTTCTATAAATATATATATATTTTTTTAAATAAAAAACAAAGGCCGGCCCCGGGGGATGGGGTCCCCGGGGCCATAAGTGGCCTGAGGAGGGCAACACAACCCCCCTCCTAAAGAATATTTTTTTTTTAAAAAGGCCATGACCTGGGGGTTGGGGTCCCCGGGGCCGATTAAGGCCTTGGGAGGGCCAAATTAATTTTTTACAACAAAAAAAATTAGGGTGCAGGCCCTGGGGGATGGGGTCCCCAGGGCTAATAAATTAGAAAAAGAAAGGGGGCCACACAACCCTCCTTCTTAAAAATAAATAAATAAAAGACCGGCATCGCGCCGGAGGCCTCGCCCCCTCCGTGCAGCACTCTGCAAACGCGCCCCCTGGCCAGTTGTAAGTTGAGGAATTAATTCCCCTTCAATACTGAGGGTCCCTGAGGGCCAACTAGCCCAACAGGTATCTCCAGTATGCGCCAGAGAGCTGCGTTGCAGACAGGTGTTCTGAGGCCACGCCCCTTTTTACACCTCCATGCAACGCAGCTCTGTGGCGCTTACTGGAGGTACCTAGTGGGCTAGTTTGACCCTAGGGACCCTTAGGATTCAAGGGGACTTAATCTCTCAAATCAGAACGCCCACAGGCCCTGTGGCGCGTTTTTAAGTTGGGGAAATAATTCCCTTTCAATCCTGAGGGACCCTGGGGTCCAACTAGCCCACCAGGTGCTTCCAGTAAGCACCACTGCTCTGCGTTGCAGAGAGGTGGTGCAGGCCGTGCCACTTTTTACACCTCTCTGCAACGCAGCTCTGTGGCGCTTACTGGAGGTACCTAGTGGTCTAGTTGGACCCTAGGGACCCTCAGGATTCAAGGGGACTTAATCTCCCAACTTAAAACGGCTACAGGGCGTGTTTACACAGTGGGGAAGGGAGAGGACGGGGCATGAGGTGACGTGTTCAAACACGCCCTGTGGTGCGTTTAAGAGGTAGTTTTAATCCCCTGCCCTATTATATACTAGGGGCTTACAGAGGAGGTCATGCTAATCACAGGGGGACCCCAACACATAGTGTGCCCTAGTGTATGTAGTTGTTTTCACTGTATTCTGAGTGTCTTTTAACATAGCACTGGCACTAGGACTGGTTAGTCAGACTCAGTTACCACCAGTATCCGTCTGAAAAAGTTGAGGGTACAGGATGATTTTGCAACAAGGCTTGTTTCTGCTCTTCTGTTTGTTCTTTCTGCACGTTATACTTCTTCCTGCACTTTTCTTCGTCTTTGAGGACTTCTGTTGCTTCTTTCTGCATTTCTTTTTTTTCTTTCTGTGCGTTTTTCCTTCTTTCTTCACATGTCCTATCTCTGTAGGCATAGCTAGAAATTAGCATTTAAAAAACCTTTGAAATTCACTGAAAAAAACATAGGTTTCAGGCACGTTATAGCTAGGAATTAGCATTTAAAAAACCTTAGAACTTCACTGAAAAAACCATAGGTTTCAGGGGCGTTATAGTTAGCTGGACTTTTCACTCGTACAAAACCATAGAAATCCCCCCGTTATAGTTAGTTCAGCTAACTATAACTCACGCGCCCGCCATGCACTGCTGATGACGTCACATATTACATCACTCATGACATGGTCAGTGACATCACTCATGACATCACTGATGACATCACTGATGACATCATCCTTGTGATAGAGTGGCAGACCTCCTCTCCCCCTAATATAACCTTTGATACACACATTCAAAAATAGAAATTAAAATTTTCGAAACAATGGACATACCAATACCAGTTACAACAACCTATTCAGTAATTGTACGATCCACATCCACATCCACTCATTCACCAACAGTCCTATACAGTCACTCATACATGTACTCACTCATCATATGTACACATACACCTATACATCCTGTTACACAATGCCACTCATCCATAAAGTTACTCACACACATAGTCACTCATGCTAAAAAAGAATCAAACATCTGTTTACCTGCATATACAGTTATACACACACCACCACACTTACTTCTACAGAAACTTACACATACTTAGTCTTTTTAACAATCACATATAGAAACACATACTTATTCATACAGGAACTCTTTCAATCTCTCACTCTCACATACACTCACTTATATACACCAATAGTCACATATACTAGTTTAAAACATGTGTAGTTACTCATAGAGACACTATTGAGACAGTCATTCACTCACTAACACACCCATGCACACACTCATCCACCCATACAGTCCTGCACACATGCTGTCTTCAACACATACAAACAGTGAGTCACTCATTCATGCACCTATGCACTACGTAATACCCCACACCGAACCATACAGACATCAGACACTTATACTGATACTCAAAAAACCAACGAATAACCTATATAGACACTCATGTAGCTATTCACCAACCCATGCAGCCACTTATACACAAAGTGAGAGACTGATACAGATATTTACATATTTAAACATTAGTCACTAAGCCATGTATTCACTAAGATACACTTAATCAGTCAGTTATACAATCAATTTTTTTAAAAAAATCATCCATTTAGACACTTATATACCCATTTATTCTTCCATCGACCTTGAGATATACATATATAAAACATATGTAATTTTCAGAAAAACACACATTCACTGGATGATGTCATCAGTGATGTCATTTGAGATGTCATCAGTGATGTCATGAGTGATGTCACTGGCCATGTCATGAGTGATGTAATATGTGACGTCATCAGCAGTGCATTGCGGGCGCGCGAGTTATAGTTAGCTGAACTAACTATAACGGGGGAATTTCTATGGTTTTGTACGAGTGAAAAGTCCAGCTAACTATAACGCCCCTGAAACCTATGGTTTTTTCAGTGAATATATATATATATATATATATATATATATATATATATATATATATATATATATATATATATATATATACACAAAGGAACTCCGCTTCTATTGCCTTTTCCTCTGCAGAAAACGGATACGGACCACAAAATCAGTGCAAGATTATTTATTGTTGGTGCAAGATGTCGCCATGATGCACCTGTGACTTGAGGTATGTTGGTAGCACCAAACTTCAAGTCCACATGAGGATTTTACAACACCTCAGGTCCATTGTGAACAATGATCAGACATACCTAGTGGCAAGACACTTCAAAGAGGTCCACAATAACAATCTACAACACCTGAAATATTTTGTTATTGACAATGTGTCCAAGTCTCGACGTGGCAGCAACCGTGAAAAGCTCCTTAGACAACTTGAGTCACGGTACACACTTATTCTCAACACCAACACACAGTGGGGCCTCAACATGAGTGAGGATCTGTATAACTTCTTATAATATACTATGCGAACCTACTATACACGCGTTCCTCTGTCTTGCTGAAATCATGTAATTTCTGTCTCTGGTTCAATTTTAAGGCACTGTTCTCTCTCCCCTCCTCTCCCTTTCCCTTTTTCCCTTTTTCCCTTTTTCTCTTTCCCCCTTTTTTCTTTTCTTTCTTACTCTTTCCCCTTTTTTCTTCCCCTTTTTCTCTTCCACTTCTTTCTTCCCCTTTTTTCTCCCTCTCCTCTCCTTTATATTTCCACACATGTGGTTTAGTCAATAAATACAATAATATCATATGCTTTTGTAGCACTGACTGTATGCTGTATACATATCCACCACACACCCAGGTATGTTTGCACGGCATATTACTTCAGTCAACTACCCGGCATGGCTTACACGTAAATGTTGATTTTTTTATTTCTGTATTTAAACAGCAATATTTATGTATGATGTCTCATCTGTACACTCGACATGCTGCTAGATGCTGTGAACATATTTGAACGTTCCCCTGCATATATGCCTTGCACTGTATATAATTACACAGTACCTTGTAACCCTTTCCCCAATTTCATACACTAATGTCACTTTGTGCACAAATATTCTGTTGTACATATATCACTTAATCGAGCAACACTTTTCACTTCACACTATGCACACAGATCACTCACACACTCCCATAGGTCATGCTCTACATCACATTAGACCGACACACATAGACTTAGTGTGGATAGTTTACACTCATAAACTGGACAGTGGACCAGCTTGCTTACGATAGGCACCAAACTCTGAAAATATACCAATAAATTATCAAAAACAAAAGTTCTCCTGTGTGCAAACTTCAATGATGCCCTCTGTCCAAGTGCACCACCCTTTCCCTCAGGGTCAATAGTATTTATAGATTATATTAAAGTTGCACCACTTTCCAATTATATACAATCATTTAGTCCATATTAAGTCCATTTGATGATTAAATTTCCTTCTTTATTGTTTATTTATATTCTTCTTTTTAAATGAACCACAGCCAACGCGTTTCGTTCTGTAAGTAGAACTTCTTCAGGGCATTTGAAATTGCCACGGAATGAAAAATGTAATGCTTGAGACAATATAGTCCTTTTCCGGAATAATATTATCGTCATGTGCTTCTAAATCTTATGAATTGAATTTGTCGTTATCATTCAAAGGTTGGTTTCATTCTCACATGATACATAGTGATATGATAATCACTCTCGAATCCACAAATCCATATCTACATCGCGCCCATCACACACAATACCTAGCAAGGGGGCCGTGCATTCAAATAAATCTCCCGTCGTTTCTGATTGTGCCTGTGTTTTTTTTGTGGTTCATTTAAAAAGAAGAATATAAATAAACAATAAAGAAGGAAATCTAATCATCAGATGGACTTAATATGGACTAAATGATTGTATATAATTGGAAAGTGGTGCAACTTTAATATAATCTATAAATGTGTATAGTTTAATTTTGTCACAGGCTGGCGTGATAGTCACCACAAGCTCGTTTTCAGCTATACAGCCACGGTTTGGCCTATGTGAATCACATAGTCATTTTACTGCATTCAGGCAGCGATTTAATAGTCTACAACTATGAGGATTTTAACTCATTGCACAATTACAGTAGGCCCATTGGTATCATGTTGCCATTAAAACCGCACTGTTTGTACGTTCAGCCGCGTCACAGTAACTCATTATTTAGTGTGAAGGATCTTTACCTCACAATTGCGCATTCCTAGTCGACAGTGACATCGCCGCAGTTACACATAAACTTCCATGTCTATTCTTTCTATCTAGTGTAGTCTGTCTATGTTATCTATGGCTTACGCAATATCTGTCATGCAGTTTTATTCACCCAGGGGTTGAGAAAAAATCTCTCACACCTGTGCTCAATCTGATTGTCAATTATGTCTGTGTTACAACTCTGTAAAACTATTTAAGCTTTTCATTTGTATGTAGCAGGTTATGTGAACAAGGCCACAGGCCGGCGGCTGAAACGCGTCATGTGGACCATGTCTGTCAAATAAATCTATTTTCCTCACCCAACCTGGTGTCTGTGGCCGAGCCATGATTATTTCACTCTCTACTCATCGGGAAGGATCCTTATATATACATATACACATCTATTATCTACTGGCGGTCGCCAGTAGATAGTTATAGCTAGGACCGTGTTTCCATAGGAAATCTGACAATTCTATTTTGAATAACTTTGGCGCCGGTTGACGAATCCTCGCGAAATTTTCAAAACTAATGGGGCGCTCCGCTCAGCTCCTACCCTGAAAGTCTCGGGGTGATTCGTCAAGCGGGGGCTGAGAAAAAAGGGGGGTCCCAAAACGCGTTTTCCCCATGCATTTTCCCATAGGACCGAAGGTACAGCCCGAACGGCTGAACAGAATTACTTGAAATTTGGCAAAGAGGTAGTCCTCAGGTCAGGCATGTGCCTTTTGCCTATATGGTGTCAATCTGTTCAGTAGTTCCTGAGAATATTGCATTTAAAAGTACATAAATATCTATAAGCGCGCACCGTGCGCGAATCCTAACGTGCGCGAGCGCAATTCTGATTGGTGGTTACATGTCAGTCAACATTCGAATCGGTCGAAATCAGGAAGTGTCGGCCGCCATTTTGTGTGTTTGGTGTATGACAGTGAAAAAGAAAGGTGGAGAACGTGGAAAGGGAGCAGGGTAGAGAGTTCCTGACCCCCAAGCCTTTGTCAGGGGGTCCCTGAAGGACCCCGAAGGGTGAAAAAAACATTTTATTTTTTTTTCAAAAATTCGGGGGGTCCGCGCACGATGAAAAACCTTAAAGAAAAAAAAAACATTTTAAACGAGCCATTCCATATTACAGGATACAGTCAATCTATAACTATATACATAGGTAGTTTATTGTAAAATAAATATATAAAAAATATAATAATACATACATAATTTAGCATTTAAAAAACCTTGCAAATTCACTTAAAAAACCATAAGTTTCACACACGTTATAGTTAGAAATTAGCATTTAAAAAACCTTGCAAATTCACTTAAAAAACCACAGGTTTCACACATGTTATAGTTAGCTGGACATTTCACTCATAAAAAACCAATGAAATTCCCCCGTTATAGTTAGTTCAGATAACTATAACTCGCGCGACCGCCACTCTATCACAAGGATGATGTCATCAGTGATGTCATGAGTGATGCCACTGACCATGTCATGAGTGATGTAATATGTGACGTCATGAGCAGTGGATTGCGGGCGCGCGAGTTATAGTTATCTGAACTAACTATAACAGGGGAATTTCATTGGTTTTTTACGAGTGAAATGTCCAGCTAACTATAACATGTGTGAAACCTATGGTTTTTTAAGTGAATTTGCAAGGTTTTTTTAATGCTAATTCCTAACTATAACGTGTGTGAAACCTATAGTTTTTTAAGTGAATATAATATATCAATATATATATATATATATATATATATATATATATATATATATATATTACCTACTGGCAGTCGCCAGTAGGTAGTTATAGTTAGGACCTATTTTCCATAGGAAATCCGCAACATTCTATTCCCAATAAGTCTGGCGCCGGTTGACGAATCTTCACAAAAGTTTCCAAACTTTTGGCCAGCTCTGGTCCGTTCCTATCCTGAAAGTTTTGTGGTGATTCGTCAAGCGGGGGCCGAGAAAAAAGGGGGTCCCAAAACGCAATTTTCCCAATGCAATTTCCCATAGGACCTGTTGACGCAGCTACAGCCCGAACTGCTGAACGGAATTACACCAAATTTGGCAAAGAGGTAGTCCTCAGTTCAGACTCATGCCTTTTGCAAATATGGTGTAAATCTGTTCAGCAGTTCCTGAGAAAATTAGAGTTAAAAAGATAGATATATCTATGGCCTCGGATGATCCGCGCACCCTATGCACACCCTGAGCGCACCCTCTGCGAACCGAGCGTGCACCTTCCCAATCATGCGCTGAATGCTAATTGGCTGTCAAGTGTCTGTCTACGTTCGAAACCAGGAACTCTTGGCAGCCATTTTGTGCCTCGGTAGAAGCGAGGCTGATTAAGTAAGGGAAATAAGTGTGTGAAAGATGTAAAGGGGGCAGGGTAGAAATACTCTGACCCTCTGGTGTTGCTTAGGGGGTCCCAGAAGGACCCCCCGGGGCCCCCTTTTAAAAAGAAAAAGGGCAAAATGCGCGCAGGGTGCGCGGATCTGGCCGAACAAAAAGAAACCAAAAGCGCGGGATTCCGCGCTTCCTTAATATTTAGCCCCCGGGGGGGCCAAATCCTGTGGTCAAAATCTGTAAAAATAAATGGGGGGCCCAGGGGGGCCCAGGGGGGCCCCCCACCCTGGGGACCGCTACCCCCCGGGGCTAGAAAATAGACGGGGGGCTGAACGGCCCCCCAAGCCCCGGGGACCACCAACCCCCAGGGATTTATTGTTTTGAGGGAGGGGGGCTGCGTGGCCCCCCTCCTGGAGCCCTCGAGGGCCCTGGGGACCGCCACCCCACAGGGCTGGCTCCAACAGTGTCCTGGGGTGCCCACCCCAGGACACTGTTGTTTGCTATGAGAGGGCGGGAGTCTCCCGCCCTCCCATAGCAAATTTTGTTTGGATTTTGAAAGAGAGAGCAGGGAAACCTGCTCTCTCTTTCAAAATCCAAACCATATTGCTTTTCCACACGGGGAGCTGCATGTCAGCAGCTCCCCATGTGGAAAAGCAATGCCGGCTCCCGAAGGATGCGGGGAGCCGGCTGGGACCGTGGGGGCATTGGCCCCCCCCGGTCCCCAACGTTTTTTAATAAACCCCGGGGGATGGTGTCCCCGGGGATAATAAAACTTTGTGATAGGGGCTATTTTTTTTTTTACGGAAAATTTAGGAGTCGCGCATCCTATCGCGTTGGGTGCACAATTTCTCTCGCGTAGGGAGCGCAGTTCCTAGCGCGTTGGGTGCGCGACTCCAAGGAAAAAAAACAGAAATTTTTTGGAAATAAACATCAAGCTTAAGTGTTTTGTTCTTGAGTGGCTCTAAAAAGAGCAGTTGTGTTCATTGAGAGTTTTTGGTACTTATAAGTAAGCACCTATACAGAGTCTAAAGTTGTTGAGGAAGACTCTGTTTCCTTCATCAGTAAAGTGTACTCCATCTGTCCTATACATCTCTTGCATATGACAGCGAGGATTGTTATTGTAAATGGACCCCATTCTATAGTCTCGGAGAAAAGCAGAAACAGATTTATTCACATGTTTCCTAGCTTTCTCAATCTGTGGACAAAAATGATTGGACCACTTCCATTTCTGCCTTTGGCATATGTTAGAATACATAAAGGCAGTTTTGGGAAAAAGTGAAATCAATTCTGCAAAGGTGTCCTTCATAAGCATTTCCAGACCTACCCAGTCAAAGTACCTAGGTCATTGCCACCACAGTGCACTATTATGAGGTTAGGGTGTTGGAGATGCATAAAGGATTTTACCAATGGCATAAATTGGTGCCACTTTAACCCTCTCTGTCCAATCCATTTAATGTCTACATTTGGCAAACCTAGGTCTTTGTGAATGCCTTTGTGTTCTGCATACCTTTGGCTCCAGAAAATATAGCTGTGTCCCACAATCCACACTCTAAGCATCTTGAAGGGAGGTCTGGATGTACTCAGATGGTCTCTGTAAATGAAATGGCAGTTTTGAAAGTAAGATTTTTCTAAAATGGTGGCTAAGATGCAGTTTTGAAAAAAGACAAGACATCATTGTTTGTTTGACAACCTTCTACACTGAAAAGTAGGGTGCATGTTTCTGTTTTTAAAATGCATGATTCTTATTGGTTAACAAAAACTGATTGAAAGGAACATTATATATGATAAGCTGATGTGTTAAAAAGTCAAGCACACTTGCTGTTTTGATTAGCAACATTGTGTGCTGAACTTGTGACCTGTGTGCTCAGTTCAGTGTTCCATGACCTGTTTCTATGGTAACAGGCAGAAGGCAGATTGGGGGTAGGGTTCAAATTTATGTCATTTGGAAAGGGTTGAAATGTTTAACCAATAGAAATGTGTGTTAGCTTTTGAATTATTGTGGGAAGGAACGTGATTTGATGTTTACATGTATATGTGTGGAAAATGATAGGGAAACTTTGCCATTCTTTGGTTTTGCTGACAGGTGCACAGTGCAGAGATTCTGTATAAGAAAATCTGGTGTGTGACTGATATCCTTCTTAATCTACAAAACAACTTGAAAGATGAGTTATTTAATTGTGAGGGCATGTATGTGGTCTATTTTGATTTTAATCAAACTAATGTATTTCTCCTGCTAAAGTGCAGGGAGTACTTTTTTTGTCTACAATCTTATTGACAGTGTGTGTGCATGTAAAACCCATTCTGTGATAACCATTTGTGTTTTTCATGTGTTTGCTGATAGATAACTGTGCTGTTTTTATATTTTGGTACAATTAGAAACCAGTCATTGTTTATGAATTTGCAAAATGAGTCATGTTTCTACACTAAAATGTAGTACTCGTAGATTAAGAAATGTGTTTTGGTATAGTGCAAGGGATAGTGTTGTTTGTCTAGAATCACACAGTGAGTCTGTGTGCATTTAGGAATCATTTTGAGAGAAACGTTTTGGTACTAATGTGTAGTAGAAAATGTTCTGTAATGTGTTCAGTCACCTTAGATCTTGTAGACTAATAAGTGTATTTTGTACAAGGGATAGTTGGCTGTCTACAATCACACTGTGAGTCTGTGAGTCTGTGTGTATTTGGGTAAGCATTGTGAGAGAAGCATTTGGTAACATCATGTATTTGCTTGCAGATAACTGTTTTAAAACTTGACATGTTGTCAAGTTGTAGTAGCATTAGAAGCCAGTCATTGCTTATGCATTCATAAAATGAGTCAGGCTTTGACACTAAAGTGCAGTTCTGAAATATGTAGATTGTATGCAGTCCCCTTACCCCTTCCAGAGTAGTGAATGAGTTTTGCTAAAGTCCAAGGGATAGTGTTGCTTGTCTAGAATCACACTGTGAGTCTGTGTGCATTTGGCCAACCATTGTGAGTGAAGCATTTGGTAACATTGTGTATTAGCTGACAGATAACTGTTTTAAAACCTGTCATATTGTCAAGTTTTAGTAGCATTAGAAGCCAGTCATTGCTTATGCATTCATAAAATGAGTCAGGCTTTGACACTAAAGTGCAGTACTGAAATATGTAGATTATATGCAGTACCCTTACCCCTTCCAGAGTAGTGAATGAGTTTTGGTAAACTCCTAGGGATAGTGTTGCTTGTCTAGAATCACACTGTGAGTCTGTGTGCATTTGGGTAAGGATTGTGAGAGATGCATTTGGTAACATTGTGTATTTGCTGACAGATAACTGTTTTAAAACCTGTCATGTTGTCAAGTTTTAGTAGCATTAGAAGTCAGTCTTTGCTTATGCATTGATAAAATGAGTCAGGCTTTGACACTAAAGTGCAGTACTGAAATATGTAGATTGTGTGCAGTCCCCTTACCCCTTCCACAGTAGTGAATGAGTTTTGGTAAACTCCTAGGGATAGTGTTGCTAGTCTAGAATCACACTGTGAGTCTGTGTGCATTTGGGTAACCATTGTGAGAAAAGCATTTGGCAGCATCATGTATTTGCTGACAGTAACTGTTTTAAAACCTGTCATGTTGTCAATTTTTAGTAGCATTAGAAGCCAGTCTTTGCTTATGCATTGATAAAACGAGTCAGGCTTTGACACTAAAGTGCAGTACTGAAATATGTAGATTGTGTGCAGTACTCTTACCCCTTCCACAGTAGTGAATGAGTTTTGGTAAACTCCTAGGGATAGTGTTGCTTGTCTAGAATCACACTGTGAGTCTTTGTGCATTTGGGAACCACTGTGAGAGAAGCATTTGGTAGCATCATGTATTTGCTGACAGATAACTATTTTAAAACCTGTCAGGTTGTCAAGTTTTAGTAGCATTAGAAGCCAGTCATTGCTTATGCATTCATAAAATGAGTCAGGCTTTGACAGTAAAGTGCAGTACTGAAATATGTAGATTGTGTGCAAACCCCTTACTCTTTCCAGAGTAGTGAACGAGTTTTGCTAAAGTACAAGGGATAGTGTTGCTTGTCTAGAATCACACTGTGAGTCTGTGTGCATTTGGGTAACCATTGTGAGAGAAGCATTTGGTAATATTGTGTATTTGGTGACAGATAACAGTTTTAAAACCTGTCATGTTGTCAAGTTTTAGTAGCATTAGAAGCCAGTCATTGCTTATGCATTCATAAAATGAGTTAGGCTTTGACACTAAAGTGCAGTACTGAAATATGTAGATTGTGTGCAGTCCCCTTACCCCTTCTAGAGTAGTGAATGAGTTTTGGTAAACTTCTAGGGATAGTGTGGCTTGTCTAGAATCACACTGTGAGTCTGTGTGCCTTTGGAAACCACTGTGAGAGAAGCCTTTTGGGTACTTCATATCTTTGCATACACATAACTGCTTAAAAACCTTTTCTGTTCTCAAGTTTTGGTAGAATTAGAAGCCAGTCATTGCTTATCTATTCACCCAGGAACTATCCTTGCAGTACTGTAAACATTCAGTTAATGTTCAAGTAGTAACGGAGTGAGGCAGGCCTTAGCACATGCATTGATTCAAACCCCTATCCACTATGCATGCAGTCCTCTAACCATCTACACAATTCTCTTTCACACCTTCAATTCCCCAGTCAGTATCCATACACTTCCAGCAAACACCCTGTCACTCCCCTTGCACTCCTCTAGTGACCCATTCAGCACCATGTACTAATCCATTCACTGCGCCAAAACCCAACCACTTATAAATTCACCCAGGCACTCTCCTTGCAGTACTCTAATCATTTAGTCAGTACCCAAGTACTCATGCAGTGAGCCAGGCCTTAGCACATGGACTGCTTCAAACCCCTATCCACTATGCATGCAGTCCTACTTGTCTTTCACACCTTAAATTCCCAGTCAGTATCCATACACTTCCAGCAAACACCCTGTCACTCCCCTTGCACTCCTCTGGTGACCCATTCAGAACCATGTTCTAATCCATTCACTGTGCCAAAACCCAACCACTTATAAATTCATCCAGGCACTTTCCTTGCAATACTCTAATCATTCAGTCAGTACCCAAGTACTCATGTACTGAGCCAGGTCTTAGCACATGGACTGCTGCAAACGCCTAACCACTATGCATGCAGTCTTTTAACCACCTACACACTTGTCTTTCACACCTTAAATACCCCAGTCAGTATTCATACAGTTCCCGCAAACATCCTGTCACTCCACTTACACTCCTCTAGTGACCCATTCAGCACCATGTACTAATCCATTCACTGCGCCAAAACCCAAACACTTATATATTCACCCAGGCACTCTCCTTGCAGTACTCTAATCATTCAGTCAGTAACCAAGTACTCATGTACTGAGCCAGGCCTAAGCACATGGACTGCTTCAAATGCCTATCCACTATGCATGTAGTCCTCTAACCACCTACACACTTATCTTTCACACCTTCAATCCCCCAGTCAATATCCATACACTTCCAGCAACCATCCTGTCACTCCCCTTGCACTCCTCTAGTGACTCATTCAGCACCATGTACTAATTCATTGACTGCACCAAATCCCAACCATTTATAAATTCACCGAGGCACTCTCCTTGTAGTACTCTAATGATTTAGTTAGTACCCAGGTAATTATGAAGTGAACCCGGACTTAGCACATGGACTAATTCAAACGTCTATCCACTATGCATGCTTGCCTCAAATCACCTACACAATTGTCTTTCACACCTTCAATTGCCCAGTCAGTATCTATATACTCCAATAAACACCCTGTCACTCCCCTTGCACACCTCCAGTGACTCATTTAGCAGCATGTACTAATCTATTCACTGCGCCAAAACTCAAAAACGTAAACGATTTATCCAGGCACTCTCCTTGCAGTACTCTAATGATTCAGTCAGTACCCAGGTACTCATGCAGTGACCCACGCCTTAGCCCATGGAGTGCTTCAAACGTCTGTCCAGTATGCATGCAGGCCTCTAGTCACCTACAAACTTGTCTTTCACTTTTTCAATTAACTAGTCAGTATCTATAAACTCCAGTAAACACTCTTTCAGTCCACTTCCACACCTCTACTGACTCATCTGGCACTATGTAGTAATCTATTCACTGCACCAAAACACAAAAACTTAAAAAGATTAACCCAGGCACTCTCCTTGCAGTAGTGTAATGATTCAGTCAGTACCCAGGTAATCATGCAGTGTCTGAGGTCTTAGCTCATGGATTGTTTAAACGTCTATCCACTTTGCATGCAGGCCTCTAGTCATCTACACACTTGTGTTTGGCTTCTTTAATTAACTAGTCAGTATCTATATACTTCAATAAACACCCTGTCACTCATCTTGAACTCCTCCAGTGACTGAACCAGTACCATGTACTAATCTATTCACTGCGCCAAAACCAAAAAAACTTAAAAGTTTCATCCTGGCAGTCTCCTAGCAGTAGTTTAATGATTCAGTCAGTACGCAGGTACTCATGCAGTGAACTGTGCATTACCACATGGACTGATTCAAAGGTCTATCCAGTATGCATGCAGGCTTCTAACGTACTATACACTTGTCTTTAACAGCTTGAATTCCCAAGTCAGTATGCATGTACTTCCAGCAAACACCCTGTCACTCCTCTTGCACTCTTCCAGTGACTTATTCAGCACCATGTAGTAATGCATTTACTGCGCCAAAACTGAAACACTTATAAATTCACTCAGGCACTCTTCTTGCAATAGTCTAATCATTCAGTCAGTACCTAAGTACTAATGGAGTAAGGCAGGCCTTATCACATGGATTGATTCAAACGTGTTTGCACTATGCATGGAGGCCTCTAAGTGCCAACACAATTGTCTTTCAGACCTTCAATTTCCCAGTCAGTATCTATAAACTCCAATAAACACTCTGTCACTTCAATTGCACACCTCCACTGACTCCTTTGGCACTAAGTACTAATCTATTCACTGCACCAAAACCCAAAAATGTAAAAAGATTCACCCAGTCACTCTGTTTGTAGTACTCTAATGATTCAGTCACTACTCAGGTAGTTTTGCAGTGATCCAAGTGTTACTCTATGGACTGTTTCAAACGTCTATCCACTATGCATGTAGGTCTCTAGCCACCTACACACTTGTCTTTCACACCTTCAATATCCAAGACAGTATTCATACAGTTCCCGCAAACACCCTGTCACTCCCCTTATACTTCTCCAGTGACTTATTCAGCACCATGTACTAATGTATTTACTGCACCAAAATACAAATACTTATAAATTCATCCTGGCACTTTCCTTGCAATACTCAAAACATTCAGTCAGTATCCAAGTACTATTGGACTGAGACAGGCCTTAACATATGGATGGATTCAAACATGTATCCACTATGCATGTAGGTCTCTAATCACCTACACACTTGGCTTTCACACCATCAATATCCCAGTCAGTATCCATACACTTCTAGCAAACAACCTGTCACTCACCCAGTGTCTCTCCTTATAGTACTGTAATCATTCAGTCAGTTAGCATGTAGTCTTTTAGTGAGGCAGGCTTTAGGGCATGAACTGCTTCAAAGTAGTATGCACTATGCATGTAGTGTTTTAACCATCGTCACACTTGTGCTTCAGGGCTATAGTTTCTTAGTCAGTATTTATATAAAATGTGTTTGTACAGTAATAGAATAGTATAAATTTGAAAGTTATTAATATACATTTATTTGTGATTATTTTTTACAGATACTGTTTTTCACCATTAAAATAGAGAAATCATGCCAGAAAAAAAAGAAAAAGAAAAGAACAGAGACAGGAGAATTACTTGAAGAAACATCAACCACAAGTATTGAATGAACAACATAATGTGGCTAAAAAGAAAAAATCTTCTGGTAAGATCGCAAAGCAATTTATTAAAAATGTTTGTAGGACCAAACAGAATGTACAGAATGCTGAAACCTCTGAAAATGCTTAAACTAGAAAAAAAAATCAAAATAATAGGAAAAGCAAAAAAGCAAATGAACAGTCAAAGGAGACGAAGTATGGTAAAAGAAGGCAAAATCAGTATAAGGAAATACGCAAAAAAATATTTTACAAGAGAGTAGTACATAATTTGCTGAAAGATGTGAAGAAATATAAAAAGAGAGCTCTATTTTATAAAAAGAAGAAGCATATTGAAACCATTGTTGAAAAGGCTTTTGAAGTAAAAAGGAAACTATTCATTTTAGTATTAAATAGAATTCGATCACTAGATAAACCAATCCATTTAATGAAGGCCAAAAGTAGGAGGAAAAGAGTAATTAATAGAAAAAGAAATTGTGATTTTTTTTGGGAGAATGGAAACACAGTTCCAGTTCAGAGCCTTTCTTTAATGAAGAGAGTTATTTACAGAGCAATAAATTATTGTATGCAGTTGACACCAGTCGTCGAGGTTATGAGGTTAGAGATGGTTGTCCAATTGACAAAGAGAAAATGGTTGAAAGAAATGTAAAAGAAGTGATGGCTGATGAAGTTCTAGGGAGACGTCTTAAACACCCTGTGTACACTTGGGATTGCAGTAGTATTTGTAGTGTACGACAAGAATCTATTGATAAATTATGTAGTTTTTTACGAGCATATAGTAAAAAAAGTGTAACACAAAAAATTAAGGTGTTGCAAGGACTAGACCCTTGCAGAGTGAGAAAAAATACTGGTTTGCAAGGTCATTCTCTGGCTTGTCTTTCTAGGAAAGTTTGTCAAAGTGTTTTTCACCTTTTCAGGATGTTGGCATTACATCATACTCAAATGCGTAAGTTAGTGAGAAGATTGTATTATGCAAAAAGTCCAGCACTAAAGTTAAATGAGTTGAACAGTGCTCTTTTGCATGGGTCAGTATCAGATGTGAAGAAGGTTTGTGATGATATTGAGTTTTGTTACTTTGGTCCTCAGCAAGAGAGTGCAGAAACTGACACATTAGTATTACAAAATGTTGAAGAGAATGTAGAACCCGTGATTACAAAACATTTTGAGGATGAAATCACAAATTTTAAGGTCATTTCAGGTGAAAGACCAAATGTTTCTTGTATTTGTTGTTGGCGAAGTCACTATAAAAATCAGACTAGGGGTGTCAATCTGTATTTAAAAAGTGAAATAGAAGATAATGATAAGTGGAAGGAATTTGCAACTTATTTGATGGTAGAGGATTGTTTTGATTTGGGATCTGAGCAGCGTATTTGCAACTATTGTTATAGCAAATTAGATGAGAATAAAATGCCTGCTAGAGCTGTTCATAATAAATCTAGAGTTGGTTGCTATTCCTCCAGAGCTGATAGATTTAAATACGTATGAGTCTATTCTCATTCAATGTGTGCACCCGTTTCAGGCTATTGTTCGTATGGAGCCCAAAACAGGTAAATTACCTCCATCAGAGTTACAAAGAGGATTGAAAGGAAGAGTTGTGTATTTACCGTTAGATTTAAAGAAAAATATTGAAACTATTGGTGTAGACCATGCAGAAAATGAACCATTAGTCATTCTAGTTAATGGTGTTCCTACTAAGAATAAGAAAATCTGGCAAGAGTTAGTGGATGTTAGAAAAGTGCAAAAGGCATCATTGTATCTGATTAAAAAAAATGAGTACTATAGAAATGTGTTTGTAGGAGAAGAAGAAATAGATTTAGCAGAAGATACTGAAACATTAAGTGGACAAATTGAAAAAGTGGACATGCCCAGATGTGAATTTTTTTTTTAACATTACAGTGTACATCCACTTCATTCCAAAGAGGTGATGGGGAAAACGATTGAGTTGTTCCAAATGAAAAAAGCAAGAGGAAGTCCCATGAGTGTATGGGAAGAGAGCTTGGAAGCTCGTTGTTTCCCGCAGTTGTTTCCAACAGGAAAAGGTGGACGATATGATGAACGTCCTGTGCAGATTCCTGCATCTGAATATCGGACAACAAGATTATATGCAGAAGATCCAAGATTTTGACAATGATCCCTTATATGTTTCATCTTCTGTTTGAAAGTGACTTGACTGGACTTTCATATGCAGTAAATCACATTTTAAAAACTGGAATGCATCTGCAAAATGTAACTGCAAAGGATTTTATTGATAAAGTGCATCAGAGAAATGATCATTTAGAATCTCAGTTGATTAATCTGATGGCATGTCAGCGTAGGACTAATGAATATTGGTACTGTCATCATGGAGAACTGAAATGTATGCTACGGAACTTGGGAACTCCTACATGGTTTGTTACACTAAGCTGTGCTGAGTATGCTTGGGATGATTTACTTGAATTTCTTCGAGAGGCAAATTCCACTATAAAAAATATTGAATACAAGACACCTGGAGCATTGTGCTCTTTTGATCCTGTTAATGGATGCAGATATTTCAATCATAGATTTGAAGCTATGATGTCTTTCATCTGCAATAAAAAGAATCCTCCTCTTGGAGAAGTTGTGGATTTCTTTTGGAGAAAGGAGTATCAAGCAAGAGGTGCTCCTCATATACATATGTTGTTATGGATCAAGGACGCCCCCAAATTTGGAACAGATTCAGATGAAACTGTTTTGTCTTTCATTGAAGATTATGCCACATGTACCGTACCCAATAGCAGAGAAGATAAAAACTTAAAACAACAAGTCTTACGCTTCCAAAGCCATAGGTGTGGAAAATACTGTCGACAAAAGTACAAGTCGAAGGATAAGTTCTATACCAAATGTCGTTTGGGATTTCCACGTCCTGTATTATCCAAAGGAAGAGTGAACAGTTTTATGTCAGCTATGCAACATACCATCACAAGAAAGTCCTACAACTTAAGAAGAAGCGAAGAATCAAAATACATAAATGACTACAATCCAGTTATTTTATCCATGTGGAACGCTAACATGGATATTCAGTATGTTGCGGACAGTTCCATTGCTGTTGCTCGATATGTAACATCCTACATTACTAAATCAGAAAAGACGGAATTGAAAGAAATGTGGGAAGAGATTTCTCACGAGAAGACTCTAAGTAAGAAATTATACAGTTTCAGTTTGAAGATGTTATCGCATCGTGAAATTGGAGCATATGAATACTCAGATCGGTTATCATCTGCAAGTCTATATTCCAAAAGTAGAAGAATCATTTGGGTGAGTCTCGGTCTTGCAGCAATGCGAAATCGGTTACTAAAATCTGTTCAAGAAATTGAATATTTAGCAGAAAAAGAACCAGAAAGTACAGATATTTTGAAAACGAATATGTTGGACACATATTACCCAAACAGAAGTCATCATCTTGAGAACATGTGTCTCTATGAAGTGCTGCAAAACTACACTTTTAAACGGAATACTACAGAGAACATCAATGATGGAAAATATGCAGTGATTGGTTCCGAAGGATGTCTGGTGAAACAAAGGAAAGGAAATTTAATTACTCACAGGAAACTGAGTTGCGACACTGATGACAAAAGGGAATTTTACTATTTAGCCCTTTTGCAAATGTTCAAACCGTGGCATTCAGAACTGGAATTACTTGGAGATTTTCAGAGCTATGAAGATTCATTTAATGCTTGTAATGATAGCATACAATGCAGTGCTTTTGCAAATTATGTGAAAATGTTGAATGATGAAATTGATCAAGAAGCTACAATTGCAGCTGAGATTGCTAGAGACAGTTCTCAAGACAGTTAAAGTTCTGCTACACTGAGTCAAGATCCACTAGGACAACCAATTGTTGAAAATGAAGCAGCGATTGCCATGAATGAGGTGGAAACAGCAATGTATCAAGCTCAAGAAGATGTAATACAGTTAGGAAACTTGGAAGAACAACTAAATGTTGAACAGAAACAAATATATCAACAAGTGAAGGAGCAGATTGACCATGGATTACTTCATGAAAAGAAAGGGTGCTCATGTAAATCATTTCAACCTATCAGAATGTATGTGAGTGGTCAAGCTGGAACAGGAAAAAGTTTCTTAATTAACGTAATTACAAGTTATCTGCAAACAACAACTGAGTCGCATTTGTCTTGTGTTGTCACTGCTCCAACTGGGTTGGCAGCACATAACATTAAAGGAATTACTTTACATCGTGTACTAATGCTACCAGTAGAGCATGAGAACAAATTGGAATACCACAAGCTATCTGGAGAAGCTTGTTGTGAAGTTTCAAGAGTCATAAAGAAAATGAAACTTCTCATTATTGATGAGGTAAGAATGGTCTCAAACTTGATTCTTGCCTTTGTGAATTGAAGAATGCAGCAAATTCTTAAAACAGAGTATGACGTGTTATTTAGAGGAAAACACGTCAAAGTTTTTGGAGATCTACTGCAACTGACTCCAGTAAAAGGACAACCGGTATTTAAAACACTTGCACATGAAGATACCAGAAAGTCTTTTGGTAGTGTTGGTAACGTGAACATTTGGACTTATTTTGAATACAAAGAACTGACAACAAATATGCGACAGGCAAATGATGCTGAATATGGAAGTATTCTTCAAGATATAAGAATTGGAATTCTGACAGAACATGGCAAACAAGCTTTGGAGAGTCGATTACTTTGCAGTTTGTTTCCAAATGAAAATGTAGTTCCTGAGAAAGTGTACATGAAAATTGCAGAAAATAAATCAGTGATCTGCTTAATGCCAACACTGCACGAGTGTTCTATATTCAACGAAGAACAATTGAAACTGGAAAATGAAGAAATTATAAAAATGGAAGCCATCGATAAAATAGAGCATGAAGGAATCACTTTTATTTTGACGGGAAAGTTGAAAACAAAACTGGATTCTTTAGAAAAAAAAATATCTAAAACAGCTGGTTTAGAAAAGACACTATATGCATGTGTAAACTGTTGGGTAATTTTAAGGCGTAATTTGGATGTAGAAAAAGGTTTATTTAAAGTGGTGGATTTTGTTAATTATCAGAAAAAAAAGGAATTGAATTTTTAAAAATTAAATTTGATCAGATTGAAGAAGTTAAAGAAATTGGTCGTTGTCCAGTTTGTTTTTTGATTGTTAAAGATTTATATGTCCGTAGGAAACAATTGCCATTTTCTCTGGCATATGCAGTGACTATTCATAAATCTCAAGGATTAAGTGTAGACAGTGCATTGGTGAACATTGGATCTACCGTATTTAAAGAGGGTGTGGCATATGTTGCTTTGTCGCGAGTCAGAACATTATCTGGTTTGTTTTTGATTGATTTTGATGAGACAAAGGTTACTGCAGATGCAAACTGTGTAAAAGAGTATAATAGGTTAAGAAGGGCATATGCTCCCAATTTAGGTCAATATCCTGTATTTGAAAAGCGTGTGGTTGGTCGAAAAAGAAGGTTTGAGAATTTCTGTACTGAAGGTGTAGAGAAGGGAAAAGAAAAAGATAATGTTGTGATTGCAAGTAAAAAGAAAAAGGACAATATTGAAGAGATTGTTGATTATTAGTTTGAAAATAGTTAAGGTTTCAACTGCTATGCTAATGTAGTGGTCAATGTTGTTTTTTATTTTTAAGGTTTGCAAGAACAAATTATGCAGAATAGGCAAAAAAGATTTTGTACCCTGTTGCATTCTGTTTATGAAAAATTGACAACAGATACAAGTAAAATACAATCTGTTTCAGATGTTCGTAATCTTTTGGATGTGTGTTCAGGTTCTACACAATTTACACAAAATATCCAACAAGATGCTCAGGAATTTTTAATGTATATGCTTACCATTTTTGAAAATGAAGGTGTAGAAATAGAAAATATTTTTGGCGTTTCTTACAAATGGGAACATCATTGTGAAAATTGCATGTATACATGTACCACTAATGTAGACACTGAAAGATTTCTGTATTTAACATTAGCAGACTGTAAATCAGTGTCTTTCAATAAATTAGTTAAAGGTGCAAATCAAAACATGGAGCGTAGCCAATGTAAATCAGAAATGTTATCCACATTATTTTTAACAAAATATGGACAATACATAATTTTAATGATGCAACGCTGTACAGCTGATGGAAGAAAATTGGATACTTTAATAAAGCAATTTGCAGCAACACAACTATCAATATCAGGAAGGACTTTTGTAGCGATTGCAATAATTTTCCATGATGGTCTTTCCACAACATCTGGACATTACACTGCCTATCTAAAATGTGGCAAAGGCTGGACACTTTGTAATGATTCCCAGTTCGTTTTCAAACAACATTTGCCTAGGGAATTACCAAATTCCTACATAATATTTTTAAAGTCAAAGTTTTAGGAAGATAATTCACTCTCTGAGGAATTTATTATTATAATTTAATAGGATTACCATTGGACAATTTACATAAAAAGGAGTGCAAAAATACCATTTGGCCTCAAGGAAAGGTATATGTTTGAATTATGGACTTTTTCGTGCTCATTAACTCGGTGAGTATTTTAAAGCAACAACATTTACAGTTTATATAAGTTAAAGTTATAAAATGTTGTTAGCCATAAGCATTTCATATATGTGTTGTTAGACTTGGGGGTCTCTAGTTGGCACAGGTATGCACTTGTGACAAATAGGGACCCTCTCCTCTAGTCAGGGTAAGGGGGTACACTCCTAAAATAACCCCTGCTCACCCCCTTGGTAGCTTGGCACGAGCAGACAGGCTTATCTCAGAGGCAGTGTGTAAAGCATTTGTGAACACATGCAGTAACCAAGTGACAAAACTACAAATGGACACCACACAGGTTTTATATTAAAAATAAGTATTCTTTATATAGATTTGCCACAAGACCATTAACCGACAAAAACACACAATACTGTTACTTTAGATGGTAGGATTTTGCTTAGTTCTCTTAAGTTCTTAAATGCGACACTTTAAGTCAATGTACCTTTTAGATGCGACACGCAGGGCAACAAAAGTGTTGCAACGATGTTGATGCGATGAAGTTTTTGGTGCAAAGAAATAAAGATGTGAAGAGCTTCCAGATGCGATACGCTTCTCCGATGTTGCGAGAAGACTCGACTCAATGCTTCAGCTGCAGCGGCGACACACTTTACGCGATGCGACGACAGCGGCCTTGGCAGCGACACTCTTCTCCGATGTTTGTGAGGCGCTTCCGCTCGATAAGATGTTGCAGCGGTGACACCCCTTTATGCGATGCGACGACAGCAGCTCCAACGGCGGAACGCTTCTCCGTGGATGCGAGGCGTTTTTCTTGATGCAGTGCAATGCGACAACTACGATGGCTGCGATGGCGACACGCTTCTTCCTCGATGCGAGACTCTTCTCTTGATGCGGTGCAACACGTCAGCTACGATGGCTGCGATGGCGACATGCTTCTTCGGCGTTGCGAGACACTTCCTGGATGATGCGAGACGCTTCCACTCGATGCGATGCTGCAGCGGTGACACACTTTACGCTTCTCTTTCTTGAGTCGTGCTTCCAGCTCCTTGTGACACACAGTCCCTCAGAAGGCCCAACAACAGCAGCAGGCACTTCCAAAGAACTCTGGGGAGCTGGGGGGTGAAGTCTGTTGTTCCTGAGACTTCAGCAGGAGGCAAGCTCTTTTCCAAGCCCTTGGAGATCCTTCACAAGTTGAGAAAAAGTATACACAAAGTTCCTTTCTCCTCTCTTTGGCAGTAAGGCAACCACTGCAGGCCAATCCCCTAGGTTCAGGGATAGTTTCCTCCTCAGCTTCTTCTGGTTCCTCCCTCAGCAGAGGTTCTTCTTGTTTTCCCAAAGTGATCTAAATTCTTGGGATCAGGGTCCCAATATTTATACCCAGAAATCCTTTGTCCTCATAAGGCAGAGGGGCCTTTGCCCAGTCCAAACCAGTTCCTGAGCACTCTGTTTACCAGACTTCTCCTTTCCTTTCACAGTGCAGGGCAGAAACATTAGACGCCCCACAGGAGGTGGAGCCAGCATTGTGGAAGGCAAGTACAGCTCTGGAGCACTTTGTTGACAAGATTCCTTTTCTTCATTTACTGTGCAGGGCAGAGACATCAGCCGCTCCCCAGGAGGTGGAGCCAGCATTGTGGAAGGCAGGCACAGCCCTGCTCAGATCCCAGGTGCAACTCCTCCCACCCATCTGGATGCAGATCTCTCTATTCACCACTGGGACACCTCACCCTGTCTCCTGGAATTTCCCAGCCCTGTCACTCAAACTCCAGACAAAGGAATACACACAGCATAGCAGAGGCAGGTTTGAATGGTTTGACAAGAAAATGCCTACTTTCTAAAAGTTTATGTACATATGTTGCATCCCTGTGCTTCGGAAGTACTACAGCACACTGCAGATAAAGAGGTTACTGTGTGATGCTGCAGCACTTCCTCATAGTTCTGCACTTGTACATTCACCATACGGTACTAATGCATTCATTCAGTCAATGACGTACTACACATACATTCATCTAAACTTTCACACACTAACAAACAAATATAGCTCTTTTTTTAAACCAGGAAAGTTAGTTCTTAGAAGAACTTTTTTTTTCTTCTTTTTTCTTTTATTTATTTTTTGGGGTTTTTTTTAACAATTTTTAAATTTTTTTGGTTTTTCTTGAAAAAATTAAAAAAAGGAAAAAACAGAACTGGAGGAACAAAACAATGAACTTCAGAAAAAAAATAAAAACTAGCAATGATGATTCTCTTGCTTTCGACAGATAAGATCAATCGACTGCTCTCCATAGTATAATACAGCATTGCATTTTATGCAGAGCACTTTTAGGGTTTGAAACTGTGGACGGATGTCCACATTTTGCACAGATGGATCCTCCCCTGAAGTGCTTGGCTGCGATGGATCTGATGGAGCTAGAAGAACTCTCATCCTACTTTCTAAAAGTGGCATTTTCAAACACAAAATGTTAAAACCAACTTTACTAAAAGATGTATTTTATCATCCTGAGTTCAGGCATACTAAATTTGAATTTCTACCATGTTCTCTGAGTCAGTTAGGATTATAAAATGTAATAACCAAACTGCCCATTCTGGCCTATGGAGAACAGGTAGCCTTGCAATAGTGAAAAACGAAAATGGCTATAATTCACTATTAGAACATGCCACACACATCAGGGCATGTCCTACCTTATCCTTGCAATGCACACTGCCCTTCGGGCTCCATAGGGGTGTCTGATATGAAGAAAAGAGAATGTTTAGGGACTGGCAAGTGGGTGCACTTGCCCAGTCAGCATGACAGTACCAGACTGCACGCAGGCTCTTCAATGGCAGACCTTAGACACATGTTTACAGGCTGCTTCTGTGGGTGGCACAACCAGTGCTGCAAGCCCACCAGCAGAATTTGGATTACAAGCCCTGGGCACTCCTGGTGCACTGTACTAGGGTCTGACAAGTAAACCAAACCAACCAATCATGGAATCACAAATTATACATCAATTTACAATAGGGAGCACTTGCACTGTGGCACTGGAAAGCAGTGGCACAGTGCCCTGAGCAACTAACACCAGCAAAAAATACATGAGGCACAGCGAAAAATGGAAGGGAGACTCACGCCAATGTGCCAGGACTAACATGTGTGATTTGTATTTTCTGGTATTTTACTGAGAATAGCATGTTGTGTCTTTTTAAACAATCTTTTTGATTGTTTTTTTTTTGCCCGCTGTTAAGTGATGAGTACGATTGAAATCACTATTTCTAGTGAAATTCAATATATTCTGAGAACAGCAAAAAAGGCAAACAAATTACTTTGTGTAAATTATGCTGTGTTGTAAAAAATGTATTATTACATATTATAACTATTTTTTCTTTTCTTTCACAGATCCTAATTCTAAAATAAGCAATTTGCCCCAATTTACATTACAAAACAAAATCTGAAAAAAATGTGTACCATTTTTAATTTCTATTACTGTGAAGGTAAGTTTAACTAAGGATTAATATGCAGAATGGGCAGATCTACAAGAAGCTACAAAGTTTGAACACGTTTTTAAAAACACTGTTTATACCTATGTAGTTTTTGAAATCTCTCTGTCATCGGATATCATGTCACCTCCAAAAAACCAGATTTGAGTGGTTCATAATATTTCTCATTGTACCTATTGAAGGACCGCAATCATTTCAATCATTCTTCTTTGAGCATCTTTGGAGACAAAACTCTGTGCTTACCTTCTATCATCCGCAAGCAATTTTCCAAACAGAAAGATGTCACTTTTTGTAACATAGTTATTGCGCAAGACACTCTTTCATATTTACAAAGAGAGGAAAAGGCATTCTGTGTACTTTTTCTACTCCATGTAAATACAACCTCATCATACACACCACTTTGTGTTGAAAGGGTGTTCTATAAGTGTTGTTGTGCGTGATTGTACTGAATACTCATAGAACAATACACATCTCCAGATTTATCAGAAATCATAAATCTCGATATGTGTGTGAATGCTGCACCATTCTCCAATTGGTGTATGTTAGAAAAACACTCCCACACCGGAAGGGTGGTGGTGTTCTCCCAGACATACACTGTGGTAGCTTGGCTCGAGTGGTCAGGGATCAGGCACCCTGCTAAGCATACGTCATACCCACACACTAACCATGCGTGCATCCGTTCCAAAAACGACACTACACCTTAAAAATTATACTGAAAATATATCTCTTTATCTTCTTTTCTCTTAGTTGCTGATTAAATAAATAATAATACAATCACAGTACACAAGGCTTTTCCTGTGGAAGGGTAAGTCAAATAAATAATACTTCAACGATTCAATAAATAAGGTAGATCATAAATAATCAAGGCATAAATATAAGTGCATTACATAAAAGGCAATTAAATATTATGAGGCAATAAATACTGCGAGACAATAAAAACTGTGCGACAATAAATACTGTGAAACAATAAATACTGTGAGGCAATAAATACTGTGAGGCCATAAAATAGGATGAATACAATAAATACAGTGCTCTCAATAAATAATAAGAGCCAACAGTGACACTTGAAAATCAGTTCACATTCCTGAGGTACTATGGGATGATTTGGCCCAATCCCAGCTTGTAGAGTTTTGGATGACCTGAGGGGTGTACTACCTGGCTTGGACAAGGCTGAGGCCTAAACTGAGGTAGATCAAGGGGGAACCTAGAGATCTGGCTCTCCCACACTACACAACCCCTCTGTATTAGTCTCAGCTCACCCCTGGCACTTTCAAGTTGGTTCTAGCACCTCTCTAGCCCCTAGGATGGTCTCTTAGGGCTCCACAGGGCCTTAGGCGCCCTCTATTCCACTTACTGCCCTTGTTTTGAAGTTCCGACGCCGCTGGGGTCGTGTCGACGCCGTGAGGCGGTTCCGGTTCGATGTCGGCGGCCTCGGCTCAATGACAGTTCTTGTCGACGCCGGGAGGCGGTTCCGGTTCGATGTCGGCGGCCTCGGTTCGATGACGTCGGGCGGCTCCGGTTCGATGACGTCGGGCGGCCTTGGCTCGATGTCGACTTCCGGCGGCTCCGGAGTGCGATCTCCACTCCCGACCTCCGGTGCTCCTTTCCTCAGGTTCCGGCGACTCCGGAGTGCGACCTCCACTCCCGACCTCCGGCACGATTCTCTTCAGGTTCCGGCGACTCCGGAGTGCGATCTCCACTCCCGAACTCCGGCACGCTTCACCTCGGTCTCCGGCGACTCCGGAGGGCGGACTTCACTCCCCCGTCGACGCCGCACACTCGACCTCAGGTGACTTCCTCCTCGACCTCTGGTGTCTCCACGACCTCCGCCGGCGCCCTCTCTCGACCTCTGGCGGCTCCGGGTACGACGTCTGCTTTCCAGTCAGCGCCGCTTCTCCACCTCGGGCTCCGGGTCTCCAGGCTTCTCGACGTCGGACTTCAGGAAGTTACCAGTAACCAGGTCAGGAGCTTGCTGTTCTTTACTTTTAAGGCCTGTTCCGCCTGTCCAGGTCCTTAAGATGGTTTTTCTGGCTTTCTCCCACACAGGGCTCCAGGCTGGGCTCAGTCAGCAGGGACTAGTATCAAGGGTGGGTTTCTGGACCCCACTCCAGGCACAAGTTTCCACCCCTGTTGCCTCACTCCTTCCTCCTTCAGTTCTGTGCTCCTCTCTCTTCACCAGTCAGGTGCCAACTGCCAACTCCAGCTGCCAACCTGGAGATGCCTTCCCAACATTCTAAACCTGCCTCACACTGTCACAGGGATGGAATGTTCTGGAAGGTGCTGGTAGGTTCCAGTGATGTCACAGGTGACAATGGGTGGCCACCATTTTGTGTTTCAGGCCCTCAGACAGAAGTTCCAGGGGTAGATAAAATGGCTCCCTGAATCTGCATCAATACTAAAAAGTCTGGTGGTTCCCAAAAAGGAAAAAATACTAACAGGGTTTGAGGCAAGAGTGGGACAAAATAAATAATGATGAGGAGGGACCACCCAAAGGGCTGACAGGTCTAACACGCGTCCCCCCCAGCTGAAAGTGGGGAGAGCTACCCAACCCCTTGGGAGTTCTCATCACTAAGGCGGAAATACCTTGAGAGACCGTCTGCATTGGCGTGGTCCACTCCAGGCCGATGTTCCACCTGAAAGTCCATTCCCTGTAGGGAGATAGACCACCTCAACAACTTGGGATTCTCCCCCTTCATCTGCATCAGCCAACGAAGGGGTCTGTGGTCGGTCTGAACTAGGAAGTGCGAGCCAAACAGGTATGGCCGCAACTTCTTCAGAGCCCATACCACTGCAAAGGCTTCTCGCTCTATTGCACTCCACTTCTGTTCCCTGGGAAGTAGTATCCGGGATAGGAAGACCACGGGTTGATCCAGACCCTCTTCATTGAGTTGCGATAACACTGCCCCAATGCCATGTTCCGATGCATCCGTCTGGACAATGAACTCCTTGGAAAAGTCTGGGGCCCGTAGGACCGGGGCCTCGCACATGGCTCGCTTCAGTTTTACAAAGGCCTGCTGACAAGCCTCCGTCCAGACTACCCGTCGAGGTTGTTTCTTGGACGTGAGCTCCTTGAGGGGGGCCACAATGGTACCGTATCCCTTCACGAAGTGGCGGTAATATCCGGTGAGGCCCAGAAAAGCTCGGACCTCAGTCTGAGTCTTGGGGGGTTCCCAGGCCATGATGGCCTCGATCTTCGCCTGGAGGGGTTGCACCGCTCCCCTACCCACCAAGTGTCCAAGGTACACTACCGACCCCTGCCCGATCTGGCACTTGCTGGCCTTGATCGTTAAACCAGCTTGTCTCAGGGCCTGGAGAACAGCTTGCAGGTGACGCAAGTGATCCTCCCAGCTGTTACTGAAGACGGCTATGTCATCCAGATAAGCAGCAGAGAAACTCTCCATTCCAGTGAGGATCTGGTTCACCAGACGCTGAAACGTGGCAGGGGCGTTCTTGAGCCCAAAGGGCATCACACAGAACTGGTAGTGGCCTTTGGGCGTGGAGAAGGCTGACCTTTCCCTAGCTCCGTCAGTCAGAGAGATCTGCCAGTACCCAGAAGTAAGGTCAAAGGTACTTAGATATTGGGCAGCTCCCAGCCGGTCAATCAATTCATCCGCCCTTGGGATCGGATGAGCATCAGTCTTGGTTACTGAGTTCAGTCCCCGGTAGTCCACACAGAACCTCAGTTCCGGTTGGGCACCCGGTGGTGCGGCTTTTGGTACTAGCACCACCGGACTGGACCAGGGGCTGCTGGAAGGTTCGATCACTCCTAGCTCCAGCATCTTAGTGACTTCACTGTGAATGCTGGCCTTCACCTTGTCTGACATCCGGTAGATCTTGGACTTCACAGGTGGGCTGTCTCCTGTGTCCACATCATGGACGCACAGGTGAGTCCTACCCGGAACAAGGGAGAACAACGAAGAGTACTGTCCCAGGACCTGGCGGCAGTCCTCCTGCTGTTCAGGAGTTAGAGATGGGGAGAGAATCACTTCCTCCACCGACCCATCCTTCTCTTGAGACGCAAACAAATCGGGGAGAGGCTCGCTTTCCACGTCCTCTGCTCCGTCAGTCACCATCATCAAAATGACTTCGGGCCTCTCGTGGTGGGGTTTGAGGCGGTTGGCATGCAGCACCCGTAGGGGCTGACGAGGGGTCTTCAGGTCCACCAAGTAGGTAGCCTTACCCTTCTTCTCCAATACCTCAAAGGGTCCTGACCAGCGATCCTGGAGGGCGCTAAGCTCTCCTGGTTCGATCACCCACACCTTCTGGCCAGGCTACAATTCCACCGGGTGAGCGTTGTGGTCATACCACGCCTTCATGACTGCTTGGCTGGCCTCCAAGTTGTCAGAAGCTTGCTTCCACAACTTAGCCATTTGGCTTCGGAAGGCCAGCATGTAGCTCACCACGTCCTGGGGAAGCTTTCTGGGAGTTCTTTCCCATCCGTCTCTCACCAGGCTGAGAGGTCCACGCACAGGGTGCCCATACAAAAGCTCGAAGGGGCTGAAGCCCACTCCCAAACACCACATGACACAGATATCCTTGCACCATGGTGCAAGGGTGCCTGTGTCACCACATGGCTGCAGTTTCAGCAGCCGTGCAGAGATAAGCATAGATTTGCAACATATTTATGTACATATGTTGCATCCCTGTGCTTCGGAAGTACTACAGCACACTGCAGATAAAGAGGTTACTGTGTGATGCTGCAGCACTTCCTCATAGTTCTGCACTTATACATTCACCATACAGTACTAATGCATTCATTCAGTCAATGACGTACTACACATACATTCAACTAAACTTTCACACACTAACAAACAAATATAGCTCTTTTTTTAAACCAGGAAAGTTAGTTCTTAGAAGAACTTTTTTTTTCTTTTATTTATTTTTTGGTGTTTTTTTTAACAATTTTTACATTTTTTTGGTTTTTCTTGAAAAAAAAAAAGGAAAAAACAAAACTGGAGGAACAAAACAATGAACTTCAGGAAAAAAATAAAAACTAGCAATGATGATTCTCTTGCTTTCGACAGATGAGATCAATCGACTGCTCTCCATAGTATAATACAGCATTGCATTTTATGCAGAGCACTTTTAGGGTTTGAAACTGTGGACGGATGTCCAAATTTTGCACAGATGGATCCACCCCTGAAGTGCTTGGCTGCGATGGATCTGATGGAGCTAGAAGAACTCTCATCCTGCGGCATTCCTCTCGAGCAAGGTTCACCGGATGGAGGGCCCTCAGATGCTTCATTGTACTTGCTGTTCCGCAGGAATATTTTTTGTTGGGATCCCCACGGGAGAGCACTCGCTGGCAGATCTTGCAGGTTACTAAGGTGGCATTGGTTTTGGTTTGCCCCTCAGGAGAAGAGCAAAATTTCTACACCACAGATGAATATCTTGGTGGGCGTGGTGGTTCTTCCAAAAAATCATCCTCAGATAAATGAGGAGAAGCTGGAGATGCCTGCTGCCCTGAAGCCATTGTTTTCAAAAACAAAATTAGAGCTAAGTATAAACTTAGTCCAAAAAAGGTTCTTCTCTGCAGAGAGATGCCCCTCCAAAGAAGGTCAAAGAAGAATGATTGAAATGGCTGGGGTCTTTCAATAGTTAGAATAGGAAGTGTAATGAACCAATCAAATATCTTTTTTTCAGGTCACATGGGATCAGCGCACCGTGCGCATAGGCAGCACGCACCGAGCGCAAATCCGCGAAATTGAATTTAAAAGGAATATAGGACTAGAAGTAAAAATATATTACTTTTATGAGCAGTTTAGAGTTTGTCTTCAATTAATATTCACATGAAATACATATATATATGTTTTTTGACATTTAAAATATTTCGCGGGATTCGCGCACCCACCGCGTCATTCACGCACATGACGTATCGCAGAAGCGCGCAATAGGCGCATAACGTGCATCGTATGTGTCGCGTATAGGCTTGGAGTCGCATACCGGTCGCAGATGCTTACGCGCAGGGATTCGAGAAAGGTGCGCATTGGGTGCACGAATACCGCAAAAAATGTATAAAAAAATTATAATAAAGTATTGAAAATATAGTTTTAAAAATATTTTAAAAAATATTTACATTTAAAAAAAAAAATTACAAATTAAAAAAAAAACATTAAAAACAAATAATATTTTTTAATTTTTAAAAGAATTAATTGAAAAAATAAGTTAAAAAGATGGTGAAAAATCAATTTAAAAAAAAATCATAATTAAAGCAATTGACACACTGAAATAGAAACATTTAGAAATCCAATGAAAATCATTAAACATCATAGATTTAGAGATAAGTTATAGATAGGAATTAGCATTTTAAAAACCTTTGAAATTCACTGAAAAAACCATAGGTTTCATGCATGTTATAGTTAGGAATTGGTATTTCAAAAACCTTGGAAATTCACTGAAAAAAACCTAGGTTTCAGGGGTGTTATAGTTAGCTGGACATTTCCCTCGTACAAAACCCTAGAAATTCCCCCGTTATAGTTAGTTCAGCTAACTATAACTCGCGTCCCCGCAATGCACTGCTGATGACGTCACATATTAAATCACTCATGACATGGTCAGTGACATCACTGATGACATCACTGATGACATCTCAAATGACTTCAATGATGATGTCATTCATGTGATCATTTGATGCTTCTTGTCACACCCTAATATAACCTTTGATACACCCACTCTAAATTACATACTGCCACTCTCAAAACCATAGACAATCCAACACCAATAAGTACATACCCCATCACTGACTCTTAGGTCTAAACACTCATCCACTCACTCACCCGTACAGTCACTCATACTTATGGTCACTCAGTACAGAACTATCATATGCACTCATATACCTATTTAGACACTCCCACACGATACTCATCCATAGAGTTACTCACACATATACTCAGTCATGCAAGTAATTAATCACACTGCCATTTACTCACCTATACAATTATACACGCACAAGCTCAATTACTCTTACAAATACTAGCAAATTCTTATGGTCTTATACAATCAATGATACAAGCATTCACTCATCCATACAGCCACTCACACTATCATACACTCTCAGTTATAGTTATCACTGTACTCCAACATACATATATACTGCCATTCACATATGTAGTAAATTACACATGTACTAATTAAATATATATTTACTCACTAACACAACCATACATAAACTCACCCACCCATACAGTCCATCACAGATGCACTCTTAAAACCATGCACCCACTGAATCACCCACTTACACATCTATGCACAGAGTCACACACACTCCACCCACACAAACTGTCAGGGCTCATGGGAGGTTTCCGCCTCGCAGCCCTGTTGTGGCTATCACTTCCACTTCTTTCTCCCAGCGATCTTGCCCAAAGATTAGTTGTGCCCGGAGTTGGAGAGTGTGCTGGCAACGTTGGACATCTAAGATGGCCACCAGCACACTCGTTGTCTAGCAGTCTAGTTCTTTCCTTGTGTTTTGAGCAGCTCAGGTGAAGCGCGTGCTAATGTTCCAAGGCACACTTCACCGAGAGCTTCACCCGAGTGAGACCTACCTCATAGTCATTGGATAAAAGGATAGTCAGGGAGCGTTGCGGAGGCTGTCGGTCATCCTGCGTCGGTTCCCGTCACTTCGAAAACCTTCAGGTTAGTGTACGAAGTCCGCGCATGCTCAGAGAACTGAAGTAAGCGGTGCGCTGTACTAGGAAGGAGACATGACTAGAAATTCATTAGGGAAATATCGCGCAAGACCAAAAGAGTAGCGTTCGAGTTAGAAAGGCGACGCTACCCAACAAAAAGATAGCGAACAGCCAGTACATTTTACTAGTGAAGGCGTTGGGCGAAAAGAGTAGTGTTCCGGTTATGCCCTTGATGCGCAACCTAAAGAAAAGTAGAGTTATAATTAAACTAAGCTACATTCCTCAAAGATAGTGAACAACTCGCTAATATTAAAGCAGTCATTGCAAGAATCTAAGGTAGCGCTTCAGTTAGTTCAGCGCTACTCAAGTCAGGAAGCAGCAGATAAGCCGGTACAGTTTATAGTCAATCAATTAGAAATAATTACGCAAGTCATATAATCTTATTCCCCCTGTAAAACTCGATAGCTACAGATACTCCTGATTAGTTGAAATAATCTGAGTATAATAGGGCACATCCATAGGAGAGTAGAGTGAACAGGAATACAGAAAAAAGAAATAAAAGAAACTTTTCAGCCACATTAACAAAAGAGATCAAATCGTCTAGTGTTGGATCCAGTCATTAAGAACCAGAGTATCCTAAAACTATATACTATCAACTTACCTTAGTGAAGAAGATTTTGGAAGGAAGTTAGAAAGTAACAAGTGAGTTAAACAAAAGAGAACTAATATCTCTTAAATAATTTATGCTGAATGTGCACTTACCTTTGTTCTCTCTCCTGGAGAAATAGAATCAAGATATCCAGTACAACCTGTTAAAACAAAATAGAAACAAAACATTCTTTCAATCAACATACAAAATAGAAGAGAGGCAAACCCATAGAAGACATCTGGTAAGACAAAACATTCCTTACTAATTTCTTATGCATAAAGACTTGAGAAAATATTTAAAAATCTAAGGATGGTAAGCAATTGTATTAGTAATGTTTTAACTTGCAGCCTAAAAGAAGAAAGAAGATTGGGGTAGTGACAGAGATCTCAAAAAGAAAACAGGGTAGTCTCTTCTTTATCCAATTCCCCTTTCACCCCTTAGTACTTACCCGCAAAGGATTGTAGAATAACCTGGCGGGAACGTATTGAGGGGAGAGTTGGGAAAAGGCTTCATTCTGCTCCTGTGTGGTTACTAGAGAATTGACACAAACACTCAGGCACCCATACAGATACTTAGACAACCAATCAATAACCCATATAGACACTCATGTAGCTGTTCACAAACCCATGCAGCTGCTTACAGACCAACAGACAGACAGATACAGACATTCACACAGTTTAGTCACTAGCCCGCAGTTACATAGATTTAATCACTCACTTATAGAGTCAGTCACGTATGTACTAAATCATCCATTCACACACTTATACACCCACTCATTCTTTCATAGGCCTTTCCCTATATATATAAATCATATTTAAACTTTACAGAAACACACAGTCACTGGATGATGTCATCAGTGATGTCATCAGTGATGTCACTGACCATGTCATGAGTGATGTAATATGTGACATCATCAGCAGTGCATTGCGGGGGCGCAAGTTATAGTTAGCTGAACTTACTATAACGGGGGAATTTCTAGGGTTTTGTATGAGGGAAATGTCCAGCTAATTATAACACCTCTGAAACCTATGGGCCCGATTCACAGAACTAACTTAAGACAAAATCCTAAACTTACTACCATTTTGGTATTCACAGAAGGCACTTACTCATTTTGGTATTCACAGAAGGCACTTACTCATACCGGTATTCACAGAAGTTAGGAGTCCTAACTTTAGGACTCCTAAATGCCTTCTGTGAATACCGAAAGTCTTAAAATTAGGATTTTTCTCAGTTTAGTAGTAGTATAGTTAGGACTCCTAACTTTAGGACTCCTAAATGCCTTCTGTGAATACCGAAAGTCTTAAAATTAGGATTTTTCTCAATTTAGTAGTCCTAAATCTAAATTTAGGACTACTAAATTGAGAAAAATCCTAATTTTAAGACTTTCGGTATTCACAGAAGGCATTTAGGAGTCCTAAAGTTAGGAGTCCTAACTATACTACTACTAAACTGAAAAAAATCCTAATTTTAAGGCTTTCGGTATTCACAGAAGGCATTTAGGAGTCCTAAAGTTAGGAGTCCTAAATTTAGGACTACTAAATTGAGAAAAATCCTAATTTTAGGACTTTCGGTATTCACAGAAGGCATTTAGGAGTCCTAACTATACTACTTCTAAACTGAGAAAAATCCTAATTTTAAGACTTTCGGTATTCACAGAAGGCATTTAGGAGTCCTAAAGTTAGGACTCCTAACTTCTGTGAATACCGAAATGAGTAAGTGCCTTCTGTGAATACCAAAATGGTAGTAAGTTTAGGATTTTGTCTTAAGTTAGTTCTGTGAATCGGGCCCTATGTTTTTTTCAGTGAATATATATATATGTGTATATATATATATATATATATATATATATATATATATATACACATATATATATATATATATATATATATATATATATATATATATATATATATATATATATATATATATATATATATATATATATATATATATATATATGTTGCAACAATCACTCCATCAGGAAATGACACGAACTCCTCTTAGGTGGCAAAACAAAATTTATTTTCGGTTCTCACTGCTCTTGGTCATGACGCGTTTCGGCCGTACCGTCGGCCTTGTTCACATAATAACATATATATATACATGCCACTGATGACGCCAACTGGGGCGGAGCTTGTTATTAAATAAATTGAATGTTCTTATCAGCCCGCCTCTTGTGTTCAAGCCAGCCAGTGATCAAGAGCAAGAGCTCGAAACGCGTATGGCAATTGGGAAAGCTGTGTCTCGCTGTGAGCTTTGCTACCTGCGGTGTTGAGTGCTGAAACCCTCCGTGTGTGGCGTCTTTGTTTGGAGGCAAACTTTGTAGTGCTGTAGTATGCAGCTTGCCCGGCCGTTAAAGATACCCCACTGCTTTATGAAGTGGGTCCTGAGTGCTTAGAGACGTGAGCATTCTCACAAACGGCAGGGGCCTACACTACAGGGATGTACTTGCAAGCCTGCAGCAGAGGTGGCAGAACTTTTCACCGACTGGGTATGTTATTCATTTGAACGGAGGCGGGGAGCCCACTTGGTTAATGAACTTTTACAAGCTTGGTGGCATACAATGAACTACCATGACCACAATGCCACTGTTGACGCCCACTGGGGCGGAGCTTGTTATTAAATAAATTGAATATTCTTATCAGCCCGCCTCTTGTGTTCAAGCCAGCCAGTGATCAAGAGCAAGAGCTCGAAACGCGTATGGCAATTGGGAAAGCTGCGTCTCGCTGTGAGCTTTGCTACCTGCGGTGTTGAGTGCTGAAACCCTCCGTGTGTGGCGTCTTTGTTTGGAGGCAAACTTTGTAGTGCTGTAGTATGCAGCCTGCCCGGCCGTTAAAGATACCCCACTGCTTTATGAAGTGGGTCCTGAGTGCTTAGAGACGTGAGCATTCTCACAAACGGCAGGGGCCTACACTACAGGGATGTACTTGCAAGCCTGCAGCAGAGGTGGCAGAACTTTTCACCGACTGGGTATGTTATTCATTTGAACGGAGGCGGGGAGCCCACTTGGTTAATGAACTTTTACAAGCTTGGTGGCATACAATGAACTACCATGACCACAATGCCACTGTTGACGCCCACTGGGGCGGAGCTTGTTATTAAATAAATTGAATATTCTTATCAGCCCGCCTCTTGTGTTCAAGCCAGCCAGTGATCAAGAGCAAGAGCTCGAAATGCGTATGGCAATTGGGAAAGCTGCGTCTCGCTGTGAGCTCTGCTACCTGCGGTGTTGAGTGCTGAAACCCTCCGTGTGTGGCGTCTTTGTTTGGAGGCAAACTTAGGAGTGCTATATAAATATATATATACCTTGTGATGGCATTTCTCAAAATGTCGAGCTTTAGGATAGCTCATATTCATTTGACTCCCTCTTCCCCTCGTTGCGAAATGCCCTCCCTCACTCACGCTACTCCCACCCTGAGCTACTCCCTATCCCCAGACAGACTGACCTCCCCGGAGAACTCACATAATAATCCCAAGACTTATGCCAAAAACACCTATGTCTCCCCCGAATACCAACAGCTCCTCCCACTACTCCTCCCTTGATGCGCACAATAGCTACCTCCCTCCCATAACTAATTGGAGATACATATCACATGTGACTTTCCAACCCACTGTCGACTGACTCCTCCCCCCTCTCTCAAATTCTATTCCCAACAAACAACTAGTGAAACTGACCCTCAATCAAGGACTCAAAACTCCCTCCCTGTAATAGCACGCAATAGGCGACCGACTGAATCATGACGTGCTTTCTCACACCTCTTGCCCATGGCTACCCATAGGGACAACATAGGCAACACTAGCACCAAAAGCAAATCTCCCAACGACAAGCTCTCTCCTTCCAGGAATTACCTCGCTCAGGACATCCTGAACTCAGACTCCCCCACCCCCTCCTCTTCGGAGACGACTCAGAGACTTTCTTTGCTGGAAAGCCAGCTAGAAACTGTAATACTGGGCCTCAACAAAATCCTAATGAATCTCACTCCACCCCTGGCGTCTATCCAATGCCCAATCCCTACACCCACAGTTGCCAACACTAAACACTCAATTCCTCCCAAGGCCCAATGGCGCAGCTGGAACACAACCCCCCTCTTGAACCAACTACAGAGACCCAAAAGAACAAGAGCTGCAATGCCCGTGAAAGAGGCGATTGATCTTGCTAACTCCAATGACACAAACTCTATTGTCACCCCACGGTCCAAGATCCAGGTTATCACTAGGGGTGGGCGGAATTACCATAAGTGCCTTTCGCCAAATATCGCGAAACGGCACAAAATCTCTGCGATCTCGCGATATTTCGCGAGATTGCGGAGATTAGGGCTTCCGGTTGGGTGCCCTCGAGTCAGCTGTCCGTCATAGTGGGGGAAAGGGCGGGAAGACGATGCCCACCACTGGTGTGTGTGGCGGGGCTTCCATGCCGTTCACATGCCGCTTGTTTAAAGGGCCAGAGACCGATCAGAACAGCAGACGAGGAGACAGAACCTCCTGGTGTCAGGAACTACATGGTGATTGCGCTCGAGAAAGTCGTGGATGCACAGAGCTCCATCGAGGATCACAGCCAATTTTTGACGGGAGAGATAAGATAACTGGACTTGGAGTACTTTCTACTGGCTAATCAGTAAGTGCTACCTCGTTGGGTAAATGTATAGTGCTTTTCCTACACTACAGCTGCGTAAAGGGCCAGAAGAGTTGTCTACAGTGACCATGTGTGTCTTTAATGTTGCCATGGTGCCGACGGGCCCCGGGGTTCCGTGAATCAGCTGTCCATCATAGTGGGGGAAAGGGCGGGAATACGATGCCCACCGCTGGTGTGTGTGTGGCTGGGCTTCCATGCAGTTCACATGCCGCTTGTTTATAAAGGGCCAGAGACCGATCAGAGCAGCAGATGAGGAGACAGAACCTTCTGGCGTCAGGAGCTACACGGGGGTTGAGCTCGAGAAAGTCGTGGATGCACAGAGCTCCATCGAGGATCACAGCTAATTTTTGATGGTAGAAGTGGGGAGAAAAGCACACCTGCCCAGCCTCGACCTAGCTACTCCCGAATGTTTTGTGCTGATTAATGCGTTACTGAATTTGAGCTCCAACTCGGGCACCTGCTTTATTTATATCTGTAAGTGCTTCCTGTTGAGGTTTAATTTTTGTGACAGGAGCATCGTGCCAGAATGAATCCTGTCCTGCACCTGCATATGTCCGTTCCGGTCGCGGATCGCGGAAGTTTCGACATTTTCGCATTCCGTGCGGAACGCGAAAATGTCGAAATGTCGCAATTTCCGTGAGTGGAATGGAAATTCTCACCCACCCCTAGTTATCACTGGATTTGGATGAGACTGCCCCCCTCCTAGAACATCAAGACCTCGAGCCTTCCTCACCAATATCCCCAGGGCCCCGCTAGAAAAGAAACTTAATAACATTGGGATGACCAACTGCGTGCTCATAAACTGCAGATCGGCCACCAAACATGCAACAGAACTAGCAGAAACCATCCTTATGATGTACAGGAAAGAACCTGAATGTAGTGCACACTGTTCCTAATGAACATCAAGTTCTGAAACCTATTATGACTAATAATTTGTAACACAACAATTATACCGTCAATAAAAAAAAAATTGTTCAATGAGTTTGTTATTAGATCATTGCACAAATTAAAATCAGTTTTAGTGTAATCATATAGACATGATGGTTACTCAAACATTTACATTTTTGAATTGAATAACATTGTCTTATACATTCCAAATGATTCCAAATAATTATAATACAATTCAAGGTTTGATTACACATTGAATATTTCACTCATTGCATAATTCTTGAGAAGCCCCGTGGTTCTTAGAAAGCCCAATGCATTTCGGGACTCACTGGTCCCTTCTTCAGGGGAGAGCTTCTGAAAGCAAAACATATTTACACCGTATTTTACTGACAATGTAAAGTCAAATGGATTAGAAAAATCATGTATCCTGTAGAAAGGAGGAGAGTCCCTTGTCCAAGCATATCGTGCTTGTGGATAAAAGAAGGTGGTATTAGAGGTGCTTTGATTTTAAATTAAAATCGGAATGTCGCGCATAAGGTGCTAGAGATGTTGGCATGCTGTCTCAAAAACTTTAAACTATATTAGTCGGTGTGGTGTATTATAGAAGAAACCAAAAAAAAATATGAAATCCCAAGTAAATATTAGTAAGTATATACCTGTGAAATACCAGTTTTGCCTCCAGTATTTGAGGCTGCGATGAGGAATTCGGAAACCAAAAAAGAGACCTGTAGAAAAAGTAAACGAGGATACAGAAACTGAAACCTGGCGGATGGCATTCTGGCAATGTGTACATTGTGATGGCTTCCGCTACAAAAAAGCGTGAAATAAGTATTTACACAATGGCTCAAAAAGTACAAGTGCGCGCACTCACCGGAATTGCCTGTTGATAATCGTGTGCGGAGGTATTCTCAAGAAGAGGGTGATTTTTAGGGAGTGCCGGTTAACGGTCAAAATTATCGAATCTGTTAAAAGAAAAAATGATTTGTAGAAAAATTGTTTGCTTTGCACCGACTGGTAAGAGAAAGTGATGGATGAACTAGTGAAAGTTCTTACCGTCAAGATTAATTGCCAAGAATATCTCTGCACGATAGCTGTCTTCAGAATAACACTGTTTGAGCAGGGAGCGGTGAGAGCATGTCTGCCCACGCCCTTAAGTGTTAGAAACAGGACTAGCGATATAATAGAAATCGTTGCCGCGCATCCTAACTGCAAAGCATTGTGGGCAATGTATTCTGTGTCTGTAAACGGAACAACAAAAACAGATAATGGATTACATGAAGGTCTCAAGTGAAGAAAGATACTGTGGTAACGACGAAAAAGTGGTTAAGATACCAAGTGAATGAAGCAAAATACTGCAACAACGGGGAGATCAATGATGAACTGTGGTTAAGATGCCAAGTGAATATGGGTTAGTACTGAAATAAACAATAAGTAAGTCAGAAGAAAAAATATCGTGAGGCGGAAAGAGAAAAAAGATAAGACATCATCAAAAGTACCCCTAATATAATCACTAGAACAATTTTGTCACAGGTAACATATCATTTCCATTTTATCATTAAGACCCTTCGGGGATAAAGTTTGTAAAAAATCTATCGAAAATATTTCCCTTTGCAACAATTTTTTGTTATTATCAACTCCTTCATATTTAGGAACTACTTCAACTATCTGAGCTCTAAGTTGTGTTATGTTGTGTTTGGCCTCTACCTAATGTATAGCTACGCTTGAAGTCTTGTTACCTGTACGTATGGTACTTTTGTGTTCAGATAAACGAACTTTGAATTTGCGTGCCATTTTACCTATATAAGCTTTGCCGCATGGACATTTTAAGCAATAAATTATGTTTGTAGTGTTGCAATCTGATGTGTGTTTCAGTTTGATATTTTTACCAGTTACAGGGTGTGTAAGTAAGTTACCAGTAATTATATTATTGCAATGTATGCAGTTATTCCATTTAATGGTCCCCTTTGTCTGCTGCGTTGTTGGTTATCTGTCTGGTGTGTTAATTAGTTCTTGTAAATTTCTGCCTCGAGTATGCGAAAATGTTGGTTTTTCATTGAAAATACCATTAAAATCAGGTTCATTTTGCATTAATTCCCACCTATTGTTGATGATTTTCTTGATTTGATTGGAACAAGTAGAATACTTTGATACAAAGGTGGGTGTTTTCGTTTTTGTATCATTTTTGTTATGGATATCCTCTTTCTTCAAATGGTTTTTTGTATAATTGGATTTTTGTAGTTGTTGTTTCTGGTTCTGAGCATATTCGTTTTATTCTTAGGAATTGAGAGTATGGTAAGTTAGAAATAAGGCCTCTTGGATGAAAGCTTGAAAATTGTAGAGTGCTGTTTCTGTTGGTTGGTTTCATAAAAATCTCTGTGATCAATTTATGCTTTGTTAAATCTTTTTTTATTAAAACATCCAAAAAATTAACCTGATTGTTGCTAGTGGTTGATTCTAGGGTTTCTTGTATTTAGTTCTTGAATTAGATTCTCTAACCCCTTGTCGACCGACTCCTCCCCCCTCTCTAAAATTCTATTCCCAACAAACAACTAGTGAAACTGACCCTCAATCAAGGACTCAAAACTCCCTCCCTGTACCAGCACGCAATAGGCGACCGACTGAATCATGACGTGCTTTTTCACACCTCTTGCCCATGGCTACCAACAGGGATAACATAGGCAACACTAGCACCAAAAGCCAATTTCCCAACGACAAGCTCTCTCCTTCCAGGAATTACCTCGCTCAGGACATCCTGAACTCAGACTCCTCCACCCCCTCCTCTTCGGAGACGACTCAGACTTGCTTTTCTGGAAAGTCAGCTAGAAACGGTAATACTGGGCCTCAACAAAATCCTAATGAATCTCACCCCACCCCTGGCGTCTATCCAACGCCAAATCCCTACACCCACAGTTACCAACACTAAACACTCATTTCCTCCCAAGGCCCAATGGCGCAGCTGGAACACAACCCCCCTCTTGAACCAACCACAGAGACCCAAAAGAACAAGAGCCGTAATGCCCTTGAAAGTTGCGATCGATCTTGCCAACTCCAATGACACAAACTCTGTTGTCACCCCAAGCTCCAAGATCCAGGTTATCACTCGATATGGAAGAGACTGCCCCCCTCCTAGCACATCAAGACCTCTAGCCTTCCTCACCAATATCCCCAGGGCCCCGCTAGAAAAGAAACTTAATAACAATGGGACGACCAACTGCATGCCCATAAACTGCAGATCGGCCACCAAACATGCAACAGAACTGGCAGAAACCATCCTTACCCATGACATAGATTGATCCAATCCCTGACCGAACTTCTACACAACAACCTTACCCAACACTCACAGAACAAACCCATAACAGAGGCTCAATCCTAGATGCCATCATTGCTCTAGTAGATGCAGTCACCATTGACCACATCCTGCCTGTCGACTGGTCAGACCACCATATTATTCTATTCCACATCAACCAAACAATCCTGCGCCTGCCTAGTACTCATGTACCCCCCACTGGGTGAGGAATCTAAGACAGATTCCCTTTGCAGACCTGGAAGAAAGGGTAAGTTCACTCCTTCCCACCCCTACAGGCAACCTCTCCACAACAGAACTCACCTCACACTACAACACAACAATGACCTCCATTCTGGACCAAATAGCTCACCTGAAACAAAAATGAGCCAGGAACATTCCATCTAAATCTTGGTTCAACACAGACCTAAACTCCGAAAGAAGACAACTAAGAGATGCCGAAGGACACTGGCAGAAAAACCTGTCTATAATCCTCCTTGATCGACTCAAATCAGAACGGAGGAAATATAAAAAACACATCAAGAAAGAAAAATCTTCCTTCTTCTGTGATGCTCTAGACAATGATAAAAATAGGCCCAAAGAACTCATCAATCTCATCAGGCAACAAACTTCCAAGCCTCCTTCATCCTCAATGCAGCCATCCAAAGACCTTTGTGATAGCTTTGCCTGTTTCTTCAATGATAAAATCAACAACATTGAGCCCTCACTGGATTGCCACCGCAGTCCCCCCAACAGAAGCTCGCTCCCAGGGACAGAAGATACCACACCCAAGCACCCCCCAAACAGCTGGAAATCCTTCAACCCCATCTCCGAAGCAGAGATCATCAAAATTATCTCCAGCTCCTCATCACATTATTGGGACCCCATTCCTGCCCAATTGGCCAAAAAGCTCAAACTCACCCTAGCCCCGCCCTGGACCAAGATTATTAATATCTCCCTGCAAACCGCAGTCATGCCTGACTGTCTCAAAATCGGACAAGTCACGCCATTACAAAAAAACCAGGCTCTGACACAAACGATCTTAATAACTTCACAGAGACAACGATCCCGAATGTGATAGACGACGCCCACAAATTACTCGATATGGACCAATGCTGTCTACTCATACTCCTGGACCTATCGGCAGCCTTTGACACAGTTGACCACAAACTACTCACTAAGGTACTCCAAGAAAGACTCGGAGCAGAAGAGGTGGTCTTACAGCGGTTAACCTCCTTCCTGCAGAACCGCACCCAATGAATACAAATCAAAAAACTTCATTTCTGACCTACTCCCCATCAGCAGGGCTGTCCCCCAAGGATTAGTTGTCTCCCCACAACTATTCAACTTCTACATGGAACCCCTCACCACCTTACTAAAAAAAAACAACATCCCCTTCCACCTCTATGCGGACGATACACAGATCTGTCTAGAAACCTCCTCCATTGATGACATTCAGAGACTAAACAACACTCTAAGAGAAGTCCAACACTGGCTATCCCTCATTCACCTGAAACTTAACCAAGAGAAAACGGAAATCCTCCTGATTTCCAACAAGGAGCAGAACCCCCAAATCACAGAATGGCTAAAAGCTATTGATTTCTCAACTGCAATCTCACCCTGGCCCGTAAAATCACTGGGAATTACTCTGGACCCAAAATTAGACATGGCCAAACACATCAAGAACACTGCAAAGAGCGCCTTCTTGAACCTAAAACTACTCAATAAAAAAAAAACGTCATCCCTCCCATTGATCTCAAACAAGCTACTCTATCCGGAGTACTGTCCAGACTAGACTACGGGAATGCAACTCTCACAGGAACAGCAAAATCTCATGTAGCTCCCCTCAGATCAACTCTTAATGCAGCAGCCAGAATGGTCACCGGAGTGAAGAAATAGGAACACATCTCGCCTGCTCAATGGCTCCCAATCGAAATGCGCGCCAATTGGTTGATACTAAAGTTACCAGGTCAGCCAATGTGAGATTATAGTCCAGAATGATCTTGAGGTTTTTGGCAGCAGAGGTGGAGTGTGGAAGGAGTCTGAGTTCCTGGTGGCCACCAGCTTTTGTCCCAAAAGGAAGAAGAGTTTCCAAAGAGCATAGCTTCTGTCTTATCACTGTCCTACTGTGGAGAGTGCTCACACATACCATTCATGCACTGTCTGTTTCGCTCTCACCTCACACCCTTCCTCTCATCTGACCTCCACCATCCCACCAGGCCTCTCACCCGCAATTTGGCATTGATGAAAAAGGGCTTAGTATGCCATATGTTAATCAAGTAAGTGAGATGGGCAGAAATTAGTATTCACAGGAGGTCACTGCTCGGAGATAGTCGGTCGGGACTGACCTATGAACACAAAGGATCCCCCACTGACAACAGCAGCATCCGCAACCTGGAGATGGGCATAAGAGGGGGCTCAAATTTGGTTTCACCTGGTGTACTATCTAAGCAAATGCTGACCCTAACTGTGGATACATGTACGATTCAAGCACTCAGACTGTGCAATAAACTTTCGCAATCACCACTGATGTAGACAACATCCAAAAATGCTATTCGTACACACACCATTTGTGTACTAAGCTTTTCAGACCAACCCCAGTCACATACACACAATATATCTTCCAGGTGTGCTTCAAAAGTGCTCTATAGTCAGAGCTACTGGAATTATATGATTTTTGCTTCTGCACAGATTTTTGCATAATTATACATTTGCTGCATTTCCAACATAATCCATTATCTGCTTCATAATCTGTAGATTTTACCACAAAAACAAATTGTTTCTAGCTCAAGTGATACAAAAGTTACTAAAAATGCAGCAACACATGTTGCCGCATGGTGGAAAAGCCCTTTGCAAAGCTCAACATCTTGCTGTTACTTATTGTTATATCTGGGTGTTAAACTTGTACTAATGATGTGCAATCAATGGTCAGAAGTAAAAAAATTCCGAAATAATGAAGTAATACTATTAGAAAATGTGCTGCATAATGCCGCATTATTTGCCTTTCCTTCACGCATAATTTGCTCAACCCTGCCTCCCAATTTGGCCCTCTCCTGCCACATAATTCCTGTGGCCCTGCCTATAGAAGTATAATTTATTGAGAAAAAATCAGTTTTGAGAAGACCCCAGCCACCACTTTTTCCTGCTGTTATGCCTCGCTTCCTTATTTGAACTTGGATACCACCAAACTCACGTTTGAATTGTGTATTTCAGTGTGCCACTCAGGGATATATCCGCAGGACTCTCAATCACCCCTCAACTTTACTTTTTTGACTTGCATTGCACCCCCAAGACTGGGCTCAAGTTCATGATGTTTGGTTTCTCTCTATCAGGGACACATGTCTGCTCTGCGGCATTTGACCAAGCAGCAAACCTTCTTCAGTGAGCTTTTCATCTCTTGTCCTCTAGGAAGCATATGTTGCTCTACCTCAGCTAGAACTGGAGAGTCAAGCAACCTGGGGCAATCTTGGCAAACCTTTCCAAGCATTAGACCCCACTGACAAAGGCTGGAGTCACAGCAGACAGCCTCTTCTCTGATTCTGATCTCAGCACCTGGAGTAAAACTCTGGCACTCACTAAACGGTATTAGTGGTTTCTTGCTGCGAAGAACCATGCCTATTCCACTTCCAGCTGATCAAGTCCCAACGCACAGAATGGCGGCCACAACTTTCCTCTCAATTTGCGTTCAGCCAATCATGGCATTCTGCTGTCTGATGGCTCTGCATATCTGCCTGGATCTCTAGATATACAATAATAATATTATTTTAATAACTCTAAAATTACATCAAATTACTAAAAGCTCTCTTTCTGGACCAAGATCTAGCTTTCTGCCAAATTTGGTGTTATTCCATTCAGCAGTTTGGGCTGTGGTCATATCTGAAATCCATTTGGGAAATTGCATCGGGAAAATGAATTTTGGGACACCCCTTTTTCTCAGCCCCTGCTTGATGGATCATCTCGAAACATTTCAGACAGCACCTGAAGTGAATGGCACACTACTTTTGAACATTTGATCAAGATTCGTAAAAAAGGTACCAAAGTTATTAGCAAAACATAAATGCTTCTCCTATGAAACTAAGCCCTAACTACCTATCTATAAGTACCTACTGGTAACCCATCTCTCTAAATAACCATAGGTTTCAGGGATGTTATAGTTAGGAATTAGCATTTAAAAAACCTTAGAAATTCACTGAAAAGACCATAGGTTTCAGGGGCGTTATAGTTAGTTGGACATTTGACTCTTATAAAACCAGAGAAATTCGCCTGTTATAGTTAGTTGAGCTAACTATAACTCGCGTGCCCGCAATGCACTGGTGAGGACGTCACATATTACATCACTCATGACATGGTCAGTGACATCACTGATGACATCTCAAATTACATCACTAATGACATCACTGATGACATCGTCCAGTGAATGTCTGTTTCTGTAAAGTTTAAAGATTTTTCATATATATCTATGCCAAGGTGTATTGAAGAAAGAGTTAATTTACAAGTCCCTGAATGGATTATTTAGTAGGTGCGTGCCTGACTGTATAACTGAGTGATTGAACATGTGTTACTGAATGTATGGGTTAGTGACTAAACTGTGTGAAAGCAGTACAAAAGGGGGTGGTGATGGACGGAGCATCAGAACCAATCAAACACTCACACCCAGTCAACAGATCTGGGTTTGATCTATCACCGTTCTTTAGCCCACTCTGCCATCCCAGTTCAGACATGGCCATCTGCAAATCAGTCTGACCTTGTGCCTCATGGGAACAGTCCAGCCTGAACTGCCAAGCCATGCCTTCCCTGGACTGGAAACAAGCTTCCTAGGACCGGTTTCTGGCATTTCAGCCGTCTTCAGCCAGGCTTGCTTGAATCCAGTGGCAAAGTGAGCACGGGACTCACGTCTGAGCATACCCTGCCAACTTATGGCGAACAAAGCAGTACAAAAGGGGGTGGTGATAGATGGAGCATCAGAACCAATTAAACACTCACACCCAGTCAACAGATCTGGGTTTGATCCATTACCGTTCTTTAGCCCACTCTGCCACCCCAGTTCAGACATGGCCATCTGCAAATCAGTCTGACCCTGTGCCTCATGGGAACAGTCCAGCCCGAACTGCCAAGCCATGCTTTCCCTGGACTGGAAACAAGCTTCCTAGGACCGGTTTCTGGCATTTCAGCCATCTTCAGCCAGGCTTGCTTGAATCCAGTGGCAAAGTGAGCAAGGGACTCATGTCTGAGCATACCCTGCCAACTTATGGCGAACAAAGCAGTACAAAAGGGGGTGGTGATGGACGGAGCATCAGAACCAATCAAACACTCACACCCAGTCAACAGATCTGGGTTTGATCCAGCACCGTTCTTTAGCCCACTCTGCCACCCCAGTTCAGACATGGCCATCTGCAAATCAGTCTGACCCTGTGCCTCATGGGAACAGTCCAGCCCGAACTGCCAAGCCATGCCTTCCCTGGACTGGAAACAAGCTTCCTAGGACCGGTTTCTGGCATTTCAGCCGTCTTCAGCCAGGCTTGCTTGAATCCAGTGGCAAAGTGAGCAAGGGACTCACGTCTGAGCATACCCTGCCAACTTATGGCGAACAAAGCAGTACAAAAGGGGGTGGTGATGGACGGAGCATCAGAACCAATCAAACACTCACACCCAGTCAACAGATCTGGGTTTGATCCATCACCGTTCTTTAGCCCACTCTGCCACCCCAGTTCAGACATGGCCATCTGCAAATCAGTCTGACCCTGTGCCTCATGGAACAGTCCAGCCCGAACTGCCAAGCCATGCCTTCCCTGGACTGGAAACAAGCTTCCTAGGACCGGTTTCTGGCATGGGTTGGTGAGTAGCTACATGAGTGTCTATATGGGTTATTGATTTGTTGTCTGAGCATCTGTATGAGTCCCTGAGTGTCTGTGTGGGTGGGGGGGGTGACTGTGCATACATGTCTGAGTGGGTGATTCAATGGTTGTATGGATTCAAAAGTACATCTGGGAAGGGCTGTATGGGTAAGTTAGTGTGTGTATGGGTGTGTTGGTGAGTGAAGGAATGTCTCACTGGTATATGTGTGAGTAACTACATATGTTTTAAGGCAGTATATGTGAGTTTTGGAGTATATAAACTATTACTATACGTGAGAGTAAGTTATTTGAAGGAGTGGGTGTATAAAAGTGTCTGCTGGTATCAGTGATTGTATAAGACAGAAAGTATGTGTTAGTATCTGCATAAATAAGTGATGTGGTGTGTATATAAATAACGCAGTTGGTGTGTACAACTGTATACATGAGTAAATGGGTATGTGAATGATTCTTTGCATGACTGACTAGGTGTGTGAGTAACTCTATGTATGAGTGGCGGACTGTGACTGTATTTATAGGTGTATGAGTGCCTAATATAGTACTGTAATGATGAGTTACTGCATGTATAAGTGAGTGGATGTGAGTCTAGACCTAGGAAATAGTGGGTGGTATGTAGTATCTGGCATTGTTGTGTGTATGGGTTAAAAATAGTAGTCTGTATTTTAGAGTGTGTGTATCAAAGTTTATATTAGGCCATCAGTATGTGCATCAGATTATCAGGTGGATGATGTCATCAGTGATGTCATTTGAGATGTCATCAGTGATGTGATCAGTGATGTCACTGACCATGTCATGAGTGATGTAATATGTGACATCATCACCAGTGTATTGCGGGTGTACGAGTTATAGTTAGCTCAACTAACTATAACGGGCAAATTTCTTTGGTTTTATATGAGTCACACGTCAAACTAACTATAACGTCCCTGAAACCTATGGTTTTTTCAGTGAATTTCTAAGGTTTTTTAAATGCTAATTCCAAACTATAACATCCCTGAAACCTTTGATTTTTTCATTGAATTTCTAAGGTTTTTTAAATGCTAATTCCTAACTATAACGTCTGTAAAACCTATGTTTTTTTCAGTGAATTTCAAAGGTTTTTAAATGTTAATTTCATATTTAAATATTTATAAAACCTATATTTTTTCTATTTTTTTTTGTAATATTTTGGAACTCTATTATCCTATTTTGTTTTTAATTTGAAAAATATGTAATGTTTTATATCTTCAAAAAAACCGATGAATATAGTTTTTTTTTTTTTTTAGAAAACTGAAGTCCCGTACTGGTAGTGTACCAAGCCCCATCAGCACGCGAATCCTATCCGCCTTATTGCTAAACTCGTAAAGGATGCGCATTTCGTATCTGACGGGTTTGTGGCACCGCGTCCTGCGTAACATCATATACATATGTGGTTGCGCCAGCTGCTACTTTGGTATGCGACGGGTACGCAGTACCAAGCCGTGCCTTACGTCATGTACGTATGGAGTCACGCCTGCTGCGCATTGCGTATGCGATGAGTGCACGCTGCCAGGCCCTGTGTTACATCATAGACGTATGGTGTCGCGCCGGGAACGCAATTCCCTCATTTTTGTTTTCATCTCAAAACTATATCTAAATAAGTTTAAAGTGTATATGAGAACAAGCGATAATCTAAAATATTTTAAACATTTATATATTTCTAACTGTAATAAACTTATATTATAGTAATATTTTTTCAAAATCGCATCAGGTGCGGCCTCCTTGCGCACTCGCTGCGCGATTCCCATGTGACCTTTAAGAAAAGCATTTGATTGGTTCATAACATTTCCCATTGTAACAGTTGGAGGACCTCACCCATTTCCGCTATTCTCTCTACAGCGTTTGATGAGAGACTCCTCTTCTGCTTACAGAGCATTTTTGAAAACTTTTTGCTATGCACACATATCTGACAGTACACACAACATGCAACCATCATCTTCATCAATATTCATGCTCTGTAAAGCAGCCTTCCACCTGTGATAGCCATGCATCTAAAAGCTACATAACAGAACTTTTCCCCACTGCCAGAGGTAACATGGTTCCATACGCTGTACACAGCACAATCTAATGCGGTACGGCCCAGGGGCAGTATCAAGCATAGATAATGAACACACAGACACAGATAAATAGTGGAAGTGTGTACGGGCACGTGTGCTCGACTCCTTTTTATTACCAGGGTCACATATGCAGTGACGTCTGTGCTGGATGCGTGTGTGGTGAGTGTAAACCAGCCCTCAGGGAATGGTTGCTGCTAGCATCAACTACAGCAGTAATCATTGAATCACACACAGAGATTCAATAATAAAAGGTTCAATAGTTTGTGCTGCAGTATGGTAGGGACACTAGATGTGAAATAATACAGAAAAGATTCTATCGTAAAACAACCATAATTTGTGGTTTACTAAGATGCAGGCAGTAGATCTGAAATAATACACAAAATGATTGTATCATAAAGGGTCCATCAGGTCTAGTGCACTGAGATAGCCACATCAAAAGCATTCAGCATGTGCACAGCCAGCGATTATGCGTGCTGCGGGCGGACCGTACTAGGAGCAATGTCTGTTGCCTACAACACTACATCATCTGCAATAGCGACTCGATCTGAATTGTAAATACTGCTGTCTGCAGTGTAGGCCAGAGAGCGGTCAGCAAGGGCCCACAGCCACGTGGCATTAACTTGAGCTGCCCAGTTTGCCGTACGCGAAGGAACAAAAACCGTGTGCAGACCCTGTGATGCTGCATATGCGTGGTGCGGATAGAGCGCACTGGAGCAATGCCTTTTGCCTACAGGACTGTGTCATCTACAATAGCGACTCGATCTGAATTGTGAACACTGCTGTCTGCAGTGTAAATTGAAGGCAGTAGTGAGCACAGTCTTCCATGAATACTTTTTCTCACATCCTCTACACAAAATACAACAACATAAATTACACAAAACTCTGCAATAAATAAGTCAAAACAATTCGAATTGTGATCTCTGCTGTCCACTGTGTACACTGTTATTCAGTGTTCTTTACCACTGCCATTGTACTAGACCTATAAGTCATCTTAAAAAACTTCTTCAAGCAAGTATACTAAAAGGCTATTGTGTATATTTCAATAGACGTTGTAGTTAGTTGCCTACTGGATTATGTAATTAAGCAATCACCACTCGATCTGAATTGTGAGCTCTGCTGACCGCACTGTAGGCCAGAGGCAGTTGTCATTAACGCCTCACAGCCACGTGCCGTTGGTTTCGGAAGCACGCAGTTGGTTGCACCTGATCGGAGTGGGTACACAGAAATCATCAGAAACTTTAACATCTGACAACCTCAATCACAGAATCAAGACCCCGTTTCACTCTTCCGACCTGCTGTACCACGGTGTACTCCACCGACTGCAGTCAACCAAGCCCAATAATCATGTGCAGCAGTTATCTACAGAAGCACAGAGTCTGATGCACCTCAATGGAGGGAGTTCTGTCAAAACCAAGCAGCAAGTAATATCGGACATCGTCAATTTTGGGATCAAGACACCGTTCCAGTGTTGGGACCTAGAGTTGGTTGCACCTGGTCGAAGGGACTACCTTAATCTCCACTCTCAGATACAGTTCTAACATCGTCCATTGTGGGATCAAGACACCGTTCCACTGTTGGGACCTAGAGTTGCTTGCACCTGGTCGCAGGGAGTACCTTCATCTCCACTCTCGGATACCGTTCTAACATCGTCCATTGTGGGATCAAGACCCCTTTCCACTGTTTGGACCTGCTGTACCGCAGTATACTCCACCGACTGCAGTCACCCAACCCCAATATACATGTGCAGCAATTAGCTACGGAAGCACAGAGTTTTATGCACCTCAAAGGAGGGAGTTCTGTGAAAACCAAGCAGCACGTAATATTGTAAATCGTCCATTTTGGGATCAAGACCCCGTTCCACTGTTCGGACCTGCTGTACCGTGGTGTACTCCACCGACTGGTGTCAACCAAGCACAATAATCATGTGCAGCACTTAGCTACAGAAGCACAGAGTCTGATGCACGTCAGCGCAGGGACTTATGTGAAAATTCACAAGCAGTAGGTAATATCGGACATCGTCCATTGTGGGATCAAGACACAGTTCCACTGTTGGGACCTAGAGTTTCTTGCACCTGGTCGAAGGGAGTACCTTCATCTCCACTCTCAGATGTAGTTCTAACATCGTCCATTGTGGGATCAAGACACCGTTCCACTGTTGGGACCTAGAGTTGGTTACAGCTGGTCGAAAGGAGTACCTTCATCTGCACTCTCAGATACAGTTCTAACATCGTCCAGTGTGGGATCAAGACACCGTTCCACTGTTGGTACCTCTTCGACTACTGTGTGAGTAGTATACAGAGCACTTCACAGTGCTGGGCCTCAGGCTGGGTGCTGTCTGCCAGTGTCGCGGTAGCCAGCGTAGATCTCAGGAGCCTTCCCAGCTCGCAGACCTCAGCCCAAAAGCTTCCACCGGCACGTGGTGGGCCCTCTTTCACATGGAAAGGTGAACTGTGGGGCATATGTGAGTTGCAGTGGCCATGACGGTTTCTGGGTAGCAGCAGGCTGAGAGCATCATTCCCGCAGCCACCTTCGCTCACGGCATCAGCCTCGTGGTGGTGTAAGCTGCGCAGACCTGACAGACATGTTCGCCATTCCGGAAGAGAACCACACCCAGAGAAACATGGCTTTTATTCATACCCCTACGCTAGCCTAGCGTACGCCGTGCCAGCCCACTACGCTAAAGATTTGGGGGGGAGGGGGCACGTACGCGCTATGTTTTCATAATCTTCCCTACTAACTGTGCTATCATGGTTGCGCCCACTGTCGACTTCACTCAATAGACCATCAGTGTATGTTGACATGTAAATGTCTGTGCTCTGCATACTCAACACTTTGCACTGTAAACTTTTATAATCGAGAATCACTTGCCACCTTCGCACATACTTTGCTCCCATCTCTCCCTGCATTCTGCATTCTGCATTGTGTGGCAGAGGTGCTATGTTTGGTTTGTACACATGGCTAGCCACGGTTCCCATAGTACATAGTGTTGTTGTGTCTGCTAGGTGTACATGTTGTTTGTCATGTTGTATGTGATGATATAAGGCAGCACGTTTATCACGAGCAGTGGTTTCTCCCATTTACATATTGCTGTCTTAAAGAGGATACCGAAGTTTTTCTCACAGGTGAAAAGTGGAACCACAATGGCAAGGATTCATTACTATGCAAGAATGTCCAACTGCACGACACTTCTAAGCTTACAGTCCCTAATTGTGTGTGCTTTCTTAAAAGCACGCCAACTCCCACAATCAGACCAACATTCACACAGCATTCTAATAGCAGTTATCTGCTTCTTAATCACATGGACTGCTACGCAATGTGAGCTGGCATACCGTATGTCCTTACTGTTTCAAACCGGATAACTTCCTCTGACAATCTATTCCCACCCACACAAAGTAACTCCCAAAGTTCAACTTGGCCTTCAATACCTACTTTGAAAACAGATTTTATTAAATGGAGCAAACTGAAAGCGCTTTTGTTTCAAACAGAAGTGTCCCTCACTTCTCCAAATGTAATTTAACTTCAAGTAAAATACACTCGCTTTTAAATACGAACCTTCCATTACACTTTGTGAATTGCTACACAATTTTCAACACATCTGACATTTAAGGTCTGGCACATTTATTTTAACATTCTCTCCTCCGGCCTTCTCACAGGCTTTCAAACAGTTTTTAGTCTAATACCAGACTTCATTCATTCGATCATCTCTGGAATAACAGCAACAGTTCTCGCTCTGTTTGCGGCCATCCTACTACTATTTTAGCTTGTTAAAAATGGCTTCGCTCCCTTTGGTAACAAGCATGTCCGACAGAATACGCCTCTACGTGAAGCTACATCAATACCGTGAAACAATTGAACAACTTTTTGGCTGCCTGCCTCCATCTATTATCGGAGCCAGCTACAACATGACATTTATTTACACATATACAATCTGCGTGCAACCATCTTTCTATTGCAAAACTTGCCCAATCGACTGGCGAATGGATCTATGCCTTGTCAACATCCCAGCAAATGCTCCCGATATCCAGCAGGTAATGGAGTATCTTGAAAACCATGAACTTGATTGTTCGGGCAGTGGAGCAATGACGGATGCAACGCAAAAAGGTATCCTGGCGGAGTGTGATTTCTGCGCAGCCGTGAATGATCTCCTGCAACGTGTGACCTTTGACAACATCGCAGATTGCCTGCCAATTCAAATTGCCGCTCCAACATTTGAGGAACATTACTGTCCCTTTCGAGGATATGAATTAGATCGCTTTGCTTTTCTCACACGATGGCAACAATCGCCTCTTGGAACATTACGCATCTCAAGACGCAGAAGAACTTCCGGACTGCAATCTCCAAGACTTGTAAGAAATTGACTTTTTTCTTGCATTGATTTTTTCCAACTTTTTTGACTTTTTCCTATTACATTTTTTAATACACTTCAATTGAACTATTTTCACATAATAACTTTCTAAGTATGCTTAGGCATTTGAACTCTGTTTTCATTATTGGCCCTTACCTCTCCACACTAACCAGGGATGGATGATGTATGGCCTATGCAGATACGCTATTTACTTGCTAAATTAGCCTAAACCCGACATCCATTTTGAAACCATATCTATTCTTTGTACACACGTCTCTCTGCCTGCCGCTTATCCACGAAGCCCTTTCACACAAATTAGCTCATCCTCAGCCTCTGCTCACGAACTGGCGATCAAGATAAAAAAACACGGCATTGTTTAGGAACTGGTTGGCACTGTGTGGTAATCGTATCCTACCTTTATTTTCATTCTACAATTTACAGTCATTCATGTCTAATAGGTATTGTTTATGTCACATAGAACTGTAACATGTAATGTGGAATTGACTGATGCAGAAGCTTAACTTTGAATACAGCAGAAGCGGTTGGAGTTTGCCTCAGCTGGATGCCTTAGCTCTTGCACCAGTGGTTCCATTTATGGCACTTACATAAAGACACTTTTTATATAACTTGCAGACTCCATCGCTTTATTACACAGAGCCACTTTCATAAACACACCTGATTTCACCATTTGTCTTCTAAGGCATTGCAACATTCTGCATTATATTCTTCACGATTATTTATTTATTTCTGCTTGCTAAAACACTCCATTCGAGTCTTCAGACCAGTAGGGGTGAGTAGTTTGCTTCCCACTCCAGCTATATTCTAAACACATACTAACACCACTTGCACAGCTATGCCACAGCGGCCAGTATGCTACAGCACCAGGAGCACATCAGTTCAGAGCAATCAGCTCACGGTTTCATCCCCGAGTGTACTGGCACCTCACCTCAGCACCATCTCACTCTGGTCAAAACAGCACTTTCACACCACTAGGGGTGAATACTTCACTTCACACTCCCTGTATAGCACACCCTAACCACCCCACAGAGCGCACACCGCTATATTCTAAACCCATACTAACACCACTTGAACAGCTATGCTACAGTGGCCAGTATACTACAACGCCCAGGGCACATCAGTATACAGCAATCAGCTCACGGTTTCATCCCCGAGTGTACCTGCGCCTCACCTCAGCAATATCTCACTCTGGGCAAAACAGCACTTTCACACCGGTAGGGGTGAATACATCGCTTCACACTCCCTGTGTAGCACACCCTAACCACCCCATTGACCTCACAGCGCTCCTACCCTCCTCTTTCCTACTCTTTTTGCCCATTTTTCCCCTTACTCGCTTCAACCGAGTCACAAAATGGCGGCCAACACTTCCTAGTTGCAACTGCTCGCAGCGCTCACAACCAATAAGCAGCAAGCTCGTGCTCGTAACGCCTCAGCCAATCAGATGGCAGAATTCCCAAATATCGATATCTGTAAATTTCGATAGTTCTCAAAAACTACTGAACGGATTTATACCAAATAAACTTGACCAAGACCCTTCTCCCTGCCACATTTGGAGTAATTCTGTTCACCCGTTAGACCTGTAGCCTTGTCTAAAGTTTTCTATGAAAAATAACATGGAGAAAACATGTTTTGGGACCCCCTTTTTACTCGGCCCCCCCTTGACAAATCACCCCCAAACTTCCCACATAGAGCTGATATGAACAAAGAATTATTTTGGAAAATTTCATGAAGATTCATCAAACGACGCCAAAGTTATAAGCAAAACAAAAAATGCTCTTCCTATGGAAACTTGGTCCTAACTAAAACTACCTACTGGCAACCGCCAGTAGGTAATATATATACATAAAAACATATATGTCTATGTATGTATGTATATATATATATGTATATATATATATATATTGCAAGCAAAGAACCCTCGATTTGGTGCTGCACTCGAAGCCGGTTTCATTAAAAGCAAACAAGCATTTCTGACCTTGGATTTTTCTCTCTGCCTTACGCGTTTCAAAGTTACAAACTTCTTGATCACAGGCATCCCAGTATCGATGCAGTTGTAAAAAAGGGCACTCCTACCAGCATGTCATTTATAACGTCCTTTATTGGAAACAGGTGAGTTCAGTAAGGTACTGCATGCTGGGATTTGTATTGCATGGTGCTTTATTCTTTCAGTAGATTTTAGCGTGTCCTTTATAAATTATTCCTTTAGTGGGTACTGCATTCTCATACCAATTCACTGTATTGTTTCAGCCCTCCAGTGGGCCTCCGTGATGAGAAATGCTCCGTAATTAAGCCTTCCGGTTTCCAACTAAGAGACTTCGAACAGTTCTGTGTCTCTCTCTGGCCCCCTTGTAATCATCTTGTGGGGTGGTGCAGCGCCACGGCTGGATTGGCCGTAAATATTAATTGCAAGCAAAGAACCCTCGATTTGGTGCTGCACTCGAAGCCGGTTTCATTAAAAGCAAACAAGCATTTCTGACCTTGGATTTTTCTCTCTGCCTTACGCTGTTCGAAGTCTCTTAGTTGGAAACCGGAAGGCTTAATTACGGAGCATTTCTCATCACGGAGGCCCACTGGAGGGCTGAAACAATACAGTGAATTGGTATGAGAATGCAGTACCCACTAAAGGAATAATTTATAAAGGACACGCTAAAATCTACTGAAAGAATAAAGCACCATGCAATACAAATCCCAGCATGCAGTACCTTACTGAACTCACCTGTTTCCAATAAAGGACGTTATAAATGACATGCTGGTAGGAGTGCCCTTTTTTACAACTGCATCGATACTGGGATGCCTGTGATCAAGAAGTTTGTAACTTTGAAACGCGTAAGGCAGAGAGAAAAATCCAAGGTCAGAAATGCTTGTTTGCTTTTAATGAAACCGGCTTCGAGTGCAGCACCAAATCGAGGGTTCTTTGCTTGCAATTAATATTTACGGCCAATCCAGCCATGGCGCTGCACCACCCCACAAGATGATTACAAGGGGGCCAGAGAGAGACACAGAACTGTTCGAAGTCTCTTAGTTGGAAACCGGAAGGCTTAATTACGGAGCATTTCTCATCACGGAGGCCCACTGGAGGGCTGAAACAATACAGTGAATTGGTATGAGAATGCAGTACCCACTAAAGGAATAATTTATAAAGGACACGCTAAAATCTACTGAAAGAAAAAAGCACCATGCAATACAAATCCCAGCATGCAGTACCTTACTGAACTCACCTGTTTCCAATAAAGGACGTTATAAATGACATGCTGGTAGGAGTGCCCTTTTTTACAACTGCATCGATACTGGGATGCCTGTGATCAAGAAGTTTGTAACTTTGAAACGCGTAAGGCAGAGAGAAAAATCCAAGGTCAGAAATGCTTGTTTGCTTTTAATGAAACCGGCTTCGAGTGCAGCACCAAATCGAGGGTTCTTTGCTTGCAATTAATATTTACGGCCAATCCAGCCCTGGCGTTGCACCACCCCACAAGATGATTACAAGGGGGCCAGAGAGAGACACAGAACTGTTCGAAGTCTCTTAGTTGGAAACCGGAAGCCTTAATTACGGAGCATTTCTCATCACGGAGGCCCACTGGAGGGCTGAAACAATACAGTGAATTGGTATGAGAATGCAGTACCCACTAAAGGAATAATTTATAAAGGACACGCTAAAATCTACTGAAAGAAAAAAGCACCATTGCAATACAAATCCCAGCATGCAGTACCTTACTGAACTCACCTGTTTCCAATAAAGGACGTTATAAATGACATGCTGGTAGGAGTGCCCTTTTTTACAACTGCATCGATACTGGGATGCCTGTGATCAAGAAGTTTGTAACTTTGAAACGCGTAAGGCAGAGAGAAAAATCCAAGGTCAGAAATGCTTGTTTGCTTTTAATGAAACCGGCTTCGAGTGCAGCACCAAATCGAGGGTTCTTTGCTTGCAATATATATATATATATACATATATATGTATATATATATATATATATATATATATATATATATATATATATATATATATATATAAGAAAAGGTATATATTGAAGAAAAGGTTGCCCCTAGGTGGACCGGCACTCGCAAAAGGCATCCGCTCACCATTGCAGGCAGTATCCATGCGATTCACAGCCCCTCTCATTTCGCTACTCGACGCGTTTCGGGCTTAGCTGCCCTTCCTCATGAGCAGTTCAAATTCCATTACCAGACAGCAAAACACTTCCAGTGAAGTCCCCTCTTTTATTTCTATTGCATGGCATATCATCGCACTCAGCATTATGGGACTGGTAGTGAACATCGTTTGAGTGCCGGTCCACCTAGAGGCAACCTTTTCTTCAATATATATATATATATATATATATACATACATACATAGACATATATGTTTTTCAAGGATTGACTTTTCCCTGATCCTCCTCCTCCAGCGAGAATTCACGGCACCCCACCAGAGGTAAATGAATCAGCAATTTTTTATTTAGCACATCCAAGTGCATAAACAGGTTAATAGGACGGTGTGCGCAATTCGGCTTCACAGCCTTCTACTGGACCATAGAGTCCCACCGTCTAGAGTATCTTCTTAAAGTGCATATCTGCTCGATCCTTTTTTAGTTTTTACTGCTCTCAAGCAGCTAGTCTGTGAATCCCCATTTAGAAATGATGGCAATATATGTCACCATTTTACAACTTATGTTTTTTTTGTTTTTTTGGAAACAGTACAAAGATATGAAGAAAGTGCACAATGTTACCCAGATCATGTACATTTGAATGTTCGCATTTTTTATGATAGTTTTACACTTTTTACAATTTCTAAACATTTTTTATGTGTGCTGTCTTTCATAACTGTAAAGTACATTAGATGTTGCACTGAATACCCTCGAAGGACATAGAGTGCAAGTGTAGGTATAACATTTAACAATTCAAATTTATAGCCAAAATTGCGTGTTCAGTAAAAGGAACATGAAATCGATAAGGAAGTCCCAAAATGTATATAGCAAAATTGACCACAAGGAATAAAAGATCACTGTTTGACAATAAACAAGAGAATGTAGTACATGGAGAGGTAATGTTAAAGTGACTGGTGCAAGTATGTATAATGGGTTGTAAATTAATTCAAAGTGAAGTACACATACAATTTAAACCCATTCTGTGTTTATCAGAATCTCTAGAAAAAGAGAATATTATACAAAGGCTGATGCATTTGTTCATCTTGTATGGATCAATTCCATTATAACAGAGTGTCCTTAGGGAGCCAATGCTTAGAAAATGCAACTAACTGATGCCAGATCATGAGATCCTGAGAGTGCCAATGACTAGGAGTAAAGTGACAGTGCAAGAAGGAGTAATTACACTAAAGTACTGAGATAACAGCATGTTGCAAAAGCACCTCAGTATTTCATGAGCCATTCAGTTAATCCCTGTTACTCTCCACCTCTGAATGAGTAGTGCATTCACCAATACAAACATCAATACCAATGTTGTTTTAAACATGTAAGTCTGTTCGGGTCAATTCTGGGACTAGTTATCTTCATATAGGCATGAAAGAAAACAATGCGTGGAAAAAGTATTTACGTATACATGTGTACAGATGCAGACCAATAACAATGTTCAAACTGTAAAATGACAAAAGAGTATATCTCATAATTGCGCATTTTTAAAATTAGGTAAATCTGGAGCAGAATGGCCAGGAAAATTGGTAGATCCATGGTTTGTGATAAATACAGATTGATGGTTTATATCTGATCACTGTAAATGTATATGTAATTCTACTTCCAGATTAAGTCCTCATGGACTCTCAGTACCTATGGCTAGAATGAGTCGTCATTCTGCTTTTCTTAAATTCAGTGTCCTACCTCTGCCTCGTTCTTTCAGCTTGATGATTTTAATGCCAAAGTATTTCAGTTGTTGGTTATCACTGGAGTGGGAGTCATAGAAATGTTTTGCAATGGGATAAGTAAAATCCATATTTTGTATGGCCAGCACATGTTGCAGAATCCTCAATTTCAATTTATTTATTGTACTTCTAAAGTAAAGTTTCTGGTAGGGACACTGTAGTATATAAACCACAAATTTGGACTCACATGTGATATAATCCGTGATCTGCTTGATTTTGCCATTTAGAATTTGAAATGTGTTGGTGTTTTGAACATTAGCACATGCCTTATACTTTTGGCATCTCCAGAAACCAGGAGTATTGAGCCAGGTGGAGATGGTGGATTGTTTTGTCGTCAAATGACTGTGTGTCAAAATATCACCAAGAGATTATGTTTTTCTGTATGTGCTACTGGGATGCAGGGAAAGAGTTGTTTTTTTAGGTTTCATCCAATAAAAGTATTTTCCAGTTCCTTTGTATGATTTCTCTTAGATCTTTGTGTTCATTATTGAAATCAATGATATCTCGAGTTATGGTGTCCTTGTTATCCAGTGTCCCTGGAGTATTCTGATGTTCGGTTAGAAGATCTTTTCGCATTCTGGATTCCACTATCCAGGAAACAAACACTCATTTCATCTAGTTGGGCCTCCATGTCCATGGTTTATGAGCAGTTCCTTTCGGCCCTGAGCATTTCTCCGTAGACTATGCTCCATTGTAAGTTCTGTGGATGCCCGCTGTTAGCATGGCGAATGCTGTTGCAGAAGGTCGGTGTCCGATGCATTTTAGTACATATTTTTAGATTTTGTTATAAATAGTTCTACATCCAGGAACACGACATTGGACTCACTGATGGTAAACGTGAAGGAAAGACTTCCCTCCCAGATCACAAAAAGATCATCTATGAGTCTGTTCCACATTTTGATATTGCGACTGACTGGTGTTTTCAAAATTTCAGTCTTCCAAACTGTCATCCCGAGATTTGCATAGGTGGGCGCAAAAGATGTACCCATTGCTGTCCCCTGCTTTTGATTAAAAAAGTCACCTCTGAAAAGAAATACATTGTGATTGAGGCAGTACGTTAACATGTCCACCAGCATCTCCAAATGTTTGAGGTAACTCACCATTCTAGTGCTTAAGAAGTGTTTAACAGCAGCAATACTAACAGAATGGTCGATTGAAGTGTACAGGGAAGTGACGTCAACTGTTGCCATGCTAAGGCCCTCTTTCCATTCACATCCCTGAATCTTAATAAGAAAATCCATAGTATCTCTTAGCTAAGAGGGCAACAACGTCAAATACGTCATTAAAAAGATGTCGATGAAACGTGATGTGTCTTCCAGGAGCGAACCCTTGGAGCTCACGATTGGTTTTCCTGGTGGATTTTGGATGGGTTTATGGACTTTCTGTAGAGAGTAAATTATGAGGAAAATGGGGAAATCAATTTTGAGGTACATATATTCTTCATAATCAATTAGGCCCTGATCTTTCCAGCCTGTTAGCATCAGATGATATCCCTTGGTCCAGGTTTCCATGGGATTAGCTTTTAGCTTCTCATAATGTTCCTCATTTCCCAGCTGTCTGTTGGTCCCATTGATGTATTGCTCAAGATTTTGTACCACTATATTTCCACCTTTGTCAGAGGCTTTAATAATGATCTGTGGGTCGTCTCGTAGTTCTTTTAACTCTTGTTGCTCACCAGGAGATAGATTCCAATCTTTCTTTTTATTTCGTTTGCAGCTGGGGTTGTTAAAAAGCATCCGATTCACATCTTCCACCATGATTTCGTGGAAGAGGTCAGCTTTATTGCCAGATTGGAGTTGTGAGCAAAAGGTGGATTGCACTTTTGGTCCACTATTTCCTCCTTTCCAGGTGGCAATCCCCAGTTGAGTGCAAAATTGTTTATCCAATTCCTGTGATTGATATGATGGACTCCCTCCAGAGCCTTGCTCTGTCTCCAATTCCATTAAAGTTCGTACTGTCGGTAAGTCTTTAGGACATAAAGGTGATGTTTCAATAGTAGTTCCCACAGATGATATTTGGTTGGGAGGTTTGTTGTCGAAGTGTTTTCTTTTTTCAGCTCTTGATAAAATTTATATAAATCGATGCGGAAATTGAAAATGTCAATATCATGGTTCGGACAGAAGGTGAGACCCTTTTTCAGCAGTGTGGTCTGATCCGGACTTAAAGTCTTATCTGAAATGTTAAGGACTAAGTCCTTTTTAATTAAGGTCTTTTTTAGTTTTACTTTTTCTTTCCTCTTTCAATTTTTGATTTGACTTCATTTTCTGCTTCTTCTGATTGTGGTTGAGTTTGTCCTCTCCCTCGTATTGATGCTCTTCCTATTCTTCTTTGCCGCATTATCATTTGAACTAGTCGCATCTCCCCTCAAAAATCCAGGTTGGAGCTACTATGTTCATCCTCTGCCGAGCTGATGTCGGAGTTATCCACAGTGCCTGCGTTCTCATATCCAGCACATTTGTCCATAAATGCTTTGTTTCGGTATAGATCATACTTTCGAGCGAAGGTAGAAAATCGCCCATTTGCTTAGTCCAATCAGTCTCTATTGAATTTATTAGCCTTTCTTTTTTCCACATCCGTTTCATGTTTAGCAATTTTCTTGTCTATTGATGATATCAAATCCTTCTTCTCATCATTAGAGGGATATTTATCCATTTCCTTCTCTAATTCTTTGATTTTTGCTGTTATTACCTCTAGTTTCCTTTCTGCATGGATAATCAGTGTTATCAATAATTTGAGTGAACAATCGTTGGTATCGGATTGTCATTGCTTGATTAAATTGGTATCCATATCATTCAGAGTAGGCATGACAAGGATTCTCAGTCCTCTGGGTACCCTCTGATAGTCAATGTATTTCTCTAAGGTGGCTTTCTCTTACCATTTGTTAACTTCAAATATTCGATTCTGCTGTAGTTCTGTAATCACTGTTGTGATTGTTCTCTTGGTTCCAATTCCCTGGTTTATAGTGATATGTGTGCTAACTGATGGTACTACATTATCATTTAATAGCTCAGTCACACACAATGTTATTTCCTGTTCCTCTCTGCCATGTCGAGGGAAGAAGGATGAGGATGTAAATAGTGAATTTCAAATTAATGCAGCTGTGGTGTGCTCTGTTCAATTAGTCTGACCGGTGAAAATACACCCTGGTCTGTAGTTCTCAAAACACTGTTGGCAGTGTCAGAGAGTCAAAGAAATGACCATGACCACTGTTTGTGAGGTTTTTCGAATGTTCGTTTAGTAATGCCCGAGGGGAATGCAAATATTAATAACACAGGCAGTTTTAATTACTTATCGCCTTGTGATTTTCCTGCCCAGGTTTGATATCAATGTTCGCTAGACTCAGAATAAAGTGGACAAATATTTATGTGCTACCGCTAGGGAGGATGGAAACCAGAAAGATTCACTTTGATTTCACGTCTATTCTTTTCCACAGCTCGGTACAACCAAGGCGGCTTTCCTATCTGGGTAGGTCATTCGCAAGCCGCTGCCCTTGTGCCACCCCACAGCAATCGGGCTGTCGCTCACAGACCTCCCCCGTCTTCGTACTCACCGCCAAGATCGTTATCAGCCGTCTTGCGCCAATTCCAGCTTCAGCAAACTCACAGTCGATTTGCCGCAACAAGTAGAGGCGTCGGCAAGTTTACGTCTCCAAAATTTCAATGGCTGTGAGTAACCAGCCACTTCGCCTCACTCCTCAGGTGCTCATGGTGAGCAGCACGGCCATTGCATCCATAAATCACGGATCGACTCCTCACTGATCCTCATCCTCCAGCGAGAATTCACGGCACCACAACAGAGGTAAATTAATCAGAGATTATTTATTTAGCACACCCAAGTGCAAAAACAGGTTAATAGGGCGGTCTACGTGTTTCAGCTTCACAGCCTTCTACTGGACCACAGAGTCCCACCGTCTAGAGCATCTTCTTAAAGTGCACATGTGCTCGATCCTTTTTTACTTTTTACTGCTCTCAAACAGCTAGTTTGTGCATCCCCATTTAGAAATGATGGCAATATATGTCACCATTTTACAACTTATGTTTTTTTTGTTTTTTTGGAAACAGTACAAAGATATGAAGAAAGTGCACAATGTTACCTAGATCATGTACATTTGAATGTTCTCATTTTTGATGATAGTTTTACACTTTTTACAATTTTTAAACATTTTTTATGTGTGCTGTCTCTCATAACTGTAAAGTACATTAGATGTTGCACTGAATACCCTCGAAGGACATAGAGTGCAAGTGTAGGTATAACATTTAACAATTCAAATTCATAGCCAAAATTGCGTGTTCAGTAAAAGGAACATGAAATCGATAAGGAAGTCCCAAAATGTATATAGTAAAATTGACCACAAGGAATAAAAGATCACTGTTTGACAATAAACAAGAGAATGTAGTACATGGAGAGGTAATGTTAAAGTGACTGGTGCAAGTATGTATAATGGGTTGAAAATTAATTCAAAGTGAAGTACACATACAATTTAAACCCCTTCTGTGTTTATCATCCAGTCAGAATCTCTAGAAAAAGAGAATATTATACAAAGGCTGATGCATTTGTTCATCTTGTATGGATCAATTCCATTATAACAGAGTGTCCTTAGGGAGCCCATGCTTGGAAAATACAACTAACTGATGCCAGATCATGAGATCCTGAGAGTGCCAATGACTAGGAGTAAAGTGACAGTGCAAGAAGAAGTAATTACACTAAAGTACTGAGATAACAGCATGTTGCAAAAGCACCTCAGTATTTCATGAGCCATTCAGTTAATCCCTGTTACTCTACACCTCTGAATGAGTAGTGCATTCACCAATACAAGCATCAATACCATTGTTGTTTTAAACATTTAATTCTGTTAGGGTCAATTCTGGGACTAGTTATCTTCATATAGGCATGGAAGAAAACAATGTGTGGAAAAAGTATTTACGTATACATGTGTACAGATGCAGGCCAATAACAATGTTCAAACTGTAAAATGACAAAAGAGCATATCTCATAATTGCGCATTTTTAAAATTAGGTAAATCTGGAGCAGAATGGCCAGGAAAATTGGTAGATCCATGGTTTGTGATAAATACAGATTGATGGTTTATATCTGATCACTGTAAATGTATATGTAATTCTACTTCCAGATTAAGTGCTCAGGGACTCTCAGTACCTATGGCTAGAATGAGTCGTCATTCTGCTTTTCTTAAATTCAGTGTCCTACCTCTGCCTCGTTCTTTCAGCTTGATGATTTTAATGCCAAAGTATTTCAGTTGTTGGTTATCACTGGAGTGGGAGTCATAGAAATGTTTTGCCATGGGATAAGTAAAATCCATATTTTTTATGGCCAGCACATGTTGCAGAATCCTCAATTTCAATTTATTTATTGTACTTCTAACGTAAAGTTTCTGGTAGGGACACTGTAGTATATAAACCACAAATTTGGACTCACAGGTGATATAATCCGTGATCTGCTTGTTTTTGCCATTTAGAAGTTGAAATGTGTTGGTGTTTTGAACATTAGCACATGCCTTACACTTTTGGCATCTCCAGAAACCAGGAGTATTGAGCCAGGTGGAGATGGTGGATTGTTTTGTCGTCAAATGACTGTGTGTCAAAATATCACCAAGAGATTATGTTTTTCTGTATGTGATACTGGGATGCAGGGAAAGAGTTGTTTTTTTAGGTTTCATCCAATAAAAGTATTTTCCAGTTCCTTTGTATGATTTCTCTTAGATCTTTGTGTTCATTATTGAAATCAATGATATGTCGAGTTTTGGTGTCCTTGTTATCCAGTGTCCCTGGAGTTTTCTGATGTTCGGTTAGAAGATCTTTTCGCATTCTGGATTCCACTATCCAGGAAACGAACACTCATTTCATCTAGTTGGGCCTCCATGTCCATGGTTTCTGAGCAGTTCCTTTCGGCCCTGAGCATTTCTCCGCAGACTATGCTCCATTGTAAGTTCTGTGGATGCCCGCTGTTAGCATGGAGAATGCTGTTGCAGAAGGTCGGTGTCCGGTGCATTTTAGTACATATTTTTAGATTTTTTTATAAATAGTTCTACATCCAGGAACACGACATTGGACTCACTGATGGTAAACGTGAAGGAAAGACTTCCCTCCCAGATCACAAAAAGATCATCTATGAGTCTGTTCCACATTATGATATTGCGACTGGCTGGTGTTTTCAAAATTTCAGTCTCCCAAACTGTCATCCCGAGATTTGCATAGGTGGGCGCATAGATGTCCCCATTGCTGTCCCCTGCTTTTGATTAACCCCTTCGGTGCTCATGACGGAACGGTTCCGTCATGAGCCACGGTTGAGCTGTGCTCATGACGGAACCGTTCCGTCATGACCACGCCCGCGCAAGATTCCGTCAGCACAGCGGCGGAATCTGCGCAGCATGGAAGGGGTTAAAAAAGTCACCTCTGAAAAGAAATACATTGTGATTGAGGCAGTACGTTAACATGTCCACCAGCATCTCCAAATGTTTGTGGTAACTCATCATTCTTGTGCTTAAGAAGTGTTTAACAGCAGCAATACCAACAGAATGGACGATTGAAGTGTACAGGGAAGTGACGTCAATTGTTGCCATGATAAGGCCCTCTTTCCATTAATATCCCTGAATCTTAATTAGAAAATCCATAGTATTTCTTAGCTAAGAGGGCAACAACGTCAAATACGTCATTAAAAAGATGTAGATGAAACGTGATGTGTTTTCCAGGAGCGAACCCTTGGAGCTCACAATTGGTTTTCCTGGTGGATTTTAGATGGGTTTATGGACATTCTGTAGAGAGTAAATTATGAGGACAATGGGGAAATCAATTTTGAGGTACATATATTCTTCATAATCAATTAGGCCCTGATCTTTCCAGCCTGTTAGCATCAGATGATATCCCTTGGTCCAGGTTTCCATGGGATTAGCTTTTAGCTTCTCATAATGTTCCTCATTTCCCAGCTGTCTATTGGTCCCATTGGTGTATTGCTCAAGATTTTGTACCACTATATTTCCACCTTTGTCAGAGGCTTTGATAATGATCTGTGGGTCGTCTCGTAGTTCTTTTAACTCTTGTTGCTCACCAGGAGATAGATTCCAATCTTTCTTTTTATTTTGTTTGCAGCTGGGGTTGTTAAAAAGCATCCGATTCACATCTTCCACCATGATTTCGTGGAAGAGGTCAGCTTTATTGCCAGATTGGAGTTGTGAGCAAAAGGTGAATTGCCCTTTTAGTCCACTATTTCCTCCTTTCCAGGTGGCAATCCCCAGTTGAGTGCAAAGTTGTTTATCCAATTCCTGTGATTGATATGATGGACTCCCTCCAGAGCCTTGCTCTGGCTCCAATTCCATTAAAGTTTGTACTGTTGGTAAGTCTTTAGGACATAAAGGTGATGTTTCAATAGTAGTTCCCACAGATGATATTTGGTTTGGAGGTTTGTTGTCGAAGTGTTTTCTTTTTTCAGCTTTTGACAAAATTTATATAAATTGAAGCGGAAATTGAAAATGTCAATATCATGGTTTGGACAGAAGGTGAGACCCTTGTTCAGCAGTGTGGTCTGATCCGGACTTAAAGTCTTATCTGAAATGTTAATGACTAAGTCCTTTTTAATCAAGGTCTTCTTTAGTTTTACTTTTTCTTTCCTCATCCAATTTTTGATTTGACTACATTTTCTGCTTCTTCTGATTGTGGTTGAGTTTGTCCTCTCCCTCGTATTGATGCTCTTCCTATTCTTCTTTGCCACAGTATCATTTGAACTAGTCGCATCTCCCCACAAAAATCCAGGTTGGAGATACTAGGTTCATCATCTGCCGCGCTGATGTCGGAGTTATCCACAGTGCCTGCGTTCTCATATCCAGCACATTTGTCCATAAATGCTTTGTTTCGGTATAGATCATACTTTCGAGCGAAGGTAGAAATTCGCCCATTTGCCTAGTCCAATCAGTCTCTATTGAATTTATTAGCCTTTCTTTTTTCCACATCCGTTTCATGTTTAGCAATTTTCTTTTCCATTGATGATATCAAATCCTTCTTCTCATCATTAGAGGGATATTTATCCATTTCCTTCTCTAATTCTTTGATTTTTGCTGTTATTACCTCTAGTTTCCTTTCTGCATGGATAATCAGTGTTATCAATAATTTGAGTGAACAATCGTTGGTATCGGATTGTCATTGCTTGATTAAATTGGTATCCATATCATTCAGAGTAGGCATGATAAGGATTCTTAGTCCTCTGGGTACCCTCTGATAGTCAATGTATTTCTCTAAGGTGGCTTTCTCTTACCATTTGTTAACTTCAAATATTCGATTCTGCTGTAGTTCTGTAATCACTGTTGTGATTGTTCTCTTGGTTCCAATTCCCTGGTTTATAGTGATATGTGTGCTAACTGATGGTACTACATTATCATTTAATAGCTCAGTCACACACAATGTTATTTCCTGTTCCTCTCTGCCATGTCGAGGGAAGAAGGATGAGGATGTAAATAGTGAATTTAAAAGTTAATGCAGCTGTGGTGTGCTCTGTTCAATTAGTGTGACCGGTGAAAATACACCCTGCTCTGTAGTTCTCAAAACACTGTTGGCAGTGTCAGAGAGTCAAAGAAATGACCATGACCACAGTTTGTGAGGTTTTTCGAATGTTCGTTTAGTAATGCCCGAGGGGAATGCAATTATTAATAATACAGGCAGTTTTAATTATTTATCGCCTTGTGATTTTCCTGCTCAGGTTTGATATCAATGTTCGCTAGACTCAGAATAAAGTGGACACATATTTCTGTGCTACCGCTGGGGAGGATGGAAACCAGAAAGATTCACGTTGATTTCACGTCTATTCTTTTCCCCAGCTCGGGAATAGGAAGCAAACAATGAAAATAATAGTGTATTTGTAAGTTCGACACATTTGAAACCATTCTCCACCCAATTCTAAGTACCTAGTTTGAGGCAAAATTTACATAAGGCCATTTTCGTGTTAAAACGAGTGGTCAGTCCTAGAAAACGCCCTGAACCTGTTTTCAATGGAAGCTAACACTGATATTTCTAGCCCATTTCAGGTGACTATAAGAGCAAAATGCGTAAGTGCCCTGCAGGTGCGAAATACAGGAAAACGGATACCATAAATTATCCTGTCCCCGTGGCCGAATAATCTCCTTCCAATAAGTTAGAAATTAGTTTTTTCATACTTAAGCTTGAATTCCCGATTACATCAAAGTGTAATTCCTTCAGGTTCCTAGTGAAATTATGCACCTAAAGACGAAAAGATGTTTGTTTTGTTTTAGCTTCATGTGCTTGACTGCATGAGATTCCTTTTAAGAGACTGCCTTTGTTAGCCTGAAATGTATTAGCTTTGAGGAAAGCAGCTGGGGATGAGGAGTGCTTTATTACAGATGTATCTCCAGCTGCTCAGCGTGGGGCCAATAAAAAGCTTTCTTCGTGCATTGTATTTTAGTTGCATTTATTTAGCGCTTCGGCATTTGCTAACGGTTAGAACATTACTCGTGGGAGTGATATGGATGAAAGAGTGTGTGTGTCTGTTGTGCACTTATGCGAGTAGTGCTCTATTCTCGTTTGTCAGTTTTTTGCTACAGCGCATTATTATGTAGTAAAGAGAGAGGAAGGAGGCTTATCATATAAGCTACTTTTGGAAAAAAAAGTGAATATAATCAGAGTAGCCTCTGCTTGAAGAGTTTTGGTGCTGTGCATGCAGTCGCGGCTGGCAGGGCTCGTGGGTGGCAGGGCGGGCACGTGTGTGGATCACACGGGGGGGAGAATACATTTTAAACAAAACTTACCTTGAGGCCGGGCCCGCGTCTCTGGTCCTGCTCCTGCTCTCTTGCTTCCGACTCCAGGAACAGGAAGCAGGCAGCCAGGCTCCCTCCCCTAAGCCAATCACAACGCTGCAATGCAGCTTTGTCATTGGTCTGAGTGCCGTGACATGGTACTCAGCCAGGGGCTGTAGGGTTGGGCACGTTCTCCATGCAGGCTGTAATGCAGCCTGCATGAAGAACGGGGAAAGTGTGCATGATGGTTTGGGCGGCCCGAGAGGGCTGACCAAACAGTCATTGCGCACTTAGGCGTGGGCAAACTACTCCTCCCCTGCGGCAAGAGAAGAGCATCCCGCCCACCTGCCTTCCTGCAAAGCAACAGGACACAAAGCATAACATGTTAATAACTCTAATTAATTATTATTTTATGTTTCTACTTTGCACTGCTTAAAATCAGTGGGGCGACGCTCCTCCGCCATAGCGTAGGAGCCATCACGGTGTGCATGCATGGAAGAACGTTGCTGATATGATGTGAACGCAGTCATGCAGCTACAGTGCTGCATGGAGTGGATAAAGATAGTGACGCTGTCTGTGCAAGTGGTTGTGCCTATTATATTGTTAGGGAAATGTATTTCAGTTTCAGGTAGCTGAAATCCACCCAACTCTTTTTTTTTTACAGAGTTTTATATAGCGCGAACTTGACCCGAATCGGGTATCAGAGCGCTTTACATAACACCAGTTTCATTACATGAGGACACATTCATTTTTGTTAGGAACAGGGAGATTAAGTGATTTGCCCAGAATCACAGGATGGTCAGCATCATAGCCGAGACTCGCACCCAGTTCCCCAGATTCGAGGTTGACCGCCCTAGCCATTCGGCCAACTCCTCTCCCCAACTCTCCTTGTAAAGGCAATTACTCGGATACAATCTTGAGTTCATTTGTGCTGAATAATGCCTTCCAACATTCGCCGACCATCGCCGACTTCATCAGCCACACACTGACCTCCACCGACTACATCCTCCTGGGACACCTGAACTTCAATCTGGAGAACAACAACGACAGCAACTCCTCCACCCTGATAGACAACCTCACCAACCTCGGACTGGAACTGCTCGTCACGTCGCCGACCCACATCGCTGTACACACGCTCAACGCCATCTTCTCCTCAAGCCCACACGTCTCCTTCAGCCACGTCTCCGAACCCACCTGGACCGACCACCATTGCATCCACTTCACATTCCGAAAACCAGCCGCACTTCACCGCACCCTACAGATCCCCCGTCGCTGCTGGGGCAAAATCACCGAAGTAGAACTACAGACAAACCTCGCACTAAACCCACCAACCATCCCCTCCAACCCCGATGATGGCGCATGCACCCTCAGACGATGGATGGACGACTGCGCCAACACCTTAGCCACGCTGAAAAAACAAACCCTCAAAGACACCAGCAAGAGAGCCAACTGGTTCACCCCGGAACTCCTAGCTTCAAAGCGCACCTGCTGGAAGTTGGAGAACATATGGCACAGCAAGAAGTCACTTGGCAGCCACACAGCATACAAAGACGCCATCCACACCCACCACCACCTCATCAGGACCGCCAAGAGGACTTCCTTCAAAGACCGCCTCAACAACAACGCACACAACAGCAAGGAGCTCTTCAACGTCGTGAAGCAACTCTCCAACCCTAGCTCCAACGCCAATGACATTCCGCCGTCGCAAACCCTGTGCGACTCCCTCGCCACCTTTTTCCACCGCAAGATCGACAACATCCACGATAGCTTCAACCCCCGGACGACCCCTACAGGCCCCAACACGCAGGAACCACCACACCCCACCGACTACGACCCCCTGACAACCTGGGCCAACGTGAGCATCGAAGACACAATCAAGACCATGGGCACAATCCACTCCGGCTCACCCTTTTCCACACCACATGTTCAACAAAGCCAGCAGCTCTATCGCACCCCACCTACGCAACATCATCAACCTCTCCTTCGAGACCGCGACCTTCTCTGAGAGCTGGAAACACGCTGAGATCAACACCCTACTGAAGAAACCCAAGGCGGACCCGAGCGAACTGAAAAACCTCCGGCCCATCTCCCTGCTTCTGTTCCCAGCCAAGGTCATCGAGAAGATAGTCAACATCCAGCTCACCCGCTACCTCGAAGATAATAACATCCTGGACCCCTCCCAGCAACCACAGCACCGAGACCGCCCTCATCGCCGCCACAGACGACATCAGGATCCTATTGGACAAGGGTGAGACGGCGGCCCTCATCCTACTGGACCTCTCCGCAGCCTTTGACACCGTCTGCCACTGCACACTACGCACACGACTCCACGACGCAGGGATCCGAGACAAGGCCCTGGACTGGACCTCCTCCTTCCCCTCCGGCAGAACTCAGAGAGTCCGCCTCCCCCCGTTCCGATCCGAAGCCTCTGAGATCATCTGCGGCGTCCCGCAGGGATCCTCCCTCAGTCCGAAACTATTCAACATCTACATGGCGCCTCTCACACGCATCGCCCAACAGCACGACCTCAACATAATCTCCTACACCGACGACAAACAACTGATCCTCTCCCGCACCAGGGACCCCCTCACCGCCAAGTCCAACCTCCACCAGGGAATGAAGGCCGTCGCCGAATGGATGGAACATAGCTGCCTCAAACTGAACACAAACAAGACGGAGATCCTCATCCTCGGACCCAACCCCTCAGCATGGGATGAATCCTGGTGGCCCGTATCGCTGGGGATACCCCCCACACCAACCAACCACGCACGCAACCTGGGAGTCATCCTCGACTCAAAACTCACCATGACCAAACAAGTTAACGCTGTCTCCTCCACCTGCTTCAACACCCTCCGTATGCTCTGTAAGATCTAAAAATGGATCCCGACAGACACAATGAAAATAGTCACCCAGGCCCTAGTCAACAGCAGACTCGACTACGGAAACGCCCTCTACACCGGAGCCCCGACCAAGCTCATCAACAGACTGCAAAGAATCCAGAATGCCTCCGCACGCCTGATCCTCGACGTCCCGTGCCGCAACCACATCACCCCCACCTGAGGAACCTGCACTGGCTCCCTATCCACAAAAGAATCTCCTTCAAGGTCCTGATCCACGCACACAAGGCATTCCACAAGACCGGCCCAGCCTATCTCAACAGCCGACTCTCCTTCTACGTACCCAACAGAAAACTCCGCTCCGCAGACTTCTCCCTGGCTACCGTCCCACGCATCCGAAAGACCACTGCCGGGGGCAAATCCTTCTCCTACCGTGCCGCCAAGACCTGGAACACCCTCCCCCTCATCCTATGACAAACCAAAGACCTTCTAACCTTCAGGAGATAACTCAAGACCTGGCTGTTCGAACAGTAGCAACAGCACCCCCTCCTCCCCTCCCTTCAGCACCTTGAAACCCTTGCGGGTATGTAGTGAGCTTTACAAATTAACTGATTGATTGATTGAATTCAACAAAGGAAAGCTATTGGTCATCAGAGAGTGTGAACACTGCATTCTGGCTGTGTATGCATTGGGTATGTTCGGCATGGCCGAGCACCATCAATAAACAACATTTCTCAATGGGTCATAGCATTGGTAGCTGCTGAATTCTGAAAGTGGTGGGCACACATACCTTCTCTGATTATGACTGAGCAAACAGGTGAAGAGAGCAAGCCTACACTCCTTCATGAATACTTGGTAGGGTTCCTCTGTGGTCTGCCTACCCTATTTAGTCAGCAGAAGGCTTACACTGATTACCCAATGGTGTAGAGGACCACCAAAGGAAGAGCGTTACACGGCCCATCCTACCTAGGATGGACGGTGTGATGTCCTCTCTTTTCTGTCCCTCACGGAGAGTAGAAAAAATGAAACCCAGATTTGGGGAAAAAGCTCCCCGCTTAAGGGGTCATTAGTTTTATGTCATTCAATAACAAACTTCCTCTTTGGGAGTTTTTTGGAAGACCAAAATCTTTGTGAAAGTTTGATTGATAGCCATCAAAACAGACAATGGATGCTCACCAAACATGTACCTTAAAAGAAACTGCCATGATGTTATGTGGCAGCCTGTATAATACTTTATGTTTTACAATTTATTTTCATATTCCTGTTGCAAGCTGGGACCTTGTAGCACTATAAGTACATGTCACTATTCCCCACTGTGCCAACCAGTATTTCATTCTTTAATTCTCTACTTACACACAAACACATCTGCAGTGATTACCTTCACAAATTGAGCTTCATAATGTAAAAGAGTGCATTTATTTTTCATTTAAAGTGTGCATGTTATATACAGTTGACTGAAGTTGACACTAACAAATACATACAGAATATGTTTTTCTTTTTCGCCACATCCCTGAACCTGTTCCAACATTCACTGACCTCACCCATATTACACATCAGAGTTCCAATACTTTTTTTCCACTTCAACCACTGCTTGTTACCCGCTGATATTTTTTCTGATCTTGAGTCATTGCTAAAAAAAACTTCTAATTCGATTCTGGCCAATTGTCCTTTTTAGCAGCCTGAGAAGAAAAGGTGTTAACAACAATTTAGATCTTTAAGTACAGTGTGATCATGAGGACCACAAAATAAAAGTCTGAATCAGTAAATTGAAGTTAAAAGGTTTATTACAAACTCAAAGCCAAACTGATATGTATCAATCTCAAACACATTGTATAAAAGTACAAAATAACCAAAGCATATTACAATATTGGTCCTCATCAGCAAAGAACATATAAGGATCTTAGTAGCAGTGAAGCAGAAAATAAGGAAAAGGATTTTATGACTACACAAATGGTTTTGATCTTTCTCCCCATACATGGAAAAGATTGCACCATCCACTAAATCCTACTCTAACCTAAGGATAGGGGAAATGCTAATGAATCAAGAAAGAAAGATAGGTGTCAGCATCAAACCTCTGTAGAAGTTCTAAGCAAAGAGTCATGTATAGCATGGAGTCACACAATCAGAAATGCCAAGAGAGGTCTGTACCTCTTCAAGTCTAAAAGGGAATCTAACTAGCCCAAGGTCGGTTCGCTAATTAAAATTCAATTAGAACATTTGAGAAATATGACCTCATACACTTCACAGTACTTTTCCAGTTCCCAAGAAAGAACTTGGCACCTTGAACACTACTCCCATATTCCAGTCTCCGCTTCCAAAGCATTCTTAGATTCCTCCCTTCAGTTGATAGTATCAACTGGTAACACTTCCTTTGTTCTTCATTAAAATTATTCAACCTTGCCAGTTCTTCTTTGCCTCACTATTGTCACAATGTGCTTTTTACTAATTTATGACTGCCTTTGGTCTGCACCTGCAAAGTAGAAAAACATTCAGAAAAATAACTTTCACATTAGACTTAAATGTCTTGACTGTAAGCTTAAGGCCCACAATCATTCTAACTTCACAATTTCCTTTAAATACATTTTAATTCTACAACCTACATATAAATGATACTGTACTCATAAATGGCGCAATAAACTATTTCATGTATTGTTAAACAGAAAGGACAACTGGTCACAGTTCATGAAGAAAGCTTTAAACACACATAGGATTTAATCTCACTAATCCTTGGCAAATGCACTGCACACCACCTTACAATCTAAACCTAAAGAAAATTAATATCAGCAATTCAGATTTCTCTGAAAAGGAAAGAAAGTTAATACGGAGACACATTTATATCAAAAAACACAAAAGGTGCACTTTCTATACCTTTAGTGCACCTTATCTCTTTAGTATTATTGCATCACATGAGAACATAAGGCCAAATGTAAATATATATGTAGCATAGCCAAATGTAAAAGGATGGAGCCAAAATTATTCTACTCCATTTGTAAATAGCAGAAGAGAGGAACTCCTATTTATGGCAAACTCTGGTTTAATGAAAAATTGGGTAAATGGGTTTGGGTTAAGGAAAAGTGTGTATACAATGATCATTTAATTTATTTCCATGTAATATTGTAAACGTTTTGGCAGAGGGCTTCAAAAAATCTTATAATTTGGAACTAGAAATGGATAAAAGTAACAGATGGATGCAGGAGATAGTGTTTGAGAAGGAAGGGTCCTAATTGAGCACCTGTTGAAAGAAGCGTAAAGTGAAAGTGCGAAATAATTGACTTCTATTTTTGTTATTAAAGGGCGATAGGTAATGCTCTCAGCATAAAGATGAATCGTTGTGCCTATCATGAGCAATACTCTCACAGCACACTCACCACAAAGTTACTTAGACAGTGTGAATACCAGCCTTGAAGGGGAGATGGGAACATGGGCGTAAGTTGGGGCTCGATTCGGGTAGATGTTGGACACCTGCTATTTTCACAGCCATCCACCTGCGATGATGTTGGGCCCCACTAAAATATGATGAATTAGTTCCGGTGTAGGTATCAGACAGCAGGACATTTTCAGCAACGTCTGCACATTGTCTGCGTCATTACAAGCAGCAATGTCTAGACGAGGAGGGTCTTTCTTATTTTAAATTCCAGCTGGCCCAAAACAAAGGCCAAAGTTAAGGGGTCATCATGCCTCCTTTTGTTCGAGTAGCCTCTCTGGGAACTATCAGGAGTCTCACACCTAAATGCAATGCAGGGAAAACAAAGGCACACAGCTTATCACTCCAAGGGTACTTAAAAGAGGCATGATTTTGAGTTTGTTCAGTCCTGTATATAAGAGATATGCATGCACAATAAATATGTCAGATGTGTTTGTCTGTCCCAGTACTGTCACAAATAACAACTATTTTGTTTTGTTTCTTTTATAGTTACATGAAATAGTGAAAGTTACAAGGCGTAGGAGTAACATTTCCTTCATAACTCACTGTGTTCTATTAGAAGGATTACAATTTATGAACTGCAAGTAACAAAAGGATATTTGTGTTAAAAGCAGTAACCCACTTACCTAGCTACATAAAATAAGAATGGTAACTAGACAAAATATCGATAAAAATATATAGAATGGACATAATATCGAATGGACATAATATAGTGGTTAAAAATATCAAAATGCAGGTAAGTAATATCGACTGTCAAAATATCGAAGTACATAATATAGGCAGTTAAAATATATCGAATTTTTAATAATATCACATTTTTTAAAGTGTTTTCTATGTTAGTATATGTGTTAAAAGTGGATATTACTTTTGTAATGTATGTTTAATTTCTTTAAAGCAATGAATTTTATGTTATTCAATTTTTGCGTAATTTAATTCCGTAGCTGGTTGCGGGTTATAGGGGAATAGGGTGGGAAGTAATTTAATTATAGTAAATTAAATATTAATTTTTAGGAATTATTAATTATTTTTAATGTAATTTTGCATTTTAGTTCTGTAGCGGGTTGTGTGTTTATAGGGGAATAGGGTGGGAAGTATTTTAATTGTAATTAAGTAAATATTTATTTTAATTTATTTGTATTGATAATTAATTTATTATTAATGATTTATTAATTGGTAATTCATTTTTATTAACTGGTAATTAATTTATTTTAATTGATAAATTGATCATTATGTTAATGGTACTAATTTATTATTCGGAGCGGGTTGTGGGTTTATAGGGGAATAGGGTGGGAAGTAATTTAATTGTAATTAAGTCATTATTGAAATTATTTTTGTGTATTGATAATTCATTTATTGTTAATTAATTATTAATTGGTAATTTTGTTATTACTTTTTACACTTTTGGTATTGAAAATTAATTGGTTGTTAATTATTAATAGGTAATTAATTTTTAATAACTAGTATTTATTGGCATTCATAATTAATTCATTATTAAATATTTTGCAATTGGTAATTCATTTTAATTAATTTTTATTAGTATTGATAATTAATGTATTTTTATTTAAATATTAAATCATTACTTTCCCTACTGTTGCCCTCACTGGAGTGGGAATAGCACTTTTTAACCCTACGCTATCCAACGCTTTCCCTACTGTTGCACTCACTGGAGTGGGAATAGTAATTTTTACCCCACACTATCCAATGCTTTCCCTACTGTTGCACTCACTAGAGTGGGAATAGTAATTTTAACCCCTACGCTATCTAACACTTTACCTACTGTTGCACTCTCTGGAGTGGGAATAGTAATTTTTACCCTCCCGCTATCCAGCGCTGTCCCTATTGTTGCACTCTCTGGAGTGGGAATAGTAATTTTTACCCCTACGCTATCCAACGCTTTCCCTACTGTTGCACTCTCTGGAGTGGGAATAGTAATTTTTACCCCTACGCTATCCAATGCTTTCCCTACTGTTGCACTTACTGGAGTGGGAATAGTCATTTTTACCCTCCCGCTATCCAACCCTTTCCCTACTGTTGCACTCACTGGAGTGGGAATAGTAATTTCTACCCTCCCGCTATCCAACGCTTTCCCTACTGTTGCACTCACTGGAGTGGGAATAGTAATTTTTACCCTCCCGCTATCCGACGCTTTCCCTACTGTTGCACTCTCTGGAGTGGGAAAAGTAATTTTTACCCCTACGCTATCCAACGCTTTCCTTACTGTTGCACTCACTGGAGTGGTAATAGTAATTTTTACCCCTATGCTATCCAACGCTTTCCTTACTGTTGCACTCTCTGGAGTGGGAATAATAATTTCTACCCTCCCGCTATCCAACGCTTTCCCTACTGTTGCACTCACTGGAGTGGGAATAGTAATTTTTACCCTCCCGCTATCCGACGCTTTCCCTACTGTTGCACTCTCTGGAGTGGGAATAGTAATTTTTTACCCTACGCTATCCAACGCTTTCCCTCCTGTTGCACTCACTGGAGTGGTAATAGTAATTTTTACCCCTATGCTATCCAACGCTTTCCTTACTGTTGCACTCTCTGGAGTGGGAACAGTAATTTTTACCCCTACTCTATCCAACGCTTTCCCTACTGTTGCACTCACTGGAGTGGGAATAGTAGTTTTTACCCCTACGCTATCCAACACTTTCCTTACTTTTGCACTCTCTGGAGTGGTAATAGTAAATTTTACCCTCCCACCATCCTTCGCTAAAAATATTGAATAGTTTTTTTTAATATTAAGTTAATATATATATGTATTAAAAAATAAAAATGTATGTTTATTTTTTTATAACTTACATTAATCATTTATTAATTTTAAGGTTATTTAAATATTTTTAAGTATGTTTTAGTTAATTATATTTATTATTTCATTAATTTTACATTACTTATAAGACATTGAAAAAAATCGATATTTTAACTATATTATTTAAAACGATATTTTGGATTCAATATTTTTGTACTTACCTGTTTGTAGATAGGAATTCAATATTTTGGCATTCTGGTGCCGATTCCGATCCGGTAAAAAGGCCCTACAAATCGTCGTACGGAACGTTTTCTCCGTACGACTCGTACCCGGTAAACTGTCCGTACAACCTAGGAAGTACGATTGGTACAGAAAGCCTATTTCCGTACGAATCGTACAAAAGACCGTGCGGGTAAAAAAACCCTACGAATCAGATCCGGAACAGCCTGTCCGCGACGTCCGTACGTATGTAAGCAGCGTTTTACGACCCAGCAAGTACGATCCGTCCGTACGGCACTCCGTACGGCTCTTTTTTTTACGGGAGCCAAAAACAGCCGTAAAAGCTGAGTCCCCAGGGGTACGAGTCACACAGGCCCCCCCACCACCCCCCGTATGTACGCACCGTACCCCCACCACCCCCCGTATGTACGCACCGTACCCCCACCACCCCCGTATGTATGCACCGTCCCCCCAACCCCTGTATGTACGCACCGTACCCCCACCACCCCTGTATGTACGCACCGTACCCCCACCCCCCGTATGTACGCACCGTACCCCCACCACCCCCCGTATGTATGCACCGTACCCCAACCACCCCCCGTATGTACGCACAGTACCCCCAGCGCATACGCTCCCTCATAATCTACCTTTCTAGCCAGTTCTCGTCTCCATCCTAATAGTGGGGGAACTGTAGGAGGTTTCCAGAACATGGCCATATGTCAGAGGGCCAAAATTAAAGAAAGGTCAGTGAATATGGAGGTGGTGGCCTTATTGTGGGGTATGGGAAACAACCCTAATAGACAGACCGGTGGGGTCTTGTGGAGGTTGTGGCCAGTGGCCACATTTATATGGGATAACACTGTGTCTTAAAATGGAGTGAGAGATGGGAAATTCCACACCATGTGAGAGGAATCCTCCTCATCCAGATGACATCTTTGAAAGGAAAAATGAACTAGTGAAAATATTCTGTTGATAGTAATATAGTATGAACTTAAAGCGAGCATTACAAGAGATGCGAGGGGTACGGCCAAGAACAGTAGATCAACATTTGTCCGTCAAATCTCATCCCATGTCCATAGCCCATCGGTCCCGGAGGGGGCTGAGATCATGCTTAGTTTTGGAAAGCAAAGATCTATAATGAAGTGTGATGGCTCGTCTCTGGCCAGTCGTGGTACATATAGTCTTAAAACAATTACGATCAGCAGGTTTCACCCCCTTTCTGGACTGCATTTCTAGTATAGTGGTCACCAGTGTTCCAAGGAGAAGGAAGTGGTGAGGAGGGATATCAAACTTGTTCATCAAGTCTTGAAAGTCATTCAGTTGGCCACTGAAAAACCAGTCCCCAATAGCCATCATACTCCTTTGCTCCCAATCCCTTAGCCCAGACCACTCCCCTGTATAAGGAAGGTATAGAAGCATTGACAGGGGGAGAACTTTAGCACAGGGGTGTTTTGTGTTGCTGCATTGCAGCACCATGGATCACGCAAACTGGTGAGAGGGTAGCAAAGGGCTCTCGAGTAATGCATGGGAAGGAAGACGTGGTGTGAGGAGCAAAGCAATCAGACAGCTCCATGTGGGGGTAACGGGTTGTCTGCTGGAATTGCTACCCAATGGAGGTTTTGCCGATGAGGCGCCCATTTTAATTGTGCGGCTAAGAACTTGCTATGTGGTACAGCTGGCCCCCCCTTTGTCAGCCGGGAGGCATAATTTGCCCAGTGCTATGTGACAGCCCTCAGTTCCCCAAATAGGTTGAGTTAGTGAGCCGTCCATTTAATTAAAAAAAGATCTAGGTTGTAGGATTGATTGTGTAGTGAAGTAGAACAAGGAGCAGCGAAGAAATATCTTCTTCGATAAATTGAACCTTCCCATCACAGAGCGAGAGATAGGGAGAGCCAAAAACATATCGAGACAAGAAGGAAGGTCAAGGTCACCCTAATATTGACCTCTATCAGCTCTGATTTGGTGTGATATACCTTCATTCTACATATTGAAACATAACCGGTTCTTAACTCAGAGTAGTACCCACCTAGGGAGGGGGATCCCACATGAGCGGAATATAAAATGAGAAACATTAACATTTTTCCCAGTTAGCCCATAGACCAGATGGCGGCCAAATCCCGCCAATGCAGAGATGGCCCCCTACAAATCAGTACATTCCCCTCGAATGTAGAGGAGAAGGTTGAAGGCATAGAGGGAACCATAAAGTGGTGAACTCCTAGCTTGCAATCCTTGATAGTGGTGTCCAGTACGAAGCATAGAAGAAAGTGGCCCCACAGCCAAGGTAAATAATAAAGGTGAGAGAGGACAGACTTGGTGAATGTCCCTCTTGATTATGTGTGGTGAGGAAATAATGGAACGAGTCTTCACATGAGCCACTAGGTATGTGTAAAGAAGGCATGTTCAGCTAAGGAATCCATCACCCACCCCCATGTTAGACACTATTGGCATACATATGGTCCCAGCAGAGAGAGTCAAAAGCTTTCTTAATATCAGCAGCCATGACCTGGGTGGTCACTAGGTGCAGAGTACATAACCAGAGTACATAACCAGTATCAACTGACGAACATTGCTCACAGTGTTCCGTCCAGGAGTAAATCTGACTGACCCTCCTGGACAAGGCTGTCTACATGGGGGAGCAGTCTGTTCACCAGGACTGTGCTCAATATCTTATCATCAACATTAAGAACAGACATGGGTCTATTAGAAACAACCAACTCCTCTGGCTTATCCTTCTTCAGAAGGATAACCAACAGGGCCTAGCTCAGTGTCAGAGGGAGGGAGCCAGTGTCCCTGGCTGCGTTGAGCAGTGTAGTCAACCCTGGAGCCAGGGTGTGTATATATTTCAAATAAAATTTGTGCACTTTGCTTCATGCCTGTGCCTTGATGGACCACCTCAACTCCTGGACCAGTATTTCTTCCCCCAGGGCCATTGCCACCATGACAAGAAGTATGTGTGTCTCTGTGGCTAAGGTATAATCATGCATAGGCTGGGTAGAAGCCCCCTCATGCCCACAATAGAGCTGTGCAATATATCTTGCAAAAACCTCATTAATTTCAGCTAGAGTATACACTACCCTATCCGAGGGTTTGCTAACTGCAGGATCTGAGAGGCTTGGGGATCAAGGATAGCCAACCAACTGTCCAGTCATGTTCATCATGCATTAATATTAGGGGTGGGCGGAATTTGCGAAATTAACTTTCGCAAATTATCGCGAAAATGTTTAAAATTATCGCAAACAAGCGGAAATATCGCGAAGATGCGGAAGTTTTTTTCCGGCATGTTCGCGAGATTTTCTGCATGGTTGCGGGTCGCCAACTTACCCATGTGGTTGCTTGCGGGCGCGGCCATCTTGTTTTGAGTTGTCTCGCGGTGCATGATCGCGAGAAGAAAGACGTGATCGCGCGACGCGTGACGTCACTGCGGGCGCGAACTGTCGCGAGACAGCGCAAATGGCTAAAAACAATACAACATCTCATTGAGAACGCGACAGGATCAAGAAAACTTGTCGGCGAACGCAGGGATTCAGGTAAGGTGATCGCGCGCGCGCGAGAATGTATTATTTTACAGCGCGAGCAAGAAACAAATTATCGCCAAGCTGCGGAAACCGGAATTTTTAACATTTTCGCGCTCTCCGTGGAACGCGAAAATGTCAAATTATCGCAATTTCCGCGAACGGAACGAAATTTTCGCCCAGGCCTAATTAATATAGGCCTTGTAACCATAAGCCCGGAGATGCTCAATTAACGTCAGTAGTTTCTGTCATTTCAGCTGTAGTCTGACTGTAGGGGTAGGATTATCCACTGGAGATTACGCCATGTCTGTGAAGAGATCCCCTTTTTGATGATTTCCCTGTTCAACTGAGCTCGTATCCCAATGATATTGGATATACAATGCCCGGATTAACCACTTTAAATGCTTCCCACTCAACAACTTGCGAAGAGGATGTGCACTCATTTTCCACAAAAAAGTAGTCAAGGATTGCAGACCCCAGTCCTGCCAGGAAAGCATGGCCATTAAGTGTAGGAACGTTTAATCTCACGGATGGTATGGGTCGGTTTAGCATGGCTCCAAGATCTAGTCAGTGCAAGAGGGTTATGATCTGAATGAGCTTTAGCAAGATAGTTAGTCTGAGTGACCCTGCTATGTAGCGAGGCAGAGCACAGGAATATCTCTAAACAGGCAAACAGATTATGTTAGCCAGAGTAGTAGGAATAGGATCAGCCGTGAGGGTTGTCATTCCTCCAAGTATCAACTAGACCTCAGCCTGCCACCCAAGCATTAAAGAGTTGTGCAGATTGGGGAAGTAGAAAGAGAGGGGTGGGATCTATCATGCAGTACAACTGCTATACAATTAAAGTCACCTACCACTAGGAGCGGGAATTGTAGAATCTTACTGAGATGTGGGGCAAGGGAGGCCAAAAATATGGGTTGAGCTCTGTTTGGTATATACACATTAATGAAAGCAGTAACCTTACCATCCAATTTGCCACCCATTATCACATAACTTCCCCCCTGAATCAATGAAATCCACTTGGGGAAGGAAGGGAGTTCCAGGAAATACTCATATCAGCACTCCCTTAGCAAAGGAGGAGTAAATGGTGGCATAGATCTTCACCCTCCAGCGCTTCTGTATCACCTAGCTCTCAGTTTTTGTAAGATGCATGCCTTGGAGTGATGCCACCTGAACCCTACATCTCTTGAGATACATCTGAGCCCTGTACCACTTAAATGGAGAACTAAGGCCCTTGGCATTCCAACCAAGCACTTTCATAGCAGAAGTCATGCTAGGCATTGGGAAGGACACTCCATTATAATAAAAAAGAACTACCTTCCCCAGTCCCCCCACCCGCATCCTTCTTTTAAAAAGGCTGTTCTCTTTCCAGTTAATGAGCAAAGACTCCTGATGTGGACTGCAAAACAACTAAAACACCCCCCAAGGACAGTTGCATCGGAACGCACCATCCAAACTATGTGATACCATATCAAGAGTTCGCTGTCGGTGGAAAGATTGAAAACTAACCACACAAGTTTAGTGGGGGGAGAGAACAGAACTTATCAATAGCATCTGGCTTCTCCGGGGGGCTAGGGGAGGGCATTCAACCAGTAGCACTGTCAGGAATACTGGACTCTGTCTGGAACAATAATAGCAGTATCAGAGACCAGTAGCAGCTTCAACAAACAATGCCCTCAAACAGAAACCAGTAGTAGGCTAAGTAAGTCTTAGATAATGTCACCAGAAGTGACACAAGTGATTTGAGGAAGAGCAATACTAGAACCTGATCAAGGGCCATTGTCAAAGTCAGAGCTGGAACTTTGTGCCATAGACCCTCCAGTGGTTCCCCACTCCATGGTGCACCCCATCAAGGCTGCTGCAGTAAGAGCCTGGTCCCTCCCATTCCATGCCTGATGCGGAGTGGGGCAAGTCAGTCTGTACCTACGCGAGCATGGGCATTTTTCTTGGGTCACACTTGGGGTAGGGGGTCACCTGGCTCATTGGAAGAGAGGGCCCATCATAGGCATTGAGCCGAGCACAGGCCTCCTCTGGAGTATCAAAGAATCTGGTTTGGCCATCACACTGGATTGGTAGCCTGGCAGTGAACAATAGGGAATAAGGGATAGAGTATTCTTGTAGCTGCTTCGTTACAGCCAGGAAAGATGCCTTCTGTCGCTGCACAGCTACGGTATAGTCGAGGAATGTGGAGACTTGCAATTTCCACCCGAAAGTGGCCTACAAACAAGACTGTCTGAGTAGATAAGTCTCTATCCCTGATATCCAGGAGGCAGGCCACCACTGGTCATGGAGGGACACCTGGGAGTGGAGGGTAAGCAGGCACTTTGTGTGTTCTTTCAAGTGCATAGAGTTTTCAAAGGTCTTCCGGGGCAACCACGTCTTGTAGCCAGTCCTCAAAAAAATTAATCAGCAATTCCCCATCAATGCATTTCGTGAAGCCCGATCATCCAGATGTTGTTCCATCAGGCTCTCACTTCCTGGTCTTCAATCCTGGATTTAAGTGTTGTCACTTTCTGTGCCATATATTTGAGTTGAGAGTCATGACCCTTCATGGTAGGTGTTAGCTCAGCGACTGAGATTTTAACAGTATGGACCCAGTCAGCCATTTGTGGGTATAGTCCCTCAGCAGGTTACGGTTAGCTACCAGTGAGTTTATTTTGGTTTCCAGAGCTTCTCTAGTTGAGCTAATGGGCACCATAATAGCATCTAGTTTGTCTCCAGTAGCAGGGTGTGTCTCTGGGTGTGAGTTAACAGTATGGCCTTCGGCCCCAGAGCTGCCGGGGAACCCTCTCTTACCCAAACTGTACACCCCATAATTCTAAGCACAATGAGGAAGCGTCAGTTGCCAGGGGTAAGAAGCAGTTCAGAATAAAGGGGAACACCCCCAATTGAGTCAACTTGTGCACGTATGTAGGAGTGATGGAGGCATTAGTGTAAAAGAGTGGTAAAGCAGTAGAAAGATAGTTCTCACAGGACTCCACAGGCAGGGAGCCCGCAGGCCTAGTTGCTCAGGTGCTCCCCAGCTGGATAGATTAGGCATCTCAAAAGTCGTCTGCCAGATGGAATATCGGCAATCAGGTAACCCCAAAGGCAGTGCTCCACAAGGGGCGACACGTCCCCCACAGCCCGCACCTTTGTGAGGTTCCTGCACTTTGGCTAACAAGATAAAGAGACTGACTGTTTGGGGGAGTAGAGCATGGGTCATTGGGCAGTGTGACATGGTAGGGGGCAAACATGACCCCCAAACTTAGCAACCTAAAAATAAACCATGGAAATCTGTAGACCTTGATTTGCAGGGTCAGTCTGGGACTTCAGAGCCTGGCAGTCATCAAAAAACTTGGCCCACTGGGAAGAATAAGAGGCAATTGCTGTGTGCCTACTGTTTAAGGCTGCAGCCTTATCCATAGTGTAAAAAGGGGACCTCCTGCCACCACTCACCACACATGGCGCAACAGTGGTTCTGGAGCAGTAGGGGGGCAGGGGAATGGGTGCACTCGGGTCATGGAGCTGTGTCTCTACAGCCATCAGGGTAGGGGTAGTTCCTCCTTAGCCAAGATGGTCACTGAAAGTTGATCCACATGGATGAATGTCCTGTCGCAGGAAGACCTATAAGTCATATCTTGGTGTCCTCACACACCTGTTAGGGTATCATGCTTCATCACTGGCCGCTCTTCATCAAGCTAGCGCTGCAATGCCTGACAGGCTCTTTGTTGGAGATCTTTTGATCCGAAACTGCCGTATAGATGAATGCATGTCAGGGGGCTAAATAACAGTGTAACCAGTAATGTAAGTGATGCACATGAGTGGTGAATAAAATAGGCTCAGGTATCTTTTAAACAAAATGTTATAGAGGAAGGCTACTCGGTCTAGATATAAGCAGTGGTGCTATCATGTGGTCTTTTAAAGTACCAGGATAGCTTTGAGTGCAGAGTGATCAACATGTTTCATGACTCAACAGCCCGAATATTAGGCGGCAGTTCTTCAGGACCAAAAAAACAAAAGAGTGTGCCTCAAACTGAGGCTTAAGGTCTCCCTTCTAATAGGGGATGACCTATAAATGTTTGCCCGCCCACCCCTGACTGTATGCCAGACTGTGGGTCCACCTCAAGAGAGGCAGATTCAAGCTCCTTAGGAGAAACGGAGGAGAAATGGAGGGTTCAGATCATATTGAGGGACACTTGCTGGTGGTAGGGACTCTGTCGTCTCACCTACCCACCTCCATCATTCTGAAATTGATTCCAACTGATGTTTGTTTCCCGTCCAGGGAAGAAATGGCTTGGCAGTTCAGGCTGGACCATTCCCATGAGGCACAGGGTCAAGACCGATTTGCATATAGCTGTCTCTAAACTGGGGTGGCGAAGTGAGCTAAAAAATTATGATGGATTCAACCCAGATCTGTGACTGGGGGTGAGTGTCTGAAAAGTTTCAGTGCTCCATCCATCATCTCCTTGTGTTTGCTGTGTTTGCCCTAAGTTGGCAGGTATGCCCAGATGTGGGTCCCTTGATCACTTTGCCACTGGATTCAAGATAGCCTGGCTGATGAGAGGTGTTACTCCGAAACCGGTACCAGGATGTTTTTTTTCTGGTCCATGGAAGACATGGCTTGGCAGTTCGGGCTGGACTGTTCCCATGAGGCACAGGGCCAAGACTGATTTGCATATAGCCGTGTCTGAACTGGGGTGGTGAAGTGAGCTAAAGAATATTGATGGATTCAACCCAGATCTGTGACTAGGGGTGAGTGTCTGAAAAGTTTCAGCGCTCTATCAATCATCTCCTTGTGTTTGCTATATTTAGAAATTAACCTTGAAAGATTGTTTGCACACTTATTTGAATTCTAAGACTAGGTTTGTATGTTCTGTCAAAATTAACTGTGATGGAACACAAGACACATCTTAAGAGGTTTTTACATAATGTTAATGAATGTAGTGCATAAGGAGTTTGTTCTCTAGTCTCTGTAAATACTGCTAGTTATAGCTAATCACAGGATGTTAATAAAATTCCTAATTTTCCAGTTCTACGGAAGTGTGGTAGAAACTATACTCAATTACCACAAAAGAGGGGATAGTTGCAGAGCTTGAGGTAGCTGTTCTAAACATAGTGAGAATATGTAAGTGTATGTTTATATTTAGCAAGATATTTATGTTTCTTTAGAGTTCCCTGCACAAATATATTGCTAATGTACATCACGTCACAAATACAAGTTATGTTCTTTGTTTTAATGGCGAGTTACTAAAGGCATCTCTTTATCTTGTAGAAATCCACTACAGCCTGCAGACATCCTTGAGCTCAGAATTGACACGGTGGAGTGTGGAGTCTCTATTTTCACTGTTATCCCATTCCGCTTTCCCTACTTCTTTCAAAGGCAGTCACATGTTAGTGTATGTGCTCATTTGTGGGGATGGTGAGTGTTGGAAAATAACCTCACTTTCATTTATATTGCGCACAGGTTTACAACAAATTAGGACATTTTTAGTATTTTGTACTGGCTGAAGTTGTCTTGTTATTTAGAAAGTACAACTAAGGGGCCAATTCCAATCCTGTAAAAAGGCAGTACGAATCGTTGTACGGAGCGTTTTCTCCGTACAACTCGTACCAGGTAAACTGTCCCTACAACCTAGGAAGTACGATTCGTACAGAAAGCCTATTTCCGTACGAATCGTACAAAAGACCAAACGTGGAAAAAATACCTACGATTCTGATCCGGAACAGCTTGTATGCAACGTCCCGACGTATTCAGGCAGCGATTTCCGGCCCAGCAAGTACGATTCGTCCCTACGTCACTCCATACGGCTCTTTTTTTACGGGAGTCAAACACAGCCGGAAAAGCAGAGTTTGACGCGAACCGCTACGCAACGGAGCCCCGGTACGCGACGTGTCACTGCATGAACCCCATCGTACGTGTCATCCCGGTCCTCCTAGACTACGACCTGGTGCACCGGACCCGACGCACACGCTGCAGAAGGTGAGAACAACACTCAGGGGCCAGGGTGGGGGTGAGGGGCAGGAAACAAACCCCATACTCAAAGCCAAACCTATAATATGGAGGCCATACATTACCACCAGGGTCTGGTCACTTGGGGGGGCATGTCCAGCAACCCCTGCGTACCGCAACAACGGAAGTGGACGTGTACGGTGCATTGCACACGTACCCCTACGGCACCATTAGAACAGTGATACAGACTGTACACATGCAATGAATGCGTGAGTACGGTGCGTACCACACGTACCCCTACGGCACCATTAGAACAGAGATACGGACCATACACACACAATGAATGCGTGGGTACGGTGCGTACCGCACGTACCCCTACGGCACCATTAGAACAGTGATACAGACCGTACACATGCAATGAATGCATGGGTACGGTGCGTACCACACGTACCCCTACAGCACCCTTAAAACAGTGATATGAACCGTACACACGCAATGAATGCATGGGTACGGTACGTACCACCCGTACCCCTACGGCACCATTAGAACAGAGATAGGGACCGTACACACGCAATGAATGCGTGGGTACGGTGCGTACCACACTTACCCCTAAGGCACCATTAGAACAGTGATACGGACCGTACACACGCAATGAATGCGTGGGTACGGTGCGTACCACACAAACCCCTACGGCACAGTAGAACTGTGATACGGACCGTACACACGCAATGAATTCGTGGGTACGGTGCGTGTCACACGTACCCCTACGACACAGTAGAACAGTGATACGGACCGTACACATGCAATGAATGCGTTGGTACAGTGCGTGTCACACGTACCCCTACAACACAGTAGAACAGTGATACGGACCATACATACGCAATGAATGCGTGGGTACGGTGCGTACCACACGTACCCCTACGGCACAGTAGAACTGTGATACGGACCGTACACACACAATGAATGCGTGGATACGGTGTGTGTCACACGTACCCCTACGACACAGTAGAACAGTGATACGGACCGTACACACGCAATGAATGCGTGGGTACGGTGCGTGTCACACGTACCCCGTTAATACAAGGTGTACACACGCCAGGAATGTGGGCTTAGAGGACTGGCCCAGCATGTTACCTTCATATTCGTGTGTGTAGGTCCAGGCCAGCAGTGTACTGCTCCAAGGGGGTGCGTGGGTGGGTGCATATGACTCCCAATTTGTCCCTGAAGGCATTCCTACATACCCAAAACACAAGTACAGTGACTAGCAAGGATGGCACAGACGATTCAGCAGGAGACATCGGTGAGCAGGCATGGCCATTGTTGAAGGGATCCGTCACCAACAAAGGAAATGTGGACACAGGTCAGCATAACAATTGTGCAACTGTTTGCAGGGAAGATGTCAGGTGCCACAGAGGAAGGAACACTCCTTGGGACAATGTCTCCAAACTAAATGAACACACACTACCAATGAATCTTTGCAGGGACATTGTGATGGCACACAGATACCATGGTCCACCTCATGACCATCATACAAAAACATTTCTCAGAACCCTAACACATTACCAGAACACCAACTCCCAGAGCCTCATCACCAACATCAAGTACCTGAAATGCAATAGTGTTGAAAGTTAGAGAAAAGGCTTTCTTCAGCACCAAAAATTAATGTAAAAGATACTATGTACAAAGGCCAATTGCCAGTCCATTTCTCAAGTCCAAGGGTGGACGTAGGGAACCGCGTCCACCCCTACCTTGCCTGCACTAAGGAACCTCAAGGTTTGTCGACCGGGGGGGGGCATCATCTGTGGCAGGACCAGGCACCGCAGGGACATGAGGGGGAGGGGTAGGTGTGGTGGGTGCAGGGGTGGACGTCTCCACCACAGGGGGTGGGGCAGCGCCAAAGGTGGAGGTGAACATGGCGCTGCACACTGCTGCTAGGGCCTCCATCCTAACCCCTGCACCTGAAGATACCCCAGGGCCAACGGAGGGTGTGGTGGCCGAGGGATGGGGTGCAGCGCTCTTGGGGGAGGGGGTGGACATGGTGGGGGACTCAACTCCCGTGCCCGGGGACTTCCTCGCCCACTTGTGGAGTGGTGGCTCAGTGGGGGCGAGGCCCAGCTCAAACATACAGGTCTCCTTAGGTGACAGTTTGGCAGGGGAGCTAAGGGGAGTGGTTTTGGAGGAACAGGGTTGTGAGGACTGCGGACTGCGACTGTGGCTGCGTGTATGTCGTCTGCCCCCAGCCCCTGTGGGTGTGCCTACATCCCCCTGAGTGTGCGTGTCAGGAGGTGTGTGCTGTGCATTACTTGGGGGTGTGCTGGATGTGTCTGGTGGGGTGCGTGCCCGTGACTGTCTGGGTGTGTGTTGGGCAGGCATGGTAGAGGGCAGTGTGGATGGGTCCGGGGTAGGGGGAGGATGAAGCGCTGCAGTCGAGAAACTGCTGCCGTCAGGCAAGAGTCCATGGACCGCAGAAAACTGCGTTGGTCAGACATCGTTGCTGACATGCCCTCCATGAACGACACCATCTGTGTGAGCAGTTTAGTGTGTCCATGGAGGACAGTTAGCACCGATGCCTGCCCAACCTGCAACTGCCGCAGTATGTCCACAGACTTTTCACTGAGGGCAGCAGGGGTGACAGGGGCAGGGGGTGTGGTGCCTGGGACTCTGCACGGACAGAAGGGACGGGAGCAACTGGGAGGGTGGAGATGGTAATGGAGGAGGCGGGGTCAGATGTGGGGATGTTGCCAGTTAGTGTTGCAGCCACCGCCTCCTCAGGGAGGTCAGCCTCGGACCCGTCGGCGTCGTAGCTGGTATCGTGTCCAGACAGGTCCTCCAACTGACTCCCTCGCCCTCTGTGCCACTGGGTCCTTCTGATTCCACAGCACTGGTGGCACTGCCGCTGGGTCCCTCCTCCAGGTCCATGCAGGTGTCTCCCTCGGTTGCGGATGATGATACTGTGGGCAAGGAGAAGAAACCGAAATGCATCAGTCACCTGTATACATCTGACACATGAGCACAAGAACAATTGGTCACAGTGCATATCAGGCAATGCATCAGGAGTAACAGCTAGATAACTCCGCACATATGTAAGCCCTGTACTGCCCAGTTTGTAGAACCACTATGCCACTTGGACACCAGGAAAAAAAGAACACAAAAGGCCACAACTTGACTGAGAAATACACTGAGAAGCTAGTGTCTGTGAACCGGTGAGCACAACAATACAATGAAGTAATGCCACCTCTTGTTTAACCTGAAAGAAACAGTAGTGGTGCACCCATTGTAAACTGACCCACTTCAATACTCAAGGTGTCACCACACTCAGAGACCTGTAAGTACCTTGGAACACAAAACCAAAAAATGTAGCTACCTTGGGACTCACAATACTTTACACAATCTACATGTTTTGAATGTGCCAATTTGCCATTTCGTGAAAAGAACACTCATGTGCCTGCATGAAATATGTCGCACAAGGCAGTGCATACAAAAGTACATTTACACTGTCATTGAAGAAGCTGGCACCATTTCTAAGAAGCCACTGTTAGAAATTAATGGTGTTGCAGAAAGTACATATACATGGGCCCACAGAGGTCTGGATGTCTTGAGACTCGTCAGTTTGTATCACCAACAACAAAGGAGTCACACAAAATCAAGAGCACTGTGGGAACATGTATATGGAGAATCTGCAACACAATTTAATTCTAACAGTGGCTTCTTAGAAAATGTGCCAGTGTGTTCCATGAAAGTGGAAATGTATTTTGGTGTGCACTTCCTTGGGCGACTTTTTTCATGCAGGCACATCAGTGTTCTCAACACAAATCATCAAATTTCCACATTTAAAACATGAAGAATTGTTGACAAGTGCTGTGAGTGCCAAGGTACAATTTTGTAAGAGTAACAACTTGAATTATGTCAGTTGTCACATGGCCATCCATCACCTGATGACACAGTTGGCTACATATATGACCTACTGCCTGTCATCTGGAGTGGCACACATATCCACACCCAGGACAATGCATTAGCTAATGGGCCTGCAATTGGGTAGAAAAAAAGCCTAGCTGTACTGTGGGGACACCCTCATGGCAAGCCAGAATGTACACACAGATGTCATCACACAAAGTCCAAACAGCGTTGCATCTGAACCACACACAGGTGCTAAAAATGTATGAGCAGGAATCATGTTTTTAAAAAACTGACATAGGCTGCAAAGCAGGTAAATTAGGCACTGGCCAGCATCACAGGGGCACTACACGGTGATTCTTTGTACAACCAAGTATCACACACAAGTCAGACCTGGCAATGGAAAATCAGGGTTGAACATGTATGCCTCTCCTGCACACCCCACCCCATGCCTGAGTCAATGTGATTGATACAGATCAAGAAGTGACACATCTTATTCAGGGTTACAATAACTGTGCTGGAAAAATAGCTTAATTTACACCACATCACCTCGTGGGGCTGGCAACACATATTTGTGACAAACAACCATCAACAGATTGTTGTGAATAGCCACACAGGCCCTGCCCATGTGAGTATGCACAAGCAAAATGGTGTATCCCTTTCCAGTGGACACATTTAGCACACATTTGCTAAATACTAACTAGGCCAGGGAACAATGCCACAGAGGCAGACCTATGCTGAACACACTGAGAATGTGCACAGTGTTGGATGACACACATGATTATGAGGCCAGGGTGTCTCAGGGGACTGTAGTGGGCACACTGCTCCGTGGTCCTGGAATGAGCTGACTGTACCATGTTAAACCGTCATGGCAATATGCATATCTCCCACTCATGCACATCATGTCTGAGCCCACAACATTGGTCATGCATGCTGCAAGGGTGTTCATTTTAAAGCTCACACTCCTATGTTGAGAATCATCATCAGTGACAACAAATATGGACCCCCAACATAGTGAACAGGTCATGGCACAGGCAAGGTACCAACACAAGTCACAGACCACCCTCCCACATGATGCCGAAAGCAATGTGCACTTAGATTTACTGGCACCCTAGATGACCATGTGCAAATGTGATTACACACACACCAGGGGACACATGTCAAGGAGGGGAAGGGATGAAAAAGACATTGGGGAACAGAAAATGCATCGCACATATTAACTCTGGGAGTGTATCCAGGCTACAGAGCACTTCCAAAAGCTGGTAACACATAACACGACAAACAGCCATGTACCTACCCCCTCCTTGCTGCAGTCTCTCCTGTAACTGCCTATCGAGCTCAGGGAATACCACCGCCAGGACATGTTTCATGTGGGGGGTCAGGCATCGGCGGCCGCCGTGGGGGCGCGGACTGTCGAGCCCCAGCTGGACCCGGGCGATCCACCGGTTCCATCACCGGATGTCCTGCCACCTCTTGCGTAGCTGGGGCAGCTGGCGACGACGATCCCCCTCAGATCTCACGGCCCTGACAATGTCTTTCCAGATCACGCCCTTCTCGTAGGCAGTTACCTGTCAGGATGACAAAGTGACACAACATCAATACACCTGCTCCATGTCCCAGAGACACACATTTGAACATCATTGAAATGTTGGTCAGGGCATAGGATGCAGACAGCAATTACATCATACACAATAAGAAATTGGCCTGTGTGCAAGGCCCAACGCACTACATGGCATTGAAAGTCAACATGTTAGCATAAGGGGTGCAACACATTCACTGATCATGCCACACACTGTTCAGCACATGCAACAGCAGGCTGAAGGGCAGCAAGTGCCAAGCAGTCACATGTCCCACTCCACTGACGCACCATCTGCATACTAGACAGACACACCCAAGCACAGATCACTCGCCTGTCATTGACAACAGCGGATACAACCTTCACTCTGCACATGTGCCACTTGCCAGTGGGGTGTCACAGGTGTCATGCTAGCTCTGCAAGTCAGACACACAGCATGGCTTACTTTTCACATCCTATGGGTTGATCTGTTGCCTCCTCCATGCAGCTGTTGTGCAACACTTCACATGGACACTCACCCACATGACAAGGAACATTCACACACATCACTGTCCATGAGGTCATACACATAATTTGGACACTCTCACCACAGGGCCACTCAACTCTATACACATCTGTGGGTACAGTCACCTGTCACATCGGGGGGACCACTGAATCACCTCAGGACAATAGGAAAAAAAGCCACCAAGGATTTGCCAGGTTGAAAGTGTCATGCACTATGCAGTGAAAGTCACAGTAAGCACAATGCAAGTGAGGAGTGCACACAGGAACTACATCATGCTCTGCATGAGAGACATCAGCATGTCCCCCCCCTGGGACCCACTCTAAACAACATTGCATGTCTGTCCCACCTGGACACAATATTGACACTCACACAACAGGTGCATAGGCAAAGTTAGTGGACTCAGCACTCACCTGCTCCCCTGGTCTCCCATACAGCTTGGTGTACTGTGGGAGGAGGACATCCAGCAAGGCCTGATTCTCCTCCTGGGTGAATGGCTGGGCCCTCTCCACAGTACGTGACATGGTCCAGAGGAAGTAGAGACAGCAGCAGTGTGGTCGACAGGAAAGTTGTGCAATCAAGTGCCCTCTCATGGGTTCTGGCTGCCTTATATCTGTCTTGCTGAGGGGCATTCATTTAGAGGAGTACATAGTGATTGGTCAGACTCATTCGCATCCTACGTTTACTCCAATCCCTTTAAACATACACCAATGACTTTAAACATACACCAATGACAGCATTCGCATCGTTCAAATTTTGAGCATCATGTCAAGTCAACAACCACTTTGCAACATTGTATTTTGTGGCCAACTGACTGTTCCAGGACACATGATCGACACTTTTCAACTGAAAACTCTGTCTCCATAACAACCAGCATGCATTTAGGGCCTAATACTTGTCCCTTATGTGTCCCCTATGTAATTTTGAAATCCACACACCGGTACGGTGCGTTTCACACGTACCCCTACGGCACAAGTACAATGGTGATTCGAAGCGTACACACGCGATGATAGCGGGTGTATGGTGCGTTTCACACGTACGGGTACGCACTAGTAGTACAGTGCGTGTGAGAAGATGGCCTGGTATATGATGTTCACTAGTTAAAGTGACCACCTTGTACCATGCCAAGCAACCCTTATGGTGTGGTTGTAAGTCAACCTTTCGGACTAGCTGCCCTTGTGGTAGCGTAGGCTAAGCAGTCTTTGAGGCTAAACTCGTTAAAGCGTGTTAAGCAAGCTGTTTTACCATATGTAACCCCCCTTTATACCAATGAAAGGACACCACACAGATATATATTCAAAATATATATGTATTTATTACTCAAAGTATCCCCTAGACTCTTTATGAGCACAGGAGCACAAATCGTTAAACAAGAAAGTATTACAATATACAGAAGTTGCACTTTATATGGATAGGCCCTGGTGGCCGATCAAACCATATACTAAAATAGTGGTATAAGTACCACGAACAGGAAGGGAAAAAGGCCTAGGGCCTCTAGAATCGCTGGGCCTACAAGGAGCTAACTTCAGTTAGTGACCAGGAGGTCCACGGGTCGCGTGTGCAGTGAGGAAAGTTACACGCGGGCTCCCATAGGTTTTCAATGGGTGCGTAAAAGTTCAAAAGTTACTGCTAGAAGGGTCTTCTGGATGGACTACGAACTTAAGACTTAAAACACAGACACTAGAGATGTTTCTCTACACTTGTGCACCGGAGTGCCAGCTTTACCTCACCCACAGGAAGCGGGTGCATAGGTCTCGATGTGCGTCGGGTTTCGTCTATCTGTTCAATGGAGCCTGATGACAAAGATGCTGCAGGCGGTCGGTCCAGAAGAGATGCGGTGGATTCAAGGGTGGATCGGAGTTGTAGAAGACCTGAAAGCAGAGGGGACAGTGTTCACAGTCACTAACCAGTGACCGGCGTGGCACCAGGTAGGTACCAGGCGATGTCGGGTGCAAACAGGTGATGAGGTGTAGCTTGTCTCCACAGCCACGTGGTCCCTGAAGGTCGACGACATCCAGGAGTCGGTTCACAAGCTGTCCTACGCAGTTTCTCGCTGTCGACGGTGTTGGCAACTCGAAGGAAGCAAACAAGCCTTGGCAAAAGCAGGAGTCGTGAAAAATGAAGAAAGCTGATGGTTCTGACCAGCAAGGTCAGAGGGGCTGCTCCTTTGGAGGGCAGCAGGGGCCAGTCTGGAGCAACCAGACCAGCATCGTAGTTTTCAAAGTTTGTCGCCAAAATGGCCACTAGCCAACGGGCCAGGGACCGGGCAGGCGCGTCGAGATGCAAAGTGCAGAGGGGCCCCACGCAGATCGTGGAGATGCTGGAGGGCTCACCTTTGGTGCAGATGCTGCTCGGGTGTTGGGCTTCTCAGGACCCAAAGCACAACTTGGAGGGAGCCTCTGTTGTCGCGCTTGCAGCTTGTCGTGGGTCTTTCAAGATTGCTGGCTCCACGTGTCTCGGTGCCTCCACGGGTTCCTTCTTTGCAGGGACTGTGGATCGGGCTGTGAGAGGTCTGGAGGTCCAGTTCTTGTTGGGCTCTGCACTCGGGCTCCAACAGGAGGCGGCGGCAAAGCAGAGGTTGAGTAGCTGGTTGGTGCTTGCGTTAGCAAGATGGTCACTCCCTGACCATAGGGGAGATTTCCTTCTGTCCTCTGTGCAGCAGAGCGTCGAAGTTCCCGTCTTCTTATTTGTAGTAAGTTGATTCCAGGATGTCTGAAGTCTTAGGGCACAGCTCCTACCTTTAAGCGGATTCTTGGGGCCGGACTACCTGCTAGGTCCCTCCCTAAGGGTGGGACCAGGAAGGGGGGTGGTTACACCCCCAATCCTTTGTCCAGCTCGCCCCAGGTCTGGGGCTGGTGTGCCCCAAGACCGGTTTGAACTGGCATATGCACCGAGGCTCCTTGTGAGCCTCAGGCATGTCTGATTCCATTCAAGCCCTACCTGACCAATACACAAAATCCTGTCTGGGGTGGTGCACGCACCTCCCCTGGCAGGAAACCCTTTGTCCACGTCTCCCAAGCGGGAAGGACTCCCAGCAGCAGGAGGGCAGACTTGTGTCTGTGGTGGCAGCATCCATTTTGTGGAGCTGAGGCTATGTCTGATTTTACCCGGGTTTCAGGTACTGTACATGTCGTGTCCCTCTAGAACGGTGGAATGCTAACCCCATCGCCAGAATTGGCGAGGGGTTAGTATTCCAATTCGTATGACACCTTACTCGACATGTTTTGATAAAGCCAAACCAAAGATAGCATTTAACCGCGAGGTTCATAATGCACTTAAGAGTATATGGTATGACGATATCTGGAAACGGTAGAAGGAAGTTGTTCCGACCACTGCAGACAGGCTCAGCTCATGCCAGAGCACCATCTCACATGGAACCAAGCACTCTGCCTTCAGGATTGTCAAGGCCTGCCATAGGAGTGACTTATAGGTTAACATGTGTCCCATTTAAGGTTAGGTATAGGTATACTACACCTAAGTAAGAGGTGGTTACACCAACTTACCCCAGCTGAGTGATCAGCCAGTTGTGTCAAATTGCTAGGCCAGGCCAGGGGTGGCATAATACATGCTTCAGTCCCTGGTAGGCCTTAGATACACCAATGCCCTGGGTACCTAGTGTACACTGGTACAGGGGCTCACAGGGTGATCCAATTCCAATTGGTTATGCACCTATAGTGCATAGTATCAATTTAGTAGAGAGAACAGCAGGCTGGGGGTCTGATTAGCAGGCCCACAGCCTCAATATGTCAAAAACCAGTGAAGCAAAAAGCAAAAATTTGGGGTGACCATAGGATAGCAGACCCTACTCTCCTACACAACCCCCCCCCAAACGCAGGGACATTAAACTAGCCTTGACCAGTCTCGTCTTCATGTCCTAAATGGAAGTACCTGGAGAGACCATCTGCATTCCCATGGTCTGTACCTGGCCGGTGCTCCACTGTAAAGTCCATCCCCTGTAGGGAAATGGACCACCTAAGCAGTTTGGTGTTTTCACCCTTCATCTGATTTAGCCACAAGAGGGGCTTATGGTCTGTCTGAATCTTGAAGTGAGTGCCAAACAAGTATGGCCTCAGCTTCTTCAGGGCCCACACCACAGCAAAGGCCTCCCTCTCAATAGCTGACCAATTCTTCTCTCTGGGGGTCAACCTTCTGCTAATAAAAGCACTGGGTTGGTCTTGACCATCTACATTAAGTTGTGACAGCACAGCTCCCACACCCAACTCAGAAGCATCTGTTTGGACAATAAACTCTTTGGAGTAGTCAGGACTTTTCAGGATAGGTGCAGAGCACATGGCCTTCTTCAGGTCTTCAAATGCCTTTTGACAGCTTACTGTCCACTGAACCTTTTTGGGCATCTTTTTGGATGTCAGATCATTAAGAGGAGTCACAATGGACCCATAGTTCTTAACAAACTTCCTGTAGTACCCAGTCAAGCCCAAGAAAGCTCGAACTTGAGTCTGGGTGGTTGGAGGGGACCAGTCCTTGATGGATTGTATCTTACTCTCCAGTGGTTGAACTTGGCTTCCACCTACAAGGTGGCCCAAGTACACAACCGTACTCTGCCCTTTCTGGCACTTAGTAGCCTTGATAGTGAGGCCTGGCTTTTGCAGAGCCTCAAGTACCTTCTTCAGGTGGATCAGGTGATCCTCCCAGGTGGAGCTAAAGACAGCAATGTCATCAAGATATGCTGCACAAAAGTCATCCAACCCAGTAAGGACTTGATTCACCAACCTTTGGAAGGTGGCAGGTGCATTCTTCAGACCAAAGGGCATCACCAAAAAATGGTAGTGTCCTCCTGGGGTTGAGAATGCTGTTTTGGCCTTAGACTCCTCAGCTAACCTGATTTGCCAATAGCCAGCTGTCAAATCAAATGTGCTCAAAAACTTAGCAGAAGCCAGTTTATCTATGAGCTCATCTGCCCTTTGAATAGGATGTGCACCTGTCCTGGAGTGGCACACATATCCACACCCAGGACAATGCATTAGCTAATGGGCCTGCAATTGGGTAGAAAAAAAGCCTAGCTGTACTGTGGGGGCACCCTCATGGCAAGCCAGAATGTACACACAGATGTCATCACACAAAGTCCAAACAGCGTTGCATCTGAACCACACACAGGTGCTAAAAATGTATGAGCAGGAATCATGTTTTTAAAAAACTGACATAGGCTGCAAAGCAGGTAAATTAAGCACTGGCCAGCATCACAGGGGCACTACACGGTGATTCTTTGTACAACCAAGTATCACACACAAGTCAGACCTGGTAATGGAAAATCAGGGTTGAACATGTATGCCTCTCCTGCACACCCCACCCCATGCCTAAGTCAATGTGATTGATACAGATCAAGAAGTGACACATCTTATTCAGGGTTACAATAACTGTGCTGGAAAAATAGCTTAATTTACACCACATCACCTCGTGGGGCTGGCAACACATATTTGTGACAAACAACCATCAACAGATTGTTGTGAATAGCCACACAGGCCCTGCCCATGTGAGTATGCACAAGCAAAATGGTGTATCCCTTTCCAGTGGACACATTTAGCACACATTTGCTAAATACTAACTAGGCCAGGGAACAATGCCACAGAGGCAGACCTATGCTGAACACACTGAGAATGTGCACAGTGTTGGATGACACACATGATTATGAGGCCAGGGTGTCTCAGGGGACTGTAGTGGGCACACTGCTCCGTGGTCCTGGAATGAGCTGACTGTACCATGTTAAACCGTCATGGCAATATGCATATCTCCCACTCATGCACATCATGTCTGAGGCCACAACATTGGTCATGCATGCTGCAAGGGTGTTCATTTTAAAGCTCACACTCCTATGTTGAGAATCATCATCAGTGACAACAAATATGGACCCCCAACATAGTGAACAGGTCATGGCACAGGCAAGGTACCAACACAAGTCACAGACCACCCTCCCACATGATGCCGAAAGCAATGTGCACTTAGATTTACTGGCACCCTAGATGACCATGTGCAAATGTGATTACACACACACCAGGGGACACATGTCAAGGAGGGGAAGGGATGAAAAAGACATTGGGGAACAGAAAATGCATCGCACATATTAACTCTGGGAGTGTATCCAGGCTACAGAGCACTTCCAAAAGCTGGTAACACATAACACGACAAACAGCCATGTACCTACCCCCTCCTTGCTGCAGTCTCTCCTGTAACTGCCTATCGAGCTCAGGGAATACCACCGCCAGGACATGTTTCATGTGGGGGGTCAGGCATCGGCGGCCGCCGTGGGGGCGCGGACTGTCGAGCCCCAGCTGGACCCGGGCGATCCACCGGTTCCATCACCGGATGTCCTGCCACCTCTTGCGTAGCTGGGGCAGCTGGCGACGACGATCCCCCTCAGATCTCACGGCCCTGACAATGTCTTTCCAGATCACGCCCTTCTCGTAGGCAGTTACCTGTCAGGATGACAAAGTGACACAACATCAATACACCTGCTCCATGTCCCAGAGACACACATTTGAACATCATTGAAATGTTGGTCAGGGCATAGGATGCAGACAGCAATTACATCATACACAATAAGAAATTGGCCTGTGTGCAAGGCCCAACGCACTACATGGCATTGAAAGTCAACATGTTAGCATAAGGGGTGCAACACATTCACTGATCATGCCACACACTGTTCAGCACATGCAACAGCAGGCTGAAGGGCAGCAAGTGCCAAGCAGTCACATGTCCCACTCCACTGACGCACCATCTGCATACTAGACAGACACACCCAAGCACAGATCACTCGCCTGTCATTGACAACAGCGGATACAACCTTCACTCTGCACATGTGCCACTTGCCAGTGGGGTGTCACAGGTGTCATGCTAGCTCTGCAAGTCAGACACACAGCATGGCTTACTTTTCACATCCGATGGGTTGATCTGTTGCCTCCTCCATGCAGCTGTTGTGCAACACTTCACATGGACACTCACCCACATGACAAGGAACATTCACACACATCACTGTCCATGAGGTCATACACATAATTTGGACACTCTCACCACAGGGCCACTCAACTCTATACACATCTGTGGGTACAGTCACCTGTCACATCGGGGGGACCACTGAATCACCTCAGGACAATAGGAAAAAAAGCCACCAAGGATTTGCCAGGTTGAAAGTGTCATGCACTATGCAGTGAAAGTCACAGTAAGCACAATGCAAGTGAGGAGTGCACACAGGAACTACATCATGCTCTGCATGAGAGACATCAGCATGTCCCCCCCTGGGACCCACTCTAAACAACATTGCATGTCTGTCCCACCTGGACACAATATTGACACTCACACAACAGGTGCATAGGCAAAGTTAGTGGACTCAGCACTCACCTGCTCCCCTGGTCTCCCATACAGCTTGGTGTACTGTGGGAGGAGGACATCCAGCAAGGCCTGATTCTCCTCCTGGGTGAATGGCTGGGCCCTCTCCACAGTACGTGACATGGTCCAGAGGAAGCAGAGACAGCAGCAGTGTGGTCGACAGGAAAGTTGTGCAATCAAGTGCCCTCTCATGGGTTCTGGCTGCCTTATATCTGTCTTGCTGAGGGGCATTCATTTAGAGGAGTACATAGTGATTGGTCAGACTCATTCGCATCCTATGTTTACTCCAATCCCTTTAAACATACACCAATGACTTTAAACATACACCAATGACAGCATTCGCATCGTTCAAATTTTGAGCATCATGTCAAGTCAACAACCACTTTGCAACATTGTATTTTGTGGCCAACTGACTGTTCCAGGACACATGATCGACACTTTTCAACTGAAAACTCTGTCTCCATAACAACCAGCATGCATTTAGGGCCTAATACTTGTCCCTTATGTGTCCCCTATGTAATTTTGAAATCCACACAACGGTACGGTGCGTTTCACACGTACCCCTACGGCACAAGTACAATGGTGATTCGAAGCGTACACACGCGATGATAGCGGGTGTATGGTGCGTTTCACACGTTCGGGTACGCACTAGTAGTACAGTGCGTGTGAGAAGATGGCCTGGTATATGATGTTCACTAGTTAAAGTGACCACCTTGTACCATGCCAAGCAACCCTTATGGTGTGGTTGTAAGTCAACCTTTCGGACTAGCTGCCCTTGTGGTAGCGTAGGCTAAGCAGTCTTTGAGGCTAAACTCGTTAAAGCGTGTTAAGCAAGCTGTTTTACCATATGTAACCCCCCTTTATACCAATGAAAGGACACCACACAGATATATATTCAAAATATATATGTATTTATTACTCAAAGTATCCCCTAGACTCTTTATGAGCACAGGAGCACAAATCGTCAAACAAGAAAGTATTACAATATACAGAAGTTGCACTTTATATGGATAGGCCCTGGTGGCCGATCAAACCATATACTAAAATAGTGGTATAAGTACCACGAACAGGAAGGGAAAAAGGCCTAGGGCCTCTAGAATCGCTGGGCCTACAAGGAGCTAACTTCAGTTAGTGACCAGGAGGTCCACGGGTCGCGTGTGCAGTGAGGAAAGTTACACGCGGGCTCCCATAGGTTTTCAATGGGTGCGTAAAAGTTCAAAAGTTACTGCTAGAAGGGTCTTCTGGATGGACTACGAACTTAAGACTTAAAACACAGACACTAGAGATGTTTCTCTACACTTGTGCACCGGAGTGCCAGCTTTACCTCACCCACAGGAAGCGGGTGCATAGGTCTCGATGTGCGTCGGGTTTCGTCTATCTGTTCAATGGAGCCTGATGACAAAGATGCTGCAGGCGGTCGGTCCAGAAGAGATGCGGTGGATTCAAGGGTGGATCGGAGTTGTAGAAGACCTGAAAGCAGAGGGGACAGTGTTCACAGTCACTAACCAGTGACCGGCGTGGCACCAGGTAGGTACCAGGCGATGTCGGGTGCAAACAGGTGATGAGGTGTAGCTTGTCTCCACAGCCACGTGGTCCCTGAAGGTCGACGACGTCCAGGAGTCAGTTCACAAGCTGTCCTACGCAGTTTCTCGCTGTCGACGGTGTTGGCAACTCGAAGGAAGCAAACAAGCCTTGGCAAAAGCAGGAGTCGTGAAAAATGAAGAAAGCTGATGGTTCTGACCAGCAAGGTCAGAGGGGCTGCTCCTTTGGAGGGCAGCAGGGGCCAGTCTGGAGCAACCAGACCAGTATCGTAGTTTTCAAAGTTTGTCGCCAAAATGGCCACTAGCCAACGGGCCAGGAACCGGGCAGGCGCGTCGAGATGCAAAGTGCAGAGGGGCCCCACGCAGATCGTGGAGATGCTGGAGGGCTCACCTTTGGTGCAGATGCTGCTCGGGTGTTGGGCTTCTCAGCACCCAAAGCACAACTTGGAGGGAGCCTCTGTTGTCGCGCTTGCAGCTTGTCGTGGGTCTTTCAAGATTGCTGGCTCCACGTGTCTCGGTGCCTCCATGGGTTCCTTCTTTGCAGGGACTGTGGATCGGGCTGTGAGAGGTCTGGAGGTCCAGTTCTTGTTGGGCTCTGCACTCGGGCTCCAACAGGAGGCAGCGGCAAAGCAGAGGTTGAGTAGCTGGTTGGTGTTTGCGTTAGCAAGATGGTCACTCCCTGACCATAGGGGAGATTTCCTTCTGTCCTCTGTGCAGCAGAGCGTCGAAGTTCCCGTCTTCTTATTTGTAGTAAGTTGATTCCAGGATGTCTGAAGTCTTAGGGCACAGCTCCTACCTTTAAGCGGATTCTTGGGGCCGGACTACCTGCTAGGTCCCTCCCTAAGGGTGGGACCAGGAAGGGGGGTGGTTACACCCCCAATCCTTTGTCCAGCTCGCCCCAGGTCTGGGGCTGGTGTGCCCCAAGACCGGTTTGAACTGGCATATGCACCGAGGCTCCTTGTGAGCCTCAGGCATGTCTGATTCCATTCAAGCCCTACCTGACCAATACACAAAATCCTGTCTGGGGTGGTGCACGCACCTCCCCTGGCAGGAAACCCTTTGTCCACATCTCCCAAGCTGGAAGGACTCCCAGCAGCAGGAGGGCAGACTTGTGTCTGTGGTGGCAGCATCCATTTTGTGGAGCTGAGGCTATGTCTGATTTTACCCGGGTTTCAGGTACTGTACATGTCGTGTCCCTCTAGAAGGGTGGAATGCTAACCCCATCGCCAGAATTGGCGAGGGGTTAGTATTCCAATTCGTATGACACCTTACTCGACATGTTTTGATAAAGCCAAACCAAAGATAGCATTTAACCGCGAGGTTCATAATGCACTTAAGAGTATATGGTATGACGATATCTGGAAACGGTAGAAGGAAGTTGTTCCGACCACTGCAGACAGGCTCAGCTCATGCCAGAGCACCATCTCACATGGAACCAAGCACTCTGCCTTCAGGATTGTCAAGGCCTGCCATAGGAGTGACTTATAGGTTAACATGTGTCCCATTTAAGGTTAGGTATAGGTATACTACACCTAAGTAAGAGGTGGTTACACCAACTTACCCCAGCTGAGTGATCAGCCAGTTGTGTCAAATTGCTAGGCCAGGCCAGGGGTGGCATAATACATGCTTCAGCCCCTGGTAGGCCTTAGATACACCAATGCCCTGGGTACCTAGTGTACACTGGTACAGGGGCTCACAGGGTGATCCAATTCCAATTGGTTATGCACCTATAGTGCATAGTGTCAATTTAGTAGAGAGAACAGCAGGCTGGGGGTCTGATTAGCAGACCCACAGCCTCAATATGTCAAAAACCAGTGAAGCAAAAAGCAAAAATTTGGGGTGACCATAGGATAGCAGACCCTACTCTCCTACACAACCCCCCCCCCAAACGCAGGGACATTAAACTAGCCTTGACCAGTCTCGTCTTCATGTCCTAAGTGGAAGTACCTGGAGAGACCATCTGCATTCCCATGGTCTGTACCTGGCCGGTGCTCCACTGTAAAGTCCATCCCCTGTAGGGAAATGGACCACCTAAGCAGTTTGGTGTTTTCACCCTTCATCTGATTTAGCCACAAGAGGGGCTTATGGTCTGTCTGAATCTTGAAGTGAGTGCCAAACAAGTATGGCCTCAGCTTCTTCAGGGCCCACACCACAGCAAAGGCCTCCCTCTCAATAGCTGACCAATTCTTCTCTCTGGGGGTCAACCTTCTGCTAATAAAAGCACTGGGTTGGTCTTGACCATCTACATTAAGTTGTGACAGCACAGCTCCCACACCCAACTCAGAAGCATCTGTTTGGACAATAAACTCTTTGGAGTAGTCAGGACTTTTCAGGATAGGTGCAGAGCACATGGCCTTCTTCAGGTCTTCAAATGCCTTTTGACAGCTTACTGTCCACTGAACCTTTTTGGGCATCTTTTTGGATGTCAGATCATTAAGAGGAGTCACAATGGACCCATAGTTCTTAACAAACTTCCTGTAGTACCCAGTCAAGCCCAAGAAAGCTCGAACTTGAGTCTGGGTGGTTGGAGGGGACCAGTCCTTGATGGATTGTATCTTACTCTCCAGTGGTTGAACTTGGCCTCCACCTACAAGGTGGCCCAAGTACACAACCGTACTCTGCCCTTTCTGGCACTTAGTAGCCTTGATAGTGAGGCCTGGCTTTTGCAGAGCCTCAAGTACCTTCTTCAGGTGGATCAGGTGATCCTCCCAGGTGGAGCTAAAGACAGCAATGTCATCAAGATATGCTGCACAAAAGTCATCCAACCCAGTAAGGACTTGATTCACCAACCTTTGGAAGGTGGCAGGTGCATTCTTCAGACCAAAGGGCATCACCAAAAATTGGTAGTGTCCTCCTGGGGTTGAGAATGCTGTTTTGGCCTTAGACTCCTCAGCTAACCTGATTTGCCAATAGCCAGCTGTCAAATCAAATGTGCTCAAAAACTTAGCAGAAGCCAGTTTATCTATGAGCTCATCTGCCCTTTGAATAGGATGTGCACCTGTCCTAGTGACAGCATTGAGTCCTCTGTGATTCACAGAGAACCTCATCTCTCTCTTGCCATCTTTGGTGTGAGGTTTGGGGACCAGAACCACTGGGCTAGCCCAGGGGCTCTCTGAGGGCTCAATGACACCCAGTTCCAGCATTTTGTGTACCTCAGCCTTTATACAGTCCCTGACGTGGTCAGGTTGCCTGTAAAGTTTGTTCTTTACAGGGAGACTGTCACCAGTGTCCACCACATGGGTACACCAGTCAGTTTGACTAGGTATCAGTGAAAACATATGCTGAAATGATTGTAGAACCTGTCTATATTCAATCTGCTGATGCTCAGTGAGGTTGCCTCCAAGGGTCACTCCTTCAACTGAACCATCCTCAGGGTTCTGAGACAACAGGTCTGGGAGAGGGTCACTCTCTTCCTCCTGTCCCTCATCTGTAGCCATGAGCAAGCCCATGTCTGCCCTGTCAACATATGCTTTTTACCTGTTAACATGGAGTACCCTGTGGGGACTCCTGGGAGTTCCTAGGTCCACCAAGTAGGTAACCTCTCCCTTCTTTTCCAGGATTGTATGGGGTCCAGACCATTTGTCTAGGAGTGCTGCTGGGGCCACTGGCTCCAACACCCATACCTTCTGTCCTGGCTGAAACTCAACCAAGACAGCCTTTTGTTCATGCCAAGCTTTCTGTAAGGCCTGGCTTGCCTCAAGGTTTTTGGATGCCTTCTCCATATACTCAGCCATCCTGGAGCGGAGACCAAGTACATAGTCCACTATGTCTTGTTTAGGCTTTTTGAGAGGTAACTCCCATCCTTCCTTCACTAAACACAGTGGGCCTCTCACAGGGTGCCCAAACAACAATTCAAAGGGGCTGTAGCCAACTCCTTTTTGTGGGACCTCTCTGTAAACAAACAGAAGGCAGGGTAGAAGGATGTCCCATCTTCGCCTGAGCTTTTCAGGTAATCCTTTGATCATACCCTTTAGGGTCTTGTTGAATCTCTCAACAAGCCAATTGCATTGTGGGTGATAAGGGGTGGTGAACTTGTAGTTGACACCACATTCCTTCCACATAGCTGTCAAGTATCCTGACATGAAGTTGGTACCTCTGTCAGAAACCACCTCCTTAGGAAACCCCACTCTGGAGAATACTCCCAGCAGGGCCCTGGCCACAACAGGAGCTGTAGTGGTCCTAAGGGGAATTGCCTCTGGATATCTGGTGGCATGATCCACTACCACCAGTATAAATCTGTGCCCAGATGCAGTGGGAGGATCCATGGGACCCACTATATCTATTCCCACTCTTTCAAAGGGGACCCCCACCACAGGTAGTGGTATTAGGGGGGCCTTTGTTGTGCCACCTGATTTGCCACTGGCTTGGCAGGTCACACAGGAGCGACAAAACTCCTTGGTATCTTCATTCATGTGAGGCCAGTGAAAGTGAGGGACAAGCCTGTCCCAAGTCTTGTTCTGGCCTAAGTGTCCTGCTAGAGGAATATCATGGGCCAAGGTAAGAAGGAAGCCCCTAAATTGCAGAGGTATAACCAACCTCCTGGTTGCACCAGGTTTTGGGTCTCTAGCCTCTGAATAAAGGAGCCCATCATCCCAATACACTTTATGGGTACCTTGAGCATTCCCAGCAGCCTCAGCAGCAGCCAGCTGTCTGAGGGGTTCAAGAGATGGACAGGATAACTGAGCCTGCCCCAAGTCAGCCCTGGAAGGTCCCCCTGTCCCCAGAAACTCAACCTGGTCAGGTTCAAGCTCTTCAGGAACAGTTCCTTCAGGGTTCTCTAGATCATCTTCCTGGGAAGGCTGATCATCACTTGGAGGCAGGGGGGAAGGCACAGCCTTAACCCTCCTGTTCTTCTTCTTGGTAGGTGCTTGGTCCATTGTTCCAGGATCCAAGACCTGTGGTTCAGTAAGGAACTTTTTGGCCTGTGACCTGGTCACAGCAAGGACATGTGGTGATATACCTAACATCTCTGCATGTGTCCTGTACTCCACTTCTGACCATAGAGAACTCTCTAGGTCATTGGCCAACAAACATTCTACTGGGAGGTCTGCACTAACCACAACCCTTTTGAGGCCAGTTACCCCTCCCCATGAGAAGTTAACACTAGCCACACTATGTGAAGTAGTGGCATTGCTGGCATTGGTCACCAGGTAATTCTCACCTGGTATGTACTGTCCAGGGTCCACAAAGCCTGGTGTCACCATAGTGACACTGGCACATGTGTCCCTGTAAGGCTTGAGCCACTTTTGCATTTATTAAAGGAGTCTGTCTGTACTTGCCAAGGTTACTGGGGCTCACAGTCAGGGTCAAATCCATGTCCCCATCACAGATCAAGACTGCCTGTGTCAGGGTTCTGTCTAAGTCAGAATCTCCTTCAGTTCCCATAGTGATTCCCACTACACCCTTTGTCTGGGGACCAACACTGCTGACAGTAGTACTGGGAGCAGGTGCCTTAGGGGCAACAGTGTTGGGGGCTCCACCCTTTTTACAATCACTAGTCCAGTGAGTTGTATTCTTGCAAGATTTGCACCAGGGTTTCTTTGGACCTTCTTTCTTCTTCCCTTTAGGTTGTTGGGACCCACCCGTTAGTACTAGTTTGGGGCCCTGTTGAAGACTTCTGGTCTTTGGATTTCTGATCTCCACCCTTTTGGTCTGTTTTCTTCTGATCACCCCCTTGGCCCTGGTTCTGGTTCTTTTGCTTAACCCTGGTTCTGACCCATTTGTCTGCCTTCTTTCCCAATTCTTGGGGAGAGGTCAGATCTGAGTCAACCAAGTGCTGATGCAGTTGCTGGTTCTGACAGTTATTTAAAATCTGTTCTCTCATCATCAAATTGTACAATCCTGTATAATCAGATACCTTACTTCCCAGCAACCAACCCTCCAAAGCCTTAGTGGCACATTCAATATATTCAGACCAGTCCTGAGTCTGTGTCTTCTGGGTATCTCTGAACATTAACCTGTACTGTTCAGTGGTTAAGCCTAACCCATCAACCAGGACACTCTTCAGGGCTCTGTAGTTTCTGACATCCTCCTCTCTAATAGTGAGGAGTCTATCTCTGCCTCTACCTTCAAAGGAGAGCCATAAGATTGCTGCCCACTGGTCTTCAGGAACCTGCTGCACTTTGCAGGCTCTCTCAAGAGCAGTCATCCACTTGTGGATATCATCCCCACTTTTGTAGGGGGGCACAACCTTGGACAGGTTCCTATTGTCAAAGACCCTATCTTTGTCCTTAGGGACAATGCTGCCACCAGTGGGTATAGACCCACTCTCTCTAGGTTGCCTAGACTTGTTTAGTTTCTCTTCCATCAGGGCTACTTCTAGCTCCTGTCTCCTGATCCTCAGCTGAGCTTCCTTCATTCTGGCCTCATGCTCCCTCCTCTGAGGGCTGGTCATCCTTCTTCTGGAGTGACATTGAGAGCCTCTAGAGGCATGAGAAGCATTAGAGTCACCTGAGTGATTCCTTTGCCTCCCAAACCCCTGGTTAAGTCCACCAGGGAGATTCAATGGGGTGAACCCGTTGTCAGTCCCAAGTAGCCTTAAGTTAGCTGAGCCAGGTATAGCACCTGGCACTGGGCTATCTCTCCCATCTGAACTACTACTACTGTCAGACGCACCCCCTTTGTCATCCCTGTCCCTATGCTGATTCTCATCATCTGTAGTCAGATTCTCAACTAAGGGGCGACTGTTGGAAAGGGGTACTTCAGTAGCATCTTCAGAAGGAGGGCCTCCTGTTCCTGCCCCTAAGGGGTCTAACTGGGAGGCTTTCTTGAGAGCTCTCTGATCTTCATCAGCTTGTAAGAGTTCTCTGAGTTCAGCAGAGGTAGGGTTCCTGGGCTGTTTAAGGCCCCTGATATTTGCCACCTGCCTGAGCTCATTTTGGTTTAGGGTAGCAAAGATGGTTGGTGCCCTCTGGGGGTCACTCTCGACAGAGATGAGTACATTGGACCCCTCTGCCCCAGCCATTGCTCTTAAGTGTGGGTGGATGTGTTGCAACTACCTACACTTGGGTTTTCCTACTAAACCTATCTAGTAGTTGTAGTCAGGGTGTGCTACTCCCTTTGCTCTACAACAACTAAGTTCAGTAGAACTTAAGTATATCTAATCTTGTTTTATATGTACCTAAAGGTACCTATATGATCTTTCAATTGGTAACAAAGAGATTACAGAGGTAAAACACAGTAAGCTCAAATCCAACCGCTGCTCACCAATGTGAGAAGTTGGCCTGGTATATGATGTTCACTAGTTAAAGTGACCACCTTGTACCATGCCAAGCAACCCTTATCGTGTGGTTGTAAGTCAACCTTTTCGGACTAGCTGCCCTAGTGGTAGTGTAGGCTAAGTAGTCTTTGAGGCTAAACTCGTTAAAGCGTGTTAAGCAAGCTGTTTTACCATATGTAACCCCCCTTTATACCAATGAAAGGACACCACACAGATATATATTCAAAATATATATGTATTTATTACTCAAAGTATCCCCTAGACTCTTTATGAGCACAGGAGCACAAATCGTTAAACAAGAAAGTATTACAATATACAGAAGTTGCACTTTATATGGATAGGCCCTGGTGGCCGATCAAACCATATACTAAAATAGTGGTATAAGTACAGCGAACAGGAAGGGAAATAGGCCTAGGGCCTCTAGAATCGCTGGGCCTACAAGGAGCTAACTTCAGTTAGTGACCAGGAGGTCCACGGGTCGCGTGTGCAGTGAGGAAAGTTACACGCGGGCTCCCATAGGTTTTCAATGGGTGCGTAAAAGTTCAAAAGTTACTGCTAGAAGGGTCTTCTGGATGGACTACGAACTTAAGACTTAAAACACAGACACTAGAGATGTTTCTCTACACTTGTGCACCGGAGTGCCAGCTTTACCTCACCCACAGGAAGCGGGTGCATAGGTCTCGAAGTGCGTTGGGTTTCGTCTATCTGTTCAATGGAGCCTGATGACAAAGATGCTGCAGGCGGTCGGTCCAGAAGAGATGCGGTGGATCCAAGGGTGGATCGGAGTTGTAGAATACCTGAAAGCAGAGGGGACAGTGTTCACAGTCACTAGCCAGTGACCGGTGTGGCACCCGGTGGGTACCAGGCGATGTCGGGTGCAAACAGGTGATGAGGTGTAGCTTGTCTCCGCAGCCACGTGGTCCCTGAAGGTCGACGACGTCCAGGAGTTGGTTCACAAGCTGTCCCACACAGGTTCTCGCTGTCGGCGGTGTCGGCGACTCAAAGGGCGCAAACAAGCCTTGGCAAAAGCAGGAGTCATGAAAAATGAAGAAAGCTGATGGTTCTGACCAGCAAGGTCAGAGGGGCTGCTCCTTTGGAGGGCAGCAGGGGCCAGTCTGGAGCAACCAGACCAGCATCGTAGTTTTCAAAGTTCGTCGCCAAAATGGCCACTAGCCAACGGGCCAGGGACCGGGCAGGCGCGTCGAGATGCAAAGTGCAGAGGGGCCCCACGCAGATCGTGGAGAAGCTGGAGGGCTCACCTTTGGTGCAGATGCTGCTCAGGTGTTGGGCTTCTCAGGACCCAAAGCACACCTTGGAGGGAGCCTCTGTTGTTGCGCTTGCAGCTTGTCGTGGGTCTTTCAAGATGGCTGGCTCCACGTGTCTCGGTGCCTCCACGGGTTCCTTCTTTGCAGGGACTGTGGATCGGGCTGTGAGAGGTCTGGAGGTCCAGTTCTTGTTGGGCTCTGGGCTTGGGCTCCGGCAGGAGGTGGCGGCAAAGCAGACGTCGAGTAGCTGGTTGGTGCTTGCATTAGCAAGATGGTCACTCCCTGACCATAGGGGAGATTTCCTTCTGTCCTCTGTGCAGCAGAGCGTCGAAGTTCCCGTCTTCTTCTTTGTAGTAAGTTGATTCCAGGATGTCTGAAGTCTTAGGACACAGCTCCTACCTTTAAGCGGCTTCTAGGCGCCGGACTACCTGCTAGGTCCCTCCCTAAGGGTGGGACCAGGAAGGGGGTGGTTACACCCCCAATCCTTTGTCCAGCTCGCCCCAGGTCTGGGGCTGGTGTGCCCCAAGACCGGTTTGAACTGGCATATGCACCGAGGCTCCTTGTGAGCCTCAGGCATGTCTGATTCCATTCAAGCCCTACCTGACCAATACACAAAATCCTGTCTGGGGTGGTGCACGTACCTCCCCTGGCAGGAAACCCTTTGTCCACGTCTCCCAAGCTGGAAGGACTTCCAGCAGCAGGAGGGCAGACTTGTGTCTGTGGTGGCAGCGTCCATTTTGTGGAGCTGAGGCTATGTCTGATTTTACCCGGGTTTCAGGTACTGTACATGTCGTGTCCCTCTAGAAGGGTGGAATGCTAACCCCGTCGCCAGAATTGGTGAGGGGTTAGTATTCCAATTCGTATGACACCTTACTCGACATGTTTTGATAAAGCCAAACCAAAGATAGCATTTAACCGCGAGGTTCATAATGCACTTAAGAGTATATGGTATGACGTTATCTGGAAACGGTAGAAGGAAGTTGTTCCGACCACTGCAGACAGGCTCAGCTCATGCCAGAGCACCATCTCACATGGAACCAAGCACTCTGCCTTCAGGATTGTCAAGGCCTGCCATAGGAGTGACTTATAGGTTAACATGTGTCCCATTTAAGGTTAGGTATAGGTATACTACACCTAAGTAAGAGGTGGTTACACCAACTTACCCCTGCTGAGTGATCAGCCAGTTGTGTCAAATTGCTAGGCCAGGCCAGGGGTGGCATAATACATGCTTCAGCCCCTGGTAGGCCTTAGATACACCAATGCCCTGGGTAACTAGTGTACACTGGTACAGGGGCTCACAGGGTGATCCAATTCCAATTGGTTATGCACCTATAGTGCATAGTGTCAATTTAGTAGAGAGAACAGCAGGCTGGGGGTCTGATTAGCAGGCCCACAGCCTCAATATGTCAAAAACCAGTGAAGCAAAAAGCTAAAATTTGGGGTGACCATAGGATAGCAGACCCTACTCTCCTACAGTGCATTAGACACCTACAGGTACGCACTAGTTCACACATACGGGTACGCACTAGTAGTACAGTGCGTTAGACACCTACGGGTATGCACTAGTAGTACAGTGCGTTAGACACCTACGGGTACGCACTAGTTCACATGCACGGGTATGCACTAGTAGTACAGTGCATTAGACACGTACGGGTACGCACTAGTTCACACGTACGGGTACGCACTAGTAGTACGTGCGTTAGACACCTACGGGTATGCACTAGTAGTACAGTGCGTTAGACACCTACGGGTACGCACTAGTTCACACGTACGGGTACGCACTAGTAGTAAAGTGTGTTAGACACATACGGGTACGCACTAGTAGTACAGTGCGTTAGACACCTACGGGTACGCACTAGTTCACACATACGGGTACGCACTAGTAGTAAAGTGTGTTAGACACGTACGGGTATGCACTAGTTCACACCTACGGGTACGCACTAGTAGTACAGTGTGTTAGACACCTACGGGTACGCACTAGTTCACACGCATGGGTATGCACTAGTAGTACAGTGCATTGGACACCTACGGGTACGCATTTCACACGCTTAAAATGGTAATACAGGCACACACATGCCAGGAATGGAGGGCTACTAGTCGCACAAGGATGTCCATCAAGTACTTGTCATTGCATACTGTTATGTGCAGGCCCTAGGTGTGGCAGCCAGTGATATTGCACAGGTCATCTCATCTAGTTGCACAATTGATGTGTGATAACCTGTGGACACATGTCATGTGTGATGGGGCACTATGTGGCACACATCTCCTTGACACTTGCCACGTGTGTCTGTAGTCCAACTGTGTCATGCACAGCAGCAGTGGGATGGCACAGTCATCACCACCCGCACCTGTATCCTGATGCCAGGGACAGGGACACTCTATCAACTGACATGTCACGATCTGCGTGCCCCATGTGACTATGTCAGGTGTGTGTCATGTGTTCCCATGAGCTTGATGTCAGTGTTCCGTCAATTGCATCTGCTGTTGGTGCATCCAACATGGGTCTGTGTGGCGATGGGAATCGACGCACACCATGCCACATGTGGATTCCCACCGCTGTAGGGTCTGTGTGCATCGGACATCATATTTTCCCAGTCATACATGTCTGCGTTGTCTCAATGGCTGTGTCTTTCTCTTGTCACGTGTACCCCTTCATCGCAATGTGTTTGATATGTACATTTGACATTCCTTGTGACCTGTGCATGTGCCTTGCAGTCAGCTGTGTGGATGAGATGACATCCTTCCAATGCAGCTATGTGGTTGTGTGTCACTCCGGTGATATCTGTGGCTCTTCACTCAGATTGGCCACCAACTCATTTCAGGGCATGTCATGTAGAATTGACAATGAACAGGTGTATCTGGCTTTTTGTAGGAGTGCCAGCAAGCTGGCATATGTGCCCTGTATGTATTGCACACACCCGACTCCATAGTTACCTGATGTGTATTAGCAGTGTAGCATGTGCTATGTTCATTGACATTGATATTGGCAGACTCTCAATCTTTATTCTTACAAACAATGTCTTGCAGGGCACCGCCTGTCCCAAGACCAATACCAGACTTGGGTGCCATGAGGGAACCTGCCTGCATCCGACGTTACAGATTCACTCAACAGTTGATTGAGGACTTGACCGACAGGCTGGCACCACACCTCCAACCGCGACACAGGTATCCTACTGCGCTGACTCCAAAGATGAAGGTGATGGCAGCCCTACATTTTTTTGCCACAGGTATGTTTCAATTCACCATAGCTGATGTTGGTGGCATGTCACAGACAATGTTCAGTCGTGTCCTGCGTGATGTTTTAGCAGCCATGTTGGAGCACCTTGATGAATTCATCACATTTCCTACTCCTGAGGAGTTGACAGATGTCAAGGGCGATTTCTATGCCCTGGGAGGGATGCCCCATGTCATTGGGTCCATTGATGGTACACATGTGGCTTTGGTACCACCGCAGGCACAGGAACAAGCCTATCGCAATAGAAAACATTACCACTCGAAAAATGCCCTTGTGGTGTGTCTTGCTAACATGCTGATTTCCCATGTCTGTGCACGTTTTCCAGGCTCAGCACACGATGCCTACATCATGAGGCATAGCAGGGTGCCACAAATGATGCTGCGGCTGCACAACGAACGAGCATGTCTTGTTGGTGGGTATACTCTGTTTGTCCTGTGTGTTGCGGTATCTTTGGCTCTTAAGGCATCTCCTGACCCACTTTTTTACATGATGTTTCCATGTAGGGGACTCTGGATATCCCAACATACCATGGCTAATGACACCTCTCCGCAACCCAAGAACAGCTGCAGATCACAAGTACAACAATGCACACGGGCAGACCAGGCGAGTGATTGAGAGGACGTTTGGCCTCCTGAAGAGCCAATTCCGGTGCCTGGACAAGACAGGTGGGTCCCTCCCTTATGCCCCGGAGAAGGTCTGCCGAATCTTCCTCGTGTGCTGCATGCTGCACAACATGGCAGTTGAGAAGGCAGTGCCACTCATGCTGGATCCGGATGGGCAGGAACATCCACCCGTGGAGGATCAAGGGCTTGCTCACGAGGCTAGTGATGAGGAGGAGGATGATATCTGGAGTCAGCTCATACGCAACTTCTTCTCATAATGGTGAGTCGATGGTTATGAGTGTGCAAGCTTGTAGCATTGAGTGGCATGTGTTGCAATGTGTGTGTCCAGCTGACTGAATGCAAATTGACTTTGATGTGTGTCACTCGAGTGATGATGTCATGCCACACAGTTTTGCGGAGAGACTTTCTTTGAAATGTACGTACATGTGTCCAACATTGTTCATGTTTTGTAAATGTCCCTGTGTACGGCGAGAATTGTTTTAGGTGACTTCTTGTGTCTGTCATTCCCAGGTTTTTGCGCCTGTTGTCTGCTCGTGTCATCTTTGTCCTTCTGCTATTCCTCATGAGGATTGCAACGTGGGCTGAATCAGCATTCTATGCACGGACATGTGGAAATGTCAGTTTGGGTAAGGATAGCAGCAAGGCTTTTTGGTGGTGGTATGGGTTGGGAATGTGTGGGCCTGCTTCTGTGCATGTTGTGGTACCGTGCATACATGTCTTCTCACCATGGAGCATATAACATGTAGCATCACTCCCATGACATGATAGTCACCCTTCTTGACTGTCATCTGTAGTGGAGTGTGGCGTCTGATGAAGGCATCAATGTGTGTAAACCTTGCCTCTGAAACATTGCGGATGTTACTAGTGGAAATAGTGTGGGACATCACTACAACAGGCTCAATGGGGAATTTCAGCCTCTCGGTGTGAAGCAGGATTTGTTTGGCTCATCCCCTTGACTTTTGTGCAAGTTCATTGGGATTGACATCATCCGTGTTGTGAAGTGGGGATCCAGCGTATGTCCCACATGTCCTGTCAACTGACCTGTGAGTCTGTTCACAGGGATGCATTTCCCTTTGTGTGTGTATGTGGAATAAAGGTGTTCAGCACAATCCAAAGTGCCTCATCTCTGTCACAAAGCGGTACAAAAGGGGGTGGTGATGGACGGAGCATCAGAACCAATCAAACACTCACACCCAGTCAACAGATCTGGGTTTGATCCATCACCGTTTTTAGCCCACTCTGCCACCCCAGTTCAGACATGGCCATATGCAAATCAGTCTGACCCTGTGCCTCATGGGAACAGTCCAGCCCGAACTGCCAAGCCATGCCTTCCCTGGACCGGAAACAAGCTTCCTAGGACCGGTTTCTGGCATTTCAGCCAGAACGGTGATGGATCAAACCCAGATCTGTTGACTGGGTGTGAGTGTTTGATTGGTTCTGACGCTCCGTCCATCACCACCCTCTTTTGTACCGCTTTGTTCGCCATAAGTTGGCAGGGTATGCTCAGACGTGAGTCCCTTGCTCACTTTGCCACTGGATTCAAGCAAGCCTGGCTGAAGACGGCTGAAATGCCAGAAACCGGTCCTAGGAAGCTTGTTTCCGGTCCAGGGAAGGCATGGCTTGGCAGTTCGGGCTGGACTGTTCCCATGAGGCACAGGGTCAGACTGATTTGCATATGGCCATGTCTGAACTGGGGTGGCAGAGTGGGCTAAAGAACGGTGATGGATCAAACCCAGATCTGTTGACTGGGTGTGAGTGTTTGATTGGTTCTGACGCTCCGTCCATCACCACCCTCTTTTGTACCGCTTTGTTCGCCATAAGTTGGCAGGGTATGCTCAGACGTGAGTCCCTTGCTCACTTTGCTACTGGATTCAAGCAAGCCTGGCTGAAGACGGCTGAAATGCCAGAAACCAGTCCTAGGAAGCTTGTTTCCGGTCCAGGGAAGGCATGGCTTGGCAGTTCGGGCTGGACTGTTCCCATGAGGCACAGGTTCAGACTGATTTGCATATGGCCATGTCTGAACTGGGGTGGCAGAGTGGGCTAAAGAACGGTGATGGATCAAACCCAGATCTGTTGACTGGGTGTGAGTGTTTGATTGGTTCTGACGCTCCGTCCATCACCACCCTCTTTTGTACCGCTTCATCTCTGTCACTGCAGCTCTCTTGCCAGTTTTCATGCGTCATCTATGGCATACTTATCAAATATTGAGCATATGTGTATGTCTACTTCGGCAACATGCATGCAGTTCTTCATGGCTAATAATATCTTTTGTGCATGAAGTCCCTGGTTGTGTATGTATTTGTGCAGGTTGCGCCACACAACGGGACGTGAACACATGCTGATGGTGTGTCTCCTGTGCGCAGCTCCGCATTTTGTTGCCTGACCCTGTGCCCGTCATTTTTGGTGACTGGTCATACATTTTCTTGTAGTGACCCATGAGTTACCTGACACTCCTTCCTTTACATACACCTGTTGCACTGTGCCTTTCTGACCTCCTTGTCTTTGTGTGCTACTTTTTGCCTAGTTTCTCAGCCCTTCCGCCTGCTGCTGCCTCACCTGCGGCACCGCCCCGCCGAGTGCCATGATTCTGCAACCCACACGCCTCCAAAATGCTCCTCCCTTCCCCCCTCCACCCATTCTTAATGCAGCCAGCAGCTTGTCTGTGCCACTGTTGCACCAACGCCGTGCCAAAGGCAGGATCGTGTGCGCCTGCAACGTGCACAGTGCCCGAGCCTCTGGTCTTCTTTGCATGACCCACGTCACACAACAGGCTCATGCTGCAGCTAACCTCCAAGCAATGTTCTCCAGACAATCATCCGCCTGCTATCAGGCAACCCCTAAGCGCACAACGAACACCTTTGCATGCTGAGTGTGCAACTCCAACTGCCTACACAGCGCTGCCCAGCCTACCAGATCCTGTCAGAACAACCAGGTCATGTGCCTCCTACTCCACACCCGCTCCGTCCACCAGCACGCCATTGGACTCTGTTACCTCCTCAACACAACAGGGCCATACATCACCTTCATGGCAGTAACCTGGACATAACCTGGACATAAGCATCCTCAGCACACAACTTCTTCACATTGCCATCTCAGACGGATACAAGATCACCCGCAGGGACGGCACCAACAATCCCGGAGGATGAATTGCAATTGATTCACAAGTACACCCTCAGAGTCACAAATCCAGGTTTGCAGCAACTCCCTGGCAACCCTCAGAGTAACACTCATGTACAGATATCCAGGCCTACATCCACAATTGCGCTAAGCCATCAACACGTACATCTGCACGCACGCCCTCCCCTCCACAGGCTACATGTGGCTGGGGGCCAGTAACTTTTTGCTGGAGGAGAAACACACCACCATCCATCATTGGTCTATCAACATTTTAATCGACGTCTCCGACAAGCAACACACTGCCCCACACCCTGCTAACGATCCCCCAAAGATGCTTGATGTAAATCACCACAGACAAGCTGTGTGGGACACTCAAAACAACACCAACGAAACACCCTGAAACATCACGCACTGGATCAGCAACTGATCCAATAATCTTTCCACATTGAGGGACTTCCCTGTGAAGCACAGCAATAGTTAAGGCACCTGGGACAAGGCAGACCTACTGGACTCCTACAGACGTAGCCGGACTCTTGTGCACACCTTGCAACACAAAGAGCCATCATTTACCTTTCAGGCCTGGAAAAGACCACACACAGCCATCACCATATCATCAGCAAGGACACGTGGAGATCCTTCAGATAGTGCTGAGACACCAAAACACACGACATCAAGGAGCTCATCAGCATTGTGAGTGAGCTGACAGCAGATCTCCATCCAAGACACCCCACCACATCCCTTGCAACTTTGTACCACTGCTAGCTCATGGCCATACACAAGAGCCTTGGCACACAGAGGCAGACAGCACTATTAACCGCAGGACAAACCCCCCTCAGGTTCTGGACTCCCGTCAGCAGCAAGTACACCACCTGGCTCATGTGCACCATCCACTCTAGCTCTCCATCAGGCCCTTTCCCACACAATAACTCAACCACATCATTCCCCATCCTTGAAGCCCACGTCCAGCGCGTCCTGAATGTCTCCTTTGAGTTGGCCACAATCCATGGGTGCTGGAGGCATGCAGAAACCCAGGCCCTTCTTAAACAATGGACAGCATTACCGCATGATCTCCTGGTACATCACCCTGCTTCCCTACCCAGCAAATGTCATCCGGAAGACACTCAACAAGCAACTGACATATTTCCTCCACGCAACCAGCTCCAGGCAACCGGCACCAGAACATATTCCACAGTAATCACACCACTGCAACTGTCATCATTGCCACCACCAACGACAACTTTGCCCTGCTCAACAATGGTGAGCCCACCCCCCTTGACCTCTCAATGGCATTGTACACCATGTGCTACCACACTGTCAGCTCACACATCTCCAACACTGGTATCCAGAGGAGGGCCCAGGATTCAATCAGAAAGTAGCTCACCAGCAAGGCCCAGGGAGTCTGCCTCCACCCTTCAGCATGTAGTACACTGGGGTCATGTGGCACATGCCCCAGGGCTCTTCTTTCAGCGTGACGATCTTCAATGTCTCCATGACCCCCCTCTCCACCATCACATGCGCACACAACCTCATCATCATCTCGTATGCCATTGACACCCCGCTGCTCCTCAAACTCACCAAAGAGCCAGCCATTGCCAGATCCAAACTTCAAGAAGGCATGAGATCCGCTGACGAATGGCTGAACATCAGCCACCTGAGGCTGGACTTGGAGAGGACTGAGGTCATCATCTGAGGATTGCCCCTCACGGCTGGGTCAACTCCTTGTGTCCCACTGGTCTGGACACCGCACCAGCACCCAGTGGCCACGCACGCAAGCTGGTGTTCATCATGGACCCATCGCTGACAATTACCATGCAACTCACCACCATCTGTACCTCATGCTGCAACACCCTCCGCATGCTGCAAATGATCCACAGATAGATCCACTGCAAGGCAAGACAGACCATCCCCCAGGTCAACGACACCAGCTGGCTCAGCTACAGCACCGGCCTCTACGTAGAACAACAGCAGAACTGCAGGAGAAGTTGTCCACATCCAGGGTGCATACGCACACCTCATCTTCAACATCCCCAGCCACATCACCGTCCACCTGAGCTAGAATGGCTCACTGTCTGCTGCAGGATCACCTTCAGACTCCTCAACCACACTCAGGAGGCAGTCCACAACCCCAGACCTTGGACGTTTGTCATCCAACACCCCGTTGGCCCAACTCCGTGCAGGCCACCTTGCCCTGGCCACCATCCATCACATCCACATAAACACTGCATGCAGGTGATGGTTCTCCCACCTCACCAAACAGACCTGGGACTCCCTCCCCGGGCACATCAACACGACCCATGACCTCTACACCTTCATGATACTCTTTCAAATTGGTCTGTCTGAGCAGTATTGCAAGCCCCCCCTCAGCAGCTTGAGGCCATCACTAGTGAGTATTGGGCTCCATGTCTGTATTTGGTGATACATTGAGACACATGTGTGTCCTCGACCAGACTCAGATCCAAGTGTATGGATGGCTGGAGTTAGTTCCACACTCAGGCATACTTTGACATATCCCCACATGTATGTTGTGGACTCATGCTAAATGACTGCAACATAAAATTTCACGTATTGATTATTTAATTATAGCTCTGGGGCGTGATTTGTGCACTGAAAATGGTGCAATGCAGGGACCATAGAATCCAAAGTTCACAGGGGGAGATGGGATCCTTGCCATTTGAAGTCATCAGAGTCCAGACCACAGTTTTTGGCATCATTAGTCAGACTGTGACCAGCAGGTCCATGTGGCAGATGATGTCAGTTAATGAGGTGATGCTGTCGCACATGAAGGCCAGGTGCCAGGCCCGGTGACCTGGGAGATGTGGCTGGTCCGCTGCCTCTCACGGTCTTTTCCGTGGACGACCCACCTTCCTCCGGGGACCCTCAGATGCAGGCCTTGACGATGCTTGGGACGCTCCGTTGGACGAATCCTCCTCCTCCTCCTTCTCCCTCCCTGTGGCTGGTGGTGGTCTTCGCCTGGTGGCACAGAGAGGGTTGCCCATGTTGTCGGCGATCCGACGGAGTGAATGGCTTATGTCCCTTTGCACCGCCAGGAGCTCAGCCAGTCTTTCCTCCATCCGTCCTTAGTGTTCTTGTTGACTGGCGTGTTGCTCGGCCTGCTGGTTCTTGATCTCTGTGAGGGTCACCACTACCTGGCTGAACTCCCTGGTGTCACGCCGGTATGCCTCAATGATGTTGTGTATGTGTGACATACCGGTCCCTTCAGCTGGCTGGTCAGGTTCTCGCCTCCGCCTGCCTCCACTCCCACCACCCCTGCCCACACGAGCCTGGCCTGCCGTCGTGGGCACATCGGGTCTACGGGACCCCTGAGGGACGGCAGTGGCAGTGTTGTCTGCCTCCTCCTGGGTGCCCGGCGCTCCTTGTCCCTCCTGGTCAGACTGGCTCAGTTGTTCACTGCGGGCAGGGCTCCTCGGTGTCTCCTGGGATGTGGCAGGAATGGGGGTAGTGGTTGGCACAGATGGTCCTGAACCAGGTTCTGCAGGGGCTTGGACACCAGAAGTTCCAGGTCCGTCGGGGTCATCCGCGGAATGTTGAGAGGCGTCGCTGCCGGTGGGGTCAGGTTCCTCCCGGGCCAGGGACTGTGAATCTTCACCCCCATTGTTGGTGGTAGATTCATCACGTTGCCCTGTGTGTGAGAGACAGACAATGTTAATGCTGTTTCATGCAACATGCATGTATCATACACATTCTAGTTGGCACTGTTCCTCCAGGTAGTTGTTTGTGCCTAGCATTCTCCTCAATGTTCACTTGTGGATGGGTATGTTGTGGGGGACAGTTTGATATGTTCTCCTGAGTCTTTGACATGTAGATTTTTGGCTTGGATGCTTCTTTGGCTATGTATTGGTTTTGTTTTGTTACATGTCCATTGTGACAGTGTGTAAATCCATTGCCTGTCCCGGGGGTGTCTGCTTGTGTAAGGGGTGTGTGTGACAGGGCCAGCTGGTGGGTGTAGTGTGATTTGGCAGTGGGGCTCCCAGGTGATGTAGCTGTCCCCCCATGGAGCATGCTGCCATGACAGTGAGTGTGAGTTCCTGTCCTAGATATCTGACCTTGTTGTCTTGGTGTTTGTGTTTGCACTGGTCACAGGAGGGCCTTGTGCTGTCTACACCCAGGCCGAGTGTGAGCTATCTTGTCAGTACTTTCCCAATCCCTGTACATTGCGCATGGTGCATGGGTATGTACCTGGGCCATATGGGATGAGGGCAATTGTGTCTGATTTGGAGTTCAACAATGTGTTTTGTGCCACCCACCCTCCCAGCATACCGGACATCCATTCTTGGGTTGCTGCTTCGTGTAGCATGGGACATAGCATGGCCTTGCTTTCTCAATGGAGCATACACATGTTAGTGGCATTAGCGTTATTTTTTAGTGTGGTTCTGGCCAGTGAGGGCTTGGGGGTAGTTACGTGCATTTTGTGTAGTTGGGGTGTGGATGCCATTACCCCCATGTTACGTAAGTTGTTTGTGTACTCACGAGGCTCCGGAAGTCCTTGCAGTCCATGTACTCCCACCAGCGGAAGCAGGGCCATCACCTTCTCCTCCCAGGGATGGTAATGTACTGGTCTGCGGGGCGCACCACCTCCAGTGATGTTGCTCTGGGCGTAGTCATCATTCATTTTGCGCTTGACCACCCTCCGCAGATCGTACCACCTGGCTTGGCATTCATTCCTGTTCCTTCTGATGGGTGCAACAGCATTCACCCTATCGACGATCCTCTGCCACAGGCGTGATTTTTCTGCTATGCTGGTCTGTCTGACCAATGTTCCAAACAGCTGTGGCTCGACTCTGATGACTTCATTGACAAGGATCTCCAGCTCCTCCCTTGTGAACTTTGGATTCTTGTCGAATAGACCCTCCTTGTGCTGTTTTACAGTGTCTGTGGTTCAGTACGGTACAGGGGTACGAGTCGTACAGGCACACACCCCCATGCGTTGTGTATGTACGGTGCGTACACGGCCATTGCTATGTACGGTGCGTACACTCCCATTGCATATGTACGGTGCGTACACCGCCATTGCTATATACGGCGCATACACGGCCATTGCTTATGTACGGTGCGTACATCGCCATTGCTAGGTACGGTGCGTACACCGCCATTGCTATGTACGGTGCGTACACCGCCATTGCTATGTACGGTGCGTACACCGACATTGTGTATGTACGGTGCGTACACCGCCATTGCTATGTACGGTGCGTACACCGACATTGCGTATGTACGGTGCGTACACCGCCATTGCTATGTACGGTGCGTCCACCGCCATTGCTATTTACGGTGCGTACACCGACATTGCGTATGTACCGTGCGTACACGGCCATTGCTATGTACGGTGCATACACCGACATTGCATTTGTACAAGTCATTCCCCGTGTCGTTTTCCGTACGAATCGTAAATCGGAAAGCCGGTCCGGATCGTACTTGTACGCTCGGACTGTCTTTTTACGGTTCGTACAGAAAAGTGTCCGGGTCCGTCTCGTACAAGTTTTCCCGCTATGATTCGTACGGATCGGGCCGATCCGTATGTACTTTTTCCCATACAAATCGTACTTCACGGGTCGGACGTGACTTGTACGATTCGTATGGAAAAGAATACAGATACGAGTCGTATGGGGAAAAAAAATACAGGATCGGAATCGACCCCTAAGTGTTAGATGCACCTGTTTAATCAGCACATGATTATGAGCCAAGTATGCAGTTCTCCTTGACATCTGGAATGTATTCTTCAAATTCAGCATTGAAATGCACAGCATACAATATCCATTAATCTACAGATAGTCATACAAACATTTTTAGGAGTGCTCACAAAGTGTTAATATAGTGATAAATATTACAATTGATAGTGTCCTGTTTTTTATTCACTAATCAGAACATGGTACAGCCACCAGCAGCTGTCCTTACAGGTAAGCGTGGTGGGGCTGTGGGGCGGGAGGGGAGGGTATGTAGACAGACGATGGAATAGAAATTATTTATTTATTTACTTTTCCCTATTCCGTCCTAAGTTGACTTACCCCCCCTCCGACCCCAACACCTCACCGCACTTACCTTCATGGACCGCCACTGACAGCCACAATGGATTTCATGACACTTTGACGCTTTTTCCAGGCTGGATAATACCCCAAAAAAGCACAAGAAAGACAACACAACAAAAATACAACATTGCGTAAAGTAATATGTGTTACAGTTTCCTATCTTATATTAGAGATTTCAGATTTATATAAACAAATGTATTGCAATTAATAGAAATGTATTGCAATAAATACAACAAATATCTGACAGAAAGAGCTAGACTAAAGAAAAGCAAAAGCTTTTATGCCCATGTTTATGATTGTGTCAGGAGTCTATGTCTGGTAATAATTATTTTTGCTGGGACAGCTATAAAGTTGAAAGGTCTATTTACATCCTCGCTTCTGTGTCCGATTGATATAAAAGATAGCAAGAATAGATTAGATAGCTCAAATCTCATAGTACCTAGTAGGATAGGAAGAGCCAATTAATGGGGTCTACATCGTACGTTTGCTTGACAGGGGCAATATTGTGTTTGATCACACAGCAGTAAACGTCTTCGGTACTATGAGGTGTTCACTTTGCTGAACATATGTGAAAGATTATCTAACAGATTTATTAAAATATTTATTCAAGTATCATTAAACGTGTGCGACAAAGAAGAGACTTACAGTGACATGCATCAAAATGAAAAATTGCGAGTCCTTATTTGTGATTTTTAAGGAATCGCAAATAAAGACTCGCAAAACACGAGGCACCAAAAAAATTGCGAGAAAATTGCGATTTGCTAAAAATCGCTAATTTAATTGCGATGTCGGCATTTGCGATGTCGGCATTAGCGATTTCGCAATTAGCGGTATCGCAAATACCGAAGTCGCATTTTGATGCATCCTGATGACATCACAACCAGGAAGTGAGCAGCCCCAGCCTCATTTCCAGTGCACAGTCTCAGGGAGAGGAGGGAGCTGGCTCTGGGAGCTGAACAGGAGTGTGAGAGAGACAGTAGAACAACTTTTTCAAACAAATGGAAGCCTCACAAACAGCAGAGGAGAGCCAAACAGGCAGGAAACGCAAAATTAAATTTGCAGAAAAAGAAATTGACACCCTCATTGAGGGAGTAGTCCACAGCCATGATAAGCTGTTTGGAAAGGCATCATTAAAAGTGGCAGAGCAGGAGAAAAGGAAAATCTGGCTCCGGATCCAAAACAGGGTCAATGCCATTGGGGTGACACACCGCACCATTGAAGAACTGAAAAAACGATGGTACGACTTGCGCAGTCGAGCTAAGGTGCGCATTGCTGACCGGCTCAAGGAGGCAAAGAAGACAGGAGGGGGAACACCAACAGACACTGGGAACACTCCCATGGAGGACTTGGTTGAATCCACCATCCAGCCAGAAGCTGTTGTTGGTGTGACCCAGCTGGACACGTCCGGAGCAGCAAACACATCTGAAGGTAAGATGAATGTATGTTACCATTTTTTTTAAAATGTAAAGGTAGAACATGACCTCAGTACAGCCCAAGTGCAGACTTTGAACATCCACTACACAATGTATTCAGTAGGTGAGGGGCATTATGGGAGATGTAGTCAGGTCAAGCAGTTACAATGTCAAATCTCAGAGTAACAACTCAAAAAAGTTTAATAGAGTATAAATTCATTTACAAAGGCAAAAATGTATTACTGTGAAATCTTCATCACAGACATTTAATAATGCAGTTTTGCACTGTTTCACCTCACAGATGCTCAACGTGTAGAAGCTGTGGATAGCGATTCCCCAGACTTGCAGGACACCAGTGCAGGTGAACAGATGGACACACCCGTGGTGCAAATAAATCCCTCACGTCCAACAAAGTCACGCAGGGCTACTGTTCCATCCCTAGTCACCATGGAGTGTGATGATGAGGCTGATGCAACACCAGGTGGCAGCCATGGCCAGACAACTTCCATCCCACAACCACAACAACAGGTCCCCAGAACCAATCACAGAGTCCGGCGTAGGAGAGGAAGAGCACTCAGGACACAGCAGGAGGAGCAACCAAGTGATGTCTGGGGTGGTCTTGAGGGACAGATGCTCCGTATGCAGCGCCTGCAGACAAAAAACACACGTTTAGTACAATTATAAATTGGCAAGATGGCAAGCAACATAGCAGTACTGTCTGAAAGTGTGCAGCAACTGAGCAAGGTGATGCATGAGGGAAATGTATCCCAGAAGAGACAGCATCGTCAACTAATGCTGCACCTGAAAATGTTTGCCAAATCAAACAATAGGTTGGCCACGACAACTGCACTGCTGGCACGTAGGTCTGTGACCATGCAAACTGAAATGTGCCATTGGAGCGGGGATGTGGCTAAAGCACTGGACCAGGTGACCAATGCAGTTGAAATGCTGAATGCCTCCACAATTGCGCCAAACATGTCCACGCCGGAAGGGGGTAGTGAGGGTGGCTCAAGCCTAAGTAGTTTGGCAATTCCAGTCCGCACTGCAGGAAGACGCAACACACGCAGCAGTACCCCCTCTGCTTCCAACATTACGGATGACAATGCTGGGTCTGACAGGCGTCTGGGTGTTCGTGGGAAAAAGCGCTAGACTGGCATGTACGAGTACATTCCACCATGGTGACGTAACCATTTATTTGGATTTGACTTTTCACTGAGTGACAAGTAAATTGACATTTGCAAACCACTTATGTCCATTGCACTGGTCAGATTACAAGTGTGCTTGAACACTCATGAAATTTTTATTTAATTAAAGAATACTTTGATGGCAATATTCAGTTTCTGTGTCATCATTACTCACCTCCGAAATAATTTTGTGTGATGTCAAATCTTCTCCTACGCCCTTCTGCTGCGCTTGCCCCTTGTGCTGCATGGTGGTGTGGCACTTGCTGGTTCCCATCCTCCGATTCGCTGTCAGACACCTCGATTTCCATTCCTCCCTTTGTCGCTATATTGTGCAGCATGGCACATGCTGCTACTATCTTGCAGCATTGTTCAGGGTTGTACTTCAGTGCTCCACCGGTCTTATGTAGACATCTGAATCGGCTCTTCAGCATCCCAAATGTGCGCTCTATGATGTTCCTTGTCGAAATATGTGCTGCATTGTACCTCTGTTGATTGGCAGTTGTGGGATTGAGGTAAGGCGTCATGAGGTAATTACGCAAGGCGTATGCGCTGTCACCTACATGTAATGGAGCACAGAGTCAGTGGCAGCTTGACATTGACATACGTACAATGACAGTGATAAACTATTACACATATTTACCAAGCAGATGTCCCTCTCCAAATTCTCCCCTGACAAGACGGGTGTGTATGCCACTTTGCCTGAAGATATAAGAGTCATGTGCACTCCCTGGAAATTGCGCAACAATTTCAGTGATTATGTTTTTGGCATTGCAAACAACCTGAATATTGAGGGAATGGTAACATTTCCTATTTCTATATAAATATTCCTGTGTTGCAGGGGGACATATTGCCACGTGGGTGCAATCAATACAACCCAAAACATGTGGGAAGCGAGCTATCTGGTAGAACTCCTGTTTGGTTTTTGCAAGGTCAAGCGCGGTGGTAGGGAACTTGATGTGAGACCCGATCACGGCCATCATGGCATCAAGGAATGCTTTCAATATTCTTGAAAGTGCGCTTTGTGACACACCTCCCGCTACAGCAATGACCCCCTGAAAACTGCCTGACGCCAGGAGGTGTAGGCAACATAGGACCTGCACATGCGTTGGGATGGCATTGGTCCTACGTGTCTGTTGTTGCATAATGGGGTCCAATTCATTGATTAGGTCATGGATCATTGCTGCATTGAGCCTGTACTTATCGTATATCTCATCCTCTTGCTGGCCTAGCAAAGTTATGCGGACTCTGAAGATGCGCTCATTTATTCGCCTCCGTCTCTGTGCGGCAGCCTGCAGCCTCATCCTCCTCGCCATCAGGTAAATCCCTGCCATTGTGAACAGTGCTGGCTCATTCTGGCTGTGTTTAAATGGGTTTCAGTTGGTTTTCACCTGTCTCTGATTTGCACTCATGATTACCACCTGGTTGTGATCCTTCTTATTTAGCTATCGCAAAATTGCGATTTTCATGGGAATCGCTATTTGCGATTTTTCATGCATCCATTTAGCGATTCTTTGTTTGCGATTCCCTATTTGGGAGACGCTAATACCGATTCGCTATTTGAATCGCAGAATGTTTTGCGATTCCTTATATTTGCCAAAAGTTGGTTTTTCGCAAATATACAGTTGATGCATTTCTACACTGTCTTTTGCGATAGCAAACGGCCAATTTTTGCGATTCGCACCGTTTGCGATCGCAAAAAGGTTTGATGCATGTGCCTGTTAAAGAGGTATACTAGTGAGACCGTAGGGTATGTTGTAAAAGTAGTTGCGGTGTTTATCAGAAATGATAAGGCAAAGAAGTAAGTAAAGTATACATCCCAATAAGAGCTGAATTAAAAATACAAAATGCATATTGTATCCGTATGAATCTATTTTTATGATAAAGCTAAGAGGTGATGTAAAAAAAAAAAGCATCAGTTGGTTTAGGGTACGTTTAGCCAAAAGTGAGATAATACCTAATACTGGGTTATCCAGTCATCACATAAATACCATAGAGAAATCATGATTTCAGAGCTGCTGTTCAATTCTGCTGTTGTCATAAAAAAATAAGAGAGATAGAAAGAACATCAAAATAAGCAATGTATTATCCACGAAAATGAGGTGTTTGGAAATTCATTAAAGAACATAAGCCATCCAAAGGAAGAACACAAGCCACCAAAGTGTAAAGTTCATAACTACTTCGCTGGCAAATCATGAGAAAGAGACCAAATATCACAGAGTGGAGTGGGAAAGTGAACAGAGATAAGTAGATCAGGCCATCACAAGTGTAAAGAGACATGCAAATGGTTAATACATCCATACGAATATTCTTGAAAAATGGGTCTACATGTGATAGGTATAACAAATATGCCAACAGAGGAACACTGATAAGCACATTGGGAACTAGAGTTTCTGAAAATGAGGCAGACGCTGATTGAAACCTAAGGTCATTGGCTCTGCAATGCAAAAGTAACTGACCCAACCCCAGTGAGTTAGTAAAGGTGAGGGATATTAAAGATAAATATATAAAGTCCGAACAGACCTATTAGATCACTGTGAAACTAAAATTAGAACCACATTTACAACAAGGGCGTGTTTGATGTAGTCTCCAAAATATACCCATGATAAGGTCGGAAACGTCACACAAATAAAAGCGCTTGAACCTGAACTAAAGTACACAAAATGTCAATGTACCCTCGTTACATAACAGGGCTGAGCAGGAGAGTTTCAGTACATCTAATTTATATCATAAGTGGGTAAAATGGAAAGCCAGCGCAAATTGAGGGCAGCACATTCACAACAACTAAACTGAGAATCCACATACACCATTTTGTTGTTATCTGCCACTGCTAGAAACGTTGGTGGATATTTCAATCCTTTTCACATCATGTTAGAAGATGGTGTGAGATCCAATTAGGAACAAACTCTAGTTATAATTGGATGGTTCGTTCCAATTGATAGCTTGTGATATTTTCTGGCAGTGTATGAGATCCAAATACTTTTTTATTCAGCTACAATCTTTGTCCATGAGTTTTAGGTACTAGCCAAAAGGTACATGTGTTGACCTTCTTGGAGTACATTTGAGTGTAGGTACAGAGGATGGGATTTGGACCCTTTGTTGGCCCCTGATGTAGAGATGGTGAATTTTCTGTTGGCTAATTTTGAGAAGCGAAAAGTTATTACACTACCAGTTTATCCACGGAAAGTCAAAGATTGCGTCAGCTGCTATTTTAATTGAGGATGCATTTATGGGTAAGGCCCTGAAGTGTCAGTAATTTGCTGCAAAGTGATAAAAAAATGTTCAAAGGCTTTATCAGTCAAAATGACAGGAACCAGGTATGTACAGCTGCAAAAAGGTCCAGACGATTCCACCAACTGTCGCAGCACTTTTAAAAGTCCATTCCTATTGATAAAACACGACAAACCGATAATAGCACAGTTACCTAAGACAATACATATAATTTTGCAATAACTAATGGCTACGTAGCTTATAAAAACAACCCATATGCTACACAGATACAACACATCTCCCTCTTCACACACAACCAATAAACAAACACAAAGGAGCCCTTCACCAAACAGAAGATAGTATGCACACTCCAACATCACTCTCAAACCCAGACAATATACATATATTGCAACATCATATACAGAAACGCAGACACTACACACACAAAACAAAACAGCTACACACAAGACAACACATTTCGAAACAAGAACTACATTCAGTCAATGAACCTACTGGGTACACTTCTCACCTGAGCACTCCTACGTATCTAGCCAGCTAGACCAGACCTCAACTGAACAGCATAATCAGACCCCAGAACTTCCCCACAATTGAAAAAAACACCTTCTGGCATAGCCGACTTTGCCACCCATGACTGTCTCACCATTGTCTGTGAGGAATTCGAACAGAATTGCCACAAATCCAACACTTGTATGGGATCTTAAACTTCAACAACACTTTTCTCAACAACAACAGCTCTTTAATGTGAAGCCAATCTCCTACAATCACACTACCAACATCCTTGTACACTTTCTTGGAACAGCACTCACGAATACACCTAGACTTGCACACTTAGCTTTGTTACACAACACTTGCACATCAATATTGAGATTCCCAATGTCCACCATTCACATAGGAGAAAGAAAAGACACCACTCCCCTCCCCCTTCTCAACTCAAAAGGAATTTGACCAGTAACAACATGTGATGTAGTGCAGTATGCCCACTATAACTCTGTAACAGCTTCAGCACAATTGCCAGCTTTAAGAGCACTCTGAAAACACACCACCAACACTTTGTTGAATATTTCCACCTTGCCATTACATTTGGGATGATTCAATGGAGTGCATAAGTGTTTTCTGCCATTCTGCTTTAGAAATTCTTGCATGGCAACAGAAGTAAATTGCACACTATTGCCTGACAACATTGCAGAAGGTGTACTTTAAAACACCTCCTTGAAAAATGTTATAACACTGTACATTCTGGGTTCTGCCTCACCCTTCACCTCAACCCACCTTGAAAGGTGGTCAACCATAGCAATCAAATACCTCATGTAGGAAGGTAATACATTAAAAGGGCCCGAAAATGTAATGGCCACCTTCTGTCACACCTTTTCCAGGCAATAAGTCAAACAGAGAGGGGGGGGGGGGGTACAAGTGACCAAATGTTTATCACCGTAGCAACATTTAGAACACTGATGAATGGCATCCTCTACATCACCATTCACACCCAGCCACTTATAACTACAATTTACCCTTTGTTTTGTGGCAGTCATACCTAGATGACCAGAATGTGCCATTTCCAAAATTCTTTATTTGTAACATGGAGGAGGAACCAACTTATTTCCTCTAACCAGCACACCACATTCCAAAGACAATTCATCAGGAACTTTCCAAAATGATTGTAGATTGATCCTCACATTTTTTTCACAAGTCCAACCCTTGTTGACAAAAGCAATAACCTATTGTAAATCAACATCCACTTCCAATTCTTTACACTAGTCCTTTGAATTATCACACACAAAATGATCCTTCAACCTCACAATGATGCCCTCCTCCATCTCTTCATCCATGGAATCCAACTTGTCATCCAAAAGTAAAGTAGACAAGCAATCAGCGTTACTGTTTTTCCCAGCAGCAATGTGTGACACTTCAAAATTAAAATTCAACAGTTTCAGACAGTCTGGCTAATCTTGAAGTGGACTTCTTTATCTTTCCTCCTGATAGAATTTCAACAAATGGTTTGTGATCTGTTCACAACCAAAGCATTCTTCCATACAGATCAGATTTAAAATCCGCACCCCAAGTGCATGTAAGAATTTCCTTCTCTAAGACAGAGTGCCCAGGCTCAGCCTTCTTCAATCTTCAAGAGGAAAACCCCATTGTAACCTCCTTTGAACCATCCCATTGCAAGAGCACTGCACCCAATCCATACGCACTTGCATCCACAGTTACAATGTTTAACATTTATTTAAATACTGCTGCAAAGAAGGTGCTGATGCAATGCTCTTTTTAATGAGGTCAATATTCTGTTGACACAATGGAGACCACACAAAATCAGTATTCTTCTTAAGAGATTCCTGAATCCTTCAGTCATATCAGGATAATTTTTTATGAATTCCCAATAGAGTTCACTCTTCGCCTAAAAAGGAACCTAACTTTTTTTGTGCTTGGGATGAGAAGCTTTCACAATTCCATCAACCAACCCAGGTTTGTGTTTTATTCCATTAGCCGATAACACATGACCCAAATATTCCACTTGTCTAACTGTGAAAATAAACGTATCCTTCCTGAGAGTGACACCATTATTTATTAAGGCAATCCGAACCTGTTTCAAGGCAATATCATGCACCTCCAATGTGTCAGCAAACATCATTATGTAATCTTGAAACACTACAACATTATTAATAGCATCCAATACCCAAGTCATGACTGTGTGAAACACTGATGCAGCTGAGGCCGGCAAATGGCATTCTACAAAACTGAAATGTACCATCAGGAGTGGCAAAAGCAGTAAAATAAAACTATTTTTTGTCCAATATGACCTGATGGTAAGCAGCTTCAAAAACTATTTTAGTGAACCATTGGGCCTGACCCACAGCAGTGATGAGATTCTCAGTGCAAGGATTTGGGAAATTTCACACCCAAGTAGTGTTGTTGAGGCTTCTCAGGTCGACACCCATATGAAGTTCACTTTATGTACAGCTGGAAAAAGACCCAGAAGATCCCATCAACTGTCAAAGCACTTTTAACAGTAAACCAAGTCCATCCTAATACAGAACACCTGACAAACCCATCATAGAACAGTTACTTAGGATTATATGTAGAATCTGTTTTCTGGGACTTGCAGGTAGTCAAATTTGTATTTGTATCAAAGTTGCTGAAGCGTCCAGATGTCTCAGAAGTGAGATATTTTCGATTTCTTTTAGGAGAGTTTTCAATTAAAGTAGTTATGACTATTTGCTTGCTGCGGGGGAGTCTTCTTTTATAATACCCTAAGGACAAAGGCTTTGCAAATTGCAGTTTAACTCAGTATTTGTTTATAGGTGCTGAAAATGAATGTAGATATGAGTCTCAAAGAATATGAGTATAAGATGTCTCAAATTAGATCAGTAGGATGAGCTCATTTGGTGATTGTGTTAAAAATATTGTGATCAATTCCTTTATACCAGCATTTCCAAGTGGATTTGAGTGGTGATGCACTGGCAGGAAATTCATGTTTCTGAATTTGAAGCCTATTCTTTAAGTGGCTTCTCAATAAGGGTTCCCTTTGGAGGGGCAGGTGTATGCATGCAACTTTGGAAGTCATTTTGAAATTGGAGGAATTTTATAAATGCTCTGTGGTTTCTGATACAATACTGGATGGCTCCTGACCTTATATCTTCACACATGGCTTGAAAGTTCAGACGGTGCATATACTATGAGTGTCAATTCATGATAGAACATGGCAATTTTACAAAGTTTCGGTCATGGAAAAATCTGGGTTTTATAAAAGATAGAGGAAGAATGTTTTCCACTTCTTTTTTTTACCATCCCTTCATTTATAAATCAAGTTTTCTATGGTGACAGATATAAGAAGCAATTTAGAGGTCAGCAGGGCGGGAGCGATTCCATAAATTGGTAGAGCTCCTACCCTGCCCAAATCTTGAGTCCTCCCCTTCCTCTGCTCCAGGTTTCCAATGGTCGAGTCTCAGCTGGCTTTTCCGTCAGAAATCATTGACCTGCAGCCAAAAGACTGCTTAAGTCTGCAGTGGCAAGGAAAACAACTCACTGAGGGGCATATTAACAAGCCAGGCGATAAGATTATTGCCGCTTTAAATGTGAAGGGCGTCTAACATGGGCTTCAATTGGAATTCCATAAATCTTATTATCAAGCCCATTATCGCCGTTTTAGCGGCAGTTTTCTGCCGCTAAAACCGCGATAATTTTATCGCATGGCTTGATAATATGCCCCTGAGTGTCAGGGCCATTGGCATTTAACTTTTTTCAAAACAAACCTCGGCTTTGAGAAGGCTGTTTCTAAAAATCAAGATAAAATGCAGAGGGGTCCAAACACCAGAAGTGCCTGTTCGGCTTTGATCTAATGACCATGTATCCACCTATGCGTTAGATGCACTATTGTCATGAGAAACCCACCAGGCAGACAGTATCTAAATGTGATGTACAAGAAAACCTCTCTCCAGGTTAGAAATGAACCTCATAATATTTTGATTGTAATTTCTATATGCAGTTAAAACATCACATAACCTAGTTGAGGGTTTTCATTTAGCTGTTCTACAACTTGAGCATTTCCTGAAAAAGGGAACCAGCACTGTATGAAGATGACAGGGATCATTTGGACTTCTCGGATTTAACTATATCAATATGGAGTCAAATGCTTTAGCTGCTGCATTCCTCTGGATGTTATGTTTTCATCACATATTGCTCTCCATTTGGTCTGTTCAGCTTCAGAGGCCATGAGTAAAACATTGTATTGAATGTTTCATGCTCTCTATTCTGGAAGATTTTGAATGACTAGATTTGTGAGAAGAAAATAAGAAGGGAAGTGTCTTTTTCAATAGGACTACTTATCTATCGAATAGATCAATTCATAATTTAGTTATTTTTGTTTAAATAAATGTGGCATCAGGGCAAATTAAAATGGACTGATGATAAGTAGGTATCCAGAACACTTCGTTGTTAGAAAACATTAGAGTTGAAGTTGCCTTATACTGGTTAGCTTACTCTTATCAGAACCATATAGGATTATGAAAATGTTGTATTATATGGCCCCTGCCATGCTAGTCTTTACCTGCTAGCCTTTAGCCCCAGCTTCTCACGCTTACCGAAATAAATTACATTGAATTATGTAGTAGACCTCCCATATTTCCAAGGAAAACCGTGGGGCAGATTTACTAGCCCCTTGCGCTGCCAATACGTCACTTTTTGTGACGCTCTGGCAGCGCATTTCTCTATGTGGCTTTTCCTGTCTTTGTAAATACGGCCCCTTTACAAGCACCACTCTGCGTGAAAGGGGGGTTCCATGGGTGTTGCTGTGGGTGTTCCCCATGCCACACCCATGGAACCAGACACATTTCCAGATTTACGAGGATTCGTAAACCTGGAAATATGTCAGTATGCTACGCCACCCGGTGGGATAGTGAGGTGCAATGAGGAGAAATGTTTTTATTTCTCCTCGTGTTTTTTCCTCTTTCAATGCGTGCTGCATTCTACAGCACGCATTGAAAGTGGAAAATGCCTGTAGTGATTGTTTTTGTGCAGGAAGGTGCCCGCCCCTTCCTGCACAAAATCAATCTCCCCATGACGCAAGCATCCTTGCACCCTGGTGCAAGGGTGCCTGCACCGGTGCATGGCAGCTGTTTGTGCGCCAGTGCAGGGGAGAGCTCATGAATGCGACAGATCACTGTCAATATGTCGCATTCCTGTGCTCTGAAAGTGGTGCAGCATGGCGCAGCCAAAGGGCTTGTGGTGCCACGCTGTGGCAGTGTCTTGTAAATCTCCCCCCAAGTGTTTTGGAGCTAGTAGTCGATACTATTACTGAAATGGCACATTTTGCAGGCATGCCAGGTTTACCTGCCATATCAGCTTTTTTTGGTATTCCTGGAGCAGGGTTTTCGTGTAAAATAAAACCTGCTATGATTGAACCCTCATTAACATTTACTACGTGTGCAGTGGAAAAACTAATGAAAAGGGCTTAACATGAGTGAAATGCTTTTGTGCAAGCACAAAATTAAACTGACAAGTAGGCCGCAAAACTTGCCTCATAGCTAATGTAAGTAAAAGGACTAATGCTGCTTCAAATGCACGTTACTTATATTGGCTGAAAATTAAATATATTACTAATGTAAGATGCACAGGGATTGATGCAGCATTTGAGTTAGTGCATAGAGAAAAACATTTTCACGAAAGTGATAGATGTTTGTGTTTCATTCTCTATAGAAAACAAAGCATGGGGTTTCATTCTGCATGTCGGGTTGAGGGTTGAGCAGTGAAGAAAATGGGAAAATGATTTTGAACTATGAAGTGCGAGCGAGAGAAGAGGAAGAGCCTGAATGTGTCCTTCAAAGACTCACGAACGTGTCAAAAATCTGAAAAAAAGGACATTGCTGTGAATGGAGAGAAACTTCCTCTGCAGAGAGGCACTCAGCAGAAGATTGTTATACACTGTTTTAACTTGTTGTCAAACTAGAGTAAATGTGGATTGTAAAATGAAGAATATTTCCTGGGTTACGTGGTTGATGTCATACCCTATTCTCACATAATAGCCCTTTAGAGAATTTTGCATGTGTAGACAGTGGAGTAATCATACTCCTCCTTTCCTAGCCAATCGAATCACTAGTAGAGCCCGAGTTTGATACTTCTATGGGATGGTCTTTTGGGTTTAGGGTATAATTGAGGTGCCTGGAGGGAGAGGTTTGGACAGACATCTTTGCTGACTGCTGGGGTGAGATTGTCGCATGTTGTCGGTTTGCTGTTTCTCCTGTGTATCCTGAATCTATTTCTTTGCCTCTTCAAATCTTCTTGAAGGGTCTCTTGCTGTTACCCGTGCCAGGTGATAGTGTTTCTTATTGGGATAGTATTAGCCCGATATCCAATTTGCATAATTCATTTGCAAATGTATTTCTCTCTGAGAACTTTTGTCTTTTCTCCTATCCACTCCTCAATGTTCTGTCATTGACATTCTTTCCTCTTCTGATGTTGTTTGCTTGATGAAAATCTATGATTGGTTCTGTATTTCATGTTTTACTGAGATTTCATTCACATTATCATTATTTAAACAAATATTTTTAACTTACACATGAGTCTGTCTTTATTACAGTATTTTTCCTTATGAATATTAATTTGTTCATCCTGACCAACTTTAAAAGATCGTATCATCATATTTCGTAAATTAGAGAGAACTATCTAGGGAAATGGTAAGTTTGGTTTAGTTTTGGAATTACAACTAACCCAGCATAAAGGGGCCTGTTGGGTTATGAAAATGGGGTCCTTATCTTTAGAATGTATTAGTGCCTGACCGCTGGATCAGTTTTTGGTAGCAGAGATTGATAGTTAAATTGGTTACTTAGGCAAATTAATAGTCAATTTAATGATTTTATTACTAATATGAAAAGTTTTGTTTTTATGTAGTTTGGAAGTATGGGTACGCCGTTGCCTAAGATCCCGGGATGTTATATTAAGTCTAAGTGGTAGTCATAGCGTGGAGAAATACCACGCTGAAAGTCATAGTGTAGACAAATACTACACTGGAAGTTCTTTGTCTGCTGTTGTAATATTGAACGGTGAAATACTGTTGATGTTAATTTAGGGACTTACTTTGTTGTAAGAAGAGTGTATGAAATACTGGAAAGTCTGCTTCCGAAACTCTAGCCTTATCCCCAAACGAGTATCAAGACCTCTTTTAATAAAAAGTCCTCTTGTGAAACTTTGACCTTATCCTAAAAAGGAGTACCAAGACCTCTTTTCACTTGTCTGAAAGCGAGGAAGCACGAGTCGTTATTTTACTAGAAACAAAAGGAATCTCATTGAGTACTTGAACTATCTCTTTTTAGTGGAGAAGACAAAGGCGCTGTTTTGTATCTTTTCTAATAAAATCTAGTTAGGAATTATTTTGTTTTACATTGCCGTATTATTTTTGTGAAGGGAGGGTCAGTAGTAGGAGTCATACTGACGTCACAGAGTGCCCCGCTGGCATTGGTCAGAGTAGCGGGTGTGTATTGTGTTTTGATTGGTTGGTTAGTGTGAGTAGGGCTGGTGTTGGACGAACGTTTGCCAATACAGTGAGTGAAATTACGGAAGGTTTCCTGGTGTCCCTAGAGTATTTAGCGAGGAAAAGAGAGTGTTGAAAATGAAGTTGATTAAGGCAATTCAGGATTTAAAAAAAGGATCAATCGATTGTGACTATAGAGGAACTTCCTGTGCCTCCTCCAAGATTGCCTGCTTTGTTTATGATGTTAGAGCGTGGGTATCATATATGTACAGATGAGATACACGGAAGATGATGGACTGTTAGCTTTTCCAGAACATGGTACTTTCAATGTAAGGATTTTAGAAAATCTGAGAAGGCACATGAATTCCTTGAAACCAAACACTAGACCTGTGCAGTACGAGGCATTGGAAGAATGGGAGCATGAAGGGTACAGGAGAGAGAGAGACAGGAATGGATTGAAATACAGAAATGCGATGAAGTGGTTTTCAGAGGCTAAATGGGATGCGTAGATGAAAAGATGGAGGAGAGATGTGATCCTGGATGGATTATATACAGTAAAGTTGTACAGTAAAGTTACTGAGGATCAGGCTGGTGGAAAGTGTAAAGAGAACAAGAATAATGTAGAGACTTCTGAATTAGATATGGATCCAAATGAAATTGATGACGAGTTATTTGAAGAGATGTTATTGAAAAGACCTCCACCATATCAGGAGAATCCAGATGGGGTTACTCCAAGTGCACCTTTAATTGAAATAGAAGCTCACCAAGCTCCTCAAGTTTCACAGATTACACAGGTTACTCGAAATCCACAGGAAAAAGAGATTGAAAGACTTAATAGAGTGAAAGAAGAATTAATCAGATGAGTTTAAATAATGCAGAAGCGTTGTCAGTGCCAGTAACGTTTGGTCCTATAGTTCGATTGTATAGTGAGGGTCAGAATATTTCTAGAGTACAAGCTTTAACGGTTACGGTGAATGGTGTCAGGAATGTTAGTGTGTCAGAATCAGAAGAGACGAGTATGTCATTGATTGATCTTCCAATAAATGGAAATGTGGTTGAAACACCAAAAAGGAGTGTTCAGATATACCCTAGAAAGATATTGACAATGTGAGAGAGACAACTCCAATTTCAGGTGGTACTGGTTCAGTGGGACCTTCGCCGGAGGAGTTAGAGGAATTGATAAAGGGAATGACATCTAGTAAAATTAAACCAAGATTGGATGTAGGTAGATTGAGAGTAGATTTAGAAGAAATGATTATTGGTACAATTAGTCCAGAGAGATTGAGTACTTATCAAGATGAAGAGTTGTTATTTTTGTGCAAAAATATTACATGAAAAGCTAAGAACTTGCATGAGAAGTTGGCAGAAGCTGCACAAGAATATGGTGTTGATATTGAGAAGTCAAGAGCTCTGCAAAAGACTTAGGGGGATATTCACAAGAACGTGTGATAATTATTGCAAAATTAGCTTAACGCAACTTTCAACATTGCAGTCTATTGCGGGAAAATAATGCCGTGTCAATGTGGTATTCACAACATGGCAGTACCATGTGATAGTCTGATGACAGCACGTCAAATGACCGCGGTAAAATTAACGCTTCTCCTAAAAAATGCGAAACACGGTCACGAAAAAAGCAGCAATGTCCCAAACCGCGATACAAAATCCAGCGATAACCAGCGACAGTCCTGGAATTCCCACACGTCATGTGGGAATAAGCACCAGAAAAGCAGTGAAAAAAAACTGTGAGATGACCACGTACAAGTACAACCTCACATCCATAATGTAGTACAAATGTCCACTGTCCCGCATCAAACAGGCATCTCCTCACAAACAGCCACAATGTACATTGTCATGCAGTCCGTATGTAAACTTCGCCAATACGTAAACATACATGGAACACACTGTGAAACTGCATCTCCCCTTTACATTGCAGAGGGACAATCAACACCTCCTGCAGAGCAGACCCTACATCACGTCAGTGATGATGGAGACGACCCCCAGGACAACGACTACGATGAACTCCAACGGTTCATGGACAACCTCCAAACCCCACCTCAAGTAGCGGAGCAGCTCAGCACCATTGAGGTGAGCCCACCCCCTGCACAGACCACAAAGCAGGAAGCACCCACCACCATGTCTGGCTCCCAGAACCTCACCTAAGAACACATGGCAACGCCATTTGTTAGACTGCCAGAAGGAGCTGGCTGAACAGGTGTGGGTGGGGTTAGGCCTCATGGCAGCCAAACTAGATGCCATGCCTGGGTTTCTAAGTCCCATCAGGGACCACTTACACTCTCTAACGGACACCCACAGTCCACCCCATGCCCTCCAAAAATCCATGGCCGGCGTCGCTGGAGTCATGACTCAGAGACAACAACTGTCCAGTTAGAGTGGCTACAGCAATGTCATCCATGATTTGGGAAACAGAAGGAGGGTCATGGAGAACATGGAGCGGATGAAGGTGCAAAAAATGGCTACCACGGCTGCACACGAGAAAGCTGTTGATGGGATTTTCCATGCCCTGCAGATCCTCATCATGGGAGTGATGCCACAAGACTGTGCGCAGATGAATGCTGCTGCTACTTTTGCGTTCACATCTCCAGCGCCTGATGTGTCAGTGTCACACACTGATGCAGACCAAACACCACCACCCACATGTGAGGCACATGAAACATCAGAGGTCGAAGATAAGAATGAATCTGCCTTAGTGGTAAGAAGGAAGCAGTAGCACTCATCTTTGCCATATGGCTTGTCTCTGCTTGGTTCTGCCCCCTGCATCATGGACCTCGACATGGACTGTCATATTTTGTTTGCTTAACAATGACACAGCAATCAGCCTGCGGACTGGACTCTTCCCCTTCCGAGTAACTTGTCAATCCCAAAGGAATCTGGCTGGCACTTCAAGGGGCAACATTGTAAAGTGTTGTCTGCATGGCCCAGTACTAAGACAGCTTCAACACTCCACTGAACGTGAATAATACATACTAATACACACAGATGTGTCATGTCGATGATTAATCAAATATGAAAGCCTGGATGAATGTAGAGGCAGTGATTCCCCCTTAAGTTCATGTTGCTCATGTTGTGGGACTTGAGTCACAGGTTGCATCCCTGCATCATGGTGGTACATATCTGACCTCAAAAGAAGACCTGTTGGTCACAAATGACAGCCTATGTGTAATGATTTTGGACACATGTGAAACGCTGATGAGTGGGATTCCGTAAAATCTTTGACACACATAAATGTCATTTCGAAAACGTGACACCCCAAACAGCCTCTCTGTACAGAGGTGACACACCCACCATCTCTTTTCAAATTGTGACTGTTAGCACTACATGTTGCACTTACACTTGTCAGAGTGACGTGCCTGTACAGAGGAGTGACATGCACTCAGGGAATTTGTTTTGGAATGAATTTATTTGCACATGCTGTGTTGGGTTCATTTTGGACTGTCCCATGATTGCTAAGGACTGTGACAATGTGACGTGCTCATGTGAAGAAATTGTCAATGATGGTGTTCCTACGGGCTATTCCTGCTGCGCCTGCAGTGGGGTGTGGTCCACCTGGCTCATCTTCATCATCATCGCCACTTGTAGCCATGGGGCATTGGTGCATGCACATATGTTGTGCAACACACAATATGCAGCAATCATCTTGCACACGATGTCTGGGCTGTACAGGAGCCTTGATGTCCAGCCACCTGAAACGTGACTTCAACACGCCAAATGTGCGTTCCACGATGCTCCTCCCTCCCCCTGAGCCTATTTACTAGTGTGCGCGGCGCAGTTGCATCACTTGCACTCCTACGGCACATCATTGCCCTGCCTGTCTGCGCATCTACGCAAGCCTGACAATGACACTGTGATGTTGTGCGTTGAAGGTGGGCGGCCACGTGTGTGTAAGCCTATGGTAAGGATAGGGCAGACACAGATGTAAAGTTCATGGCTGGCTGAACTTGTCATGCGGTTGGGGATAGAGCTTTGGCTTATGCTGCGGTAATAGCGACACACAGCAGTTGGCATGTATGATCCCTGACCCCGAGCGGGCTTGTGCTCCCTTATTTACACCTTCGGCCGAGCCCGCACTCCGGGGCCATGCTACATTGCAACATTGGCCATTGCGGGACAGGTGGCGCTGACGCTACAACAGAGACACACACATTAGTTACTTCCTTGGCAAGGCCAAAACGTAACCACGCCCAGAGCCCCGGGTTGATGAACCACACCCCTATGCTGGACTGTTTTGCGCCAGTCCACTCCGCTTATGCTTACGCTTACAGGGGGATACGACGCATCTACATATCCCAGGTCTATCCCACTGCTTGAGCTGACATGGTTGCGTCCGCTGTACACAGCACAATGTTATGTGGTAGGGCCCGGGGCCATCATGCACACATAATGACCACATGGACACACTTAGATAGTTTGTGGAACTGGCTATGGGCACTTGCGCCCAGCCCCTTTTATTGCCAGGGTCACATGTCCAGTGACGCCTGTGCTGGATGGGTGTCAGGTGAGTGTAAGCCAGCCCCATGGAGTGGTTGATGCTGGCAACAACTTGAACAGTGATCACTATTAAAGCAGAAACAGAAAACACCAACATAACACAATCAACCGTGAAGCATCATGTTGGTAGCCAGAGCAAGTACAGAGGTCACCCAATATGCAAACAGAAGGGTCCATGAGTTGCAGGGCACTGAGGTTGGTGCACTAGAGCTGTGCGTGCTCTTGTGAAGAAATTGTCTTGGATTGTGTCCCTTCGGGATATTCCTGCTGCAGCTGCAGTCAGGTGTGTTACATCTGCATCATCTTCCTCATCATTGTCCCAGGTCTTCTCCACTGCCTGAGGTGACATTGCTGCGTGATCTGTACACAGCACAAAATTCAATCAGAAAGGGTCCATGAGTTGTGGTGCACTGAGTTAGTGGCACCTGGAGAGCTGAGCAGGGTATCAAGCTGATGATGGCATACACAACAGGTGTGAGCAACTCTGATAGTCTGGCTCTAAGACTCTTTCGACTCTGGCAGCTGCTGGCTGGAGGTGGTCCTGGCGGTGGTGGCGTCTGCTTCCTGCGGTGATGCGTGGTCCGGGCAGGTTAGGACTCGATTTGATGTGTGAACCCTGGTGCACCGCAATTGAGGCCGAAGGCAGCAGTCAACGCAGGGCCACAGACACATGGCGTTGATGAGCCCCAAGCCATCGAGCGATAGGCCATCCAATATTCAATCAGACAGGGTCCATGACTTGAGCTGCACAGAGTTAGTGGCCCTGGATGCACTGCGGCCGGCACAGGCACACCGCCACGGGACGGTGACTTGCGGTTCACTGAGGTAGGGCCACAAGAGATGAGCGGGCCCTCGTCGATGTCCATGGTGAATGTTGTGGAGTATTTCGGGGGACAGTGGAAGGTGTTCTTCCAGGGCATGATGCAGACGGCAGACACAAGCAGGAACAGGCAATATGGAGGAGATGAATTCTACAGACTGATTCTTAACACCAAGTCAGTATCAGCTACATGATGATGAAGACAACCCCCAGGCCAGATACTCAGACTCCACCAAAGTTCAACAAGAGAGTGTCCATGAATGTCGGGCACAGAGTTAGTGGCACCAGAGCTGGAAGGGGATGCAGTCTGCGATGAGGCCTGTAAAATGATATAAACTCTGCCATGAAGAAATCAAGACTCAGTTCCAAATGTGTGACCTACTCGACTGCAGCGTAGGCCGGAGGCAGCATTCAGCAGGGGCCCACAGCCACGCGTCATTGGCTTGCGATGCACAGAGTCAGTGGCACCAGAGCTGGAAGGAAATGCAGTCTGCGATGAGGCCTGTACATTGATATAAACTCTGCTGTGAATAAATCAAGACTTAGTTCCAAATGTGTGACCTACTCGACCGCAGTGTAGGCCGGAGGCAGCGGTCAGCAGGGGCCCAAAGCCACGTGTCGTTGGCTTACAATGCACAGTCAGTGGCACCAGAGCTGTTGTTGGTAGTGTTCGATTACCTCCATAATGATGATCCTTTTTTCCTCCGGACTGAACCGCGTCTTCCTCTTACCCCTCTCCTTGCGTACAATGATATGAACTCTGCCATACAGAAATCAAGACTCAGTTCCAAATGTGTGACCTACGTGACAGCAGTGTAGGCTGGAGGCAGCGGTCAGCGCGGGCTAACCGCTGTTCAGTCAGCTCCTCCTCGAACTCTCACACATGACGTTGAAATGGCATGTGGCGATGATTTGTGGTTGACGGAGGTAGAAGCACCAGAGCTGAGCATGTGTGCAGCCTGCGACGATGCCGTGTCCTTCCTGGTACGGACTGGATTGGATTAGTGGGAGGCCTGCTGGACTGCAGTGTAGGCAGTACACAGGTGACCACTTGGTGCTTGACCGCAGTGTAGGCTGAAGGCAGTAGTCAGCAAGGGCCCACAGACATGGTGTCGTTCGAATGCTATGCACAGAGTTGGTGGCACCACATCAAAGGGAGTACAGTGATTTCACTCTGCCATAAAATATGTACTCGGCCATCGTATAATCAAGACTCAGTTCCAGATGTGTGACCTACTTGATCGCAGTGAAGGCCAGTGGAGTACGTCGACGAGAAAGGAGTGGTGGGTGCCTGTGTCGCCGAGGCCGTGATGGTCTGTGGAGGGTGACAAGGTCGCAGACCTCGGGCTTAGAGCTTGCAAAGGCACGTGGTGGGCCCTCCTTGACACATGCTGGTGTCGTCAGGTGAGCGGTGTGACCTGGTTGCGCAGCGGCGGCCAAGACGGGTCTGGGGAGCTGTGGCCTGGGGTGCAGCGGCACACATGATTGCAAGCACCGCCACTCATGGCGTCGGCCTCGTGGTGGGCTGGGAGGTGCCGCTCTGGCAGACACGTTGGCCAGGAAGAGAACCACACCCAGAGCAACGTGCTTTTTATTCACACCCCTACTCTGGCCTGGCGTATGGCGGGCCAGCCCACTCCGCTCACGCTTACAGGAGTGGACGTATCAGGCTACATTTCCGCAATCTTCCCCACTGCCCGGGGGTAACATGGTTGCATCCACTGTTCACTACACTCCAAACACCAGCAGTATATGTCGACATGGGCATGTCTGTAGTCTGCATACTGCAGTCTGGCTAGCACATGCATGCCACACTTGGCATTGTGTACATTCTCACTCGTGTGTCACTTGCCTCCATCACACATGGCTGGTTCCCACCTCTCCCCACATTCTGCTATTGTGTGGCTGAGGTCCCATTCCGTTGATGGCTTGGCAACATGGCTAACCAAGGTTGTCACAGTAAGTTGTTCTGTTGTGTCTGGTTGGTGGGCATGTTGTTTGGCATGTTGTATGTGAGTTTGTAATGAGTTGCATGATTGTGGAGTTGAGGTGTGTGGTGTGTTCATTTGGTACTTACCAACGAGCAATGCATTCCCATAGGTGGTAGTCTCAAAGCGCTGGTTGATGATGGACTGTCGGAAGATGAAGGAATCATGCACACTGCCTGGGTAGTTGGCGACGACATTGGTGAAGACTCCCCGGTGCTCCACTATTGCCTGCACATTGATGGAATACGTGTGCTTTCTGTTGAGGTAATTGTGTGCAGTGTCAGCAGGGGGCACAAGTAGGACATGTGTGCAGTCAACAAGTGCGGGAAGACTGCTATGGTGTAGAAGCCTTGCTTGGTCTCCAGCTGTTCCCGCAAAGTGTGGGGGAAGTAAAGGTGCTGGGATACCAAGCGAATGATGGCATCCAAGACAGCTGTGAAGAACTTGGATAGGGCTGGCTGTGAGACTCCTCCGACTCTGGTGGTTGTTGGAAGGTACCAGAGGCCAACAAGTGCAGCACAGCAACCAGCTTTGTCTGAGGTGGGATGTTAGTTGTCCGCTGTGTTGGTACCGTCAGCCTGTGGGCAATTATGGTCAGGATGCGTAGGATGGTTGTCCTTTTGAGCTGTAGTGGGCAATGACATCCTCTGGTGTGAAGTCTGTGAGGCTGGTGTGTTTTCTTAAGGACCGCTGTCTTTGTCTGCGCTGCCCCTGTGGTAGTCTGGGGGGGGGGCGGGAGGGTTCCGGGGAGGTGGCAGGGATTTGGGGTGGTGGCAGTGGGTGTTGTGGCCCTCTTGGGGCTCCAAGCTGCATGATCAGTAGCTCCATGGCATCTGTTGTTCTTCAGGTGTGGCTGTGGGCTAGGCTCCCTTTTATGGTGCAGGTTGTTGTCCGATTTTACACCAGGTAAGAGCAGGTGTTAAATTCTTGCTGCTAACGTGCCTTATCGCCTGGTTTGTGATCTTATTGCCGATCTGGCTGGTCATTGTGAATGTTGCGAAGTGGTGTTGTCGCGGCTTTTTGCACGGGAACGCCTACTCTGCATCTCATTAGCATTAGTTGCTGGTGTCATCTATGGTGATGTTTTTGGCGGCTGCTATCTCAGGTAAACTGGTGATATCGGCTGTTAGCACCAGCTTGTGAATGGGGCAATGAATTTATCACCACTTTGGCTGCGATAAAGTGCTGATAACTCTGTGATAAGTCCTTGAAAATATGCCCCATATAGATTAGATTTCAGTGACAAGGATCTAGAGAGTTTGAATGCTTCTGGAAAAACGTTGCAGATAAAAGAATTGATAAACACTTTGAAGAGATGGGGTGATGTAGAAAGAAGGAAAGGTAGATGGGCAAGAAAGAAAGAAGAAGCACTGTTGAAATGAAATATCCAATGAGAGATGTTCCAGGTGGTGGATATGTTCATATTCCTTTGTTCAAGACAGGATATATTATTTTTTACAAATGATTTTCCCAGATTGAGGGAGAACCCAGTTGAATGGTACAAGCAAGTAAAGAGATTTGGGAAAGATTCAAAAGTTTTGTTGAAAGATTTGGATGGCCTTTTTGATATTGTGGTTCCAGCTGATTTGTGGGCAGAGTGTAAGATTGCAGTTGATTGGCCTAAAGAAGAATATCCTAGAGATATTAAAACAGGTGATAAAAAAATATAATCAAGTGATTACCTATTTGAAGGGTAAAATTTCCCCAAAAGAAACAACAGATTGGGTTAAGATTGATAGGACAATGCAGGAGTCAAAAGAATCAGTACATGTCTATCATGAAAAACTTTTACAGGTGTTAAAACAGTACAGTGGTTTTGAAAATATCACAGACAAAACTATTAGACAGTTTGTTTATAGGTTTGTATTTTGATTGAAACCGGAAATTAGTGGTATGATTCAGCAACATTTGATCTGTTGGCAGAGTAAGACAATTGATGAAATTTTGAAATATGCAAAATATTGAAGTGATGACATTGAGTCCAGACATGAGAAGTTGAAAGAGAAAGTGATGTTGGCACAGGTGAAAGTAGCAAATCAGAAAAATGGGAATTATGTTGATGGATCACAAGTGAGTTTTCAAGTGAAAGGACAGAATCAGAATTTTCAAAGTGGTCAAGTGCCTATAAATATTGTGCCAAATGGAGTTGCTCAAGTGCAGATGCCAGGAAAAAGGTAGAGGCAAAAGTAAATTGTCAATAAATTGAAAAAGGAATTTCCGTGTCATGGATGCGGTCAGTTAGGACATTGGAGAAACAAGTGTAAGGTTGTACAAGGTAGTAATGGAATGGTTAAAGATTTTAATACACAGATGCAGAATGGGGTGGTTGTGAATCAGCAACAACTGCAGCAGCAGCAACAGTTAGTTACACCATAAGTACAACAGGTGCAACAGGAACAAGTGCCTCAAGCACCTATACCAAACAATGTGAATGCTCAAGTACAGAAATACAGTGTGAATGCTGGATTTCACACGAGTGAACAAGTTGGTACGAATCAAAATGTACAAATGGTTCCTCAATACTGGTTGCAATGTTCTGAGAGTGATTCAGATTCATCTCAATGACGGTGCCTGAGGAGGGAGGAAGAGTGCGTGCTTGGCATATCTCTGGAGTTAGATCAGTCAGGTCCTTTTGTTGATGGAAAAGTGGAACGTAATGACCTTATATTTATTTTGGACACTGCTGCCACCTGTTGTACTGTGAGAACAGCAGAAATTCCAAACCTACCCCTGTCGGGAGAACCTATCCAAGTTGTGGGAGTCTCAAATGAGCATATTAAGACTCCAGTGACAAAACCAATGGAGGTTCATATTGGGAGATTTAAGGATATGCATCGGTTTGTGGTGTGTGACTCAAGTCCAGTGAATCTTTTAGGTAGAGATTTGTTGTGCAAAATGAATTGCACCAACTATTGTACACCACATGGTATTGCTATTCAGACTCCGGATGAAGATGCTGCTTTTAAAATGATGATGGCAAAGCAAGGGACAGAAGTGGATGATTTATATATTTTGCTTACAGCCAATTATTTGCCTGCTGATGTGTGGGATTTTTCAGGAAAAGACATTGGATTGATAAAGGGTGTTAATCCCATTAAAATTTTGGTTAAAGAAGGTGCAGAGTTTCCAAAAACACCACAGTACAAGATGGGTCCCGAGACGATTGAAGGAGTTACTTCTGTGATTGAGCAGATGATTGAGCAAGGAATTTTGATAGAAATACCTGGAAGCCCATGTAATTCACCTAAAATGGGAATCAAGAAATCATCACATGGGAAGTGTAGGATTTTGCAAGATTTGAGAAAGGTGAATAAGATTATGGTACCTTGTTGTCGAATAGTGCCCAATCCAGCAGTGATTCTTTATTAGATTCCTTGTGACGCAGAGTGATTTACGATGATTGATTTGTGTCTAGCTTTTTTCTTGATACCCTTACATCCGGATAGGCAATATTTATTTGCGTTCCGAATCGGAGACCGCGTTTTGGCATGGTGCCAAGTTCATTAAGGGTATACAGAAAGTCCTTCAATTTTTAATCAGATTTTGAAAAGTGTTTGAAGTCATTGGTCGTGCCAGAAAATTCTGTGCTATTGCAGTATATTGATGATTTACTAGTGGCATCAAAGACAAGAGAAGCACATGTAACAGATACAATTGCTTTACTAAATCATTTGGCAAAAGGTGGACATAAAGTATCACCAGCAAAATTACAATTTTGTCAGAAAGAGGTTCAATATTTGGGACACAAATTTGAGAAAGGAGTCAGGAAGGTGTCACAAGATCGAATTGCTGTGATATTGCAAATGGGACCTGCAAAAACGCAAAAAGAGATTTGAATGTTTTTAGGTATGGTTGGATATTGTAGACAGTGGATCAGTGGATTCTCACTGACAGCTAAGCCATTACAAAGATTGACACACAAGGATGCGGTTGATCCAATTCAGTTGGATGGAGAAAGTATGAAAGCATTTATGGAATTACGAGACAGTTTGTGTTGAGCACCTGCATTGGGAATGCCTGATTAAAGTAAAGAGTTTGCATTGTTCTGTTGTGAGAGAGATGGATGTGCGCTTTCACTTTTATCACAAACACATGGAATGGCACATTGTACAGTGGCATATTTTTCTGCTACTTTGGATTCAGTGGCTGCAGCATTACTAGGCTGTTTAAAAGCAGTGGCTGTTACTTGTGTGAGTTTGGAGCAGAGGAAATCAATTGTGATGGGATATACAGTGAAGGTGCATGTGCCACAGTCTGTTGAGATTTTGCTGGCGCGTACACGCACTCAGCACATGACTAGTAGTCATTTGACAAGATATGAGAGAGTAATTTTGGGTGCTGAAAATGTTTTGACAAAAATCAGATGTACTACTCCAAACCCAGCAACATTGTCACCAAGTGCAGTTTGTGAAGAAGGGAAAGATAAAGCAGATCATGATTGTCTGGATGTGACAGAACTGTGCAAGAAACCAAGGTCTGACATAAAAGATGTACCGTTGCCAGAGTCGGATTGTGTTATGTTTGTGGACGGTTCCTGTCTGTGGGACAAAAGAGGTGTTTTGTGAGCTGCATATGCTGTATGTACAGTGGCCATGGTTCTTGAAGCATCTTGCATAAGAGGAATACATTTGGTCCAGATTTCTGAGTTGAATGCTTTGACCAGGGCTTGTATAATTGGCAAAACTTTGAGAATAACCATATTTACGGACAGTCAATATGGTTACGGGGTGGTGCATGAGTTTGGTCAATTATGGATGCAACTGGGATTTCTGACTTCCTCAAGATCACCGATAAGATACAGTAGAGATGTAAAAGATTTGTTAAATGCATTACAATTGCCTACAGAAATTGCAGTGGTTAAATGTCCAGCACACAAATCGGGGAATGATTAAGTGACTAGTGAAAACAGATGCGCAGACCAAGTGCCTCGTTTCTGTACACAAAATTCAGTTTCAATTAATAAAGGATCAGAAAAGAAAAATACAGATTGTCATTTGATGTTCTCTATAGTTGAAACATGGGATAAAATTAGACAGTTGCAAGAGGAAGCTAGTCAGGATGAGAAAGAACTCTGGATTAAATCAGGTTGCAAGAAAAAACCAGATCATGAAATATGGGTATATACAGATGACAGAGTAGTTATGCCAGATTGCTTACTTTCTCAGATGGCGAGAGTTTACCATGGAATTATGCATGTAGGAAGGGATGCAATGATTAGGCTTTTCAAACAGTCATGGTATAACCCCAAGTTTAGGATCATTGCAGAGAGCCTGTGTCAGAGGTGTATTACATGCCAGCAGCAGAATGGAAGGAGAAAAACAGTTGTTAGTTGGGGCAGAATTGAAAAGGTGGCTAGACCTCTCACGAGGTTGCAAGCCGATTTCATCTATCTCCCTCCTTATAATGGACTAAAATATATGTTGGTTGTTGTTTGTCTATTTTCTGGTTGGGTGGAAGCATAACCAACAAGAAGGAGTGATAGTTTACCTGTTGCTAAACTGCTTTCGAGAGAGATCATTCCTAGATTCAGATTTCCAGTCTCTTTAGATACGGATAGAGGTACTCATTTTAATAATGAAATAATTTGGATGATTTGTACAGCATTACAAATTGAGCAAAAGCTGCATTGTGCCTATTGACCAGAAGCATCAGGTATGTGCATCCACAACACTGAAGTGGCCAGACGCTTAACCCCTGGTATTGACGAGTCTGAGAAGCATTCCTGATAAAAAAGACTGGATTATCCCCTCATTAAGTGATCATGGGGAGAGCAATGAGACAGCCGATTGTACCAGCAAATCAACTGATGAATATTACTGATGATCTAGTGCTTGATTATTGCAAAGGATTGGCTGATGTGTTGTGTTCTGTGTCTCATCAGGTTGGAGAAATGGCAGTCACTACACAGCAAGATCAAGCACATGATAGAAGCCCAGGAGAGTGGATCCTGGTGAAGAAACATGTGAGAAAGTCCTGTTTGGAACCTAGATGGCATGGACCATACCAGATCATACTTGTAACGACGACAGCAGTGAAGTGTAGTGGCTTACTGAATTGGATACACGCAAGACATACAAGAAGAGTCCCAAGTCCACTTGAAAGACAAGAGGAGCAGCAACTGGTAGAGAGACGAGAAGAGCCAGGAGCTGAAGAACCTCAAGCTGTGGAATCTGAAAAAACTGATTCTGAAAGAGTGGAACACGGACTTGAACAGGGACAAAGTCGGATAAAGTGGGCACCAGCTACTGGGTCTTGTAAAACTGCTGTTGAAAGTGAAGTCGGAGAAGTCTTGAATGTAAATCTAAAGCAAGTGCAACAAAGAAAAGAACTGAATAAAAGAACTTGCAGTCTTGTCAACAAAACAGAAGCAGCAATGCGAGCTAAGAGAGCAAGAAAAGGTGATGTGTGGCCAATGGGAGTGAAGAGACAGAAATATACTCTAAGACAAAATTCACCAGAGTCAATAACAGAGGTATCAGATCAAGTTGAAAAAAGTGAGTCAGAAGAAGAAACAGTTAGAAAGACAAAAATAAAAAGGGTTCAAAATAAAAAGTACAAAGCTCCAGAATGGAGGTATATAGTATTAGAGGAAATTGAAGAACTAAATCAGATGAAAGAAGAAGGTGGTAAAAAGCAAAGTGAAGGAGACAATTTTGAACCACCTTAAAAAGAACTGTGTCAAATTAAGGTGTAAAAAAAGTAGAAAAAAATTGAAAAATGTAAAGATTGAAAAGAAATCTGAAGAACAAGAAGAACAAATAAAAAAAGAAAGAAAAAGAGGGGATAAAGAAGAAAGTCATAAAGTGTGAAGATACACTATTTTGGATAGATTTTACAAAGTTTAGATTAAATGTTTCTAGATTAAATTTGTATAGGTTAGATTTTAGAGGTTTTTTTCTTTATTTTTTTTGTTTTATATTAGAAATGCAAGAAAAAGCAGAGACAGGACATCAAAATCATAGTTTTAAATGTAAATGTATTAATGCTTGCTTATTTAGTATTCTACTACTAATGTTGTTATGGTTGATACTAATTGTTATTGTGTCTGTCTTAATGTTAACTAATCTTCAAAATAATACCAATACTAATGGTGCATTGAGTGAAAAAATAGATACTAAAAATCTTAAAGAAACTCCAAATACTAATATCGTGATGGAAGATAATAGTATCTATCATCGTGATAAATAAATTAATGATTTTCCATTAAATGTATTCACAAAATTACTGTATGAATATGTGTGGACAATGGATGACAGAGATTTCTATGTGTGCATGCAATTACCTTCATCTGTCTCAGAGGGGGTGACCTACCATTACCCACCTTTAACATATGGTGTGTCTTATAGTGTACTAACAAGTCTCTTTTATGAGACAGGGAGATTGCAATACTACTATTCAAATATGGATTTAGTGTTTTTGGAAATTCCTATTAGAAGGAACATGAATAAGATAAATAGTGCTACAGAATACATGGGAGAATGTTTTCATACTACATAGACACTGAATACAGTATATGCACATAGACATAATCTTACATGTGGTTTACGGTTTTGGAGAAATAGAATTTATTAACATATTGGAAGATAGAATACAGGATTTTCAAAGAAAAGCTGCTGAGCAAAAGTCTCATGTGCTTTTAAAGAAGGAAACTATAAGAAAGTCGAGACTTACGCTGCAATTTCTCTAGATTGGTACCATAGAGGGAAGCTTTGCTTACTTAGACAAAAGACTGACTATAATAATTATTTCATCGGTTCTAGTGAATGTAATCATACTTTCCTAATTACTGGTGGATGGGGATTAAAAGGAGGAACTGATCCTGTTTTTCCAGGAATTTATTATGTGTGTGTTAAGAATGCCTACTATAGGTTGCCTGCCCATTGGTATTGTTGTTGTTATCTTGGTATAGTCTTTCAAAAGGTACACCATATGGATAAGAATCATAGAATAAATGAAATAAGGAATGGACTAATACGTAATAAGAGAGCGAATTTTTCAGAAATGGTTGGAGATATATTTGGAGCATTGATACCATCAGCTTGAAGTTATTTTAAATTGGCAGAGAATTAGAAAATTGTCCACAGTGGTTGATCGTTTATTGACAGATACTGCTGGAGAATTCCTTATGGTAGAAACTGAAATGGTTGCAATTAGGTCTATGGTTTTGCAAATTCAACTTGCCCTTGATGTAATTTTGGCTAGAGAGGATGGAGTCTGCAATATGTTGAAAATACAACAGCGTTGCACTTATATTCCTGACAAGAATAAAAGTCTTGAGGGGTATATTGAAAATATTACAAATCTTCATAAAGATTTTTCTGAATTGAAGGTTGACGGTGCTTGGGAGAAACTTGGAAAGAGTTTTTCCTTGATGGGAAATTGTTTTTCTACTTTTGGGAATAGTGTTTTAGGAAAAATAATAATGCCCATGGTTGCAGTAGTTGCAACAATACTAATGTTTTTCTGATCTATAAATGTTGTAGCTGCAACAGAGAGACGTCAGATAACAAACGTAAAACAAGGAAAAGAAAGAAAGAAGAAACAGAACTAGAAGATATGAAAGGGAACTACTATAAAATTATGAAGGATTTAGATGGAGTAATGATTAAACGTGAAAGAACATCTGCTTTTAAGAAATAACAATCTGTATTGGTGGGTATTTCGGTGATGGCTTAAAATGCCATCAAATGGGGGGGATTGATGAAGCAGGGTTTTCGCGTAAAATAAAACCTGCTTGGAAACCTACTCGATTGAACCCTCATTAACATTTACTAAACGTGTGCAGTGGAAAAACTAATGAAAAGGGCTTAACATGAGTGAAATGCTTTTGTGCAAGCGCAAAATTAAACTGACAAGTTGGCCGCAAAACTTGCCTCATAGCTAATGTTAGTAAAAGGACTAATGGTGCTTCAAATGCACGTTACTAATATTGGCTGAAAATAAAATATATTACTAATGTGGGATGTGCAGGGATGGATGCAGCATTTGGGTTAGTGCTTAGAGAAAAACATTTTTATGAATGTAAAACATGTTTGTGTTTCATTCTCTATAGAAAACAAAGCATGAGGTTTCATTCTTCATGTCGGGTTAAGGGTTAAGCAGTGAAGAAAATGGGAAAATGATTTTAAATTATGAAGTGCAAGCAGGAGAGCCTGTATGTGTCCTTCTAAGAATTACAAAGGTGCCATAAATCTGAAAACAAGAACATTGCTGTGAACGGGGAGAAATCCCCCTGCAGATAGGCACTCAGCGAAGATTGGTATACAATGTTTTAACTTGTTGTCAAACAAGAGGAAATGTAGATAGTGAAATGTAGAAAATTTCCTGGGTTACGTGGTTGATGTCATGGCCTATTCTCAAACAATAGCCCTTTATAGAATTTTGCATGTGTAGCTACCTCCTTTCCTAGATAATCATATCACTAGTAGAGCCTGAGTTTGATACTTCTGGGTCCTTTGGGTTTAGGGTATGATTGAGGTGCTTGGAGGGAGGGGTTTGGACAGACATCTTTGCTGACTGTTGGGGTGAGATCGTTTCATGTCGTCAGTTTGCTGTTTCTCCTGTGTTTCTTGAATCTAAGTCTTTGCCTCTTCAAATCTTCTTGAAGGGCCTATTGCTGTTACCCTGGCCAGGTGACAGTGTTTCTTATTGGGTTAGTAAGTATTAGCCTGATTTCCAATTTGCATAATTAATTTGCAAATGTATTTGTCTCTGGGAACTTTGGTCTCTTCTCCTATCCACTCCTCAATGTTCTGTCATTGACTGTGAATTTGAAATTTTTTCCTCTTCTGATGTTGTTTGCTCGATGACAATCTATGATTGGTTCAGTATTTCAAGTATTACTGAGATTTCATTCACATTATTATTATTTAGATAAATATTATAAACTTACAAATGAGTCTGTCTTTATTAAATTATATTTCCTTATGAATATTAATTTGTCTACCCTGACCGACTGTAAAAAAACCATACCGCCATATTTGGTAAATTAGAGAGACCTATTTAGGGAAATGGTAAGTTTGGTTTAGTTTTGGAATTACAACTAACCCAGCATGAAGGGGTCTGTTGGGTTCTGAAAATTGGACCCTGTCTTTAGAATTTATTAGTTCCTGACCGCTGGATCAGTATTTTGGTTGCATGGTTTACTTGAAGAGAGCAATTCAGTAACTCTGACTTTTGTTTTTGTCAAGATGTTTGCCAGCGTCTTTCTTTAGTCAAATCCCTGTTATCTTTCACAAAATGGATGACCAATGAAGCATGTGTATGAACTTACAGAGTACTACTTAGGTTTCTACTGCACTGATTTTGGCCTTCAAGTAGTTTGAGTCACAATATTGCTCTGAGCTTACGCATGACTATTGGAGCTGTGCAGTTTCATTTAAGGGCGATAAAGTTCACAACTTCAGAAAGTAGAGAAGTTTGGAATTGTACATATTTTTCACTAGTTCAACAGTAGGCTTTAGTTTTTTGCATACGTTATTGGGGATGGAAAGAATTTTCAATTTAAAAAACAAAAATGAAAAACTGTACAGGTTCATCTTTACCATTGATCATGAATCTCATGCACACAAATAAACAACTGAAAATAAACATACTGACCACCCTCACAAGTTCTCAATAGCAGTGGCGGCTCCTCGATGGAGTGCTGTGGGGGTGCTGAGCATGGCGGGGAAGGGGCAGGGTGGGGGTTGTAAACTCCGTCTCATCTCCGAACTGAGTAATGTAAAGAAAGAAATAAATAAAACTAATTACATTGCGCACGCTGCAACGCCAAATGACAGGGTGAAATATAGCCAGTTCACAGAAAAGAACTACAGATGTTTTGAAATTTCCCTGAGCAGGTTAATGTGGGTTAATTGCCATAGCCTTCCAGTCATAAACTTGCATCACAATATCTGTCTTGTTTTCCAAATACCCTGGTATCCTCACTTTTATGAATATTGTGGAATCAGAATGGCATGCACCTGGGGTTATTTGAACAAAATCATTAGTATCACATAGGTATTCGACTTTCAGAATTATTTACAGAGAAGCTTTGAAAGTGCAGCAATTTAAAGAACACATTCTTTTCGGAATAAACTACATTTTGATAGAAGGGCGTCAAATAATTTATACGCAGGAAAGTGATTAAGCTTCTGCTTCCCTTTTACTGACTGCTTCTCTATAACTGAAACCTTTAAAGGAAAGGACTGGAGAAGAAGTCAGAACGCCAGAGTTGCATTCATGAAAATACGTCAATAACGGTAGCCTGGAGTAGCAGTTTCTTTGCCTTTAGTGCCACCAGTCCTGCTGCCATATTTGCTTCTTCACTGCAGAGGTGATGAAGGAAGAGACAGGAACAAACATTTAAAACAAGCATTGGCATAGCCAATAGGTCTCGCCTTTGGGACCTTATAAGTGTTTATCCATGCAACAGTTGCATAACTAAACACTTATAAGGTCCCAAAAGCGAGACCTATTGGCTATGCCAATGCTTGTTTTAACTGCTGCAATCTATTGAAGCCTCACGCAGAACATCAAAGAGGCCGTGCGGCCACGAAAGTGATCGCGATCAAACATCAAAGCGGCCATGCGGCCGCAAAAGTGGAAGTAATAGCGGTAAAGCGCGACGCGCGTGCCCGCGCACATGCACTGTAGGTCTAGGCTGGCCTGGTAGCACTTTTTGGAGCCCTCACAAAATGTCTCGCCAGACCAGCGCATGCGCTGGGTCAGGCGAGACCTAAAAAGGGGGGCATAAGAACTTTGAGTACTTTCTTTTGTTTCCATTCTTTGCCCTTCCCCGTAGCTTCTTAGCAGCCAATGGGATGGAAGAGGTGTGGCACACGCAACAGCCAGAGCAGCTGACTCCAGAGCAAGGGGACCATGGTTCAATCCCTGGCGCTGGCGGCAGCTCAGCTCAGCACTATGTGATTCTGGGCAATAGGTCACTTAATCTCCCAGACGGCCCCCAGAGCCTTGAAACTTTAAAGGGTGATATGTTCGCACTTTACAAATATGGATTATTATTATTATTATTATCATATGAGGCTGCTGGGGAGCTAGCCATGGAATTAGAAGTCAATCGTGTGACTTTATTAGGGCCGCAGAGTGTGGGCTGCTACTTTAACCACCCTTGGCATTTTGTGAATTGACGTCTGTTGGGGTATGATCATACTAGTCTGAAATGTCAAAGAATTACGATAATGACGAGCTATTGTGCAAGGGTGTGAGTCACCGATGATGATTACATTCGAAACAAGAAACACGAGAAATGTAGGTGCATCAATTAGCATAGTTCTTATGGTATATTCAACTCCTCTTGACAACACATGGGTAGAAAAAACGAAGAGTTGCATTTCTTGAATAGGGGAGATTTAAAGCCACATCCAGATGCTCTTGATCGAAAATAATGCTGCTAGAAGTATTATCATTTTGATAACCTTTAGATGGACCAATGGATAAAAGGTCGGCATTGCAATCAATATAAATTGCTCAGCAACTTTACTAACCATACACAGGAGTATTTTTGCAATAATCTAGATCCCGAGCTCTCAGTTTCTCCATTCATACATCACACTTGAAATGAACAGTGATTATCTCAGCCCTAATTTTAAAAGTACTGCAATTACCTCACTCTTAGATACATTCAGCTTGCATCCAGAGAGCTTAGGAAATTGATTTAACTGTTGCACTGCTAGACTGATATTTTCTTTAACAAGCTTCAAAAAAGAAGCATGGTGATCTGTGTGCTGTGTAATTGTGGAGCCAAAAGACAGAGGGGCATATTATCAACAAACAGCGTTAAAATTATCGCCGCTTTAGCGGCAGAAATCTGCCGCTACAGCGGCGATAATGGGCTTGATAATATGCCCTGGAGAATTCCCATAGAAGCCCATGTTCTGGTGTCAACATGGGCAGTGGCGTCACTAGGATTGGTGTCACCCGGTGCGGGTAACTCATGGTGTCACCCCCTCACGACTTATCCCATGAATCTATGATGGACCTCCTCGAGGAGATCTATTCATCTGTGCGGCACCCACGGAGGGGGTCCTTCTTCTTCTGGGGCCTTTCCAAGCCCACTCCTCTACACCGGAGTCTAAAGCACTGCAGAGGTGTTACCCATCCTTTAATAACTCCTCCCCTTGCTCCTGGCCAACATACAAAAGTCTTAACCACGCACTGGAAAATGTGGAGTGTGGCTTTGACGCATTCTTTGGAGGCGGGGACGCCTGCCCCGTTCCAATGTGTGGCGCTTCGCATCATGCTCACTGGACCTGATTGGAGTTTACTTAAATAACAGTAGCTCTGCACCCGTCAACGGTTACAACAATGCCAATTGTCTTACCAGGCACAGTGTCATTGCTATTCATTCTGCTCAAGACATCACTCAACAACTTTCTTTAACACGGAAGACGAGAGGGCAAAAATGTTGCCAAATAAATAATACAGGGCACAAGTAAATTGTTTGAGAGCCTGTAACTCTATTAACCAATTGGTTTCCATCACCAAAGAAAGTTACATGATAAAAACGAATGCTACTTTTTTATTTATATTCAGAAGTGCAGAGCCAGTGTTCACCTTTCCGACTCTTCCTTTTCAGTGCATTATTTCTCACGCACTGAGCAGCAGTGCCACTCGTTTTGAGACAGGGGTGCAGGTGTATATGAGGCCACTGCGAATGGCTACTTTTGTTGACTACACACCTATTAGGCTTTTAGTGCGGACAAACATTTTATATGCTGCACCTGAGTCAATTCACGCCATGAGGCGCGCAGGAAGAAAATATTAAACCAGCTGGTGCCTAATGAGTCCTATTGACAACGGCCTTTGATACTTTTCCGAAAAGCACTAGGGACATCAAAAAGGACCCCGGATGGTGACCGTCAGCAAGTTAAAGCAACGTGTTCGCCTCAGGCTGGAAAGTAGCTCATAGAGTCTTCTTGCAGAGAAGAGCAGCAGCCATGGTAAAAGGGGGAAGTAGAAAGCAGCAGATTAGAGCTTGTGCGAAGAGGAGCACAAAGAAGGGTGCAAAGGGGCCAAAACCCCTGGACGATTATTATAGGAGAGTTCCAGCTGAAATCTCAGGGGGCTCAACATTTGAATCCAGTGCTATTATGATAGCGGATAATGACAGTGACAAGACGTCAAAGAGAGTTGGTCGAGAGCCCTCCCGATAAAGAGGGGCTTAGCATCAGTAATGAAATGGACTTGGATGCCCCCAAAGTAATGAAAAGGCTCCAACGTATCAAACAGTCACCAAGAATAGCGTCAGAAGTTGTGATACCTACGCCACTCACATACAGGCGTGATAGAACTTTCCTCAGGTTCATTAGTAGTGCCCTGTCAAGGGGGTGACAAACCCATTTAGTCGTCTACAAGGATGTCAGGCTCCAGGTCCGCACAACAGGCTCGACACGGTGAAATCACTGTAGAAATACACACCAAGGATGCAGTGAGTGTTCTAATGGACCCAATTGAAACTATCCCAACCAGCCCCTTGACATCAAGAGACAGCTGTATTGAGCTGAGTGGAAACAGACCTATGCTGTGGTTGGAGGTGCAATAGCAAGGGGCTAGTCTGCCCAGTATAACACACACACATCTGACGTCCCATGACAATTTCCAGGAGACCAGGCATGAAAAAAGCCAAGACTTGCACAAAAACCAAGATATCCTGCTGTCATCAATTAATGCTACACTTTTAGAAGCCACTAATGCCCTCACTTGGCAGTCACATAAGCTGGAGGTCCAAATGGACATTTTGCAAACTATAGCACTGGCCATCGCTAGAACACTTGGAAAAAAAGAGCTACTCCAAAAGACTGACACTGCAGAATCATAGTGGAGAAACTAGCAACGTTGCCTGAAGATTTTACATCTATGATTAAGGACCTGAAAAATCTCCTTTAACCAGCTGTGCCAAAACAAGCATAGAAGCAAGTATAGCAACAGAGGCAATATTGCAACTATAAGGAGCTCGAAATCCAAATAAGGCCAGGGAGCCAGAGAGAGGAGGGGTCCCTGACGGAAGCCCAAACATCAGATACCCATCACCAAAATGACTCAAAGGTGCAGACATCCTTGCCAAACAGAGCCAGCAGCAGTAACAACAATTTAATGTTGGCTGGCCTGAATTCAGAAGGCAATATTATTAGCATTACAAATATATAATTAGCATTAAAATTAGCACAAGCAACATAAGCAAAAAAAACAAAGATAGAAGAATCATCCTGTATAAAACTCTTTCCGATATTTGACACAAGAAAGGCACCCCGAGGATCACAAGAAATCCTGAATCCACGGCCGTAGAGGGGGAGGGTCCAGCCCCAAGCCAAATGTCAGCACGAAAGGATTCTATGCCATCTCAAGAAGCAGATGGTCTGGGCCCAGGGCAACTAAGAGGAGGGGGGAATAGATTCAGCCTGCCAGGCTATGCAGGAAGATCTAAACGATTAAAAAAGAAAGACCTCTGGGCTAGTAGTAATACATGGTGAGTTGCCACACAGTGGACAGGAAAGTGTCAGATTGATTGATACCCAGACGGAAAGCACGGCCCAAGAACTTCCAATAAACAAAGGGCATACTTTCAAACACAGCGAAGGGAAGAATGGGGGTGCCACCAGAGGTGTAGCTAGAGCTTGTGGCACCCGGGGCTATCCCTCAGATTGCCGCCCCTGGGGAAGGGGGGTTGCTGGGAAAAAAGGACGGCGAGCACTTGAAAGAGGTCCGAGAGACACGTAGTATCGCCGCTAACAGTTACCTCGATCATGCAAGTTACATGCACATACATGACACGGTCCAAGGCTACACAGTTGAATACACCGGTGACTGGCAGTGACTGGCAGTACAAAAGAGAACACACAGACTGCATGATCTATCTGGGGACTCAGAAAAACCGCATGTGACATCCATCAGAGAGCTGCGTGAATAATTACCTGGTAATCCCCTCAGCACGATGCAAACATGCACATACATGACACTGTTCAGGGATCCATCATCTACAGCTGACATTAAATGACCATTCATCATGGTCCCCCCATTAAAGCAGTGCACTTTGTGATCTGCATGGTACATGTTCTTTGCAGCAGGCACATTAACCCTCTGTGCTACCTTTCCAGGAGTCAACCCTTCCACTAGACAAAACTCTGACCTCTCTCTAGGAAGAACATTAATCACCAAAGTTATCATGACATTTTTATTGTTTCTGAAAATTGCTGGAGGCCAGGAAGGAGGCAGCAAGTTTTTTTTAAACCATAATATACTTACAAACACTACGCACCCACCCGAAATAGGTACCCAGTGCGGTCACACCGTTCGCATCGCCCTAACCTGGTTCATGTGACCTCAGTGAGAGAGTCACAGCGACTGGATCACTGTTGCTCTAGGGTGTGCTGCTTCGTAGGCCTGCCCGCAAGACTGGAGATGAACTTTAGTATGGATTGTGGTGGACAGGCCTTCAAGGTTAACCCACAATTGACACCACTAGGGTACACCTGCTTGTGCTATGACATCAAGCCTTCTAAGGTCTAGTGGGGCCTTCTAAGGTCTTGCATGGGAATGTGCTCCCTCAGTAGAGTGGCCTGGTGGACTGGTCATGAAGGCTGAACCCGGTTCCCCAGCTCCAAATTCGACAGCTCTGGCCATAGTGCCACATCCTCTCCCCCACTGAACACCATACTTCCCCACTGAGAGAAACTCGCACTGCCTTCAGCTATAACCTAATTGTGCCCGCTATAAACACTTGGATGTGGCTCAATTCAAATTATGCACTTGATAAGAGTAATATCCTGCCTAAAAAAAAAAGTAAAAGCAACCACTCATAGGGAATGCAAGGTTAAGTAAAGCATGTGAAATGTAAGCAGAAACAACATGGTTACCTTAACGATCTCTCACTCACTATTCAGAAATTAACGAGTGGTTTTACCTGAAAAGTTAAGGACATGACTAGAGGGCCCTGAAGGGAACCGTTTCAATGTCCATTGCCTATATCCTTACACAACATGAGCAGTATGGTTTAAAAAGACCACATCCATAAACACAGAGCCATGGTACACATTTTGTTTTCCAATCCACCCATCAACCAGGTATTGCAGTACCTTCAGGAATGGTACACTTTCCCACCTGGGAACAACAATGCTGTTCAAAGAAAGACGAGAAAACAAAAGTAGCGCTTCACTGGCAAACTCTGTAAAGTGATGCCGATTTATTTGGATGTAAATAAAACCAATCTGGCCACTTTGCAACCACCTTGTCTTGCTTTTTTTTTTAGTTATGTATTCATTTTTCATATTCAAAACCTATTTCTCTCCATCCCGCTGCACTTTGGAATAGAAAAATGTCAGAAAAAGGGCATTTCTCGCAAGAGTGTTTTTCTTTTTTGGATCCATTTCACAGGGAAGCAACTAAATGAAAGAAAGAAAGATAGGTTGTGAACCGTTTCTTCAAGTCACGTTTTTCAGTAAAGTGAGGAGCAAGACAGAAAGAGAGGGAATAATAGGAAGAGAGGTGGGGACAGCTGCCAGCACAAAAAAGAAGAGGACATTGCCCGAGTCCTATTCCTTCTCTGCCCGTCCCCGAAAGTCCATCTGCCCGTCCCCGAAAGTCCACGAAAGCAAGCCGAGTCTTATCTAAATGCCTTTGTCCTCCCCCACAATAGTGCCGCCTGGGGCGGACCACCCCCACCCCACCGCCCCACACTAGCTACGCCACTGGGTGCCACTTACATGCTGCAGAGGAAGACAAGCGTGCACCTGCCGCTGCAAAACCCCATGGGCAATGATGAAAATGGCGGGGCCGGGAGCCACATCACGTAAGTGACGTGTCGAACGTCGTCTGGGCTCCCAGGTCGTAGCCTAATTGGACAATAATCTTGGCTGGCGGCCGGGTAAGGTTCAACAGACAGTAATATTATTTAGCATTTTGGTGTCACGGACTCCGTGACACCAAAATGCTAAATAATATTACTGTCTGTCGAACCTTACCCGGCCGCCGGCCAAGATTATTGTCGACACGGATCACGGTGTCACCCCATGCGATGGTGTCACCCGGTGTGGTCCGCACCCCCCGCACCCTCATAGTGACGCCACTGAACATGGGCTTCTATGGGAATTCTCTGCGGCATATTATCAAGCCCATTATCGCCGCTTTAGCAGCAGTTTTCTGCCGCTAAAGCGGCGATAATTTTAACGCAGTGCTTGATAATATGCCCCAGAATGTTCTGTTGGACATGGCCCTTCTTATGTGTGTTTTCCTAAAACTTTTAGCTTTTTGCCTTCCTGGTTTTTGCCAACTCTCTTTTCCAGGCATTAGGACTCTGATCACTTACCCACTGCAGTGCAGTGGAAAACTGTGTGTACCCTTTCTGCACATGTCAGGATAGTGTGCTTACTTGATTGGGTTAGGTGTCGTACCTGTGAGTGCCCTGAAAAAGTTACAACACATACCCAGGGGGACACTGCACTGACTGCCACCGACTTGAATAGCCTGCCAAAAATGTCTGGGTAGGTACATCAACGTGTGTACTTTCAGGCTAGAGGGTCGGATTTTCCAATGGGACACTTCCTGAAGGTAGCTGATTCCTGTGTTAAGGCCTTAGGTCCTGGGGAAGTTTCCCACTGTAAGTGAAGTGTGAAAGTGTGAGCACTCTTCCTACACACGTTAGAAAGGGATGCTCACCTGAGATTTCTAAAAGGTTGGTCAAGTCTTCCATGGTCGGCCAGTGGGTGTACGCTTACATCTACTATGTTTTAAGACCTGTGTCCTGCCTGCCATTGTAGGCTGGTGTGCGCACTCACACCAATGGCGCTCTTTAAGACATGCCCAGCCTGCCATTGCAGGCTGGTGTGTGCTTGGCACTAATGGTGCTCTTAAAGATGTGTCCAGCCTGCCTGTACAGCCTGGTATGCGCCTAGCACCAATGGTGCTCCTAAGTACATGTCCAGTCTGCCATTGCAGGCTATGGTGCACCGTTGCACCGATTGTGCTCTTAAATACGTGTACAACCTACTACTGCAGGTTGGTGTGTGCTTTGTAACGATGGTGCTCTTAAAGACGTGTCCAGCCTTCCATTGCAGGCTTATGCACACTTACTCAGAGTGGTCTGTTTAAGCCACTAGCCATCCTGAGAGAACCTTTTCACCTCAACCTGAGTACCTCAAGGGTACGTCTTATGGAGTGAAGTGAGTGGAAGGTTAAAGACAAGGCAGGTACACATATGTGTCCCCTGCCCAGGAATATGCATATGTGTTTTCACTGCCTGTGAGGTCTACTCTTCCCATATGCTAACATGGGGAAAAGGTTGAAATCACTTCAGACTGCAATAATGGATTGCAGTGGAGCAGCCTCATGATGTTTCATATAATTGGATTCACAGCGACAGCCCCTTGCCAGTGAAAAAGGTGGCATTCTCATAACTCGTGCAGAAATGCCGCTACTAGAAAGTGGGAATTTCTGTGCTTCAAACTCTTTGTGTGCCTTGCTGCTTGGCTCCAGCCCGCACTGGAGGTTGGGGGAGCACATCTGGGCTTTTCCAACAACAGCCATGAAACACTGGGCATTCAATCATAACGGCAGATCTCTGCCATTTGAAGGAGGAGGTTTTGACACCGGGCCTCCGGAGCCAGATCATGCCCCACTAAAGATTAAGATCTGCATCCCAAGGACTCATGGTAGACAGAACTGAAATGTATGAGAGGCATATCTGGGTCAACTGGAGACCCTTTGAACCACCCCCAACTTCAAAGGCAAACTCCATTTTAACTACTGGTGCCATACTTCAGCACTGGGTGAGATATACTCATGAGGACATAGGACCAGAGAACCTGGACTACGTTGTGCACATTGCCAGAGAACTCTGCTGTGCATAAGGAGGATTACTGCCATTGTAAAGAACAGCATGCCCTTCCTGAATAGTGGCTGGCCTAGGCCAACTACCTGCTGCTCTGTGGCATCCTGAAGTGTTCCCTCCAAGTGCTTGTCGAGCTTGCCCCCTGTTGTCTAGGAGTTCTCAAGGATATCAAAGATCTCCTAAGAGGGACCCACACTGTCTTTCTGTGACACCTGAAGCGTGGTGCCCTCTCAAGTGCCCACATCGTCTGCTAGATTCAAACTGGTAACTGTGCCTGGAGAATGGATTGCCTGGTGTGAAGCCCAAAGTCTGGCCCGCATCTAAGGCATGTGGCCCCCCTTATGTTGGGGGACCTTGGCTTGCATAAGCGTCTTGTGGGTGGTGAGCGGATTCACCGGTTGCATGACTCAAGTGGCCCGCTTCATCGATTGTGCCACATCTCTCTCATGCGACATGATGACTGCATGCTCATTGCGTGCGGTGTCTGATTCACAGGTTGCAGCCCTTGAAGGGGGGAGCAAACCATAGTAGTGCCTCATTCTACCTTATGAAGCATTGCTGATCTTGCACCTTTGTGTTCGGCCGTAACTGTCTGGTCTGACCAATATGTATGTGTACCAGACGTTTTGCCTCATTTCCACAAAGGCATGGATTTTGCAACTCTTTGCCGTCTGTGTGTGTTACTGGAGCTGTCTGATGTGGCCAATCTCTATGTTCAATGGACATTGTGCCTCATTTCCAAGAAGGTATGGATTTTGCAACTCTTTTTTGTATGTGACCAGATTGGTCTAGAGCAACCAGTATCATTGCGCACCCGACGTTGTGCCCGGATTGCCTGGGTTCAACTCCCATGAACCTGTACCTTCTGGTGTGGCTTCTCCCCTGCTTCATTCTCTATTCATCAACTGGGTGACCCCACCCCTGTGCTTCACAGACCTTGGCTGGTGCTGGAAGGCCTTTGGTGACCCCTGATGCACTGCCCTACGACAAATAGCTCATAAATGAGGCCCTTAGTCTTTAAAATAAAAAACTACAGGCAATGATAGTGAGCATCCTTGACCAGTACCTTTATCTGTAATAACCACTCCAGCTCATGAGTCACTAATCAGTTGTATCCATGGAGCCCTTATAAATATTGAAAATTAGCATTATCATCTAGGAAGGACAACTCAAATTCAAATCTAGACCATACGAATGTCTGTTAACCGGGTCAAAGTCTTCCCAACAATTAAAAGTATTTTCTGAATTTCTTTGGACACTAACATCTCAAAGAGTTTGTGCATGTTAGACTAATAATGGTACAACAGCAAAAGAGCAGGACACTCATGAACTTAGACTGGCAAGAAAGCAAAACCGTCAATTATTGTTTGTTATCTGCTTAAAGAGTTCTCTTTATGGACTATCTTAGGGAATTTGATTGACTAATGCATCATGTTATTCCATCCCCCCTGCCTAGGAACCACAGAATTTGCACATGTTTTAGGAATTAGAGGCTCTATTCACAAACTGTATTTTGTAGTACACTTGTAGTACTATAACAGTACTACAAAAGTACAACAAAATGTTATTCAGAAGCTACGTACGGAGGTCTAGATCTTGGCCTGTCAAGTCTTTCTCTTTGTTTAAAATCCCCACCATTTACTGCGGCATTTCCGCACACATAAGTATACATTTTAGTAGTAAATGTGGGCGGGGCGGAGAGGGGCTGGAAAATGGGGAATACTTTTTTTATTTCATTTTCTGAACAAGATACACAGCATTGTAATACACTGCATACTGGGCTACAGACAACAAACTAAGGTTATATAACATTAGAGTTATCTCTGACCGATCTCAACTGTATTACTTTTCAACATAACTCTATGATATTAGTCCAAGTTTCCACTACACCTTAGCTGTCTAGAGTGTCGTGCGACGTCAGCAGGTAGATGAGAAACAAAATGCAAATGTCTCTTGGTCGTGCTGCGTCTGGCAGATGGTCAATAGTGTGGATTGATCATTACAATAAGTAAGCTAGTGTATCCCCTGCTTGGTGTTGGGGTGTTCGCCTCATCCCCAGTGCTGCACCACCAGACGCTTTGATATTAATAAGGCTAAGGCTAAAAACGTACAGTCCGTCCATGGGATCTGTGGTACCAATCCCAGTAGCGCTATGAGTGGATTTGGTTAAATGGTAACATTAGTAATTTACTGAAATAAGCAAAACGTTTGGACCCGTAGTTCTGGATGCCCCCACACTGCCATGTGAGGTGAATGAAGTCTGCTCCTTCCTTCCCACATCTTTCACAGTTTGAGTTGTTCTTTAATCCCCATTTATGTAGCTTTGCAGGGGTGTGTTATGATCTAAGAAGTTATCTATAATGTATTAATTACGTCCTACTGTTAGCGAGTAGTACACCTCTTTCTGCACAGTAGTGGGAACGTGTATCATTAGGCAGCGGTTGATCCCCCTAAGAGTGCAGCTTCTCTTGAGGTACGTCCTCTGTATGGCTCTGTCCAGTATGGAGATAAGCTTTCTGGGACAAGTAGCTGCTACTGCTGCATCTAATGGTCCTGAGTTGGCATGCTCCAGGGGAAAGTTTGATGTGAGGTTTTTGCATGTCATTTTAATTGTATGGAATAGAATGTGATGTAGTGATGTTATAACGGTTTATTGAGCTATCTCATCTAATGGAATGAATTGTTGGTCGTTGTAGAGGTCTCCCCATTTAGTTATCTTAAAGCATCCAAGTTGGGAGTGTGCGCTATTCTCCACCATCACAAAAACAGTGGGTGAGATTTCAGGGAAATAATGGTTGAGAATAGTAGGGTGTTATTTGTTTTATGCTTTGTTCTGTCCCACTCTTGCATTGTGCACCCTACCGTGTTTACTTTGGCAGTGCTGAAAGGTTGTTTGGACCAGAAAGCCACAGATAAGGGCGTCAGGTGTGCGATATCCTCTTCCACTATTACGTGGGCAGTGTATTTACTAGGGGGGGTGCAGTCAATATTGGGCAAAATGCACCTAAGTGCTCAAGAAGTAGAGTTCTATATCTGGCACTGCAAATTCCCTCAGATGATGTGGTATTAATACGTTCCAGGCTAGCCTCTGTCGTTTTCTTACCCATGGTAAATATGTGAGCAGAGTTCAAGGGTTTAAAATCTTGTTGCGTCAGTTTGATGGGTATGTTTATAAAATAATATAATAATGTAGGGAGTACTATCATTTTTATTAATCTTATATTCCCTGTCATGGAGAGTGGTAAATTTAACCAAAAGGTTATTTGATCTTTGGGGGTGAATATAGCTCTACCATCATTTAATGAGAGCATCAAGGGTGGGAAACAACCTTTACAACGCAACTATTACATCGCACTACACTTACAACGCAGGCATTACAACGGAACATCCTTTACAACGCATGACACCACAACGCATACCATTACAACGCATGACACTACATCGTATGTCACTACAACGCAGGCATTACAACGCATACCATTACAATGCATACCATTGGAGTTAGAATAGTCATTTTTAACCCCTACACTATCCAACACTTACCCTACTGTTGCACCCCCTGGAGTTAGAATAGTAATTTTTACCCCTATACTATCCAATACTTACCTTAAATGCAATGTAACAGTATGCGTTGTAATGGTATGTGTTGTAAAGGTAGTATGTGATGTAATGGAATGCGTTGTAAAGGTAGTTTTAAAAAATGCGTTGTAGTGTCATGCGATCTAATGGAATGCGTTGTAGTGGATGTTGCGACGTAAAAAATGCGTTGTAAGTGCATGCATTGTAAAAGTATGCGTTGTAACGTCATCCATCCATCAAGGGTATATGAACTGATCCATATTCCCAGATACTTTACAGAGGAGTCGAACAATGCTGGTGGGTCTAAGTCAAATTTATTTGTGCAATATTATTGACTTGATCAGTTGATGGTGAGGTCAGAAATGTCCTCAAATATAATAAATTCCTGTAGTAGGTGGTTGAGACTTTCCTGTGGGTTACTTACATACAGAATAATATCATCTGCATATAATGTTACCAGTACTAGTCTGTTACTGAATCTCGGGGAGAAATTGTCTTAGCTCTGTCTAAGAGTGGCAGCCAAAGTTTCCAACGCTATCGCAAAAGGCAGGGGTCACAGGTTGTGGCTCAATAAATGTCTTATTACTGTCTCAGTATGTTATCCTCAGTATGGCATGATATAGCAAGGAGTATTGTTTGCTGAGATTTCTCAACCTCTTTTTTCCAGACAGGAAGGCTTGGTGTGCTTCTTGGACAATGAGGGTGAAATCTGGATAGAGAGAAATACGATATCTGTTATATTGTAGGTTTTTCTTTTGTGTACCAGTCTAAGCACTACAACCATATCCCAATAGTTCAAGAGCCTAATAATTATAGGATGTGCAGGAGTTCCCAGAGGCAGTCAAAGAGTTACTGATCTGTGCGCTCTTTCCATGATGAACACCTTGGATAATGCATCCACTCTGAACAGGGTTCTGAGAAGGGTCTAAACAAACGTTTTAATTTTTTCTGTGTTCTCCGATTCTGCCAACCTAAGAATGCGTTCATTGTTTCTTCTCGAGTGCATCTCTAAGTCTTCGTATTTTGCTGAAATGAGTTTGAGTGTTTGGTCCATTTTGTGAAGTTTTTCTTTTTGTGACTGCTGTATGTCTAGCACAGTGGAGATTTAACTTTCAGCTTCCATGATATGATCTTCCTGTTTGTTCAGTTTTGTGGCTATGTTGTCGATCCACAAATTCAGTGAGTCTATCTTCCTGTCAATTGATGCCAGATTGGCTTGCACCCTCTGTAAGAGTTGTTGAGCATCTTGCTTTTCAGATTGGCTGTGCTGTGTGTCACTTTCTGCAACAGGTGCCGAATCATTTGCATCAGTGAGTGTGCGTGACCTGTGTCCCTCAAATGGCAGCTTGAACTGTTGGAAATCCATTGCCATCCACCAGCTTGTTATCTCAGAAGGTGATAGCTAGGTTCCCTGTCCCCAAAGAGTGTTCATATGTCCACCACCTCGCTCAACTTTCACACTGTTCTCAGATAGGTGTCTATGCTTCAACCTCAGTCCCTGAGGCAGCAAACTCCTTGCCCCACTAAGCACAAACAGGCCATAGAAACAAGCAAAAAATGTAGGCCTTCAGTCCGATGGAAGAATTCTGGTAGGTGGGGCAGGGCCGGGATCATTCACCTTTGTGGAGCAGCCTCTCCTACTACAGTGTCTCTGCTGTCCAGATCGGAGCGGGTTCACCTGACTTCCATCTCAGCTGCAGGCTATGCAAGAGTGGAGCTACATGGAGAGCACCCACCTCTCACTGGCATCTCTATCTGTGGCTGTGTTTCCGTTATCACCACGGACAGGGTCACCTGAAAAGCTATAGGCTGCTACGCCACCGCCCATGGCCGGCATCTTCAGATGGTCCCCGCAATGGCCTCTGTCTTATTCTGTGATCTGCCAACGACTGCAACCACAGCTCGTCCAGTCAGATCTCCAACAGCCTTGCAGTTCCGTAGCTAACACCAGGAGTACTGACCCTTCAGCCATCCCAGAGACTCAATAAGTTCTAAAGTGGAACAAACTAAGTGCATTTATTGGTTTCAGGGGCCCCAGCTGCTGGCGTTTACAATTTATGTGGCCTTCTTGGCTTCAGTATGCCACGCCCCTTGGAAAATGGGGACTGCTTACTACTAAAGGGGAGTGGGTTAAGAGAGAAGTAAGGAGGGGTTAAGGGATGGTCAAATACCCAACCAAAAAAGAGCAAGACTTCTCCTAGCCACAGACTGTATTTCTATTGGTACTAAAAAGGACCCAAAACAGTAGTAAATAAACTCCAACTCAGGACTGGAGCAAGTCCAACACAACACATGGCCATTAACTGCCACTGCAACACCCACCTTTGTAAAATAATTATTTTACTTTTCTTGTATGGCAATCCAGTAGAAGTATTTATCATCATAGAAGCTTAATTTCGACAACTTGTGTCATAAAATCCAAAAAAAAAACAAGCATAAAATATGATTAAAAGACATAGAAATAGACGGTCATACAACATGTATCACAATAAGCATGCAAATTCTTCCTTACACTAGGACATGGTTTTTACAATGTGCAGTTTGCATGGTGATTAACATAACAAGGGTCATTAATGGCCACTTGAGACACTAAGAGCTAGTACCTAATCCAGATAAGGGTAAACACAGTCCAGTTTGTATACCTTGGGGAACTACCATACCCGTCTGACATGATTCGGTTAGAAACAATTCATCATACAAACACATTCTTACAATAAAAGTTCAAATTCATGAGATTTAGAATTATGAATTACACCTATAAAAGAGAAAGTTAAAAAGAGAGAGTAAAAAAACTATCTGAGTATTTCAGTGGTTAAAATGTGCTATGACAGTTTAGGAGCCCAACAAGCGTGAATCTTGATATTTGCCCTTTATAACTAAGACCAACAGGAAACGGTTCAATTACTGAACCCAAAAGATTCAGGTTGCACCTCTCTCGACAACACAATTGCCAACCCTCCTAAAATGTAGATCCAATGGAAAAGCTAATAGGCTACGGTGGTGTGCAGTCGTGCTACCCCCGCCGTTTTCAGAGGTGATCAACTAGACCCAAAACTTTAAACCCACTGCAGGTTGCACCACAACATATAGTCCAGACTTTTAATGATTGAAAGAATGTCCATTCATCTTTCTGTAAGCTTTCATGATTTTCATTTATTTATTCTTGCAATTTCACTGTTCCTTAACAGCCTTTATTTATTCTTGCAAATTCACAGTTCTTTAGCAGCCAACGCGTTTCGTTCTTTTACTTAGAACTTCATCAGGTCTGTAAAAACATATAAAATACAAATATATAATACGAGTTGCAAACAATCTATTAATACATTGTACTTTTTCTAAAACATTTTTCTAAAATATTTTTCAATAGACCAGAGACAGAAAACCTCAAGGGGAAAAACCTTGAATCACTGACATAATATTGGTTTCCCAAACACATCCATTAAGCATTGCACCCAAGATTGCTAGTGTTGAATTGATAAGCCAAAACATTTCTTAGTGTACATTACAAAATACATCGTTCGTAAAGGTTCTAGTACTATAAATCCCACAATCGAATGTATTTCACAGAAAGAAATCTGAATACACTCTGTAACACACATTTAGCAGAACTCATTGTACTTCAGACAAGAAAAGCCAGAAGAAATCCTTTCTCTTTTTACTTTTAATCTCCAATTTTATCGGTTGCTATGTTGCCCCTCCTAAGTCAAGGATATTAACAAAATGTTAAAAATACATACCAATATTGATTGACCAACAAGTTTTGTGTTGAAGTCTTTTTATGGGGTATCTCAAATTTCGGCTCTCCGATTTGTTGGGATAACTTTTAGTCCGATGTTATACCTTTTTTGCCTTATGCATTATCTAGACAAGAATCGTTTCTGGTCCCATCAGATTTGTCTCCCCATCCAATTCAAGGCTAATGTGCCTATGATAAAAATGAAAAATATATAGATATCGAGTATATCAATCATTTTAAATGTTTATAAAAACAAATAATAAATCCTACGCCAAATAGCCCCAATAACATTTTTGTTTAATAACACCTGCAAAAACTGCCTAATTTGAAAAGGTCCAATTTCCACGATTCAAAAGTACACTTGTATATTCTGTCAACCTATCTGGATAAAAAAATATGGACAACTGAACCTAATAAATAAAAACCACAACATGCACAATCCGTTTTTGTGCTGTGGTATTTGCCAAAAGGAAATCCCCAACCATCCTTATCCAAATTGCAAAAAGCACAAGAGCTCGATGCCCTTTATACCCTCTCATTTTGAGGCTGATGTGGTAGCCAACTATCAGTTGTTTTACAATAAAGTGCTTGTGTGGAAAATAGAGGTTTTCAATGGTAGAAATTCTTGTTGCCCTGGGCCAGCTAAGCCTTAGGGGCTGGCCTGCTGCTTACTGCAAATCTTCTCTCTCTGGCCTTTCTCCTAATTCCCCACATGTGGCTTAGAAACGTAGAGACTGCACAGACGAAGTGAGGTCTAGTGTCCAATTTGAGGCAAAACGGTTTTAACCATTTTGATCTTGGATGCGCATAAACTGGACATGCGAACAGCACGTGGGCAATGGACTCGACTGGTGCCTTGTATCCTGGGCAGTTACTTGGGCTCGGGTCATTAATGTGCCACTTAGCTGTTACCTCGCCGACAGGGAGGGTGCCAAACCTGAATTGAATGTAAAGCGTCCTATCCTGTAGATACTAAATTAGATCAAGGTAAGGTTCTAGGGATCTGACCTGTTTAAAGTATTTATTAAGGGAGCAATATTTTTGGTAAACTGTTATTGTTTACTTCTTTTTTACACCAAATCCTGTTTATTAAGGGTAATGTTTGACAAATGTTTCCTCTTAAAAGCAAAATCTAAAGATGTAAGCAGGTTAACAATGCTTGAACGACGCTTGGAAATAAAAGGAGTGATTGTTCTACACTACCCCATTCATCTCCAGCTGAAACACAATTCATCACCACCTAATGGCATCCAGGCTGTCCACATAAGAAAGGAACATGCACACACACCAAGCCTCTTTCACTACTTTTGCCATGTCTGTGAATGTTTTTATTGCTTTGCCCCTCCTTTTGATGAAGAATTATTTGAGGAGAAGGAAGAGGAGAAGGAACAGGCAAACAATCAACATCTTTTGCAAGGCCATGGAAACTGTTATTGCCAATTATCGCTTCTCATCTGATATGATCCATGACATGTTTACAGACGAAGAGCAGGTTCTTGACTTACCTGCAGCCCAGCTCCTAGACTTTGCCTGCTCATGACAAAATACTGCCTGCACCCTATTTCATGGACAGTGGATCTTACTAGAGGGTCTGCAGAACAATGTTGGCATTTCACAAGAAAGCCAGTCTTAATGCTTGTGTCAGGTACTGAGATGCATCAACAGAAGAGTGCAATAGTTTATTGCTATGCCGCCTGTGGAGAGATAAAAGGTGGCAAGGGAATTCTACACTTTTGCCCACTCCTCTCATGTGGTATGTCCCACCTTCCTGGCACTTCAACCACCTCACCACTTAGGCTATCTTTTCCACAACAGACACCGGTGGTACTTCATCAATGTGAAAGCTGTCTGTGATGCCAGGTGCTCCTTCACTGATTTGTATTCTGCTTTTCTTGGAACTATACACAACAATAACATCTTCAGACAGTCACCTCTTGCACATCAATTGCTTTCTGGGGATTTAAGTGACATGTGGCACACTGATAAGTAATATCACCTTACACTGGGCCTACATGTGGATCTGAGGGTGCCACCTCTAATATGCTCGATCATCGCAACAATACAATACACACACACACTATCCTTACATCCACAGCATGTTTTAAGCATGATTTAATAGATGTAAAATAGAGGCCCCTTTTAAAACTTTTCACATTTCTTTGTTGCCTGTGGTACCAGGTGCTCTCTCTCTCTTTCTCTCTCTCTCTTTCTCTCTCTCTCTCTCCCCCGCCACCTCCTCATGTCCAACAGACATCCTATCACACTACCTCAAAAGAGGTAAGGAGCCATTATTAAACACACTTTTGGGATCTTTAGGTTGCGATTCAAATGTCTTGGTCGTACGGTGGCAGGTGGGTGTTGGTGTACTCCCCAGACATGTGCAAGATTGTTGTAGCCATAGCTTCTTGTGGGTTGCGTGACATTGCCATGCAAAGGGACTTACAAATAGACCTTGACGCTGATCTACGCCCACATCCAAGTGCCCAGGGTGGGGTCAATAATAGAGGGTATAACAGTGCAAAGTCAGGGTATCAAAGTGCAAGATCAATTAGTTAACTCTGTCAATCAATTAAATCAAATAGGATTTGTAAAACACTCTTATCACCCGTGAGGGTATCCAGGTGTTGTGTGTGGGAGGGGGTTCTGCTGCTGAGATTAATCAGTGAAAAAGCCAGATGTTTTGGTCCTTCCTGAACTCCAGAAGGGTGTGGGCTATGTGGAGAGGGAGGGGGAGGCTGTTCCAGGATTTGCCCGCCAGGTGTGAACGCTATGTCTTTTCAGCGGTCCTCTGTGATCTTTGCCGCTGCCGTTGTGCTAACTTCATTGCCCTCATACCGGCGCTTAAAATTTTTATCAGAGGAACCTTGTTCCTTATTTCATTTAACTCGCCTAAGAAACGCGCCTATTGTGTGGGGCTGTGGGGACTTACGTGGAAACATTTGCTGTGTTGTACGGTGTAGCCGCCCACAATCACTCGCTCCTAACTTGCGAAGGTGATTGGTGGGTCGCTTCCGTATTGGGCCACGCCCCCCGCTACACCGGCTGTTCTTTATTTAAGCTGATGCAAGCACGCAGCGGTCCTCTGTGATCTTTGCCGCTGCCGCTGTGCTAACTTAATTGCCCTCATACCTGCACTTAAAATTTTTATCAGAGGAACCTTGTTCCTTATTTCATTTAACTCGCCTAAGAAACGTGCCTATTGTGTGGGGCTGTGGGGACTTACGTGGAAACATTTGCTGTGTTGTACGGTGTAGCCGCCCACAATCACTCGCTCCTAACTTGCGAAGGTGATTGGTGGGTCACTTCCGTAGTGGGCCACGCCCCCCGCTACACCGGCTGTTATTTATTTCAGCTGATGCAAGCGCGCAGCGGTCCTCTGTGATCTTTGCCGCTGCCGCTGTGCTAACTTCATTGCCCTCATACCTGCACTTAAAATTTTTATCAGAGGAACCTTGTTCCTTATTTCATTTAACTCGCCTAAGAAACGCGCCTATTGTGTGGGGCTGTGGGGACTTACGTGGAAACATTTGCTGTGTTGTACGGTGTAGCCGCCGACAATCACTTGCTCCTAACTTGCGAAGGTGATTGGTGGGTCGCTTCCGTATTGGGCCACGCCCCCGCTACACCGGCTGTTATTTATTTCAGCTGATGCAAGCGCGCAGCGCGCGCGTGCAGCGGGCGCGCCGGTGGCGCGCCAGAGGCGCGCCAGAGGCAAGCCCATCTGCGCCCGTCCGCGCCCTCGAGCGCCCAGCGGCCAGAGACTATGTCTCTGGTGAGGGGGATGGTAGTCTTCGCCGCATTTACTCTGCTGGGGAGCTGTACCACTTACGGGGTAAGGAATGTGTTGGCAGGCCATTTGACTTGTCAGCCAGACCATTGACTAATTGCACAGGCTGTAACTTTACATTTAATCACAAAAGAGATAAAATACAAGCTGTACCCTCTGTAGCAATAGCCCCACGGGGGACAGTAAATACCACTTTTAAATTCTGGAGCATTAATTGTAGGTCCCTCCCAAAACACAAGGAACATATATTCGACCTCCTAAGCACCGCTCTCCCGGACGCTCTATTTCTCACAGAAACTTGGCTTCATGCCAGTTCCTGTGCAGATGTGGCCAGTGCTCTTCCACCAGGCTATGTTATATTGAGAATAGACCGCAGTTCCGGGAGAGGTGGGGGGGTTGCAATTATATTTAAAGACACCTACACATGTCGGCTAGAATCCCTACCATTCCCAGACTGCGAAGCTGGGCTGTTTAAATTAGCACTGTCATCTCACATGACTATGTCAGGGATTCTCCTTTATCGTCCCCCAGATAAATCCACTCAGTGGCTTCTTTCTTTTTCAGAGCTGATTGCTCCTTATGTGCTGAAGGCGGCAAACTTTGTTATTGTGGGTGATCTTAACCTTCATTTAGAAGACACCAATGATAAATTGTGCAAAGCGTTCCTTGTCGACTGTGAGGCAATTAATTTAGTGCTATGCAATCAGGGACCCACCCACCAGGCAGGGCATTTACTTGATCCAATTGTATCTAATATCTCGCTGGATTGCAGTATTTCACCCCTCCCCCTTACTTGGTCCGACCATTTTGCTGTTCAGTTTAGTCTTATTTTAGTTAGCGGTGTTTCACCAGTTCCTCCTTCTAAAGCCACCAAATTTAGAGTGGTCTAAACTGAACTTGGATAAGTTCAACGCCGAGCTGTCATCCACCTGTCCGGATACTTCTGGCCCTTTATCCTCTCTGAACCTGGAGGTGGCACAGTGCTTGTCATCTGCCATCGAGCATCATCTCCCTCTTCGCACTAAGCGTCCTCTTGTACACTTGCCTCCCGCGCCATGGTTTACGCAGGATCTTAAAATTATGAAGGCCAAGTGCAAACACCTGGAAAGGTGTTGGAGGAAAACTTATTCTGCAGAGAGTAAATTAACCTATAGGGCAGCTTTAAAACTATATCATCTCGCCTTCAGGAAGACAAAAGGGACTTTCGTCTCGGAATCCATTTCCAAGGCCACTAATCGTCCTAAGGCCCTTTTTTCTATGGTAAAAAAGTTGGCAGGGGCAGATACTTCTCCAGCCCCTCCAATACTTGATGAAGCCCAATGTAATGAGATCGCTGACTTCTTTGTTACTAAAGTTGAAACTATTCACAATTCCTTGGCAGTCAATACACCACTGCCTGGGAGCAGGTCTTCTCCCATTATGTACGATGAGAGCCCTCCTCCCAAGGAAGTGATCTCTGCATGGCCGCTACTGGACCAGGAGTCCCTATGCCTGTGCTTTTCGAAGGAGAAATCTGGCTCCCCTTTAGATCCCATGCCCCCTACTATTCTTGAACTACTCGCATCAGCTCCTCTTCTGGTGATTCAAGAATTGCTTAATGCTTCCCTTCGGGAGTCCACTGTCCCTGTTGACTGGAAGAGGGAGATGGTGATCCCCCTTTTGAAAAAACCGGGGGCGGACCCCACAATCTTTGCGAATTTTTGGCCCATATCCCTATTACCTATGTTTTCAAAAATTTTGGAGAAGCATGTTAATATTCATCTAACTGCACACATAGAGGCAACAGGTTATCTGCATTCCTCTCAGTCAGGCTTCCGTGCTAATTTTTCCACTGAAACCACTCTATTGGGGGTTACCGAGACTCTGCGTAGTCATCTGGATCAAGGTGAAACCATGGCACTGATACTTCTTGACTTGAGCGCCGCTTTTGATACGGTGTCCCATTCCATTCTTATCACCGCATTAAAAAAGGCGGGGGTGGTTGGGCCAGCTTTGGCTTGGCTAGCCTCGTTCTTGTGTCAGCGCTCATTTCGGGTCTATTCATCAAGCTGCTCCTCCTCCATTCGTACAACTGCTTATGGGGTTCCTCAGGGGTCCACACTAAGCCCTATGCTTTTTAACATCTATGTACGACCCCTGGCCTCAATAGTGGAGGAGGCTGGTTTATCCCTTTACTCTTATGCAGATGACACGCAGATCATTTTCTCTCTCTCCTCTAATAAGGAATGCCCCTCTTCAACACTTCAGGAGGGACTTGGTCGTGTTGCGGAGTGGATGCAGGCTAACCTGTTAAAGCTTAATGGGGATAAAACCGAGTTAGTCATTCTGGGCAAGGATAAACATCTCTGGGGCCCTAATCACTGGCCCTTGGTAATGGGTCCGTTACCTCAACCAGCTACACATATACGCAACCTGGGCTTCTTGCTGGACGGCTCGTTATCTATGCGCCAACAAGTGGTCAGCATTTCAGCCACCTGTTTCACCATCTTAAGGTGGCTTCGTAAAATTCTTTGGCTTCTTCCTGTTCCAACAAGACGTACCATGGTCCAAGCTCTGGTAACTTCTCGCCTTGATTACGGCAATGTACTCTACTTGGGGTGCACACAAGAGGTACGCAAGAAGCTTCAGTTGGTGCAGAACTCCGCAGCTCGGCTCTTATGTAAGGTCCCGAAGAGATCCTCTATCACCGCTGGATTGCGGGACTTACATTGGCTGCGCATAGAGAGCCGTATTAAATTTAAGGCTCTGTGCGTCATGTTTAAAATCAAACATGGTTCGGCACCTCAATACTTGCGTTCCAGGGTCCATCCCTATGTCCCTTCGCGTGCTCTTAGATCTGCCTCTCAGGGTAATTACGTGATCCCCAGATTCAAATTGGCAAGAATGGGTGGTTGCTCCTTTTCTTATCTGGCCCCTAGGCTTTGGAATTCCCTTCCTGTTTCCTTAAAATGTCAATCCATCTTTACACAGTTTCGCAGGGATCTGAAAACTTGGCTCTTTGCGCAGTAGACAATTATTCCAGTAAGCCTCCCTATTGTTGGCGCCGGGAGACCCCATGGTGGGTAGCTGTGCGCCTTATAAATTTACCTACAATACAATACAATACATATGTGGTTGGCTTGCCTCTTGTCAAGGATGAATAGCAGTGCTAACACACTGTCTATATATACCATCCTGAGACATCTCTGTTTATTTCACATGCTACGTTCTTCGGAAAAGTTATTTGAGTTTTCATTCTCTTGGAACTTTTAGCACTTATTAGTAACAACACTTAAACACAAAATCTCACATACTACATTCATGTTTTAGAGCAAACATACGCTAGTCCTTACACACACAAATTAGGAGTACAAAATATGTTTTTGATTTTTAATTTTTTGAAGAAAAAAGAACTGTTCCTTTGCTTCATGAAGCGCTCTCCCTCCTGCATACAGTGGTATTTCCTTCGCATGCGGAAGAGTCCCTCCCAGGTGTAAAGTTTCCACTCTGTGTGGGTAGGGTTGACTCCCCTATACAGAGCTCTCCTCCACCTCATATGCGGGGCAGAGACTCAGCACTCAGGATAGAGATCTCCACCTACTTTAATGACCAGTGACTGGCATACAGGAAAAGGAATTTGGCAATTTCGAAATCAATCTTTTACCATCCTTTCTTTTCCACAAAAACATTCTACACCCTGCTACTCCATGCCTTAATCTTGCCAACATAGTTGAGGAACTTGATGAGAAGCCCCACTTTGTCGGTGAATGAATTAAACCTCATCAGTCACTGAATGGTCAACAAGTACTCTCTGGTTTATGTGGGTCTAGAGACTCAGCTAAGCAATCAAGTGCTGGCCAAAATCTGGAAGGACATCACCACAAACTGCATTACAGTGGGTGTCTACAGCCAGCGGTAAAGCTCTGCTGTAAGTCCTGGGAGGACCTTTGTTGCTTGCCAAAATTAAGGCCTAGGGCACTATGGAATTGTCCTTACAGCCACATTCACAATACCTCCCATATGCCTCCACTGTACCAGATGCTCCAGAAAGTAGCTTGACTGTCCCTCTCTCACTTAGCTGGAAGAGTTTGAGCAGCACAAAATACATGGGGTTTGCTCAAATAACCCTCCACTTTCTGGCCAGTAAATATCCAACAATACAAAAAGTGATGTGGAGGAATGGATACACTCAAAGCACTCATAGGGTACATCAAATTACTCCTATACTGTGATACACTGTCCCATCTAATTTAAAGACATCTCTACAAAATCACATCGCAACGCTTATTCCCGGTTGTAACCATTATTCATTTCTTTTAATTGTTTCTCTGGTTGAAACCATCATTAATTTCTCTTAACTGTTTTTCCATTAAGTCAACATAGAAAGACAAAATACAAAATGAACAAAAATACATACATGATCACACATAAATGAAAGATTGTTTCCTAACCCCCTAAAATTACAATGAAAGTGTCTGCTTTCAAAGTTCATTGCGGTCCACTGTGAGGTAATCCTTTACACGCTTGAGGTACCCTTTATACCTCTACAGGCTTTTTACGGAGTGCATGTTCATTTTTAACACAATATTCGTAATTTTGCATTTTACACCTTCTTCAAACATCGACGCGTTTCAGCCCTGTCATTCGTGCCTCATCAGGACAGGGGTATAAGAAACAACTAGTAAGTACTGCCCGAGTGCGAAGGCACTTCTATGCCATGGTCTGTGGCCGTCTATCACCGGCAAGCGGAATACAACTTTGTGAGCTCAGCACACTCACAACTTTATTCTCAAAGTACCTTGGATACGTCTCTCAAAACAAACAAAAGGGATGCATTTACCATCTACATTGAACTAAGCTATTTATACCATCTTAAAGTCATATTCTTGATCTTGAATTGTGGATTTTTGTCGTTTGGTCTTGTGTTAAGTCTAGTAAAGATTACTTATTTTTCTAAACTGGTGTGGTGTCCATTTGTAGTGTTTTCACTGTATTACTGTACGTGTTCACAAATGCTTTACACACTGCCTCTGAGATAAGCCTGCCTGCTCGTGCCAATCTACCAAGGGGGTGATCAGGGGTTATTCAGGAGTGTACCCCCCTTTTCCCGACTAGAGGCAAGGGTCCCCATTTGGACAAAGGTGCATACCATTGCCAACTAGAGACCCCTATTTCTAACATTGGTGGTCAGCGGTGAGGATTTGGACTTGCATTTCTGATTTATATACAGTGATTGGTGTACACTACTAGTGAGACCAGAACGCAACCACATACATTTTGTTAGAATTTGTTTTCCTTGGGACTTCTAATTTTGCTAAGAACTGCCAATTCTTGCCACCATGACCAAAACAGCATCCAACGCATCTATAGATCTACAATTTGAAGAAGAGAGGGTTGATACCTACATTGTGCCACATTGTGCCAGAGCTTAAAACCTTCTGTAAAAGATTTAAAATCCCTGTGAAAGGCATCACAAAGAAGGAAGAGTTCCAAAAGGCGCTGAGGGCCTGGTTGGAATCTAGAGATGCTACTGAGCATCCTGAAGAGCCTAGGGAGGAAGCAGAGAATACAGATGGGCAGCTGGATCGGCCATTGGGCCCGATCGGGGACAAAGTACCTTCCAGGCCAGGCAGCAGTGTTTCTTCAAAGGGCCTGTCCCCAGAGGAGCTGGAGGACAGGGAGAGGGATAGAATGCATAAGCTGGAGCTAGCCAAGCTCAAGCTGGGTGGTCAGATAGAGAATAAGAAGTTAGCCTTGGAAGAGAAGAGGATGCATTTAGAGCATGAAAGGATGTTGAGGGAGTTGGAATTGAAAGCCAAGAGTTTAGAGATTAGCAGCACACCATCCATGCCTGTAAAAACAAGAGTATTCATCTCCAAAGATGTCATTAAGGAGTTGCACAAGAATGAAGATATTGGGCAATGGTTTAAGGCATATGAGGTAGCTATGATCTCCCACTGGGTCCCTAAGAAGGATTGGGGAGTGGGGTTGTGGGGGCGGTTTCTCAGTGATGGGTAGAAACATATACAGTCAATGAGTAAATGAAAATTTCAAAAGCACAGGAAAATCTTTTTCCAAAAATACATACGTTTTTTTTAATATAGATTAAAAAGGGTACATTCAAATATAACAATACACCATGAATGAGGATGTGTGAAACTACCTACAAATCATGTGCACAGTCATCTACTCCACATATTATGATAAGTGAGGAATTTTGGGCTACAGAAAACATTCACTATTGTACAACAAATGTTTAGGGAAATAGATGAGAAAGTCGACGTTTTGGTCTGCTGTGGCAATTGTCCGTCAGACCATCTTCAGGACGTACAGTCGATTGTTTAAAAAGTCCCTCAGCATCAGTCCACTTTACAATTAGGACCCATTTGTCATGAAGAAATTAGTCTGGATAGTTCTTTTCGAATCAATTTTCTCAACGAACACTACTGCTTGCTATCCGATTTGAGGCAGAAGAAATTTGTCTGCACAAACAGTTTATCTACGCATAATTTCCTGTCGATTCCAAGGAAATTCCACGAAGCCTGGTTGATTTTTCACTCACTTGATAGCGAGTTACTGGCATTTCACACTACCTGAGGGGAGACTTGTACCTCGTATGCGTAGATAACCTGTTTGTACAAACAAACGTCTTCTGCCTCAAATCGGATAGCAACTAGCAAGCAGTAGTGTTCATTGAGAAAATTGATTCGAAAAGAACTATCCAGACTAATTTCTTTACAACAGATGGGTCCTAATTGTAAAGTGGGCTGATGCTAAGGGACTTTTTAAACAATTGACTGTACGTCCTGAAGATGGTCTTACGTACAATTGCCACAACAGACGAAATGTCGACTTTCTCATCTATTTTCCTAAACATTTGTTGTACAATAGTGAATGTTTCTGTAGCCCAAGATTCCTCACTTATCATAATATGTGGAGTAGATGACTGTGCACATGATTTGTAGGTAGTTTCACACATCCTCAATCATGGTGTATTGTTATATTTGAATTTACCCTTTTTAATCTATATTTAAAAAAGTATGTATTTTTGGAAAACGATTCTCCTGTGCTTTTGAAATTTTCATTTACTCATTGACTGTATATGTTTCCAATATCTTTATATAAGTAGAGATTTGTTCAAAGGTTCAAGACCATTTGGGGTTGAACATAAAAGCATCTTTAACCAGAGTAAGAATTCTCAACAAAATCCCTTGTAGGCATCCCTTTACTCATTATCATATCGATGCCATGGGAGCACTTGTCTAGTAATTGTTTTCCAGAGCTACGCCAGCGCCTTATTGATAGCAAGCTGACTAACCCTAGGAAGCTTGCTAAGGAAGCGGACTGCTGGGTTAGTAGCCGGGTCCACAACGGTCATGTGGGAGACTTCGCCAAAGGTGGGCAGGGTCCCCAGCAGAAGAGTGGGGGGGCAAAGGTAAACAGAGGGAGTTCCAGAAAGGGCCCGAAAGTAATCCCCAAGGGAACCAAGCGAAGGGTTCCCAGCCTCCCCCTGAGAAGAAGTCAGGGGCCCCAAAAAATAAGCCTGTTCAGAGGGGTCCCAAGAGATGTTTTGGTTGTGGTCAGGTGGGCCACTTCTTATGGGGTTCTCAGTGTCCCAACAAAGGTAAAACAGCACCCGCTGGTGCACCGCCCCCGCAGGTGGCCAGTGTAGCCCTGGGTGAGGAGATGAGTTCCCAAGGAGGGTGGGGTCCCGCAGAGATGTCCCTAGTCTCTTTAGGAGACTGTGAGGTGGTCCCCAGGACCCAACTGCCTGATAACACTAAGAAATACAGCCAGTGGGTGAGCATCAATAGCAATAGGGTGGAGGCTCTAAGAGACACCGGAGCCAGTGGGACAGCTGTCAGTTGTCATCTCCAATGCATTTTACTCTGTTGTTGCAGCTGACAACACAGAGAGCCACTGCAAGGTGGCTCAGGTTCCCTTTGAGTGTGGGGGGTCTCAAGTACCCTTCAAGTAGCTGTGAGGCCAGCCATGCCTATTGACTGTCTGTTAGGCAATGATTTGGAGAGCACCCTTGGGCTAAGGTGGAGCGAAGTGCTCATTTGGAGATGTTGGGTTTGCCAGAGTGGGAGTGTGTGACCACTCGGTATGTGGCAGCCAGTAAGGGTATCCAAGAGGACCTGGAGCCTGAAAGAGTGGCCCAGGTGCCTGCCTTAAAAAGAAGAGGCCGGGGGCATGGGAAACCAGCCCTCAAAGCTCCCACGGTCCAGGAGGAGGCAGACCTTGAGGGGGATGCCCTGAAACCTACAGGGGAGTAGGTAGCTGAACTGGGGTACCTGCCTGAGCTGACCCATTGGCAGCAGGAAGGAGCACCCTGCAGGGAAGAGTTCTGCGTGGAGCAGAGGAAGTGCCCATCTCTTGTGGATTTGCGCAACAGGCCACAAACCAGGCAGCAGGTGATCAGTCTGGATCACCTTGGATCTACTGGGAGAATGGTCTCCTGTATAGCAGGCCTACGGTTGCTGAGCCTGGGTCAGCCCGTGTGCTGGTGGTACCCCAGCGCTTCAGAGCCTTCCTACTGGGGCTAGCTCATAATGTGCATTTAGCAGAACATTTGGGGCAAGACAAGACCTTTGAAAGGATTGTCACCCACTTTTGTTGGCCCCAAATGCACAAGAGTTCAGATACTCATTCCAGGACCTGTCAGACTTGCCAGGCAAGTGGTAAGAGTGGGAGGAAGCAAAAAGGCTCCTCTCCAGCCATCCCCTGTGGTCAGCACCCCCTTTGAAAGGGTGGGCATTGACATTGTGGGGCCTCTGTATCCCAAGACAGCCATGAGCAACAGGCTCATCCTGGTTTTGGTGGACCATGCCACCCGTTACCCGGAAGCCATCGGTGACAGCCCCCTGTGGTGGGTCGTGCGTTAATGGGGATTTTCTCCCATGTGGGGTTCCCCAGAGAGGTGGTGTCATACCGTGGTACCAACTTCATATCCAAGTATATGAAGTCCCTGTGGCAGGAGTGTGGTGTAACCTACAAGTTCACCACTCCTTACCACCCCCAAGGTAATGGGCTGGTTGAGAGATTCAACTGGACCCTAAAAGGCATGATTATGGGTCTTGAGGAACCTATGAGGCGTAAGTGGGATGTCCTCTTGCCAAGCCTTATGTTTGCTTACAGAGAGGTGCCACATATGTCCTTAGGGTTCAGCCCCTTTGAACTGATGTATGGTCACCCTGTAAGAGGACCTCTGAGTTTGGTAAAAGAAGGCTGGGAGAAAGCTCCCAGTAAACCTCCCCAGGATGTATAAAGCTACATGCTGGCCTTCGGAAACCAAACTAGGCATTTCAGGCAACTCACTCAGGTGACTCTGGAAGCCAGCCAGGACGAGATGAAATGGTGGTATGATCAGAATGCCACTCTGATCGAGTTTCAGCCTGGTCAGAAAGTGTGGGTAATGGCCCCCGTGGAGTCTTGTGTGCTCCACGATAAGTGGACCGGACCATTTGGGGTGGTGGAGGGCAAGAGTGATGTCACCTACTTGGTGGACTTGCGGTCTCCTAGGAATCCTTTGCGGGACCTGCATGTAAACCGCCTGAAGCCCCACTTGGAGAGGTCCGAAGTGGGCATGCTCCTAGCAACAGATGATGGAATGGAGGAGGAGACTGAGCCTCTTCCTGACCTCCTGTCTGTGACAGAGCAAGATGGGTCAGTGGATGGTGTAAACCTCTCTTCCACCCTGACCCCTGAGTAGCAGGATGACTGTCGCCAACTGTTGGGACAGTTTTCTGATCTGTTCTCCCTGACTCCCAGTGTCACTGGTTGGTGTGTCCATGATGTGGACACTGGGGACAGTTCTCCTGTAAAGCACAAAACTTACAGAGTGACTGACAGGGTGAGAGCTTGCATCAAGGAGGAGGTCTCCAAGATGCTTGTGTTATGGGTGATTGAGTCCTCTAACAGTCCTTGGGCCAGCCCAGTGGTCTTGGTCCCAAAGGCTGCCACACCGGGTGCCACGCCAGAGCTCCAGCTCTGTGTGGACTACCGAGGGCTCAATTCAGTCACCAGGACTGACACGCACCCCATCCCCAGAGCTGATGAGCTCATTGATCAGTTAGGGGCTGCATGGTACCTCAGAACGTTCGATTTAACATCTGGGTACTGGCAGATTGCTGTAACTGATGGGGCAAGAGAGAGGTCAGCATTCTCCACACCAGATGGGCACTACCAATTCCGGGTTATGCCCTTTGGGATGAAGAATGCCCCTGCCACCTTTCAGAGGTTGGTCAACCAGGTGTTGGCTGGACTGGAAGATTTCAGTGCCACCTACCTGGATGACATTGCAGTGTTCAGCCCCAGTTGGGAAGAAAATCTGCACCACCGCTGGGAAGTGTTGATGGTGCTGTGGAGGGCAGGCCTCACGTTCAAGGCGAGTAAGTGCCAGTTCGGGCAGGGTTCTGTGGTGTACTTGGGACACCAGGTTGGGAGCGGCCAGGTGGCGCCCCTACAGCCCAAGATTGATACCATCCTGGCTTGGGAACCCTCCAAGACCCAGTCAGAGGTGAGAGCCTTTTTAGGACTCATCGGGTACTACAGGAGGTTTGTCATGGGGTATGGCAGCATTGTTGCACCCTTGACAGAGCTTACTACCAGGAAGCAGCCCAGGAAAATGAACTGGACTGACACCTGTCAGAAAGCTTTTGATGCCCTGAAGACTGCCATGTTCACGGCACCCGTGCTTCAGGAGCCCAACTTTTCTAAACAATTCATTGTGCAGACAGACGCTTCAGAGCATGGTGTAGGGGCTGTACTTTCACAGATGAATGAGGAGGGCCTAGACCAACTTGTAGCTTCATCAGTAGGAGGTTACTCCCACGGGAACAGAGGTGGAGTGCAATTGAGCATGAGGCATTTGCTGTGGTCTGGGCACTGTAAAAGTTATGACCATACTTGTTTGGGACTCACTTCTGGGTTCAGACAGACCACAGGCCCCTCAGATGGTTGATGCAGATGAGGTGTGAAACTCCAAAGTTGTTGAGGTGGTCCATTTCCCTACAGGGGATGGACTTCATGGTGGAACACCGCCCTGGTGCAGAACACGCCAATGCTGATGGTCCATCCACATTTTTCCGCCTTACTGAAGAGAACTCCCAAGAGGTAGGGTAGTTCTCCCCACATTTCAGCTGGAGGGGACACGTGTTAGACCTGGCACCATTGGTGTGGGCCTCCCTTCCATTCTTTCACTGTTGCCTCTTGTGTTTTTGCTGGTCTAGATGCTTTGGGCACTTTGCCACTGCTATTTAGTGCCAAAGTGCAAGTGCTCCCTATTGTAAATTGTTGTAATGGATTAGTGACTCCATGATTCGCTTATTTGATTTACTTGTCAGACCCTATTACAGTGCACCATGTTTGCCCAGGGCCTGTAATTCAAATGCTGCTGGTGAGCTCAGAATGTTAAAATACATCTTTTAGTGTGGGAGATTTTTGCATTCTGTGTTCGAAAATACCACTTTTAGAAAGTAGGTATTTTCTTGCCTAACCATCCAGCATGCCACTGCTAGGTTTGTGTATTCCATTTCTGGTTTGTGAGTGACAGGGGGCTGAAGAGGGCCTTGGCTCCAGCAGTCTGATGGGTCAGGGCTGGGCTGAATAGGACCTGCATGGAATAGAGAGTAGGGGAGGAGATTTCCTTTCACTGACCTGAGCCTTCATAGAATAGAGAGTAGGGGGAGGAGTTTTCCTTTCAGCTACCTGGGCCAAGTCTGCTTTCAACAATGCTGTCTCCACCTCCTGCCAGGAAGCTGCACCAGGGAGGACAGAACTGGTATTGGTTGGGCACAGATACCGTCTGCCTTCAGAGGACAAGGGATTTTGCAGTATAAATATTGGGGCCCAGACCCTAGAACGTTAGATCACTTCAGGGATTCAAGACGAACTCTATGCCAAGGAGAAGAACCAGAAAAGCTGAAGGAAGATTACTGCCCCTGTGCTGTTGCTGTGTTGGAGTTGGCCTGCAGTGGTTACTTTATTTCCAAGGAAAGGAGAAAAGGAACTTTGTGTCAACTTTTACTATCTTGAGGAAGATTTCCAAGGGCTTGAAGTTGAGCTTACCTCCTGTTCTGAAATCTCAGGGACACAAAGACTTCACCACCAGCTCCCCCTGAATTTCCTTGCTGGGAATTCTACCTGTAGTGAGATGCCTGCTGTTGTTTTGGGCCCTCTGAAGACTGTGTGTCACTGGGAGCTGGAAGCGCGACACAACGAGGAAGAAGCATGTCGCTGCCGCAGCAGTTGCGGTCACATCACCATAGAAGCATGTCGCATCACCGAAGAAGCGTGTCGCCGCCACACAGGTTGCCGTCACATCCCCTGAGAAGCATGTTGCAGGGCTTGTCGCAAATCCAAAGTTCATCGATTTCGCCACACGGCCGTCGGGCGTGCACGTATCGCATCCACATTGTCGCATTGCATCAAAGACGCCATTTTGTTGCATCACACCGGATTGTCGCATCGCATCGAGGCGCCATCTTGTCGCATCGTAACCGGAACGCAGTAAGAAACCGACGCATCACCTCCTCTCTGGTAAGGAACCGACGCATCACCTCCTCTGCACTGCAGTAAGGAACTGACACATCACCTCCCCCGAAGCAAGGAACCAGCACATCTCCTTCCCTGCGACCCTTTTGTTTGTATTACGTGACGCATCCAAGGAACTTTGAGAGTAAAGTGTTGCTTTTACCATCTACATTGAACTAAGCCATTTCTACCATCTAAAAGTCATATTTTTATTACTGTATTGTGGATCTTTGTCATATGGTCTTGTGTTAAGTCTAGTAAAGATTACCTATTTTTCTAAACTGGTGTGGTGTCCATTTGTAGCGTTTTCACTGTATTACTGTATGTCTTCACAAACGCTTTACTCACTGCCTCTGAGATAAGCCTGCCTGCTTGTGCCAATCTACCAAGGGGGTGATCAGGGGTTATTTTAGGAGTGTAGCCCCCTTACCCTGACTATAAGCAAGGGCCCCTACTTGGTCTAAGCTACCTACCTCTGCCAACTAGAGACCCCCATTTATAACACCCATGAATTCAAAATGACTCTTTTTTCACATTAATTTGCTTGCAGGAACTAGGGAAAAAAACAAGAATCTCTAATGAGAGGCAGGCACAAGGACTTTCTACAACTAGTGAGAACGGGAAGCAACAACAAGCACAGTTATTGCACCCACTTAGAGAGTAACAAGATCTGTCACCAAGAGTCTCCGGGTAGAGGCTGAAGAGCCAGTTATAGTTACCTTAGTGCACGTGTTACAGTTACTTGAAATAACTTTAACTATAACTGCTGAATTTCTTTGGTTTTGTGCATGTAAAATATGAACCTAACTATATTGTTCTTGTAACCTTTGGTGTTTTAGTGAATTTCTAAGGTTTTTTAAACTCTATTTCCTAACTATAACGTCACTGTAACCTCTTGTGTCCTAGTAACTATTGCTATCCAGGAAATTAATACTGTCTCCTTACTGGATATTTGTGTGCGGATAGGCTATTTGCAGGTCGGCACCTCACTTGCTATCTATGTTAAGTGCAATTATCGCAGCAAATTATGGCAAATGTTCCTGGTTGCAATTGTGCCTCAGTTTGTATCAGCATTTATCATGGTTGGTATCATCATATGAGCACTTGTCATAACCATGGATAGTCAATGTTATAAGTGTACTTAAATTTCTTCATCGTTCTTCAAGCCATTTGGTGTCTTTGTTTTGATTCTGATGATGTACTTGGATTCTAGGCGTCTCAATATTTGTGTCCTGTTGCCACCACATCCACTTGTTTGGATAATGTCTATACCTTAGTACCTCACTGTCCGCTAATCATTTCCTTGGCATTCTGCTATGTGTTTCGCTGTTGCATATGTTGGGTCATGATGTTTTACTTCCCTTATGTGCGCAAATATTCGTTCTTTTCAGCATGCAAATTCACATGTTTGTTCATGAATTCTGCATGAATGTGCCCAGGTGTTTACATCAAAATGTTAAGAGAATTTAAGCAACCCTGTTTGCCTCTGAATTTTCCATCTTGCCCTTGCCCTAGCCTTACAGTAGCAAATCAGACTCTTGCTTAGCAAGGGTACCAGAGTCCTTAAGTTAAGCAAGGAAAATAGGCCCCTAACTCTCCGGCTGGGTACTATAAGAGAGCATTATTTGAGGTGCAGTGTGCACTTAACACCATTGCCTAGGTGCCACTGCATTTGCTGCTACACCACTAAAATAAGAGGCTGTTGCTGGATCAAGAGTGGGATAGGGATGGGGTGGTGAGTCAACCTGTGGATCAAGTGTGCATGTCATCACTTCCCCTGGGATTTTGGGGTTTCGACGTCTATGCTTTCTGCCCCCAGGAAAGCAGATCATTCAAGAATGCAGGTGTTTACAGATCTATCCTTCATCAGTCTGTCTGTTAATTCACTAATTCATGTGTTCATGAAATTCATTCTTTACCCAGTAATTTTTCCTCTTCATAGGGTACTCTACTTTGTCTGGCTGGGCCACCATGACTGAAAGGACGCTGCACCGTCCGAACCAGGCACAGACATGCAGGAAGTCATGTAGATCCACGAGCCATGTTGCTGCCTGCCATTACAGTGTTGCTAAGCAACATTTTTCTATCGCAGCTGCAGAGACATCCAGAATATTTTGGAGAACAATAAAGAGTGAGGAGAGGTGAATTCCCCCGCCCTCTCTTCTGCCCCCGCACTGGAGTTTGTTCCCTTCTTTTCTTTTTGTCTGAGGCCACAGCATAAGGTGCGAGGCCTTGGTCGAAGAAAACAAAGAGCCTCTGTGTTCGAGCCCACATCCTCCCCGTGGGAACCCCGGGAGGCGCCGATGCAAATATCGAGTTTATTATATGGCGCACAACAGCCGATTTCACAGCCTTCGATCCCCGATTTGATCACGTGCGGACGTGGGGATAAGAATTATTTTTTCCTGCCTCACATCACGAAATCGATTTAATCATTGGAAGCAGACCGCGCCCTCCTTGCTAGAGGTGGGTTCCGGCGTTTCGCTGGTTAGCACCGGATCGGAGAGGGTCTCCCTTCCAGCCTGAGCCTCCTGATTTCAACGAGAGACCGGTCACACCAGAGCACGGGTCATTTTGTGGCCAGCAGTTGTCCGGTGTATCTACAAATCGGGTGCCCACCTACCTTTCCCCTAGTTAACATTCAGAGCACAGCTTCTTGATTGGGTACAGAGTCTGACGTGGACGTTCACGTTCTAGAGATATTTTATTTATTTATTTTATTTAATGCGATTTTATATAGCGCGAACATTACCGGAAGGTGTCAGAGCGCTTTACAAAAGAACCAGTTGTGTTACATAAGGACTTTGGATCACGAGTTACATAAGAGATATAAACAGGGAAAACATTTGCAAATGTACAAGTGGAGTGAAAGGAGGAAAAAATTGCAAATGTGCAAGTTGTAGAGTCACTCAAGGAAGAGATACAAACAGATAAACTCTAAAATCAAAAAGGAATTGTAGTAAGTACAAAGGTCTACTACATATACTAGTGGTTGGAGTTATATATACAAGAGGAGTGAAAGGAGGGAAAAATTGCAAATGTACAAGGTGTAAAGTCACTCAAGGAAGAGATAAAAACAGATAAACTCTAAAATCACATAGGAATGGTAGTAAGTACAAAGGTCTATTACATATACTAGTGGTTAAAGATAAATATTTATACAAATTGCAAATTCACTCAGGATTACATTTTAACAGCGATTAGGCTTGGACAATTATATATAACATGTTTACAGAGCAGGAAATTCTTGCCATTGTTCAGCCAGGTGTTCGGATGGTGTTGCACTCAAGGGGGGTGGTCTTGGGTGACCGAAAGTCTTTAGTCCAGAAACGCCTACGATTCAATTAAAAGATGAATTTGCCCCACAGGCTAACCTCTGGTGATCTTACGACTTCCCTAATCATGTAGAGAAGGCGCCATGGCAGAGGCAGCTTGCAGAAAACGGGACCGCGGGTAGGGGCTCCCCTGTAAGGCTGTGAGATAGGCGCCTGACCGCCAGGGTCAGATAGGGTGAGGCACACTTACAGAGCATCGTTTCAGAACCATAAATAACTATTGCTGCCCTCGCTTAGCCAATATAGCTATAAGCGTGAACTTTAATTTGGAAAAGGCCACAGTTGTGCCCTTCTGTCACTGCTTCTGGGTGAAACGTGTATGTGACGTAAACTTAAAGAGCTGCTGTGAGTATGACAAAGATGGCACTGCTGGCTGACGCCTATGCTGTCCGTGGTCAGTGCTTATGAGTTTTAAATACCGCGTGCAAGAAGCATGTCCCTCATTCGCCTGTTCTCTTCATGTTCTGCATGAGTGAAACATGCACTGGAACTGCGCAGGTGTGTCTGCTTTGTATGTGAAGCCTGCTCAGTTCTCTGCTAAGAACACCAGCCACTGCCCTTACACTTGATGCACCTGCTATTTCTGGATGGGGGAATCTTCCACGCGGGTGCCCAGTGTGCCCATAATGGACGTTTTCCCTCAGTACAGTGGAAACTCAAAGGCTCCTTGAAGTATACTTGTCTCACCCTTGGGAAGCGGGGAGCGAGCCTGTAAGGAAGTACTGGAGGGTGCAAAGATGGGCAACTAAACACAGTGGGGCACATTTACGAGGAACTGACGCATCTGCATAGATGCGTTAGTTTCCTTGTGCCAGTGCCAAATGTACTTGTGCTACCATGGATGCGCTGTATTTACAATAAAGTGCTCCATGGCGCCAGAATTAACAGATTCGTCAGAAATACTGACGCATCTGTTGGTACAAAAGTGACGCATTGCTGGAGTTGCTCATGAAAGTGACGCAACTCCAGCTATGTGCCACAACAGATAGGTGAGTCCCATCCAAAAAGCCATAGGTCATTCTTTACGCCTGGTCTGAGCATGCATAGGGATTTTGATGCAGTGAAGGCGTAGAGTGGCGCAGAAAAATGTTGTAAATTTCACTGCGCCAGTTCCACATGACTTTTAGCATAGGAACGCCTAGCCTGCATACATTATACCTGGTGCAGGTATAATGTGACGCAGGGCTTTACAACGTGACACATCTCCCTAGATGCGTCACGTTGTAAATTGGCTGCATTGTTTGTGCCACCGTTGCGCCAAAAAAGTGACGCAGTGACGGCGCAAGGGGCTTGTTTGTAATCTGCCCCAGTATTGACATCTTCGCGTCTCAGCCAGATTCATTAAAAGGGAAACATTTATGAACTAACTACCAGAATCCAATAGAAGAAAAGTGGAAATGTAATCAATGTTATCCTGGGGAAATGGTTTAAGATGTTTGGAGTTAGGCTATAATGATTTCCAAAAGAAGGGGCTGAACTCTCCCTTGGAGATATATATTCTGCTCATTAATTTACCTCTTTCTACATCTATGAATAGAGGTAATTTACACTGGAGGACTCTTGATGGGAGGAGAATCCCGCATTGAAGGATTTAGAAGGTGTTCAAAAAGCAAGGGATTTTCTAATCCCATCCAAGCAAAACAAGCCCTTTGTTGGTTTCTGTGGTAATTGTTAAGGAGTTCAAACCACAGATGCAGGAAGGGTTTCACAGCCAGGTTGCCACAGAGAAGAAGGTAAAAAAAGAGCAGTCATCGCCAGACATGCTGTAATGTCATGTAAGGAGTTTGGTGGTTATTAGACAGCAATTATGGAAAGAATTCCGAATTTAACAAATCAGGAGTAAACTGGGTCTTTGGCAAAGCTATGACAAGTAATTGTTTTTCGAATTTAAACACATTCTTTTTTTGTATTTATTGCACATGTTAAGAATACACAAACAGACTAATACAAGGAGTTTCTTGCAATATCTTGCACAAACAACATGTTACAATGGTGAGTGTAACTAGTCACCTGATAACGACTTTTGACAACACTGGGTGTTCTCAAAACCATGTAGTCTGAGGGGTAGTAAAAAAGAGCAAAAGTGAATGGGCAAAAAGAGAAAAAAAGCAGAGCAACAACAACAGGAATGCCAAGAAATCAAAATAACAGCAATACAAATTCCTAAACTTTTTTTTACTGGCGTACAATACACTGTGAAATAAAAAGAATGCTTTACATAGACTGCAAACTCTGTAAACTAAATGAAAGTGAGCAAACTACTCTTAAAAAATGTAAAAAGATGCACAGTAACTAATCCCACATCCCGCTAAAATGTATGTGTGAGACTCCCTGCATTCTTCCCCTATAGCCCCTGGCTCATTATCGGACAGCTTTGTCAATTTGAGGTCCCGGATTTTGATTTGTGAGCTTTCTTCTCTATTCCTATGTTTGCCCCTCCCAGGAGAATTTTGGTCTCAGTGCTTTGATAGGTTGCACCTTTCCACTGCTGATGTCAGGGAACAACTCTCCTTTCAATTGCTTACACTTTTTCTCAATTACATGCGTTCCCTCATTAGCTCTTGCATGGCCATCCTTTCATCCTGCAATGATCAACTCAAAACCACCTTCTACAATACAACAGCAAAAAATACGTATAATTGTGGAAGCTTTCGGTTTCTACATGCAAGTGTCTGGTGCTAGCTAAGAATGTTAGGGTAAAATCTTAAAGAACATATAGGAATGTATTTATGCCCATGAAAATGACTATTTTCATCACAACCCAGCATTAGCATATTTATTTAGGATATTAGGACACATAAAATGAGGAAACATCAATAGACATGTGAATGTGAAATACTGTCAACGTGTTGCCATTTTCTCTTTCCACTTTCAACAAAAGACAATCAAGGGATTCTGCTCTAGTCATAATACTTTGGTAGCCTGAGCTAGAAGGGGTAGTAGTGGAGCCTTGTGGGATATAGAGTAACTGCATAAGGTTCTGCATCCTGATTACTGGAAGGGCCTTGGGGTATAGGAATCTATACGCCCTGCTTCAAAAAGGATTTGTATCTGACTCCAAAGTCCCCTAGTAAAGACCTAGGGCACTGCAGTGTGCTACATACAATTATTTGTGTCTGCTTCCAGGGAGCCTGCAACAAAAGGAATGTGGATCTGATTTCAGGGACCTCTATCACATATGCTGCAAACTGCAACAGCAAAGACTAATATTTGATCAGAAAGATTTTAGTAATAAGCATTAGCCATGGTGACAGGTCAGGCTTGTATTTTCAGTTATAACCCAGACCTATTGCTTCGGCAATACTTTTTTGAAAAAAGCATGCACTGTTAGCTTGGTCAATGCTTGTTGTATACTTATACATACCCACACACCATTTATACGTATCATCTTTTGGTGTACTCATGGCCATGTGATAATATTACACTTCCTTTGGCCCCTTGGTTCATACGGTCGGTATTTTGATATCGAACCGTCACATCTATGACATCCATAATGATGATCTCGATTGCAGTTGGATATATTGTTGGTCATCAGAATGCTGAGTGACTTTGACTTTATGCTGTGCTGGTTACATGTGTTTATCATCAAAAGATGGCTTTTTGTTTTTGTTTTGGATAACGTCCCTTATTTGTTCCTCACATTAAAATAGATCCTGTATAGAACTAGACATAAAGCAGAAACGGGTTTGGCTCATGTGATTTTGTTCTGTTTGAACCCTTTAAGGCTGCTGCCGTTTTCAGATGCTTGTGGCGGCGCTATAGACTCGCTTTTGTTGACGTCTTTATATAAGAGTGTACTTAAAATAAAAATTATTACTTGGATTACTACCTACTCTTCATTTACTAGAATTTATATCATCTTATAATCGGCAACACATGTACTGAAATATCGCAACAGTCCTGCTTACTCTACTACTTAAAGATGGCCGCTGCTTTTATTATTTTTTCTTCTATTATGCTTAAGGCCAACGTCCATTCCCACTGCTCAATATATGCTGCATACCATAGAGCGTGGGGTCTAAAAACCATTTTTCTCACGTGCTCGGTATATTATTTTGAATTTGGATTCTTGATATTATAATACAGAGCTAACTTTAAACTTAACTTGGTATTTGGATTTTAATTGCCATTTTAAAAAAATCTTTAGGGACCTGTATGATTTTGAATTCATGACATATGTATTGAAATATTGCAATAGATTGATTTATTATACTATTCAAAAATTGTCCCCGTTTCACTTTTATTTTGTCGTATACAAGGTCCCGTTTTCACTTTTTCTCGTCTGTGCTTAAGGTCGGCGTCTATTTCCACTGTTCAATATGTGTTATACACCATTGAGCATGGTGTTTAAAAATGACTACTCTTACGTGTTCGACAATGTATTGAAACATTGCAATGGACTCGCCTATTTCAGTATTCAAAGATGGCCGCCGTACTCACTGTGTCCAAGGTCGTCATCTATTTTCATCACCTAACAGGTGAAACCTATTATGGAGCGAGTGATTTAAAAACGCTTGTGTGTATGCGCTCGGCTTATCACTCGGAACCATTGTCACTGAGAATCACGGGCCACCATGCCTCTCTGGTGAGTTCATATGAGGAATAGCCAATTTTCCTGACATAGAAATGCCCGCTAGGCTTCTACATTTATTAGTGTTGAGTGGTCTAGTGAACTTGCTTATTGACTGTGAGTGCGGGCTCGGGTTTTTTTTGAAATGACTCGTATTTCCATCTAGATAGGATATCGGTTTTTATGTCATTGTTCACGATTATCGCATTGCGCATATTTAATATAATGCATCAAACCATCTTCAAAGATGGCTGTCGTAACTCACTGTTGTTTGTTTAGTCTGAGCTTCCTCATTTTATACAAGCTCATATGATTTTCGAGACTGATCTCTCTTCCTTTTTTAAAAAAAATCATGTTTGTAAATATTGAATTACACTGTGTCGTGGGATGTATGCTACGTGTTGGTTTGTTGACTTTACCATTTAAAGTTGGTTGCTCTGTTTAATTTAAAAAAAAAAAAAATCATTTATTTCATTGTGCCTAAAATTCTCATCGACCTTTAATTCCCAATAGATAATACTTTTTGCAGAGCAGTGAATCCAAATATACCAACGCTCTGGAGTTCATTTGACTATTTGAAAACTACGTGATTACAATTACGGGCCACCATGTTATTCTGGTGAGTTCCTTTAATAAACAGTGATTTTCCTTTTAATACTGAATTATCTGTGGCTAAAACAAATAGTAGAAGTTGACATACAGATTACATGATGCATTTGTTGCCTTGTGGTTTGAGGCCACACAATACTGTACTGTTGTCTATTTAGTCTCTGCTCTCAGTTGTAAATATTTATCCATAAGAAAATCTGAAAAAAATCCCTGTCTATATATCTGGACATAAAGAATTATAAAGAAGCAATTCCTGCTCTTTAACTGTTTGATTACAAAAAGGGATGCCATTTGAACATATAGATATATTGAGTAGACATCAATTGGTTTTGCTACTATTAGCTACATATTTACTTTTTCTTTAGATAAAATTCACTATATAAGAAGGTTTTTGAAACAGTGGAACTCTCAACTATTAGTATGAATTGTACAGAGAACGAACTTACATCGATATTTGAAGGTATGTGATTAATTACACTCAAAGAACTTATGATGAAAAATCTGTACTAAAAACGGATATCTGAACAGAGTGTATATATGCTCTTTTCTCAAGCACACAGGCCCGCTAATATATTATCATTGTGTACTCTTATATAAATGTCAACCATTTAGTAACTAACTATCCTACTGTGTTGTTGTTTTTAAATGTTTTGTTTTGTATTTTGTATACATACTGAGTTCCTCTCGGAATTAAAGCACACTTTATATATGTTTTTCTTAATAGCCCCGAAGAAGTCTCTGTTTAGGAGACGAAACGCGTTGGCTATGATTCGTCATGCACATAAAAATATGAAATAAAGAAAATAATTTTTCAAAGAAAATTCCATCTACGTCTTCGACATTTGTCTGTAATTTTCATTTACTGTGTAAATAGTGCTGAACCCTCGTGTGTTGAATTCTGTGATAGGACTTGTTCCTGGTTGAGGAGCTTAGAGGGGAGTGCTCCTTGGTTCGTAGCACTATATGAATTTCTAAAAAAAGATACTATTCATCTGTCAGGTGCGGTATTTACAGCCTACACCCTCTTCTTGATTGTTTTAAATACCCACACACCATGTTCAAGTTCTGTGCATTTTTATTGCAAATCATAAACACAAGCTTTAGTCCTAAAAAGGGGCATGGACACAAAGTGAGACTTCAAGATCAAAAATGCATAAGATTCATAAAAGGAAGGGTAGAGAAAGAAGTTTATTGTTCAAGTTTAAAGAAATAAATTGGCAACCCTAAAGGATAAACACCACGATGCTTTTGATAAAGCATGTGTTCAGTATAATTTAGAAGCAAAAAAATTGCTTTTGCCTGGATGTGCAGGTAAGGGTGTTCAGAATCACGATACCACTGCAGGCATGTCAGAACTTTGATGCTGCTCCGTGTGGTATGTAAGTAATATATGTGCTTAGTTGTGCATTCGACTTTAAGAAATTCTTGTATGTCATTACCTGCATGTCATGATTGGTGTTCTGGAATGTGGAGCTCCCAAGGAACTTTGTTGTATTCTATTTCCATGGTTACTAAATGTTGTATTGGAATGTACTGGGGGATTCCAGCTGATCATTCAAGGTCTGGCAGTAATACTGAGATCTCTGAAGTAGGCTGGTGTGTTGGGACAGTGCTGTGTACATTTAGAAAATAAAGAAGACTTCAATCATCTTCATGCTCTTGTGGATTTATTGAAGAACCCTTACTACAATTGACGATTGGGATCTCCTTGTACACCCTACAGCACTTCCTGACTTTAGTCTGGTATTTCACGGACATCTACATTGGTTGACGTGCATTGCTTCGCTTTGTGCTTAGACTGAAGTGCAGAAGCACACAAATCCAGTTGGCAACAGGTTGTATGATTTTTTTTTCTTTAAAAAAGACTTCATTTGTGCCTGTCTCTCCTCCAACTGCCACCTTGCGAGTGCTCAGTCCTACCTGCACGCGTAGCTCGGAATCTTCTTTTCCTCAAAGATTCTCCTGCTCATCGGCCATTCTCCTGCTTCCTGAGTTCCAGCGCTACTCACGACACGTCATTACGTCAGGGTGACACTGGGGTCACGCAACGTGCTGCCATTTTGTCAGGCACCTACAGTTATGCATTTCCTGCTCTGTGACGCACACACCATGTGATGTGTTCCTTAAATCAGCTGAGCGTGTACCTAGCTCTTTAAAGTTGGTGACACGCACACCTGTTCACGTTATTAAAAATGCGCATCACTTCAAGTTTATTTTTGGAAAGTCGGCGATGCGCACACCTGTTTTTTCATAACGCCCATTTTAAAATTCATTTCAGCGCACACCATCATGGTCTCAAACTGGTGACACGCACACCTACATTAAGTGCGTTTCTCTTTTACAGTTTCACTTGGTGAAGCTCACATCTGTTATATAACGTTTATGCCACATTTTAACTCCAAGCGTGTTTGATAAATATGTACTTTAAGTACTACTTTAATTACATTTTTACATTGAAGCACGTTTCTATTCTACATTGTTTGTCATGTATTTTCATCTTTTACTTGAATTTTACTGTGGCATTTTTATATTTCATAATTTAGCCATTTTGCCTGTACTTTTTTTTATTACACGTTGGTGAGCATGTTTTTGCTATCTACAAAAGATACTGTTCTTTGCTTTAAATATATTAAGATGCTAAATATCACATGTCCACCACATTTCTTACCGGAAACAGGTGTTTCCAAAACAAAATGGAAGCAAATGTTTAAAGGTTTTGCCAGCTATATAATAGCTTTGGATGGGTGAAAATTTGAGCCGGTTAGGAAACTTGCTCTTCTTTACAATAATCTTGGTTCAGAAGGACAACACATTTTTGATCATTTACCAGTGGTCACTCAACCTGAAGAAACTGATTGGGACGCTTACAAAGAGGCAGTTTGCAGACTTGCCAATTATGTTAATGATGATACCTGCGCTGTAGTTGAGAGACACAAATTCTACACTAGACGCCAATTTGAGTTTGAATCTATTGATACTGTTCTAGCTGAGCTGAGAGTCTTTATTGCCACATGTGAATTTGACGGTAATATTGATTCTTACTTAAGAGATCAGCTAATTGTTAACTGTTTCAACAAAACAGTGCAAGAAAGGTTACTTTGTTGTAGAAATCCCTCCTTAAATGAAACTTTCGATTTAGCCAGAGGCATTGAAAGATCAGTTGTAGCACAAAAAGAATTGAATAAGGCCAAAGTTGATCCTGTGTCTGAACCAGTTAATGCCATTGTCACTAGACCTAAAGCCATATTTAGGAAGACGAAAGAAATTAAAAAGCAAAGTGCTTGTTACAAATGTGGATCTCTTACACATCTAGCCAATGCAAAGAATTGTCCTGCTCTAGGTAAACTTTGTGTAAACTGCAAGAAATATGGTAATTTTTCACGGATGTGTAAGAATCCTCATAAAATTGCCACCTTTGTAAATGTAGAGGATTGTTCTGAAAACAACGTTTGCACTGTTAAAAGTTTAAAAAAGATAGTGCTCTCTATTGACTCTGATATAAGTGATGGTGGTCCTTAGTGCAATGTCACCATTGGTGACGTGGAGGTTCAGGTGACTGTAGACTCTGGTTCCCCTGTTACTTTTGTCACTGATGTATTGTTTTACAAGCATTGGAATTCTATTCAATTATCTCCACCAGACATTCACACTATTTCCTTTGGGGCTCATAATATTGATATGCTGAGTTTCTTTATTAACAATATTAAATTTAAAGACAGACTAACCTTCACTAAAGTTTATGTGGTGAAAAAAGGATACAATATCCTAGGTTGGAAAGATCAAGGAAAATTTGGGATGGTGTTAAGACCAGGTACTTTGTGTCCCATTTCTCTAGTGGATATACTTGAAGTTAATCCTTCTCTGCAACAGTTACTTCTAAAGCATGATTCATTATTTAATGACAAATTGGGTCTTGACAGTATATATTATGGTGGTCCCAGTATTAAAACATCGAAATCGTGTCAGAAAAGGGAAAGAATACAATGATATTCAAATTAAAGAGTCGAAGCTGAAATGAATTGATGTGTCAGTGTTATTTAATCACACTGAAACTGGTTAGCATTTTGTCAAACAAGCATTAAATGACATACATTTCTGTAAAAAACATTGTCATTGCAGTGCCCGAAGGGGAACGTGGAGAGGGGAAGGAAAGTGATTCAAGTGAGGTGGTGAGGTAAGCACTATAGGTGGTGATAAAATATCACAGTCAAAACATTCAGGCATGTACTATTCGTATGCCAGGTAAACAATTAGATATTCGGCATATTACATAACATCTGTACATATTTAGCAATGTAACACACAAGTCCACAGTAAAGAAAGTACTGTTGAAGAGACTGGCATTAGCGAAGTGTCGACGTTTCGACCCCTGTGTGTGTAGGTTCTTCCAACCCTTACTGGCGGGGTCTTCCTCAGGACAAAAGTGAGGGGCGCGGGGGGGACGGGGCACCTAAGAAGGACAAAAAGGTGGTGCGTCCGATCAATAATTGAAGTAAGGGTTAAATAAATCCAGTAACACGTGCGGTACTGGCCAATATAATTACCATAAGTGGCTACGAAGGGACCGCTCACAAATCAATGGTGGAGGGACAAAGGGCTCCGTGGCTCCCAAACATATGGCGGAGGGAGTGAGAAAACACCTGCAAGAATAAGGCGTCTGTCAGCCAACTGGAATATCTAGATGGTGAGGCAAAAGGATATGGAGTGATTGCCTCTAATTAAAATCACTTACTCGAAAAATTCTTGCAGGTTAGGTCCAGACAATGCATAGATCCAAAAGCTATTTGGTACGAATCCCGTAACATAGGAGTCTGGAGAGGGTAAAAATAACTGAAATCAGGACCCGGTAGCTAGACATAAAATGGCATCAAGGGCCAGGAAGGGTCGTTATAGCTGCGACCACAGTGACTGAGAGAACGGGGGGGTTGGGGATTGGGTTGTGAGAACCGGTGTGGAACCGGGATCCAGTAGATGGTGACATGGTGAGCATGCTCTCTGAATAGCGAGTGCCACTTTAAGTGCAACGTGGATGGTAATTGCGTGAAGGATGCTCTCTGGTAGTCGAGTGATAATGGGGCAACATCATGAATATTGATGGCGTGAAACCCACTGTCTTATTAAAACTGTGGGAGTGGAACAACTAGTCGGCAGCATTCCCTGGTTTATCACATGCGTTAAAGTGAAAGTAAGCTTTACAATGTTACCAAGTGCGAAATGATGATCATATGTTATATAAACACACGGGTGGGCATGGAATATATTATCCGTGCATGTCTAAAGAATGTGAAGGTTGGTAGCATAAGGAATTAGATCACTCTTTAAAGCCCATTAAAGCATGAGCGCCGTTTACGCTAAGAGCCCACGCGTGCCGCTCTGTTATCGATCGGGGAGACTAAACCGGGGGAGGGGGGCCTTAATAAAGCAGCCGCACTCACCACTGTATCCTCCGTTGGTCTCCGAATTTTGAGATCACCTGGTTGCCTGCATTGAGCCTCCTATGTAACGCCCTGAACGTCTCAGGATCGTTTAACAGACACGATAATGAGAACGCAACCCCTTGTGAAGGTTTAGTTATTTTAATGAAGGCAAAAATAATACAAGGAATAAACAAAGGTTATAGTCACTGGAATCCTCCAGGCTAAGTACGTTACCAGCCCACAGCACGGATGGTCCTAACCGTCCTCTGCATATACGCCGATCCCGGCGTATGCCAACAGAGGGCAGAAATTAAATGGCCGACAATGCCAATCGGTAGGCTGTGAGGGACACGAAGAGTGTTGGGGAGAATCGAGGAGTCAGGGAAACACCCAGCCGGGGTCTCTACCTGAAGGGAGCAGCCGCTCAACCTCTTCCTCAGACTGCACCGGGACGCGGAGTCACCTCCTGGTGATGCGTCACCGATACCCCAATCACAAGCAAAGAAGACTGAACCGAGAGCAGCCGCTCGATCGATCCTGTGGACTTCCGAGTCTGTAACGCGGCAAACACCTCCTGGTGTGCATTACAGCTGGCAGTCCCTGTATCTCTGGTCGGGCTGGGAGTTACGACTCCAACCAGCAAAAGCGCCACTGCGCTTTGACTCAGCCGAGTCAAAAAGCGAAGCTCAATGGTTATCCGGTAGAGCTTCCGGGTCCTTCACAGGTGACGATGGGGCAAGACACGGCCCAGGGAGTAACGACTCGACCTACCTCCGTTCTTGCCTTACTGGAGCACCACTCCGGAACACTGCTCTTCACTAAGCAGGTACGTCGGTGTAAACACAATATCCGACAGCGTTGTACCTCCCGGTTCCTCCCTTTATAGGGCGTGTTTTCCTTGAGTTATGTAACAGCTCTCCTGTTTACATAAGGGCGTGTTTTCGTTGAGTTATGTAACAGCTCTCCTGTTTACATAAGGGCGTGTTTTCCTTGAGTTATGTAACAGCTCTCCTGTTTACATAAGGGCGTGTTTTCCTTGAGTTATGTAACAGCTCTCCTGTTTACATAACCTCTCAACCGCTAAACATCCTGGGAGATGTAGTCCGTTTTCGCTGGTTACCGTTTTCCTCCCCTCGCATGACAGGAATTCTTGACAGTACATCCTCCCTCTCAGCGGCTCCCCACGGGTCCAGCGCTGGCAGGAAAACGCCGATGGAACAAGGAGACCAAGCGCGGAGCATGAACCCCTTCAGCCGGTTCCCATGACTGCTCCTCCGGGCCATAGCCTTTCCACGCAACCAGGTACCACAGCTTCCCCCTGCGCCATTGGGACGCCCGTATGCCCGACACTTCATACTCCACCTCCGACTCCACAAATACCGGCTTAGGTGTCCCAGACGGCTTGGAGGGTGCTGGTTTGAGCAATGATACATGAAAGACAGGGTGTATCCGCAATGACTCGGGCAAGCACACCTTCACGTTCACGGGACCCATACACTTGGTAATTCGATAGGGGCCCATGTACTTGGGATGGAACACACTGTTCTTTCGAAACCTCATGTTTCTTGTGGATATCCAGACGTAGTCTCCAGTGCGGTACAGTGGCCCGGGCCTTCTCTTCCTGTCTGCCGCAGCCTTGTATCTTCTCTTGGCCTCTATTAGGACAGCCCTTGAGCGCATCAACGTGTCTTTTATGTGCGCCACCCTGTCCGCTGTGGCGGGAATCCTGTCCTCTCTGAACGGATGTAGAAATGGCAAGAACCTGGGATGTTGGCCATAGTTGCTATAGAACGGAGATGACTGTGTGGAGCTGTGAGTGGCGTTGTTATAGGCGATCTCTGCAACCCATAGCAAGTCGACCCATTCTTCCCTGCCCTGGTCCACAAAACATCGCAGATACTGTTTGAGCGTTTGGTTCAGGCGCTCGGTTTGGCCGTCCGTTTGAGGGTGGTAGCTGGTGGACAGGGCGGTCTTAACATGCAGCGCAGTGCACCAAGTCTTCCATAATTGCGCAGTAAACTGCGACCCCCGGTCCGACACGATCACCCCAGGTAATCCATGCAGTCATACCACATTCTTTAGGAGTAGTGACGCCAATTCCCCGGCCGTAGGGATCTCTCTTGCAGGGGATGAAGTGCCCCATTTTCATCAAGTAATCCACCACCACCAGTATTGCCGTCATCCCCTGGTCTACCGGTAGGCCCACCACGAAGTCCAGTGATATGCTATCCCATGGTCTATCCGGGGTCGGAAGTGGATGTAAGAGCCCTTGGGTTCGGCCATGGTCGGCCTTCATGGTAGCACACGTAGGACACTCCTGTCCCCACCTCCTGACATCCACTCTCATGGTTGGCCACCAGAAATGCCGTCCCATGCTAGCCACCGTTTTTTCAAAGCCCAAATGACCTGCGCATGGAGAGTCATGGCACCAGATGAATGCTTGTTTCCTTAGCCTAGGCGTGGGTATCAATAGGCACCTGCCCTTCAGGGGTATCCCGTCCTTCAGCTGCCATTCTCTGTGACTGAGGAGCCACCTCCGCCATGCGAATGACCTGATCCCTCTCTTTATTCCCCTCAGGAAAGTATCCGGTTGGATAACCCCCAATACCATCCTCGGGGAAATGATGGAATGCTCGGTCGCAGGCAATGGTTCCTTAACTGCAGATTGACGGGACAGGGCGTCCGCCTTCCGGTTTTCCGTCCCCGGCCGATATGTGATGCGGAAGTTGAACCCCGCAAAGAAGATCATCCACCGCAGCTGTCTGGGAGAAAGGTGTCTTGTGGCCGTCATGAACTGTAGGTTCCGATGGTCCGTGTACACCGATACCACATGTCTTGCCCCCATCAACCAATGCCTCCATTCGGTGAAGGCGTCCTTGATTGCGAGAAGCTCCTTCTCCGCAATATGGTAGTTGCGTTCGGCGTCGTTGAGTTTGCGGGACATGTACGCAACGGGATGAAGCACCCCTGTGTCGTGGTTGCGTTGGGACAAGATAGCCCCCAGCGCCACATCCGATGCATCCGCTTCCACCACGTAGGGGAGATCCGGATCGGGGTGAGCCAACACCGGCGCCTTACCAAAGGCGCTTTTCAGGGCCTCAAAGGCTTTGTTCGCTTCAGGGGACCAGACAAACTCCTTGGACTTCCTCAGTAGCTGTGTGATTGGGGCCACCAATCCTGAAAATCCATCTATAAACCGCCTGTAAAAGTTGGCGAAGCCAATGAAACTTTGGACGTCCTTCACGCTTTGGGGCACCGGCCATTCTTTCACCGCCTTGATCTTTCGTTCTGCCATCTCCTGTCCCTCTGGACTCAGCATCACTCCGAGGAATTCCACGCATGTGACGTGGAAGTCACACTTGCTGAGTTTACAAAACAGCATGTTTTCCCTCAGCTTTTGGAGCACAGCTTTGACGTGGTGTACATGCTCCTCCACACTGGACGAATAGATGAGGATGTCGTCGATATATACGACCACGTAGATATCCAACTCCTCTCTGAATACCTCATTCAAAAAGTACTGAAAGGCTGCCGTGGCGTTGCACAGACCGAACGGCATGACGAGGTACTCAAAAAGGCCGAACCTGGTCTTAAAGGCGGTCTTCCACTCGTCTCCGTCCCTCATGCGCACCAGATGGTATGCCCCTTTCAAATCCAACTTGGTGTAGATACGAGCTTTCTTGACCTGTTCCAGGAGTACACTGATGAGAGGCAAGGGGTACCGATTCTTTACGGTTATCGCATTCAATGCCCTAAAGTCCACACAGGCTCTCAGCTCCCCATTAGCCTTCGGGATGAAGAAGAGTGGCGAGGCGGCCGGAGACTTGGACGGGCGGATGAATCCTAGCTTGAGGAGTTTATCCAGGTACCCCCGGAGATGCACGTTTTCAGGCTCCGTCAGGGCATACAGCCTGCCGCTGGGAACGCTGGCCCCTGGCACCAGGTCGATCTGGCAGTCAAACTGTCTATGTGGTGGTAGCACTTCCGCCTTCACCTCATCAAATACATCCTCAAAACTGTGATAAGCCTGGGGGAGAGCCACATCTTTTTCTGCCGCTGTAGCCACCGTCTGACTCCCGCTCTCATCTGCGTCAAGGGATTCCGTTCTTATTCCACAATGCAGGATGCAATACGGTGACGTCAGTTCGATGCGATGTGTTGGCCAATCCATAGAGGGGTTGTGTTTCTGTAGCCACGGCAATCCCAATATGACGCCATATTGGGGCGCTCGGATGATGTTAAAATCGATTTGTTCCAAATGGTTCCTCCCACATCTCATCGGAAGGACCCCCGTGTGCTGCCCGATGGGCCCCGTCACCAATCGCCTTCCGTCTACAGCATAGACGTCTTCGGGTACAGCTTTGGGAAGAAGCACTAGCCCTAGCCTGCATGCCTCGTTGTGGTCCATAAACATGCCAGTGGCCCCTGAATCCACCATGGCCACAACGGGTATCCACTGGTCATGCACTCCCACGTGCACCGTGAGAAACAGGTGTCGTTGTCCCTTAGTGACCGAGTTGGAAAGTGAAGGGATGGATGAGTGACTCCGAGATGCCCCTTCTTTGGTCTGGGAGTCCTCTAGTTTTCCGCCGGTACGTCCACCACGGCTGTTACCGACCGGTTGGCCCGATAACGTGACGTCTTCGGTTTGGCAGGGCATTCACGTACGTAGTGGCCTTTTTTGCCACAATATAGGCACAATCCTTGTTTAAGTCGTGACTCTTTCTCCGTGGCTGTGAGGCTCGCTCGTATTGCGCCGATGTCCATGGGTTCTCCCTTGGATGCGGTGGAAGTTTCAGGACTTCCCACTGTCACATAGGATGGAAGGGATTTTCCTTTTCTCCCATGATCCCCCTTTCTTTCACTTAGCCTATGTTCCAGCCGTAATACCAGGTTGATAAGGCCCTCACATGTCTTGGGTTGTGGGTCAATATGAGCCACGGCGTCCTTGAGCTCATCGCACAGCCCGTGATGGAAGAGCGCCGTCTGTTTAGCAACAGGCCACTTGGTTTCCGCAACCAGCCTTCGGAACGCGTTGAGATACTGCACCAGGTCGTTGGATCCCTGTCTCAACTCAAGCATTTCACGGTCCGCCGTGTACGAGTCAGCCCTTCTGTCGAAGACCTTCAGGAATTCCTCGCGAAAAGCACCCCAATCACATAAGATGGGGTCGTCCCTGCTCACCAGAGGTACGGCCCATTGTGCCGCGTTTCCAGCCAAATAGGATATAAGGAAAGCCACACGAGCCTCACTCGTGGGGAACGCCCTTGGTTTGCACGATAAATGTAGCGCCACTTGTGTGAGGAATACCTGCACTGTGTTAGGATCCCCACTGTACCTCTCTGGTGTTGCCAAGGGGACGGCTACCGGCATTTCCACTACTACCGCAGGGGTCTGGTTCGTGAGGGAGGTGCTGGGCGTGAGCGGGTCCAATTGGATAGCATCCAGTCTGGCTTTTACATCGGCTGTTTCTTGCCTGGAGGCAGCCAATTCAATTTGCACGGTCGCTAAAGCAGCCAGCACATCATCAAGTGTTGCCATGTCTGTTATCGACCGGGAGACAGTTAGTATTATTATGGTCGGATATTTTGTAACGCCCTGAACGTCTCAGGATCGTTTAACAGACACGATAATGAGAACGCAACCCCTTGTGAAGGTTTAGTTATTTTAATGAAGGCAAAAATAATACAAGGAATAAACAAAGGTTATAGTCACTGGAATCCTCCAGGCTAAGTACGTTACCAGCCCACAGCACGGATGGTCCTAACCGTCCTCTGCATATACGCCGATCCCGGCGTATGCCAACAGAGGGCAGAAATTAAATGGCCGACAATGCCAATCGGTAGGCTGTGAGGGGCACGAAGAGTGTTGGGGAGAATCGAGGAGTCAGGGAAACACCCAGCCGGGGTCTCTACCTGAAGGGAGCAGCCGCTCAACCTCTTCCTCAGACTGCACCGGGACGCGGAGTCACCTCCTGGTGATGCGTCACCGATACCCCAATCACAAGCAAAGAAGACTGAACCGAGAGCAGCCGCTCGATCGATCCTGTGGACTTCCGAGTCTGTAACGCGGCAAACACCTCCTGGTGTGCGTTACAGCTGGCAGTCCCTGTATCTCTGGTCGGGCTGGGAGTTACGACTCCAACCAGCAAAAGCGCCACTGTGCTTTGACTCAGCCGAGTCAAAAAGCGAAGCCCAATGGTTATCCGGTAGAGCTTCCGGGTCCTTCACAGGTGACGATGGGGCAAGACACGGCCCAGGGAGTAACGACTCGACCTACCTCCGTTCTTGCCTTACTGGAGCACCACTCCGGAACACTGCTCTTCACTAAGCAGGTACGTCGGTGTAAACACAATATCCGACAGCGTTGTACCTCCCGGTTCCTCCCTTTATAGGGCGTGTTTTCCTTGAGTTATGTAACAGCTCTCCTGTTTACATAAGGGCGTGTTTTCCTTGAGTTATGTAACAGCTCTCCTGTTTACATAAGGGCGTGTTTTCCTTGAGTTATGTAACAGCTCTCCTGTTTACATAAGGGCGTGTTTTCCTTGAGTTATGTAACAGCTCTCCTGTTTACATAACCTCTCAACCGCTAAGCATCCTGGGAGATGTAGTCCGTTTTCGCTGGTTACCGTTTTCCTCCCCTCGCATGACAGGAATTCTTGACATCCTATACGAAAGGAGCATAACTCGTGAAGCGTGCAAACGCTCACCGCCGCGTGACGTTGCAGAGCATGCAGCAGCCAGAAGATTGTTATTGTCAGTTACAGTGTAAATCTGTGCAGCTGGGCACCTGACATCAAGGGAGCCATGTTTGTTTTTAGGTCTCACCTAGGCAGCGCATGCGCTGTTGCTATGAGACATGCCGTATCTTCTGTATGGGCGTTCGGTTCGCCCCTCGATTTTCATTCGTGCCTTTGTGTGTATTTTAAAGTCCGGTTCTTTTGGACGGTGAACAGGGCCAGACTGGCCGTCGCAGGCACCAGGCATTTCCCAAGTGTGATGGAGGCGTGGGGGCCGGTTTTGTGCCTGCAGAGGCCGGTTTTGTTACAGAGGGACGATTTTGCAGCAGTGCTGCATATCGGCCTCCTGTAAGAAAAGCAGGAGTGGTGCTTTTTGCTAGCCCCCCGCTCCCAGGGCCGGTTGGGCAGCAATCTGCCAGGGCTGGTTGCTGTTCCCAGTCCGGCCCTAGTGGTGAGTCCGTCCTATGGCGACTGGCTCTTTCACATGTCTTCTTTTTCCTGTGTGCATTTATGTTGTTTTCAAGAGACTTTTTTGTAGTTTGCCTAGCCTCGGGATTGTGGATTTGGGGTGGTGAAACAACCATGCTTATGGGCTATGTGGTTAGCTGATGGCTTTTTTTATTTTAGGGCTGTTAGCTCTTCTGTAGGTTTGCTGAAGCGCTATAAAGCAAGTGACAGCAGTAAATCACCAAAGAGGAGGGGCGTGGGCTTAGTGCATCAGGACAGAGGAGATAATCCCAGAGTGCAGGCGGTGTCCTGGGAGAAGCCGCCTCCGAGGGAATCTGTAGCGGTAAGGGCTGTGCTAGTGTTTCCTGCGGTGTCTGCTCTGCTCCTCGCACAGTGGTACAGCTGTAGAGTCCCACTACGACCAAAGAAGGGACAGTGGGCTTTTAGATCTTGCATTAAATGTGATGTGTCCATCCGCTCTTTGTTCCCTCTTTTCCATGTTTTGCTTCTTAGTACATGAGGAACTCCTCGTGTGTTTTAAAACCTACCGGGTACTGTGATGCCTGGTTAGCACATTAGTCTGGGTAAGTCTCCTCTCGCCGTTACTTACATGCGCGTGCCATACTAGGTGACATTCAAATGCTTGCTCACCTGTTGTTTTCACTGTGTGGCACCCTGGTTCTTATTGGTTTTAACTGTTTGATGCTCACAATACAATTATAGAGAGACAGCTATGCACAGAGAATTTGAGAGAATCCACCTTTCGCAACTGTATCACTCTGACCCTTGTGATGTACTCTTTCCCAACAGGTAGTTCCAGCACTACCAGGTACTCAACTATTTAGTCCTATTGTTGTTGTGAGTGTGCAGCCACAACACAAGTCCTATTATTTTTAGATGTAGATATTTTTTTCCTTTTTGGTCCTGACGAATCGCCTGCAGAATACTCACTTTGGCGAGAAACATGTTGACCCATTACTTATAAGGACGCCACAACCTGAGACATTACCTCAGTTTTGCGCCTTATAATTCAGTTTTTACTTAGGGTAGGAGACCCCTTGATTAATGTTGTTTTCATAGGTACTCCCAACCCTATTTTACAGTTACACCCAATATTTACACACATCTACACACACAAGACCCCCCACCCGCACTTCACCAAATGGCTATTGGAAAAAGATCTCTGATAAAGTGCCCCTACTATAGGGAGCCCGTCGGGTATTGCATCGCCGACCCGACGAGGAGCAGCTCAATGATGAAGCACGACACCCGACAGGGTGTGTGAGGGCATTACAATCCAAGACAATGGATTCCCAACTTTGAACCCCAGTGGTCAGTTTGGTTTATAACTCCTGTGTTCTTTGTCTCTCAACCTCATAGGAACAGCATATTCTTCTTGTTGAAATTATTGTCCTTGGGCCCTTATGCTGGACCTGTCTAAAAGCCCACTCTCCCTTCTTTGGTTACAGATGCCATTACAACCAATTGTATTGTATAGTATTTCAGATTTTATATAGCGCTTATTACCACCTATGTGGGGTGATGAGCTGGACTGTTGGTACTTAAACCCAGCAAATCTTAGCATTTTGGTTAGACAGATGTATGTATAGCCCCCTGCAGGTGACTCACAATAAATATAGGATATATTAGACCAGAGGAAAAATGTCAACTAGTGAAAAGGTGCAACAAAGAAGGGACGCAACAGTGTTAAGGGCGAAAACCCTCACTCCCCCGAGGGTGACATGCTTCATCATTGGCTTCCTCCAACACAGGGGGACCGCAAGGTACCCCCTGTGGGCTACAAATTCCCCTAGAGGGAAGGAGCGGGAGTGTAAAGCACGTAGTATTATTAATACCTCAATGGGGCAATGAGGGGCAGAGTGCAAAGGAAAGAAAAGAGAATGTGAAAAGGTGTATTAAAACTATCTCCATAGGGGCAACAACTGTATTCTTCCAACCTATGGGATAGTAGATAAAAACAGGTGATATAGGGTTGACAATAAATACCCTAGTCAACATGTTTCTGCCTTGATGACAATTAAGTTCTAGGCATTCATCAGGACCAGTGTATAGCAGTCACTCTGCTTGCATGAAGTGTGTAAAGTGATGAAAATGATACTTAGGCCTCAATTATTGACAATCAATCTCGGTATCAATCAATACGATTAGTCAGAAGGCTCTGAAAAAGTAGCATAACATTATTATCAGTTAAAATACAAAATCACCCAAGTGCACCTTCACCCGTCATTCCAGAATGTCTGGTCTGATACAAAAGATCTTACCTAAGATCAAATTGTTTTGTCCAACTCAACCATCTACAGAGTCTCTCGCCGTGGCGATTCCTCTAGTAGAAATTAAAAACAATATTAATGTGCTGATCTGGTATAGCCAAATAGAAAGTTCTGCATAAAACTTCAAGTGATCACACTTACAAGAATCTCATGCAAGTGGCCATAAACAGAGTGAAACACTACGTAGCTTCAAATGTGTGCACTGGTTCTGGGCGAAGCTCTAAATATAATGTCACATATATCTAGGAGGCAACATCGACATCAGCGCTAAACTCTAGATAAATATAACAAAGTAATACATCAGAGGAAAATGTGAGGGGGCATGTTGTTGATAGAAGAAGTCTGTAGGTAATAAATGGAGACTAGTTAGTGAAGCAAAGTCGTGTCTCTCGGCTCAAATTCCCATGTCTCTTGTCAAAAACTAAACAAAACAAAAAGCTTCAAACACGCTTCTATATCACTATCTAGGTTTTTCTGGGGGGAATCTGCTCACCTTGGAAAACGCAACGGCATTCTCAGGAGACTCTGGCGGGAGTGCCGAGCAGGTCGTGTATTCTCGTATATGTACTCGTAAACGGAAGAATTGGTGTCCAGATGTGACGTATTGCTGTTTACATGAAGAGTAATGACGATCACACGTACAATAACCATGGGAACCAAAACAAAAACAATGCGAGCTAACGTAATATGAACCAAAACCAATGTACTTGTTACCAAGCTTTAATATCAAGGCCGGATGACTAGTCTTAGTAAAATAACGCGACTAGCAGTATATATATAAATCAAGTATGTTCCCTTTCAAAATAATAAAATACTACAAAATGTCTGAATATATCACATGTATGGCCAGTTGGGAAGCAAATTGATATAGTCAGTCCACAAAAAGGATCATATTGATTAATCCTAAATACTTAATTTTAAATTCTAGATGGAAAGAATATATCCAGTGTGTAACAGTCTCCCTACATGTCAAATTGCCTAGCAAAAGGAAGGAATACCCCATGAAAAATTGACTGAAAGAGGGATTCAACTTCAAATGATATATGACAGAAACCACTGTCATGTCTACTACTGAAATACAGGTATTGGATTGAAAGAGCACCGGATAGGGCTTGCAGCCGCAAGCCATAATATATGTTCATCTATCCATCTCTCAAACCGTGCACCATGGTATATCGTCATTCAGGCCTGTCAGGTGGCTGCCCAATCGAAACACCCACCGTTGTTCTCTGTGAAACAGGAATGTGTCAAGGGGGCCCGTATTTTTATGATAATGAGGTTTATCAAGGACTACCCATCTAAAGTCTTCTTCTGTATTTCCTGCATCTAGAAAGTGGCGAGTAAGCTTCGTATTGGATTTCTTGCATTTGCTAGAGCTCTTATGTTCTATCACCCTAGTTTTAACTTTGTGGGCAGTCATCCCAACGTATTTCAAATTGCAGGGACATTGGATCAAATAAATAACTGCATCTAAATTACAGTTGGTATGGCTTGTCAATGTCTGCAGTGTCTTGAGTCCCAAATCAAGTTGTTGTTCGTGTGGTGAGATGACACACCACACATGAGCCGCACGGAAAATGGCCTTGGACAGGTAAATTTGTCAAAATAGTCCTTGTATTATCAACGGTGTAGGTCGGACTCGGTCTTGAATGCACCAAAATATTGCCAAGGTTCCTACTGCGTTTGAATGCAAAAGGGGTCTCTCACACACCTTATTGCCTTTATTCAAAATATGCCAGTTTGAATTGATAGCTTTTTCATGGTGGTACTTAGATGACTGTAAGTACTCACACACACCAGGCGATTGGAGGGTGCCTTGTCATAGGTCTCTAACAATGCTTGCCGATTATTGTTCCGAGCTCTCTGGTTTGCCTTACGTACCAGGTGAGGAGGATACTGTTTTGTCAAAAGGTTGTCCCTAAGATGAGTAGCATGTTTGTAATACACACTAAGCTCAGTGCAGTTCCTCCTCAACTGTAAAAATTGCCCCACGGGGAGATTATCTCGGCAGACCCGCGGGTAAAAACTATTGTAGTTCAACAGGGCATTTCGGTACATCGGCTTTTGGTACAATTCAGTATATATCTGACCATCTTTCGGATATAGTCTGAGATCAAGAAGAGGTAATGACTCATTACTGTAGTCCAGGGGTCTCCAACCTTTTCTGTAGTGCGAGCTACTTCTGCTCAAGGAATGTCATCCCGAGCTACTAGCAAATTCTATACCTGTAAAATAGTGACTACACTATGACCACCCATAGCAATATTTTCAGTAGTTACCACCCAAGTATACCAAGTGTGGTTACCAGCAGAAATGCTGGGAAAAAGTTCTTCAATATTAAATGCCTCCCCTTAACTTATGAAGTAACATTCAAATCTTGACATGCCCAGTGGTACAAAGGACATAAGCACAGCAGTACGTTTCCCCAGCTCATCTTGAATTATCATTCACCAGTTTCTGAAAATGCAAATTTTTCTATCTAATACTACTTTCCACTGTGGGCAAACAAACTCAATTTTCCAGAAGAAACCCCATTTTTAAAACTAAAACTGCCTTTAAAATATCAGTTTTATGTTTTTGAGAAATGCACAGTCTCAAAACATCAGCTTGTCATTATCATCATGTACTCCCATGTACGAATGCCTCATATGGACAGCCTACTTTGAATTCCCAGGTATTACAGCCATATGCCATGGATGCTCAAAATTGGTATAGGAAACAATGGTCCTAGGCTTCTTTAAAGCTACAATTCAGTAATGAAATCATTCATTAGTCAAAGGGCATCCGGTACATATAGAATTAGCATTGTATCATTAATGTACCACCATTTTCTTTACAATGCAAACAAGTATATCCTTAAAAGACACAAAGGCACAAAATATTGCTCCAATAGTGACTGTTTATTATTTAGTTACTTTTATAACAGATCACCATATTCAATGCTCCAAATAGAGAAAGAGGTTGCTCCAAGGGGAGTGTGAAAAAGGAAAGTTCTCATGAGGTAGGACAGATATAAGGGAGGGGAATCCAAAAGGAAAATTCAATAACCAATCAATTACACATTCTGGTATCCTTATTAAAACTGGTCGTGGTTCATAGTGGCACCAGTTTTACAGATAGACCTGTCCCTTAAAGATTTACAAATATTAATTTCATGATTTTCTGATGACACACAGAGAACATTCATCTGTGAAAAGGCAGGGCTGGGATGATATCAGGTACAGGCCCACTGGGGGAGAGTGTCGACGTTTCGACCCTAGTGCAATGAGGGTAATTTATATCCTCTGCAGGCGAGTCTTCCTCAGGACGGGGGGAGGGGAGGCAACCTAGGGTGAGGTACAGTCAGGATACAGCCCCTGAGGAAGACTCGCCTGCAGAGGATATAAATGACCCTCATTTCACCAGAGTTGAAACATCGACACTCTCCCCCAGTGGGCCTGTACCTGATATCATCCCAGCCTGCATTTTCACAGATGAATGTTCTCTGTGCATCATCAGAAAATCATGAAATTAATATTTGTAAATCCATAAGGTACTGGCTTATCTGTAAAACTGGTGCCACTATGAACCACGACCAGTTTTACTAAGGATAGCAGAATGTGTAATTGATTGGTTATTGAATTTGCCTTTTGGATTCCCCTCCTTTATATCTGTCCTACCTCAAAAGCACTTTCCTTTTTCACACTCCCCTTGGAGCAACCTCTTTCTCTTTTTGAAGCATTGAATATGGTGAACTGTTATAAAAGTAACTAAATAATAAACAGTCACTATTGGAGCGATATTTTGTGCCTTTGTGTCTTTTGAGGATATACTTGTTTGCATTGTAAAGAAAATGGTGGTACATTAATGATACAATGCTAATTCTATAGGTACTGGATGCCCTTTGACTAATGAATGTTTTTCATAACTGAATTGTAGCTTTAAAGAAGTCTAGGACCGTTGTTTCCTATACCAATCCCTACCCAGGTCCGTGGACAATTGTGGGTTACCCCATTATATCATAATGGATGCTCACCATAGCACCACGGATGCCTGGATTATGCCAGTAATGCCCACCATTATACTCGGGACACAGTTTTGCCAAGGCTGGAAACCAGAAGGATCAGGGATAAGACCACATATCAGTCATGACCATTAATATGCCATGAATGGGTACATATAGGCCAGTCATGCTCAGAGTAGGTCTATGATGGCTGCCAGCATACCACAACTAGACCAAAAACACTAAAATAGTCAAGGATGACCATAATTATGCCATTGGCACTATTTTTCAGGAATGGACGCAATTATGCCAAATATAACGCTCTTATGATGGGGCTAGCATATATATTTGGTGGTTCTTGGCACCTGGCATCGTTTCAGGAAGCAATAGTGTTTATTATGGGCACACACATAAATGTTGATGAATCTCTTAATTTTCTCTGGTCTGGATCATACCCTGTTCTCCTCATGTCTTGAGCTGATCATGCATTTAACTGACACATTTTCACTCTGACTCCTGTAGTCCCACACTTTGGTGGGTCAGCACTGATTACAGCTCAGGCTACTGCTGCCATACTTTTTTGATGGTGCACTGTTCACACACATGTTGTGACTGATAAAGGAGGGACTGCAACATGGTAAATCTCCTTGTCGCTTAATTATATTGAGATTGGATACAGACTGTCATGTAGCAGGTTCTATAAGCTGGCACAGTGTGTGCTTGAGTGTTAGTATGAGTTACTGCGATAAGCTTGGCTCGCTGTCACTCTTAGGGTCTTGAGATGATCAGTGCTGCCTTCTTTAATAGGTACCTACTCCGAGATGGATACTGGGCTTGACTTCACCTCAGAGAGCTACTTTGAAGGTACTGGCGAGCTACCAGTAGCTCCCGAGCTACTCGTTGGAGACTCCTGGTTTAGGTATTAGTTTTCATTTTTGTGTTTATTCATACAAATTGTATTATTTGTTTTATTGTGTTAAGGGGGAAGATGTGTTGTATTCTATTTCCATGGTTACTGAATGTTGTATTCGAATGTACTGGGGGATTCCAGCTGATCAATCGAGGTCCAGCAGTTATGCTGAGACCTCTGAAGTAGGCTGGTGTGGTGGGACAGTGCTGTGTATATTTAGAGAATAAAGAAGACTTGAATCATCTTCATGCTCTTGTGGATTCATTGAAGAACCCTTACTACAATCTTCTTGCCTAGCTCCTGTCCTATCCAGCCGTGGGTCCTGTAATAGAGAATAAACTTCTTCCTATTCATGGAAACCTACTCTCCTGTCTCTGCTTCTTCATTCTGCCACATTACATAATTTTGGCGACGATTCTGTGGCTATTATTCTCAGATTTTAAGGGATTCCCGGACCCACCGACCACTTAGATCTATTACGCACCCTGTTTCATTTCCTCTACTCAATTTTTGGCTACTAATTTATTATTGAGAGCTGCATCGTATGACAATTATTACCATTGCTGTGAAAAAACAGACAAATTTGGACTTACTCAGCAACCATGAGCAATTTCTTACTTTTCAAAGGTTTCCTCTACCGTTTGGGGCCTTGTTATTCCTTGAACTGGCACCGGATTCCATTGCACCCACGTCCTACCGTATATCCTGTTCTACTTCTCCTGCGAGTGCATTCTTTGCCACCTATACGTTCCTACGTCATCTTGTTAGCCACGTTAAGGACTGCTTGCTCCACTCACTTTAGAAAATAGACGCATGGTACGTCTTGACGTCAGCACGCTTTACACGTTTTTAGTGGCCATTTTGAGACATTGCGCTACTCCTAAATGCATGCTGGTGTATGTATGACATTGCAGCTTTTTATTTGCTTGTTTTCGTGACAAGCACACATTCCATCATTTGGATTTACACATCGCAACTGTCACTGATTTGCTTGATTCCGTGACAAGCACACGTTTCATCGCTTGGATCTACACATTGATACTCACCTCATCTGACAAGATTTATTGTGGCGACATTCGTTTTTTTAAATGTAATTTTCAGTTTGTTGATATTTGCTGTATTTAACTCCACTTCTTTTCAGGTCAAGCATAATTTTTGGCTAATTCAAAAAACATATTACATCCTCCTGCTTTCTTACAAGATCCAGGTAAACCTATCACACCCTGGCATAAGTGGTTAAGGGTATTTGAAAATTATCTTGAGGCTGTTGACGCTACAAAATATTCGCCATCAAGAAAAAAATACTTATTATTTAATCACCTGGGCACTGCAAGACAACAACTTTTTAATAATTTTCCTATCATTCCTGCACCCTTCGGAGATGAAACATGGAACGTTTTCACTGAAGCATTAGCATGCATGGGAAAACAATATGTGGATGAACCATCTGTATTGGTTGAAAGACGTATTTTTTAACGAAAACAAATGCAACATGAATCTATTGAAGATTGTCCAGCACATGGCAAACGGTGCAACAATTGTAAAAAGATTGGTCATTTCTACACCGTATGCAGAGCTGCGAAAGATAGGAGCAAAGTTAATCAAGTTAATGTAGAGGATGAGTCAATTTGTGATGCTTTGAATATTGTTTCACTATCTGTCGAAATTAATACGTTTAAAGAATCTGGCAAAAAGTACAAGTGGCCAATATGTGAGGTACTTATTGGTCCAATTGAAGTAATATAATGGCATATTCTGGCTCACCTATTACTATTTTAGCTGAGAAAACTATTGAAAGACTGGGGTCTAACATGAAATTGAGTCCCACCGATGTCAATCCTAAGGCATTCGGTGAATATGAAATAATGGACTCGACATACTAGGATGGTAAGATCAGGCTGGTTTGGGTGTAATACTTAGACCTAGACTTTCCAAACCTGTAGTCCTGGGTGAGTTGCATGTGTCTTCTGTCAATAATGTTGAACCACATGACCCTAGGCTACATGAGTTATTTCACAAGTATGCTACTGTGTTTAGTAATAGTGCAGCATCTGTGAAAGGTTTTGAACACACCATTAAGCTCAAGAGCAATGCTTGTCCTGTTGTCCAAAAGGTAAGACTAGTAGCCCTCTCAATTAGGGAAGATTTAAAGAAATTATTTGATCAGATGTGTTCTCAAGGCATAATCACCCCAGTTGAATCTTCTGAATGGGTTTCGGCTGCTGTAGTTGCATGCAAAAGTTCTGGCGAGATCCGTTTGTGTGCAGACTTAAACGTAATATTGTCGTGGATTGACACCCCTTGCCCAGGATTCATGATATTTTGGCCAAATTAGGTGGTAGTATATTTTTCACCACCATCAATGCTCCTGCCATCAAACCTTTCACCTATGGTATGGAAAGTATAATCACGGTTGATACCAATGCTATGACTTGGTGCAGTATTGAGCCAAATAGTTAATGGTCGTGAATGCACTATAGCTTTTGCCTCTAGAACGCTCAATGTGCAAAGCAGAACTATAGCACTATTGAAAGGTGCTATGCATGCTCTTGGTCAGTTGAAAAGTTTAAAATGCACATTAGGGGCACAAGGGTTCAACTGTATACAGATCACAAACCTCTGATTTACATGTTAGGGGATAGTTAATCTAACAAAGCCTCTTCTAGGCTAATAAGGTTGTTAGCTAGACTACAAGAATTTCATTTTGATATCAAATACTTACGAGGTGGAAAAAATATACAAGCTTATTGTCTTTCAAGCCTACCCCTACAACGTAATGATGACATGATCACAAAAAAAATGATGAATATGTATTTTCTGTGGAGGATGTTGTGCAAGATTCAAAAATGTATCAGGAAGAATGGCTTGAGTATAGTGAAAAGGATGAATGTTTGAAGAATGTGAGGAAATGTTTAGTTAAAGGTTGGCCATCTGATAGGAATTTGTCAATTGAAGAAAGAACGTTTGCTCAAGTGGCTTCAGAATTGACCATTACTCATGACATTTTACTTCGGCAGGACAAGTTTGTTCCTCCTAAGGCTCTGAGAGGTACCATAATTTCCTTGGCACATGGGGGACATTTGGGCATTACCGCAACAGTTAACAAAATTAAACAAACATACTGGTGGCCAGGAATTGATAATAAGGTTAAACTTCATGTTGAACAATGTGCTCAGTGCCTTTGTTCTGATAAACACTGGAAAACTTCAACAGCGCCTTTGTGTCCCGTACAGTGGCCTAGTGGTGCTTGGCAAAAAATCGGCTTAGATTTCGCTGGTCCATTTTCTGTTAAGACATTTCTTATCGTTGCTATTGACTACTTATCCAAATGGGTGTATTTTGCATTTGTCAAGAACGCTGACTCTAGTTCAGTTATTGTATTTTTACAACGCTTGTTTTGCATTGAAGGGACAACTAAAGAGGTTGTTACTGATAATGGGTCGCATTTTGTATCACAGGAAGTAGAAGTGTTCTTAAAAAAGGTTGATGTTAAACACATTCTTGTGCCCTTATATAGCCCAGCGTCCAATGGACTCGTGGAGCGTGCAAATTGCATGCTAAAAAAAGTGTGCAAACCGCTGTTGCCAATGGTTTAGATATTGCTGGTTTCTTATACCAGAAAGTCTGGAATTACAATACGGCTCCCCACAGCCCCACTGGCGTTTTGCCTTATATTCTTCTGAGAGGTAGCAACCCTATTTCCAAGTTGAATCCAGCATGGTTATTGGATAGAAGCACACAATCTTCTATTGTTTAGGTAAAATAAGAGATATGGTCAGAAAGAAACTGGAGTCTTACAAATGTAATTTTAACAAACGTATGCATGTAAAAGAGAAAGAGTTGGTCCCTGGTGATTGGGTCTTATTTAAAAAACCTGTTAAAATTACCAAAGGACAATCTAAATTTTCTCCTCCTATCAAGGTTTTAAAAGTGTCTCGCATGGCTGTCCTACTGCAGCACAGAGGATGGTGGATCAAAAATGCTCTTGTAAAACTCACAGAAGAGCAAGCAGAGATACTCTGTAGAAAAGGGAAAAATAATATTTGGGATAATGGTTGTAGGTCTGCTAACGATGATTGGTTTGATGTTGGTGACTTGACACATTTCATTGCCACTAGTTTTGATTCTGTACCAAGTGTTACCCCTGGCACTTCCATTCCCACTAGTTTTGATTCTGTACCAAGAGTTACCACTGGCACTTCGTTTTCAGGTCAAGGAGATTGCATACGTGTCCCTTCCAGTTCAGGCACTAGTGGAAATGCTTTAAGAGGGGATGGAGATGGGAGGTACAGGAGCAGTAGTAGAATTAGAACAACTCCTGTCCGCTATAGAGATTATGTTATTAATTGAGTCACAAGCTACTAGGGAACTTGTCATTCTATATTGTAATGTATTAAAATTGTTTTCTTGTTTATTTTATAAACAGGGGGATGTGTGGTATGTAAGTATTATATGTGATTAGTTGTGCATTTGACTTTAAGGAATTCTTTGTATGTCATTACCTGCATGTCATGATTTGTGTTCTGGAATGTGGAGCTCCCAAGGAACTTCTTGCCTAGCTCCTGTCCTAGCCAGTCGTGGGTCCTGTAATAGAGAATAAACGTCTTCCTATTCAAGTAAACCTACTCTTCTGCCTCTGCTTCTTCATTCTGCCACACTACACTCCGTCTTGTCCACCCTGTACTCTAAAGAGGCTAAGAAGCCACTCCTTAGAACTGAAGGATACAAGGGAATTGGGGAAAACACATGTCAAGCATAGCACCCTTTTTTGGACCTGGTTTGGATTTGTCTCATTTGTTCGCGTCCTGAAGAAAATAAGCAAATAACATTTACTGTGTAATCTGCTGAACTGAACTATCTCACTCTATCTAAAATATTGTGTATGATATACATTTTAGAGTAACACTCTACAGCTATGTCTGCTTATAATTATAAAAGCTTTTCCTGCAACATATAATAGTAAATATTAGTCTAAAATATAACTCTTCTGCAGTGTGATGACATGAGCATGCTGAACCTCAAAACTCAAGTATTTTGAATAATATGGAATGCAGTTTCTAATCTGTTCAGAATACAGAATCAAGTATGTGATTCAAAACCTTGGAAGAAATGGAAGATTGTAAGTTTTAAAAAAAAACATAACTTTAGTTCAATAAAATCAGCTATAAAACAATAACAACCATTGAATAAATTTCCAAGTCCATATAAGCACAGATGGTAACGCTTCAACAATTTACACTCTCAGCTGATAACACAAAGGGGATTTTCCAGAGATGACTGTAGCACAATTCAGTCTTCAAACTAGAATAGAAGGGAGCAGACAAAAATCGGCCATTGGGAAGCAAGGTTCTCAAGTGTAAGCACCTCTGTGTACTAGAGTTCAAAGATGGTCAGCATGTTCTAGCACACATTTGTTTTCGTTTGAAATGTGACTCTCATTATGTGAACACCATCTTGGTTTGGGAAGGATATACAAGACACTCACCATTTTGGCTTCCATCTTAAATGCACAGAGCAATTATAGGATCTACACATAAACAGGGGCCAACAATAGTTCCTTTTTTTACTAATGTTCCTTCACTTACTACTGATAAACCTCAACCAGTGTTATCGTCAGACCATTTTATAGTTCTCTTTTCCTGGTAATACCAGAAAAGTCTCTATTAGCCACTAAGTCAGTTATAGCAATGCGTATAAAAAAATCACAGAGTCAACTTTAGCGGACAACCTAAATCAAACAGAGATCTCGCTTAGGGGACGTTTGGAAGAAGTTGCTAGTTCCTTCAATTCTTTCCTAGTGAAAGCAATTGATGAATTTTCTCTTATTAGAAGAGGCTTGGCAAAGAGGAATGGTGGGCACACTACCTTCGTGAGGACAAGCTGATCTATACATCAGCTCATAGAGATTGTCAGAAAAATATTAGAAAGGCGCAAGAACAGGTTTTCTCTAATCAAACTGTCAAAGCAGACAACTCTGCAAACGTGATTTTTCAGATAGTAAGGTCCTTTCTAACTTCAGCCACATGAAATCAAAATATTAGGGCAACAGAAGTATTATGCAATATTCTGTCAAGATATTTCCAAGATGAAGTAGTGGATATTTACTCCAACTTTGCTAATTGTAGGTGAGGAGTTGTGATCTCCCGCCTAACCCGGGGAGCAGATCGAACGAGACAAATTGAATGCTTTTGAAACAATCTCCCTAGCTAATTGTTAATTGGCCATCATCAATGCTAGGTCAGGATCTCCCCCAATTCCTTGGCCTCTTAGCATTTTAAAATGTGCAGTTTAAACGGCTAACAAACACATTAATGCACTGTTCAATTAGGTGCTCAAATTCGTATTGGTCCACCCATCCTGGAAAAAGCCTATAGTGCTGCCTTTTAAAAAAAAGCCCAATGCAGATCCACTTTGTCCAAGTAATTTAAAGCCCATCTCCCTGTTTCCACCTCTGGGGAGATTGGTAAACTAGCAGCTTGCCCAGCATATGGACATGAAGTGGAACTTGCATCCCACAAAATCAGGATTTGACACAGAAGTTGCTCTACTAGAGATGGCCGAGATTCTGAAGGTCAATCTTGACCAGGAATAAGAAGCAGTGGCTATTCTTTTAGAAGGTGGAATAGTGGGCAAAGCCAAGCTTTGGATTAAATCCTTTTTATCAGAGAGGGCTCAGACCATCTATCTCCCACCTTTCACTTCAACGTTACAATGAACAGAGATATAGGGCCAGATGTATGTAGCTAGCATTTTGCGATTCCCTAATTGCGAATCACAAGGATTCGCAATTAAGAAATCGCAAAATGCAATGTATGAAGGTGTATAGTACACCTTTTGCGATTCCTAAGGGGTCGCAAACGACCTACCTCATGAAAATTAATAAGGTAGGTCGCAATTAGCGACCTCCTAGGAATCGCCAAAATCACAGGGATGGTGGCCTGCTGAGTTCAGCAGACCACCATGTCCATGATTGCTTTTCAATAAAGCAATTTTTTTTTGTAAAGCAGCCCGTTTTCCTTAAAGGAAAACGGGCTGCTTTAGCCCGTTTTCCATTGGAAGCAGCTGTTTGCGCTGAACAAAATACAATTTTATGCATCATTCATTCACTACTTAAATGTGCATACAATAAACATTTTGAAATCAACATTCGATATAGAAATGTTCTGAATGACTAAATGTAATTAAACATAATTGTACTTAACGCCTATGCAGTGACGGGTGGCATGTGCCAAGGGTGGTGGGCGGGTGGCAAAAATATAAAATAAAATAAAACAAACTTACCTTGATACGCAACACGATGTCCTCCTCCACTGGTCTTTTCTCTTCCAGGCAGGCTCCAACGAGGGACTCAGCCAACTCCCCTAACCAATCCTGGAACTGCTCTCTCCAGCATGAAAGCAGCACCAGGATTGGCGGGAGCGGCCTCACTCGGCACACTTATGAGCACTGGAGGCCTACCCTTTCTCTAACCCAGCTGTCTTAGACAGTTGAGTTAGAGAAGCTTAAAATGTGCATGTCTGGCTAGCCATCACCAGACGGCCAGCCAAAGGGACAAGCGTATTTTAAACTTTAGGGCATAGCTTCCTGCTCCCAGTCGGCAGCCCAAGCCACACCCTGTGCTGACAGTCAGTTAGGAATGGGTTGGTTATTGAAAAATAAACTGGTAATAAATGAACTTTATTAATATTTTACTTTTCAGTTCTGGCCTGGGGTTTTTCTTCGTGGGGCAACACTCCTCTGGTCAAACGGAGGAGCTGCCCCTCTGCCTATGTCCATCTACCTTGATTGTCATGATCTCTGACCACAAGTAATGCACACTGTATTGACATTCAGACATTCTAGAGAGCTGCATGCGAAATATATTCCTTTTCAATGGTTGGTGTATTGCTTCTCATGAATGTGCGATTTTGATTTTGGTTTACCTCCGTCAACACCATAATTCATATCAACTAAGCCTTTATTGAGCATGATACCCAAGTTCTTCTCCTTCTTTGCAGAATATTAAAGGGTATTATAGTTATAGCAAATTACATTATTTGAAGCAAGAAGATTGGCTTCGTTCTACAAGACGTTTCCCCTGTTTGGATAGATTCAGTGTGTAGGGAGCAGAGGACACTAAATTCACTTTACTAATCATAACCTTCAGAGCTGCTCTCCACTCATTCACTCTGGTGGTCTGCTCCACTGCACCAAAAAATGTGTATTACAAAGTATTGATCTCAACAATCATCATTCCAAGCTTACGGAGAACCTGGGTGCTTTTGACCTCATGGACATGTCACCTATTTCTCTGGTGAAACTCTGGCTCTAGGGCTTCAGGATTATTGTGATTGCCACAGGGACCACACCTTTGTGATTTGGTGGCTTATGTTAATGGTGCAAAAAGTGTAGTTTATTTGTTGCTGACATGTTGGCAGTTTTATGCAATGGATTCTCGTCTTGCGGACTTGTCGCTATGTCTGGGTGGTTTTAAAGCCCCAATTTACGAGACTTTGCACGACCATGGCAACAGTGGTGAAAACACAAATGCAGCAGCTGATGGAAGGTCCATAGACTCACATGACATCTCTAAGAGAAATATCACAAATGGAAGCACCATCCGCACAAGAATTGACTAAAAGCCATTGTAGTGGTCATGATAATTGAAGTTTATGAATCTGCTGCATTAACTCTAGTTCTTCTCCGGCAGAGAGAATCTCAGCTAATGGATGACAGATGGCCTCAGATGTTTAGTGTCCATTACAGATTTCTAATCTTGCAAATAGGAGTTATCTATTTCAAATGCTTTCAGGTGTCTTTCTCTGTAAATGTATGGTTTATGAAGAGACATACTAAAATCTGGCTATCTGTTACGTTTATTTTGTGTCAAACATGCTAAAGCGGCAGCTACAGGATGTGCTGCAAAATCGTGAAATGTATTTTTCCAGTACACTTTGGTAATATAGAATGGGTCACAAGAATGGCTTGTTGATGTTGAGATGCATTCTCTGAGGAACAGTCTCTCATTTTTGGGGTCTTCCATATGCGAATAAGGTAAGCCTCTTTCTAGTGGTGCATATTCCCATTATTTAAAAAAAAAAAACCCTTGAGGAAGATTTGGAATAAGCGGGGAATGTTAACAGTCCCCAGGCAGGTGGCCCCTGTAGTTCTCATCACATCCTCTCACCTTCTCAAAGCCTGTCCATGCGCCCCCTGCCTTCAGTACCCACCGAGGGCTCTGGTGCCTCCTAAAGTCAGGCCAGAACCATCCAGTCTTGCTCTCACTTAGGCCCCCCCATGCACCCAGCGGTACAGAAGCCCTGGGCGACCTGGGGTCAGGAGCTTCAAGAGCTCTTAGTTCTAGAGTCAATGAGTGCACGAGTGAGTGAGTGAGTTAGCGAGTGAGTCTGTGTGAGAAAGAATAAGTGAAGCAATTTTGGTTAGTTTGAGTGTTAGTGAGTGAGAGGGCAAGCTCACGAATTACTTCATAAGTGACTGGGTATATTTATATAAAATAGCATACCTATGCATTTCCACACTTTGCCAGCACCAGAGTGCAGTGAAAGCGTCCATCTGAAACAGCAGTAGATTTAAAAGCTTTTAAACTGGCCCTGAGTAAGGACGAAGTTTAACCAACTGCATTGCCACAAGGCCAGACATATGTACTGTTACCAGACTCGCAAGTGGTGGAAACAAGCAAGCAACGTCGAGCACTCGGGCTGCATCAAGGAGAATTGGCCGCCGTGGTGTATGATCACTTTTGGCTATTGATGTCAAGAGAAAACCAGTACCATGAAACAACTCATTCACATTCAAAGAATTTAACATACATTATATAATATTTTATCTACAAAATGTATGTCACTGTACAGCGAGGAACATCGCTCATGTGCAGAGTTAATTACCTTATGTTAAAAATTGCAGAACCCGGAAACTTACTAAATACAAGGAAGAATATACGACTTTTATGCATGTAATTCACAGTTTTGGACAAAAAGTGCAAAATTTCAAAGTAGTAAAATTTGATGTTTTATGCACCATTTTTCATAATTTATGATATAATTTCTGTCAGTTTGTTTTCTGTCTGCTTATTTGCTAGTATGTCTCCCATTTCTAAAGTGTGTTTGATTTCTCAAAATGTAGCACACTATAAATTGTGTTGAAAGTCTATGCAGTATATGATGTTTTTAGCCAATAACCTCAATTACGAGATTTTCATAATTGCATCATTACCTATTCCATCTAATTAACAAAGAAACCCAGTGGTTTGTGATTTATCAGAGGCCTTACACCACAGCCTTTACAAGCTTTCTCTCAAAATGAGGCATGAAATACTGATTTTGTAACATTTTTCATCTGGTAAATTTTGACTTGTATGACCTTTTGAAATTTATTGGCTGAATGAGTGGACTCTATTTTTTCTGGCACACTCATAATTTGGAGACACGTTCATACTAGGTTTGCGCAGGTGTCTCATTGTCGAGGCTTTGGGGCCACATTTACTAAACGTTGATGCAATCCAATTCGGCAAGGGAAGTTGCTGTGCGGCATCGAGTCACAGGGAGAGAGCAGAAATGTACTCACCTTTTAGGATATTGCGCAGTTCTGCTCTCTCATAGCGCTGGCACACTTCTAGCCTTCTAACCCCAATGCAGGCACCCTTGCGCTATGACGCACTTCTGGCCTTCTAACCCCAATGCCGGCACCCTTGCGCCATGACGCAAGGGTGCCTGCATTGTGGTTAGAATGGCTTTTGTGCAGGAAGGTATACCGATCCTTAGAGGCATATTCCTCTTGGCATACTTTAATTTGTGGGGCATCTCTAAAGTATGCAACAGTATTAATCCTTCTGCCTTTATTTAAGGTGTTTAGCATTCTTTTAAGTTTGGGGTATTGTTTTAAGTATTTTGCATATTCTCAGGAATGTGCTGGGTTAGGAAAGTGTGTGGCGTTGTTTATGTCTTAAGGATGTATGTCATTTGTACGTGTGTGGCACACATCGAAGTAAGTACCTTCTTCAGATTGTGCAGCCACAACTGAACTGTGTCACTTTCTCACAACGGTGATCTTTCTCAAAGTATGTCCAAAGCATCCTCTTTTGGTGTGCATTTATTTACAGTGTAAACAGATGGCTGCCTAATGAAGGTAAATCCGAATGTATTGCTCGTCGATTCGTATTCCCAATTAGAATACAATTGCAGAAAGTCTCATATATGACATGTTAGATCTGGGGATCTCTAGTTGGCAGGGTAGGTACCACTGTCCAAGTAGGGACCCTTGCTTCTAGTCAGGGAAAGGGGGATACCTGTAGTTGCGATAAGGTTCCCAAAAGCTATAACAAGGAAGATGGCAAAGGCGATGCGATACTCCTGAGATCCTGGGGAGACTTGAAAGAGTTGGTCCCTGGTGATTGGGTCTTATTTAAAAAACCTGTTAAAATTACCAAAGGACAATCTAAATTTTCTCCTCCTATCAAGGTTTTAAAAGTGTCTCGCATGGCTGTCCTACTGCAGCACAGAGGATGGTGGATCAAAAATGCTCTTGTAAAACTCACAGAAGAGCAAGCAGAGATACTCTGTAGAAAAGGGAAAAATAATATTTGGGATAATGGTTGTAGGTCTGCTAACGATGATTGGTTTGATGTTGGTGACTTGACACATTTCATTGCCACTAGTTTTGATTCTGTACCAAGTGTTACCCCTGGCACTTCCATTCCCACTAGTTTTGATTCTGTACCAAGAGTTACCACTGGCACTTCGTTTTCAGGTCAAGGAGATTGCATACGTGTCCCTTCCAGTTCAGGCACTAGTGGAAATGCTTTAAGAGGGGATGGAGATGGGAGGTACAGGAGCAGTAGTAGAATTAGAACAACTCCTGTCCGCTATAGAGATTATGTTATTAATTGAGTCACAAGCTACTAGGGAACTTGTCATTCTATATTGTAATGTATTAAAACTGTTTTCTTGTTTATTTTATAAACAGGGGGATGTGTGGTATGTAAGTATTATATGTGATTAGTTGTGCATTTGACTTTAAGGAATTCTTTGTATGTCATTACCTGCATGTCATGATTTGTGTTCTGGAATGTGGAGCTCCCAAGGAACTTCTTGCCTAGCTCCTGTCCTAGCCAGTCGTGGGTCCTGTAATAGAGAATAAACGTCTTCCTATTCAAGTAAACCTACTCTTCTGCCTCTGCTTCTTCATTCTGCCACACTACACTCCGTCTTGTCCACCCTGTACTCTAAAGAGGCTAAGAAGCCACTCCTTAGAACTGAAGGATACAAGGGAATTGGGGAAAACACATGTCAAGCATAGCACCCTTTTTTGGACCTGGTTTGGATTTGTCTCATTTGTTCGCGTCCTGAAGAAAATAAGCAAATAACATTTACTGTGTAATCTGCTGAACTGAACTATCTCACTCTATCTAAAATATTGTGTATGATATACATTTTAGAGTAACACTCTACAGCTATGTCTGCTTATAATTATAAAAGCTTTTCCTGCAACATATAATAGTAAATATTAGTCTAAAATATAACTCTTCTGCAGTGTGATGACATGAGCATGCTGAACCTCAAAACTCAAGTATTTTGAATAATATGGAATGCAGTTTCTAATCTGTTCAGAATACAGAATCAAGTATGTGATTCAAAACCTTGGAAGAAATGGAAGATTGTAAGTTTTAAAAAAAAACATAACTTTAGTTCAATAAAATCAGCTATAAAACAATAACAACCATTGAATAAATTTCCAAGTCCATATAAGCACAGATGGTAACGCTTCAACAATTTACACTCTCAGCTGATAACACAAAGGGGATTTTCCAGAGATGACTGTAGCACAATTCAGTCTTCAAACTAGAATAGAAGGGAGCAGACAAAAATCGGCCATTGGGAAGCAAGGTTCTCAAGTGTAAGCACCTCTGTGTACTAGAGTTCAAAGATGGTCAGCATGTTCTAGCACACATTTGTTTTCGTTTGAAATGTGACTCTCATTATGTGAACACCATCTTGGTTTGGGAAGGATATACAAGACACTCACCATTTTGGCTTCCATCTTAAATGCACAGAGCAATTATAGGATCTACACATAAACAGGGGCCAACAATAGTTCCTTTTTTTACTAATGTTCCTTCACTTACTACTGATAAACCTCAACCAGTGTTATCGTCAGACCATTTTATAGTTCTCTTTTCCTGGTAATACCAGAAAAGTCTCTATTAGCCACTAAGTCAGTTATAGCAATGCGTATAAAAAAATCACAGAGTCAACTTTAGCGGACAACCTAAATCAAACAGAGATCTCGCTTAGGGGACGTTTGGAAGAAGTTGCTAGTTCCTTCAATTCTTTCCTAGTGAAAGCAATTGATGAATTTTCTCTTATTAGAAGAGGCTTGGCAAAGAGGAATGGTGGGCACACTACCTTCGTGAGGACAAGCTGATCTATACATCAGCTCATAGAGATTGTCAGAAAAATATTAGAAAGGCGCAAGAACAGGTTTTCTCTAATCAAACTGTCAAAGCAGACAACTCTGCAAACGTGATTTTTCAGATAGTAAGGTCCTTTCTAACTTCAGCCACATGAAATCAAAATATTAGGGCAACAGAAGTATTATGCAATATTCTGTCAAGATATTTCCAAGATGAAGTAGTGGATATTTACTCCAACTTTGCTAATTGTAGGTGAGGAGTTGTGATCTCCCGCCTAACCCGGGGAGCAGATCGAACGAGACAAATTGAATGCTTTTGAAACAATCTCCCTAGCTAATTGTTAATTGGCCATCATCAATGCTAGGTCAGGATCTCCCCCAATTCCTTGGCCTCTTAGCATTTTAAAATGTGCAGTTTAAACGGCTAACAAACACATTAATGCACTGTTCAATTAGGTGCTCAAATTCGTATTGGTCCACCCATCCTGGAAAAAGCCTATAGTGCTGCCTTTTAAAAAAAAGCCCAATGCAGATCCACTTTGTCCAAGTAATTTAAAGCCCATCTCCCTGTTTCCACCTCTGGGGAGATTGGTAAACTAGCAGCTTGCCCAGCATATGGACATGAAGTGGAACTTGCATCCCACAAAATCAGGATTTGACACAGAAGTTGCTCTACTAGAGATGGCCGAGATTCTGAAGGTCAATCTTGACCAGGAATAAGAAGCAGTGGCTATTCTTTTAGAAGGTGGAATAGTGGGCAAAGCCAAGCTTTGGATTAAATCCTTTTTATCAGAGAGGGCTCAGACCATCTATCTCCCACCTTTCACTTCAACGTTACAATGAACAGAGATATAGGGCCAGATGTATGTAGCTAGCATTTTGCGATTCCCTAATTGCGAATCACAAGGATTCGCAATTAAGAAATCGCAAAATGCAATGTATGAAGGTGTATAGTACACCTTTTGCGATTCCTAAGGGGTCGCAAACGACCTACCTCATGAAAATTAATAAGGTAGGTCGCAATTAGCGACCTCCTAGGAATCGCCAAAATCACGGGGATGGTGGCCTGCTGAGTTCAGCAGACCACCATGTCCATGATTGCTTTTCAATAAAGCAATTTTTTTTTGTAAAGCAGCCCGTTTTCCTTAAAGGAAAACGGGCTGCTTTAGCCCGTTTTCCATTGGAAGCAGCTGTTTGCGCTGAACAAAATACAATTTTATGCATCATTCATTCACTACTTAAATGTGCATACAATAAACATTTTGAAATCAACATTCGATATAGAAATGTTCTGAATGACTAAATGTAATTAAACATAATTGTACTTAACGCCTATGCAGTGACGGGTGGCATGTGCCAAGGGTGGTGGGCGGGTGGCAAAAATATAAAATAAAATAAAACAAACTTACCTTGATACGCAACACGATGTCCTCCTCCACTGGTCTTTTCTCTTCCAGGCAGGCTCCAACGAGGGACTCAGCCAACTCCCCTAACCAATCCTGGAACTGCTCTCTCCAGCATGAAAGCAGCACCAGGATTGGCGGGAGCGGCCTCACTCGGCACACTTATGAGCACTGGAGGCCTACCCTTTCTCTAACCCAGCTGTCTTAGACAGTTGAGTTAGAGAAGCTTAAAATGTGCATGTCTGGCTAGCCATCACCAGACGGCCAGCCAAAGGGACAAGCGTATTTTAAACTTTAGGGCATAGCTTCCTGCTCCCAGTCGGCAGCCCAAGCCACACCCTGTGCTGACAGTCAGTTAGGAATGGGTTGGTTATTGAAAAATAAACTGGTAATAAATGAACTTTATTAATATTTTACTTTTCAGTTCTGGCCTGGGGTTTTTCTTCGTGGGGCAACACTCCTCTGGTCAAACGGAGGAGCTGCCCCTCTGCCTATGTCCATCTACCTTGATTGTCATGATCTCTGACCACAAGTAATGCACACTGTATTGACATTCAGACATTCTAGAGAGCTGCATGCGAAATATATTCCTTTTCAATGGTTGGTGTATTGCTTCTCATGAATGTGCGATTTTGATTTTGGTTTACCTCCGTCAACACCATAATTCATATCAACTAAGCCTTTATTGAGCATGATACCCAAGTTCTTCTCCTTCTTTGCAGAATATTAAAGGGTATTATAGTTATAGCAAATTACATTATTTGAAGCAAGAAGATTGGCTTCGTTCTACAAGACGTTTCCCCTGTTTGGATAGATTCAGTGTGTAGGGAGCAGAGGACACTAAATTCACTTTACTAATCATAACCTTCAGAGCTGCTCTCCACTCATTCACTCTGGTGGTCTGCTCCACTGCACCAAAAAATGTGTATTACAAAGTATTGATCTCAACAATCATCATTCCAAGCTTACGGAGAACCTGGGTGCTTTTGACCTCATGGACATGTCACCTATTTCTCTGGTGAAACTCTGGCTCTAGGGCTTCAGGATTATTGTGATTGCCACAGGGACCACACCTTTGTGATTTGGTGGCTTATGTTAATGGTGCAAAAAGTGTAGTTTATTTGTTGCTGACATGTTGACAGTTTTATGCAATGGATTCTCGTCTTGCGGACTTGTCGCTATGTCTGGGTGGTTTTAAAGCCCCAATTTACGAGACTTTGCACGACCATGGCAACAGTGGTGAAAACACAAATGCAGCAGCTGATGGAAGGTCCATAGACTCACATGAAATCTCTAAGAGAAATATCACAAATGGAAGCACCATCCGCACAAGAATTGACTAAAAGCCATTGTAGTGGTCATGATAATTGAAGTTTATGAATCTGCTGCATTAACTCTAGTTCTTCTCCGGCAGAGAGAATCTCAGCTAATGGATGACAGATGGCCTCAGATGTTTAGTGTCCATTACAGATTTCTAATCTTGCAAATAGGAGTTATCTATTTCAAATGCTTTCAGGTGTCTTTCTCTGTAAATGTATGGTTTATGAAGAGACATAGTAAAATCTGGCTATCTGTTACGTTTATTTTGTGTCAAACATGCTAAAGCGGCAGCTACAGGATGTGCTGCAAAATCGTGAAATGTATTTTTCCAGTACACTTTGGTAATATAGAATGGGTCACAAGAATGGCTTGTTGATGTTGAGATGCATTCTCTGAGGAACAGTCTCTCATTTTTGGGGTCTTCCATATGCGAATAAGGTAAGCCTCTTTCTAGTGGTGCATATTCCCATTATTTAAAAAAAAAAAACCCTTGAGGAAGATTTGGAATAAGCGGGGAATGTTAACAGTCCCCAGGCAGGTGGCCCCTGTAGTTCTCATCACATCCTCTCACCTTCTCAAAGCCTGTCCATGCGCCCCCTGCCTTCAGTACCCACCGAGGGCTCTGGTGCCTCCTAAAGTCAGGCCAGAACCATCCAGTCTTGCTCTCACTTAGGCCCCCCCATGCACCCAGCGGTACAGAAGCCCTGGGCGACCTGGGGTCAGGAGCTTCAAGAGCTCTTAGTTCTAGAGTCAATGAGTGCACGAGTGAGTGAGTGAGTTAGCGAGTGAGTCTGTGTGAGAAAGAATAAGTGAAGCAATTTTGGTTAGTTTGAGTGTTAGTGAGTGAGAGGGCAAGCTCACGAATTACTTCATAAGTGACTGGGTATATTTATATAAAATAGCATACCTATGCATTTCCACACTTTGCCAGCACCAGAGTGCAGTGAAAGCGTCCATCTGAAACAGCAGTAGATTTAAAAGCTTTTAAACTGGCCCTGAGTAAGGACGAAGTTTAACCAACTGCATTGCCACAAGGCCAGACATATGTACTGTTACCAGACTCGCAAGTGGTGGAAACAAGCAAGCAACGTCGAGCACTCGGGCTGCATCAAGGAGAATTGGCCGCCGTGGTGTATGATCACTTTTGGCTATTGATGTCAAGAGAAAACCAGTACCATGAAACAACTCATTCACATTCAAAGAATTTAACATACATTATATAATATTTTATCTACAAAATGTATGTCACTGTACAGCGAGGAACATCGCTCATGTGCAGAGTTAATTACCTTATGTTAAAAATTGCAGAACCCGGAAACTTACTAAATACAAGGAAGAATATACGACTTTTATGCATGTAATTCACAGTTTTGGACAAAAAGTGCAAAATTTCAAAGTAGTAAAATTTGATGTTTTATGCACCATTTTTCATAATTTATGATATAATTTCTGTCAGTTTGTTTTCTGTCTGCTTATTTGCTAGTATGTCTCCCATTTCTAAAGTGTGTTTGATTTCTCAAAATGTAGCACACTATAAATTGTGTTGAAAGTCTATGCAGTATATGATGTTTTTAGCCAATAACCTCAATTACGAGATTTTCATAATTGCATCATTACCTATTCCATCTAATTAACAAAGAAACCCAGTGGTTTGTGATTTATCAGAGGCCTTACACCACAGCCTTTACAAGCTTTCTCTCAAAATGAGGCATGAAATACTGATTTTGTAACATTTTTCATCTGGTAAATTTTGACTTGTATGACCTTTTGAAATTTATTGGCTGAATGAGTGGACTCTATTTTTTCTGGCACACTCATAATTTGGAGACACGTTCATACTAGGTTTGCGCAGGTGTCTCATTGTCGAGGCTTTGGGGCCACATTTACTAAACGTTGATGCAATCCAATTCGGCAAGGGAAGTTGCTGTGCGGCATCGAGTCACAGGGAGAGAGCAGAAATGTACTCACCTTTTAGGATATTGCGCAGTTCTGCTCTCTCATAGCGCTGGCACACTTCTAGCCTTCTAACCCCAATGCAGGCACCCTTGCGCCATGACGCACTTCTGGCCTTCTAACCCCAATGCAGGCACCCTTGTGCCATGACGCACTTCTGGCCTTCTAACACCAATGCAGGCACCCTTGCGCCATGAGGCACTTCTGGCCTTCTAACCCCAATGCAGGCACCCTTGCGCCATGACGCACTTCTGGCCTTCTAACCCCAATGCAGGCACCCTTGTGCCATGACGCACTTCTGGCCTTCTAACACCAATGCAGGCACCCTTGCGCCATGAGGCACTTCTGGCCTTCTAACCCCAATGCAGGCACCCTTGTGCCATGACGCACTTCTGGCCTTCTAACCCCAATGCAGGCACCCTTGTGCCATGACGCACTTCTGGCCTTCTAACCCCAATGCAGGCACCCTTGCGCCACGACGCACTTCTGGCCTTCTAACCCCAATGCAGGCACCCTTGCGCCACGACGCACTTCTGGCCTTCTAACCCCAATGCAGGCACCCTTGCGCCTTGACGCACTTCTGGCCTTTTAACACCAATGCCGGCACCCTCGCGCCACGACGCACTTCTGGCCTTCTAACCCCAATGCAGGCACCCTTGCGCTATGACGCACTTCTGGCCTTCTAACCCCAATGCCGGCACCCTTGCGCCATGACGCAAGGGTGCCTGCATTGTGGTTAGAATGGCTTTTGTGCAGGAAGGTATACCGATCCTTAGAGGCATATTCCTCTTGGCATACTTTAATTTGTGGGGCATCTCTAAAGTATGCAACAGTATTAATCCTTCTGCCTTTATTTAAGGTGTTTAGCATTCTTTTAAGTTTGGGGTATTGTTTTAAGTATTTTGCATATTCTCAGGAATGTGCTGGGTTAGGAAAGTGTGTGGCGTTGTTTATGTCTTAAGGATGTATGTCATTTGTACGTGTGTGGCACACATCGAAGTAAGTACCTTCTTCAGATTGTGCAGCCACAACTGAACTGTGTCACTTTCTCACAACGGTGATCTTTCTCAAAGTATGTCCAAAGCATCCTCTTTTGGTGTGCATTTATTTACAGTGTAAACAGATGGCTGCCTAATGAAGGTAAATCCGAATGTATTGCTCGTCGATTCGTATTCCCAATTAGAATACAATTGCAGAAAGTCTCATATATGACATGTTAGATCTGGGGATCTCTAGTTGGCAGGGTAGGTACCACTGTCCAAGTAGGGACCCTTGCTTCTAGTCAGGGAAAGGGGGATACACTGTTAAGATAACCCCTGCTCACCCTCTAGGTAGCTTGGCCTGAGCAGTCTAGGCTATCGAAGGCAATGTGTAAAGTATTTGTACCAACACTCACAGTAACACAGTGAAAACACCACAGATTTACTCCACACCAGTTTTAGAAAAATAAGGTATCTTTACTAAAAACTTCACAAGACCAAATACTACAGACAAACCAACATGTAATTCAAAAAGGTTACTTTAAAGATAGTTCAAGAGATTGCAGAAAGTACTCCAGGATGTAAAAGTCAGTGTCTTGCACAATGCGACTCTCAATGCACAAAATGCGACACTTTCGTGCCCAACAGTACCTGTAGTTGCGATAAGGTTCCCAAAAGCTATAACAAGGAAGATGGCAAAGGCGATGCGATACTCCTGAGATCCTGGGGAGACTTTGCAGCAGCCCTGCTTCACGCAGCAGAGGTGGATGCGCCGGCTCCGATCTGTAGCGGGGAGGATGCGATGACTTTGGCTTTCGTTGCGTAGGTTTCTTAGGGGGAAGCTTCACGCACAGGTTCGATGCGACACTCTTCGATGTGGCACGATGCGCGGTACAGCGTTGACTTCCGGCGCCGCAACTCTCGATGATGCGCCACGGAACGGGACTCTGCGTCGACGCACACGATGACTGGAGACTTTCACGCACCGGCAGTGGTGCGGCTCGCAAACTGGTTCTGCGACGACCCTCACAATGGCAGGAATCTTCACGCTTCGGGATGATGTTCGACGCACTCGGCGATGCGGGGACCCTGCGTGTTGCGATGGTGCCGCGATGAAATTTTCCTCGCACTCTCGTTCTTGCGACACGCAATCGGATGATGCGTTGGGTACCAGTTACTCTTTTTCACACTTCTGCTTCCCAGCTCCCAAAATACAGCAAAACGACCTCCTGAGGCCCCAAGACTGGGCAAGCACTCCAAAGCAGGTCAGAACTCCTTCAGCAGAGTTCCAGGGGAGCTGGTGGTGAAGTCCTTTTGTTCCTGGGACTTCTTAACAGGGAGCCAGCTCTTCTCAGGCCCTTGGAGATCAGAATCAAAAGAAGGGGACACAGCAAAGTCCTTCCCCTCTCCTTGGCAGCAAAGCAAAACAGCAAGCAGGCAGTCTTCTCCTCTTCAGTTCATTTCAGCTTTCTCATTGGCAGAGGTTTCTTCTTAGTTCCACAGTGATCTAAAGTTTAGGTGTCTGGGGTCCTCTTCTTATACCCCTCCAAGTCTTTGTCTCTGTTTGTTTCAGTGGGGGGATTCCCCTGCTCAAACCGGTTCCTGGGTGTGCTCTGCTCTGGAGCACCTGGTTCCTTTCAGAGTGAGGGGCAGGGTCGTTAGACGCTCAGCAGGAGGTGGAGCCTTCTTTGTGCCAGCAGAGGCAGAGTCCTCAGCCTGGCCAGCAGGGGGTGGAGCCAGCTTTGTGCTGGCAGGGGCAGCCCTATTCAAACCCAGGGACTACTCCTCCCACCCATCTAAAGCAAATCTCCCTATTCACCCTGCTGCTGACTCATCCAGGCTCCTGGAGCCACCTGGCCCATCACATGACACCAGTCAGCCAACCAGCACACAGACACACAGGAAGGTTAAATAGGAGAATAGCTACTTTCTAAAAAGTGCCATTCTCACACAGTGAATTTAAAAACCATCTTGCTAAAAAGATGTATAATTAAATTCTGAACACAGTGATACCAAACTTGGATTTTCTATCTTGCCCTTATGGGAAGATAGGCATGTAAACAGCCTTCCCCATTCTATCCTATGGGCAAGATAGCCTCTCAGCAGTGAAAAACGAAAATGGCTGTAATTCACTGCCAGGGCATGTTACACACCTCAGTACATGCCCTACCTTTCAGATACACTGCACCCAGCCCAGGGGGTACCTAGGGCCACCATAGGGATGCCTGACATGTACAGAAAAGGAAGGATAAGGCCTGGTCAGTGGGTGCACTGGCCAGGTCGACATGGCAGTCCTGGACTGCACATAGGCACTGCAAGCAGGCCTAAGACATCATTTTTAGGGCTACTCCTGTGGGTGGCACAATCAGTGCTGCAGCCCACTAGTAGCATTTGAATCACCAGCCCTGGCACACGCAGTGCACTTTACTAGGGGCTAACAGGTGAAACAAATATACCAATCATGGATAACCAATCAATATGACAATTTATACAGAGAGCATATGCACTTTAGCACTGATCAGCAGTGGTAAAGTGCCCAGAGTCCTATGGCCAACAACCACGGGTCAGAAAAAAATAAAGGAGGAAGAAGCAAAAAGTTTGGGGATAACCCTGCAAAAAGGGCCGTTTCCAACACAACCCCCTTCCAGCCTAAAGCCAGGGTAGACCAAGCGATACCTCGATGGGATTCCCTGCTTAGGGCGATAGAACACGGAAACTGGCCCAAACAGCAGGGCACTATTCCTGTTCTACGCCTTCCTGAACCCGGTTGGATCTCTCCATCCATATTCTCAGGGTCCACCAAGCCAACCCATGTGGAACCCTTCTCCTCACCTGTGGACACCACCTGTGCAGCACCTAGCCTTAACTTGCTCACAGGTGTGTCCCAACAGACAGACAGCAAGCCGCAGTGACCAGTGACAGTGGTAAGGGATGAGACCCAGGCCTTATGCCTCTCAGGGCTCTCAAACCCCTGTGGCGTCAGAAGGTGGGGGGCAGTAGCCCCAGGTGCTTGGCACCCTTTGTCCACTTCTTTTCCTGTCAGGTCGGGTCTGACAACCTGGCACTGACCCACCAGCCCTGGGCCTGTATCCGGTGGCTGGACAGGAGGCTGGGGTAGGCTTTTCCATACCCAGTCCTCCCCTTCCTTGGGGCTCTGTACCCTCCCACCTGGAGCGGTACCCCCTTCTAGAATAGTCAGGGCACCTGTGGCAGGTGTCCTGCACCATTGGCCCACCAGTTCAGGGTTTCTATCCTGCAACTGGGACTCCAGGTCAGGGGGGACACCCCGGACCTGGCCCTCCAACCCAGGGTCTAAACCCTCCAGGTGAACCGGGGTCAGAGGCGAGGACTCCCTCCCTCTGCACCCCCTTCCAGAGTGCTGCACCCTCCCCACTGGAGTGGTACCCCTGGAAGCCAAACTGGTCAGGACACAGTTTACAGATGTCCTTCCCCCCAGGTCAGGCAGATCCTGAACCTGGCCTCCCAACCCAGGGTCTAAACCCTGCGGTTGCACACCTGCCTGGCATGCCAGGACTTCTGGGGACTCACACAGTATCTCCCCGAGGGTGACACATGACTCATGTGTCTCGTGACAGTCTGCCTGGCACAGATCTCCCGGCCCCTGTCCACCTGACAGTGCGCAAAGATCCCCCAGGACAGAAGTGGTGTCACCATGGTCACTCCTAGGGGACTCAGCCCTTCTGGCTGGTCCCTGACCCACTGGTTCTCCCACTGGGGAACACATCCCCCTCTCACCCCTCAGTCTGGACTTCTGCACCCTCCCAACTGGAGCGGTACCGCCAGACACCAGAACCACTGGAGCTCTGTTTACAGAGGCTCCAGGTTCTCCTGACACTAGGAGATCCTCCTCAAATGGCCTACTAGCACTGTCTAGGCCCCCAACCTGGTGTTCCCTTAAGGAACCCACCAGGCCCTGAGACTGGGTTTCTGGCACCTTGGGACCCACAGTCCCACACTCACCCCATCTCCACTGAGACAGGACGTGAGCCCCTACACCCCTCCCACTATACTGGGACCTAACTGGGCTACACTGAACCTCTTCCACCTCACAGGTCTGGAAGATATCCGGGCCACTCCTTTTGGGATCACTCCCCAATGCCTCTCCAGACCTTTTGACATCCAACCAAAGGTCTGCCTCCAATGCAAGCTCTCTGGAACCAGAGAACTCACACTCCACCGGGTGTTGGCATAGCTCTGGAAAACAGGGACTTAAAATATGCTCTCCAACAAATGAATCACACAGCCCCCCACAGTTGTTAACCAAGCTACCGTTTGCCTCACCCTTCAGTGCCTCACACAAGTACCCCACACCACTCTCCTGAGATTGGCAAGACAGTGTCTGACTGTCCCTGTCATACAACTCACACTCTTCTGGGCGGTCTTCACACTCACACACCAAGGTTTCTACCATGGGGAAACCCCTCTCCCTGTACCTCTCATCTAGGGTCAGTAGAGTGTCCCTCCCACCACTAGGAATATGGTCCCCTGTGCCAGTTCCCCAATCCACTTCAGGGACACTGCACTCCACTGGAACTACATCATAAACCTGAACCCCCTGGTGTATGTCAACCCCCTCCCTCAAGTTAGGCGCCACATCTCTGGGTGTTTGTACCTCTCCCTCAGCACTGGATATTACAATCTTGCTGCCACCATCTGAACTGGACTCCACCTCCAACTCAGCAAAGCTCACTTCTTGAGCTAACCATTCTTCTTCAGCTGAGACACTCATGGCCTCAAGCCTCTCGAGCTCCAAATCAAGCTCCCTCATTCTTAATTCATGTGCCAAGGTCAATTTCAATTCTTCCAAGACATACATCTTCTTGCTCTCCTCCGCCGCCTTTTCTACTTCCAATTGCTTCATTTTCATTATTTCCAATTCATGGTTTCTCACCCTTTGATTCTCCTCCAACTCCTCTGGAGTGAGCCCCCTACTGGAATGGGAGCTGCCAGCCCTTGAGACTGGTCTGCCCACGGGCAGATCTTGGTGAACAAAACCATTCTCTTCATTTGCATCATCTTCCTCTTGGGCCTCCCAACAGGCCTTCAAGAATCTTTGTAGCACATCCTTTCTAGATCCGCTTTTCACAGGGCAACCAAGGTCTTTGCAGAATTGCTTGAGCTCCTCAACTTCGTACCAATACAGATCCTCAATGGAAAACTCCAATTCTGCCCTCTCACTTGTTGTCACCTGAGACATGATGCTCTTGAAGAGTTACTCAAAAATAGAAAAATAGTATGTGGTTGTCTATTGGTCTGCACTTAAACTAGTGATGTACACCAATTACTGTGGGTCAAGTACAAATACAAGTTCAATCCTCACCGCTGACCACCAATGTTAGATCCGGGGTTCTCTAGTTGGCAGGGTAGGTACCACTGTCCAAGTAGGGACCCTTGCTTCTAGTCAGGGAAAGGGGGATACACTGTTAAGATAACCCCTGCTCACCCTCTAGGTAGCTTGGCCTGAGCAGTCTAGGCTATCAAAGGCAATGTGTAAAGTATTTGTACCAACACTCACAGTAACACAGTGAAAACACCACAGATTTACTCCACACCAGTTTTAGAAAAATAAGGTATCTTTACTAAAAACTTCACAAGACCAAATACTACAGACAAACCAACATGTAATTCAAAAAGGTTACTTTAAAGATAGTTCAAGAGATTGCAGAAAGTACTCCAGGATGTAAAAGTCAGTGTCTTGCACAATGCGACTCTCAATGCACAAAATGCGACACTTTCGTGCCCAACAGTACCTGTAGTTGCGATAAGGTTCCCAAAAGCTATAACAAGGAAGATGGCAAAGGCGATGCAATACTCCTGAGATCCTGGGGAGGCTTTGCAGCAGCCCTGCTTCACGCAGCAGAGGTGGATGCGCCGGCTCCGATCTGTAGGGGGAGGATGCGATGACTTTGGCTTTCGTTGCGTAGGTTTCTTACGGGGAAGCTTCACGCACAGGTTCGATGCGACACTCTTCGATGTGGCACGATGCGCGGCGCAGCGTTGACTTCCGGTGCCGCAACTCTCGATGCGCCACGGAACGGGACTCTGCGTCGACGCACACGATGACTGGAGACTTTCACGCACCGGCAGTGGTGCGGCTCGCAAACTGGTTCTGCGACAACCCTCGCAATGGCAGGAATCTTCACGCTTCGGGACGATGCTCGACGCACTCGGCGATGCGGGGACCCTGCGTGCTGCGATAGTGCCGCGATGAAATTTTCCTCACACTCTCGTTCTTGCGACACGCAATCGGATGATGCGTTGGGTACCAGTTACTCTTTTTCACGCTTCTGCTTCCCAGCTCCCAAAATACAGCAAAACGACCTCCTGAGGCCCCAAGACTGGGCAAGCACCCCAAGGCAGGTCAGAACTCCTTCAGCAGAGTTCCAGGGGAGCTGGTGGTGAAGTCCTTTTGTTCCTGGGACTTCTTAACAGGGAGCCAGCTCTTCTCAGGCCCTTGGAGATCAGAATCAAAAGAAGGGGACACAGCAAAGTCCTTCCCCTCTCCTTGGCAGCAAAGCAAAACAGCAAGCAGGCAGTCTTCTCCTCTTCAGTTCTTTTCAGCTTTCTCCTTGGCAGAGGTTTCTTCTTAGTTCCACAGTGATCTAAAGTTTAGGTGTCTGGGGTCCTCTTCTTATACCCCTCCAAGTCTTTGTCTCTCTTTGTTTCAGTGGGGGGATTCCCCTGCTCAAACCGGTTCCTGGGTGTGCTCTGCTCTGGAGCACCTGGTTCCTTTCAGAGTGAGGGGCAGGGTCATTATACACTCAGCAGGAGGTGGAGCCTTCTTTGTGCCAGCAGAGGCAGAGTCCTCAGCCTGGCCAGCAGGGGGTGGAGCCAGATTTGTGCTGGCAGGGGCAGCCCTATTCAAACCCAGGGACTACTCCTCCCACCCATCTAAAGCAAATCTCCCTATTCACCCTGCTGCTGACTCATCCAGGCTCCTGGAGCCACCTGGCCCATCACATGACACCAGTCAGCCAACCAGCACACAGGCACACAGGAAGGTTAAACAGGAGAATAGCTACTTTCTAAAAAGTGCCATTCTCACACAGTGAATTTAAAAACCATCTTGCTAAAAAGATGTATAATTAAATTCTGTACACAGAGATACCAAACTTGGATTTTCTATCTTGCCCTTATGGGAAGATAGGCATGTAAACAGCCTTCCCTATTCTATCCTATGGGCAAGATAGCCTCTCAGCAGTGAAAAACGAAAATGGCTGTAATTCACTGCCAGGGCATGTTACACACCTCAGTACATGCCCTACCTTTCAGATACACTGCACCCAGCCCAGGGGGGTACCTAGGGCCACCATAGGGATGCCTGACATGTACAGAAAAGGAAGGATAAGGCCTGGTCAGTGGGTGCACTGGCCAGGTCGACATGGCAGTCCTGGACTGCACATAGGCACTGCAAGCAGGCCTAAGACATCATTTTTAGGGCTACTCCTGTGGGTGGCACAATCAGTGCTGCAGCCCACTAGTAGCATTTGAATCACCAGCCCTGGCACACGCAGTGCACTTTACTAGGGGCTAACAGGTGAAACAAATATACCAATCATGGATAACCAATCAATATGACAATTTATACAGAGAGCATATGCACTTTAGCACTGATCAGCAGTGGTAAAGTGCCCAGAGTCCTATGGCCAACAACCACGGGTCAGAAAAAATAAAGGAGGAAGAAGCAAAAAGTTTGGCGATAACCCTGCAAAAAGGGCCGTTTCCAACATGACACAAAATTGGAAAGACCATTTATTGTTGAAAATTGAATTTTTCAAACTACAATTGCCCATGTGTGAAATATGGAAGTGCATGATGGTGGCCACTAAGGTGCCAACTTTTCTCCCATCTCTGCTGTTTTCTCAAGGTCATAACCCACAAACATTGGCTCATTTATAGCCAATATAGCCTAAATTACAACAGATGACATCAAATTAAATGCAAGCGATAGAGTGTAAATGCATGTATGCATAGTAATGCATTCTAGGAAATAGAATGCTTTGATGCAGATATTCATAATTCTTTCACAGTATATACATTGGTTTGTGACTGGCTGAATCAAAGCGTATATTTGATCCATAAGGCATATACCATATTATGTGACTATAATTATATAGTCAACCTGTTACCTTAGTTTAAGTTTTTTACCCAATCAATTTTACAAAGTGTGTGGCAACATTTATAGTGTGAGGCATTCATTGTAGTGTGAAAAGTCCTGTGAATTTTTCTGCGAGTAATATTTTAAAGTATGTGGATCTCTTTAAATCATTTAAAATATTTTAAAATATGTGTCGTTCTTTAAAACTTTTATATTATTTAAAGGGTCAACGGCGCTGAGCAATTTGGTATGCTTTGATACATGTGAGATGTTTAAAATGTGAAATATTCTATTGAGATTTACGTTTATTTGAAATGTATGTCATCCTTGAAACTGGTATTCATTCTTAAGTGTTAAATTCTCTCTTTCAATAATTTCTAAAGGGTTCCTTCTTTAAAATGGGCGTTTAAAAAAAAAAAGTGCATTACATTATTTGAGGTGTTAGTATATAAAGTAAAGGACTTTTCCAGTGAGTGAAATTGTTTGAAGTTCTTGCTATTTTTTATGGGTTGTTTAGTGTTTGATAGCCGTTAAAATGCTTGGCAGTCTTTATAGGCGTCTGTGAAATCAAGGGACAATAAAAGGAGGAGGGCTGTAACGAATAAAGTAGTCAGGTACAAGCAGAGATTTCAACTTGTTGAGATGCAGGGAAAGAGAGACTGACGGGTCTTAATTTCTAGATTGATGCAGTTACTTGCCTTCAGAAGGGACGTGGCCTAGTAGTTCGGGTTGGATATTTTCGTTTCGTGCACTGCTGAGACAGAGTCTCCAGAGTAGTTAACCGGAGTTCAGAAGGGCCAAACGTTTCCAGCCAACAAGTATTTTGCTAAATTGGTTCTTATATTTCCATCAGGAAGTGGTAATTTCTGATACACACTAGCTGTAATCTAGGGATGGTATAGTGTCAGTAAATACACAACTGTTAGTATGGGGATGGCATAGTATCAGCGAATACACAACTGTTAGTATGGGAATGGCATAATGTCGGTGAATACACAACTGTTAGTATGGGGATGGCATAGTGTTGGTGAATACACAACTGTTAGTATTGGGATGGTATAGTGTCAGTGAATACACAACTGTTATTATTGGGATGGTATAGTGTTGGTGAATACACAACTGTTAGTATGGGAATGGCATAGTGTCGGTGAATTCACAACTGTTAGTATGGGGATGGCATAGTGTCAGTGAATACACAACTGTTAGTATGGAGATGGCATAGTGTCGGTGAATACACAACTGTTAGTATGGGGATGGTATAGTGTCGGTGAATACACAACTGTTAGTATGGGGATGGTATAGTGTCGGTGAATACACAACTGTTAGTATGGGAATGGCATAGTGTCAGTGAATACACAACTGTTAGTTTGGGGATGGCATAGTGTCAGTGAATACACAACTGTTAGTATGGGAATGGCATGGTGTTGGTGAATACACAACTGTTAGTATGGGAATGGTAGAGGGTCAGTGAATACACAACTGTTAGTCTGGGAATGGCATAGTGTCAGTGAATACACAACTGTTAGTATGGGAATGGTATAGTGTCAGTGAATACACAACTGTTAGTATAGGGATGGTATAGTGTCGGTGAATACACAACTGTTAGTATGGTGATGGCATAGTGTCAGTGAATACATAACTGTTAGTATGGGGATGGCATAGTGCCAGTGAATTCACAACTGTTAGTATGGGGATGGCATAGTGTCAGTGAATACACAACTGTTATTATTGGGATGGTATAGTGTCGGTGAATACACAACTGTTAGTATGGGGATGGCACAGTGTCAGTGAATACACAACTGTTAGTATGGGGATGGCATAGTGTCAGTGAATGCACAACTGTTAGTATGGGAATGGCATAGTGTCAGTGAATACACAACTGTTAGTATGGGGATGGCATAGTGTCAGTGAATTCACAACTTTTAGTATTGGGATGGCATAGTGTCAGTGAATACACAACTGTTAGTATGGGAATGGCATAGTGTCAGTGAATACACAACTGTTAGTATGGGGATGGCATAGTGTCGGTGAATACACAACTGTAAGTATGGGGATGGTATAGTGTCGGTGAATACACAACTGTTAGTATGGGAATGGCATAGTGTCGGTGAATAGACAACTGTTAGTATGGGGATGGCATAGTGTCAGTGAATTCACCACTGTTAGTATGGGGATGGTATAGTGTCAGTGAATACACAACTTTTATTATTGGGATGGTATAGTGTCGGTGAATACACAACTATTAGTATGGGAATGGCATAGTGTCAGTGAATACACAACTGTTAGTATGTGGATGGCCTAGTGTCAGTGAATTCACAACTGTTAGTATGGGGATTGTTAGACTTGGGGGTCTCTAGTTGGCACAGGTATGCACTTGTGACAAATAGGGACCTCCTCCTCTAGTCAGGGTAGGGGGGTACACTCCTAAAATAACCCCTGCTCACCCCCTTGGTAGCTTGGCACGAGCAGACAGGCTTATCTCAGAGGCAGTGTGTAAAGCATTTGTGAACACATACAGTAATCAAGTGACAACACTACAGATGGACACCACACAGGTTTTATATTAAAAATAAGTATTCTTTATATAGATTTACCACAAGACCATTAAACGACAAAAACACACAATACTGTTACTTTAGATGTTAGAAGTTTGCTTAGTTCTCTTTAGTTCTTAAATGCGACACTTTAAGTCAATGTACCTTTTAGATGCGACACGCAAGGCAATGAAGTTTTTGGTGCAAAGAAATAAAGACGTGAAGATCTTCCAGATGCGGCATGCTTCTGCGATGTTGCGAGAAGTCTCGACTTGATGCTTCAGCTGCAGCGGCGACACCCTTTACGCGATGCGACGACAGCAGCCTTGGCAGCGACACTTTTCTCCGACGTTTGCAAGACGATTCCGCTCGATGCGATGTTGCAGCGGCGACACCCCTTTACGCGATGCGACAACAGCAGCTCCGACGGCGGCACACTTCTCCGTGGATGCGAGGCGCTTTTCTTGATGCCGTGCAATGCTACAACTACGATGGCTGCGATGGCGACACGCTTCTTCGGCGTTGCGAGACACTTCCTGGATGATGCAAGACGCTTCCGCTCGATGCGAGGCTGCAGCGGCGACACACTTTAAGAGATGCGACGACAACAGCTCCAGCGGCGGCACGCTTCTCCTTCTTGAGTCGCGCTTCCAGCTCCTTGCGACACGCAGTCCCTCAGAAGGCCCAACAACAGCAGCAGGCACTTCCAAAGAACTCTGGGGAGATGGGGGGTGAAGTCTGTTGTTCCTGAGACTTCAGCAGGAGGCAAGCTCTATTCCAAGCCCTTGGAGATCCTTCACAAGTTGAGCAAAAGTACACACAAAGTTCCTTTCGCCTCTCTTTGGCAGTAAGGCAACCACTGCAGGCCAATCTCCCAGGTTCAGGGATAGTTTCCTCCTCAGCTTCTTCTGGTTCCTCCCTCAGCAGAGGTTCTTCTTGTTTTCCCAAAATGATCTAAGTTCTTGGGATCAGGGTCCCAATATTTATACCCAGAAATCCTTTGTCCTCTGAAGGCAGAGGGGCCTTTGCCCAGTCCAAACTAGTTCCTGAGCACTCTGTTTACCAGTCTTCTCCTTTCCTTTCACAGTGCAGGGCAAAAACATTAGACGCCCCACAGGAGGTGGAGCCAGCATTGTGGAAGGCAAGTACAGCACTGGAGCACTTTGTTGACAGGATTCCTTCTCTTCATTCACTGTGCAGGTCACAGACATCAGCCGCTCCCCAGGAGGTGGAGCCAGCAGTGTGGATGGCAGGCACAGCCCTATTCAGGTCCCAGGTGCAACTCCCCCACCCACCTGGATGCAGATCTCTCTATTCACCACCTCACCCTGTCTCCTGGAATTCCCCAGCCCTGTCACTCAAACTCCAGACAAAGGAATACACACAGCCTAGCAGAGGCAGGTTTGAATGGTTAGACAAGAAAATGCCTACTTTCTAAAAGTGGTATTTTCAAACACAGAATGTTAAAAACAACTTTACTAAAAGATGTATTTTAACATCCTGAGTTCAGGCATGTTAAATTCGAATTTCTACCACGTTCCCTGAGTCAGTTAGGATTATAAGATGTAATAACCAAACTGCCCATTCTGGCCTATGGAGAACAGGTAGCCTTGCAATAGTGAAAAACGAAAATGGCTGTAATTCACTATTAGAACATGCCACACACACCAGGCCATGTCCTACCTTAATCAACACAACAAATAAAGTCCGCAGGTCTAAGCCAAACACTCATAAGAAAAGAAGCGACAAGTCAGCACATTCAAAAATGAAAGAAGTCCTCATGAAGAGGGCCAAGTCCCATCACCCACCGAAGTGGCATGCTTCATCATCTGGGACCTCCCATAACTACACCTGGTGTAGTTATAGAGCTACTACTCCTTCGATTACTGTAACAAGGAGGAGCTCAGGGATGTTTTGATTCCTGTAGTTGGGAGGGTAGATTATCTCAGACTGAGAAAGCTGTCATAAGTGTGGTGAATCTAGATGCAGTGTGTAGAAAAAAGTGGTTTAAAATTGATCATCATTGGAAAATAAATTTTATTCTGTATCCAATGACACCAAACTAAAAACAGCAGAAATTGTAAGGGGAGCGCGTCCACAAACGTTATAGGGCCGCGCCCTCGTGGGTCAACATGTTTCAGCCAACCTGTGTCTACCCAATGACTGTGGCTTTCGTCAGGACCAAAAAGGTAACACTACTGCAAAATTGTGAGTGAGTGAAGAGTGAGATAAAAGGAACAATACAACCTACCAAAGTACCTACTTATCTGTGGATATGTGGCACCGTAGTGATGTAACTTAATCACCTGGAGGCAAAACAAAATAATAATACATGAATGTGCTGAACAAATCTACTCTATTTCCTTTAACCTAATACAAATGTCTCATACATAAACATTTGTCAAGCGTACAGACTGCATGGTCTTCTTACCCGCAAAAAGTCGGGGATGCACCTACACTCCTGGTTACAACTCAGGGCGTGAGGCAACGCTCTAGAAGACAAAAAGAGGGGGAGAAAGAACTAGCTAATGCCATATACAACAGAAGACGGTATATTCAACTGTGTAAGCACCTAGCTGTATAACTCTAAAAACATAAAAACCTATATACAGACAAAGGTGTATTGACTGACTACAAAATAGAACAAACCATGCTACTACTGCAATGGAAAACAGATTGAACAAGATCTATTGGCAAGCATGTCCTACCTTATCCTTACAATGCACCCTGCCCTTGGGCCTACCAATAGGGGTGTCTGATATGAAGAAAAGGGAAGGTTTAGGGACTGGCATGTGGGTGCACTTGCCCAGTCAGCATGACGGTACCAGACTGCACGCAGGCTCTGCAATGGCAGACCTTAGACACATGTTTACAGGCTGCTTCTGTGGGTGGCACAACCAGTGCTGCAAGCCCACCAGCAGTATTTGGATTACAAGACCTGGGCACTCCATGTGCACTGTACTAGGGTCTGACAGGTAAACCAAAACAACCAATCATGGAATCACAAATTATACATTAATTTACAATAGGGAGCACTTGCACTATGGCACTGGACAGCAGTGGCACAGTGCCCTGAGCAACTAACACCAGCAAAAAAATACATGAGGCACAGCGAAAAATGGGAGACTCACGCCAATGTGCCTGGTCTAACAGGGATGGTATAGTGTCGGTGAATACACAACTGTTAGTATGGGGAGGGCATAGTGTCAGTGAATACACAACTGTTAGTATGGGAATGGCATAGTGTCGGTGAATACACAACTGTTCGTATGGGAATGGTATAGTGTCAGTGAATACACAACTGTTAGTATAGAGATAGTATAGTGTCGGTGAATACACAACTGTAAGTATGGGAATGGCATAGTGTCAGTGAATACACAACTGTTAGTATGGGGATGGCATAGTGTCAGTGAATTCACAACTGTTAGTATTGGGATGGCATAGTGTCGGTGAATACACAACTGTTAGTATGGGATGGTATAGTGTCGGTGAATACACAACTGTTAGTATGGGAGTGGCATAGTGTCTGTGAATACACAACTGTTAGTTTGGGGATGTCATAGTGTCGGTGAATACACAACTGTTAATATGGGGATGGCATAGTGTCGGTGAATACACAACTGTTAGTATGGGAATGGCATTGTGTCGGTGAATACACAACTGTTAGTATGGGGATGGTATAGTGTCGGTGAATACACAACTGTTAGTATGGGGTTAGCCTAGTGTCAGTGAATACACAACTGTTAGTATGGAAAGGGCCATCTTGGGTTTGGAAACCAATTGCCCTGGAAACTCACGTTTCTGTAATCAGAAGGCTCCCGAAGTAGTTGAGGAATCTTGACAGCAGAAATAATTGGACACAAGTCCAGCAGGAAACTGGCCTATACCATTGTATACATATCCACTCTAAAGCATCGAAGGTATACATTCCATTGAAGGACCACTGGTGTCTCCGAAGGCCAGGAGAAATGCCATACAGCACCCCAAAGACAAAGAATTCTAATGATGTACCTTGCAGGTTAAGGTTTTAGAAAGTCTGACTTCCCACCAAAAGGAATGGAAAAGCTTGCGAAAGCAGGTAAACAAGATAGAATCAAGTGCTGATGAAAACAGCAAAGAAAAGGCAAACAATTCATATCTGATTTGCACTAGCATTCAGAAAACACAGCACTTTTCCATTCAACCAAAAGCAAACAATATCTCTTACAAACCCAAGTACCACAGTTTCCACCCCTTATGTTTGCAGCAGTCACAAAAACACCTGGGACCTGGAAAGGGTGTGGGTGTGATATGCCTCATTCGTGATATAGAAAAACAGATGGAATCTGTCACGTTGAAGGAAGCAAAAGTAACACAGTATCCCAGTTTTCTATAAGAGCGATCTGAAATGGTTTGAAAAACGAAAACTCAGGTTTGTCAGAAGCGATAAAAAATGCAAACACTGACTATATTATTAGACGTAGAGAGGGAGAATTTGAGGTTTTTCCGCAACAACTTCACACAGACGTTTTTAAAACTTTGCAATGTTTGCAAATATCATAAACTTTGCATCATTTTAAAAATAAGCAGAGTCGAAAAACCTTCTCTTAAATATACGTAAATAGAAGAAAAGACCTACACGCACTCACTGGTATTTGATCTTGTTATTTTATTTAATTTATTCTATTGATTTTTTGCTTATTTTTTCTATTCTGCTCTGCAAAGCCCGCTTTTAAATTTGTTTCTATTTTATTGCATTTATTGTGTTTCTTTTATGTTTCTTTTAGTCTAGTTTGTAAAAGTTCTCATGCAAATGTCTTTTCTTATGTTGTAACATTCTCCCACAAGCAGAATTGGGCGACAGTGGTAACATAAACAAGCTTCATAAACTGGAAGAATGGTGAAATTCACTAGCTTTGAGGGTAACGTTTCAAACGGGTCATTCTTTATCCTGGGGGTGTCAAAATGATCTGAAATAGTCTGTTTTGGTAAAAAGGAACTAGCGGCTGTTACCGATACGTCATTGAACAATTCAATGTGACAACACATTTAAATAAGTGACATACTAGTATTATTATGCTCAAAATAAAACCCGTCAATTTGATTAATTAGTGTCTGAAAAACAATGCATTTACTGCTCTAATTTGTGCATTTACTCGAGCTCTCGGTTTGTTTGTGAGAAACACCCAGACACAGAGGCGTCTGTTGATCTTTGAAAGTGGTGTGCCATAATGCTTGACCCGAACTCCAGTGAGCAAGCATGCCCAAATTCTTCTTAGCAGGAAGCGAGGATAGAGTTCTTCCTGATAAAACAAAAAAAGTGGCTCAAATAGTATATAGTCACATAAGGATGCATAAAATCTCTGAAAGGACCCCCCCTTGTCAATACTTATCTCTATTGCGCTAGGTCCAGGATTTTGTCATCTTCGCCTCCCATAAGTCCTGCCCCTCCCCCCCCCCCTTATGCCAATAATTGCATACTATATGTCAGTGTCAGAACTTTACCATTGATGCCTTCCACGTAGCATGGGTGACCACTAAGTCAATAATGATCTCTAGTTTGGTAGGGCCAGGATTTTGTCCTGGCAGCCTGTACCCCTGCCACTCCATATGATATGGGTGTCCTAATGATTTGCAACAGTTACCTCCAGTATGCCAGCTTTTGTTATGCCAAGAATTACCTCCAATGTGCAAGCAGTGACATTTTGCCATAGATGGCCTATATTTCAGGAATGACCTCCATTTTCCAGGGCCTGCATTTTTCTAAAGGTGTCCTATTTGCCATGAATAACTTCTCATGTGTCAGTGTCAGCATTTTGCCACAGGTGCCCCTGCTGCCAAATTAATGTAAAACACATGCAAAATGGGTCAACTATGTGACTAGAAAATTGTGTTACTGTAGGTTAACTACACCCCTTGCCACCCACAGACTTTAAACACTATCATGATGGGTAATGATTCCAATGGCATCTGCAAAATGTCCCAACTTCCAATTGGGCCATGCCTATCCCCTTCAAATGGATACTCCATTGAAGCCTATCAAGGAGTCCCTTTTGATGCTATTCATCAGTTTTTGAAATAGGAAGTTTACTTCAGGCCGTCAATCACCTTCAAAATGTTCCACTCAGTGTGATTAACAATGCCATAAAGATCAGGGCCCAACTAGCGACCGAAGCTGCCTAAATATCACCTCTTAGATTCTGTACGACAATCCAATATCCCGTTAAAGACATGATGTTGTCCTAAGGCTACCTGCATTCCTGCCTGATCATGTCTCGCTGGATCCCTCAGAAACTCAATGAAATGGTAGGACCCGTAAAGTTTTCATATTCATTAGCACACCAACTTCTTATACTTGCTCTTGCAGATGATTGTTACCCTCAGACACTCTTGCGCTCCCCTCTTGCCCTACACACAGTCTGTAATGTAAGTAGTGCAATATCCCATGCAATCTTGTTTCCATCTCTTATCAGCATTCCAAGGAATAACATTGCTAAAACACTGTACAAAAACTGTACTCATCTCCCATCGTAACGTGCAGACGGTTGTAACTGTTTGCCTGAAATGGCAGCAACCTAAAACTGAACATTATGTCTGCCTTTGCCATAGTATACCCTTACGTCTGACTCCCACCATCTTCACTGCTTCCTCAAAATGGTGTGCAAGCAACTGTGCACTCCTCCCTACTCACAAGATGGTATCTTGAGCCACCTTCTGGAAACAACAATCAGTCTGTCATCCTATGCTTTCTTCTTGGTTACTAACACTAATGGAGACACCTTAAACTTCTTGAATAGTATTACCTCAAGGTTATCGAAACCCCCCCAAAGCTCAGTCCCTTTTCCAATATTTTGAGTCAGCACCCCTAGTCGGTCCTAAAATATTTGAGGTTGTCTGCAATGATAGTTTGAGGTGATGCAATGAAGTGTTTCCTGAAAACTTCAATAAAACCTGTCACGAAAGTATCTGTCACTTCCTGTTCCTTTTAGTATTGTAAAGCCTTCTTTAGCTCATCACTGCACAATGAAGAGAGTAACAAACCCTCTCTGCCCCACGAGTCCTGCTGCTGGCTCACCTCATCTTGTCCCTCCTCCTCTCAGCCCATTCCTACCTTTTCCATCAATTCTTTCACCTTTTGTTTATTGGTGCTGAAGTGCTATCATCCAGCATCGAATTAAAGCATTGGAAGGATGAGCAACCCCCCCCCACTTTCCCCTACATACTTCAAGAGTGACAGGACCTGTACCTCTACTCAATGAATCAGGCGCTGTTAAAATGCCACCAAACCCCTTTATCTGGGTCAAATTCCTAATGTTGCCTCTGCTTCCCCTTCTCTCCCAAAAAAGGCCATAGGCAAATGAAATGTTCAGCTTGTTCCATGCAATCCTCTAGTAATGATTGTTCTTAAAAGGATTCTTCTCTTTCTGCCTTTTTAAATTACCTTCTGTGAATTCATCCCCGCCACTGGAGTTGTGGAGAACCAGGCTTTTAATTTCCTCACGAATACTTCTGCAAGTCTCCTTAAAAAATAGAAAATACATAATGTCTCAGCCTGTGCTCCAATTAAGAAAGATCTGTGCACCGTTTTTGAAGTGGTTTATTTTCATGATCAACCCAAATGTACTCAAACTCTAACATGCATGTTTCCTCTCCCTCTCCAGTCAACAAGGCAAGTGTATTGAAACACGGGAGGCTTTACACTGCATATATATCCCACTCTCTCCTTAGGACACAACAATGATGGGCTCCACGTCTACCCATGTGACATGTTCCGAATTCCAACATGCATCCTTCCTCATCTGCCCCTGCTCTAATGAGAACTTTCTCATGCCAGTCTTACCTCTGTTGGAATCCTTCCCTCCCTCTTTGTTTACATATTTGGAATGCCTCGCAATACCCTGCATTCCCCATGCACTCTCTGCCCCTCCTTCCTTCTTCACTTGTACTATAGTGTGTGCTGTGTCCCTCAAATCACTCCTTCCTTTATGTTCCCATCTTTATTTCCTTCTACGCTCATCTTGTTCTGACACCTTACCTTCTTATCTGAACCACAGTTTCGGACTTCTGTGCACCTGCTCCTTGGAGAAATCAATTCATTCACCAACCAGTCCCCTTCTTCTCTTTCTAATCTACATCCATCCCATATAACCTTACACCTTACAATCGTCCCCATCTTCAGACGTGGTACTCGGGATCCTCCTAAGTAGCTGGTCCTTTATAGACACTTTCTCCTCTTAGCTGACTAGTAATTCTGTATCTTGTTCTCTTTCCCTCACCCTCCCACCTCATAGTTCCACCACAAAGTTCCCACCAACATTTTTTCACTTTTAGACTTTAGGTCCCTTCCTGTGCCTATTTCCTCCCCTCCCTTGCCTATTTACTGACTTTGTCATCCCCTCCCCCTTTTTCCCCTTGCTCGCTGCTGCTGTTAATCGGCCCCTTCTTCCATAAAGACATCAACTAAGTCTCTGTCACCCCTTTAATCTCTTCATGCTCTACTCCCAACACACCAGGGTACTAAATAATATTCTCAATTACATATCATTTAATCTCACATTTGTTCTTCTATTCCCATCCTCTCACTGACTTATTTTGGAAGCCCATACTATGATCCCTGCCACCAGTGGTTTTCTAGCCATCCTTCAGCCCTTTCCTGTCTAATACTGCCACGTCTTATTTAGTACCAAATCACTCTGATGGAGCTGGATTTTGGCAAAATAAACCTGCTTCGATTAAACCGCCCTCTGTGTGTAAATTATTAATAAAAGTCGTGAAATTAACCGAGAAAAATATTAACGTGGGTATTTAGAAAGAGAATCATGAAAATGTGCAGGAGAAAATGACAAATGACTCCTGGAGGTCGCAAATGATTTCTGCACAGAAAGTAGCAGATAAAACTAATGTTAGAGATTTGAGTTTTCATGTTTTAATTATAAGGAGTTTGTTTCTCTTTATAATCATTAAAGCTGCAATAAAAACTTGAAGAGTGCAAAGGTATTAGAATGTGTTAATAAAAGAACAGTATGTGAGTGATACTAATTGCATAAAACATTTGAGAGAGAAGATTGGCGTTTATCTTAGAATAATGTAAAATTAAAAGGAATAATGTAATGGAGCTTTTTTATGTGAACAAGTAGCCTAAGATATGTTTATTTTTCCTAGAGAAAAGGCCTCAATCCACTGTTGGGGTTAATTATCTTTCCTTTTTTAACGCAGGATGCAAAAAGAAATGTATTTTTTGTTGTTTTATGATTCCTTGTCGACGCTAAATGGTAGAGATAACTACAGAACTTCCTTGCGGACTGGGGAGATGTTTAGTTTGTGGATAACTGTTCTAATCAAATGTTGCAGGGACTTACAAGATATTCAAGAGCTTCAGAATGAGGATATCGCAACTTCCTCTCTTGAAGGACAATGACAACAACATGTTTCTAACAAAGAACCTTTGAGAGTCAGGTGCAGTGGAAATGGTGTGACTGAGCACCCCACGTTTCTGGACCAATGAGAACTGTGAAATGCTTGGACTTTTGCTCAAAGTTAGGGATGGACTGTAAGAATTTAGGGTAGAAATACTAGTGTTAGAATCTATTTGTAGGAGGCGCGATTTATACTTTTTGGGCGAGATGATCGAGGAGAGAGACGTGTTGTTGTTTCCTTTCCTATTTGGCTGGCTGTAGCTGTCTGAATCCTGACTCTTTAAATCTGCTCCTCATTACTTTGTGAGGTTGCCCCAGCTTTCCCTTCTGGCCGGAGGGTTAGCTCTTCTGACTATTAGCACGCTATGCTAATGTTCCTCTAGGTTCGTATGATTTCTCTGAGATTTCATTGATCCTATTGCAATGCTCTTTTGTCTCTTCTCCTATCCACTCACTCATGGCATGTTAAATGAGATTTTATTGTGAATTACTTGTTCTCTCTCATGTGAAATCTGTCATTCAAAGCTGTATCGTTTGATTGATCATTCATATACTTAAATAGATAAAGCAAATTGATAAGTAATCAGAGTCTGTCATTTTTGATGAATGTGGTTATTGCGATTTATATTTTGTATTTTAGTTGTTTGTAGAATATTCCCTTTGTTACAGGTCCTCATAAGGGGGGTATTTTCTGTCTTAACAATAGTCAGTCCCTAACAACTCTCCAAAGGTTCATCAGTGGACCAAGCTGTTAGAGGTATGGACCAAATGTAATCTTAGCATGGAAGTCAGGTCAGGTGGGGTTTGAAATTAGTCATTGGTATAGAGAAAAGTTTGCCCCCGCTTCCGCTGCATAAAACTTTGGTAGCAGAAGTAGGATGGTTAGTTTAGATTGAATATACTGGCAATTGATTAAGAAGGAAATCATTTTTCTTGTTACTGGTTATTGTCTCTGTATCTTTTTGTTATATGTTGTGATCCGACCTTACTTAAGAAATTGAGTTAGCAGGTCCGAAGTAGGCCTAAGATCCGGGGATAAGCCTAAGGGCATGTCTTAGTGTGGCATACACTAAGTATTGAGTTGTCTGCTGTTGATGCGGTACTGAGCAATGGTCATATTGTTAGTATTGCACATGGAACTTTGAAGTTAGTATTGTGGAGATTTATTTGGGTACCTTCAGAAAGCGCAAATGGAGAAGTACCGAAAGTTTTCAGTTGATTGGGAGTAGAATCACGCTGGTCGAAGTTCTGCTGGTAGCGGAAGAATTCTTAGAATGAATTGCATTTATCTTTTTTTTAGTGGACCAGACAAGCTGGGTTATGTTCATGTGTTCTGTCTTAAAAGTTCTTTTAAAATTGCTGCCGATAATTTTTGTAAAGGGAGGGTCAGTCACAGAAGTTATACCGACGTCACAAAAAGCCACGCTGACATTGGTCAGTTAGTGTGAATTGTTACGAGAGTGTTGTGCTGCTATTGGTTGGTTGGTGAGAGACACGCTGGTATTGGTCAGTTTTAACAAATTAGATTACTAGAAGTACGGAAGAAGTTTTGTTCTTTAGTTTTGTTTGGGTTTAGTAACTGAGATAACATGAAGTTATTAAAATTGTTGAAAACTTTGTTTAGAAAGGATGAACCTATACCCATTAGAGAGGGAATCCCTTTAGCACCTGAGGGTATGCCTGCTTCCTATGTGTCATTAGAAAGGGGTTATCATACATGTATGTGGTTGGAGAATTGCCTGAAGTATACCAAAGGAGATGGTATTTTGGCATTTCTGGAGCATGGTACTTTGAACACAAGGATCTTAGAAAATCTAAGATACTAGATGAATAAGTTGAAACCAAGTCCTAGATAAGCCTGGGCGTAGTGGGCGTAGTGGGGCTACGTGGAGCAGCGCGTAGTGTGCCCAAATCTACGCACACTCGCACGCTCCGCGTAGTCCCACTACGCGCCGCCCGCCTCCCGCCCACCCTCCTTTTAAAATATTATCATGCATGATAAAATAATTAAATGTAAAGACTTACCTGCATCGCGGCGTCTCCAAGGCTCCCTCTTCCTCGTTTCCAACTTCTTGTGACAAATGCGCATGCGCGGACGCCCATGCGCCGGCGGAGGAAAGCAGGAGGAAGGAGGAAAGCATAAAGAGAAAAAGAAGAATATAGAACCAGAGCTGAAAAATGGTTTGGAAGCAGATCCGAATGAGGTAGATGATGAGTTGTTGGATGAGTTATGAATGAACCGACCAGCTCTGTATCAGGAAGAACATAAGAGTGCTCCATTGATTGAGTTAGAAGCTCCTCAGGAGACAAATACAAGTGTGGTGAGTCAGATGAAAAATGACTTAGCAAAAATAATTATTGCGTTAAACTTGAACTCAGAAGCTTTATCAGTTCCCATAACCATTGGTCCTATTGTTCCATTGTATAACAATGGACAGGGCAATACTCAAGTGTATGCTTTAACAGTGCCTGCAGCTCCTGTAGCAAATAATAGAATTAATGCGAGTGAAACAGAGTCATTGATTGATATTTCATAGAGGTCCATGGAGACTCCGAAGCACAGTGTGCAATTGGAACCAAGGGGAATGTTGCAGAATACAAAGGAAGTTACGCCAACATCAGGAGGGTCATCACCAGAGAAGTTAGATGAGTGGATTAGAGGAATGATGACTTAAAAAGCTGCCACGAGCATGGATGTGAGTAAATAAAAACATTAGGAATAACGGGGCGACCCTGTGTCCCTCAGAACCTGGGTATTGGTAATATAGTTGGTTCTGTTGGGTGATACAATTGCTGTGATTTCTGTATTTAATACAAGGGTAATGATGTATCTCAAATTCTTTTTTACAATACATGAAAAACAATTTCAGATAAGAACACACCAAGAAAAGGTAACTATTCCAAAACTGGAGTTGATTTAGTCATATATTTTTTAGAAAGGTATTGACTGTCACAAACACAAATAAATTGCGACAATACAAAGGTAACATGTGGTGATTAGTGAAGTAAAAGGTGCACTATATACATGACATACACAAGTGATATTAATAAAAATCAAGATTTATGTTCTGTCTACTGATTTATCACATGAAATACAAGACCCAATAATGATTTAAATTTAAGGTCATGAAAACTGTATAGATATGTGTGATAATAATGTTGACGTTTCAACCCTGGGTACAGCGCAGAGTGATATGTGTCAAAAACGGGTCTTCCTCAGGACTGTGGAAGGAGGGGTGGACAGCCACTAAAGACAAAACTTCAATCAATGAAATTCGATCAAGGGGTCAGGACGTGGTCAGGATCAAAAAATGGTATCCAGAGGTATAAGTGAAGTACACCATCCAATATGATTCTTCCTCTGCGGAAAACACTCAAAAACATGGAAGATCTCCAACAGCCAGTTGGAGTCTTATTCATAGGCAATGCCTCAAAGACACTTAACATCCACCAGCCGGTTGGAGTCTCGTGTTACAGCCTTTGCTTGTTAATTAAAGCCACCAAGTAAGGTTGAATACTTCATTGTGTGCGTATACGTCTGCATCAGTCCAGAGACTTTCTTGGTGTGTTCTTATCTTAAATTGTTTTTCATGTATTGTAAAAAGAATTGAGATACATTATTACCCTTCCATTGAATACTGAAATCACAGCAATTGTATCACCCAACAGAACCAACTGTTTTCCTTAGTAAATTAAAAGCAGATTTGAAGGAAATGATATTGGGTACGATTAGTCCTGAAAGATTGAATAAGTATCAGGAAGAGGAGTTGATATTCTTGTGTAAAAATGTTACAATGAGAGCGAGAAATCCTTATGAGAAGTTTCCTGAAGTTGCCCAGACGTATGGTGTTGATATAGAAAAGTCAAGGGCTTTGCAAAAGACATTTAGGTTAGATTTAGTGATAAAGACCTGGAGAGTTTGAATGCTTCTGGGAAACAATTGCAAATCAAGGAGTTGATTATTACATCAAGATGTTGGGGTGAATTGGATCGTTGGAAAGGTAGATGGGCTCAAAAGGAGGAAGAAACAGTTGTGAATACTTTTGTGAATACTGTTGTGAATACATGGACTTTACCAATGTATCCAGTAAGAGAAACAGGGGCAGAGGTGACTGAAATGTTTTACCCAATGAGAGAAGTACCAGGAGGTGGGTATGTTCATGTCCCTTGGTTGAGAGAGGATATATTATCATTTACAAATGAGTTTCACCGACTGAGAGATAATACAGTGGAATGATACAAACAGGTAGATAGGTTTGTAAAAGTTGCAAACGTTTTGTGGAATGATTTGAATGGCTTGTTTGATATTGTAGTTCCAGCTGATTTGTTGGTTGAGTGTAAAATTGCTGTAGATTGGCCAAAAGAAGACTATCCAAGAGAAGCAAAAACTGGAGCACCATCGGATGAGGTGATGAAAAAATATAATCAGGTCATTACTTATTTGAAGGGAAACATTTCACCAAAAGAAACAGATTGGGTCAAAATAGATAGGACTACTCAGGAACCGAAAGAAATAGTGCATGCTTGTTATGAAAGGCTTCACAGGTGTTTAAACAGTATAGTGGCATTGAGAATATTACTGACAAAGATATGGGTAATGTTGTATATCTGTTTGTGTTTGGTCTAAACCCAGAGAATAGTGGGATGATTCAGCAGCATTTGATTTGTTGACAAAGTAAAATAATCAACGAGATATTGCTTTATGCAAAGTATTGTAGTGGTGATATTGAGACGAAACATAAGAAGTTGAAAGAAAAATGAATGTGGGTTCAGAGGAAAGTGGCACAGAAAGGTGGTTATATGTATTTTTCTCAGACAGGAAAGGGTCAGGATGTTCAGGTTGGTGGTCAGACTAACACTGTTATGCGAGGTGTAGTAGTAAATGGTGGTGTTGTTGTACAAGGAAGAGGTAGGGGAAACAAAGAGGATATGAAAAAGAAATATCCTTGTCATGCATGTGGCAAGTTGGGACATTGGAGACGCGAGTGTAAGGCTTTGCTATGAAATAATGACATGAATCAGAATCAGCAAATGCAAGTTGAGGTGAACCAGAATCAACAACAGATACAGGTACCACAAGCTCCAATGCCAAATCAAAATGTGAATGGTCAAGTACAAGAATACAGTGTGAATATGGGGTTTCACACAGATGAGTCAGTTAATTAAAATGTACAGGTGGCTTCACAATATTGGTTGCAGAGCCAAGGGAGTGATTCAGTTATATTCCATGACGGTGCCTGAGTTGGGAGGAAGGGTGCGTGCTTTGCACATCTCTGGAGGTAGTTTAGTGTGGTTCTTTTGTGGATGGTGAAGTAGAAGGTCATGTAATGTAATACTGGTGCTACTCGTGCCACTTTCAGAACTGTGGAAGTTCCAAACCTACCCCTCTCGGGAGATAGTATCCAAGTTTTAGGTGTTTCAAATCAATTGATTAAAACACCAGTGACAAAACCAATGAAAGTGCACATTGAAGAATTTCAATATTTACATTATTTTGTGGTGTGTGATATGAGTCCTGTTAACCTATTGGGTAGGGACTTGTTGTGTAAGATGAACTGCACCATCTATTGTACACCAGATGGAATAGCATTTCATACGAAGGATAAAGACGTTGTGCTCAAGAGGGCAATGGCAAGGCAAGGGTCAAAAGTGAATGATTTGTATCCTTTATTTATAGGAAAGGATTTTCCTGTTGAATTGAGAGATAATGTGTTGGCTGATGTGTGCGACTTATCAGGGAAAGACATTAGATTAATGAAGGGAGTTGATCCTATTCAAATTTCAGTCAAACAAGGTGCAGAATTTCCAAAAATGCCACCTTACAAAATGAGTCCTGAGACGATTGCAGGAGTAACACCTGTGATTGAATTGATGATTGAACAAGGTATCTTAAAAGAAATATTAGGTAGTCCTTGTAATTCGCCTATAATGGGAATTAAAAAACAGAGCGAAAAATATAGAATTGTTCAAGATTTGAGGAAAATCAATAGTTGTCCAATAGTGCCAAATTCAGCAGTAATTCTTTATCAAGTTCCTTATGATGTGGAGTGGTTCAAAGTGATTTATTTGTGTCAAGCGTTTTTCTGGATACCTTTTGTTAGACCTCGCATTTCTTGGAGTGGTTAACCCAGACTTTTTGCCTCTACCTCCTCTATTTTTGATGCTGTGATGGATTTTGTTTTTGCTGGTTTAGATGCTTTGGGCACTTTGCCACTGCTGATCAGTGTCAAAGTGCAAGTGCTCCCTGTATAAAGTGGTATGATAATTGGTTGTCCATAATTGGCATGTTTGCCTTACTAGTAAAGTCCCTTGTAAAGTGCACTATGTGTGCCAGGGCTGGTAATGCAAATGCTACTAGTGGGAATGCGGCAATAATTGTGCCACCCACACAAGTAGCCCTAAAAAGAGATCTCAGGCCTGCCACTGCAGTGCCTGTGCGCAGTTTGTTTACTGCCTTGTAGTCCTGACAAGTGAGCCCACTTGCCAGGCCATACCCTTCCCATTTTATGCACATCAGACACCCCTATAGTAGGCCCAAGGTACCCCACTGGGCAGGGTGCAATGTATGAGAAAGGTAGGACATGTACTGAGGTGTGTACCATGTCCAGACAGTGAAATACTGCCAAATTTGTTTTTCACTGTTGCAAGACCATCTTGCTAATAGGACAGAATGGGAATGCTGTGTCACATGTTTTCAGCATATCTTCCCATAGGCGTAAGATGGAGAGATGAAGTTTAGTGTGCCTGAACTCAGAATTTAATAACACATCTTTTGTGAAGATGATTTTTTAATTGTGTGTTTAGAAACCACACTTTTAGAAGTAGCTGGTTTCTTGTCCTAACCATGCTGCATCCCTCTGCATGGTTGTGTGTTGACTGTCTGGGTTTGGATGTGACAGGGTCTGGGAAGTGTTCTGACACCAGGGAGGAGTAGGTGAGACAGCAACAGGCTGGCCTGCATTTGGTGTGGTGGGAGGAGTAGGTCCTTTGATGCAAAGAGGGCTGTGCTGCTGCCACAAAACAATGGCTCAACCTCCTGCGGAGTGCCTGAGGCCCAGACCTTGACTTTCAAAGAAAGAAGGTGTGCACTGGCAGGAAGACACCCAACTCTGGTTTGGACCGGGATCAGAGCTCACTGAACACAAAGACTTCAAAGGCATTTAGGGGTATAAATGTGAGAGCTGAAACTCCTGAACTCAAAACTGAACTCAAGCCTCGAAAAGGATTGAAACTACTTTGTGATCAAGAGGAACCTTTGCCCAGGAAGAACAGATGAAGGGACTGAAGAAAAGGACTGCCCTTAGCGTGTGTTCTGGGGCTGGCATGCAGTTTGCTGATTTGACTAAGGAGAGGACAAGGGACTTTGCTGTGTGCTGTGTTCCCCTGCTTGAAAGGACTTTGCTGTGTGCAATGTCCTGAAGTAACTTGTCTCCAAGAGCCCGAGAGGAGCTGGCTCCCTGTTGTGGAAACTCAGGAACATAAAAGTTTCCAAGTGTGTCTCAGCGACGCTGTGTGCATGTGCTTTTTCAGCCTGAGACCTTCGTGAGAATTGCCCGTGTGGCTTGGAGCAGTCTTGCACTCTGCTTCAATCAACAGCGTGACCAGAAGTGCTGTGATCGTTATCGCCATCGGCCCCGACTGTCATCCCAAGGGGGAGCCATGAGAAATCACCACCACCGGCCCGAGCCTGCCTTTGCCAAAGAAAGACCTGTGAACCTTCACCATCGTGGGTCAGAGGACCTCTGCCCCGGAGTCGCCAACCCGAAGCCGCACAGCGTGATGCCCAAGACGCGAGGAGAGGAGAGAGAGACTGCACCCCCCCAGGTAAGGCTCAGCGAGCGGGCATGTGTTGCTGTCTGGGACGGAGTGCATGCTACGAGAGACCGCTCTTGGCCTTTCCCATCTATGCAGAGCGAGCCTCTGCACAAGTCAGTATCGCGGCCCGTACTCGCTGAGGAGTGGCAGTACCGGGGTTGGATTGTGGAGCTGCACTTTATTTCCTTCGTAACAGTATTGGGGGCATATTTCGGCAGTCGCTGACCGCGAGTCAGCTAAGAGTGGCATAGAGATCTTCACTAGCACCGCGATCGGTGTGGAACTGCATTATTACTTGCTTTTATGATCTACATTAGTACTTGATTTACGAACTGCATTATTACTTGCTTTTACGATCTATGGTAGTACTTGCATTATGGACTGCATTATTACTTGTTTTACGATCCGCATTAGTACTTGCAGTAAGGACTGTCCTATTTCTACTGTACGAACTGCATTACAAACTGCATAGCATTGCATTAGGACTGCATTAGACCATCGTGAACTGCTCATTAATACCGCAAGAACCTACAAGTGATTGTTGGACTATTAACCGGCCCAGTGAAATATTACGAATACGCATATGCTGGATATTTTTATCATTTGGTCTCATCGTATACCGCTATTTTCCTAAATCAGTGTGGTGTCCATTTGTGGCGTTATCACTGTGTTATTGGGAGTGTGGTTGCAAATACTTTACACATTGCTTTGGAGATAAGCCTGGCTGCTCGTGCCAAGCTACCGAAGGGTGAGCAGGGGTTATCTAAGAGGGTGTCCCTCCTTTCCCTGACTAGAAGCAAGGATCCATATTTGGATTAAGGTACCTACCTCAGCCAACTAGAGACCCCCTGTTCTAACACCTTTACATCCGGATAGCCAATATTTATTTGCTTTCCGGATCGGAGACTGTGTTTTGGCATGGCAGCGAGTTCCTCAAGGCTATACAGAGAGTCCCTCAATCTTCAATCAAATACTGAAGAGGTGCTTAGAGTCACTAGTAATGCCTAAGGACTCAGTCTTGGTTCAGTACATAGATGATCTGCTGGTTGCATCAAAGACAAGAGAATCTTGTGTGACAGATATCATTGCTCTATGAAATCATTTGGCAGTAGGTGGGCATAAGGTGTCACCAGCGAAATTGCAATTTTGCCAGAAAGAAGTTTTATATTTGGATCACCAAATTGAAAAAGGAGTCAGGAAGGTATCACAAGATCGAATAAATGTGATCTTGCAAATGAGTCCATCCAAGACGCAGAAATAAATGTGGATATTTTTGGGGATGGTTGCATACTGTAGACAGTGGATTAATAGCTTTTCATTGTCAGCCAAGCCATTACAGAGATTGACTCACAAAGATGTGTCAGATCCAATTCAATTGAAGGAAGAATGCATGAAGGCATTTGTTGAGTTGCGAGACAGCCTTTGTTGAGCACCAGCACTGTGAATGCCAGATTTTAACAAGGACTTTGCATTGCTCTGTTGCGAAAGAGACGGTTGTGCATTTTTAGATCTAATGCAAATGCATGGAACAGCACATCGTCCAGTGGTATATTTCTCTGCCACTCTAGACCTAGTTGCTCGTGGCATTGCCAGGATGTTTAAAACCAGTTGCTGCTACTTGTGTGAGTTTGGAGCAGAGTTAAGCATTTGTAATGGGACATCCATTGAGGGTGTATGTGCCACGCTCTGTTGAGATTTTGTTGACATGTGGTCAAACACAGCACCTTACGAGTAGCTGATTGACAAAATATGCGAGAGTGATACTAGGAGCTGAAAGTGTGACTGTGACGAGATGTACAAACTTGATTCCAACTACATTGTTGCCTAATCCGAGTTGTGAAGTGGTTGTGGATGAAGCAGATCATGATTGTCTGGATGAGACTGAATTGTGTACGAAGCCAAGGTCTGAGATTGTGTAATGTTTGTGGAGGGATCTCGCCTGAGAGATGAAAAAGGTATCTTGCAAGCTTCTTATGCAATCTGTACAGTGGCTACGGTCATCAAAGCTTAATGCTTAAAGGGAGTAGTTTCTGCACAAATATCTGATTTGATAGCACTGACAAAGGCATGCTGCTTTGGAGAAAACATGAGAGTAACCATATTGACTGATAGTCAATATGGTTTTGGTGTCGTACACGATTTCGGGCGATTGTGGTCTCAACGTGCCTTTTTAACATCATCAAGCTCACAATACGAAATGGAGAATATGTAAAAGATTTATTGGTGGCACAACAATTGCCTAAAGAAATTGGGGTTGTGAAATGTTCAGCATAAAAATCTGGCAGTGATTATATCATGATCAGCAATAGATATGCAGACCAAGTTGCGCATTTTTGTGCACTAAATTCAGTTTCCATCAATAAAGAAACACAGAAATCTGATGAAAAATTGTGCAATCTGATGTTCTCATCTGTTGAAAATTGGGAGGAAATTAGGTGGATACAGGAAGAAGTAAATGCTAAAGAAAACGAAAATTGGATTAAGGCAGGTTGTTCACGTAGGGCAGAAGATGAAGTGTGGATTTACACTGATGGAAGACCAATAATGCCAGACTGTTTGTTGTCACAGATGGCCAGAGTCTATCATGAGCCTACACATATAGGTAGAGACGCAATGATTAGATTTTTCAGGCAAACATGGTATAATCCCAAATTTCGAATTATTGCAGAAAGTCTTTGCCAGAGGTGAGTGACTTGTCAATAGCAAAATGCAGGGAGAAAGAAAGTTGTTAGTTGGGATAGAATGTGGAAAACAGCAGGTCCATTTACACAATTTCAGGCTGATTTCATAGAACTACCACCATGTTATGGACTTAAATATGTCTTGGTGATTGTTTGTTTGTTTTCTCGTAGGGTGGAGGTTTACCCAACAAGGCGCAATGATAACCTAACTGTTGCTACACTACTACTTAGAGAGATCATCCCAAGATTCGGTTTTCCAGAAAATTTGGATGATTTGCGCAGCATTGCAATTCCAGAAAAACTTACATTGTGCCAATCGACCAGAAGCTTTAGGTGTGGTTGAGCAGGTCAATGGGACAATCAAGTCAAGACTTGCTAAAGTGTGTGCAACCACTACACTGAAATGGCCTGAATCTTTACCATTGGTCCTGATGAGTCTGAGAAGTTTTCCTGATAAAAGAACTGTACTGTTGCCGCATGAAATTGTCATGGGCAGAGCGATGAGACAGCCAATAGTTCCAGCAAATCAACTAATGAATATAATTGATGACTTAGGGTTTGATTATTGCAAAGGATTGGCTTCTGTGGTGCGTTCTCTGTCTCATCAGGTTGGAGAAGTTGCAACCACAGCACAGCAAGAACAAGGATACAACTTGACCCCGGGAGAGTGGGCTCTTGTCAAGAAGCACATGAGATAATTGTGTTTGGAACATCGATGGTATGGGTAATATCAAGTGACACTAGTGACAAAGACAGCAGGGAAGTGTGGAGGCTTGCAAAATTGGATACATGCTGAACATACACAAAGAGTCCTAAGTCCAGTTGAAAGTATAGAATCAAATACAAAAGATCAAGAAGAATGTGAACAGACAAAGGCAAGTAAAGTGACACAAGCCACTGGGTCTCATGAGACTGTCAATGTTGATGCAGTAAATACGTTGGTTCCAGAACAAAACAAAGAAGAAGAGAAAAATAAATCAGCTAAGAGAAGTCTTAAGTCAAGTTTTGAGCCAAGTGAAGGTGTTCAAGAGAAAAAAGAAAAGACCAAGAAAAGGAGATATATGCCCATTAAAAGACTGAGATACACTTTGAATAAAAAGTCTCCAAATACAATAATCGAAGTAGAGAGTCAATCTGAACAAAGTGATTCTGAAGAAGATACAGTTCGAAGAACAAAAAGAACAAGAGTTCTGAGCAGGAAGTACAAAGCACCTGAATGGACGTTCTTGGTTGCTAAAACAGTTGACAGTTGTGTAAAATAAACTATCAAATCAAGTCACAGAAATTGCTATGAGCCACCCTAAATGAACTGTGTTGAATATTGGGTTGCAGATGATTGAAAACCATTCTGAAAATGTGCAGAAAATCTGAAAAAGGGCAGAACATTGAGACCATAATCGCAAGTTAAAAGACTGAAAGAGGAAAACTTTTATTATTAATTTTTAAAAAAAAGAGAGGGGATTTGATTTGGATTCAAAGGTCCTGGAGATTCTGGAAAGTACTGAGAAGGCCTTAGGCTGCTTAAAAGTGCTTGGATACACATACTTTATCAAATTTTAGTTTACATATATATATTTTTTTTTTAGTAATGTTTGACTACAGAATGGCCAGGATTCAAGAGACTGGTAATCAGAATGAGGAATCAATTAGGCGTAAATGTATGAATGCTTGCTTTATATGTGTTTTACTAATAATGTTTGCTTGGTTAATATTAATTGTTGTTGTACCTTATTTTATGTTTCCTATTAAAATTAATACTACTAATGACCATGTGGATATAAAGGTAAATGTGGGAGAAGATCTTAAAGAAGACCCACAGACTAACATTAAGAAATTAACCGGGAATGACTTACACCAAGATAATTCTATTAATGGTTTTTCGTTGAATGTTTTTCTTAAGTTGTTGTATGAATATGTTAACACTATGGATGCGAGAGATTGTTATGTGAGTATGCAATTACCATCTTCTGTGTAAGAGGGGGTGACCTTCCATCACCTCTCCTTAACGTACAGAATTTTGTGTAGTATACTAACAAGTTTGTTCTATGAAAAATGTCAATTGCAATACTACTACTCAAATTTTGATTTAGAGTTTTCAGAACATGAAAATAGAATATGAATATGAAAATAGTGAGTAGTGCAAAGAATGCAGAAAATGTTGGAGAGTTCTTCCATACTACTAAACCAATAGATACTGTATAAGCTCATCGAAATAACTTAACATGTAGTTTGCAGAGTGAGGAAATTGAATTCATAAATGTTGTGGAGAAAAGAAGAGAAAGTTTTAAGAAAAAAGCTGCTGAGAAAAAGAGTCACATACCTCCTTGGACTCATAGGGAAGGGGATTACAAGAAAGGTGAGACATATGCTGCAATGACTCTGGATTGGTATCATTGAGGAAAGCTTTGCTTACTAAGACAAAAAACTGATAACAACAATATTTTCATTGATTCTAGTAAATGTGAACCTACCTTCCTAATTACTGGAGGTTTGGGACTAAAAGGTGGTAGGGATCCTGTTTTTCATGGAAATTATTATGTGTGTGGTAAAAATACCTACTATAGGTGACCATCACGTTGGTATTGGTGTTGTTACATGGGAATTGTCTTACCAAAGATGTACCATGTAGATAAGAATAATGGAACCAATGACAAGAGTACGAGTGGACTAATTAAGAGTAAAAGGGGAATTAGTGCTGCTGAAATTGTGGGTGATATTTTTGGAGCATTGATACCCTCAGTCGGGGTTATCCTAAATTTACACAAAATTAGACAATTATCTACAGTGGTTGATCGTTTATCAACATACACTGCTGGTGGGTTTTTAATGATTGATACTGAAATGGTGGCTATAAGGTAGGCCTGGGCGAAAATTTCGTTCCGTTCGCAGAAATTGCGATAATTTGACATTTTCGCATTCCGCGGAGAGCGCGAAAATGTCAAAAATTCCGGTTTCCGCAGCTTGGCGATAATTTGTTTCTTGCTCGCGCTGTAAAATAATACATTCGCGCGCGCGCGCGATCGCCTTACCTGAATCCCTGCGTTCGCCGACAAGTTTTCTTGATCCGGTCGCGTTCTCCATGAGATGTTGTATTGTTTTTAGCCATTTGCGCTGTCTCGCGACAGTTCGCGCCCGCAGTGACGTCATGCGTCGCGCGATCACGTCTTTCTTCTCACGATCATGCACCGCGAGACAACTCAAAACAAGATGGCCGTGCCCGCAAGCAACCACTTGTGTAAGTTGGCGACCCGCAACCATGAAGAAAATCTCGCGAACATGCCGGAAAAAAACTTCTGCATCTTCGCGATATTTCCGCTTGTTTGCGATAATTTTAAACTTTTTTGCGATAATTTGCGAAAGTTAATTTCGCAAATTCCGCCCACCCCTACTATAAGGTCTATGGTTTTGCAGAATAGATTTGCTCTTGATGTATTATTGGCAAAAGAGGGTGGAGTCTGTATCATGTTGAAAATTCAACAATGCTGTACATCTATCCCTGACAAAAGTAAGAATCTAGAGGGATATATTACTAATATTAAACATTTACGAGAAGATTTGACTGAACTGAAGGTTGATAGTGCTTGGGAGAAACTTGGTAAGGGTTTCTCTTCTCTGGGAAATTGTTTTTTAACTATTATAACAGCTTGTTAGGGAGAATACTAACACTTATTGGTACTGCTACAGGAATACTAATGCTGTTTCTAATATATAAATGCTGCAAGTGTAAGGGCAAGACACTAGAGACAAAACGAAGAGCTAAGAAAAGAAAGAGAGACGAAATAGAAATGGAAGATAGAAAAGGAAATTATTATGAAGTAATGAAAGACATAGAAGGGGTTAAGTTGAAACAAATGAGAACTACTATTTTCTAGGCAAATAAGATTATAATCAGATTTTTGGATTTATGATAGTTTAAGTCACCATTAAAGTGGGGATCGATGGGGCTGGATTTTCTCAAAATAAACCTGCTCGGAGTAAACCGCCCTCTGTGTGTAAATTATTAATAAAAGTTGTGAAATTAACCGAGAAAAATATTAACATAGGTATTTAGAAAGAGAATCAATGTGCAGGAGAAAATTACAAATGTCTCCTGTAGGCCACAAATTATTTCTGCACAGAAAGTAGCAGAGGAAACTAATGTTAGAGATTTGAGTTTTCATGTTCTAATTATAAGGGGTTTGTTTCTCTTTATATTCATTAAAGCAGCGCTAAAGACGTGAAGGGTGCAAAGTAATTAGAATGTGTTAATGATAAAAGAACCTTATGTGAGTGATACTAATTGTATAAAACATTTGAGAGAGAATATTTGAGTTTATATAGAATAATATGAAACTAAACGGAATAATTTAAGGAAGCTTTTTTTATGTGAACAAATAACCTCAGATATGTTTATTTTTACTAGAGAAAATGGCACACTTTGCAGAGAAGGCTTCAATCCATTGTTAGGGTTAATTTTCTTTCCTTTTTCAACATAGACTGCAAAAAGAAATGTATTTGTCCTTCGTAATGAAAGTAATGATTGTTGTTTTATGATTCCTTGTCAACGCTATGTGGTGGCGGAACTACGGAACCCTTGCGGACCGGAGTAATGTTTAGTTTGTGGATAACTAACTGTTCTAATAAAATGTTGGAAGGACTTACAAGATATTCAAGAGCTTCAGAAGGAGGATATCGTAACTTCCTCTGCTGAAGGACGATGACAACAACATGTTTCTAACAAAGAACCTTTGAGAGTCAGGTGCAGTGGAAATGGTGTGACTGAAGTGAACACCCTACGGTTCTGGACCAATGAGAACTGTGAAATGCTTGGGCTTTGCTACAAAGTTAGGAATTGACTTTAACAATTTAGAGTATAATTACTAGTGTCAGAATCTATTTGGGGCAGGTGCGATTGATAGATGATTTTCGGCGAGATGATTGAGGAGAGAGCAGTGTTGCTGTTTCCTTTCCTATTTGGCTGGCTGTTGCTGTCTGATTCCTGAATCTTTATTTTTGCTCCTCATTTCTTTGTCTGGTTGGCCCAGCTTTTCCTTACGGCCGTAGGGTTAGCTCTTCTGACTATTAGTACGCTGTGCTCATGCTCTTCTAGGTTTGTATGATTTCGCCGTACTTTCATTGATCCTATTGCAATGCTCTTTTGTCTCTTCTCCTATCCACTCACTCATGGCACGTTAAATGGGATGTTATTGTGAATTGCTTGTTCTCTCTCATGTGAAAATCTGGGATTCAAAGCTGTATCATTTGATTGATCATTCATATACTTAAGAAATAGTTCAAGCAAATTGATGAGTAATCAGAGTCTGTCATTTTTTATGAATATGTTTAATGCGATTTATATTTTGTATTTTAGTTGTTTGTAGAATATTCCCTTTGTTGTAGGTCCTCATAAGGAGGTATTATCCGTCTTAACAATAGTCAGTCCCTAACAACTCTCTAAAGCGGTGGTACTCATAGTACGGCCCGCGGGCCGCCAGCGGCCCGGCAGGCATTCATTGGAGGCCCGCAGACCTTGTCATGCCATTTTTACTTTGCCAGTGAGGCTGACAGTAAACACAGAAGATGACCGCAGCAGCATACCTAGTGAATACGTATTAAAAACGTATTCACTACGTATGCTCCTGCGGCCATCTTCTGTGTTTACTGCCGGCCTCTTTGACCTCACACATGGCACAGTCGGAAAGCTTCCTAAAAGGTCCTTTAAAAGTCAGCTGCAAGCGTTTTCACAGCTGACTTTTAAAGGGCATTTTAGGAAGCTTCATGTTTTGTGTTGCCAATGATGTCCTCTTCTATGTCCTCTTCTCCCGCAGCCTTTACTCCACCCACAGAGACAGACACAAAGACACACAGAGACACACACACACACACACAGACACAGAGACATACACACAGACAAAGAGACATAAACACACAGAGGCACACAGAGACAGACACACACACAGAGACACACACACAGACAGAGAGAGACACGCACAGACAGACACACACACAAAGACAGAGACTGAGACAGAGAGACACAGAGACAGAGTGACACAGAGACAGAGAGACACACAGACAGAGAGACACACACACACACACAGACACACACATAGACAGAGACGCACACAGAGACACACACACAGACACACACAGAGACACAGAGACACACACAAACAGACACACAGAGACAGACACACAGAGACAAACACACAGAGACAGAGACTCACATACAGAGACAGAGATGCACACACAGAGACAGGGACGCACACAGAGACAGAGACGCACACACAGAGAAAGAGGCGCACACACAGAGACAGAGACGCACACACAGAGACAAACACACAGAGAGACGCACACACAGACCGAGACACACAGAGACACACAGACCGAGATACACACAGACAGAGATAGACAGAGACACACAGACAGACTGAGACACAGAGAGACCGAGACAGACAGACATGTGTGTATGTTGTGTCTGGTAGCTCAGTGGACTAATGCATCCGCTGCAGGGGCCTGTGTTCAACCTCATGGTCACAGTTTTTTTTGACTCTAGCCCTGCCCCCCACTGACCCCGTGAGCCCATAACCCGAGAAAGAGAACCAGAACCGAGACACCTGGTCCAGAACTTCAACTTGAACTGTGAGAGAACTGGCTCTAACTTTCTCTTCGGGAACATCCTCCCAGAACTTTTTGAGCATGGAGGCACCCCTTTAACTGTGCATCTTCAACCATGAGCGGGAAGCCACGTCGGACAAGGACTGTTTGGAGAAAATAGTAATACACTGTCTCTTTCTGTTTTTGCTGGTCAACGATGAATTGCAGAGAGTAGACGGTCTCTTCCTGTTTTGTCAATCGAAGGGGAGTAGGTGGTCATGATAATCCTGTCCCTTTCTTCAGCCTTGACCCGAAACAAAATGCTTCTTTGCCTTCACCATCTGGAAGTCCATGAGATCATTGACCTCCTAATTGTTTTGATGTTAATTGTTGTTGTCTTCCATGCTCTATGCTTTAGGTGTATGTTTCGTGTGTTTATTTTCTTTTCCATGTAAAAGAGGAAGATGTGTAGTAAACTTATACTCCTCGCAACATGGCCACTTTTGGTCATTAGACCTTTCTCTATGTTCTCACCTCTTAAGCCTCCCAGAATACCTGTGTGCATTCTACATTGTACTTGAATGTTCCACACTTGTCAGTTGATGGTCTGGTCAGCAGGCGAGGTGTGCACTCAGCCGTGTCCTAGAATAAATCCACATGTAACCAACTAGACGTGTCCTGAGATTGATCTTCAAAAAGTACCCATGCTCTAAAGGTTCATCGGAGGACCAAGATGTTAGAGGTATGGGCTAAATGTAGTCTCAGCGGGGAAGTCAGACGGGGTTTGATATTAGGCATTGGAATAGAGAAAACTTTGCCCCTGCTTCTGCTGCATCAACCCCTGCTACTATCACCACTCTGCCATACTCCCACTTGCAATGCTGCCCTCTTCTCTCAAATCAACCCCCTTTGTCTTTTTCTCTGTATCAGAATCAGTGAGGCCAAGTGGCTCTTAGGTCCCGGTAGAGCTCTTCCTTAGCTCCATATGGACTTCTCTCAGCCTCTTTGGCCTTCAGCATCCATTGTCAATTTTTAATGGGACTAGGCCTCTGCTCTTTCTCCCATGTGCTTCTGCCAGACCCCGAAGCCTACAGCTGTCCGTTGCCTCCCCACTGCCTCTTGGCTAACCCTCAAATCAGTTATGCCCACCAGAAAAAGTGAATCCTTGCCCACAGTGGCCAGAAGTCTTTGGAGACGTAGGAGCACCACTCCTGCTGTTGCTGATGCCCAAGCGATTGGCCTCTGTCCTGCATGGCCACTGACAGGTAACATCCCTGCATCCCTTCTTACTCTGTTGGGCTACAAAGACATGGGCAGGCTAGTGGGATTGATTCATCTAGGGCGTTCTCCCCATACAAAAACAAGTCAATATTTAGAAACGACAATTACACTTTCTTTAACACTGATGAAATCACAGTAAGTAGATAAAATAGCTGTGATAAATCTAAAACTAATACAGCACTTCAAAATCACACAGAATCAAGCAGAAGGTAGGCAAAATGAGTCTCCGAGGGAAGATGAAGGATAGCAAATCCAAGCCTCACACACATTCAAATGTTAGGGTGACACCGTATTCTAGGCCATCACTTCCGTGCATCATTATTGTGTGAGGGTATAACGCATAAGCAGGGTATAAGGGTATAAACAGCTATGGCAGTAATTTAAAAGTTGAAGTTTGCACCATCCAGTGACCTCACACGCAGTTTCCCCCACTTGATTTAGCAGTGTGGGATGCACAGGGTTTCCACGGACCGGGCCACACCTGGCTTCATCAGCATTGCAGTATTATAAAGTGTAGTTCTGGCTCACCAAAAACTCGTGTGTTACCTGTTCGCATTTTTTGTTGGTGGCTGCTGGATATATGACATTGGAGAACGAGTCATATCACTTGCTCTATATATGCAGCTTTAGTGCATCGTGTGACAGTTTGGTGGTTATGGAAACTGATATTTTAAGGGTAGACTGGTCCATAAACAGATGGGATGACTTTTGAGTCACCTAAAAAGCCCATCAAGCCTATCCATTGGCTTATTATTCATTGTTTGGGGTATAAGCCCTGTGTTGTAACCCTCACTTCCTCTTTGTGCAGTAGATCTACTAGCAGAAACACTTTACCTGGCAAGTCCTCTCGTACTGGATTGCCAGGTGACAGTGATTTTTTTCCCACTGTATTTAGGCTTGAATGGCCATCCAAAAATGTATCTGTCAGCCTAGCGCAGGGAAGACCACAATGTCAGTGACTCGCAGGGAAAAGAACTCCCTGTGCGTCGAATTCTTTTTTTTTTTTTTTTCTAAAACAAACACCCACTTTGGGAGTTTGTTTTAGAAAAAGGATGCATAGGGGCCAAACAAACGTGGCGCCACTGGGCGGAATGTTCCTCCTGCAGTGCAGCTCTCATGCCGAAGGCATAGAGATCCCAGTTACACAGTTATGCCATCATTACTTATTAGGCCTTCATTGTGGCCTCGCTGCTTCTCTCGTACAAGCTCCCGATGGTAAACAAAATACTGAAGAGGGAGTTGGGAGAGCAGCAACGGTACTAAATAAAACCAATGTGACATTATTAGCTCCAATATTGCGGACAATCAGTGGCTCACATTAAGAACATTCGGCTCAACTTCTTGGCAGTAGCAGGCAGGGCTGTTAGGCAGCCAGCTTGATGACACTTCCTACCCTCTGCCGGCCCAGAAAATATTCAGACGACTGTCATAAGAGGTTTTTCATTCGGTCATATTTATTACAAATCAAACTGAAAAGTTATCTACAAGAATCACAAAATTAAATTACAGCGTTAGCATTGATGTGACGTTTCACAAAGCATGGCAGAATCTTCAAGATGCTACACAAAAAGTGCCTGGTAATACTGAAAGCAAAAGAAAAGTATCAGAAAATATGCGCCCAAGTCCTCATATCGCCTTTAAGCACCTCCTTTTGGGGACGAGAGATCATTGGCCATAATATAGATAGGAGAGCCCAGACCATTGCTCGTTCTCCAACTTCCCAAAAACCATTAACGGGTGAGTTCTTGGAGTAGCGGGTACCCGTAAAAAAGGGGGTGCAAAAACTGGAGCCTGCGGGTGGAAAAATATGCAAGTTATTAAACTCCAATAACTAAAAATTGCAACGTTTAAAGGTTAATAAACTGCTATTAGTAAGTCTATGAACCAATCCACCAATCATACACAGAGAGATAAAGGGGCGCCTACTGGTCATTTCTTAGATAAACTAAGAAATCACCTTAACAACAATCTAAATAGAGGGCTGGATAGACTGGGCCAACTAAGGGCCCAATTAAGAGTTTGGAGGACAGTGCACTATGCCACAAACGTGGCTTCCGCCACGCAGCCAGTGCCCGTTCTATTCTGAGTCAGGCAGCAGTCTTGCTTCTGACCAGTGGCTTAGGAAGGGGTGTGTGGTGGGTGCGGGCCACCCCCGGTGTCATCACTGAGGGGGGGGGGTGAAAAAATGGCAAAAATATGTGTTTTAAACACATATTTTTGCCATTTTGTTAAGCCGGCAGTGACAAGAAATTTTCCGCACTGGTTACCACCTGACCTTGCTGGTTCCACTATCAGAAACCCTGTATTGACGGCCCGTTGGAGTTGGGGCCGTCGGTGAAGATGCTTCAGGCCATCTGCCCTATTTAGATTGGATGGTCTGATGTGTTTTTCAGTTCTGGACCACCACTGTTTCTGCAGATAATTCTGATGGGCCATTGGCTTCATTTAGTGGCCCCATCACAATTAAGAGGCCACTTGTGGTGAGGCTCAATATGGTTAAAAGGATATCAGAGGTAGACTAAAAATGAAATTAAGACAGCATACGGGAGAAAAATAGACCAGAGAAAAGAATTGATGAAAGAAAATCTCAAAATTATGCCAGTGATGTTGTAGTGATTCACATTTAGCGTACAGTAGAAAGTGCCATGTATTAAGTGATAAGTCCTACAAGTGTAAAGGGGAGGCCATTTTGCAAAGCAATTCAAAGAAACGGCTGTTACTTATGCAAATGATGACACAGAATAATGTTTGTTGTGAATATATATTATCATATTATGAGGCTATTCATTAAGGTAAATCTACAGAGGTAGATTTAACACAAATACATTTACTCATAACACTTATGAGTAACGTTACTATTTTGGGCTATTCACCATTTACAAGTGTACCATTACTCAAAATTGTAGACTTACATGTCCAACCCCCAGATTTAGGTAGTGGAGTAGCAGGGATTTACAGCTATATTAAATGCTCCTCACACTTGGCAGAGACCTTGCAATAAGGGCAGAGATCTCCCTATGTTAAAATGTAGGGGAAGTTTAAAGTTAATGAAATATTTGTATTTTTATTTGAAACATTATTTTTATTTTAAACAGAAATGTTAATGAATTGTATATATTTATTTTAAATGTAGAACACTAAAAATTATGGTACAGGACTAATAACTTCATTTTAAATAAAAGTTAAAAAAATGTTAACATTAAATTAAATACACATATTTTTCGGATGTTTAATTGTTTATAAACTCACTTAAAGTGAGACAATTTTCAATACATATTAAAACCAATAAAAGTTATATACAAAGTTATTGCTTCTGACCTTCTGTTTTTGACTGTGTGCTGCATTTTATTTTTGCTGGTTTTAGAACTCTGGGCACTTCACTACTGCTGATCAGTGCTAAAGTGCCCTGGAAAAGTTATGATTGGTTATCCACCATTGGCATATTTTATTTACTAGTAAGACTCTAGTAAAGTGCAGTGTGTTTGCCCAGGGCCTGCAGCACTAATTGTGCCACCCACATGAGCAGGCCTGCAAACATGTCTCATGCCTGCCACTTCAGTTTTTAACTGCCATGTCAACAAGTGGGTGCACTTGGCAGGCCCAAACCATCCCTTTTGCTACACCTAAGGCATCCCTAACCTCGGCCCAAGGTAGCTCCCTGGGCAGGGTGCGGTGTATTCAATAGGTAGGACACGTACTGGTGTGTTTTACATTTCCTGATAGTGAAATACTTCTAATTTCGTTTTTCACTATTGCAAGGGCTATCTCTCCCATAGGTTGTCATTGGAGCAGCGGTGTAACTTTCAGTTGTAAAGAGATAGAGTGTGGGGTCCCTGAACTAAAAATTTAAAAATACATTTTTAGTGAAGTTGGTCTTTAAATTGTGTTTGAAAATGCCACTTTTGGAAAGTGGGCATATTCTTGCTTTGCCAATTTGTGCCTCTGCCTGCCTGTAGAATCCACGTCTGAGGGAGGGTGATAGTTGGGCTGTTTGTGCATTCACTCTAGAAAGTTACACAAAGGGAGCTGAGGTGTGTCCTGCGTATTCTGATGGCCCATCACCAGGCTGATGGGTCTTCCTGAGCTACAGTTGTGGGAGAAGTTGTCACTGACACCTGAATAGGGCTGTACCTGTCCTCACACAAAGCTGTCTCCACACCCCTGCATTCTGTCTGGAGCCAAGTCAGGGAAAGGCAGGGTGTTACTACAAAGACTTTCCAGTGAAGTTTGCCTACTTCAAAGATAGAAACTGGTATAAGTACTGAAGCTGTGACACCATAACTTCAGAACACTTCTGGACTGAAAGGACATTCTGCCATGAAGAGCTGGAGAAGCTGTAACAGGGAAATTGCCACTCTGCTTGTTGCTGTGTTGTGCTGGCCTACTGCTTGCTGCTTCTGTCTTGGGCAATGAAAGGACTGGACTTTTGTCTTCTGTATCCTGCCTGCCAAGGTTCTCCAAGGGCTTGTGTGTGCTTGCCTCCTGCTAAGATGTGTCAGGGCTATCAAAGACTTCAGCTGCAGCCACTGAACCCCTCCCCTGGGGGGTCTGACCTGCTAAGTGGTGCTAATTCCAGTTCTGGGCCCTTAGAGTTGACTTTGCTGCAAAGGACTGAAGAAAATCCATGCAGCGACATTCAGCACCTATTTTTCTGAGGCAGCAACACGGTGCAGCTGAAAAACCAATGCATCACCATAGTGCGGCAGAAGAATCGATGGAGCACCTGTTGTGCGAATAAAAGATCACCGCAGCCCAAGTCCCGAGGCCTGTGTCACCGATTTCCATGGCACCAGCCTTGATTACGAGGCAGACCCTACTGTACGGCTGAAGAAATCAACACTTCACCTGCTTGCTGCTGGAAATTGATGCAGTGCCTGTTTTGCAGCCGCCGCATCAACCCAGCACATTCGGATTTTTGACGCATCGTTCCTGGGCGCCAAGTTCTTCATTGACTCTGCCCACCAGTAAGGAACCGAGGCCGCGTGTCCGGACATCGACACATCACCTCCCCTGACAGTAAGGAACTGACGCTTCACCTACCCTATGCTGCAGTAAGGAACCGACATAGCTCATCCCTTGGCAATAAGGAACCCCCCCTGGGAGTAAGGAACCAATGCATTGCTTTGCTTTTCTGGTACCTCAACTCCCCTGTGCCTGTTTTCAGCTTTGATTTTGATGCATCCCAGGTACTTTGTGATAAAAGTGATGCATCCATAGTTTCCTATGGGCTGAACTATTAGGAACCTTTTAAAAGTGATATCTTTACTTGTGTATGTTGGATTTTTGTTGTTTTGGTCTTGTTTTACTAAGGTAAATATTGGTTATTTTTCTAAACTGGTGTGGTGTACATTTGTAGTGTTTTCCCTATGCTACTGTGTGTGTTTGTACAAATGCTTTATACATTGGCTCTAAGATAAGCCTGACTGCCTAGCCATTCTACCAAAGGGACGAGCAGGGGTCATCTTTGCTGTGTAATCCTCTTACCCTGACTAGAATAAGGGTCCCTACTCGGACAGGGTGCAAACCACTGCCAACTAAAGACCCCATTTTTAACAGTTACATTATTACATTTAAAAAGATTAACAATTTTTTTATATTAAAGTAATAATTATGTTTTGATTACAGACAATCTAGTGACATTGAATAAAATATTTTTTAATTGTATAAATAGTTTGAATAATGTAAGTATTTTAACAATACTTCCTGTGGGTTTTATTTTAAATCGCTACCTTTATTACATTTATGGGAGGGAGTTGCAGTACCATTGACTGCCCAGATGTGATGCTGAACTTGCTGAAGCATTGAGCAGAAATACATTTATGACTGTTATGGGTCCTTTTTAGCTGTAGTAAAGATAGAAGGGCAGTTTCCGATTAGCAATGGGTTTACTCTTTTGTGGGTGGGTGCATGCCCTTCCCTCACCCCTAAATGAATAACATATTCTTGATGTTTCTGTGAAATGAGCACAGCCTCTAAACTTGATAATAGTGTTTAAGATGATATGGTAGTGCTGGCGCAGCTACTCCTATGACTTGGGCTTCACTGGTTGCTATGCCTGGGCAGTGGTAATGGGGCATTTCTGGGGTCTCGGCATCAGCTCTCCTATGTATTTATTGTTAACCCAAGGGATGCTGTGTGTGTTTGGAGAAAAATTATAGCGTCAGTGGTGAGCGCTTGTTTCTGAGCCAAGGCAATGAAAGCAACCACTGTGTTTCTCAATTTAAAAAAAAAACGCTTGGTTGAAAACATCGGCTGCAAGCATAGCTTAAGTTAGCTTCTTGTAAGAGAGCTCTGAAGGTTGAGCTTTAAACTTTCGACCATCTGCGGAGATCACAGGAGAGGCTTGGAAAAAGGTCCATGCTGCCATGAATGCAGGACAAATAACAAGAGGAAATCAGGGCAGCCCGAGAGCTGTGGAGGAGAGAGAGCAGGCCAGCAAACAGCAGAGGAAGCGCAGCAGCCATATATCCAGCCCATGTTGTGTGTAGAGCTATTCATAATAAACAAATAGTTCCTGAGCAGAAAGTAAAATAGCAAACAAGCATTCACACATGTGAAGAGCAGCTGTTAAAAAGAAAAAAGTCCCTAACCAGAAAGTAAAAAAAGAGGAAGCAAACAAACCCTGCAGCTTTACTCTAGAGCCCAAAACGGGCTCTAGAGTAAAACAAACCCTGCAGCTTTACTCTAGAGCCCAAAACGGGCTCTAGAGTAAAGCTGCAGGGTTTGTTTGCTTCCTCTTTTTTTACTTTCTGGTTAGGGACTTTTTTCTTTTTAACAGCTGCTCTTCACATGTGTGAATGCTTGTTTGCTATTTTACTTTCTGCTCAGGAACTATTTGTTTATTATGAATAGCTCTACACACAACATGGGCTAGATATATGGCTGCTGCGCTTCCTCTGCTGTTTGCTGAGTACGTTTTGTACATACTACAGATCATTCTGTAGCGCAAGCGCTGTAGTCTTGTCCTAAAAGTGGCAAAAAATTAAGTAATACAATCACAAAATGTACCTCATTACGCTGTATAATTTGCCTTTTTTGGCCTAATTAGTTAATTCATTTTTAGGTCCTTCTCGTCACATAATTTGGTCCTCCCCTGTTGCATAATTCCGGTGGCCACGCTATGATAAAGAAAGGGTGGTGATGGTCTAACTGCTACCAGTGATACATCATGCTTCTGATAGAGCGCTTTCAGCACTCTATTTGTATGGGTGCATTATAGTCATAGTTGTCATGCACCTATGTACAAGTATATCATTTGCAGTGTTTTATGATCATGGACATGTATTCAGTAGACTCATTTATACATTCGTTGTAGTGCAAATTTTATAATATGATCATGTATGTATCGTCACGCCTGCATATGCAGAGAGCAGGACAGTTTCTAATCATTCATATATTACAACCATTTGTTGTATAAGTTGCCCGATTTCCTAGGCCCAAGACTGTAGTTGTTTTTGCAATCCCCTTGGCTTCTCAAGAAATAAATAAGGAAATGCATGTTGTTTTCAAGAAGTAGCAGTGTTCTCATCCTACTGTAGGTATTGGAATACCAACGCGTTATTTTCAGATTGGAGAAGATACAGGGAATGCTTTGAAGACAGTAATGGCATTGAGAACACTAAAATTCAGAAATTAAATATAGGTAATCTCCGAAATTGTGCCTTAAGTGAACCACGTTAACTTGGCCTCTGTAGTCCCTCCTTAACATTATGTTGCACTACACCACGTGATTAACTTTGCTGTTTCATTCTCTGCTAGAATAAAGAATTACTAGGCTCCAAGGAGCAGGTTAAAGACTTTGCTGACTGTTCTGAATGAAATGTCATTTTCACAAGGTTGAGTTTAGCAGTCCCAGTCTGAATAACATCCTATATAACAGTTCTATCCCCAGGTACCCGCTGCTGTGAGCGCAGAATCCCATGTAGTGCAACAGTGAAAAAATCGTCAAATGCCATTCTGTTGCAAATGTTTCTCGTTGTTTGGCTTCATTTGGTCATAAACCTGAGAATCCTGTACCAGTGTAGTTTATAAGAATCTTTTGTTTAAAATCCTGTAAAAGTGTGCCATTTTACAATTTACATAGTAAGTTCTTTCCACACTTTTAGAAGGTGAATCTTTGTCAGTTTTGTCTCTGACCTCTCCTGAGTTCATGATTCTCTGTATTTCGGGCTTAGCACTTTGACTGAATTTTTATTTGACTCATCAATTTGTGGCTTTATACTGTAACTCCCATTTGCAAAGTAAATGTTTGCATTTAAAAATTTGGCCCAGATTTACTAATTCCTTGCTTAGCCATTGCATCGTGCAAGGTTACGCAAGGCAACACAAGGGCTTAACTAATATTTACTAAGCCACGAAAACCACCTTGCATGGCTGTATGTGGCTTAGTAAATCCAGAGTAAAGCAAGCTAGCACAAATCGTTGCTTGCATTACACTGCACTGGGAAGGCCTTCCATGGGCGGAGAGTGGGCATTCCCTCACATCCACCCCTGGATTTTGACACATTCCCAGATTTAATAAGGTTAGTAAACCTAGGGATGCATCAAAACACTATGCCACCCCAACAGAGGCATAACAAGGAGAAATATGTTTATAGGAAATGCCTCAGAGGATTGTTTTTGTGCTGCCATACCTGCTGGTATTTCAGGTACCCTTGCAGCATGATCGAAGTGTGCCTGCATTGGTGTTAGGAAGCGCTCAGAGCGCTAGCGCAAAGCAAAAGCAGGAATGCACCATACCTTAGTTAATATGGCACATTTCTGCTCTCTTCATTTGACTCAGCACAGCAAGTTGTGTGGCTGCATTGCATTGCTTCAAATATTAGTAAATCTGGGCCTTCATGGGTCTCATTTTTTTTTAATTGACTTTTTTATAATAACAAACATACAAACATTTTGGAGGTCTGTTGCTCCACCTCACCACACGAAGTATTGTTGTGAAAATTAACATGATATAGCTTTACATATTTATCATACAATTTGGCTTGAGACTTTTCCTGTAAATCCAACCAAAGCGCGTTATACATTGTGAATGAATTATACTGTTGGTGAGTACAGAAACAATTCCTACTTACAGTGCTGGCGGCATTTGCCCTAGAAAGAAATGACATTCATGATTTTACCTTGTGATAGTGGGTTGGGCAAGAATAAGTCAGGTTATGGATTTACCCCTTCTAGTGCCTGTTGCGGTGCGCTTAAGGGTTATGCATCAGTAAAGTTTGGGCGGTCTGGTTCCGCCTGTTGGCGTGTGCGGGCCCACTCCAGAAAGCGACCCCATATGTCACGTGGCCGGGATGCTGAGGGCATCAGCTCCCAGAATTTTGATAACTGTTCCTGACTAAATGTTACATTGCAAATCCAATCTTTCACAGTTGGGGACCCTCTACTCCCCGATGTATAGCAACTCTACGCGTGGCCAGTAAGAATAAAATGGCGTGCAATTTTCGGAGTCCCTGTGGTGTCTCCTTTACCTATCCCAATAGAACCAACAGAGGGTCTGGGCCATTGGCCGTGCCCAAAATGTTATGTATGTGGTGAAGTTGAGTGGTAGTTCTACAGAATCTATGTATAAATTTGAAGTGAATAAAGCGTAACTTATAGTTCGGAGACCGTTCTGTGAGCTGATTGCAACAAAATGACCATTGTTCCTCCGAGAGCTCATTGAATAGGTCCGTATTCCCTGCTTGTAGGGCTTTGGGTGTTCTGCATGTTATTTCAGAGTCTGGTGATAAGTCTACAAGGTGTGTCCACCTTAAGTACATTTTCAAGCGCTAGCACTGTGGGGGGTGGACTTGGGAATGTGTTGATGTCTCTCATTCTTAAAGACTGCAATGTGATTAAGAGACAAGGCACTAAAAAATTTCCATTGCAGGAAAGACGGGTCCATCGGGGAGCACCAAAGTCCAGATACAGACTACACTGCTCTCAGTCCCAGAGTGCACAGGAGTCAAAGAAAAGTGTTGGTTTGCACGCTGACAGCATTGTTGTTATTAACCCTGGGCGAAGCACCACGCTACGCTAGCGTAGTTTGCGCTATTTCGCACTTTGCGAATTGCACTCAGCACAGTGCAAACACGCGTAGCGTAGCATCGCGGTCATTTTTTGCTTTCTCGCGGTCCTCAACGTCAAGTTGCCGACCGCGAGCGAGTAAAATGACTTCCCGGCGAGACTTTTTCCTCGTTCGCAATCAGCAACATCAAGTTACCGATCGCGAGCGTGGAAAATAAACCTCCGGCAAGATTCTCAACGTGGAGAGGTCAGGTTTCTCATTGCGAGTGGTCGCATATGCTCGCGGCCGCTCGCGATGGGAAATTACCAGTCCGCGTTGAGAAATCTACTCGAGTGGCAGAAAACGACCGCTTGCACTGTGCAAGATGCTGTTTGCGATGCTTGCACAGTGCGGACAAGCATCCGGCACTGTGCAAGCATCGCAAACAGCATTTTGTACAGTGCATAACGCAGTTTGCATAGCTACGCATAGCGTGAAGTGCACTTCGCGTAGCTACGCGTAACGCTACTACGCAAACTACGCCCAGGGTTAGTCGTCATAGCGCGGCAGAAGGGCATGAATATTTTTAAGATCATGTTTTAAAACTGCCACTTTTAGCAAGTGCCTCTCAGTAAAGTGATGTAATGTGATGTACTAAGTTGAAAAATGTCCACGTGTTAAAGAAAAACACTTTGTTGAATCTTGAACAGTCTATATCATATTTTATATGGTTTTGTTACACTACTTACGACCCAAACATTTTCAGGGCTCGGTTCTTGCATGGACTCTAAGAGCCCAACCACACCATGGGCTCGGCTCTGGCTCAGCTTTCTCTATTATTTTGTTGGCTTCCCACTTTCAGAGCAGAGCAGTATCTTGGCTGCCCTCCAAAAACAGATCTCTATCTGGTACAGGGTGTTACAGTGTGTGGTCAGCTGGTCCATTATACATGGGGTAGTACAAAAAAATCTAGTAATACATCTCATAAATCAGGCATTTCTTGGGCCACCATCTCTTCCTTTCGTTAGTTTAGCACTGGTGTGAACAAATCCTCCATTTGACAAGCCGGTTACGCTTCCAGCATTAATGTTTATCCTCCATTTTCTTACTAATACTGCATACAGGGGTGATATCTTTCTTCATAAATGGATTTATTGCTGGTATGGGAAGCCAAAAGAAGCCCTGGCAAAACACACAAAGCAGACCCGCTCCCTTCATCTCCTCACGCACTATCTCTCTTTGTGTCTCTCTCCTCTCCTCCCCTCTTGTTTCCTCTCTCATAGCTTTCTCTCTACCCCTATCTTTCTCTCTCTCTTGTTGCCTGCAATTAACTTCGGGAAGCTGGGGAAGGTTACAAAGGGACCAGGAGCCACGATGGGCTTTCAAACCCCGTCTTCAAGGGCTCCGTCCCAGCGGGTGAATGCCTGGTGGAATAAAAGGCCTATCCAGCCCTGAGTGGATTAAACCACAGCATACATTAACAATGGATGCTGCTCAGGGGGGCAGCGTGGAGAGAAAAGCGCGGGGTAGGGCAGCTCAACCTGTTCCGTCACAACGACACCAGGGGGTCAGGCTTGGGCTTGTAGCTCCACTCGCTTGAACAGACCTGCAGCGATCTCAAGATCTCCATCTCAGCAGTGAGGAGGTCCTGTCTTGTGAGTTTTTATCAATTGCATTCTGAAACTTAAAATCTTCACTTTCCCGTATAAATGGAGGATCACAAGTTCAAGCGATTTGTGCTATAAAGTATGCACATGCTGAACTTCTCAGCCATGATGACGTGAAGCAACGTGAGATCTCTAAGAGCTGACTCAGCTCAGAGCTCTTTTCTGCAAAACTGCATTGGCTCCCTTCCCTGGCTCTTAAAACAGAACACAAATAAAAGAGCACATTCAATTTCAGGGCGCTATCTGAAATGAGTTCTGCTGGTAATTAGAGCCTCTGTGACCCACTGTGTCTGATGCTATCGCTCTTGTTTCATTTCCGAAGCTTTCCTAGACTCGAATCCCTATCAGCTGGCATGGCTGCTAATTGAATCCTATCCTCCAAAGAAGGAGCGGCAGCATCTGTGATTCCCTGCCCCCTCTATCCCTTCCCAGCGCTTCTTAGGCCGCCGTGGCAGCCATGTTGAATGCTCTAGCGCAGAAGAGGTTGGTTGCACGTGCGTCAATACACAGGAGGCAATATATACATTTGCCCTTCGTTCAACCTTATTTGGCAATGTGCAAGGCGACTTCTCACTCAAAAAACAAGTTTTGCTAATTGTGCACATTGAAAGCACCCAGAGCCACCCACCAAAACATCACAGCCCTAGGGTAAACCCAATCCACACCATACTCACTCAACTGAGTCTGGGCTTGTTTGCAGGCACCTATCAAAATAGTGCCTCCCGTTACTAAACCAACAACCGCAGATATATGTTCAACAATGAAACCACTAAGGGGCACATTTATGACAGTATTGTCGCAGGGCAGCGCAGCAAGTGACCTTGTTGTGCTGCCCTGGGAAAGGACAAGAATTAATCGTATTTATCCAATACGGCACATTCCTGTGCTTTCCCCTTGCACTGGCGCCATTTTGGCAGCCTAGCGCCAAAGCAGTCACCCTTGTGCAAGGGTGCCTGTGCTGTAGACAGGATTTTGTATGTGCCGGTAAGGGCACCTACCTACACAAAAACAATCCTGAGAGGCTTTCTATGAGTGTTGCAGAATGCTGCACACATAGGAGGACAAAACATGGAGAAAGAACCATATTTCTTCATGTTACCCATATCTTTTTGGCATATTCTGAGGTTTACCAACTGTGGTAAATCTAGGAATGTGTCAAAAACCATGGGAGTTGTGTGAGAACACCCACTGCAATGCACATAGAAAGTCTCCCTTGCGTAGAGTAATGCAATGCAGTGATTTGTGCTGTGTTGCAATACTCCATATTTTTTATGCCATTCAAAGTCTTGCAAAGTGGCTTTGAGTGACTTACAAATTATGACTTAGAGGTGTGCATCATGCATGTGCCACATTGCGTGGTGCAAGCATGATGCAAAGCTCTCATATGTATGTGCCCCTAAGAGTCTACGGACCTGATTTACTATCCTGATGTATAGTAATCCATACATCAGGATGTTGGAAGACATTACCTCAGACATTCTTATGGACTACCATCTGTCAAATTTAGAGATGGCTGCAGGCCAGTGGTCATCTGTATACATTTCAGGGAAATGCTGTCATGGAGGTTAATTTCAATGTACAAAAAGTCTGATAGAAAGCTGTTATATATTTTTTAGTTTTTCAGAAACAAGCTCCCAAAGCTCGAGGTTGTTTCCGAAAAACAAAAATCGGATTTACACTACCAGGGATTTTTCTCCTAGGCTTTAGTGGTCGTTTTTTCTGTCTTTCACTACCAGGTTTCTTCTGGCAGTGACAGAGAGGAAAAAGCAGACACCACAGTTTAGACCTTAAATAGGGTGGGCAGTGTCATGTCCTTCCTCTGACGACCCCTACTCCGTTGGCAGATTTAAGTCTATGGAGCAAATGGAAAACATAAGATCTATTCATCTCAAAATGAGGCAGGCGGACCGAGGGTTTGGCAGACATAGTGCTACATCACCTTTGTGATGGAGTACCCTATCCGACAAATTCTAATTCGGGCCCAAGTAGTAGGTAGGGCCAGAATCGGAGTCAAAAGCACCCTAGGCAAATCATTAAAAAATGCCCGCTCCCAATACGATGAAGATGCATGCCAATTCGGTGGATGAAGGTCAGTGCATACTATAAAGGCCTTCATTGACTGTTCAGAATTCCATTGACATCAGTGTAGAATGTGGATCAGTGGAACGGCACACTTTTGTTGATTATTATTAGTCATTGTGTGGAGGGCATGTGCAGGACAGCCCAAATTCCTTCCGTCCCCTCCTGTGTTTGGGTACTGTAGAATTACCTTCTGCATGCAAGCCTCAAAGCAAGTGTTGACCGCGTCTTTGTTGCTGCCCTTGGGGGCAGCAGCATGAGGAGTTAATCTCCTGTGAATATTAATTACATGATCTAGCAAGTAATGGGTAATAAGGCAGGTGGGCAAGTTCATTAAATAGAAAGCAATGGAAGGATCGGAACCCATGGCAAGTGTGAGCAGAGCTCATCATTCCATCACCTCGCTATTACGGATTACTCGGGAGCAGCCATAGTTCATTTATCAACTCTGGATTTATTTATGTTAAGTCCTGATTAGAGCAAATTAAGGCAAATGAGGATCTCTCCCCAAACAACCATTCCTTGGAATCAGGGTTGCTAAGAAACAGGCCAATATGAACAGGAGCCTAGACACAAGCCAGAGGACAGGCTGAGGCGGACTAGAGCGCATCTCTGCAACGAATATATGACGTTACAACGCATACCATTACAACGCGTATTTTTACATCACAGTTTTTACAACGCTAATACCATTACAATGCATGTTTTTACAACGCATACCATTGCAATGCATGTTCGTTGGGAAATATTAAAACTACCATTACAACGCATTCCATTACAATGCATACTAATACAATGCATACCATTACAACGCATAATACTTTTTATTTGTTTATTGCAAAATTTTCGCTTCATTCATTTTTTTACTTCCCTCCCCTGGGACGCTATGCAATGGAAATAGGGATTTGGGTGCGGGGGTGTTTTAATACCCAACTATTAATTTTAATGCCCGGGTATTTTAATAGTACCTCTCCATTAAAATACCTGGGTGTTAATAATAAAATCTAAAAATGTGTTTGAAAATTACGCATATATATTCACAGCATTTTTTAAAAAATAAACACAAATATCAGAGTGATAGAAAAGAAAGCAAGATGGCGGCCACCTAGACACTCGCGAAGGTGCTCTCCTTTAGCCTCTAAATCTTACCTTGCTCCTGCTGGATGAACGACCTGGGTGCTTGAGAATTCTTCGTGGTTCGTGGTTCCTTACGATCGACCCCGCCGCATTGCGATGGTCGCTGGATCCTCGCTGTGGAGTGAGGGGAAGAACGGGGGCTGGCGCTCACTCTATGAGCCTGCTGCACGTCGGTGTCTCAGTGCTCTGGACTGGTGGGCGGGACTTGCCAGGAAGCTGCCACAACTGGTTCTCGGATTAGGTTACCGTACTGCCTGGGTGGCTGCCTGCTCGAGAATGCCACCAAAACCTGCAAAGAGCTTGAAAGACAAAGGTGAAGCGTCCATCTTAGCTCTGAATAGATATACAATACGAGCCCCTGCTGTCAGACCGGATGGGACCCTCGAGCAGCCTGGGCCAGGTAAGGCAGCAGCAGTAACAGCCCAAGTGGGGAAAAACAGATCGGGCAGTATTGGCACTATTAAAAGGAGGAATCAAGCCACTAAATCAAGCAAGACAGGTGCTGGTGTGGAAGAAGGAACAGGGGCTCTGGACACTGACCCACAGTACACACCACAGCCCTCAATCATGGAATTTTTTTATAAGCAAACACTCTGAGAACTGGCCATCTTTACCATCTCTACCATTGGCAGGTAAAAAAACTAGCAGACAGGTTACACCAGAAGCGCTAGATGCCACATTACATGCAGATGTGACTGGAGAGGATGGAGAGGATGGGACAGAGGGCAGGGAGCCCAGCAGCTCTCGTGACCCTTTGTTACCTGAAAAAGCAACGGAAGCAGCAGGGATAGGGGGTAGTGTGGATAAAGGCGAAGAGGGTAAGGACCGCGTTGCTGTGTTGCATGGTGCTACAGCGGATGTATCCTCTGACACCACCTTGGAGGGGGTGGATAAATTTTTCTCTTTGACAGATGGTTCGGACTCTGAGACCCCTGATTCATATAACAGCGAGTCTAGTGGGAATCTCTCAGATACCTCGGAATCTAGCACCCTGGAGGCGCCTGAAATGGCATTTAAACGCCCGAAGCAGCAGAAATTGCGTAAGGGCAGTATTGAGCCTCGAAAACAAAGAGCAAAGAAAGTTCATGGTAGTGGCTTAAAATGGATTACTCCCACAAAAGGATGGCTGGGACCTCGCCAGGGGACCTAATCGCTAATGACTCAAAGACAACTACCCCGCAACCTACTAACGCCACCTTTATTAGCCCTGAACTCAGTCTAATACTAGAGTCTATTAAAGAGCACCGAGCCGAGACATGGGCAGGTAGGAAAAAAAGAAGGGCATGCGACAAAAAAACTAGAAGGGGCTGTACGAAAGGTTGGGAAGGCATGCTCGAAGATCGGGGAACGTTTGACCCATATCGAGGATAGAACAGCGGTCCTTGAAGATGCAGTCACTGAAGTGAAAGGGCAAACCAAGATGCATGAACACCAACTAAGTGATGTACAATGGAAGCTGGAAGATATGGAAAACCGCCAACGTAGAAACAATCTTCGTTTCCTTGGCATAGAGGAAGGCGTGGAGGGCGAGGACTGACGAACATATATGTTGGACCTTCTGAAAATATCATTCCCTGAACTGGCTGGATGGAACTGGGCCTCGGAAATGCAAAGAGTGCATAGATTTCCAATGATTAGCAAAAGACCAATGTCAGCTGGCAGGAATCCAAGGCAGCCTCGAGCCATCCTAGTCTTCTTTGGAAATTTCCTGCTGCGACTGGCTATATTTGAAAAAGCCCGACCGGACACTCGACGGACATATCAAGGTGTATCATTCTTCACACGCCCGGACTTCTGCCACACGACAGTGGAACATAGGTGGCGACTGCGACAGGTCATCAAGCCTTTCCAGGACGCGGGCCATGAAGCATATCTATTGGCCCCAGCCAGACTGAAAACAATAGTGCGTGGCTCAGTAAAAAGTTTTACATCAGAGATTCAGGCTAAAGAATATCTGGGTCAGGTTTCAAAGAGCGATAACAATACTTGAAGATCGGGACAAGGTCGGGACAGTATATGAAAACACAGAAAACTCGCTGGACACTTAGACAATCTTTTTTTTCTAGGGCCATTTTGATGATTTATGATTTTTGTTTTTGTTTGTGCCGTGTTATTTAGGAGTAAAGGGGACAACACATGATAAGAGGGGGGGAGCACCGCGGTGCTGATAGACGGCTTTCATCACACATACCAGGTGGTCTGGCTGCTTTCACTAGAGGAGGGGAGGTGGGGGGTGGTGGCTGGTTGGAGAGGGGGGTTGGGGTAGGGGTAATGATAGACTGAGTAATGGCATGTTATGCGATATACAGCAAGCAGTGGTAACAGTATTGATGGTGCAGCATTTTATGGTCTTGGGAAGGCAATGCTCTGATGCACATGAATTTAGAGGGGAGAGAGAATGGGCAGCAGGCACTCTAGAAGCAGGGGTGGCGCTAGCGGTATCACACTGGAGTAAGACCTCAGGTTCTAATAGGAGGTTATCTCGTATGGATGAAACAATCCCCTTGAGCTATGGCTAGGCTGCGTATAGCATCTATCAACATTTGCGACCTGAATGATAAGGCTAAAAGAAGGAGGGTACATGAAGAGTTTGGCTACTTAAAAGCAGACATGTATTGCCTTCAAGAAACTCATGTTGCCAGAGAAGATAGGGCCTTGCTGAACACTCTAGGTTTAAAGGTTATCTGTCATACAACACAAGAAACCAGGCCCAGAGGGATGGCTATTTTAGTGAAGGGTACCTCAACTATCCCAGGCCGCAGCACAGCCGACAAGGTGGGTAGATGGGTGATACAGGAATGCAAGGCCGGCAGTGGTTCTTTTACACTATGCGTAATATATGCCCCAGTGTTGGACGATCCAAGTGTCTTTAACTATCTGGCTGCTGAATTACCAATGTGGCCTGGCCCATTTGTTGTTTGTGAGGACCTCAACCTAAATGGGTCAAGAGGGGGCTTCTGCAATATGGAAGAAGATTATGCTGGACGAAAGCCACAATCATTTCGCGCTCTTGGGCATTTGTGTAAAGAGCTAGGTCTGGTAGATGTATGGCATGCCCTAAGGGCACCAGACCCAGGATATACCTACTGTTCGGCTCCGCATGGCAGCTTTGCCAGGTTGGACTATTTCTTAGTTACACCTATATTGGTCAGAGGGGCACGGGTTGATCTATATCCTAGAGTATGGTCTGATCATAATCCAATTGTGTTTGAACTGGTAACTGCTGGTCTGATTCGAGTACCTAGAAAGTGGTCATTTGAAAGGGGGCTGCTTCTGGATCCTGACTATGTTGAACATATGTGGTCCTGGATTGCGTTTTTTTTTCCACAAATAAGGGAAGCGCCGAGGAAGGGATCGTCTGGGTCTCCTTCAAAGCAGGCATAAGGGGTGAAACCCTGAGTTTTAGAATCACGAAACAGAAGAAGGCGCATGATCGCTGGGGAGAACTATATCAAATTCTAAGCAGCCTGGAAATCAGATTAATTCGCGCTGTCCAAAATGGAAGAGACGTGGCTCCTGTTTTAAATGAGACAGCTATCACTAAGGCCCGTCTAAATGAACATTATGCCGAGAAAATAGCTGGAAAACTCCTTGCTAGCGAACAGGATCGCTTTGAATACAATGAGCATATCGGGAGGTATTTGGCAGTCAGGGCAAAACAGCAGAGCATGGCTTTTAATATTAGTAAAGTTAAGAATCTGAGCAGTAATATAGTTACAGAATGTGGAGAAATTAGGGAGGCATTCAAGGAGTTTTATGCTAACTTGTATAAAGATCCACTTAAATACGGCTCTGCATTACCAGACAGCCATTTAGTTGGCCCGTTGGGCTCCGCTACACTTACAGACGAGGACAGGTTGATGATAGGGGGAGAAATATCATTAGAAGAGCTACAACTGGCCGTTTGCCCTACCCTCAGGGAAGGTTTCAGGGTTAGACTCTATACCATTAGAGTTTTATAAAATATTTTTTGCAGAAGTTCAGCAGGAGCTCTTGAACCTCATAAACAGAGTTAGAATGGGGATTCCACCGCCTAGGTCCTGGGATGTTGCCAACATAAATATATTTCTAAAGAAAGACAAAGATCCTACTGCTCTTGGCTCCTACAGACCAATTCCACTGCTAAACAGCGACGGAAAGCTATATTCAAAGATCTTCGCTATCCGACTGGCGGGGGTCATACATCAGCTTGTATCTGATAAAAAGCATGGGTTTTTCCCGGGGCGGGGAACTACGGACCATATTCAAAGCGTTATACCCATATTCGATGCAACTGAAGTCCTGGCTAAACCAATAGGGGTCTGTTTTTTGGATGCAGAAAAGGCCTTCGACCGTGTGTCGTGGGCCTTTCTCTGGAAAGTGATGGAGGGTGTTGGACTGGGGAAAACTTTATTAATGCAATCCAGGCAAAATATAAAAGACCTAGGGGCCATATGTAGGAATCCAAATTGCGATCGCAAATGCTGAAATTCGCCGAATTTCGGCGTATGCGATCGCAATTTGGGCAGTGTGCTATGTAGCACACTAAAACCCACACGCAAAATAAGGAACTGCAAAATTTGCGATTCCTTATTTTGCTAATGCATTTAAGGAATCCCAAATTGCGATTCCTTAAATGCAATGTAGGAAGCACCCAAGTTGTGCGATTTTGGCTTGAGGAATCGCAAATTACCACCAACTTCAGGTTGGTGGTAATTTGCGATTTCTTTGAAAAATGCACTTTTTTGCATTTTTCAAAGTGCCCTGTGGCGCACATACATGCCCTTAGCGCATGTATGTGTGCCACATGTGCACACATGTTTATTTCTGGGGTGTAAAAGGGTGTCCTATTGACACCCTTGCAACCTTGAAATTGCATTCTCAATTTGCGATTCTCTAATTGAGAATCACAAATTGAGAATGTCTTCCTATTCATTCCTATGGGCCTTCTAGCCCATAGGAATGAATGGCAAGGTATTCCTTATTTGCGAATCTCAATTTGGGATTCGCAATAAGGAATAGGTGGGAATCGCAAAATATTTTGCTAATCCTACCTACATTGCGTTTTGCAATTCTCTAATTGCGCTTCCCTAAAAATTGCAATTAGAGAATCACAAAACACGTTTTACCTGCATATGGCCCTTACTGCCTATCTGAGTATAATGGGACAAGAAACTGAACCCTTTGTAATCGAGAGGGGTACAAGACAGGGCTGCCCTATGTCTCCCCTACTCTTCGCGCTATTTATTGACCCTTTTATTAGAACGTTAGAAGCCTCACAAGATGTCGTGCCCGTTACACTGCAGGGGTGGGATACTAAGACCCTCACCTATGCCTATGACATCGCCATAATTACAAGTGATCCAGATAGGGCCATAAGGACAGTGGAGGAACTGGATGAAGAATTCCGAACTGGGTCAGGATTCCTTTTGAACAAAACTAAAACCCAAATTTTAATCAACAGACACACGCTAGCATCTGACACTAGGATTACAAATGAAGCTACGTACCTTGGTATCTGTATCACTTCAAAGATAGACATCATTGTTGATAAAAATTTGTCCCCTATTCTGGGGAAAACCAAGCATGATTTTAAAAGATGGGATAACTTGAGATTGTTGATAATGGGAAGATGCAACTTAATTAAGATGATCTTCCTTCCAAAAATATTATACATGTTTAGATCTCTCCCACTAGAAATTAATGATATATGGTTTAAGAAAATTGATAGGTTAACAGCTAGTTTTATTTGGGCATACGGGAAGACCAGAAGAGCTAATGCTTTTATGTGCTTACCTAGAGGTAGGGGTGGCTGGACACTACCGAACTTTAGGTTGTATTATCTCTCTGCAGTCTTGCAGTGTTATCAGATATTGTTTAGCTGTCGCACAACGGCGCAGGACTCCAGAATTAGGTCACCCTCCATCTATGAGCTATTGATCTGGAAGGCTGCTCAGGGCTGTCTAATGATATTTTTTTAGCCAAGCTACTTCAAACGAACCCGCTTTAAGACCTTGTGTGCAGCATATGGGAACTGGGTATTGGTTAGGAAAAAAGCAGGGGTGGGTAGGTATAGCCGATATACCCCTCTGACCCAAAATGAGCAACTGCCCTGCATTTTCCAGGACAGTTGCTTTAATAGATGGGGTTGTAATGTGGTTAGTAGACTGGGAGACTTTTTGGTAGGGAGCTCATTTGCTCCTTTCAAACTGATCCGTACTAAATTCAATGTCTCATCACGAGATTTTTTTAAATACTTACAGATGAGGGATTTTTTTTTTTTTAAAGTTGGGGGGACTGCTGGCTTTGATCAAATACCGGTATTGGAAGTAATGGTAAAATAAGCTATCCCTTCCATCTCTCAGCTATACGGCTGCCTATTGGAACTGGTCTCTGACGACCTTGAGAAGCAGGATGGGAAATGGAAGGAGAAATTTGACATGGTCGACTCAGGGTTTTTGGAATCACTGGAGCTAGGGGGTACAGTGATGGATGCCTCGAATTTGCAATCACAACACTATAAAACGGTGTATGATCTTTTTTTTAACTCCTGCAAAGATTGCAAAATGGGGCAGCACGGCTGGGACAAGCTGCCCCAGATGCTATGCTTTGGGGGCTGACCTGGTCCGTATATTCTACTCCTGCCCCAGCCTAAATCAAATAGAGCTAGAAATTGTGGCCTTTTTAGGGGAGATATTAAAAAGTAATATCACTCCATCCCCGCAGCTTATGTTATTGGGAGTAGACAAAACCTATTTAGGGCCAGGGCTGGAATTGATTTTCATTGCTATGACTGTGTATAGACTGTGCACATCTGCTGCATGGCTAGATAGACTCCCTCCGACATTCCAGCAATGGAAAGGGCGCTTTCTGCACGTATATCAATTTGAAATGGCCCTATATAAACGTAAGTGTATTCAGGCTAAACGAAAGGGAAGGAAGATCTGGGGAGCATTATCTGCATGGATAGATGAGCTCTAAGCTGTTTTAATGCTGCATACCATGCCCAATTATGATTCAAAGTGGGTTATTGGTGATTGGAGCACTGCTTCAGCTTAGATACTGGGATATGAGGTATTGTTTTGCTTAATCCTTTTCTTATGCCCAATGCTGCTTGTGGATTTATTTACGTACACTTGCTGAGATTGTATATGTATTATTTGATATGAAAATAAAAAAAATAAAAAGGAAATAGGGATTTGGGTGCGGGGGGTGTTTTAATATCCAACTATTCATTTTAATACTCGGGTATTTTAATAGTACCTCTCCATTAAAATACCTGGGTGTTAATAATAAAATCAAAAAATATGTTTGAAAATTACGCATATATATTCACAGCATGTTTTTAAAAATAAACACAAATATCAGAGTCAAAAAGAGATTATACATACAATCAATTGGAAGCACATAAAATGGCAGTCCCTCATCTATATTTATTACAGCCCCTGGCCAGTATCTACTCAAAATGGCTGACATTCCGAGAGGGAATTTCTTAACGAACATCTTTACACATGACAAAATAAATATACATTCTGTCAGGTTGTGAATCACGCAAAAAAACCTGTTTCCAAAACATATTTTCTTTTAAATTCTCATTTACCCCCAATAATGTATTAAAGAAGCAGTCCAGTATTTTATGCTCAGTGGTAAATTGACTTCCATGGTGACCACACACAGCAGGAGTAGCAGGATAATTGTGCCGATTTTCCAGTTGAACATTGCCAACTCTAGACCGAAGTAAGTGTATGTTTATAAGTGAACAGCTTACAAATAATAACACCTAGGGGCAGATTTACAAGCTCCATGTGCCACATTTACGCCGCAGTTGCATCACATCTGTGACACAGCGGTGGCGTAAACCATGCGCCGCGTTGTGCCTTATTTACAACTTGATGCATCTAGGGAGATGCGTCACATTGTAAAGCCCTGCGCCACATGAAACCTGTGTTAGGTTTCATGTGGGCGTTCCGGCACAGGGTGGGCATTCCGTCGCAGGAATGCCTTGTAAAAGTGACGCAGTGAAATCTACAAGATTTCACTGAGTCACTTTTACATCCATGCTACGTCAAAACCCTGTGCCTGCTTGAAGCAGGCGTAAGGAGTGACGCACAATGTTAGGCATAGGGCGCCCCTGAGCATTGCTGGAGCCGAGTTGCACTTGCGGCACGACTTCAGCAATGCGCTGCCCTTACGCCACAGGATGCGACACGCATCGCCCTATCCTTGCACCATGGTGCACCGCATTGTAAATGCAATGCATTTGTGGTGGCTCAGGGAGGGAATTGCGTGTCGCATCTTTTCTGGCGCATCCCTGCTGATTTGCAGAGATGCGCCAGAACTCGTAAATTTGCCCCCTAATTCTCAAGTACTTACAATATATTTTTAACTTATTGATAGCATTTACTGATTTTGAAAACCAGCCCCTGATATACAGCAGATATTCATGAAGTTATCTTTCCTTTGAAATGTAAGTGAATAAAAGAACAAAATGTTTTTAAAAATAAGAAGCCCATAAGCAATAAAAGAGGCTAGCTTGAATCCAGTGGCACAGTGAGCAAGGGACCCACGTCTGGGCATACCCATCCCACTTAGGGCAAAAAGTGTTGCAGCAAACAAATGATGGACGGAATGCTGACAATTCAAACATTCTCCCAGTTAAAAGAGCTGAGTTAAATTCATTGTTCTTTTGCCCACTACACCACCCCAGTTTGGATCCAGTCATTTGCAAATCAGTCTTGACCCTGTGCCTCATGGAAAAAAAAAAATACAGCTATTAAAGTTTTTTTTAATCATTTTTTGACTACAGTTTTTTTAGATGTAATATAATTACCTATAATACTATTAAGGTGTCAATTGACTGTTTTGTTAACTATTATATTTTGTATTACTTAAATTTATGTTTTTTAACTTTATCAATGTCTATTTATGCCGACTCACGTTGTACAGATATGCTTTTTTCATTTCTAAATTAAATTCATATAATTTCTTATGTTTAATAATTTTATTTAATTCAAAATAAAATATATATTAATTTTTTAATGATAACTTACAATTAAAACTTGATATCAAATCTCCCCAACCAGAAACACCCTGTGTGTGCCCTTCATATCACTTTTATTAATTTTATTATTAAAAATTAATGAAACAATTTTATAATAAAATGTATTAGATATTATGAATACTCAAGTATTAAAAATAATACCTGAGTATGAATACGCTTCCCCACCCAAAACCCCTGTTTCCCATACATCCCATTCCAAAGGATAGGCGCCAAAGCCTTTTTTATTAATTATTAAAAAAAAGATGTTTCAATTATCTATCATCAAACTAAATATTAATTAATTCTCAAGTATTCGAAATAATACCCGAGCATTAACCCACTCCCCTACAAAAAAACCCTGTTTTCCATGCATCCCATCCCAGAGGATAGGTGCAAAAGCCTTTTTTTATTAATTTCAGATAAACAGTATTTTTAAAATTATCTATTAGTAAAACTGAATATCAATTAATTCTTAAGTATTAAAATTATTACCTGAGTATTTATACACTCCCCCACCCTAAAGCCCTGTATCCCATGTATCCCATCCCAGAGGATAGGCATCAAAGCCTTTTTTATTAATTTAACAAAATTTTTTTTTACAAATATTCTATTACTAAAAATCAATATCATTTGATTCTCAAGTATTGCAATTAATAACTGAGTATAAATACACTCCCCCACCAAAAACCCCTGTTTCCCATGCATCCCGTCCCTAAGGATAGGTGCCAAGGCCTTTTTTAATAATTATTTAAAAAAAACAAAAATTATCAATAAAACTAAATATCAATGTATTCTTAAGTATTTAAATTAATACATGAGTATTAAAATTAATACCTGAGTATTAATACACTCGCCCGCCCTAAAGCCCTGTTTCCCATGTATCCCATCCCAGAGGATAGGCGTCAAAGCCTTTTTTATTAATATAACAAAAATTATTTTTACAAATATTCTATTTCTAAAAATACATGTCTTTTGATTCTCAAGTATTAAGATTCATACCTAAATATTAATACACTCCCCCACTCAAAACCCCTGTTTTTCAAACATCCCCTCTCAGGGAATAAGTGCAAAGCACATTTAATTTATTTTTTATATATATCATATATATAATATATTTTTGCTATATTTTATTTATTTAAAAATATTAATAAAAATAATAACAATTAATCTAAATTTTTAATAATACTCAAGTTTAAAAAATAAAACCTGAGTGCTAATACACTACCCCACCCAAAACCAATCCCTTTTGATTACTTTTTTTAATATATACCTTTTTTTAAATTATAAACTTGTAAACTAAATATTAATTAATTCACAAAAATTTAATTTAATACCAGAGTATTATAACACACCCAGTTTCCCAAGAAACCCATCCCTGGGAATGGGAATCGGTGCTGTGCTCCCTTTTAAAATATATATTTATATATATATATATATATATATATATAATCTACTGGCGGTTGCCAGTAGATAGTTATAGTTAGGACCGAGTTTCCATAGGAAATCTGAACATTCTATTTTGAATAACTTTGGCGCCGGTTGACGAATCCTCGCGAAATTTTCAAAACTAATGGGGCGCTCCATTCAGCTCCTACCCTGAAAGTCTCGGGTGAGACGTCAAGCTGGGGTCCAGAAAAAGGGGGGTCCCAAACGCGTTTTCCCCATGCATTTTTCTATAGGACCTTCAGTCGAAGGTACAGCCCGAACGGCTGAACAGAATTACTTGAAATTTGGCAGAGAGGTAGTCCTCAGGTCAGGGAAGTGCCTTTTGCAGGTCTGGTGTCAATCTGTTCATTAGTTCCTGAGAAAATAGCATTAAAAAGCATATAAATATCTATAAGAGCGCACCGTGCGTGCACCGTGCGCGCACCGTGCGAGCACCCTAACGTGCGCGAGCGTAATTCTGATTGGTGGTTACATGTTAGTCAACGTTCGAATCGGTCGAAATCAGGAAGTGTCGGCCGCCATTTTGTTGTTTTCAGTGTGAGAGTGAAAAAGGAAGGTGGCGAACGTGAAACGGGGGCAGGGTAGAGAGTTCCGGACCCCCTAGCCTTTGTTAGGGAGTCCCTGAAGGACCCCAAAGCCAGAAAAAAAAATGTAATTAAAAATCGCGGGGGTGCACGCACCGTGCGCGCACGGTGAAAAACCAAAACATAATCATAATTTTTAATACGTAGTTTATTGTAAAATAAATATATAAAAAAAAAAATAATACATAAATAAATTAGCATTTAAAAAAACGTACAAATTCACTGAAAAAAACATAGGTTTCACACATGTTACAGTTAGGAATTAGCACTTAAAAAACCTTGCAAATTCACTTAAAAAACCATAGGTTTCACACATGTTATAGTTAGGTGGATATTTCACTCGTAAAAAACCAATGAAATTCCCCCGTTATAGTTAGTTCAGATAACTATAACTCGCGCGACCGCCACTCTATCACAAGGATGATGTCATCAGTGATGTCATGAGTGATGCCACTGACCATGTCATGAGTGATGTAATATGTGACGTCATGAGCAGTGGATTGCGGGCGCGCGAGTTATAGTTATCTGAACTAACTATAACGGGGGAATTTCATTGGTTTTTTACGAGTGAAATATCCACCTAACTATAACATGTGTGAAACCTATGGTTTTTTAAGTGAGGATATATATATACATATATATTCACAAAAATAGCCGAAGCACTGGTAGGATGAGAGGCGGCCATTTATTATACATGTGGGCGGCAACACTTCATCATTGGTCTGACGCGTTTCAGCTTTGATAGCCTTAATCGTAGACACTGGTCCGCAGTTTAGTAAAATACTCAAAGTCCCAAAATGCATTGTTGCGGTAAGTACTTATACAGGCAAGAGTGCCTTCTCTCACAGAATCAATTACTGCATTGTTCATGTTGCCACAGTACCTTTGTAAATGTCACTTTTCATCGTTACAAGAAGTGATAAAATATCCTTCTAGTCTCCCTTGCTCCTCTCCTTATTCATCGAGTGATTATTTGGAAATTCCTGGATTCGGAGCAGGTCAGTCTCCCGTCATTAATATCACCAACATCTCTTCGTGAGCGGGAGCCCATGACCCTGCAGGGCAGCCTCGGCAAACCACAGGAACGAAGCATCCCGTTAAGTTGCAACCAGCAATATTCACAAAAATAGCCGAAGCACGGGTAGGATGAGAGGCGGCCATTTATTATACATGTGGGCGGCAACACTTCATCATTGGTCTGACGCGTTTCAGCTTTGATAGCCTTTTTTTTTTTTTTAAACTCCCCATTCAAAACCCCAGTTTCCAAACAATACTTGGATAATACCGAAATATAAAAAATAATCCGAAGAAAGATTACCTCACTTACCTCCATTACTCACCTTACAATGTGTTGTAATGGCATGCATTGAAATGGCATGCGTTGTAATGGCATATGCGTTGTAATGTCACCTGCATTGTAAAAGTTGCGTTATAAAGGCATTACGATGTATTGCCTGCGTTGTAATGGATGTTTCCACTCTGGCACGGCTCTATCAGGGTGTCCAAGCTGAAAAGTGGTGGCATGTGGTTAAAACAATGCAAATAAAGCCAAGTGAACCTTACAGGGGCATAAGAAGGCATGGAGATGTCACAGTGTGACCAGTGTTTGTCGTCCAGGAAATGAAGCTGCCAGGGAGAAGGCCAGGGTGCTGCCTCTTGTTCTCTTGTACTGTGATGTGATCAGCTCGGAGTGGAGGTGGCATGGTTCTTGGCAGCATGAATCCACTCATACCGGTTAGTGATTGCCAGAGCTTTACTTCAGGTGCAGACATCAGAATCAGAGAAGAGGCTGTCTGTTGTTCGTCCTGTCTTTGTCACTGGAGTCTAATGCCTGGAAAGGTTTGCCAAGATTCCCCCAGTTCTGGCTGAGGTTGAGCAGCATATGCTTCGTGGAGGATAAGAGACGAAGAGCTCACTGAAGGTTTGCTGCTTGGTGAAATGCCGCAGTGCAGACAGGAGTCCCTGACAGAGTGAAACTAAACATCATATACTTGGGCCCAGTCTTGGGGGTGCAATGCAAGTCAAAGAAGTACAGTTGAGGGAGGGTTGACAGTTCTGCGGATATATTCCTGATTGGCAAACTGAAATAAACAAGTCCAAAGTGAGTTTGGTGGCATCCAAATTTTTAATCACTTATGTCTCAACATTATTTGTTTGTGTGTTTTTCCATACAATGGTTTGGTGAGTTCTTTCACCCCCACCATGTCAATAATGTTTCCTTGTTTTCTTGTAGTTAGCGAACTTCTGCATTGAGAAAAAGCCTTCAAATTTTACCAGAAGAAGGTATATTTTAAAGAAGAAATTTAAAATATGAGTTGTATGGTTCTGCCGTCAATACATTTATCACAAAACGTAAAAATTAAACTCAATTAATCAATCAATCAATCAGTGGTTTATAGAGCGTGCTACTCACCCGTGAGGGTCTCAAAGCGCTGGGGGGGCGGGGGAGCGCCGGGTCAGTTGAAAAGCCAGATCTTGAGGTCCTTCCTGAATGTGTGAAACGTTTGGGAGCATCTAATGTTGACCGGGAGCTTGTTCCAGGTCTTGGCTGCGATGTAGGAGAAAGCTCTCCTGCCGGTTCTGTTTCTGCGGATGCAGGGGACCTCTGTTAGGGGAAGGTCGGTGGAGCAGAGCTTCCTCTTGGGTACGTGGAAACATACTCGGTCGTTGAGGAATTTGGGTCCGATGTTGTTGAGGGATTTGTAGGCGTGGGTGAGGAGTTTGAAGGTGACCTTCTTCTCGACGGGGAGCCAGTGGAGGCTTTGTAGGTGTTGGGTCATGTGCTCATGGCTCGGTGTCCCTAGGAGGAGCCTGGCTGCGGCGTTCTGGATGGTTTGGAGTTTGTGTAGAAGAGTTTTGTTGATTCCGGCGTAGAGGGCGTTGCCACAGTCTATTCTGCTGGTTATTAGTGCGTGGGTGACAGTATTTCTGCAGTCGGGGGGAATCCATTTGAAGGTCTTATGGAGGATGTGGAGGCAGTTGAAGCTGGTAGATGCAATGGCGTTGATCTGGTGGTTCATGGTGAGGGAGGAGTAAAGGATTATGCCGAGGTTCCGAGCATGTTCTGTCGGGGTGGGTGGGTTCCTGAGGGCGGGGGGCCACCAGGTGCTGTCCCAGGCTGAGATGCAGGGTCCGAGGATGAGGACCTCGGTCTTCTCAGAGTTGAGCTTTAGGCAGCTATGCTTCATCCAGGCTGCTACGTTTCTCATTCCTTCCTAGAAGCAGAGTCTGGTGTCTTCTGAGTTCTTGGTGTGAGAGAGGATGAGCTGGGTGTCGTTGGCGTAGGATACGATGCTAAGTCCTTGCTGTCTGACAATGGCGGAGATGCTGGTCATGTAGATGTTGAAAAGCGTCGGGCTTAGTGATGATCCTTGGGGTACTCCACAGATGATGTCAGTGGGGTTGGAGAGGAAGTGGGGGAGTCTGATCCTCTGGGTTCTGCCGGAGAGGAAGGATTGGATCCAGTCGAGGGGGGATCCCTGGATTCCTGAGTTGTGGAGTCTGGTGGCTAACGCACGATGTGCAACGGTGTCAAAAGCTGCAGAGAGGTCTAGGAGGATGAGGGCTGGGGTGTGTTCCTGCAGCATGCGGATGTCGTCGGTGGCGGCGAGGAGGGCGGTCTCAGTGCTGTGGTTGCTGCGGAAGCCAGACTGGGAAGCGTCTAGGATGGCATTCTCTTCAATGAAGGCGGTCAGCTGGGTGTTCACGAGTCTTTCTGTGACTTTGGCTGCGAAGGGGATGAGAGAGATGGGCCGGTAGTTCGTCAGGTCCGTTGGGTCAGCTGCTGGTTTCTTGAGGAGGGGTTTCACCGCCGCACGCTTCCAGTCTTCTGGGCAGATGCCGGAGGGAGGAGTTGATTTTCCATCCTAGTTCAGGTGCGATGACAGCGGCAGCCCTGTGAAAGATGTGAGGGGGCAGGGGTCTGTTGGGGCTTCTGAGTACGTCTTCTTCATGGTTGAGGTGATGAGCTCGACGGACGCGGGGCCCAAGAGGTGATTGTGGGCTTCTCGGCGGTGGTGGGTAGTGTGGTGCTGTCTTCTGCTGGCTCGCTGAAGTTGTTGTAGAGGGCCTTGATCTTCAGGTGGAAGTAGGAGCTGAGCTTGTCGCAGAGTTCCTGGGAGGGTGTGATGTCTGTTGGTTCGCAGGTGGGTTTTGCGAACTACCGAATGACGTTGAACAGTTCCTTGACGTTGGATGCATTGGTCTTGACTTTGTCTATGATGAAGGTCCTTTTGGTGTCCCTTATACGCTGGTGGTAGTCCTTCAGGGCGCTCTTGTGGTTGTTCCGTGCTTCCGTGGTCTTCTGGTTCCGCCAGGTCTTCTCCAAGCATCTGCAGGAGCGTCTGGCATCTTGGAGTTTGGTGGTGAACCAGGCAGCCTTCAGCGGGCATTGTTTGGCAGTGCGGCGGAGAGGTGCCAGCTTGTCGGCGCAGCAGGAGACCCAGCGGTGGAATTCCCTGGCTGCAGAGTTGGTGTTGGTCGTGGCGTTGGGGGGGTTTTGGAGGAGGGCGGAGTTCAGGTGTTCTTCGGTGACCTTACCCCAGTTCCGCCGCGGCGGGCACGGGGCGGGCTTGGGTGCAGAGGTGGTGTTGAATGAGAAATGGACGCAGTGGTGGTCCGTCCAGAGGGGCTGGGTGGTGTGGCTGAAGTGGATGTTTGATCCTCCCACGAAGATGGGGTCGAGGGTGTGACCCTCCCTGTAGGTGGAAGTGCTGACGAGCTGTTTCAGTCCTAGGTTGGTGAGGTTCTAGAGGAGTGTGGTGGAATCAGGGTTCTGGATGTTTTTGAGGTAGAAGTTCAGGTCCCCGAGCAGAATGTAGTCCGTGGAGGTGATGGTATGGAGTGCAGCGAGCTCGGTGATGGTGGTTGCGGGCTAGGCGCAGGGTCCAGGCGGTCTGTAGATGAGGGTGCAGCGTAGCGTGGTCCTGGGGCTGGTCTGGATATGGAAATGGAGGTGTTCATGTTGGAGTGGGGGGTCGCTCGTGCTGGATGTGGAGAGTCGGAGGGGGGTCTTGTGTGCGATGGCGAGTTCTCCTCCCAGGCGGTTTAGGCGGTCCTTGCCCTGGATCTTGCAGTGTCCGCACGAGAACTGCCCTTGGATCGTGTTGGGTGAGGAGCTTGTGCAGTCGGCGTGGCCTCTGGGGTTGAGAGCATGGAGGGTGTCTGAGTCGTAGCGGTGGGGACCAGGAGAACCAGGGTTCCTGGCGCTGGTCGCGGACGGGCGCAGACAGGCGCAGACGGGCGCAGACGGGCTTGCCTTAGGCATGCCATCAGCGCCCCCGCTGAGCGCATCCACTGCGCAATGGTTCAGCAGTCGCCATTTAGTAGGGAAGGAGGGCGGGAGCAGAGGAGTGGGAGGTGGGACCGGGGCTGAAACGGGGGGTGGGGCCGCGGGGCAGCAGCGGCGGGAAAAGTAAGCAGAGTACAGGGACAATCAAGTACAGGGACAATCACAGTTATACAGATACAGTATCTAAAAAATACAGAAATGCAAAAACGAGGCAACAGTTAGGCACAGATAAGGACAAGCAGGGGGGAAAAACGGCAAATACCGAGAAGGTAACGGGGCAGCCTCGAACCAAAGAGTGAGAGGGCTCAAGACTCGGGCGAAACCGGCTGAAGTGCGGCGCTGCTGGGGAGAGTGCTACCTTGGACCAGAGGTCAACTAATAAGTACAACTGTGCATTATAAAAACGCAAGTGACCTTTTCACGATCGTTCAAATAAGGCAGCGAGGTATAACAGAAGCGAAAACGGGGGGCTGGAGTCTTCTCAAAATAGTTTTCTTTAAAAATGCTATTACTATGAGCAGGGCCACTGGAATTATGTGGAAGGAGAGGGCCAAATTGAGCGGCAGGGTTCAGTGAATTATGGGTCAAGAAAAGGCTAATTCTGCAGCATAGTGCAGCACATTTTGTAATAGTATTACTTCATAATTTCGTTTTTTATAAACTTGGTAACACTGTCTGACCATTAATTGCACCTCATTAGTACCAGTTTAACACCCAACGATAACAATAACTTACAGAAAGGTGATCAGTTGAGCTTTGCAAAGGGCTTTCCACCATGGGGCAACCTGTGTTTCTGCATTTTTAGTAACTTTTTTAACCGTTTGAGTTAGAAACCCATTTTTGGGGGGTTAAAATCTGCAGAATATGCAGCAGATGATGGATTATGTGGGAAATGAAGCAAATGTATAATTATGTGATAATCACCGTGGAGCGTGGACATACAAGCATATAATTCCAGGGGCCCTGACTATAGGGCACTTTTGAGGCACACCTGGAAGAGTATTGTATGTATGTGACTGGGGTTGGTCTGGATAGCATAGTACATGAATTCTGTGTGTACGAATGGCATTTTTGGATGTTTATCTATGTCAATGTTGAATGTGAAAGATTATTGCATAGTCTGCTGCTTGGATCGTATCTGTATCCACAGTTAGGGCCAGCATTTGCTCAAATAGAACCCCGTGTGAAACCAAGTTTGAGCCCCCTCTTATGCCCATCTCCAGGTTGCGGATGCTGCTGTTGTCAGTGTTCACAGGTCAGTCCTGACCGACTATCTCAGAGCAGTGACCTCCTGTGAACACAAATTTCTGCCCATCTCACTTACTTGTTTAACATATAGCATACCAAGCCCTTTTCCATCAGTGCCAAAATAGGGGTGAGAGGCCAGGTGGGTGGTGGAGGTGAGTGGAGAAGGACGGGGGTGAGGTGAAGCTCTAAAGTAGGACAGTGACAAGACAGAAGCTATGCTCTTGGGCAACTCTTCTTCCTTTTGGGACAAAAGCTGGTGGCCACCGGGAACTTAGCCTCCTTCCTCACTCCACCTCTGCTGCCAAAAACTTCAAGATCATTCTGGACTATAATCTCACATTGGCTGACCAGATCACATTAGTATTAACCACTTGTTTCTTCATCTTCAAGATGATCAAGACATTGGTTTCCTGTCAACTCACTCAAGTCTGTAATTCTGGCCCTTAGAGCCAGGCTCCTGGACTATTGCTTATACATAGGCACCTCCACCTACCTCACTAACAGACTCCAGGTCATCCAGAATGTGACCACTCACCTGGTCCTGTATTCCTCAACACGGGCATCTATGAGCCAGTTTCATAAAGCCCTTCACTGGCTGCCTATGCACAAAAGGACTCTTTCCAAACTGATCTGTCATGCTCACAGACCCATGCATCTTAGCGCCCCACATTGTCTCATCAACACAGTCTCTTGCGCACAAGCTCTGCAATGTCTTCATTCTTCAGCTACCCATGTTGCCTACATTTACCACATCCTACACCGCCTACTGCCTACGACTGGAACAGTCTACTCCTGCAATACGTTTTACAAGCTCCTACCTCTCCATTACGTAACAGCTAAATACCTTGGGGCAGATTTACAAGCCCATTGCGCCAATTTTGCGTCACTTTTAACATGGGAAAAGTGACGCAAAAGTGGCGCAAGGGGCTTGTAAATCTTCCCCCTTGTTTTTTCTGAGATGCCCCTGCCAATGGCAGTCGAAAATCAGGCCTGGGGAAAATTCACATAATACCAGCATAATTTACATAATTTCAGGAGTTTCGCATTGTGCTTGTTATGCAAAATTCCTGAAATTACGCCATTAAGCCACTCTGAGTAATTACATGCAATTCACTATAAAAATTTACTGTGAATGCACCATTCATGGTAAAAAGTTGAGATAATTCAAAGGAACAACAGAACGGAAGTGGATATTGTTCGCAGTGCTTTTTTAAATGCGTACTTGTGCTAGAAATTGAGGCGAGGATGCAATTTGTACTAAAATATAGCGTGAAATAACAGATTTGCATGTCTTGTAATTTTGCTGAAACTTTGTGTAACTATGGAAAAGCAAATTGCACAAATGTTGCACACCCCTTCTCTTCGCAAAGGGTAAGGTATCCATATTGATGACACAGCAAGCTATACATCTTAATGACATAACATGAACTCAAACAATCATGGAGACCAGGAAAGAATAAACAGGCGAAGCAGCCAGTAATAAAATACAATGATTAAAGCGGTTCACTAGGTCAGTTCCGTGTGTGCCTGTCTGAATCCAGGTATCCGGGGCCTGGGCCCAGCTCCCCCATGCCCAAGGCCAGCACTGGTCATAGTTGTGTGTGAGTCATATGAGTTTGTGTGTGACTCATAAAGGTTTATAGTTGGTTTGTGTGTGTATGTATTCTGAGTATGAAGTCAGTTTGCAAGTAATGTCAGTGTGCATTGTTCGCAAGGTATGGGGGGACATTTTAGCATCAAATGGTGGGTGCGTACTAATGGTTTGTGCATGGTTAAGAGTGTGTCAGGGTATGTGTGTCCCTATTTGAACCCTCTGGGCAGAATAAAGCAGTGTCATATTAGCTATCACAATCGTTTTAGTTGGCATGAATGTTTCACCAAAAATTAAGAAACTTAGACCTTCCACATGGACCTACAACATCTGCATTGTTTCAGTTGAATAGGTCTCCAGCGGTGTGAGCCTTCTCCAGTAGTGTCATCAGCGCTGTAACTGTTTCAATGTGATGCTCCTAATTCCTCTGGGAGTTTTCACCCCAAAATGATCTGTCTGTTCAGTGCTGCACTTGTAAAGCCCATGGAGTCCTCTTGCAGCAGCTTCCATGTAGTATGAAAATATTTATGTTCCTGTATTATATTATTTTTGTGCCTGCATGCCCACGCATTGGGGTAATCCTGGTACGAAGGTTCAAATGGCAGGAGAAGTTGCTGTTCGGCTACCAGACCAGAGAGTTGCTACATGCTGTGGGTGAAGATTGAAGAGGAATAAAGTCGCAATGTAAACCTTATTCTGTGTGACTCATTAATTACTGCATTGGGCAACTGTTAGACCTGGCTTCTTGACGTGGGTCTGCCTTCCATTTTTTTGCTGTTGCCTCATGTGTTTTTGCTGGTGTTAGATGCTTTGGCCACTGTGCCACTGCTATTCAGTGCCACAGTGCAAGTGCTCCCCATGGTAAATTGATGTATGGATAAGAGACTCTATGATTGGCTCGTTTGGTTTACTTGTCAGACCCTAGTACAGTGCACTGAGTGTGCCCAGGGCTTGTAAACTAAATGCTGCTGATGGGCTTGCAGCGCTGGTTGTGCCACCCGCAGGAGCTGTGCAGTCTGGTACTACCATGTTGACTGGGCAAGTGCACCCACTTGCAAGTCCCTAAACCTTCCCTTTTCTGCATATTAGTCACCCCTATGGTAGGCCCAAGGGCAGGGTGCATTGTAGGTAAAAGGTAGGATAAGCCCTGATGTGTGTGGCATGTCCTAATAATGAATTACAGCCATTTTTGTTTTTCACTATTGCAAGGCTACCTGTTCTCCATAGACCTGAATGAGCAGTTTGATTATTACATTTTATAATCCTAACTGACTCAGGGAACTAGGTAGAAATTCGAGTTTAGTATGCCTGAACTCAGAATGATAAAATGCATCTTTTAGTAAAGTTGGTTTTAACATTCTGTGTCGGAAACTACCACTTTTAGAAATTGGGTATTTTCTTGTCTAACTATCCAAGCCTGACTCTGCTAGGTTGTGTATTCCTTGTCTGGAGTTTTGAGTGACAGGGGCTGGGGGATTCCAGGAGACAGGGTGAGTCAGCACAGGGCTGAATAGAGAGATCTGAATGCAGATGGGAGGGAGGAGTTGCACCTGGGACCTGAATAGGTCTGTGCCTTCCCACCACAATGCTGGCTCCACCTCCTGTTGCGCGTCTGATGTTCCTGCCCTGCATTGTTAAAGAAAAGAAGGAGTCATGTAAACAGAGTGCTCCAGGACTGACCAGAACTGGTTTGGACTAGGCAAAGGCCTTTCTGCCTTCAGAGAACAAAGAGAAACTGTGTATAAAAAGGGGGACCCAGACCCCAGAACTTTAGATCACTTTTGGGAAACAAGAAGAAACCTTTGCTGAGGAGAGGAACCAGAGAGACTGAGGAGAGACTTTCCCTAAGCGTGAGGGATTGGCCTGCAGTGGTTGCCTGACTGCCAAAGAGAGGAGAAAGGACTTTGTGCTACTTTCATTCAACTTGTGAAGTATCTCCAAGTGCTTGAGATAGAGCTTGCCTCCTGCTGAAGTCTCAGGGACAACAGACTTCACCCACCAGCTCCCTTAGAGTTCTTTGGAAGTGCCTACAGTTGTGTTGGGCTTTCTGAGAGACTTCATGTCGCATGGAACTGGAAGCATGATGCACGAAGAAGAAGCGTGTCGGCGAACTGCCGCTGTTGCTTCACAACCAAAATCGCCTCGCATTGTCAGAGAAGAGGATCGACGTTGCACCAGACGCCGCTGCATCATCGGAGAAGCGTGTCGCTGCCGCAGCCGCTGTCGTCGCATCGCTGGGAAAGCGCATCGCCGCTGCAGTTGTCGCATCGTTGCCGAAGCGCCTCACATCGCCGGAGAAGAGGATCGACGCCGCATCAGATGCCGCTGCATCACTGGGCATCGTGTCACCTGGGCCTGTCGCAGCTCAGAAGAATCGTTGAGTCGCCGCACGGGCGTCCGGCATGCACGCATCATGTCGCATCAAGGAGAAGACGCCATTTTTGTTTCATTGCACCGGATCTTCATCACATCACGGTGTTGCGGGTCGCATCGCCACGGAAGCGCAGTAAGAAACCGACATCACCTCCCCACGCTGAGAAGAACCGACGCATCCCCTACGCATCAGTAGGGACCCGACGCATCACCGTTCTTGCGTGTAAGGAACCGACACATCACCTTCCCTGCAACACTTTCGTTGTATAGCGTTACGCATCCAAAGGTACATTGAAATCAAAGTGTCACATTTTACATCTTAAGAGAATTAAGCAATTTGTACCATTTTTAAAGTACCATATTGTGGATTTTTGTCGTTTGTGGTCTTGTGTTAAGTCTATATAAAAATACTTCTTTTTATACTACAACTTGTGTGGTGTCCATCTGTAGTGTTGTGACTGGGTTACTGTATGTGTTCACAAATGCTTCACACACTGCCTCTGAGATAAGCCTGTCTGCTCGTGCCAAGCTACCAATGGGGTGAGCAGGGGTTATTGTAGGAGTGTACTCCTTACCCTGACTAGAAGCAAGGGTCCCTATTTGGTTAAAGGTACCTACCTCTGCCAACTAGAGACCCCCAGTTCTAACAGCAACATTGGGAGTTTCACCTACCAGCAGATTCCACGCTATTTGGCCACCGTTGTGGTAGTGATTCCTGGTGAGCTGCAAGCAGTCACAGGAGGGAAGGTGCCATCACACATCAAGGGTTGAAGGAATCCGGAAGAAATCCCTCTCGCTCACGCTTTTGGTGAGAGGCACTGCTTTCCCATCTGCGCGCTGCCCTGCTCGAACAGCCACACGTGATCAAGCTCTTGTCCTGGTCCTGAGTGCCAGTGTGTCTACAGCTAGGATGCTGAGTGTTACTCATGTCAATCAAGGGCACTGATGCGAAAACACAGGGGCTTGAGAGCTACGCATCGTGAAGGTATGACATCAGGGGCGTTGCAAAGCAGTCACGCCTTGCCAGATTGTGGAGTTGATACAGGGTGTGTCTGGCACCAGCAACGGGTAAAGGAAATAAACATTGAAGGAACAGTGAGTACTACGGAGGTGTTGCAGAGTCAACTGGCACAATTGAGACTCTACATGCCCAACTACAATTACAGTAGTGATTGTGAACAACGGAGTGTAAGAGGTATTCTGCTCAAGCTTGGTTCTACAGCAAGGTACTTTTAGTTTTAGACTAAAGTTTGCCTGGTTTTTAAAATAAATAAATTGTTTCTGGTTATTCATAATTTGTAAAGTTTATGGCAACACCACACCAGATCACACAGCCCCCACCATTAATCAGTAAACCAGGCACGCCAGCTATGGTGTGGCCAGAATGGTTCAGGTTATTTGAGAATCCTTTGGTAGCCATTGACGCTATAAAATATGCACCAGCATGTAAGTTTGCCAAGCTGTTTGCAAGTCTAGGTCAAGCAGCACAACGCATTTTTGACAGTCTGACTCTGGCACCTCCCCCTCAGGGACAGTCTGGTGACAGACAGTGGAACGTGTATTTGAAGGTGGTTGCAAGACTTTAGAAACAGTTTTCAGATACTCCTAACATTATGCTGCAATGACACAACTTTTACTATCGCAAGCAAATAGAGGATGAAAAGGTTGAGGAGTCTTGGCAACCACTTGTGGGTTTGGTCCTTTGTCAGATGATTACATTAGAGACCAGTTCGTATTTAACTTGCAAAGTCAAAGAATGGTCACTGAGCTGCACTGAGTCCCTGACAGAAGTCATTAACCTAGCATTAAGCATTGAAAGGTCAGTGATTTTGGTAAAGGCTATGCAGCTGGAAACGGTCTAAAGGGTCAATACGATTTCTTCACAGGATGAGGATCATGATAAAGAGCTTTGCATGGTTGGCACGAAAGATAAACCACAAAAATGTATACAAAAAAAAGGTTCCACCTTTTGTTACAGATGCTGTTCAAAAAGTCATTTAGGTAATTATTCAGGGTGCCTCGCCATAAACGAATGTTGTTTGGGTTGTATGAAATTGGGCCATTTCCAGAAAGTTTGCAGGTAATAAGAAATCTGCAAAAGTAGGCAGTGTGGATGTAGAAGCAGACATATGCGCAGAGTCTCTAAACAATGTGTTGTTAAGGCTCGATTGTGAAGTGGAGCCTACAGAAGTGAAAGGACCGTTATGTGTAGCTACCATTAATGACCTCAAATTACAGGTCATGGCAGATTCTGGGTCACTCATAATGATTCTAAAGGACAATGCTTTTTATGGAAATTGGGGAAAAGACTTTGCATTGTATGAAACAGATGTAAACCCTAAAGCATGTGGGGAAAAATATAGAGATGATCAGGTATTTGGTGGCCAAGATACAATGTCTTAGCAGAGAGACTTATACAAAAGTGTACGTAGCGGTCAAAGAGAAAAATATGATTGGGTGGAAAGACCTGGCGCGCATGGGCCTGTATTTGGTTGCTGGGAATGTCAATCTGATTTTTTTTATTTTTTTTATTTTTATTGTGGTATTTGTTAAGCGCATATATCACCCTTAGGTCTCACAGCGCTAGCTTGTATTCAGGAACCGGGGGAACAAAGAGAGGAAGAACTGCCAGGGGGAGGGACTCAGAATAGCAAATTTTTGAGGGATCTGCGGAATGTTTTTGATCGATTTCCATAAGGAGGTTTATGGGCAACGTGCTCCATATCGTAGGGGCGATTTTAGAGAATGACCTGCCGCCTTTCTTGACGGTTTCGATTTTTGGTGTGGTTAAAAGTTGTTTGCTGGCAGATCGAAGGGTTCTTATTGTTTGATATTTTATTAGTTTCTGTGCTAGATATTGAGGTCCCTTTCTGTTAAGAGTTTTTTGTACCAGACAGCATAGTTTAAAGGTGATCCGCTTTCTAATGTGGAGCCAGTGAAGGGTCTTCAAACTGGGGGCTGAGGGCGAGCGAGGGGGGAGGTTGAGGACCAGTCTAGCCGCTATGGAGCCTGGAGCTTTGTTAAGTGTACTTAATTTATGGATGCTAGCAGGGCATTGCCATAGTCCAGGCAGTTTATGATTAATCCCTGCACTAAAGGCATGCGTGAGGACAATGGGATCCATTTAAAGATTTTTCTAAGGCTACGCATTAGTCCATAGCATGTGCGAACCACATGGTTGATGTGATAAGACATAGAGAGTTTATCATCTATTATCAGTCCAAGATTGCGGGCTGCCGTCTTAGGTGAAGGGCAGGGGCCTTGGGTAGACGGCCACCAGTCATCGGTCCACAACTTTTGTGCATTACCGAAGAGTATAATCTCCATTTTACCAGTGTTAAGTTGGAGATGATTATTTGTCATCCAGTCATTGATGTATACCATACATTGCCTAAATCTTAGTTTTGTGTTGTTAGGATCTGGTCCAAGGGTAATTAGCAGTTGGGTGTCGTCCCCGTAAGACACTGTTTCCAAGCCATGGGCTTTAAATATCTTGGCTAAAGGAGATAGATACAAATTAAAAAGTGTGGGGCTTAGAATGGATCCCTGGGGAACACCCTTGTCAATGGGCTGGCTACTGGAGGTGAAGGCTCCTGTTTGGACTTTAGATGTGTGGTCTGTCAGGTAGCTCCTCAGCCCGCTCAGCGCGGGGCCCTCCACACCAAGCTCCCACAGGCGGTCCAAGAGGATGCTATGGGAGATGATGTCGAAAGCCGCTGACAGGTCGAGTAGGACCAAGATGGCAGATTGTCTGGCGTCAAGGGAGAGTCTGATGTTATCGACTATCTCCAGTAGTGCCGTTTCGGTGCTGTGGAAGGCCTGTAACCCAGATTGCGAGGAGTCCAGCAAGTTGTTGCTCTCTTGGTGTTTGGATAGTTGATTGTTTACCAGTGATTCCAGAACTTTTCCAAAGAGAGGCAGGAGGGAAATTGGTCGGTAATTGTTATGCTGTTTTGGGTCAGCATTAGGCCTTTTTAAGATGGGTCTAACTATGGCCTCTTTCCAAATTGATGGCACGGTGGACAGAGATAGTGAATTGTTAAATAGTTTGGTCAGTCTGGGCAGAAGGGCTGGTCCGATTTTGGATATAATCTGGGTGGAGGCTGGATCTGTGGGGGAGCCAGATTTAATCCTTGTGAGGGTTGGTAAAACTTCTTCCTCAGTGACTAAGCGGAATTCTCTAAGAAGGTTGGAGTGTGGGGGGTTGTCATGGTTTCTCTCCGAAGGTGGTGTTCCAGTTGGCTGTGGAAAGAGTCTATGGATGACATTAATTTTGTCCACAAAGAAGACTGAAAGGGAGTCAACCCACTCCTGCGAGGTGGTCTGCGTTGGTTGACAAGAGGGGGATTGCTAAATTCTTTCAAGATCCTATACAGTTCTTTGTGTGAGTTGGATGCCTGGTTGATTCTATCACCTATGTAGGTTGTTTTGGCTGCAGCTATGTGGTCCATATAGCGCTGGTGTATTGTTTTATAGTACTATTTGTCTGGAGCCTTTTTTGTGTGTCTCCATTTATGTTCTGCCTTTCTGCAAGCTAATTTGCTGATTTTCAGGTCTGGTGTGAACCAGGGGGAGAGTGTATGAGGGTATTTGACTTGTTTTACTGGGACGATTTTGTCAAGGGTCGAGGTGATAGCTTGCTCGAGGGATTTGGCTGACTCATTGGGGAGATCTGATTCTAATGGTGGAAGAAGGGCAAACTGAGCAGAAAAGGAGTCTAAGTTTATTTTGTTCCAGGACCTGCTTAGCCTTGATTCTTTCAAGGAGTCTTGTTGGGTTGGTATACCCAGTATTTGAAATTTTAGCACATGGTGGTCAGACCATAAAACTGGGACTGGTTGGTCGACCTTCACCTGAGGAGAGTTAGTAAATAGAAGATCTAAGGTGTGCCCAGCTATATGGGTGGGGCCAGTTACCAGTTGGTTAAGGCCTAGAGTGTTAAGGCTGGAAGCAAGATCATCTCAGTGTGGATCGGATAGTAGGTCTGCATGGTAATTGAAATCCCCCAAAAGGAGAAAGTTGTCAGCGGCCAGGACATGTGGTGTAATTGCCCCTGTTAGATGGCTAGTAAAGTCACTTTTGCTGCCGGGGGGTCGATAGAGTAGGGCCTCTCTCCAGGTCCCTTTTCTGATTGTGTTTATTTTAAAAATGCAGATTTCACCCTAGACTGTTTGGATGATGTCAATAATGTGTAAATCAGTATCATTCCTAAAAGCTATAGCTATGCCCCGCCTCTTTTATCTTTTCTGTCCATTCTGGTCAACTGATAGTCATGGGGGAGGGTTAAGGAGATATCAGGTTGCGAGGACTCATGGATCCATGCCTCGGTGATGAAAAATAGGACTGGTTTCTCTGAGTCCAATAGAGACCAAATTTCCAGAGAGTGTCTAGGGAGGGAGTAGGCGTTGCAGGATAAGCCTATTAAGTTGTTTTGATTAGATATTGCAGTACTATTAGTGGGTTTTCTGAGGCTTAGACTTTCTGTTGAGGAAGATAGGCCATTATGTGAGGAGTGATTATGACTAGTGGGACTCTTAGTCGCTTGAATGGGGGTGATACCTTCCACAAGAGAAGATATTTTATTGAGTGCGCGGAGCTCTTGACTAGAGTATCGTAATATAGCTATAGAGGGGCTGGAAGGATGGTAGATGGCAAAACGGGCTGAGTGGCCGGCGTCTGGTGGCGGTCAGGTGCGGACGGGTGCAGACCGGCTTGCCTTTGGCACACCTTTGATGTGCTGCTGGCGCGCCGCTACGCGGCCGCTCTGAGCACTTCCTTAATTGTGACAGGAAGTGGCCGGGACTGCAGCAGCGTGTGGGGCAAGTGGAGCGCTGACCTCTAGTGCTCAGAGGTACTGTAACTAAAATGCTGGTGCTATTACCCTCCGCACAAACGGCGCTTGCCGCGGCAGACCAGGGCAGCACAGTGAGATACAGGTGAGCGGCATGATATTAAAAACAACTGTTTTAAAAATAAGGTTGAGGTTCAGCAGCAAGGTCTAACCTGTCTTTGTTCAATTTCGGTTTCTAAGTAAGCTTGCAAGTGCAAGAAGATTGCAAGTGTATAATGTGGGTGAAATTGAGGATAGTATCAGGGAGTTGTTATCTGAATTTAAGACAGTGTTCTGTGAACAGGTGGGGCTGGTGAAAGGGGTGGAACACCAAATTAAACTGTTGCCTGACGCACAACCGGTAGCACACAAGGTACAAACCGTGCCTATGAGTGCTAGGGTTGAGTTGAAGTCCACATTACATGGGTTGTGTTCACAGGGGATTATACAAGCTACAGACTTGTCGCAGTGGGTGGCACCAATAGTCCTGGCAAGGAAAAAGTCAGGCAAGATTAGGCAGTGGGAGACCTTAGAGGTCTCAACAAAAAGATTGTTGTGGACTGACACCCACTGCCTAGGATTAAGGAGCTATTGGCAAACCTTGGGGGAGCTAAGAGGTTTTTTTGATCGATCTAAGGACAGCCTACCATCAGGTCAATTGAAGCTCAGGAATTGATGACTTTTGTTACCCCTTTTGGTGCTTATAAGTTTCTGAGACTACCGTTTGTTCTGACTTTGGCAGCCAGTGTGTTCCAGAAGCTTATGGGCACACTGTTTTGGGACACAAAAGGGGTGCAAGTATAATTGGACGGCATTTTGATTTTTGCACAGAGCTTGCAAGACCGCAAAAATATATTGAGGAACGTGTTGTCCATTTTGTGTGACCGAGGTATGACAGTAAGAGCTGATAAATGCACATTTGGTGTGAAAGAGAATGAATATTTGGGGCACATGGTGTCAGCGGTGGGCATTAGGCCAAAGTTCTCTGTAATTAGAGCAATAAGGAACGCAAAGGCACCCAAGGATAGAGATACTCTGCTCATATTTGGGTTTGGCAGAGTACTATGCCAGATTTGTGGTTAATTATGCACAGACAGTGGAGCCATTACATTCACTACTAAAGAAAGGGCAAAAAAGTATCTGGTCTGAGGAGCTAGCGATGGTGTTTGAGAGGGTGACGGAGTTAATCATATCTGCTCAAGCTCTTCATGCTTTTCGTGAGGACTGCACTTCAATTATAATGGTGGTTGTGAGAGAATTTCGAGGATGTGTCTGATGGGGGCTAGGTTTTTAATTAAGAAACCCCTCAAGGTAAAAAAAGGGGACTCTAGGTTTTTGGGTCCTGAGCAAGTTAGTAAAGTCAGTAAAGGTGCAGCGTTTGTGGTTGGTAGGGGTTGGTGGAATAAGAGACAGTTTGTGAAAGTGACACCAGACCACGCTATAATATTATAATACAGAGGAAAGGCGGTATTGAGGATCAGAACTGGACACATTGTCTGCAATCTGATGAGGGGAGTGGAACTGTGGCTGATAGAGGATTGGAGGGAGTAGCTCGTGTGACTGATCCAAGTGCCAGGGGTCTGATTAAGGGGCTACTGTCATGAAGGAGGAGCCTAACCGTCGTGTCAGAAGAATTCCTACAAGGTTCAAAGACTTTGGACCTAATTAGGATGGTGGTCGGACTTACATCCGACCGCCATCCATTCGGAAACAGGACCGCCCTACTACAAGTTGGCGGTCCCACAAGCCAAATTAGGATGCGACAGCCACCAAGGCGGTTGCAATGTCTCTATTTTGTATTGCGGAAGGTGCTGAGGGCTGCAGCACACACCGCAGAACAAAAAAGAGACATTACACATATCCCTGCACTATGTGACAGGAACCATGCAGTACCTGCCACATGGTGCAGGGATATGTAGGGAACACCATAGGTGCCTCCCAGGGCCCATGTCGGAGGCTCAATGGTCAAGGGGGGCCAACTAAGGGCGCCTAATGTCCCTTTTGGCCTGCTTTTTCATGGTGAGTTCACCGCCATGAAAGGGTCGGCAAAAAGGAACATTGTAATACCTAGGGTGAGGCCTGGCAGGCACCACCACCATTGTAGGTATTACTTCAACTCTGACCGACTGACGGGCTCCCTGAACCCATCGGATCCGTGGTGCTCGGTCTCTCCAACTGCCAAAGAACTGCCTGCCATCATAACGAGGCGGGCAGTAAAGCAGTCACCGATGGCGGTGGGACCGCCACCAACAGGCTGTTGGTGGCAGTCCACCGTTATCATAATGAGGCCTTTAGTTAGGTATTAATTGTCCTCCTTTAGGTTTTGGGAGGGTTGTGGATAAGAATCGTTTTAGAATTGTTTCAAAGTGAGGAGTTTTTTGCTTTGTTATTCGGTGTTTTAGGTTTTTTTTATGTAAAAGGGGAGTTGATGTAGTATGAGAATGTTTATGTTCATGTATGACATTGTTATTGTTTGACTGCATGCTCACCCATGGGATTAACGCTGGTAGGAAGGTTCGAATGGCAAGAGCAGTCGGGTTCGACTTTCAGACCAGGGAGGCGCTACATGCTGTGGGTGAAGATTGAAGAGGAATAAAGTCATATTGGAAACCTAACTAAGCGTGACTCATTACTTACTGCATTCCCTCCATGTCACAGCACCAGAGCCGTGCAGGTCCCTTCCCAGAGTGCCCTGTCAGTGGCGCGCGATTCCAGTAGCTTCCAATGGTGAAGTGGCACCGGGCCTCGAGGTAAGATGGTCCCTCTGTTCTAAATTTAGGGGCGGTCACTACTGCCCTGGGAGCCAATTTCCTTGCTTGCATTAAGGCGCATGACACCCTTGATGCCCCATGTGTACCCGCCATGTGTACTAAGGCTTGGCCCAGCAGTGACCGGCCTCTGATACTGGACACTGGCACTGTGAGCTTCCCCCTGCAGTCCTCGTGATGGAAGTCCTGTAGAATTCACCTCACCTATGTGTTTTCATACTTAATGGCACACAGACAAGAAATAAGGTGCATGCAGCATGAAGACTGTTAACATGTCTTGCGTTACTTTTCCCCTCTCTTTCTGTGACTGTCTCCTACTCGTGCGCGCTCTCTCTCGTATTCGTTCACTGTCTTCATCTGACCCTCATTATCTTTCATTAATTCTCTAACCCTTCCTATGCCTGCACGTCTCTGTCTCACTATCTCCTCTCTTTCCCTTTTCTCTCTCTTCCCGTTCGTTTCTCAACTGAATACATTTTCAGCACACGTCCCACAACCAGAAATATCGAACGGTTAGAACGAAGCGCGACTGTGAAAGCCAAGAATAGAAGGTACAGCTCTGCAAGATGTAAACCCGAATGATTTACATAACACAAGTTACAGTACAGCCTAGGAAACGGGGCGGCGATTGCTCACTTTGTTCAAGGCCTTTTCCCCAAAGCAATCAAGGTAAAATGACCAATTACCTGGGTGAAAGGTGAGACAATGTCCCATACTGCCCAAGATAATGGCTACTCTAAAATAGAAATATGGCCCAAACCCCTGCTTGAAGTCCCAAGCTAGCTTAGTAGCTTATTGTCGCTCAGAAAAATAAGAATACTTATCATGTTATAACCAGTGCCACTGGAATTATGCGATAAAGTCAATGCATAAATTTACGCGTAATTGGTCATTTGCAACATAATCTATCATTTGCTGCATAATTTGCAGATTTTAACAAAAAAAATTACTTATAGCTCAAATGGATCGAAATTTACTAAAAATGACGCAACAAGTGTTGCAGAGCCACGGACGACCATTCACAAAGGTTGACTGGTCATCTTTGAGGTGCCTTTTGCTGTATTTGGGTGGACTGACAGCCCTGGTAAGGCAGCTCCTGCAGCCCGTGCCCCAGTTGTTTGAATCAGGGTGTTGAGATTGGGCAACCTAAATCACACAAACCTCCTGAGGATGGGCTGGAGAAGACGGGGTAAAAGGCCATTTTTATTATTATTTAGACACATCTAACTTTCTGATACTTGCAATATACTGGCAAATAGGTCCTTTTTGCAAGGTGGTTTTCCAACAAGTGTTAATGTTAGCCCATTAACAGGAGACGCTTGCATTTGGCCTGAAAGACTATCTCTGCCCTCTCATCCACCGGGCTGTTTAACCCATGATTAACTACTAGAAAAACGGGCAAAACGGTTGGAACTAAATTTTATTTTACATTTCACAAATCTGCCCTTTGGCACCATAACATAGAATACCATTATCTATTTAATTTCAGCCAAAAGCATGTTGCATAGTTTGGCTTGTAGTTTAGTTTTTAACAGTTTCATTATTGGACCAAAACCCCATCATGCAAAGGGTTGTTGGTTAAAATGCCACAGTTGGCAGGAGTTGTTTTACATAACATTGAGCTACTCATCAGATACATCTTAAAATTATACAGAGCTGCCTTCTCCATTTAAAAAAAAAAATGCTTGTTTCACAGGTAAAACCAAAACTAAACACCGCTCACGTATTTGGTGAGGTTCACTCTTTCACTCATATCATGCATTAAAACAAGCATTGAAAATATAGATCTGTTTTTTTACTGTGTGAAGTGGAAAGTTTTATATCGAGCCTCTACAATGTGAAAAAGGTGGAACATGGACAGCCGCAGCACGACCATCCCTAAAACAAATGATATGGTTTGGGAAGGTGGCAGTCGCAGAAAGAACATGGCACAATTCTCTCATACACAGCACAGGTACAACACAGGTTTCTAACACACTAAAGAGTGAATGAGAGGTGTTAAAGTATTGTTGTGCAATTTGGATAAACAGACATGGACAAAAAGGAAGTACAAAAGTCCTGCAAGAAAGAACCAAACCCGTTGTAAAATTAACATGCATTCAAATACTAATTTAGTATGAAAACTCACCTACCTAATGTGGTATGTGTTACTAGAGGGTTAATATCTTGTACTAGGAAGCATTCAAGAATACTAGTGTCCACTGGTTTTACAGTCTCCTATTCCCTAGTTTGGGTAAAGTTATGTCGCTTATGTCGACATTTATATGCTCCCTTTATTAAAGTGTCAGACCTATGTTAAGAACATTTTATGTGGGTGAACTAAAAATGTTTTTCACTGGGGTCTCCTGACCATATGATTAAAATCAGAAGGGCTGGGCAATGAACCCTACTTCTGTTTTTCCATCATCAGCTTTGGTGTTTTGAATACTGCCCCTTTTGGGGTAGGTGATTTCCCTGGTTACATAGTTGTCTCAAATATTGTGAAACAATCACTGTTCCACAGGGCATGCATGGTCACCAGCCTCAGAAGAGGAGGCTTTCTGAGGCAGGCCCTGCAACAGGCTATTGGAGATGTTTTCAGTGTGCAGTATATGTCCCAGGGCAAGTCATTGTAATCGCAGCTTACACTATGAAATGGAACATGTCAATGCTGTCAAGCCACACTAGCAACTGACGGGGTTTGGATAGCAGGACTGCATAGGTCTTGAGATCATGAAAAATAAGCACCACACCAAAGCATCTCTTGTTTCACTGTCATCACCAATAGGGCAGTGGTAGTGAGCTGGTGACCTCCGGGTCCCATAATTCTCCACAGCTTCATCTGTCTTGCATGCTGTGTGGAAAAGCTTTGCTATGGAGGCTTAAGGGAATAGCTCTTGGCTCAGCCTGGACCTACCAAAACCTCTACAATTGTCGATGAGTGCCACTTTATTTTTAGCTGAATTACAAACTTTTACATAAAAATAGTGTATTTTGGATTAAATCACATTAGCACCTTAGTTTATATAATTTCTCTGAGTGGTCTTTATTAAAATTAGTGAAGGACACTCTATCTGTTGTGACAATATTATTAATGACTAAAGAGGCAAGTCAGTTGTCCTGTTTCCTCCTATACAAACCTTTTATTTTTTTCATTGATAGATCAACAGTATGGCCTCTTCAAACATACTCAAGAGAGGTTGTTGTGCAGTACGCATCCTGAACTATTTCAAGATGCACAGTAGAAAAATGTAATTGCCTATGGTCATGCTGTTTGGTCGTGCTTGGAAGCTGGGATTGAAATCAGGTTTCCTGATTAGACATTGTGCAATTCAGAACCTGGATGGATATCACATTCTTTCCCTCTTCTGCCCTGATGAAAATGTTATCAGTGACCTGAGAGGCAAGTCGGTTGTCATATGCATCCTATACAAGGTCTCCAATGCAGCAATATTATGGTCTATTAAAACCTATGCAAGACAGGTTTTTGTACAGTGCACGTTCTGAACTAAATTATTTCAAGTTGCTCTCACAGATGTCTGAAACACTCATCTGATTTATCTCACTGAGAGGAATGTATAGGTAGATGAGTGATTGAATAAGCAAGTTCTGACACCATTCTCACTTAGATGATATTCTACAACAGCACCCTGCAAATCCTGCTGCTGTCACTCTGAGATTTGTTTTTATTGATTCTTTATGTTTCAAATTATTGAGAAAATGCTGTAACCTTGTAGATCATTGTTATTTGGAACAGCCTCCCCACAGCCAAAGTAGCAATGTATCTGGATCCCCAGGAGAACAAATAGAAACTCTTTTGAAATTCCAACACTGTCCATCATACACACATACAGAATTTTGTATTACTTAAACCATGCGTTGTGGTTCAAAAAATGCACTAACGGACCTAGAGATCTTTCCAGGTTTCTTAATTCTCACCCACTGTCCAACTTTGGAATTGCAGATCTTTCATTGCAATATTTTTTGTATTTTTCATGTTTCTGCATAAGGTTTTCCTGAACAAGCTTTGATGATTATCCCACACTTCCAGAAGAAACTAACCAACCTGGATTCCATTTAGATTTGGGTTTTCTTCCCCTCATTAGCCCAAAAGGGGAAAACCTTGTAGCATCAACCTAAGTACCCCTCTAAGACCACAAGAGTTTAAATATTTGCACCTCCCATGAGAAATAATTCCTACACACCAGCTGAATGTCACCCTTAAGAACTCTATTGAAATGCTCTACCATTCCATTACCACTGGGATTGTACAATAATGTAGTCCTGCGCAATATTCCACAATCATAAAAGTACCTTTTAGTCTTGTTTGATTCAAATTGTACTCCATTATTGTTAATAATCATAGAAGGGTTACCTTAGTTTTTTAAAAGAATAGCTTCAAATATGTTAAGTACCGTGTCAGTATCCAATCTTTTGATAATCTTGGCTTGTAGCCACTTAGAAAATATGTCCATCAGGGTTAGGATTTATTTCCCCGAACTTCCCACAGGTCCCATGATGTCAACTTCCACACATTCCCTTGGTGATTCCACATAGATAAAATCACTCAAGGGAGGTCTTACAGTTCTAAGAGTTTTATCAGCAGACAAACACACACAACACTCTCTTACTTCCCTTTCCACTTGCATGTCAATGCCTGGCCACCAGTAAAATCTCTTAACTGTGACTTTAGTTTTCACTATTCTCAAATGTCCCTTATGAAACAGGAATATAATTTTCCTGTTTAGCAACTTGGTAGGAATCAATCTTTCTCTTCTTATCAAAGATAATTAATCACATGTTAGATCATTCCTCACTTCCCTATATATGGTCTTAAATCTCCCAATTCACTTTTTAAAGGCCACCCACTCCTGATACACTCTAGCACTTTTTTATGATCAACATCCTTCACACATTCTTCCTCTGCCTCCTCCTTTTTGAAGGTTCTCAACTCATTGTATCAAACAAATGTAATCATGACATCCTCCAGTAAATCATTCTGTTGTTCTCTGATTTATACTGGCATATATGAAAATAAATCAGCCACTTTATTCCTCTTCCAATGGATATGTACAATCTTGTAACTAAAGTCTTGCAATCTCATTATGGGAATACAGGCAAACCTAGATGAAACATTATTCATTCACACATTGGTCAATTTTATTACTAGTGGTTTATGGTATCACCTAACCATATTCTACTTCTCCCCAAAAAATGAACGAACATTTCTACCACCCAAGCACAAGCTAATGTTTCCCTTTCAATTACTGCATACTTCTCTTCAGCTGGTGATAACTAGGGGTGGGCAATAAATTCCTCTCCGCAGGCAGAGTTCGCAGAGTTTTGCCCGATCCGTGTCCACTTAGAACTCAGAGCTCTGGCAAAACTCTGCCAACCACTGTGTGGCAGAGTTTTTTCTTGCACGTCGCTTGTCAACCTTAACTTGGTGAACGCGTGACAGAATTTGTGTCCTCAAGTGCAATTTCAACGGTGCTAGAATGCCTCCTAGCAAGATTTCTCAACACGGTTAGTCACGGCAGGTTGCGACCTTTCGCGTTGAGAAAGCTGCTGCTTGAGTAGGAAATGTATTCAATTGGCAGAAAGAAACAACTCCCTTTGGTGTGCTAGATGGTGCTGTTGGAACTCATTTTATAGTGCAGAACAAGCTCCAAGTGCTAAAAATCAGCACAAGAAGCGCGATGTGCTGAATTCCACCCACTCGTGGAACTCCGTGGAATCTAGCAGAGCTTTTAGTTAACTACGCAGAATTCGGAGGAGTGAAACTCCTTGAGTTCCACCCACCCCTAGTGATGATGATCTTGATGCATAGGCAACAATCACTTTTTCTCCTCCCTCATTATATTGTGATAACACCGCTCTGAGATCTTTACAACTGGCATCAGTAGTTACCATGCTCACACCTAAAGGATCAAACCCTTACATAGTCAGTGCAGCACAAATTGCATCCTTCATATCTTTAAAACTTAGCTCACCTCACTCTCCTCAGATCATCAAAATATAACATTTGACTTTGACAATTGTCTAATCGGGAAAGTTCTCATAGAAAAGTTTTTCACAAATTTTGAAAAAAATTCCACCAGCCCAAAAAAAGTCTTTATCTCCTCTTTGGTCCGCGAACAAGGAATCTCATTTTAAACTGATAACAACCCATATGTGAAATAAACTCAGTGTACTTTTACTGTCTTTACTTAAAGAAATCTGGTGATAAACAGCAGATAGATCTACAGTGGGAAAGAATTTGATACCTCTGGTCTTGGTCACCAGCTCAATGAGTCTGGGCAAGGGAAAGCGATCAATCAGAATATTACAAATGATGACGATCAACACGTAGCCTGCTCTTCCCATTAGGATTTCCTGCCACCACCAATGGAGCTAACCATACTGATGATTCAATAGGCTATATAATCCCATCATTAACCAGGTGTGACAATTCCTTTTCAACTTCCTCTCTCACAGACATGGGCACACTTCTTAACTTGTGCACTTTCAGTACTGCATTCTCTTTCACTATGACTTATTTCTCAAACCCATATAAGTTTCTTACACCACCATCAAACATATTGGGAAACTCCTCACACATTCCTTTCCCTACCATTTCTCCATCTTCAAGTATCAGGATTTGGTCCCTGTGGTTTGGGTCTAATGCAATGTTCAGATTCCTTTGGTCCTTACAACCTAACACAGAAGGGACTTTCTTGCCAGCATACAACTTGCCAAGAGCCTCCCTTTTCTGAAATTGGGAGATAAGATTTCTGTCGCCTAGCATATCAATGGTTTCTCCTGCATACCTTTTAGGAGCAATATCTGCACAATTCAATGTAGGACCTAACTTCTTTTTGAAATTATCCTTCCACACACTTTTATTCACAATAGTGTAAGGAGATCTAGAATCTGCCGCAATATGAATTCCTACCCTACCAATCTTAATAAAAAATATTGGTTTGTTAATGTTACTCTTAAATAAAATGGTTAAAATAACTTTTTCTTTTACATTCAATATCTCAGAATAATCAGTTTTTTCTTCTTCACTAGAAGTTTCTGTTCCCATGCAGCAATGCACATCACTATCTCAACCTTACTTAACTTCAGCTTACAAACACACACAAAGCATCCCACTTTACCACAGGAACTACACCTTTGTTTCAAGGTAGAACAATTCCTACTATTCGCTAGATTGTTTGTAATATTACACCTAAAATATGTAACATCATTACTTTGTGACTTTTTACTAGACATACTCTTCTTACTAGGTTTAATCACCTTTATAGTGGGATTATAGATTGTAACATTTGGAACAAACTCATGTTCAACATCTGCACTATTTTTCTTAAGTGCTTTGACACACCTTCCTGACAACTTTGCTTCCCTTACAATATAAATCACATCCTTCAAAAGCACTTCAACATTCACCCACAGCCTATCCTGGATTGCTGGATCACTGGTCTTGCAATACACCAGATGTACAATCCAAAGCCAATTTCCTCAAAGCTGCTATATAAATACTGAATTGAATCAGTTTGTTTCTGCTTCATGTGGAAGAATTTGTACTAGATTATACCAATACCGACTTTTGGTGAAAAATATGTATCTAACTGCGCAATAACCTTGTTAAAACATTGTCACCCCCCACATTATCTTCCATTGACAATGGGTTATAAATACTAAGATCTTCTGGGCCCAACGGATGTAACAATGAACTCACTTTCTTTTCTGCAGTTAAAGTTTCACTGTGGGTGATGAGAGCAATATAATTCAAGAAATATTCTTTGTACTGCAGCCAAGACACTGGTGGATTTCCAGGAACACATAAAAACTCTTTAGGGGGATTGACTGCAATAGTAAAAGTAGCCATAGTGGAGTCGACTAGTTTCAAGGGCTACCTCAGTCCACTCTTCACCACTTACAGCGAGAGCCTTGTAGCTATAACACCTGATGTAATATTCCCAGAATAACAAACAGTATTTAGTCCGTTATGATGGACAAGCCCTCAAAAACACCAATTATGGTTTTGCGAGCATGCAGGGTAAAATGTGCAGCAAATATTATAGCATTCTCTCTGGAAGAAAAATACCTGATGGTGCTGACAAGTGCAGGTAACGCAATAATCTGCTTAACTCCATGCATGTAAAAACACAAGAGAAGCAGAACCAAAAGCATAGATGCTACTAACGGTGTCTAAGTAAATTACGTTTTTCTCTGCAGTGTTCAGCACGCATAGGCGTGTGTGTTACAATCTACACTCAGATGCCTTTCCTTGAGCATGAGCACAGTTCTGTAAAGCCACCTGTCTGTTAGTGGTTTGAAGAAGGCACATGTGCTGCAAGACATCATGCGGTGTTCAATTCATCCATGTGTGTGCACCACAATCGTCATTCTGATGCCTTTCCTAGAGCGAGAGCAGAGCTCTGTAAAGCCGCTCATCCAACAGTGGCTTATGGGGGTTACACAAGCTTCCATACATCTATGCCACAAGAAACGGCAAAGCCACACCATAGAGATCAAACCAAAGGCAATCCCAATCGGAGGATGAATTCGGTGAGCGCCAACAATATAGCACCAATACAGAGATGCAGCCAAGAACTTGCACACAAGGGTGTTAAAAATAAGTTGTACATCCAGTCCAAAGAGATTCTTCAAGGATTTATTTCTCAGTACAAGTATACAACCCTCACGAACCTCGATCCAGCACCAACTGCCAAACCGGGTTCTAACTAGAACAAAACCCATTAGAATATGGAACATTTCATATCTAACTAATGGCATAGCCAGAGTTCCTTTGAACTAGCATTGACAAAACACATCTTCCCCCCCAAATATATAAAAAAAAAAATAAGAGTACAAACATATGTTTTCTATCATAAAACCTAAAAAAAACACAGAATAAGAGAGTTCAGAATTAATTAGCATACCAACATTACAACAATTATTTATAAGTATACATGACATAATCTTTATGCCACATAGGTTTAGTCCTAAATCTATTAGTATTCCTGCCAGTAGTATGTCTATAATAATCCACACCCACACGTTGGGAAAGTCTAGAATGTTGATTTGAAATACCTACTAATCTTGACATATTCCAAACATCTCCAGAATCCAAAACAACCACATTTTTCTTGACATCAGAAATCACAAAGGGACCCATGAATCTAGAATGTCCCTTCTTCACAAATCCAGGCCTTCTGACAAGAACTGTGTCTCCAACTTTCCATAAAATTTGCTTAGTACAATGTTTTTTGTCAAAATTGGTTTTATACTTGTCTTGATAATTCCTTCTACATAGACTCATTTCAAAATCAGAAGGTTGATCAGAAGTAGAAGTATCCAATTTTATCCAAACAGGATTTAGCTTACAGTGTGGTTTTCTTCCCCTAAGTACAGCAAAAGGTGACACACCAGTTACAGTATTTGGTGTTACTCTATGTGCCCACCATGTCTCTCTTAAGGATACCTTTACAGATTCCTTGTTCAATAATGCCCTTTGAGCACAACTCTTGACAATTTTGTTCATGCTCTCAGCCAAACCATTAGCTTGAGGCGAATAAAGAGCAGTTTTAAAATGAATAATGGTAAAACTGGAAAGAAATTGCTCCATTTCAATAGACACAAATTGTGCCCCATTATCAGTGATAAGTGTCTTTGGAATCCCTTCCCTGGAAAACTCATCCTTCAGAAATTCAATCACCACTTTACTATTCACAAATGGAACACATTTTGTCACAACCCATTTAGAAGTGTAGTCCACTAACAAAATTACATACCGCTCATCATGAGATAACATCTCAAATGGGCCAGCAATGTCTAAACCTAACTTACTCCAAGGCTAAGCAGGTATGTCAACTGGTGAAATTGGTGCCGAGAAAGTCTTCTTTGATTTATCACTGTTTGAACATTGGTAACAATCCTTAACTAGATTTTCAACCTCATGGTCCATTCTTGGCCACCAGTACCATTGACGCAGCCTATTCTTGGTTTTATTGCGGCCTAAATGCCCTTCATGAGCCAAATTGATCAATTTACACTTCAACCCATCAGGTGCTACAACACGTTTTCCTCTTAGAATCTTATCATCAACAATGCTTAACTCATCTTTCACATTAAAACAATTCTCCATGGTAGAAGACAACATTTTTCTATCAGGCCAACCACTCACAATGAGTTTTTTCAATTCAATAATATCATCTTGAAAAATTAGAACTTTATCTACCCATGCAAAACTTGCTTCATTACTCTTTGGAAACAAGCCGCAGCAGATGCAAGTCCAAAAGGCATTCTCACAAATCGAAAAGCACCAACAGGTGTTACAAACGAAGTCAGATGCTTTGAATCAGGATGTAACTTAACCTGGTGGTAAGCAGAGGGCAAGTCCATCACACTGAAGATTTTGGCACCTTTTATAAAAGTCAAAGTTTCTGTGATATTTGGTAATGGTTGTCTGTTCACCCAAATGAATTTGTTTAAACCTCTCAAGTCTGCACACAACCGAATCTCTTTACCACCATCTTTTGGTGCCAAAACTACCGGAGCTAACCATTCCGAACTTTCAATTTCCTCAATAACTCCTTTTTCTTTGAGTTTCCTTATCTCACATTCTAATGGCTCCATCATCATATTAGGAACCTTTCTTACCTTAGCTACAAAAGGTATTGCACCATTCTTTAAAATGATTTTGTGTTAAAAAAAATGTCAAAGTGCCGCTCGCAGTCGTGAGCAGTGCTTTTGGGACAACGCCGTCTAGAAACCAACGAGGAGTGATTGGATGCTAATTATTTTATGGACTTTTAACCCTGGAGGAACAGTTCTTCATAGCGCTACACACCCCTGAACAGAGTCATCCTTCCCGGGACTGCGAGGCCCAGGCTGCCCTGCAACGTAATTCCGCAGCGCACCTGGTGCCTCTTCCCAGTCCCTCCTCTTGCTGCCCGGCCCGTGAAAATGACTCACGGCCCCCGCTTCGCGGGAGCCGCTCGCAGTCGTGAGCAGTGCTTTTGGGACAACGCCGTCTAGAAACCAACGAGGAGTGATTGGATGCTAATTATTTTATGGACTTTTAACCCTGGAGGAACAGTTCTTCATAGCGCTACACACCCCTGAACAGAGTCCTCCTTCCCGGGACTGCGAGGCCCAGGCTGGCCTACAACGTAATTCCACAGCGCACCTGGTGCCTCTTCCTGGCCCCTCCTATCCCCGCTATTTAGCTTACGCCTAATATCGCGTAAGCGGGGACGCGAGCGGGGCGCAGACCGGGGCTAAGCCCGGGCAAAGGGCGGGCCGTCTGTGGCCGTCCAAGGTCGTTTGAGGCCGGGACGGGCCACCCCCCTAACCCCTACATTTGGCAAGCCCCTGTCCTCCCTTCACTGTTACTATTATAACTCACGGTCACTGATTCCTTTTTCCTCTGGGTTTGTCCTGATTATTGTCTACTAAAATGCCATCAGATGCTGGGAAATCACGCACCCTATTAGTTAATACTTCTAAAGGTCCGGTAACTGGTACCATTGATCAATTCTTTAAACATGTAACAACCGTTTTGGAAAAGGAAATAGCGGACACAGAAAAGCGTCTCTCATTAGACCTGCTAACTGGCAAACGATCTTCTCTGGGCAGAATCGGGAAAGTACCTTCCCCTGGGGTGGCAGTTAAGGATATAGGTAATCCTGGTTCTTATCCTATTTTCGAAAGGGAAGAAATGGACACTGAGACAAACTCTCCTATTGTGCCCCCCCCCCCCCGAACATACATCTAGTTTAATCATTTCTGGGCTATCGGACTCACCAAATTTGGATATATCCTCTCCGCTGACTATAGGGCCTCCTGAGTCTAGGTCAAACACAAGAAAGAGACAAGGCTCGCCCATTATGTCATCCTTGTCAAAAAAGGAGAAAGTAAAATCATTGTCACAAACGTCGACATCCTTAGGGCTCCCGGAGACAAGTAACCCACCCGCAATCATTAATATTACAGGGCCGTCACCTGGCCAAGACCTTGCGGCCGAATTACTTACTAAAATAGAGACCATGGTGAAGTCCCTTTTACTGCCTCTCCTAGAGAGGACTCGATTAATAAGTTTATATTTGGACGACCTGGGCAAACAACAGCAAGAGAATAACTTGGTCCTAACCGAACTAGCTAGGGCCCAGACTAAAAGCATCCCGGTCGACCCAGTCGCCCTTTCTACCTGGTCCCTAGAACAACCATCAACCAGCGGCATCTTAACGAAATCTCACATTGTGCAGGGTAAAAAAGCCCTGGCAAAATCATCTAAAGAAACGATAGGCAAAGATAATATTAATCCATTCCCAATTGGTAAAGAATTGGGAAGACAAGTTAAGGTGGGTGATAATATTAAAACTGGTACGACTGGTGACGTTGGAAAAATAGAAAATAAAAAATTTCCTACGGCTATAAACAACATATCTGGAAAAAATAGACAGGAGAATGGAAATGGCGAGCGATTAACTCAGCCCCCTTTCACTCTTCCAAGTAGAAGAGTGGACCTACCCCCAGAATCAGCCCCATATACAATCATTATGACTGGGGTACCAGAACTGCCAGATGGAACTAGGGAGGACCATCACGCCCTAAGAAATAAAACCATTTACTGGCTGAAACAGAATAGACCCCTCCCCGCGCATATAAATGGGGAAATTTTAATGGTTAGACGTACATCTTGGGTGGGAACAAGACCAAAAGACAAGAAGGGGGATGTTATAATTATACATTTCAGGGATCACAGAGCAGTCAGATGTATTGGCGACTGGTATGAAGCCAGAGGGGGGAATGGCATTTTCACACACTATCTTAATTATTTTTATCCACGAGAATTGACCTCCCAATCAAAACCGTACCCTGCAAAAGACTCTCTCCCAGACTGGAGGGAAGCTGACTATCAACTTCCCCTTCAATATCCTCGCAATCATATATCCAATCCCCATTTCTTCAGGGGGCCTCAGATTAATGATCGCCAATATTACCAGAGGCCCACTGTATCACTTCAGAATACGAACCCTTATTTTCATCAGGGTTATAATGTACCTACCTTTAACCACTTTTTGCTTTTGTCTGATCTGGAAAATGTAGATTGACTCAGTCCAGACCAGGCGCCCCTGCAAAAATCTACTCCTGTAGAAGTTACCATTCTTAAAGTGGCTATCAGTCCAAGTGTAGATGCAGAAATACAAGAAATGAAAAGCAGTGACTACTCACCATTACCTAATTTGCCACTAATTAGAGGAGCGGATACTGTTACTCAGGGGAATAGTCCCCGTAGTGATTTTCAGCTTACGGGGAATCACGCCCTAAGTGGCTGGGAGAATCTACCCATAGTAGAGACAGTTAGTGCAAATAAATCATCCGATCCTAGAAAGGATGTTACCCTACTTCAAACCATGTCCTGGAATATAGCGGGCCTACGGACAAAAATAATGGATGGTAGTGCCATGGATTTTCTGCAGGATTATCATGTGATATGCCTACAGGAGACATGGATCACTAAAGCAATGCACCTGATAGGTTATAAAACTTACTTCTCTCCGGCAGTTGCAGGCCCCCATGGTAGGGCTAAGGGAGGTCTGACGGTATATATAAAAAATACCATACCAGGATTAGAAGTCACGGCCCTTAGTCTAGAGCCCAACTATCAGATCCTGAGACTATTGTTTCAAAGGAAGAAGACCATTTTCCTGGTAAACATTTACGATAATCTGCCTGATAGTGAGAGAGTAAATACTCTTGGGGCTCTCCGCAATAAACTCTTTTCCCTTATAAAAAAATGCAAGGGGTAGATGCCCCAAGTATCGTTTGGGGGGGCGATTTTAACCTTCACCCATGCGTTGCGAAAAACAGTAAGATCTGTGGCATAGTGGAGGAAACAGAAATCCATATGACCCACTTTAGTCATTCCAGGGTAGGTGACTTCTTAAATGAACTCCTGTCAGAATTAGGTCTGGTGATACTAAATAAAACTAATACTTCCTGCGGGCAACTACAGCCAACTTATTTGGCCAGGGGATGGGAGTCAACGATTGATTATATATTGGTCTCTGAGATTCTTGATGGTAAGGCGCAGAGATTCAGATTAATCCCAAACACCCTAAGCGATCACGTTGCCCTGGCCTTTGATTTGGTGATCGACCTGGGGCACTTAACCTCATATTCATTGATGACTGCCCTTGCACAGAATAAGTTAACCCTAACAAAAATGAACGGCTATGCCATAGGATGGGGTAAGATAGATCCAGCAGATCTGACAAATAAGGTGGTACTTGCGGTATTTCCCGCTCTAATGAAGTGCCTAGATGATGATATAGGTGAGGAGGAAGTTTTGAAAAACTTCAGCTCAATTCTGGAGAAAGTAAATGACTGTTTAAAACACAATAAAAAAGGGAATAAGGGTGGGAAAAAAGGGTGGTTTAATCGGGATTGTACCTTGGCTTAGAAAGCCCTAAAAAAATCCCTGACGAAACCTGTAAGAGATAAAGAGGAGATTCGTTGCCAAAGAAGGTTGTATAGACTAGCCTGTAAAGAAAGAAAACAGGAATTAAAAAAAGCACTTTGGGACCAATTATACGAGAGTTCCTGGAACAGAAACAGCGAGCAGTTTTGGAAGGTGGTAAAGTCACCTTTCTTGGCAGGCGTAAGCGATCAGCCAACAATAGAAGTAGCAATTGAGGGTCCAGTATGGGTAAATCACTTTTCAAAAGCCTTCGGCACACCACCAGGAGATGACATATTAGAGGGGAATAGCCAGAATCTACAAGGTAATCTATTCCCTATACCTTTAAACTTTGGAATTACCGAAGTCATAAATGCTGTTAAACTGAGTAAATGTGGAAAAGCCCCTGGCCCTGATGGCGTACCAGTTGATTTTTTTAAGTTTAATTTAGACTTGTGGGCCCCAATTCTAAAGAGGGTGCTCGACGCAGCAATGAAGTGCGGATTAATGGAAACCTGGACCCAATCGATCATGGTCCCTATTTTCAAGAAGGGAAATAGGGAGGAGGTGACCTGCTATCGGCCAATCTCGTTACTGGATTCGCTTGGAAAAGTACTGGGCAGAGTGGTTCTCCAGCGTATTCAGGAATGGGCAGACGACCATAAGATACTATCCGATCTCCAGAACGGTTTTCGAGAGGGTTTTGGAACCACTGAGCAGGCATTAAATCTAGCCCTTATAATGGGAAAATACGTATCAGCAAAGCAGGGAAGGCTCTACATGGTCTATGTTGACCTGACTGCAGCCTTCGACTGCGTTTCCCATTCAAAGCTCTGGTCAATCCTCACGGACATGGGTATAGATCCAACCCTCGTTGACCTCCTCCGTGCGTTATACTCTGATGCTTCATCCAGGGTTCGCTTTGGAACACAGGGTGAGCTATCGGAACCCTTTAAGGTGGAGCGGGGGGGTGTTAGGCAGGGTTGTGTCCTGGCCCCCTTCTTGTTCTCCCTTTACACTAATGGCCTCGAGGTAGAGATGTTGAGGGGGTGCCAGGACCTCCCTCGAGTGAAAAATCGCCTAGTGCCCGCGCTCCTTTATGCGGATGACGCAGTGATTTTGGCACGTACCCCGCGAGAGCTACAGAAAGCATTGGAAAGATACGCAAGGTTCATGGGCCGGCTGGACCTTAAAATAAATATTAAAAAAACATATGTAATGGTGGCAGGCAAGGGACAGAAAGGGGGAAGGACTATATCCCTCGATAAAGAGAGGTTAGATCTGACTTCCCAATATCCATATCTCGGGATAATTATGGACGATAAACTCAACTGGAAAGCAGCCATTGATGCCCGCAAACACCAACTTTTGCGAGCAATAATGGCTCTTATAAAATTTTCTCAGAAGTTGGGAAAAAGACCACCAGTAGAGCTCCTCTGCATATATAAAGCAAAGTGCCATTCCACCGCACTCTATGGGGCGGGGTTATGGGGGCATAAAAATACCAATGTACTACAGACAGTAGAAAATACATTTATGAGATTCCTCTTGGTGGCACCCAAGCGCGTTTCCACTTTTGCCTGCCATGCCGAACTTGGAATGCCCCACATTGAGGATCTGGCAAAAATCCAACCCCTCTTTTTGTGGCGCCGCATATGGACAGCAACAAAAAACTCACTCACGAAAGAGATAGTGGCAGATTGTATGTCTCTGGATTATGTGAGAAAAATAGAGTGGTTGTCATATGTGAAAAATCTCCTTGCAGACTTGGGATTGGATAAATATTACTTAAATCCCAAATCAATTGCTGAGATCTCAAAGAAAGATCTCAAAATAAAGGCTTTGACCCATATGGAAGAACTGCGGTTGAGCAGGGAGATAAATAAACCATCTGTCCAACACTCTTTGGCAGTAATGACTACCTTGGATATGGAACCATATCTAACTTACGTTGAGTCACAATTTGAGCGTTTTCTCCTTGTACGCTTTAGACTGAATTCTTTCCATAGGCTTGTAGCTTTCCCCAGAAGAAATAATTGGGATAAGCTTTTAACGGTGTGCCCCTGTGACGAATTGTCAGAGCAAGCAACATTGCACACCGTTTTATTTTGCAAATACTACATTGCACATCGTAAATTATGGCTAATACCCTTGTTGAGAACCCTCGGCTTTAAAAGTTGTCGCCCTGCCATGCTTCATTTGCAATTCTTGAATAATGCTTTGATTTCAAAAACTGTTAGCACCTTTTTAAAGTGTATCTTTAAACATAAAGAAAACCTTGGATGAACTAAATATTGCATATCCAACGCATTAAGGGTAGCCCAAAATTAATCGATAAAATGTTCAGATTGGCACAACAATGCAATGGAATGTATTTGATTTAGAATGTGCACAGTAAAAAACGTTTTACTGTTTTCGTTTGTTTAACTTATGTTTTATGTACTTTTATGGTTATTTTTTTATATAACCGAATAAAGACTTATTTACTTACTTACTTACTAAAAACAGCAGGAAATTTCGCACAGATGTCTACAGGCAACTCCTCCCTAGGAAGCAATAGAACTTTTTGCTTACTATTAGGATTAAGTGTGATGCCCATGTCTCGCTGATGTCTCCACCCCAGGAGATTATCACCTCTCTTTGCCACATAGACTTTACCCACGGTCTCACGATCTTCAAATTGAAACCTCATGACACAATAACCCAGGACATCAATTCTAAAACCACCATAACCTACAGGATTGATATCTGATGGTAGTAATACTACATTCTCCAAACCAAATGTGTCTGACCAGTTTTTGTCACCAATCATTGTGTAAGGTGATCCAGAATCTGCCAAGACTATTAGTTTCTTCCCTCCAACAGTAATCTCACATTCAGGCACTCAATTGGATCTACATCTACACTGTCATCCTCACGTAAACTGGAAATTACTCTGATCTCATCACCCATATAATTCACATTTTGTTGCTTTAGTCCACGACATACACGAGCATAATATCCTTTCTTCCCACACACCTTACAAATTGCAAATCTAGCAAAACACCCTGGACTATTTGTCCAATGTCCTTCACTGCCACATCTAAAACATTGAGGTACATTAGGTTTGCTATTAGGATGGTTATATATATTTTTTTCTCATATTTTCTTTCAACTTCCTTGTTAACTGGTGTACTATTTTTCTCACTATTCTTTTCTATTTGTTTATCAACTCTAATAATTTCATTTGCAGAAGACTCTGTAGTTGCATTCTCTTTGTCAACACTGTCTTTACTTTTTTCATCACGCATCTCACGCACCCACATACTGGTATTTTCCATTCCCTCTATAATAGAGACTGCATCCTTTAAGTTAGGATTTTTACTTAAGAGTTTTTCTTGAACTTTTACGTTATTAGTGCGTCTCACAATTTGATCTCTGATTAATGAATCTGTAAGATGCTCAAACTCACATGTACGAGCTAACTTTTTAAGTGCAGCTACATAACTACAAATATTTTCTGTTTTGCCTTGAACCCTAGAAAAGAACTTATGCTCTCTAAGACTACATTAATATGAGACCCAAAGTGTTTTTCCAGCATTAATGCAGACATATCATACACATTGTTAGGTTCACCAACTTCGTTACCAATTTCAATTAAATCATGACTTTCATAAATGCATCTCCCTTCAATGCCTAAGTTGTGTAGGAGAATGGCCTGTTTACGATAAGCAGAATTTTTATTTTCGCCACCAATGGCTACAAGGTAAGAATCATAAAAAATCAGTTTTCATCTCTTCCAAGGTAACACAGGTTCACCTTTCTCTGATAAAAAATGAGGAGGTTCAGATGAAGTGGCCATAATGAATTTTCAATAGTTATATGGTAAGAGATAAAGGTGAGAAAAATCAGTTAAACACCTTTAAATGTGTAAAACCTTGTCATTCTTATATAGATTGTGAAACAAGAGCAAAACAAAAATAAACTGTCTATATGTGCCAAGTAGTCTTTACATCTCTCTTTTCTTCCAGTTCTCAGTTTCCCCTATTTTTTTTTATAGTGTGTGCATCACTGTGTGCACCAGAGTCAAGATTCGATAATACAATAATTACCTCACTCCAAAAGGTATTTCTCTGCTTCCTGTATCTTTGAAAACAAAGACGCTGTGAAAACTAAAAAAAAACGAGATAGTGGAGGAATAAAATGGCCCCCGCCGTCAGTACGTCATCACGTTAGACTGAACACGAATGAGAAGTAAGCAGACTAGTTGTTGGATCCCAAGATGCACAGGGAAGGCAGTTGACTCACAGATGCGTCATCATACTTGTTTTCAGCTCGACAGTGTGAACATCAGCTGGATCGTAGGTTAGTTCCTCATAACTTATCAGTATTCGAATCCAAATCACCGTAAATGTTGCTCACGCGTGCACAGCAAACACGCTAACACTCTGATAGACAGAGTGCCTTAATCCGTGCCAAATCTCCTCACTTACTGTTCCATTAACAATGTCTTGCACTTCGGTAATCGGAACGTCCCGATGAAATGCAGACAAACACGGACAGAGTGAAAGTTGACACTTAGGCAGTTAGAGTGCTCCGATCAGCATTCTTCCCTGAGACAGCACCAATGAGCAACGGCATTCTGTTGTAGACTCACAATTAATTGTGACAACATGAATACACAGTTCCGTTTTTCTTGTGTAGGTTCGTTCCCCAATATTGTTCCGTGTAGGGTTGTTATCCTGTTATCCACTAAAATTGTCACCAATGTTAAAAATAAGTTGTACATCCAGTCCAAAGAGATTCTTCAACGATTTATTTCTCAGTACAAGTATACAACCCTCACAAACCTCGATCCAGCACCAACTGCCAAACCGGGTTCTAACTAGAACAAAACCCATTAGAATATGGAACATTTCATATCTAACTCATGACATAGCCAAAGTTCTTTTGAACTAGCATTGGCAAAACCATAACAACGGGTTTCGCCTTGTCGTAATAGTCGCCAAAAAATGTGTACTGAAGACTCTACATGCAGAAATGTCTGTAAGTATTCAATTCAATTCAATTCAATTAAGTGTATTCGACCTTAACCATTAAGATCATAAAAGTGTGGAATTCATACAAACAATTGATTAATATATCTCATTTTTATAGCATAATAATCAGTAATTACAGATAGAAACAAGTATATTCATTGCAACTAGGCAGAGTACAGCACCTCACCTCCTTCCAGATCAACCTCTAACCACTTATCTGCCCCGCATTTCAGACCTCATACCAATAACAAAATTCCCCACACAACATATCCCACTATGACATATCAACATTCCATGACATTGTCAGTGATGCCTGAATCTGTTGCTTATATATCTGGAGCTTCCAGACATGTTTGAAAAGCTCCAATTCCGAAAACAACAAAGAGTCACAGTTTCAGTCACCAGGGAAGTCAACCTTCCAATTAGAAGGAGTCAGGAAGGACTCTGACTTTCCAGTGACGATGCCGGGTGTATGTACATTAAGCAAGGGTGCACAAAGGGACTTCACATTTCATACACAACCTCTGGCAAATGACCCCCAGCCCATGAACTGCAACACCTTCTTAAGGCACCCAGGCTGGGGATGGGGTCTGCTTCGAACCATGATGGGTGGAGCATAGACTCTACCGGGGATGGTGCAGGTGAGCTTCAATGCAGGGGAGCATGCTCATTATGCAGAGTAGATACTCCTGCAATGAATATTTAGTACTGTGGCCGCACTCCTTTACCTGGCACCCTAGGTTAAGAATACAATGGTTCTGGTCCACAAAGAACACCCCAGTAGCAGCCTCTAGGCAGGAAACAAAGGTATTGGTCAGGGCTTCAGGCCTAGTCTCAGCCTTAAGGAGGCAGGCATCAGACAGCTCCACATATCCTGAAAGGAATCAGTGGATCCACTCAGGACTGATGTGATGGTGAAGAGCTTTCATGTGTTGGTGAGTGTATTCAGCTATTATCCATGAACCTTTGCGAGGTGGCAGCAGCCCACTGCCGATCAGAGCAATAACATTGTTCAAGTTTTGGTTGATAGCCAGTTCATTTGGGGATGTCTTCATTGTGGTTTCCACACTCCAAGGAAAGAGAGTTCTTGGGCCCCCAGCATGAACTTGGAGCTTCTATAACAACATGCCATGAAACAGTTATCACTCCATGGGAAGAGCTGCTGTGGTTTACTCTACGTCCCAAGACCAAATCGGTTGATGAGACCATCTTAGGTTATCATTTGTTTTGCAGGACAGAATGATTGTCCCTGGTAAGTATTTCATTCCCAATTCAGGGTTTCTTTAGATCAAGGGTCCTTTGAAAAGTGCCATGAAACTAAAAGATATTGAGCCTTTAGGCACAGGAATATATCAAACAGCTAGGATAGCTGAATTGAGCAGCTTTTGTTTTTGTGCTTTTGGTCTAACACTTGAGAGTGATAATGCAATTGAATGAGTCCAGCATTGCACTCACTTGAGGCGTTCTGGTCTTCGGTAACCACCAATCTGTTTCTGAACAGGCAGACAGTCACTTGATGTTGCTACCACACAAGCCTCTTACACCAGTCTTTGAATGTCTAGTAGTGATTCTATGGTAGCCAGCAACTTTAACTACAGACTAAGAATTCTGAATGGAAAGTCTATAGAACAGGTGAATTATACTGCAAATTAATAAGTTTGGGTGGTGATTACAACTTTTTGTATTTAGGTTATTCCAGGGTCTTAAAGGCATCCTTGGTTTTCAGATCATAATTTGGGATGATAGCCGCACCAATAGTTCAAATAAAAAGCATCAGGATGAAATAGCTGCAACCAACAACTCCAGGCTTTCAACTGACCTGAACTGCCAAATCAAGTTTCAATAATTTTTTTAACAGATTTATATGGTACATATTTGCCACATGGATATTTTGTTGCTTTTCAAGGAATTTGATAGAAGAATTATATAACAAACAGAATAGCATGGAGAAGGAGGGTTAGAGTAAACGAATAAGGGTATATTTCATATACAGCATTGAAAAACAGTAAAATGACCAGGTTTTTAGATGTGTTTTGAATATGAGAAGGCTGAGTTTAGTTCTGGCCCCAATGGGCGGAGGACTTAGGAAGAGTTGGCTGCTCAAGATAAGAAGTGTTTCTGCGTATGAGAGGTTTTGAAGTGAGAAAATTTCAGCTGTAGAAAATATCAGCTTCCTAGGTCCATGCTGACCACTGGTAGTGAAACGTTTCTCCTTCACCCTCCTCATCAAATTATCGAGCGGGCAAGACCTGCCCTTCTCCTCACAACCCGTTTGAAATCATGAAATCCAAAGAGAAAGCCTGCTCCGCCACTTCATAATTTCTTAGAGACTAGAACTAGTGGTGAAGGCTTGATCATGCCCAAACCTTCACCTCTGGTGGTGAATGCCTGTTCCTCTCCTCCTTATCCTCTTCCAATGCTTGTACTGAAGGGAAAATATGTCCTTTCTCCTTATAGACTCTTAGGGGCCTATTCCGATCCTGGAAAAATATTCCCCGTACGAATCATATCGGGATTTTTTTCCGTACGAATCGTACAAGTCCCGTACAAACTGGCAAGTACGATTCGTATGTGAAAAAGTGCATACGAATCGCATTGGGTAAATTCCCCGACACGTCCTCGGGTCGGAAAAGGTGTCTGACACGTCCCCGGACAGTTTTACGTACGAATCGGAAAACTGAAGACCGAGCGCGCAAGTACGATTCGTACCGTCCGTCCGATTGTACAACCGTATGGTAAAAAGACCATCCGGAGCGAACTCCTATAGCAACCATGGAGACGTCCAAACAGGTGCCCGGTACGTGCCAAACATTCCCCCAGCCCCCCGTATGTACGCGCCGTCCACCCCCAGCCCCACGGATGGACGCGCCGAACCCCCAGCCCCCCCGCGGATGGACGCGCCATACCCCCAGCCCCACCCTCGTATGTACAGCGCATACCCCCACCCGTGTATGTACGGCGTGTACCCCCACCCCCGTATGTACAGCGCATACCCCCACCCGTGTATGTACGGTGCGTACCTCCACCCCCGTGTGTATGGCGCGTACCCCCACCCCCGTATGTACGGCGCGTACCCCCACCCCCGTATGTATGGCGCGTTCCCCACCCGTGTATGTACGGCGCATACCCCCACCCCTGTGTGTACGGCGCGTACCCCCACCCCCGTATGTATGGCGCGTACCCCCACCCGTGTATGTACGGCGCGTATCCCCACCCCCGTATGTACGGCGCGTACCCCCACCCGTGTATGTATGGCACGTACCCCCACCCCCGTGTGTACGGCGCGTACCCCCCACCCCCGTATGTATGGCGCGTACCCCCACCCCTGTATGTACGGCGCGTACCCCCACCCGTGTATGTACGGTGCGTACCCCCACCCCCGTGTGTACGGCACGTACCCCCACCCCCGTATGTATGGCGCGTACCCCCACCCCCATATGTATGGCGCGTACCCCCACCCGTGTATGTACGGCGCATACCCCCACCCCCGTAGGTACGGTGCGGACCCCCGCTCCGTACCTACGGGGGTGGGGGTACGTGCCGTACATACATGGGTGGGGGTACGCGCCATACATACATGGGTGGGGGCACGCGCCGTACATACATGGGTAAGGGTACATCAGTCAGTCATAAAGTCTTTATTCGGTTTAAGTGCAAACCATAAAAGCATACTACAATAAATACATTTTTAAAAATACAAAGTTCATTATAGTGGATTACTATACCTAAAAAACACATTTTTCACAATTTCTACGCGCTAAAAGGATATGTTCATCAGAACAAACATGTCTAACTAACACGGAGTACATGAAGAAAAAGTATTTATCCAAAGGATATCCTGAGGAAATTTTGAACGAAGCTATCAACAAGACACAACAAAGGTCAAGAGAAAGTTTACTACAACAAGCACCTAAGAAATGTTCCACCAGACAAGTTTTTGTTTCTAAGTATTCCACAAGTTCCAAACAAATCAAACAAATCATCTTGAATAGATGGGATATGCTACAAAACGAAGAGGGTTTTAAAGACCTTTTCAAAGAGAAACCTTTATTTGCATACAAGAGATCAAAGAACATCAAAGAAATTGTATCTACTTCATTCAAGACCACCACCTTGGAATTTAAAGGCACGCAAAGATGTGCCAATTGCGTACATTGCAACAACGTAATAGCAGGCGACATAGTACACCACCCCACCACGGGGGAAACCATCAAACTACATCACAGTTCTACTTGTGATTCAACCAACGTCATCTATGCTATTAAATGTCCGTGTGGACTTCTTTACATAGGGAAAACAGAGAGAAAAATAAAAACTCGAATCTCTGAACATAAAAGCACTATTCGTAATAACAACCAAAAGAGTAGTTTAGCGGCACATTGGAATAGGTGCAAACATTCCATTTTCCAACTGAAATTTCAAATTATAGATAAAATGGTCCCAGTCCCGGGTAGGAACCTATCAAAATCTCTTTTACAAAGAGAAATATTTTGGATCAGGAGGTTGAATACACAAGATCCCCATGGGATTAATGAAAAAGTTGATTTAGCATGTTTTTTGTAAAACGATGCTTTGGCAAGCTATAGGAGACATACAGACGTCTATATTATGAATGTCCTTAAACTGTTTTAGTTTCTATCTTTTTTTAGAGGTATATTCTGAATTTTCTCCTCTCCTTTCTATTTAATTTTGCACATTATTTTCACATTTTCGTTCGTTCACTTTTTTATGGGATCACGTTTCTCATTGAAAGTCGTGGCTGTATTTATCTATTAGGATTATAGCAACTGATTCCCATTCGGAAATGGCGGCCCGTTTTTGCAGTAGAGATTCATAGTCCTATTTCTTTGCCGATTAGAATAGGTCCGTATAAGGTAGACGCCGATCAGATGATTAAGCACGGCTTTGAAGAGCTCGGTTAGCTGTTTACCTGGAGGTCACAAGAAGTCAAGATGTTTTCTCAGTAAAGGTGAGGGTCACCGTTGTTTAGTTTAGACGGATACGTATGAGTGGTGTAGGCACGCAGAGAAGCAAGTTAAGCCTTGTTAGTAAGCATTTTTTTTGTATACGCTTTTCCCACAGTTGATCCGGTGAAGGAGTGTTCACGAGGATCAGGTTCATTTTGCAGGTCAGTTAAATTGAGGGACGGCTGTCCGTTCATTATCTTTTATTTAAGGAGGAAGTTTGTTTAGTTACGGAAGTTGTTTTACCTTTTTGCAGCCAGGGAGAGTACCAGATAATCAGGTATTCTGTTTAGTTTGTTTTGCACGATTTTTTCACCACACAGGGTGACTGGTTTTTACCGTGGATCATTCTTATCACAAACCTTTTCTCTTTGATACAAGGCCATTTTTTCTATGTAAAAAATTATGTGGAGTTTTTAAATATGTATTGCTTGTATATGTAGCTCTCCTGTACACCGACGTTATTATGATTGTATTTTTTTCATTTGCAGAGAAGCCCCTGACGAAGGGCCGCTAAAGGCCCGAAATGCATTGGGCGAATCAGATCATATTGAAATTCTGATACCTGTATACTATGTAAACATCGCTGTGAAATGTATATTTTGATTAAATCAATCACTGTGCAAAATTAATAGAGCGAAGTTTATATATGTTAATTATGATTTAACCACATTGTTATGAAATTGTTGAAACTGAATAAGTAACTTAGAACGTTTCCAGCTGAGGCTGGTGGGTACGTTGCTCCGAAGCAAGGCGAAGTACTTGCATCACTAAACACTTTCTCCTTATAGACTCTTAGGGGCCTATTCCGATCCTGGAAAAATATTCCCCGTACGAATCATATCGGGATTTTTTTCCGTACGAATCGTACAAGTCCCGTACAAACTGGCAAGTACGATTCGTATGTGAAAAAGTGCATACGAATCGCATTGGGTAAATTCCCCGACACGTCCTCGGGTCGGAAAAGGTGTCTGACACGTCCCCGGACAGTTTTACGTACGAATCGGAAAACTGAAGACCGAGCGCGCAAGTACGATTCGTACCGTCCGTCCGATTGTACAACCGTATGGTAAAAAGACCATCCGGAGCGAACTCCTATAGCAACCATGGAGACGTCCAAACAGGTGCCCGGTACGTGCCAAACATTCCCCCAGCCCCCCGTATGTACGCGCCGTCCACCCCCAGCCCCGCGGATGGACGCGCCGAACCCCCAGCCCCCCCGCGGATGGACGCGCCATACCCCCAGCCCCACCCCCGTATGTACAGCGCATACCCCCACCCGTGTATGTACGGCGTGTACCCCCACCCCCGTATGTACAGCGCATACCCCCACCCGTGTATGTACGGTGCGTACCTCCACCCCCGTGTGTATGGCGCGTACCCCCACCCCCGTATGTACGGCGCGTACCCCCACCCCCGTATGTACGGCGCGTTCCCCACCCGTGTATGTACGGCGCATACCCCCACCCCTGTGTGTACGGCGCGTACCCCCACCCCCGTATGTACGGCGCGTACCCCCACCCATGTATGTACGGCGCGTATCCCCACCCCCGTATGTACGGCGCGTACCCCCACCCGTGTATGTATGGCACGTACCCCCACCCCCGTGTGTATGGCGCGTACCCCCCACCCCCGTATGTACGGCGTGTACCCCCACCCCTGTATGTACGGCGCGTACCCCCACCCGTGTATGTACAGCGCGTACCCCCACCCCCGTGTGTACGGCACGTACCCCCACCCCCGTATGTATGGCGCGTACCCCCACCCCCATATGTATGGCGCGTACCCCCACCCGTGTATGTACGGCGCATACCCCCACCCCCGTAGGTACGGTGCGGACCCCCGCTCCGTACCTACGGGGGTGGGGGTACGTGCCGTACATACATGGGTGGGGGTACGCGCCATACATACATGGGTGGGGGCACGCGCCGTACATACATGGGTAAGGGTACATCAGTCAGTCATAAAGTCTTTATTCGGTTTAAGTGCAAACCATAAAAGCATACTACAATAAATACATTTTTAAAAATACAAAGTTCATTATAGTGGATTACTATACCTAAAAAACACATTTTTCACAATTTCTACGCGCTAAAAGGATATGTTCATCAGAACAAACATGTCTAACTAACACGGAGTACATGAAGAAAAAGTATTTATCCAAAGGATATCCTGAGGAAATTTTGAACGAAGCTATCAACAAGACACAACAAAGGTCAAGAGAAAGTTTACTACAACAAGCACCTAAGAAATGTTCCACCAGACAAGTTTTTGTTTCTAAGTATTCCACAAGTTCCAAACAAATCAAACAAATCATCTTGAATAGATGGGATATGCTACAAAACGAAGAGGGTTTTAAAGACCTTTTCAAAGAGAAACCTTTATTTGCATACAAGAGATCAAAGAACATCAAAGAAATTGTATCTACTTCATTCAAGACCACCACCTTGGAATTTAAAGGCACGCAAAGATGTGCCAATTGCGTACATTGCAACAACGTAATAGCAGGCGACATAGTACACCACCCCACCACGGGGGAAACCATCAAACTACATCACAGTTCTACTTGTGATTCAACCAACGTCATCTATGCTATTAAATGTCCGTGTGGACTTCTTTACATAGGGAAAACAGAGAGAAAAATAAAAACTCGAATCTCTGAACATAAAAGCACTATTCGTAATAACAACCAAAAGAGTAGTTTAGCGCCACATTGGAATAGGTGCAAACATTCCATTTTCCAACTGAAATTTAAAATTAGAGATAAAATGGTCCCAGTCTCGGGTAGGAACCTATCAAAATCTCTTTTACAAAGAGAAATATTTTGGATCAGGAGGTTGAATACACAAGATCCCCATGGGATTAATGAAAAAGTTGATTTAGCATGTTTTTTGTAAAACGATGCTTTGGCAAGCTATAGGAGACATACAGACGTCTATATTATGAATGTCCTTAAACTGTTTTAGTTTCTATCTTTTTTTAGAGGTATATTCTGAATTTTCTCCTCTCCTTTCTATTTAATTTTGCACATTATTTTCACATTTTCGTTCGTTCACTTTTTTATGGGATCACGTTTCTCATTGAAAGTCGTGGCTGTATTTATCTATTAGGATTATAGCAACTGATTCCCATTCGGAAATGGCGGCCCGTTTTTGCAGTAGAGATTCATAGTCCTATTTCTTTGCCGATTAGAATAGGTCCGTATAAGGTAGACGCCGATCAGATGATTAAGCACGGCTTTGAAGAGCTCGGTTAGCTGTTTACCTGGAGGTCACAAGAAGTCAAGATGTTTTCTCAGTAAAGGTGAGGGTCACCGTTGTTTAGTTTAGACGGATACGTATGAGTGGTGTAGGCACGCAGAGAAGCAAGTTAAGCCTTGTTAGTAAGCATTTTTTTTGTATACGCTTTTCCCACAGTTGATCCGGTGAAGGAGTGTTCACGAGGATCAGGTTCATTTTGCAGGTCAGTTAAATTGAGGGACGGCTGTCCGTTCATTATCTTTTATTTAAGGAGGAAGTTTGTTTAGTTACGGAAGTTGTTTTACCTTTTTGCAGCCAGGGAGAGTACCAGATAATCAGGTATTCTGTTTAGTTTGTTTTGCACGATTTTTTCACCACACAGGGTGACTGGTTTTTACCGTGGATCATTCTTATCACAAACCTTTTCTCTTTGATACAAGGCCATTTTTTCTATGTAAAAAATTATGTGGAGTTTTTAAATATGTATTGCTTGTATATGTAGCTCTCCTGTACACCGACGTTATTATGATTGTATTTTTTTCATTTGCAGAGAAGCCCCTGACGAAGGGCCGCTAAAGGCCCGAAATGCATTGGGCGAATCAGATCATATTGAAATTCTGATACCTGTATACTATTTAAACATCGCTGTGAAATGTATATTTTGATTAAATCAATCACTGTGCAAAATTAATAGAGCGAAGTTTATATATGTTAATTATGATTTAACCACATTGTTATGAAATTGTTGAAACTGAATAAGTAACTTAGAACGTTTCCAGCTGAGGCTGGTGGGTACGTTGCTCCGAAGCAAGGCGAAGTACTTGCATCACTAAACACTTTCTCCTTATAGACTCTTAGGGGCCTATTCCGATCCTGGAAAAATATTCCCCGTACGAATCATATCGGGATTTTTTTCCGTACGAATCGTACAAGTCCCGTACAAACTGGCAAGTACGATTCGTATGTGAAAAAGTGCATACGAATCGCATTGGGTAAATTCCCCGACACGTCCTCGGGTCGGAAAAGGTGTCTGACACGTCCCCGGACAGTTTTACGTACGAATCGGAAAACTGAAGACCGAGCGCGCAAGTACGATTCGTACCGTCCGTCCGATTGTACAACCGTATGGTAAAAAGACCATCCGGAGCGAACTCCTATAGCAACCATGGAGACGTCCAAACAGGTGCCCGGTACGTGCCAAACATTCCCCCAGCCCCCCGTATGTACGCGCCGTCCACCCCCAGCCCCGCGGATGGACGCGCCGAACCCCCAGCCCCCCCGCGGATGGACGCGCCATACCCCCAGCCCCACCCCCATATGTACAGCGCATACCCCCACCCGTGTATGTACGGCGTGTACCCCCACCCCCGTATGTACAGCGCATACCCCCACCCGTGTATGTACGGTGCGTACCTCCACCCCCGTGTGTATGGCGCGTACCCCCACCCCCGTATGTACGGCGCGTACCCCCACCCCCGTATGTACGGCGCGTTCCCCACCCGTGTATGTACGGTGCATACCCCCACCCCTGTGTGTACGGCGCGTACCCCCACCCCCGTATGTACGGCGCGTACCCCCACCCGTGTATGTACGGCGCGTATCCCCACCCCCGTATGTACGGCGCGTACCCCCACCCGTGTATGTATGGCACGTACCCCCACCCCCGTGTGTATGGCGCGTACCCCCCACCCCCGTATGTACGGCGCGTACCCCCACCCTTGTATGTACGGCGCGTACCCCCACCCGTGTATGTACAGCGCGTACCCCCACCCCCGTGTGTACGGCGCGTACCCCCACCCCCGTATGTATGGCGCGTACCCCCACCCCCGTATGTATGGCGCGTACCCCCACCCGTGTATGTACGGCGCATACCCCCACCCCCGTAGGTACGGTGCGGACCCCCGCTCCGTACCTACGGGGGTGGGGGTACGTGCCGTACATACATGGGTGGGGGTACGCGCCATACATACATGGGTGGGGGCACGCGCCGTACATACATGGGTAAGGGTACATCAGTCAGTCATAAAGTCTTTATTCGGTTTAAGTGCAAACCATAAAAGCATACTACAATAAATACATTTTTAAAAATACAAAGTTCATTATAGTGGATTACTATACCTAAAAAACACATTGACACAAATAAATTTAACAGGGCAACGTGTCCAATTAAAAAACATTAAAAGGGTACAGTTCATTTCTTCAAGGAGCGAATTACCACAGTTAAAAAATTCGCAATATTAAAAGTTTCCCATACATTGTTTAACAATTGAAGATATAAGAAAGCAGGTCTCACTTGAACAAAGCCTTTGGTTCTTAATATAGGGATTAAAAAACGTTTCCTAATATCAATAAAGTGCTCACAGAAAAAGAAAAAATGTATCATATCCTGGGGGGAAAAATTATCACAAGAACAAGGGCCAAGGTCCAACGCCCTTTTCCAACCTTTCTTAGCTCCAAACAGTAGATGTAATTGATTCAATCTAAATCTAGTTAGAAGAAAACGGTGATTTGCATTTGTAACAATTCCTAGATAAATTTCCATGGAGGATGTTGTTTTACAGAGCTGGTGGGCCCTAACGGTGCCCTTAACCAGCTCCTTCTCTTCCCTTACCGAGGTAGATATGTACATATGAGTTTCTTTACACCATTTAATGTCACCTTTTACCAGGGTCTCAGGAGAATGAAACAATTCAGGTCTACCAAGCTTAATAGCCAGGTTCCGAATATATTTCAACCAGGGTATATGTAGCCCATGATCTAGCAACATACAGTCTCTCAAAATTGTGTGATTCAGGTGTAAATCCGGGTTAAGCCAAATGCTGATCCATTTCAGCATCGGGGCCAGGGCAATACTGTCTTCTAGAAAACCGATTCCAAGTTCCTGATGAACATTATAGTTAGTAGTTGAGATTGGGACTGAGAGGAGGTTTTTTAAGAATCTAGCCTCAACAATCTGAATGCTTTTGGCATTTTTAATGCCCGAAATCTCAGCTCCGTACAAAGCTATGGAGAGACACTTAGCTTTATAAACCTGGATAAGGGCCTTCATTGGTCTGGCACCTAGCTTTCTGGCGAAACCCAGAACACCCACAGTTGCTCTTGAAAACACAATCTTTTTTGCCGTAATTTGGGTTACCCAAGAATCTCGATCATCAAAAAGAACACCCAGATAAGGAAAAGAAGATACCCTGGATAATTGATGACCCCCACATAGAAAGGTTTTAGATTTAGCGGATTTAGGGCCGATAACCATGACATGTGATTTAACAAAATTAACAGATAAGTCCAAAGCCTTCATAAAATCAGCAAATGAGTTAAGCAGTAGCTGAAGGCCCACTCCTGTTCTAGCAATTAGGGCGGCGTCGTCAGCATATAAAAGAGCAGGAATTAAACATTTCCCTGCACGAGGGATATCATTACATGAGGCGATTAGGGTATTGTCTAATTCATTAATATACAGTGTAAAAAGGAGAGGTGCCAAAATGCACCCCTGCCTAACCCCATTTGATATGGGTATATCTTTTGTGCAATTACCCCTTTGATCGTAACGAACTGTTGCTATTAAATCTCTATGTAGATCCGCTAAGAAGTGGACGATGTTTTTGTCTACTCCAAGTGCTAGGAGCAGGGGCCACAGTTTTGATCTATTTACCCGGTCAAAGGCCGATGACAAATCCATGAAGGCAACCAACAAGGTTCCCTTCTTGGCCACCGTGTATTTACCAATTAATAGTTGTAGATTTAGACATTGGTCTATGGTACCCATCCCTTTTCTAAATCCATACTGGACCTTAGAGAGTTTTCCCGATTCCTCTAACCAACCATTCAGTTGGGCAAGGACCACCCTCCCCAATACTTTCACAGAAGAATCTATGAGGGAGATTGGACGGTAGCAGCTCGGGTCGCCTCTATCCCCCTTTGTAAAAATAGGAATGATGACAGATTTCGCCCACGTCGATGGAAGGCCCAGTTGACAAGCATTTGTGAAAACATTAAATAAGATTTTGGACCAGAGTTTTATATCGGATTTAAAAAGATCAGCCGGGACTCCATCAGGTCCCGGCGCCTTGTTACTTGTCATTTGCAAGATTGCATTTGTGACCTCTAGTTCTGAGAAAGACAAGGTATAACTCTCAGGGTTAAATGAGGACCCCATCCTCGGACCATCTCCATCATACACCTGTTTAAAATGGGTATACCATTTGTCCTCTTGGATACCGCATTCAAGCTCATTGTTACTTTTACCGTTAAAAAAAGGCTTGTTTACGATAAACCAAAATTTAGCACTGTTTTTGATAACATCAATGGACAGGAGTTCATTCCATGCCTCATCCCTGTTTTCATTTTTGCGCTTATTCTGAGCCATTTTATAGGCCTTCCTACAAATGGCAATTTCTGCTCTATCTAGTGGGACCGCTTTGAGAGCTGTCATTAACTTCCGTTGGGCAGATGAGCAGCTGTGATCAAACCATTTCTCCCCAATTGTGGGTTTAACCTTACATACTTTTTTAAGATCACTATTTACCTGACAGCAGATTTTATCATAAGCTGTCAGGACTGCATCACTAAGGATCCCGTCTTGCAGACACAGATGTATTTCATCCCCAACCGTTCCCCACAAGTTTTCAATAAAATCCTTTGGGACCAGCTGACACCATTTCAGGCGACGTGTTTGGTCAGTTGGCCTTATGTCCAGTGTTCTGATTATCAGATTCTCTTTTCTTAAGATCATCAGTCAGATTTAACTGGACAGGATTATGATCACTATAGACAGACCATTTTACCTTGTATTGACTTACATTATCTGCTAAATTAGAGGTGACAAAAATGTAGTCAATGGTGGAACCTAAGCCACTTCCTTTGTAGGTCGGGATGTCATTAATGTAATTGACGGGATGAACCAGGGAATTCCCAACAAGGAGCTCATCTAGAAACATCCCCTGTGGTGTGTGATCGAAATGTATATTTCCTTGATTAGGAGGACCTAAACTGTCCCATATAAAACAATTGTTAAAACAACAATGAACATTAAAATCACCAAGCACAATAACCGAATAAGGATTTTTGCAAGATTCATTATACATTTGCAAAAAATCATATAGACTGAGTAAGTGTTCATTTGGCGTGCTCTTGATAAATGAGTTATAAAAATTTACAATGAGCCAAATCCCATTAGAGTTGGATTGAATTTCAACTGCTAGACAATAAGGCGAGCCTGTCTCCACTTTACTGTATTTACCCTCGATAGTCAATGAGATGAGAGTTAGAAGTCCGCCTTTAGCCCTCCCCCTACAAGAGGCCACCGCAGGTGACCAAAAAACAGAAAACCCATCCAGCAAAAAGGTATTTTCAGTGTCCCAAGTTTCTTGTAAACCAATAATTTCGTGGCCTGTTAAACAATCCCTCCATGTGGGATCATGTGCTTTGCTGTTGAGGCCAGCTATATTCCAACTAAGGACACTTGTACCTGAGGGCATCCGAGGGGCAACGACAATACCATCCACTCTTTCATCAATGACATTCCCCATTGCAATCATAACATTTTGGGTACCCTCTATGCTTGTGCCTGGCACAGTTCCACTAGAAACCATGTCCTCTTCCCCTGAAGAGAATAAACTTTCCCTAGTAAGTCTAGAAGTAACCCCAACATGGTGCAGTCAGTCATTAGAATCTAAGTTACTCAAAGCCTGAAAACGATTGGAAGTAACAAGACCTTGAGGAAACTGACCTTCAGGATAACATACTCTGCCCTCCAACAGAACACTATGGGGTAAATTTGTCTGTTGTTTGTAGAAATAACCCAGTGAGCGAAGGGTAATACCCTCATCAATGTGAGGGAGCAGAGTAGCTTTTGATAAGATGTTATTCACTATGAAGGGATTTCTTAAATTTATTACAACACAGTCCCCCTTTATGGTCTTACGAGAGCGCCCTACCCAGGAAACTCTTCTCGTTGTTATTATCAGGTGGGCTAAATGTACCGGAAAACCATAGTGCTTATTTAACCACGAGACTGATTTATTTTTAAGGGATTCGTGGGTTTCTGGGTTAATTTTCTGGGCAACATCCTTCAAGGGGGGTACGTTTGTTAACACTACAACAAATGGGGCGCAATCAGGGGGTAAATCTGGTTTTGCTCCTCCTGAATGTGTGCTTGCCATTGCATTATTACTACTTGAACAACTTTCGGGGGGTAAAATGTTGTTCACATTTGTCGTGGGTTCAACAACCTGTGGATCTGCACAGTTTGGGGTAACCTTTGGGGACTTAGAGGTATCGGCAGATACGGATAGACCCTCAGCTACTCTGCACATATTCCCAGAGGAATTATTGTTATGTGCCAAAAGATTATGTAAGCCTTCAATCTCAGCAGATAGTTCATCAATCTTGGTTACTAAGGGTTCAACAATTTTCAAGATTTTGGACTCTAAAAGACCTACCAAGGAATCAAATTGATGAGAATCTAACTTGGCCATGGGGTTATTTGGAATGGCTAAGTCCTTGGTAACCCGATTTGAAGAAGCAGAACCCGTCTTTTTGAGAGTACTTCGTGCGCAACCCTGTTTCAATTGAGTGCGTTTACGAGATCTTAGCACTCTCTGGGTAGACAGGTCCGGAGAGTCTTCGAAAGCCTCATTGACATCAATTACTAAATCCCTATTTACTTCAGGTGATTCTTGTTCAATAGGGAGTTGATCACCCAAGGTTACCAAATCATTATTCTCATTTGAACAGTTCATAGCATGGGATGGGGGAGAGGATATGGTGACTGTGTTATTTAAGAGAGGGCTCGTAGTCGTTGAGTTTGAACCCTGGCCTAAGGATTTACGCCTATCGCTATTGATTTTGGTGACTACTTTAACTAAGTAGTTATCTAATGTTGACGTAGTCAAGGATTTACTGCTTGCTAAAGCTTTGGCCATCATAGGCAAACCCCTGGAAATTCGTAAAACATAAATTAAACTATCGCACAATGTGGCAGCACCAACAAATATGATGATACCTAATAGCCAAAAATGAACAGGTTAAAACCAATACAACACAGACGATATACCATGGGATAGGCAGATCGCCCACACCGTGTGATTACTTAAATAGTCTTACACGTTAGTGAGGTGGCCCGTCCCGGCCTCAATCGGTCCTCTGAGGGCCACAGAGGGCCCGCCCTTTGCCCGGGCTTAGCCCGGCGTGTCCCGCGCGCGTCCCGTGACGCGGAGGAAGTCGTTTGTTTTTAGCGCCTCCGGGCGGAAGTGCAGGCTGGAGGGGGCGGTGTCAGCTAAGTTTGCTGGGAGCCGTAGTCCTTTGCTCCCTCCGTGTGTCCGCTCGCCTACCGTGCCGCTGTGACCCCCGCTCCACCGAGGGAGCCGTTTGTTTTTAGCGCCTCCGGGCGGAAGTGCAGGCTGGAGGGGGCGGTGTCAGCTAGGTTTGCTGGGAGCCGTAGTCCTTTGCTCCCTCCGTGTGTCCGCTCGCCTACCGTGCCGCTGTGACCCCCGCTCCACCGAGGGAGCCGTTTGTTTTTAGCGCCTCTGGGCGGAAGTGCAGGCTGGAGGGGGCGGTGTCAGCTAGGTTTGCTGGGAGCCGTAGTCCTTTGCTCCCTCCGTGTGTCCGCTCGCCTACCGTGCCGCTGTGACCCCCGCTCCACCGAGGGAGCCGTTTGTTTTTAGCGCCTCCGGGCGGAAGTGCAGGCTGGAGGGGGCAGTGTCAGCTAGGTTTGCTGGGAGCCGTAGTCCTTTGCTCCCTCCGTGTGTCCGCTCGCCTACCGTGCCGCTGTGACCCCCGCTCCACCGAGGGAGCCATTTGTTTTTAGCGCCTCCGGGCGGAAGTGCAGGCTGGAGGGGGCGGTGTCAGCTAGGTTTGCTGGGAGCCGTAGTCCTTTGCTCCCTCCGTGTGTCCGCTCGCCTACCGTGCCGCTGTGACCCCCGCTCCACCGAGGGAGCCGTTTGTTTTTAGCGCCTCCGGGCAGAAGTGCAGGCTGGAGGGGGCGGTGTCAGCTAGGTTTGCTGGGAGCCGTAGTCCTTTGCTCCCTCCGTGTGTCCGCTCGCCTACCGTGCCGCTGTGACCCCGTACATACGGGGGTGGGGGTACGCGCCATACATACACGGGTGGGGGTACGCGCCGTACATACGGGGGTGGGGGTCCGCACCGTACCTTCGGGGGTGGGGGTACGTGCCATACATACACAGGTGGGGGTACGCGCCGTACACACGGGGGGCTGGGGGGTACGGCGCATCCATCCGCGGGGCGGGGGGGACGGCGCGTACATACGTGGGGTTGGGGGGGGAACGGCACGTACCGGGCCCCCTATTCCGCTCGCATCGCGGCGTAGTTTGCTTTACCGGCACTTTTTGGGTGCCGTAAAAATATTGCCGTCCGGACTGCTGTCGGTACGAATCGTACTTGCTGAGACGTAAAAACATGCCTAACTCCGTCCGGACGTCACGTCCGCGCTGTCCCGGATCACATTCGTATGTATTTTGCTGTCGGTCGGTGTTTTTTCCGACTCGTACGGAAATGGTGTTTCCGTACGAATCGTACTTGCAAGTTTGTAGGGTTTTTTTCCCGGGTACGAGTCGGACGGAGAAAACGCTCCGACCGACGGTTCGTACCCGGTTTATCCAGGATCGGAATCGGCCCCTTATTCTCTTAGACTAATGGTGAAGGCTTTTCCTTTCCCCACCTCAGCTTTTTTAATTGTTTTTAGTGGAGGTGAAGACTTGTCCCTCTACTCATCATACTCCTCTGATACCTGTCACTAGAGGGATGTCCTATCCGTTTTCATTGTCAACATGGGAGATCCCTAAAGTTTTACACCCCGAAGACACATCAAACGCACACCCACAGATAGGTAGATCGGGGGACTGTGTTAAACCTTGCTTCATGAGGCAATGTGTTAATATTGATGTCAATGTAAGCAACGATACATGTCTGCATAAAAGCAAAATTGAATCACTGTTGTCGAAATCACCCAATATGACCTCTCCATCAACCCTGAGTCAGAAACAAATGGTCAGGCAGGCCCTGCAACCTAAGCCTGAGGCAACTGATTGACAGATCACAGGTGGGTTGACACATAACCAGCAGAACTAACGTGCAACCAGGAAAAACCCATATTAATAGGCAGCGACACCACAATGGTCCACGCAGATAGGCCCCAATAAAGCGCTCATGGCCAAAGGGGTGCACATTCCCAGAACACCATAAAGTTGGATTTCACATGAAGTTAGAAACACTCAGCCAATCATGACACAGCACTAGGTCTGGGCAGTGAACTCCCCTCTGTTAGCCGAATTTGCAGAGTTTTCTACAGTCTGCGGAGCACACGTAGTTCTGAAAAACTCTGCTCTGGTTAGCGGAGCACAGTTTTTTCTACGCTCGCTCTCACCAACATCAAGCCGGCAAGCGCGAGCAAGGAAACTCCCCCTCCCGGCGAGATTATTCAACGCAGGCGGACGGTCGGATTTCTGAACGCTGGCAGTCGCGGATGGTTGCACCCACTTGCGTTAAGAAACCTTCTGTTCGCATTGAATAAGCTGATGCTCATGTAGAAAATCTACTCAAGCTGCAAGAAGAGAAGCAGCACCCTCTTGCTCTGTGCATGGTGCCATTCACACTGATTTTATAGCACGGGACAAACATCCTAAAAAGGATCTGTGAATTATTTTATGATGTTCCAAGAAATGTATATAATGGCTCTCAAATCGATTGTACTTTGAGTCAGACTTCACACCCATTTCTGTATGCTTTACTCCCGATCAGTGTTTGATTAAACCAACTGTTCCTGTTTTGCCTACGCTTCTTGTCTTTGGTTTTTCAAGGTAAATTTACATTCGAGCATCAAATGTATTCCAAGATAAGGTAAAAAACAGCATATCAAAAATGTGATCAATTAAGAAAACTCAATAAATGAATTCTAGGGCCTAATTAGAACATTTTGAAAGATGTATTAAAAAATTCAAAAGGTATAATTAAGAAATTGTAAAGTACAGGTGCATAATTACCATGAATGCACTCAGCAATAGGGTTATACAGAATTATAGGCAAAATCAAGAATATTAAAAATCCCAAATGAACAGCAAAATCAGACATCATCCCTAGTGGCATTGGAAAAGTCTCATGACTCACTTCCAAATTGAAGGGTTTATATGGGAAATGTTCCCATAGAATGTAATAGAAATTGAAGATTCATCTTAGAGTAAGCAAACTAATACAATGTCAGCAAATAAGAACAATGAAAATTAGAGTGTCATACTACCTTACCACCTGAGCACTATCCGTCCACATGAATATTTATTCAGCCCCATCTATTCTAATGTCATTCGGATATGCTAGACCAAACTAATTACAAAACAACACGTAACTTTTGTGAATGACTGCAGCATTGAAGGTTGAAACAATAATGCACCCGTATTAGAGAGAACAACATAATTTGGAAATAAACAAACGACTTGCATGACAGCAAAAATAATAAATAGTGAATAGGCACAATGAGACATCCATTTTGAACAAGATGGCATCAAGGTCTAGCTGAGGCCTAGTTGGCTTAAACCAAGAAAGGCACTTTTCTCCAAGGAACTTGTGTCTGACAGGCGCACAAACTTCATATCTGCTTATATGCAGCCAATGTGGAAGGGGTCTTGGTTAACGTACAGATTCTCCACCCCTTACCATCCACAAACCAATGGGCTTGTTGAGAGGTTCAACAAGACTCTGGAAGGTCTCAACAGAGGCCTGTCTGAGGCATTGAGGAAAAAGTGGGATATCCTCTTATCATGCCTGTTGTTCACCTAAAGAGAGTTGCCACAGAGAGGAGTGGGGTTCAGCCCCTTTGAACCATCGTATGGTCACCCCATCAGAGGATCTCTGAGTCTGGTGAAAGAAGGAAGGAGCAAGCTCCCAGGAATGTACCCCAGGATGTAGTGAGCTACATGCTGGCCTTCAGTTGCCAGGTGGCTAAATTATGGAGGCAAGCTTCCAGTAATCTTGAAGCCAGCCAGGAACTCATGAAGCAGGGGTATGACAAAAATTCTACCACTGTGGAATTTCAACCTGATCAGAAAGTATGGGCGAAGGAGCCAGTAGACCACAGGGCCCTCCATGACCGCTGGAATGGGCCAGATGCAGTGATTGAAAGAAAGGGTGACCCCACATACCTGGTGGACCCCAAAACCCCCGAGGTAATCCCACAGGGTGCTGCATGTAAATCGCTTCAAACCACACCTTGAGATGTCTGAACTCACCATGCCGTTGGTGACTAATGGAGAAGACGAAGAGAAGACCTCTTGGATTCCAAGGAGAAGGATGGGTTTGTGGAAGGAACTCTAACTCCTGAACAACAGAGAAACTGCCACCATGAGTTGGGGCAATACTCTTCTCTGTGCTCCCTTATCCCTGGGACTACCTACTTGTGTACTAATGATGTAGACACAGGGGACAACCTCCCTGTTAAGAATACATCTTACAGGTTGTCAGGTAAGATGAGGCCCAGTATTAAGGATGAAGTGTCCAAAAGGCTGCACTTGGGGGTGATAGAGCCCTCCAGTAGTACCTGGCCCAGTTCTGTGATTCTGGTACCAAAAGCTTCCCCTCCGGGTACCACATCTGAAATGAGGTTCTGTGTGGATTACTGAAGGCTAAATTCTGTAACTAAGACTGATGCTTACCCAATCCCCCGGGTGGATGAGCTGATTGATCAGTTAGGGGCTGCCCTGTATCTCAGTTCCTTTGATCTTACATCAGGGTGTTGGCAGATCACCCTAACAGAGGGAGCAAAGGAGAGGGCAATCTTTTCCACACCAGAGGGCCACCGCCAGTTTAGAGTGATGCCCTTTGCATTAAAGAATGCCCCTGCCACCTTCCAGAGGCTGGTGAACCAGGGCTTTGGTGGTATGGAGGCCTTCTCTGTTGCTTATCTCGATGACACAGCTGTCTGTAGTAGCGGCTGGAAGGACCACTTTTCACCTCCAGGAAGTGCTTCAGGCTCTGCAAAAGACAGACCTGACTATCAAGGCAAGTAAGATCCAGATAGAGCAGGAGTCTGTGAGGTACTTGGGATGCCTGATGGGCAGGAAGAAGATGCAACCCCTTCAGGCCAAGATAGAAACCATCATGGTCTGGCTGCCCCCAAAACCCAAAAAGAGGTCAGAGCATTATTTTGCCTCACTGTGTACTATAGTAGGGTTGTCAAGGGATATGACACCATTGTTGCCCCCTAGACTGAGCTACCTTCCAAGAAGCTGCCCAGAAATATGATTCGGACAGTGGAATGTCAATCTGCATTTCACACCCTGAAGCAAGCCCTTGGCACAGCTCCTAGGCTCAAGGCCCATGATTTCTCTTAGGAGTTTATTGTTCAGACAGATCCTCAGAGAATGGCATTGGGGCAGTACTATCCCAACTTAATGAGGAGGGCCTAGACCAACCTGTAGCCTTAATCTCCAGGAGGTTACTCTCCAGGTAACAGAGATGAAGTGCTATTGAGAGAGAAGCTGTTTTTGCTGTGGTCTGGGCACTGAAGACATTGAGACCATACCTTTTGCCACTCTTTTCCTGATTCAGACTGACCACAGGCCCCTCAGGTGGCTCATGAGAATCCACAACCATTGAGGTGCTCCATTTCGCTACAGGGTATGAATTTCAGAGTGGAACATAGACCTGGGGTAGACCATGCCAATGCTGATGGTCTATCTAGGGCTTTTAACCTTAATGATGAGAACTCCATAATGGTTTCTGTAGATCTCCCCACTTTCAGCTGGGGGGAACAATTGTTAGACCTGTCATCCTCAGGCTAGTCATTTCCTAGCATTTTTGCCTTTCGCCTCTCGTTTTTGCTGATTATTTTGTTGCTCTGAGCACTTTACCACTGCTAACTAGTGCTAAAGTGTATGTGCTTTTCTTCTAAGCATGATGACATTGGTGTATACCTGATTGGCATAATTGTTGTACTAGTAAGTCCCTTGTAAAGCGGTATACCATATACCCAGGGCTAGAAGTTCAAATGCAACAAGTGGGCTGCAGCACTGATTGTGCCACCCCCAGAAGTAGCCTTTTAAACCTGCTACTTCAGTGGCTTTGTGTGCAGTTTCCTGCCACTTCGACTTGGCATTTAAAACCACTTGCCAAGCCTTAAACTTCCCTTTTATCACATATAAGTCACCCATAAGGTAGGCCCTAAATGATCCTAAGGGCAAGGGGGTATTGTTAATAAAAGGTAGGACATGTACTTTTATGTGTTGTAGGTCCTGGTAGTGACAAACAGTCTGTTTGTTTTTTAACTACTGTGAGGATTACTCCTCTAATAGGCTAGCATTGGGAATTCCTCAATACACTTTTAAGCTGTAATTTCTGATCATAGAGGAGTAGCTTTTACATGTTACATATCTTTGGAATTAAGATTTAACATTACTGTTTTAGAGATGCTATTTTTGGAAAGTAGACATTACTCTGCACTTACTGCTCTATGGGGCACATGCATCAAACCATTTTGCGATCGCAAACAGTGTGATTCGTAAAAATCGGCCGTTTGTGATCACAAAATGGCCTTTTCTGATGCATTTACCTTTTTGGCAATTCGCTATTAAGGTAATCAAATTTTTTTGCGATTCCCTTATGCAGATGCAAGAAGCCTTTCCTAAATACGAACTGTGCATTAAGGAAACACTAATTACAATCAATTTCAAGTTGATGGCAATATGTGCATATTTTGAAAAGTGCTCAAAAATGCATTTTTCAAAGTGCTATGTAGCGCACCCATGCCCTTAGGGCATGTGTGTGCTGTACATGTGTAAACTTGCATTTTTTGGGGTGCTTCAGGGGGGCCTTAGGGCCCTGGGCACCCTTGGCTTTGCATTCACAATTTGCGATTACCAATTTAGTAATCGCAATTTGCGAATGCATTGCCATTCATTCCTATGAGACAGTGGGCCCATAGGAATGAATAGAGTCATATTACCTAATAGTGATTTGCTATTTACAGAATCTCTATTAGGTAATGTTAAGGAATCGCATTTTTTTTGTGATTCCTACATGCATAGGGATTTACGATTACCAAATAGCGATTTCTTAAAAGTTTCTATTTGGTAATCGCAAATTCAGATGTTGATGCATGTGCCCCTATGTGCCTTACTGCCTGTCTCCAATACATGTCTGGATTGGGTGTCAGCTATACTTTGTGCATACCCTTAAGACAGTCACAAACACAGGAAGGTGAGGCTCATGTGCATTCTGAGCACTTGTCTGCATTCATCTGCATTCTGATGGGTCTTCCTGGGCAGGGAGAAATGGTAGGGGCCGACACTTACACTTCAGTAGGTAGTGTCCTGAATTACCCTGATTTACCCCTCCCCACAAATAGCCTGGCAGACAGGACTGGGTTGAAAGGGATACGTGTGCAGTTCAGAGAGCTGCTTTGAAGTCACCCCCTACATCAAAGGTACTTTTGGGTATAACTACTGGGTCCCTGACCCCTAAAAATCCTACGCTTCTGAATCCTGAATTGAATCTCTGTCAGAAGGATTGCTGTGCTGCTTAAAGGACTCAACTGGACTGCTTTTCTGGAAGGACTGTTTTCTGCTTCTTGCGCCCCTGCCTGCTGCTCCTGCCTCTGCTGAAGGAGATCTGGACTCCGTCTTCTCTCCAAGTGATCTCCAAGGGCTTGCTGACTTGCCTCCTGTTTTCTGAAGTCTCAGAGACACAAAAGACTTCCTGCAATTCTGCTGGTGCTGGTACACTCTGCCTTCTGTGGGTCCTACCCTTGCCTGAGGTGCCCTCAACACGTATGGGCCTCAAAGGTGGGTTCTGCAGCTGTTTTGCTACAAAACCGACATATCCTCACCTTTGAGCCAATCGGAACAGATGCATCACCCTTCGATGCTGATGCAGAGGCTGTTCGACGACAGCAGTTCTACAGCCTGCGCGGCCCAATGATAACGCTCTGCGCATCTCGAGTATCTAGCTTGCCCTGACTAGAGCGGTGGTTCCTGCCTGGCCTGGGTGCATACCTCAGCCTACCACGAATCCAATTTCTAACAAACAGGTCATAACAAATATGTTTGAAAGGCAAAATCATCATGTAAGAGGACATAGGCAAATTTGAGTGTAGATCCATATTATGCTCATTGTTAATAACGCACAGTTTTACAAATGCACAACAATCTGAACATCCTAATCCTCTCCCATTCTCTTACACTGGCTTGTCCTTCACCTCCTGCACCTCACTCAATGTCTTTAACTTGAAGTAAAGGTCTGCCACTCTCTTCCTCATCATTTTTCAATGCCTGTCACTTGAGAGGTGGCCTGTCCCTTCTTCTTTTACTCTCCCATTGTCTTACACTTGGGATGAAGGCTTTTATTTCCACTCATCCTCTCTCGATGTCTACCACTGGATGTGAAGGCTTGTCCTTGTCCTTCCCTTCATCCTCTTCCAATACCTGTTCCTGGAGGGATGGCCTGTCCCTTTTCCTCACCTTCCATCATTCCTTTGCTGTTTTAGTGAAGGTAAATCGACTCCTCATCTTCATTCAACATTTTTGACTGGAGGTGAAGGTCTGCTTTCAAAATTGAAAACCCTGATATACATTCTGCTCCCCCCCTTATCTCTCTTGGAGCTGAAAGAAAATAAAGGCTGCTCATTCACTAACACATACATGCTGAGAGGCCTGTGCATCGCTAGCTGTGTTTGCAGACTATTAACAAAGCTTGCAATAACTAAGCAGGGAACACAGTACAACCTAACCAGACTGAGAGGTGGCTTATCCATGCCTTTCTCCCTCTGACTTCCCTCCCCGATCCTGCTCTTGTTGGTCTGTTACTTAGCAACCCTGATTCCATCGTGCAGTGTTTGGGGTGAGATCCTCATTTGTCATAATTTGTTCTAATCAGAACCGAGCATAAATAAAACCTGAGTGCGATAAACGCACTCTGGGTCTTAATGAGCGGTCGGTGCCGCCGGTGTAATGGAGTTATTAGCTCTGCTTGCTTTTGGTACAAGGTCCTGTCCCTTCCGTCAGCAAGTGCATGACAAACTCAAACTACTGTTTCAGTACCCCTTACTCTCTGCCTCACATAAGGCCAGATGTACCAACATTAGGAATACCGATTTCCTAATTGGGATTATCTCTGAAATGCAATTAGGAAATCGGAATTCATAATTACTGAAACTTGGGCCAGATGTACAAAGCTATTATGAGGTCACAATTGGCCCGATTCACAGAATCAGGCTGTTTATGACCACAAAAAAACATATTTTATGAAGTACAAAGCCCTATTTTGTTATTCGGTAACGTATTAGCGAATCGCAAACTGGGTTTGCGATTCGGTATTAGGAAGGGGCGTGTTTAAGTTGTCCCTTTGTAATAGCGCTTCACGTGGTATGTGTGAATTTTTTTGGGACTGAAATGTGGTCGCAGAACCTTCACATTTTACCACCTACTTCAAGTAAGGAAAGCAGGCTTCATTTCAAAACAAAACATTGCTTTATTTAAAAGCAATCACAGAGATGTTGGTCTACTGACCCCAGTAGGCCACCATCCCTGTGAATTTCGCGAATCCCAGTGGGTCGCAAACCGAGACCTACCTCATTAATATTAATGAGGTAGGTCTATTTGTGACCCACTGGGAATCCCAGAAAGTTTAAAACACACTTTCTTATATTGGTATTTGAGATTATCAAATAAAGAATCACAAAAATGTGCTATTTGGTCATTACGAACCTATCCCTACGATCATCTGGCAGTTTTTTATTTCCAAATAGCGATTCTAAGTAGGTCACAAATCAACCTACCTCATGAATATTAATGAGATAGGTTGCAAATTGCGACTCATTAGGAATCACAACCATCGCAGGGATGGCAGCCTGCAGGGTTCAGCAGAGCACCATGACTGCGATTGCTATTAAATAAAGATTTTTTTTTCTTTTGAAATGCAGCCAGTTTTCCTTAGAGGAAAACAGGATGCATTTCAAGAAAGATAATGAAACATTTAATTTTCATTTTTTAAGAGCCGGCAGAATTGTCAAAGGGAAGTGGTCCCATGGGGACCCCTTCCCATTAGCGAATGTGTTACCACCAATTTAGAATTGGTGGTAAAGTATTACTTTTGTACAACTGGAATTTGGTTGCAAAACATTAATACATACTTTTATAAAGTGTCCTTTTGAATGCCTCCACTCTTTCCTGCTGGATGCTGTGGTAATTGATCCAAAAGTGTGCTCAATCCTGATAACCAGGCCCAGTACCAGTGCTCTTTCCCTTAAACTGTAAATGGGAATTGGGACATCCAATTGGCAAGTACTTTTTGCACCCATGTAAGGCCCTAGTATATGGTACCAGTGGAACCCAGGGCAGGGATCTAAAAGGGGTACCAGGGCTGCAGCACTTTTTATTCCACCTTGATTGAACTGAGTAAAATCGAAGTCTGCAGGTCTGCCATGTCAGCCCTTCATGAGCAGCTTGCCTGCTCAAGTTTGACCCAGCACATGCCTCACTGCATTTAATATATTTCAGTTAGCCATAAGGTAGGCCTCCTAAAGCCCACGAGACAGGGTGCATTATATTATATGTGTGTAAGTATATCTGCAAGCATATATTGCCCTGTGGTAATTCTACTGCAAGTGACTATCGGCACCATAGGATAACATGGACTCGCTTATTAGCATTACCTATGTGTCCAGCTCCATGATGGCCCCTGCCAATTTTTTTATGTTTGGTGTCAAACACTGTGCTTTTTAAACATCGATCTGATGATAGTATTTAGGTGTAATGAGCATGTACATAGGTGGCACTTCAGACAGTGTCCACCAAGTCAACCCAGAATTCTCGTGCCTTGGTGGGCTTTTTTTAAGCTTTGCCACCAAGACAGAAGTCTGACCTCGTGCTAGGGAGTGTGTGCCACTCCCAGAGGCCAGAAACAAGGACCTGTGTGAGCAGGAGATGACATCTCCACCCACACAGGCTGACTAGTGATTAGACCGGTGCAGCAGTGAGCCTCAAAGTTTTCACTGGTGCCACTGGACAAAATAACTTGTCCCCTACTCAAGGACAAAGCCTCCCCTGCCCCAGGCAGGCAGGAAATTAGCTATGCAGGAGGTATCTGCCTCCTCGGGGCAGACCACACCTCTAGTGTGTTGCAGCTGAGGTGTACAGTCGAGGATGGTTTTGACCATCTTGAATGTAGGCTAGGAATTAGAGTCTGGCTGTTTTAGTAAAATACACCCACAGGATGTCATCACTACTGGGGCGGATTAGCCGCAAGACTAGATGCCCATTGGCTACTAGTCCTCACACCGAATAACACCCCCTAAATCCAAAATTTAAGTGGCACCCCAGGCACCAGAACCTTATATTTGATGTGATGACAAGAATAAACATGTTTCCACAACAAGGAAGGACTTCATGAAGGTAGGCGCTAAGCTCTGCACTTGTGGCAGCCACCCTGCTCCCGCTGGATTTTGACTCAACCAAGGTAAGAGGACAGTTCCAAAAGGAAGGTGACCCACTCTGCAAACTTCAGACTTCACTAGAACTCCCTTGGGCTGCAGGAACTAGTCCCCTGCAGTCAGCAGGCACAAACCGCTAAGTCCACGACCTCAAAGTCCTTCTCCTCGAGCAGTCTGGTGTGGCCACTCAAAGTCCTTGGGCAGGTGGCTTCTGGAAACTGTAATCCAGACCCTCAGTGAGGCTCACCTTTTGACAATGTTCACCTGGTCCTCTGGATAATGATTTTCTCAACCGAAGTTCTTGCAGGTACTAAGGCTTGTTGGTAGCCAGTCTGATTACAACCTGCTATTCTCGATGCTTCAAGAGAAAAGATTCACCTGCATAAAAGACCAGCCACCCCTGTGGCTCCATTATAAAGATCTTGCATTTGCTTTTGCCCTCTCTTGGCATGTTTGCCTGCTCCTCTGGCCACGGTTCCAGTTCAGAACCACGGATAGCCAAGAGCACCTCCACACCCAAGTCCTCTGAGCCAGGTAAATCAGACCTCCATGGATACTCCTGGTCCAGAGCCAGCTCCTTGCTTAAGTTCCAAAGGATTTTGCTAGACTCTCCCCGTAGGTACCTTTTTGCTAAGGTAACCATTTCAGCACCCCAAGCTCCGTTTGACAGCTAAAGTGCACCTCTGCACCCTGCTCTCCTGAGCCAGGTAAAATTGTGCTAGCTGTCGTGAACTGGTCTAGGGACTCACAAAACTTTAATTCCAAGTGGGTTTCATTGAACTCACTCTCTAAGTAACCGATTGCATATATGTGTTTTCCTCAGAGGTAATGTTTTCATACTGAAAAGTACTGATTTATTTAATGCTTTAAAATTGATAACTGCAGTTATACTGTAAATATTGATTTGGCTTTGGAGTTTAAAAATGTATAAAAATCAGAACTATTTTTATAAATTGGTGTTGGATTTCTCTCAAGTTGCGCCAATTAGTTATCTTTCAATGCTGGTGATGTGAAATGCTTAACACGTTCCTCTGGGTACCTGCCTGATCTTTGCCACTCTACCAGGACTGAGAGGTGTGCTGAAAGAGTTCCTGGGGTCCATCTTTGTGTATTGTGCTAGTATTACAAGATAAATACAAAAAGAATCATTGATGGACAGAATACAGAACAATATCATACATACACCCTATTACAAAGATCTGGGCCTAAATCCATCGTTGTTTTGCTCCCCATGACATTCCAGTTTGAACCCAGCCATATGCAAATCAGTCTTGACCCTGTTCCTTATGGTAACAGTCCTGCCCAAACTGCTAGGCCAGGTCCTCCCTGGACTGGAAACAAGCATCCTAGGACCAGTTTCAGGGTTTCACCCCTCATCAGCCTGGCTAGCTTGACTCCCGTGGCATGGAGAGCACGGGACCCACGTCTGGGCATATACGTGCCCACTCGGGGTGACAAATGCAAAAAAAACAATTGCTGGACAAAGGTCCAACTTGGGGTGCCGTGGTGAGCAAATGAATGATGGATTAAACCCAGATCTTTGTGACTGGGAGAGAATGTTTACATTGTTCAGCATACCATCCATCATTTGTTCCTTTTGGTAATTTCACATGGTAAGGCACCCGCGCCATACCACATAATACTTTCACCTTGCAACACATACCATTCCAATTCGATATTTGGAATGGACGCCCTAAACATGCCGCTTCCAAATACTAAATCGCAAATGCAAATTGCAATTCAATAACAAGTTACTGAATTGCATTTTGCCTATGTACAGTTAAAAAAGCATTTTTGTGGTTGCAAACGGCCCGATTCTGAAATCGGCCCGTTTGCGACTGCAAAAATTCTTTGTACAGCTGGCCCCTAGTTACTACCCCTCGTGGATTAACTACTTTCGGGACAGTGCCTTAGTAGCTAAAATAAAATTGCTTACACTGAGGCCTTTAGGTATATAGGGGGGCTAGGCGCAGAGGGTGCTTGAGCAGACACGTGTCTCTTTCAGATATCTGTAGGTCTCAGTTTCCAATTTCGGCAGTGTAGACTCAGACATTCATTTTCTGTGACCGATAAACTAAAAAAACTAGGGGGCATATTAGCAAGGGCTTCCTCGCCGCTTTAGAGGCGATTTGTTTTTCGCCCTATCAGCAAGCTGTTGCTAACAGGCGTTAGCGACAGCTTTCTGGCGATAGCGGACGATTTTCCTATTGCCTTGCATGCCAGCGATGATTATCGCTAATGACATGCAAGGTAGGCGTTCCCAACTAAAAGCGACTGAAAACAGTCGCTAACACAACTCCCCCCATTAGCAACGCAGGCGAAGCGATAGACAAAGTCGCGCTAAGCGCGATTATCGCTAGTGTTTAACACCTGCTAAAAACATGACTTACCTGTTTCTTCGATGGGAGGTGGATTGTCAGGCTAAGTCCACCATGGCGTTAATGCATGAATATCGCTGGATTTCCAGCGATATTCAGGCATTTCGCCGCTATCGCTGGATATTTTATCACAGTGGAGATAAACGTTGCTAATAGCGTGTTATCTCCGCGAAAATATCCAGCGATAGGTGGCGATAAAAACAAACACGCTAAGCGCATTTTGCGATAATTATCGCAAGTTGTTGCTAATATCCCGCTGAGTTTGCTAATAACACCACTTAATTAGCTGAAGTCAGTGCAAGTCCATCTCTCCTCCCCACATGGAAAATATTTTCTCTATAGTGTGTAAGTTGTTGCCTTCTTAGTGGAGATACTGAAGGATGGCACCTAAGGATTATTATCAATATTGAAATTGAATAGCATGACCAGAGGTGGTAGACCATTTTCAGTCCTTGGAACCAAATTATTGAATGATCTGCCAAATGACGTAAGCAAGGTGTCTAGGTATTGAAGGTATAATATTTTAATTTAAATGGGGATTAAGTGCATACAATTTGCTTCCAGCACATGGGGACCATTGATGATTTTCCCTGCCCAGTTCCATTGTAGTCTGCATTTCGGATAATGAGGGCTGTTCGAATTAGTGGACCACCAAGTGAAGTAAAGGGAGAAGTCCTGTGGTGAAGTCCTGTGGTGAATGAGATGCCACCAATGAGTGTTAGCCGCAAAATCGGCTGAGGGTCCACGGGCAGTCAAGCAATAGTTCCTCGACCTTTACATAAGATGGGAGAAATGCAGATTTATGGGGACAGGTCCTCTGTTTCCCCAAGTCCTAAATGATGACCTTTGTGCTTGGGTGTCAAATTCTGATTTAAACTCCAATTACAGTGGAAAAATGAAAAAATACCTAAACATATTTGGAATTGGACGTCTTATATAAGCATGCACATTTTGGGCGCCCTTTTGACTTCTGGTTGCCAAGCTGTGTAAAATAGTCTAATACAAATCAAAAACATTCAGGACACTTTAGATTCCAAAGGCACCAAAATATAAGCACCTTCCCTAATTACTGCATCAATACTCATCGTATTAGGATGTGGGACCTAAAGATATGCAGATCATATTACATGAGCTGTACAAGTACATATAACATCAACCAATGGCCCACACTTCTAGCCAGTCACTTATCCATCTGCAAATCACTCAAACTGCTCACTCATTATTCCAAGCACCTACGTACCTACCAAACATAAATGTACCCACTTATCCACACATAAAATATGTTCAACATTTTTAAGACAAGAACATAACAAGAAACATCAAGGTTCCTTCCAAATGGGTGAAAAATCGGTAGAAAAGAGCAAATGAATGCTTCAATAACTAGGTTTTAAAAACCTTGAAGAAGGGAAGCAATTTTTGAATGTCCCGCAGGTGCAATGAGAGCAAGATTCTTTATCAGCTGCCTTTGACCACAAATACACTGCTATGTAGGGAGGAATTAAGTCACAATTCTGTCAGACGAATGTAAGAGTCTCTGCATGGAGTGCCATAGAGAAGCTCTTCTAGGCACTTTGCACTCTGTTGTGTAGTGCTTAGTGAATGTGAGTGTGTTGAAATGGCAAGCCAGAAAGGAGTTTTATTGACCAGATCTTGTGTTCCAGTTCATGGAGGACCTGGCTTGGCAGTGTGGACTGGAGTGTTCCTATTGGAGCAGGGTCAAGGCTGAGTTACATATAGCTGGGTCCAAATTGAGGTGGCATGGTGTGCAAAATAACGATGGATTGGGATGCAACCCAAGTGATTACCAGTGGCTGAGATAAATTCATGCATTTCATCCATCAACGTTTTATATGCTTATTGTGTTACTCTAAGTGGGACGGGTTATGCCCAGACATGGGTCCTGTCCACCCTGTCTCACTGGAACCAATCTGTACCCTGCTGATGAGCTTATAACTAGGTTGAAACTGGTCCTGGATTGCCTGTGTTCCGGTTCAGGGATGGACCTGGATTGGCAGTTCAGGCTGGAGTGTTTCTATTGGAGCAGGGTGAAGATTAATTTGCATATATTGCTGGGACCAAACGTAGGTGGCATTGTGTGCAAAATAACAATGGATTGGGACGCAGCCCGAGTGATTACCAGTGGCTGAGATTACTTCAATCTCTCCATCCATCACTGTGTTGTAAACTTACTGTTGGTGTGTGGGCAGAGCACTCAGAGCACAATAGCTGCTGGTCAGATATCTTGCCACCTTTTTAGCAGGGGATGGATTTATATAGAGTTCTGTGATCTCTTTCCATGCTACATAAGGATCACTTTAACTGCTTTCCACTTGTGATTTATACACTGTAATTATACTTGTCACCAATTCCAACAAGAGCTGATATAAATAGAGCTGTGCTTTTTTCTAATTCTAAATTTGTTTTGTGGTTTCTTTGAACTAAGCGGAAAGCATTGTGAAAATATAACCTTAGACAAAAGCTTTAAATTATTGCAAGCATTGCATTGTTGGTATTGAGAGGCCCCAGCATGACTCATGTGTCATGCTAAAAAACATTCCTGGGAGGGGGGGTCGGATTGGTCTATGAGTCAATCTGGCAGTGCCAGATGGGCTTCTCTGACAGGTCAGTATGAGGGCTGGTTTGTGCCTATGTGTGGACCTGTTTTGTGGGGTGGTGGGCTGGATTTGTGGCTGTGTCTAAGCTGTTGCTGTCAACCTCTTTTTATAATGATTAGTAGGCAATAAGAGACAACACTGTGCTGGTCATGGTAGGTTGCACTGGGTACACGAGCACAGAAGGGTGGATGGCTCACATAGTATGCAAGGAACTCCATCATTTCATATCATCAGCAGCAGGCATTGCAGTTCAAATTTGAAAATTAATAATCTGCCACCTGATCTACAATGAATACTGCATCCATACCTTCCCCAAATTCTCCATTTTCGAACTCTGTGCTGCCCCGGTTTGAATGGGTACTGAATATTCCATTGAATGCCCAATGCAAAATCCCACACAAAAGATGATGGGCGGAACGGTTGCAATAAGTCTAACTATTGGTAAAAGCTATGGGTAGCATTCAAACATATTGTTCTTTTGCCCACTATGTCACCTCAGTTTGGACCCTGCTCCAATAGGAACAGTTCAGTTAGAACTGCCAGGCCAGGTCCTTGCTTAACAGGAACGCAAGTAGCCCATGACCAGTTTAAACCTGATTGGAGCTCTTTAGTTGGATGTAGCTTGGTTCCAGTGGCACAGTGAGCAAGAGACCCATGTCGGATCATATCCTTGAACACTTACAGCATTACATCTCACACACTAAAGGTGATGGAAAAAAGGCTTGCAAAATGTCGAAACACTGGTAAATACATGGGGTAGCATTCCAAACCATTGATCTTTTGTCTGCAATGCCACCCCATGTTGGACCCTGCCATGTGCAAATTAGTCTTGTCCCTGTTCTAGTAGGCACAGTCCAGCCCAGACTGCCAGGCCGGGTCTTCCCTGAGCCGGAACACAAGTAACCCAGGACTGGTTTTGCCATGACTGGGGCTTCAGTCTTGTGCAGCTTGGTTCCGAGGGCACAGAGAGTACGTGACCCATGTCTGGGCTTCCCCATGACCACTTAGGGTGTTACATCAAGCACACAAAAGGTGATGGGAGGAATGCTCACAATGAGTCTAACCACTGGCAAACACTTGAGGTAGTGTTCTAACCCATCGTTCTTTTGTCCACTATGCCACCTCCATTTGGATCCTAGCCATATGCAAATCAGTCTTGACCCTGCTCCAATAGGAACAGTCCAGATCTAACTGCCAGACTATGACTTCCTTAGATAGTAACACAAGACCGGTTTCACTCTAATTGGGAGCTCTTCATTTGGGTGTAGCTTGGTTCTAGTGGTACAGTGAGCAGTGGAACCATGTCTGGGCATATCCTGGGCCATATAAGGCATTGCAGTTAATATTCAGAACCTATGCCACTTTCAATATTTGGTGTTTCTGATTTGTGGCTCTCTGAGTTTGCCACAAGGGTTTCTGCAGTGCTTTACAAAAAAACAAAAATATGAAGAAGGCAAACTAACTACTATAGCACTGATGACAGCTAAATGAGACATGCTGTCAAGGAGCGCTTAGTGGCTGAACACAGCTGACAGGTCTATTTTCTGAGGATAAAATTACCCCAAGACTATGCCATCCAGTTTCTAGGCCATGGCTCATCTACCAGACTGAGTCATCTGTCTGCTATTTTTGAATGGCCACTGCCTATAGACAGCAATGATGTACCTATGTGTCCTTAATAGAGAGGCCAGCACCTGGTCCCTATGAAGCCAATACAAAGTCATATTTCACAAAATTACACCAGATATGAATCCTCCTGGTTCCCTCACCGCACTTGCTGAGTGGTCATTTTTTTAAATAACTTAGTTGTGAGTCAGCTGCTGGTCTAACTCTAGGAGACCTGGAACGAAGAAGGCATGTCCCATGCCATCTACCTATGTGCTCTACCTCTGTTGTCTAAAATGACAGCATTCAACAAGCCAACATTTCAAGAGATAGAACTTGTAAGGGCCATGTGGCAGACCACTCACCCTTGGAAATACATTCAGGGTATTGTAAGATTTTATTGTAAGATTGTCCAAGGGTAGGGATGACACTTTTGCTGCAAGGTGTCCTACCACTTTACTGCACCCTTTTATTTGATATGAATTCATGCAAATATAACACACACACACACATGTGCACCTACCTTTAGTTGTTTTTTACTTACCACTTGCTACCACAGTTATAAAGTGTAGTAGCAATGTGAACGGGAGATACATGTATCCAACACAGTGATGCTTATTTTATTTGCCATAGAAAAATGAAAGTCTGAGTTTGCAGCAACAAGATTTGGACCTGTCACCTCGCAGATGCCCTCTGTTAACCACTGTAGGAACATTTACCACTTAGGTATTTTACCAACTATATCTGCTGGGCAGGTGTCATTGCCCACTGAGATATTTCATCAATTATATCTGCATGGGCAGGTATTTCTTACGGTAAGCTGGCTTAATGAGCTAAGGAACTATGGGCCATATTACAAACCGTGCCCCATAGTACAATAGTTTTGTGTGCCCATTGTCTGCCCCCCTGGTGTTTGGCCCCATGTAAATAAGTGCCTCCGTGGCGACACCCAATTATGGGCAGGGGCACAGAGGTAAAAAGGAAATCAAGAGGTCCACAGACTGCCCCACATAGAGGTGTGCCCAATGACAGTGCCCTCTGAAAGGCAGTACCAAGGACCACCAAACATGCCCCTCCAGCCGGGTGCAGTGACTGACTGTTTCCGCTTGCAGGGGGAGCTCTGTCACCCATATGAAGTGCAGGTCAGGTGCTGCCTGAACTATGAAAGACAGACCAGCTTCTTCAAACAGCCAAGTCTGCCTTTCACTGATGCACTGCCTCGAGTTCCGGAGGGCAGCGCATTATGTAATAGGATGCACTGCCCCTGTTTGTGCCCAGCACACCTTGTTAAAGGTGCAACAGCACAAACAGGGACTGTGCACCTGAAATATAATACAGCTCCTGATCAGCATCCCTTTATATAATGTTTTCAATATTTTGCTGAGGTTGCTAATGTACTGCCTAAAGAGATGTGTTTGTAATCTACTAATGTCAAGTTTAAGCGGAAAGGAGGGGGAAAAGATTTAGGGATTAAGGAAGATGCAATGAGGAAGTTGCCTTGTGGATGTTATAATCGAAGAACATCGAAGGGCCAATGGCACTTTGTGGGCAGGAATATGTCTGGTTTTATTTTTTTGATAGGAAACAAATATAGTGAATTTTACTTGTGCATTTCCATAACATTACTAGGCTTGTCTGCGGAAAACAGAAATGCCATCAGTTTCACACCCCTAAGAGACTACACTATGGGCTGAAGGAGTAAGGGCTGTTGGCTAAGGGCATTAGACCACCTGACCTATTTAGAGCAGATGGGCTGATGTCCTTTTCTAGGATTGGCCTGCACAGTAAAATCTATTGTTTTTAATATATCTTAAAAGGGACTTATTTACAGTTCTTATTGGTCCATGTGCTTGCCAGTTTGTTTTCCTCAGTTCTTATTGGTAGCCTCTCTGTCCTTTCTGTGTCTCTCTTATCAGTTTCCCGTGGCCTAACTATTCATCCCTATCCGCGTGGGTGGTTCACATTTTTTTGTTAACGTTCCATACCGTTTACTTTCTCTACCTGCATGTATTTAGCATTCTGTCAATTATTGTTTGGGCTCCAAAAGACTGTCAAATACGTTTATCTTTTTTCATCCTAACAACCAATCTCTCCCCACCCCGCACCCAACCCCCACACACAGGAGGCCTGGCTGCATGCAATTACAGCTTGCTTTGTGTGCCTTTCTTTAATTATTTCTTGTTCCAGTGCCTGATTATTTGCTTTTTGATAACGATTCATGTACTTTTTTTCCCGCTATGTATGGCTCTGATGCCCGATTCTTTTATTCTGGGGATGCACCATACCGTTTACTTTCATGGGCTGCATGCATTTAGCATTTTCCATACCATTTACTTTCATGGGCTTTGTGCATTTAGCATTCTGACAATATTTGTTTTGGTTGCTGAAGCCTCCCAAGTACGTTTATCTTCTTTTACCCTGACAACCTGTCTCCCCCCTGTCCCCCATATACACACAGGAGGCCTGGCTGCGTGCATTTACAGCCAGCTTCATGTGCTTTTTACAATATTTCTGTCTCCGATGCACGAATATTTGTTTTATGTTAACACCTCAAGTTTTTTTTTATTCACTATTTATGGCTCCGATCGCACTGTTATTTAACTTTTGTTAACACTTTTAGTTAACACTCCAAAGATAATTTGGATGAATCAGCCAGGATGTCTTTACGCAGTTCAGTTTTAGAGAGCCGTGCTGCCCTGGTTCATCGATTCACACGAAAGACTGGGCAGGGTACACCCCTGATTAGAAGCTAGATTAGCCGTGTTCGAGTCATCTGCCATGGCAGCAGCATACTTTAACGCAGGTAAAGAATTTGAATGTCGCTTTTTAATAATTGCTTCCAATTTCTAAACCTATTAAAATAAATTGAAAATATAAGGGAAGGCAAATATTGCAGTTCGAAAAAGAATGGATCATTTTTTGCCAACCATCATTGCATGAGCAGGCTCTTTCTCGTCACTTCAGAAACTCAACAAACAATTATACATTGGACTGAAATGCATTTCATTTTCTTTTAACTCCTTGTCTGCCTGAATGAGGCCCATCCTCCCTCCTCTGGCGCCCTGGATCCAAGTCTTTCACTTGTATCAGTGCCCTGCATACCCCAGCCATTAACGCCATTTTTGCACACTAAACATTTTCCTTTTAGGTTATGTTGTTGTTAGTCAAGGCATTTTGATTTTATTAAAATTATACATAATGTACTTTCAGTCAATCCTCTTCATCCATTGGATTGTTGTTGCATTATTCACTTTTTTCCATTACTGCAGGATACACCATGGTTGGTCAGTACACTTCAGCAATTGGTTGACTTCAAAATGATGAAATGATAAAACAAGCATTAACAAAGCCAAAGGGCTTGCAGTCAACGCAAGACCACTTGGCTTTGTCAATGCTTGTCTATATGTGCTACCCTTGGTGGATACCCAGGGCTCTGGCATGTTCAGAGTCATTGCTGAGTGAGGGGAATGTGAGGATGCAGCATTAGAGTTTCTTGAGATTGTCTTATACCGCCTCCTCACCCCTTGCTCTTCATTCCAAACAGACCTTTGTTTCCATGCTCTTTATCGTGTGGGTCTGGCCTGCACTTATACTGCATGACTCTTTGACCTGGCATCTTTTGGCATGTTTTCCCTGTCTTTTTGCTTTCTGAATTTCCAGTTTTGACTCTGTTTTTGCTGGTTTAGTGTCTCTGCGCACTGTGCTACTGTTGTTCAGTGTTAAAGAGCAAGTGCTCCTATTGTAAATTGGATTATGGATTGGTGTTTCCATGATTGGCATATTTGATTTACTGGTAAGTCCCTCGTAAAATACACTGAGAGTACCAGGGCCTGGAAATCAAATGCTGCTAGTTGGCCTGCAGCACTGATTGTGCCACCCACACAATCAGCCTTTCAAAGGGTTCTCAGACTTGCAACTGCAGTGTCTGTGCACAGTTTTTACTGCCATGTCGACTTGGCAATTGTACACACTTGCCAAGCTCTAACCTTCCCTTTTATTACATGTGAGTCCCCCCTAGGTAGGCCCAAGTTACCCCTATAGGTAGGGTGCAGTGTATGTGAGAGGCAGGACATATACTGGTGTGGGTAACATGTCCTGATAGTGAAAACAGTGTAATTCGTTTTTACTATTGAAAGGCATCTGTCCCATAGGATACAATGGGAAATACTCTGTAACATTTTACAAGTATATCTTCCCAGTGGGACAAGATGGAGAAATGTAGTTTAGTATGCTTGAATTCATAATGTAGAAATGCATCTTTTAGTAAAGATGATTTTTATGTTCTTTGTTTGAAAATACCACTTTTAGAAAGTAGGTATTTTCTTTCTTAGCCATCCTGTGTGCCGCTGCTGGGGTGTGGATTGACTGTCTGGCTTTGGAGTGACAGGAGATAGGAATGCGCATTCTTTTCAGACAGCCACTGGGGGGCTGGGGGCCTTCAAGGTGTGTCCTGCCTTTCCTGGATGAGTCAGGGCTGGATTCAATAGACCTGGACTGCATTCAGAGAAGTGGGAGGAGATTGCCTTGCAACGGAATGGGCCTGGTCTGCCTTGGACAATGCTGTCTCCACCTCCTGCTGGGAAGCTGGGCCAGAGGGAACCAAACTGGTTTGGACAAAGCACAGACACTCTCTGCCCAAGAGAACAAAGAGAAATGCAGTATAAATATTGGGGCCCAGACCCCAGAACTTTATAACTTGCTTGGATCAAGGAACCTGCCAAGAAGAAGAGCTGGAAGAGCAGCCAGGAGGAGTACTGCCCCTTTGCTGTGTTGTTGCTTTGTTGGGTTGGCCTGCAGTTGCTGATTATGCCTTTGGTAGTGAAAGGACTGGACTGAGCTTTCTTTACTTGTGCTAAGTGTCTCCAAGGGCTTCAAATAGAGCTTGCCTCCTGTTCACGAAGGCTCAGTGACAGCAAAGACTTCACTTAGTTTTGATTACCAACTCTGGAACTGTGGGTTTCAGTTGCCACAGATGGGGAAAGCAGCCGTCGCCATCACCGACACCCCTGCGGGCTCCGTGTCCTGAAGGCACCGCAGAGGGCACTGCCGTGCTTTGCACAGCAACCCTGGTCTCACTGACATTGATGACTGCCGCTGCCATTGAGCTGCTGCTTGCACCACGACCTGTGGCACCGCACTTTGCACCACACTGCCATGCTTCACTGTGCCACCTTGGTCTAACCAACGGTGTTGGTGCCCGCTGACCTCAACACCTGTGACCACAACGTGGATTGGGGGCTCTGCTTGTAAGTTACACAATGCACCGCCCCTTCCCACACCGCAGTCTGAGCCAACTGATGCCAGCTCCCATCAACCGGCACTGTGGATTGTACGGTGACCTGTCAGCACTGCCACGAGCACCGCCTCACTCCGATCTGCAGCCCTGGTTTCACCGACGCTGCTGGATAACCGTCACTGAGCTTGCACCGTGACTTGAGGGCACCGTAAGCCGCACCGCTATGCTTCACACTGCAACCGTTGCCATGACTGGCCAGCACCAACGTGGTCGGCCAGAACCAAAGATACTGTTAACGAGTCTGCTGACACTAACGCTGGTTTGCACTGACGCAGTCGGCCGGAACTGTGGACTTCTGTTGTTTTCAGCACCACAGTAGCACCCAACTAAGCTACCGACTTCAAGGAATTGTTTAAGTGCCTATTTTTGATTACTATATATGGGTCTTTTATCGTTTTGGTATTGTTTGCACAGATAAATATTGGTTATTTTTCTAAAACTGGTGTGGTGTCCTTTTGCAGTGTTTTTACTGGATTAGAATGGCTGCAGTCCAATCATCATGACATTGTGCACACCACGACACTGAGGTGGCTGAGTGTGGACCACATCCGGAAAGGAGCAGGCCACACTCCGACACATCCACGTGCACAAACCACCCCTGACGCAACAAAACATCTGCGGACCAACCATGCCCAAGAGTCACAACTCGACCAAGAGCCCATTATACCCAAGTCTGAAACATCCCAGCACTGTTGAAGCACAGAAGTCAAAGGCAGACTACCTGAAAGGGATAAGGGGTAGCCAAATCTGTGCAGCAGGGGCGACTCACCCACAATGCAGTACACACACATAGCAATAACAGCACATCAACATTCACGACAATGTGGTACAAAGTGCAACACTCCCACGACAGAACAGAGGACACAACTGGTTCCGCCTGTGCATGTTAACTGGCCAATCACTTCTGGCATAGCATGTAACTGTGAGATAAAAATGTATGTGTACAACCTCACATCCGTGATGTAGTTCAAATGTCCACTATCCCGCATCAAAAACTCAGCTCATACCAAACAGTCACAATGTACATTGTCATGCAGTCCCAAGGTAAACATGCACAATGCGTCAACATACATGTCAACACAATGTGAAAATTCACATAGCAGAGGGACAATCAACACCTCCTGCAGAGCAGACCAGACAACTCATCAGTGATGATGAAGAGGACCTCAACACCTTTGACACCGACGCCCTACAACAGCTCATGGACATCTTAGGCAACCCACCTCCAGGAACAGGGCAGCCCAGCTGCATCCAGGAGACCCCACCCCCCTGCACAGACCACACAGCAGGAAGCACACACCACCACGGATGGCTCCCAGCACCTCACCCAAAAACACATCGCATGCCACGGCCAGGTGTTAGACTGCCAGAAGGAGGTGGCTGAACAGGTGCAGGTGGAGTTCGAACTCATGTCAGCCGAACTCGATTACATATGTGGGTGTTAAATTCCCATCAGGGACCTCTTACACTCACCAACGGACACACACACTATGACATAGCCACACTCATTTGCACATTTCCAGTACTGAACCATGCCCAGAGCCCCGGGACAATCATTCACACCCCTACGCTGGACATGCGTACACCGGCCCAGTCCACTCCTCTTACGTATGAAGGGGGGACGACAGAACTACATGTACAAGGTCTTACCCACTGCCTGGGTTGACATGGTTGCATCCGTTGTACAACACACAATGTAATGTGGTAGGGCCCTGGGCCATCATACATACGTAATGAGCACACGGACCCACTTTGATAGTCAGTTGAACTGACTACGGGCACGTGTGCCCGGCCACTCATTATTACCAGGGTCACCTGACCAGTGATGCCTTTGCTGGATGGGTGTGGGGTGAGGGTGAGCCAGACCTCAGGGAGTGGTTGTTGCTGGCAACATCTTGAACAGTGTTCACCATTAAGCGGAAACAGAAAACACCAACATAACACAAACAATTGTGAAGCATCATGTTGGTAGCTGGAGCAAGTACAGAAGTCACCCAATATCCAATTAGAAGGGTCTGCGAGTCGCAGTGCACTGAGGTAGGGGCAGCAGAGCTGATCGTGCTCATGTGAAGAAATTGTCCAAAATTGTGTCCCTTCAGGATATTCCTGCTGCAGCTGCAGTAGGGTGTGTTACACCTGCCACATCTTGCCCATCATTGTCCCAGGTCTTCCCCACTGCCTGAGGTGTCATAGTTTCATCCGCAGTCCACAGCACGTACCTCATCCATAGCTCCTGGTGTGTAGCTGGACTACCACCTTCAGTTTGCATTGCTGACTTCTGTTTGTTGCCGCCTGCCCTCCCATTGTCCGTGCCTTCACCCCTCCGCACATCGGCCACATCTTGCCCATCATCGTCCCAGGTCTTCCCCACTGCCTGAGGTGACACTGTTGCGTGAGCTGTCCACATCAAAAAAGATCTATTGGAAATGGTCCATGAGTTGTGGTACACTGAGTTGGTGGCACCTGCACAGCTGAGAAAGGTACCAAGCTGATGGTGGCATCCAAGACATGTGTGAGCAACTCGGATAGTCTGTAAGACTCTTACGACTCTGGCAGTTGTTGGCTGGAGGTGGTCCTGGTGGTGGTGGGGTGTGCATCCTGTGGTGATGGCAGGACTCGATTTGATGTGTGAGCCCTGGTGGACCGCAGTTGAGGCCGGAGGCAGCGGACAGAGCAGGGCCACAGACACATGGCGTTGATGAGGCCATCCAATAGTCAATCAGACAGGGTCCATTACTTGAGCTGCACAGAGTTAGTGGCCCGCAATGCACAGTGGCCAGCACAGGCACACCGCCACGGGACGATGACTTGCGGTGCACTGAGCTAGGGCCACGCGAGCTGAGTGGCTTCTCGTTGATGTCGAAGGTGAATGTCACAGAGTGTTTCGGGGGACAGTGGAAAGTGTCCTTCCAGGGCATGATGCAGAGGGCAGAAGCAAGCCGAATCCGGCAAATGGAGGAGTAGAATGCTACAGAATCCTTTTTACCACCAAGTCAGTATGAGCTACATAATGATGAAGACAACCCTCAGGCCATAGACTCAGACGCCACCAAAGTTCAACCAGAAAGTGTCCATGAATTTCGGGGCACAGAGTCAGTGGCACCAGGGCTGAAAGGGGATGCAGTCTCGATGAGGCCTGTACAATGATATCAAATCTGCCAAAAATAAACCAAGGCACATATCCAAATGTATGACCTACTGGACCGCAGTGCAGGCCAGAGGCAGCGGTCAGCATGGGACCACAGCCACATGTCGTTGGCTTGCGATGCACAGTAAGTGGCACCAGAGCAATTGTTGGTAGTGTTCGATCACCTCCGTAACGAGGATCCTTATTTCCTCCGGACTGAACCACGTCTTCCTCTTACTCCTCTCCTTGCGTACAATGATATGAACTCTGCCATACAGAAATCAATACTCAGTTTCAAGTGTGGGACCTACTCGACCGCAGTGTAGGCCGAAGGCTGTAGTCAGCAAGGGACAACAGACAGGTGTCGTTCGATGCTATGCACATAGTTGGTGGCACCACATAGAAGGGAGTACAGTGAGATAAAATCAGCCATAAAGTGTGTACTCTGCCATTGTATAATCAAGACTCAGTTCCAAATGTGTGACCTACTTGACCGCTGTGTAGGCCAGTGGAGTACGTCAATGAGGAAGGAGTGCAGCAGGCCTGTCTCGGGGGGGACAGCGATGGTCTGAGGAGGCTGCCAAGGTCGCGGGCCTCGGGCTTGGAGCTTGCACAGGCACGTGGTGGGCTCTCTTTGACACACGCCGGTGTCGGAAGGGAAGTGGTGTGGCCTGGTTGTGCAGGTGCGGCCAAGACGGGTCTGGGGAATACAAAACTGAACTGCAACAGAACTGTAAACTCCTAATTAATATTTTTTCTCAAAATAAAGAAAGTCAGGTCATGCATATAAAAGTTAAATAAAAGTTAAATAAAATGTAATTGATCCCACTTTCTACTGGTCATGTTCTAAATACTTTGGTACTTTGGTCTCTGCTATGTCTGGGTTTAGAGACCAATGTAGGCTATCAAGGCAGATATTCTTCTAGCATTTCTGCTTGAAATAGCCCAGTACCTCTAGTTTACAGGTGCACCAAGCTAGCACGACAAAGACTTAGGTCTCTATTTAGAGTTTGACGAACAGAATGTACTCTGTCAGGGTAACAGAGTAAAGTACTCCATTGCCCTGAGGGTGTACTGCCCACCAAATTTAGGGATGTCTGCCTGGCCAGCCGACATGTCTTGCATTGGCAGGAACCACCTTTACAGCAGTATCTGTGAATACATTAAAAGATTGACTTACGGCACTCTGTCAAAATGACAGAGGTGTGCCACAAACTTTCATTGGCTTTTTGTTTTCCTAAAACTAAATCCCAAGGCAGGATTTTGTTTTTGAAAATGAAAAAAGCAGTGACCCCCTCATCATGGGAATTTTCTTCCATGGTGTGGGGGTCATTTTCCAGTTTTCATTGCTCCTTACCACCAGGCTTTATCTGGAAGTGATGGACAGTGAAAACTTGCCATATGTTCACCTACTCTAAATAGGGCAGGTTAACAAATGGCAAAACTTCCTTCAGCTGTTACTCTGTCGCGCTGTCAGATGTGTATGTCGGTGGTGGAGACAGAGCAGTCTTTGCCATCGACATACGAAAGGTCCACCTGCCTCTAATTGAGGCCGGCAGACCTTCAGTTTGGCAGAGAGGGGACTCTGCCGACTTTGGAATTGAGTATACTCTCCGCTGAACTCTAAATCGGGCCCTTAGTGAGGCCTGTACTGAAAAACATCTTCTTCAATGGATTTAGGTACTGAGACTGAATGTCTCCCAGGTAGGGACTTCATAGACCTCAGGACTGTTGTTACTTCAGTATCATATGCATCATCCACATAGCACCAATTTTCCTCGGTCTCTGAAAAGTGATTCTTAATAATATGAGCAGTAACATCTGCTTTTATTCTAAACCATTAGATTTGTAATCTATGTCTGATTGGCACAAAATTTAAGGGGGGTGAGATTGGACATGTCACTGTGCTGACAGGCACGCGATGCACATTGCAGTCAGGCAGATTTGTTCCAAATGGCATAGATATACCCACGGCACACAAAGGCTCTTGCCACACCAAAGGGTTGGGGGAAAGCAGTTCCGAATTATTGTGGGCTCATTGGATTACATAATAGTGGATCATCCCTGGAACACTTCAATTCTGTACTGACTAAAAATGACTGCCACAAACCAGTAGGCTCCTCTTAAAGTGGTATATTCCAGGAGGACCTTTTAGAGGGGTCCTTTGGGAACCCGCCATCTCCCAGCAGCATCTTATCACTGTTGTGAGAGTCCTGGAGTCTGTGTCAGCAAAGCCTCTTAGATTAATGGGCACTAGAGAGTGAAAAATGAGAAATTGACAGAGGAAAAATGAAAAATCGCAATGTAAAAAGTTCACACACTCCCAAACATCAAATCATATCAATCAATCAAGTAATTTGTAAAGCGCACTACTTACCCGCAAGGGTTTCAAGGCGCTGAGGGTGGGGAGTGGGGGGGGGGGTGCTGTTGCTACTGGTCGAACAGCCAGGTCTTGAGTCGTCTCCTGAAGATTAGAAGGTCTTCGGTTTGTCGTAGGTTGAGGGGGAGGGTGTTCCAGGTCTTGGAGGCGCGGTGGGAGAAGGATCTGCCTCCGGCTGTGATTCTACGGATGCTGTCGGACGGTAGCCAGGGAGAGGTCTGCGGAGCGGAGTTTCCTGTTGGGTACGTAGAAAGCATTAGAACATCTATTCAAAGGATATCCTTTATCCAAATCACGTCGTCAACAGATATAACCCCAACCAAGAATGCATCTAAAAGAATGCATCTAAAGAAATAAAGCCAGCATATCACTATTGCTGCTTCATAAAGGAAGCAGCCATTCACCACCCCGCCTCCCCCTTACAGCAGCTTTACAAATGAAGGAGCGAATAACCAAAAGAATGAATTAAAGGCAACAAAGATCCCTCCCAAAAATAAAATATCCACAACAAGTAGCAGCTCTATAATTAAACAGCTACAAAACAAGAAAAACTCAATAAGTTAGAAAATCTCAGCTAGTAGCAGCTCTGGAAGAGCAAGACACCAACAAAGAGAAGTTCTGCAAGAGATCCCTCAAGCCAATAGCCGTTCTAATGAGACAGCAACTAATAAAAATAGTCCCACCAAGAAATATAGCCCAAACCAGCAGTAGCTCTGCAAGAAAGACTGAAACTGAGAAAGAGTAACTCACTAGAACAAATAACCCCAGTTTCCATAAAAAAAGAACACCATTAACCAAGAGACTGTAATCAAGATAAATAAACCCTCGAAAAGGACAGCTCTTTCAGAGAGGCAGTCACGCTTCCAGAGACACTTAAAAGATAACTCTAAGCGTTCTAGTCACCATATCCAGTGCCCAATCAACTGGCAAGTCTTGAGGCTAATTTCACCTCTAACAAAAACATAGAGCAGGAGTCTTTGATTTTTAACAGATTGATTTATATCGGGTCTATCAGTGGTGCCAGTTAAGCATGGCAAAGGCTCGCAGCTGCAACCCCTAAGTGCTGCCAATCTGTGCCACCGCGACTCTCAACTTGAGACTCTAGGCCAATGGGAGTAGAGATATGGGACGCGTTTCTACATTGTTCTCCTGAAGAAGCCAGCGACTTCTGGATAATCAGATGGACACTATTTCTCTTCTGGAACAAACATAGTTCTGCTGGTCATTCACTGGTTCTGTTGTTCGCATATTTACTGATACCACTTAAATGCAATTCTTTCTGCACGGCAAACGTGTATTGTTGCCATTCCATTTCCTAAAGTGTGCTTCAAATGCATTGCTGGCCCTGTTTCATCAACCCTTGCTGCCCAGTCTCGCCAGGGAAGTCGCTGCTTTCTCTGAAAATGACCCGCCTCCTTGGACTGGAGGCTCTTCACCACAACCTCAGTGATTTTGGTTAAATAATTCCATTGCAGAGTTTCTCAGGTCTCGGCTGCAAACAGGTTAGTGTGCTTGGAACTTTGGAGCTCCTGCCTTCACTATTTACATCGACGTCATCTAGGGGTCGTCAGGGGTCGCAGCAGCGACCCCTCGCACTGCCTTTCTGAGCCCTGGCCTCAGAGGTGGATAAATCAGTGCAGGGAACACAGTGGCCGCTTGTCCTTATGGACAACGGTTGGGGGGCTCCACTCTTATTTTCTAATGGTGAACAATATTACATTATTCACTATTAGTGTAATAAAAATGGAGTATAATTAATTGGAATATGACCTTCCCTGGCAGCTAAAATAAGTATAAAATGCCTTTAAATGTATTTTGTCTGTGTGCTTGTGAGTGTTTACATGAGACAGAGTGAAAGTGTGAATGTTTGTTGATGTGTAAGCATATGTATCGGGAGTAAACGAGAAGGTCAAAGGAGTGTGATGTCACTTCAGCTACCCCAGGCATGTTGGTCAATTGACGTCCATAACTATTCATTTATAAAAATAAAGTCCCTTCCTATTGCTGCCTTATGCTGGAGTCCTTCCTGATTCCCACAAAGCGACCCCCTCAAAGCCTTTCATGAGCCTCCGGGATAGGGTCATTAATTCACCCCACCCTCAACCAGACCCAGCAATCACAGCCTTCACGCCGCTCTCGCTGTGGGCAGATTCCTGCACTCCCGGAGCACCTCGCTGGCCAGATAACGTGCCACAGCTGCGATCATTCCCTCGACTGCTTGATATAATTAGAGGGATTTGTATCGGCTGATTGCGCGCACTCTGAAGCAGCGCGGTGTGCCCATCACTGCAATGTGCAGCCATTTTACCTCTCCAGATGGCAACCGTCGAGCAAGCACGGAAGGCTCGCCTGCCACTTTTCATGTTCCTAAATCTTGAACTGTGGTACTCCTTCCTAACGCAGACCGCAATACAGCATTTTGAATAGGTTTGTACAGGTGTGTGCTTCTCAAATCTAGTATGGTGTTGGGCAGAGAGTTTAACATGCCTGGTTCAACTTGCATGTTACGTATTTATCTCCAGGCCTACAGACCTGCCTGATTTTATCTCAACCCTTCCAAACAGTGCTATCTTAAGGATGTTTGGGGCCATGAATAAGACATATTTTGTGCCCCCTTTTCTGAAGAACTTCTGCTAAACGAAGCTAGCACAGTGCCCAAAAATTATTGAACTATGTTAAGCTTTCATTAAAGAAATCATTTTAAACAGCTGATATACATCTTGCTTAGGTCGCACAACTCTGATGATTACCCTGGAGGGGGGAGAGGTTCAGATAGAGAAATAGCCAGAGGTGATCTACAGAGAGAAAGATCACGTTTTCAACAAGCCCCTTTAAAGCTGGGGTCCATGAGAAATGGCCCACTGTTTCCATGCCTCAAAATATCTCTTCCCCAATGAGATGTCCTACCCCAATGCAGCCTTTTTGAGACATCAGCCTCTACCAGCATCTGGTGTCTCTGGTTCTGATGCCAGCATTACACATCTTTTCTGTCAATGAGGTATTGAGAAACTTCTGAATCTGCATAGCATGACTAACTTCTACTATGAAATTAACCTCGCTTAAACCCGCTCACTCACACCTCTCAGCTTCAATTGGAAACTAGCCAACCCGACTCCCATGAACTGCAAAAAGAGTCATTTGTTGGCGATGATAGACTGCAGTTCTAGCCATCATAAATCATTGCCACATGCATGCAGGTGGGGGGAAAAAAGTTTCAAAATCAGTATCACTAAACAAAAATGTTAGAGAATGATCAATTTTTGTTGAAGACCTTGTCGCCAAAATAGCCCATGCTTCCTTTCTTTACCACCTGTGGCCCTGACATTTGGCCTCCAAAGGTTCACAGGATGAAAGACCTCCCCCTCCATCAGTCTGTCTCATGCCCAGAAGTATTGTTAAGAGAACGTTTGACCGGTCTTCACTGTTCATCAAAGTTAGGTCAGACTTTCCATAAGAAAGACTTCATCCACCTCAGCTCCATCACAGGAAGATTTGCTCTGATCTGTGAAGTGGCAGCCAAGAACAAGCATTGGCATAGCCAATATGTCTCGCCATTGGGACCTTATAAGTGTTTAGCCATGCAACAGTTGCATAACTAAATACTTATAAGGTCCCAAAAGCGAGACCTATTGGCTATGCCAAGCGGCCTCGAAAGTGAAAGTGATCGCGGTAAAGCGCTGCGTGCGCGCCTGCGCACATGCACTGTAGCTCTAGGCTGGCCTGGTAGCACTTTTTGAAGCCCTCTCAATAAGTCTCGCCAGACCAGCGCATGCGCTGGGTCAGGCAAGACCTAAAAAGGAGAGGGGTCCAAAAGTACAATTTCCCAAATTAATTGCCATCGAAATATTTGCTCACCGATATAGAAAAAATCTCTGAACATAATAACACCAAATTTGGCAAAAAGTTGAAACATTGTTCATAAACCATGTTTTTTGTGATGTGGTGTAAATCCATTCAGCTGTTTTTGAGAGATTTGCGCTCAAAGAGATGCTCAGACTTGGCATGAAGGGGTTAGAAAGTTAGGCATATCCGGACCTATATAATATATTCATATATTCAATAATTGGACAATTTAAAGGGAATTACACAATCCTGATTGGCTGACCATAACATAAAATATGTATTGTTGCAGCCATTACAGGACTCAGGGACAAGTTCCATGCATCCTGAAAATCAATCAAAAAGATATATAAGGGGGCAAGGTGAGCAACAACCTGACCCCCAGGGAGGGTGTTCCAAAGGGTTAAGGGTTTCCCCCTTGATTGTCTGGCAACAAGGTGTTGCAGCAATTATAGGACTCAGGTAGAGGGAGCCAGATGTAGGACGCAGGCTATCGGTCCCAAACAGACCTTCGGTAAAATGCATTTTCAAATGTACCAAACCTATTTTGCAATTCGGTAACCTATTACTGACTCACAAAATAGGGTTTGCGAATCGCCATTAGGAAGGGGCATGCCAAGGGCGTCCCTTCCTAATAGCAAGTCGCAATAGTATGTAGAAATGTTTTGCGACTGTGAATGTGGTCACAAAACATTTGCAGTTTTCCACCGTTCCCAAATTTGTGGTAAGCCATTCGCAAACGGGAAAGGGTCTTCTAGGGACCCCTTCCCCTTTGTGAATGGGGCGCCAACATAGTTTTCATAGCAGGCAGTGGTCCCACGGAAGAAAGCACTTCATTTTTATTTTTGAAAAGCATCCCATTTTCCTTTAAAGCATGGATGCAAAATAGACAGGAGTAGAATCCTTTTCTGACGCAAAGGCCCTGTTAGACAAAATCAACAACACCATCGCCACGTTCCATACCTTTGAGCAGAATAAAAAGTACAACAAAATCCAAAGGGACATAAAAAATTACAACAAAGATACAACTTACCCCTACTTACTGGACCACCAAGAAATAGGAATTGGGGCAGATACAGGAACAACCAGGCCATCACTTTTTCAGATTCTTCCAACACATCAATTGAAGATACGGAGGAGGGGAAAAGACCAAGCACAGAACGACCTCTTAACAGACCCCTCCCACAACCACTGCTACCATCTGTTTTTTTAGGTGGAAACCGCGGACGCGGTCGGGGTCAAACGAGACCCAACTGCCGGTACCAGTACGCCGGCGAACGACAGACACGCCGCAAATTCTACCAATGGGGCCCACAATGATTTATTTTGACCTCACTGTCACTCCAGACAATCTGATACATACAAATACCGTCCCGGATTTACTTCTGACCAACCCTACTATGGAACACCGAAACAGTAGTACACTGATCAACAGTAACTCAGTTCCACATCAGGTATTGCTTATTCCACCCATTGCTCCCACCGTAGATCCCACCTGCCCCATAACCAATTTAGTAGCCCCGGACTCCACTATTCCGATCTTTAACTTATCCAAACATACACTCTCCATGGATGAAATCACAATTCTCAGCAAAGGCCTCTCCTTTGTTCCCACAGACCGCAGTAACTTCTTTAAAGTTCAAGACGATCTACTTCGTTTTTTCAGACGCATTCGTCTTAAACAATTCTTTGCAGACAAACCTGAATCTAACATTCCTTATGAAAAACAGTTTCACCCAGCTTCCACTTTCCTGCCACCATCATCTACTATGCCCCCTGAAATTCTGGCATTCAAAAGACTAGTTACACATGAAATCAAGCACATACAGAACCAGCCTGAGTTTGTCCCTTACAATATCACACTATTTGAGAAACAAGCTTTAGACACTTTACGTGACAACGCACAGATCGTCATCAAACCTGCAGATAAAGGTGGTGGTATAGTGATTATGGATTTTGATAAATACGACCTAGTAATCTTACACCAACTTAACAATCACGCTCATTACCGCTCTCTTCCCTATGACCCCTTACCGGATATTCACAAAAAAATACAGATGGTAACCGCCACAGCCCTACACTCAGGAATTATCTCTAAAAAAGAACACACTTTCCTAAACAATGAACACCCGCGTACTCCAGTCATCTACGTGTTGCCTAAAATCCACAAAAACTCTAACGAACCACCTGGACGCCCGATTGTCTCTGGTTGTGGCCCCATATTAGAACCATTGGGCAAATATATCGACTCCTTCTTAAAGGAATTTGTACCTTTAACCAACACCTTTGTAAGAGACAGCACCCACCTCATTAACATCATTGAGGACAGGCCTTATGATATTAACAACAATCTCATGGTAGGGCTTGACATAGAATCATTGTACACCAATATACCTTACACAGAAGGTCTGACCACAATCAAACGTATTTTGGACACACACCCTAGACCACACCGTATTCCCAGCAACTTCATCATGGATCTCCTACAAATTGCACTTGAGAATAACTACTTCCTTTACAAAAACACCTTCTACTTACAGATAAAAGGAGTCGCCATGGGCGCTTGCTTCGCCCCGAATTTTGCTATCTTGTATGTACATCACTTTGAAACCACCATTTTCCTATCCAATGACAACCCATTTCTTAATAACATCAACCTCTGGAGTCGCTACATCGACGATATCCTCCTATTATGGCAGGGTACCAAAGATGATCTCACATCCTTCATAACCTGGCTTAACAACTCTCAAACCCACCTCAAATTTACTTCTGATGTCAGGCTCAATCACCTCCATTTCCTTGACCTCACCTTACATGCTGATGAGGGTGTTTTGGGTACTTCATTGTACCGTAAACCCACCGAACGCAACACATTACTTATGTATTCCAGCTACCATCCCAGAGGCCTCAAGGATGGTTTACCCTATGGCCAGTTTCTCCGTATCAGGAGAAACTGCAAATGGCGTAAAGATTACTTTAGAGAAGCGGCTGTTCTCTCTGAAAAATTGATCAACCGAGGATACCCTAAACGCATAGTTTCCCGGGCTTCCAAACGGGCATGGTACTCCCACAGGGAATTCCTTCTTTACCCTGCAACCAAACGGATCAACCAACGGATCCCATGTGTATCTACCTATTGCCCCTCGAGTAATAGGATCAATACCATCATCAAAAAAAACTGGAACATCCTGCGTTTGTATCCTTCTTTTAAGGAACCCCCTCTCTTCTCCTATAAAAGAGGTACTAATATAGCAGAGAAACTGGTACATGCCATCACATGGCCCATAAAGGAAAAGGGAACACAATCATTGACCTCCATGTGGGGTCTACGCCCCATTATCGGACACTTCAAGTGCCAAACCTGCCTAGCTTGCAATCTGACTTCAAATACTAAGGAGTTCGTCGTGGCAGGACGTACCTACCCCCTCAGACATTTTTCCAATTGCCGTACTACAAACGTTATCTATGCGATACGCTGCCCTTGCAACCTTTTGTACATCGGCCAAACAACCCAGATGGTCAAACAACGGATTCTCCAACATCAAAGTCGCATCAGCTGTAACATTGACACAGCACCATTGGTTAATCACTTCAAAGAGAAAAACCACACTGCTACAGATCTCACATGGCAAGTAATTGACCACCCGACACTCCCTACCCGTGGGGGTAACTTGCAACTTCTATCGAATAAATGTGAATGCCATTGGATTTCCCGTTGTGACACTATTAACAACGGATTGAATACTCTGGATGAATGGAATACGGTCATTACTGGTCCCTAATCTCTCTGACCAATCATTCCTTCAACCCCCTACACTTCATGCACTTCTAGAATACTCCCTCTATGATACATATTACCTCCTTTTTGTATCCCTCTATTACTCATTTAAATCAACCTTGTTATCATGTCCTTTACTTTACATGACTAGACCATGCATTGTTTTTGTTGTTGTTTTTATTTGGGTGCACAACCATGTTGTCTCTCTTTGATTTTGCGTTATTAACCCGTTTCTGAATACTCATTTTCTTCTGTACATTATGCATTGTACGCATGTACCCCAGAGTAATCGAGTGATGCTCTTTTATTGTGTAAATTCAGCTGCTTTAAATTGATGTATTAATGTCTTAAAGCAATTTCCTTGTTTCTATGTGCCTCCACTGTATTGTACTTAATTTGACTATTACCACTTCACGGCCTCACTGCAGCCTCGAACACCTGTCATCGCATATCATTCTTCCCACCTAGGTAGTCCCCCCGGGGTACTCATCCAGCCACTTTCCCACCTAGGTAGGTCCCCGGGGTACTTGTTTTCCTTCCCGTTCCCGTTCTATTGTCACGTTCCCTCCCCGGCAGCTTCCTTCCGCCCCTGTTTTGGCTTCTCATTAGCGGCCCACCACGAGTTGGTAACTTAGGACGCTTCATTTGCCTCATGACACCACTCGTTGGATTTCCTCCACCTCATGCTGAAATCGATCACCAGACATTGATTTAATTACCCGCGGATCGTTTTACCACCATTCTGCTATATTGACAAGGTAAGACATAGCTCCTCCCGGGCTTCCCCTCCCCTTCCCTTCGCACCCCTTGATTGTTGCCCCAGGCTCATACCCGCATCTTTCTCCAGCAGATTGCTCTAATTGTTCTCGTCAAAGGATCCTATTGCCCTCTCTTGGCTCCACATTAGCGGCCTACCACGAGTTGGTAACTTAGGACGCTTCATTCGCCTCACGACACCACTCATTGGATTCCCTCCAACTCATGCTGAAATCGATCACCGGTTAAATCCCCGCGGACCGATTTACCACCGTTCTGCTACCTTGACAAGGTAAGACATAGCTCCCCCCGGGCTTTTCCTCACCTTTCCTTCGTACCCCTTGATTGTTGCTCCAGGCTCACACCCGCATCTTTCTCCCACAGATTGCTCTACTTGCTCTCGTCAAAGGATCCACCCACCCCAGCCTCTGCACTCAGGTAACTCCTCTCAGATCGATTAGGGTACCTTCACCTTCACTACCCCCGCTAATTTCAATTATCATACCCCTACAGTTGCCCCTTGATTGACTCCTACGCTGACTCAGCCTCTGGACCCCCTGTTTTGATTGGAGCTCGGACCGCCTAGTTGGGTTCTCTCTTGCGGCTTTCCAGGTAACTCTACTGGATCCGGACGCTTTTGTTATTCTTTCTCCTTCTTCGGGCCATTTTTGCCACTTATACCTTTTCCCTTCCTTTTCCGTTACAGCACTACACTTGTAAATTAAGTGACCATTTGTCCTGATGATGACTTGAAATTAATCAGGTTGAAACGCTGTCGACTACCCAGCACAGAACCTTGGCGCTGTAGTGGTCAATTTACTTTACCCAATTGACACACAAATTTGTATATACCTGTTTGCCATTGGCCACAATTTGTTATTATTTTTCGCCGTTCACGCTGTCTTTTGCACTTTGTGTTACTGCGCCGTCACTTATCACTGGTACGCTCAGTACCCACTTGTGTTTTATGGTCACTATACATTTTAATTGTACAGTAGTGCTGCTATAACTACCTGCAATTACTAAATCATTTATTACATCACCGCCTCGTGGTCTCCTTTTGTTCTCTCCCTGTTTTATGATATATGCTATCTTATTTAAAAAGCAGTCACAGACATGGTGGTCTGCTGACACCAGCAGGCCACCATCCCTGTGTGGGCCGGTCATGCCCAAAGGGTCGCAAATTGCGACCTGCCTCATGAATATTAATGAGGCAGGTCCTTTGCGGCCCATTTGGGGATTGCAAACAGTGTCTCAGACACTGTGGTACGTCAGGTTTTGCGACTCGCACATTGCGAGTAACTAAAAATCGCAATTTGCGAGTAGCAAAACCATGATGGTTGTGCATCTGGCCCAGGGTCTCTATTGAATGGCACTGCAGTGAATGCTAGGTTTTGAGGGTCATAAAAGGAGAAGCACATATGAAGGATGATAACAGATTTTAGTCACAATATAAATCAATTGTTGGTACTGTTAAACTTATTTGAGGAATTCTGGTGAGACCCTCAGATGGGTTTGGTTGCTAGCGGGGGACTGCTTGTGAGGGGTTGACTGCAGATGTAACACAATACTTTATGATAAAAAAAAATTGCAATTCTCCTAATGAGAGTGACATTTGAGGAGAGGGTGGAGGAAAATGCCCTTTTTGTATGATCACCCCACCCCCAACTTTTTGCTCTCATGCTGATGGTTATGACTCTGAAAGTGCACTGGAGCCTGCAGCCCATGCCTTAGTGCTAGTGCTCACCCCCTAAAACTGATATGTGTGAATTGGTAACCCCAAGTGACAAGCACTTTAACCCTCTTATATGTCCATAGTATATGGAACTAGAAGTACCCAGGGCATGGGTGTTAAAGGAGTCACCTCGGACTGAAGCACTTCTTATGCCTCCCTGAGTGACCCAAGTAAACTACTGACAACAGGCCTGCCATTGTAGACTGCAATAGCAGTGCAAACTGCTCAAACTCGACTTTGCCCTTACCATGTGTAGCAATGCTCTATTTTTAGGTCTCGCTGAGCCCAGCGCATGCGCTGGCTCGGAGAGACATTTTGTATTTGGGATTTTTAAAGTGCTGCCTGTGGCCTAAAGCTTGAGTGCACGCGAGTGTGCACGCGCGAAGCCGCCAATCACTGCTGCGCGCGCACCACTCGCGTGCTTGCCATACAGCGCGTCCCGTCCTAGCAATCGCATCACTTTCGCTTTGATCGCGATCGCTATTACTTTCGCTTTCACGGCCGCGCGGCCGTTACTTTTACGGCCGCGCGGCCAATGCTTGTTTTAGGATAGGCAACTACAGCTGCACTCAACTCAAGCTATGTGATGATAACCTTTATACTAGGTTCTCCTCTTGTGGACATAAAAAACAATCAACGGCAGTTCAGAAATCATATAAACAAGTGTCTTGAGGTAGAAAAAAATCTGCTTATATTAAGGGTGAAACATGCCATCCAATTACTTCACGACGCAGAAAGAACGCTTGGATTATCACTTCTGAGTTCCGACAGCAGAAAAACACAGCTGCATAGATTTAGCTAAAATGATGTATTGCTCCACTCCCAACCCTCAACCAAGATAATAGGGCATCATTTGGACCATGGCGCGAGACTGTGTGCCGAATGAAAGAGAGGAAGGACAGCCACCGCAGAAGAGCAGCCTAGGAGAGAAGAGGGATGCTGCTGGCCGTTGAGGGCAGGACATGCCAGTGCTCCCTAAGAGCTTCCGGCAGGAACAGAATTATAACATTATTAGGGAGATTTAACGCGTAGAATGCAAAAGCGTCGAATCACAAGAGCCACCGGCGATGATAACACATCTGATTTACATGCAAACAGCGTGTGTACGAAAGCTGCATTGTAAGCAGAGCAGCATCTATTGTGTGTTAGAAGAGACAACAGGCCATTGTTGCAGTTTTACGTTTACAAGGTACACTTAATATGCAAGTTCTGTTTACAGCGGCCAACACCTCTCAACTGTACTGTTTAGCAATATAAAAAGTATAATAGGAAATGTAACGTATACATTAGCATTACATGAGTTACTTTTTGGGATATGCGTGAAATTGACTTCAAATTGGTCACATGAGTCCTAAAATCGGGGCTATTTTAACTTCACTGTATATACATACGCACACACATATACACACACACACACACACATATATATATACACAACCACATATATACACACCCACATATATACACACACACATATACACACGCACACATATATATATACACACACACATATATTAATATATATACACACACACACACACACACATATTTACATTTCTTAAATTAGGCATTAGCAAAAGCACTTTGACAAGAAATGCCCTACATAGCAACAATTACATGGATCACACTCAGTTGTCATTATGAAGCATAGAGATGAGGTCATTGAGTAGACAGGTGACGGGGGCAATCCAGTTCAAACACATGACTCATAAGCATACTGACATATTTACAGTACAGATAGTGCATATTATACCAAACAAATTTGGACATTTACTTCAGTGAGTAACAGTCTAGGACATGCCATCTGTCATTGTTTGGTTTATCTGATGATTCACCTCATATTTACTATTACATCACCAACAGCTGGACCGACGCCTTCAGCGCTCTATAAAAACAATCATTGGCAAGTTCAGTAGGTCTCGCCTTTGTGACCTTTCAGCTTTGCTATGCTATGCTAAGCTGTGCAGCATGGGTAAAAAAAAAATATATATGCTTTTGACACGTCCGCCCACGTAATTTAGTGGGCGCACACTGGCGCCTACAAAATGTAGCACACTATATATTTTTTTCTTTTTAGTGAGCATTTCGGGTTTGGAACTAAAGAGAAAATAAAACGTGCAAAATCGTTTGTTAAAAAAAAAGCATTTGCAATGCAATAGGTCTCGCATTTATGCGACTTTAAGCTATTGTCATTGTATATGACAATACCTTTTATTTATGTTGTAAAAACAAAAATAAAAGGCATTGTTATTTTCAATGTCAACAGCTCAAACTCGCGTAAATGCAAGACCTATTGCATTGCAAATGCTTGTTAATATATGTCAGTCACACCTAATCAAGACCTCCTGAGCCCAGGAGTTGGGGTGCCTTATATTAAAGGTGAGGACACAAAAGTCCAAGCTTATATGTCCCTATAGTAGTCCTTACCAATAAAGGCTATTAGAAGTATCTTACGCACTGGCACTTTACAATAGACTACCGAACAATAAGCAATAAGGTTTAAATAGTTATCAACATCTCTGTCCCTTGGTGCATTATGTCATGCTCCTCCAAACGATTGTATAATGCAGGATGTTGAGTTCATATCTTTTTAAAATATCTTTTAAAATGTTTACTAAGTAACTATTCATATTTTTTCACTCATGATCTTTTTATAAGACAAATTAAACTGTAATTCTGTCAACTGCACCATTATCAATGGTTCATGTGAGCACTATTTTAAAAACAATTGTTTACATGTCTGTTTCACCATGTATCTCTAAGTTAAATTTGTCATATTGTATACCCATGGTTAAAACATCTCTTTAAGCTTTTATGATACATGTTGTCGAAATAAAGCAATAAATGGAATGAATGAAATGTTATTAGAAGTTTAACTGTCCATAGGATAACATAGGCTGGCCCAGGGAAAACCAAATGTTGGCAGCTCCATTATTAAACCGACTAAATATTTTTTGTTTGTTATTAAACAACGTTCCTCCTCACCGTTGACATGAATCTCATGTGGAGGACGATGTGGCATGCACCCAGGTGGCTATCTTAGAAGTTGCCCACCAGGTTGCACCAGCCTTTCATGTACTCTGGCTACCAGCACACAGCTGCTGTTGCCAAGACAGGAATCTGACCCCCTGCCAGGAGCGGTGACATCTCCCAGGAGCCCGAATGGCCTGGACAGTCCGGAGGTCACACCTCCCTCCCTGACAGGATGGCTAGTGAAGTGGCACATCAATTCAGTGAGCTTTAAAAACTGCAATGCATGTGATATTCAACTAGGCTGTCTCTCAAAAGAGGAAACAGCCCTCCCCTGGTCCTTAGGCACATTTGCATGCAGACAGGTAGGAAAACGAGGTATGCAGGAGGTATACACACCCAAAAGGCTAGACACACCTCTAGGGTAGGCTACCTGGTATGTACAGCTAAGGAAGACTTCTGCCATTTTTAGAAATGGTGGAATAGAGGGTTCTGGGTAGAAAAGGTAAACTACACCCCCATATGTGGTTACCTCAGGATGCTTGGTCACTTGAACCGACACCCCTAATGCCCCTAAATCTAGGATTTAAGGTCTACCCCTGACACCAGGACCTTGGTTCTGATCTGACTTGCAACAACAGATACAAGAAGAGACCCAAGCCTATGACAACAGAAGCTGCACAAACCAAAGGCATGATACTCTGCACCTGTGGCAGCCTGGTTTCCCCAGACAGAGAGATCCCTTTGAAAGCCAAAGGCATCACTGACTCCCCTGGACTAGTGGCACCAGTCCCCTGCACATAGCAGGTACAAACAACATATTGGAACCTAAGAATATCTGGCCCTCCGAGGGATTGCCCAGAAGAAAATGATCCAGTGCATTGTGGGAAACATAGTCCTGACCTCCACAAAGTTTCAGGCAGCTACCATGTTGCTCCAGACATCAAAGAAACTTTCTGCTGTGCGTACTGCTGCCAAAAATTGTTGGTCGCCAGTAAGGCAACCACCCCCTTTACTTAATGCTACACCTCAAGGGAAATCCACAAAACCTTAATCCGACACCAGCAGTGGCTTTGTTGTCAACGTTTTGCACCCTGTTTCCCACCAGCACCATGTACATGGTAAAAACAGCTCTTCCTTCAGCACCAAGGACAGCCAGAACAACTCCAAACCCAGGCATCTTGAGCCAGGCAAAATCAAATTGACAGCTTTGGCTTGGTCCTGGGACCCACATCACCGTATTCTCCTTGGGTTCCATGCAACTCGGCCTGCAAGTGTCTAATTGCCCCTAGTGCTTTTTCCCATTGACAGCAATGATAAATTTTCTGCGGGACTGTGTTGCACTGATTTATTATTGCCTCTAAAATCAATAACTCTGGTTATACTTATCTGATTTATTTAATTTTGATGTCTAAAATTATAAGAAGTCTGCTTTATTTTTATAAATTGGTGTCAGATTTCTTTCGAGTCGTGTCATTAATTTATCGTCCATGGTGGTACTCTCATACCTGTCAACTTACAAAATAACTTCACCTTCATGAGGAGGGGATGGGCCTTGTAGGAGGCGTAGTTTGGTGCCAGTTTGGTGTCACCATGTGAGTTGGCAGGTATGCACTCTGAAGAGCTTAACACACGTTCCTCTAGTAAAGCCTGACTGATCTTTGCCACTCTACCAGGGCTGAGATAAGGATTAATAATTGTGAATCAAAGGACCATCTTTGGGGTATTGAGAGAGTATTGCATGGTGAAGACTAACCAGCATCACCACATAATACTCCACCTTCCTACAGAGGGGTATAGTGTTAAAAGTTGAAAAGCATTATATCTCACTTTATGTGGCCAATCTCCTACTGTTCCTGCAAGATGCCCCCACAGGACATGGAGTCTCATTGGAAGCTGTTGAGGCATTTGCAGGGTATTGGGCCTTTAAGTAAATTGGCCTAAGTCCTTTGCAGTCGGGGAGTGCTGAGGCGCTAGAATTCATCAGTATCCATGACATCACTCCGCAGCTAATTACATTCAGATATTTAGAAAATCAGATATGCCACTAAGGCTCTGATTTGCTAGAGAAAAACTAGAACAGAACCAGGATGCATAGCCCTTTCTAAAGTAGTAATGCATCCTTGATTATCACATCTTTTTGTTATCCTGCCAGTTTTGATACCAAGAAACCTTTTTGGAGAGATGGACAAATTATTGACTGATGTGATACAGCGAAAAGATATGCACAAAGTAGCAGCCAGTAAACTCATGCAGTGAATGAAGTTGTTTTGGGTGACCCAGATTTAGAGCTATAGAGCTTTAAGCTGCATAGTTGCAATTGATGGTGAAGTGGATAGATGGGACAAATGTAACCAACACCAGATTCTCTGCCCAAGAACTTAATAATATATTTTAAATCAGACAAGGGAACCCACAAGGTAGATAAGGACTTTGGGTATCAATTTTTACAGAAACAAATGTCCTTAAAAACACATTAAAGTTACGATAAATATAGACTAGAATCAGTCCTATATTAAAGATGTCCAGCCGGTCAAACAATTTAATGAATCAAAAAATGCAGAGCAAATAAGAGCACAGTAATAGAGTGGGACACAGTCCAGTGTCCTACAAAAACACAAAACAATTACAATTGGACAAAAACTTTTCAGGCAAAATAAAAGTAGCTTATAGCCTATACGAATAATAAGGGCAAGCTTTCAAATAAACAGTTACTGTACTTGTTTTAATACATTGGATTAATGTGCATATTGTTTAGACAAGTCGACGACGTTTCGATCCCTTTTATAGGATACTAGGATCATCATCAGGGCGGGTATTATACATGCCTGAATTAATACACTGCCTGTGGAACAAAAGGAAACATTTGGGAAAGGAAGGCAGAAAACAAGGATGTTAGAGAACAAGTAAAGGTTGATCTCCTGGTGGTAACTAATGTGCATGCTGAGTAGTGATTGCTAGCATCAGATAAGCGCAGAAGAGTTAAAAAGGCTTGATTTGGCTTGAATGTGCCTAATGGTGGTCAGTGCTATTATTGGGAAGCGATGTGGTGGTGAAGCAAGAAGCTGCGTGTAAATCGTGAAAATATATTGTTAGAATTGGCAGTCCAACGGCTTGGTGACTAACCTAAGTTAATGGTATGATGGATATCGTTTTACCCGTGTTCAAGGTGCCTACTGTTTATTAGGGCCGGTCGCTTTACCTTAGGAATGGCCCGGGCGGCAGGTGGTGGGGCATGCTGCGAGTGTCAAAAATTAACGGGTTGTGAGGAGGCAGCTAACGGTGTATGCTGCAAGTGTCAGAACATTGCGCATTGTGAGACGGCAGCGGGCGGCTCGAATTGACCTTGATGGCGTTTAGCGAGGCATGCTGCTAGTGTCAAAAATTATCGCATTGTGAGGAGGCAGCTAACGATGCATGCTGCAAGTGCCAGAACAACGCGAATTGTGAGACGGCAGCGGAGCGGCTGAAACTGACCTTGATGCCATTAAGTGGGGCAATTACAAGAGAAACGTTGGAGCTCTGGACGAGCTACAGGTTCAATTGGGCAAGAGAAGCATAGGAGCTCTAGAGGAGCTAAGGACACGCTACAATAAGCGGACCTGGCGGAAAAGAAATTAAATGAATTATGCCGATAAGAGGGGATGAAGCGAACAAGGCGGGCGCCGGCAATAAATCAGTAAAACCCGCTTACCTTGGCTTTAAACAATAGCGGTTTACTCAAGGAGTCTTTCAAGGATTAAGGATGTGATGAACTCTATCTGGGGATTGCTAGGTCCGGGGCTGGGTGAACGTAACACTTGCAGCCCTGGGGAGAAAAGGAATGCTGAGCAGACCGGGTAAAACCGATCAGAAACAAGGTGTGTGGGAGTGGGCGCTTACCGGTCGTCTGATGATTGCAATTCCGATCACGAGCTCGATGGCTTGGATATGGAGGGTCAGGAAGTATCATAGATTTTATAGCATGAACCGCACATGTGATTTACATTGAAAAAACGGCGGCCATGTTGGGTGAGGAATGTGCAGAAACAATGGACAGACTTAATAGAGCAGGCTGTCGTGCTTGAAATAAAAAAAATCAGAAAAAGGAAAAACAGGGAATTGTAAACACATTCATGTCAAGTTGCCACATTTGTTTTTTATAAAAACGGAATAAGTTACTGTTGTATAATAGTGAAGTAATGTACTCAGTACTGGCAATATAATGGAACTAATCACTTCTGTTGAAGTTAATGGGCCTGCATGGAGAGCCTAAGGTCAATTGAGATTGAATGAAAGTAAGCAAAAACAGGAGATGATAATTAAAAGGCAAGCAACAAAACATCTCTTAAAAAACACAATTGATTTTGCATTTAAGGGCACAATGTGGCTGTGGTTTCAGTAGTGGTAAATCTATTACCAGCCGTGCCAGTTTTGTCGGAGGAACAGTTCTTGATTTGTTATTAGAGCATCATGGGGATCTTAGAGTAAGGTAGTCCAATCTTCGTTCCTGTTCAAACCATTCTTGATGCTATCCATGGCGATAATCAGTTTCAGTTCCTCTTTGTTTAAAAGTTGCATCATGTCGGCACCTCTGGGTGGTGGTTTCACAACACTGAGAACTGTCCATTGTATATCATCCTCCTGGTGGTCGGCAAAATTGAAATGTTCAACCAGAGGCGCATTCGGGGTTTGGCAGCAGACCCTGCTGCGGTGTTGTCCAATGCGAGTCTTCACTTTCTGCGTAGTTTGTCCAATGTAGACTTTAGGGCAAGGGCATTGAATCAGATAAATAACATTACAGGTGTAACAGTTTGAAAATGACCGTGATTTAATTACAACATTGTTAAAAGTGAAAACCTTGTCTTCTAAAGTGAAGTCGCACACATTGCAATTATCACATTTTGAGTGTCCTATCAATGGTTCAAGGCCCCAGTGTGCATCAAGAGTAACAGACGGCTTGGGACTAGGTAGTGCTGCTCTTACAAGGTGATCTTTCAAATTACAGCTTTTGCAAAATGAAAACAGGGGGAGCTCAATATTCAAATTACCAATGTTGAGTGTTGGCCAGTGTCTAAGAATGGACTTCCGAATGGGAATTGATACTGGTGAGAATGTCGTCATACAGACTATTCGATTTGTATTGGATTTGACCTTTGGTGACAATAAGATTTCCCTTGGACAGTACCATGTTCGCCTCCAGGCATTGTATACCAGTCGTTTGGGGTAGCCACGTGCCTTAAGCTTGGTTGATAAGGTAGAGGCTTCCTGAAAGTAGTCTTCATTTGCAAAGCAGTTACGCCTGATGTGTAAAAACTGGGAGTATGGTAGAGAGTCCCGTAGTGCTCTTGGGTGATTACTTTCGTGTTACGCTCCGTGGGCTTCCTGTAAAGCCTTGTGAGTAGTTCACCGTTAGAATTCTAAATGGTGAGGTCCAGGAAAGCAATTGAGGAGTGGTCAAGGGACAAGGTGAATTTGAGTCCTAGGCTAGAAATTGGTGGAGTGCTACTCCATTGTTGTGCCAGATTAGAAAAATGTCATCAAAGTACCGGCGCCATAATGTGACGCTAGGAAAGAAGGGATTTGTGGGAGATAGGATTACTGTTGTCTCAAGGTAATCCATGAAAAGTATAGCTAGGTTGGTGGCAAAAACGACCCCCATTGATGTACCTTTGACCTGCTGATAGTACTCACTATCGAAGGTGAAAAAGTTCCTAGTGAGGCAGAGTTTGAGTAGATGGAGTATGAAAAGTGTTGGGACAGTATGACGGCGAGGCCTAGAGTCAAGAACCTTTTGGATGACGGTCATAGCCAAGATATGGGGAATGTTGGTGTACAAGGATTCAACATCCATTGTACACAACATGTCGGCCATTGGATTGAACGGGTGGTGTCCAACTAGATTAATCATGGCCATGCTGTCCCTGACATAGCATTCTGCTTTGGGGACGAAGTCCTTAATAAAATAGTCCACATATTGTCCTAGTGGCTCAAGTATAGAACCACATCCAGAAATTATGGGTCGTCCAGGTGGACTCGTGAGATTCTTGTGTACTTTAGGTAGTGTATATATAACTGGCATTCTCGGTGACTTTACGTTTAAAAAGTGAAATTCTTTTTGCCTAAGAAAACCTTCTGTTTTTGCTTCAGTGGTGATTTGTAAAATAAGTCCTTGCAGTTCCCTAGTGGGATTGGTGGGCAGTCTGCAATATTGATCAGTATTTGTGAGTTGTCGTAGGATTTCTGCTTTGTATGAGTCCTTTTCTTGTAGGACAATACCTCCCCCTTTGTCTGCAGATTTTATAACTAAGGAATCATTCCTTTACAGGGTCTAAATAGCTTTCTTCTCTTCGAGGGATATATTGTAGGGAATAACACGCCTTTTATTCTCAAGTGCAGTTAAATCCTTTAGTACCATTTTTTCAAATGGAACAATTTCTCCAGGAATCATACTAGCTGTGGGTGAGAAGGTAGAAGTGGGATGGAATGGAATGGTGTGTTAGAGAAGGTGACAGGTGAAGGGTTCAGCAGAAAATAAGCGTGTAGACGTATGCGCCTGGAGAATCTCAACAACTCAGTGTGGAGTTCAAGAAAGTTGTGATGAATAGTAGGGACAAACAAAAGGCCTTTACTAAGGAGAGTTAACTCAGAGTCAGCAAGGGTATGTTGGAACAAGTTAAAAATAGGTATGATTTGTGATTGCCCAGAGTCAGTGCCCACTAATGGTGATTCTTCTTTTTGGTCCTCTCTATCCCAACAAATTTCGTCTTGCATTGACAACAATTTTATCCTCGCTGGAGACTGTAATCAAATTGTTGACCCTTTAATAGACCGTAGTTCACTAGTCTCCTTTAAATCGCACAGATCCCACAACATTTTTCTTGATGTCATACAACAATATAAGCTTATTGACGCTTGGAGGATTTGTAATCCTGTTACAAGGGAATATACCTTTTATTCTCCTTCTCACCAATCACAATCTCGAATAGACCACTTTTTTGTGTCTCATAATATAGCTCAATCCTTGAGGTACGCAGATATTGGGACAATTTTAATATCTGATCATGCCCCTATCTCTATTAAATTGGATATTTTAGCAAAATCTGGTTCTCCCATGAGATGGCGTTTTAATAACTCTCTCCTTCTAGATCATACTTTCAATTCCTCTTTTACTTCTTTTTTTAATGTATATTTCTCTTTGAACCAGACTGACACTTTACCCTTCTCTGTTATTTGGGATGCATTTAAAGTAGCTGCCTGAGATTTTATTATAGGTTTTGTGTCTATAAAACATTGAATTTCACGTAAAATTACTAAAAATCTCTTGACAAAAATAAAGAAACTGGAGCATTCATATCATTCCTTGAAATCCAAAGAATGTTTGTCTCAGCTCATTGAGGCCAAAACAAGGCTGGTAAACTCTTGGCAAATTATCTAAAGGTTAAAAATAACAAGCTTGACACTGTATCAATTTTTGATAAACAGGACACACTAAGATTTAAAGATTCTGAAATATTGGATGAATGTCTCCTCTTTTACAAAGATTTATACACACCGGAATCCACACCCTCAAAGTTTGAGATATCACAATTTCTCTCAGGCATTCACTGTTCCTTTGAATCACAAATAGATTATACTTCTTTAGAATCTGACGTTTCACATCAAGAGCTCCTCAATGCACTATGGACACTCAAGAAAGAAAAGGCGCCGGGGCCTGATGGGTTTACAGTATAATTTTTTACACACTTTTCTCCATTGCTTCTTCCCAAGTTACTTACCCGTTTTAATTCTTTTTATAGATGGGAAAATCCTCTGGTTCTTTTACAGAAGCTTGAATTTGTTTAATCCAGAAAGACGGAAAGGACTTAAAATTTTGTAAAAATAATAGACCTATCTCTTTGGTTAACATTGACTATAAAATATTTTCCAAAGCCTTAGCAATGTGTTTGGAATCCTTGCTTCCTCAATTGTTAGGCGCAGAACAATCTGGTTTTATAAAAGGACGTCTCATCTCAGATAAAACTCGCCTATTTATTGACATCTTATCTAAGTCCTCTCATATATCTCATTCCCTAGCTGCTGTAGCCCTGGATGCGGAGAAAGCATTTGATCGTGTCAATTGGCCATATCTTTTTCAAGTGCTCAAGTGGTTCGGTTTTGGTCCAAAGATCATATCTTTGATTTCGCTCTTATACTCTAATCATCGAGCTGCAATTTTTTCTAATGGTAATACATCTTCTTATTTTGATCTGAAAAGAGGCGTACAGCAAGGCTGTCCATTATCTCCACCGCTCTTTAATTTAGCTTTAGAACCCTTCTTATGCAAAATACGTCAACATAATGATATCAATGGCTTTAAGGTTAACGATAAACAAATTAAATTAGCAGCTTACGTTGATGACATATTATTATTTATATCCAAACCGCAATCCTCTATTCCTGCCTTCCTAAATGAGGTGGAGCTATTTGTTTCTGTCTCTGGTTATAAATTAAATAGAGATAAATGCGAAACATTACCTCTGACTAAATATACTTTTAAAGAAGATTTCGCTATTTCAGATTTTACTTGGAATTCCAAACACATAAAATACCTGGGATTACTTTTTACTCCTTCCATTCCATCAATGCTTTCTTTATGTTTAGAGAGCTGCATACAGAGAATTTCGACGTTAACTTCCAAATGGCACCCTCTCTATTTGTCATGGTGGGGGCGTCTCAACACCATCAAAATGATGCTCTCCCCTATAGTGTTGTATACTATTTCTAATATTCTGGTATCTATTCCCTCAAAATATTTTACGAAAATTAAGTGTATATTGTCATCTTTTTTATGGAGTGCTAAAAAACCTTTTATGTCATTACTACGACTCACAAAACCAAAGAAAGAAGGTGAGACTAATTTTCCTGACTTCCCCAATTATCATAAATCTTTCCTACTTCGTCAATCCTCGAGATGGCTTTCGGACACGCAATTAGACTGTCCCTTATGGAACTTGAAAGTTCATATCTTTTCCCTTTCTCTTTAAAAGAATATCTCTCCTTTACCCGCAAGCCCCAATCTGCCTCCACTCCTATTCTCAAACATTCTTGTAAGCTCTTAGAACCTAATTCAAAATCACCTCCTACAGATTTACAGTCCTTTCTTAACTTCATACTCTGGCACAATGATTTTTTGCTGATCCGGGGCAAGACTTTTTATTGGAAGATGTGGAGACAGAAAGGTTTAATTTGGGTTAATCAACTTTTTAGTCAATGTGAAATTATGTCTTTTTCGCATGCTAGCCGTCTTTTTGACCTTCCATCTTCTTATCAACCCAAATACACACTCCTAAAACAAGCCTTACTGAGTGCTTATACTCAAGTTTTGTCTCTCAACCACCACACATCCCACTCAGTAAATAGGTTACATACTTTCTTACATTCGTGTCCGAAGGCATCTACTATCTATACCTAACTTCGTAGTCTACATGTTAATGGAGAAAAGACCAAAGTAGAACTTTCCTGGGAAGAGGATTTTGGAATGGTATGGTAAATTTCCTTTTGGAACAAAATATGGTCTAAAATTAGGAAATCATCCAGAGCAGCAAATACCACACAGACATTATTTTTCGTTTACAATAGACTCTTATTACATCCGATTATTTTACATAAGAGACACTCTAATGTCCGTGATACCTGTTGGACTTGTTCATCGCTGTCTGCTGACTTTGGAGCACTTGCTCTTTACATGATCACATGTCTACAGTTTTTGGAGAAACGTCTGGTCTCAAATTATTGTGATTTTTGATACTAGAATATCTTTTTCTATTGTTCACATAATGTTAGGAAGTATCTCTCCTGTTTGGGATAATCATATTCTTAATGTTAAGATTGTAGATTTGTTAATAGCTGTTGCCTTCCAACAAATTACCGGAAGTTTGAAAGATCTATCCACATTGTCCTTTCAAGTTTGGTGGTACGCTGTGTGTTATAATCATAGATTGAATACGCCCTTTGTCTACCCTATTCACCTAGCTACAAAACATTTAAATTTGTGGGCACCAGTCACAAGATTTATTGAAGCGAGTGCTTGACAATCTTTTTCTAGGTCTCCCATTCAACAAGAAGTTTCTCAACCTCCGTGACATTCTTCAATGTATCATAACATTATTATACACTTTTTGCATCTCATATTCGTGTATTTTTCAACAAGGTTACAATAGTTTGTGAATGATGGGATTACTTTTATCTGTTTATTTGGGCATTCCATTCCAGTCATGTGTATTTGATATTTTTACTTAAACAAGGTTTCATCTAATGTTTTAGTTGTTCTCTTATATGATTATATTGTACTTATTATATTATTGTATGCTTTCACTTTATGTTTTTTCAATAAACTCTTTTTGAACTTAAAACGTGTTTTAGCATGGTAGGAAGCTGATTTGCAGCATACCAGGATTTAGATAGATGAAAATGCATTTCACATTGACGTTTTGACATGAGGAGTCACAAAAAAGTCAATAAAAATAAAATATCATGAAACAAGTTTGAAAGAATACAAAATAACGAAAAATAGGTATTTGGAAGTGCTGAAAATACTAGTTAATGTTTAATGTTCGTACGGAGTGCTTTCCTGCAACAATTTCTGCAACAAACAATTTCTGAGCATATATCCAAGGGACAGGCATTGTCATAGTGGGGGTAGGTGAGGACTCATGAGTTGTTTATACTCCTATTTAAAACCGTGGTCGTGTGTGTGCCAGTGTGCAGGTCACCCAGCCGCACACCATTTCTGCCTCTGTTTTTTTGCATTCATACTGAGACTCTAGTGCCATCCAGGACCTCGGTATCGTGTCAGTAACCCATGAAGTTTGGAGAATGAAGTGAAAGGCAGGCTTTCAACATATGTCATTAGTCTGTTGAAGGCGGTGTATATTTGGAGACCGCAGTGGATTGATTGTCAGTTTTGTGCAATTTCTGAACCCTGGGGCAAGGGAGAAGTTACACACGTAAAATAAGCTTCTCTGTGCTTGTTGTATCTGCAGTGGTGCCCACGGAAAGGAGGCTTGCTTTGAAATGTGCCCCTGGCATGCGTCTGTGACCTGCTAGAGCACCTTGCAGGTGAATTGTTGTGATATGCAAATTATTTACAATGACCATATTTTAAATGACATGGCATGTGAAATGTTTTTCTGATGACGATAAGAGGAGCGAGGTCTATCAGTACTCAGAATCTTTGCAAACGTGGCCATTGCTTCTCCTTTGCAGGAAGTTTCTTTCCCTGTGGATTTCCTTCGAAGTCCAATTTTCTCACATGGGTTTGTGTGCCAGTTGCAATTTGCTTGCTGATATTGTTGAGTTCTTACAGGTTGTCAGCTTTAGCTTAGTGCATTGCTTTTACATTCATACAAGCATTTGGGTGGAAGTTGATTGGGCTGATGAGGCATTCGACTGTTCCTTTATTGGGTGTGCAGCGGTGTGCATGCCGGTGTGTATGAGAGCATGGCTTCATTAACAATGGATGGGATCTTGCAGGCGTTTGCTTTTTAGTCCGTGCTTCTCTCTTGACTCTCACTCTCACGTCCTTGCAGTGTTCATTCATCCCTTTTATGGCATCAGTTGTTTCTTTGCTACGAAAAAACGCTTTAGTCTGCACATCGTTCTACTCATGTTCTCCCCTTTTTTGTAAATCTTTTGTGAGTGTTTTTTGAATTTATAATATATGATTTTCAAATGATTTCGAGTTTTCATGCGCGCCCGGGTTAGTGTAGTTATGCAATAGAGCTGTTAGTTGTTTTGAGGTTTTAGCTGGATTGCAGTATTGTCCTGCTTCCGTGGTTTTAATCAGGCATATGTGTTGGTCTTCACTAGACTTAGGGGCATATTCACAAGGAGCTATCGCCAAATTATCGGCACTTCATCGCAGCCAAAGTCGTGATAAATTTACCTCCCCATTCACAAGCTGGTGCTAGCAGCCCATATCACCAGTTTACCTGCGATAGCAGCCGCAAAAAACATCGCCACAGACGACCCCCGCAACTATTGCTAATGAGATGCAGAGTGGGCGTTCCCGTGCCAAAAGCCGCCACATCACACCTCAACATTCTTAGCAACCAGCCAGATCGGCGATAAAAACACAAAACAGGCGATAAGTCGCGTTATCAGCAGGAATTCTACACCTTCTCTGACCTGGTGTAAAGTCGGACGGCAGCCAGCACCACAAAAGGGAGACCATCCCAGGGCCACATCGGAAGGGCAACAGATGCCATGGAGCCACCCATCATGCAGCCCGGACACCCAAGAGTGCCACAACACCCACCGACACCACCCCAGGACCCCAACCCACACCCGGAGCACCCCCCCGTACCACCACAGATGCAGCGCAGACAAAGACAGCGGACCCCCAGGAAGCGTTCCAGCTGCACAGACCCAACATCTGACAATGTCACCGTCCACCACAGGCTGAAAGGGACAACCATCCTACGCATCCTGACCATCATCGCCTAACAGGCCTACGGCACCACGCAGCAGACAACCAACATCCCATCCCACACCAAGCTGCAGACTGGGCTGCACGTGTTGGTCCCTGGCACCCCCCAACCAACACCCGCCAGAGTTGGAGGAGTCTCACAGTCAACCACATCCAAGTCCCCGACACCTGTCCTGGACATCACCATCACCCTGGTACCCCAGTCCCCATACGTCCAACACAATGCGCAGGTCACGGTGGAGACCAAGCAAGGACCATACGCCCTAGCAGGATGCATGCACATGTTGGGGGCAACCCATAGCACACATGTCCTACTGTGCCCCCTGGTGACACAGCATACAATCACCGCAACAGAAAGCACACGTCCCTCCCCAATGTGCAGGCAACAACAGAACACCCTGGAACCTCCAACAATGTCGCCTTCAAATACACAACCAGTGTGCATGATTCGTTCCTCCTCCGACCGTCCATCATCAACCAGTGTACCCAGGATGGCAACAAGGGAAATGCACAGCCCCTTGGCAAGTTCTAAATGAACACCCCACTCACCTCAACTCCCTAACCATGCAAATCACAACTCTGGCAAAGCACACGTCACAAATTCACAACCAACATGCACAACAACATGCCCAACCACCAGACATGACAGAACAACTCACAATGGTTATCTGGCCAAGCCATGAACATGAGCCATCAACGGCATGGCACCTCAGCCACACAACAGCCGAATGTGGGGAGAGGTGGCAAACAGGCATGCGTGAAGGATGCAGTAGTACCATGATTGGGAAAGTACACAATGCCATAGCAGCCTCCTCGGACCATCACAGCCTCCACGACACCGGCCCACTTTACTCCTTTTTCGTTGATGTACTCTACTGCCGCCGCAGGCCTACTCTTCCGCCCAGTAGGTCCCATATGTGAAACTGTGTCCTGAGTCATGAATGGCAGTGACCCCAAATCCGGGCCAGCGGCAACAGCACCAGGCCCCACCCGATCAGTGAGGCATAGTTCCATATGGGCTACTTGGGACACGTGGTGCCACTAACCCTGTTCAACGCCAGCCTGCGACACATGGTGCCACTAACCCTGTTCAACGCCAGCCTGCAACACGTGGTGCCACTAACCCTGTTCAACGCCAGCAGGCTACAAGTGGATGAGGGGCCAGGACTACCCTGCGGACCAGTAGGTCCCACATCCAGCAACTAGGCGCAAATCACAAATGGCAGAGTCCACACCAGTGGTCGCACGGAGAGGAGTAAGAAGAAGATGCGGCTCAGTCCGGAGGGAAAAAGATCATCGTTACGGAGGTGATCGAACACTACCGTCATCTGCCCTTGTGTCACTAACTCGGTGCCTCGCCAGCCAACAACACATGGCTGTGGGCCACTGCTGACCTTCGCCTCCGGCCTACACTGTGGTCCATTAGGTCACAGTCTTGATTTGGCAATGGTGGAGTTCATGTCATTGTACTGGCATCATCGGAGACTGCATATCCGCTCAGCACCTGTGCAACTAAGTCTGTTCGCCGACATTCATGGACACTCCATGGTCGTACATTAGTGGCATTTGAGTCTATGGACTAGGGGCTAGTTTTCATCCTCAAGTAGCTGATACCGATTTGGCGGTGGCAACGAGGCTGTTGCATTCCACTCCTCCATTTGCTGCTTCTGGATAAAATCAAACCTTTCGGTGTCTTACCCTGGAAGACACCTTCCACTGTCCCCCGAAACACTCCACAACATACACCTCGGACATTGATAGGGACCCACCCAGGTCGCATGGCCCATCTGACTGCACCGCACATCACCGTCCAGTGGCTGGGTGCCTGTGCCGGCCACAGTGCATCCGGGGCCACTAACTCTGTGCTGTTCAGGTATGGGACCCCTTCTTCTGATATATTGGATGACCTCTGTGACGGTGGTCTTGGGGTCATCAACGCCATGTGTCTGTGGCCCTGCGCTGTCCGCAGCCTCTGGCCTCAACTGCGGGCCACCAGGGCCCACACATAGATTCGGGTCCTGACCACCCCAGACATCGCATCACCGCAAGAGGCACACGCCACCACCGCAAGGGCCACCTCAGACCACCATCTGCCAGAGTTGAACCGGTGGTCCTGACAGACCTACGGAGTTGCTCAGACCTGTCGTGGATGCCATCATCGGCCTGATACCCTGCTCAGCACTCCAGGTGCCAGTGACTCAGTGCACCGCAAGCCATTGTAAATTAGTGATTGAGTTTTGTGTCGTGGAGATATTGCACAGCAATATCACCTCATACAGTGGGGAAGACCTGGGACGTTGATGAGGAAGTTGATGCAGGTATGACACACCCCACTGCATCTGCATCAGGACTAACCCTTTGAGGTTCTGGACTTTTAAAAGTCCAGAGGTGTCAGGGAAACAACACCCAAAGACCCCTGAGTTCCTCCTGTCTCGGTGCACAAATAAACAGAGACACGGGCTTCTCGATGGTGGCGTCAAAGACCAAGGTTTATTTACTGTAGGTGTGGTAAATAAAATATTACGCTCTCAGAATTTTAAAATATAAATAAGATCATGCATAAAGCAAGAGGCTGAGTCTGTGGTATCAGGTTCATAAAGGGCTTTATTCCAATAACTCGAGTCAAAGGGAGAATATTACCATCACCAAAAAGGATCTGGAAAGGGACTCAAAAGTATTCTCAATATTCTCAAAACATTATTCACAGAGTACAGTATATATACATTTCTCAATTGTACGTAAGCAAAAGAGCAAGAGAGAATGAGATAAGAGCATGTGGGCGTGTAAGTAGGCGTGAAGGTGGGCGTCCATGTGGGCGTCCACTTGATGATAATGGGTAATTTGTCATGTGTGGGTGGATACCTGGAGGGGGTTGCGTGATCTGCTGGAATTGTACTGGAACTTTGCCTTACTTGTGCTCAACTCGAGCATGACGTGTAACTGACGTGGGGAGGGTTGCTATGCAACCGGACAAGTCTGGAAGTGAGGCCTTCAGTGAGTGAGGCCTTCAGTGTCAGGACGACCAGCACATCTTGTATTATCTGATATCCGATGTCTGGAGCAGGGACTGATTTGTGACATAGGTTGCTCATCACCAAGAGCCGATGTGGCATCTATTTCTTCATTTACTTCATTTACTGCAGAGGCCTTACATGGGGGCTATGAGCTTTTTACTGACGTGAGCTTTGCAATCTCACAAAGAGAGACAGTAAGGCTGGGCTCCCTCCTTGCAGATGGGTCGCGTTCATTCCTCCTTCACCAGGCAAGAATGTGGTTTCAGTAAGAGTAAGCAGATAACCGTGCTCAATACTGTCTCGGCACCTCGGTCGGGGCCCCTTTGGCTGAGGCCCAAGTGTGCAAGGCCAAGGAGACGTAGCTGCAGCTTTCAGAGCGTTCTGAGGCATGAAACCTCTTTTCGGCTCTGGCTGAGCCATAAACATGGGCTTCATGAAAATGCAGGAAAACATGATGAAAAACGTGTAGGCCTCAATACAGATTTGTCGTTTCTCTCATGGGAGACTGGATGATGGCAGGCCACGTTATAGCATAAGCATCATGATAGAAAGGCCATGGAGGGGAAATACATAGGTTACATGTATGTGCATATAAGCGTTTGGGGGGGGCACATGGGGACACATAGGCCTCATAGATTTTTATTTTCCTCATTCCCTCCTTGTACCCTAGTGAACCCCCTATGTAACGTCTATTTTCATGAGACAGTCGATCTGTTCTTGCAGCATTATTTTTCCATTTTCAATGCTTTGTAAATAGAGATGTGGAACACATGCAGTAGCACACAGGCCACAAATGGCCGGGCCACACTGCAGACATAGGCAACAACTGAATATCATTAATAGTATCAACCCACAGACGGTCAACACTTTCCATCCCCAAGCCGATATTAATCCCCAGAGCCAACCGGACCATGTCCACGTGCCTGGGTCTTGATGTATGTTTTGGGCAATCTTGTGGAGCCTTGTTATTGCTTTGTATTCTTTGGCATCACCGTTGATGGATGTAATGAAGGCAAACCATGCTCCGCAAGAACCATTATGGGAGAACGGAAAAGGAAAAAGAGGCAACACTCCCTTTACCTTCTGATACGGGGGAAATCGGCCACAGACCCAGCAGTCTGTAGCATTGCTAGTCTGATGTGAATGGTGCAGTATCTGAATAAAGGTATTGTTGCGTAAGGCAAGTCGATATGATAACTCATGGGATGGCAGATCACTAAACGTGTGTTTTGTGGCATCATTAGTGGAGGAGTGTAAAAGTGAGGCAATAGGAGGAAAAATAGCATGTAGTATTAAGCTGATACATATTATCGTGATGCACAGAAGAGATAGAAAAATTACAGTCACTATACATCTACCACGTAATATTTTACAGTATTTGCCTTTTATCTTGCTCTCTTATTTTTGCTTTATGTTATTGTCCAAGATCTTGTGTGAGCCAGAATACATGTTCAACCGCTTCACCACCTAGTGGACTTAATTGATCAAACGGGTTCTGACTTTTTAGATCAAAGTTTAGCTTTGTGGAAACTTCTGGGGAGTCTCCTCTAGAAAATGGTGTTCAAAGTCTTTCCTTTGTAAAAGAGTGGTGAAGGTGCAACCATCCTTTCCGCCCTTTGACTTTAACGGCCGTCCCCGTGGTCCAGAGCACTGACTTTGGCGCCTTCCATCCAGGAGCGATGGAGTATTCTTTGACCTGGGTGTTGTCAGGGAAGGCGGCAGCAACCTGCGAACAACAAGAGAGTAGTGCAGACATCAAGGAAGCCAGGTAATCTGTCAGCATGTTACTATCAACATCAGTAATCTTTTAGGCATTGGAGTGCCCCACATATTTGGTAGTCTACCAAAGACCACTTCATAGGGAGATAAGCTTGTTCTAGAATGGGCCACCATTCGCATGTAAAAGAGGGCAACCGGCAGGGCTACCATCCAATCTACACCTTTGTCTGCGCAAATTTTTAATGTCTGATTATGTCTTTCTACAAGGCCTGCTGCTTCAGGATGTCGCACACAATGGAATTTCCAGGTATACCCTAACAGAAGGGACACCTGCTTCATTAGTACCAGGACATATTTGTAACCTCTACATCTGTTTATTTGGATATAATCCATTTGGAGCACTTCAAAAGGGTGGTCAGGTGGATGGAATCCACCTTGTTCCATCGGAATGCCTTTACCTGGATTGAATTGGCAACAGATCATACATGTTCTGACCTTTTGTTTCACTGCTGCACGCAGGTGCTTGTTGAACCATATATTCTGTAAGATATCTATCATTGCTTTCTCTCCTAAGTGTGCAGGACTATGTGCGGTATTTATAATCACTTGTACCATCGAATCAGGAAGAAACCATGTGTATTTGCCCTTATTCATCCAACCCTGATCAGTCAGTACCCCTCCTTGTTCTGACCATTTCTTTAATTCGTCCATAGTAGCATGTGTCTGTATGTCTTGTACATCCTTGGAAGGATCCCTAACTGTCATGGCTTTGGACAGTGATAGTATCGGTGATTTTGTCATGTCTAGTGGGGTCTGAGCTGTCTGTTTAGCTGTTCGGTCTGCCAGATCATTGCCTTGGGAAATGGTATCTGTGGCTCTAGTATGTGCTTTACATTTTAGGATAGCTATGGCTGTTGGTAAATGTATTGCTTCCAGTAGGGCTTGAATAAGGGGGCCATGCTGTATCTTGGCCCCAAGAGAGGTCAAGAAACCTCTTTCTCGCCACAGAATCGGTGTAAATGTTTACTCTCAGGTGCTTAGCTCTTATGTACGCTTGTGTCAGGGCGATGAGCTCTGCTGCTTGTGCTGACAATATGTCTATTCTTTTAGTCTCTATTATTACAGTATCAGTAGTCACTGCATATGCTGCCACTAATTCTCCCACCCCTGTCCTCATGCATGCATGAGCCGTCAACTTATAGTGTTAGGTCGGGGTCTGGGAGTGCAACGTCTGTCAAGTCTTGTCTTGGTTTAGTCACGGTATGTATTACTTCAACACAGTCGTGTGGTGAAACGCTTTCTGTACTGGAAGGCAAAAGGGTAGCAGGATTCAGTATGTTGCATCGTCTGATCTCTATGTGTGGTTGAAATAACGTTGGCTCATAGCCTGTCAGTCTAGCTACAGTCAGGTGTTGTGTTTGTGTCCGGTTCAAGAGAACCTCTACTGCGTGTGGTACTTGTACTGTCAGAGGGTGGCCCAGCACTATCGAGTCACTTTGTCTTATGGCTAAGGCCGTTGCTGCAACTGATTTTAGGCACGCAGGCAAAGCCTGTGCTACTGGGTCTAATGTACTAGAAAAATAAGCACAGGGCTCGTGTTTTCCTGCATGATCTTGTGTTAGGACAGATAGTGCTGTTCCATCCCGCTCTGTCACAAAAAGCATAAACGATTTGTTGTAATCAGGGTTTGCTAAAACTGGTGCTTGACATAAAGCTCTCTTTAATTCTTCAAATGCCACAGTGTGTTCTTGTGTCCAAGGGAGGACTTTAGTAGAAGCTGTATTAGGGGCTTGGACTAATTCCCCTGAAAGATCACAATAAAACATGAGAAAAAGGGGAAAGCACCATACCTATTTCCTCGACTTAATTTCTAAGGGGGCTAATTTCTAAGGGGCTTAATTTCTTAAGGGGCTAGCGGGAAGCGAACCTCCTCAGGGGCCAGCAGAAAGCCAATATTCTCCTCCTTCCCCCCCTTTTTGACAGGAGGAAATCCGAAACAGATTTCACTGCTGTCAAACACTATCAAACCCTGTGTCTTGTCAACACTATCAATCCCTGTGTGTAGCTACTGGGCGTAAGCAAAATTATAGGAGATACACAGCGTATTTGAAACGGCGAGAAATCCTTCAAATTAATGTACAAACCTCATTGTGTTAGCTCATAAGCTGGCCAAATGACATCTCATATACAAATGTCCCTATTACATGAACCTACACCAACCTGAAGTCAATATTAATGCTAGGAGGCCCTAATAGGAATGCTAAATTACCTAAATATTCGGAAAACCAAGTTTAAGAACAGTTGTTAATGTTGATAATTAATAATTCATCTGCTAAAGAAATCAGTCATTTTGCAATAATTTCCACCTATACAATAAACAGCCTAATTTAAAAACAAGTCAACTTTTGGGGCCACCACTTACAAGAATGAGCTTACTAAAGCAAACTTTAAAAAGGAAATCCTGTCAGATATTTTCTCATTACCCTAAATACCGAGCCTCATTTGTCACTCTGGGGTGGCAGTCCTTATTTAAAACAGGCCTTTCAAGAGGTAAGATGCGAGTGCACAGATCATAATGGTTCCTTAATGTCCAATCTGGAAACATATGACCGAGGCTGCCTGTCTATAAGAGAAAGGCAGTCATGTGATACATATTTAAGTCTTGCATAACTATTTCTTTTATTTCATTCATCTCCAACACCAATTAGACATACACTGATAACGTGTTGTCTGCTATTTTGACAGCATGATAAAGGTAATATCATGTCTGTGAAATTTAGTAATTGTGAACAAGTTCCAGCCAAGCGCAGCGCAAAGATATACGTCGTCACGTCCATCTCTGTAACGCCCAGGAGAACTTGTATTAATGCCAAACATACTGGTCAATACAACACAAAAACAAAACATATATAAAATACATATGCCAAGCCATCAGTATACCAAGCACAGAAAGCATAGACAATTACACTAACATATATAAATGAGCAGCGATGCGCAATTATAGTACCTACAGCTCAGAGGCGAACACTCTGGCCTGCTTAATTTGTCAGGCTTATAATCAATAACTGATTTACCTGCCCTATACACCCCCATCTGAAATCACCGTGTCAAGTCTGACACACAGAATCAGCAAGAATAATCAAAAACGAAGAACACACGAACCTGTTTGTTTTTTCATAAAAATGAGCTATGCATCTTCGTCAACACAATGTACCCTAATGTCCCAGACGAAGACGCACCTCTCATCTCTCCTCACAGACTTTTAACCACTGGATCATTTATCCAATGCAACTGGTGGCAGCTTGTGGCCACAATTAAAAAATGTCTGAATTTGAAAATCGTTTTTATATAGGCATATAGCCCTTAAAATTCCAAGCAAGAGCAACATTTTACTTTCTGGCCAGAAGCAATATAACATTTGCTAAAAAATAAAACAAATCTTCTCCATAGACATTTCCCCGGGGCACTGGTTTAGCACAGAATAGACCAAGGGAATCTTTCTCGACTTACATTTCTCAGCTGCCCTGTCTTATCAGAGAAGCTAAAAATAGCCCCTCAGCGCGGCCTGAGCCTGGGCTGCCAGCCAACTTTTTTTGTTGTTCCTACTCCTGGCCCCCAAGGCTCTCCGGCTGCAGGCATTACACAGATGCGATGTCAGAGAAGCTTTCTAAGCAGTGCCTCTGTTCTGCTCCTCTCACCGGCCCCCACCTACACTGGCTACAAGGTCAGAATCTGTCTCCGATTTCTGTATCACATTCTGCTCTACACAGCCCCCACCTTCTCCTCACTCTGAAGCTGTCAAAGACAAAAAGACTACTCAATTCCATAAAAACTGCAATAATTCGCCCAATTGAAAAATTATTTTTACATACAATTTGCACTCAGGGGGTCATAATCTTACCGACTTGACCCAGCACATTGGCTCACTGGACCACCAAGAACACAAACCTGTATTCTTGAACAATTTGCAAATTCGAAATACCCACAATTCTTTTTTCAAGCTAAACTTTTCACTAATTATTTTTTCGTTAACACTTTGTACATTAGGGGTGTCATCAAATCACAGGTGTTGCTATTACCCTAGCTACACCCCTCTCAAGTCCCTTTTAACAACGTAATCAAATGTTGGACCATGAAAACACCAGCTATGCGCTGTTCGTTTGGTGGGAGGCTCAAGAACCTTTGGGCTACTATATCATTATTATATGTATCGTGGTACTTGCGGTGGCACCCTAACTGGACCTTCTACTGGGGCCACTCTTGCTAGGTCCTCTGAAAGGACGGGATAAATACCAGCAACGTCAGTATTTCTTTCTCTGTCAGCCTGCGCTCATTTTACCTGCTCCACTTCCTCCTGTAACATCTTTTCCTTGGCTTTTCCAGACTCCAGTCTACTTCTCTCTGCTTCGTGAAACACTTACTCTGTCCTCCTATGTGACTCCTTGCGCCAAAACTCAATGGCATCCTTCCGAGCTGGTCTACATTTTCTCTTTCATAAGAGTGTTTCGTTGTCTGTCTACTTGTTCTGCTTTTACTCGGATACCTTCCTCAACTAATACGTTTTCTCGGGCTTTGTCTGAATCCTCCCTACTTTTCTCTTCTTTTCTGAGCGCTTTCTCTGTGCGTCTATGCCATTCTTTACGCCATAAATCAATGGCATCTTTCTGTGACTGTCTGGCTTTCTTTTTCCATAATTCTTCTTCTACTCTCATGATGCAATCTGCATCCCAGGTCCCAGCTGCGGGCCACCTCTGACTTTCTGGTAAATCCTTGGTGTAGTCCACCCATAAATCAAGAAATAATACGGCATCTAGGCCATGCTTATGATACATAAAGTACCCTGGAGTGTCCCTAGGTGGAATGGGAACAGCTTCCGCGAGTACCCCTTTTCTAGTTTTGATCTGTCTTAATTTTGAAAAGAACGGCATCTTTAAACTTTGCTACTTGATTTTGAACACAATAAATTACAATAAACACAATAATGAACACTCATTCATACCACAATTTTTAAAACATATTAAAACATTTAACATTTAACATTTAACGAACGATGATAACTAATAGGAAACTAGTTACTGACATAATACTAACACTAGAGAATACTGAATTATATGCAAGACATACTAGATATACTGCTAAACAGTACAGATACACTGCTGAAACAGTGCAGACCGGATTTGTGTACCCAAACCCGTCTTGACCGGCACAACCTAATGTGCACGTCTAACTGCCTCCCCAGCAACGGTACTCACCGGGTAGCACGGAACGGAAGGCCTCGGAACTGAACTGGACTAGACCAAACTGGACTGGACTGGACTCGACTCGTGACTTGGATACTTCGGAACTTCGGAATCTGGTGGGCCTCTGTATACCTCAGACACAGCTCTCTCGCAGGTGGGCTCTGGGTAGGACAATCTGCGTTCCTCACCGCCTCGTATGGATGCCTGGTCGCAGTCTGTCCCCTTCGTTGGCCTGAGGGAGTTGGCGGGAAGACCCGCGACGTGCGCGCTTGAAGTCCGTCACGGCTATGGAAGGGGGCAAAACTGGACCTTCATCTCCGGCGTGTGGGGAAAGAGATGTCCCTGTTCGGGCGCCATTATGTGGTAAATAAAATATTACGCTCTCAGAATTTTAAAATATAAATAAGATCATGCATAAAGCAAGAGGCTGAGTCTGTGGTATCAGGTTCATAAAGGGCTTTATTCCAATAACTCGAGTCAAAGGGAGAATATTACCATCACCAAAAAGGATCTGGAAAGGGACTCAAAAGTATTCTCAATATTCTCAAAACATTATTCACAGAGTACAGTATATATACATTTCTCAATTGTACGTAAGCAAAAGAGCAAGAGAGAATGAGATAAGAGCATGTGGGCGTGTAAGTAGGCGTGAAGGTGGGCGTCCATGTGGGCGTCCACTTGATGATAATGGGTAATTTGTCATGTGTGGGTGGATACCTGGAGGGGGTTGCGTGATCTGCTGGAATTGTACTGGAACTTTGCCTTACTTGTGCTCAACTTGAGCATGACGTGTAACTGACGTGGGGAGGGTTGCTATGCAACCGGACAAGTCTGGAAGTGAGGCCTTCAGTGAGTGAGGCCTTCAGTGTCAGGACGACCAGCACATCTTGTATTATCTGATATCCGATGTCTGGAGCAGGGACTGATTTGTGACATAGGTTGCTCATCACCAAGAGCCGATGTGGCATCTATTTCTTCATTTACTTCATTTACTGCAGAGGCCTTACATGGGGGCTATGAGCTTTTTACTGACGTGAGCTTTGCAATCTCACAAAGAGAGACAGTAAGGCTGGGCTCCCTCCTTGCAGATGGGTCGCGTTCATTCCTCCTTCACCAGGCAAGAATGTGGTTTCAGTAAGAGTAAGCAGATAACCGTGCTCAATACTGTCTCGGCACCTCGGTCGGGGCCCCTTTGGCTGAGGCCCAAGTGTGCAAGGCCAAGGAGACGTAGCTGCAGCTTTCAGAGCGTTCTGAGGCATGAAACCTCTTTTCGGCTCTGGCTGAGCCATAAACATGGGCTTCATGAAAATGCAGGAAAACATGATGAAAAACGTGTAGGCCTCAATACAGATTTGTCGTTTCTCTCATGGGAGACTGGATGATGGCAGGCCACGTTATAGCATAAGCATCATGATAGAAAGGCCATGGAGGGGAAATACATAGGTTACATGTATGTGCATATAAGCGTTTGGGGGGGGCACATGGGGACACATAGGCCTCATAGATTTTTATTTTCCTCACAGGGACACAGAAGTCATAGGAACCACACAGAGGCAGAATCTACGAGACTGTTCGAATTGCATTAAGTGGGTTGTTCCTTAAATACACGGAAAATGTCTTTAGGCAACATTACATGAATATTTCTCATGCCCAACCCGGTATCCCAAATAAACAGTAAATAGACATCAAACAATAATTAGTCGTAGGTTTTCGGTATTCGATCAGGTCCCCTTGTCAGTTTTCCATTCTTTACCCAATCCTCCCCATCATAAAAATCGTAACCTCCCCATTGTAAAAGCCCAGAAGGAGAGGAGCAGAGCCAGATGCAAAGGATTGAAAAGTAGGATAAGAGGTGTTTATGGATCATAAACGGGCATGGCTACCGTCTTCGGCCTTTCAGTCAGGACAACGGACACGAGAACCAGTATAGCAGGACTGGCCTCAGGCAAGGGAGGCAGCTTGATTCTGCCTAGTCATGCAGCGTCAGCCTTTCTCGGGGCTCGAGCTTACGTGTCCTTAACAAGGTGACTCTGTCGGGGTCATTGCCCGTTCATTGACTATGTGAGGGCAAGAAACAAAATGGATGCCGTAACTAAAATGGATGCCATGACTTTACAACAGAATGCCCTATTTCTCAGTGAATTCGTGCTAGTTGCGTAGCGAAAACACTGTCATGTATGTAATGGATCATTTGCGGTTCATTGGTACCAAAATCGTGTCAGTGCTACGATACCGATTTCACGGGTTCGGATCGCTACAGAACCTCAGACCGTCCTTTTGCCCTTACATAGGCAATAACTTACTCTATGTCAGAGTCCATTTCTATGTTCATCAGGTCACTGATATGTTGTTGAAGCATTACTCTATCCCGTGGCGTTTCTCTAAAAACAGGTGTTCTTCTTATGCATGTTGAAATGCAGAGATTACATAAGGCAGGACCACACTGAACAATGAGACAGCACGAAAATAAAAATACCAACGCAACACCAGTGACTATCAGAACCTTCCATCCCCACGCAGACAACAGGCTCCAGAACCATCCCATTAATGACCAGTCACCTTCCTCTACATGAATAGAGTCAGAGATTTTGTGTAACTTAGAGATGGCCTTGTATACTGTTGGCGCATTATCTGGGATAAAAACACAGCAACTCGATTGGATCATCTTACATACTCCACCTCGATCTGCAAGTAACACATCAAGAACCATACGGTTCTGTAACGTCATGAGGCGATCCGCTTGAAGCTCAGCTGTCAGGTTACTAAGGGCACCCGCAGTTTCGGTGATAGTGGATTCAACTACCCGTGTTAGTTGACGTAAGTTTCTACTGTTAACCATAGGCCCCCAGAACGGAAGGAAACCTTTGAAGAAGTCTCCTGCTTCTTGGCCAGCAGTATCTTCTTTACTGAAAACACCTCTCACAACTCTAGTTTTGTGATAGTCCGGTGCAGCAGTGTATGTCGGAGGTAGCAGTTGAGCGATATAACATGAGCCTGAGAAGTCAGCAGGCAGCCATGTGTATGCTCTGTCTTGGCAAACAAAATAGGTACCCTTAGCAGCTAAGAATGCAGGGGAAGACTGTGACGGGAAAACATATGTTTCGATACAGTCACACTTCCCTAGTCGAGCTTTCGGATTCCTCCCATTTCCTTGCAAACAGACCTGACCTTGGTGGGGTACGACCCAGATCGGAGTTGAGCTTTTACGTTTGTTCTCACCCAGAGTAATGCCATATTCCGTAACATTCCAACCCATGTAAACTCGCAATTCATCCTTGGGAATGAACGGAGTGTTATTGACATCTCTAACCATGTCAGTGATTCCTTTTACCAAGGCTCTATTAGCAGAGTTATACCGAGTGGAACGCGGAGGTCGTGGAGGATATGTCTCTAGGGCATAAGCGAACATGGTCTGAAATGCCCAGAATGATCCATTATAACTAAAGGGCAGAACCAGATAAGGGATGCCCTTGTCCATGGTATGTGGTATCAAGCCACACACCCAGCAGTTTGTTGTGTTAACTACTAGTTGATGTTGGTGCAAAAGCTGAATGAAAGTGTTATTTATAAACTCAGAGCGTCGAGCTTGCTCGTGGGCAGGAAAAGGATGTAAAGAGTGAAGAGAGACAACAGTCGGAGAAACAGGAACATGGGGAGATACTGTAGATGTAACAGGTGTAAAGATCAACTGAATACCAAAAATAATTCCGCCTACCAAAGTTATTAAAACAATTAGAAGTGTCAGAGTACATTGCATTAGAAAACATTTGCTATATAACATGTCATATAGCTTTGTCTTGTGCACATTTCGTCGCAGTTCAGGAAGCTCCATCTTCTACAACCGTTCGCAACGGATGGTTTGTACCTGTTAAAAACTTGCCTCTGTTTACCCTGGGAGTTCCCAAGATAGACAGAAGAAACCGACCTTATGTCTGATTCCCTGCAAATTAAAACAAGGCACACGTTACGACCCTACGGTAACCCAGACGGCAAGGTGAGAGAAACAATAAAAACAAAAAGATAAAAATTTGAGCAAACTTCCTGACTGAATGGAATGCAGTAAGATCAAAACAGTTTTCAAACAGAAAGGTAATTATGCAATGTCATTAGTTCATAACATGAGAACGTAGATTATATCTGTACTTTCCGGATCTTGTCTGATCTTGAAATAGCTGGTCTACAGGTGCGGAAATGTTCGACTCCACAGGTGACAAATGTTCACTTTGTACAATACTCGGTCCAGGATTCAAAGGAGCGGTTCCTGCTGAGGTGTCAAAGTTCTGTGTTTCAGTTCCTGGGTGGTCCGTTATGTACTCTGCATCACTGAAAGGGATGTGCCTAGGAACACGTTCTGTCTCGGATACGCCAAATCCCTGTCTAACCCAGTTATCATAGGGGAGTGGGAGAGGGACACGCTTCGTATGGCTAGCGTGCACCCAATTCTTCCTTCCAGCTAGGCGTACAGCAGTTCTTGTTGTGAGGAGTACCTGGAACGGACCCACGAATCTTGGCTGGAGGTTCCGAGTTCGTTCAAAGTTCCGTACTACAACTTGGTCGCCTGGTTTCAACGTGTGGCCTGGACTCTCTGGCAGTTTAGGCAAGGATTCGAATACCTGTTGATGAATAAGGCTTAATTTAGCAGTCAGGTCATAAAGATAATCAATCAACATTGGGTATTCAATCTGTTTGAATTCCTTTGGCCTAGGGACTCTCCAAACATTAGCAGGACGACCGAACACAATCTCATATGGGCTAAGCCCTACTCGAGAGTGTACAGTCGCTCTGGTGGACAATAGAGCTAAAGGCAGTGCATCTGGCCAAGATAGACCAGTGGAAGCTTGAATTTTAGCAAGCTTCAGTTTCAGAGTGCCATTGTACCCTTCAACCAAACCCGCTGACTGCGGGTGATTCGCACTGTGAAATTTTTGGGTAATACCTAAACCCGTACACACACTCTTCATAACTTTCCCTACAAACTCACTTCCATTGTCCGACCAAACAATCCGTGGCATACCATACCTGGGGAAGTACTCTTTAAGGAGGATTTTGGCAGTGGACATAGCAGTGTTGTCCTTTAACGGATATGCCTCAATCCATCTTGAAAAGGCACAGACTACCACTAGGACATATTTAAGATTGTTACACCTATCCATGTGGATGAAATCCAACTGAATCACTTCAAAGGGACAAGAAGGGGGAGCAAAATGACCAGTTGGGGTTGGGGTTCCCTTGCCAGGATTATGCATCAGGCATATCATGCAGTTCTTCACCACTCTTTCCGCACACTTAGTAATTCCATCGTTCTTCCATACTGGAGCTAACATTTTACAGATCCCTTTTGAACTGATGTGCGCCGCTCCATGCGCCATCGTGACTACTGCGAGCACATACGCATCAGGTAACATCCAACGCTGCTGCTCAGACAAATCAACCCAACATCCACTTGAATCCATTTTACCCGTTTTCTCCTTCCATTCATTCTTCTCATTTTCAGTTGCTTCATTCTGGATTGCTTTCACACTTTCAATCGTATTCTCACACATCCCTGATTCAGCAATCCATCTTGCAGACGTTGCAACGTACATTCGGCTCGTCATGTTCTTGGCCGTTTCTTTAGCGACCTCATCAGCAAACGCATTCCCACGGCCAACATCATCCGTAATCTTTCGATGTGCACTGCACTTCACAATCGCAACTTCATTCGGTAGGGTCAGGGATTCCAATAGATCGCTGACTAACTGTCCATGTTGGATCTTAGTTCCATGGGACGTGAGAAAACCTCTTTCTTTCCAGAGACGTCCAAAGCTATGTGCTACGCCGAAGGCGTATTGGCTATCAGTAAACACATTCACTCTCTTTCCCTCAGCTAAAACACACGCTCTTGTTAATGCAATTAATTCTGCAGCTTGGGCAGAATTCTGACTTACTCTTGCAGTCTCAACAATCGTACTCAAAGTCGTAACTGCATACGCGGCCGTCACATCACCATTCTGTAGTTTAAAACACGACCCATCGACATATAAAGTGCCGTCTGGATCTAGTAACGGAGTATCTTTCAAATCAATCCGACCTTTTGTCTCTTCCTCAGTTCTAAAACAGCAATCATGGGGCTCTGAATCACTCGACTCCTGAGTAGTCGGCAACAGCGTTGCTGGATTCAATATGTTGCATCGCTTAATCTGAATGTGGTTTGCCAAAAGCGTCAGCTCATAGCCTGATAGTCTAGCACTGGTGAGGTGCTGAGTTTTCGTTCGATTCATGAGTGTATCCACAGCATGTGGAACCATGACTACTAACATGTTGTTCATGACTAGTCCAGCAGACTGTCGAATAGACACTGCAGCTGCTGCTGTAGCTCTCAAACAACTTGGCAATGCTCTGGCTACCGGATCTAATGTGGATGAGAAATATGCGCAAGGTCGCTGTTTGTCACCAAATTGTTGCGTTAATACACTCAACGCACAACCTTCTCTTTCATGGACATATAGTGTAAACGGCTTACTGTAGTCAGGAGTACCCAACACAGGAGCTGAACACAGCGCATCACGTAAGTCAGAGAAGCTCTGTTGACATTCGTCAGACCATGGCAAAGGGCTCGGAACACCTTTTCCAGTCAGGGCTACCAATGGTTTTGCCATGAGAGAAAAATTTGGGATTCATTGCCTACAGTATGACGTAATACCCAAAAACGCACGCACTTCTCTCTGTGTGCTTGGTACAGTCATCTGCGAAATTGCTTTGATTCTCTCTGGGGTCAACCTTCTTCCCTCCTTTGACAAAAGATGACCTAAGTAGGTCACTTCTTGGCAACAATATTGCAGTTTAGAAGGTGACACCTTGTGATGTAAGTCTGACAAATGACGTAATAGAGAAATTGTATCTGCTTTGCAAGTTTCCTTGTCATCAGCAGCCAGTAAAAGATCGTCTACATATTGGATCAGAGCAACACCAGGAGGAAGTACAAGAGCATCTAATTGACTCTTCAATGCTTGGCTGTAAATTGAAGGGCTCTCACAATAACCTTGTGGAGCGCGTTTGAATCTGAAACTGCGACCTCCTAAGGAGAAACCAAAAATGTCTCTACTTTCCTCGGCTATCGGAATGCTGAAAAAGGCATTTTTCAAGTCGATAACTGTAAACCATAAGGCTGAGGCAGGAATCAACGTTAATAATGCAGTGATATCTGGTACCACAGGAAACTGTGGAATCACTATTTTGTTAACTTCTCTGAGGTCAATCACAAACCGGTAGATTGGAGGTTTGGAAGGGTCAGTACGTTTCAAAATCGGTAGAACAGGACTATTGCAGATTTTTCCTCTAGTTTCCTCAATCACATCTTTCTGTATCAAGTCTTTCACAATCAGCAAGAGTGCACGTTCCCCTTCATTCGAAATACGATACTGTGGGATTCGTGGGAATTTAACATTCGCTTTCAGACTTACCACATAAGGGGGAATTTCCAAGAGGCCTACATCGTTAGGACCAGTTGCCCAAAGAGTATCAGGGAGAGAACACAGCTCCGGTGGGAGCTTATCCATCGACATATACATTGGAGAGATTACTCTTTTGCCTAATGTGAGCTGTACGCCCGAAGGAGAACAGTACAGTGTTGCATGTAGGCGTTTCAACAGATCTAAACCAAGCAGATTCTCATTACAACCGGTTGTTAGAATAAGGGGTGCTTCTAGTTCGCATGGCCCAACAGAAATTGATAAAGGACTAGAAACAGGATTGTGAACAGGGGCGCCTGAGAAACCTACTGAAGTGTTCGTTAAGCCAGACAAAGGTGCGCCAGGGAGTTTCGCATGCATAATTGAACTTTTTGCCGCACCAGTATCCAACAGAAACGGTTCGACCACGCCTGATGTAACTACTGCGACATAAGGTCCACTCTGATCAACTGGAACTGATACTACTCCCTCTCTTTGCCTGTGGCTGTCCTAGTACTCGCTTCTCTGAATCTCTTCATTATGATCATAATAATCTTCAACATGATACTGTGGAGATCTACCTGCTTGCGCAGATTGTGCATTTCGCTGATCGAAATAATTTGATTGGCGATTAGCCTGTGGTGTCATTGTACCACGTCCTCTACCCCTAGGAGTTTGCATAAACCCAACATTACCTCTCTGAGCTGGGACACCACTAGTCTGTGCGTGCAGCACCGGACACTCATTCTTATAATGGCCCTCCTTTTTACAATAGGCACACTGATTCCATGCTAACTGTTGTCGGGAAAAACCATAATTAAATCTTTGGGACGTCCCTTGCTGGAATTGTGGCTGCTGCTGAAACTGGGGTCGCTGCTGTGAATCTGACTGATTCGAGCGAGGCGGATACGCCTGTTGCAAAAGAACTTTAGTCTTTAAATCTTTTGTTTTCTTTTCTGACTTTTCCTTCTCTTCCTTCTCTCTATTCTCGTAATACTGAGCAGTTGCAAGTATATGTGCTGTCGTCGACACTGCCCATGCACTTTCAGAATCCTTTAACTTGTTACTAAGTTCGGGTAATAAATTAAACACGAACTTGTCGACAAACAATCTCTGGCCTCCCTCAGTACTCATATCTTGTCCACTGTGGTCTACGAAGGTCTCTTCAAATCTAGTGAAAAAGTCAGAGACGCTTTCGTCCTTCTTTTGCTTGCATGCCGATAGTTTATCCCAATTAACTCGTAACGCTGGCATCAGCGTTTTCATCCGATTAATTATTCTGCCAGGTAGGGCAGCAATCAGAGGTTCAGGTTTAGCACCGCCAACTTGTTGCGCATCTGCTGCTACAATAGCTGGCCAATCACCTCCTAAGGCGACTGGGTGGTTCTCTTGCCGAATCTTGGCCCATATAGGCTGTGGCACTACATTACCAAATAACATTTCAATGTCTGCCAAATTCATGACACACGCTTGAACTGTCTGCGTTAACTCTTTGTAATAACCAGCAGGATTTTTACGTGGGTCTGGCAACGCTTGTTTTACTGCTAATACTTCAGCCCGTTTCCAAGGGATGTGTATCCACACTCTCTGGAATTGTGCCGGGGCAGCTGCAATACCATTAGCCGCATCAGCTTGAACTGCATCACGCCATATCGGTGGAACTTCCCTCATCGGATATTGTCCTCGTTTTTTCCTAGTAGTAATCGGTGAACCATCAGGGTCCCTTGTCGCTCGAAGAGGGGAATCATCCCTATAAGCTAAACTCAGTTCTATCGCTCCCCTTACTCCTGAACCTATCACCATTCCTGCGGCGAACTTCTGTTGAATATTTATCAGATCTGAGGGGACAGAATCTAAGTCATCATCTTCCCATTCTTCACGCACAAGAGAACACATCACGTCAAAAACATAACGTTGAGTTGGTTCATTCCATTGCATAAAAGTATCTAACACTCTTTGTGCATCATACTTCACAGCTTTCGACATCCACCTAAGAGCTGTCGAATCTAACATGTCTCGTTCCTGAGGACCAGGAAGCTGGCTACGTCTCTGTATAGAGTCAGAAACGGGGGTCCCAATTAAAGACCTGTAGAGAGGAGTTAAGATATTAGTTACAGAGTCGGTTATTTTCCGACAAACGGAAAGCGGAGTCAGGATGTTCATAGGGTTCGGGGATAGGGCAGCTGGAGCAGATGAAATAGTAAGGGTGGGAGTAGCAGGTAAAGCAGTTTGCGTAACGACAGGGCAAAGGCGGAACAGGCGACCCAGGAAGAGGGGGTGCCGAAGGAACATTAACTACGGGAAGGACAGGAGCTGGAATCAAAGGAAGTGGAGCAACTATTCTAGGCTGACCAGCAGCTGGCTGTACAACAGGTAGTAACTGTGGTACTGTAATACCCTGTGCATACGGTGGAGGTGAATTCAACAGGTAAGACAACAGAGGATCCTTTTCATGATCCTCCATCGGCTTAGTAGGACAAGATGGCAGTACAGGGTAACATTTATCAATTGCCAAATTATATTTTCTATTCGCCATCTCCATTGCTTTCTCAGTGTCGTTGACATGTAGCTGCCTAGCAGACTCCATTAAAGTCAACCCTTTCTCTTTCTGTTCTTTCTTCGTCTTCCTAATTTCTCTCTGTTTGGCTTCTTTGCGCCATACGCGAAAAGAATCAAACATTGCCGGCCGGGCTTTTCTCTTAAACAACTTCATTTCTAGATTGTCTAGAATTTCGGTTTCGAAGCTACCATGCGGTGGCCAACTAAGGACACCATCTTTTCTGGTATAACGGACCCATACTTCATTATACGTAATAGGACCCACACCATGTTTACAATAGAGCTCATATGTAGGAGTTCCAATCGGAGGAACCGAACACGAATCCTCCAACCGGGAATCCCCGTTGCAACGTAACCAGGACAGGAAACAATTACTACTGGTAGTCATGACAAACAAAGACAAATTCCAACCAAAATGCGCAAAGAACTTAGGCCTACCAAAATGAACTATTACCAAAACAAAGATTATCTAAACAAGAGCAACCAATGATAATCTACGAATTAAACCAGAGCAACAAAGAACAACCAAACTGAGCGTAACCCACTTAATACTTAACTGAAATGTGGAAGACGTCACCAAGGAGAACCCGTCTACGTCTCGCCGTACTAAGGTCTGCACCTCGGGTCCAAGACAGGGCGACAGTCAGGGCAGCGGTCTTCTGTAGCCGTCTGGGAACGGGAACCCTCGTGGAAGAGATCGTCGGGCCACTTTTACGACATGCAGGGATCGATGAAGCGGGGTACCTCCCTCCGGAATCTTCACACGAAACTTCTCGAACTTTTCAGGCTTTGGACCGGTACCGGATGACGTCGCCCCACGTTGGGCGCCAATTTGAGGTTCTGGACTTTTAAAAGTCCAGAGGTGTCAGGGAAACAACACCCAAAGACCCCTGAGTTCCTCCTGTCTCGGTGCACAAATAAACAGAGACACGGGCTTCTCGATGGTGGCGTCAAAGACCAAGGTTTATTTACTGCAGGGACACAGAAGTCATAGGAACCACACAGAGGCAGAATCTACGAGACTGTTCGAATTGCATTAAGTGGGTTGTTCCTTAAATACACGGAAAATGTCTTTAGGCAACATTACATGAATATTTCTCATGCCCAACCCGGTATCCCAAATAAACAGTAAATAGACATCAAACAATAATTAGTCGTAGGTTTTCGGTATTCGATCAGGTCCCCTTGTCAGTTTTCCATTCTTTACCCGATCCTCCCCATCATAAAAATCGTAACCTCCCCATTGTAAAAGCCCAGAAGGAGAGGAGCAGAGCCAGATGCAAAGGATTGAAAAGTAGGATAAGAGGTGTTTATGGATCATAAACGGGCATGGCTACCGTCTTCGGCCTTTCAGTCAGGACAACGGACACGAGAACCAGTATAGCAGGACTGGCCTCAGGCAAGGGAGGCAGCTTGATTCTGCCTAGTCATGCAGCGTCAGCCTTTCTCGGGGCTCGAGCTTACGTGTCCTTAACAAGGTGACTCTGTCGGGGTCATTGCCCGTTCATTGACTATGTGAGGGCAAGAAACAAAATGGATGCCGTAACTAAAATGGATGCCATGACTTTACAACAGAATGCCCTATTTCTCAGTGAATTCATGCTAGTTGCGTAGCGAAAACACTGTCATGTATGTAATGGATCATTTGCGGTTCATTGGTACCAAAATCGTGTCAGTACTACGATACCGATTTCACGGGTTCGGATCGCTACAGAACCTCAACCCAAAGGGACACAATCCTAGCAATTCCTTCATGTGAGTGCGCTCATCTCTAGTGCCCCTACCTCAGTGCACTGCAACTTACGGAACCTCCTGACTGAATATTGGGTGACCTTTGTCCTTACTCCAGCTCCCTCCATCTTCCTGTGCAGTTGACTCTGTTATGCATGTGTTTGCTGTTTCCGTTGCACTGGTGTCCAATGTTCAAGTTGTTGCCAACACCATGCATTCCTTGCAGACTGGCTTACACTCACCCCACACACATCCAGCACAGGCGTCACTGTACATGTGGCCCTGCCATTATAGGTGCCGGGCGCACGTGCCCGTAGGCAGTTCAACATAACGTCTACGTGTGTCCCTGTGGTCTTCTTGTATGCATGAGGGCCCTGGGCCCTAGGACATTACAGTCTGCTGTGTACATTGGATGCAGACATGTCAACGTGGGCAGCTGGTTGGAGCTTGGACATGTAGCTTTGTCGTCACCCACTCAGTTGGTAAGGGGAGTGGCCAGGGCCGTCATACGCCGCACCAATGTGGGTGTGTGACTGCTATTTGCTCGCCCCTGGGCGTGGTTCGGTACTGTGAATGCGCATCTGCATGTGTCTCTATGGCAGTGTGGGTCTCCTGTGTGGGGTGTGGGTGGCCCCTGAGGGTGATAGACACCAACATATGTGTTCTAGCTCGTCTTGCATGGGTTCGGCTACAACCTCCACCAATTGGGCCACCTCCTTTTGACGTGATGACACAAGGCATTGGGGCGCCATGTGTGGGTGGGTGAAGTGTCGTGAGCCAGCTGTGCTTGCGGGTGCTTCCTGCTGTGTGGACTGTTGCAGGGGCTGTGTTCTCCTCTGAGTAGCTTGTCTGCCCTGGTCCTGGGGGGGCTTGCGTGGGATATCCATGTGCTGTTTTACATGCAGACTGTTTGGAAATGTACATTGTGACTATTTGTGAGGTGCTGGATTTTTCTGTGGGACCGTGTACATTTGGACTACATGACGGATATGGGTCGTACGCGTACATTTCCATTTCACAGTTTCCTGCTCTGTCAGATGTAGTAGGCATGTTTCTGTGCTTTTGCGGAGCCAGTTGTGTCCTCTGTTCTGCAGTGTCGGCTATACGCATTGTACTACGTTGTCGTCGATGTGTGTGTGCTGTTTGTGCTATGTGTGTGTGCTGCAGTGTGCCAAGGGGATCTGGGCCATGGACCTGGGTGATTGTGGGTGTGCAGTGTGCTACACCTTGTTGTGCATGTATGCCATTGTGCCAACTCCCCCTGTCCCCCCAGGTCCCTGTTCGTTGCACTCCCTGTAGATGCTGTGTCAGGTCCTCTCGAGCTGTGTCCGTACTCCCTACTCCTTGCACCATCTCCACACTGATGATATTGGCCTGGGTTTCCTTCAGCTCCTCCAGTGGCACTGGACTGCCATCTCCTGTCACCATTGCTGCCTTTCTGTTGGCTGCGGGTTTGTACCTGGTTTAGGTTGTCACGTCATGCCGGCGCCTCCTGGCCTCCTCCGTTGGCCTCCTCGGCACTCCAGCTGCATTCACGGTGGTCTGCTTGTGGGTCAGTTGGTGGTAGTGTTCTGTCATTTATATGACGCTGGTCTTGTTTTCCTGCGGTCTGCACCCCGTCTTCCTCTTCCTTTTCTCCTTGGCCTTCCCCGGACCCGTTGTTCCTTGCTGGTGGCCTGTGGGGGTTGTGGGGTTCGAGTTGACCTCTGCGCTGGGTCAGGGTGCATTCATGTTGCAACTTGCTCTGGCTTGTTTCTGGTGTGTTGTTTCTGTGGTTTTTGTAGTGCATTGTTCCGCCAGACGCATGGGATTTGCAGGCCTGTGGCTGGTCTTAGCTGATTTCTGTACCGTAATTGGCCTAATCGCATGAATTTTTGAGTTAGCGTATCGCAGTTTTTGCGGCACGGCATCGATTTTCACGCTGACATTTGGCGCGTTATCTGGTGACTATCGCAAGCTACCACCTTGTTGTGAATTCCACGTTGTCATGGGGTTGTTGTCCCGCAATGGGCTGCGATATTGAAAGTTGCGTTACGCTACTCTTGCGGTAGCTATCACACGTTCTTGTGAATATACCCCTTAGTTTCTCATTTGGATTTGAAGACTAAAAACATCATAGTCTACCTTGTTTTGCTTTAATTTGCAATTACAGAGACGTTTTTGGACTAGACAAATCTTTGTTCACATTTTAGATTCGCTACGGCTTTGCTCGATCGGGCTAAGTGGGTTCTCATGACATGCCACATTGGATAACCCCAAGATGGCCGCCACTGCCAGCTGTACTAAAGACGCCCAGGGAAAGAATGCTATGATTCCGTATTTAAATCACTGGTGCCGTCACCTACAACTGCAGCATCATGCGAGTAAACATAGCCCTCCTATGCGTTTAAAGCAGTACCGACAATTCCATCTAGCCTTTCACCGCCACTAGCTCACTGCTTGCTCGTGGACCAAGAGATATATCTCAAACAGTTCATAATGTGTACTTGGCAAAGCTGGAGGGGCGGATTCCCCAGCCCCTGTGCCCTCGGGGCTGTTGCCCTCTGCATTAATTTAATTAATAAATAATGCATCCGTCACAGTCGAATAGCGGCACATTAAAATAAAAGCTTTGCTATATATTGACACCGTATGGTGTCTATATCCAAGCCTTATTATTGGTGCTTCTGTGTTTTTTCCCTTCTTCATTGGGTATGAATCTAAAAAAAAACTCCCTTTTCACCCAGTCTGCTAAGCTCAACTTCAGCTGATGGGCGCGATCACATGGAACGACAACTACACATGAGAGTCCCTTTCAGTACAGTTGGTAAGATTGGTTAATGAGTTTAGTGCTTTCTCCTCATCCCTACTATATACAGTTGTGAATCCTAGCAGGGCTGGCTCAGTCTTTCGTCCTTGTGACGTTAATAAATTCACTGGGCAATGTTGTATTGTAATTGTATTTTAATTGCATTTATATAGTGCTTACTACCCCTGACAAGGGTCGAAGCACTTTTTCGGTGAGTAGCATGCTACTCCGGAACCCATAAAGGATTAGTGTGTTGTATAAAAAGAAGGTATGATTATTACTATGTCTACTCCTACGACTATTACTGCTACTCAGTGCTTAACTTGCAAAAAAATAAGTGCCTGGCCATTGTCAGGAGGCCACTTCTGCTTGCACCACCCATTGCCTCTGTCAGCTCTATCAATTACAGTAGCAACAAACCTACTAACCATAACACTTGTACAAATGTGACGAATCTGATGATTTCAGGCCCCCAAAGCTACATGAAAGGCTTTGGCGGAAGGTATTAATTATTTTTAATGAATATTGAATTAATAAACAACTGTTGTGTTCGTCCCTAAATTAGACAAACAGTGCCACTATGTGGCAGACTGTCATAAGTGCTGGTGTTAACAATTAAGTGCCAGTGCCCAGCACCAGAAACCACTGGCTTAAATTAAGCACTGCTTCTACTACTACATAGTGAAAATAACCTACCCCTTGAAGGCCTGATTCACAAACCATGAATGTTTGAGCCTGCCATGATATCAGGTTGTATCTCTTTCTCTCATCTAGACTAACTGGCCCTCCTGCCTGGGAGTTGGGCATTTACCCATTGGTCATTAGGCAGTATTGCCTGGGAATATATTTTGTGTTGGAACCAGCGTTGGCTTTCTTAGGCGGATCTTCCATGGCTACATATCTCTACAGCATGTATTTCAGTGTTTTGAAATTGACGTCATCAGCAGCAGAATTTTCTGTAAAAGTGCTGGCTTCCTTCCAGTGTTCTGCACGTAAAACTACAGATCTCAGAATTCGTAGCGTCAGTTTTACCCTGCATTTTCTGAAATCCCGGATCAGGCAAGGCACAAAATGTATGTAATCGGGCTGTCATATTTAAATTATTGACATTTATATGTGCGACAAATGATTTTATGTCACTCGTGAGACTTTCAGTCAGTTCTACCTTTGTAGGCAACATCTCTTTGCAAGCTGGCATTTATAAGATTGCAATTTGCGTTTTAAGTGTTGAACTGTTTGTCTATGTTGAAAGCGATGTAGGCTTAAAAGCCAGGTCTGACTAAAGGTGTCCTACCTAACAGCATAGATATTAATTCACCAAAATGCCAGGGGTAACAGAAGTGACTTCACATGCCCCTTGACCTTCACTTTCACTCACACATACATATGCTTATACATACACATGCAGACACACATACACACACTCAGTCATACACACACTCTGCCTACACATTCACAAAGATTCACTCATACATACTCTCTTACATGAACACTCAAAACTTCAAGCACACACCCAACATACATACATTTAAAATATTTTTTTTACCTTCCTCAGCTGCCAGGGAAAGTCATATTCCAGCTATTTGTACTCCTTTTTAGGTCAAGCCTAGCGCAGCGCCAATGCGCTGCCCTGCGAGGCTTCTTGTATCTAATCTGTGTGTGTCTGACTCCTCCAAAGCATTGGGTTGCTCTTTGCGTGTGTCTTTTTTAATCAAAGACTGCAAATGGCTAAAGGTAGGTGCACGTCCCACCTCTTCTGAAAGGTTCACTCCCACGGCGTTTTGCCGCGGAAGCGAGCAGCGGCGCACAGAGCGGCAGCTGCAGTGCCTCCTTGTCTCACCTACCCCACTCCCCCTTGTCTCCCTGTGCCTGCCCCCACCACTTCTCTTGAGCTGCTTGTCATCTGAAGTTGGAGCTCACTCTTGCACCATTTCCAGGTAGAGCGCTTTGAAAGCCTCGGGCAGACCGCTTTATAATAACATTACTATCATTATGTTTGCGCTTTCTGAACAAGTTAAATATATGTGTGTTTTCGGTATAACTTGCCACAGGGTGTAAGGTGAATTCTGTCAGGTTTGGATGATAATTATTGGTTGAAATCTGATGCCAAGGAAGAGTTAACAAAAAATATTGAATTGCCTTAAACCAATGTCATCAGGTTAAGATATTAGCCACTGAAAATCATACAGGGCCCGATTCACAGAACTAACTTAAGACAAAATCCTAAACTTACTACCATTTTCGTATTCACAGAAGGCACTTACTCATTTTGGTATTCACAGAAGACACTTACTCACTTCGGTATTCACAGAAGTTAGGAGTCCTAACTATACTACTACTAAACTGAGAAAAATCCTAATTTTAAGGCTTTCGGTATTCATAGAAGACATTTAGGAGTCCTAAAGTTAGGAGTCCTAACTATACTACTACTAAACTGAGAAAATTCCTAATTTTAAGATTTTTGGTATTCACAGAAGGCATTTAGGAGTCCTAAAGTTAGGACTCCTAACTTCTGTGAATACCGAAATGAGTAAGTGCCTTCTGTGAATACCAAAATGAGTAAGTGCCTTCTGTGAATATCAAAATGGTAGTAAGTTTAGGATTTTGTCTTAAGTTAGTTCTGTGAATCGGGCCCACAGTATTTATTTATCTAGCGAGTTGTTGTTAATGTTGCCATTCCATTGGACTTCTATATTTTCTTTCCATGTACTAACTTATTTTTGCAGCGGTTATTTTTAATGCCAATATAGTTGATTTGTTTGTATTGCTGTTACTATATATATCACAATTAATAACATTACTGCTGAATTTATATGCCCTCCTTAACTCCTACTGCTCTTTTCTGATTACTATACTAAACTACAACAAAGCGCCCTTTGTTGTAGTTTAGCATTCTGCGTTAGGCTTTTAATATGAAGTCTTTCATCCGTAACATCTCCCGCTGCTAATCACCTCTCGGGGCTGCAGTCTAGCAATAGCCAAACTTTGTTTTTAAGAAGAACATATTGTCTACAGCGCCACAAACCCGCAAAATGGTGGTGGTGAGCGCTATATAAAACAGGTATTACGAAATATTTACTACCAATAACCCGAAGCAGTGACATCACCATGTTAGTACCAAACCGCAATAGATAGAGGAATCAAGAAGTTATTTGAAAGGTGGTGGGGTGGTGAGTGCAACTTTGTAAACTGCACTGGTAGCCATGCTGTTTCCTACCACGGATCCTAAGGGCGGGCCACCCCGTTCGAGCACAAATTAAACAATGAGGAGCTAAAAGAGATTATTTCTGACCCTGGTTCACCGACTCACGACCTACAGCAGATCAGAATTATGTGGAACAGGATTCCCACAGCAAGGGCTATCGTTTCTCTGTCTTCATGCAGGGTTTTTACGAAACCCCATAATCTCCATAAATACAAAAAACATTTACTAGTACAGATCCACGCTGTTGTCACGTGATGTTTACAGAGCGGTGCTTAGGTTTAAGAGGTCAACACACATAAACTCTCTCTCTCACACACACTCTCACACACACAGTCTCTCTCCCATGCATACACACAATATCTCTCCCACGCACACACAATCCCCCACCCACCCAAACACACACACTCCTGTTACCCCTCTGCCCATCTCCTTCTGGGTTTCTAGCTCAGTCGGTTGAGCAGCCTGCACAAACATGCACGTGCGACAGTTTGTATATATGCAGGCAGTGATGAAGCAGTGGGGCAACTCAGCCATGCCTTAAAGCATTTGGAATGTAATAGGTCTCGCATTTGCCTGAGTTTAAGCTAAGGGCATTGTAAATGACAATGCCTTTTATTTATGTTTTAAAAACCAACACATAAATAAAAAGCATTGTCCTTTACAATGCCAATAGCTCAAACTAGCGTAAATGCGAGACCTATTGCATTGCAGATGCTTGTATTGTAAAGCTTTCTGACTCCTTCGGGTAAAGTTTGCGCTATATAAAAACACAATAAATAAATCCTTGGGAGGCCCCACCCTGTCCTCCGCCTTCCTGCTGTACATTGTATTTTTAATTACTGTTGTCTGGCATTTGGAAAAGATTGAGCTATTGGCATTGTAAATGATGATGCATTTTATTTATATGTTGGATTTCAAAACACATAGAAAAAATACATTGTCATTTAGAATGCCAATAGCTTAAACTCTCGCAAATGCGAGACCTATTGCATTGCAAGTGCTTGTATTGTTAAATGAATAGCGAATAATGGAATATTATTCACTATTAGTATAATGAAAAATTGGCAATAACCGTGATGAGTGAAGCCCCGACCGACGTCCCTAAGGACAAGCTGCTTCTGTTCCTGCCACTGATTTTGCCACTGCTGACACTAAGGGCCGCAAAGGCAGTGCCAGGGGTCACAAGGGGATGCCAGGGGACGCAGCAGTGAGTCTAAAAGGACGTCCACGCATGATATAGGACATTCCAGTAGCTATGTCTTAGTGCCTTCGAAACAAGAGAATAAAGTGTCCGTCCTGTTATTAGTGATTTGACTTGTCATCATATGACAGATTTTAAGTCAAGGTCGGGGTTTCTGTTGTTTACAGAAAATTCATTTTGTTCACAATCAGCAATCACTGACTGACACCATAAAAGCAATCTAAAAAAGTAACTTTCAGATCACAAGAGTTGTCATTTTGTATTCCAATGCCTTTCTTTTGCTGCTCCTCCCTGAGTTGTCTTTTTTTATCCACTTTTCAGATTCATTAGTTTTCCAGTTTATTGTTAATTAGGGACGTTTGTATAATTCTTTTTCCTACTCTTAGATTAGGTCGGAGTGCTGTTTATTTGTTAGTAATTGGATTGTTTAATGTTTTCTTATATTGTTCCCAGCTTTTTCATTATGGTTATTTTCTTCTTTATCACCCAGTAATTGTTTGATTACCTGACTTGTGTTTCATCAGTGGTTATTTGTTTAAGGTGATTTTCTTTCTTAGAAATATCGATTTTACTGCGTTTTCTTATATTGGTGTTAGTTATTCTATCCGTGCTAGGGGGCAGCGGCCGGTGCCATGATCAACTGATGTGGTAGAGGGCACAGTGCCTGCGTTCAGGCAAGGGCACACTACACAGGAGAGGAGTTGGCCTAACGGCTAGGGTGGTCGACCTCAAATCTGGGGAACTGGGTGCGAGTCTCGGCAAGGACGCCAACATCCTGTGATTCTGGGCAAATCACTTAGGGGCAGATTTATAATAACTGGCGCATCCCTGCATATCAGCAGGGATGCGCCAGTTATTGTGTACCACAGCTCCGTCAGCATGGATGCGCCGCATTTACAATGCGGCGCACCATGGGGCAAAAACGGCACAGATGCGTGACGCATCTGTGCCGTAAAAGTGGTGCATTGCTGGAGTTGCGTCGCAAGCGCGACGCAGCTCCAGCAATGCTTTGGGGGGACCTATCTTCACAATGCTGCGTCAATCCTCACGCCTGCTTCAAGCAGGCGCAGGGTTTTGACGCAGCATGGGCTCAAAAGTGACTGAGTGAAATCTTGTGGATTTCACTCAGCCACTTTTAGGAGGCGTTCCTGCGACGGAACGCCCCCCCCCTGCACAGGTACGCCTACTACTGGCGCAGGGCTTTACAACGTGATGCATCTCCCAGATGCGTCACGTTGTAAATACCCCGCAGCATGGCGCAGGATTTGCGCCGCCGCTGCTTCACGAAAGTGACGCAACGGCGGCGTAAATGAGGCGCAAGGGCCTCATAAATCTGCCCCTTAATCTCCCCGTCCTTAACAAAAAATGAATGTGTCCTCATGTAACGCAACTGTTGCTTGTGTAAAGCGATCTAATACCTGATACATTCGGGTCAAGTTTGCACTATAAAAATCTCCGTACACACCCTAGGACAGTTGCTCACTTTCTCCTGGCCATCGAGGAGAATGCCCATGGTGGGCAACTCCTGCCCTCACTGAGCCTGGCACTCGCATTCTGTGGTGCGTTGAGGCCTGTGCTCATCGGAGTTAACTTGGGTTGAGCGCTTACACTTTGCAATGCACAAATAGAATCTACTGACTCTAGGGAAATAAATGCAGGGCTCGCTGTTTTATAAATGAAGGAACAGTTCACATGAGTATGTTTTTACCTGTCAACAGCCATCATTGGTGAGCGTTTCCGTATAGTGACCTGAGATGTTCTTAGTCTGGAGACTCAGCCATTTAAGGAGCCTTTTCTCCACACCATTATCTATTTGTGATAGTGCGACTACTACCTTCTAAGGTCGATGATGCTTTGCATGTTTTAAAGACTACTAAATTGATTTGCTACTGTAGGTAAAATTCCCGTTGGATCTTCTCATGATATAAAACTATTAACAAAACGGGACTTTCAGTTTTCAAAAATGATCTCTGAGCATATATACATGTTTGAAGAAAGGAAACAGCCAAAGCTATAGTAACAAAATAATGATAATAAAGTTCATAAAAAGGCACTATTTTTATGACTATGTGTCCAAAGGGGACCATTATAATAAATTCCTAGGTTATGGGGATCTTGACAAAACTTTTCGACTAGAAAGAAGAAAGTCCATTGGCAAGAAGAAGCAGGGTGTTCTCATTCATTGGGAGGCAGATCCGAAGGAGTCTAGGAACCAAGAGTGTGGACCTCAAGTAACCCCAGCCTCGAGGAGCAAACAAACTATCACCATTTCAAGATAGACTTGGATCAGAAGTGTTCTAGGTTGAATTCAACTAAACTCCTCTCCTCCAGAGGTAGTGACTAGAGGACATCATGACAGAATCCTGCCTTCAATAACTGGACTCTGACTCCCACTTTCTTTATTTTACTTAGTACTCTGAAGTAACCAGAAAGAGGCTTGAAGCATGTTAAGAAACTCTAAATTAATATATTTATTAGGAGGTGATTGGATCCATAGGGGCCTATGGTTCTTAACCAACAATGGAGCTCATTTCGATGTCGGGCGGATTGCCACTAACAAGCTGTTGGTGGCGGTCCGTCCGCCAATCGGACTCATCGGTCCGCCCGCCGCATTACGATGCAGTTGGTCCAGACAGCTGCGGCCTGGGGGAAGACCAATGCCTCTGACAGGATCAGAGATCCAGTCAGGGCGTCCGTCGGACAGATAACCCCCAAATGGCGGTGATGCCTGCTCAGGCACTGCCGTCGGGATTATGATGTCAGTTTCCAACAGCCTTTCCATGTCGGCCTTTCACACATGGGAAGGCTGTCTGAAAGTGACTTTAGGGGCCCCTAGTAGGGCCCGTCCCCCATGTGGTGCTCCCTAAACATCCATGCCCCGTGTGGCAGGCACTGCATAGTGCCTGCCACACAGGGCATGGATGTTTTAAAAGTGTATTTTTTCTATTGCTGCTTTTGCTGAAGTCTGCAGCACAAGCCACAATAGAAAAAATACTCTTTCCGACCGCCATGAAGGTGGTCGCATCGTAATAATGGAATCGGGACCCTGAGTTCTTGTTGGGCGGTCCCGTTTCCGCTACGATGTTGGTCAGACACTCATCCAACCGACATTGAAATGGGCCCCAATGTGGTGTTAATACTGAATGTCAAGAAGGAATTTTAACACAAATCAGCCCTAGACAATGAGTCATGACTTTGGGGGCCCATAAATGAACACGAGTCGTCATATATTTGCAGTGGCGGCTCCTCCGCTACGGCAGAGGAGCGCCGCACCAATGCTCAAAAGAAAGTCATGCGCACTTTGCATGTTCCCCACCAGGCTGCATTACACAGCCTGGTGAGGAACATGTACTGGCTCCCTGTCCCTGTCTAAGCACTGAACCACGGCGCTCAGACCAATCACAACACTGCATTGTGCGCCCGGGTACTCCCTGCTGCCGGCAGGGACCGGAGACAGGAAGATGGAAGAGGCCAGAGGAGAGGCGGCATCCAGCCTTTTCAGTAAAGTTCTTTTTTCTTTTTTTTCTTTTTGAAAAGTCATTCAGCATCAGTATGCTATCAAGGGAAATGCCGGTTCATTTAAAACCCTGTTTATAAATTGATTCATTCATTTCTTCAATCATTTCCCTTGATAGCATACTGATGCTGAATGACTTTGGCAGACAAGTGGTACGTGTTCTCCTTTGGAAATATTTGGTGTTTGACACACCCTAAACAGGCCCGACCGGAGAGGCTGGATGTCCCCAGTGTCACACTCATTTGGAATATGTATATATATATATATATATTCACTGAAAAAACCATAGGTTTCACACAAGTTATAGTTAGCGGACATTTTACTGATAAAAAACCATTGAAATTCCCCCGTTATAGTTAGTGCAGGCAACTATAACTCACGCGACCGCAATCCTCTGCTGATGCTAATACTGTATTTAGACACTTATTTACCCATGTCTTCTTCCATAAATTTTTAGCTATACATATATTACAAATATTTTTTTTTCATAAAGACACATATGTCATCAGCAGAGGATTGCGGTCGCGTGAGTTATAGTTGCCTGCACTAACTATAACGGGGGAATTTCAATGGTTTTTATCAGTAAAATGTCCGCTAACTATAACTTGTGTGAAACCTATGGTTTTTTCAGTGAATTTGCAAGGTTTTTTAAATGCTAATTCCTAACTATAACGTGTGTGAAACCTATGGTTTTTTCAGTGAATTTGTACGTTTTTTAAAATGCTAAGTTACTTTACGCCGTTCGTGGCGTGCGCGCCCACTTTACGCAGTTCGTTCCGTGCGCGCACGGTGCGCTTCGCGCACCGTGCGCTCACAGTGAACACGCGGTGCGCTTCGCGCACTGCGCGCCCACTTTACGCAGTTAGTGCCGTGCACGCAGGGTGGGCACGCGGTGCGCTACGCGCACCGCGTGCCCACGTTACGCTACATGGGCCATGTACGCACGATGCGCTTCGCGCACCGTCCGCACGCGGAGGCCGTATTAGGCGCATCGTTGTTAAAGGTTATATATTGATTGGTCTTTTGGTTTATATGCCATGCTCTAAAGGTGTCCTTCGGGCACCTTTAGCACACGGGGTGTGGAGAACATGGATATTGTTTTTTTTTTTATTTATTTTTTACCGTACGCGTACGGTAAGCGTAATCGGCGATTTTTCGATAATAAACAAAATTAAATTTTTGCCTTTGTGGGTCCTTTGAGAACACCATAAACATGACTGGGTGGTTGGGAGCTGTCTAGCAAGCCTCTTTTATAGTTTTCCGAGTTTGCTTTTCCTCCACTCCCCTCAGAGTGCGAGAGAGAAAATGGCGGCCGACACTTCCTGGTTTCGACCGATTCGAATGTTTACTAAGATCTAACAGCCAATCAGAATCGCGCTCGCGCACGTCACCGTACGCGTACGGTAAGCTTACCGTAAGCGCACGGTAAGCGCACGGTAAGCGCACCGTAAGCTGGCTCAGATATATATATTGATTTAAATGCTATTTTCTCAGGATCTACTGAACAGATTTACACCAGACCTACAAAAGGCACTTCCTTGACCTGAGGACTACCTCTCTGCCAAATTTCAAGTAACTCTGTTCGGCCGTTCGGGCTGTAGCTGTGTCTAAAGGTCCTATGGAAAAATGCATGGGGAAAACGCGTTTTGGGACCCCCCTTTTTTCTCAGCCCCCGCTTGACGAATCCCCCCGAGACTTTCAGGGTAGGAGCGGAGCGTAGCGCCCCACCTATTTTGAAAATTTCGCGAGGATTCGTTGACCGGCGCCAAAGTTATTCCAAATAGAATGTTGCAGATTTCCTATGGAAACAGGGTCCTAACTATAACTACCTACTGGCGACCGCCAGTAGGTAATATATATATATATATTTATATACATATATATATATATATATATATATATATATATATATATATATATATATATTACAGCTCCACACTGCCAATCGGTAATCATACCGGAACACAGACGACAGCACTCACGGGGGAAGAGTTCCAAAAGATGATTTATTAGGAACCCTTGGCGCTCATAACAGACGCGTTTCGGCAACTCGCCTTTCTCGATGTTAAGCTCGGAACGCCAGCATCGCCCCTGTTTTAAATTCATGTTTCGCGCTCATGTTAACAATCAACATGGTAGAAAGACTAACAGAATCCTGAAATCAGGATGTTAATATTCCGCCATCTTTGAACGTACCATCAAGCATCACAATAAATGCAATTCACCAACAGTGATAAAGCCCGGGATGGGCATACATTCTTATTACGCGAAAGCAAGCATGATATCTCAATATTCCGCTAGAACGTATCAAATGGTGACTTAAAGCATCAAAATAAATGCACTTCATCAACAATAATAAGTCATGGCGCCGAGGCCACCCCTTTTCACGAAGAATTCAAACTGATTCGGAAACAACAGCAACAGGGAGGCAAAGGCAAACCCCCGGAATCCTCGGCAAGAGGAAGAGGAAGACGAGGCGGGGTGGCGGGGGCCGCAAGAAACGACCATTCACCACCAGTCACTCGCAGCAGGAAGGGTTTCAACAAGCGGAGGTAGATGATAACAATCTAACAATCATCAACCTGACACCTAAAATCCTCACCGAAACTGAAATATCGGTGTTGAAACTTGGACTTTCATTCTGTCCACAACGAAAAATGGAATTCGCACAAACACGGATAGACTTATTTAAGTTTACTCGAAAGCTGAAATTATTTAAATATTTCAAATTGAAACCTATTACAAAGAAGAGCCAATCAATAGGTACGAGCGAATCTGAGAGACCTCTGAGAAATTTAACAGGAACTGATCTTGGAACACTACGCACTATGGATAGCCTACTGGAAGTCAATGTGGAGGCTGGCGAGATAACCATCGGTCAAACCCAACTTTTGGCTGATTTGGATGTACCGCAGCAAGGTGGTAAAAGCTCGTTTAAACCGAAATCTATGAGCGCCAAGGGTTCCTAATAAATCATCTTTTGGAACTCTCCCCCCGTGAGTGCTGTCATCTGTGTTCCGGTATGATTACCGATTGGCAGTGTGGAGCTGTAATTTGATGGCGGGAGCACCCCCGCCGTGACAAGCACCGTTCATGTGTGCGCTGGGCTGGTGCCTAACTCAGGAGCGATACATATATATATATATATACACATACACACACAAAAACAATATATAATGGTATGACAGTAAGATTTTATTTGTTCATTTGTCATTAGTAAAGATCTAGAACACAAGATTGTGAATTTTAAATTATCATGTCAGGCTCATCATTTTATTTTAAAAAATCTGACATTTTTTTACACTTTGCCAGTCTCCCTGTACACATGGAATGGACACTTTCCTTCAATTTGACTCGAAATATTTTGTCTTTACAACCTCCTAAACTTGGAGCTGTAGAGGATTTTGTATTATTAGGGATCAGTGAGCTACTGCTTATCAGAACTGACGCATTGCCACTGCTGCACAGAACAGGACCAGCGCATCATCACCGCTGCGTGGATCAGCACACCTTGATTGTACCACACATCCTCGACGTGGACCCAGGATTGTTCAGCGAACCTCCCTGGGTCCCTGTATCCAGCCAACGCGTCATCGCTTTAGACTTTGATTCAGTCCGACGCAACCAAATATTCTGCATAGCGCTTTTTGCTTCTAGGCGTTATTTTTACCTAAAAGCTATGAAATTCATTATATGAAGTTCTACTTATTAGATTTCTATCATTTTGGTCTGGTTTTATTTATTTAATTAAGTTAGTTTAATTAACAGGGTGTGGACTCCGTTTGTGTGCTTATTTAATATAGACACTTAATAATAATAATGATAATAATAAAGTCATTTGTAAAGCGCCTGGCTACACCTACTGGTGTGTCCCCGCGCTATAGGAACAGTTCTAGGATGGAGTCAGACCGGAGAACACGTTTTATAGCTTGAGGCCTGAGGGAGGTGTATAGTTTTCAAATCTCAGTACAAATCAAAATTGGGGTACAGAAAAAGCAAACGTGCTTAGAGGTTAATATTAAAAGAGTGAGAATTTGCAACCACCGTGAACCTGCAAGCTCACCTATTTTTATTTAAAATTTCCGGAACTTTATTTTAATAGTACAAACCCCTCTGGACCTGCTTTACAAAAGTCAATGTACACTTTTGTGTAAGTTTACTCCTTTTAGGCATTTACAAACTATGTGCAGAGTTTTAGCTCTCCACACTCTCTATACTAATGTGTGAGGCGTTCTCCACTCGGACTGTGGAGTCTTCAGGTGCAGAGAATTCCGTACATATAAGTAGAGGGAGTGTGGAGTCGTAAAACTCTTCACGTAGTTTGTGAAAAACAAAAAGTAGTAAACTTCCACAAAAGTGTAAGTTTACCTTTGTGAATCAGGACCTCTAGGATAAAAAATAAAATGAACAGCGTAAGTGGCCCTTTGCAGCAGCAGGGAACAGCTCCCTGTGCCATGAAGAGTCACTCAGGGCAAGAGGGGGACTGGCATAGAAAATAACTCTGGCCTATATGCCAACATTTCTATCATACAGCAGACCCACACCCACCATATGTTTAAATAGAGTTTCTCTGCTTGTTTCCAGTGTCCAGTTGTTCTGATCAGTGACAAATCTAGAAGTAGTTTTCTTTCACTGTAGTCAGTTCCTCTTTGAAGGCACTCTTTCCAGGCATGTTGGCAGCTTCAGTCAGCAATGAAATACACAATATACTTGAGACCTCTTGCAACACTGAATCACAATTGAGTTGGCTATGTCAAAAAGCATACAGTTTATGCAGAGAAAGGCTTCAATTAATTGGCATAGGCAGCATCCTGCAGATAGCAGCAGGGCAGTTTTAAATATTCTATTCGGATTCTGTGCAATATTTCAGTTCCACAACTTTGATTCATGTCATACAGATTCAGTATTTGGAAGGGAAGCCTAACGCGCCTTCCAAATAGTGAGTCAGTATGGGGCGGCAAACCCATTTTAGGAGTCAGTAAAACTTTACTGCCTCCTAAAGTAGGATTAAAAATCAAAGCACTTTGGTGTTGCAGACTCCAAAGCAGAGTGTTTACAACTGCAAACATGCTTTGACACATGGCCCTCTGTTCCTTTTTGTTAAAGCCTCTCAGTTCTTCTTAAATTGCAAGGTTACTAGTTCTTCCAGTCCTAAACGTATTTGTGTGTAGGTTCCTGGTCTTGTATTTCAGTGTGCTTAGTTCAATTTGCATCCTAGCAGTCCTGTTCTTGTTCATGTCCAGATTCCTAGTCTGGTACTTGGGTGTTGCTAGCTCAGCCGGCATACAAGCAGTCCTGTCTTTGTTTGTGTCCAGATTCCTAGTCTGGTACTTGGGTGTTGCTAGCTCAGCCGGCATACAAGCAGTCCTGTCCTTTTTTGTGTCCAGATTCCTAGTCTGGCACTTGGGTGTTGCTAGCTCAGCCGGCACACAAGCAGTCCTGTCCTTGTTTGTGTCCAGATTCCTAGTCTGGCACTTGGGTGTTGCTAGCTCAGCCGACACACAAGCAGTCCTGTCCTTTTTTGTGTCCAGATTCCTAGTCTGGCACTTGGGTGTTGCTAGCTCAGCCGGCACACTAGCAGTCCTGTCCTTGTTTGCGTCCAGATTCCTAGTCTGGCACTTGGGTGTTGCTAGCTCAGCCGGCACACAAGCAGTCCTGTCCTTGTTTGTGTCCAGATTCCTAGTCTGGCACTTGGGTGTTGCTAGCTCAGCCGGCACACAAGCAGTCCTGTCCTTGTTTGCGTCCAGATTCCTAGTCTGGCACTTGGGTGTTGCTAGCTCAGTCAGCACACAAGCAGTCCTGTCCGTGTTTGCGTCCAGATTCCTAGTCTGGCACTTGGGTGTTGCTAGCTCAGCCAGCACACAAGCAGTCCTGTCCTTGTTTGTGTCCAGATTCCTAGTCTGGCACTTGGGTGTTGCTAGCTCAGCCGGCACACAAGCAGTCCTGTCTTTGTTTGAGTCCAGATTCCTAGTCTGGCACTTGGGTGTTGCTAGCTCAGCCGGCACACAAGCAGTCCTGTCCTTGTTTGTTTCCAGTTTCCTAGTCTTGTGTTTCAGTGTCCCTAGTTCAGTGTGCATACTAGCAGTCCTGTCCTTGTTTGTGTCAAGATTCCTAGTCTGGTACTCAAGTCTTCCTAGATCATTCTGCGTACCAGCAGTCCTCTCTTGTTATTTTCAGATTCCTTGTCTTGGATTTCAGTGTTTCTAGCTCAGTCTGCATACTAGCAGTCTTGTCCTTGTTTGCCTCCAGATTCATGGCCTGGTACTCAGGTGTTCCTAACTCAGTCTGCATACAAGGAGTCTGTTAGACTTGGCCCTTATGATAGGTTTATCCCCAAACTTTTCGCCTTTTCCCTCCTATATTTCGGACCCTTTTTTTGTTTTTAGGTCGAGCCTTGGCAAAGTGCACACGCTGCTTTAAAGACCTGCTGTAATCAATAAAATGACTCTATTCCATCCTTCTGCTCATGATTGGTTCACTCCAGCATCGCTCTTCTTTGCTGCCTCGTGTCTCGTTCCCGCAGCCGATACCTCACTTCCTTTCATGGCTCAGGAGCACTGATAAAGTACAGTGTACGTACGCTTGCCTTCTTTATCTCCTGTTTATGAGAACTTTTCTGTCTTTCTTTTTGTTTGCAGCGCAGGAGCCGTGCTTGCACTTTAATAATGGCGGGCGTGCGACTCTTTAGCACAAGTGGACATGCATTTTCTTTTTAAAATGAGCACCTCACCCAACTTGAGCTCACTCTCGCCAAATGTGTTGACTTGACTTCCTTGTGGCTTCATGTGGATTAGTCGTTTGTTGATTTTTCTCTCGGTAAGCAACAATAAGCGAGCAACTTGGCCTTCGCAGCTGGGCACCAAGCCCTGCTGCATTTGCTGCCTGTGTATGAGCTTTCTTACAAAGGCAGCCTCTGATATGGTAGTTCCCCTTTTCGATGGGCCTTTCATATTTTTTACCTGTCAGCTTGCAAATAAGCTGTGGGTTTTACTTGTTAATAAGTAAAATCCAGTTACCTTATCCTGTCCGATGGGAGGACACAGTTGAAATGTAGGCCTTCAGTCCCTGACGTTTTTAGTAAATGGTGGAAATGGTGGCCGCAGTTATCCAAGCTTTTGAAAAAAATGTGGGCATAGATTGTTAACGAAAAGGCCATAGTGATCCCGCATTAGCGGTGTTTCTAGAGCATTGGCTGTGGCAAGCAACCCATCAAGTTTAGTGTCATGACAGTTCTCAACAGTCACTTGATGTCAACTATTCTAGAAACAGTATTAATAACAAAGATATGCTTCACACCAACAGACAACAAGGGTTAAATTAACTGGTCCCGGTCAGGTACATGTCTATATTACCCATCTTATTAATAACTTAAACTCCCCTCATTCTTTGCTGCTACGGTGAAAGTCCAGGATATTGAAGCAGAAAGGCCAGGACAGCATCACACAATATGTGTATGTGCACGCATTAAATGCTTAGCCAAGCAGTTTTTGCATTTCACCATTTAAGTGGGCACTTTATTGCCGAAAGACAGTCCCATTCCAAGATGGTCACCACTGTTCTTTGTTTTTATTTGGTTCGTCAGAAGTATTTGGATAGGTTACAACAGGGCTGTGAAGATCTCATACTTCACATACGCCCCACGATTGTCCACAATCAGTCCAGCCTCTTAATAATCTGTGTGTAATGGATCTCTGCTACTAAAGCATTTTCTGTGATCTGACACAGAACACCTGTGACATGGTGAACTGTACAGTGGAGCTGATGAGTTAGCGCAGTCTACTTTGTCCCCCTATTAGTTTTAAAAGTGTAGTTGGAATGAGATGCGTGCATTTCTTTACCCACAGGAGGCCTCTGACATCTCTCGCTTGAAGGACATTGACATTCCATCATTACTGTCAAGCAGTGAACGGCAATCTCCCCGCTCCCGTTAGTGATCGTAAATACAAGCTTATGTCCATCCGCTGCTAGCCCTGAATGCTACAGGTCAATATGAATTTGATGACTTTATCCCTCCCGGGGCTCAAGACTAACTTTATCGCTCGAAAACTAGAGATTCCTAAGCAAAACATTCTAGGCAGTGATCCCAGATTTTTATTCGAGATCAATTTTCGATGAGTGGCATTTAAAATGAAGTAATATAAGAAGAATTATTTTATATAATAAAAACAGAAATAATTTACGAATTTTTTGCCCATTCATTTGTATTACACTTAGTTGATTTTTTAGTACTAACTCCTCGGCTTGACAAAGCCATTTTTCTCATGGCATCTTTCACATCTGTCATTTCATTTCGGATACCCATCCTTTCAGATGTCCCCTCTGCCAAGCTCAGTAACTATCAACATTTTTACCCCATCTTCACTTTCTCACCTCCAGAATCGGTTCTCACATGCATCCCACTTTCCCAACTCGCCCCACCCCTTTCATTCTCACTCTTTATAAGATGACAAATCAAATCAGGAGTTTCCATTTGTATTCACTTTCAAAAAAAATGTTGATAATATTTAAACTCCCAGTTTTGTGTGTGTATAAATGCAAACCCTTCCCTCTTCTTTCCCTCCACTATCCTTTTCAATCCAAATAACAGACAAACATATCCACCTCTCAAATTAATTTTATATTTCACTATACTAATTCACCACTAATCCTTTTTGGGTTCTGGAGTAGCATGCTACTAGCTGAAAAAGCGCTTTGTGCCTCGTCAGGGGTGCTAAGCGCTATATAAATGTAATTATAAGTACATAGGCAATGTCGCTTTAAGAAACTCCCCCAGTTTTTTCATTCCCACTTACTTAAAGCCCTGCCTCAGCCTGCATCTCTTTCTGCCCTTAATGATCTATAATTCACAAGAGCTTATGTTTTGTGTAATGTTTGTTCTTCATCTGTTCTTGAATATTCACCACTGTGTTTCCTTACTTTCCTTCTTTGTGAGCCTTCGGCTCCTCTAAATGCAAACCTTACATAATTAAGTGTGTACTTTATAAGCCCTACCTCAGCATCACTCAGCACCATTGCAGCTCCACCTCAGCATCTCCTCAACATCACTCAGCACCAGCGCAGCACCATCTCAGCATCACTCTGCACTACCTCAGCAATACTTAGCATCACCTCACCATTACTCAGCACCACCTGAGCACCACCTCAGCATCAGTGCATCTGCACAGCATCACTCAGCACCACCACTGCATCACTCAGCACCAGTTCAGCATCTCCTCAGCATCACTCAACACCACCACAGCATCACATCAGCACAGCACCATCTCAGCACAGCACCACCTCTCCATCATTGCACCACCAGTGCAGCACAAACGCAGCACCAGCAACTCAGCATCAACGCAGCTCCACTCCAGCATTAGCTCAGCACCACCAGCAGCAACTCAACATCAGCACAGCCCCACCTCAGCACCAGCAACTCAGCATCAATGCAGCTCCACTTCAGCATTAGTGCAGCAGCACCAGCAGCAACTCAGCATTAGTGCAGAACCTCCTCAACAGCAGTGCAGCATCACATCAGCACCAGTGCAGCACCAACTTAGCACCACCTGAGCACAGCACCACCTGAGCACTACCAAAGCATCACTCAACACCACATCAGTATCACTCAGCACCACATCTGCACAAGCACACCACTGCCTCAGTAACACTCAGCACCACCTCGGCACCAGTGCAGCACCACTGCACTACAAAATTCCATTACACTGAATACCATTTAATTACTATCCACATAATTCTACAACACACAATACCAGATATTTCCACTACACAACTCCACACCACAAAGTTCAACAACAAACAATTCCAATACAACCCATCTCTGCCTTTCACTTCCACCAACTCTCTCATCTATTCCTCACACGTCCACTACCCCCTTTCATCTTGCAATCCCTCTTCCCCCTCTCATCCCTCCCTCACACTCCCTATCTCCTCTCTATAATTCCTGCTCACACATGATACCTTCCGGTACCTCCTTGAGCTGTGTACTACTCCACCTCTCACCTCCCACTCCCCGGAGGCCCCTCCCACTCGTCCCTGTCTCTGTCTCTATCTCTCTTTCTCTCTCTTTCATACCATCTCTAACACCTCTCTCTTACTCTCTCACACACTCTACATGTGGTTCACTCAGGTCTTTCAGCACAATATCTTTAATGCGCCTTTTCAAGGTTTCAGTTCCTCAAACCCATACTCTCCTCCTCTTCTTTGAGTGTCTTCTGCGTACACAAAAGCTCCCTATTTATACGCCTGCTGTCCACTTATTTCCCTCTTTCTCACGCACTCTTTCTGCTCCTCTTTCTGGGGTTCATTCACCACTTCGGAAACAAACTACTGATCTCTTTCTATCTGCCTTTAGATCTATTCTCTGACGCTCTCACCCCTATCTATTCACCATGCAACATAATTCCATTAAACAAACACACTACACATAACAGACGCGTTTCGGCAACTCGCCTTTCTCGATGTTAAGCTCGGAACGCCAGCATCGCCCCTGTTTTAAATTCATGTTTCGCGCTCATGTTAACAATCAACATGGTAGAAAGACTAACAGAATCCTGAAATCAGGATGTTAATATTCCGCCATCTTTGAACGTACCATCAAGCATCACAATAAATGCAATTCACCAACAGTGATAAAGCCCGGGATGGGCATACATTCTTATTACGCGAAAGCAAGCATGATATCTCAATATTCCGCTAGAACGTATCAAATGGTGACTTAAAGCATCAAAATAAATGCACTTCATCAACAATAATAAGTCATGGCGCCGAGGCCACCCCTTTTCACGAAGAATTCAAACTGATTCGGAAACAACAGCAACAGGGAGGCAAAGGCAAACCCCCGGAATCCTCGGCAAGAGGAAGAGGAAGACGAGGCGGGGTGGCGGGGGCCGCAAGAAACGACCATTCACCACCAGTCACTCGCAGCAGGAAGGGTTTCAACAAGCGGAGGTAGATGATAACAATCTAACAATCATCAACCTGACACCTAAAATCCTCACCGAAACTGAAATATCGGTGTTGAAACTTGGACTTTCATTCTGTCCACAACGAAAAATGGAATTCGCACAAACACGGATAGACTTATTTAAGTTTACTCGAAAGCTGAAATTATTTAAATATTTCAAATTGAAACCTATTACAAAGAAGAGCCAATCAATAGGTACGAGCGAATCTGAGAGACCTCTGAGAAATTTAACAGGAACTGATCTTGGAACACTACGCACTATGGATAGCCTACTGGAAGTCAATGTGGAGGCTGGCGAGATAACCATCGGTCAAACCCAACTTTTGGCTGATTTGGATGTACCGCAGCAAGGTGGTAAAAGCTCGTTTAAACCGAAATCTATGAGCGCCAAGGGTTCCTAATAAATCATCTTTTGGAACTCTCCCCCCGTGAGTGCTGTCATCTGTGTTCCGGTATGATTACCGATTGGCAGTGTGGAGCTGTAATTTGATGGCGGGAGCACCCCCGCCGTGACAAGCACCGTTCATGTGTGCGCTGGGCTGGTGCCTAACTCAGGAGCGATACATATATATATATATATACACATACACACACAAAAACAATATATAATGGTATGACAGTAAGATTTTATTTGTTCATTTGTCATTAGTAAAGATCTAGAACACAAGATTGTGAATTTTAAATTATCATGTCAGGCTCATCATTTTATTTTAAAAAATCTGACATTTTTTTACACTTTGCCAGTCTCCCTGTACACATGGAATGGACACTTTCCTTCAATTTGACTCGAAATATTTTGTCTTTACAACCTCCTAAACTTGGAGCTGTAGAGGATTTTGTATTATTAGGGATCAGTGAGCTACTGCTTATCAGAACTGACGCATTGCCACTGCTGCACAGAACAGGACCAGCGCATCATCACCGCTGCGTGGATCAGCACACCTTGATTGTACCACACATCCTCGACGTGGACCCAGGATTGTTCAGCGAACCTCCCTGGGTCCCTGTATCCAGCCAACGCGTCATCGCTTTAGACTTTGATTCAGTCCGACGCAACCAAATATTCTGCATAGCGCTTTTTGCTTCTAGGCGTTATTTTTACCTAAAAGCTATGAAATTCATTATATGAAGTTCTACTTATTAGATTTCTATCATTTTGGTCTGGTTTTATTTATTTAATTAAGTTAGTTTAATTAACAGGGTGTGGACTCCGTTTGTGTGCTTATTTAATATAGACACTTAATAATAATAATGATAATAATAAAGCCATTTGTAAAGCGCCTGGCTACACCTACTGGTGTGTCCCCGCGCTATAGGAACAGTTCTAGGATGGAGTCAGACCGGAGAACACGTTTTATAGCTTGAGGCCTGAGGGAGGTGTATAGTTTTCAAATCTCAGTACAAATCAAAATTGGGGTACAGAAAAAGCAAACGTGCTTAGAGGTTAATATTAAAAGAGTGAGAATTTGCAACCACCGTGAACCTGCAAGCTCACCTATTTTTATTTAAAATTTCCGGAACTTTATTTTAATAGTACAAACCCCTCTGGACCTGCTTTACAAAAGTCAATGTACACTTTTGTGTAAGTTTACTCCTTTTAGGCATTTACAAACTATGTGCAGAGTTTTAGCTCTCCACACTCTCTATACTAATGTGTGAGGCGTTCTCCACTCGGACTGTGGAGTCTTCAGGTGCAGAGAATTCCGTACATATAAGTAGAGGGAGTGTGGAGTCGTAAAACTCTTCACGTAGTTTGTGAAAAACAAAAAGTAGTAAACTTCCACAAAAGTGTAAGTTTACCTTTGTGAATCAGGACCTCTAGGATAAAAAATAAAATGAACAGCGTAAGTGGCCCTTTGCAGCAGCAGGGAACAGCTCCCTGTGCCATGAAGAGTCACTCAGGGCAAGAGGGGGACTGGCATAGAAAATAACTCTGGCCTATATGCCAACATTTCTATCATACAGCAGACCCACACCCACCATATGTTTAAATAGAGTTTCTCTGCTTGTTTCCAGTGTCCAGTTGTTCTGATCAGTGACAAATCTAGAAGTAGTTTTCTTTCACTGTAGTCAGTTCCTCTTTGAAGGCACTCTTTCCAGGCATGTTGGCAGCTTCAGTCAGCAATGAAATACACAATATACTTGAGACCTCTTGCAACACTGAATCACAATTGAGTTGGCTATGTCAAAAAGCATACAGTTTATGCAGAGAAAGGCTTCAATTAATTGGCATAGGCAGCATCCTGCAGATAGCAGCAGGGCAGTTTTAAATATTCTATTCGGATTCTGTGCAATATTTCAGTTCCACAACTTTGATTCATGTCATACAGATTCAGTATTTGGAAGGGAAGCCTAACGCGCCTTCCAAATAGTGAGTCAGTATGGGGCGGCAAACCCATTTTAGGAGTCAGTAAAACTTTACTGCCTCCTAAAGTAGGATTAAAAATCAAAGCACTTTGGTGTTGCAGACTCCAAAGCAGAGTGTTTACAACTGCAAACATGCTTTGACACATGGCCCTCTGTTCCTTTTTGTTAAAGCCTCTCAGTTCTTCTTAAATTGCAAGGTTACTAGTTCTTCCAGTCCTAAACGTATTTGTGTGTAGGTTCCTGGTCTTGTATTTCAGTGTGCTTAGTTCAATTTGCATCCTAGCAGTCCTGTTCTTGTTCATGTCCAGATTCCTAGTCTGGTACTTGGGTGTTGCTAGCTCAGCCGGCATACAAGCAGTCCTGTCTTTGTTTGTGTCCAGATTCCTAGTCTGGTACTTGGGTGTTGCTAGCTCAGCCGGCATACAAGCAGTCCTGTCCTTTTTTGTGTCCAGATTCCTAGTCTGGCACTTGGGTGTTGCTAGCTCAGCCGGCACACAAGCAGTCCTGTCCTTGTTTGTGTCCAGATTCCTAGTCTGGCACTTGGGTGTTGCTAGCTCAGCCGACACACAAGCAGTCCTGTCCTTTTTTGTGTCCAGATTCCTAGTCTGGCACTTGGGTGTTGCTAGCTCAGCCGGCACACTAGCAGTCCTGTCCTTGTTTGCGTCCAGATTCCTAGTCTGGCACTTGGGTGTTGCTAGCTCAGCCGGCACACAAGCAGTCCTGTCCTTGTTTGTGTCCAGATTCCTAGTCTGGCACTTGGGTGTTGCTAGCTCAGCCGGCACACAAGCAGTCCTGTCCTTGTTTGCGTCCAGATTCCTAGTCTGGCACTTGGGTGTTGCTAGCTCAGTCAGCACACAAGCAGTCCTGTCCGTGTTTGCGTCCAGATTCCTAGTCTGGCACTTGGGTGTTGCTAGCTCAGCCAGCACACAAGCAGTCCTGTCCTTGTTTGTGTCCAGATTCCTAGTCTGGCACTTGGGTGTTGCTAGCTCAGCCGGCACACAAGCAGTCCTGTCTTTGTTTGAGTCCAGATTCCTAGTCTGGCACTTGGGTGTTGCTAGCTCAGCCGGCACACAAGCAGTCCTGTCCTTGTTTGTTTCCAGTTTCCTAGTCTTGTGTTTCAGTGTCCCTAGTTCAGTGTGCATACTAGCAGTCCTGTCCTTGTTTGTGTCAAGATTCCTAGTCTGGTACTCAAGTCTTCCTAGATCATTCTGCGTACCAGCAGTCCTCTCTTGTTATTTTCAGATTCCTTGTCTTGGATTTCAGTGTTTCTAGCTCAGTCTGCATACTAGCAGTCTTGTCCTTGTTTGCCTCCAGATTCATGGCCTGGTACTCAGGTGTTCCTAACTCAGTCTGCATACAAGGAGTCTGTTAGACTTGGCCCTTATGATAGGTTTATCCCCAAACTTTTCGCCTTTTCCCTCCTATATTTCGGACCCTTTTTTTGTTTTTAGGTCGAGCCTTGGCAAAGTGCACACGCTGCTTTAAAGACCTGCTGTAATCAATAAAATGACTCTATTCCATCCTTCTGCTCATGATTGGTTCACTCCAGCATCGCTCTTCTTTGCTGCCTCGTGTCTCGTTCCCGCAGCCGATACCTCACTTCCTTTCATGGCTCAGGAGCACTGATAAAGTACAGTGTACGTACGCTTGCCTTCTTTATCTCCTGTTTATGAGAACTTTTCTGTCTTTCTTTTTGTTTGCAGCGCAGGAGCCGTGCTTGCACTTTAATAATGGCGGGCGTGCGACTCTTTAGCACAAGTGGACATGCATTTTCTTTTTAAAATGAGCACCTCACCCAACTTGAGCTCACTCTCGCCAAATGTGTTGACTTGACTTCCTTGTGGCTTCATGTGGATTAGTCGTTTGTTGATTTTTCTCTCGGTAAGCAACAATAAGCGAGCAACTTGGCCTTCGCAGCTGGGCACCAAGCCCTGCTGCATTTGCTGCCTGTGTATGAGCTTTCTTACAAAGGCAGCCTCTGATATGGTAGTTCCCCTTTTCGATGGGCCTTTCATATTTTTTACCTGTCAGCTTGCAAATAAGCTGTGGGTTTTACTTGTTAATAAGTAAAATCCAGTTACCTTATCCTGTCCGATGGGAGGACACAGTTGAAATGTAGGCCTTCAGTCCCTGACGTTTTTAGTAAATGGTGGAAATGGTGGCCGCAGTTATCCAAGCTTTTGAAAAAAATGTGGGCATAGATTGTTAACGAAAAGGCCATAGTGATCCCGCATTAGCGGTGTTTCTAGAGCATTGGCTGTGGCAAGCAACCCATCAAGTTTAGTGTCATGACAGTTCTCAACAGTCACTTGATGTCAACTATTCTAGAAACAGTATTAATAACAAAGATATGCTTCACACCAACAGACAACAAGGGTTAAATTAACTGGTCCCGGTCAGGTACATGTCTATATTACCCATCTTATTAATAACTTAAACTCCCCTCATTCTTTGCTGCTACGGTGAAAGTCCAGGATATTGAAGCAGAAAGGCCAGGACAGCATCACACAATATGTGTATGTGCACGCATTAAATGCTTAGCCAAGCAGTTTTTGCATTTCACCATTTAAGTGGGCACTTTATTGCCGAAAGACAGTCCCATTCCAAGATGGTCACCACTGTTCTTTGTTTTTATTTGGTTCGTCAGAAGTATTTGGATAGGTTACAACAGGGCTGTGAAGATCTCATACTTCACATACGCCCCACGATTGTCCACAATCAGTCCAGCCTCTTAATAATCTGTGTGTAATGGATCTCTGCTACTAAAGCATTTTCTGTGATCTGACACAGAACACCTGTGACATGGTGAACTGTACAGTGGAGCTGATGAGTTAGCGCAGTCTACTTTGTCCCCCTATTAGTTTTAAAAGTGTAGTTGGAATGAGATGCGTGCATTTCTTTACCCACAGGAGGCCTCTGACATCTCTCGCTTGAAGGACATTGACATTCCATCATTACTGTCAAGCAGTGAACGGCAATCTCCCCGCTCCCGTTAGTGATCGTAAATACAAGCTTATGTCCATCCGCTGCTAGCCCTGAATGCTACAGGTCAATATGAATTTGATGACTTTATCCCTCCCGGGGCTCAAGACTAACTTTATCGCTCGAAAACTAGAGATTCCTAAGCAAAACATTCTAGGCAGTGATCCCAGATTTTTATTCGAGATCAATTTTCGATGAGTGGCATTTAAAATGAAGTAATATAAGAAGAATTATTTTATATAATAAAAACAGAAATAATTTACGAATTTTTTGCCCATTCATTTGTATTACACTTAGTTGATTTTTTAGTACTAACTCCTCGGCTTGACAAAGCCATTTTTCTCATGGCATCTTTCACATCTGTCATTTCATTTCGGATACCCATCCTTTCAGATGTCCCCTCTGCCAAGCTCAGTAACTATCAACATTTTTACCCCATCTTCACTTTCTCACCTCCAGAATCGGTTCTCACATGCATCCCACTTTCCCAACTCGCCCCACCCCTTTCATTCTCACTCTTTATAAGATGACAAATCAAATCAGGAGTTTCCATTTGTATTCACTTTCAAAAAAAATGTTGATAATATTTAAACTCCCAGTTTTGTGTGTGTATAAATGCAAACCCTTCCCTCTTCTTTCCCTCCACTATCCTTTTCAATCCAAATAACAGACAAACATATCCACCTCTCAAATTAATTTTATATTTCACTATACTAATTCACCACTAATCCTTTTTGGGTTCTGGAGTAGCATGCTACTAGCTGAAAAAGCGCTTTGTGCCTCGTCAGGGGTGCTAAGCGCTATATAAATGTAATTATAAGTACATAGGCAATGTCGCTTTAAGAAACTCCCCCAGTTTTTTCATTCCCACTTACTTAAAGCCCTGCCTCAGCCTGCATCTCTTTCTGCCCTTAATGATCTATAATTCACAAGAGCTTATGTTTTGTGTAATGTTTGTTCTTCATCTGTTCTTGAATATTCACCACTGTGTTTCCTTACTTTCCTTCTTTGTGAGCCTTCGGCTCCTCTAAATGCAAACCTTACATAATTAAGTGTGTACTTTATAAGCCCTACCTCAGCATCACTCAGCACCATTGCAGCTCCACCTCAGCATCTCCTCAACATCACTCAGCACCAGCGCAGCACCATCTCAGCATCACTCTGCACTACCTCAGCAATACTTAGCATCACCTCACCATTACTCAGCACCACCTGAGCACCACCTCAGCATCAGTGCATCTGCACAGCATCACTCAGCACCACCACTGCATCACTCAGCACCAGTTCAGCATCTCCTCAGCATCACTCAACACCACCACAGCATCACATCAGCACAGCACCATCTCAGCACAGCACCACCTCTCCATCATTGCACCACCAGTGCAGCACAAACGCAGCACCAGCAACTCAGCATCAACGCAGCTCCACTCCAGCATTAGCTCAGCACCACCAGCAGCAACTCAACATCAGCACAGCCCCACCTCAGCACCAGCAACTCAGCATCAATGCAGCTCCACTTCAGCATTAGTGCAGCAGCACCAGCAGCAACTCAGCATTAGTGCAGAACCTCCTCAACAGCAGTGCAGCATCACATCAGCACCAGTGCAGCACCAACTTAGCACCACCTGAGCACAGCACCACCTGAGCACTACCAAAGCATCACTCAACACCACATCAGTATCACTCAGCACCACATCTGCACAAGCACACCACTGCCTCAGTAACACTCAGCACCACCTCGGCACCAGTGCAGCACCACTGCACTACAAAATTCCATTACACTGAATACCATTTAATTACTATCCACATAATTCTACAACACACAATACCAGATATTTCCACTACACAACTCCACACCACAAAGTTCAACAACAAACAATTCCAATACAACCCATCTCTGCCTTTCACTTCCACCAACTCTCTCATCTATTCCTCACACGTCCACTACCCCCTTTCATCTTGCAATCCCTCTTCCCCCTCTCATCCCTCCCTCACACTCCCTATCTCCTCTCTATAATTCCTGCTCACACATGATACCTTCCGGTACCTCCTTGAGCTGTGTACTACTCCACCTCTCACCTCCCACTCCCCGGAGGCCCCTCCCACTCGTCCCTGTCTCTGTCTCTATCTCTCTTTCTCTCTCTTTCATACCATCTCTAACACCTCTCTCTTACTCTCTCACACACTCTACATGTGGTTCACTCAGGTCTTTCAGCACAATATCTTTAATGCGCCTTTTCAAGGTTTCAGTTCCTCAAACCCATACTCTCCTCCTCTTCTTTGAGTGTCTTCTGCGTACACAAAAGCTCCCTATTTATACGCCTGCTGTCCACTTATTTCCCTCTTTCTCACGCACTCTTTCTGCTCCTCTTTCTGGGGTTCATTCACCACTTCGGAAACAAACTACTGATCTCTTTCTATCTGCCTTTAGATCTATTCTCTGACGCTCTCACCCCTATCTATTCACCATGCAACATAATTCCATTAAACAAACACACTACACATCACACAATACCACACCACACAATTCCACAAATAATAATTCCAATCCAAGCCACACATCTCCACTTCACACCACATACATCCACAACTCTCAAAACAAAAACATAGAGGTAACAGACATTACCATTTACAATGCCAATAGCTCTAACTCTTGCAAATGCAAGACCTATTGCATTGCAAATGCTTATTTACCTATGGTGACCAAGTAATAGTGATCTAATGTATTTTACCTGTAGTGACAAAGTCTTTGTAATCTAATGTGTTTTACCAATAGTTAGAAAGTCATGGTGATCTAATGTGGTTTGCCCCTACTACAAAGTGATTGATGACTTGTGCAAGTTTTGATTATTTGCCTAAATGCCCTACATATGATGTAATGACTATTGCCAAGTTGGCAAAGCAAGTATTGATTGATGTGATTGTAGTCTATGTGTTTTATATACAATATAAGTGATATTTTTATATAACCTTATGTTGTAGGCCTAGCGTATCACTGTGTGTGTGTGGGTGTGTGTGTGTGTGTTATGCAAAGGCGTTACACATTGCCTCTGGGATAAGCCTGACTTCTCTGCCAAGCTACCAAGGGGGTGAGCAGGGATGTTGGTGTATACTCCCTTACCCCGACGAGCATGGTGGTTCTGCCTGGTGTTATGATGTTGTATTGTTATTCTTTCAACGTTGCGCGAGGCTGACCGGTCGAATTTAGAATACTTATGTGTTCCAGGTGGTCCGGTCATTCTCGGAGTAGCGGTTGCCGGAGGCAGGTGTCTGGGAACCTTGTCTTTGGAGAGGCATAAAATAAACTTACTTCGTGGGACCTTGCTGTGTCCAGCTTCTTGAACATTTTGGCGACGAGGTTGGAATACGAACCCACACGTGCAAAGCCTCTCATTAGAATGCTATCCCCAGGCGGTGCTAATAATGGTTCGGCCCAATTGATGAGATTTGCTGCAAGGCTACAAGAATTCATGTATGATATGGAGTATATATCTGGTTGGAAGAATGTCCAAGCGGATTGTTGATCTCACTTACCTCTTGTTATCGAACAAGAGTTTGATTTGGATGATGAAATGGTGTGTCTTATAGAGGACGCATGTTCTGAGGAGTTTAAATCTATTTCTAAGGATGAGTGGCATCAGGCAGTCATTGAAGATCCCGATTTTGTGGAATTGGTTAGGTATATTCGTCATGGTTGGAAGCGTGAAGGAGAAGGTAAGCCCACATTACGCAGCTTTGTCGAACTACAGGAGGAACTCAGTGTTGGTGTCTCTGATGATTTAGTTATGAAAGGTGAAAGATTTGTTCCTCCTAAGACACTTAGAAAGAAACTTTTTCTTTTAGCTCACGAAGGACACCTTGGACAATCTATTACTGTGAAACGTCTTAAGCGTAATTTCTGGTGGCCAGGAATTTATGATGAAGTTCGTGGTTGGGTTGAAAACTGCGTATTATGTAAGGAGAGTGAGAAGAGATTAAAAGTCAACTCGCAGAATGGTGGTTCTATTTCATGTCAAGCTCGCTTGCCATGGGAGAATGTCTGTTTGGACTTTATTGGTCCTATGGATTTTCTTTCTTCTGAGTACAGATTTGCTATGGTTTTAGTGGATGTGTTCTCAAGATGGGTGACGGTTGAGTTTCTGAGGAATATTACTACCTGTATTGTGATCAAACATTTGAGGTCCATTTTCTTGAAGGAAGGTTTTTTCCGTGTGCTTGTGACGGATAATGGTACTCAGCTTACGTCTTTTGACATGCAAAGTTTTCTTTCAGGTTATGGCATCAAGCATGTCTACACCTCTCTCTATAACCCTCATGGGAATGGCATGGTCGAACGCATGAATAGAGTGGTTAAAGGTACTATTCAGTTAGCTGTTCAAGGGGGTTGTGATATTCAAAGATGTGTGGATGATATGGTGCGGTCATACAATACCACTGCACATAGTGTGACAGATAAAATCCCATTTGAAAAAATGCGTGGAAGAGTGGCCAAAATTAAGCTCACTCCTCAATGGTTGCATATCTTCTCATGTTGTGCATTCCAATGATGCTTGTAAAATTGAAGAAGGTGATCTTGTTAAGATAAAATTAGGGAGGAGAGAGCCAGGTTTGAATAAGTTTTCTCAGCCCTTAAAGGTCAAACAAGTTCATAGGTGGCATGTTGTTTCAGAGAATGGGCAGAAATGGAATTTCAGAAGAATTGCTCTTTATGCAAAAAAAGGGCTCGTGTGTTTGATGGTGTTCCGGGTGTCCAGAAACCGATTGCTGTCAAAAGTGTTTCTGGTGCTCATCCGGAACGGGAAATTCCTCTTGTGCAACAAGCTAAACGCATTGAAGATTGTGGGGGTTTAGACAAGTACATGAAACTCGTATTCCAAGAAAATATAGTGACTTCGTAATGTATTAAGTTTTCTTCCTTTTTCTCTTTGCATATATGCATAGATTATATTGTTATTGTTGCTTTTTTGTATTTGCATTGTGTGTTGCTTTTTATTGCATTACATGCATCTATGTATAGATTATTTTGTTATTGTTGTTTTTATATTTGCCTTTTGGATTCCATTGTATTGCATATTCTTTTTGTTTTGTTTTTTGTAAGAGAAGAAGATGTGTTATGATGTTGTATTGTTATTCTTTCAACGTTGCGCGAGGCTGACCGGTCGAATTTGGAATACTTATGTGTTCCAGGTGGTCCGGTCATTCTCAGAGTAGTGGTTGCCGGAGGCAGGTGTCTGGGAACCCTGTCTTTGGAGAGGCATAAAATAAACTTACTTCGTGGGAACTTGCTGTGTCTTCTTATCTTGAACACCTGGCTTAGGTGCATACCCTAGTCAACCAAATACACTGTTTCTAACACTGTCCTGTCCTTGTTTGTCTCCATTTTCCTAGTTTGGTACTCAGGTGTTCCTAGTTCAGTATACATACTAGCAATCCTCTTCAGGCCTGTGGCCAGATTCCTAGTCTGGTACTCTAGTGTTCTATCCTATTACAATTTGTATACTAGCAGTCCTCTTCTTGTTTGTGCCCAGATTCCTAGTCCGGTACTCAGGTGTTCCTAGTTCTGTCTCCGTACTTCCAGTTCTGCCCTTGCTTATGTGCAGATTCCTGGTCCTGTAGGCCAGTCTTCCTTGATTGGCATGCTTCCAGTCCTTTTGTTTGTTTCTTAGAAACTGGTCATGTGATCCCTGTTTCTATTTTCAATTCTTCTTACTCAGTTTTTTTGCCCCCTCTTGTATTTATGTAAATTATTAATAATTATTACCAGAGGGTACCAGTGAGTTCCGACGCCTGGTGTTATATACACTCACTCAGTGCTCTTATTTCATAAGAACTGCTGAGTATCTTCCAGGACTCCATAGGATTAACTGCACCTAGCCTTATTGTTAGGTCTTTTTCTGTTACAGACCGATCATTTTCCCATGAAGTGTACAAACTATTAAGTGTGTGCATGCTTTCTTTTTGCCTTTTATTGTTTACTTTATGATGTTGTGTTCTCATAACATGTTTGCCCTTTGAAAATATTACCCAATTCATGTCCAGTGACCGAGATCCAGTCCAATCTGACCTGCTGCACACTTTAGCTTTAGTTTCTGCCCTGTCCTCCTTCCCCGTTTTCAGACACTCCCTTGTTTGTGCCAAACCCCCAGTTCTGAATTGCCTTGTCTCTCCAGAGAGCAAGCTCTCCCCATGAGTCCCATTCTCTCGCAAAGGTCCTGATAGACTGCAAGAAGCAGTCAAACGCGCTTTTAGAGAGAATATTTCTGTAGGCAAGCATCAATTGCAAAAGCGTGGCAGTAGTGTACAGACTGCAAGAAAGATGCATGGCTTTACAGACCAACATATGAGAGAAAATGCATGTTTACATGATTAATAAGATTCCCTAACTTGCTAACACGTCCATGCTAGGTTATGCTTCTATTTCTGACCCTGGCTCTAACCTTACGCCAGCAAGTAAATTACAAAATGAATTTTTGAAAATGCTGTACTTGCAGCTGAAAGGCAGAACTATGATTCATGTGGCCATACTGTAAAAAGAACTTCTTCCCAAGTTTACAACTCCACAAACAAGTACCGAGACAATGATTCCACGAAAGACAGTTCCAAGACAGTAATGCACTGCCCCCGTTAGAACTGCTGTAACAGGGCCTTTATCAACTCTTAATGACTTCCAAGACCAGTTTTCTGACAGCGCTTTCCCCGTTGACTCATCAATAACAGCTGGGGTTTTAATACCAAGCCGCCATTTACCTAGAAGATTTTGCATTCTCCAAGAAATGTTGCAGCCATGTCAGGGGCACATTCCAAAGATGATTATCTCCTAACAATGTCAGCTACATCCTCAAAGAATATCACTGAAGTTAAGAACTCAGAAGATAAACTGTCTTTAAAAGTGAGGCCGCCGCCGTGTATGACGATTGTGTCTGTGTTTTCTGCTAAACCTTTATAAAGTGATATGCGTCTTTAGGGGGATCCTTGTTTCTCTGAACCAGATGTTCTTTGCTTGACCATCAGTGACATTAAGATGTCAACTCATTTGCTTAAATGGAGAAATACATCTTTAAATTAGAGAGCAGCGTATATGCCTCCCAGCTTGGAATGAAAACGAATCGCCTTCCCTTCCCTGCTCATGAAATTAAGAAGCTTTCTTTGAAACAACTACAACTATGCAGATACCAAGTTTGTACCCTATCGCAGTGTCATAAATGTTCCTAAATTGAGAGGCCACTGCAGAATCTGCCACATTCTCCAGTAGAACGCTGAAACAAGATTCACAAGAAAATGCAGTTGTAGACCCCATTTCTGAATCTTCTGTTTCTTGTTGGTATGGGCATCAGCACCATTCCAACGCCAGCTCAGCGTCATGATGATGACAGTGTATGCACCGTGGCCAATTCAGCTTGTGAGCACAAAGGCTTGTCTATGGCATCCAAGCCTGACAAAGGCGGTATCAAATCCAGTAGCTTCTGTCCCTGTGGGTGGATCTCACGAATAGAGGCATTGAGTCCACTCACGAACCAAACTGTAAATCGAACTGAACCCGGAAGCCACTCCACTTATGGCTTCCAACCATTTCTGTCAGGCATCTATGACTCTGCATGACATCAATCAACCAGAGCCGGACTTCACTTGCATGACTACATTCCCACAAGACCTACCCTCAGACATTGTGTGCCAGTGCCTGCTGATAAGAATAGCACTCAGCATCGTTATCGGCAAATGAAAAGATGTTCTGGGTACTATAATTACATTCCTTTCAAAGATATAAGACAACAATGAAACAACCCGCTATTCACAACTTCACTGAAACCTGTATGTAATGCTTCGCCTTCTTTTACCCAAGGTCATGGAAGTACCACTGATGAGATTGCTGATCACATGTACTCTCTAATCATGAGACAGGCATGTGTTCCAGTGGCAGAACCACAAAAGACAATGAAAAAAGAAGGCGTGGCCATTCAAGGTTCTTAATTACCTGTACCATCTACTCTAAAAGGAAGCTTTGCTCCCATCACAAATAATATTCCTGCACTATCTTTTGTACTAGATTCCTCTGCTCAGAATGAGTCCTTCACACCGTTTCGAAAGGGAAGTCATCCGATGCAATGCTGCAAGGAGACACTCACTCTAAGGCCTGTCACCATCCCTGAGGACAGCCTGGGCACTCAGAAAACACACACCCTCCAGTGCCCTTTCCAGAGGTGAGTCTGGGCACCATTAAAATACTTACCTTGATGTCTTTAATCTTTCCAGAGTGCAGTCTTGGCACCTCAAAGACACCTGCAATTCATCTACAGAACAATCTTACTGCCAATCATCTGCTCATTTAAGACATCTGGAAACCTACCAACATCTGGCATCCTGAAAGGAACAGAGTTCTGGTTAATCAAGTGTCCTCAACGTTCAGTCCTTTTTGTGTACACAGCTGTGTCTACGTGTGTATGATATAATGGTATATTTCATGTGTGTGTCTGCATATACATTTGAATCAATGGGTACCTGTCTCTTTGTTTGGAGGTGTTTCTTTGTGTGTTTATTACCTCCCTAGGTGGTTCTGTTTGTGTGGGAACGTGAGTGTGTCGGTATAGGTAACTTTTTTTGTCAGTGTGTGTATCTCTCTGTATGTGCATATCTTTGCAGCTGCATTTATCACTATCCTGGAGGTAGGAAGATGGTGTGTGGCGCCTGCGTACATGTAGGGAGAAGAGAGGTTGGCACTTTTAAAACGTCCCTCTCCATTTTAACAAACATTTCAGAGGTAGACTCAGTTTCCATTTTAGAATAATGTGCTTGTATCAAGTGGCCCTTTTGCAAATATGCTATTTTCAGAAGTTTTTGTTCCGGTTCTCTGGATCTAGCTGTTCGGAAGCGTCCTTGCTGTTTCTTCGAGGGTCATCTTCTTGAATTTAAGGAGCTCAGGTGTGTTTTCCTGTCTTCTTAATGGCCTCGAAATCAATCCATTAATTAATAATTGACCATGTCTACTGTTAAATGGCTGAGGATGTTTAAGCCTGGCACAGGCAATTATCACTAATTAATAAACCTCCTGCATCTATTAAGACCTAATCGTATAATTCATTAGAGTCTTTCCTGCAGTCATTGACACTTAATTTTAAATGAGGGCTGAGGCCTATGGGAATGTGGCCTTCTGATTGGTCTTTCCAGCACCAATCGAATCAGTTAAAGCAACAATAAGATTGGTCCATGACACACCACGTGACACCGTGTCAGAAATAAAACCCCATGGCTTTCTAAACGGATTTATAACGATTTCCTTGGTGTATGAACTGCCCAGGGGGGAGCACAGCACCCAAATTCCTCCTCCAGGATGCTGATTAGGTATTGGTGGAAGCAGAAAGCTTGATTACAAGGACTATAACGTGGACACCTTCACCCTGACCCTGTGAAATAATGCACTTTATTTCACGTCACAGTAAGATTTTGAGGGCAGTGCTTACCCAGGCTGCCATCCTTCAATACGAAAGGGGTGGCAGGGATCTGCGATCTTGCAACCAGAAATTTGAAGAGCACCACCTGATATCCCACGGCGTTGTCCGCCCCTTTTGAGCCAGTGCGATCTGCTCTGTAATGGAGGTTCTCTATAAATCCAGCAGAATAAAGTTAGTGCAGTCAGCCACGTCACGTGTCAGGTGAGCCTGACTGACAGAACCCGTTGCCTTAGCCCAATTAGCCTTTCAAAGCCTGTGGCGACTAGGCATGTGGGAAATATATGCTAGCGTAATTTGCGTAATAGGGACACTTTCACATTATGAATATTATGCAAAATGTCGGAGATTATGCCAGCGCAAAATTGCTGCAGAAAACGAGTCTGAGAAGAAAATGTACTGTGAAAGACAGGTTTAGGCAGAAGATGCAATGCGAGAGACATTTTCACCTCGAACCAGTCTGCTTGACTTTTGAAAGCAAGGCACACCTTAGCGCTCAATTTTCATTTGAAATAACTCCAAATGCATTTTGCATGATTTATGGGTAATTTCCTATACTTTTTTTTTGGGGGGGGGGGGGGGGGAGGGGTGGAATATATGATTTTGCACAGCTCGAGACATATTTCAGCTTCCGCCCTCATCGTCAGTCTTTTTCTTGAAAACATTCTGCTGCCATGGCTTCTCCTGGGGTAGTTTCAGGGCACGAGTCGGGGGTACACTCACGTCCACTAACTCTTTTCACAGGGTGGACGCCTGCTAAGAAGTTGGGCCCCACAGAAATATGTTGAACTTCTCCCAGTGTAATTTTGAAACACCGGGACATGTTCATCAGCTCTTGCACGTTGCCTGCTTTCGATTCACAGCAGCACCGTGCAGGCAGGGAGGGGGCTTTTTTTCCACCTCCAGCTGGGCAAAGATAAAGACAGAAGTGAAGGGGCCATCAGCCCTCCTTTTGATCGAGTGTGGGACTGGAGGCTCCTGGAACGTCACAAATGCAACAATAGTGCTACTCATCCCAATGCAGAGTGTTAGAGCACTTTACATAACATACACATTATCCATTCCAAATAAATCATGTAAGTGTGTAAATTAATGTACAAGATGTGTTACATGAGACAGCCAGGGTTACAAGGTGTAGGAGTCAAATGCCCTTCATAGCTCACTGTGGTCCACTAGAAGGATTACAATTTATTAACTGCAAGTAACAAAAGGATGTCTGTGTTCATAGCAGTAATCCACTTACCTATCCACTTAAAATACAAATCTGTGAACTGCATGTTACAGGTTATGCTTTGCAGGAGACAACTTTTAAAAAAAGACATATTTTATTGCATTTTCAGTTGGCATATTTTATGACATACATATATCAGAGCATCACTTCCAGTGAGGTCACTTCCTGTGATGCGACATGGCACGTCACGCGTTGTGACGTCATGTGCTTTGATAGCACTATTCATGGTGTCACTTGCATACTGCCTGACTTGGTCAGTCCCCCCACTTCTTTTTTTAGGACTTTTGCCCTGGGTAGTTGTGTTTGGGGTGTGCAGTCCTATCTTCTCTGAGGAGATGGGTACGCAGTTTTAAACGTGCCTCACAGAAAAGCACAATTCTAACGTCTCATCTCTTGGCCCGCAGACCGGGAAGCAGATGGCCGCTAACACTGTGGCATCTAATGCTCCAAAAACACAGTTAATCACGGTGGGTTTTATGATGCATCCATCCTCCAACAGGCAGTTATGCCTGGCCTTAAATAGCATACTCAGTGCCGCAGATACTGTGCGGAACGGCTGTTTGTTCTCTTTAAAGAAAAAGCTAATATAACCACTTCGTGTTTCCCGGACACCTCATTTATTTTGTGGAATATAAGCCGGCAAAACACCATGCGTTGCACGTTTCTAGCTTACAAATTAGCAGCCCGCTAGGCTGCAGTTGACATAAGCCTAGGGACGTCTTTCTTGGGCAAAGCAGTGGCATATTGAACTGAAGAATGGCATTCGGAAGGCATTTGTGAGCATATGGGCATTTGCACCCCAATTATGCACTACAGTGGGGTTTATCAGTATTATAGCAACAGATGTTTGTGTTGCTCCATCAGTGCAAAAGCATTAAGGGCTTCATTTGGATGTTGGTGTGACATCCAGGCCATCGGTCCAACCGCCGCATTACGATGCGGACAGTCAGAACGCAGCGGTCTGGGGGATAGACCGTCACCTCCGGCATGATCAAGGATCCCATCGGGGTGGCAGTTGGACTCCCACCCCTACCAGGAGGGCAGTGCCTGTGCAGGCACCAACGTAGGGATTAGGACGTCCCTTTCCAACGGCCTTTTCATGGTGGTCCACTGCCAAGGCAGACGGAAAGGCCCCCTTCCCTCCTGGGCCACTGCTAAGTGGCCTGGGGGGCACATGTAGTGCCCACACACACATCCATGTACCGAGTGCCAGGCACCACATGGTGCCTGCCACACAGTGCATGGATGTGCACTAAGTGCCTTTTACTGGGACGCAGTGCAAGCCACAGAAGAAAAAGGCACTTTATGACCACCTGCACAGGGTCTGATTGTACTATCGCTGGTGGGACTGCCGACTCATTGTCAGATGGTCACCTGCTTGCGGCGATGGTGATCGGACACTCGTCTGACCACTATCGTAATGAGGCCCACAGTTGAAGCTTGTGCAGTAAAAAAGGCGGCTTTCCCTGAGTTGCAAATCCAGAGAGGTGGATGAAAGGTCACAGACTTCTGTCAATGTTCAGAGGTTCTTATCACCCTACGAAGGGGAGAAGGATGGCCATGTGCAGACACTGACCCCGACACAAAGGGGCAGCAATGAAGACCACACAATTGTGAATGGAGTCTATGATCCAAATATCTGAAATCACCTTCACAAAACATTGCACAGGTCCAGAGTAGATTTTCATTACGTGGCATATTTGGTTGATTATTGTTTTCCTTCATCTCTGACAAGTATTTTGCAGGGGTACTTGTTGATTTGTGCTGTTTGTGTTTGGGGCAGTTTTAACGTTTATTTTAATGTTTTCTTAATGTTTCAATTTTTTAAATATTATTGTTGCTTCTTTACTGGTGGTGTAGTAAGGCCCACTGATAGGTTCTATCACAGTTTGGGTGTATATTTATTCAATCCTTTCCCTGTAATCCTGCACGTTTTTGTTGATGATGAAGAAGGAAAGAGCTGCAGCCAGTGCAGGGCATCCAGGGCTGGCTTTAGAGGTAGTGGCGCCCTGTGCGACAATCTTTGTTGGCGCCCTCCCCCACAAACAAACATCATTTTTTGTGTTGAGTTTTATGGTTTCTCCACCACATATTAAAGATATACACAATACATTTTAGAGTATATAAAATGTATGTCCAAATATCATGTAAATGAAATAAGGATTAGATGGGGAACAGATATTATGACACCATAAGTCAAATATAACTTTTATTTTATAGCCTAAAACAATATACATATCTTGTTTATGTAATTATTAACATTTTCTAACAGTGTTCATTTATTCAAATTCAATTTGCAAATTCCAAATAAATTTAACTTAAGGGCCTTCATTTTTGCAAATGCCAAGATAAATGTGGTTAAGTCCAGCTGTTGTGCAATATAATTTCAATGGATAGGATTGCCAAATATGATAGCCTTTCATCTGTCATTGTGGATCTTAAATATGTCTTAATTAACTTTAACATAGAAAAACTTCTCTCTCCACTAGCTACTGTCACTGGAAGAGTTATAAGTATACGCAAAGACACCCAAATATTAGGAAAAATATCTTGCATACTCGTGTATTGAAGAAACTGCAATGCTTTACGAGGAATATTTTTACCATCAGGAAGAATGAATTCAAAGTGTTTTAATTCTTCAGTTAGGTCTGATGCATTAATAACAGATGACTCTTCATCTGCAAGGGCTACATGTTAATCCCTGCAACAAGCAGAAAGACCTTCAGGTAGAGATTTCAAATTATACAAAAATTCCGACAACTTTGTATGCTCACATAGTTGATGGAAACATCCCTTTAAAGATGTTAACGCTGCATCAACCGTGGTGAGAATAAATTCTCGCTTAAATATTTCCTTTGGGTTTCTATTCAATGCATCGAAACTTTCAAAATCAAACATCCTCTTTTTTACGTCTGCGTGTATCTTTGAAGGTAGTGTCTGCTTCAAGAGATGTGGCTAATATTTTTTAATTTGTCTTTGCTTCTTCATATCCATTCTCTCTGTACGAGGACAAAAAGTTTATAATGCCCTATATTAAAGCGGTTGCTGTTGTACAATCTACTTTTTTGCTTTTCAATTGTTTGCTGACAATATTGATTTGATATAAAATGTCATACCCTACAGAAAGAGCTATCAGATATTTAAAGTCCATAAGTTGCTAAGATAGACAATATGCCTAGTGCATGATACCTGCATCTACTGCATTTGAATTATGTAATTCTGTTAAAGCATCATACATTTCTGATGTTTGGGTGCACAACGCTTTCGCGCTTTTGCTGCGGTTTTCCCAACGAGTTACACTTAATGGCCTTAGAGTTAGGGTAGGTACATGATTTAGTAAAATCTTCCATCGCTGAGTTGAAGCTGAAAACAGAGTGTAAGTTCTTTGCTGAACTCCAAAAAGTGAAACAGTTTCTATAGATGCTGCGGCTGCATCCAATATCATTAAGTTCAGGGAATGACAACCACATGGAAGAAAACATGCTCTTGACTTCATTCTGAGTATTATGGCCTGGACACCTTTATTTTGACCTTTCATGTTGGCACCGTTATCACAGCCTTGACCTCGTAGATACTGTAAATTCAAGTCATGCTCTTTCAGCACTCATAATAGCAGGTCTGTTAGTCCTTCACTTTTGGAGTCATTCACCTCTTTTAAACCAATAAAATGCTCCTTAACAGATACGTTTTTTTGTGATATCAGTAAACCTTATGGTCAGGGATACCTTTTCAGAATGGCTTATGTCAGGTGTGCAGTCTAATAAAACAGAAAAATATTGTGCTGTATTTACTCAAAGTAGAATATCCTTAAGCACTTGGTTTGCAAAAAGATTGATTATATCATACTGTATGTTTTTTCCAAGATAATGATCGGTCTTCTCCTTAGCACAAACATGTCTCAAATGTTCTTCGGTCACAACATCAAACTTGCCAAGACATTTTACCAATCCCAAGAAATTTCCATTATTGGTGTAAACGGCTTATCTGAGGATCCCCTGAAGGCCAAGTTGTGCTCCAATAAAAATACAATTATTGACATAAGCCTTTCTAGAACACTTCTCCTATGAATAGTTTCTTGGTTTATAATTTGCTGATGTGACACATCATTTGCTGGTGAGACACATCCACACCTTTATTTAACCGAAGTCCATCCAAACACAATAAGAGGTTATCTAATCCTGTGATTTTTCATGCTCCTTCAAATGAACACTAATGTGTCTCCAATCACGAAATTTTTGCAGATGGAAAATGTTTGCAGCAAAAACAATATGCACAGTCTGAAAATTTTGAATAAACAAAAAAGCTGTGCTTTATTCATTGAACCATTGTCCAGTTTCCTCATCTGAAAGATTTAAGAAAAATGACGTTTATTTTTATCTAAAGGGAATGTTATATCCTCAATTTCAGGTGTTCCAGAAGTTACAATATTATCCACAAATGTAAAATGCAATTTGTCTGGCCACAGTGCTGGATCAGCTGTGTCATATATGGAGGATGACAAGGTATCGTGCTCAGCTGACAGTGTACTATTTTGACTATTTAGAACAGCAGATGAGTTGTCTTCAATATGTTTTTCAACTGAAGCCAAAGATGACTCTAATTCAAAATGTGTAGAATACTGACACTCTGAGGAGGATTGTGGTCAGCAGACAGGATACTAGCATTTTGGTCATTTAGCACAGCTGCTACGTTGTCTTCAACTTCTTTGTCAGTGGAACCAAAAGACAATTCTAATTCTAAATTCATAGAATACCGACAATGAAAAGATGACCTTCTTCCTTCGTCACAATTGATGTTAGATGGTCCACCAAGTCGTAAAACTTTTTCAAGCTTCTTGCAGCTTTCTGTTTTTGTGCTTCACTTTCTGCTTTCATCTTCTGACTTTGTGCTCCTGATAGCTTTTTTGGGCTCATTCTTCCAAATTACAGTTCCTGATTTAAGCCTGAAAAATTACATCACTTTGATGTGCTAATTTCCATATGGTATGGCAGGGATAGGGGTCTCAGATCTTGAACTTCATTATAACTGCACCAGGCATTGCATCCATATTGGTATTATCCAATCAACTTTGCAATTTAAAAGGGTACAATCTGGTGGATTGTTCATGAACGCTGAACCTAGTTCGCCAGTTTCAAATTCGGCCGCTTTGTTCACAGTACCCCATTCTCCCCCCCACTGAACACCATAGCGTCCCACTGAGTGAAACTCGCACTGCCATCAGCTACAACCTAATTGTGCCCGCTATACACACCTGGATGCAAATCGATTCAAATTATGCACTAACCAAGAGTAATATGCAGCCTAAAAAACAAGCATTAGCATAGCCAATAGGTCTCGCCTTTGGGACCTTATAAGTGTTAAGCCATGCAACAGTTAATGTTGCTGCACCAAGGATATTGTGCTGCATAACTAAATACTTATAAGGTCCCAAAGGCGAGACCTATTGGCTATGCCACTGCTTGTTTATCCGTCCAATTAGATTTTGCAAGAGAGACGTGCCACGCTATTATACGGTTTTCTTAGCTGCATCTGATATAAAAAGTGCCAATTAACTCATGAATCATGTTCCTAGAGAGAAGGACAGTATACGTTTATTTTATGTTTTTTGCTAGACATGTGAAGTGACGGATTTAACAGCTGTAGTCTGGGTTTACCTGGGATACTGCGCAATGCTGCAACCTAAATAGAAAATGGGCAACTGGGCTTAAGAGCACTGAAGGCAGTATCCAAGTACAAATAAAAAGTCAGTAACACAGTGGATGGCATGGCATTGAATTGGGTGACTTTTGGGGGATTAAGAGTAGAAACTGAGGCAAAGTGAGACTGGGCATAGGGGGATGATAAAATATAAAACTAGGCATAATGAAGCAAGGGACCGTTATACGAAAAAGGGGTGCCCTTGTAAATTGGAGAGTGAGAGTTAAGGAAAGCAGACAGTAACCATGGGAAGGAAAAAATACCCCGTTACAGATTAATCCAGCACATACAAAATAAATGGCCAGTTGAAGAGAAAGCCATAAAGTTGTCGAGTAGCCTTTAAGGGCAGGAAGATTTACAAAGAGAGCAGTAGCCACATACTACAGCAAAACAAGCAGCTCAACCACTGCAAGTTTGTAAAGTCTAGATGTCAGTGCCTCTTGAATGCCCACAAGAATTAGCGGGTGTGCAAACCATGAACATTCTGGAAGTGTTGGAAGCTGTAAGTAAATGTGAGTGAAGGGGCAGTGGGATAATGCACGAGTAAACACACTTCTAACACAGAAGGACTTCACAAAGGCACCGCCAGAGAATTGAAGGTAGGTAGCATAAAACAGACAACGTCAAGAGCAACAAAGATTGGATAACAGGATTTTGAATTAGGACAATTGCAGCGATACACACAGTTTTGCATAATTCATTATCAGTCTGTTATTACTGTATTTTCACTTAAGTACGTTGCTGGCTGAAAATAGCGAGTGCAAGCATTTTGAGCCAGAGTCAAAAAGGCCCAAAAAAGAGTATACAAAAAATTATTATAGCACCAGGCACATCAACCAAACGTAGCAGTCTCTCATACGACACACCACTACTCATATTATAACTAATGATAACCAAAGAAGAGTTTGCAAGTGGACACATTGCAATTATTGCCTTCGAACCAAACAGGTTAGCTGTCCTGACCCAAAGTTCCACTGTGTGTTCCAATTACAGAGAGTAATGTACTTAGGCACAAGTTTTCCACAAAATGTCACTAAGGATATTCTGAAATTTGCTCTGTCAGGTCTTGTATAGATTTTTCTAGATCTATTCACTAACAAAAATTACTTAAATCCTGTGTTTTTAAAACTTACTTCTACTGGATGACAGTTGCCATTTTGTTGGTTAACTTAATATTTTCATTGCTGAACTCTAATATTTACCAATTGTGTTGTTTTTACTAAGAACTTGAATCCCGTGCTCTTAGAAGGGGACATGTATTTATTTTCAAACCTGTTGCTGTGATCCACTTATCACTATACCTGTGTGATTCATAAAGAGCGATCAAAATGTAATTCCCAGAGCAATTAAAAAGATGGCATACATATATCAGGAGCAATTTACACAATCGGTGCATTGCAAACATGAGATAACTACCACGGCTTGTAAAGCAGCTGCCGAGCTCCCAGCAACAGAAGACAAGGCTGCAATTAACCAGCCCTGACAAACAAGTAGAAAAGGTGAAGCTAAATTAATGGGGCTGAGGAAACAGCAAACGTCTGAAAGGACAAGAAGAAAGTGCAATTCCATACTGTGCGCTTATGTTTTCAGTGGATTAGCATACACTCACCATGCTGTTAGGTCTATCAAGATTGTATTAAACAGAGTCGAAAGAGGAGAAATTAGAAGGCTGTGCACAGAAAAAACTAGGCATTATCTGCATGCAAGAAACACATTATTTGGTGTAAGAGCAGGTGAAAGAAGGAACTCACTAAAACAAACATACCAGAAATTGTTAGAACAGAGAGCTACAGAAATGAGCCAGCTAAATGTCGAAATGAGATAGCTGACAAGAGAATTAAGGGAGTGGCAGTATGGACACAAAAGTGTGAAAGGAGGAGAAAGAAAGGAATACATAAGAGCAGCCTAAAATGCAGGAGGAATATACTAGAAACAAGGAAGCAGTTGTGGATAGTCGGAGGTATGCGCAGGGAGGCTGCAAATGGACGGAAGGCACAGGGCTGACAGGATATTTTTTATTTATTAATATATAATTACCTGGCAAAACAAATCATTAGGTGGAGAATGGTGCTATAATGAGCGGATGGGGTAAACAGGAAGCTAGAAGCGGTGACAAATGAAATGGTGATTGGGCGCAGGAACAGGTGGATTAGTTGAGGAGGATGGGCGAAGAGGGATGTCAATGCTTCTCAGAAAAGGGCAGAGGTAATTAAGGATTTCAAATGGGAAACAAGCATTGGCCGCGCGGCAGTAAAAGTAACGCCGCGCGGCCATACATTAGCAGCCCGGGAGTTGTGCGCACACACGCGCTGAAAGAAAATCTTTAAAAAAAAGAAGCATTGGCCACGAAAGTCATTGCGATCACGATCGCTGTGAAAGCAAAAGTGATCGCGATGACGCAGAAAGGCGTTTATGAGTGCTGCTGGCTGGCCTAGCGCATGGCGGCTGCGTGCGTGCACGGTCACCTGCACGCAAGCGCTAGGCCAGCCAGCAGCACTTAAAAAACTCACATACAAAATGTCTCTCCGAGCCAGCGCATGCACTGGGATCAGCGAGATCTAAAAAAGGAACATCCTGGAAAATGCAAAACCTCATAGGGAATACAAGATGAAGTAAAGCATGTGAAACGTAAGCAAAACAACATGGCTACCGTAACATTTTGACACTCATTATTCAGAAATCAATGAGTGTTTTTACCTGAAAAGTTAAAGACATGACTACAGGGCTTGGAAGGGACTCGTTTCAATGCCCATTGCGTGCATCCTTACAAAATGTGAGCAGTATAGTTTAAAAAGACCACATCCCTGAACACAGAGTCGCAGTACACATTTTATAAACTAAAATAAGGAAAACAGTTGATAATGATCACATTACATGTTTACCATTCCACTCATCAACCAGGTATTGTAGTACCTCCAGGAATGGTGCACTTCCCCACCTGGGGAAAATAATACTGTTTAAAGAAAGATGACAAAACTAAAGTAGCGCTTCACGGGCAAACTTTGTAAATTAGCGCTAATGTGTTAGGGGGTGAATAAAACCAATCTGCCCACTTTGCCACTACTCTGGATTGCTTTATTTAGTTATTTATTTATTTTTCGTATTTCAAACCTTTTTTTCTTTGTCCCGAGGCTGCACAAAACAAAAAAAGTTCAGAAAAAGGCATTTCGAGCAAAAGTGTTTCTTTCTTTTTAGATCCATTTCACAGGGGAACAAGTGAAGGAAAGTAGAAGAAACAGGGGGTAAGAGAAGTTTATTGAAGTCACGGTTTTCAGCAAGTGAGGGGCAGTGAAAGAGAGAGGAAAAGAGTAAGGGGAAGAAAGAGGGGGACAGCTGACAGTGGCAGAGCAGGAGAAATGGAATAATTAGTCGTCTTCCGAGTGGCTTTGTCACACCCGCAGGTTTATTAAGGTTTCACAATGAAATTGTTATTTGTCTGATACTACTTACAAGCCTTAGCAAACCCATTAGGTCTGCCTTGTTTTAGCCATATCTTCATTGTCGTATGACATGTTTGTATGCCGTAGCAGAAAACTCAAGAGAAAGGCACTCAAATACTGAGTGGTCAAATGGTGCACCATGAAAAACAATGGATTTAAATTATTGTTTTTTAACCCACGGCCTTAACTTCATAGATTGCGCCTCTCTGATAAGAAACAGGTGATGAATGGCAGGGGATGGTGAGAACACAAATCAAAGCGGTGCCTGTTGAGTAATAGCTAACACAAAACAAGTGTAGCAAAATCATTGCAAACTTGTAATGTTCATGTGCAAGGTGCCTGGAAGAACGCAGAGCCTGTGAAATTGCAGTGGTTAAGCACACATGAGGGTGTTTCACCCGGAGTCACAAGAGTAAACAGTCTGCAAAACACTAAGCAAAAGAGTTTCTTTCTTTCTTGGATCCAATTCACAGGGGAACAAATTGAGGAAAGTAGAAGAAACAGAGGGTAAGAAGGTAAGACACTTTTATTGAAGTCACGCTTTTCAGCAATTGAGGAGCAACGAGAGAGAGACAGAAAGAGAGGGTAAAAGAGTACGAGGAAAAAAGAAGTGGAGCAGCTGACAGTGGCAGAGGAGGAGAAGTGGAGACTGCGACCACTAATGTTACCTTACAAAACCTGCTGGGCACCTAGGGATCTCACACGCAACAGAAGTGGGCTGCAGGATAGGCCAACCAGCCCTTGCCTTCACACTCCTGACTCCTCCACTCTCGAACTCCACAGCACCCAACTTAGCGCGACTTTCACTGCCGCAAGGCGGGCTCGGGACAATAATGTTTGTAGGGCCGTCATTGGTAGCGCTTCCGCGCATTTCCAGATTGACGGCCCTGGTACACAAACAAGCTAGTTTGCATCCACAGGTGGTGGCAACACTGCGCATGGGCGGGCATAAGCATGCATCGCGGCCTCGTGATCTGTTTAACACTGTTATCTCTCTTCGATTTCTACAAAGATTAACATCGTGGAAATGAAAGAGCGACAACAGTGTTCAACAGTGCAGGATTTTTCAGAAATGTGACTGGTGCCAATTTCAGAGAACAAATGGCGCCCCCCTGACCTTGCCACCCGGTGCGGTGGCACCGCTCGCACCGCCCATAAGCGGGCATGTTCTCAATTTTTCCATGGCTCCTTCTTTTCTACCCATGTGGTGATGTCCATTTTGTGAAGCCATTGTGTGTGTGTTTGTGTGTCATAGGCGTTCATTTTGTCTTTGCTCTCCATGCATACTCCTTTGTTTGCCATGCGGTGAACATCCTTTTGTGCAACCACTGTATATGTGTGTGTGTGTTGTACAACCAGTGTATATGTGTGTATCTGTTTCATAGGCAGCCATTTTGACTTAGTTCTCCTTGCCTCCTTTTTGGGCCATGTGAATGAACAACCACCATTCTGGGCAGCCAATGTGTATGTGAGTGGAGGGTGTGGGGGGTGGTGGCTAGGAAGCCATTTTATCTTTGTTCTCCTCCTTTGCTGATCATGTGGTGAGCGACCATTTTGTGGAGCCAGTGTTTGTTTCTGATTATTATTCATTTTAGTCTACAGTTTCTAAGAGCATCGCATTAGAAGAAGTACATGTCATTTTTGTTTATTTTTTGTTTTTTCCTAATATATGTTTCCTGATATATTTATTTGTGCTTTAGGCTAAATATAATAGTCTGTAATAAACAGTTGTTGTTTCTAATTCATTTATTAGATTGTTGCCGTCTTCCTCCTGCTTCCCTTATGGACCCCATGGGCCCTGGAAGAGCATCAGGTATTTTATATGAATGTATTCAATTTGTGCATGCCCCCTCAGCCTCCCACAAGAGTCCATGGGCCCCGGAGGAACACCAGGTATGTTTATATCAATTTTTTCAAATTTTACCTGCCCCCACCTCCTATATTGGCTCATTTTTATATTAATTTATGATTTTTTTTACCACCCCTTGCCACATATGGATAATGGGTCCTGGAAGGTCACCAGGTATTTTATTAATGTGTTTAATTTTTGCCTGACCACTTCCACTGCCCTGCCTCTAGAATGCACCCGCGGGGCACTGGAGGGACACCAGGTCTCAATCCCTTTCTTAGTTTCTATTGCATGTAGGTGCTTGACACCATACTGAATGATATTGAGAGAAGTCAGTGAATTAGCTGACACAGGACTCAAGAGGCCTTCCTGCTAAGTGTTTCTGCTTGTGCCACTAACCAATACAAGAAGTTACGAAGATGGCCCCAAAGAAGGAGGATCCTGCCTATAAAGTGGCCACCGAGGAGAAGAAGAAGTATATTGCCACCACTGGCATCAATCCATCATACTTTTTCCAGAAATGAGGCATAACTGCTCCACCTTCCTCTGAGCATGAAAGGGCTGGGACGGGACTCATCTATGGCACCACCTCCAAAACCAAGGCAGATGTTTCAAAGCACAGTAGTGACCGCAGTCATAGCTGAGAGCAGTGAGTCTTACATCTTTTTGTCCCAGCATCAAACTGAATCTTCTTCACAAAAAGCTCAACAACAACCCCAGTCTACTACACCTGAGCTTCCGGAGGTAGGAGCAGAGCAGGAGGTTGCTCATAATGTGCATTGATAAACCACAGCAACCTCAGCATGGTACATGGAAAACAAGGCTACAGTCACCCCACAGCATCGAAGCAGCTTACCCACCGGTCACTTGTGGAGTGAGCCTCACAAAGAAAACATTAACCCACTATCAAGTTTATGTTCAGCAAGGAGGCACTGTTCAACAAAACCCATAAAAAGTTCAATTTATACAATAGGAAGCTGGCCAAAATGAAAGCAAAGACTTCCTGCCTTTTTCTTTGATGGAAGGAGATATATTGCTGGTATTTGTGAAGGCCCTCTATTGAAAATGGCAGGATACAAGCCAGACCTATCTTTCCATTGCTGCACCAGTGCTGCTGCATCAAGTGCTGTAATTGATTGGCAAAGCTATGAAGGACGGCTGTGTTCAGTCCATCCAACTCACGAAAGGCATGTGAACCAGTTGTCAAGCAGCACATGTGCATCATTGGACACTTGGTGGCTTTCGAGGGGGTTAAGCACAGGCTAGCTACTGGTCTCATCGTTAAGGATGTTTTTCGAGGCATTCGGTGGCTTGCAACAGTTGCAGTGTTCTCAGTGGAGAAAGCACAAACAACTGCCAACTAGGCCTGGGCGTAGTTAGCTATGCAGAACTCGGCTAAGTGACCAAAAAACTCAGCCGCACAGAATTCCGCAAGGAGCGGAATGCATTACATTGTACTGTTCACGCTGAGTTTTAGCGCCAGGTGTTAGTCCTAAGCTGGAAAATCAGCGCTAATGACACCACGAGCAGCACAAGAGGGCGCTAGTTCATTCTGCCACTCAATATGATGTTCCACTTAAGTGGCAGCTTCCTCAACACAAAAGAAAAGTTTCTCAATGTGAGCGAAAGCGACCATCCATGACCAGCCACGTTGAGAAATCTCACCAGGAGGTGGTCTGAAGGTAGATTTTCCTTGCTTGCGCTCGCCATCTTAACATCCGTGAGTGTGAGTGAGGAAAAAACTCTGCTACATTACCCGGAACAGGGTTGTTCGGAACCCCGCGCACTATGCACAGTGGAAAAAACTCTGCAAACTCCGCAAGCAAAGCTGAATTTCACACCCATGCCTACTGACAACATCTAGAAAGAACTTAACACCAACATCTATGAATAGTTTCAACCGAAAGGCATCAGCTTTGGATTTGTTGCCACTGACAATGGCAGTAATTTTGTCAAAGTCATGGCTAATGGACGATACATTGGAGTCCTATGTTCAGCATATTGCATCGACCTAATTTTTCAGGACTTCCTCAAAAAACAACATACTGGTCACCTGATGTAGGATTTTCAGTAATTCTTTCAGAGCCTTGCAGCAGTTGAGGAATATTCAGTGTGCTAATAAAGTACGGGTAAAAGCCTTAATACAGGAGGCACCAACTCATTGAAACAACACATTCTACATGCTGCAATGCCTGTTTGAGCAGTACATATCTATCAATGTTTACATACTACAAAGGAGTGGAAATGCAACTGCCAAAGCCATGATGATGGAGGATGTCTAGTGACTAGTGTGCCTCTGATCACTAAAGACCTGCTTGGACGCTCTGCTGCTCGAGGGGAAAGGTTGCTGAACTGCCCTGCTGCGGGACTGCGAGGACCATGGTGCTCAGCGCCTAGCTGATTGGACTCACCTGGTTCCTCTTCCCGCTCCCGCCCCCTCCTGCCCTTTGGTTCTTCTTAAGCCCCCGATTGGACGCGCCAGCGGTACGCGCGCGGGACGTAGCTCGGGGCGAAGACCGGGCAAAGAGCGGGCCGTTTGTGGCCGTTCGTGGACGGCCGTGGACGGGACGGGCCACCCCCCTGACAGGTGCTACCATACATGGACTATACTCATCGTGAGTAGTAGTAAAGCTGCTGATAGGCGGGTCCTGCCTTATAGTGTTTTATGTTGTTGCTGTGTAAGTCAACATCTTAGCATTTATTCCCAATTGTGTTCCCTGGTGCATTACTGGTGCATTACTTTAACTGTTTTGAGACCCCTCCATTTTACGTAGGTAGCCTCCCAATAGTCTGACCCGCAACTATCAGTATGACCTCCCTCAGATCTGGTAGGAAGGTAATGCAGGCCACTAAAGGGGGTCAAGTACTAGGGACTCTCGATAATTTTATTACAAGAGCGGCCCGTGTTCTAGAACAAGAGATTATCTTAACCGAGAAAAGATTGTCCCTAGAAATTCAAGAGAAAAGATCATCACTGGGTAATATAATGACGGCTTTGTCCCCAGATAATAGACTGCCGCAAACTGTTCTCGTTATATCGCCCAGTCTTACTGAAGCGCAGTCGGACCAAACGGATCTGGGCTCAGTGGATACATTACTAGAGCAAACGCCTATCCCCGAACCCAATGCTCCTCTTACAACTGTTAGCACCTCTCACCCACAGTCTATCTCCGAGCAATCGTACACTGTTGCTCCGACTGTGAGTAATAAGCCCAAGCCTACTTTTGGTAAAAGAAAGCGTAGGGGAGTACTGCCCAGGGGTAAATGTGCAAAAAAGTCTAAAATGTTTAAACCGCATGATTTTGTTATTAATCGAGATGCTCCCAATTCCTCAGTACCTGGCAGTGCTACTCCTGCTATAGGGAGCTCTAGGTTTTTACACACTGCTATTACTCAAACTAATGAAGACCCTCTATCCTCTGATTTTCTCCAGCATTTAGAGAAATTAGTTAAATCTCTTCTTTTACCCTTATATGAGAGAGTAAACCGGCTTTCCTCTTCGCTGGAGAAAATAGAGGGCATGGTGCTTACAAATACGACCATGTTGGAGAAATTCACACTGTCCTCCAACTGCTCTAAGTCTCTAACCACCCTTGAAATTGATGATAAAACTAGGTCTGATTCCAATATTAAGACCCGTAGGGGTGGAGCCCCACCCAACTTCCCTGGTCGCAATGACCCTGTTGTTGAAGTACCTTTCTCTCCTGCTAGTGTAGAGGTGCCGACTGATCCAGGGTGTAATAATAATGCTACCTCCACAGACATTAACAAGAGTGCTACTATTAGCAAGCCTAGTATGGAGAGTGTTGATCTCCCTCAAAAGCTCCCATGCATTAATCTTCCCCCTGAGTCGAAACCCTATACTGCTATATTGGTTGGTGTCCCAAGGCTTACCCAGGCTAAGCCTGAATCTCACAGTGAGCTGAAAAACAAAGTTATACACTGGCTAAATAATAACAGGCCACTACCTCCTAGCTTAAGTGCTGAGATCCTGACTGTCCGCAGGGTGTGCTGGTTGGGAAGTAGAGTTACGAAAGTGGAGGGTGACTGTGTGATCATCAACTTTCGGGACCCTAGGGTGGTGAGCCATATCTGTTCCTACCCCAATAATTTGAGTGGTACTGGAATATCTGCATTGGACATGTCCTATTTTTATTCATATCACTCCCCTGTTTTACATACTGGTCACCTGATGTAGGATTTTCAGTAATTCTTTCAGAGCCTTGCAGCAGTTGAGGAATATTCAGTGTGCTAATAAAGTACGGGTAAAAGCCTTAATACAGGAGGCACCAACTCATTGAAACAACACATTCTACATGCTGCAATGCCTGTTTGAGCAGTACAGATCTATCAATGTTTACATACTACAAAGGAGTGGAAATGCAACTGCCAAAGCCATGATGATGGAGGATGTCTAGTGACTAGTGTGCCTCTGATCACTAAAGACCTGCTTGGACGCTCTGCTGCTCGAGGGGAAAGGTTGCTGAACTGCCCTGCTGCGGGACTGCGAGGACCATGGTGCTCAGCGCCTAGCTGATTGGACTCACCTGGTTCCTCTTCCCGCTCCCGCCCCCGTCATCTGCATCCATCCACACAGAGCCTCGCGGCCCCCGCTTCGCGGGAGCCGCTCGTTGGTACATCGTTATAAATATTCTGGCTGACAATCATTCTGCGTGTGCCTCTGATCACTAAAGACCTGCTTGGACGCTCTGCTGCTCGAGGGGAAAGGTTGCTGAACTGCCCTGCTGCGGGACTGCGAGGACCATGGTGCTCAGCGCCTAGCTGATTGGACTCACCTGGTTCCTCTTCCCGCTCCCGCCCCCGTCATCTGCATCCATCCACACAGCGCCTCGCGGCCCCCGCTTCGCGGGAGCCGCTCGTTGGTACATCGTTATAAATATTCTGGCTGACAATCATTCTGCGTGTGCCTCTGATCACTAAAGACCTGCTTGGACGCTCTGATGCTCGAGGGGAAAGGTTGCTGAACTGCCCTGCTGCGGGACTGCGAGGACCATGGTGCTCAGCGCCTAGCTGATTGGACTCACCTGGTTCCTCTTCCCGCTCCCGCCCCCGTCATCTGCATCCATCCACACAGAGCCTCGCTGCCCCCGCTTCGCGGGAGCCGCTCGTTGGTACATCGTTATAAATATTCTGGCTGACAATCATTCTGCGTGTGCCTCTGATCACTAAAGACCTGCTTGGACGCTCTGCTGCTTGAGGGGAAAGGTTGCTGAACTGCCCTGCTGCGGGACTGCGAGGACCATGGTGCTCAGCGCCTAGCTGATTGGACTCACCTGGTTCCTCTTCCCGCTCCCGCCCCCGTCATCTGCATCCATCCACACAGCGCCTCGCGGCCCCCGCTTCGCGGGAGCCGCTCGTTGGTACATCGTTATAAATATTCTGGCTGACAATCATTCTGCGTGTGCCTCTGATCACTAAAGACCTGCTTGGATGCTCTGCTGCTCGAGGGGAAAGGTTGCTGAACTGCCCTGCTGCGGGACTGCGAGGACCATGGTGCTCAGCGCCTAGCTGATTGGACTCACCTGGTTCCTCTTCCCGCTCCCGCTCCCGCCCCCGTCATCTGCATCCATCCACACAGCGCCTCGCGGCCCCCGCTTCGCGGGAGCCGCTCGTTGGTACATCGTTATAAATATTCTGGCTGACAATCATTCTGCGTGTGCCTCTGATCACTAAAGACCTGCTTGGACGCTCTGCTGCTCGAGGGGAAAGGTTGCTGAACTGCCCTGCTGCGGGACTGCGAGGACCATGGTGCTCAGCGCCTAGCTGATTGGACTCACCTGGTTCCTCTTCCCGCTCCCGCCCCCTCCTGCCCTTTGGTTCTTCTTAAGCCCCCGATTGGACGCGCCAGCGGTACGCGCGCGGGACGTAGCTCGGGGCGAAGACCGGGCAAAGAGCGGGCCGTTTGTGGCCGTTCGTGGACAGCCGTGGACGGGACGGGCCACCCCCCTGACAGGTGCTACCATACATGGACTATACTCATCGTGAGTAGTAGTAAAGCTGCTGATAGGCGGGTCCTGCCTTATAGTGTTTTATGTTGTTGCTGTGTAAGTCAACATCTTAGCATTTATTCCCAATTGTGTTCCCTGGTGCATTACTGGTGCATTACTTTAACTGTTTTGAGACCCCTCCATTTTACGTAGGTAGCCTCCCAATAGTCTGACCCGCAACTATCAGTATGACCTCCCTCAGATCTGGTAGGAAGGTAATGCAGGCCACTAAAGGGGGTCAAGTACTAGGGACTCTCGATAATTTTATTACAAGAGCGGCCCGTGTTCTAGAACAAGAGATTATCTTAACCGAGAAAAGATTGTCCCTAGAAATTCAAGAGAAAAGATCATCACTGGGTAATATAATGACGGCTTTGTCCCCAGATAATAGACTGCCGCAAACTGTTCTCGTTATATCGCCCAGTCTTACTGAAGCGCAGTCGGACCAAACGGATCTGGGCTCAGTGGATACATTACTAGAGCAAACGCCTATCCCCGAACCCAATCCTCCTCTTACAACTGTTAGCACCTCTCACCCACAGTCTATCTCCGAGCAATCGTACACTGTTGCTCCGACTGTGAGTAATAAGCCCAAGCCTACTTTTGGTAAAAGAAAGCGTAGGGGAGTACTGCCCAGGGGTAAATGTGCAAAAAAGTCTAAAATGTTTAAACCGCATGATTTTGTTATTAATCGAGATGCTCCCAATTCCTCAGTACCTGGCAGTGCTACTCCTGCTATAGGGAGCTCTAGGTTTTTACACACTGCTATTACTCAAACTAATGAAGACCCTCTATCCTCTGATTTTCTCCAGCATTTAGAGAAATTAGTTAAATCTCTTCTTTTACCCTTATATGAGAGAGTAAACCGGCTTTCCTCTTCGCTGGAGAAAATAGAGGGCATGGTGCTTACAAATACGACCATGTTGGAGAAATTCACACTGTCCTCCAACTGCTCTAAGTCTCTAACCACCCTTGAAATTGATGATAAAACTAGGTCTGATTCCAATATTAAGACCCGTAGGGGTGGAGCCCCACCCAACTTCCCTGGTCGCAATGACCCTGTTGTTGAAGTACCTTTCTCTCCTGCTAGTGTAGAGGTGCCGACTGATCCAGGGTGTAATAATAATGCTACCTCCACAGACATTAACAAGAGTGCTACTATTAGCAAGCCTAGTATGGAGAGTGTTGATCTCCCTCAAAAGCTCCCATGCATTAATCTTCCCCCTGAGTCGAAACCCTATACTGCTATATTGGTTGGTGTCCCAAGGCTTACCCAGGCTAAGCCTGAATCTCACAGTGAGCTGAAAAACAAAGTTATACACTGGCTAAATAATAACAGGCCACTACCTCCTAGCTTAAGTGCTGAGATCCTGACTGTCCGCAGGGTGTGCTGGTTGGGAAGTAGAGTTAAGAAAGTGGAGGGTGACTGTGTGATCATCAACTTTCGGGACCCTAGGGTGGTGAGCCATATCTGTTCCTACCCCAATAATTTGAGTGGTACTGGAATATCTGCATTGGACATGTCCTATTTTTATTCATATCACTCCCCTGTTTTACCTTTTGACATGTCCATTCCTTGGAGAAGGGTTACCAAGAGATCGCATCGACAGATTGGATGGGACTTCCATCTTCCACTGTCTAATTCTTATGCTCCATTGAATGCCCTAGACGGGGTCGACTGACTCCCACCAATTACAATTAATAGGGCCAGTCCTGGCGTGGATAATGTGGGACTAGTAGGGAGGGTTGGGTCAAGGAGGGCACTTTTGGGTGTGAGCTTATTGCCAGTTACTCCTGCTCGGGTTTCACCTAGTGGCTCACTTAATATCCACCGCTATTCTGATACTCCTAAGAGCGTGAACAACGGTATGGGCCACACCTCTATTCAACCCGCAATACGAGGTGTGGTTTCTGTACCTTTGCTGCCCATTCCTATCGACCCTCCTTTAATATCTATGGTTTCATGGAACATTGCTGGTTTGAGCAGTAAAATAATCCTGGAAGACTGGTCCGTATGGGTGAATACCCAGGACATTCTGGTCTTCCAGGAAACATGGGCAGTGGAACCCATTCACATCTCCGGGTATTTAAACTTTTTCAAGGGTGCTATACGTGGAGCAAAGGGACGTCCATCTGGCGGCCTCTGCATCTGGGTTAAGCAAACCCTTGGGTATAGTATAAGGGAATTGGTCATAGATAGCCCAGATTTACTAATCATCTCACTTCAGCTCAATGATGATCCTGAAATTCTGATTGTAAATGTTTACAACAGGGGTCTACCTGGTGGTCGTGGCACAAATACTTTTTTACAATTGGAAGGGTTCTTGGACACAGTGAATCTGCGTTGCAATGTTTTAATAGTGGGAGACCTAAACTGTTGTTTTGAGCCTCTACCCATTGCCCCTGAGTCACTCACAGGGGATGTGGACGTAATTTTCAACATTCCACCTCTTGAACTTCCTCCCATCAAGAGGTGGACTGAATCCGCTACCCAGTGGATGAGTCTATGTATGGAGCGGGGCTACAGAGCTGCCAATGGACGAACTCCCTCGGATAAAGAGGGAAGGGCAACTTTCTCCGATGGTCGACGCTGTAAAAGTCGAATCGACTACGCCTTAATCAAAGTGGAGTATTGGTCCATATTATGTGATATGGTGGTCCTCGACCGCCCTGAGAGCGATCATAATCCACTGGTTTTGAACTTATTACTCTGTCCAGCTCATAGAAATAAACCCACAGAAATAGCGACCGCCGAAACATTATTAACTAACAACCAACGGCGAGTTCGTTGGGATAAGGTAGCTATCGATAGCGCATTATTATCAGAGATTAATCAGAAGGCTTCCTGTGCTCTGGTGGATTTACAGCTCCTACAGAGCACAGAAGATATAATTACAGGGGCCACCCAAATACATGATCATTTATTTTCTGATCTTAAGTCCATCTTCTCCAAGCCAAGTAAGGCCAAGAAATCTACTATGTTAATCTCGAAATCTTGGTATAACAAAGCGTGTCGAGCTTCTTATAGCAAATTGAAACTTGCTATTGCTACTAAAAACCCGGCTGTTATTAGACAATCTAGAAAAGACTATAGTAAGGCTAAAATAACGGCCAAACGAGAATGGGATAACAACCATTGGAATGATCTCCTGGCTGCTAGCAAAAAAAGGAATTTAACCCTGTTTTGGCATATTGTTAAGTGGGGTAACTCACCCAGTACCCAGGTCCCAACCAACCATGTTCCCCCAGATTCCTGGGTTTCGCATTTCGAATCCCAGTTCTCGGACGGAAACTGTGTTGAGGGGTTTGTTCCCATAGAAAGCAGGGACCTGTCCATTTCCCCTATTCTCAATTTTGACTGTGATGAGGTCGCGGCGGCGCTGAGAAAGGTGCCCAGCGGCAAAGCACCCGGAATGGATTGTGTCCCTGCTGATCTTTTTAAATCTGATTTTGATATATGGGTACCTTATATTGCACATCTTGCCAATGCTTTAATTAGAGGGGCAGCTATCCCTGACTCCTGGAGGGGCGCAGAGATTCTCCCGATTTTTAAGAAGGGTGATCGTTCCTGTCCGGGGAACTATCGCCCTATTAGTCTTATTGATTCTGTTCAGAAGATCATTGCTAGAATGACACTGGCAAGAATCCAGATTTGGATTGATCAGGAGGATATCATCTCTTCCCTACAGGCCGGTTTTAGACCCTGCACCAGTACCATCGACCAGGCATTCAAATTCCAACTAATTGTCTGGAAAACAGTTTATCTGTGTGGTGGTTCCATATATGCTGCCTTCGTAGATCTTCGATCAGCATTTGACTTGGTCAATAGGTCCAAGCTATGGGACGCCTTGGTGGAGCTTGGCATTCCGGGAGATCTCTTGAACATTATCATTAAGTTATACGACAACAACTTTGCCCAAGTTCGTTGGGGGAAACAGGGTCAGGTTACAAAAAGATTTAGGGTAACCAGGGGCGTCAGACAGGGGTGCGTACTTGCGCCCACACTATTTTTACTGTTTATTAACAGAGTGGTTCAGTACTTCTCTTCCACCCCTACGTTGGGTGGTACCAAAATACCACTCCTTATGTTTGCTGACGATACCCTTCTTCTTTCCCAGACCCTCTCAGGGTTACAGTCAGCTTTGAACGTCTTTTCTAATTTTTGCAATGATTTTGATTTGTCAGTGAATGTATCTAAGACCAAGTACATGGTGTTTAACAAAGGGAAAGGTGTGAAGGGTCATATATACATGAATAATGATTTGCTTGAAAGAACTAATGTTATGACCTATTTGGGGGTAGTATTTGAAAATAAGCTGGATTGGAGGCCGCAAATTGATGTGCTTAACCTTAAATTTTCTCAGCTTTCGGGATGCCTTGTTAAAGATCAGAAATTATCCCAATCGAAAATAATTGGCCCCCCCAATAAAATATTTAATGTAAGGATAAACTCAGCGATCCTTTATGGAGCTGAACTCTGGGGCTTTGCCAATTTTTCCGCTCTGGTCAAGGCACAACATAAATTTTTCCGAATGCTTACGGGCCTGCCCAGTTCTACCCCATTGAAACCGTTGTTACTGGATCTTGGTTGCCACTCTTTCGATGACATTGCTAGGTACAAACCTTTGGCCTATTGGAGGCGACTATGGACAGTACCTGAACTAGGCCCCTATGCTAAAGCCTTTCTTGACGTCCGTTCCATCATGGGAGCAGGTAATATTCCCTGGTTCCGACAGGTTAGGCAACTACTAGACTCCATGGGTTTGGGAATTTTGTGGTCAGACCCAGGTAACAACTCCTTCCCCTCTAAAAAAGATTTTAAAAGCCTGTACTGGTCAATGGTCCTACAAAAACAACTATCCTCAGTTGCAGCCGACTCTTTGACAAGCAGATTTCTTGTTCAAAAGAAAACCCCACTCCTTGAACCTTATTGGGATACCATCACCAGACCCAAAGACAGGAAACTTTATCACCAGTTTAGAGTTGGTACATTACCAACTAATCTTTTTACAAAAAAATGGAAGGGTGCATCTCGCGATTCCTGTAACTGGTGTATGGACTGTGTTGATTCAGTGGGTCATGTTTTTTTTGTCTGCCCCGCTTACGCTGCCCCACGGGCTAAATGGCTTAAACCCCTATGTCGAACGCTGGGAACGAGACAAAGCCTAGAAGCACTGGATATTTTGCGTTTTGATACTAGTGAACTTATCGTAATTGCAGTCGCTAAATTCTTAGCTTGGGCCTGGCTCATCAGAATTAGGAGGCACCAAAATTAATGTACTATGGTTTCCTGTGATTTTATCGTGAATTGTAGTAACAGTTTTAATACTTGTTTGGTTGCATTTTTATTTTGTAAAATGTCTTTTTTGATGAAATTATCGATAATAAAGACTTATGAATTGAATTGACTAGTGAATTGTCAGATCTAAATGTTAGCACCTTTTAAGATTTTGATACGGGAAGTCAGCAGGGACAGTACCATGAGCCAAGCAACCACATTGTTGCAGACGCTACGTTTACATTTGCAAAAGGTGGAACAAGCATTTACCAATGTCAATGAAGAATCAGTTGCTTTGGTCAACAGCTTAAACCTTCAAGTGAACACAAATCAAAGGCTGCAAAAAGAGATCATGTCCTCTGAAGAATACGTCTATGCCACAATACAGGATCCACACTACAAAAAAGCACAGCCAATTTTCATTCCATTTTCAACAGTGACTGTTTCAGCTTACAAGAATTGGATTATCAGGAATCAGATGACTTGGAAGATAAATGATTGCAAAGTCAAGGCGATAGCTGAAAAGAAGTGATGACTTCAACCTACGGAGACTACGGTTTTGTCGCAGAATCAAGAAGCTTCACTTTCAACATCTGCAATGGGTTGGTTCATGGGAATGGCAGGCCTTCAATATAGCGCACTGACTCCGGCAATGCATAAGCAACAAGTGTTCACAACAATGGCACTTGAGAAGATGTTACAAGGCTATTTAGATGACCAAACATAACTCTACCTGGATCGAAACGTATTGACCTTTTGGCATGGGAAGAAGGAATAGTGGGCAGAATTGAGCAGGCTGGCAGTAAAATATATGAACATAACTAGGGTATCTTCAGAGCGCGTGTTCAGTGCAGCTGGTGCAGTTGTCGGGGCACAGAATGACTAGCCCTCAAAAAGTAGAGAGACTAATGATCATTAAAAAATATAAACATTTTATACAAAAAAATTATAACTCTTCTAAAAGGCGCAATCATAGATGAGGGAAGTTTGTCAGACATTACAAGAGTGGCAAGCAATCATCTTCCACATGAAATCCTTGAATTTGAGGATAAACTCTACTTTGCAGATTAGAAAAAGAAAAAAAATGAACACAACAAAAATGTCTGCTATAAAAACAGGAAAAAAATATTTTTAGATTTGATCTGCAGCTAATGAAATTACATTTAAAGAAACCAGTGAGGGCAGTACAGATAAAAAAATAATGAAAAAAATGAACCGTAAGATTTGCATTGAGCAATAAATGGTATCCATTCTGAAATGATGCCTCCAAACCATTTCATGAAAAAACAAGATGCATGCCTCCAATGTCTAACTCTGCATTCCCATGTTCAGCTGTAAATAATATGCAAAGGACTGCACTGCACAGCTCATCAATGTTGCATAGCAGCAAAAAAAGGATATGAGTAGATAGGTACATGGACACAGCTCTTGGAACAGGTGAACAGGTAACTCACCTCTATGAATGTGACAGGCTTAGCTTAGGTAAACTTGATATCTCATGCTTGGGTGATCATTTGATTCAGGATGAACGCAGGGAGCAATACTTTATTACCATTTTTATTATTTGAATACCAGTGTCAAGTCTTGGCTGCGCCATTACATACAATGTTCCTTATATGGCACATGGGCAGTAACCCTTTGAATCCTGGGACCCCCCCTCATCCCTTCACATGGTAAGGGTTGTTCCTTCTCAAGACCCTTCTAGGCCAGAGGTCTTCAAACTAATTGATGCACAGACCACCCTGTCAAAATCCTTAAGGCGTAAGGACCCCCTCTCGACAAAACTTTCTAGAACTTGGTACTCCTCATCATTGACAACTATTGACAACCATAAACGTCCCCAATTCCCTCAGCCAATAATTTTTACACTGGGGAAATAATATTAAACAGTGTTTAGCAAACCAAAGGTCAGTGACATGGGGGCTTGGTCAAAGGTATGGCTAAAAATAAAGGGCCTCATTTATGAGGAATTGGCGTAGAGCAGCGTTGCAAGTCTTCTTGCTGTGCTGCCCTACGTCAATGTGAAAGGGCAGGAATGCACCTTATTTATGAATTATGGTGCATTCCTGTCCTTTCCCCCTGCGTTGGCACACAAATTGCTGCCTAGAGCCAATGTAGGCAAGATTATTTTTGTACAGGAAGGGGCATCTTCCTGCACAAAAACAATCCTGAGAGGGGTTTTCCTCTTTCTATGTGTCCTGCAAAATGCAGTACACATGGACAGATGAAAAAATGAGGAGAAATCAAAAATTCTCCTTGTTACGCCTGCTGTGAGGAGGTGTAAGGTTTATGCACTGCCCCAAGTTTACATGATATTGAAATCTGGGGAGCGCCAATATCCATGGGTGTTGCGTGGTAACACTCACCTCAATGCCCATGGAACACCTACTTGACATAGAGTAAGGCAATGCAGTGACTTGCGCTGCTTTGTCTTACTCCATATCTATGAGGCCATGCAAAGCCACACAGGGTGACTTTGCATCGCTTCACAGATATGATTGAGATGCTTGTGCCGCCAGAGCTTGAAAAAACAGTGACGAACCGGTAGCACAAGCCTCTCATAAATCAGCCCCAAAATATTTTGTAAGTTTTTTAGGTCTTTCATCATTAAGTAGCCACATATAAAATAATTAGTAGCTTAAATGATTTTTTTTTTTAAAGTTGTTACTCAGTGGAAAATGCACTGTAGTGCATTATGAAACCTCTATTAGTTAATTCACTGCAGAGGTCTGTGTGTCACAAGAGCGCCACATAATTAAATTTGGTTGGTGCAGTGGAGAATAGTGACTCGTGTATTTTTAGTGCTACGAGGTCACAGCCTGTGACAGACAGCCCTGTGAATGTGTAAGTCATTATTCTATACACTGCTACAAACTGCGCAAATAGTTTTAGGATAAAATGGAGCTTCAGAAATGCAGATTTTAGTAATACCAGACTATAAGTAATGCAATTGTTTTTTTTTTTGTTTTTTGTATAACTGTCCCTTCAATACCTCTTCAGGGGTACTAAGCGCTGTGTGAATACAGTTATGATTAAAAGCATGCACTTCACAGCCCAGTTGTTAACTCTTCGTACTATCACCAAAAAAAACCAAATCTTTGCCATCACAGTGCTTTGAGTGATTAGAGCAATTAAACCCAGAACCAGCTCACAAGCACCCTTTAACCCCTTCGCTGCGGCGGGAACTCCGCCGCAGCGCTGGGGGGTGCGGGGGGGCAGCGCGGTGGCGCTGTGCTCATGACGGAGCCACTCCGTCATGAGCCACGGTTGAGCTGTGCTCATGACGGAGCGGTTCCGTCATGACTCTGCCCAGTTGCGTTGTCCCCCCGCACAGGTGGGGAAACAGCACCGCGTGGGCGGAGCGGCCGCCAACGGTCGTGGCATGACGGAACCGCTCCGTCATGAGCACACGGCAACCGTGGCTCATGACGGAGCGGTTCCGTCATGAGCGGGTAAGGGGTTACATTTACAAATTAACTCATAGTGCACATTTGCATTTTATTTAGGCAAGCAGGCACCCTGTCACGAAGGATTGTTTTACCTGTCTGCCCGGCCTCTTCATTTCACAGCACAGGTCACTCAATTAACTTCAGCTGAAACCAGGGGCGGTGCGTCCATTAGGGCGCTTGGGAGTTGCCCCACTGAGCGTTACCGTCACTCTCTAACTCAGACTCCCTCACGATTCACACAATGCAATCCCTCCGATTCCCAGGCCACCAGAGCCGGAGGCAGTCGGCTTAGAAGGGGGCGGGGCAGCACTATAGTTCAGCTGCAAGTCAGTGTCTGATTGACATCCTCCACCATCACAGGTGGTCGGCCGGCGGAGCGCACAGCAAGAGTGCTTAAACATTTTGCGACCAGCCCTGAACATGCGCACACTAGGCTGCTCATTAGAAGAGCGGGGGTTGTTCCATGCCGCTCTTCTAATGAGCAGCCTAGTGCGCATGTTCGGGCTAGTCGCAAAAAATGTTAAGACCTAAACAGAACATGCGCACTACTGCTCAAGCCAATCCTGACGCTGCTGCTGGAGCAGCATCTGGATTGGCTGAGAGCAGGCGGTACTTCCCAAGGCACCAATGCGGGAGTCGGACCCTGGCCCAGGAGGACTCGCAGAGGCGGCGCGGATCCGGTAAGTAATTGCTTGATAATTATTTTAATCTCCGCCGTGCGCGACCCCTAAGACCCACCCCGCGAGTATTGCACGCGAGCCGCGACTGCTTCTCATGCCTCTCTGCCCTCGTGAGTTATTTTTAAAGCGCACAAACGGTTGAGCTAGCACCAGGAAATGGAAGCTATGAGAGTGATGTTTTCAGGTCCGAAACCAAAGCAGGTGGATTATCTCAAATATCAGTTACCAGTGTTCGCCATCTGCGGAAATGTAGACAGCTTTTTAAAATGTTAATTTATCTGTATAATAAAATGGCAGCCAGGTAACTTTAAGAATGGGCTGGGCTTCGTTGTATAACTTGGTCGTGTATATAATTCTGAGGACCTCTGGAAGTAGTGAGTGGCTTACGGAGTGTCACTCTGTGGTAAATATTTAATTACCTGTACTATTTTTCATGCGGTAAAGTCTAGTAAGAATAACTCAGTAAAAATAAGAGGCAGAATCCGTGGTATTAGAGGTTCTGAAAGGCTTTATTCCTTACAAGGAATTATGGTTCGAACCATAGGCATCAAATTCCATCACCACGAGGGTTCAGGAAGGGAAGGCAATACATTATTGACAAGTAAAGATATTTATATGAAAAGCATTACATTAAGACAGATGCAGGAGGCGTAACAGCTGATAATATAGATAATAATACACAAACGTAATGAAAAAAGGCGTAAACATAGGCGTAGACTAGAAACGTCATTAAACATGATGTCACAGGTGGGTGGATCCATAAGAGAATCCTGCAATGTCAGCAGAAATACTTGGCAGAGATGCGTGCGCAGCCTCATGACGTGTGATTGACGTGCAACTAGAGGGTGAAGGGGACTTGACATTTAGCTCTACATGTGGAGACAGAAGTCTGGGGGGTCATGTCAACCTAATCCCAAATCATATCTAATATCTTATGTTTAAAGGACTGTATTATCCAGAAAGAAAGGTCTCTCGGACGGAATCTATTCTATACTGACTGTTAGTGCGTGTACAAGCGTCTAAGTGTCTACATGAGATGCGAGGGGGCAGGAATCCTCCATGGTAACAGGGGCTATGAATTACTTGCATGAGGACAGTGAGGCCTGGCCCTTTGCTCGGTAGCTGGAAGAATGTTTACCTAAACTACTAGACAGGAATGCATCGGATGAGGAGCGGAGCAGATAATCTTGAAGGTGAAATACAGTTTTTGGCAGGCAACAGGCCGGATCAGGCACCGTTAGCCGCGCAGGGAGTAGGACAAAGTTCATGTATACAGATGCGGGCTCGGACTGGAGCTTTCAGAGGCAGAAGGCAGGAAAAGGCTTGATGGCAGAATTCAGGGCCTACTCGCCTGAACTGTAAAACGTGGAAAGTGAACCACATAAAGTCGGTGGCCTTTCATACTTAGGAACGGAATATCCGACTCATTCATGGCGGATCTGAAAGAGGACATGTTGACGGTGGACGCACATGTATTTGCGTCTTCATAACTGGAACTGGAGGGAACATACATGTACTTGTAGCATGTACATGGAGCCGTTGGGGTCTAAGATAGGGGACATAATCTGATCATAAAATTCATATTTCCTCATTCCCTCCTTGTCCCCTACGGACCCTCAGGAGATATCGATCTTCATCAATCCATCAATCTGTTCATATAGCATCATTTGTTCTTCTTTCTTCTTCCAGGATCTTGAACGAAAACTTGGATGCGGAATACACGATGTGGCACACAAACCACAAATCGCTGGCCCACATTGTAGACATAAGCAGCAACTGAATAGTATGAGAAAGCCAATACCTAGGAAGGATAGAATCCTCCATCCCCAGGCTGACAACACGCTCCAGAACCAACCGGACCAAGTCCAGGTGCCTGGACTCTGGTGTATCTGGCTTATAATCTTATGAAGGCGAGTTATGGCTTTATATACTGACGGCGAGTTTTCTGGTATGAAAACACAGCAACTTGATCTGATGACCCTACAAGCTCCGCCCCTATCGGCCAGGATGACGTCAAGGACAAGACGATTTTGAAGCACAACAATCCGCATCGCAGACTGCTCCTCTGTTAAGTTGCCTAGGGCGGAAGTAGTCTCATTCACTACTGCTTCAAGGGTTCTAGTTAATCTACGTATCAGTTTACTATTAGTGACTGTACCTATATAGGGAAAGAAACCTTTATTGAAATCTGTGTATTGCTCCCATGTCGTTTCAGTGTAATCGACAATCGGGAGATCTCTCTGCTGTCTATTGTGTACTAAATGGGTATTTCTGTGATAGTCAGGAGGGGCTAGGAAAACAGGTGGCAGAAGGAATGCTATGTAACAGGTACCATCCCAATCTAGAGGTAAACGTATATATGCAGTCTGGCCACATATGAAGTAGGAATGACGGGAAGCTCTAAATGTAGACTTGCCTTGATCACTGAATTTTATTACAGTGGTGCATTTACTATGGCCCATGTGTATGGAACCATTCTTTCTTACACATAATTCACCTTTAACTGGAAATACTGACATAGCGGGCAAGATTGGTGTAGCTTCGGATTCAACATTCAGAATCATGAGGTTAAGTGTAAAGTTACCTAATCCATATACTTCATTTTCTAGATCAGTTCCTGTTCTTTTGGGAAGTCCCTCCTTGTTAGGGTAGCAGACTTTAAGCAAAACTAGGTTCAGGTTTCCCCATACCCAGTTGTCTTGATAAACTACTGAATTTGAATCTAGGGAATTAATCAAACTAAACCATGCTCCACAGGAGCCATTGTGTGTGAACGGATACGGAAAGAGAGGCAAAACTCCCTTATAGTTCTGATAGGGAGGGAGTCGGCCACATATCCAACAATTGGTAGCATTGCTGGTCTGATGGGAATGATGTAACATACTAATAAAAGTGTTGTTGCGCAGCGCAAATCTATAAGACAACTCATGCGGAGGTAGTTCGCTAAAGGAATGTTCAGCAGTAGCATTGTAAGCACGCTTAGAAATAGGGTAATACATATGTAGCAATACACTAGAAATGATGATCAGAAGACTTAGTAAAAACAAAATTAATAATGTCACTATGCAGTGACTACGAAGCGATTTACAGTACGCATGTTTTTTAAGCTGTATCTGTCTATTTCTCTCTCTATTTCGGTCTAGAGGATACATGTCAGAGACAAATTCAACCGATTCACCTTGGAGAGGACTTAAACAATCAAATTGTCTGACTTGCTAGACCTTAGTTTCAGTTTATAGAGTTCGTTCTCCGTCCTTTCAACCAAGGGGAGCTTTGAGTCTATCTGTGAGGGAATGCAGGGCTGAGTATTCACATCGGACGGTAGTCCATAAAATTTTTTGATATGGCTCGAGTGCAACCACCCTTTACGTCCCTCAATCTTCACGGCTGTCCTTGTAGTCAGCAAGACGAGCTTGGGCGACTGCCACCTGGGCTCCAGCTGGGTCTTCCGGTCGAAATTCCTCACAAGGACCAGGTCACCTGGAACCACGTCATGGGGCTTCACCTCAGTGTTATCGGGAAAAGCTGCAGCTACCTGTGAACGACAAGATTGTAGTGCAGACATCAAGGAAGCCAGGTAATCTGTCAGCATATTACAGTCAACATCAGTGATTTTACGAGGTATAGGCGTCCCCCACATATTTGGTGGTTTACCGAAGATCACCTCATACGGAGATAGCCCTGTTCGAGAATGTGCTACCATTCTCATGTAAAAGAACGCAACAGGTAAGGCTACTATCCAATCGACACCTTTTTCTCTACATACTTTGGACAATCTAATTTTCAGAGTTTGATTATGACGTTCCACGAGACCTGCTGCCTCGGGATGTCGGACACAGTGGAATTTCCATTGATAACCTAACAGAAGTGAAACGTGTTTCATTAGTTCGGATGAGAATGGCTGGCCGTTATCTGAGTACACGACACGTGGCAAACCGTACCGTGGGAAGAATTCTCGAACTAGCTGTTTGGCAGTAGTCGGGGCAGTGTAATCTGAAACCGGGTAGGCTTCTGTCCAACGGGAAAGAGCACAGACAACTACGAGAACATATTTGAATCCTCGACATCGTTCCATCTGGATATAATCCATCTGGAGGACTTCAAAAGGGTGATCGGGAGGTTGAAATCCACCCTGCTCTACGGGAATGCTTTTACCTGGATTAAACTGACAACATATCATACAGGTACGTACTTTCTGTTTGGCTGCTGCTCGCAAGTGTTTGTTGAACCAAATGTGTTGAATGCTGTCTAGCATAGCTTTTTCTCCTAGGTGCGCTGGACTATGTATTGTGTTAATGATGACTTGAACCATGGAGTCGGGAAGAAACCATATAGATTTTCCCTCCGTCATCCATCCTTGATCCGTTTGGATCCCTCCTAATTCAGTCCATTTCTTTATTTCTTCTGGTGTAGCATGTGTCTGTATGTCAATTACATCAAGGGCGGGATCCTTAACTGTCATGCAATGTGTTGGTGTCGGAACTATTGTCTTTGTCGTGTCAGTTGTATGAGTCTGGTTCTGAGCAGTCTGTTTAGCTGTTCTGTCAGCTAGGTCGTTACCCTGGGAAATGATATCGGTAACTTTCGTATGGGCCTTGCATTTCATAATCGATATTGCAGTAGGTAGATGAATCGCGTCTAATAGAGCTTGAATGAGGGGTCCGTGTTGGATGTGGGTACCGTGAGAAGTTAAATAACCTCTCTCTCGCCACAGTACGCCGAAGTCATGGACGACTCCGAATGCATAACGTGAATCTGTGTATATGTTGACTTTCTTATTTTTGGCTTGAATACAGGCTTGTGTCAGAGCGATGAGCTCTGCTGCTTGAGCTGACAGAGTGTTAATACAATTTGTTTCAACGACTTCAGTGTCTGTTGTGACTGCGTAAGCGGCCACTAACTCTCCTGTACTTGTTCTCATACACGAACCATCTACATACAATGTCAGGTCCGGATCTGATAAAGGGATATCTGTCAAGTCTTGTCTGGGTTTCGTCGTGATAGTAATGACTTCAATACAATCATGTGCTAATGGATCTGTTCCGTTTACTGGCAAAAGTGTGGCAGGATTTAATGTATTACAACGTCTGATTTCTATGTGTGGCTGAAACAATGTTAATTCATAACCGGTGAGTCTTGCTATAGTCAAGTGTTGTGTTTGTGTGCGGTTCAAGAGAACCTCTACTGCGTGTGGTACTTGTACTGTCAATTGATGTCCTAATACTATGGCATCGCTTTGTCTGATTGCTAAAGCTGTTGCTGCCACTGATTTCAGGCACGCAGGAAGAGCCTGAGCTACGGGATCTAATGTACTAGAAAAATAAGCACATGGTTTGTGTGATCCTGCTTGTTCCTGAGTGAGTACTGACAAGGCAGTACCTTCGCGTTCTGTAACAAAGAGTGTAAAATGTTTACTGTAACATGGTGTTGCTAAAACAGGTGCTTGACATAAAGCTTTTTTTAGGCTTTCAAAAGTTTGCGTATGTTCTTGAGTCCAAGGGAGGACAGTGGCTGCCTCCTGTGTTGTCAACTGAATGAGTGGTTTTGCTAGAAATGCATATTGAGGGATCCACTGCCTACAGTATGAAGTGAGGCCTATAAAAGCCCGCACCTCCTTTTGTGTCTTAGGTGGTGGCATGTTAGCAATTAACTGGATGCGGTCGGGTGTAAGCTGTCTTCCCTCCTTGGACAGCAAGTGCCCAAGATAAACAACTTGCTGGACACAGAATTGCAGCTTAGAAGGGGACACCTTGTGCCCCTTGTCGGCCAGAAATTGTAAAACCGTCAGTGACGCTGTTTCACATTCAGGTTCGCTTCGGGCGGTGATCAGCAGATCATCGACATATTGAAGCAAGGCAGTGTTAACTGGCATGTGGATACTGTCAAGTTCTCGTTTCAGTGCTTGGCTATAGATGCTGGGGCTTTCTGTGAATCCTTGAGGTGCGCGTGTGAATTTAAAACTTCGTCCATTTAAACTGAATCCGAACAAATATTGACTTTCCGGATCTATTGGGACGCTAAAGAAGGCATTCTTGAGATCGATTACAGTAAAGAACGTTGCTTCTGAATCAATAGCTGTTAATAATGAAGAGATATCTGGGACCACAGGGTATTGTGGTACAATACATTTATTTAATTCGCGCAGATCAATAACTAATCGATATACTGGTGGTGCTTTTGGATCCGTTCTTTTAAGAATCGGAATTATCGGTGAATTACATACATTGGAGTCGGTTTCCACAACCACTCCTTGTGCAATGAGCTCGTCAATGATTTGCAGTAAAGCCACAACAGCATCTGGTGGTAACTTGTATTGTCGCATTCGTGGTAGTACCACTCCTGTTTTTAGTGTGACTCGATATGGTGTAATGTTCATGCAACCAACATCAGTAGGGCCTTGTGCCCATAAATGTGTAGGTAAATTCTGCAGCCGGTGATCCATGTCTCTGGACACGTAGTGACCTTTGAAGTCACGTAAAAATAATCGTACTCCTTCCGGAGAACAACATATTATAGCTCCTAGAGCTTTCAATGTTTTTATACCTAACAAGTTTTCTGGACATGATTTAGTAAGCAATAAATCTGTAGTTCGTGTCAATGGACCAACCGTAAGTGGAAGGGGTTGCGATACTTCATTAATGATAGGCTTTCCTGAGAATCCAAGGGAAATATTCTGTGAGCCTGAGAGGGGTGCCCCTGGAACTTCACTGCGTCGTATAGTTGTTCTGCTTGCCCCTGTATCAAGTAAAAACTTTCTGTCTTCCCCTAATAGTTCACTATGTACATAAGGTCCCTCTTGATCTACAGGAACCTCGATAAGGGGTAACCCAACTTCCCTCTCTAGGCTATTTCATGTGTATCGCTGATAATCGGGATAATCTGCTTGTGCATACTGGTACATCTGTTGTGTCGTTGCTTGTGTTGCAGCAATAGGCTGTGCTTGTGGTGTTGCTACGGTCTGTTGTGGAGCTGCCTGTTGCGGAACTGGCCTAGATTGTGCATGCTGAGGGATTTGTGGTTGGTTCTGATCCTGTCTAGGTGGACGTGGTCTTTCCGGGGTTTTACCCGTGGCGATATTATGTTTCAGAACTGCACAATCGTGTATATAATGACCTTGTTGTTTACAATAGTTGCATGTCCCTTTCGCCGGACCTGCGGAATCACCCTTTTTATGACCATCAGCTGGAACTGACTGAGCCACAAGCATTTTCATTTTCGTGTCTTTCATACGTCTTTGTTCATGTTCTTGTTCTTCTCTAATTCTATTGTGGTGATATTGTAACATCTGTAACATCTGTGATGGGGTGTTACCTTGCCAGGTACTCTCGAATTTCAATACTCTATTTTTAACTTGCGGTAGTGAATTTTCAACTAATTTTGTCACAAACAGATGTGGATATGACTCGCTACTTGCTTTTATGCCACTATTTATACCAAAACATTTTTCAAATCGGGAATAGAAATCACTAGTGTCTTCATCTTGCTTTTGTTTACAGGCTGAGATTGCACCCCAGTCCTCCTTTTTCGTAGTTAATAAACGTGGCAGTACCTGCACTAGTAATCCTGGTAGTGCTGTAGTTTTTTCCCCAAGCCCTGATCCTGCAGCTCGAGCCTTTTCTTCGTTTTCTAATGCTGTCCAATCTATCTTTTGGTCTCCCACCTCCCATTCCTTTTCTTTGAGTTTCTCGTAAATACCGGCAGGCATTAATACCTTTAATATTTTCATAATGTCGGGGTAGGTATACTCTCCCATGAGTAACATGTCTTTTATCTCACGGTGGAAACCTGCTGGATCCTTGTCATGGCTGGGTACTACTTTCTTCATTTCTAATAGTTCAATTTTAGTTATAGGCGTGTACACAAACACGCGTTTAAAGGTATTATCTTCACCTCTGATTGGGTGTACTTCGCGTAAGGGATTCTGTCTATCTATGTGATACATTTTTCTTCCCATAGTGGGAACTGGAACATGTTCTGGGCATACGAAAACTATATACTGGTTTCGAAATTCTAGAATTTCTTTAATTAAATCAGTACCTGAACCTCTCCATTTATTCGTGAGTAATTCTGTCAATATGTCAGGTAGGGGTCCAGGATCGGAGTGTTGGCTTTTATATAATATAAGGAGGTGTTGAATCATGTATATACCAGCTAAACGCTGTTCGTCTGGGGTAAGGTTCAGAAACGTGTGTGCTAGTGCATCATCACTGTATTTGTCGGGACTGTCAGCCCATTGTACTGCTGACCTGGCTAACTCTTGTTCATCCATGGAATCGAGCATATGGTACCCCCTTCGGTCTCGGAGTAGTTTATCAGCAGCTTGGAATAGGTGTTCAGGAGACCTTATATTTAACATAGGGGCTTGAAAATTTCTGTTACATTCTGGACGTATCGGACGTATTGGATCATTAAAGCATCTGGTGTTATTAAAAGATCTTCCTTTACCTACATAAGCCATTGTCTCTAAGCGTCCTGTGGGCATTTCTGATTCTTCGTAAATCTTTGGTGTAGTCCACCCATAAATCAAGAAATAATACGGCATCTAGGCCATGCTTATGATACATAAAGTACCCTGGAGTGTCCCTAGGTGGAATGGGAACAGCTTCTTCGAGTACCCCTTTTCTGGTTATGATCTGTCTTAATTTTGAAAAGAGCGGCATTTTTTAGACCTTATTACTTAATCTTGAACACACTTAATACAATAAACACAATAATGAACAATCATTCACACCACAATATGTAGATCGTACTAAAACTTTTAACATTTAACAGTTAACGAACAATGATAACTAATAGGAAACTAGTTACTGACATAATACTAACACTAGATAATACTGAATTATATGCAAGACATACTAGATATACTGCTAAACAGTACAGATACACTGCTGAAACAGTGCAGACCGGATTTGTGTACCCAAACCCGTCTTGACCGGCACAACCTAATGTGCACGTCTAAATGCCTCCCCGGCAACGGTACTCACCGGGTAGCACGGAACGGAAGGCCTCGGAACTGAACTGGACTGGACCGGACTCGACTCGGAACTTCGGAACCTGGTGGGCCTCTGTATACCTCGGATCTTGCTCTCTCAGCTAGGCTCTGGTCGGGATACTTCGCACTTCTCACCGCCTCGTCTGGGTGTTGATCGCAGCCTCAGTCACCCCCGCTTGGCCGGAGGGAGATACAGGAAATCCTGCGGGTACGCGTTTTTGTCCGTTCAGCCGTGGCAGGAGACTGGGCCTGCAACGCACCTCCGGCGCGTGAGATGAGAAAGTGTCCCTGTTCGGGCGCCAATTCATGTGGTAAATATTTAATTACCTGTACTATTTTTCATGCGGTAAAGTCTAGTAAGAATAACTCAGTAAAAATAAGAGGCAGAATCCGTGGTATTAGAGGTTCTGAAAGGCTTTATTCCTTACAAGGAATTATGGTTCGAACCATAGGCATCAAATTTCATCACCACGAGGGTTCAGGAAGGGAAGGCAATACATTATTGACAAGTAAAGATATTTATATGAAAAGCATTACATTAAGACAGATGCAGGAGGCGTAACAGCTGATAATATAGATAATAATACACATACGTAATGAAAAAAGGCGTAAACATAGGCGTAGACTAGAAACGTCATTAAACATGATGTCACAGGTGGGTGGATCCATAAGAGAATCCTGCAATGTCAGCAGAAATACTTGGCAGAGATGCGTGCGCAGCCACATGACGTGTGATTGACGTGCAACTAGAGGGTGAAGGGGACTTGACATTTAGCTCTACATGTGGAGACAGAAGTCTGGGGGGTCATGTCAACCTAATCCCAAATCATATCTAATATCTTATGTTTAAAGGACTGTATTATCCAGAAAGAAAGGTCTCTCGGACGGAATCTATTCTATACTGACTGTTAGTGCGTGTACAAGCGTCTAAGTGTCTACATGAGATGCGAGGGGGCAGGAATCCTCCATGGTAACAGGGGCTATGAATTACTTGCATGAGGACAGTGAGGCCTGGCCCTTTGCTCGGTAGCTGGAAGAATGTTTACCTAAACTACTAGACAGGAATGCATCGGATGAGGAGCGGAGCAGATAATCTTGAAGGTGAAATACAGTTTTTGGCAGGCAACAGGCCGGATCAGGCACCGTTAGCCGCGCAGGGAGTAGGACAAAGTTCATGGATACAGATGCGGGCTCGGACTGGAGCTTTCAGAGGCAGAAGGCAGGAAAAGGCTTGATGGCAGAATTCAGGGCCTACTCGCCTGAACTGTAAAACGTGGAAAGTGAACCACATAAAGTCGGTGGCCTTTCATACTTAGGAACGGAATATCCGACTCATTCATGGCGGATCTGAAAGAGGACATGTTGACGGTGGACGCACATGTATTTGCGTCTTCATAACTGGAACCGGAGGGAACATACATGTACTTGTAGCATGTACATGGAGCCGTTGGGGTCTAAGATAGGGGACATAATCTGATCATAAAATTCATATTTCCTCAACTCTTCGACATCCTGTCTGATGCTGCAATTGAGATGTTTATTACTTTTATGTATATTTGTTTTATGTGGCACGGATTTGACCCGTGCGGGTTTCGAAGCATTGAACATCGTGAAGTCAGAGAAGCCGATATTCTCATAATACGAGTCCGCATTAGCAATATAATAGTGTACAGGTTTTTATAACAATTGAGAGAAAGGATAACAAAACGAACTGGACTAGGCCGCATGGATGGTTGTTGTGTAGTGTTTTCTAGCATGTAAGTGTTTTGAATATAATTATTTATCGTCCCAGTAGCAAACATATTTATCTCCTGGGAGATAAAATTGTTTCATTAAAAAAAAAAGTTACTTATTTAAAAATATATATGTAATTGAGCACATCACATGCCTTTGTGATCCCCCACTCCAAAATACTCTTAAACCTCAATTTTTGTTTAGCATTAGCCAAAAGAGGGCAGTTGTGTCTAACTGCCTGGACTCATTTACATTCGCAGCCTTTCGACCACCACCATCTTTCATTAGGAAGCAGCAGTATGTTACTAGTTCATAAACCTGTGGTGCTACAGCTGTTCCTCAAATGTCCACCGTTTTACTCACAATCGTGATATCGGACATGTATTGGGAAGTGGGTACATATGAGGACCATGTGAGTTGCTTTCATGAGTTGCTTTGTCTGACACTAGTATCTAGTGCAAATGATTTCATTGGGTGCTTGGCCTCGCGTGGCTAGTATGCAAGATTAGGGAGGCTGCTTTTGACTGTAGGCATTTACAACCAGTACAGAGGACAATAGAGTGGTCAGTTCAAACCGTTGACACAGTACAAAAATTGGTGACACTCATCCTGATCTTTTATGCCCTACTACTTTCAAATATCACCAGCCGCCACTGGCTGAAGCATTTTAATGATCAGAATGAAGAGTCCCGAATGGTTGTCCTTTTGCAAAGGGAAGAGTACATGTTTTGGATTTCAGGCAGAAGTGAGGCCTGAAAATGTCCGACCCCCTTCCCAGGACTCCACGGCCCCATTGGGCGTCACGCCCCACAAATTGAAGACCTCTGCCCGAGGCCATCTCCCGATTCACTCTAGTTATGGTCTGCTTGGGCTTATGATTTAACCGCCTAGGCTTGCCCAATCTCACCCTGTACATACACTGACTCCCTAGGCCGCCTACTGCATCACCCAAGTCTCTTAGTCAAGAGCTCTTTTGTTCTCAAGTGACCCTGGATTTACCTTCTCTTCCCTCTCGCCCCCCCCCCACCCACCAAAATCCGGCAATATTTTGGTTCCCACAAGATTTGGCAGCCTTCTGGGATGCAGTAGTATTCATACCAGGCCCTGCCAATGTGGCCTCACTTGGCTTCGAGTCACTCGATGGATCAAGAGCTCCTGTTCCGGTCCCACATCCCCACTTACCTTTCCAGGTCTGGCAGTGTTGCAGCTTCCACTCATTGACTTCTTCTCTGACTGGACTCCCATTATTCTCCACCTGCGAGGAAACAAATCGTAAGCTCAGTGATAAAGCAACAAACTTTCATTGCAAATCTCTCAGGTCAGTGCACTGTACCTAGTTAATCTCGTATCCCCCCAGTACTCCAAAACCAAGGAAATTCAAGCTTGTTGAACTAAAAACTATATCTTGGTGGAAAGAAATATGATATCCAAGAACTCAGTTTGGTGAAATAGTTTTGCACAAGTGACGAAAAGACTCTGGGCCATATTATCAAGAAAGGCGCAAACATTATCGCCTCCTTAGCGGCTGAAACTGCCGCTAAAGCGGCGATAAGAGGCTTGATAATATGCCCTAGAGAATTCCAATAGAAGCCCAGGTTTGATGCCCTTGACACCAGAACCTGGGCTTCTATTGGAATTCTCTAGGGCATATTATCAAGCCCCTTATCGCCGCTTTAGCGGCAGTTTCCTGCCGCTAAAGCGGCAATAATGTTAACGCCATTCTTGATAATATGGCCCTCTAAATCATTATTGGTGTTTCGAGCCACCAATGTGGTAACTGACAATACCTTCAAACAAGCATCAAAACTAAAGAGTGATGGTTTACATAAGCTTGAATTTAAGCTTTTCGGTGAGCAAGGGTGGGTCTATAAGGGAGGGGACTTAAGATTAAGTACTTAAGGCGAGGGTGGAAGACTACAAATGGTACATTGTCATGTGCATAATTGCTGTTCTCTGTTTCCACACACTACAGAACCCTCTCAGTGCAAACCGTGCCAGGAAGAACTAAGAATATAGAAGTCGGTGAAAACATTGCATCCCTCAGTGATCCCAATACCAGAGAAGTCCTGAGACCTGAGAATCCAAAAGCCAAGATTGTCCTGCCAACTCTCTCCAGAGTCTTTTCCACATCACCATCCCCTGTCCCCAGGAATCAACCACCATGCACTTTCCATTGTCATGCTGGTGTTTGTCAATGGGTGATTGGGCGTACTCACTTTGTTCCCACAGAATTCTGAGACCCTGCTGAGGGGAGTCTTGTCAACCAGCATCTCTTGGTTCTTCTTAAACTTCTCAGTTATCAAGAGTAGACTGAGACTAAGCTTTAACGGGGTGTCTCTGGGAAAAAATACAATCTGCAACAACATGCGGAAGAAGGACTAATGCCTATCTACTTCTATAGGAAATAAAAGGACTCAAAGAGGACTACCCCTGTGAACTGGGCATGAAAAGGGGTGAATTATTTATAATAAAGCAGAGTAATGTCTTGAGTGACACATCCTAAGTGATTGTGGTAGACATGATGATCATGGCCACAGCTAAATTATTTTATTGTTTGGATGATAAGTCATTCAGGGTACTTGCAGCTAGTTGTCTGGGATCAGCCCTAAGTTAATTGTATACTAGCTTATGCTCTGCATTCTGACTCCTTGTGCACCATGTTTACCTTGACTCTAAAATATTTTCATTTTCTTTACTCATTCTACAGACCTTCTGTTTTGCAAAGAAGAGGAACGGCCATGGTCCTTCTTATCTGTGGTTCACCTCTGCTCCCAAGACACACAATGACAGGAAAATGCAGTTTTACCACTTGTAAACAATATAATTTTTGCCTAATTCCCATCCACTTATCAATACTTTAACCCTCTTCCCCAAAGTTGTGAGTTCTATTTCCAGCATCAACAGATGTCACACTTTGCGGGACGTATGTGGTGCAAGTAATGTTAAACTGCTACAGGGAAAGGTTACAAAAATTTGCTAACACCATAACCTTATCTAGGCTAGAACATATCATAGTACGGAGAATAAACTACAACAGTCACAGTCCAAAAATAGGTAGAGTTCAATTTTTTCCACAATAATCGTACCACAGAGAATGTATCTACCTGATGATTTTACGAAAGCCAGCCTCCTTTTGGGGCTTGGAAGGTCATTACATTTACTTTAGTGAATGACTTCCCCTTTACACCGTGTTGATTTATGTTGTTCTTTGTTTAGGATTTTCCACTCACTCCATATTTTCATTATATCTTCCACCATGAGAATCCATCTTTGCTGGATCACCTGCTCCATTCCAAATAAGAAAAATCTTGTTATTCCTCTGACATATTCCCTATTTGGGCCTGTAATAGCCTTAAGCAGTTAGTCCCTTTGGAAAAAACCCCAACATCAACAACAAGTCTTGGGGTGAGAGAAGGCCATGGCAGATAATATATTTGTGCTCAGGTAATAAGAACTGGAAGGAGACAGTGGTTGGCTTAGGGATAGGACTGGACTTTGCAGAATGTATGATATAAACACTTCTTCTGTATCCCATTAGTTCTTGTAAGTAGTATTTCTCCTTAGGAGTGAGTGCTCTCAAGTCATGAAGTGGAGCGGTAAAGGTAATGTATCATAAGTTTTCCCTCACTGGTTACAGTAGTATCGCGATTGGAGGCCTACATTGAAGTTAGCCTGGCAGTAAGGGATCACATGTTGAGAGTAGACTATAGAGAGGATGACCACTTTTTTGTGGAGGGCCATATTCAAAGCTCAATGTCAGCTCTGACATTAGGTAGGTGGAGCATCCTGGTTTATGGATGTTATGATAAAAAGTACAAATAATATTATAACTAATAACCATAATGATATAAATCATAATAATAAAAACCATAAGTAAAATTAAAGTCTTTTTTTTACAAAAAAATAAACCCGTCCACTCTACTTGCAACATACCCTAGATCCAAAACAAAAAACAATTAAAAAAAACTATCCCCCACCAACTCCACTTATAACAAGCCCACACCCCTCCCTAGACCCAAGTCAAAAAAACATTTAAAAAATGATCCTCCTCCCCAATTGTCCCACCCACTCCACAAGCAACAAGCCCATGCCCCTGCCTAGATCCATATAAAACCTATTTAAAAAAATTCTGCTTCCCCAACTTTCCAAACCCTCACCACCCACAAGAGGCCTGTGACAATTATGTGATCTCTGTTCTGCCGCTTAGACACTGGAGGTAGAATCTGTTACTGCCTCTTCCTCCTCTTCTACAATAACTACCCAGCAGAAGGTCACTAATGTGGCCTCTCTTGTGGAGATACAGCTGATCTAATATCTCCTAATGGCAATGTTCCTCCTTGCCCCGGGACACCAGGGCAAGGTCGCGGGTGTGGACAACTGGACAGCACCTGGATACCCTCACAGGTGACAAAAAAGGCCTGTTTAAATCTACTGATTGATTGATAGTATGAGGAAAGAGGTGCATGAACTGTAGAACCCACTGCAACCACATATGTGTACAGTCAGACAGTCACATGGGTTTTCTGGTTCAACTGAACATTTTTTAATTGAGTCTGTGTCCCGGTGTTCTTTTCTCCTAATTCACAGTACAATTAGCAGTATGTGGCTCTAATTAATCCACACACATAATTTAAACAAATGTTTTTACTGAAATGGGTGAAAGTGTAAATTTAAAGGAATTCATGGGGTGACACTTTCACTAAACACTTAACATATGTTAAAAAAGAATGACTAAACTGTAAAGTTATGTTGGCATAGAAATAAATAGTGCGTTAAATTTTTTGCTGCACAATATGATTGAATATATGTATCATGCAACTTCAATTGAGAAACCAGTGTGAGGCTGCGTCATTTTTGTACAACGATTATATATGCACTTGAGCTATATAACAACAATAATAATTCTAATGGTCCTGCTCTTTCCTTACTCCTGAGTTCTGTCCGAGTACCACATTTCCCACAACTCATCCACAGCATTTCATTGTCCCTTACTCATTGCACTTCAACAACTATATGATTCCTGGGTTAGATAGCAAGTGAGTGTTAGGTAAAGCCTAAAATGTGAAGGCTATGGCTTGGTTTGGCTATGGACAGGTTGGCTCATATTACCCACATCAAGTGGTTAATGGAATGGAGAAGATGAAGCAGTGAAAGAGATGGCATTAGAGAAAAAGAAACAGCAAAATGTTGCTGGAGAAGTGTAGCATGTGCTGGGATAGGAATGGGATAGGAAACAGTGGGAGGTGGTCGTAGCTATGGGTGGGTCGTGGGCACTGGCCAATATACCTCTTCATCATACCATTAATTTAAATGGCAGGGAGGTGGTGACATAAACATAGGAAGAAAGGTGGCAAATCTAAAATAAATTGGGCACTGGGCTTAGATGCAAAAAAGGTAAGGAGTCCTTAACAAAAACTGGAAGGAAATTGTGGAGGAAAGAGAAAGGAAATTGACTTGTCTGCTAACCGTCCCTACGGTTTCATCCCCATTTTCCTCCACAAGTTGGTCTTGGACTCGCTCTGTGTCTGCCTGGGATGTTTCTGGACAAAAACAAAAGACACTTATTTAGTAATTTCACTACCGAGTATAGTACTTTCAAAATTTAAAAAACACCTAACAAATCATAAATTATCGCCAGCCAAAGTATCATTTTGAGACTTTTACATTTTAAAAATCCCATGGTCAAAAACCCAATGCTATAAAAATGATGGGGGAAATGGCTAGGAAAGGGTCAGGAAATCTATGAATAAAGGAAGGAGAAGAGAATGCAGCGCAGAAATGTACAATAGGGGGAGGTTGATGCCACAGTAAGAAAAAAGAGGCAAACGAAGAGAAAAACAGCGAAGACAGGATGAAGAAGTGTGCAGAAAAAGAAGGATATAAAAAGAAACACAAAGAATTGCGAGGGGTTAATAGAGACTTTAGCAGATAAGGGGAAAATAGGCAGAATAAGAAAAAAGGAAAATACAAAAGGCCATGATGCTTGTAGGCTGAGGTTAGATTAATTATTCAATCCAGTAAGATTAAATAGCTAAAAAATTACTGTCCAGTACCAGAAGAAATGCCTTGTGAAGTGCTGGGAGCTTAGGCTTTACTGTGTTTAATTTTTAGGCAAAATCCGCTGCTCAAGTAATCAATCGCATTCCTTCGTTTAACCACCATCCTATAAATAGTTCTCTGTCCTAAAAATTATTAACTACAAGTGATATTGCTCCTTCACTAGCTACATTCATTCTCACTATTGGCACAGTATAGATATTCACATTTTACCAATCTTGCACTATACCTCACAGAGATGGAGCCTGTGCAGTGTCAGAAGAGAGTCAAACCACCACACTGTTGATCTGATTGTCCTCCTTAATTCCTGCCCATCATCCTAGGCATACCTTGGAACAGAATTCCAGTCCTGAGTCTTGGCACCATCCCTGATATGCCCCACTGGTGTCACTGGCTGCACCACAAGCCCTTCCCACTTACAAAGCCTAAAGGAGCCACATGTATATGTGGCAGTCTCCGCTGGGTAGTTTTAGTTAGGATCACCTTTCCATAGGAAATTGATTTTTTGGTTTGCTTATAACTTTCGCGCTATTTGATGAATCTACACAAAACTTCTAAAAACAAAAGTCTCATCTACTTCAGCTCCTTCCTGGAAAGATTTGGGGAGATCTGTCAACCAGGGGCTGAGAAAAAGGAGGGCTCCCAAAACGTGTTTTTCCCATTCATTTTTCCATAAGCAAATTTAAAAGCAATACAGCTCAAATTGCTGAACAGAATTGAACCAGATTTGGCAGTCAGCTAGAACTTGGCCAGAAAGCGTGCTTTTGTGAATTGATGTAATTCAGTTCAGTAGTTTTTGAGATATTAAGGCTCAAAACCTTGTAGAGGGTCAGTGGAGGAGACAGATCACAAAATAAGATCTGAGTGGCTGCCACCATTAAAAACGATGAGGCAGAAATCATCATGGAACTAGGGGATTCAGTCATCGAAAAAAAGGTAAAAAAAGATATAAGAGAGCAGAGTAAGGATACCCTGCCCCTAGGCCCACGGGAGATTTCCAGCAGGACCCTTCCTGGGTGCAATACAGATATATTTGCTGCATATTTGAGGTGGATTTGTGAATCTGCAGCAATTTGCTTTTTAAAAAGTATAGGTTTCCATGTTTTAAAAAATACCTCCGAATGGATGGGCCAGGGTCAGGGAGTGTAGCTCAATGGATTACATAGTGTAGGGGGGCAAGAGGCCCCCCCTCCCTGAGCCTTCTTCAGGTCATTGGGGGCCCTTCCCCAGGGCCAAATCAATTAATAAGGGAAGGGGGCTTGAGAAGCAAGCAGGATTAACGGCGGACTCCAATGACTGCACCTCCTCACTGAGTTCCCAGTGTGTATAGAATAGTATTAGTTGATGACGGTGTGCATACTAACACCCCTGCATCCGCCGTTAATGGATGCCAACTGCCAAGCAGATCAATGAGAATTCGAAAGGGGTTTGGGGTGGTGCACCACCAAGAAAGTTTGTAAGTATATTACACCAAGTGGTCAGTAGTTGGTATACAAAAAAGTCTTTATTTTAGTTCAGTTGTTGAAACAAAGCCTCAGCCAACGCGTTTCGTTCAGAATGAACTTCGTCAGGGCATAGGCGGGAATGCGAGTGCAATCCAATATAACCGGGGTTCATGTAGACCAGAAGTCGTCTCTCGATAGGTTACAAAGCCGTTGTAATTTGTGTTGATTAAATAATCCTGTTCAGTCATCCAGTACCACCTTGATAAGGGCACTGTGCACGTATCTGTGACGTGACGGTAGTCCGTGTTCTCCCCTACGAGTGTCCCTCCCCCTGAGCCTCTTCATGGGGCTGATTTTTTTTAAAAGGGGAGGGGCATGCGGCCCTCTTCCCTGAGCCTCAATGAGGCCCCAGGGACCCCATCACCCGGGACAGATTTTCAAATATAGGTGAGAGGGGCATGCAACCCCCCCCCAGCCCCCCCCCAGCCGACATCACCCCCAGGGTTCCAATCCCCCAGGGGCCAATATTCTGCATTGTCTGGGGAGCCCAGGACACTGGAAACCTGCCCAGAAAGTGCAGGCATGCCCTGCCCACACCGTTCCGGGCAGTTAACACAAGTTTACTCCCACCTAGCGTGAGCAGTTAAAAATGCTGCTGCTGCCTAAGTGGGAGCAAAAGTGCTGGATCCTGTCAATGCTGTGCGCAGCAGGGGATAGGACAAAGGGTTGAGAGCTCACAGGGGGTTTTGTTCAGGGCCTGGCGCCAGGCATGGTTATAGATATCTTACTTTATGTTAAAAAAAACTAGAAAGTCACTGAAAAACCCAAAGGCTAAATTACGTTATAGTTAAGTGAAAATGTCAGTTAAAACATACCATTTTTAACACACAAAACTACTAAAGTTCACCAATTACAGTTATCTCAAGTAACTATAAATCGTGCCTACAGTAACTATAACACATACTCTCGCCCTACACTGCTTATGAACTTGCATATTATGTCACTCATGACACGTTCTATGACATCATTGATATAATGGCTGCAACATTTGAAATGGCATAATTGATGACAAGACTGTGAATAGTTAGGGAGCTAGCTATAGTTACTTTAGGGCAGAAGTTATAGGTATTTGCAACATGACTCCATCCTGGAAAGCAATGAAAGATTTTGCAATAATCGTGATGCGGTGGCCACAATCCAATATATAAATACATCATGTTGCTCGTTGTTTGATAATCAAATAAATAAACGCATTATGATGTTCGTTGTTTGATTATAATAACAATGATAGTCAACAATTTGGTACTGGTATCATATGACACAAAATTGTGAAATATCATATATTAACTGACACATTAAAACATAATCTCCAAATCCATTTGTTTTCCTGCTAAAATAGCTTTTCTCTGTAGGTTTCGAAAAACATATCTCACATGTTTTCAATTTACGATACCTATTCTAAACATATTACTCATTAAGTACTAAAATAGCCTATTTTGAAAAGTCTTATTCCGGGACTCAATTTGCTGACTGCAATTGTACTTTCTGATGTCATTCCACTCACGGGGTGTCCCAATAACATTCTATTTCAGCACATTATTATCTGCTCTAAGGGGGCATATCAGCAACACCCGGCGATAATTATCGCTCAGCGCTCTTAGCGTGAGGATAATTATTGCCAGGTAACGTGGAGTTTTATCGCTGATAGCGTGCTTTTAGCAACGCTTATCTCCTCAGCGATAAAAATCCTAGCGCTAACTGCCTAACGTGAGAGTATCGCTGGAAACCCAGCGATAATCTCACGTAGTGTGGCGTTAGCTTAATGATAGGGCCTCACAAACTTAGCCATGATATCCACCTTCCATAGGATATCATGGCTAAGTCAGTCCTGAAGCAGGCGTAAGGAAAGTAGCGATAACAGGGGTTATCGCTAATTTTCCTGCCGCTATGCTTCATAGCATGGGGCTTGATGATAGGAAATGTCGCTTAGCGCCATTTCTCCTGTCATGTTAGGTCAGGAACGCCCACTTTGCATCTCATTAGAGATGCAAAGCTGGGCGTTAGGAAACCCCACGCTATGCAAGGTTTCACGAGTTAGCGTGGCCTTGTTAATTAGGCGATAAAATTATCGCCGCTTTTCGGCCAAAAACGGCCGCAAAAGCGGCGATAATTTTTTATCGCCAGCTTGTAAATATGCCTCAAAGTTCTTTATCCTAACGTCCCGATGGACAATATCCACAATTCCTTGCTTTCCCAGCCTCTTTCGTTCTTTGTTAATATTCAGATCAACATTAATATTCTTCCAGCAATATACTTCTTCATCAGGTATTCAACGTTTACCCGCTATCAGTAGCTGTGCTCCAATACCAGGACTCCTTGGTTCATAAATCCATTATGTCATAAGTCCCGTACTTATTATGGGCATTTCTCCAGCGAGTTCGATGTTTGTTCGGCGAGTAAATTGCTCACACTATGAGGCAGCTCTAATATTAACACTGCTCAATGCAACAAACAATTATAACTTTGGCAGAAAAATCTCCGCCATCATTCAATGATATTGCAAACCGTCTCTGTGCTGGATATCGTACCCCAGCAAACCCTGGCTGCTTGCAATTGTCACACAATTAATGGAGCATGTTAAATCCCATAGGAGTTTTGAGCATGACTGCAGCCCGAACTGGTGGATGGAATTACACAGAAGTTGGCAGAAATGTAGCTTTTGGTTCGCAGATCACACTTTCAGTAATCCGGTGTAAATCCATTTAGTAGTGTACAAGAAATTAAGGGAAATCAAAATTTGTGTATCTGCGATCACAAAGCCTTCGTGGATAATGACGAGCTTTCGCAGTGGTATGCAGAGCCTTGATTGGCTGCCACCACTTCAAGTGTTGGCAGCCATGTTGGGACTCAGCTTCAGCCAATACCCCCAAAAAATGCATAAAAAAAGAAAAGGGGGCAGGATAGGAATACCCTAACCCCCTAGACTTGGTCCTGGGGTCTGAGAGGGATCCTGCCATGGCTAAAAAGCACTTCTTTTTACATTTCTGCCACAAAATTGTGAAAATGCGCAAATTTAAAGCAAAAATTGAAAACAAGCGCAGTCTCCTGCGCTTGTTTTCACAGAAATACCCCCAGGTGAGTCAGGTTCCGTGGGCATGCAGAGTTGTATGAAAAAATGGAGGGGGTGCACGGCCCCCCCCTCCAAGGGCTCATTTATGTCCCTGGGACCACCACTAACTGGGGCTCTTGTTAATAATAATTGGGGGGCCTTGTGGCCCCCCCAGGTCCCGGGTCCACCACCTCCCTGGAGTTCGTGTTAATAATGCTATTTGCTTTTGCTTGGCAGGTGCCAACAGCTCCCGCCAAGCAAAAGCGAACACTTCTCTTCCAGCAAATGGGAGCTGTCAAAGTGCTGCAGCTTGCTGAAAGCACAGTTTTCATCTCTTTCGTGGCCCATAGGCATGCGGGCAGGGAAAGAGATGAAAGGATTGCCCTTTGGGGGGGCGTGGCTTGAGCTCTGAAGATGGCTGTCATGTGAGCCTGTCGCTCTGCCGGCCCGCAATTATCCGGAAGTTGGATGTTGGGTATCCCGCTGCGCGGGGAAGGCTGGTACAGTGGAGCCGGGTTACCAAGGGAAGACGCAGGACAGATCAAAGATGGCTACTTGACCTTGCTGCATTGTATGTACGACAGTGGGCCTTTCACCGAAGAGTTTGAAAGAGGGTAGAGCCCCAGGACAACTGTGTCCTGCTGAGTGGAGGCAGAGAAGTGCCTTCCACTTAAAAGACCGATTCCTACAAGTCATACAGAGGAACCGGGGTGAGCGTCTGTGGAGCTATACAGGCCCCTGCGGCTTGCGGAGGTGGGAGACCGGAGCTGTGCACAGGTGGCTAGTGAGTGGTCCCAGAGGCTGTGAAAGACAATGGCAGGGATCGTCGGGTCCCCTGCTGAGTGAGGAAAGCTGATGCGGCGCATAGGGAGAGAACTCCCAGGTAGACTTCCCGCTCGTGGCCTAGGGGCGGAGAAGTGCCTCCGGCCAGTGGGATTGTTGCCCTGACAGTAATGAGAAGGCTTCTGGGAGCAATCATGGGAATGGAGTCGGTGGAGCGATTTGGATCCCCACGGCTGACGGAGGTGAGAGTCCGGGGCTACGCACTTGTGACTGGCGGTCGGTCCTGGAGGCACAGAGAGGCCCTGGAGCGGTTGGTCAAGTCCTCGTGTTGCGCAAGGGAGATCACCAGGCACAATTTGTAAAACGGTGCCCCCAAGTTGATGACACGCCATGTTTGGTCTGCTCGGATGGCGGAATGAGGGCGGGAGTACTGGCACAGCGCTGAGTGTGCCCCTGAGAGGCTCAGTTGCAGTGGATACTGGTTGGTGCTCAGCAGGCCTTGCCGATTACTGTTGTACCCCAGCAGGAGGGGGAGCCTTCCTGAGATAATCGGGCTGGACGAGAGGTGAAGCACGGAGCTCAGGACTGAGGTGAGGTGCTAGAATAGTACCGCGCCCAACAGCTGGAATCGGAATCCGAGGCAGCCTGATGCTGTGCAGTGAAACTAGGGGAGACAACAGCATATAAGGGACCGGAGTGTGGAGGTGGTCACCTCTGAAAACCAACTGCTCCATAAGTGGCTGAGCCTGAACAGTGCCATATGGTGTAGACGATGCCTGGCAGGAAGTGGGCCTCTGTGGGTATAATTGTGGACTAGTAAATGGATCAGCGCAGTAATAATAATAATACCCAGCTCTGGGCTGAGAGGAGAACCAACACAAAGACGCTAATAACTCACATGAGGTGGGACTGCGCAGGCGGCCCCTTCTATAATAACTGGGTCCTAGAGGGAGGATTGGTCCCCAGTGAGGTGGCATGACTCGGGGTGTCCCAGCCGGGGCCCGTGGAGTAACGACGAAGGTGCGGCGATTCATTAGGGGTTGCCCTGCCTGTGTGAGTGTGGGCGGGTGCTGGCTGGAACCTCAGGTCCGCACAGTGATGGGCATGATTGGACACAACATTACATGTGCGTGCCTACCAGGACAATAGTATTTTTATAGTCTTGCATATTTGAGTAGCACCCACGAAAACAGCATCGAAATGTACAAACCAAGAGAGAGACAGACAGGGGCAGCCCAGGAAGTGGAAGAAACCCTGCAGGAAAATCTGCAGAAGGAACCTGGTGACCCTGTCCAGCAACAGCTGACCAAAATATTGAAGGCCATAGCTGACACTAAGGCCACACTGCACCAGGACATTAGTACGGTGTCCGTGGGATTGGGCCTACTTAGGGAAGAACACAAGAAACTGGCTGAGAGAGTTAAAAGCACAGAGGCTAATATAGCGGACCTCGCCCCGGCGCAGCGGTCCTTGGCAGTGCAGGTGGGGGACATCACGGACCCGATCTGCACCTTAGAATGGAGATCAGAGGATGCCGAAGGGCGTAATAGGGGAAACAATATCAGAGTGCTTGGCCTGCTCAAAGAAGTGGAGGGCAAAGACATGGTGTCCTTTTTTGAGCAATGGCTCCGGTCGGTGGTGGCCCCCGAAGGCCTCTCAACCTTCTATACACTTGAGAGAGCACACTGTGCACTGGCCAGACCACTGGCCCCTGGTCGACCGCCGCGCCCAGTGGTGGCTAGTATACTTCACTTCTGAGACAGGGATACTGTCCTACTTAAAGCCAGAACAGAGGGACCTTACACAGTAGACAATAGTAGAGACTCCATTTTCCTTGACTACATACTAGATGTTCAAAGACGGCTGACCTCGTTCTTGGAGATCAAGAAGGTGCTGAGGGAAGCAGGCCTTCAATAATCTTTGATCTTCCTGTCCGCTTGCGCTTAATCCTGGATGGAAAGACGCACTTCTGCGAAGATCCAAAGGCTGCATGGGAATGGATAGAAATGTACAAAGCTGGGGCTTCCCCCTTGCCCAGTCCACGGAGTTGCCACGCAAGAATAGAGAACCCATAAACAGGTCTAGAAGATGCTCAAGACGGGGTGCCGCAAAAAGAGCGACATCTTCCCAAACTGAAAAGGAAAGGGCGGAAGCGCTACATGCAGTGGCAGTAATCATGCAGGAAATCCCCCTCGGAGGTGGAGTCCCGTTCCTCGAGGAAGACCGAAGGGATAGAATCGGACTCTTCCTGCAGCGGCAGCATGGCACTACCAGATGTGACCCCCTGGCACGGGAGACGAGATTATATGGCATTGGAGGACGACCATGGAACGCAGCGTCCCTCTTGTAGAAAGGGTGGGCCCACGGAGCCTGACAGGGCCCTAAAATGGGTTAACACTATTTTGGGCCGGTGCAATACGGATAGAATATAAGTACCCAAGTACACTTACAGCTTTTGCCATCCCCCCCTGAGATCCTTGCCCGATTGGGGATGGACCCCATTTAGAGTTTAAAATGACCTATAAGCTGTTTGGGCGGCCAGCCGTTGTTGGACTGCCCTGGGATTGGGGAGTTGTTCAGAAAGGGGATTGGTTTCTTAGTTTAATATATGATGTTTGCAGAATGGAGTGGTCAATTACAGATGGAGAGCCAGATGTAAAAGAGGGTCGGGGGGAGGCCTTCAAGAAATACCTCACTACAATGACGCACACACACAACACAATAAGGTTTTTAACCTGGATTATACGAGGAATGGGATCCATAGCTAAGCACCACAATATTTATTCCTATTTAAAACTTAGAGATTTACATATTTCCCGCCTGCAGGAGACTCACTTAATTAAAGCTGAACTTGAGAAACTCCACAAACGATGGAGCGGTCAGGTTTCTGCAACAACTTTTTCAGCCTTTCCAAGAGGAGTTTTAATATGGATACGGCCCGGGGTCCCCTTTGATCCTACCCACACCCTAGTAGACACAGAAGGCAGGTATGTAATCCTGACAAGTAGACTGGCAGGCCACGGGATCACGCTGGGTAATATTTATGCGCCCAACTGAGGCCATTTTGCTTTCTTGTCATCTCTTTCAGCTAGGATAGCTACACACATGAACAGGCAGGTATTGCTGGGTGGAAATTTTAACTGTGTCGCAGACGTGGCGGCTGATCACTCACACCCTCCTCTCCCGGGGGCAAACTTTCATCGCACTGCAGTTGGGTTCTGGGATTGGATATATCGCTGGAGCCTCGAAGATATCTGGAGAATACAGCATCAGGGAGACAGCGAATACTCCTTCTTTTCCATGATCCACCAGGTACACACTAGACTTAATAGTTTCCTTTGCCCCCAGCTCTTAGCGGTTCTATTAGGCACACTGAATATTTTGGACGCACATTGTCCGATCACAGCCCCCTGATGCTAACCTACGTACCCCTAGGGATCCGGCCACCGATTCCCTCTTGGAAACTCAGCCCCTCAGTGCTGGAGGATGCCCCATTTCGGACATCTCTGGCCACACTCATAGAGGCCTCTTTTAGCACGAATACCCACATGGCGTCCTTGACACTAGTGGAGTGGGAGGCTTTTAAGGTAGTGGTGAGGGGTCACTGCATGGGGCAGTCGATTGGGGTGCAAAGAGAAATGCAGCCAGATATATTGGACTTAGAGGGGAAGCTACGGCAATTGGACAATGCACAAGTATTAAACCCCACCTCCCTGACCCGACTACAAGAAACACGTGCAACCTTCATGAAGTGCTAGGTAGATTGAGCTGCTACAGTTACAAGAAATACATGGACAGGGTACAGAGAGAGGAAGGGAGGGTGGCACGACTCCTAGCATGGCTATTAGGCTGGAGAACCGAGGGACGCCAATTACTCAGCTTAGGATGGAACTCTGTGGACTACTTTATAGTCCTGATGACATTAATGCCTCCTTTCGGTAATACTATGAGAAGCTATATGCCATTCCGGCGGCATTTAGCCCACAACATATTGGTGAATTTCTGGACCCTCTCCCACTCCGGACAGTAGACCAACAGACGCAGGATGAATTGTGGGGCCCAGTGACACTGCAAGAAATCCACGCTGCAAGTGCCGTTTTGACTGAATTTATATCAGATATAGAACGTTTTATTAATTCTATGTTAAAGATTCAATGTACCTTGACACCTGGAGAAGTGTGGCTCAATGATTAGAGCGGCAGACCCTGATGCAGAGGTCTAGCCCGGGACCAGGGTTCAATTCCCTGCCTCGGCGGGTCTTGGGCTCAAAAATTCCACGGACCTGATAATTCTCGCCTCGGTGCCATTCCAATCATGGAGTCCCACTCTGCAACTCTGGGCAATAGCTTGCTTAATCTCCACAACAGCCCCCACAACGCTAAGGATGCCTGGCCTCCACCTTGGGGGTGCCCAGGAGTGGACACCTCACAGGGAAAGCCAGGATGGGTTCCACAGCGGTATTCGTACAAGCGCCTTGAGACCCTTGCGGGTGAGTAGTGCGCTATACAAGTATCAAATTATTACACCTGAGATGGTGATAATGGGTTATGATGGGGTAGTATCTTTGGGCAATTCATGGCATACGTCTGCGTTTTTGTTCATTGCTATGTCCATGATCCGTTTATGTATAACTTCACAATGGCTTTCTCCTGAAGCCCCGACATTTATTAACTGGAGAACTAGATTGCTTGCTATCCATAAACTTGAATCCTCAGTCTATTTAATAAAGGGTAGGCGGAGGCGGGAGCTTGCTTCTAAGATATGGGCTCCGGTGGAGAAATGGATTAATTAGTTATGTTACTTTTTCTTAATGTTATTGAATATGTCTTTGCATATGAGAAGCAATAACTAGTGTAATTGCATCTTAGACTGAAAGCCATGACTGTATTGTTTGTTTGTGTATTTATGAAAATACAATAAAAATAGTAAAAAAAAAAAGCAAGTGCAGTTTTGGCGCCAGGTAAACCACCAGGCCCAGATGGCCTCCCGGCAGAATTTTATAAGACATTTGTCACTGCCCTGGCACCACAGCTGGAAGCCCTAAACGCTACATCATTTGAGAAGGGGGAACTTTCGACACTACCCGGGACACGCTCGTCGTTCCCCTCCCTAAAACCAACGAGATAGGTGCTGGAGTGATGGACATTCGGCCCTCTCTATTCTTAATTTAGATTTTAAAATCCTTAGCAAGGTCCTGGTGAGTAGGCTGCTTTCCCACATGAAACCACTTATACACCCGGATCAAAATGGGTTTATTACCACCCGCAACACCTCCTATAACCTTCTCAGACTTTATTCTATTCTCTTCCAAACGGAAGCTAAATGTAATCGTCAGGCGGCAGTCTTATCGATTGATCTGGAAAAGGCTTTCGATATGGTCAATTGGGAGTACTTATTTGACATCATGCGGCACATGGGCCTGGGGAATGCCCGGGAGAAGGGGGTACGGCTTCCCTATACTGCCCCAACTGCAAGGGTAAAAACAGGCAAAACAATTCCTGGACAGAATAAGATCTTCCCAGGCAAGCAACAGGGGTGCCCATTCTCGCACCTTTTGTTCGCCTTAGCGATGGAGCCACTAGCCGAGAGATTTAGATTGAGAGGCAATGGATTGGGTATTAAAGTGGGTGAGCACGTACATATTATTTCACATTATGGGGACGACCTGCTGATATACCCGTGGGGGGCAGTCACAGGTACTGCCACTGCTATGTGGATCATGGAGAGCTTTGAACAAGTATCAGGCCTTCGGGTCAACAAAACAAAGTCGTATCTGTTCCCCGTGATGGGTCCACTGCCTCGACCTGAGGACTTGTGTATTGACATCCATTGGACCCCCCACACATTTAAATATTTAGGTATTCATATCTACCACTCCCTAGAGGATTTAAGAGAGGGAAATCTGGGCAAAGCATTTTGATCCCTTAGGACGTGTGCCCTATTTTGGCGTACCTTGCAGGTTCCTATTATGACCCGGAACTTGCTGTCCAAAATGCTTATGTTACCTCATCTCTTTTATTAACCTAATTTTCTTTTCATCAACTTGCCAGTTCTGATGGCCTCGGGCTGGTTTCGCTCACTGAATTCCTTACTGCGGAATCTAGTGTGGGCTAATGGGCACCTGAGAGTCTCGTTGAAGACAGTACAGGGACCCATGGCGGAGGGAGGACTGAGGGTGCCGAAGTTCGATTTCTATATGCTGGCTGCCATATTGCAATGGTTAGCACAATGGTTGGAAGGAGTTAACAAAGTGGGTAATTGTCTCTTGGACCTTGGTGGCTAAACTCATAGTTTCGACCACCCCCACCCCGTATGACTCAGTGCTGCATGTTACCGCACTACAGGCCTGGAAAAGCTCCCTGACTAAGGTAAAGAGTGCCCCAAGATATTCACATTTGTTACCCCTGGTGGGCCTCCCCCATGGAGTAGCTATGTTGCTTTTCACAGCAGATCAATTGGCCCCCTGGACTGAAGTGGGGTTGTAAAATGTGGGAGACTGCTATTTGGAAAAAACCCTAATTCCCTTTGAAGAGTCGGTAGACAGCTGTGGAATGCCCCCGGGTCAGTTCTTACGCTATGAGGCTTTGAGTCGTACCTTTGGGCAACTGTGGGGCACTGGTAGGGAGGAGCCTAAAAAACACTAAATTTTACATGCGTTGATCACCCTGGGTACCGCTGGATCAGGTGAAGTGGTTTTATGTTGCCTTATTAACGGCGTCCCTGGAGCCCCTAACTGGCCTGAGGGAGAGATGGGGAAGAGCTTACAGATGTTGAATGGGGCAAGATGCTAGAGTCCCCTAAAAAAGTCTCTTGAAATACGTGTCTAAAGTATATACAATACGGGGGGCGCTAGAGGGCGCCAGGCAAGATGGCCGCACTTTAGTGCAGCTCCGCCCAGCTGATCCGCAATCCACCTAATATCGTCTATCTATAGAGGCATCCAAGTTTCTTTTCTGCCGGCCGGTGTGCAGTGCCATCTCTGCTACAGATCGAGTCAGGAAGCGTGGCTGGTGAGCGCTGTGGCACCTTGAAAATCGGCGAAGTGTGCTCCGCTCGCTACGGGGTCAAGATGGCGGCCTGAGCTAAATGCGAGAGGAGCCTGACTATTAACCGGTGCTTTGCGGGAGGAAGCGGCAGTCCTGTGTTATCTGCGCCTGGACCCTGTAATTGTGTCGGCTGGCTGCCCTGCGCGCTGACTGTGCTGTGTGCAAGCGGGAGAGACTGGCCTATTATTGCGGGAAGGCACTGCGATTTCTCCTCGCTGCGGCCAACTCGCTGACCTGGTGCTGCTGGCCAGGACCATACACTGCGACTGAGGGATGCTGTGAGGCCTGTCGGTCATCCCTGGCCCTGGAGGTCGACGCACATCGGCGCCCGCCGTGGGCTGCGGTAGGTGGGGGCAGCCCAGGCCTTGGCCCGCGGCTGCAGAGGTGCGTGTGGGCCCGGGCTCTGGGTCGTGGCCCGCCACCTGCGATCTGCATGCGCAGCTATCGTGTGCCTGACTGCGTTCGCCGCTTGGAGATCCCCCACCCTGGGGATTACCTGCTAGCTGAGTTGGTTTGCGGCGAGGCGGCAGGGAGGATTGTTCTTCGTGCTCTGGTCGGTCCCTGTTCCCTTGCTCCATGGGCCTGGAGGCGTGGGCCCCGTGTGACTTGGTACCTGGCGCCTGGTGGCTGTCTTGATGTACTGACTGGCTCAGAGGCAGTGCATTGGAGTTGGCGGCTCCGCTCTCACCTCTACTAGGGCCTGGGCCTGGGCCCCTACTAACACCACGCTTCATACCTGCGACCTGTGGTGAAGTTGCATCATCTTAATTTCTTCATATTTCTGGGCTTGAGTGCAGATACTGCGGGGGCCTGGCTGTCTCCTTGCAGTTCTGTGCGTGCGAAGAACTGCGCATTGATATCCCTTGGGGGCCTGGACTGCTTATCCCAGCCGCTTATGTCTTGTCCTTTGTGCTGCGTCTGGCCAGATTTTGGGAGAGACTGCATTGCGGGATATTACTAAAGGGCCTGGAGGTGTTTATTGTGCCTTTTTTATTTCTACCTGTCACCTGTAAGCTTGAACCACTGGACTTCTGGGGAATCGCTGTTCTGTGGTAGGAATGCATCTGAGCTTGCTGTGGGTATAAGGTCCCCTCCGCGCCTCAGGAGTATAGCACTGTGTATATTGCGCGAATATGGTAGCCTGATGGCAGCTGGCCTATAGTTGTACACTCACTGCACTACACTGCAAACAACTTGCTCAGGGTCTGCTGCTTTGGAATACTCCTGGGTGGTTGTTGATATTGTGTGCTCCCCACCACTTGCCATGGGGAAGCGGGATAAGTCGCAGCCCCGCCTCACGTTTGAGGCGCGGAAATCAGGCAGGGCCCAACAGAAAGCGGCCTCAGACTCTGAGGCTGATGGACAGGGAGACGGCCCGCCTAATCTAGAGTTCACGCTGCTGGCCATGCAGAAAAGCCTCCAGGCTATAGGGGGAAGTATGCCTACTATTAATCATCGGCTGGACCATATGTCCTCCTAACTGGAAAAACAATCTGCCAGAATGGGTGAGGTTGAGCAGAGGGTCTCTAATGCTGAGGACGGTCTCGGTGAGGTTACGAGCAAGGCCCTTAACATGGAGAAGGTGCTGGCCCTCACACAGGCCAAGAATGAGGATTTGGAGGCCCGGTCTAGGAGGAACAATATTCGCATAACGGGCCCGAGTCGAAGAACACTGGGAGAATGTAGCACTTCATTGAGACCTTACTCACGGAAATATTTGGTCCTGAGCATCTATCCTCCATGTTTGTCGTGGGCACGCCCACTGCTCTTTGGCGGTGCACCCCGTCCCTGGAGCCCTAACCTCGTCCCATAATAGCTCATTTATTGAAGTACCGGGATACTATCTTACGGCTGGCCAGGGAGAGGGGTACCATCCACCATCAGGGGAACACTTTCTCCTTTTTTCACGATTTTACTGTTGCTGTCCAGGTTGCGAGGCATGAGTATGGTGCAGTCAAAAAATGTCTGCAGTATGAAAACATTCCCTATACCATGCTGTATCCCGCGTGACTCCGTGTGTTGTCAGAGGGGAATTTCAAGGTTTTCTCCACCCCTAAGGCAGCTATGGAACACGCTAAGCAACTGAAGAGACACTGGCGCGAGGCTGAAGTTGAATGGGGGGAGGACGATTGATAATAATTAATGAGGGCTCTTATTGTGTTGGCTCTAATACGTCTCCTACTGGTTGCCTTACTCATTTGTAGCACTGTCACTGATATTGCTGGGCCCAGAAAATTCTAATGTGTTATATGTATGCTGAGGGAAGCCTTATGTTTTCGTATTTGAACGTGAATTGTAACACAGGTTCTAGACCTGATCAGCCACCTCCTACAAAATGGGAGGACAGTAGCACTCTGATGCCCCCTGTAATGTGGGTTCAAGATGGGCTGGGGTGAGGGTGGCCTCCTCTTATTCTTCTTATTCACGCGGGGTGATGATACTTGTGAGAAAGGGTATTCCATTTCGAGTACATGGAACGGACGTGGACGATCAGGGCCGAATGGCTACAGTACATGGGACGATTGGAAGCATGAATGTTCTTTCTGGTAAATGTGTATGGTTCTAATGTGGATGATCGCTCCTTTTTTGATGAAGTGTGGCGCCGTATCTCCGCTTTTCCTACTGCTGACATTGTATGGGGGGGATTTTAATACTTGCTTGGATGTGGCTGTGGATAGAGAGGGTTCTGGGGTGGGGAGACACAGGTTATCTACTGATGCCCTTCTGGGTATAATGGATGCTGGCAATTTGCATGACATTTGGCGCATGCGTCACCCTGGTGCCAGGGAAAACACATTTATCTCCACTGTGCATAGTACTTGGTCCCACCTGGACTTCTGGCTTGTGTTGGAGGCTATGTGTCCCTATGTTGTGGATGTTCAACATTTGGCCAAAACTCTATCTGACCATTCACCTGTACTTCTTGAGATACAAGTGCCCGAGTATACTAGGCATCCTTTTTCATGGCGATTGCAAACTTCGTCTCTGACGGATCTGGTATTCAACCATACTGTGGGTGAAGCCATACATAATTATTTCAAGGACAATGTGGGACCGGTCGAAAACGTGGGAGTACTATGGAGGCCTTCAAGGTCAAGATTCGTGGAGTGTGTATTAGCACGCAGGCTGGGGTTTTGAAAGACTTGCGGCGCAGAATTGGTAAGCTTGCAGAGGAGATAGTTGTGCTGGAGCGTGAATATGTCCAGAATATGTCCAGAATCCCGCCCCCGAACTCCTTGCTAAGATCCGTAAGCTTATTACAGAGTATAACGAAACTGTATTATGGAGAGGGTGGGCGTCCTAGTTGCTCGTTAGCTCAGAAATTATCGGCGCCGTGCAGCCAGGGTCACATCATCGAACTGCTGGATGGGGAGGGAGTGACACATTACGATACCTCAGGGATAAGTAGGGTGGTGCTGGACTTTTATTCAAACCTGTATAGTAAGCGCACCTCTCCGCCTGCTGCAGACATTAATGAGTACCTAGAAGACGTGGCTTTGGGCTGGTTGTCCTCGGCACTGCGCGAATATTAGGGTGGGCGATAATTTCCGTTCCGCTCGCGGAAATTGCGACATTTCGACATTTTCGCGTTACGCGCGGAACGCGAAAATGTCAAAACTTCCGCGATACGCGGCTGAACGGAAATATGCAGGGCAGGATTCATTCTAGCACGATGCTCCTCTCATTTTAAACCTCAACAGGAAGCACTTACAGATTTAAAGAAAGCAGGTGCCCGAGATGAAGGTCAAATTCAGTAACGCATTAATCAGCACAAAAGATTTGTGAGCACGGTGGAGGCTAGGCAGGTGTGCTTTCTCCCCATATCTACCGTCAACAATTTGCTGTAATCCTTGATGGAGGTCTGTGCATCCATGAGTTTCTCGAGCGCAATCCCCGTGTATTTCCTGACACCAGGAGGTTCTGTCTCCTCATCTGCTGCTCTGGTCGGTCTCTGACCCTTTATAAACAAGAGGCATGTGAACTGCATTGAAGCCCCGCCCGTTTGGCCCCAGCCCAAACACCAGCAGTGAGCAACGTCTTCCCACCCTTTCCCCACTATGATGGACAGCTCACTCGAGGGACCCCGACGCCCATCGGCGCGGTGGCAAAAGTTACAGACACACATGGTCGCTGGAGACAACTCTTCTGGCCCTTTACGCAGCTGTAGGGTAGGAAAAGCACTATACATTTACCCACCGAGGTAGCACTTACTGATTAGCCAGTAAAAAGTACTCCAGTTGAGTAGAAAACGGTGGCATTTTCTTGGATAAATATGCAGGGCATGATTCCTTCTAGCACGATTCTCCTGTCACAAAAATTAAACCTCAACAGGAAGCACTTACAGATATAAATAAAGCAGGGGCCCGAGTTGAAGGTCATATTCAATAACGCATTAATAAGCCCAAAATCTCCGCGAGCACGCGAAATTTCGTTTGTTCGCAGAGATTTTTTGCCATTTCGCGAAGTTTTGCGAAAGGCAATTTTGCAAATTCCGCCCACCCTTAGCGAATATATCACACAAACCTTTGCTGTAGAGGATGTGAAGTTAGCTATTATGTCCCTCCCCACCTGTAATGTGGCGGGATTTGATGGACTCCCCAGTGAGTTTTATAAGGCATATGTTGATGAATTTACGCCGTGGCTGTTGGAGGTCTATGCGGAAGCGTATGACTCGGGTGCTTTGCCTCCTCTTACAGAGGCCCTTTTAGTGCTTCTTCTAAAGCCAAACAATGCGGCAAACACTTGTGACTCCTACCGACCGCTTTCTATCATAAACATTGATGCAAAAATTCTGGCTAAGATGTTAGCTACCAGACTCCTGCCATTAGGCCCCAATCTTGTACTTCTGGACCAGTCGGGGTTCGTGCCATCTCGCTCCACGTCGCATAATCTCCGTACTGTCTTTTCGACACTACACTACTTCAAGCATGATTTTCAGGCAGTGGCGGTGCTGTTGGACGCCGCCAAGGCGTTTGATTTGCTCCAGTGGGAATATATGTTCACTATCTTGTTACGAATGGGCCTGCCACCTTTTTTTCTAAAATGGATCTATCTATTGTGTAATGCGCCAGTGGCCCGGATTCGTGTAAATGGCTGGGTATCTGATGCTTTTTCCATCCACTGTGGCACCCTGTCACCCATGCTTTTTGTGTTAGCTCTTGAGCCTCTAGCGTGTAAGCTGCGTCAGAGACATGCAGGAACTGCATTGCAGTTTAGATAGCGACCCCTAGTGGGGTCGCTGTACGCAGATGATATGCTACTTTACGTCCGAGACCCTGCTGTATATCTATCGGAACTGCTGCATGAGTACATCAGGTTTGAAAGATATCCTGGTCTGGGCATCAACTGGGCCAAATTTACTGTGTTCCCGCTCACGGCCGGCACCAGGGAGATAGATCTCGAATTCCCTCTGAGGTGGTCGACAGATCCCGTCAAGTACCTAGGCGTGTGGCTGCACAGGGCCCCAAAGTTTGTGATTACCGCAAATTATGGTCGTGCGGTCACCACGATTACGGAACAGGCTGAGCGCTGGGTTAAACTCCCTCTCTCTCTTGCGGACCACATCGCGGTCATAAAAATTACCTTTTTGCCCAAGCTGCTTTACTTGTTTGCCGATATTCCCATTTGCCTGAATGTCGCGCTGTTTAATACGTTGCAGTCGACCATGTTAACATTTGTGTGGGTGGGCAAGAAGCCCCGCTGCAGCTGGAGTGTACTGGTCCAGCCGTTTGAGCGTGGTGGGCTCGAGGCTCCTGATTTACGGTTATACTACTTATGCGCACAGGCACAGTATGTGCATTTTTGGTACTTTTCACAGAAATTTCAGCCACGTACTGCTATTGAGGCGGATTTGGTGCTTCCAATGCCTCTGGCTGCTGCAGCCTTGATGGGTGGAGCGGGAGGTTCACTTTGGGAAATCAGCCCTGTGAATTGTACGGCCTGGGCATGGAAAACTTTGGCTAAAAGGGCAAATCTGGAGTATTTATATGCCCTAACGCTCCCCCTCGCTGCACATTCAGTTATATTGGCAGCGCAAGAGCCTGCGGCCCTGAAGGCGCTAAGTGAAGTAGGGATTAGACTTTTGGGAGACTTGTATAGCCAGGGTCGCTTTCGCTCACTGCTGGACCTCCAGGGCGGGCGTGATGCCGGAATGATGCTGCGCTTCACGTATGCACGGGTGGACAGGCAATTTGTGTGGTATACCCAGCATACCCGACAGAGCCGCGCACTCTGCTGGCACTGCGGGCGCTGCTGGCGAGTGCAGAACGCAGTGGTCTTCTTACCAAATTATACAATGCATCCCTAAGAGAAACCGATCTTAACGATTCACCTTCCTATAATAAATGGAAGACAATCTTGGGCGACGCGTTCTCGATAGACTCCTGGAAGTTTTGTTGTACATTAACTGGGCGCTTGACGGCGAACTGTAATCTTCGCATAATCCATTTCAAATACATACACCAGCTTTACTATACACCATTACAATTGCGAAGGTTTGGGTTGCGGGACAATGCATGCTGTGTGCGCTGTGGACAGGTGGATGCGGATTTTATGCATCTGGCCTGGAGCTGCATGGGTGTATACAACTTCTGAGTGAAGGGTGAAGATTATGTGCATACTTACGGCTGTAGTTCTGGAAACTGTTGAGTGTGTACCGGAAGTGTGTCTGTTGGGATGGGTGCAGAAGCTCAAGCCCTGTAATAGACGGCTAGTAGCCATCTGTACCCTGTTTGCCAAATGGGCCGTTGCACAATGTTGGGGTGCAAAAACTGTTCCGACTGTACAGAAGTGGATTCAAGATCTGTTACATTGGAGGGATCAGTTGGGGGTATATGCTGAAGAGACACCTGAGACCTCACGTCCGAAGAACTTTTAGGCCTCCCTGACGGGGAATCTCCTTGGAATTCCAGACTTGCAGTGAGGCATTGTACGTTCTGAGCTATTAGGTGCGATAGGACTATTAGGCTTGATGGGGAGAATTGTCCTATTAACAATGTACTGTCAGAAGATGTACTAATTTTATGCAACCATGCCGGGGGGGATGCATGGAGGGTTGTTTGTTGGGGTTCAATGTTTGCTCTAAGCTGTAACACCAAGGAAAAGTTTGCTTGCATTAAGCTATTGTATTCAGTGCCTAGTTTCCCCTGCGCTCGGGGTGATGTATGATCTTTATGTGCAAGCTGTTTAACAAACAAATTAAAAAATTTTAAAAATGTATATCCAATACAATTTCATACTCATGACCTATATGACACCCCATTGCCTTAATGTCACGTATGGAGGAGAAGTGTGGAGGTGTCCAAGGTGTGCCTACCTTGATGCAGACTTCATCATATGACTTGAGACTGTCAACATTTACCCCCCTATTGGCAAGCAATTGTTACCAAACTCAAAGGGGCTCTGGGAAGGGAAGAGGCCCTAACGGTAAGGGTGTATCTTTTGGGACTCTTCCCCCGCCCACATAAGCATAAAATTGGAAATAGGTCAATAGACTTAGCTCTGGGACTGGCCAAATGGAGAATAGCCTTTGAGTGGAAATAATTTTATGGACCCAAGGTAGAAAACTGGAATCGGGATGTGATCAGTTGGGCTGGAGCGGAGGGTAGAGCACTGGATTGGGAAGAAGCTAGAGGAGCGAGGAAGCGCCCCATAGCTGCGCTATGGAAAGAAATGATGGTGGCGTAGGAGAAGCCGAGTCACACCAGCAACGAGGATGGAGTAAGGGCAGACCCCGGAGGGCATCCTGAAATATAATATGGTCATGCACGGTTCCTTAGGTTACTTCAAGTGGAGGCATGCGAGAGCCTGAGCGAGGGAGGATGCTACGTATGGAGAATCTTTTCCTCTCCCTACCTAGCCCTGAGTGAGACCTCCTGGTGACCCCTCACCGGTAATGAATAATAAGACAAGACTGTACAACACTCCTCCGCACTGGTATGAATTTAAATTTGATGCTCTTACATTTCATTCTCTTTTTATATTCATTAAAAAGTAAATTTAACAATTTTGGACAGTATTGTGGCCCCCGAATGTGAGGCTGATAGCCGTCCATGTAAGAACAATGCACAAACAGTATATTGCGTATTTAACTGTATAACAGAGCATGGATGATTTGATTGACACGTTACAGTAATCAATGGCTGGTAAAATGGTGTCATAGATGCAGATGGCTATTTGTAAACCAGATTGTTTTTTGTGTGCAATGTGCCATAAGGCTATATCGAATATTGCCACTAAAGATTGTTTGATAACTGAGTATGGTTAAAGATATATACAAAGGCCAATATAAATATGATTTTTTTTAGAAAGAAAGGATTGCTCTTGCATGCAGGGAGCTGCATTTCCAGCAGCTCCCTGTGTATCAAGAGCAATGCTGGCTCCGGCAGGAGGTGGGGAGTCGGCTGGGACCCTAGGGGCACTGAGCCTCCTTCCGCAGTCCCCATCAAACCATACTGGGTGCCCTACCCTTGGACACATGGCTGGGGACTGGGATGGGAGCCACATAGTCTCAAATGACATCACTGATGGCATCACAGATACAGCCACTAACACATCCATAGAGACACTCACACAGCCATTAAGTCACTGATACAGCCACACACATGCACACACTCACCTGCCCATGCAGCCACTCGTACAGCCACTCACTCACCCATACAACGTCTCACACACACACTTATTCACCTATATAGCCATTTACACACCCTAACAGCCACTCAGACAGCCACTCACACATGGATTCAGACACTCACACACCCACTCGTATGACATGTTAAAAATAGTAATTTTGTTGTTGTTGTTTATTGAATATATTTAGGGCCCGATTCACAGAACTAACTTAAGACAAAATCCTAAACTTACTACTTTGGGTATTCACAGATGTTAGGATTTTGTCTTAAGTTTGTCTTAAGACAAACTTAAGACAGACTTAAGACAGACTTAAGACAGTCTTAAGACAGACTTAAGACAAACTTAAGACAGACTTAAGTTAGGATTTTGTCTTAAGTTTGTCTTAAGTCTGTCTTAAGTCTGTCTTGAGTCTGTCTTAAGTCTGTCTTAAGTTTTTCTTAAGTCTGTCTTAAGACTGTCTTAAGTCTGTCTTAAGACTGTCTTAAGTCTGTCTTAAGTTTGTCTTACAACAAACTTAAGACAAAATCCTAACTTCTGTGAATACCAAAAGTAGTAAGTTTAGGATTTTGTCTTAAGTTAGTTCTGTGAATCGGCCCCACAGTGTACAACTAGATCATCAATGAGCACATGCAAATGGGTTAACCAACTTAACAACTTGTGGCAGTGGCATCCATATCAATCAGTTACCGTGCAACAATGATCTGTATAGTGTACCAGGGTATCATGCTTATCAACATAATAATTGTACATTCAGCATTCTGCATTACCTGGGGACTCAACCTGCGCGACAGATCGCAGGTATTGTAACAATGGTTCCCATATATCATTAGTTCTAGAGGAGGTGGGGAGTTCTTCCGCATATAGCACCAAATTATACTGGCAGACTGCCCGATCTTGAAGCCATCGTGCAGTCGTCAGCCCAGCCGCGCTCTCCCACGTCATTGCCACACGTCTCTTGGCCATGAGTAAAGCTACTCTCACCAGCTTACCCGTAGCCCCCTTCACAGAGGGCACCAAACCCAGCAGGCATACATGCGGTGAGTACTGCAATTCCAGACCAATCATTTTCGATAGTGCGCGAATCACGCTATCCCAGAACAATACCACCCTGCGGCACTCCCAGTACAAGTGCCAAAAGTCGGCACTCGCAGCTCCACATCTCTTACATGTGTCAGTATCTCAAAGCTCATATTTGAATAGCTTATGTGGAGTATAGTACGCTTGGTGTATGTACTTAAAATGGACTGTACGAAGGTTACCATTAGAAGTGAGGACCCCAGTGAGTTGGCAGCAATATTCCCACTCCTGTAGCGTCAGTGGTGGAGTTAAACGAGCATTCCATTTCTCTAACCTTTTGTTGTGTGGCAGCGGCTTCCCCTCTCTAGCGGATCAATATAGTTTGGTGAGAAGTTTACGTCGTGTTGGACTGACAAGCATGGTGTGAAGAGTTTGTAATGTTGAGGGTTCCGCAGGGAAAGTGTGATAGTGGGTCTGTAGCGCTTTCTTTAACCTGTGGAATAGGAATAGGAATAATGGTGTTTGATTCTGTATGTAACTTAGATCACTGTCTGATAAAAAGACGCCGTCAGGAAACAGATCTTGCATTTTAACTATCCCTACCAGATGTAAAGCGTGCGTAGAACCCGCCTCATGCGTCACAGACAAATCTGGGTGAAACAAGAGAGGTAGAAAAGGGAAATACAATGGTATTTACCCTGCCATGCGACCCAATGCCTGCCAGGCCCTTATAGTGGTATCAACAGTGTTTGTTTCGGAGCGGGGGTCTGTCTCTTAGAGTGCGTCAACATGGAGCTCAATGGAACAGGGTGGGCATCTCCGTCCTCCACTGCCACATGCGGTATAAAGTCATGCGTGCCAAACCAATAGTGCGCATATTGTGTGTGGGCGCATAAATAATACAGATAAAAGTCGGGCACGCTAAAGCCCCTTTGTTTGTAATCCAGAGTAAGTGTTTCCCAGTTGACATGGGCCTGTTTACCCCCCCCAAACAAATTTAAGGAGCACAGAGCGTACAGCTTTAAAAAAGTGTTTAGTTAGTGGGATCGGTATGTTGCTAAAAAGATATAAAAATTGGGGCAGCACAACCATCTTAATTAAAGTGATATGGTCAGCCAAGGACAGTGGAAGTTTCACCCATCTGTCCACCTGCCGCTCCAGCTTCACTCATGCGGGGCCGTAATTCTCGCGAATAACCGTGTCAGGTTCTCTATGTACCCATATCCCCAAGCATTTCACGGGGTCCACGGAGCACTCAAGAGGGAATTCAAGTTTGTGAGGTGAGGTGCATTCCATCAGTGGTACTATCACTGATTTAGCCCACATAATATGCAGGCATGAGAACAAGCTGAACCGATTATACTCACGCAGTACTGGTGCCATGAAAGTGTGTGGTTCCTGTATAAAAAGCAGCATGTCGTCCGCATATAATGAAATGCTGACAGGGCAGTGGGCAAAGCGGAGGGCCACGGCTCGATGTCGCTGCCTAATGACACAGGCAAGAGGCTCAAGTGTTAGAGCAAAAAGAAGAGATAAGAGGGGGCATCTCTGACACGTCCCCCTAGTGATGCATATAGGGTTCGATGTGCTGTCCTCCACTCGGATACCTGCTGCTGGATCAGTATACAGCAGGCGTATCCAGTGAACGAACATAGGGGGGAAGCCCATGCGACGCAGAATGTAAAAAATATAACTCCATTCTATAGAGTCAAATGCCTTGGCAGCATCTAGCATGACAGCCACCGCTTGCAGCCCAGGATCGAGATTGTGAAACGTAGCAAAAAGAGTACGCAAGTTATGCGAGGTAGATCGAGTGGGAATAAAGCCAGACTGGTCCGGGAGGACCAAGCCCTGCATGAGCGGTTGTAATCTGGTGGCCAATATTTTGGGCAGTATCTTGGCGTCTGTGTTTATGAGCGACAGTGGCCGGTATGAGTCGCAGTGATAGGGCGGTTTATCTTTCTTAAGTACTGTAATAATCAGAGCTTCCCGAAGGTTGGCGGCAATTTGCCAGAGTCATAGGCCTTGGAATACATTTCCAGGAGGTGGGGAGTTAGCTCCTCTGCATATTCTTTATAAAATTTGCTAGGGAAGCCATCAGGGCCAGGGGCTTTCTTGTTTGGGAGGGCCTTAATAGCTGCGTGCATATCCTCTTTCGTAATTGGTTGACAGAGAAACTCCCTCTGCCTATCCGACAACCAAGCAATGGCAATATCAGCAAGGTATGCATCTAAGTCATTACAGTCAGCCGCTCCCTGTGTGGTGTATAGCTCTGCGTATGTAGTTCAGAACTGTGCTAAGATCTCCGGAGTAATGTAGTGGTCTTCGCCAGCTGCGTCAGTGATCTTAGAAATAGTGTTTTGGTTCATACGATCCTTGATCTTGTGAGCCAGGTGTCGCCCCAGTTGCCCACCCTCCCCATACGCGTGGGAAATATGGCGTCTAGAGATATATTTAACCTCCCTCTCCGCTAGCTCAGTGTATTTCAATGTGACCTCTTTGATCAACGCCAGTGTCTGAGCGCAAGGTGAGATCTCATAGTCACGTGCAAGATCATGTAATGTGGATTCAAGTTTAGTAAGCTGTCCACGCAAATCCTTCAAAATGTCAGCGGACGTGCTAATGCAAGTGCCCTGAATGGTGGCCTTGAAGGCCTCCCAGAGGGTCAGCACATTGTCCACCGAGGTCTTGTTGTGGGTAAAGTATTGCGTGATGGCATCGCGAATGGTTGTGACATAGAGAGGGTCAAGTAGGGCCTCTGAGCAGAGGCGCCAAGTAAACGCACGGTGCGCAGTGTTGGGGAAGTGTAGTGCCATGCGGACTGGGTTATGATCAGAGAATGTGCGAGGCAACCCTGCTGTTTGGGACACCCAGCCTTCCGCCGTCTCACTCAGGAGACAGTAATCAAGCCGGGACCAGCTGCTATGCACCATGTAAACGTGTGTGCTCTATCGCTTCTCCAAATTACGCTGACACCAGACGCCTATCAAACCCAGTTCAGAAATTCCCTCATTAATGACCTGGGCCACCCTAGGAGACTGACCACCTCTGCCACTCTCCTTGTCCCTGGTAGGGTCTAAGTGTGTGTTGAGGTCACCCCCCCACAGTATCACAGCCTCTGGCCCATCGCGTAGTGTGGAGATGATGAGCTAAAAAAAAACGGGGTCATCTATATTTGGGCCATATGTGTTTTCCATAGTAATTAACCTGCCCGCTAACTTCCCATGTACTATGGCGTATCGTCCAGCATCATCAATACAGGTTTTGAGCATGATGAACGGAAGATGTTTCTCGACTAGCGTAAGAACACCTTGTGAGTAGTAGGAATAGGAGGAGGCCAAGCGATAGCTAGACCACTATGCCCCGACTTACCTATCAGAATGCGGAGTCAGATGTGTCACCTGTAATAGGGCAATTGCAACCTTGTGGCAATCCAAATACGTTACGCCTTGACAAATCTTTTTTGGTGAATTTAGTCCCCATACATTCCATGTGAGACAGGTAATTACAGTGTGAGCAGGATGCAGTGTAAAAACATATTATACATTGAGCCTGATACAATGACGGTGCATGAAGGTACATTTACAGTTATCACATTAGTAACAGTGAAGTCAGCCATGTAACCAAACCCTTTAGAATCTCCCCACCCCCGTAACCCCCCACCCTCTTTAGCAACCCAACATGCCAAAGCCATCCCGAACCTCCCAAATCAGTCCCCGAGTGCAACACCAAGGGAGAAAACAACAGTGGGGAATACCCATGAGTGCGCGCCGGAGCACAATACCCCTCCCGATGTGGTGGGAGGTGGCGAGCAAAAGTGATAGTGTTACCTAGCCATTATCATACAGTATCTCAGAATAATAAACAGACTACCCACATGTTAATGGTAGAAGTCATAGGTAGCGAGGTGTTAACAATAGTACAGTTCAAACCCTTGAGTAATTTTCTAGATCCCATTTGTCAAGTCTCGCGACAGTAAGTAAGCGGGGGCACCCCCAAAACAAATCAAATCACAACATGGGGTGTAAACATCAGTCCACAACTCAAGAGACCTGATAGCGTCATTGTTCATCTGCTATCTCCCCAGTGGCCCCGCATCACCACCTGCCACCACGGTGGGGGGCCAGCTGCGTCCGGTTAGAGTTTTCGCAAAGTCCATTGCTGATTTTGGAGTGGTGAAGATCCTAGGTTTCCCATTATCATCGATACGCAGCAGCGCAGGGTAGAGCATGGCATAGGATATCTGTGCAGAGATGAAAAGTTTCTTAACAGGCTGGAATTCCCTTCGAGCCTCCTGCACAGCTACTGTGAAATCAGGTTAGAATGCAAGGGTGTTGCCCTCATGGGTTATAGCACCTTTCTTTCTGGCCATACGGAGGACAGCGTCACGGTCCCAGTAGTTTAACAAACGGGCAATGATGAGGTGGGGCAGCGCGCCCGGGTGAGGGGGAGGGTGAGCAGCCAGAGAACTGCACAATTAATACCTGAGACAGGTGTTCAGCAACAAAAATATCCCGGAGAAGTTTCTCCACATAGGTCTCAAGGCAGCCAGTGTTAGTGGATTCTGACAGACCAGTAATGCGCACATTATTGCGTCTCGATCTGGCCTTACGAGCTTGTATAACAGCCAGCACTTTCTCCATGGAAGTTGCTCTCGTTGTCACCCATTGTAGGCCATCTTCCGCATCTGATATACTTGTTTCCGCCTCCACCAGACGCAGCGCGTGTTTATCCAGTCTCTGTGACATATGATCCATGCGTAGTTTCAGATTGTCAATCTTCCCATCAATTCACTGCAGGCTGGCTTGGACTGCGAGGAATGTTTTGTCAATGTCAGAGAAATGGTCGCCATACACACCGTTTTCCTAGTCCGGGACGGCTTGCTGAGAAGTCTTGGTTGACCTGCGGGACTCGAAGGTGAGACGCGGCTGGCTGCGTTCAGATTTCCCCATAGCGACGTCACTAGACTAAGATGTAGTTTAATGGGGGAAGCGTCAGAGCCCAGAGGGCGCCTGTGTCCCTGTGACCAGATTTTCTTAAGCCAGCACCAAAGAGCGGGAGGGAGGGCAAAGCGTGGAAAATAGTGAGACACGCACAGTAGTAGCCCAATGAGCTGTCAGCGGGCCCACAAAGCGCCGCGGGAATCTGTCATGTGATCCCCGTAGCAGCCAGCCACCACCGCCAGTGACGTCGATTATGCGGGGACAGTTCGTCAACACCTGGTCCAACACCCAGGCCTGGGAGCGGTCAAGGCCCGGGAATGCAAATGGCAAGGAGCGGCCCATAGAAGATCGCAGGGAGAGACGCCTCAGCACAGCAGAGCCTATGTCAAGAATATGCGAGGGCAGTGCGCTGTTTGATCAGATCCAGGTCATACCACACCTCCCAGCCATCCGCAGGAGATTGAGGCAACGATAAGGCCATTCCCGGTTCTGTGACAATGGGTGGGCGGGGTAGGGAAGAGCCACCAGCTGCAGGCAAGCACAGGCGCCCCAGAATTCGGCAGTTCTCCTCAGGAGAGGGCCCTGCCTCACGCTGCGGCACAGTAGAGATGAACAGGGGGCCCCCAGGCCATCATCAGGAACGGCCGGGAACGACCGACTGCCAGGCAAAGCACAGCCGTCCCGGATCACAGGCGATCGTAGGCTGGGATGCATTTAGGAGTCTCCGCACCCGAAGAGCAGTTGGCAGGCCAGAGTCAGCAATAAAGAAGGCCCAACCGGTGTAGGGGAGAGAGGCCCTGCGTAAAGCAGCAGCGGGTTAGTCCTCGGTGTGGAGAGGGTACACACCGCTGCACATTCTCGGTGCACCGGCTCACAGACAGTGGTATTTTGCGGTCGCACCGCCACAGGCCAGAGCCGAAGCGCTAAGCAGAGGACGATCAATGCCGCTGATCCCCAGCCTGCAGCCGGAGCACCATGCAGGCTGGAGCCAGAAGCTGGTGCAAGCCCCAGTCAGTCCAGGAAACCGCACCAGGGCACCCAGCACAGCCGGCACAGCCCGCACGGCCCACCAGGCACCGGCCAGGCAGCGAGATCCCCTCCCGCTACTCCCAGGCCACAGCCGGTGCAACGCAAAACTCACCCGATTCTACGTCTAGAGCCCGTCCCGGGCAGCCATTTTGGTGATGCAGGCCTGATGGCTCGCAGGCCCCTCTCTCGGCTCCCTGATCGTGAAGAAGACAGCTCAGCACATCAAAAGCTGCCCACAACACTCCGCCATTCGTCTGCAGCATATAGAGCGTTGATGACGGCAGGTAAGCAAGGATAATGTACGGATTAATAGCTCGGCCGGCAGAGCTGCTCTATAGAGTGGCCATCTTGCTTTGCGCCCTCTAGTCCCCCATGTTAAAAATAATATCACACATTAGTAGTACAGAAAGAATAGTAATTTAACTTATGCAATAGCTTATTATATATCTTTAAGTCTCAGAAACATTTTTGAAACTCTTACACTCAGTAGATGATGAGTGTGGTCATCAGTGATGTCATTTAAGATGTCATCAGCGATGTCACTGACCATGTCATGATTGATGTAATATGTGTGGTCATAAGCAGTGCATTGTGGGGGCATAAGTGATAGTTACCTTAAGGTACTATAGCTGCTGAATTTCACTGGTTTTGTAAAAGCGAAATCTGAGACTAACTATAACGTCACTGTAACCTTTGGGTTTTTTAAGTGATATGTGTGTGTGCATGTGTGTAGATATATATACACACACACGCACATATATATATATATATATATACACGTATATATATCGATATATATCTATATATATCTATATATATATATATATATATATATATATATCAAGCCAAAGCAAAAAGTTCGTATTGGTACGCTCTCAGGAAGAACCAGGCAACAATCCAGTATGGTGATCCAAATTAAGGGCCTCATGTAGGTAGCCAAATACCGGTCGGTAACGGCCGATTTTCGGTAAATATGCCGTTACCGACCGGTATTCAGACAAGTGAGATGTAGGAGTCCAAAAACCACTTTTCGGTAAATATGAGGCGGTAAATACCGATTCATATATTCCGAATTCTAAAATACCGATTCAAATTTACCGAATACAAAATTAACGAATCGGTAAACATGAAGTGGTAAATATGAAGTGGTAAAATTTTAAAATGACATGTAGGAGCACTCGGTAATTAAGAAATCCTGTAAATTCGTTAAATAAGAGTCGGTAATTAACACGGATGAAAAGCAGGTGGTAACCATCAACAATGGATAAATGCAAACCCAAAATGCTACAGCGTGGACAACATGGCCGCTATGTACGTCATTGCAAGGCGCCTACGTCTACAGGCAGCAGGACTGAGGGTGTGGCGACGGGAGGAACAAATCTACAGACAGCGCATCACACTATTCCAGCTGACTGATGCAGAGATACATGAGAGGTACAGGCTAGACCCCGAAACCATCATGGACTTAATCAGGGACCTTCACCCACTCCTGGACCAGCCAATAAGAAGGGCGCACGCCATACCCCCACATGTGCAGGTGCTCTGCAGCCTACATCTGCTGGCATCCGGCAGTTATCAGGTGGTGATAGCTGCGGTGGGTGGGGTATCCCAGAGTTGCCTGTCACGTTTCTTCAGGAAGTTTCTGGATGCCATGATGCAGAGAATGCACCACTACATCAGCTTCCCCAACACACAGGCTGCACTGCAGAAAACAAAAACAGACTTTTATCACATGGCACAGTTCCCCCATGTCATCGGCTGTATTGATGGTACACACATCCCAATCTGTCCACCAGCTGATACAGAGCACATCTACAGGAACAGGAAGTCCACCCACTCCATCAATGTGCAGGTGATCTGTGATGCAGGGAACATCATCACAGATATTGTTGCAAAGTTTCCTGGGAGCACCCACGACTCTTACATCTTCCAGAATAGTGGGATATACACACGACTGAGTGCCGGAGAATTTGGAGAGGGATACCTGCTAGGTAAGTAACAGTGACGCCCCTTGAAACCTGCAAATCATAGTGTCATGAGGCATGTTACTGATGGTTCCCTTTCACTCATCCAGGCGACAGTGCATATGCATGCCGGTCATTCATCCTCACTCCCTACCTACACCCAGCAACCCAGAGTGAGAGACGATACAACGTGGCACACAAAACAACACGCAATGTGGTGGAGCGCACGTTTGGACTACTGAAGAGCAGGTTCCGCTGCCTGCACAAGAGCGGAGGCGCACGCCAGTACAAACCCATCACCTGCTGCAAGATTATTGCCACTTGTGCAATGCTGCACAACCTTGCCACGAAAAAAGGGACAGATGTGGAACTAACATATTATGAGGACAACGAGGATGAGTCAGGCCAGCCAGAGGGCAACGCAGCTAGAGTGCCAACTGCAATCGATGGGAGAGAGAGACGGGCAGAGATCACAGCCAACTATTTCTGAGTAAGTAAGGGGACACAGCGAGTTGTGAGAAGTCATGACGTAGTTTTAATGTGGCACCACGCCATGAACACATGAACAGGCCAATCTGGCAATATACCATCTATACAAGTAGTATGTCCAGGGTTACGTCACCCAATGGGAAGTGGCAAAGCAGGGCAACATCAATGTTTGCGCATACGCGCTGCAGTGGTGGGTTGCACGGCCTGTGCATCCTCACTAGAGCCAACCCCAAGCCGCCTGCTGCTCCTGCGTGCTTCTGGGACGGGGGGTGTGATGCTGCTGCTGGTGTCGATGCTCTCTGCAGCATCCCCTGCAGCAGTTGTCGACGCCTGACTAGGCAATAGCACCCCTAGTGCACTTGTCACCTGCACCATCCCCCGAGACAGGTCGCTGCAGCACTGTGTGAGGCCCTCCTGCATCGTCACAGAGCGCCGGCACAGTAGAGAAGTCGCAGTTGCCAGACGGTTGAGTGCCCTGCTGGTGGTGTCCCTTCTCTGGCGTTCCCGGCGCCGTGCTTCGATGTCAGCATCTAGTTTGCTGCACAACTGCTGGATAGACTGGGACATGTCCCGAATGCCCGCAGCCATGCCGCTAATGTTAGTGTCCATGTTGACTAATGTTGTCGTCATCACCCGCATGTGCCTCTGGACTGACATGACTGCCTTTGATTGCAGGCGCTGTTGCTTTAACATTTGGCCCTCGAGCCCCAAGAAGACACCATGGCCGTCAGTGGGTGCTGGTGGACTCTGGACACGCGACCTGCGGCGCCCTCTTGCTTCCGTCTGTGCTGCCTGTGAGGTGTGGGGCACAGTGGCATGGCTCCCTTCCTGGGGCCCGGTGCGGTCTTCTGGTCCCATGCTGTCGTCTGACGAGGTGTCTAAGGCTCGTAGCCTGGCTGCTGGACGCCTCCTCATTCTCACGCCTGCAAGCGGGGATGTGGCCGGTGATTCGAACATGAGTGGCGATGCTGGCTCTGGTGGTGGTGATGCTGGCTCTGGGTGAGGTGATGCTGGCTCTGTGTGCGGCGAGGCTGGCTGTGTAGGTGGTGCGGCTGCCAGTGGGCCTGCTCCCTGGTCTGAACATGTGCTGGCTTGCGGCGATATATGTGGCCGGTGTGCCGTCTCTCCTGCAGCATGCCCTGTCCTGCATGGTGTCACATCTGTGGACAGAAATACAACATTGGCTCAGTGTCCCCGAAGGGCTGCATTGCATGCGTCACAATAAATCATTTCACATTCCAATATGTCCCCTGTCTCCTTGTGCCTCGAGTGCGTGACATGCCTTGTTGCCCTGTAACATTTACGTCATGGTTAGTGTTGCCCTGACTACATCTCCCGGAATGCATTGCCTGTCTGCACTGACACGTGTGGACTGCAGTGTGATTCTCGATTCACAATTGGGGGATGTGGGATAGGGGTTGGGGGGGCTACATTGCTGTGCTTTCGTCTTACCTTGGTGTGTTGCGGCTCTGGCAGAGCTGTCGGCGTCCCCAAGTCCCACGACGCTCTCTTGCTCGATTGTGGCCGCCACCAGCTCCTCCAGTTCGGTGAGGGCAGGTGCCCTGTTGGTTCCACCTCCGGTCTGGCTGGCCTCCTTCTGGATGTCGCCCATCTTCCTCTTGGTTACAATCCGGAGGTCATACCAGCGCTTTTTGAGTACCTCAATGTCCCTGTGGGTCACTCCCACAGCATTGACCTGCGCCTGGATGGCCAGCCATATGTTGCGCTTTTCCACCTCAGGCACTTGCAGGGATTGCCTTCCGAACAGCTTGTGGTGCTGCTTCACCACCTCCTCCACCAGCACCTGGAGTTCCTTGGGGCTAAATTTCAGCTTCCTCCTCCTTTCCCCTCCGTCTTTCTGTGTTCTCTGGCTGGACATGCTGTTCGTTTACCCGCTCGCACATGCAACGGCTCCTTGCCTCTCCTCTGCACTCCAAGCCTCTCCAGGGTCGGCTGATTATGTACACCTGCCTGGGTGTGGCCACTTCGGCTAATTTTGTACACCTGCCTGGGTGTGGCCTGTTCCTTGTTGGGTGGGCTGTCGTTGCACTTGATTAGCTGTTTCGTCAAGTCATGTGATTTTCTTTACCGAATCCGTACATGCCGAATCGGTATTTTCCGATTCGGTATATACCACCTCGGTATTTTCCGAGTCGGTATATACCACCTCGGTATTTTCCGATTCGGTATATACCACCTCGGTATTTACCGATTCGGTCATTTCCGATTCTTAATTACCGAATGTTACCGATTCGGTAACTGTTACCGAATTTTTACCTACATGTAACTTACCGATTCTTATTTACCGATTCGGTACGGCTCGGTATTTAAGAACCGGTAAAATTTATTTACCTACATGAGGCCCTTAATACTACAGTGTAGTATTAAATTTGGATCACCATACTGGATTGTTGCCTGGTTCTTCCTGAGAGCGTACCAATACGAACTTTTTGCTTTGGCTGGATATTAATTACCGGCACGCTCCGCCGGAGTGTACGCCACCTTCCCTGAGGGTCCCAGTATTCCAGAAGGAGCTTCGTGGAAAATGTGTATATATATATATATTCACTGAAAAAACCATAGGTTTCACACACGTTATAGTAAGGAATTACCATTTAAAAAACCTTGCAAATTCACTTAAAAAACCATAGGTTTCACACATGTTATAGTTAGGTGGATATTTCACTCGTTAAAAAACAATGAAATTCCCCCGTTATAGTTAGTTCAGATAACTATAACTCGCGCGCCCGCAATCCACTGCTCATGACGTCACATATTACATCACTCATGACATGGTCAGTGGCATCACTCATGACATCACTGATGACATCATCCTTGTGATAGAGTGGCGGTCGCGCGAGTTATAGTTATCTGAACTAACTATAACGGGGGAATTTCATTGTTTTTTTACGAGTGAAATATCCACCTAACTATAACATGTGTGAAACCTATGGTTTTTTAAGTGAATTTGCAAGGTTTTTTTAAATGCTAATTCCTAACTATAACGTGTGTGAAACCTATGGTTTTTTCAGTGAATTTGTACGGTTTTTTAAATGCTAATTTATTTATGTATTATTATTTTTTATATATATTTATTTTACAATAAACGACGTATTAAAAAATTTTTTTTTTTGCTTTCACCGTGCGCGCACGGTGCGCGCACCCCCGCGATTTAAAAAAGAAAAAAAAATTATAAATTCTGCCTTCGGGGTGCTTCAGGGACCCCCTGACAAAGGCTAGGGGGTTAGGAACTCTCTACCCTTCCCCCTTTTCACATTCGCCACCTTCCTTTTTCACTCTCACACTGAAAACAAACAAAATGGCGGCCGACACTTCCTGATTTCGACCGATTCGAACATTGACTAACATGTAAGCACCAATCAGAATTAGGCTCGCGCACGTTAGGGTGCTCGCACAGTGGGCGCACGGTGCTTGCACCCTGCGCGCGTATAGATATTGATATGCTTTTAAATGCTATTTTCTCAGGAAATACTGAACAGATTTACACCAGACCTGCAAAAGGCACTTCCTTGACCTTATGGCTACCTCTCTGCCAAATTTCAAGTAATTCTGTTCAGCCGTTCGGGCTATAGCTGTGTCTAAAGGTCCTATGGAAAAATGCATGGGGAAAACGCGTTTTGGGACCCCCTTTTTTCTCGGCCCCCGCTTGATGAATCACCCCGAGACTTTCAGGGTAGGAGCTGAACGGAGCACCCCATTAGTTTTGAAAATTTCGCGAGGATTCGTCTACCGGGGCCAAAGTTATTCAAAATAGAATTTTGAGATTTCTTATGGAAACACGGTCCTAACTATAACTATCTACTGGCGACCGCCAGTAGATTATATATATATAAATATATATATATATATATATATATATATATATATATATATATATATTCCAAAACACAGGTTACCCACTCCTCCGGAACCTTTTACAATAGAGCGCACTCAGAGCCATCAGCGTTCGTAAGCACTTTTTGTATTTATTTTCGTCTCAGCTGCTTGCAGAATAGACAAACGCGTTTCAGCGTAACCGCCTTCGTCAGTGTCTATTCGACTGTTACATTCAAAAATGTTTAAATAAAGTTTTCATGCAATCCATGGAAATAGAAAATAACGTTTTTTAAATAAACATAGAAGAAGATTAAATACTGCAGACGTTTGTTATGCTAGGAAAGCGGACATCTTTGAACGGTCAATACATTGTATTCATGTATAGGTTCATAGTTTCAATATGCTTTTATCTTTCACTTATTTACAATTAATTATTATTAATCCAAAATTCTTTTCGAACTAATGAATGATTCCAGTTCATTCGCCCGCACTTTCTAATTCCGCCCTGTATGGGCATATGCAACAGCAGAGTCTGCATGATTACATCAAATGGACAATACAATTATTTCTATTACGGGCTCATTATGGGATGCGGAGACCCTCAATCTAGCTGATGTGGACCCACATTTCTTCTTCATTATTGAGTCCTTTGGGGGCCTTTGTTTGCAATTTTATGATATACTTGGATTCAAGGATACGTAATTTCTTCACCTGGTCTCCTCCCCTTTCAGATTTGACAATCTGATCCAGGCAGAAGAACCTGAGAAGATTACTGTTGCTTTGGTGTTCCATTTCGAAATGACGGGCAACTGGGTAATTGTGGTCTTTATTTGTAATAGCCCGTGAATGTTCTAAAATTCTTTTTTTTGTGGGATGGATCGTACTTCCCACATATTGTTTTCCGCATGGACACACCAAGCAATACACTGTGTGATCCGAATTGCAATTCAAAAGCTTTGAAATCGGGGTTCTCCCAGTTTTTCCTGGTATTACATAGTCCTTTACTTTGTGGCTGTTTTTGCAGGCTTTGCATTTCATGCAAGGAAAGAAACCTTTGATAGGTATAGGTTTCTTCCTCTTAGCCACATAGTGACTTTGGACTAAATGATCCTTCAAAGAATTTCCTCTCCTGTATGTTACCAGGGGATTGTCAGTAAGAGTTTTACCCACTACAGTATCAGATTTCAATATTCTCCAATTTTTTTTGAGAATTTGAAAAACCTCAGATGATTTTTCAGTGAAATTGGTAATTATCCTGATTTTTGCATCTTTACTTTTAATCTTGTCCACTAGTAAGACGCTTCTTTCAATGGAGTTGCAATGGAGCTCCGCTTTATTTAGAACTCCCTTGCAATATCCTCTTTGTTGAAATCTTATTTTGGCCTGACTGATTGCTTTATTCAATTCCAAGGTCTTGGAACAGTTACGTTTCATTCTCAGAAACTCCCCAAGTGGTATGTTGTTAACTACACTCCTCGGATGACAGCTTCCTGCATGCAGGATTGTGTTTCCTGCTGTGGGTTTACGATAGAGGGCTGTTTCTATAGTACTTCCTTCAATGTATACTCTGAGGTCTAGATATACCACCTCCTTGCTGCTGATGCAACTAGTAAATTGCAAATTTTGATCATTGACATTGAGAGCTTTGATAAAGTCCTCTGCATCGCTCTGTGGACCACGCCACAGGATGAACAAATCATCAATGTACCGTGTCCACAGAGCGATGTTATCCATCCATTTAGCATTGGTACCGGTCCAGGCGACGTGCTCCTCCCACCAGCCCACGAACAAGTTCGCGTAGCTGGGGGCGAAGCACGTTCCCATCGCCGTACCCTGTCTTTGCAGATACAATTGTTCAGAGAAAGTAAAAATTTTATTTGTTAAACAAAACTCCGTTAGTTCCATAAGCATCTCATTATGCTTTCGATATTTTAGTGGTCTTCTTTTCAGAAAGAAGCTTATAGCCTCCAAGCCCTTGGTGTGATGGATCGATGTGTACAGACTGACAATGTCTAAGGTTATCAATAGCATACCAGGTTCCCATGTGATACCTTGTATTATACGAAGAAAGTCCTTAGTATCACGTAAATACGACGTTAAATCCCTCACTATAGGAGAAATAAAACTGTCAATATAAACTGAGGTATTCTCCAAAAGACTGTTCTTGGATGAAACGATTGGTCGTCCCGGGGGCCATGTTTTACTTTTATGCACTTTCGGCAAATGATAAAAAGTTGCCAATTCAGGATGTTCACATTTTAAGAAGTTCCAATCTTCCTGATCCAAAGTTCCTTCGTCCCTCCATTTTGTGATCAAGGCATGGAAGTCCGTAATACTCCTAGTATACTGCTGTTTATTGATCGGAGTATAATGCTCCAATTTTTTCAATTGAGATAATGCTTCATCTTCATATTGTGTTTTCTTGAGGATGACAACGTTCCCCCCTTTGTCTGAGGGCTTTATGATGATGGATTCATCTTTTTTAAGATCTTCAATTGTTTCCCATTGTTGTTTTGTTAAATTTCTTCTTGTTGCATTAAATTTACTTTTTTGAAGATTTTTTAAGTCTTCAATGACCATCTCCTGGAAAGTATCAATCGCATCATATGCTGTTCGTGGTATCGTTTTGGATTTATGTTTAAGATTACTTTTACATGTTTTTTGTGGGATGCCACTTTCTTTCACTCTTTGAGTTACGGTGATATCTTGTTGTTCATCTTCTAACTCGTGAAGCAACACAAGGGTTGCAAGATCCGCTCCTGTCAATTCGTCATCCGCCTCCGTTGTTATTGTTACCGGCAGGCTTGCTTTGGGATGTAGGAGGTGTAATTTCATCAGTTTGACTTTTCTGATGAATTTATAAATATCTATACGTGTTTGCGTATAGTCAAATGCTGGTGTGGGGCAGAAAGTGAGTCCTAATTTCAGAATCTCCAATTCAGTATCTGTCAGATGTCTATCTGACAGATTTATCACTGTCTGTTCCTTCAATTCCATCGTCCCCCTCGTTTGCTGCGTGTTACCATCGGGGTAGAACGTTCCATTTCTGCTCTTTTTGCCCCTCCTCGTCTTCCTCCTCTTCCTCCTCGTGTCTCTGGTGGATGTGTTCGTTGGGCCGGTCTCTGTCTCAGATCTCTCATAAGTTCGTACTCCTGAAAAACCGTGGCTGGTTGGCTTCTTTCACTGGAGTCAACATCACTTGCTTGTTGCTCCCCTTCGGAGACTTCAAGCTCAGATTCAGATGTACTCCTCTGTGTTGTAGTTCCTTGTTTATCTCGGCTTAAATCTCTTCGTGGAGCATCATATTTTTTTGCGAAGGTTAGTATCCGGCCATTCCGGTAGTCGTTCTCGTCTCGCAGAAACTTTGATTGTTTTCTTGATTTGATAGTTGCTTCATAATTCATGAGACGTTTTTTCATGGCTTGACGTAGTTCTTCACTCTTTTTATCGTCCTTTTCTTCGCTGATTTTGTCTTCAATTTCTTTAATTTCTTGTTGCAGTTTTGATCTGTCACTCCACGCATGCTTAATTAAAATTTTAAGCATTCCTTTGGTAACTTCCGTTGTATACTCTGCCCATTCCTGTAATAGCGCTGGATTCGGTTTTTCATAGGAAGGGACCGTGTAAATCCGTAGTCCCCTTGGGACCCGGCCAACATCTAAGTATTTCTGCAGGCTTGTGGCTTCCCACCACTTCCGTGTCTCTCTTTCGTATAATTTCTCCAAAGTGAGAAACAAACTTTTCAATGTTGTTGGTATCGTTTTGGTTTGTTGCCCATTCGTATTGTCCACTGTGCTTCTTGTACTTGAAAACAAACTGAGATGCTTATGGAACTAACGGAGTTTTGTTTAACAAATAACATTTTTACTTTCTCTGAACAATTGTATCTGCAAAGACAGGGTACGGCGATGGGAACGTGCTTCGCCCCCAGCTACGCGAACTTGTTCGTGGGCTGGTGGGAGGAGCACGTCGCCTGGACCGGTACCAATGCTAAATGGATGGATAACATCGCTCTGTGGACACGGTACATTGATGATTTGTTCATCCTGTGGCGTGGTCCACAGAGCGATGCAGAGGACTTTATCAAAGCTCTCAATGTCAATGATCAAAATTTGCAATTTACTAGTTGCATCAGCAGCAAGGAGGTGGTATATCTAGACCTCAGAGTATACATTGAAGGAAGTACTATAGAAACAGCCCTCTATCGTAAACCCACAGCAGGAAACACAATCCTGCATGCAGGAAGCTGTCATCCGAGGAGTGTAGTTAACAACATACCACTTGGGGAGTTTCTGAGAATGAAACGTAACTGTTCCAAGACCTCGGAATTGAATAAAGCAATCAGTCAGGCCAAAATAAGATTTCAACAAAGAGGATATTGCAAGGGAGTTCTAAATAAAGCGGAGCTCCATTGCAACTCCATTGAAAGAAGCGTCTTACTAGTGGACAAGATTAAAAGTAAAGATGCAAAAATCAGGATAATTACCAATTTCACTGAAAAATCATCTGAGGTTTTTCAAATTCTCAAAAAAAATTGGAGAATATTGAAATCTGATACTGTAGTGGGTAAAACTCTTACTGACAATCCCCTGGTAACATACAGGAGAGGAAATTCTTTGAAGGATCATTTAGTCCAAAGTCACTATGTGGCTAAGAGGAAGAAACCTATACCTATCAAAGGTTTCTTTCCTTGCATGAAATGCAAAGCCTGCAAAAACAGCCACAAAGTAAAGGACTATGTAATACCAGGAAAAACTGGGAGAACCCCGATTTCAAAGCTTTTGAATTGCAATTCGGATCACACAGTGTATTGCTTGGTGTGTCCATGCGGAAAACAATATGTGGGAAGTACGATCCATCCCACAAAAAAAAGAATTTTAGAACATTCACGGGCTATTACAAATAAAGACCACAATTACCCAGTTGCCCGTCATTTCGAAATGGAACACCAAAGCAACAGTAATCTTCTCAGGTTCTTCTGCCTGGATCAGATTGTCAAATCTGAAAGGGGAGGAGACCAGGTGAAGAAATTACGTATCCTTGAATCCAAGTATATCATAAAATTGCAAACAAAGGCCCCCAAAGGACTCAATAATGAAGAAGAAATGTGGGTCCACATCAGCTAGATTGAGGGTCTCCGCATCCCATAATGAGCCCGTAATAGAAATAATTGTATTGTCCATTTGATGTAATCATGCAGACTCTGCTGTTGCATATGCCCATACAGGGCGGAATTAGAAAGTGCGGGCGAATGAACTGGAATCATTCATTAGTTCGAAAAGAATTTTGGATTAATAATAATTAATTGTAAATAAGTGAAAGATAAAAGCATATTGAAACTATGAACCTATACATGAATACAATGTATTGACCGTTCAAAGATGTCCGCTTTCCTAGCATAACAAACGTCTGCAGTATTTAATCTTCTTCTATGTTTATTTAAAAAACGTTATTTTCTATTTCCATGGATTGCATGAAAACTTTATTTAAACATTTTTGAATGTAACAGTCGAATAGACACTGACGAAGGCGGTTACGCTGAAACGCGTTTGTCTATTCTGCAAGCAGCTGAGACGAAAATAAATACAAAAAGTGCTTACGAACGCTGATGGCTCTGAGTGCGCTCTATTGTAAAAGGTTCCGGAGGAGTGGGTAACCTGTGTTTTGGAATTTATTTGCGCGTCCTCCAAGCGCTGAGCAGCACCCGTGACGCTGAGGTGCAACGGCTGGTGGACTCGTGTTGTGATATATATATATATATATATATAAATATCACTTAAAAAAACATAGTTTCAGGGATGTTATATTTAGAAATTAGCATTTAAAGAAACTTAGAAATTCACTGAAAAAAAACATAGGTTTCAGGGACGTTATAGTTAGTTGGACATTTCACTTGTATAAAACCAGAGAAATTCATCTGTTATAGTTAGTAGAGCTAACTATAACTCGCGTCCCCGCAATGCACTGCTGATGATGTCACATATTACATCACTCATGACATGCTCAGGGACATCACTCATGACATCTCAAATAACATCACTGATGACATCATCCAGTGACTGAATGTTTCGTGGTTGTCTGAGAACCTGTATGGGTGCCTGAGTGTCTGTGTGGGTGAGGGGGTGTGTGACTCCCTGCATGGATGTGTGAGTGGGTGATTCACTGGGTGTATGTGTTTATGAGTGTGTGTGTTAGGTAATGTATCAGTAAGTGAGCGTTCGTATAGCTGTGTTGGTGAGTGAATGAATGTGTTAGTGGTATATGTGTAAGTAACTACATATGTTAAAGGCAGTATTTGTGGTTGTTGGAGTATATAAGTGAGTATATGTAACAGTGAGCGATTGTGACAGTGGCTGCATGGATAACTGTGTGCTTATGTCAGTAAATTGTTGAAGACAGTACGTGTCTGAATGAATTAGTGACATGGTATGTGTATAACTGTATAGGTGAGTAAGTGGCAGTGTAATTAATTATTTGGGTGACTGATTAGGTTTCTGAGTAACTCTTTGGGTGAGTGTCTATATGGGTGTATGAGTGGATATATCAGTGGCTGTATTGATGAATGACTGCGTGTATTAGTGACTGTATGGGTTAGTGGGTGGATGTGTGTGTAGACATATGAATCACTGAGCGGGTATGTACTAACTGCTATTGGTGTGTCTATGGTTTCAATATTGGTAGTCTGTATTTTAGAGTGGGTGTTTTAAAGATTTGCTAGGGTGTGAGGATGTGCATCAGATGATCATGTGAATTATGTCATCAGTGATGTCATCAGTGATGTCATTTGAGATGTCATCAGTGATATCACTGAGCATGTCATGAGTGATGTATTATGTGACGTCATTAGCAGTGCATTGGGGGGGCGCGTGTTATAGTTAGCTCTACTAACTATAACAGCCAAATTTCTCTGGTTTTATAGGAGTGAAATGTCCAACTAACTATAAAGTCCCTGAAACCTATGGCTTTTTTAGTGGATTTCTAAGGTTTTTTAAATGCTAATTTCTAACTATAACGTCCCTGAAACCTATGTTTTTTTCAGAGAATTTCTAAGGTTTTTTAAATGCTAATTTCTAACTATAACATCCCTAAAACCTATGGTTTTTTCAGTGAATTTTTAAGGTTTTTTAAATGCTAATTTCCAACTATAACATAGCAGTCGCGTTTGCAGAGTGGTGGAGAAAGGTGAGCGTGGCCTCCGAACACCTCTTATCAATCCCACTTTCTGGAATTTACTGGAGGTAACAGAGGGGTAGTTAGCCCCCAACATCAAGCTTGGGGGCCAACTACACCTCCTATTACCTCCAGTAAGTCCCACACAGCAGGATTGCTAACTTCTCATACGAGGCCATGCTCCCTTTCTCCACCACTCTGCAAACTCGCCCTCTGGCGCATTGTAAGTTGGAAAATTAATTCCCCTTGAATACTGAGGAACCCTAGGGGCCAACTAGCCCACCAGGTACCTCCAGTAAGCGCCACAGAGCTGGATTGCAGAGAGGTGGTCCAAGGACACGTCCCTGAGGTCCTCAGGACACAAGAGGACCCCATCGCCTCACCAGCAGTGCGCCAAAAGGTGTGTTTGCAGAGTGGTGTAAAAAGGGGCATAGCCTCAGACCCCCTCCCTGCAATCCAGCTCTGTGGTGCTTACTGGAGGTACCTGGTGGGCTACTTGGCCCCCAGAGACCCTCAGTATTCAAGGGGAATTAATTCCCCAACTTACAAAGCACCGGGGACACATTTGCAGAATGGTGCAGGGAGGGGGCGGAGCCTCCGGCGAGATGGCGGCTTAAAAATATTTTTTTTAGAAGGGGGGCACTGTGGCCCCCCTTCTTTTAGCATTTTTGGGGCCCAGGGGACCCCATCCCCAGGACCTGACCACTTTTTATTTTTGCAAACAAAAAAAGACGGGAAGGGTGCTGTGCGGCCAATTTAGGCCCGGGGGACCCCATCCCCCAGGGTATGGCCAGACTTGTTTTTTTTTTTTAATTGGAGTGGGGGCCACGTGGCTCCCCTCCTCAGGCTAATTATGCCCCGGGGACCCCATCCCCCGGGGTCGGCCATCTGCTTTTTAAAAAAAAATGTATTATAGGGAAGGGGGACCGCGTGGCCACCCTTCCCTGGGCCACAATTGGCCCCGGGGACCCCATCTCCAGGCAGATTTCATCCCTGGGGACCCCATCCCCCAGGGCCCGGCCATTTGTTTTGTTTTTTGAAAAGGGAGGGGGGCCACGTGGCCCTCCCCCTGGGCCACTTCTGGCCCCGGGGGCCCCATTCTCCATGGCCTGGCCTCACTGTTGGGGACCGTGGGGGGAGCCCCAATGCCCCCACGGTCTCACCAGCTCCCTGCCTCTTGCGGGAGCCGGCGTTGCTTTTGCACAAGGGGAGCTGCTGACATGCAGCTCCCATTGTGCAAAAGCAATTCTGCTTTGGTTTTTTAAAACGAGAGCAGGTTTCCTGCTCTCACGTCCAAATACCAAATCAGAGTTTGCTATGACAGGGTGGGAGCCGTGCTCCCGTCCTGCCATAGCAAACAGCAATGTCCCGGGGGTGGGCACCACGGGACATTGCAGGATCTTGGGAGTGATGGTCCCCAGGACTATCAAGGGCTCCAGGAGGGGATCGCGCGGCCCCCCTCCCAAGTGTTTAAAGCCCCGTGGAGGAGGTGGTCCCTGGGGCAGTGTGGGGGGGCTCAAGCCCTCCACACACTTTATTTATTATTTATTTTAGCCCTGGGCAGGTGGCGTTCCCCGGGGATTGGGGGGGCCTGGAGGTCCCTGTGGGACCCTCTGAGCAGGCCTGGGTGTCAGGGTGTTCCTACCCTGCCCCCTCTTCTGTTTTTTAATGTTTCTGTCACCTTTTTCCCTCTCCCTCGGTCTGAAGAACAAGATGGCTGCCAACACTTCCTGGTTTGAAGTGTTGGCAGCCAATCAGGGCAAGCTCGTGGTCAGGAGGGCTCAGCCAATCAGATCTCACAATTCTCAAATATCGATATCTGTGAATCTTTAAATATCTCAAAAACTACCAAACGGAATTACACTATTATAAACAAAGTGTGCTTTCTGAAGCAAGAGCTATCTCTCCGCCAAATTTGGTGAAATTCCGTTCAGCAGTTCAGGCTGTGCCATGTCTCATTTTTATTATTATAAATTCCTCCGATCAAGGAAATGTCATCTACACGTTTCGCCTGACAACTGCAGCCTTGTTCATATATATATGTTACACTGCCATATTTTAGACATTACTTAAGGATTACATATTTTTTAATGTATACTAATGCAAATGTGTATGTATATATTATATATACAGCTAATTATACGCTATTATATTTCTGACTGTGTGTATATAAATATATTTCACCACTCCTTTATAGTAAAGGTAGTGGCCAAAAGCGGGAAAAGGAGCTTTATTTATATGACTGGCAACAATGTGATTTTTCTGAAATGAACCTTGGTCAACAGTAAGCAAGGCTCATTACGGAGCCATAAATTAATGTATTAGTGCCATTCACACACGTAAAATATTATATATATATATATACATATATATATATATATATATATATATAAATGAAAATGTAAGTAAACGTATCGCTATATAATGCCCCCTGCAAATGAATAAAAATAACATAAACATTTTTACCGATCACTTGCCTGCCAGCTCCTCCATCTGAAATCCGAGCAGGTTCACCAAGCCCTGCTCACAGTGGATCATGTCAGCCCAACAATGGATTAGATGCAGCTGGATGCATGTGACCCTGGTGAGGTGGTACACTTTCCCCCACTTGTCCTTCCTTTCCTATAAGGCGTACCCATTTCCAGACCTGCCACCGTCCTGAAAAGGAGGTGTCTCAGTGCTGAAAAAATAAGGGACATATTTCTGAGGGGCTTGCACCGCAATTGTGTGACTTTTAGTGATGCAACGGCAGGGCAAACCTTTCAACCATATCTAAGGGGTCATGCAAAGCCACTTTGCGTGGCTTTGAATGGTCTCATAGATATAAAGTAAGGCAAGGCAGCGCAAATCGCTGCATTGCCTTACTCTGCGCCAGGGAGGCATTCCATGGGTGTTGCAGTGGGTGTTACCATGCATTATCCATGGATTTTGACGCTTCTCCAGATTTACTAAACCACCATGTAAATCTGGGAATGCACAAAAACCTTACATCTCCACAGGGGAGGCACAACGAGGAGAAACTTTGTTTCTCCTTGTTGTTTTCTTCTTCCATGTGTGTTGAGACCACCATGGTGCAACTGAGCCTGTGTCATGGTGCAAGGGTGCCTGTGTTTTTGGTAGGCTGCCAAAATGGCACCAGTGCTGTGGAACGGACAGGAATGCATCTATTAGAAAACTACAGTGCCAAATCCCAAATATGCCAAATCTCCATAAAGAAGCCCAAAGTGCGCCCACCTCTGTCTCATATAAAACATTTTGCGGATAACCCCCCTTTCTCCTAGATCGGGTATGTGCCTCCTCCTGTGGTGCTGTCACACTGCCTGACACTGTCAAAACTGTGTTTGCAGGGGGCAATAAAAAACAAGCAAAACAGACAGACGGGCAAAAAATGAAAATAAAAAATAAAAGCACCGGGGTGTGGAAAAGAGACAGAAAAGTGAAAATAACATTTAGAAAATGAGAGAAAAGGGCAGCCGTGGGATGGATGGGATTGAATTAATTAGGTAACACTAGTTCAAAAAGTGCCACATGTCTGTGCTGTGTGTAATGGTTTTTCACATTATTTTTTCAATTCAAAATGTGTCTGGTCTTTTTCGTCATTTGTGTATGCGATACACAGGGAGCCACATTGTACACCACTACGCATAATTTTGCATACATTTTTGGAAATTTAAAGTATTTGAGGTGGATACAGTTATGCTAATTTTGCACTTATAGTGAATTGTCATTTCATATGAGTCCTTTGAGCACATGATTTCTTATATATATATATTTTGATGTTTCAGATTGCATCATATTGTTGCTTGGCAAGAGCTGCAGGGTGTGATGATGCTGCAACATAAATAGAAATCAGTTTATTGCATCTGCGGTAACACACCTGACCAGGAGATGTTAATACTATACATTGGAGAGGTGCACAGATTACACCAGCAACACATATCAAAACATTAGCCTGAACACATGAATGCATGGTACATAACCTGTAAACAGGTGCTCCCAGTGATGTCGTGACTGCATACAGCTACAAGACCATGGGTGAAGTTTACTCAACGTCATCCAGTTGTATCTACTGGTATTGGTCCACTTCTTCAATATTTTGGCCCATTTGGGTAATCAGTGAACAAATGCCCACAGGATAAGTTGTCACATTACCATAAAGACATCCCATACCATCTTTGGACTGCCTGACCACTACATTCATACTTACCATTTGTCAAAGACAGTTTGCCATTCAAGGCTCATATGTCACAGGGACACATGACGTGATCAACATGTAGTGTAAGTTTGTTCCCATGATGTTAGCATATTACTTTACCTATCATATAATTCATAGCTTCACCATTTGGACATTCCTATAGAAGTATGAGTAATGGCTCAGGGTATGTGTCACACACTCACCAATGTGTACACAGTCCTGGCTGTGTTAAAACATTGACTGTTTAATTAACACAATGAACTCACAAAATAATATTAGTGGCCTACACACACACACACACACACACACATGTCTAATTGACTCAAGATCAACCTAAGAATGTAGTTATATCATTTGGAACACAGAATTGCTGATGACACAACTACAGGATCAGGTTCAGAGGCCAACATGTACATCCTATTACTGATTGCATCAGTGATGTAGGAACACTTATGTTATTGTACAGACCCAATTTACCAATGGGAAGTACTGTCCAGTCACTGCATCAAAGGTGCACATTATGCTATGTCACATGTGATAGGCCTATCATCACAAGATCCACAGTCATGAGTGAGCATCACTCATTCCACAAAGCAGACAATTGGGGGGCAATGGTCAGCCGGGTTATTCAACAATATGAAATTAATCATCTCTTGAGTCAGACATGTGACAGCCCATGACACGTTCATGGATAGGAGACTAGTCACTGCTGTATAATATGCTGATACAGACAATAGGCAAAGGGCATCATTATTCACCTTCCACCAAACCTACACATTTGGTACCCCTCTTGAGCATTTGAATGTGGGTCTGCCTCAGTTCAAATGGTGACAATCATGCCTGTGAACTGAAACAAAAGTTAAGACTACTTGTACAACTATGGTCATGACTTGTCCCCTTGTCACTGCTGTCAGGCCCTCAACTGCCCATCAAGCCCCGGATAGGACACCCCAAGTACGTGGGTAATTATACGTAGTCAGGGTGAGGTGCCACCGCACACATTGGGAAGACAGCCCCACCTGGACCTCCATGATCTTCCGGATCCAGCATTTCAGGTCTTCCCACCTCTTTCGTCAATGGACGCTATGCCGCCTGCAAACCCCCACCTTCCTTGCAATGGCCTTCCAGATGTCATGCTTCTGATGGGCGTTGGCCTGCATACATACAAGAGAGGAAGCAAAAATGTTGTTAGTGAAAGTTAATGGACATCAGTTTTGATGTCACACAAGTGTATTACATCTGCCACAAACTGACACCAATAGTGAGCACACAACATCTCTATATTACAGAAGCTGAAATATACAAACACCCCAATACACACTTCAGTAATAATCTGCTGACTATCATTATCTGTGTTCATGTCCTAAAATCACAAATGTACCCCACTAGCATGAAGTACCCCAGGGGAGAGCTACATGTGCTGTGATGTCAGCTACAATGAAATCTAACAAAACCTTGTGGGCTTCAGAAAGCTGCACAACTTTAGGAAAAAAATGTATATCCATCTGCAAAGGCAGGCACATTGACTTTAGGCCTACATACCACAAATACTGGTATTGGGGCATGGCCCACATACTTTCACTCATCCTACTATGACTGACCTGCCATGTGTGTCAGTGAGATGATGCTCACTGGAGTGGTGTGGATATGTCTGCTCCTTGATGCTACACAATACTGCAGCTTATTGAGTATGTGTACCATGCACTAGCCTTACAGGACACCTTTTGTAATATGTGAGACTGTCGCCGTGATGCCATCAACATCAACCAAGTCCACCCTGACTTGGTTGAATGTATGGTAGCTCCTGATTCACCTAACCAACATCTCAAATAAGAAATGATCTGAACTGTGAGTGTGTGAAATGTTTAATTGGGCCTGTACTGTGCAAGCATTAATTGATTCATATTGTTAACAGATCACTGGTAGTAATGAGTCTGTGTTTGTGAAATTACACACTTTGATTGCCATCTGCACTGGACAGGAGTATCAGGTCAATAAATTACCTCACTCACCATGTAAAACGTTTTTCCATGTGAAACCAGGCAGGGGTAGTGTTGTGGTTGGCACAACTCAATTTGTCATCACACATTAAAAAAGAGGACTGCGGGGACATAGCTCTTGGCATCAGTTGTAGTGCCAAAGAAACCCTGCCCCAGCCTGGGACATGCTTCTGAATGGCCACACCTCATTGTCAGGCCTTGCTCTCTGCCGGGTAAGCATACAGATGTCTCATGTCCATTACATTGCCAACATATCTCAATCACAAAGGCCATCTTGTGGACATCCAATAAACAAACTCAGTACTAGGTGGCTCCCTGAAGGGGTCTGTGTTATATCGCTACCTCCCACACAACATTTTTGAGAGCCCACATTTATGGCTAAGTGATATGTGTGGCTAGACACATTGCTAATATCATCCTCATCTGCTCTTGCCAGAGTACATACAGTCCTCATGCTGCTAAGGATACGCATATGTTTTCATATGTGGCATTATCAGAGTTGTAGCGATATCACAGTTCCCATTAAATGTATGAATGCATAGATGGCTACATGCACCCAACATGAACTCCAGGACTTTTCATATTTTCCCCCAAACAATGGGGAAGTCACATCCACAATGTATAGTGCTCAACAACCACTAACATGATTGTCATATGTAGAGAGATACAAATAACATAACACCATGTAGATGTATAATGTGACTCAGAAGCACAATTTAGTCAGTGGACATGGCAAAGGTTGAGTTACATAGAGTTATATACGTAGTAAGTAACTCACATTTTCCTCTGGTGAGACTTAGAGCTGTCCATACCGAGAGAGGGCGTTGTCTGCCAGCATTTCCAGTTCTCCCACAGAAAAGGTAGTGGCCCTCTCCAATTTTTGGCCTGCCATTAGTGCTCCCAGAAGTGGCAAACAGTAGCTGAAGTGTAGGAGGTGTTGGTGGCAGTTGTGTCTGCAGGCAAGTGAGCTATTTTTTAAATTGCCGCGTACAGATACGTGGTAATCAGAGGAGACTGACACAGCCCTTGGCCCACTACCATCACAATTAACAATGTTAGCCTATGACTGTATCTGTCATGGGGTGAACCGCCCATTGCGTGTAAGACTTCTGCCGGCAGTAGGTTAAAAGTAGTTGATTTTTAAATTTAAATGTGTTACCACCACTCATATGAAGGGTTTACATGTTGACATGGGAAGTAATCAATGGGCATGTAATTTTCTCAACACTCTACCTCTGTGTTGTGTGTCACTGGGGATTATCACTAGATAAGGGTGGGACAGCGTGTACCGAAGTTGATGGTATTTGCCCCAAAAACATTAAAAAGATTAAAAAGTTGCAAATATCATCTTTGTGAGGCAATATTTGCACATCAATGCTACAAACAATTGTAAAGTGCGCAATGGGGATTATTGAGGGATGTTGGACAGGAGAATTCTAACATGTTACATATGAATAGTAAGCAGTTTACCAGTTATGTTGAATCACATGATTTTTTTATTGAAATTGCACATAAGTTACTGTGACTTTTCATACATAGGTACCATGGGAGAGGGAGAAGAAGGCAGTCTCCAGTGTACCGCCCACTTCCCGACCTACAGACCATGGAAGAAAGGGAAGTAATAAAAAAGTTTCTCCTGAACAGACAAACAATCTATGATTTATGTCATCAGTTGGAGCATGATCTCCTGCCTCAACACACAAATCCAACATGTATCCCACCACTAATGCAACTAGTGGCAGTGATGCAGCGCAAGGGACAAAATTGACATATTCTCCCTATGTCACAGATTCGGAATCACAACAACTCATCCATACACTCATTCATTGGTGGGGCCCATAACACCAACACACACTCATCTCATTCGAATCCGTACACAGGAGAAAAAGCGCTGGACATGTGGGTACCTTATTACCTATCAAGATTACATTTCTTAACACTATATACATTTTATACACGTGCAACTACAGAATCCTGACCTTAACATCAAGGCACTCCACCACTTGGTCGATGGACCAATTAGTTGGACTGGTTGATGGTGAATTAGAACCAGCTAAAACACAATTAAAGCATAGGAAACATTTTATTATTTTCTTTAATCAATTAAAGAACCACAAACTCATTTCTTATTAATTCAATTTTTGTTTATCTAATAATAATTTTCTCTTCATTAGCATTTATGCACTACAGGTCATAGTATAAATTCAGTTTATTTCAAAGAGAAATCGAACATTTGGTAAATAAACATAGATTTAGAAAGCGCATTTAATAATTACCAATTAGCAAACGTTGGCGACCCTCTGAGCAAACAGAGAATTATCCGCCTTCTCTGGTACAATCTCCGGGATAAACTGTCCGACCCACAGCAAAGATGAAACCATCAGATGAAATAACTTCCCAAAATCAAAGAAACACAAGGCAAACCATGGAAGCCTTCACCAGCTCAATGCAGACCCAACACCATGAAACATCAGCCTGATGACCACCCCCCTTTGGCGGATGAGGGCATTTTATACCCTTTTTTCCTCTTACTTCATGCTAATGTGCAACACATTTAGGGGTAGAGAAATGTTCTGATTGGACAGTCTGGGGTTATCTACAAGTTTTCTAAAAGTTTCCCAGGGTAAACTGGTTCTCCATGAGACTTGGCATAGGAAGGCGCAAATTGTATTAATATCCCTTTTCTTCCCAGGCGAAAGTTGCGAATGTAATGTTGAAAAGAAGAGAAGGCATTTCAGTACAGGTTCTGTATTGTCCCCTTCGCTGTTCTCACAGCATAGTCAGTTGGCAGCCAAACACGTTCATCCTTGACAAGGAACACGGTGTCACAGATCTGAGGTCATTTGGAGATCTCCAGAGCCATCCAATTCTGCGCAGAAGGCATTGTGCTCACATGGTGGCGTTCGCGGGGGAGACTCCATCTTGGGTACTGCGGCCTAGTAGGCCCGAATGCCAATTTAAGCAAAAACAGACATAACAGTGATTAAAATATAGAAATGGAGATTCTAATGTTTAAACCCACACTAATCCCAATATATATTAGTATTTCCCTAGCTGTAGCAACATTTAAAGCGAAAATACTCACCCTTTGGTAATCCTGGAAGCAGAAACAATCACAAAAGCAACATAAATCATACAATTTTATTTTTCACTACAATCTAAAGTTAGTTTGCGTACCATAGTTTATTAATTCATTGTTCTGCATGCAAATAGCATTTTAGTCCCACGTGTATCTCGTGTTTATCAAGGTGAAAAAGTTGGTTGGAAAATTTCACTTCAACCCAATTAGTATAAGTTAGATTTAGAATGATTACGTAATTAATTTCATGCAAATTAGAGGAGGTATACAACATTTTGTTTTACCTGCTCCATCAGCAGCACTGCATTTTTTTACCGCCCGTTCATTGCGGTACACAGTGCAGTATCTGGTGGTATGTCAAAACCAATGTTAAGTGGTGTGCTAGGAGTAGTCCTTTCTTCTTTGATTCAACATATTGACAGTTACAACCAGCTGTGAGGATTTGGCACATGTGAAGGCAGAGTTTTATGGTTTTGCTTACGTGCCACATGTGATTAGATCCATTGATGGCACCATTTTAGCATTGATACCTCCACACAACAGTGAACAAGTTTACCATAACGGAAGCACTTCCACTCAATCAACATGTAAGTTGTCTGCCTAATGGGTTTGTACCTTACAAATATCTGTGCCTGGTTCCCATTGTATGCCCATGATTCATTTGTCATACGGAACAGTACCATACTTCAGCTGATGTCACAACTAGGAGTGGACAAATAATTCCCCTCCACTGGCGGAGTTCGCATAGTTTTGACCATGCCACGCTCCGTGCAGAGTGCGGAGTTCCAAAAACTCAGAGAAGTGACGCCGTGTTGAGTTTTTATTTTTTAGCGGCTCACAAACAGTAAGTTGGTGAGCACTTGTGTGAAAAAATAATGTGCTAGACCTCCTCCCCGTGAGATTTCTCATCAGGGGCGGTCGCGACCGCTTGCGTTGAGAAATCTGCCATTTGCGTTGAGGAAGCTGCCGCTCGAGTAGAATGTCTGCGTTTACAGCATGGGACAAACTCCAGGCACTAAAAATGAGTGCAAACAGCACGACGTAACAGACTCTGCCTCTGGTGGAACTCCGCGAAGCGTGGCAGTGTTTCTGGCACTCTGCCGAGTTCTGCCGAGTAAAATTCAGCTAACTCCGCCCAGGCTTAGTCACAACTTCTACCAGAGAGGGCCTGGCTTGTTGGTAAGTATAAACTGTTCTAACTCTGTATGGATAATGTCAAGTAATTTCATCTCAAACTTTGTGACTCATTTTTGCACATTTATGTGACTTCCATCTAGGCGACTCAGCATTTGCCAACCAACCATGGTTTTTGGCACAGCTGAGGATTCCAACAATGCCAGGGAAGGTCCGCTTCAATGAGGCCCATGGAAGAACACGCCGGCCTGTGGAGCTGGCTGTTGGGCTCTTGAAGGCCAGATTTAGATGTCTGTAGAGGACAAGGTATGCCAAATTGCTGTGGCCTGCTGAATGCTCGACAATATCGCCCTGCGACGGAACATCCCTTACAAGTATGTTAAGCTAAAACGGAAGGGAGGACAAGCTTGGGGAACTAGTAGGCAAACGTGTATTTAACTTAAGGATTTGCCACATTGTTCTTTAGCTTCTGCAGCATTTTTCTCAGATTCTCAGATTTTTGGCCAACACTGTGTTCTCCAGATGCTGACTATGTGAATTATTGTATATGTATGGTTTGTAAAGTACTCTTTAAGTGATGTTCTGTTGTAGGTACCTTCACCTCGTCAACTTCATTTAGATATTTCAGAGTTGTGACATCTTCAGGCCTATGTTGCTGTTTGGAAGTACAAAGGTGACATGGCTTGTTCCTGGTACGGACACACACTTACTTTGGGTGTACAAATCCTGTACCAAGACAGCATGCACAGTGATTGGATGGGAGATCTGAGGAATCCATTTAACATATTCCTTGTTGTGTGCTGAACTTAATGCAATATGTGTATCATCATAAACTCTAAACACATGTGTTAGTGGAGCCTATTCATTCAAATCTCCAATCACATTGCCTAAATCTTTATTGTGGGTAACATGTATGTAGCTGTAGATGTGCCTTGTCATTGTGGACATACCACTAGTGGCACACGTTTGACATTTGGTAGTGGAACAGTGAATTGGAATGACGGTTTGATATCAAAAGTGAATGCCAAGTGTCTGTCTATTGGTGGGATTCCTTCTGTGAGGTAGGTTATATGGTTCCAACTGATGACATTGATCAATGCTAACTGGCGTAATCAATTGTAATTTGTCAGATTTATCCCTTCCTTCCATGTAGGTGTAGTCTGGGACTTTAAATGTGTTCTGTGACACAGACTATTGGTGTAATTTTGATGTGGTTTGTAACTGACATCATGACAGCCCATTGTTTTTTAGATGGGTTAAAGATGGTATTTTAAGACACATTTGTTAGTATGTTTTATTTAGACATTGTTGTTAACCCGAGGTAAACATTGTATACATGCAAAATATCCTTTCTTACACAAGCAGAAGTTGTGGAATTGTTAAGTTCAGATGGGAGTACATATATGGTGTTCTAGATTTGGAACATACTACAACAGTCAATGAGTTCCAGACTAGTAGTTTATTTAAGCAAACAAGGAGAAATAAACATTGTCAAAAAATAAAACAGGGAAACCAAAAGGTGGAGGAGTTCGTAAAGGGAGATAAAACCATAGTTGTAGATGCCAAATTATTTGGAGTCCAATGTCGAAGGGCAATGGGTCCAGAAATAGTCCCCAAAGTGAATGTGTGTCACACACTGGGGTAAATTATGTCTGTTGTTTCTTGCTGTTGGTAGTATTGGTCTTGCAATCTGAACAGACTGGAAGTTTGCGTGGACGTCTTGGCTTGCCAGAGCGGGTGGGCTCCGCAGTTGCAGGGCCTGGGATGCCTGCCATTGGTTCTTCTTCTGGCATATCCCTTCCTGTGACTTCAGCAGATGTTGTGGGGCCAAATGGTGGAGTACCACAGGAAGAGGTGAATGATGGTGGAAAAGCCCTTGCTAGAGTTGTGTTAATCTCCAGCAACACCCCAATGAGGGAGTCCATGTTGGTGTTGTGGGATGCCAACTCAGTGTGTATGTCACTCTGCACCTGCTTCATCTCCCTGATTTCGGTGAGCATCTGGTCGATCTTGTCTTGGGACTGAAGGTATGCTCCCAAGACGTGGTCGATGTTAGACTGCCTGTGATTGGCCCCATTGGCCTCACTCTGCTGGCCCACACATACCTTACCACAAGCCACTACACCCACAAACCTCTGCCCTTTGCACGGGTTGCCACACCCCACTGGATCCTGCCTGGCTCTTCTGTTGCAGACGTGGTGACACTGACATCAGTAGCCAGGACTGGGGTGTAAATGATGGGAGACACTGTTGTAGGTTGAGGGGACTACCGGAGGCTGAGTTGTTGCATCTGGGGGAGGTGGTGTGGACCTAGTGACACTCAATATTGCCATGTTCCCAGCCTGACCAGATGGACCAGCATCGTCATCCACATCAAGATATCCTGGACTGTCCTCATCATCACTGTTGGCTTTCTCCTGGGTTGCAGTGTGAGTCTCAACAGTGGCAGAGCTGTGGCTACTTGCTCTGGCTGACAGACCTGTTGGGAAATAAAGAACATTGTTTTTGTTGGAAGTGTGAGATATCTACCTCCAAATCTTGTGACGCAGTCAGTAAAACCTAGAAGGAGAACAGTAATAGGTAGAGATTAATGTGTTTCAGTGGTAATGTGCATGTTAAGCAGACATTTTCAGATTCCATAAGCAGGTACTTGTGATGTGCAGCTCATGCCATGTCCTTAGTTGTAGCCAGTTAGATTAGTGAGAATACATGACATCTAGAAACCATTTCAAGGCCCAGCTGAGTACAAGACAGTAGATGACACAACTTGGTTTGTCTTTGTTATTAGTGATCATGTGAGCAGTTCAGAGTCAAAGGGTCACCTGCCACTTAACATATTTTGCTTTTGGTTCATGACTTTCCATATTGGGCAAACACACTTGTTGTGGGGTCACTCATGATATCAATTGTTTCAGTTGCAGAGACCATGGCTACATACAGGAGAGTATAGTGACATGTCTCTAGGGGGGGCATTGGATGTAGAGTGCTCACTCCATCAAATCTTAAGAGCAGACATGTGAGAATCTGCAAAAGCACATTTTTATCTTGTTTTGGGTAACTGCACCAGGGCACCATGATAGTTGTAGTAATTTCTAACCCAACTTGGCTACACTATCTAACTGGTTAGTGTGACATACCAGTTGACATTATGCTGTTGGTTTGGCCCACACCTTTACATTGGGGCTGATAAGATGTATCAGGGGATATTATATTTGTACAACACTTAGAGACATCATTCTATAATGTGCCATGGTGTGGAGATTGATGTAACAAACCCTATATGCGACACTAAATATTCACATAGATATTTTAACATCTCTGATACTTTGCTGATTGGATGTTAGGAAAATATGTGGAAATCACATTTCTAAGAGCTGCTTTGTGAACAAACAGGAGATTTAGGTTTCATGTAGGCCTGGGCCAAAATTCCGTTCCGTTCACGGAAATTGCGATAATTTGGCATTTTCATGTTCTGCGGAAAGCGCGAAAATGTCAAAATTTCCGCAATCCGCAGCTAAGCGATAATTAGTTTCTTGCTCGCGCTGTAAAAAAAATACATTCTCGCGTGCGCGCGATCGCCTTCCCTGAATTCCTGCGCTCGTTGACAAGTTTTCCCGACCCGGTCGCGTTCTCCACGAGGTATTGGATTGTTGGTAGCCATTTTGCGCTGTCTCGCAACAGTTCACGCTCGCATTATTGTCACTTGTCGCGCGATCACGTCATTTGTCGCGCGATCACGTCATTCTTCTCGCGATCATGCACCGCGCGAGTATGAGAAGATTGAGATCTCGAACACGTCATTCTCCATCGCGAGCGAGAGAGTGCGGACGCCGGCACGTCTAATCGAACGCGAAAAGGAGAAAGAGACCCCGAACACATCATATCCAACACGACAGGGAGCGAGAGAACGCAATAAAGTCATTTTGGACACGCCATCAACATCCGGCGGAAATATTGTGAAGCTCGAGAACTCGAACATGTAAAATTTTCAATTTGGAGAAGAATATCAGCTCTAGCAGCATGAAACCTTCTGCAAATGATGATTTTGGATGAAAGCAACTCCTCAGATTGACATTTGGCTGTCCTTTTTTGTGCAAGGAGTCCTTTTTTAAAAAGGTGGGGAGAGGGAGGAAGTGACACAGAATCTCCAACTTCCTGTTCCTGTCCAGCAGGCTCCTCCCAGTGCTTTGTCCATCTCCTGCTCATTCTGACTTTGGATTTTGAGCTGGAAAGATCACTCTTTTTGTCTGCTGCATCATTGCAATTGGATTTGAGGATTTTTTGATTTGGATATTTTACAAGGAAGTGGTTGTTGTGTCTGTTTGATTGTGGGCATTGCAGTTGTTCTAACTACTATTTATTCTTGGTAACTATCATCATTCCTTTTTTTTAAATGTTGTCGGTAGTAGTAGTCAGTAGTAGGCCCGAGCTAGTCATGGGCATAGCCTCATCATGGGTGTGTGCATGATAAAGCAACTGTTCCTTTGGTGTTTTTTGAATGTATTTCATTTTCAAGCATCATTTAGGGCATGGATGGCATTGGATTCAGTTGGGGAAGTGTGTTTTTTTGGGGTGGGCTTTCTGATGTTGTTGGGCCTGGCCATGTGGCTGGTGGCCATTTTGAAGCCTAGGCCTACAAGCTTGCCTGGCCTTGTCTGCCAACAGGCCTGCTTTCATCCACTAGGATCAGAGCAGGTAGCCACAGCTTTATTAATCAAGTGTTTTCTGTGTGGTCTGTTGCATTTTTAGACATCAATTAGGGCATGGATGGCATTGGATTGAGTTGGGGAAGTGTGTGTTTTTGGGGTTGCCTTTCTGATGTTGTTGGGCCTGGCCATGTGGCTGGTGGCCATTTTGAAGCCTAGGTCTGCAAGCGTGCCTGGCCTTGTCTGCCAACAGGCCTGCTTTTTCATCCACTAGGATCAGAGCAGGTAGCCACAGCTTTATTAAACAAGTGTTTTCTGTGTGGTCTGTTGAATTTGTAGACATCATTTAGGGCATGGATGGCATTGGATTGAGTTGGGGAAGTGTGTTTTTTTGGGGTGGCCTTTCTGATGTTGTTGGGCCTGGCCATGTGGCTGGTGGCCATTTTGAAGCCTAGGCCTGCAAGCTTGCCTGGCCTTGTCTGCCAACAGGCCTGCTTTTTCATCCACTAGGATCAGAGCAGGTAGCCACAGCTTTATTAATCAAGTGTTTTCTGTGTGGTCTGTTGAATTTGTAGACATCATTTAGGGCATGGATTGCATTGGATTGAGTTGGGGAAGTGTGTTTTTTTGGGGTGGCCTTTCTGATGTTGTTGGGCCTGGCCATGTGGCTGGTGGCCATTTTGAAGCCTAGGCCTGCAAGCTTGCCTGGCCTTGTCTACCAACAGGCCTGCTTTTTCATCCACTAGGATCAGAGCAGGTAGCCACAGCTTTATTAATCAAGTGTTTTCTGTGTGGTCTGCTGAATTTTTAGACATCATTTAGGGCATGGATGGCATTGGATTGAGTTGGGAAAGTGTGTTTTTTTGGGGTGGCCTTTCTGATGTTGTTGGGCCTGGCCATGTGGCTGGTGGCCATTTTGAAGCCTAGGCCTGCAAGCTTGCCTGGCCTTGTCTGCCAACAGGCCTGCTTTTTCATCCACTAGGATCAGAGCAGGTAGCCACACCTTTATTAATCAAGTGTTTTCTGTGTGGTCTGTTGAATTTAGACATCATTTAGGGCATGGATGGCATTGGATTGAGTTGGGGAAGTGTGTTTTTTTGGGGTGGCCTTTCTGATGTTGTTGGGCCTGGCCATGTGGCTGGTGGCCATTTTGAAGCCTAGGCCTGCAAGCTTGCCTGGGCTTGTCGGCCAACAGGCCTGCTTTTTCATCCACTAGGATCAGAGCAGGTAGCCACAGCTTTATTAATCAAGTATTTTCTGTGTGGTCTGTTGAATTCAGACATCATTTAGGGCATGGATGGCATTGGATTGAGTTGGGGATGTGTGTGTTTTTTGGGGTGTCCTTTCTGATGTTGTTGGGCCTGGCCATGTGGCTGGTGGCCATTTTGAAGCCTAGGCCTGCAAGCTTGCCTGGCCTTGTCTGTCAACAGGCCTGCTTTTTCATCCACTAGGATCAAAGCAGGTAGCCACAGCTTTATTAATCAAGTGTTTTCTGTGTGGTCTGTTGAATTTTTAGACATCATTTAGGGCATGGATGGCATTGGATTGAGTTGGGGAAGTGTGTTTTTTTGGGGTGGCCTTTCTGATGTTGGTTGTTTTAAAGACATGCTTTTGTTGTATGTGTCTGGTGTGTTGGTGTGCAATGCATGCACCCTGCAGACCTTTTTGGGGCCTGTGAATGTTCGTATTTCCATTTTGTTGCATTAAAAAGGCAGAGCAGTGTGCTTTAGCATGCATCCTTTACCTGGCTTTTATAGGCCTTTTGTCAGCTCCTGGTGTTTCCCAGGCCCCCTGCTTGTTTGTGATTTGTGAGTGTCCATGTGGCTGGTGGCCTTTTTTCTCTGTTTGGACTGGGAGTTATTAGTGCCCTGCTTTGCCATAGGCCTGCATGGTTTTCATTTTGGCTATTTGGCTTCCATCCATCCACCCCCTTTGCCAGCAGCAGCTCCATGGATGCTGAGATGCTCAAATAATTTAATGGCAAATAGGGTCCACCCCACTTCCATTACATTTTTATTTTGGTGGTTATTATTTCCTATCCTTCCTGAGAGTGTAGTGTGTGACTGTACACAGTAGTATAACATAGCCCTTGTTCAAAAAAAGTCATAAATGGCTAGACTATATCTTTTGTTTGCACTAGTACAGTACTAAGTAACTGAACCACAACAACAAATGCAACATTTCACTGATGTCTTTCTCCTGGCTTATTTGCGTTTAGGTGCACAAAAGACAGAGGAGGAGGTGTCATCAGCATCACCCAGCTACCCGTTGTACTGCCAGCCAGAGGTCCTGCTGCGCATCACGTCCACGTGTAACCAGAACTTGTTGTGCATCTGCATCCTGCCTGACATCTGAAGAAGAAGACGATAGCCCCAAAGAAAGGTACCAGGTCCAGTACCAAGAAAGTTGCAGGTGAGAAGAAGGAAAAGAAAAAGGAAGTGCCATTAACCATGACTGGTGGTGTGCCGGCCAATGTTTTTTTTGGCACCAAAAAAGTTACGCCTGCAGCAGCGTTGTCCGGGAACCAAGCTGGGAGCAGTACAGCGGTCCAACCCCACCAACCTAGGCCCAAGGGCTTTAGTGTCGCAGAGGTAGCCAGTCTACTAACGAGCAGCAATGTTGAAGAACTGTCATTACCGCAAAGTAGTACACAATCAAGTTCAACGCAGGCGCAAACTCAGCAGATAAGTGTGCAGCCGCAACAAGAACAGCAGCAGCCGCAACAAGAACAGCAGCAGCCGCAACAAGAACAGCAGCGGCCGCAACAAGAACAGCAGCGGCCGCAACAAGAACAGCAGCGGCCGCAACAGCCCACCATAGAAGTTGTTGCTCCTGACGTAGGGGCATTTCAGGAAATCGAGCTTCCTGCAGACAAAGTGGAGGAAAGTCAAACCACTGTTTCAGAAGATCTGTTGTCTTCCAGACCACCAGCAAGGAAAAGGAGGCTTAGTCCATCATCTTCTTCTTCAAGTCCCGCTTCTGATGATCGTGATGCCACTTGGCTTCCACCAGCTCAGTCTGATAGTGATATACGCCACAAGACAATGCTTCTGAAAAGGAAGTTCCCAGAAAAACTTAGAGTTATGGAGGTAGATGTAGAAGAGGGGGGTGATGATGTTGAAGACGAGCCAGTCATCACGCACATTACTCCCGCCCCAAAGGGATTGGAGACCAACATTCTCACCCTATCCAGAAAGGCTGCTACTGAGCGGGATGTAGCACAGATATCACCAACACAGGTTACACCACCACTACCTCCAGCTGCCATATTTTCCAAGGCCCGGCAGGGACCTACATCCAGCTCAACCATCTCAGTAGGTAGTGGTAGTAAAAGTCACAGTCTAGGTGCACAGGGTCACATTTCAAGCACACTCTCCAGTTCATCTGGTATTGAAAGTGGTACATCCAGCAGTGCCAGAAAGTTCTCCTCCCCAGTTTGGGACTTCTTTTCTGTTAGCGCCAAGGAGGAGAACGTTGCTATATGCTCAATTTGTCGGCAAGGTGTTCGGCGTGGTAAGCTTGGTACAAACTATGGTACCGGAGGACAAGCAAGTCATCTCAGAATACACCACACTATCGTGTGGGAGGATCACCTACTTAAGTTAAAAGAAAGTAGAAAAACTCAACCCATTGAAGTTGGTCAGGATGAATCAGGGAGCGATATTATTGTGGTGGAAGGTGAAAAAGAGCGAGGCATTTCTAGCCCTGTCCCCAGTAGTGCAGTGGTAACGCCCACATCCTCCTCAGTAACATCAGAGTGGCACCGCAGTAAGAGCCATACTCTGAGTCAGGCTGAGAGTGAGACACCAAGGCGACCGAGTACCGCAATGAGACAATCTATGTCGTTGAGCCTTAGTGGGTTAATGAACAGAGCACCACAAAAGAAAGTAATCCAGCCTACCATTGGGAGCATGTTTAGGTTGGAGGGGCAGTTCCAACGCAACCACCCAACGGCAGGATTGTACAATGCGAAGCTGGCTAAAATGTTAGCGCCGGACCTTCTTCCTTTTTCATTTGTGGAAGGGGTGGGTTTTCTTGAATTTGTGTCTGCCATCCGCCCTAAATGGAAGGTTCCCAGCCGGTCCTATTTCGCAAGAATTGCTGATCCGGCACTACATCATGATGTGCTGGAATTGGTTGGACAAGCTTTGCAGCAGAGTGCTGTTCACAATATCCACCTGACAACAGACATGTGGACCAGTTGCCAAGCCACAGATTACATGTGCATCACTGCACACTGGATCTCTTTTGTGGAGGTTAGAGATAAGCTATCTGCACGAGGTGCTGTTGACACAGCTGCGATTTTTTAAGGTACTCAGAAACATGCAACTGTAGCCATGTTCGCCATGGAGAAATCTCATACGGCTGAAAACATTTTACACGAGTTTCACAGCAAGGTTTTGGAATGGCTGCGGCCAAGAGGGCTTGGTATTGGTTTTGTTGCCACAGACAATGGCAGTAATGTACTTAAGGCCATGGAACTTGGTTCCTATTTCAGGGTTCCGTGTTTGGCACACTGCATAAACATTATAGTTCAAGACTTTCTGAAAAAAGAACCCATAGTCAGCAATTTACTGGCCATATGCCGAAGAATATGCACTCATTTCAGCCATTCTTTTAAAGCTCGGAAGCAGCTGAGGATCATCCAACGTGAACATAGGATGCCAGTCAAGGCACTCATCCAGGAGGTGGCAACACATTGGAACTCAACGTATTATATGCTTGATCGTCTGTATGAGCAGTACAGGTCACTCCATGAATATGTCTGGAACAGAAGAGGGGATGCTACTGTTAAAGGCATGAACCTTGACATGGAGCAATGGAGCCTAATTAAATGCCTGACTGAGATGCTTTGTCTTTTTGAGGTCTTCACACGTGAAGTCAGCAAGGAGGACTGTACAATGGGCCAAGCTATCCCATTATTGCAAATGCTAGAGCATCAGCTGAATAATGTGTCTGAATCATACAAAGGTGTAGAGGACAAAAGGCAAGCCCATGACTTGGTGGAGAGCTTATCCCGTCGCTTAGCTGAAAATGTAAGGATACAAAATACAATTTTGTCACAAGAACATTACATTTGTGCCACAATTCTGAATCCACGTGCAAAACTTGGACTGAAGACATTCTTTGCTTTTTCCGAGATTGATGTTGCCCGCTACAAAACTTGTCTAGCTGAAGCAGCCAGTAAGTTGGAAAAAGAACGGCTGCTAATTAAAAGCCCGCTAGATCAACCCACAAGAAGTACTGCAGCAGGCCATGGAAGATCAAGTGCAACTTCGTCGGCTTAGGGCAGTGTGTTTGGATCACAACACTCACCATCACTATCGACCACAGAAACAGTAACTGGATCATTAGGCCGAGTACAATCATTACACGATTGGTATGTAAAGTTAGGCATTAATAAGCACAGTGCTGATGCACAGAGAAAAGAGCACAAAAGCTTACCAGCAGCAACCCTGAACATTGAACGGATGGTCGAGGCCTATCTGGACGACCCAACAGAGGTGTACATTGATCAAAACCCATTGCAGTATTGGTATAGGAAAAGGTCTGAATGGCCACAGCTCAGCAGGCTGGCGATAAGCTATCTGGCTTGCCCTGTCGCAAGTGTCTCTTCCGAACATGTTTTCAGTGCTGCTGGTTCCATTGTAACATTGAGAAGGACCAGTCTCTCGCCCAAAAACGTGGAGAGGTTAACAATGATTAAAATGAATCAGCACTTCATACCACTGAATTACACAATACATGAAGCAATGGAGGAAGATGAGGACAGCGGCTCAGGTGACGGAAGTAGTGTGTCACATGATGATTACCTACTACTGGCTGACCTCCCCAGAGTTTGAGGATGAGCTATACTTCCCTGACAATTAGGCTTGAACTTACTGTCTTCCTCCCTTTTTTCCCACCTTTATTTGTGTGTCTGTCGTTCCGGTTACAAACTTGTGAATCACAACAAATCCATTACCACCATCTTCTACTCTTCTTATTTAATATACAATTTCCAGGTGTCTGAAATTTGACAGTACAGTCCTCCGAATCCAGCTCCTCCACTCTATCATACTGAATCTACCCCGCCCAAATCCATTGCCCTCATGAATGATGATTGGATGATGGTAAAATACTACAAGAAAAAATTCAAACTTTACTAGTCCTGCCAAAAGAAGTGGAGCATGAATCAGATGACTACTATAGCTATCCTCCTTTCAGAGCCAAGAGAGACTGGCCATTAACTGAAAATAAGATGGAACAGGTAATGATTGATGCCATGCATTGGACGCAGAGTCGCAGACTGAATGATTTTGTTGTGTTTGTTGTGCATGAATTCATGTAATTGTGCACTGCCACTAATCAACTTTCTACAGAACACACTAAACTTAACTCAAGGTGAATTCAATTTTCCCCTTCTTGCAAATAAGAAATGTGTACGTCTCCTGCAGCTTGGTGATCAATTGCTTTTAATTCAATACAGGAAGGGGACTTTCTCTATCTGCGCAATGAGTATGATTGACACAACAGCACCGTCCATCATGATGATGGCGAAATAGACGGCCCGTTAACTTAAGATGAGAAGGAACAGGTAATGACAATTAATGGCATGCATTGGACACCTGACTCTGAGCGATTGGTCTTTGTGTTTTCGTTGTTTGTTTGTTGTGCACAAAGTGAAGTCAAAGTCTACTAGTAATCTATCTTTCTGTACACACTAAAGACTGACTCAAGTCAATAATATTTCTACTCTTGTTGTGTAATAACAATTATACTTCTACTGCAGGCCGATCTTCACAGTCAGTAAAAGTATCGGAGATGATGATGAAGTCAGGAGGACGTTTCATGAGTGGCATAAACTTAAAAGGCTAAAGGTAAACACGTCAACAACAACCACAGCAGACCCAAATGTCTGTAGAAGTGGAATAGAGTGTAGCGGTGGGATGACTGCGGTGCATTGATTTACTAACTTAAACTGTAAAATGCTATATTTGGAATGGATAATGTGCTTTGCCTTTGTCCAACTCTTTAAAAAAAAATTTTTTTAAAAAAGTACTCTGAAGTCTTAACGTAGGATGTGCTACTGCTAAGCACTGTGGGCCTGCTCTCTCCTGTTATTGTTCAAGGTCAATGCTGGAAACAGACTAGAGTAGAGATGATGCATACAAGCCACCTCAGAAAGTGTTCTTGTTGCACTACACCATAACTTGTGCATTTGTTTCAACATTGTTTCTCAATATCCCCTTTGGTTTTCCATCTACAATTACAGGCCGGGCCTTGCCCTATACTTGGGAAAACATTACAATGCACACTTACCTTACCAATAAATCGAAAAAAAATTCCAGCCGGGCATTGGCGAAAGGCGAGGCAACACACCCAAGATTGATGGACGAGAGGAGGACCAAGAGGAATGCCGAGATGCAAATCCAGTCCGCATTTTTTACCAGGATAACACAGTAACAGTATCCACTTTTATCTTCTTTTAAATAATTTGATTAATATTTTGTATACAATCTTTACAACAGTGTGTTCTTGGAGTTGTTATTATCATCATTAGGTTTGATCTCTGTTCACGATTCTTCCCCACCAATATTTAAAATTTCTATTTGCTATCTGTAAAAGTATTAAGGCCGGAACAACAGAACAAGAACTAGAAGTGTATGTAATCCGGGTCTCTCATCATCATGCATGCATTTCCTTTTTCTCCCTTAACATATGGATATGGTGGTCTTCAATGATTGTCGTTTGTTTGTCCATGCATACTGTTTTTCTATGTCAAACCTTTCCCAAAAACCCGCTTCCCTTCCATTCAATAAAACCCTAACCTCTTCCCCCGGGCTGTGTGACTTAATGTCGAGGTGTGACTAAATTAAATGTACACCAATACTTAATCACACACTTGCTGGGGCAGATGTGGCGAAAGCAACAGTACTTCAATTTCAAGGTAGAGCGATGATCTTCTTCTGCTTGCCCACCCACAGTGAGTAGGATATTTTAGAGGTTATTTTATTTAACAAAGAAACATCTACCTCAGCATTAATTGCCGGCATTGATTGGATTTGTTTGTTGTCATTCCTCATATACAGCACTAACTGTTAGGCTGTAGGCCTAGTCAAGTGACTCGACACAACTGTAGTTTGTAACTCTGTCTAGTAGGCTATCCCAACCACCATTATGTTTTGTTGTAAAATATTATAGCATATTATTGTTGCTCTGTACGTTCTGTACTGTACTTCATTCTACTACTCCTCTAACAGTCTCTCAAAGGCGATTGACTGTCTCCTTTTCTTTTTTTGCAAATGCTGCTGCCCTGCCAGTGTCTACTACTACTACTATACTACCACCACCACCACCCCAATCATGGCATGTTAGAAAAAGGAAACCATCTTCACCATGCAGCCATTGCTGTGCCAAAGTTAAACATAAACATCAAGCACAGGTAAGAGAGAAGTTTGGGGGAGGCAGAATTAATAATGGGCATGTTGTCAATGATTTCAATTTCACACACCAGTCCGGATAAAGAATGCATAGACTAGAGGACAGACTGAAAGTACTAGAAGGACAAGTCAATCAGTGAGGTGTGTCGCATCTATCTGTTTGTGTCTTACACAGTCAGCCAATTATTTAAATCAAACACAGGCTATGGGCGGCCCTGCACCAGCAAGGAAACAGTGTGATGTAAAACAGTTACCCCACCTACAAAACATTAACAACATTGCATGTAACATAGAAAAATATATTTAATTTACCCTAACAAAAATAAACTAAACCCACAAAAGCTGACCCACCCCCCTCCCCAACCCCAACCAATGTCCATAGGAAAGTCCAGGAGAAAAAGTCCGTAAAGCAAAAACCCAAACCCAACACCCAAACCAGTTCCCACCCACCCAAACAAGAATTAAAAAAGGGCAGAACTTGATGACAGGGAGTAAGGTGTGGGGCGGGACTCAAGGGGGACACGCATCTGCTCCTCTAAACGGGCGACGTGGCGTGTGAGGGCGCGGCAGTTGCAGCCACAGTGGGGGGGCATGAGAGATGGCACTACGGTGGTGGCGGGCAGCCGCCAGACGGTGGCGCCGTACCGCTGGAGGGCGGTGGCTGGGGCCCGGGGCACTGGAGGAGGCTTCAATTGCTGCCGCAGTCTCCTCCTCCTCCTCTGCTAAGACCATCAGCTGCCGGTATTCCCGCTGGATTGCCTCCAGCTTCCGGTGACGTGCCTTGGCGGCCAACTCCTTCCGGTTAAGTTTAGGAGTAGCTGTGTATCAAAAAGACAAAAATAAGACAATTGTAAAATATACTCTAAGAAAAACAGTAATACAAGTTAATTATTTACACACATAGTGGCATGGTAGAGTAGCACTATAAAGCACAGTAGTACATAACATTTTAAATCTCGCCCGTCCTTCTTCCTTCCACCTGTCTTTCCCTTTTTAGTTGAACAGTGCACCAGGTGCTCTTCTCCATAAAACTTTCAAAGCGGAGTTGAAATCAGATAGATGAGGCCATTGGTTACTCAATACTCCCGCTCCTATGCCAATTAAAGGGATTCTAGTCTTCTAGTTCACTCTTCAAGTGTTCCCAACAACTCATACTTCCTTACGACTTCGGATGGCGGGCGGACTTTGTCCGCCTGCCATCCTCACGCTAAAAAGGGTGGATGTCCCGTGGGGACAATTAATTAGGATGATGCGCCCGGCACAGTGGCAGGCGCATCCTGGTATGTTTTACATTCTGGTTGGCGGTGCCGAAAGCAATGCTAAAAATACATGTTGCGCTGCTTTTCCAAGCAGAACATGACGGGCCCCGCAAGGAGCCTGTCACGTTTTGCTTTGAAAAGCAGGGGGGTACCATAGCATAGGTAGGTAGTACCCTCCATGGAGGCACCCAAGCATACTCTGCAATGTCTGCATGCCTTTCCGTGGCAGACGGCAATGCCGCCACGCAAAGGCATTCCAAAATGCAGATTATATGGCTGGCGGTGTGTTCAGAGAGACACCACCGCCATATTGAACCCTTTTCCGCCTGGTCGACAAGTGGGGGTCTGACTCTTTTCTACAGGGATGGCGGGAGGTTTGCCCCTGCGGTGTCGGCGGGGCCCTAAGTCTCAACAGTACAGTATACATATACATACAGTACACCCTTGCAGTGAGTGTACTGTCAAGTTCAACAATAGTTAAGGATTAAGAATCTAACTTACCACTGCCCGCCACTGGTGCTGCCACTCCCCCTACCGCTCCGTTGGTATCTGCTGCAACTGCCGCATCTTCTCCCTCCGCGTCGCCTTTGCTGGCCCCGGCAATGGTGGTCGGTATTGCGCCTAGAAAACATTACACATTTATTAGGCGTCATATACACCTCCCCCCTATTGATCAGTAGCAAGGTTGAAAAATTAGTTAATACTAACATACATCACTAGTACAAATCAGGTAGTAGTAGAGTAGACACTAATAGTGATATATGGTCATTCTAGCCTTTGCTTAGTTAGCCTGAGCCATGAAACCATTTTACCTTTGTCTCTTTTATTTTTGCACATGTGACGTTACCTTGCAGCTTTTTATATAAGACACCTTTGAGCCCACATGACGTGCCTCACACTGCTACTGTCTAGTCTACGCGCTGCGTACAAGCGGTCAACAAAAACATTAACAAGCCACTTTTTTAGGAAGTACTGGTGTACTGTTAGTCCATATTGCTTATCAATAAATGCTACACTTTTTGGCACGGCTGAGAAATGCTTGCAAGTTGCAATATACTAACACGCACCAGTTCATTTTTTGCATTACAGACGGAAGACTCCCTTCTACGAACCAGAGCTTTGCAGAGCTTCTGAATGATGCAACAACTACCAGTACTAGGTTCTTCTAGGGTGAGGGTCCCTTCACTCACATCTTCATTTATAAATTTATATAAACCAAATTCCTAGGGGATGGTGGTGCTGCCTTCCACCACTGTTCAGTTATCATGATTTAATTCCCAACTGTAAGTAAGTGTAACAATGTTTATTGTTTTAATGTTATTGATGTTCCGGTTGGTGCTGCATTTTATAATAGAACAATGTACAGAGCTTCTCAATTCAAAATAAACATTTTGAACGTACATAGACTTGGTGGTATTTGGTGTGGAGTAACTTACATGAGTGAGCAAATTAAAGTAAGGGTGTGCATGTGCATTGCTTCCATGACTGAGAGGTTGGGTGTGTTATGTTCTGGGTTGTGTACTTGTTGGGTATCTTGGGGGGAGGGTTCGGAGACCTAATAGTTATGACAAGACAGTACTATAGTTGAGCAGGGGATTGTGGTGGGTTCTGAATTTCTGATTGAGGTGTGTGAGGAAGGTCCAACCTACCATCACCAACATCCTATTTTCTTGTGCAAAGGTCTGTGTATGTGCAAGTTCCCTACAACAGTAGTAGTATGTCCTATAGGCTATCCTATCAAAATAGTAATAAATCTGGTTGGGCTTTTGTTGCTGTGAATTTTCAAAGCCTCAAGATTAACAAAGACTCAAGATCAATAAGACTAGAAGTAGTACAAGAGGACGACCCAAAGGATTGGACTCAATGGCTAGAGCTACTGGTGAATATGAGTGTTATATTACAACCTTTCACATAAAGAGTGGCACTGGCCAACTGGGCAAGCTTAGCTACTACAGTACAGACAGACTGATAGTAGTAGAAGTACTGAGAGTCATCATAGCAGAGGCAGGGATAAGATTTTTAAAACCGTACAGGTCAAAGGATAATTGTTGGTAAAAAAAATAGCATTTGGAAACAAAGAATAGTTTGTGAAAAATATGGTGCAGTAAAAGTTATGGAATAAGAAATATTATTAAAAACAAGAAGACTTACTGGGGCCAGCAGAGGAGCCCTCATTGGTGTCCTCCTGGTGGTGCTGTTCAGACTGTTGTCCTGCCGACTCCCCTCTCCCTGTCTGTCTGCCCCTCGGTGCTGATGAACAGGAAAGATATAAGAAAGAGACAAATATTGATGGATGGTGTCAAACAAATACAATATTTTTCAACAACGGTCAAAAAACACTTATGTAAACAACAATTGCAATAACTAAATTGACCGATCTCATCTGGTCAACAAGTAGTATCGGGGGATTCGCAGATCGACTACTTAAGTTACTATTTATCAACAGTAATCCAGTCTTCCATTCTGATTCCAGAATACTAAGTTACAAGCAACTAAGCCTAAGTACGACGTACCACCCAACCTAGCCCACCTATTCCAGGCATGCCAATTGTACATTAAGTATGCATTTCCACCTCTTTTATTCCTCAACAATGCATATGGTCAAATGGAGGACACATGACTACATTTTTTGTATACACCAAATTTTGGGTTGATTGATTGATGCTGATGTTCTACTAGTGCTAAGCCAATTACCACCACTCATTGAACAAACTAGAAAAGGTTCTAATAAAGACTGCCGTACTAGCAGCACGTCACGTAACTGAGGGGGCATCACGCATACCACTAACAAATTAGAAACTCATACAAAGTACCTAAACCTAAGTATCAATCCGCCCCCATCTATTAGTGACAGGACAAGGTAAGAAGTGGACTAGAGTCACTGTAGCATTACGTAACTTAATTTCTCTAAAATAAACTCATACAGAATGAATCACGCTAAGCGAGCGCAAACGCAAAGTTGCAAACAAGTAAGATTAGTAGTAGCGCAGAAGAGCACCTGTGTCACATAATCACAGAAGACTTTTAAACATAATTAACCTGGAATGTAAGCAGCAACATTCTAGCTGGTTGGAAGAAAAAAAAGATATTCGCAATATATAACAGAGCAGAAGAACAGACACAAAGTAGTAATAATTAAATAGTTACTCACCAAGCTCCGGAACCTCCACTCCTAGCAGGTCCAGCTGGTCCTGCTCACGGTCCAGGATGTCGTACCATCGGTGCGTCAGCTGCGCCTGGGTGCGCCGGACCCCATAGAAGCGCGACACTGCCCGGTGCACCTTCCTCCACCCCTGCCGACACTCCTGGAGGCCGTATCCGGACCCAGGCCTGCCACCTGCTGCCAGGGTTGAGGGGAGGAGGCGCTGCACAAAGAAAATCAGTGCAGCCAACTCCACCTCCCCAAATAAGGCCCGTGCCTGCACCCCTTGTGGGCGCCGACTTCCGCAAGGAAGGCGGTCGCGGCTCTGGCTGTGACGGCGACCAGCCCTACCCTTAGACATGGTGTAAGAAAAGGTAATAAAATTAAAGAAGTAAAGGAAATAAATAATAGCAGGCAATAGAAAGAGAAAAAGTAGCTAAAAAACAAAAACAAAGGAGACAAAAACCAAAAATATAAAAGCAGGAAAATAGTTAGAGAAATAATATATAAGAAAGATAAAAAAAAAGTGGGTTTAAACAAAGGATTGAAAAGATGTAGGGAGGATTCAAAATCAGGCCCCAGAACCATGCAATAGAGTGAAAAACAAGATGGCCGCGCCCATTGCGACCACATGCGCAAGTTCGCGTGATATTTTCTCCCCAAGCAAGCAAAAAGCAACGCGATCAAGTAAAAGCGGTCGTGAACAGGAAATATCTACCGCGAACGGGCGTGAACATGCATTGCGCGTCCCGGAACAGGAAGTAAGCATCGCGAGAGGGCGGGACAAGTGAAAACAAGATGGCCGCACCCATGAGCAACCGCATGGGTAAGTTGGCGGCCCGCGATCACGCAAAAATTACCACGAACAGGCGGGAAAAAAACTTCCGCGTCCTCGCGATATTTCCGGCGTGTTTGCGGAGATTTTTAGCATTTTTGCGATAATTTGCGAAAGTTAATTTAGCAAATTCCGCCCACCCCTAGTTTCATGTGAGTTTGTAAATTGTCACCCACCAGAGTCTTCTCCTCCAGTTATTCAATGCAAGCCTTCAATGTGTAGAATAGTCAAGATCTTCTCCTCTCAAGGGAAAAACTACGGGTATGCTAGGAGGACCACCAACAGTCCTCTGGGAATCCAGGTGTTTCTTGGAGGCCAGTTATGCACCTTTAACCTCAAGTCATTCCGCCTCTTCCTAATTTTGCCCTGTGTGCATGGTATGGTAGCTACTGTATTCACTTTGCAGATTATTCTGTCCCACATTTCCCTTTTCTGAATGATAGTAGTATTTTGGACTTGGGTTTCAAACAGATATGTCTCTACTCTAATGACTTCATCCACCATGACTGACAACAACTCTTGCTCAGAAAACCTTGGATTTGTGGGTCTTGGCATTATCAAAAAAGGAAGGGAATAACTGTACAACAACTAATTACACCCAGGAGAAAAAGTAAAAGATCAGGAAAAGTGTGTGGCAAGTGACAGGTGATGGAAAAATAAATTGCCTTTCTGCTTTGTCACAGATTTACCTCATAAATACTCTGGAGCTGGGGAGTGGCAAAGGATCATGGTCTGAAATGGGGTGTGTTTCATAGTGTGCTATTCTTGTGATGGAATCATGATGTTATCAGGTTCCAGGTTGTTACATATTTGTGGTACCCTGTCTCTTGGGCAGTGGGGTCCCTCCCATATTTTTTACATCCAGGTTGTTAAACCTGAGGACATCCAAGTGTTTCTGGGGCTCGTGGAGAGCGTGGCACAGGATAGATGTAACAGGCAGAGAACGGAGGTGTGAAGTGTTGCTTTACCTCCAGGTTACTGAGTAAAATACTTAAACTACAGTCGTGTAATATACTTTGTACAAGTGGCAATGAGTTGCCTGGAGGCGAACTAGAAGGAATTACGTGCTACCTTTTTGTAACCTTCAAAGAAAAGTTGTTTTTGGTGTGACAGATGCACTCCTTGTGACGGAGAGTCTAGTGGATACTGAAGTTTTTCTTTTGAATCTTTACAAGCAACTATTCCCCCTTTGTGATTTTGGTGCATTTTCAGTGAAATCAAGAAGATTCACCATACCTTCGATGGATCTGCCACCCACTGGTTGTGATGTTATAAGCCACATCCCAGTAAGGCTTGTGTCCTCGTTTCAGAAACAGGGCAAAGCTCATGCTTCAGAGTAGGAACCAAACTTCCAGGAGTGAGACAAAGCTCATGTTACAGTATAGGAACCGTCATCGACAAACTACTTTGGGCATGTTGCATCACACGTCTGTTGTACGTACACTTCCAGGTTCACGCATCACATCTGATGGAGTCGTGGTCATCTTGGATTGGGTCCATTTCATGGTGATTCTTCATGCTGACACGCACAGCTCCACAGTATGATTCTTGTTGTTGGAGTACACGCTTGCATTTGGTTGTCAAGCGTTTCTGGGAAGGATTGTTGTCACTATTCACACTGACGTGCACAGTTTGATGTGCTCAGCAGTTGATTTACACTGATGTGCACAGTTTTCTTCCATTGTAGTTTGAGTTTGTTCACGCTGATATACACAGTGGTGCATATTAAGGAAGGTACTGTGATTCTGAACATTTTCTTTTTCTTTTTCTTCTCCTTCTTTCATTTTACCACAGAAATTGGGTTGTTTTTGGTACGCCTGCTGTTCTCCCTTTTTTGTTTGGTACTCTGTTAACTATATCATTGCAAATATGAGCACACCAGAACCTACTGTCTCCACCATCATGGTTGCTAACCAGAGTTTCACCATTAGCCCACCGGCACCTTTCTGGCCATCTGGAAGGGAAACACTGTTGAAATGATTGGAGTGGAAGAATTCTTTTTTTTTTAACTATGTGGCAGCAATTCACGAGAAGAATACAATGTCTGCAGAGCAGAAAAGGATTTTATAGCATCCCTTAGGCCCATTAGGACTGAAGGTGCATTCTCAAGTTACTTAAAAGATGGTAGTGCGTGATGTAAATATCTTTGATGTAACATTATTGATTTAGATAATTATTATGTGCCGAAAGTGTGTATTGGGATTACTAGGTATACGTTTCTTCAAAGGAAACAGGCTAAGAACGAAAACGTGGATGACTATGTTGCTGAACTGAAGAAACTGGCTTTAGATTGTAAATTTGTGGTCTGTGGTCCTACACGATGATCTCATAAGGGACCAAGTCATCATGCATGTCAACAATGCTGCTATACAGGAGCATTTATGGGTTAATGGGGACTCCAAATTGAATGATGTAGTAGCTAGTGTTCGCAAAGCCAAGTTATCTAGTAGATGTGCAAAGGCGTTAACACACGATATGAAGGAGTATGAAATTGTGAGCAAAATTCAGAGCAAAACCAAAACAAAATAAGCAAGGATACTAAAAGTAAAGAACCGAGTAGGTGTTACAGATGCAACAGTAATGAGCATTTGGCCCACAGCAAAAATCGTCCAGCTATCAAACAGTGCTGCAATAATATTGGTATGGTGGGGCATTTTGCTAAGGTTTGCAGGAGGAAAAAGAAATGTGTTAAATATGTGAATGAATTGGGATTTAAAGAAGACAATGAGAGTTCAGAGGAGCATGAGGATGTTTCAAACACATTTTCGAGTTTAAATAGTAATTTTGTTTTGAACGTAAATGATGAAACTCAAAAATCAAAACCTGAATGTTGGATGACCATTGGGGGTGTGTGTTAAAAATCTACGCTAATTTGGGGTCCCCTTACACTATTATAAATGAAGATCTTTGGAAGGATACGTTTGTACATAAAGTGGGGATCTGAATCAGACATCGATCCTGAAGGATATAGTGGGGAACGTATTGATATTATTGAGTTTTGTTGGTTCACTTTTAAATTTAAGAACAGTAAGGCCAGAGGCAAATTATATGTTGCTAAAAATGGCCCCTCCGTATTAGGATGGTTTGATCAGGCTAATTTAGACATAGTATTACATCCAAACAGTTTGGAACAAGTTTTAGTTATTGATGAAGGTGCACAGCTGGAAATGAATTTGCCGAAACAATTCCCCAAAGTTTTTGATTGCAAGCTTGGAAAACTGAAAGGATTCAAGCACAAAATTGAGTTAAAGGACAAAGCAATGCCTAAACTCCATAAAATACTAAACATTCCTATCAGGGTGAGACAGGAAGTTTCCAGAGAATTGGATAAATTAGTCATCAGTGGGGTCATTAAACCAATTGAAGATCCAGATTCAGTCGTAGCCCGGCGTAGTAATGGGGAAATTTGGTTGTGTGTTGACTTAAGCTAAATCAACAACAACATACTGGTAGACCAGTTTCCGCTGCCCAAAAACAATTAAATGGTAACAAGTGTAGGAGGGGCAAGGAGGTTTTCCACCATTGATCTATCATCTGCGTACCATCAGATCTCCATTGCCAAAGATTCTAGAAAACTCACGTCTTCCGTCATCCCTTTTGGGTGTTTTCAATGTAAGCGCCTGCCATTTTGCCTTGCGTCAGCGGCTGCGATATTCCAAAGACTGATGTTTCAGTTGTTTGGGAAAGAGAGTGGTGTTAAATTTTGTTTTTTGGGTGCACTAGAGAGGACATGATGGGAATTTAATAAAGGTTTTGAACATTCTTTAATCCAAAAGTCTATCTGTGGAGTTATCTAAGTGTAAGTTTGCAGAAAACAGTGTTTCTTATTTGGCGCACATGATTAGTGCAGAAGCTGTGTGGGCTTGAAGGTTTCTCTTGTTAGTGCTATAGTTGATGCACTGGCACCCTCAAGTATAGAAGACGTGAGGTAATTCCTTGGCATGGCTGAATCCTGGGCTAAGTACATTCCTATGTTTGCGGAAAAGACGTTCCGGTTAAGGCAATTACTTAAGAACAAAAATAAATTTGTTTGGTCCACAGAGTGTGAGGAAGATTTTAAGAACATTAAACTGAATATTACTAATGCATCTGCTTTAAAATGCTTTGACACAAATGCTGATTACATTAGCACAACGGATACTACAAGTGTCTTGGAGCGGTTGTGACACAAATTGACAAGTACAATAATGAGTGTGTAATTGCTTATGCTTCCAGATCACTTTTTCCTGCTGAAGAAGAGTATCCAAATATTGAAAGGGAGACTTTAACTTGTCTGTGGGCTTTAAACCATACCAGGACTTCTGTTTGGGGGATCCTTGTATTTTACACTGTGATCACAAACTGTTAGTCAAAATTTTAACAACTGAGGAAACTGTAAATGCTTCAGGTAAAGACAATGTGGTGGCAGATTTCCTGTCCAGAATGCATACCATATTGAGGAATGTGAGGATGAGAAGTGTAATGAGTTTCAGGTGACTTTGGTGCATTACAGTGGCAAACCTGGTGTCAAAAGCGATGAATGGATTAAAGAGTACTAGAAGGATACCGTCCTCCAGTCAGTTAGTCATGTCATATGTGAATGTAGTTTGGCCGAATAAATGTGATTTGCTGATGTCCATGAAATATTTTTGGGAGGTTAGTTTGGAATTATCCATACAGAACGATACATTGTTAAGGGTACAAAGAGTAATTCCTCCTGAAACTATGCGTGGGATTTTGATGGAACTTGCAAATGAAGGACATTTTGGCATCACCAGAACAAAATCCATTGTCAAAAAATTGTTTTAGTGGCCCGGCATGGATATTACTGTGGAAAGGTTTGTCAGAGGGTGTTCCAATTGTGTGACTGCAGATAAGTCCTTGCAGATTTTAAGACCTCCAATGAGTGAATGTTTGATTCGTAAGCATCCTTGGGAGTCAGTAGCCATTGAAATTTTAGGACCTGTAGATTGTTTGAAAATATTTATTTTGGCCTATCAACAAGATTGTGGACAAGACTGATAGGGATGTAGTACTAGAGTTTCTCAATCAAGTTTTTATTGTTGCCAATATTTTGAGCGACAATGGTGTGCAATTCTGTTTCAATAAGGCCAAGACATATTTTGAGTGGGTTGGTATGAAACACAAGACCTCCTCGTTATACAATCCGGCTGGCAACGGTATGGGGGAGAGGTTTAATCGTGTTATCAAGGGTGTTCTACAATTGGCCATGAGAATAAAGGAGTATTGAGTTATTCAATTGAACAAGATGGTCTGAGCAAATCGTGTTACCATGAATTAAACAATTGGTGAATCTCCTTTTGTCATGATGAGGGGTAAGGACCCCAAGACAAAGTTTACTTCCGGATGATTATTTACCAAAGCTGCACAAGGGTGGTCTGTTGAAGATGTGCAAAAGAATTTGTCGTTTAACCATGGCAATAGCAAAGAATATTATGGCATGCGAAAAGGATCAAAGCCAGGAAACATTAAAGTTGGTGATTGGGTCCAGGTCAAGAAGGCTGGGTTTGTGTCTAAAAGTGAGTCGAAATATTATGATCCTAAGGAAGTTATTTAAGTTTTATGTAACTCATTGAGATTGAGTGATGGTAAGATTTGAAATATGAGATGAGTGGCTGTTGGTTTTAGTGATTTTTGGAAGGAAAATGGTGGTGAGTCACATTTGTTGGAATCCGGGAGCAAGTCACAAGTGCAATTAAGTTGGTGGGAAGACAATGTTGGTGTGAATGTTAGTTTACAGGAAGGTGGTGGTGTGGTCAATGACTGTTCAGATGGAAATGACGTAAATGAGGCACCAGCGGTTGAACGTGGTAGTGTTTTCGAATCTATTGAGAAGAAAGTGGTGAATAGTGAGCAAAGTATGGTTGGAAAACAGCAAGTTTGTGATGTTGCATTGAGCCGTGAGTGTTCTTCTGCACTTATGGCTGAAGGTGAAAAAGAACACGAAACAACCCAGGTGGTTGGAGGATTATATTCATAGTAATGTTTAGATCTATTTTAGTTTCTAGACATCATATATATTTATATAGATAGACACATCTATATGTTTTGTTGAGTTGGTTTTTGTAATTTACTAGTTAATTTGTTGGTTTTATATTTGTTTTGTTTTATATATAAAGGGGAATGTGTTGTGATGGAACCATGATGTCATCAGGTTCTAGGTTGTGGAACCTGAGGACATTGGGGTGGTTCTGTGGCTCATGAAGAGAGCGACACAGGACAGATGTAACAGGCAGAAAACGGAGGTGTGAAGTTTTGCTCCCACCTCCAGTTTACTGACTAAAATACTTAAAGTACAGTTGTGTAATGTACTTTGTACAGCTATGCAGGTGTCTCCAATTGGTCAATGAATACCAGGTGTGTTGTATTTGTGGCCATACAATGGCCAATGTTCAGTTGCTTTGCTGAGCGTGAACCTCAAGGGTTTCTGGCTGTCAGAGACCCGCTGCTACGGGCCCACCAATGCTAATGTATTTTCGTAATTTGCTTAGGGGCAATACGCTGCCCTGACGGAATCGGTCTACTAATTGCCAGTATTGCAGTCCGCCACATCGCTGGTGGGGAACACTCCATAGTGGTGGTCTGCCGCTCAACCTCCATGCATCGTAATAGGGTAGGGCAGAACACCGCCGACTCAGCAGTGTGTTTTCGGACACTGCCGCAGCCGGGTATGGCGGTAAGACTGCTAAACTAGTAAACAGGCCCTAAGTGTCTAAACATATAAAATTTTACATTTTTCACTAAATATAGTTTTAAAAAAAAGTACTACAACACTTTCTTTTAGGGGCAGGATGCAAGGGTTAAAGAGTTAAAGGGTAGGGAAATGTATTAATACCTAGGAATTAACTTTAACATTTGAATATTAATTACTAGACATTGAAATATTTATATATTTCATTTTTTGACTAAACTTAAATATGTTTTAAAATACTGCAACACTCACCTTTAGGGGATATAGGGGTGATGGGTAGGGACGTGTAGTAATATCCAGGTTTTAATTTTAATACCTGAGTATTACTTACTAGGTGATAAAATATATTTGAATTTAATATTATCACTAAACGTAATATTTTTTTTAATTCTGTAACATTTCCTTTTGTGGACAGCTTGCCAGGCATACAGGTGTAATGATTGGGGAAGTGTATTGATACCCAGGTATTAATTTTAATAACTGAGTATTCATTATTAGGTGTTGAAATACATTTAAATCTAATATTATCACTAAACTGAAAAATACTGCCACACTTACCTTTGGGAATGGGATGCAAGGGATATAGAGGTAATGATTGGAGAAGTGTATTAATACCTGAGTATTCATTTCTAGGTTTTGAAATACTTTAAAATTTAATATGATCACTATACTTAAATATTTTTAAAAGGTACTGTAACACTCACTTTTAGGAATGTGATGCAAGGGATATACGGGTAATGGATTGGAAAGTGTATTAATTTTGATACTTTCAAAAAAGAAAAAGAAACACAATAATAGTGAGATTATTTTATGAGACACCTATTTTAATTTTAAAACACAATTTTAAACTAAAAATAATAAACTGATAGACACTTTATATTAGAGTAAGCTGTATGAGACAAATACAAACACCATATTTTATCATTTGAAAATGTATTTCCAGATAGTAATAAATTGACAAACATTTAAAAATAAATATAAATCATTTCTTAAAAATATAGCAACATTTTAGTGCAATAAATAAAAAAAATTAAAACTGTAGAAAGTTGTTTCCTATGCATTTACATTAGTTTCAATGGTGAAAATTGTCCTTCTTTTCTTTCTACTGTTATGCCTCACTTATGCCGTACAGTCGGTGGAGCACTGCGGTCTAGATGGGAAGCAAGGAAGAGCTGCAGTCAGGTAAGAACCATTTTACGTATATACATGGCAAGATCTAATGTAGGGATAGAGGGGGGAGGTAGTCAGATTATAGTGAATAGGAAAACCAATGTCTGTGTTGTTTTTACCACATTTTAATTCGTATATGGGTTGTGGTTGCATGCCAACATCGGTACAGTTGCTTTTTTTTAAAAGTGGTGAAGGAAAGGCATATCACTTTTTAAACCTTTTTCGTAACATTTTGATATTTTTTTGTGACGCTTTTTTACGAATTGGGCACTGTTTTATTTGGAAAAGGAAGAACGCGTGGCTGCGAATTTGAAAATCGTACACCTTATTTAACTGGGCAGTTTTTTGGAGGAACAGCGCTTAGGATATCTCTAAAGTTCTTTTACTTTGGGAAATGGGGTGCCATTTTTTTTTTTGGTTTCCATATTTTTCTTTTTGGAAAAAGCTGACTTTCCAATGGAGAGAAGACAATTGTCATTGTACAATTATTTTTGTATTGAAGGATTGTTTTATAAATGGCGACTGGTTTCATTGACTCTTGAATTTTTTTATAAACTTTAGTTTTGAGAGTTGTGTTTTTTTACAAAGATGATTGAGGTGGAGTAACCATATTTTTCAAGGCTTGTTCTTTTTTTTTAATGCCAATTATTCTGTATGGAATATTGGACTAAAGGAGACTCTTGATGACTGGTCGTTTTAAGAAGAGTTAAAAAAAAAAAACAGGTAGAAAGCTCAAATGTTCGTTAATTTAGATGAAACAAAATTGCTAAAATATCAATTGAATTGTAGTGTGTAGTAATGTAGGCAGTTGTTAGTAAGGGATAGAAATGTGATATGTATGCAAGACTGTCTAGGTAGACTGAAGCCACTATCAATGAAAATTGTTGCATTATACCCAATAGTCTCTCTGACATTTCTTTTCATTGTTTAGACACGTGTGTTTAGGCTACCAGACTTGATTGGGTAAGTCTCAATTTTCAGAAACTTTGGGCCTCATTACAATGGCAGTCGAATGTTTCAGGCATGAGACCATCCGACAAGGAGTCAGCGGTTCCAACAGCCCAATTATGATACAACTGTCATGCAGGCAGTCATAAAAAGCTTTTTACTATTATGGCTTGTGCAGCATCCCAGGAAAAGGGCCGCTGCACAAGCCACAATAGTAAAAAGCCTTTTCAAAACATCCATGCTCTGTGTGCCAGGTGCATGGATGTTTGGGGGGCACCATATGTGCCCCCTGGCCACCTAGCAGTGGTCCACGGGGGACAGAGACCCTGCTGGAGGCCCCCAAAGTCCCTTTCCAAAAGCCTTTTCATGGCGGTGGGACCACCATGAAAAGGCAGTTTGAAACTGACAACCTAATCCCTAAAGAGGTGCCTCCTCATTAGGCTCCGACCGCCACCCCAACAAGCTCCTTGAGCCTGTTGGAGGTGGCGGTCTTTCCCCCTGCCTAAATCGCTTTGACTACTGATATTGTAGTTCAGCGGTTGGACCGATACCCTGGCTTTCTGCCCGACATCGTAATTGGGCCATCTGTTCCTTCTTCAAAATTTCCAAGAAATTATACAGGTTCGGATGATGTCTGCCAATTGATTTGTTGAATGAATTGTGCCATGCCTCTATGGCATTGATAGTCTTTGCACCACCCTCTGAACAGGTCGTGTAGCAGTTCCACCATTCAATAGGAAGACTTGGTTTGCTCCTGCGACTCGACCTGCTTAGATGGCTAATCCTTGTATCTTCAAAGTAATTTAGTAAGAGTGCCAATTTGTCTTCATTTTGTGCAAAAACTTCTGATTCAGCCATTGGAGTATAGACCTCATCTACACTGTTAGGTTGTACAAAGCATAACACAGAGTAATTTTCTTAACTCATACTGTAGTTTACTCCTCAATTCAGGATCTTTTTTTACATTTTTTGCCAATATACCTGTAAAATGTGGGAAAAAAATCCTTTTATTTGAGTTTCAGGGTGAAAAAAATCCTTTTATTTGAGTTTCAGGGTGCAATTGCATGATTGTATTAATAATTGTCAACTCAAAATAAAAAATCACTATTCTAGGACTTTTATTCATTGTTTTGGATTTTATTACTGTTAATAACTCAGTGTAAGTTGAGGATTGCCTGGAAGGAAGGAAGCTGTACACTAATGGAATAGTTGTGTTATTTCTGTTGGCATGAAGAGTGTGAATTTGGGTGAATGCATGGGGTGCTGACTTAAATGCCCCATCCATCATCCAAATGTGACTATTCTGAAGGATAACCAGGTTACGGGTTGTGCTAAAAATTAATATTTTTTACTGAGGGTTTTCATTGTTATGCAGAAGGAAAGGTTCTTGCGAGAAAATCACAGCTAATTCAGATGGATGCTAATATCTCCATAAGTTTAGAGGGTTACACAATGGGGATTACTTACCAGTTTTTGTCTCTGGGCCATCAAAACTGAACCACTGGGCTCATTGGAGTTGTGTACGAGCAGTTAAATTTGCTATACATTTTATGTACTTCAATTTACATTCCAGAGGCAGATTGGTGCAATGGGAAGAGATATATTGCAAGCACCTCCAATGACTCCTGAGCTCAGTCAACCTCTCTTTGCAGTTGAGATATCCACCATAATTTAACTAGCTGGAAATTCAGTAGAAAAAAGAAAGGTGTATACGTAAATGTTTTGTTTTATTTTTACGCATTTCTAGCTTCAGGTGTTTTGGCTGGTGAGAGAAAGAGAGAACTTGAGAAAGTGAACAGTTAAAAAACCCTGCTGGACTTATAAATGTTAAGGTATCTTATCTCTGTTGGTGGTTTGGCCACTATCTGGGTTAGGCTTTTGAATTGTTATAGTGTATTTTATTACGTGAGGATGAAATGGATCGTGGCTTCTTGAAGGAATGGAGGGATTTTTGGTTCTACAAGTTGTTAGTGGTTTTTGGGATGAAACTGGCACTCTTACTTCTGTGGAAAAAGGGAAAATTTTAATTTTATTTTTGAAACATGCATGACAATATAAGGTGGTTTTGTTTTCATTCTCTTTGTTTTCCTGCTATGCTTACATTGTACTTTGTAAATTTCCTGTGAAATCTGTTATGTTTCAGTAGGCCTGGGTTAAGCTAGCGGAGTTTCACTCTGCAGAATTCCACAGAGTTACAGAAAAACTCCTTGGAATTTCATGGAGCTCAATATTGCTCTGCCACCCCTTATCCTGCAGACTGAGTATGGAATTTATTTATGTACAGTGGCCTTTGAATACATAGTGACTCACACAGGAAATCAAAACTCCAGCTGCAGCAACACAAGACAGAATAAAGCGTGGCATGGAACATACAGTAAGCATGCAGGCAACACATGCACAACAGGCCTCCAGCCAATCCCCATGCAGCAATCGCACCGTGCCAGCCAATCGGAGTGAGCCTGAGACTTGTGCAGCCTGCCTGCATTGGGAATGCTAGGTTCAAGACGTGAACCATTCTAGGTGCTTTGTTCGTGGTCTCTTGGCTATCCTCGGTGCCAAGAAGTCTTTCGGTGTCATCTGGGGCTTCAGAGTGCTAAGCCTTCACTTCTGCTCTGGAAACACCATGTTACTGCAACACCCGTTGAACAACAGTATTACCACTACAGCAGGCTCCATGTCTCCCCTCCACACCAAGCTTGTCTAATTTAGGCTTATTGCCAGTGTTCCACAAGTCACCGCATGGCAGCTGTCTGTCATGCCGGAAAATGTAGTTCATTTTTAATCTGCCAGCATATCACTGAAGGCAATCCACGGTACATCGAAAACTACCAGTTCCGACACAATACAGCCACAAAAGGGAAGTGTCAACAGCTTTACATTCATCTGAAATAAAAGACATAGCTATTCCTTAAAACAAATTACAGGAGGCAAAAGGCTTCTAACAAAAAGTAAACAACAGCCTAAATTATTGCTTGAACGATTGAGTGAACTCACCATTGGCGACCAGCTACATCCCAAAGCAGAGGCAAAAGAGCATGGGGCGAACACGCTGTGCACTGCAGACATCCTTGCTCCTGGGCAGAAAGTAAAGAGTCTGCAATCCTTCCTTCCCTGGACAACACAAACAAGCATTTCCAGAACAGATACAGTGATAGTAGAGGCGTGATGCTAGTCCTAGAGGGAACCAAGCTGGGCGTGCTCCTCACATGCACCTGCCCCTCGCTAGAGGCCTTGCTTCTCCCCGGCCCCTGGGGAGGCTGTCCCAGCATGGTGGGGGCTCTTGCTGGAGCTTGTGGGCATGTGGTCACTGAGCCTCTACCTCTTTGCCTCTCTCTTGTACTAGCAGAGGAGCACCAGCTTCACACTGCTCCCTTGGCTACTGTTTTGTCCACCACTGAGCACACACACAGGCTGCCGGTTGCTCTGGTTCTCCTGCTCTCCGTCAACAGCACTGCCCTCCGAGGCACCTGCTTCTCTGGCCCCCAAGATCTGTTTGACGCTGTCTTGGCATTGCTAATCATCCTTCCAGGGAGAGGCAAGGTGGGGCTGAGAGGACCCGAACATCAGAGGGCCATACCCTCGGCCTGAATCTCACTCTCGGCCCTCAAGAGTGCTCTCCCACAGGTTTAGGGTAAGCACGTTGATACACTCCCTCCGCCCACAGTTGGCAGTATTTTTTACCGAACTCCAAACTTTAAGCGCAGCACCAAAACTCTGAAATCTCCCCCGGCAGAGCATAATTTATCGCCCATTCCTAGTTTTCAGATGCTTTTTTCAATTGTATTTTTTAATGTAATCTCTGTTTTGGAAAAAGAAACAATGCTTACATTCTGTTTTATGTCGTATGTAATTTAAAACAACAGTCTCTCTCCAACATCTGTCCCAAAGTAAGTATCTGGTGAAGTAACAGAGGTAATTTTACCCTTTCAGTCACTGTCCAGTACCTGCCTTGAGGTAAGTACCCAGCGTTGTTGGAATAGTAATTTTGTCCCCGATTCACTGTCCAGCACCTGCCCTGAGGTATGTACCCAGTGGAGTTAGAATAGTCATTTTGCCCCGTCACTATCCAACACCTGCCGTGAGGTAAGTACCCAGCGGAGTTAGAAAAGTAATTTTGCCCCCAGGCGTACTCCATCACCTGCCCTGAGGTTAGTGCCCAGCGAGGTAGAATAGTAATTTTGTCCCCCAGTCACTGTCCAGCACCTGCCCTGAGGTAAGTACCCATCGGAATTAGAATTGCAATTTTGCCTCCAGTCACTGTCCAGCACCTGCCCTGAGGCAAGTACCCAGTGGAGTCAGAAGAGCAGATTTGTCCCCAGTCACTTTCCAGCACCTGCCCTGAGGTAGGCACCCAGTGAAGTTAGAATAGTAATTTGACTCTCAGTCACTGTCCAGCACTTGGCGTGAAGTAAACTTACTGTAGAGTTAAATTAGCAATTTTCACTCTAGACAGTGTACATCATTGCAATGAGGTCTCTTGCAGGGTGTATTACAATTATTCTTTCCAAAGCTCACATATTTGTTGAGCAACTGTTCTGCTGAAATGTAATTTTGTCTTGTTACAATTGGTAAAATTGTCCAAAATATATTGAAATTATTAGTATTGCAAAAATATAAAGTTTATTTACATTGCATGGCCTGTGATGGAATTGGAGCTCCCCACAGTAGTTGTTATTTTCAAACTCTGTACAATATTTTTTTTTAATGTATCTGAATATAGCTTTTGGCATTGTCAGATTGTTATTGGAGAATACTTTGTATAATTTTATCCCTACTTTGCCAGCTATATTGCACTCTTTCCAACTGGCTGTTGATCTCAGTGTTCCGCTCCTAATGCTGTCTGTGGTCACGAAGGAAGTCAGTGTACCACTGATCACAAAATGGTGGGTGTTTGTTTATATACTTTTCATGTGTGGTGTTCCTTAAATCAGCCGAAAATATGTGTTGGGCAGCATTTTAAAGCATGCGTTTGATTGTGACAGAATGTACAATTATTTTGTTTGTTTGAAAATGATGTTTACTCACAGAATGTCAGACATTTTACAGCAGGAGTATGTGTATTGTGTCGTAAAAATAATTGGAAGGACAACTCTGTACTCGACATATCAGGAAACACGTTGATCTAAATGTAGTCGATATTTGACGTTGTTTCACTGACATAGCTGGGAATTAAAGTCTAGCTCCTAATTTTAGTATATGTTTTAACTTTTCATTCTTGTTGGAAGAGGAGAAATAAAAACTTACTTTTTGGGTGGGTGGATTTCTACTGTATTTTTAATATATATGCTGTATTGGTATGTGTGGTAAAGAGATGCGTGGTAATTGTATGCGTGGTAAAGGTACGGACATTGTATCCTTATGTATATGTGTGGTAGAGACATGCGTGGCAAAGACTTGCGTTGTACTGGTAGGGTTGTTGTAGTGCCTGCTTTGTAAAGGCATGTGTGGTTAAGGCATTAGTTGTTTCATCATACAACAGACTGAATTACCACCTCGACTGCCCTTCAGGCCCTAGCCGCGGAGTGAGTTAAAACTTCCACATCGTCTGCATAAGCTAAAACGTTTACTTTAAATCGATGTACTCTCAAAGGATGTAAATCCTTGGTCATTTTAAGAGGTTCGATATAGGGTTCGATGTATAAAGTGAACAGTTGAGGGGAAAGAGGACAGCCCAGCATAGTGCCACAGGAAATGGCAATGGGGTTAGAAAGAGATACTTCACAGTGGATCCTTGCTTTCAGATTGACATAGAGTTGACGATCTCTACAAATAAACCCAGAGCCGAGTCTAGCAGTCTCCATGACCAACCAGAAGGAAGGCCAGGAGATTTGGTCAAAAGCTTTCTCTGCGACTAGCATAATCATACTCTCTGGGCCCTCGGCAGGGGAGGTATCGATAGATGTATTGATGTGTGAAGTTGCATCACGTCCAGGCATAAAGTGTGCTCATTTGAATCAACCAAGCCTGTGATAACCGCTGATGGCTGGTTAGCACGAATGCACGTATAAATCTTTGCGTTGGCATTGATTAGAGAAACTGGACAATATGAGCCACAGAGAGTTGGGTCTTTCCCTTTTTTGGGAAAGATGACAATATTGGCCTCACCCCAAGACCTAGGGACCTGACCAGATGCATTAAAAAAGTTTAACATATGCCAAAGAGCAGGGGCCAAAATGTTCAAGAAAGTTCCAGAAAATTCCAAAGGAATCTGATCAGGTCTGGAAGCCTTACCCTTAGCTAGAGAGCTAATGGCAACTTCTAGCTCAGAAAGAGTTATGGGTGCTTCTAGGTTAGAATGCTGGACATGAATCAACTTGGAATGGAAATACTGCCCAACAAATTGGTACAGAGCCTTGGCGGGGGGAAGACAGTCCTCACGATAAAGGTCCTGATAGAACTGCCGAAAAACTTCTCTAAAGGTGACCGGGTCTTTTTTTCACTCCAAATCTTCTTTATAGTATTTAGACTGGAACTGTCCTTAACTCTAAAGTTGAGCAGCTGACCTATCTCTTCACTGTTTTTGAAACTTAACAATACCTGGTACAGCACTTTTTAGCTACCGGGTCCCATATTCACTTCCTAAGAGAGGCCCGCAGGACAGACAACAAGAGATTCTGTTTGTGACCTATCCATAGCAATTATACTACATCCCAAGTTAGTCTCCAAAATACTAAGAGTTTGGCCGGCCTCAGTTCCCTGCAACATTGTCACCATCCAATGAGCTACAAACTGCAGCATATGTCCCCAACAAAAAGCCTTGAGTGCATCCCAGACAACCATGGGAACTGCTGAACCAACTTTGAACTCCTGAAACTCACGTAAAAGAACGTTCATAAAGCAAATATAATCCTCTTCTAAAGGCAGCCTTTGCTCAAATGTCCTCAACTGGGGCCCAGAGGGCTGAAGGGGGCCACTTGATTGAATGAACAAAGATAAAGAGTTCTGGTCGGACAGAACACTCGGATTAAGCACCATCTTCGATAGTGAGACCAACGTGTTACTCACTAGAAACATATCTACTGGACCTGGCCCTTTCTACATGGTCACCTCAAAACGTTTTACCTTCCACCTCCCTTTTTTGACCTTGTTTTTGTTGGCTTTAGGATTCTGGGTACTTTACCACTGTTAGCCAGTGATAAAGTGCATATGCTCTGTACTCTTACATGGCATATCCACAATTAACATATTTAGTTTACTTATAATTCCCTTGTAAAGTGCATTATATGTGCCCAGGGCCAGTAAATTAAATTCTACTATGGGGTCTGCAGCACTGATTGTGCCTCCACTCAGTAACCCTTTAAACACAGCTCAGGCTTGCCACTGCAGATCCTGTGTGAACAGTTTTAAACTGCCATTTCGACCTGACAAGTTAACCTGCTTGCCAGGCCAAAACCTTTCTTCTTATTAAATTTGAGTCACCCCTAGGTTAGCCCATAGGTAGCCCCATGGACAGTGTACAGTTCATTTAAAAGGTAGGACATGTAGTTCTAAGTTTTCCATGTCCTGGTAGTAAAATACTCTTAAACTCGTTTTTCACTAATGCAAGGCATAGCTCTCTCGTAAGTTAACATTGGGATTGCCTTAAACATATAAGTGTAATTTCCAACTGGGAGCAAAAAGAAATTTGGAGTTTGGTGTCACCGAACTCACAATTTAAAATCACAACTTATAGTGAAGTCAGATTTTAAATTGTAAGTCCGAAAATGCCACTTTTTAGAAAGTTGGCATTTTCTTACTTTAACCATTCTGGGCCTCTGTCTATCTTTGAATACGCGTCTGGGTTTGGTGGCAGCTGGGCTTTAGCATTCCCTCTAGACAGTCACACACAAAGGGACCTGAGGTGTGCCACAACATATATCCTGATGGCCCATCACCAGGCTGATGGGTCTCCTGAGCTAAAGTGAGAAGGAGGGCCTGAGGTATGCACCTGAAGAGGGCTGTGACTGTCCCCACACAAAGAGCTGCATACTACCCTGCAGTATGTCTGGGGCCCGGGAAGAAAGGGCAGAGACCTTGTGAGGTTCAAAGGTCTCTTTGAAGTTTGCCTACTTCAAAGACTAAAATAGGTATAAGTACTGGGCCCCTGACACTTTGAGACCTGAGGAGTCTCTGCCAAGAAGAGAAGCTGCGCTGTAGGAGGGACCACCACTCTCCTAACTGCTTTGCTGTGTTGACCTGCTGCCTCTTGCCTGGGCAGTGAAAAGGACTGAACCATATCTGCTACACCTGGCTTTCCCAGCGGGTTTATCCCAGACATTTTGCTTTTTGGCCTCCTGTTTTAGACCCTGTTTTCGTTGGTTTTATGACTCTGGGCACTTCACCACTGCTGATCAGTGGTAAAGTGCATATGATCTCCCTGTAAAATGTGCTTATGGATTGGTGATTCCATGATTGGCATATTTGATTTACTGGTAAGTCCCTAGTATAGTGCACTGTGTGTGCCTAGGGCCTGTAAATCAAATGCTGCTAGTGGGCCTGCAGCACTGATTGTGCCGCCCACATGAGCAAACTGTAATTGTAACTTAGACCGGCCACTACAGTGTCTGTGTGCAGTTTATCACTGCCACGTCGACCTGACAAGTGCACCCACTTGCCAGGCACTAACCTTCCCTTTTCTGACATGTTAGTCACCCCAAGGTAGGGCCAAGGTACTCCTGTGGTAAGGATGCAGTATATGTGAATGGTAGGACATGCCCTGATGTGTGTAGCATGTCCCGATAGAGAAATACTGCCAAATTTGTTTTTCATTATTGAAAGGTTATCTGTCCCATAGGATAGGATGGGGAGTTTACTTATAACATTTTATAAGTATAACTGCCCATGGGAACAAGATGGGAAAATAGAGTTTTGTATGCCTGAATTCAGAATATAAAAAATGCATCTTTTAGTAATGATGTTTTTTTTATTGTGTGTTTGAAAATACCACTTTTTGAAAGCAGGTATTTTCTTGCTTAGCCATCCTGTGTGCCTCTGCTGGTTTGTGTATTTACGTTCTGGCTTTGGAGTGACAGGGGCTGGTAAGGTGCATTCTCTTAGACAGCCACCAGGGTGTGGGCGGTAATTTGTGTCCTGCCTTTCCTGAATGAGTCAGGGCTGGGCTAAATAGACCTGGGCTACTTTCAGAGTAGCGGGAGGAATTCTCACTAGCACCTGAATTGGCCCGGTCTGCATTTAGAGTGGTGGAAGGAGATTTCCCTTGCACCTGAATAGGCCTTGTCTACCTAATACAATGCTGTCGCCACGTCCTGCCGGGCAGCTGCACCAGAGAGGACAGAACTGGTTTTGACTGAGCACAGAGCCTCTCTGACACTACATAATAAAAAGAAATGGACTATAAAAAATGGGGCTCAGACCCCTGAACTTTAGATCACTTCTGGGAATCAAGCGGAACCTTTGCCAAGGAGGAGAGCTGGAGAAACTGAAGAGGAATACTGCCCCTGTGCTGTTTGCTCTCTGAGGTTGGCCTGCAGTGGTTACTTTCTGGCAAGGAAAGGAGAAGGACTTTGCTGTTTGCTGTGTCCGCTGCTTGAGGAAGATATACAATGGCTTGAAAAAGAGCTTGCTGCCTCTTCTGAAGTCTCAGAGACACAAAGACTTCACCCCCAGTCCTCCTTGAACTCCTTTGTTGGGAGTTCTGACCTGCTGAGAGGTGCCTGCCAGTGTTCTGAACCTCTGGAGGTTGTTTTAGTACTGGAAACTGCAAGAACTGTGAAAATCAACTCATCGTCTGTTTCAGCAGACGCATCACCGCGGTGCGAGGAGAATTTTCCAGCACATCACCGCCGCCGAAGAATCGACGCAATGCCTGCTCGCGGCTGAAGTGTCTGCCATGCGACGAATCCCGTCCGAGATCACCACACTGATTCTGATGCATGCCCTGTTGTGGAAGAACCAACGCATCGAGGGGACGCGGCTGAAATCATCGCAGCACATCCCGGGTCTTCACACATTGCATCGTACTGGATCGTCACACATCTCATCGAAGCGTCAAGTCTGTCACATCATTGGGGGACGCAGTAAGAAACCAATGCATCACATGCCCACACGGTAAGAAAGCGACACATCACCTCCTCTTCGGTGAGGAACCGAAGCATCACCTCCCCTGCGCAGCAGTAAGGAACCTATGCCTCCTCTCTCCCAGAGCAAGGAACCAATGCATCACCTTCCCTGAGTGTAAAGAACCAACACATCACCTTCCCTGTGACCCTTTTTGCTTGCCGTTTTCGACGCATCCAAGGTACTTTGTGTAAAAGTGTTGCATCCCACATTTTTTTGGAACAGAACTGTTTCTACCATTTAAGAATCATATTTTTAGTACTGTATTGTGCATTTTTGTCGTTTTGGTCTTGTTTTGGTTTAGATAAATATTACTTATTTTTCTAAATGGGTGTGGTGTCCATTTGTAGTGTTTTCACTGTATTATTGTATGTGTTCCCAAATGCTTTTCAAACTGCCTCTGAGATAAGCCTGTCTGCTTGTGCCAAGCTACCAAGGGGTTGAGCAAAGGTTAATTTAGGAGTGAATCCCCCTTATCCTGACTAGGAAGAAGGGTCCCCACTTGGACAAAGGTACAAACCATTGCCAACTAGAGACGCCCATTTCTAACAATATATCTACAACCTTTTGACTACTAAGTAACTGCAAGGGCTTGCTAGCTTTCCCCCTATTCATGAAGTCTCAAGGCCATTAAAGATTTCCCATTCCTACCACTACTGTGGGACTCTGCGACCTGTGAGTCCGGCAGCTGAAAATTGACATGGATCAGAGCATGTCGATCACCTGCTCATGTTGTGAAAATATCAAGCCCTTTTTTGTGCTCAGGATCAGCTCTTCATCTTCAAACTTGTGCTACAACATTCTAAGAGAGATCCTAGGCTTTGTTGTGCTCAGAAACAGCGCTTCATCTTCCACTCGTGCTGCAACCTTCTGACTCCGAGATGGTGGGTGCTTATCTCCCCCTTTCCTGATGCAGCAGTAGCGCCTCCCACAGTTGTGCTACCTGAGTGACCGGAGATGTGCCCGAGACGCGGGTCCCAGCCGTGAGGCTTGTCAGCCCATACAGAGGATCAACGCGGTGTGTGCAACGCCAGTGGGTCCACGTCCAAGAAGCCACAACGTGGGTCGCACTCACGAGCCTCAGCGAAATCCCTGCACCCGGCTCTTGCAGCAACACCGACCGGGATTTTTCCACCTTAACAAATCTTTTCCGTAAGGTAGTTTGACCTGGCGGGGCCTGGGGAGACGTGTAGCCGGCCTGCGCTTCCTCGCGGGCAGCTCAAGCTGTTTTGTTATTCCAGGCTGAGTGACTCCCCAGGTTCCCTGCTTCTGCTTACTCCCTAGTGATTTGGGCATAATATTTCAGCAAGATACTGGGTGGTAATCTCTGGAGGACTTCAGATCCAATTTTGTCACTTTGCATTGGTCTAGCAAGACTTCCTGAAATTGAAATACGAGAAACATTTTGAACGCTGTTTCACCTGCAATCTTTAAAAAGACATAACTGGAGAAATACTGAATGGATTTTTGTTATTTTGGTCTTTTTTATTCAGTAAATAGAGTACTATGTTTCTAAATCAGTGTGGAGTCTTTTTGTGGTATTTTCACTGTGTTACTGTAACTAAAGTGTGCACAAATACTTTGCATATTGCCTCTTTAGTTAAGCCTGATTGCTGTGTGCCACGCTACCAGAAGGTGACCACAGTTTAACTTAGGTTGTGTATCTGACTTGCCCTGACTAGGATTGTAGTCCCTACGTCGGAAGGATGTAAACCTCTAACAACTAGACACCCAATTTCAAACAATATCTAAACGTGAGAGAGTTTTAACACCCACCAACTGCTCTATAACCAGTGTCTATTCCCCCTATCACCCCTTTAGTCATCAGTCTTTTCCTAAGGATCGGGCTGCCGAGGGGACCCCCCATCCCCCCCGTCAAGGTCATCATCCGTAGAGAACGCTCCCACACTGAATGCCATCTATCAGCTCCTCTAACAATTATAATAATTCTTAACCTAAATTAAATGTAACTAATATATTTATTACATTTATTAAAAAGCAATATTAAAAAGGACTATATTAAACATTATTAAAACCTGATTTTTTATCTTCTTTATTCAGTTTGTCGACATTTTTGTAGTGACAATATTTTTGACACAATATTTAAGTAGCACAGTATTTTTTAATCAATATTTCTGTCATTTAACCACGAGTCTAAAATTTGTCAGCAATAAAATTCCACTGTCTGGGAAACCAGCCTCAACCATCTCTTGTGTGCAGGGGCTTCCAAAATGGAACCATCAGGCTTGAGTCACTCTGCTTCACTCAGGCAAACATGCAATGCATGTCAAAGTTTACTAGCATATATGCACAAATTTAGGCTCGTGGGATCTTGGCGTCAGGGTTCTGGGTTTATCATCAGCAATGATAATTAAGGCTATAGGAATGGTAGGCTCCCATTCACATGACAGAGGTAAAAAGGCCTTGTCATACAATAATTACTCCCTGCTGCCAACAACGTGCTATACACATGAACCCTTGTCATGAGCAATCGTCTTCTTATCACTCCAGATGGTCTGCTTTGTGCATCCCTCTAAGTCGAGGACAGATCCGGGACCACTTTTAAGTTAATAACAGGCCTAGGACTTAATGCTCATGACAGGTTAGTGTCAGACTGGTGTTAAAAATTCGGTAAAACCAGGATACCAGATACTCTTAGTTTAGCACACAAGGCATGAATCACAACAATACACCATGCACGGCAGGACTGGCTATTTATTCAACCACACATTCCCCAGGGACTGGAAGCAATAAAGGCTGTTTTTTTAAAACTCTTTTTATTGAACAAATCAACAAAAACACAGCAATACAGTTAGTCATTTCACAGTAGTTAGGCACAGTATAGGTGCATTACGTTTTCAGTACTACAATCCAAAACGTTTCAGCATCATTGCACCTACCCCTCTGCATTCGGCAAGTCTTGCAACCTCGCCTCTCTCCGGCGTAACTCAACCGTAGGAGACAGGCATATTTCACCCCTGTGTGTGTTCCATACCGCCCACTAATGATCCCATTTTTTTAGGGCATCCTCTATTCTTAAAGAAATCCTTCTGCACTATCATGGGTAAAGGCTGGTTTTTGAGGGCCCAGGGCCTCTGTCACTCTCTCTAGCTCTTGGGGTTAATTGCTACATACACAGCGGGACGTCAGGAGAGAGAGGCGAGACAAGCGGGAGCAGGGAGGTAAAAGAGAGAGATAAAGAGTGGAGGAGAGAAAGGATGGTTGGATAGAAAGCGAGAGCGAAAGAAAAAAAGAAGGAAGAGAGCTGGGCAGATCAGAACTTTTTTTTTGCGAATGAGCTTTTGATTCACAGTTCTGCCCTGTCAACATGCAAGGGTCACCCATGTTCCAAAATAAATTGAGCAAAAAGTCAGCAAAAGCAAACCATAACCTGTCAAATGTCAGCCAACACAAAAGGTTTTGTGACAGAAGTGCCAGAGACAATTCTACTGACAAAGGCGTCGATTGCAACTGCCCTGGAGGGGTTGGTGCTATGTATCCAACCTGGTGAAATTCAATAACTTGGTGGGAAAACATTTTCTTACGACTCCAAGACTACTCAAGCACAAAAAAGTGCTTGCTCAAGGACTGACTTTTAAGGACGCAGTCATAATCGAGTCCAAAATATATTTAAACATCAACGAAGATGGAACTCAGAAATACTAATAATATTTTGCGATGGTGGGTTATAGAAACCATGAAACGACAAAAGCAAAATGGACAAGAAATATCAGGCCTTGAGGCACCACTGAAAACAACTGCCCAGTAGAAAGCAAAATCCTTTATTATGCTCTGTATAATTGGCCTTTTTTGCAAGGATTTATTGGCAAACCACCCAGAATCCTTGTTGCCTTTTTTTGAAATAATAATAATAACATTTAGGCTGGTGTAATAGGTCAAGTGGAGGGCATTTGTGCGACTAAAATATCAGTCCGCCAGGGCAAAGTAAATCCTCTCAGCGCCGGTAAATCTATACTATCTCTCTTCCTACCACAACGGAGGCAGGTGTGTGGTGTCAGCAGCAGCGCTTCCCAGTGTGCACCTCTTCCCAGCATGCATCACCACTGCACGTGCAGCGCAGCCTGCTGGGTAAGTGTGGAGATTTGGAACCCAGCCGTCGCGAGACCCCCTGTCACTACGGGAAAGCTTGAATGGGATTTTGCCTCCTCTTCTACCTTCCCGCTGATTTCTGTTAATTACAGAACTAATTGATCCCAGAAGAAGAGTAATTGAAGAGCAAAGGCTTTTTCCCTTCAAAACCGAAGTGGCTACTGCACAAACAGTGTCTACAGCATTTTCCTTTTCAGAGGGGGCTGCGTAGGGAAATACAGGCAAAGCTAACTGGCAGGAAGGGAACTAATACATGGACCAAATTCGAGGCAGGGGACACGCGGAAAGCCAGTCAGGGAGCACCAGGGAGACCCAGCCAAAGTACCAGGCTAGGGAGCAGCAGGCAAAGCGAGCTAGTGAAAGACAGGGTGATCTAGGGAAAGCCAGGTGTGGAGGCCTAGGGAAGCCCACAGATCGGGGCTTAGTGAGAGACTTAGGGAGACCAAGACATCAGGCCCAGTAAGAGTTAGACACAGAGATCTAGGGAAGTAGACCTAAGAGAAACCAAGTTAGGAAACTTTAGGAGCCAAGCAAGATTAGCTGGATAGAGGCTCATTGGGAGACCTGAAAGCCACGCAAGTAGGCATGATGAACCCAAGAAAGGGAGAACTTGTAAGAACCAGGATGGCTATGTGACAAATTAAATTGATAGTTGTATTTCCTTCTCAGAACAAGAGGGTTCATTCAATTCTCAAAGCATCACTTCGAAACTACATAGCAGTGCAAAATGGCATGGGAGTAGAGACAGGAATGGGGGGATGATGGGATTGCAAAGAGACGGTAAGCCACAGACGAAAGACTGGAAGAACCTAGATGAAGGAACCAAAAAGGTCTTGAGGGCGAGAGCAGTACAACTCTCATTTATGAGTTTATTGGAAAAGCAAACTTGAAGGGGTGGTTTTTCACAACATATTAAAAAACCCTGTATGGCTGATAGTTTTCTGTAATAAGGCAACCTATTAGGCTTGTCTTGGCATTAGAAGCAATATGGAAATAATTAATCTTACTTAGCTGGCTGCTCAGAATGTACTTTCCTTCTACACTTGCTGGCATAATGGGCAAGAGTTGTGGAGAGCTTTGAATGTTGAATAAAGAGCCTGATTTAAAAATGGGTAGGAACACAAAATGCTCCGAATTATTGTGAAAGCACTACTACAGTGACATTTCCCAATCTGTTCGGATTTTATGGTGGAGGAATTCTGTCAACTGATTCTCGTCTGCATTGAAAACTTTCTCCACAAATCGCTTCATTAGCCATACATTCTGATATGAGATCTAATAGTAAGAATTAGCAAAGCCAACTATAGGAGAGAAATTTTTTTTAGAAGCTTTAAATGATAAAGCAATTTTATTTTCTGTGTCACTGATTAGTAAAATTGTATTTTAACCTGCGCACTCACCCTTCAGGCACCTCCTCCTGGGCTAAAAGTACGCCTAAACAGCGAACCTTTCGCTGCAACGAGTCCGCCAGAAAAGACAGTTCTGCCGCCATTACTGGCGAGGAACAGAGGCCACGCCCACCCGCAGGCCACGCCCACCCGCCCTGGTATTTAAACGCTGCCGAAAGCGCGACCCTGTCAGAACTACGCAAACTCCTGAGGCGGAAGCCGGGAGAAGACGAACCACTTTTTAAAAACTTATTTTCTGTGTCACTGATTAGTAAAATTGTATTTTAACCTGCGCACTCACCCTTCAGGCACCTCCTCCTGGGCTAAAAGTACGCCTAAACAGCGAACCTTTCGCTGCAACGAGTCTGCCAGAAAAGACAGTTCTGCCGCCATTACTGGCGAGGAACAGAGGCCACGCCCACCCGCAGGCCACGCCCAATCACCTCCTCTCTCTCTCTTAAGGATGTGCATTCACCGGACGCGCAGCGGACGGGCACAGCGGGCGCGCCGTTTGCGCGCCGAAGGCGCGCCTAAGGCAAGCCCGTCTTCGCCCGTCATCGCCAGACCATCGCCTCTCGCCACCCCCCCTGGCCCGTCCAGGCCCTGTCAACGCATATGCTACGACGGTAAGGAACTCCTACATCTGAACCTTCACCAAAAATGCTCTAACACCACTGGCATTCTGGGTCTTACGCATCTCCACTGCAACCACTGCCACTTCTCCACCAACGCACCCACTAGGGTACGGTGTGACCTCCCAAATACTACAATTCCGCCACTGATGATACTCCAACTCAACTGCAGATCCCTCGTTAAACATCACCCTGAGGTGAATACGCTTCTTCAGGAGGAAAACCCTGATGTACTGTTTCTATGCGAAACATGGCTCCGAGATGACATTACCACCATCCCCAACCTAACGCTCCCAGATGAGTACAACCTGGTCACCATTAACCGTGAATCTCGCGGTGGCGGCATCGCAATTATTTATAAAAAACAGCTGACCTGTTCTTTTATCAAGGAACCTCTCCAAGACTGTGAATGCGCCCAATTTAAAATTAGTGTGACCCCCCAATTTATGCTATCAGGCCTATACATGTATCGCCCTCCAGGCCAGGCCACTAGATTTATTAATGCCCTCCTCGAAACGGCCACAGTGCTCACTACTAAATTCGCCAACTTCACCATTCTAGGTGACCTAAACTTGCACTTTGATGCGATTGGCGATAATACCATCACTAATCTTCTTGCAGACCTCTCGGCACTGCAACTTAACTCCCTAGTCCACACCTCTACCCATATAGCTGGACATACCCTAGATCCGATCTTTTCTAACATACAAGAGGCAGCTGCAGAAACCCCCACCCCCATGGGATGGACGGATCACCATCTTGTTAAACTGAGCGTCCCGGCACCCCAACGTCAAATCAAAACTGAATCCATTCAGCGTCTAAAAAGACCCTGGCACAAACTCTCCCCACTTGCCTTACATGAAACCCTTGGAGAGTTCCAAAACGAAGCCAACCAGGATATAGACGCGACCTATACCTCGTTCACCAACTGGATCAGTAACGGCCTCGACACTCTTATTCCGGCTAAACTGACTAAAGGACGTAATACACCCTCCAACCCATGGTTCGACGACACCCTTAGAGCAATGCGCAAGGAGTGCAAAAAGGCTGAGCGCCTATGGAGGAAACAATATGATAACCAGGATAAGGCTGAATATCTATCCAGGCTTAAGACCTACCATAAAGCTATTAGATCTTCCCGTGCTTCTTTTTATTCCAACAAAATTAACTCCAATGCGAACCCATCTAAAATCATCTTTAAACTAGTGAAAGAGCTCCAAAACCCTAGGGCGCCCCCTCCAAAAATCTCTTCCCACGAGCAATGTGAGCAGCTCGCAACCTATTTCATTGAAAAAGTCCAGAAAATTTATGCAACCTTTCCACAGATCGCTCCTTTCAATGGAGTTTCTATGACCACAGCCCCTAACATCTTACCTCTGTCCCAAATTTCTGCCATCACCGCTGCAGACCTGATCAGACTAGGCAAGAAAGTGAAGACTGGTTCCCCAGCCGACCCCATGAGTCCTTCTCATTTCCTGGCCTCGATGGACTTTTTTCTATCCCCCATGCTGAACATCCTCAACCTCTCCTTTTCTACAGGATTCGTACCCATAGCTTGGAAACAAGCATGGGTATCACCGATAATTAAAAAACCTACCCTCGACCCCACCAAGCCAGAAAATTTTCGGCCCATATCCCTTCTCCCCTGGATGTCCAAAATTGCCGAAACCCATGTTAATGACATTCTTTCGAAACATGTGGAAAGTCATGGAATTCTAGACCCCTCCCAAAATGGCTTCCGTGCAGGCCATAGTACGGAGTCTGCCCTACTGGCCACTACGGAGCATCTCCGGATGATTTTAGATTCCGGTCATAGTGCTGCGCTGATTCTCCTTGATCTCAGCGCGGCCTTTGACACGGTATCCCATGACATCCTTCTGAAACGTCTGGAGATGACCGGGGTGACTGGCCTTGCACTTGCATGGTTCCGATCCTTTCTTAAGGATAGATCCTTCAAGGTGTCGGCTCCTCCTTATCTTTCTAAACCTCACCCCATCGCTCAAGGTGTCCCCCAGGGTTCAGCGTTGAGCCCCTCCCTCTTTAATCTATACGTCCAGCCACTCACGGACGTGGCTAGAGAGTGGGGGCTCACGCTTGTCTCGTACGCGGACGACACCCAGCTGGTTGTCACCCTCTCGGAAAGCCCGTCCCTCGTGGCATCCAACTTTAAAGAGGGTATGACTGCTGTGGCCCGATGGATGACGGACAACTACCTCCAACTCAACGCCGGGAAAACCGAGGTGCTCCTCCTAGGCCGTAACACCAGCCTTTGGAACGAGCACTGGTGGCCGTCATCCCTAGGCGCCACTCCACTCCCCAAAAATTGTGTCAAAAATCTGGGAGTCTGGGTTGACGCCAACCTTAGCTTCCAGTCCCACACCAAAAAGGTGGCCGCCACCTGCATAGGCCTTTTAAGGAACCTCAGGCCCATACTTGGGCTCTTCGATTCTAAGGCCCGCCAGCTTATCGTCCAGGCCACCATTCTATCGCGCCTGGACTACGCTAACGTCCTCCTTTTGGGAGCTAATAAAGCGGATACCGCTAGGTTCCAACGCATACAAAATGCGGCAGCCAGAACGCTGGTTGGCCTCCCACGCAGATGTTCAGCCAGAGCTACCATCCGTAAGCTCCACTGGCTGCCCGTGGATCGCCGAATCAAATTCAAGGCCTTAGTCACGATCTTTAAGATCGTGAAACAAGGAAATCCCCCTCTGCTCCGTAGCCTTGCCCAACCTTACGTTCCTGGCCGTGCTTTACGCTCTGCCAACCAACTCCTCCTGACAATCCCTAGGATTCGACTCTGCCGAACTGGAGGCCGCTCCTTTAGCGTCCTTGCCCCCACACTGTGGAACGATCTCCCCCTTAGCATTCGCTCCATTGACTCCCTCCCTGCCTTTCGCAAAGCAATTAAGACTCACCTATTCCCCGCTCCCTAGTTTCCCCCTCCCCCCCTCCCCCTCTATCCTCAGTTTGCGCACCTGTTCTTAGCGCCGGGACACCCCTTTGCCGGGGTAGCTGCTGCGCTTCACCAAATCCTGAAATAGAAAATAGAAATAACTAGCTCCAATTTTCCATCTGGAACATGGTTGCATAGGATAGATATGCAACACATTTGCATAGATTTTCTCTTGTGCTAAAATGAGGAGCATAGCCCCATATTATGGTGCCAAAATATGATAAATCCGTGGTAACCAAATAAGAGCACATTTATACCATTAAATTGACTTAGAATACTGTAGTTTTAGGGTTTTATTACGAGTTTGGTGGTCCGTGAACCACTGTACCTCCAGTGGCAGTCCGACCACAGTGAGCTTGGCAGTCTGACCATCGTATTACGAGATGGGCAGATTGCGTTCTAAAGCCCGCGGCTGAACTGCCAACAGCACCAGCACACCGCCAACCGCTGGGGTCGTGATCAGTGAAAGGCAGCTGCCATAGGGCGGTAGTGGGGAGCTTCACCGCCGCCCATATTACGAGTTGGCTTTCAGATGAGCCGACAGCCAGAGCTTCGAGTCGGCGGTAACAAAGGATTTAAGGTGCATACTCACTCCTCTTCTGTTCTTCCAGGCAGAGTTTGACGTGTATCCCTTTCTCTTGGTCCTCCCTTCACAGCAGCAGCTTTACCCTAAATAATACAACCCTGTTTGTGGCGATCTACAGGTGAGTCCTTTTTGTACCATAAACCCATTGCTGGACTGGTCACATATCGGTCGGACTCTGGCAATGGGTAGGTGTTTGTTTTCCACATGTATCATGCACATGCGTATATTTCACATGTGCCGTCAAAATGCACACACTTGCATCGATAGATATTGAAAACCATTGCCCACCGCTGCAGCCACACTCACATCGCGGGCCGCGCGGTAAGCTCGTAAAGACCGCAAGCGCTGTGGGCTACTGGCAGCCGCAGATTGAGTGTAGTCTTTACCCTAAAGCAACTATCAGGCAAACAATCATACAATTGAAAATGTATAAATTAAAAAGCTGGCAAAAGAATATCTTCCCCCTTTAAGATGGCATAGCAGAGATTACCACACTGCAAATTCTCTAGCCCAGGTATTGTCAGAAGGGCTAATCAAACTTCTGGCTTTCCATTGGTTGTCTGTGACATTCGATGTGTCAAAATACCTGGCGTTACAACAAACAAATGATGGACGGCATGCTGACAATGCAGACATTCTCCCCCAGCCAAGAGATCTGGGTTAAATCCATCGTTCTTTTGCCCACTACACCACCCCAGTTCAGACATGGCCATATGCAAATCAGCCTTGACCCTGTGCCTCATGGGAACAGTCCAGCCCGAACTGCCAAGCCATGTCTTCCCTGGACCAGAATCAAGCATCCTAGGACCGGTTTCTGGCTATCAGCCGTCATCAGCCAGGATAGCTTGACTCCAGTGGCGTAGTGAGCACGGGACCCACGTCTGGGCATACCCATCCCACTTGGGGCGAAAAGCGTTACAACAAACAAATGATGGACGGAATGCTGACAATGCAGGCATTCTCCCCCAGTCAAGAGATCTGGGTTAAATCCACCGTTCTTTTGCCCACTACACCACCCCAGTTCAGACATGGCCATATGCAAATCAGCCTTGACCCTGTGCCTCATGGGAACAGTCCAGCCCGAACTGCCAAGCCATGTCTTCCCTGGACCGGAATCAAGCATCCTAGGACCGGTTTCTGGCTATCAGCCGTCATCAGCCAGGATAGCTTGACTCCAGTGGCGTAGTGAGCACGGGACCCACGTCTGGGCATACCCATCCCACTTGGGGCGAAAAGCGTTACAACAAACAAATGATGGACGGAATGCTGACAATACAGACATTCTCCCCCAGTCAAAATACCTGGCTACAGGTTTTAACACCCACAATCAGTGGCGGCTGGTGACATTTGAAAGTGGTGAGGCGTAAATACTGCACTGTGGCGAGCGAGCGTAGCGAGCGAGCTGGAACAAACTACAGGGGGTTCACTAAGCCTGCATTCACCCATCCACATAACTCACCCTGGACTCATACAGGCACACTGCTCAACCTTCACGCACACAGATATCACTCACCCTTTGCTGCACTGCACTCAAAGATGCACACTGTTTCATCAGAGAACTATATACCGAAAAACAAATTAGTGTGAAAGCTAATGAACACTTTACAAGTAGCTGCTGGTTGCTTTCTGGACATATGTAAATTCATTCATAGCATCAAAAACAACCTCCTCACGGAAATTAAAATCTAGTTAACATAGAGTCTGAAGGCCTGTACGTGGCCCAATGGCATCCCCAGGCATCACCACGACGAGAGAGAGTCTGACAACGCACATGCTCATATAGCCAATGTATATTGAAAGGGGCCATTGTTACCCGACCACCACAGAGGCCCTTTCTGGCAGTGATGTCCAATGTTGGTCCATGAAGGTTGGATTCATATCAGATTTAGAAATTATGGCTAAATTCAAGCTCTTGTGAAGAAAAACTCGGGACATCCCTGCTTCATACGATCCAAAATGACATTATATGACATGGCCACAAAACTGCAAATATTTCCAAACATTCCACATTTCAAGCTGTGCGAGAATTCAATAATAAATTCTTCTCATAAGCAGTATTCTCAATGATTTTTTACACCATTCCGGAAAGTAATAATCGAGTTTCCTCACATCCAGAATTAAAATATAAACAGCACAAACCTACCCTGTAACACCCCAAGAGAGGGAATACACTACACAAAAATAAAGCAATTGAAAAGAGGACAAACTAATGCACAGGGACAGCACAAGGGGTGAAAGGGCCATGGCTTAGGGTATGGGGGCACTTGCCAGTACCAGAGGCCCTGAGAGATCCTGACCCTTCCACCTTCAGACACTGGCCTCCTGCCCAGTGGTGGAAACCTCTTCACTAATTTCCTTTCGGATCAGGCTTTGGTACATGGAAGAGGCAGTGGTCACCTCAACACAACCACTTTTCTGGAGTACTGGTCAATGGTAGATTGAACTAAGACTAACCAAACACTGAAAACTGAACTTCTGGCATGGCCATCTCTTCCGAACTTCGTTAGCCTTATAAATGCTGTCGTGGTGCCAGCAACACTTTGCATCAGTGCTAACTCATGAACTATGCTCCCACAGAGAAGCCCTTCTCACCACGGAAAAGCGTTTCTGCACAGCATTCTCTGTACCAGAGCGGTGAGGCCTAGAAGATTGCCTGTTGCTGATGCGACCCAGAATGCACTTTGGTGACTTTGTATTAGACGCTATTAGGAGGATTGTCTCTTTTTATAATGTGAACATGCAAGTTTTGCACATTGACAAAATATGAGAGCTATTTGAGATGAGATTTAAATAAAAATGTTGATACATTCATTAATTGAAAAGAAAAAACTTTATTGGTCGCTTTGTTTTGTTTCTGGGTGACCTTTTCAAATTAGGTATCAAAGAGAGATCAGCATTGGCATTCTTTTGGTTATTGTGCTTTTTATATGGCACATCTTTTCACTATAGGGTCGGGGAGGCTCGACTCACAGGTTCAAATATTCACTTCAAAATATTTACATCACTATCCTCAAAAAGCCTATTCACACAATAGAGAAAAGTCACCTGCACTGCTCTGTCTGGTCAATGCTCAAACACCTCGAGGTGAATCCCTAAACAATCTGGTCCCTCTACATACACAATCACAGCAAAAGAGACTGTCACTACTATTTAATACTCTGGATGGGATATGCGACTATGCGGTAAAGCCAGTAGATCTGGTGAGACCGTTAGGTATGCACGTATCTTGCGTGTATCCGTCTTACTGGCTGTGCAGATACATTTTGCTATTCAAATACTCACAAGGTTTTTCAAATATCGTTGCTTAATTGGACATTTTAAGAGCAAAACATAGTTCAACATGAAGTTGAATTCAGTGCTTGATACCAGACAGACTAGTGTGCATGAAAGAACCACATAACACACTCCTAGAATGATGTAATTAATCACAATCTAACCTTATGTGCACGTCTTCGCCAATGTCTGAGGTCTCACTTTTAACTAACCCTGAATCACAACCTAAAAATGACTGTTTCAAAATGTCTAGTTAAGAGCATGAGAAACAAACTTTAATCAACAGGGCGGTAATACCCTCGTGCAAAAACTACAACTAAGTGTAAAATTATCCATGTAACTAAACATCTTATTGCCCAAATAACCTCTCTGTAAAACTTCCCAGTAAACTTCCATGAGTACATAATGCACGAAATTGTTAAAAATACCATAACATACCATCGCAAATCATAACCATCAAGCGTGAGATGGCCGGGGGTCTGAGGCAGTGAGAGGGACCGTGAGAACATAATTAAATAATTACTAGCTGCAGTCTTCTGCTGCTGCCTGTGGCTGCCACCGAAGCTGCAGGCCTCAGGTGAGTCAGAGTCTGAGACCTGGTGGGCCCCGCAGCCCCCGCACCGCGCCTGCCTCCAGGAGCCCCTCAGCACAGTAGCGCACACATTAATTATTATAAATATGGTCCCGCTTTCGTTATTTTGTGTAGGAAGTTCGAGCGCATGCCTGTTGTATATTCGCTGTTGCTGTGTAGTAATTGGTATGATTGGTGTTCTGTGGTTGTTTACCATGACAGGTGTAACGACTGTAACAGATGTGTGGCTTCCTGGGAGGTATGGGTTGCTGTTAGCCCGCATGCACATTTTCGCGTTTACAATTATTTTCAATTCTAAAATTACAATTATTTTCAATTCTAAAATAAATGTGTTTGTTTTACCCTCCGGGATTTGTTGTGTTATCAGTACAGTATTTACTATGGTGCCTATTTGCACATTGAATTAATTCAGTTATCTTGTGGTAAATATTTAATTTACCTGTACTATTTTTATGCGGTAAAATACAATACGAATAACTCAGTAAAAATAAGAGGCAGAATCCGTGGTATTCGAGGGTATAATAGGGTATTTATTCCTTACAAAGGAATGATGGTTCGAACCAGGCAATCGAGTTCCGTCACCACGAAGGTTCAGGAAGGGATAGACAATACATTATTGACAAGTAATTGTATATATATGAAATGCATTACATTAAGACAGATGCAGGAGGCGTAACAGCTGATAATACAGATAAGAATACACATACGTAATGAAAAAGGCGTTATAATAGGCGTGCATAAAGGCGTATACTAGAAACGTCATTTAAAATGATGTCACAGGTGGGTGGATCCATAAGAGAATCCTGCAATGTCAGCAGAAATATTTGGCAAAGATGCGCGCGCAGCCGCATGACGTGTGATTGACGTGTAACTAGAGGGTGAAGGGAACTTGACATTTAGCCCTACATGAGGAGACAAAAGTCTGGGGGGTCAGGTCAACCTAATCCCAAATCATATCTAATATCTTATGTTTAAGGAACTGCATTATCCAAAAGGAAAGGTCTCTCGGACAGAATCTATTCTATACTGACTGTTAGTGCGTGTACAAGCGTCTAAGTGTCTACATGAGATGCGAGGGGGCATGGTAACAGGGGCTATGAATTACTTGCATAAAGACAATGAGGCCGGGCCCTTTGCTCGGTAGCTGGAAGGATGTTTACCTAAACTACTAGACAGGAATGCATTGGATGAGGAGCGGAGCAGATAACTTGAAGGTGAAATACAGTTTTTGGCAGGCAACAGGCCGCGTCAGGCACCGTTAGCCGCGCAGGGAGTAGGACAAAGTTCATGGATACAGATACAGGTCCAGGCTGGAGCATTTCAGAGGCAGAAGCAAGAAAAAGCTCGATGGCAGAATTCAGGGCCTACCTTGCCAGAGCTGGAAAACGTGAAAAGTATACCATATAAAGACGGTGGCAAGGCATACTTAGGAACGGAATATCTGACCCATTCATGGCGGATATGAAAGAGGACATGTTAACGTTGGACACAATTGTATTTGCGTCTTCATAGCTTGAAGTGGAGGGAACATACATGTACTTGTAGCATGTACATGGAGCCGTTGGGGTCTAAGATAGGGGACATAACTGAGCATAAAATTCATATTTCCTCATTCCCTCCTTGTCCCCTACTGACCCTTCATGAAATATCGATCTTCATCAATCCATCAATCTGTTCATATAGCATCATCTGTTCTTCTTTCTTCTTACGAGGTCTTGAATGAAAACTTGAATGTGGAATACACGATGTGGCACACAGACCACAAATCGCTGGCCCACATTGTAGACACAAGCAGCAACTGAATAGTATGAGGAAGCCAATACCTAGGAATGATAGAATCCTCCATCCCCAGGCTGACAACACGCTCCAGAACCAACCGGACCAAGTCCAGGTGCCTGGACTCTGGTGTATCTGGCTTACAATCTTATGAAGGCGAGTTATGGCTTTATATACTGACGGCGCGTTTTCTGGAATGAAAACACAGCAACTTGAACCGATGACCCTACAAGCTCCGCCCCTATCGGCCAAGATGACGTCAAGGACAAGACGATTTTGAAGAACAACAATCCGCATCGCAGACTGCTCCTCTGTTAGGTTGCCTAGGGCGGAAGTAGTTTCATTCACTACTGCTTCAAGGGTTCTAGTTAATCTACGTATCAGCTTACTATTAGTGACTGTACCTATGTAGGGAAAGAAACCTTTATTGAAATCTGTGTATTGTTCCCATGCCGTTTCAGTGTAGTCGACAATCGGGAGATCTCTCTGCTGTCTATTGTGTACTAAATGGGTATTCCTATGATAATCAGGAGGGGCTAGGAAAACAGGTGGCAGAAGGAATGCAATGTAACAGGTACCATCCCAATCTAGAGGTAAACGTATATATGCGGTCTGGCCACATATGAAGTAGGAATGACGAGATGCTCTAAATGTAGACTTGCCTTGATCACTGAATTCGATTACAGTGGTACATTTACTATGGCCCATGTGCATTGAACCATTCTTTCTTACACATAATTCACCTTTAACTGGAAATACTGACATAGCGGGCAAGACTGGTACAGCTTCGGATTCAACATTCAGAATCATGAGGTTAAGTGTAAAGTTACCTAATCCATATACTTCATTTTCTAGATCAGTTCCTGTTCTTTTGGGAAGTCCCTCCTTGTTAGGGTAGCAGACTTTAAGTAAAACTAGGTTCAGGTTTCCCCATACCCAGTTGTCTTGGTAAACTACTGAATTTGAATCTAGGGAATTAATCAAACTAAACCATGCTCCACAGGAGCCATTGTGTGTGAATGGATACGGAAAGAGGGGCAGAACTCCCTTGTATTTCTGATAGGGAGGGAGTCGGCCACATATCCAACAATTGGTAGCATTGCTGGTCTGATGGGAATGATGTAACATACTAATGAATGTGTTGTTGCGCAGCGCAAATCTATAGGACAACTCATGCGGAGGTAATTCGCTAAAAGAATGTTCGGCAGTAGCATTGAAAGCACGCTTGGAAATAGGGTAATACATGTGTAATAGTATACTTCCGAAAATAATCAGAAGACTTAGAAAAAACATAATTAATAATGTCACTATACAGTGACTACGAAGTGATTTACAGTACGCATGTTTCTTGAGCTGTTTTTGTCTATTTCTCTCTCTATTTCGGTCTAGAGGATACATGTCAGAGACAAATTCAACCGATTCACCTTGGAGAGGACTTAAACAATCAAATTGTCTGACTTGCTAGACCTTAGTTTCAGTTTATAGTTCTCTTTCTCTGATTTTTCAACCAGGGGGAGTTTTGAGTCAGTCGGTGAGGGAATGCAGGGCTGAAAGTTCACGTCTGATGGTAGTCCATGAAATTTTTTGATATGGCTCGAGTGCAGCCACCCTTTGCGACCCTCAATCTTCACGGCTGTCCTTGTGGTCAGTAAAACGAGTTTCGGTTGTTGCCAGCGAGGCTCCAACGGGCTCCTCCTGTCGAAGTTTCTCACAAGCACCAGATCACCTGGAACCACTTCATGAGGCTTCACCTCAGTGTTATCGGGAAAAGCTGCAGCTACCTGTGAACGACAAGATTGTAGTGCAGACATCAAGGAAGCCAGGTAATCTGTCAGCATATTACAATCAACATCAGTGATTTTACGAGGTATAGGCGTCCCCCACATATTTGGTGGCCTACCGAAGATCACCTCATACGGGGATAGCCCTGTTCGAGAATGTGCTACCATTCTCATGTAAAAGAGCGCAACTGGTAAGGCTACTATCCAGTCGACACCTTTGTCTCTACAGATTTTGGACAATCTAATTTTCAGAGTTTGATTATGACGCTCCACGAGACCTGCTGCCTCGGGATGTCGGACACAGTGGAATTTCCATTGATAGCCTAACAGAAGTGAAACGTGTTTCATTAGCTCGGATGAGAACGGCTGGCCGTTATCTGAGTACACGACACGTGGCAAACCATACCGTGGGAAGAATTCTCGAACTAACTGTTTGGCAGTAGTCGGGGCAGTGTAATCTGAGACGGGATACGCCTCTGTCCAACGGGAAAGAGCGCATACAACTACGAGGACATATTTGAATCCTCGACATCGTTCCATCTGGATATAATCCATCTGGAGGACTTCAAAAGGGTGATCGGGAGGTTGAAATCCACCCTGCTCTACAGGTACGCCTTTACCTGGATTGAACTGACAACAAATCATGCAGGTACGTACTTTCTGTTTGGCTGCTGCTCGCAAGTGTTTGTTGAACCAAATGTGTTGGATACTATCTAGCATAGCTTTTTCTCCTAGGTGCGCTGGACTATGTATTGTGTTAATGATAACTTGAACCATTGAGTCGGGGAGAAACCATATAGATTTTCCCTTCGTCATCCATCCCTGATCTGTCTGGATCCCTCCTAATTCAGTCCATTTCTTTATTTCCTCTGGTGTAGCATGTGTCTGTATGTCAATTACATCAAGGGCGGGATCCTTAACTGTCATGCAGTGTGTTGGTGTCAGAACTATTGTCTTTGTCGTGTCAGTTGTATGAGTCTGATTCTGAGCAGTCTGTTTAGCTGTTCTGTCAGCTAGGTCGTTACCCTGAGAAATAATGTCAGTCACTTTCGTATGGGCTTTGCACTTCATGATAGATATCGCAGTAGGCAGATGTATTGCATCTAACAGAGCTTGGATAAGGGGACCGTGTTGGATGTGGGCACCGTGAGAAGTTAAATAACCTCTTTCGCGCCAAAGAACGCCGAAGTCATGGACGACTCCGAATGCATAACGTGAATCTGTGTATATGTTGACTTTCTAATTTTTGGCTTGAATACAGGCTTGTGTCAGAGCGATAAGCTCTGCTGCTTGAGCTGATAATGTGTCGATACAATTTGTTTCAATGACTTCGGTGTCTGTCGTGACTGCATAAGCGGCCACTAACTTTCCTGTACTTGTTCTCATACATGAACCATCTACATAAAGTGTCAGGTCGGGGTCTGGTAATGGGACATCTGTCAAGTCTTGTCTGGGTTTCGTCGTAATAGTAATGACTTCAATACAATCATGTGCCAGTGGGTCTGTTCCACTTAAGGGCAAAAGTGTGGCAGGATTTAATGTTCTACAACGTCTGATTTCTATGTGTGGCTGAAACAATGTGAGTTCGTAACCAGTCAGTCGTGCTATAGTCAAGTGTTGTGTTTGTGTCCGATTCAAGAGAACCTCTACTGCGTGTGGTACTTGTACTGTCAATTGATGTCCTAATACTATGGAATCGCTTTGTCTGATCGCTAGAGCTGTCGCTGCAACTGATTTCAGACACGCAGGAAGAGCCTGAGCTACGGGATCTAATGTGCTAGAAAAGTAAGCACATGGCTTGTGTGATCCTGCTTGTTCCTGCGTGAGTACTGACAAGGCAGTACCTTCACGTTCTGTAACAAAGAGTGTAAAAGGCTTACTGTAACATGGTGTCGCTAAAACAGGTGCTTGGCATAAAGCTTTCTTTAAGTCTTCAAAAGCTTGTGTATGTTCTGGAGTCCAAGGGAGGACAGTCGATGTCGCTGCCTCCTGGGTTGTCAGCTGAATGAGTGGTTTAGCTAAAAATGCATACTGGGGGATCCACTGCCTGCAGTACGAAGTGAGGCCTATGAAGGCCCGTACCTCCTTTTGTGTCTTGGGTGGTGGCATGTTTACAATTAACTGGATACGATCAGGTGTGAGCTGTCTCCCCCATTTGGACAGCAAGTGCCCTAGGTACACAACTTGCTGGGCACAAAATTGCAGCTTTGAAGGGGACACCTTGTGCCCCTTGTCTGCTAAGAAATGTAAAACCGTCAGTGATGCTTTTTCACATTCGGGTTCGCTTCCGGCGGTGATCAGCAGATCGTCGACATACTGAAGCAGTGCAGTGTTAACAGGCATGTGGATACTGTCAAGTTGTCTTTTCAGTGCTTGGCTGTAGATGCTAGGACTTTCTGTAAATCCTTGAGGTGCGCGTGCAAATTTAAAACTTCGTCCATTTAAACTGAATCCGAACAAATATTGGCTTTCCGGATCGATTGGGACGCTGAAGAAGGCGTTCTTGAGGTCAATTACAGTAAAGAACGTTGCCTCTGAATCAATAGCTGTCAGTAATGAAGAGATATCTGGGACCACGGGGTATTGTGGTACAATGCATTTGTTCAATTCGCGCAGATCAATAACTAATCGATATACTGGGGGTGCTTTTGGATCGGTTCGTTTAAGAATCGGAATAATCGGAGAATTACATACATTGGAGTCGGTTTCTACAACCACTCCTTGTGCAATGAGCTCGTCAATGATTTGCAGTAAAGCCACTACAGCATCTGGCGGTAACTTGTATTGTCGCATTCGTGGTAGTACCACTCCTGTTTTGAGTGTGACTCGATATGGTGTAATGTGCATACAACCTACATCAGTGGGGTCTTGCGCCCATAAATGTGCAGGTAGATTCTGTAACCGGTGATCCATGTCTCTAGACACGTAGTGACCTTTAAAGTCACGCAAAAATAGTCGTACTCCGTCCGGAGAACAACATATTATAGCTCCTAGAGCTTTCAATGTTTTTATACCTAACAAGTTTTCTGGGCATGATTTCGTAAGCAATAGATCTGTAGTCCGTGTCAATGGACCGACTGTGAATGCAAGTGGTTGTGATACTTCGTTAATAGTGGGCTTTCCTGAAAAACCAAGGGAAATATTTTGTGAGCCTGAGAGGGGTGCCCCTGGGACTTCATCGTGACTTATAGTTGTTCTGCTTGCCCCTGTATCGAGTAGAAACTTTCTGTCTTTCCCTAATACTTGACTCTGCACATAGGGACCCTCTTGATCTACAGGAACCTCAATAAGGGGTAAGCCAACTTCCCTCTCTAGGCTATTTCATGTGTAGCGCTGATACTCTGGATAGTCATTTTGTGCATACTGGTACATCTGTTGTGTCGTATTTTGTGTTGCAGCAATAGGCTGTGGCTGTTGTTGTGGTTGTGGTACGGTCTGTTGTGGAACTGGCATAGGTTGCGCATGCTGAGGTACTTGTTGTTGGATCTGATCCTGTCTAGGTGGACGTGGTCTCTCCTTGGTTTTACCCGTAGAGATATTATGTTTCAGTACTGCACAATCGTTTATATGATGACCTGGCTGTTTACAATAGTTGCATGTCCCTTTAACGGGAACCGCTGAGTTACTTGCCGTACCCTTTTTATGACCGTCAGCTGGAACTGACTGAGCGACGAGCATTTTCATTTTCGTGTCTTTTATACGTCTCGTTTCGTGTTCTTGCTCTTCTCTAATTCTATTCTGGTGATACTGTAACATTTGTAACATTTGTGACGGGGTATTAGCTTGCCAAGTGCTCTCAACTTTCAATACTCTGTTTTTAACCTGCGGCAGGGAATTCTCGACTAGTTTTGTTACAAAAAGATGTGGATATGACTCACTATTTGCTTTCAGGCCGCTATTAATACCAAAGCATTTTTCAAATCGGGAATAAAAATCACTAGTGTCTTCATCGGGTTTCTGTTTACAAGCTGAGATTGCTCCCCAATCTTCCTTTTTCGTAGTTAATAAACGTGGCAATACTTGTACCAATAGCCCTGACAATGCTTTTGTTTTGCCCCCAAGCCCTACGCCTGCGGTTCTGCTATTTTCTTCAGTTTCCAATGCGGTCCAATCAATCTTTTGGTCTCCCACCTCCCATTCCTTTTCCTTGAGTTTCTCATAAATACCGGCAGGCAATAATACTTTCAATATTTTCATAATGTCAGGATAGGTATAATCACCCATGAGTAACATGTCCTTTAGTTCACGGTGAAAACCTGCTGGATCTTTGTCATGGCTGGGCACTAATTTTTTCATTTCCAATAGTTCTATTTTGGTTATGGGCGTGTACACAAACACGCGTCTAAACGTATTGTCATCATTTCTGACTGGGTGTACTTCGCGTAAGGGGTTCTGTCTGTCTATGTGATACGTTTTTCTTTCCACGGTGGGAACTGAAACATGTTCTGGGCATACGAAGACAATGTACTGGTGCCGATATTCTAGAATTTCTTTAATTAAATCAGTACCTGAACCTCTCCATTTATTCATGAGTAATTCTATCAGTATATCAGGTAGGGGACCAGGATCGGAGTGTTGGCTTCTATACAATATAAGGAGGTGTTGTATCATGTATATACCAGCTAAACGCTGTTCGTCTGGGGTAAGATTCAGAAACGTGTGTGCTAGCGCATCATCACTGTATTTTTCAGAACTGTCAGCCCATTGTACTGCTGACCTGGCTAATTCTTGTTCATCCATAGAATCGAGCATATGATACCCCCTTCGGTCTCGGAGTAATTTATCAGCAGCCTGGAATAGGTGTTCAGGGGACCTTGTATTTAACATAGGGGCTTGAAAATGTCTGTTACATTCTGGACGTATCGGACGTATTGGATCATTAAAGTATCTGGTATTGTTAAAAGATCTTCCCCTACCTACATAAGCTATCGTTTCCAATTGTCCCGTGGACATTTCTGATTCTTCCTCCTCCTCTCCCTCTGATTCAGTTTTGTCTGCCTCTAATCTGATTTTATGTATTCGTTCTACTTCTTTGCGGATCTTTCGGCACATAGCTACTATACACTTCTGTTTATCATGTTTCCCTTCTGATATATTCTGACCCCATCTGGTAAGCACTTGCATTTCATCCTGATCTACCTCAGGCCTATCTCTGCTTCTGATAAAGCAGTTTATGAGGAAGCTTAACAGTAGTTTCTGTATATCTACTTTCTGGTATTCCATGGCCTTGTCAATACTTTCAGGGCCTTGCCCTGATTGGACAAAGTGATATATATTGTCCAGATGAGCAACCATTCCTGGTAGTGTCATTAAATATGTGGACGCTCGTCGTATACGTAGTGATGACAGCAGCATTCTGTCATTTTTACCGGGCACTGGATCATATGTACAATCCACAAGAAGTTCCTTAAACATATCGGATCTTGCTGTTTGAGGTGTATGTTGGTATGCTAAATCTCTAAAGGACAATTTATTTCTTTGCGGTGGCGTGGAAAAAATCGCTGTCGCACCTCCTGTCGCACCTTCTGAGGTGCTAGGCGCGAAAGGATTTGTTGAATGTAAGGTAGAGACGGTAGATGTAGGAAAAGTGGTAGAAACAGATGAAACTGTTGGAATGTGAGGAGGAGTTTGTTGTTGCGGAGTTGGGAGCGGATGATCTTGGGGTTGAGCACCATCGACAGGTGGCGTGTGTGGTGGAACATTAACATATTCGGGAGCTACATCGTCTAAATAGGAAGAAAGAAAAATGTCTTTTGCGGTTTTGGGATGTGCTTTAATCGGGAGTAATGGAGGTGGCAGATCTTTCGGTACCTCCAAAGTGGCCTTAGGCAAACCCTCGGCCAGAAGAGGATACATACCATTCATAAGAGTGTTTCGTTGCCTGTCTACTTGTTCTGATTTTACTCGGGTACCTTCGTCAATTAATATGTTTTCTCGGGCCTTTTCTGAATCTTCCCTACTTTTCTCTTCCTTTCTGAGCGCTTTCTCTGTGCGCCTATGCGATTCTTTACGCCATAGTTCAATGGCATCTTTCTGTGACTGTCTGGCTTTCTTTTTCCATAACGCTTCTTCTATTCTCATGATGCAATCTGCATCCCATGTTCCGGCAGCGGGCCATCTCTGACTCTCTGCTAAATCCTTGGTGTAGTCCACCCATAGATCAAGATATAATACGGCATCTAGGCCATGTTTATGGTACATAAAGTACCCTGGAGTGTCCCTAGGTGGGATGGGAACAGCTTCCTCGAGTATCCCTTTTCTAGTTTTTATCTGTCTTAATTTTGAAAATAACGGCATCTTGAACCTTGCTACTTAATTCTTACTCGGTTCTTGAACACAATAATTACAATAAACACAATAATGAAGATCGAACAATCACTCATACCACGACATTTAAAACATATCAAAACATTTTAGAACGAACAATAATAATTAGAATAAAACTAGTTAATTGCATAATACTAAATATACTGTATGTACTGCTAAACAGTACAGATACACTGCTAAAACAGTGCAGACCAGGTCTGTGTACCCAGACCCGTCTTGACCGGCACAAACTAATGTGCACGTCTAGATGCGTCCTCAGCAACGGTACTCACCGGGAAGCACGGAACGGAAGGCCTCGGAAGTCTGGACTGGACTAGACCAAACTGGACTGGACTCGACTCGTGACTTAGATACTTCGGAACTTCGGAATCTGGTGGGCCTCTGTATACCTCGGATCTTGCTCTCTCAGCTAGGCTCTGGTCGGGATTCTCCGCACTCCTCACCGCCTCGTCTGGGTGTTGATCGCAGCCTCAGTCGCCCCCGTTGGCCTGAGGGAGATACAGGAAATCCTGCTGGTACGCGTAATTGTCCGTCCGGCTGTGGCAGGAGACCGGGTCTGCAACGCACCTCCGGTGCGTGGGGTGTGAGAGGTGTCCCTGTTCGGGCGCCAATTTATGTGGTAAATATTTAATTTACCTGTACTATTTTTATGCGGTAAAATACAATACGAATAACTCAGTAAAAATAAGAGGCAGAATCCGTGGTATTCGAGGGTATAATAGGGTATTTATTCCTTACAAAGGAATGATGGTTCGAACCAGGCAATCGAGTTCCGTCACCACGAAGGTTCAGGAAGGGATAGACAATACATTATTGACAAGTAATTGTATATATATGAAATGCATTACATTAAGACAGATGCAGGAGGCGTAACAGCTGATAATACAGATAAGAATACACATACGTAATGAAAAAGGCGTTATAATAGGCGTGCATAAAGGCGTATACTAGAAACGTCATTTAAAATGATGTCACAGGTGGGTGGATCCATAAGAGAATCCTGCAATGTCAGCAGAAATATTTGGCAAAGATGCGCGCGCAGCCGCATGACGTGTGATTGACGTGTAACTAGAGGGTGAAGGGAACTTGACATTTAGCCCTACATGAGGAGACAAAAGTCTGGGGGGTCAGGTCAACCTAATCCCAAATCATATCTAATATCTTATGTTTAAGGAACTGTATTATCCAAAAGGAAAGGTCTCTCGGACAGAATCTATTCTATACTGACTGTTAGTGCGTGTACAAGCGTCTAAGTGTCTACATGAGATGCGAGGGGGCATGGTAACAGGGGCTATGAATTACTTGCATAAAGACAATGAGGCCGGGCCCTTTGCTCGGTAGCTGGAAGGATGTTTACCTAAACTACTAGACAGGAATGCATTGGATGAGGAGCGGAGCAGATAACTTGAAGGTGAAATACAGTTTTTGGCAGGCAACAGGCCGCGTCAGGCACCGTTAGCCGCGCAGGGAGTAGGACAAAGTTCATGGATACAGATACAGGTCCAGGCTGGAGCATTTCAGAGGCAGAAGCAAGAAAAAGCTCGATGGCAGAATTCAGGGCCTACCTTGCCAGAGCTGGAAAACGTGAAAAGTATACCATATAAAGACGGTGGCAAGGCATACTTAGGAACGGAATATCTGACCCATTCATGGCGGATCTGAAAGAGGACATGTTAACGTTGGACACAATTGTATTTGCGTCTTCATAGCTTGAAGTGGAGGGAACATACATGTACTTGTAGCATGTACATGGAGCCGTTGGGGTCTAAGATAGGGGACATAACTGAGCATAAAATTCATATTTCCTCAATCTAGAAGTTTTAGCTGTCACATTTGAGCATGCTTTGTTATTCCAGCTCTCGAGACAGTCTGCACAATGTTGACATAGTCCCGGCGTAATGTATTACGTTGCAAGTATTTTTTTAAGGGTCGACGTGCAGCCTTTCTTGAAAGGTGTGTACAGTATTGCATTCATGACTGACTACACTTGCTGACTGCAGGGTCTGTGACATCCGTTTGGGACGAAGTTTTAAAATTACGCTCGCCGCCGTGCCTTAGGGATTAGAATGGCTACGAGAGTGAGCACGCGGGGAGGGGATTAATAATAATTTTAAAATAAGTCGTGGCTCGCGGGGCGGGGGGGGTCGCGCATGGGGGGGGGATTAAATAATATATTAAATAAAAAACTTACCTAACAGCCGGTCCACGCCACCTCTCAGACCTCTGCTCCCGCGCCTTCACTAACGGCACTGGAGGGGCCTGCCAACCCCTCTCAGCCAATCCTGGCGCTGCCAGCAGCGCCAGGATTGGCTGAGGGCACAGCTTACGCTACGCCCGCCGCCTGCCCATTAGGAGACCGAGGGGCTCCTAATGGGCATGCGCAAGCCAGTGCAAACACAAGTGCGCATGACTGGGTACGGGTGAATAATTCGCTCACCTTCCCCACTCATGCACACTTGTGCTGCTGCATGTAACCCCTGGTCTGAAAATCATGTCAGTCAACATGATGCCGGACCGCCCACCCCCTTCAGATTCTGAAGGGGGTGGGCGGTCCGACGTCATGCTGCTGACATGATAATTTGTCAGTTGAGTTCTCCCTCGGCGTCGTCTTTGAACTTAAGTAAACTGAGTGATTCAGTTTACTTAAGTTCAGAAACGCGGCACGCTGAGGAAGCTACGGGCGGGGGGGCAACGCCCCAACGCCCCCAATGGACGCACCGCCACTGCCCACAATACCAATCCACCCTCAAATGCCCCATGGCTTTTTTCACAATAAGTACTTCAGGCCTACTGTGATTGTCGTAACTTTTCATGATAAACAGATTCGACCTAGGACATCTACTACAGCTTTTCCCAATGAGCCAATCAACCCTATTAATCAGTCAGATCAGATAACATTTGTAAAGTGCGACACTGTCACCCCTAGGGGTATCTGGGCGCTATGTCCCTGTCAAAGAGCCAGGTCTTGAGCCTCTCCCTGAAGTCTGCCAGTGAGGGGGCTGTACGTAGTTGGAGGTGAAGGTCATTCCAGGTCTTGGCAACGATGTAGGAGAAGGAGCAGCCACCCTATAGCCTTACTCATTAGCTGGTCACCGCAAGGCAACCATCAATCATTCATAAATTGCAAATATGTACAAAATTAGAATTAACAAAACAATATGACTCCCTTTCAAAGATTAGCCCAATGCAAATCTTGCAATCCCGGGTTTTGCCAGAAGGGTTAAACAACACCACGACCCATGCTTACTATTGTAATTTGTGAGATTCAATGTTACCAATTACCTCTCTATGAACTTTAAAACAGTATAATAACAATCCACCCATAAATGTCTATTGGTTTTAAGTCATATATTCCATAACAAAATATGCCCTACTTCCTTTTCCATAACCTTTCATAAATAACAGATAAGGCTTATGACGTGATGTAACTTTTCCAATCACCCAATTAGGCCTACAGACTTTATCATTGCTGTGTCGCCATAACCAACTCAGTCCTGCTGTATTGCATATACATTTTTCATAAGACAAAAATGCAATTCAATTGCTGAGTGGAAGCAAACAACTTTACCTATGAGCCATCATCTAGGGAGTGTTTCATGTAATCTACTCTCCCCTCCAAATCTGCAACATCTTTATGAATTTCGATGAGGTATTCTTTCAGATCAGTTCAGTGGTACAATAAAGATAATAATCCCAGACAAAGCAGGGAGAATGGTCAATCAATCAATCAACCATGGCATTTGTAAAGCGTACTACATACCCGCGAGGGTCTCAAGGCGCTGGGGGGGATTGGGGAAGCTGCTACTGTTCGAAAAGCCAGGTCTTGAGAAGTCTTCTGAAGGTCAGAAGGTCTTCGGTCTGCAGCAGGCGGTTGGGGAGGGTGTTCCATGTCTTGGCAGTGAGGTGGGAGAATGATCTGCCGCCGGCGGTCACTCTTCGGATGCGTGGGACGGTGGCGAGGGCGCGGTCTGCGGAGCGGAGATGGCGGGTGGGGGTATAGATGCTGAGTCGGCTGTTGAGGTACGTTGATCCGGTGTTGTGGAGTGCCTTGTGTGCGTGGGTGAGGAGTTTGAAGGTCATCCTCTTGTTGACAGGGAGCCAGTGTAGGTCTCTGAGGTGGGGTGTGATGTGGCTGCGGCGAGGGATGTCAAGGATCAGGCGTGCGGAGGCGTTCTGGATGCGTTGAAGCCGTTTCAGGAGTCTGGCCGGAACTCCTGCGTTGAGTGCGTTTCCATAGTCCAGTCTACTGCTGACGAGGGCCTGGGTGACCATCCTTCTTGTTTCGGTGGGAAGCCACTTGAAGATCCTGTGAAGCATGCGGAGGGTGTTGAAGCAGGAGGAGGAGACGGGGTTGGCCTGCTTCATCATGGAGAGGGTGGAGTCGAGGATGACCTCTAGGTTGCGTGTGTGGTCGGTGAGTGTTGGGGGTGTTCCTAGTGTAGTCGGCCACCAGGAGTCATCCCAGGCCGAGGGGGTGGATCCGAGGATGAGGACCTCCGTCTTGTCCGAGTTCATCTTCAGTCGGCTGTTCCTCATCCAGTCGGCATCGGCCTTCATTCCTTCGTGGAGGTTGTTTTTGGCGGTGTGGGGGTCCTTGGTGAGGGAGAGGATCATCTGGGTGTCGTCGGCGTAGGAGATGATGTTGAGGTCGCGCCGTCATGCGATGTGGGCTAGTGGTGCCATGTAGACGTTGAACAACGTTGGGCTGAGGGATGAGCCTTTGGGTACGCCGCAGATGATCTTGGTGGCTTCAGACCGGAAGGGGGGGAGGCGGACGCTTTGTGTTCTGCCGGAGAGGAAGGAGGAGGTCCAGTCCAGGGCTTTCTCTTGGATTCCGGCATCAAGGAGGCGTGTTCGTAGTGTGCGGTGGCAGACCGTGTTGAAGGCGGCTGACAGTCGTGGTTTCTCCATTGTCTAGCAGGGACCTGATGTCATCGGTGGCGGCGATGAGGGCAGTTTCGGTGCTGTGGTTGCTGCGTAACCCGGACTGGGAGATGGAAAGCTGGTTTTCGGTAACTTAACTCCAGCAGCGGTGTGGCATTTGTTGGATGTGGTGGTGCGTGGTGGGTTTCCTGAAGGTGAAGTGGATGCAGTGGTGATCGGTCCAGTGGAACTCGGTGGTGTGGTTGAAGGAGACGTGGAAGCTTGCGGAGAAGATGGGGTCCAGCGTGTGGCCGGCGGAGTGGGTGGGTGTAGTGATGAGATGTATGAGTCCGAGGTTGGCGAGGTGATAGATAGATAGATAGATAGATAGATAGATAGATAGATAGATAGATAGATAGATAGATAGATAGATAGATAGATAGATAGATAGATAGATAGATAGATAGATAGATAGATAGATAGATAGATAGATAGATAGATAGATAGATAGATAGATAGATAGATAGATAGATAGATAGATAGATAGATAGAATGCTGGGAATGATAGCCCAAATGGCGAACACTGAATACACTACAGTCCAGCAGCGGCCCATCCACAAGGGCCGAGGGACCATGCCTCTGCACCTTTTGGACGCAGAGTGTCTGTCAGGCTGAATAAAGGTCAGCCTGACAGACACTCCTTATTTTCAGGTCAGGCAGCCAGGAGCTAGACATGCCCTAAATGATCAGACTCCTGGCTGCCTGAGCTGAGCTTTGCTTGGCAGAGGATGTCACATCTCCTGTGAGCGTGACCTCCTCCGCTCGGCAAAGGTCCTCCAGGCCTTCCCTCTTGAGATGAGGGGGGAGCACCAACGCTAGCCTCGTACCTAGGCACTTCAGTTCTCAGCCCTGAAGTGCACAGGGCTGAGTGTCTATTACTGACACCTTGTCACAGAGTGGGTAGGGTCAGCAGCCTCTCTGACCCCATCCTACTCTGTGACGAGGCAGGGAGGCAGCAGTCCCAACCCACCTGGCACCTCCAAGGCTTCCCTTCCTGAGAGTTACAGCAGGTAAGTGTTGTGTTTTAATTGACTGCTGCATGTATGCATGTATAAATGTATGTACATTTGTGAGTGAGTGCTGTGAATGGGTGTGTGTGTGTCAGAATGTGAATGCATGGGTGTAAGTGAGTGTGCATGTGTGTGTGTCGGCTCCCTACCCCCTCTAAGCTCTTCTTACCTGCCGCCACTGCTAAAGTCTCTGTCTACATCACCAATGGCAAACCAGAAAGCTTCCTCAAATCGGAAATAGCAAGGATATAAAAGTACATGGAAGGGGAGAAAATTATTGGAGGTGATCTAAATCTTGTAACTGATAGTCAACGATATCGCTCCCAGCAGAGACTTGAGGGTGGGGGCGCAGTGAATCCAGACTTTAGAAGCTGACTGGGGGAGGTAGGACTCATAGATGCCTGGATGGAACAACACTGGGGAGCAGTAAAATACACCTTATTCTCTCATGCTCGCAGGACCTATACCCGCTTAGACCACTTTCTTCTGAGCTCTAGTCTTCTAGCACACTTACAGATCACTACTATAGGGAACATCACAATCTCACATCATGCACTATTGTGTTGGAACTGAACAACCCTTCAAATCCAAGATGGAATACTCCCTGCTATGAACCAAGCAAAAATATTATTCCTCTAGCTGTAAAGTGGGTACACTTTTGGCCTCTTAGTAAAGAAGACGGTGACTATGGATAGAGTGAAGAGGTTAGTAACCTCCAAAGGAATGCTGGTCTCTGAAGACTAGGCAATCATGGAATCGTTCCACGATTTCTATCAACCACTCTATACCAGGGAACATACTTCATATCATCTCAGCTCACACCTGCAAACCCTCCTCCAGTGAGACCAGAATCAACTTCCAGATTTACCAATTACCAGTGAGTAGGTCACGGACATTAATTCACCAAAATCATAGGAGTGGCAGAAGTGACATCACATCTATGACCCCCCCACCCCCAGACATCACATGAAAGGACATCTCTAAAGGTTTGAAACAAAACAACAATAAAGGCAAATTAAAACAATATCAAAAAAATTACTAACACAAAAATCTTTTTAGGTTACTGAGCACCCATTTATTGACTAATGTGCTGCTGTGATGTGCAGTGGTATAGCTAGTGCCCAGTGGCAACTGCTTAACATGTGGAAAATAATTGCCTGAACAGAGCATTTAGCTGTGCAATATTTCCAAGAAAACAGAAAGCTAAAGCAGCAACTTTGAAGAAGAAAACAATAGGTGATATCTTAAGACTTCTTGCAAAAAATGACAGTTGCTTAAGAAGTGTGCACAGCTGTTTTGATGATAAGGAATGTGCACAGCGTTTATTTCGGGGTTTCAAATGCTCCAGAAAATGGGCCACTTTATTTGGATAGTGTCAGCATAATCAGGCCCGCCTTACTGTTTGAGTCTAATTTTAAAGTCTGTATACATGGGTATTACACCAATTTCTGACACTAAAAGGAAGCACAAACCTAAGCCCACAGAGCACATGGGCAACGGAAAATCCCACAGGACATTTCAAATATTACTAATTGTCCTATTTAGTTTGTTTTAGCCAAACGTAGGACCTGTAAACATCAGTTTATCCACAAAAATGTGCAGTCTGGAATGTTAACCCCTTCTGTGCCACGCCCTTTCCCCCTCCTGTGCCGGGCGTTTCATTAGTGGGTGGGGTTCATGACGAGATGGTCTCGTCATGGGCACAGCGCGACCGTGCTCCATGACGAGACTATCTCGTCATGGACACAGAAGAGGTTAATCCACTTGAAGTGAACCAAGACTACATTGGCAGAATACATTATATTTTTTAATGGATGCTCAGTATCAAACTATCCATTTCCCAGTGACATCATCTGTCTGTCATATTGCTGCACACACGCTTGACGGGAGACTTACACAGGCCGATTCTGGCTTCTCTAGCTCTTGGCCTGTTATTTTTTCTATCTGGCCTTGGTCTGGTGACCGCTGTTTACATACTTTGCTCCCTCTGATCTCGTTATCATTTACAAGTTACCTCATCTTTGACTGGATATCGGTTGCCCAGGCTTGTATTTTGGATTATCATGATATTCTACTCATATCTAGATCAGGTGTTTTTAAACTCATTAAGGCATTCTTTGGCATAATTTAACCCACTGCAACATGCAGACTTTACTCTCAGGCATAACTTGTTGTGTCCTGATGATGATCCCCATATTCTGTCAGGGTTCGAAACGCTGTTGATTTGAGTACCTTGAATCAAACCTGTTTACTTATTTATTTTAGATGGGAGGAAAGGTACTATGTATTGTGGCTTAACTATTGTCTGTGCTTTAGCCACTTTTACAATGCCTGAGTTCTGAAAGTGCTAATGACTTCCTTCTTGTTGTATATTGTTCCAGTTCCATGGCTGTGTAAAACTTATTATCTCCATTTGGATTTCAAAACATAGATATCATTGAATCTGCGTAGTACTACTCTTCATGATTTTGTTTGTAAGGGGCCAAAGTTCCATTATACATATCATAACCAAAAACATTAATTTTGTTGACCTCTAATAAAGGAAAAGTAGAAGAGGTTATTCCGGAATTCCCGCTTGATCCCCCAAGACTGTGGGTAATGGTTTGGCACTTCTCGGTAGCCCAAACACAGCTACATTGTCCTATATGGTCTTCAGATGGTGCAAAATCAATCTCCTTTTTTAGCTAGATGTCAAAGTATAGCCATTAAGTGACATCATACCAGGTGTGTCTCCCGCCATCCAGTTTTTGCTAACAGTACTTTGGATTCTGGAATATGCCATTTTGTTTTTCCAAATTAAGGGATTTTTACCCGTCCCAGCACACAAATGGTGTGTAGCTTAAAAGGCAGATTTGCTGTGAGAGTCATACTAGCCTCTGAAAACATGCAAAGGTTCTTAAATTTCATGGCCTGAAAATTATATTATACATTTAACACACACTAACCTATAATGTACAATATTTTCTCAGAAAAAGTATTTCTACACAGAGATTTCCATGTAAAGTATCTGGAAATTGGAAAATTCTGTTGAATATTTAAATCTACTGCTGGAATTTGATGTAACATCATGTCCGTGATGGTAATATAAAAAGTTTACAAATTTTTCACCTTTAATACAGTTTGATATTGCAAGAATCCTTGAGGATGCAAATTCCGAGGACCGCAAATTTCAAATTTTCCTTGTATGCCAGGGCAGATGTACCTCCAGTGAAAAACTACAGTGTTGCCCTTCATTTTCATTATAACTTTACAGTTTAAGCACCACCATTCTTAATATGTTGAAATGTGCTTTTATGGCATTTGCAGGTCTGCAAACTAGTTGCAAGACCTCTAACTTTTTCCACCGGACCACACAATGAATTTTCAAAGCATGGAAATTAACACAAAATATTTTTACCATTTTAGCTACCATTAGTGCTTTCATACAGGTGATCATTATGGGCCTTTTTTAGATATCGATGGACGGGTTACTCCGTCACAACAGGAACAGATATCCTGTCTGCTGAAAGCTAAATTCCATAGGATATCATGGGATTTCGATTTCGGCAGAGGGGTTATCCATCCCCATTGTGATAGATTAACCACACGCTGATATCTAAATCAGGCCCCATGTTTTTATTTACTTCTCCAAGCGACATACACCATCGTGGAGCTGTATTACAAAAAGTAAATGGCACTTTCGTCATTCAGTAGACATGTGCATGCATGATGATAAATTAACACACAAATATCATCGCACATGCACACTGCTACTGACTGACGCAGCATCATGACACCTATGTGATAATGTGTGGGTCATCACCCATTTTAGTTTTTTGCTAATGTTGCACAGCATCGCCAAAAAGTACTTTTCTTTTTGCTAGTGCTGCACAGCAATTCCAAAAGGATTGGAAAAGTCAAGAGATCAAAATACAAGACCTGTTGGCTTGCCCAATGCTTGCTATTTACAGTGTCTTTTTTCTTGGCCAGAGTCTTGGACTTGATTAGTTGAGCCAACTTTCCTTTCTCGAAGGCGCCCTTTGAAAACAGCAGAAACGACATCTCCAGCCCATCTTCGTTTTCTAGGGTCGACTGGATGTTTTTGGAAATGGTATTGCTGACTATTGGCTTCAGCCCATGTTTTCTCACATGGGCACTGGCCAGCTATGGCTCCCCAAGGGAATCCATTATTATCTACGGAGTTTAGTCTTCTCCAATAACCACGGACAGGGCCACAAGGGAGGGATGTCTGCTCTCGCCACCATTATTTACACTCACAATGGAACTCGTGGGCAAATGCCATTTGAGTGAGGACAGATGTAAAGTGGGTCGAATGGGATAGGGATGAGTATAAACTCATTGTGTTCGTGCACAACATTGTAGTGGGCCTGGCGAAACCAGAGTTGTCTCGACCTCCTAGTGGAGCTGCATGCCTATCAGCTAGTCTCAGGATTTAAATTCAAGAAATCAGGGGCCATGCTCCTCAACTTTAAGAGATAGTTATTTGACTTTTTAAAGAGGTTTACAGATTTAAAGTGGGAAGCTAAAGCAATAACTTATTTGAGAATCTGGCTGGGTCCCTGCACAGCTCAGTTTGTGATATTAAATTACTCAAGATTGCTTACTGAGCTCAAACAATCTCTTGCCAATTGGCGAATGAACCAATTCTCATGGCTGGGTAAAAAAGCCACCATCAGAATGACAGTCCTGCCCAAAATGATCTCTCTGTTCCAAACTATCCCCCTGACAGTACCAAGTTCCATATTGAGGCAGCTTCAGACATTAATAAACAAATGTATTTGGCAAGGGAAAGCTCTGCTAATGGCTTTCAAACTGTTATACTGCCCTATCTCACAAAGGGTCTGACTGTCCTACATGTACGTTCTTATTATAGAGCTGCCCAGCTGAGGCTTCGAAGCACTGGTGTTATATTGGTGACCTCAAAGCTGCTAGACAGCTGTGGCAGGTCCCAAGTCTATGACACCATCACAGAAGCTTGGGGCTGTACTCTTCCCAAGTCACCAGGGTTACACTGTAGGTTTGGACAGGGTGGGTGAACGCATGGGATGGGCTGCATTTCCCGACCCGTTTCCTCCCATTTGTTTTAATATAAATGTGTCACCTGCAATCGGAAAGCATAAATTAAAAAAAATAGAGGATTAATCAATGTGTCACAGCCAGTTCTTTCTTTGCGGGGGTTAGTAGTGCAATCAAACCATTTAAGGACATTGAAAGACAAAAGACTCTATCGGCCTTTGATCATGAGCTTGAGGAGGAGAACATGGCAGCAGCACGCTGAGCTGCCGCTGCACCTGAAGTTCTACCCGCTCCTCCAATGCTTTGTTTAGCCTAGTAATGAAGTGCGGAGGTTTCTACAAGGACCAGTGATTCTTACCACCTTTTCCAGCGTTTTTTCCAACTCTTTCCCCTGTTTTCGCTGTCGGGCCTCTCCGTTTGTTTTGAGTGGCAGCGGCAGTGATTTGGTCCCGGGTTTGGTCTCGGTTGCGCCAGGGGCCTGTGGGCGTGGGCAGCGGCGCTTGTTCCTGTTTCTGTTTCCTGAGCGGAGAGTCTGGGCGCTTGGTGTGCTCGGAAGCTTGAGGCGGCAGCGGGTTGCACTCGCGGCACCTGTGTTGTTCGGGTTTGGCCGCGATTTCCACCTTTGTGAAGCCAGTGCGGGTCGCGTAGTGAACGGGCGGCCAACACGTGGCATCCCTCCCCCCGGACATCGGCACCTGGGAGCGTTCTCGTGTGCAGGGGGTGTGCGACCGGCTGGGTATCAGGCACGAGACTTGGCGGGGCCACGAGTGTGTTTGCTGTGATATCTGCTGTGATATGGTGGCCGTTTGGTCTCAGGACTGGAGATAGCATCAAGGCACATCATCACGCTTCAGGAGTATATGCGAGTATAGACTCTGACTCTGCGCACGGCTGGAGATCACTGGCTCTGTCTTCTTAGCGGTCTCAGCAGCGGACATTTTTTTGCGCGGTGCTTAATCTGACTTAAGGGGCCCAGCCGCAATTACATAGTTCTCTACCTGGGAAAATCCTATTGTGGTACAATTGGGAGGACGAGGAAAGTTGGGAGGCTTGGATTCCCTGTTCTCTTGGATGTCTGTGTTGAGGTGCCTGGGTTGCTTGTGGGGGATGCTCGCTTGGGCTTTTGTCTGGGCCCTATCCAGGTTTTGTTGGTGGTCGGTCTCTTGCGGATGTGCGTCGGTGGTGTTGCAGGCTGCTGTCCCGGTCCGGTTTCCGTTCCCTTCGTTCCCTCCGCCCCTCTCGGCATGACGCGTTGAGGGGTAGTGGAGCTGGAGCTGAGGAGGAGCCGGAGAGTCATAGCCCACGGACTCCTCAGGGGTAGCATCAGAGGAGTGGCGGTCAACCTGGAGCAACCTGGAGCAGATTGAGGAAACTGAGGCGAACAGCAAGGACACCCGGGAGCAGAGGGTTCGTAGCGCTGGGTCGGTCTTCAGCTACGAGACTGTGGAGGTTTGTGGGGCGACGGGGTGTCCAATACTAAGATAGGAGGCGTCCCAGTTGATGTTGGTGTGAGCTCTGCTGCCTTAGCTCTTGAATCTGCCTCTACTTCTGTTTCTGCCTCTACTCCTGTTTCCCTCTTGCGCAACAGTGAGATTTTTAGAGGGGATAAAAGGCGCAGGGGAGGAGGAGGGCTTGTAAAGGCTAAATCCACTAAGAGAACTATTGACCAGTTTCAGCTGAGTATCGGTGAAGATCACGGTAATAGTAGTAGCGGTAATAGTAGCAATGCCAATTGGAAGGCAAAGTCCTGAAAGGAGGGGAAAATAGATAAGAAGAACACCTCTACTTTCTTATCAGGGGAACTAAAAAAAAAAGAATTCCAAACCAACTAAGGTTAAGGGACTTTTCCCAGATATTAAACCTAGGATTGCTCCTTCCTTAAGTTCATACTTTAAGGTCCTGCCAGAAGTATTGTCTCTCGCGAGGCAGGGAGAGGCTGGAAGGTTGGGGGGGGGGGGGGTCATAATTGAGTTTGAATCTGAATTGAGCGGTATTGTAAACCCCGCCTTAGAAATAGCCTCAGAAATAGCAAAGTCAAAGCCGGGGTGTTTCATGCTGGTAGAGGACTGTGTTTCAGGGGCTATAGAAAGCTCCGGGCGAGGAGGGATAACAGGATGGAGGTAGCGAACCAGACATCCGAAGGGGTCTCTTGAGATGCTTTTCAGGATCCATCTAAGGTCCAGAGCTCGGTTTCTGTGGTGGCACTTCCGGATGGAGGAACAATAGTTCAAAGTCTAGAGGCTCCAGCCCCAGAGGTACATTCAATCTCTTCCTTGGAGCTTCTTATGGCTTCATTAGCGGTGGACATAAAAAAGGGTTTTGAGGTCTCTGCCGCAAACCAAGGAGAGATCAGGAGCTTTTGTGAATCTCTGGATAAAAAAGTGGATCTCCTAAATGCAAGGACGGAAACACTAGAATCCAATGTGAGGGCATTAACGGAGAAGTTGGATGTTATGAAAGTGGATTTTGTAGCCCTGAAAAGAGAAGACGGAGCCCTACGGGACAAACTGGAAACATTAGAAAATAACTCCCGCCGGAACAATTTAAGAATACTGAATGTCAGGCCTCCGGAGTGTCAAGTAACAACTGTGGGGGCAACACTAACTAAGGCTGGTAGCCCAAAAACGAAAAGACTGACTGAAAAGAATCGTTGGACAGAGTTAATTAGACAACGGAATTCCAAGATGGCCGCCGCTGCTGAAGGTGCGACAGCGGTCTAGTCTTTCTCTCCACTGATGTCCAGAGTCCAGGTGAAGCGCGCGCTCCGTGAGGAGAGCGCACTTCACTGAAGTAATTTTCGAGTGCGCAGCAAGAATTAGAGTTCCAGAGTATTTTGTCGGGTGTTCGCCCGGTTACGTTCCGCTTTCCGTCGGGAGTAGGATTGAGTAGAGTTAGATTCTTGAGTATAGTTTTGTGGCGCTACACAGAATAAATTCCGAGAAGACGAACTTCTCGTTTCCAGTCTCCAGTATAATTTTCAGTATCCAGTCTGCAGCCTGTACGAAGTCATCTCAACTTCACCTATGAACTGAAGAACAGAAGTCCGAAGCTAAGTATAATTAATTATCAAAAGGTTGTGAGTAAACTAATGAATTCGAAAGAGTGTATCAGTATATTATAAGTATACTTACCAGACTAGAACTAGAAGCAGAACCTAAAAGAAAGGAACAAAAGAGAGTAACTTACAAGGGCAAGGTGATCATCAAAAAATATACGTAGATAAGGAAAAAACTACTTACCGAAGAGCAGGAGCAGGAAGATAACAACTCTTACCAGAGAGTAGTAATCAGTACCCAGTAGGAAGATATTAGAACTCTCGAACAATGTATTTGAAGAAAGAAATAATCTCGTAGAACAGTTATGAACTAAAGATTCATGGACAGCCTAGAGTGATATTATCCCCAACACCGAAGCTACCTCAGAAAGTAAGTGAAGTAATAAAAATTAAACATAATATATACCATTCAGGCTAATTAGGCAGTGGTAGTGACTAAGATTCATTTTCTAGGTGATGATACAGTGAGGGGGCTTCCCAAGAAAGAAAGAAGTGATTAAATGCCAAATACATACAGAGGAGAGGCGCAGTACTTGAAAACCTAGGGTGGGTAAGACAACAGATAATATATAGAGAGTAGAAAATTAGAGTAGAGTAGGTACTCACGTTGATGTGTTACTTGTTCAAGGTTCTCATAGAAGAAGTCTGCAGAATTGAAGATGAAGTAGACGAGCGAGAGGGATCCCAAGTTTTCAGGACCAGTCTCTTCTTGATTTAATATTTTATCCACTCCCCCTTCCCCCTTGAGGGTAACATTGGAGTCAAGATATCAATTCATTGATCTCCGGTTTATCTTTGACAGGGAGTTGGGAAATAGCATCTCTGCTCCTGTGCAAGGTCTGAGACAGTTAAGTATTAGATTCTGACAGAGTGAAGTGCCCAAGTGGTATACTTGCACCACGACAGAGATGACTGAAGGAATTAATTTACAGACCTTGGGGCCGGTCTTAGAGACCATTCAGAAAGAGTTAGTGGCTGTAAGAGAGGAAAACCAAAACCTTAGACAGGAAGTATTAAACTCAAGAAAGGAGACAGCAGAATTAGCTCTGAGATTGAGACAGCCATTGGTTTCAGGAAGAGACACATTAAATCCATCTGTTGAAGAGCCGAATAGAGTAACCACACAAGTAATCCATTCCTTGTCCCCAGTTATCCCATTGGCTCCTCCAGAGCGATTTAGTGGGGATCCACAAAAGGCACAGATATTCATTACTCAGTGTTCCTTACACTTCATGTGTTGCCCTTCCATTTTCCCTGATGCGCAATCAAAGGTGGCCTTTATCTTATCGTACTTGAATGGTGATGCGGCGTCCTGGTCCATGTCTTTGGTCTCCCGTGACGATCCTTTATTGCAAAATTATGAAAATTTCAAGCAAGGATTTCTCCGAATATTTGATAGGCGGAGAATCTCCCAAGCAGTTGATAATGAACTACTAGACTTAAGGCAAGGTAACCGAGATCTAGTGGCGTATTTAGCACAGTTTAACAAACTAGTAGTTGAGACAGACTGGTCGGAGAGCAAAAGAGTCGCAGTATTCTATAGAGGACTAAGAGATGAACTCAAGGATGTGTTGGCACAGATACCAAATCGACCTACGGAAATCTCGGAGTTAGTAGATCTGGTCTTAGAAATAGAATTCCGTCAAGGGGAGAGAATAGGAGAAAAAAGAAGAGAGTTACGACCAATAATTCCAAGACTTTATCGGGCCCGATCTGACGGAGCTAAAATTGCTGAAGGACCGGTGAGTTCAGAACCCATGCAGATAGGAACTATAAGAGGTCCTTTGACGAAGGAAGAAAAAGAGAAGAGAAGGGCAGGCAATCTATGCATGTATTGCGGTTCCAGTGGACATTTCGTCAGAGGATGCCCAAAGAAACCAAAAACTTCTTTAAGACCGAAGGAAAACTCGCAGCACCACCTGTAGCCGGAGTTGGACCGGTGGATGCTAATCAAAAATCAACTCCAGAAGAACATCGGGTGGCAAACACCTTGCAATAATCAGCCCCACATCTAATCTTATCTATGATGCTTAAGTTTCGACAGATAACATTGACAGAGGTATCGGTAATGATAGATTCCGGAGCAACTGGAAATTTTTGCGATTTGAAATTTTCTGCAAAGGTGGGATTACGAGCTATACTGAAATCAAGAAGTGAACCAGTCCGAGCAGTCGATGGAACGAACCTATCCTCCAGGTCTATTGTAAGCCACACAGAACAGGTGCAATTAATTTCCAGTGATGGACACGAAGAAGTCATGCAATTTAACCTAATGGATGCACCCCAATTTCAGCTCATTTTAGGTCTCCCATGGCTCACAGAACACAACCCAACGGTGAATTGGAGTTCAAGAGCGATAGTGATGGATTCCGAGTACTGTAGAAAGAACTGTTATGGAACAAAAAAAAAAACTAGAGAGTGTAATCCAGCTCAAGCCTTATGTACGACCGGAACATCAGTGAATGTCATAGATTCCCAGGAAATACCCACTGAGTACGAAGATTTTGCTGATGTTTTTAATGAAACGGAAGCAGAGCGATTGCCACCCCATCGGGTGTACGATTGTAAAATAGATCTGGAACCAGGTTCTAATTTACCTTGCAGTAGAGTCTATGCTCTAACTAAAAAAGAACACCATCATTTGAAGGAATACTTGGAAAAATATCTGGCAAATGGTTTTATCCGCCCATCCCAGTCTCCGGTATCTTCTCCCCTCTTCTTTGTGCCTAAGAAGGAAGGAGATCTTAGGACCTGTATCGACTATCGTGCAATCAACAAGATCACCAAGAAAAATCGATACCCGCTTCCTCTTATTTCTGTCCTACTAGATCAGGTGAAAGGAGCGCAGATATATACCAAGTTGGATCTCAGAGGAGCCTATCATCTCGTGAGAATGCGTGAGGGAGATGAGTGGAAGACGGCTTTCAGAACAAGATTTGGACTATTTCAATACCAAGTTATGCCATATGGCTTGTGCAATGCCCCGGCTGCCTTTCAGCACTTCATTAATGATGTTCTCAGTGAATACATCGATCAATGTGTGATAGTATACATTGAAGACATATTGATCTATTCGTCTGACACCAGCCAACATCAAGAACAAGTAAGAGGAGTCTTACAAAAGCTCAGGGAAAATAAGTTGTTTGTAAAGCTCGAGAAATGTGCGTTCAATGTTACACAAGTGGAATGTTTGGGTTTCCTCCTATCCCCAACAGGAATAAACATGGATGAGCGAAAAATCAGGGCAGTGGCTGATTGGAAATCTCCAGAATGTGTCAAGGAGGTTCAGAGCTTTATCGGATTTGCTAATTTTTATAGAAGATTCATAAGTGAGTTCTCACGGAAGATACTACCATTGACACGTCTACTTAGAAAGGGGGTTCACTTTGAGTGGACAGAAGAATCGGAAAGAGCCTTTAAATCTTTAAAAAAATACTTTACTACAGCTCCGATACTCTTGCATGCAGACCCTACAGAGCCTTTCTACGTTGAGACGGATGCCTCCGATTTCGCAGTAGGAGGAGTGTTGTCCCAACGACACAAGATAACTGGCCAATTACACCCAGTTGCCTACAGATCACGAAAATTAACGCCAGCGGAAGTGAATTATACTATAACGGAAAAAGAGCTACTGGCTATTAAAGATGCATTTAAGGAGTGGCGGCACTATCTCATGGGTGCGCAACATCAAGTAACAGTATTTACAGATCATAGAAACTTAAAATTTCTGAAGTCAGCCAGGACTCTAACCCCAAGACAACTGCGATGGTCATTGTATTTTGCTGACTACGACTTTGTAATTACTTACCGGCCCGGCGCCCAGAATGGGAAGGCTGACGCTCTATCTAGGATAGGGACGAATGAACAATAGAATCAAAAAGAAAATCAGACTATAATTCCAAGTACAAAAATAATTGGAGCTACGATCTCTTCAGATCTCAAAGAACAAATAATCAAAATTATGAACCCCAAAGAAATGCAGAATTGGATAAGAGAAGAACCAGAGAGAGACCTACAACATCAATCACCTTATTATAAAGGAACTTTATACTTGCCTACCAAGGAGTTACAAGATCAAGTAATGGCGGAGTGTCATGATAATCTCTTGGCAGGACATAAAGGAGAAGCAAAAACTGAAGAATTAATTAAAAGACACTACTGGTGGCCACACATGACCAGAGACATTGAAAAGTACGTTAAGACCTGTGAAATTTGTTCTCAGGGAAAATCGGAACGACAAGCACCAAAAGGGCTACTCCAACCCTTACCCACACCACCTTACCCATGGCACACTGTCACACTAGACCTTATAGTAGACTTACCTTTAAGCCAGGGTTACAATCCCATCCTAGTAATTGTGGATGCGTTTACAAAAATGGCACATTTTCTGGCCTTAAAAGGGGTTCCCACTGCTAAACAGTTAGCTAACCACTTTGGTACGCAAATAGTAAAGATTCATGGGGTACCCAAGGTGGTTATTTCAGACAGGGGCACACAGTTCGTGTCCCATTTCTGGAAGGCATTTGTGGAAGGTCTAGGAATTCAGGCTAGATACTCGACTAGTTACCATCCTGAAACTGATGGGCAGACAGAGAGGGTAAACCAGGAATTGGAGCAATACTTAAGATTGTTCCTTTTGAAACAGGAAGGTGAATGGTCAGAATATCTATGGGCAGCAGAATTTGCACACAATAATGCCAGAAACGCCTCTACAAGTTATTCCCCGTTTTATCTGAATTATGGTAGACATCCAAATTCCACTCTCAGACAGACAGATATTTCAGTTCCAGCAGTAAAGGATTTGGTGACCAATTTAGAACGAATCCACCAGACTGCTATGCAGAATTTAGAACAAGCCAAAATAAAATATAAGATTTATGATGATAAAAAGAGACGAGAGGGCCCTTCCCTAAACATAGGGGATAGTGTCTGGTTGAGCACAAAGAACCTTAGATTAAAAGGGAACCGAAAGTTCCAGCCCAGGTTTATAGGGCCCTACCAGATAGAGGAAAAAACTACTCCAGTTAACTATAGATTGAGATTACCCACTAAGTTAAAAATTCACCCAGTCTTTCATGTTTCCTTGTTAAAAAAGGCATCACCAGATCTGCGAAGGAATTTAGCACCAAGACCTATGCATTTAGAGTCAGGGGTGGAATTTGAAGTAAAAGAAATGCTAGATTCAAAGTTCGTCAAGAGTAAACTGTACTACTTAGTAGATTGGAAAGGTTATGGACCTGAGGAACGATCTTGGGAATTGGAGTCAGATGTTCATGTACCCAGATTAGTGAAATTGTTTCATGAAAGATTCCCTATGAAACCGAGACTGAGACGGCCTCCTTTGTTGAGGGGTACTGTCAGTCCTCCGGAGTGTCAAGTAACAACTGTGGGGGCAAAACTAACTAAGGCTGGTAGCCCAAAAACGAAAAGACTGACTGAAAGGAATCGTTGGACAGAGTTAATTAGACAACGGAATTCCAAGATGGCCGCCGCTGCTGAAGGTGCGACAGCGGTCTAGTCTTTCTCTCCACTGATGTCCAGAGCCCAGGTGAAGCGCGCGCTCCGTGAGGAGAGCGCACTTCACTGAAGTAATTTTCGAGTGCGCAGCAAGAATTAGAGTTCCAGAGTATTTCGTCGGGTGTTCACCCGGTTACGTTCCGCTTCCCGTCGGGAGTAGGATTGAGTAGAGTTAGATTCTTGAGTATAGTTTTGTGGAGCTACACAGAATAAATTCCAAGAAGACGAACTTCTCGTTTCCAGTCTCCAGTATAATTTTCAGTATCCAGTCTGCAGCCTGTACGAAGTCATCTCAACTTCACCTATGAACCGAAGAACAGAAGTCCGAAGCTAAGTATAATTAATTATCAAAAGGTCGTGAGTAAACTAATGAATTCGAAAGAGTGTATTAGTATATTATAAGTATACTTACCAGACTAGAACTAGAAGCAGAACCTAAAAGAAAGGAACAAAAGAGAGTAACTTACAAGGGCAAGGTGATCATCAAAAAATATACGTAGATAAGGAAAAAACTACTTACCGAAGAGCAGGAGCAGGAAGATAACAACTCTTACCAGAGAGTAGTAATCAGTACCCAGTAGGAAGATATTAGAACTCTCGAACAATGTATTTGAAGAAAGAAATAATCTCGTAGAACAGTTATGAACTAAAGATTCATGGACAGCCTAGAGTGATATTATCCCCAACACCGAAGCTACCTCAGAAAGTAAGTGAAGTAATAGAAATTAAACATAATATATACCATTCAGGCTAATTAGGCAGTGGTAGTGACTAAGATTCATTTTCTAGGTGATGACACAGTGAGGGGGCTTCCCAAGAAAGAAAGAAGTGATTAAATGCCAAATGCATACAGAGGAGAGGCGCAGTACTTGAAAACCTAGGGTGGGAAGGCAACAGATAATATAGAGAGATTAGAAAATTAGAGTAGAGTAGGTACTCACGTAGATGTGTTACTTGTTCAAGGTTCTCATAGACGAAGTCTGCAGAATTGAAGACGAAGTAGACGAGCGAGAGGGAACCCAAGTTTTCAGACCAGTCTCTTCTTGATTTATTATTTTATCCACTCCCCCTTCCCCCTTGAGGGTAACATTGGAGTCAAGGTATCAATTCATTGATCTCCGGTTTATTTTTGAGAGGGAGTTGGGAAATAGCGTCTCTGTTCCTGTGCAAGCTCTGAGACAGTTAAGCATTAGATTCTGACACTGAACGTCCCAGAGGGGAGTGAGGGGGACAATCTTAAACCCTTCATGATCAATCTTCTAAAAGAATCGCTAGATCTAGAGTTCTTTGATGAGGAACTAGATAGGGATATTCAGAGAATCCACCGGGACCCCTTCAGAAGAAACCCAAATTGTTCAAAACCGAGGAAGATCCTCATTAAGTTTCACACTTATTCAGTAAAAGAGAAGATACTTAATCTATCCCTCAAACTTAAATCACTGAAAGGCAAGGACTTCCCTTTTCCGATTAGATCAGATTTGGCAAGAGTAACGTTAGATAGGCAATGGGAACTGGGCAGGAAGTTGGAGGATTTTAAAAAGCTGGGAGCAGTGACCCAACTTAAATTTCCTGCTTTTTTGAAGATCATGTTCCAAAATAATATGTACAATGTGAGATTAGTACAGGAGGCTGAAGAATTGCTTGTAAACCTACAGGCAGGTTAGGTGTGCACTATATTTTGGCCTTTTGTTCCTTCTCGTGCCTATCGTTCCATCTGTCATATGGACAGCTTAGTCTTTGAAATACAGGGCTAGAAAATATAATACAAAGCACTCTTTTGAGTATTATGTGTGCTTTTTGATGCAGGAAGCCTAGAGGGGGGAATAGCTAGGTCTTAAAGATAGGGAAGGGGGAGAAGGGAGAAGTGACAAAAAGAAGATCAAGATGGTCATAGACAATGCCTTCCCCTCTTGCTTTCTTTCTTTTTTATTTACAATATGTGAGGCTTATATCTATCGTTTTGTAATAGGCTGGCGTAGGTATAAGCAGGTTAGTATTGCACGGTCTTTTTCTTTTCTTGGCACTTCTGGATGAGTTTTCTTGAGGTGGATGTGGGTGGAAAATTTCATGATGCAATTATCTGGACTTCATCTGTCCGGATGATAGGGGGTTTTCGTTCTCCATGGGTGGAGGGTGGATGGGTATGGGTTTGGGGTTGGGGTAGGGGTTGGAGGAGGGAGGGAGAAAAGTATAAAAAAAAATCCTCATTTTCCGCCACTTTGGATGTGTCCATTTTTAGAGTTAAGGTGAAGGGCGTAGGGATGAAAGCTGACACTGCCGATACTGCATATTTTGATAAGGCAGGGAAGGGGGAGCCGCCATGACTTCCTTTCAGATTCTTTCCTGGAATGTCAATGGCCTGCGCACTAGACCAAGGAGAGATAAGATCTTACAGTACTTGCGGGATTCATCTGTGCAGGTCATTGTCCTCCAGGAAACACATCTATTAGAAGAGGAAATAGTCTCTTTGTTAAAGCCGCATAGGTGGGTGGGCTCCCATGTCAGCACAAATCAGTCTGCAAATATCCGAGGGGTATCAATTATTTTTAAGAAGTCAGCTAGGGCCTATGTCTGCTCTTATATCAAAGATCCAAATGGCAGATGGGTGATTGTAAAAGCATCAATAAGGCCACCTTGTTAACTTTAATCGGATACTATGGCCCTAACCAGGATGATCCTTCTAGTTTGAAGGCTATTTTTCTACACTTACTTGATTACCCAGAGCCAATGATCTTGGCAGGGGATTTCAATATTGTCTTGAACCCTGCACTGGATAAAACTCCAACTAATAGGGCTGTGGTCCTTTCCAAGTCTCGGGAAAATTTGCTCGGGCCATGAGACAGTTTACTTTATCAGATATCTGGAGGGACAAATCAGGGCAGCAGCAAGGGGTGTCGTACCGGAACTTTAACTATGGGCACCAGTCCCGTATTGACCTTGTTCTGGTTAGCTATTCACTAAGGAGCCTGGTTAAGAGTGTAGTATATTTGGCACCCCATCTTTCGGACCGTTCTGGGGTCCTTATGACTCTGAAATGTCAAGTGCCCAGCTTAATTAGGACCTGGTTTTTTAACATTGCCATACTCTTGGAGGAGGCAGATGTTTCCTTTCTCTCACAGGAAGTGGCATGGTTTCTGGAGGTGAATGTCGGTACAGCTTTAATAACCTCAGTTTGATACGCTTTGAAAGCCTACCTACGTGGCCAGATTACTAAAAGGTCCTGCTACAGTAATAAAAGATATAAGGAAGAAATTACAGGTATCGAAGCCAGGTTGAAGGATGCAGAGGTAGACCTCTCAGTTTCAGTACCTCCGGAAATCTTGCAGGAAAAGCGAGATAAGATCAGTGGATTGAAAGCCCAGCTTGAAAACATTCTGAATACTAGGCTCATGCAAAGGTGGGAAGCAAGTAAGATCTCCCATTTCGAATATGGTGAAGGAGCGGGCAAACTCCTTGCTTGCAAGAGTAAATCGGACCGAGCAAGGAGCTATATTAAGGAGATCAGAAATGAGAGGGGTACGTTAGTTACTGATGAGGAAATTTGTGATGCTTTTCAGGCCTTCTTTCAAACCATCTATCAGGAGGAGGGTAAAGTAGATAGCCAGAGTGCTCATAGGTGGATTGAGGATATTTTGCTTCCCACTCTCAGTTTAGAGCAACAACTTTATCTGGACAGGGAATTTTCCTGTGCAGAAGTAAGGGAGGCTATCTTCAATAGCAAGAACAGTAAGGCCGCTGGGCCAGATGGCTTACCTTCTGAGATTTATAAAGCAATAGGGGATCAGGTTATACCCATCATGACCAAACTTTTCTATCAGGTTTTACAAGAAGGCCTGATCCCAACGGACTCATGGAATGAGGCCATCATAGTTTTGATCCTGAAATCAGGGAAAGCGGCATTCAACTGTAGGTCTTATAGACCCATATCTTTATTGAATGCCGATTATAAAATCTTTACTTCTATATTGGCAGCTCGTCTGGGCACAGTGGCTGGGGATATCCTGCACTCAGACCAGAAGGGCTTTGTGAAAGGCCACCATATATCCCACCTAACCTATGATCTAATAGGGGCAATAGATCTGGCATCTACATACTCCATCCCCTTAGCAGCTATGACTCTGGACGCCACCAAGGCCTTCGACAGGGTGAATTGGCTATACCTGTCGGAGGTCTTGGAAACATTTAATCTTGGCGAGAAGTTTTGTCGTACAGTACAATCTATATATAATAGTCCCTCGGCCAGACTTTTGGTAAATGGCAGTGTCACGGCATCCTTTAATATATCTAGGGGTACTAGACAGGGCTGCCCACTCTCCCCTCTCCTCTTTGACCTATACATTGAGTATTTTGCTCAACGGCTAAGAGATGATGATAACATTCAGCCTTTTAGGTATGGGGAGAGGAAAGTAGCCCTGTATGCCGATGATATTTTAATTTTTACTGCCAATCTAGATAAGGCTTTTCCATCTGTTATTAGTCAAGCTCAGGAGTTTGGACTAGTATCGGGGTACGAAATTAATGCTGCTAAAAATGAAGTAATGGTTTGGAATCAGGAGGTAAATCAGTATCAACAACAGATAAGCTCTAGAATGAGATATTTAGGGGTCAATATAGTGCAAGATAGAGCCAAGATTGTTGAGTTTAATCTGACCGCGGTGGTGAGAGAGTGTGTGAATCTAATGAAGACCTGGGCCTCGCTCCCCCTTTCTATTATTGGCAGAGTCAATCTGGCTAAAATGTCGATTCTCCCAAAAATCCCTTTTCTTTTTAACCGTATTCCACTTCACTTTGAAAAATCACAAATAGACAAGATTCAGAGGGAGATTAACTCTTTTGTTTGGGGCTGTAAATTTGCGAGGCTGTCCTGGAAAAAGCTGAGACGCCGAAGAGAGAAGGGGGGCCTTGCTTTGCCTGATATTCAGCTTTACGCTTGGGCCTTTAAACTCTCCCATGCCCGTATGCTTTTAAAAATGCCGGTCAATATTGGAATAGGAGGGATGTTTCTAGCAATGCTTCAGGGTGCACAGCTACCGGTGGAGAGTTTTTTGTTTAAATTTCGAGATGTTAAGTTTTTTTAAAAAGTAAGGCTAAAGGTCTTGCAGGGCCTGGGTAAAACTTGGGCAGACTTGAGGAGGTCGGCCACTCTTGGTTACTTTTCTAGTATGGCTCCCTTATGGGATTCCCCTGGGGGTACAGAATGCCTAAGGGACAGTTTGGCGATACCGTTGAGGGAATCTGGCCTGGCAGTTTGGGGGGACCTGATCACAGACGGTACTCTGGTGACATGGGAACAACTTGGTGAGAGGGTAGGGCCAGGTCTCTCTAGATTTAAATACTTCCAGCTGACTAGTTGGGTTCAGGTTCAGACACAAACGACCACGGGTAGCCTATTAGGGAAAGGTAAAGATCTAGAGTAAACCTTGTGACCAGACCCCGGGGAAGAAGGAAGTTTCCTTCTGGTATCAGGCAGTACTGGAGGCAGTGGACGGAGAGTTTAACCTTGCTGAAGATTTATGGGGAAGTGTCCTACCAGATCAAGATTGTGACACTCTGTGGCAAACTTCGTGCCAACTCCTGCACGACATAGTAAAGCCGGCATGGTTAAAAAGGAACCATCTGTATACTATACATTGGGCTTATTTTACTCCGCTGAAGCTTTCCAAGATCAATAAAGAGCTGCCTGTATGCTGTAAGAAGTGTGGATTGGCCTCGGCTTCTGACACTCATATGTTCAAAGAGTGTCCAGTTCTGACCTCCTTTTGGGATAACGTTGGCAAATTTTTGTCAGACTTAATAGGAACCCCTGTTATTATTGATTTATCCTTGGTCTGTTTTGGCCTTCAAGATAATGTTAAAGGTCATGCAAGATCGATACTTTTTTATGCTGTGCTCCTGGCTAGGAGACAAATATGCATAAAATGGACAGATTCTATCCCTCCCTCCTTTTTTGACTGGCAATCTTCGATTCTGGCGATCTCCAAGTTGGACTTATTGAGAACTGGTATCCAAAAGAAGAGAACTTTCTGGAACATACTGAAAACGAGATGGAACCCGGAGTTGAGGGAGTAGTATTGTTTTTCTCCCCCCTTTTCCGAGTCCCTTGATTATGCTGCCTGAATACTCTCAGGGCCAGCCTGGGAATCCCCCCCTCCCAGTAAGGGGGGGTGGTCCTAAGACAAAAGGCCATCTAGCTCTAGAAGCTTGCAAAACAGAGTTATCTCAGTGGGTGCTTTGGGATACACATTGGCAAATCTTATTGCCGGTAGGGGGGAGATCTAAACTCCTAGTCGCCTACGCCTCTCAGCTTGCTGAGTGAGGGCACGGACTGCTTGAGTGTGCATTCAAAGTGAGATTGGCGGTAAATGAGGGGAAAAAAACCAAAAAAAGACTCTATCAGAGGTGGATAGGTTTGCTTACTTTCAGGTGCATCACTAGGTGTTACACTTTTCTATGAGATACAGAGCACCCTGCCGCCTCAGTGAGTTTGGGAAATGGCTGAAATGTGGGCGGCATATCCGCCATTTACATCCAATTTGTATAAGTGCCTCCTGGGTCACAGACCTGTGAGAAAAAAAAATCCAGCAGAGAAAACGTGGGAGAGGGAGCTAAGTAAAATCTTTATTTGCGTGATTACTTAAAACCTTATCTCTTAGTTCATATAGCCATGATTTGGCCGGAGTGGAGATCTCAAAAATGTTAAAAGTAATTATTAGACTTAAGGGGTCTGAAGCTGCAGTGCTGTTAAGAGATAGGGTTGTTGGAAGTGTGTGGAACCTTCACTTTACTTTCCTGTGTAGCTCGTTCAGGGGCCGCTGGGTCTTGGGTGGAGGTCCCAGCAGCTTGAGCAAGTAGGGTGCAAGGTCAACAGCGAACATGGTGATTCTCTTGGGTGCTGGCATGGCAGTGGCTGAGTTTTGGGTGCCTGGTATAGCGTTCAATATGTCAGCTAAGTGCTGGTGTTTAACCCCTTCTGTGCCACGCCCTTTCCCCCTCCTGTGCCGGGCGTTTCATTAGTGGGTGGGGTTCATGACGAGATAGTCTCGTCATGGGCACAGCGCGACCGTGCTCCATGACGAGACTATCTCGTCATGGGCACAGAAGAGGTTAACTTTATTCCTTCTGAACCCATGAATAGGACCAGGCGACAGGCTAGCTGGATATCCCCTCCCTCTAAGCATGCGTTTAGTTCCTGCCTGCATGTTCTTATCCCCTTTTTCTTCAGGTTCTGGTTTTAATACGAGTCTTCATTCCTTTAATAGCCTCCTGCACATGCACAGTAAGTGTATTATGTCCTCTTTTGATTCACCACATAATCGACACTGGGTTGTTGCAGTAGCGTAGGAAGTGGGGTGCGGCGGGTGCGGGCGCTCCGGGTGTCATCACTGAGGAGGGGGTGTGACAAAATGGCAAAAATATGTGTTTTAAACACATATTTTGCCATTTTGTCAAGCCGAGAGTGACAAGTGTCATCACTGATGGGGGTGACAAAACTGCAAATATATGTGTTTTAAAAACATATTTTTGCCATTTTGTCAAGCTGGAGCGACAAGAGATTTTCAGCACCGGGTACCACCTGACCTTGCTACACCACTGCGTAGTTGAGTGTGGTTGTTTCCATGGGGGTAAATGCAACAATGATGACAGGGTGCCCAGCCGCATACGCAAGCATCTTTCCTTTATTGCTCTTGTAAAGCCTAAGTATGGTTGGGGTGAACATCTGGAGTGACTCTCTAACAAACCAGCCATGTTCCCTTTTCTTTAATGAAGATTTGTCCTCCACAAGGGACATAATTTTTTCTGTTTTATTTACCAGTTCTTTAACGCTTTAGTTGGACCCAGCATTCTCCCAAAGATCTCGTAGGGTCAGACAGTCTATTGAGTCTTGTAGGTAGGTAATGGCCGCGTTGCCTTTTTTTAACTTAAGCTCATTCCAAAGGTGCGCATTCTGATTCCCTGAGTCTGCTCCCTTTATTTTGTACCAGCATTTAACAAAGGCTCCCTTTCGTGCTGTTTGTTGTTTCTGTAGGCCAAATTCTAGTCTTATTTGTGCCGGCGAGGTGTATTTGGGTAGGTTGTATATTATTCTTATTGCCCTGGCCACCGTACTATCCAAAGGGCCTGCTTCTCTTCCTCGAAGGCACTCGCTCCTGTAGGTGACAGTGGGGAGGAGCCTCGCTCGAATTACCTGTAGCAAGGGAGTGATGCTTGGGCCAGTTATTTTGTGTTTGATGTTTTTAATGCAACCGCCATTGCAGTCCCTCTTTTTGCCATGGCTGCTTTTAGTTGCAAGAACGTGAATTTACTGTCTAATATTATCCCCAGGTACTTGTACTCGTCAACAGTATCAAGTGGGAGTCCCCCCCAATTCCCAGCGGTGTCTGTGTGCATTGTTTTTCTGGTTCTGGGAGAGGGAGCTAGGGAAAGAGATATTGATTATAAACTGTGAGCTATTATACAAAAGCATGATAGTTTCTAGGTGCATGCAAGTTAGGGAAACGTATTACAACTACAAGGTCCTCACTTATTGGTAGCACACTGCAGATAAGATCGCCCAGGTGCTGGCAAGGGAGAGGCCATGGGCGCCTTATCACACCTGCTTCAAAATACACAGATATTGAGAACGGAATGTGTACTTGACGATCTAGACTGAACTTTTAGAGTTTACTGGGCATTCCTATGGTTCGTGGACGGCAAGCAAACAGTTTTCCACAGCTCTTATAATAGTTGTTCCTTACAGAACAGAAACACAAATCCTATGAGGTCGATTCAACTCCCTAAATTGCAATCCTGTCTAGCAAATTTCGGGCCTTAACCCGCTCTATGGGGCCTGATGTACAAAAAAGTCTGCATGCGATTTCCTAATTGCGAATTTTTGCGATTCGTAATTAGAAAATCGCAAACACCCATGTACAAATGTGTCTTAGACACAATTTGTGATTCCCAATGGGTAGCAAATACACCTACCTCATTAATATTCATGAGGAAGGTCTCGCTTTGTGACTCTGTGGGAATGGCCTGCACTAACAGGGATGGTGGCCTGCTGGGGTCAGTAGACCACCATGTCTGTGACTACTTTTTAAATAAAGGAATATTTTTGGGAATGTAGCCCATTTTCCTTAAAGAAAACTGGGATGCATTTAAAAAATAAAAATGAAAAGCTGTCTATTTTTTTTTAAGAGCAAGCAGAGGCTTGTGGAACCAGTGCCTGCTCTTACAAAATGCTTGCACCCACATTCACACAGGGGAAGGGGTCCCTTGAGCAACCCTTCCCGTTTGTGATTGGGATACTACCTACTTGAAGCTGGGGGTAACTGCAAATGTTTTGTGACCGCATTACCGGTTGGAAAACATTCTTAAATACCAGTGTGACTTGATATTAAGAAGGGGCACCCTTAACATGCCCCTTCCTAGCGACGAGCCTATTTTGCAAGTCGATAATAGGTTACCAAATTGCAAAACAGGCTTGGTACATGACACAAAGCATTTTACAGGTCGCAAACAGCCCCATGGGCCGTTTGCAACCAGCAGAATGCTTCGTACATCTAGCTCTAGATTCCTTTGTACACTACAACTCATGCCACTGAGAGTAGCCACCTTTGTAGATATGGACTCCCACTCGGCATGCGCCATTCATTTGCTGCTCCTAGCTAGTCTAGGGATTACTTGTTAGTCATTAAGTGGAGGGGACACATGAAGGGCATTGATGTTTGGGGAGTTGATGACTGATTGCCGCATATCTCCTTTTGCATATCTTGTGTTTCTTCCTTATGCACCTTGCTCCTTGCCGGGCCATGGGTTGTAGGCAAGATGACGTGTAAGCAACAGAAAACAATAAAGACAGTTAAATCTGAAGCTGTAAACCTCTTTGCTATGGGGTGAAAGGAAGTCTGTGGGCTGGCTCCTAGGTAGAGGCGGGGCCTTCTAGTGCTGTTTGCCAAAGACAAGGCCATTCAGGCATCTGGAGTAAGCAAGGTTTACACTAAAGTCTTGAGGTTAATAGGGGTGGGGTGAGGGATGATTTATCACAGAGGACCTGTCATGTATAAAACAAGAAATTTGGGGGTTGGAGGCGCACTCCCTTTTGTTTTCAGATTAAACTGATAGAAAAACTTAACTTACGGTTCTAAGGCCCTACACTTGCTGTCTTGTATGAAACAAGGACAGTTACATCTGAAAATATCCTCAATTGTCTCGTGCTCGAGTCACCCTCAGAGCTTCTAACTGAGGATCAGAGCCCTGAGGCTTGCCTCGCCCTGTGTATTGACTTAGATCCTGCAGTGAGCTCCACCTTTCCTCACATTCTACTGTGAATTAAGATACTAATAATATTAATACCTTGTTTTCTACATAACCTTCCATATTGAGGCGGTCTCCAGGCTCTTTAACAGACAGATGTTGTTATCACTCAGTGTAGTGGGACCTGCAGGTAGCAGCAGATGTCAAAAGCAAGAGATCTAACCTGGCCATGTTTTCTGAATTGGAGTGAGTGTGTGTGGTGTGCTCTTGTGTCTTAAATCAGTGTGTAGGAGCAGGGTTTGAGGCATGTAAGTATATGTGTATGTCTTGTTCCCACCTTTGTGTGTGTCTTTGCTTGTGATCCTCCATCCTGGCTGAGTGTTTTTCTGCATCTTTGAGAAATGAAGAAGAGGAAGCATTTCTTTGAGCAGGGTTCTGTGAATGTTTTATGTTGTTATATCTTTCATTGAAGGTCAAAGAAGTATACATGTCGCTCATCATGTTTCTTCGGATCTAAGCAGTTTCACCTGAGGCTGCATTGTTGAACTGCCAACCCTACAATCAGAGCATCTAGAAGGGGTCTGCTGCATGCAACTATAAATTATAAACGCTTCTGGTCAATTTCAGCTTCATAAAGGGCAGTTAATTAGAAATTCTTCCTGTAGGAATTATTTACACGTTGCATTTTACTGCTGATAAATTCTGAAAAGGGCACATGTGGTCTCAAAACTCAAGTATTCTGAAATGCCAAGTGGTCCGGTCTGTGTTTGGTATCTTCAGGCAGTTCTTGCTTTTTGTTAGCGCTTTGAATTCTGGGATGTGTAGACTCACGTTCTTCATTAGTAAGGTGTGTACAGGAATCCAGGGCTTGGACTGGGAGAAGGTGCAAAACAACATGGGCCCACTTGGCAGCTCTATGTATACTCTACATACCTTGACTGTCTAGGAAAAGGGGTCACAGCCAGAAGCAGGCAGAATTAGGTTGTGGACAGACACTGCTACTTGCATCCTTTGTCACTAGTATCCCCTACAATTGTACTTGTGTTATTGCAGGATGCAGTGTGGCAGCTTGTGCTTCCTTGACAGAAGCGCGAGGCAGTGGAGTCAAATAAAGGATTGGAGCGCCCCGCAACACTATTTGGCGAGTGACTCCTGCAGCTTCACTTTGGCTGGCCGCCTTGGCTGGCCGCCTCACTGTTACATCGAAGTATTTAGCTGCAGTTGGGCCCTGAAATGTTCCTCACTCATTGCACCATTTTTGTGGTGAGGTCTACCTTACGCCTTTGAGGATATAACCCTCACAATGGAGTGGCAAGGGTGTTGTGAGCTCTAACACAAGGAGGGAAATTGGGCCTCTCATCCCATAGTTGGGGAGTAAAAATGAAGGTGCAGTTAATACCTTACACCCCTGGGCACTGATGCCACTGAACCTGCTTCACTTTTGGTAGCTGCGCCCCTGAAACATCCTCCTGGACAAAAGTACCATAGATCTTACCTGAGGTGCAAGAACAGGGCTGCGGCTGGGTGTCTGCGGAAGTAGGGAAGATGAGGGCTAGTAGCAAAGATAGGGTGCTGCAGAATCTATAAAAGAAGGCTTCGCTTTCTTCCCCAGCGTGGTTAGGGGTGCTGTTGTGCATGGTTAAGGTGCATGGGTACAGCAGGTGTTGTGTGAATTGCCACTGCCACACAAGCAAAACCTAATACTAAGTTTCATAAGCACTAACATAGTTGGTGATCCATAGAAAAACAGAAGCAGAGACAGGCAGTTAAAGACTCATTATTCACTTAAAAATGATTTATTCGTCTAACCCTTGGAAGGCGGTGGATGCCCTGTTATATTTTTTGCTGTGAGTAATGTTCCCTGCCCTGAGGCCATCCACCACTGCCTGCTAGGAGCCGGGCTGCAGGATATTTACACAAAGCGATATGTTTATTTTGAGGACCACAGTGACATGCTGTAGATTTCTCTTAATACAGTGTGTTTTCAAGTATCTTATTTTTATTTAAACTGTTGTACAATATCAATTTCTTTGCGTGTTATATATGGCGCCAACATGTTGGCCGCCGCACACCCACTGCTTCACAGCAATTTGAGGCACTGGAAGAATTTAATGATGCAAACCGACACAATAAGTAGCTGGCTTTTCTATTTAGATTGGCTTTATGTACATATTTTAATTTAAGGGAGCTTTGATTTTGAATTGCATGAAGTTTCAACACTAAATTACAATGATTCATTTCAGGTCTTGGGGACTCAATTGACACATATGCAGGTGAACACAGTGTAACATCTTTCAGAGGCTCTCCCACTCGGGCGAGCCAAAGATATGGCTGGGAGCCTGGGGCCATACCTAGGTGGGGGGAGGTTGGTGTATTTTGCCTGCAGCCTGGTTTAAGCAAGGGGCTCAGGTTGGGCAGGGTCAGGCGCTAGCCCAAAAGCACTTCCAGGGCCGGGAAGGTCAGCCCTGCCCCTAGTTAAGGAGTTGCATGGTGGTTGTAGTGTAGACGTTCGCGCTGAATGAAGGTTGCAGATTCAATGAGGGTTTGTATGTTACACTTTATTATATATTGGAGGAAGGGCGCGGGGCGTCTTATCTCACAGATCCCCGTACATAATGGCTGCCGCGTCTCCCAGCATGCCTAGCGCGGTTACCTGGTGTAAAAGGCTAGACCGCGACACCACATATCTCCCCCCTTCAACAACACCCAAAACAAACGAGGAGCTCTTGGTATACAAACATAATGATGTGGAGCAAAACAAGAGGCGCCGGAAACCACAACACATGGTTGCTTATATCCATAGGACATGGAACAATTGGAAACTAAACAGGTGTGAGAACATTTCACTGTGCAAGGCAGTTACATATCAAATTCTCTGTATCTCTTGGGTAACACAACCGCTCTGCCTGTGCGGGTGTGTGTGAGGGGTACTTGTGTCACATATGCCTCTCTTGAATGTGAACTAGCTTCCCCAGAACTCTCCTCCCGGCCCCTGTTGTGTGGAGTGGGCATTCCCTGCCTGTTATCTAGGTCGCGGATGGCGTGGTCCTCGTGTGGTATGCTGTGTCATGTGTCCTCAGAACTACTCAGTTCCTGCATGGTGCCTGTGTCACTTTCAGTGTCACTCATCGTGCCATTCCTCTGTGACCTTGCAGCCGTTTCGTCTTCCCCATTTCCAAGCTCGCATCCAACATGTCCGGTGCTTGTGGTGAGACCGTCCGTGTTCCATTTGATCACTTTATTGCATTTGGCCATTCTACTGTGTGACCATATCTTGCCATCGCTTAACAGGTCTGATCGCGAGTAGGCTTCTCTGACTTGTAAGGGTTCACTGAACTTGCTGTCTCCCTTCTTTCGTAAGTGGCCAAGCTTCACCCTGACCCATTCCCCCTTTACTAATGAGACTTCTCGCACTCCGTGCATCTTGTTGTAGTGGTCTGTGTACATTTCCTGAGCCTTCTCCAAATTGCTTCTGACCACGGCTAGGGATCATTTGCTCTGCAGGGTGAGGTTCATCCAAACCGTGTTATCCCTTGTGAATGGCTCTTGGCCTAGTAGGATCTTGAAGGGTCTGTAGCCAGTAAAAGTGGGTGTGATGCGGCATGCCCATACAGTGTTTCTCATTTCTGTCTCCCAACTTTTACCCGCACTGATGGCTGCTTGAACGAACCCCATGAGTACTCAGTTGAACCGTTCCGCTAGGTCATTGCCGGACGGGTGATATACTGGGGTGTGCTTGATCGTGGCCCCGTGTCTTCTGGTGAAGGAGTTGATGACTGATTGCCGTATATCTCCTTTTGCATATCTTGTGTTTCTTCCTTATGCACCCTGCTCCTTGCCGGGCCATGGGTTGTAGGCAAGATGACGTGTAAGCAACAGAAAACAATAAAGATAGTTAAATCTGAAGCGGTAAACCTCTTTGCTATGGGGTGAAAGGAAGTCTGTGGGCTGGCTCCTAGGTAGAGGCGGGGCCTTCTAGTGCTGTTTGCCAAAGACAAGGCCATTCAGGCATCTGGGTTAAGCAAGGTTTACACTAAAGTCTTGAGGTTAATAGGGGTGGAGTGAGGGATGATTTATCACAGAGGACCTGTCATGTATGAAACAAGAAATTTGGGGGTTGGAGGCGCACTCCCTTTTGTTTTCCGATTAAACTGATAGAAAAACTTAACTTACGGTGCTAAGGCCCTACACTTGCTGTCTAGTATGAAACAAGGACAGTTAGATCTGAAATGTCCTCAATTGTCTCGTGCTCGAGTCACCCTCATAGCTTCTAACTGAGGATCAGAGCCCTGAGGCTTGCCTCGCCCTGTGTATCGACTTAGATCCTGCAGTGAGCTCCACCTTTCCTCACATTCTACTTTGAATTAAAATACTAATAATATTGATACCTTGTTTTCTACATAACCTTCCATATTGAGGCGGTCTCCAGGCTCTTTAACAGACAGATGTTGTTATCACTCAGTGTAGTGGGACCTGCAGGTAGCAGCAGATGTCAAAAGCAAGAGATCTAACCTGGCCATGTTTTCTGAATTGGAGTGAGTGTGTGTGGTGTGCTCTTGTGTCTTAAATCAGTGTGTAGGAGCAGGGTTTGAGGCGTGTAAGTATATGTGTATGTCTTGTTCCCACCTTTGTGTGTGTCTTTGCTTCTGATCCTCCATCCTGTCTGAGTGTTTTTATGCATCTTTGAGAAATGAAGAAGATGAAGCATTTCTTTGAGCAGGGTTCTGTGAATGTTTTATGTTGTTATATCTTTCATTGAAGGTCAAAGAAGTATACATGTCGCTCATCATGTTTCTTCGGATCTAAGCAGTTGCACCTGAGGCTGCATTGTTGAACTGCCAACCCTACAATCAGAGCAGCTAGAAGGGGTCTGCTGCATGCAACTATAAATTATAAACGCTTCTGGTCAATTTCAGCATCATAAAGGGCAGTTAATTAGAAATTCTTCCTGTAGGAATTATTTACACGTTGCATTTTACTGCTGATGAATTCTGAACAGGGCACATGTGGTTTCAAAACTCAAGTATTCTGAAATGCCAAGTGGTCTGGTCTGTGTTTGGTATCTTCAGGCAGTTCTTGCTTTTTGTTAGCGCTTTGAATTCTGGGATGTGTAGACTCACGTTCTTCATTAGTAAGGTGTGTACAGGAATCCAGGGCTTGGACTGGGAGAAGGAGCGAAACAACATGGGCCCACTTGGCAGCTCTATGTATACTCTACATCCCTTGACTGTCTAGGAAAAGGGGTCACAGCCAGAAGCAGGCAGAATTATGTTGTGGACAGACACTGCTACTTGCATCCTTTGTCACTAGTATCCCCTACAATTGCACTTGTGTTATTGCAGGATGCAGTGTGGCAGCTTGTGCTTCCTTGACAGAAGCGCGAGGCAGTGGAGTCAAATAAAGGATTGGAGCCGCCTGCACTATTTGGCGAATGACTCCTGCAGTTTCACTTTGGCTGGCCGCATTGGCTGGCCGCCTCACTGTTACATCGAAGTATTTAGCTGCAGATGGGCTCACTCATTGCACCATTTTTGTGGTGAGGTCTACCTTACGCCTTTGAGGATATAACCCTCACAATGGAGTGGCAAGGGTGTTGTGAGCTCTAACACAAGTATGGAAATTGGGCCTCTCATCCCATGGTTGGGGAGTAAAAATGAAGGTGCAGTGGATGCCTTACACCCCTGGGCACTGATGCCACTGAACCTGCTGCACTTTTGGTATCTGCACCCCTGAAACTTCCTCCTAGACAAAAGTACCATAGAGCTTATCTGAGGTGCAAGAACAGGGCTGCGGCTGGGTGTCTGCAGATGTAGGGGAGAATGGATGAAGGTTAGTAGCAAAGATAGGGTGCTGCAGAATATATAAAAGCAGGCTTCGCTTTCTTCCCCAGCGTGGTTAGGGGTGCTGTTGTGCATGGTTAAGGTGCATGGGTACAGCAGGTGTTGTGTGAATTGCCTCTGCCACACAAGCAAAACCTAATACTAAGTTTCATAAGCACTAACATAGTTGGTGAGCCATAGAAAAACAGAAGCAGAGACAGGCAGTTAAAGCCTCATTATTCACTTTAAAATGATTTATTCGTCTAACCCTTGGAAGGCGGAGGATGCCCTGTTATAGGCGATTTTTTGCTGTGAGTAATGTTCCCTGCCCTGAGGCCATCCACCACTGCCTGCTAGGAGCCGGGCTGCAGGATATTTACACTAAGCGATATGTTTATTTTGAGGACCACAGTGACATGCTGTAGATTTCTCTTAATACAGTGTGTTATCAAGTATCTTATTTTTATTTAAACTGTTGTACAATATCAATTTCTTTGCATGTTATATATGGCGCCAGCATGTTGGCCGCCCCACACCCACTGCTTCACAGCAATTTGAGGCACTGGAAGAATTTAATGATGCAAATCGACACGATAAATAGATGGCTTTTCTAATTAGATTGGCTTTCTGTACATATTGTCATTTAAGGAAGATTTGATTTTGAATTGCATGAAATTTCAACACTAAAGTACATTGATTCATTTCAGGTCTTGGGGACTCAATTGACACATATGCAGGTGGACACAGTGTAACATCTTCCAGAGGCTCTCCCACTCGGGCGAGCCAAAGATATGGCTGGGAGCCTGGGGCTATACCTAGGTGGAGGGCGGGGGGGCATTTTGCCCGCAGCCTGGTTTAAGCAAGGGGCGCAGGTTGGGCAGGGTCAGGCGCTAGCCCAAAAGCACTTCCGGGGCCGGGTAGGTCAGCCCTGCCCCTAGTTAAGAAGCTGCATGGTGGTTGTAGTGTAGACGTTCGCGCTGAGTGAAGGCTGCAGATTCAACGAGGGTTTGTATTTTACACTTTATTATATATCGGAGGGAGAGCGCAGGGCGTCTTATCTCACAGTTCCCCGTGCATAATGGCTGCTGCGTCTCCCAGCATGCCTAGCGTGGTTACATGCTCTTTAATCCAGTGGCACCGCGACACCACATATCTCCCCCCTTCAACAACACCCCAAACAAACAAGGAGCTCTTGGTATACAAACATAATGATGTGGAGCAAAACAAGAGGCGCCGGAAACCACAACACATGGTTGCTTATATCCATAGGAGATGGAACAATTGGAAACTAAACAGGTGTGAGAACATTTCACTGTCCAAGGCAATTACATATCAAATACTTTGTATCTCTTGGGTAACACAATCGCTCTGCCTGTGCGGGTGCGCGTGAGGGGTACTTGTGTCACATATGCCTCTCTTGAATGTGAACTAGCTTCCCCAAGAGCTCTCCTCCCGGCCCCTGTTGTGTGGAGTGGGCATTCCCTGCATGTTATCTAGGTCGCGGATGGTGTGGTCCTCGTGTGGTATGCTGTGTCATGTTTCCTCAGAACTACTCAGTTCCTGCGTGGTGCCTGTGTCACTTTCAGTGTCACTCATCGTGCCATTCCTCTGTGACCTTGTAGCCGCTTCGTCTTCCCCATTTCCAAGGTCGCATTAAACATGTCCAGTGCTTGTGGTGGGACCGTCCATGTTCCATTTGATCACTTTATTGCATTTGGCAATTCTACTGTGTGACCATATCTTGCCATCACTTAACAGGTCTGAACGCGAGTAGGCTTCTCTGACCTGTAAGGGTTCACTGAACTTATAGGGCCCGTTTCACAGAACTAACTTAAGACAAAATCCTAAACTTACTACCATTTTGGCATTCCCAGAAGGCACTTACTCATTTTGGTATTAACATAAGGCACTTGCTCATTTCGGTATTCACAGAAGTTAGGAGTCCTAACTTTAGGACTCCTAAATGCCTTCTGTGAATACCGAAAGTCTTAAAATTAGGATTTTTCTCAGTTTAGGAGTCCTAAAGTTAGGACTCCTAACTTTACTACTACTAAACTGAGAAAAAACCTAATTGTAAGGCTTTCGGTATGCACAGAAGGCATTTAGGAGTCCTAAAGTTAGAAGTCCTAACTTTACTACTACTAAATTGAGAGAAATCCTAATTTTAAGACTTTCGGTATTCACAGAAGGCATTTAGGAGTCCTAAAGTTAGGAGTCCTAACTATACTACTACTAAACTGAGAAAAATCCTAATTTTAAGGCTTTCGGTATTCACAGAAGGCATTTAGGAGTCCTAAAGTTAGGAGTCCTAACTTTACTACTACTAAATTGAGAAAAATCCTAATTTTAAGACTTTCGGTATTCACAGAAGGCATTTAGGAGTTCTAAAGTTAGGACTCCTAACTTCTGTGAATACCGAAATGAGTAAGTGCCTTCTGTGAATACCAAAAGGAGTAAGTGCCTTCTGTGAATACCAAGATGGTAGTAAGTTTAGGATTTTGTCTTAAGTTAGTTCTGTGAATCGGGCCCGCTGTTTCCCTTCTTGCGTAAGTGCCAAGCTTCACCCTGACCCATTCCCCCTTTACTAATGAGACTTCTCGCACTCCGTGCATCTTTTTGTAGTGGTCTGTGTAAATTTTCTGAGCCTTCTCCAAATTCATTCTGACTACGGCTGGGGACCATTTGCTCTGCAGGGTGAGGTTCATCCAAACCGTGTTATCCCTTGTGAATGGCTCTCTGCCTCGTAGGATCTTGAAGGGTCTGTAGCCAGTAAGAGTGGGTGTGATGCAGTATGCCCATGCAGTATTTCTTATTTCTGTCTCCCAACTTTTATCCACACTGATGGCTGCTTGAGTGGACCCCATGAGAACTCGGTTGAACCGTTCCGCTAGGCCATTGCCGGCCGGGTGATACACCGGGGTGTGTTTGATCGTGGCCCCGTTTCTTCTGGTGAAGGCAATCCACTTTTCTGACGTAAATTGGGGACCATTGTCACAGGTGATGGCTTTCGGGATCCCTTCTCAAAGGAACGTTGTGGTAAGGAAGGCAATGACTGTTTACGTGTCTACTTTCTCGCTTATTTCTACCTCCGGCCAATTGGAGTATCGATCAATAGGAACGTTTGCGTATTTGGGTATACCCCAGGAGTCCAGAATGGGGCACAAGATGTCAACGGACTACTCCTCCCAGGGACCGTTGGACGTAGTGAACTTCCCCAGGGGCAGTCGAAGCACGGTCAGTGATTTGTCTGTCTTGCCGCACTGCTCACACGCCCTCATGTGCTTCTCCACGTGGTTGTCGATGGCGAGCCACAAGTTCGACTGTTTGACACATCTCTTCGACTTCACTATTCCCAAGTGGCCTTCATGCAGGATGGTGAGCAGGCGGTCTATTAGCTGTTGAGGCGGAATGACTTTGTCCCCTCGTAGTATAAATATGGCATCATCGCTAATGGAGAGTTTGTCTCGCACTTCCCAATATTTCCTGAGGTCGTTGCCCACGTGCCTCCTCTCCGGCCAACCCTGTGTGACAAACGTTTTGACACTCACGGGTTGGGGATCTGCGTCGTATGCTGCCTTCCGTTCTTGTGCACTGATCACGTCTTCTTGGTTCGTTGTGAACGGTATTGTGTATTCGTCCCATTCCGTGGGCGTCCCTTCCATTGCAGCTGACCAGCTGAGGTAATCCACCACTTTGTTCTTCCTCCCTGGTAAGTATTCGACATCGTAGACGAGGTCCAACAGTCTGAGGGTCATCTTAGCAATTTGCGATGTGGCACTTGCATGGCCGCTAGACGTGTGAACTTTGACCAACGGTTTGTGGTCCATTCGGAGGGTAAACCGAGAACCCATAGGTATTAGCAAAACTTTTCCATGGCCCAAATGGCTGCCAGCATCTCATTCTCTATGACGCTGAACTTCTCCTCGTTGGGAGCGAGAGAACGGGAGGCGAAACTGATGGTGGTTTTCACGCAATCCGTGGACATCTGCGGTTGGACCGCCCTCAGTCCTTTGTCACTGGCATCTGTGGTCAATACTGAGGTGGCGGATCCGTCAAATTCATGTAGGGGAACGGCATCACAAATGTCTCTCTTGATTCTCTGGAACTCTTCATCGGAGTCAGGCGACCGGCTGAAGGCATTTTTCTCTCTCAAGATTTGACGTAGGTGGTGCGTTTTGGTGGCGAAGTTCTGTACAAATTTACTGTAAAACTCGGCCAGACCTAGGAATAAACGGACTTCCTCCTTGTTGTGAGGTGTGTGCGCAGACATGATGGCTTCTACCTTGGCTTTCTTTGGCGAAATTCCTCTATCGCTTATTTCATGCCCCAGGTATGTGACAGAGCATAGGCCGAACCATCATTTTTCCCATTCTGCCATGAGGCCATTGGTAGACAGAGTCCGTAGCAACGCAGTCAGTTTCCTGTCGTGGTCCTGTTTAGTTTTCCCCATGACGAGTATGTTGTCCTGGAAGTAAAAGACTCCACTGGTGTCTTTGAGCAATTTGTGCATCAGCTTTTTAAAAAATTGCGGCCGCAGATGCCAGGCCAAATGGCATGCGCCGAAATGTGTAACATCCGAAAGGAATGATAAAGGACGTTAATTTCCTCATGCGGGGTGAAGCAAAATATGGTGGTAAGCCGCTGTGAGGTCTATTGTGGAAAACCATTTGAACCCTTTGGTCTGAGCTAGCATTTTGCTGATGTTTGGTAGCGGGAATTTATCCACGAGTATGTTTTTGTTCAGTTCCCTGAGGTCTATGCAAAGGTGCACCTTCCCATTGGGTGTGACGCCGTTGTCTTCCATTTCAAACAACAATGGACCCTAGAGAGAAAAGATTTTAAGTATCGGTAAATAAGGACCCAATCAGTGCTTATTTCTTGAGACTTGTCCAGCCGGACAGAGGTCAGGAATTTTACTAATATCAAAAATATCAAAATTATCAAAAATTTCATAAAGTGGGACACAAGCCTGTGTCCAATACATACATCAAGGCACACAAAACAAACAACAGAAGGTTCAGGCACGAAGTAAGGTTTGTTATAAGTAACTGAAAATGAAGAAACAAACAATTCAACCAATACCCTTATGTATCAAAATTGATATTTACAACATATAGGGTATTTGTAGGTGTCGACGGCGTTTCGATCCTATAAGGAAATTGCAAGGATCATCATCAGGACAAGGACAATAATGCCTGTGAGGTATAACCGCAGCAGCAGTGAAACAAGAGCAGTGTTGTTTGCTAAGGCCGAGGGGCGTAGCAGATAGGCGAGGGCAGGAATAGACACCTCGTATCAACTTGGAACGAAGGGAGTCAAAAGGGACTCCTAGGATAATCAATGTATTTCCAAAGTTGGAGAATTCCGGCAATACGGCGAGCAGTGTTCCGTGATTACTGCTCACGGAACACTGCTCGCCGTATTGCCGGAATTCTCCAACTTTGGAAATACATTGATTATCCTAGGAGTCCCTTTTGACTCCCTTCGTTCCAAGTTGATACGAGGTGTCTATTCCTGCCCTCGCCTATCTGCTACGCCCCTCGGCCTTAGCAAACAACACTGCTCTTGTTTCACTGCTGCTGCGGTTATACCTCACAGGCATTATTGTCCTTGTCCTGATGATGATCCTTGCAATTTCCTTATAGGATCGAAACGCCGTCGACACCTACAAATACCCTATATGTTGTAAATATCAATTTTGATACATAAGGGTATTGGTTGAATTGTTTGTTTCTTCATTTTCAGTTACTTATAACAAACCTTACTTCGTGCCTGAACCTTCTGTTGTTTGTTTTGTGTGCCTTGATGTATGTATTGGACACAGGCTTGTGTCCCACTTTATGAAATTTTTGATAATTTTGATATTTTTGATATTAGTAAAATTCCTGACCTCTGTCCGGCTGGACAAGTCTCAAGAAATAAGCACTGATTGGGTCCTTATTTACCGATACTTAAAATCTTTTCTCTCTAGGGTCCATTGTTGTTTGAAATACATAATTCCCAGGGTCCCTGGTTGACCTTTCTGGGCGCTCTTGTTGTCATTAAATATATAGCCGTTGTCTTCCAGGCGCTTCAATTCCATCTGCACTGCTTCTCTGCAGTTGAACAGGATGTTCCGGACTTTGTGGCAGACTGGTGTGGCTCCCTCTTCGAGGTAAATTCGGTGCGTAAATTTGGAAAGTTTTCCTATGGTCCCGCTGAAAATGAATGGAAAGTCTTCTTTAAGTTTTGCCTCTTCTGGTGCTGGTGGGGTATCCGTCATGAGTACTTTTGTCTCTCCATCGGGGTTGAGTTGAATCCCCAACACCTGGTGATCCGCCCACCCCAGGACGGAGGGTCCCTTTTCTGCTACGTACAGTTTGCCAACGAAGGCCCTCCCTTTGAATTCAAATCGAAGTGGACGGAACCTACCATGGGAATCTTTTCCCCTGTGAAGGTGACCGGGTGGACGTCACCCTAAAGTGTGAACAAAGTCCCGTTCTCAAATGTTGCTTTGAATTATGGTGTATGGGGACCCTAAGTCAGCTACCATAAAAACTCGGACTACCCCTCTGTCAAGAGGGTTTTTTGCTACTGTTGCAATCAATACCTAGAATTTGGTCATCAATGCATAAAATACAGTCGTCATCAGCATCATCCTCCACCTCTTCTGTTTCAGATTCATACATAAGACATTTGACCGTAGTGTTACTGTGTTTTCTTCTGCAGACTTTGCCGAAATGACCGAGTACCCCGTAAAAGGAACACTTGACTCTGAATGCAGGACACCGCCTGTGATTTGCCATGTGCGTGTGACTCTCGCACCTATAGGAACTGCCTTTGTGGTCGCTAAGTGATTTGTTGGGCCCAGTAGTTTTGACCATCAGCTTCCTGTTGTACTTGGTCACAGGGGTGGGTGGAGGTTTTGTCAGTGTGTGCTTTCGTATCACTCACTCTGCACACAGTGGGTTTGCTCTCACTGTCTCTTTTCGCTGCTACTACGCATCTCTTGGACAATTCTGCTTCTCCACAATGGCTATAAACTCATTAAGGGGGGCATCCCCACTCACCCACAATTTTTCCTGTATATTCATATTTACTGTGTGCATTATGATCTGGTCACGCACTAGATCATCATGGAGGTGGCCAAATTTGCAAGTCACGGACAGTCTTTTCAGCACAGCCATGTAGTCTTCAACTGACTCCATGTCAGTTTGCCTCCATTGGAAGAAATAATAACGATCTATAGCAGTGCAGACCACTGGTTGGTAATGACTGTCCAAGTCTTCCAACGCATGCTGAAATATATCATCATCATTGGGACCCCTAGTCTTTTTAACCATACTCTCATACACTCTTAAACCTTCCGGCCCCAGATTGTGTAACAAAACTTTCTTCCTGTTTTTGCTCGAAAAGGCTTCTTCCCCTTTGTCTTCCAGGGCAGACAGGTAGTTCAGGAAGTAACCCTTCCAATCCACCCATTTCATAGCCGGCTCACCTGGCTTCGGCAGGAAGGGGACTGGGTTGGTGAGGGAGAAGGTCTGCGCACACATAGTGACTGCGTAGTGAGGCTGGGGCTACTGAAACTTCCTAATGGGGCGCAGGAGCAGTGAGCGTGCAGTTCCTGTGGGCAGGAGTGGCATAGTGCTGCCGTGAGGGGGCTCTGTGTGTCCCTCCTGTAGCGTCTTCAAGGGCAAGGACTCAAGCTGTCCGGCGCTCTTCACCCTGCAATCAGGGCGACTTGGCTAATAGTACTGTAGATGGATAGGCAGGGGCTAGTGCACCCCCGAGATGGCTGTCTGGCACACCGCTCAAAACAATGGGTGAACTGTCCACTTGAACTGCCAGTGGTGGGAGCCAGTCCATGAGGTATGTCCCCGTAGGCCTCATTCGTCTACTTCCTGCACACGAGTGCCACAGGCACTTACTGTAGAGGAGCTTGCACGTGGAGCACACCCTCTGCCCTGGAAGTTGGTGCTCGTCTGTACCAGCGTATGGCTCGGCTCCTGGACATCTGCAGAGACGGTATGGTGCTCAATGGATGAAGGCAGAGGACGCCTTTCACTGCCGGGCGTTCCTCTGCTGCACTCCCCCTCCGATCGGCAGACTGAAAATCTTCTTTGATGGGTGGCACCCCGACAGTAGCTTGCATGCGGGGATCGTAGGCTGATGCTTCACGTGGTAAAAGCACCTCGTCACCAGATTGTAGTGTAGACGTTCGCGCTGAATGAAGGCTGCCGATTCAACAAGGGTTTGTATGTTACACTTTATTATATATCGGAGGGAGAGCGCAGGGCGTCTTATCTCACAGTGCCCCTTACATAAGGGCTGCCGCTTCTCCCAGCATGCCTAGCGCGGTCACGTGGTGTAAAAGTCTAGACTGCGACACCACAGTGGTGAGCGGGTCTCTTGGAGCCTTCTGGCTGCTGATGATAAAACAAATGCAACCTTCCCCACGGTCTCTAACACCCCCTTCCCCTGCTCAAGGAATGACGCAGCACTGCTGGCGGACCACACCTCGACGCCCTACTCGGGGAGCCACATGGGCTAATGATTTTCTCGCCTGACCCGAGAGTCTTTTATTGGTAATTAAGACTCTCAGTGGTGGCTCCGGAGGGTCGAGAGGCTGCGCAGTAGCTACAAGGTAAAGAAGTGTGCAGCGAGGCACAAATGGGCTACTGTAAACAAATTTGGAGTGCTCAAGTGTGTGGAGTGTTCGTGTACATTTTTGGGTGGTGTGAGGGTGCAGAGCTGCCTGGAGGGAGAGTGCTTTGCTGGATTGGAAAACGCCGATCTAGCCACCATCACTCTGATATATTTAGAGGAGATTCTGCTTCAAGGCATGTGCACTCAGTGAAAATTGGTTTCTTAAGCTAACTGCACAGGGAAATTGTCATGGCTGAATTTGGTGACATGTTCCTTGAAGCTTTTGCTAGTGGGGCATAGTCCCTTAGAACTGACTGGGAGCTTGGGTGTTTTTTACCATGCGAGGTCGGATTAGCATTCACTTAATGGGTGCTAAAGTTCTTGTTGATCTTGCAAGGATGCCAGGTGGAGCTAGGGAAGGCACCAAGCATGCACATCCTGCTAATAATATGGATAAAATGATGTACAGGATGGAGCATAGGTTGCATGCGGTGGACAAGACCCTGGTGCTTTTGCACCCACTGGAGCCAGCAGTGCCTGCCGAACAGCCTAGAAATCAAGGGGTTGCACCACAGGTGGCATTCCACCCAGTGAAGAAGCGTACTAGTAGCGAAGGGTGTCAATGACCGCTGGTCACCCCTGTGGGTGAGCCAGTGGACAGTGTAAGTGAAGGTCAGGGCGGCTCTCCTGCAGTGGTAGTGCTGGTGAAAAACAGCAAGATTGCACAGAATTGTAATAGCTGAATGCCCATTAGGGTCACACCAGCAGGCAGTACAGGAAAACCAGAGTTGGCAGCAAATTTAGTCAGTGTTTTGCCATGACTTTCAAAAGTAGGGGTGTGATCTGCACCATTAATGGGGGGGTGCATTGTCAGGTGTAGCGGAGAGCGACCACGTAGAAATTTGCAGGAGGTTTGTGTCCCATTTGGAGGGCATAGAGGGGCAGGGTACAGATGGGCAGGTGGGTGTGGTAGGTGATCCAGCTGAGCAGATGGCACAGGGGTCAGTGGTGGCTAGTACCACACAAGCAGGTGGTGGGGCGCAAGCAGTACTGGCAGTAGCCAGGGCACTACCCCTCTCCAAGGAACCTACACCAGCACATATGGTGGCAGCATTGTAGAGCATGGGTCTGGGGTATGTGCGTTCGGAGCCCAACCAGTTGGGCATGCATGTGCCTGCAGATGTGAAGGAGAAGATTTAGAAAGGCAATTATTTAGATATGTGTGAGCTAATTGCAGCTGTGCCTGAGTGGGAAACGAGCAAACAGTGCAAGGAGTGCTCGCATTCCAGGGAGTGTGGGCATTGGCCTTACAGGAAAAAGGTGGAGGAGACAATGATGAATTGGGACAGAAGTTTCTTGATTGTCCAGGCAATCTATGCAGAGTGATTCCCAACTCTGGGGACACAATTGGGTTGCTACCAGCATAAGATGAGTTTGGAGGAACCGCATGGAGGGACTATGACAAAGAATTTAGGTGCATTAAAGCCTCCAGACTCACATTAAGGTGGGATCAGATTGATGTGAATGCATGGCTGTGCTTCATGAAACCGCAGAAGGTTGAGGCTGCCCCAAGTCAACCCTTTCGGGCGGGCTCAGGGGCAGTCAGTAATTTGGGGCGGGGCAAGGATGAGGTCATGCTTCTAAAAAAGGTCTTGCCCCAGGGTAAGAATGACCACCCATTATTGGTTAAGGCCCCCTCCCCGGTTAATTTGTAAGCAGTAATGTCATAGTTGAATGTTTACAGCAACACAACAACAGCTCAGTTTTTGTATGAGGGGTTTCAGAACAGGTTAAGCATCCTGGCTGAGGGCTGTATGGGTGTGACATACTGCAAAAATCAGCAATCGCTAATGGCAAATCTTGCCAGAAATAAGATTGTGAAACGGAATCATCTGGGTAGAGTAGCAGGTCCTTTTGATACCATTCCTTTGAAGAATCTTGTGTGCTCCCCTTAGGGGTAGTCCTGAAGCAAGACCCAGGGGAGTACCAGTTGATCCACAACTTGTCTGCGCATAAGGTTTAATCTGTCAACAAGGCTATAGCTGGGACACTGTGCTCAGTCAAGTACGCCTCTCTAGATCAAGAAATTGCAATGCTTCAGGAGCTGGGACCTTGGACATTGCTGGCAACGGCGAATATAGAATCTGCATTTAGGCTACTACCCGTGTACTCTAGGGACTTTCATTTATTGGGTTTCCAATTTGAGGTTGCCTTCTTCTTTGACAAATGTATGTTATGGGCTATTCAGTCTCCTGCACTTACTTCGAGGTGTTTAGCACATTCTTAGAGTGGGTATTTAGGCAGAGAGCGGGGCAGGGGTACTACATTATTTGGATTATTTCCTGTTCCTAGGCTCCCCCGGAACAGCAGAGCGTGGGAAGGCTTTAGAATCTTTCCAGAAACTGATAGGAATGTTCCAGGTACTTCTGGCACCAGGAAAAGACCAGTGGGCAGCTACAACAATTGAATTCCTAGGGATAGAATTGGATTCCAAGGAAGGCATATCTAGGCTTCCCTTGGAGAAAGTAAAGGCATTCACAAGGGCATTAGGGCATTGGAGGAATGTCTGGCTGCTAAGAAGGTGGCACTACATCAATTACAGGTGTTAGTTGGGCAGTTAAAATTTGAGATCTGCATCATACCCATGGGCTGCCCATTTTCAAGGTCAATCGCACAGGCCATGTCTGGTTTGAAATTGATATATATGCAACACTAATACCCCTTCTACCATAAATTTCACTTTTATTTCATAGAGTGTATAACCCATATACACCCAGAAGGGCAATTTCTTCCCTTATTATTTTGATTCTATGTGTTGTCTGACCTTACATCCTATTCTTTTTCTAAGTTTTTCATATATAGATATGTGTAACTTGTTGTTTTGTATCTCCGATCTGTAAACACCATATGAATAAGCATCACAACATAGCATAAACATACATATGACACGTATTGATTTCTTTCTCGTTTCTTTTTCTTATTGTTTAAAGAGATTTTTACATGTATTGTGTGTACAATTAAGACATCATACACATTAAATACATGTTATTGACAATAGACACTACATCACATATATGTACAACATACATAATTCTTACACTTGTAATTGTCCAACTACAAAAATTCATACATGGATTAATAAGGGACAAATGGTTATTTAAGTAATAAATTAATATAAGATCCCTCCAACTTTATAATCCTCTGATACTTCTATGGCCCTATGTTGTTGAGGAATAGATTCAGGATGTCTTTGCGTGCTAGTTGTGGATGGTAACTCAATTCACTCCTAGTTCAGTCCTAAATCAGTTTCTGGAGGGAATGCGTCATCTGGCCACAATTACAATACGCTGACAGGGTTCGACCTTTAAAATGGGCCTGTTTTCTATTCGTGAGGTCTTACTCAGGGAAAGGTTTAGACTTTGGTTGGACAATTGAAATAAAATAAAGTAAAAACTCGTCTATGTATGGAGATTCGTTGTCTTTGCTGTGTATGGGAACACATGTCATATTTAATTTTATTTTAATTCAAAGAGGATGCACAGAGCTACAATTCTGTGGAAGTTCACTCTGTATTTTGCTTGAAATTACATACCGATCTTGTTGGAGGAAACTCAAAATAAGGTTCCAAAATCTTTTGTCAAAAGTGTTTTTGTTATCTCTTGCTTTATCGTGCCTTATTATAGGTCGGGATGCTGTGCTTTATTACTTGCTCGGAGCACCTAAAGGTTAAGAAGTTTGGCGTCAGTTGTGCCTCCAGTCGTGTCGGGTCTCCCTAATATGTATGGGCAAAACAGAGATGGGAACTAGTTATTTTTTCTTTTATTACGGCTGCTAAAGTTCTATTGGAATAATTCTCTACTATCTTTAGGAGTAGACATGGAGGTTTAGGGAGAGTGGGGTAAAATGTCCTTACCTGCACTCTTAGTGAGCAGTATCCTTCAATTCAGTCTTTGGGTTGTGAGAGTGCGACTTCCTGGTATTGAAAGTACTGGGAAAGTCGTGCTGCTACTAGTCCCCTACATGTTTGGCTATTGACCAATCCGTGCCTTGGATTTGACTTGGCTCAGAGCCCCTAAATATTAGCAAGTTTGGCGTCTGCTATATTTCCCGTCATGGCGGGTCTCTCTAATCTGTATTAGCAAAGCAGAGATGGGAAAGTTGTTTTTTCTTAGGGCTGCTAAAAATTATTTCTAATTCATTCTCCACTGTCTATTAGCAGTGAACAGTGGTTTGAAATTGAGGCACCATCATACCAGATTGTCAAGTGAGGTCCACTAGGATGTGAGAATATGGTAAACATTTTTTAAGGATTTCAATGGGACAGTAGTATGACCAAAACCAACAAGGAGTTTGGTCTGTTTACAGATTCCGCAGGCAGTGCAGGCTTTGGCACCATTTTGGGTGCCATTTGGTGTGCACAACGTTATCCAGGAGGCTGGATGGAATTTGGTTTGGTGGCAAACATTAGCTTCCTAGAACTCTTTCCCATTTTGGTGGCACTCACAATATGGCCGGAGCAGTTCCGCATTCAATCAGTGGTATTCTAGTCTGACAATATGACTGTGTTGGAATGCATTAATTATCAAGCAGCCAAGTGTAAAATGACCTTGAGATTATTGAAGGAGATCGTACTGCTCTATTTGAGTCTGAATGTCAATTTTAAATCAAAACATGTGCCACGAGTATTAAGCAATGCAGCAGGTGCTTTATTTCATTTTAAGATGCAGGCTTTCAGGTTCCACCACCTAGAAGCAGCAGAGTTCCCTTCAACATTCCCAAATCAACTGTGGCAGCTTGGTGCCCAAGCCTCGTGGTGGCCAGCTTAGCGCCCAGGATGACGCGTGCCTAAGAGGAGCATATTGCACGTATCACAAGTTTCAGGAAGGTAAAGGGGTGGGAGAGTGGTTTTTACCTGAGTCGATAATTGGATTCCTGGAGGCTCTGAGAGGGTTGTGGTGACATGTGCCTATGCCAAGCAACATACTTTGGCATTTTCCTTTTTTGCAAAGATGCTAGGGTACATGGATGGAATAATGGCTTTCCTAGTACAAAGGGAGCTGAAGGACTGGCAGTGATTGTAGGAGGGAGACAAGGTTCTCTGCACCTCGTAGGACAATGAAACTGGCAGATATCATCAGGTCACCAGACGAGGTTTGCCTTTTTTAGGGCAGCTTTCTCCCTGGCATTCAAAGGAGCACTAAGGGTGGGGAAACTGGTGGTGAAGAATAAGCAGGATATGAGTGATGGTTTGTAACTAGCAGATATCAAATGGCCAAATGGCACTCTGGCAGTCACCATTACCCGTTCTAAGACTGATCAAATGGGTAGAGGAGACCACATACTGCTTCACCGAGCCCCAGAACTGCTGTCTGCTGTGGAATCTGGAAGCCCTTTTTACACATCAAGGTACAAGGGATGGTAGGCCCCCTTTTGGTACACGAGGATGGAACGCCATTCACAAGGTTTCAATTTGCCAACATGCTGATCAGGACCCTGGTGGCAGCAGGTTTGGACCTTGCAGAATCTTACTTCCCATTCGTTTTGGATTTGCGCAGCTGCTGTTGCAGCAAGCATGGGTCTGGTGGGACAGGCAGTTCAAAGGATAGGCAGGGGGTAGTCTGATTGCTACTAGTGCTACATGAGTTTAAACTTGTTGTCAGTGTTCTGTTCTTCGAATGGTTTCCATGCCTGATTGTATTCTCGTATCGACGAAGATGGAGGATATATTAAGGCGATGCAGCCACTGAATACTTCCTTGCCTCTTCTCAATGCGGGAGCAAGGGGTGTTACAGAGGGGCTGGTGTTGGGCCACTCCTTCATGAGGCGTGCAAAGTTCTTTTATTCTGCAGGTGACTACGTGGCATGAGCAAGGAAAGACGGGTATCAGGGATTGCAACTGTGCATCTAGGAGGCAATGATTTGATGGAGTTCGATCAAAATGACTTATTTGAACTGATTGTCTCTGAAATGCGTTGGCTTTCAAAGAAGTTCCTGGAGCTCATAATTGCATGGTCCAAAATTGTCCCGAGGTTGAGTTGGAGAGGTGTCAAGTTGGTCAGGGATTTTAATGAGTCAGTGAAATGGCTGAACCAGAAGGTGTGTAAGTTGCTGAGAACAGCTTGTTTGTTAGCTATTTCTCCTGGGTGCATCAAGGGAGAGTGTTTTTTCCTACAGGATGGGGTGCACTTGTCGAGAGAAACAAATGCAATATTTCTTGTGAATTTGCTGGCCTGTTTGGGCAATGCACACTGTGCGGGGGCAGATAATGGGCTAACTATGTTGGCCTGTGGCGGGTGAGGTCATTATTGGCGGAGACAATCCGAGTCCCTTTACAACATCATTTTATATTAAATTAATATCAGTGGCACTGAACCCTCCAGCAGATGCTTGCGGCAAGTCAAAAGGAGGTTTCATGGGTGTGGGGGTTCAGGGTGGTCACTGACATGTGGTCCTTACCTATCAACCATCCCCGTAGGGGCAGAGCAGTGGTGCAAGCTTTCACAGGCCCTTAGGGGACGAGGAACTTGGGTGTAGGAGGTGCCTGCGGTAGGTATCCTAAGGGCAGTTGGGCACCCGCACAAGAGCTCCCGAGGCAGGAGAGCTCCCGATATGGGAGAGGGAAGATGAGGCCCTCCCTTTAGGAGGGGCCCATCCTCTGGACTAGTAGGTGTAAGAGAAAGGGTCACACAGCCAGTCATGATTTCACTCAGAACAGTTATGTTTTTTGTTGGTTGCACTAGTACAGATTAGTTATGGTTAGGTGATTCCCATGTTCTAGAATCTCTGTTAAGGCTAGGTCTCACTTGTAAACAAGATGTAAATAATGTGCTTACAGTGCAAAGTTTGATGGCAAAAGTGTTTGGTGTGTTCAAAATAAATACAGCTGGGGTCTTACAACCCCTAACCCAAATATATGGTTTCAGGCATTGTCATAGACACAGATGTTTGCATGGAATGGTAAGATCCCATGGGACATCGGCAACTCCCTGGCCATATTCCAAAGGCTGTCCCTCTTGGGAGAGCAGAAGATGTGGCGGGGAGCCGGGGTCATACCTAGGGGTGGGACGTTTCGCCCTGTGCCCTATTTTGAGCCAGGGGCGTGGATTAGGCAGGGTCAGGCGCTGTTACGGGTCTTGCAGGTAAGCCCTGCCTCTATTTAAGGAGCCTTGCAGTGGCAAGCAGGTCTCTTTGACCCTGCTCGCTGCTGAGGATGGAACAAATGTGGCTATCTCCACAGTCTCCAACACTCCCACTCAAGGAAGGAGGCAGTACTGCTGGCGGCCACCTCCTAGATGTCCTACTGCGGGAGCTGCAGAGGCTGAGTGATTTTCACCACCAACCAGCCCCAGAGCAAGCGACACCAGAGGAGGGCGCACGGTGGCATGATGTTATGTGATTTAGGGCTTAGGTATACCCCTTTTTTCTTTCACAGGAATTGATCAGAATGCGGGTATTATGTAGTTAATGTCATGCTTAACACTTTTTGCTTTTCTAGCATCAATGTATTGTGTTTTCCGCTGATTTGTTGTATTTTAGCCAGTTGATAGGTGAAGTCATAATTGGGGAGGACACTTTGGGTCCCTTTAAGGCATCCTTTAATACCAAATTAACATAAGAGTCACTGTCAGCAAGTTGAAAGGAGGTTGCAGGGATGTAGGGGGTTCATGGAGGTCACTGGCAAACGTTTCTTACCTACCAGCCATTAGTGAAGGTGCAGTGGTGCGAGCTAGCACAGGCACTTGGGGGTGAGCAACTTGGGTGTACAGGGTGCCCACGGGAGGTACCCTATGGTCAGCTGGGCCCCTTGTACAAAAGCTTCTGAGGCGGGAGAGGTCCAGGTACAGGAGAGATATGGTGGGGCCCACCCATATGGTGGGATCCATTCACTGGATTGGGGGTAGTACAGGGAAGAGGTACAGAGTCAGTCATGATCTTACTTGGAATGTTTATGTTTAATGTTGGTTGCACAGGAACACACTAGTTATGGATAGGCGAGTCCCATGTACTAGAGTCTCTGTTAAGGACAGGTCTCACTTACAAAGAAGATGTAAATAATGTAGTTACTGTGGAAATTATGACTAGAAAATGTTTTGTGTTGAAAATAAATACGGCTGGTGGTCTTATGACCACTAACCCAAAGAGATGGTGTCAGGCATTGTCACTGATATGGATGTAAGTACCCATGGGACATCAGCAACTCCCCTGCCATACAAATTTGTTCTACACGTTTTCTAAATTGTGTTATTTTCACACCGTTGACGTTAATAGTTTCGTTTTCATACATTTTAGCTGAATATGACCTACCTACTTGAAATAGAAGTTTAAAAAATGTAGATCACATGGGCATGGGCATTCGCATTAACCACTCAGACCTGGTTCAAAATACTGGACCTCCCAAGCACTGATCAATAAGTAAATGCTTATAGAGTGTTGCTGGGTGGAGGAGGCAAATTGAACTATCAGACACTGCTACTTTGCTAGTGCTTGTTTAGTATCACATGTATTAAAGAGACTTAGGTGGATGTCCTAATTACTATTGAAGGCCATGTGTGCTTTTAACACTTGCTATTCGTGTCACAGAGAGAGGTCGAATGTGCAGTGGATTGTCAAAATATGTTGACAACTATCTAAACGTAGAAGTGTTAGAATTCCCTTTACCAACTTTTAACTCTCAAGTGTTGCAATTAGAAAAATTATACGAGCCCACGTTTTCCAACTGTTAATTTAGCAAACATCTATATCTCTCCATTACACAACATGGCATAATTATTTTAGTCCTGGACACACAACCAGAATATGAGCGTCTCTTGTTTGAAGCATTTGCATTTTCTTGTGAATATTTTTTAGCACTGAATGTTCCTCTCCATTTAAAAAATGAATATGAAGATGCATTTTACACTAAAAGCTAGCACTAAAAGTCTGTTTTGCATTATACATATTATTTTGTTGAATTTCCCGTAACTATTTGTTAGAAATGGGGGTCTCTAGTTGGCAAGGGTTTGCACCTTTGTCCAAGTAGGGACCTTTCCTTCTAGTCAGGATAAGGGAGTTACACTCCTAAAATAATCCCTGCTCCCCCCCTTGGTAGCTTGGCACAAGCAGTCAGGCTTATCTTAGAGGCAGTGTGTAAAGCATTTGCACATAACCAACAGTAATACAGTGAAGACACTACAACTGGACACCACACCAGTTTAGAAAAATATCCAATATTTGTATATATCCAAAACAAGACCAAAAACGATTAAAAAAAATCCACCATACAGTTCTCAGAAATCTTCAGTAATCAAAAACAGACTTGAAATACAGTTCCTTGAAGTCTATAGCTTCGTCTGGAGCTATCATGACGTTGTGAACAACAAATCCAAACAGTTCTGGCTGACTGTGGTGTCGCGGGCCAGCTACGGTGTCAGGAAGACCCGCAAGACAGTACCTTTAGAATTGTAGGGCGCCGGCGACCTCTCGATGAGCCCCGTAAGGCTGTCGTCTACAGGCGTCGGTTCCGGAGGTCGGTGAAGGAGCAGGCAGTGGCTCAGTGATGGTCATCCAGCGGTGTTGGTGAGACCAGGGTTACGGTATGAAGTGATGCGGTGCTCGTCGCGGTGCAGGCAGGTCATAGTGCAAATAGCAGCGTCATTGTTGCTGAAGCGCTGTCATCGGTTGACAAACTGGGGTCTATGGTGCAGGCGACGAAGGGCCAAGCGAGCGGTGCGGGATGAGGACGGGGCATCCTGTAACTCACGAGTGGTGCCCTCGAACCACGGTGCAAGCAGCGGCGTCGATGTTGGCATGGAGCTGCATTGTGTGGGTTACCAAGGCAGCATTGTCGTACTTTGGTATTCGGAACCGCGTAGGAGACAGGACCCTACCCCTGTCTATTTTGGTATTAGCGAACCGCAAATGGTAAATGCGGCACGTACGAGTGCTTTATGTGCCGTTCTAGCTACGAATGCACTGTGTACACGTATTCTGCTCAACTACGCGGGTTCCATTTTGGAAGCAGTGGCCATCTTGTCATTGCCCTCACATAGGCTATGATGGAGTTAATACGGGCCTCACAGTACACGGGCTTTCCCTCTGACTTCTCTGTGACCTGGGCAGCTGGCTCTGCTGCCCCGGGTCAAACCGGTCTCACGAGCTCCCCTTCCTCCTTCCACCTGTGATTCGTATCAGGGCTTGACCCGTCATAAAACCCTTTCATTCTACACAATCCCCCGGCTAATCTCTTCCACACCTGCTTGTTCTTGCTTTATGACTTGTTTCCCAAAACAGGAGATGCTCATATTTATTGGGGGGTCTATTTACTTCAAACATGGGATCTGAACCTTCCTGTGTAAATCATTGTGGGCTGGCCGAACTGGAATGTGGGATGGTCATCATGACTCTGCCTTTTCTTTGTAATGTACACTTATATATTGCCGTATCATAAAACCTAGGAATGTATGCTTGAGGCCAGAAAAAGGGTATTTAAGATGAAGTCCGTTTCTATGATTTTCAGCAGTCTCCTGAGAACATACACGCTGTTGTACTTCTAGGATACCTGTCATTGGTCTGCAGCCAATAAACGATTCTTTGACTTCACCCAGAAGACTCTGTGTTTCTGTAGGTCCGGAACAGGGTGAAACCCCGAAGTCATAGGGTGTGTGCCCCTGCACCGCTGGGACTAAAATACCCAGTACTTCAGTTTGGCGCCCAACTCGGGCCGATTTCAGCGGTACCAGTCCAAGCCAGAGGTTCGTGAGGAGCTTCGTGTGGAAATTCCGGAGGAAGGCCGCCACTTCATCGACCCCTGCATGTCGACGTGGTCCGAAAGTCTTTTCTGCGAGGTTCTCCGCGTCCCGACGGCTACGAAGGACTGCTGCCCTGATTAATCGACCTGTTTTGGACCCTTGACGAGTTTGAGAGAGCGAAACAATCGAGAGAGTCTTCTGGTGACGTCATCGATCAGCAATATTCAGTTAAGTATAAGTGGAGCGTCTCCCATTTGTTTTGGTATCCCTCGGGATCGTTTGATTTGATTTGGTAATTGGTGATTTGGTGTTTGCAAACCCCAAAGCCAGAGGACTCGTGTATTCACGAGAATATCATAATCGATAATCCTTTGACGTTTGGATCTAGACTAGTGAGCGAAGATGCCTGGTTCTGGACTATTTGGTAGATTATTCTGTTTGGGTTGTGGAAAAGATTTCCAGCTGGAAGAATCATGTCCGGTTCCTCCGGTTGGAACTCCAACTTATGAGCTCTATGTGAAACATGGCGTAGGCCCCATTGCATATAACGAAGTGTGGATCCACTACACCAGGAAAGACGGTGTTTTAAAATGGCCCCAAAATGGTAGTTTTGATACCGATATTTTAGATAATCTGGAAATTAAATTGTTTAAGAAGAAAGCCCGGCCGGCGATGTTTGACTCTTTCCGCTTATGGCGAAAGGAAGCCAAACAGAAGGAAATTAAGCTAGCGAAAAAGAATAAGAGAGAGAGAGGTATGTCAGTAATGCAAGCAGCTGTACAATTTAAAGATAATGAAGAGGAGCAAATGAATGAGCAATTGCACAGGCAGCGTAAGTTAGGGATTGACAAATGTTACCCAGCTTTGCCACATTCTAAGCAGGATGAGTCAGAAGAAAAGGAGAAAGATCCCTTAATGTCGCATTTGTTGAGTTCGCCACCCCCGTATGCTCAAACTGCCACGGCGCCTCCCCAGCTTGTAAATATGCCACCTCCAGTGCATATACTGCAAGCCTGGCCGCAACCGCCAGTTGCTTTGCAACCAGTTCCTATTCCTGTAGCGCAGTCTTCTCAAGCGCCTCCGGTAGTGCTTCCAACTACCCCCGCACTTCCTGCGACTTTGCCTAATCCAGTAACTGCCTCCCCTAACGCTCTTCCTTCTACCACTCCAGTACCTGTCTCTACATCCTCTTTTCTTCCCTCTGTTTTTCCCCCTGTTCTCGCCTCAGCTTCTCCTTCAGCGCGACAGCGTTTAGCCAATGTGGTTACTACATTAATGTCGCCTCTCTTTGGGTCATTTGGTGCAACTCCTGGTGTACAGCGTAAGCAGTTGCGCAGCCAATTGCCTAACCCCGATGAGAAAAAGGTAATAGATCACATGGCGCGTAGATGGATCGTTTTTCCTTCACTGTATGATGTGGAATCGGTTGTTAACACTTTCCATCAATGGGATGCCCCGAAACAGAGATATGTATTTGAGAAAATGTGCGAAATTCTCTGTGAAGAATTGGAGGATAGTGGTAGAAATCCGAACCCTCAGGAATTGTGTAGAGTGAGGTTCGATTTTGGAACTGGTATAATTGTGGACCGCGAAGTAGATAAAGCAGTTGCGGTTGTATTGTCCTTAAGGAATGACGATTGCCAACAGTCATTGTTTGAACAAGAGGTCCTTGTGGGGAAAAAGGCAAAAGCGCGACAATACCCTATGAGAGAAGTTCCCCCGGTATGGAAGGAAGCAGTTGCAGCTGTCGGCAATAACCCCGCTGTGCCAGCGCATTTCCAACGTGTTTGGGTGCATGTTCCATGGAAGCGCTCTGAGGTGTTAGCACTTAAGCAGACATTGCCTGATCCCCGTAAAAACCCAGCAGGTTATTATAAAGAGTTGTCACAGACGGCAGGGTCATGCATTATGAATCTGGCCGACATAGACATGTTGTTTGGTAATGTTGTTCCACAGCCTCTATGGGGATCAATTCGTAATGTAGATCACAATGCAGAACTAGGGGATACCTGGGCTAACATTGTTGCTGCTGATGCTAGACAAACGGGTGGTGCGAAACCAGAACCTTTAGTAGCTGAATTGCCTGGTAGAATCATCACGTATATGAAGACAATAATGCCTGCGATGCGCGTAAATTGGGACAAGTTATCTGCATGTAAGCAAAAGAAAGATGAGACAGTGTCAGACTTCTTTACTAGGTTTGAGGAAACGTTTATTGACCACAGTGGGCAAGATATGAGTACTGAGGGTGGCCAACGGTTGTTTGTGGATAAGTTTGTGCAGAATTTACTCCCTGACCTGTGTAAAAAGTTGAAAGATTCAGAGAGTTCTTGGGCTGTTTCTTCTTCAGCGCAAATACTGGCTACTGCACAGTATTATGAGAACAGAGATAAAGACGAGAAAGATAGAACGGAGAAGAAAACGAAGGAACTAAAGACAAAGGTCCTTTTACAGCAGGCCTATCCACCACGTGGCGGCGGTAATAATTATAGACAACCCCAAGGTGTCTATCACCAACCCCAACAATTTCAGACTAATCAGCAAATGAATGGGTATTATCACCCACGTGTCCCTGTAGGTCCCAACCAATGTTCATACTGCAAAGAGGAAGGTCATTTTAAATATAGTTGCCCTAAATTAATGCAACGGAATGGTAATGCGTATGGCGCAAGAGGTAGAGGTGGTCAGCAAGCTCCTAGAGGCAGAGGGCGTGGAAGTGTTCCCCAAAACGCGCGTCCTCTTCCGCCCCAAAACGCCATTAATAGTTTTGATCAGCAAGCTAATGCGACTAGTAATACGGCTCAGTATTACAATAATGATTATTATGCAGAAGATGGTGATGCAGAGAATAATGATTACTAGGACAGCCATAGACAGAGAGAGGGAGTTGTTTCAGTGCCAGTGGATCAGAGCGGACCATATGTTGAGGTGACTACAGCAAATGTAACGGAGCCTTTTCTGCTAGACACTGGTGCTGCAAAGAGTTCAATCATGCATTCCAAACTCCCTGGCGCACCTTTGTCTGGCGATATAAATGTTTCAGTAGGTTTTTCTGGCGCCCCGGTTAGGAACCCGATTTCCAGTCCCATGTCACTTTCCGTTGGACCTTGCGAGCTGAAAGCGCCCCTGATCCTGACAACAGGTTGTGGTGAGAATTTGCTGGGATTAGATTTGTTGAAAAGATTGCACGCTACACTGTATTGTTCTCCTTCAGGAGTACAACTTACATTAGGCAAGCAAGTGGTTTCTCCAATGTATTTGTCTAAAAACACGATGCCACCTGAATTGTCATCCCTTCCGGATGCCCTTTGGGCTACTGGTCCCAATGATGTGGGCCTCTTGGAAATACCACCATATGTGGTGACTTTAAAGGCTAATGTCAGACTGCCACGTATTCCCCAGTACAAGATCTCTAATGAAGGCCAGAAAGCATTGTTAGACATTGTCAGCGACTTGATTAATAAGGGTGTGATTGAAGAGACAAGAGGCAACGTTTGCAATAGTCCGATTTTACCTGTCTTAAAACGAACGGAACCTTCACAGCCACCTGTTTACAGATTTGTGATTGATCTTAGAGAGGTTAATAAGATTGTTGTGCCTCAGTTTCCGGTTGTCCCTGATATAACTGCCTTGTTAACGATGATTCCAGCCTCTGCTGCATGGTTTTCAGTGATCGATTTAAAGAATGCTTTCTTTAGTATCCCAATTGCAGAAGAGAGCAGAGACATTTTTGGTTTTAGTCTGGGAGGCCGAAGCTTCCGCTTCAAACGCGCTCCCCAAGGCTACTGCGAGAGTCCATCCATATACAGTCAAGCTTTGAAAGCGCAGCTTGATGCACTTGTTTTACCTAGTGGCGCTATCCTGATCCAGTACGTGGACGATTTACTGATCGCTGCGGATACTGAGAAGATCTGTAAAGGAGCCACATTGTCACTGTTGCGCCATTTATCCGCTTACCATCACAAAGTGTCTCTCTCTAAGCTGCAATATTGTCGACAAGAAGTGACCTATTTAGGTCATCTCTTATCGAAGGAGGGAAGGAGATTGACCCCAGAAAGAATTCAAGCCATTGCACAGTTGAGTGTGCCAAAGACACAGAGAGAAGTGCGTGCTTTCTTGGGCATCACCTCATACTGTAGGCATTGGATCCCTAGTTTTTCTTTGTTGGCAAAACCTTTATTAGCATTAACATGCAAAGACACACCGAATCCTATCCCATGGTCTGAAGAGTGTCAGAAAAGTTTTGTGGAATTACGCAATGCATTATGTTCAGCTCCTGTGTTGGGCACTCCTGACTATAGCAAGCCTTTTACATTGTATGTTCACGAGAAAGATGGATGTGCGTTGTCAGTGTTAACACAGCCTTTTGGCGACAGACCACGCCCATGCGCGTATTTTTCATCCACCTTGGACCCTGTAGCGAGGGCATTGCCAAGCTGTCTGAGAGCGACAGCTGCTGCAGCGATGTCTATCCGACAATCTGCTGGTCTGGTAATGGACAACACATTGATTGTCATGGTTCCACACGCTGTAGACACATTATTAAATAGAACCAAGACACAACACTTGACTAGTGCGCGATTATCAGGGTATGAACTCACACTGTTAGCGAATCACATACACATAAAAAGATGCAATACGCTGAATCCAGCCACATTATTGCCGATTCCAGCAGACTCAGATGAGATTGAGCAACATGACTGTCTGTTCAGGACAGAAGAAGAGACGAAAGGGAGAGTAGATCTCAAAGATACTCCCCTGACTGAGTGTGATGGCACTTTATGGGTAGATGGGTCATGTTTCAAACTCCCTAATGGTGACACGACTGCTGCATATGCTATCACGACTTTACATACGGTCGTGGAAACTGCACGAGTGCCACATAATTCGGCCCAAGCAGCAGAATTGATCGCCCTCACGAGAGCATGCGTGTTGTCTGAAGGAATGAGAGTGAACATATACACAGATAGCCAGTACGCCTTTGGCGTGGCTCATAATTTTGGGCGTTTGTGGAAAGAGCGTGGGTTCCTGACGTCGCATGGAGCTAAAATTCAGAATGGCAAGTTGGTGAATGATCTCCTTGAGTCACTGACCCTACCTTTGCAAGTTGCGATCATGAAATGCAGTGCGCATAGGAAAGTTACAGATGATGTTGGACGTGGGAATGCGTTTGCTGATGAGACCGCGAGAGAGACAGCACAGAATGTGAAGACTAGAATGTATGTTGCAGGCCCCGCAAGATGGGTTAATGATGTGGGAATGTGTGAGAACACAATAGAGAGTGTGAAGTCGCTTCAGGCTGAAGCTACAGAAGAAGAGTTAAGCAAGTGGAGAGAGAGTGTGGGTAAGTTGGATGAGAATGGTTGTTGGGTTGACCTGACAGAACATAGACGATGGTTGTTGCCTGATGCATATGTGCTTCCAGTGGTTACTATGGCACATGGAATGGCGCATATCAGTACGAAAGGTATCTGTAAGTTGTTGGCTCCAGTATGGCAGAATGTTGGGATTCCCAAGTGTGCAGAGAATGTGGTCAAGAATTGCATAGTATGCTTGAAGTACAACCCTGGTAGGGGAACCCCAACTCCGGCCGGTCATTTTGCACCCCCATCATGTCCATTCGAAGTTTTGCAGCTGGACTTTATTCACATGGAAAGATGCAACAACCTGAAATATGTATTGGTGGTTGTTTGTGCTTTCTCCAAATGGATTGAGGCTTATCCTCTGAAAGATAACACTGCCCTATCCACAGCCAAAGCCCTTGTGAAGGAGTTTTTCCCCAGGTTTGGGATGCCGAGAATGGTATGGTGTGATAATGGTAGTGAGTTTGTGGGTAAAGTGATGAAGAATGTATGTGAAGGGCTAGGGATAAAGCAGAAGTTCCACGCTGCAAATCACCCCCAATCAGCTGGACTAGTTGAACGCTACAATGGAGCCTTAAAGCTCAAGCTGGCCAAAATCCAGGCGAGCACTGGTCTTAAATGGCCTGACGCTCTGCCTCTAGCACTCTTGTCCACCAGAATGACGATACACTCACGAGTGGGCCTTAGTCCCTATGAAGTAGTCTTTGGCCGCCCGGCCAACGTATGGGGTGTGCCAAGGCCTACGAAGTTCAGTGAGATTGAGCATCCAGTACTGCTCGATTACCTGTATGATTTGACTGTTAAACTGCGTGTTTTGCACCAACAGGTACATGATACTCTTCCCCAAGCCTCTGAACCTCCTGGACACCCTATCAACCCTGGCTCGTGGGTCCTGGTCCGGAATTTCCAGCGTAAGGGCAACGACGAACCTCGCTGGATCGGCCCCCATCTTGTTCTTCTTTCGACAAGATCAGCAGTGCGAGTGAAGGGGAAGAAGCACTGGATTCATGGTACTCACTGCAAGGTAGTTCCCTTGCCTCTGCCATATGACCAGTGGGTCAACGAGGGTATCGCCGACTCAGAGACAGACATTGTACCTCGCTTTGTACCATTCAGTGACGCACGCCTAAAAGACACAGCTTCAGTCCAAGAGAGTGACAATATTCTGCAGGAAGCTGTGCCGCCATCAAATCGACTGGACACTACTGAGCCTGAACTTTTGTTTCAAGACCAAACAGCACCTGGCCATCTCCGCTATAACTTGAGACCTAGGCCCATGGACAAATAAAGATTTCCTCATTATTTCCCTTTTGACATTTTTTGCTCTCCCATCTGAAGGACTTTCTTGATTTTTGTTTTTCGAACCACCATCCGGGTTCTGCCGCAGGGTCGCGGTGCCAAGACTTTGGGGTACAGGCCGAAGACGCTAGGTCAACGGTTCTGGTTGGTCTAGGGCGTTTCCCTGGACTGACAGGCGTACTCCTTAGCAGAAGAAACTCATCCACCGCGAGCGGCCCGAGTAGAGGATGGAGTTTTGTAGGATGGAGAGACCGATTGAGGAAATGAACTCTCAAACAAGGATGTGTAGAATTGTGAAAAGTAAATGTTTTGTCTTTTTGTGCTTTGTTACACTGTGTAGTATCATGATGTTTATTGTAGGATGTGTGTTTTTCTCTGCTCCAAAACCCATTGCACCCACTCAACAGCCTATATCTCTTTCTACTGCCTCCTCTCACTCTTTTCACCCTTTGCCTGAGCACGAACAGACCCGACGATCAGAGTTCGTAAATAACTCGTTTATCCAACTCTTGCACCAGCACCAACTGGTAATGAATACGACCAATTGCTGGGTCTGTGGGTTAATGCCCCATACCACTAACAAGGGTATTCCCTACCTGGTGCTACCGTACAGTTACAATGGATCGTCATGGGCATTCCAAACCATGTTTCTCTACGCCCTAGATACATACTCCCCTCGCCCACCGCGTTCCATCAGACCCATCACCAATAATAAGGCTTTGATGAAAGGAGTTGCCGATATGAGTAGGGATATTAATGCATACTCGTCCATTCCCAAAGAAGAGCTGAGACCTTATGTAGGATGGAACGCGACGGGGTATAGTATTAGTCTGGGTGAAAGACAGCGAAAAATCTCATCTCCAATCTGGGTCGTACCCCACCTGGGTCGGTTCTGCTTACAGGGTAATGGTCAGAATCCTAGGGCTCAACTGGGAAGAAGTGACTGTACTGAAACGTACACTTTCCCGTCACAGTTTTCCCCTGCGTTTTTGGCTGCTAAGGGCACATATTTCATCTGTCATGACCGAGCATATACATGGTTGCCCCCTGATTTCTCGGGCACATGTTATATTGCGAACTTGCTACCGCCGACATTTACTGCCGCCTCCGACTATCACAAGACCAGAGTTGTGAGAGGCGTGATTAGTAAGGAGGACACTGCCGGTCAGGAAGCAGGAGACTTTTTCCTGGGTTTCCTGCCGTTTTGGGGACCTATGGTCAATAGTAGGAACCTGAGACAGCTGACTCGTGTGGTTGAATCCACCGTCAATGTAACGGCTGGTGCCCTTAGTAATTTGACAGCTGAGCTCCAAGCGGATCGCCTTATGACTTTGCAGAACCGCATGGTTCTAGACGTTATTCTTGCAGACCGCGGTGGGGTATGCAAGGTCATCCAATCCAGTTGCTGCATTTTCATACCAGATAATGCTCCAACAGTGTATCAAGCCATCTCCAAACTCCATAAAATATCTGAAGCCATACACGTGGATAAGGGAGATTGGTCACTGATGGGATGGTTCTGGGAATTGATATCTGCCTGGGGTTGGAAAGTTCTGATGGTCATTGGAATGATCTTAGCCATTCTTTTCCTGTTCTGTCTGTGTATACAGTGTGCTCCCGCGATATGTGGCCTCTGTGCTACCTTATGTGTAAGGAAACCTGTATCGAGGGATGAGCTAAGTAATAGGATGATGCTACAGCAACATCTCCATGACTTCGTGAACATTGACCTAGACTCGGATTAAGATGAGTATAGTGATTGCCTATGTAAGGGCAAAAGGAGGGTCTGTCGTACTTTGGTATTCGGAACCGCGTAGGAGACAGGACCCTACCCCTGTCTATTTTGGTATTAGCGAACCGCAAATGGTAAATGCGGCACGTACGAGTGCTTTATGTGCCGTTCTAGCTACGAATGCACTGTGTACACGTATTCTGCTCAACTACGCGGGTTCCATTTTGGAAGCAGTGGCCATCTTGTCATTGCCCTCACATAGGCTATGATGGAGTTAATACGGGCCTCACAGTACACGGGCTTTCCCTCTGACTTCTCTGTGACCTGGGCAGCTGGCTCTGCTGCCCCGGGTCAAACCGGTCTCACGAGCTCCCCTTCCTCCTTCCACCTGTGATTCGTATCAGGGCTTGACCCGTCATAAAACCCTTTCATTCTACACAATCCCCCGGCTAATCTCTTCCACACCTGCTTGTTCTTGCTTTATGACTTGTTTCCCAAAACAGGAGATGCTCATATTTATTGGGGGGTCTATTTACTTCAAACATGGGATCTGAACCTTCCTGTGTAAATCATTGTGGGCTGGCCGAACTGGAATGTGGGATGGTCATCATGACTCTGCCTTTTCTTTGTAATGTACACTTATATATTGCCGTATCATAAAACCTAGGAATGTATGCTTGAGGCCAGAAAAAGGGTATTTAAGATGAAGTCCGTTTCTATGATTTTCAGCAGTCTCCTGAGAACATACACGCTGTTGTACTTCTAGGATACCTGTCATTGGTCTGCAGCCAATAAACGATTCTTTGACTTCACCCAGAAGACTCTGTGTTTCTGTAGGTCCGGAACAGGGTGAAACCCCGAAGTCATAGGGTGTGTGCCCCTGCACCGCTGGGACTAAAATACCCAGTACTTCAGCATCGTTAAGCAAGGTGGTGCGAAGTGCGGTGCCCACAGGCCACGGTGCAAGCAGCGGCTTGGTGGCGGTGTCAGGTGGTGTCGTTGGTGAGACCAGGGTTGAGGTGCAGCATGCGGCCGTGTCCTCTGTGGTGCTTTCAGGACACGGAGCCAGCAGCGGCGTCGTAGACGGCATCGGTTTACTTTTTCTTCTGTTGCAGCACAAAACCACAGTCCCCAGTGCTGATGACAAAATAACTTGAAGTCTTTGCTGTTCCTGAGACTTCTTGAACAGGGGACAATCTCTGCCACTTTGTACTCTTAGGCAGAGGGTGTCTGTACTTGGTCCAAATCAGTTTGGTCCTCTCTGGCCCAGCTTCCCAGCAGGAGGCGGAGACAGTATTGTCTGCAGCAGACCCGGCCCATTCAGGTGCAAGGAAATCTCCTCCCACTACTTAGCCCAGGTCTACTCAGCCCAGCCCTGACTCATCCAGACTCTCTGGAACCACTGCACATCCCCAGCCTCTGTCACTCCAAAGCCAGACAATGTTATAAATGGGGGTCTCTAGTTGGCAAGGGTTTGCACATTTGTCCAAGTAGGGACCCTTCCTTCTAGTCAGGATAAGGGAGTTACACTCCTAAAATAACCCCTGCTCACCCCCTTGGTAGCTTGGCATGAGCAGTCAAGCTTATTTTAGAGGCAGTGTGTAAAGCATTTGCACATAACCAACAGTAATACAGCGAAGACACTACAAAAGGACACCACACCAGTTTAGAAAAATATCCAATATTTTTATATATCCAAAACAAGACCAAAAACGATAAAAATCCACCACACAGTTCTCAGAAGTCTTCAGTAATCAAACATAGACTTGAAATACAGTTCCTTGAAGTCGATAGCTCCGTCTGGAGCTATCACGATGTCGTGAATAACAAATCCAAACAGTTCTGGCTGACTGCGGCATCGCTGGCCAGCTATGGTGTCGGGAGGACCCGCAAGACAGTACCTTTAAAAATGTAAGGCGTCGGCAACCTCTCGATTAGCCCCGTAAGGCTGGCATCTGCAGGCTTCAGTTCCGGAGGTCGGTGAAGGAGTCGTCGGGACCTTGAAGTCAAACGCGTTGCAGATCGAACTCCTCGTAGTTGAAGTCGGGAGCTCCGGCATCGGCAAGCATCAGGGCTGCGGTGCGAAGTGCAGCGGTGCGGCATGTGGTGCCCTCAGGTTGCAGGGCAGGCAGTGGCTCGGTGATGGTCATCCAGCGGTGTTGATGAGACCAGGGCTGACGTGCAAAGTGGTGCGGTGCTCGTCGTGGTGCTGGCAGGTCACGGTGCAAATAGCGGCGTCATCGTTGCTGAAGTGCAGTCGTCGGCTGACGAACTGGAGTCTATGGTGCAGGCGTCGTGGGCTGGGGCAGCGGTGCGGGATGAGGACGGGGTATTGTGTAACTTACAAGCGGTGCTCTCGAACCATGGAGCAAGCAGCGGTGTCTATGTTGGCGTGGAGCGGCATCGTGTGGGTTACCAACGTAGTGTCGTGAAGTGAGGCGGTTCGAAGTGCAGTGCCCACAGGCCACGGTGCAAGCAGCGGCTTGGTGGTGGCGTCGGGTGGTGGCGTTAGTGAGACCAGTGCCAGCAGCTTGCGGCCGTGCCCTTTGCGGTGCCTTTAGGACACGGAGTCAGCAGCTGCGTCATAGACAGCGTCGGGTTGCTTTTTCTTCTGTTGCAGCACAAAACCACAGTCCCTAGTGCTGATGGCAGAAGAACTTGAAGTCTTTGCTGTTCCTGAGACTTCTTGAACAGGGGGCAATCTCTACCTCGTTGTCCTCTCAGGCAGAGGGTGTCAGGTGGTGTCGTTGGTGAGACCAGGGTTGAGGTGCAGCATGCGGCCGTGTCCTCTGTGGTGCTTTCAGGACACGGAGTCAGCAGCGGCGTCGTAGACGGCATCGGTTTACTTTTTCTTCTGTTGCAGCACAAAACCACAGTCCCCAGTGCTGATGACAAAATAACTTAAAGTCTTTGCTGTTCCTGAGACTTCTTGAACAGGGGACAATCTCTGCCACTTTGTTCTCTTAGGCAGAGGGTGTCTGTACTTAGTCCAAACCAGTTTGGTCCTCTCTGGCCCAGCTTCCCAGCAGGAGGCAGAGACAGCATTGTCTGCAGCAGACCAGACCCATTCAGGAAATCTCCTCCCACTACTTAGGCCAGGTCTATTCAGCCCAGCCCTGACTCATCCAGACTTTCTGGAACCACTGCACATCCCCAGCCCCTGTCACTCCAAGCCAGACAGTCAATACACATCCTAGCAGAGGCACACAGGATGGCTATGCAAGAAAATACCTAGTTTCTAAAAGTTGTATTTTCAAACACAGAATCTAAAAATCACCTTTACTAAAAGATGCATGTTTAGATTCTGAGTTCAGGCATACTAAACGTTATTTTCCTATCTGGTCCCAATGGGTAGGTATAATATGTTATAAATTAACTCCTATGCTTTCCTATGGGCCAGATAGCCTTTCAATAGTGAAAAACAAAATTGGCAGTATTTCTTTATCGGGACATGCCACACACATCAGGGCATGTCCTACTTTCACAACACTGCACCCTGCCCACAGGGGTACCTTGGGCCTACTTTAGGGGTGACTCACATGTAAGAAAAGGGAAGGTTAGAGCCTGGCTAGTGGGTGCACTTGCCAAGTCGACATGGCAGTACTGGACTGAACACATACACTGCAGTGGCTGGTCTGAGTTACCTTTTCAGGGCTACTCATGTGGGTGGCACAATCAGTGCTGCAGGCCCACTAGTAGCATTTGATTTACAAGCCCTGGCACACTCAGTACACTTTACTGGGGGCTTACCAGTAAATCAAATATGCTAATCACTGAAACCCCATTCCATAATACAAATTTCACAGAGAGCATATGCACTTTAGCACCGAATAGCATGGTAGAGTGCCCAGATTCTTAAAACCAACAACAGCAGGTCAGGAAAAAATAGAGGGGAAGTTAAACGTTTGGGAATAACCCTGCAAAAATGGCCATCTCCAACACTATGCAAAACCAAATTATTCACACAAATATTGGAAAACAGGGAACATTAAATGATATTTTGGGTATTCCCTTGAATGTTAAAAAATAATTGGTGAAATGAGTCAATTATATTTTCTGAGATTAATTTCTCATCTGACATACCCATTTAGTACACACACCTTTCCCATGTTTGGGGGAGGTTTAGAACTGTGCATATGTGTCATACATTGCTTTCTCTCTTTTTGTGACTATCACATATTACCAAGTCTGAAAAGTGACCTCTTCTTTCCGAAGATCATGCTGAAAGGTCAATGGACGTCTGTAGAAGTCCCTGTCATACACTGTGTGTGAAATCTACCTTTTGGTCAGCCAGTATTTTTGCCTTTTGTTGGGCCCTATCTTTTTACTGACTTTCGAACTATTTTCATTTTAACTCTTCTAACCAGTGGTCAAGCATCAATGCTCCCCCTTCACACATGGTTGAATTGGAATATTTCTAATTGATATATTTAACTTACCTATACTTCACAAGTATATGTTACATGATGTATTCAGGCCCTGGAATATAAATGCCACTAGTGGACTGCAGCACCTATTGTGTCGTCTACTACAGTAGCAGTGCAAACTTGGCTTCATGCCTACTATTGTAACCTGACTGTGGCAGTCTAAACACTGCAGTTTGACCTGACAAAACAGACCCTTTTGAGAGGTCAAAACATCATTTTTGAATATTAATAAGTCACCAATATGTAGGCCTTGTAATCCACAAGTCAGGGTGCATGGTATTTAAAAATAGAGCATGCAGACATGAGATGTTAACATTTTCTTACAGTAACTTACTCCCAAATGCTATTTGTCAAGGTGGCAGGCCTAGTTGTGCCATGTAGAAAACTAGAATACAGATTAAAACCCTAATATTGTTTCTCGGGAATGGGTCTAGTCAGAAAACTATTTGAATAGTTAGTAAATATCCAACTCTGTGGTGAAGATGGATTTTATATATATATTAAGGGAAAGTAACTTTTAGAAAGTTACCTTTTCCCTGCTTGACGTTCCCGGAGGCTAACTTTCATCTGCTCTCAAACTTCTCCAAGGCAGGGATTAGCATATGAATAGTCTTAAAAAAGGTGGAAAACGCTTCCCAGGAGCAAACTATAGGCTGACACGAAGGGGCAGAGATGACTCCTCTGAAAATCCCAGAATATGCGAAATGGGGCTTTGAGCTATTTTTTTGACATTACATTGTCAAATCCTGCTTGAATGTCAAGCCTGTTTGAAAGGTCTGCTGGATTTACATATAACACTTTAGGGTGCGCTTGAAAGGAAGAGACCAGGATGGAAAAACAAGTCCTGTGTACTTACTGTCTGGTTGCTGATGAACCCTGCGTTGTCTACCAAGCTTTGGTCTTTGGGTTTAGATGTGGGAGGATACTAGAAATATAATAGCATACCCCCTCCCCCACACAACCCCAGCCCTCAGATCCAGAGTGTATTGTGGCTGAACAAGTAAGCCATTTGGTAAATGCTCAAAGTGATTAGAGTTGGCCCTGGAAAGTTTTACCACATTGGTAAGGGCGTGCCCAGGAGTCAATCCCACCCACTAGCTTGAGCCAGGCATAAATGTAGCACCTCCACCCACTTCAGAACACTCCTAGAACAGAGGAACATCAGAAGATGACTGAACCTATTGTCTGTGACCTGATAAGAGCCATGGAGGACTGGACCTGCTCTGTCTTGTACCCAGAAGAAAGAAGAGGACTCTAAAGGTCATAAGGGTAAACTTCAATTCAAGTTACAGAGATACAACAAGCTACAAGATGCCTTTACGGCAACAGCTCAGCTGATCAGTGGCAGCTGGACCTGCAGTGGACCCTGCTGTTTGCCTCTGCTTGATACCCTGTGAGTTTTTAAGTGCCTCCCCCGAGAGCCCTGGGGCCTTTAGAAGTCTACTCTTGTGATGGATTAGGACTTGACCAAAGTCAGAGGTAAAATCTTTGCGCAGGCCAAACCTGGTTGGTGTACACAACCCACACACCATCACGTTCAGATTCAAATTGAACCAGCGACCATTGATTTTCATTGGCATTTCATGCTTCTTAGCGCTGTTCCTACTTAAAACTTTCCAAATTCACATGCCTGGTCCCTCTTATTAGATTCCTTTGCCATTCTGGTCCCATTTTGTATATTAAAATTAACTCTATCTTTCTAATTAAAATTGGGATTTTTTTATTCTTTTGCCTTTTCACTTCATTACTCTTTTGGTACTGTATAGATATTTCACACTTTGCCCTACGTTAAGCAAGCAACTGCTCTGTGATATAGCTACCAAGGGGTGGAGCTCAGGTTAATTTAGTGACTTTAAGGGTTCATTCTAACAAGGGTTATGATTGTTTATTGAAGTGGGTAATCACCCCCTCCCCCTGTCCAAATAATCAAATGTATGACACATTGGGACCAGTGGAAAGCTATGTAGCTTTCAAAGCAATATGTGTCTCAGTATTGTGATGAAGAAATGTGGTCTGTGGAGACACTGTTTTAGAAAAGTAAATCATAAAACAGCTGGAATAAGAGGACACTGGGACAGGCAGTATTAGGGCTGGGTCCTAGGTCAGGGTCTTTCTTAATTTACATTAGCACTAAGACAATATGTGAATGAAGAATAAAGACCGAACTCTGGCTGAATGTTTGCTTTGAGAACTAGAACATTGTTCTGCCCTGGTTGTTTCTTTAAATGTTTTAAAGGCATTTTTGACAAATAATGTATCTTTGTTCATTATTTTGAAACTTTTTAAGGTGGGTATGACACATAAATGTAGATTCAGCAGAGAAGTATGAGCTTCATATCTCACAGGGTGTTCTGCAAAGTCTTTGTGGGCCATGGTACCTTGAGATGCCTTTGTTTTCTCACGAAAGCTAAGTGTTGGATGGATTACAAAATAGTGTGTGAAACATAGCCTTACTGAAAGGACCTTGCAGCCCCATCATACCCGAACAGTTATACTGATAGGCGTTTTACTGATTTTGAGTTTGCAGCGCGAATGGGGAATCATTTGTAGGGACTTTGTGTCAAAAGCAATTGTTTGCAATATTGCAATATATACAATCAGGTTCACGTGTATCCAACATAGTAGGAAGGTAACAGTACAGTTTGATGATAATTTTACATAATTACAAATAAGATTTATTGACGGAAGGTATCTTTACTTAACATCTTTGAACATTTATGAGAACGTGGAGCTTAGCTATGTGTTTCTCTTAAATATTACAGGGAACCAAAATAGCGACGCATACAAGCTGCCCAATCCAATTTGTCTAAAACCAAAAAAATCTGCAGAAGGAATAGATGCTAGCATTTCTTATGCTTTATTACAACCAGTTCTAACGTTTTCAATTGCTCTTGCTTAGTTTGAAACTATATCTGTACAGTGAGTAAACGCCAATGAATCTGACTAACAAAGATATAGCTACATGAGAAAAGTTCTGCACACTTAGGTTTTACACATATGCCTAGGTGCAAATCTTCACCTAAATGCAATTTAGCAACTCCAGGAGTACATTTACACGTAAGTCGTAAGAATATATGCCCCCCACCACCTATCAAAATATGATTTTAAGGTAATACTAGTAAACTCAAACTGTTTTTGATATTTTTGCAATTTATATATACACAGTAATATCAACAGATGTTTGCAATGTATAAATCTACCTCACCATATTTTTAGAATTGTTTTGAAGATGTTGAGCTCTGGGCTAAGAGTAATTGGCCATGTAAAATGTGTGTCTTAGTCCAAGGTTTGGCTGGCGTAGATTTCAGACTATTTGGGCTGTAGCACAACTGGAGTAAATGTGGCTGTAACCAGGGTCGGACTGGGAACCGAAACTGGCCCTGGCAGACTGCTTGGCCGGCCCCTTGGGGTGTGGGTGTTGCGGCCAAACTTTTTGCTAGGGCCGGTTTCGGACAATTTTGTTACAGGGTTCCGATATTTCCAACCCCGGGGAACAAAAATAGTCCCCCAGGCGCCCAAAAATGGCTCCCTTCTTGGCAGCCCACTGGGGAAACGCCCGGTGCCGGCTACGGCCAGTACGGCCCTGGCTGTTACTTGGGAGAATTATAACTGACTTAACCTTTCGTATGTATGTTTGTGTATTTCCATGTCCCTCTCTGTGCTCCCTTTCAGTTTTAATATTCTCTTCCCATTTTGTAGGATATCTTCCTCCTTGCCATAGAATTACCTTCCGTAGTACTATGCCCTCATGGCAGGGAACTCTTCACATGAGAGTTAGGACAGGCTTAGATGAAGATCTCTCTTCATACCATTGTGAGTTGCAATTATGAGTCTGTGAAGCAATAGTACAAGTCCTACTGCAAACACTCATTGGGCTAAGATGATTTTTTAATGCATTCCTCTTTGCTGTTGAAATATTGTGCAAAAACACAGCCTCTTCGTGTTTTATCCCCCACAATTATAAATAAAATAAATGATTTTCAGGAATGTTCAGAGCAACAATCACTAAGTACCTAAAAATTAAGTGAAATAAAAGAGAAAAATGTTACTCTTAGGAATCATTTTGTATTATCCAGTACACAGGTTACTAAGAGTTGCTTGGTAAAGTGCATATGTACAATTTGAAGAGTGCAAAATACTGATGGTTAAAAATCGAGAACTGGCTGAAGGTGTGACAGGTGGCATTGGGCTGCTTTCCAGCTATGTGTGCCATATGGTTTATTATGATTCTGAAAAAATATATATTTAAAAATATTTGATCATCACATAACGTGTATTTGTAAAGCGCACGTTCACCTAAGGGTATCTTGGCGCTGAATAACAGATGGTTATTGTTCTGGAGAAATTTTCTTTTTAAACCTGTTTTCTCACATTTCTACGGTTGAATGGCATTCCTAGAATGTTGAATTAATTGTTGCGAATGTCCTTCCTTTTGATAAACAAAATACTGCTGTTTATTTCTCCTGGATCACATAGATCTCCTCTGCTTGTCCTCACGGTCTTCCCTCTCATTGTCTTGTCATAAGCCTTGCACTGCTTCCCTCTTTTCTTTCCTCCTCTCTCAATCCCACTTCCTATACCAAAGTGTGATCCCCTACCTTTTCCATCAACTATGTTTTATTCTTTTTTCCCTACTATATAATATGGGTTCTTCCTCTGCTTATTCACTATCATTATCTATAATCTAGTTCCTGTACTTTTGCCATTGCCCTAGCACCACCATTCAAACTTTTGCCCTACTGTTTCTACACTCTCTATGCATGGGTAACTCTATACCAACCTATACTCTAATTCCTCTACCTGTACCTTTCTCCTTGCACCTCTGTATCTTATCCTTTCGCATTACTATTTTTACTTCCATGTTTCTTGTACATGTATTATTGAATGTTCTTGAATTGTGAGGAAAGATATTTTCTTATTTTGAAAATTTCTAAAACTGATGATTTACTGCCCTGGGATTGTCCGACTACTGCCAGTGTTCTCTAATTTGATTTTCTCTAAAATGAATTAGAAATTATGTTGTGATGTATGACAAGTAGCTGAGGAGTATCTTTCAAGATTATTTATTAGCCTTGGTTCCAGGATGGTATCCAGGTACAGCAGCCCCACTAGAAGCAGCCTGTCTGCTGCTCAGCCCCTACTCCAACTGTCACACCTCACCACACAGGCAGCCAAACATTCGATTCATCTCCATCACACCAACATTCCACTCAGAACACTCACACTGGCTGAACAGCTAGGAACCAAGTTAACAGGGGATATGCATGAACACATAAGCAAGATTTAACAGATATGCCACATACGTTTGTGAGTCTAATAAAATGGACTCCAGCCGACAGCCCATATGATGCTTTTGGTAACTGATAAGCAAACAATCTCTGATAGGAGAAAACTCTAAAATGGGAAATAAACTGTGTAGAGTGGTCCCCTATGATTTATTATGGCAGGCTTTCAATTTGTCGATAAAATTAACATATAATCCCAGAAACTAACATTAAAATACTAGATGGAAACAACTATTCACATAAATATACATGTGATGGAAAATTAGTTAAAAACCCATGGATGCAAGATTGAACAGAACACCTTGAGAAGAACTAATCAGTAAACAAAGCAGAGAGAATGCATAAACAAATACCTAACAAATGCCACCAATCCTCCCCTTATAAAAACAGATAAAAATGTAGAAACAAAGTTGTCTTATACAGTACATGGAAGTAGACAGCAGACTAGACAAAGCCAGACAAAACATCCCAACCAAGGGCAAGTAATGTAAGGTTTAGCTATGGGTGGCACACACACCCAGATCTCTATCGCTAATGTAAGAGAAACAAGTGAAACATGTAGACACGTGTGAACTGCACCCCGTCCAAAGGTCTCTCATGTAAGGAATAGAAATGTAAACTGTGAAAATGGAACTAGGACCTATTTGGACACCCCTCATGTGAGTGTTAATAAATTATAGCAATGGTACTGTAACCCATGTTTGTAATATACATCATAAAAATGGGATTTGCACCCATTTAGACCTCCCTCATGTCAGGGTCAGTAATGTAACCAAGAGAAATGGGACTATAACCCATTTAACCCTTATGTAAATGTGTGTAACGTATAAGCTGGGAATGGGTGAAAACTACCCACTCAGATCCTTTGACCTCCCTAATGTGAGGGTACCTAGGCTAACCAAAGAATTGGGTACTACACACCCATAACACAATCACATGTGAAAGAACTGCACAGTCTATTGTAGAAAATATAGTGTAAGGTGTAAAATGAAATGTCAGCATAACAACACAGCATAAAATGTGAAAGTACAGACATACAAATATAGCTAAACCACTAACAAATATACTGTAGCATGTAAAAATGTTGAAATTCAACTTGACAAAATCATAAAGAAATTTCCTAAACCAGACAAATCTATGTCACCACAGTAGCAACTCCTTTGAAAAAGTGACTTATGCACATTAGGAAAGCACACCATATGTCTATGTTGAAACAAACTAAGTAAAAGACACACTTTGCACAGCGAGAAAACAAATACGCAGAAGTAAAGTATGACCTGGCAAGTGAAGAGCAATGACTTTAAACAATGACTTAATGGCCAGAAAACCCTTCAGTGGTGAGCGACCTCTCACCCGAGTAATACCACTCTGGGCACACTCTTGTCTTGTGCACCCAGAAACCCCAAAGGTCTGTAACAGAAGCCTTGATTCAATGAAATGCATTTGGAGACAAGCATGACATGAACTCAAAACTTGAGTGTTGCAAACTTGAATGTTACAAATGAAGCCGTCTCAGAAGTCACTCTGGATTTGCAGTCAGAAGACTTCATTAATTTGCCCAAACTATCAAGTTAACAAAAATGCTTGCGTCCATTTGCACAACTTCCATGTTATGTCAATAACATTGTAACGCTCAGCCACGGCTGCATTACGCTTCATAACACTTTTTGTGGTAGACTGAAACAAACATCATCAATCCGTGTACACTGTCGTGAGCATCAGCCAAAACACTCTGTGTCCATGTGAGTACTGTGGTGCCAGTGTGCAGGTGCATTCAAGCAGCGGAAATTGACACACTGACACACAAGCCGGTACCTGGGAACGATTGGCTAGAATAATGAGTGCTAGCCAAGAATGCTGCTCCAGTGGGTACACCTGAAACAAAACTAAGAGGATAAACTGGACCACCAACATCTATAGGCAAGACCTTTTGTTTGTTCCTCCGGTTGATTGAAGTGCTGATTGCCGGAGTACTGCTGTGGCTGAGGATTGCAGGTATAACACATCTTCAAGACTTGCGTGAACCGTACACAACAAAGATAGCGCCACGCAGACCTGACGAGCGCCAAATGGCTCCAGGTGCATGCGTGCATCAAATGTTGAAGCACAGCACATATACCCATCCAGGAACTCAGCGTCTTCAATGCTTGCTCATGGGGGCATCCTCACCCCATCATGCCCGGCGGCATCCACGCACACTTTTAAAAGTAAGTAACTGTCGCGCCTAATTGTCGTTGAAGAAATGGTGTGTCAGAAATCTCAGAGAGATACATTTAAAATAACACAGCAGAAAAGTAAATTAAACATAAAGTACTCACAGATGGCACTTTGCTGGCCCACACACTGATATAGTGCATAGATGTGATATGACACGATATTTTAGTGGTCTATGAAATCTCGCAACTCACTGCATACGACTCCTCTGCCTATTGTCTAGACACACTTTTCTTTATGGTCTGTGACTCTATAAAAAGTCAATATCATGACCATAATGCAATGCACTGCCAGTTAGAGAGGCAAAGTATTTTGTAACATAGCTTGACTGGGTCAAGCTGAATCTTGATAAGAGATAAATAGCTACAAATTCTTGTTGTTGTAAGTGTACACCGTGCTGGTGTAACTTGCCTTGAAAGCCTAAAGTCCAGATAATGTTCATAAGCACAGCACACCTAGGCTGAGGCTGTCTGATGGGAAGGACACCTGTGTGGCTGCCAGGCGTTGTGTTGCAGTTTCTCAACATACTTGTAGACTCTTATAGTTTCCTGTGAATATCTTCCAGTTTCTGTGAAAATCTTCCTTCGTCAAATGTAATACGGGCTGTCAGCATCTGTAGTTTCTACAAGTTTCTTGAGGTATCCAATTTCCTTTAGAGTGGCAGCCTCAGTAAAACTAGCTGAAGAACATGGGTCTGTCTCCAGATCGTCACCAAAATTATGTTGTGATGTATGACAAGTGACCGAGGAGTATCTTTCAAGATTAGTTATTAGTCTTGGTTGCAGGCTGGTATCCAAGTACAGCAGCCCCATCAGGAGCAGCCTGCCTGCCTGCTGATCAGCCCATACTCCAACTGTCACACCTCACCACACAGGCACCCAAACATTCCATTCATCTCCATCACTCCAACATTCCACTCAGAACACTCACACCAGGTGAGCAGCTAGGAACCAAGGTAACAGGGGAGATGCATGAACACATAAGCAAGACATAACAGATATGCTACATATTTTTGTGAGCCCAATAAAATGGACTCCAGCCGACAGCCCATATGATGCTTTTGGTGACTGACATGCAAACAATCTCTGATTGGAGAAAACTCTAAAATGGGAAATAAACTGTGTAAAGTGGGCCCCTATGGTTTATTATGGCAGGCTTTTAATTTTTCTATAACATTTGGTGTTTTCTCAACAACTTATTTTAAGTTTAAAGCTTCTGTCGCGTAAACTACGACGTTGGCATAGTTCTCCAAGGTTTTCTTCCCCACCCATAGCTGTGTAGTGATGGAGGCACTCTTGTGATTTGGCACCCTATGATGACCTCCGACTACCATGATTTTAACTGACTTTAGTGTGTTATTTTACCCTAGCCTGGATATATGAGACGGTCCTGCATATGCATGCTTCTCTCCTCTCTTGTAATCTTGTTGTCTTTCAGTGGGAGCTGTCACAGAGTAGAATAGTCTTGTCAAGAATAGAAGGTGTGGGATGTGCATTTGAAAGCATGAGAGGGAGAGAGAGGTGTGGAATGTAATCTTTGGTTTCGAAGTGCAGTGTTGTGGGCAGTGATGCACACATGTGCTCGGTGTTGGACTTTGAGAGATAAAGTATGTGATGCTATAAGCAGTTGTGCAGAAATGTGCATTGTGTTGTACATTGGTGAGAATTATGAGTTCTTACTATTAGCATTGACATGGCCTCATGTCATCTTGTTTTCTGACTTTGCCTTGCTTCAAGCTTTTCTGCGTGCACAGCAGTTCTTGCGATTTGTTTGGATTATGAGAATCATAAGTGCTTACTATTGACTCTGACATGGCCTCATGTCATCTTTTTTCCCTGGCTTTGCCTTGCTGCAGTTTTTTTTAAATGCACAGCAGTGCTTGCGAGTTGTTTGGGTTATTCACATTCAAGGTCTTTCTGTTTTTCTGAGCGATTGCTTTTGTTTAATGTACTCTGGAAGGCCTTTTGGGAGCTTCGTAAAGATAGAGGTTGGAAGATGTGAGAGTGTACAACGCTGTCTCTGAGTCAAAATACGGGACCTTCGCCAGCCTCCGTCTTGGCCTTGACGCAGACTGGTACAGCCAGCTCGTTTTTTTCTAATGAGAAGGGGGCGAGGTTTTCTAGAAGCTTTGCCTCATGTTTAGTGATGGTATTTAAGCTGGGAAGCTTCGAGGGCCAGGTGGAAGCTCGCCACAGAATAGACGTATTGCTGTGGAGGTGACGGAATTTGAGTCCTGATTGAACTCCTTCCTGGGTTGATGAAGGGTTCCCCCAACTTGAGTTGGCAAGGATGCTGCTTAATCGATCTGTGAGGTGTTCCTAACCATTTTGTATATATTTTCTACTCTTTGTTACTTGTATATACTGCATTTTATTCTAATTGTACATTTTAGTCACTTGACATTTGGGAATCTGCATTTACTGATATATTTGGCCTACCGTTCTAAAATGTTGCATTGATAAACTTGTGTGTTTTTTTAATGCACCTGAATTTGTTTTCTTGCCTCGCCTGAAGGGAGTGCTGCGTCCTTTCCTTGTCTTTAGGGAGTGCTGCTCAAAGTGTCTGTTACTATGAATGCACCTGAATTTGTTTTTTTGCCTCACCTAAAGGGAATGCTGCGTCCTTTCCTCGTCTTTATGGAGTGCTGCTCAAAGTGTGTGTTACTATAAATGCACCTGAATTTGTTTTCTTGCCTCACTTAAAGGGAGTGCTGCGTCCTTTCCTCGTCTTTAGGGAGTGCTGCTCAAAGTGTATTATTTAAAGGTGCATTGGTATATTTGCCTCCAAAGTGGGAGTGCAGGGTTTGGGTGTGTCCTTTTAGCGAAAAGCACATTCATTACATCTTGGCGTCACTTTCACAGGATTAAAAAAAGATGAAAAAGGGAAAATGCTCTCTAAAATGCTTACAGAGTCCCAGATGCCATCTGAGTTGTTTCATTGGGAGCTGGTCTCTCTCAAAGAGGGAAAACAATTTGATATTTCTGACAGAAACAGTGGTGGCATTTTGAATGTATTGTTTAGCATGTATCAAAAATTTGAACATTTAGAAAAATAATGTAGTGATCTGAGACGGGAGTTGGCTGATGTTCAGTTTGAAAACAAGTCTATGAAAAAAGGTAAACATGCACCAAACTCTGAAGCCGTTTGTTTTGACCAGCTATGATGAGTCATATGTGAAAAATGTGAACTTAGAGAACGTGCCAGTTAATCTGTAGGCTTCACAAACAGTCTTAATTAATTCTTTTGAGGATGTTGCTCAGCCAGAAAGGAATGTGCAGGGAGATAGACAGACCAGTCTGTTAGCGATCGCTGGTTGCAAGTATAATTCAGATATGGCAGTGAATGATGAATTTTGCTCTACATGGAAAACGCTATCTTGAAAAAAGATGTTTTAAAGGCTTGGTCAATTCAGAAAGGAGACAGTGTATCATGTGTGCCAGTTCAGGAGCAGTGTGATATTTTTAGTTACTGTGAAGAACAGGGAAAGAAGAGGATACTTTTAAATTCAGATGCTGGGCAAATACAGATGCTTTTGTGCATTGTAAGATACTGGGCAGAAGGTAATAGGACATAATGTGATTTATCAGTGGGAGGAAGCCAACGTAATAAAATGGTGTAAACAGAAAGAGACTGCAGTTTTGCATGAACAGTTTGTGCAGGTCCCAATAAAAAGTCCAGGGGTGGTGTTTGAGACACAGGATTCCCCAGTGAAGTGGCAGATTGTACTGCAAAGCGCAGCTACTGTGCATGACAGAACATTTAATTCCCTTGCAGATGAAAAGGTTAAAATCTTGGAGACAGAGGTGGTGACACATGATTGCATGACTAAATACAAGCACCTAGGAGATAAGGACCATACAAACAGGTGGACAGAAAATTAAGGGATCCATATCCCCCTAGATTTACTCAGAATTGTGATTCTTTTGTGTCAGAATGCACAAGCCAAACCAGTCTCACAGAAGTTGAAGGGTGAGTTGAAGAAAGGAATATTACCAGAGCAGACAGAGCAGATGGATTGCCTTGGGCTTCTGCCAATTGATAAAGGGAGCACGTATCCATCAGTGAGTGGAGAAATAGTCAGGAAGGAGATTGTCCCAGCCCTTCTTACTATGCAGGGAAAAAGAGAGTTTCAATCCAATACCAAGAATTCAGAGGCTAAAGCGTGGGTAGAATTCTCAGAAAATTCCCCAGAGCCAGCAGTGAACCGTGCAGACAGGAATGATAATATTATGCCTTTAGACTTAAAACAGGCACAGGAAAATGTGCGCTTTTTGAAAAATGTTTTTTCCAAGAAGAGTGATGCTTATTTCTTTTCCAGGTCATCATACTGTGACGTTTTGGTGTGTCTGATGTCTCTGCCCGTGTATGTGAGCCCCGTATGGATGGGACCCCTTCCCTACCCCCTCCCCAATCCTGGAGTGATCACGGGACAGTGCAAGCTGACATCCTGTGGCTGAATGAACCAGACAGTCGTACCAACCCAAGACCAATGAACTGTTTTATAAACATGAAGTTAAAACAAAATGCGAGACGGCTGTGTGTCTTTCACACAGGAGGAATGTTCTGCATTTGGAGAAAAATGTTTTTGGGGTTAAAGAGTTGCTTTTATTTTTTGGCACAAAATATACATGTTTGGCTGCTTTAATAGTACAAGTTCCAGTTTTAGTCATTTGAGACATTAGGAGCATTACTGAGTTCACATGCTTGATTCTATTTGCATCATTTATTTTGTGTATCAATCAAACATTTATTTTTGCTGAGTATCCAGATATGCATGAGCTATTTTTACATGCTTTGAAATGATTATTACATGCTTTTATAATTTCATAGTTTTATATTTGTGCTTTCAGTCAAGAAATGCAGTGCGTCAGTCATAGTTGTGTTTTTCAGTTAAGACATGCTTTGAAGTGATTATCATATGCTTCTATGATTTCAGTGTTTTTCAAACATAGTTGTGCCTTCAGTTAAGAAGTCTAGTTTTTGATATATGTGCATGATGATAGTCAAAGGTCAAGGGGTGGAATGTAGTGATAGAGGAACTCTTGTCATTTGGCACCCTATGATGACCTTCGACTACCATCATTTTAACTGACTTTAGTATGTTATTTTACCCTAGCCTGGATATATGAGACGGTCCTGCATATGCATGCTTCTCTCCTCTCTTGTAATCTTGTTATCTTTCAGTGGGAGCTGTCACGGAGTAGAATAGTCTTGCCAAGAATAGAAGGTGTGGGATGTGCATTTAAAAGCGTGAGAGGGAGAGAGAGGTGTGGAATGTACTCTTTGGTTTCGAAGTGCAGTGTTGTGGGCAGTGATGCACATATGTGCTCGGTGTTGGACATTGAGAGATAAAGTATGTGATGCTATAAGCAGTTGTGCAGAAATGTGCATTGTACATTAGCAAGATTTATGAGTTCTTACTATTGGCTTTGACATGGCCTATAAGGCACGTCAAGGACATGTATCATCAGAATCGGTGTCTCATTATCACGCACACACAGCATGTCTACCAGAGTACTCACGTACTTTTAGAGCAAGCAAACATGCTCTGAAAAAAACAACAAAAAAACACAGTTATGTTTAAAAATATGAATTTATTGGCAATGAGGCAGACTAAGGCCCTCTTTAATGAGTTCTGTGGATTTTGGGGTAAAAATATTGGAGAGGGCTGGAAATCGGGATTCCGGACAGTAGTGCTAGACCATAGTCTGATGATTACTAGTTTTCTCCTCCGACTGGGGAATGGGGAACTCAACATGGACCCACCATGTGATTTTTCCCAATTCCAAGAAGAAATCCACTGACATTTCCTGTCTGCTCTGAGCCTGCTGAAAATGTCAGGAAGAGGGCAGGTGAGGAGTGCGGGGGTGGGTGGGTGGAGCAGGGGACCATGGAAGGCTTGTTCCTGTCTGAGAGGAACATTGCATTCTCATCCTGTACTAAGGAAGTGGTCAGAAAGGGGCCAGGCTGTTCTGTTGCCTTTAGAATCTTCCCCTGCAGTGTCTGTTCTCTCTGGGCCGTGATTTATCAGGTCTTGAGGCATTTGTACTTCTGGAACAACCTCTAACAGCAGCTATCATTAACCATTAATGACATTAAATCACAGACCACGGACTCGCGGCCATAATCTCAATGGCCTAGATGTTCTAAATCGTGTGTGTGTGTGTGTATCTGTGTTTGTCTGTGTATTTAATCTGTTTAATATAAACACAATTCTGTCAAAATATCACCTGAGATCCATATAGACACAACTCAAATATAGGAAGTGTTCTTCTTTCAAATAACATGTTTCCAGACAGAAAGCTATGCAGAGGAACAGGCACATTGATTTCTCCTTGAATTAGAAATCTAGCCTAGGTCACTTTGAATGTGGACCGAAACAAGCCCCCTTAGTTGTCGTGTTCATGTTTTAACAATAAAATCATGGTCAAGGCCAGGTCTGCCTGGTAATGCAGAAAAGTTTGGAGTAACAAAGGTCTACTGCTACCTTCCACTATGTTCTGCTCCTGAGTGAAACCAATCCGGGAAAGGAACTGAGGAATCAGTAGAGTAGAAGCATGGGGCAACTAACAGAACTGTTAAAGGGAAACAAAACAGGACAACAAAACAGAACCTTCCAAGGAGGACAAAACAGGAAGAGCAGATCCTGGAAGTATAGTACCTCAAAGCAGGAGAGAAGAAATTCCTTCAGAGCAAGCAGTACGCTGAGGCAAGAGAAGTCTCGACACACTTAAAGAAAGCACAGATGTCATTATGTATGAAGTGGTGAACTTTAACCTACAAAAGCAAAGGAATTTCACAGCTACCAGAAGAAAAGGTTCTATTCAACAAGATTCAATATGGCCTGGGATCCTCTACGTAATTGCCTGAAATGGATTCACCTGAAGGTATATTGTGTTTGTAAGGCTCCTCCGCAATGGCGGAGGAGCGTCGCCCCACTGCTATCAAGTAGTGTAAGAAACAAAAACAGAGAATTATATGTTTGTGCTGCTTTGGGGGCGGGGTTGCTCTGCTCTCAGAGAAAAGAAGGGGACGAGTGGTTTGCCACTCCTAAGTGCACAACGTCTGTTTGGTCAGCCTTCTCGCATGTTACCCATTCTCCATGCAGGCTGTAATGCAGCCTGCATGGAGAACATGCCCACCCTTCTAGCCCCTGGCTGAGTGCTGTGTCACGGCTGTAATTCAGCTTTGTGATTGGCTTAGGGGAGGGCGCCTGGCTGCCTGCTTCCTGTTTCTGACGTCTGTGGCAGGAGAGCAGAAGCAGAGATGCAGGAGCCAGTGGAAAGGAAAGGTATTATTATTATATGCTCCCTCCCGCGTCAGGTTCCCCTACCCCCCGGCGCGACCACCCCTGCCCCCCCACCCACAAGCCATGCCGGCCGCCACTGGCCATGATTCCCCTGGTAAGTTGTAAAGCATATTATTTAAAGTAATAATTGCCCTTTTCAGGTTTCCAATAAGCTACCGCATTCCTGCACCCCTCGAGGTGTGACTGAACACGACCATAGTGTCACTAAGATCATTTCCGCACCGTCACAACATCAGACTTCGTTCTGCCATGACAAGCACGAGTTCTGCATCGTCCTGTCTTGGATTGGACAACAACTTGAAACCCACGACCATTTTCCGGGCAGCATTCACACCCACAATCCTTGGAGCGTGGTTGTTCTCTGCAGCCCTGTCCTCGCTCCTTCCGATCCAACCTCCCTTAGGGAAACAGCAAGGCAGGATCTAGGACCCCTACATCTGACAGATATTAGTAGTAACAAATATGAGATGAATATACCCCAGACCTATGGAATATAATGTATACACTCAGACAGATCCCAAGGCCCTACATCTGACAGATATTAGAAACAACAGATATGCCCCGAAAGATGGAATATAATGTAGATCAGAGATTAGGGAGCCTACTGAGGCTGCGTATCTAATCCCACCTATCAATGAAGCCGCAGCATTTTTATCATCTAATATTGCAAAGGTTTAGTTAGCTGTAGTTTAGATCTTTCTGCTCTCTTCTTAAGACTGAATGAGTTAGAGAAGAAATACAGTGAAAAAAAGAAAGGGACCTATAAATAAATACAGAGACTGACATTTGTGGCATGGCTTTATATGACTTAATATGAGTGTTTCTAATGTTGCATAAAACACAGGTTTTACTGTTTGTTGACATGGTCACTGATTGTGCATTGAATGCATTGCAAGTGCGAGGTTGAAGCCTAAGTACTAGAAATAGACCTGCTTATTGTATAACAATTAACTTTAAATTTGTGCAGACTCCTTATTATGTGCTCCATTTTTATTTGTTATGAAGCTCACATTAATAGACCAGTGAAAGAAAAACTATTTTCTGAACTCTTTCATAAACACAGAGACTGAAATGTCGCTTTGAGGTGAAATGACCTAGCTAGTTCTGATGGAATAGCAGTAGGCTTCCAAGTACTTCCAGCACACTGAACACAAGCATTTTCAATGTCTGTGTAACAAAACAGGAGCCAACCTGAACCTTCCTTGCTCCATAGATCACCAGGTACGAGAAAGATAAATAAGATACTTACTTATGATTAATGTAAGGTTAGAGACATGGACTATTTGCTGCAGGGATGCTAAAATGCCCAGCTCTGCCTTCAGCTCTCATGGCATGGCAAGGTACGCGGGGTGTTTTTTCTGACTCGAAACAAAGAAAATCATTCATCTATGGCAGTCTATGGTGTAAATCAGCAACGTACAATTTATGTAGGGATTAACTAATTAATTATGTGTGATGAAATATAATTGGGATTCTCCTTAAGTGCATACTACTTGCAGAGCTATTCATTCTATTTACTTTCATTCATATTCACATAATTTGTAGAAGAATAGTGTATAATAAATAATCATATAGTGTAAATTGACAATACTTGTGGGTGTGAACAAACTTTGAGGATTTCCATGCGGAAAGAGCCTAAACTAAGAGTGCTCCAACCCACTCAGACAGTGCTTGTCTGATATCACTGAGATGGGTCTTAAAAAGCATGCTCTGTTGGCTCACTGGTGGTTATCTCACAAGGTGACCAGGGTGCTGGCATAGCACAGTTATAAGCCAAAGTGGGCAAGAACTTCCAGCATAATGGATCCGAACTAGAAGGGAAGGAGACAAATTGTTCTCAGTGGACGCAGATGAGGCAATAAACCTAAAGGGGACTGGGTTCCTACCTAGTCAGAAGGAGAAGGGAAGAATAGAGGCACAGCTCCCCACTAAAGGTGGCCACCTGTTTTGTCTTCCATTGGGAAGGGAATACAATAAGGACTGCGCAGCTAAGGACTCTGCACCAGCTGCACTTCTGGTAGGCAGTATGCTACTAGTGGTGATGGGTACAAGTATGGGTCCACTGGCACTCTACCTTATTGCCATGGACATCTGAAAAAATGACCAAGACTCTCACTAGCATATCCACTCAAATACCATGGGATTTGTTGGTGAGGTGGGTATCAATGGTGGGAAGGTTCAGGCCCAAATAGATACTAATGCCTACAGGATTATGGTAGAAGAAGTAGCTCGACTCTGAAGAGATTCTCCCTTATACCATTGGTAATGGCCTGGTGGCCAGTGGACACTATATGGAGTACCCACTTGCCAGAGTTGAGGCAAAAGTCATCGGTAAGATGGCCATGGTTGGCAAAGGGCTGCAAAGGAAACAGGGCACTGGATGCCTGCTGGCCAATGACCTGATTGTGCCTGGACTAGTGCCAGGGCCAGAGAAATACCTGTCCTGGACAATGTCATCTGTGTTTTCTAGAGCACATGCTGTACATCATCGTTAGTAAGGGGCTTTGATCACTCCTGATATAGAGAGACTGAGATTAGAGTAGTGTAGGGTGGGCAAGGATAGGCTCTGAGAAGACACCAGCTGCAGTGCCCATCGCCAGATGGAGAGCAGGATGAGGCCCCCGAGGCGGACGATGTGGCAGACTCTGGGTCACTGCCAGAGCTGCAGGAGTTACTAGCTGGTGGAGGACTTACCAGGGAGCGGTTTCACAAGGCACAAAATGGGAGCCCTACTCCATGGGCCTATGCAAGCTGACCCAGGAACAAGTTGCCGTCAAGAGTTTGGCAAACACATCATGCTCTGGGAGGACAGGCTGCTGTGTTGTGAGCCCTTGGAGACAGAACCCAGAGCCAGCAAGATACAGGTAGTTCCAAAAGCTCATAGTAACTTTCTTATGTTGATAGACCATGAGGTACCTTTAGCAGGGCACCAAGGCATCAAAATGACCAAGGACAGGTTGGAGCCTTTGTTCTACTGGCCAGGTACATGCTAAAACATAGACAAATGCTGTTTGCTGTTTTCTAGTGAATTGGCATTTGTGGCGGTCAAACCAAGGAACTATTGGTACCTCTACCCATAGTTGGTGTGCATTTTGAGAGGGTGGGTATAAACATTGTTGGTCCCTTCGACCCCTTCTCAGTTCAGGTAGCAAATATATTTTGGTTGTGTTGGAAAAGGCCACGTGGTACCCAGAAGCGGTACCTCTAAGGAAAACAACTGCTATGGTAGTGGCAATAACCCTTTTTATGATTTTTTTTCAGGGTCAAATCCCAAAGTCTGTGGTCTCCAAATAAGAAATGAATTCCATGTTCTCATACATGAGGTAAATGTGGGAGCAAGCTTCTACTTCTCCATCAGATACCACCCACAGACTAATGAGTTGGTGGAATGCTCACCAAAACCTAATAGGAACTATTCTCGAGAACCTCAGGAGGAAATTATATATCCTCCTGCTATGTCTCTTTATCTCTGCAGAAAATGCCACAGAAGAGGGTAGTGTTTAGCCCCTTTGAGTTTCTCCTTGGGGCTCTTGTCCACGGTCCACTGACCATTGGTCAGAGAGAGCTGGTAAGGTCCACCTGAGTTGTTAAACCCTGATGTTGTGGACAATATTCTGGGCTTCATAGAGCTGACTCTGCAATTAATGAATAAGGCAAACAAAACTTTTGAGGCCAACCAAGGGCTGATGGAGTGGTGTGACCAAAAAGTGACACTGGCTGGGTACGAGGAGGATTGCCGGGTATTGGCACCTTCAATGGCTTTGGAAACTGTGAACTCTGTCCCAGATAGATGAGAGCTAACATAGAAAAATCACAAGCCACACACGAGGTTGATGGCTATGATGGGAGAGAACTCTAAATTGCTCACTGGTTCAATATTTCACCAGGAACTGGACTTTAGAGTGGAGCACATCTAAGGGTTACAGCATGGGTTTGAAGATAGACTTACAAGTCATGCAAGAGGTTGATGGGTATGAAGGGAGAGAACTACTAGTTGCACCATGGTAAATCTTTCCCTCCATACTTGAGCACATGGAAGGGTTACATCATAGGAATGCAGATGGACTTTGTGGCTACTTTTCCCATTCTGATGAAAGGGTCTCTCCAACAGTGGGGTATGTTCTGGGGTATTCTGATATGAGAGCACAGCATGTGCTGGAATGCACATAGGTCCATTGCATGTCTCTGGAGAGTGTGTGCCCTTGCTTGCAATATCCAAAAATAGGATGTGGCCTTTTGACCCTTTCCTCAGCATGTACAGAGATCATGTGTGTGCTCTGAAGCCTTCCCTTGATGAAATGAGACCTAGAGCAGAGCTTTGTGGTAAAGAGGGCAAATGCTATGCACCTTCCTTTTAAAGAGAGTGACTACTGACAACTTACGGGCTGCACAGGACTGACAATAATGACAGTAAAATGGTCACAGTTGCAAGGAAGGCCTTTTAACTGTTTCCTGCAAGGGAGAGTGGCCTACCAGAGTCTCCCATTTTCGTAGTTTATCGATGTGTTACATCCATGATGCATTCGTGAAATAATCTGTTTGAGAGGAAGAAGTGTGCGGAGTGTGTGCTGTGCATGTGGCCCTGACCACGCTATGGATGAAATACACGTTGTATGTAAGGCAGAGGGTCACAGGGAGAGCTCAGGCAACTTCCTGGAAAATTCCAGGAATCTCTGTAGTGGACCAGACTTAGTGAAGATGACAGTGGATCCTTTTAAAGCTAGCTAATTTCCAAGACATTTTCTAGACATTTGTTCTCTGGGAAGGGTACCCACCACAGAGTAACCAAGTGGGATTGCCTGAATATGTCCTTGTTGCTGGTTTCTCCTGACAGGAGACTCCCAGCTACATTCTACTTTTCTACTCACACTCTAAAGAAACACCATGGCTGGACTTGCCTGCATGGGAATGTCAAAAGTTTAGAACTGCCCAAAACAGGTCACAAAATCAAACCGTAGGAATACACAAAACCAGGGGTATTCACAAATGTATGTGGCACTTGTGAGTAATTTATATATTTAAATTTACTCTTACAGTTTTGAGTAACTTTGCTGTAAATAGCTAGTCACAAAATCCAAATGTTAAGTTACTGACAAGGGTAGACTTACTTGTCTCCACCCCATGAAAAAAGTGAATGGAGCCTAACTGACGAGTATAAGTTACTATTAAAAACAGTAGTAAGTTGAGCACACACATGGTCAATCCCCGGACTGCAATACCCTCCTATAGAAAATAATGGAAGAAGGGACTTAAATGTAAACCATGGGAAATGATGTTATTTGAGATTAAATTAATTGAATTAGTTATAAATATGAATACATGTGAATTATTGTTTAAAATATATAGAAAGCATATTTTGTATTTAATTATTTAAAAAATTGTTTTGCTTTTAAAAATGAATGTAACAATATATTTTATTTAATAAAATTAAATTACTTTTAATTAATTCTGTACATTGCTTTTAATATTTATTAATATATAATAAAATAAAATTATATAGGTGGGAAATTCCTTTTTAATTTAAACTTGAGACAAATAATGCTAATGTAATTTAATTCAGATGCTTTAATTTTCTATTCACAATATAGATAATAGTGCTCTAGCATTTTTTTGTTTAGTTGAAATTTATAAAAATGTATTTAGAATAATATTTAACATAAAAATATTTTAACAAACGCGTTTCTAAGTTTAACAATTTTTCTTTTATTTTTCCCTTTATTTTATCATGCGAAGATCTCAGCTACCCGGGTGGAGAGTGCTCTATGGTAAAGTATACAGAAATTGTCCATGTAGTTTATGATATGAATATCTCTGCCCTGGCTGCAGACTCTCCCTCAGTATGGTGTCTGGACACCAGTGGTAAATGGCTCTGGTTGATACAATCTTAACCCGGTAACCCCTGAGTGCCCAAGGACGCCTAAAAAAATTCCATAGCTGGAAGGAGGGATATAGAAAGAAAAATGGAATGAGGGAAGTAAAGTTGGAATGGAAGTGAGACAGAGTATATAGTGAGGACGAGGGAGTGGGTGTGAGAAATGGAACAAGCCTAAGGAACAGAAAAGGGCTGAGGAAGGCTCATTCATGACTTCTTTCTGGCGAGGAGTCACCTCTAGGGTGTATTTAATTCTCGGAAACCTCTCCGTCTTCACCTCTTACTGCAGTGCTCGCCTCGAGGTAACGGATGACTTTTAGCTTCTGCCTATTCCGTGCGTAGCCTCCCCATTGAGTGGCACGTTCTGAGTTTGATTCCTTATGTCTAATTAACCCTTTGCCTTGGGGATCTGTACTGCGCACTTTCACACCAAACCATGATAGCTGCCAGAGGAGAAAGCATGTCTACCTTCCTCCCTTGCCAACGCTAACCTTGAGAGCCCACGTTGCCCATGGCACTTTGGTGTTCAAGGACTTGTGTGTAGCCTCCATGGCGTGGGTACCCCCCGTACCTGTACTGCAGGCTGCTGGGGGATGGAAAGGTGATGAGCAGCGCGCTGTCTGCCAGCCTTTTCTGCTGTGCTTTACACCTTTAAGGTAACTTGTTTAACGTCCCTTCTCTCTGTCTCATTTCCCTTTTGTTTACTCTTCATTAAAGCTCCTGTTTTGTCTCTGGGAATTTGACACTGAGGAGATCAGCATATTCCGATATGAAATCCGCCTAATGCTCCGCGCCTGACCTGCTGACTGAGTGCACAGCAAAGTTTTCAGTCCATGTTAGCACTTTCTGGGACAGTCTCCAGAATTATAGTTCTAGGTGGCACGCCGGGTGGGTGTGCTTGGTTATCGACTTCATGCCTGCCTTTGACAGGGATTGCACAGCATAATAGCTATTATGCCTGACTCAGGCACTATCATAACCTTTCAAATATATTTAGCTATTGAGATAACGCTCTGGGTCCCCAATATCTATGCCATGAGTGACCTCTATAGGCAGAGCACAAGTCCTATAAAAAGAAGTGGGGGGACGGACCAAGTTAGGCAGTATGCAAGTGACATCATGACACACCATGCACATGATGTCACGACGCATGGCATTCCACGTGGCATCACAGGAAGTGAGCTCACTGAAAGTGACATCACAAGAAGTGACATCAGACACTAAGATCTCAAACAAATGTTTATCAGGTGTATCATGAGTACATTTAAGTGCATTAGGATAATTAACAAATGAGATTTGGAGTCGGGTTGTGCCAAAAAAGTGGCGCAATCCTGGCACAAAATCTGGGCCTCAACTAATAAAAAAAAAAAAAAACCCTGTCACAAAGAAATTGGCAACACGGAGAAAATTTGTAGTAGATCTTTTCTGTTTAATTGGTTGCAAAATCTGCATTTTAAAATATTTTGTGGGGTTAAGGCATCTGCTGCACAGGTGCCCAATAAATCTCAGGGAATAATAATAATGTTGAGTGAACTCTGGGGGTTAACACATTTGTTGGAGAGATCTGTGTTTTGTGTAGTCCCAGATTTGAATCAAAGAAGTATAGAAGATTAATTTGTCTTCTGCAAAACATAATCACCCACTGTTCTTGGGTGGGACGGGGGTTTTGGGGATCGTTGAACCTCCATTTTGTTGCTACCTTCTTCGGGTTTGTTATTTATGATATCGCAACACACATGGTGTGCATCTTATACAATGTTGTGTGCATAAATGCACCACTTAATTATGCAATACTGCTCTGATATGTGTATGTTATAAAATATGCCAACGGAAAATGCAGTAAAATATGTTTTAAAAAATTAGTTGTCCCCTGCAAAGCACATCGTGTAACATGCAGATGACAGATTTTTATTTTATGTAGATAGGTAAGTGGGTTACTGCTTTGAACACGAAGATCCTTTTGTTACTAGCAGTTCATAAATTGTAATTCTTGTGGCAGAACACAATGAGCTATGAAGGGCATTTGACTCCTACACCTTGCAATCCTGACTGTCTCATGTAACACATCTTGAATATTGATTTGCACACTTACATGATTTATTTTGAATGGATATTGTGTGTGTTATGTAAAGCGCTCTAACACTCTATATTGGAATGAGTCGCGCTAACAAAAAAATAGTGCTATTTAAATTGTTATTTGTGTAAATACTGGGACAGACAAAGTAAAAAGCATGCATCTCTTAATTACCTGTGAAGAGATAACAAGCTGTGTGCTTTTGTTTCTGCTCCCTTGCATTTAAGTGAGAGGTTCCAGGCCGCCGCCAGTCTGATACTGAATCAAAAGAAGGCATGATGGCCCCTTAACTTCTGCCTTTGTCTTTCGCCCAGCTGGAGGTTAAAAAAAAGCCACCACCCGCCTGCACGTTGCTGCTGGGAATGGAAAGGAAACAATGTGCAGGAGCTGTTGAATGTGCCGGGTGTCTTAAAATTACACGGGGACAGCCGCGGGCCGTGGAGGGTGTTCCGTGGGGCGGAAAGGCGAGGCGGGGGAGGGGCAGCGTGGGGGGTACTAAAAACCAGAATATGGATAATTGGAGGTAAGTAAACAATTAAATAAATAAAACGAATTTCGTAGCGCACCCTGCATCGCCTTTCCGCCCCACGGAACACCCTCCACGGGCCGCGGCTGCACGGGGACAAGTTTAACACATTTTTGAGGGGCACAACTTCTTGGCAAGATGGACGGCGTCCACCCTGTGAAAATAGTGGGTGGACGCTGTGTACCCCTCGTGCCCCGTCTAAAGAAGAGGTGAACCGGCACACAGGGGGAAGTGGGATTTTTGCCCAAAGAACTGTGAAAGGCAGAAAAGTGAAGGTGTGCTAGAGTGAGCAGGCAGATTTCTAATACGCTGTCCCCAACATCTGTGGCAAAAAACCATGTCTTGCAGCCTCTCCAAGGAAGTCAGATCTGGCCACACCGAGGGACTTGATTGGCCCCTCAAGTTGATCATACGTGGCATGCAGCATCCAGGCCAAACTAAAAATCAGGCAGAAAGGAGTAGGGACAGGAAACTTTTTCCTTCTTATATGCCTAGAGTCTGCATTGCCCTTGTAGTGCATTTCTGCTAGATTTCGCCCCTACTCGAATTCCAGAAAGAGCTAACGACGCTTCTCTTCGAAAACTATCCTATAACAGGGTAACTAAGCACCCGGAAGTTCATCTTCTGGAAGTGTGTCCACTCATGCCACCCACGCTCTGCTGTCCTGTCACAACCCTGACTCCAGCACACTGTCTCTCGCTCCACATAAATCCCCCGCCTTTGATGGTGTTCCTACTTCTCCCTCTGTCTGTCTTTTGCACAACTCACTGTAAAACCCTCATCGTGTTGCTATGGAGCTAGGTGTCACACACACATACTTCCCTGAATACATGCATACATGTTGTGAACTCTGTGTCTGCGGGAACGTCTTTTAAGTACACAATTGTAGATCTGTGGCAATACCTTTAGAAAATATGTAATTGATAATAATGTTAGTTTAAAGTAAGCATGACAAAACGGTGTAATGTGAAATCTTGCACCTCTGCAGTTTTTTCCGAAAGCTTTTCCAGATTCATTGAGTGCAAAGCTAGCAAAGTATTGAAAAACACACACAAACAAAGGTGTCACTATGTTGCAAAGGAGCAGAACAGCCACCTACCATGTATTGTCCACACTCCTCCGTTACTCCAAGGAAGTCCGGGATGGAGGAAAATCCCTTGCTATACCCGGGCGAAATCTGGTTACTCCTCCCAATTAGCGTAATTCACCTTTAATCCTGTCATGTGAAATCCCCCAAATTAAGCTATTAAAACACATTACGAAAATACATGCTGTTTACGATAAAAATGTACTGCAAATGTGCGGTTTATGGTCAACAATCACAGCAAATGTACAGGAACCATGCGCACAACAGCGCGAGCAGCTGTTGTTCATGGTGCTTTTTTGGCAGTATCCTTCCAGCGCGAAAGCCATCCTCGCATTCAAAGTGGATTTGAATATGTATTTCACACTAGAGTTAAGCGCCAAATGTCAGTTTTGCAATTCACATAATCATGCAGACATTTTGTGTAATTACGCAAAATCAAACGACTCATTTTGCACACCTCTTTTCAGAGGTGTTCCAGGGTCTGAGAGCTGCTAGGAACAGCACTTCACGGCCAGCTCAAATCCGTGATGTCCCATCCACGCTGGGACTTGAGTCTTTCTGCCCCTGAATCTACAGTTCGTGGCTTTCGCCCACCATCAGTGGGAACTGGGCATCATGCCAGGCACACTGTCCTGCCTTGACCTCACTATGCAAGTGGCCACGACACTGTGCACCCACGCCACAAGCACCTGGCCCAACAACGTGCTGTCTATTGTCACAAATTCCACCACCACAAGGCATTGTTTATAATCTCACACAATTCCTCACCCAATGTACAAATTACAAGTTATATCACTGATGTTTGTGCAGCTAGCAGGTGGCTTGACTCGAATTTACCTAACATAGAATCACAATATCATGTGCAGACCATTTATTGTGGCTGGATGCTACCTGATCAAACAAACCTCCGGACTGTCTTACTGTCTGACGCAATGGACTTTGGGACAGATGTTACAAAAGAATGGTTGTAAAATGTGGTTGCAAATTGTTCACCGACATTTTGCAACCAATCTTAATTCTGTAATGTGATGTGACCTATGCAGTAATTGTTCGCATCACAAAATCTCCCGTCGTATGGGGTAGCAGTACGGCCTGCCTAGTAAACATTATTGGACAGGTCGCTATTTGTGACCCCCTGTGATTTGCTTCACGCACAGGTAGGGAGGCCACACATGGCTCAGCAGACCACCAACCCAGTGTTTGCTGTCCCAAACAGAAAACCTTTTTAAAAGCAGTCTGTGTTTCTTAAAGGAACCAATGTTGCTTTTAAAAGAAATATAACGGGGGGGGCGGCAGCAGGTGGTGGTCCCATGCACCAGTGTGCATACCCCAGAGGCAGCCGATACAATTCACAAAGGGGAAGGTGCAGTCATTGATCACTGGTTTGCAACTGCAATTGCTGGAGCAGTCCACTCATATCTACAATTGGGACTCACAGTTATGAGGGGCTGTTCATTCCATTCCCCCTTATTGCATGCCCTCTCCTCATTGGGATTTGGAATGGATATCAAAACCCATTTTGCTAGTTGGAAAGGCTTTTTGACTCACAAAAAGGGTTTAGTACACATGAAAAGCGCTTTTGTGGGCACAAACCTTGTATTATTGTGTATTGTGGAGTTTGCGACCATAAAAGGTATTTGTACTTCAGGTCTCATCAATTGCCCCAGGCAATAATCTGAGCGTTAACAGCGCGATGCAGTAAGGAATTGAATGGTTCTGTTCCGTAATGAGCAGGAACATGCCTCAACAGACCCATCAATTGCAAAAGGTAGTAATTCGGCTGACTGGTGCCTGCCAGAAATGAATTGAATTGCCTCAATCAGTAATGATTATCCATGAGCCCTACATTAATAATCAGTGCTGGGCTTAAGCACCAATGAGCTTCAAATGCCCTAAGAAGCAAGGCGCATTAATGTCCCTGGACATTTATATTCACCAATGTCGCCTTACAGTAATGAGCCATCATGGCTTTAAGTGTCAAAGAGAGTGAATGCAAATCAGGATGCCTATGCACACGTTGTGAATAAAGCTGTATCAATACAGAGAGTAAGCATAAGAGCAGCAGTCTAGACATAAATTACAAAGTCCACCAAGTTTCGTTTTTCTTTATTTAATATGATTCCGTTGCCCAGGCAACACGTGTTTCGTCCGGGTGTGAAACCCACGACTTCTTCAGGGCTAAAAAAACACATAAGGGATACATTGTAGACGTAGGACAGTTACAAAATGATTCATGTAACACATAGCAAGAAAGACTTAAGACACCGTGAGCGAAACGTCAGCACCCAAAATAGGAAAAGTTGTGAAAATATACTGTAAAACACATTAAAGCCAAAATATTGTGACTTACGAGACCAATCATATAGTTCATAATTACATCAGTAAAGAAAAGGAAATCGCACCTGAAATAAGTGCAACCAGACAAGGTTTCAAGATTGCTAATTAACAACAAAATCTCTAACTAAGAACATCTGAATATATTTTCGTATTATCACAAGGAGAATAAATTTAAGTGTAATTAAAGATCATGAATTGCCAGAGAAAAGGTTCAAAAATTGTAGTCATTCACGTACACAACCAATCTTTCTGATAAAGGGAGTAAAAACCTTTTCATAGAAAGAGGCATATAGAAAGTGCATGTGGTCCACGTAGGATCTTCTGAGTAGAAAAAATGAGAAAAAATAAGGAAAGGAGGTCGAAGGCAAGACCAAAACATAGAAGTGGACAGATAAAGCGAAATGTGAAACAATCCGGTCACAGTGAAGGGAACTCTAACAAGGAATTACTGAATCTTACCATACACGCAAAGAACGTGCACAGGTGAAGGATCTAAAAATTAGGAGAAAAAGTATGGGCCTCAGTAAGGCACAAAATAAAGGTATATTGAAAGGATTCTGTGAACCTACAACTTAGAGAAGAAGAGAAAGACACCGGCTCACCTCTCCGCCGGTTATAATTCCGTCCCGGCTGCGCGGGAAAGGTATAAACATCCCAAATAGGGATAGTAATTAGGGAGTAACCCAGATGAATCAGGACCTATAGAGAGAGTAATGATGCATGAGTCCCAAGGGCTAGTAAACTACTACCACAAATTACATCATGACTCGTAATCATAATATCAAAATCTAAATACTACAGTGACAATTAAACGATGATGTATCCACAGTATAATCCAAAAAGTTACTAGAAAACCACGTTACTTAGTCTAAAACTGTGGGTCATTGTTAGTGCAGAAAGTGTGAGAAACGTAATTAAATAATGCGTCTGTAAAGTGCATGAGTAAAATGCAAATGGTGTCGGTAAAATCAGTAACACTAGCGTCACCACGTAGTATGCAAGGAGTGAGTATAAAGCAGCAGATAAACAAAACTTGTCTTAAACAGCGTCAATTACGCTCCTAATCATTTAAAATAGTAGAGTCAGTAAAGTCAGTTAATCACATCATCTCCGAGTACACAATTGTACTGCGTTATCAAGGACACCGTTAATCACGCGCAAAATCACTGAAAGAGTAGCGTATGTAAAGTCAGTTATTATATCTTCAAACATCATAATTAAAACAATAGAGTGAGACCTCCAATTGTGCGGCTTCTAAGAAAACACATAGGGAGTCTACTAAATAATCCCAACATTGTGAACAGAAGTCAGAGTAAGCCAAAAGCAAACAATTATTAATACCTCGAAGACGAGTGCGTCCCAGAGTGTAGCAGGTATCCGGTAAGTCTACAACCGGAAGTGAATTGTCGTGCACGTTATAACGTTCAGCACACACGGACAACTAGAACGTATTACAGCGTTCGGCTCAATGATATCGGAAGTGAGGAAAAGGTGCAAAGCTATGACCTGCTTCCACCACACCCTCATCATAGCATGTGAACGCGAAAATGTATTAATAGCGCAGGGTATTAAATGTCAAATAATTAGATCGTGCGCAGGAAAACCCAAAACCATCGTGGTGACGAAACATGTAAAGCAGAAGTAACACAAAGGACAACAATTGTTAAAGTGTTGTCAATAGTTAAAACAACAGCGTCCCCCACAATATATGAACGGATTGTAAAACCGGTGGTGAGTACCCGCAGGGAAGGAAAGAGAAAAGCCATGTAAGTATGTATGCCACGAGGAGAAATAGTAAAAGAGAAGGAGTATAGACCAAAGAGCAAGGACAAGAGCAAAGGAGGTAAAGTGTCAGGCTTAAAGGAACTTAAAGAGGCATATTAGACTTCAGGACACCAATGCAAGAGAATTACAACGGACGCCAAACAGAGGGGCTGGATGGATAAACAGGCAAAAAAAGGAATTATTGAAAGTACATGCCTCTACAGATATATTAACAATTCACAAAGAATACATATACAGGTATGTTAAATGTGAGAATAAAGATTCCTCAACAGTGCAAGTATGGCAACATTCACTAGTTTGAGAGAAATACAGATGTCTCGAGTAATCTAGCGTATATAAGAAATAATTACTACCATATTCATTGTGCATGTTACATGGATGTTATACATTAGCAAATGGCATTAATACATCAAATTAAAACTACTTAAGAAGAAAGTAGAAAAACTGAATATGGCTTAATAGACAGAGAAACCTCATGTAACAATGGGACGTTCAGATAAACGGAAAAAATTAGCTACCCAAGAAGTATTGCAGCTCATGGTCTGTATTAAGACCCCGCTCCACTGCATAAAGACGCATGATCCAAGTAGCCTCAGAACGTCGTAGTGCTAATTCTCTATCTCCACCCCTGGGGTGTGGTGGAGTGTGTTCAATACCAAAAAACGTAAAGCATTTATATTGACCTTGTGCAGCACAACTGGACATTTATATTCACCAATGTCGCCTTACAGTAATGAGCCATCATGGCTTTAAGTGTCAAAGAGAGTGAATGGCCCGAGCAATTAATGAGTACGAATGAGCTCAGAAAGATAGAAGTGTTATGTTGGCCACGGGTATCAGAAATAATTGTACCAAAATGTTATTTGCCTTAATCAACCCAGCCACAGATGAGCATCAATGGCGCCATCCAGCAATTGACAGAAATGTCTCCAGTACCAATGAGCTTCATTGGCCCAGCATTCACCAACCAGGAATAGGTTAATTGTCCTAACATTAATGGCACCAACCATTAATAAGCTGATTGTCACAGCATTAATGGTGCCAACCATTAGTAACCCAAGGTGGATAGGTAACCAGTGGCGGCTCCTCAAGGGAGTGCTGCGGGGCAGTCGGGTGGGGGAGGGGCAGGCTGGGGGGTAGTAAACTCGGCATACGGCTGAATGGAGTTAAATATATAAATAAATAAACAAAACTAATTACATTGCGCGATTAATGGCGATGCTGCACGTGCAATGTAATTTGTTTTATTTATATTATTAACTTAACTCCGTTCGGCCGTATGCCGGACGTTACTACACCCCACCCTGCCCCTCCCCTGCCCCACCCCACCGCCCCGCAGCACTCCCTCGAGGAGCCGCCACTGTACGTAACAATGAGCACCATGGCTTCCCCATCTTGTCCAATGGCTGGGAGGGTTTTGCTAATTGTTTTAAACTATGTTTAGGTTTCGTGGGGGTCGATAACAGTTGCCCTTGTGTTCTTTTTGCAATTGCAAACGGAAAAGGACACCAGGGATGATATGCGCCAGACTGGTTGTCCTTGACATTCAAACATTGTGGGTGTAGGAAGACTGGGACAGATGGCAGCTGTCCTGGTGTTCTGTTCACAACTGGGTACGGGATGCCTGGAGAGCTACTTGCTCCCAAATAATCTCTGCTTATTTAAAGAAAGGCAGCCACAAACTCCTGACAAAGGTTGATGCAATTCAAAAAGTGTAATTCACTCTGTTAGAGAAAGACTGATCATCTTAACAACATTCATTAAAACTTCTGGGTAGAGGTAGGCCTCAACTCCTCTATCACCTCTCCCATCGAGGTAAATGCTGGAGGCGCACCCCATCCTTGTAACCCGCAAACTCAAGTGCATCAATAATGTTACCAGAGCCTAATACCTTAAGACATGGGTGTATTATAGAGGTCACCAGAGGTCACAGCTGCGACACTCTGGCCTGCCCCTTGCTAGCCCTGGGGATGTCCTTCCAACCCCTGGCCTCGAGGGTGCAGGAGCAGCACTCGAAGTAGTGGAAAAACAGGGCTGTGATAGCACCATTTACCGTGAACATTTCCCACTCGGCCCCTGCTCGAGGCTCTACGAGAGGGAGATGCACGTCCCTCCCTGCTCGTGGTGAATAGCAGCAGTGTCCTTATGACCTTAAGATGCCCATGGGAAGCTGGGTATTATGAAAGGAAAAAAAAGGTAACAGGGCAGGCCCGGACATGACCTTGATCAGCTTTTCATGGGAAGATTAAAAAAAATTCTATGCACCTATCTGATTACTACCAGGGGGGGCCCTCGTTTTACCTTATAACATTTGAGATTTGAAAGGCTTAAGCATCGGAAGCATTTCTGCACTTAACACCTGAAGTAAAAGTGTGAGAGGACATGGGAAGTACGGTAGGCTATAGTTAATATTCAAGTAATGGGTTAGAGAAAAGTGATTTATGGGATCAATTTTAGAAGCCATGTACTTGACTTAAGGGGTTTGTATGTTTGTAAAAATAAATGTGATTCACACTGAGGCTTGTGAGCACAGCTGTATGTGGGTCTCAGTTTAGGAATGTAATGGATTAGGACTGAAGTGCACCCAGAAATCTCTGTCAGTCCTGGATTTTCTTTTCACGAATCATTGTTTCCAGGAGAGAGAGTTTATTATGCCACCTGCAATCTACCAATGCATTCCAGCTGCAAAGGAAAGGCAGGGGCTGGAAAGGTGTCCTTTTGATAAGGAGGTGCATTTGTAGAGTTGTGTAATCCCAGTGCTTACAACTCTGTGGTGTTACAGGTCAGGACTGAAGTCCATCGCTGTGGGACTGCCAGTGCACAATTACAAGGGGTGCTGTGGGTCCGTATTTGGGTGGGCCGTGACGGGTCTTTGGGCCCATGTAAAGCTTCTCGGCCAGTAGTAAATGGATAGTTAATTGTGGTGATTAACCAATGTTTACTTCTTGTGTCCAAGTGTCTTTTGTGCTATTGTGTTGCACACTGAGTGGCAAGTATTCCTACTTGGCTTCATGGCGAGATTGAGTATTTAAGGTTTAGTCCAGGTGGCGATTGAGAGTTTTCAAAATATGAATCAGTAAAACACAAAGAAATAACACTCACTAAAGGTTGCTTCCCATTCAAAGCTTTGCAGTAGAGACCATCATACAGTAAGATGCAGAACAGCAACACTAAAAACAGAAGACCCTATTGGCTTCTGGCTGGGAATATGACACCAAATAGCTTAAAAAGTCAAAAGAAGTGACGCATTTCATTTTTAAATAAAAGGAGTGTCTATGCAAGAAAAAATGTGGAGCTCGTTCATGTGAGATGTACTCCGTGAGTCCAATACCATGAGAAGCATTTACCTAGTTAATAAAGTTTGAAGCCTTTTCATTTTTTAACCTATTATTTTGCAGCTTTGGAAATCGATCTTGTGAATATTGCAACGCTATATGCACAGTTCACATATATAGCATGTGTGTTAAAAGGTTCACCAGCTGCCCCCGGGCAATGGCTGTGCCAACACATAGTGTGGCAGCATCCTAATTAATATATAGGTGGTAACTAAACTAGATGTTATCTGCATTAGTACCTTTCTTGCCATTTTATTAATCTTGCACTTATTGTAAATGTGTTAAACTATGTTTAAAAGCTATACAATCAGGGTCACAGGTCATGTGCCATCCCTTCCTGTGATGCCCTCATGGGCGGTCAAAGGGTGTGTGATGTCACCCCAGGCATTTTGGTGAATTGATGTCTTTGCCAGGAGACCTGAAAACAGATTTCCTGGATGAACCCAATATCCCACTAACCTCACTCACACTTTTAATATTTCAAGCATGGTTGCCAAAATGTCCTGCCAAGAAGCCGAAACCTGGATTTTGAATCTATTAAATAATTGTAATATAAAGCTTGTTTGTGTTGCTAAGAGTATAATCGGTGATCTTAACAAACTTCAGATCTTGGGCTGGAGATTTTCGGTAATGACCTGAACACACTCAGACTTAAAAGGAGAAAGGATCAACAAGTAAGACTACCTTGCATATGTCACAAGTGAGGGTGGCAACTCAGAGGGAACTCAGCAACCTAACTTAAACCAGGTATTTCCTAGGAATAGAACTAGCTCGAGGGTTCATAACAAAGCAAGAGTCGGACAACTGGGTGAGATAGAAAATAGAGTTGCTGGATTCTGAACGAGAGGGTAGTTGAGCAGATTTCCAATCGAGGAAGTCAATGTTGAGGCATTGTATCTACTGCATGCAAGTGAAACTGAGTGCTCTGCATTAAGAGTTGGTGTAAAATTTGTATGCAAGAGGGGATCAGTTTATTTCACGACCAGAACTGTGGCATTAATGAATATCAATGTTTCTTGATTAGATCGTGTCCAAACAACCCACCTGCAGTAAATGGAACTTCACAAAAAATAACTTTTCTGACCATCCGCTTAATTCAGGGTACCTGGCCTTATAAAACCATTCCTGATAACAGTATTCCAACTACTGCAGTAGAAATAGACAGAGCTCCAAAAATAGTGTGATGTACTAAAGGGTTTCATGGTGGCAAATCCTGCGATTCGTAAATTTATGGGGTTTGAGAGAGCAAAAAACAGAATCATAATTTGCAAAGAGTACTTTGCGTGTTGAGAAGGTCTTTCCTTGTGAACTGGAAAGTGGAAGGGCATGAAGGGCACGTTAGCCTCATCCCTCATTGGAATACAGGGAGATGCTCTCAAATGGATCACCTCATACCTCATCGGAAGAACCCAAAAAATCTGTTGCCTACTGTTCACCTTGGAAGTGGATCATCTGCAACGTACCCCAAAGATCGTCCTCCAGTCGCTCACTCTTCAACACATACATGATACCCTTGACCAACACCTTCAGATCGCACGGACTAAACATCATTTCCTATTCTAACAACACCCAGCTCATCCTATCGTTGTTGGAAGACCCCTTCACCCCAAGTTCCAGCTTCCACAGATGTATGAGGAACATCGCTGACTGGATGAAGTACAACTGTCTCAAGCTGAACACAGACAAGACAGAAGTCCTCATCTTTGGGAACAACACCTAACCATAGAACAAAGCATGGTGGCCTGCAGAAATTGGCCCATCCCCTACCCCGACAGACCATGCCTGCAATCTCTGCATCATCTTGGAGAGCAAGTTATCTATGAAGAAACAAGAAACTCAGTCTCATCTGCCTGCTTCCACACCCTATGCATGCTTTGCAAGATCTTCAGGTGGCTCCCGGTCAACACCAAAAGGACCGTCAAGCAGGCCCTTGTCACCAGCAGCATGGATTATGGGAACACATTCTATAAAGGAATCACTGCATGCCTCCTGAAGAGACTATAGACAATACAACTCTCAGCAGAAAGTCTCATCCTCGACCTCCCCAGATGGATCCACATCACACTCCACCTCAAGAAGCTACAATGGCTCCCAATCCAGAAGAGATACCAGTTCAAAATGTTGACACACGCATACAAAACCCTGCACATTGAAGGAACAGCATACATCAACAAATGGATGATCTCCCGCCAACCAACCAGACACCTACAATCCTCCTTCCTCTTCCTCGCAGACACCCCCTGGATCTGCCGAGGCAACAGCGGAGGATGCTCCTTCTCCCACCTGGCAGCCAAAGCTTGGAACAACCTTCCCCTGCACCTCAGGACCGCAGCATTGTTCTCCAAATTCAGAAACGGACTCTAGACCTGGCTATTCAAATGAACAGATCAACACGAAGCAGTTCGAAAGCACAGCGCCTTGAGACCCTCATTGATGATTTCCCGTGATTTATAAAGATCTGATTGATTGATCCTTCCCAGTTGCAATGGAATGTATCAATGATTTGCCTCCGCAACTACAGATGCAATTTAATGACAGAATACTGACCTGTCAAAGGATCTTTCACAAAGTTGAAGATGTCCAAGATAGAAAAATTGCACTTTTTGATTGCTAGCTGCAAGGCATCAAGGCGATCAGGCACAGCTGATGTCTCGTCGCAACATGCCATTTATTTGTTCTGAATGCAAGTTCTGTCCCTTTAATAGACAAAAAAGAGGCCTTTTGTCCATCACAGGCCCCCGTATCTACATTCAGAAGCATATGTTAGGATTTTACATTACAGAATGCTCATTTTGCAATTTAACCTTTTTGTACTTGTGTTTCAGTGTAAAATGTAGGTTGGGTCTCAAAATCAACAGGGACTGCCAAATCAACAGGACTTTTGGCCCTAATTGCCTAAGGCTACCTAGGTCCACTCATTCCCTGGCCAGCCTTAGGGTGTTGGTCTGACAGAAAAAAAACACACAAAAAGGGCACTCGACATTTGTATAACTTCCTCATTGACTGCAATGGCCTTCAATTGACTTATCTGTTAACGGTCGTCCCCATTGACCTTTGATGAAACATTTACTGTTTAACCTCCTTTTTTTCTTTTTCAGAATTTCTTGGTACCTTTAAAAAGAAAAGCCCTACTTGTATCTATCATTTGTTTGATTTTTTTCTGCGCATTACCTTTTAACTTGACCGTATTTGAGCTTCTTGAATTCTGCTTCCCAAGCATCTTTTACTTAGCTAATGCTTTTGAGCTCAGACATTACTTAGCCAAATATTACTTCAAGGCGTGTTTCGTACAAAGCATGAAACTAAATTTAGCTAGTCGTCAAAATTATGCAAAGTTGAAACTTTGCAATTTTGTGACATTTAAAATGTTGTCAACTTCATCTGTAAATACAAATTCTCACAAAATTAAACTTCTGTGCAAAAACTATTTGTGCAGGTAAATTTTCCTACTAAGTTGTTTCTTCTGTTTCAGTCTCTCTCTCAAAAATTCCCTTAGCAGACTTTTTCACATGCTGTTTTAATTTAAAACATCCCCTACGCTGTAGAGTTCGAAAGTTAGAAAATAGTTTTAAAAACTTGGACGGTTCCACATTTCAACAACTTCACACTTCCACACTTGTGAGAGATTCTGTTTATGAACATCAGGATTTGGGTGTTGCTGGGTCTAGACACTCTTTCACCCATGCTATCCCAGTTCATTTCATGGAGGTCAATTGGAAGTAGACAGGGATAACAACTGTGTGGTGTCTAGCCTTCAAACACTGAGGTGGAATGTTCTTAGGTGATTGGAATGTCAAGAGGGATTTTCTGATATCAGAGATCTAAATATTGCTGTTCTCAGGTCTCAATGCACATTAGTACAGAGAAGGGCAGGAATGTGGAAGAGATGGCACACAGGACAGTGTAACATACATACTCATGCCCGTAAAATTATGATTCCCAGATTCACATACACAGCCCCAGCCACTAGATGACCTGCACAATCAGGCACACTTCTGGATCAACAGTGGCAAACCAGTTGTTAGACCTGGCTTTTCCAGCGGGTTTATCCCCAGACTTTTTTCTTTTGGGCCTCCTGTTTTTGACCCTGTTTTTGTTCATTTTAGGACTCTGTGCACTTTACAGCTGCTGATCAGTGCTAAAGTGCATATGCTCTCTTTGTAAATTGATATTATGGGTTGGTGTTTCCATGATTGGCTTATTTGACTGCTAAGTCCCTAGTACAGTGCATTGTGTGTGCCCACGACCTGTAAATCAAATGCTGCTAGTGGGCCTGCAGCACTGATTGTGCAACCCACACAAGCAGCCTTTCAAAGGGTTCTCAGACCTGCCACTCCAGTGTCTGTGCACAGTTTTTACTGCCATGTCGACTTAGCAAGTGCACCCACTCGCCAGGCCCTAACCTTCCCTTTTATTGCATGTTAGTCACCCATAAGATAGGCCGAAGGTACACCTGTGGGCAGGGTGCAATGTATGTGAAAGGTAGGACATGTGGTGTGTGCAACATGTCCTGACAGTGAAATACAGTGTATTTCATTTGTCACTATGGAAAGGCAATCTGTCCCATAGGATAGAATAAGAGTTTAATTATAACATCTTATAAGTATAACGTCCCATTGGGACAAGGTAGAAAGATGGAGCTTAGTATGCCTGAACTCAGAATGTAAAAATGCATCTTTTAGTAAAGACATTTATATTGTATGTTTGTAAATACCACTTTTAGAAAGTGGGTATTTTCTTGCTTATCCATCCTGTGCATCTCTGCTGGTTTGTGCATTGACTGCCTGGCTTTGGAGTGACAGGGGCTGGGGATGTGCATTCTCTTCGAAACCGGTCCTAGGATGCTTGGTTCCAGTCCAGGGAGGACCTGGCTTGGCAGTTCGGGCTGGACTGTTCCCATGAGGCACAGGGTCAAGACTGATTTGCATATGGCTGGGTTCAAACTGGAATGGCATGGTGAGCAAAAAAACGATGGATTTAGGCCCAGATCTCTGTACTGGGGTGAATGTATGACATTGTTCTGCATTCTGTCCATCAACTGTTGTTTTTGCATTTGTCACCCCGAGTGGGACGGGTATGCTCAGACGTGGGTCCCGTGCTCTCCATACTACTGGAATCAAGCTATCCTGGCTGAAGAGGGGTGAAACCCCGAAACCAGTCCTAGGATGCTTGGTTCCAGTCCAGGGAGGACCGGGCTTGGCAGTTCGGGCTGGACTGTTCCCATGAGGCACAGGGTCAAGACTGATTTGCATATGGCTGGGTTCATACTGGAATGGCATGGTGAGCAAAAAAACGATGGTTTTAGGCCCAGATCTCTGTACTGGGGTGAATGTATGACATTGTTCTGCATTCTGTCCATCAACTGTTGCTTTTGCATTTGTCACCCCGAGTGGGACTGGTATGCTCAGACGTGGGTCCCGTGCTCTCCATGCCACTGGAATCAAGCTATCCTGGCTGAGGAGGGGTGAAACCCCCAAACCGGTCCTAGGATGCTTGGTTCCAGTCCAGAGAGGACCTGGCTTGGTAGTTCAGGCTGGATTGTTCCCATGAGGCACAAGGTCAAGACTGATGTGCATATGGCTGGGTTCAATCTGGAATGGCATGGTGAGCAAAAAAACGATAGATTTAGGCCCAGATCCCTGTACTGGGGTGAATATATAACATTGTTCTGCATTCTGTCCATCAACAGTTGTTTTTGAATTTGTCACCCCGAGTGGGACAGGTATGCTCAGAAGTGGGTCCCGTGCTCTCCATGCCACTGGAATCAAGCTATCCTGGCTGAAGAGGGGTGAAACCCCGAAACCGGTCCTAGGATGCTTGGTTCCAGTCCAGGGAGGACCTGGCTTGGCAGTTCAGGCTGGACTGTTCCCATGAGGCACAGGGTCAAGACTGATTTACATATGGCTGGGTTAAAACTGGAATGGCATGGTGAGCAAAAAAACGATGGATTTAGGCCCAGATCTCTGTACTGGGGTGAATGTATGACATTGTTCTGCATTCTGTCCATCAACTGTTGTTTTTGCATTTGTCACCCCGAGTGGGACGGGTATGCTCAGACGTGGGTCCCGTGCTCTCCATGCCACTGGAATCAAGCTATCTTGGCTGAAGAGGGGTGAAACCCCGAAACCAGTTCTAGGATGCTTGGTTCCAGTCCAGGGAGGACCTGGCTTGGCAGTTCGGGCTGGACTGTTCCCATGAGGCACAGGGTCAAGACTGATTTGCATATGGCTGGGTTCAAACTGGAATAGCATGGTGAGCAAAAAGTATAAGTATAAAAAAGCTTATTAAGCGCTCGAATGCCATACGGCGTCTTGGCGCTGGAGTGTGTAAGATCAAAGGAAAGAGGAACAGGTCGCTACTGATTGTTAAACAACTGAAACTTCAGGGCCTTCCTAAATGAGGGAAACTTTTGTTGAAGTCGCATAGCCACTGGTAACTTTTTCCATAGTTTAATTGCACAGCTGGCAAATGAGCGACCGCTCCATCTTGCCAGTCTGTATCTGGGGGTGCACATAAGGCCATAGCTGGCCGAGCGCAGGTCACGTGAGGGAGTGTAGGGCCTAAACCTATCCCTCCCATCAGTTGCACCCCCACCAAACCCGGCCCTGTGCACCAGACAGAGCGCCTTAAACTCAATTCTCTATGGACCGGAAGCCAGTGAAGTGACCTTCTTCCCTTGGAGGTGGGATGGCCTCTAGGTAAATTTAAAATAACACGAACAGCAGCGTTTTGCAGTGACTGGATCTTGCAGACCTGGTGCTTGTCAATACCAAGAAACATAGCATTACAATAGTCCAATCTGGACATAAAGAGAGCAGCCATTACCGTCTTCTGCAGCGCCTGAGGAATGAAAGGAAAGATTTTTTGCAGCGTTTTTAGCAGAAGAAAACAGGAAGAGGTTATACTGTTGACCTGGGCTGACATGTTCAACTTATCGTCAAAAATCACTCCGGGGTTCCTTACCTTAGTAACTGGTCGAGGACACTGCCCGGCCTCAGGTGGCCACCACAGAGTACTCCACAGAGGGGAGCCCCTACCAAATTCCATAACTTCTGTCTTCTCGGTGTTTATCTTTAGGAAGCTCTGGCGCATCCATTCCATAACATCCTTTAGACAGGCATGGAATCCGGCCGTTGCTAACTCTGGTCTGTCGGATACTGATATCACCAATTGCGAATCATCAGCATAGGACACAAGGGTAAAGCCATGTTTCCTGACTACTCTAGCCAATGGCCTAACATACACATTGAAAAGGATAGGGGAGAGGGCAGAGCCTTGTGGGACGCCGCAAGGAAGGGTAAAGTTCCCCGATTGTAAGCCCGCCCAATTCAGGCTCTTCTTTCTGTTGTCCAAAAACGAGGAAAGGAGGGCCAGGGCCCGCTCAGTAATCCTTACCTCTTTTAGTCGCTGTACCAATACCACATGATTCACGGTATCGAAAGCGGCAGACAGGTTGAGGAGGACAAGAATTGCCCTCCCTCCTCCATTAACTGCTGCCCAAATTTCCTCAGCTGCCGTAATAAGGGCCGACTCAGTGGAGTGTTTTGGCCGGAAACGTGCTGGGACTGGTCAAGCAGGCCATGTATGTCTAGGTAGTCAGTTAGACTTATATTATAGCTCTTCCCATTACTTTAGCTACCAACAGTAGACCCGAAATAGGTCGGTAGTTTTTAAAATCTGCCGGCTCCAATGAGGCTTTCTTGAGAAGAGGCCTAATGCTGGCCATCTTCCAGACCGCCGGATAGGTCCCATCAGCCAGAACTTTATTGATCAAGGACGTGAGGGTAGAACCGATCCTTTCCGCCGCCAAATGCATGGTTAGCGGGGGACAGGGATCGGTAGCTGACCCTGATTTAATAGATCTTAACATATCTATTACCAGCTCCTTAGACAAGGGACCAAAGGAAGTGAGACTACACAGTAGGTTCTCCTCCTCACACGGTGTCTGCTGCTTATCTAAAGCAGATGTTAGATTTGATGAGGTGGCCAGGTCATCATAAATTGTCTGCACCTTGTTTTGAAAGAAGACTGCCAACTGATCACAAAAGGCCTCATCGGGACTGAACAAATTGGCCTGCTGGGGTTTGGCCAGAAAAGACACAGATTAAAAAAGTTCTTTGGCAGAGTTGCCAGCGTCCAAAATTTTCCGGGTGAAATAATCTTTTTTTGTAATCAAGATGGCCTGTTTATAATTATTCAGGGCACCATTATAGGCTGCCTTGCTGACCCTACTATAATCCACTCTCCATTTACGCTCGAGCCTTCTGCAGTCTACTTTTAGCTTTTTAAACTCTGGTCCATACCAAGGGGCACCCGGTGGACGTCTATTAAGTGTGGCCACCTGTACAGGGGCGACACGATTAATTGCTCCCAGTATCCAGTCATTAAACTGAGTCGCTGCCACCTCGTTGTTGCTATCTAGAATTGGCGGGGAATGGTCCAGGGCGGCCGTTAGGTCAGCACAAGTTATCTTATTCCATCGCCTAAACAAGATCTTAGTAGGTTTGTGGGGAGCACCACCTGCCGTTGACTTAACCCTAACCTCAAAAAACACTGCTCTATGGTCAGTCCAGGGGAGAAGTTCTGCCCTACAGAATAAGAGGTCGGGATGGCTAGAGAACAGTCCATCTAAGGTATGGCCTCCAGTATGTGTAGGGTCAGAAACCAGTTGATGCAGGCCGAAGGCTTCCAGACAGTCTAGGAGTCTGGTAGTATCAGTATTGTTATCAAGCTCCAAATGGTAATTAAAATCGCCGAGAATAGAATAAAATTCAGAGTCAGTACAAGACTCCAAATGAGACTGGAGAGCCAATGGAAAGGCGACTCTGGGGCTTGGCGGCCGATAGACCAGCAATCCTTGAAAAACAATCACATCATTTAATACCGCACTCTGCTCACAAATCCTCAACGTAACACAAAAAAACAATGGATTTAGGCCCAGATCTCTGTACTGGGGTGAATGTATGACGAGTGGGACGGGTATGCTCAGACGTGGGTCCCGTGCTCTCCATGCCACTGGAATCAAGCTATCCTGGCTGAAGAGGGGTGAAACCCCGAAACCGGTCCTTAGATGCTTGGTTCCAGTCCAAGGAGCACCTGCCTTGGCAGTTCGGGCTGGACTGTTCCCATGAGGCACAAGGTCAAGACTGATTTGCATATGGCTAGGTTCAAACTGGAATGGCATGGTGAGCAAAAAAACGATGGATTTAGGCCCAGATCTCTGTACTGGGGTGAATGTATGACATTGTTCTGCATTCTGTCCATCAACTGTTGTTTTTGCATTTCTCACCCCGAGTGGGACGGGTATGCTCAGACGTGGGTCCCGTGCCCTCCATGCCACTGTAATCAAGCTATCCTGGCTGAAGAGGGGTGAAAACCCGAAACCGGTCCTAGGATGCTTGGTTCCAGTCCAGGGAGGACCTGGCTTGGCAGTTCGGGCTGGACTGTTCCCATGAGGCACAGGGTCAAGACTGATTTGCATATGGCTGGGTTCAAACTGGAATGGCGAGCAAAAAAACGATGGATTTAGGCCCAGATCTCTGTACTGGGGTGAATGTATGACATTGTTCTGCCTTCTGTCCTTTGGGCAGGGAGCAGTGTATGTGAAAGGTAGGACATGTGGTGTGTGCGACATGTCCTGATAGTGAAATACAGTGTATTTCATTTGTCACTATGGAAAGGCTATCTGTCCCATAGGATAGAATGAGAGTTTATTTATAGCATCTTATAAGTATAACTTCCCATTGGGACAAGGTGGAAAGTTGGAGTTTAGTATGCCTCAACTCAGAATGTAAAAATGCATCTTTTAGTAAAGACGTTTATATTGTATCTTTGTAAATACCACTTTTAGAAAGTGGGTATTTTCTTGCTTAGCCATCCTGTGTACCTCTGCTGGTTTGTGCATTGACTGCCTGGCTTTGGAGTGACAGGGGCTGGGGATGTGCATTCTCTTCAGAAAGCAATTTGGGGGCGATGAGGTGTGACCTGCCTTTCCTGGATGAGTCAGGGCTGGGCTGAATAAACCTGGGCTGCAGTTAGAGTAGGGGGAGGAGATTTCCTTGCACCTGAATAGGCCGGGTCTGCCTTACACAATGCTGTTGCCACCTCTGCCAGGAAGCTAGACCAGAGAGGACAGAACTGGTTTGGACTGAGCACAGAGCCTTTCTGCCATGAGAACAAAGAGAAATGCAATATAAATATTGGGGCTAAGATCCCAGAATTTTAGAATACTTCTGGACCCAAAAGGAACCTTTGCCAAGCAGAAGAGCTGGGAAAGCTGAAGGAGAAGTACTACGCCTTTGCTTATGCTGTCTGGGGTTAGCCTTCAGTGGCTGTTTCTGCCAAGGAGAGGACCAAGACTTTGCTGTGTGCAGTGTATCCTGCTTAAAGAAGATGTCCAAGGGCTTGGTGTAGAGCTTACCTCCTGTTCTGAAGTCCCAGGGACACAAAGACTTCACTCCCTCTGTCTTCCTGCACCTGGAACTGCAGTTTCAGCTGCCACAGAGGAAAGTAGCAACACCAACGCTGTCGAACCTTGCCGCGACCTACACCGAAGCCTTGGGCACCACTCATGAAGTGCAGGCACCACCCCAACTTGCACCACAGCCCGGACGCCTACCAAAGCCACACCGTATCGACTCTGAAGCCAAGAGGAACCTCTGCCAATCAGAAGAGCTGGGAAAGCTGAAGGAGAAGTACTACCCCTTTGCTTATGCTGTCTGGGGTTAGCCTGCAGTGGCTGTTTCTGCCAAGGAGAGGACCAAGACTTTGCGCTGTGCAGTGTATCCTGCTTGAAGAAGATGTCCAAGGGCTTAGTGTAGAGCTTACCTCCTGTTCTGAGGTCCCAGGGACACAAAAACGTCATCCCCTCTGTCTTCCTGCACCTGGAACTGCAGTTTCAGCTGCCACAGAGGAAAATAGCAACACCAACGCTGTCGAACCTTGCCGCGATCTACACCGAAGCCTTAGGCACCGCTCATGATATGCACGCACCACCCAACTTGCACCACAGCCCGAACACCTGCCAAAGCCACACCGTATTGACTCTGAAGCCATCACCGAGGCTTCTTCCTGCACTGGAGCTGAGTGCACCGCTCGTGACGCTCATGATGCACTGCCCGACTCGCACTTCAGCCCCCACTTCACCGACGCCGGTGCTTCATCATCGCAGAGCCGATACCTGACGTGGGTGACCTCCTGAATCCATCAACCCAGCGTTGTGGTAAGGAACCGAAACCTTGACACCACCGTAGTGCCACCTCCCCAACAACAGTAAGGAACAGATGCCTCACCTCCCCTGCATCACAGTAAGGAATCAATGCCTCACCTCTCCTGTGATAGTAAGGAACTGCGCCGCCCAGCACCAACGAAGCAACACCTTCGCGACACCGTGCACCATCTTTGTTTTCCTTGTTTGCCAAGGTACTGTTCTGTGGAGGCCGCTAGGCGCCGTACTTTGGGATTTGTATCTGTGACGATGTTGCAATAGCTCCCGGGGGAGTTATTTGTTGCTACAAACTTCTATTGTGTGAATAACCTATTTTTGAGGATATCTCGATCTATGTATTGTGGATTTTTGTTGTTTTGGTCTTGTTTGGTTTAGATAAAGATTACTCATTTTTCTAAACTGGTGTGGTGTCCATTTTTAGTGTTTTCACTGTATAACTGTATGTGTGCACTAATGCCGAAGAGGCTCCTGAGTGGGATTGCAGTACGCCAAGGGCTAGATACAGCTTGCACTGTTTGCACTGAGTAAGTCCTGAATCTTGTTACCTTTTCATCTAGCTCCTATCCTAATGTTTAAACTCTTTGGCAACTTGTGTCCTCTCACCTGTAGGTGCAGACCTTGGCATTCATAGTTTGGCATTGTAATTATGTAACCCAGGAATCCATTCTGGATTTTTCAATCACCAGCTTGCGGTGTATGTCTTTCTCTCCCTGTCGCTCTTAACCCCATTTTCCCCTTAGTATGGGTCTTCCTTAAACTCCTTAAGCCAGAGCAAGGGGTTGAGATGAACTCTAGGGGAAGACAGAGGGACTGGCCTTGACATCCACAACCTTGAATCACTATGTTCATGACACATTGCCAGACCACCATAAAATGGATTCTGAAGCCATTCCCTCACTGGCAATGTTACACATGATCAATAAGACTCAAGATGGTCTTGAAGTCTCTCATCAAGAGCACTCATTTGTCCAAGAGAAATTAAACCAGGCAATCAACCCCCACCACCACATCCAGGGGAGTGGAATTAAATCGGGCTGCTTCCTTCGGTATCAGTACCACCTTGGATACAAGTGTGATTAATCTAGTAACAAGCCATGTGGGAGTGGCGCCCATGTGTCTTAGTTTTAGCACCACCTGAAAAGTTCCCTGGAGATCCATTTCGCTTCCAAGCATTCACGGCTCGTTGTAATTTGAACTTTATGACAAACCCTCAGCAGTTTGCAACTGATCAGGCTAAGGTGACTTTTATGTTATCTTGCTTGAACAAAGACAGCTTAGCTTGGGTGACTTCCTTGATTTTAAACCAACACCCTCCTTTGTGGAGCTTTGGAAAATGTGTGCAGAAGTTCACAGCTATTTTTGGTAAAAGACAAAGACTGCTCTGCTTGCTGCTTTGCTCTACCTTTGATAGGGCAAGGAGGATCTGGATTCTACATGAGCTGTTCCCAGCAGTTAATTGCAGATGACTCAGCAGCAAGGGCCTTCTACTAAGGCCATCATGAGGGTTTAAAGGAGCCTCTTCCTGTAGTGGTAACCATACGAAAAACCACTGCTGCACTTTTTGTTCTTACATTACAGTTTGATGCCGCTTAAACTCACAGCAGGCGTGGAAAATGTTGGATTCCAGCAAAAATATCTGTTTCTTTGTGTTTATTGTGGAAATAAATGTGGTTAAAGAATGTCCAAGTCTGATGGAAAACTCCAGGGCTCAACTGTGAAGGTGTGAACCCCAATCATGTCTTTGCAATATTTTGAAATCCGCTCCCACCAGTAAATCATTTGGAAAATAGTATTTCCAACTCTTGGTACAGATTCTCACTTAGCAAAGCTAGCTTTCCACGTCGACATTTATTGAATGTGGTGATTCTGGGTGCTTTATGGACCAGAGATTCCCTGAAAGGCATTGTCTACTGAAATGGTGCAGGGAAACTCGATCACCTATTGTGGGAATAGATGGGAAACCAATGGTTTTTGGTCATTCTGATTGGAAATTCCTTATTTAGGAATAGTTTTGAGGAATGAAAATTTTTAGTCCATTCAATATGACCTCATTGAAACTCCAGTTTTTGCCATTATTCTGGGTACACGTTGGATCTGAAAACCTAACCCTTTGATTGATTTGTTAGAGCAGATCATCAGTTCTTCATCCCAGGATTGCCATAAGAGGGTCTTTCTTCAGATGAGATTAGAAAGTGCACTTATTTTAAACTGTTGTATGGCACAAAAAGTGAAAGACCAACCTAAGATAACAGAGGTGTACATGGATTTCCAAAATGTCTTTAGTAAAAGAGCTTATCAACTGCACCATCCACATCACCCTTATGACTGCCCCATTAATTTGATCCCAGGAGCAAAGATTCCTCATGGCTGGATATACTCACTAAAGGCACGCAAACATTACATCCTTTTAGAATACTTAATTGAAAACTTAAAGAAGGGGTTCATTCAGCACATTTACTTCATCTATAGACCCCCTATTTTGGTTTCATTCCCAAATCAGGGGTGAATGCAGTGCGTGCAAAGACTACCAAGAACTTAATGTCACACAATCATAAATTGATCTCATACTATTCGATCAGATAAAGTCAGCAAAGGTCTTCTCTAAGAATGATCTTTGAGAAGTGTATAGTTAAACGATGATATGATCAGAAGATTAATGGAAGACAATGTTCAACAAGAGATATGAACACAGAGCATTTAGGGCCATATGTAGGTAAGTGAAATTTAGCGATTCATAAATACCGAATCCTAATTAATATATAGGTGGTAACTAAACTAGATGTTATCTGCATTAGTACCTTTCTTGCCATTTTATTAATCTTGCACTTATTGTAAATGTGTTAAACTATGTTTAAAAGATATAAAATCAGGGTCACAGGTCATGTGCCATCACTTCCTGTGATGCCCTCATGGGCGGTCAAAGGGTGTGTGATGTCACCCCAGGCATTTTGGTGAATTGATGTCTTTGCCAGGAAATCTGAAAACAGATTTCCTGGATGAACCCAATATCCCACTAACCTCACTCTCCACTGTTAATATTTCAAGCATGGTTGCCAAAATGTCCTGCCAAGAAGTCGAAACCTGGATTTTGAATCTATTAATAATTGTAAAATAAAGCTTGTTTGTGTTGCTATGAGTATAATCGGTGATCTTAACAAACGTCAGAGCTTGGGCTGGAGATTTTCGGAAATGACCTGAACACACTCAGACTTAAAAGGAGAAAGGATCAACAAGTAAGACTACCTTGCATATGTCACAAGTGAGGGTGGCAACTCAGAGGGAACTCAGCAACCTAACTTAAACCAGGTATTTCCTAGGAAAGTGCAGTGCGCTGTTATGTGAGTGAAACGCAAATAGAACTAGCTCGAGGGTTCCTAACAAAGCAAGAGTCTGACAACTGGATGAGATAGAAAATAGAGTTGCTGGATTCTGAACGAGAGGGTAGTTGAGCAGATTTCCAACCGAGGAAGTCAATGTTGAGGCATTGTATCTACTGCATGCAAGTGAAACGAAGTGCTCTGCATTAAGAGTTGGTGTAAAATTTGTAGGCAAGAGGGGATCAGTTTATTTCACGACCAGAACTGTGGCATTAATGAATATCAATGTTTCTTGATTAGATCGTGTCCAAACAACCCACCTGCAGTAAATGGAACTTCACAAAAAATAACTTTTCTGACCATCCGCTTAATTCAGTGTTCCTGGCCTTATAAAGCCATTCCTGAACACAGTATTCAAACAACTGCAGTAGAAATAGACCAAGCTCCAAAAATAGTGTGATGTACTAAAGTGTTTCATGGTGGCAAATCCTGCCATTCGTAAATTCATGGGGTTTGAGAGAGCAAAAAACAGAATCATAATTTGCAAAGAGTACTTTGTGTGTTGAGAAGGTCTTTCCTTGTGAACTGGAAAGTGGAAGGGCATGAAGGGCACGTTAGCCTCATCCCTCATTGGAATACAGGGAGATGCTCTCAAATGGATCACCTCATACCTCATCGGAAGAACCCAAAAAATCTGTTGCCCACTGTTCACCTTGGAAGTGGATCATCTGCAACGTACCCCAAAGATCGTCCTCCAGTCGCTCACTCTTCAACACATACATGATACCCTTGACCAACACCTTCAGATCGCACGGACTAAACATCATTTCCTATTCTAACAACACCCAGCTCATCCTATCGTTGTTGGAAGACCCCTTCACCCCAAGTTCCAGCTTCCACAGATGTATGAGGAACATCGCTGACTGGATGAAGTACAACTGTCTCAAGCTGAACACAGACAAGACAGAAGTCCTCATCTTTGGGAACAACACCTAACCATAGAACAAAGCATGGTGGCCTGCAGAAATTGGCCCATCCCCTACCCCGACAGACCATGCCTGCAATCTCTGCATCATCTTGGAGAGCAAGTTATCTATGAAGAAACAAGAAACTCAGTCTCATCTGCCTGCTTCCACACCCTATGCATGCTTTGCAAGATCTTCAGGTGGCTCCCGGTCAACACCAAAAGGACCGTCAAGCAGGCCCTTGTCACCAGCAGCATGGATTATGGGAACACATTCTATAAAGTAATCACTGCATGCCTCCTGAAGAGACTATAGACAATACAACTCTCAGCAGAAAGTCTCATCCTCGACCTCCCCAGATGGATCCACATCACACTCCACCTCAAGAAGCTACAGTGGCTCCCAATCCAGAAGAGATACCAGTTCAAAATGTTGACACACGCATAAAAAACCCTGCACACTGAAGGACCAGCGTACATCAACAAATGCATGATATCCCACCAACCAACCAGACACCTACAATCCTCCTTCCTCTTCCTCGCAGACACCCCCTGGATCTGCCGAAGCAACAGCGGAGGACGCTCCTTCTCCCACCTGGCAGCCAAAGCTTGGAAAAACCTTCCCCTGCACCTCAGGACCGCAGCATTGTTCTGCAAATTCAGAAACTGACTCTAGACCTGGCTATTCAAATGAACAGATCAACACGAAGCAGTTAGAAAGCACAGCGCCTTTAGTCCCTCATTGGTGATTTGCCGTGATTTATAAAGATCTGATTGATTGATCCTACCGAGTTGCAATGGAATGTATCAATGATTTGCCTCCGCAACTACAGATGCAATTTATTGACAGAATACTGACCTGTCAATGGATCTTTCACAAAGTTGAAGATGTCCAAGATAGACAAATTCCACTTTTTGATTGCTAGCTGCAAGCCATCAAGGCGAACAGGCCCAGCTGATGACTCGTCGCAACATGCCATTTATTTGTTCTGAATGTAAGTTCTGTCCCTTTAATAGACAAAAAAGAGGCCTTTTGTCCATCACATCTCCACTGAGGAAAAGAAAAATTTTGAGATCGAGCATGCAGAGATGGAGGCCTTTTGTCCATCACAGGCCCCCGTATCTACATTCAGAATCATATGTTATGATTTTACATTTCAGAGTGCTCATTATGCACTTTAACCCTTTTGTATTTGGGTTTCAGTGTAAAATGTAGGTTGGATCTCAAAATCAACAGGGACTGCCAAATCAACAGGACGTTTGGCCCTAATTGCCTAAGGCTACCTAGGTCCACTCATTCCCTGGCCAGCCTTTGGGTGTTGGTCTGACAGAAAAAAAAACACAAAAAGGGCACTCGACATTTGTATAACTAGCTCATTGACTGCAATGGCCTTCAATTGAATTATCTGTTAATGGTCGTCCCCATTGACCTTTAATGAAACATTTACTGTTTTACCTCCTTTTTTTCTTCTTCAGAATTTCTTGATAGCTTTAAAAAGAAAAGCCCTACTTTTATCTATCATTTGTTTGATTTATTTCTGCGCATTACCTTTTAACTTGACCGTATTTGAGCTTCTTGAATTCTGCTTCCCAAGCATCTTTTACTTAGCTAATGCTTTTGAGCTCAAAAATTACTCAGCCAAATATTACTTCAAGGTGTCTTTCGTCCAAAGCATGAAACAAAATGTAGTTAGTCGTCAAAATTATGCAAAGTTGAAACTTTGCAATTTTGTGACATTTAAAATGTTGTCAACTTTATCTGTAAATACACATTCTCACAAAATTAAACTTCTGTGCAAAAACTATTTGTGCAGTTGAATTTTCTTACTAAGTTGTTTTTTCTGTTTTAGTCGCTCTCAAAAATTCCCGTAGCAGACTTTTTCACCTGCTGTTTTAATTTAAAACGTCACCAATGCTGTAGAGTTCGAAATTTAGAAAATAGTTTTAAAAACTTGGACGGTTCCACATTTCAACAACTTCACACATCCACACTTGTGAGAGATTCTGTTTATAAACATCAGGATTTGGGTGTTGTTGGGTCTAGACACTCTTTCACCCATGCTATGCCAGTTCATTTCATGGATGTCAATTAGAAGTAGACAGTGATAACTACTGTGTGGTGTCTAGCCTTCAAACACTGAGGTGGAATGTTCTTAGGTGGTTGAAATGTCACGAGGGATTTTCTGATATCAGAGAGCTAAATGTTGTTGTTCTCAGGTCTCAATGCCCATTAGTACAGAGAAGGGCAGGAATGTGGAAGAGATGGCACACAGGACAGTGTAATATATACACTCATGCCCGTAAAATTATGATTCCCAGATTCACATGCACAGCCCCAGCCACTAGATGACCTGCACAATCAGGCACACTTCTTGATCAATAGTGGCAAACCAGTTGTTAGACCTGGCTTTTCCAGCGGGTTTATACCCAGACTTTTTTCTTTTGGGCCTCCTGTTTTTGACCCTGTTTTTGTTCATTTTAGGACTCTGTGAACTTTACCACTGCTGATCAGTGCTAAAGTGCTTATGCTCTCTTTGTAAATTGATATTATGGGTTGATATTTCCCTGATTGGCTGATTTGCTAAGTCCCTAGTACAGTGCATTGTGTGTGCCCACGACCTGTAAATCAAATGCTGCTAGTGGGCCTGCAGCACTGATTGTGCAACCCACACAAGCAGCTTTTCAAAGGGTTCTCAGACCTGCCACTCCAATGTCTGTGCACAGTTTTTACTGTCATGTCGACTTAGCAAGTGCACCCACTCACCAGGTCCTAACCTTCCCTTTTATTGCATGTGAGTCACCCATAAGGTAGGCCCAAGGTACACCTGTGGGCAAGGTGCAGTGTATGTGAAAGGTAGGACATGTGGTGTGTGCGACATGTCCTGATAGTGAAATACAGTGTATTTTATTTGTCACTATGGAAAGGCTATCTGTCCCATAGGATAGAATGAGAGTTTATTTATAACATCTTATAAGTATAACTTCCCATTGGGACAAGGTAGAAAGATGGAGTTTAGTATGCCTGAACTCAGAATGAAAAAATGCATCTTTTAGTACAGACGTTTATATTGTAGGTTTGTAAATACCACTTTTAGAAAGTGGGTATTTTCTTCCTTAGCCATCCTGTGTACCTCTGCTGGTTTGTGCATTGACTGCCTGGCTTTGGGGGGATGAGGTGTGACCTGCCTTTCATGGATGTGTCAGGGCTGTGCTGAATAGACCTGGGCTGCATTTAGAGTAGGGGGAGGAGATTTCCTTGCACCTGAATAGGCCTGGTCTGCCTAACACAATGCTGTCACCACCTCCTGCCAGGAAGCTAGACCAGAGAGGACAGAACTGGTTTGGACTGAGCACAGAGCCTTTCTGCCATGAGAACAAAGAGAAATGCAGTATAAATATTGGGGCCCAGATCCCAGAATTTTAGAATACTTCTAGACTCAAGAGGAACCTCTGCCAAGCAGAGGAGCTGGGAAAGCTGAAAGAGAAGTACTATCCCATTGCTTATGCTGTTTGGGGTTAGCCTGCAGTGGCTGTTTCTGCCAAGGAGAGGACCAAGACTTTGCAGTGTATCCTGCTTGAAGAACATGTCCAAGGGCTTGGTGTAGAGCTTACCTCCTGTTCTGAAGTCCGAGAGACACAAAGACTTCATCCCCTCTGTCTTCCTGCACCTGGAACTGCAGTTGCAGCTGCCACAGAGGAAAGTAGCAACACCAACGCTGTCGAACCTTGCCGCGACCTACACCGAAGCCTTGGGCACCACTCATGAAGTGCACGCACCACCCCAACTTGCACCACAGCCCGTACGCCTGCCAAAGCCACACCGTATCGACTCTGAAGCCAAGAGAAACCTCTGCCAAGCAGAAGAGCTGGGAAAGCTGAAGGAGAAGTACTACCCCTTTGCTTATGCTGTCTGGGGTTAGCCTGCAGTGGCTGTTTCTGCCAAGGAGAGGACCAAGACTTTGCAGTGTATCCTGCTTGAAGAAGATGTCCAAGGGCTTGGTGTAGAGCTTACCTCCTGTTCTGAAGTCCGAGAGACACAAAGACTTCATCCCCTCTGTCTTCCTGCACCTGGAACTGCAGTTTCAGCTGCCACAGAGGAAAGTAGCAACACCAACGCTGTCGAACCTTGCCGCGACCTACACCGAAGCCTTGGGCACCACTCATGAAGTGCACGCACCACCCCAACTTGCACCACAGCCCGTACGCCTGCCAAAGCCACACCGTATCGACTCTGAAGCCAAGAGAAACCTCTGCCAAGCAGAAGAGCTGGGAAAGCTGAAGGAGAAGTACTACCCCTTTGCTTATGCTGTCTGGGGTTAGCCTGCAGTGGCTGTTTCTGCCAAGGAGAGGACCAAGACTTTGCAGTGTATCCTGCTTGAAGAAGATGTCCAAGGGCTTGGTGTAGAGCTTACCTCCTGTTCTGAAGTGCGAGAGTCACAAAGACTTCATCCCCTCTGTCTTCCTGCACCTGGAACTGCAGTTTCAGCTGCCACAGAGGAAAGTAGCAACACCAACGCTGTTGAACCTTGCCGCGACCTTCACCGAAGCCTTGGGCACCACTCATGAAGTGCACGCACCACCCCAACTTGCACCACAGCCCGTACGCCTGCCAAAGCCACACCGTATCGACTCTGAAGCCAAGAGAAACCTCTGCCAAGCAGAAGAGCTGGGAAAGCTGAAGGAGAAGTACTACCCCTTTGCTTATGCTGTCTGGGGTTAGCCTGCAGTGGCTGTTTCTGCCAAGGAGAGGACCAAGACTTTGCAGTGTATCCTGCTTGAAGAAGATGTCCAAGGGCTTGGTGTAGAGCTTACCTCCTGTTCTGAAGTGCGAGAGTCACAAAGACTTCATCCCCTCTGTCTTCCTGCACCTGGAACTGCAGTTTCAGCTGCCACAGAGGAAAGTAGCAACACCAACGCTGTTGAACCTTGCCGCGACCTTCACCGAAGCCTTGGGCACCACTCATGAAGTGCACGCACCACCCCAACTTGCACCACAGCCCGTACGCCTGCCAAAGCCACACCGTATCGACTCTGAAGCCAAGAGAAACCTCTGCCAAGCAGAAGAGCTGGGAAAGCTGAAGGAGAAGTACTACCCCTTTGCTTATGCTGTCTGGGGTTAGCCTGCAGTGGCTGTTTCTGCCAAGGAGAGGACCAAGACTTTGCAGTGTATCCTGCTTGAAGAAGATGTCCAAGGGCTTGGTGTAGAGCTTACCTCCTGTTCTGAAGTGCGAGAGTCACAAAGACTTCATCCCCTCTGTCTTCCTGCACCTGGAACTGCAGTTTCAGCTGCCACAGAGGAAAGTAGCAACACCAACGCTGTTGAACCTAGCTGTGACCTACACCGAAGCCTTGGGCACTGCTCATGAAGTGCACGCATCACCCCAACTTCCACCACAGCCCGGACGCCTGCCAAAGCCACACCATATCGACTCTGAAGCCGTCACCGAGGCTGCTGCCTGCACTGGAACTGAGTGCACCGCTCATGACGCTCATGATGTGCAGCCCCCACTTAACCAACGCCAGTGCTTCATCATCGCGGAGCCGATACCTGACGTGGGTGACCTCCCGAATCCATCGACCCCGCATTGTGGTAGGGAACCGATGCCGACGCCACGGTAGTGCCACCTCCCCAGCAACAGTAAGGAACCGATGCCTCACCTCTCCTGCATCACAGTAAGGAATCAATGCCTCACCTCTCCTGTGATAGTAAGGAACTGCACCACTCAGCGCCAACGAAGTGTCACCTCCGCAACACTGTGCACCATCTTTGTTTTCATTGTTTGCCAAGGTATTGTTCTGTGGAGGCCGCTCGGCGCCGTACTTTGGGATTTGTATCTGTGACGATGTTGCAATAGCTCCCGGGGGAGTTATTTGTTGCTACAAACTTCGTTTGTGTGGTTAACCTATTTTTGAGGATATCCCGATTTATGTATTGTGGATTTTTGTTGTTTTGGTCTTGTTTGGTTAGATAAAGATTACTAATTTTTCTAAACTGGTGTGGTGTCCATTTTTTGTGTTTTCACTGTATTACTGTATGTGTGCACTAATGCTTTACACACTGCCTCTGAGATAAGCATGTCTGCTCGTGCCAAGCTACAAAGGGGATGAGCAGGGGTTGTCTACTGGCGTAACTCCCTTATCCTGACTAGGACGAAGGGCCCCTACATTGACAAAGGTGCAAACCATTGCCAACTAGAGATCCCCATTTCTAACACCAGTTATTTAAGCTACATCTGTATAGAGTTCCATTTTCTGGCAGCAGCATTTGTTGTGAATCTTTGTTATTCAATTCAGCATTAACTCTAATCGTTCCATCCCTTCACCTTTGTCATTTTTACCCTTGTTCAGTACCAGTTAGTCCTCTCGTTCCCTTAGCTGCTACTTGTGGTTACCTGCTTAATTATCCTCATATCACTTGACCTCCTTGTACAGGTCTCTTCTCTCCTAGTGAACTAGCCCCTGGCAAACTGCAATCCTGCTCAGGAGCCGAAGAGGAGATGATACTCTTCGGCTCCTGAGTGGGATTGCAGTACGCCAAGGGCTAGATACAGCTTGCACTGTTTGCACTGGGTAAGTCCTGAATCTTGTTACCTTTGCATCCTAATGTTTAAACTCTTTGGCAACTTGTGTCCTCTCACCTGTAGGTGCAGACCTTGGCATTCATAGTTTGGCATTGTAATTAACCAGAATAAACAATTATTTGAGAGTCTAATACCTCTCCCCATTTTTTCCTGTCCTTGTTCGCACAGTCTATGTGTCTTTTTGTTTTCACACTACACCGTCTTGTGTTATGTGTTGTTTCACTGGACACTGCACACTTTTTTCCTGAGAGAGAGTCACCAATGATGAAATTGACGTGGGCAAGCTGGTGAGAACCAACCAGTAGCTCCTCTGGTGGTGCGCACGTGAGGTACTCTCTCTCTCTTTACACATTGTTCACCTCTTCATCATCGAGGGTGTGTGTAGAGTTTTTCTATCTGCGGACTGACTTCACATTTCTTTCATTCTGACTTTACTGACTTATACAATTTTTAATTTTGTAGCATTCTGGATGGGGAGATTCTATATAATATAATGAGCATGGGTGGTTTGTGATAAAACACACTTCCTCCACTCATTCCAGAATAAAAATAAATGTTTGCTACAGTGTGCCAGTACTTTTTGTGTTGAAACTACTGTTGATTGGAGGGCGTTCTGGCACGTTTTCCCTCTTTGGCTCCTCTTTGACTGAATTGTAATTATGTAACCCAGGAATCTATTCTGGATTTTCCAACACCAGCTTGCGGTGTATGTCTTTCTCTCCCTGTCGCTCTTAACACCATTTTCCCCTTAGTATGGGTCTTCCTTAACCTCCTTAAGCCAGAGCAAGAAGTTGAGATGAACTCTAGGGGAAGACAGAGGGACTGGCCTTGACATCCACAACCTTGAATCACTATGTTCATGACACATTGCCAGACCACCATAAAATGGATTCTGAGGCCATTCCCTCACTGGCAATGTTACACATGATCAATAAGACCCAAGATGGTCTTGAAGTCTCTCATCAAGAGCACTAATTTGTCCAAGAGAAATTAAACCAGGCAATCAACCCCCACCACCTCATCCAGGGGAGTGGAATTAAATTGGGCTGCTTCCTTCAGTATCAGTACCACCTTGGATACAAGTGTGATTAATCTAGTAACAAGCCATGTGGGAGTGGCGCCCATGTGTCTTAGTTTTAGCACCACCTGAAAAGTTCCCTGGAGATCCATTTCGCTTCCAAGCATTCACGGCTCATTGTAATTTGAACTTTATGACAAACCCTCAGCAGTTTGCAACTGATCAGGCGAAGGTGACTTTTATGTTATCTTGCTTGAACAAAGACAGCTTAGCTTGGGTGACTTCCTTGATTTTAAACCAACACCCTCCTTTGTGGAGCTTTGGAAAATGTGTGCAGAAGTTCACAGCTATTTTTGGTAAAAGACAAAGACTGCTCTGCTTGCTGCTTTGCTCTACCTTTGATAGGGCAAGGAGGATCTGGATTCTACATGAGCTGTTCCCAGCAGTTAATTGCAGATGACTCAGCAGCAAGGGCCTTCTACTAAGGCCATCATGAGGGTTTAAAGGAGCCTCTTCCTGTAGTGGTAACCATACGAAAAACCACTGCTGCACTTTTTGTTCTTACATTACAGTTTGATGCCGCTTAAACTCACAGCAGGCGTGGAAAATGTTGGATTCCAGCAAAAATATCTGTTTCTTTGTGTTTATTGTGGAAATAAATGTGGTTAAAGAATGTCCAAGTCTGATGGAAAACTCCAGGGCTCAACTGTGAAGGTGTGAACCCCAATCATGTCCTTGCAATATTTTGAAATCCGCTCCCACCAGTAAATCATTTGGAAAATAGTATTTCCAACTCTTGGTACAGATTCTCACTTAGCAAAGCTAGCTTTCCACGTCGACATTTATTGAATGTGGTGATTCTGGGTGCTTTATGGACCAGAGATTCCCTGAAAGGCATTGTCTACTGAAATGGTGCAGGGAAACTCGATCACCTATTGTGGGAATAGATGGGAAACCAATGGTTTTTGGTCATTCTGATTGGAAATTCCTTATTTAGGAATAGTTTTGAGGAATGAAAATTTTTTGTCCATTCAATATGACCTCATTGAAACTCCAGCTTTTGCCATTATTCTGGGTACACGTTGGATCTGAAAACCTAACCCTTTGATTGATTTGTTAGAGCAGATCATCAGTTCTTCATCCCAGGATTGCCATAAGAGGGTCTTTCTTCAGATGAGATTAGAAAGTGCACTTATTTTAAACTGTTGTATGGCACAAAAAGTGAAAGACCAACCTCAGATAACAGAGGTGTACATGGATTTCCAAAATGTCTTTAGTAAAAGAGCTTATCAACTGCACCATCCACATCACCCTTACGACTGCCCCATTAATTTGATCCCAGGAGCAAAGATTCCTCATGGCAGGATATACTCACTAAAGGCACGCAAAAATAATATCCTTTAAGAATACTTAATTGAAAACTTAAAGAAGGGGTTCATTCAGCACATTTACTTCACCTATAGACCCCCTATTTTTGTTTCATTCCCAAATCAGGGGTGAGAGCAGTGCGTGCAAAGACTACCAAGAACTTAATGTCACACAATCATAAATTGATCTCATACTATTCAATCAGATAAAGTCAGCAAAGGTCTTCTCTAAGAATGATCTTTGAGAAGTGTATAGTTAAGCGATGATATGATCAGAAGATTAATGGAAGACAATGTTCAACACTAGATATGAACACAGAGCATTTAGGGCCATATGTAGGTAAGTGAAATTTAGCGATTCATAAATACCGAATCTTGCGTTTTGGCCTCCTACATCTCAATCGCCTAAATACCGGTCGGTAACGTGATATTTACCGAATTTCGGCCGTTACCGACCGGTATTTAGCTACCTACATATGGCCCTTAGTGATGCCGTTTGGGCTGTGCAACACACCTACACATCTGTAACTTCCCAGAAATTTGATCATGACATTTTCGGAGACCTACTGGACACATATCATTGGATATGTTGATGAGGATTTCTTGATTTTTTTACCGAATATAGAACAACATGTATTTAACAAGGAAATACTAGAAAGATGGAGAGAGAATCAACACTTTGCCAAGCTGAATAAATGTCTGTTTGAAGTGCCCAAAGTGGTAATGTCATAGCTCTGCATTTTACAAGAAGGAACGCATATTGATTTGGAGATGGCTAATATGGTATGGGATTGGCCCCCACTTTAACCCTTCACAGACGTTCAAAGGTTCTTAAGGTTCTTAAATTTCTATAGGTATTTTATAAACGACTTTTCCAAGACGGTATGTCCTAGTTTAAGGCTCATTCAAAAATAAGTTATTTTGCACTGAGGCAATGACAAGAGATTGCCTTTGAAACCCTTAAGGAAGAAGATACAAATACATCCACCCTCAGACATTCACATGGTAATTTGCCATTTATCGTGGAAACAGACACTCCCTCCTTCGCTGTATGGCAATTCTTTCTCAAAAAGAGCCTTAACCTTTTAAATTCAACCTATGGCATGCTTTTTTCAAAACTTTAACATCAGGTAAATTCAGCTACACTATTTATGACAGAGAACTCCTCGCAAAAAAGGACGCTTTCTCACATTGGAAACATTATTTAGGGGGAGTTCACTATCGTATTACCATCTGGGCCAACCACAAGAATGTGGGGTATCTTAAATTTATGACATACGTGAACTCTAGACATGCCAGGTCGTCGCTGTTCTTTTTCAGGTTTACTACAAGGTCAGTTACAAACCAGGAAAAATCAGATGTGTTATCCAGGCAAAGGGTACAAATTCAGGCTATCAGCATCTCTCCACCCATTTTTGACAGTTAAAACAATTAATCTGACGCAGAGCAAGGACTGTGGGTTTCAGAAGACTCCCTCGAAAGAAAGGAACACAATGAACTACTTTGGCACAATCAAAGACTATTCATCCCAGACAGAGATCTCCAACAACAGATAATAAAGAAAGGATATGATTCCACCACAGATGGCCATCCAGGGATGAGAAAGACACAAGGCTTAAATACTGTCTCTTTGGGTGGCCCTCTTTAAGAAAGGGCATAGGCTGCTATGTAAATCAGTTTTCTATATGTGCAGAGGCTAAGCCTTCAAAAATGAAACCTAGGGGATTGTTAGAGGCACTTCCTATTCCCCAACAACCTTGGTCCCAAATATTCATGGGTTACCTCCATCAGAAGGGATAAAACTGTGCTTCTAATTGTAGTTGACTATTTTGCTAAGAGTGGCCATTTCATTTCCCCTTGATAAGATGCCTACTGGCCCTGCTTTGGCCATAACTTTTCTGAGGAAAACTGTAACGTTGCATAGATTACTTCTGTTATCACAACTGATAGGTGGTCCAAGTGTAGTACCTAATTCTGGAAGGTCTCACTCCAAAAAGGAGGATGAATATGAACCTAGAGCAATACTTGAGGAAATTCCTGATGAATCATGCAGAACAATGGGCAATCTGGATATCCATAATGTGTTTTCATATTAAAGCATACAGATTACATCCGTATGGCATTCTCCTTTATTGTTCCTCTGGGCTTCACACTCCCATTTGGCCACCAAGGGATTCCTCTTCTGAAGTTCATCAGTACATACTCTCTTACAGGAGATAAATAAAGTACAAAGGAGAGCCGTATGACATCTAACAATGGCTAAAGCATGATGTATAAACTTTGCTGTCTAGAATAGCATCCTTTGTCCCAGTTATAGAGCTGGGGGAAAGGATGGCCATCCACAGATTACCCATCCATTCTGGACACACATTCTAAGTCTATTCCCCAGGTTATTTGTCCAATTCTGATCCAATAGGTAAATGGAACCAGAGCACTCAGGTTATCCGTTCTGGGTCACTGGAAGATACATCTGTTTTTCCATGTGTTTCATCTCAAAAAGCACATTTAGCAACCCCGACCCCCACTTCAATTGATGAAAAAACTGAATATGAGGTAGAAGCCATTTTGGACTCATGATGGTGCAGAGGTCAATTACAATATTTGGTAGTTATAAAAGCAGAAATGAGGTGTTTGATAATTTGTGGAAATCAGTTTAATTTGTATATGCCCTGTGACTGGCCTCAGAAATGCATAAAAGCATCAATTCCAAAACCAAGACTCAGGGTGGGGTGCTAGATTTGAAGGGGAAGTTAATGTCAGGCCTCAAGACACGTTAGGACACAGAAGAACTGATAACTTGGAAGAGATTACACACATGACTGTGGAAAATATGCACTGATACCCCTAAAAGTACAATTTCTAGGCTCACATGCGCAGCCCCATCCAAAGACCAGCACAATCAGGCACACTTCTGGGTAATTGGTGGCAATCAAGGTATTTAAACCACTACTGTAAATAGTTCCATTTTGTGGCTATTCACTTCAGCTCACACTCAACTAGTTAAGTCCCTTCAGCTTTGTTGTTTTCTTTCCAGTTCAGTTCCATTTGGTCCTCTTGTTCCCTTACCTGCTGTTTGTGGTTACCTTCTTTGTTTACCTCATGTCACTTTTTTCCTTGTCGAGGCCTCCATTCTCGTGGTGCAGTATTGGAGTTTCCTGTTTGGATCCTGAGCAGGATTACCATATGCCTGGTACTAGTTACAGAGTTTCCTCTGCTTGCACACCGTAAATCCTGAATCTTGTTACCTTTACATCAAATTCCTAGCCTATTATGTCAACCCTTGAATGACTTGTGCTCTGTCACCCGTAGGTAGAACCCTTGAAGCTTATAGTTTGGCCTTGATGTGCTATGCCCAGGAATCTATTCCGGGGCTTTGGAACACGAGAGAGAGAGAGAGAGAGAGTGAGAGAGAGAGAGAGAGGAGAGAAAAGAGACACTCTCTCTCTCCTTACACCCCTCCTTGTGTTTCGTTAGCTTCTGTACAACAACATACATTCCTTGCTGGAGCAGTCTGATTAAAATGTAAACTGTGTTCAGGTAGGTCAGTTTAATGATCCGCTGCTGAGTTACTATATACAGTTCTCTGCATTTATGAATTGACAAAATTAGACTTTATCAGGAGCACGTTTTTATGTGACATTTACATTTTACGGTGATTTGTTATATGTTCAGCATCAGCTTATTCTGACTGGGGAATAGCATTAATGGAGTATATACTAACTTTAATGAAAATGCTTCTATCTAGTATTTTTCTAAGAGTGTAGTCGACCTATGTTTTTTAAGCTTGAGGGACAGGAACCCCTTCTCCTTTTCCTGATGCTTTTCCGTAGAGTTCCTTATCTTTATATCCATCTTGTGGGTTTAAAAATCCACTGATGAGAGTTGCAGATGTTTGTGGTGTCAGTTTCTGTGCTGTGGATTGTTGTCCTCTAATGGTTATTATTAATCAACCATATCTTGGGTGCCATATATTTAAAGCTTTTCCTGGAGTTGTGTAGAGAAAAATTGCAAAATGTCACATTTCCACTATTCCGCATGACCTCAGCGGAGGATCCAAACATTACACGGGGGAACTAGAGAAGGGTGTTTTTCCATTATGCCAATTGCTGTGGGATGAATTTTATGTCAAGGTCTGTGGGATGAATTTATGTCAAGGTCTGTGGGATTCATTTAAAGAAAAACCTCATGGTTAATGCATTGCATGGGTCCGGATCAGCAAGAAGTCTTTAAACTTCTCCCTGAATTAACCACAGAAGAAACCAATGGCCTTATTGACTTTGAAATGTGTATAACAAAAGTTGGAACCCCATTATCTGCCAAAAGTTAAAGTACAGTATTGTAGAAAGGTTTGGTTTTGGCAAGAGATGCAAAAAAGAGGAAGAATCAATCGAAACGTATTACTACATTGAGAAAATTAGCTACGAGCTTCTAAATTGGACAACGTTTTGAAAACAGAAATAGAGATCAGCTTCTAATTGGATATAATATGAAGAGAGTGGGGGGTGAATTATAGCTCATAGATGGTTCTGGCCGGAGTGAGGGGACCAAAGTAGCCAAGAAGATTGAACTTAGCTTGGCATGTGTGGAAGACAGAAAAAAACATGGAAATAAAGGCAAGTAAAGCATTCAGGCAGTCAGAGTGAAACCGAAAGGAGAAAATAGCAAGGTTAGTGTGAGAGACGCTGCCCAATGTCATTTTCCTAATGATATGGAATGCCCTGTAATTAAGGTGGGTGGAAAGTTTGTGGGGGCAACCAGGGACAGTTTGCAAAGGTGTAAGGATCGCAAGAAGTGAGAAGGGTCAGTGAAGTAATGCAAATTGTGGAAAGTAATAATGCTGGTCGAGCCTGGTCTGGTAAATGTAGCACAGCATCCTGTAAAAAATGCTGTTTGACTCAGGTGCTAAAGTAACTATGGAGTCCAGCGACTTTTATGAACCTGACATCAATTCACCGGGTTATGGTGGGGAATCTTTAAAATTGCTTTGGTGATTTGTAGGCTGTACAGAAAACAAGGGAAGATACACAACCGGAAACGTATTTTTCAAGCAAAGGTGACAGTATCATTATCTGGTTTCACCAAGGTTCTGAAACCTGTTATCTGGTCCATCCTAACAACAACCCACACAACTGAAAGAGATAACAGAGACTAATTCCGTAACGCCTCCAGGTGTAGGTAACCTGGAATTTGTGAGTTTTGTAATGTCTATAATGATAAGCCAGAACACTTAAGAGGGGTTCACATCACATTAAATTGAATAAAGGGTCTTTTGGGAGAAGAATCAGCGAGGAAGTCACTGAATTGCTGGATAGGCTCATTGCTGGAAGGAGTCATGGAGAAGGTGTGGGCTATGAAGCGAAATGACTAGGCTCTGTGGCCAGAGAACAAGGTGGACACATCAAGCTATGTGCAATGTTTGCAGACTTCAGAGTGCTGAACATTTGTAGGAGTGGATACAAATCCTTTTACCGCCAATGTTGAACTTGTGACTTTGTTTGGGGGTGCCAAAATCTTTTCCACTCTGGAGTTCGCATTGGCATAGCACCAGGTATGTTTGCATGAGTACTCGCATGACCTGACAGTGTTTGTTACCCCAAATGATATCCATATATATTTACAGATGCCATTTGGAGTGTCAATTTGGCAGTCTCTGATTTTAAGAGGATAATGGAACAAGTACTGGGGAATATAAAAGCACCAGCAGTACATCAAACAAACACTGTCGTCTTTGGAAATTAATTAAGTGAACATGACATGAGACGGAGGGCTTTTCCAAAAGGCTGGAAGTGAATGGACTCACTCTGAAGGTGGGAAAATGTACAATTAGGCAGAGGGAAATCAATTATAGGTCGTAGGCTTACAGGGGCAGGCAGAAGACAAAAGGATGACTTAGTCAATGCCATCAACGAAATGCATGTGCCTCCGAAATCTAAGGAAGGGATCGCAAAACATTTCTGAGGATGGAACGGTGTTATGGAAAGTTTGTTATGAATGTTGCAAGTAGGACACAAAGTATGAGAGAACTACTTACAAAATGAGCAGAGTCCAGGTGGGTTGATCAATGTCAAACACAGTTCGAGGATGTGAAGGAAAGACAGCAAGAAGCACCGAACTTCCTTCTTTTGCTGTTCATTTCTTTATACTTTAAATCTTACATTATTGTGTATGATGTCTTGCATTTTGAATGAAAATGAATATAGTTAGTTGTGTCTTTAGTTTTTTAGCTTTAATATGCATAGATTTTATTTGTTAGAAGAAGGCGGGTATCAGGCCTTCACAGCCTGCGCTGGGCTGCATGTTTTTAAGTAACGTGGAATGTCAATAGGGAATCTGTGTTGTTAGGGGTGGAATTATGGTGGTGATTAGTGGGAGTTAGTGTGGATGCCAATCTCCTGGCAGGTGGGGCAGGTTTTCTTAGATTAAACCTGCATCTTTTCACCTACAACCATCTGTAAACCTCTGTCTCAGAACACGCTGCTAAGCTTGGCTTACCCATTGGTGCTCCGTACCAAATGACTCCAGGTCACCAAGGGCACAGTGTCCTTGCCTGGAGTCTAGTTTAACAACCTCGTGTATTGTGTGAGTGATAATCCCCACAGGCCTAAATAAACGCTCCTGAGAATAAAGATGTGTTAAATAAGGGGATTAGTGCATTGAGTCTTTGGTGACGGGGAGTCATCTGGGTATCTTTTATCCCTGCCTCTTCATGGGCCACCCCTGGGGTCAGTGATCAAGGGAGTGTCAGTAAGTTAAAACTTGAAGGCCTCTTGAATCCCTCTTCACCTTCGGAGGTCTCCAATCCTTGACATTCTCTGAACCTCTCAGCATCAAACATGAGGCTGTTGAGGGGTCAAGGGAGTGATGAGTAAAGTGATCGACTCAGTGATGTCACTGGAAGTTAAAGGCTGGCAATGTCCCTTCTGCTAACCCTGGCATTTTTGGTGAATGTACGGTTAAGAATAAAAACTGGAATTCATTTGCAGACGAATCATACCCCAGAAAATCTGCAACATGATTGAAGGGATTTTACAGAGCTTAAAAAAAATGACGGCCAGACCAATTTAAAATAACACAAACTCGTCTCCCTTACTGCGTGTCTGTGTTTAAAAAGTGGAGATGGCATTTTAATGTTGCTTTCAGGGAGAGCCGATGAATCTATCCGCGGAGCACTGGTGCTTGAACCATCCCAAAAAACAGAGGCGATGAAAGAAATCTCATTACGAGCAGCTGAGGTTCGCCAGCTGAGCCCGCTCCGTTCCGAGGGTGATGCGGTGGGCACTGAGACGGGCCTGCCAGAGGCTGAGCGTGTCACCCAGCCGCGCCGTCTGACAGCCGTCCCGGCATGCCTCGGGAGCGGTCTGGTACAAGATGCATTTTTAAACGTTCCCTAATGGGAATTAGCTTAACAGAACACATGCATTGTCAGGCGCCAAACTGGAAGGCTCTCAGCTCAAGCAAGCTCTATGTAACCCACTGATCCTGGTCTTCCAAGTCAACAAGCATTGACAATGTCAATAGGTCTGTCTTTGAAATAATGCTGGATGGTAATGTGACGCAATACTATAAAATAACTTGGGAACGAATATGTATTTGTGTAGACGCAAAGAAATGTAGAGTAATATTGGTGTAGGTTCAAAGGTCAGGTGACAGTTGTACTGTCAAGCCAGACCTAAATATTCATGCAGGTTAATGACTGCCCTCCTTCCATCTGGAAAAAAGGAGCATACATTATTTAGTAATGTAAGACACTTTAATAGCATTATAATGTTATGTGTGTGCCCCTGAAAGTTGAAGCTCAAGAAGCTAGATAAATAAACAAATTGATCAAAGCTGTGTGAAGGGCAAGCACTTTTGTGTGGAAGCGCGCACAACTTCTGTCCACTCAAAACATGTACTAGTGGCTCCCAACATGGGGTGGAACCAAAGCCCCCCACTAGTAATGCTCACATAATTGTCAGGTGACAACTGCACGGTCAGGCCGTACTATAAAAACGGGTTCTAAACCACCTGCACTCTCTACAATCTTCAGCCATTACTTCCAACTAGCAACCACCAGCTCTGCCAACAAAAGCCTGCCGCCTACATGCAACCCTCCATGTGAAGCGCACATCCTGCAGCGCCTAGATTTCCAAACCTTTCGATCGCTAGCCCCCAGTACTGTGCACATGCGCTCACATCAGTCAGAGCTCATCTCCAGGTACACACTATCTCCACAATAACATGTCACTGTAACTATGTATATTTGATACATGTGTGTGCTGTCTTGTTATTGCCCAACATCCATCATCTGTCTACACCAGCGCCTGCTCTATGCAGCCCCTAAACATGCTAATGTCCAATGCACGGAGTAACAAGTACTTCGCACAGCGTTTCCTGTCGAAATTATTTCTTGTTCGCAGAAAATAAACAGATAAACAAATAAAATAAAACAGCCTGTCTGGAATTTTGTGGCTACTTCCATGTTTCAAATGTGTGCTCCCCGAGAAGCAAAACAGGTTGCGGTGCTTTTTTCCTCAGTCACTTGAACCCTACTTTCTTTGATTATATTTTCAGTTTCCTTCCGAGGTTCCGTCGGATTTGAGTGTATTTTTATTTTTTAAATACGTTTAATTTTCACTGCAAAGCATTAAAATACGGTGATGGCAAGACAGAAGCACATAAGTAAAAGGAAATTACCCACGGCGCTGTGATAATTTCCCTATTAACCAGACCATATCTCTTGTGGTATTAAAACCATAACAGTACGGGATGTAATTAAGCTGCGTGCCCACAATGTGGCCCGGCATTTGTAGATAAGATTGTACCCGCTCTGGCACGAAGTGCACAGTCAGGATTCCACCCCTGGCTCTGGGTCCTGGCTCAGTGCACCGACACCAAGATTTATGCAGTGGCACCTGTGCACACTCAATGTGCATCCTGCATTTATATCACTACAACCCCCCCCCCCCCCTCACTACAGCCCAGCAGAAATACGTTTGGTGTGGCTGGGAGCAAGTGATGAAAGTGAATGCAAGCTGGAGCCAGCTGGACATTGCCAAACCTCTCTGCTGACTCTGAAGCCCATCAGAGGAAAGCTCCGCAAAACAGTAAAAAATCTCCGCAAGCACGCAGAGTTCCGTGATGATGCGGAATTGCTTGTTCCGCCCGTTTGCGATGCGTTTTTCCTGTTCGCGAACGCTGTTTGCGTGCTCAGGGGGAAATATCTCTCAAACTTGCCAATGCGGTCGCCAATTGGCGCGGAAATCTTCTTTCACTTGTCCCGCCCGCTCGCGATGCGTGTTTCCTGTTTGCGAACGTGGGCGCATCCAAATGACGTGTTCGCGATCGCACACTCTCGCGGGATTGCGCCGCCAGCTACCAAAATCTCGTGGCGCACGCGAACGGATAGGAAAACTTGTCGGCAAACGCAGGGATCCCGGTAAGTCGCTCCCACGCATGCGAACATGCATTTTGAAAGTGCGGACAAGGGAAAAATTCCACGACGCAACGGATCACGGAATTTTGGGCAATTCCACGTTCTCTGCGGAATTGCCCAAATTCCGCGAGCGGAACGGAATTTACCGCCCAGGCGGAATGTAGTCCCAATGTCCACTCTCCCCCCCAAATTGCCACCACCACCCAAACAGTCACAATGTACATTATCACACTGTCTGCATGTAAACAAGAACAATGCGCAAACATAAATGTCAACACAATGTCAACATGCATCTCCCATTCACATTGCACAGGGAGAAAAAACACCTCCAGCAGGTCAGACCAGACAAACCATCAGTGATGCCGGAGATGACCACCACACCTTCGACACCGACGGCCTACAACAGCTCATGGATTTCTCAGGCAACCCACCCCCAGGAGCAGGACAGCCAAGCCACATAGACAAGACCCCAGCCCCTGCACATACCACACAGCAGGAAGCACCCGCCACCACGGCTGGCTCCCAACACTACACCGAGGCACACGTCACATTCCAATGCCAGGCGTCAGAATGCCAAAAGGAGGAGGCCGAACCACATCACATACGTGGGTGTTCAAGTCCCATCAGGGAACACCTATACCCCACCAAGGAGACACACACCGCGACAGATACACATGCATGTGCACATGTCCTGCAATGAACCACATCCAGAGCCACGGAATCATCATTCAAAACCCTACGCTGGTCCTCCGTATGACGGCCAAGTCCACTCCTCTTACGTATTGAGTGGCTGATGACAAAGCCACATGTCCAAGGTCTTACCCGCTGCCTGCAGTGACATTTCTGCGTCAGCTGTACACAGCATAATGTATTGTCGTAGGGCCCAGGGCCCTCATCCATACAACAAGACAACAGGAGCACACGCATGTATCATGTGGAACTGGCTACGGGCACGTTCGCCCGGCCCCTTTATTGGCAGGGCCACATGTACAGTGATGCCTGAGCTGGAAGTGTGTGGGGTGAGTATATGCCAGTCCGCACGGAGTGCTTGGTGCTGGCAACAACTTGAACAGTGGACACCAGTGCAATGGAAACAGAAAACACCTGCATAACAGAGTCAACTGCTGAGCAACATGGAGGGAGCTGGAGCAAGGACAGCGGTCACCCAACATTCAAACAGAAGTGTCCGTGAGTTGCAGTGCGCTGAGATTGGGGCACTAGAGATGAGCGCGCTCATGTGAAGAAACTACTAGGATTGTGTCCCTTTGGGTTAGTCCTGATGCAGATGCAGTGGGGTGTGTTACACCTGCATCAACTTCCTCATCAACGTCCCAGGTCTCCTACTCTGCCTGAGGTGACATTGCTGCGCAACCTCTCCACATCACAAAACTCAATCAGTAACGGTCCATGGGTTGCGGTGCACTGAGTCAGTGGCACCTGGAGTGCTGAGCAGGGGATCAGGCAGATGATGGCATCCACGACAGATTTGAGCAACTCCGTTAGACTGCCAGTACCACTGTTTCGACTCTGGCAGATGGTGGATGGAGTTGGCCCTTGAGATGGTGACGTGTGCCTCCTGCGGTGATGTGACATCCGGCCCGGTCAGGACTCGATTTGATATGTGAGCCCTAGTGGTCCGCACTTGAGGCCGGAGTCAGCGGACAGTGTAGGGCCACATGCACATGGAGTCGATGACCCCAGGACCACCGTCCCAGAGGTCATCCAATATTCATTCAGACAGGGTCGGTGACTTTCAGTGCACTGAGGTAGGGCCACGTGGACTGGGTGGGTCCTCATCGATGTCTGAGGTGAATGTGGTGGAGGGTTGTGGGGGACAGTGGAAGGTGTCCTCCAGGGCATGATGCAGAGGTCTGATGTTATCCGGAAGCAGCAAATGGAGGAGTGGAAAGCGACAGCCTCGTTGCCACCACCAATTCAGTGACAGCCACATGAGGATGAAAAATACCCCCTAGTCCATAGACTCAGACTGCACCAATGTAAGACCAGAGAGTGTCCATGAATGTCGGGGAACAGACTTAGTGGCACCGGGGCTGGGAGGGGATGCAGTCTGCGATGATGCCAGTACACTGATATGAACTCCGCCATTGCTAAATCAAGACTCTGTGACCTACTGGACCGCAGTATAGGCCAGAGGCAGCGGTCAGCGGTGGCCCACAGCCACGTGCCGTTGGCTCGTGATGCACAGAGTTAGTGACACCAGGTGCAGCTGTCGGTAGTGTTCGATCACCTCTGTAACGATGATCCTATTCCCTCCAGACTGCAATGCATCATCCTCTTACGCCTCTCCTTGCGTGCAATGATATGTATTCTGCCTTTGAACCATCGATGTTCAGTTCCAATTCTGTGACCTACTCGTGCGCAGCGTAGGCCGAGGGCAGTAGTCCGTGAAGGCCCACAGACATGTGTGGTTGTAATGCTATGCACAGACTTGGTGGCACCACATCGAAGGGAGTATAGTGACATAAACTCTGCCTTAAATAATGTTCACTGCCATGGTGTAATCAAGACTCAGTTCCAAATGTCTGACCTACTTAACCGTAGTGTAGGCCGGATGCAGCAGTGGAGTATGTCACCGAGAAAGGAGTAAAGCAGGCCTGTGTCATTGAGGCCGTGATGGTCTGAGGAGGCTGCCAAGGTCGCGGGCCTCGGGCTTGGAGCTTGCGCCGGCACGTGGTGGGCCCTCCGTGACACACGCTGGTGTCGGCAGGTGATCAGTGTGGCCTGGCTGCACAGGGGTGAGCCTGATGGGTTTGGGGTCCAGCGGGCTGGGCTATGGCAGGCGCACAAGATCGCAGGCAACTCCGAGGACAGCGTCAGCCTCGTGGCAGGGTGAAAGGCACCGCCCTGGCAGAGACGTTGGGCATTCCGGAAGAGGACCAGACCAAGGGCTACATGCTTTTTATTCATATCCCTACGCTGGCCTAGCGTACGCCGGGCCATCGCACTCCGCTTACGTTACGGGGGGGACGTAACAGGCAACATTTCCGCGAACTCCTCCACTGGCTGGGGTGACATGGTTGCATCCACTGTCTACTACACTCCACATACCAGCGGTATATGTCGCCATGGATATGGGTGTGTTATGCATACTGTGGTCTGTCCAGCACATCGCCGCCACTCTTGTCATTGTGTACTTTCCCAATCATGGTTCTCCTGCCTCCTTCACACATGCCTGGTTCCCACCTCTCCCCACATTCTGCTCTTGTGTGGCTGATGTGCCATGCCGTTGAAGGCTCATGTTCACGGATTGTCCAGGTTGCCATTGTAAGTTGTTCTGTCGTATCTGGTGGGTGGGCATGTTGTTTTGCATGTTGTATGTGATTTTGTGACATGTGCATTGCCAGAGTTGTGAGTTGCATGGTTATGGAGTTGAGGTGTGTGGGGTGTTCATTTGGTACTTGACAACAGGCCGTGCATTCCCATTGGTGCCATCCTGGGAGCGCTGGTTGATGATGGACTGTCGGAGGATGAAGGAATCATGCACACTGGCTGGGTATTTGGCGACGACGTTGGTGGAGATTCCACGTGGTTCAGATGTTGCCTGCACATTGATGTGAGACGTGTGCTTTCTGTTGCGGTCATTGTGTGCTGTGTCACCAGGGGGCACAAGTAGGACACGTGTGCTGTGGATTGCCCCCAACATGTGCGTGCATCCAGCTATGGCACATGGTCCTTGCTTGGTCTCCAGCGGATCCTGCGCATTGTGGTGGACGTATAGATACTGGGGTACCAGGCTGATGATGGCATCCAGGACAGGTGTGAGGGACTTGGATGCGGCTGCTGTGAGACTCCTCCGACTATGGTGGGTGTTGTTTGGGGGGCGCCAGAGGTCAATAGGTGCAGCACATCCAGCAGCTTTGTGTGCGGTGGGATGTTGGTTGTCCGCTGCGTTGGTGCAGTGAGCCTGTTGGGCAGTGATGATCAGGATGCGTAGGATGGTTGTCCTTTTTAGCCTGTAGTGGACAATGACATCCTCTGGTGTTAAGTCTGTGAGGCTGGTGCATTTCCTGTGGGTCCGCTGTCTTTGTCCGTGCTGCCTCTGTGGTGGTCTGGGGGGGTTGTGGTGGCGTAGGTATTGTTGCCCTATTGGGGCTCTGGACTGCATGTTCAGTTGTTCGGGGGCATCTGTTGTTCTTCATGTTTGGCTTTGGGCTGTGCTCCCTTGGCTGCTGCCGGTTGTCGTCCAACTTTACACCAGGTCAGAGCAGGTGTTAGTTTCCTGCTGCTAACGTGCATTATCGCATGATTCGTGGTCTTTTCGCAGATGTGGCTGGTCAATGAGAATGTTGCGGAGTGATGTTGTCACAGCTTTTTGCTCGGGAGCACCTACTCTGCATCTCATTAGCGATAGTTGCTGGGGCCATCTGTGGCGATGTTTTTAGAGGCTGCTATCGCAGATAAACTGGTGTTAGGGGCTGTTGACCCCAGCTTGTGAATGGGGTGATGAATTCATCGCAACTTTGGCTGCGATAAAGTGCTGTTAACTCGACGATAGCTCCTTGATAATATAGCCCTATGTCTTAACATCCTTTGGTGTATTTCAATTGGGTCTGATGAATAAAGTAAGTCAAAACTCTTTACTATTGATGTTTTTTTCAGTTTCTAAAGGGCAGAGATTGTAAAAGTAATGCTAGAGACCGACAGATCTTGGCCGGCTGCCAATAACCATGTTTCTCATGGCTCTGCCCCTCATGTCGCTACCCTTTTAGACTTTATCCCCTTTATGCCGCCACATCCCCATTTTTCAAAAAAAAATTTGTGCCACCCATCTCCAATTTGTGATTTGATGGAGTAAACATGCTTCATTTCCAGCCCATGTGGCACAATTATGCACCTATATTTGCACATTACAAGTACAAAAAGACATAGAACCAAGTCCTGTGCACACGTATTAGGTTGATGGTTTTAGTGTGAAAACCAATATTAGCGAACTCTTCTTCCAGAAATTATGAAGGTCGACATCAGGAGTATCTTAATGGGGATTTTTATATCAATCCAGATCAAAACAGAAAGAAAAAACAGCCGACACATGTTTTGTCACAACGTGGTACAATTGTGACTCTTCAGGGCTGGGAAGGACACAAAGCATAAGATAAAATACAAAAATACAAGCAGCCAAACTATGGCGCATAAAACAAAAAACACAATATACGTAAAAGGGTGCGGATTTCGGAGACGCCTCTGATCTCGTGGATACCCTTTGACGTGGAAAGCACACAAAGAGAAGAGTCTCGTGAATCAAGTCGTGTATACATGGTGACGTAGATGGAGGAAAAATTGTAACATAAGGAGCACAACATAAATCTTATCTAAATGGATAGGCCTAACAATATAGAATGCATTTAGCAGCACATATCCCAACAATGTGAAACTATGTGCAACAATTGTGTGCGTGTATAAATGGTGACTTAAGACGAATTAAAGAAAATGCGGCGTTTCAACACGTTACAAGTCAAATGCGGCTTGCTCTAAGACTCATCTAAAAACAATTTCAAACAATGCGCTAAATAAGACATAGTAGAAAGGTGAGCAGGCAAAAATAGACAGGTCGTAAATCATGATAGTAGAAGAACTGTACAGGAGCAGCGGAATTCACTGCTGTCTTGAAACTCAGCCCGGTTCAATAACTAAGGAATTAAGGGCCCGATTCACAGAACTAACTTAAGGCAAAATCCTAAACTTAGTACTTTTAGTATTCACAGAAGTTAGGATTTTGTCTTAAGTTTGTCTTAAGACAAACATAAGACAAACTTAAGACAGACTTAAGACAGGCTTAAGACAGACTTAAGACAGGCTTAAGACAGACTTAAGACAGACTTAAGTTAGGATTTTGTCTTAAGTTTGTCTTAAGCCTGTCTTAAGTCTGTCTTAAGTCTGTCTTAAGTCTGTTTTAAGTTTGTCTTAAGTTTGTCTTAAGTCTGTCTTAAGTCTGTCTTAAGTCTGTCTTAAGTTTGTCTTAAGTCAAACTTAAGACAAAATGCTAACTTCTGTGAATACCAAAAGTAGTGAGTTTAGGAATTTGTCTTAAGTTAGTTCTGTGAATCGGCCCCTAAGAGTGTCATGCGTTCATGCACGCAAGCCCAAAAATAAAAGAAAGTACAAAATCTACCTGTACAATGGCAAAAGGTGGCATGAAAGTCTAAGGGGACAAAATACAAAGCGCATGTATTGAGAAATCAAGCAAACTGGTAAAAAGGTGATTTCACAGTAAAATGTGTGTCTAATGGGAGAGGGCATGAAAACTCACCGCAGTACCGGTGATAATTTCAACCAGGTAGCGGCACTGTTTTGTACATTTAGATTTTATACTTCCTTTTATTTTAGATAAGATTGATGTTGTGCTCCTTATGTTACAATTTTTCCTCCATCTACGTCACCATGTATACACGATTTGATTCACGAGACGATTCGCTTTGTGTGCTGTGAAGTCACGGTTTTTGTACTTTCCACACCATAGCGTATCCACGAGATCATAGGTGTCTCCGAAATCCGCACCCCTTTACGTATTTTGTGTTTTTAGGTCTCGGCTAGCGTAGGCTGCGCAGACATGCGCAGTCTCGCTGGCGAGATTTAACATTTTAGGTTAGAGTTCTCTAGTGGGCTTTAAGCCCCGCCCCTCCTTTCCATTGGCTGGCATCACCGTTTATGGTAAACGGTGGCCAGCCATTGGAAAGGAGCGTTTTGTGACGTACACTTTTCGCTTTTAGAGCCGTCCCAGTTAGACTGGCTGCCCGACTTACTGCTGGCGTAAAAGGTTTTCTTATCTTTATGGGGCCAAACACATGGCCCCATAAAGATAAGAAACCAGTCATGCGAGTCAATCCAACTGGGACGGCTCGTGAGCCAGTCCGGGTGCAAGAGCGGGCAGGAGGAGAGCCAGCAATAGTAGCGGGCAGCAGCATGAAGGCGAGCTCAGGAGAGATGCGTGTCGGCGAGGAACCTGAAGGATGGCCCTTTCATGTGATCTGGGAGGATGGATGGACGGAAGGCTCATGATCTCACGACTTGGAACTTACCAGCGCCTGCAGTGAGTACAGCAGTGCTCAGTAGAAGATGGCGGCATTACCTTAGGATGGCCAGCCGCTGCATTGTAGGTCGGTGCGGGCAAGGTTCCGGTTAGCAACGTAGGTCACGGGAGCACATTGTAGCCATGGGTTAATGCTTTAGCGTACCGGGTAAAGTTGTTCGGGCGCCAGAAGAGTTGCTAGAGCACAAGATTTACCAGGAGGCTCTAGATTGCAAACGGGGAGAATCCAGCTTGGCATTATTTAGGGCTCAATGCGGCAGAGAGTGATTATCTCAGCGCCCCAGCCCTGTTTACTGTTGGGCAGAAACGGTTATCACGAGGTGAGCACAGGCCGTTATTTCGTTTGTAGCGGGGAGCCACCGGCCTATTTACCACGTTAGGATTTTACCTGCTTTGATGCATACCACTAAAATAAATCTGCTTCCAGACCCAAAATGGAGACCTAGCGGTGAGCAAGTCCTCTTGAAGTTTTCCATCAGTTTAAACAAAACGAGAATTCACCCAATTAAAAATGGCTGACAATCTGAAGCAGGGTCTTTCAGTCTCCGTTTAATGTTTACGGTGTTATGGCAGAGACTCTGTTGAATGGAGATAGTTCCCAATACAAGATGGCTGTAACGCCCTCTTATATCCTACAGAAGGTCAGGGGTCAATGAAAGATGGCTGCGCCCATCAGAGGAGTAGCGCGAGCTTTGAGCCGTAGGAACCGGAGAGGCACTGTAGCTGGCCAAGAAGAGGCGCTAACTGAGGTTTTGGGGGCATGGGGACTGGCCCAGAAATTGCGAGCGGAGAAGATAAGTGTGGAAGAGGGACGACAGATAAAGGGGGCACCAGGAAAAGAGGTGAGGTAGTGCGCAATGATGTGCTATCTGTCGAGTTTTCAGTTTGCCCATGTGCATACATGCCAACATTTCAGAAGAGCAAAGAGGGAGATTTTTTAGAAAAAATCGGGAAAATGGGGCCTGGAATCGGGTTACTGTCATGTATGGGCTTTGGAAGTGTGCTGCTGCAGGATCGGACATTTGAAACGCAAATGCACGTTTTTTTCTTCATGTAGCGCAAATGGCAGGCAGAGAGAGGGTGATGCAAGTGTTGTGCACTGGCCTGGCAGGTTGCTGGCAGTGCATACACCAACACGCCCCCCCCCTGTGTGGCAGCCCGTGCTGAAACAGCTTCCCGGGCACACACACAGCGCTCCCGAGTACTTCACAGGTCTTTTAAAGACCATTTGCTTGTTAACGAGGATTTGCTGGTTTTTCACCCCTTCTAGAGCCCCCGCATCGCCACTCTGACTATTGCTGGAAGAATTAGCACGTTACACAATACCAAGCCCTGTCAGCTGAAACCCCGAGGAATCGGGTTTCTGGATGCTTGAATTGGGTGGCGGGAGACTAGCCTTAAAATTGGTAGTCTCCCGCCTGAATCGGGAGGGTTGGCATGTCTGCATGTGTATCACTTAAATATTTCAACATGTTTTTGTGTGATATTTCATTGCATATGCGTGACACTCTAAGTGCAGCACACTTTACTTGAACACCGGAGGAATTAGAACGACAAGAACAACAAGCATTGAAAATGCAATAGCTATCGCCTTTGATTAAGTTAAAGCCATTTGCTTTGTTAATAGTATTCTATAGCAAAGCAAATGGCTTTAACTTAATCAAAGGCGAGACCTATTGCATTTTTAATGCTTGTTTGTTTTATGCGCCATAGTTTGGCTGCTTGTATTTTTGTATTTTATCTTATGCTTTGTGTCCTTCCCAGCCCTGAAGAGTCACAATTGTACCACATTGTGACGAAACACGTGTCGGCTGGTTTTTCTTTCTGTTTTGATCTGGATTGATATAAAAATCCCCATTAAGATACTCCTGAGGTCGACCTTTATAACTTCTGGAAGAAAAGTTCGCCAATCTTGGTTTTCACACTAAAACCATTAACCTAATACGTGTGCACAGGTCTTGGTTCTATATCTACAGTGTGGGTCTTGACCTACACACTCGCAGGGGTTGTTTTGTTTGGGTTTGTTTCCCCTGACCTGGCAGCACCGTACTCATTTGTTCACACCCTAGACTCCTCTGCATACTTGCTTGAGCGCCATTACTTCCTGTCCTTAATCTAAACCCTCCTCCGATTCAAGTCCAAAAAGACATTTGCACCAAATGACTGCCATATCAAAAACTCTCCAATAAAGAACTAAAAATGACCTTTGCAAAATTATATATATTTCACAAATTGGTCGATCAGAATTCAATGCAAATTTCACAAAGACCTGAACTCTGTATTCTAGGAACGCTGAAACAAAACAAAACCAGATACGATGTTATATATTTTTTCTGATCCATAATGGATGCACCCCGTCTGATTTTAAGACTTTTGAAGTCTGTTTCTCCACCAAATGCCAATAGAAAGCTAGAAGAATAAGCATTGGCAAAGCCAATAGGTCTCGCATATGCCGGAGCTATTGGCCTTGGCATTCTGTTTTAGCCATTTTGTACACTAGTGTGGCTGCTGTTCAGCATGGCGTAGTGTAGAGTCGGGTAGATTGAAGTGGGGTAGATTTGGGTAGAGTAGAATGGGGTAGACTTGTGTAGCATTGAGAGGGGTAGACCGGGGTAGTGTGGGGGTTGGTTGGTTTAGACTAGCATGGAGTAGGGTAAATCTGGGTACTATGGCGTGGGGTAGATTGTTTAGATTAGAGTGGGGTAGATTGGGGTAGTGTGGAATAGGGTAGATTGGTTTAGAGTGGAGTGGGGTAGATTGTAGTGAGGTATATTGGGGTAGAGTAAGGTAGACTGGAGTGGGGTAGATTGGGGTAGGTTGTAGTGGTGTAGAGTGGGGTAGACTGAGTAGAGAAGAATGGGATAGATTGGAGTGGACTGGAGTTGATTGGAAAGGAGTGGGTTAGATTGGAATGTGGTGAGGTAGATTGGAATGGGGTGGGGTAGATTGGAATGGGGTGGGGTAGATTGGAATGGGGTGGGGCAAATTGTAGTGGAGTGGGTTATATTGGAGTAGAATGGGGTGAGGTACATTGAAGTGGGTGGATTTTGGTAGATTGGGGTAGATAGTACTGTGGTAGATTGGGGTAGAGTGGAGTGAGGTATAGTAGGGTAGATTGGAATGGGGTATATTGGGAAAGAGTGAGGTGGGGTGAATCGGGGTAGATTGGAGTGGGCTCAGGTGGAGTGGGTCATATTGGAGTGGAGTGTTGCTCTTGGAGTGAGGTAGATTGGGTGGATTGAAGTAGGGTAGATTGGAATGGAGTGGGATAAATTGGAGTGGAGTGGGGTAGATTGGAGTGTAGTGGGGTGGATTAGAGTAGTGTAGAGTGGAATGGAGTGGGTAGATTGGGTAGAGTGGAGCAGGGTTGACTGGGGTAGATTGGAGTGGGATAGTTTGAAGTGGGGTAGATTGGAGTGGAGTGGTGTAGGATAGGTTTGGGTAGGACGAGTAGATTGGAGTGAAGTAGATTGGAGGGGAGCAGATTGGGATAGACGGGAGTGGGGTAGATTGGGGTAGTGGGTGCGATTGGAGTGGAGTGTGCTAGCTTGAAGTGGGATAGATTGAAGTGAAGTCGAGCAAGGTAGATTGGGGTAAAGTGTGGTAGATTGGGATAGAGTGTAGTGGGCTAGTTTGGAGTGGAGTAGAGTGGGATAGATTGGGTGGATTGGAGTAGGGTAGAGTGGAGGGGTAGATTGGGTGGATTGGAGTAGGGTAGAGTGGAGTGGGGTAGATTAGGGGTATAGTGGAGTAGGGTTGAGTGGAGTATAGTGGTGTACATTGGAGTGGGGTACATTGGAGTGAATTAAACTGGGTTGATTTGAGTATGGTAGATTGGAGTGGAGACGATTGTAGTGAAGTGGAGTTGCATATATTGCAGTGGAGTGGGGTAGATTGGGTTGGGGTACATTGAAGTGGAGTGGGGTAGAACGGTGTGAAAAACAGGGCTTTTTGCAGTGCCTCCCCACAGTTAGCCCCCATTTTGTTTACTAAATGCTGGTTTTCAGATTCTGAATGTGCCCTGAGCTCTGCCACCAGACCCAGGGCCTGCGCTCTGATTAAAAGTATATGGTAATTAGGTATAATCACACAATTGGTACTAACAACCTATCTGTAAGTCCCTAGTATATGGTAGGGTATGTAGGTTCAGAGACCCAGAAGATTTAATGCACTTAAGTATGCACTGCTGTGTTGCCTGCTGTCATTTTAAAAGTCAAACCTGCATTGCAGGCTGCTTTTAAACAAAAAGCATATGAAGATTTGACTTTGAATTAAAGGTACTTCCAAAGTCTTAAACTAGCTTATTTTTACATAGGTCACCCCTAACATCTACCCTATGTGCCCCAGGGGTAGGGTGCCTTGTAACTATTAGCAGGGGCGTTAGAAAAGTTGTTTTTATAAGCCCTGGTGATGGAAAAATGTCCAGTTTCGTTTTTCGTGATTGTAGTGCATTCGTTTAATAGGCTAACATAGGAAGACTTTATTAAAGTCCAACTATTGACAGGAGTGAGCTTAAATGATACTTCAGAGAGTCAACATTTTAGAATAAATCCAATAGCATGCCAGGGTAGGATGTATTATACCTATGACAGAAAAGAAGTTATGGAATTTGCTTTCCTGTTGTGCCAAAATCCAGCCTTCTGGCAGCCTCTCCTGATTTGCCAGCTGAGCCAAACTACTCTGATGAGGTGTGACGTGGCCTGCAATGAGACAAAAGAAACATCTGGTGGGAGGAGAAGTGCAGAGTAAAAGGCCTGAAGGGGGATAGGTAACCAAACTGGTCTGCCAAGAGAGAAAGACGCTTAGGACAGAACCCAAGGCCAACCCCACTTCCTGCACTCCCAGTCAGATGGAAGCCCCTATAATGAAATTAGCAGAGTGGCTGGAAGGGGAGTGTTAGGTAACAGTAGCCAGCCCTTAAGCTCCAGTAAAGATTTACTCAATTTTGGATTTTGACAAACAGTGCTTTCTGGGACCAAAACATGCCACACTTTGGAGGAAGTTGTCATACCTGAGGGTGCCGCGCTGGACCCCATTGGTCAGGAGTGCCCCACTGCTTGTTACCCCAGAAGGATGGATAAATGTGGGAGAGCTGTCCAGCAACTCAGATCTCTGCCTTGAAACTACAAGAAGGACTGCCCTGCTGGAACTTTGGACTCCACAAGAGAGAACTGCACCTGCTGAACACTTTGGTCTTCAGCCCAAAAATGACTTTGCTATGCTGTGAACGTTAAATGAGTGGACTCCCTGAAAGCAACATGTTAAAAGAGCTCCAACTGCATCATCTTCACCAAGAACTTAACTGACCACCTTCAAGTGGACTTTTAAGGATTTGGCCAGGTGCATTGCGGGAATTGTAGTACCAACATCTCAAGGAGCTACTCAGAAATTCTGAAACCTTGGATTGGTGTTGTGGACACTTAGGAACCCCAAAAGGACCCGCTGGAAGAAGATAAATAAGCCTGAGAACATTTGAAGAATTTTTTTAAAAGTTGACCGACCCGACATCGAGATTCAAGCCGCGAAGTCAAACTGTGACCCAGCCTGAAATCCAGGTTTTCCTGCTGAAGCTCAGGAGCCTTATCACTGTCGATGAGACTTTGAGAAGTTCACTAAGGCCTCCTGTTGGACCATGCTGCCATTGTCGAACCCAAACCCGGCCTGCCGAGGAGAGCCGGGCGACGTCTAGAGAAAAAGCTCCAAAAAGTGGCTAGGTCAGAAGGTAAAAACTCGACCATGCACTACCTCTCCATCGCAGTCGGCTGAAACTTTTACTTTGTCACGGTCTAGCGCAACCGGATGTCCCAAGTTGTCACTTTTGGCTTTTAAGCAGTAGAAAGTGTTTATTCGATATACAATTATTATCTCTGGTTCCCTACGTTGGACTTTTATTGTGTTGGTGTAATTTTAATCATAAAACTATTTCCTATTTTTATAAACTGGTGTTGGATTAATATTTTGTTTTGTGTCTTACTTATTTAATGTATTGGTGTTTTTAAATGATTTACACACCTGTGCCCTAAGTTAAGCCTGCCTTCTCTCAGCCAGCTACAAAGGGTTGAGCAAGTGAATAATTTATTGAGACCTTGACTGGAGCTGATATTGTGATTGTGTCCTTATTCCTAGTAGTAGTTACCTACCTACACTTACTAATAAACCACCTTCCAACAAATGGAGTGGGATAGAATGGAGTGGAGTGGTTTGGAGGGGCGTAGAGTGGAGGGGCATGGAGTTGAGTGGCAAGCCATGTTTTAAAGTATCTTACGGTGAAGTGGAGTGGAGTGGCATGGAGTGGAAGGACATTGAGTGGAGCAGAGTGTCGTAGACAGGAGTAGTGTAAAATTAAGTGGCGTAGAGTAGAATATGAATGGCGTGATAGCGCACTGCCATTACGAACAACACATTTCCATTTGAAAATGACCATTACATTTGCATAGACATACAGTTTTACTGCGCACAAATAATAATGTGTGAAAATGTCATCACCTAGTGAATTGATTTCTTTTGATCATATTAAAATATTTGTTTCCACCACACTTCAGAATTACAAAAAAAGTGCTTCATCTGCTGTTCTCATTCTGATGTATTGTAAAATATCAGCACAGTTCCTTTTTTGTGTGCTAGAGAAGATAACATCCTACAGTCTGTCTTCTCGCATGGATACTCAGCAGGATGGATTGTCACATAAATTCTCTCACTTTGAAAGAAAAGTAAACACCAAGTGCCCTCGGAATACAAAGCTTGACAATTGACCTTTGTCTTTGAATGCACAGCAAATGAGACAAGATAACAAGAAGATTTAAAGACCTGCTTAGATAGCAAATACTAGGGAGGATACAGTAAACAAGGAAAGCTCACAGGAGAGACTAAGTTAAGCTGGACAGTCTAAAACGACAAGCAAATGACAGCCAACTAGGAAAGATGCACTCTGGAGAGTGGCTCAACAAAAAAAAAAGTTCCCAAAAGTGTGAGCAGTCTAAGGACACAAGTACTTGGGCCATGCTCTAGGGGAGGGTCACATACAAGAAGAGGGAAGTGCTGACCACAGTACTGACCAGCTGGAAGCAAGCAATTGAGAGTGTCTTTGAAGCCCCCCAATTGTAAGTAATGGGAGGGATCCAGACCCACTAATAGTAAACAAAATGTCTAGAAAAGACAGGGCATGCGTTGTCGAAGCGAGAACTAAAAACGTTCTATCAATGTGTATTGAGATCTTGGTATTTGCTTCCATTGTGAAAGTTAATGCAGTCTGCAATCACCCTGGCAGGAGAGTGCTGTTGCCCATGTTTAATCGCACTTGGCAGACATAGTGAACGTGAGAATGAGAGGCTCTGTTTGCTGGGGACAATTTTCCCCTAGTCTGTGATAATAACTGTAGGCCATGGGTACTCGCAAACATTTGCCCTGGGGTCACAAGGTACAGTCTGTGGTGTGACCGAGGCCCGCACTGATGCCAACAGGGTGGCGGAAGGGGGTTTGTGTGGGTCAGGGATTGTGTAAGGAGGTCTAAAACAATGTTCAATAAGCAGGTAAGCATATATTTGCAGGTTAATAAATGCTTGCCCATTTATTTAACATTTTTTTCTGAATATTAGTGATTAGCAACTGAACAGCAGCTCCTGCTGCTGTTCACCAGGGGGGCCACATGTAAAGGTCATGAGAGCCGCAAGTGGCCCCCTAGGTCGTACTTTGAGTATCACTGCTGTAGGCTATTCTCACTGAAGAGTTGGAACATGAAATATGTCCTGAGTGACTGCAACACTCACACCATTCTGAATATGATTGCATGTGATTTTGGGTCACACTGTTGAAACTAAGATAATCGCATTCCCCACAGATGCCTAATTTGTAAAAAATGAAGTTCCAGGGCCCAACGTATTTATGGGGAATCCACTGCAGCTGAAACTGCTTACAGCCCCTTCCACTGTTGTCAAATGCCAATAACAGCAATACCTAAGTGCTATTTATTTCAGTTTTTTAAAGTATTTAAATCATTAAACGCTCCTCTAATGGATTCTGCTAAAAAAGAAAATAGACACACAGCGCCACCATGTGATAGATGCTTAGAAACGAGTGTGGGCACTGAGCCCTGGCAAACACTGGCTCAAATTAAGCACTAAACTCATGATGCAATAGTGTAGGTAAAATGATGCCTCCTCCATCCTGTACATTTTGGCGAGGCGATCCGACAACTTCACTTAGGCAGCCATTTCATACATAGGCACGCCCATGGACCACATCCGAGGGGAATACACTAGGGCCATAGCAGGAGATGACGAGCATGAAGCTGCTCTGAGAGCACGTACTTCCTGCTCAAAAATGGACCATACCCCAGGCGTTTACGGTCATTTCGATGTGAAGCTATTAGATACAGTTAGTTGCACGCTCGAGGCGAGGCAATGTTTATAAATGTTGAGGAGACGAAAGACCCCCAAATCAGAGACGTTTTAAGGCATGGTCAATGTGGGCTCTGGCCCTGGGCCCCAGTTTTAGGGGGCCCTCCTGATACAGTCAGCTCTGTTCTGCAGAGTCTTGACCTGATGACCTTGAATAATTCTTAAACAGATGGCTTTAAGTACAATTTTCCAATCATATATTTTTAATGGGGGTGATGTGTGAGAATCGATTACAGATATTTTGCAGAAAAAAAACGTGTTTATGCTTCTTGCAACATCCACAAAATAAGTTTTCGTTAGCTCAAAATAGGACCTCACATATGAGAAATGGAAGGGTGTCACAGAGATTATTCCCAGTAATATTAGCGAGCTGCTGTTGTGTTACGTTATTGAAAACACGTCATTGTCCCTGAACATTAGATGTAAACACATTAAGAATTTGGACGAGTGTGCATGTGCACTGTCAGTGACCTGGAGGCCAAAGAGAGCGTAAAGAGCTGAAACTGGATCATAAATTCAAAGCTGTTCCGAACAGGGGCCCCAAAATATGTTTGACCTTGGGCCCCAAAATCCTTAAGATGTCCCTGCCCGAAATATTGCGTTTACGAAATCACAGAACACTCCAGCGCAAAAGAAAAGGTACCAAGGGGGTGACGTAAATAGGGGAAGACGCTGAAGCGAAAAAAGGGCGCGACGGTCACTACCTGCGGGAGATGCCAGAGTCTGAGAGCCTTTGCCACAGTTTCATTGGGTGCCCTTACGTACCACTTTGCATTACTCCACATCAGTAGCAACAGGTTTGTACAGGGCGCCGATACGGCATGTACGTGTTTGAAGATTGCATGCTGTACAACCAGTGGAAAAATACAGGGAAAAATCTACAGTTGAAAGAAAACTGAAACCAATAAACATCACAGGATGTTAACAGCCAGCCCTGAAAATCAACTGGAGGCAAATGTTTATTTTCCTCGCAACACTTTGGTAGATATCCAAAGCATCCTCGTTCTCCAGAGCTCTCTCACGTGTCCTAGTCCGTGAATGAGTAGCTCGCCCTGTCCATTGCACTGTGGGGTTGATAATTTTAAATTCATGGTGGGTAATCGTCTGCAAATGGTGGCGTAGCAAATATGCCCAAATGCAAGCCGTGAAGGTTCTCCTCCCTCGTCCCTTTGTTTGATAGGGAAGGTATCTATAATTAGGGCGCCGCGCGCCCCGGACATCCGTGGCACCACGTGCCGGCTTTAGAGTGGTGGCGCCCGGTGCGACAATCACCTTTGGCGCCCCCTCGTTCCGTTATTTTTATGTGCGGTGCTTTGCCATGTTATCTCACCCGGCAGGGGCCACGTACCTAATGGGTTAGACAGATGTACTTATGTATCTGGAACAGAATTGTTTGTGGAGTAAGAGTTTGTGCATTGCATTCTTACCACTTCTATGGTGTTGTTGTTCCCTCCACAACTGCAGAAGATGGCGAGTGCTCCAACAGCAACACACTTTTTGCCGGGGATGCAGCCAAGTTAATTGATGTGACATTAATATTGGGCTCAGACAGTTGAGGAATACAGAAAACTCTGTGGAATCAAATGGTCGGCTTATTTTAGAAAGTAGGGGGCATATTTATAATAACTGACGCATCCCTGCATATCAGCAGGGATGCGCCAGTTATTTTGCGCCCCAGCTCCGCCATCATGGATGCGCCGCATTTATAATGCGGCGCACCATGGGGCAAAAACAGTACAGATGCGTCACGCATCCGTGCCGTAAAAGTGGCGCATTGCTGGTGTTGCGTCGCAAGCGTGACGCAGCTCCAGCAATGCTTTGGGGGGACCTATCTTCACAATGCTGCGTCAATCCTTACGCCTGCTTCAAGCAGGCGCAGGGTTTTGACGCAGCATGGGCTCAAAAGTGACTGAGTGAAATCTTGTAGATTTCACTCAGCCACTTTTAGGAGGCGTTCCTGTGCCGAAACGCCCCCACCTGCCCTGGAACGCCTACATGTGGCGCAGGGCTTTACAACGTGACGCATCTCCCAGATGCGTCACGTTGTAAATACCCCGCACCATGGTGCAGGATTTGCGCCGCTGCTGCGTCACAAAAGTGACGCAACGGCGGCGTAAATGCGGCGCAAGTCAAACATAAATCTGCCCCTAGGTGTGCAGCCAGGTCCTTGTGAATGATGCGTGACAGTCTATAGAAAGATTCTAACCCTCTAGTGCCATTACGGACTCAAAATGTCCCCCCCCCGCCCCCCCGCCCCCGAGTTCATCACATACCAGTCTTTAGTTTGAGTTTCTACATTGAAGCTTTTCAGATATTGACATACGGGAGGGGCTGTACCAGAGGCTTCCCAGCCACTGCAGAGGTGGCGACATTAACGTCACTGCTTTCATGCTTTGATTTTAGGATACACCTTTAGGGTAAACATATGTAAAAATATATGTACGATTATCTGAAAATCTGCGTAGCCTATGGTTTTGAGCGGTCGGGAGAGAGAGATGAGTGAGACACGTGTGCAAGAAACATACTGGAACGAGAGTGAGAAAGAAAGGTCAACTACACAATATTGTTTTAGCCCACATGGATGGTCTGATTGGAAAAGGTGCGCTGGAGGATAAAATAGAGAAGTCACGTGCCAGTAGCAGAACATCAGACCACGTCCAGAGAGACTTTACAGCCCGCGCAGCACACAGAGTTGCTCAAAACGAGTGAGCACGTTTGAAGATAAGCCCCAAATGAGGGGGGACATAAAAAAAGGAAAACCAGCAGTATTAGCATCCCAAAACAAGCATCTGCGGGATTATGCAGACTATAAAAACCACAACATGACGAAGCTGATTGTCATGTGGAGATGAAGGGGTGAACAAAATAAACAAAGCCTCGTTAACATGTAAATGGTCTTTTAAAGACCTGTGAAGTACTCGGATGCGGCAGCGATAATCTCTAAAACGTTGTGTGTGTGTGTGCGCCCGGGAAGCTGTCTCTGCCCGGGCTGTCGGGCTGACACACATGACGTGTGCTTTGCGCGCCTGCCTTCAAGCCCTCACTGCGAGGGCCAAGGCTCATGTTTGGGTGGGCCTGGCCCACCCGGCTCACCCGCTAGAACCGGGCCTGATCTTACTCCGTGTTTGTGAAAGAGAACAATGTCCCAGGAACTCACATATTTACGGTATCCACCATCGACGCGGATCTGAAGGAAAACGGATACCTCACCTATTCCCTGGCAGCAAACACAACCATCGATAGCTTTGTCTCCATAAACTCCGAAAACGGCAAAATCTACGCCCTGAAGTCGTTTGATTACGAAGAAATAATGCGGCTTCAGTTCCACGTGCAGGCCAAGGATTCTGGGGTCCCCTCCCTCAGCAGCAGGGTGCCCGTGGAGGTGTTCATTCTAGATCAAAATGACAACGCCCCCTCCATCTTATCTCCTTACCCGCACAAAGATTATTTTGGCGCACACTCGATTCCTCCTTCTGTGGACGGCGGATAACTCGTGACAAAGATCCGAGCAGGTGATGGGGACAGCGGATACAATGCGTGGCTGAGTTATCACACTTGGGTCGCTAAAACCGGGCCTGAGAAGGAGGGGAGGTCACCACCCTATATTGTTTGTTTGTGCACAGTGCACATTTAAATTATTGATTGATTTTAAAAAAAGTTGACCGTCACCTAACTCACTTTATGTTGCTGCAGAGAGGAGGCTCAGTCTCTGTGCCACTGCCACTGCCAAAAATCCCGTGGACTGTCGAAGAGCGCGCGCAACCACCAGTACATAACATTAGCCGCCAGAAGAGTATCTGCGAGTTTTCCAAGGCCCGCCCCCGCCCGCATCCCGCGATGTAGGTAACGGTTTCAGTTACAGGCCAATCAAACGTTCAACACTTAGTTAGAGGCAGTCAGGCAGAGCAACGCATGGGCGGGCAAAACAAAAGCGTGCCTCCTGATTTGGTAACACGGTTTTCCTCTCTTTCCATTTCTACAAAGATACATCGTAGAAAAGAAAGAGGGGACAACCGTTTAACAGTGCAGGCAGGCTCAGTGACTGGTGATTTAAGAGTAAGAGACGCAGGTGGCGGCCGACGCCCCCCTGACCTTGGCACCCGGTGCGGTCGCACCGCTCGCACCACCCAAAAGCCGGCCCTGTGCACCATTGATAACCAAACTGCTGGTGCATACCAAAATGCAAAGAAAACCCCTGGGCGAGACGGGTTTCTCTTATGGCACAGGGGAACGCGAGCCCTATGACCTCTCAGCTTGGACTCAAGCACATTCAAGGAGGCTGCGAGGGTCCCTCGGACGCGAGCATGCTCCGTGGAGTGACTGCACACGCCGTAAAAACATGCTTTAACTGGGAGAGACGTCTGTGTGTCCCTTCTTCACAGGCCTCCGAACAGGTGCTCAGGAACTTCCCGTTTCACACACGCTCGTCCCATGCTTTGCCAGCTGTCGTTTTCGCTTTGCATTCACGGACAGAAATTGTTTTTTGATTGCCTCGCATTTACTACATTGTCTAGTAAATTAGTGGTGTGCGAAATTCACTTGCCCCGGTGCAATTACGTGAAATTTCTGATAATTACGCGAAATGCGACGCCATCCATTTGCTTTGCAGGCCATATTTACAAGCCAGTACGTCAGTTTCCCCCCATATTTAAAGTGATGTACCGGCGACAGAAGGGGCTTGAAAATAAGCCCCTATGTTTTGCATCGAAATGCATCCATTCGTCAATTTTTGGTGACAGCACACACTTAAGCAAGAGGACAGCAATACGCAGCTATGCGCGTTCTGTTGTTCTAGTGCATTCTCGATGAATTTTAAATGCAAATGGCACATAATTACCATAACAAGCTGCAACAAGCGTATCGCGAAATTGCCCAAAATGCATGAATTACGCCAGCATAATTTACATGCTTCCCAGGCCTACATTAGTCGTGGCAGAGGTTCCATTTTTCCCAAAGCATTTCAAAAGCGGCGTCCTTCGCACCAGTGTGCTCCAGGACTCCGTAGTCTGCCCAGCAGCACCTGTTGTTTATGAGCAGCCGAGGTAGATGCTGCTGAGAACGACGCCCTAACAGCATTAAGGTTAATCTCTTTGTGTCTAAAACATCGGATAGCGTGCTAAACACGGCTCCTGCTTTAATCTCCTTGAACAAATCAAAAACTGTGCACTGTATGTAAATCTCTCCATTGTTTCAATAAAAGTATGCTGGGGGATGGGCGGGATTATTTATAATGTATGCAGATGTGGACCTGGCCGAGAAGTCATTACTTCCAACTTCTCCAGAAGTGAAAATAATACACTTGCAAACACAGAAGTACAATTTCAATCGCTTAAACTGTGTATTTTTCAATCTATATGAGAGCAGCAGAACCTGGGATCAACTGCAAATCTTCTATCACTGCAACCTGGAACTGAGACCCAACAGCGATGGATCATCTCAGCAGGGAAAGCAGTGGTTCTCAAGTCATCAACAGCAAAACATCGGCTTAATGTTAGTGGTAGCATAGGCCATAAGGACATGGCCCGGCATTAGATACTGCCAGCTTGGTTTGTTCATTGACATGCTTTCCACATTGAAAGGGAATTGGCTCTCTGCATACATTTTGAGGTTCACCAGATACTGCTCCAAGAACTGGGACATTGGGTGTACATAGATGTTGAACAGTATAAAGGACACAGATGAAGACTGCAGCACTCTGCAAGGCGCTGGGAGTCACATCAGTGCCAGTGCCCCAACACTAACCAATTGACTTCCTTTGCACAGAAATGAATGCATCGAGTGCAGGATTGCTCCGAAGATACTGGTCCGACCTAACACACCGCTGCTTGTGGAACTCCACGTAGCACAGAGGAGTTTAGCTGAACTCCACAAACTCCGCCCAGGCCTAATCAGCACCCGGATCCCCATCTCGCACACACTCGTCATAACCAAGCTAAACTATAGGAACACCCTCTATGCCGGGATCAACAAAAATCGAGCCAGAAGGCTACAGACAATTCAGAACCTGGCAGCCAGAATTACTCTCAACCGCCTACACCTCACTCACATCACACTACACCTGAAGGATCTCCGCTGGATCCCCATACGCAAACAAGTACAATTCAAACTCCTCTCCCACACTTTCAAGGCACTACAGAACACTGGCCCAGCATACCTGAATGATCTCACCTGCTTTCACAAGCCTTCCAGACACCTCCGTCATCCTGAGTTATACTTGCACACATCCCACACATACGGAAAACCAGATCTGGTGGTTGAGCCTTCTTCTACATCGCTCCTAAAGTGTGGAACAACGTGCTGCTACATATAAGAGCCTCCTCCCCACTTCTTGAATTCCTCAGCCACCTATTTTATCAACTGCCCCATTCCAGGAACCAACATCAGAAATTTAGGATTCTGACTCAGTCATAACTTTTTGTTAATCACACAAGTAGGCTAGCTCTCCTCAGCTCGCTTCTAACAACTTTGCCTTCTTCACAAAATGTGCCCTTTCTTGCTTTTCACATGGATGTGAGCTTTCATCACAGGGTTTATTATGTTTAGATTGGGCTATTAAAACTCTCTATATCTGGCACTACTCCTTAACCTTCTATCTCGACTTCAATATTTTTAAAACATGGCCGTTCGCCAGAAGTTTGACCTTCCTCGGATTCTTCCATCTCTCCCTTCATGACCACCATCCACTGGCTACCTAGCCGTAAGCATCATCTTCCAGATTCTGTGCATTATCACTCCTAGCATTCCAGAAAGCACTTAAACCCTAGACGTTTGCACTTAATAATCAGGTTATTGGCTCACTGCTTTTTAAGCGATCCCTTAGCACCAGCGTACGCTAAGGGTGATACCTGAGTTCTGCAAAAGGTTTGCATTAGAGCAGAATGCTGCTGAGTAATAAGGTACAAACCAAAGTGGCCTTCAACATTAGTAATAGGTGAAATGCATTCTATTCCTACCTACTGACAGCCTGTTCGTTCTGCAATTATTATGAATGCCTTGAAAAACGTTCTAAGACCTGTGTAGGAGAAGAAGAACACATTTCGACAAATTTACCTCTAGTCAATTGCCTTGCGTCAGGATTCCGCGTCACCATTTTACGAACCACATGTGCAGCCTAACTGCAGGCTGTACTGCAAGAACTCCGACATGAACAGCAGTATCTATTAATGTTTATCAAAAAGTACTAAAATAGCTGCAAGGCTTAAAGTTAGAACAAAACCATGTATAACACTAATCCCAATCTGTTAATCAAAGACTACAACAACTATAGGATTTAAAACACATGCTTACCGAAAAATGCAGAGTAAAAACCGCAACATCTGTAATTGCGCACTGTCAGCAAGAACTTCAACATTTACAAAAGGAGAGAGACATCTTCATACAGAACTACACCACAGTGTGTGTACTTTAAGATGATAATTATGTCCATATCTTTAGAATATATAGAACGACTTTAACCGGTAGAAGAAGCGAACAAGCAAATGCACATACAGAACAGCAACTGTAGAGCAGGAGCTACAACTTGAGAACCTCGAGGAAACAACGCACACACAGACCCGCAAAATATATCTGAAGGACTGCAACATGCACAGCGATAGTGGGCAAAATATGCAGTGTAGTGTACGAAATGTAGCAACGTGTATGCGGTAGCAAGGCTCTCCCACTGAGGCACTCTGAAAACAAGAGCAGAATACGCCCTGAAAACGCCCCTACAAAGTCCTGTGCGGCAAATACCAAACTATGTTGCACAAAAGAGTATTGTCCTGAACTAAATTCCAAAGTAGTCCTAGAATATAATCTCACCCACAGTTTTACACTACTTTTAAACACCCCGAACTGAGCTTTTGCTTCTGCAGCACCCAGACATATAAAAACCCTAATGACGGCCCTCAAAGACGCATCAGGAACTGAGGGGTCGATTCACGAAGGCACTTACAAGTATGTAAAGCAGCACTCCAGTTGTTCTACATCACATACTTTTTTTTTTTTTTTTTTTTTTTTTAAACCGTTTATTACAGAATCCCAAAAATATACAAAGATGGGCCTACAACCTTCAGGCCGGCCGCTAGCAAACAGAAGGAGCATGTAATACAGACAATAGAACGCACGCTGCGGCAAAAGGGAATTCACAGGAGTTGAAAGAGGCGTTGGCAGCCACACCATCCGGACCCCACACGACGGTTTCATTTTTATATAAATAACAACAAAAAACAAGTCCACAAGGCAACCCACAGTCGGAAACAACAGCATGTGCTCCCCTAGGGGGGGGACCCCACCGATTCATAAGAATATCGAGGGGGGGAATAGGTCAGGACGGGGACTAAGTAAACTCATTGCCCAGAACCGGGAAGACAAACAGGCTAAGGAGACGGGGCCGGTGACGGATCAGGCAGTAGCGGCGGGGTACAGATTCCCCCACGGTAAGCGTTCCAGGGGCCCCATACTTTCACCCATGTCCCAGGCTTACCTCTCGCAACATACACCACCTTTTCCCGAAACATACACCAATCCATGTTGTCCTTCCACGCCGAGACAGTCGGCGACCTCTGGGAACCCCACAGTTGCGCAATGTCACGTTTGGCCACCATATATCCCAGAGTCGCCCACCACGTCTGCGGCACTGAGTAGTCGGTTGGCTCCCATACATTCAAAAGACATCTCCTCGCCTCAGGCAACAGCGGCACACGCGTAACTACCTGCAAAACCTCATGCACACCACGCCAGAATCGCACCACCTCCGGGCATTCCCACAGAATATGGAGAAAGGTCCCCAAAGAACCACACCCACGCTTACACAACCCGTCCACAGCATAGCCCATACGCATCAGCCTCGGCCCCGTAACATAGACCCTATGGAGTATCTTGAGCTGGACGAAGCGAAGGCGGGCCGGTATGGCCACCTCTTTCGGGGAGGCCACCGCAGACACCCAGTCCTCGTCATCCAGCTCCAATCCATCAGCCCCCCACGCCTCACGAAGGCCGGTCAGCAGTCCCGAACGGTCATTGATGAGCTTTTTGTAAATTAATGAAATCGTGCCGTCCGGGACATGCCCATCTAGCACTCTATCCTCCAGAGGGGAGTACTCCGGGATGGAGGCAACATCCGGAAATACGGAGCACAACGCATGACGGATCTGCATATAACGAAAGTACTCCCTGTCCTGCAGCTGGAATTCTGTCTGCAGCACATCGAACGTTTTGAATCCCCCCCTCGTCCAGAGATCGCCCACCCTGCTGATGCCTATCATGTCCCACTTCTCAAAGCCCTTCGAGGTCCACAGGGAGCCCAGCCGCTCAGATGCGTATAGTGGCGTCGCCCGGGTCAAGCGATCCTTCCACCCCATCGCCACGTTAGCCGTGTGCCACACCCGTATCATGACCCTCGTGGGGCCCGTCAGCCGCGCGTCATGCGAGCTAGAATAAAGCGCCCGATTATAGTCACCACCCGGCAGTAACATTTTATCCATCTCAAAGGCCGGGTTTAGGGCGGGCCCGTAAAGGCCGTGATTGATCGCAGCCAGCTGGGAGGCCCAGTAATATCGCTTGATATCTGGGAGGGCAACCCCCCCGTCGTACCACGGGAGCGTCAGCTTCGCCAGGGCGATACGCGGCCTACCCTCCCAGAACAGTCGGCGCTGCAAACTCTCCACCTCGCGAAAGTAGCGCGCCGGGACAACGTCCATTGTATTCTGCAAAGCATACAGGAAATGTGGCAGCGACATCATCTTAAACAATGCCGCCCGGCCGAGCGGCGAGAGCGGCAATCGCTTCCAACGCGCGACGTCATCCTTCAGGCGCTGGAGGGGGGGAAGCAAGTTCTGGCTATATCGGGCCTCCGCGTCCAGGGTAATGAAGACACCCAGGTACCTAAATCCCCGCGGGGCGATCTGGATAGGACAACCCCGCGGAAGGATAGGATCCTCCCCAGAGAGGACATACACACACGATTTAGCCCAGTTGATGACCAGGCCGGAGTTGAGGCCAAATGAGTGCAATACATCAACCAGTACTATCAGTGATTTACGTGGGGAAGCCAGGTACAGAAGAATATCATCAGCGTAAAGAGATACGCGGTCCTCATACTCGGGGGTCCATCGGAGACCACGAATAGAAGGTTCCCACCGCAGCCACTCCGCCAGGGGCTCCAGGGCAAGCGCGAAGAGGAGCGGTGATAATGGGCAGCCCTGCCGCGTGCCCCTGCCCAGCTCAAACGGAGCCGACACTCTACCGTTCACAACCACCTGCGCCAGCGGTCCCGAGTACAACAATTTCACCCAACCGATGAATCCCGGGCCAAACCCAAACTTCGCCAGTGTCGCCCAAATATATGGCCACTCAAGTGTGTCAAACGCCATAGTGGCGTCCAGGGATGCCAAAATGGCCGGTTCCCGTATAAACGGGACACGCGCGAGCACCCCATGCAAGCGCAGCAGGTTAAGCGCAGTGTTGCGATGGGGGATAAAGCCGGACTGATCCTGGTGAATCAAATCGCACACCACGCCAACCAGCCGATTGGCCAACACCTTGGCGAGAATTTTGGGCTCCGCATTCAGCAGCGAAATAGGCCGGTAGGACGTGACCCGGTCCCGCGGCCTCCCCTCCTTGTGGATGACCACGATAGTAGCCAGACGCTGGTCTAGCGGGAGGGAACCCGCTGAACGGGCCGCGAGGAACATCGCACGGAGATGCGGCGCCAGCGTATCCGGTCGCAGCTTGTACAATTCGATGGGAAGACCATTAGGACCCATGGCCTTGCCGGAAGCGACCGAGCGTATGGCGAGAGCAATTTCTTCAGAGGTTGGGGCGGCGTCCAACGACACTCTGTCCTCCTCCGAAAGGGAAGGCAGCGCGATATCCCTAAGCAGGGCATGGGAATCCTCTTCCGAGCGGGAGGACACCGGGGAATACACCCCACGGAAATATTCTGCAAAGCAATCGACTATTTCTTCCGGTTCCGTGACACACACACCATCCAGTTTCTCAATCGACGGGACAACTCGACTCGCTCTCTCCTTTTTATCCAGCCACGCAATCAATTTCCCAGCCATATCACCCACATCATACAGTCTCCCCTGTTGCTCTCTACTGAGGCCCCTGGCCGCCTCCGTGACGAGGGCCTTATAGGCCGCCTGCTTCAGTCGGAGAACATGTAATTTGTCATCCGTCACCCCACATTCGAGGTCGCCCTCCAACTCAGTTATTTCAGTTTCAACACGGGTCACCTCCTCCCGCTCGCGCCTCCGGGAATGGGAAATAAGGGACAGGGCATCCCCCCGAATCACCGTCTTAAATGCCTCCCATAGTGAGACCGCAGATGACACCGACCCCACATTATCATCAAAATATCGCTTAAGGGACTTAACCAACTCTGCGCGAATGGTGGGGTCACGCAGGTACCAGGGATTAATCGGGGCCACCCTACCCTCTCCCCTCGGGAGAATATCGAAGTGCAATAAGAGCGGGGAGTGGTCTGAAATACCCCGCGCCAAATGGCGCACCTCCCCGATCCTCCCCGCATGCGCCGCCGGCACCAGGACATAGTCTAGTCTTGATAGACTGCCATGGGCCCCGGAATGAAAAGTGTACTGTGTCTGCGTAGGATGTTTCAAACGCCAACAATCCACCAGCCCCAAGGCATCCAATAGGCCAGACAACCACGCTTGGGCACGGGGGAGATCCCTAGGGGGGTGACGGTCCTCAGTTCCGGAAACCACAGCGTTAAAATCCCCCCCAACCACCAGAATCCCCTCCGGAAGGCCAAGGAGGAGGCGCCCCAGATCCGCAAAGGTGGTCGCCTGCAACCCTGGCGGGACATAGACAGAAACAAAAATAATCACTCTGCCCTCCATTCTACCCACCAGAACCGTGTAACGTCCCCTGTCATCATGGAGCACCTCATCAACTTCCAACGGGAGCGAGGTCTTGGCCATGATGCCCACACCCCTTGAACCCGACGTGAAGCCCGAATGGGCCAGAAGGCGGTAGCCCCGCCGGTTCATAGCACGAAAGGAGTTGCCAATGAGGTGCGTCTCCTGCAGAAAAACTATGTCAGGTGAAATTCGTTTCAGGAACTGCAGGACCACACCTCGTTTTATCCTGTCCCCCAGTCCATTAACGTTCCAGGACAAAAGACTCAGTCCCCTACCCCCCATCAAAAACGAAAGCAATCACTCGTCCCCCCGAGAGCACTTTGGGAATAGCACGACGATACTTTTGCCTTGTGGTACAAATGAACAACACCCCACCCCAACCCAACCGCCCCAACAAAACTCCCCCCTCCCTGCACCCCTGCATGAGCCCAAACAGCCCCCCCAACTTGCAGTGTGCCTGTCGCCCCTATATAGTTGAAACTAGGTAAACCCCCTAGAGGAGGAAAGAGTACCCCTTCGAGACCCCGCACCACCTACAAAGGAGGGAGAACGAGTACAAAAAACGAGAGACCCTAAGCTTGGCCGAAAGCGGCAGCATCTTCGTCCAGAGTGAGTCCCAGTATCAGCACCTCAGTCCCGGTCCAGTGGGCCCTCTCCTCCCGCAGCCCCCCCCCCGCCATCCCGATCCCGACACCCAGACAAAGTGTCCAGCCAGTCCCCGGCCATTTCAGGACGGTCAAAAAAGTGAGTGCGACCATCTACCTCCACCCGCAGCCTGGCCGGGAAGAGCATGGCGTATTTTAAGTTCATGTCCCGAAGCCGCCGCTTGACGCCCAAGAAGCTCAGTCTCTGCTTCTGGACCGCTTGGGTGAAGTCAGGATAAAAGTTCACCTCCATGTTCTCCAACTTATTCGGCCCTTGCAGTCTGGAGGCTTGCAGAATCGCATCCCTGTCCCGAAAATTAAAGATACGGGCAATAAGAGGCCGCGGAGGGGCTCCGACCTTCGGCCTTCCCCCGGGAACTCTATGAGCCCTCTCCACCGCAAAAAATTTACTCAGTCCCCGAGGCTGGAGATGGGTAGTGATCAGGTCCTCCACAAAAAGATCCGCCGCCGACTCTTCCCGTCCCTCAGGTACTCCGATGATGCGGATATTATTCCTCCGGGCCCGGCTCTCGGAATCCTCCAGGCGCCGATCCATGAGCGCACTCGCCTGACGAAGCCGCTGTACCTCTGTCTGAAGGGCCGCCACCTCAGTCGTGAGGCCCGACGCGGTGTGGGCCAAAGAATCGACCCGGTCGTTGGTCTTCGAGAGATCAGCTCTCACCAGGTTGACATCAACGAGGACCGCGTCGATTTTATGCGCTAACGTGTCAAACCGCTGGCCCACCGAGGCCTTCATCTCAGCAATGGCGCCCATGACGTCTTGCAGAGTCAGATCTGTGGGCAAATCCGGGGCATCCGGGGGGCACTCAGAGGACTTGTGCGGTCCACCGGGAGATCCCTTCGGGAGGGTGTAGCGGTCCATGATGTTGGCCTGATGTGTGGCGCCACGCCGGGTCGACTTGGCCTTCAACCGATCTCCATCTTGTCTAGTGGCCATCGTCGCGGGTCTCACACCCTCACCAGCCACGCAGTAAAAAGCGAGCAATCAAGGCCACGAGCTCCGGGGGGCCACCCCAGGACGGCGGAGCGGGCCACAGCAGGCAGGCAGGCAGGGTCTCCCAGCGAGGCCACCCCAGCACCAAGAGCGCCGCGATCCCACTTGCAAAGACAGCAAGGGGGCGCGAAAGTGAAAGTGCGGGGTACGCGACTCGCCAGGCCCAGCCGGCCGTTGTTGTTCACTTTGCCACCGGGTCGCCCCCAAACGCGAATCCGGGGTCAGGAGAGAAGTAGGCCGCAAACTTCAATCGGTGCTCACTCCGGCACCCGAGGTCCGATTCGAAAACGGGAAACGGGTACCACCTCGGCTCAGGCTCACCGACACAGTTCCCTCAACCGATGCAGGATGAAGTCAGGATAAACGTAGGAGGTTGCGGAGGTCCTCGGGAGCCTCGCACCTACGCGGCCATCTTGGTTGCACGCTAGGCTCCTCCCCCCATCACATACTTTTAAGTATTATTGGGAATTGCCCCAAACATATAAAATCTGAATACAATGGAAACATCAAAGGCATATTCACCCACGCAATTAGTATAAACAGAAAGAATTGCATTTGCAAGAAAAAGGAATACTATTTGGGGTGAGCGGTTTCCAACCTCAAGTAATAATAACACTATCTTGTCAGGGTGAACCCAAAAATCAATAAATTAACCTGAGCTCAACCCCTGGTAGATGTGGCACAGAGCAGACAGGCTTAACTTATAGCAATATGTAGAGATTTATGCAGTACTAAAACAGTAATAAAGTCAAAACACCAAACAATAAAAATTCCTCTCCAATTTAGAAAAATAAAGTGAAATTTAATAAAACAACTAACACCAAAACAACAACAATAACATCAAAGGGAGCAGGACCTATACATTCTGAAAAATTCAAGAGAAAATAGCACTAACTGCCAATAATAGTCCATTGAAACAGTGGATGGAGACCTAATCATGATTTCAGGCCAACCACAGTGGATCAGCCTCGGCCCGTGGAGGGAGTTCCGTGGGGCGGTAAGGCGGGGCGGGGGAGGGGTAGGGTGGGGGGTTCTAAAAACCGGAATATGGATAATTGCAGGTAAGTAAACAATTAAATAAATAAAACGACTTTCGTAGCGCGCGCTGCATCGCAAGTTAATCACAGTCACAGTCAAAGATTTTATCTTCTAACTTAGCATATTTTTTTGAGCTCAAAAACCTTCAGTGGGCAATTCTGAAGCTGTATCCGATGACACCGCATTACAATCAGACACTTTTGCTGTGAGATCCCTTTGATTCCTTGGAGGTGTTGGAAGTCCAAACATTTTCTTAGTCCAATATTTTCAGGGTTTCTAGAGCAACTCCTCTAGGTCACTTGTAAAGCTCCCAGGACCTGAGAGAGAGCACTAAGGGGCCAGCAGAGCCCAGTCCAGGTCATTTGGTACTTATTAGTTTAGGGAAATGGTCTCTTGCAGCTTGTTGTGTCAATGCAGCAACTGACCTTGGGAGTCCAAATCTTTGTCCTGGGTACAAGAGGGAGCACGGATAGTCCTTCAAGGCTCCCTTCAGGTTACAGCAAGTAGGCACCAGTCCTCTTCGGATCATCTGCAGGTCCATGAAAGGATTTTGAAGAACATTTATGAGTTCAGAGAAGTGTTCCTTGGGGTCTCACATTTATGGTTTACACTAGCCAGTGGGTACGGCTAATTCATGCCCCCTTCTGAACCAATGAGGTAAAAGTTCCCTTGGCTAACCCTGCCCAGTATTTCAGCCGTTTCTGTTTTCCTTACTGAAAATAATACCACAGTGCCCCTTACTCTTGAAATCCAAAAGTAGGGAAACTCTTTTTGCAGAGCCCCTGTGTCCACCTAGAGTTGTGGCCTGGAAAATGAGCAGCCCCCTTTCTCATACCCACTTTATACTGGTTCTGAGAGTGGGGGTTTGGAGCTAGGCAGGCTAATGAGAGCCCGAGGAACAGGGGTTGACCCTTTACCAGGTCTCACTTTACATTAAATTAATAATGAAAAGCCTCACCTCTGCCTCTTTCAAGTTAATGGAGCTACTGGACCCTAACCAGCTGCCTTTCCTGAACTCAGAGAGCTGATTTCACACGTCATGAAGGTCAAGCACTGACTGGGCAGTCGATGGCAGACTAAAGCAAATTACCCTCCATGAGCTTCAGGCAGGGAAAAGGTAATTTTATAAATCTTGAATACTGGTCTGTCTCACTTACTCATCTACACGTTATCTTGGCGTTTGCGATGGAACACCCCAACTCTGATCACGCAGCTACAGAATAGGTGGGTCTATACCAGCTGCCTTCCACCACCTTTTTCTGACATGTTAATTTATTTGATTTGGGGCATTCACTGAATTCCGACTCAGAAATATAAATAATCACTTTGAGGTATTCAAGTTATTATGGTATGATAGCGCAGTATATCTAATGACGGTATGCTTAGCCATGGTACATTCGAAGGATCGAAATCCCCTTTACGTTTAGCCTGACAAAAAGGGCCGAGAACCAAACTGCCTCCATCTTGGATTGCGGCTCTTTCGCTTAAGAGTCACGTGGCCCTCTTACACACCATCTGCCTTCCCTTTTCACGGTAATTATTAGGAGACAGACGGAGTTGCTGAGAAGCAAGGTCACATCTGCTAAAAGGGAGTATCAAGCGAATTCCTCCAGACCTGGGACGAGAAGGGAGTCACCCTTCCGACCTTCTCTGTAAAGATAGTAACCCTTTGTATGTGTAACCGAAACTAGAAATAGGCATGAGCTCATTAGGGGCGCCAGGACTAACTGGTACTTTTCCACATATAGGGTTTTGTATGCTGTGCTGATAATGTATAAAAGTGTGTTACTGTCAAGGAGCCAGCAGTCTTCCTCGGCGCACCTGATGGGTGAGGATCGACGAGGCTCCTCTATATAGAGATCTATGGTGATTAATAAACGTTTGAACCTTCCACGTTGCCAACTGCTCCTTATTTAATGGATATTGCGGGCCAATGGTAAGTGTGGCCCTTGGAATAATTATTTTGACACAACAGTTGGCGACCACGAAGGGACCCCGTGACAGGGTCAAACCCCCCCCGTATTCGGGTGGTGGGATTGGGGGCGTCCTGACCGGTCGACGGGAGAGGGAGCCTGAAGAATTCTCCCACCCTGCGCGACTTTTCGGTACGTCCCCTGCTGCTAGTGACCCTTCACCGGGGTCCTACGGGCTTAACCCAGGGAATGGACTAAGTTGGTCAGGAGGAGTTGGCAGCGGAGAACGAACATTCGTATCTGGGTGCACCCGGTGAGTATAGATTGATTTGATTTGACTTGACGCACGCGTTGTAAACGGTGCATTATGTTTTGTTGAAGCACGCGTCGAGGACGGTGTGCTATTTGATTGATTTGAAAGCATTCGTTGAGAACGATGCATTTGTCTTGACTTGAGCACTGGTTGCATTTGTTTGAAGCTCGCGCTGGACAGCGGTTCATTGATTCGAAGACACGCACCAGAGAGTGGTGTCTTGCTTGATTAGGTTTGCATTACAGTGGCTTGACTCGAAGTACGTACAGATGATACTGGTTTGATTAGAAATAGCGCGCCGGAGTAATATAGGCGGATTGCACGTGGAAGGACCTGTGAGTGACCTGGACTGGGTAACCACAGGCCATACTCCCGACGAGGCAAGTCCTTGTTGGAGGAGGGGTTGGTCTTAGTGGTGAGCCAGGAGGGTAACCGGAATCCCTGTGTGCAGTTTGAAGCCTGGACCCTGAACCAGAGTCGACGGGCTTGGTTCTCTGATATTGATTGTATGTTGTGTCTGATTGATGGTTTATATGTACATGTCTAAAAACTAACCAAAATGTCTTGTTTCAGTAAATTGAATTGTTTTGGTTGCTCCTGCCGCACGAGTGACTCTAGATTAGCTGAGAGCCAACCCGCCCCACCGGAGGGCAGTCCGAGCCATTTTATGTATGTCAAACATGGGATCTCTCCTTTACTGTTTTGCACTCTATGGCATAAGTATACTAAGGGTAATGAAGAATTACGGTGGCCCAAGACTGGTTCGTTTGATGAAAAGAAAATTGCGTTCCTACAAGAACAATTGTTTTCTAGGCGAAGTAGGCAAGCCATGTTCGATGCTCTAATTGCATGGCAGAAGGAGGCCAAACAACGGCGAATAAAAGAAGAGAAAGTGGCTAGAGCTAGGGCAGGACAGAATGTTACTCAGAAGGCTATGGCCTATGACCGAGAAAGAGTAGAGAAAGGATTGGATTGCATGAATCGCGATTTTAGACTAAAAATTGATAAAAGTTATGTGACCCGCCCAAATGCGGACGATGAAATAGAAGATCTGTTGGATACCAGGCCACCGCCCCCTTATGTGCCCCAGAAACTATACCCCGAGGTGTCAAGGGCCACAGCCCCGACACCCGATGCGTCCCTGGGAGCCTCGGCTCCGGCTCCCCCGGCCAATACTGCCTCTCCCTCCCTGCCTAACCTCTCCCAGTTGTCGGCATCTGTGTCCGACGTTATAGCCCTGTTACCTAATTTATTTTCGACAGCTGCTGCCGGGACCCCTCAGCTGCCGACGGGGTCAATGTCTTCCCCTTCTGTTCTACCCTCCTCCTCCGCTAGCACAACACCAGTAGCAGCTGTAACCACTCCGGTACATCCGGCCAGTCTAACAGAGGGAAGGAGATTGTTCACTCGTTCTGCTTTGGGAACAGAAGAAAGGGCAGCTATTGCCACACAAGCATCCCAGTGGATGTGACATTCTATTTATACTCTTGCTGATATCTGGAGTACCATGAGAGACTACGAGCCGGTAATGCAACAGCATGCCCTGGAGCATATGGCCAACCGTCTCATCTCTATATGGGAACAGGTACACCAGGAGAGGAGAGCTCCGGCCATATTGTATGATATTCTTGATCAGACTCACAGATCCAGATTGACACCTGAAGACGTGTATGGGAAGGTACAGACTTTGGTTTCTTATAGAACTCGTCTGGAGTCCGCCCTTCCCGCCGGATCATCCCAATTCCCTATGCGAGAGGTACACCCTATCTTCCATCCGGAAGTTGCCGCGGTGGTGGATGGTAACGGTGTCGTTACCCGTCCGGGAATAGACGCCCGGTTCCAGGAACAATGGGTCTATACCCCTTGGAAGCGGAGTGAGGTATTATCCTTGAAAAGCCAGTTGCCCGACCCTAGAAAGAACCCCACTGCCTATTATAAGGAACTGACCGAAGCCGCCTCGTCAGCAGTGATGACGTTGGCAGATATCGAATTATTCTTCGCCCTACTAGTACCGGTGGATATTTGGCACCAAGTACATGACCAGGACCATGTCACGGAATTTGGGGGGACATGGGACCAACTGAGAAACTGGGATAGAGATCGCAAACCAGGGAATAAGCCCCGAGCTGAGATATTGGCTCTACCCGAGAGAATAATAACATATATGCATTCATTGATCCCGCCCAGAAAGGTAGATTGGGACAAGTTGACGGCCTGTAAACAAAAGAGGGATGAAAGTGTATCTGATTTCTTCACAAGGTTTGAGGGAGTATTCATTGATTTCAGCGGGCAGGACCTGGCTACGGAGGGAGGTGTACGTTTATTTGTTAATAGATTTGTGACAAATTTGCTACCCGAGGTATCGGCTCGACTACAGGCAGCCGAGAGTACCTGGACGACCACCACGCCTTCCACGATATTAAGCATGGCTCAGTATTATGAGCATCGGGAAAATGAGAGCAAGGATAAGACAGAGAGAAAGTCGAAGGATTTGAAGACACGAGTATTGTTACAGCAAGTGGAGAGGGGTAGAGGAAGAGGGAGAGGGTTGCAGAATTTCGTTCCGAGAGGGGCGGGGCCCGTGCACTCGACTGGACGAGCGGATCTTGGCATAAATCAATGTGCTTTCTGCAAGGAGGAGGGGCATTGGAGAGCTCAATGCCCTGTTAAATGGTAGCGGCAGTTTCAGTCGATAACCTTTCAAGTATTTGCCCGGCGGTAATCGCCTCTCATACCACTCGATAATTTACCAATAAAAGAGGCAGGCGCCGGAGACTGGAAGGCAGGAAACAAAGTTTTATTCCGTCGGAGCAGAACACATCAGATCAGACAGCAAGGTATCGTCACGAGGTGCTCTAACCGCATCTCTGAGACCTGGTCTCTTATACACCGGTTTATTGCTTTATTACATATAGTACATTCTTGAGATTCTCTTGATGCCTGAAAGAACATCCCCTGAAGCCCCGGCTCAGATCCGATCCCACACATAGTTACAGTAGAGGTTCCCACCCTACCCGCAGTGGGAGATGGCTATCGCGCAGCAGGGAATTCCGCTAATTCCCGGGGGTGTGTGCAACCGGCCGGGTCTCAGGGGGTAGGGGCTTTGATCTACTGTAATCCCTTTGATGCGGGGTGTTTCCCTTACAGTAGGGGCAATAAACTGCATCCGCAGGGCTAGGTGATGGCCTGGGACCAGTTCGGACAATGGGGCGCAGAGGAAGGGGTTTATCAAAGAAGAGGCATGACCATGTATGGGATGTCGGTCGGATGTGGTTCCGTAGCAGGGTCGCGCAGAAGGAGAGGGTTTATGGCCTGTATGAGAGAGCGGGGGTGGCTGGCGCGCGGGGGATGCTCGCAGCGCCAGGGGAAAAAGCGCTGGTGATCGAAAATGAGCGGGGAGAGAGTGGGGTGCCTAAAATGGCGGCCGTGCATTCGCTGTGCGTGGCGCTGGGGAGAGGCAAGATGGCGCAGATAATGTTCAGTTTGCACGCTAAATTTCCACAGCCCGTTATTGCATGAGCAGAACGCGGCTTCTAGGGGACGTGGAAGGGGTAGAGTAAGTGGACATCGAGGCGGACACACGAGGCAAGAACAGGCGGTCAGAGGTGAGAACAGTCAAAATTATTTCGATCAGAGTCAGGGTAAACAATACTAACATGACGGACGTGTGACGGATGAGGATATTGGGTACACTCAAGCATAAGATAGCCAAGGGCAGAGTAAGGGGCATGTGTCAATTCCGATAGATCAGGCTGGACCTTATGTCCATGCACAATTGCTGGAGGCATCAGGTAAGTTTTTGGTTGACACAGGGGCTATGAACAGTTCTGTTTCACGTGCCTTGGTCCCGGGGGCTGCTCTGTCTGGCCAGACTAATGTGTCCGTAGGGTTCTCTGGAACTCCGGTGGTAATCCCCATTTCGAAACCACTTTCCCTTACTGTAGGACCAGTAACGATTGAATCACCTTTTCTCCTCACCTCTCAGTGTGGGGAAAATCTCCTGGGTATGGATATACTAAAAAGATTGCATGCACGCATCTTTTGCTCCCCCGATGGAGTTTACCTAACTATTAGGAATCCCTCTGTCCCCTCCATCCAATGTTTTGCTAAAACCGACTCCTTACCCCCTGAGCTCGCGACACTCCCGAAAGATCTTTGGGCCCTGGCGGACACTGATGTGGGGTACTTACCAATTCCACCGGTGTCCATCACTTTAAAACAGAATGCTCAGCTGCCAAGGATTCCGCAATACAAAATAGCCCCCGAAGGTGTACGTGCCTTACTGGCCATTATTTCCGACCTAATTAAAACAGGGGTGGTGGAAGAAACAGTGTCCAATACCTGCAACAGTCCGATTCTCCCGATTCTTAAACGAGCCCCTGTACCCCAGTCCCCTGATTATGCTAATACCTATCGATTTGTGATTGACCTACGAGAAATCAATAAAATTGTGGTACCCCAGTATCCTGTGGTGCCGGACATCAATTCTATTTTAACAATGATTCCTCCCACTGCCACATTTTTCTCGGTGATTGATGTAAAGTATGTGTTCTTTAGTATTCCCATTCATCCGGATAGTAGACATTTGTTCGGTTTCTCATTAGGAGGCCGCAGTTTCAGATTCTGTCGCGCTCCCCAGGGGTACACTGAAAGTCCTAGTATTTATAGCCAAGCCCTGAAGAGGGTATTGGACTCTTTGCAATTGCCCCCAGGTAATGTCCTGTTGCAGTATGTTGATGACCTTCTTGTGGCTTCTGATACAGAACAGGGTTGCCGCGATGCCACGGTTACCCTGCTACGACATCTGGCCACTCACGGTAACAAGGTGTCGCTCTCCAAATTTCAATATTGTCGACCGGAGGTGACCTATCTCGGTCATCTCCTGTCGAAGGAGGGAAGACGGTTAACTGCTGAACGTATTGCAACCATAACTAACATGCCTGTTCCTCGCACGCAACGTGATGTCCGTGCTTTGCTTGGCATAACCTCCTACTGTCGCCAATGGATTGCTAACTATTCTCTCTTGACTAAACCTTTCCTGTATCTAACTACGAAGGATGTGCATGAACCTTTACCTTGGACTGACGAATGCCAGACCGCTTTTTCCGCTCTGAAAACTGCTCTTTGCTCTGCTCCTGTGCTTGGCACCCCTGACTACCGGAAACCTTTTGTGCTCTATGTGCATGAGGTGGACGGTTGTTCTCTTTCAGTGTTGACACAAGACTTTGGTGGTAAGCAAAGGCCTTGTGCATATTTCTCGGCGGTTTTGGACAATGTCGCCAGAGCGCTTCCCAGTTGCCTGAGGGCTGTAGCGGCAGTTGCCATAGCCATCAGACAATCGGAAGGGCTAGTCCTGAATACGGATCTGACAGTGATGGTGCCTCATGCTGTGGACGTATTACTAAACAGGACACAGACGCAGCACTTAACTAGTGCGCGTCTTACGGGGTACGAATTGACCCTGTTTTCACCTCACATAACGATCAAAAGATGTGTTTATTTGAACCCTGCCACGTTGTTACCCCTCCCTTCGGAGGGCGGTGGACAAGACATGCATGATTGTATCTTTCGAACTGAAGAAGAAACCAAGGGTCGGATAGACCTAACTGACACCCCACTCTCTGATGCCCAAGGGGAATTATATGTAGATGGGTCATGTTTCAGATTACCGGATGGTAAGACAGCTGCGGCCTATGCGATCACTACCCTACAAACGGTAGTCGAGGCAGCGAAGATACCATACCGGTCAGCCCAGGCAGCCGAATTGGTTGCATTATTCAGGGCTTGCGAGCTAGGAAAAGGCATCAAGCTGAACGTCTACACCGACAGCCAGTATGCGTTCGGTGTAGCGCACAGCTTTGGGAGGTTGTGGGCAGAAAGAGGATTCTCACGGTGAGAGAATAAAGAATGGGCCACTAGTTGAACGGTTATTAGCCGCGTTAACATTGCCCAAGACCCTGGCTATAGTCAAATGCAGTGCACACAAAACTATAACTGATGATGTGGGGAGGGGAAATGCCTTTGCAGACCAGATCGCAAAGGAAACAGCCCGGTCTGACACCACTTCCATGCTTGTAGTGACAAAAATGATAGAAGCAGAGGTTTTTAATAACACCATAAATAGTGTGAAAGAGCTACAGAAAGAGGCGACCTCGGAAGAACTGATATACTGGCGAGAGCAAGTGGGGAGGCTTGATGAGAGTGGGTGTTGGACCGACCTGTCAGAAAGGTGTAGATGGTTGCTACCCAACGCCTTTGTAAATGCAGTGGTAACCATGGCACACGGACCTTCGCATGTAGGAGTTCAGGCCATCTGTGCCATATTGGATTCTGTCTGGTATAATGTCAATATCCCCAAGACAGCTAGGAACTTGGTCCAACATTGTATAATTTGTCTCCAGCATAATCCTGGGGTTAGTATCCCCGTCCTAGCCGGTAGTTTTGCACCACCCACCTTGCCTTTCGAAGTACTCCAAATGGATTACATACAGCTAGAACGAGTTAACAATCTGAAATATGTGCTGGTGGTGATCTGTACCTTTAGCAAATGTGTAGAAGCGTATCCCACGAAGGAGAACACTGCATTGGCAACGGCGAAAGCCTTGGTAAAAGAGTTCTTTCCTCGATATGGGTTACCAAGGGTGATTTGGAGTGACAATGGGACCCATTTTAATGCTAACTTAGTTAAGTATGTATGCAAGGGCCTGTCCATCCGGCAGAAGTTTCATGCCGCTCGACATCCCCAGTCAGCGGGTCTAGTTGAAAAATATAATGGAATCTTAAAACTGCGATTGGCTAAGCTCCAGGATACGACGGGATTAAAATGGCCCGATCTCCTCCCCCTGGCCCTGTTGTCCGTAAGAACTACTCCCCATTCCCGGAGTGGTATCTCCCCTTACGAAGTCATCTTCGGCAGACCCGCCAACGTATGGGAGTACCCCGGCCCAAGTCTTTCAGGGACATTGAATATCCTATGTTGACTGATTACTTGTATGCTCTGACTAAAGATCTTCGTTCCATTCATCAACAGATATCTGCCACACTGCAGCCCCTGCCGGAGGGTCCTGGACACGGCGTAGAACCAGGACAGTGGGTCCTGGTCCGAAACTACCAACGGAAATCGAGTTTAGATCCGCGCTGGTCCCGGCCTTATCAAGTGTTCCTGGCCACGCGAACAGCGGTGAAAGTCGAAGGGAAGCAGCACTGGATCCATATCTCCCATCTTAAGCGAGTTCCTCTCCCATTGCCAAGGGAGCAACTGGACCAGGAGGAAGGTCAGCCGACTCAGGGTGAGCCCAGCGCAGAAGAGTCACTTTCCCCGGACACCCGCAGAGAGGTTGACGGGCAAGGGGAGAGTGCTGAGGGCATTGAAACCCCTTTTTGTCGCCACCCAATCGTCCAAAGTGAAGAATCTGGTTGGGAGCCCAGCTCCTCATCTGACCCCACTGTGCCCACCTTGTTCACGAATCCTGAAACCCCTGGTCGGGATCGATATCACCTGCGGCCCCGAAAATAAACGAGTCCCAGGTCTAGCCCCGGCAAGTGCAGCTGGAGGCCGCTGCAGAGACCTGAGGATTGTCGGAACACTGGACTGAACTCGTTGAGAGCATGGAACTTTAAGTAAAGCTCTGTTCAGAACGAAGATAGAGACATTGATGAGACGAACAGGGGCCCAGGTGGAGATCTCTTTTCAGCACGAGTTGCGTCAAGTGTGACTCCAACGCGAGAAGTTTTTCCTTTTTTTCCTTTTTTTGTTTTTCTGAACAATAGGAGTCTGCCTGTGAGGCTCTGAACGGACACAGGAAAGAAGCACCCTCCGGCAGGTCGGACTGCTTGTAGACCCCCCCCCACTTGTTGCCCGAGATTATATTGGACTTTTAGTGAGGAAAATGTACCCTTTTGCTCGTTTTGTCCCTGAAGACGGGCGTCCCCTAGCACCCCGTGCTGTTCCCCCACATTTGCCAATGTTCTCTTCATGGAGCTTGCGTGTCAAAGTTGTTTTCATTTTTATACTGATGGTATCATTTGTACTATGCTTAGGTTTGTTCATATATTTGGAACTTCGTCATCCTGTGCACACCCTGATAATGTCTACTCCTGCTTTTTCCAGACTTTCGCTCCTCATAAAGAAAGACATCGACAGACATATGTCCATAATGCCTTTATCGAAATGCTGCACCAGACTCATAGTTCTACAAATGTTACTGATTGTTGGGTCTGTGGGCTTCTCCCGTCAGTAATGCATAAGCAAGACTTGTTTATATCAGTGCCTTTTTCTTACCTAGGTAGTTGTGAAGCCTGGTTTAAAATGTTGTCCATGTTGTACGAACACTATGCTATAGATGAACGTCGATTCTCAGAGAAGGATTATGCCTTGATTTTAGCATACATAGAGACACACCAAGGTTTCACCCCTAATGCTGAGGGAACGGATGGTACCCTTGACCCCACCGCCTGTATGAACGTGTATACTGATCATGAAAATGATACCTGGTTGAGGGAGGAAATACTGGATTTCATGACTTTTAACTTTACTGAATATTTCAAATACTTCCAAGAGCGAAATGTCTCAAATGAAAAAATCATTCCGGTCCCGGTGTTGAATACATCCTCCTCTTTCTGTGTGCAGGGGATGGGGCATTTGTTCGTAGGATATAGCAGATGTAATTACACTTATAAACTACAGACATACAGTAGCCCCCCTACACTCACCCCTCCCAATGTTTATTTTGTATGTGGTGAAAACGCCTATACCTGGTTGCCCAGAGGGTGGATGGGTAGGTGTTACTTGTCTTTCCTTTACCCCCCGGTGTACATAGCTCCCTCTGACTATCATAAGTCTCATACTTTAAATCGACGAAGCCTAACAGCTGTAGGCGCCAGTAATGATGCCACTGACCAAACCGACACTCCAGCGCAACATTTTGTTGATATTATAAAAGGAGCGTTGCCCATATGGGGACCCATCCTAAATAGTAAGGAGGTTAGGAGGTTATCCAGAGTGGTGGAGGGGGTGATTAACACTACGGCAGGGATATTGACTAATATCACAGTGGAGCTCCAGGCGACCCGGCTCGTGACCCTTCAAAATCGTCTTGTTTTAGACGTTATCCTAGCTGATCGAGGTGGAGCTTGTAGGGTCATCGGCAGTTCCTGTTGTGTATATATACCTGACTCCGCCCCTTCCGTTCATCTAGCTATCCAGAAACTGCATCGACTAGCCTCTGAAATTCACACCGACACTGGTACTTGGTCATTGTCCGGGTGGTTCTGGGGCTTGGTGACCGCCTGGGGATGGAAGTTATTTATGATTCTCCTGGGGGCGGTAGGATTCTTTTTTACCTGTTGCATTTGCCTGCAATGCGGGCCGGCCTGTTGTGCATATTGTGCTACTCAGGTTCGCCGATCCATTCCTAAGCCCATGTCCAACCAAACCAGAATCGATGCTCAACGGACCCAGAAAGAGACGCATGATTTAATGCAGATTGATGAGGGTATTTTCGAAGACTGACTTCGTTATTAGCTATGCTGCGCTAAAGGGCCGTTCTGAGGTATTCAAGTTATTATGGTATGATAGCGCAGTATATCTAATGACGGTATGCTTAGCCATGGTACATTCGAAGGATCGAAATCCCCTTTACGTTTAGCCTGACAAAAAGGGCCGACAACCAAACTGCCTCCATCTTGGATTGCGGCTCTTTCGCTTAAGAGTCACGTGGCCCTCTTACACACCATCTGCCTTCCCTTTTCACGGTAATTATTAGGAGACAGACGGAGTTGCTGAGAAGCAAGGTCACATCTGCTAAAAGGGAGTATCAAGCGAATTCCTCCAGACCTGGGACGAGAAGGGAGTCACCCTTCCGACCTTCTCTGTAAAGATAGTAACCCTTTGTATGTGTAACCGAAACTAGAAATAGGCATGAGCTCATTAGGGGCGCCAGGACTAACTGGTACTTTTCCACATATAGGGTTTTGTATGCTGTGCTGATAATGTATAAAAGTGTGTTACTGTCAAGGAGCCAGCAGTCTTCCTCGGCGCACCTGATGGGTGAGGATCGACGAGGCTCCTCTATATAGAGATCTATGGTGATTAATAAACGTTTGAACCTTCCACGTTGCCAACTGCTCCTTATTTAATGGATATTGCGGGCCAATGGTAAGTGTGGCCCTTGGAATAATTATTTTGACACAACAACTTTTTTCTGTTTTCCTTCTCAGACACTAGACTTACCTTTGCCATTTCAAACTACTTTGGTCTCCTAAAAGACACACTTAACTGTAGAAACTATTCGCATTTCTAGTGGAGCTATTTCCAGTATGGAATATTTATTCACAAAACGTGAAGGGTGACTTTGTAATAATTAGTATCTTTGATGTTCCTTCTGGAACTTTCACCAACTTAAATACGCAGCTACTGCTTTCGGTATACAAAGGTTTTCTTACCAATACTGATATCCCTTTCCGCCGGCACAAAACTGGGAACATGTACATTTCCAATCTACACCTGTCTTGACCCATTAGGATTAAGAAAAACATATCCCATTCCTTGACATGTGAGTATTTTGCAATGACTGTTTTTTACATCACCTGTATTTGTTTGAGTTTGTGCTAATTACACACAGCCTGTTCTTTTTTGGATCTCTTCCTGCAGCCACAATGATGTATCCGTATGCTTTGGTCATATTTTTTCAAGGTACTTTCAAGGTATTTTTCAAGTATCTTTGCTTTTTGGCAAAAACAGCATCTTCCTTTATCATTGGATCATATACACACTAATTTGCACTCGCGTATTAAGCCTTCAAACGGGACTGACTAATCTTATCAATACCTAAATCTTACAACGTTGTCTCCATGGCATGGTCTTCACAGTTCACTAGCATGAGGTGTTTCGGGTCCACTGAGGACTAAATGATGGATATGTTGTAGGTTATGTTGTTTCTTTATTGCATGGCAAAAACCAAAGGAAATGATGGACGGAGTGTTGAACATTGCAAGCACTCACCCCCAGTCAACTGATCTGGGTTTAATCCATCACCGTTCTTTAACCCACTCTGCCACCCCAGTTCAGACATGGCCATATGCAAATCAGTCTGACCCTGTGCCTCATGGGAACAGTCCAGCCCGAACTGCCAAGCCATGTCTTCCCTGGACCGGAAACAAGCTTCCTAGGACCGGTTTCTGGCATTTCAGCCATCTTCAGCCAGGCTTGCTTGAATCCAGTGGCAAAGTGAGCAAGGGACTCACTTCTGAGCATACCCTGCCAACTTATGGCAAACAAAGCAAAAACCGAAGGAAATGATGGACGGAGTGCTGAACATTGCAAGCACTCACCCCCAGTCAACTGATCTGGGTTTAATCCATCACCGTTCTTTAACCCACTCTGCCACCCCAGTTCAGACATGGCCATAATCAAATCAGTCTGACCCTGTGCCTCATGGAAACAGTCCAGCACAAACTGCCAAGCCATGTCTTCCCTGGACCGGAAACAAGCTTCCTAGGACCGGTTTCTGGCATTTCAGCCGTCTTCAGCCAGGCTTGCTTGAATCCAGTGGCAAAGTGAGCAAGGAACTCACGTCTGATCATACCCTGCCAACTTACGGCGAACAAAGCAAAAACCAAAGTAAATGATGGACGGAGTGTTGAACATTGCAAGCACTCACCCCCAGTCAACTGATCTGGGTTTAATCCATCACCGTTCTTTAGCCCACTCTGCCACCCCAGTTCAGACATTGCCATATGCAAATCAGTCTGACCCTGTGCCTCATGGGAACAGTCCAGCCCGAACTGCAAGCCATGTCTTCCCTGGACCAGAAACAAGCTTCCTAAGACCGGTTTCTGGCATTTCAGCCGTCTTCAGCCAGACTTGCTTGAATCCAGTGGCAAAGTAAGCAAGGGACTCACGTCTGAGCATACCCTGCCAATTTATGGTGAACAAAGCAAAAACCAAAGGAAATGATAGACGGAGTGATGAACATTGCAAGCACTCACCCCCGGTCAACTGATCTGGGTTTAATCCATCACTTTTCTTTAGCCCACTCTGCCACTCCAGTTCAGACATGGCCATATGCAAATCAGTCTGACCCTGTGCCTCATAGGAACAGTCCAGCCCGAACTGCCAAGCCATGTCTTCCCTGGACCAGAAACAAGCTTCCTAAGACCGGTTTCTGGCATTTCAGCCGTCTTCAGCCAGGCTTGCTTGAATCCAGTAGCAAAGTGAGCAAGGGACTCACGTCTGAGCATACCCTGCCAACTTATGGTGAACAAAGCAAAAACCAAAGGAAATGATGGACGGAGTGTTGAACATTGCAAGCACTCACCCCCAGTCAACTGATCTGGGTTTAATCCATCACCGTTCTTTAGCCCACTCTGCCACCCCAGTTCAGACATGGCCATATGCAAATTAGTCTGACCCTGTGCTTCATGGGAACAGTCCAGCCCGAACTGCCAAGCCATGTCTTCCCTGGACCGGAAACAAGCTTCCTAGGACCGGTTTCTGGCATTTCAGCCGTCTTCAGCCAGGCTTGCTTGAATCTAGTGGCAAAGTGAGCAAGGGACTCACGTCTGATCATACCCTGCCAACTTACGGCGAAGAAAGCAAAAACCAAAGTAAATGATGGACGGAGTGTTGAACATTGCAAGCACTCACCCCCAGTCAACTGATCTGGGTTTAATCCATCACCGTTCTTTAGCCCACTCTGCCACCCCAGTTCAGACATTGCCATATGCAAATCAGTCTGACCCTGTGCCTCATGGGAACAGTCCAGCCCGAACTGCCAAGCCATGTCTTCCCTGGACCGGAAACAAGCTTCCTAGGACCGGTTTCTGGCATTTCAGCCGTCTTCAGCCAGGCTTGCTTGAATCCAGTGGCAAAGTGAGCAAGGGACTCACGTCTGAGCATACCCTGCCAACTTATGGCGAACAAAGCAAAAACCAAAGGAAATGATGGACGGAGTGTTAAACATTGCAAGCACTCACTCCCAGTCAACTGATCTGGGTATAATCCATCACCGTTCTTTAGCCCACTCTGCCACCCCAGTTCAGACATGGCCATATGCAAATCAGTCTGACCCTGTGCCTCATGGGAACAGTCCAGCCCGAACTGCAAGCCATGTCTTCCCTGGACCAGAAACAAGCTTCCTAAGACCGGTTTCTGGCATTTCAGCCGTCTTCAGCCAGACTTGCTTGAATCCAGTGGCAAAGTAAGCAAGGGACTCACGTCTGAGCATACCCTGCCAATTTATGGTGAACAAAGCAAAAACCAAAGGAAATGATGGACGGAGTGATGAACATTGCAAGCACTCACCCCCAGTCAACTGATCTGGGTTTAATCCATCACTTTTCTTTAGCCCACTCTGCCACTCCAGTTCAGACATGGCCATATGCAAATCAGTCTGACCCTGTGCCTCATAGGAACAGTCCAGCCCAAACTGCCAAGCCATGTCTTCCCTGGACCGGAAACAAGCTTCCTAAGACCGGTTTCTGGCATTTCAGCCATCTTCAGCCAGGCTTGCTTGAATCCAGTGGCAAAGTGAGCAAGGGACTCACGTCTGAGCATACCCTGCCAACTTATGGTGAACAAAGCAAAAACCAAAGGAAATGATGGACGGAGTGTTGAACATTGCAAGCACTCACCCCCAGTCAACTGATCTGGGTTTAATCCATCACCGTTCTTTAGCCCACTCTGCCACCCCAGTTCAGACATGGCCATATGCAAATCAGTCTGACCCTGTGCTTCATGGGAACAGTCCAGCCCGAACTGCCAAGCCATGTCTTCCCTGGACCGGAAACAAGCTTCCTAGGACCGGTTTCTGGCATTTCAGCCGTCTTCAGCCAGGCTTGCTTGAATCTAGTGGCAAAGTGAGCAAGGGACTCAAGTCTGAGCATACCCTGCCAACTTATGGCGAACAAAGCAAAAACCAAAGGAAATGATGGACGGAGTGTTGAACATTGCAAGCACTCACCCCCAGTCAACTGATCTGGGTATAATCCGTCACCGTTCTTTAGCCCACTCTGCCACCCCAGTTCAGACATGGCCATATGCAAATCAGTCTGACCCTGTGCCTCATGGGAACAGTCCAGCCTGAACTGCCAAGCCATGTCTTCCCTGGACCGGAAACAAGCTTCCTATGACCGGTTTCTGGCATTTCAGCCGTCTTCAGCCAGGCTTGCTTGAATCCAGTGGCAAAGTGAGCAAGGGACTCACGTCTGAGCATACCCTGCCAACTTATGGCGAACAAAGCAAAAACCAAAGGAAATGATGGACGGAGTGTTGAACATTGCAAACACTCACCCCAGTCAACTAATCTGGGTATAATCCGTCACCGTTCTTCAGCCCACTCTGCCACCCCAGTTCAGACATGGCCATATGCAAATCAGTCTGACCCTGTGCCTCATGGGAACAGTCCAGCCCGAACTGCCAAGCCATGTCTTCCCTGGACCGGAAACAAGCTTTCTAGGACCGGTTTCTGGCATTTCAGCCGTCTTCAGCCAGGCTTGCTTGAATCCAGTGGCAAAGTGAGCAAGGGACTCACGTCTGAGCATACCCTGCCAACTTATGGCGAACAAAGCAAAAACCAAAGGAAATGATGGACGGAGTGTTGAACATTGCAAGCACTCACCCCCAGTCAACTGATCTGGGTATAATCCGTCACCGTTCTTTAGCCCACTCTGCCACCCCAGTTCAGACATGGCCATATGCAAGTCAGTCTGACCCTGTGCCTCATGGGAACAGTCTAGCCCGAACTGCCAAGCCATGTTTTCCCTGGACCGGAAACAAGCTTCCTAGGACCGGTTTCTGGCATTTCAGCCGTCTTCAGCCAAGCTTGCTTGAATCCAGTGGCAACGTGAGCAAGTGACTCACGTCGGAGCATACCCTGCCAACTTATGGTGAACAAAGCAAAAACCAAAGGAAATGATGGACGGAGTGTTGAACATTGCAAGCACTAACCCCCTGTCAACTGATCTGGGTTTAATCCATCACCGTTCTTTAGCCCATTCTGCCACCCCAGTTCAGACATGGCCATATGCAAATCAGTCAGACCCTGTGCCTCATGGGAACAGTCCAGCCCGAACTGCCAAGCCATGTCTTCCCTGGACCGGAAACAAGCTTCCTAGGACCGGTTTCTGGCATTTCAGCCATCTTCAGCCAGGCTTGCTTGAATCCAGTGGCAAAGTGAGCAAGGGACTCACTTCTGAGCATACCCTGCCAACTTATGGCGAACAAAGCAAAAACCAAAGGAAATGATGGACGGAGTGTTGAACATTGCAAGCACTCACCCCCAGTCAACTGATCTGGGTTTAATCCATCACCGTTCTTTAACCCACTCTGCCACCCCAGTTCAGACATGGCCATATGCAAATCAGTCTGACCCTGTGCCTCATGGGAACAGTCCAGCCCGAACTGCCAAGCCATGTCTTCCCTGGACCGGAAACAAGCTGCCTAGGACCGGTTTCTGGCATTTCAGCCGTCTTCAGCCAGGCTTGCTTGAATCCAGTGGCAAAGGGAGCAAGGGACTCACGTCTGAGCATACCCTGCCAACTTATGGCGAACAAAGCAAAAACCAAAGGAAATGATGGAAGGAGTGTTGAACATTGCAAGCACTCACCCCCAGTCAACTGATCTGGGTATAATCCATCACCGTTCTTTAGCCCACTCTGCCACCCCAGTTCAGACATGGCCCAATTCAAATCAGTCTGACCCTGTGCCTCATGGGAACAGTCCAGCCCGAACTGCCAAGCCATGTCTTCCCTGGACCGGAAACAAGCTTTCTAAGACCGGTTTCTGGCATTTGAGCCGTCTTCAGCCAGGCTTTCTTGAATCCAGTGGCAAAGGGAGCAAGGGACTCACGTCTGAGCATACCCTGCCAACTTATGGCGAACAAAGCAAAAACCAAAGGAAATGATGGACGGAGTGTTGAACATTGCAAGCACTCACCCCCAGTCAACTGATCTGGGTATAATCCATCACCGTTCTTTAGCCCACTCTGCCACCCCAGTTCAGACATGGCCATATGCAAATCAGTCTAACCCTGGGCCTCATGGGAACAGTCCAGCCCGAACTGCCAAGCCATGTCTTCCCTGGGCCGGAAACATGACATGTGTTGTAATGTCATGCGTTGTAACGCTTGCGTTGTATATGCTGTTTCACAAATTAAATGTGTATCAAACAATACATAATTTAAATACATTAATCTAGTTTATAAATATTATTTTTTAAACAAATTACCCTCCCACACGTTTAGTTAATTTTTAGTAAACTTACTGAAAGTTATGTATTGAATTAGTTAATAATAAATAAAGGGAAAAAAAAATCTATTATTGTTTATTTTTATCACATAGATAAATAGATATAGAGATAGATAGATAGATAGATAGATAGATAGATAGATAGATAGATAGATAGATAGATAGATAGATAGATAGATAGATAGATAGATAGATAGATAGATAGATAGATAGATAGATAGATAGATAGACAGATAGCAACAAATTACCATAAGATATTGACTATTTCTTACTGCTACTGAACTCATTAATTAATTCAGTTTTGCACTCCAGATAGCTATGTATTGGAAATGTGCCTTTTCTGCAGGATCAACCCAGATTTATGCCTTCTTTAGCAGAACCCATTTATTTTTTGTTGCTAACCAGTGGTAAATTGCTTGTGTTCATCCTTTCAAACATAGAAAAGTTGGTGTAGCCTTAATTGGCACATTTAATTTACTTGTAAGTCCCTAGTATAAGGTATTATATATACCTATGGTCTGGGAATTAATTGGTAAAAGTGGGCTGACCACTCTTTGTGCCATGCACTAAAGTAGCACTGTAAAACATGTCGACAGGCATGCGCTTGCAGCCTATGTGTGCTATTTAAACTGCCATTTCTACCTGGAAAAATTAACCTTTTGACAGGCCGAAACCTTTCTTATTACTACTCATAAGTCGCCACTAAGGTGGGCCCTATATGCCCATAGGGCAGGATGTCTGGTATGTACATGAAGTAGGACATGTCTATTTAATGTTTTACGTGTCCTGGCAGTGAAAAACCTGCAAAGTCATTTTTTTGCTGTGGCAAGGCTGGCCTCCAATAGACTAACACTGGTTTACCTTTTTAGATGTAATTATTGATAAATTATTTTCGGTAACACCTAGAAAAATACATCTTCTACTTATTTTATTGGTAATTTTAAATCTTCTTTAATAGTGAAGTTGCATTTCGAATTATTATTTTGGAAATGCCACTTTGAGAAAGTTTGCATTTCCCTACCTAACGTTTCTGGGGCCTTTCCATGAGTGACAATCTGCCTTGGGCTGTTGATGACTCCCCCCGCCTCACTGGAAAATATATTTTGGAGCCAGATAATGGGCAAAGGGACTGGGTGTAGAGGGGAGTAGCAGGATGGCTGGCTGGAAAGGAGCTATGCCTGACACTGATTAAATTTCAAAAGACCTGCCTCAGCACACACAAAGAGACTTGATACCAGGCCTGCCACTTCCTTTTGTTTCACCAGCCAAGCTGGACCCAACCCCGGGGAAGAGGGAGAGGAGAACTGACCAGAATTCGTTTTGATGGCAGACAAAGGATTATCCCCTTCCACAGGCTGACACGGGCATAAAAGTGGCATCTTCAGAACCTGAAATCAGGAAACTCCTGAATTTTTGATGACTCGTAAGGACTGCTCTGCTGTGTGAAGCCTGAAGACAAAATGGAACAGCTTCCCTTGAACTCAGAATAGACTCCAAAGATCGGCTGGCTGACCTCCTGTGTGAACTACAGGGACACAACAAGTTTTTCAGTGGCCTGTCCTGCTTTCTAGCTGAACAGACCTAAAAGGACCTGACTTGGTCCCCTCTAATGGCCTCTGTGGGAGTGAAGTCTGACCCCTAGTGCTGCCCTCAAGGTCCTGGACCCTTGGCTAGAGTCAGAGTGCACTTCTCCCTGTCTAACAGAAGGTTTCACCAGACTCAACGGAGACCAAAGCAGAGCTTCTCGGAGTTGTGCAGCTCATTACAGAAAGGCTTTATCGGATCCGACGCCAAGCAATGCAGAGCCACACCCTGCAGTTACAGACCGAAAGATTCTCCAGACTTGAGGCAGAGTGCCTTATGGCCACAGAGCTCCTCAACAAAAGCTTCACTGGATCTGACCCGAGCAATGCAGAGCCAGGCCACGCAGCTCCTGACTGAAAGCCTCACCGAATCAAATGCAAAGTGCTATAGAGTGATGGAGAGCCGCGCTGCAAAGTCCTCACTTCAAAGTCAGAAGGCAAAATGCACAGTGTAAACCTGGTCCTGCATCTGGCCCATGCTCCATTGTGTTTGGCGAAAACCTGTGACGTTATCCTAGCCTGCTGCGACCAGATACCTGCAGTTGTTGCTTCATGCCTCTTAGCCCTCTTTTTACCCATAAATGTAATAATTCATATCTCTGGTTTTACTTATTGGATTTTTGTTGTTTTGGTGTAAATTTATTTAGTAAAATGTTCTTTATTTTTGAAAATTGGTTTGGGATTTTTCTTGTGTTGTGTTTACACATTGCCTCTATATTGAGCCTGGCTGCTTTTTTCCCAAGCTATCACAGGGTTATTTATTGATGTTTGTGGTTCACCTTGACAAGGATTGTTGTTATTTCTTGAAGTGGATTCTCTCACCCTTCATCAAATTGCTCAATGTGTTACAATATGTAATAACAATGTCAAACTAATGTATTCAGCAATAGCACTAGAAGGCCATGTGTGATGCTTAACTTGTTCCAGGGCTGGGCTGGGGTATATTTAAGCTTGTTTTGGCACTTTTAGTGCTGTGGTAAATTTTAAAAGTGTACTGCTTGAATTGCAATTGTTTTACTCTTGTCCCTCTCAAACGTCCCCTTAATTTTCCCTTTACTCCACCCATTTCTGAGTAATTATTCCACATTTTCTTACCATTGACCCTAGTCCTTTCCCGATTTACTTCAAAGTAGTATACTTACATGTGCCCAGATCTCAGCCAGCTTGGTGGTGATCGCAGCACAGAAAACACAGGAGAGGCGGAGGCAGGGGTCTCCTGCCCCATGGGTGTGCATTACATGTTGTAATTACTGTACTGCTACTTTCTGTGCTCCAAAACACCGTTTTTTTTTATCTGTGCCCTGTATGTGTTCACCATTCCAAGTAAAGAGATGTTGGCACTTGAATGACAGCCTGGTGCTGAAAAACGACAAACTTTTATTTAGATCTTTTTTACTACTGTTCTAGAAAATAGGATCCTTCAGTTTAAAAAAAAAGATGTTGCTAAACACTCAGCAGGCACTCACATGCTGTACTGTACTGCTACTTTCTGTGCTCCAAAACACCGTTTTTTTTTTATCTGTGCCCTGTATGTGTTCACCATTCCAAGTAAAGAGATGTTGGCACTTGAATGACAGCCTGGTGCTGAAAAACGACAAACTTTTATTTAGATCTTTTTTACTACTGTTCTAGAAAATAGGATCCTTCAGTTTAAAAAAAAAGATGTTGCTAAACACTCAGCAGGCACTCACATGATGCTAACTTTTATACAGCGCACCTGGACCTCATCGGTATTAAGTAACAAGCATTTACAATGCAATGGTCTCGGCATTGGTAAAGTTAGAGCTATTGGCATTGCTCATGACATCATTTTTGCTTATGTTTTTTGTTTTTAAAACATTTAAAGAATCGGCATTGTCATGAGCAATGCCAATAGCTCTAACTTTAACAATGCCGAGACCGTTGCATTGTAAATGCTTGTTAAATCTCGGATCGAGCAATGAGAGGTAAGGGGGTGTCAACCAATGCACCCCACAATGCGTAGACAGGGAGGCATGGTTATAAGGCGGGAGACGCATGAAACGGGCAGTTATATCATCAGATGTGCGATACAACAAAAACGATAGAAATTGAGGGAAAATGATGGCCACAACAAATTCATTTCATAAATGTTGGACAGTGAATACAATGTTTGGCAAGCGATTAAAATCCCGTAGCACCCCTCAGCTCGGGTCACTAAGCAGCATGCCTTTGAATGCAAGCATGAGTTGGTATTTGGGGAGAACCTGGCTCGAGAGTAACCGAGTGTCTTTGAGCTATAGATGACTTATTTGTACAATATAAAGTGATTTCGCCAGCAGGCAGTGCAAGTACAACAATTAAGTAGTGAAGAACAATACAGCCCTTCATTTTAGCAAGCAGCACTACTTCCGCTGGGTGCAGCCCTGCAGAGAAACATCACGGTTCTGCACCATACACGTACGGGAGCGCACTGACTTGCATAGTCAGATTTTCAAAAATGTTTACATTTGTGCTGAGCAAAAACACACGCATTTATTTCAACAAGTCCAAAAAGTCAATTCCCTAGTAGGCTATTGCAGACGTATGCACGTTCAAAGAAGCATGCACTGTCTTAAGTGATGCAAATACATGCAGGTTGCCTACATTTTAAAGAAAAGTATAATGGCACAAGTCAGAGAATGTTATCCAACCCATACAAGCTCTAAACATTCTGAAATATGTATGCACTGCGTCAAACGTTTCAGCAGTTGGCCTATTTGTTTTACCAGAAGTATCTCGGCCCCCAAAGCATTTAAGGTACCTTGCTAATATCGTTATTTGTCTCGCAAACTAATACAATTACGCAGCTTGCATTTATTGGCCTGGGTTTAAATCTCAATTGTTGCAAGCCCCTAAAAACTGCGGCTTTGCAATTATTTAGCAAATCACACATCGACTGAATACTTAGAAGTTACAAAGGACTTGGACAAGGGAGATTGTTTTCATGCACAACCAAATACCAAAATACAGCAAGCTGCGCCCCAGATATAAACCGAAGCATATATGGGCTCAATCACATATTTTGCGTTTACAGTCACCTTACCTCCGCCTGCTCCTCTCTGCTGAGACATCTTCCCTTGGCCCGCGCGCACTGGGGGAAGGGCGCACAAAGCCCCGGGAGCCACTGGTGGGGGAGCGAGAGGGGTGCAGGCGGCAGCCGCCACCCCCGGCTTGTTGCAACTGCACTTTTTCCGGCCGGCGGCTGGAACTGGGCGCGTGGGCTAGTGACGTCCGGATGCACGGCTCTTTGCACAGCCCGGAGAGCCTGGTGCCCAAAGCGGAGGAGGAGTTGCAGAGCTGCGGTGGCTACATGATGGGCCGGGGCTGTCGGCTCAACGTTCCAAACTTGGAAGCAGGGGGGGAAGGCGGGGTGAGGACGAGGGGAAGGCGCACGCGCAATGTCCTCTCCAGCACCTTAGCCTTTTGGGCTATGTAGTGTAAAGGTTAGCGGCCATGTTTAGAGTTTAGATCCGTCAGTAAACTTTGAACGGTAGCTCTCAAGGAGCAGGCTGCCACATCAAAGAGCTGCGGCAGGACCCTGTATTGTTTACAAAATCTGCAAAATTGTGAAAAGTCCTCGACACTGAACAATCCTTGTAAACTGACACTTTCGATGACCTGCGCTCCCTCGTCTGCTGACATGAGCTGCTCGCGTTCTCTTCTCCCTAGGCAATACGCTCAAGGAAAACATCCACTCACACGCTTCACTTGGCAACGGGCCCCATGAAAACATGCACGCATCTCAGCAACTCGCTTCTCCTGATAAAGGCATATCCAGTTTCACACGCTGAGGCCCGCAGTAACTCAAAGCAGTAAAAGAAAAAAAAAGTGCTTTCAGCGCTAATCGTGGTGCCGTATCAATTCCGTATGTCTAATTTCACTCACCGACAGTTAAATGTGCAATTAAATAGTTCATGCAGGATTTCAATAACAGTGGCTGCCTGTCAGCATTCTCCAAAGTAAAAGAAGGCAGAGCAAAAGGCACACCACTGCCTGTCTCCGAGGTCAAGAAGAAATGCCTCGGAGAAAGGCAGTGGCATTTTCGGATTCGGGGGCGTGTTTGTCTTTTCTCTCCTCCAGCCATTGGCTGGAGGAGAAAATGAGACTTTCTTTAAAAAACACGCCCCCGATCCGAAAAGGACGGGGCCTGATCTGAGTGACGGGACCTCTTCTCCAATGGCTGGCCAGCATTCAAGAGGCCAGCCAATGGAGAACAGGGGAGAAGAGGGGCGGGTTCAAGCCCCTCTTCTCCAAGTCATTAAATCTCGCGAGCGAGACTGCGCAAGCGCAGCCTTCGCTAGCCGAGACCTAAAAATGAGCACAAGAACAAATTAACAGGGAGATCCAAGCCAGGTCAAGGCCCGGCATGTATGATCTATTAGACATGGAGCAATATTATTGTCTATTAAATCAAGCACAAGAGGTTTTCTACAGCACACCAACGTAACTCAGATATTTCAAAATGCTTTCATATGTGACAATGAAGAAAAAGGGACTCCGTGAAATAAATTGTTTGCCTAGTATGGCAGCCAGGACTGATCCCAGTTTTTCTGTTTTCTCAATGCTCAATTCAGCCATTACATTATTATTTGCTGTTTTACTTCAAAGGTTAATGGTTTGTCTTTTCAATCATAGCCCTAGCGAGTAGCGAGTGGCTGCAGGCAGAAGCCATATGAAAGCTCAACTCATTTTGGGTTCGAGGGTACATGAGGACCAACCTCGAGATGAGCCAGAGACAGGCATCTGGCTCGAACCTGGGTCGAGCCTTCAGTGGCTTACCCACCCGTGGTATTGAAGCACTTTACAGTGCAATATTGAAAAATAACAGGGTACATTCAGATGCTGCAGGTGGAAAAAATGTTATAGTCAAGAACAAATGTATTCAACATTAAAGACAAAGAGAACGAAGATGGAATTCCTCATATGTGCAATACCATTAGAGTAGGTGTTGTCTAAAGACGGGAGCCTTAAGATAGTGATGGGTGCTGGAGCTAGAGTTCTGAGGTTCCGAGGAAGAGTTGGGACGGCGCATTGCCATGATCTCCCCCACAGTGCTTATTGAAACACCCTTCAAACATAATGCATTGTAACAAGTTCTAGGGCTTCTTGAGCTGCAAATGTGGAAGTAGTGTTTTGATGTAGTCTGCTGTCTCAGCGTGGGACCAAGACTATCTTGGTACCATTCAGTAATGGCATAGCCAGCTAAAACACACAATGACATGCTACTCCCTGTCACATTCGATCCATCCATTTTAAATTTCCATTAGATATCATATTTTTGCATTAATGTGTTTTAAAGAAATTAATTATTGTTTTTGAGCAATAGTTATTTTAAAACAACTTTGACAAGTAGCAAAATGTTTCTATGTATTTCCACAAAGCTTGTGCTCCATCAGTCATTCTAAGAACATTCATGACAATTCGATGACTGCCTTTGACGAGCGAGTGTAGTGTAACAGGTATTTTCATAGAGCAAAAGTAGGCCCCAGCTATGTACATGATGCGTGTGGGAGAGGGAGTCAGGTGTGGTGAGATCTGGCATGGAGAAGACATACGTATCAACCAAAGAGAGTTGTGTTAGAGGCCATTCATCTTTGGAACCGGAGTCAATGTGTCACCTTCAGTCTGGGGGAGATATGTGTGCAGGCGTTCGGCAGCACGGAAGACAGGCTTCAGGGTGGCCAAGGTGGTGGCCCGTAGGGTGTGTCTTGCCCTCAATGACGTGGGACATGATTTAGAGGGTAGATGGGATTCTGGCAAGACAATGTCAGGCTGAAAACAGACTGTCCATGACTCTCTCTTTATCACTGTGTAGTCATGGTGTACAAAAACAGGAAGCAATGAGGGTCATAGGACCATTATCTCCTCCATTGTCCCGAGATACTGATTTTATACTGTGCCCATCCACCCCACTGATAAAAGAATACATGGGTGTGGATGAGACATTTTTATTATACTTAGCTTCCCCTGGTCACCTTAATTTTGAAAGAGCTCCCTGGAACACAGTCGAGCCCATCCTGGCTTTTAGGGGCCAGGATGAACCCGATGATGAAGCATGCCACTACTAGAGTGGGTGAAGGCTATACATAAAAGTAAAAGACTCCTTTTCCTTTGTTCGCAAAGGTGGTGTATATACATGTGAGGAGCACTCTAGTTATGTTTAGGCAGAGGGATAGCCTGATTGTCTTTTTTTCACGTTCCGAGAGAACTTATCCCTGTCTTTATCTAAAAAAGGTCTCCCCTCCCCCTTGATAGGCAGGTCCTTGTCACAGGGCCTCCTGTACCGTTGTTTGAAGGTACAAAAACTTCACCACTGACACAGTGCTGTGACAGTAAATAATGCAATGCTGGCCCTATTTTAATCATGTTATGAAGTTTTTTTCAAAGAAAACACGCCCTTCATTCCAGTACTATGTATTGCACTTTACAAGATATCATACAAAAATAATGGGGTCCACCTTCAGTCCTATAATGCCAAAATATGAGCACCGTCCTGGCCTGCTGATAAGTGGGCAGCATCCCATGGAAAGGTCCTGTTTGACCTATATGGAGAATAATAATTCATAAGAGAACCTACATCTATTTTGTCAGTGCTTTGCTCTCTGAACGACAGTTTGTTTTAATTCCAGGGGGCAGAATATTGCTAACAGGACCACTGACCATATGTGTGAGTCAAAGGTGAGGGTTTCTCTTTTAGCACAGGCTGCTCAAAAGTCAAATATATGAAGAAAGGTGGGGATTCATTCTTATGCTTGAAGGGCCCGATTCCCAGAACTAACTTAAGACAAAATCCTAAACTTACTACTTTTGGTATTCACAGAAGTTAGGATTTTGTCTTAAGTTTGTCTTAAGACAAACTTAAGACAGACTTAAAACAGACAAGACAGACTTAAGACAAACTTAAGACAGACTTAAGACTGACTTAAGACAAACTTGAGACATACTTAAGACAGACTTAAGTTAGGATTTTGTCTTAAGTTTGTCTTATGTCTGTCTTAAGTCTGTCTTACGTTTGTCTTAAGTTTGTCTTAAGTCTGTCTTAGGTCTGTCTTAAGTCTGTCTTGAGTCTGTCTTAAGACAAAATCCTAACTTCTGTGAATACCAAAAGTAGTAAGTTTAGGATTTTGTCTTAAGTTAGTTCTGTGAATCGGCCCCGAAGTTTTTTGCCTGAACACATATGGAATAGGCTTGGATGCTGACGAAATTCACATTATTTCTGCATTTTGCATTACATGAAATTCGTAACAATTATGTAAGTTATGAAGTACAACTTTTGAGCAATTTGTTGCTTATGGGAATCGTTTTCATGCAGAAAATGTCTTACAGAGGTCGATTTTGTTTTTAAACCAGTCCCCCGCAGTGCTCTTGAGATTATTTTTACACAAAGTTCATACTCACTTGAAAAAAGTCTCACAAAATTCCCACAAGCCACATTTAGCTCTAAAAGTGTAATTTAACTAACGATTTGAGGAATTTTACAAAATTTCATTCAAAAATTTAACAATTTCATGCACTCACAATTATAAGATCCTCTGTTTTGACACCATTGATTTTTCTCTAACTGAGATTCATCCACAGGGGTACACCATCTAGCCCTCCAATCCGATTGGAGAAACCCCTATCAGGGCATTTGACGCACAGATATATCTGCGCTTCATCAGCATAAGAATTGACCTGCAGCCCTCCAGCCATAATGATGGACAAAAAGGGCTTTATAAAGTTGTTAAACATCAGCATTTCACTTCCATTGAGGCTAACAAATATGCACCAAGCCGAACTCTTTGTTTTTATTGGCTTAGAAAAGATTGAAATCTTCTTGTTGCCTCATTCAACACAGAACCCTCAGATATAAGCCTTGAGATCAGGATGTCGAAGTGGACTGTGTTGACTACTGCTGACAGATTCAAAAACACAAGCAGGCCATGCCCGCTTCACCCCCAGCAGCTCACGTCATCATGATCAGACATCACTACTAGCATGCATCTGTCCCATGATGAGGTCTAGATACTGACTGTAAGTTACCTTCTCCAAAACTGCATAAAGCCGCGGGCGTCCTGCAGTGCGACGAGATATGTACAATGTTTGCATCTAGTGAAGGTTTTTTCAATCGATGGCATCAGTGCCAGCTGCTTCAGCTGTGTGCCTGCTCTTAGAGATGGGTTACCCTTTCTTGCTGCACAAGCTGCAATAACAGGCACAGTTTGGCAGGCCACTAATCCTGGCAAATAGTTCTAGCTAAGGCAGATTGGTTTTAATGCTTTAGAAGACACTCAATAACGATGTGTTGGAGATGGCTAACAGTAATAGACTGTTAAGCATCTCCAACATGGATCCATTGTATTCCTTTGAGAAGCGCGCATTAGCTGTGTAAGGAGTAATTTACAGATTCACATTATAAAAAGGATTATCATAGGAACCATCATTCATTCAAACAAAGTTTTTGAACTTTCACTGATTGACATTGGTGGTGTTTGCTTAGAGCTCGGCCCCAGGATGTCAGTCTTCTGAGTGCTAATGCACATTCTGTACCAAAGATGCAGCACATGTGAGGTTCACAAGTAGCTGGAAAGCATCATGAGGTTTAGTGTGTAGGCATTGCACAGTATGTCATGCGCACTGCAGTTGTTTACCTACTGTAAATTCGAGCGTTAACATGTGAAGTGAATGCACGAAAATACGTTTGGGGTTCCCTGTGCTGTATTAAACTGGAAGAATAAAGGAAATGACTCCACAAGCCATCTCAGATGAGCTCTCAAAGTCTCATACTTTATAAGGCTTATGCAGGCCTGATTGAGGAGATACAAACTGCTTGACTCCAGACTTCACATACCACAAACACCGGGGAAGCTGGGGACAGCAAAACACCTCTTTGTTTCAGCTTCACTATGTAAGATTTGGTCTTGAATACGGACCCCACCTGTGCTTCCTCAGCCCCGCCCACTCAGGATATCCTCAATGGATGAGAAGATATGTCAGGAGGCAGTCATGAATAATTAAAAAGTGTGGCTTTCTGCCACCCATAGGGTCTCCCTCTATAGAAGGGGTTTAGAGAGAGCATATTCATAGAATGCCACAAGCCCACAGCAGAGACCCTAGTCTTGCACCAGAGCAGGGAGGAATACTGCAGTGGAACGAACCACAGGCCCACTGGAATGTGCACTGTGTCATTTTGAGTGAAATAGGCCACTATAGAGAACACAGTGCCACAGTGGGGCAGGGAGGACATGTGGGAGTGTGGGGTAGGAGAAGACGTTATGCCTTCTGCAGACTAGACAATGCCATATTGAAGTTGCCAAGGAGAGTAGAGATAATAATGTAGGGGAAGTACGCCATCTTGGACAGGGCTAAGGTTAATATTCCAACGGGCGAACCTATTAGTGGATTATACCCCAAAAATCCACAATACACTCAAGATCTGTAGCTTTCGGTATACGTTTGTCCTAGATGGTGTATGAATCCAATGCTGTATTCAAATTAGAATGAATATTGAAGTCTGTGAGTCATCATAATCTTGTACAATACTGATCCTTAATGATATCCAAATTCTAACTACTATGGTTGGCAAGATATGGCACATAGTTACCAGCCAACGTGTGTTTCACTCGATACGGCGCGTAGGCCTGGGGACTTTTCAAGGTGAAAAGATACCTATTAGTAGAGGCCTTTGAACCCGGTCTGAGACAGTAAGAGAAATGGAGGCAGCTGGACCAGGTTAAGCAATCTCCAAAGTCAGAGAGAGCATGTGGCTAGATGCTGTCTTGATCGGAGCTAGGGTACGCAGTGTCAGTTCCTGCTGTTGTCTTCAAAAAGGAGCACAAGATCAATAAATTATTGCACAAGAATATGATGACTAATGTACTTCAATATTCCTTCTAATTCGAATTCAACATTGGATTTATACAATATCGAGGACTAATCTTTACTGAAAGTTTCCCATTCTGAAGTTGGAAGAGCCTCCAAGAGGTCAGAACTTGAGATAACTTCAGACCCACTCAGAGCAAAGTGAGAACTTTGCAGAGGGGGACTTGTTGCATCAGACGGTGACAAGGTTCACTGGGAAGCGATGACCAAAGCAAAACAACAGAGAATGCAATGCACACTGACAAGAGAAGCCACCAGGAAGGAAAGACTAGAGGGTGCTTCCTGCCTGATTCTAAGAGCACCATGCCACACTAGAGCAAGTAAACTCATCTTCACAGATCCAGTGTTTATCCTTGGCTTCAGTCAACAACTCCAAACGATCCTTAGATAGAGTAGTGAGACAATTTGCACGCACAGGCTCATAGTTTTCCACTACATATAACATTTTAGCCATCCTATCTTCATAGTCTGAGGTATTAAAAATGGCCACTCCTCCACCCTTGTCTGCAGGTTTTATCGTTAGATTACGATCTTCTTTTAGTGATGTGATAGCGTATCTTTCCTCTTTGCTAATATTATGTGGAATGGATCTAGAAGTACCAGTGAAAACTTTCTGGATACCACTTTCCACAGCCTTCTCAAACACCTCCAGATTATTTCCTACCATAGCTAGTGAGGGGGTAAATGAGGATTTCTGGTTAAGGCCAGACATATTTATGGACTCATGAGTGGGCCGACCCTCAAAGAACGTTTTAAGCCGAACCTTCCTGAAGGATTGCGGATCATATATTCCTCAGGAAGATTTTAAGGTACCTCCGTTTAGATGCCATAGTGTTTATTAGGCATTGAAAGTATGTGGATGTGAGAATGACTGGTATCTCGTGTGAATATGGAAATCTGTTTTTTCACCAGGATGTGAATAATGTCCATAAACCTAGAAACAGTGGGTTAATTGTTTTTTAATTATTTCTATGTTTTGTGTTTTATGATTTAGTGCAGAGCAGACCAGACCAGGATTTGAATTTTGGGAGTTATTGTCTTTTTCCTGAAGAAGGTGGTGGTTGAAAAATAGTACCCATCGAAACTCATAGATGCTCTGATAATAAAGCCCTCCCTAGATCTCTGGGGACAACTGTTATATGAGACAAATGATAAGAGAACAAGTTATCTCTATATATAACAATTGATTTGTGTCAGATTGGTGTGGTGCTTTCATGACTAGAAATAACTTTCTTGCTTGTTCTCCCATACTGTGTTGTTGGATTTTTTGCTCAATTATTGTGTTCTAGTCATTCTGTGTTTTGCACATGTGGACAAATGTATTGATATGTGTATGATTTTTTAATTGTCTTTTTTAAACTGCAGAATCTATTCTGTTTGTATATGTATATGTGATTTGACGTTTTTTTAGTATATGAAAAATAAATATGTATTGTTCAATTGACCCATATTGAATTTCTGGGATTTGTGGGATTAACGTTGTTTATGTTTTGGTGATAAAGGATTCCCATGGGTGTGAATGTGATGGAATTGTAGTTACCCAAACGGGACTATTTTTGTGACTCTGGTCTATTTGGCACCCTACTCCCTTGGTGTAATAGGGCCCCTCTCTTTTTCTTGAGATATCCTGTCATTACAAACAAATGCAAGCGTTGTTGAGCTTCTTCAACTAAATAAAGTTTGTGCACCTGGAACACACTAAGTTAGGGGACCCACATCTGTGAATTCCTGTGACACTTGGGGCAATGAAAAAAAGAAATATCAATTAATGGAAAGGCTTGGATTGGCTTAACACTGATAATTACTCTGGACCGCATTCCATCTCAGCATATTTTTGCTCAATGTGCCACTACAGACAAGTAACAATCATATGCAAATATTTGCCCAATTCAATAGGGACATTCCAGCCTTGACTCCCAGGGCACATCCCTCTGAAAGATAGCACAAAAAACTCAAGACATGTTCCCACTTATTAGGTCTCATCAGTGAGATGCAGATTGAATCCCTATGGCACGATGAGTGATAAACTAATATCTGTTTTTGTGTGGTCACTAAAAGGGGGAGACTCCTGATCTGAAAGCAGGGGTTCTTTGTATTGGGCATTTCGGTAGCTTCAAGCCACCGATGGTCATAAAATACAATCAAAGTTTTTAGACAAACTTTGTTGATACCACCTTGTATTCTTACCTTCATCACTTCAGCTGGCTGCCTTTGTTAAAAAAGGGTGCTGTCAATAGAACCCCCTGTTGTTTCAGGTAGACGCTAAAACCGTTCCTCTCTTCCTGTTTATGCTGTCACGTGTAGCTGTGTTCAGAATACTGTCTGAATCCTCGTGTGAAAACTCCCTTTAAAAATGAAAAACACTGCAAAATGAGTCACCGGCTGCGCAGCTTCCTCTAGGCCTCCCTGGCTCTGCACTCGCTTCCAGGATGTGAGGGTTTCCGCAGAGCAGGCCAGGGATGTTAGGTAGCTTAGAAGGTTAGGTTAAAGCTTGTGAGGGCCACACTGCGTGAGAGGCCTGCAGGGAAGTCACAGGGACAACATCTGTGGAGGGGAGAAGAAAGAAGGTGCAGTGTGGCACATGGGAGAGAGCTAAGATTGAGGACAGTGATGCTGCACGTGCGTGGGAAGGCCTGAGAGGGGGCAGTGTCATGGTGGGCATGGGTAAATGTTTGAACCGGAATTCCCTAGTTGGCCGAGGGAGGTACCTTAGGCCAAGTAGGGACCCTCGCTTCCACGTCAGGGAAAGGAAGGACACTTTCTCAGATAACCCCTGCTCACCCCCTTGGCAGCTTGGCACGAGCAGCCAGGCTTATATTCAAGGCAAATGTCTAAAGGATTTGCAACCGCGCTCCCAGTGACCCAATGATGACACCACAAAAGGACTCCACACGAGTTTCATATAAAAACAAGTAAAGGTTTATATAAAAAGATATACGATGAGACCACACAATAATAATTCAACATGTACGTATTTGTAATTTACCTCCTGGATGGTTATTAGGCCAGCCAGCTCTTGTAAGTTCTGGCGGTATTAATGAGCAATTCTACATGATCCTATGCAGTCCTAATGCAAGGCTATGCAGTTCGTAATGCAAGAATCAGGCACTTTGCAATGTAAAAATAATGCAGTTCGTTATGCAAACTAATGCAACGTGTAATACAACAATCAGGCAGTTCGTTATGCAGAAATAATTCAATGCGTAATGCAACAATCAGGTAGTTCGTTCTGCAACCTACTGCAATGCGCATTGCAACAATCAGGTAGTTCGTTCTGCAACCTACTGCAATGCGTATTACAACAATCAGGCAGTTCATTATGCAGAAATAATGCAATGCGTAATGCAACAATCAGGTAGTTCATTCTGCAACCTACCACAATGTATAATACAACAATCAGGCAGTTCGTTATGCAGAAATAATGCAATGCATAATGCAACAATCAGGTAATTCATTCTGCAAACTAATGCAATGGGTAATACACTCCAGCACCGATCACGGTGCTTCAGACGGTCTCTCTGCCCCTCGTACTGACTCACGGTCAGTTTCTGTCAACATAGGCCCCCAAAAAGGATCTGGTGTAAACCACAGTGCAGCTCCACGCTCCGGCCCCGGTACTGCCACTCCTTGGCACTTATGGGCCGCGATACAAGCTGGAACAGAGGCTCGCGCTACAAGAAGGGGAGAGGCTGAGAGTGTCTCTCTCCGAGCCCGCACCCCGCCCCCGTGCCGACACGCGTTACCTGGTGGGGTGCGACCTCGCTCTCCTCTCTGCCTCTCGCGACTTGAGCCATCGATGCGACTTGGTTGATTCCGGGCCGATGACGATAGCAAAGATCTTAGGCTGCAACAGGACACACGTACACAGCGTCGCTGAGACTCCCTTGAGCTTCGGGTGTGCACGGTCACAGGGCAATCCTCACGAAGGTCTCAGGCTGCACGAAGCACATACACACATCATCGCTAAGACTCACTTGAGTTCCGGGTGCACACGATCACAGGGCAATCCTCACAAAGGTTTCAGGCTGCACACAGCACAGGCACACAGCGTCGCTGAGACTCACTTGGACTCCTGGTGCCCCCGATCACAGGGCAATTCTTCCAAGGGTCTCAGGCTGCAAAAAACACACGCACACAGCGCCGCTGTGACACTCTTGAACTTCTGGTGTGCACGGTCACCGGGCAATCCTCACGAAGGTCTCTGGCTGCATGAAACACATGCACACAGCGTCGCTGAGACTCACTTGGACTCCAGGTGCACACGATCACATGACAATCCTCATGAAGGGCTCAGGCTGCGAAAAGCACACACACACAGCGTTGCTGAGACTCGCTTGGACTCCATGTGCCCATGATCACAGGGCACGGCTTACGAAGGTCTCAGGCTGCACAAAGCACACGTACACAGCGTCGCTGAGACACTTCTACTTCCGGAAATGTTTGTGTTCCTGAGTTTCCACAACAGGGAGCCAGCTCACCTCGGGCCCTTGGGGCTAAGTTACTTCAGGACACAGCACAACAAAGTCCTTTCAAGCCGGGGGACACAGCACACAGCAAAGTCCCTTTAGCCTCTTCCTTGGTTAAAGCAGCAAACTGCAGGCCAGCCCCAGAACACACAGCAAGGGTCAGTCCTTTCCTTCAGTCTATTCAGAGGTAGTCTTGACCATGAAGTAGTTTTAGTCCTTTACAGTCTTGAACAGTCCAATTCATGGTCAGTCTTGCTCAGTTTTATTCCAAAGTCCAGGGGTTTCAGCTCTCATAGTTATACCCCTAAATGTCTTTGAAGTCTTTGTATTCGGGGGGCACTGACCCCTGTCTAAAATAGTTCTGGGTGTCTCCCTGCCAGTGACACCTTATTCCTTTGATAGTGGGGGTCTGGATCCTTAATCACTCAGCAGGGGATGGAGCCATTGTTTTATGGCTGCAGCCCAGGCCTCGTCACCTCCAGGGGCTACTCCTCCCCCCTACACTCCAGATGCAGGTCCGCCTGTTGCTGTATCACTTTTAGATCCAGACAGTCATTTCACAACCAGGCAGAGACACACAGAAATGTTAGAGGACAAAAACCCAGCCACTTCTAAAAGAGTGGTTTCTAAACACACAATGCAAAAACCACCTTCAAAAAAACATGTGTTATTGAACTGTGAGTTCAGGCATACTAACCTTCACCTCTTCATCTTAAGCCTTTGGGAAGATAGGCTGGAAACATATTAAAGAGCCTCCCGATGCTGCCAACAGTGAAAAACGAAATGGAGAGTATTTCACTGTCAGGACATGGTACACACCTCAGTACATGTCCTACCTTTCACATACACTGCACCCTGCCCAAGGGGTACCTTGGACCTACCACAGTGGTGTCTGATGTGCATAGAAAAGGTAGGGTAAGGCCTGGCAATTGGGTGCACTTTCCAGGACAACATGGCAAGTTAACAAACTACTCGCAGGCACTGAAGTGGCAGAACTGAGTTTCCTCTTTAAGGCTACTTGTGTGGGTACACAATTAGTGCTGCAGGCCCACTAGTAGCATTTGCATTACCAGCCCTGGAACACATAGTGCACTTTGCTAGGGACATTACTAGTAAGGCAAACATACCAATCATGGACAAACAATTACAATTACACTTTACACAGGGAGTACTTGCACTTTGACACTGATCAGCAGTGGCAAAGTGCCCAAAGCATCTAAGTTGTCAACACCATGTCAGAAAAAGGGTGTAGGGAGAAAGCAGAAAGTTTAAGAAACTTTAGCCAATAAGGACCAAGTCCAACAGTAAACTCTGTGTAGACAGAATAAAATTAAGAAAAGCCTCAGAAGGTTCCTACAAACTAAGTAAGGAGTATAGGGCAACACCTGTGTGGTGACAGCTCAAGGAGAGTCAGTGCAGCACGTTAGGGGCCACTAAGGTGGTGTTAAACTACACAGCTAGTTTTGAGGGGGCAAGAAAACGCAGGGAGTCAGGTGAGGGGTCAATGAGTGGAAGTAGGCGGATACAAACAATGTGAGACTTAGACGAGGAAGCTGGGGCATCTCTAACCCCATTGTCAGAACCCTGTTCAGTGGGCAATTGGCCAAGCGGCAGCTACTGGGCTTGAAGACATTTGCTCCTGAGGTCCTGGGCCCAACCTAATATGGATTCCCAGCAACAGAGCCAGATACCCCTTCAGCATTTGACTCTCAGTGGCAGCACGGGTCTAGCAGTCCAAGACTTTTCAGGGATGGTAGACACATGGGGTGAACACAGGCTCACAAGTCAAAGTACACTGAATAGCAGCAATAAATAATTGCCCAGTCAAATATTTGTTTTACGAAAAAATGATTTTTTATATGCCAACACAAAGTAAACTATGGCATTCACAAACAATATACATAGTCCCCCGGGGTCAGGGCTTTAGTGTTTCAATAGGTGGTCCCTGAGTCATATTCACCTCTTGCTAGTGGTAGTGGTTATTCCCCTTTCACTAGAAGCAACATTCCGGTTTAGTCCCACTATTCATTTGAGTCTCTGGAGTTCCACTCTACTTCCAATTAAAGTTAAAAGTATTCCACGCAGAAGCGCTATAAGGCAGGCAAGTTCCCCAGGGGCATTCTAGCCCGTCACTCTGTCTTACCTGCACAAGCGGGACCTGCATGGCCATGGTGTCTCTGAGAGCACCACCCCGCTCGCAGGTGCAGAGAATGCAGCAACTTTCTCCCTTCAGTATTGCACATGCAGCTCTGCAGGGGTAGCGGTCAGGTGTAGCCAGGTGTACTCGACGCTCATCCCGATACAAGTCCATTTCTTTTGATCCTCCTCATAGGTTTGGGGGCTGGAAGGAATTTGGCACTCCTTTTACAGATCATCAGTCAAGGCCCACAGGCTTTATCGTCATGATAACCAGTGATTATTTTTGTTTAAAAAAAAAAGTGCTGGGGCTCTTGTCAGGTGGCAGCTTTCACCAGCCCATCTCTCCTGTAAGCGCCACCTAAAACAGAACTCCCGTGCCTACCAAAAACTGTGTCCGTGCTCCAATGCTTTTGGGACGAGTTCGACCAGTAAGCACTGATGTTCATGATTAAGTGCCGGTGTTGAGCACCGGAAACCACTGGCTAAAATTAAGCACTGACAACCGCTTCCTCCTGACAACGCTCTCCTAGCCTTTTCGCCCGGGCCCGACCTGGCATATGGGGTTACCGACTTCAATTCGCACATGGGCCACAGCCTTATCAGCACAGCAGTAATCTTCACAGTGGCCCCACTTGGCAGACAGGGCCACCAGCTTCCCTCAGCACACGGACATTGAATTGTCTCATGTTCCTTTTGGGTCAGGTTGCTACAGTTCTGTCCAGAGGAAGACCCTGTAAAATAATGTTTAAGGGTAAAAACGTCAACTTTCATATCTTAACCAAATTTGCATTGATTGCTGGACTTTGACAAACCTATTCAATATATTCATTTCTCTAAAGGCTTTCACCCCGGAACGCATGTCCTGTTGATTAAGATACTCTTTTGTTTTTTGCACTGGATGTTTTGGAGCACATTACTCCCTTATTTTCCCTGCGTCATCACATGTGGCACCTTTCCACATATTGGAATTGTCATCTTATTCATGCAATGTATGGAACGATTGCATTGAAGTATTCTTTAAAATCATTTGTTGTCATAACAGGTTTAGATTGTGATAATCCCTGCCAATGTATTAAATGGTGTCTAAATGATTACTTTTGAACATTGTTGCATTTTTGGCCTTTGTTCCCCTAGTTCCATTGGAATGCAGGGTGCCCCCTTTTTAGGTCTCGCCTGACCCAGCGCATGCGCTGGTCTGGTGAGACTTATTGAGAGGGCTCCAAAAAGTGCTACCAGGCCAGCCTAGAGCTACAGTGCATGTGCGCGGGCGCGCCCGCCGCGTTTTACCGCAATTACTTTCACTTTCGCGGCCGCACGGCCGCTTGGCATAGCCAATAGGTCTCGCTTTTGGGACCTTATAAGTATTTAGTTATGCAACTGTTGCATGGCTAAACACGTATAAGGTCCCAAAGGTGAGACTTATTGGCTATGCCAATGCTTGTTTCTTCTAACTCCTGGCAGAGGCAGTATCCTTTCACAACTATGATGGAAGCACTTTGGGCACCCCTCCAGGTCCGAGAAAAGTAAAACCACAATCCTTGAGATAGGTCTAGGTCATGTCACACATGCATGATCCGTATTCACTTATAGGAACAAAAATCAGCACCAGGGATCCAGACAGCAGTGCAGTTGGGGAACTCGGGGCAGGGGTCCACGTCCATCACCATGAAAGGGACTTTTCTGATCCCAACAAGGATGAATGGATGGAGAGAACAGATGGAGTGTGGGATAGATGGACGAATAGATGGATGAAAAAGGAAGGAAAAGGACAAAGCTGGATGGAGGGAAGGATGGATAAAAAGATGGAGACGTGGATGGCAAAGTAAGAAGAATGAAAGGATTGAAAAAAGTACACATGATCTAAAGAAGGAAGACAATCCAAATGAGAAAAAAACTGAAAAAGGATGAGGGAAAGAAGAAAAAAAGGAAGCGAATTTTAGAATTATCTTAAGGAAAGCAAACTCCAGAACAGCTGCGGTGTTTGCTTGCCTCGACCACTCATTCAGAGCTATTTGGGGCATGGGTTAAAGTAGGTGCATTTTATGTTTCGGCCTACTCTCCTGCGAGGAAGCAGGTGAAGTTCACCTGCAACATGGCCAATGGAGGCACCAGTCGAGAGATCTGAACCGATGCGGGGGTCAGGTCAGTGAGGGTTTCAACAGAGCCGGGCCAGGGTCCTGTGGGCATGAAGGGTGGGGAGAGGCGGGTGCAGAATCCGTGGGTGTCCAGGGATGGAGGTGAACTCTGGCCACACACAGTGTGACTCGTGCAGGGGCGAATCCATCAGAGCTCGGACCAGGGTTCAGCGCCTGTTTCTACGGGGGAGGGGCGGGGTCAGTGAGGGATTAGGAAATATATGTGTGGATGTTTGAGAAATCAGTCCATAAACACGTCGTCCATGGGTGGCCTGTTCGTTATTGCTGTCTCTGTTCCTTCTGTCAGTCCTCCTGTCACTGCGCCCCCTCCTATTCTCTCCCCTCTCTGCTAGCTTTTCTTCTTTCCTTCCTCTGCTCCGCTTTCTTCTAAAGTCCTTTCTTCCTCCCCCCTCTCATTTTATTTGTTCTTCTGAGTGTTTGCCTGCATCTCTCGTGTCCGAGTTTCTGCGTTCTCTATCCTCAACTCCCTTTCTCTCCTCCCTTTACACCGTCTCTTTCAATTGTTCTGGCTGTTATATTTGTATATTTCTGTCTCCTTCTTTCTTGCGTCCTTCCCTCTCTCTGCACTCTTGCTTCCGGTCTTACCTCACCTTTTACTTCCCTCGCGTCTTTTTCTTCCCCTTTTGCCCCAAAGCCCGTAGAGTGACTGGAAAGTGAAAGTGCTGACTCAGGCTTGTGAGGGTGGGGTGCGGGCAAAAGGGACCGGCATCTGGGCACATGTTCTTGCTCTCGGTTAAATGGTCAGAAGGAAACCTTGGGGGATTTGGGGGATAGGTAGGGTGGGAGGGGTCTCCAAATCAAGAGCGAATAGCTGTGGTCAGCAGAGGGGAGGAAGGGTGCTCGAGGACAGGGGGGCTGGGGGACGGGGTCCACGGAAGGCCAGTGTGTGAGCTATGTTCCTGCGAAGGAAGGCAGATTATTAGCCTGACGGAGTGCAGCGAGCGGGAGGGAGGGAGGCTGAGAATAAGGAGGGCGCTCTCTCCGCCTTTCCCTCTCCCTGCCACAGTTAATCCTGCTGTCACTTGTGGTTAAGGCGGCATCTCAAGTGCTGGGTCCAGAGAGGCACCGAGCGCGAGCACAGGGAGCAACAAGCAGCACCCAAAAAACACCGAGCACCACCCCCTGGGCCCTGGACGGCTTCCCGCCCCCCGCAGAGGAGCATCCACCCGCAGCCGGCGGCAGCAGCAGCCAAGGGGGGCGGGAGGGAGAGCGGCTCCCGCAGGGGGGAGCAGCGCCTATGGTGGGAGGCTGGGCGCCCTCTGCTTCGCCAATGCTACAGGAAGGATGCTGCGGCTCCTGGCCCTGCTCTGCACCAGCTTCATAGGCGCCGTGTGCGGGGTCAACTTCCCCAACAACATCCAGATCGGTGAGTGTGGCCCCTGGCAGGGGGCCCCGGGCGCAACAGGAGGGGCGGGGGGCGCCGTGCCTCATATAGACCCTGAAGCCACCCTCCCGTCGGAACCTCGAGAGAGGACCCTGCTTAGATATGAAGTGGAATGTTACGTACTCTGGATGTGTGTAGTGTGAGGAGGTGGGGGGGTGCATGGGGGGGGGGGGGGTCGCGACGCCCGCTGCTTCTCGACGAACCGCTTTAGATGATCATCTAGACATCCGTTGCACCCGTTCATAGACCTGGATGTTGCTACACAGAATGATAAACAAGGGGTGGGGGATAAAGTGGGGTGCGCACCGTATGGGTGTAACAGTTGTTATCGAGGGAGTGGGGTGACGTATTTAAGCTGAGACCTTTCGACTGCATTTGCTTTCAAATGACTGACCTATCCCTACACTTTTTGAAAATATGAACAGACATTCCCAAAATTCCCCAACCCACCCGCCCATGCAACGCCCCCACGTCAACCTGTCCATCGAGAACCCTTGCGTTTAACCAGCACCGCTGTTTGGCACCCATGGGTGCCTCTCCGCCCGAGCACTGGCAGCGGGTGGCAGTGGGTGCTGGACCCACGCGCGCGCTGCTTTGTTTCCTGGTGTGTCTTGGTCCTGGGTGGGAATCACGGAGGAGGTGGGGGGGGTGGATTTATACGGCTTTCATAGCATGTCCAAGGCGCGCGTCGGTACAAAGACACATGGGCTCTGTGATAGCGTCCATCAGGTGGAGTCCCCCTTCCCCCCCTCCACCCGCACCGTTCGCGCCCTCTGTATATGTCTATTGTGGATTTTGTCCCGATTCCCCAACTCCCCCGATCCCCCCCCCCCCCCCCCCCCAGCTCCCCTCCCCGCGTGCAGCATTCCCATGGCGGTAATTTGACGGTAATCACTTCGCATTTTATTAGGTTAAAGCCATTCTGGAGGCAGAACCGGAACCCCCGCTCCTGTCCGCGCGATTATTAAAATGGCCATTCGAATAATGCAGCGCAGACCCCGTGCTCCTCTTTCTCTACCCCACCAGGATGCATTACTGAGGGGTGCGCCCCCCCCTTAGCCCTCCGGCACTCTCGTGCACGGATGCCTGCCCGGGGAGGGGGTGGGTGGGGGAGAGCTCTGCACATTTGCAGAGAAACTTGCCTGCTCCACACTGTTGAATGAGATCGATGCAAGGAGGGGGTGGGGTGGTTCTTCTCAGAGGGGGGCGGGGGCACGGCGTTCTTATCAGACTTGGTCTCTGTGTTTTCAGTTGGATGTCGTTCTTATAGGGTGGTGTTCACATTTTTCTTTGGCGAGGGGGTGGATTGTACCGTTGTCATAGTCTCTTTAGTGAACGCCTTTCTTATAGGGTTGAATGATTTCTTTCTTATAGGATGCAGTAAATGCTGTTCTACTAAACTGAGAGTTCCGAATGTTCTTTCGAGATGGGGTGGACCGTATTCTTCTAATAGGATACGGTAGATAAGTGAATGACGTCCTTATAGGATGGAATGATCTAGGTATTATAGGATGGAGTTGCTGTTTGCGGCGTTCCTGTCGGGTGGTGTGCGTGACTGCTGAGATGGGGCGGGTGTCTCACCTATAGGATGGGTGAGATATAATTTTTACAGGGCGGAGCCGGTGCAATAGTCGTATGATGAGGCACATGGTTACTTTAAGATGGAAAGAATCTGGTTGTTAGAGAATGTGACTCTTGTAGGGCGCTGCTAGCCACGAGAGGCTGTCCTTATGGTGGATGTCAGCCTCGCAGAGTCCAGTTCCTACAGACCTGAGCAGGTGCCTTCTCTCTTGGGATGGAGTGAATGTCATTTCTAGTCGATCCTATAGTGTTGGGTGGACGTGATCCGTAATGTGGTTTTCATTCTCCTAGGAATGGGTACATGTCATTCTTAAACCGTTATTTTTTATAGGGGGTTGATATAATTCTTAGAAGATAACCCATGGCGTTCTTATCAGAAGGATGAATGTTGCTCTCTATTAACACGAGGTGGAAGTTTTGGCTGTAGGGCAAAGTTTAGATGCCAGATTGGCAGGCGTCGATGTACTTTTATAGGGGCATAAAGCTGTTCTTATATAATGGGGTGGAGGTTGGGGTTCCTGTAAGCTGGAGAGTGGGTGTTGCTCTTTTTTAGTGGAGTGAGGGAGTAATTCGGGCTGCAGGGCAGGGGAAACAACTTCCTTGACAAATGGAACTATGTATTTCCTGTCACTGAGAGGAAGATACTGTTCTTGTCAGGTAGGGGAAGGATGTCACATTTCTTTGATTGGTGGATGTCTTTCTTGCTGGGTGGGTGAATGTCAGCCTTGTTAATTGGAAGTTGGATTCGTTCTGATGCCATTGTGCTTGTATTGAAGCATATCAATCTTGTTGGACAGTATTTAGTGTCATTCCTGTTGGATGGTACTGGTTGCCAGTCTTGCGTATGGCTGTCATTCTAGCTTCAAGATAATGACTGTCAAAGTTTGCAGCATTCTTACTGGATGGTACTAGATGTCACTCTTTCAGTGCCTAACATTTTTATTAGATAGCAATGGATACCAGTCTTTTTGAGTGGAGGTGGATGACTCTTTTATTGACTGGTTGTGAATGCCATTCTTGGTGTATTGTGGCATATTTCATTCTTAATGAATGATAACTATGTCAGTGGTTCTTAACTTGTGGTCCGGAGAACCTCCGGGTTCGCAAAGCCTTCTCAGGGGGGCTGCTCTGCTAAGAAAATATTATAATATTAACACATTAATAAAGATTATATAAAAAAAGAAAAAAGTAAATGTAAAGAAATTGGAAATTGGAGGCTACAAAATAAGTTAGCATCGTCAGATTGATTTGTGGGAGCCGTGCAAATGCATCAAACAGAATTAGCATGGATGATGAGTGGCCTTAATGGAATTTAGAAAAGCTCCAACCTTCCCTTTAAAATGTGATTTTTTTCTATATTTGATTGTAAATTGAATAAAATATTGCATCATTTGTGTATTTGTTTGATGAATGACTGCTTCTGTATATTTGGTTTACTGTTTAGTGGTTAAAATTATCGAAAATGCTTAGCCGGGGTCCTCGCCTTTCAATAATGACTCAGTGGGGGGGCCTGGAAATCACAATAATGATTCACAGGGGGTCCCTAGGTGCCTGTAATGATTAAGTGGAGGTCCACAGAAGCCAAAAGGTTAAGAACCGCTGGCCTATATCATTCTGAATAAAATAATCAGATGTTGTTTTAGGTGGATGGTAGCTGATCTCAAGTTTGTTAGATGCTGCGGAAATATTTTTTGTTAGATAAGTGTATGCCACTTTTTAAATTGTAGCAGATGTTCTTGTTGGATGGTCGTGGGTGTACTTTTTCCTGGGTGCAAAGGGATTCCATTCTTGTTGGACGGTAGTGGATTCTCTTTTTGTCAGATGATCTTTGATATATATCTTGCTGGAGTGAGGTGTATGCAATTTTTGGGGTGGTAGTTTAGTTGATGGGTGATGACCAATGTGATATTCGTTACATGAAAGTGAATATTGTTCTTGTTGTGTGGTTGCAGATCTTAATCTTATTGGTTAGCAGTGGATGCCATCCCTGTATAAATGTTTCTGGTGGATGGTCACCAATTTCATTTGTGTTTACTGTTAACTGATTTTATTTTTGCTGCATGATGATGGATGATATTTGTGTTGGTTGGTAGTAGATTCCATTCTTGTTAGATGACAGTGGACGTCACTCCTGTTGGATGATTGTGTTTTGAATGGCTGTTGATACAATTGGTGCTGGAGACTAGATCATAACATTCTGGTCTGCTTGGTAAATGTTATTGGATATGCTGGGTGAATGTTATTGGATATAAGTGAAATTCATTCTTGTTGTATGACAGCAGGTGGCATTCCTGTTGAATAGTAGTTTATGCCACCCTTTTTTGACAGATGGGTGTGATTTTTGTTGGACGGTCATATTCATCATTCTTACTAGACATGGAAACATTGATTTTTTTTCTTGTATGGTAGTGAATGCAATTCTGTTTCGATGTAAGGTGATGGAACATATGCTGGGTTACAGCGATATTATAGTTTGATGTTAGAATATGTCACTTTTAGGATGGGTCGTTTGCGTTGGATGGAATCAGATGTCATTCCTGTTGGGGTTCTCAATGCTGTTCTTGTAGGATGCTAGCCTTGTTGGATGACTGAATGTCATTATTGTTGGATGCTAGTGGTTATCATTTAGCTTGGATGGATGTCATTCATGTTCGATAGGTGGTTGTCGTTCACCTTAAATGGATATGTGTCTTTTCTCTTGAGTGCTTGAATATCATTCTTTTGGGTGTCATTTGATGGGTGGATGTGAGCATGTTGAAATGTAAAGCCATAATTCTTGTTGTTGGGTAGTAGCGGACCCTATCTCTTGTATTGGGGATATCGTTCGCGATAAGTGGGAGCTGTCAGGGGGTTGATATTTTTGTCACACGGGAAGGAGGTAAGAATTTTATTGTATGATTTTGGTGAGTTCGTTGTCTTTCTTGTCCACTGAAGTGAGGTGGATATCATCCCTGCAAGATGTGTGGATGTCTCTCTACTTTGATTGATAAGAATTGATTGTGTTATATGGTAGCGAACGTTAATCTTGTAAATCAGTGGAGTTCACTCATTGTTGGATTATGGAGAATTCTGTTCTTGCCAGAAAGAGGGATGTAATTCTTATCAAATGGGTGGTTTGAAGTTCTTGTTCAACAGAGGAATATGTGGTTTTCGTTTTTGGGGTTTGCTTTTCTTTTCTCATTAGGGAAAGGTTGCATGCCAGTCTTTTGTGTTGAGTTCTGGGTTTGTCATTTGTTGCAAAACATTCTTTGTGCTGGAAACTTCCAGCATTCAGTGGGTACATACGCTATTTTGTACTGCTCCGTAGGCCGTATTCCGTACCTCCAGGCAGTGCAGCGAGAATGGATCTTTCATGAGTCACAAGTTGAATTCCCAAGGTCGAAAAACAATGACCATTGCGTTTATTAATTTATTTCCAGCACTTCTCGCCGGCGCTAGCTAGATCAGGACTGGAAACAAAACCAGCCTCGGTAAAAATGTTCAAATCATGCCCCCACGCTGCAGGAGGCTGTGACTGGAAGGGGGCCTGCCCACCCCGCTGCGGAAGAAGCTCCCTTTTCTGCGGACTATGGAGATACGCCAGAGAGGCAGAATGGCCAGTCCTTCCGTGGCGCTGATGTGTCTCTTCCAGGCACTGCAATATGCAACGCATAAGTACCATCTTCTATGACACATGAACATCCCTCTGTGGTATAAACTCTATGTACAGTAGGCGCGTGGGTATTCCAGGGTGTCCTCACTGTCCAAATCCAAACCCAGCTGCGGGGCAGCATCTGCGCGAGACCTGCTCCATCTGTGGTCCTGATGCTAGGACCGAAGCAGGGCCCGGCAGGTTACTAAGCCGCGGAGAAGAGTTGCTTTTGCGGGGGCAAGGGTTTGAAGAGCATGTCCTCCCGGGTAGATGTATCATTAGGATGTTCATAGAAACACCCCCCTGATTTCCCCAGCCTGGTCATTAAAGACGCTGTTGTGTGCAGTTATCTGGAGGAAATTGCTCAAGAGAAGTTTTATAACCTGTGGTGGGTGGAATATGGAATATGGAAGCTCGGCGGGTCCGAGGGTGGCAGTGATGAGAGGATAGATCATGTGGGCCTGTGTGTTTGTGTGTTGGGGTTCTATCTGTGTTTGAATATATGTGTATTAGCGTGTGTTTGTGTGTGTACATTCACGTGTGTGGATGTGTGCCTGCCTGTTTCTGTTTGTGTGGTGTATTTATATATGTATGTGTTTGCTTGTGTGTGTCCAAGATCCGTGTCTGAGGCAGTGTCTCTGTTATCATGCTCACATCTTGGTTTAGTGCACTCGTTTGAGTCTTATTCTGAAATGTGTGAGGGTTGATTGGCCTGATCATGTTGCATGTATATATTTGAATACGTAGCTGACTTTGTACAATCATGAATTTATTTAGTGGTGCATTGGCATCTGTACACGTCTTGTGTGTGACTACCACTGTGTTTGTCTGCAATGCATAGTTACAGAATATTTCCTGTTTGTATTTGCGTTTTATGCTTATGTGTTGTGTGTATTGTGCGTGCATGGTGAGTGCCAATCTGTGTGTGTGTGTGTGCATTGGCACGTATGTCTGTCTGTGTGTGCGTGTCTGTGGCGGTTTCACCACATCATGTGGTTTGCTGGGCGCTCCTGGAAGTAACCGAAGTAAAATTCTGTTCTCCTTGATAATCTCGCCTCCTGCATACGAGGGCTGCGGATAGACAAAACCACTTTAGCTTCCAGTGCCAGCCGCGTGCTCATCGGAGGTGGAGTGAAGGTTGGTCTCCTTACAGTGTTCGATTCCCCAGAATGAACAATGGTCAATGCCCTGCCATGAGTATTGCTTTGAACAATGCTGCCTTGCGTTTGCACAGACATTAAGAGAGTAGTGAAAATGGCGGGCAAAGGTGAAAATTAGGGGCCCGATTCACAGAATTAACTTAAGACAAAATCCTAAACTTACTACTTTTGGTATTCACAGAATGCACTTACTACTTTTGGTATTCACAGAATGGATTTACGACTACTAACTTTACGTCCGCCCTCGGGCCGGAAATTCCGGCCCGGAGTCGGAGCTTCCGGCTCGAAGGTGGAGATTTCGGCCATGGCTAAATCTCTGCCAGTGGCCGGAATCCCCACCTCCGGGCCGGAAGCTCCGCCTCTGGGCCGGAAGCTCTGCCTCCGGGCCGGAAGCCCCGCCTCTGGGCCGGAATTTCCGGCCCGAGTGCGGACGTAAAGTTAGTAGTCGTAAATCCATTCTGTGAATACCAAAAGTAGTAAATGCATTCTGTGAATACCAAAAGTAGTAAGTTTAGGATTTTGTCTGAAGTTAATTCTGTGAATCGGGCCCTAGATGTCTTTTGTTCTTGTAGTTATTAAACCAATTACATCAAAGTGGAACATAAGGTAGCCAGGAATGCTGCTGCAGGCCCTTTTAAATGAGTGGTCCAGGGTTTGTGAGGCCTCAGACTCGAGGCCCAGATATCTGTGATGGCATCAGTCTTCGAATCAAACGCCTCTACTCAATTCAAAGGTTGGGCAGTCAATCTGGCAGGATCGCCGCAGACTGGGTAAAACTTTCTGAGATTGTTTAGTTTTCCTTCAGCTGATGGCATCCCTGTTACGATTTTAATATAATGGCCCTAACTGTGCAGTGTTCAATGCAAATACTGTATAGGCGGTGTTAGTAGATTATATGGATACTATATAACTGATATTAAACGATTAAATAAAAAAGGGTGAGAAACAAAGTAGTAATTACGGGGAAGTCGGCTAGTTTTAGATAAGGAGCAGAGAGATTCCTAAAACGAAGTACATGCAACACAACCAATGCTTATATAATACTTTGGTTTAATTTCTGACCTTTTCCTTAAAGTTTTGCTACAGCCACCTTTGTCAAGGAGCCTTCGTTAGCTTGTGGCTATGGTTGCGAGTACCAAATTCTATTTAATGTATTTGGTTTTTCTGGAACTCCCAGGGTGCATTGGGACCATGGTCCATTAATGGTTTCGTGGAACAGCTCTTCAGACTCAGGAGGATGGACGGATGGGCCTGTTTAGCGCTGAGATTCCTTTCATGTTGCTGCGGTGCAACAGGCCATTAAACAAGCACTTCGGTCAGTCATCCAGTCACTTAAGGTCAAGGTCCAGGTAGACCATCTTCCGGCTTTAGTCCTTGATCAGAGGACATGAGCAGCATCCAGCTCCAATTATCCAGGAATTACTTTTCACTCCACATGGGTCTGCCACGTGTAGATCTAAAAGTCCTGGCTTTAGAGGCCCAACACTTGCGCACTATAAGGAATCTGGATAGGGGTCCAGCACTCCATCAGAAATTGACTTTGTTTGGAATTTATGGTGGCCAGAAAAAGTGAGGGGCACAGTTATGCACACTCCTTTCCCTGTCCTCAAGGACAATCAAGATATATATTCCAAACCCAGGCCAGACATCAAAGACCTACTTGTATGGTCTCACAAGATGCTGTCAATCATTCAAGGGCTCACTTTCTAGATGGGAATCTAAATATTGCAAGCATGCAACTCTGTAGGAGGGTTTCTATGTATATGGTGAATCAATGGACTCTGGGAGGGGTATCAGGGGAACAGCATTTATTTTACATAGATGGGCGCTAGTAGACCTTATCTCCAAAGGTACATTCTAAAAATCTGTATTCCAAATTACGGAAGGCCGCCACTAGAACAACAATTTTCCCATAGCAAGGCAGGGGACCGTTACCATTTTAGATTATAATAAGGGGCACTTTAAGTGCCCCTGGTTCAGCCAACCAGAGCTTAGCATTCAGTTGGCAGCCAGTGTCAGATGGCACCTATATGGTCCTAGACCTCTAGGAGAAAAACTAACAAGTTGTACTTTTTAAGAGACCAAATAAAAAATTCAACGTTTGTGGGCCGCTATTGCTGACTTTCAACCATACAGAGCAACTGTGCCAATGTGTAATGCTTTAGATACTATTTTGATGTAAACAGAGATTTGATTTTATGAGGCTAGAGAAAGCAACAAAAGGCTAGATTCCTACCATTGCCTCCAAACTATTTTTTTACCCTAGTTTTCATTACATCACTGTTGGGGAGTTCAGTCCACATGAGTTCAGGATGAGTAGCGGCTGTCTCTGAACGTAGGTGGTGAGGAGGGGGGGTACCTTCTTTGCCACTGCACGCCTCTCCCGCAGCCACACTGCTCTTCTCCGTCTGCTGGCAGCACCGGAAGCACCCAGGCTTCCGGACTCTCCCAGCCAATCATCGTGATTGTCTGAGGAGGCTGTTTCGCCGCTCAGACAGTGCCTAGAGAGGCTGGGCATGTTCTTCACAGGACTGTGCAACACAACCCAATGGAGAACATGCCAAGTGCGCATGATGGTTTTGCCGGTGCTAGAGGGCCGGTCAAGCTGTCATGCGCACATAGGGAGGGAGTGCAAACCACTTCTGCTCCCTCTGCCCCGAGCCAGCCCTGCTCACCCTGGCTGGAGCAAAGAAAAATAAACTGATAATAATTTCTTGTTATTATCATTTTATTTGTATTTTGCACTGCTCAAAGAACAGTGGGGCGACGCTCCTCCGCCTTAGTGGAGGAGCTGCCACTGTCCAGGATAACACAGACACAATTATTATAGATGTAAACCTCAAACCAGTAAAGGCCACCCAGATAACCTTCTTCCGATTAATCAACTCACATGTCCACTCTAGAATCCCTAACTCTTTCTCAGAAGTCCCTCACAGAACAGCCCATCACTTCCTCCTGCTTAACTTAAAACTGAAGTAATTTGCTCCATGGCTTTTCCTACTCTCCAGCATTGTCTGCCCTCTCTCCTTCCTTCTTGGTGCACCCCCTTTAGGGAAAAGTTAAGTATGCACTAGAAAGAGGCTATCACTCCCCATGACACATCACGCCCTGGCCACTAAAAGCTACATCAAACTGACCTGAGTTTGCAGTGCAACCTGCAGAATGCGAGTTACTCCCACGCTGGGATCATGCATGAAGGACATGTGCCAGTGACCCTGCTGTTCTGTTTGCCTGCCTATCAAAAATAAACTGTAGTAAATTCACTGAATTGTTTCCTTGAGAGGCCAGGGCTAATCCCAATACCCAATAACCACTGGATTAACCACTAACCTTTAGGCTCAGAGCAACATGAGCCGGGTGTAAAGCACCTCATTGCCTCGTCAGAGTTGTAACATCTACATAAATGCAATTATAAAACAACATAATAAAATACCTGAGGGTATGACTGTGGGAGGCCCCCTCTAATCAAAAGAGATTGAGGGGGGAGCAGGTATAATTAGCTGACACCCACCAGAAGGGGTCTCAATAGGGCCAGAAAAGATCTGCTCCCTGTGCCCTTAGGGCAAATGAACAGACCTCAGAAACAGTGTCTCATCCTGTCAAACATCTCCCTCTGCCCATATAATTCACGCTTTACTTCTTGCAATCCCCAGTACCCCTAAAGTCCACCAGGCCTGTCATCACGTCCAGCTGTCGGAAGCCACACTTGGGTCCCTCATACCCTGCAGCAAGAGCCTGTACCCTGGATCGAGCGCCAACTCTGCAATGAACTGTAATTGTTGCTGTCACATTTACACACAAAACGTACTGCCACTCTCAGGCCCACCTATATCGCCTGTCATTCTCGTCGCCCGCCATGTTGTCCTGAATCTTTGCTGCCCCTGACTTGGTGGCCCGCTGAAAGCTTCATTCCCCAATAAATGAAGCTTCAAACCTTCCGTGTTGCCGTATCGTGACACACCATGCGCGCCAGAGATCTAACGTGGTACGCAGTGGTGACGTCAGATTTTACGGCGACCCCGTCGCTACCAGAACGTCACCCACCTAGACGCAGGAAAGACATCCAGGGTGCGGCTCGCTGAAGTGATGGTTTCTTTGTGTCTGAGCGCAGAGCTCTAAGGAGACTCTGGAATTAGAAATGAACGATAAATCGCTGTTAGAACACAGAGTACTAAATCTCGGTTTGATGACATGATCTCTTCGCACCAGTGTAATTGCCTTTCGTGAAAGAACTCGGCGGGGAAAAAAAGTCATTTCCAGGGAGGCCGGACTAGCTTCGGAAAGAGAGAGGGTGTGCTGGGGTTGGGTATTGCCGGGCTACTGGTGTTTCACTTCTCGTCACAATTGCAAACCTCCAATCCAACTCTGATATAATCAGATGAGAAAGTAATCTGAGATAACCTTGTTGGGCTTCAGCTAGTGCGAGGGCTTGATGTACCATAACTCAGAGGGTTGATGTGTGTGCTGTTTTGATCTTTGTCCATCCATCCTATAGGTTTGAAAGCCAGCAAGGCAGGAGTGGCTCACGCTGGCATTAAAGAAAAAGCTTGGTTTAGTCAGTTTGCCTCGGGTATGATGCTTCGTTTGGGCATGTGATTGCAGTATCTGGGCACGGGACATGTTTTTGAGGCCGGGACTTATTTTTCCTTCAAAATCAAACTATGACCTACAGCAAGAGAGAGAAAAGCGGGCAGTAGGGACTTTTTCAGGCGTCCTGTGGGAGGCAGTGGACGCTGGGCTTACATTGAGACAATCAGAGATGCTTACTGCTGTGGTCTTCCACACCGAGCCCCAAGTGCAGCCCCTGAACACTTGACCCTCAGGATATCAAAGTAAAACAGTCCATGCTGCACTCACAGGGTTGGTTTGAGGCCAGATATTTACAACTCAATAAATCATTCAATAGTCATTAATGAATCAAGGTCCAGCCAGTGCTTGTATCTTATAAAAGTGAAAATACTTTACTACTCACGCACAGCACAATACTGTACATAGATAACAGAGGGCATCAAATGATTACGCAGCACTTAAGTAACGCATCTGAGGTTTTTGGGAGACAGCCAGCGCTGTTGCCTAGGGACAGAGCTCAGAGCTAATCTAGTGCAAAATAAACCAGTCTTTGGCCCTCGTACGAGAGATGGGATGAATAGGGCTTGTGGAAGCCCCAACTGGCCTTTGCAGACTAATGCTCTCATGCTTTGGTAGGGCAGGCTGTGCTTTCAGCGTTCAGTGGTAAATAGGGGCAGTGCCGCTCTGGATGAGGTGTGCTCAGCATGAACCACCCAGTGGGGACCATATAGTGTCTTGCCTAGTTTAGGTGGCATGGTTCTAGTTTATGACTACTCCAGCTGTGAATACTGGTTCAGGTCAACATTGGCAGTGCCACAGGTGGAACAGGGTTGCATCTGGATCAGGTTGCTCACAGTATGGTGGCTCTTGCACTTTGTGTTCTTCCATGGGCCCAATCACAAATCCACCTACAAAACTAGTTGCAGAAGTAGGTATTTCAGGATGGTTGTAAAGACCCTCCAACAGTGGGGGACACATTTCTCTTTGGCACAGTAAAACTTTTGCTGCTCCGGTTCCAGCAGCGGTCCGTGCAGGTAACAGCGGTGGGGCAGTGGAGCTGGGTGGGGGGGATTCCGACAGACAATGCCGAGGGAAAATTAATTATTTATTTAATTTTCCCTCGGCATCGTCCCTTGAAATCTCCCCCACCCGGCCCCATCCGCTGTTACCTGCATGGACCACGGCTGTCCGGTTCTTCAGTGGAGACCACAGAAGGCAGTTAGGATTCTCCAGTGCCTCGTGCTTGTAAGCACCTGGTCACTTGAAAGGAACTCACACAGAGTGGATTTCCATGACACCCTGCAGACACAGATGCATGGATTTAGGCTCACACTTTGGGGATAACCCGGGGCTTCCAGGCTTCACCTTCTGGCAATGTGATGCGGGTCTTCCAGGTGACATAGCAAACAGTTTGATTTGTCCTGCCTCTTCTCTGAGCAGCCTTTCCTTATGCAAGGGCACCGCCATATGCCCATCCTGAGAAGTTAGCTTCCTCCTTCAAAGCAAGCAGGGTCCTGGCAGTCTCCTGGCAGACTAGTAGATCTGGCCAGGTTTAGGGTCCTGAACCTGGCGACGGAGGTTGGCAGTAAATACCCCAACTCAAGAACACATCAAGTTTCCCATTCAGCGCAGATGTGGAAGCCCTGGGTTCCAGAGGAGATATCTTGGCTCACTTGCTGAAAGTTTCTGCCCATTTTTTATTCTTAAGGGGCAAACAGCTTTTGTGGATTCCATAACTGAGCCTTGAGTCCAGTTCTGGGCAGCTCTTTCCTTTTGTTAATGCCACTCAGATTGATCCAGCCACATTCCTTGTTTTCAGGTGTCAGCAAGAAGGTGGGGTCCAGTTGGGGGTTCCTGTCAGGAGAGACCTAAAACAAAGTCACAAAAGAGAGAGAGACTCCCCATTGTATTACCTAATAACTTGTGTGTGGGGAGCCGGTAGCATGGAAATTGACTGGGGAAGCACCTGTCATTTCAAAGGAGCCCCCGTCTCCTCTTCTCATCATCCAAACGTCTGACCTACTACATGTCCTGAAGGAGTGCTGCAGTTCGCATTACTGTCCCGGGCTCTTTCCACCCGCCATCTTAAGTACCACCCGGATATGGAAAAATGGATTCCGATATGACTACTGCCGCATGTAACTTATGCACTTTACATACATCCTCTGCAGACCAAAATAATCTACACTCCTGTGTCATCCATGTCCCACATGAATGGATGAAGGACCCGGCTGCAGGGGACTGGCAGACAAATTTAAACATTGCAAGAGAGGCCAGTAAGAGAGTGTCCCTGGCAGAGACAGGTAAAAAGGCTGTCTTGCCACTACAGTCTCATCACTGTCACCAGCTCTCAGTGCTTTAGCGCTTGGCGAGCTGGGGATAGTCACACTCAGTAAGGGGGGCGGGGGGGTGCCCATGGTGAGCCCCTCCAGAGCACAGAAACCTGCTTTGTATTGCAATCCATGTCACAGAAAAAGTAATTTGCTTAGGTGTGGGTTAAAAATATACCGATCTTGCTGTGAAGAACTTTAGGTAAGGGGGCCGCGGTCTCCAGACCCATGCAATGGACCTTTCTCTGTCCCAACACGTACAAAGTATATAATGCAACACAAGGCTACGGAAAGGGCTACTAAAGCTATGGGTGGCACCTAGAATGGGCAGAGCTCTCACACACTGGCTTTCCTGCAAGGTTTTTCCATATATGATAAAACTGTTGTTGAGATTCACCATGGGCACCCTCCTGCTGTGCAGATTCACCATGGGCACCCTCCTGATTCACCATGGGCACCCTCCTGCTGCGCAGATTCACCATGGGCACCCTCCTGCTGTGCAGATTCACCATGGGCACCCTCCTGATGTGCAGATTCACCATGGACACCCTCCTGCTGTGCAGAGTCACCATGGGCACCCTCCTGCTGTGCAGATTCACCATGGGCACCCTCCTGCTCTGCAGATTCACCATGGGCACTCTCCTGATTCACCATGGGCAACCTCCTGCTGTGCAGATTCACCATGGGCACACTCCTGATTCACCATGGGCACCCTCCTGCTGTGCAGAGTCACCATGGGCACCCTCCTGCTCTGCAGATTCACCATGGGCACCCTCCTGCTCTGCAGATTCACCATGGGCACTCTCCTGCTCTGCAGATTCACAATGGGCACCCTCCTGCTCTGCAGATTCACCATGGGCACCCTCCTGCTGTGCAGATTCACCATGGCCACCCTCCTGCTCTGCAGATTCACCATGGGCACTCTCCTGATTCACCATGGGCAACCTCCTGCTGTGCAGATTCACCATGGGCACACTCCTGATTCACCATGGGCACCCTCCTGCTGTGCAGAGTCACCATGGGCACCCTCCTGCTCTGCAGATTCACCATGGGCACCCTCCTGCTCTGCAGATTCACCATGGGCACTCTCCTGCTCTGCAGATTCACCATGGGCACCCTCCTGCTCTGCAGATTCACCATGGGCACTCTCCTGATTCACCATGGGCAACCTCCTGCTGTGCAGATTCACCATGGGCACTCTCCTGATTCACCATGGGCACCCTCCTGCTGTGCAGAGTCACCATGGGCACCCTCCTGCTCTGCAGATTCACCATGGGCACCCTCCTGCTCTGCAGATTCACCATGGGCACTCTCCTGCTCTGCAGATTCACCATGGGCACCCTCCTTCTCTGCAGATTTACCATGGGCACTCTCCTGATTCACCATGGGCAACCTCCTGCTGTGCAGATTCACCATGGGCACTCTCCTGATTCACCATGGGCACCCTCCTGCTGTGCAGAGTCACCATGGGCACCCTCCTGCTGTGCAGATTCACCATGGGCACCCTCCTGCTCTGCAGATTCACCATGGGCACCCTCCTGCTGTGCAGTTCTACTGGTGCAGCATGGGCCCTGTCCGAGTCAAAGGCTTGTCTTACCTGCAACATTCTATGTTATCCCTGAAATGTGTGTATACACGCATATACATATATATATGTGTGTGTGTGTGTGTATATATATATATATACACACACACTTTTTTACGTGCTATGCGGGTGATAGGCTCATCCTTTCATCCTTGTGAGGCTGATAGAGTCGGTGCCACTGAGTGAGTATTTGCGCCAGGTGTGTTGTCCACGTCTCTGTACATGACAGATACCATAAAAAGCAGTGTCTCATTACTGTCTCATCCTCTCAGTGAACCCTGACGCCCCAGCAGGTGGCACAGGCTTGGTGATGGCGAGCGGAAAAGACTCGAATTCAGATAGATACAGCGAGCAGGGAAAAAGGGCGAGAAATGCTAATGTGGTTGGTTTTGAGCTGATGCCAGCAGCAGTTCATGCCGAGGCCTTCGGAATCACACTCAGCACGGCCCGCGCTCTAATGTCACGGAGACCCTGGGTGGCGCTTTACAGCCCTAGCATGCATTCCTGCTGAATTGTCAGCCGCATTCTGCGCTCCGCCAAGTTGTCGTCAAAGGCTGGCGATGCTGCGGCGAGCAGAGATCGGAGGAATGCACAGTAAGGTGCTCCGGAAAGGAAACCGTCCCCGCCGACCGCCACCATCCACCCCCGAGCCCCTGTGGCGCAGCAGAATGCGCGAGAAAGGCCTCGTGCGGGACGCCCGATGCTATCTTTAATGACTCAAAGCACAATCTTAGAATAATACTCTACTGTAAAGGAGCGCCTCCTTGAACGTGCCCTGGTAAACCGCATGCAGACAGAGACCTCTCGACCAGGTGCCTCAGCCACAGATTTCATTCCAAGCGCGAGGCTGGATAACAGCTAAGAATTTCGACGACGTCACATGTGAATTGACATCTTGAGAGCATCCACCGAAAGGATGATTTGGATTTCTTAAACTAGGCTTCTACCAGAAGTTGCCAATCCCCTGGATTTATTGCTAACTGAATCTGGCAAAGGCGTGGCTCATGCGGCGAGGGGATCAGCAGTGGAGATCTATGAGCACTATAGACCGGGGTTTATAATCACAAGAGGACGGACCGAGCCTTTCTTCCTCCCAAGGTCGATTAAAAAAGTGTCACAGGTTGGGCAGTTGTAACCCCTGTCACAAACAGCATTGAGAAGTTGCAAGAATGTGTGCAAAGTTAGCATTTGAATGTAATGCATTCATGTTCCCATCTGGTTGAAATTATTTGTATCTGATCCCAAACATTGTTGAAAGATTGTTGTGGGGACAATAACCTTCCACATATGAATAACAGAGAATGCGCTGTGCAGATACGTGGAAATAATATAACCGAATGCTACAAATCCATGAGACTGAAATCAGTGATGCCTCGGAAAGTAATAGTAGTCTCTTTCTGCACATCAAATGCACAGGCAGCAGCACAGAGGGTCAAAAAGCTTCCTGAAATAAAATAAAAAGACACCATAGCCCTGATAATGAGTCAGGCGGAACAGAATTACTGCATGGAATTCTGCTCCAAGTGATCCAATGTTTCCACACCCAATTTTACCAAGTAATGGAACATCAGCGCCCAAGTCTTTTTCCCCATTTTCTGTCCTTAGCTTTCTTGTCCCTTTCCTACTCCTCAGACAAATGTCATAATCTAAGACGAAATCTTCCAATGAACAGAACCCTTGCTTACTGACCACCCGAACCATGAGTTACCCCTACAACCTCATCACCAACTTTGAGGCTCCACTCACCATCGACTCCAGAGCCTACATTCTCCTCAGTGACCTCAGCTTTCACCTGGAAGACCAAAATGACCTCTGCGCTACAGCACTCCACAAAAGCTTGAGCGACATTGGACTCACCCAGCTTGTCCCAAAACCAACACACATCACAGGACACACATTGGACCCCATCTTCACCACAAGCGACAGCATCAAATGCAACTCCACTACACCGCTCACATGGACCGACCACTGCATCATCCACTTCAATAATCAACACACCTCAAGTCAACATCCCTACCGGGTTCAGCATTTCAAGACGCAGCCGGGACAAAATCACAGAAGCAGACTGGCTCAGCGCCCTCAATACAGATCATCCTAGTCCCACAGACAACCTCGACAAGGACATCAACAACTTCAACAACTCGATCAAGAACTGCGCGGACTCCTTCACACCCATCAAACCCAACAGGCATAGTAGATCATACACGCAGGCCAGCTGGTACACAGAAGACCTCAAAGACACCAAACAACACTATAAACAGCTAGAAAGGAAATGGAGAGACCCCAGAGAACTCATTGCTAACTACGCACCCCCCACCAAGACGGCCACCAGGCCAAATGGGCAACCCTCACCTGAAACAACACAGCAACAATCATGTGGACCATCCACTCAGAGGCCCCAACAGAACCATTCTCCCACCACAACTACAACCTGAGAACATCACCAATCACCTCCACCATGGCCCACATCACCAACACCTCCTTCATGTCTACCACTTTCCCGGACGAATTAACACTTGTAGAAATCAACCACCTCCCCAAGAAGCACACTGCTGACTCAAATTAACTGAACATCTTCCGACCCATCTCCCTGCTTCCTTATCCAGCCAAAGTGATTGAGAAGGACACCAACAAGCAACTCACAACCCATCTCAAACTTCACCATCTTCTAGACAACACTCAATCAAGATTCAGAAAGAACCACTGCACCGAAACAGCACTCATTGCGGCCAATGATGACATTCAAATCATCCTGGACTGAGGAGAAGCAGTGGCCCTCATCCTGTTTAACCCCTCTGAGGCCTTTGACACTGTCTCCCATAACACGCTCATTAGAAGAATGCACGAGATTGGCATACAAGGATCTGTTCTCAAATGGATCTGTTACTTCTTCACGGGCAGAACTCAAAGGGCAAGTCTGTCACCTGTCACATCAGAGATCAAGAAATTGATATGCGCAGTCCCACAGTGATCATCCCTCAGCCCCACCCTTTTCAACATATACAGGACACCACTCGCCAACATCCTATGTTCACAATACATCACTGTCATCCCCTATGCCGATGACACCCAACTCATCCTTTGACTGACGGACCAAACAACCACTGTCAGAACCAACTTCACCAACTGCATGACCATGGTAGCAGACTGGATGTGAACCAACTAGCTGCAGCTCAACTCCAACAAGATGGATGTACTGGTCTTCGGCAACAAGAACTTCCTGTGTCTCTGCTTTCGGAGGCCAGAGCTCCAGTAGTTATACCCCCAATGGCCTTTGAAGATGCAATCAGTTCAAAAGGCCACCTTTGAAATGCACAGGCCCTCTTTAAATTTTGTCCTGTCTGCCATCCTACCCCAGGAGGTTTCATCACTATCTTTAGGGGGCCAAAACCCTGTCCCTTGGAATGCAGGTGCCAATGCCACCACCAATTTAACTGTCTCAAAGAGGCCTCTCAAAGTCAGAGGTCAGTAGTTTCCCTTGAGCCCCTAGTTTATGGCCTTCTATCAGGACTGCACAGATGTAGCTGCTCCCCAGCACCCAGATGTGAATTGAAGACAGGCCGACAGGCACACAAAGGCCATCATCCTTTTGGACCTCAGTGCCACCTTCAACACTGTTAACTACGACATCCCGATCCACAGATTGAGGAATGTTGGTCTAACAGGTAATGTCATCACTTGGCTACAGTCCTTCCTCAAGGACAGGAGCTTTCAAGTCTTTGAAGGAGATAACTCGTCAGATCAAATCCCACTTGGCTGCAGCGTCCCTCAGGGCTCATCCCTGAGCCCGACGTTGTTCAATGTCTATATGAGTCCACTGGCACAGATTGTCCTCCCCTTCAGGATAGACATTGTTACGTACGCCGATGACAGCTAATTAGTGGTGGCCCTAAACCATCCAGGATCCACCTCAACCAGTCTAGGTCCCTGCCTGGAGAGAGTCGCCAAATGGATGGAACTCTCCTTTCTCAAACTAAACGGAGATAAAACAGAGCTCATGATGCTGGGCAACTCACCCATTTCTGGCATCAGCCTAGCATGGCCAAGCTCTCTCGGCTCCCCACCCACACCCAAAAATCAGATCAAAAGTCTAGGCCTGTGGCTAGATCAGTCACTTACTTTTGATCATCAGGCAACCAAACTGGCCGCATCCTGCTATGGCATCCTGCGGATGCTCCGTAAACATCATCCGCTCCTTCTTTTTTCAGCAAGAAGACTCATGGTCCAGGCTTTAATCCTTTCCTGCCTCAACTATTGAAATGCTATGTATCTAGGAGCTCCTAGGGCTACCACAAATAAACTGCAAGTCATCCAGAATTGTGCAGCATGGATGCTTTTCATGATCCCCAACAGCCACTCCACAAGGCCTCCTTTGAAAACCCTGCACTGGTTCCAGGTTGCGTACAGAATAAAATTCAAGTCTCTATGTATTGCCCACAAATCTTTCTCACAGAAAGGCCCCCCCATTCTCCAAGCCATTATTCCCCATACCACCCTAATAGACACCTTTGATCAAACAGTCTCTACCTAGCTGTGGTCCCCAAAAACAACAGGATGAGAAGTGGTGGTCGATCCTTCCGCTTTACTTCCGCCAAGCTCTGGAATATTCTCCCCCTCCACCGACGATTGGAACCAAATCTCCTTCCCTTCCGTAATCTTCTGAAAACTTGGTTTTTCCACAATCTCACCTATTAAGCTGTAGTGACCTGTCTCTCTTTCTGCTAGCGCTGGTACGCCTTCGGGTAGCCATGTGTTTTACAAATATCCATAACATAACATAACAAAGCCATGAGCATCGACATTTCTACATATGTAATGTCGGATCCACTTGCACTACAGGAGAGGTCTCCCCATTATGAACTCATCGATATCAAACACTACACTGCTACTATTCTGCACATAGGAAATACTGCTCAATAGCCTTTCCCTACATTTCACCATGCTATTCCAAGTCGAGAAGCAGATCCTGTCATACCGAACACACCATCCGGTGCCAGTTACAACCCTTGCACATAATGCACACAAGCGTATGCTCTACCTTTTCCCAACACCACACCCTGTCCCCAGGGAGAACTCTGATATAGCAAGAGACATGCAGAACCTTGGCACATAGCTTTCTAAATGCCAAGCCACATAACAGTAATTTGCTCACACAGGCACCACCAGGTTAAACCTGTGACACGATCGATGAGCTACCTCTGTGGATGGCACAACCAGTGCTTCAGGCCCATGGAGGAGCATTCGAGGTACATGCTCTGGTTATATGTCGTACCCCTAGACAAGGGACTTACAAATGACTTGAATCAGCCAATCATGTATACACAAATCACCAGTATGTATATGACAAGAACAGTGCTTTGGCACTGAATGGCAGTGTCAAACACACTGAAAGTCCAAAGGCTAGTACCTAGATCAGTGGAAAACCGGGAAGGAGAAAAACAAAAAGTCGAGGGAAAGGGCCATTTCCAACATATGGTAAATCTTATTACTGTATTTGAGACACTGTAAGCACTAATTATTGCAGGAAAGAATAGGAGGTTTCTGCAGTGCTGGGTTGTCTTGGTAATAATTGTTTGCATTATATGGTTTGGGTACCTCACTGTATAGGGGCTGGGAGAAAAAGAACATGGGGATTTTTGGTGTAAAGCATCATGTGACTGTATGTCATGTGTGAGTTTACCCTTTAAAAGACTGCAAGATACAAGTGTTAGGTTCTTACAGACACAGGGACAAGTGTATAACATCGATCCTTGTTTTACAATGCAGTGTTCATAGCACATGCAGCTAGCAGCCCCAACAACCAGGTGGTTGTATCACTGTCAACCAATTAAAAGAGACTGATTGCCAAAAACCTGTATGGTAAAATGCGCAAAGCCAGTCTGGCACATTGACTCCAAGGTGGACGCAAGGAAGCATTTTGTGTATAAAATGTGTGCAAAATTGCGTTTCATGAGAACAACAGCCGCTTGCAGTCGGTTTGTTTACAGTAGGATTTTTACCTGAAGTAAATCTCTTTTACAATATGCGGCATAATAGCATGATCTCATGCATTATGCATGACAATAGTAATACAAAATGCCTGAAATTATGCAAGATTACATTGGTGTATAGGAAAGTTTGCCATGGCTTAACGATTAGCCAAAGGGGTGTTTACCGTAAACATTTAAGGCTATTGGTTAAAAACTATATTCCTAGTTTGGGATCAAGTTGTGAAGTGATAAAATCCCAGCTAAATCCCTGACACTCCATGTGTTTATGGCCAGATCACGATATATCCATCTACTTGATTCTGCATTAGAAGTGCATATAAGTTGTGCCACTTATGTGTGTGCGTGTACATTGAATATAACTAAGGTACCACCTTTTGCCACCATTAGGACATGTAATGCACTGCACCTAGCTTTCTGATGGTTTAAAACATTTTTTAAGGTTGCCCTTGCCAGAAAGTAGCATCTATTTCTGGTATGCATCAGTGAAGTGAGAAGTTAACACGCATACCATTGGGGAGATGTTAAAATGTAATTATGTATGCATAAATTGTATAAAGTCCGGCAGATAAAACTGCATCTGACAATGTGCTCTGCATGCCTCTTTGATGTGTTGATTGGCAGTGGGACATTACCTTCATACCCAAGTGTGTCTTTGAGGGCTTTTCTTGTGATATTTGTGATAGGATTGGGGTCATGACCCTGGGGTGAGGTGCAAGGAGAGTCTGAGACAGTGTCGTAAATATGCTGAGTCAGGTAAGCTGTGCACAATCCATCTTTATTAGACAACCACGTACAGTTTGGTGAACAGGTAGAAGTACAAGTACAGCACAACATCATCTGCAGTAAATATTTTACATCCTGAGATAAATACCTAGAACATACTAACAATTCTAATTCTACATTCTATAAGGCTGCCACAATTCTACCTCCCAAACTATAGCCATTACTACACATCCATTCCCTTAACTAAAACAAAAATAAAGTGCATTTCATGGCCACAATATAATAAAATAAGGTCACACCAAGATGTCCAATAATAAAGGATACCCAGTGCAATACGTGTTATCTTATGTGCTACATACATAGTGCTCCAGCTTCATTGGCTTTATTGTGTTTCTACCAAAAGTACTTGTTCTCACACCTTTATTTTGACCATTCTGACTGTCATTACTTACACCATTATCCAGATGAACTTCGCTCCTCGTCTCAACATCCCTCTGAGTGTCACTCTGACTGACCTCCTTCCGTACACCAGAATCATTAATTTTTGTAACTCTTGATCCACACTTTCTTTCCTGCCCTTTAGTCTATAGTTACCCACCAATATTTGTCACCTTGGTCATTCTCCTGGTGAGCACTCCTCACTCTGTCATTACCACTGTACCCGACTATTGCCAAGTGGCTCATATGACAAATACTGCCATCATTTACCTCCACTGTATTGTTCATCACCTTCATAATTTGTTTAGGGATACTGAACCTGGGTTTTCCCTTTCCAACTTTCCTGATTGACTCTGCACGTACCCACTGTACTACTACTAACTTCACGTCACATACACCGTGCTTAGTGTCAAAATACCACTTACTGTTTTCCTTGGATGTCACAATGCACTTTCTGACTTCCTCCGCATCCCACATAACATTCTTTCCTCTCTCCATCCAACCAGAATTAGACTTAGAATGCGGTACTCAACCTCTCATTATACCAAAAGGATTTTCTCCAACATAGTCATGGGACTTCACTCTTTAAGTCCACACCTTTCTTCTTCAATTCTGTTTCCAAATCTTTCCTACTTTGAGTAGCTAACTGCAATGTACCCTTAATAACTCTGTTGTCTCTCCGCTACTCCAATTCCCCAGGGTGATAAAGCACAGAGAATTTATTAATAGTCCCTGGAAACTCCATGAAATCCTTCATCTCCAAAACCTTAACTGAACTCCATTACCAGTGAGTAAAGATTTTGGGAAGCCCTCTCGCAAAAATAAGTCATCCAAGAACTTGATCACAGTTACAGTGTCTACCTTTCCAAACACCTCCAGTTCCAGCCAATTTGAAAACCAATCCATTAACACTAAAATATACCTCTGTGACCCATCACTCCACATAACTGGTCCCATGTTGTCCAATGCCACATGTTCCCATAGTAGGACCAGACAACCTAGGGAACTCAATGGGGATTGAGCATTTTTGGGACTAGTCTGTGCTCTCACACTCCATGCAAGACCTAACAAAGCTTCTTTTTAAATTTAAGGCCGCCAATACAAAGTTTTGGCATTCCGTTTAGTGCGTTTTATACCAGCATGCCCCTCATGACAAAGCGAAACAATATTATTCCTCATTTTGTACTGTGGAATTACCCTCATCATCTCTCACCACAAGCATGCCTTCAACTCCTAACTTATCTCTGACTTCCCAGTATGCCTTTGCCTCTCCTTGAAGATCCACTCTAACACACTCCCCCAACCATTTTCAACCTTCCCTTTAACTTTTTCCAAGACATCATCCTCCTCCTGCGCTTTCATCCACTCATTTTTTTTTTAACCTTTTGATTTCATTACTAGTAAATATTCTGGCAATGAACACATTATTCCATGGACTAGCATCCACTTCCCTGAGAGGTAGTGACAACCCGCTCAAGAAATCAGCTGTGACATTATTCTTCCCTGGCACATACTGAACCTCATATATAAAATCCTGTAAACGCATGGAAAGTCTTGCACTTCTCTCAGAAGCGCTGGATACATTTATTTTTTATTTTTGAGTGAGTGCACTACCCAAGCCCTTTCCACTGGCATCCGTGGTGAAAAAGGTTTCTGCAGTGGGATTGAAACCTTGCAATGTAGGAGCGTTACTGATTGCAAGCTTTATTTCTAAGCAATAATTTTGGCACTGATTTGACCACTTGAGTTTACTTTTTTCTTCAAAAGAGCCCACATCTCATGTGTTTTTTCTGTCAATTTTCCAACAAATTTTGAATTGAACTCCACCAGACCCAAAAAAGAGCAGAGCTGAACCTTGTTCTTGGCTGGCGGGCCCCTGTTAATCGCTTCCACTAATTTCTCCCTGGGTTTGATTTCCTTGTCACTAATTTCATGCCCCAAATACGTGACTTTTTTTTACTGCAAATCTGCATTTACTAATTTATGCAGTCAACCCTTTCTTCCAGAGAATGTTCAATACCTTTCTTAGAATTTTTTCATGGTGTTTCTTGGTTTTCCCCAAGATCAAAATATCATCTTGGAAAAATGTCACCTCCTGGATGTTCCCAAAAAGCTGTGTCATGAGCCTTTGGAAAACGGCCACCACTGACACAAAACTGAACAGCATGCATTGGAATTGGTAACAACAAAATGGCGTGCAAAAGGCAGTGAGATGTTTACACTCAGGAGCCAAAACTATCTGGTGTTATGCACCCGATAGATCCACTGTGGAAAACCATTTAGCATTTCTGGTTAATGACAGCATTTCTATGCACGGCAATGGAAATTGGTCCACAATAATGATGTTATTAAGCCTCCTCAAGTCAACACACAAACGTACCTTACTGTTGGCGCGTCTGGCCACCACCAATGGAGAGACCCATTATGAGGCCTTCACTGGCTCAAAAATACTTGCTTTCAACAGTTTATCCAATTCCAATTTCACCTCATCCCTTGCAATAAATGGGATATTGTGTTCATTGTTGATCTTTGGAGTAGCATTGTGTTTTAGTCTAATTATATGAGTGAAACTCTTCAACTTACCAGCTTTCCCTTCAAAGATTGCCAGGAATTCTTCGTATACCCACTTCCTAGTGCCTTCTTCTTCACAAGCCACAAACACTTGTTTAGGACTGTTCAAGTCTAAAATTATTTTTAGTTTTCTGGTCTTTCCACCCCAGCACAAATGGTACCTCTTTGCCCACGTACAATTTGCATAAGGCATGTCTACTTTTAGATCTGAAAAACAGTTGCCTTACCCCAATCATATCAATCTTTTCATCTGTATAACTCTTGGGATTAATATCAGAAGGTTCTAACTGAACACTTACTACACCAATGAAACGTTTCAGCCAAACATTTTCTGCTGTGATTGTGTAAGATGAACTGGAGTCAGCTGCTACCTGTAGCAATACACCAGCAAAGGGGCTTGTTTTCTCCTCCCCTTAAAGTTTTCAGAACAACCTTTTTTTTACAATCATACCTAGCACCTACTTGATTTACATTCTCGTCTGAGATAGACACTTCCTCATCACTTTCTTTCACCCAATTTACTTTACCACTCCATATCTTTTTATCTTGCATTTGCATACTCTAGAAAAATACCCTTTCAATAAACATTCCATACACTTGTCTGATTTAGCTGGGCACCTGTTAAACCTAGCCGAATGTGCACTGCTGCCGCAATGATAACATTAGGGTTCCTTGTAATGTGTGAGCAATCGCCTTTCTTTTTGTCTTTCTTCAAGTTGTGATGATCAGGATTCTGTACTAATTTACTTTTCCCATCGAAATGTTGTTAATCGCATCTCCTCCATTTTTTTCTTTTGTGCTAGGGTTTCTTTTGCACAATGAACAGATAGTTCTGCTTTTTTCACAATCGCCATATTATCCTTAAGGCTAGACTCTCCTTCCACCCATAGTTTATCCAGAATGGACTTGTATTTTTTGTGTACGTAATAATTTTGTCCCTCAAAAACCTGCCGTGAAGGTTCTCAAACCTCCACTTAATTGCTTACTTTTTTAATGCAGACACATAGAAGCCCATTAGGATGGCGGGCGGATCGCCCCCGCCGGGCCGGCAGTATCCACCGCTGGCCCGGCAGTGGTGATCCGCCCGCCATCCTTGCCTGATTGACCCCCCGCCATCATAGTATGGCTGGGGGGTCCACGGCAGACGGAAAGACCGTCCAAGACCGTCCGCTGCTTTTCCACTGGTCGACTCATTGACCGGGCGGAAAAAGGGCATGATATGGTGGCGGTGTCTGCAAGACACCGCCATCCATATCATGATGATGGCGGAGATGAGCCTTTCCATTGCAGCGTTGCCGCCATGGAAAGGCATGCAGTTTCTGCTTGTGGGGCCCGTTGCGGGCCCCCTGAGTGTTGGGGGGTTGTGGGGGGCCTGTCACCATGTGCATGCCAATGCTCAACGTGCATTCACAGCATTGTGGCGGGCGGTGCTGTGAGCACCGCCCACCACAATGTTAGGAATGGGGGATGCCACCGCCACAGTGGCGTTGGTATCCTAATGGCCACTGCGGGACCGCCGCACCTCTGGCGGTCATTCCCGTTCACCGTTACGGTCCCCGCGCCATTGTAACAGGCCCCATAGTCTTCAATAGACTCATCCTTTTCCTGTTTCCTTCAAAAAAACATGCCTCATTACAGCTACGGATACTGTTGGTGAAAAATGCTTGTCTCAATCCAATAGTGCTACTTTGAACACATCCATATCTCAAGATCTTTCATGCCTTTGTACTTGATTATAGATTTGCAAGCCTTCCGGACCTAAACAATATATGAAAATACTTTTTTTCCCTTTCAGGTTAAATAATCCATTACAGTCCTCTAAATTGGCAATGTAATTCAAAAAGTACTCTTTCCACTCGATCCAAAGTATAATTGGTTCCCCTGGTAATGATAAACATTGCCTGGGTGAGTTTAAATGCAGCACAGAATTTTCACATGGAGGTGCCTCAGTGGTAGACGTACTACACCGTTTCTACAATTATATAAAGTCTTACAGTCACCTGTACGAACTCAGTTACAAAGACACAGTACGGCTGGTATAAAATGCCCCAAACACCTCCCCAAAAAAATTGTTAAAAGGGAGTACTTACAAATGCGCTACAAGCAGAATATCAGCAAATTCAGAAAGCTCTTAACCTCCACCTCCTTCAATTTTTGCTGTTGCAACATGTGTGGCAGTAATTAATTTGTGCTTCCGTTTGCTGAAAAAACAAAATGAAGGCACGTCAGGTTTATGACCCTGCATGACGCCGTGAAGTAGCTTCTGCACTGCCATGATGACGTGAAGAACTCCTTGCCAGCTAATGCGTTCCCCTGTTGTGTGTGCTCATCGCACCTTCTATCACTCGCCATGTCTTTCAGGATAGAAAACTGGGCTCTTTCTGTGCTGTTGCGGGTGCACACCATGACTTCAACATGCTGGGCTCTTCACGCAGGACACCGCAACTTTTGAATCCGCACACTGAACTTGTGATCCTCGTGGTGTAACTGGTGCACACCATGGCCACCACATTGAAATCTTCACACAGGATGCTGCAACATTTGAAACCTAGGTTAGTGCAGATCCCAACTGCTAGGTTGCCAACTAAGAATTACTCAGTCTCCTAGACTTCAGTTTTCAGATGTACGACTTATCAGGCTGCATGTCTGACCACTAGTAGCACCAAGAGTCTCACAAGGTAATTAAACGCACTTCCAAGGTCACTATAGATGTTCACTGTTAGACCTAGCATCCTTGGCGTGCTTTCCCCTATCTTTTTGCCGGGATTTCGTTTTTGCTGGTCTAGATGCTTTGGGCACTTTGCCACTGCTGATCAGTGCCAAAGTGCAAGTGCTCCCTATGTGAATTGTGGTTATGGATTGGTGTTTCCATGATTTGCTTATTTAATTTACTGTTAAGTCCCCAGCACAGTGCACTCTGTGTGCCCAGGGCCTATAAATCAAATACTGCAAGTGCGCCTGCAGCACTGATTGTGCCACCCACACAGGCAGCCTTTCAAAGGAGTCTCAGACCTGCCACTGCAGTGTCTTCATACAGTTTCTTCCATGTCAGCCCGGCAGGTACACCGACTTACCATGCCCTAACCTTCTCTCTTCTTACATGTGAGTCACCCCTAAGGGAGGCCCAAGGTACCGCCCTGGGCAGGGTGCAGTGTATGTGAAAAGTAGGACATGTACTGGTGTGTGTGACATGTCCTGATAGGGAAATACAATGTAATTCATTGTTCACTATTGAAAGACTATGTGTCCCATAGGATAGAATAGGGAATGCTTTGTAACATCTTACAAGTATAACTTCCCATGAGGACAAGACAGAACAATGGAGTTTAGTATGCCTGAACTCAGAATATAAAAATGCATATTTTAGTAAAGGTGATTTTTATATTGTGTGTTTGAAAATACCACTTTTATAAAGTTGCTGTTTTCTTGCTTAGCCATCCTGTGTGCCTCTGCCGGTTTGTGAATTGACTGTCTGGTTTTGGAGCGCGGGGGCTGAGGATGTGCATTCTCTTCAGACAGCCACTGGGGGTTTTGAGGTGTGTCCTGCCTTTCCTGGCTGTGTCAGGGTTGGGCTGAATAGACCTGGGCTGCATTTAGACTAGTGGGAGGAGATTTTCCTGCACCTGAATTATCCTGGACTCCCTTGGACAATGCTGTCTCCACCTCCTGCCACGAAGCTGGGCCAGAGAGGACAGAGCTGGTTTGGACTGAGCTAAGAGAATCTCTACTACAAGAGAACAAAGGAAAATGTGGTATAAACATTGGGGCCCAGAACTTTAGATTACTTCTGGGCTCAAGAGGAACCTCTGCCAAGGAGAAGAGCTGGGAAAGCTGAAGAAAAAGGATTGCCCATTTGCTGTTTTCTGTGTGGGGTTGGCCTGTAGTGGCTGTTTCTGCCAAGGAGAGGACCAAGACTTTGCTGTGTATCCTGCTTGAAGAAGATCTCCAAGGGCTTTTTGTAGAGCTTGCCTCCTGTTCTGACATCTCAGGGTCACAAAGACTTAATTTCTTCTGTCCTCCTGCACCTGGAACTGCTGTTTCAGCTGCTACAGAGAGAAATAGCAGCACTGATGCCGGCGAGTGATGCCACGACCTGCAACGAAGTCGTGGGCAACTCTCATGAAGTGCACGACTCACTGCTCTGACTTGCATCCCAGACCCGACGATTGTGGTTGCAGCACAATACCAACTCTATGTTGTCACCAAGGCCGCTGCCTGCACCGGAGCCGAAGGCCACCGCTCGTGACACTCACAATGCACTGCCCGACTCCCACCGCAGCCCGACCTCACTGATGCCGGTGCTTCAACATCGCAGAGCCGACACCTGACATGGGTAACCTCCTGAATCCATCGACCCTGCATTGTCGGAAGAAACCGGAACTCAACGCCACTGCGACGTCACCTCGGCAACAGTAAGAAACCAACGCCTCACCTCCCCTGCATCGCAGTAAGGAACCGACATGTCACCTCCCCTGTGGTCGTTAGGAACTGAAGCCGGCCGGTACCAATGAAGCATCACCTCCCCAATGACTTGCACTTCTTTCTTTTCATCGTTTGCCAAGGTACTGTTTTTTGTTGTTTTGGTTTAGATATAAAGATTTCCTGTTTTTTAAATTGGCGTTGTGTCTATTTGTAGTGTTTTCACTGTATTATTGTATGTGTGCACAAATGCTTTGCACAGTGCCTCTGAGATAAGCCTGTCTGCTCATGCCAAGCGAACAAGGGGGTGAGCAGGGGTTGTCAATGGGCATAACTCCCTTACCCTGACTAGAAGCAAGGGTCCGTACTTGGACAAAGGTGCAAACCATTGCCAACTAGAGACCCCCAATTCTAACATTCATCATCCAGATCAACAATCTTGCAAATGGTGTAAAAGTTAAAAATCCGTGGGTTCATGAGTTTGCCCCGCTCGTCGATAATTCTGTGGTGAATACGCGGACTCAGGTAAGCTGTGCACAAACCATCTTTATTACATAACCTCATACAGCTTGGTGAACAGGTAGAAGTACAAGCACATCACCACATCATCTGCTGTCAACATTCTATATCCTAACATAAATATCTAGAATATCATTGCAATTAAAAATCTACATTCTATATGACTACCACAATTCTACCTGCCTAACTATACCTATTACTACACATATCAATGAGGCTGGGGTTGCCGGGCCCCGTCCTGAAGAGGGTAGCGGAGCCCCAATGCACCATTCCGTCAAGCAATGTATTGTGTGAAGAGAAAGCATGTCAGGCCCTTCCTGAATGGGTGATGTCTTCCCATGGTGTTCCTCAGTAAAGGCGCGAGCGCCCCTACATTGCTTTTTCATTTTGTACATCTTTGGGCAGGTCAAGTAAACTTAGCTGCCTGCAGGTTCCGAGTCAGATCTCAGTCTTTCAAGGTACTTTGGACCCCTGCTTGGCCAGATCATAACAACCACTTATAATATGTGGCCAAACAGCAGCAGTTTGGGCGCCAAGGGTCATCTTGCCATCTGCATTTGTATTTTAATCTGTTGCAGGTTCTTTGAATACGGGGGGCAGATTTACAAGAAACTGATGCATCTGTAGCAAGAGAAAACAAAAACGATAGTTTAAAAAAAATAAACCCTCACCTACTAACCTAGTTAGTGGCATGCTTCATCATGGGATTCCCACCCAAGACTCCTAGTGCACCTCGGGTGTCCTGCGATGCCTGAATTACAACGGGTGTTTTTTTTGTGTGAATTTGTGAGTGAGCTAAAACTGCCTCATGGTGATCCATCCTGCAAGGATGTTTTGATCATGGATACGTTGGGTAGGGTTAAAACTGGTGAGAGTGGATGTGATGTGAGATCATAATGGTTTCCCACATCCGGCACACCATGCTTCAAGGACTGACAGAGGCATCAGAAATTCTGACGCATCTGTTGGCGCAAAAGTCAAGCATTGCTGGAGTTGTGTCGCAAGCACAACGCAACTCCAGCAATGCATGGGGAGGGCTACACTTCCTGAGCTGCGTCACTCCTTGCGCCTGTTTAAACAGGAGTAAGGTTTTGACGCAGTGACGTCCTAGAAGTGGTGCCGTGAAATCTTGTAGATTTCACAGCATCACTTCTACGAGTCTTTCATGCATGGGAACGCCCGCCCTGCATGCATTATACCTGACGCAGGTATAATGTGACACAGAGCTTTACAACGTGACGCATCTCCCTAGATGCGTCACATTGTAAATGGGCCACAAAATGTATGCCGACACTGCGTCATAAAAGTGAGGCAAGGGCGGTGTGAGGGTCAAGCAAGGGGCTTGTAAATCTGCCCCGGGTTTTTTTAACACGTTTACATACGCGTGATCTTGGTCAGTGTAATAATATTTCTGCCAGGGGTGTTTTCTTCTTCGTGCCTCTCATAGACTTCCGCTTTCCATTTGGGTCACTAACGACGTCAGCGATCTGTTTCTCAGCAGGGCACAGCCGCTGTATTGTGTGGCGCTAAAAGAACCCTTCCTGTCCACGCTGCCTACGTGGTTACCATAGAAATGGCACTCGCGCTGACAGGAACACATGCACAGCTGCTTACACCTTAGAAAGGTTTCAGTCATATTAGCGATTCATTAGAGCGGCGGACGAAGCTGGGGGCCCCGCCCCCTTCGGACGCTGCACAGAACCCTGTGGGTTCCCTGCAGCACCAGAGCAGGTTCCCAGCCCTGCTTTGACTGCGAGGCTTGCCTGCCGCTCTGTAGCATTCAGAGCCAGAACAGCTCCCTGCTGCGATGGAGGCGCGCCAGACACAGAAGCAGAGATAGCCGCTGCTTTCTGCAAGCATAGGATTCCCTGAAAGTACTGTCTGAGGCCTCTCTGTAAACTTGGATGCCTTCCTCAATAGGTAGAACAGTCCTCCTCGATAGCAGAACCTACACCTTCTGCGTTCTTTCAGTTCTTAGCTCCAGCAGGCCCGTAGACGGTGACTCACGTGCTCTGGGACCTTTCAGAACTGGACAGCGCGCGACTGTGACTAAGGGGTCGTGAGGGCGTTTCAGCACCTCAGAGTCCCACGCGGGCAGACGGACAGCTAGAAGCAGCAAGTCCCGGCAGAAACCCCCACCCCTCACCCCCATATCTTTAGTGCCAGGGCAGAGTCCTCAAAGACAGATAATCCAGTTGTATCTGCTAACATCACGTGACGCTCTCTACATGGATGGGGCAAGGGGTTTCTGAAGACATCTATCTGTACCAGACCAGACTCTCCACAGGCAAACTGACCCTCAGGCCTGGACAGAAGGCGCAGCGCCTGTGGAGCTCCGTGCGGAGCCCGCGCCACTGGATCGGGCCTTCGATGTGGAGTGGCTCTATTCCCACCCTCTTGGCAGATCACTGGGACACCCAGATCACTGGGACTGGTGCAGATCACTGGGCACCACACGGTCACCGGAGTCAACTTCAGCACTGGACAGCGCCATGTAAGGGCGGGGGCTGGAAACACCGTTCTGCGCGAGGAAATCTCATTGACGAGCACTCGCACTTCCGTGTAGCCGGTGGAAGTTGCTTATCATTCCGACAGGCGCCTTCGAGAGCAGCGCGCACTCTGTAAACAACTTACCACACAATCACATCCTCGGGGACTGAAGCTGTAAACAGTGTATGCAAGGGCAGGCTCATCGCCTACAGAAACACACACACACACAGGTTGCTTCTTACAGCTGGGAAGATGTCTGCAGAGGTATTTAACTATTACAGACATTGTAAAGATTTTCATACCACCCGTGATGCCACTGAGAGAAGCAACGCGGACGGGGCAGGTGTTCTCCACCTGATTGGGGCGGGGGAACCCAAAAGTCAGGGCAGGTCCCTGCAGCCTGTAATGCAGGAATGTTCTGATTTACGCTAGGGGTGTGGACTGGCGAGTGGCAGGCGGGAAGCCATGGCTAGGTACTATTCAACAGGAAGGCGTCGAGGCCTTTCTTGAACCGTGTGGAGTCGAGGGTGGATCGGAGATCTGATGGTATAGTAGGGAGTTCCAAAGGAGGACATCTTTCCACCTTAGATAGCTGCATCCAAGGCATGCTTTAGTGTACCAAAGATGTGGTTACTCTGGAAATGTAACTCCATCAGAGTACACTTTCGGGTACCTCAAAGTTTGATTATTCTTTTAAGGATAAACACCCATGTTTCATTGCAGCAGCAGCTACAGTCTGCAATGTTTTGCTTTTTATCATTGAACATCCCCTACTCATTTTCAACAGGCTGTCTCTGATCCCTGAGAGCACCCAGGTGTTTTCTCTAGCCAAGAAGTACAACACGTGCTCATTCTTTTGTTCACACAGAGTAATCATCCTGGCCTGGTTCCTGCCTCCTTGGGGCAGTTATTTAGCAGGTTACCTGGAGTGGTACATGATGTGCATCCAGTCTACTGCACCCTGGTGTGACCTCTACTAGAGGGGAGGGGCACTAGAATGTCTCCTTGTCCATACTGTTGAGCAAAACTCTACTTGACCCACGGTAGGCTGCCCTGTTCAGATGCAGAGATGTGGATGTCCAAATAAGGAATTGTTAAGGAGACATCTGTCTAGAGATTTAGAATACACATTATCTTCCAATTCAAGCCATCTCTCCCACTTTTACGGAAGGAAAAGCTGTGAATGATCTTCATCTTCTCACTGTCTATCCTCTAGCATGCTCGGTGCTGATTAGATCCTTCAGCCAAAACAAAATAAATACTGGAAGCCCTAGGACACGCAGTTGAAAATCTGCAACCTAAAGATCTGTGCAGACCTAAAGGGTGTTAGCAAGATATCCAGCCTGTGTTCTGACTGTTGTCAGCAGGTGGCATTGAGCTGGACGTTTTGTCTAGGCCTGAAATGACCATCTTGAGACCAGCTGGTGTGTGGGCCATCATCACGTTAAGCTCACGGACTCCGGTCCCAGCCACAGGGCTGCTTGTCTGAACTCAGAAGCCTCCTGAGAGAGGATTAGTAGAACTATTTGTGAGAAGATCCAGGGCACTAGATTGACAACATGCAGTGATAGGTGAGAAGCATGGAGTTGTGATACTGTCTGTAGAACTTAAACCACTGCACCAATAGACTTTTTATCACTGCACCCTGGGACTGCAAACTACAGCACATACCATCTTCTGTGGTAATAATAGTAAGAGTAATAATTTATTGTTCAATTATTTAAAACTCACAATGTAAAAACATAGCCCTTAAGTTTAAAAAACACATAAAATCCATCCTTCTCTCAATTTCTGCAGGAAATTATAGGTTATATCAGAATGTACAGTCTTTGGTATTGACCTCGCTGATGATACGGCATGAGTGGGGGACCACGCCTAGTTCACAAGCCTGATGTCTAGTTAGGACCAGAAAATCATGTCAAATTTAAGTGCTGGTGCTTCAGGATGTAAACATGATCTGTGCAGTTTCACCAATCATTGGCATGTCCAGATTGAATCTGCCAATATAAAGTGCCCGTGCGTTTGGATAAGCATGATCAATGCTGTTTTACCAATCACTGTTCGCTTTGGGACTTGCAGTTAAGTGTCACTTCCGCTGTATCAAAGAACTTTGTAAGTCAGCAGTTTAGCTGAGTTGCAGCTGGATTGAACCATAACTTTACTGCCTGCCTGCAAGTCCTAATGCCGCTCGGTTTGAATGTTGGACAGAGTAGAGTGCGTCTGATGTCCTTTAGACTCGGGCAGATACAGATGACATGCACAAGGTCTTCGCTTCCCGTTCCACAGAGGCAGCAGATTTGTTCTCTTGATCTCCTTTTCAAGGGCAGTAGGTGAGGGAGGATTGGTAAAATGCCAAAACATGGCCATAGGAATTTTTCTTTTGTCTTCATTTTAACTCCTGTGCTTAGATAGGTTTGTGGTTTTAGAACTTTGTAATCATTAAGCACTGGTCAGCCATGTGCCCTGTTGGCCAGGATTTCTTTGTCTTCAGTTTTAGATGTAGTTCGTGTTGCTTTTTTTACAGCTTTTTTGAAGGTCTGATGAGCGATAGAGGTGGCCCATGGGTTAGATAGCCAGAATTCCTTTACTGAATCAAGCAAGTACTCTCTGGTGGGTTCACTTCAAATATATGAATTTAGAGTTCCTGGTTCAGCGCCTCTGTTCTTGTGACAACTTTTTATACATGCCCCCCTCCTTTCCACAGTTTTTTTTCTGAGTGTATTTGGGCAGGGGACACAAAGTTTGAAAGATTAAACAAATTGTTCTGTAAGCCCTTGTGATTATTTTATCCAGGGCAATCACATCTCTCCCTCGCATTGATTCGCTCCCATATGTTAGCATTGGTTGTAGTTTTGCTCAAATGACCTGTAATGAAGGGTCTAGGGTTAAATCTTGCAGAACATTTCTCAATGGCTTAATTGCTAGGAAGCTCGTGGTGCCCGTCCGGCACAGGGCCTCCAGTTGGGGTTTGTTCGAGCCTCTGTTGTCCAGTAAGACTCCGAGGTATTTACATACAGTTACCTGCTCTAGGTGGTGCCCATCCCAATACCAACTCAGCTTTTTCTTCCTGTGATAATTCACTGTACTGATTTGTGTTTTGTTTAAATTGATGCCTAGTGCATTGTTTTGTGAAAAGTTGTTAGCGGTGTTCAAAAGGAGTAGCAGGCCAATTGGCGATTAACTTATTAACACCAGTTCTTCCACATATAAAAGGCTGAACAGGGATATTTTTCATTGTCTCGGAGCATGTGATATGCTTTGGTTCCGCTCCCTGGGGAGGTCAGTCATAAAGAGGTTAAAAAGCAAGGGTGCTACAACACACCCTTGTTTTAGCCATTTGGAGGTGTTGATTTGCCTTAAGTGGTGCGTCCCAGCTCCCAGCTTGATTTTGACCCAGGTGTCGGTGTGTAATAAAATCAACTGGTTTAGGAGGGTTCTCATTATCCCCACTTTTCTAATTTCTGCCATAGTCTAGCGCAGTCTAAATGATCAAATGCTGCGCTATAGTCTATGAAACATAAAAATAGTGGTTGCTTTGCCTCTTTGGCCGCATCCATCACCAGTGCCAACTCCACAATGTTAGTAGTGGTTCCCACTCCTCTACAGAACCCAGTCTGGTTTATGGGGATGATGGATTTTGATGATGCCCAAGTTGTTAATTCCTCCAGGATCACTCCCGCATAATACTTGGCTTCAATGTCGATTAGGGCGATGAGTCGGTAATTGTTGGGATTGCTCTTATCACCCTGCTTATAGATAGGACAGATTGTCGATCCTTTCCATAATTCCGGGTTTGTTTGAGTTTCCTGTATATTGTTGAAGACTGGCACAACTACTTTGCCCTAATATTAAGATAATATTTATACAGAATTGGTGGTATTACATTTGTAAACAACTAACAGAAGGTATTAAGTCCAAACACAAAGAACAGAAAGCCACTTGATGCTATAAACATAGTGAAAGCCTCTTCAAATAGTTAGTACATCACTATGTCAGGAGTTAAGAGTCCATCAGCCCACCCTTATTGGCGGAGCATCGTCATCTGAGACTCTAAGGGGTCAAGGTCTGGGCCCGCAATATCGGACCAGCCGGCCCTGCCGGGTACCTGACCTAATGATCCCAAGGTAGAGAAACTCCTGCCACAGTGTGTAATCCAACTTTGTGGGGACTCAAAAAATGTGCAGTGCTCTAACGTGAAAGTGTATTAAAAATGACTATGCGGGCAAAAAATATGTTTATTAAGGATTGACCAGGTGTCATATCTAAAAGACCAAATAGTCTTGAAAAAATTGACTATTTCCTGACTTGGTCTTGTGAGGTCGACATGTTTCAGCCGAAGTGGTCAACTGACCCGGCTTTCTGCAGGACCTAAATTGATGGAAATCAAGGCTACTGCAGGATTAACATATTCAGTGAAGATAATGTGAAGAACAAAAATCCTTTAAAATCATTAAAGTATAATCATCAGGTAAGTGTGTGGCGATAGCCACCCTACCAGACAAGCAACCTTTTTGCTTGGGTATAAGAACTTTGTCTTCTTTCCCAGCTTTCTGTGGGAGGAAAGCCTCACCTCACCCGGCTGACTGCTCGGTGAAGGAGGCACCGCTCTGTCCGTCGGTACTTCGAGCCAGACTGCGAGCGGTCTGGGAGGTACATTTGTACCTGGGGCTCCATTTAGCTTTCCTTTGACTATTTGTGTCTTAATCTGTAATGCTGTTATTTCATAGCATTCTTCCTCACTTGTTCAGTGATGTTTCTAGGCCTGCCGCCACCTTAGCCTTGGTGAGCTTTTGTCTGTTTGGGGTAGCATCTCTGCTTGAGTAGTTGGTGGAAATTATGACTAATCTTTTCCCTGGACGTATTACCTCTCTCCCTTCAGTTGGCCCAAGTTTCTTCCCCACCCAATTTCTCCTCTCGTGTATTATTATTGAAATGATCATATAAATATTTTGCCCTGTTGTCCTCTGTAATGTGGGAATTTATTCCTCGATGAACTGGCTGTTGGAGGCTGTTGATCGTCTGACAAAACCTGGCACTGTTCTTGAGTTTAGAGTCATTCAGTATCCTTGCCCAAAGTGTTTTGTTCTCTTGCCTTTTTTTGTACCATTTATTCCTTTTTAGTGCTGCCTTCAGTTTCTGCAGGTTGCTTTGCAAGGTTGGATTTAGAGGATTTTTGCATAGTTGCCCTTAAAGTTTGATTTAGTGAATGTTTAAGTTTTCTAGTCTCAGGGGTGGGTGCCTTTGCAGGCAAGGGAGACGCTGTTTTGGCAGTTTTTGTTCCTTTCCTGGTGGCAAATTTCTTCCCAAGTGCCATAGTAAAGATCACCCAAGCAGTTGTAGGATGAGTTGTCACATCATTTTCTAGGAAGAGTAGGATCTTAGCAGATTTGGTTAGCTCTTCAATCAAAGTGGAGTTACACCTTATCCGTTTGAAGTACAAAGTGTATTCTGTGCCAATGACTTTGATCGCCTCCATATGGTTTTTTATATTTGCTTATAATGTTACCTCTTGCGGCAAGTGATCACTTTGTTCGTTATCACCCAGTCTGAAAGAATGGATAATCTGGCACAAAGGGAGGGTTACAAAGGTGTAATCTAGATAAGAGGTGGTAGCCAACTTCTGTGGTAGTGTTGACTTTGGAAGAACAAAAACAAGAGAGTGATAAGTTGAGATAAACTTGTTTCTCTTCCCTTCGTAAACATAATAATCAAATTAAATTAATTTGCTACCACTCATATATTGTGTCAAGAATGCCTTTCACTCAATTCCTTTCACTTCTGTCTCAAGAGAAACAAACAATAGGTTTTTTAAAAAGAGCCCTCACCTACTAACCTAGTTAGTGGCATGCTTCATCATTGGGTTCCCACCCAAGACTCCTAGTACACCTTGGGTGTGCTGCGATTTCTGACTTACAATGGGGCATTTTTGGGGCGTAATTTGTGAGTGAGTTAAAACTGCTTCATGGCGATCTGTCCTGTAAGGATGTTTTAATCGTGGATATCTTAAGTAGGGTTAAAATTGGTGATAGTGGATGTGATGTGAGATCATAATGGTTTTCCACATCCTAGGAGACATGTTTCAGCCAAATATACATGCTTGCTAGGTCACAATGGCTTTCTTCAGGACCAGTTGCTAGAAAAAACCTAGCCAGTGGTTGCATACGCGCTAAGGCATGCAACATTGGTGCGCATGGTTTGTAACTGTTGTGGCCTCTTGCTATCTTATGAATTCTCCCGCCGTCCTTTATCCTGCTGAATTTTCTGTTGTTTTTATAAGGGGGGAAATGTGTTGTGGCCTCTTGCTATCTTATGCATTCTCCCCACTGTTCTCTGTTGCTCAGCCAGTTACTGAGGTCATTGGATGGTTGGAATTTTGAGAGAGTTTGTGCTTGGGTGAGTGGGCAGTTGGAGTGAGAAGCGCTGAGCAGCAGGATACTGCTCCTGGTGGGGCTGTACCTGTATACAAAAATGGTATGCAGTTCCTCATAAAAAATATATGCAGGTGGAAAGTTGTTACAATGCGAAGGTTAGTCGCACAGGTTTGGGAGAAGAGACTTCTCCTCTTGGAAAAAGACCCTCACACACCCAGCCAGCTATGTATCTTGCTTCATCATCGGGTCTGCTCCTTATCGGGGCGGCGCTGCAATCCCCGATCGGCACCCGAGAAGGGGCCTTCCTGGCGGAGATCTTTATTCCATATGCCGTTGGGTGAAGTGCGTGTGAGGGCCCTAAGACAGTGTAGGTGATAGTGATGGGTAGGAAAACAAAAAGTAAAATAGGGAAGAAGGTCCACTCATGAAATTTTAATGAACGTGGCCCCTACCCTAATTAAAACTAATAAGACAAAACGCGTATCTCCACTCTAAAGATGTGAAGTCTATGTGTTTGTCAGTAGGTCAACATGTTTCTTGCTCAAAATCAATTAGATGGCAATTCGTCAGGACCGGAGAGATCTACCTACACTTTAATGGTGGTGGTCAATAATTGAATAAAGTGGATCAATAACCACCCTTACAGCACCCAAGAAAAGTGTGGTACCTGTATTAAGAAAAATAGACAACCCTATTGGGGTCAAGGAAGTATGTCATCAGTACCGGCTGGTGTAGACACTAAAGTATAGTGTTGGTTCCAAGTGGTCATGGATGGCGGCAGTCCTACCCACACGAAGCCGGTCTGGGCAGTTGGGGCTGTACCTGTAACCTGTATCCAAGTTAAATAAATCTATATTAATAACCTACAAGGATCCATCTTCATTGTAATTCATCCTCGTCACCAGTGTTACATGCATGCAATCCAACACCTACTTTAAACTTGTATACTCAACCATACCCCAACCCTTACCTTAAGCCTAATTATAAACCCAGCCATCAGCCTAATCTACCTGTAACCCAAGACCCAACCCCATGTCTACTCATACTCTAAATATTGACCTCGCTCTAAACCGAAACCCTAATCCTAACCCAAAGACCAGTTCTAACTAAAAACTTTACCCTATGTTTAACCCTAACCGTAACACTAAACTTAAGTTATAGATTATATTTAGGAGTGCATAAAATTGTTAACTCTTGAAAGGACACTTTCTGTAATGCCAATACATACAACTTCTATGAGTTGTGTAAAGCTTCAGACAGAACTCTTTTAACCTCAACCAGGAACGAGTTTGTAAAAGGCAGCATCTAACTGAGCAAACCCCTCACATTCGAAGTAGCAACATTGATGAAGCCGAAGAGAATTTTCAGAACCAAAACATATTCTCCGGGAACTTGGAGGGCATGTTTTTTCAACATCAATAAAGCTTGCTGCAGAGAAAGGGATGTTCAGAGCTGAAAGGATGAAAGACAGAAATGCCTGTCACAGCTGTGTAAGCCGCAGCTACCCTTTGCCAGATTGGGAAGGAATCAGAATACTTTTTATGTTATCCCCGAGAGTCTAACATGCCTGGAGGGCTGTGAACAACTGTTAACAACTGATATGTATAGTGGTGGGGTATATTCTTTTTCTGTACTCCTGGGTGCAAGGTTGATATTAAATTGAGTGCTGTCACCCCTAGCTTAACATTTTTCTGTACACTGAGTGCACAAGTTAGTGTGCGTGTGACACATGCCGTCTCTTGCACGCTTGCAATTTCTTTTATAAGGGATGCATGCAATACATCCAGGTCCCATCAGCAAGTACACTCTGTTTTATGTCAAACTCCCTGTGGTGCTTTCTTACCACAAAGGAAGCACTCTTTTATTGCAGTGTCCTGAGCCTTTTCCACATATCCTGCTTCAGGAATAGTTGGGTGTAAATATAACATCCAGCCAGCCTGGGCAACCCACAGCTCCTTATGGGCAAACCCCAGCTCATATGCCAGCCAGCAACTGCTGTCTTATCCTTCACTGGATGGAGGTAGGCTGTCCAAACCCAGCATAGTCCCTGATGGAGCACAGTTCTCGACTACTTCCCGCGAAATAGAAAACACAATGGATCCCGGAGCCCAGGGTTTCCAAGATAGCTAACACCAACTTGTCATGAAGAATTAGTTTTCTGGTGCTTCTCAGGGCAGAGCAAAACTCTGGCATATCTCCACCAGCTGTGAAAATGTCAGGATGAGGTTTGATCTGAGGGACTGTCAGCATATAGAAGAGCTGCCTGGGCTACAGAAGTACCACCAACATGGGGAGCCGACAGATACTTCAGGACTGCCATCTCGTCAGCCTCAGAAACTATCATGAAAACAGCTTGAGTGAAGGACAAGCTGAAGTTGAATAATCACTCCAGTGGCCAGAAAAAGCTCAACCCCAAAAAATAGTTGTGCAACTCAGTCAGTCTGTGAGGCAGGTCCTTCCGGAGGTGAAACCCCTCCTCAAGAAACCCTCGGGAGACCCCAGCAAGCTCTAGAACTACCGTCCCATTTCTCTGCTCCCATTCCCTGTCAAAGCCCTGGAGAAGGTCATCATTCTCCAACTAACCAAACACCTGGAGAGAAACAACCAACTGGACCCTTCCCAATCAGGTTTCAGAGCCAACCACAGCACAGAGACAGCCCTGATCACCCCCAACAGACAACATGCACACCCTACTCAACAGAGGAGAATCAGCCGCCCTGATCCTCCTTGACCTCTCTGAGGCCTTTGACACTGTCTACTACCATGCACTCATCGATGGAAGCACAGATGATGTGCTCAGATGGATGGCATCCCTTCTTACGGGCCACACCCAGAGAGACCTCCTCCCTCCCTCTCCTCACAGCCCAAGCACACCATCTGCGCCGTATCCCAAGGCTCATCTCTCAGTCTTACCATCATCAACATATACATGACACCACTCGCAGACATCTTCAGACTGCACAACATCAACATCATCTCCTATGTCAACAATGTCCAGTTTGTCCTCTCACTCTCAGTGACCCCACCTTGACGAAGACCAGCTTCCACAACTGTATGAAGAACATCTCTGCCTGGATGAAGGACAACTGCCTGAAGCTCAGAAGCTCAACATGGACAAAACTGAAGTTCTTATCTTCAGCAGACACACTGCCTGCCTTATGGAAAGTCTCCTGGTGGACGGTGGAGCTCGGATCCACCTAGACACCAAAAAACCACACCTACATCCTTGGCATCATCCTGGACAGGGAACTCTCAATGAAATGTCAGGTCACTGCCGTCTCCTCAGCCTGCTTCCACACACTTCACATGCTCTGCAAAGTTTTCAAGTGGCTCCCCATCAGCACCAAGAAAAATGTGACACAGGCCCTCATCACCAGCCAACTGGATTACGGCAACGCACTCTATGCAGGCAACACCACCGAGCTCATGCAGAGACACGAGACGATCCAGAATGCCCAAGCTCAACCTGATCAAGAGGACCCACATCACCCAGAACCTAAAGGACCTTCACTGGCTCCCCGTCCAGAAGAGATGCCAATTCAAGCTTCTGACAAGAGCCCAAAAAGCCCTCCATGACCAAGGAACTGCCTACATGAATCACCACCTGCATTTCCACCAACCTCCCAGGAATATCTGCTCCACACACCTCGGCCATGCACAGGTACTGGACATCTGCCTCTGCCGCTCCAGAGGATGCTAGTTCTCTTACATTTCTGCCTAAGTCTCCCTTTCCCTTGACTCCCGCACCACACCCTCTCTTACCCACTTCAGGAAGGAACTCAAGACCTGGCTCTTCGACTGATACCTGCAGCACAGTGCCTGGATACCCTCTCCACTGAACAGCTGTGCTATACAAGCACAACCTGAATGATTGATTGCCTGGTGGGTCCTGGTGGGCTTACGCATTCCAGCAATATCATAAGAATCTGGTTTTCCCGTGCCAAGACACTCACACGATCTGCCAGTCTGTCACCACCCTGACCAGCTGCACCATTTTACACCAGTGTACCTTCTAAACAGTGCAACTGGCAGCTCAAAGTGTAAACAGAACTAGTTTTCTAGCTGCCTGGTCTTGACCTCGGCATGATGTGTTTAATTGTTTAGTTTGTTGTCCACTGTGGGCGAGGTGGGGGTCTGACCTGAGTGCTGCAGCAGATTCGTCCATCTCATTATACTCCCCTTGCAGACAGCATGAAAGCAAGAGGCCCGGGTGTGAATGGGACTTTAGAAAAGTGACATTACAACAAATATGACCGAAAACGAGTCAAATGCATGCAACAAAGGCACCACTGTACAGCAGTCAAGGTTTCATCCCTGTCAGTAAGGCTCCTCAGAACCTTTCTTTGTTCCAGAAGCCACGACGGTATTGATTCCCACATCAACTGAAGAAAACATCAATTAATGCTCAAACGAAGTCACAGTAGAGGGTCGGCTCGGGGGCGCAGCCCCTTGTAGAAGTGGGCCCGGGAGGGAGGGCCGCTCTTTGTTTGGGAGGTTTGCTGATGCGATTGTTGAAACAAGCATTGGCATAGCCAATAGGTCTCGCGTTTGGGACCTTATAAGTGTTTAGCCAGAGCTATAGGCTTTGTCAATGTTTTGAAGCTATGTTTTAGAGCAGTGTGGCTGCCGTGCGGCATGTTGAAAAGTTATAATAAAAGAGTATTATAAGCATTTTGCTACCTTATATATAACCAAGAAGACATTATGTACAACTGAACGACCCAATTAAAAAAAGAATTAACATACAAAATGATTTTTTTTTGTCCTTGCAATTACTTCCTGCCTGTTGTAATGCTTGTTTGTTATTGCTTTTTTTTTTGGTGGGGGGGGGGGGAGACATAAACAACAGGAGAGTGGAGGTTGAGAAATAGTACCTGAATTGCAACATGAGCAGCGAACGGACACTAGGGGAGATCCAACAGATGTCAGATTCCGAGGGCAGATTGAGGTGGTGGTGTGCTGGTGCGGAGATGATACTCAGGGGATGCTGAATGATTCTCCGGTGGTGCTGAGGGATGCTGAGGTGTTGGTGTTTTGATGCATATGTGAGGCTCAGGTGATGCTGAGTGACACTGAAATGGTGCTGAGTAATGTTGAGATGGTGCTGAATGATGTTGAGGTGGTGCTGAGTCATGCTGAGGTGGCGGTGCTAAACTGGTGCTCAGGTGGTGCTGAGCTACTTCTCAGGTGGTGCCGAGTCATGCTGAGTTGGTGCTGTGTGCTCAAATGCAGTGACACTGTGTGTGCTCACATGCAGTGACACTGTGCCGGTATGAGTTAAACCACAGGCTGCGGAATAGCTGTGGACCCGGAATTACTAAGCATAAAACCACATGGAATTCCTGATTCCCTGGGGTTTGACGCACACTTTAACCAGCTGCTCTGAGAAGGTGGTGAATGTGTGTGGCAGATTCTACTGGAGGTGAGGGTGAAGTGAGAGCGAGAGGGGAGTAGAGAGTAAGGGAGGGAAGAGGTAGATACTCCTGGTGTGGGTCAAAAAATGCTACCCTGCAAGAAAGCAAAGACAGGGGATGAACTTTGGCTGCTTTTGCAACTAAAGCGTCCTGTGGTGTTACTGGACTGATTTGCCACCTGGTAAAATCAGTTCTGGTATTCCCACACCGGGGAAAACTAGATGTGACAACACCACCCCACTTGTGATCGGATACAGCAAAATTGTAACGGCAACTCCATTCTTCATGATTGGTAGTCTGTCCTTAAGAAGAGTACTTGAAAGCACAAACGTAGTAATAATCTAAGCTTTCGTAGCATTATGTCAATATTCCATTTCTCAAAGCACTATAATAAAATGGTGGTTAGTGTCATCCAACTGAATGGCAGAATGAACGGCTGAGTCAGCCATGCTATTATTTCACTAAACCACAACTCACAAACGCTGAGGTCAATAACTCAATGCAACCTGATGGCATTAGGTGCATGAACTCACCTGGGATGAAGGCCAGCATTAGATGAGTGCACATTGATGTGTTTCAGTGGGAGTCTCTTATGCTGCCCACCAGGCCTCTGGCAGTGAAGGTGCGCTTCACAGAAAGCCTAACTCCTGCCAGGGCTTCAGTGCGCCTGGAAGCAGCAGAGACACCAGCTCAAAATCCAATGTTTATTTCTGAGTACTGGATTAAACAGCCCGATCCCGCAGTACGCGTGGAGTTTGAACAACAACCACTGAAGGTTGGAGGAGCTCTTGGCCACAGGAGGAAGTGCTCTGTTTGTAAAACGGTATTTTTCGTAGGGTAGGACGGTGTCAGGACGAACAGTACAAGGTGCAGAATGCGGGCAGTGCAGCTGCTTCCTACTAATTGGATTCCAGAAAGAGACCCCGGGCAGGGCGCTCTGCTTGCCGGACAGTTGTTCATGAACACTGGAGGCAGTAACTCTTTCAGCGCTCCTTCATTAATAATGAAGGAGCGCTGAAAGAGTTAATAACCGAGTAAAGAAGGGAGCCCCTTGGACTAAAAACGAACTTATTCAAAATTGAAATCTTCCCAAACTCCGTTGTGCAGGCAACCATACTCTGAAAAAGCCAACATTTCAATCGAATATCATGACGTTTAGGGCCCTGACCAGAGAAGACAGCACTGGCATTGAGCCTGTTACAACAGTTACTTCTTTCTCTCACTGAGAAAATGCAGCGTAAGTAGAGACTCTTGAGATCAAAACGCAGAGAGACCTGATGTGCGTTTCAATGTATACTTACATTTCTTTTGAACTTGGTAAACGGATGATGTTTATTTATTCATTTTAATAATTGAGTTTTAAATAGCGCTGGCTAGACCCGGAGATATCAGAGCGCTTTACATGAGGAACATGGCAATAAAGTTTCACAGTTACATCAATTAAAAAAATGTGCATAGTAACAAAACACAAAGAACAAGTCCAAGGAGAAAAAAGAGGAAAAGGGGGAGGAGTCAGTGGCTGGATAAGAAAAGCAATTAGGTCTAATAAATCGGCAACAGAAGGTAGAAGTTCAGGGTAACAACTGACCCGCTAGAGATCAACAATCATAACTCCCCAGGGTCGCGGAGAGTGGAACAAAATGAGAAGGGGTGAAGGGGACCTAGGGGGAGGAAATAGGGGGAAAAGGTCCGACAGGCGAATTAAGGACGGCCAGAGAATCAAGCTGGGACCGTCAAGATGCTGGACCCATGACTCGGGCACAGAGTAGCATAACACAAGATAGCAAAAGCATGTAAAAAAGTTCAAAAACAACAAAATAACAAAGAAGCTGGCTCCGTGGGCAGTCGCCGGGGCTAGGAGGGAGGGGGGCTGGAGAATGCCGATAAAAAACGGGTCGTTGCTGAGAACAGAACTCGGGGTTGCATGGGTAACAGAGTCATCGTTCAATGAGGCGCAAAGTCAGCTTGGGCGCCCCAGAAAAGGGGGGGGCAGCCGTTGGAACCAAGAGGGCACTTCTCTCACCAGCTCGGACAGTGGAGACGAGCTCAGGGGAACTGGATACCAGTGCTATGGAAAGCCCTTCGTTGTTCCCTCGTCGTTCAGAAATCCGCAAAAAGTCACCATTGCGCGCCACAGAAAAAGGGGAGGCAGCAGAAGAGATCAAGAGGGCGCTTCACTCACCGGCTCAAGGAGTGGAAACAAGCACGGGGGCACTGGTCATCAGTGCTGTGGGAATCCCCCCGTAGCACCTCCATAAGGGGAAACGAAATTCATGTGCCCCCATTGACAATCCGGTAAGGCGAAACCAGGGGACAAGCACTTGCGAACAAGCCCAGAAAGGAGAACGGCCGGAGGGTAGATCACCAACCCAACACCTCAGCAGCCACCAGTCAACTCCACGGAACAGCATGGAGTGCAGAATTGAAGTCTGCCATCAGAGAACAAGCAATGGCCGCGCAGCCGTGAAAGCGATACGGCCGCGCGGCTGTGAAAGTGAAAGTGGTGTATGAGCGCTGCAAGTTAAATCAGGCACATGCGCGCGCGAGTGTTGAAAGGCAGAGAGGCACTTGATCTGCAAGCTGCAGGGTTGGGTTTCGACACAGAGCACTATACCACAAGGAGAGGTGAGACTGAGCTTTGCCCGTTTTTAGGTCGAGGGACCATCCAGTCTGCCGAAGGCAGAACCGGAAGTCCAGAGATTTAATGTTTCTTAGAGTGGCTATTTAGCCCGCCTCTCTTTTTGGCTCTCCTCCATTGGCTGGCTTCCAAACGGAGGCCAGCCATTGGAGGAGAGAGCCGTCCCTCCAAATAGGCTCCGTCTTTTTCAGATTCGGGGGCGTGTTCCGTGCTGTTCTTTCCACTTTTTAGCCACGCCCTTTTTCGAACAGCAGGAACACGCCCTCGAATCCGAAAAAGTTTGGAAGCTTCCATCCGCCATTTTTTAGCAATCACGCGAAGCTCCGAGGGCGTTGCGGGCGGCGCCGGGCTCAGGAATCCTGTGCACAGCTCCCAGGTGCAGCCTGCTCCATGCCCGGCTGCCCTGTGCGCATCACAGACCGACAGCCTCCTCCCGAGGATCCCGGTGGCTGCGCTCCACCCTCAGCCCGGCTGCTATCTTCCAGTGCCGTCCGTGCCGCGGCACCAGCAGCAAACAGCTCCGGGATCGTGCACAACCGGGAGCCCCGTGAGCTCCCCCAGAGAAACTATGACTGTCGGAGACAGCCGAAAGAGCACGGAAGAGCCGAAGATCCGGGCCACAGAAACACCCAAAGCTCTTCGGCTAACCTCGGAATAGAGGGAGAGGCGCAAGTACGATGCAAGAGGGGCCTCTCTCCTGCCCGGGCTCTTTAGCCTAGACTCTATTTCTTTCACAGTCTTCTTCACAGCGCCCCCCTTCGGACAGCCCGGACCCTCCATCCCCTCAATTCCTGAGCTATCCTGGCCCCCGGGCTCCGGCAGGGACGGGGGGGGGGGTCGGGCATTGCAGTGTTTACCCTTGCTGTGGTGCACGGTGAGGAGTCTCTCCGGTCTCTCCTGGGGCTGACCTCGTTGTAAGGGGGGTCCTTGTCTCACAGTCTGCATCACTCGCAGGCGGTCCTGGGGTCTCAGGGGTGCTGTGGGCCTTTTTCTGCCCCATCGCTCTCACACGCTCCTTCACACCTCTCACCTCCTGACAGCCCGGACCCTCCATCCTCTCAGCTCCTGTCCTCTGTATCAGGCTCTGCTGCTCTGTCCCAGACCTCTCCTTCAGGGCCTCTCTCCTGTCCGGGCTCTCCCTCCCCAGCAGCTTCAAACCCCCTGACTCCGCATCTTCTCCTCCTCTCTTTGTGTCTTTGTGAAACCCTGAGCCCCCTTTCTGCCTCCTGTCTCCCTTACCCTGCATGAGCCCCTCTTCTCCCTGTCCCTCTGACCCAGACCCCTCCTTCAGAGCGTCTCTCCTGTCCGGACTCTCCCTCCCCAGCAGCTTCTCACCCCCTGACTCCGCATCTTCTCCTCCTCTCTCTGTGTCTTCCTGAAGCCCCAGCTCTGAATCCCTCCTAACCCTCCTGTCTCCATTCCCTCTCTGCCCCTCTGAGCCAGCTCCATCCACACCCCCTGGCCTCGGTCCTGAGCTATCCTGGCCCCCGGGCTCCGGCAGGGACAGGGGGGGTCGGGCATTAACGGGTGTACCCTTGCTGGGGTGCACGGTGAGGAGTCTCTCCGGTCTCTCCTGGGGCTGGCCTCTTTGTAAGGGGGGGTCCCTGTCTCACAGTCTGCATCACTCTCAGGCGGTCCTGGGGTCTTGGGGTGGGCTGGGCTTTTTTGTTCTCTATCTCATCCACAATCTTCTGCACAGCGCTCTTTTTCTGACAGCCCGGACCCTCCATCCTCTCAGTCTCTGGTAGAAGTCAAGCTGCTGCTCTTTCCTGCTGTCAACGTCTCTCTCCTGACGTGACAGGTGTGTTTAGAGCACCCTCCACCCGTTGCCCTCGGCCGCCAGGTATAGATGGGCCCGGCTCACCTGGCATCGAACGCCCTTTCCTCGACACTGCTGATAAGAAACACCCAGCGCCAGATACCCTGAACTGAGCTGGGGATAAAACTGCACCTCCTCGTTAATTACTTTACAACGTATCTGTGAGAGGGAGGGGGCGGGGTCACTTGATTCACCCCCCCCCCCTACGGACCACCTCTATCCAGCGCTGAAACTGGAACACATGTACTCCAGGAACCCATGCATTTGGGGCAGGGGGTGTAGCCACGAGGGGCGGGGATCACTTGATTCACCCCCCCCACGACCCACCTCTATCCAGCGCTGAAACTGGAAACCATGTACTCCGGGAACCCATGCACTGGGGGCAGAGGGTGAAGCCACGAGGGGCGGGGGTCACTTGAGTCACCCCCTACGGACCACCTCTATCCAGCGCTGAAACTGGAACACATGTACTCCGGGAACCCATGCATTGGGGGCAGGGGGTGAAGTCACGAGGGGCGGGGCTTGGAACGCAGAGGCTGACAGACCACTTCCAACTTCCACTTTCTAACAGAATGAAAGCATTTCAATGCACAACTCGTAAACACGGGCAATGGTAATGTTATTTAGACTGAAATGAGGCATCACAAATGTAAATTCATACAGATTTTGATGCAACAGCACATGCCATGCAACGAGTAACCATTCCAACGTGCTATTCAGCTCAAAAACGAAGGGTCCCATTTATCCACTGCACTTTATTCGTGGTAAGCACAATATGTTATATTAATAGTTGGCATCGAAAAGTCATATCTTTTCCAAATGATGACAGGCACCTCAGCGATTGGCTACATTATGCTTATATGGAACATTTGTTGAGAGACTGAAAAATACTTGTTTAGTCTTACACACAAGACATCCATATTTCTGCTAAAGGTCAGCAGACTAGTTTATCTGCCTCTCACAAACGATTCTTCAGCACAAATATAATGAAGTCCATTTTCTCCACTTTAGAACACAATTAAAAAGTAAATGTAAGTACTGTAACACTTATTTGTATTCGTGAATGAGCTCAGAGCAAATGCACTTCCAACTACTTCTCTCTCTAAAAAGATCACTACCTCACTCTCTATATCACAACTTCACTCTCTCTCTAACTCACTACATCACTCACTCTCTATCTCTCTACCTCACTCTTTCTATCTCACTAACTCACTTTCACTGTCTCTTTCACTACATCTCTCTATCTCACTACATCACAACACCACTCTGCTTACATCTCACTACCTCACAACATCCCTCTCCCTCACTACATCACTGTTTCACTACCTCACTCTCTCTCACTACATAACTCTCTCTACCTCACTACTCCACTCTATCTCACTACCTCACTATCTCACAACTTCTCTCTCTCAAAACATCACTACCTCACTCTCTAGCTCACAACCTCACAACTTCACTCTCTCACTCACTACCTCAATCACTCTCTATCTCACTACCTCACTCTTTCTATCTCACTAACTCACTTTCACTCTCTCTTTCACTACCTCTCTCTCTATCTCACTACATCACAACATCACTCTATGCTTATATATCACTACCTCACAACATCCCTCTCCCTCACTACCTCACTCTCTCTATCTCACTACCTCACTCTCTCTCTACCTCACTCTCTATCTCACTACCTCACTCTCTATCTACCTCACTCTCTCTCACTACCTCACTCTCTATTTCAATACCTCACTCTCTCTCTCTATCTCACTACCTCACTCTCTCTCTGCTAATGCAATAGGTATCACATATGCACAAAAAAAGCTAATGCCAATAGAAATGACAATGCCATTTATTTAGGGATACAAAAATGATAAAAAAATAATGAGCAATACCAATAGCTCTACCTATAATATTGCCGAGACCATTGCATTGTAAATGCTTGTTTTTTATGGCCCTGGGTTGCTGTTTTATCCACTGTTCACAGAGCTCCGCAACGCGAGATGGATTACATTATATGACGAATGGGGAGTCACGCAAGGAGCGACGGCGTCACATCACACAAGGGTGACATTTGACAAAAGGTTAGAGCCCGATTAAGTCCTCGGGGGTTAGGGCCATTGCAGGGACTGGCGATGTACCCTTCTCATGTTACACATAGCTGGGTAACGATTACGAAAGACAGATACAAATAGGGCAACAAACCGCAGAGACACAAAGAGAAAAAATACTGGCTCACTGAGAACATCAAAGCGGCCGCGAAAGTGAAAGTGATCGCAATCAAAATGCTACCATGGCCGGCCTACAGCTTGCGTGCATGTGCACGGCGCCTAATGAGCATGACGAGGAAAGCCATATGGCGCCTCTGCTCGTAAGCGCGCACCCGCGCACATGCACGCAAGCTGTAGGCCGGCCATGGTAGCATTTTTTGAAGCCCTTACTAAAAGTCTCGCCAGACCAGCACATGCGCTGGGTCAGGTAAGACCTAAAAATGAACCCTTCTGTTTGTCTAAATTCATTCAGTGGTAACCTTACAGGCACCCGCGCCCCTTCCTCCGTTTATTGGGGGGTGGCGACACTCAAGAAAATTCCCCCTAGAACATTAGCGTTTATTCTCATATGTATTTGAAAAAAACGAGAGGGAGATCAATTTTCACTGAGCTCATTCATTTGTGCTAACGTTCTAAGGGAAAAATCCAGTTTGAAGCTGTTTTAGCGCTAACACATGGATTTAAGTTATCTCATTAAAGATAATAAAAAATGCACCAAATGTGTTAAAGTAACGATGAGGTTTTGCAGACAAACGATCATTCAGAACTCTCAACATTAAAAGCGGATAAGCAACTCTTTCCTCATTCTTGACGGTTACTCACTGCATGAAGCAAGGGAGGATTTGCCATCATTTTAATAGTTCCACGTCTGCGAGTGCCTAATATGTGTCTGAAGGATGCCAGTTACCCAAAATTAGGACCCTGTTGGCTTCTAATCAAATGGAATGAAAGGTGACCTTGAAATCTGGTCGCATGAGATACATTGGTAAAGGGACACGAAGTACAATCTGTTGAGCTATTACAATCAATCAAGGGGGATTGGTATAGTGCTGATTGTCACCCGTGAAGGTATCCAGGCGCTTAGATAATATTGCATTTTATTACATACCAGTGCCCATGGTCCCAGTCCCAGAGGCCTATAACAATAGATGCAGAATTAAGAAAAATAAGAATGGAAACCAAATACTTTTTTGGTAGGCATGATATGATGACAGCCGCGGTCGGTAGTAGGAGTAACTGCAGGGTGGTGACGTGGGGAGGGGAGGGGCAGGGTGGGGGGTAGTAAACTATGGATTACGGAGGTTTGCGGGTAAGTTAACATATAAATTAATAAAACGAATTTCGTTGCGTGCACTACATCCCCAAATGCGATACTGTGCACGCAACGAAATTAGTTTTATTAATTTATATGTTAACTTACCTGTAAACCTCCGTAATCTATAGTTTACTACCCCCCACCCTGCCCCTTCCCCTCCCCACGTCAGCGCCCTTCAGTTACTCCTACTACCGACCGCGGCTGTATGATGACATGGCTGGATCCAACCTATCCAAGTTCAGGACACAGTCTTCTCAGTCCAGGCCCCCCCACAGTGCCTCTCTGCCCAAAGAAGTCGCCTGTCTTTGGACCATCTTCAAGATGCTTAGTCAAGTGCCTATTGGTCCTACCTTCATATTGCTCCACCCAAAAGTTCTCTGAATCAACATTTTTTCTTTTTTTTCTAAGGTGCGATACAAAAATGAATGGAAAAGTGCCCTAAAGTGCGGTCATGTCCATAGAAAATATGAGTTCATGTTAACATTATACCTTAGACGGGGAAGAAGCTCTTCTCCACTTATCAAAGAGATCTCAAGGGGCTTCCAAATACGCAGCTGTTTATGTGATAACCAAGAAAAACTCTCTATGACAGATGGAAACTCTAGTGGGGATCAATATGAGAAAACACAATGCCACCACAAGCGCCGAGTAACGTTACTGAACTGCGCTGTGGGGATGGTAATGATAATATCTACGCTTGTATGTTGGTCAATATTTACACAGCTATGTAAATGCATCTGCCTGGTTTGCGGTTTCATTTTCTTTTCTGAAGTGTTTATGACTTCCTGGAGTAAGCACACCCCATCTTCACTTACCTGACACACAAGGAAGAAAGGCTAGTCAGCCATGGCGGCTACCGGTAGATGGAGGCAGATATCACAATTAAGGAGGCTGGCATGAGCCCACTAGCGGGTGGTGCATGTGTGCATGGGCATTCTCCATTGTGCCTGTACCTGTATGTGGGTCTCTGATAAAAGGCAGCTGTACTGAAATACATTTTGATTAATGCTGCCCTATGAACATACCAGAATATTCTGGATCGATTTCCTGGTCACCACCAAGCCTAGTTTCCAGGGGTAGAAACATACAGTGAAACCAATGGCCACCTAAAAGTTTCTCTGGAGATGTCATGGTTTAGAGAGGGGTCTCACATCTAGCAAAGGAGAATCATGGAAGTACAAGTGGCAAGCAAAGCCGCTGCACAGTATTTTGAGTCCTCAGACAAGGGCACGAAGTAAAGTGGTGTTGGCTACGCTTGCGGAACAGAGGAAGATGATTGATTCCCACAGTGGGAGATTATGTGCCCATCGTGAGATTGTTTTCGATCCTGAAGATTCCCACAACTTTGAGTCACGTGTGTAGACAACTCCTGGATTGGTCAGTCTGTATATAGTCTCACATTATGGTGCCTACCATCACCTGTTCATATACAATAATTAAGGTTAGACTCCAGAAGGAACTCAGAGATACCCTTTCTGACCCGTGACATGGGTCTGTGTTTTAGACTTCAATGTGCTGAGGTGTGTTCTTTTTCAATTAGAAAAGTTCTAACAAGTTATCAAACCTTGAAAAGGAGTGTGAAGGCATCTATTGGTCAATAGAACATTGCACTCAAGCCTGCAGTCACAGGGCCCTCTTAGTTCAAGAAGGAGTTTTTATTGTGATCAGAAAAATAGTCTACCAGAGACAGAAGAATCCTGGGACGGTTGATTTGGGTGACCTGTGTATTATTCATCTAGGCTGGACCAAGAATTATGCAGCCCTTGACGTGTGCTAATCTCACACATGTTCCACATAGGGGCCTTATCCAGATCTCCTGGTGGGAGCCACATGAGAGAAATCTTCATATTACTGTTTCAAGACTTTTTGTAGAACTCCTTGCCAGAAGGCTAAGGGCCACCTCCTGCGGGCGGAGCCATTTTGTCCCAGGTGAAACATCCTTAAGATCACGAAATAGAGTAAAGATACTTTATTGACAGTGACTGATGTAAAACTTTTTTGTCATGCACAGTGGTCCCTATAAACCTCAAGCTATGAGGTTTCCATGGACCAGAGCAGAAAGTTTACATCAACTTAAGTAAGATCTAATGTTCATGTGCAGAGGGTACTCGAAGTTCTAGCTATTACTAACTGGCCATGCGCAGCAGATATCTTTTCAATTACAATTATCAAGTTTTTGTGTGGCGCATAGCTTGACATATATTCAGAAACCAGCACCTTACTATAGGTGTACACAGAACCTACACCCCCGTCAAGCCTACCTCCTCTTCTTGACAAATTCTGTCATATGTTATTTTATCCAGATCTGGGACTTCTGGTGAGTATTATGTGGTTTCAGAGACACGTGCTCTTCCCACTGGATACAAAATGTGATACTATTACTTGCAAAGTCTAGCCAAGGCTCTGTTAGGTTCCTTGACTCTCCAGTGGTAGGAGCAGGCCTTGCGGTCAAGCTTGGGGGTGAGCGTCTGAAAAGTTTCAGGCTCGATCCATCATCTCCTTGTGTTGCTTTGTATGCCCTAAGATGGCAGGGTGTGCCCGAACGTGTGTCCCTTGCTCACGTTGCCATTGGATTCAAGCTAGCCTGCCTGATGAGGGGTGAAACCCCAAAACGAATCCTAGGATGCTTGTTTCCGATCCAGAAACCTGGTATGGCAGTTTGGGCAGAACTGTTCTCATGAGGAACAGGGTCAAACTGATTTGCATATGGCTGGGTCTTAACTGGGGTGGCGAAGTGAGCTATAGAAGGATGGTGGATTAAATCCATATCTGTGGCTGGGGTTGAGTGTCTGAAAAGTTTCAATGCTCTATCCATGATCTCCTTGTGTTTGCCCTGTGGTCAAGCAGTCAAGGGTCACTCAAAGGAAGTGGTGCCAAGCTTGGGTGAGATCAAATATATGACAAAATTACACTCTGAAAAGGTTTATGTCCAGTTATGTATACTTCTTTGAAAATTAACACGTCTTTAATATACACTACACTACTAAAGAGAGAACAGTTAAGATGAAAGCACATGACTGAAAACAAACATGTCTATCGCAGTTCCGGTTCTGTGACTCTACATAAGCTTACATGGTATATTGGAATGTAAAAAAAAGTGGTGATCATCATATGTATTTTAGATGGGAAAATGTAGCGTTTTAGGTCTCAAATCTGATGTGTTCTTCCACTGAAACTCTTGGGGGTTCATACAGAAACTTGCTGCAGTCTCTTGATACTCAGGCAATTCTGATCTGGTCCCTGAAATCCTCCTCGTGCCGAGGGTGCTTCCACTGTGACGACAAACCTCCCAGCAGGCATGACAGCCAGGGTCCAGGCAGAATGTATCCGCCTTGGTCTCGGCTGGCAGAAAATAGACAGGACACAGCCACAACCTCCAGAAGCACCCGTCGTAGGTATGTTCAGGTGCAGGTCTTTGACTACTCGCCCACAATTTGTCAAGTATCTGCCATATGAGGGCACATGGCTAGTGGTCCAGCTGCAAGCAGTGCAGAGGCATAATTCAAAGTTTTAAGCTGTTCAACTAGTTTGAGGCTGGCTCCCATCGTTGCCTGGGCTTTCCTTTCTCCCAGGCAATGATGGGGAGCTGGCTCTGGCTGAATGAGGACAAGCATTCCAGTTACAAAGTCAAACATCCCTCAGTATTTGAAGATCGGGCTGGTGACACTTTTTCAGGGTCACAAACACAGGATGAGACTATAGTGGGCTACACAGCAGTCTGTGCATATCCATAGGCTGCTACATAGCTAAGGCACCACATGTTGTAACCTGGGAGTGCTTTTTCGTATGTCTGGAGCAGCAAACGCAAACAAAAAAGAATGCAAAAAAGTACCTAGTGTTGGGTGACAAAGTACATTGAACCGACACTGAGTACAAACATTCTAAGACTCCAGCCCTTTGAATACAGGTTACAGCCAGCAAATTTTAACCAGGCTCATCCAAATTACCTAGATAGAAGGAAGGGTTCTGCTCAGTGGGGTCTGGCATCTGTGGGGGTGGGGGAGGGGCAAGGAAATAACATTTTAAAAAAAATTACCTGATGACGAAAACACTGACTCTGCACTGAATGTTTTCTTCCTTCGACAGCAGCCTGGCAATGGCAACCAGGAAACTCCGTTGACCAATCCTGGCGCTGCTGTCATGCAGCAGGAGAGCAGCACCCTGATTGGAGGGAGTGGTCTCACTCGGCGCCCCACAGCACTCTGGAGTCCTGCACTTGCTGTAACCCAGCAGTCTTAAGACAGCAGTGTTAGAGATGTTCAAAGTGTGCATGTGTGGCTGGTCATCGCAAGATGGCTGGCCAAAAAGACATGCACTCTTTAAACAGTGCATTGACCCTTCTCCCTGCGGATGTCACTCAGCCTACCCTGCCCCGTCCTGATGCTCTGTTCGGGATGGGAGATGAAAAATAAAACTGTAGAGAATTACCATTTTATTTTTTTATCTCTGGGGGTTTGGGAGTGATGTACGTGGGGTGACACTCCTCTGCTCCGTCAGAGGAGCCACCCCTGGTTCTGCTACGGAGACTTTAGTCGGGGAGGTGGGTAAACGTGTCCCTCAGGGTACAGTAACAAATCTGTATTCCTGCTACCTAAACTGTGACAAATCAGGCACTCATCCCTTAGCCAGGTGAGGTAGACTACATCCTAATGATGGAGAACTAATGGGTACCAGTAAAAAGGAGTGCCGTATCACTTCCTCATAACTCAAGCTCGCTCACAAGGAGAGACTAAGAACTCTTTTGTAACTACACCTTCCTTCGCTCTGCCGAATTATTTCAAACAAATATTGTTGAAGACCTAATTTAGTCAGAGCTAATCCTGTGTAAAGGATTGAAACCAGAATATTTTGGACGAAATATTGGCTGACAAAAATATTGTGTTCTAAATATCATTCAGAGAATGATCACCTCATTGGCGTTAATAATAGAAAATCGAACCCAATAGGATAGTATTTTTGTAAATTATATTCAGACATATAACCTCAGGTCCTTTCTCCCATTTACTGAAGGGACAGAAAATTCCTCACACCAGAGCATGGTACTTACACAATGCGTGGCATACATTTAGCGCACACTACATAGTACAAAGTGCTTATCTAGCAACTATTACTTGAATTAGGAACGATCCACTGTCTGGAGCATCAATGTAACTAACATAGTTTGTGAAAGGATTACTATTACCTAGCTAATTTGTCACTAATATTTTCAGACTCAGAATGATGACAGGCAAAGGTTTGTCTATTCATTTCCGAACCTCTAACATTCAGTTTACAAAAGTGTCACTGCAGCAGGCGCGTTAACCCACTGAGCTATCTTACCAGCAACGACCAACTCAATATGCTCTTAAAACGTAACTCAATTTTAATTGAAGCAGAGCAGAGTGTTTTGGAAGACCCGTGTGTGTACAATAAGGAATGTGGGGTTTGCGTTGCCATTTATGATGCAGAGTGGTCAACCTTCCTGGTTGTATGACTCATGTCTTTTTGTTCTCTTTACAGGGGGGCTATTTCCTAACCAACAGTCTCAGGAACATGCCGCTTTTCGCTTTGCGCTTTCTCAGCTCATGGAACCTCCGAAACTGCTACCACAAATTGATATTGTGAACATCAGCGACAGCTTTGAGATGACGTACACCTGTGAGTACCTGCTCCCTACCTCTGTTCCCTGATGTATTTGTCGGCTTGTCCTAGCTAGATGGACTGAGATGTGTGGAGGTGTCTAGACATATGTGACACCAGGTGTCTCATTTGAACACTGTAGGCGATTGGCCTGTGGAGAAAGGGGTAGGTTTCAACTGGGACTTTGCCAGGCACAGAAGAGAGTCGGTCCTATCCATATGGGCTGTTCAATGGAACCAGCTTGTCTTGAAATCTCTTGGTTTCCATGTCAGCCAGGCTCCTCTGCAGATGGGGGAGCGCTAAGTGTGGACACTCTTGCTTCTGCAGGACGATGGCCCTAAGGAGGGCAAGCTGGTAGTGATCAGGGCATTGTTCCGTCAAGTGCCCCACTGAACTTGGAAGATGTAAATGTAAATGTTGTAGACTTGTAAAGCGCACAGCTGCCCCAGCAACGGGGCGTCCCGGCGCTGTAGACCACTGGGGAACCCGTCCTGGCTATCCCTGTGAGATGGTCCCTTTCTGGGTATCTCCAGGCATCCCCGGCATATGTGGGGGGCCGTTGTAGAGATGAGGCAAGCTTAATGCCCAGAGTTGCCGAGTGTGTTCCTGGTTAGAGTAGGTACCGAGGCGAGAATTATCGAGTCCGTTTTGACCCTGGTCCACGACCCTGCCGCGTCGGGAATTGAACCCTGGTCCCTGGCCGATTCTCTGCTTACGGGTCTGCCGCCTCTAACCAGTGAGCCACACCTCTCCACTATATAAGATATCAACAGAGTGAGATCAGATGCTGGTTGTGAGGTGGTTTTCGCAAGCAATGTAACCCATATGAACTGTGCTCTCCTCAGTCGCGGCTGCCCTCAAGATTAGGGAAAGATATTTCATTCTTTTGCGGTTCAGCTGGCATTGAAGGCTGCTCTTTCTCATGAGAAGCCAATGCATTGTTTCCACCTTTCCAATGATCATCTACCTTTGAGTGTTCTTACTTTTCCCTTTCTGTATTTTGTGATTTATTTGGATCACTTTCCTCCACTGTTTCTTCTTTTTTTTCTTCATTGTTCCTGTATTTCCTTTAACCTTTTCTCATTATTTTGTTTCTCTATTGGTCCCTCACCTTAGGCTCTTACCTACCAGGATTGTGTTTCGAAATATTGTGCTTTTTTGTAGGGGCCTGTAATAGTATCATATCCTTGATCTATACTACCAACATTTAGTCAAGGTTAGTATCTCTAGCATCTCTGGATGTAGTTCCTTTTAGATACATTCTCAATGGATGCAATATTACTGAAGAGCGATTTAAGAAAAACGACACAGTGGTGAACATTTTACCAGAGAATGGGCGAGGTCTCTGGATTGCGGTCTTACTACTGAAGGAACCCTCCCATAACACTGGCTGAGAGATTTGGCGTGCCTCTCTCTGTAAACCTGCAGGTTTCCTGCAGCCAGAGGAGATTTTTCACACTTCTGCCTCTCCATACCTTGTCAACGAGATGTATGGAGAGAACGGCATGGAGTACAAACCTATTCTTGGCATTGAAAGGCATCCATCATTACAAAATCAACAAGCCAGAAATGTGACATATATTTAAACCGGACCATTCCGCCAAGTGAAAAACGATCAGTGGCGGCTCCTCTGCTAAGGCGGAGGAGTGTCACCCCACTACCTTGAAGCAGCAAAAGACAGGAAAAAATAAATTGATATTAACGTAATGTTGTTAGCATTTCATTAAGTCCTCCTGCTGTGGCAGCTTGCTTGAGGGGGCGGGGCTGGGCTGCAGAGCAAGGGAGGAGAACGCTCCTAAGTGTGCAATGACTGTTTGGCCGGCCCTGGCGGGCCACCCAAAACCGTCATGTGCACTTTCCCCGTTCTCCATGCAGGCTGCATTGCAACCTGTGTGGAGAACATGCCCACCTCTCCAGCACCTAGCTGAGCTCTGTGTCACGGCACTCAGACAAATCACAACGTTGCATTTCAGCGTTGTGATTGCCTGCGGGGAGTGTGGGATCCCTGGTGCTTCCTGCTTCCTGTTTCTCCCACGAAATCAGGAAGAGGATGCAGGAGAGGCGGTGGCGGCCGGCTAGCCAGCCTGCTGGGAGGTAAGTGATTTTTTTTAACCCGATCCCCACCACCCACACACCGCACTGCTGCTACCAGGTCCAGACTTAAAACAATTATGTATATACTACGCCTGCCAAAGTTATGTTGAATGGTGGTGGACATAAATATTCATGAATATAGTGATTGGTGGCAGAGTCTGCTGTCAAATAACCTTTGGCAATGATAGGGCAAAGTTGCCAAGAGACGCCTTATTAGCAAAGACCAAACTCGGGAATTTGTTGTTGCAAGCCCTACATCCATTGATCTGTGGGTGAGCTACAACATGTTCTTGCTGCTTCTTCTGCACAATGCCTCTCTGTGTAATAGAAAGGGAGCTCATCCTGCTAGGGCAGGAAAAAAAGAATTAGGGGTGTGCGAAAAATGGGTAATTTGCTTTTATGCAAATATGTAAAATTTGGGATGTTTCTTGAAATTTGTCATAATTACACAAAATGCAAGTCCATCATTTAGTGCTATATTTTAATACAAACTGAGTCCTCAAGTCAATATCTGTCTCAAGGATGAATTTTGCGCTAAAAATAAAACGTAGTGTGAAAAATACAACTGCCACAAACAACAGGTGCTCACTTTCTGCTTGTTTGTGTTCTTCCCATTCTCCCAGCTAAAACTTTGCTCCAAATGGAATAATTTGGGGAATTTAACATAGCAAGCACAGCAGGAAATATCTGAAATTACACCTGCATAATTTTAATTTCGCAAGGGCATGCTAATAAAATGTTATGGTTGACAATTCTCCCTGGTTTGGGCTTCATTGATTTACAGCTCATAAAGATTTCATATTAGATTTAATGACTTATCTGTTGTTCTTTTAATCAATGACTTCTCTAAGAGAACTTGGCTGCACCCCAAACATCTTTTACTCAATGTCCATTTCTTTATCTCAGTAGTTGGCTCATAATTGTAAACCTTTTCTCTGTGTGTATATTTCCCATCCAAGTTTATTTCATGTCAACAGGGATAGGGAGATATGTAGGGAAAGGAAAGATAATGCTTTTTTTCAGGGATTTAGGGGGTGTGAGTGACTGAAGAAAAAAGGAGACAACTAAATTATTGGGTTAAAAACTGGTTGTAGCTTTGAAATATTATTTATTTATTTGTAAAGTTTTATATAGTGCGAACATGACCCTAGAGGGTATCAGAGCGCTTTACATGAAGGGAAGGTAGGACATATGTGTGAGAACAAAACCAGTCACATATATGAGTGAAGAAATAACATCGAGGATAAACAAAATAATGAGCTTGACCTCTATAGGGAGTCAGCAATGTAGTTGTCAAAATGAATAACAGGCAGGTATACAATCAATAAACAAAAGATGTAAGCTTAGGGCAAAAACTTGTTCATCAGAAATGTTTTCACTTCTTTTATGAAGGAGGTGGTAAATGAAATTAAGTGGACATCCGAGGCATAGATTTCAAAATCTTCAGGTGACACTAGAGAAGCCTCTGTAGCACTTTTTCGTTTTATGGAAATTCTGTGGTTTCAGTAGCAGGGAGCTGGCACTTTGCGAAGATCTGCATTCCCTGGATAGTTCTAGCTTTTGTGCCAAATACCTGAGGGTATTGAAATATAGGGCTTTATGAGTCATGCACGCAATCTTCAGTTGTATTTTTGCCTCATAAGGGATCCAGTTCATGGATTTTAGTGCTGGGGAGATGTGAATGTTTCTTTTTGTTCCAGTGACAAGTCTGGAAGCAGTGTTAAGGGAGGCCCTCAGAGGGGCGCTTGTATCTAGGTATGACGCATAGTGTGGCACTTCTGTAGTCCTACCTGGGCAACACAATTGCTCAGACCACAAGCTTAAGGTCTTCCTGTAGAAGGAAGGGTATATGTTTCTTTAAAATGCTCGTCATCTGATAATTCGCTCCATTGGTGACAATACTGATGTGTTCCTGCATATTCAGGTATTTGTCTAATATTATTCCCAAGGATCTAGCAGAGTTCATAATGTGAGGAGCACAATTTAGGGCTGTTAGATGCTTCATCCAAAGGTCGATCTTGGGAATGTTGCTTGGAGGAGTAATGAGGAGGGATTCCTTTTTGGCAGTGTTGAGCTTGAGATGGTTGCCAGTGAGCCAATGTTTAGTGGTTTGTAAAGTAGAGCTGATGGGTATGATGTCTTCTGGGAAGGAGATTTTCAGAGACAATTGAGTGTCATCTGAATACATGCGATAATGAACGACAGCAGATTTCAAGGAGTCTGCTAGAGGTTCCAAGAAAACATTTAAGAGAATGGGTGAGGGGGATTGATTATCTTCTGTTGTGGAGGAATGAAGTAAACCCTTGCAGTGAAGACCCTGATAAGTCCATCGTCCATTCAAGTAGGTTCAGTAGACTGACATGTTTAACAATGTCGAAAACAAAAGATCGGTCATGCTGGACCTAAATGCTTCATTTACGTCCAGCATTTTTAATATGTCATCCACAATGTGTGTGAGTATTGATTCAGTGATGTGACCTTGACGAAAGCCGATTGGTGTTGGTCAAGGAGTTGAAAGTTACCTATGTGGTTGCAAAGTTGGATCTGTACACATTTTCCCAGCAGCTTTGCCAGAATCAGGATGTTGGGGATAGGGTGGAAGTTGTTAAGATCTGAACAATCTGCATTAGGTTTTTTTTTAATGGGAGTTACCTGCCCTACATATAGGCACTCAGGGATAGTTCCTTGACATAGCAAGGCATTTACAATCTTAGACCATAAGGAGAGAATAGCGGTTTTAATCTTGAAGATCATTGAAGGGTTGATGAAGTGATTAGATGGGTTTAAATCTAAAAGAATGTTGTAAATCATATTATATGGTATCATGATTCCAAAAGTATTTATTTTCCAAGGCCTTAAATTATTCTCCTGATTTACATCTTCTTTCGCCTCTTGTCTCATCTACCTCAGATCTGGTGTTTTCTAGTGGAGAAATCATGTCCCAGCTTAACACTTGCATTTCACCCATCACCACAGCCAATATGTTTGGAAAACGACTTATTCCCTAAAGGGCCTTGTTTAGTTTCCTGTTTTCTTCCAGTTCTCAGCGCAAGAATATTTCCTGCCTTCTCATCACACCTCTAGAGCAACGGGTTGTGTTCCTTACATGAAATGTCTGTCTGCTTGCCTGTTTTTCTCTGCTAGCCCTTTCTTTGTCAACCACTTGCCTATAACCTTTTTTCTCTTTCCCCTTTGACTACATTCTCTTTTCAGCTTGTCCCCACATTATTTCCTTCTCTCTAAAGTGCGAACATTCTTCTCTTTCCGTGACTCTCCTACACACCACTCTATACATAGCTGCTTATGGCTCTATGCATTCCTCCTGTCTTTGTATGCTCACCCCTCGTTTTTATGGCAATTCTTTCTCTTCTTTCTTCTTCTCTTTGGTCTCTTTTCTATATCTCTTTCTCTCTGTCATGTGCTCTCTGTCTGTATGTGTGTGTATGTATATTTATATATGTATATGTGCATGCGAAAGAAACAACCAGTCGTCCCTTCCAGCCACTCTCATCCTTCTGTTCTCGTGGTCTCTGTCACTACCTCTCTTTGTTCCGTCTCTCTTGACCCCCTTACCATCACCTCCCCGCTGTCTCATCCCTAAACCTCTCTGCCTCGCTCACACACTGCAATGTTGGATTTGAATTTTTTATGTAGTTGCTTTTATCGGTGCAAGCCAGGTCTGTGTGCAGGCGCTGGAAAACAAAACGGAATCTCAAATGACAAATGATCACACTTACAGGCATAACATCTTCCAGCCCGCCTGGTGCATTTATTGTGACTACCTGCCTTTGGCTTGGCCTTGCTCCTGCTTGTTTTCACCGACTGGGAAGGAAGCAGGAGACGCAAGAGCGGTGCTGAGGTTTTACATGTGGGGAACTACATCAGTGGGGGCAGGGAGAGAAGAACCGGGAACTGCCGAGAGGAAGGGAAACAGAGAAGCCAAGGGAATCTTAGAATCTTCCTTACTCCACTGTGCCCTATTGACACGTACTGAAGACAGCAAACCAAAGTCCTGGACAGCTATTGCCTCTGAGGCCAAACTGCAAGAAAACACAAACAGCGATGGACGGAATGCTTGAATTGATCTGAGTCTCTCGGGTATCAGAGGCACGTTCCAGGTCCGCGTTCCCTGCTCTCTGTTCCATTCTAGACAGGGACGAATCATATGCAATTCAGTCTTGGCCCTGCCCTGGAAGGGATTGTCCAACTGGGAGGGCCGGTCCTCTTGCCCTCAGTCAGGAACTAAAGACGCTACAGTCCCGTCTGGCCCCTGTTTGATCTCAGCATGAGTCCTTATGGCACAGTGACCCGCAGAGCTCGTGCCTTGGCACACTCGTCCTCTTTAGGGGAACTCATTAAAACACACAGTTGCCATAAGCACTTCCAATTTGGATCAAACTGTTGTTGAAATCTGCGTATGTTATTTTAGAGTGATTCGTTTTCAAAGACCAAGGGGGAAAAACACTCACAGGGCTTTTTAGTTCGTTCATTCGTTCATTTTCAGATTTGCCAATAACACTCAGTATTTTTAAATAGCCAATATTTAATCACCCTGTTGCTCTTAGCACCAACATTAAGGTTATTGCACAACAGAAACTGTCGATCAAAAGATTCATTCTCAGACCATTGGGAATTGTCCGCTTGTTGGGCACGTTGACCGGCGGCTGACCCTACCTCCACTCATTAGCAACACATCTGGTGTATCACAGTTCAGTTTCAGGCAGATGTCACTCTCAGTAAGAAATGATGTCAGGCTGTTGCATGGCGGGTTCAAGCTCGACAGGACGGGATGAGGGAAGGAGGACACAAGTTTGGGGTACTAGCATTTATATGATGGACTTATGAGGCCAAAGCCACTATCCATCAAGGCTGAAACCCAGTGCATATACTCAGAGGCATGTCCGAGCCGCCACATGTGTGTTCCCTGAGTATGCAGGTCTGACGGCATGCTGCCATGTGCATCAAGGCACATTCAAGAGCATTCTCAGCCCCGCCACTTCTTCAGAACACACTCCCTCTTTCTTTCTCTCTCCTTCACAGATCAAGCATGCTTTCATGCTGTTCTCCTCATACCCAAGTCATGTATGTCCCCTCCCTTCGACACTAAGCACTGCTGCTGTTCAGTGTCACCCTCACCCTTCCCCCAACTCTCTCTACACTCCACTGTGTTTCTCGCTCTCCCTCACCTCCCACCAAACTCTCACTACCCACTGCTAGTCTTTCTTGACTTTGCCAATGGTTGGTGCGTTTAAAATTACACAAGCATTGGCAAAGTCATCAATCTAAAGGTGTTCTTTATGCTTCCAAAATGTCCACCTCTTTCTGTGATGCAACATGTCGTAATGTATATAAGTATGAAAATATATAAAAAATAATGTTGCAGAATGGCTGAACATTATTTCTTAATTTGTCAAGCTGGCCGGCGCATTGTAACTGAGCACAGTATCAAAAATACACTTCTAGGACAGCCTGCGCCGCTATTGGCTCTGCTAATGGCAGCTTAATTTAATAAACATTGCCAAATCCAATAGCAGCAAACAACAGGTATTGGCAAAGCAAGCCGATTGGCTCTGCCAGTGCTTTGTCATTGAGTCAATGAGCCAATGGTTAACTGAACGTCATGAAACATTTGTTGTTAAGAAAGTTATATCTGATTTTTAAGCTGTTGGCTGGTATGGAGTGAGAAACATGCTGTTCCATGGCAGCGCTCTTCGGACTATTTGGCTCTGGTTTTCTCTGGTTTGCACAAGGGTGCGAAGGTTCCATCCAGTGTGATCAAATTCTGCACATTTATGGGTATTGCAAAAGGGCTGTGGAGTGGGCTTGTTAGATGGAAAGTGTTGACAATAAAGTCCAGTATTTGGGCCTGTGTGGTTTTTCACCTTAACTACATGACATATGCTTTATGTCAACATCAGAGGTTTGCGAAATGTACGCAATTTGCTTATGTACAATAACACAAAATTTCTGAAAAATTAGGAGAAATTACACTAAATGTGAAACTGGCATATGAGCTGTATTTTTTCAGAAAATGCACCTTCATCCTCTTCATTCACTTCATCCACTTTGGGCACGAAGATGCATTTCGCTTTTAAAAAATAGTGGAAAAAACCTGAAAGCACCCTGAGAAACAGCGGCATGTGTTCTTTTGTTCATGTTGTTCCCAGCAAGTTGTAATAAACGTTTTCCACCAATGGCACGTTCATGGTAACTGTTTACAATGAATGGCCCATAAATACTTGGCACAGCTTAATTTTGGAAATTTCCCATAACAAGAGTAACGCAAAATTACTCTAGAGTATGCCAGTGTAACGAAAATGTTGCCAGTGCCTAGTCAGCACCTCTAAAACTAACAGAATCTTCATCATCTAAATGACACCACCAAGCGCAGAAAAAAACATTAAATCCACTTAAAACAAAATCTAAGTAGATTCCTCCAATGAGAGTCGCACACTCAATGTACATGAACACATGCACGGGATTGGCTAGAATCCAACACCTCACAGATGAGAAGAGGTGGGGTAACAAGACATATAGTCTCTGGATTATATAATGTTCGCATGGTAATATAGCAAATTTGTTTAACGAAGTAAACCACAAGATCTCCAATCATATCCAGTTAGACACCAGGAAGCAGCACCCACCTGTAGAGAAGAGTTACATAACTGGCCTGATACCACATTTCTAGTCACCATAAAGTATGAAAGGCAATACAACAAAAACTCAAAGCCCAATAACTTACAAACAAAAAAGCAGAATACAGCAGAAGTCCTGTGAAAAGAAATAGGCCAATGTCTGGATACGTGGTTTCCAAAATTAACTTACATTAATGTGTAAACATACAGTGCAATTTATAATAAAAGGTGTAGTGTTAGGTGGAATCCACAATGCTTTGCACATTTGCTTTTCCACCACTTCATGCTTTACGCTTCGCACCATGCCCCCTTTTATCATTTTTCCTTATACAACCCACTTGCCCATTATCACCCTTGAACCCTCAATATAAGTCCTGCCTCTCCCCAAACACTGCCCTATATCCTCCCAGCACTTCAGCCTTCGTCCTCCGCTCACCTCCCCTGCCTCTTCCCTGAACCACCTGCCACCAAACTCTGGGCATTGACCCCACCCAGACATGAACATACCACACCTCAGCCTGAAGAACCTGAGCATCATTCAGCATCTTTCAACCCGAGAAACCCACAACAGTCTCTATGCGAGCACTCTATCACTTTTCCCTCACTGTCTTAAGAGGGCTTCCACTGTGTATTAGTCACCATTGTCCCAACTCACTACTTTCATACACAACATGTCTGCCTTCCTCTGCCATCTCCTCTGTATCCTCATAATACACCTTTACTCCTATACCTTCTTACCTGCTTTCTTGATACGTTTTCTCCCATTTTCTAGTTCGGCTGCTCACTCTCCTCTTATCACTCCTCTTTCATCCCACTCAAAATCAGTTTGAAACATTGGCCACAATCTGCCTCACCCTGACACCATCACCCCAAATGTCACCATCCATTCCCTGTTTTCATCCTCAATATCCTGCCCTCACCCCACTTCACCTCCACCACCAACACCCTATAATCCTTGTTTAGGCACTCTGCCTCGTCTCCCACCCTAAAAACATGTCCAACTGCTTAATCATACTTCACCTCAATCACGTGCCCTAGAACACCACGACCTATGTCCCCTTGTCATCACTTCTAAAAGCCATTAGCACTCGCCATTCTTTTCTGTATAGCCCACATCCTCCACCTCCATTCGCACCCTCACACACCATCCAAAAGTCACTGTAAATGTTCCTGGTCCACACTCCCATTCCTTCCACCTTTTACTTTCGCACCATCTATTGCACCTCCTCCAAATTCCTCACCTACTCCTGTCCAGCATACCCCTATCTCACTCTCCACCCATCACACCTGCACTCACCCACTGCTAGCCCTTACCACCTATGTCAAGATCGTCCACCCTCTGCCCTATTCCACACACACCATCATCCCCCACAGCTGATGAACTATTATCTCACCAACCTGTTCACATATTCTGTGCCACACACTCACCAGCCACTCCAGCGTTCACATCCTTTCTACCTTATCCGCTACCCTTTACCACCCTTTCCCATCTGCTTCTGAACTCTCATTCGTGGAATAGCTTCGGTGATGCCCGCTCTTCAATGAGTTGGACTAACCTCATTTACCATCGGCCCTTCCTACTTGACCAAAGACTCCGCCACCCATGCTAGTCAGCCTTCGAAAACACTCCACTGGTGCAGAGGTTGTAAACTGGCGAATGTAAATGTTGAAAAAGAAGCATTAGAGCCACAAGTAGTAAGCTTGTGGTCCTCAGCAACCAGGTACACTTTGGTATCTATACAACTAAGGAAGGTCACCCCCGCTGAAGTCAGAAGGCGCAAAGAGAGTTATTCCCCAGTCTCCGTAGGTCCACTGCAGCATCAAGTCAAGTTAGTTCATAATATTTGGTTTGACTTCAGAGAAGACGGAATGGCAAACTCATGATGCATTGCTTTTAGATCACAACAAGGTCTTCATCAACGTGCTATCGAACATGTTTACAGAAGCGTTCGCAGCAGGGTGGTGTGTGATGTGAGTTACAGATTAACAAAAAAATGGCTGAAGGGCTCATGCAGATGAGAGACGGGTGACCGGTGGTATCAATAAAAGGATACAATGAGGAGATCTTCTGCTGAATGCTGCGTCTTTAAAAGTGACATTCAAACAAGTACCCGTAGGGAAAGTATGCCTGTGTGCAGATGGCACGAGGCAGAGAGGCGGTCTGGCTTGGAACACAAATGGAGAGTTCCCAACAAATCCAGTTGAAAGTCTAGAGGGCTAGGATAGAGAACGTCTAATGTTAGGCATGCCTGATGTGGGGCCCTTTAGTAGGAACACGCTGCTGGGAAATAAACTGATTTCAGTATGTGTCAGCCTTCCTCTACAAGCCCAATGGACAGGTAGGCATACTGTCGAGCACATGACACGCAAAGCATCTCGAAGCAGTAACACCCACTAGCCTCTCTTTGGCAAAGCAGCGTTCCAATGGGGGAAAGCACCAACATATATAGACGTAATCAGCAGAAGGGGTGGCAATATCCTGTAATTGGGAATATGCATCTAGGTCACTAGATCTACCTCTGTTGACCTAATGTATACAGATATTTACTTTCTAGAAGACATCCAGAGAAGAGTGAACAAAATGGCACCCGCCTGACCTCCAAACCCAGTGAGGGGGGTTCATGTTTCAAACCTATGTTAAAAACAAAAGTCAAGTCGTTTCGGTAGAAAAAAAAAGTTTGTAAGAGATTTGGGAATGACATGAGTCTAGAGAGAATAAACTGTGGAAAGAGGAAGTAATGGCAGTCTTTTATATAAGTTACTCTAAATGTATTCTTATTTATTTAAGTCATAAGAAATGTATACATAAGGGAATTGAATGCATGCACCAGCCACGAGCAGAAGTGTTGGATCCATGTAACAGCCCCCTGGAAGAGGTGGGAATATTGAACAGTGTGCCTCATAGATGAGACTTTCATAGCACAGCCCCCAGCAATGGACCTGGATCCATGCAAAAGCCACAAGCAGCAGAAGGTGTTATGCACAGGACCATCCCATGCAGAGGTGGGATGGAACGGGTCTCCAACAAATACGATAAAGAGAATTAGACAAGTCACGCAGTCTTTCTTTGCTCTTTTATTATATTGTTGTCCTGGAGAGAACCCTAGAATGTGGTCCAAGGGTGCATGGTGGCCATAAGCCTGAGGGTCACTTCCTGCTTTATTACTATGTCATTTCGTAGCAAAGCATTCTGGGTTGGGTGCCACTAGCTATCTCTATCACGCTGCTATAAGCGCGACCTTCTCGCCTAAGGCTATGCTGTGCATTATTAGCCACAGGACGGCCTCTCTATCCAAGGGGGAACAAGTGAGACCGTCCTAAGCCGTTGACTGGCCGGAGAGTGAGTCCAGCCATCAAGTCATTCAGGCGCCTGAATACACATTTGAACGGCTGAATGCAACTATTGTTGGAATCCATGGGTCGCTACGAACTGAATGTGCCTTTACAAGGGGAAGAGATTAATGGTAGCTTCTGAAGTGTATGGGTTGTGCTCTTTGCTTTTTTGGCATGGACTCTGAAGGCTGCTTGTTGGTCACTTGAGTGTGAGGAGGTCAGAGGGTTATGCTTGGCGGTGAATCTATTTGTAGGTTCATTCATTTCAAAGCACTTGGAGTGAGGAAAGATACTCATTTGATTCAGAATGTAACAACGTGTCAACTACAGAAAGAACAGTATTTTGTTAAAAGCAGAAAAAAACTATATATGCATACCAACGAGTCCATGTGAATATAGCGTAGAGAGCCGCCTTCTAATGTCACATTGTGTGTTTTTGTGTTATTACACAAGGTAGGCAGACGGTCTGGGTAAATGTAAAACATTGTGTCCAAAATGTACTTACATGTAAACACCCATGCTGTATCTGAAATACCTTTAAAGGATTTAGGGCAGGTTCTACATAAGGATAGAATTGGAGAATGGCTCAGATACTCGTGTCCTGAGTAGGAACCCGACCATTGTTGCCTAGGTCAGTTGATCTAGTTTAGAACAAACTCCTTTTGTGTAACTAATCTTTTGTCTCTCAATTTTCAAATTAAACTGATAGTGGGATCCTAAAAATGTGATTTGGAGGTTTCGTGGTTAATGTTAGTACTCAAGGCCACTTACCCCTGGATCCACTGAATGTAATGCACGTTTAGGTGAATTGTGTTCATTTGCATATTATTTCAGTTTTAAGGGCTAACTGTACCCGTTTTTCTTATTATGTAGTCATGTGTAAGATTCTGTCTGGCTGCCACACAAAGCCCTACATCAACAACCCTTTCAAATTCGATTCAGAGAGTGATACAAAGAAGGGAGGAATGAAATCCTAAAATTGTGCACAGGTCTCGTGTTCTATGCGCAGCCCTCACATTACTAAAAATGAGCGAAACAAGTTAATTGTCATTAAAGAGGTGTTACAATGTTTCTACGCCTTCCAGGCAAATTATCCAGGAGACCAAACTCTCAATTAAATCTGGCTCATCAAGGGAGAATCAGCGGGCAGCTGCAGGACGCTGTGCATTAGGTACTGCTCCCCGCTGTACATACAGCCACCTTTCTTTCTGGCTGCTAATTGCAAATCAGTGGCTGCCAGAAGTTCCTTAGTGTTGTGACTCCACACTGACTAATCGGAAAATCCTGGAAAGATGATGTGTGTTTTGCTATTGTGAGAGTAATAGGAGTAACGTTTTGTTGGGTATAAATATGGTGGTCCTGTTGTCTTCACAGGATTCTGCTTGCGGACTGTGCCACAGGCATTATGCTTCCAGAAACTCATGTGCAAAGGCGTGCTAGGGCCAGGGAGATGCAACCCTAAACTGAGACATCACCATAGGTGGGATAATATGTCAGCAATCATACACAAATAACTCTTGCCAGCCAATGCCAAATACCTTTCGTAAGAGGAAGGGTTGCTGAATAGCCCAGCATAAGTCGAGCAAAGCACAGGGCATTACAGAATGAAGCACCAGCACCATCACCTTAAGAGGACAGAGGACACAGCAGCACAACCACGACCAGAAACAGCTGGATCACGAAGCTGGGAGCTAGGTCTGGAAATATAATTTACTCATACGTTAGAAAGGACAAATCATACCAAAATGGCAGAAAAGGCGTGTAGCGTTGACTTGATATTAAGGAGTATTACCAGGCATAATTCTTCAGATCCAGCCGGTTCTTTGTTATGCAGTGAAGAAGGAGATAGTAAATGTTATTCCTTCTAACTCAGAATTCTGGATCTCAAAGACTGCAATAGCTACCCAATAATAATCTGGTTTCCCTGGCGCTTCAGTGGTAGTTGTGTTTGCACAGTTATGGTCAAGGGAGGTGGTGTGAAGGTCAGTGCCACACACATGGATACAGTGCTGTCAGAATCTACTACGATCAATGTCCAATCAGAGGTATTACTATAAAAGAGCATGTCTTTTATACTCTCTTAATTAGATTATTTAAGCAGGTAACATGATGATCTGTGGTGATAACTCAAGCTCTCATGCCCATCTTGGTCATGGTTGGGGTTTTCTAGTGTCTCGGGATCGCAGCTCTCCAGAATGTTGGCCCTATGAAAGGTCAATTAGGGTTATGGGACATGATTTAAAATGCCCCATACCTACATTTGTTCCAGGTGTTTTCGGACTCTGCCCTGGGTTCTGGCCCTCCAGAGTAGGGTAAAAGGTAACGGTGAAGTGGAAATACAAACCAGTCCTGGCAAAACATTTTTAATAAGCCTCACACTGCAAGAGGTCAAGACTAGAATATGGCCATTGGGACATGGTTAAGTGATGTTACCCCATTATTCGCTTTAAGCAGCACACGTTAAAATGCATGTGAAGCTGAGGTAAGGGAGCTGTATCTCCTATCTGGTCCCTTTGAGACAGAGATTTTTTAATACAAGTGCCCCTCCTCCCTCTGATGCCTGCGTGGTTGTGCTGTCCTTTTTCATGTGTAATAGAACTTTACTGTTTTGAATAATTAAAATCATCCATAATGCATGGGTCACTAGTGTTGTACAATATCATAAACTTGCGAAGAGGTATTCATAAAACCATAGAAATGTCACATGAAATCATATGCAGATACATGATCATGTATGTACACAGCAAAACAGAATTTCATCATGAATTGATGTCTTTGTGATAATCACAATGAATACGGTCTATATATTTGATTGATTGATGTCCGATTCTGGCAGATAACCCCACATGAGTATGGAGATAGCTGCTAAAAAATACGGCACAGTAAAAAAGGTACAGAAATGTATTCCTAAAACCATAGAAATTACACCTGGAAACATTGTGCACATGTATGAGCATTCACATAGCTAATAAGAATCATCTTGAATGAAAGACTTTGCGCTACTCACATTTATTAAAGCCTACGTATTTGATTGGTCGGTCTCCTATCCCCGCAACTAACTACCTGAGTAATGGAATATCTACTAAAAACAAGATCTCATAATAATTGAGAGTGTCATAAAACGGCTGTGTGGGTTTGTGACAAAGCTGCACTTATTGGACAGTCCGGCATGTCAGAGATCATTCAAATTTAGCGTGTTGCATGACCGCTCGATCAAATCATGTTTTGAGTCATTTCATTAACAAAGTCTTTTTGCAGTCCTGTGCATCAAGGTTGCGCTTCCTCTGTTGTTGTGGTTGTGGCTGTGGTAATAAAGTGCAATTCTTTCCCGCACAGTCCCACTTCACTAACCTTGGGAAAGCCTCTCCTTTCCATGCTTTTTCCATAAACATAGAACCACTTGTTTGTTTCCTAGCCCTTTGCAGTGTGTTTTTTGTTATTTTAGTAGGGTGCTGGATACTTGTTTTTTTTCTCTAACTGGCACCAAGATACCCCTTAACCCCTTCAGTGCCCATGACGAGCTGGACTCGTCATGGGCTGCGGTGGCGCTGTGCCCATGACGAGTCCAGCTCGTCATGAACTCCGCCCGCTAATGCAAGGCGCGGCACTGGGCGGGGAAAGGGGCGGGCATGCAAGGGGTTAGGGTGAATGCTACACTCAATAAGTACCAAACTTAACCAAAATACCAAAACTTACTGCATGGTAAATGGGGTGGAAAAGGATACTGGGAGCTGGGTGCTGGTGGTATAGGGAACACCCACTCTGCAAAAAGAGTACTCGCTCCAGGCTTCATGTCAGTGCTATAATTGGGCAGAGATGTGGAGGTGGGCAAATGTGTGTGTGACCACACTCCCAGAGCTGGGTTGGGGAGGGGAAGGGCCTCAAGGTCAAGCCAAGTGGTTCAGCCAGGAAGAATGGACCCGTCAGGCAGCTGTACCTTGATGCAGGCAGAAAATGCTCATTTGAAGTCACCATGGTCAGTATAGATGCTTTTCTAATGCGGCTTGCTATTCTTTTTATTGTTAATCCCCACTGTTTCAAGAGGTCTGACAAGGTTCCTCTTCAATAATTCTGATGTGGGCCTTTCAGTGAGAGATGCTTCCTGTTCAGGATAAGGATTGGCATCCCTCTTTGACCCCAGCTGGAAGGAAACAGCCACCACATCATACCATTTTCTGAAAGTAGTCTTCAGGTCCACACAGGTCATCAGGGGTCTGCTCTTCGGAGTACTGACTGCGGCTGCCCGGTACTTATTCAGTCCAGGACAGCGGGCCAAGATGAAGCTTCCATACAAGGAGGAACATTGTTTGATATTTAAGCGGACAGACTCCCATAAAAGAAAGCAATTTCATGGAGCCCATGTGTAAGTGAACTGGGAAATGCATACGCCCTGCATTAGCCCATTTTATTTAAAGTGTCAGTCACTCCACATTTCACTAATTTCTCCCCATTTGATCCACAGAACCTTACACAAACGAGCCATGAAAATATCCTTAATATGACTCATTTAATTACCTCCTCAAATGTATTTGAAATGTCGCACAAGGCATTTGATGTCTTCACGTCAACCGTGCAGTTTATCTTTTGCTGAGACATTAAGATTGCCTCCATTTTAGGCATTCCTTTTGCACCTCGACTGTGTAATACTCTTTTCATGATGAAATACAAAATATGTGAGGCATGAGCATGTTAATTTCCCCTAAGGCCGTTGCCTTGCCACAGATGATATGTGAACCCAGTTTTAAGTGTCATGAAATAGCAGTAACATGAGAACCATTATTTTTCTCAGATGAACATATCTTTGCTCCTGATAAGCAAGAAATTGTCCACCAAATGAAGCATATAATCATCTCCTGTTAGCCATACATTCCCATACTCTTAAATCATGGGATAGTGACTATGAGTAATGTGGTTTCCCTGACAAACCATTCTCGCCATGAGCTAAGCCACACCCAAGCCACTGAGTCCCCCTGTGGTTCGTGAAAATGCTCTCACAAGTCATACATACTCTTCCCACAAGGCTTTGAAACTGTACTATGCTACCCATATCCATTGACAAATTGATCCTACTGAATGCAATGACTTCTGCATACCAGAGAGCTCATGTGCATCAATAAAGCCTACATACATGATGTCTCAGCACTGTCCAAGACATGGCTCTTTTTTACTCCTATATGAACATATGCATTTTCTGGATTGTACGATTTAAGAAGGGTGGATTGACATTTTAAAAGCTATTCTCTTCCTCCACTGGTGGTGTCTTCTGTCCGGCAGGAATATCCAGGGCCCACTGTCCATGGAAGGCCTCAATGTTTCCTTATTCACCTGCAGCTGAGCCGTCAAATGCTTTCTATTCATGGCGAGGGGCATTGGATAGCTTGAGAGCTACCCAGGTGAATGCGGTATTCGCCGTCATTGGTGCAAGGCTGCGGCCCTGAACAGATTTAGAACTTACAGTACACATTTGGGGTTTGCATGTCAAGTATCTCTCACGCTGGAGAATCATTTTCCTCCTGAAGAAGGACCTACAGAAACCTTGACTACAAATTTATACAAATATAATAAAATATATCTAAACTGAATGTTGCTCCATAGGCAGTATCCAGTAAATCAAAGTATGAATAAAGGCCTATGACAGCTTCAGCCTTGTGAAGGGCTCATCTAAGATGAGGACTTCCCACTGTCCCATGGAGAAGAATCTGTCCTTTTCTACACTTGGAACAATCGAAAGCCGTGGTTGTAGAACAACACCTGGAAAAGCTTCAGCCCTTGTCTTGGATGAGTGGCTGGAAAGTGTCCAGTCCTTCCTTCGGACGGACAAGTGTAATAGATCCAGCCTTTTCTTTAGATGGATGCGTGACCATCTCACATGATGTATCCAATCCTTAAGGCAGTACACCTCACTCACGCTGATGCGTTGCTACCTCCCTTGTAGAATCTAAGGATGTGTGTCAGATTGTCCTATCCCAAGGTGAATGGATATTTTATTGTGCTTCGAGCTCTTTTCATACTTGTTCTTGTTTTAGTTATGGTCCATTTTGGTGCTGGGGTTTTTGCACCATTTGCACACATATGAAAGATGGTTTTCTTTTTCTCTTTACCTATGATGTAGAACCTTTCTATTCTCTCTCTCTCTCACTCTCTCTATCTGCATGATTATTCCCTCTCTTTCCTACAAGCAGTTACCCTAGCTAGGCCTGGAACGCCTCCATAGCATTTCATTTTCCTTCGTCAGGCTCTCCTTATGTGACTTTGCTGTCCTTCTGCTGCCTCTGTTCCCATGACTTCCAATGCCTCCTTTTCCCCGTCGCTGCCTGTCTTCCTCTCCTTATTACTGTTTCAATGAGCTCTGTCACTCCTATCTCCCTTGTCCCGACTGGCCAATTTTTTATTTTTTGAATATTTCCCCGTATTCACATTACTTTTTCTACATGGTTGGTAGCGCCCTGTCATAGTCTAAGCTGCAATTTTGGCAATGCAGCTTGTGTACACTGGATTTACTATTGTTTATTTTGAAATGCCCAAAAGGTACATTTAAAAAAAAAAAAGTTGGATGACTGGAACTGCTCCAGACCTGCCATCACATTGGCACATGGAACTTGCAGGGCTATATTTTCATAGGTGAACTTTGAACAGCTTCATCACATGAGTTTAGATGGATGCCTGGAGCGGTTCCATGCCATCTTTGGATGGCTATCTGAAACAAGTCCCAGCCATCACTTTAGAGAGGCAACTTGGAATGTTTTAGGGTCTTCCTCAAGAGAAGCACCTAGAATAGCTCCAGACTTTGCCTTTAGATAGACACATGGATGAACACGTCAATGTTCTGCCTGTGCTAACAATAGCACCAAAAGCAACTCTCTAACCAGTTTTAAAAGATCATCTGGAACAGATTGTTGCCTTGCCATTTGATGGAAGCATGGAAGAGGTCCTGGAGTTGGTTTTATTTCGGGCCCAGAATGGATCCTAACTCTTCCAGTTGGTACTGGTACTGTACCTCTATATAGATAAGCAGATGTAACAGGTTTCCCATTAGTTGTTGGCTTAGAAAATCTTCAGGACAGTTTTATGGTCCTTGTAAAATTATGTTTCGTGTGTTATAATTAGGGCTCTCAGTTTTATGATATTTCTGTTTTGTTACCTTTCCTTCTGTATTCATCCAAATGTATTTATTGATGATTTTATCAGTATTTATCCATATTTATTTTTCGCTTAGTTTTTAAAAATGCAGCTGCAATGGCTATATTTCCACATTTAGTTATCAACAAATGTTTGCTTCTGTTTGAATGTATAATGGATTGTATCCAGTCACAGTACGATACAGTCATTCGAAACCACCTGCATCATAAAACAGCTTAGACAGCAGCACTGCTGCAATTATTTAAGCTTCATTACGAAATCTTTTTTATTTTTTCCACTTCCTCCCCGTTCTCTGAACAGTTATAGACCCAGCACTCATGATTGACAGCAGTGAACATTGTCTAAAAGAAAACATATTTCCATATTTATCTGCCTTTAAAATAAATGCAGACTGGACAATTGGTTGGGTTTCTGTCTGTATTTATCTGTAAAAATCAGTAAAAACTGAAAACAGGATGTCTTAGAATGTGCAGATGGAACAACTTTGCCTTCATACGGATGCCTGGAAGAACCCTTTTCTCTTGGAATGGGCAGGCAGAAAAGCGCACAGCCTGGCTGTTTAATTGTACCTTCATTAGCTTCTGACTCTGCATCAACACTGGCACCAGGAACATGTCCCGGGCCTTTCTTTAGGTAGGCACCTTGAACAGCTCGTTGGACTGTAGGTTTAGATGGCCTTGTGGAAAAGCCTTGGGCCCTGCCTTAGAGCAGCTTCTACATCTGCCTTTAGATGTGTGCCTGAAACAGTTCATGGCTCTGCCTTCAGACCATGCCTGGAACAGCTTCGATGCTGCCTTGAGGTGGAAACAGCCACGAAGCAGCTTCTGGCTTTGCCTTTAGACTGTGCAAGCGGAAGAAACCCAAGTGTAGACTTCACTTGAGCGGTAGAACAGCCCTCATCCTGCTCTCGAAAGAGGAAGAAGAGACACTGCAAGTGTTGGTTAATATAAGGCACAAGTACAACTAACAGGCCTGCAAATGGAGCAAATAGAACAAGTAACAACTAGGTCCTGACATGGTCTCTGTGACAGCACCTGGACATGGCTCTATGTGTGACAAGTGGCGTAGGCCCTAACATCACATGGACCACTCAAATAAAGGGAAATTTAGGCAGACTTTAGGCACAGCCTCCTGCTGCTCCTCTACACAGACGAAAATGTTTCTTCAAACAAACGATCACTCCTCTTTTGACATGCTAGATGTATCGCACGTGATCAGCATGACAATATACCATGGTATCGGCACTCCTGGAGCTACGCTGGAAACCCCTGCAGCAAATAAACAGGGACAATATACATTTGTCTACATTTAAAAGGAGTCGCACCTTTTCATAAATCTTAACCTTTTGCAAACACTAAAACGTTAACTGTTATGTTCAGATACCCGAGAACATATCATGAATCTGTGTGTTATAAATGTAACTGTGGAAATGTACCCAAATGTGAGCAGACTGGTGCAGGGTCACCCTCTCGTCCACTGGTCCAAAGACTAACAAAAGAGAGATCGGCACTGGAGCTGAAGTAAAACAACAAGTTTATTAATCACTCATGAGTGGGACCACATCCACACAACACTCTCAAGTATTGGAGGAGGTGGTACACTGAATTCACAAACCATCGTCCTTATATACAATTTTGTTGCAATGCAAGCATATGGACAGAAATGGAAAGAGCGAGTTTAGACACAGAAATAACTATCAGCAAACAAGGGCAGGTGGATGACCACTTGGTCAGCAAATAAGGAGGGGGAGCAGGAATGTGTATGACAGCAGTAAACGGCCAATAGATAGCTTCTAAGACCAGTTGCACCGGCAGCTACAAACCCCTCACCACGTACATTGCTTAGCCATGTCGAAAGAGGTCAACTAAAGTTGATGACACAAGCAGGGTGAAAAGGCTAACAGCAGAGGACGAAAGAATTACGAAGGAAGTGAAACGGACACCACAGACAAAATGGCTGTCGCTTATGCTAAGTAAAATATGACACGTTTCCACATAACCATGATGTCAAAGAATTGCCTAAGAAATGTACAATGGCAACCCTAGAAATTCCCAAATGCCTGGCAAGTGTATGTGCTAAACTGTACTGGTAACCAGCGATAACCAGGGGTAAGTCGTAAGGGTGGGAAAAGTTACCAGGACCAACAGCAAGGTGCCATCCAGCCTCTGACCCCCTCCCCGGATCAAGATGGTGTGGGCTGCACGGTTGACATCACTGTCCTCTGGGATAGCAGGAGGGTGCCACACACCTCAAATCTCTCCTCCAGGATGGGCTGTGGGTGGCTTTGAAGGCATTCTTGCGCTGAACGCAAAGAGCTTGAATCCATGCTTCCCACTTCTAGGCCCCTGTAGCTGTTGAAAACAATAACAAATATACAGAGCTAGGTCTGACAAAGACAGTGAGGGTAGTTTGGGTGGTGGAACACTGAAGATTGGAAGACCGTCCACCCAACTGATGGTGTCCTCCTGGACTATTGCATGTTCTCATTTGCCACTTGAATAGATCTCACAATGCTGTCACTTACTATTCTCACCTCTCTAGTCCTCACACCATTGACTCGGGCAACAATGAAATTGTTTGAAGGAGGAGGAGCCAGTTTCTCAATTTACAACAAAGAGCACATTGGCGTCTCATTAGAGGGCCAGGCTATACCGGTGAGGATCGAAGAGATGCCAAGGATCAGGGCATTTGCATCTTAGTGCTGACTGCACCAGTGCAGTTCGACTTCTCTTGTACCCTGCATGGAGGCAAACTGTAACGGCAGTGTTAGACCTGGCACCTTGGCGTGAGTCTCCCTTCCACTGTTTGTCGCTGTGCCTCATGTGTTTTTATGGTGTTGGCCGCTCAGAGCACTGTGCCACTGCCAACCAGTGCTACAGTGCAATTGCTCGCTATTTAAAATATATATGTTGGTTGGATTCCATGATTGGCTTATTTGGTTTACTGTCAGACCCCAGTAAAGTGCACCAGGAGTGCCCAGCGCTTGTAAATACAAATGCTGCTGGTGGGCTTGCAGCACGGGTTGTGCCACCCACAGAAGCGGCCTGGTAAAATGTATCTAAGGTCTGCCATTGCAGAACCCGCGTGCAGTCTGGTACTGTCATGCTGACTGGGCAAGTGCACCCACTTCCCAGTCCCTAAACCTTCCCTTAACTTCATATTAGTCACCCCTATGGTAGGCCCAAGGGCAGGGTGCATTGTAAGCATAAGGTAGGACAAGCCCTGATGTGTGTGGCATGTCCTAATAGTGAATTACAGCCATTTTCGTTTTTCACTATTGTAAGGCTACCTGTTCTCCATAGGCCAGAATGGGCTGCTAGAATTGTTACATTCTATGATCCTAACAGACCCAGAGAACATGGTAGAAATTCGAGTTTAGTATGCCTGAACTCAGAATAATAAAATACATCTTTTAGTAAAGTTTATTTTAATACTCTGAGTTTGCAAATACCACTTTTAGAAAGTTGGTATTTGCTTGCCTGACCATTTCAGCCCGCCTCTGCTAGGATGTGTATCTGCCTGTCTGGTTGTGTGAGTGACAGGGCTGGGGAAACCCAGAGGGGCAGGGCTAGGTAGCCTGGTGGTGAATAGGAAGATTGGCAGCCAGATGGGTGGGAGGAGTGCACCTGGGCTCTGAATAGGGTTGTGCTCTGCTACCACAATGCTGGCTCCACCCCCTGTGGAGCGCCTGATGTCTCTGCCCTGCACCCTGAATAGAAAGGCAGAGTCATGTCAACAGAGTGCTCAAGAACTGGTTTGGACTGGGCAAAGGCCCCTCTACCCCAGAGGAACAAAGGAATTAGGGGTATAAGTATTGGGACCCTGCTCCCAAGAAATTAGATCCTGCTGAAACAAGAAGAACCTCTGCCAGAGGAGAAGGAACTGGGAAAGCTGTAGGAGGAGTACTGTCCCTGACCTGGGGGATTGGCCTGCAGTGGTTGCCTTGCTGCTGAAGGAGAGGAGAAAGACTACTAAAGACTTTGCTTCAACTTGTGCTTTAAAAAGATCTCCAAGGGCTTGAACTGAGCTTGCCCCCTGAACGAAGTCCCAGGACCAGTGGACTTCACCCCCAGCTCCCCAGAGTCTTTTGGAAGTGCCTGCTGCTGTTGTTGGGCCTTCTGAGGGACTGCGTGTCGCAAGGAGCTGGAAGCGCGACGCAAGGAAGAGAAGCGTGCCGCCATCGGAGCTGTTGCCGTCGCATCTCGCAAAAGGTGTCGCCGCTGCAGCATCGCATCGAGCGGAAGCGTCTCGCATCATTCCGGAGGTATCTCGCAACGCCGAAGAAGCGTGTCGCCATCGCAGTCATCGTAGCTGTCGCATTGCACCGCATCGAGAGGAGAGTCTCGTATCGAGGAGGAAGCGTGTCGCCATCGCAGCCATCGTAGTTGTCGCATTGCACCGCATCCAGAAAAGCGCCTCGCATCCACGGAGAAGCGTGCCGCTGTCGGAGCCGCTGTTGTCGCATTTCGCAGAAGGGGTGTCGCCGCTGCAGCATCGCATCGAGCGGAAGCGTTTCGCAACGTCGGAAAAGAGTGCCGCTGCCAAGGCCGCTGTCGGAGCATCTCGCCAAAGGTGACGCCGCTGTAGCTGACGCATCGAGTCGAGCCTTCTCGCAACATCGGAGAAGCGTAACGCATCTGGAAGATCCCGTCTTTATTTCTTTTGCACCAAGAACTTCAACGCATCTGCATCGCTGCAACACTTTCGTTGCCCTGCGTGTCGCATCTAAGGTACATTGACTTAAAGTGTCGCATTTAAGAACTTAAGAGAAACTAAGCAATCTTCTACCAACTAAGCAACCGTATTGTGTATTTTTAATCGTTTAATGGTCTTGTGATAATCCTATATAAAGAATCCTTATTTTTAATATAAATACCTGTGTGGTGTCCATTAGTAGTGTTGTCACTTGGTTACTGTATGTGTTCACAAATGCTTAACCTATAACGCTCTGAGATAAGCCTTGTCTGCTGGCGCCAAGGTACCTAGAGGGTGAGCAGGGGTTATTTTAGGAGTGTAACCCCTTACCCTGACTAGAGGAAAGGTTCCCTGCTTGTCACAAGTACCTACCTGTGCCAACCAGAGAACCCGGATTCTAACATTGGTGGTCAGTGGTGAGGATTCTGTATTTGAATTTGTGACTCATGTACAGTAATTGGTGAACACTACTTAGTGAGTGCAGACCTTAAACGCAACCAATACTTGTTGGTAGATTTCTTTTGGGACTTTCTATTTTTGAGTACTGCAAAACTTAACCATGGTGGAGAAAGCAGCATCCATAGCCTCTGTGAATCCTGAGTTTGAATGGGAAGAAGAGAAATTGGAAAACTACACTGCCAAGCAGCTGAAATTCTTCTGCAGGAAATTTAATGTTTCTACAACTGGATGTAAAAACAAGCCAGAATTCTACAAGGCGCTGAGGGCCTGGGTAGAAGCAAGGAATGCCACTGAGGAGGATAGTGCAGATGAGCAGCTGGATGGGCCAGTGGGTTCAAGAGGAAGGAGAACCCCTTCCCCTGCTGGTAGCAGTGTTTCTAACCACAGTCTATCTCCAGAGGAGCTGGCAGATAGAAAAGAGTGTAGGATGCATGAATTGGAGCTGACCAAGCTCAAGTTAAGTCGGCAGTTGGAATTTGAAATGCAAAGTAGAAAGTTAGCCCTTGAAGAGAAAAAGCTACAGTGTGAACATGAGAAAGTTTTGAAGGAGTTGGAGCTGAAGGCCCAAAGTTTAGAAAATACTCCTTCTGGTGGCAGCACTCCCCCAGTGCAGGTAGAGTCTAGAGTGTACATACCCAAAGATGTAGTGAAGGAATTTTTTACAAATGATGACATAGGGCAGTGGTTTAAGGCCTATGAGGTAGCCATGTCTTCCCACCGGGTCCCTGAGAAAGATTGGGGAGCGGGGTTGTGGGGACGGTTCCTTAGTGAGGGGCGGGATACACTGCTGGATTTGCCTTCAGATGATTATAATTCCTATCCCCATATGAAGGCTGCTTTGATGTCTAGGTATGGGTTGACCCCTGAGTTGTATAGGCAAAGGTTCAGGGGTTGCACCAAGATTCCAAACAGTACATATGTTGAGTATGTGACTTTTTTTTGCAGAGCAATGGATGGTTGGGTGAAGGGTAGCAAAGTGAATGATTTTCAAGGGCTTCTTGATTTAATGGCATGGGAGCACTTGTCTAGTATTTGTTTTCCTGAGCTACGCCAACACCTGATTGATAGTAGGCTGACTAACCCTAGGAAGCGTGCTGAGGAGGCGGACGGCTGGGTCAGTACCAGGGTCCACAAGGGTCAAGTGGGAGATTCCACCAAAGGTGGGCAGAGTCCCCAGCAGAAGAGTGGGGGGGACAAGGGTAAACAGAGGGAGTTCCAGAAGAGGCCCCAAAGTAATCCCCAAGGGAACCAAGGGAAAGGTTCTCAGCCTCCCCCACCACAGAAGCAGACCGGTGCCCCGACAGGTACACCTGCTCAGAAGGGGCCCATCAGATGTTACAAGTGTGGTAACCTGGGGCATTTTGCCTCTGATGTGAAGTGTCCATTGTTTGGTAAGCCAGCACCCACTTGTGCTCCCTCCCGGCAGGTGACTAGTGTAGCCCTGGGGGAGGAGATGGGTGTCCAAGGTGGGTGGGGTCCTACAGAGATGTCCCTTGTCTCATTAGGAGACTGTGAAGTGGTCCCCCAAACCCAGCTGCCTGAGAACACTAAAAAATACAGGCAGTGGGTGACCATAAATGGCCATAGGGTTGAAGCTCTCAGAGACACAGGAGCCAGTGTGACGGCTGTCAAGCGCCACCTGGTGTCTCAAGAGCAGGTTGTCCCAGGAGCATTCTATCCGGTTGTTGCTGCCGACAACACCGAGAGTCACTGCCCAGTGGCTCAGGTTCCCTTTCAGTGGGGGAGGTCTCTGGTACTCTTCAGGTAGCTGTGAGGCCCGCCATGCCTGTAGACTGTCTGGTAGGGAACGACTTGGATAGCTCACCTTGGGCTAAGGTGGAGCGGAGTGCTCACCTGGAGATGTTGGGTATGCCAGATTGGGCGTGTGTCACCACACGGTCCATGGCGGCAAGTAGAGGTGTTCAAGAGGCCCTGGAGCCTGAGAGGGAGGCCCAGGGACCGGCCTTAGAGAGAAGGAGCAGGGGGCGCGGGAAATCGGCTCCTGAAGTTCCCACGGTCCAGGAGGAAGCAGACCTTGAGGGGGATGCCCTGGAACCTACAGGGGAACAGATAGCTGAACTGGGGGACCTGCCTGAGCTGACCCATTGGCAGAAAGAAGGAGGACCCTCCAGGGAGGAATTCTGCAGGGAGCAGAAAGAATGCCCTTCTCTCGTGGGTATGCGGCAGCAGGCTGCAGACCAGGCCAACGGTGATCAGTCTGGAACACATTTCATTTACTGGGAGAACGACCTCCTGTATTCTGAGCCTAAGGTTGCTGAGCCTGGGTCAGCCCGTGTGCTGGTGGTACCCCAGCGCTTCAGAGCCTTCCTACTGGGGCTGGCTCACGATGTGCCATTAGCGGGACATTTGTGGCAGGACAAGACCTATGAAAGGCTTGTCACCCATTTCTTTTGGCCCCAAATGTGCAGTAGTTCAGACACTCACTGCAGAACATGCCAAACTTGCCAGGCAAGTGGGAAGAGTGGAAGGAAGCAGAAGGCTCCACTCCAGCCATTCCCTGTGGTCGGTACCCCTTCCAGCGAGTGGGGATTGACATTGTAGGGCCACTGGACCCCAGGACAGCGATGGGCAATAGGTTCATACTGGTCCTGGTGGACCATGCCACCCAGTACCCGGAAGCCATCCCTCTGAGGACAGTGACGGCCCCCGTGGTGGGACATGCGCTGATGGGAATTTTCTCCCGAGTGGGCTAGGGTAGTTCTCCCCACTTTTCAGCTGGAGGGGACACGTGTTAGACCTGGCACCTTGGCGTGAGTCTCCCTTCCACTGTTTGTCGCTGTACCTCATGTGTTTTTATGGTGTTGGCAGCTCAGAGCACTGTGCCACTGCCAACCAGTGCCACAGTGCAAGTGCTCCCTATTTAAAATGTATATGTTGGTTGGATTCCATGATTGGCTTATTTGGTTTACTGTCAGACCCCAGTAAAATGCACCAGGAGTGCCCAGGGCTTGTAAATACAAATGCTGCTGGTGGGCTTGCAGCACGGGTTGTGCCACCCACAGAAGCGGCCTGGTAAAATGTATCTAAGGTCTGCCATTGCAGAACCTGCATGCAGTCTGGTACTGTCATGCTGACTGGGCAAGTGCACCCACTTCCCAGTCCCTAAACCTTCCCTTAACTTCATATTAGTCACCCCTATGGTAGGCCCAAGGGCAGGGTGCATTGTAAGCATAAGTTAGGACAAGCCCTGATGTGTGTGGCATGTCTTAATAGTGAAGTACAGCCATTTTCGTTTTTCACTATTGCAAGGCTACCTGTTCTCCAATGGCCAGAATGGGCTACTAGAATTGTTACATTCTATGATCCTAACAGACCCAGAGAACATGGTAGAAATTCGAGTTTAGTATGCCTGAACTCAGAATATTAAAATACATCTTTTAGTAAAGTTAATTTTAATATTCTGTGTTTGCAAATACCACTTTTAGAAAGTTGGTATTTGCTTGCCTGACCATTTCAGCCCGCCTCTGCTAGGATGTGTATCTGCCTGTCTGGTTGTGTGAGTGACAGGGCTGGGGAAACCCAGAGGGGCAGGGCTAGGTAGCCTGGCTGCCAATAGGAAGATTGGCAGCCAGCTGGGTGCGAGGAGTGCACCTGGGCTCTGAATAGGGTTGTGCTCTGCTACCACAATGCTGGCTCCACTCCCTGTGGAGCGCCTGATGTCTCCGCCCTGCACCCTGAATAGAAAGGCAGAGTCATGTCAACAGAGTGCTCAAGAACTGGTTTGGACTGGGCAAAGGCCCCTCTACCCCAGAGGAACAAAGGAATTAGGGGTATAAGTATTGGGACCCTGCTCCCAAGAAATTAGATCCTGCTGAAACAAGAAGAACCTCTGCCAGAGGAGAAGGAACTGGGAAAGCTGTAGGAGGAGTACTGTCCCTGACCTGGGGGATTGGCCTGCAGTGGTTGCCTTGCTGCTGAAGGAGAGGAGAAAGACTACTATAGACTGATTCAACTTGTGCTTTAAAAAGATCTCCAAGGGCTTGAACTGAGCTTGCCCCCTGAACGAAGTCCCAGGACCAGTGGACTTCACCCCCAGCTCCCCAGAGTCTTTTGGAAGTGCCTGCTGCTGTTGTTGGGCCTTCTGAGGGACTGCGTGTCGCAAGGAGCTGGAAGCGCGACGCAAGGAAGAGAAGCGTGCCGCCGTCGGAGCTGTTTCCATCGCATCTCGCAAAAGGTGTCGCCGCTGCAGCATCGCATCGAGCGGAAGCGTCTCGCATCATTCCGGAGGTATATCGCAACGCCGAAGAAGCGTGTCGCCATCGCAGTCATCATAGCTGTCGCATTGCACCGCATCGAGAGGAGAGTCTCGCATCGAGGAGGAAGCGTGTCGCCATCGCAGCCATCGTAGTTGTCGCATTGCACCGCATCCAGAAAAGCGCCTCGCATCCACGGAGAAGCGCGCCGCCATCGGAGCTGCTGTTGTCGCATCTCGCAGAAGGGGTGTCGCCGCTGCAGCATCGCATCGAGCGGAAGCGTCTCGCAACGTCGGAGAAGAGTGCCGCTGCCAAGGCCGCTGTCGTCGCATCTCGCCAAAGTGACACCGCTGTAGCTGACGCATCGAGTCGAGCCTTCTCTCAACATCGGAGAAGCGTAACGCATCTGGAAGATCCCGTCTTTATTTCTTTTGCACCAAGAACTTCAACGCATCTGCATCGCTGCAACACTTTCGTTGCCCTGCGTGTCGCATCTAAGGTACATTGACTTAAAGTGTCGCATTTAAGAACTTAAGAGAAACTAAGCAATCTTCTACAAACTAAGCAACCGTATTGTGTATTTTTAATCGTTTAATGGTCTTGTGATAATCCTATATAAAGAATCCTTATTTTTAATATAAATACCTGTGTGGTGTCCATTTGTAGTGTTGTCACTTGGTTACTGTATGTGTTCACAAATGCTTAACCTATAACGCTCTGAGATAAGCCTTGTCTGCTCGCGCCAAGCTACCTAGAGGGTGAGCAGGGGTTATTTTAGGAGTGTAACCCCTTACCCTGACTAGAGGAAAGGTACCCTGCTTCTCACAAGTACCTACCTGTGCCAATCAGAGAACCCGGATTCTAAAAGACAGCATACACAGGCACACATGCACATGCACACACACACACATGCACACACTCATGCAACACACACACACACATGCTCTGAGGGGCAGACGAGTACAATTAGAGAAGTACACAGGAAAGAGGTCAACATGGGTTCGCCTAACATGCAGTCCCTGACTCTATTAGAATGCGCCCCGGCTCTCCTGGGTGAGCATGTTTCAGATATAAGTAAGAGGAAGCCAGGAGCCTACGAGAGATCTTTACTGTATGTAGGCCTCAAGGAGCTGGCGCCATTTCCAGACTGTCAAACATGACAACCAACACGAGATGAATACAGAGTCCACAGATCGAATCTCATAACTCTAGTACAGTCTAAAAATGGGACAACTGGGAGAGCAGTATACCCTGCCTTTATATGAGGCAGCTGGCAGAACCACATGCCCCCACTTTACACGAGACAACTGGAAGAAGTGTCTGCCTTGTATATACACGAGACAACTGCAAGAGCTGCGTCACCTGCCTTTACAGGAGACAACTGGAACAGCTGTATCACCTGCCTTTAATGAGACAACTGGAACAGCTGTATCACCTGTCTTTACATAAGGCAACTGAAAGAGCTGTGTGACCTGCCTTTAATGAGGCAACTGGAAGAGCTGTTTCACCTGCCTTTACATAAGACAACTGGAAGAGCTGTATGACCTGCCTTTAATGAGGCAACTGGAACAGCTGTATCACTTGCCTTTACATAAGACAACTGGAACAACTGTATGACCTGCCTTTAATGAGGCAACTAGAACAGCTGTATCACCTGCCTTTACATAAGACAACTGGAAGAGCTGTATGACCTGCCTTTAATGAGGCAACTGGAAGAGCTGTATCACCTGCCTTTACATAAGACAACTGGAAGAGCGGTATGACCTGCCTTTAATGAGGCAACTAGAACAGCTGTATCACCTGCCTTCAATGAGGCAACTGGAAAAGCTGTATCACCTGCCTTTACATAAGACAACTGAAAGAGCTGTATGACCTGCCTTTAATAAGGGAACTGGAAGAGCTGTATCACCTGTCTTTACATAAGACAACTGAAAGAGCTGTATGACCTGCCTGTAATGAGGCAACTGGAACAGCTTTATCACCTGCCTTTACATAAGACAACTGGAAGAGCTGTATGACCTCCTTTAATGAGGCAACTGGAACAGCTGTATCACTTGCCTTTACATAAGACAACTGGAAGAGCTGTAAGACCTGCCTTTAATGAGGCAACTGGAAGAACCAATATGCATTATCTTTATGTTAGACAACTGGAAGAGCTGTAAACCCCGCCTTAACAAGAGGCCACTGGAAGAGCTGTATGCTCTGTCTTTACATGAGACAACTGGAAGAAATGTATGCCCTGTCTTTACGTTAAGCAAATGAAAGAGCTGTACACCGTGCTTAAGAGAGGTGGCTGGAAGGGCTGTATGTCCTGCTGTTGCGTGAGACATTTGCAAGAACCATATGCTTTGCATTTCTTGTGAGGCAGAGGGGAAGAGCGGTATGCCATATCTTTACATGAGGCAGCCAGAAGAGCGGAATGTCCGGCTTTATAGAGGCAACTATAATTGGCCCAGAGCCCAATTGTCCACGGACTCGATAATTCTCGCTTCGGTGCCCACTCTAAGCACGAGTTCACACTATGCAGCTCTGGGCAACAAGCCTGCTTAATCTCCACAACGGCCCCCCGCGGCGGGATGCCTGGCTTTCACCTTGGGGATGCCCAGTACGGGTTATCTTACAGGGAAAAACCAGGACGGGTTCCCAATGCAAGCACCAAGATGCCCGTAGGGTGATAGCTGCGCTCTATAAGTACATCAATCAATCAATCAATCAACTGGAGAACCATGGGGCATATTATCAAGTACGGCGTTAAAATTATCGCCACTTTAGCGGCAGAAAACTGCCGCTAAAGCGGCGGTAATGGGCTTGATAATATGCCCTTGAAAATTCCAATAGAAACCCATGTTGACACCAGAACATGGGTTTCTATGGGAATTCTCAAGGGCATATTATCAAGCCCATTATCGCCGCTTTAGCGGCAGATTTCTGCCGCTAAAGCGGCGATAATTTTGACGCAGTTTCTTGATATTATGCCCCTTTATCCGTTGTCTCTAAGAAAGCAACAGGAAGAGTTGTTTGCCCCTCTTAGATGAGGCAACTGAAACAGCTCCAAGCCATGGTTTAAGGAGGCAGCTGCAACTTTAAAACCACAATGGAACAACTCCACTCCTTGGACTCCCCCTGACTGTGGGGGATGCTGAAAAGTTGCTCTGGGGCTTGAGATACTTTCAGTGCACAATCGCCCTCCACTACCCAGAGGATCACAAACGTTCCATGAGATTTTAGGGGTTTGCGTAGTTTTATCACCATAGAGTAAACAAGCCCCTCAAGGAAGAGAATGACGTTCCCTTTCAAACATTTCCAGGGATACGTGCCAGGTATTCATTCCAAAGGAACATTGCGCCGGTCTCCTGCAGCACGCCGGGTAATGTTTCCTGAGAGCGCCTTGGCAGTGCATAATTACAGGCGGCAGAAAGCTTATAATGGCCATGATTGGGTTGGCTGGGAAACGCTCGTGCCGGTCGCAATCAGGAGGGGCTTATGTTATGTGCAGAGCCGCGTTCCTGAGGCACCGCTGGTGGAGGCTGAGCAATCACTGCGGCATTGACAGGCATCCGCGTGTCCTGCGCGCGCGCTTTCATCGGCCAGCAGCAGACATCACATCACGTCAGGCCAGCTGCTGCCAGGTGAACAAAATGCGCAGACAAAAGAGTGCCAAGGCAGCTACAAGTGGGATTCCGCCGTCTAGGCCAACGGATGACGGGGGAGGCGGAAGGATGCAAAGCCAGATGTGGAATACCGCCCATATCCGCTATCTGTTAAAAATATTTGGCTCTGAGAGGCAGGTGGCTTTAGACATCACCATTCTGCTTGTTCATCGGAGTCTGTGAAAGCGCTGGAACGTTCAGTGGCAAACTCAACTTTGGTAACTATTCGCAAGGCAGAGTAATGCTGATGTTCCTGCACTTTGCAATGTTTTCTCAAAAATTGCCTTTGGGTGACTGACCACTGTCAGTCGTTGATCCGAAAATTGAGGGAAAACCCTCCCAGCTTTCTGAGGACCCTGAAAACAGTTGTTTTCTTGCTCGCGTTAAGCACTTCAGGCCGTAGCAGCTGTGGCAACCTGCCCTAGAGTTACAAAGTGATGTCAACCGTAAACCTGGGCAAGCATCGAATCCTTACACCTCCCGAGGTGAGGCATGACGGCGAGGAGAATTATAGTAATTTCTCTTCGGTTTTTCCTCTTTCCATGTCTACTGCATAGAAAGAGGAAAACGCCTTGTGGGATTGTTTTTGTGCAGGAATGTGCCCTTTCCTGAACAAAAACAATCCTGCCTGTAAAGGAGACAAGGGCACCTACATTGACACTAGGGTGCCAAAACGGAGAAAGGACAGGAGCGCTCCATATTACTTAAATACGGTGCATTCCTGCCATTTCAGTTTGTCATAGGGCAGTGCAGCAAGGTGCCTTGCTGTGCTGCCCTGCGCCAAATGCCATCATTGAGGCCCATGTGTGTATTCCATTTCCCACTGCCGGAAGTTCCTAGGTGGGCAAGGAACGGATAGAAACTAAGGAGCATATTTACAAGTGGAGTTGCGTTGCTCTTACGTGGTGCAAGAGCAACGCCAGTCGTGAATGAGATTTATGAAGCCACACAAGGCCGCCTTGCGTGGCCCTGAGTGGCTCCATAAGTCTGGAGTGAGGCCACGCAGCGCAAATCACTGCATTGCCTTATTCTGCCCAAGGATGGCATTCAATGGGCATTGTATGGTGCTCTCATGCAACTGGCATGCCTTTTGACGCATTCCCAGATTTACTAGAACTGGTAGACCTGAGAATGCGCCTAAAAGATACAGCTTCCCAGGAGAGGCATAATGAGGAGAAACCTCTTTATTTCTCCTTGTTACTTCCTGTTTCTGTGTGTGCTGCATTCTGCAGCATCCATAGAAAGAGTAATATGCCTCTTTGTATTTTTTCTGTGCAGGAAGGTCTCTCTGCACAAGGTGTCCCTTCCTGCACAAAAACAATCCTGCATGCAACACAGGCACCCTTCCATCATTGTGGGTGGGTGCCTGCATTGGAGCAAAGCTGCCAAAAGGGCACCAGTGCAGGGGAACAGGCAGAAGTCTGCCACATTGCCTTAAATACGGTGCATTCCTACCCATTCCCTGTCACGCAGTGCAGCACAGCAAGGTGACTTGTTGCGCTGCACTGCTTGATAAAACTCATAATTCTACCCCTGCGTGCCAGTCACTGTATTTCACTAACACCTCTCAAAGTGCAGCAATCCTGACTGACAGCAGGAAAGACTGCAAGAAACAATTTCATGCATTCCGAAGTCCCACCCTTCTTTGGTAGGACTTTGGATGTTGGCAAACTGGCCAGTGAAGTAAAACATCGTCTCAACTGAAGGTCTAAGGCTTTGCCCTTCTTTTCAACAAACAAAGTGCACCAACTTCTCTGGTGAATGGTTTCACTTAGCCTGCCCCGAATGTCTTGAAATTGAAATTGAAATAGCATTTATATAGTGCTTCTGGCACTTACTACACCTGTTATGTAAGGTATTGCCTCACTCTCTTTTGTTTTAATCCGCCACTCATGTTTTCATTAAAGTTATTATGGTGTTTAGACAGGATATCAGAAGCAAAAATATCATGAGACAAAACATTGTGTCAAGAATATTGAGGAAAAAAATATTGTGAAGCTAAGTTTGTATAGATTAGCAAAGTTTTACTGTATATAACTCCACATATTTGTACCTTGACTATATATATATTCACTGAAAAAACCATAGGTTTCACACACGTTATAGTTAGGAATTAGCATTTAAAAAACCTTGCAAATTCACTGAAAAAACCATAGGTTTCACACATGTTATAGTTAGCGGAAATTTTACTGATAAAAAACCAATGAAATTCCCCCGTTATAGTTAGTGCAGGCAACTATAACTCACGCGACCGCAATCCTCTGCTGATGCTAATACTGTATTTAGACACTTATTTGCCCATGTCTTCTTCCATACATTTTTAGCTATACATATATTACAAATATTTTTTTTTCATAAAGACACATATGTCATCAGCAGAAGATTGCGGTCGCGTGAGTTATAGTTGCCTGCACTAACTATAACGGGGGAATTTCATTGGTTTTTTATCAGTAAAATTTCCGCTAACTATAACATGTGTGAAACCTATGGTTTTTTCAGTGAATTTGCAAGGTTTTTTAAATGCTAATTCCTAACTATAACGTGTGTGAAACCTATGGTTTTTTCAGTGAATTTGTACGGTTTTTTAAATGCTAAGTTACTTTACGCCATTCGTGGCGTGCGCGCCCACTTAACGCAGTTCGTTCCGTGCGCGCACGGTGCGCTTCGCGCACCGTGCGCGCACAGTGAGCACGCGGTGCGCTTCGCGCACCGCGCGCCCACTTTACGCAGTTAGTGCCGTGCACGCACGGTGGGCACGCGGTGCGATGACAAAGCAAGAAAGCACGTCAACAAATCTGTTTCTGCTTTCCTCCGTGACTATGGTATGGGTGCCATTTACCACAACAACTTGCGTTATGACATGCAAGACATTTATAGAGGAGATGGTGTGCACTTCAATGATGAAGGGAACAGAGTCTTCCTCTTGAACCTTAGACTCTGCATCGGTACTTACTTGTAGGTACCACTAAAAAATCATTTCATAAACACAACGGCTCTTTTTAGAGCCCCCTAATATCTAAACACTTAAATCTGATTTTCATTTTTTTTTTTTTTTTGTTTTCTACCGTACGCTTACCGTAAGCTTACCGTACGCGTACCCCGTGATTTTTTTTGTACTTTTCTGTCCTTCTTTGACCCCCTTACAAATGTTAGGGGGTCTGTAACTCTCCTCATTGCCCCCTTTCCTTGTTTTCACTCTTTTTTTTCAGAGTGAAATACACAAAATGGCGGCCGCCGCTTCCTGGTTTCGGCCGATTCGAATGTTTACTAAGATCTAAGAGCCAATCAGAATCGCGCTCGCGCACGCCACCGTGCGCTTACCGTAAGCGTACGGTAAGCGTACCGTAAGCGGGCTCAGATATATATATTGATTTAAAGGCTATTTTCTCAGAATCTACTGAACAGATTTACACCAAACCTACAAAAGGCACTTCCTTGACCTAGGGACTACCTCTCTGCCAAATTTTGAGTAATTCTGTTCAGCCGTTCGGGCTGTAGCTCGTTCTAAAGGTCCTATGGAAAAATGCATGGGAAAAACGCGTTTTGGGACCCCCCTTTTATCTCAGCCCCCGCTTGACGGATCCCCCCGAGACTTTCAGGGTAGGAGCGGAGCGTAGCGCCCCACCTATTTTGAGAAATTCGCGAGGATTCGTCGACCAGCGCCAAAGTTATTCAAAATAGAATGTTGAGGTTTTCCTATGGAAACGTGGTCCTAACTATAACTACCTACTGGCGACCGCCAGTAGGTAATATATATATATATATATATATATATATATATATATATATATATGTGTGTGTGTGTGTGTGTGGGTGTGTGTGTGTGTGTGTGTGTTCAAGGTACATAGATGTTGCGCTAAGAAAAGTAGATCTGTACTTCCTTATTTTCACTTGTCTTCTCGATATTTTGCTCCTCTATATTTTTGACACAATATTTTGTCCATGCGATATTTTTGTTTACGATATTCTGTCAATGATCCATTGTGACTATTGTATTACATGAGAGCTCATTCTGAAATAACCTAAGAGTCTTTTCTAGCTTCTTTTTCTTGAATTATATTTTTTGCGGTGAAGGAAACTGAGTAGTCCTTTCAATATTATTTACGTACTTACAAAACGATCATAGAGAATATTATTTAGAAAATAAAGCTATTTTTCTGCTGCAGTTTTATATAGCGCAAGCTTGACCCGAAGGAATTGGAGCGTTCTACCTGACCACCAGTTACATTACACAAGGACACATCCATTTTGGGTAGGCATGGGGGAGATAAAATGATTTGGCCAGAATTCCAGGATGTTAAGCCAAAGCTGAGACTTAAACCTGGTTCTCCAGCTCCAAAGTCAGCAGCTCTGGCCATCAGGCCACATCCGTTCCCCTTCTGCATATGTCACACTTTCCAGTGGTGTAACAAAGGCCCCCGCAGCCCATGCTATGCAGTGGTGGCTCTGGAGTTCCAAGGGGCCCCCTCAGCACAGTACCCTGGCGTGACAGCTCCCGGCTGAGTCCGGAGGGGGGCCCTCTATGTTGTTTGCAGGAGGGCCCCCCTCAAGTTTTGTTACACTAGTGACGCTTTCCCGCAGTACTAATAGGCACAAATGCAACAAACATTCTGTGTTTTCCACAGAGAGGCCAAGGAATGGATGTGCGTCGATGATAAGCTCCTAGCTCATGGAATCGGGAACTTGAGAACCCTTCTGTTTCAGTATTAACATGTTTAGTAAGTTTGAGCTCTCATCCAAACCGTGGAACAAAAAGGATTTCCTGTGGTGCCCGAGCATACTTTTAGTGTGGGTGCTTTCCCTGCCTCCTCGTAGCCTTTCAACAGTAAAAGCAGAATAACACATTGGGACTGACGTCTTCAAATACTAAGAAACTGTAGTTACTCAGAGGTGCAGTACAGTGAATAGTTAACACTGAAAAGTCTGTACCTGGGTAAAACAGACATGACACACTAGGTATAAACAGAGATCTATCTTCTGCTCATACACGATTGGCAGGATTTCTTTTCAGTGGACTACCGAAGAGCAGAGAAACAAACATTTCCGTCCACGATTACCCTTTTATCAGCAATGTTATGGTTTATTTTGTTTAAGGCCAGGTACCATATGGATAAATATTCAGCATTTTAAGGATTTCTGACAAATGCATAATTTGGCATTAGTCCACGCGTACCCTTCCACTTTTTATTTTTTATCTCAACATGTTTTATTAATTTTTTGCAAGAACACATTAGCAATTCTGTTACAGGGTTTGCGTCGATTAGACCACTCGCTTTTAGACCATATAATTCTTTGCAGGCCCTACATATCATAACAGTGAAGAAGAGAAAGAAAAACAGAAAGGAGCAGGAAAGCAAGGAGTGAAAGAAGAGATAGGGGACAGACACCTGAGAGTTACATTGCTTAAAACATACGTCTGACACGCAGCGGGGCAGTTGTTACGCCTTACCCTTCCACTTTAATGATCCCAGAGACAATCATGTCTGGCTTTCCTAAACCCTTGTTTAGGGGTGGAGAGGAAGGGGATCTATAAAATGTATTCAAAAGCCATGAGGGGTACTGCTCTGCCACGCGACCTATGACTGCGTATTCATTCCACGTACACGAGGGATAGTGGAATACAGAACACTGGGTGGAACATGGATGAGAGACGGAAGTGCCAGGGATGGAGGGAGCAGAGGGCGGAAGCACATGCAAGAGATCGTGAGCAACATGCAGTGGTAGGTGGGGGATGGGGGCGAGCTCACAAGGGATAGACCTTGAGAGCACATGCACTTGTAGAGAGAGTGCGTGAGGAAAAAAACATGCTGGCAGAGTAGCGCGCTCCGGGAAGATAGGCAGGTGGAGGAGAGAGCAACACAGAGCGAGGGGGCGAGAGAGGCCCACGAGGGAGACAGCTCGAGAACACACGCAGTCTCGTGGAGTGCTTGAAGGAAAAGGAAATGCAGCTTCCTGAAAATGAGAAGGAGAAGGACACAAGCATAGATGGTATGCTTCAGGGGAAGAACAGACACAAGATAGACAAGGCAAGTCATCGAATTAAAAGCAAACAAATGAGAGTGGCAGTGTAGTCAACCAATGGTACGCACGGTAAGATCTCGGTAAGTCGACTATTGACCTTTTTCAACCAGACAGTTTGCCCTGTCTGCTGGCTCGACCTAAACATATTATTTACATTTAAAAGATTTCAATACAGAACTTATTGCATCACGGAAAAAGTACTGAATCTCACAAGGCACAGTTAATGCGAAAAATTGGATCCAGGAATCAGATAACACAATTTGCAAATACGTTTCCAGCTAGAAGAGATGCTAGACTAGCAGTGCTGTATTATATGTACGACACATATGAGTCTCCGGGTGTGTGCTCGGAACTGTCATTCCTCGTTATTGTACCAAGCTCTGGTAACACCCCAGGTGTGTACAGATTTCTGGCCGCCCTAGAGGTGTGTCCAGACCTGTGCTGTCCGCAGGGGTGTGTACTTACCATGTGAGCGCAGTGCTGCAGAGTTTCCGCTCATTGGCCTTCCCGTAGCCCGCAGAGCTTCCCGCTTCTCCTACACCTGGGCACTGGTCTAGTTTTTTTTTCACATACGTTAGTTGGAGCAGGTGACTTGCAAGCATTTTGACTGCAAGTGCATTCCTGACTTAAGTTTTTCTTATGAAACCTTGTTGGGCTAGTAACTTTTGAACATTTTGGTGCCGATTCGGATCCTGGAAAAAATTTCCCCGTACGACTCGTATCCGGTCATTTTACCGTACGAATCGTACAAGTGCCGTACAAACTGCCAAGTACGATTCGCATGGGAAAAAGTCCATATGAATCGCATTGGGAATAATTCCCCACACGTTCTCGGGTCGGAAAATGTGTCCGACACGTCCCCGGACGATTTACCGTACAAATGTGAAAAGTGAAGTCCGACCGCGCAAGTACGATCCATCCCGTGCGTCCGATGTCACAACCGTATGGAAAAAACACCGTCCGCACCGAACTCCCATAGCAACCATGGAGACATGTGCCCGCATACGCGCCGAACCACCCCCCCAGCCCTCGTACATACGCACCGTACCCCCACCCGTGTATGTACACCAGTGTACGTACGCACCGTACCCCCACCTGTGTATGTACACCAGTGTACGTACGCACCGTACCCCCACCCGTGTAGGTACACCAGTGTACGTACGCACCGTACCCCCACCTGTGTATGTACACCAATGTACGTACGCACCGTACCCCCACCTGTGTATGTACACCAGTGTACGTATGCACCGTACCCCCACCTGCCGTACCCCCACCTGTGTATGTACACCAGTGTACGTATGCACCGTACCCCCACCTGTGTATGTACACCAGTGTACGTACGCACCGTACCCCCACCTGTGTATGTACACCAGTGTACGTATGCACCGTACCCCCACCTGTGTATGTACACCAGTGTACGTACGCACTGTACCCCCACCTGTGTATGTACACCAGTGTACGTACGCACCGTACCCCCACCTGTGTATGTACACCAGTGTACGTATGCACCGTACCCCCACCCGTGTATGTACACCAGTGTACGTACGCACCGTACCCCCACCTGTGTACGTATGCACCGTATCCCCACCCGTGTATGTACACCAGTGTACGTATGCACCGTACCCCCACCTGTGTATGATCACCACCGTACCCCCATCCGTGTATGTACACCAGTGTACGTACGCACCGTACCCCCACCTGTGTATGTACACCAGTGTACGTACGCACCGTACCCCCACCCGTGTATGTACACCAGTGAACGTGTGCACCGTACCCCCACCTGTGTATGTACACCAGTGTACGTATGCACCGTACCCCCACCTGTGTATGTACACCAGTGTACGTACGCACCGTACCCCCACCCGTGTATGTACACCAGTGTACGTACGCACCGTACCCCCACCTGTGTATGTACACCACCGTACCCCCACCCGTGTATGTACACCAGTGTACGTACGCACCGTACCCCCACCTGTGTATGTACACCAGTGTACATACGCACCGTACCCCCACCCGTGTATGTACACCAGTGTACGTACGCACCGTACCCCCACCTGTGTATGTACACCACCGTACCCCCACCCGTGTATGTACACCAGTGTACATATGCACCGTACCCCCACCTGTGTATGTACACCAGTGTACGTACGCACCGTACCCCCACCCGTGTATGTACACCAGTGTACGTACGCACCGTACCCCCACCTGTGTACGTATGCACCGTATCCCCACCCGTGTATGTACACCAGTGTACGTATGCACCGTACCCCCACCTGTGTATGTACACCACCGTACCCCCACCCGTGTATGTACACCAGTGTACGTACGCACCGTACCCCCACCTGTGTATGTACACCAGTGTACGTACGCACCGTACCCCCACCCGTGTATGTACACCAGTGAACGTGCGCACCGTACCCCCACCCGTGTATGTACACCAGTGTACGTACGCACCGTACCCCCACCCGTGTATGTACACCAGTGTATGTACGCACCGTACCCCACCCCCACCCGTGTATGTACACCAGTGTACGTACGCACCGTACCCCCACCTGTGTATGTACACCACCGTACCCCCACCCGTGTATGTACACCAGTGTACGTACGCACCGTACCTCCACCTGTGTATGTACACCAGTGTACATACGCACCGTACCCCCACCCGCGTATGTACACCAGTGTACGTACGCACCGTACCCCCACCTGTGTATGTACACCACCGTACCCCCACCCGTGTATGTACACCAGTGTACGTACGCACCGTACCCCCACCTGTGTATGTACACCAGTGTACGTACGCACCGTACCCCCACCCGTGTATGTACACCAGTGTACGTACGCACCGTACCCCCACCCGTGTATGTACACCAGTGAACGTACGCACCGCACCCCCACCCGTGTATGTACACCAGTGTACGTATGCACCGTACCCCCACCTGTGTATGTACACCAGTGTACGTACGCACCGTACCCCCACCCGTGTATGTACACCAGTGTACGTACGCACCGTACCCCCACCTGTGTATGTACACGTGTACGTACGCACCGTACCCCCACCTGTGTATGTACACCAGTGTACGTACGCACCGTACCCCCACCCGTGTATGTACTCCAGTGTACGTACGCACCGTACCCCCACCCGTGTATGTACACCAGTGAACGTACGCACCGCACCCCCACCCGTGTATGTACACCAGTGTACGTATGCACCGTACCCCCACCTGTGTATGTACACCAGTGTACGTACGCACCGTACCCCCACCCGTGTATGTACACCAGTGTACGTACGCACCGTACCCCAACCTGTGTATGTACACGTGTACGTACGCACCGTACCCCCACCTGTGTATGTACACCAGTGTACGTATGCACCGTACCCCCACCCGTGTATGTACACCAGTGTACGTACGCACCGTACCCCCACCCGTGTATGTACACCAGTGAACGTACGCACCGCACCCCCACCCGTGTATGTACACCAGTGTACGTACGCACCGTACCCCCACCTGGGTACCACCCGCTGGGGGTTCGCGCCGTACATACACGGGTGGGGGTACGGTGCATACGTACACTGGTGTACATACACAGGTGGGGGTACGGTGCGTACGTACACTGGTGTACATACACGGGTGGGGGTACGGTGCGCACGTACACTGGTGTACATACACGGGTGGGGGTTCGGCGCGTACTTACGGGGGCTGGGGGGGGTTTGGCGCGTACCGGGCCCCCAATTCCGCTCGCATCGCGCCGTACTTCACTTTTCCGGCACTTTTTGGGTGCCGTAAAAATATTGCCGTCCGGACTGGTGTCAGTTCGAATCGTACTTCCTTGTTCGTGAAACGGAGCCTGAATGCATCCCGACGTCACGTCGGCGCTTTCCCGGATCACATTTGTATGTATATTTTCGTCGGTCGGTGTTTTTTACGATTCGTACGGAAATGGTGTTTCCGTGCGAATCGTACTTCCATGTTTGTAATGTTTTTTTACCGGGTACGAGTCGGACAGAGAAAACCCTCCGACCGACAGTTCGTACCCGGTTTTTCCAGGATCGGAATCGGCACCTTAGTGTCCGGGCGCTTGCCTTTCTCAGCTTTTTCCCAACAATACTTTTGAAACTGTAAAGCTGGCAACTCAGGAGCGTTTTTAAGTCTTTCAGGTCTTGCCTGGTTTTTTATTGGGAATGAACACTATCCTGGTCTGCGTCAGGGGCACCTTGTGAGAGGTATGCCACGGTGCAAATAGGGAAAGTGTGCGCCATGTATAATAGGGGCCCGGTATCCCTTGGAGTTTGAACAGTGTGAACAGAAGCCGGTGATCCCTCACTCTGAGCCGGTAGAGAGGGCTAGCAGCCTTCAAGGTGTGTGCGGAGGTCATGTGTCCCTCAGTGTCTTTAGGTTGCTGTGATGTGTCCAGTGGTGAATCAGAGTAGTGCTCTGGTACTCACCAGAGCCTGCCCGGAGGAGGGGCAGCACTCATCCTGAGTCACTGCAAGCTCTGGTATCCCTCAGGACATGTAATATGTTCTGGTTCTTATATGTTCTACGGTAATTCTATAGCTACCCTGGTATTCCTCTGAGCATGCGTGGAGGCTGCCTACCCGTCCCCCTGAGCCTGTATCAAGCTCTTGTATCCCTCAGGACATGTAATATGTTCTGGTCCTTATACGTGCCAGGGTACTTCTATAGCTACCCTGGTATTCCTCTGAGCATGCGTGGAGGCTGCCTACCCGTCCCCCTGAGCCTGTATCAAGCTCCGGTGCCCCTCAGGGCATTTGATATGACCCAGGGTATGCCTATAAGCAACCGCTAGGATCCCCCACAGCTGTCCTTCATTCTGGATCTCATAGAACTCCCTTAGTGTTGAGGGTGGGCCCAGCGCGCTGGTAACCCTGTGGGCGGTGCCAGGTGTTCAATGGTAAATCAATGTAGAGCTCCAGTGTTCCTCGGAGTGTGCACAGTAGCTGGATATCCCACCTCCTGAGTCTACGTCCAGCGCTGGTACCCTTCGGTGCACGAAAGGGGGTTCTGTGATGACCCAGGGTAAACCAATGGGCAGCTCTGATATCACTCTGAGCATGCACAGAGGCCGGATATCCCTCATCTTGAGTTTGTGTAGAACTCTCTTTGCCTTGAGGGTTTGCACAGATCTCTAATATCCCTATTGGGGCATAATGTATTCTTGTGTGACCTAGGCTAAGTCCGTAAGCATCTGTGACTGATAACCCTCAAACAGTGCTTAATTTGTAAAAAAAAACATAGTGCCGGGGCTCTCGACAGGAGGACACTAGAGCTTGCACCATCCGTTGCCCCTGGCAGCACTGCCAACGACTTCACCAACACACTACTAATCATCACACTCTTAAAAGTGTGACCATTCATAGTATTACAGACCCCCAAAGCTATAAGAATGGCTTTTGAGGCAAATACTAATAATTGGAAATTGAAATGAAAATAATATACAGAAGTTGTTGTGCTCGTGCCTAAATTGGCAGACACCACTACCACGTGCTGAGCACCGGAAAGCACTGGCACAAATTAACCACTATTTTAAGTGCACATGAATGTCCCTCATCCTGAGTCGATATAGAACTTTATTTGCATTGAAGGTTTGAGCGGACCTCTCTAGCACTTTCAGGGGGTATAAGGTGCTCTGATATGAACCAGGGCAAGTCTCTAAGCAGCTACGTCTGTAAGCAGCTATGTATTTAAGCAGCTATGCTCTCCCTCAGAGTATGCACGGAGGCACCGATGCTGTGTTACTTTTACTGAAATTCTACACAGTTGAAGAAAAAATCACTACAGGTACACACGGCTTCATTAATCACTGGGGCATTGTGGTAAATCTTCGTCGGAAATAACGCATTTCTCCGAAAAACGACACTGAAATCTGTGCACGTGCTAAACTCCACAGAAGCCACAGGGGGCGGGGCGAATATCTCTGGCCCTGGTCGAGAAGTGACAGGGTCGAGCTCTCAATTTTAGGATGCACGCGATCAGTCAGCTGTCACTGGGGTGGTGTTCCTTGATGGACTCTCAAGGAGGGCGGGCTCTGCACATGAGCCCCCCAAATCCCCTGGGGGTGGGGGGGTGGGGGGAGGGAGCCGCTTGTAAGAGGTGCGCAGGGGGTGGAAAGAGAACACGCGTTTTGCTCAATTGCATCTGTGCTGTTCAGCGCCTGTTAGACTGAGGAGGCTGGCCATCCCAGATAGCTAGGGATGCCCCGATTAATATAATTCACCCCAGGAAAAAGCCATCCCAGCTTAGAGTGTGGGACTCGGGCTCACCTTCACGCGCACCTCACACCAGAGAGGGACAGCAATGCCGCTGCCCGCGTCCCACGAAGGGGGACATCAGCAGGGCAGCCCTCTAGTGGCCGCCCGTCGGAGCCCCCCCCCTGCTCCGCCTCTCTAGCGAGGCCGCGCCTCGGGGAGGGGAGGCCCCCAATGGGTTTGTCTTGGGGGAGGCGTGCCGCGAGGCTAGACCCCCCTCTTAAGCGCCTCACCCCCTCAGAGCTTCCTCTGCTTCCTGCGCTCCTGGCCACGTGAATTTTGGCCACGCGAGATTTGCGCCGGACACGCCGTCGGTCGAGTCGTGGTCTATCCTGCTACCTTCCCGCCGTTCGCCACGTCGCCCCAGCGCTGGGTCCTCCTCGCTGCCCTGCACACCGGTTCGGTGAGTGTAGTTGCTTTGGGCAGCAGAGTAGTTTGAAGTGGTGAGTTTTGTAGATGGCGGCGAGAGCCGTTTTCGCGGGCGGCGGAGGGCGAGGAAGGCGGACCGTGTAGCAGGAGAGCCTGGTTCGAGTCCGGTCGCTAGGAGGGGCGGCTCGGGGTTCGATCTTCGGAGCGAAGTAAGTGGGCAGCATAGTTTATTGGAGTCGGTCAGCTATTGTGGGTATCAGCGAGAGCCGTTTTTCGCGGGCTGGCTCAGCGCGAGGACACGCCATCTCCGCGAGCAGGGGCCCGTCGTCGAGGATCGATGCTACCCGTCGGCGTGGTACGGAGCATGCTACTGGAGGTTAGGGGGCCCGAGCATAGTCTGTCACCCGCAGTAGGGGTTGTTTTTTTTTTAGGTTAGCTATTAGTTTTAAATATCTGAGTGCGGGAAGTTATCCGCGCCTGTGGGGGGTGCAAGACAGGTTTCGAGACCGAGCCGATATACTGATATGTCAAAGCAAAACTTATGTGGGGCAACATCAGTTTGTAAATGTATCTTTCTCGATCCTTCCGAGTGCCGTGTAGTAATGAGGCGCGCCAAGACCAAAAAAAAAAAAAAAAAAAAAAGGGCTGCATTGAAGCCTGGACCACTTCCTTGTTCACAGCCAGTCAAATAAGGCATAGCGGAAGCAGGTGATAGTACCCCTGACAACCATGCTTCTCCGATTCCGTACCTCTACGATCCCCAACTGCCTTAAATCGGCCCCTATGCACACATTTACCACGAGCTCATAGGCAGTTTCTTAACGTTGGTAATAAACTCCACAGTGCGAAATACTGCCCAGTAAATCAAGGTCTGAACAGTTATTCCCCATTCGATGAGGTTATTATAGGAGTAAATGTGTGCAGACAATCAAGTAATTCTTGACATCCAAAATTTCTGTTCACACCTACTCCTAACTCGTGCCCTTGCAAGTAACAATTAGTTCCAATGCCATTCTTACCAAAACAAGAAATTGCTGAACATTCTAGTTATAATTAAATTCTCCAGTGAGAATAAAATGAGCTTTTGTGTATTTTAGTGCATTGTCTCGCGGGGTTGAGAGATCCATTGATGTCCTTGCTGATATGAAGGATGGTGTACAGAGATACACTTTCAATCCAGAGTTATCCTAATCTCCTCTTTAACGAGCGCTGCGCAGCCAAACTTGCTTTTTAACACAAACTTCTCTAAGCACACATTAAACACAGGCACGACACAAAACAGCCACAGCCATGAAAAGCAAGCACAGTGACATGTTCTCCCTCATCACATGCACAATACGCCACCCCTCAGTCAGAGCAGCACTCCCCATGTCATCACAAACACGTCTGTCATGTGTCAGACCAATTACACCAATAGCCCTCTCACAAACACACAAGACAAAGTCACTCACCGCTCACCCTGTTTTCACAGCATCTGCACAACCGGGCCCGCGTGAACACGGAAGAACCGAGCCGCGGCATTAGCCATAGGTTGATGGCACCATGCGAGCCATTTAAGGAAAGGTTTTGTGTTTCCGGCGCCCGAAATCGTTGTAAAGGGGGGTGCGCGGTCCGCGCGCGGGGAATCGCCTGCTTATCTGAGTACTTGCGCAGGGCCCCCTATAAACTATTGATAGATTGGGCTATTTAGAGCGCTTGGGGCTGGCATTAGCTATTCTGCCAAAGTCAAGAACGACTCGCTGGAGACGTGCCTTGTTGCTTAGCGGTGCAGGCTCTCACGGAGGTGACGGGATGTGACGGTTAAAATAGTGTTGAAGGATATATTAGTACGGGTTCGATCCCGCCTTTCTATAAACAATACTTGGAAATGGTGCGGGTGTAAATGGTCGAGCGACAGTAAGAGCGCGTAGCAGGTTGGTTTTAACAGATTCGAGGTGTTTTTTTTTTCCGCTCGCACATATGGCGATGGACAGTGACTTACTCGTGTATACATTCAGGAATGTGTGGCTGGCTTTAGTAATTTTATGGTAATTTTCTTGAAATACTGAAATATCTTTAGCTACACAGTATAGCGTCTGCACTTGGCAAACATGCAGTGTGTTGTCTTTTTGTCCCTTCACTTTGCCATGGGACCGTGAGAGTTTTCGTACCTTTTGATGAACACCATGTTCATTTGTGCCGTGTATGTAAGTAAGCTAGGGAAGAGTGGGGCGCGGTCACATGCAGCGTGCATTAATTGTGGTGGAGTGTTTGAGCGCGCCTCAGTGCCCGGATCTTCCTGCACGGTGACCTGTGCCGCCGGAAGGCCGTGCCGGGCCTCGGACGACATGGGGGTCTTGGCGCTACTAGATATAGCACCGATAGGCCAGGAGCGGCTGTTTTGGCCAAAGTGCGTCACGCGAGGGGAGCTGCTGCAGGGGGCCGAGATGCGCTGGGGACCGCGGGGGCCGCCATGTACGGGGGCTGCCTGTCCTACAGGCGGGTTTTAGCGTGATCATCGCTGGCATTGTGGACAAGTTCCCCGCAGCTGTGCCTTAACCCTGCGGCACGAGCTTGTGCATCGGTGTAAACACGCCACTTAGTAGTGATTCTATGTTGATCAGCAAGGGCGCAACTAAACCTGGATTTGAGCCGAGATTTTCATAAGAGATGAGCAAGGCAACGGAACTTTATTGAGCATTGTTTAGCGCATGAGGTCTCAGGTTAGATCACCCGTCTTCTCCTTTCCTTCATCATGAGCACAGCAGGCTTGACGCGCATGGTGCGTGTTTCGCTGCGGTGGGGAAGCAACCTCCTCTGTTGCACTCTGCATTTGCGGTGTTTTGTGTTTATGTGCAGCCCTGCACACGCTATACGTTCAGGCACCATGGACGCTAAGCAGGGTAGGGACTGGTTAGCACTTGGATGGGAGGCCAGAATGGATCTGCAGGATGCTGGTGCCTTTGCTATGAGTTTAGGCCCCTCTTAGACGGGCAAATATTGTTTAGCGCAGTTAAGTGAATTAAAAAAAAAAAAAAAAAAAAAATGGGCAATTTTACAATGCGCAGATCTGACCCAAAGGCATCAGTGTGCAGTATTTTATCAAAGCAGCCTTAAACTATACTGCCTTCCAGTTGGGAAGACACAAGTCTCCTACACTTTGAGTCCTTTGGCTCAGGTAACATTTCCTATACACTGATTCACATGCATATGATCTATTGGCTCGGTGGTTTTTGTGTGAGATGCGAAGTTCTCGGACACCCGACACTGGTAGGAGTGGCGCTAGATAACTAACCCAATGCATTTGAGAGTGTGGTTATGGAAACTTGGTCAACTGTTAAAGGGGGCTAGTGAGAGAATCTGTGGGGGAGGTGACATTGGGGGGGCGCCAACAACATTCTGGCACAGGGGCCAGTATCGCCAAGCTTTGGCCAATGGTAGTTTCGTTAGCCAAGATTCAGAATAGATGACATGGCAGGACACTAGAGGCGGTTGTGTGTGTCCAAGTTGGGGAAGGTTCTTGTGATACAGGCGAGCTTGCATTGTGGTGCACCAGTGCCAACAGCCTTCAGTATCGACCCGGCAGCATCGTGCATAGGCACGCATTTAATAGGAATTAAAACCCACATTGCTTATGCCCCTATGCAGTGTCTTATGCAGACTCCGGCGCCGCCAGCAATACAGCAGCTGTCCGTATGTACACATGTAGGGCTTCATCGTTGTGTTGTCAATTAAATTAAATTTTGAGGGGCAGTCGTACCTGCACTGCACGGTCACAAAAGTCGTGAGGCCGCTTCACTCAGCCATGTCTCTGGAACCATGCAATGCCGTGGCTCATTTTGTATATCCTTGGGCTGGCCACACATTCCTTCATCTCCAGCATGCTTTGCTGACTAAATGATTAATATGAATGAAGTCGCATGTTTTAGCTCAAACTGAGCGACAGTTACTAATCGCAATGACATGGGTTCACACGCACTGGAAGGCCCTTTACATAGGTTCCCTGGTATCTTTGTCCCAAAATCCAGCATTTATTAGGGTTATCCGGTACAAGGGGGGAATCTCATTGGCATTAGTGCAATGCCTGTAGGTACGAAGGGCCTAAGTTATGGGTCCCAAGTGGTGCAACAGGATAAGAGAGTATATATAGATATGTCATCTTGGTAGCAGGAATACAAGTAGGTCAAGGTTCAGCCCAAAACCCAGTCCCAACCATAATGCAATGGTCAGCTTGTGGAAAGGTGTAACAAAGAAATCGATCTACCAATGTTAACATTATGAGTTCAACGCATGAGTCACGAGATGCTGCTGTCTTTCATCTTTGCCTTGCTATTCGGAAACAGCTGGGGTAAGGTTTCTTTCAAATCAGGCATAGTGGCAGCTTAGTCTATACAGAAGCCTGCAGACTGAGCTGTTTTGAGACATGTAGAAGGCCTGGGTTTGTGTGTCACACTTAACATCTTTGAGGTTATTCTCCCTTTTCCACAGGGAGGCCAGGGAAAGCACAGAGTGACAGGGTTTACCGAGACCTAGCCTGGCTTGCCTTTTCTGCGACCTTGTGTGGTCTGTTTATGTATTGTATGAAGGTGACAGAGGCTGTCACTGTTGTTTGATAGGCAACAGGGCCAGATGACATTTAAGTGCATTGTGTGCTGGGAACTAAGGAACGGGTCCATTTTAGTAAGCACATGGAGCACGGGGGGCGTTTCTAGCGCTAAAAAAAAAAAAAAAAAAAAAAAAAAAAAAAATTGAGAAAACCCAGTGAAGTTTCAGTGCAAGGCCACATTCGTGGGGCAATTCCATGTGTAAAGCATTAAACCAGTCAGCCCTGGGAATTAGGCAGGCGTACGATCAGCTGAGATTTGTCAAAACTGAGGGAGAGCATATCGACTATAATTCACAGTGGAACCAGGGGCAGCGTTACAAAGCAATGCTGTAGATTTCCCGTAGAATGCCGCATGGCTAAGCTTCAGGGATAAGGCCCTGACCTTTCACCCCTCGAGGGACCATCGCCAATTGCGAGCAAACAGGCGAGGAGCACAGCACACTAATCCCCCAGTAAGTGTAACTGCGATGCAAGACGTTTGGTAAACACAGCGTTAGAGCACAAATAATGACAAGGGGTTATAGACCATTTGGCATTCCCGATATCCTGCCAGGGGATATGGTTCACCGCCGGTTCCAACAGACCTGTCTGCCCCACGGGCTATCCTTCCAGGGCCTAAAACCAGTGACTGGAAGGGGCATCTTTTTCGACCTGTGTTGAACTGAGAAAGGAAGCAAGGCGGCCTTGATACCCCTTACTTCTACCTGCGTTGGCACATCTGGTCAGGAGTGATTGTCAAAGGTATTGCACTTCAGCCAGGCTAGGTTGACACCCATCCACCCCAAGCTAAGTGTCCAAGGTGATATAGGGCCGCATATACACAACCCAGTACCAGGCCCCTGGGGGTCGTCAATGTCGTGAATTTACTAAATTCTAATGAACTGGAGGTGTGACCGGGTTCTACACTAGCAGAGGTTAGGGAGTCAAAGCCTCCGCCTAGTGGGGTGGCTGACTGAATTTGATGTACCATTTCATTCGTTTCACAGCACTACACGGGGGAGAGTGTCCATTACCTGTGCATACTTCAACCAGACACCCCAGAATGGTATGCCCTCATCTACATGGTCATAATTGAGAGAGCAGAGAGCGACCATACCTCTTTGACTTTGCACTTAAACTTTCTAATAATGGAAAGGGCTTAACACCTTCTGAAATGAGCATGACCAGAGCTGTGTTGCCTTCCAACGACATTTGACAGGTTAAATGGGCAAAGTTAGCGGAAAAGCCAGATGTATTGTCATCAATTAAGGCAGACGTGACCCAGGTATTGGCAAGATAGACACTGCCAACTATGAAGATGTACATTAAATCATAACTGGGGCTCACACCAAATTATTTGATAAAATAAGAGGTTTCTTTTTTCAAGCCACTATGTCGGTGCCACAAATTACCATAACGCAACAACGCTGGTATAACAAGGTCTGTAGGCAAACCATTAACTCCTTGCAGCAGCAATAAAGTTTAAAATCTAGCTCCTATTCAACCAGCAACGAAACTGTATACGCTGTCCCAGTGGGGAGCAAGAAAAGATTGGGATGGGGTTATTTGTACTGGCATGCCGTAGGAAGGTGAGATTGTCTCTACGACACATTTGCTAACAACACTGTCACCAGCTAAGGTTGTGGCATTACCCATCCAGAGACAGTGACATGATGCAGCCAGGGACAGTTAGCATATGTTCCCGTGTGCTGGGTGAGAGTACAAAGACAGAGGCTGTTGCCCCTCATACTGTCTGATGCTCACGGCTTTCAAGGACCCTCCCCTCCCCCCCCCCCTCATGAGATCCCGTGATGTCAGCTTGTGTTTATATACGTAGGGGAGGTGGTTTCTCTCCCGTTACCTTCACCTTGCTTTATTGTGCTGTAGCTGTTTGGAAACACACTTTGAAGCCAGGAAGGCCCCTCATTTGCAATTGAAAATCATAATCGGATTGCAGGTCCATAAGCACCTATTTCATCATGCCTTGGTACCAATGCCATATTTTCAAGCCTGGGAAACAGATGTAGGTGTTGCCCTTCTCGCTCAGCCTTTACTTGGAGCCAGGGAGTTGGGAAACGTTCACAAATTTTGGTCCTCGAGCTGAGAGATACGTATTCTTCAGCAGCTCAGTCAGTCATAGTAGCTTCATCCGGAGCCATGATAAACGGCGTCCACACAGCAGTTACGTAAAATGTTTTGCCCTGTCGAGACATCATCCAAACCTCGAAGCAGCAGCAATTTGGGAACCATGGCACTCTCAATACATCAATTGGGGCATGGGTTGTCATCAGACATGCATTGCTCCTAGGAAGGTGGAGGGGTTCTATGAGCCTGATGGGGTACACCTGTCCAGGGTAGGGATGGACATGTTCTTGCTGGACGTGCAAGAGGCGCTCTCAGGGGCAGGGCATCAGTAGTAGCAAGAGGGAAGGGGGGGCTCTGGCATTGACGGGAGCCTCCCCAGAGCTGTGGCGGAGTTACAGGGCGATCTGGAGGCAGAAGGGTACAGTAAGGGTACCTCTGCGACAGGCGGTACAGTAAGGGTACCCCTGTCCGGCACAGTAAGGGTGCCCGAGCCAAGGTCCGGGAGCCGAAGGAGGTTCTGGGAAGACCGCGACGGCGCCCCGTTAGTCCTACGGGCGGTTGGGGGGCCTGACCAACCGGGGGTGTGCCACAACACGCTCCGCCCCCGTTAAAAGGGGCGGGAGTATTAGACAGATCACGTGATCCAAAGGAGGATCTGGAAAAATGTGCCGCACTGCAGGGCATCGACCCACCGTGCGTGCTGGCTCGCAAGGCGGGCGGAGCAGCGAGGGGCTGCTTGCCCTGGATCGCCCGTAAGATAACCCACTTATCGTCATACTTATGTTGTATGAAATAAACCTGCGACAGTTCTTCACCCATAATGAAAGTGTCAGTGTAATCTTTGGGTGACATCTGTGCATGCGTGTTGTGTGGAGCGGATGACGGTGTGGTCACTATGCCGCTGCCCGCGTCCCACGAAGGGGGACATCAGCAGGGCAGCCCTCTAGTGGCCGCCCGTCGGAGCACCCCCCCCTGCTCCGCCTCTCTAGCGAGGCCGCGCCTCGGGGAGGGGAGGCCCCCAATGGGTTTGTCTTGGGGGAGGCGTGCCGCGAGGCTAGACCCCCCTCTTAAGCGCCTCACCCCCTCAGAGCTTCCTCTGCTTCCTGCGCTCCTGGCCATGCGAATTCCCACCCTTTCCGCTTACCCTGCGCGGCAGAGGCAGCGCGCTATCGGAATGTTGTAATGTTTTTTCTTGCGTTGCAGGCGGAGTTACAGGGCGATCTGGAGGCAGAAGGGTACAGTAAGGGTACCTCTGCGACAGGCGGTACAGTAAGGGTACCCCTGTCCGGCACAGTAAGGGTGCCCGAGCCAAGGTCCGGGAGCCGAAGGAGGTTCTGGGAAGACCGCGACGGCGCCCCGTTAGTCCTACGGGCGGTTGGGGGGCCTGACCAACCGGGGGTGTGCCACAACACGCTCCGCCCCCGTTAAAAGGGGCGGGAGTATTAGACAGATCACGTGATCCAAAGGAGGATCTGGAAAAATGTGCCGCACTGCAGGGCATCGACCCACCGTGCGTGCTGGCTCGCAAGGCGGGCGGAGCAGCGAGGGGCTGCTTGCCCTGGATCGCCCGTAAGATAACCCACTTATCGTCATACTTATGTTGTATGAAATAAACCTGCGACAGTTCTTCACCCATAATGAAAGTGTCAGTGTAATCTTTGGGTGACATCTGTGCATGCGTGTTGTGTGGAGCGGATGACGGTGTGGTCACTATGCCCCAGAGCCCTGCAATGCTGAATTGCATAACTGCATATTTTCTGCCAGTCGTCTATCGATGGCCTAACACCGACCGGCCCTCTTCGGGAGGAACCCCTCGCTTTTTGAGTTTGACAATTCTTGTTATGTTCCCCACTTTCTCTTGTTTTAGAGTGTCTCCTTATCACCCTTGTAAAGAACAACAGCGGGTTTCCAGTAATGGTGAGCTTTGTGGCCTCCAGTTCAGTCGGTGACGGCGTGCATGCATAACGACACGGGTCCAATAGCGCCCGTGCAGGGATAACCGTGAGGCGATAGGGCGGGGGAGGGGCAAATGTGTTTCAGTGCACGCAATGAAATTTGTTTCATTTATTTATTTGCATTACTCCGGCCGGCCGTAAGCCGGAGTTTACTACCCCTCACCCGGCCCCTCCCCCGCCCCACCCCACCGCCCTATGGCACTCCCTGCACGGACCACTACTGGACACGGCGTAGTTCGACCTACTGAGTGAAAGGCCCCCTGGGGAGCTGCTGGGCAGGCTTGTGTTCAGCTGATGAGGCCATACCTCCCTCGGAATATTCGAAAAGAAGTTTGCAATTGTCACAGATACTTTTTGCTTCTTTACCCATAAGAATCCTTCAAGGTAAACTTTGAATGTCCTACGGTTGAGTGGATCACCCCCCCCCCCCCCCGCCCCTTACCCCCCTTCAATATAGTGGTGCTATCGCCCATTGTCATATACAAGCCATGTTTCTATGTGCTTGCATTTGAAGCCCCCTGGGCTATTCCAGCTCAGTGCTATTCTGCAGACACTAGGCATATGTACAAGCCTCTATTGCAGGGCTGTAAGTGGTCCGGGTCTCACCGGGTCTGAGCACCGGCAGTTTTTGTATAGGAGGCCTCGAAAAGGGTCTCTATCGGGCTCTGTTTTGTGCCCTGGCACAGGCGGTCCGTTTTTTTCCGGACTGCAGTGACAGCAGGCACATCGATGTGCGCATGCTCACACTGCTCACTTCTCATTAGTGGAGAAGTTACGGCATGACATCATGCCTGGTGAGTGTTGTAGGGGAAGGGAAATCCTTTAAAGGGAGTCATTTCCTTTTTGGATTTCCCTTCTCTTTTTGAGACTCGGGAGCAGCAACATTGTCCTGGTGTCACCAGGGCTGTAGGTGGAAGCTTTTTCAATATTATATACAAGCCATAGTTGCTGCTTATTTATCTTACGCAACTAACAAGCCAATAGTCCTGACTTGTTGTAGGTATGATGTTACTTGTTGTATCATATATCTGGATGCAGTGACAGAAGCAGCAAAGTACAAGTTGGGTGGCTCACTATGCTAAGCACAGGTTTTTAGCTTACGTGTTTTAAGCAACGCCCTTAATTACATTGGCCATGCCCCTTTGAGAGACCCTTCCCCAATTTTTTCATCCCACTTAAAACCCTGCCCATCGCCACCACAACGTCACTTTTTTGATTGGGGCTTAGCCTTATTTTACAAGGCAGCGCTAAGCCACTTAACATGGCTTAACGCTGACTTGTAAATAAGGCCCCCTTTCACGCTATGGTTAGCGTGAAAGGGATGGGAGTTCCACTGCAACACCCATTGATTCTGCCCCCTATGTACAAAGGCAGTGAACATAGGAGGCAGCACCAAAATTAAGACAAGCATTGGCATAGCCAATAAGTCTTGCCTTTGCACCAAGGATATTGTGCTGCATAACTAAATACTTATAAGGTCCCAAAAGCGAGACCTATTGGCTATGCCAATGCTTGTTTTATTTTGCACATGAATGTTTGTGCTATAATTACCGAGTTTTTGCCTAATAATTTCATCTGTTTTTTCGAGGCCACATAACAAGGACCCCCTCTTTGCGTCATTCTAAGTATGCCTCCTTTTTCTCTCCTGTGAGTTGCTGTCTGCGAAAAATGCATTTTAATGTTTTTGCTAACAAATCTCGACTCGGGAGAACCAATTGCTATAGAAAGTAGGGCAAATATTTCACTTTGGTCTGCAAGACAACATCAAAACATGACTGGGTGGATTTCTTGCATAGCGCGGGCTCTGCACCTTCTCAAACGTACAAGTGATATATTATATATATATTTTTAACACAAATGTATTTCAAACTTTAGAAGAGGAAAAGATACATAGACACACACACAATGCATGGGATCCTGCAGTCCCTGCCTAGATACACATCTTCAGAGAGTAGAAGATGCAGTCTCACAAAATTGGGGGTTGGTGGGCTGTGATTCCTGCCTAGGTACTCACTCACCTTCAAGAGAGGGAGAGATCCTAGGCGCGGGAGCTTGGGATTCCTCCCTTGGTACAAGTCTTCTGGAAAGTGGAAAAGACAGTGCCACACACAATGGGTTGGAACCTGCGATTCTTCTCTAGGTTCACACCTTCGGGAGAGGAGAAGACACAAAGGATGGGTGCACGGGATGTCTGCGTGGGTACATATCCTTAGGAGAGAACATGATACACAGAAAAACACAGGGAGTGGAAACCTGGGAGTCCTGTCTAGGTACATATCCTCCGCAGAGGAGATGTTACACAGACACACACAGGGAGTGGAAACCTGGGATTCCTGGGTACATGTCCTTAGGGAAAAAGGTGATATATACAGACACACACATGGCATGGAAAACTGGAATTGCTGCCTAAGAGTAGAGGCGATGCACAGACAGTCACCTAAGGGTGAAGCCTGCAAATTGTGCCTATGTATATATCCTTAATCCCCAGCAGAGAATGAGGAGGACCCATACGCGAGGGCCGGGGAGCGTGTAGTCCCTGCCTAGGTCCACAAACTCAGAAGCAGAAGAGATTCAAGGACACATACGAGGGAGGGCTCCTACAAGTCCGATCTATGAAGTGATGCGCAGACACACTGCGACGGGAGTGACACACGCATATGTGCGGTAAACGCTCACAAGGAAAGAGGGGTACACATACGGGGATGGCATACACAAACATGGCGCAACAAGCTCACTGGAAAAATATGTCAAACAAAACACATGAGCAATGAGAAATCTGCACACGCAGGAACGGATACAAAAAACTTGTGCTATACATAGTGAGGGTTTTACAACCTGTGAACTACAGGATGAGTAAGAGAACAGGTACACGTGAAATGATGAGATGTGATTTTTGCGCAGGTTCAGATGGGAGGGTATATACAGGTGTGCTCTTTGGAAGATATGCACTGGAGTCTGGCGGGTGTGTGATGAAACAGGCGGATTTACCCACAAGTTAACCTTACTGAGAGAAGCACTTCATTAACAGTAAAACTAAACATCCCGACGATAATATGAATATTGCGGTGCAGGATCACAAGAGCGGATGTGCAGGCCGAAGCCCGCAAACAAGTAGCCGGACATGGGCCAGAAGACAGGAAAGAGCAGATATACAGAGACAGAGGCAACAAGCGAGGTCGTGCGGCCACGCTAATTACAGACAGATGGTTCCTGTGCGCCGCTGCTCGCTCTCACAATGTGGATGCCGCCACATGCATGAGTGTGTGGAAAAGAGCTGACCAATTTCTAAAGGTCATCTCCTAGGGCAGTGCATGCGCTCTGCGCTAGGTGCGACCTAAACAGGTAAAACCTGATCTTAAGTTGGCAAAACGAGGAGAATTGCATTACTTCTCCTCGTTTTTGCTTTTTCCATGTGTGCTGCCTTGTGCAGCACACATGGAAAAAGCAAAATGCCATGGATTGTTTATGTACAGGAAGGTTCTCCCTTCCTGTACATAAACAATCTTTGGAAAAATGCAATTTTGTGACTTTCATGTGCGCTGCATTAAGCAGCACACATAAAAGAGACAAAATGGCATTTCAGGATTGTGTATGTGCAGGAAGGAACACCTTCCTACCCATAACCAATACTTCCCTGCACACAGACACATTTGCACTCTGGTGCAAGGGTGCCTGCATTGGCGCTACACTGCTAAGTGTAGTGGCAGCGGAGGGGGAAACCAAAGGCGGCACCATATCTTCGTAATATGGTGCAGCCTTGCGTTTCTGAAATGACGGAGTGAGGCGTTAAGCCAATGTGGCTAACACCTCACTCCACCACTTCCTCGTACATATGCCCCACTGTGTCTACCCTGCTGCCAATATACACCCCACCCTTGTGCCCTCTGCTTGGTACCGTTTGTGACAGTATGAAGTTTATTTCTGTATGCTTTTACAACACTCTGATCTGGATCAGACCTGGCCTCCCAGTCTATCTATCTGCCTGCCTGTCTGCCTGCCTTCCTGCCTGCCTGCCTGCAAGCCTGCCTACCTTTCTAGATACTTGTTTATTCTCACCTCTGGTTCCTTTATACAATGTTTACTGTCCATACCACACTTTTCCATCTCCTTCTGCCTGCATTTGTCAGACTCATGCGCATCCTTCTCTCGGTTCTCCGGCACTGCGGAATGTGCTGGCACTGTGTCTTAAAATCGTAATTTTGTGAATAATGTGTGACAGATGGAAGTGCCGCACTTATGCCCGGATTCATCCCTTGCAATTCAAATGGCATAACGCTGAGAACCATTTCCAGGGCCATTATAAATCCCATGCCAAGCTGCAGAGAGGCTCTGCCATGCTAAGAAGTAATGTTTTTCCCCAAGGCTGCTGAATGCAGTCTTTTGAAACCACCATGTTTGCTCTTTTTTAAACCTTCCCTGCATTGTTTTTGCCTTTGTTCTTCATTGTTAGTTTCTATTTCTTTTTCATTCGAATCCCTAAACCACAGACGATTGGTTTGAACATTAAAACATGTTCTAGTCGTCATAGATTTCACTGGACAGATATCTGCATTGTTTGGGGTGGGGCCTTACCGGAAGCCCACAGCAGGCATCTGGTTACAGTTGGGCTCCTTGGTCCTCCTTTGATGTCATAGGGCGAGATTATATTTTGGGAGTGATATCACGCTCTAAAGACCTGTTGCAGGATTGAGATGGCTATTAGAGTTTGGTTCATGAAGTGACTCTCATAGTCTGACATAAGGTTCCTAAAGTGATGTCACAGAATGGCATAACATTATTTTTATGATATCAAAGTCTGATGCCAAGTTCTTTAATGTTTTGTCACAGTCTGGTATCACCAGTCTTTAGTGAGGGCAAAGTTTGATATCAGGTTCCTTAAAGATAAGTCAAACTCTGATATCAGTACTCTTAATGGAAGTCAAAGATCTTTCATATTCCTAAGTTTCCGCGAAGGTATGTCACAGTCTGACATCAGTAGTCTTTTGTGATGTCAAATTCTTCAGTCAGGTTCCCTAAAGATGTGTTCCAACTGGGATTCATAATGGTTAGGGCTATCAAAGTCGGATGACAGGCCTTTAAAGTTGTGTCATAGTCTCACATCAATCTTTAGTGACGTCAAAGCTTAATGTCATGAAATGTAATAGTCCGACATAACTAATTTTAACTGATATCAAAGACCAATGCTAGGGTTCTTACGTTATGCCATGATCTGATACAATTAGCCTTTATTGTTGTCAATTGTCAGGCTCTTTAAAGTTATGTCACAGTCCAGCATCTGTAGTGAGGTCAAAGAATGATGTCTGGTTTCTTAAATTTACACTAGAGTGTGGCATCTGTAATCTATGTCAAAGTCTGGCATCAACGATATTTTGTCATGTCAAAGTTTGGTGTGAGGTTCCTTAGAGTTATGTCATAGTCTGACATCAGTGATCGTAATCAGTTGGCACCAAGTTTAAATAATTTAAGTTTAAATTCTTGAATTTGATAGCCCAATCAGTTATCAGTTTCCGGAGCAATGGCGCAGTCTGTTATGAGGCGTCCGGGTAACGCTAGAGTCCGATATTAGTTACTTGAAGTGAAATGACAGTCTAAGCTCAGTTAGTAGAAGTGATGTCAAGATCTGGCATCATGTTCTGACAGTGATGTTAATGTCTGATGTAAATTTCCTGGAGTAAAATTATAGTCTCTTCTTCCGATGCCTAGAATGATGTTGCACCCATACATCATGTTTTTGAAGAGTTTTTACAATTTTACTGCATGTCTTTTGGGTGATCTCGCACCATGATGGTGGATTCTTGGAGCCAGACTATCGTTTTATATGAGGTTCCAAGGTGATGATGACATAGTCACAGATTAGTTTGTAGGAGTGATGTCACAGTCTAATGTCAAATTCTTCAACTGTTTCAAAGTCTGATGTCAGGCGCTTGGAATAGTGCCCACAATATGATGGCAGGGTTTTGGGAATGATGTCAGGGCCGGAGTACAGGTTTCAGTAGTTTGTGACCATCAAATGGTCAAAGTCATTTAATCTTCGGTGTTGAGATCCAAGCCACTCAGAACTCGACACTTCTTGAGGATTAATGCAAAGATTTCGAACGCAAAAGCAACCACTGGTAGAGTCTTACAAATTACAAACAGCAAAAAACACTCCTTGTCACTTTAGCACAGAGTAATTGAGGTGGTTCCGAGAAAAGAGTTCTTGAATGCCCAGCAAAGAGTGCGGATAGGAGTTACAGGAAGTAGCTAAAAAAATATCAGCAACAACTGCTTTAACCTGCCAAGCTATCTTACAAATAATGCAAGCCTGTGACATGCTGGTTACTCATAATCCTTTGCAGCTAGCCCATTTGCCCTTCCAGCTGTTTTATGACGAGTCAAACTCCTGATTTGAGATTAAACTCTTATCTCTCAGCAAGTATATTATCCACCTAAACCATTTAGCCATTTATCTACAGAGACTTTTTTGATAAACAGAGATATTTATAGCAGTTGTTCTTAACGCCATAAGGTATATTAAGGTATATTAAAATGCAGGCTGTGACCAAGAAGGAAAGCAAGAACTTTATAGTAACATCTTCCATGTTGTCAGTTCCTTTGGTGACAGAGTTTGTAAACATATTGTATAGTGACTTGGTGCCTGCCCCGGGTTGAATTTTCATTAGCTCTTCTGCTCACGAGGCTGCCCTTCTGGCTCCGCCCCTTTTCTGCACCTTTTCCCTTCTCTTTTAAAAAGAAAATCAATTAATTTTCCTCACTAAGCTTGCAAAGTTTTAGAATTGATCTCATGAAGTTTATGGAGGAAAATAGTAGAATGTATTCATGCTCCCCAGAATTCCTTTGATTTGGAATAGGAAGCAAGATTCAGGAACTCCAGCAAGACGTCATATTCAGTGTGTGTAACTCAGTTAACTGATTCATTTATGAATTTACCAGTAGGGATGTGAATGAAAATCACGTAATTTCTTTTTGTGTAATTATTTCAGAAAATGTTGTGAAATTACACGTAATTTTGCAAAATGCAAATCTGTCACATAATGCTATATTTTAGACATGTGTCCTTGTGTCCATTTTGGATGCAAGGGTGCATTTGTGCTAAAAATTCTCTCCAAAAACACAAGTCCGGTGTACAACAGCCACTCACATTCTGGTCATTCTATTTGTTCCTAATTTTGCTGTGCACATGGGTAATTACATGATGTGATGTAATTTCAGGAACTTCGCTTAACAAGTCTAATGTGTAATTCCCAAAATTATGAAAATTATGCAAGCATCATTTAAATTACTCCTATGTCTAGTTTTGATGTAGGGCCCAGGGGCTGTTTCAAAGTATCTTGTGGATGATGAGAGTTATTTAAAAGAAAAAATGCAGAAAAATCGGAATAATCAGGTGATGGACAAAGGGCCATCTATGAGCATCTTCTGTGACTCAGTCATAAAGCCTGTTGTTTAAGGAGGAGTTTAAGTTTTTTCCTGAATTTCTTCAGATATCTCTCATGTCCTAGTGGTAGAAGGAGAACATTTCAAACAGAGGACCTTTCAAGGTAACACCTCCCAGACCTCTCACATCTTGTTGGTGAAAGCAACGTCAGCTTGCACTTCCATATGTAGGCATCTGAACAGTTGGTGTGGCATCACCATGTTGTCGATCTATTTGATTGCCTGATGGTAGGTGTTAGAACCGGCGGTCTCTAGTTGGCAGAGGTATACACTTCTGAAAAATAGGGACCTACCAACTCTAGTCAGGGAAAGGGGATTACACACTCAGATAACCCCTGCTACCCCCTTGGTAGCTTGGCAGAGCAGACAGGCTTATCTCAGAGGCAGTGTGTTAAGCATTTATGACCACATACAGTAATAAAGTGAATACACTACAGATGGACACGACACAGAAGTTATTATAAAAATAGTATTTTTTATATAAGGCTTAGCACAAGACCAAATAACGACAAAAATATACCACAGTCTTAATAAATACTCTTTGGAAGGAAAAATAATAGTTCAAGTAAGGTTTCTTCTCGGCAAATAGTTCTTTAGCAAAGTATTCTTCTGAGCACAGTTCTTGGGCAACAATGTAACCCCCACAGGAGTCACACGACGTCGAGTCTACAAGATTCCCAAGGTTCGGCGTCGACCGCGAGGAGCGCTACGTCGAGCCTGGAGTTGCAACAGACCCCACAAGTACAGTACCTTGAGAAACGAAGAAAACGATGATCCACGGCGTCGAGATGTCGGCGTCGAGGTCGGCGTCGATCGTGCCTCGGAGTCGGGTCAATCCGCAGCGGCGTCGAGGGATGTCGGGCCGGAGCAGCGCTCACGGCGTCGAGACGGGCGTCGAGTCGATGCGATCAGCAGCGGCGTCGGGACGGGGTCGCTTGGAGGCAGAGCCGATACTCACTCCTCACTGGCGTCGATACCGGCGTCGAGACGGGGTCACTTGGAGCCGGGGCCGATACCCACTGCTCACTGGCGTTGCTGCTGGCGTCGAGACTGCAGATTTTCCCTTGTGTACTGGAAACAACACTTTCCAGCAATTCAGCAATTCAGTAGATGGTGAAGTCCTTTGGCCCTGTGACTTCAACAGGAGACTGGCACTCTTCCAGTCCTTGGAGATTTTCTAGCAAGTGTTCAGAGAGTACACACCAAGTTCCTCTCTCCTTGTTCCTTGGCAAAAATAAAGAAGCGGCTTTCAGGTTCCTCCACAGCAAAACAGCACTCTGGCAGAAAGGGGAGGCAAGTCCTTAGATCAGCAGGCTTCTTGTCCTTGGTACAGGTTTCCTTGTCAGAAGTGATCTGAGTTCTTGGTTCAGGGGTCCTTCTCTTATACCCCTTTTTCCCTGTGTTCCCTTTGTCCAAGCAGGGCGATTCCCACCATCTCAGGTTTGTTGTGGGTGTTGCCAGGCAGAGGCACCTGGCCTATTCACTGAGCAGGGCAGAGTCCGCAGCCGCCCAGCAGGAGGCGGAGCCAGTATTGTCACTGGTAGGAGCAGGGCTATCAGTCGCCCAGCAGGAGGCGGGGCCAGTATTGTGTCAGGCAGGGCAGGCTACTCTTCCCTCACTCTACGTGTAAACGCCCCATTCACCCCACACTGACTCACTCAGACCTCTGGAGCCACCCAGCCCCTGACACACACACCAAACCAGCAGAGACCGGTAGATAGTTGGACAAGAAAATAGCCACTTTCTAAAAGTGCTATTTTCAAACATAGAATTTAAAAACCATCCATCCTAAAGGGTGTGTTATTAAATTCTGAGTTCAGGGATACTAAACTCGACTTGCTACCATGCTCCCTGAGTCAGATAGATCATAATGGAGTTAATAATCTGTCTGCCCAGTCTGGCCTATTGGAGGCAGGTAGCCCTTCAATAGTGAAAAACGAAAATGGCTGTAATTCACTATTAGGTCATGCCACACACATCAGGGCATGACCTACCTTCTACCAACAATGCACCCTGCCCTAGGGCCTACCATAGAGGTGTCTGAAATGTGGCAAAGGGAAGGTTTAGAGACTGGTAGGTAGGTTTCCTTACCAAGTCGACATGGCAGTCAGGGACTGCACGCAGGCGCCGCGGTGGCAGGCCTGAGACACATTTTGCACGCTGCTTCTGTGGGTGGCACAACCAGTGCTGCAAGCCCACCAGCAGCAGTTAACTTACACGCCCTTGGCACGCGCAGTGCACTAGACTAGGGTCTGAACAGTAAGTCAACCAAGCCAATCATGGTAACACCAATCAACGTAACAATTTAACATAGGGAGCACTTGCACTGTGGCACTGGTCAGCAGTGGCACAGTGCCCAAAGCAATAATCCAGCAAAAACATCGTAAACAGAGGAGGCAAACAGAAAAAAATGGAGGAGAGACTCATGCCAATGATGCCAGGTCTAACACGTGTCCCCTCCAGCTGAAATGTGGGGAGAACTACCCTTCACCCAGGGAGTCCTCATCACTAAGGCGGAAAAATCTGGACAGACCATCAGCATTGGCGTGATCTGTACCAGGGCGGTGTTCCACCGTAAAGTCCATCCCCTGTAGGGAAATGGACCACCTCAACAGCTTTGGGTTCTCACCCCTCATCTGCATTAACCATCTGAGGGGCCTGTGGTCTGTCTGAACCCGGAAGTGAGTCCCAAACAGGTAGGGTCTTAGCTTCTTCAGCGCCCAGACCACAGCAAATGCCTCACGCTCGATCGCACTCCACCTTTGTTCCCTGGGAAGTAACCTCCGGCTGATGAAGGCTACAGGTAAGTCTCGGCCCTCCTCATTCATCTGTGCTAGAACAGCCCCCACACCATGCTCTGAAGCGTCTGTCTGGACAATGAACTCTTTCGAAAAGTCGGGTGCCTGGAGGACCGGTGCTGTACACATTGCAGTTTTCAGGGTGTCAAAGGCGTTCTGACAGGCGTCAGTCCAGATCACAAGTCTCGGCTGCTTCCTGGAAGTCAGCGAGGTCAAGGGGTGCACAATGTTGCCATACCCCTTGACAAACCTCCTGTAGTAACCCGTGAGACCCAAGAAGGCTCTCACCTGAGTCTGGGTTTTGGGCGGTTCCCAAGCCAGGATGGTATCTATCTTGGGTTGCAGGGGGGCCACCTTGCCGCTCCCTACTTGGTGCCCCAAGTACACCACTGAACCCTGCCCAATCTGGCACTTACTAGCCTTGATTGTGAGGCCTGCTCTGCGCAGGTCCAACAACACTTCCTGGAGGTGGCGCAAGTGTTCCTCCCAGCTGGCGCTGAACACTGCTATATCGTCCAGGTAGGCGGCGCTGAAATCTTCCAGCCCGGCCAATACCTGGTTAACCAACCTCTGGAATGTGGCAGGGGCATTCTTCATCCCAAAGGGCATCACACGGAACTGGTAGTGCCCATCTGGTGTGGAGAATGCAGACCTCTCTTTTGCCCCATCAGTCAAGGCGATCTGCCAGTACCCAGACGTTAGATCAAACGTACTAAGGTACCGGGCAGCCCCCAACCGATCGATGAGCTCATCAGCTCTGGGGATGGGGTGCGCGTCAGTCTTGGTGACCGAATTGAGTCCTCGGTAATCCACACAGAACCGAAGTTCTGGTGAAGCACCAGGCGCTGCAGCCTTTGGGACCAAGACCACTGGGCTGGCCCAAGGACTGCTAGAGGACTCAACCACCCCTAAGGCGAACATCTTGGAGACCTCCTCCTTGATGTATGCTCTGACCTTGTCAGTCACCCTGTAGGCCTTGTGCCTCACAGGAGTGCTGTCCCCAGTGTCCACATCATGGACACACCACTGAGTGACACCAGGGATTAAGGAGAACAGATCAGGGAATTGTACCAACAGATGGCGACAATCTTGCTGCTGCTCAGGGGTCAGTGTGTCAGAGAGGACAACACCATCCACTGACCCATCTTTTTCTTTTGCACACAGGAGGTCAGGAAGAGGCTCACTCTCCTCCTCCATCCCAGCATCTGTGGCAAGGAGCATGCCCACTTCGGACCTTTCTAAGTGGGGCTTTAACCGGTTGACATGCAGGACCCTTAAGGGGTTCCTGGGAGACTTCAAGTCCACCAAGTAGGTGACATCGCTCTTTTTCTCCACAACCTCAAATGGTCCAGTCCACCTGTCCTTGAGCGCACAAGGTTCCACAGGGGCCATGACCCAAACTTTCTGACCAGGTTGAAGCTCAACCAGAGTGGCATTCTGATCGTACCACCGCTTCATCTCTTCCTGGCTGGCCTCCAGATTTGCCTGAGCAAGATCTCTGAAGCGCCGAGTCTGGTTCCTAAAGGCCAGCATGTAACTATATACATCCTGGGGAGGTTTCCTGGGAGATTGCTCCCAGCCTTCTTTGACCAGACTCAAAGGTCCTCTTACCGGGTGACCATACAAAAGCTCAAAGGGGCTGAACCCTAGAGACTTCTGTGGCACCTCACGGTAAGCAAACAGCAGGCATGGCAAGAGGACGTCCCATTTACGCCTCATTGGTTCTTCAAGACCCATGATCATGCCTTTTAGGGTCCGGTTGAATCTCTCAACCAGCCCATTACCTTGAGGGTGGTAAGGAGTGGTAAACTTGTAGGTTACCCCACACTCCTTCCACAGAGACTTCATATAATTCAAAATGAAGTTGGTGCCCCGGTCTGACACCACCTCTCTGGGGAACCCCATGCGGGAGAAAACACCCATCAGTGCCCGTCCCACCACGGGGGCCGTCACTGTTCGGAGAGGGATGGCTTCCGGGTACCGGGTGGCATGGTCCACCAAGACCAGGATAAACCTGTTGCCCATGGCTGTCTTGGGGTCCAGTGGCCCCACAATGTCAATTCCCACTCGCTCAAAGGGGGTACTGACGACGGGAAAAGGTTGGAGGGGAGCCTTCTGCTTCCGCCCACTTTTCCCACTTGCCTGGCAAGTCTGACAGGTCCTACAATGGATATCTGAATCCCTTCTCATCTGGGGCCAATAAAAATGGGTGACAAGCCTGTCATAGGTCTTGTCCTGCCCCAGATGTCCAGCTAACGGAACGTCATGAGCCAACCCCAGTAGGAAGGCTCTGAAGCGCTGGGGTACCACCAGCACACGGGCTGACCCAGGTTCAGCAGCCTTAGGCTCGCTATACAGGAGGTCGTTCTCCCAGTAGACCCAATGTGATCCTGACTGATCACCTGTCGTTTGGGCTGAGGCCTGCTGCCTCATACCCACAAGAGAAGGGCACACTTTCTGTTCAGCACAAAATTCCTCCCTGGAGGGACCACCATCCTGCTGCCAATGGGTCGGCTCGGGCAGGTCTCCCAGTTCGGCCACTTGTTCTCCTGTCGGTTCCAGGGCATCCCCCTCAGGGTCTGCTCCCTCCTGGACCGCGGGAACGATGGGGGACGGTTTCCCGCGCCCCCTGCCTCTTCTCTTCACGGTTGGGACCTGGGCCATACTTTCAGGCTCCGGGCCCCCATCAACACCCTTACTGACTGACATGGACCGGGTGGTCGCACACACCCACTCAGGCAGACCCAACATTTCCAGATGCGCTTTTCTCTCCACCTTAGCCCAAGGGGAGTCCTCCAAATCATTGCCCAAGAGACAATCAACAGGCATGGCGGGCCTCACAGCAACCTGAAGAGTACCTGAGACCCCCCCCCACTCAAAGGGAACTTGAGCTACCTCACACTGACTCTGTGAGTTGTCAGCAGCTACAACAGGGTAGAATGCATGAGGGACCACCTGCTCTCTGGACACCAAGTGACACTTGACAGCTGTCACACTCGCTCCGGTGTCTCTGAGAGCTTCCACCCTATGGCCATTAATGGTCACCCACTGCCTATATTTCTTAGTGTTACTAGGCAGAGGGGTTGGAGGGACCATTTCCACGTCTCCTAAAGAGACCAGGGACATTTCTGCGGGACCCCACCCACCGGGGGCACCCATCTCATCCCCTCCCAGGGCTACACTCGCTACCTGACGAGGGGGTGCACGCGGCGGTGCATTCGAATCCTTCATGGGACACTGGGGATCATAATAACGGTGTCCCACCTGCTTACAGGCATAGCAGGTCATGGGGCCCCTGTGAACAGGTTTACCTGTCGGGGCCTCTGGCTTCTTTACAGGGGGAGGCTGGGAACCCTTCCCTTGGTTCCCTTGGGGACTACTTTGGGGTCCTTTCTGAAACTCCCTCTGTTTACCCCTGTCCCCCCCACTCTTCTGCTGGGGACCCTGCCCACCCTTGGCTGAGTCTCCCACTGGACCCTTGTGGACCCTGGTACTGACCCAGCGGTCCGCCTCCTCAGCAAGTTTTCTAGGGTTAGATAGCTTGCTATCAACAAGGTGCTGGCGTAGCTCTGGAAAACAGTTATTAGACAAGTGCTCCCAAGCGAACAAATCATAAAGAGCATCGTAACTATCAACCTTGCTACCCTTTATCCAACCATCCATGGTTCTGCAGAAAAAAGACACATATTCAACCCACGTAGTACCAGGCAACTTCTTACATTCTCTAAAGGTTTGTCGGTACCTTTCTGGGGTTAAGCCATATCTCAGCATTAAAGCATCTTTCATATGAGTATAAGACATCCTATCCTCAGCAGGAAGGCTCAACAAGGTATCTCTCCCCTCGTTTGTAAAGCGGCTCCACAACCCCGTTCCCCAATCCTTCTCAGGGACCCGGTGGGCCAACAATGCTAACTCATACGCTTTAAACCATTGGCTAATATCTTCATTCTTACTGTAATCTTTGATCACATCCTTAGGAAAATAAAACCTACTTTCTGCAGGCACAGATGGAGTGCTGCCACCAGAGGGATTCAACTCTAAACTCTTAGTTTTAAGCTCCATCTCCCTCACCATCTTCTCACGTTCAAACGCTAATTTCTCTCTCTCAAAATCTAATCTTTTGCTCTCCATTTCAGCTTCTCTCTTGCTTCTTGCATTCTCTAATTCCAACTGCCCTCCTAATTTAAGTTTTGCCATTTCCAACTTGTACCCCCTCTCCTTCTCCCTGTCTTCTAATTCTTCGGGGGAAAGGCTCCTAGAGGACGCACTACTGCCTGGAGATGACACTGGTCCACCTGTGGGCTCTTCCTCTTCCTCTTCTTCTTCCTCTTCCGGTACCACCACCGGATCAGAGGGATTTCTGGCCTCTAACCAGGCCTTCAGCGCTTTGAGGAAGCCCTCTTTCTTGGAGACACCTGTGGTAGGAACTTTAAACTGCTTGCAAAATCCTTTTAGATCTTTTAGCGTGTAGGAATCTATCTTCTCCTTATCGAATTCCCCCACAACATTCTCCACAGGTGTAGCAGCTCCGGCATTCTCCATGGTCAAAACTGGCAGTGTTTAAGAAAATAAGCTCCAGGAAAGCGGAGAACACAAATAGGCAATCCTACCAAACAGACTGTGGCTGCGTTATGGTCTGCTTTCACTATGTAGCGTACACTAATCACTGCACATGAGTCATAAATGCAAAGTTCAATCCTCACCGCTGACCACCAATGTTAGAACCGGCGGTCTCTAGTTGGCAGAGGTATACACTTCTGAAAAATAGGGACCTACCAACTCTAGTCAGGGAAAGGGGATTACACACTCAGATAACCCCTGCTACCCCCTTGGTAGCTTGGCAGAGCAGACAGGCTTATCTCAGAGGCAGTGTGTTAAGCATTTATGACCACATACAGTAATAAAGTGAATACACTACAGATGGACACGACACAGAAGTTATTATAAAAATAGTATTTTTTATATAAGGCTTAGCACAAGACCAAATAACGACAAAAATATACCACAGTCTTAATAAATACTCTTTGGAAGGAAAAATAATAGTTCAAGTAAGGTTTCTTCTCGGCAAATAGTTCTTTAGCAAAGTATTCTTCTGAGCACAGTTCTTGGGCAACAATGTAACCCCCACAGGAGTCACACGACGTCGAGTCTACAAGATTCCCAAGGTTCGGCGTCGACCGCGAGGAGCGCTACGTCGAGCCTGGAGTTGCAACAGACCCCACAAGTACAGTACCTTGAGAAACGAAGAAAACGATGATCCACGGCGTCGAGATGTCGGCGTCGAGGTCGGCGTCGATCGTGCCTCGGAGTCGGGTCAATCCGCAGCGGCGTCGAGGGATGTCGGGCCGGAGCAGCGCTCACGGCGTCGAGACGGGCGTCGAGTCGATGCGATCAGCAGCGGCGTCGGGACGGGGTCGCTTGGAGGCAGAGCCGATACTCACTCCTCACTGGCGTCGATACCGGCGTCGAGACGGGGTCACTTGGAGCCGGGGCCGATACCCACTGCTCACTGGCGTTGCTGCTGGCGTCGAGACTGCAGATTTTCCCTTGTGTACTGGAAACAACACTTTCCAGCAATTCAGCAATTCAGTAGATGGTGAAGTCCTTTGGCCCTGTGACTTCAACAGGAGACTGGCACTCTTCCAGTCCTTGGAGATTTTCTAGCAAGTGTTCAGAGAGTACACACCAAGTTCCTCTCTCCTTGTTCCTTGGCAAAAATAAAGAAGCGGCTTTCAGGTTCCTCCACAGCAAAACAGCACTCTGGCAGAAAGGGGAGGCAAGTCCTTAGATCAGCAGGCTTCTTGTCCTTGGTACAGGTTTCCTTGTCAGAAGTGATCTGAGTTCTTGGTTCAGGGGTCCTTCTCTTATACCCCTTTTTCCCTGTGTTCCCTTTGTCCAAGCAGGGCGATTCCCACCATCTCAGGTTTGTTGTGGGTGTTGCCAGGCAGAGGCACCTGGCCTATTCACTGAGCAGGGCAGAGTCCGCAGCCGCCCAGCAGGAGGCGGAGCCAGTATTGTCACTGGTAGGAGCAGGGCTATCAGTCGCCCAGCAGGAGGCGGGGCCAGTATTGTGTCAGGCAGGGCAGGCTACTCTTCCCTCACTCTACGTGTAAACGCCCCATTCACCCCACACTGACTCACTCAGACCTCTGGAGCCACCCAGCCCCTGACACACACACCAAACCAGCAGAGACCGGTAGATAGTTGGACAAGAAAATAGCCACTTTCTAAAAGTGCTATTTTCAAACATAGAATTTAAAAACCATCCATCCTAAAGGGTGTGTTATTAAATTCTGAGTTCAGGGATACTAAACTCGACTTGCTACCATGCTCCCTGAGTCAGATAGATCATAATGGAGTTAATAATCTGTCTGCCCAGTCTGGCCTATTGGAGGCAGGTAGCCCTTCAATAGTGAAAAACGAAAATGGCTGTAATTCACTATTAGGTCATGCCACACACATCAGGGCATGACCTACCTTCTACCAACAATGCACCCTGCCCTAGGGCCTACCATAGAGGTGTCTGAAATGTGGCAAAGGGAAGGTTTAGAGACTGGTAGGTAGGTTTCCTTACCAAGTCGACATGGCAGTCAGGGACTGCACGCAGGCGCCGCGGTGGCAGGCCTGAGACACATTTTGCACGCTGCTTCTGTGGGTGGCACAACCAGTGCTGCAAGCCCACCAGCAGCAGTTAACTTACACGCCCTTGGCACGCGCAGTGCACTAGACTAGGGTCTGAACAGTAAGTCAACCAAGCCAATCATGGTAACACCAATCAACGTAACAATTTAACATAGGGAGCACTTGCACTGTGGCACTGGTCAGCAGTGGCACAGTGCCCAAAGCAATAATCCAGCAAAAACATCGTAAACAGAGGAGGCAAACAGAAAAAAATGGAGGAGAGACTCATGCCAATGATGCCAGGTCTAACAGTAGGGGTCTTGTGCATAAGGCAGAGTGCTTTCATTGCTAGGTTTTGCTTGCCTGGAAAACAGCAGAGAACTAACATAGCAGGGATGATATGACCTTTACATTTCAAACGTAGGAACAGGTAAACACGTCATTTTGGGTTCATTAAGTTAGGTTCTCATCTTGGCTGAGAGAAATACATTCATTATTTTAAAATAGCCAGTAACTGGTAGTACCACTGCAAGGATAAGAATAATCCATGGTAACTGGAGTTACAGAGACAAAGTTCTGAAGAAGGCATGTCGGTATTTATAAGTATTAATAATAGAAAGCAGTAAAACATTGTACATTTATTAAACAATTATAAATCATGTGTGAAAATATGTAACAAAAATAATATTTTTAAAATCTTTAAAAAAGTACTCGAAAACATGGAAATAATAATTAAAAGAAATAAAATATAATAAATATATATATATATATACTTTTAAATTACATTTACTCAAAATGTCCTTAGAAAGTCCAGGATGAAATAGCATGTAGTAACCTAAATCTAATTTTAAAAAATCATGAAAAATAAACTAATTAAAACAATTGAAAAACACTATTCTACTTACAATCCTAGAAACTTCAGGAAAATGCATACATTCGGAGGGCAGGGAAGGAGGGAAAGATTTATTATTCGAACTCCAGCCTAAGAAACAATGAGGAAAGTGCATACACTGGGTCAGTTTTCCAATTCTAACTCCAGTGTAACAACCACTGGGCTAAGGTTATATTTGGAAGTGTGGATGGCATATTTTCTATGTAACTCCAGTCCAAAATATAATAGGGAAAATTAAGGGGAAGGGGACAGGCCCAGATTTACTATTCTAACTTCAGTCGAACAAACATTGGGAAAAGTGCATAGAACAGGGTTAGATTTACAATTCTATCTCCAGTCTGGATGAACAATGGAAAAGTACACGCAGTAGGGGGGGAGCTGATTTCTTATTCTAAATCCACTTCAACAAATATTGGGGAAAGAGCTTACCCTGGAGGTTGGAAGTCATTTTTACTATTCTAACTTCCTGCACTCCAACAAATACTGGGGAATGTGCATACATTGACGGGTTGGTGGGTCAGATTTACTATTGAGCTCTAGTCCTACATAAATTGGGGAAACTGTATATATTGGGGGGCAGATGTACTATTCTAACTCCAGTGTAACAATCACTGGGAGAAGTGCATACATGCGAGAGGAGGGCAAATTCACTAAAGTAACTCCAGTCCAACAAATACTATTCTATCTACAGGGGAACAAATGCTATCAAAGTGTAGATTTCAGGAAGGAAAGTGTGCGTTTGAGAGGGGAAGTTTACTACTCTAATTTCAGTCCGACAAACATTGTGGAAAGTGCATACATTGTCTAGAGGACAAGGTAGGATTGACTATTCTAACTCCTGTCTAACAGATGTTCACGAATGTGAATACATAGTGGGGGTGCATTAACTATTTTAACACTAGTCTAACAAACATTGAGGAAAGTGCACACTTTGGTGAGTTCAGATTAACTAAACGCAAATAAAAAGTACTCATTAAAAAATATGTTAAAATGTAAATACAAACATATAAAAACATTAAATATCTTAACATTTGAAAAAAATGCTTTATAATAATTTTAAAAAATACAAATATAGTAGTTATTCTTGAAAATTAAATGATTAAATAAATAATTTCACAATAAACAATATCCTACACCCCCTCCCATAAAACAGACAAACCTAAAAAAAGCAGTGCAATCTCCAGTGATGATGGCAAACTAAATTGATAACAAAAAAGTAATACAATTGTTATATTTTATGTACTTTATTTTCTAATTGATTAAAACTTAATATTATGAAAACCACTACCCAACCATTTCCCCAGCATACCCTACAACCCATAATAGAAATGTGATAAATATTTTTCAATTAAATATATAATCATGTCCTGCAATTTAATATGTTTAAAGCAGTAAACATGTTACTCAACAAATGTTCATTTAAAATAAACATAATGAATAGATGAATCAATTTATATAAATTAATACATATTAAATTAAAGGACTACAGATCCAACACCCAAAAAAAGTAATTAAAAATTGAAAAAGGATCCAGCATGTAAAAAAATAATAATGTAAGACGTTACAAGTTAAACATTTCAAACAATTCATAATTAATATAAACTTTAGAAGTAGCACTACTACCCAAACCCCAACACATCACACAACCTGTCAAAAAGTAAGTTTTAAAAATCCCTATAAAAATAGTTTCATCATTTCAAATTAGTTAAAAATATAAAAATAATTTCCCATTCAAAAATTGCACAATTAGTGCAATAATAGATTAATATAAATTGTTTATATATTTTATTTAAAACACTACCCAAGCACTCCCCTGAAAAAACATAATACTAAATTAAAGTGTATTGCTTAAATTCAACATGTAAGCACACAAATGACAATCTAAACAAATAAATACCATATTAATAAACTTATTTTGTTACATATATAATTTTAAAAAAACAATACACTACAGCCACTTGAAAAATAAACTATAAATGTTCACATTTTAGTTAATAAAATAAGTAAAAATATGTTGGACAGTAATTTAAATAATGAAATAAAAACATTTTAAAGTACAATAAAATAACATAATAATAACGATATCATTGTAAACATTTTCAACTTGGGTATTATTGTAAAAATGTTTTTAAAAGTATACCTACCGTCTATATTTTTGTCCACAACATTTTCTTAGTTACCATACCTTGATCACCATTTTTATGGGTCGATTATATTTTCTAGTCAATAATTAGGTTGCGTACAGGGCCGCACTGGTCGTAGCGGGCACGGGCGTTTCCCTGGTGGGCCGCCAGGATTGGGGTCCGGTTTTGGGCCCCTGGGGGCCGATTTTGTTACAGGGCCGTTTTTGCAGTGTAGCTGCAATATCAGCCACTGTAACGAAATCGGCCAAAACCAGCCTTGGCATAGAGCTCAGCCGCACCCCCTACCACCCTGGGGGGGGGCGGCCGAGCACTTTGCCAGGGCCGGTTTTGGTTCCCAGTCCGGCCCTGGTTGCATACTTGCTAATGAGGTGTTCAATAGCACATAAATGCACATTAGGACAGAGGCAACTATACAGCACTATCTAATGTGAATCGCTAATTTACAGTCTTTAAATTTTGTTCAGTGTAAATGCCCATCTTGGGTAGGGCTAGAACGTACGTGCCAGTTCCAAATTGCCCTAGATATGGAAGAATTGATGCTTGGATGAAGCGAGGCCCATTCAAAGTCAGTGGCCCTGGGAACACCAAAAGGTTATCCAAGTGTACCAAATCACGCACGAAGGGTTGCGCCTCGTATTTCCTGCAGAGAATTGTAGGCGCCGTAAGAGTTGTTATTTCATCTTCTGTTGTTTTATATAGCGCGAACTCGACCTGAAGGTATTAGAGCGCTTTACATGTGCACCAGTCACACTAGACAAGGACTGCGTCGGATTGGTAATGCAGGCACTCGGGCAATGCCCGAGGGGCCGGTATCCTTGTTCCAGCTGTGAGCTGCTTTTTGTAGCAGCTTGGGGGGCCGATTTGGGCTGTTTCTGCATTGTTCGATGCTGCCAGCGGCCCAGTGGGTGCCTGAGTGGCTTTTCTGGAGGTAGATGGGCGTCCATTACCACCCTTTTATCAACGGCAGAGGTGGCACTCCCTTTCTCCAGCTGGGCGACGAATTAATACATAAATATATGAGCAGGGGCAGGGGGCCTGAGAAAAAGTGGCCTCACTTGTTTTCAGGTGTGTTTCACCAGTGTGAACTAATCCGTGCCTTTTTTTAACCTCTCCCTCCCCCCTCAACCCCCCATCCTTTTTTATAAAATTTCGTAGAAGCAGTATTTTGCGGAAAGCAATATTCAAATGTGGGCTACTTTTTTTTAGCGTGCCCTGGCCGATTTTCAAACCCAATCCAACCCTAGACAAGGATACATTCATTTTTTGATGATTAAGTGATTTGCCCAGATTCACAGGATGTTGAGCCGACGCCTAGGCTCGAGCCTGGTTCCCCAGCTCTGAAGTCGGCAGCAGTGGCCGTTAGGCCACATCCTCTTTGTTGGTGCTGTGAGTGTCTACTGGGGAAGGGGGTCGCTTTAGTTCTCTACTCCAAGACTGCAAACACCATGTGATTACTGCTGCTATCTCTATGGCAACTGGTCCCTTTCAAACGGTGACCTCACATGGAGCCGCTGCGAGGGGTTAACCATGCCGCCTGCAACTGAATAGAAACACTGAGCACCGAGGCGCTCAGACACTCGCTTTCATCATGCAGGCATGCGGGACGTTAGAGGAATCCGGAAATGTCTTCTCGGGAAATGCTTCGGAAGGGCTGTCTGTATGTAGGGCTGAGTAGGAGCAACTCCCATTCCCGGCTGCCCGTGGCTCTGACAGCACGCGAGCGCCGAGGAAGAGTCCACGTGAGACGTGAGCCTTGCTTCTGCGGGTGGAAGATCAGTCTGTAGTCAGCGCACAGCGAAAAATATGCCTACTGGTTATGGTGGCCATCTTTGCTAGTCCACTCTTTGCTGTCTTCCAGAATAATTGTCACTCTCGACTAAGGCCACATTAAGTTCTGTCCCAGATGAAGGGGCAGATTTACAACCCCCTTGCGCCACTTTTGCGACACTTTTCCCATGTTAAAAGTGACGCAAAAGTGGCGCAAGGGGCTTGTAAATCTGCCCCGAAGAGTATTGTACTGCGTGCCCGTGCATGGCTCCGCGTGCGTGCGATACCGTGCGTGCTCAGTGAAATAGCGAGAAGCAATACTGACGCGCTAAATTGTTTTCTTTCGTTATTGAAGTTTGCAAGGGTACTTGCCTGCTGCACCGAGGTGCGATGCCTCCTGGAACCCCCTTTAAAAATACAGGCGGCACATCTGAGACTGATGGCAGTCTCACCATGACGGGCGCATTGATTACAGTATGTGACTATGGAAACGTGAAGGACTTGTTTAAATCCTGTCAAGGTTACATTAGTTTTGAGCTCGTTTAAAAACGTATGGAGATTATCACTATCATTTCACCCTCGGAGAGCACACACAGCTGCAGTGCAACCAGAATATGGCCGCCCTGCCCACAAAGTTATCACTGTGCGCAGTGCCGAGCGCATAGCATAGCGCTGCCTCCTTATTCACGATGACAAGAGCTCTTCAGCTTTACCCTGCCTGTCCGGAGCCACGACTCACAAGAGGTTATTTAAGTCTTTCAATTTCTAAAGCGTTTTGAACTAAAGAAGGATTGAGGTGGATAGAAGAGAAGACAGAAATATAATAAGAATTACAAAAAAAATACATTTATAAAAATAATATACGTTCAGAATCCAAATTCTTAACTTTTTACAGGTAAGAGGGAGTCAAAAACAGGAGAGCCACACAGGTTGTTATAGCTCAAAATCAGTTGCCATGTTGTACTCAATGTTGCTTGTTTTGTGGGTAAGAGATACATCCTTCCCCGGACTGAATATCTCGGACTCAACATTCACACGTCCTGACTGGGATTATAAATGTGTTGCACTCGGTAGATAGCCCAGTCCTTGGTTTCTCGGCTTCACTTTCACATGTGGGCCAAGAAAGGTAGGGGGGTTTGTCTAACCTCTGACCTTTAAGCACCGGTTATATCCAGGCCAACAGCGAGTGCATGAAGAACAACACTGGAGACCGTGCAGTGCTCCCTGTGCACTGCTGCGAGAATCTGTGACGAAGCCTCACATCACTCCAAGCCCTTCCAAAGTGCATAAACTCATCAGACATCTCTACAGAAGAGACCCTGCTGAATCTGCACACGTAACAGAGTGTAGAACCAGAATCCGCGTTTCTATAGGTATCGGACGTAGTGGCCTTTGTGAGGCACCCAGTGATGGTGTGAAATCATTGGCAATAGGTCCACAATAGCCTTTAATCACTCTATGGACCGCGCTCTAGCTGCCTGGAGGTCTGAAACTCGTTTCTAGGTGGAAAGATCATGCTCAGTCAGTGACAAATGAACATCATTTAGGGGTCACACGGGGTCCAAGCGGCGACCCATGGCCCGCCCCTTGTGCCCCCTTGCACTGCCTTTGTGATCCATGGCCTCAGAGGTGGCAAAATCAGTGCAAAGGAGACAGACTTCATGATGAGTGTCCTCCTTGTTTTCTGCCAATTTTTAAAATCATACTAATAGTGAATAAAACTATATTAATATAACAAAAAATGGAGTGCAATCAGCTGGAATGAGACCTTCGCTGGCAGCTGAGCAAAATAAGAAATGCCTTTAAATGTATCTTGTGGTTGTGCTTGCAGTGAGAGTATGTAATGTAAGAGAGAGCATGTGTGTGCCTCTGTATGTGCAAGCATGTATGTGAGTGAAAGTCAGTGATAGAAAGGGAGAATGAGTGTTACTGAGTGTCAGTTAGTGAGTATGAGTGAGTCCAAGGGAGTGAGACAGAGTAAGAGTGACTGCAAGTGAGTGGGTTAGAATGACTGAGTGTGACGGAGTGTTAGAGTGTGAGTGAGAATCAATGTGAGGGAGAATCAGTGACTCAAAGTGATAAAAAGAGTTAGTGACAGTGAGCGCATGTAAGTGTAAGTGCGAAAGTAAGAGTTAGTGACAGAGTGAATGGGAAGGAAAGTGAGTGAGTGTGAATGAATGAACATGTATGAGACAGAGTGCAAGAGTACTTAAATGTGTTTAGGCAAAATATTGAGGAAAGAATATTCTGTGGACAAAATATTGTGTCAAGAAAATCGAGGACAAAAATACTGTTAAGGTAAGTTTCTATGGGAAAGCAAAGTTTTACTATTCTTAACTCTGCATATACGTACCATGACGATATATATCTTCAATGTACGTAGATGGGGAGTTAAGAATAGTAAATATATACTTACCTATTTGAACTTACCTTCACACTTACCTTATTTTTGACATGATATTCTGTCAAAAAGATATTTTGCAAATGATACTCTATCAGGCATCCGGAAATGACAATGAATGAGTGAGTGCAAGCATGTGAAAATGAATGCATGAGTGATTGTGAGTGTGTGAATGTAAGTGAGCATGAGTCAGAATGTGGAATTATTCTTGTGCGTCTGATGTTGCCCTGGCAGAATGAACGTAATTCTTGTCTAGAAGCACCTGTGACACTGGCCGTTGGAACCAGCAGTGTCTGGTTGGCTGAAGGGATGCCCCCAGGCAAGCAGAACTACAGCTCCTGCCAAAGGCAGGTGAATACACTGGCTGTATAACCCGTGTTCACCCTTGGGTAGCAGTCAGACTCAATACAGAGGCAATGTGTAAAGCAAAGGTACAGCAGCCACTCACGATAAATACACTGAGCGTCACAAAAGAAACTTCACATAAGATGTATGTAAAAACAGTTATATTCAACACACATATTCAATCATTAAAACATGACCATCATAAAAAACTTTAGGAAATATTATTAGCAGTACTAAGCACACTTGTATTGATATATATCACTAGTATGCACACTGTGGACAAATCCTAATCTACACCCCCCCCCTCAATTGAAAATTATGTACATATACAATAATAGAACACTTTTTAGCCACACTTGGACCAAAGCCATGCGGGAAAACCCAATGTCAAAAGGTATTGTGCTTTTGGCAACAATTAGCATATAAGGCGGCACCGCCGGCAAGTGTTGTGAGTCACAGGCGGTCCACATATGATCACTCCCACTCACACATACTCAAATTCAAATAATCTTTATTCAGAAAAGAATCTTTCCATAAAAGATTCGTGCATATAAAAATATAGGGGCATATTATCAAGACAGGCGATAAAATTATCGCCGCTTTAGCAGCAGAAAACTGCCGCTAAAACGGCGATAATGGGCTTGATAATATGCTCAATGGAATTCCAATTGAAGCCCATGTTAGATGTGAAGGACGTCTAACATGGGCTTCAGTTGGAATTCCATAGAGCCTATTATCAAGCCCATTATCGCCGTTTTAGCAGCAGTTTTCTGCCGCTAAAGCTGCGATAATTTTATCGCCTCTCTTGATAATATGCCCCATAGTTCCATACATAAAGTATTTAAAAAGTTAAAATTCGTAATACATAGTAAAAATGAAAAGTGTACAAATACAGCCTTGTTACAATAGTATAATAAAAAGATAGCTGTCATGTGCTACTTATCAGAGCTACGTACTCTGCAAAAAGGCATAAGCTTATTAATCTGACTCATAGTGCAATATTTCAAGTGGGCATATTCTTTTCTTAATTGCATGGAAAACAAATGTCGATACTGTAGAGCACAATTCTACTGTGTTTAAATTACATAAATCATCCCTGGAAACGAGGAACAACATTTGGTGCACAATGATGCAGGTTGCACCAGACCAGTCCAGTCACCGACAAACAGGCGCAAGTTCAGCAGAGCCACATGAGCTAGAATGAGGCACGACTCCGGGTACACCCCCACCTCTGAGGGTTGCACCCTGTGAATCAAACACATCAAGCAATGAGCAGGCACTCACCGTGTCGCAGGAGAGAAATGCAGCACGAACGACTAAATGGGCCACGGAGGTTTCCACAACTGATAAATCTGCTCACTATCACTAGACGCTTATGAGTGTTGAGGTACCCTCAGTACGGGAACCTCACGCCTTAGGTGCGGGCAAGATTTCTGAGGCTCTGCACTAGGCAATCTGGTCTTGAGGCACAAGTCTTAGGTCCACGCTCACACCATGCTACCAGTTTCGATTGAGCAGTCGAGTAGTGGGCACTTGAGAGGGCACTGTTCTCCAGATGTCACTGGTAGATGGTGTAGATTCCTCAGAGGAGATCTTTGATTTCCCTGAGATTTCTGAGAGAACCGGAGGTCTGCGGTCAGGCCCTTGGAGAGCACACTTCTGGGTGCCACACTTTATCAGGTCCTCGGCCCAGTCCAGCCTCTATTTGGACAGTTATCCTCCATGTGTCACAACCTCTATCTTCAATCTATCCTATTCAGCCCTCAAATGGCAGAGGTCTGCAGATCCTGTGAGATACCCATGTTTTATGACTGTCTATTGGGAAATGCACAGATGTGTTTCCCCGACACTTGGTGACCACTTGAGCCAGACACCACTGTCCCCGAGACTCTTGGATCATAGAAATGTCCATATTCTATAAGTGGCATTTCTAAGCAAGTTATGGCAAAACCCTCTTTACCAATTGAAAGGGTTTGGCATTGTGAATTATTTCATATGAAACATCTTGAGGCTGCTTCCCTACAATCCACTAATGCAGTGCAAAGTAATGTCAGCCACTTCCCCATGTTAACCTATGGGAAGAGCAGGCCTCATAGGTAGTGAAAACACACATTGGTGTTCCTTACTACCTGGGTGCACGTGCACTATTGCGCACCCCATTCTGCGATGGCAAGAGGGACACATGGTTCCCAGCACCAGTGATGCCAGTGCACCCTGCTGGGTATGCACCACAGACTGGACATGGGTTTAACTAATGCGTGTGTCTGTGCGCATTCAGTATCCTACATTGGATGGTGGCACACGCAATCACGGGCATCATAGGTGTGGGTGTACACTCAGCAGCCTACAATGGCATGCTGCTCATGATTTTACTGATGATCGATGTCAGTGTGCATCGACTGGTCTGCAGTGCCAGATCGGCTCATGTTTCAGGACAGTAAATCAGCACCACTTCCCAACATGGATAGGAAGGGCGCACGCACGTTCACACCGTATTTACACTGGGAAAGTGCTCAAAGCCCAAAGGCGCATAAGAGAAAAAGGTGAAAAAAGCAGAAAAGTTCAGGGGAAAGCTACCTGACAGGTATCAGGTCCAACACTGGCATACTGGACTTAAGTGCTAGCATGACAGACACTTGTGACAAAGTACTTGTATTGACATACTGGATACATTTCTTGGTATAATGAGAATCCATGGAACAATACTGATACTGGCATACAAGAGGTAATTCTTGGCATATGTGGCACCCATGGGAAAATGCTGACATACTTGAGGAAAATAGTGGCCTGGGGCACCTGTAGCAAAATGCTGGTGTTTGCACATTAGAGGTAATTCTTGGCATGAAGGAGCAAACTGTGGCATAAGGGAGGACAACCATGACAAAATGATAGCCCTAACATAACAAGGTAAATTTTGGCATGGTATACGAATGGCATTAATGGCAACATTCTGGCACTTGTATATCTTATTTAATATTTGTCAATAAGGGGCACCACTGGCATATGGATGTCATGGCCCAATGGAGCTAAAGTTTCACATATGGGATCACACATAGGTCAACTCATGGAGAGAGTTAGGTTTCTTTGGCTTGGCACATTATGAAAGGACTTGAATATTTAATGAGATCCCAACAATTCTCACGGGAGAACCCTCGCACCCTCCTAGAAGATGTTAGTCTCACACCATTCACTAGCTTGCTACACTCCAGAGTTAGATAAATGCCCAGCATTCTTAAAAATCATTTCAGCACCTTACTATAGGTGGTATTTAAAGTAGACATTGTCCTGTATTTGCTTTGTGATTTTAATCTTGCAGTTATAATGGCAGTTTTGTGAGGTCATTAATTTTGGTGTCATAAGGGCTAAGGTCATGTGGCATGCCTTCCAGGGAAAATTCAGGCTCAAAGGTCATATGATGTCTCTTCCGCTAATGTCATTAAGGGCAAGTGATGTCACTTCGGCCACCGAATTGAGTCAATTGGCTTGCTAGGGGTGTGTGAAGTTGCAGCCAAATGATTAAAAATACTCTTTGCAATTAGGCCTTCAGATTTTAACTTGCCCTGAACTGATGACAGATAGTGATTCTCTACAGAATTTTGATTCTTCCACCTGTAATCTGCTTCGCAGCTCCTTGCACCCTTTGCCTGTAAAAAACTCTGTCTTTGCTCCTGTGCTTTGTGAAATGCAGTTTTCCTTCTGCAACACTGCATTGGTTTCTTGCTTCCATCCCAGAATACTGTGAATGCAGATTTTGACTCTGTGTTGATACTCTTGTCCTCAATTAATACCTCTGGGCTTCAATCAACTCTCAACCTTATTGTTGGACATTGCCTCTATGTCCTGCGTCCTCATCCCAGCTATTTTTTAAGAGGTTGTTATCTCCTCTGGAAGGAAAACCAAACCAGGAAATGCCAGCCGCGGCCCGTGCAGGTAAGAGCAGTGGTGCTGGTTGGGGAGGGGGGGGGGCGGTTAATAGACGACCATGAGGGAAAATTAAATAAATAAATAATTTCCCCACATTGTCGTATGTCAAAACCCCCCCATACGCCCCCACCGCTCTTATCTGCAAGGGTCGCAGCTGAAGCGGTGCAGATTGGCAAGAGAGATTTCATTTGTTTTGTATTGTGACCTGCAACTGGTAATCTTTCCAATGCTGTTGGTGTTTCTTAAGATGGGGAAGCGTAGAGAAAGCACCGCCATGTGCAGTCTGAATCCAGTGCACCTGTGTTGTCGCGATCCTTGTCCTCTACAAGAAAGACAAGTAGGGATTCAGAGATGTTGGAAGGTGGTTCTGACCATCTGAGCCGTCCGAATTTTTTGCTTTTTGGACACCTATTTGTTGAGCTTTTACTGTGGGAGAGCCTCATAAATTTGGACTCACCCACAGTGAACTCATGATGGAAGAGACTGCATGTGGATTTTACCGTCGTCCCCCTGGCTTGACTAGGCTGCTGCGTTGCAGCTGGAGTAAGGGGCACCGGGCTGGTTACATGCAGACCCATGTGTGTGCACACGTGTAGGGGCTGCGCAGGGGAGATTCCTGGCATGCACAGCCCAGGAGCAGGTACAGATAGAACGGTGTGGCAGGGATTATGTAGAGCTGGGTGTGACATGAAATAGGCTTTCTACAATGGGAAGAAACATTTGAGGGAAAGTCAGTGTGCTGTACTGTTTTTATTCCATTTTCCCCCTATGAGGATGGGGAGCACATGGCCTAGTTTTACTTTCCTAAGGCCAACAAATTCCAGACACGCACTAACGTCCACTGTAACTTATGCGAGAAGAAGTTTTCCTCAGAGTCCAAAGTCATATTTATACTGCTTTTGGGTCATCCAGAAATGTCATATTTCTCCTAGTCAGCTCATAACCAGGCCTGGCTGGGGCTGGGGCTGACCCTGCCAGGCTGAATTAATGACCCTCCTCCCCAAGCCAGCCCTGCACAACAAGCATTCCAAGGGAGAAGGCCTCCCCTCCAAGAAAAGAAGATGGGTGGAGCTATAGGTTCATCCATCAGCAGCTGACACCTGGTGCCAGGTACCAAGCTGCTCTGGAGAGAAGGCAGCGAGAGGGAAAGGGGCTCTCAGAGACCAAGTGGCATGAGACCCCTGGACAACGCCATTTTCAACAGATCCGGAGGCCTGGGCAAGAAGGAGGGTGGAGGGGCAGGGAAGTGATGTGCCGCTGTTTGCTAGGGCAAACAGAGACTTCCTGCCAGCCCCCTCCAAATTCTTTAAAAGAGTTTGCAGAGGAAGAGGAGCTCTCTCTGGGGTGTGGTCTGCTGAGTAAGACTGGTGCTGGAGCCTGGTGCCATGGGCAGTTGGAAGGAAGAACCCCCTGACTGTCCCAGGATCCTGAATTGCAACAGGAGGAGAATCCATAACCAGTGAGCAGAAGCCTGGGCCTCTGCGCAGGGAGAAGAGAGGCCCAGGAGGAGAGCCAGGCAAAAGGCTGGTGCAGGGAGCGAGTGTAGACCACTACCTGCTGCATTCACCCTCCTGGAGATCAGGAGGGCGAAGGAAAGTGCTCCCAGTGGCTGGGGAGCGCCACCAGGAGCAAAAAAAGGCCAGAATGGAGCCGATCGGGCGCCTGGGGGCCGAGATACGCCCCCCCAGAAGGTAAGCGACCTTTGACCTCTGCCCAGACCAACAACGAAGCGCGTGGGGCTCCACCGCCGGTCCAAGTTGAGCCCCCGGGGTGGGTCAGGTCCCGGGGTCTGCCCCCACAAGAAGATAAGCCGGGGAGCGCCGCCGCGCGCCCCGTGAAACTGCCCCACGGGGTGCCAGGAGTCCACCCTGGCCCCCGATAAAAATGGGACTGGGCCTCCCACCGAGGCATGATGAAGATGCGATAGGCCGCCAGCCGGGCAGAGCGGCTCTCCCCAGAGCAGCAGGGGAGCCGCTGCTCTAATATTCCTCGAGCAGGAAAGAAGTGCCCCATAATGCCTTGCAGGCCCGCGCCAGCCTGCAAGGGAAAGCAGCTGTTCCTCGGTTGTGGGGGCCCCAGGAGAACAGGGCCACCACCAAGTGAGTGCCAAGGTGCAGGGGGAACTGCAGGAGCAATGCAGTCTCCCCAAGCACAAAGAAGAAAAGTCCCTCCCTAAGTCTCTGGGGACTCTGAAGAAATAACACCCCATGGGCTCAGCCAGTATTTAATCACCTCCTGGGCTGGATCTTTTGTTCTACAGCGGGGGTGTATTGAGATGTGCACCAAGGGATGAAGAGCTGAGCTGGGGATGTCTGGAGAAGGGCATCTCCTGGAGGTGAAGAGGGGTAATTGCACCACAAATGCATTTTACCATGTTATTTCTTTTTAGAGGGACTGAAAGGCACACGTGTAATGTGAAGTACCTGGGTACGGTGATGTCATAAGCCAAATGGGGTTATGTTGCCGGACATCCCTGCTAGGGTGTCTGGCTGTATTTGCGTAAGTGATGCCCCAACATGTATTCTTGCTACTGTGTTAGAGGAGGAACAACCCAGACTGTTAGCCACTAAGATGCAGAGGTGCATACTGTATGGTCAGTATACAATGCTCAGTCAGGGTTATGTGTCCCCAGGGCAGGTGTACCTTTTTTTAATGCTTGCTGAGATGATGGGGTGGGTCGCCACGGGTATAGTGCCAGTTGGCAAGACCCTCTCTCCAGGTTGTGTCAAACCACTGCATTGGGGGCAAGATGATGTGCATTCATGGGAGTGGTGGTACTATACCCCACCCCCCTGCGGGAGGGGTGGAGATGTCATGCAATGTCACAACGTAATTTAAACAGCTTATGTATATTTGTAAATTGGTGCATAGTGTTAAGTAGTGTGTGTGTTTAATAAATGTACTCTTACTTTTATAAAGCAAAGTACAGACTGGACAATCAATTATTGAGTGTTATTTTTGCGCACCTGTAATGGGGATTAGTAGCCCACACCACCTCCCTTGAGTAAGCCTGAGACTGCTCTGCAACCCTATCCTCTGAGAGTCAGGCGCTGCACTGGGGTGTTTGCTTCCTAGTGAAGGACAAATGTGACATGTTATTTGTGCAGGCCTCCCAGATACGGCCTTGTTTTCCAACAAGAGGATAATAGGATAAAAAGACTTGTACTGAAACCAATTATGGCTTTAAAGAAAAACATAGAAGAAGACAAGACGGACAACTCTATGCCTGTTCCAGCGGATTCGGCGGTTTCCTTACTTTCTGATTCAGGCAGTGAGATGGAGGTGACACAGGAAGATCAGAAAGGAGAATATAATATATTGGGAAAGGAATGTTGCCTCCTGTTCTGGATCATGGAGGCTTGAACATGGGTTTTCCTACAAGTGAATCCCCAAGCCTGACACTGTTTTAAGGCGATTCCAGAAGTCAACGAGAGTGAATACGCCTCTTCACCCACATCTGAACACAGTTGTGTTACATGAGTGGAGGATCCAGGCAAAATGACAACCCCCCGGTTCATATGAAAATTATATCCTATAGAACAAATGTGGCATAACGTCCTTGGAAAATTCGGGGTCAAAAGTCATATAATGCAACTTCCAGTGTCATTATTGTCAAAGGGCGTGTGATGACACTTCTGCTACTCCTGGCATTTTGGTGAATCGACTTCCATGACCTAGTATATTTTACTAGACCGCAGCAGTAGTGTATTCTACAATCGCACACGCATCACGCACACACTGTAGAAGGTCAAGAAGAGTGCAAGCGTCTGTCGCTCTCTATAGGCTCAGAATAAGCAGATGCAGTGTAGACTTCATTCACACACACAACAGCATGGCAAATGTGCCTCATATACATGTTCCTTCACACAAGGCACAGGCAATTAAGAGCAGTACAAGAACCCTCTGCATGTGCTCTTCTATGTTGTCTGTAACATTGTACATAAAAGACGTGTGACGGAAGACTGAGTATCTCATGCCCTTCTTTCCAGTAGCACTTGATGCCCTCGCTCACTCTTCGTGGTCTTTCCATCCTTTATACTCTCTGGAGGCTGAGAGAAGCAAGTGTACTCGCCCTTTCAATGTTAGGCCTCTTTCATCAAAGGCTCCCTATAGTGCCATTGTGAGGTCACTTTATATGGACTATGACAGAATAGGAAGTAAATATTCTCCTGGGCCAGCCACTTACAATTGGTGTCTGTCCGTAACGAGCAGTGATCCTGCGTCTTGTACTTTAATTGTATCTTCCCTTCCAAGGTCTGCCTCTCCTGGGACCCTTTATGACTTTTGAAATGTCTGATAGAAAGTATAAATAGATTTTTAAAAATAAACCTGCAATCAGTGTTGTGGGGGCATGAGTCTGTGTCATTTTTTTGTGATTCTGTTTTTGTGCAGACAGTATCTGCCTTCTCTCCTGCGTCTGGCTGTCTCCGACATAAAGACAGTCTTATTCTAGTGATGGTTGGTGCAGGTAAGAGTGGTGGGCGGGATGGAGGAGAGGCGACAGACAGCGGCAAGGAAATATAAAATAATTAAAAAAGAAAACCACTTACCTTGCGCTCGCCGCATCGCCGAGTCAGAGATGCGGCAAGAACACAGTAAGTGGTTTTCTTTTTTAAAATTTTAATTTCCCTCATCGTCCTCGGTCAACTCCCCCCACACCGCCCCACTACTATTACCTGCAGTGGCCGTCACTGTCAATTTCCTCCCCATGACCCCACAACCCCCCTTTCCAGACTCTCCCCTCTTGCATTCTCCCCCATAGCATTTCTTCCTTTGCAGACCGTAACCCTTTCACCTGCTGATATAGGATAGGATAGGATAGGATTTAAGTTTAAACAGCGCTCGAATGCCGAGGCGTCTTTGCGCTAAGGTGAGACAAGAGCTATAGATGTATTATACAGAAACAGTTAAGACGCCGGAAATAACCATGTTTTTATCTGCTTCCTAAAAACTGTCAAGCTTGGTTGGAGTCTGAGTATCAAAGGCAGTTGAGTTGGTTCCATAACCTAGCTGCACACAGTGACACACTTTTGCTGCCTCACCTAGCTCAGCGAACTTTCGTAGTCTGCCTATGGAGAGTCTCACAGCTGTCCATGTTCACTCACTAACCATTCAGGAGCAGAAGACCTGCCGCTGGCTCCACTACTGTCCATGGCCACTCACTAGCCATTCAGGAGCCTAAAACCTGTTATTGGACGCCGCAGTAGTCTGCGCCCTGTTCATTGGTATTCAATGGCCGTTCTACAGTCTACAATATACTGTTACCCCCCTGTACTTTCCTGAATGCCATAGTCACTTAATGAACATTTTTTAGACTCTAACCAGCCAATGTCACCCACTGGCCGCTCATCTACTATGGTGGAAGAGCGTCGCCCCAACCCCACCACCTTCAAAACTTGAAAAAGAAACGATAATAAAAAAGGTTTATTAGCATTTTATTTTTCAGGTTCTAAGGATGGGCAAGTCTAGGGGGAAGCACCATCACGAGGGCAGTGACGAGAGGGAGTGGTGGGCAGGTCTCAGCATGCCCAAACTGACATGCGCACTGAGCTGTCTCCAACCTGGGGGAGTTGCGGGTTGGAGACAGCAAAGCACAGGCTCCCAGTCTCTCTCACAGCGCTCAGGCCAATCCTGACACTGCTTTCAAACATGAGAGCAAATTGGCTGCAGGGGAGTCTGTGTTGCAGCGATGACACTGAGTAGAAAAGCGGCAGGTAAGTTCTGTTTTTCCCTATTTATTAAAAAAAAATTCTTCGTTGTCCATTTCCCCTCCCTCCCCCACCTCCCCGTCCCTCCCACCTCCCCGTCCCTCCCACCCCACCACTCTGTCCATACTCAGCCGATACTGATGCTATCCCCAATGACAGTGACTCACCTGCCTTTCTCCTACCACCAACCTGCTGTTGTCTCACTGTGTGGAGCGTCTTCTATACATGGTGTATCATCTGCCTGGCTGAAGCCTTTTCCTTTAAAGGTGTTGGACAAATGTGTCCCCATTCAGCAATCAATCCTGCCGCTTCCATGCGGGGTCTTTTGATGTCAACAACGATTCCATTAGGAATAAACTTTCATATATGAAGGGTAGAGTGGTGTATAGTGATTTATGTTTGAGTGGTCTTTAAAGCACTAGGTAGTGAACCCTGCTCCCAAGGCAAACCTCAATGGAGAAAGTGTTGGACATAGAACCTGAATGGTCTATTTTTGACATATTTTCTAGAATGGAAAAACATAAAAGTTGAATGCTTAAATTAATCTCAGCCACCAGTAATTACTCTGGGCACGTTCTAATCAATGTTACTTTGCTCATATGCAGCTTCAGACCGGGTCCAACCATATCCAATTCAGCGTTGGGCCATCTCCGATAGATCCGGCCCAGTGGGCCTCATCAGTGGAGCGCGCCATGACTAGCTTGAACGATTGACCATAAAATGGACTCACTTGTGATTAACCTATAATAATCAAAAGATGCATTGGTAAACCATGTAAACAATGCAAGTCATTTTAAATCCCAGAAGACCTAATTGTTGGCCCAAAGAAGTGACTTGAAAGTGATTAAAAGATACAGAATAGACCTTGTGTCAATCAGGGACATCTTAAGGATTTTGGGGCCCAAGGTCAAACATATTTTGGGGCCCCTGTTCGGAACAGCTTTGAATTTATGATCCAGTTTCAGCTCTTTACGCTCTCTTTGGCCGCTAGGTCACTGACAGTGCACATGCACACTCGTCCAAATTCTTAATGTGTTTACATCTAATATTCAGGGACAATGACGTGTTTTCAATAACGTAACACAACAGCAGCTCGCTAATATTACTGGGAATAATCTCTGTGACACCCTTCCATTTCTCAAATGTGAGGTCCTATTTTGAGCTAACGAAAACCTATTTTATGGATGTTGCAAGAAGCATAAACACGTTTTTTTCTGCAAAATATCTGTAATAGATTCTCACATATCACCCACATTAAAAATATATCATTGGAAAATTGTATTTAACGCCATCTGTTTAAGAATTATTGAAGGTCATCAGGTCAAGACTCTGCAGAACGGAGCTGACTGTATCAGGAGAGCCCCTAAAACTGGGGCCCTGGGCCAGAGCCCACATGGACCATGCCTTAAAACAACTCTGGTGTCAAAGTTCGAGTACAGAAGCTCGTGGATAACGCATCAATTGTGATCAAATGACTGATGTTAACCAATCCAGTACTCATTGCAGTCTATGTTATTGACGAATGTAAAATGCATTTAGATGCTCATTGGCTTTTACATTTATTGAAATATGTTAGTTTAGAACAAAGGATGATGGCAGTGACGTAAGCATAAACATTTATAGTCCATTCATTGATTATGACGATATGCCTTTGGTGCACTCTATATATTGGTTGTCACATACATGGACAATAATTGAAGACTTTTATGTGCATTGATGAACAGATTTGAAATTGATGCAGATGTAGGAAATACACTCAACTCCTGGGGAAGGCCACAATTTAGCCCTTGCTTTCTAAAACTCGTTGCCATTATTTTAATTGATATAACATTTTTGTTATGACAGAGAGTTACATGATCCCAGAATAAGTCCACAGGGGATGTGAACAGAGGACATAATAAAAGATTTGGGTTCCCTCAGAAAGAGGTGACAAAATGAATCAAATGAATTGGTGTAGTCATGAAGAGTGGATGTTTACTTAGATATAAAATGGTAAATACGAACAGGCGTGTGGGTAACAAGGGAAGGCAGAGAGCCAAAGGAGTGCCAGTACACAAGGTAGGACCGGTCAGCAAGGCAGTAGGCGAGCCAAAAGAATACTATGCTTGTGAAGGATTGGCTTGACGTAGTTCTCAAGAGTATGCTGATACGTGATCAAATATATAAAAAGGTGGTGGAGAAGGTTGAGGGTTGGAGAAGATGCAAATGTTCGGGCAGACGTATAAAGTTGGAGATGCATATGATGGTAGCCACTTTGCATGAAAGTGCAGCAATTGTGGAGGGGAGGAAACTGTATGAGTCAATGGGAGACTTGCATCTTAATACTTTTAAAGAAAATTAGCAGCGAGAGAAATTATGGTTTTACTAGTTCAATCAATCAATCAGGGTTGGTAAAGCACAACTACTCACCCGTGAGGGTCTCAAGGCGCTGGGGGGGGGGGACTAGTTAAGGGGGAAGTGATCGTTTTTTTTCCAATATTGGTACTTAGAGGATGAAAAAGTTTGTTTTTAACTTAGATGGACTTGAGAACCGGATGGATCCAAGGTCATGTAGAAAGATAGAATGTCTGGAAGCAGATGGGTTCGGCAAAGGTGAATACTAGTGGAATTGGATAGTGTATGTATGATGAGAGCACATCAATGTGTCTTCTGATCATAGGGCATTCTTTTTCACATTGAATAGCTCTGTGGGAGGTAGGCAGGGACAGGTTGGAAGGGCAGAATTACTGGTGGACACAATACTGGTGGGGTGGATGGGAACATGCATCCAGAGATAGAAGGCAAGGGTCTGTGATGGACACAAGGATGAGAGAGTGGTCAAGTTAAAAGGGATCAATAATCTCTTGATATAATGTCATTTAGTGTTCATCACATTCAATAAAAAGCCTCATAATTTAGTAAAGCCTGCAACGTTTTATTTCAGAAATATTATTAATGCTGCCATGTCAGTGTTTGAAGCCTTGGTTAATACTTAGTTCCTGGACCACGTCAGCTGCTTGTTATCGTCTCTGAGCACATACATTTCTATATTCAGACACATATGTACATCAAGGACATATCTCAGGTATCCTCTCCCGTTTTCAGCTCACTGGTGGTGATTTGAGAAAGCCCTTTGATGCCTGTGTCCAGGTCTGCACAATGGATGGATCTCCCTATCAGCCCTGAACAAAGATTGGCATAAAACACTTTTCTTCAGAATGGATTGTAGTCTCACTAGGTGAAAAAGCTTCTGATTCACTAGACCTCCTTGCCAAAAGCACCCAGATTTTAAGTTCAATCACACATTGACTTGCATCCCACAGAGTCAGTTTTCATCTATTATGTTCGTATTTTGAAGCAATGCTACAGTATTAAAAACATGCATGTTAGTAAATTAATTATTTAAGTGTATTTTGCCCTCTTCTTTGGGTGGTAATGGCACTTGATGGCCTTGGCTGTTGTGGGCCTGGATCGAGAGTGTATAATGAGGGAATCAGCAGTTAACAGTTGTGGGTGCCCAGCAGCATTTGGGCATAAGACAGTTTACCACTGTCCATTAATCTCTTCCAACACTGGAAGGCAGACATGACCATTGTCTCTAAGTGCTTCGGACTCTTGTGTCACGCTCTTACCTTAGTTAGCAACAGGGGCTGCATTACACAGAGTGTGTGCCCACTTTGGTATTTCAGAAGGGGCAACAGACACTTGTGCACCTCCTTCTGTAAAACATCCTGCTGGGACATATATAGAGCCATCAAGATTGTAAGAGGGCATTCAGATATTTGCAAGGGGGTGTAGCCCCGTGCAAATAAGGAAAGCACTTTGCCTCTGCTCCTGGGCCATATTATAGATGTGGGGGCAGAGGCAAAGATTCCGTCAGAAGGCACACTAACTGTGGTCCACAAAGAGGTGGCACACAGACCGTGGCCTACCCGAAGGTACCCTATGAAAGGGTAGAAGGAGGGTCCCATATATCACCCCAGATATAGCCCATATAAAGCAAGCCCATGCCGCTTTAACTGTGAAAGACAGAATGGCTGCTTCATATAGTCACTGCATCTTTCACTAATGCACCGTAGAGCGGGCGATTGTGGCAGCACAATATCTGTAATAGAGCACACTGTCCCTGTTTGCACGTGGAGCACCTGGTTAAGGGTGCGCCTCTGCACCTGCGCTGCAGGAACCCTGCACCCTTTCCACAATACAGCCCCTGATTCTTTGCAAGCTAATAAACTGAGTCAATCTCTGCATCCATAGAGGTTGTTAATTCAGCCTTACAGCCCACTGCTTGGTTCAAACTAAGTTAAACTCTTTTCACAGGGTGCTAATTGCCCAAACCTCAATTGTGGGCCCAGGACAAAACACATGGGGGCATATTATCAAGAACAGCGTTAAAATTATCGCCGCTTTAGCGGCAGGAAACTGCTGCTAAAGCGGCGATTATGGGCTTGATAATATGTCCTTGAGAATTCCAATAGAAGCCCATGTTCTGGTGTGAACCTGGGCTTCTATTGGAATTCTCCAGTGCATATTATCAAGCCCATTATCGCCGCTTTAGCGGCAGGTTCCTGCCGCTAAAGCAGTGATAATTTTAACGCCGTTCTTGATAATATGCCCCATGATGAGACGGGCAATTGATTGCTGTTAACACCTGACAGCTTTTTGGTAATGAGGTTGTTCTCAACTGTATCCATGATCTCACCCATCACAGCCATACAATCAGGCCAACTGGCTGCGTTTGCCCAATGTCCCTCCTCTCTAAACCTCACAATGCAGGCACATAACCATAGTTAGCGCCAACATTCTAACCCTCTTGATTGACTGAGACAATAGCAAGAGTCATCTGAAGGTGTAGCACTTTTAGCTCTACACAGAAGATTTTAGAAAGTGTGAGATGTTGAAAGTCACTTAGGAAGCCCAGTGTGTTGCGGGGGTTATGGTTAAAGGAGATGTAGGGGTTTGGTGAATTAAGAAGGGAGAGTAGAGAAATTGTTAGAACAGCGGGAATGATTTAGTGCAGTGTGTGAGAAACGTCTGGTGAAGTGAGAAGATAAAAGGCTGTGTGGAAGGCTTAGGGAGGTTTGAAAAGGCCAGGACAACATTAAGGTGCTACTATGGTTATTGTGAAATGACTAGAGAAGAACGGAAAGGTTAATGAAATATCCTTTGAAATTTGAGCAGGATAAGAAGACGAGGGAAGCGGCCAGGGTAGTCTGAGTCAGGCAAAGTATAGGAGGGGAATCTGTCGAGTGAAGAGTGGGGGACCTCACAATAAACTGTTTACAGTGCAATCTAGACATTACCATTGCTAAACCTGAATCGTCATTAGAGCTGTCTAGTAGACTCTTGGTTGGCTGTTCAATAGGTCTTCCCTGCACTATTTTAATTCAGCACCTTGTTCAGACAAAGAGCCCCTGTTTAAATTAAGGAAACACTCAGCCCCCTTACCAAGGAGCTAGGCCCGCTCTGATGCAGACCTGAGAACCATGTCAGAGGTATGTTTATCAGAATACCATGGCGTACCTTATAGGAGATATGCCCAGGCAACCGGGGAATAACTTGGTCCCCTATAGCAAATACATCTACCCTATTTCCCTGGGCATTATTATGGAGTCCCAGTCAAAGGGCTAGGACAGTCACGTGAGTGCCCCAACAGAGCCCTGGCACCCCTGGAGCTCAAAAGCCTCCATTTGGAGCAAAGACCATGGGGAATATTCACAAGGAACTATCGCCGAGTTAGAGGCACATAATCACAGCCAAAATAGCGATAAACTTATCGCCCCAATCCCAAGCTGATGTTAACAGCCCACAGCACCAGTTCACCCGCGATAGCGGGCACAGAAAACATCGCCACAGATGACCCCGCAACTATCGCTAATGAGATGCAGAGTAGGCATTCCCGTGCCAAAAGCAGCGACAACACCACTCCACAACATTCACAACGACCAGCCAGAACTGCGATAAGAACACAAAACAGGCGATAAGGCGTGTTAGCAGCAGGAAAATACCACCTGCTCTGACCTGGTGCAAAGTCGGACTACAGCCTGTACCACAAAAGGGAGCACAGCCCAGCCCCACACCTGAAGAACAACAGATGCACCCGGGCAACTGAATATGCAGCCCGGAGGGCCGAAAGGGCAACAACACCCGCCGCTGCCACCTCCAGGACCCCGCTCCCCGGCATCCCCCCGACCAAAGACATGGCCCGTCAGCTACACCTAAACATGTATATAAGAATCCGCTTGATGTCGCACAATCACAACTTTTGACATGCATGTGTTGTCACAAAAATGAGCATCACACATTCACTTACGAAGCAACAAATGAAACTTTATTAAAATGAACACTGAAATTAAATGAAGACACATGGCGGCTCCCCTTGGGACAATCCATAGGTCACAGCCTGCAAGACAAAAATCATGATGAGAAGGTGTGTCCTGCGCACATCAAAGGACAGAGAGAGAGTGAAGGAGAGAGAGAGGAAGAGAGGGAGAGATCTAAGAAGAAAGGGGGGAGAGAGAGAGAGAAGAGAAGGGGAGAGAGAGAGAGAGAGAAGAAGAGAGGGGGAGAGAGAGAGAGAGAGAAGAAGAGAGAGGGAGAGAGAGAGAGAAGAAGAGCGGGGGAGAGAGAGAGAAGAAGAGAGGGGGAGAGAGAGAGAGAGAAGAAGAGAGGGGGAGAGAGAGAGAGAGAGCGCCGCCCCTGCGCACTCAGGCCACACTGCTCACCTGCTGCCACCGGTGTGTCTCCAACCACTTGCCGGTATGTATAGCAGTACACCAGGTCACACATCTGAGACAGAGCCGTCATCTGAAACCGAGTCCAGATATATGATTGGCACAGTACACACAATTGCACAAGACAACATCACCTGCCCGCCCATGCACACCCAGGCAGAGGCAACCCAGCCCCTCCTGCCGCCCATCGGAACATGCCCGCCCCTGCGCACCCAGGCCTCACTGCTCACCTTCTGCCACTGGCCTGCAGACAGGAGGTCCCACCACATGCCGCTGCAAGCCACAAGCCCGGGGCCCCCGGACATGGCACCCTCCACACCATGCAGCCCCGCTCTGCTGGCCACCAGGGATCACGTTTGGTGCTGGGTCTTGATTACTCCATGTCATAGGACATACCAGTGCACCCGACATCATCGCAGGCTGCACACCTGCTCAGCCCAATGGGTGCCACTAACTCTGGAATCCTGGAAGCGACGCCACGTGGCGGTAGGCCCACGCTGCCCGCTGGCTCTGGCCTACACTGCGGTCCAGCAGGGCACACAAAACCTGAGCTGTCCGGACTGCTGGGACGGGGCATCATCGAAGGCTGCACACCCGCTCAGCAGCTTGAGGTGCCACTAACTCAGTGCACCCAAAGTCACCGTCCCGTGGCAAGGTGCCTGTGCTGGCCGCAATGCTCCGAATGCCACTAACCCTGTGCAACCCCAGTCAGCGCCACGTGGTGGTAGGCCCGTGACGGCCTCAAGGCCTCGGGTGCCACTAACCCTGTGCACAACAACTCATGGGCCCTTTATGATTAAGAACCGTGGAGGGTTCGTTATCCAGTCACCACTGGCAGAGGGGAATGTGACGTCATCGGCCCCTTATGTTGGCTGAGTCACATGGCCTGTTATGCCCATGCCGGATGCAGTGACGGCCCGTATAGGGCGTCTTACCGGGGCGGTGATGTGGGGCAGAGGAGGGGCAGGGTGGGGGGTTGCAAAATGCGGCATACGGCCGATTGCAGGTAAGTTACGGGGGAAAAAAAAACGAATTTTGTTGCGCGCGCTGCATCACATTTGGCGATGCTGTGCGCGCAACGAAATTCGTTTTCTTAATTTTTTTCGTAACTTACCTGCAATAGGCAGTATGCTTCATTTTGCAACCCCCCACCCTGCCCCTCCTCTACCCCACGTCACCGCCCCGATAACACGCCCTATATGGGCCGTCGCTGGCCGGATGGGTGTAGTGTGCGCGCAAACCTGCCCTCAGGGAGTGGCTGGACATGCTGACAACTAGACCAGTGACCTTCACACCGCCAGCGAGTATGCCTGTGACGGGTAGCAATGAGGGCCCCCCTCAGAGCGTAAGGGGAGCGATCTGGCCTGCCGTACGCCGGACCAGCGCAGGGCTCGCAACAATGATACGTGGGCTCTGAGAGTGGTTCAGTCCATGTCCAGACATGGAAGTGACTGATGCGTATGTCCCTGGTGTGGTGTTCGTGGGACCCGGTACACAATATGCAATGAAGCACCCTCTAACTGATATCCCACAGGATGAGCATCATTGACGCAGGGGAAACCACTGTCCCTACATTCATCCACTCATTCATACATGAATGATGAAAGACATGACACAACAGTGCATCACTGGATGTTTATTGCACATCCAGTGCAGTTCTGCAGCTGGAGCGGTACAGGGCAATGCCGAGCACACTACACAATATGGGCTCTTGGAAGGCTAGCCAGAGTCCATCTGGGGCTGACAAGTACTGCGGAAGAGGAAGGGTACAGTCCGCAGTCTGGTCACCGTGTCATTGGTCATCAAACAGGATATGGCAGCCCATGTCACTGTCCAAGGTGAGTGCATCGGAGTGTATCGGGGGTCAGTGTAAGGTCATGAGGCCATGTGTGGCACCAAGCAGAAACAGGCCAGGTAGCGGAAATGAATGCTAGTGCCTCCTGATCACAAACCCATCCACGTCCTCACCCCCGGATGTGTGCTCTGCCCCACCTGTGGGGGTTGCAGTACCGGCTGAGGCACTGTGTGCCACTGACACATCAGGTGCCGGAGTGGATACGTCTGCCGCACAGTGAGGAAATAAAAAAGACACACAATTGATGGACGGAATGCAGAACAAATCAAAACATTCACCCCCAGTCAAGAGATCTGGGTTAAATCCATCATTCTTTTGCTCACCATGCCACCCCAGTTTAGACCTGGCCATATGCAAATCAGTCTTGACCCTGTGCTTCATGGGAACAGTCCAGCCCGAACTGCCAAGCAAGGTCCTCCCTGGACCGGAAACAAGCATCCTAGGACCGGTTTCGGGGGTTTCACCCCTCTTCAGCCAGGATAGCTTGATTCCAGTGGCACAGTGAGCCCAGGACCCACGTCTGGGCATACCTGGCGCACTTAGGGTGAGAAAGCAAAAGACACACAATTGATGGACGGAATGCAGAACAAATCAAAACATTCACCCCCAGTCAAGAGATCTGGGTTAAATCCATCATTCTTTTGCTCACCATGCCACCCCAGTTTATACCTGGCCATATGCAAATCAGTCTTGACCCTGTGCCTCATGGGAACAGTCCAGCCCGAACTGCCAAGCCAGGTCCTCCCTGGACCGTAAACAAGCATCCTAGGACCGGTTTTTGGGTCTCACCCCTCTTCAGCCAGGATAGCTTGATTCCAGTGGCACAGTGAGCCCAGGACCCACGTCTGGGCATACCTAAAAACAATGGATTTAGGCCCAGATCTCTGTACTGGGGTGAATGTATGACATTGTTCTGCATTCTGTCCATCAACTGTTATTTTTGCACTGTGAGGCAATAGCACACCAGCACATGGCGTTGGAAGGCGGTGTGTTGTTCCTGGGGGTCTTGAGAGACTGCTGGTGCCGTGGGTGCCTCCTGCTGGGTGGTTTGGGTGGTGGGTGGGGTCTCCTCGATGCAGCTGGTCAGCCCAGATCCTGGAGGTGAGTCCCGGATGATGTCAATGATGTCTAAGAGGGCTTGTGCGTCGATGCAGGGGTTGTCTTCCTCTTCATCAGTGAAGAGTGGCTGGGACTGCTCTGCAGGGGGTGTTGACGGTGGCCCTGCAATGTGAAGGGGAGATGGTGTATTGCAATGTGTCCACATGTATGTAACTGCATGGTACATATTGCCATTCAGACAGCATGGCATTGTACATTGTGACAGTCTATATATCTGGGCGATGACCCAGAGTCATTGAGGGTGTGCACTGTGCTCTGCTTGATTGTGCATGTGTGCCATCGTGGCCATCTCCACCCATCCCCCCAGTACCTGGTGGTCACTCACCCTGTTACAGTTGTGTTGTGCCCTGTCGAGCAGTATCCGGTCCCCCGACTCCAGCCACAGTATCCACATTGATGACTGTCGACATCAGCACCTCCATGTCATCCAGCACGAGCTGTGGCGCTGGGCCCCCACCTCCAGTCTGCATTGCTGCCTTCTGGTTGGCTGCGAGTTTCTCCTTGGTCTTTCTTTTCATGTCTTTCCATCGCCTCTTGACCCTGCCATTGTCCTCTTGTGCTTTCCGACAGCATTCACCTTGTCCACGATGTCCCGCCATATTCCAGTTTTGGTGCCCAATGACACGTTGGAGGTGACGAACAGTTCTTGATGGTGTTCCATCACCTCCGTGACTATGATCCTGCTCGCCTGCGGACTGAACTTCATCTTCCTCTTCTTCTTGTCTTTGCCCTTCCCTGTCCCCGAGGTCCCGGGGTGGTCGTCCGGGTTGCTTGTGGGGTTGCGCTCGTCCTATGCGCCTGCTCCGGCTGCTTCCATGGTGCTTGGGTGTTGGTCAGTTTGTGTTTGGGTGCTTTTTCTACTTTTATGGTGATTTTTCCCGCCTGCCAGGTGTGTGTTGCAGGCCTGGTGCTGCTTATTGCTGATTTCCTCATCGCGCTTTGGCCCATCGCAGGTTTTTTTGTGTGTGGTTTGTGTTTTTATCTCCATCAAGGTAATTGTATCGCGGACATTGTCCGCGGTTTAGGCAGACTATCGCATGGTACCACCTTGTTGTGAATTCCACGTTGACACAGGGTTATTTTCCCGTGATGGGCTGCGATGTTGAGAGTTGCGTTAAGCTACTCTTGTGGTAGTTATCACACGTTCTTGTGAATATACCCCTATGTCTGTACGTAATTTGGTGTGAAATATTTAAGACAATTTTGTGGATTTACATTTTCTGTGCATCTTTATCAATGTGCAATTTGCATTTTCACACGATTTACAATCTACAGACTGATTATATACAATTGCTTTTAAAACAAGTATTCTATGATGTGTAGAAGTGTATTTTAGAATGGGTTTTAGTTAGGCCACTTTCTGTGTAAAACGCCATTTTGACTCAAATGGAAGTCATTTCTTTCACTCACTCACACTTCCCTTCCTGCACCCGTCTGATCCCTAAAGACTTCGCAGTATACAGTCAAGCTGTAATGTATTACGATATTTCTACTTTTGATTTTGTTTTGCTTATAGTGAATGCTCTCATGCTCGGATGTAATCAGAAACATGTTACCAGATCTTCTGGTTCTTCACTGAGGCCTATTCATTCGCATAATGTGGCACTGTAACTCCATCTTGTTTTGCATGAACATCTCCAGATGACATTAGCTTAGAGGGTGCTGAATAATCTCTAATGCTGTGGATTAGTGCTTAGGTTTTAATGCAATGTGACAATTTTTTCTTATGCTCTGAACTGCTGAAGAAATGATATCTTTGCTTATACCATGATGAAGCTACAACCGTTCTTATTTTTATGCAAGAATTGTGTATTTAAAAAAAATTGATTTTGCAGGTGAGCCACAAGACTTTCCTGTTTTACTGGGAATGCTGTCCAATCCTTTTCTGATTTTGCTGTCCATTAAGACTGAGAATATTTTATGATTTTTACATTCTGTGTTTAGCATTGAATTTGAGAGCCTTCATGGCATTAATTCTGTACCACTTATTTTTGAATTTTATATTAAACCAGTTAACATTTTATTGATCTAGAACTCGGTTATTGATTGTGCTTATTCAGTCCAATCGTTTTTATTGAACTGTAATTCGATTGCTTTTGATGTTTTGGGTTATGCCTTAACATAGGTATATTGCCTCGTGAAATTGAGGTTTAACGCCATCTCTATCCAGTAATCATGGGTGGTTTGATTGAGGGAAAGCTTGGAGTGTCTCAATGTTGGGGTACCCGTCTTGCTATCACAAGATTTGAACGTGGCTACCTGTACCCCTGCGTAACAACACCTGACCCCAAATATCCCCCCCCCCCTGCTTCCAACAGAAGCCCAACTTCATGAGCTCCGAGGCTCCTAATGCACTAAAATCTGCAGGCAGCCGTCACCAGGATGGCTCTCCCGTTCCTAGAATGAGCATCCACCCCAGTGCGAAAGCATCAGGTCAATGGAGAAAGGATCGAGGCGGGTGAAAGAGTAGAACCGAGAGAACTCTTAGCAGGTGTGAATAGGTCAGGGAACAGGGAGAGTGTCACAAGGGACTGAAAGTGTTAGGAAAGAGAGAAAGCTGTGAAAAATGAATAGTATAAAAAGTGGAGAGCCAAGAGGGTCAATGTTAAAGAGAGCAGACAAGTGTGAAACAGATCAGAGAGAAAGGCCTGTGTCGAAAGAGAAGAGAGAGCAGAATGTAAGAGATAGGGTAGAGTGGAAGGGTTGTAGTGCGGTAAGTGGGCTAGAGCAGAGTGAATAAGATATGGGAGACAGGATGGGTTAGAGAGCTGTAAACATGCAATTGCAGAGTGATAATAATAAGGGAATATGAGAGGGTTAGGGTTTTGTAAATGTGCAAGGGCCAGTGACGGCCCGTATAGGGCGTGTTACCGGGGCGGTGATGTGGGGCAGAAGAGGGGCAGGGAGGGGGGTTGCAAAATGCGGCATACAGCCGATTGCAGGTAAGTTACGGAAAAAATAAAGAAAACAAATTTTGTTGCGCGCGCTGCATCGCATTTGGCGATGCTGCGTGCGCAACGAAATTCGTTTTCTTTATTTTTTTCGTAATTTACCTGCAATCGGCCGTATGCAGCATTTTGCAACCCCCCACCCTGCCCCTCCTCTGCCCCACGTCACCGCCCCGGTAACACGCCCTATACGGGCCGTCGCTGGAAGGGAAGCTAATAAAGTTTAATGGGATGAGGGTATTTATTGTGCTTTTGTCTACTTGTTTGAAATAGCTCTGTGACAAAGAGTTCTTCATATAGAGTTCTGAAAGCGCGCACTAGAAGATGAAGTAGTGCTGTTTTTTTATAGCTGTGTGGGGATTTTGTGGCAGAACAGAATGTGTATTTCTGAACAGAAAACTTAATGGCAGGATTGGCTATTCATAGCAGAAATGTTTTATGGCGGTATAACAAATTTATGGCTGAGCAGAACTGTAATAGTGTTGGAAGAGGTGTATTGCCCTGTAGTAGATTTTTGTCACCACAAAACGTGTATTCTCTTATGACAACTGTCCAGTAAATGGAGGCATGTGGCCCTGTCAGTTGTGGTGCAAGTTGTATAGCTCTGCAAAAGGTTCCTACATGACAAATGTGTTCATACAATGGGTGAATGACTTAACCACAGGTACCAGCAGGGGGTTTATGCTCTTGCATATGGAGTATTTTTCTTTGCCCGGGGAATCAAGATTTAGCATAAAGCATATATCCCTACACGTCTAGGGAGGCATAGGCTAAGCTATGCCTCGTAAGGGGTTATAGCACTGCAGTACACGTACGACCGCATTGGAGACAGTGGTCATGCAGGATTTTAGATTACACAGGAGTCATGTTCAAACAATTACCGGTGAGGCTCCGGTAGCTCATAGAGGACCGATGTCATTCATCATGAGCCTATGAGACACCATGGTCCGTGGCCACTAGAGTGGCATTACCACACATCCCTGTTCCCCTGAAGTCAGCACCCGCCATACCAATCGATATTACCTAGGTTCTCTCTTCTCTTTTCCTTTTTTTTCCCGCTCTTTTCCATTTCTGCCTCCAAACTCCCTGTCTTGTTTCTTCTTCACCTATTGCTTTTTTGCCTTTTTCACAACCCTTTGACTACCTTCCTATCTGCTGCTATCCTCCTATTTCCAACTCCCCCGTTTGTTTAGGGTCTCCAACCTTTTCTGTAGTGAGAGCTACTTCTGCTCAAGGAAAGTCTTCCCGACCTACTAGCAAATGTAATAACTGTCAAATAGTGACAGCACTATGACTTCCCAAAGTAACATTTCCAGTAGTTGCCACCCAAGTATACCAAGTGTGGTTACCAGCAGAAATGCTGGGAAAAAGTTAATCAATATTAAATGCCTCCCCTTGACTTATGAAGTAACATTCACATATTGACATGCCCTGTGGCCCAAAGGCTATAAGCACAGCAGTACGTCTCCCCAGCTCAGCTTGAATTATCATTCACCAGTTTCTGAAAATGCACATTTTTCTATCTAATACCACTTTCCACCGAGGGCAAACAAACTTAATTTTCCAGAAGAAAACCCATTTTTGAAAACTAAAATTGCCTTTAAAATATCAGTTTTCAGTTTTTAGGAAATGCACAATCCCAAAACATCAGCTTGTCATTTTCATCATGTACTCCCATGTACAAATGCCTCATATGGACAGACTGCTTTGAATTTCCAGGTATTATAGTCATAAGCCATGGATGCTTACCATAGCACCACAGATGCTTGTATTATGCCAGTAATGACCAAAATTATACTAGGGCCACAGTTGGGCCAAGGCTGGAAACCATAAGGATCAGGGATGAGACCATATATCAGTCATGACCATTAATATGCCAGGAATATAGGCCAGTCATGCTCTTAGTATGTCAATGATGGCTGCTAGTATACCACAACTAGACCAGAAATGCTAAAATAGTCAAGGATGACCATTTTATGCCATTGGCACTATTATGCCAGGAATGGACACAATTATGCCAGCAATAACACTCTTATGATGGGGGATAGCATATACATTTGGTGGTTCTTGGCACCAGGCATAGTTTCAGGAAGCAATAGTGTTTATTATGGGCACAAACATAAATATTGCTGAATCTCTTAATTTACTCTGGTCTGGATCATACCCTGTTCTCCTCAGGTCTTAGGCTGATCATGCATCCAACAGACACGTTTTCAGTCTGACTCCTGCAACCCCCCACTTTGGTGGGTCAGCACAGATTACTGCTCAGGCTACCGCTGCCATACTTTTTTGATGGTGCTCTGTTCACACACATGTTGTGACTGATAAAGGAGGGACTACAACATGGCCAATCTCCTTGTGGCTTAATTACATTAAGATTGGATACAGACTGTCATGTAGCAGGCCCTATAAGTCGACCCAGTGTGTGTTTGAGTGTTAGTATGAGTTACTGCCATAAGTTTGGAGATCCACTCTGTGCTTAAAGGTTGTCCTTATACCTGTTGCCCTTTTCACTCTTCGTTCTTGCTCCTTTCTCTGACATTACCCTTCTCACTCACTCTCTCTGGTTCTACTCTCACCTTGTCATCTCTTCGCCCCCCCCCCTCTATATCATCATCACTCCCCTCTATACTTTTTCCCTCCATATCATCATCACTCCCCTCTATACTTTCTCTTTTAATTCAATCATCACATTCGACACTCACCTCCTGCTTCAATCTTTACCTCATGTTCCAAGCCTTTAGACCCACTTTCTTCCTCCCCTGTTTCCCTCTCTTCCTTTACCTCTCCAGGTCTTCCATCTCCCTCTTTCTCCTTCCAGCTTTCCTGTCACAGTACAGGGGATGCAAAAGAAACAATTGATGGACGGATGTTGGAAAGTGGGTTATTGGTAGGGGCAAATGTAGGTCTGCCACTGGCAATAAGGCCACTAAAACATGGTAGGACTCAGCATAGGTCTTAGAAAATTATTCCCATGCTCAACCCTTGGTAACGTGGCTGCGAGCAGACAGGCTTAACTTCAAAGACAGGTATGTTAACAATTTAAAAACACAGTTTCAGTGAATAATTAAGACACAACACATAATACAACTCCAACACCAATTTATCAAAATAGGAAATATTTTTATCTTTAAAATGACACCAAAATGACAGGCATCCAATGTAGGGAACCGGAGATATGAATTTTCAAAGATTTAATAAAATACAACACTTACAAGATTATAGCACAATATTGTGATACCTGCTCGCGATAGACCGGGCCAAAGTCAAAGCTTCAGGCCGGGCGCGATGGAGCCCTGAGTGGCTACAGCTCGCGGCAGGTCCCGGTCTCAGTTTCTACCTTCACACTTAGAAACTTTTCTGGCGCTTTTCTTCCCGGGGGCCCTCAAAGCTCCCAGCCAGTCCGGATCGGGTGAGGGTTTCGCCGGCTTGACTTGTGTCGAGGTCCCGGTCAACTTCCCTGGAGCGGACTTAGAAAATTTCTCAAGATCGCTTCAGCGGGGCAACTCAGGAATCCAGGCCAGCACGCGATGGATGGCTCTCCCGGTTTCTCCCGGTCACCTTTTCTACGAGCGGACTATGCTCCTCATGTAGCCGGATCCGGAGAGGGTTCGCCGGCTTCAGTTTTCTACTAGTCCCGGTCAAACTCTGGAAGTTGGACCCATGGAGCTTTTAGCGGGATGAACCTGGTTGGCTTGGCCAGCTCGCTGTTGAAGGCAGGCGGCCTGGCTGGCCAGGTTGAGTCGGTCCCTTTATGGAGCTTTTTTACAAAGTTGCTCCAAAGTTCTCCAAACTTCTTGAGCTTCTTCCTGAAGTTCCTCAAGGGGCCCCAAAGTGTTTCAATCTTACTCCAAGCGTCTGGAAGCTCCAAGATGGTCCTTGAAAGTTGAGGACGTGAGTTTCCACAATCCACTGGTACAAAACCCTTACAAATCCACTGATGGTTCTCCAAGGTGTAGATTTAGTTGGTGATGTTCCAGATGAGCTCTTTTAACCTGTAGCTTTCAGGGAGTCCACTCTTTAGTCCTTTTTCAGCAAGATAATCCACATGGCTGTAGTTTCAGATGGTGCTGTCTTCAGAGGTCAGGCCTTAGAAATCTTTGCACAGCAAAACTTCCCAACAGGGCACTCCTTGCTTCAGTAAGTTTCAAGCAGCAGATCTGGAGGGCTTTGCCCCTCTCAGAAACTTATTCCAAGTTCTCTGGGTCAGGCAGGAGGTCACTTCTGACCAATGGGAGCAGGGTAACTCCTCAAAGATATGACCACATCCTGTAGAGTGTGGCATTATTCTGTCCCAGAGTGCATCAAATCTTCCAAATCCATAATGGCTGATTTCCCAGCAAGGAGGTAAGAGCTGGCTAAACACACCCCTAGGATAGCTAATTTACTTAGACTCTCCCCCCTACATCTGCTCATACCTTCCTTAATCCTACCATCTGCCGAAGGTGGGAAGTTCAGAGCTGTAAATGACACTGGTCTTTACTCTCCTCTTTGAAGAACATAGTTTATGACTCCTTTCCCTGGCCTGGCATTCCTATGGAACAGCATACTGCCCTGCCAGCAGAGCTGGCTAACCCCAGGGGCTCTTTATCACCTCTTCATGGCTAATCCACTTAACTCTGACCAATCAGGGCAGACCACTGGAAGGCTGAATTTGGACTTACAAACAAGAATGTCTTATAACTTCTTGAATGTACACTTTAGGAGAAATTCAACAATATATTGGTGGATTTATGAATACCATTCTGGGAAGTCTTTGAATGGCATTTATAGCCCTCTCCTATCAAGAGTTATTCATCCATAACTTCCTACCATCTTAACCTATGTAGGAGGGGATTTGCAATGGAAAAATGACTTGGGCCATTTTTCCAGCACCAGGACTTACAAAAACATATTGTATAAGTACTTTGCTCATATCTACAGGACCCCCACCCTATGGGACAACTAGGGGGGGGGGGTCTGAATCTGTAGAAATATTGCAGATCCTCCCTCCACAGTGCTCCTAGCATCAAAGTCGAATTTGAGCAGCATTTTACTACAATGTGGGGAGTGAAATGTGAAATTTCACTTTACCCAGGCATATAGAAACTCATTTTATAAGGGTGTACATTATAAATACCTGACACCCTCCCCTGGGACACCTAGGGGAGACCCTGGGGGTCACTATTATGCCAAGACATTGTAGGTTATCCATTTTAAGTGCCTCAAACACCAAAGTCGAGTTTGGGCACAATTTACTTTTTTAAAGCAGTCCTGGCACCCAGTGCTGCTTTTAAACTGAGCTCTGGCTTCAGCAGTGCATACATGCAAGTGCAACAAGCATTTACAATGCAATGGTCTCGGCATTGTTAAAGTTAGAGCTATTGGCGTTGCTCATGACTTTATTATTGTTTATGTTTTTGTTTTTAAAACATTTAAAGAAACTGCATTATTATTTACAATGTCAATAGCTTAATCACTCTCAAATGCGAGACCTATTGCATTTGCACCCACACACAGAGCCACCCACACAGAGCAACCCACACACACAGAGCCACCCACAGTGCCACCTACACACACAGAGTTACCCACACACAGACAGACCACGCATAGAGCCACCTACAGAAAAGCCACCCACGCAGAGCCACACACACAGAGCCACACACACAGAGTCACCCACACACACATAGAGCATCCCACACACACAGAGCCTCCCACACACACATAGAGCCTCCCACACACACACAGAGCCACCCATACACACACAGAGCCACCCACACACACACTTCAATGAAAGACGGCTACGATTTCTAATACTGCATTATTTAAATACTTATTATTGGCTCCAATACGGAGATCTCAACACAAACTAAATTGTTGCTGCTAAAGATCAGGAATTTAGTTGCTGACTCACCTGGGCATCCTCCAAAATAAATTGACGCCGGGACCCCGAGGGTCTCACTTAACCCGGACAGGAGCGTAGGGTGGGGGGGAGAGCCCAGGAGAAGGGAGGGGCCGAGACTATGCAGCAGCGCTGAGGCGAGAGAGGGCGAGGGGACAAATCACCCAAGCGGCAGGCCGCAGATTCTCCCTCAAGATGTCACGGTAACTTTTACATAGTGCAGCTCATATCTGAGCAGTAAGAGCGGCTATGCGGCATCACGTTCTATAAACAGCACATGGGTTGCCCGAGAGCAGGGGGAGAGGACGAGCACACCACCACCTTTCTCCGAGGTGAAGCAGAAATGCCTCAGAGAAACGCAGTGGCGTTTTCGGATTCGGGGGCGTGTTTTTCTTTTCTCTCCTCTTGCCTTTGGCTGGAATGTTTACATTCCAGAGGAGAGAAAGAATTGAAAAAACATGCCCCAGAATCCGAAAAGGACGGGGCTTGTTTGGAGAGACAAACCTCTTCTCCAATGGCTGACCAGCATTTAAGAGGCCAGCCAATGGAGAAGAGGAGAGAAGAGAGGCGGGTTCAAGCCCCTCTTCTCCAAGTCATTAAATCTCGTGAGCGAGACTGCGCAAGCGCAGCCTACGCTAGCTGAGACCTAAAAAGCAGGTTCGACCTGCTGCCTATGCGGCACAGCACAGGAAGACATGCTGCACCTTCTATGTACATGTAAAGACATGCTGGAAGAACGGAAGCAATTACTAAAACACCACTTCAACCAACGAGAGATACGCACTCAGAGACAAGCAGTGCTGGCCTGCTTTGCACCTGGTGTCCCTCAGCCGAATTGCTGTTTAGTGAAGTTCCTGAGACTGGTGGGGAAAAAAATGGCAGTACAAAGGACGTGAACTTGACCACGGTCAGTCTTTTAGGAACAATTTCACTTTTATTTACTATGCAGACCGCATTTGGAAGGGGGCAGTTTCCAATTATCACATTAGCCCTAATAAACGCCACCTACAACAAGTAAATTATGCCGGGTTGAAATATGTGATCAGCACTTTAATAAGCACATAAGCACTTTTTGCACTAAGAGCACTTTGCTTCAGCCTTGGCATCAGGCGTGATGTGAAGAAGCAGGCTGGAACTGAGAACATTGCTCCCTCTAACATGTGCTAAAGCAAAAAAGAACTTTTACGATGAGCTACTTCTCAGTCGCCATAGTTTATAAGAAATATGAATGTGTAAATGTCTTTTTATTAACATTATATTTATTAACGATCGTATATGCTGTTTTATCGTATTGCAATGGTTTTTTATAACCATGCTAATAAACTATCCATCTATCTGCCTCGTGTGTGCCCTCTGTGAGCTGGGGCCACGCATGACACAACAGTTTGCACGTCACACATGGGAAACTTAGCAGCTAAGTATTGCACATTGAAGATAATTTCCGATTTCTGTATTATTTCATGGACATAATTGTTTTGTTCTATTCAGGCTAAAGCATCACTAAGACTTTCAAATGTCACTCATTGGTACACCAAAAACATGGAAATGTCCCACGTGAGCAAACTGAAAACTTGCCAGCTATGTCTCACCTCTAAACGTAATCCGAACTGTTGTCTGGTAGTTGATTTTTTAACGTCTTAGCCCACTTCGCCTAACCAAAATAAAGATTTTTTTGTTTTGCAATGGCTTTCTTCATCTCCTGGCAATGTAATAGGCATTCAATACATTTTACCACGGAATTTGTTGTAGGAGAAAATGTATAAAAAAATGTCATCACTATACAGAAACGTGCGCAAATTGCATATTAGTGTGCTTTAAGTTTAAGTTCAAGTGACTATATTTTCGCTGATTACACATACCATCGGTGACTTCAGCCCAATATGCGATGTCCGTTATTGATCTTATGGGATCGACATTTGTTTGCAATTTCGGTACTTCCGGGTCCGCATGCTATCCAATCCCTTTACAGAACATATTCAGAGAGTCGTCATATGTAAAGTAATCTACGATTGTAGCAGCACCAGCACTTCAGCCAATCCTAGAGCTCTGTACGGAATTAGAAAGTGCTCACTGGCTGTAGCATCTGCACGTGACTCTGATGTTGGAGCTGCAAGGAATTATCAGGTTAATGGCCTATACTGAGCGAGTCCAGGTAGTAGATTTTGAGCCCGGCGGTGACAGTCGGTCACGGCACTGGTAAACCAGGCTGCTGCGAGCCATGATCCTGGATAGGCTGGGTGGGAGGCGTGGTGAGGTGGCGTTGTTGCGCCGGTGTTACTGAAACCAGCTCTGCTTGGGATGGCAACGTAGTTAGTACCTGTCAATGGATCCTCAGGGCAGCTAGCTGAAATACACAAGGTTCAATTCACGACTGACAATCTGTCCACGACAAAGAGCTGCCCGGAAGACTCATGCTTATCTACCTGTAGATTTGCACCGTGATTCTGGGGCCCGAGTCAATAACTGACGTATGAGGCGTGACAGATAGGCTATGGGGGGCCCCTCTCTAGAGCATATTTCATAATTAAACGTTCTATAAACAGCACATGGATTGCCCGAGAGCAGGGGGAGAGGACGAGCACACCACCGCCTTTCTCTGAGGTGAAGCAGAAATGCCTCGGAGAAACGCAGTGGCGTTTTCGGATTCGGGGGCGTGTTTTTCTTTCTCTCCTCTTGCCATTGGCTGGAATGTTTACATTCCAGAGGAGAGTAAGAATCGCAAAAAACACGCCCCCGAATCCGAAAAGGACGGGGCTTGTTTGGAGAGACAAACCTCTTCTCCAATGGCTGACCAGTATTTCAGAGGCCAGCCAATGGAGAAGAGGAGAGAAGAGAGGCGGGTTCAAGCCCCTCTTCTCCAAGTCATTAAATCTCGCGAGCGAGATGGCGCAAGTGCAGCCTTCGCTAGCCGAGACCTAAAAAGAGCTGCTGGCCTCGAAACTGCCATGCCCCAGGGTACTGGGGACTTCTAGGTAGTTTCAATCCCCCTGCCCTATTATATACTAGGGGCCTATAGGGGAGGTCATTCCAATCACAGGGGTACCCCACCATACCATTGTGTACCCTAGTGTATGTAGGTGTTTTAACTGTATTCTAATGTGTCTCTTTCAGCATAGCACTGGCCCTGGGCCTGGTTAGGCAGAGCCCAGGGTCAGTCAGAGTCAGTTACCACCAGTATCAGTCAGCAAAACATTGGGGGTGTGCCCATGGCACAGGATGACTTTGCAACAAGGGAATTCTTCACAATGCAAACATTCACCCCCAGACACCAGGATCTGGGTTAAATCCATTAGTCTTTTGCTCACCACACCACCCCAGTTTGGACCCAGCCATATGCAAATCAGTCTTTACCCTGTTCCATTTGGGAACAGTCCAACCCAATCAGTACAGGGAATGATCCTTGTATGCATTGCTTCTTTTGAGCTTTCAGACAGGCCCTGGCAAAATTTAAATTATGCTGGCATAATTTGCTTATTTTATGAATTTCGCATTACACTTATGCGAGATTCCCAAAATTATGCCACGTCACATAATTTTCAGCTGTTCGAGGCAAAATTTTACAGCAAGTGTGCAAGAACAGCAAAAACAGATATAATATGAGCGGCTGGTGCTCGAGTCAGTTGTGTATTCTGTGCTGTTGTTTTACAACCAAATGTGTCCTCAGATCAAATATTGATAGAAAGGACCCATTTCACACTAAAATATAGCAGTAAATGACGAGTTTTACATTTTGCATAATTACACATAATGGCACATAATTTTCTCGAAAGATTAAATAATTACCAAAATGAATCATCAACATTGACTGCTGATCCTGAGCTGTGCCAGAGGCCCGGGAACATGAAATGTAACTTGAATGGCCAGTGCAAATTGACGCCAATATACAGTATATGTATGATCTTTTAGGAGGTTAATAAACACTAGTGGTGTATAGGACTTGGAAGATGACATACGGCTATGCAGATGTTTTATGTTGCAGCGGGAGCCGCACAATCCTGCAGGACATGTATTTCACCAGAAGATAGGTATCACTTCGCAGAAGGTTTATGTTCCTGCAGAGAGAGCACAGCTCTTCTGTAGAAGGGGTTTCGTTTTGTACTCCATGCATAGCACCGAAGGCGGTGTATGTTTATACATGAGTTTTACCCCCAAGCAACAGTTGCACATCCTCACAGGAAGCGTCCACGCATGCCTCTAGGCAGGAAGTCAATGTCCAAGTAAGAGATATGTAGCCAGGCAGACGATGTACCTTCTTTCGAGAAAGACATGACCTGGGATGAAATGAACATCCATACAGGTATGGTGCATCCGGGCAGGAGGTGTATGTATCTGAGGAAGTTTATGATCAGACATGAGCAGTTGGCCAAGCAGGACATTTACGTACATGCTAGAGATGCACATCCATGCAGGAAATGTATCAGTACAGTGAAAATTCATGTCCAGGCATGAGGTGTTTGTCCTTGCAGGAGTAGTACATCCCTGCAGGATATGTATGAGCACCCAGAAAGAGTATGTTGATGCAGGAAGTGTTCAGTGTTGCTTGAAATATACATCATTGCAGGAGATGTATAAGTACACACATAGTGTATGTCCAGGAATCGCATTTCCTAACAGCAGGTATATGAAGGCGTGGTCCCACTAGGCCACAGGTTTGGCTAGACTTACACCCTCTCAGCACCAGGATATCTTCCCGGGAGATAGTGCACTCTACAAATGTGCATAACATAACAAGTCTATGCAAAAAGTGTATGTCAAATAGGTTTGTGGCCAGGCGGCAGATGAATACACGTGAAGGGGAAGAACATGCAGAAAGTGTACGACCTTGCAAGAGATGTATGTCCATGCAAGAGATGCACGAGCTTACAGGAGGTGTTTCTCCCGGAGGAAGTTTATCTCCGGGCAGGAAGTGTTCGGCCAGGCCGTAGGTGCACATCCTTTTGAAGAATGTATTCCCAGGCAGGAACTGTCTGTCCAGGTGTTTGGCCAGACAGATGGTGTACGCTTCTTCAAGAAATGCTTGACGAGGCAAGCAGTGTACGCCTCTGAAACAGATCATTGAGCACCACGAGGACTTAGTTCATAAACTGTACTTTGTAGTAGGTAAAGTGGTACTAGAGTAGTACTACTAATGTACTACAATAAACGATGTTCAAACCTGTGGCCAGAAAACTCCACCTTTCCTATTTTTTCTGGATTGCAATAGCCATTACTTGTGCAGAGATCTCTGCAAAAACAGGAGCATGTTTTTTAAGTAAATGTGCAACAGGAAAGGGGTAGTGGCCAGAAAATGTGGAATGCATACTACTAACTGGAAGGGGTTTCGGAAACTTTAAGGAGGGAAATGCTATTACAAAACACATACCCACAAATCGGTAGGCCACAACATACACTTCTGAAGTTTCTGCTGCCGTAAAGGTATCAAAAGAAGTTTAAATGTACTCCATCCCAGCCTTGGAGTTCATCAGGCACACACGGCCAACCATTGGAACTGCAACACACTCGCATGGAAATCAATAGAGGCAGAAAATGAAAATAACATCCCACGGGAACTAATGTTAAATGAAATAAAATGATTTCACTATTTAAAATTATATATTTTTAAGTGATTAAAAATAGTAAATATTATGTGTAATCATTTTTTTATTTGTCTAATATTACACTCAATGTAAAACTAAAATAGTCATTAAGTGCATAGCTTAATAACCAACGTTTTTAAATATTAAATGAAAATGAAAATGTCAGTCGGTGTGACTATTTTCTGTAAATTATTGTTTGAAAATTAATATTTATACGTGTAATATATTTTAAATATGTTATTATTTAATACACATTTAATTTTAGGAGTCAATGTGCTGTCAAATTTAATTTTTAACATTTCCAAGTTAATCTTTTTTTTACTTAATCTATATCATACATTAACATACTTGTATTTATTTATTTTATTTTTAAATAGGAAACTTTATTCAATTATTCTTGCCCATATAGAGATATCCATTTCTCTGGTGGAATGTAAAATATGATTGGAACGTTACTTGTAATATCCTGTCAGTTATAAATACAAAAGTGAGAGGCTTCATGTTCTCATATGAGGGGCAAAGAAATCGAGGTGTACTAGTAAATAGAAATATGAGCAAGTATACTCACTTGCATATATCTTTGTGGGTCGGGTCTTGAATGTGCATGACCAGGAAGGAGGTGCACATCAGTGCAGGACAGGCGTGTGCACAGAGCCCGTGTGTGTCCAGGCGGGAGATATTCGTCCAGACAGGTGCTTTATCTTGCAGGAGGCGCGCGTCTGACAGAAAGTACATGCTGTGAGTATGAAAGACGAGCGTCCAGAGGAGCGCGTGGCCACGCCACGCACGAGTATATTCATAAGCAGCAGGTTTATAGGTGTGCAGCAAGTTTATGGCTGTCATGAGATATTAGTTTGTAGGGAAAGTTTATTGTTGAATAAGACGTTAACGACAGTGCGCTGTAAACACTGCGCTCATTCTAGTCAGGCTGGGTATTGTGGCCTGGACTGTGGTGCTGGGCCGTGCAGCAGTATGACACTGCACGCGCTCTGTAGAGCAGTCTCTTTCTAGAAGAAAACACCTGTTGGATTCCAGTCATTTCTCACGACTGCTTTGAGGCAGTGTAATATGGGTCGAGCCCAAGATGTGCCCGAGGCTGATTTATGGGGGGTAAATGGGAGGGGACCTCCAACGGTACGGGTATTACTTGAGCTAAGGCCGCTCATCCTTCTCTGTCACCGGCAGCTTCAAAGGTAAAGAAATCACCCAAAGGCAAACCTAGTACCGAGCGTACCTCGCGACGCAGGGACGGAATTGCAACGCTGCTTCTCCTACGTAACAACGTCCACCCCCACCCCCAGCGCAGTGTGATGGGTAGCCATAGCCCTCCTCTGGTAGCTATGTCCACAGTGCTAAGAAGCGACGTGGCGTCAGCTTCAGTTTTTAAACACAGAACAGGGTGATTTACTGTCGAAAAACGTGCTCTCTTTTTTTGTTGACACGTTTTGCATATTTGGGCGCGTTATCTTTATTTCCCCTCTTTAGCGTCCATCAACCCTCCTCTCACTCGAATAACTCAAAAGTTAAAATCCAAAAGTGTTTACAAGAATTTTATTTTTATCATACTTGTTTGACCTTCTTTATATTGCAAATTGCCGCGCGATTAATTTGGGAATTCGGAACTGCTGATGGTCGTTGAACTGTTGAACTGTCCCGATACCGGATTTTCTGCCACAGCGCATTGTGTGATACTGGACAAATCTTGGTGCATCGATTTCCTTATTTTCGAAAATGGAAGCAAAAAGAAGCAGAATAACGCCGGTGTTGACATAAAATGCAAAATACTAAACTTTGACATTAGAGACAGCAATCGAATTCTGCTCTTTCTATCAAATGATGGCGAAGCATATGTTTTTTAGTTCGCTCGCAGTGAGCAGTGTGCACATCAGACACAGGTGTGAGTGACACTCACCAGTGATAAGTTTGGAGTATTCCGTCCAAAATGTGGAATCGTCACACACATCTCTGATGCGCCATTTCTTAAAGTGAAGGTGTCATTAATTATCCGGTTTACTCTTCGTAACTTGCGTTGGCATTAGACTAAAAACAAAATAATATTTGTGAGAGAAAACATTACAGTTAAAAAGCCATTTCATCAAAGTAACTTTGCTTAAACCAGAGGCTTAAAATTGCGCGTCACATTATCCAATCATTTTTTTCTATTTTTTCTCACATTTTACAAATATTAGCAAGTTCCTAATTGAAACAAATCATTAACGTACCAGTATATCCGGGAACATTAAAGAACTAAACTATAAATGTCCCTTTGCTTAAAATATTTACCAATATAAATAGCAATTTACAAACATAAACATGCTGTTCTCTAGAGTAAGATTATTTTCCAGATTCCATTGAAAAACTGGAGACTAAAACTAATCTACATTGCAATTTCTAAAGAAATTCTTTCATCCAATAAGACGTGCGCCAGGTCCTTTTAGTTTTGATTAATGACATAGCGTGTGCTGCTGGGCAGAGCTGTAATTATAACATAGGTCCAGCTTGTAGGTGCCTGGGTATATTGAATTCAAGAAGTCCCCCATCAGTGTTTTGTTGCTCCAGCACAATGGCCCAGCGGCTTGTCATTCATTAGCACATCATCCATATGTTGGGAAGGTGTTGTCTCAAAGATGTAAACATTATTTCAGGTTTAAATGGTATATCATGTACTAAATTGGTGTTGGGACAGGAATGTTTCCTGCATGATGTCCAGTCGTCTCCCGTGCCCTGAGTTCTCAACTGACAGTATCTGGTATCCTGGTTTCAGAATTTTTAGCCCCAGCCTCACACCAACCTAGCATGTGTGCAAAAACCAATGCCTGTCCCTTGATGCGAGTGAAGTCCTGGGTCCAAAGGGGCACATCAAGTGTGCTATCCTTAGTGACAGTGGGCTACTCTCCCCTTGATGGGTACTACCGTGTAGAGTGGTGGTGACAGCATACTGTGTTCCAGTCATCAAATGGTTACGTCCAGACCTTTTTATCTGTGTCTCTTCTGCTGCTAACATTCCAATGCCTTTGTAGCTGTATGTGTGTCTGTAGCCCGTGTGATACATGGATCAAGTTTGTCTGAATGAACTAGAAAGAAAGGGGTCTTTGGGTTCCATTTTTGAAACCTCTGACTTGTTCACATGCACAAGATGAAGGTGAGGTGACTTTCCCAGAGAGTGAACCGTGTATTGCTAGCATTCCTGAGACTGGAGGGGGCTCCTAGAGCGAAGTGAGGTAAAGGGAAAACAACTTCCATTTAGTAATTTGATGAGGTCCTATTGCTGTAAAGAGCTACTAATTGGTATTAGTATAAGCAATACAGGCTTTGGGTTTAGAGTGTGAAGGGCCCTTCAGAAGAGGCCAGCCTTTTGTCTCTAGTCCTCAGTCAGTGTGACTGTTGATACCAAAATGCAGAATGCTTAAACTTGTTTTGGCCTCACCCTGGTAAGGCCTCTGCTATGAAGTTCTTAACTCTACACAAATTCTGTGTCTTGAAGTCAGCTTGAGAAGGACACATGAAAGCAGTGCTAATTTGAGCCGGTGGTTGCTGGTGGGGCCCCCCAGCACTTGTTTTTAGGAACTAGCACACATTTTCACTCATCAGACATTTTGCAAGAGCAAGAGAGGGAAAATGCACAATGTGGAAAGAAGGGAAAGTGAAAGACAGAAAAACCTCCCAAAGGTGGAAAGCAGGAACCTGCAAGAGTGAGATAAAGAGGCTGAGCATCTGGCAGTCTGTTAAAGAGACATGAGGTGGATTACAGAATATGCAGCCTTGGTATTTAGTGTGCCTCTTCTGGCTCCTGCTTCTGAGCAAAGCTGTTGTGCACCTATACTTATTCTTCAAAAAATTAGGAGCTGCATGAAAGAAGAGCGGACCATAACCAGTTCTAAAAGTACAGGCTGAGAATACATATCTCCTGTACCTATTTTAAAGTAGCATCAGTTATCTTCTGTCTGCTGTACCATGTATAAATGTGGGAGCTGTTGACACACCTGTTGTTCCAGTTTCAAGTTCTCTCTGACCAATAGAGCATCCATTGAACTACCACGAAACCAAAGCTGACGTCTGCATTACCGCCAGCTTCCCAGAGGCAAGGGAACATCACCTGGAGTCTGATCTTAAGGAAGAACTGTCTCCCTGTCCTGGAACATTTGAAAGTACCCTGCCCGAGAAAAGAGGTAAAGAGTGAGTGGGCCCTACAAGAGGAGCTGATTGTCAGCGTGGAGAAGACCATTTAATCCAAGAGCTGAGGGACCGTCAATCAAGGCTCCCACAAGTGTAACAGGTGTGCTCCAGGTTTGGAGCCTGTCACTCTAGCTGCAGCAGAGGGTCCACGGCAGTGCTGAAGAGTGCCAGAGTGGATCTACCCAATGAAAACTTCCTGCCGCTGGTGTGTGGCACTTGCCCAAAATGTGCCCGAATGGACCCCTGCTGCCGTAACCTATGGCACTTGCCCATCTGTGCCTGAGCAGTCCAGGCCACTGTGATTAGGCTGCTACCTTGAGCTGCGTGTTCGCTGGGTGCCCAAGTGACTGAGCAGCTGGCCAAGGTGCTAATCAGAATTTGCACCCAATCAGATGGCTCCACTGCAGATGAATTGTGAAGATCCTAGAAGTAGATCAATTGTTGGCAACCAGATCCCAGACCAGAAGTTGATTGTATCGCCACGGTGACCTCCTAGGAGGTCTGCCAAACGGAGCCAACTCACTAATCGACTCAGGTGAAGAAGGACCCTGTCAAGATCCAGGAGTCACAACCTCCCGCCAACTCACTGTGTACCCTGAAGCATGCCGCTGCTCTGAAGACAGAGATGCTCCTGTCTACCACTGCCTACAGACTCTCCATGCAGAGGCATCTTGTTAGAAACAGGGTAACGTGTTGCAGAGCGGGTGGGCCAAACTCCGGAAGAAATGTGTAAAGCATCCACGCAGCACACACAGGCGACACACGAGGCACACTACAAAAAGAGACCACACCAGTTTAGGTGAAAAACAGTATGTGTATTGTAAAATAAACACATCAGAAGGGAATCACAGGTGCAGATAAACTGTGCCAGCCGGCACCGGGTAATAATTCACAGGGGAGACTATTTACAGGGCAGGGCCAATCGGGCCGCTGCCAGAACCATCATGAGTCCACGAATAAATGAAAGTCCATAAGCAATAATGTCTCACCGGCCGTACTTACTGGAGAGAAGACATGCACTTGGCATAAATCACTTTAGGCATTTATCAAGGTAGGCCTAAACATAAAACCAGCAACGTAGGCATTAGGGAAAAACATTAGGCATAGAGACATTAGCATAGGGCATACGCATGTGAGCACCGAGGCATCATCATGATGAAAGCATTAGGCGTACCTAACTTGGCTCAGGCAAAAACCTAGAAATAACTCTTAGGCATAGAAACACAATTATGCAGCCTACCAGCTTACGTCACCTTGGGCCTAAACTCCTGAGGCATAAAAGCAGAATCATTAGGCATCAGTCATGAGGCATCGGTCACATTGGGCATAACATAACCTTGGGCATAACCTTATGCATATAAGCACATTATACTTCATACCCACACAAGTACCTTGGGCCTCTCCTCAATGTGAAAATCAGGCCTACCAACAGTGTAAGGCATCAGGCATAGAATAAAAAAATTAGGCACAAATCCCATTAACAGTGGGTATAACATTAGCGTAAGTCAGAGCAGGCCTAAACAGGTGCATGGGACATTTCCTTAGGCATAAAAGCACATTGTGCATTTTATCAGCATACATGAAACATGAGGTAGGCCAACATGGTGCAGAAAACACATTATGCCAAACATCAGTAGTGCGTCATGGGAATACCACCTGGGTGTATAACCCACCATGCGTCCCAAACCATATGCCCCTCGTGGCAGCTGCCCACTGTCCAGCGGGGCAGTTGTGGAAAATAAATGCAGCGCTGTCCGTGGGATGCAGGACTAAGAGTCCTGGGGGCTGGAAAACAGTTGTAGCACTTCACGAGGCGCTAGACAGCAAGCAGAGCACAGTCAGTGCAAATATAGCACTCTGGCAGCACAGCGCTGCAGGACCCACACACCTTCTTCTCCTGGGCAGGGGCTGGAGGCAGCACTCACAAGGCGCTAGATGGCTCACAGTCCCATGGTCCCACGAGGGAGTAGCGCCCACGCTCCTCACCTCCTGGGCAATGGAAATCTAGCGCTCCGGGGACAACAAGATAGCGCCTCTCTCTCCTGGCACTCCACATGCAGTGCTCACGAGGCGCTAGGGCCCTGAGGCACACAGTCCCACACACCAAAGTAGCGCCCACGCTCCTCACCTCCTGGGAGTACAGTCCAGTCCAATAGAGCCCTCTCAAGGCTCTAGGTCCCACAGGAGAACGCTATAGCGCTCACGAGGCGCTAGGGCAGGAGAGCAGGCAGGCAATGCTGGGCCAGATCAGCAGTCAGTGGGCACTCATCAGTATAGGGCAGCAGCTCTTAGAAGCAGTCAACTCCCATAAAGTGGCACTCCTCCTGGCACCGCAGTCTCCACTCCAGCAAAGGGCTCTCACTAGCCCGGTGGACAGCAGAGGGGTACAGTTGGGCACAGGGGCCAGCACACAGGCCCGTGCGGCGGCACCTCCTGGCAGAGTGTCCCCTCTCATTCAGGTCCACGCTCATTCTGAGCACATGGAGGCACAGCTCCTCTACATATCCACCCCTCCTCCCACCTACCAGCAAGGGCTAGAACCTTCCAGAAGGCTCCTGGCAGTTCCAACTGTCACTGTGGGGGAAGTGTGGAGCACCTTGTCACTTCAAACACTAGACCGCCAACCCACCTCAGGCAGGCGGCACAAGCAGACAGAAATGGCGTCCATTTTAAAAGTGACATTTTACAAAGGTGCATATCTACAATGGTGGAAATAAAGGTGCGTACACCATTGCACAACATTTATTATTTTCAGGTCAGACACACCATGTCAGTAAAAAGGCTAGGGGGGAAAAGCGAAAATGTTAGGACAATAAGGGCCAAGTCCAACACATCTACTCCTGGAATCAGAGCACATGGACGGAGCACCTGTAACCAGTGCATCTTCCTCATACAAGGAGGAGGACACAGACTGAAGTGCAAGGAGGCCTATCCGAGGTCTACCGTGAAGACTCACATTTGGTGAGAAACATAAAACTAAGTTTGCGACGATGACAGATGGGTGGGGAGAACATAACCTATGCCTGACACCCACATCAGAGTTACTCGAACACTAAGAGAGAGTGAGGGGAGGTGGTGAGGGGGAGTAGATGGCATATCACTGCTGTATGACAGTGGTCTTCCACCAGAAACTATACCTGAGGTTTTATAGTGTGCAGTATTATGTTTTAAAGTGTATTAAAGGACTTCTCTTTTACGAAACATAAACACTGAGTTGGACAATTAAGTTATTAAGCTGTAGGGAATTCAATCTCGATTAGAGGAGAAGGAACTGAATAAAGTTTGCTCAACTCTGCTCTATAATGAGAAAGTGGAATTGTGTGACTGATATGATGGAAGAGGGAATGTAGGTTGCTTTTATGAACTGTATGCATTTTGTGAGGTAATTTGAGGACGTCATGCATTAAAAAATTAGAGATACTATTTTGATACATATAAAATGTAAAATGTGACAAAGAAATGTTGTGGAAATTGTGAATTATTGTTCACAGATCGTGGCAATGCTTTGGAAGTAGTGCCACTTTTAATTCTCATCTAACCTCCCAGATAAGCCTATGACTACTCGCCATCTGTTCCACTGAGCAACAAGCCCTGAAGGGACTGTACTTGGCCCAGTAGGAGGAGCCATTGGATATTAGAAGTAAATGGCCCATGTCCTCACGGCTGTGGCCTAGTAGACCCTGGATGCCCCATGACCCTCCACACTAAGTCCCACTGGGTCTCTGATACCCTAAGCAGCCTTATTCTGGAGGGATTCTGAAGACCTTTGTACAATGGTCCTGGAAGCATTCTAACCCTTATATATGCATGTTCTACCAGGCTCTGATCTCTTATGTATAACTGCTTGTCATAGAGTATTAGGATTGCCTACATTTACTTGTCCAAGGCAGATTCTCATCCCTTATGTACTTGTTTCCTGGGGGCTCCAGTTCCACATGCTTACTAACAATTAAAATCCCTCACCTACGCTTGTCCTGGGGGTTTCTGATCCCCTATTTATGTATTGCTCAGTGGTTTCTGTTCCCCTATTCAGACCTGTTTTGAAGGGATTCTGATCTACTCCCTGTCCTTGCCCTACTGGATTTTGATTGGGCCAGGCAAAATGTTCATTATCCCAGCGAATCTAGCATAATTTCCGGCATTTGGTGTTCAGATTGTTACACAAAATTCCCTACACTATACGACGACTCCACTGTTGTGTAGAAATCCTACTGCAGGAGCAGGGGAACAATGTGAATGAACAGAACACAAACGGCTGTTGACATCACTTATGGTTTTGCCGTATTGTTTAGCACAAAAAGTGCCCTCACATTCAAAACAGTTAAAAAGGACACACTTTGTGCCAAAATAAAAGCAGCCCCATTATTGAAGCAAATATAAGAGAAAGCAACTGTAGAAACCGGCCAACCTGGCCATAAAACCGGCTCACAACTACTAAAAAACCGACCCATACCCTGATTTGTCATACCAGCCCATTGGGCGCTGTCTGATTGCCCTATAGGCCAGTCCGACCCTGCTGCTTACAAGAGTTGGGAGACAGGAATTAGGCATTCTATCAAATACACAGAGAATGGTACTGATTTTGCGGCACAGTCCCTCAGTTCTCTTCATCCCCGGCTGCCGAGGTCATGAATAGAGAGAGGGAAAAGTTATAACATATGACAAGCCAAAGAAGGAAAATAAAACCCATCAATCAACAGACCTTCCTTGCTGTTGAACCCCCGAAGGTAAACTGTTCTAAACGCCTTATCCATCATGATACTCCCTAAAGGGAGCCGCACATTAAAACATAACAGGCTTTTCTTCCTTCTCTCTTCTGGCCCGTGGAGTGTAAGATTATTACTACCCCCTGCTGTGGAGCGCAGAGGACATGCGCCGCACAGGAACAGCCCCCCTGTGCCTCATTATTTCAGCATCATGTTCACAGGCCCATTTGTTTCAGTCACGTGTTCATTTCATTTTCACAATTTACAGCAAAGTTTCACCCACCCTTATACTTATATTCTGAGACATATAGAAAGTAGATATTGACTGTAAATGTTGCCTTATGACTCACACAGGCTGACAAGTTGATGGGCAGCTTGCCAATAAATGTATGTCTTGAGATTTCGGCCACTTTTACAAACTCATTTTCTCTAAGCTGAGTTGTCCAACATTCATATCGCTGACCACATGTTCTCACCGGCCAGGCCTTTTTGCTATCACTCCTGTTTCACACGGACAAGTTTCTTCTGATTCGCTTTCTTCAAAGAAACATCATCAAAAATATTAAAATATTCCTTTCATCGCACATATACCACTTTGGTCTCCTGTTATTTCGTCCACTCATAATACTTCTCTAAATTCTTTCCTTGTGGCACTCAGTCTGTCAGCTCATTTCGAACTGTTGGTTTTACTAATTCAATAAAGTTAGATGTCACCACAGAGCTGCCTCCATCTGTGAGGGTCTGGTCTCTTCCCCATTGTCTTTTGCCTCCATTTGCCAAAGCGTTACAACTACCCGTCCACATATGCTGCGTTTGTGCGAAAAAATACAATACAAACAGTCCACTAGGAATGGACTACAATACTTGTGCCAAGGGGCCTATGGACGTTACTGCATTTGTATCCATAGTTTTAAAGGCCTCTTTCATAACAAAACTACCATCTTAACTCACCGTTCCTATCTGAATCTTGCATTCAAAGCCGCACAACCTTCTTTTGTGCCATAAGCTGCCACAATCTCATGTGCGCAGTGACCCTATGATATGGACACACCAATGCCGAAACCCAACATCCTCTTCATTGTTGAAGCCACACATCCTTCCCTTTACCGAAAACCAACATCCTCCTCTTGGCTAAAAGCCAACATCCTGTTTGTTGCAATAAGCCATGTTGCCATCCCCCTCCTTTCCTTCAGCCCAAACATTGTTACTTTTTTGGGATTAAAGCCTCTCTCAGAAAGAGAAAGTGCTTCTCGTAATGACCAGTCTGTTTGCTCCTCATTGGAGTTCTGAATTGGTGGCCACCGCAGCGATGCTTGCAATGCCGCTCATTGCCATGTTTTTGGATCCTTAGCGACTGATCATTTTGCCAGAAGACTATTGGTTGCAGGTTCTAGCTAATTACGCCAATTGAACTGAACAAGAGACTGACATATTTGGCCATCAGAGGTTGTTAACCTTTCTTTCCTTCAGAACAGCTTCCATATTTCTGCTATCATTCTTCATTTTCAGTAATTCCTCATCCCTAGACTAGACTCTCAAGAGTTCTGTTTCCTGTTGCTACCTGGATCATATCACCATTTTCTACAGGACAGGTATGCTTGTCCCGTGATTTTGCAAAATCATTGATTCATTTATCATTCTTATCCTATAATGTTTCTACCAACTTTATCAGTTACTTAACAAGGCACGAAACCACTTGGGCAACCAATTATATTACATTTTGTTTAAATACTTTCCGTCTTGTTAGAGTTTTATGGGTGGGCTGCTCCATTACAATCGTGGCAGATGTCCAGTTCACTGTATTACTGGAGGATTATAGCTTATGGAACTTTTAATACAGCAGGCGGCATATTTGTCATGTTTTGACCCACCCTTTATACGTTAACATTTTCAATATTTGCTTTCCAGCTCTATGTCCCCTACGTTTGTATTTACATTTCTAATGACACACAAAGTTTCTATGTAGCAACATCTGCTGAGGGTGTGAGGCTTCAGACCCCTCCCACCAGGCCACTCTTACTGCCTGCATATACCTGAGACCGTAAGTAGGAAGGAGGGAGTCTGGAACATAAAGCTGAGTTAAGGCTTCTGTTCAGCAGGTCCTGATATTGTGTGCATGAGACTTATCTCTAGCATGCACTCAATACACCCTTGCAATGCTTCTTGCTACAGAAGCGTGTGGACGCTGCATTGTGTATGGTCTGGAGTCTCTTGAGGAGTTGGGTGCTGGTTCCAGAGAAAAATATGTTTCCATAGTCTAGCCAGCTGGTGACGAGAGCTTTCATGACGATTTTCCTGGTGTTAACAAGGATCCATCTGAAGATTGTCCGGAGCATGCAGCGGGTGTGGAAGCAGGGAGAGGAAACTGCATTGACCTGGTGCTTCATGGTCAGTTTGTAGTCAAGGATGATGGCAAGGTTGCGGGTGGGATCATTTGGAACGGGTGTGGGTCTGAGTTCCGGGGGGCCACCAAGTGTCATCCCACGCTAAGGTGTTTTCCCGAAAATCAGCACTTCCGTCTTGTCCTTGTTGAGCTTGAGGCAGTTGGTCTTGAGCCACTCGACAACGCTCATCATGGCATTGCGGAAGTTCCTTCAGGTGATGGCGGAGTCTTCTGTAGGAAATGATATTGAGTCAATGGTTTCTGATGATCTTGGCAAGGGGTGTAATGTAGATGTTGAATAGGGTGGGACTGAGAGAAGAGGCTTGTGGGATACCTCAGATGATGTTCTTGGGCTCAGAGTTAAAGGGAGGTAGGCAGATTCTCTTGGTGCTTTCTGTGAGGAAGGATGTGATCCATTTAAGAATTGCTCCCTGGACGCCGACGTGGTGGAGGATTCTGATGAGGGTGTGGTAGGGTGTAGTGTAGAATGCTGCTTAGGAGTCAAGGAGGATCAGGGCCACTATTTCACACTGGTCGAGGAGGGTTCTGATGTCATCAGTATCGCCGATGAGGGCAATCTCAGTGCTGTGGTTGGTGCAGAAGCTGGATTGAGAGGAGCTGAGTAGGTTTTTTCTTTGTAGGTGTTTGGTGAGCTGGTGGTTGAAGGCCTTCTTGAGGACTTTGGCAGGGAATGGGAGCAGCGAGGTGGGACAGTCATTTTAAGTTCACTGGGGTTGGCAGAGGATTTCCTCAGGAGGGGTCTGACCTCTGCGTGTTTCCATGTGTCGAGGAAGGCGGCCTAGGTGATGGATGTGTTGAGAATGGAGGTGAGTACACTGCTGATTTCTTTGTGTCCGAGGTTGAAGATGTGGTGGGGACAGGGGTCAGTGGGTGCTCATGAGTGGATTGAGGTTATGTAGGCTGTGGTGTTCTGCATGGTGAGTAGGTCCAAGGTGGTGAGCGGATGGCTGTGGGTGGTGTCTGTTGGTGTTAAATGGTTGTTGCTGTTGGTGGATTGGGGATTGAAGTTGCTGTGGATGGCAGATATCTTTGTGTGGATGTAGTTTGCTACTGTTTTGCAGAGTTCTTGGGTAGGGGGACTGTGTTATCGATGGCTGAAGGGCTGGAGAACGCTGAAGAGCTCCTCGGTGTGGTTGGCGCTTGCCTCGATGCGGTCTTTCAGGTCATCTCTTTTTGTGTCCTTGAAGCGTTGGTGGTATTTGTTGAGCGCTGACTTGAAGGAGGCGTGTTCTGTTGGGTTTCTGTTGGAGCGCCATCGTCTTTTTAACTGATTGCATTTGCGTTTGATGAACTGGTGTGTACCAGCTGGTATGTTTTGAGGATCTGCTATTATTGGCAGGCTTCATGGGTGCTCCTCTGTCGGAGCAGTCGGAGATCTAGGTAGAGAAGTTCTGGACAGCCTGTTCAATGTGGGCTGTGATGTTGTGCCTGGTGATGTTGAGGGCATTCATCCATTGGGTCTCTGTCACTTTGTTACAGTTGTAGTGGGAGAGGTTTGGGGGCTTGGTGGTGGTGCTCGGGGACCCTGCAATGGTGAAGTGGATGATCACATGGTCAGTCCAGTTGAGCTCGGTGACATGGCTGCACTTGACTCTGTTGCTGGCTGTGAAGATCAGGTCCAACGTGTGCCTTGCGCTATGTGTGGGGCCGGTGACCAGCTAGGTAAGGCCAGTGTTGCTCATGCTTTCCAGGAGGTTGGTAGAGTTGGCGTATTTGGAGTCGCCAAGGTGGAAGTTAAGATCACTGATGCTTGGAGTCGATGGCTGGAGGTGTTTTTAATTTAGCGATGGCATCACAGAAGCAGGTATGGCATCCTGGGGGTCTGTAGGCGACGGTGCCTCTGATGGTCGTCTTGGCATCAATCTGAAGTTGGAAGTTGAGATGGCCCATTTCATGTTATAGGTCTGCACATGCAGTTTGTCTTACTGCTTTGTTTCGACACACCAAGGAATGTTAATAATGGGGACCTTTCTTACAGTGAGTGGTAGGGAAGTTTAGAGCTTAGCGACAACTCAATTGTGATGCTGTGCAATATGTCTTAATATAATTGACAAAGCTAATAGATCTTGCATAGGTGAAACCTATTTGCTTTGCCAATGCTTGTATAATTAAGCACTGAACAAAGTAAACGGGTAGCTATTGGCGAATGAGACAAGGTAAAACACAGCTGCCCTGTGTCTCCATCTAAGCCGCGTGCTTCGACTGTGGAGAGATGGGTTGTTGAAGTCATGTCAGAGGTAAGCAGTCATTAATTGATTCAATTCGATGGCAAGGGTGTGCTGCGGCCGCGTAGAGATAGTCTGAACGAGGCACTGTTTTAAATACTAAATTGTTTCGACAGGGAACGAGTTTCTTACCCGTGGCTCTTCTCCTAACAGAGATTTCTTCCATGGGGAGACCTAAACTCTGTAGAAAGATGCGTTTATCGATGCACGGCTTATTTACTAGGGGTCGCTTCTAGCGGGAGTGACTGGCTGGGAGCGTCAGGCACTGTTCAAACGAAGCCAGGCCCTCGGCTTCTCAGCCTCCCTACCCTCTCCTCCACCCTCGGGTCCCCCGCCCCCCGCCCCCCCCGTGCAGGGTCTGTCACTGGGTGGGAAGGATGTCCCCTCCAGACCTCCCAGCAGAGTGATGCTATACCACGGGAGTTGCATAGGTTGTAGAACTCTCCTGTGAAGGTTTCATCTGAGAGATGGCAGGTACTGCGGTCACTGGGAGAGCGAGCGGGGGAAAGACGCAGCGGAGGCGAAGAGAAGATTGCAGGAGATTGAGAGACAGAGGGAGAGAGCATGAGAGCGAGGGAGACTAAAACGCGAGAGAAATATAGAGAGAACGGTAACGAGAGAGACAGACAGGTGCAGAGAGAACGAGCAAGAGAGCGGGAGCGAATGCGTGTAATTTAGCATAGGTTTCTTGAATGGCCGTGAGCCGAGACACGCCTTCCTGAATAGCAATGAGGCACTTTGCATAAAGAGCTCGCGAGGATCAATAGGGTTCCTGGAGGGGGAAGGGGCGGGCGGAAACTTGGGTGCGTTTCCTCATTAAATTGTCTCAGATGCATTTGTGGCTTTCTATTCCACCTGTTGCCATGGCAAAAAAAAGGCATAATCATGTTTTCTCATACTGAACGGGTTATGTTTTGTTTGAAATCATTTTCTGCTCTTGTGACTCCAGACGGGGATACATGTCATGGGAGCCGGATGTGCCCGGGGGACTGGCGGACGCTGCCAGCGATCATGCCGAGTGGCTGAAGGGTTTCTGTAGGGGGGTGTAGGGGGACTGGCCCAGATGGCCGTGAGCGGACGCCTACGCTGGGCACCGAGATGCTCTACGTCGTAGGCGCAGCCGCAGGAGTGGGGAAAGGAGGCAGGGATAGAAACCCACCCGATTTGGACCAGAGGAACCGTATTTCTACTGCTGAATGTAGGGCTCGATGAGGCCTGGACTGTGAAAGCAACAATGGGTCTGTCTCATCCAGGACTGGATGCACTGAGTAGACTGCGGTAGGGACACTGAGGCTGTCACCTCGAGGACTGACTGCTCCCGACACTGGCATTTGGACACTGAGTCTAACAGCTCTGGGGCTGCGCGTCTCATGCGTCTCATTAATACAAAGACTTTCCCTCCATTGCTAATGACTGACATGACTGGAACAAGAGCCATAGTCTGTTGTCTCTAGGGCGGACGGAGAAGGGGATTGGGCCAAACTCTCGGACATCTAGAGCTGGGTGAAGGCGAGGGAACTGGAAAGCCATCCCGAAACTGACACCTGAAGACAATATAGGCTCGCGAGACTGACACATTCATGACATGATCCCAAGGGCTGTGAGGATGATGGATTTGCATTCACTTCTGAGCTGTATCTCGCAATCGATTGAGATAGGGTCATTGAGCCGGTCACCGCTAGGGCGGGATGAACGTGAGGGATTGCAATAGGGTCATTGAGCCGGTCACCGCTTGGGCGGGATGAACGCGTGGGATTGCGATAGGGACATTGAGCTTTTCACCGATAGGGCTTGATGGATGCATCCGATTGCACCGCTAGGGCTGTATGAACGCGTGGGATTGCGATAGGGACATTGAACCGTTCACCGCTAGGGCTGGATGAACGCTTGGGATTGCAATAGGGACATTGAGCCTGTCACCACTAGGGCTGGATGAACGCGTGGGATTGCGATAGGGAGTTTGAGCCTGTCACCACTAGGGCTGGATGAACGCGTGGGATTGCGATAGGGAGTTTGAGCCTGTCACCACTAGGGCTGGATGAACGCGTGGGTTTGCAATAGGGACATTGAGCCTGTCACCATTAGGGCTGGATGAACGCTTGGGATTGCAATAGGGACATTGAGCCTTTCACCGATAGGGCTTGATGAATGCATCCGATTGTGATAGGGTCATTGAGCCTGTCACCGCTATGGCTGTATGAACACGTGGAATTGCGATAGGGACATTGAGCCTGTCACCGCTAGGGCGGGATGAACGCATGGGATTGCGATAGGGACATTGAGCCTGTCACCACTAGGGCTGAATGAACGCTTGGGATTGCGATAGGGACATTGAGCCTTTCACAGATAGGGCTTGATGAATGCATCCAATTGCGATAAGGTCATTGAGCCGGTCACTGCTAGGGCTGCATGAACACGTGGGATTGCGATAGGGACATTGATCCTGTCACCGCTTGGACTGGATGAACGGGTGGGATTGCGATAGGGACATTGAGCCTGTCACCGCTAGGGCTGGATGAACGTGAGGGATTGCAATAGGGACATTGAGCCTGTCACTGCTAGGGCTGGATGAACGCTTGGGATTGCGATAGGGACATTGAGCCTTTCACCAATAGGGCTGGATGAACTCAAACGATTGCAATAGGGTCCTTGAGTCTGTCGCCACTAGGGCTAAATGAGTGCATGGGATTGCAATGGGGACATTGAGCCTGTCACCTCTAGGGCTAAATGAAAGTTTGGGAATGCAATTGGGACATTGAGCCTGTCACCTGTAGGGCTGGATGAATGTATGGGTTTGCAATGGGGACATTGAGCCGGTCACTGCTACGGCTAAATGCAAGTGTGGCATTGCGATGGGGACATTGAGCCTGTCACCTCTAAGGCTGGATGAACGCGTGAGATTGTGATGTGGACATTGAGCCTGTCACCTCTAATTCTGGATGAATGTATGGGATTGCAGTAGGGACATTGAGCCTGTCACCGCTAGGGTAGATGAGTGCGTGGGATTGTGATAGGGACATTGAGTCTGTTACAACTAGGGCAGGTTGGCCGCAAGGAATGGCACAGGAGCACAGACTGGCATAAGTCTGGCGCTCACTGGCTTATGGGACTGTGATCAAGACCCTGGCTCTGTCAGCTCCATGGCTGGGTTTACTCTTGGTACGGTGATAGAGTGCTGCGCCTGTCGCCTGTAGGACTGGATGGCACCAGGACACAGCCTCACAGCACTAGCGCCACAAGGCTAAAGTAGTTGGTAAAGAGGCACAGAGTGTTCCCCTTCAGGTTGCATGCGGCATGTGGCCCTTAGGGCGGTGAATATCTTATTTGCAGAGCTACCTTGAGAGAGCCTTCATTGTTGGTTATGAGAATTATGTTGGCCTCACTTTAATTCATGCTCTAGTCATGCACAGCCCTACTCTGCGTTTATATGCTGCCTGTTGCGTGGGCATTTAAGGTGGGCTAGTCCTGCTGGCCTCTGCGTGCTAAAGGCTGTGTTATTTTTTGGTGCCTCTGCAGCCAGGGCAGCCATGTCCTGGACACTGAACCAAATCCCTACAAGTATGGGAACTCCATGTATCCATCCGGAAAAATCATGGCGATGTGTGCGTTTGCATGCTAGAATGTACACAACACCCACACACGCACACCCCCGCACTCTCTCCGGAAGCGAGCGCGTGGCTGGTGGTCGAACTGTCTGGCAGTGGCTTTTGTTGCATCTTCCAATTTTCAGATTGCATATTTCTCTACAATTCGATCCATGTGGTTTGCGTGATGCAAAGAACAACCACCCCCTGTTAGAACCTCTCTGTCGATGCAACCAGCACGGGGCAGAGAGTGAGGGCTTCGCCCAGCTCGAGGGTGGGAGTCAGAGAGGGACACGGGCCAGAGTGATGGGGAGGGGTGACAGGGTCTGGTGTGAAAGGAGGGAGAGAGCGAGAGAGGCCTCTGGGAGGAGAGGGAACTGCTCGGCCGCCTGACGGAATCTCTATGTAAATGGAGACAGATGGGTCTTTTAACACCAGTAATGGACTGGCTGTGTCACTGCAGTCACAGGATGGTTCTGTTCAAAGCCTTCTTTCACGAGGCGTGCTCTGAATTATTAATGCCAGCTCTAGCTCGGGCACACATGCGGCCTGTGCCCTCCACCGCTGGGAACACCAGCCGTCACATTCCATGGGCAGTCCAGCTCAGCCACCAAGTGCCCCTTACTCCTTCTCTTGTTTATGTAATTCCTGCAATTTGAAGTTTAATTGTTTTGTGCTGTGTTGTGTTATGGAATGGTATGGTATGGTATGGTATGGTATGGTATGGTATTGAAAAGTAGGATATGGTATGGTACGCAAGGGTAAGGTATGGTACCTTAGGGTAGGGTATGGAACTTTATGTAATTTTTTTTTTTTTTAGAATTTTTTATAGCGCAAACTAGACCCAAGACATTGGGTATCAGAGCGCTTAACATGATCACCAGTTTCGTTACAGATGGGCACATTCATTTTTGTTAGGCATGGGGAGTGATTTGCCCAAAATCACAGGATGTTGAGCATCCTTGCAGAGACTCGAACCCGGTTCCCCAGCTTCGAGGTCGACCGCTCATACCGTAAGGCTACATCCTCTAGTAGCTTTACATGGTTCATAGCCATGTCCAAGTAGTACAGGTATGAAACTAAGTTAAAACATCCTAACTCCCTAAGTAGGGAGCAGACATCAAGAGTACCCAGGCCATCTTGTGCCCTAAATCGTGGCTTCTTTGTGTTCCTTGAAGATGGATGATATTACACATTTTAGTACTCTTTCTCCCCATTGTCCCATCTAGTTCTTAGCTCTATTTTTTCAACGCTGCTCTAAGCACCTGTTTAACCATTTGTTGCATCTTTCCCTTCCTCTGTAGCTTGCATTCCATATTCTTATCCTTGGTTCTTCTTTTCGTTTTCTGGTCCCGTCCTTTAACCGGCTGTTCTTGTTTCTTTCATTTTCTAGTGGCTCTACAAAGACTCTCTTGCTTTTAATGCTGTTTTTTTTCCCGACTCTATTCCGGATCCTTCGGTTGCTCCTGTCCCCTTTGCTGGCTCTATTACTAACGGTTCTTATGTTAGTATCTTGACTCTATCACTGCCGTGCTTACTCTAGCCCTCCTAGACCGTTCTCCGTAGTTCTCCTTGCTGCATCACCTCTCTCATGTTCCATCCATTTCTTGAAAGCACATTTCTCCAGCTATGGCTTCCACTTGACAGGGCTAATTCTCCCAGTTTACACTCTATTCCGTTTCTTCCCACTGCTTGTTAGACATTTGTTTCAGGTAAAATAAAGAGGTTATTTAATTGACCTAATGAAAAACAATGGTATTGCTATCCAATTGGTAGTTGATTGAAATCTGAAGTATGAGCCCCCGTGCCGCCATTACTAAGGTATGCCTCTTAAAGGATAAAGTGTGCATGTTGTCCCAGGGTGGCGTTAATGTCTGCTACAAGGAGTTGTAGGGGCTTCCCTTAGCTTCTTGTGCACATTCTCCTGGATCATCTTCCACCACTGCTCAAAACGGGTTTCAGCACTTGTAAGCAGGAAGCCAATGCGAGTTGCGCCGGGTGCATGGGCAACTTGAAGGCGATCCTCCATCTTGCGCTTTCCTCTTTATATCCTTTAGGACACACCTCCCACAACACATTGACCATCATGTAAGACTGGAACACAATCACACCTTACCCAATCCCCATGTCATAACTCACCATATCGATGCAGTGGGAAAAGAAGGACGACTCTTATGGGGGTCTACAGATCCTCGCCACGTGACAAAGACGCAAATGCCTCTGCTCCTACACTATGAACCAGTCCCTGGACTTGACGCAGATTTACACTGGAGTAAATTGGAAAAGAGCAGAGTAACTCACCTCCAAAGGCTGATCACAAATGGCCCGTAACAAGATTTGGTAACACTGCAGCAGTTACCACTGACATCCGTAGCAGGCAATTATGAGCGGATTGGGGACTAAGGGCCAGATATACGACCGTGGAAATAGCGCCTTGCAAATTGCGAGTTATTTGTGATTCACAATTTGCGAGGCGCTATTTCCAATGTACCACAGTGTTTTTACACTGTTAGCGATTCCCAATGGGGTCGCAAATAGAGAGACTCATGAATATTAATGTGCCTCTTGCAATTTGCGACGCCATTGGGAATGGCAGGCCCTCCCAGTTACGGTAGCCTGCTGGGCTCCGCAGACCACCATAGCACTGCTTTTAAATAAAGCAGTTTAAAAAAAAAATGCAGCCGGTTTTCCTTTAAGAAAAACGGGATGCAGTTAAAAAAGAAAAAAATGAAACGTTTTCGTTTCATTTTTTAAGGGCAGGTAGTGGTCTCCGGGACCACTGCCTGCCCTTAAAACATTTTTTTCCCTGCATTGGCAAAGGAGAAGGGGTTCCCTGGTGACCCCTTCCCTTTTGCGACCCCATTACCACCCTCTTGAAGAGGATGGCAATTTGAGAGTGTTTTGCACCCGCAATTACGGACCCAAAACATTCTTACATAGGGTTGCGCTTGCTATTAGGAAGAGATTGTCCCTTCCTAATAGCGAATCGGGAAACCCTATATTGCGAGTTGCAAAAAATTGCAACACGCAAAATAGGGTTTGTACATTCCCCATGCTGTTTTTGCATGCGCAAACGGGTTCGCAAACCCGGTTGCGCATGCAAAAATGGTCGTACATCTGGCCCTAAGATGCTGAAAGGTGTGTTACCGCACTCGTTTCTGCTTGTTTTCCCAATATCCCAGCCATCTTTAAATCTGCTTTTGCACAGGTGAATAAGTAATTCCAATCATGAATCGGCTAAAAACAGGATTGTCGGTCCACTTTAAATTTGCCCCTAAGGTTGGTGACAATAATTTAAGAACAATGTGGCCATGAACAAAGTAAACAGACTAGAGAAGGAAGCTCAAAAGCACAAATCAGTAGGTATACAACGCATGTATGGGTTTTACTGCCCTTCTGGTGTCCGACCTCCGAGACAGGGTTTACACAAGCTTTGAAAATGCAATAGGTCTCGCCTTTGATTAAGTTAAAGCCATTTGCTTTGCTAATGGTATTGTATAGCAAAGCAAATGGCTTTAACTTAATGAAAGGCGAGACAGATTGCATTTTTAATGCTTGTTTCTGTCTGCTGACAGAATGGGACGTGGGTGCTGGTTGACTTACCTGCTGCTGCTTGCTGCAGTGTTCTCTGGATGCAGTTGGGCTGCTGGGCTATCCTCAACGTCCCGCTGCGCAGTCTCCTGGCCTGCTGGGCTTGCTGGGAGCCGCGTTTGTTGACGAACAACCCTTTGTGGCTGGGGCACCGGTCCTCCCGGCGCATCTTCCTGTGGCTGGGCCGATCAGGAGGACGTGTTACTGATGCTGGGTGGTGACTCGGGCGGGTGTTGGTGGTGCCCCTGGAGTTCCTGGCTGGCCAATGTGGTCTTTCCTGCATTGCGGCCATTCCACCCTGGTGGCACCTGCTCTTGTCTGATCTCCAATGTTAAACAGGGTCGGGCTTGATTTCTACCTGGATGTGAGACCGCCTGGGGATGCCACGTGCTGCTGGCTTTTCATGTTTGCCTGGCACTGGTCTGATGGAGGGTCCTTGGCTGGAAGAAGGCACCAAGGGCATAAGAGAGGCACAGGGGTGTCAGGATGCAGGGTGTACAGGCATGGGGCACCAAGGGCAGAAGGGAGGCATGGGGTGTCAGGATGCAGAGGGTACAGGAAGGAGGCACCAAGGGCAGCAGGGAGGTACAGGGGTGAAGGATGCATGGGTTGCGGGAAGAAGGCCCCAATGGCACCAGGGGGTCACAAGGTAAAAGGATGCACATGGGGCATGGGGCACCAAGGGCAGAAGGGAGGCATGGGGTGTCAGGATGCAGAGGGTACAGGAAGGAGGCCCCAAGGGCAGCAGGCAGGTACAGGGGTGTCAGGATGCAGGGGGTACAAGGAGAAGGCAACAAGAGCAGAAGAGAGGCACAGGGAGGTACCAAGGGCAGAAGAGAAGCACAGGGGTGCCAGGATGCAGGGGGTACAGGAAGAAGGCACCAAGGGCAGAAGAGAGGCACAGGTGCGTCAGGCTGCAGGGGTACAGGCACGAAGCACCAAGGGTAGAAAAGAGGCATAGGGGTGTCAGGATGCAGAGGGTGCAGGAAGGGGGCACCAAGGCCGCAAGGAGGCACACGGGTGTCAGGATGCAGGGGGTGCAGGAAGGGGGCACCAAGGCCGCAAGGAGGCACACAGGTGTCAGGATGCAGGGGGCACAGGAAAGCGACATCAAGTGCATCAGGGACAGGGTGAAAGGATGAAAGGGGGACAGGAAGGAGGCGCCAGGGGCAGCAGGGAGGGACAGGCCAGAAAGGACGCATTGGTACAGGAAGGAGGCATCAAGGGCAGCAGGGAGGCACAAGAGTGAAAAGATGCATGGGGTAGAGGAAGGAAGTATCAAGGGCAGCAGGGAAGCACAAGGGTGAAAGCAAGCAGGGGGTACAGTAAGGAGGCATTAAGGGAAGCAGGGAGGCACAGGGGTAAACAAGTGCACTGAGTACAGGAATGAGGTACCAAGGGCAGCAGGGAGAAACTGGGTGAAATGATGCAGGAAGGAGGCCTCAAGGGCCGCAGGGATGCATGGAGAAGAAGGATGCACGAGGAACAGGAAGGAAGCATCAAGGGTAGAAGAGAGGGTACAGGAAAGAGGCATCAATGGCAGCAGGGAGGCACAAGGGTGCACGGGGTACAAGAAAGGACTCATCAAGGGCTGAAGAGGCGCACAGGATGAAAGGATGTAAGTGTTGCAAGGAAGGAGGTTTCAAGAGAAGCAAGGAAGTATTAGAGTACAGGGATGCACGGGGTACAGGAATGAAGAAGGGCAGCAGGGAGGCACAGGGGTGAAGGATCTACGAGGTACTACAAGGAGGTATGAAGGGTAGCAGGGAGGCATGGAAGTGAAGGATGCATGGGGTACAGCAAGGAGCCATCAAGGGCAGCAGGAAGGCACAGGGGTGAAGGATGCACGAGGTATAAGAAGGCGACATCATGGACAGGGAGGAACAGGGGTGAGGGATGCACGGGGTTCAGGTATGAGGCATCAAGGGCAGCACAGAGGCAGGGGAGTGAGGGATGCACGGGGTTCAGGAATGAGGCATCATGGGCAGCAGGGAGGCAGGGGAGTGAGGGATGCACGGGGTTCAGGAATGAGGCATCAAGGGCAGCACAGAGGCAGGGGAGTGAGGGATGCACGGGGTTCAGGAATGAGGCATCAAGGGCGGCACAGAGGCAGGGGAGTGAGGGATGCACGGGGTTCAGGAATGAGGCATCAAGGGCGGCAGGGAGGCAGGGGAGTGAGGGATGCACGGGGTTCAGGTATGAGGCATCAAGGGCAGCACGGAGGCAGGGGAGTGAGGGATGCACGGGGTTCAGGAATATGGCATCAAGGGCAGCAGGGAGGCACAGGAGTTCAGAGAGGACACAGGGGCCGCCAGTTGCACTGGGTATGCACACGGTACAGAGTAGAGATCCAACAAGGGCAGAGATGAAGTATGAAGGGCGTCGAGGAGGCACTGGGGGCAGCAGTGAGGCCTGGGCCCATAATCTAGGCAGAGGAGTGGAAGGGCGGTGAGGTTGCACGGGGAACGGGACTGCTCCGATGGGAATCACAAGTGGCCAACTACAAATACCTGGTACTGGATCCATTGACTGTCACGTGTGTTTCTGGAGATCCACTTGGCTGCTATGGTGACAGCGCCTGCCGAGACTGGAAGCACTTATTGGTGCCTCCTGGCATCTGTCGGTCTCAGTTGTCATTTTATTTTTAACAGTAAAGATGCCCCTTGTTTTCTCTGCTGAGCATAGGGGGTCCGTTGTTAGACATTCTTCTGTCAATTGGAACTTTCACCGGGAAGGAGGTTTGGGGGCGAGAGGCAGCACAAGGGGGGCACGTGCTAATAGGACCAGTGGATCCAGAGGCAAAGAGGGTGAAGATCAGACAGAGAGGTAAGGGGGCAGTGGCGGAGAGCCAGAAGAAAAGAGAACTAATGTCAGAAACAAAATGGCAGGCTGAGTAGAGGGTCAGGGGCGTAAGGCAACAGCTCGATCAGAGCTACAGGGACAGGGTAATGATATTAAAGAGCAATAGGTGCGGACGGAGGGTAACTTACAGTTCTAATCTAGGCTGGCAACCAATTTAAACCGGGTGGTGGAGGGAGGGGGTCGACGGCTGTCAGATATTCAGGACAACTAAGAGCCGTCTAAATGATTTATATTGAGCCTGGATATACTAAAAATCAGACCCGGCCTTCTTGGACCAATGTTGGGCACCCATGTCTTATCCAGCTACAGAGTAAGGCTGGTTATATTCGAGAAAACAAAAAGCAGCGTTAGACTTTCAAGTCTGAAACCATTTTACAAGACTAAGGCACAATGGTTTATAAGACCATATGGTTCCCCTCCCGTGCCAGTGGCCACCTTCTCTCTTTCATAGCCCTGCACTTTCTCTTCCCTGCCCCCCCATTTTGTTCCTTCTTATTCTCCCTCCTTTCTCCCTTTGCCTCCATCTTCCAACTTCCCTCTCCCCAGGTTATTTCCTTAGTTTCTTCTTTTGTCGCCCCCACTCTCGCCCTTTGTCCCTCTTTCTAGCCATACTTGTTTTCTCTTGCCTTCCATTCTTTACCTTTATTTCTTCTCCTAAACACTCACTTTCTCCACTCCCACTTTCTTCGGGCTCATTTCACCACCTCCTCTCCCATGTGTGTCCTTGATACATAAAAAGACTGTGGGTAGGGGGTAGGGGGTAGGGGGAGGGTTTGGGCAGGGGGCAGTTTGAGGCCTTTACAGAACACAGGGTGCACCTAGCAACCCTCTCATTCCAGGCCAGTGATTAGCATCTTCACGAACTGAAGTGAGACCCCCCCCCCCTCCCTCCCCCCCAAGGCCTCTCCAGATTGAGGCCTTATAAGGCCTCACCACAGCGAGTTCCCAACAGGTGCACAGGGGAGCCCCTCGAGACAGCTTGTAAGGAGGCTGCCGGTAAACAGCCTATCAGCAGAGAGCTTGTAACTAGGGGGCATATTATCAAACCAGGCGATAAAATTATCGAGAAAACTGCAGCTAAAACGGCGATAATGGGCTTGATAATATGCTCTATGGAATTCCAATTGAAGCCCATGTTAGATGAGAAGGACGTCTAACATGGGCTTCAATTGGAATTCCATAGAGCCTATTATCAAGCCCATTATCGCCGTTTTAGCTGCAGTTTTCTGCCACTAAAGCGGCGATAATTTTATCGCCTGACTTGATAATATGCCCCTAAGTTCAGTGGGTCAATGCACCCTCCGCAGACAACTGCTTGTGTCCGATTTGAATCCGATTTCGGCAAGGGAAGAGTGGTATTGATTACTTACATCAGTCCTTACAGGGCTTGGGGGCCCGAGGTCGGCCTACGTCGCTAAAAAAACTCTAGACAGGTAGGCCTCATGACAAGTTCTACAGCATCTGATCTGAGCAGAGGCAGAGCTCGAACTCCCGCAAGGAGGATGGGACTCTCACCCCCCTCCCACCACGCATAGGTCTTGCAGGGACAGTCCATTTCACTCTGTTGCCACCAACCTGCCCGTACCCAAAGTAGAACATCCTGTCCATTTACCACCACGTCCCCGAAACAAGCATTGGTAAAGTCAATATATCCGACCATGGCAATTGTGTAAAGTTTGTGTTACTTTTTTTTTTTTGCAATGTAAAATTGTCAGGTGGCCTCCCAAATCCCACCCACCCCCCGTCTTCCTCCACCACTCAAAGGTCTGACCCGTCCTCAAAGGGACAGATATCATTAATTCCTCATCAATTTCTCTCTCTTCCACCTCTTCTTTTCCCCTCTTTTCTCTGGTGCACAAAAGCCAGGGAGTAGTGGGGGCCTGGCCTGAAAGGGTCTCCTTCTCCCCGCTTTTATTCGTCCTTCAGTGGGAGCGTTTAGACGGTCGAGGGGTTTTTGTGTGCCAAACAAAAGGCAGAGCCGCGAGGTTTTGTGCGCAGTGTTGTTTGTTGGAGTGCAGGGAAGAAAGAGCGTGGGTTTCGGCCCATTGTGTGGGAAGCAATCAGCGGTATTTGGGAAACTGTTAGCTTTGTGCGCCTCGCGGGCGCCCATTGTTCGGCTCCTCCTTTCAGCCACTCTGGCCCCTCCCAGCTAGAGGCCTTGAATAGCCGGCCAGTGTGTACACGCTTTGTGCCCCGGCCCTTCAAGGAGCCCCCGCCGAATGCGCCGAGTTGACACTGCATGACAGTGAAACAACATAATAAACAAGTAAGAGAAAGCATGCCTTACTCGGGATGATCGGTTTAACTGCCCTTCACCAACAAGCTGGCGGCATTGTGTAGAAAACATAGTGCGTCCCAGCTAATTAAGGCTAGTGTGTGGCACCGCGAGTGCGAGATCCAATCCCGGTGGGCGGGGCCAAAAGGAGACAAAGCGGCAACAAGGAGGGACTAAGAAGCCTCCTTTTCAATCACAAGCCTGTGTTTTGCATGCAGGATGACACCAGCCAATGAGAAAGATGGGCAGGGCTTCAACTCCGCCTGCTAGAGCTTCGGAATCTGAATTGATTCCAAGAAGCTCTCGATGCCGAGAGCAGCTCATGCGCTGCTTACGTCACGAGACCTAAAAAAGGAGGTGCCCAGTGCACTGTGGGGCACCGCCCTCCCCATTAACACTGGAAAAAGAGGGCACAGCACTGAGATATGAAGTGTGCATAGTGTTCTGAGGTGGCTTTCTAGCCTGCCTTCCAAACTACAGGTTAAAACTTCACAGTAAAGTGTGAGACCATTGGGCCCCTGTTCAATCTCGCGTGTGTGTCTGTGTTTGTGTGTGTGATCACCAGAGGTCAGTCCCAAAATGCCAGAAAAACAGCAGATCAGAGATGATCTGCCAAAAATGAAAGAAACACATGTAAGGCAGCCTTCTCAATCAGTGTGCCCAGAGGTAGAACAACATCCCAAGGTTGCCCCATCACTTCTGCAGTTCTGGGAAGATTTGAAGCTAGATGTGCATCTTAAAGGAATATAGGGCCTCATGTATCAAAGGTTTTCCCCATTGCGGGTCCTTGGAAAACGAGTTAGTTCATATGTGCCATAGAATCCAACACTAATTGCCACCACCCATTTCTAGCGCCCAAAAACATATTTGTACAGTGTTACAAACATTATACACACATGTATACATACATACATAAGTAGACTTGAGCAGCAGTGATAAATTATGGCCACTAGAATATGACATTGGCTATGAGAGTAAACACAGCTGAGAGTGGTTACAATATGGACATCCAGGACCCATGTCCCATTTTTTATTCATTTAAATTACAGAAAGGTGCTGAAAAAAATGATTTGCAGATCCCTAACCCAAGGTCCTGATTCATAGAATCTGTGTTTGTGCACATTTCCAGGGACAAATATTGCCTTTGCAGATCTGGACAGTGCTCCAGTGTGACAGATTAAACAGGTTGCCCACAGTCACAAGGTTAACGGTTAAAAACGAAAAGAAGCAAACTTGTAAGTTTGTGTAGACGTACACCAGTTTTTTCACGTGTTCCTATCCTGACCATTTAGGGGGCATGTTATTTAAAAAAAAGTAACGCAGCGCTGCAAATCACCTTGCTGCACTCCGCTGCACTGCGCTACAGGGAAACGACAGGAATGCACCGTATTTATCACAATACTGCGCATTCCTGTCTTTTCCCAGCGTTGACACACAATGGGCTGCCTAGCGTCAACGCAGGCACCCTTGCACCATGATTCAAGGGTGCCTGCATTGCATGCAGGATTGTTTTTGTGCAGGAAGGGGCGCCTCACTGCACTAAAACAATCCCCTGAGGCATTTTTCTCTAAATATGCATGCTGCAGAATGCAGCACACATAGAAAGAGGAAGTAACAAGTAGAAATAAAGATATTTCTCCTCGTTATGCCTCACGTGGGAAGGCGTAGCATTTTGGCGCATTCCCAGGTCTACCATTAATTGTAAATCTGGGAATGCTTCAAAGTCCATGGGAGTTGTGCGTAAACACGCACGCAAAGCCCAAGAAATGCCTCCTTGGGGCAGAGTAAGGCAACATAATGATTTGCGCTGCGTTGCGTTACTCCTGATTTATCAAGCCACTCAGGGTCACGCAGATTGGCCGCGTGGGTTGATAAATCGTTTGTTTGGGTTGCGTTGCGCGTGTACCACGTTGCATGGTTAAAAAGCGACGCAGCCACGTTGATAAATATGCCTCTTAATCCTATGAATAGTGTAGGAGAGTAGGGTCTGCAATCCTATGATCACCCAGATTTTTTTGCTTTTTGCTTCATTGGTTTACGACTTTCTCCGGCTGTGGGCCTGCCAATCAGACCCACAGCCTAGCTGTTCTCTCTCGAAATTAACACACATGTACCTTAGGTGCATCCACTAATTGGAACTGGGCCGCCTTGTCAGTCCCTGTCTCAGCATACCACAGGTATCCAGGGCATCGGTGTACCCAGGGCCTACCAGGGGCTGAAGCATGTATTATGCCACCCCTGGAATGGCCGCCCAAATCTGACACAACTGGCTGCATGACAGCTGGGGCCACGTGGTGTAATCACCCGTTGCTATAGGTGTAGTATTCCTACACCTAAACCCTAAAATGGACACATGGATTCCTATCAGTCACTCCTATAGCAGGCCTTATCAATCCTGAAGGCAGAGTGCAGGGAATCATGTGGGACGGTGCTCTGGCGCGAGCTGAGCCCGTCGACGGCTTGCGGAACCAAGTCCTAATAGCCGTTCCATGGTGACGCGGGCCAACTACTTGTAATGCATTATAATCCTTGCGGTTATTTGCTAACTTTGGCATCGCACCACCTACGCATGTCGAGTAAGGTGTCATACGAATGGGAATACGAACCCCTCGCCAGTCCTGGCGACGGGGTTAGCATTCCCCCCTTTTAGAGGGACACGACATGGAAGTAACCTTGAACCCCGGTTAAAGTTGACTCAAGCCTCAGCATCACAAAATGGATGCTGCCACCAGACACAAGTCTGACCTCCTGCTGCTGGGGGACCTTCCAGCAAGGGGAGCTTGGACAAAGGGTTTCCTGTCGAGGGCGGTGTTAGCACCATCCCAGACAGGGTTTGTGTATCCCAGGTAGGCAGGGCTGAAAGGAAGGTGATTGCAAGTGGCACCCCGGTGCTCACTGTGCATAGCCCGGCTCAAACCAGTTTCGGGGGCACACCAGCCCCTGAGCTGGCGCGAAGCCGGACAAAGGATAGGGGTGTAACCACCCCCCTCCTGGCTCCACCCATAGGTAGAACCTAGTCACGGGCCAGCCCCTTTTCTTAGAATAAAGGTAGGAGCGAGTCCCCTTCCCAAGTTGGATAATCAGATAATCGGGTAACTCCGAATCACGAACCACTTTCCACGAAAGGAACTCTTGACTATTTCTGAAGACTCTCCCTTGTGGCTAAGGAGTAGCCACCCTGCACCAGCAGGCACCACCTAAGCGCTTGCGGTTTGCTGTACGTCTCCTACGGATCAAGACTGCCCAGCTCGACGAGACCCGAGTTCCCTGCCATCTCTGACCTTTTACCTACCTCATCAGCCCAGCTGAGAGTCGTAGGTGTGACGAGACCTGCGGGACCGGCTATCTTCAGAACCTGCACGACGCTTATCTAGCACGCCCACCGAGGGACCCTCGAGTGAGTGCACCTAGGGTTTGAGAAGCCCTAAACCCTGAGCAGCTCCAGCATCGAAGTCTGTCTCCCCAGCATCCACGAGATCTGCGTGGGGGCCCTTCCGCTTCTTGCTGTTCCCAGCGTTGTCCGACCACTTGCCGACCGGCTTGTGGCCCTCTTCACGACGCTCCCAGACTATTTGCATCACCGGTCTGGTTGCTCCAGACTGGCTCTTGCTCCCCTTCAACAGAGGAGTACCACGGACCCTCCTGGTCCACTCCCGACGCCATCTTGACTCCCCCGCTTGGGTTGCCACTGCCAAGATCCGCTGCCCCTTCCTGGGCCCAGCATCATCGACAGCAGACACCTTCGTGGGACAGCTCGCCCTCCATCCTGGTCGCCGCCGCGCCTCCTGGTCCGAGGAACAGCCGAGTCCGACGTCACCCACTCACCTGGTCGAGGTGACTTCAGCCGGTACCCCCCCCTGGTACCCACACGATCGCTGGCTAGCGGTTGAGAACTGAGTCCCCTCTGCTTTCAGGTTTCCTTCATCACCGATCCAGGCTTGGATCGCTCTGAACATCGACACTGGTCGCCTGCCAGCAACTTCTTCTTTCAGGCTCCTGAGACTACACGAGGACTCCCGACATCTTGCCGAACTTCACGCAGCCGCAGCCTCCGGGCTAGGTAACTCGAGCATCTCGGTGCTCCATCGCAGGTTCGCTCTACCAGTGTCCAGTTCCTTTTTGTTAGTCCCACTGATCGGAACACTCCGGAATCAGTACCTCCAGACTCTAACCATTCGCATTTCACTGTTAGTGTAGATGGTTTCTCGTGCCCCTCGGGCACTTGTGTAAATTGTGCAACTGAAGTATTTTCCTAAGAGTTTTGTAGTGTGCTTAGCTCCCTGACTCATAAAGAGCCAGGGTAGTCTTGTTAGAAATAAATATCCTTTTATTTTCATAACAACTTGTGTGGTGTCCTTTCACTTGGTGTTCACGGGGTATATGTGATGGTAAACAGCTGGCTTAACACGCCCTCTAGAGTTTAGCCTAAGACTGCTCGTATCCACGCTACTAGGATAGCTGGTCTATAAGGTTGACTTACAACCAATCATCAATAAGGGTCGTTTGGAATGATACACAGTGATCACTAGAACAGTGAGCACTACATATCAGGCCAACTTCTCACATTGGTGAGCAGCGGTTGGGATTTGAGCTTGCTGTTGTTTTACCACACACGTATCCTAAGAATATCGCAGTGAAAGATCACATAAGTACCCAGGTACATATAACTTAACTTAGAATACTCCGAGTTCTACTGAACCGGCTGTTGTAGTGTAACAGGGCTTAGCACACCCTGACTACAACTCTTAGCAAGGGATCAGTAGGTAAACCCATAGTGTAGGTAGGTGCAACACTTACACCTCACTAGAAAAGCATGTCGGTCCACGGAGAGTCTGCAGGGACTCCCTTAGTGGTCAGTGACCCTCCACAGGTCGTGTCACGATATGCAACTCTTAGCTTCAAGGAGATGAGACAACTGTGTGCCTCCAGGAAGCTAAACCAGGGTTCTAACCCTACCATCGCAATACTGATAGGTCTCTTAGAGGCGTACGATGCTAGGAGGTCCTCTAACCCAGGTCCCCCCAGTGCAGATGGGAACATGCCTCCCTTAGAGGGAACCCTCGGTGACCCAGACCTCGACCTCCACACAGAGGAGGAGGACGAGGACGAGTTATCGGGAGACGAGGCAGACAAAGGTCCAGTGGTAGTCGGCAGGCTTACAAGGACCAACTTAAGTAGGCATGAGAATGGAACTGGGGGAGCCCCGGGCCCACGCTCAAGCAGGCTTAACCTTGGGAACGGACGAGCTAGGTCTCTCTCCAGAGGCTCTGGCAGATCGGTTCATACACATGTCTCTCAGGCACCTTCTCAGAGAGGAATGACTTCCCCTCAGAGGAGGGAGCATGAAGCGAAGATGCGGGAGGTCAATCTGAGGATCGAGCGGGAAGAACTTGCCCTCGCCAAAGAAAGACTTGCCTTGGCCCGAGAGCAGAAATTAAGTGGGTTAGATCCCACTGGTGGCAGCATTCTCAATAGAGAGAAAGACAGGGGTATAGACACTAGACACCTGAGTAAAATAGTGCCCCCCTTTAAACAAGGGGACGACATCCACAAGTGGATAACTGCCTTGGAGAGGGCCTGCACTGTCCAGTGCGTCCCCCCAAGTCAGTGGGCAGCTATACTGTGGCTTTCCTTTGAAGGTAAAGGAAGGGACAAGCTCCTCACTACAAGAGCTGAGGATGCTAACAACTACCAAGTCCTGAAGAACACACTGATTGATGGGTTCGGCTTAACCACGGAACAGTACCGGGTGCTGTTCCGGGACACCCAGAAAATTCAGTCTCAGGATTGGGCTGACTTTGTCGATTGTGCCACTAAGGCTTTAGAAGGCTGGTTGCTGGGTAGCAAGGTTACTGATTACACAGGATTGTACAATCTTATCATGCGAGAACAGATTTTAAACAACTGTCAGAACCAATTGTTGCATCAGCACCTTGTCGACTCGGATCTGACCTCTCCCCAAGAATTGGGAAAGAAGGCAGACAGATGGGTCAGAACAAGGGTCAAGCAGAACCAGAATCAGAACCAGGGTGGTCAGAAGAAAGCAGACCAAAAGGGTAACAAGAACGAACAAAATGACCAGAAGTCTTCGACAGGTCCCCAACAAACCAAAGAGGGTGGGGGTCAGGCTTCACAGAAGAAGAAGACTCAAGAAGGCCAGTCAAAAAGGTGGTGCCAATACTGTAAAAGTAAGACTCACTGGTTTAGTGAGTGCACCAAGAAAGGAGGGCAAACTCCTGCCACTGCAGCCCCTAAGGCACCTGCGCCCCCTAGTACAGTCAGCAGTGGTAGTGCGCCTCCCAAGGCATTAGTTGGGTTAACCTTGGGAACCGAGGGGAGTGACGACTTAGTCGGCACGCTCACTCAGGCCGTCCTTGTCTGTACAGGGGATATGGATATGTCCCCTGATGCCAGTCCCAATACTTTGGGCAAATACAGACAGACACCTTTGATAAATGGAAAAGTGGCTCAGGCCTACAGGGACACGTGTGCCAGTGTCACCATGGTGACGCCTAACTTCGTGGACCCTGGACAGATCATGCTAGGTACCAGTTACCTAGTGACCAATGCCAGCAACGTCACTACCAATCACAGTATGGCAGTTGTTGATTTCTCCTGGGGAGGGGTAAGTGGCCCGAAAAAGGTTGTGGTTAGTTCAGACCTCCCCGTAGAATGTCTGTTGGGCAATGATTTGGAAACGTCACAATGGTCAGAAGTGGAGCAGAGGACTCACATGGAGATGTTAGGCTTGCCAGCACATGTCCTTGCTGTGACCAGGTCACAGGCCAAAAGATGCCCCACTGAACAGGTGCTGGATCCTGGAAGAACGGACCAGACACCTTCCAAGAAAAGGAGCAGTAAGGGTAAGGCTTCGCCTTCCCCCTTGCCCCAGGTCGTGGATCAAGTCTCCGAGGAGGCTGACCTTAAAGAACTGAGGGAAACTGAGCCGCAAGAGCTTGAGCCTGGTCAGGTTGAGTTTCTGGGCTCAGGGGGACCCTCCAGGGAAGACCTGGGGAAGGCACAGTTAGACTGCCCCTCACTTGAACCCCTCAGACAGCAGGCCGCTGCTGAGGCTGCAGGGAACGCCACAGGTACCCACAAAGTGTACTGGGACGATGGACTCCTGTACTCCGAGGCAAGAGACCCCAAACCTGGTGCGACCAGGAGGCTGGTCATCCCCTTGTCTCTGAGAGGTTTCCTTCTCACCTTGGCCCACGAGATTCCCCTTGCAGGCCACTTAGGCCAGAATAAGACTTGGGACAGAATTGTTCCACACTTTCACTGGCCCCACATGTCCGAAGATACGAAGGAGTTTTGCCGCTCCTGTGTCACTTGCCAAGCCAGTGGTAAGTCAGGTGGCACGACAAAGGCCCCCCTCATACCACTACCAGTGGTGGGGGTACCCTTTGAACGAGTGGGGATCGACATTGTCGGACCAATGGAACCCCAGACAGCATCAGGGCACAAGTTTATACTGGTGGTGGTGGACCACGCCACCAGGTATCCTGAAGCTATTCCCCTTAGGACCACTACAGCACCTGTGGTGGCACGGGCCCTACTTGGAGTGTTCTCCAGAGTGGGCTTCCCTAAGGAGGTCGTCTCAGACAGAGGTGCAAACTTCATGTCGGGATATCTGACTGCTATGTGGAAGGAATGTGGTGTCAACTACAAGTTCACCACACCCTATCACCCACAATGCAATGGGCTTGTTGAGAGATTCAACAGGACCCTAAAAGGGATGATTCACGGACTACCTGAAAAGCTTCGGCGGAGATGGGATGTCCTGATACCCTGCCTCTTGTTCGCCTACAGAGAGGTCCCGCAGAAGGGGGTTGGCTACAGCCCTTTTGAGCTTCTGTTCGGACATCCTGTAAGGGGACCCCTTTGTTTGGTAAAGGAAGGATGGGAGAGACCTCTCAGAAAGCCGGCATCCAACATTGTGGACTATGTGCTCGGTCTCCGCTCGCGGATGGCGGAGTACATGGAAAAGGCGTCTAAAAACCTGGAGGCGAGCCAAGAATTACAGAAAGCTTGGCACGACCAAAAGGCTGTCCTGACTGTGTACTAGCCTGGACAGAAGGTGTGGGTGCTGGAGCCAGTGGCCCCAGCAGCACTCAAAGACAAATGGTCTGGGCCCCACACGATCATTGAGCAAAAGGGAGAGGTCACCTACTTGGTAGACCTGGGAACTCCCCGGAGCCCCCACAGGGTGCTCCATGTAAACAGGCTCAAGGCATATGTCGACAGGGAGGGCATGGGCTTGCTCATGGCCACAGATGAGGGACAGGAGGAGGAGAGTGACCCTCTCCCAGACCTGCTCTCTCAGAACCCTGACGATGGATCAGTAGACGGTGTTGTCTTTTGTGGCAGCCTCTCTGGACATCAACAAGAGGATTGTAAACAGGTTCTTCAATCTTTTCGACATATGTTCTCTCTGACACCCAGTCAGACCAAGTGGTGTACCCATGAGGTCGACACTGGGGACAGTCTGCCCGTAAAGAGTAAAATCTATCGGCAGCCTGATCATGTCAGAGACTGCATCAAGACAGAGGTGCAGAAAATGTTGGAGCTGGGAGTCATTGAACCCTCGGACAGCCCCTGGGCTAGTCCCGTAGTGCTCGTGCCGAAACCTCACACCCAGGGCGGTAAGAAAGAGATGAGGTTTTGCGTGGACTACAGAGGTCTCAATGCGGTCACTAAGACTGACGCCCACCCGATACCAAGAGCAGACGAACTTATCGACCGGTTGGCCTCGGCCAACTACTTAAGTACGTTTGACCTGACAGCTGGGTATTGGCAAATCAGGTTAGCTGAGGAGGCCAAGCCCAAAACAGCATTTTCTACCCCGGGTGGGCATTATCAGTTCGTGGTAATGCCCTTTGGTTTGAAAAATGCACCTGCCACCTTCCAAAGGCTGGTGAATCGAGTTCTCACTGGGTTGGACGACTTCTGTGCGGCGTATCTGGACGATATCGCTGTCTTTAGCTCCACCTGGGAGGATCACCTGGTCCACCTGAGGAAAGTGTTAGAGGCCCTGCAGAAGGCAGGCCTCACTATCAAGGCCACCAAGTGCCAGATAGGGCAGACACAGGTTGTATACCTGGGCCACCTTGTAGGTGGAGGCCAGGTTCAACCGTTGGAGAGCAAAATACAGGCCATCCAGGACTGGGCTCCTCCAACCACCCAGACTCAGGTTCGAGCTTTCTTGGGCCTGACTGGTTATTACCGGAAATTTGTCAGAAATTATGGATCCATTGTGACCCCGCTAAACGACCTGACAAGTAAAAAGATGCCAAAAAAAGTTCAGTGGACAGCAAGCTGTCAGAAGGCATTCGATGACCTAAAGCAGGCCATGTGCACAGCACCTATCCTAAAGAGTCCAGACTACTCCAAACCATTCATTGTCCAAACAGACGCTTCGGAGCTGGGTGTGGGAGCTGTTCTATCGCAACTGAATTTTGATGGTCATGACCAGCCCATAGCTTTTATTAGCAGGAGGCTGACCCCCAGAGAGAAGAATTGGTCAGCTATTGAGAGGGAGGCCTTTGCTGTGGTTTGGGCCCTGAAGAAGTTGAGGCCATACTTGTTTGGCACTCACTTCAAGATTCAGACCGACCATAAGCCCCTCTTGTGGCTAAATCAAATGAAGGGTGAAAACCCCAAACTACTTAGGTGGTCCATTTCCCTACAGGGGATGGACTTCACAGTGGAGCATAGACCTGGCACTGATCATGGCAATGCAGATGGGCTCTCCAGGTATTTCCACTTAGAACAAGAAGACTCACCTGGTCAAGGTTAGCTTATTGTCCCAAAGTTTGGGGGGGGGTCATGTAGGAGAGTAGGGTCTGCAATCCTATGATCACCCAGATTTTTTTGCTTTTTGCTTCATTGGTTTACGACTTTCTCTGGCTGTGGGCCTGCCAATCAGACCCACAGCCTAGCTGTTCTCTCTCGAAATTAACACACATGTACCTTAGGTGCATCCACTAATTGGAACTGGGCCGCCTTGTCAGTCCCTGTCTCAGCATACCACAGGTATCCAGGGCATCGGTGTACCCAGGGCCTACCAGGGGCTGAAGCATGTATTATGCCACCCCTGGAATGGCCGCCCAAATCTGACACAACTGGCTGCATGACAGCTGGGGCCACGTGGTGTAATCACCCGTTGCTATAGGTGTAGTATTCCTACACCTAAACCCTAAAATGGACACATGGATTCCTATCAGTCACTCCTATAGCAGGCCTTATCAATCCTGAAGGCAGAGTGCAGGGAATCATGTGGGACGGTGCTCTGGCGCGAGCTGAGCCCGTCGACGGCTTGCGGAACCAAGTCCTAATAGCCGTTCCATGGTGACGCGGGCCAACTACTTGTAATGCATTATAATCCTTGCGGTTATTTGCTAACTTTGGCATCGCACCACCTACGCATGTCGAGTAAGGTGTCATACGAATGGGAATACGAACCCCTCGCCAGTCCTGGCGACGGGGTTAGCATTCCCCCCTTTTAGAGGGACACGACATGGAAGTAACCTTGAACCCGGGTTAAAGTTGACTCAAGCCTCAGCATCACAAAATGGATGCTGCCACCAGACACAAGTCTGACCTCCTGCTGCTGGGGGACCTTCCAGCAAGGGGAGCTTGGACAAAGGGTTTCCTGTCGAGGGCGGTGTTAGCACCATCCCAGACAGGGTTTGTGTATCCCAGGTAGGCAGGGCTGAAAGGAAGGTGATTGCAAGTGGCACCCCGGTGCTCACTGTGCATAGCCCGGCTCAAACCAGTTTCGGGGGCACACCAGCCCCTGAGCTGGCGCGAAGCCGGACAAAGGATAGGGGTGTAACCACCCCCCTCCTGGCTCCACCCATAGGTAGAACCTAGTCACGGGCCAGCCCCTTTTCTTAGAATAAAGGTAGGAGCGAGTCCCCTTCCCAAATTGGATAATCAGATAATCGGGTAACTCCGAATCACGAACCACTTTCCACGAAAGGAACTCTTGACTATTTCTGAAGACTCTCCCTTGTGGCTAAGGAGTAGCCACCCTGCACCAGCAGGCACCACCTAAGCGCTTGCGGTTTGCTGTACGTCTCCTACGGATCAAGACTGCCCAGCTCGACGAGACCCGAGTTCCCTGCCATCTCTGACCTTTTACCTACCTCATCAGCCCAGCTGAGAGTCGTAGGTGTGACGAGACCTGCGGGACCGGCTATCTTCAGAACCTGCACGACGCTTATCTAGCACGCCCACCGAGGGACCCTCGAGTGAGTGCACCTAGGGTTTGAGAAGCCCTAAACCCTGAGCAGCTCCAGCATCGAAGTCTGTCTCCCCAGCATCCACGAGATCTGCGTGGGGGCCCTTCCGCTTCTTGCTGTTCCCAGCGTTGTCCGACCACTTGCCGACCGGCTTGTGGCCCTCTTCACGACGCTCCCAGACTATTTGCATCACCGGTCTGGTTGCTCCAGACTGGCTCTTGCTCCCCTTCAACAGAGGAGTACCACGGACCCTCCTGGTCCACTCCCGACGCCATCTTGACTCCCCCGCTTGGGTTGCCACTGCCAAGATCCGCTGCCCCTTCCTGGGCCCAGCATCATCGACAGCAGACACCTTCGTGGGACAGCTCGCCCTCCATCCTGGTCGCCGCCGCGCCTCCTGGTCCGAGGAACAGCCGAGTCCGACGTCACCCACTCACCTGGTCGAGGTGACTTCAGCCGGTACCCCCCCCTGGTACCCACACGATCGCTGGCTAGCGGTTGAGAACTGAGTCCCCTCTGCTTTCAGGTTTCCTTCATCACCGATCCAGGCTTGGATCGCTCTGAACATCGACACTGGTCGCCTGCCAGCAACTTCTTCTTTCAGGCTCCTGAGACTACACGAGGACTCCCGACATCTTGCCGAACTTCACGCAGCCGCAGCCTCCGGGCTAGGTAACTCGAGCATCTCGGTGCTCCATCGCAGGTTCGCTCTACCAGTGTCCAGTTCCTTTTTGTTAGTCCCACTGATCGGAACACTCCGGAATCAGTACCTCCAGACTCTAACCATTCGCATTTCACTGTTAGTGTAGATGGTTTCTCGTGCCCCTCGGGCACTTGTGTAAATTGTGCAACTGAAGTATTTTCCTAAGAGTTTTGTAGTGTGCCTAGCTCCCTGACTCATAAAGAGCCAGGGTAGTCTTGTTAGAAATAAATATCCTTTTATTTTCATAACAACTTGTGTGGTGTCCTTTCACTTGGTGTTCACGGGGTATATGTGATGGTAAACAGCTGGCTTAACACGCCCTCTAGAGTTTAGCCTAAGACTGCTCGTATCCACGCTACTAGGATAGCTGGTCTATAAGGTTGACTTACAACCAATCATCAATAAGGGTCGTTTGGAATGATACACAGTGATCACTAGAACAGTGAGCACTACATATCAGGCCAACTTCTCACAAATAGTAGCAGTAAATGACTGTCCTGAGTGAGAAAGAGCATGAAGCACCTCCGAGTTTTTTATGATGATGTAGGGGAGGGCGTTACATTTGGGGGAAATCTTTTCCAGTAGAAAAACAAAAAACGAAATGATACGCAACTGCACATTTTCCCATCATTCTCCAGCATAATTCTTCACCTACAGGACATTCTCCAGGGTTACATGGGGCAGATGAGCAGTGCGCATGCCCATTTTTCTTTACATAGAATTTCGTGCTTACTCCTGTCAAGGGCTGCGATTCAGAAAAAAAGGAAATGTACGTAACTCAAAAGCGGAAACTTATGGGTGCGAGTTTATATATGTCTGTGTCAATGGAACTCTCCTTTTGGAATCAGAGCACTGCACTGGATGAGAGGCTACACCGAGCCCCTGCTATTCGACCTCCAAGGCACTAGCGGAGTCACTTGAGTGATGAGTTCCATTTGGAGATGGTAGCAGAAGCAAGAAGTGCTGCAGACTCTTTCTAAAATGCCGCTCTGTGCCATTTTCAACTTTCTTCCTTTCAGAACCATGTTGCGTCCAATCAACTTCCAGGGAAGCCGGCAGCTGTCTCACATTAAGTGCGCCATCTGTGTCCTTGAGTGTCCCGGGATTCAGCCGCTGTCTTTTGACTTCTGTGAGGAAACAATGCCTCCCCCTCCAGGTGCGAAGCATGGGTGGATGTTTAATCAAGGTGCCTTGTGACCACACGTGCACAACATGGCCGTCCATCTTGCGCACCTTGACCTTCCTCTGTAACATTCTTCTGACTGAGCTCTAGCCTCAGAAAACAGAACATTCCAAGAAAAAGTGTGAGCACTTTCTGGAGACATTCAGTTTTCCTCTCTTGGCCAGGCCACCACAGTCAGTCTATGGTGCATTACAGCTTATTATGAGTTTGGCGGTCCTCCTGCATCATCGCCACCAATGCACTGGCAGGTGGACCGCCAAGCCCGTGGTGGGCCTGCCCACCAGATTCTGAGTTGAATCCAGGGCAGGCGGGCGGTGCTGCGGTGGTCTCACGGGGGCGACTGTGTTAGGCTCATAGAAGAGCCTCAACAGCAGACCTTCACTGTGACAGTGCCTGCAGCACGTTCCTACACAGTGTGGAATGCACCGTGCCCTGCATGCCACACCAAGCAGGAATAGGGGTGCAATTCCAGGGGGACACAGCATGTGCCCCCACATGCACCCCCAGGCCCAGAAGCAGCCCCCTTAGTTGCATCTCCACCACCATTTTCATGTTGGGGTCACCGCCATAAAATGGGTGGTGGAAATGCAACTTGGAATATGCTCTGCTGTGCCGTCGGCATATTCCTGCCCCTTTTCGCTGCACCACTCCGCAGGATCCTGTATCCCAACAGACACGGCGGTCCAACTGCCATGCTCAAAATACGCTGGGCGGCCCCTCAGTGGTGACGGTGGTCGGACCACCACCGCAAGTACGGTGGTCCTAGGACCTCCGTGCTCGTAATAAGACCCCAGGTCTCAATTGTTTTCCTTTTTCTCTACATTTTTATTACATTTTCTCTGCTTAGCATTTATATGCATTGAAATCCACTATCTACTCGTGCTCTTGCCATCTGCTGCCTCCTAACCAAAAGGCAATGCACAAGAAAGAAAAGAAAATCAGAGGGATCTTAAAAAGACTGATGATAGATAACAACTATTACACTAAACATAACAGGCTTGGACAGCTCTGTGTACGGGTTCTGCCATATTCAGCTCAATGGTGAAAGGCATGAACGTTTGGAATCTTAGCCATCAATGCCCTTTTCACAGGCCATGCTTCATATATTTTTTTATATCAATTTATGTACATGATGAAAAACCAAAGTTCCTCCATTGATACATTCAATTGATGTGTTACATCTGTTTTACATATAAAATATCTGTTTTAACTACATCTGAACTCTTTCCTGTTATTCTCCATGCCCTGCTTCATGTCTCCATCCCTTGCAAAATTTTGTGGCGAAAACCTATGGCCCATGCTCTGAGGCAAAGAGCCCTGATTGAGCCCAATCACCACACCCCCAAAGTACCCGGACCAGGCACATCCCCTCACTCCCTCACAAGGTCTCGGGTCAGGCTGAAGCCCCAGCCACTCCCGACCCCAACAGGTAGGTTTCATGCCGAAACCACACTCTGGGTACATCCCCCAGCACTTTCCGCCTGCTGTGGTGATCATAGGAGTTGTAAGTGAACCCTAAGGAATTCCTGCCACAGCCTTTCAAGGGCATCAGGGAACATAAATGTGCCGCAGGGGGTATCCTCGCCACAGATGGAGTCACGAAACTGTGCATACATCATTCGCTACCGTTATGAAGAGTAAACATGCCCGCCTTTGTGTGAGACTTTATTAACTTTGTCAATTCCTAATCATTATACCAGATGGTTTCAATGTATTGATTACTACAGTGAGTTTCTGGCATATTGTGCCCTATGTGGCGGCAAGGCAGGATATCCAGGGTCAGGCATGTGGGATGGGGGGGCGAAACCATCACACTCAGTGCTCATTCAGTCATGCAACCCCCATTAACTAATGCCACTGCACCTCCAGGAACTACTGAGACTCCCTCCTCGAAGACTTGTTCATCATCAGTATGGTCTTTGCATTTACACCGCCAACCTGGCATTGCTCTAACCATGTCAATTGTCACTAAGTCTAACCCTATCCTTGCCCTAGTGAGATAATCGTACACATTGTAAAGACAAACAAGATCATAGTAGGGGGTAAAATGACATGGTAGGGGTAAGACAGGGTAAAGCAAATTAGGACACTTGGAGCACCGATTCGAGAGAGATTACCAGAAGAACCTGGATTGGACTCTAGAAACAATTACTGGTCAGTTTGTGGCCAATCTCCCAGGGTCATTTCTATTTCATTCAGACGCCTGAAGTATTCACGCTCACAGGGAAACTTTATTTAAAAATGAAACACGTAATCCAAACAGATCAGATCAATTCAACTAAGGATAGCTTTAGCTTATCTTCACTTATTTAGTTATGACATGTTGTAGGGTGAGGGTGATGTCCTGTAAATATCCAAAGCAATGACCCACCTGCGGGCAGGGTTGATGTTTTAATGAGCCGGGCATTTACAACAATCTATGGTTATACTTCTCTAAGGACTAGCGAAAGGACCATATAGAATCAAAAGGTAGTCTGCAGACAACCAAAGCATCCCACACTCTCAGAATAACTGCTATGTCTATCAGGAGAGTGACAATACCCTGCCCAGTCCCCACCCCAAGGGCTGCATGTTAATGCCTCATCTTATGTATATGAAACATGCCGTGTATGGTCTTACTGTAGGGCTGCAAATACCTGGACCATCCGCCACCTCATAAACTGCCGGGTTGTGCCCCCTTTAAGGCTGCTGCCTGTAAGTCGCCTAAGCCTTCACCGCCATATGCGCTGTATGGTTATACACCCATCACATGCACGAGAGGCGGGCTACAGCGTATCTCAGGATAGCAATGAGTAACCACATGTCCTCCATTTTATCTGCATAGTTACTCGTCCATATAAGGCGGCACTTTATCTCAGGTAGGGTTGTAAATAACAGTAATTGATCTTGGAGGAGGTTTGTCTGTGTAGGTTACCCTACGTCACATTAGGGCACGGGCTCGTGAAGCACTCAGCAGGTTGCTAAGGAAGATGACGAGAGCGTGGGTCAGAGAAGCCAGCTATCAGTCAACCGTGTGAATTAAAGGCTTCTTAAAAGACAACGTTAAATGCCACTAATGATACATTTCCAGGGACTGACTGAGGACAGCTCGCACAGTCGCTTGATTTTCTAAATAACAGTTTTAGACTGCCAACCGAGACACCCACCTGGTAGGCACCTTTGTCATGCCCTGCGCTGTGAGCCTGGGAAAGGGACGTGTTGCATAAGGGTGTATGTGTGTGTGTGTACTGTTAGAAGAATAACCCATTAATGTTTCCTAATCCCTGCTACAAAGACTATGGCCAAAAATGTTAAATCAACTATAAATTGAAAAATATCAATAAACCCTTTAACACGATTTAGCTGTGTTCTCTCAGAAAATAGTAACATTAAATATTTAGATGAGTGCAGCATAACCGATCAAAGCAATGCAGTAAACACAGAGCTGTCTCGATTATATATTTCATAAGACTATGAAATGTGAGCTTTTCCAGAGGGATGAGTGGTCTGAGATCATCTCATTGGAGTTTGGTGACCTAAGTATTTAGGTCTCAGAAGGGAGGCTGCTTGCATTTACTTTCATCTGGCATTATCTAGCAAACCAAATGCCTAAATAATGTCTACCATGCAGAGTGTCAATGGCTAATGGCTGACACTTTCAAACTTATTGGAACATTTTTAGTTGTACTCATACTAACTGTAAAACGTTTTGCCCTAACCATCACTGATGTGTTGAGCGAGGAGCAACACATAGGTTACTTCCTCTTACTTGTTTTTTACTCCCAGGAAAGTCATTACCTATACCATATTAACACACACAAGCATGTGATAACATTGTGCCCAAACCCATATGCAAAGGAGCTCCTCATATGGCTAGTCCAGGAAATGCCATCACTTTGCCCTGTAAGACCTGAACCTACTGCACACAAAAGTATCTTACATTGCAGTCGCTGCTACAGAAAATGGCAACTACAACGGACACTTGAAGCCCCCAAATACGCCAACCCTTGTAATGTTAGCTGGCCGAGGACCTCCTGACCCAGAAGCAACAAGCAGCCCTGATGCTTGTCCTTTATAAGCTGCTCATGCTCCTGATTTGGAAAGGTGGGAAACAGCCTTACAGACAAGTTTATTAGACCTCCAACATCTTCAACACCTCCCGTGACGTCATCTTCCCACTGAAATATTTCACCATTAGATGCACTTTCTGGAGCCCTTCGAAGCTGTCAGAAATGATGGAAGAATGGAAACGGACACATAATGAAAAAGAAAGACGGGCTGGAAAGAATTCAGTGCACCAACAAGCATCTACTCCAACCACACAGAGAAAGCGACAATGTCCATTGAAGCAATCTGTTACAATATCCTAAATGGGGTGCTGTTCATCGCACCCGATAAAATGCAATCCAGTGCTGTCACTATAGACCAGGTCCAATAAATATACGGCCATTTTCTAGGCAACTGTGTCTGGGGCCTAAATATTGAAAGGCAACTTCAATAATAATTCACATTAATGTTGATAGAGCCTTACACTTGTAAAATTACAGAAGGCGCAAAATCAATCAATCACTCATTCGCATTTATAAAGCGCGCTACTCACCCATAAAGGGTCTCAAGGCGCTGAGGCAAGGAGGCAAGGAGGTCATTTCGAATTTGAACGAGGAAGAAAATCTCCCAAAAACAGCAGACTCCTCGCCCTGGAAAGATCTGGGCTGGACTCACAGTGGAGCTGTGAGGTCTGCTGGAAACTTCTGCAACAGACCCCCACCGGCTCACATACTGCAGCGTGGAGGGGGCAGAACATTATCCCCAGTGGAAACCACACCTGCTCCCCCATCCTGTTATTTTCTGACACCCCCCAGCCCCACCACCACGGCCAAAAGAAAAAGGATTCAAAATTCTAGGATCATGTGAATACATGTAAGATGGGACTCTTGGAACTTTCGAGACACTGATGTGTTTTTAACCTGAACTGTCGATTACTGGCTGGAATTCTTTGCTGTTTAAGCCACTAATATTCCATTCACAGATTAATTTAACACCACACTCTTTTCGGTCAAAGTATTTAATCTCCAATCATGTAAATATAGTGAGATGTACTGTGTAGGCGTTAATAACCTATGATGGTCGTCTCTTGTCCTGGAACATTTTAAAAATATGTAAATAAATTACTGGCTAGAACATGTAGCAATGCATTATTTTAATCTCGCCTCCTCAATGTGAGCTGCCTCTGAAGCAGACCTTTAAATGGCCTTGAAGGTTAATGTGTTGTAATTGTCTTTGCAGTTATTCTGCCAGTTCATTACTAGGCAGCATGCATTACAAGGAGCATATGGGAAACAGCAACAGACATAATGTTAGCATTTTATAATAAAATGCTAATCTGTTAATATTTACGGGAGCTTTGGGAGATAAGAGTCCTTTGGCGTCTGCGTTCTAGGCTTTGGCAGACCTCTTAATGGCCAGTCAATACCAAAGTATAAGCACGTTATCTACTGAAAACTTAGAGCTCCTGTCAACATATGAGCCATTTATTTTTCGACATTCAAAGATAAACTAATGTTTGTGTTAATTTGCTCTGACTGGTCATTTGTTCCATATTTCACCAATTTCTAGACAGAAGATGGTACTCGTTTTCAAAGTGTGTCTACTGTGTATTTTTTTAATTAAATGGCAACTTCAAAGTTGAGGATTTACCACTCTTAACCTTGTACTAGTCATATTACATTTCATTTATAATGTTTAATCCCCCACAAAAGTTGAAAGAATTGGCTCTAAAATGAGGAAACCAGTTGCTCAGGTGGGCTTCGTCCCTTGTACAAAAGAATATTTGAAGTAAACAAATTCAAATGATGTCCCTCTTGTAAATTCACTCTGCATATATAATCTGAGCCAATGTTATTATTTTAGAAAAATAACACCCTGCATGGAGTCATTTGAACCTATTTAACTCTTCTAGTGAGATGATGTTTTGAATCTGGGGGGCCGAGACAAAAGGCACCTGTTGATCCATTGAAATGATAATACAACAGTCTTAGCTCAGGATGGACGCTGCTTCTGGTGCATGCGAGACAAAGAGATTAAAGCACATTATAAGTGTGCCTGGACATCTCATGGCACTGAGAGAGCACAGCCTCTGCACCTTCTTTGAAAATTGTACAAAGGGGTACTTGTAAGGCACCCGTGTGTTTTCGGTGTGCACACAACTGTCTGGGTAGTTCCAGATTCTATGTATAACAGATAGGGATAGCAAATCAGGTGCTGTGGCCCATAGAGTTCCACTGTCTAGCTTTTCTACCTTTTGGTACCCGCGGTATACTCAACTTTAACTGTGTCTAAGTCCGCTTTTCCCTCCATCGGCCATTACTCGTCCTTCAGCTCTGCAGAGTGGTAATCCTCTCCAACATCCCATTGTTTTTATAAAAGTCCCACCTTTATCTTATACTCTGACACCATTTTGCCAATGTTTCACCACACAACTGCAGATCACCTGTTCTAGACCCGCTATCTGGGGTTGTGTCATCTCAGACCCAGGGGTGATATTCAGAACATACGGTATACAAGGATCTGGACAACACACCTGCGTCAAACAGAGTTAAAAAGGAGAGATATGATGGCATGATTGATTCATCTCAGGTACTAGCAATTGGTCTGGGATTTTTCTTCCTCATCCATCATTTTGCTTACTGTGTGACTGAACGGCCAGGACCCATCCCTTTGTATGGGAGCACAAGCAAATGATCCCTCTGTATGGGAGCACAAACAAATAATACCTCTGTATGGGAGCACAAGAAAATGATCCCTCTGTATGGGAGCACAAACAAATGATCCCTCTGTATGGGAGCACAAACAATTAATACCTCTGTATGGGAGCACAAGCAAATTATCCCTCTGTATGGGAGCACAAGCAAATGATCCCTCTGTATGGGAGCACAAGCAAATGATCCCTCTGTATGGGAGCACAAACAAATGATCCCTCTGTATGGGAGCACAAGCAAATGATCCCTCTGAATGGGAGCACAAACAAATACCTCTGTATGGGAGCACAAGCAAATAATCCCTCTGAATGGGAGCACAAGCAACTAGATATATCTTTCAAAGTAATTGGCCTCGTCGGTGAGGTGAAACTTGAGTCCTACAGAACAACAAGCTACAGGACCTTCATCTCCGCACATATTTTCTACTTATGATCCTTCAATAAGAAGCACAAAAATGAGGTATTTAGATGCTCACTTTATCTGAGCCACCTGATTGTCATGACAATTGTTGTTTGGAAATTCAACTGAGTCGAATCTAGTGAAATAGTGTAGACTCAGTGAAGCAGAGAAAAGTAATCTTTTGTTACTATGCAAGGGCACGTCGCAGACTTCTGTTAAGACTGGTGTCTTCTAGCCTTGCCCACTCCTTGCACTGTGCATCAGAATTCTTTAATCTATACCCCATTGGGCAATGTTATGCTAGTGCACATCCATCACACATCTGAAACCACCTTAGATCACGGTCATTAAGTTATACATTAGATAATTCCCATCAAACACGTTCTTCTAAATTTCACGGACCTGCTTTATTTTTATTGCCACATATGGTTTAAACAACTGAAAATAAAAAAATTTAAAAATCCCATGTTAGGCGAAGACTTGTTGGATGTCCAAGAAAAAACTGAAATGTGATAGGAGATGACAGAGATAAGCTTGTATGGAAGAGAAGATGTTAGAACCATCCTTCTAGCATCCTGAGCCATCCTTCTAGCATCATGAGCCATTCTTCCAGCATCCTGAGCAATCCTTCCAGCATCCTGAGCCATCCTTCCAGCTTCCTGAGCCATCCTTCCGGCATCATGAGCCATCCTTCCAGCATCCTGAGCCATCCTTCCGGCATCATGAACCATCCTTCCAGCATCATGAGCCATCCTTCCAGCATCCTGAGCCTTCCTTTCAGCATCATGAGACATCCTTCCAGCATCCTGAGCCATCCTTCTAGCATCCTGTGCCATTCTTCCAGCATCACGAGCCATCCTTCCAACATCCTGAGCCACCCGTCCAGCATCATGAGCCGTCCTTCCAGCATCCTGAGCCATCCGTCCATCATCATGAGCCATCCTTTCAGCATCCTGGGCGTAGTGTAGAGTGCACTATGGCTTAAGCAACCTGAAAAACAGGCAAATACATCTCCTTCTCCTCCTCACCACCTTCCTCTGTAGTAGTGCTTAACAGGAGCATCAGAGCGCTTTACAAATAACTGTAAAGAGTATACAAAAAGCAATCAAACAGAAGAAAAGGCAGGAGGTCAAAAAGCAAGAGGAAACTAATAAACTACAATAAAGAGCTAAAAAACCACGACATTTACAAATGTCAATAGAGAATGGAATAAAATAAACCTAACAAGGGATTTCAGGATGGACCCGGGGTGAGTGAGGAGGGATTCATGGCTACAGTAAAGAGGGTAACTGAAGTGGCAGCAAGCATCGTAGGGCACAGGGCTTACTCTTTTTTCTGTTCCTCTCTCCCTCTCCTTCCACACACCAGGTATTTTTCTCCTTGTGCTAGCTGTCATTCTCTTTCTCCACCACGCAATGCAAATCGTATCATTATATGTAATTCGATGTAAAGCCATGCCATGATAAAAAAATGTTTACTTATTCAATTCAATTCATTATGTATGGCACGTTCCGTTATGTAATGCTAGATTTATGCTATGAGTATTTATGCTAGTGATCTGTAAAGTTTTCAGAATCTGGGTGTTCATTCCGACTGTAGGATTTTCACTGACCAGAGTCAAGGCGGTCTGTGGAAACCATATTTGGTGTTGTTTATGATTCACACTGAGTAGTGGCTGGAGAGCAGGGCACGAATTGCCTTGCGCATGCTGCATCGCATTTGGCAATGCAGCAGGCGCAATGAAATTCATTTTATTTATTTGTTTACGTACCTCTTTTCGGCAGTATGCTGCAGTTTACTACCCCCCACCCTGCTCCACCCCCGCCCCACCGTCCCGCAGCACTCCCACCACCGGCCACTACTGGAGGGCCTTCTTTTTCCCCACCTCCAGCTGTGCCAAAGATTAAGGAAGAAGTTACGTGGTGATCAGGCCTCCTTTTGATCTTTTGATCGGACAGGAGGTGGACTGGAACCTCACACTGTAATGCAAATGCAAGGGAGAGGAAACAAAAGCACAGCGCTTGTTAGCTCTTGACGGGTACTTAAGAGATGCATTCTTTTTACTTTGTTTAGTCCCTGTATATAAGTGAATGCGCAGTAAGAATGTCAAATGGGTTGGTCTGTCCCAGTATTTACACAAATAACAATTTAAATAGAAGTATTTAAGTTGTTTTATAGCACTACATATCCCAAAGCGCAGAGTATTAGAGTGCTTCACACAACACACACATTGTCCATTCAAAATAAATCATGTAAGTGTGCAAGTCAATGTACAAGATGTGTTACATAAGACAGTGAGGGTTACAAGGTGTAGGAGTCAAATGCCCTTCATAGCTCACTGTGGTCCACTAGAAGGATTACAATTGATTAACGTCAAGTAACATAAGGAACTCTGTGTGCAAAGCAGTAATCCACTTACCTATCTACACAAACTAAAAATCTGTGATCTGCATGTTACATGATGTGCTTTGCAGGAGACAACTTTAAAAAACAAACATATTTTGTTGCATTTTCAGTTGGCATATGTTATAACATGCACATATCAGAGCACTATTGCATAATTAAGTAGTACATTTATGCTTGTATAAGATGCACACCATGTGTGTTGCAATATCATGAATAACAACCCGAAGAAGGTAGCAACAAAATAGAGGTTCAACAATCCCCAAATGCCCCGTCCCCCCCTCCCCAAGAACAGTGGGTGATTATGTTTTGCAGGATACAACTTAATCTTCTATAATACTTTGATTCACATTTGGGACTACATAAAACACAGATCTCTCCAACAAATGAGTTAACCTCCAAAGTTATCTCGCCATTATTATTATTATTTCCTGAGATTTACTGGACACCTCTGCAGCAGTTGCCTTAACCCCATAGAATATTTTAAAATGCAGATTTTGCAACCAAATAAGCAGAACAGATCTACTACCATGTTTTTCCTTGTTTCCATTTTCTTTGTGGCAAGGTTTACAAAAAATTATTAGTTGAGTCCCAGATTTTGTGTCAGGATTGCGCCACTTTTTTGGCACAACCCGACTCCAAATCTCATTTATTAAATATCATAATGCACTTAAATGTACTTATGACACACCTGATAAACATATGTGTGAGATCTTAGTATGTGATGTCACTTCTTGTGATGTCACTTCCAGTGAGGTCACGTCTTTTGATACCACGTGGAATGTCACGCGTCGTGACTTCTTGTGCTGTGATGGCATGCGCCATGATGTTACCTGCATACTGCCTAACTTGGTCAGTCCCTCCACTTCTTTTCAAAGGACTTGTGCCCTGCCGGTGAGAGTAGAATCGACTGTCTGTCATGTCTCTCTTAATCTTCACTCTCCCATACATATACTGTGTCTTTCTTCACCACTCACCTCTCTTTCTCTTTGCACATCTACATAAACACATCAGATATTGCCTTTTCTGCCCCATAACCCTTGTTATCCATCACACACACATATCAGATCGTCTCAGCCCTCCTACCCTCTGTCACTCCCGCCCCTCTGTTACTCCCGCCCCTCTTCACACACACATCAGGCCCTTCTTCCTCCACCCTCTACTCTATTGTGAATCAAGAACAGAGCTGAGGAAGGGTGAGAAATATTGTAACTTTAGAGCATCCTCATCCACAATCGATCTTTTTTATCGAGAGATGCATTCAGTACAGTCACAAAATCCATGTCTTACTGACAGGTGATCCACTTTGATAAATGTGTCCAATGTTCAATCTCCTCCACGTGCTAATTTGTGTTTGTGTGTGTGTGTGTGTGTACAGATGCAAAATACAATGTTCAAACTCCTTCAACTGCTATTGTGTGTGTGTGTTTGTTTGTATGTGTCTGTATAGATGCAAAATACAGTGTTAAATCTCCTTCAAGGGCTAGCTAATATGTGTGTGTGTGCGTGCGTGTGTGTGTGTGTGGCGCACCTGTATGCATCTGTGCGTGTTTGTGTGTGTGTGTAGATGCAGAATACCTTGTGCGTCTTTGCAACTGTTCCGCTGCTCCTCCTCAAACCCCTAACAGGGTCAGGCGTGGCTAACCTGTGTGACCTCGTGATATACCTCACCGCGGATGGACTGACCTGCCTCGTGGCGCTAGGCATCTTCACCGTCCTTCTTTCTGTTTCTTCTGAAGGAGCGATGTGAGGTTTCAGTGTGGACCTTGTCCGGGAGAGAGTTCTAAGAATAATCTCTCACGCCATTCAATGGCCTCCCTCCTGTCAGTTTAAATGTAATAGGCACAACCCACAGTAAGTCACTGGACACTGAGCGAGGACTGTGCTGGCTCGTGTGGGATGACTGGTTTTCTTGGGTGACCAAGAAGTTCATCCGAGAGACTTTGCACCAGCGACAGAAGCAGACAGTGGCAAATCCAACTAGTAGCAAGGCTTGGTCTCCGCAAAGCTTTTTACATGTAACATAATAATATTACGCAACTCAACGCGTTCATTCATTGGCCTGGAAAGTGTAAACGGTCCGGATAAGTTAACAGTATCAAAATGTCACACTGCGCCCGGGCCTCTGAGTGATATTTGACTCACTATTCACAGAGTTACCTTTGACCATCACTAAAATCGCAAAAAAGTGGCGTGAGTAAGAAGGATAATAGATGAAAACACAGCAAAATAACAGCTTGTGTTGCTGAAATCCGCTGTCACACTTGTCATCACCTGTTCTTCTGGTGCTGGAAACAGATGACAATAAAAATCAAAGATACCCTTATTATCACAAAATGGCGCCTCTGCGATCTTGGCGCAGGTACAGATTGGTTTACGACACACGCGCATCAGCGTTGGAAGGTGCGGCCGCCGCCACGGCGGGCCATAATTGAACTCCGCGGAGCTTTGCAACAAGTGGTGTAAATATCAATAAACATATCATGAGTGCACGTAATAGGGGCGCGCGAGGCCGAACGGCTGATATGAAATAATGATGCGCAGGTGTGACTGAGGCGTGTCGGTGCGCGTGGCGCGAGGACTCGGTCACAGCAAATCTAAGCAAACCGGCACATCTGCTGATTGACTTTAATATCTGAAAATAGTCAATTCCAAAAGCAATGGTCAGCCATAAAGTTAAAGCCAACGCCATTGATGAATAATAGAGGCGTGCAGTGAAACAGAAAGTCCCGAGCTGGGAGGTGCATTCAGCTACCCTATTTTTTCACTTTTACAGACCGTATTTGCACTTTCATTACCCAGGCCTTGGTCCCCAGAGGCATGGCTTGATGGCAATTTTGGAAATTAGCCCAAAATGCCCCAGGCTCCTGCTGAGCCCGAGTGCAGCAACGTACCTCTAGCTTCAAGCAAATAACGCACTCCTGCCTGGCCGTGCCGTGTCTGCATAGTTGGCGACAGAGAATGGCATGGAAGATGTTTGCTTAATTATGGGTTTCAAGGCTGTAGTCAGGCAATGCTCACCGGTTCTTCCACTCAGATGCATGAGAAAGCGCCTTGTTTCCCTATTGTGAACGTATGCCGACATTTTGTGTAGATGGAGCCCTGTTGTTATCTCCTTTCATGTGCATCTGATAAGTCTACCGTGGTACTGGCAGGGTCACTATAATTATGCAGTAATTGAGGACCACGTAATGCAGCAGCATCGGCTAAATTATGTGGCAAGTATAGTCAAATTATATGGCACAGCCTGTGACAGTAATATTTGCCTCTTTTGTCATGTTAACACTTTCATACGGTCTTGAAAAGAGTTTCCCCTGATTGGTATCAGTACAAGCAGAATACAGACGTCAGCAACTGGAAGGTGACCAGCTAACCTTTGGAAGGGTCTGCCATGCATGTGCGTACAGCGGGCACGGGCCAGGCTTCAGATTGTCTTTTCCACAATAAGAACCTTTAGAAACCAGTACTGGAGGGAATTTGCTGATTTTGAAGTTAGACAATGATCCCCGCGCCTTTACACACAGACTGCCTTCTGGGATTGCTGATGTCATTGCTCATGCGCGATGTGATGCCATTCACGATGTCTTGTAGATGCCTTTCATGGTGCCTTCCCTAGTGTTATAGACATCATTTTCTGATTGCATCTGTGATTTCATTCCAGGTTTAATGCCATTTATCATGTAACGTGAGATGTCATTCATAAAGTCAGCCACAGAGACATTCATGTCATTTTTTATTTCATTCATGTGATAGCTTATGATGCTATTCATGGTGTCATATTTATGTCACTGAAGGTGCATCATCATTCATGAGGTCATTGCGATTCCAGGTTTGAAGCCATTTGTTGTGGGATTCGTGGTGGCACTGTGGTGTGAGTCATAAAATCATGGTATGAATGTACGTCAGTCCTATATGGATGTCAACTGAGCACTGTACAGGGTCAAAGGCAGAGATACAGTCAGAGCGTGACAGAGCGGAGGCTGGGCTCTGAGGATGGAGGTGGTCGGGGATGTCCTGGCGATGCTGTGTTCTTTAAAGGGATGTGTCTTTACAGCTTTCCTAAATTGGATCAGGGTTGGGTGGTCCTGATGGAGACAGGGATCTCATTCCAAATCTTGGTGGAATAGATGAAAAAGTCCTGTCGCTCTCTTTGGTTTTACACGTTCTCATCTCCAGTCTGACGGTGTCCTGGATGAGTGTGGCCGAAAGCTGCTGCAGATGGAAAGCTTGTCAGGCAAATACTCAGGGTGCCGATCGCGAGCATTCATAATGTCATAACCAGCAAACTCCATGTTATTCATCCACTCATTTCTAATGGTAATGTTTTCTCATGTTGTGCATGATGACATTCATCTTGTCATTCACTACATCATTCATTATATCATTACCTTTCATTGTGTAATCACAATGAAGGTATAATGTCACGTGTGACGCCGTTCTTGATGTTATTGTTGAACATGGTGTCAGTCTTAGTGTATTTTGCGGTGAGTCAGTGAACTAAACAATGCAGAGCTGACACTGAGTGTCACCTACTGCACTTCATGGAACATGAGATTTTGCCAGGTTTTTCTAGGTTGAACTTCGTGTCCTCTTGGCCACCAGATATTGCGGCCTTGTTTTGCGTCCCTGTTTAAGTGCCCTTGGCGGAGCTGGAGCTTGGCCTCAGTGGTTTCACGGTTGTTGTTTTCTTGGGTCTGGACTCGAGGATGCAGGCCTAGCTTCTCTGAACTGCCCCCTTCCCAGCATAGGTTGCTGCCCCCTTCCCAGCATGGGTTGCTGCCTTCTTCCCAGCATGGGTTACTCCCCCTTCCCAGCATGGGTTTCACCCCCTTCCCAGCATGGGTTGCTGCCTTCTTCCCAGCATGGGTTACTCCCCCTTCTCAGCATGGGTTTCACCCCCTTCCAAGCATGGGGTGCTGCCCCCTTCCCAGCATGGGTTGCTGCCTCCTTCCCAGCATGGGTTGCTCCCCCTTCCCAGTATGGTTTGCAGCCTTGCCGCTAAGAGGTAGCCTCTGAAGTGAGGGGCTTCTTGCATTAGGAACAGGCATGGGCTCCTGCAATGCAGCCTGACAGATGAAAAGCGACGATACAGCACCAACCCAGGAGCTTGTTGCAAGTAGAGGACAAACTAAATCTTTCTGTCATGTCTGTTGTTGTAACATCTCATTTGCGGCTCAGCTGGTTGCTAATAAGCCTTCTTGCTCGGCTTCTCTGGCTCCCTCTCCTTCACTGTTTTTCTTTTTAACCCCTCTCCATCTCAGCCTTCCTTTTACTCCCTCCCTTTCTTCTCTTTCCCCATTTCCTCATTGTTTCTCTTCCTCTTTCCACCTTTGCTCCCTTACACTTTTGTGCCCCTTTTTGTCCCATCACACTATTTTTCTACCCTGTTCTTTATTTTCCTGTACTTAAAATATATGTTACACAAAAAGATGATTGGCAGAATGCTGAACATTGACACTCACCACCGGTACAGAGATCTAGAACTAAATCCATAATTCCCAGGAAGCTTGTTTTCCGGTCCTGGGAGGACCTGACTTGGCAGTTCGGGTTGGACTGTCCCATAGGGAGCAGGGTCAAGACTGATTTGCATATGGCAGGGTCCAAACTGGGGTGGCACAGTGAGCCAAAACACTATGGATTTAACCAAATCTGTGAATTGGGGTCAATGTTTGACAATGTTCAGTATTCCATTCATCATCTTTTTATGCTGCTTTAGTTACCCTAAGTGGTAAGGGTATGCCCAGACGTAGGTCTTATGCTCACTGTGCCACTGGATTCAAGCTAGCTTGGCTAATGACGGGGGGATACCCCAAAACTGGTCCCAGGATGCTGGTTTTACGGCCCTGGGAGGAACTAGCTTGGCAGTTTGGGCTGGATGGTTTCCATGGGGTGCAGGGTCAAAACTGATTTGCGTATGGCTGGATCCAAACTGGGGTGGCGGGGTGAGAAAAAAACACAATGGATTTAACCCAGATCTGTGACTGGGGTGAATGTTTGACAATGTCCAGTATTCTGTCCATCATCTTTTTGTGCTGCTTCAAATAAAGGTCTCACGTGTCTATCTTCATGTCTATCTTCATGTCCCCATTTCCCTTCTCCATCCCTCTTTTTCTCCACTCTTTCTGTTTTTGCCTCATGATTTTTTCATTTCTCTCTAGTTCTTCCCGTCTTTGTCTCTTTTCTTATTTCTCTCAAGATGTCCAAGTTGGTCTCTGTTGGCCCCTGTGTGTCCATTTTGATCTCTACTTTTTCAACCCCCCCCCCCACAGTTTCTGTTGATACATGTTGGTCTCATTTGGGTTCTCCATCTCTACTTACATCTCACTTTCTTTTGTTTTTCTTTTATTTACTCAAAATAAATGTGCCTGCAGTTTTAGTAGCACTATGATCTTTCTCCGTTCATAAAGTAATAGCTGTTTGCTGTCTGAAGATGAACTAAGAGATGAATAACAATCAAGTACAGTTTTTGTGGTTCACTGATCACATCATGACTGGTTGGCATGGTTGTGTTTTTCTCACCACCTATTCTCTTGACACCCATATTCCTAACCCCGGGTAGGCCGTTGATGATTTCTACGGTTGGAAGAGATGGAGGGGTTCACAACAGTGCAGAGGCTGGGTGACAGCTTAGATCACTATTTTTGCAAGTTTTGGATATATGTAGCTGGTTTACTTAACTGATTACTTGACCTGTTTTACTGCTGCACTTTGCAAGGGCCGCTTCCTGGTGCCCTGTTGTTAACCTGTTGCTTCATTGAAATCTGCAGGTCAGAAGGCCTATTGTAGGTGTTAACAGCAGACCATCGATAGACAGCATTGATCTGTGCTGGCCAGGAATTGCCTTTAGAGGAGTGATACTCAAAGTACGGCCCTCCTGACCTTTACTTGTGGCCCCTTGAGTCTAAATGATTTAAAAAAAAGTATATACAGCAATCACTTATTTAAAGGTTAATTGCAGTTAGGGAAAGTAAGTAACTAGGCCCTTAATTTTAGGCAGCAAATGTTTTTAAAATATGGAGTCTTTTCAAAATTCAAAAAGTGTTTTTCATTGACCTATAGAACCATTTCACTTTAGTAATTCAAATTACAGCAGTGCATTCAGAAGTATTTTTCTTAAAGTGATGGTTTTCAAACATGAATTTAGAAACGTTCATGATTTCCCCCTCTCATCATGACAACAATGCCATCAGTGATTACATCCAAGCACGCATCCTGAAGTCGTGTATTGTGAGTTCCTCTTATATGTGATATGAAGAAAAAGGAGGTAAATTGAAATAAAACAGTTGCCCAGGGTCACACAGTTTAGTCAAGTGGAGAAGCCAGGATTCATCCCAGGTTTTCTGGTTTCACATTGTGCAGTTGAGTTCAGCCACTAAATATAAAGCTTTGCTTCCCCTTTACACCCCCGCTGGCATGAGTGCGGCCCTCGGTCACACCAAAGACCAAACTTTGCGACCCCTGGGAAAATGTATGTGAGTACCCATACTCTAGAGCACGGGTACTCATAGTACGGCCCGCGGGCCGCCAGCGGCCCGGCAAGCCTTTCTTGGCGGCCCGCAGACCTTGCAGACATCGTACCGGTGTTTGTTTTATGTAACAGTGTCAGCAAAAACAGACTCTGCTCTGTGGAGCTGCAGGGTCGCTAACAAGAGGTGAAATACAACAAAGCCTCCTTATCATGCAAATGGTCTCTTAAAGACCTGTGAAGTACTCGGGTGGGGCTGTGTGTGTGCTCCGGAAGGGAAGCTGCCTCAGCTGCCACAAGCGGGGATGAGGTGACAAAGAATGACAGAGGACAGCAGGGTGTGAGAGTCCAGTGAGGTGACAGAGGGCAGTAGGGAGAGACAGAAACAGATAGAGATAGAGACAGACAGGGACAGACAGGGACAGACTGATGGATAGAGGCAGAGACAGATAGAGGCAGAGACAGAGCCAGCTAGAGACAGAGCCAGCTAGAGACAGAGCCAGATAGAGACAGGGGCAGATAGAGACAGGGGCAGACAGAGCTAGATAGAGGCAGAGACAGGGACAGGGACAGGGACAGACTGGCAGAGACAGATAGAGGCAGAGACGGATAGAGGTAGAGACAGGCAGAGACAGCGATAGAGACAGAGACAGACAGAGGCAGGGACGGGGCAGACATATAGAGGCAGAAACAGACAGAGACAGAAAGGGAGACAAAGGGAGGGAGACAGAGACAGGGGCAGACAGAGCTAAATAGAGGCAGAGACAGGGACAGACAGACAGAGATAGAGGCAGAGACAGACAGAGCTAGAGACAGAGATAGAGACAGACAGAGATAAAGGCAGAGGCAGACAGAGATAGAGACAGAGATAGAGACAGACAGAGACAGAGAGGGACAGACAGGTACGGGCAGACAGATACAGAGATAGAGACAGATAGGGACAGGCAGGGACAGGGCAGACAGATATAGAGATAGAGACAGACAGGGACAGACAGGGACGGGGCAGACAGATGCAGAGTTAGAGACAGACAGGGACAGACAGGGAGACAGACAGATACAGAGATAGAGACAGACAGAGACAGACAGGGACGGGGCAGACAGATGCAGAGTTAGAGACAGACAGGGACAGACAGGGAGACAGACAGAGGAAGGGAGACAGACAGGGAGACAGACAGAGGGAGGGAGACAGACAGACAGGGAGACAGAGGGAGGGAGACAGACAGGGAGACAGACAGAGGGAGGGAGACAGACATAGAGAGGGACAGACAGAGACAGAGAGGCAGAGAGACAGACAGGGAGACAGAGAGGGAGGGAGACAGAGAGAGGGACAGACAGAGAGGGACAGACAGAGAGAGGGACAGACAGAGAGAGGGACAGCCAGAGAGACAGAGAGGCAGGGAGACAGACACAGAGCGAGGGGGACACAGAGCGGGGGGTACACAGAGCGGGGGGACACAGAGTGGGGGGACACAGAGCGGGGGGAACACAGAGCGGGGGGAGACAGCGGGGGGAGACAGAGCAGGGGGAGACAGAGCGGGGGGAGACAGAGGGGGGAGACAGAGCGGGGGGAGACAGAGCGGGGGGACACAGAGCGGGTGGAGGCAGCGGGGGGAGACAGAGCGGGGGAGACAGAGCGGGGGGAGACAGAGGGGGGAGACAGAGCGGGGGGAGACAGAGCGGGGGGAGACAGAGCAGGGGGAGACAGAGCGGGGGGAGACAGAGGGGGGAGACAGAGGTAGGGAGGCAGAGGGAGGAAGACAGAGGGAGGGGGAGGGAGACAGACAGAGGGGGAGGCAGAGGGAGGGAGACTGAGGGAGACAGACAGAGGGAGGGTGACAGAGGGAGGGAGACCGAGTGGGGGACGGAGAGAGAGGGGGACGGAGAGAGAGGGGGACAGAGAGAGAGGGGGACAGAGAGAGAGGGGGACAGAGAGAGAGAGGGGGACAGAGAGAGAGGGGGACGGAGAGAGAGGGGGACGGAGAGAGAGGGGGACGGATAGAAGGAGATAAATAGAAGGAGACAGAGGGAGGGAGAGATAGAGAGAGGGAGAGGGAGAGAGATATATGTGTATGCCAAGTCCGGTGGCTCAGTGGACGAAGGCGTCCGCTGCAGGGGCCTGTGTTCCACCTCATGGTCACAGTTTTTTTTTGTTGCTCTAGCCCCGCCCCCTCCCCAATTGACCCCGCCCCCACGGTGCGGCCCTCGGCCACAAACCACACTGTAATTTTGGCCCCCGAGAGAAAGTTTGTGCGTACCCATGCTCTAGAGGAATGTTCTTCCTTGAGTATAATAATGTTTTCTGCACTTTGCTACTTGTCTGTCCCCTATTGCACCCTCACCTTCCTCTCTTTATCTCTCATAGGCCACCTCTGAGTTTTTTTCTGCATCTCGAAATCCCATTATAGCACTTCTCAATCTCAATCCCCCTACTTTCTTTTCATCTTTTTTCTAATATCTTCTCCCATCTTCCTTTTCCCTCTCAATCGTATTCCTTTCTTGCTCGATCTCTCTCACTTTCTTTAAATCTCCCTCTTTTTCAGTTGCTTTATCCTGTCTTTCTTACTTTCCAACACTGCTCCCATGTATTTCACTTATCACTTGTCTTTCCACTGTTGTTACTGCTTCATCTCCTGTCTTTTGCTCTCATTCTCTGTTTACACCAGTCTCCTTCTTTCCTATAGCCATCCTCTCTCTTTTTCTCTTCCTCTCTCTCTCAAATCTGTTTATCTCTCTCTCTCTCTCTCTCTCTATGGCTCCCTCCATCTTGTACCATTTGGATATTTCTTTCTTTTGTCTCTCTCACTCTCTTTCCTCCTCTGTGACTCAATGTGTATGTGCGTGCGTGTGTGAGTGTGAGTGTGTGTGTGTGTGTGACACCACTGTGTAGATATGGTTTTGCGTTTCACTTTGGATCCCATGGACATATCTGTACCAAAGCTGATATTTACTAAGCATATGTTACAAAGGTCCAGCAGATAAAAAACTTATGGAGGGGATCCAAAAGTTGTTTTTCGATTGAGCTCCCCCATAAAATTGTGCTTGCATCTCCAGCAGAAACGGCTCAGGAGAGTTTACGCCAAACTTAGCAGGGAAGTAGAACTTTGCCTAGAAAACATGCTTTTCATCGTTTGGTTTAACCTGCTGCATCCTTTATGAGTTGTGGCATTTGAATGATGCCATATGGGTTTCAGAGGGTTAACACTTGGCATATGTTAGCCACCTAGAATCACAATTTCGTGGGGCCTGCCCTGCTGCACATGGCTGTGCACAGCAGGGCTGATCAACCTAGCCACCAAATGAGTACATGGCTACTGAATGAAATGCGCTATAAAACATAGATATTCACAGAAAAACAACTCAGGGGAGGTTAGTTATGTTCAGCCAATGCAAACCTGAAAAGCCGCTGAAATGATCGGCACCACCCCACCTAGAGGGCGTGGTGCCTTTAGTGGCAACAAAGAGCGGAAACGGATTGAACTCTTCGGGGAGGAGGGGGCAAGCTGACCGGAAGTGTTTAAGGCTGCAAGGACCCGGAAGCGCGTCACGCCGACCAGTGAAACCGAAACTGGCACGGGGTTTAAAAGTGCAGGGGGGAGGTAGAACCCCCTCTTTGTCCCCTCGCCGTGTTGACGGCGACATCGCGGAGCATCGAATTGCCCACCCACCCATCCCTAAGCTTATAGTTCCTAGTGGCGGGGTCCTGGACAAGAGAAATGACAGGGACTCCGGTTGACAGTGGCTGCTTGGCCCCAGAACAGGACGCGCAGTCCATTGTGGGCTCCGGGCTGGCGGGAGAGGGGGCTGACCTGCTAGTGGCTCTGGACTCTCTGGCCCTACCCAGGAAGCCGGCGCTGGTTATCAGCAGCGATGAAACTACCTGCGGCTCCGTTGGCCGGTGGGCGGTCAGCACGAAGGAGAGCAGGGTATCTTGGTTGTGGCCTGCTGGCACAACACGTGGCAAAGGCTCTGTGGAGAGTCAAATGTAAATACAAATAATGGGGAGATGTAAAGTATATAATCCTGATATCCCCTGGGCGTGCTGTGGTGTGATAAATAAGCAATAATAAGTTGGTCAAGAGATTAACAGTGAGTGAGCCAATAGGGAGATTGGCGATATCATGTTGAAATAATAAAGACTACGCTGTGAAGACCAACTACCGTCTTACTAGTTGTTACTGGGTTGAGACCTGCATGGCAAGGAGGGTGGTGAGAAAGGCGGTGGTGTAGTGAATTACACGTTGTATGCCAACTAATCATCCGCCTGACATGCTGATGCACCTCTTTGCCAATGACACAGAAAAAGAAGCTGACAACCAAGAGCAAACTATGGTGGCAGCATGAGTTGTGCTTTCAGGTGTTTTTTTGCATTTGCGGTACCATTGCTAATGTTCAACTGTGCTTTTTTTCTGGGAATATATATAAATATGTATTACTTTTCTCACTCAGTCTAGCTGTGTCTCTCTCTATCTCTCTTCCCTGCTCTCTCTTACTATCATGTCTCCTTCGTCCCTCTTCTCATCTCTTTCCACGTCCATACTTCTCTTTCTTCCACAATTCTCCTCCCTGTGACTTCATTTTCTTTCCTTCCTCCCCACTCTTACAACCAGTAGCTCTATCATCGCTGGAGCCAGGTTTTTTTCCTCTGCTTGGATGACACTAACTTTTCTTCTCATGAAACACAAACCAAAGCTTGCGTCACTGCGGCGGCCCCCGCGCCCTGCTTCTCTGTCGATTATTTAAATCTTGGTTTGAAAAGAGCATGCTTCCGGGTGAACGGGAATACGGAACAGGACACTAGGGGCTCCTGGGGCGTGGGAGGGAGGGCTGCAGGCTGGGAGGGGGAGGAGGGGATACATCTTCGGCTTCGGAAAATCTACGATCCTAAAGCTGGAGCCGGCTGTCTCGCCTTCTTCCTCTCAGTGCGTGGCACAGGGCCGATGGAAACCCTACACTAGAAATCAACGCATGGCATTGGTCCGACCATGCTTGAGTCCCCAATCAGAGCACCTAGCACTGTTTTTTCTTACTTAGATCTTTCTATAGCGCTGGCGTGGTTCGTATAGGGTGTTAAAGCGCTTTACATAGAAACGGATGAACGGTACCATAATAGTTTAAACAGCCAGTAGTCCAGAAAAAAGGAAAGGGTAAATGAAATTACTATTTTTAGCAACGTAGTGGCAAACTGGGCATGGTGGGCATCGAACGTTCTGTGGGCAGATTGTAAGTACAGCTCTCCAAGTGTATAGGGCGGATGTTATCCCTACCTATGAGTCTGCCCATGAGTCTTCTGCATGCCTGAGTTGGGGTAACTGGCATACTGTGGATAAAATCCGTACCCCTGAGTAGGAGCTCCTAGAACAGAACTGAGAATATTCCACGCCAGCCCTCCAGAAAGAACCCTTGGCATGGGGCTGATGAGAGCTATATCCCCAAGGTGGACTTTCTGGCTCTGAGCGAATTAACCCATGGCTCAGCGGTAAATACATACCGCTGAGCCACAGACAGCACTAGCAGAGGGCGGAGACATCAACCCCCTCAGTCAGAGCAGTAGCACAGGGCGGCTGAATTCAGTCACCACAAGCCTTCTCTTCTCTCGCACAGCTTTCTCTGGTGGGCTTGTCGGGGATCTGCGTGGTTACGCCTGAGCACCCTGTGTTCCATTGATAGTTGTAATATGTGTTTTCCTGGTGACACAAATCATATAAGGGTCCTCTGGGCCACGTTTATAGGGTCAGATTCATTAGAACTCGCACCCCTAGGACCTATGACACACGTCTGGAGAACACTCTGCTCTGCCCATAGCTGCTTCAGGTGCCTGAGCCCATTACTCCACAGTAAGTACCACTATCTATAACCCTGGACCATTACATGATGTCATTTGTCACCATCCTTGGTGTGGAGAGCGCTGGCATCACCGCCGAGGCTTCTGGGGATTGTTCTTGGTATTAGAGTGCCCTGGTGGTCTGAGTATCCTTCGGTGCCTCTGGGACTCCACTGATATCCTCTGTGTCTCAATCTGGGGAGTACTCTGAGGGCCCAACTCACAAAAAGAGGTATACATTTGCACCTATAGAGGTGCACTCTATGAGGTATGCAGATTTCCAATTTTAACGTTAGAGTAACCCCAAACCAACCTATTGGCAGCAGTATGGGATATGTTGCACTGAGTTATATTTTCTTTGTCTGTGTTACATTAGCCTGTAAATATAGATTATTTGTATTGTTAGCAACTTGTGGTCATGCCTGCAATAGGGCTTGTTTCTTACCGCTTTCATCAGACCGGAATCTCATATTGGTACTGTGTGGCAGCTGGGTGTGTTCACAAATGTTCTTGTCAATGAGAGACAGGCACTATTAAGCTTGTCCCTAAAAGCGAGTTTCATGACCAGTTGGTAGCTTATCTCAGGAAGAGCTTGGAAGATACTGGGGAGCTCAAGGAAGTCTCATAGACTCTAAATCCATCACTACTGCCCTTAAATCTACTCTTCCCAGTTCTAGGATATAGGCAGTGTGCGTGGCAGTATGGTATGCATCAGATTTTACTCACTTCACCCTTCAGTTACTCACTCATTAGCTGGCAGACAAACATGCAATATTTAGCAATCTCTAAGTTCCATTGCATTGCAGCAGACTGAGATTTTGTACCGTCATCGGTCTCTGCTGAGATTACTCTTATCCGAAGTAAACTTCATATGATTTGATAATCTGAATAGGATGTGATACAAGGACACTGAGTCTGGAGGTAGGGGGTGGAATGACTACCTTCATACTCTAGCCCTGCCGCCAGATGAGTCCACTTTCCCGAACACCATATGTATGCATGACTCATCAATCATGCTCTCAAAAGCCTGTTTCCTATTCTCCTCTCCCCACGGATGTGCCCAGTCCTCACCTACATATCTTCACAATCTATTGTTCATGATGATCAATTGTTGTAGGGTCCTAATCTGTGTGGCGCATTCTTATCACACATCGCTCTCACCGCACCACTGAAGTAGCCTCCCACAGCACCAGAGGTTTCTTGATTGTTGCCCACAAAGGTAACACAGTTTTTGCTTTGGTTTGGGTATTTGACACGCATTGAAGAGATGCAGATATGTGTTCATATGTTTAAGGACCAATGGAATGTAGGCCCAGTGATTGCAAGGCTGGTACCGCTCCTCTCCCATCACAAGGTATGATCAGCAGCCTCTCTGTGGCCTGCAGTGCCCAGTTCTGTCACAACATGATTGGACATGTCTGCCTTACTTAACAAACAGACTTTCACTTTGCACCGTTGGCATGAACTGCCTTCACTTGTCACTCGTTGCCTGTCGCTTTACAGCAATTGGATGTAACAGGAGAATCCCCAGCTGCAGCAGCAAACCTTTGGGAGTAAAAATAACTCATAACTGTGAAGATCTGTCAGCGACTGCAGGAAAACCCTCCTGCATAATATGTCAGCTTCAGGGAAGCAGGGATTTACACCCAAGCAAATATGGATTCATTCCCAGGAGTAAAAGGATTCAGCCCATTCAAGCCAGGAATCCTGGATTTATCTTCAGGGATGTAGGCATTATCATAGAAAAGGCGAGAATACAAGGATTTGCATCACATATTTTTGTGTTCATTGGTTTAGAACAAAGTAGTGAAAGACACATACACAGTGCGGAAGTCAGAGGTGTATGCACATCAGAGCATTGAAGGTAAACTAGAATACAATTAAGAGAAAAAAGCATGGATGTCAGAAGGAATTGAGGAATATACAATTGGCCAGGAGCGATAAAGGTTTTGATACATTTAATTTGAGAAATATGGCAGAATTCACGAATGTTATACATCTTGAATCAACAAGATCTAGCGGTAGCAACTCAATGTTGTCCTGAAAGAGTAAATAGATTCTCGCAATGTTGAAATTGAAAAAGCTGTGAAGGAAGGTTTTAGGGGGAGACAAGTAGGTGAATTGACCCTCAGGGGGAGGGTATTGCAGTTGAACATCTCCCTTGCTTCCTACATTGAATCGCTTTTCTTAGGGTCCCCTCTTTGCAAGTGAATCACTTATTGTAACTACAGTGTGATCACATGAGATTATATCTGGTACTTAGAAGTTTTGAAGGAATATGCACTGTTGTAAACATTGAACTCATTGTGGGTTTAAGATAAGATAGGGTTCCTTTATATGTTCATAGAGATGTGAATTGATATTAGTATTGTAAATAGCAATAACTAATTTATGTAACGAATGAAAAAGCTGAGAAAGTCTCAGCAGTGTTAAGAGATTTAGACCGTTGGGTTTTTGAGACATGCTGCACTGAAGATTGTCCTCCTGTTATCAGACTCTTCCCCTTCCTATATGCAAGGTTCTAGTTATTTTTTTGAATCACCTGTCTGGATGAGAGATTGAGGTTTTGTTTTTATCAGGATGTTGCTTAATCATTTAGGGTCCTGGAGATCCTCATATAGAGCATCCAGATTAAGTCATTCGTATCATACTCCTGTGAAGTCAGAGTCAGGGCTTTGGGGAGTAGCCACAGAACTAGATATTTCGTTCAAGGATCTGCAAAGAATTGAAAACTGAGATCAAATTCCATTCAGTAGAGGTTGAAGAAATGTGCTGGTCTTTCATAAAGTGACTTGGGGCCTGATTTAGTTCTTAGCAGATGGGTTTCTCAGTCACAACAGTGACAGATATCCCGCCCACCGAAATATAAATCCTGTAGGTTATAATGGGATTTATATTTCGGTGGATGGGATATCCTTCACCGTTCTGACGGAGTAACCCGTCCACCAAAATCTAAATCTGGCCCTAAGTCATGGTCTGACCATGATTGTGGCGCTATATTACCAAGTCCAAAGTTTCCATGCTGAGACAGACGGCAAGATTTAATGTGTTGTCACTTTATGGTTAAGGGCAAGGATTATTTGGGTGAAACTTTAGGCTCTCAACCTGTCTGACAACTGTGTGGCCTTGCCCACTCAGAGGGTAAAATCTAATTTGGGAAGGGTGTTCTGTAAAAGGGATTGCTTGAAAAGGGGCAGAATAATGTACTTTTTATGAAACTGACAACACATCCTATTTTATAATTGGCTTTTGTTAGACTAAAGAGTGTGTTTAGGTAAGGATAAACAGCACAACTAGGTGTTAAAAAGTGGAGACTATTAAATCTTGGATTGTATACATTTGGTGTCTATGGCGTGACTCATTATTATCTTTCCCAACACAATTTCGCCATCTCGGTTGGTGATTTTGCAGCAATGTGGGAGCAGCTCATTGAAAAAGGTGGGCACATTGACAGAAAAAAAGGCCTGAAATAGCTACATTGTACCACAATTTAAAACTATGTGAATGGGACAGAATTCCATGATAAGTTTGACAGGTGAGTAGGCAATGGTGGGGTTGATCTTAAGGTACTCTCAATGGAAAATGGGCTAGATAAATGCTGGGAGGTTCAGTTGCACAAGGTCGAATCACCAGACCAATGGTTTAGTGTTGACATAGAAGGTCCTGTTAAACCTTCTCCCAGTGATTAGATTCAAAGAGACTGGACAATGGATAAAGAGTTACTGATTGCACAATCAAGATGGTTGGGTTTCTTAGCTTAACCTTCAAAATGCTCCTGTTCTTATAGCTGCACTCACTGCAACTAAAATGTTTGAAATATTCATACTGGCACATTTCCAAAAATGATAGATCAAAATATGACTCAGGCGAACATTGAAGTTGTAGGAGCCATCCTGTTAATCTTGTTCATATGTGCATTATGTGTTCTAAGATAGTTATGTTTAGAGCTCAAATTTAAATAGAATGCCTTTGACGTCGAACACCACTTTATACAGAAGACCCCTTTATGCAGATAAAAAATAGTGAAAAATAAAAGAGTAATAAAATAAGAGAATTCATGATGGCCAAGAAGAGACTTTTTTCTCACGTTGAAATGTGAACGTTGCTCAAAGGTGGATGCACGAGTTGTAAAAACATAAACTTGTTTACATTGAAACTATACATAGTGAAGTATAAACATGAGTAATATAGAGAGATCTGTATAATTTATGAAAACATTTTCAATATAGCTTAATAAACATTGTCATTTGATTCTACCTAATCTATTGCTGCTATTACTGTGTTTAATAATGAAGAGATGTACATGTGCATGTTGTATATTGACCTACTCACTCTGTTGCTTTAGAAAATACATAAAAAAAGATTGCCCATATTGGAGTGTACGAGGAGCATACTGGGATTCTGACAACTAGGACAGTAAAATTTGCCAAAATATAAATTCTAAACTGAGATTTCGAAATTTAAAGTGAACTGATACTCTGAAAACTTGAAGTACTTTGGAATTGTGAAACCGGGGCATTACTCAAATAATTGCAATTGAACTCTATCAGGATTGCCAAACTGATAATGTACTGGTAAAGCTTGGAGTGTTCAGAGATCGAAACTATGAATGCAGAGATAATAAGATATTGGGATTGCACTGGTATTGTGAAACTGTGAATTTATTGGGATTGTTAAACTTGGTGCATATATGGATTATGAAAAGACAAGTGAGCCCGCTATCGAAAACAATTTAAATGTAATAGGAATGTTAATGTGGAAGCATACCAAGAATTTAATAAGGGGTTTAGTGACATTCTGGTAACCTAGCATGAATTAGGATAGCTAAATCTGGCAAGTAATAAGATTGTTAAACTGCAGTTGTGCTGTCCAACTAAACCATGAGTGTACTTGGATCATCAGTGAGTGCACTGGCATTAGGAACCCGCCAGTGTGCTAGCATTATGCAAACTGATACCCTTGTTGAGATTGTCAACCAGGGAACATGTTTACTTTGTGCAATATGCAAGCCTACTAAGCCTGTACAGGGTTTACGCAAACTAGGTATGCATTATGACTTTGAATTTGGGAAAAGGCCAGTGTATTAGGGTTGATGAAACTGGGAGGGTATTGTAATCATTCAAATATGTAATGGCTCATTTAGCAGCAAGTTTACTGGCAGTTTTCAAACTGAGAAAATGCCCAGATTGTACAAACTGAAAAACAAAAGGACTGTGCAAAATGTGGGTATGTTTGTATAATCAAACAGGAAGGGCACCAGGTTGTGTAAACTAGGGATGTGCTGGGGTGTGGTACAATGGAGCACACTGGAAGTGTGAGTACTATGAGAATACTATATTTTTCAATTTAATAATAAAGTTATATTTATTGTAAGATGTGGTATTGTTAGCTAGAGCTCATGATACAATTGCAGGGTTTATTATTTTGACTGTAGTAACAATTCATATAACGTTTACAGAATTTAGCTGTGTGTTAATGATGGGGGCATCTTAATTTGGGATTTGGGTTATAAACTCAGTTGTAGCATGACAGATTAAACAACATTCATGAACTTCAAGTCCAGCCAGTGTTATCCTCAGTGAAGGACAGACACTTTTGGGCTTATGTAGGGCTTGGCAGAATGGGAGGAATGCCACAAAACACTTCTCCTCCCGCCTCCTCCCCTTAGATTTTGGCCCAAGGGATGGATTTTACGGAGCCCAAGAATGTTTGTGGAGGGGGCAAAGTGACCCCTTTCCCCTTTTAATTAAAACTGGCCCTGGGAGATGGGGTCCTCAAGTGTCTCGGGCCAATTAAGGATCAGAGATGGGCTGCAAGCCCTTGATAATATATATGTTTTGGCCCAAGGGATGGGGTCCCAGGGCCCGAAGGCCAACCCTACGTTGCACACGCCAAAGTCTCTGCATAGTATGGGGATGGCAGCCTGCTTGGGGTATGGCCACAGGGCCTGGAGGCAGGCCAAGCCCCGTGACCAACCCCCGGCTGTGCACTTCCAAAGGTTGTGCGCAGCGTAGTGTTGGCTGCCTGCAGATAGTTGGAAGCAGAGTCTGGCTGCAATACAGGTCCTGTGGCTAACCTCACGCCACGCACAGCTGTGTCCGGTAGTGGGTTGGCTGTCTCCCGGTGGTTGCCTGCAGGGAGTTTGATGGGCTCGGCTGCAAGCCTGGCCCTGCTACTAAACCCACGCTGCAAGTGATGAAAGGCCTTACATATAGTATTAAAATATTACTTTATGTAAAAAAAAACAAGAAATTAATTGAAAAAAGCAAAGGTTAAAGTAGCGGTATATTTAGGTGGGATAAAAAGTTCTGCTTTTGGTTTTTTTTAAATGTCAGAAATTCACTCAGAAAAACAAAGATTAAAGTAACGTTATAGTTAGGTCAATATGTCAGTGACAACATTAATGTTTTGAACTAAAAAAGTAACAGAAATATACCAATAATTATTACCAGAGCTAAATATCACTCATGGCATGTTCTATGGCATCATTTATGACATCACTGATGATATCTCAAATGACATTTTCAATAAAATCACTGATGACATAATCCAAGTTTCTTTTGTACACATTACTCTATAAACTAGTATGGCATTAGAGGTCTTAATGTAAGTACAAAATACCTCAGAATAATATGAAGCATCATTAATGCCATCACAAATATAACTCCCTTAGGTGTAGCAACCATGGGTTATGTGCAAAATTGACCTTATACATACACTTCATAGGTAGCCTAGTTCACATTAATAATCACCCACAAATATATAGGAAACCCTCATTGCACACAGTGTTCAATATTTATTGAACTGTTCAGAGAAAACCAAGTCACTCAAGATACTCAATGTCTGTTCCAAAATAATGCCCTACTAAGGACAGCTTACATCTGTATCAAACCCCTCACAGTAACTGAACTTACATTGAGAAATGAAGTTAATATGAGCAGAAACTTTAAACAGTGTTTACTCTATGGAGAGTTTACTCTGTACCACACTGTTTGCAGACAGTGAATTTCTCATGGGAAATATACTACAGAGTATTAATAAGTATCTACTAAGAACAGTGTACACTCTATGCAACACTTGTCAAAAAAAGACACTATTCGCTTAAAAATAAACACGGTCTGTAGATGCTAAAGATCATACTACACACAACCTTCATTTTGTGGTGAAAACCTTTACGACAGCCCATCTTCTGAAGCAAAAGAAGCACATGTGCACAGGTTAGAACCTGGTGCATAGTCTTTTATGATAAGTAGAAAGTGACATGTTGAGACGGATTCTGTCTAATAACTCAAGGCTGCTTACAATACTTAATATCTACTATGTAGAATTTTTGCCCTGATGGAAACTTCTTCTACAGAGCCAAAAATCTTGTGTGGAATTTACTGGACGCAAGTCATCAACCGTATCTGCACACAGAGTTACTCATCAAAACAAAGATTTATAAAGTGTTCAATACCTCTACACACCTATGATGCATCATAAGCACATGTATTTTGTAAACACACTCATTAGTTGGACACAGGCTGTACAAAATTAGATAGAAAATTAATGTGCTAGTCACTTACCACTATGTAAACTACAAAACAAACTAACACACTCTTTGGATGATGTCATCAGTGATGTCATGAGTGATGTCATAAATGATGTCATAGAACATATAATGAATGATGCAATGTGTGAGGTCATAAGCAGTGCATAGTGGGGGTGCAAGTTATAGTTAGCTTTGCTAACTATAACTGGTGCATTTCTGTGTTTTTTTAGTTAAAACCTTTAATGTTGTCACTGACATACTCACCTAATTATACCATCAATTTAACCTTTGATTTTTTGGTGAATATATATATATATATATATATATATATATATATATATATATATTCACTGAAAAAACCATAGGTTTCACACATGTTATAGTTAGCGGAAATTTTACTGATAAAAAACCAATGAAATTGCCCCGTTATAGTTAGTGCTGGCAACTATAACTCACGCGACCGCAATCCTCTGCTGATGCTAATACTGTATTTAGACACTTATTTGCCCATGTCTTCTTCCATACATTTTTAGCTATACATATATTACAAATATTTTTTTTTATAAAGACACATATGTCATCAGCAGAAGATTGCGGTCGCGTGAGTTATAGTTGCCAGCACTAACTATAACGGGGCAATTTCATTGGTTTTTTATCAGTAAAATTTCCGCTAACTATAACATGTGTGAAACCTATGGTTTTTTCAGTGAATTTGCAAGGTTTTTTAAATGCTAATTCCTAACTATAACGTGTGTGAAACCTATGGTTTTTTCAGTGAATTTGTACGGTTTTTTAAATGCTAAGTTACTTTACGCCATTCGAGGCGTGCGCGCCCACTTAACGCAGTGCGTTCCGTGCACGGTTTTTATCAACTTTAATAAGCCCTGTACATTTGGTGGCCTTCGGCCACCAAAAGCACAGGGGGTGGGGTCAATGTGGATAGTGTTTTTTTTATTTCGATTTTATAATTTCATGTTGCCAAAATATAGTTTTTTTACTGATGTAATAAGCACTGTACATTTGGTGGCCTACGGGCACCAAAAGCACAGGGGGTGGGGTAAGTGTGGATAGTGTTTTTTTTATTTCTATTTTTTACCGTACGCTTACGGTAAGCGTACGGTAAGCGTACTCGGCGAAATTGCCGAAAAAAAAATAAAACCGTTTTTGCTCTTGGGGGATGTTTGGGGACTCCCTCAACATGACTATGTGGGAGGGAGTTGTCAAAACAGCCCCGTAACATGTTTTTGGGCATCATGTTTGATAAATAACACTCAGTGCGAGAGACAAAATGGCGGACGCCGCTTCCTGGTTTCGGCCGATTCGAATGTTTACTAAGATCTAAGAGCCAATCAGAATCGCGCTCGCGCACGCCACCGTACGCGTACGGTAAGCGTACGGTAAGCGTACCGTAAGCGGGCTCAGATACATATATTGATTTAAAGGCTATTTTCTCAGAATCTACTGAACAGATTTACACCAAACCTACAAAAGGCACTTCCTTGACATAGGGACTACCTCTCTGCCAAATTTCTAGTAATTCTGTTCAGCCGTTCGGGCTGTAGCTCTGTCTAAAGGTCCTATGGAAAAATGCATGGGAAAAACGCGTTTTGGGACCCCCCTTTTATCTCAGCCCCCGCTTGACGAATCCCCCCGAGACTTTCAGGGTAGGAGCGGAGCGTAGCGCCCCACCTATTTTGAGAAATTCGCGAGGATTCATCGACCGGCGCCAAAGTTATTCAAAATAGAATGTTGCGGATTTCCTATGGAAAAGGGGTCCTAACTATAACTACCTACTGGCGACCGCCAGTAGGTAATATATATATATATATATATATATATATATATATATATATATATATATACGCACACACACATATATATAGATATATATATATATACACACCTTATTTTTTATATGGATCTATATTGCCATTTAGGGGTTCTGGTGACATGATTCACCAAGCGGCTGAGTTGTTTGTAAATGTGGTCAGAATGCTAAGAAAGTAATGCAGGACCATACACATCACCATTTATGTATGTTTTATATTACATGTTTATTTGGGTCACTCAGTTCGAAAAATACTTTTTTCAACTAGGAAATTGTTTACAGAAAACAGTAAGTGGAATTGGAAAAAAGGACTGTACTTCTTGTTTGTAATAAAAAAGAAGATAAAAATATTTTACTTAGTAGCAAAGTATGAGGAATTTTAGAAAACACCCTTTGAGACGTAGAAAAACACATTTAGTCAGTGGAAGGAAAAGATTATTGAACTACATAGATCATCTAACAAAGTGTACTCATTAGAAAAAGAATGTCCTGGTTTTGTTTACATTCATACTCCTTATTCTCTTTCTGCTTTCTTTTATCTCTTTCCCCATTCAAAATGCCTTCTGTTCCTTTCCCCCTAGTTTTTCTTTCCTTTTGTATCTTTCTATTAATCTTATTTTATCTAACCTTTTTAAGCTGTACTTTAGATTTTCACTTACAGCATTTAGAAAAAATGTTCAATTAGTACGTTATTTACAGTTATATGTTCAGTTGCAGAATGAAGTAATAATATATTTGCAAGAATGTGAAATATTGTTTTGATGTTTGTTTCGCTACCTTCACTGAAAACTAACACCAATGTCTCAGGGTGAACTCTCAAAATCACAAAATTAACCTGAGCTTTACAGGAGGCACAACATGAGCCCCCCTGCATGCATCCCCTGACCCTGAGGCAACAGGGGGCCCTGTAGGGCACCCTTAGTTTCCTCACCGCCATGAAAAAAGTGGCAGTGAGGAAACTCGTAACAGCAAAACCGCCAGGGATCACTGATTCCTAGCGGTAGCAGAGGTCTTATGGCGGCCTGACCAGCCAACTCATAATACGCAGTTGGACCGCCGATGCGGCTATGGGTTTGCATGTCCATCGGACCGCCAAACTCATAAACAGCCCCTTAGGGCCCGATTCTGATGTCAGACGGACCGGAGTCCATCCGATATCAGTTTGAAACTGGAACCGAACGACATCCTTTCGTCGATTCCAGCCCAGAAAGTAGGATGCAACCGAACCCTGCTCAGTCGCAATCCTATACGTTACAATGGGAGCCAGCATTCCGAACAGAATGCATGCTCTCATTGCAAAGAGCGGAGGTGCAGTTCATCCCTGCACCCCGTGGCAGGCACCTCAAGGTGCTGGCCACAGGGTTCAAGATCAACAGTTAGGCACCATAGGTGCCCCCTAGGCCACCATTCAGTGGCCTTGCACCCATGAGGGCCCTGATGGGGGCCCCCAAAGATAGATTCCCAATGCCTTTCTGAGTCAGAAAGGCTGGCACAGAAAGGCAGTGGGAATCTGCCATCATAATCCCTTGGCCGGAAAGAGCCGGTCGAGGGTTTACTGCAGGGTTTCCCAATGGCGGACAGGCTCTTCGAGCCCGCTGGAGGCCATTCGAAAAACCAATTTGAATTCCTTTCCGACGACCCGATTGAAATGGGTCGATTTAAAAGAAATCCGACCAGCCAGTTACAATGCGGGCTGGAGGGCTCTGACCAACGGTCAGAGCCGTTCTAGCCCGTATCTTAATCGGGCCCTTAGTCTTCTTTATGGAGCTCAAAATCCTCTAGCGGGAATGCTAAAAAATGAAGCTGTATCCGGCGAATTTGCATTGAAATTGGACACCTTTGCCATGAGGCTCCTCAGACAGTTCCTGGATGTCTTGAAAGTCCCAACTTTTCAGGGTTTTCTGGAGCAACTCTTTTCTGTCACGTCTAAGGCCCCCAGGACCAGCATTTATTGAGCAGAAATTACTCCATCAGAGGCCAATAGCAAGGCCCAGTCCAGGTCCAGTTGATACAGGTCAACAGGTCACTTTAGGAAAAACACCTCTTGCAGCTTCTTGTGTTTCTGTAGCCACACAGGTGGTCAGCCAACTAACCCTTGGAATCCAATTTTTTGCCCTTGTACAAGAGTGAGCAGGTCCAATTCTTCAGGGATCCTCTCAGGTCACAGACTGCAGGTCCAGTCCTTTTACGATCTTCTGCTGGTCCAGAAAGTGTTCTAAGCAGGGTTCCTTGGGATTCCAGATTGGTTGGGACTAGCTAGTGGATTGAGGTGATTCCTGGCAATCCCTAAACAACATAGTAAACGTACCCAGGTGCAAACATACCCACTTTTTCAATAGTTTCTGTTTGCCTTATTTCAAATCATCCCAAATTGCAACACACTTCTAAAATCCCTTGTGCAGAGCTATTATGCCCAGTCAATACTGTCACATTGCGTCCATCCTTAGGTGTGGTCTGGAAAATGAGCAGTCCCTTCCTCTCTGTCTACTCCAAACCAGTAGCCTAACTCCCATTGGTTTTGGAACCAGACTGGCTAATGTGGAGCATGGGTACAATGGCTTTCCCTTCTTCAGGTCTCTCCTTACACTAAACTATGAATTGGCAGGCCTCGCCTCTGTCCCTTTCAAGTTATTGAAGTCCCTGTGTCCACCCCAACTGGCCTTCCTGGGCTGATAGGGATCCAATGACCCACTCCTAGTCCATCCTGTCACCATACCTAACACATTCCTTTTTTCTGCTGTGGGAGCAGATTTCACACCTCATTAAGGTCAAGCAGGCAGCTTCTGGCAGGCAAGTGCAAATTATTCCCCAGGAACTTCAGGAAGGGAAAAGGTTACTGTCTAAAAGTTAAGTCTTCTAAATAGTATCAAAAATCTAACTTCGCCAATGTTTTAGACTTTTAATAAATATGAAAAATTGTCTATGGTGACCATTATAGCTGTTTCCAGTCAAAATGTACAGATTAAGATTTATAATCTATACTTTGACATTTTCTAGGATATAGATACAGCCCTGCCTGTAAAAATAGCTTTGGGGTCTAGCCACTGGAGGATCATGCCAACTTTAATTTCACACAGGATCCACTTTGAAATATCAGGCACCCTATCATGTGGGAGACAATGTGTCCTTAGGGGGTAACTTAATAATATTTAAAAGCAGGGTTGACGCCTGTCAAAAAGCGTTCTTTGGACAGGTTTGGCAGCAAGCTTTTAGGCTGCTGTAGTCAGAGTATACATGATAGACTTGAAGCTATGTTTTACAGGCCAGCCCCCTGGATGGCACCATAGGTGCTGCACGCAGTCCACACGTGACATTTACCTTCTAGGAACTGGGTGTATTTTCTACACCATATGCTAGGGACTTACAGGAAAGTTACATATGTCAGTCAGTGGTAATCCAATGTAACCATGCCTACAGGGGGAGCACATGCACTTTTACTCCTGTTCAGCAGTGGTAAAGTGCACAGAGTTCTAAGTCCAGCAAAGCAGATATGTAAACAAATGAGGGAAAATTACGCCAAAGATAGTAATTTTCTACAATATTCATGTACAAAAAGGGGTGAATAACACATTTAAAATCAATCCAGTCACTTATACCTTATATTAGTATTGTCACTTCGATATTTAACTCTGCAAATGATCAGAAAGTAATCATCATTCTCTTTGCACTTTTAGCAAGGGTAGGGCATCCTGCTGTTTGCAGGTCACCGGTGGTATTATGTTATTTCAGCACTGGCCTTGAAGGGCTACTCACCTTCTGGAATAGGCTGACACAGTGAAGGTGCAGTGCGTATCACACCAGGTTAATATGCTCTGCACCATGGCTGATTCTGTTTTTGCAGCAGAGAAGTGTTTCTAACTTTAGGTTCTGTTTGTTTGCTATGATTCATTGTAACAGATGCCTGTCTAGATGCTCAGAGCTATTCCTCTAAAATGTGACCCCCTCCCTAGATAATATATATCACAGATTTACAGGAGAATAGTGAGGGAATCCATTTCTTCTCTCACCCACATGGCATTTGAAATGCGTTTATGTTCACTGCACTGTACTTACTCACTACTTGTGAGGGAACATTGTGTTCAAGCTGTCCACTGCAAACCTGGAGTGAGTGAGTGAGTGAGTGAGTGAGTGAGTGAGTGAGTGAGTGAGTATGCCATTGAGTGAGTAAATGAGGGAGTGTGTGATAGAGCAAGCAAGTGAATGAGTGAGAGAGCATTTTAGTAAGTGAGAAATTGCAATGGCTTGTTACTGAAAGTGAGAAAGTAATCAATGGAAAAGTTACTGAATGAGCAAGTATGTTATTGAGTAAGAGACGGACTGAATCGGTCAGTGAGCGAGTAGGTTAGTAACTGAGAGAGTGAGTGAATGAACAATTTAGCAAGAGAGTGAGTGAATAAGTGAGAGAGTGAATGAATGAGCAAGTGTATGAGTGTCAGTGTGAATGAATCAGTGACTGAACATTTTAATAAGTGAGTGGGAGTGAGTGAATAAGTGGGTTAGTAGGAGAGTGAGTGAATGAGTGAGAGAGTAAGTTAGCCAGTGACATAATAAACGAATGAGCCAGTCAGTGAGTCAATAAATGACTGGATGACAGAGGGAGGCACAGTCTTAGTTTATTTTTCCACTCACACAATTCTATTAAGAAAATGTTAAATTGTAACCATGTGTACCAATATTAACATTTAAATATACAGCAATTTGCATACAAGAAAACAATCAAGGACTGAGCACTATTTTTCTACTGCGGTAATCAAATACATCCTTAATTGGACCTCACACAGGCAAATATGAAACTGAAAAGGTACAAATCATTATACAAATTCAAAACCAGCTCATATCACATATTGGATTATAACTGCATAGAAAAAAAATTAATCTAAGAGTATCACAAAATAAATCACATTAAAGAGGACTTGATTATTCATGGCATTCATTAAAATGACATTGCTTCAAACCCAGTAGCATCAATATTTGCAAAGAATAATGTTCATACAAGAGAGCACCTCCAAGATAGATATGCATTGTAGTGATGTAAGCACTACAATTTCTAATGGTTATTACATGGATTGGATCTTTTCTGTTCTACCACTACCATGATTGGCCACCCTCCATCAACAGTACTAGGACATTTGAAAACTCTTTTCAAAAAGCATCTTGGTGACGTTCACAATTAATACTGTTTGCCAATTAAAGTTTTGAACAAATTGCCTGAGATCATTTTCCACACTCCAATCATCAAGAGCTTTTGAGTGAGTCTTCCACTGGCACTGTATCCTTTTTCTTTAAGTGAAGCTTGCACTGCGACTGCCCCTGTTACACCAGTTGCATGTGAGTGAAGCTTCGACTGTTCTTGCCTGTGGTGAACAGGTTGTATGTGAGTGAAGTTTCCACTGCTGTTGCCCACACTGTACAAGTGAAGCTTACACTGCCACTGCCCTTGCTCTATAAGTTGTATATGAGTGAAGCTGTGCTGAGCCTGTTCTGTGAGAGAGGGAAGCATACAGTGGTGCTCTCTTTGGTTATTATGCATCTGTTTATGTATGAGATCAAGAGATGCCCATGGTGGGCTCATTTTAAGGGGGAAAGATATCTTGCACTGCTACTGCCCATGCTGTACCTATAACATGCATGAACGAAACCTGTATTCTGGCTAATGCCTATGAGATTCCTATTCTGTTTGTGAGAAATTATTTCACACTAATGATGTACCTGTTCTTAGTCCTTTTGGTGTTCTGTGTCTTTTTATTGTGGGACATTTTCCCTGCTGCTGCATGAGATATAACTAGTCTCTGGGATTGCATTGCTGCTGGTTCTGCTATACTTGTAAGGTAATCTTGCATTGGAACTTCCTACAATTTGACTTTGCCATGTATAAATGTACACCATGTGCTGCTTATACCGGTGAAGTATCACATGCACAAATGTGTTTCTAAGAAAATTCTCTACTCATGATGCCCCTTTTCTACCAAATGGCGAACTACATAATTAATATAGACATTCATACACATACTATTCTAAATGACAATGTGTGCCACGTTTTCTAACTTCTGCGCACAGCTACGGTAGGAGGAATGTTTCTCTGTTCGTATGCTTGTGCAGCATTTCCCAAACTGTAGGTCGCGACTCACTAGTGGGTCACTAGCCAATTTTTGGTGGGTCGGAAAAGGGTTATAAATAAAAATGCCTTTACATTTTGTATGTATATTGTCAAATTTGATGTGCTTCAAAGACAGGGGCCAATTGTCAGGATATGTCTTATGAGAAATTGCTGCTTATTCTTCTAAAACTGGGATTGGTGTTAACTTTTCTTTCTCTGACTGCAAAGTGAGAGGACATTTTTTAGGTGAACTATGTGACAGTATTGCTGGGATACAGGGAGTGTGAAAGGAAAGAACGAAGGATATAGGTTTATGAGTAAAAAGGTATTTTAGTGCAAATTTAGTAGCCATTTCAACGGAAATGACAGTGTGCTATCGCATTATGCTTTAGTAATATATTTGCGACATTGTGCTCCAAAATTCAACATACAGCTACATACCAACTTTATCATTCTTCTGCTGAATACATTTGATACGCTTTGTGTGAAGCTAGAATTTTTGACAATCTCTATGACTCAATGATGTGACATTGATGTCAGAACTGTCACTCTGAACCTTTTTCCAGAAGCACTGGTGCAAAGGTGCTGGCCTATATCCCTAAATCCAGTTTTAACACAAATGCTTACAAATATTCCGAGTGAAAACTCTAGGTGAACCTTCCAGTATTATTACGGCTATTTTTTTTAATTCATTAATCCATGTCAACAGAGAATGTATAATCATCTCACTTGTATACAACTTTCACACACAGATTGGAAAATATGAAGGTGGCCCAACAGCCAGAGCTGTCAACTTTGTATCTGGGGAACCAGCTTTGAGTCCTGGCATTGGCTCTGGGGAATTCACTTACTCTCCTGTGCTTAAATACAAATGAATCTTACTGTATGTAACATAATCCAGTGCTCATGTAAAGTGATCTAATGCCCTAGGACAGAATTTGTGCTATATACTAATTGGTGGTATATATATATATATATATATATATATATATATATATATATATATATCCACAAAAACCTCCTTTGTAGAGACAAAAGAAGAGCGCCGAAACCAGACTTCTGCAAACATGTGCTTTTATTCTCAAAACTTCATCACGGCAGCATGGAAATCCTTACGCGTTTCAACTCATGGCGAGTCTTGATCACAGGTGAGCCATCTGGATAATTAAGGGCGTGACCTTCCTCGTGCCCCCTTTAAACAGAGACTGCAACGTCACTTTGCAGTCCTAGTGTACTATAATGTCCATAATGCACTGGGAAATTCATTTCATGTCTTGGATCCAGTCAAACAATTCGTTTTCACAAGTATTATATATTTCAGTGAAATTGCAGGCTGGACGATCTTTATCCTTTTCATTATTCTCCATGTGCACAAAAACGGCTCAATATTGTCATGTTGCCCTGAATATTGCATTAACCCAGCGTTTGTGTTTGAAGTCCATCACAAACTGACCTGTGTCAGTTCATTTTCCCTTGCTCTGCTGCACCATTTCGTAGGTTGAGCATTTCGTACCTTTTGCATTGGTGCAAAAATGCAGGCGGGTCGGGCTCATTGAAAATAACAATCCAACTGCAATCTCCGACCTTGAGCCCCTGACCTCAACAGGGCGGTCTCGGCATGCGGGGACCGGAGCACCTCGCTAACATCCACAAAAACCTCCTTTGTAGAGACAAAAGAAGAGCGCCGAAACCAGACTTCTGCAAACATGTGCTTTTATTCTCAAAACTTCATCACGGCAGCATGGAAATCCTTACGCGTTTCAACTCATGGCGAGTCTTGATCACAGGTGAGCCATCTGGATAATTAAGGGCGTGACCTTCCTCGTGCCCCCTTTAAACAGAGACTGCAACGTCACTTTGCAGTCCTAGTGTACTATAATGTCCATAATGCACTGGGAAATTAAAGGGGGCACGAGGAAGGTCACGCCCTTAATTATCCAGATGGCTCACCTGTGATCAAGACTCGCCATGAGTTGAAACGCGTAAGGATTTCCATGCTGCCGTGATGAAGTTTTGAGAATAAAAGCACATGTTTGCAGAAGTCTGGTTTCGGCGCTCTTCTTTTGTCTCTACAAAGGAGGTTTTTGTGGATGTTAGCGAGGTGCTCCGGTCCCCGCATGCCGAGACCGCCCTGTTGAGGTCAGGGGCTCAAGGTCGGAGATTGCAGTTGGATTGTTATTTTCAATGAGCCCGACCCGCCTGCATTTTTGCACCAATGCAAAAGGTACGAAATGCTCAACCTACGAAATGGTGCAGCAGAGCAAGGGAAAATGAACTGACACAGGTCAGTTTGTGATGGACTTCAAACACAAACGCTGAGTTAATGCAATATTCAGGGCAACATGACAATATTGAGCCGTTTTTGTGCACATGGAGAATAATGAAAAGGATAAAGATCGTCCAGCCTGCAATTTCACTGAAATATATAATACTTGTGAAAACGAATTGTTTGACTGGATCCAAGACATGAAATGAATTTCCCAGTGCATTATGGACATTATAGTACACTAGGACTGCAAAGTGACGTTGCAGTCTCTGTTTAAAGGGGGCACGAGGAAGGTCACGCCCTTAATTATCCAGATGGCTCACCTGTGATCAAGACTCGCCATGAGTTGAAACGCGTAAGGATTTCCATGCTGCCGTGATGAAGTTTTGAGAATAAAAGCACATGTTTGCAGAAGTCTGGTTTCGGCGCTCTTCTTTTGTCTCTACAAAGGAGGTTTTTGTGGATGTTAGCGAGGTGCTCCGGTCCCCGCATGCCGAGACCGCCCTGTTGAGGTCAGGGGCTCAAGGTCGGAGATTGCAGTTGGATTGTTATTTTCAATGAGCCCGACCCGCCTGCATTTTTGCACCAATGCAAAAGGTACGAAATGCTCAACCTACGAAATGGTGCAGCAGAGCAAGGGAAAATGAACTGACACAGGTCAGTTTGTGATGGACTTCAAACACAAACGCTGAGTTAATGCAATATTCAGGGCAACATGACAATATTGAGCCGTTTTTGTGCACATGGAGAATAATGAAAAGGATAAAGATCGTCCAGCCTGCAATTTCACTGAAATATATAATACTTGTGAAAACGAATTGTTTGACTGGATCCAAGACATGAAATGAATTTCCCAGTGCATTATGGACATTATAGTACACTAGGACTGCAAAGTGACGTTGCAGTCTCTGTTTAAAGGGGGCACGAGGAAGGTCACGCCCTTAATTATCCAGATGGCTCACCTGTGATCAAGACTCGCCATGAGTTGAAACGCGTAAGGATTTCCATGCTGCCGTGATGAAGTTTTGAGAATAAAAGCACATGTTTGCAGAAGTCTGGTTTCGGCGCTCTTCTTTTGTCTCTACAAAGGAGGTTTTTGTGGATGTTAGCGAGGTGCTCCGGTCCCCGCATGCCGAGACCGCCCTGTTGAGGTCAGGGGCTCAAGGTCGGAGATTGCAGTTGGATTGTTATTTTCAATGAGCCCGACCCGCCTGCATTTTTGCACCAATGCAAAAGGTACGAAATGCTCAACCTACGAAATGGTGCAGCAGAGCAAGGGAAAATGAACTGACACAGGTCAGTTTGTGATGGACTTCAAACACAAACGCTGGGTTAATGCAATATTCAGGGCAACATGACAATATTGAGCCGTTTTTGTGCACATGGAGAATAATGAAAAGGATAAAGATCGTCCAGCCTGCAATTTCACTGAAATATATAATACTTGTGAAAACGAATTGTTTGACTGGATCCAAGACATGAAATGAATTTCCCAGTGCATTATGGACATTATAGTACACTAGGACTGCAAAGTGACGTTGCAGTCTCTGTTTAAAGGGGGCACGAGGAAGGTCACGCCCTTAATTATCCAGATGGCTCACCTGTGATCAAGACTCGCCATGAGTTGAAACGCGTAAGGATTTCCATGCGGCCGTGATGAAGTTTTGAGAATAAAAGCACATGTTTGCAGAAGTCTGGTTTCGGCGCTCTTCTTTTGTCTCTACAAAGGAGGTTTTTGTGGATGTTAGCGAGGTGCTCCGGTCCCCGCATGCCGAGACCGCCCTGTTGAGGTCAGGGGCTCAAGGTCGGAGATTGCAGTTGGATATATATATATGAAAATAACCATGCCAATATCAGATGGGGGGCCCAAGGCCAGCTTACAGGGAGTGTCGCGGTGAATAGGGGGGTACGCCAGGGCTGTGTGCTGGCTCCCACCCTGTTTTCTCTATACATTAATGGGGTGGTGGACTTCCTTAGAGAGGTCCCTGCCGATGCGCCAGCCCTGGCTGGTGAAAAGATCCCCACCCTCCTGTTCGCCGACGACACTCTCCTGATTTCAAAATCCCCGGCTGGCCTACAAAGAAATCTAGATAGATTTGCTCTCTTTTGCAAATCCTATGGGCTCATTATCAACACTGAAAAAACCAAATTAATGGTTATAAATCCTCCGAGACGTTTTAATTATACTTTTACCCTTGATGGCACTCCCCTAGACATTGTAGATTCTTTTGATTATCTAGGGATACGCATTGCAAAAGGGATGAAGTGGAGTGCTCACTTGACCAAGATGCTTCTGTGCCACAAGAGGGTTTCCGGTGCCATTATAAGAGAACAACACCTCTCTACTAGCCGACCTGTGGCACCGGCTCTTGTGGTATATGAGGCCCAGGCATTGTCGAGCTCCATGTATGGGGCTGAAATTTGGGGTTATGAAAACATTCACGATTTGGTAGTCTCAGAGAACAAATTTATGAGGAACCTCATCTCTGTCCCAGTATCATCCCCGTTAAAACCTTTGTTGCATGACATGGGGAGACACTCCATCCAGGACATTGCACGCCTACGCCCTTTACTATTCTGGGCTAGACTGCGGAGGACCCCTGAACTTGCTAAATATGCGGCAGGTCTAGATGATCTCCTATTAGCAGACACTGGGCGGAGGTTAAAATGGTTTACCCACATAAAGCAAACACTGAAATCCATTGGCTACGAAGACTCCTGGGTATCTCAGGTACCCCCTCAGAAACAGGATCTTAAGGAAGCATATTGGAGTTGGGTAAACATAAGAGATCTGAATAATCCCAAATTGGGGAAGTTGAGTGTGGCTTTCTTAGAACATAAGCCCGTTTGTAAACTTGAGGCATATCTTGACTTCATCCAGTCCCCTCTGGACAGATCCCTGTATGTACGATTTAGATTAGGGTCCCTCCCCCTTAATTGTGTGACTGCTGGTTGGAAGGGATCCCCATCGCAATCTGCTGGTTGTCCGAGTTGCACAGCACCTAATGAGTCTATTCCTCACTTCCTATTTGCTTGCCATCATTATCGAAGGCCAAGAGCTAAATGGCTCCGTCCGATCTGCAGAATGTTGGGATGTCGTGACTACTGTACTGCGCTACGCATTCTGCAGACGGATACTTCGTCCCTTACTATTGTCTGCGGCATTGCCAAGTACTTGGGTTGTGCGTGGCTATTGCGTAAGAAAAACATTCCATCCCAACTGCACTGACCCATTTATGAGATCGACGGCCACCATGTATTTTAACGAACTCTAAATAACCAAGCACTTTATTCTCTGTTTCTTATATGTTGTTTTAACTGTTTTTATAACTTTTTAAGATGTTTGCGACTACTGATGTTTTTATGTACACTTGATCCTCTTTTTTATCATTGTATGTTGTGCTTTTATGATATTTTATATCGAATAAAGCTTTACCTACCTACCTATATATATATATATATATATATATATATATATTCACTGAAAAAAACATAGGTTTCACACATGTTATAGTTAGCTGGACATTTTACTGATAAAAAACCTATGAAATTCCCCCGTTATAGTTAGTGCAGGCAACTATAACTCACGCAACCGCAATCCTCTGCTGATGACATATGTGACTTTATGAAAAAAAAATATTTGTAATTTATGTATAGCTAAAATTTAATGGAAGAAGACATGGGCAAATAAATGTCTAAATACAGTATTAGCATCAGCAGAGGATTGCGGTTGCGTGAGTTATAGTTGCCTGCACTAACTATAACGGGGGAATTTCATAGGTTTTTTATCAGTAAAATGTCCAGCTAACTATAACATGTGTGAAACCTATGGTTTTTTCAGTGAATTTGCAAGGTTTTTTAAATGCTAATTCCTAACTATAACGTGTGTGAAACCTATGGTTTTTTCAGTGAATTTGTACGTTTTTTTAAATGCTAAGTTACTTTATGCCATTCGTGGCGTGCGCGCCCAGTTAACGCAGTTCGTTCCGTGTGCGCACGGTGCGCTTCGCGCACCGTGCGCGCACAGTGACCACGCGGTGCGCTTCGCGCACCGCGCGCCCACTTTACGCAGTTAGTGCCGTGCACGCACAGTGGTCACGCGGTGCGCTGCGCGCACCGCGTGCCCTCGTTACGCGGGATGGGCCATCGCGCACCGTGCGCACATGGAGGACATATTATGCGCTTCGTTGTGAAAGGTAATCTTTCATACTTTTTAATAATACATTAAGCCATGTACAAATGGTCCCCTTCGTGGCACCATTTGCACACGGGGTGGGGATAGTGTGGATAGTTTTTTTTTTTTTTATTAATTTTTACCGTACGCGTACGGTAAGCGTAATCGGCGATTTTTCAAAAAAAAAAAATTTGAATTTTTGACTTTGGGGGTTCTTTGGGGACATCTACATCAATGCTAGGTGGTTAGGAACTGAATACAATGCCCCTTTAGATGTTTTTTGCCTTTGTTTTTGCTGCCCCACTCAGAGTGCGAGAGAGAAAATGGCGGCCGCCGCTTCCTGGTTTTGACCGATTCGAATGTTTACTTAGATCTAACAGCCAATCAGAATCGCGCTCGCGCACGGCACCGTGCGCGTACGGTAAGCTTACCGTAAGCGCACGGTAAGCGCACCGTAAGCTGGCTCAGATATATATATTGATTTAAATGCTATTTTCTCAGGATCTACTGAACAGATTTACACCAAACCTACAAAAGGCACTTCCTTGACCTGAGGACTACCTCTCTGCCAAATTTCAAGTAACTCTGTTCAGCCGTTCGGGTTGTAGCTGTGTCTAAAGGTCCTATGGAAAAATGCATGGGAAAAACACGTTTTGGGACCCCCCTTTTTTCTCAGCCCCCGCTTGACGAATCCCCCCGAGACTTTCAGGTTAAGAGCGGAGCATAGCGCCCCACCTATTTTGAAAATTTCGCGAGGATTCGTCGACCGGCGCCAAAGTTATTCCAAATAGAATGTTGCCGATTTCCTATGGAAACAGGGTCCTAACTATAACTATCTACTGGCGACCGCCAGTAGATAATATATATATAGATATATATATAGATATATATATATTCAAATCTGTGTGTTAGAAGTGTGCAGCCTAAGCGCCGGGGTTGCTCAGAAATGCCTGGGCGTGTTCAAGTAAATTCACTCTCCCAACATGAATAACCACTGGAGCGTCACTGGAGTGCTGTTCCAGTGGTTATTCCCGTTGGAAGTGTGAAATATGTATATATATATATGTATACATTTATATATTGAGAGAGAGAGAGAGAGAGAGAGAGAGAGAGAGAGAGAGAGAGAGAGAGAGAGAGAGAGAGAGAGAGAGAGAGAGAGAGAGAGAGAGAGAGAGAGAGAGAGAGAGAGAGAGAGAGAGAGAGAGAGAGAGAGAGAGAGAGAGTATGCAATGCTCCACTAGGCTGTGTTTTAACACAAAAATGGTCATGAGGCCAAGTGTTTTTTCAAATTAGAGAAAGTCACACCATGATTTTTCAGAAGCCTTGTGATTCTAGTGAACAGGTTCCACAGACCAGCACCTCACTCAGGAAAGTGTTTCAGCTCCAGTGTAGTTCACCATCTGCCACTTTTATGGGCAGATCAATATCTTGGCCAAAGTCAGATAAAGACATAAAGGATTTGTTCATGGTTGTGACATTTACCAACAATGAGTGTTTGAGAGAAACTGAAAAAATTGCAAAGAGGATCTAACTATTTTTGTGTGCCTAAATTAAACTTAGGTGCACTTAAAGCATAAATGCCAACATTTTAAACTCGGGAGTGGGAGATTTTGAAAAACAATTAGGGGAACGTATTTTCCCCATATTCTTATATTGCAGCAGAGATAGGTGGGAGACACCTAAAATTAAGCCATTTTTTGCTTAAAAAATCTCACACCTGACTCGTGTCAATTTGCATTTATGTAAAAGAATCTCTACAGGTGCTATTTTCAGTATCAGAATTCACTAAACCAAATCAGTAAAGATTTATACCTGCTGATATAACTTTCATCTGAGTAAAGTGTGGTAGATGGACTCAGTGCTTATTTTGAGCCGGTGCTTTCCAGTGCTTAACACCAGCACTAAATTGGTTTCTGGTGCTCGGTGCTGGCACTTAATTGCCAACATCATACTTGGAGCAGTCTACCACATGGTGGCGCTGCTCATCTACTTTAGAGATGAGCAGAACAATGGTTGTTTAGGAATACAATATACATAAAAAAATTGATAACATCTACCTCCCCAGCCATTCCTTTAGCTTTGGGGACCTGGTATAATCTGAACTATGCAAGAGAGATGGTTAGAAGTTGTTTTGGCAGCGATGACAAGTGCGATGGGTGGTGCAAGCTGCAGTGGCCTCCTGATCAGAGCCCTGGCACTTAATATTTTACAAATTAAGCACTGGATGGACTGCTGTTGCGATATTAGGTGTAGAGGTGGGAAAGCGGAAACTTTGAGGGTGCTAACTAGGGGTGTGCAAATTTTGCAGAAATTGCTTTCACATAGATAAGTTCCCCAAAAATTATGTGAAATGAAGTGAAATTTAAAAGAGTCATTCAGCTCTATATTTAATCAAAATGGACAGCAGGGTACATTTAGCACTGAAAAAAAATGGCTCAAGTGCCATAAACGACAGCGCTCATGTTTTGGTAGTTTGGATTGTTCTTGTGCCCTTGTGCTAAAGTTTTGCCATGAACATGAGATAATTGTGCCTTCTGCTGTAACTGTGTAATTTCAGGAATTGTGCATAACAAGCATAATACAAAATACCGGAAATTACATAATTTTACATCGGTGTAAGAGAAATGCCGCCCAGGCCTAGTACTCATATACTTTTTCCGTGGCCACTGCCACCCTGGGAACACATGTACATGTATTTAAAATATATTTTGTAGTAAGTAGGATTTTCAAGTTGATGAGGTAAAGGGAATTCTGCATCAGAAAAAGTAATTGATTGTTGAAAAAATAAAAAGTGTAATTTGTTGTGTACTTTCAGAAATCTGCTACATGTACGTACGCATGCCAATCACCCGCCTGGCACGGAATCGACGTACTGCATAGATTTCCAACGAATATTTATATGGGATGTTTGTCAATTCATAGAATGTCAAAAATCTATTCAGATTGTATTCCTAAACCTAAAAAGAGTGAAGTTCTAATTTATAGATGGTTTTCCGAATCACTTTCATGTTGCTCAGATGTTCTTTTGATGGCCATTTGGGAAATGCGAGTATGTATTTTATCAATTACTGCCGATTCTCGCGTTGCATCAAGGCCTTGGGAGGGATGACGCCCGTTCCTTCCGACGCCCGCGTCTCTGAGCGTCCCTCCGGAACGCCGAGGCGAGTGTTCTCTGGCCCGGTTCCGGGGGCGAGCAGTAACCGGGCTCTGATCCCGCTCCCGGCGTTCATTAGTCGGCCCTCCGCCAGGCGCGGATTTACACTTCAAGGGGATGATAGACCAGCTGGGAAAGATAAGAAGGTTTCCCGCGCGAAAGGCGAGGCTGAGCCACCGTGGCCAGCAGGGTACCTGCCTCCGCACAAATAAAACCCGCCGGAATTTGCAGCGCTTCTACATCGCCCCAGCTGAGTCCAGAGCAGACAGCCCCTCCCCGTTGATTAAAAAAGTACATCCAGCATTTGTCGGCCCAGAACACCCTCTGGCACTTATGTCCGTGAGATGCTTGTCGGCAATCGGTTCTAGATATGGGCAAATAAAGCACTCGGGCCTTTTCTAACAAGAAAGTATACGTTGTTCTCCTTGTCTATTCCTTGGGTTTCAAAATCTCGATTTATTTCGACCCTTTAAGTCACAGTAGTGATTTTCATCAACTCCATTTGAGGGCATAGCCCTATAAACTTCAATATAATTTCCTATAAATGTCAGTAAACTGTCCTAGTGTAATCAGAAACTGCTCGGCGATATTAGAATGCAGCTTTGGAAAACTCACTTAGAAACAGGCCTAGTTTTAAAATAGGATTTACCGCGCTCTCATCACCCTTGCAGAAATTAGAATTTCTACAGGGTTGTGACCTGACTTCCCGGAAGTTAAGGAGCATAAACGTGTCTATTACAGACAGTGTCTGACAGACCTATCGGGCAATCAGGAAGTGCCTGATAGGCTGGTCTGAATGTAAGTGTGGGGGCTGGTTTTATTTTTGGGTGTTTGTGGGCATGTTTTATGTCTGCTGGGCTAGTTTTTACTGTAGATCTCCCTGAAAACAATCATTTCCTGCAGCAAGCTTAAATCCAAACATTGAAAAAATAATGCCTTTACAAGTTTAAAATTGCACCAGTTTGCAAACATGGGCACTTTTTTGGGCTTTCCAGTTCACTAATGTGGGCCACTTTTACTTTAGTGCGCAGGACTGATTTCTTCCCAGTCTGACCCTGATTGCAGATGCTTTGTATGCCCTCTGAGCTGAAAGAGAAGGGACAAATGTGTATGGGAGTGCTCAACTACGGTTCTGGTCTTCTAAAACCTGGTAGCATTGGACACCTCAAATGAAATACTAGGGAAATATTTTTGTTTTTTGTTTTGTTTTGCAATTTTACATAGGGCAAACTTGACCCAAAAGTATTGGAGCGCTTTACGTGAGCACAAGTTACATTATACAAGAAGACTTTTATTTTTTTTAGGCTCAGGGAGGTTAAATGATTTGTCCAGAACTATAGGATGTTGACCCAATACCAAGACTCGAACCTGGCTCCCCAGTTCCAAAGTTAGCAGCTCTGGCCGTTACACCACGTCCTCTCCAATGAATAGCCTTATACCCATGGGCACACCATCAACATTCTAGGCACCTCATTAACAGTTTGGCTAATTTTAGTGATGAACTCCATTGGCTTATCAGGCGTGGCCCGTGCAGGAAAGAGCGTTGGGGTGGGGGGACGGGTTGGGGGGATTCGACATACGACGACAAGGGAGAACTTAAATTTAAAAAAAGAAAAACATGGTTTTCTTTTTTATATCTAAGTTTCACTTGTCGCCGTATGTCGAATCCCCCTGCACACACACTGCTCTTACCTGCATGGGCCACACCTGTGGCTTATTAATGTTTGAACCTTGTTGGTGCTGAGCTTTAGCGCTTGATTCACATCCGTATTGCGAGTTGCCCTTAAAACCCAGAATTCCCAATATTAGGGGGTTTGCTGCTTACTGGAAGCCATATAAACACATAATTACATGTTTTGACCCCAGAAAAAGAAATAACTACAGAAATCTGTCTTTGGGCATCAATTTTTAGACATCATTTTTCATTCATTGAGATGACTTTTACTCCAATACATATCACCTGCTTTTCACTGATGAAATGTGCCCAATTTATGGGAAATCAGGACTTCTCTGAAACTTGTAGTAAGAGCTTTAGCTTATTGTGGAACAAAAGTGAACAACTGTCACAAGCAATTTTGCACAAATAATTTGCCTATTTAACATGTTTAGTTATCTGATTTACCACCAGTTTATTGGTGGTAGAAAGATGGAGTGCCAAACCTAGGTGAGTTAGCCCTATTTCCATGCAACTCACTGGAGTTAGTGTAGAATCAATTGCAAAAATCATTTTTGTCTGTGTTTTACCATTATCACCGACCTCTTGAAGAATGCCATTGATGGCTCTGAGTTTCTGCCTCACTCGAAAGAGACAGTCTCTAGCTCAGAGGTAAATATAAATGTATGGCTTAGTTGTTGTCGCCATCTTCTGCCCCTCCTCCATACAAACACTGAAAATATATCTGCTTCCTTCATTAGCAGTCTTTCTCCCTGTCCACTCTCCCACCCACAAATGCTTAACTATTAACTTGAGCCACATATTAGGAGCTGGAGAAAGGGTTCCTCCTAGCCTTGCACAGAAACACAATACCAAGCAAACCCTGCTGAAGAATTTACCTCGAAGTGTGAGCTTCCTTCATATATATTACCACTATAACCACTGGTACTGCAACAAACTCCAGTAGAACTCCCATAGAAAATAATGGAGATAGCGAATTAAATGAACAATTAAGATATATATATATATATATATATATATATATATATATATATATATATATATATATATATAACTTAAGACTAGCTTATTAGTGCTAAGGCCTATCCCTTTTTTACCTTGTTTGAAGATATTATTACACTTTTCATGTCTGATTTACTTAAGTGAATTGTAGTGAATTGTAATTTTTATATAAATTCTCTGGCATAACCATTAATGTAATCAACCAAATGTTCTTTTCACTCCATAACTCAAAGATGGTACGCTGAGCATTTAAAAAAACATTAAATAAATTAAAAATAAAGCTGTAAAAATAATCAAAAAGAAAAATAATGGGACATTCACAAATGAGAAATGAGACGGTGAGAAGTGCTCTACACATATTCACACAAGCAGAGAGGTGAAGCACGTAAGATGTTCTTGTTGATGGCTAGAGTATGTTAGGCACCTAACCTTGTGCAGCCTTTTCCTCAGAAATATACCCAGAATCCTGCTGACAACACAAGGGAACATGCATCGGAGCCACAGAAAAAATATAATTATGCAGTTGTTGTTTTCTGCATACATATGATTTGTCCACCCCTGCCACATACATGTATTATTAGTTTATTTTATGCCGATTTTATTGTTGCCTAATGTTGTCACTGAAAAAGATCAAACATTTTTAGGAGTGTTGCGCACCCTACTTTACGGAAATGAACTGGTCACATATAGGTGTTATTTGCAGTAATATGGCATTTGAAAGGTCCAACATGTCTTGATATTGTAAACGCAAAAAGAACATTTGATGGACGGAATGCAGAACTGTGCCATACATTCACCCCAGTACAGAGATCTCGGCCTAAATCCATCGTTGTTTTGCTTCCCATGCCATTCCAGTTTGAACCCAGCCATATGCAAATCAGTCTTTACACTGAGCATGGGCGATGAGGGGTGTTACCCCGAAACCGGTTCCAGGATGCTTGTTTCTGGTCCAGGGGAGACCTGGCTTGGCAGTTCAGGCTGGACTGTTCCCATGAGGCACAGGATCAAGACTGATTTGCATATGTCTGGGTCTGAACTGGGGTGGCGAAGTGAGCTAAAGAACAATGATGGATTCAATCCAGATCTGTGACTGGGGGAGAGTGTCTGTAAAGTTTCAGCGCTCTGTCCATCATCTCTTTGTGTTTGCTTTCTTCGCCCTATGTTGGCAGGGTAAGCCCAGACGTGGATCCCTTGCTCACTTTTCCACAGGATTCAAGCTAGCCAGGCTGATGAGGGGTGTTACCCCAAAACCAGTCCCAGGATGCTTGTTTCCTGTTCAGGGAAGACCGGGCTTTGCAGTTGAGCTGGACTGTTCCCATGAGGCACAGGGTCAAGACTGATTTGCATATGACTGGGTCTGAACTGGGGTGGCGAAGTAGGCTAAAGAAGGATGATGGATTCAACCCAGACCTGTGACTGGGGGTGAGTGTCTGAAAAGTTTCAGCGCTCTGTCCATCATTTCCTTGTGTTTGCTTTGTTCGCCCCAAGCTGGCAGAGTATGCCCAGATTTGGGTCCCTTGCTCACTTTGCCACTGGATTCAAGCTAGCCTGGGTGACGAGGGATGTTACCCCGAAACCGGTCCCAGGATGCTTGTTTTGCTTCCGGTCCAGGGAAGACCTGGCTTGGTAGTTCAGGCTGGACTGTTCCCATGAGGCACATGGCCAAGGCTGATATACATATGGCTAGAACTGAACTGGAGTGGCGAAGTGAGCTAAAGAACTATGATGGATTCAACCCAGATCTGTGACTGGGGTGAGTGTCTGAAAAGTTTCAGCGCTCCGTTTATCTGCTTGCGTTTGCTCTGATATTGTAAACAGCTGTTTCATCAACTGGGGGAAGGGATTTTAACTGCAGCAGGAAACAAAAACCTGAAACAATTGCTCTCCCAGAAGGGTTATACAGCTTGATTCCTTCCTAGCAGTGATTTTGATGTTTTTTACTTTCAAATCAAATCAAATATCTTCATTATTTGCAAGGATTGTTTAAAATCAATTGTAGATCTTAGAACTACATGCTGTAAATATAGGACTGTGCCCCTCAGTACACAGAATATGAAAATGTTGTTGCATAAGTCCATACCTTAAAATCATTGTACTTTATTATAGTCTACGAAACAGCCCTTCTGGCTAGAAAAAGTAATCCACAATATGTCATCCCATTGCAAGATTATTGCCAGTTCCCTGCATATCTTGATGATTTCCTATTTTAAAAAGTAATCGCATTCACTCCGAGAGGTCTTAGTAAACCTATCACTATCAGGCCTAACGCGCAGTCTCTCTGCATAGTTGTTAAATAACGTTATTACCACTTTTTGCGATGGGACCAGAGTGCATCAGTATCAGAGCATCAGGCCTATTTAATATATTGCGTTTAAGAAGAGGGGGTTGATCAGTCCTGCCTGAGCATACGTACAGATCCATTTTCAGCTTAACACAACAATACACAGATTACACTTTAATCAACAATCTGCTAACTTACTTTCAGCTTAGGAGCTCAAAAAGGCCAGGACACTAGGCTAACAGCTTAGCTTGGACCGTTCAATGTTAACCCACATTGATGTTTACATGGCAGATACCTAAAGACACAGGTATCTCAACAGGCACTCAGACTTAAGATAACTTATAAACAGGTTTCATCTCATTTTAGGTCCCATATCTTGAATCCTAAAGTACTTCCCGGGGACACGAATACATAATTATCACAAAATGTACTTTGTAGTTATATTGAGGTGATTTTAATGGGAATATGTGCCACATGAATGCTGCTTAAATTCCCTTGTCTTGCCTCTTAATTTAGCCCACCATAGCCGCATAATTAATTACCCTGTCATACACCAATGATCAGGCATTCAGTAAACACTGGTGTACGTGATTTTATTTCTCCACCTGAATTGGTGGGAAGAATTAAATCCTGTTCACTTCCTTGAAACATAAGTGCGGGTCATGCACCATGGAGATGGAGCTCGGAAGGCCTAGTGGTGAAAGAAAGCCCATGTTCACTCTTCTGTTCTCAGGCGAGCCTGTGAATGCTAGCGTAAGGGGGTGGATCCATCGCTGTGGTACTGAAGCGGAGCGGGCTGCAAGAGTTGGGCCACACTTACTGCAAAGTACCACCCACTCTCACGTCTCACGTCAGTTGGGATCTGCTCCCTATTAAAAGTGCACAGGTTCATTGTGGGGTACAATATCTGCTTCGATAATGTGAGCACTATGCACACTACAGACGGGATTGGCTCTTTGTGGGTGTAAACTATCTTTGGACGGCGTGTCGTAGCTCAGCCACATTGAGAATGCAGATGGGGTGATTCTGAGATTTAGGTCCATTTTCTGTCACGTGCATGAGGAGTTATGCACAGTCTAAGCTGAAATTGTGCGGGGTGAGTTGCATATGGACACCAGTCTGGTGCATTGTTACACATGGAGGTGCTTCCTTTGAGGCGCATGACAGCCCCACAGGCCTTTAGGAGGGGCTGCCTGGGTGAGAAGCATGTGCAGTCCTCGGACACACAAGGAGGAAGGTAAGAGCTGCTGTGGTGGTGGTAGCTAAGGTCATGACGCGTTGCTGGCAGGCATTTATCTGCTATTATGCTTCCGCAAGCGCGTCCTCCCAGCACATTCATTATTCCTGATCACTCAGGATGAGGCAAAAGTGGGACCTGTGATGGGGTTTCACATGAGGGGCCATTAGACATCATCATTGTGAACAACCATTAGGTGGCCTCTTCATAAGAGGGTCGACCTGAGCTCTCCCTTATAGGACTCTGCTTCTCCCAGCAGCCGCCAAGGGCTCTGGCAGGACGTGATGTCTGAGCTGCCGCTGAGATTAAGGGCTCCAGGTATGGTAAACAGGGGGCTCTGCAAGGGAAAGGTGGCGAGGTTCAGGCTAGGACAGCTGGAACCGACCGACTGCTGTGGCATTCGCCCTTGCACGCCTTTCCTTTCTGTGAGTCATCGCCATGCTCAACTTGTGTTTTAAACGCGCTCTTTTATTTGTCCACCAGCTCCGGTATATATTTCGTCAATGAAAAATCAAACCGTGCTCAGAACCACTGCTTCTGCGACCCCTTCTCCCCCAGATTCACCGCGCGCAGCTGCTCCTTCCGGCAGCTCCTTCCAGCCACCTCGAACGCACCTCGAAACATTTCGAGGCCCGCCTTTTCCTCCAATCCAAAACAGGAGAGCGGAGGCCCCCGCACGCAGCACAGCGCTTGGTTTCCGAGGACTATGCAAACACACAGAAGATGACAAGCCCTAATGTGTAATCACAAACACCGCTCCTGCAGGGAGCTCGGCATGTCCTGAATCGCCTCCGCGGAATGTCGGCAGCCATATTTCTGCGTTGTCGGCTCACAGAAGGGCCGTCTCCATGGTAACAGCGCAGCCCAGCAGTAATGCACAACATTGCGAAGCATGAGGGGGAAGGCATGGGCCGGCTGGAGCTTTACATACAGCGAGAGCTCTGGCAGCAGGAAAATCAATCCTGAAAACAGAGATTCAGCTAGGTTAATTGTAATAATAGCAGCCGTCATCATTAGAAAATGAATAATAATAATATTCGTGATACATGTAAGCAGGGCTCGCGGTTTCAAGGCTTGTTTTTTTATTCCATCTGTATTCATCCATTTTTATATTTTGCTAATATGATCTGTATTTTTCCACGTTTAGTTCCATTTTTGGTTTGCTTTTTGTGGAAAACTGAAGGTAAAACTAGTGTATTTCCACATTTATTTAACCTGTAAATGTGCCCTCTTACTTGAATGCCTGGCAGGTTTCAATGATATGAACACCAAAAGACGATAAATCAATGCACTTTTTAGAATCAATCTTAATGACATCTACTGCTTTTTACGCCTCAATGCTAACATTTCTTTCTTTGTTGACCCCCCTCCCCCGGTCAATCTGCACAGCTATTGGCCTGGCAGTCCTGACTGACAGCGATTAGTAGCACACATAAAATGAACTAATTTCCATTTTATCCACATTTAACAATACATACAGGCAGGAAAGTTAATGTTTTTCTGTCTGTATTCATCTGTAAAAATCATTAAAAACGGAAAACAGGGAACCATAATTATAAGCAGGGTCCCAACTCTGCCTCATCCTGGCAACCCTCTCCTGCCAACAGGTGACCCTCAGCACGTCGCAGCAGCTCAGGGAAGAAAGGCGGCAGACGATGCATGATTTCCAAATATGTATTTTCAAACGCCCTGCGTTTCTTTTTTCTGGTGCTGAATTGTCTGTAACGAGAGACATTCCAGCGGCTGGGGAGATGGGTAATACCAGCACAGACCGGCTTGTGGTCCCCATGTTTCTTGCCTTAGCCTAGACTTGGTCCACATTTGCAAGAAAGGAAACTTTCTTAGGGCAGCTCAGTGGGACAATCGCCTCCTGCAAAGACCTTTCTGTTAACTGCAGTTTATTGCGAAAGACGCCATTTCCTATGTTTGATAAGATGAGTACGGCTGAGTTGGGCAATGAGGAAGCTTCTACTTAAGCAGCAAGTGGCAATTCAGTTTCTAGTGTTGACTAAGTGAATGTGTGTAGCTATTGTTGTTACTATTAATGTGGAAGAGAAGAAATATGTATAAAGTTTGTGCCATAAACGAAACTTCATTGACTGGGAGCATTAATTAAACATTCTAATTTAAATTATATTTTGATTGTAGGATTGTAGTGGATATGTAGAATTCCCAAAGTTGGTCATTTTGCAATTCATGCCTTGGCATTACCAAAATGACTGATACAATATATATGATACATTTTAGGTCTGGGTTGGCAATGCAGCTGTCACCTTTGTTTACTAATGCACCTACAGTAGTCTTTCTGTCTGCCCTTTCTACCGTTGTTTTTTTCTCCTTCACCTTTACCCATCGGCTTCAGGCTTTGTCGATCATATCTAACAGACCTACTGTTGCTGACATACTTACAGTGGCCATTGAGTCCATCCCTTGCAACCTTTGGCTTTTTTGCCCATCCTCTTTTAACCATTGCCTTAAGATGTTGTCAATAATAGTTTGACTCAGTCCATTGAAGTATTCCTCTCTCTCCTAAATCTATTGGCTGTTTGGGTGTATGCTTATGCCTCCACACGACTCGCTCGACTGCTTGCACCGACACGCTAAGGTACTACTGTGTAGATCTGTAGCCCTCCGTCTGCTCCTACTGGCTCCTTCCGATCTGTGTGCCTCCTTTTCTTTCCACCCCTCCAGCCTTTCTGTCTGTGCTTCTTGTTCTCATTGCCCTGGTCCGCTACCATCTTGTACCTCCCACCCATCCCTTCCTTTTTCCCCCATATGATCCTTGTCATACCCCTCCTAGCAACCAACCTCTCGCTTTCTTATGTCTTTCCTTATGTGTTCTCGGTTTTGTATGCCAACACCCACGTGGCCATCACTATTTAGCATTGTTCCCTTCCTGCAGATTCTCTTTAAAATCTCCAGGCCAGGATTCACATCAAGCTTCCTTCACCCATCCATCGCCCACCTACCCGCCACCATCTTGTGTTGCTCCCTTACAGCGCCTGCACTTTAGTGCTGCAGGAACCAGATTTCAAGCAAAAGAAACAATTGAAAGACGGAATGCTGGACAATGCAAACATTCACCCCCAGTCACAAGGATCTGGGTTAAATCCATCATTCTTTTGCTCACCATGCCACCCCAGTTTAGACCCAGCCATATGCAAATCAGTCTTGTGGGAAAGTCCAGTCCGAACTGCCAAGCCAGGTCCTCCCTGGACCGGAAACAAGCATCCTGGGACCGGTTTCAGGGCATCACCCTTCATCGGCCAGGCTAACTTCAATCCAGTATTGTAGTGAGCACGGGACCCACGTCTGGGCATACCCTTCCCACTTAGGGCGACATATGCAAAAGAAACAATTGATGGACGGAATGCTGGACAATGCAAACATTCACCCCCAGTCCCAAGAACCTGCGTTAAATCCATCATTCTTTTGCTCACCATACCACCCCTTTTGGGAAGGGTATGCCCAGACGTGGGTCCCGTGCTCTCCATGCCATTGGAGTCAAGCTATCCTGGTTGATGAGGGGTGAAACCCTGAAACCGGTTGTAGGATGCTGGTTTCCAGTCCAGGGAGGACCTGGCATGGAAGTTCGGACTGGACTGTTCCCATTAGGTGCAGGGTGAAGACTGATTTGCATATGGCTGGGTCTAAACTGGAATGGCATGGTGAGCAAAAAAACGATGGATTTAGGCCCAGATCCCTGTACTGGGGTGAATGTATGACATTGTTCTGCATTCTGTCCATCAATCGTTCTTTATTTAACCAGCTTTCATGTCATGCCTCTTCTCCTCTTTCCTGACTGACTTTTGCCAGATTATGCTCTTTTCTCTTAGAAATTCTCATCAGGACCAAGCTGCTTAGTTTTTCCCCCCTTTCCGTATAAAGATGTATTGAAGGCTCTTTTGCCTTTAATTAGGTTCTCTTTGTGTAAATGATAAAGAAAGATCGGTGGCAAGGGAGCCTGAATACAGACAGATAAAAGACTGTTTTGAAGGCAAGTGAACCTTTAACGATGTCCGCTTGCCTTCTCTTTATATGACTTACACATGTTTAGGCTGCATGTTAAACCCAGACCTCTTGGCTTTGCCAATTCATGTTAGTTTTGTTGCAGCAGCTCTAGCGCCACAAGGTGAAAGCAATTACATTGATCACCAGAGGCGTGAGGTTCGGGGCAGGAAGTGACGAACTGCATCACTGCATCACTGATGCTGTCTATGCAAGAGTGACTCTGATGGTGTGCATGATACCAGCTGATGTGAGGATGGCATGCTGGCCCTGGTGAATGAAACCCCGTGCTTATGTGATATTCGAACATGGGCCATTTGTCTGCAGACTGGAGCCGAAGAAATTCTACTGTTCTCGTTATTTCTCCATGTCACTGTCGGGTGAGGATTCTGAGGGTTATAAACCATGAACACTGTTTCTCACACCTTGCATATGTTCTTGATGCCACCGGAAACGCGTGTAATGCCACCTTCCTTACGGTGAGCTTGTGAGTGTACGTACAGGGAGATGGATGTACGACTGCAGCAGGGGCTGTGTCTCACAGCGCACAAGACGAGACTTGCATAAAACTCAGAGTATCACCTTCAGGGAGGGGGATATGGCGAGCAAAAGATGATTGCACATATAATCTTTTTGGAACTGAGGCGCGCTGTGACTAAGTAAGCCACTCTCTGGCTCAGCTCCCAGCAGGCCACGCGGAGCAGCCTTCCTGGATTAGAATTTAGTCATAGACTGTCCATGGGTTTATATAATCTGCCCATCGCACCCCCTGGCAAAGAGGTCCGGCTTTTTAACATGCGCATGTTGGCACTTTACCTAGCCTAGGCAAGAGAAACTGTCCCTTTCAAGAAAGCCCCGCCCCTTGCTGTGAAGCCTCGTGTGCGCACACGTGAAGGGCGGGTGAAGGACGTGGCAAACTTGACTTGGATGCCACATTATTTCAGGTTTTTATGGAACACTTTGGGGATGAACAAGGTTCTGCCGCACATTATAGGCTCGTGGGCAGTAGGACTAAGCATCAGAGATATCAGGGCTGCTGAACAAAATGTATAAGGCCCAAACTGGCATCAACCATTGTTGGCGCGGGGGGGGGGGGGGCGGGGACAAACCATTTCACTACAAGCTCTCTGTACATTCTGCCAGAGCATGGACGCCTTGCCCTAAAGCATAATGACTTTGTCCTTAGATGGAATACTCCAAATAGCAATCTTCGTCACTGGAGGCAGTCCAAGCCCCCATAAAAGGCTGGCATGGAGTCGTGATGGAGGCGCGCGCTGCAGTGCTCGTCAGTCTCGTGCCAGTCACTGTTTCTCATCGTCCTCTACAAACGGTAGCTCCTCTTTCTCTGCCAGTCAGGTGGAAACAACGGGGGGTGGCTTCAGGTGGCGCTCCTGCTCTTTCAGCCAGGGGGGCTCAGCGCTGGAAGGCGGGACGCCTACAAGGGGAAGCATCAACACCGCCAGGACAGACATCGCCTTTCTCGGTTTCAGATTGGCCTACACACAAGACCCCCAGACACTTACAGAAAAATAGTACCTCCTTAACGTTTGCACCTGATGTTAAGTTAAAAGAGGTGCCATCGGTGCTGAAGCTCCTGTGCTGTGATGAGCAGCCCTAGCAGTCAAATGTACTCTTATCTCATAAACCAAGGTCTGTAGAGTCCATGCATTCCATGAACTCTCTACAATCGGGGTGTAGCCAGTGAACTAAGAGAGTACACGATGACTTTTGCAGTAAGTTAATAGAATGTACTCAGTATAGTGGGAGAGCTAAGCAAATACATGAAGGTGTGCTTAGAGAGCATGCGCCAAAGAGGTGCAGTTAATGAGCTACACACAAGCGTCGGAGTTTATTCACTGACCTAAGAGCGCGCACCGAGGGGTTCTGCGAAAGCTTACATCATGCATGGAGGTGTTCTTAGCTAAGAAGGTGTGTCAGAGACGAGGAGCTACCCATCTGTACCCTGTGGTAACACTGACCGAAAGCATGCATCAAGGTGCACATGGTGGGCTAATGTGCATCAACATGTCCTCGAGGAGATGAGTGTGCATTTCTTTGTACTTGTGACTTGAGCTAACAGAATGTATCAGGGTAGACTCGGTGAGCCGCGAGTGTGCACTAGGGTGTGCTCTCTGGGCCAGGGGTGTGCATTAGCATATACTCTGCGAGCTAAGAGCGTGCTTTCCATCACACTCCGGTGGATACCTGTGCGGGATTATTCAGGGTGTCAGCAGCTGCTTGGCACACGGGCTCCTCTAAGGCTTCCTGAAGTGCAGGTACTTGTAAGGATCCCTCTGGGGCAGGCCTCCCATGCTTCAGAACTGCTCCACTGCTTGCAGGCGGGGTGCTGCACACATATATGTAAGAGCTAAAGATACATATTTACCGCCCAGGGAACAGCACAGGGGTGCAAGGGAAGGCTGGCTGTGATTAGGCTCCACCTATCAGCTGTGCTACAATTTACCTGGCAAGGAGCTGTGTTTTTATTTCTCCACTCAGTATGACATGCCCACTAGGAAGCGTAATATATACTTACTATTAGTTTTCAGCTGTGGGCTACGAAATAACATTATTATTGTATGTTTAGTCTATGTACTGTAAAAACCCGTCTCTATGGCTAAGAAAATATTTATTAGGCTATATGTCAATGCAAATAAACCTAATTCCCACGACTACTCCTATTTTGATAAATGTTATTTTCTGATAAACTGAATTGTGTCCCCTCCTGCTCATTTATCCTGCATCCAAGCCAGGCCCAGGCAAGGCAACTTGGGGGGAGAAATAAGGAAGACACGCGTGGCCCAGCCCCTGGAGACTGCGTTTTTCTCAGGGTCGGTCTGTAAATAATCAAAGGACTCACCCTTCCGAGAGATATGCAGGGGTAACTTCAGGAGAAGCGACCGGATATTACTGTGGGTAATCCTGCCCCGGAAGATGGGGCTGCCGCAAAGAGCTCAGAGACCCCTGACCCCTGACCCCGAGGAAACTGTCACTTCACTGGGATGTGCAGCATGAACTCAGGTACCCGACAGCAGTGGCCCGCGGCCACTGTCACACCGGAAGTACTGAACGTTGTGGCCCCGCGTTTCCGGACACATTTGTGCTTCATTTACCCGTGATGGACAGGAAGACTAGGAGTGTAATTCAAAGCCCCATAACATTCCGAAGGTTCATAAATCACAGTTATGACCAAGATTCGAGTCCATAACTTAGGAATCAAGATAAATGTACAACTTGCAAGGGAGTCACTAAAACCATGGCAAGGCATTTAAAGTAGAGATTTTCAAGCATTTCCTGCATGTTTCTTCTTCACGGTGGTAGTAATATGTCACTCAACACAAGAAGTTTGGTGAAACTGAACATTAGCATTTATACATTTTATTTCTCGGCCTGGAAATACGTTTGCAGCTGTAGCAACCCCTTCTCTGGCACTTATGTGAAATATTAGGGTGTATTACACGCCCAGGTCATAAGCATCCGCAAGGCTTTTGAACAGCAGCCTCACCTGGGCCTGAAGAACCAGCAGGATGATGTGTGGCTATCCATAAACCCTTGGAGACTGTGCACGTGTGTTCCCTTTCTTCCCAATGGACTAACATCTGCAACTCCCTGGAAACAGTAACGTCCCCATCCCAAACCCTACTCTTACATCCGCACACAACCCAACGTGCCAGCAGCGATGAGATGATGCAGTGTTAAAAATCCCCTGTGGATCAGAATTTTCTTTTTTGGCCGCAAGTCCACCTTGTGGTGCACATAGAGCACTAAATATTTTGTGGATTGTAAGTCATGCCCAATATCTCTGCCTCCCATGAGAGTAATCTATCTAATGCTTGGAACTATTCCCTTTGTAGTGGTAGCCCTTTGACCAAATCATCCTTTTCTGCTGTTTATGTTCTGAATCTGTGAGCTGTCTCTAATAAGAATCTAGGCGTAAACTGATCTCAAACCACAAGGAGCCCACCATTATTTTCCCCGCGCTACAGATGTGTTCTCATCATGGTAAGATCTCCTCAAGTGGGAGGGGCCTGGAAAGTTTACCTCCACAGCTGGACCCTCTTTGGCTGAGGTATACAAGCATTCCTTGCCTTCCCCGATGCACAAACGTCGAAAAAATTTAAATTGTTTTGTTTCTTGTTCCTCCTGGGATTCAGGTGTGGAGTATCCCATTATGCATTTTTGTACTCTGTGGGGTCCACAGATGGAACATTCAATAATGTCTACATTTGTATGCAATAGGAAGAGGAAGCTCGGTGCTGAACCGTCATCTGATTGGACCAGAATTACAATAAAATAATACACCTATGTGTAATCAGAACGAGGTGTACTCGATACACGCGGCACCTCTATACATTCACTGACATGGAGCCAGCCCTTCTCAGCTTAAGAGGTGAAAAACACCCTGTGGCCATCACCAGAGGAACATCAATATATTTTAGGGCCAGACAGATGCCAAATCATTGATGCTAGCCCTAGGACCGGTGGATATTATATCCATCGCCAGGCCTGCCTAACAGTCACCTTTGACTGACTTTAGTGGAGTAAACCACAGACATAATGCCCACTTCCCTCTATATTGCCTAAGAAAGCCCTATACGTCTCCTTGTCTGCCAGCTGACACCATATCCTGCTACTCCTTCAAGAAAATCTACCCAGGTGAGCAGCTTCACCTGCCCTGCCTTTTGTGGGTAGCCAGACCACCTGCAGGACCATTAAAATGTCTTCCAAAGACCACCTGTATACTCAGGGTGTTTACTCTGTGTGCCACAATTAAAGTCTTCACCAAAGTACCTTGGCAGCCTGTGTGTACACAAGCACAGGTGTGTGTCCCACGGTGAAGGCTGCTTCCGCGTCCTTTTGTCATGTCAATAGTAGCATGACAGTCATGCATTGGTGTCTGAGCTGTAAGCTGCTGTGTAAACTAGCAGCCCAATGCACTCAGAGACATCTCTGGGCCCTAGAACCTCACAGTGGCTTCAAGAACCTAAAAATAAGTCTAATTTCTTCAACCTTAAGAGAGCGGCAGTGTATGGCTCTACAGCATCAATCAATCAATCAATCAAGGCATTTATATCGCGCACTACTCACCCGGAGGGGTCTCAAGGCGCTTGGGGAAGGGGGTCTGCTACTGCTCGAACAGCCAGGTCTTGAGCTGTTTCCTGAAGGCGAGGTGGTCCTGGGTCAGCCGAAGGTGGATGGGCAGAGAGTTCCATGTCTTAGCCGCCAGGTAGGAGAAGGATCTTCCTCCGGAGGTGGCTCTCTGGATGCGAGGGACGGCGGCGAGGGCGAGGCGCGCGGATCGTAGCTGGCGAGTGGGTGCGTAGAAGGCGAGGCGGTTGTTGAGGTATCTTGGGCCCAGGTCGTGGAGAGATTTGTGTGCGTGGGTGAGGAGTCTGAACGTGATCCTCTTGTTGACAGGGAGCCAGTGTAGGTCTCTCAGGTGGCTCGAGATGTGGCTGGGTCGGGGGACGTCTAGGATGAGTCGGGCGGAGGCGTTCTGGATGCGCTGAAGTCTTTTCTGAAGCTTGGCTGTTGTTCCGGCGTAAAGAGCATACTATGGTTTTGCTTATAATTTGTCTCTTGCTCTTTCCATCTGCAGAGGTTGGCATTATGCATTATCTTTAATGGCACTAAATTCCAACAAAAATGTAAGAATGATATAAAAAAATGCTACGTGCTTCTCATACCAAGGTGAAGGAGGCTCAGAACAAGGCTGCATGCTTCTTTTTTTCTCGTGAGGCTCTCAGATGAGTGTTTTCTTCTTCACTGTTGTTTTATCTTTATTTTCTTTCACAATGGGCTACGTTAAGTATACCTTGTGGGGGGGGGGGGCTTTTTCCTTTCCATCCAGTGCATCTTCTTGAATATTTTAACCCTTTATAGTGTGTCTTTTTGAGGTTTTTTTAATTAGATTTCTCCCTTTCTTTTTCCTCTTCTCTGCTTTCCATCTCCCAACCATTCACAACTGTTTCTTCCTCCTTGTGTAGGAGGCCAAGGCTTATCTGTGTTTCTTTTGTTTGTGCGGCACAGCTTGTTTCCTCTCTAGTTCTTTTCTGCTTGTGTCATGCAAAGTGTTGTTGGTTCTCCTCCCTGCACACTTCCTGTCTAGCCTCAGTGAGAGCGCGCCCCAGTCTGCGGACTGCGGGACATCCGGCTGCAAAGACTTGCAACAGTTGAATAAGACTTGGCAGACATTTTCCATCCGGCTTCGCTGACTGGCCAATCAATTAGCCTATGTATTCCTCTTCTGTGGTCATTGTCCTTACGACTTTCTCCTTGTTTCGCCATTTTTCGCTAGGCGTTCAATAGCTGTGCATGACATCTTTCTTCAAGCATTTGAAAGAAGAGAGGTCAGAGGGCCTCAACTCAATAGAATGGAGGGGAAACCTTTGCTCTGCAAGAGACATTATGTTAAGACACCATATTATCTGCCCCGACAGAAAAAACAATCATGAAAGTATGATTTGAAGTAGAAATAGGCAAGGATGGGTTAAACTACGACCTTTGTGAAGGCGGGTGACGTTTCCCAACTTTGCCAAGCAAAGGTGATCTCGCTTGGATTAACTATGGTGGCAACACCTTGCAGCAGGACATTAATGGGAGCTAAGGGTGAATGGCTTTATTTTCACCTAGGAGAATGATGCCCGGTTGTGAGCAGGGAGTTCTAAACAGGGGACAGCAGCTGAGAGACCTTGAGAGGCAGGGGAAGAAACAGTAGTTTGTGGCATACTCCCAACAGAAGGGCAGTAGTTCCCTTTCTGCTTTCAAAGAAGCAAAGGTCCATATAAACTGGAAAAAACAGTGCTTAACAGCCTTCACACTGACTTCCAGACAAAGACAACGCCTGGTGGGAATAACACAACAATGGAAAAATACGAGGAAAGGACAAGAATAGCTTCAAAACAGTGCAAGTGCCTTGTTTTGTGGTCTACTTAAATCGAGCACCTTCTGTGATACACTAGTTGATTTACACAGTCAACGGTCACCGAAAGTTTCCAGGTTTCTTTACTGCTTCAATAGTTTTTCCATGCAACAGCACAGATAGTTGCCACCAAAGGTCATATAGCCAAAATAATGCATATTTATTTCTGGGCAGGCTTCTGCTCTATGACAAGGGAGAGCAGGAAACGGCCCACATTAGTCAGTAATAATTAATGTATTCATTCATCCCTTCTATGGTATTTTGATACATCAAAAAAGGACAACGTAACACAATAGTGGAGCATGAAATACACCGGGCATATAGCCCATGTTCTAAAGTAGAAAATCCTCTTACTACAGATCATTGTCATTTGCCCCTGATGAATCATGCATTAAATGTCCACCGTTAACCTTACATCTGCTGCAATCCTCCTAATGAGGTGCAAACATACCTCTAGCCATGTACATTCTTGGCATGGGGAGGGAGTGGCCTGCTGGGAAGAGGAGTTTAAGTGCTGGAAAACAAGTTAGGCACAGAGAGGGGAGAAATAATAAAAAGTTCCCTGGAACAGCAAATTCAAGGAAAGGTAGAATGATGAGCAGGAAAGAAGGAAGGAAGGATTGTCAATCGGAAGGAATGTCAGAAAGAAGGCAATACAAGAAGAATTCTCATGAGCACTGGAAAAATCCTGTTCTTGAGAATTTGTATTGCACATAAAACATGAACACTGATAGCCACTGATTTTTACGAGTTTTGAAAACACTGAAAAAAACCAATAGAATTCACAACAAATAAACACCAAAAAGTGGAAAGTCTGTATATATTTCAGGATCCTCTTTGGAGCCAGTAGTAAAGTTCAGTGAATTGAATATCCACTGCATAGTTCTGTCTAATCAGTAGGGGTGGATGATATATTCCGCTCTACCAGTGGAATTGGTGGAATTTTGGCCACTCTGCATTAAGCTTGTTATGCAGAGTTCAGGGAACATTCCGCCAACTGCCGCCTGGTGGAGTTTTTTCTTGTAAGCAGCTCGAATACAGTAAGTTGGTGAGAGAGATTTGGTGTCCCCTAGCATGAATTACGGTCACTGGGAGGGCACCCGGCGAGATTTCTCCAACCCAGGCAGTCACAACCGCTCACCATCAGAAAGTTGCCACTCCAGTAAAAAACCTAATTGAGGGGCAGCAAAATCAACTCGAGAAGCTGCACTCTCTGGCGTGCCACATGGTGCCGTTCGCCCTGATTTTTCAGAGCGGATCAAACTCCCGGCACTAAATCACAGTGAGAGCAGCACGACGTGCCTATTTTTGCCCGTTCGTGGAATTTCAAAGAATCTCGCAGGCACCCAGTTCTAGTAATTAGCTGCAAGAGCACAACAGCCACCATTGAGTGAAAGTAGCAATGGCGCTCAAGTGTACCCCATATAAGCACGGATTGGTATTATTATTGTCATGCATGGGAAACTATAATCCTTACATCCTTTAGTCAGGTTCCTTAAATGCAAAAAGATACATTTTTTGTGAGCATCATGATTATTTATGAATTTAACAACCATCATGGTGTTGCACAGCAACCATTTTTAGCAGTAAGATTCCTGTTCTCCCTGAAACAAACAGGCAGGATGAGCGGCACAGCTAGCATTATAGCCAATCTGACAGCATGAAGCGCAAGTGAGACGACTTGTGACAAAAGGCTACACCTTTTGAAGTAAAACATGAAAATCAGTCACAGATAGTCACTCAGATTTAAACTTCTGTCCAGTGGCCAGATCTCTGGAATTGCACCCAGCATAATAGCCATCTAGGACATATTACACATAGTGCTGTGGGGGAACAACGGGAATGTGCACCTGCGTTTTGCACCCCCAGGGCAACATGTTATTACAGAAGTAGCAGAAGACGCTGGTACAGCCCCTTCTGTAATACTGATAGTGCAGGCATGCACATGTAGCACCAGCGTTTTCTTCAGTAGGCGTTCACTAATGTGCATGGAGGCATGGCTCCATGCAAATGATAGAATCACTTTGTGCCATTTTACGGATGTATGCAGAGATGCATTTATGCCCTAAGGAGATACACTATAAGTGTACCCCCTGAGGGCAGTCCTCGTGATGGGTGAAAATGGGTCCCAAGAACCCCCAGACATCCCCCGGGAAATGGGATAGTCACTCACTGCAGGCGGGTTACTTGTTATACCAAGAAACGCACAAAGGCTTTGAAGCTGCTACTCCGTATTTCACTGAGTGGGATGCCCCAAGACAGCATACATTTGCGGCTGTCCTGGGGGCAGCACATTTCATTGTAATAGGGCACAGACTGTCCCTGTTTGCACTAGGCACACCTGCTTAAAGGTTCACTGTGGCACAAACAAGGACAGTACACCCTCTATGTAACACTGGCCCTGGATGGCACTCTTTTTAATAGTGCATATATATATAGATATAGATAGATATAGATATATATGTGTGTGTATATATATATATATATATATATATTATCTACTGGCGGTCGCCAGTAGATAGTTATAGTTTGGACCCTGTTTCCATAGGAAATCCGCAACATTCTATTTGGAATAACTTTGGCGCCGGTCGACGAATCCTCGCGAAATTTTCAAAATAGGTGGGGCGCTCCGCTCTGCTCCTACCCTGAAAGTCTCGGGGGGATTCGTCAAGCGGGGGCTGAGAAAAAAGGGGGGTCCCAAAACGCGTTTTTCCCATGCATTTTTCCATAGGACCTTTAGACACAGCTACAGCCCGAACGGCCGAACAGAGTTACTTGAAATTTGGCAGAGAGGTAGTCCTCAGGTCAAGGAAGTGCCTTTTGTAGGTCTGGTGTAAATCTGTTCAGTAGATCCTGAGAAAATAGCATTTAAATCAATATATATATCTGAGCCAGCTTACGGTGCGCTTACCGTGCACTTACGGTAAGCTTACCGTGCGCGTACGGTGACGTGCACGAGCGCGATTCTGATTGGCTGTTAGATCTTAGTAAACATTCGAATCGGTCAAAACCAGGAATTGTAGGCCGCCATTTTCTCTCTCGCACTCGGAGGGGTGGAGGAAAAACAAAGTTGGATATCAAAAAACGGGGGCAGGCTAGACAGCTCCTAAACACCTAGCCTTGGTTATGGTGTGCCAGAAGTCCATCCAAGGGCAAAAAATAAAAAAAAAATGTTTTCGAAAAAACGCCGATTACGCTTACCGTACGCGTACGGTAAAAAATTAATTTAAAAAAAACAAATTCCCAATTTCCCCCCCCCCGTGTGCAAAAGGGGCCCGCAGGGCATCTTTTGTGTATGGCATATTACAGTACAGTTAATATTTAATATAAAACCTTTATGAACGAAGCGCATAATATGTCATCCGTGTGCGGACGGTGCGCGAAGGGCATCGTGCGTACATGGCCCATCCAGCCTAACGTGGGCATGCGGTGCGCATAGCGCACAGCGTGCCCACCGTGCATGCACGGCACTAACTGTGTTAAGTGGGCGCACGGTGCGCGAAGCGCACCGCGTGCTCACTGTGCGCGCACGGTGCGCGAAGCGCACCGTGCTCGCACGGAACGAACTGCGTGAAGTGGGCGCGCACTACACGAACGGCGTAAAGTAACTTAGCATTTAAAAAAACGTACAAATTCACTGAAAAAACCATAGGTTTCACACACGTTATAGTTAGGAATTAGCATTTAAAAAACCTTGCAAATTCACTGAAAAAACCATAGGTTTCACACAAGTTATAGTTAGCTGTACATTTCACTCATAAAAAACCAATGAAATTCCACGTTATAGTTAGTGCAGGCAACTATAACTCACGCAACCGCAATCCTCTGCTGATGACATATGTGTCTTTATGAAAAAAAAATATTTGCAATATATGTATAGCTAAAATTTAATGGAAGAAGACATGGGAAAATAAGTGTCTAAATACAGTATTAGCATCAGCAGAGGATTGCGGTCGCGTGAGTTATAGTTGCCTGCACTAACTATAACGTGGAATTTCATTGGTTTTTTACGAGTGAAATGAACAGCTAACTATAACTTGTGTGAAACCTATGGTTTTTTTCAGTGAATATATATATATATATATATATATATATATATATATATATATATATATATATATATATATATATACATACATATATATATATATATAAAGCATATTTAAACTTTACAGAAACACACAATCACTGGATGATGTCATCAGTGATGTCATTTGAGATGTCATCAGTGATGTCACTGACCATGTCATATGTGATTTAATATGTGACGTCATCAGCAGTGCATTGCGGGGGTGCGAGTTATAGTCAGCTCTACTAACTATAATGGCCGAATTTCTCTGGTTTTGTACGAGTGAAATGTCCAACTAACTATAACGTCCCTGGAACCTGTGGTTTTTTCAGTGAATTTCTAAGGTTTTTTTAAATGCGAATTTCTAACTATAACGTCCCTGAAACCTATGGTTTTTTCAGTGAATATATATATATTCACTGAAAAAAACCATAGGTTTCATACACGTTATAGTTAGGAATTAGCATTTAAAAAACCTTGCAAATTCACTTAAAAAACCATAGGTTTAACACATGTTATAGTTAGGTGGATATTTCACTCGTAAAAAACTAATGAAATTCCCCCATTATAGTTAGTTCAGATAACTATAACTCACGCTCCCGCAATGCACTGCTGATGACGTCACATATTACATCACTCATGACATGGTCAGTGACATCACTCATGACATCACTGATGACATCATCCTTGTGATAGAGTGGCGGTTGCGCGAGTTATAGTTATCTGAACTAACTATAACGGGGGAATTTCATTGAAATGTCCACCTAACTATAACTTGTGTGAAACCTATGGTTTTTTAAGTGAATTTGCAAGGTTTTTTAAATGCTAATTCCTAACTATAACGTGTATGAAACCTATGGTTTTTTCAGTGAATTTGTACGTTTTTTTAAATGCTAAGTTATGTATGTATTATTATTTTTTTATATATCTATTTTACAATAAACTACGTATTAAAATGTATTTATTTATTTATTTATTTTTGGGGGTTTTTTTTACCGTGCGCGCACGGTGCGCGCAGCCCCGCGATTTAAAAAAATAAATTAAAAAAACGAATTTCTGCCTTCGGGGTCCTTCAGGGACCCCCTGACAAAGGCTAGGGGTTCAGGAACTCTCTACCCTGCCCCCTTTTCACCTTCGCCACCTTCCTTTTTCACTCTCGCACTGAAAACAAAAAAAATGGCGGCCGACACTTCCTGATTTCGAACGAATCGAACGTTGACTAACATGTAACCACCAATCAGAATTACGCTCGCGCACGTTAGGGTGCTCGCACGGTGCTCGCACGGTGCGCGCACGGTGCACGCACGGTATGCGCTTATAGATATTTATATGCTTTTAAATGCTATTTTCTCAGGAACTACTGAACAGATTGACACCAGACCTGCAAAAGGCACTTCCCTGACCTGAGGACTACCTCTCTGCCAAATTTCAAGTAATTCTGTTCAGCCGTTCAGTCTGTACCTTCGACTAAAGGTCCTATGGGAAAATGCATGGGGAAAACGCGTTTTGGGACCCCCCTTTTTTCTCGGCCCCCACTTGACGAATCGCCCCGAGACTTTCAGGGTAGGAGCTGAGCGGAGCGCCCCATTAGTTTTGAAAATTTCGCGAGGATTCGTCAACCGGCGCCAAAGTTATTCAAAATAGAATTTTCTGATTTCCTATGGAAACACGGTCCTAACTATAACTATCTACTGGCGACCGCCAGTAGATAATATATATATATATATATCTATATATATAAAAAAACCTCACACCCCCGCAATGCACTGCTGATGATGTCACATTTACATCACTCATGACATAGTCAGTGACATCAGTGATGACAACTCAAACGACATCACTGATGACATCACTGATAGCATCATCCACTTAATCTCTGATGCACCTACTCACACCCTAATATAACCTTTCATACATCCACTTTAAAATACAGACTACCATTCTCGAAACCATAGACTCACCAATACCATTTAGTACATACCCACTCACTGATTCATAGGTCTACACACACATCCACTCACTCACCCATACAGTCACTCATCAATACAGCCACTAATATATGCACTCATACACCCATACAGACACTCACACATCACCACTCACCCATATAGTTACTCACACACCTAGTCAGTCACCCAAAGAGTCAATCAGAATGCCATTTGCTCACCTATACAGTTATACTTACACCACCTCACTTATTCACAGATACTAACACATACTTACTCTCTTATACAATCACCGACACACGCACACACTCATCCATACATCCGCTCTCACAATCACTCCCTTTCACATACAGTCACTTATATACTCCAACACTCACATATACTGCCATTCACATATGCAGTTACTCACACATATACCACTGAGACATTCATTCACTCACCAACACAGCCATATGCACACTCACACACCTATACAGGCCCTAGCAGACACACTCATGAACCCATACACCCAGTGAATCACCCTCTCATACATCTATGCAAGTAGTCACACAACACACAGACACTCAGGCACCCATACAGGTACACAGACAACCATCAATAACCCATATAGACACTAATGTACCTATTCACCAACCCATGCAGCCACTTACACACCAACTGACAGACTGTTACAGGCATTCACACAGATTAGTCACTCACCCATACATTCACCCAGACACATATAATCACTCAATTCAATTCAATAGTTCTTTATTCGGTGGTTAAAAACCATCATAAAAGAATACACATATATACAATTAAAACAGTATTAAATCAATATACAGAACATTGAATTAATCTATGTACATGCAAATAATTCATTAGTCACAGGAAATCCTTGTTGGTAGCTTGCTAAAACTAACAAGTTGACAAGTCTACAGTGTTCATAATTAATGCTGGCCTCTAGTTGCCCTGAGTCTGAGTGCAAATTTCAAGAAACTTATCACCGCACATAATGTTAACGGGTCACTAGCCCTTTGTAGAAAGGTCAGTGCCTCTTTGGCTCGAGTGAACCTTGCCTTTTTCAGAATATCTTTTAAGAATTTTCGTCTTGGGATTGTGTATATAGGACATAAAAGTACAAAATGAAGGGTGTACTGCGGAGACCTACTGTCGCAGCCGCAGGCACCCTTCTGCTCAATTGAATTACTAAAACCAGCTGGATCAGCTAACAAATAAGGTAAAAAATTGAGCCTAAAACGTGACATTAAAAACCTTTCTTGGGCATTGTACAGGACACAAAGATACGGTTCCATCCCTGCAGTGGTTTCAAGCCTACTGTAGATACTCACTGTAGGTTTGCTCCCTTCTATTGTAATCCTGCCCGATACTCTTGATTCCATGAAAATTCTCTTCAGGTTAAGCTTATCCTGAGCAGTGATCAGTGAGGGGTTTAAATACAGCTCTTGGTAACCCATACTTTCCAGGCTAGTCTTAACATAATTGACCCATGGGATATTCAGATGTTTATCTCTACCAAGGCAATCTTGTATAATCAACCTACTCAGTGCTGCTTCAGGGTTCGTCCATATTTTAAGCCAAGCCAGGATTGGTCTAAACTTGATCAGATCCTCTAAGTAGGGTCTTCCTAGTTCTTTGTGGACTATGAGAGCTGGTGTGCAATTAGGGACTTTCAATACTGAACGAAGTATTTTATTTTCTTCCCTTTGTAGTCCATCAAGGTTTATAAATCCCCATACTTCTGAGCCGTACATGGTTTTTGGACAACACATTGAGCCATAAAGGTTCATTGTGTGTTCCGGACACCAGCAGCCAACTCTCCTCCCGTAACCAGAAATGGCCCCAGATGATGCCACCAATTTACCACACCTTTCCTGCACGAGGGGTGTGAATTTTAGTGACTCATCGAAGAGCACACCTAGATGCGAGAATGTTTGCACCCTTTCTAGTGTGTGGGTGCCAATTCTGTAAGTGAAGCCAATCCGTGGCTTGTGGCCTGCTGTCATTACATATGATTTTTTTAGGTTGACAGACAGGTCTATCGCCTCCATAAATTTGACGAACCCATCAATAAGGATCTGCAGACTTTTAGGGGTTCGTGCCAGGAGAACCGCATCATCTGCGTACAACAGCACTGGGATGTTACGTGTCCCCACCCTTGGACAATCTGTATTTAGATTATTAAGAGATTGTTCCAAATTATTAATATATAACGAAAACAAAAAAGGAGCTAAAATACATCCCTGCCTCACGCCACTTGTACAGCTGAAGGATTCTGTCAGTCCCCCATCCTTGTTATAACGTACCCTGGCGGAGGTATCCCTGGGTCGATTCCGAGTTGGTTCATCATTACCCATAGCTTATTCCTATTGACATGGTCAAACGCAGCGGCCAAGTCCATGAACCCCAAATACATGGCTTCGTTGCTGGTTTTGGTATACTTTGCGACCAGCATGTATAGGTTTAGGCATTGATCGCTGGTGGACCTACCGGTCCGAAAACCGTACTGGGCATCTGAAATGATGTTATTATCCTCAGCCCACTCAGTCAGTCGATTCAGGATTACTCTTCCCAGGATTTTGGCTGTAACATCTTTCAAAGAAATAGGGCAGTAGCATTGAGGGTCATCTTTGTTGCCTTTTTAAAAAATGGGTACAATAATGGCCGTTGACCAGGACCGAGGCAGACCGACCATAATGGCCGCGTTTAATACTCTAGTTATAATAGGGGCCCATAAATCCACGTGACTCAGGAACAGGTCTGGGGGGGATACCATCTGGGCCCGGGGCTTTGTTTTTGGTAAGTCCCTCAATACCCATTCTAATCTCTTCCAGGGAGAATACCATCCTCTTTCTCTGTATGTTCACCCCCCTCTCCTTTATCGTATCCTCCTCCCCGTGGTTATACAGGCCCTCAAAGGGAGCAATCCACTGTTCCGGGAGGATGTTTGTTGCGACCTCAGGGGCGTTGTTATCTTGAAAACAAGGGGAATTTATTAATCTCCAGAATTCTGTGATATCCCTTTTTTCAGAGGTCTCCCTCAAGGCCGCCCATGCTTCCCCCTGCAGTGTAACTTTCCTTCTTTTTAGCTCCTTCCTATATATTGACCTGCATATTTTGACTTTTACTTGATCCCTAGGTGTACTGCTCAGGACTATTTTTAGGTCCTTCAGAGCGCGTGTACAACCCCCATCAAACCATTTCGGTGAATTAGGATGAGTTTTCTTGGAGGCCTTGGCCAACAATAGCCCATCCACCAAGCTAGTTATTTGTCCAAACATGTTTATTAAGCGAGCCCCTACCACAAAGAGGTCTAAACACTCGTCAATGAGTGACTTGCCTCTTTCCATCAGGAACTGGTAAAATCTAACCCCATCTAATTTTGCCCACTTGAGTCTTCTGCCCTGGTCCGTCACCCTTTCAATGGTGCCCTCAACAGGCTTGTTCTTTTGCTTGACCTGATACAAGAGCTCCATAACCAGAGGGTTATGGTCGCTAAATGGACTCCATTCGATTCCTACTTTGGTGATCCGATTTTTTAGGCCTCTAGAGACAAAAATATAATCTATGTAGGACGAGCACCCTCTCCCTTTAAAAGTAGGGGGGAGTGTGCCATCCGGTCCCAGTGGGATCATGTCGACTGTATGTTCGAGGTCATGAGAATGGATGAGCTCACCCAATTCAATACCACTTGGGGAGTGGCTGAAATGGGGGCCTTTTTCTATTGGGCATTTTGACCAGTTAACACTGATCGGAAACAACGACGGGCATAAGTGACAGTTCAAATCACCCATTACTAGTATCGAGGGGGCCAAAGCACCATGGGCGGAAGCGAGTTCTTGTTTCAGCTTAGCGTCTAATTCCCTCATAGTAGTAGTGTCATTTTCCGGGAGAATGGTATTATACACATTGAACAAAACAAGACCCAACCCTTTGTTCCTGAACCTCAGGGCCTGGATGTTCCATGCGAACCAGTCCACGTTAGACCATTTACCTTCTATACTTAGGTCAATGTATATTATCAAACCGCCCTTGGCCCTACCTGAGGAGGTCTTTTGTGCGGGCGTGAAAAAACATTTATAACCAGCTATTTGGAGATGGGTGTTATCCAATGCCCAGGTTTCTTGTAGGCAAATTATATGGAAATGGGCCATATACTGACGCCAATCCTTGTTGTCAAATTTCCCTGCAATACCTGCTATATTCCACGATATAATTTTCAGGCCCTCTTTCTCAATAGTAACGGGCCCTACCCCTACCATGCCTTGAGTGATATTAGCCCGTCCCCCTTTCTTTCTGAAGGATAGTTTCTGCAGATCACTGTCCTGCTGTCTTGGTTCTGGGGCTATGATTCCTGTCCCTAAGGGCGTTTGTAAACAACCCCCAGCGAGAGGGTCGGGAGCTCCTGTGGTCCTTACTAGGGTCCTGCGCCCACCCCATCCTGATGATAACTGTCCATCTTCTTTGGTCAGGCAATGTAAGGTTCCTACTATCGAATCTAATCGATCAGGTTTTGTCTGATCCGTGTCAGCCTGCGCTAGAGGGAAATGTGAAATGGGTAGTCAGTCAGTCTCCTCTAATGACCTTAGTGGGGTGAACCTATTTGCCCAACATGGGTGTCCTCCTTCCCAAATCCCTGTCGCTTGTCGTGAACAATTTGGGACCCTATTTAAACTAGGATTTCGTCCCTCCACACATCTCCATATAGTGTGCTGTCCCTCTTTTGGTGCCTGCTGCCTCAAATAGAAATAGCTAAGTGACAATGGCCTTATGCCCGTCGTGCATCCAGGTGGTCCCTGACTTAAAATATGCTCAACCACCCTCCTGTCCCTAAAATTAGCAATAATGCAGTTTCCTTCGATGTTTTTAGGTCTAGTCCCTATCCAATTCACTCGTCTAACCAGGAGAATTTCCCCATCCTGGTTATTAGATATTGGTCTGTTTTGAGTCAGCCAATAAATGAGTTTGTTTTTAGCTCCTGGTGTTATTCTTTCTGGACCTCTTTTAATTCTGGGACCCCAGCAATAACAACGACCAACGGGCACGCCTCAGGGGGAAGATTTATGGTAGGGAATCTCTTGTGTGTTAAAGTAGATCTGTCTTCGTGGTTTGCTGCATTTGATATGGGGTCAGCAGGGGGTTGGGACTGTTTGTCCAACCTTTGTTTTCCTGGGCCATTGTTAGGGTGCGGTCCGCTCTCACTAGGGTTGTGATTACTGAGCGCTTGACTATGGGGAGCCGGGGCATCATGAATCTGTGCAGATGTTATTTGTACGTTCCTTATATCACAGATGTTATTCGCCCTTTGAATTACTGGATTAGTCTCTAGGGTGCTAGTGGGATTACTTAGAACCCCTAGTGAGCTACCTTTTGTCTCCCTGTTCTTTAATTCACTTAAAATGTTGTCCAGCCTACTTGTCACCAGCTTCAGCTGGTTTGTAATCAGTATTTCTATCTGGGCCTGTAGGTCTAACATGATCTTAGTTAACCAAATTGGAAGATCTGCTTGAGAAGATGTCTGTGTAGCTCGCTCGATCCCACTATTATTTCTACTGGGTGGATTAGGGTAGGTGATTAAGCTGTTTGTATTCTTAAGCTTTTTTTGAGCGCATTTCTTCTTTTTATGTAGAGTAGCACATTTGGTGGGCCTAGATCCTCCTTATTCCTAGTGATAATGGGTTGGGCACATGAGATATCCCTCTCACTGGTTTCTGAGGGGCTAGGGGGTGAGATTAACACAACCTCTTGCTCCTGATCTTGAATGGTTAAGAGAGGGTCAGGATCTGGGGTTAAGGACAGGCGCCTCTCTGTGCGCTCGATTTCGCTCGACACAGCCCCTAGCGCTCTTTTGAGCATGCGATCAATGGCAGTAGGCTGCATAATGACAGGGAATACAGAGCTAATGTCGTCTTTGTGTGCCAGAGGAGCCTTGGAGGTACTACGCTTAGCTCTTGTCGAGCGTGTCACTGTTTTGCCTGTCATACTTCCTACCACTGCTAATCAATACCTGTGCAAATATCTTGGGTAGTTTTATTCACCCCCCCCTGCCACACATTCACTACACCCCACGTGAGATAAAAACGTGTTAGACCCCTTATCACGGCTTTCACATAAAACAAACCCAGCATGAGTATCTTATCAGATGGTGGAGTCTCGGGTAATAGGAGTGATGTCTATCCTCTATAACCCCTGAGTCACAACCAGCATTACTCACATATAAGTGTCCTGAGAGTGCTAGCAAGAGGGGTGGCCCAGCCCGGCCTCTTATGGCCCCTGACGGCCACAGGCGGCCCGCCCTCTGCCCGGGCTCGGCCCGGCGCCACCCGCGCGCGTCCCGCGACACGGAGGGAGCCGCTGTTTATGAAGCACCTCCGGGCGCGCTGCTGGCCGGAAGGAAGGCGGGATTCAGGAGCAAAGGATGACGGGAGCTGTAGTCCCCCCCAACTGCGGCCAGCGATGGAGAGTGGCGGCGGGGGAGACACACAGCGTCAGCGTCTCGTGTGCGGTCCGGTGATCTGCGCCTGGTAAGTCCGCTGCCTGTGTCCAGAAGAAGTGCATATAATCACTCACTTATATAGTCACACACTCACTGAATCATCATGTATACATCACATTCTTAAACGTTTTAGAAACACTCACAGTCACTGGATGATGTCATAAGTGATATCATCAGTGCTGTCATTTGAGATGTCATCAGTGATGTCACTTACCATGTCATGAGTGATGTAATAGGTGACATCATCAGCAGTGCATTGCGGGGGTGTGAGTTATAGTTAGCTCATGGCTGAATTTCTCTGGTTTTGTATGAGTGAAATGTCAGACTAACAATAACATCCCTGAATGTACAAATGCCTCCAGTTGCCAACATTAACAAAGGACTACATATTACTTTAATTCAAAAAGCTGGTGGCCATATTGGCCTGGTCACAATGTGAAAATTCAGGAATTTATACAATAAAGAAAACAAGTGTTAATATGCACACAATGTCATTTCAGCATATCTTGCCCCGTGACCGCCGTACCTGTATGTTCATCAACGTGACTTGTTCATAATAAACATACTTAGGATTGCAAACATCGACATAAACAATGGACTACACAGTACTTTAACGTGAAAGGCTATCGGCCATATTGATCTGGGCACATTGCGTATTATAATGGTTCGAACAAGAAAGAAAAGAAAAAAAGGGGTGTTATTATACACACACTATCCCTAAATAAAGTTCTAGTGATTATAGTTCCATTCCATTCACAGCTCATTTGAGATGTCATGAGTGATGTCACTGACCATGTCATGAATGAAGTTATATCTGAGGTCATAAGCAGTGCATTGCGGGGACGTAAGTTATAGTCAGCTCAGGTAACTATAAGTGCTGAATTTCACTGGTTTTGTACGAGTGAAATCTGAGTCTAACTATACCGTCCCTGTAATCTTTATTTTTTTCAGTGAATTTCTAGTTTTTTTTAACATTAAGTAAGATGCCTATTACAATGGATGGTAGGGGGCTGGAAGCAGGGACTGGCCTGGCATTGTGCTGCTCCCACCCAAGCTTGCTGCTCCTGCCTCCCCTCCTCCTTGCCATCCATTGTCCAAGTCCATGCCCCTGCTCCCTCCTTACAGCCCTGTGTGGCTGTTGTTCTGCCACTGGCCTTCCCACATTCTCTAAACAGTTAGCTTGCTGCCCCATCAACCTCCTCCCTATCCTCTGTTGTCTGAATCTATGCACTAGTGTCATCCCTCCTGCCATGCATGGTCTGATGTGCAGCCACTGCCCTCCATTTAGCATGATGTCCCAGTCCACTCCTCCTGCCATCAATTGCCCAATTCTATGCCCCATCATTGACCTCCTGCTTAGCCTCTGTGCTTAGTTTGCTGCCTTTACTCTCCTTCCCCGCCTTCTGATGTCTCTGTGCATGCCCCTGATCCATCCTTTTTGCCCACCATGTTCCATGGACCTGCCCCTCCTGTCTACTCTGAGTGTTCTGTTGAGCTGCCACTCCCCTCCCACCTGCCTAGCATTGTCAGATGACTGTAACCTCTCCATGCCACCTCCACCCTACCTGTCCACGTTCCATGCCCCTATCCCCTTCCTACTGTCCTCCATGGTCCATTTAACTTCCACACCCATCTGCCCTCCCTGGTCTGTTGTGCTGCGACTGCTCCTCCCTTCTATCCTCCATGGTCCTTTGTGCATGCCCCTGCCCCCTCCTTCCTGGCCATCATGGCCATTGTGCTGCCAGGCCCCTCCCAACCTCCCTGTGTGGTCAGCTAGCAGCCCCTGACCCCCTCCAACCTTCCCTCCATGGTCTGTGTGTATGCCATTATAGTCCCACTGTTGCTCTCCATGGTGTGTTTTGCTTCTAGTGCCCATCCTGCCTGACCTCCATGGTCAGCTTGATGCTCCTGCCCTGCCCCCTTGCCCCTTGTCCTTTGTTTTCCATGTGCAGACCCTATTCCCTCCCTCCTGGCTTGTCTGTTCCATTGTAAAGCCCCTGATCCCTCCCTCCTGCCCTTTATGGTCTGTTATGCAGCAGCTTTCTCTCCTTTCTGTCCATTATGGTCAGCTAGCTGCTATTGCCTCTTTCCCCTCTGTTCTCTGTTGTCCATGTGCATGGTCCTGTCTCCTCCCTATTGCATCCCATGGATTGTTGTATTGCACTCTCGTCCTGCATGCCCTGTGTGGTGTATTGTGCTGCTGCAAACCCTGATGCCTGCCCTGTAAGGTCAGTTTTCTGCACCTGTCCATGTCCCACCTGCTAACATGTTGAACTTTGTAAGAGGGAGATTTTGAAAAAACACTGGGGTATTGATCAAATAAAGCCCATTTGTGCTTAAAAACATTGGGCGGTTCCTGGCTGAATCGGGTATGTTGGCATGTATGGTTGTACTATCACTGCCTCTTCCTTCTGCCCACAATGGTCTATTATATTGCCACAGCCTCTCTTGACTGTCCTGCATTGTTGATTTTTTGCCCCTGCCCCCCTTTCCACTGCTCTCCATAGTCTGTTGTGCTGTTACTGCCCTTCCTGACTGCCCAGTGTGGTCAAATTGTCGCCTCTGCACCCTCCTACCTGCCTTCAATTATCTGAGCCCGTGCCCCTGGCCTCTGCCTCCCAACAGTATCCTAATGAACAACTAGATTGCTAACATTCTATATTTATTACAAGTGTGGCACGCCTGACGTCATCTTGATGTAATCAAAACTGTAATACCTAGAGCATTTCCATTAGAAAGTACAGAAATGAAAGGGTCTTATTTGCATCGAAATTATGGTTTGTGCTCTAAAAAACTAAAATGAGGACATATTTTCAGAGTTTTCAAATTGCGACAAAGCACTTTTAAATTATTTGTTATCTTTATGTTTTTTTATCAAGTTGACCACTTGATTAAATGTCGTACTTAGGGGAGAGGATGTGGTGTTACTTCCAGAGCTGCAGACTTTGCAACTGGGGAACCAGGTTGAAGTTTCTGCTTCAGCTGGTCATTCTGTGATTCTGGTCAAATCACTTAATCTCCCCATGTCTCCAACCAAAATTAATTTGTCCTTGTGTGATGTAACCATTGTTTATGTAAAGCACTCCAATACCTGACCAGTCTGCACTATATAAAACTGAAAAAAAAAGTGCACACTTCTGTCATTGGGCTATACATGGTCTACATCTGGGTGATATTTGTGCTACATTTGGGCACTTTTGTATCTGTTGGCCATCTTGGGATATTTATTTGTTTTGAAGTTTCCTAATTTCCTCATTTACTGCAGTCGCCTCGGTGGGAAATGCTTTCAGTTTTTTACTTTGATTCCATCAAGAAGGCATTCAGATGTGTCACACATTTGCCATCAATTCTGAATTTTAGCTCTCAAGTTGCTCATTAGATCACTGTAGTAAAGCTACTGCTCGCCAGGAAAGTCTGCTACTGGTATTGAAAGTGCATATTTCAGTCTGCATGTCAGACTTTTTAATGAAATAGAAGAGGATTTGAGAAGTCACTCAAAATGTGCCCTAATTTTTCTTTCTGCAGCATGATTCATAATTTCTATGGCAAAATTAACCCCCTGGTTTTGTTCCTTTTTAAATTAAATGTTTTAAGTGTTACCACTTTATTCCGATCAAGATGGATTCAGGTGTGCTTTACTTTTGTCATAAATAAGACTCTTAGCGCTCTAGTTGTTCTTTAGAACACTCTGGGAAGCTGTAGTAGAATACAAAGGAATCAACTGATAGTCTCTGCTCTTGTTGGATGTACATGTTTTACTGAGAATGTCAGACTTCATTCTCACATGACTGAGAAAGATAATGTGAATTTACAGAAAATATGCTCTCATTTTAGCTTCTAGATCACCTTCCAAACCTCTATGGGAAAAGTATGAGAAAATAGTTTTCTCTCAAACATGATTCTTGATAATCCCAGCAGAAGGCTTTTTCACAGGGTAAAATCACCTTAGAACACACCACAATTCCTATAATGAGTATTGTACCATCAACAAATGATTTATAATGTAACTAAAGTCTGTTATCACCCTTTATATGTTCTCCTTTTGGTGACCCTCAAAATCTTCCATTCACTACAATGCATTTTAATGGGGTGCTATCATGTATATTGGTCCCAAGAGGGCTGCCAACACATCGTGGATGAAGTGCTGACAGCCAATCAGATCTCACGATGAGATGTGTGGTTAGGCTCCGCCCAAATATATACATTTCTTTTTCCTTTAATATTAAAAAAACTACTGAACGGATTTACACCAGTTCGGTCTGTAGCCTTGTCTAAATTTTCCTATGGAAATTAACATGGGGAAAAAGCGTTTTGGGTCCCCCCTTTTTTCTCAGGCCCCCCTTGACAAATCACCCTGAAACTTTCAAGACAGGAGCTGAGCGAGCCATTAGTTTGGAAAATTTCGCGAAGATTCGTCAAATGGCGCCAAAGATATTGGCAAAAGAAAAAATGCTTTTGGAATAGAAACAAGGTCCTAACTATAACTACCTACTGGCAACCGCATATTCACAGCCTGCAACTTCCACAAATCCGCAGCGGACCAGGCGCAAACACCAGTTTCTCCTCAAAAGTAGTTTATTTAGAGATTGTGAGCCATGACTCATTTCGGGCACACAGAGACCTTGTTCACATACGCATGGCACACAACAGTCACAAAATTTAAAGTGCTCACAGGACAAAAAGATGTATTTATTTTTAGCCAATAAGAATTTAAATGCATTTCCACAGCGTGAAAAATCACCAATAATTGAAATTCTCAATTCATCACTGATGCAAAGCATTAAGTGAAAAATAAAAAGTTAAATTTTAGAAAAGCATCAAAATATTCATAACGGAGAACATCAATAAAATGCAATTAAATCTAAGGGACTATTCACACATTGAAACATAAAACACATCTAATCAGTGTGTAAGGGAATCAAATATTTCCAAATCATTCAGGGGTATTCATGCTCTCACATATTTCATCAAGCCCGAACGAACATGTGTAAAAAACCATGCACCACCAAACATTAATAAAACCATGTTAAATATAAATATCACCATAGTGTGCAACAATTATTCTTTCACATTATCCTCTCATCTGAATAGCTCTGATCACAATCATGCTCCTTAGTGCATTTACACGATTGCTTAACATTTAAAACCTGTGAAAGGAAACTATAAAATGAACTTTGTACATGGTCCAGAATATCATATGGCTCATCATATGGCTCTTAAAGAGATTTACCAATATCATATTAATTAATTAAAAATTTACCCTAGTGGGTGAATTGTCAGGAACGTGATTATCACACCCTTTTCATTACTTCCTTCAAATATTGAGATTCCCTCCCTTTCTGTTTCAACCCCAATACTACTTCTACCCCATCGGTTAAGTAGAGTTCTTCAATAAATGTGAGCACCCTCAAACTGAAGCTAGAGAGAGTTTCAGTGGAAAATTATAAACCATCATAAAAAGCAATAAAATTCCTCTTCGGAATTTAGTCCATTTGGGACTTTGGTATGAAGACTAAGTATGCATAAAATTTCCAGTTACCTCAACTTTCATTCTCAATTACCACCCCTAGAATGCCTCGTGACGGCATTGATCACAAAGTCTGTTAAACATCTTGTGCTGTTTCTGTTGACATCATTAATGTGCCTAGCTCTAGAGTAGTGAAATATATATATATATACATTATCTACTGGCGGTCGCCAGTAGATAGTTATAGTTAGGACCGTGTTTCCATAGGAAATCTGAAAATTCTATTTTGAATAACTTTGGCGCCGGTTGACGAATCCTCGCGAATTTTTCAAAATAGGTGGGGCGCTCCGCTCCGCTCCTACCCTGAAAGTCTCGGGGTGATTAGTCAAGCGGGGGCCTAGAAAAAAGGGGGGTCCCAAAACGCGTTTTCCCCATGCATTTTTCCATAGGGACCTTTAGTCCAAGGTACAGCCCGAACGGCTGAACAGAATTACTTGAAATTTGGCAGAGAGGTACTCCTCAGGTCAGGGATGTGCCTTTTGAATATCTGGAGTCAATCTGTTCAGTAGTTCCTGAGAAAATTTCAGTTAAAAGTACATATATATCTATAGGCGCGCACCGTACGCGCACGGTGCGCGCACGGTGACGTGCGCGAGCGCAATTCTGATTGGTTGTTAGATGTCAGTAAACATTCTAATCGGTCGAAATCAGGAAGTGTCGGCCGCCATTTTGTCTCTCGCAGTCTGAGGCAGTGAAAAACAAAGGTGGAGAACGTGAAAAGGGGGCAGGGTGGACAGTTCCTGACCCCCTAGCCTTTGTCAGGGGGTCACTGAAGGACCCCCAAGGGTGAAAAAAAACATGTATTTTTTTGACGAAAAAGCGCGGGGTGCGCGCACCGTGCGCGCACGGCACGCACAACGCATCGTGGGCGCTCGGTGCGCGAGCGCAATCCTCTGCTGATGACGTCAGATATTACATCACTGTATTTAGACACCTATTTACCCATGTCTTCTTCCATTAATCTTTAGCTATACATATATTACAAATATATATTTTTCAGAAAGACACATATGTAATCAGTGATGTAATATCTGACGTCATCAGCAGAGGATTGCGGTCGCGTGAGTTATAGTTGCCTGCACTAACTATAACGGGGGAATTGCATTGGTTTTTTACGAGGGAAATGTCCAGCTAACTATAACATGTGTGAAACCTATGGTTTTTTAAGTGAATTTGCAAGGTTTTTTAAATGCTAATTCCTAACTATAACGTGTGTGAAACCTATGTTTTTTAAGTGAATATATATATAGTTACAAACACACACATACCCAGGGACCTATGGTTCACCCCTTTACATCCATTGGTCTGTTTAACTATCACTCACATTTTGCTTTTACCCACCACAGCATAGATCACTGGATCAGCCCAAATCAGTCATTTTCCCGCTTGAACTTTTACTGAACACATTTTTCCAAATCACATTCACCTAAAAAGAAGTGAATTTCAGTGCCAGGACTTCTGCGTCAATGCCTTTCTTTGCCAATTCTTTCCTTGCAGTCTTTAACCCTTCAAAAAAAGTTATAGGTATAATTTGTGTTTAAACAGTCTTCTGGTCGCAGTAACTCAAAGTCAATAGTACCTTTTCTTTGCCCAAAATAGGAATTATATTTTACTGTGACGTGCATTAAAATTAAAAACGGTTCTCTGTGCCTGATTGGTAGGAAACCTCCGTATAGTTCTAATAATTCAGTTCATTGATTGACTTTCCGGACCCTGACCTAGGGTTTGGGGAAGATGTATTTTAACATGCTGATAGCACCTTACAGCTCTGAAATATATCTAAATGCAAGAATGTAATCCCTTCTTACCAAATGTAACTAACTGTTTATTGGCTGTTCTCCAGCACTGTATGTGCTATCAACACACAAAGCTAATTATTTCTATAATGGGGTCCCGTTGTGCCACTCTTGACTGAAAAAACGCCCCGTTCTTCTGAAGCGAGTAATGAAACACCAAACACAATGACATGTCGCCCACCAAGTTGCTAATCTAGAAGCCATTTCCGCATCAGTATGTAGATGATTTAGGATGGAGAGATGAATGCCCCATAAAACTAAAATGCCTCTCCTTTGCCATCTGTTTTTCTCTATTGGATACGCAGCTGGAACCGTTTCTCATGAAACCAGCACCCCCTCCCTGAGCTCCGCGTTTGCCAGGCTTTAGCTCGGTACGTGCCCCTGCTGGGGCAGGGACGGCGTCACACTGGTTAGAACAAACACGTTTCATGGTAAATGTGCGTCATTAGCCCCTTGCCTAATATCTTTCACCATGAGAGGAAGCAGCACTAAGGCGCTGACTGAAAGTGCCTGCACTGGAGGGGCCGGGAGTAAAATACCAGCAGCAGCCAAGAACGAAGCTGCGGTAGTGAGCGTCACATAACCCACAATCCCTGCTACTGGAACTCTTACAGCGTGTGCATTCTTTTGTAATTTTTTAGGTCTCGCCTGACCCAGCGCATGCGCTGGTCTGGCGAGACATTTTGTGAGGGCTCCAAAAAGTGCTACCAGGCCAGCCTAGAGCTACAGTGCATGTGCGCGGGCGCGCGCGTCGTGCATTACAGCGATTACTTTCACTTCCGCTTTGATGTTTGATAGCGATCACTTTCGCGCCCGCATGGCCGCTTTGATGTTTTCCGTGAGGCTTCAATAGATTGCAGCTGTTAAAACAAGCATTGGCATAGCCAATAGGTCTCGCTTTTGGGACCTTATAAGTGTTTAGTTATGCAACTGTTGCATCGTTAAACACTTATAAGGTCCCAAAGGCGAGACCTATTGGCTATGCCAATTCTTGTTTGTTGTTGCAGTTTTATAATGTGCGCTCTCGATCCAAAGGCGCTTTATACGAGCACCCGTTATATCACACAAGAACACTTTGATTTATCATAGGCATGGAGAGATTAAGTGATTTGGCCACCAACACAGGACATTATGCCCACGCTGAGACTCAAACCTAGTTTTCCGGATCCAAAGTCGGCAGCTCTGTGTGTGTTACTACTTTTACACAACAAACCAATATCTGGTGCAACCACACACTTGCAGTTGTGGCGGCCACCTACCTAAAGTGGCAAGGCGGCTGCGGGTGGATCTAGCGGTGGTTTGGGGAGGGGGAGAAATAAAATATAAGTATAAAAAAAGATTTTCCTGGCGCTCTGCTTCACTCCAGTCACACTGACTCCTGCTTCACTGATCCTATCGTGGGATGACGGCCGGAAGGGGATGGGCCCTCAGGTCACAGGCTCTGTCCCCAATCCAGGCACTGCTCTCACAAGAGAGCAGCACCAGGATTGGTCTGAGTGGCCTCCTTTGCCACTCAAACATTGCATTGCAGCCTGTGCTGTTTTTCCAGCCCGGTTGTGTATCAAAGCCAGGTTGGAGAAACATAAGTGCACATGTGTGTTTGACCGGCCTTGGCTGGCCGGCCAAACACCCATGTGCACTTATGAATGCACTCTACTCCTCCCAGACATGCCCAGCGCCGCCCCGCCCTATACTTTTGTATTGCGGGGCTCAGACAGCATAAATAAAATTATAACATTGCGTCATTATCATTTTATTGATCATCTGCTGGCTCTGGCTGTGGGGCAACGTTCCTCCGCCATTACGGAGGAGCCACGCCTGCATGCTTGTCACCTCTGGGGGCTTGGTAGGCGATTCCAGATTGTACATAATAACTATTTTGCGTGTTTGGATTACACACTGACATTACATTTTACATCTTGACAGTATTTAGGCACGAGCAGGTAAAATCTTCTGCACAGTACCACATAATTCTCCAGTTTTCAGAGTCATCAACTTCGCCACTAAAATGCATCCTGTGTCCCGAATTTCTAGTAGTGTTATAAATATATTGTTGTTTCAAAATTATTTCATACTCTTCCATCAATAGGTTTGGCTTAATAAACCTCGTAATTCAAAAAAGACTGTGCACTAAGAATTATGTTTTGCCCTCGGTGAGTATGACTGTCACCTCCATATACTGGACAGGGTTGTCCTAAAATGATGTAGTTCTTTTTACCACCAGACTTCTTTAAGGGATGATGGCAATGGGGCAGTGTCTAGTTCTCCACCACCTAAAGTCGAACTATTGTGGTGCAAACTGTGATGATTTCCATGCCTGGGTGTGGGTGAAGGCAATGTGTATTACCCTATGTATCATTTACCCAATAGTCAAAATTGTCATAATATCTCTACCTGCATTTTAGTGGTTCAAGAACTGTGCGACCTTCCCCAACTGATAACAAAGATTGGTACTGTGCGTCGGACTCCCATGTTGGTGAATGTAAGGGAGCGCACTTGTCGGGAGAAGTGAACCATCTCGGCCTCTGCAACTTGTCTCACGTTACACAATGTATGCCCTTTCATTAATCAAAAATGAACTCACACAATCGCTGAAACGCGTCTGCGGAATTAAAGCTTTTCAAATCCACCTCGAGAGGGCAGCATGCTTTGGAGTTGTTGTGGAACATGGTGGGTCTCCACCTCCGCCGTTTGCATGCACCCGCCGAGAGTTCGAACAAGCGCCCGTTTAGGTGGTTCACGGAGCTGACTATATATATATTCACTTAAAAAACCATAGGTTTCACACATTTTATAGTTAGGTGAACATTTCACTCATAAGAAACCAATGAAATTCCCCCGTTATAGTTAGTTCAAATAACTATAACACGCGCGACCGCAATCCACTGCTGATGACGTCACATATTACATAACTCATGACATGGTCAGTGGCATCACTCATGACATCACTGATGACATCATCCTTTTGATAGAGTGGTGGTCGCGCGAGTTATAGTTATCTGAACTAACTATAACGGGGGAATTTCATTGGTTTTTCACGAGTGAAATGTCCACCTAACTATAACATGTGTGAAACCTATGGTTTTTTAAGTTAATTTGCAAGGTTTTTTAAATGCTAATTCCTAACTATAACGTGTGTGAAGCCTATGGTTTTTTCAGTGAATTTGTACTGTTTTTTAAATGCTAAGTTATGTATTTATTATTATATTTTTTATATATTTATTTTACAATAAACTACGTATTAAAAAAAAATTTGGGGGGGTTTTTCACCATGCGCGCAACCCGCGATTATTTAAAAAAAAATTAAAATGTTTTTTTCTGCCTTCGGGGTCCTTCAGGGACCCCCTGACAAAGGCTAGGGGGTCAGGAACTCTCTACCCTGCCCCCTTTTCACGTTCGCCACCTTCCTTTTTCTCTCTCACACTCAAAACAAACAAAATGGCGGCCGACACTTCCTGATTTCGACCGATTTGAACGTTGACTGACATGTAACCACCAATCAGAATTACGCTTGCGCACGTTAGGGTGCGCGCACCGTGCGCGCACGGTGCGCGGCTATAGATATTTATGTACTTTAACTGCAATTTTCTCAGGAACTACTGAACAGATTGACTCCATATATGCAAAAGGCACATCCCTGACCTGAGGACTACCTCTTTGCCAAATTTCAAGTAATTCTGTTCAGCCGTTCGGGCTGTACCTTCGACTAAAGGTCCTATGGGAAAATGCATGGGGAAAACGCGTTTTGGGACCCCCCTTTTTTCTCAGCCCCCGCTTGACGAATCCCCCCGAGACTTTCAGGGTAGGAGCTGAGCGGAGCGCCCCATTAGTTTTGAAAATTTCGCGAGGATTTGTCAACCGGCGCCAAAGTTATTCAAAATAGATTTTTGAGATTTCCTATGGAAACACGGTCCTAACTATAACTATCTACTGGCGACCGCCAGTAGATAATATATATATATATATATATATATATTGATGCTCTGTGTGCTGCCTGCGTATCCGCACTCGTGAGCGGGTGCCCGGTCCTGCGGTGGCAAACCGCTAACGTATTCGGTTCCTTACAATTGTAAATTGCAACCATCACTCCCGTTAGGTTAAATCCACATTAGGATTTATTGCGATGAATATAAATCAACAAACGCGTTTCGGCGTTAGCCTTCGTCAATGTTCGACATTGACGAAGGCTGATGCTGAAACGCGTTTGTTGATTTATATTCATCGCAATAAATCCTAATGTGGATTTAACCTAATGGGAGTGCTGGTCTCAATTTACAATTGTAAGGAGCTGAATATATCTATATATATCTATATATATAGATATATATATATTATGTTTCATCCATCTATAATATATATTGCAAAGTGTTTACGAGAACTATGACTGTGAAGGAGGTACACCAGGAAGCTACAGCAGCCCTTCCTATAATGAAGTGACATTGTGGCACATGGCTCTGTTAATTATTCCCTCCTCAGTGTTTTTTAAGACTTGTACCCATTCTTTCGGGGTTAAAGGAAGGGTAGGTTGGGTGCCCACTGCTGACTGGTTGGTGCTATACAACATGAATAAATAAGTGTTTTTTTCATGGTTCTGGAGTCTGAGAGTGTTCATTAATTCCTGGGTCAATTGCACGAACCATAACACAGGCTGAGAAGGTGTCCCGCAAGACATGGTGGCATCTCACCTTGAAGAAGCAGCTCATATGTTGAGTCCACCAATAATTCTGTAAACCTGACTCCTGTGCCCTTTCTGCCTCCAGTCTGTGTCCCCTCTGGATTCTTCACAGACCTCTTCCCTGTATTAAATGCACAGCTGCCATGTTGTGCAGGCAGTCAGAGGGATGATTTTACGGCACAATGTCAGCATGCAGCCCACCTGCAATCATGGCGAATTCATGTTTATGCTCTCTGAAATAACAATGAAATTACTGTGCCAATCAGCATGAACTAAGTTCTTCACTGCCAGGTGTTTTAATTCGTAGGACCATTCCTGAATTATTTGTATACATCTCCAGAACCCAGATGAAGGGAGTTTATGAATACTGGCTTTATTGACTTGTTGTATGATGTTACAGGGTTGTTAACTGGGATTAGAAAGGGTGTAACGGACACCCCCACAGCACCACAATCATTGGGGTCCCCCAGTCTTCAGTGAGGAAGGGTGCCCCTTATCTGTGCTGTAAACGGGTGCTGGGCCGGACTGGGAACCCAAAGCAGCCTTGGCAATTTTGTAGGACCATCCCCCCCCCCCCCCCACCCTCCAGAGGCGGGAGAGGAGGTTGCAAGTGTGAAGCACTGCTGCTTTTGTAACTGGGGGTCGATATTGAAAAACCGGCCCCCAGTAACAAAAAAAACAGCCCCACTGCTGCAAAACCAGCCTCACCCTTCCAGCCTCCCAGGAAAACGCCTGATGCCCGCTACGGCCAGTCCAGCCCTGAACATGTGTCTCTCTCTCTCTCTCTAAAGCAGGTGCTGTGAGCAGCAGGCTCCAAGCTGACACTGTGCAGACTCAGGACTGAAGAGAAACAAAATAATTAATTTGTTTCTCTTTCTGGCAGAATCTGAACAGTCCATTTCCACAGCGGAGGGAGGGTTGGGGGAACAGAGATAGGTTCTTTCATAGAGCACTGCTCATCTAAGAGGGAAACAGGTAGCACTGGATTGACCAAGGCAGTAAAATAGGCCCCTGCGGCACAGGGGACTCCCTAGCCCTTTGGGGGTCCCCACTTCTTCAGAGTCCCCCATTCCGCTCCAAGGCCAGTGAATATCTGTGATGTATGGGAGACTCAGGGGCCTCTCTTCACATTCCACAAGGGTGCCCCATCATTTTATGTTACGCCACTGGGGACTGGACAATAATAAATTGTGTTGCTATGACTGCCCACAGTTGGTAACCAGAGAGCATGTATTGGTGGAGTGGGAAAGCTTGACTGAGATGGGAAAATATATATTACTCCAAATTTGAAGTGGGCGAAGGACTGGAATGATCAATATCAACTGAACTAGAATTTGAACGGCAGTGATATGAGGAATGTTATGGATGCAACTATGTGTTTTTAAATTTGTGAACCATAAATCACAAATTTGAGTCTTTTTTGGTAAACTGTTTGCAATGCTCTCTATGAATGACTTGAAAAGTCTGCATGATTTGCTTCTTTGAAATCATTAATAAACATATCTTAATTGACTGATCTTTTCGATCTTAGAGGAACTAAACGGATTGTTAACACTGAATTGGTTAACGTGCATGATTCGCATTACAGCTGCTTCTCCATCTGCTCTTCCATGCATATAGAAATAATGCAAATGCTGAGTCCATGGTGCAGTGGATTATAATGCACTTGTGTTTCGCCGGTGCCTTTAAGATGTCCCTTCGAGATGTATTCTGTGTTTTCAAGTAATGAACTGAATTAAATATTGCTAATAATTTATATCAGGGGTGGCGCTCATCATGGATTCCCACCAGGGAGGCACATCCTTTGTGCCAGCGAATGAGCCTCATCAGTTAGCATCATTACTTATGTCATCAGTCGCCGCTCATCGTTTACACCCATTAATGCTTACCGCTTAAACCATGAGGCGCTCATTATTTGTGCCCCGAGGCGCTCATTCTTTGTGCCACGAGTCGCTCATTATTTGGACCATGAATGCTGCTCATCATTCACGCCGCGAGAGCGGCTCATTATCAGTGCTGGAGGGTGACGCTAAATTCTCCAGGGGATTATAGGAAATCCCATTTTCGACGTTTCCTAGGAGATGGGCGATGTGAGGGGGCTGCCTTTCCTGGTAGACTTCTGGCTAGATGTCAAAGATGACAGATTCCAAATTTAGGAGTTAGGCAATCAGATTATATGAATTGTGACTTTTTTTTAATAGTCAATCAACTTTTCCTATGATCATGATAGGACTCAGTCACGCTGGTATTTAGGCCTAATTTTGTAGTGGTATGTAAAGGACTTACTTTTGCAGTGGTAGGGAGAATGCTGCAGTCCATACTATGTTATGTTGTGTTACGTTACGTTATGCTATGTAATGCTATGTTATCTTATGCTATGTCACATTGTTATACTATGTCACGTTACGTTATGGTAAGTTATGTTATCATGTGTATGGTGCACTTCAACAACTTGTGTGGCCCTACAAGACTCTTTCCTTATAATTCTGGGATTTTCCCTGACTACAGTGTGGCTTGGTGGTCGTTTGGTCTCTGTATTGCTTGCTAAGAGCTCGTATTGGTTAGTGTGCCGTTGAGATGGGATTAAGTGCTGGTGTTGCATTAACAGCCCAAAGGATGTTATTTCTGTCCAGAAATAACTAGGCAGCATCTAAGACTGAGCCATAAGAAGGAGAATGCGGTCTCCAACCTCATTGATAGTCCCCGCGGTTTTAGACACGGTCCTGATTATTTAAAGGTATTTATTGATATGTGAATACTAACACCATTTTTGTTGGTTGCACAATAGGGAATGGAGCTCCCTTCCTTATTTATTTTAAAAAAATTCCCTAGATCACAGAATGGAGCAAACTGAATTTACTCCATTTTGCACTGTTTGCATAATAAGTATTGACACAAATTATAAATGTATCCACATTTGACAGGTTTGAAGCAAACATATTCTAATGTTTCTTGTTACAAAAGCAGCATACACAGAGCAGATTAAGTTTATCTAGTTTTTGGAACTAGCGCAAACTTTACACAATCTGCACCTCCAATATTAAGGTAAGAGAAATAAGAGTGATATATATCCCCAGTGAGTTTTGGTGTAATTCAGAACCTCTCTTATAATAAGAGGGAGAAAGGAGGTCTAGAAAGTAGTACAATTTCGGATAAAGTAGCGAAGGAATTGATATATAAAGAGAAGGAGGGTTGCATTAGGTCGGGCGCAGTTTTTGCTGGATTTGGAGTTGGCGTTACTTTAAGAGGAAGTGCTCAGCTTCCACGCTGTTGAAAAAAAGATTTCCGTTTGCCGCTGATGATTTTTGTTCAGCTCATAAAAATACTAGAGCTAAAATCAGTGTGCTTATTGACAGGCTGTTATGTTCTTTTCTGTTTGCAGCCCATGTGTATGTTTGTTTTGGTTGGTTTTTTATCCATTGTGTTTTGACAACATGTAACAAGTTGTTTTTTTAATTGACACTATTTTCTTTTTTCCTGGTGGAGGCCTAAAAATAACAGCAGAGAGTCAGCAGTGTGGCAACAGTTTCCACGTAGACAAAAACTTCACATGAAAAGTGATTTTAAAATGGGTCGTCGCTCGATCAGCCGAGAGCAAATGTCTCCGGGGAGTGTGGCACTTGGTGGTGATGCATCACAGTGTCAAAAACACCGACAACGAACAAACCTCAATTGTTTAATGGGCATTGGCTGTCTTTTCCCTTTCGTTCCTTTCGAGCTATTGATGGGAGAGATAGAATTGACGGATGGCGCCATGTCATCAGAAAAAACACGTTCTAGTCTGATTTTCCTTCTACAAACCATTATAAATTCGAAATATGGTCCACATGAAGAAACAAATCTGCGGGATCCAGATTGAGCAAAATTGGTTAATCCCACATGTGTAAATGTAACTGTCGACAAGCAAACATCTGTACTACAAACAAAGACTAACCATGCAGGTCCAAAACCACAACAAGCTGGAAACTCTTAGTTCACTCAACTAAAATCCACCATAATCTCTCTTGCTGTTTTGTTTACTTTCACTTAACTTTCTACTTATCCAGGGTTAACGTTAAAATTGGATCCTGATGAACAGTAGAAACTACATATGAACTGTATTACCAGCACAACACTATTCGAAGCATGATGTCCCACTACTATAATCCTGACAAAACCACTAATGTCGGGTTCCTACGATGTAGCATGCTATGAACGCGCAAAGGGATTCAGATTCTTGCCGGTGCAGTAGGAGCTAAGTAAATAACCACACAATACCCTGGGTGGTGGGTGTGGCTGCTGGTCGTGGGTGCTGGGTGTGTTCATTTAAAGAGCTGATCATCCTTACTCGGTCCTCTGAAGTTCCAGGGTGCCAAATAAAAGGAGTCACTCTTTCTTTAGATCTTCCCTCCCCTCCCATCTCTTAATATTCAGTTAAATATAGTGGGAAATGTGCAATCCTTGCCGTGGACTAGCGCCAAGAAGCCTCAGGGCATAAGAGCGCTTTATGACACCTAAAAATCAAATCACATTACATCCCTGTCACCCTCTTATAAATGAAACATTATAATAAGAAGAGGACCATCTGCAACCTGCAAATGTGTCAATAAGTGCAGAAAATTAAAAAATGCTGACAATGACACAGAAGATGAAACAAATCCTCAGTGATGCGGTGCATCACCAGTACATCAGTACCAGTACACTAATGTTCCACTAGACACACCAGTACATCAACACTTGCCACTACACTGCTAATCTCTCCCTCTCCCCTCTCCCTCTCTTCCTTCTCTCCCCACCTCCTTCCATCCCTTCCTCCCCATAACAGTCCAAACAGTAATGCAGAGTGTGTAAGGTGCATGTAGGCCCCAGGTGTTTTGACTCCAAAACACAGTGTGGGAGATGGCAAAGATCCTGGTTCTTCTACCTGTTTCCAATGTTTTGGAATGAGTCACGTAGACCCTTGATGTTCTAACAACGGTGTGCAATGAGGAGTCTATCACAGATCCGAGTGCACTGCCTGCACCAAGCTTTATTGAATCTCACACCATCATAGGTTCTGGAAGTAGAGGCGCTGGGGGAGCTTCAGCATCCCCAGAAATAATCACGCTGGAGTTCAGAAGGTGAATGAGAAATAAAGATGCCTATAAATCTTGTATGTATCCTGTCACATTTTCTGCCTGTTCAAAGACAAAGGCCAAATATCAGGCCAGATCTTGTGACAAATTGCTGCTTTTGGGGAAACTGGAGTGTACTTTTATTTCTCTGACTGCAAAATGAGATTATATTGTGAAAGTGATCTAGGTGACACTACTGCTGGGGTACAGGAAATGAAAGGAAAGCCTGTAGCATGTCTAACCCACACCAACAATTAAATATCAGCGTTAGACCTGATACTCTTTAGGTAGTGTTTTCCCAAACTTTTTGTTTTTCCCTCATGTGTTTTGCTGATTCTCTTGTTGTGGCCTTAGGACTCTGGGAGTTTTCCCACTGTAATGCAGCGTGAAAGAGTGCACACCCTTCCTACACATGTTAAGAAGTTGAGCTTACCTGATGTTTAAACATGTCTCAAGCCTGCCATCGCAGGTCTGTGTTTTCGCATTTGCACTTATGCTCAGGTTGGCCTTTCGAAATCATTGGCCAATGCCGAGGGCGCCTCGCACTAACGCTAGAGCACCCCTAGGGTGAGCCCTGGGGCTGAAGCAATTGATAGGTCAAAAGCAGGGCAGGTACACATGTGTGTTCCCTGCCCAGGTAGTCAAGAGCCCCCATGTGTGTTTTCACTACCTATGAGTTCTACTCTCCCCATAGTTTAACATGGGGGAAATGGCAAGGGTACTTTAAGATTCAGTGGTGGCTTACAGTGGAGCAGCCTCATGCTGTTTACTATTATTGGATTCACAATGACAAATCCCCCCTTGCTGTAAATGAGGATTTGTCATTAATAGCTTACAAATGCCACTTCTGTAAAGTGTCTCTTTATACAGAAAGGTTTGGGCCCATAATCAGTAAGGCAAGGCCTGCTTACGATCAAACTACTAAACACATACCAATACTGATATCAATTCACCATCACTCACCATGATCACACATTTTACACTTGAAATGACCATATATATTATTTTTTTTGATTGACTCATATCATTTTACCACAACTTATCAGAATGAATTATTCATCTGTTGGAACATCAATTTATCACAAAACATTAAACTACACAGAGACACAAAAAGATGACATTCATTACAACAATACAAAAAAACAACCAAAATATCACATAGACAATACATCACTTTAGATCACCTAATACAGAAGTCTTGATTGCGCAGGTTCTGTAATAATGAAAAAGACACTTTGTAATTCTTTGAGATGATAAACACCCTTCTAGCTGGCGTTACAACACCCTGCTTATATATTCTTTCTACAAGGGCACTGCCAAACAGTGTACCAATTGGGCTCATTACAAACCATCACAGTTTAAATTTTAATTAAATCACACCTTGAGCCTCAATGGTGATGCATACGTAGAATACTTGTTTGTAAAAACAATAGTTGAAGCATTTTGAACCCAATTATATGTTTTTTAGGGTTCTCCTCTGGACCTAAAACGCACAATGAACTGAAAATAACAAAAACACACGGATTATCAAACAGGTTGTTGTAACGCCAGCTTGAAGGGTGTTTTTCATCTCAAAGAATTACAAAGCATCAATCAAGAAAAATAAAATATATGGTCATTTCAAGTGTAATGTGTGATCAAGGTGAGTGATGGGTCGAGAGACTGTGTGACCCCCCCTGTGCTTTGCAGAACTAGGCTGGTGGCGGAAGGCGAATTGAGGGACCTCCTGATTGAACTGGGACAGATTCTAGTCCGTTTCTGCTCCGCATAAAGTGAGTGAACTTCCCGAGTGGTGACCAAGCCCCCCATTTGTGGACTGTTGCCTGGTTACCCTGATAGTTACTCCAGCATTTTCCCCTGGGCCCACGTCTAAGTGTAACTCCGGCCTTAAACCAGTATAGTATGGGGTGGGGGGGGGTTTGACTATAACCTGTGGTCAGAGTAGTGGGGGGGTAACTGAGAGGTGTGGGAGGAATTGTGCCACGGGGTCCGCATTCATATTATCAACTGACCTGCCTGATATTGTTTGTACTGCGCTACAGTGTCGAGTGCGTGTTTGTGCAAGTGCGCTTCATACAGACTTGCCGATATCCTTTGCACCGCGCTACAGTGCTGTGTGACTGTGGGAGAGTCGCTGCATGAGAACAGTCTAATAATAGTTGCACAATGCAGAAGTGTTGTTTTACCTGTCTGTTTCATTACCTCAAGAATACTCCGTTTTGGCATTGGTTTTACCCGTGCGGCCTTCGCCCACGGTGCTGCTGAAAAGTGGTATAAATTCCTGTGTGTACACATATGGTTGTGACCTGGGGTGCACTCTTGAAATGTGCAGATGTGAAATGTGTTATTTGCCAGGGTAGGCCAAGTTCTGACAACGTATCGCACCGCATAAGGGTGCTGGGGTAAAATAGGATCTTTCCCAAGTGAGCATATTACTGATGTCATTTTATCACTGTTGGGCCTAGTACTGTTAGTAATATTTCCAAGTATGATTTATGCCCAGAAATACATGATGCTCATGCTGTATTAATTAATCTGTGTGTTGAATACAGTCTTTATTTACATACACCAGGTGTGAAGTCTCTTTAGAGAGGCTCCGTGTATTTATTGTGTGTGAGTGCTGTGCCAATGCTTTGCACATTGCCTCCTTGATAAGCCTGACTGCTCAGTGCCAAGCTTCCCAGGGTAATCACCTGGCCCTGATAGGAGTAGTAGGTTCTGCCTGGCTTGGGCACCATCTCAGCCAATCAGAAAGTACCAGTTCCAACTCTTAGTAAATGAATTATGCACATTATATCAGTAATTAGGAAAGGACCAATGAAGCACTTTTTGTAACTCTGAAGTGTGATGGTAACAAAGATTTTATTAGAAGCAAAAGAAATCAAGCCACTTTACTTGGTGATGCACAAGTGATATTCACTAAAAACCCGATTTCTACACTTATTTGTTTTTTGCACTATTTATTTTTACCAGTAAAACTGCATGTCTATGCAAATTTCGGGACCACTTCAACTGAAAATGTACTGCCTGTTAATGACAGTGTGCTACCTCACTAGTGCTCCAAAATGCACCGCCAGCTACACACCTCACCCTTACCACACTCCTGCTGAATGAAGTGGTACATTTTATACACTTGTGTCTTTTGCACGACGCTAAGATCTTCCACAATCTCTATGATTTCACTGATATAACGATAATGGCAGCGCCCCACCTAAAAATTGAACTAGCACCACTCTGCGCCATGTTTGTATCATAGAGCCCTGGTGAGCGGGCCCCATAGACACTCGAAGTCCTGCCACTAGAGGCAGTTTATCTGGGCAGGCATGAGGGGGAGCGGGTCCCCGAGGTTGCCTTCCCCATTTGTACTCACCATCCCTCTCTCTCTCTCTCCCTCTTTCACAGTCTGCTCGCAATTCTCCAAGGGCGTCTACGCTATCTTCGGCTTCTACGACCGTAAGACCGTCAACATGCTGACGTCCTTCTGCGGGGCCCTGCACGTCTGCTTCATCACCCCCAGCTTCCCCGTCGACGCCTCTAACCAGTTCGTCCTGCAGCTGCGGCCGGAGCTGCAGGATGCCCTCATCAGCGTCATTGAGCACTACAAGTGGAAGAAGTTTGTATACATCTACGACGCCGACCGAGGTAAGACGCTGTTGTCAAACACGTTGGGATAACTGTTCACATGTTCTGCATGTTTAACCACTACCGACGTTGTGTATGTGCTTTGAAGACCTTATATCGGAGGCTTACTTAGTTTGAACGGCTATTGTGCACTACAACCTCCCCACCAGTGTCTGTCAATGCCCTGACACCAGAGGCATGCCCTCTTGTGGGAAACCATTTTTGTAATACCAGAGCTGTGCCTCAAGTTCAAGGCACAAACACACTACAGTGACCCCTCGAGGCCAGGAGGAGTAATTTACTTCTAAATCCACAGCTGGCTATTTGATGATGTATCCGTGATTTTTGCACCGCTCAAGACAGACCACTGCGTGTGAACACCGCACTGGTATTTATTTACTCTCAGGGACACTGCAGCAATTGTAATTCTGTGATGGACTACTAGTGGTCACTGTGGCGCTGTAGTATGTCTGCGCCCTCCAGGACTTCAGCTAAACCCATGTTCTGAGTGACTACTGGGTGCCACTGCTTCATAGGGTGTTGGGGGGTGGGGTGCGGTGGGGTCCGTTCCTTCCATTCCCCAAGTTGCAATAAGTCAGAGGCATTTTTCTGGTGCCTCCAAGATCTTTGCAGTGCCATACCTTAACATGCATCACTATGGCTGTAGTGCATGTATCATACATGCCAACGGACCCGACTCAAGAGGGAGACTCCCGATTTTTAAGCTCAAAGGGGATTTATTTTACCTGTCTCCAGCCTAAAATGTCCTCCACTTTAATGGTAAGAAAAAAACTTCCCTCGATTTGTTCTCGAAACCTACCTCATTTCATTTGCAAAAATGTTGACATGTATGATGTATGCTCTTTCCTTCCTTCATTTCACCTAGTCATACCGTGACGCATTCCTGTATACGCACATTTGTATGTCACAACTAAACTCTATGTGTTCCCAGGTATCACTGTTGCATAAAAAATGCCACTTTGACTCTTGTCTTAAACTAAACCAATCTTGCTACCAGCTTGCACCTGGGCTTGTCATACCGTAAATGGACCCAAGGTGTCAGTAATGCACTGCGACGAGTTTCCACACGCTGAGCACATTTCATACACTGTGTCTCCTTAGCATCAGATCCACGCCAGTGTCGTCTTTATTTTTTAATCTATTTCATTTAATTTTATACGAAAAACACATTGAAGGTCACATCTAATTCTGAGTTAATTAGCATGTGCAAAAGTATTTCGCGGCCTAGAAAGATGAAACAGCGAAAAGAAAAGTAAGCGGGAAGCTCTGCGATAATGAGATGTGGGCTCATAAATGCCTAGGTGCCTGTGAATAATCACATTTATAGTCCTTGCTCTCCTGCCCGCGACAGAAAATATTTAAGTGAAAAAGGCAATATTTTACATTCTTTCCCAAGAGAATATTTCAAAGATACTCCCAGGAGGTGTAAACATCAGGTGCGTCTAATACTCTAGGCCTTGCAAACGGGGCAGAAAGCACTATAAAAATGACAAAACAATGTACAGCAGATATAAGCGTAATGACGCGACATGGCGTAATGGCAATGATTTTGCGTAATAAAGGGGACATGACTTTGCGGAAATTACGCGAGATTATGATGGCATAATAGAATTCTCACCTGGCTCCAATTTGACAGTGCTTCTACACGTGTTGCACAAATGCAGTTAACGACCCGCCGCACATGCATTAGGGCAAGTGTGTCACATAAAAGTCAGAACAGCCAATCTGGAGACAACTGTGTTTGTGACACTTCAGTCTCAGCAAGCCCACATCCCTAGTCCCTCCACTTCACCATTGCCAAGGTAGACACAAGTATCTATCCCAAACGAGCAGAAAGACCAGGGAATGCATTTATCGCATGTAGTTGCTTTTCCTAGACCTATGGGCGCCTCTGGAAACCAGTGTATGTCAGGGGTATGACAAACAAATCACGTGGGACAGCCTCGAAACATGTGCTGTGCACCTAGCTTAGAACTTGAGCTATGGTCAACAGGCCGGTCCTGTGAACAGCAGTCCTTCTTTACTGCTTATTGAGGACGTTTTTCAGCCTTGGTTGGGCGAGCAGGTCCTCCTTGGAAAGTGGGTTTAGGGTGGCAGCCATGATGCCCACTTGCTACTGGCTCAGGCTGCTGTAAGATCATACCAGAGATGGAGCTGTGGTGTCCCAATTGTCCAATCTTCATAGCCCTCAACTCCTAAGTCAGCCTTGATGCTCCAGCAGAATCTTCATAATATGCAAATCCCCATAAGATGCTGTCCAGAGTAACCCTGGGCGGACAACTACTCTACGCTCGCGAAGTTTGCCTAGTTTGTGCTACTTCGCGCAACGCGAATTGCACGTAGCACAGTGCAAAATCGGGGAGGTCAGGTTTCTCATTGCGAGTGGTCGCGTATGCTCGCGATGAGAAACTACCAGTCCGCGTTGAGAAAGCAGCCGCTCGAGTAAAAATCTACTCGAGCGGCAGAAAACGACCGCTTGCACTGTGCAAGATGGCGTTTGCAATGATTGCACAGTGCGGACAAGCATCCGGCACTCTGCAATCATCGTGAACAGTATACTGCGCAGTTCACGTAGTGCTACGCGTAATGTGAAGTGCACTTCACATAGCTACGCGTAGCGCTACTATGCAAACTACGCCCAGGGTCTTGCTCTTTCCGAGATCCTGGACAGCGCCCCGCTTCCCTTCAGCAGTCTACTGGGCACCTTAACAACTGGAAGAACCTATAGCGCTAAAGAAAGTCACACTGGGAGATGTATCTTTCAGGCAAAGTGCCTATTGCACAGTGCCAGGCCCAGTTCAGGAGAGCATCCCATAGTTCGGCTTGAGGAGCAGCCCAGACAGGGCCATTGTTGTCCTATAATAGTCTAGGCACCCAAGAACTCTCCCGGCGGCGTGCTGGAAGCCTGTACCAGAAAAGACGGTGAGCGCGCTCCGGGGAAGCTCTGGGGACAAAACATAGGTTTCAGAGCCACATATACCCTTGGGGATCTGTTTCAAGACCCAAAATGTGATAGTTAAGTTATGGCAGTTTTAAAATCCTGACTAACCTTTGCACAAGTTTTTATGCATTCGTGCGGTGCCAATGCTTTGCTGGAGGTAAAACGGCACATGTTCAGTACTGTGATGTGTTTTAACAGCATACGTAATGCAATATTGCTTTCCAAATGTGATAATAACACTTCACTTAGAATAAATGTTTGGTGATATAATTACCGGGCATGTACTGCCTTTTGTCACTCCAAACGAAGGTTTGCTCCTCCCTCATCCAATTCTTAGCTTCTTATTGGGTTACTATGTGACATAAGCCAAAGTCTGCCTAAAGGCAAACTCAACTAAAGATGGAAAAAATCTCGTTTTCTGAAGCTCGCATGGCAGACTCACAAATGCAGGCATAATCTAAAGTCAACAAGGGCACCCCCTGGTCGTAGGTTAGGAGTTGGGGTGCAGGAGCTCACTAGTGGTTGAAGCCTTGCAGAGCTCCTCGGGTTTAGGGGGAACCCTCTGTGTGGCTCAGGACCACCCATCCAGCAGGCTGGCCAAGACTGGTTGGAGGCTTAAACTCGCACTAGCAGGACAGGTTAGTGGGCGCTGGTGATGGGTTTCTCATTGGTACAGAGGAGCCTGCTCGCTAGGAACTGTCATTGCTCCTGGGTACCAGCTCATCTTCATTTCTGCTGTGAGTGTGGTGGCTCCCCCTGTCTCTTGTAAGATATCTTTGGTGGAGAGTGGAGGCACTCTTTAGTCTTAAGCATCTTCTCTGGTCTCCTAGGGTGCCTCAGGTCTCCTCTTGGCTAGGGCTTCCAAGCAGGACCTAAGCAGACTGCAGCAAATATTCAGGAAGTGCTTCAGGCTTGGCCCTCAGCCTTCAGGAGATATGCAGCTCTGGTCCTTGAAGGACAGATCATTTAATTAGGCAGAGTTCAGTGCACCTTTTAGACTTGCTGTAGGAAAGCTCCAGGGTATGTGCCATGTGGGCAGTTGGTGGCCTGTCAGATTAAAGGCAGCGCATTAGACACTAGTCAATCTGGGTAGTTACATCATCCATAGCTTTCACTCAGGAAAACCGTGGATTCAAAATCACTGTCCAGACATTTTGGTGCTGGTTGGAATGGGGAATACAATGTATGAAGGGACAGTACATAGGTCTCTTATTTCACTACAGGGGCCTCTTGTACCAGTACATAACACTTCTGCGCGAAAATACACTTGCCCTCAGCCAATCATAGGCATCACCTGCATAATGATTCAAAATCTGAGCTGAACAAACCAGCAGGATCATCTGGCCAAGGAAAGTGACAACCTGGATGTGCACCTCTATGTGTTATAGCAGAGCTGTTTGCTTGCTGTATGTACTCGTTGGTAGTCAGTGTGTGCAGCTAATATAGGCACTGTGCATGTGGCAATGTGCAGACACTGGTCCTGCTCGTTGCTGCTGCATACTCTGAATATACTGGTGCCATCTGTTTCGGGAACAAGCACTCATGGGGTCCATGAATGGCAAATACACAAGTAGGGGCATATTAACTAGGGGAGTTGCATCACTCTTGCACCACGCAACGTGGTGATGCAAAATGTGATTTATGAAGCCACACACGGTCACCTTGCATTGCCCTGAATGGCTTCGTAAATCTGGAGTAACGTAAATCAGCGCAAACCCCTGCTTGCATTCCTCTGCCCTGGGACGGCATTCCATGGGCATTGTTTGGGTGTCCCCACACAACTCCGATTGATTGTGATACATTCTCAGAGTTACCATCACTGGTAGACCTGAGAATGCGCCAAAAATATACGCCTTCTCAGGGGAGGAGTATTGAGGAGGTATATATATTTATTTCTCCTTGTTACTTCCTCTTTCTGTGTGCACTGCATTATGCAGCACACACAGAAAGAGAAATATGCTTCTCAACATTGTCCTTGTGCTGGAAGGTGTCCCTTCCCGCACAAAAACAATCCTGCATGCAATGTAGACACCCTGCGTTGGCGCTAGGCAACCCATTGTGCTTCAGCTCAGGGGAAAGGGCAGGAATGCACCATATTGTAAAACATACGGCGCATTCCTGCCCTTTCCCTGTATGCAGCGCAGCAAGGCGAGTTGCTGCGCTGCATTGCGTTACAATTTCATAAATATGCCCTGTAGTGTCTCTGCCTAGTGCATACAGTGGTAGGTAATTTGCATTGTGCAGGCACTCATGCAGTCCTTGCCTGATTCACTCAAAGGTAGTGCATGTTCTATGTGTAAGCACTGGTAGTGTAGAGTTTGGTGTCTATACCAGCTGGTCTGCATCTTTCTATGAGTGGGCACACAACCCATCCATGTCTACTGCCTTAACCATGGTTAGTATCTTCCACCAGTGAGGGAGCTGGGAGTTACTCAGTCTCCAACACGAGCCGGATAGAAGCCTTGGCGTGGTCCATGGCAGCCAGCTCACATATTGCTGCCTACCTTTGCCATTCTGGACATCGGGATCAGCCAGGACTGCTGTCCCATGGCTTGGTAATAAAGAATAGTCACTAAAGTGAGTCCCACACAACCCTGGGCCACGGTGCCTCTGCACCTGCTGCATTAATAATACCCTCTGTCTCCCCCTACCAGCCCGCCCCCCCCGCCCCGGTCGTATTTTGTAGACTCATACTCTCGACATCCCTTTCTGCAGCACATGTAGCTGCATGCAATGTGTGGACTAATCCATTATTGGGGCGCACTGTCACTCTTGAGAATGATGCCTATGGGAATGCTTGTCGTCAAGTGGGGGCGCTTAATAGCTGCTCAGTGTCGCCCACCGCTTCACCGGTGAAGCTCCGCGGATCTCAGCAGTAAGAATTCTGGGAGTCTTGTTTTTCAACGCAAATCACGACAGCAACTGCGAACTGGCGCCAGCACACCAAAACATGGCAAAGAATCTTTATATATTTCGCACTATGGCACGTGTTACATTACAACTCCACTGTGCAACTGTCCTTACCTAGGCTGATCCGAAATCATCTTAATTGATTGCAGCTTGTCCCATCTGTTTAATTATTCCACGTCCACGCTGGCCCCACATCTCACCAACAGCTCCAAACAAGCACTACACCCAAGATGGTCCACTTTAAGGCCAATGGCGTGCAGATATTAGTTGTTGGCCAGTTATCATTGTAAATGATATTTACACAAGAGTCGGTGTTCTTTTTGTGATTGCATTCAAGTCCCAACAGGGACAGCGAAAGCGCTTGAATTCAAGACATTGTGAAAGTGCAAGAAGTTGTGCTGAAACGTACATAAAATGTAAGATGGATGTCCCCACATACACACCAGAATCCTGACTGTTAAAAGCCCAGAATAAATGAATGCATTGCACTTCATCTTGGTGGGTGTGTTGGTCAGGAGCGGCCCGTGCAGGTAAGAGCGGTAGGGCGGTGGGGCCGGGTGAGGGTGGGGGGATTTTGACAGGCGACGACAAGGGGGAATTCATTATTTATTTAATTTTCCCTTCTGGTCGTCTGTCGAATCCCCCCCAACCCGGCCCCACTGCTCTTAACTGCGCAGCCCGCTCCTGGTGTAGGTGCTCTGTTTATTATCTACGATTGTCTCATCTTCCATGTTTCTAATATCTCTGGGGTTTTTGCCAAACATCACTGACCATGTGTATTATTTCTACTCATGGCCTTCGTCAGGGCAGCTTCAATTACAGGTCATGGAGGTGAGTGAAGGCAGTTAACCACACCACCTCTGTAAAAATAATAGCGTGCATTAATATTTAGCAAGAGGGATAGGTTTAAGATATAGCTGAACGAACAAAGGAGGCTAAATAAATCCCCCACTCTGCATTCCTGGGATAGGCAGCAACAATAATTGTTGAAGAAAAATACACAGAAAAGTTGTTTAGTAGCTAATGCCACATATGCTCTTAATAATGATCAGCACAAGGGTGAAGTGCTTCAGTCAGACATAGACTCTGACACTTTCGGTAAATATTTTTAAAAAGACGTGAACATATATAATTGTGTAAGGGCTTGAGTCTCATGTTGGGGCTCAAATGTAGCATGAACATGTTAATATAGAATGAGGAGAAATTCACACGTGTAAATAACAGTATACATGGTACACCCGGCCTGAAACCACACTGACCTACAATTTCTTAACCAAAGGGTATTTTTGATGTCCAAGAAACGGATCATGTTTGGCAAACCCCCCATCCTGAAGGCATTAACTCCCAATAAGAGCATCCCGGATGCTGTGCTGTTTCTGTGAGTCCTCTCACATCTGGAAGAGCCTTCGAGTATGCACATGGATAATTAGCAATTATCCTCTTCTCCTAAAGCGGCCAAGGCGCTTAGATTTCTAGCCAATTCGCTGCTTCAACGCATGCTTCGCTGCCTCCTTTTGTGCTTCCAGTGGTAATGGCAGTGAACCTTGCACTAGTCAAGTCTGCACAACACAATATCAGAGGACATTAACTGGTGGGCTGCGGGTGATGAATTTGGCTGACATCTTGCCTTGTCGGGAAGGATATTCCGCAAACCTTCATACCTCCATGACTGTGCGATGCTGTGCTAGTTCGGTGTCTGCTATGGGTGTGTCAAGGTACACACGCTGTATCAATACACATCTTGGCATGTTGAACAGTTCTGTACTTAAAAGGCAGGGGGTGCATATCAGCAAGAACCGGCGATAATTATCACTAAGCGCACTTAGCGCTAGGATAATTATCGCTGGCTATCGCCGAATTTTATCGCTGAGGTAGCGTGCTATGAGCAACGCTTATCTCAAAAGCGATAAAATTCCTGACGCAAGCTGCCAAATGTGCGATTATCGCTAGAAATCCAGCGATAATCGCACAACATTTGGCGATAGCTTGATGATAGGGCAAGGCAGACTTAGCCATGATATCCACCATCCATAGGACATCATGGCTAAGTCAGTTGAAAAGCAGGTGTAAGGAAAGTAGCGATAACTGAGGTTAGCGCTACTTTTCTTATCGCTATGCTTGTTCGCGATTGCCTTGATAGTTGGAGAAATGTCGGTTAGCGACATTTCTCCAGTTATTTCAGGAAGGAACGCCCACTTTGCATCTCATTAGAGATGCAAAGCTGGGCATTCAGAAAACAGGCGCTAAGGCAAGGATTCACACGATAGCGTGACCTTGCTGATATAGCGATAAAATTATCGCCGCTTTTCGGCCGAAAGCGGCCGCAAAAGGGGCGATAATTTTTTAGCGCCGCCTTGTAGATATGCCTCTGAGATGTCACAGAGCACGCTGCAATTGACATTGCATTTACTTTCCTACATGGGCTCTTGGCATTGGAGCGGTATTCTGAGAGGCAATCTCTCTGGTTTCTGCCTTATACAGAACATACCCAACTCTTCCACATTAAAATTGCTATGAAGAGAGCAGGTTCTATATATATAGCAGTGTACCTTTCTCATATGCGCATTGACAACTATCCATTTGTATTGCATGTCAAGGTTGGGTTCATTGGGGTTCCCATCAGGGCTAGCGTTACACATTTGAAAAGATAGCTGGATGATCTTTGCGTGACATTTATAACACCTGATCTAATGCCAGGCTGCAGAATTATCACGCGTCTGTCAGTCATCTCCATACGCAAGTTCCTATCCCCTAAACCATCACTTGAACCAAATGCCCCGGAAAACGTGCAAATACATAATTTCTCATTGGTCATTCCTCACATGTCATTAACATGTCTAAGACTGATGTAATAATAGCAACATCCATGAGCCATTGTGGCTTTCTAGGCTCACCTACAGGAGAATTGTTCAGTAGTTCAATGTGTAACCTCTACAGTATGTGGTTTGAGTGTTGGTGTCAGACACATCATCTTTGAAGTCAGTAAATAGAATGATACCCAGCAAAAACTCTCTATAGCTATCACCATTCCTGGGCTATGGCCAACAACAGATAGAGCAAAAGGTGAGGTTAATAGATCAGTGTTACCTCACGCACTCACTGTTAGCCCATGAGGCAGTGCAGAGAAACAAACATCCGTCCAAAGTCCAGGGTAGGCATCTAAATGTTATCCTAAAGGGGACCGATGGCAGTTGGATAAGTATGTTTTTCCGATGCTCTTTATTTATGTAAAAAGATCCTGGCTGCAGTTTCCTGCTACTTAATGAGAGATGATTCAGCTAATATGAGGGAGCCTCTGGCTGTCACCAGGAACCCCTGTGCAATGTGTGTTCTTCTTGAGCAAGGTCACAGCACCCAAAGGGACACCTGTACTATGCTGTTACTTCACAGGGCCGAGCACTTGGTGCTTTAGGGCTCCAGGGGCAGCCTGTTGCAAGAGAAATGAGTGTGTAGGTGTGTCGCCCCCCCCCCCCCCAGTACTCATTCTCTACCCAGCACAACAGACAAAATGTCCCTAGACACTGACAGCAAACCAGACCTGCACCGCCATTAGTACTGAATGTTTTTGTTGAGTGGCTTATGTACGATTGAGCAATTACGTGGTGAGTGACAGGAACCTGCAGGGCCACTATGCATATAATGCCCGGGCATCCCATCATTTTGCACTGTGCCACTGGTCATAGCCTGGTTTCTTGTTCTTCTGTCTCTCCTATGACAGGCCTGACGGTTCTACAGAAGGTGCTCGACACCGCCGCAGAGAAGAACTGGCAGGTCACAGCCGTCAACATCCAGACCACCACCGAGGAGGGCTACCGGCTGCTGTTCCAGGACCTGGACAAGAGCAAGGACCGGCAGGTGGTCATCGACTGTGAATCGGAGCGACTGAACGCAATACTAACCCAGGTAGTGTTAACCATCAGGTGCCAGATGTGGGGCTTTCCCCCCTTGACATTCATCATAGGCGGTTAGGAGCACCAGCAGCAGGCTCAACCCTTACCCCTAGTAAGCATCAGCGTTTTGTATTCACTGCAGCTGCCGCCCTTGCTCTTTTCCGCCACTCAGGGAACAAAGACAGTGATTGCCCTCTAACAGAGACGTAGAGTGGCCCGGATGAGGTATTCAACTCACAGCTGCTGCCACATGACTCACCCCAGAGAAGCCCCTCGACTGCAAGAGCAATGATCTGGAGGTTGTTGCTCTATACCTGCACCTGTGTGGTGTCAGCATCCTGCACTCAATGGGTGAAACAAGCTCCTCTGTATGCGGGCACGAACGGGCGTATTCACCATGGGGGCAAGGAGTCTACCGCTGTGAGGGCCCGCCGCCCCAACACAAGCCCTCGTTCAACATTTCAGGCGAAGGATGGCTCGATCTGTGCTGCAAAGGGCCAGATACAGTGTCTCCTCAGCTAAGTTTGACACAGAAGATGCATTATCAATGATAACTTCATTTGAGAATTAGCCTGCCGCCCGCCCACCCTTCCTGCACCCGCACCCCCAAGAAGACATTGGATCACAGCTGTATGGATTGGTTCAGTGGAATGAGATCAGCAAATACTGACACTGGATGTCATCCAATCCTAGGGGGGTTAAGACTGGGGCTGCCCTGTCACTCCTTTCCCACACAAACAGCATTTCAGGCACAGCTAAGTCTGAGTTCTTATCTACGGATCTCTTGGAGAAAAGGCCAAGACCAAGATCTTGCATCTTTCGAGCTTCATGCTCCCCTCTGGCTGCATGCCAATGGACAACCCTGCATTGCAGATGCTCGGCGACTTCTATGCTCCTCTTAGAAGACCTTGGGGTCTGATTCAAAAGAAAGTAGTAAATCTACGTTTGCAGATTTACACCTGTGTGAAAATGTAGATTTACTATTTTCTAAGATTCACAACCATTCAGAGGAATATGCATGGAAAGCCGCGCCCAACGCAGGGTTCCATGGGGATTCTAGGCAAGGTCATGTGCCATCTCATTGAGAATTGAGACCCTATTGCTGCCATAACAGAGAACTCCACACAGGGGGAATAGGATCACTTCTCAAATGTACATGTTTTTTTCTCTGTAGGAAAATCGGTTTCCTTTTTGAGAACCTAATTTTACTGCGCCCCCCACAAAATTTGTGAAGAAAGGGAATAGGATGTTGTTAATGCCCACAAACATTTGTACTTGTGGGTGTTCACAAACGTCCAGGCTGACCGTGCATACAGACTGACCATGCATACAGACTGACTATGCATCCAGGCTAACCATGCATACAGACTGACCATGCATACAGACTGACCATGCATACAGACTGACCATGCATACAGACTGTCTATGCATCCAGGCTGACCATGCATACAGACTGACCATGCATACAGACTGACCATGCATCCAGGCTGACCATGCTTTGGGACGACAATTTTACCATTCAATAAGATTCATGTGTGCAGAGATCTCCACACTTGTGGCAGAGATGGTCACATAAGTATATGGGCTTATAGTTGCCGGGCATCCTTTTGTGAATACCTGTCAAGTGTGAAACAGGTGAATTAATTGTAAACTTACATTTGTGACAGAATTTACCTTTATGAATAATACCCAGATTGTATGCAATGTGTATTGCTGCAGAAGCTGAGCATGATCTTGGAATTCCTCAGACTGTTCATTTTGGAGCACACAAGGCCCACACACTTGTTTGCTTATTTATTTATTTATTTAGTTAGTTAATTAGTTAGTTACTATTAATGGATTTATGTATGTATTTTTTTATTTCTTGATGGGTTTTCTCAACCTGACCAGAATCCAGGGGGTGAAAGATACAGGTCACAAGTGTGGTACTATATATAATTTTGACACATCAGGCGAAGGTATGGTAGCATACTATAAACAACTTGCAAAACATTGAAATATAAATCAGTAGCATAATCTAACAAACCCATAAAACAATAAATAGCATGGCATACTCTAGACAGCCGTGTCCCCTGAATATTCAAGATAGAAAATTGTGGTGTGGAAATTTTGAGGACAAAATATCAAAACCAAAATATCGAAAGGTAAATAAGTATAGGTTTTCTATACCTAATTCACCACATATGTACCTTAATGGTACATATGTCTTCAAGGTATGTAGATGTGGAGTTAACAATAGTAAATCTACACTTCATCTATATGGCATTAAATTTCGATATTTTGGTCTTCAATATTTTGTCCACAAAATTCTTGGTTGGATGGAATTCAACATTATCTCATACAAGACTTCAAAGTGATTGTTTGCGTGTCCAATCTCTGTTCTGATAAAGGTTGACTTCCCTTCAAAACTGGTCTGTTTCTTATACGTCTCTCTCTTGTTCCTCAGTTTTGCTAGGATTAGAGGGAACTGATTTTTTAGCCATGAGTGTCATGTCGCCCTAAAAGTCTATCTTTGTTTGTGAAGGTTTTTTGAATACCATTGCGCTGATTATTTGACGTAATTATGTTCAGGTTGGCGCCGCTGCTGCAATGGTTCAACTTACGGTTACAGAGTACTAGTTTTCAAACTTCTTTACTTTTTGGTTAGATGGTATGGAATAAAGACTGAAGGCTATACTACCAACAAGCGTAGCAGGAACATTTGTATGTATGTTTGTATGCATGTATGTAGATGTATTTCAATTGCACAAATCTCATGATGAAGGAATGGACCCCTGAACATTGGTGACGTCTAGGGTGTGACTTATAGTTCTTCAAAGACAGACAGGAGAAAAAGGGGCGCTTTTATTTTTAGGATGTTAGTGTTCTTTGAAATTGTGAGATGTTGTATCCTCCTCAGTTGCAGGACGGTTGAAGCAGTTTGCATGCTTGTGGGGATATCGTCCCCGTGCGTGGCAGTGTAAACGTTTCTTGCACACTTTTGTGTCCAGAAGCGAGATAGCCTTGCTCCCTATATGGCACTGTCCAGCTGAGAGGGATACTTTTCTGGTGGGCAGGTATGATGGGGGTGTATTTTCTGATAACCTTGAAAGTGACGCAGATTGTCTTATTGATGATGTTACGGGCCTAGAGGGAGGTCAATGTACTTTTGCAGTACTGGTGTGGTGTGGGCACATTTTTAAGGTCTCTGACCTGATTTTGATGCTCTTTGGTTGGTCTGAAGTCATGACTTTTGAGGAAAGGTGATATGAAGGGATTAGAGACTGATTGACCAATCAACAGGGATCTGTGACTGGCTTCTCATCAGTGAAATTACTAGGTCTATTTTTGGGGCTTTAGAGAGGGTGGGGATAGTACATGCTTGTGTTTAGTTTTGATTTCTTAAGAATGAAGACAGCTGTGAGGCTATTTCCCAGCTCTTTAAGTTCAAATCTCCAAGGAAAAAATTGTTACACAAGGAGATCGAGTTATCAGTTAGGAATCCGATTAGTTGCTCCAGATTGTAAAATGTCTCCCATGGGAGGCAGATGATTTGTGATTTAGGAGGGATAGGGCCAAACAATTTGATTTCCACTGAATTCATATTAAGTGCAGAATTGTATTATTCTCACATTTAAGAGTTTTTGGGCCTGATGCACAAAGTTAAACTTACACTTTTGTGTAAGATGACAGCTTTTTTTGTATTTACAAACTACGAGTTAATAGTAAGTTTACGACTGTGGAGAATCCCCAGTCGGGCGCAGAACTCCAAACGCAAAAAGATAGGCCTGTCCCCTGCACCAACTGAAGGCTGAATCTGCCCAGATAACCAAGTTACCAAACACTGACAGAACTTTTCTTAAGAGCTGTATCTCTCGACCTCAGGTTGTCATTCAGGAACACTAGAGTAGAAGGCTGAGCAAGAGGAAAGGGAAGCCATTAGCAATGATCAGGCAAGCCTGGTAGATCCCAGCTTGCTTAGCATTAATGAACATGTGCTCCTGAAAGGTCAGTCGCATTGGTTGCCTGAGGAGGACTGGAATTAAGGATTGAACTGAAGACTGGGTTGGTTATCATGGGTGGAGTTCACAACTATGGAGCAGTCTCCTTGCTGTTGCGCCCATGATAGGTTGATCTTTGCGATAGATTTCCCATTAAAATCATGTTCAGCAAGTTTTGCTTTTAGAGGCTTCCAGAACCATTGAGTGACGGCTTTTACTTCCAAGAGAGAAGGATCAGCGGGGCCCTCGTATTAAAACTGAACTTCTTTTTCTCTCACTTTTTGCGCTGGAATGGATGGACAACATGGAAATGAAAATGAATGTTACCTAATAGCGCGTTATGTAGAGCAGATGTACTAATAACTGCACATTCACACGTTTATTACTAAAATGCAAAGTTCAGATTCCAGTTTATTGCCGCAGCACAGCAAACCCGACAAGAGAAACACTGTGCTGCCCTACAGACTGCATTTTACAATGATTTTCTGCAAGGAAACAGCCCTCGCAGTGGTCAGGAGTCCTCTTCCAGAAGATGTTACCTCATTACATGAATTTAACCCCATACATCTAGTTTTAGTTAAGTACCTTTCTTTTTTTGAATTTTTTTCAATACAGAGGTAAAGCAACATGGCATAAGCCATATTGGTTGCTGCTGAAATTTATCAGCAGCAGCTAAAGTCTGTCGCTGCCCCTTGCAAACTAATTCGCAAATGCAGGTCGGGATTACGAAGGTTCTGCAGCGTCTGAGTACCTGTACTATTCAGACCTTGAACGCAGAATATTGGTATTTCTCAGCATTGCTGAAATATATTTGATAGCAAACTACTGACTCTTCTTGACAAGGACTATGGGGCGGATTTACAAGCCTCTCACGCCTTCTTGCGCTGCCATTGCGTCACTATTTTTGACGCAACGGCGGCGCAAACAATGCAGCCTGCTTACCACGTAACGCATTTAAGGAGATGCATTATGTTGTAAAGCCCTGCATCACATTATACCTGCGTTAGGTATAATGTATGCAGTGTGGGCGTTCCCATGCAGGAAGGCCTCATAAAAGTGACGCAGTGAAATCTACATAATTTCACTGCGCCACTTTTAGGATGCCACTGCATCAAAACCATACGCCTGCTTGAAGCAGGCGTAAGGAGTGACACAGTACAGTAAGTATAGGCCTCAAGATACATTGTTGGAATTGTGTCGTGCTTGCGTATGCGTGACTCATGGGCCAATAGATGCATCACAATTTCTGACACATCTGTTAATCCTTGCGCCATGGAGCACTGTATTGTACATACAGCGCATCCATGGTGGCGCAAGGACATTTGACGCTGGCGCAAGGAAACTGTAGCATCTATGCAGATGCGTCAGTTCCTTGTAAATCTCCCTCTATGTACCTTGGGATTTGGGGTAAATGTACTTTTGTCTCTCTCTTTTGGGCACTGGCCACTGCTTCTTGTTATTAATTGTGAGTACTAAGTTAGAAACTGTTAGAATTCTGGCCAATGGAACACTTTATAAATGGCCATTTGTATCATGTGTGACAAGTGAAAATGCTGATTCACAATCTCTGATACACTCGTGTAGCCCGAGGTGTGATCCTCGAAACTGCAGGAGTTGTACCCTGACCACATTTTGCCCATGGAAAATGTCCACGAGGTTTTCGTCAAAAGTTGGAGAGCAAGACAATTAATCATCTTCCCTCTTCTCACCGACAGATCATCAAAATGGAAAAAAACATCATTGGATACCACTATATACTGGCCAACTTGGTAAGTGAGAACTATTCTTTCCTTCCAGTTTCTTCTCCAGAGTTCTTGGAATTTGCTTACAGGTGGTCCAAGTCATCCTGGGAATGTTCTTCTTTTTTCAGCCTAGGGTAAACCCTATCAACAAGCTACATAGTTTTGCAATGCTGGGTTTAGAGTTATCTTTGTTCTGTAATTGGCTCAAAGGTTTTTCGTGGTGCTTTCCACTTTCTTTAGTCTGTTGCTATGCTCTCAGGAGAAAAGTTAAATAATGCCCTTCGCTAGGAAACCCCTATGTAGTCCATTGTGCTGCATGTCCATCCAAGGAAACAGGCATATGTGTGGTCACTGCCCCTTCAGAACTGTATGAAAAATGTAATATATCTAAATTGCTTTGATCAAACAAGGATTCCTCTAAACCATTGTTTGTATTGACTCCTTACTCGCCTGTGTATGCACTGCTCTGTTTAATTTATGTTGTACTGAACTTGTCAAACAATATGAATGTTGTGTTGTGTGTGCCTTGTGTTGTTGTTGTAAGGACCTGGTTAAAAAATGTTGTGCTAGGTTTTGTCCATCGCTTCAAAAATTGTTGAAATGTTGTTGCTCCTGGATGTTGAGATGTTAAACACTTTCTGAAATAGGTTTGCCTGTGTGATGTTGGCCTCTTTAGAACCTGTTGAAATAGTGCTGTGTTTCGGTTCTGTTGACGTCTTAAACAATTGTTGAAAGTAGGCCTCTGTGAAATTTCTAATCTGCACGTGTTCATTTGTATAGATCCTGATTACTGGGCTACCGCTGTACACACCTTGCATAATGTCTTGTTTTGTTTATACCTCCACCACCCGCATGGCTTTGTCACGCAGGCGATCTGGTTCAAGCAGGAATGTCTAGCTTTACCTGTGATGGGCATGTTCCATGTGCGTAGCAGGAGCAATGTCTATTATGTGTGACCTGCAGTAAAAGAAAAGGGTACATTGGACCCTCATGAGGGAAAGATATGAAAAGTCACTCATGCTCACGAATTGAACGTTCGAATGTTCACGCGGAGACCCACCCTCATGCAGTGAGGCGCATCTACAACATGTAGCTCTTGCAACAATTACACATGGGAGGATGCAATTACAAAACTTATCCCACATATACTTGAACTGCTAACACATTGATGGTGCTGATGTCTTAAGGAAATAATGCAAACACAAGGAGATGATAGACGGAGCACTGAAACGTTTCAGACACTCACCCCCAGTCACAGATCTGGGTTGAATCCATCATCATTCTTTAGCTCACTTCACCACTCCAGTTCAGCCACAGCTATATGCAAATCAGTCTTGACCCTGTGCCTCATGGGAACAGTCTAGACCGAACTGCCAAGCCCACCCCAGTTCAGCCAGAACTATATGCAAATCAGTCTTGACCCTGTGCCTCATGGGAACAGTCCAGACCGAACTGCCAAGCCCACCCCAGTTCAGCCACAGCTATATGCAAATCAGTCTTGACCCTGTGCCTCATGGGCTGGTTTCGGGCTAACAGCCCTCATCAGCCAGGCTAGCTTGAATTCAGTGGCAAGGTGAACAAGGGACCCACGTCTGGGCATACCCTGCCAAATTAGGGCGAACAAAGCAAACACAAGGAGATGATGGACAGAGTGCTGAAACTTTTCAGACACTCACCGCCAGTCACAGATCTGGGTTGAATCCATTTTCGTTCTTTAGCTCACTTCGCCACCCCAGTTCAGCCACAGCTATATGCAAATCAGTCTGACCCTGTGCCTCATGGGAATAGTCCAGACCGAAATGCCAAGCCATGTCCTCCCTGGACTGGAAACAAGCATCCTCTTAAAAACATACTCAAATATGATTGTGTTTCTTGTGCGGACCTCTTTACGTCTTGTGTAAATAGTGTTGTTTTCAGGTTTCTTTGGGTTTACGCTTCCCTTTAGGTCACTTCTGGAGTGCAGAGACATTTGTAAGCCTCTTGGTACTTGGTAAAAGACCCGGTGTGGACTGGTTTAAGAAAAATACAGGCCTTTCTTGCGTCCCTAAATGCAAGAATATCTGGTGGAAGCGAGTCCCAAAGAGTTGGTGCTTTTTTTTTTGTTCTAATTGCTGTCACTCTAAATAGGTGCTTCTTCCTCTTTCTCATGTAGAAGTGCTTTCTCCTTAAAGAACTCAATTTTTTTATTTCTAGCATTTTGTCAGTGGAAAGTACCTCAGTATGTTTATGTTTTTACGATTTTTATTGCGCATGAATACCCTAGGGTGTCTCGGCGCATACAGACTTCCTACTGACAAAGGCATCTGAAGGGATCACTGGTTAAATAACCAAGTCTTCAAAAGCTTACGGAACATGATAAGGGTAGGGGCAGTTTTTATAGCAAATGGGAGGGAATTCCACAGCCTAGGAGTTGCTACCAAAAAACGTCTGTTTCCCCATGTGGAGGTTCTGTTGCGTGGCACCGGGAGCAGATGTGTGGAGGCTGATCTTAAAGTTCTATTGGGAACATAAATCCGAAAAGCATCCTTCAGGAACTTAGGTCCTGAGTCATGAATGGCTTTGTAGGCAATGCATAGAGCCTTGAATTTTATCCGACTCTTTACTCTCAGCCAATGCAGCTGGTGAATGGCCGCAGATGTAGGGTGACGAAATGGAACGTCGAGCATTAATCTAGCTGCCGCGTTCTGTACTGATTGCAGCTTAGCTAGAACCTGCTCCTGAGCATTAAGGAAGAGGCCGTTGCTATAATCCATTTTTGAGAAAACAAGGGTGGTAATTAAAGTTTTTCCTGCAGTTGAGGGGAGGTATGGCAGCAACTTCTTGATCTTTCTCAGCATATAAAAGGAAGATGCCGCCACAGCGTTGACATGATACTTAAAAGACAGTTTATTATCGAACATGATACCGAGATTCCTGACCTTGGTTCAATTTATGTTTTCACCTCACTCTCTCTCCTACATCCGCAACAGCATTTTATCTTGCCATGTCCTTCCCCCCTTCAACTTTATGCTTTAACCTGTGAACTCCACTTCCTCACTCCACATCCAATTGCACCTTTGTAGGTTCAAACACCTTCCTCCGTTGCTTCAATCTTTGCACCTTGCAACTTCTCACTCGCACCTTTGTACCTGCGTACATCTTCCTCTTACTGCTGCTCCTTGGTGGACCTCAAAACCCTCAGCCCTATAAGTGCCCAGCCTGCTCTCTTTTTTCATGCCTTGTGTGTGGGCCGCTGACATCGAGCCTGGTTCTGACTCGGCCCGAGGTCCTTTAAGGCGCTTATGCAATAAACAAGCCACGCCGAGCTGAGAAGGAGAGACTGACCTCTCCAGCTATGGCATGATTCAGAGAGGGAGGGAATAGACACTGGAGAGGAAGAGAATAGAACGTGGGAGAGGAAAATAGAGGGCAGAAAAAGATGGGCAAGTGTCAGAAAGGGGCAGAGCAGAGAGGGATACGGGTGATAGCCTGAGAAAAATACGGAACTACATATGACATAGAAACAGTGAGAGATGGAAAAGGGGTAGAAAGAGCGGGGGGGGGGGTAAAGGCACTCTATGGAAGATGGTTAATACTGTGAGAGCTGGTGTGAAAACATGCAGTGTTGTGGCAGCGTCAATAGCGTGGCATGTGACTGAATATGACTGGCTGCACTTTCAGGGCCACCAGCCTGCCACGGTATTCCCATATTCACTAATGGATGAGTTTGTCGCTCCGCCCATTTCCACGTCTACCACTTCTCCCTAACCCCCACCCCAGGCCTTTTACAGCGAGACAATGTTGTGCTGGCTTGACTCAAGCTTTGGCTCTAAGAGCCAAGCCGGAACCCTGGCTTGGCTCTGTCTCAGCTCCACCCATAGATCATCTGGCTTGAACACCTCTGCTTGTCCATGTGCTGGTTATTGTGTCCTCCGGAAAAGCACCCAGGTTACTTTATGTATGTTCCTTCTGTGCTCTTTTTTGAATCTTTTTTAAATGGTTGTGCACTGCAAATTGTTGAAGCCCGAGGCTGAGCTCAATAATTTATGTTCCTTGAAATCTAACTTTTGCTCAACCAGAAACTAATTTAGCTGTCAGAGATTAAAGCAAATGTGGGCATATCTCTCAGCACCCATCAACAAGCAGGCCAGTAGTTGTGGTATGAATTTTGATTTTCATATAAGAAAGACAGACATCCTCAGCTACAGAGAATGCCTTTAGTTGTCAAGTACAGTAGGGTGGAAAACACAAATATTGAGAATTTTAAGATAGAAAAAGCAGAAACAAGCCATAGTATTAACCTTCAGTGCTAGAGAGTTCATTCATTATGCAGTTTGGTGTCAAGAATCTTTCAACCTTCCTGAGGACAGCAATTGGAATCCATGACTTTGTCCGACAGCGAGGAATCCCACATTTGTCTAAACAGAGATGCGGGGTCGACTTAGGGCAGTGCGACTGGTGCGGCCGCACTGGGTGATGACCTGTGGGGGGGGGCGCTGTGGCCAAAGGGGGGCGCAGTGCTTAGCAATATCTTATGATAGGAGAGATGAAGGTCACTTTTGCAGGTGGTAGGGAGAGAATTCGAGAAGGCAGTCATGGGACGTAGGGGCGTCAAAAGTGATTGTCGCACAAGGTGCCACCAGCGCTAAAGCCAGTGCTTAATTAGAGCCGGTGCTTTCCGGGGTTCAGCACCAGCACTTAATTGGTTTCCGGTGCTCGGCACTGGCACCAAATTGTCAACACCCTACTTAGAACAGTTTACCACATGGTGGCGCTGCTCATCTAATTTAGAGATGAGCAGAACGATGTTATGAATACAATAAACATTAAAATTGTGCTAATTTTTGCCTCCCCAGCCATGCCTTTAGCTTTGGGGACTTGGAATAATCTGAACTGTCACATTTACATGCGAGAAAGATGGTTCGTAGTTGTTTTGGCAGCGGTGACAGGGGCGATGGGTGGTGCAAGCTGCAGTGGCCTCCTGGTCAGAGCCCTGGCACTTAATATTTTACAAATTAAACACTGGCTAAAGCCGGCCCGGCAGCGATGTGTGCATCCAAAAAAAAGTACTTTTTAATATAATACGTTGTCTCAACTTTGTTGATCACAACGATTTTTTTTTTTAATAGTGTGCCTTGATTGTGATGAGCTCTAAAGAATAGGCTGAATTATTGTTGTGTTGATTTAGAAATTAAGGAGCCGTTTAAATAATCACTGCTTTGTGAAATAATTGTGTTTTCCCTGTGTAGACCATATATTGTCATATGTAGGCTAACTTAGACATTTCGCATTGATTTAACACAATCGTTATTTGAGGCCTGTGCAGGCTGGGTGTGCAGGAAACCTGACTACAGAGACTTGGAGGTGTGTGCGTGGCAGGAAATATCCCGGGGTACCCTCTCGGCAGTGCTCATCTCCGTTGGCCTCAATGTCCAGCTCTACAAGCAGGGGTCCAGTGACCGGTGGCCATCTCTAAGGCAGATTCACACGTGGGTGGGTTTTCTCTCCACTGAAATACATTTCTGGGACAGGCAGGTTCGATTCGGACAGGCCCAGAAGTTGGTTTTATTCTACCCGCCTCTTGCTCATCGGTGTAGAATGGAAAACACTTCGGACACGTGGCTGGATGGAACAATGCACTGTATTGGCATACAGGTGTGGTGGCACAAAAGGCCTGCACGTGAGTGTGTGAGCACAACACGTCTGCATGTGAAATGAGAGCACAACAGGTCTGCTCCCCGTATGTGTGCTAGTGAGTATGAATACATAACAGGTCTGCACCCCGTATGTGTGCTAATGAGTGTGTGGGCACATCAAGGGGCATATGTATCAACATCACCATTTAAAAAATTGCAAACTTTTTGCGATTTCTTAAAATTCCTTAATTGCGATTAGCAAATTGCAAAATCGCAATTAAGGAATACCTGCCCATTCATTCCTATGGGCCAGGAGACCCATAGGAATGTATGGGAAGTAATTCTCAAATTGCGAATCGCAATTTGCTAATCGCAATTTGAGAATAATTTCAAAGGTGCAAGGGTATCAAGATGACACCCTGATACACCCCTGAAATTAGCATGTGTGGTCATATGGCGCACTTACATGCCCTAAGGGCATGTATGTGCGTCACGTGGCACTTAGTAAAATTACAAAACATGCATTTTTAAAAGAAATCGCAAATTAACACCAACTAGTAGTTGGTGGTAATTTGCGATTTCTTAAGGATTAATCGCAATCCTTTGGTGAGTGTTACATTTCATTTAAGAAATCGCAATTTGCGATTTCTTAAATGCTTACGCAAACTTAAGAAATCGCTAAATTAGCGATTCCTTAAATTTGCGTTGGGAATTAGCCTAATACATCCCGTTTTGCGAATTTTTAATCGCAAACGCTGTATTTTGCGAATCGCAGCATTTGCGACTAAAAATTTGCTTGATACATATGCCCCCAAGTCTTTTTCACATGTGTGTGCTAGGAAGTGTGTGAGCACAATACGTCTGCATGTGAATGTGAGAGCACAGCAGGTCTGCACCCCATGTGTACGCTAGTGAGTGTGACTACACAACAGATTTCCTCCCCGTGTGTGCTACTGAGTGAGATTTCACAACAGGGCTCCTCCCCATGTGTGATACTGAGTGTGAGAGCACACCACGTCTTCTTCCTGTGTATGTGCTAGTGAGTGTGTAAGCACAACACGTCTGTGTGTGATGTGAGAGCACAACAGGTCTGCACCACGTGTATATGCTAGTGAGTGTGAGTGCACCACACATCCGCTCCCCTGGTGTTCTAATTAGTGTTAGAGCACAACACGCCTGCTCCCCATGTGTGTGCTAGTGTGTGAGAGCCCAACATGTCTGCCTGAGAGCATAATGTGTCTGCATCCCATGTGCGTGCTAGTGAGTTTGAGAGCCCAACATGTCTGCCTGAGAGCACAATTTGTCTGCACCCCATGTGCGTGCTAGTGAGTGTGAGAGCCCAACATGCGTCTGCCTGTGAGAGCATAATGTGTTTGCACCTCATGTGCGTGCTAGTGAGTGTGAGAGCACAACATGTCTGCCTGAGAGCACAATGTGTCTGCACCCCATGTGTGTGCTAGTGAGTGTGAGAGCACAACATGTCTGCCTGTGAGAGCACAATGTGTCTGCACCCCATGTGCGTGCTAGTGAGTGTGAGAGCCCAACATGTCTGCCTGAGAGCACAATGTGTCTGCACCCCATGTGCGTGCTAGTGAATGTGAGAGCCCAACATGTCTGCCTGTGAGAGCACAATGTGTCTGCACCCCATGTGCGTGCTAGTGAGTGTGAGAGCCCAACATGTCTGCCTGAGAGCACAATGTGTCTGCACCCCATGTGCGTGCTAGTGAATGTGAGAGCCCAACATGTCTGCCTGAGAGCACAATGTGTCTGCACCTCGTGTATGTGCTAGTGAGTGTGAGAGCACAACACGTCTGCGCGTGGGTGTGAGAGCACAACATGTCCGCTCCCCGTGTTTGTGCTCGTGATACAGGTGTCACCAGACGACTTCCTATTGGTGTCATTCACTTGTGCATTCGAAGCACACAGAGAGAACGCATCCTCCCTGCGGTGTGTGGACTGAGGTGGGTGAAAGGACACCCGATGCCCGCTGAACAGAAGTGCACATGGAGCGTGATGCCAGGAACAGATGTGGCCATCAAAATGCAATTAGCCAAGTGGGAAAAGGAGCTGCTCGGTGCCCCGGGGCACGGGAGAGGGCTCACATGTATTTAGGCAGACAGGCTCATCAAATAGACGTGATGGGTACCAAGGGAGGTATGTATAGAGGGCAGCGGGGAGGGAGAAATAATGCAAGATATAGGACACACTCTAATGTACTATTCCTAAGGTAATGCAGTGTGTCGCACACACAATAGTGGAGTCTCTCTGTGGAATACTGTGCATTTGGGCACTGTGGTGCACCATTCATTCGGTAATACACTGAATTGGACACATTACTATGCAGTAATTCCACTGCCATGCTGGGGATTGGCATGTTTATTTATTTATTTAAAATATGTTATTTTATATAGCGTGAACAAGAACCTTTCGGGTGACTGAGCGCTTTACAATAATAACAAATTGATGTTAAACAACAAATGAAATGCTATGTGCATACAAGTGGAGTAGGTCATGCAGTAGAGGTTGCATAAGGAAATACACAGGCGCATAGAGTCATTCGAAGGGCAGAGTCCGTTAGGTGTCGGGCGGCGCGTGGAAGGCTGGGCAACGGAGAGATCTCAGGGATGTGGGCGGGTGCGAGGAATAAATGGAGCCGCACACGAGAAGTAGGCGTCGCGCTTGAGGAGGAGGCATGGCCTCAATCTGAGAGAAATCTGTTGGCTAATGGAAGCTTTACTTCTTTTCGGAAGAAGGAGGGCTCTTTTGTCTTGGTTGGGTTCATTAAAGTTCCAATGATCTTGCAGTGCGGCGACACATGTCTCAGAATGCCAGAATACTGCTTGCAGCAGTGAATGTGGCATTCAAACAGGGAATGCTGCAAGTGTCTGGGAATGAGAAAATGGAGAACCCCCCAAAATTACAGCAAAGCAAATATAATTGTAAATCTCTGCCCCCAGCACTGTTGTACATCCCTTGTAGCAGCCTGGGTTTGAGGCTTGCTTCCATTCAGATGCATAGAACCTTCTTTCCATTCAGATGCTCGGATCAGGCCCGTTTCAGTGCTGTGTGCCTACAGGAATATATGTTGTTACTACGCATTCCGTTGCAGCGCATGCCTTTTCCACACATGCGTTACAACGGAATGATTTTTCTACGCATAGCCTTTACCTCGATTTTTCCTTTACCACGCTTTTTTTTGGGGGGGGGGGAGACCCGCCCAAGTCCCCTTTTGTCTTTTTTTTGCCTTTTTTCACGTCTTTGCCGACACTAAAAAAGGACTGACGCATTTTTTCGGATGAGGTAGAAGACGTTCCGTGAAGACGTTGCTTGCGTGATAAAGACGCTCGTGGAAGCAATACGCGTTGTGAAGACGTTTACGAGGTAAGTGTACCGTTGTAAACGTAACGTGTAGAAAAGCCTTCATGGTAAAGGCTGTTTCCCGCCTACAGTAGTGCTGTGAATGTAGCACACTGACGTCAAGTATCCAGTGGCGATGCTTTGGCTGACCCATAATCGAGGATGTTTCTTGGCCAAGCGGCTGGTACTGGGCAGTGTCTTTGGTCCGTATTGTTATTTACTGCTGGTGTCCTAGGGCTACGGATACAATTGCACTCCAATTGGATGAGGAAGTTATTTCCTTTGAGCATTCAGTAGTTCTTTGAGTAGCTCAGGCTTCCACTGGGCAGAGTGAGGGACTCGAAGCTTACATGTAGCCAGACATAGTAAATAACACTCAAATAACATGAATGTCCAGCCAGTGCTCCCTTCAGAGGACCATAGGACTTTAATACGATGCAATATTTACGCCATAGAAAATACGATAGACCCAGAAAAGCTACAATCTTCTAAAGTTGGGAAATGACCGCTAATGCATCTACGGTGTTTAAGAGCTTGGTCCTACAAAATTAAACAGTGCTGCACCCTACCTCCCATGTTCTCTTATTGTCAAACTAATTCAAGTTTATAGATAGAAGATCAGGGAACTGGTTTATGAGCTTTTCTTATAATATTTGTAATTGTGGTAAGGAGGCAACTCAGAGATCAGAATGTTCATTTATATATGAACTTTTGACATCTGCCCAAAAGTCTTTGATTCTGGCTGTAAAGCTGTACAGCTTGGTGGGGTTGAGCCCCTATACCTCAATTTCCATCAGTAACCGTTCAATACACCCTGCTACCAAAATCCTACCACCCAGAGAGGAATAGGGGTACCGCCTCACTTCAAAAGCGATGGGTCAAGATTCCAAGGCATCAACAAGGTATCATTCAATTCTACCATGTTTAATGGAGAGAGCACAGGCACTGATTAGCAGAGGTTAAGTGTGCAGAGGCCTAGAGCCAGCAAAAATAAGTCAGCAAAACAGGAGTGTTGAAGGGAAAAGGTTAGGGGGAAAACCACGCCAAGGGTTTCAGGTCTAACACTACCCATATGTGTACATCCCATAAAGCAGAGGCATGGAATGGAGTAAGAAGTGCTCCTGCATTGTGAGTGTTTCCCACCCATCTTCATGACATCACGTCACTGTAGCAAGCCAAGCCACCTCCTGGGCTGGCACTTGTTCGGTCACCAATCTGTACTGCCTCATTTTGCCACAAGAATCTTAAGTACTGACCCAGGATATGTGCCACATTTGGAGTGGGCCGGCTCCACATCCAGTCCACCTACCAACATTCAGGAAAGGAGAAAAGCTTTGTGCAGAAACCTTGCATGTAACATGCAAAACACGCTCAGCACGATGGGCAAAATTATCATGCTAGTAACCCTCTATTCAAGGAGATGCCTCACATCAAATGTGAATACCAGTAGCAATGTACTGCATCTTCTCACCAGTCTAGGGTGGTTCCACAGCATTTCCACAAAATGATGAATGCCTCTGCTCCTGCCCCTTACAGCACCCTTTCACAATTTGTTTTTTCCTCAAACTATTGGTGTCCCATACACACTCTGAGAAGTATGTCTTCTACACCACTGAATAATGTGTGCCCTTTGTACCCCTGAAAAGTGTGCCCACATATATTTGAATGATTGGTACTCCAAAGAACTGTGTCCACCGCACAAACAACTGGTTAGTGCCCTTGCACCAAGAAATCTATGTCCAGTGATCGTTGCCTTTGCACCCATGCAATCTCTGCCTTTTGCGCCATTGAATGTGGGGAAACAGCCATTACAACAATGTTTTTACCTCGTTGTGGTACTTTATAGCGCGCATGTTTTTACCACGTGCATGCCTTTAGAACGCATGCCTTTACCACGATTTTAAGGTAAGGTGGGGGTGTAGGGGTCTCCCCCACGAATACATTGTTTTTATATATAAAATAATGCGCGGTAATGGCATGCGTTTTTAAAAAACAGGTTCGTGGTAAAAACATGAGTGGGACAAAATGCATGGTAAAGGTATACGATGTTTTTACCTACGTTGTACCATTGTACAATCTCTAATGTGTGGTGTCTCTTGTTTCCTTTGGAGTAATACACAGTTTACTATTGACTGCCTGATGCTTCGTGCACCCCTGAGCATATCAGCAATTATTCCATTGCATAACAGATGCCCCTTGCACCCCTGTTCCTATCTACCCTGGCCCCAAAAACACTCAGCAAGAACGATATCCTTCCTTCCCAACTAAAAAGGGAATACTCAACCTTCCTATCACTGCACCCCCCCCCCCCCCCAAGGATCACTCCTGTTATGGAATGCCCACCCCACCTCCAGCAAGACGTCACTCACAAGAGGGCACTTTAACCCCCCCACCCCTTCTCCACCTCACATCTGTAACAGAGGCCTGGATGCCCTGGATTGATCCTCTTGGTTATGCCATGCCTGTTGCGCTTGAGTGGAAGAGGTGTGGCTCAGAGGCCAGGGTGCCTGACTCCGGACCACAGGGTTCACGGTTCAATCGCCGGCGGCAGGTCAGCCCAGCACCATGTGACTCTGGGCAATAGCTTGCTTGATCTTCCCGAGGGCCCCTAGTGCCGGGAAACCACTTTGGAGGTAGCTGTGCGCTTTACTAATTCAAGGTTATTATTATTATTATTATTGCGCTTCACACTGACCATTCTGCCTTTTCTTACTATTCCCTCTCCGCTCATTAAGGAAGCAGGGCCCGCATCCTCCTTACTCCTCCTTACTCACTACTAAATTACCTCTGCCCTGGTTTCCACCATATGCTCCTCTGAACACAGCTCGACCAATTATTTTTGTTGCATTTCATGCTCACATTGGCAGTAGTTAGCTCTGCCCAGGTGGCTCAGGGCTTTTCTTACAGTTACTAGACACCACTTCTGACTTTCTGTCCTCTACTCCTTCTCACATTATTCTTGGAATCCTTACTCATAGCCAAGACTTCAATAATAGCCATCACCATATACTTTTTGAAAGCTTGTCTTTGACTACTGTCTTTCTGACTAATATCGTTCATGTTTCATCCACTCTGTCATTGTAGCCACCTAGCTCTCGTTCTGCTATCAGACACCTTACCTTATCCTCCTCCTACCCTTAACCTCTCTCCTTCTGCATTAATTCATATGAGTGTTGGCCTCTGTGACTCTTGCGTGTTCCTAGGTGTCTTGTCACACATATAAAACCAATATTCTGCCAGAATATATTAACTAAATTAAGACCAATTCACCCCTGCTTACCACCGCACAGCTCCTGACAAGTTAGGTAACTTGTAGCCATGGTTTGATGTCCACCACCCCCCCGCACATTCAACCCACATGCCCCAGCCCTTGACCATCCCCAGCCTCTGCTCTCGCAAGACACGATTGTGATCCTCTGCAAATGTGTAACTGTGGCAAGGCAGCTGTCAGCTCTCCTAAACTAGCAATTCATTCTTCGCTCTGTAAGCTGGCAGAGCGCCCCTGCCTCTTCACCTCGAGCTCTGCCTCCTGGAGTTGCTCTCAAAGCTCTAACATCAGGTACATGCTTCCTACCCTATGGAACACTGAATCCTCCCACTCCTTCCTCGCCGCCATCTTGTACCCCTTGTCTTGGATCTTCCTCCTGGCTTCTTGGACAAAGCTCATACAAAGTGGTCAAGTTGAGCTAACCCTTCCAGTGCACCATTTTCCCCTTACTGCCCCTATACCATCTGTAGTCCACATCCCTGGGGACATCATATTTACTTTCAGCTTTTCCTTACCATTATATGATGATATCGGTCTCTTTCCCTTTCTTAAGTCCTGGACACCCACTCCTCATCTATGACATTCCGATCACTCAGTGTATCTCCGCTCCAAGGTACAGAATCTACTTCCCACCTACAGCTGCAGAAGCCTCCATGCTGGGGCACGACCCATTTCCTCTTGATATTCTCTAGCTGGTCCCTGCTCTGCATAATCCATGTGTGCTCTTTAGCCCTAAAACTAGATTCATTCACATCTACCACAGCAACTACAGCACAATTCCAGTCACTAAACATTTGTAAAATCAACCCTTTTATCTTCTTTTCCTCTTCCACCTTTCTTTCCACTTCTCTCAATAGGTTTGTAATGAGTAGAATTGGTTACAGTAAAAAGTTATCAGAGGCTGACCTAATACTCACTTGCCCCCTTGGAGACATGTGTAAACATTGCCACAGGGAAACCGTTTTATCTTTCTAGGCACACCTAACTCACCTTACCGGCTCTAAGCAGCTGGTTGTCCATTTAACACTGAGCCTGCTATAAACTTCTCAATTTAGGCCCTCATTCTTAGGGCCAACCAGCCTGCCAGGTCTGCAGAGGCTATGGCCTCCACCCTCCAGCTGGAGGGTCGCCCACCAGACTGCCAGATCCTCTCACGCCTGATGGATATCTCAGAACCTTCAGCAACCACCTTTTTGTTGGTTGTTGTGAAAGCTGAAGAGTTTGGCAAGTGAGTGCCATGTTTATGTGTCAGAATGTCAAACTTTTCTTGTTTTTCAAGATTAAATTTCCAAAGTGTAAATTTGGTCTTAAAAAAACACTGACTTTCATGTGCTTGGAGCATCTTCACTGTCCTTGGGGGCTATTCAATGATTTCTCGTGGGGTATTTCCACGCACACATACACTCCCACATGTGAATGGAGATCTGCCGGCCTCCGCCTTGTGCTATCTTTCAAGCCGCTTTGTCTCCTCTGGACCTTAATCCTTCAGACTCCTTTAACCTCTTCATTGGAACTCCCTCTCCCTCTCCAAACAGCTTTGGCCATCACCTCACTGCCATTATTCAAGACAGACCTGGAACCTTATTTGATGGAGTTAAAATGCACTAATGACTGATTCACTTCTTCACACATCTCTACATGTAACCACTATGCATGCGGACCGTGTATACTGTACATGTATGTTATGCATGTTCTGTTATTGTCTCACTTGTCACTCCTTGGCTTTAGCTGTCCGCCAACCATCACCTCATAAATGCTCTATAATGCTGTGCGCCACTTTAGCTCGATGAAGCATCTGTGCTAGAGGTCTTGCAGACTGTCGAGTCTAGAGGGGAAAACATAAAGCTGGACATAAAACAAACAAGGCATGGACGCACAACTTTTCCAAGCCATACAACTAGTTGTGGCCCAGAAGTACAATGGGGCAGTATTTCAAAAGCCATGTCGTGATTATGATGTACTTATCGACAGCTTCATGTCGATGCGAATGCTCTGATCTTTCCATTTCGTTCTGACGTATCCCTAAAATAAGTTCCATGCAAGTGGGACTTTACAGTGCATTATTTTGATGATAATGTTATAGATAAGAGAAGTATGCTGTGCACGAAGTACACTGCAGTGCAATATTCTTATAGTGTAAGTGTGACACCATAGCACATTCCTACTAAATGTCCCGGATTTGGGACACTGTAGTATATTATGTGCAGTAAGTCTGTTGGTGTGGCACAGGGTTTACTCAATTATGCAGAAGGTAAAGGAACATTATGCATTGTAATATGGCACATTTTATGATAGTATTACCTCATTGATTTGTCATTTTCACACATGCAAACACTATCTGGGCAAAGATTTCCCCTCATTCGTACTGCTCTGGCCCCCAAATACAACAATAAGCAGCAGAAAGATGACCAGTCAACCTTTGGGAATGGGCTTCTAGTGTATGCAACTCATGTTGCCACGGTTTTGGTAACTTTTGATCCGTTTGAGCTCGAAACTTTTTTTTATTAAATCCGGCAGTTGATGCAGCGTATGATGAGTTATGTGGCAACTGCGGCAAATCCATAGTTATGCAGAAGACGCTTAGCTGTAAAATCGCAAACCTCCACTTGACCTGCTCTATTCTGTAGCATCCTTTTGATTGTTTGGGGCATTATGCCACAACAATGCATTATTTCCATGATAAAGTTGTGGATACTTTATGCTCAATAGCAGTATTCCTGCAATGATATGTAAGTAATGCGGTAATGCGTGGTATGCTTGGGCTAGTAATGGTAAGTGATGGTAATGCCTGGACAGTATGTTTCAGTATTCCACTAGTAATGCTGTGCATTTGATACACTAGAGAGGAGTATGGCACGCCCTGGTGCTGCATTTCTTTGATGACGCGTCAGATTGGGGTGGTCACAGGGTGGTATCCCTGTGGTAAGGCTGTGTATTACTTGACATGTTACACTTCCTTATTTCTAAGGTAATGCTGCGGATTCGGCTGGTGAAGGCACAGCCTTCTTTGGGCAGTGCAGTGGATTGTTTGACGTTATACTTCAGCATCTCTATGGCAACGCTCTAGATTTGATGTGACCGAACAGCACTGCTGCGTGAAGCTGATGATGAGGGTCGCTGATGCATCGTTACTGTTATGTTTTTCTTTTCGCACTATTCGGTGACGGGTACTTATGGTAATTCCGTGGAGCTGAGGCAATAAAATGCGGTTATCCAGCCATATACCTACTTCTCTATCTCATCCCATAAAAAAAAACTAAAATCGAGTGTGTGTGGCTCCCACCGCAGCGCCTCGCCTCAGTTCCGCCCGCCCCTCTCTTTCCTTTCCACATCCAGAGGTGCAGTGGGCACCCACACTTCGCCCTTCACCCCTTCTCTCCAAGGATGGCTTTTGTTCCGCACCCCTGGCCACCTGCTGTCCTACACTGTCTTTTCATGGGAAGCTGCGGCTGATGTTTCACATTTCTCCATCCTCTCCCCCGCCCTCTTCCTTCGGGAGTGTCGCAGCGCGCCTCCCTGGCCATCCCTGGATACAGGCACAACACAGGCTGCGGCGACTTGTCTTCTGACACACCTTTACCTGCGATGGGACGAGCTCTGGCCCCAGCACGCACCACAGATGCCAGAACCCTTCGACCCCATTACTGCCGGGATGTGCAGCGCTAGCATAGAGCGCTGTGCAGCAGTGAAAGGAGCACCATGTACAGATTCTGCTGTATGTATGGATTCGTGTATAGATCGTTCCTAATTTAAGCTGGTGGTTGCCGGTGGGGTCCACCTACACTCATTTTTGGAGACTGTCACTTGTTTTTACTCATCAAACATTTACTGAGAGCAAGACAGGGACCAATCGTCACAAAGAAAGCAGGAACCTGCCAGAGTGACATAAAGGGATAGAGAGTGTTTGGTAGTTGATTAAAGAGTCTTGGAATGGATTCAGTACTATGCAGCCTTGGTGTTTGGCACAGTCACCTTTAAATCGCCAACAATGACTTTTCAGCAGAGCTTTGGGCACCAGCACTCATTCTTTTACACATTAAGCAGTAGTGCCCAAAATTCGGCTGCAGCGATACAGAACTAAGAGCTGACTGGTAACCTAAAATGCAAAAAGAACAGTTGAATGACAGAATGCAGAATAATGTAATACATTCACTTTAGTACAGAGATCTGGGTCTAAATCCATCGTGTTTTTTCTCCCCATTCCATTCCAGTTTAGATCCAGCCATATACAAATTAGTCTTGACCCTATTCCCACGGGAACAATCCAGCCCGAACTGCCAGGCCAGGTCCCCCCTGGACTGGAAACAAGCATCCTAGGACTGGTTTCGGGGTATCACCCCTCATCAGCCATGCTAGCTTGACTCCAGTGGCATGGAGAGCATGGGACCCACCTTGGGCATACCCGTCCGACCCGGGGTGACAAATGCAAAAAGAACAATTGATGGACAGAATGCAGAACAATCTCATACATTCACCCCAGTACAGAGATCTGGGCCTAAATCCATATTTGTTTTTGATCCACAGGCCATTTCAGTTTAGGCCCAGCCATATGCAAATCAGTCTTCACCGTGTGCACAGGGTATACCCAGACGTGGGTCCCTGGCTTACTGTGTCACTGGATTTAGGCTAGCCAAGCTGAGGAGGGGTGATGCCCCAAAACTGGTACCAGGATGCTTGTTTCCAGTCCAGGGAGGACCTGGCTTGGCAGTTCGGGCTGGACAGTTCCCATGAGGTACAGGGTCAAGACTGATTTGCATATGGCTGCGTCTAAACTGGGATGGCATGTGAGTAAAAGAACAATGGATTTCACCCAGATCTAATGACTGGGGGTGAATGTTTGATTTGCTCTGCATTCCATCCATCATCTGTGTGTCGTTAACCTAAATGCTACAGAGCTGGTTGCTGTTAGCTTAGTACGACAGGGATTGGTGCTATGAAAAAGTATTTTTCATCTAGTAATTTTATTATCTGGGTCTATAAATAACGTTTCCACAAGAAGCACCTGGTATAGAAATCATCACACTGTTGGCATCATGAGCCCTGCCTTTAATTGTAATGTCGGCCCTGACATCTCTATAAAAACTCTTACTCATAGGGTATACCAACATCTAGCCCTGCCTTTAATTGTAATGTCAGCCCTGAAATCTCTATAAAAACTCATACTCATAGGGTACACCAACGTCTGGAACAGGGAGCAGTGTAGTCCTGATATGAATTTTGGTGCTCCCCAACGGGAACCGTCTCTTTTAAGTACCCATGCAGTGATTCTGAAACATTCTCATAAGAATTGCAGACAAAGATTTTCTTTTCAATGCTTTATATAAAAACTAATTGGCAAAAAAGAAAAAGTGGCATGAGCAAGTTTAGCAGCAAAGCAAATCAGTCATAATTACAAAGAACTCTGGGGCATATTATCAAGAAACGGCGTTAAAATTATCGCTGCTTTAGCGGCAGAAAACTGCCGCTAAAGTGGCGATAATGGGCTTGATAATATGCCGCAGAGAATTCCTATAGAAGCCCATGTTCTGGTGTCAACATGGGCTTCTATTGGAATTATCTGCGACATATTATCAAGCCCATTATCGCCGCTTTAGCGGCAGTTTTCTGCCGCTAAAGCGGCGATATTTTTAATGCCGTGCTTGATAATATGCCCCAATGTAAGTTCTAAATGAAAGCCTGCATAGATTTGCCTGCTAAGATGAGGAATATGGGTCTCTCTTTCTAGCAGAATCCACACTCTTTATACAAAGGTGTTTATACGTTAGATTGGATACATGATTCTCAGGGTTTTGGGCCAATAGGAAACATTTTAAAAGAAACATTTTAGTTTAGAATACATTCGAAGATGTTGAGATTCAACCATTCTCATAGGCTTAGCTGTACAATTAAGCGGATAAATTGTTAACATAGCCTGGGGCAGTAAGAACCATTCTTGATTCAGTACATTGAGGACATTTCTCTGAGAACACTTTCTGATTATTCAAGTGAAAATTAGATGAGTTTTATTAAGAGCTGAAATCAACAACAGTCATCATGTGATATACTGTGATGTTGAGGCAATACGGAGGACAGTGTAAACACAATCTAATGTTAGCACTAGCATAAATCGTAGGCTCTTTTGATTGACAGAAAATTGACGCTCACAACCCGATGATTTTTATCATCACCCAAATTCTTTATTATAGTACATCATTCATCAACTTTGGATTATTCTGCTTAGTGTCTCATAGATCTTTGAGGGAAGTCATAAAGCTCGCTTTGAATTTCTTCAACCTTGAGATTGAGTCTCCTCTGCTTTCTTCCTCTCATTGCTGACAGCTTCTAATGCCCACAACTCATTCCCTTCTGGGATGAAACTCCTTTGCAACTTTTTAAGAAGATGAGCACTCATGCTATTCCGATTAGTAGGATCAAAAGAGAGGTTAATAGCAACTTCCTTCTTCTACACTACCCAGCCACTCTCCTATCTTAACAAATCCCTTACCAATGGAGCTAAAGAATGATCCTAATACTTCCCAGGCACCTGTTTCTTCAAGTTCAGTAAATTTGTGTGTTATATTTGTAATGTTAGTAATATAGCTGCCAAGGTGGTTATCCATGCGAGGAATATATGCACAGTATCCTCGAGCATGAATAACTCTGCCTTTCTTCACAAGGAACACGTCCAGCGCAAGGCGATTTTGCATAATCATAGCTCTCATTGCAAGCAATTCTTTATTAATCATGGTCAATGCTCCCGCGATTTTACTTTCAAGTCGATCAACTAAAGTACACAATGTTCTAATCTTTACATCATTTAGCGCTGTTCCTATGAAGGAGTATTACTGCTCCTAAAAATGGCACTAACAATCTGCTTAAAGCTTTGCTTACTTCACCTAATATATTTCTCAAGAGGAAAATCTAGCTCATTAGTCTGGTAGATCTGGTAGAATACAAATGCGGCATAGCAGCTGCCTACCCAATTGTGCTGTAGTTGTGAATAAGCTGATTTACCAGATACATAGTAAATGCCCTTAATGCTAGCGTCTAGTTTAGAAAGAGTGTTCCCCTCCGTTAAATAATTATGTTCCCACTCACTCCATCCCAGCCTTTCAACTGTCACCTTTCCCTCTGGCTGACGTATCATGCTCAATGCTCCCTTCTTTGCGACTCAAATGCTTAATCTAATGAGTGGCTCCTTTAAAATCTCCTTACTTTTCCAAAAACATGCTATGCACTCATCTTTCTTTCTTAGTTTTCTTCATCTATTGTTATCCTTTCATTCAATTAATCTATAAATATCATCTATCCCCTCATCTGGATGAACATTGCTGGTGATGTCATGCAAGCTATGAATAGTATTGCTCATGTTAGCCACACAGGTAAAGACTTTCAACATATACTCATGCTGATCCCTTGATTTTGACCCTTTGTGAGGGCAATAAATGTGCTTTGTAGCCCATAGATACAGATTTTCTCCACTGACAATAGGTACATTCTCTAAAGAATCATCAAAATCAGATTAAAACACTTGAAAGGTGTTCTGGTGGTAAAAGAGATTTAAGAAACCAGAACAGGAGATCTATTAGGGCAGAGGTAGGTGAAAGTAAGCTGCTCCTTCAGCTGATGAAGCAGGAAGATAAGAACAAACAAAGCAATCCTCAATCTCCAATGTCATTACATTCTCAGACCACATCTGAATATATGTGTTATAGCTGTATACACTCTTATGCTATAGACGATGTGAACCCTTACTCTCAGGCAAAGGAGGACTGGATGTAGGGGCAAGGGTGAAATTATTTGGAATATTTGAGTTATCCCTCCAAATAAATACATATCCAACAGCCATTGAAACATAGAAACTGAGATGGCAACTGTCCAACTTTCAATTATAATTTTGAATGGTGACTGCACCATGTTCAACTCAAATCAGATCAAGAAACCTTTGATAAAGAGTTAGTACTCTAGTTGCTATGCTATTGTCTTGACCCTATCTGAAAATCCACCAGGATTTTTGTTCTGCATCAGCTGGAGTTCTAAGGAGCTATCATCCTCTAACTGTTACCCTAGCTCTCTATTCATCGTATGATGTTTTATCAGTTGTTGGTGTACAGGATCTTTGTCAGAATAAGTCCTTTCACCTCAAGGAGGCTCGTATGACTCTATCAAGCAGTCATTTGAGTCAAACTTGATTTCAGTGAGGTATGTCCAGTTTGGACCTGAGTACTTTTGATTCACCCTTCTTTCCCACTTAGGTGGCTTAGTATTGGTCGACTTCAAGTCAAGGTCATGGACGTCAATCTTGTCCAATTTTTCTTGATCTTCTAACTCAATAGCTTCTCTAATTGTCTCAGGTCTTGTCTTAGATGTCAACAGTTGCTTTCCCTAGGTATAGTTGTTCTTGGACAACCTTTCTTCGATTAGCTTGAGATTTCTGGCTCTGATGGGGCTACTTCACTCCCCCAGGTGGCGTCTCTCAGTTCAGATTCCACTCCTCGGGGAAGGTGTGGCTGTAGATTAGTCTCGGCCTTCCCTGAATTCTCACTGACCAGTGTATACGCATCCTCAATCCACTTGCCGGTATCACAGTGGTTACTGCAATGACAGCATCCCCATCAGTCTCTGGCTCTGCTGGCTGTTCATCTGACGGAGATGACAGACCTTCCGTCTGATCCTCCTCCAAAACCTCGGACACCTCAAACATGGGGCGACTCGATGAATTGACAAATGTTGGCTCTGCTTCTTCCCCTTTGTACCTTGCCCTCTTGGTTTGGGAGACATGTATCCAATTTGGCAAACCAGCACACTTTACAGCTGTGTTTGTAACTAGGATCACCAGCTAGGGTCCATACTAGTGCAATTCCAGGCAAGACTTGTGGACGTGTTTCTCCGTGTGGATCAGCAGGATTTAAGTCATACACTGGGATTCTTGGACTGCCGCAGCAGCTAAGCCAACCTGATGAGAGATAGAATGCCCCATGTTAGACAATCTTTTGCAGTACTCGATGGCCATGTCATCTGTGATATTCACAAGGGCATCTGCTGGAACAGAGGGTATGCGCATAGCTCTCCACATCAACACTTCGTGTGGTGATAATCCTAATCTTTTACATGGGGTACTTCAGACACTCATGAGCCCTAAAGGAAGGGTGTTGGGCTATTTAAGCGATGTGGAGGCACAAACTTTGTCCAATTTATCTTTGATAGCCTTATTCAGTATTCTACAATTCCTGAGGCTTCTGTTCTGTAGCTACAAGGAAATCTTTCATCAGTTCCTAGCGCAGAACATATCAACTGCATGACTTTATTCTTGAAGTGTGTCCCTTGATCCAATTCAAGATGAACTGGCATCTCGAATCACAGTATAAATTCCAGCAACAATAGTTTGGCAACTGTTAAACTGTCACATCCCCAGGTGGGCTAAGCTCACACCCATCGTCAAAATAAGCACTCAATGATGTCAATCTGAAGGCGATTAAATGGACCATCAGATTTTCGAATGTGACCCATAGTCACTGCAACTCTCCTGCCCACATTTTGCTTTTAGTAGATCATACATCTTAGGCACAAATATTCTGCCATCATTCTAAACCATGGATCAAACTAGTGAGAGTGGAAAGTAGACACCATCCCATCCCTTCCCACGAGTTGGACCATGCATGTTTCTCACCATTGTTGGTAGGGGAAAATTTGGGAGGATCGGCTTTCCTTTATTTGATGCCAAAATATGACTGGCATCCCTTGCGCATCCCAACCTTTCCAACTTGACCTTTTCTATCTCAGGGTCAGCATGTTGTAATTCCCTCAATTCATTGAGTGTGTATACAGCATTCAATAACATATAGTCACCGTCTCTCCCTCTGTTTTACATTGCTCATCTAGTTGAAAGGTACTGGACTCAAGAGCACAGTTTATGGCGACTTCATGCGCATGGTTGTTGCCTTTGGTGACAAAATCATTACCACTCTTCTGTGCAGCACACTTCACCACAGCAATCTCCTTTAGAAATTGGAGGGCATTTAACAGATTTGAAACATACCATCCAATGCAGATGGGGGTACCAGCCAAAGTCAAAAATCCCACTGCGAGCATAACCAATAATCGTGCACAACTCCAAACCCACCCATACTGACTGTTGGTGTAAAGGTAAGTTGCAAGCCTTCTGAAGTACAACAGGCTTTGGTAAATGCTATCAATTCAGCAACTTGCACAGAAGTTACATGGCACACGTAAGATGCTTCCACTACCCCACTCAAAGTACATACACCATAAGCAGCCCTTAAGCTACAACATAAGTCCCTCAGACAAGACCCATCAACAAAAAGGGTATTGTCAAATTTGGTAAGGGTGAAATCTAGTATGTCAGGACTTGGTTTTGTGCACAATTCAGTTACACGGATACAGTTCTGGTCGAAGTCCCTTTCATCATCTCCCTCTGTGGTTGGTAATGGGGAAGCTGAGTTCAGTGTGTTCCATCTCCAGATGGAAACATTCTCAGCTGCCAAAATGATTCTCGAATAGCGGGTTAAGTGGCTATTTGTCAAATGTTAAGTTCTGGTACATGTCATGAGGATCTTGATAGAGTGTGGCATCATCACGATCAAAGGGCAGCCCATCGTGATCCCCTCAGTTTTTGAATACTAAGGCTAACTGCTGCAACCGCTATGAAACAAAAAGGTAATGCTGTGGCCACCAGATCAAGAGTAGCTGAAAAATAGCCAATGGGATACTTGATGTCTTCATGGACTTGTGTTTGTACAGACAGTACACATCCATCTCTTTCGTGACAAAGGAGCATGACATTATTCCCACAGTTCGGTATTCCAAGAGCAGGTGCACTGCAAGGTACATTTTTAAGCTCCTGGAAGGCTTTCATACTTTCATCATCCTTTAGTACCAAGTCATTGACATCAGCATGCATCAGCCTTTCTAAAGGCTTTGCCACCAAGGAAAAGTTTGGAATCTATTGTCTGCAGTAGCCAACCATGCCCTAAAATATCCCCACTCCTACCTGAATAGTTGAGAACTTCATTTTAAGAACTGTATCTATGCATTCATGGGACACTCCCCAAACTCTCTTTACTATTTAATGTCCTAGATACATGGCTTCCCTCTGACAGTATTGCAGCTTCTCAGGCGAGACCTTATGTCCATTCTCAGCCAAATAATTTAGTAAAGCAATAATGTCCTGTTTGCAAGCTTCTTTAGTCATTGAAGTGCTGAAGAGATTATCTTTGTATTGGATTAGTGTCGAGCTACATGGCAATTACAAGGACTCTGAGTTCTTTAAAAGAACCTGGTTAAAGTAGGATTGGGTATATGTATACCCTTATGGGGAATGACACAACACAAGGGTCTTCTTTTGGAAATAGAGCGCGAAGAGAAACTGTCTCTCTTCATGTGACGGGACAGAGAAGAATGCCTGATAAAGATCTATGACCATGAACCACTCTGCATTCTGGGGATTTGGAATAGGATCACGGCAGGGTTCGGTGACACAGAAAAGCATGGAATGACAATTTGGTTAATCTGTTGGAGGTCTGAACGATCCTCAACTTTTTGTTTGAGTTCTGTAAGGCCATAATTTGGGAGTTGATGGACTTACAATAACTTCCTTCAAGATCCCTTGCTCTATCAGATTCCAAATGAAACGGGTAATAACTTCAATGGCCTCAGGGTCATCATGTATGGGCAAGTCTAAGGGAAAACAGCAAGTGGACAAAGGGCAATCTTAAGGGGCTTGGTATCCTAGATCAATCCAAATCCTTTCCAGTAAAATCCCAAACCTTTTCCTTGACTGTCTCCCTTAAATCTATTGCCAAGTCCTCAGTAGTGATGACCAGGTATAGCCTGACAACAGGCTCTGATGACTGTAACTTAAACTTGGCATCAGCTGCTTAAGTCCCAATTCCTGCCCCATCCTGCATACAATATATGGTGCAGTTGAGTTTGCAGAGAAACTCTCTGTCCAAAAGGTTTACAGGCTTTGAATCACAGTTTGCAAATTTTGCTCACTAATGTCTCCTATTTGTAGAGGTACTGAGGCAGGTACTTGGTTAGTACACTGCTGATTTGTGATGCCTACAACTTGGACTTCCTTTCTTGTGAGGGGTAGATGAGGGACCGCAGCAGTTCTTATCCTCAAAGGAGTGGCTTCTGTGTCTATTAGGAAAGATAAGGGATGTTTGTTTACCTTCCATTCCACATATGGTCTGCCCTGATCCACTTCTAGGACTTCGCCAAGTACTCACTCCTTCTCCCCCCTCAGGCATTGGCATTGATCCTGATCTATGGAAGTTTCAAACATCATTGGGGTCCCTGTGATTTGGCTCCTTCCACAGCTGATCCACTTCTAGGACTGCACCAAGTACGTTCTCCTCTTCCCCTCTCAGGCACCATCACTGAACCTGATCTATAGAAGCTGCAAACATTGTGGGGACTGGATTTCTTTGCAGTATCATTGGATTTTGGGGGGGGGCTGTGATTTGGCTGCAGGGTTGTATACCTCACTGTATCAGCATTGGATTCAAGTTGTTAGGCAATGCTCCAGCTTTTGGAACTTTCTGAACAGCCATAGAGGGCTTATGCACAGGGGAATATTGTCCCTACCCTGTCGAAATCCCCCCTTTGGATTCTGTCAAAATTTGGTCTGAATTGTATCAACACTCCCTCTTCCAATGTCCTAACCTGTTACAAATGTGGCACAGTGTAAAAATTATTTAGGTCATTTATCTTAGTCCCTGCCATGCTTTCGCGACTTCTCCCATTCCGGGTATATTCCCACTGCAGTTCGGGGAAACTCCTTGCAATAACATTCCAAAATTAGGGTCTAATTTGGACACTTGAGATGTGGGCTTAAGTGCCTTCATCCATGCATTCTGGGCCAACTGAGGGTGGGCAATCATCAACTTCTCCCTTAGACCCTTTTGTTTAGCCTCTAAAGTCTTGCTGCAATATTGTGCATAGTGTAGGATCTTGTCAAATGATTTGCTCTGCCTACATAGTATGCCTTGAATAATTTGATTGCTGATTTATGGCCTCAGTCCATAAACAAAAGAGGCAATAATTCCTCCCATATTTTTTCCTAAAAGATTATTCATCCCACTGTGTTCACTATACACCTGCATTAGTTTCTCAAAATAAACATTCACTGATTATTTGGGCTCTTGAGAGATTTGATAGATTTTTGGCCAATTAATCTCTCTTTGGATAACCATAATCTTTAGGTATCTTATGACTTCCTCGTGATAGGTGAAGGAGCATTAGTCATTGACACCCATGCCGGTTCCTAGGTGCTGTATACAGCTCTCTTACATTCAGCCCATGGATCATTGAGGACAGCTACCTCAAACAATACATTCAAGTCTTCCCACAATACCTTAGGAATGGCCACAATTTGCTCCATCTGAGCGTACCACTTATCAGGATTTTATTTAAGCTTTGGAAGGGAATTGGTAAAAAGGAAAAGATCTGATCAATACGCTCTGACATACGATTCTCCATCTACTTCTTGTAAGGGGAAACTCTTAGATTTCTCTTCCAAATGCTACTTCTCCCTCTTTTTCCATTTCCTTCACTTTAACCCTTAGGTCCTTGGACTACAATTCTCTAAGCTTCCCGATGTCACTCCACTCGCCAATGCTTTCTATCAATTCCTTTACATGAGTTCATAAACCTCTCAAATTTAACAATCACAATTCCTTCTCACTTGTATCCATCCTTTCATTCCTTCGCTACTTCTTTCGCTGTGTTATATCAATACCACATTCATCCGTCACCTTCTCCATCTTGGCATGGGCCTCTTTCGCCACTCTCACTGCTCCCTTGCACATATAAAGCAGTTCATCAGCTCATTTTCTCCATAATACCCTAAGTAACCCATTCCCACATTTCCTTTCACCAGCTCCTCAAATTCCGTCTTTAACTTGGATAGATTTATCCTTGGGGTGGTTTGACCTGCACCGGTTGAGCTAACTGACAAGTCTGAGCTGGTTGGCCTGATCCATAATTTTGCTCCAGGTAATAAATGATAGACATGCTTCCTGTGATGGGACAGATTGACTCTGAGCTAAGCTAGCGGAGGTCTTGATTAGGGAAGCAGGAATTTTGCTAGGCCGGAGAATGGCACTTATTGCGAATGATTTGAGAGTCCGAATAGAGGAAAGAACAGGCGTCCTGGTATAACTTGGTGGTGCACCGTACTCCACTGAGGATTCTGCGGTCTCTGCATTTTGGGGCAGCACTGGTGCAGTAACACTTGGCATACCAATGGCTGCCACTTTGTATTTATGTGGTCTAATACAAGAAGTTTCTCTATGAAAGCATCTTCCTCCTCACTTTCTGTATCTGGTTCTTTCTCAGATTTGTATTTTCCCCCTAGTTCTTTTTCTGACAGAGGATATGATCCTACTGTTTCAATGAACTCCTACCTCCAACTTATGTAACTTTCTTTATCTTGCTCCGTTCTCCACGAATGAGCCCTACTACGTATCTTAAATTCAAATGTCTTCCTCTTTTTCTCTCTCGCCATTTGTAACCAAAGATTTGTGAGTGGCTCTGGGTTGCAGTTTTAGATCATACGTTCTTCTCCTCGTGCCTTTAGTTAAGTTACATGCATGTGTGTAACCCTATCTTCGCCATCTTTTTCCTTGCTGGGGTGCATTCGGAAGGACATTTTTCTTCCTTATTTGCACCCTCTCTCTTTTTGACGAAGGATTCCCCATTATGACAACAATCGAAGCAGTCCTGGTTCAACCTTTGCTGTTCTCACACAAATAATCACCTTAATCCGGCCACAAATCCCAGTTTGAGACGAAATATCCTTTCCCATTCAACATACAACTGGGTGTTGCTATTGAAAGGGTTAGTAACTTGGTCAAAAAGAGGCTGTTAGCAGTGAAAGATTTGTCCCAAGTGTTCAGAGTGGGATCTTACTAATGAAATCTCCAGCACAATTAGCAGAGAGAGTGTGCTAGTTGAAGGTTCAACACATGGGACAGAGGGGTTGTTACTAGCCAATGGTTCAGGATAGCTGGCAGGGGGTGAAGTTAGTAGTGGAAACTCTAGCATTGTGGACAGAGAGTCAGAGTCAATACGCTAGTGAGAATTTCAGCACTTTGGTCAGAGGTATTGTGCTATTGACATATGTAGAGGCACTGTGCTAATGTCATTCAGCACTATAGACAGAGGTACTGTGTTAGTGACGTATTCATCACTATAGTCAGAGGAACTGTGCTAGTGAGGTTTTCAGTACTATGGTCAGAGGCACTGTGCTTATAAGGATTTCAGCACTATGGACAGTGGTACTGTGCTAGTGATTAATTCAGCACTAGGTCAGAGGCACTGTGTTAGTCACATATTAATCACTAGGTCAGAGGCACTGCGTTAGTCACATATTCAGCTCTCTGGACAGAGGCATTGCTCTAGTGACATATTCAGCAGTACGGTCAGAAGGACTGTTCTTGTGAGGAGTTCAGCACTATGGTCAAAGGCACTGTGCTTGTGACAGAGGTACTGTGCTAGTGGCATATTCAGCACCATGGTCAGAGGAACCGGGCTAGTGATATATTCAGCACCATGGTAAGTGGCATTGTGCTAGTGACATATTCAGCACTTTAGTCGGAGACATTGTGCTAGTGACACATTCAGCACTATGGTTAGAGGCGCACTATGCTAGTGACATTCAGCACTGTAGTCAGAGACATTGTGCTAGTGACACATTCAGCACTTTGGTCAGAGGTAATGTGCTAGTGACATATTCAGCACTATGGTCAGAGGTATTGTGCTATTGACATATGTAGAGGCACTGTGCTAGTGCCATTCAGCACTATAGAAAGAGGTACTGTGTTAGTGACGTATTCATCACTATAGTCAGAGGCACTGTGCTAGTGAGGATTTCAGCACTATGGACAGAGGTACTGTGCTTATGAGGATTTCAGCACTATGGACAGTGGTACTGTGCTAGTGATAAATTCAGCACTAGGTCAGAGGCACTGTGCTAGTCACATATTCATCACTAGGTCAGAGGCACTGTGCTAGTCACATATTCATCACTAGGTCTGAGGCACTGTGCTAGTCACATATTCATCACTAGTCAGAGGCACTATGCTAATAGAAAATTCAGCACTTTGGTCAGAGTAACCGTGCTAGTGACATAGTCAGCACTATGGTCAGAGGCACTGTGCTAGTGACATCTTCAGCACCATGGTCAGAGGAACTGTGCTAGTGACATATTCAGCACCATGGTCAGAGGAACCGTGCCTGTGACATATTCAGCCCTCTGGACAGAGGCACTGCTCTAGTGACATATTTAGCAGTACGTCAGAAGTTCAGCACTATGGTCAAAGGCACTGCGCTTGTAACAGAGGCACTGTGCTAGTGACATATTCAGCACTATGGTAGGTGGCCCTGTGCTAGTGACATATTCAGCACTACGGTCAAACGTACTTTGCTAGTGAGGATTTCAGCACTATGGTTAGAGGCACACTGTGCTAGTGATATATTCAGCACTATGGTCGAAGGCACTGCACTAGTGATATATTCAGCATTAGGAAGGAAGCACTCTGCTAGTGACATATTCAGCACCACGGTCAGAGTTACTGTGCAAGTGACATATTCAGCACTATGGTCAGAGGTATTGTGCTTGTGAGGAGTTCAGCACTATGGTCTGAGGCACTGTGCTAGTGACATATTCAGCACTTTGGTCACACTGTGCTAGTGACATATTCAGTACTTTGGTCAGAGACACTGTTCTAGTGGCATATTCAGCACTATGGTCAGAGGCCTGGTGCTATTGACATATTCAAAGACACTTTGCTAGAGACATTGACCACTTTGGTCATAGGCACTGTGCTAGTGACATATTCAGAGGCACACTGCTAGTGACATGTTCAGCACTACGGTCAGACGTACTGGGCTAGTGAGGATTTCAGCACTATGGTCAGAGGCGCTCTGCTAGGGACATTCTCAGCAGTATGGTCAGAAGCACTGAGCTAGTGACATATTCAGCACTATGGTCAGAGGCACTCTGCTAGCGACATTCAGCACTATGGTCAAAAGCACTGTTCTAGAGACATATTTAGCGCTATGGTCAGAGGCACTGTGTTAGTCAAATATTCATCACTAGGTCAGAAGCACTGTGCTAACGGTATTTTCAGCACCATGATCAGAGGAACTGTGCTAGTGACATATTCAGCAAACTGGTCAGAGGCACTCTGTGAGTGACATATTCAGCAGTACGGTCAGAGGTACTGTGGTAGTGAGGATTTCAGCACTATGGACAGAGTTACTGTGCTAGTGACAGAGACACTGTGCCAGTGACATATTCACCACCATGATCAGAGGAACCGTGCTAGTGACATATTCAGCACTATGATAGGAGGCACTGGGCTAGTGACATATTCAGCACCACGGTCAGAGTTACTGTGCAAGTGACATATTCAGCACTATGGTCAGAGGTATTGTGCTTGTGAGGAGTTCAGCACTATGGTCTGAGGCACTGTGCTAATGACATATTTAGCACTATGGTCAGAGACACTGTGCTAGTGTCATTAACCACTATAGTCAAAGGAACTGTTCTAGTGATATATACTGCACATTGCTCAGAAGCACTGTGTTAGTAACATTGACCACTATGGTCAGAGGCACTGTGCCAGTGACATATTCAGCACTATGGTCAGAGGAACTATGCTTATGAGGATGTCAGCACTATGGACAGTGGTACTGTGGTAGTCACATATTAATCACTAGGTCAGAGGCACTGTGTTAGTCACATATTCATTACTAGGTCAGAGGCACGGTGATAATGGTATTTTTCAGCGCCATGGTCAGAGGAACCGTTCTAGTGACATATTCAGCTCTCTGGTCAGAGACCCTGTGCTAGTGACATATTCAGCAGTACGGTCAGAGGTACTGTGCTTGTGAGGAGTTCAGCACTATGGGCAGAGGCACTGTGCTAGTGACATATTCAGCAGTATGGTCAGAGGCACTGTGCTAGTGGCATATTCAGCACTTTGGCCAGAGACATTGTGCTAGTGACATATTCAGCACTTTGGTCAGAGACACTGTGCTAGTGACATTAATCACTATTTTCAGAGGCACTGTGCTAGTGACGTATTCAGCACTCTGGTCAGGGGCACTGTGCTTGTGGCATATTCAGCACTTTGGTCAGAGAGATTGTGCTAGTGACATTCAGCACTATGGTCAGAGGCACTGTGCCAGTGGCATATTCAGCACTTTGGTCAGAGACATTGTGCTAGTGACATATTCAGCACTATAGTGGGAGACACTGTGCTAGTGACATTAACCACTATGGTCAGAGGCACTGTCCTAGTGACATCTTCAGCACTATGGTCAGAGGCATTGTGCTAGTGATATTTTCAGCACTATGGTCAGAAGCACTTAACTTGTGATATATTCAGAACGAGATCAGAGGCACTGTGCTAGTGAGGATTTCAGCACTAAGCTCAGCGGTACTGTGCTTGTGATTTATTCAGCTCCATGGTCAGACAAACTGTGCTAGTGACATATTCAGTACTACGATCAGAGGCATTGTTCTAGTGACAGAGTCACTATGCTAGTGATATATACTGCACAATGTTCAGAAGTTCTGTGCTAGTGATATTAACCACATTGGTCAGAGGCACTGTGCTAGTAACATATTCAGCACTATGGTCGAGGAACAGTGCTTATGAAGATTTCAGCACTATGGACAGTGGCACTGTGCTAGTGATAAAATCAGCACTGGGTCAGAGGTACTGTGTTAGTCACATGTTCATCACTAGGTCAGAGGCACTGTGCTAACAGTATTTTCAGCACCATGGTAAGAGGAACTGTGCTAGTGACATATTCAGCAGTATGGTCAGAGGTACTGTGCTTGTGAGGAGTTCAGCACTATGGTCAGAGACACTGTGCTATTGACATGTTCAGCACCATGGTCAGAGGCACTGTGCTAGTGACAGAGTCCCTGTGCTAGTGGCATATTCCCCACTATAGTCAAAGGCACTGTGCTAGTGACATATTTAGCACTATGGTCAGAGCCACTGTGCTAGTTTCATATTCAGCACTTTGTTCAGAGACACTGTGCTAGTGACATATTCAGCACTATGGTCAGAGCCACTGTGCTAGTGACATATTCAGCACTTTGGTCAGAAATACTGTGCTAGTGACATATTCAGCACTATAGTCAGAGGCACTGTACTAGTGGCATATTCAGCACTTTGGTCAGAGACACTGTGCTAGTGACATATTCAGCACTTTGGTCAGAGACACTGTGCTTGCGACATATTCAGCACTATCGTCAGAGGCACTGTACTAGTGGCATATTCAGCACTTTGGTCAGAGGCACTGTGCTAGTGGCATAGTCAGCACTTTGGTCAGAGACACTGTGCTAGTGACATTAACCACTATGGTCAGAGGCACTGTGCTAGTGACTTATTCAGCACTATGGTCAGTGGCACTGTGCTATTGACATAGTCAGAGGCACTGTGCTAGGGACATATTCAGCACTTTAGTCAGAGAGCGCTGGTGAGAATCAGCAGTACATTCGGAGGCACTATGCTAGTGAAACCTTCAGTGACATTTAGTGCAGCTCTGGCAGAAGAAAAGTTACTGTCGAAAGACGTGGCACAAAGGACAGAGGCAGTTCTCACTGTAATAGTGAAAGGTCTCAGCACCACGGACAGTGGCGACGGCAGTGATGATTGACCAAGTTAGTGCCGGGGCAGAGGCAGCTGAGAAGTAAGACTAGGACCAGAGGAAGCTGTCACTTTGCCAGTAAATCGTAAGCACCGCGGGCACAGGTGCCGGTTTGTGGTGAACTGATCAGTACTTCCGCGTGTGATGCCTGAGGCTGTACCACTGCAATATTTGGTCCTGTCAAAATAGAGGTCTGTCTCTCTATTCGTGAAAATCTAGTAGCCTGGAGAGAGAGCTGTGCTGGTCTTTGGCAAACTAAAATGCTTAGAGCAGTGTGTATGTGTTGATAATCAGCACGTGGCACACCGCAGAGCAGCGTTCCAGTCGTAGTGCCCTGACTTTAGCTCATTACGGTGTGTAATTTTTTAATTAACAGGTGCTCGTTATGTGCTACATAAAGTTCAGCGTCTAAACCCCCCTATCCCTGTAGCACGCTGCAGGCCACTGTCCCCTGGTAGAAACGTGGGTTTGCCAGTTGTGTGGTGTGCTCTGCCTGTGTAGTGCTGGTGCTTTGTCAACCTTTAAAGACACAATTGTGGATCGGCTTCCTGAGGGTGACACGCTGTACTACGGTGATGACGTGACACGCTGTTCTTTATGATGTGTTTGACATTCACGCTGCAGAGAAGCAGTGATTTGCTCGGGTGCAGAGGTGTGTCTGTGGATTACGGTCACGTTAATGGAATATTTCGAATGGCATGCTTAATCCTTTCCACATTACCGGGCAGGGTCCCTCTGGGAATTCACTGGATTTAGCGCGCTGCATTGCCGTAGTCCTGTAATGTTTCTCTGGGCCTGGACTCTGTAATGATATGGCATGATTGCGGTACTCATGCCGCACACAACAGTGCAGGACATGCCTGCTGAAATGTTTCTATGATATCTCTGCGTGTTTTGCATAGATCACTCTATCACTGTATGCCAATGCTGTGTGTTTGACACTTTATAGTGGAGTAATGATGTGGTGCGTGTGTGTGTTTGTTGCACCGCACTGGTGTGGGACTGGCACACGACAAGGCTACACGCCTCTGCTGAGTCCTACGTGTTCACCACACAAAGTGCAGGTTTCACATTGTAAGTGCATGTGTTTACCACTGTATAGTGCAGTCCTTCTGTAGCACGTCTGTGTGTTTGGAATACTACACTGCAGTCGTTCTGTGATAAACCTGTGTTCGGACGCTGCAGTGCAGTCATTTACTGGTAATGCTGTGTGTTTGATTTACTACTCTCCAGTCAGCTTGTGATAAAGCTGTATTTTAGAACACTGCACTGCAGTAATTCCATGGCAGTGCTGCGGGCTTGACATACTGAAGTCATGCTGTGATAGCCCTGTGTTTGGCACGCTGCCCTGCAGTGATTCCATGGTAGTGCAGTGATGTTGGCACACTAGAGATTAGCATTCCTGTATTTTGGACGCCCTTGGCAGTGAGGTCTGAGCTTCTGGCTGGTTCTCTATGCCCAGACTGGTTAATGGGATGCTTAAGCCTTGTCCATGAGCGGGTCATGCCGTGCTAGGGCTGTGCGCTGCTGTTTGTCGCTCGCGCCTGACATCCCATGATTCATTCTCGCCAGGGCTTCATGGACATTGACTTGCAGAAGTTTAAGGAGGCCGGCGCCAATGTGACAGGTTTCCAGCTGGTGAATTATACGGATGTGGTGGCGTCACGAATCATCCAGCAGTGGAGGAGTTCAGACGAGAGAGAGCACCCCCGGGGGACCTGGAAGAAACCTAGGGTACGTCTTAGCCACACGCACATGTGTCAACCCACCGAGTGAGCAGGCATCTAGAGGACATGGTCCCAAGGCCGAACAATGTGAACCAGCTCTCACAGGGGGGGCATGATGCAAACATCTGTACAAACACTCACTTAAAGGGACATGTTCCATCATAACTCACACAAGATAGAGTGATAGAGGTCTTTCTGTCATGCACCCGCCAACACAGCACCACACTAACGTATGGCAAAGTAACTATTCCTCTATGCTTCTCAGAACAGAAGACATGTCACATCATCCCAGGACCAACACATCTGAGACACACTCACCTAGAGCGGCATGATCAAAGCTACTCCGGCAACACTCTCTTAGAGGGACATAAGGAACAAAACTGAGCCAACACTCACCCAGAGGGACATGATCCAAATAATAGAGCCAATACTTACCTACAGGGACATGTCACAACATCTCAAGACCAAATAACCTGAGTCAGCACTCAGCTAGAAAGACATGATCGAAACAAATGGGTCAGCACTCACCGTGAGGTACATGGTCCCAAGGCTGAACAATCTGAACCAGCGGTCACCTAGAGAGACATAATCAAACCAAAAGAGTCAACGCTACCCCAGAAAGACATGATCAAACCAACTCAGGCAACACTTTCTTAGAGAGACGTTAACAAAATAACAGAGCCAACACTCATCGTGCGGAAAACATTCCAAGCAAATGAGCCAACACTCACCTAGAGGGACATGATCAAAACAGCTGAGTCAGCACTAGCCTAGATGGACATGGTCAAATGTACTGAGCCAACACTCATGTAGAGGGACATGATCCCAAGAGCTAACGTTCTGAACCACCAGTTACCTAGACGGACATGGTCATAATTGAGCCAACATAACCCTAAATGGACCTGATCAATCCACATGAGCCTATGCTCACTTAGAATGGAATTATCACATGAACAAACTATCTGAACCAGCAGTCACCTAGAGGGGCATGGGCCGAACAACTGAGTCTAAATGAGCCAAACCACAGAGCTAACATTCATCAAGAAAGGCATTATCCAAATAATTAAGCCAGCATTCACCTAGCAGGGCATGATCAAAACAACCAAACCAACATAATCCAATTACCTGAGCCAGCACTCAACTAGAGGGATATAATCCCCAAACCAAGCAACTAAGCCAGAACTCATCTAGAGTGACAGGATCACCCAGTAAACAAACTGAACCAACCCTCCAATGGAGGGACATAGCCAACTCTCCAACAGAGAGAAATAATTCCCAGATTAAACAACTTGAGCAACACCAACTGAGAAGCTCAACAAATGAAAACAACACTTGCCTGGTAGGGTGATACCCGGACTCACAAGCTAAGCCAGCACTTAGTAAGTGAGATAAGACCACAAACACACTGAGCAAAACCCTACCTTTAAGACACAGACCTCAGCAAATAGAACCTGAGTCTGATTGCTAGACCGAAAGAGTGTTGATGGTTCGGCTGCTGCAAAGCTGCACATGAGTGAGCCATGAAAATGTGCTTCCATCAGAATGTGGCCCCATCCATATATACAGACCCCTTGGAAGTGGTACCTATAGTTTATTTACATCTTCAATGCTGTGGCCATGGGCACATGACTTGACCCTTACTCAACCCCGCCCACGCTTTAATACAGTGTCATTCATTCCACATGTATCATGTAGTTTAATGGAGTCCAACTGACTCCCTCACTATCCCTCACCTCACTCTTGTGAATTCACACTCATCCCACCACTAGCGTCATATACCTCAATCTGACATCACTACGGGGGATTACATGTGAACAAGCAGGAGCTCCGATCTGCTTCTGTGGGTTTTTTTTAACTTTCCCAGGCCGCTTGTTGAACTACCACACTCTGGATGGGGACACCCCACCCCCTCTAAGGGAATAAGTAAACAGGTATGCATCAGCCAATCCGGTGCCACCTTCCTGTGTTCTGTACTTGGAGTACCCAACCTGGCTCAGGTTTCACACATTTAGGAAATCCGAAATGAGCAATGCTTTTCCAGTGGGCGGGGCATGGCTGGAAACCAAAAGACGTGCCAGGTTTCCCACTTGGGAGAAGGTGAAGCAAAATGTAAGAGTTCTGTAGCTCTTGCCTGCTCTCAAAATATTTCACCCAATCACTAACTTCGTACACGTCCGTGGAAACGAACTGATTGCTCCATTACCGCACTCCTAAATGTAAATGGGGTGACATGGTTTCCCTTGTATGATTGCCCTTACACACTCATTCTACACATCACCAAAATAATACTCCTCAATTTGCTCTAAATCATTCATTCATGAATTTATATTATTGAACACATACACCTTTAAGCAGCCGCCCTCGTGGCCTCACAGACTAATGGAGTGTCATTCATTCATTCATTACCTGGCAGGCTTTGCACGGCTCGAGGCTCCTGCTGTTTTCTTATTGGTGGTCTGTGTGACATCTTTCTGCACTTCTTTTCGTCTGCAGTATACATCCGCGCTGACCTACGATGGGGTTCGAGTGATGGCCGAGGCCTTTCAAAACCTCCGGAAGCAGCGAATCGACATCTCCCGGCGGGGGAATGCAGGAGACTGTCTCGCCAACCCCGCTGTACCCTGGGGGCAAGGCATCGACATCCAGCGGGCGCTACAACAGGTCAGGACTCCACTGTGCTAGCTGAGCGAGCCCCCACACACTTCTCAGTCAGCCCCTCCCCTGGTGAAGCCAGCCCTTCAAGAGACTTTACAGTTCTGTAACTGTTCCTTTAGAAGTGTCCACAGCCCGCCGATTTGATACTTGTTGCCATGTTCTGTATTCAGAAGACCAACAATTTGCGCCAATGTATTTCAGAAATCCTTCATTAGGGGTCAGCTGACCTGCCAAATGTGCATTTCTTCGCTGCTGCATTAATGGTTTCTTTCAATTGCAGCAGGGGTTATTTTAGACCCTGGTGTGGAGTGATTATTATGATCAGCCTCCATGTAGGCGGACATGCAGGGGTGGCCAGTCATTATGAGAAATGGGGCTCCATCACACCTATTTTCCAAAGCAGGATGAGTGTCTGTCAAGCTGAGCACAGGTCAGTCTCATTTACACTCACCATGTTAGGGTCAGGCATCCAGGCGCTTTACATGCACTAATGTGCAGGTGCCTGGCAGCCAGGCCAAGCGGTATCAAGCTGAAGATTTCACAGCCCAGAGGGCATTGACGTTATCAGCCCAGCAAAGCTCTGTGTGGTCCTCCCTCTCATGATGAGAGGCAGTGTCACCAATAAATTCCCTGCCCCGGGTGATTCTGGTTTAAGCCCTGAAGTGCCTAGGGCTGACTGTCTATCAATGATACCTCATCACATAGTGGGGTGGGGTAAGCAAGTCTCACTGGCCCCATCCCACTATGCAAGTAGTTAGGGAAGGTCCTTCTCCCACTGGCTGACCCATGACAGAGTCAGCCAATGAGTGGAGGAGGCGGGTTCTTCTTTTATTCCCATCCTTCTGCAAAGCCTCCAGGGCCTTCCACTGCCTTCAAACTTTCCTCGCACACCACCAACTGGTCCTGTGCCGCAACAGCCGCAGCCTGGTAAGTGCTTTTTGAATGTTTGTGTGTGTGTGTGTCTATGTTTGAATGTATGTGTATTTATGTGCGTGTTGATGGGTGTGTGCAAGTGTGTGCGTGTCTGTGCTTGTGAATAGGGTGGGAGTGAGTGTGGCTGTGGATGGTTGGGAGTGAGTATGTGTTTGTGAGAGGATGGGAGAAAGTGGGTGTGCACGTGTGTACCCGCCTGTGTCTGCCCACTATTAGCAGAAATTATGAGCTGCCGGTCAACAAACGACTATGCTGGACTGTCCACCGATACAGATTGTTGTGATTCCTGAACTGGAAGGAGTCTGCAGGGGCAGCACTCCTCAAAAGGATACCCTACATCATAAGCCTTGATTAACAGTTTAAATGCACCTACATAGCATGGTACATGTTTTGATTAAATACTTGCACTGCCTTGGATCCTGCTTTTTACGAGAGCTGTTGTCTCTTTAAGTCCTGCAGAGGAGTACCAGTACTGTCATTACCAGTGCACGAGAGGGTGCAGAGATAAGGATGTGCTTCCACTACCATATAAAAGTCTGTGCAGACTTTCAAAGAAGTGCTGGTGCAGTCCATTTAAGGTGGCCTAGAACCCTGCTGAGAAGCACCTGTCTCTTTAAGAGTGACTGCACTTCTCAAGCTAAGTCCTTGTACTGTACCTTTAAGTGTCCTATCAGTCATGAAGTGCGGCACTTGCACTGGTCTTTTACATAGTTTAAGGATCCACCAGGGAAGGGTCTGCACTTCACACTCAAGGTTACACAGCCCTGTAGAGAAGTGCAAGGGGTGTTTCTTTGGGATGCTGGGAGATCTGCTAATGTGAAGCTGGCGGTGGCGCCACGCCTGCGGTATGCCCGCATATTCAATAGGTGTTTCTTTTTAACAGGTACGCTTCGAAGGGCTGACAGGAAACATCCAGTTCAATGAGAAAGGGCGTCGGACAAATTACACCCTGCATGTGATCGAACTGAAGCATGAAGGCATCCGGAAGGTAAGATGTGACATTGGATAAACTCAGTCATCCATATGTCATGACACACAATCACATTCTTCTGGAGTACATTAAACACCTCCTACCTCCAGGCCCCCCCAACACTGGACTGAATCCATATTTAAACAATGTAATACCTCCTACCACCACTAGGGGAGCACATATTAATGTATGGCAATCAGGCTTCCCACCACTTGAGGAAGCTTATTCGGATTATTCCTACCAACCACTAGAAAGAGAGCTTTATAACTTTTTGTAGCTCATCCTTAAACTATTAGCCGGAGCTCTTGGTAACTCCCTGCACTCAAACTAAGCACTCTTAAAGAGTGCATATTGTGAATGAGTATGCCATCGTTTTGTTGAAATACAAACTCCACCTCTTTAAAATATATCCTCAAATTACCAGGAAGAACTCCATTTATCACCCCTTTTTGCAAATATCTTGTTTCTCCACTAGGAAAATCTTAGCTTGAAGCCCTTTCCCTACAAACACCACCTCTCACCACTACAACTGGTGGAGAATTTGACCCTACATGCAAACCTCACTTTGCCTCATCCCATCAGAAAACACCCTGCAAATCATAGGTTTGTAGAACTTGCAGGGTCTGGGGAAAGATCCCATTTTTTTTCTTTTAAACTTATAGACTCAGATTGATTGCATTTAAGTTGGCAATATTCATGTTTCAGGCTAACTGTATGTATGTTGTCCAGTCTTTGTGCGGTGTTTAAATGAATAAATAAATACACTTCTTGTGTATTTTATGTATATATACATATGTGCTTGTGTGTCTGTGCATGTGTGTGTGTGTTCAACTCCTGCCACACACGGCCAAATGTCATGCACGTCAGCTGTGGTCCTTCTCCAGTATGAACAATCCAGCCCAAACTGCCACACCAAGTCTCCTCTGAAAGAGAATGCAAGCAACCACAGACTAGTTTTGGCCAATTTAGACCACGCCAGCACAGTACATTTGGAGTCTTGTGGCATGGTGACCACAAAACCCATGTCTGTGCATACCTGTTGCTCTTAGAACTTCATACTGAGGAAGCAAAGATGAGAAGTGGAGTGCTTGAATTCATCATAATTACTCTGGGCTGCAATCCAGTCCATTGTCTTTTACCCACTGTGCCATCTCAGACAGGAAGCCGCTATATGCAAATTATCCTTGGAACAGGAGCAAGGCTAATTGAAATGGTCCCCAAATGTTCTCAGAAGTCCACAGATTATTTTCAGGCACAAAATATTCAACCCATAGCCCGTAGTACCGTGACCATAGAAACCTGAGGAGGAACCACCACAGGTCCACAAGTTTTACAGAAAATGCACAGATACACTAGACATTACTCAGATAATGTGCATTGCATGCGCATATACACACACTACACACAACTCGGGCAGAGATATTCAGATAAAGAATACATACACCAATATAACATGTAGACACGGCACACACACACACACATATTCACTTGTACACTAGGTGCATCAGTGACTCTGTACAAAGGTCAGTACACTTATTCATGAACACACATACATAGCAATCCATATAGGTACTGTAGATAGGCTACACATACATTAATTCACTAAATATACCACAAATTCAACTGGCAAACAGACACTAATAATGCAGGAAAAACCGAACTACTGGACTGATGCACAGATACAACACAGATAATACACACAGTGACATAACACTTACAAACAGATGAATCACGCAGAAACACACACCAACTCACCAGATGCATGGCACCTTTTCCCAACAAACACCCATACACATAGGTTCATTATTCTCACTTAACACCTGCATTAATAAACAGCGACAGTTATATCATGCATACTCCATAACCAGTGGCATATCTTATAAGTGTACCTTGCACAATATGGAATGGCATAACACTTGCACACATACCAACCCCACAAACACATAGACAAACTCACACGATTTACCATCACCAAACGCACCTATGTGCACAGATTCAATACATCCACTAAATACTTACAATAATGCACAGAAAGAGATGTATGTCCATGGACACTGGACCTATGCATATACAAGGATAACATTATGCTGCAGAGTAGACTACATTATGCTGCAAGAAAAGGCAGATGATGTGGCGCAATGTGGAACATTTTGTGATCATATTGCCTCATTATTTTGTCGTTTTTACTCGTTAACACTATCTGATCAAAGGTTTCACCTCATTAGTACCAGTTGAACATCCAAATACAGCAGTAAGTTAATGAAAAGTGACCGTAAATTTTTGCGAAGGGCCTTCCACTGTGGGGCAACACATGCCACATTTTTTAAACTTTTGATCCGTTTGAGCTACAGACATTTTTTTTGCTAAAATGTGCAGGTTATGTAGCAGATTATAGATTATGTGGCAAAAGCAGCACATCCACAATCATGCGGAAAGTGCTGCCGCCGCAGAATCACAGAACTACAGTGGTCCTGGGAATACCACACACACATCCATAACCAGTGACATACCCCAGTGTGTAAATGCGCCTACTTCTGTTATTTGTGGGTAAATGGAAGGCTGTGGTTTGATCCCCTGCTATATCACCCTGTCCTGAATATGTGGAAGTCATTCAAATGCATCCCACTGAGTAGTTCTGCTGTGGCAAATATTCACACCAGAAAGCCACTGCACAGCTGTCACACGTGTGACAGAAAATATTATTTTACGTATTTGAAGTAGTCGCAGTAATGTGCTGATAATGACAATATAATTAGTAGTGTCACGCACAAACGCATCACATCCACACGGAATAAGCCGATCCATACGTTCAAATACTTCATGGAAAATCTATAACTCCGCGTTTTGCGTGGTTCATTTCTCATCCACTTGCGGTTTCGAAGGCACCAGGAACCCATGCGGTTATTTCGGTCTGTGCTGACTGGGATCTTGACGGGTGTCAGCTCGCCCTAGTCCCCTGCCCTCCTGACAAGCCCCAAGAGCCCTCTGGCCATGTTATCTGTGCTCTCGTCGGCTCCCAGGCGGACACGCTAACCTCAGATGAAGGGTGCTGTCTGCACAATAAGGTTTTCAGAGACAGTCAGGACAGGAGCACTGATACTGCGCGACTGTCTGGGCAGACGAGCTGTCCGCGGAGCTCGAGCAGCGAGGCCATGGTGACCCCCGTGCTGAGCTGCTGGGGCCTCCATTCTCGGACCAGAGAGTCGAGCAGCAGAGCTACCGGCAGCTTCATCACTGTACAAGACATGCTATCAGCAGAGCTACCGGGACATCTGTTCCAGGACAAGGGACTCAAACAACAGAGTTACCGGCAGCTTCATCGCTGTACAAGACATGCTATCAGCAGAGCTACCGGGACCCCCGTACCAGAGCCATAGGCTCTGCCAGCAGAGCTACCATTATTATCATCCTAACTCCAGGGGCGGCTGGTGACATTTGAAAGTGGTGTGGCGTAAAATGATTGACGTAGTGAATTGTGGATTCCCAAACTCAGGCACTTGGGTCTCTGCCTCAGCCATGCCCCACACTATCATGGTGTTTCACGGGTTGGTGTTACAGTACCAGTGGATCCATCACTGCAAGGCCTCTTTAGTTATGATTGAAGTGACTAAGGGATAGTGACACCATATACAAAGACAAGGATGCTACTTCTGCCCACCAGTCCTGTTTTACGTCTAAACACAAACTCATCTCAATCTCCATGGAGCTATTTATTCAGCACGAAGATCTCAGAGGCGCAGGTCTGCCATCGCCATTTCCCTGTCTATTTAGAAATTCCCCAACGTCCCCAGTAGAAGAAAACTCCCAGTGAACATCCTACACACTGCCATATTCACGTGCCAGGTAATTGGCCATCAGGGTTCCCTTTCCTAAAAATGAAATGCCATCAGTATTAATACCGACATATGCCAGGGTACTTCATATATTTCCCAGCCCGCACCACTTACTTGGCGGATGGTGACAGAGCGCAGACTGGCTGAGTTTGGAAAATAAACTCAGGAGGGCTGTGGTAAGCATACACTACGACTGGTCCCAAAGTCCCTCTGAGGACTCCTCCCCCACCCCCAACTCCCCGGGGGCAACACGTGGGCTCCCATTCCGAGAACATCTTCATGGCATTCCTACAGCATCAGGCCGCGTAACATCTCAAGTACCTACACAGAGTGCAGAAGATCACACAAGGCGTTCACAAAGGTTGCACCGGAGGGGTTTGATGCTATGCTAGCGCCTAGCGCACACACTAAAGAAGGGTACCAGAGCACATCATATGATGTTTAGAACACACAGGGACATAAGCATCAGACAGTGCCATTACAATACGCATAGGACTGTAAACCACCACACAGCATAATATAACGTACAGTACCGTCTGTCATAATATGAATCACATGATTACACAGCGTAGCTAGCATAGCATAACTCGCGGTGTCATGACATATTACAAAGCATAAGATGGTATAGCTAATATGCCAAAACGTGACACAACCCACCTTGCCATGATATAAGAGCAGCAGAGCATAATGCGTATACCGTGCAATGGTATACAGTATAGTATATCAGAGCATACATGCTATGCTATAACATAGCTTAACACAAGAAACATGATACCGTCACATATTACACAACAATATAAGACGCCGGGTGTCTGAGTCCACCTGGAGAGCGGAGACAGGTCAGAGCCCTTTCCACACCCTCACACTCGGAGTCAAAGTTGACTGAAGTACTCCCTGCCTCCCACGCCTTCCACCCGGCTTCTTTTTCACAGAATGCGCAGCGCTGCTACATGTTCAATATCAGTCGCGGCTCGTGGGGGGGGGTCGCGCACGGGGGGGAAATGAATATTTAATAAATAAAAAAAACTTACCTCACAGCCGGTCCACGCCACCTCGCTCTCAGACCTCTGATCCCCTGGGCGCCTTCGACCAGTAACGGTACTGGAAGAGGGGCCTGCCAACCCCTCTCAGTCGGCAGCGCCAGGATTGGCTGAGGGCACAGCTTACGCTACGCCCGCCGCCTGCCCATTAGGAGACCGAGGGGCTCCTAATGGGCATGCGCAAGGCAGTAAAATCACAAGTACGCATGACTGGGCACGGAGTAAAAATTAATCTCCATGCCCACTAATGCGCACTTGTGCTGCCTTTCCCTGGCTTGTGACAATGCATGTCAGTCAACATGACGCCGGACCGCCCACGGTCCGACGTCATGCTGACTGACATGCATTGTCAGTTAGTTCTCCCCCACCCTCGGCGTCTCTGAACTTAAGTAAACTAAGTTCAGAGACACCGAGGGAGCTGCGGGCACGGGCGGGTGCGCGGGCGGGGGGGCTACGCCCCAACGCCCCAATGGACGATCCGCGCCTACCTAACTCAAAAGGGTCTGCCAGCAGAGCTACCTTTATTATCATCCTAACTTACCAGGCTGTGCCAGCAGAGCTACCACTATTATCATCCTAACTCAAATAGCTCCGCCAGAGGAGCTACCACTATTATCATCCCAACGCTAGAGACTGTGCCAGCAGAGCTACCACTAGTCTCATTCCAGTGCAGGAGGCTCTGCCAGCAGAGCTACCACTATTATCATTGCAGCAAGAGGCTGTGCTAGCAGAGATACATCTATTATCATCTTAACTCAAGAAGTTGAGCCAGCAGAGCTACCACTATTATCATCCCAGCACCAAAGGCTGTGCTAGCAGAGTTACCACTATAATCATCCCAGAACCAGAGGCTGTGCTAGCAGAGCTACCACTATTATTAACCACGTGCAAGAATCTGTGCCAGCAGAGTTACCACAGTTATCATTAGGCCCAGGTGAAATTTCAGTTATGCTGGTGTAATTTGTCTAATTTCTGGCATTTTGCATACAAGCATAATTGGGGATGTTTGGTTAAAACATCCTATCGCTGGAGCACTAGAGCAATGTGAATGGATGGCCTACATCTCCTATAGGATAACATTGGGGGACCACATTACATTTAATAAGTGATAACCCTCAATTGGGAGCAGGTAGGAATATTGAGTTTGGTGTCTAAAGAATTGTAATATAAAACCGTTCTTAATGGTAAAGCTGGATTTAAAGTCACAGTTCTAAAAATGACACTTTTAGAAAGTTGGTATTTTCTTGTCCCAAACATTTGGTGCCTGCAGCCTCTATCCTGGGTCACATGACTTAGTGTAGATGTCAGTTGGTCTTTGTGTATTACTCCCAGACAGTGATACAAAGGGGGAATAGCTGTTATCAGGGTGGGCCATCTCTGTCAGGATAAGGGGGAAGAGCTGTCACCTAATACACTGGCAAATCACAAAGACTCTGCATCACACACTCACAAAAGGTTTCACACCAGTCTTTTGTGCCCCCAGACAAGCTAGGGCCACGTCATGGAAGAAGGAATCCCAGTCACCTTTGGGGATGGAAAACTCCAGAAGCTTTTCCCACTTCAAAGCTGGCACCAGGTAAAATAGTGGGACCCTCAGGCCCAACTCTTCAGATCACTTCTGGACCTGTGTGACTCTGCCAGGAGTCAGGACTGCTCACTTGTGAAGCTTCCCTGCTGCCCAAATTCTGGTTTGCTAACCACGGACTGCTTTGCTGTGTAAGGCCTGCTGTTGCTACACCAGGCTTGTTCTGCTGCTGTGAGATGCCCTGCTGAACCCAGCCTACCTGGGTCGACTCCAAGGAATCTCCAAGGGTCAGTCGACTGATCCCCTTTTAAAGCAACAGGGTCATAACAGGCTTCTTTGACACTGATGCAACTTCATGCAGCTTCAACCAGGATGACGCAGCCATCATTGACTCCAGCACAATGCAGCTCGTCTTTAATGCCAATGCATCTCAGCACATGTCCTCGCAAGCCCTGGCAGCTTCTTCTATGCCGACGCAGCCTGACACCAGCCAGGCATCATGCATCTTGTCCCCTGTACCGATCCATTGCAGCTCAAGCTTCCATTAACAGCTCCTCAACTCAACTGCTACTCAATGCATCTCGCTGCCAGATCTCACATCAAAACCTCACGTGATGGCACCTTGACGCTGGCCACATAGCTCAACACCAGGACCTCATACATCGACACCCAGGCTGCAAGTTACTTTTCAGCAGCCTGAACACAGTCCTGTATCCAGACCTCAGTCCATCATGGTGGGCCTGAACTTGTGGCTTGGACCCAGTCTAAAACGACCAGATAACCGCAGTTGGCGCTTTTGCTTCTTTTAGTGCTTGGTTTCTACAAAACCTTTAAAATTGCATATCTCATGTTTTAATCATAAGATTTTTGTTGTTTTAGTGTCAAATAATTTGTTAAATGTTACTCTATTCTAAATTGGTGTGAGAAGTTTTGTGTTTGGTGTGTTTTCACTTTATTACTGCTTGAAATGCTGCATATAAACTTTACACATTGCCTCTAAATTAAGCCTGCCTGCTCCAGGCCAAGCTAAAAGAGGGCTATGCACAGGTTAATTTGAGGTTTGTTTGTGTTCCACCCTGATAAGAATTGTGTTTGTGGTTTCACCCCCTCAACCAGTAACCCAATTTTCTACATGTCCACACCTTGCCACTAGTGAGACTGTCAGGCTCTCCGTACTTTCTTTAAAGATGTGAAAACTTTACAATGGTAAAGGGCAGATTGTACATAAAGGACAGCAGCCCTATCCAGACTGCTCCCAACTTAATACTAGATTATCTGGGCCATCAAGGGCCAACAATAGCCTGCTGCTGCGGAGGCTTCTAGAATGAGGGGTGATAGTTTGAGGAGACACTCATGTCAGTCTTCCTTTGGTTGAAACTGGTACCCTGCAAGTCAGGGGACCAAACGAAGTGCATCTACCTCCTGTATAGAGGTGCTGTGTCCCCTGACTGTAAAGTGCCACTCTTTACAGTACAAAAACCCAAGCCAGTAGGCAAAGCAGGTTTTCAAAAGTCTTCAATGAGAGGGGAGAGGAGAAAGGTTTCTACATCGGCTCAAGTGACAAAGAAAGCATCTACAACTTGAGAAAGACAGTCCTAGGAATAGTTCTTCAGTATGGCATAAACATCAAGTTTCTGCTGAGGAAAAAGCAATCGGAAGTAAGGTTGTTACTTGGAATTACTGACATCACATGGTACAGCAATTGCAAAGTGAAGGATTGCTGCAGAATTATGGGAAATCCCCCTTAAGACTCTCGAACTGTAACAATGGGAATGGGAGTTTCTGCTTCAATGATCACAGTGTTTCCCTCATCCTGGGACTCTTTCCGCATGCATTTTTGCGAGGTTTTTCCTGTTGAAATGCGGGTGGTGAAAAAAATCAGAAGTGTGTGCTTCCCACACAATTTGTATTCCAGATCTGGTTGGTGGCTCCTGTTACTGGTCGAATTAAGATTTCCCAGATTCTCTGAACAAGAGCCTGGGCATCACTGTAGAAGTCCATGAGCCACGTCCGATCGGCACCACATAATTCAGACCATTGACCAGATGTATTGCCCTGTAGGGACCTGAACCTTGCTCCCAGGTGGATCCTGGCAGTTGTTCCAGTCTCCCCCATATTATGACACAGACATATTTGTAAAATGTTCTTGACTAGATCATCTACTGCTGAATTCTGCCTCATGCTATGTCATTTGAGGTCAGATGTACAAAGCCATTTTGTAGTTGCAAAGCCTACAGTTCGCAAAATCACAGGGTTTGAGACTGCAACATGGATTTGTGTTATGTTTTAAACCCATTTCACAATTCGGTAGGCAGTGGTCTAAGAGATGACTGCCAACTCTCAAACAAACTTAAAAAAGTAAAAAGGTTTTTTTTTTTTTTTGGCTGCAGCCTTGTTTCCTTAAAGAAAAATGGGCTGCATCAAAAACTGTTCACTTTAGGCAAATGTGATCACGGACATGGGGGACTGATGACCCCACCAAGCCACCATCCCTGTGATGGCATCCAATAGCGGTTAATCGCAATTTGCATCAATACTTATGAGCTAAGTTGAATTGCTACCCGCTATGGTTCGCAATTCTGTGAACCGACCTGTTAGTCCATAGGACGCTTAAAAAAATATATTTTCCATTTGTAAAAAGTCAGCATTCAATTTGCAACCACTTTTTGTGAATGGAAATTTCATACTTTAGGCTCTTCATGTTTTTTGCTGAATTTATCAGCCTTTGGAGTGCTTCTTTAATTTCCAAAATAACTATGAGATGTGTTGGTTATTTACCTGGGCCTCCCACCTCCCCTGTAGATTAGCTTTGCGCATGAACTGCCCCAGAGAATTGAGAAAGGCTGCGTTTTGGAAGTTCTTGTAACCTCGCTGTGCCAGCAACATTTTTGGGAAGCATTCCGTATAAAATGCATAACACAGAACGTGAACTTCAAACCAGAACAAACGAGTTTCTTATTTCCGAATCATAGCCACAATGTATAGGTTGACCTTATAAAATTCACGTTTCTCTCTCTGGACGTTGTTAAACCCTACTACCTTGATCCCACACTCACTGGATCATACCTGAATAATATATTTGTCTGCATTTCCGGTGTTTCCTGCTGCACACGGCGAACATCCCTGGCTTTCTGTGTCTGTGTGTGGCAGTGGTTTGGGGTGAATGTCAATTTCATCGAGACCCTGTAATGTGAAGCTCCCTTCCCGATGTCTCTTCGGGTTTGAAAGGCTAGCCTTCCTTTAGGCCCCATCAGGAAGGGCCCGATCGGGTGTAGCTCTGAGGGTTCACTCTTTTCTGTTGTCTCTTGCAAACAGATCGCCTACTGGAACGAAGACGACAAACTGGTGCCGTCCACGACGGATTCACAGGCTGGGAACGACTCCATGGGACTCCAGAACCGGACATACATCGTGACCACCATCATAGTGAGTTACACTGTGGGACTTTCATGGGAATCATGTCATTACCTAGAAACCGCTTTTGCGTCCGTTTGCGGGCGAAAAGCGGCGATAATTTTATAGCCTAATTAGCAAGGTCACGCTATCGCGTGAAACCTTGCATTAGCGTCCAGATTCTTAACGCTCAGCTTTGCATCTCTAATGAGATGCAAAGTGGGCGTTCCTGACATGACTGGAGAAATGATCAAGCCCCACGCAATGAAGCATAGCGGCAAGAAAAGTAGCGATAACCCCTGTTATCGATACTTTCCTTACGCCTGCTTCAGGACTGACTTAACCATGATATCCTATGGAAGGTGGATATCATGGCTAAGTATGTGAGGCCCTATCATCAAGCTAACGCCAAGCTTCGTGAGATTATCGCTGGGTTTCCAGCGATAATCTCACATTTGGCAGTTAGCGCTAGGATTTTTATCGCTTTTGAGATAAGCGTTGCTAATAGTACGCTATCTCAGCGATAAAAATCCACGTTAGCCGGCGATAACTATCCTAGCGCTAAGTGCGCTTAGAGATAATTATCGCCGGTTGTTGTTGATATGCCCCCAAATTACTCATAATGGGCCATATTATCAAGCACGGCGTTAAAATGATCGCCGCTTTAGCGGCAGAAAACTGCCGCTAAAGCGGCGATAGTGGGCTTGATAATATGCCCGTGAGTATTCCAATAGAAGCCCATGTTGACACCAGAACATGGGTTTCTTTTGGAATTCTCAAGTGCATATTATCAAGCCCATTATTGCCGCTTTAGCTGCAGTTTTCTGCTGCTAAAGGGGCGATAATTTAACGCCGTTTCTTGATAATATGCCCCGATTTGTTTTACTTTCAGATCACTAAAAAGGAAAATAATAGTGTCGATATTTTTAATTATTTGTTCAAAAAAGAAAATTACCTTTAAATTAAGCTAACCTTTTTTGTAAAAAGAACAGTTGGGATATAATTTAATTTTAGGATTATGGCGCCTGAAAGCTGTTTTACAGTTGCAAAGCCTCTTGGAGTTGATTGAAAAATGACAAGGGGTTGCAGCCGCAAAACACCTTTTTCCTATTTACAAAAACCCTTTTTGAGTTGGAAAAGTCTTTTTGACTCGGAAAGGGGTTTTGCTACCCTGTCCGAATCGCAAATAGGAGGGTCGTCAAAGGGGCTCTCGCATCCTACTTTCAATTCGGAGAGGAACGTATCGATCCGCGTGACCAAAGGGGGTGGTGTCTTATTTACAAATGGGAAGCCGTCCGGGAGGACACCTTCCCCTTTGGGATTCATAATGGGAACTTCCATGGGAGAAGGCTGTGGACATCTACCACTGCCTGCTGTCCCTTTTGTTTTCCCAAATGGGTAACTTTATTTAATCGACATGGGCTGCTTTTAAAAATGGCTCTTGTTTGAGGATGCAAATGCAGGGATGGAAGCCTGTTGTCCCTTGTAGTCAGCCATCCCTGCATTTACAGCCAATCACAGGGGGTCGCAATCTGCGACCTTACAAATTGGGAGCTTTATAGTAATATTTTCACTGTGTCTGGAAAATTATCAATCATTAGCACTACAGGATCACTCCTGAGGTATTTTAGCAACCTCTCACTGGTGGATAAATCATGGAACTGCAATTACCACGATTGGGCCATAATGAGCGTTTTATCAACATTTAGGTTACTATAGCGACGTTGGCATGTCTGCGGTAAGTGGGCCTAGTTTCACAATATTTGAGGTCCCAGGGGACTAATTTCAACATATATAAATCGTCCTTGCACATATATCAGTAAGTCTGGGTTCTTTTCAGCAACTCACGTTTTCTGTTTGAATTAGTTTGTAACCATGCGTGCCATCTCTGTCCTTAGCAGCGAATCTGCCACTACGAGGTCAGTTACGAAAGGCTTCACACGTGAATGGATGAATCAGTGAAAGTCAGGGCCATCTTAACATTATTGGCCCCCGGGCAACGCAGTGCACTGAGCCCTGCCTTCACAACCACTCACAAGAATAAAAATGTTTAGGAAAACTAATGTTTAATTCTGGTCTGCATGCGCGTGGGGCCCCTGGGAAACTGCCCAGCGTGCCCATGCATTACGGTGGCACTGGTGAAAGTGGCATCCCAGTGTTTTAAGTTTGATCTCTGGTCAGTCAAGAGGCTCGTTCTCAGGAATGGATGGAGACACTAGTAAATTGGGCGAGCTTTAATTTCTCCACAGCTGAGACAGGTTATCACCAGGTTCCCTGAGCCTATCACCCTGTCTTGTCAGACAGCTCACTGTAGACCCACTGTCAATGCCACTTGCTTGTCCATTCCCACCAGGAGGCTCCATATGTGATGCTGAAGAAGAACCATGAGCATCTGGAGGGCAACGAGAGGTACGAGGGCTACTGCGTCGAGCTGGCTGCCGAGATCGCTAAGCACGTGGGCTTCACCTACAAACTGGAGATTGTGAAGGATGGGAAATATGGCGCCAAGGACACCGACATCAAGGTCTGGAATGGCATGGTTGGAGAGCTGGTGTATGGGGTGAGTACCAAAAAGGCCTAACTAGTTATGTGCTAGATCTGGGCCATCCTCTCTTACCTTCCGTACTCTCCATAGTGGCTTGTGCATGAAGGGCAAGTGCTTCGGTGTGAGGGTTTAGCATAATCAGTGTAACAGTGCTGGCAGCGTTCTGCCTGGAATGACGTGTTGGGAGACATGGGAAACGGGGTGAGTACCCACCTCTGAGTCTACTAGCTTGCCATAGATCTGGGGATCCTCTCTCTAGTTTCCATACTCTCCATTGTGGGTCTGCACTGTATGGTAACTGGCGGGCGCTTTTCTATATTGTCTTTTTCAATGTGGCTCATCAGTGGGAGTGAATTAAGAGTGCGCTCCAGTGCTGGTCCTGCCTGCAGTTCTATGCCTGGAGTCGCATTCCATGTTTAGTAAAGCTGAGCCTGTCCTGCTGTGCCCCTTGTAGCATTGATTGAGCCACAGAGCAAGAGTGGTGTGTTACAGCGATAGGGTGGAATAGCCGAAATCAGTCAGGTAGCCCTGTCCTCCTAGTGCCTCTCTTTGCAGCAGCCGATGCCTCTTTTGGAACAGTCTGGTGCTGGTTCTGTTCCTGATAGCAGCGGCTAGAGTGACGGTGAGGCACTTTCAACCCCCTGAGCCTTTGTCATTGAAAAATACCGATTCTCTTTATTCGCAACCACCAAGGATAGAGAACAATGTCAACCTGGCAGATCTGTCCAGAGAAGGCTGGGCCACTGAATGACATTGATTGGCTTTGTATTTGTAAGTGGGTTTCATGAAATATCAGGAATGAGTGGAATGCCAGCTACTAAGAGCAGCTCTCAGAAGGGAGTATTAACTTCCATTGCCAATACATATCAGGTGTTATTGTAACTTATCAATCTTCCCTTCAGTCATCTGTGGGTATTAGGGGTTAGTTCCCTGGTTACCAAAAGGTGTAGTAAGGCTCAAATGATGCTGGCCATCTTCACCAACCATCTCAAATAAACATGAGGGGTGAGATAGCCAAAGGATAGCGTCTTCCTATCAGGTGACTGGAACTCAGGATGCACATTTGTTTTTACACTATCAGAGCAAGCGAGGTCAATGAGGGAACGATGGAGAGGTCATGACTCACAATTTGGGCAAACTCTTCAGCATACACCAGGGCATTGTTTGAAGGGTGACTGGAGCCTGTTTCATATGGTTCCTGACAATTTTCCATCTAGACTCTCCTGGTTTGAAGGATCCGACACATCTACATTGGGTCATGCGTTTGAAAAATGTTTATGGTCCTACATAGAAGAAGATGATGCTGAAGGTAAACAACTACCCAGGGTTATGAGGCAGAAAGCCAGGATGGGCATTGCAGAAACCTTTAACCCCCCTAGAGGGCATATAACGATGTATTTGGCAGACAGCTGTCAATAACTATCAAACCTGTTTGAAGTGAGTGTGATGTGGTAGAATCGATTACAAAAATAGTATTTAGCCTCAGAAAGAATAAAAAAGCTCAATGAATGTATGTTTTTGGAAATGCAGAGTATGTGTAAACTTATTGAAAGGGGTTCAGTACAGAGGGTACTATCAAGAGAACTGGTTTGAAAGCTAAGTGAGATTTTCCCATGAAGTGGTAATGAAGTACCATTCCTTGCATCAACTATAAAACGTTCTAAAATTCGGTTTTTGACTCGCAAACAGGCACACAAAAATGTTGTTGGGTTTAACAATAAAACAATATCAGGAGAGATATATGGGTTGTAGTCATGGTGTAATGGCAACGGATGGCACCTCTCCATTTTCATAATTAGTAAAGTTGTGGTGATCATTTGGAATGGGAAAGGTTAGTTATGCATATGTGCCTGTTAATGAAAAGCTCAACGAGTTCCTTGGAAGTGAAGGGTAATGGTGGGTCGGGTCTGAGTTGCACCTTTGTTCGAACAGGAGTTGAGCCTGCTGATTACATGTCAGCTATGGAGGATACCACGATAGTAGTGAAATGATCTCGTCCGCCCGCACTAGGTGGTGTCTCGACTGCTGGGTGCACATGGAACCTTTGGCAGCGAGCATAGCATTTAGACTCCTTGTCTTTTGCCATAGCACATTTAAATTCAGCCCGAACTCCTGGAGCAATTCTGTACTTGTTCCAATACACAGGAACGGGTCTTCTCAAGTGACTTCCAATTTTCCTTGGCATATGCGGTTGGCTGTAGAAAACAAGATATTTACGAAACTGGGCCTACCACATGTTCAAGATTGAATCGCTGAAGCAAGTAACTTGTGTATCACACAAACATGGGAAATGATAGCCTGTTGATTCAGAACATTTTGACCACAGCCACACTATATCTTGGCCCTTCCATTATTTAATTTGAACCTTGCGGATCAAGTGGAATGTTTAGAAGAAAGGCGTTTATTTTCATTGAAATTAGGAGCCACCCATCGTGTGGCAATGTCTCTTGCCGACAGCACTGACTGTGTTGGTTGAGGCAACCCCTTATGGTTTCAAGTGATTGCGTGAGCATTTGACCCATTGTTGTATTATAAATTCAATTCCATTCAGTTTGAAGACAGACAAAGTTCTGATGTTAGGAAGCCAATCACCAACTTTCCAGAAGACTATCAGTGGACCTCATCTGGAGGCAGTGGACTCCTACGCTGACTGGGGATTAAAAATTGAAAATGATTTGAAGTGAGAGTATCATATTGAAACCAAATACAAATATGAGCATTGTGTGCCAGCGGGCCCCTGCCACGCCTTTTGTTGGTGTCGCTGTTGCATGCAGTAAAATAGAACTTGAGCAGATTTACTGTATGGCACACCAGACTGCTTTAAGCAGGTTTCTTCTTATCCACTCATGATAATGGAAGGTAACATGTGGAAAGTCACATTTCAGTACAGGACGCTGCAAAATAGAACATATGAGCAGTCACGGCCCGTATAGGGCATGCTACCGGGGCGGTGACGTGGGGCGGGGGAGGGGCAGGGTGGGGGGTTGTAAAATGCGGCATACGGCCGATTTCAGGTAAGTTACGAGAAAAAATTGTTGCACGCGCTGCATCGCATTTGGTGATAATTTTAACGCCTTTTCTTGATAATATGCCCCTTAATTAGATCTAAGAGTCCTATTTGGAAAGCAAAGGTTTCACTCGGGCTCGTCTACGACAGACAGGAGCCAGGGCTGGTTCCAGGGACTATTTTCGGGGTCATTACCCATTATAAAACATTTTTTTTACCTACAGATTATTATTAAATATGTTATAGTTACTCTTACACCTGCCCCACAGTCCTTCTCTGTAACCCTCCTGATGTGTTTATTTCCAGTGTTTTTGTATTTTCCATTGTATTACCCTGAGGTTTTTTTGCTGCAAGACAGACTTTGGAATAAAAGCAGCTCTTCAGCTCCGGGCCCTCGGCTCTTTCTGGTCGCTCTTTCTTGCCCAAAGGCAAGCAGACCACATGAAGGTTAAATAGAGGCCGGCGAGCATGCGCGAGCTCACAGTCTTCCCAAGGAGCAGAGGCATTTTTCAGGAACATTCACTATTTGCTGAGATGGTCCTTCAGGTGGTTGCTCCATTTAATATGCTAAAGATATACGTATGCATATGTTAGGCCTGCATGACTCATCAAATATAGTTGTGTAATTACACATGAGTTTCCTTTCACCAACAATCTCCACCGAGTTGGCACAAACACTACACACCAACCCGAGCCCTGTGGTTCAGTGTTACTCCCTGGTTGACCCCAGTGCTCTCGGTATCACTACTGTTTCAAGCTTTACCAAGGCTCTTCAAAATGTCATGGCTGCTAAATATAGAAATATATTTTCAAACCAAGCCACACTCACGCTCAGCTGTCTTGTAGGATGCTTGCCACAGGCTCAGTAATGTCGGATGCCAATGCACGGTGGTGGCCTGCCTTCATGAATGGGGGCGTCCGGCGACGCACAGGGCTCACCGTAGCAATTCTTGGCAACTGATCAGGCAAGAAATCCTGGGCAGGTGTCGGTAGTTTAGACCCTGCTGGCTAAGCCAACACTTTTCCTTCCAGCGATAATTGGAAAAGGCTCTCTCGTGAACAGGTCGGTCGCGGAAATCCTGTCACGTGACCTCTTGTAGCGGCTGAGCTGGCGTACGCCCAGGGCGCCTCACACTCTGTAAGGATATTATGATAATACTTATTTTAATGATCTCAGAACATCAGAAAGCAGCATATAAGCGAAGAGAAAAGGTGTGATACATTAAAGGGGTAGGGGGACTGACCTGGGACCAGGGGACTGCGTCAAGCAGCTGACACTGCAGAGAGACCCCAGAGGGGCCGACTCCGCCGGGGTAGGGTGACTGACCTGGGACCAGGGGACTGCGTCAAGCAGCTGGCACTGCAGAGAGGCCCCAAAGGCGCCGACTCCGCCGAGGCAGCACCCGACAGCCACAAGCTACACCGTCAAGCTGCCCTCTGCCAGGTGTGAGCAGCTCAACCAGTCCAGGTTAAGTTGCATATTCTGGTGCTTGTGTTGTTTTTGCATTACAGAAGCAGTACTACAAATATGAGAATGCACTTTAAACAAGCACTGGCAAAGCCAATTAGTCTACCATTAGCCCCCCAGCCTTTTGTCTTTGCCAATGCTTGTTTTGTCATGTTTGTTTTAATAAAACATTATTGTTGGAAAGTCACCAGGTCCTCGGAAATAAAGTAAAAAAATAGAAGCGTTGGCTAAAAGCAAAACTATGTCTTTGGCCTTAAAAAACACACATTGCTATAGTACTCCCTGGCTTTACAGGGAAAGAGTTGTGTGAGGATGTGCTCCATGTCAAAGGGCAGATAATTTACAGTGAAGTTAGCCAATGGATTAAGTCTGCTGACTCAATGCCCCATAATGCTGTAGTGGGTGGAAGAAAAATGTGAACAGCACAATAACAAACCAGTGGATGAAGGGTGCTGATTAAAAGCCCCTTATTCCTAAGTATGTTATACATGTAATTGTAGTAAAAGCAAAAGGACTTGGCCCAAGAGTGAATGAGCTACTCACATATGACATGCAGCAACTTCACAGCTCTGGCCATAGAGAACCACCAGCCAGCGGCGTAGCGTGGTTTGCCCGAGGCAAGGCAAGTATTACGCGGTGCAATTTGAGCCCCCATTTTGCGCCCCTAAGAATTTTGCACCGGGGGCAACAACCCCCATGGTCCCGCCCACACTATGCCACTGCCACCAGCAGTGCCTGCTGAGGAATGAGCACAGGACTGCTTACCCCCACGTTCTGCCCTCAAGTCAAATCAACCATCTCTTACTGCCCAGCCACCACACACCGAGAGATTTTAACAACCCTTGCATATACAGAGAGATGTTGTAATGAAAAACTGCGAGAGGAGTAGGCATGAAATGAGCAACATTCTTGAAATTATTCCATAGGGATGAATCCTTTTCCAGGCCTGGTTTTATTCTTTGTGTTCTGGTAATAATAGCTTTGTTTGCTTGTAACACACCAAACACTACAAGTCCCAGAATGCTACTGAAATACATAACCGATTACCTACTAATGCCTGACATGGTATAATTTGAGGTTTGAGGATTAGGATTTGCGCTGGGGGAGGAGGGGATACACTCTGTTGCTCTTATGGTGCCAGAGCAGTGCATGGCATGAGAATGGCAGGCCTGAGAGCTGCACTGCCAGAGTCCGCTGATTGTTTAAACAGTGTCAGGGAAAGCCATCAAGATATCTAGGCCTGGTGGATCTGCATCTTCAGTACTCCAGTCCCCACAGTCCTGGGCCCATCTTTAATTCAAATGGAATAGTCTGACCAAATGGCTTTGTCCTACAAAACAGCACTTTTTTCAGTTCTGTGCTTTCCTTCACATACCTAAAATTTCCAGAATTCACTGAGTTGTTAAATGAAGGCCCGCCATTATGGTGTCGCAATTGTTAGCGCGTCTGGTCACCTTACCACCAGTGACATTGATCTTTACAGTTTGGCATGGGACAAAAGCAATATGTAGTTAAGTGTAAATTGCCTGATTCCCTTGTTTTCATGTAATACACCCTGATAACATGGATGGATTAGGGGCTCACAATGAACACAGAACTACTTACAGAGTTGCCCAGGAGAGCCATGGTGCTTGAGACATCAACCACCAGTCTTTTCTTTTTAGGTATCAGCACTTTGCAAGCTGAGAATTTTGAGCCTATGATTATAAAGTAAAAAAAGCTATTAGAAGTCCAAAATTCAGTGTCCAGTTTACTTAAATGCTAGGACTCACTGAATGTGGTGGTAGGGAAGCACCTGACAAACACTGATTTGGTGAAACAGAGACGTGAATCTTTGCGGGTGAAGGATCTGAGACTGGCAAATACACATATGTAATACCTGCAAATATGTCTGAATATGTCCAGTCCTGGTTCTTTCTTTGCAGTTTTAAACATGCAACCCAAGGTTTAAGACTGGATAAAATACAAGTGCTAGAATACAAAGAAAAAACAGGTTGGGTTGATACTCATTCCTAATCAAGGACGTCATACTGCCTGTTCACTTTAAACTGACTGGCCCAATTTTATTCAAGCAAGTCTTTGCCATAATATCCCATATTTAGGCAAATTTCTAATTACAGCTGAGTGCAAGGATGAAATATTCACTGTATAGAACCTAACTCAGGCATGCTCTAAATTAGGATATACAACTGCATCTGCCCTAAATATAGCACTCAGATTCCTAATGCTGAATCAATCAATCAATCAGTAGATTTGTAGAGAGCTACTGGTCACCCGTGAGGGCATCCACAGTGGCGCCTCGCCGAGGGAGTGCTCTGGGGCGGGGGAGGGGCAGCGTGGGGGGGTAGTGGAGTCCGACATACGACGGACAGAAGTAAGGTAAGTAATTAATAAATAAAACTATTTACCTTGCGCACGCTGGATCACCAACTCAGCGATGCAGCGCGCGCAAGGTAAATCATTTTATTTAATTACTTACATTACTCCTGCCCATCGTATGTCAGACTCCACTACCCCCCCCCACCCTGCCCCTCCCCCGCCCCCCGCCCTGCAGCACTCCCTCGGCGAGCCGCCACTGGGCATCCAGGCGCTGAACTACACTTGTTAATTCCTTTTAGCAATATCAGAGTACTGGTCAGTACCAATCCTCTTCATGACATATACACCATATTAGAACAGTGGAATATTGTGAGCTCCATTGAAGACAACAACGTGTCTCCGGGCATATAATGGCTGTTATAAGCCTTGTGCTCCAACACTCCAATGTTTTTCTTTCTGTTTCTCCCTTTTTAATTAGAACTTTCTACCCTAAGTAGGTGGAATGTTCTTATAGCTTTATAGCCCTTCAGCCCCGTGCTATGCCAGTTGTTAAAGGCCATCCCCATTGTTATAGTCTCTCGCCTGCGGCTCGAGACTATAACTCAGGTTCAGGGCCTTTAACAGCAGGGAAAGCCCTTGGCAGCGGGCTATTAGGCTATAGTATAAAAAGTTACTGCATAAGTCAGCACCACACTTGTAAGGAGTCTATTTGACAGCATCCTCACTTTATTTACACTTTACAATACCCTTGTCTGTTAAAGTAGTTTAACTTCTGTACTACATGCACTAGGGTGTACCCATGTCTCATTTCAGGCAGCCACTTACCAAACGTTTTTGTTTTTCATAAACAAACTCCCAAATTGGGAGTTTGTTTTTGAACAACAACAAAAATTACCGTGGTCATTTTTCTATTTTTTCTGTGTGGGACACCAGCGCTTGCTAGGCGGTCCCACACTGAAAAAAGAACATCTGACCATCCAATCAAAATAGGACAGAGGGTCTGATGTACCTACACCGACAGCCCCAAATCCATCAAGCCATCCGTGTAGGGTTTCCAATGGTGGAACCAGCAGGGTCTCCGCCATTGTAAACGTGACAATCTAGCCAACTCTAAATAGTGTGGGTGCACAGTCAGTTTGGAAAACAGCGTACTCCATCATGTTTGTGATGGAGTATCCCGTTTGCCAAACTCTAAATCAAGACCAAAATTAATTAATTGTTGGTGAATAACCTTTACATAGGTACTGATGAATGCTTTTAGTTGTTTTTCCTAAGAAACCTCGGTATTTTCTATAGTAATGGGATCCCATTTGTAACAATAAGGTTGTGTGGCAAAATGTTAACATTGCTAAATGAAAAACAAACTCTCCCACACAATTTATCTTTTAAACACTTGTTTGTATCATTACCCCTAGTATTTTCTGTGTAAATATACTGCCTATGAATCCGCCACCCACTGTTCCACTGGAACCAAGCTACACCCAACTGAGGAGCCCCAATCAGGGTGAAACAGGTCTTTGGTTGCCTGTGTTTTGGTTCAGGGAGGTTCTAGCCTGGCAGATTGGGCTAGATTGTTTGACCAAGCAGGCTCAACTGATTTTCCTATAGCTGGGTGCAAACTGAGGTGGCATGGTGGGCAAAAGAACGATGGTTAGGAAGGTACCCCGATCGATAGCCAGTGGTTAGGGTTCTCCAACCTTTTTTATAATAGGAGCTATTTATGTTCTATGAAAATCATCCTGAGCTACTAATATTAGTAGTGTGATAGTGACCACCTCATCCAAGATTGTTTGCAGTGATCACATCAGTGCAGTAGGCAGGGTTTCCTGCTGTAATGTAAAAAAAAGAGATCGACAGTTTGAATTGAAATATGACATGGGCAATTCATAAAAGCCATAACTGCAACCTCCTTGGCACCAACTCGAATAATAGCTTTAAATATATTTTGAAAATATACACATTTTTGTCTTTAATAAAAAAATGTAAACTTTTGGTGTGTATTGGTATAATAATTCAACCAAGCAATAGTTTCTATATTAGTAGGATGGGCTGAATACAGGAGGGCAGATTTACAAAAAAGTGACGCATCTGTAGAGATGCGTCACTTTCCCTGCGCCAAGTTGCCAAATCCTTGCGTCACCATGGATGCGCCGTATTTACAATATGGCGCACCATGGCACAAGGATTGACAGATGCGTCAGAAATTCTGACACATCTGTTGACGGAAAAGTCACGCATTGCTGGAGTCGTGTCGCATGCACGACGCAACTCCAGCAATGCTCAGGGCCGCCGTATGCCTAACATGCTGTGTCAATTCTTACGCCTGCTTCAAGCAGGCGCAGGGTTTTGACGCAGCATGGATGTAAAAGTGACTCCGTGAAATCTTGTAGATTTCACTGGGTCACTTTTACGGGGCTTCCTGCGACAGAACGCCCACCCTGCATACATTAAACCTGACGCAGGTTTAATGTGGCGCAGGGCTTCACAACGTGACGCATCTCCCTAGATGCGTCACGTTGTAAATGGGCCGCAACTTTTACGCTGCCGCTGCGTCACAAAAGTGACGCAACGACGGTGCAAAAGTGACGCAAGGGGCTTGTAAATCTGCCCCAGGAGAGTTACTCACAGGTAGCTGGAGAGCCACTAGTAGCCCACGAGCTACTTGGAGACACCTGGGTTAGACTTATTTCAAGCGTTCCTCCCATTGCCTTTTGAGTGTTTGATGACATTTTAAAAAATGCACCTGTTCTTTAAGCCTGGACTCTGCCTCACTATACGCGACCACAAACACCAGAGAAACCAGCAATCACCTCCTAATCAATCACTCCCTTTTTTCCCCGAAAGAGCACCGATGAGGATGTGTTAAGAACCCTACACAGAAACCTCAAATTAAAAACAAATTTACATTTAAACAGTGCCGAAAGGGAGACTTCAGAGGCTATTTTAGCCCTTGGGGAATTAACAAAAATGAATATTTTGAAGTGTAAAAGAACATGGTACAAGGGATTCTAGAAAAGCTGACTCTGAAGTGTGTGAGTTGGAATTAATGAGTTAATAGCAAGGATGTTAGTAAACTTATTCTACTCATATATAGCATACGGTTTAGCGTGTTTTACAGTGTTCAAAGGGGTTTGAAAAACTTGCTGAAGAATAGTGGCTACTTTGTGAAGCAGATGATCAAGAAAGCAGTTTCAAAGAAGTTAAAATGTGTGTTTTCATTTGTCATTTTTGCTTTCTTTCAGTCATAAGCTTTTATTCGATATGCAAGATATCTTGTAAGCACATAAAAAATACAATAGACACATAAAAATCACAGTTACAAGAAGCCAGTATGAAAAACATAAGAATATAAAAAAGGGCATAAATTTCCCATAATAAATTATCTAAAAAAGAATTAAACAGCTACTGACAATCTCTTGCAGCGAATGAGCCAGGACCACTTTAAAAATTTCGCAATTCCACACACAAAAAGGGGGGAAGTGTCCGTCGTTAAAATGCGCAGGGCCTCAAGGTGACTACGTGTGCCCATATTGCGACAGAGGGGTTTCAACCAGACACCCCTGGGCCTTGCATAATCCGGGCAAGCAAATAAAACGTGTACAATAGTCTCAACCTTGCTAGGGCAACATGCACAATTGGGAGAAATGCGGGGCACAGGTGACCAACTCGATACCAATGCACCTAGGGGGAGGCATCCAACTCTGAATTTGAAATAAAGGGCTCGGTCATAAGGGAGAGTTATCAAGTCCAGGTAGGGTTCAAAAGCCACAGTGTCTTTAATTTGCAAAAAGGCGACAGTCGACTTGCAGTGGTTGGAGGTTGTATTTAGCCGCTCCGCACACCAGTTCCAATAATGCGCCTTGACAACTTCTTTTGTAGGGGCTGAACGTGATGACCAGCAGCCTCCTAGACCGACATTCTCCAAGAGCTTTTTGGTATCTCTAAGCCACTTTATTTTGGCCCAGCCCCCCAGACTCATAATTTCTCCCAAGGCATCAGCATAAGATTTCAATTCTTCACCCCTCCAGATTCTTGTCCATAACAAAAGCGGGCGAAGCTGGGCCTGGTCTTTAATATTTTTGCAGCCCATGTCCAACCGGACAGGTACGGATGGAGTACTCAGGGGAACGGAGATAAGAGATTTCAATAACTTACTCTCCGCTGTCTCTAGATCTTTCAAACAGCAATGGCCCCACAGTTCTGCCCCATACAAGGCTGATGACACTACTTTAGCCTTGTAAATGTCAACTACTGGGGTGAGTGATCTTCTTGGAGAGGCCCTGAACTCCCTCATAAGGGCACCTCCCACTCTCCTATGGCTGAGGACCATTTTATCAATATGACTAGCCCAGGACATCCTATCCGTAATCCGGATACCCAGGTAGTCAAATTCGGCTACTTTCTCTAGGGGTGTCGAATTTAGAGTCGGGGGGCGGCCCAGTTTCTTAGGAGGATTTAGGACTAGATATTTTGTTTTATCCACGTTTATTGTTAATCCTCTTGCATCACAGAACTCCTGAAATCGTGTTAGTAATTTCTGGAGACCTTGAGGGGTCTTCGAAATCAGGAGCGTGTCGTCCGCAAATAGCAGGGTGGGGATCCGGACTCCACCGAGACAGGGGGCGTCGGCTGGTTCTTGCTGGAGATGTTTTACCACCCCATTCACATAAAGTGAAAATAGGGTTGGAGCCAAAACGCAGCCCTGCCTTACGCCCCTAGAGACTGGAATCTTCTCAGTAAGTTCACCGTTTTTACCCCAGCGGACCTGGGCAAAGGTATGGGCGTGAAGGTTGATAAGAAGTGACAAGATGTAAGGGGGTAAGCCCAGCTCGAGAAGTACCCTCCAAAGATCCTCTCGGGGGACTAGGTCAAAGGCAGTCTTCAGGTCTATAAAGGCCAAATAAAGGCTGCCCTTGCCCAGTTCCACCACCTTCCACCCCAGTAATATCAGCCTAAACACCTGCTCAATTGTCCCCATTCCGACCCGAAAACCTGCCTGAAAGTCTGAAAGAATTTTATTCTCCTCCACCCAATGGAGGATCCTTCCGAGGATAGCTTTACCTGCTATCTTTTGGGTGGAGTCGATCAGACTTATGGGTCGGTAATTACCTGGAGCTTCCCTGCACCCTTTTTTATAAACTGGGACCACCACCGCCCCTTTCCAGGATTCAGGTACTGCCCCTCCCATCATGATGTCGTTAAGTAGCGCTGCTATGACCCGTGCCCATTCAGCTGGGTATGCCCCCATAAGGTCTCCCGGGAGGCCATCGGGACCCGCAGCCTTGCGTGGGGCTACCCACCCTATAACCCCCTCAAGTTCTAGCGGAGTAAAGAGGTCGTAGGCATGAGGTTCAATTATATGCGTAAGAGCCATCCCCGCATTACAATCCCCTTCTGGAGGGAGGTATAAAGACCCAAAGTGCTTTACCCAGCTTTGTGGCGGGATGTTACAGGGTCTCATAAGTGCATCGGGGTTTTTCCGTGCACTTATAAGTTTCCAAAATGCCCTTGGGTCTCTACTTTTGCTGGCCTGGAGCAGGTCATCCCAATATTTATCTTCCCACTCCCTCCTGGCTAGTTTAAGAGAGTTATTGTAGGCCCTCCTTGCTTCCTGTATCTCAAGACGGGACTTAGCTTTAATCGCCTCAACTAACTTAGCCTTAAGAACCCTACATGGTTGGGAATACCAACCCTCAGGGGGTTTTTTAGAGAGTTTATTACCCAATTTATTATGATGAAGGGTAAAGACATTAGTCAAGGCATCAGTCAGGGAGACAAAGAGCCCACTCACTCTACCCACACCTTCCGACGATGTTCCAAGGTTTAGTACTGTATGGTTTAGGAGAGATTTTATTTCTTCTACCTTCCCCTCTGATAAAACCAGTTTGGCCCATTTAATTCGCCTGCCACAAGGGGAGACTTCCGATACCTCAGGTGGTGCTGCTACTTGGTTTATAGGGACCTTACTTGAGTGACGCCACCACTGAGCCATACTTAAAGAAAGCAGGTTATGGTCGCTTTCAACCGAGGGGACCACCTGCATGTCCCTTACATAGGGCCAAAGACACACGTCTACTAAAAGATAATCTAACCTAGAGGTATGTCCGGGCCTATTATACGTGTGAGCACCCAGCCTATCCGAGGGTGTCCTCCCATTAACAGCCCTTAGATTGAATTCAAGGCTCAGGGAGTATAACTGAAGCGCCACTTCTGACCACCTCTTGATCGGTGGGATTTCCAGAGCCGGAATCCCCCACCTAGTGTCCTCCTCTTCTTGGTCGAGGGAGACGTCCGAACCCAAAGGCTCGAACGTACAGTTCATGTCACCTGCAACCAGTGTACAAGACTTATGTGGGGTGTTGTTTAACAAAGTCTCGAGTAATGATATTATAGGAGACTTTCTCCCGCCCACGGTTCCCCGGGCATAAACATTATAAACGTTTAAAACAACTCTCCCCCTTCGGTCTATTAAAGTTATGTTTTGAATGTCAGGAGAACCTGTGGGGAAATCCATAATTCTGCAATCGAGAGATGCCGCAACCCAGATAAGGAGGCCACCGGCTGGGCGCCCCCTCCCTGAAGTTGAGACATGCGCAGAGGAGAAATAGGAGGAAAAACCCACCCTGTGGACCGGCACATAACTCCATGTCTCTTGAAAGAGGCACAGAGAGTGCTCGTCAACCTGCGTAGTAAAGTCAGCCAGGGGCAGCTTTCCTGCAATCCCCGCGACATTCCAGCTGAAAACCTTAAAGACAAGGTCCGTCACAGCCGGAGTGCTGCAGGGCACCGGAATGTCCCCGCCTGTAGAGCTCCTCGGGAAAACGTGAGGACAGCAAGGGTCTTGCAAGGTGGGTGTAAGGTCACCTATCCCACTTGCAGGCTTACTTTTGCTAAGTGATAATATTTCCACTGAATCTACTCTCTGCCCAACTTCCAGTCAAATGGGTCCCGCTGAACACAAATGTTTCTCCCTGGAGACCCCTGAAAACCCATTCCTATTCTGATCAAGAACAGGGGGACTTAAGCCTCGACCGGTAGAGTCAATGATTTGCCTGGGGTAAAAGAAGGAAAGGTCTACCACTTTAACCCCCGGGACCCCCATATTAGGAACAGGGGTACAAATTGATGGTACCACTCTTGGATCTTGGAAATTTACAATTATACAGTCCCCATCCTGTGTTTTTTCTCCGTGTCCAACCCAGTCCACTCTACGAACACTCAGTATAATGCCATCCACACCTAGCGGGATTGGCTTATTTGCCTTTAGCCAGTGGATACACTTATTCTTAAGTGATTGATGATTTTCCCACTGGCCGTCTTTTAAAGGAGGCACATTAACCATGACTGCCGCAAAGGGTTGACAGTCTGGTGGAAGATTTACTGGGGGAATTTGACTCACTTGTTTGCTTGGGGCAGGTGTAAGGGTCGATCTGGTGATAGGATGGGGGACGGACCTAAGGGATTTCTCTAAGGCTAACCTGCTAGAGTTGGTGCAAGCCCCTTGTTTTTTAGGAATTTCCATTATACGACTCACTACCTGTGGTTGCTTCTGTCGGGGAGACTTAGGTTTATTTTTATCGGGCACTATCTGGGATTGAGGACCCTTTTGCAAAAGTCCTGCTTTGGGACTTGTAATGGATGTGGAAGCTGTAGTAGATGGGCTATTAGAAGCTCCCTTCTCACAACATAGTGGATGCTTAGAGGCTCCCTGAGATGAAGGCACGTTTCCGGTTGCGACCAAGTTCTTAGCTTCGGTCACTCTACTTGTTTGTTTAACTGCTACTTTAAGTGCGTGAAAGCCGTCAAGGGTTGATTGCTCGAGTTTGTCGATCCTATCCCCAAGGCCTTTGACTTGAGTTAGCAACGGATTCAAGAGTCTATAAACCTTCTCAAGAATATTTCCTACCGTTGCTAAGTCCGTAAACTTTAAAAGTTTCGCGCTATTTGGGCCAGAGTGTGGCTCCTCAGGAGAGTTTACAACATCCCCGGGTATGGCCAGTTTATTCGCTACAGCTTTGGCCCTTGAAGTTCTCATACCCACTCCAAAAGGCTTTCTTGAATTTTGATAAAGCGCGGCCTGTCTAACTGGGCAGCCCCTTTTACGTTTACGAACCTTTTTGCTTAAGGGCCTATTCTCCTGTCTAATGATGGTTGTTTGGGAATTATTGGGGGACCTATCTATCTCCCCTACTGGTAATCCCAAGAGCGAGGTGGACGAAAATAGAGGATCCACAACAGTAGTGGGTTCACTTGGGACATTGATGGATGATGATGCAATCTGTTTACCAAGACCATCTGGCTCCATGGTGACTATTGGAAAAAGAGCAGCCAAACTTTCTAGCCTTCCTATATTTTGTTCAATGTCGACCAACTGGGGTGGGTTTAAGGAAGTACCAAAAACACTAGGCGCAATATCGTCCTGGGACTGGGTACTTGCAGTTATAAGTGATGATTGAGCATCGCCCCCCAGGGATGAACGTCTCGAAGGGAGGTAGACCTCAGATAAACGCCGCTCAGACATTGCAATCTCCTTATCAATCACCGCCGCCACCCTGGTAATGAAGCGGTCCATAGATCCAATAATGGGGCTTGCTGTATTTGGCCCCCTTACGCCTTCATTCCTTAACAGTTTACCAGAACGGGTAGACATAGTTTAGTAGGTACGAAACCGGAATATGTACTCACAGGTCTAGCAGAAACAAGGGATGTGGCCCAGCCCAGCCTCCTCCTGCCTCTGACGGCCACAGACGGCCCGCCCTCTGCCCGGGCTCTGCCCGGCGACGCCCGCGCGCGTCCCGCGACGCGGGGGAAGCGTCTGTTGATGTAGCGCCTCCGGGCGCGCTTCTCCGGCGGATGTGGGCGTGACGCCGAGTGGACGCTGGGGGCTGTAGTCCTCCTCGCAGGCGGCCTCGATTGAACTGGAGGCGGCGTAGCGGACTGTCAGCGACAGTGCAGGGAGGTGGAAGGTGCTCTGCCCCTGACCCCAAGAGCCAGGTAAGAGGTGCTGCGTTGGACTGTGAGGCTCTGAGGGCTGTGGATTTGAAAATCTCTCCCCAGTCGCAGTGTTTGGAACCCTTATAATTCCACAGAGTGTGAGTAGGAATCTCTGGTGTCTCTTGAGCTGGTTTGGATTCTCAGTATGTAGAGGTTTAATACTCTTGCAGACTGTCCACTAGAGGAGGTCCGGAAGTTTTCAAAGCGCAGCGGGTGCCAGTGTTTTCACGGCGCCTCCACCGGCGCTTCTGCAGGGTAAAAGAACACCAAATGTCACCCTACAGTCCGCTAGGCCTCAGGGAGGTGACATGCTGTATTCCGCAGTCTCGCGGCCGAGGGAACCGGCTCAAGGGCAGGCCGCAGCTGCAGCATCCGGCAAAGCCTTGTAGGCAGGGGAGGACGGCTGCTGCACCGAGGTCCAGGCTTCGTCCGGGGCCCCCTCGCGTTACTCAAAGATTCCGGTCTGGCGCTCTGGGGCACTCCCGCCGAGCCCCTGCTTAGGCTTGATGGTTGTCTGTGCCCTACCGGCTTCAGTGGGGCCCGGAGTCAGCCTGCAGCCTATGCCCTTTCCGACCGCCGGTCCTCCGCCAACAGACCCCAGGCCTCGGATAATTAATTGGGTCCTGTCGCGTATCCCTCGCTGCACGCCGATGTTCTCCCAGCGTGTCCGCCGCCCTTCAATTTGAGCTGATCTCTTCTGTTCCTCTTTCATGCGGGGGCCCTCTGAGTTACCTGGGCTTCCCAGCCGTGTTCCTTCGCCCGCCGACCCACAATGCCACGGTCCCGCTCCGATAAATGGATTCTTGTGGACACTACATTACAAGCGAAGCGACATCCCTCCTCTCCTTAACCGGGCCTCTCTGTACGTTTTATGTTATTATAACCGTACTGGCGGTACTGCGAGCCCCCCTTTGTGTTTCGTGGAGTATTTACTTTCCCGCCAGAGCGGGAACGCCTGGATACAACTGCGAGACTTTCGGAGACCAGGCCAGGACCTCAAGACCAACATCAAAAAACAACGCCACAGTACCAGAAGCGTGGCCGGAGAGGCTTTCTTTTCCCTCCTGTGCTCTCTTAGGGTAATGATGGCTCAGAGTATAACATTGCTTTTGCCTTAATACAAAAATAAATTATTCCATGAATAAGCAGGGGGATGTTGACAGTGTTTATTTGGCAAAATGATTTATAAAGTACATTAGGGTTTTCATTTTTCTCTTACGCCGATCATAGGTTGCGTGGGAGAGAAAAGCCAGTCTGAAATCCTCTTGCATCAAGGTTACGGTAATGCAACTTGGTAATGGAGCTTGTCACTGGAAAAGCAATAAAATAGAGGATTCCTTTCAGGACTTTTATATGAATGAAAATTAGAATCTGTAGAGAAAGACCTAGATGGATATAAAGTTTGCAATGTGTGCGCGCCGTCAGTGGTTTCACTGAAAGAGTGGGCGGAGCCTATTGCCATCAAGCAGTGTATGAAGGAGGATTTGCACAACCTTGAGACAGCTGCGGTGGAATTCATGCCATGTGGCGGGCGATATGGTTCTAGAAGAGGTGATGGTTCTGCACTGTTTTTCAATATTTAAGACTGTGTTTGCATGTGTCTCTCAGGATACATCTAACAGAGTCAGAGGCACCCATAACATTGAGCAGGGAGTTCTGCTTTACGGGTCTGTTACAGGCGCTAACAGGGGTGTTAGATTTGGTATTGCGTGTAGCAGCAGTGATTGGATGTAAAGACATCTGTTACATTCAGAAGGTGCACCCTGGTAAGCAGTCTCAGAAGACAGGAAGGTCCAGGCACTGGCACTTAATTCAGAACAAATTGCAAAGGTGAACCCCGCCAGGAACTATGGTGTAAGCAGCTCAGGCCCCGACTGTAGACTGAAACTTCAACTGGACAGGGTTAGAACGTTCATGCTCATGACCTCATCCAGTCCACGTGACTCACAACATCCCACAACAGGCTAGAATAGACGGCAAGCTGCCACAACTTCCAGGACTTCTGGTATACTGATGAACTGTTCGACTGGACCATGGTGTAGACTATACAGGGATATGTTGGGGCCTTTCCTATCCGACCATGATTAAGCCCAGTCAATATTTGTACTGCTGAACCTGTTTTCTAATACACTGAATGCAAATTTGAATGTGAATTTATGCATACGTCCAGCACCTATAATTGTAATCATTTTTTTAACAAGATGTTTACTGGAGAATGTTTTAGTTGGAGCTGTGTTCCATGGAAACTGAAATTTGTTTTGAAGGGCCTGGCATTAAGCATTAAGGTTTCAGTGTAAGACGTGTAACAAAGCGGGAGGACCTGTAAGTGATCCTAAAAGGTCTGTTTGGTGTAGATTTCCAAGATAGTGAGATGGTGGTAATGACATTGCCTTGCCTTTTAAAGGACTTTCAAAGTATTCAGAACCTGGCAGAACTATCAAGGCATCAGGGAATTTGGCCATTATGCGAAGTGGCATAGTTGGTAGGTATAGAAGTTGACGAAAGACCCTGGAGAGAGGTCTTACAATGATGAGGGCATGGATGACAAGGCGATGTTTCCTCACTGAGATGGTGACTGGGTAGCACATTGACAACGTACAAATGTGCATAATTTGTGAGTGCTGACATGCTTTGAAATGGAATGCTGAAACAGAGGTCTGATGATCCTTGCAAGCCTCCTTCCTTACCACACAGATACACCCTACTCATAATTATTATTGTACTGGCCTGTTTGTGCCTCACTGCAAACAACCCCATTGTTCGTATCCAGTTACTACACTGAACTCAAAGCAAAGGTTTGGCCTTCTTGCACTGATAGGCTACGCAATGTTACCCAGCAGTGGGAGAAATGATTGGCCACGGATGTTTCTAGAAAGTGGAAAGGACACAGCAATAATTCAGCTATGAAACAGTTGCGTGAAACAGTTATATTACAGTAAAAAATGTACAATGCAATGTCCATGGTCATAATGGCCAGGCAACTCTCGGAGCTGGTAGCGCCCCTCTGAACTGTGCATTTGTGGACTTCTACACTACGTTTGGGTGTGTAGAAATGGATATATATATGAGCCGCTCGTGGCGAGTCTAGTGCTTTAATCCAATAGCATTTTGAGACTTTTATGTTCACTATTAACATTGATGGGACTGGCTCAAAAGTCTAGACGTACAAAGTGCAGGGCCCTTGCCCCACCCGAACATTACTTTTTTTTATGCTCCGGAGGTGCACTATGCTGGCCCATATTTACAAGGCCATGCAAAGCTACCCTGCATGGCTTTTCATAACTTTGTAAATCTGTCCCCCTTTCACGCATTACTCTGTGTTAAATGGGCGTTCCATGGGTTTTGCTGTGGGTAGTCCCACACAACACCTATGGATTCTGATGCAGTCCCAGATTTACAAAGTTTCATAAACCTTGGATTGTGTCAGATTCTAAAGCCTCCCCTTTGCTCTGCTTCTACTTTTCAGGAACCGTAAGTATGCTTGACAGTTGGCGCAGAATTAACGATTAATGCTGTGGTGCAGTGTTATGTATGATGCTAACACAGTTGATAACCCTGTGCACTACAGATAGAGTTTCCTGGTTGCCATAGTCAGATTTCAGGACCATGGGTGTTGCTTGGCAGTTGGTGCTTGGGTGCTCATTATTGATGGAGTCCCATATCCCTGGAACAAACAGACAGGACTGTGGTGTGTGATGCTGCAGATCCTGGGGTGTACTGGCAATGGGCTTGGATGCTGCATTCAAACGAAGGAGAGTAAATGCATGAGCTGCTGGCAGCATGCCTAGGGAGAAGTCTCTCAAGGTAATGGTGAGGGGTCATGCATGCCAGACTCCAATGGTATCGGTGTTTCTGCTTTGCTACATGTGGGGATGCAGGGACGGCATTCACTGATCCTTCCTGGGTGTATTAGGGGCTCAGGGTCTAAATGGGAGATCCTGGCTGCAAGGTATCTGGTACTGAAGTAACCAGCAGTGGAGCAGGGCTAAAGAGGGGGAAGGCTGCTCTGCAGGTTTCCGGAGGTTGATGGGAACCTTACTTCATTGGCATGGGGTTGATGGCACCATTAGTTGTCAGGAGTTAGCAATACTGCCCAGAGGATGAGTATTGCCTTTCAACATGGATGTCTGCATTCAGCATTTTCCAACAGCCTCGTCAAAGCCTCCTGTGACCAGGGACCGGACATTAAACATGAAGAGAGGAAAGGGGAAGTTCCTTGGATAAGGAGCTCGGGTGAACCTCTTACACTGGCCTTTTGAATTTCCTATGCATGGCGTTTGGTGATGTGGTGCTCCCTTACAAAGTGTAAGTGAAGAATTTGTTACAGAGATGGTCTGGACAGGGTTCCCCTCACAGAGGTTTCAGTGGTGGGTGGTTAAGGTGGGAGAAAGTAGACTGTGTTCTTACAAAGAGGGACTTTTGGTATCCCTCTTCCTAATACTGAGAGCTACATTGGAAGAAGCCTAGGGAAAGGTATTTTACAAAATGGTGTCTAAAGAAATGTGTTTTGACATTGCAACTACCTTTTTAAAAGGTTTCTTGGGGAAACCCCCAAACACCTTCCCAAAAAATACATGAGAACTTTCCATCAGTGTGATGCATGATTTCTGCAAACATATTGTAACAATATTACCTGCATTAATATATTAAACTGCAGTATAATTGCTTTGCTGTAATCATTATTTTGATATGGTAGATTAACTAACATGGAAATGCATCATTACACTAGAGAGCTCCATCTGGTACAAAGTTGTGTGGTTTGAACACTTGCGGAAATGTACATGGAGCCTGGCTGTGGCAAACATTTCTTGTTGTCAACATCAGGTCGCCAAGTGTTAGAATTTAGAAATAGGGGTCACTAGTTGGAAGAGGTATGTACCATTGCCCAAATGGGACCCTTGCTTCCAGTCAGGTTAAGGGGATACACATTTAGATAACCCCTGTCCACCCCCTTGGTAGCTTGGCCAGAGTAGACAGGCTTATCCCAAAGGTAATGTGCAAAGTATTTGTACTCGAAACACACAGTAACACTGTGAAAACACCACAAATGGACACCACACCAGTGGATTGCAGGTGACGTCTTTATGTCCCTGAGACATCAAAACAGGAGGCCAGCACAAAGAAGCCATTGGGGATTCTTTTTCTTTTTTTTTTTTTTTTTTTTTTTTAAATTTTATTGAGCAGATTCAAGAAATACAAAAAAGCAATAATGATCGAGACTTTGGGGTGGCAGGACAAATAAATAATAAATACTAGGCAGCTAAATAACGCAGTCGACATAAATAGGAATCCAATTACATTTCTGAAAGCGAAAAAAGCGGAGAAAGAAAAGAAAGCCATTTTTAAGGATAAAATTAACATTGAAGCGAAGTTCTCCTGAAATACAATAGAACATTTAAAGTGAACAAAACCTTCAAATATACGTATATACTTATGTTTTAACAGGAGAATCAAATTAGTCCCTGTTGGAAAACCACTCCCACACTAGAAGGGGTGGTGGTGGTCTTCCGGACACACTGTGGTAGCTTGGCTCGAGTGGTCAGGAAACAGGCGCAGTGCTAAGCATACAATATACCCATACAATAACCATGCGTGCATCCGTTCCAAAAACGACTCTACACCGTAAAAATTATGAAAATATTCTTCTTTATCTTTTTCTCTTAGTTGCTGATTGGAAAAATAAATAGGTCAATCACAATATACAAGTTTCAATTAGTGCAGGTCAAATAAATATTGGCTGTTTGATGAAATAAATAGGGGTGATCATAAATAACAGGGCATAAATACAAGTGCAATATATACAGACAATTAAATACTTTGAGGCAATAAATACTGTACCAATAAATATTGTACACCAACAAGTCCTGTGGACCTATAAATATAGTGCAGCAATAAATAGATAAAAATTCAATAAATACAGTATCCCCAATAAATAATTACAAGTATACAGCACCCCTCATATAATCAGATGACACTTCACTTCTTAAGGGCTGATTTGGCCCAGGCACAGCTTGTAGGGTTGTGGAAGGCTTGAGGGGGGAGGCTACTCCCTGGCTGGGACAAGGCTGAGGCCTAAACTGAGGTAGATCAAGGGGGGGAAATACCAATGCCCTGGCTTTCCTTCTCCACACAACCTCTCTAGGTTAGTCCCAGTTCTCCCCAGGCACAGTCAGGTTGGTTTCAGCACCTCCCTAGCCCCTTAGAATAGTCTCTCAGGTCTCCACAGGGCCTTAGGCGCCCTCTACTCCACTTACTGCCCTTTTTCTGATGTTCCGACGCCGCTGGAGTCGTGTCGACGCCGTGAGGCGGCTCCGGTTCGGTCTCGGCGGCCTCGGCACAATGTCAGTTCTTTGACGACGCCGGCAGGCGGTTCCGGTCCGATGTCGGTGGCCTCGGTTCGATCTCGACCTCCGATTCGACGGCGTCGGGCAGTCTCTTCACGATGTCGACTTCGGGCGGCTCCGGTCCGATGGCGCTCTCGGCTCCGATGACGTCGGCCGGCCTGGCCTCGATGTCGACTTCCGGCGACTCCGGGGTGCGATCCTCACCCCCGACCTCCGGTGCTCCTCCTCACAGGCTCCGGGCGACTCCGGAGTGCGATCCTCACTCCCGACCTCCGGTGCTCCTCTACCTCGGTCTCCGACGACTCCGGAGGGCGGACTTCACTCCTCCGATGACGCCGCTCGCTCGACCTCGGTTCACTTCCTCCTCGACCTCTGGTATTCCTCACGACCTCCGTCGGCGCCCTCTCACGACCTCAGGCGGCTCCGGGTACGACGTCTGCTACTTCAGTCAGCGCCGCTTCTCCACCTCGGGCTCCAGGTCTCAGGCTACTCGACGCCCGGCTCCAGGGAAACCAGTTCTCAGGTCAGAATCTTGCTGTTTTCTTGGTTCTAAGGCCTGTTCCTGCTGTCCAGGTCCTTAGGATAAGTTTCTTCTGTCTTCTTCCCACACAGGGCTATAGGCTGGGATCCATCAGTAGGGACAAGTATCAAGGGTGGGTTTATGGACCCCACTCCAGGCACAAGTTTCCACCCCTGCTGCTTCACTCCTTCCTCCTTCACTGTTGTGCTCCTCTCTCTTCACCAGTCAGGTGCCAACTGCCAGCTCCAACTGCCAACTCTCTCTCTTAACCTCCCAACATTCTAAACGGTTTCCAACTGTCACAGAGTTCTGGAATCTCCTGGAATGTTCTGGAAGGTGCTGGTAGGTTCCAGTGGATGCTGGTGATGTCACAGGTGGCCACCATTTTGTGCTTCAGGCCCTCAGACAGAAGTTTCAGGGGTAGCTAAAATGGCTCCCTGAATCTGTAGCAACACGAAAAATGAAAACAACTGAGGGAAAAAGGGCCAAGTCCTACATAACCCCCTTCCAGCCAAAAGCCAGGGTAGACCGATCAATGCCTTGATGGTCTTCCCTGCTTGGGGCGAGAAAAGGTGGACGCAGGCCCGCAACGGCAGGAGCACCCGCAAGTTCTCCTCCGCTCTGGAACCCAATGGCTCCCTAACAAACCTCCCTGGACCAACAAAACCACCCCACGGGGGCTCCCTAGCTAGTTGTGGCCAGGACCGGCCCCTGGGCCATCCAGATGTCTCTGGCCCGGGTGATCTCGCGGAGTGGGGGGCAGTAGCCCCAGGCCTGTAGTGCCCGTTGACCACTCCGGTCCTCCTCCTTGCAGTCCTAAACTGCCTCTGGTCCTTCTTCCTGGGGTTCACACCCTTAGGCTGACCAGCCTTCCGGGGCGAGGCTCTCCTCCCCCTAACTCTCCTTCTGGGGTTCCTCATCCTACCCTGCGAGGCACCCTCAGACCAACACTTCCTCCTCAGTCTAGGGCCTTGACCCCTCAACTGATCCTTCAACCTAGGGTCTAAACCCTTAGGCTGAGTCGGTGCCCGAGGCGAGACCTTCCTCCCTCTGCACCCCCTTCCAGATTTCAGCACCCTCCTAACGGGAAAAGTACCCCTGGAAGTCAATTTCGGGGGGACCCGGTTAACCGAGGCCCCACCCGCCAGGTCAGGCAACCCCTGAGCCTGGCATCCCAGCCCAGGACCTAAACCCTGAAACTGAGCCAACCCCAGAACCTCAGGCGCGCTGGTTACAGTCGCCCTGGGTCCTCCTGACACTAGGGGCTCCCCTGCACTGGATGGCACTTCGGGACAGCCTAGGCTCCCAACCTGGGGCTCCCTTGCGGAACTCTCCAGGCCCTGAGACTTCGGTTGGGGCACCTCGGGACACCTCCCCGTCTCACGCCTTCCTACAGATAGGTCGTGAGGCCCTACAACCCTCTCTCCCTGGGACCTAGCTGGGCTATCTGCCCCTTCTCTCACCTCGCTGGGTTGGAAGATCCCTGCACTACCCCCTTCAGGTTCACACCCCAATGCCTCCTCAGACACCCTGGTGATGTCTTCCTGGGGTAAATATACTTCTAGCTCCTGTGAAGCTTCTGGTATGCTGCCACCAGTGTCCTCGCTGGACACACTCATCTGGAGGGCACGCAGCTTCATCTCCTTCATCCAAAGCTCGTGCGCCATCCTTTTCTCCTCCATCTCTTTCTCCAGCCTTGCTAAGTCCCATGTGAGCTGTCTTTCCTCCCTCCGGTCTGTTAACTTCCTGACTTGGGCCACAGTGTACGTTTTTTGATTTTCTAGTACAAACTCCATCTTGCCCACTCAGGTTAGAGGACAGGTTTTGTGCAGTAACAATGTAGGGGGGTACCTTTAGTAATACCTCCTCCCACCACCAGAGTAAATTTGGAAAAAACAAAAACCCACAATTAGGAAGGCCGCTCTTGAGAAAACTCCCGGTGTAGGCCTATGGACTACCCACAGTTATTGTTGAGTATATGTAGGCACAGCTCTATCCCACCACTGAACACCAATTTATGTTGGAAAACCACTCCCACACTAGAAGGGGTGGTGGTGGTCTTCCGGACACACTGTGGTAGCTTGGCTCGAGTGGTCAGGAAACAGGCGCAGTGCTAAGCATACAATATACCCATACAATAACCATGCGTGCATCCGTTCCAAAAACGACTCTACACCGTAAAAATTATGAAAATATTCTTCTTTATCTTTTTCTCTTAGTTGCTGATTGGAAAAATAAATAGGTCAATCACAATATACAAGTTTCAATTAGTGCAGGTCAAATAAATATTGGCTGTTTGATGAAATAAATAGGGGTGATCATAAATAACAGGGCATAAATACAAGTGCAATATATACAGACAATTAAATACTTTGAGGCAATAAATACTGTACCAATAAATATTGTACACCAACAAGTCCTGTGGACCTATAAATATAGTGCAGCAATAAATAGATAAAAATTCAATAAATACAGTATCCCCAATAAATAATTACAAGTATACAGCACCCCTCATATAATCAGATGACACTTCACTTCTTAAGGGCTGATTTGGCCCAGGCACAGCTTGTAGGGTTGTGGAAGGCTTGAGGGGGGAGGCTACTCCCTGGCTGGGACAAGGCTGAGGCCTAAACTGAGGTAGATCAAGGGGGGGAAATACCAATGCCCTGGCTTTCCTTCTCCACACAACCTCTCTAGGTTAGTCCCAGTTCTCCCCAGGCACAGTCAGGTTGGTTTCAGCACCTCCCTAGCCCCTTAGAATAGTCTCTCAGGTCTCCACAGGGCCTTAGGCGCCCTCTACTCCACTTACTGCCCTTTTTCTGATGTTCCGACGCCGCTGGAGTCGTGTCGACGCCGTGAGGCGGCTCCGGTTCGGTCTCGGCGGCCTCGGCACAATGTCAGTTCTTTGACGACGCCGGCAGGCGGTTCCGGTCCGATGTCGGTGGCCTCGGTTCGATCTCGACCTCCGATTCGACGGCGTCGGGCAGTCTCTTCACGATGTCGACTTCGGGCGGCTCCGGTCCGATGGCGCTCTCGGCTCCGATGACGTCGGCCGGCCTGGCCTCGATGTCGACTTCCGGCGACTCCGGGGTGCGATCCTCACCCCGACCTCCGGTGCTCCTCCTCACAGGCTCCGGGCGACTCCGGAGTGCGATCCTCACTCCCGACCTCCGGTGCTCCTCTACCTCGGTCTCCGACGACTCCGGAGGGCGGACTTCACTCCTCCGATGACGCCGCTCGCTCGACCTCGGTTCACTTCCTCCTCGACCTCTGGTATTCCTCACGACCTCCGTCGGCGCCCTCTCACGACCTCAGGCGGCTCCGGGTACGACGTCTGCTACTTCAGTCAGCGCCGCTTCTCCACCTCGGGCTCCAGGTCTCAGGCTACTCGACGCCCGGCTCCAGGGAAACCAGTTCTCAGGTCAGAATCTTGCTGTTTTCTTGGTTCTAAGGCCTGTTCCTGCTGTCCAGGTCCTTAGGATAAGTTTCTTCTGTCTTCTTCCCACACAGGGCTATAGGCTGGGATCCATCAGTAGGGACAAGTATCAAGGGTGGGTTTATGGACCCCACTCCAGGCACAAGTTTCCACCCCTGCTGCTTCACTCCTTCCTCCTTCACTGTTGTGCTCCTCTCTCTTCACCAGTCAGGTGCCAACTGCCAGCTCCAACTGCCAACTCTCTCTCTTAACCTCCCAACATTCTAAACGGTTTCCAACTGTCACAGAGTTCTGGAATCTCCTGGAATGTTCTGGAAGGTGCTGGTAGGTTCCAGTGGATGCTGGTGATGTCACAGGTGGCCACCATTTTGTGCTTCAGGCCCTCAGACAGAAGTTTCAGGGGTAGCTAAAATGGCTCCCTGAATCTGTAGCAACACGAAAAATGAAAACAACTGAGGGAAAAAGGGCCAAGTCCTACAGTCCCTCAGTGGCTCATACCAATTAGCTATTGGTAACCAAACTTGTTCCCCGTAAAGTCGAGACTTTTTCCCTCTGGCTCCATAGATAGCTATTTCCTGCTTATATATTGCCAATAGTCTATTTAGCCATCCCTGGAAAGTTGGTGCTTCGGGATCTTTCCATCTTGTTGATAAAATTATTCTATAGACCGCAGTACCTATGTAAATAGCAGGAATTTCTAGGTTGGTGAGACCGAGAGAATCATCATATCCTAACAAAAACAAAGTGGTTGATGTTTTTATCTCGTGCCCAAAAATTTCGGCCCAATACTTAATGATGGCATTTTTAAGCTGTTCTAGTTTAGGGCAATCCGAAAACATGTGTATAAGGTCAGCAGGACCTAGAGTACATCTGGGACACTTATCATGTTCTGTCTTACCCCAGGAGAACAGTTTGAAGGGGGTATAATATAAATTAAATGTAGTTTTATAAACTTGGGCCTTTAAATTAGAGGCAAGTAGGACTTTAGAAGACAGGTAAAGAATCATATCTATATCTACATTAACATTGTTCAATTTATTAGCCCAGCTGGTTTCTATATATTCAAGGTCGTCGGGGTGATTTCTTATGAAGATGTCATATAGATAACTTATTCTGGTACGGTGTTTGCCTAAAAGGTCTAGAAGTGGTATGGGTTTCAGTTCTATGTCGGATTTAATTTGTCTAAGACTTGTATAAATTTGAATAAATTTTAAATAGTCTGTGGGTTGAATATGATATTTCACATATAATTCATCAAATGTTGTTTTGCCCTCACTATCCAAGAAATCCCCAATAGTTATGATGCCCAGCTTCGCCCACCGCCTTGTTATATTATCATTGAAGAATTGCGGTATGACTGCACTATCCCATAACGGTGTATATGTAGTGAATTTTGAAATTGAGAGCATTTTAGTGATTCTATTCCAAATTTTCCGGGCATCTATAAAGGTCTTAAATTTAATTTTTTTAAAGTAAGAAGGTTCTACTTGTCTCAGTAGCAGACCTCTTGCTTTACTGCCCAGCATCAACTCATATATTGATGGTATATATTGATCATGATTGTTGTTGTTACTGTTAGTGCCTGGTATAAGCAGAACCATCATCTGTTGTAGGAAAGCGGCCCATAAATAATAAGTTAAATTTGGAATGGCTAAGCCACCTCTGGAAGATGATAATGTTAGTTTTGCTAGGGCTCGCCTTGTCTTCCCATAGCTCCAGATAAAAGATGATATCGCACGATCTAATGTTTTGATTGTGTCAATACTGGCAAGAAGGGGAATTGCTCTAAATAAATATAAAATCTTTGGGAATACCACCATTTTAACGTAATTACCTCTACCAATTATAGAAAGATGAAGGTTATTTATTCTAAGTAAGTCTGTTTTTATTTTTTTAATTAGGGGGTCATAATTTATTGCATTAATTTCGCTGATTTTTGGCGAAATATTCACTCCAAGATATTTTGCCGTATTAACTCTATAGCGGCTTATAAAGGGAGTATTGGCAGTAGATAGCACCATTGTTTTATCTTGGTTCAATGAGTATCCAGAATATAGACCAAAAGTACGGGTGATTTCTTCAATATTAGTTATAGCCTCGGTGGGATTAGTTGTTAAAACCGCAACGTCATCGGCGTAGGCAAGAACTTTAGTGTCATATATGCCAGCATTGATGGGTCTGATCAATGGTGATGTTAATAATTTGAGAATTAAGGGATTGATATATAAGGCGAACAATAATGGAGAGCACGGGCAGCCTTGTCGTGTACCCCTTTGGATATTAATAATTGCAGACTCACATCCGCCCGTCATTACTTTTGCCTTAGGATCAGCATAAAGGGCTTTAATAGATTTTATAAAGACCGGGCCGAAGTTGTTAATGGCTAATATTTCCCAAAGAAACTGCCAAGAGACCCGGTCAAAGGCTTTCTCAGCATCAAGCAAGATCAGCGACATCTGGTCCCCCCCTGCTCCCACGATGTCAAAAAGGGAGATCACTCTACGCGTATGATCTGTAGTGCTCTTACCGGGTATGAAACCATGCTGCCAGGGAGAGACCAGACGTTCGACGATCCTGCTCAAGTTATTAGCAAAGATTTTAGCGTATATTTTTTAATCTGAATTAATCAGGGATATTGGTCGATATGATGTTGTTAATTCTGGTGGCTTCTCTTTTTTAATAAAGATGACAATATTCGTTTGTTTCCAGGATTCAGGAGATTTACCAAGCCATTGTATCCCCAGAAAAAGATCATGCATAAATGGGATGATTAAGTTGCCCAATATTTTATAAAGGTCAGTAGGTATTTTGTCTGGCCCCGCCGCCTTTCCTGCTGCTAATTCGGCTAAGGCGAGTTCCACTTCAGTTCTGGATATGTCTTTATCAAGCTCGTCTTTGGTACCATCATCAATGCTGTTAGTCAGATTAGTCTCTTCCAATGGGGATTCTTTTTCAAGCAGGTTCACATCAAAGTTCCACCCTTCTCCTTTCCTTGGCAGAAACAGCAACTGCAGACCAACCCAACAAAGTACACAGCAAAGGGACAGTACTCCTCCTCACAGCTCTCCAGCTCTTCTCCTTGGCAAAGGTTCCCCTTGTTGCCAGAAGTGATCAAATTCTCTGGGGTTTAAAGTTGAATACTTATACCCCACTCTCTCTTTGTTCTCCCAGTGGCAAGGGTCTCTGAGCCCAGTCCAGACCAGCTCTGTCTTCTCTGGTGCAGCATGACAATAGGAGGTGGAGACAGCATTGTGCAAAGGAGACACTGCCTATTCAGGTGCAAGTGAAACTTCTTCCACTACTCTAAATGCAGCCAAGGTATGTTCAGCTCTGCTATGAGTCACCCAGGAAAGGCAGCGCACACCTCAACCCCACTTGTGGCTGGTTACAGTGAATACACAACCTCAGCCCCTGTCACTCCAAAACCAGACAGTTAATACACAAAATAGCATAGGCACACTGAATGGTTAAATAGGAAAATGACAACTTTCTAAAAGTGGCATTTTCAAACACACAATTTGAAAATCATCTCTCTAAAAAGATGCGTTATTAAATTCAGGGTTTTAAGTTCAGAGAGGCTAAACCCCATTTCTCTCTCTTGTCTCAATGGAAAGTTATACTTGTAAGATGTTACAAAACAACTCCCATGTTAGCCTATGGGACAGATAGCCTTTCAATTGTGAAAAAAATAAATTGGCAGTATTCACTATAAGGACATGTAAAACACACCAGTACGTGTCCTAACTTTTACCCACACTACACCATGCCCATGAGGATACTTTGGGCCAACCTGAGGAGTTCCTTATATGTAGGAAAGGGGGTGGTGGGGACCTGGCAAGTGGGTGCACTTGTCAGGTCGACATGGCAGTTTAAAATTGCATGCGGACACTGCGGTGGCAGGTCTGAGATACTTTTACAGAGATACTCATGTGGGTGGCACAATCAGTGCTGCAGGCCCACTAGTTACATTTGATTCACAGGCCCTGGCACACTTAGTTCATTTGACTAGGGACTTACCTGTAAATCAAATATGCCAATCATGGATAATGAATCCTAATAACAATTTCCGGAGTACTTGCACTTTGACACTGATCTGCAGTGGCAATGTGCTCAAAGCATCTAAGCCAGCAAAAAATGTAATCCAGCACAGCATCAAAATATACAGGCGGTAGAGGCAAAACGTCAGTGGAAACCACGCCAAGGATGCCAAGTCTAACACCAGGCTACTGCAGATTTGTGTTTCTCTTCTTAAAAAGAACCGAGTGAATAATTTTCAAGAAAATATTTAACAGCTTGTTTAAATGTAACAATACCTTGACTAATCTTGTCCTCTGGGGGCAATATATGCACACCGGACACAGGAGCCACGGTTCAAGGCTGTGGTTGAATCTCGCCAAAATAAGATGCTGACTCCAGGAGAGATATGTGTATGTTGCCACATATCTCCAGGAGAGATATGTGTATCCTCCCTTGATGTCTGTATGTAATTTTCATTGCATGAGTATTCAATCATATTTATGGATGACTTGGGCCATGAAGATCAGGAGCACGTATTAGCTTTACAGACTGGAGTTCTTATTTTGTAGGTGAGCCGGGCCTGGTACAACTTAGACAAATAGGCCATTAGGCCATGGCGAGACTGGATATTCTGATACTCTGGCATTTCCTCACTGGGTTGCTTGTTAGGGACCTCTTTCAGGGTTAGTTGGAATGCTATGGCCCAACTATGAAAGCCCCCATTCCCCATTCTTGCTGTAGCCTCCTGTAGTCTGAGGCAGATTTTGAACATTTTAGTCATGGATGAATTTGGTTGCCTGTCTGGCCCTCGAACAGTCTAGTTTGTGGTGCTTATTGCGGACTGAGGTGAAGTCATTTTGGAATGTTAAGCTCTGCATGTATTAATAAATTAGATAACAATACTCTATATTCTTGACATGAAAAGTCTCAAGTTTTGTCAAATATGGATGGGCAGGGAATTTGTATCTCTATATATTTGAAACTCACTTGGGTGTTTTACGAGGGCATGTAGCATTTGTGTGCCTAGGCTGCTGAATTTTAATAAAGTTTATTATCTTTTATATTTTCTTGCTGTTCTGCTGTTTATACATGTATCTATGTGTGATTTCTAAAGTCCATGGTTTGTTTAAAGTAATTTAAAAATGAAGTTAACTCCGACTCAATTAATCAGCATGCACTCAAGTGCCGCCCGCTTGATTATTTCATCACTATTACAGTTATATGGTTTGGCATTAAAGCTTGTTTTTAATTGTTTTTTGTGGCATAAAGTGGAAGATGTGCTTCACAATGAAATACATAATTTATCAGAATTAAGGATGTTGGGAAAAGTTGGGAAAAGCGGATCTAGCATTTTGGAAGTAATTTGCTTCTGGAGTTCCCAACAAAAGGTGTTTTTTGATGATGTTGGGGAAAAGCTCATGTTTAGAAAGTATGCTATGTAAAATGTGTGGTTTAGCTGCTGGACAATATACTGGTATTTAAATTAGAGATTGCGACTCCCCCGCCCCCACCCTCCCCATATTGATGTTTAGCATCGAGACTGTGGCTCTGTGGCTCTTCAGGGATAGATCGCTGTGGAAGCCATGAAATTATATTGTAGTGCTTATTAATTATATTTCTTGCTTTCTATTTCTGCAATAAATCGGAAAAAAATAGCTGATGCTGATTATAGCAATGCTTCCCACCCTGCGCATAAAGTAAAGGCAATTTCAGTAAAAGGCAGGCTCTGCGGGTTCTCTCACCTTCTCGCTTGGTAGGAGCACCGCGTAGGCCCCGCGTGCCATTTGACCCCCATTAAGACGCGCAGCCGGGCCTGCCCCCGTTTAGGATTCTACTTGCTGAACTTCAGGGCCCTGGAGGGTCTTGTCAACCGCTCCCGGTGCCCCTCGCTTCGCAAAAGCTTAACCTCATTTTGTTTTTACATTTTAATTGAAATTAACAACATCAGCGTTGAAAATAGAATATGCGTGCGCAGCGGAGCGGAAGAAAAAGGAAATGGAGGGCTTCCCTCCCCAGTCCAGAGGGCAGCACTGACCTACAAGCGCGCGTGCAGAACTCTCCCTCAATGCACAGGGGTGCCTCCACCTAAAGCCCCCCACCTCCCTCCGCCACGGCAAGAAGCCGGCAGGGGGCAAAGGTTCAACATCCTGCTTTGCTTCCCTTGTCGATTCTGAAAATATGAGTGCTGGAGCAGCACGTGCGCACACCCCCACACCTGCCTGCCATCTAAGAAAGGATAAGGCACTTTCAATGTTGCCTTTAACCTCTCGTGGGCACGCAAACTGCTTAGTTTATAAAAACAAAAATCAGAAGTGCAAGTGCCTGAAATCCTCCTTATAAAACAGCAGATCTCTGCGTCGTGTGCTGCTGGTCCTCTCGAGGTTTTTTCTGCTGAATTCGGGGATTTTTCCTCCTGTTTTATAAATGAATAAACAAGACTACAAGTCCCAGAATTCGAAGAAGAACCCTGGACTCGACCAGCACATCACACATGCGTCGAAACTTGCCAGGGCTGCAGTGCTTAATTTGTAAAATATTAAGTGCCAGGGCTCTGACCAGGAGGCCACTGCAGCTTGCACCACCCATCGCCCTTATCATCGCTGCCAAAACAACTACTAACCATCCTTCTCGCATGTAAATGCGACAGTTCAGATTATTCCAGGTCCCCAAAGCTAAAGGAACAGCTGGGGAGGCAGGTATTAGTAATTTTTTAAGGTATATTGTTTTCCTAAACAACTGTTATACTGCTCATCTCTAAATTACATGAGCAGCACCACCTTGTGGCAGACTGCCCAAAGTGTGGTATTGGCAATTAGGTGCCGGTGCCGAGCACCGGAATCCAATTAAGTGCGGGTGCTCAGCACCGAAAAGCTCTGGCTCAAATTAAGCACTGCAGGGCTGCCGAAGGCATCCTTTTTCCTTCACGTTTTTTAAGTCTGATGATGAAAACTGAGTCTCGATACCGATTGTGATAATATGGCTTTCCTTCATCGCTGCTTACTGTTCAGCCTGGGCCTCGGCAGGCCTTCTTGCCCCATGACTGGGCCCCTGTAGTAAAGTTGGTATATACAGGGTTGGATTGGTAAGGCGGGAACTCGGGCAATGGCCGAGGGGCTGATATCGAAGATACAGCTGTGGGCTGCATTTTTCGCAGCATGGGAGCCAGATTTGGGCTGTGTCTGGTGTGTTCAGATGTCGCCATCGGCCAAGTGGGGCCCTGAGTGGCCTTCCTGGAGGCAGATGGGCGTCCATTACCTCTCTTTTATCAACGGGCAGAGGTGTCACTCCCTTTCTCTCGCTGGGACGGCCCATTAATGTGTGCATACTGAGCGGGGGCAGGGGGCTGAGTAGAATTGGCCTCACTTGTTTTCAGGTGTTTACACTGTAGCAGGGTTTTGAGGAAAGGCAATATGCAAATGTGGGCCACTTTTTTTAAGCGTGCCCGGGCTGATTTCTAATCCCAATCCAACCCTGGTTGGTAACCGGGGGGGGGATGATAGGGGACCGCAATGATCATGAGGCTCTTCTTAATGCCAGTGTTTCTCTCTGCCCCCTTGGCACACCTCCTTTAGCTCAGTCTGTCCCGTAGCCCCAGCATGGATGTAGGTGAAGAGCTACACATTTCTTCCCCCGGGGCTCGGAGCAGACTGTAGCATCCTGCCATGTGGAGAGCTGGGCTCCTGACCACCGAGTCTGCGGCCCGCTGGGGGTGCTGCACGCAGACACAGAGACGGAGACAGGGGAGTGAGAGGCAGTCAGCAGGATCAACATGAGAACCTGCACGGTGTCGTCATCCAGCTTTTTTTCTGATGATCATGTCTGACTCACAGAAATTCAGTGCAACAAATGTAGCAGCACCTGGGCTTACACATGTGAGAGGCACACGTTTTAGTCATCCTTGTGTGTTTAAACTAAGTATTCTGGTTACATTAATTAAAAGCCAATAGTAGATTTTCGTTTTACCAATAAGAATCATATTTCCCTGTGATGTGCATTAAAACTAACTAAAGTAAATCTACCTGTAAGAAAGCACACTTAGTAGTCTATTACATTTTTATGTGAAGCTTATTTTCTTTTTTATTGAAATGTATTATTTCTTTCATATGTTTGCCATGTTTAAGGGGTGGCAAATGTAACTTTTGTCCTTCTTTCTTTTATTTTTGTGGCATGTTTGCAATAAGAAATAAAACACAGTAACCATTGAACCTGTTTGACTAGGACATACCTATGGTCTTTGCCAATGCTTGTTGATTCTGATCTTGCTTTTAACCCCAAGGGGCAGCTGTCACCGACACAGTATCATTTATTTAATCCGCATGGAGTGGGAGGAATTTGCCACACAAACGCCATTTAGATCTGAGGCACATAATCCGCATAAATTGGGAGGAATTTGCCACACAAACGCCATTTAGATCTGAGGCACAGAACATCAGCTGTGGAGAAGCCCCCAGGCTTGGTGATCTATTATTCTACATCTATCTGCTGCCTTTGGCTGAGCCACAGTACAACACTTAGCTGATATTCAGAATTATCCCATCAACGTCATTCCATTAGTGAGTCTTGTTGCTTCAGGATGCCTTCACCAAAGCCTTGGTAATGGTACACTGGTGGTTACCATCTCCCTTCCTCAAACATAATCTAGCTAGGTTGGATCTCTTTATCACCAGATACAGCATACTTACATGGAGCCCATCTGTCTGCCCTGATACTTTGGGTTCTCCTCCCACTCCACCTAATTCCATATGCAACCTAGGCTTTTACTTTGATGCCGACCTCTCTCTTGAGGCTTAGGAATCCTACGTTTATAGCACATGCTTTTGGTAAATCAAAGTGCTAAGGAAAATTCTACTATTTATAAAAGAAGAATAGCTTATTTCGATAGTCAGTGTTCTGCTTCAATCTCACCCAGTGCTTAATTTGTAAAATATTAAGTGCCAGGGCTCTGACCAGGAGGCCACTGCAGCTTGCACCACCCATCGCCCTTATCATCGCTGCCAAAACAGCTACTAACCATCTCCCTCGCATGTAAATGCGACAGTTCAGATTATTCCAGGTCCCCAAAGCTAAAGGAATGGCTGGGTAGGCAGATATTAGCAATTTTAATGTATATTGTAGTCTTAAACTACCGTTGTTCTGCTCATCTCCATATTAGATGAGCAGCGCCACCATGTGGTGGACTGTTGTAAATGTAAATGTAAATGTCAAGGTACTTATAGAGCGCACTGTCACCAGACGGCCACCTTGTGGTGTTGCCTTTGTGGTTTCCTGGCGCTGATACTCATACCGCTGTGGAACCCCTCCTGGCTTTCCCTGTGAAGTGTCCACTCCTGGGGACCCCCAGGGTGAAGCCAGGCATCCTTAGCGCTGTTGGGGCTGGTGTGGAGGCTAAGCAAGCTATTGCCCAGAGTTGCAGCATGGGGCCCGTGATTAGAATAGGCACCGAGGCGAGAATAGACAGGTCCGAGGAAATTGAGCCAGAGCCCCGCCGAGGCGGGAATCGAACCCTGGTCCCTGGCCAGAACTCTGCTTCAGGGTCTGCTGCTCTAACCATTGAGCCACACTCCTCCTCCTCCTGTTCTAAATATGGTGTTGACAATTAGGTGCAGGTGCCGAGCACCGGAAACAAATTAAGTGCCGTGCTTAGCACCGGAAAGCTCCGGCTCAAATTAAGCACTGAATTCTCACCTTGACTATGTTAACTCAGTATATCTAGCTCATCCAGACAAAATGCCAAAAAAGTACAACTGGTGCAAAATGCAGACACCAAACTCAACTGGGAGCAGGAGAAAAGATTATAAAGCTCCCATCCTTAGATATCACCTCTTGCTTCTGGGTTCATCAGTGCATTGTATTTAAAAATATTACATTTTTGATAGAAACTTTGTTTACCACTATCACAGATCAATTTATTAATTAACTAATTCCAATTGATTATAAAATAATTCATAAAGACTGCCCTTTGAAAGGGGGGAGTGTATAGTAGCAATTTTTAATGAGGAGCTAAATTAAAACTATGAAAGTTTTGACCCAGACACCTTCTAGTCATTTAGGTTGCTCTTGCAAGATGCAAAAGGTTTAAGCCATTTTTTATTAATATATTGCCCTCCAAACACTTCAGCCAGCCACTTATGTTTCACTGGGAGAAGGTATTAGGACGAGTGGGCGAGAACCCATTTCAAATAATATTCACAATCCTTGTCAGGATGAACCACAAAAGTCACTCAATAAACATGTTCTTAGTCCTCTGGTAGCTTGGCACCCAAACAGCCAGACTTAACTTAGAGGCAATGTGTGAAGTATTTATAATACTCAACCAGTAATAAATTGAAAACATAAGAGAAACCCCAAACCAATAAAAAAAATATAGAATATTTTAATAAATAAAATGACACTAAACAACATAAATCCAATAAGTAGAACCAAAGATATGAATTTGCAAAGTTGAATAAAAAAAAGTGCCAAAGAGCACAATGCGCCAACTGTGCTTATCTGGTTGCGCTAGACCAGGTCAAATTCAAAAGTTCAGGCTAACTTCAATGGAGTATGGTATGGAGACAGTCACCAGATGTGTCCCAGTAGAAAGTATATCTTCAGACTTCGAAACTTTTTCGGAGAATAAGTGGTCATCAACGTGTGGTCAGCAGTGCAAGTTGTATCTGGAGAGTGGTTCAACAACAGCAGGTTGCTGAAGAGTGTGATCACAGTGCAGTCGTTAACATTTGCCAGCAAAGCTCCAAGTGGTAAACTCCGTAGTCCATTCCCAGGTTGGCCTCTGCATTGTTCGGGGCCTGCTTGCCATCAATGCATGGAGAAACCATCAATCAGGGGCTACTTGGCGTCGACGCTCGTCAGAGCTGTCAATCGGGTACTGCTCTGCATCAATGCTCAGTGGAGCCGTCAATCAGGTGCTGCTCAGTGTCAATGCTTGGGGTTGAATCTAGTGAAGCCTGCTGTTAGGCAGGGAAGTGTACACCATGAGTACAGCCAAGGGTCCAGGACATTGGGGCAGTCCTTCTTCTGAGTCTTCAAAGGTTCAGGACCGCTCTAATTTTAGGTTCTGGGGATGCAACATTTATGCCCAAGGCCACCCGATTGGTAGGACGCACTCTTTTGTCTAACTCTAAAACTGGTTCTGGTCAATTCTTCCCTTTTCACTGGGTTTGACTCCAGCCTGGCTAATGATATAATGGGCAGGCAGGCCTAGGTGTGAGCTGTATCTGCCATTGACAGGGTAGGCTTCCTCTTAAGTCAGGAAGGGCAGAGTACAGTACTTTGAAGTGTAATCAGGGCAGGGGCACATCTCCTCCCAAGCCGTCCTGTCAGGAAGACCCACACCTCCCCCAAACTAGGTCTTCCCAGGTCCTTTGTCCACTGTCTGGGAGCAATACACATCACAACACAGGAGTGCCATTAACAGTCAGGTGACCCTGGACGCTCAAGGAGAGGCATTTTTGGCTTAGTCAGGAAAATGGCAAACTCATAAAGTGGTATTTTCAAGATAGTAATTTAAAATCTGTTAGGAATGGGATTTCTGTTTGGCTAGGAATTGCACCTAAGCCAGGCAGAAACCACCATTCTAGTCAGGGCAAAGAAGTTACACACTGAAGATAACCCCTGCTCACCCTCTTGGTAGCTTGGCCCGAGTAGTCAGGCTTATCTCAGAGGCAATGTGTAAAGCGTTTGCGCAACACACACACACAGCAACAACACACTAGGCACACTACAAAAGAAACTCCACAAAAGGTTATATCAAAAATAGCCTTTGTATTCTCGTAAACACATTAGAAACACAATCACATAGTTACAATGTGCCAACTGGCACTGGGCAATATTCACAGGGGATTATATACAGGACAGGGCCAATCGGGCCACTGTCAGAACTATCAGAACAGGTAAGTAAATATAAAACACAACCAGTAGCTACTGGTACCATAATGACCTAAGCATTATCATATTAGCATTAGACACCCTCCTAAAATACAACAGCATGACATTAGGCATAAATCACATTAGGCCCAAACCTCATTAGCATAAACACTGTCAGAACCATCAGAACAGGTAAGTAAATATAAAACACAAACAGTAACTTCTGGTACCATAATGACCTAAGCATTATCATATTAGCATTAGACACACTCCTAAAATATCATAGCATGACATTAGGCATGAATCACATTAGGCCCAAACCTCATTAGCATAAACACATTACGCACTAGTCCTCACCAGCATAAACACAGTATGCATAAATCATAATTATATCAGGTCACTTTTAGGCATCAACAGCCCAATTAGCAGTACACCATAGCATCAATCATCATGCCCCTCCTAGGTACAGACATAAAGGCACCTTATGTCACACATTAGCATCATAGAGACAGTAACCCCGTACACCATGGCATACACATAATGCAACAACCAGTAACTACTGGTAAAGGCATATATAATAGCATCACTGCGCCGTAAGGGAGCCAGTTATGCAAAACATCATCTGCAGTGGGCATTATCAGGGCCACCTGAGGCCTAAACCTAATCTGCAGCAGAGACCCATAGTGCTCCCACAACAGGGTTACAGTCCCTCCTGTCAGTGTTCCCAAGTGGGGGCCCTGTCCTGGGCTCACCCTGCAATGCCACCTCAATATAAGATTGCCCCCGATAGCACGCTGTTAGACCTGGCATCATTGGCATGAGTCTCTCCTCCATTTTTTTCTGGTTGCCTCCTCTGTTACGATGTTTTTGCTGGAATATTGCTTTGGGCACTGTGCCACTGCTGATCAGTGCCACAGTGCAAGTGCTCCCTATGTTAAATTGTTACATTGATTGGTGTTACCATGATTGGCTTGGTTGACTTACTGTTCAGTCCCTAGTCTAGTGCACTGCGGGTGCCAAGGGCATGTAAGTTAACTGCTGCTGGTGGGCTTGCAGCACTGGTTGTGCCACCCCCAGAAGCAGCTTGTAAAATGTGTCTCAGGCCTGCCACCGCAGCGCCTGCGTGCAGTCCCTGACTGCCATGTCGACTTGGCAAGGAAACCTACTTGCCAGTCTCTAAACCTTCACTTTGCCACATTTCAGACACCTCTATGGTAGGCCCTAGGGCAGGGTGCATGGCTGGTAAAAGGTAGGTCATGCCCTGATGTGTGTGGCATGACCTAATAGTGAATTACAGCCATTTTCGTTTTTCACTATTGAAGGGCTACCTGCCTCCAATAGGCCAGACTGGGCAGACTGATTATTAACTCCATTATAATCTATCTGACTCAGGGAGCATGGTAGCAAGTCGAGTTTAGTATCCCTGAACTCAGAATTTAATAACGCACCCTTTAGGATGGATGGTTTTTAAATTCTATGTTTGAAAATAGCCCTTTTAGAAAGTGGCTATTTTCTTGTCCAACTATCCACCGGTCTCTGCTGGTTTGGTGTGCGTGTCAGGGGCTGGGTGGCTCCAGAGGTCTGAATGAGTCAGTGTGGGGTGAATGAGGCATTTACACATAGAGTGAGGGAAGAGTAGCCTGCCCTGCCTGACACAATTCTGGCTCCACCTCCTGCTGGGCGACTGATAGCCCTGCTCCTGCCAGTGACAATACTGGCCCCGCCTCCTGCTGGGCGGCTGAGGACTCTGCCCTGCTCAGTGAATAGGCCAGGTGCCTCTGCCTGGCAACACCCACAACAAACCTGAGATGGTGGGAATTTCCCTGCTTGGACAAAGGGAACAAAGGAGAAATGGGGTATAAAAGAAGGACCCCTGAACCAAGAACTCAGATCACTTCTGACAAGGAAGCCTGTACCAAGGACAAGAAGCCTGCTGATCTAAGGACTTGCCTCCCCTTTCTGCCAGAGTGCTGTTTTGCTGTGGAGGAACCTGGAAGCTGCTTCTTTATTTTTGCCAAGGAACAAGGAGAGAGGAACTTGGTGTGTACTCTCTGAACACTTGCTAGGAAATCTCCAAGGGCTGGAAGAGTGCCAGTCTCCTGCTGAAGTCACAGGGCCAAAGGACTTCACCATCTGCTGAATTGCTGGAAAGTGAGTTTCCAGGACACAAGGGAAAATCTGCAGTCTCGACGCCGCCGACGCCGCCGAATCCAGCTCGACACCGTGAGTAACGGCTCCAGTGTCCCGAGCCTTCGACGCCGGCCCCCGGCCCCGAACGACGCCAGCAGCAACGCCAGTGAGCAGTGGGTATCGGCCCCGGCTCCAAGTGACCCCGTCTCGACGCCGGTATCGCCGCCAGTGAGGAGTGAGTATCGGCTCCACCTCCAAGCGACCCCATCCCGACGCCGCTGCTGATCGCATCGACTCGACGCCCTTCTCGACGCCGTGAGCGCTGCTCCGGCCCGACATCCCTCGACGCCGCTGCGGATTGACCCGACTCCGAGGCACAATTGACGCCGACCTCGACGCCGACATCTCGACGCCGTGGATCATCGATTTCTTCATTTCTCAAGGTACTGTACTTGTGGGGTCTGTTGCAACTCCAGGCTCGACGTAGCGCTCCTCGCGGTCGACGCCGAACCTTGGGAATCCTGTAGACTCGACGTCGTGTGACTCCCGTGGGAGTTACATTGTTGCCAACGAACTGTGTGTCAGAAGAATACGTGACTTTGTTGCTAAAAGAACTATTTGCCAAGAAGAATCCTTACTTGAACTATTATCTTTCCTTCCAAAGAGTATTTATTAAGACTGTGGTACATTTTTGTCGTTATTTGGTCTTGTGCTAAACCTTATATAAAAATCCTATTTTTATAATAACTTCTGTGTCGTGTCCATCTGTAGTGTATTCACTTTATTACTGTATGTGGTCATAAATGCTTAACACACTGCCTCTGAGATAAGCCTGTCTGCTCTGCCAAGCTACCAAGGGGGTAGCAGGGGTTATCTGAGTGTGTAATCCCCTTGCCCTGACTAGAGTTGGTTGGTCCCTATTTGTCAGAAGTGTATACCTCTGCCAACTAGAGACCGCCGTTTCTAACATTGGTGGTCAGCGGTGAGGATTTGAACTTTGCATTTATGACTCATGTGCAGTGATTAGTGTACGCTACTTAGTGAAAGCAGACCATAACGCAGCCACATTCTGTTTTGGGAGGATTGCCTATTTTTGTTCTCCGCTTTCCTGGATCTGATTTTTTTAAACACTGCCAGTTTTGACCATGAAGAATGCCAGAGCTGCTACACCTGTGGAGATTGTTGTGGGGGAATTTGATAAGGAGAAGATAGATTCCTACGTGCTAAAGGATCTAAAAGGATTTTGCAAGCAGTTTAAAGTTCCTACCACAGGTCTCACAAGGAAAGACGACTTCCTCAAAGCGCTGAAGGCCTGGTTAGAGGCCAGAAATCCCTCTGATCCGGTGGTGGTACCGGAAGAGGAAGAAGAGGAGGAAGAGCCCGCAGATGGGCCAGTGTCATCTCCCGGCAGTAGTGCTTCCTCTAGGAGCCTTTCCCCTGAAGAATTAGAAGACAGGGAGAGGGAGAGGGGGCACAAGTTAGAAATGGCAAAACTTAAATTAGGAGGGCAGTTGGAATTAGAGAATGCAAGAAGCAAGAGAGAAGCTGAAATGGAGAGCAAAAGATTAGACTTTGAGAGAGAGAAATTAGCGTTTGAACGTGAGAAGATGGTGAGGGAGATGGAGCTTAAAACGAAGAGTTTAGAGTTGAATCCCTCTGGTGGCAGCGCTCCATCTATGCCTGCAGAAAGTAGGTTTTATTTTCCTAAGGATGTGATCAAAGATTACAGTAAGAATGAAGATATTAGCCAATGGTTTAAAGCGTATGAGTTAGCATTGTTGGCCCACTGGGTCCCTGAGAAAGATTGGGGAACGGGGTTGTGGAGCCGCTTTACAAATGAAGGGAGAGATACCTTGTTGAGCCTTCCTGCTGAGGATAGGATGTCTTATACTCATATGAAAGATGCTTTAATGCTGAGATATGGCTTAACCCCAGAAAAGTACAGACAAACCTTTAGAGAATGTGAGAAGTTGCCTGGTACTACGTGGGTTGAATATGTGTCTTTTTTCTGCAGAACCATGGATGGTTGGATAAAGGGTAGCAAGGTCGATAGTTATGATGCTCTTTATGATTTGTTTGCTTGGGAGCACTTGTCTAATAACTGTTTTCCAGAGCTACGCCAGCACCTTGTTGATAGCAAGATATCTAACCCTAGAAAACTTGCTGAGGAGGCGGACCGCTGGGTCAGTACCAGGGTCCACAAGGGTCCAGTGGGAGACTCAGCCAAAGGTGGGCAGGGTCCCCAGCAGAAGAGTGGGGGGGACAGGGGTAAACAGAGGGAGTTTCAGAAAGGGCCCCAAAGTAGTCCCCAAGGGAACCAAGGGAAGGGTTCCCAGCCTCCCCCTGTAAAGAAGCCAGAGGCCCCGACAGGTAAACCTGTTCACAGGGGCCCCATGACCTGCTATGCCTGTAAGCAGGTGGGACACCGTTATTATGCTCCCCAGTGTCCCATGAAGGATTCGAATGCACCGCCGCGTGCACCCCCTCGTCAGGTAGCGAGTGTAGCCCTGGGAGGGGATGAGATGGGTGCCCCCGGTGGGTGGGGTCCCGCAGAAATGTCCCTGGTCTCTTTAGGAGACGTGGAAATGGTCCCTCCAACCCCTCTGCCTAGTAACACTAAGAAATATAGGCAGTGGGTGACCATTAATGGCCATAGGGTGGAAGCTCTCAGAGACACCGGAGCGAGTGTGACAGCTGTCAAGTGTCACTTGGTGTCCAGAGAGCAGGTGGTCCCTCATGCATTCTACCCCGTTGTAGCTGCTGACAACTCACAGAGTAAGTGTGAGGTAGCTCAAGTTCCTTTTGAGTGGGGGGGGGTCTCAGGTACTCTTCAGGTTGCTGTGAGGCCCGCCATGCCTGTTGATTGTCTCCTGGGCAACGATTTGGAGGACTCCCCTTGGGCTAAGGTGGAGAGAAAATCGCATCTGGAAATGTTGGGTCTGCCTGAGTGGGTGTGTGCGACCACCCGGTCCATGTCAGTCAGTAAGGGTGTTGATGGGGCCCTGGAGCCTGAAAGTACGGCCCAGGTCCCAACCGTGAAGAGAAGAGGCAGGGGGCGTGGGAAACCGGCCCCCATCGTTCCCGCGGTCCAGGAGGGAGCAGACCCTGAGGGGGATGCCCTGGAACCGACAGGAGAACAAGTGGCCGAACTGGGAGACCTGCCCGAGCTGACCCATTGGCAGCAGGATGGTGGTCCCTCCAGGGAGGAATTTTGTGCTGAGCAGAAAGTGTGCCCTTCTCTTGTGGGTATGAGGCAGCAGGCCTCAGCCCAAACGACAGGTGATCAGTCAGGATCACATTGGGTCTACTGGGAGAACGACCTCCTGTATAGCGAGCCTAAGGCTGCTGAGCCTGGGTCAGCCCGTGTGCTGGTGGTACCCCAGCGCTTCAGAGCCTTCCTACTGGGGTTGGCTCATGACGTTCCGTTAGCTGGACATCTGGGGCAGGACAAGACCTATGACAGGCTTGTCACCCATTTTTATTGGCCCCAGATGAGAAGGGATTCAGATATCCATTGTAGGACCTGTCAAACTTGCCAGGCAAGTGGGAAAAGTGGGCGGAAGCAGAAGGCTCCCCTCCAACCTTTTCCCGTCGTCAGTACCCCCTTTGAGCGAGTGGGAATTGACATTGTGGGGCCACTGGACCCCAAGACAGCCATGGGCAACAGGTTTATCCTGGTCTTGGTGGACCATGCCACCCGGTACCCGGAAGCCATCCCTCTCCGCACAGTGACGGCCCCCGTGGTGGGACGGGCACTGATGGGTGTTTTCTCCCGCATGGGGTTCCCCAGAGAGGTGGTGTCAGACCGGGGCACCAACTTCATTTCGAATTATATGAAGTCTCTGTGGAAGGAGTGTGGGGTAACCTACAAGTTTACCACTCCTTACCACCCTCAAGGTAATGGGCTGGTTGAGAGATTCAACCGGACCCTAAAAGGCATGATCATGGGTCTTGAAGAACCAATGAGGCGTAAATGGGACGTCCTCTTGCCATGCCTGCTGTTTGCTTACCGTGAGGTGCCACAGAAGTCTCTAGGGTTCAGCCCATTTGAGCTTTTGTATGGTCACCCGGTAAGAGGACCTTTGAGTCTGGTTAAAGAAGGCTGGGAGCAATCTCCCAGGAAACCTCCCCAGGATGTATATAGTTACATGCTGGCCTTTAGGAACCAGACTCGGCGCTTCAGAGATCTTGCTCAGGCAAATCTGGAGGCCAGCCAGGAAGAGATGAAGCGGTGGTACGATCAGAATGCCACTCTGGTTGAGCTTCAACCTGGTCAGAAAGTTTGGGTCATGGCCCCTGTGGAACCTTGTGCGCTCAAGGACAGGTTGACTGGACCGTTTGAGGTTGTGGAGAAGAAGAGCGATGTCACCTACTTGGTGGACTTGAAATCTCCCAGGAACCCCTTAAGGGTCCTGCATGTCAACCGGTTAAAGCCCCACTTAGAAAGGTCCGAAGTGGGCATGCTCCTTGCCACAGATGCTGGGATGGAGGAGGAGAGTGAGCCTCTTCCTGACCTCCTGTGTGCAAAAGAAAAAGATGGGTCAGTGGATGGTGTTGTCCTCTCTGACACACTGACCCCTGAGCAGCAGCAAGATTGTCGCCATCTGTTGGTACAATTCCCTGATCTGTTCTCCTTAATCCCTGGTGTCACTCAGTGGTGTGTCCATGATGTGGACACTGGGGACAGCACTCCTGTGAGGCACAAGGCCTACAGGGTGACTGAAAAGGTCAGAGCATATATCAAGGAGGAGGTCTCCAAGATGTTTGCCTTAGGGGTGGTTGAGTCCTCTAGCAGTCCTTGGGCCAGCCCAGTGGTCTTGGTCCCAAAGGCTGCAGCGCCTGGTGCTTCACCAGAACTTCGGTTCTGTGTGGATTACCGAGGACTCAATTCGGTCACCAAGACTGACGCGCACCCCATCCCCAGAGCTGATGAGCTCATCGATCGGTTGGGGGCTGCCCGGTACCTTAGTACGTTTGATCTAACGTCTGGGTACTGGCAGATCGCCTTGACTGATGGGGCAAAAGAGAGGTCTGCATTCTCCACACCAGATGGGCACTACCAGTTCCGTGTGATGCCCTTTGGGATGAAGAATGCCCCTGCCACATTCCAGAGGTTGGTTAACCAGGTCTTGGCCGGGCTGGAAGATTTCAGCGCCGCCTACCTGGACGATATAGCAGTGTTCAGCGCCAGCTGGGAGGAACACTTGCGCCACCTCCAGGAAGTGTTGTTGGCCCTGCGCAGAGCAGGCCTCACAATCAAGGCTAGTAAGTGCCAGATTGGGCAGGGTTCAGTGGTGTACTTGGGGCACCAGGTAGGGAGCGGCAAGGTGGCCCCCCTGCGACCCAAGATAGATACCATCCTGGCTTGGGAACCGCCCAAAACCCAGACTCAGGTGAGAGCCTTCTTGGGTCTCACGGGTTACTACAGGAGGTTTGTCAAGGGGTATGGCAACATTGTGCACCCCTTGACCTCGCTGACTTCCAGGAAGCAGCCGAGACTTGTGATCTGGACTGACGCCTGTCAGAACGCCTTTGACACCCTGAAAACTGCAATGTGTACAGCACCGGTCCTCCAGGCACCCGACTTTTCAAAAGAATTCATTGTCCAGACAGACGCTTCAGAGCATGGTGTGGGGGCGGTTCTAGCACAGATGAATGAGGAGGGCCGAGACTTACCTGTAGCCTTCATCAGCCGGAGGTTACTTCCCAGGGAACAAAGGTGGAGTGCGATAGAGCGTGAGGCATTTGCTGTGGTCTGGGCGCTGAAGAAGCTAAGACCCTACCTGTTTGGGACTCACTTCCGGGTTCAGACAGACCACAGGCCCCTCAGATGGTTAATGCAGATGAGGGGTGAGAACCCAAAACTGTTGAGGTGGTCCATTTCCCTACAGGGGATGGACTTTACGGTGGAACACCGCCCTGGGACAGATCACGCCAATGCTGATGGTCTGTCCAGATTTTTCCGCCTTAGTGATGAGGACTCCCTGGGTGAAGGGTAGTTCTCCCCACATTTCAGCTGGAGGGGACACGTGTTAGACCTGGCATCATTGGCATGAGTCTCTCCTCCATTTTTCTCTGGTTGCCTCCTCTGTTACGATGTTTTTGCTGGAATATTGCTTTGGGCACTGTGCCACTGCTGATCAGTGCCACAGTGCAAGCGCTCCCTATGTTAAATTGTTACATTGATTGGTGTTACCATGATTGGCTTGGTTGACTTACTGTTCAGTCCCTAGTCTAGTGCACTGCGGGTGCCAAGGGCATGTAAGTTAACTGCTGCTGGTGGGCTTGCAGCACTGGTTGTGCCACCCCCAGAAGCAGCTTGTAAAATGTGTCTCAGGCCTGCCACCGCAGCACCTGCGTGCAGTCCCTGACTGCCATGTCGACTTGGCAAGGAAACCTACTTGCCAGTCTCTAAACCTTCACTTTGCCACATTTCAGACACCTCTATGGTAGGCCCTAGGGCAGGGTGCATTGCTGGTAAAAGGTAGGTCATGCCCTGATGTGTGTGGCATGACCTAATAGTGAATTACAGCCATTTTCGTTTTTCACTATTGAAGGGCTACCTGCCTCCAATAGGCCAGACTGGGCAGACTGATTATTAACTCCATTATAATCTATATGACTCAGGGAGCATGGTAGCAAGTCGAGTTTAGTATCCCTGAACTCAGAATTTAATAACGCACCCTTTAGGATGGATGGTTTTTAAATTCTATGTTTGAAAATAGCCCTTTTAGAAAGTGGCTATTTTCTTGTCCAACTATCCACCGGTCTCTGCTGGTTTGGTGTGCGTGTCAGGGGCTGGGTGGCTCCAGAGGTCTGAATGAGTCAGTGTGGGGTGAATGAGGCATTTACACATAGAGTGAGGGAAGAGTAGCCTGCCCTGCCTGACACAATTCTGGCTCCACCTCCTGCTGGGCGACTGATAGCCCTGCTCCTGCCAGTGACAATACTGGCCCCGCCTCCTGCTGGGCGGCTGAGGACTCTGCCCTGCTCAGTGAATAGGCCAGGTGCCTCTGCCTGGCAACACCCACAACAAACCTGAGATGGTGGGAATTTCCCTGCTTGGACAAAGGGAACAAAGGAGAAATGGGGTATAAAAGAAGGACCCCTGAACCAAGAACTCAGATCACTTCTGACAAGGAAACCTGTACCAAGGACAAGAAGCCTGCTGATCTAAGGACTTGCCTCCCCTTTCTGCCAGAGTGCTGTTTTGCTGTGGAGGAACCTGGAAGCTGCTTCTTTATCTTTGCCAAGGAACAAGGAGAGAGGAACTTGGTGTGTACTCTCTGAACACTTGCTAGGAAATCTCCAAGGGCTGGAAGAGTGCCAGTCTCCTGCTGAAGTCACAGGGCCAAAGGACTTCACCATCTGCTGAATTGCTGGAAAGTGAGTTTCCAGGACACAAGGGAAAATCTGCAGTCTCGACGCCGCCGACGCCGCCGAATCCAGCTCGACACCGTGAGTAACGGCTCCAGTGTCCCGAGCCTTCGACGCCGGCCGCCGGGCCTGAACGACGCCAGCAGCAACGCCAGTGAGCAGTGTGTATCGGTCCCGGCTCCAAGTGACCCCGTCTCGACGCCGGTATCGCCGCCAGTGAGGAGTGAGTATCGGCTCCACCTCCAAGCGACCCCGTCCCGACGCCGCTGCTGATCGCATCGACTCGACGCCCTTCTCGACGCCGTGAGCGCTGCTCCGGCCCGACATCCCTCGACGCCGCTGCGGATTGACCCGACTCCGAGGCACAATCGACGCCGACCTCGACGCCGACATCTCGACGCCGTGGATCATCGATTTCTTCATTTCTCAAGGTACTGTACTTGTGAGGTCTGTTGCAACTCCAGGCTCGACGTAGCGCTCCTCGCGGTCGACGCCGAACCTTGGGAATCCTGTAGACTCGACGTCGTGTGACTCCCGTGGGAGTTACATTGTTGCCAACGAACTGTGTGTCAGAAGAATACGTGACTTTGTTGCTAAAAGAACTATTTGCCAAGAAGAAACCTTACTTGAACTATTATCTTTCCTTCCAAAGAGTATTTATTAAGACTGTGGTATATTTTTGTCGTTATTTGGTCTTGTGCTAAACCTTATATAAAAATCCTATTTTTATAATAACTTCTGTGTCGTGTCCATCTGTAGTGTATTCACTGTATTACTGTATGTGGTCATAAATGCTTAACACACTGCCTCTGAGATAAGCCTGTCTGCTCTGCCAAGCTACCAAGGGGGTAGCAGGGGTTATCTGAGTGTGTAATCCCCTTGCCCTGACTAGAGTTGGTTGGTCCCTATTTGTCAGAAGTGTATACCTCTGCCAACTAGAGACCGCCGGTTCTAACACACGCCGCCACCTGTAATCATGCGGGCAGCTGGACTTAGAGGGACGAATGTGGGAAGATCCTTGGTGCTCCTTCTGCACCCAAAGGAAGTATGCCAGTGGCCCTTCAGGGCAGAGAACAGGACAGCGCGGCCCGGAGCAGGAGGCGCCCTGGTTCCCCCCAGGCACTCACCCCCCACTATCCTCGCCAATTCCTTGGCCAGTAGGTCTACAATGACCTTCCTAGATCTCGTCCCTGCGGCTTCTCCGGTCTCCCCAGCAGGAGACTATCCTTCTTGTGGTGGGAATTCAGCAACACTGAGCCCGCGGGGCTCCGGTCCTTCCTCCGGTGGCTTCAAGGAGCCTGCAAGACTCCAAATCTGCTCGAGATCCCCCACGGCTGTGGGCCCCGCCCACGTCCAGGCCGAGTCACCACCTGTCTTCCTCTTCAGCTCCTTCGGACACGCCGTGCACAGCAATGGACTCGCCCACAACCAGGCCAGAGGCCTGATTTCCGGTCACGGGCACATCTTCCTTCCTGGAGGGCACAAGATCCCGCCTACCGTCAGGCTCATCACGCCTGACTTCTGCCTGCTTTCTCCTGCCTCCTCCGGTCAGCAGAAACGGGCAAACGGGCTATCAGCAGGCTTGGGGAGTGCGGACACCGCACTTACCTGTATTTTAAACCCCGCTGTGGCTCTTTGAGTGGCAAAGCGCCCCACCACCTGCTCTTATCCTCCAAATGCAGGAGAGGTGGGGCACGTCTCGGCACTGGCATAGGAGTCATAAAAAATAGAGCGCACCCTAGGCACTGGCCAGCAGGAGTCCCCCTTTCACCGGGCTCAGGAAAAAGCACTCACTGTGCACCGTTGGCCCAAATCAGCATCTAAAGCTTGGGCAGTGTTCAGGGGCTCACCTCAGGCACCAATAGGAAGCATGTAGCACTTCCCTCTGACAAGGCACAGGCAGGCCAGCGCACTGGGGCTGAAAAACAGACAACAGGCCCCTCAGCTGCCAAGCAGGGCAGCAGGTCTAGCCCCAGCTCCTCCTGGTGGTATCAGTCCAGTCCCAGTAAGCACAAGCAGCTCCCTGGTAGGCTTGCAGCCTGCCAGCAGCAAGTAGGCACCAAACGGCACCCACAAAAAGCACACTTTCATGGGGTCACAGCCCCAGTACTTATACACCATTTCTCTTTGTCTGCGCCAGCACAGGGCTTTGGGGGAACCAGATGCAACTGGTTCAGGGGGGATTTGGAGCACTCTGTTGACAGGGCTCCTCTTCTCCAATGTTAGGTGGGGGCTTGTCATTAGACACACCACAGGGGGATGGAGCCAGCATTCACTAGGGCAGGCAACATCCTATTCAGGGACCAGGGACTTCTCCTCCCACCTACTCCAAATGCAGACGTCCCATTCAGCCTAGTGCTGACTCATCCTGCCCCTCCTAGAGCCACACACACCTCGCCAGCCCCTGTCACTCAAAAGCCAGACATGCAATTCATATCAGGCAGGCAGAGACATAGCACACAGAAATGTCAACTTCTAAAAGTGGCATTTCTAAAATAGTTATAATAAATCTGAGCACACCATTGCGTAGCATTTATTATCACTATTCCAAACATACCAAACTTGACCACGCTGCGCCTCCCATATCAGGAATTACCACTGAAACACTTAACAGGGAATCCCCAATGCAGTCCTATGGGAGGGAAGCCCCACAGTAGTGAGAAACCAAAATGGCTGTTTGTCACTACCAGGACATGTCACACACTTAAGGTACACGTCCTATCTTTTACCTACAATGCACCCTGCCCATAGGGCTAGCTAGGGCCTACCTTTGGGGTGACTGACATGTAGTAAAAGGGGGCGTCACGGACATGGCACATACTTTAGGTGCCACGTCACTGCGGCAGTAACACTGCGTGCACAGGCCCTGCAATGGCAGAGGCCTGGGATTGGTTTTAAAGGCTACTTTGGTGGGTGGCGCAATCAGCGCTGCAAGCCCACCAGTAGCATTTAATTTACCAGCCCTGGGTATATGAGATACCACTTTTCAAGGGACTGACAGGTAAATTAAATAGGCCAAACAGGTGTAGACCAATCTTACCATATTTAACACAGAGAGCAGTAGCACTTTACACTGAACAGCAGTGCTAAAGTGCCCAGAGTCCTAAAACCACCAACACCATGTCAGAAAAAAGGCTAGGAGAAAGGCAAAAATTTAGGGATGACCCTGCAAAAAGGGCCAAGTCCTACAAAATCCAACTGGACAACCTGGTTGGAATTTTAGAATTTGAATGCCTATCACAATGAACCGTTAAATTATTTTTATAGCTAGTCCCAAACTGTAGTTATGCATTATAGGGTTTTATAATGTAACCCAGCCTTTTTCTATGTGAGAGCCACTCTTCCCACAATGAAAAAACGACTTTGTAGGTTTTTCACTGCCATGACATGTCCAACTTTAAATATACATGTTCTACTTTTTAAATGCCATGCACCCTCCTCCATTGCCATTTAGACCAACCAGATAGGTGACTTATAAGTATAAAAAATGACGATGTAGGCATGGCAAGAGGTTTATTTTTCCTTGCTGAAATGGCAGTTTAAAACTACACTTCAGGCTGCAATGACAGGCCCGAGCCATGTTTTCAGTGCTACCTTAGTGGGTGGCACAATGAATGCTGCAGCCCACTTGTAGCATTTTATTTATAGGCCTTAGGCACATATGGTACTATATTCAGGGCACATATAAGTACATTAAATGTGTCAACTGTATGCCAATTTGAACTTGTTCAGAAAGGAGAACACAAGCGCTTAACCACTCATTAGCAGAAGTTAAATGCACAGAGTCCTTTAGCCATCAAAAGTGGGTTTAACACAAATAGGGTAGTGAAGGCACAACAAATCCAGGAGAAAACCACACAAAAGATGGCCATTTCCAACAGGGACATGCAGCTTGAACAATACCAATGTTACTCTTTTAGGAGATTTATGACTTGAATACCCCTAAGGCATCGTATTACAATTCTAGAAGTTTCCAGAAATGTTTATGCTAAATCTCCCCTTCAATGAGTTAACTCACATAATAGGTAATTAATTGGACCCTGTTGTATCTAAGTATCATTAGCTTTTGTTTGGTGCTTCCACTTGTCTTGTTTGATCATATTTTAGTTTTGTGTACAATCACATTTCGCTTACTGGTGTAACATGTGCTAAAGCCCTTCCTCCTGAGACACTGGAAGAAAACACCTTCCAAATGTATAGCTACTCGCTCCATTGATCAACTATACAGGAAAATAACAACAATCCCTGGTTTTCTACTGAACTTGTTTTTTCTAAACTAGAAACACGTCCAGCTGAAAGGCATTGGAGAAAATCTTATTACCCTGATATTAGGTCTTTTTAAGTTCTTACGGCCCACAAACTGAAGACTAAAGATGCTAAAACAACTTACTATGATAATTGGATTTTCAACACTTATAATTTGACTAAAAAGCTACTCTGCATCATCCATGAACTTCAGTTTGCCACAACCATATCTAAAGAGATTCTTTCATCTGAGACTTTATGAAATGAACCAGTCTCATTCCTTTCACACACAATTTCCAATATTAAGAATTCATTAGTAATAGAATCAATCCCTGAATCATCCTTGTGTGGTATGCATTACACCTGACTCGTGTCCTTTCAGTCTAAATGCTTTTGATGTTGTTTCCAAAGATTCTTTTTCAGGGGTCATTGGGAGTAGATGCCATTCGGCGTCTCACTCAATCTGGGCCTTAAAACATGGCCTCTCACTCAATCTGGGCCTTGAAACATGGCTTCATAACCTCAGCATTTTGCCATGTGGGGAATTATTAAATATTTTTAAACAAATGTTTAACAATTGGCCAAGCCCCTGGCATGTGGAAAACAGCTGTGGTAAAACGTTTTCTCAAATAAGTCTTATTTGGACTCATCAGATCTGAATATTTTCAGGGCTACAGCTGTACTTCTTTATTGGTCCAAACTCCTTGATAAACCTATTTTCAGCCAACTTCAAAAAACATTGAGGATAATAGCCAACTTTAACCATTTATTGCAGCCTCCAGATTGGGCAGAAGCAACAAACTAATTGTGGTTTCTGTTGTGGGCCATCTCTATAGATTGGTGGATAGAGAGGATGTTGCAACCTTGGTGTTATTACATCTTCCAGCTGCATTCATTATCATTGGCCATGCCATCTTAATCCCCAGACTCTGGTCAATTGGCATTTCAAGCATGGTTTTAAAATGGCTACCCTCTTGTACCTCCCTAAAAGTCCAAACTCAATGCTCTCAAATGTGGTGTGTCTCAGTGTTCTATACTGACTTTCCTTTTATTTGAAATCTATATGCATCCTTTCGTTCAAATGTTGTAATAAATCTGGATGAGGTTCTATATGTATGGAGTTGACCCCCAACTGATCCATGGGTATGTGATGGATTGCCCTCCTACCCTGGTTCTGTCCCACAGTTTGAATTTCATACGTTGCCAGATGTTGTAAAACTGCCTGATACTGACTCCATCGAAACTGAATTGGCGGATGTCCCCGCAGCGCATTCCATCCTGAATCTTTATCTGGGGCCTCAGCAATGGGCGCCTGACTATGCCCCCGTTCCTCTGTTGTGCAGAATCTGGGAACTCATTTTGATATCAATCTTTATTTTTGCCCTCATGTTTCCACAATAACAAATACCTTCATTTTCCAGCTAAAAACAATTCAGAACATCCTTCTCTTCATTGACAACAGATTTCACATCCGTCAGGAATGCACTCCTTAAATTCTCCTCGAGTACGCCATCTTGTAAATGCTCCTGCAAATCATTCAACCGATTTCAATTAATTGAAAACGTGTCTGCAGGCTTGTTTTGCCTAGATGCCTTCACATTTCCCCTTTACTGAAATAAGTGCATTGGATTCCGGTCCGTCAAAGAATGTTTTTCAAGGCTGTGGGTATACTCCATAGAACTGTCCATCAATATTTCCAATATTGTATTGCTGCTAAATTTAGCTGGTGCAGGACTTCCATAATCTAAGGTCTCCTCATTGGTTCCTTTTCACTCTCCTAGCACGAGAACAGTCACTTTCAGTGATCAGGCTGTTTTAGTGGTGGCAACCATTAATCATTGTTCATTGCCCATTACAGAGGGCGTCCCATGACTTCAAGGCATTTGCCCATTACAGAGGGCGTCCCATGACTTTAAGGCAGCTAAGTGTTTGCATTCCTCACCACGATGCATCCTACGATCAGCAGTGCAATGGCTACTTAAAGTCCCTAAGACAAGGACGAAGTTTTTTGATGATAAGACCTTCATAGATTGATGGAATTGCTATATTTTTCGTAGCAATTCCAACACTCAGGCGTCTGTTATTAGAATACAGTTTCTGGCCTCCGTTGTCATTTTTGAATCTTCGCATGATTTTACAAATCAGAGTTAAGTTTCTCTCGTTTTTTTTCAAATATTCAAACATGATTATAGTGTGGTAATTATTTTTATAAAACACAAACCATTACCTTAAATGGTGAAAAGCAAATGGATGAAGCAAAGGTACCTGTCAAAATGACACTGGTTGCAATAATATTCATTTGAGAAGTAAGTGATCTATGATGGCTTAATGAGCTGCAGTAGTTGAAAGTGAGGTTTTCTAATGCAGCATGGGCACCCGTAAATTCCATTATTTAACCCGCGGTGGTATGGACACGGAATAATGAAGGCTATTCAAAACTGGTCCATGTTTGTATTGCTACCAGTGACAGTAATGTTATATATTTTGACATCGTGTCAAGGTATTTAGGGCGAGCAGATGCTAAATAAGCCTAAATCTAAAAAAACTACAACTTACACAAGTCTTTTGTAACCTCTTTCCTTTCAGGTGCCTTGGGCCTAGAAAGGTCTTATCTTTGCTTCAGTAATTTGAGATCAGGTTTTTCTGCGGTTTAATAGTTTCAGTCTCCGCTGTAAGTGCATAGATTAGGCATGAAATTGTAGGAAGAAGAGGACCTGGCTCATCTCATCGGGTGGTACCCCAATTTGCAAAAATCATCATCCAATACAACTGAAATCACTCAATGCAGGACCTCAGTGTCATTGAGCTGAGGCTGAAGGTGACCCTGGATTAATGCCACGTGCCTCGACATACTCTTGAATCCCACAAGTGGGATAAAAGGCTCCGGGTCAGTGACAGGCTGGTCTGCCCACCACCATGGTTCACTGATCTAGTCCTAGGAAAAGTCCAACAGGCTTTTGAGGGCTGGTGTGCTTCGTTTCTTAAAGCAAGCCCTTTACATAAAGAGACAAGTCATATCCGGATCGAGAAAACCCATTTTGCACCATCATGGACTCAACTAGAGGGTGAATGGATAACCCTGAGCTCCATGTCTAGCAGGATGCTTGTGAGGTCCGTGGGTGGTACTTTTCAAAGAACTGAATGGAGGGGCCTTGTATCTTTGTGATTTGTGCGAGTTGGGCCTGGACCAGCTCCCAATATAATAATCATTATCTGAGTTTCAAATGCTTTCCCTATTGAAGGAGGACATAATTTTGTGAGCTCTCGACTGGACACAACAATAGGAACAAGCTTCATTGGAATGAGTGTTTATATTAGACCAAGCCAGAGATCTAAACTAAATCCTTTTAAGGATATAGCACTTCCAGCCAGCATTGTAGGAGGGGAATTTGATCATGCCTTTACGTTGGCTCTAAAATGGACAACTACTGTCCCACTGGCTTACGTCCTTCACCAGATACAAATTTCATCCATTTCACAGCACTCTAAGGCAGTAGGAGATCCAGTTAAGGGGTTTAAATGGAGGCAGGTAGGACGGGGATTAGGCTACACCATTTAAACGCCAAAGACCACAAGGAGAAATATAGTTTGGACCCATGTGAGCTACACAGGGTCTGCAAAAGACAAGGTGGTCTTTTGTAGGAAAACAGCACAAACAAATATGGGGCAGTGGTGTCCTTCAGTTAGGTTGCACAACAGAATATTGAGCACAAAAATATTGTGGTACAAAAAAATCATTGTCAAAATAACAGCAACAAAATATAAAGTATAAAAATATCAAATACCAAAATATAGTGGCCCAAAATATTGATATTATACTGAATAAGTATATACATTTGATTTTAATTAACATTATTGCAATTTAGCATGAAGGATAAATTATTTTTAATTCAATGTATCAAAATTAACAATGTACACAATAACAGAAACATTTTTACTATCTTTAACAAATATTCTTAAAATATACATGTAACTTTAAAATAACATAATCAATTAAATATAAAAAATCACTTATTCAGTACAATTTATTTATTATACAAATAAAAGTGCATTATAAATAAAAATATATTATAATAAAACACAATTTATGCAAGTATAATTATTAATACATTAAAAATCATTTGCCATTTCTTAAACCATTCCAAATAATATTTAAACATTTCTAACACCATTGTTTAAACATTGAAGCAAATAGCAAAAACAATTGAATAAAATAACACAAAATAATAATAATAAAAATAATTATGATACATTTGAAACACATACATTTAAATTAAATATGCTTTGAACATCTTTAAATAATTCCACGAAGTAACATGTAACATAAATACAATCCAAAATCATTAACATAATCAATTAATAAAAACTATGCAAATACGCTAGTATGACTACACTCCTACCAACGTTAAGAAAATGCATTCATTGTGTGTGTGTGGGTCAGATTTTCTAACTCCAATCTAACAAACATTGGGAGAGGTGCATATATTGTCAGGAGATCAAATTTAATATTCTAACAATCAAACAAATATTTGGAAAAGTTCATACAATGAGGGAGGTCAGATTCACTGTCCCCAAATAATGAGTGAGTCTTCATTTAATTGTTTGAGGCATAATAGATGTAAAGGGTCATCTATGGCGGCCCTTGCTGGGTTTGTTGCCCGCACATGATGGTCAGTCTAGCTTGAGAGAGGCCTGCAATGTTATTTGTTTTCCATGTTTTTTTAAGTTCACTAAATCTACCTTTGTAGTATACAATTAACATACAAATGGCTTTTGTACTTATTATATTTACGTTTCACACAGCTCAGAGCATAAATTTTTTTAACTTTCCTTATTATTTTCACAATTTGAGCACAATTGGCCCGATTCTCATAAATAGTCACTTTAACGAGTACCTCAGTGCAGGAATGCAGATTTACCACATTTGCCTCGTCACACAACTTTCCACAGCATGCTTGGAAAGTAATGCTAGCTGCCTCTTTCAATGCCAAGGGTCTCTAAGCTGTACTGTAATAAGTGGTACATATATTCAGTGAAAAACATTCCGAGCTACTAATATTATTGGTGCTGTAATCGTGACCATAGCCCCAATTGCAATATTACCAGCAGTGGTCACCTCAGTTCACCAGGCAGCAATGTAAAAAAGGTTTTGTCAAACCAAATCAAAATAAGTTTTATTCAAATTTTTTGGTTAAACACTATAAAAGCATACAACACAATACATAATATTATAAAAAGACATTAAAAAAAATGTGCTAAAATCATGTTATGGTCATCGAGTGCAAACAGTGCAAAGAGTACAAGTTCAGCTAATCATAACAGAGTCATAACAGAAATTTGAGGTCTTCCTGTAAGTTTATTCCCGCCCATAAATAATTTGCCATAAACGCATATAAACACGATGCATAATACCAAAATAAGGCAATATAAACAAATTACCTATGATCACATAATGGTCATCAAATTCAAGCAGCACAAAGAATGCAAATTCAGCTAATGATATCAGAGTCATTATGAATATTCAAGGTCTTCCTGCAATTTATCACCGCCCATAGATAAGTTTCCATGATACTGCAAGTAGACAAATAGATAAAGTAGGTAAAGATTGCAGAAACAAGTATGCAGGACAACACTGTACAAAATGTTGTTCTTTCAACATAGGTAATATTACACTCTTCCTCATAACTTTATAAAATTTGCCGAATAAAACCAATATGCATTGTACTTTGGCCTGACAAATTTTCATATGGGACATTTTACTAGTGTCACAGACCAATCGTTTATAGTTGAAAAGCTGGCCAATCGCTAGAATATGTCCAGTCTAAAATGGATTAAGACAAACCTGTGTCAGGCATTGTGCACAAACCTGAGATATGGTTTTATATCCTAAGGGACCAACATAATTTGGTTTTTAAGAACACTTGGCTTTAAAAATTCTGTGGACAATCTTAAATCCTCCAGCAAAGTGAAGCCCCCCTTTTTAATTCCTTTCTGCTAGTGTGCTCCAGTGTTTCAGGCAGGTCAAAATATTCAGGATGACCATGGTCTAGGCAAGACAATTTATTATATTTCAACCAGGGAATTTAGAGAATCTAAGAAGATTTAAGACCTCACAGTTAAGCCTGGTATGCTCAGTGGACCAAACCTTGGGCTAGAGTGGGATAGGCTGAATTCTGGCCATGCCTGTTAAAAAGAAGTCCCCAAAATCAGAGTGGCAGACAAAAGACAAACAACTTTTTGGTACAGAGAGAAGATTAAAAAAAAACATTTTCTATCAATTTTAGGGTTTGGCTATTTCTGTATCCCTAGACTCCTGCCCTATACAGGGTAGTCGACAAACACTTGGCTTTAAAAATAGGTAACCTCTAGTTAGGGGGCTTCTTGCCAAGTTTTGTCACAAAATTGGCCAACGCTGTGGTGGCTTTCATAAAATATAAATTCCTATTGTTAATAGCCTGTTTCCATGATCCATCCTTGTCAAATAAAATACCCAGATAAGAGAAGGAAGAAGTCAAATTAATCTTAATGCCACCAATCATTATATCACTGCATTTCATGGACATTCTCCCACATTTCATTATAAAAGTTTTGCTCAAATTACCTAGAAGGCCTAGATCCTGCGTGTAATTGATGAAGTTGGTAAGAAATCATTGCAAACCCAGGGGAGTATGGGCCATGAGCACAGCATAATCTGCATAGAGAAGGGCCTGGATTGGACGGTGACCAATTTGTGGGAGACCACTACAGTTTCCCTTAACACGTTTCGCAGACTATTAATATACAATGTGAACAGAAAGGATGTGAGAACGCATCCCTATCTCACCCCCTTCTCTATGCTGAATGAATCGGTGTATTCTCCCTCAATGCCATACCGTACCATGGTTCCACTCCCTGGATACAAGTTCCTAAGAAACTATATTATAGATGGAGCCACGCCTAGTTCTGTCATGTTAGTCAACAGATTATCATGCAGGACGCAGTCAAATTTGCTGGATAGGTCTACAAAGGCTAAACAAATGTGCCCTGCTTAATTAGGGTATACTTCTTAAAAGGTGTAGATTTAATCCCTGTTCTATCGTCCCCTTATTGTTTGGTCAGGAAGAATTTCGTTACTTTCCGCCCATTCATTTAATCTACCCAGAATAATAAGATAAACGACTTTCACCAGTGAGTCAAGTAATGAGATCGGGAGATAGCAGGCTGGGATAGAGCAATCACACCCTTCTTGTAAATGAGATCAACGAGTGACTCCGACCATGTGGCCAAAAAACAACATGCCCTCAATACCAGGGTTAGTATAGGGGCGGAATATTTGCTTTGAAACGGTCAATGGGAATGCCACCAGGGCCCAGTGCTTTCCGCTGCCCTTGCTGGCCATAAGAGCCCTACTAACTTTCTCCGTGGAGAATAAAAGCCTGTTAATGCGACAGGAGGGGTCCGCAACAATAGCTTCTAGATCAAGGGGTATTAACTCTACCATCTCCTTAGTGGGGAGTGAGTACATTTTTGAAAAATGGATAACCCACGTAATGTCACTGATTGTGGCCTCCAGCCGTGGGCCACTGTCTTCTCTCAAATAGGGTGAGATTAGCACACGCCAAAGAGCTGGGTAATCCTTGCTAAGGCCGGCGTCATGAAGGGAATCCAAGGCTTCATCCTTTAAATCTGTCCTCCTCCTTTTCACAGCTAGCCTGTATTTACATATGCAGGAATGTACTTCCTGTGAACACCTTGGAGATTGGTAAAGAGCTTCCTTGAGTCGTTTATTTGCCTTAGAGCAAGTAGAATCAAACCACCCTTGTCTCTCGCAGAGTGATTTCTGCCTTGTGACCTTCATTAATCCCCTGTGTAATAATCAGAAAGGCCTTAAGAATATCAATAGGGCTTACTATATCATTCAGGCATGTCTCCAAAGCCTCTTTGTGTTTACAAATTAACCTTTCCAGAAATAAAAATGGATTAATATGTGACCAGCACAGACTAAGGCCATTTCCTGTGGCAATCTCAATGTTATCAACAAAAATGGGGTGTTAGACTTTATTTGATTGGTCAGATAATTAAGATTAAGAATTACACTCTGTGGGTAGTGGTCACTTACGGAAATACTGTGTGTGGTGAAATTGGATATCATAGTGGAGTATCTATTAGACAAAACCATATAGTTGATAACCATGTTCACACCTCTGCCATTAAAGGTACACTTGAATGGAACATAGGGGATGCAAAGTTTGTTACAAAAGGTCAGATCGTGTTTAAACAGCAATTCGTTAAGTTTGTCACCAAATCCATTACATATAAAATGGGATAGATTGCAATCATGAGTGTCTGTCAGACCGCAGATCATTTTTGATAACACCTGACACAGATGAATGTCAAAATCACCATCCCAAAGTGTGATTAATTCCTTCCTGTCGCCATTGCAGAAAGACTCAAGGTCTTAGTCGAGCTGCCCAAGGACGGTCAGTACTTCAGTCATTAATGCGTTCTTGTAGAAATTAACCACCACAAGGTAACAAGAAGATGACGTTTAGATGGCAATAATTTGATAATATAATGTGGTTGCAACAATTGTTATATTAGGGAAGGACAAATTGTTAGAAATGTACATGCATAGACCACCCTTAGCTCTGACAAATTTAATAGGTACCCCTGGTACATGACAGGTTCTGGAGCTGCTAACGTGTATAGGCTCAAACGACCAAGTCTCCTAGAGACATAAAATCCGGAAATTGGTCATAAAATCTAGCCACTCTGCGGTGTTAACCTTTACATATAGGCCTGACACATTCCAGAATAAAACCCCAAAAGACATTTGAGGAGGTGTTCCCACAACTCATAGCCTTGGAGTGGAGCAAGCATCCGTTTTTTTTTTAAAGGTAGAGAAATAGAGGGACTGGGCATGTAGTGACAGTCATCTAGGTTGGACGATATATCTCATAAGGATCCGTCAGACATGGAAGTCTGATCTCTGTCAGGTTCAAGAACCAAATCAATTTACCCGATCTAAGGCAGGTAATCTGGGAAAATGGTTGTAGGTGGGTATGGCAAATTGGATTGCAAGGGGCATACACAGGTAGAGGTCTGGCCAACTATCTTCAACCACTGGCCATATTTTGCGGATGATAAAAGTAGCCAAGCTGTAATCCTGATATGTGATGCAAGGGAACATTTGGGGAACTGGTCCTACACAGAATAGTGTGGACTAGATGAGGTGATTTCAAAGACAAAACAACACAATTGCCCGGTAACACTTTGCTGCCTCTACCAACCCATTTTACATTTCTAACCATTTTGATATCTTTAAAGAGAGACCCTTCTAGGCCTGTTTTGTTATCCACCCAGTTTAGAGACTTGTTTCTCAATGAGTCCCAAGATTCATATTCTGCTGTTGGCAAAGTTGCTGGGTTAGCCAGGATTATCACATAAGGTGTTGCTTTGGGTGGTAGGTCTAAAACATCAGATTGCCTACGATTCTTCCCCACGGGTAACTATTTACAAGGTTGCATATTGGAAAGCGGTGGTAAAGCTTTGTTACAATTCATGTGGTGGACATTGGCACCACTGACAAAAGGTTGTGAGTGTAGATGGGATTGTTAACCCGAGTTATAATTTGTAGACAAAACATTAGTTTTGCAAGCAGAAATCAATGGTGGGGCATGGTAAATAAAAGGTGTGGGGCACCTGAAAGGGATTCACACCAGAATTAGGCAAAGAGAGACTGTAGTTAAAATTTACTTCGGTTTAAATAAACCTAGACAGCTGGAAGTGAGGCTTTCCACATGCATTAGTCTATTAGTAAGAGAGTCCAGTGCAATCCTCACCAAAGATTCCAGTACTTGAACCATGGACTACAGGGCTTTGAAACCGTCAGAAAATGCCTTTGTGGTGGCAGCTCTGGAATTAGTAGTAGTTGATCTAGATGAAAGCTTGGGCTTGTAGGTTGCTAGCAGCACTTTCAGGGATTAGTACCTGGAGTTTTGGAGCGGGCCCCTGGAGTCTTTAATCACTTTAAAGGTGCTTGGGATTCAGAGTCAGATTGGGAAATACAGAGTGAGATGTCTTGGACACAGCCATTTTCCCCAATTACTCCCCATTTGGTCCCATCATCGACAACAGGCCTTGCAGATTTACTAAGGTATATCACTTGGGGGGGCCTGGGTTAGAGGATCAGTCGAACCTTCATTACATGTAGTCAATCTCTCTTCAATTTTAGTATATTTTTTTCCAATAGCCCCATAACCCCATTTATATAACTAATTATTGAAGAGCGTGATTTACCGGGGGATTTTGTTTTAGCTAAGTGCAAGGATCAATCAAGCAAACGGCATTTGTAAAGTGCAACCCTGTCACGCCTAGGGGTATCTGAGCGCTGTGTCTGCTTCGAAGAGTCAGGTCTTTAGTCTATTTCTAAAGTCTGCCTGCAAGGGGGCTGTAGGAGCTTGAGGGGGAGGTCATTCCAGGTCTTGGCCACAATGAAGAAGAGGGAACGGCCACCATTGCGACGGATGCGGGGGCAAGTGAGGAGAAGCGCAGGTGTGTAGAGGGTTGGGGGAAGTTCAGTCGCTTGTTAAGGTAGGCAGGTCCTAGGTCATGGAGGGCTTTGTAGGCATGCGTAAGGATCTTTAACTGGCATTTCCTCTGATTGGGGAGTCAGTGGAGGGGATTTACTGTAGGGGGATATTATGCGAGCTAAACTACGCATCCCAACATACAAAGTACTGATGATTGAAAAGCCAGGATTGGATAAACATGCCATACATGCCATACATGCCCTGGGAGTTCTTAGCTATTCAAAAAATATATTGGTGTTGGTGTTGAACTAATGTCATATACATCCATGCTTAGTTCTCCACTTAACACGGTCCTCTGACAGTAAAATATTGATATAACCTGAATTTCCGTGCATGCACTGCAATGAGGGAGCATTTTGCGTCCGTGCTCCAGAGATCTGGCTGCCTCCTCTATGCTGTAAATGTGAACATCAGCAAGAAAGCTCAGCGGGTTTAGGGCCTTTGCCCAGCTTGTAGCATTATAGTACTAATAAGATAACCCATCGGGTTGTGTGACTAAAAAATGTGTAACCAATTGAAACCTGGAAATTTCTTTAGCAAGAAAAGGACAGCTGAACCACGGAAATAAGTGTCACTTGAGCTTCAAGTAATGTTAAAATGTAGGTTGCATTTGATGACGTCTGACCCTCGATGTAAAGAAAAGCTAAACCAAACCCCGATCGTTGTCTTTACATTTTCTTTGTTTAATGTCTTTAAAACGTACATATATATTTCTCTAAAGTCTTTGGGGGGAATTGTCAATGAAACCCTCTTGTGAAATACGCCTTAAACCCTGGCCAATGTTCCTGCGCTCATGTGCCGAAAAGGACCCTATTTGCACTAACTCTATCTTGGTTATGGCGTCATAATATCATGAGGCAACCCTGTATGAGGCTAGTGTACTGTTTTTGGAATGTGCAAGTGCGTGAAATGTATTCCCTTGAAGGCAAGATGGGCGCTTTTCCCCTAGTTCGTAAACCGGGTGTGGGGAGGAAGCAAGCGAGGCTTAGGGAACAGCCGCGTCGTTTTCTGAGCAGTCGCACGCTAGCATGAAGCCCTCGCGAGCTGCAACTGCGTTTCCCCTTGGCCTCGCGAAGCGCGCATCGATGCCCCCCGGTGAAGCGTACGTGCGGAATCATTCATTTATTAATCATGTTTGCAGAATGAATTGCCATTTAAAGAGCTCTGCCTGACTAATTTCTGAACTCCCTACGGTATAGTGAATTATAGAGTGGGGGGTGGCTGCCCCCAGTGGAAGCGCCGGGGCGGGCACGCTTCCGCGCTTTCCCCCATCTTTCTCGCTTGCCATTAAGAGAGCTGTGTTATTCCTCGAGGCCATCTTAGAACAGCCGGCAGCCGCATGCATGTCTCCGTGAGTCAGCTCACAGAACTGATATAGATCGAAAGAGGCCTGGCCTGTAAGGACATTTAGAGATTCGCCAGCAGTTCAGTGCCTCTGAAAGGTTGGCAGGTCTAGACAAGAGTCAGTTAAATGTCTAGCTATCGCTTGACAAGTATATGCGTCTCTGTCTTGTTAGAGTTACCTGACGTGAAAGAAAACGGCCTGTACAACCGACCTAACCAACCACGAGAGGGTGGGAGCAGAGTACCAAGGGGCAGATTTACAAGCCCTCTGCGCCACTTTTGCGTCACTTTTCCCATGTTAAAAATGACGCAAAAGTGGCGCAAGGGCCTTGTAAATAAGCCCTCAAGTCCTTTGCCTATTTCGTAAGAAGCTTCTCAGCTACTATACACGAAGAAAACACACACGGGCATATGCTTTCAGCACACAAAGGTTTCCACAGTCTCCTACCAAATGTGCGCGTTTGGATTTGAGACGGGGATGTTTGCATGTTTTGTGCTTCACAATAACGCATCTCGTTTAACTGTTTTGTGATGGTAAAAATGGTCTTTGTGCCCTTTCTTGAAATCTTGTTTTGGTATGGCATGTCCCAAGCAAATCTTTAGCACATTATCAATGGCATAGTCCTGTTACGCTTTTGGAATCAGAGAGCTCTTTACAGCAACAGAAAGTCAGAGACAAAGTTGTCTGTTCACATAACATTGGATGTCTTTCATATTGTTTAGAGGTGAGTCATACTGGATAGTGGATCTCAGTGGTACATATGTATGGTTGTGTGTACCTAAGTGTTTTGCTGTTTGTTTCGTTCTGCTCGGGTGCACAGTTGTCCATTGCTTGGCATCAGGTGGCTTTTATGTTTCAAGACCTCTTTGCAGATCATATGCAGGGTGTACAAAATAATGTAATTGTTTGCAAAATTTCGTGGAAATTCCGGAGAATTTTGCAAAAGACATAATGTTACGTTTTTGAATCAAAATCTGGCTTGCCTGAATCCTGTAAGATTTTTTTTAAAGGAGCTTCCTGTGTGAAAAAATCTTGCACAACAATAGCAGGAGACTAGTTTGAATATAAAATGTCTTAGTGAGATACTACCGGTATCACATGAGTCTTTCTATGTGAAATCCATGTCCGCTAAAAAAGCTATGCAAAATTGCTTAATGTAAAGTTTCAAAAACGTTTTGCTAATTTCGTATAACACAGAGTTCAATAATTACATCATGAATTTCGCTGGTGGCATTACAGTTTTGCCCACACCTAATTACATGTCTTCAATGGAATGCTCTGTGCATTTGGTCGTTGCTTATTTATAATAACTTCTTTGGCATTGCTGGTGTGTACACTGGTGAGAGGAAATAGGTGTGCTTTAGCACACGTTTTACATCGCCTTTTTCAGCTCATGATGCCCATCTAGGTCCAATTGACAATATTCACCTGCAAGAAGGGAATGGCTGCAGATCTAGTTTGTTATATCACTCTAAAGCTTTTCAAATAGATGCTGTTCAGAGGGAATATGGATTCTACCACAACATGAAACATATATTTATCAACCAAATAATTGACTGCACAATCTGTACATGCTAGCTTCAAGATTCGTACCATATATTTTTTAACAATGTGGTTGCACCAGAGACTGGCCCATTTTAATCCGGAACACCCCTCACATTGTCCTCGATGTGGCATGGACACCACAACTTTCTTACACATGACATGGACGTATGTCCGCTTACAACAGTTCTGGTGGCAGGTAATCCTGATACTCTGTGCAGCCACAGCCGTAAGAATAGAAGCGACAATCAAACATTGCCTGCTAGGGTTTCTCCCAGCGACAACAAATGAAACACGTATACGACACAAATATGCACTCCTAGGCCTAGTCCTAGCAAAACGACGCATTGCTATAGACTGGACCCAAACCCTCCTAGACACACAACCAGAGACGGACTTGGACGAAGCACAGCTATCACAACCCACCCCCCCACACCAAAGGCGGTGTCTGTAGATGGTCCTGACTTCCACACATAGGAAAGACATTTATTGCTGAGCAGTGAGGGCCCCCCATTTACTGGCCCATAGACCTTGAATGGTCATATGACACCCTGCCCTAAAAATGAATAGACATATGGTAAACATGTTTAGATAATACCGCCACTAGTCACTGCCACGAGTTGTTGTTGTTTTTATCTCGCTTTCTTTTGATCTTTTGTACTTCTTTTTTTATAATATTATGTAACTTCTGCATCCCAATTGTAATGAACATTACTGCACACAATAGCGCCTTGGCATGTAAAACTTGGTGCACCACATATGCCAAGATGTAAACCGCGCAAATGGCCCTATGGGCCGATTATGAGAATTGTAGGATGTGCATGTTTTTCTTGACAACAATGCAGCGCTGTAATAAAAAATAAGTTGAGAAAAACACAATGTAGTTGCACTTCAGTCCCACAGAGACAGCTGCAAGCAATGTCATATCCTAGTGATCAATCATAGGTATATTTACTATGACTGTACCTTACCTAGAAGCGTGACATTAATTATCAGGAAAAAGCCCTTATTGCGAGTCTATCTTTGAAAGGTTCATGCCCCTGTTACCCTGATGAAGGCTCTGACGAGATCACTGTTAAAGGGCAGTTGATGACAGGTATATATATTTACATATATCTGTTATGATGGGTTAAAGAGAGGCGTACATTATTTGAGATTACTGCCTATTGTATTCACTACCTCAACTAACACCACTTCTTTGGGTTATCATTTTAGATGTACAACTGCACTTACTAACCTTGAAAAGGATCTCTGCCTTTATTTTATTTAGGACGCTCATTAACTATACTTTATGGTGCTTTCTTTCATTCCCTGCTATACTTTTACATATGTGAGACATTTTAAGGGTAACCAGTTCCTCTCTTATGGTACATGTGGCATATACGTGCAAGATATCACTGCATGCCTGACACTCTATGTCGCTGGGAGATCTGAATTTCAGATCATGTTGCCCTCACACACCTTTTTAGGGGTGTCATGCTTCATCATAGGGCGCTCCTCGTCGGACCGGCGCTACAACGGACCTGATACACTCCATTTTTTCCACCTTGGTACCTCAAGCCCTGTTGGTGGCATCACTGTTTTTACTGAGACCCAGCTCTAATACTGAATAATTTTTTTTTCTATAGACCTGGAGCCTTTTTTTAATCACTCATTCACGTTACTACACACATAATACTGATTGCCCATATACACCCTTCTCATATGGCGTTTTACAGATCAAAAGAACTCCGCCAAAGTAGCCACCAGGCCCGTTGGACATTGCAGCGCCGGTCCGACGAGGAGCGCCCTATGATGAAGCATGACACCCCTAAAAAGGTGTGTGAGGGCAACATGATCTGAAATTCAGATCTCCCAGCGACATAGAGTGTCAGGCATGCAGTGATCAGACGTGAGTCCCTTGCTCACTTTGCCACTGGATTCAAGCAAGCCTGGCTGAAGACGGCTGAAATGCCAGAAACCGGTCCTAGGAAGTTTGTTTCCGGTCCAGGGAAGGCATGGCTTGGCAGATCGGGCTGGACTGTTCCCATGAGGCACAGGGTCAGACTGATTTGCATATGGCCATGTCTGAACTGGGGTGGCAGAGTGGGCTAAAGAACGGTGATGGATCAAACCCAGATCTGTTGACTGGGTGTGAGTGTTTGATTGGTTCTGATGCTCCATCCATCACCACCCCCTTTTGTACCGCACTTTAATTAGTGGACAGCATATACCAGGCCAACTTCTCACAATTATTGTCATACAATATAATACATGATATAGCAGAGTTATACCGTCAGCATGTTGGGCTGGGTAGAAGGTTCAGCGGGCAGAGACATAGGAAGGGCGAGGGGCTGGGTGGCACAGTACAGTTATGCTGTGCTAGGAATAGCTGTGAAACGACAAGTAGTTTGTCGATGAGGGACAGAGTGCGTGCACATTTTGGGTATTTTACGTGAGCGTGCATTAGAATCGCGATGTGTCAGATGGGTAGCAGAGGTTGGATGCCTAGAAGTCTTGGGCCACGTTCTGTCCATTCGTTGGTGGCTCAGAGATGGATCGTAGGGCGCGATAGGTTGGGGGAGTCGGGAGAAGGTTGCCTTGCCTATAAGGGCTCACATGGAATGGTGGCTTTTGGTGCAAAAAGATAGTTGTGGGCGCTAGCATGGGGATGGTGAAAACTTGAGCGCATACCAATAACGGACAGTGACGTAAAACAAATAACTTTGAGTTTAAACCACATTATGTTGTTTACCTATGCAACAGAATGCTCTATGTCTGTGATAATATCCAAGATAACATTTATTTGTGCAGTACATAGCAGTATATTCAGATTACACATCAGTGTATCCGAGATTGTATTGTATATTTCTGCCACCTGCTAGAATAGATTTCAGATATTATATATCATAGTATGACACAGTAGCTTTGAGATTTAAATCTATATCCGCAGTAAAATGCTGTATAAGTGGGATGAATTACATCTGTGTAGCTTGAGGCAGTATAGTTTTATTATTGCATATCAGGACAGTATATGGTATTATGTAGGAATTAGTTAGGCATAAACTAATGGCTGTGCAGTGCTTTATACTTATTCCTGTGACATAACACCTGTGACATACTAGGCTTTATATTAGTGACATCATTCTATATCACAGAGTTATGCGGTAGTATAGGATATTAATGGTCACCACCACTGCCGCATAATGAACGTCATTTGAAATATTGAGGTATGTCTTGTGAAGCATAATGCCCCATACTGGAAAGAGCATTAGACATTTGTACTGTAACACAGTGGCCATTTTGTCCCGAACAGCAACACTGCTTCACAGCACATTGTTTTTGGGGGCTGAAGTGCACAAAAACAGGCTGGATGGAATTAGTCAAGCTGTCTGAGTCCTGCTGGCAGCCCGACACCGCCAAATCCATATTCAGCAGGAGAGATGCAGGCCTGCCTCCCTCCCCCTCTACCCACATCACAAGGCCCAAGAGGGCGATAAGGCACATTTTCTCTCAATATTGCAGGCATCATGGAGCCTCTTAGGATAATTTTTTAAAAAGGAGCGGGAGAGTCCTTTTTCCGTTCAATCAATTCCATTTCTATTTAATGTCCAAGGGAGGCGCTGGTAAAGTGGTAATGACAGTGGAGAGATTGAAGTCGGCCGAGCTGGTCCACTCTATGGCGAGTAATAACTTAGGAGCGAGCGGCGGGAGGGATGGGGGGTAGGGGAGTACAGTCACCACGCCTGGAACACTTTGCCACATCCAATGCCTTAAGCTCTTGCTCTTTACAACATTAAAGTGGGAAGGAAGGCGGGGAGGCAGAGCAGGCTGTTCTGGCCCAACCTGGGAGAAGACAAGACAGCGGACTGCAGCATTCCAGTGATGGGGGAGCGGGCCGTACCACTGCATGAAAGAATGGACCAGCCCATTGGTGGAATTGGCTGTTTGATTTCAGACTGATCAATTCTAATAGCTACACCATTGTAACAGCGGGGACGAACCGAGTCCATGTGGATTGCGGAGGGGAGGAGATTAAGTTGAAAAGGATGGCATTAAATATTAGTGATGTATATGTAATGTAAGCTATACCGTTGCAGCCAGAACTGTCAATCAATATTCCTGAGAGTTGTGGACCATTGAATAGCTCATTTGGAATAAAGGAAAGAAAAAAACTCAACAAATAGCTTCCTTTGGCAAGTCGGTTAAAACCAATCAAAGGGCCTTATAACAGATGGGTGAAGGACTGGAGGTGCCACGCGTCCAGTGTAAAGATTGTTCACAAGATTACGGGTACGAGAGAACTGGTAACCCCTTTGAATGGAAAAAACGAAAGGAAACCCATTGCATGGTATGTGAAAGTAACTGGAAGTAGAACAAGCCGGGAGTTGTGTGCGCACGCGCGCGCGCTAAAAGAAAATTTTAAAAAAGCACGCGAGTAGTGCGTGCATGCACCGGAAAAGTGAAAGTGATCGTGCTCCAGATGGCGCCTCGGACGCTGAAAGCTGGCCGCTGTGCACGTGCGCGTAACCGCAAGCGCTAGGCCAGTAAAAGCATGTGGTAGCACTTTGAAAACCCCACTTACTAAATGTCTCGCAGAGCAGCGCATGCGCTGGCTCAGGTGAGACCTAAAAAGGTGAAACCATGTCAGTATATCTGCCTATGGTCTAGAGGCAGAGTTTTACACATTTAGTTACTTACAGGATTGGAAATGAGCACACTACAAAAGTAATAGCTGACACTCATGCAGATTAGGAACATAGTGAGATGACGCTAAACAGTGAGTTGAAAAGCAGAGCTCCATGGGCATTCCAAAAGAGATCAGTATGGGGTGACATCTAATGCACTGTGTTCATTCCAGGATTTGGGACCTGCAACAGTGGCCTGGAGAGCAGCTCTGATGATGTGTTTGTGGGGAGTAATATCCAGGAGCAACAGATTCCCAGAGCATAGTAGATTCTGTTGAGTCCTGGAATGTCTTACTATTGAACGGAATCGGGGATTTTGCTAGAGTCATCTTAAATTGATATAGAACCATTGTAATTTATAAGCAGATGATACAGCCATTGGGATCAGAGAAAATGGGAAATTGTATCAAAACATGTCCCTCCCTCTCACTTCCCAGCCTTATGCGCCCCATGTACTCTTCACCCGACCTTTTTCCCACTTCACACCCAGCTCCTTTATTTACCAACAGCCATCTTTTGCTCATTGCAACTTGTTGTCTGTGCTTCTTTTTCCCCTGCAGAGGGCAGATGTGGCCATCGCTCCACTGACCATCACACTGGTACGAGAGGAGGTCATCGACTTCTCCAAGCCTTTCATGAGCCTGGGCATCTCCATCATGATCAAGAAGCCCCAAAAGTCCAAACCAGGGGTCTTCTCCTTCCTGGACCCCCTGGCGTATGAGATATGGATGTGCATCGTTTTTGCCTACATCGGCGTCAGCGTGGTCCTTTTCCTGGTCAGCCGCTTCAGCCCCTACGAGTGGCACAGTGAGGAGCAGGAGGAGGGACAGGAATCACAGCCAGTCAATGAGCAGACCAATGAGTTTGGGATCTTCAACAGCCTCTGGTTCTCCTTGGGAGCTTTCATGCAGCAAGGATGCGACATTTCTCCAAGGTGAGTCAGTTCAGCCACGCTCCTTAGCACTGGTCTCTTCCCTTGACAGGCTATTTTGCAGGCACAGACGCTCGGAAACTTCCATTCTGAACCATTGTAGGTGTTTATGATAATTGTAGATCACTCTCTAATATTGACATTTCCAAGCAAAGTCTGCCACTGCTTCCCTTGTCATTGACACGGGATAAACTCTAAAATATTCACACATTCTGGGCCAGGGTCTTACCTTTTTTCATACTTTAATTGTAATTGTAATTGCATATATATAGCGCTCACTACCCCTGACGAGGCCTCGAAGCGCTTTTTCGGCGAGTAGCACGCTACTCCGGAACCCATAAAGGATTAATGGAGGGCTTTGTTCATAAAGCGAGAATATACAAATGACTCAAAACCCTAAGATCGAAGGGTGCCAAGTTAGAGAATTAGGTATTTTTTAGCATGCCCTGTCTGCGTCTATAACTTGTGGTTTCGTGTTTTCTATCATCAGTAATTAACATCAAAGCAGATTTTAACGCTTTGAAAAATTCAGAGCCCAGCTTTTCTATCTGGCCCTCCATGGTTCTATCAGAAAGCGAATAAACAACAAGCTAAAATGTGCAGTGACTTGTAAAAAAAAAAAGGAAAAATCAGTGAATGTTTGAAAAGGGTAATGTCGGTGCAGTGTTTTGTTATTAGATGTGTAAACTGATTGTTCTTTGAGATTGTGCTCATGAGCTGAGGTCGGGCTTTGATGTAGGAATTGTGACCTCAGGTTGTGCTTTGTGGTGGAACGTGTGGCCTCCGGTCGTGCTCTGGCATTGAACTGTGATCCTGGGTCGTGCCGTATTTTGAAGTATGTAATCCGAGGCCGTGCTGTATTACATCAGTGATCTGAGAATGTGCATGCCAGAGACGTTTTAATGCATGGGCAAAGTGGGCTCTGGCCCAGGGCCCCAGCCTTTCATGGGGGCCCCTGACAGAGTCAGCTCCCTTCGTTCTCCAGAGTTTTGCCCCAATGACGTTGAATATTTCTTAAACAGATTGTTTTAAATGCTGTTTTCCTTTAATTGATTTGTTATGTACCTGATGTGTGAGAGTCTAGTACAGCCATTTTGCAGAAAATGTTGTGTTTGTTTCATGCAAAATACATAAAAAAGGTTTCTTTTAGATCAAAATAAGGCCTAACATTTAAGAAATGGGAGGGCGTTACAGAGATTATGTGCAGTAATATTAGTGAGCTGCTGCTGTGTTATAATATTGAAAACCCACATAACTATCTGAATATTAGATGTAAACACATTTAGGGCCTTATTTATGAGATGTGATGCATCCCTGTGTGAAAACAGGGATGCATCAATTCTTAGTGCACCCTCCTTGCGACATGATGGCTGCATCATATTTACTGTATGACACATCATGTCGCAAGGAGTTACAGATACGTCAGTATTTCTCACGTATCTGTAGGCGCAAAAGTGATACATTGCTGAGGTGTGTCTGAAAATAGAAGCAACTCCAGCAATGTGTCCTTTCATATGGGGCAATCCCCATGTGATATGGCCTGCATCAGTCTTACGCCTGCAGTGAGGCAGGTGTAAGATGTTGACGCAATGGCGTCCTAGAAGTTGCGCACTGAATTCTCATAGATTTCAATGCGCCACTTCTACGAGGCTTTTTGCGGGGGAACACCCACCCTGCATACGTTATACCTGGCGCAGGTATAATGTGGTGCAGGGGTTTACAAAGTGACGCATCTGCCTGGATGTGTCACTTTGTAAATAGGGCGCAACATGGCACATTTTTTACGCTGCCGATGCATCACAAAAAGTGACGCACTGGCGGTATAAAAGTGAAGCAAGGCCTCATAAATAAGCCCCTTAGAATTTGGACGGGTGTTCCTTTGCACTGTCAGGGACCCAATGAAATGAAATGAAATCGTGTATTTAATAAAGCGCGCAGCTCCTCAAACTAGAGTGTTCTGGTGCGTGACAGCGGAAGGAAAACGTGCTTAAAAGACCCATAATTTTTTAAAAAGCCAGTTCATTACGTTCTTCCTGAAAGAGAGTAGGCCTGTGGTTAGTCTCAGAGACTCAGGAAGTCTATTCCACAATTTTGCGCCTAGAAAGCCGAGGGATCTGCCTCCAGTTTTAGGCATGATGGCCAGGTTGGCATTGGAAGATCTTAGGGGTCTAGATGATGTGTAGCGATTAATGCGCTCCTAAGCCGTGGAATGCTTTAAAGAAGATGGTCATCGCTATGAAGTTGATCCGTTCTTTAATGCGGAGCCAGTGTAGAAACTTAAGAATAGGGGTCATACCAGATCTGGGTTTAGGTCTCAGGATGGCTCTGGCTGCCACGTTTTGTACCACTTGTAGGCGCTGGATAGGGGATTTGGGAAGACCGAGGTACAAGCTGTTGACATAGTCAAGCTTTGATGTCACCAGAGCCTGCACCACGATCTTTCTGCTCTCAAGCGGTAACAGTGGCATGACATTTTTTAGCATCCGTAGTATGCCAAAGCAAGCACCAGTGGGATTTTGGATTTGAAAGCGCATGAAGAGTGTCTTGTCTATGACAATTCCTAAGTTTTTCACTTTCTCCTTTTGCGCGGGCGGGGATGGCAGATCTTTTGGCCACCAAGAGCTCCAGTCAGGCGTTTCTGGATTACCAAAAAACACAACTTCAGTTTTGTCAGGATTGCACTTAGCTGATTGAGCTTAAGCCAGTTAAAAACCTTTGTGAGGCAAGACCTAATCATTGCCCCGTCAAAGTCGATTCCTTTTTCACATGTAAAAAACAGCTGAGTGTCATCAGCATAGGAAACAATGTTGGCGCCCTCTTCCTCCACCAGAAATGCAAGGGGGGTTAGATATCTAGCAAAAAGGGTAGGACTGAGAATGGAGCCCTGAGGGACACCTACATTCATGGCCGGAACCAGGGATGAGAAAGGGGGGTGCCAGATGTCCTAAGATCTATTTGCCAAGAAGGATGACATCCATGTTAAGGCGGTCCCCCCCAGGCCGATGTTAGCAAGTCTCTCCAGGAGCCTTTCATGTGGGACCGTATCGAAGGCCGCCAACAGATCGAGCAGTAGGGGGCGTGGCTTGGCAGCCGACGGGCATGGACGCGTGAGCGACGAGCTCCGCATCCAGCCCAGACATTAATCCTGTACTGAGAGTCCCCCCGGCGGTCTGAAGCTCCCGGAGGGCTTCCCCTGCCACCTCGGGATCCCAGGAGCAGTCGGACGGGGTGGAGCGCGGCGTAGAGGGCTGGCGCGGTGCCGGCGCGGTGCCGGCGACGGGACGGAAGCGGACGGCCGTCGGCCGTGTTGGGCGGCCTGTGAGAGGACGGGCAACAGCGGCCCACAGTACCTGAGGGGGCCGGCCGGAAGTGAGGCTGGATCGGCTGCGGGCACCGGAAGTGCCGGTCTAACCCTGGTGATCGGTGGGACACTGCAGAGTCCGCCTTCTATGCGGAGCCCGGGACTGGGAACCCTGCGAGCACCCTGAGCTAACGGCAGTGGCCGCGCGGAGGTGCGACGGCGACATAGTGGACGGAGCTGGACTTGTGCCGGAAGTGGAGGACCTGGAGCTGAAGTGGAGGCAGTAGGACCCCCGTGTGTTAGGTGGACAAGCGAGGGGGGCGACCGGCGCTGTGGGATCCTCGACGGTGGTGGCTTGGCTTGCCGCAGGTAGCGGACTTGAGGACCTGGCTGCTGGATGGTGCACACCTGGGTGCGACGACCCCAGCGTTCCCTAGAGGACAGCGGTGGGGGTCAGCCGGTACTCCCGGCCACAGCGGAGACTACGGCTTTGAAGACTGATGGGGGCCGCTCCCGTCGGGGCGCCCAGTGAGTGACAGGAGTGCGCCAGAGCCCTTGTTGCCCGGAGGCGAGGGGGAGCAGGTCCCTGAGGCCGGCGAGGGGGCGCACTCCCCGCAGACACGCGAAGCGGGCCTGGAGGCCGATTGGAGAGGGGCCCCCTGACGAGCTGCCTGGCTGGAGAAATGGGCAAGCCGAGACCCAAGCTGGGGGGGAACACGGCGGAGTCGGCGGGAGACTCTACCGGTGGCCGAAAGGACGAAGCCGGCACGGACTCTGCGGCGGGCCTGCAACAGCGACAGCTCGACCAAATCCTGCAGGCCATAGCGGACACGAAAACGGCGCTGCAAACAGATATCGCTCAGGTGTCTTCGGATCTGGGGCTGCTCCGAGCGGACCACAGGAAGCTGGTGGACAGGGTCAAGACCTCAGAGGACAGGATGGACCTGGTGGAGCCAGCGCAGAAGGTATTGGAGGGTCAGACAGCGGATCTCTTGCGGCGGGTGGTGACTCTGGAAAAGAGGGCCGAGGATGCTGAAGGGCGCAACCGCCGCAATAACATTCGCGTAGTCGGGCTGACTGAAAAGATTGAAGGGGGAGATATGCTAACATATCTGGAGACCTGGCTACAGGAGGTGGTGGCACCCGAGGGACTCACGCGCTTTTTCACGCTGGAGAGAGCGCACAGGGTTCCGGCCCGTCCCCCGGACCCGGGCCGCCCGCCTCGGCCGGTGGTAGCCCGCTTGCTGCATTATAAAGACCGGGATATCATCCTTCAGAGGGCCAGGGCCTCAGGACCCTATCAGGTGGCGAACGCTCGGGTATCTATTTACCCGGATTACCCCATGGAGGTCCAACGCAGACGCACCTCGTTCCAGGCGGTGAAGAGGGCACTGCGGGAAGAGGGGCTGCAGTACTCTTTGTTGTTCCCGGCCCGCCTCCGAGTGGTGATGGATGGGGCAACTTCCTTTTTCACAGACCCCGCGGCAGCCTGGAGTTGGCTGGAGTCGGCCCGGACCCGAGCGGCGGCGCATGCTGCTGGGGAGGGGCCGCAGGGTACCCCGACGAAGGCCCGTCGCAACAGACGCAACAAGGTGAGGACAGCGGGGGCCCAATCACCGGGTGCGTCCCAGACGGCTCTGGAGAGGCGAGCTGCACTGCGGGCGGTGTCAGTGATTTCCGGGGCCACGGCCTCTCAGCCCAGTGAGGATTCGGGCTCAAGGAAGGGCACAGAGGACTCCCACTCGGACGGTGCTGTCGACGAAGCGGAAGTGCTGCCGGATGTTACCCCGGGGACGGCAGATGAACTGTTGGACGCTTGAAGGTTTGGGGAGTGCCTGGGCCATGAACTGAGGGACATGGGCAGGGAGGACCGGGTGTGTGGAGAGAAGGAGGATGGGCCGGGCTTGATGGGGCTTGCTGGGGCTTGGGGAGGGTCTGGTGCCTGATGGGGTCCATGGCTGGAGATTATTGAGGGGTCCTGGGGGTGGGGATGGGGGAGCCTACGGGGGGGGAGCGCTGGGGGAGGATTGGCGGACTCTGGGCGTGGATGCTCTGGGGAAGACTGCCGTCAACCCGTCAGGCGTAGAGCCACCACCTCAACCTCACGGACATAGTGAGACTCTGGTGGCTACCAGAGTGTTTGGTTTTTGTTTGGGGCATTATTTGGATGGGTGACTGTGGTTTAGAACCTGTTCTGGGGAAAGGAGGGGAATCAGGGAGTTGGGATGTTTTGGGGTTCCAGGGGGATGTCAGTGTGCCTAGGAGGGGTGAGAAGAGATGGTTAGTTCGGCGATGGGATGGGGACCCCCCCTGAATTGAGAATTGTGACTTGGAACGTGAGGGGGCTCACCTCTATGGTGAAGAGGCATAAGGTCCACGCCTACTTAGTGCGGAGAGGGGTTCAGGTAGCCTTCCTTCAAGAGACCCACTTAGACAAAGAGGAGGGGAAGGCATTGCAGAGGCGCTGGCGGGGTCAAGTGTACTATACCACCTTCTCGAGGTTTGCCCGGGGGGCCCTGATCTGGGTGAGAGCAGGTGACCCTTTTCAACCCTTGACGACGTCGGTGGACCCGGAGGGCAGGTTTGTGGCAGTGCAGGGGCGGCTGGACGGGAGGGACTTGAGCATGTGCAGTGTCTATGCCCCTAATATGGACCAGGCTGCGTTCTTCTCCAGGTTGTCGGGGCAGTTGGCGGCGTATCTGACGGGGCCGGTGGTGCTGGGGGGGGACTTTAACTCGGTGATTGATGTGGAGCTGGATAGGTCCCACCCACCCCTGGCGCAGTCGGTGGTGCGTCGAGTGGCCAATAGCCGACGTAGCTGGCAGACTACTTGGGGTCTGGTAGACACTTGGCGTACTCATCACCCGCTGGACAGGGATTACTCCTTCTATTCTGCCCCTCATGAGCTGTATGTCCGATTGGATGGTATACTGTGTTCCCCGGACGTCCAATTGCGGATGCGGCATAGCGAATATCTAGCTAAAACTCTCTCGGGCCATAACCCCTGTATGGGGGTGCTGCAGTGGTCCAGGCAGAGGCAAGTTATCCCCACGTGGCGTCTTAACCCCCTGCTCCTAGAGGACCCGGTCTTCCGGGCTGAGGTTAGTGACTGCATAAAACAATATTTCGAGCGGAACTCGGGTGCGACGGCAAGCCGGGCGACGGAATGGGACGCGTTCAAGGCGGTCGTCCGAGGGGTTTGTATATCATCCACGGCCGGAGTACGGAAGACTTTATTGAAGGAGGTGGACGGGGCGGAGGCCCGGCTGCGGGCGGTTGAACGGGCACACCAGGCGGGGACCGGCGAGTTGGCTGCTGTTGCCGAGGCACCCGAGGGTGTAGCGGTGCAGGTGGAGAAGCTCCGCTGTTTTGACCATAAAAGCTACTTAATACGAGCCCACGCGGAACGGGATAAGGTGGGATCCCTTCTGGCGTGGTTGGCGAACCCAGCGGCCCGGGGGGAACTGATACTCTCCTTGGTTGAAGCGGGGGGAGCCCCGGTTTACTCCCAGATGGGGATAAATCAGCGGTTTGCCGGATATTACGCTGGGCTGTACGACAGCACTATGGAGGGGGAGCCTGAAGGCCTGGCGGGCTTCTTGCGGGAGGCCCGACTTCCTCGGCTGGACCCCGAGATTGGGAAAGAGCTTGGTGGCGCCATGTTGCTGGGCGAGATACGCGCGGTGATTAGGCACATGGCCCGTCGGAAAACCCCGGGGGCGGATGGGTTGCCGGTCGAGTTCTTTGCGGCGTTTCCGGAACTGTTAGCGCCGCAGCTACAGGTCCTATACAGCGAGGCCTGGCGGCGTGGGTGTTTGCCCACCTCAGCTCGAGAGGCGATTGTGATTCCCTTATTGAAGCCCGGAGGGGAAGCTGACGCGCGCACGGCGTATCGGCCGCTCTCCATGTTGACGGTGGACTATAAAATATTGAGTAAGATCTTGGCGTCGCGCCTTTTGAGTCATATGACCGCCTTGATCCACCCGGACCAGGCGGGCTTTATTCCCCGACGCAGCACGGCCACTTCCGTACGCCGGTTGTTGCGAGTGATGGAAATGGACCGGGAAGTCTTCCCGGAGGCCTGCACGCTGTCGGTCGACATAGAAAAGGCCTTTGATAGTGTGGAATGGCCCTATTTATACCGGGTGCTGCGGGAGTTCGGCTTGGGGGAGGACTTCGTCCGCTGGACCACGTTGCTTTATAGCGATGCTACGGCCCGAGTGAAGACGGGGGCTACTATATCGGCCTCCTACCGTGTGCGGAGGGGGACGAGGCAGGGGTGTTCCCTATCCCCCCTGTTGTTTGCACTGGCCATCGAACCGCTGGCGGCTCATGCCCGACGAGGGAGCGCTTATGGGGGAGTTTCACTGCGGGAGGATACGCACTATATCTCCCTCTATGCCGACGATCTGCTGATGTTTTTGGCGGATGCGGGGAGAGCGCTGGAAGGAGCGGTTGCTCTCTTGGAGGAGTTTGGTCGGCTATCTGGGCTTAAAGTCAATTGGGGTAAGACGTGTTTGTTCTCGTTGTCGCAGGGGGGACGACCCCCGCGGGAGTTGGGCAATATCCGATGGGAGAGTAGCTGTCTCCGTTATCTGGGGGTTAACATCTACCACACCCAGGCTGATTTGCTGGAAGGGAATGTTGGTAGGGCACTTCGAGGCCTACGGGGTAGCATGGGGTTTTGGAGTTCGCTCCCACTTTCGTGTGCTGGGAGAGTGGCGCTCCTGAAAATGGTGGCGCTGCCACGGCTTCTTTACTACTTTCGCACCCTTCCTATATGGATCCCGGCGTCGTTTTTCGCGAGGCTGCGGGTATTGGCCACGGGCTTCATCTGGGGCTCGGGCAGGTGTCGAGTAGCGATGACCACCTTGCGGCGACCCAGGGCGGAGGGAGGCTTGGCGGCGCCGGATTTTGAGTGGTACTACTTGGCGGCCCAGCTCCAATGGCTCACGCAGGCGGTGGCCAGGGAGTACAGGGGCCCGGAAGGTCCGCAGGGCAGACTAATAACGCGCCATGTGCTGGCCTTTATAGTCCTTCATCAGAGATTAGACCTCGCCCAGCTCACCTTGGAGGAACGCACCCTTCGGTTATGCTGGAACAGATGCCAGAGGAGGGCCACCATAGTCCACCCTTATGCCCCGGAGATCCCCCTAGGGATGTGTACGGCATTCCCGCATGGGGGAGATTGGTCGGGATTAGCGGTCTGGGAGGAACTGGGGGTGCAGATGGTGGGGGACTTATTTAGAGAGGGAGTACTGCTGCCTTTTCAGGACTTGCAGGACTCTTACGGGCTCCCGCGGGGAGACTTCCTGCTCCATGCGGCCCTGGTGGCGAGCCTCCAGCGGCATTGGAACATGGGGCTTTCGGAGCCGCCGACTGCTGCGGGTTGCCAGTATGTAGTGATGGCGGCGGGGACAGCTAAGGCCATCACTTGCCTCTATCGCCGGTTGTCAACGGAGAGACTCCTCCCCCTGGACGCTCTGAGGGTAAAGTGGGCAGCGGACCTTGGAAAGGAGATCCCTGACTCCACGTGGACCACGCTGGTGCGGAGGGCCTGAAAGGGAACGAGGAATGCCCGGTTCCAATTAGTCCAGTTTTTTACGTTACACAGGGCATACCTGACGCCGGCCAAAATACTGCGATATTTCGGGGGTGCGCACTCCCCGTGCCCGCGGTGCGGGGTAGATGGGGCGGACTTTCGGCACATGTTTTGGTCCTGTACGCAGTTGGGTGACTACTGGGAGGCAGTGGTGGATTGTTTGAACCAGGTCACTGATCGCTCCATTGCTCCGGATATGGGGACCTGTTTGTTGCTGTGGTTCCCCCACACTCGCCGCACGAAGGTTACTAGTAAATTTTATGATCTGGGGTTGATAATGGCCAAGAGGGAACTGACTCTACACTGGAAATCCCGGGGGGGACCTAACTTCTTGCGCTGGAGATCGGCGTTGGCACGTTGGGCGGGGGCTGAGGGCACCCTCCGGGTGCAACTGGCCCTCCGGAGAGATGACGAAAAGGCGCTGGCGACGGCCCGGGCATGGGAAGCGCTGGTGGTAGAACTTCAGGGGTTGATGTCCGAGGCTGGGGCTGAGGAGTGCGGGTCTGACGGGCAGGAGGTAGTGGGGAGCGGGGAGTAGAAGAGGCGAGAAGGTGGGCACTGACCGCCTACATTTTTGGCTGGGCTAGCTGGCAGGTTCTGTTGGGTTAGGGAGTGGTTGGGCTCCTGGATTTTATTGACTAGGGAGGGGGGGCACGTCGGAAGCGGGTACGGAGTAGGGGAAGGGGGCACACTGACAGGGGGTGGGGGAGGGGGGGAGGGGACTGGGGGGGAAGGTCAAGCCATCTTCAGGAGAGTAGGGAATGCTGATATATGTATGGTATTGCCTGGAGGGGGGGGGGGGTTGGAGAGATGATTGATGCTTTGTTGAGTTGGAAAACAATAAAAATGTTTCAACAAAAAAAAAAAAACAGATCGTGCAGTATCAGAACAGCATTGCCTCCCTGGTCCAGCTTACCCTTGAGAAATTCAGTCACTTCCAGCAGAGCGGACTCCGTACTGTAGTTAGCCTCAAAACCGGATTGGGACTCATGAAGGAGCTTCCCATCTTCAATGTGTTTTTGGAGGGCCTTGTTTACATGCTTCTCTAATACTTTGGAGAGGGCCAGAAGAAGGGAGATTGGCCTGTAGTTGGCAGGGTCCGTCGGTTTGGCGTTAGCCTTTTTTATCAGTGGAAGAATTTTAACATTTTTCCATAATTTCAGCATGTTGCCTGAGGAAAGGAAAGCATTAAAGAGCTGGTTTACTGTGGGGTTTGTGGTGGGAGCTAATAGGTTCAGGATATTCGCTGGACATTGGTCGGTTGGAGAGCCAGACTTAATGCTTTGGAGGAGGGTCAGTGACTCTTCAAGCTGAAACTCAGGGAAAGCTAGTAAAGATGGAGGATCCAAGAGGTGAAATTTGCAATTAGAACTAAGGTAGAAGGTCAGTTCTTCCTCTGAGATTTTAGTGAAGGCTTGTCGGATCACGGAGATCTTTTTGTGGAAGAATTGAGCTATTTACTTAGACCATTCTTCCGTGCATGACCCTTTCTTTGTGATGGCTTTTGGGGCGGTAAAGGATTTAACTATGCTAAAGATTTCCTTACTCTTATTTTGGGCATTTTCTATCTTGGTTTGAAAGTTTTTCTTGGCTGCCTTCACGAGAATGTAATGAGCTTATAAGGTGTCTTTATAGACCTTCCTGTACTCAGATAGATAGGATTTACGCCATTTCCGTTCCATTTTTCTACAATTTCTTTCACTAGATCTGAGGGAATCATTAAACCATGGAGCTAGTGGGGCCGACCTCTTTGAGGAGCGGGAAACAACCGGTACCACTGCACCAATGTTGGTTCAGAGCCATGAATCTATTGAGAGAGAGTCCGAGCCGGGGCAGCCAGACAGCTCCGGTGAGGAACGACCGAGGGAATCTACTAACATCGGGATGGATATTTTATGGAACGTCCTGTAATTAGAGACCCTCTGCCCTGCGTTAGCCCGAGGGGCTGTGGCAGAGTTGGGAATGACGAATTTTAATAGGAGGTGGTCAGACCAGGTAATGAGAAGAGGTAGGCTTACTGATATGTCAAAGTTGTGAAAGATTTGGTCTAGGGTATGGCCCTTCTCATGGGTGGCCGAGGAAATAGATGGAAACATGTTGCAGGCCTGCAGTGTCTCCAACAATGACATTGTTTGAGTGTCTTTTCCACTGTCCATACGTATATTGAAATCTCCGAGAATAAGGCAGTTGTTGTATTTTAAGGCCAGGGAGGTGGTAGCTGTATTAAGCGTGGTAATAAAATTTCCAATTGCACCGGGAGATCTGTAAATCAGAAAACCAGCTATGCTATGATGGGGGGATAAGCTACAGCGGAAGCCTAAGGACCTTGCGCCCTCGATGTTTTCCATCGGGATGGGAAAGCAGTCTAGTTTTGATTGTAAATTATGGTGACACCGCCCCCCTTCCCACTCGGTCGGTCCCTCCTAAGGATTTTATAACCTGCAGGGATGGCCGAGGTGATGGTAGGGTTGGAGGCTTCAGACAGCCAGGTCTCAGTGAGAAATAAAAGATCAGGCTGTTCACCTAAAAGTAGGTCATAAATGTGTGGTTCATGCTTTTGCATAGAGTGACTATTTAAAAGGGTGGCCTTTACGTCCTCTGTTTTCTTTTTGTTTTTACACTTATTGTTGCGTGGGATGATCTTGTGCGCGAGTTTCCTGAGCTGGAGGAGAGACCAGTTGCACTTATTGCATCGAAAGTCTACCTCCAAGCTCAGATCAGCCATTGTACACTGAAAAAATGGTAGCCGCCTAAGCCTAAGCAGTTTTTCCCTATTGTAATATAGTGGAAGAAACTCACTGGAGGGGAACTGAGCAGCATGGCCGGCGCCCGACACCTCCGAGCGCAGACAGGCTTGCCTTTGGTGCGCAATCGGCGTGCCAATGGCGCGCGTCTGTTGCGCACGTCCGTTTGCATCAGGAATATATAGGCTAATGCCTATGATGCAAACTGGATCGCTAATGCAGCTGAGGAAGCGGAAACAGCGTGGTCGGAAGTGAGGAGCCCTATAGTAGCCCCAGCCCTCCGCACAATCGTTGATCAGCCGTGGTGGACCAGGACTGGAGGAAAAGCGAGATGCGAATCGGAGCAGCTAAGGAGGTGTAGGCAAGAAGAATCAAGTAAAGTGCAAGTGCCCGTAAAAAGGAGAAATTGTTAAAAAGCACAGAGTAATTCAGCCACACATATACAATTTAAAAAGTATTAAAAACCTAGTAGCAGGGCAGGAAACACTAAATCCTACCGCCGTCAGCTGCGCACGTCTGTTTACATTGGCAATATATAGGCTGATGCCTATGATGCAAGCTGGATCGCTAATACAGCTGAGGAAGCGGAAACTGCGTGGGAGACAGGGGCTCAAATTGGATCATAAATTCAAAGCTGTTCTGAACAGGGCCCCCAAAATATGTTTGGCCCAGGTCCCCCAAAATCCTTAAGATGTCCCTGTGTGCATCGCTATGGAATTGTTGCTTGTATGGAAATTATGGCCTGGGGCGTTCCTTTCTTGTAACACTTGTGGCCTGATATTGTGCTGGTTCTGACATTTGTTATCATGACTGTTTTACTTCAAGGCGTGAGACATTATTCTGTTTTTCCTTTTGCAACATTTGCTGCAAGGCTCTGCCTTGTTACAAAATGTGTGATCTGCGGCTGTTCCTTTCATGAATGTTGTCGCTTTTGAAGCATCTTCTCAGAAGAACGAGGTGCTGCCTATGAAACTAAGACCCTGATTACAAGTGGATAAAACCTGACCCGTAGGTCTTGAATTCTAACATGCAGAACTGTTTCACACAAGGTAATTACTGGGTGTGATAAAATCTGACCCCTGGAGCTGGATTTCTGCATGTCAAACCTGCTGGAGTGTAACATGATAAAAATGCTTGATTATTACCGAAACATGTAGGTTTTAGTGTGGTAGGGGTCAAAATCTGCATCTGATGCCCCATTACTGGGAAAAAACCTTTAATAGATGCTATTCGTCACACCCAATAAATTCCTCCTCGTGCAGAGTTGGATTCTATCGGGTGCAATCAATACGGCCCCCTCCCCTGGGCCACTCACAATGAGAGACAGCCTCATTTATGTGAAATAGAATCATGTGCTTGACAAATGAATCAATAGAGTCCTACTGGACAAAGCGTAATCAAAATCAGCAGGGTATTTTATCTAGCAATTTTTATAGCAACATTACCACGAACCATTAGCCATAAAACACTTGAGAAGGTAAATTTAAAGGGAAGTGGCAATAGCTTGGTTATTCAGTTGTAATTAAATAGTATCTTGGGCCCCGGACACCGGTAAACAACAGTAGCCACTGTGCCGCTTTGTTCCCATGTCCCAAAGGGCATTTCCAGGGACAGTGAACTGCAGACAGGCGAAGAGGTACAGTTGTTTATTCTTGAGCTGGGCGAGGAATAGCAATCGAGGGCCACATAAAGTCCTTGCTCAGCATCCCTTGGTTGCTTTGCCAGGTCCCCGTGCTGGCAGACCCTGGCCCACTTAGAGCACTGGCTCTGCAGATCAGGGATTCAAATCCCAGCAAAGGTAACTGAGCCTTTCATCAGCTTGGGTCACCATAATTGGTCAATAGTAATACCTGTTGTTTACTGAAGCTCAATACGAAGCAGTATATAAAACACACATTTGGTATTTTCCTTTGATTATACATCCATCTGCTGTTGACAGGAATGTCCTTCCATAAAGTTGATGGCTGGTCTGAGACTGCCTAGCTGCTAGGTAGTAGAAAACTTTATTAATTAACAGATGATTGGAGAAATATGTTTGAGCATCTTACAGCAAAGTGACGCAGTTGAAAGTGGCCCCTGGGACAAAGGAGAGTCGAAGAAGTATCTGCAAATTCTCATAATCAGAAGTGGTCCACGCAAGATGTTCACAACAAAGGTGTTACCATTGGGGCCAACGCCATCATTATTTTGCTTCCTTTGAGGTTCATTTGAGGGTGTTACATGACTCCATGGGTCAGGTGCTATTACATTTCCCAATTTTGTGTGTGGTCTTAGAGTGAGGATGCACTCTCAAGAGCAGATGCATGTCATGGTGGTAATCAAAAACTATTCAATCTAAAACACTGGTGGAATTTGGTAAGAGGAAACGGGTGAAAGATAAACAACAAAAATGCAAAAACAACAAATTGTTGGCTCTCTTCATCCAACCAGCAAATCGCTTACAGGTGCACACTACGACTTAAAATGCCTTATGTCATTTGTAAGGCTTGCTTTGTATTATAAATCATGAAGATAATTAGGATACAGTTAGGTCCCTAAGCTGAGAAAGGAACTGACGTTGTTGTGAAGCGGTGTGAGGTCTCTACTCGAAGATATTTGATGATGGTATAATGTCGTCTTCATATGAGGGGTCCTGGAGTGAACAGAATGTTGGTGAATTCATTAGTTCAGAGGAGGTTAAACGATGACCAATTCAAGATGGACCTATGGGGGCTGGGTGGTAATGTAGATGTGGATTTTGTATTGTTGATCTGAGATCTTATTTTGATAATTTTGTTGGTGATGAAGTGATTGATAGAATTGCACTTGTTAACTGACTGAGGGATGGGAGAACCTGGGAGTAGATGAATGTAGGGTTTTAGGGCCTTGAAGAGTGCTTTGTTTCTGAGTCACTTCATTACCAGTGATTCTGTAGAAGGTGACTTTGATTTAGATTATGGGGGCTCTGTGCATGGAAGGGAGAGTTGTGCTGGGTGAGTATGTCTGGGATATTAGCTTGTCTTAATTTCTTTTCCTGCCTGTGTCCTTGCTATCAGAGTGTCCCAAAGTGCTGAGAGTTTGTAATTAGAGATTGTGGGTTCATAGGGGCATTGAGGTCCAAATTAGTTTTTAGTGTTGAGTCATAGATGTCGAGTCCTGAGTTTACAACTGATATGGTCAGGCTGATTATCAACAGGGTAATCACCAAGCCCGGGTGGATAACTCCACTCCACCAGCGGAGTTTACGGAGTTCTGCCTACTCTGCGCTCCGTTGAGAACGCGGGGTTCAGGCAAATCTCTGACTCCGTGGCAGAGCGGAGTTAGCTGGCCCCTCCTCCCTCCCTAATGTAATTATAATTTTCAAAAGGCACTTACCTGCTGTGGCTGCCTCCTCCTTGCCGTGGTCTCACTCTCCTCCTTCCTCATCCTCTTCGTCCTTGTTGATGGAAACCTCTATGTTGTACTTCTCACGTGTACATTAGGGAGTGTGGAAGGAAGCGGAGCGGAGTTTCTTTCCAACTCCATGGAACTCCGCGTTGTGGCACTACACCAGCCCCGCCTGGGGTTATCACATCTTCTTGAGGGATTTCCAAGAAATGATGTTTGAAGAAGCAACATGTGTGTATTTCTCCCTTCTGTTGATCATACTACATGGCGGTCCCTGCTGTGGATTCAGGGTGAAGCCGAAACAATGAGGCTGAGGGTGTTGCCTTTGAAGTTGGTGACTCTGTAGTCAGTTTTGCAGTAATTTGGTTGATTGAATCCTCAAAGAAATGTAGAGTGAGAAAGCTGGACAGAGGTAACAAGCTCTGGGGGCTTGTAGATCTGTATGAAGGGGGCTGCCTAAAATTTCTGAGAGTTGGAAGTGGCAGGTGAGGAACTTGAATGGTTTGAGGGTGGTTTTGTCACAGACAGTGCACAGCCAGAAAGTCTTGTATATGATAGCCAATCTTCCTTCTGTCTAATGTGTGAAATCTATGTGTCATATGTTGTATCCTGTAGGGTGAGGGCATCACTGATGTGTATGGATGTAAGAGTGACTCATGTCTCCGAACCATGTCTCTGTGTTGAACAGCACATCTAAGTTGTGTTGTGTGATGGTGTCTGCTATGTCAGAAATGTGGATGACTGCAGGGATGATCATGAGCTTGAAAATGTAGGCTGCTGATGGAGTGTTTGGGCTAGTGTGTGGCAACTGGATGAGGATGTTCATGTTTGAACCTGTGTTTCTGTGGCTTGGGTGTGAGAGCAGGTATATGGAGTGCTACAGTGTGTGTGTATGTGTGTGTGGCACATGCTGATGTTGATGACCGACCAGAGGTGCATGAGTTCTGATCCTAAGCCCACCCTAGCCTAAAAAGGCCCAACCAGGTGACTTGCTGGGGCATATGTGAATTTAGAGGAAGTAGCACAGCTTCTGAACTATGCACTCTGGGGATTTCCACAACACTGGTGTGGCTTTATGAGTGGTGATTGACCTTTGTTGAAGGTTCTAGAAGGCAGGAGGACTCACAGCCTGTGTCTAGCTAGTGTCTTTGGGAGGTGTTAGGAGCTGTCAATACCAGGGAGCAGTGCAGGTTAGAGTTCTGAGAAGCATAAGAATGCCATTGGGTGTGGCATTTGAAGGCCCTGAAGATGAACGAATATAGATTGAAGTTTGTTGTTACTGGATTTTCCATTGAGACTTCCTAGATGTAAAAAGGTGCCACTGCACCAGGGAATATTTTTCCCTTGCAGATAGGCATTTATTGAACTGCTACCGAGGCACTATGCTATGAAAATGTTTAAATTAAACCTTTTTTAGACCAGCCTTACTAAATTACTTTGAGAAGCTTCAAAAAGAGCCAATTGCATGACTGTATCATACAGTTAATGGTAAACAGAAGATGCAGTTGGGTTCTGGGAGCAGTAGTGTACTGGACTGCTTTGCAATGTAGTGTTCTTTAAAGAAGGGAGTCTTCAACTCTTTCCTAAAATGAAAAAGGCCTACTGTCTTGTTTTTTCTTTTTTACAATTCTCCGTCGGCAGTCAGTTGGTGTCCTTGCTTCAGATTTGGCTAGAGCAACCAGAAATGGGAGCTGGTCAGGATGGCTTTGTAAAAGATGCAACTGGTTTTGAAGTTGGTGCGGGCAAGCTAATGGAGTTCCAGCAAGATGTGGTGATGTGATCATATCCAATGTCAGGAATTGTATAAAAAAAGCCTTGTATAATTGTGTGTCAGGAATTGTGCTATAATCTATTTCTAAACTACAAAAAGTATAACGCATTGCCATGGACTACTGGCAAAACATTAGATAATAAGACATTGTGAAAGATGCACTGTATTAATTTACAAATAACTGAGAGGTCCATAATGCCAGTAAAGATTTATAATATAATAATAATAATAATCCACATTTGTAAACCGCAAACAATCACCCGTAAGGGTCTCTAGGCGCTGGGGGCCGCCGGGAAGATTAAGCAAGCTACTGCCCAGAGTCACATGGTGCTGGGCTAATCCACCGCCGGTGATCGAACCGTGATCCCCAGATTCCGGAGTCAGTCAGCCTAGCTGCGGCGCCACACCTCTTCCACCTCTTCCACACAAGATTCGAAAGGGATAAAGAACTATTTAGATCACAAACTATTGCTTTAAGTGATTGATGGTTTGATGGTGTCCATGTTCCATTCTGTTCTTTTTTGGATTTCCCATTGTGGCTTTATGGATGGCATACATTTGGCAGTAAAGACTCTGACAATCCCTAGCGTAGAAGCTATTTATGAACAGGAAGCGAGGCTCCATGCTGAGAAAATATGAAGTTTGAACTGTTTTGAAGACAAGCCTTGTTCTGAGGTGATCCAAAAAAGTGAAATATATATCAGAACATGCAGAGGAGCAGATTGCTAATTCACAATGGCCCTAATGCATTAGCTTGAGCTTCTGAGCCAAAAGACTGGACAATAAAACATGAAAGATTAGCATTATTATGCATAACTACCAGGAATATAATGCAGAGCAATACTAGAAAGAGTGAAAGGAGAGGCGTACATGCACCAATCTTGTTGTATAATCTACAGTCTGCCATTAGTAAGGCCTTATGGTACTGTAGATTGTCTGGGGTTGCCTCAGCTTGTGATTCTGGTATTTCAGTTTACTTTCTGGAATCAGATTTATCATGCGATTACATGTTTTTGATATTGGTTTCTCATTTATCTCTGATTGGGTGGTACCCATTAATTCACAGAACTGTAAATGTTTTAATTTTGTACCAGAGTGGTCTGATGAAGAGCCTTTGCCAGTTTCTTGTTCATCTGTGGATCTTAAGACAAGGAGACTGAATAACCCTAGGGGGCACCACATCTTGTCTCTGTAGAATGCCATTGAAACAATGGGATTGAAATTGTTTTATCCTGACAATGAGAATGAAGATATCCATTCCTGGGCTAACCCTGGACATCAGTGGTTTATAGTCTGTGTAGAGTTTTTGAATGAATGACTTTGTTGAAAGCTGCTGTTAGGGCAAACAGTATTGGAACCCTGTCACTGCTGCCTTGGCTATTGGAGTTGAGTGTCCAGGATTGAAATTTTTTTGGGAGCAGATATCCATTAGAGTGACTGAGGTTTTCCTATAGTGATTAAGAAAAAATCAACAATTGGATGAATGTTGAAAATGGCAAATATATTTGTGTGGGGTTATATTAGTTTTGTCATCAAGAGGGACCATGCCTACAGACTAGGTCAGCTTTGACTACGAAAGGAAAGGAAATCTACGGTAACAGGTTGAGCATTGTGGTGGACCGCCATACTTTTTTTTTACGAGAACAGCAGCCAGCAAAATGATAGAACAGTATGTGGCTGTAATTAGAATGTTGTCAGTTTCATGCAAATTTAGGATGTTGCAAGAAGAAATAATAAGGGACCAGTTAATAAATAGGGTGAGTAATTTGAAGATCCAAGAAAAATTACTCCAAATGAAGTCTCCGTCATTAGACAAAACTTAAGCTATAGCACATCACATTGAAAATACCTTTCGGTATGTAAAGGATTTTAAAGTCAGTAAGCTCAAGAGTAAAGCAGTTGAAGGAAATTTAAATGCTGTGCAGAAAAGTGGAAACAAAGATGTCAAACAAAATGGTGATGTCAAGATAAATAAAGAACCAGAAAGGGAGGGTTAGAGGAAACAATGTTTTAGGTGTGGGAGTATGCATCATTTGGCTGAGTCCAAGGCATGTTAGCTGTCAATGCTCATTGCTATAAATGTAGGAAAGCAGGTAATTTCTCCAGGGTGTGCAGGATGGGGAATAGGAGCACAAGCAAGAATATGGTTAATTTGATTGGAGAATGTACTAGTGATGATTCACATGAGGAAAGCAAGGATGACAGTGATGTTGTAGATGTATTGGTGGTATATGCTGTTGAGGAGTGCAAATGTGATTGTGTCAGGGATAATGTGTACCCTCCTCTCAATTCTGTGGTAGGTGTGAATGGGTTGGAAGTATCCATGTGGGCAGATTCCTGGTCTCTTTATACTCTGGTGGATATATCAGTTTGGAAAAATGTAAAGGAAGTTACTAAATTAATTCCTAGTGATATTTAGCCACATGGATATTGTGGTGTCAAGTTACCAGTTGTGGGTTATTTTGAAGCAGAGCTGGTGTGTAAGATAGGAGTGCATGGGGGAAGGTATATGTTGTTGAAAAAGGCAAAGCTTACTTGGGTGGAGAGATAAGCGAACACTTGGGATTGTGTTAGATCCCAATCATCCTGAATAGGTACTGTTGACCACAGAAGTAGAAAGGTGGAATATCCTAGAGTGTTTTCTCAAAAGTTGGGATGTTTAAACAAATTTCAACATCAAATTGTCCTGAAGGATGAGGCTGTGCCTAAGGTGAATAAAGTAAGAAATGTGCCTGTGGTTTTACATGAGCATTTGTCTGAGGAGTTGGCTTGTTTGTTTAAAGAGGGGATCATAGAATCAACAGAGGCACCTGAATTGTTGAGTCCCATAGTTGTGGCGAATAAAGCCAATGGAAAGATTCTGATTTGTGTGGACCTTAGTGATGTAAATGACAATATTTGGGTTGACGGGCATTCGCTTCCCAAGATTAGTGAAATGTTGATGAATGTTAGCAATGCTACATTTTTCACCACTCTGGATCTTTCCAGTGCTTAGCATTAGGTACAATCGCATTCAGACTCTAGACACATGACGTTGTTTATCACCCCGGGAGGAGCATATCAATTTAAATGTATGCCTTTTAGTTTAGTGCCAACTGAGGCTTTATTTCAAAGAGCTATGCAGAAGGTGCTGAGCGGCCTACCTATTGTGTTAGTGTTCCAAAACGATATCTTGGTGTGGGGTGAAGACAAGGGTCAACATGATGTGATGCTAAAGAAGGTGCTGAACAGGTTGGTAGATGCTGATTTGACTGTAGAATTGAGCAAGTGTAAATTTCACAGAGAGGAAGCTTAGTATTTAGGGTACACATTTTCTGCCGAAGGGATCAAAACTAAGTTGAAGTAAATTAAAAGAATCGAGAATGCACCGTCACAAAAAGACAAGGAACAACTGAAATCATTTTTGGGTCTGGCGGAGTATTACTCCAAATTTGTAGAACATTTTTCGAACAAAGAACATGTTTTGCATGAGTTACTAAAGAAGGGATCTAAGTATGTATGGACCGATGAGTGTCAACTGGCGTTTGACACTATCAAGATGGCTATTGTGGGAGCTGGAAAGCTAGTGCCTTTTGACCCAGCTAAAAGGTCTGTTGTGGTTATGGATGCCAGTTATGGTTTGGGGAAGTTCTTATGCAAGAACATGCCGGCAAGGAAAGAGTTGTGGGCTTTGCATGGTGCACTTTAAGGAGTGCAGCCCATTCGCGTTGGTGGGTTATGCAGTATTACAGAACATTTGTATGGGGAACGCATTTTGAATTGAGAACTGATCATCGGCCACTTATTTATATGTTCACCACAAAGGACGCAGGAAGGGCCACGCGACTATTGGTCTCATTTGCCTCTGAAGTGTGATTCTAATTGCAAGGAAGATGATTGGGTTGTGGCAGAAAATGGTCCTTCGTGTAAAGGGGCACTTTGGAAGGATGAATGGTTGAAGGAAGTTGGGAATGATAACAATAGGAAATTGTTAATTGACAAATTGTCTGACGGAAAGAGTTTATCTCAGGAAGATAAAGTAAGGCTGACAGAATACATTCCAGTGTGGGATAAATGGTCTGTAGTTGATGAAGTGGTCAGGAGGTGTGACATGTTAGTGGTACCTGTTACCCTGCATCAAGGCTTGTAGAGCTATTGCGCCAACGCCATGGTAGTATATTGGCGATGAAGAGGAAGGCTCGCAACGATTTTTGGTGTCCAGCAATTAGCAAGTATGTAGTGCGGTATGTGCGTAACTGTGAACCATGTGTATGCAGTGGCAAACCACATAAGGTTCCAGAAATCACCATTGCCCCTGTAGAGTTTCCTGATAGACCCTGGGATAGGGTTGCTATTGACATTTTTGGACCTTTGAGTGCTTAGGGACTGACAGCAGGTTCACTTTAGTCTTGATAAATTATTATTCCAAATGGCCTGTGGTTTCATTTGTCAGAGAGGTTAAAACCCGTAATGTGATGCATTCGCTAAATAGGTTTTCTGGAGGGAAGGGTGTCTGGGAACGGTGGTGTCTGATAATGGGCTACAGTTTGTCAGTGTGGAATCTGAGAGATTTCCTAAGCTTTAGGGGATAATGCGCCACAAGACATTGGTTTACAATCCACGGAAGAATAGTAGAGTTGAAAGATTCATTTGAGTTTTGGGCGAGTGTATTCAGTTGGTGTTGGGAAATGCGATGAAGTGGAGGAAGGCAGTGAGAGATATGTTTTGGAATTATAGAACAATACCCCATTCAGTGACAAAGAAGACTCAATTTTTTTCCTATTGAAGGGGAGAGAGCCATGTACGATCAGTTTCTGCATGGATGAATAGGGTGGACGTGAGCCTTTTGGACAAGGATGCTTTGACGTTCCGAGTGAAACAATACCAAAAGAAGTACACTGAGAGACACCACAAAGATGTGAATTGCAACAAATTTAAGAAGGGAAAATGATTCAGGGTGCATGTAGAACCAGGTGTAAAAAAGGATGAGTCGAAGTGGGCATCGCCAAAGAAGGTGTTGGAGGTATGAGGCAATGTGGTTTGCAATGTGGTTTGCGTAGAAGGAGGCAGATGGTGGAACACACAGAAAGTCACCATTTGTCATGAAGTGGAGAGTGAAATATGGTGTAGGAAAGAAGACATGTCTCTCAGTGGAAAAACAAACATGGAGGATGGAAGTGACGGTAATCTAAAACGTAGTTGTGTTCGTGTAAAGCGGACACCTAGAAAAATGATGAATACGTATGTGGATGTCTGTAATGAGAGGAATTGCATGAACTATGCAGCTCGTATTTAATGTCTTAATATGAGGAAAATATTTTCCAATGATTGATGCAGTTTTTTCCTTTCCAAATGTTATTTTTGTTCATTATTATGATGCATGCATTTTAATCAAATGTATCAAGTGTTCTATCTTTATATACTGTGGAGTGTACTATTGTTTAGGTGCATATGATAAGAGATGCTTTGTTATACTTATTTTCAGGAGGGGAAATGTTGTATTCTGCGGCTGAGAGATGATGTAGTAGAGTTCTATTATGTGTAATAAGAGTCTTTGGGTCTCCTTGGATATGGTAGATTCCAGGACAGGTCAGTTGGGTTCCTGTCTGGGGTCAGTTTGTGTGAATTTGTCTTGTTAATAAATCTCTTCAACCATATCTCTGTGTGACCTTAAAACATTTAAGAAAGAAGGAGTGCTCCTCATGTTGCAGGCCCACCTGTTCCTGGAACAGCACATTCAATGACCTCTTAGCCTCCTCAAGAAAGGGTCTCAAAAGACATTCTCAGCATCCAGTCTTGGACACTGGGTTATGTGTATAAAGTTGCAATGAAGTAAAAAGGAATCATTTCTGTTTGACTATATACGTTTGCATATGGGGTAAAGGATTAGCCCATGGCTAACATTAAAATGGCACTGGGAAAGTAGAACATCCAGCTGCTGCTCTCCATCTTGCTAAGTAAAACAGAGAAGGCCGAAGGCTGCCTCGTAGCTCATTCATGTCTGGACAAAGGATGTGTTCTGTGCAATATACCATATTGTGTGCATAGCTGAGGTAGAAGACCTGTACCCTGACCATCGACCTGTGATTGCAAAAAAAATATCCTCAAGAGAATCAACAAACGACAAAGGATTTTATGGGATACCTCCAGTGCTAGGGATTCTGCATCTATAAAGGGAAGCCTCACTACTATGGAGTTGGACAACAAACAAGAGAAGATGCACCGTAATGTAGCTGGTTCTCTTCAAACAATTAAACGTTACCCCAGCGGCAAGTTCATTTGCACCTTATCATGGATGCAAGCTAGTGTCAGAAACCATAATAGTTAACCATTATGTCTATGAAGCTCTGTGCACCTAAACACACAATGAAGGACCGAGAACCCTTTTGCTAGTTGCCACCTCCCTTGTTCATGCCACAATACAAGAAATGTCTAGTCTTTTTGCTTAATCCATTAGAGGGATAATCAAAAGTATTAATCTATTTCCCTGTATATCAAAAGTTCACCTTTAAATCCCTATATCCCCAGTAGACATTTCTAATATATGCAAAATTAACTGCATACACTTGGGATTATATATATCATGTTTATATCGAAAATGATACCCACATACTTAACAGGCTGACATTACATCAAAAAAGTGATGAGCATAAGGATCACCATAGCCTCTTTTATGGGCACAATATGGTGGTTCCCACACACCTGTTCCAAGGGGTATTCCCCTATGAAATTCTGCGTTCTTCTGATTACCAGAGGGGCAAATATCCTAAAACGTGTCTATCTATCACAGGGGTCTCCCAATCTTTTCTGTAGTAGGAGCTTCTTATCTTCATATTAGTGTTGTAACTGTGAGCACATTAGCTATGATTGGATTAGTAGCCACTCTATATAAGATTACTAGCACCGACCACCTCAGTGCATTTGGCAAGGTTTTTACCAGTAATGTAAAAAAAGCTTTGTCAATGTGCAGGGTAGTGCATAACAGACATAGCCGCAATACCCCTCACACCAAGGTAATGACATTACTAATAAATCTCCCCAATGCTACCTGATTTATCACTTAAATATCATCTTTAAATATATTTTGAGAATTCAACCATTTTTTTTCAAAATATAAAGCTTACGAGTTCGGAAGATACACATATTTTCATCTTCAATAAGCACACTCAATTTCGGAATGCATATATTATTTAACTAAGCAAAAGCTTCTTATTTAGTAGGCTGAGCTGCATACAGTAGAGCTATATATAGGCAAACAGAGAGCTAGTTATAGGAGAAGCCTGATCTATCCCCTCAAGCCTCTCTCTCATTGTGGACATTAATAATGTTGGCCAAATGCCGAAGCGTACTGCTATTAATCTGGCAATGTGGCTGGTGGGCATAGAGCACGGGCATGGAGAAGGCCACCAACAAGCTCCTTAAATTCAGGTACATCTCTTCACACAGAGCTGAGCCAAACTAAATCGTAGCATCTAACTGTGGGATCTTTGCTCCTGCACATCACCACATAACCCCATCAACTCCAGCTCACCAAAACTGGTAGACGTGGGACCTCTCTGACGTATTGTGTTTTTGTAATTGATGTCAAATCTCTCTGTACTGATGCATCCGCTGGATTATTGTGCACACCTATTAGTGACTATTAATTTGTAATACTATATTGACTCAGTTTGTAAAAACCTATTTTGTGTATTGCGACTCCTCATTATTGAGATCGCATCTAGAGGACTATATCTACTTGGCAGTGATTGATTACATTAAACGGTTACAGAGACCTTTAAGAGAGTAAGACTTTTATTTTCTGTGTGTAGATTCTGGTCTGCTTCTTTTTTTGTTTTTGCCAGTGGGCATTGGTTGTGTCAGAGGGCATTTGTTTTGGGCCCTATCTCCCCTCCTGCCTCATCTTCTCCCCAGTTCTCTTAATATTTTGCATAGCCTAGCCCCACTCCAGCCTGCACACTGTTGCTGTCATTTTGTGTTGGCCGGCAAGAGCGAGGGTAGAGGAGCGCAGCTGTCTAGAGGGTTGGTGGAAGTTCAGGCGGTGGTTGATGTATGCTGGTCCTTGGTCATGGAGGGCCTTACAGGTGTATGTCAGTGTCTTGAATTTGGATCTTTTCTGGATGAGGAGCCCGAGAAGGTTCCTGGAGTGGGATGTAATGTGCGTTTGTTTGGGAAGGTCAAAAATGAGTCTGGCAGCTGAGTTCTGTGTCATCTGGAATCTCTTTAGGAGTTGGATGGTGAGTCCTGCGCAAAGTGCGATGCTGTAGTCCAGCCGGCTGGCGACTAGGGCTTGAGTGACAGCTTTCCTGGTGCTGACGGAGAGCCATCTGAAGATCTTTCAGAGCATGTGGAGGATGTGGAAGCAGGTGGAGGTGACTGGATTAATATGACATTTCATGGTGAGTTTATTGTCCAGGATGATGCCAGGGTTGCGGGCTTGGTCTGTCGTGTGTGGATCCAATTTTGGAGGGCCACCAGGTGTCATTCAATGGGGAGGTGTTGTTTTAAAAAATTAGCAACTCCATTTTGTCCGTTTGAGCTTCAGGCAGTTGGTCTTCATTCAGTCAGAAATTCTTGTCATGCAGTTGTGGAAATTGGTCATAGAGGTGGAGGGGTCTTCTGAGAAAGAGAATGAGCTGGGTGCTGTGTGCTTATGGGCGTCATGTATGTGTGGAACAGGGTGGGTCTGAGGGATGAGCCTTGAGGGACACTCCAGATGATTCTCTTGGATTCCGAAGTGAAGGGTGATAGGTGGATTTTCTGAGTCCGTCCAGTGAGGAAGGATGTGGTCCATTTTGAGGGCATCTCGCTGGATTCTGATGTGATGGAATCTCCTGATGAGGGTGTGGTGGGATACGGTGTTGAACGCTGCTGAGAAGTCGCAGTGGATCAAAGCCGCTGTTTCTTCCAGGTCAAGGAGGGTCCTGATGTCCTCGGTGGCAGTGATCAGGGTGGTCTAGGTGTTGTGGTCGGTGTGGAAGCCAGTTTTGGAGGTGTCCAGCAGGTTGTTGCATTCCAGGTGTTTGGTGAGTTAATGATTGATGGCCTTCTTGATGACTTTGGCGGGGAAGGGGAGCAGAGAGATGGGGTGGTAGTTTTTGAGTTTGCTGGGGTCTGGGATGGACTTCTTGTGGAGGGGTCTGACTTCTGCGTGTTTCCATTGGTCGGGGAAGAATGAAACTATGCAACCCAAAGCTATACCAATGCCTCTCATCGTTTGTGTGTGCTCTCTCGATCAATCTGCTGTTTGCTCTGTGCTCACTACCCCTCCTACTCTGCTAGGGAAACTCCTGTCAGGTTAGTGTGACTTCTGCTTCACTTCTGCTTCCAGACAGAGAACTTCAGAGTACCACAAACGGGCACAATAATATCAATATAGCAGATAATCCATAAAACGGGCACATATAACACTGCGCTTTTTCAGATTAAGCACTTCTACGTGTGCGCTTAAGTGTTATGACTTTCGAAACAATAGGATGACTTCATATGAGTTCCCCCGAGGGAGCTTTTTACCATCCTCTTAAAAATAATTATCTGAAGTCCTAAATCTGAACATAGTACTCTGGAGCTGTGGTTTTATGCATATTACACTCTGCGGCTGTGCTTTTTTATGAACATGGTCTCTGGAACTGTGCTTTATTAAGAACATTGTACTCTGGGCTGTGATTTGTCATGAATATTATGTAGCGGGTTTTGACTTTTTGCAAACATTGTACCACTGGGGCTGTGTGCTTTATGAACATTTTGCATTGTTGCTGTGTCCTAGTTAATGTGTGGTGGCCCTGCTCTGTGTCATTATCACTGGGCTATGTTGTCAACATTGTAATCTGGCGATGCGTGTATTTTTTGACTATCCTGCTTTGCTTATGTGCTTTGTTTCTGTGGTTATATGTGAACATTGTAGCTGAAGCTGTGCTATGTTCTTATCAATGTTCTCTGGTTTTGGAGGTAGCTCTGAACATTGTAATATGAGGCTGTGTGTGCTTTATGAACACTTTTCTTAGAGCATTGCAGTTTTGTCCTTGTGTGTTCTGACTCTCTGCTGTGTGTGTAGTCTGTAATCTGGGGATACCTGTGTTATTTGAGCACTTTTCTTGCTACAATCCTTATTAATGTTCTTAGAGCCTTTCTTTTAGTGAAATTCTGTAACCTGAGCAGACCGCCCCTATTGGCAGCGGACTTCATATAAGCCCTCTACTAGGTCTGTCTAAAGGTTGACGAATTGAGAGCGACATACTCGAATACTACGGATGTTGGCAGCAATGGTCAAGCCACATTCAGTGTGGACTAGCGTTTGTGCTCTTGTTTATGTCTGATGTTATTCTCGTTTTTCAACACATACTTTAACCCCTTCGCTGCTGCGGACATTCCGCTGCAGCGCTGGGGGGGGCAGGGGGGCAGCGCGGTGGGCCTGTGCTCATGACGGAGCCGCTCCGTCATGAGCCACAGTTGAGCTGTGCTCATGACGGAACGGTTCCGTCATGACTCCGCCCATTTGCGTTGTCGCCCCGCACAGGCGGGGAAACAGCGCCGCGCAGGCGGAGCGGCCGCCAACAGGATTGTCATGACGGAACCGTTCCGTCATGAGCACACGCCAACCGTGGCTCATGACGGAACGGTTCCGTCATGAGCGGGGAAGGGGTTAACCTGCAGAGTGGTAAGGTTATACATTTAGGTCCTGAAGAATGCCACACACCACTTTTTAGGGTCTGTGGAAATGGAAGAAACACGTTGACCGCATTCTCACGCACAGGGTGAAGTTATAGCCCTTTTTTTCTCTTTTATTGTGCTCCTTAGGAACACTCATTAAAGTTATGACATTGTCCACCGATAGACATTTTTAATTCTCTTTTCACCCCTTTTCATTACACTCAGCTTACCAACACCAAACAGCTCACATAGGGGTAACCTCACAGATAACATCCAAGAGCTCGTCAACAGCTTTGGGAGAGTTGGAGCCTGTACCACTAACACCTTTGTTAGTGGTGTGAGTAGGAACCCGATGATGAAGCATGCCACCTTAGGGTAGGGGAGGGTTTTCCATCCTCAAAAAAAGATTTTTCCTTTTTCTAAGATACTTTCAGAGTATTAGCACGACCCATTGGTTCATTGCATAAATCAGACCCCCTGATTCTTTTGTATGCTTGAACCTGTTTGATGAACACCTCTGGTATGTGTGTTTTTTGTGAGAATTGTAATCTGAGGGGGTGTGCATTGTTATTAACACTTTATTTTCATTGCTGTTGTGTTATTGTCTTATTAACGTGTTGTGTGCCCAGTCATGACTACTGTAATCTGAAGCAATGTGTGGGTGTGAGCACACTTGCCGTGCTCTGTGGCTGGGTCTCTTTCATCGTGCTCTGGTCCTCTGCCTTGCCATGAACTCTATAGTCTGTATGCTTTTTGTTATTTATGAACAGTTTTGTTTCATTGCAGCTCTGGTGTTACCTTTCCAGTGTACAATGTAGCCTCGTACGTTGCCCTGGAAACACAGTAATCTGAATCCATGTGTGTTTTATGTACACGTTGCCTCTATCAATGTGCTTTGGCTACCTGCATTGAAGGATAACACCGTAATCTGGGATTTAGTGTGTTTTATGAACACTTTCTTATGTAAATGTGTGAGAAATCGGGTTATTGGTTGGGGAAGGTAATACCATACTCAAGGAACAAGGACAATACTTATCAGGGTGACCAACGAGCAAACCCCAAACCCCAAATTAACCTGCGCTTAACCCTCTAGTAGCCTGACACACAAGCAGTCTGACTTAACTTAGAGGGAATGTGTAAATGATTTATTAAATAAAGTATTTGGCACCAAAGCAACAAAAATCCAATCAGTAGGACAAAAGATCTGTAATTTTAAAGGTTTTCTGGTTGCGGTGGACCGGGTCCAAGTCACATCTTCAAGCAGACCACCATGAAGTGTGGGCCGGAAGCAGGAATGAGTTCAGTCTGCTGACGAAGTACTATCTGGCCTGGGTGCCGAAGTGCAGAGTCCTTGCGATGAGCTGCGCCGGCCAGTGTTGAGGAGTCATCGTCGAGGAGCTTACGATGCAAGGTACGGCATCGAGATTCATTACACAGCAGCGGAATCGATGAAGTTGTCGATTGGAGCTTGTGATGCAAGGCCTTGTGCCATTGTCGAGGAAGCAATCGATTAGCTTGCTCAGACTTGTGCTGGGCTGCATCAGCACCGAGGACAAGGTGCAGTGTACTGGGCCAGTGGTGAACAGCATCGCGCTGCGTCAAGATGCAGGGAGGTGCGTCAATGTCAAAGAAGCCTGTTACGTCCCTGTGGCTTTGAACAGGAGAGCAGCTGAATGATCCTTGGAGATTCTTGGGAATCCTGGGTCCACACAGACAGGCTGGATGCAGCACGGCCGCTCACAGCAGCTGAAGAGTCTTGGTGGAGAAACAACAGGCTTACACAGCAAAGCAGTCCTTAGTCAGCAAAGCAGAGCTTGGGCAGCAGCTTCACAGCTGGGCATCCTTCTCCCTGGTAAAGTCCACAGTTACAGGAAAGATCTGAAGAGTTGGGTTGGGTCTGAGGTTCTGCTGTTTTACCGGGTGCCCTCCTTGAAATGAGACAAGCGTTTAGAGTGCTCTCCCTACAGAGGTGTCAGAAATTTCCTTCCTCCCTGCCCTGGCCCCAGCTTGTCTGGGGGTACAAAAGACTAGGATGAACCCCTTTGTGAGTGTGCTGAGGCAGAGTCTTTGTGATGTGCAAGTGCGGTAGGTGACAGCTCCTTCCCCTGACCCTGACAGAGATGGTCATCCTAGCAACACCTATTTCCCCTTTGTCTCATTGTGTGGGAGTAATGCACAAAGACCAACTGCCAGTTACGTCTAGTCATATGACCCAGGATACAGGCTGGAGGCACCCAATGGTTAGGATAAGAAAATACCAACATTCTAAAAGTGGCATTTTCCGAATTGTGACTTAAAATCCAACTTAACCATTAAAGTGGGTTTTAAATTAGAAGTCTTTAGAGACCAAGCTGAATATTCCTACCTGCTCCCCATTTAAAGTTAGAACTTATTAACATGTAAAAAATTGTAATATGTGATATATATTTTATGAATATTTTTTCTGTAGTATTTACTCTTTATTAATATACTATGATCCTACATTTTGTTAAGAACAGTAGAAGCTGCTGCTGTGTTGCTTTTTTTTTACCTCATTGAAGGTGTCGTTTGGCAGTTTGGTTGTGAAGACTGCAATGCCCGTGTGTGTGAACACATTGCTTTGCTATTGTGCTTCCTCCTTTCCTATGTATATATTTTTTGTTTTGTGGATATTGTAACCTGGTACTCTGTTTTAATCAGAACCCTGTATCCTGTTGCTGTGTTTCAGTGTGCCTTACTGCTGTACATTGCTAAAACTGCACCATGGGGCAGGGGACTATAATGAGCACTACAATCTGGAGATTTTTATTAAATTCATACTTCGGTCATTGGCTTGTTTTAAAATATATTCTTATGTCCTGCTTGCTTTTTACAAAAAATTAAACTTGTATTTTGAACCTTTGGTCTGTTTCGAAATCAGTCCTGTGACGTATTACTTTGTAAGAACAATCTTCCTGCAGGTCATCGCAATGTAGTATCCATATACATAGATGATTCAAGCCTCTGTTATGTGAACTGTGCGCACATGCAAATATAGGGTTCTTAAATATTTTTTTTTTCATGTGTTCATATTTTTAAGTGTTCTATTCCTCCCTTCGATGTAAACAATTGTTCTATAGGCGTCTTCCCCTCATACACACATTTTATGAGGGATGTTCTGACTTGGAACTGTTCCCACTTTCGGCATTGTCCCCGCCTGATCGCCAAGGGTGCACATTTGACGTGCTTGGTGAGTGTAGGAAGGACAGTGCAAGAGGCGTGTAGATGCGCACACCGTTACAACTTTGAGGCTGTGTGCCAGTCTTTCAATAGACAACCTTATCCATTCCCGACCATGCCCCAACAAACCAACCCACAGGCCTCCATGTGGATTTGGTGTGTCGTTAATGTGTAAAAGCATTGCTTGTAACACGCTTACATTGCACGTCTGCGTTGTGTGCTGAGTGTTTCATAACATTCAGGAGCCCGCAGCAGCGGTAATACCTCTTTAGTTTTTACTGGCCTCTGTCCAATAGCACAACCTTCTCGCCATTGTCCGGGAGTTTGATTAGAAGACCGTCAGCATGGGCGACTGGCGTAATGGCTGCTCTCCGACTTGTCATTACATTCTGTGAAAGGAGCAAATATTTAGAATGATGCCTTTTTTAGATTTGTATAAGTAGTCAATGAAATCAGGTCCAGGTGAACATGACAAACATCTGACAAGCCTAGCAGTCGCTGTATCTCGAGGTCATTGTTATTTCCCTTAGATCAACAAGAATGTATTCAGTGTGTCCCCTGGTGTGGTCTTTGTTCCATCAGACTCTAAGTAGCACATTCATTTTGGGGTAGAAGCTGGATCTAACCTGCGATGACTGGTCACTATAACCGAGTTTGAAATCCATCCTTCCAAAGTCCCAAAGATCCCTTCGGATCTGAGTTTTTCTGCAGGATTAAATTGTGAAACTCCACCACAGCAGACGGCAAACTGCTGACAAGGACCCCTGTATGGACTTTAACCTTCGAGCGATGTGTATAGGATATATCAGACTATGCTAATGCGGAAATACTCACCAAGATCCTAACAAACTGTCTTCAGGCGTGATTGAAGTCCAGAACCCCAGTACCAGAGTGGTTTAATGCCACATAGATCAACAAGGCATAATATCGATCATGCGAATAATACAATAGCATTGGCAAAACAATTGAGACCATCTGCGGCAGGTCTTCAGATAGACTTTGAAAAAGCTCTTTATAAGTTGTTATGTAACTAATTATTTGCCTTGTTCAAATGATTAAGATATGATAGTGATGCAGCGCGGAGTGCAAAATCCCTCCCTACTGCCACGGGCTAAAAGATCTCACACACGCACACTATCCATACATTCGCTGGTGGGGCCCATAACACCAACACACGCTTACCATTAGTCCGTGCAAGAGGTGATTATCCTTCTAAGCGCTGAATAATGAGGGAGGAAAATACCACTTTACCCTAATGAGCAATAAACCTGCAAACTCTTCTCATACTCATTAGGCCCTAGATTCCACATTTGGTATTATCCTCCTAGCCGGAACGGATCTGTTAGTTGTAGTTTTAGTGAAATCCTAATTCTCTAATTAACCTTTACATTAACACATTTCAATGAATAAACAACCCAACTCATTTCTGTAGATGTTCAAATCCAAATTTATATTAATATTGCAGATTAAATCATTCATTTTATCAAGTTCCCTTTCATATTTACCTATTCTGGCTAAAGTCGTCCTCTATGTCAAATCTGGCAGTCTCGCAAATCTATGCCCATCAATTTTAGCAGGATAAGTTCATCAGGAATTTGGCATTAATTCAGTCCGTCAAAGATTCAGACTAACAGCTGTCCTGCAGTGTCACCGTCCTCTCCATCAGCATATCATCAGGAAATCGAAAAGCGCGCTCAACACCTCTCTATTCTACCATAATTTATAGTAAAATCATTGACAATTTGTATCAAAAACGGGCTTTCAAATGATCTGATTGGTCCATTGGAATCGTCTGACAAGATTCTCATCAACTAAAGTCTCTGATGTCATTGTTCTTGAATTATCCGGTTTTTAGTAGCATTATTATTGTTCATTCAGAAAAGCTGGCTTGTATCCCAGAGCAACCTTGAAGGGTACATGTTCATCTGGGCTCAGGTCCAGGCCACTGTGTATCTATTATCAGCGCAGGCGCACTTCACCCAAGCCTTGTTCAGCGTTGGCAGTCGGGTTAGGCACCAAAGTCAGCCATCTTTCGGCAATTCAAAATGGTCAACTTAAGCAAAGAAACACAAAAACGTAATTAATACATAGAAATGACTAATTAAATGTTATTCCCTCGCTAATACCCATATGTGTGCAACACTTAATGCGGTTTATACTTACAAAATAAAGCATGAATCACAATTACATCACTAAAGCAACATATAACATGCAATATTCTATTTATCTATCACTAATATGCGTACGGAATTTAGTTCACGTAATTAATTAGGCCATGCAGATGCAAATCCCACATATATTTTGGTAATTGATAAGGTTGGTTAGTTATTTCACATCACTCCAAACCATTAATACGATTATGATTAATCAATTAATCTAATTAATAAAATGACATGCAAAATGGGGTGGGTATACAAAAATCTGCATAACCCGCTCCAGCAATCCCCCCTTTGGTGATTTTATCACCACACCACCCAAAAAAAAATTCTGTCTTACGGAATCTTCAAAATGTTTTCTTGCTCTTAATCATAATTCAGTTTCTCCTACGTCTTCTCTTTTTATTGATTCATACATTCTCTCCTTCCACTCCTCCAATTCTATTTCTTCAATTTCTCTTTCTTGTTTCTTATCTTTTCTTTTTGAATTTTCTCTTTTTATTCTTTTCTTATTTTTCTTGTTTCTACAGCACATACAACATAATCTTATCATTAAACCTATGCAGATTACACATGTTAATGGAAACAATATTTTACCTATAAGTGTACTACCTATTTTTACTAAGAAATTCTTAATAGCAGCTATTTTCTTTCCAATTCTATCCCAAACACTTTCAACCTCCAGTGGTGCAAGTTCATCAGGCAATTCAATGATATTCTTAATATAAGTTTTCAGATCTTTGCTTTCGTCAGGAATGTAAGTACAACAATGTTGAACTTTCAGCATTCCACAGACTCCACCCTCTTTTGCCAATAAAATATCAAGGGCAAGTCGATTTTGCATTACCATAGCACGCATGGCAACCATTTCAGTGTTAACCAATAAAAATCCTCCAGCGGTGCTTGTTGACAAGCGATCCACTACAGTTGACAATTTTCTAATTTTGTTTGCATTCAGAGTTATTCCCACTGCTGGTGTCAATGCCTGACAAATATCACCTACAATTTCTGACCAAGATTCTCTCTTGGACCTAGCTAATTGATTACTTAAGCTATGTACACCATCTTCTCCTCTATCCATATGAAAGATTTTTGGAAAGACCAGGCCTACGTAACATGTGCCATACCAATGGGCTGGCAAACGATAATATGCCCTGTTCCCACAAATAAAATATAATCCAGGAAAGACTGGATCTCTTCCACCTTTGAATCCCCATCCACCCATGATTCGATATGTATCATGGCACTCACAATTACCTAGAAAATAATTATCATACACAGTTTGATTCTTTCTAATGCAAAACTTCCCTTTCTGAGGCCAATCTAAAGCTATAGTTGGACTAGCTTCTCCTTTCAAATGTTTTTCTTTCTCTATATCCCAGATTGTTTTCTCCACTTTCCCTTCTGCTGCTTTTCTTTGCATTTTCAATCTCCTTTCCTCAACCATGTCTAGGAATGTCTTTTCCTCCTTCTTCAAACTGCATGTTAAATTGTTTCTAAAAATATACTCTAATGTTAGTTCTTTAGTTTCTAAGAAGAATTCACCTAATACCTTAGCAGGTTTTACTTTGTTCAATTTATTATAAGAAGGCACTTGCGCAAAAATGTTATCTACATCTGAAAAATAATATTCTAATTTCCCTGTCTCATAAAACAAACTAGCTATTACACTACATGTTATTCCATACGTTGCCGGAAGGTGATGATAAGTCACTCCCTCAGAAACAGATGCAGGTAACAGCATACATACGTAGCAGTCCCGTACGTCCATTGTCTTTACATATTCATACAATAATTTTGAAAACACATTATTAGAAAAATCTGTTATTGACCGGTCTTTATGCAAATAATTTATATCTATTCTAGTTGGAACTACCTTTGGAATTTTCCCTATATTAGTTTTGTTCTCACTATGTCCTTCTAATGTATCTATAGTGGCCTTAAAAGAAATGACAAGAGCAAGGATGCTCCATAAAAGCATTAATAACCCTGTACAACAACAACACATTTTACACCATCTTTTCATGAATGTACATCTACCTTTACTACTTTCTATGTTAGCCATCTTGTTAAAATGGACCGTGTCTTTTGACTTAGCCTCTTTTACTTCACAACTAGTTGTCCTAACCTAAGGTTCTAATACCTATTTGGTTCTACCAGTCACTATTTTTAATTCAATATCTTGTTTTCTTCATCAATAGTTTTCTTAACTTATTCAGTTTGGCATCTCATCGTTCTTCACTCTCCTCTCGTCTTCAAAATATGGATTTTCCTCAACTTCCATTTCTTCTTCTCCAATGTCGGACAAGAGAACTCTCAGGATTTCCGATTAAATTTCATCCTCAACCACTTTCAGTACAGTCTCCTCTGGATTTCCTTGACTATCTGCCTCTTCTCCCTGTTCAGGCAGAACCACGTACGTTCTTTCTGGTGACTTATACTTCTAGTTAGGTTTCCTTGTTCTTCTACTCTCTTTGTCTTCAGTTAATTCGTCTTCTTTTGTTTTTTCTTGACTTGTCACTTCATTCACCTGTTCAGCTCTTGGTGAATTCACTCGTGTCAGTCTGTATCTCAGTTTCCTTATTTTATTGGGCAAAACATCATCTCTTGCAACTCTTTTTATTTTACTTTCTTTGTCATTCTTTTCATTTCTCCAAGCTCTTTTTCTTAGAACTCCACCTTCAGGTATTTCATTTTCACTCTCTTCAGACTCTGTCTCAACTTGCTTTGTCTTTTCAGCAACTTCTTTTTCCACCACTTGGTTTGTTTTCCCTACTTCTGTCCCTCCTCGGGTCTCCGGCACGCAATCTTCCTGCTGGCTACTTGTCCCTTCACCTAACTGGATGTTGCAGTTCCCTACACCCCATCGGGGGTCTTCCGCAGAAATCTGTCCCTCTCTCTCTGTACCTGTCCCTTGTTCACTTAGATTTGTTACTTCAGGTGGAATTTCTCTCAGTCTCTCATCTGGTACTTCCCTTTCACGAATTACTTTTGTGGCATCTTCAGTACTCTTTCCCCTTTTCTTCCTGTGTTCCTTCTTGGAACCCTGCGCTTCTTGCTGGTTTCCAGAATCGCTAGACTCGGAAATCTGCAATCTTCTTCTCAGAGCGATACTCCTGGGGACTAAAGCTGATCTTTGTTCTGTTTCCCCCCTTTCAGAGTTTCCTTGTGTCTTTGGCCCTTCGTCTTCTGATTCAGTGCTTGATTCTGATTAATCAAAGTATTCTTTTCCCGTGCTGTCCACCGGATTTGGAATTCTCAATGTATGACTGGCATGGATCCAATTTTTCAGTCCAGCACACTTCACAGCTGTGGTCATGGTCAAAATGACTTGTTGTGTTTTTCCCCACCTTGGAACCAGACAATTTCTTCTTCTGTGGACTTTTAGCCTTACCCAATCACCTGGGCTCAGATCATGGGCTTGCTTCTTTTCAAGTGTGGTGGCATCTGGTCAAACCTGATGAAACACAGAATGAACTGCGTCAGCCAGGCCTTTACAGTATTCCAACACCATGTCATCAGAAATTGTCATCAGCTTGTTGACTGGTATAAACACATGTCTCATGCGAGGGACACGCCCCCCTTGAGGCCACGCCCCCTGGTGCGTATATTTTGAGCGCTGACTTGCGAGCGCGTCAGAATACCTTTTCACCCCTCCTGAGGCACAGCCGGGAGATAGCCTTTGCGTATTTTGCACATTTCATTGTTTTATAAAAATTACCTGTAACCTTTGCTGCTACACTGTCCAGTATCTGCCTTCCTGGCTCCCCTGCCTGAAAGCGCCCCCAGCAGCTGACCTAGCGCTGAGAGGGAGAGCTCGCGGGAGTCTTGGCAGGCGCCATCGGCCACGCTGAAGCGAGGGACACGCCCCCTCGAGGCCAAGCCCCCTCCCCGCCCTATAATAATGTGTATGCCCCGGAAGCGCAGCGGACGAGCGCAGCGGGCGCGACGAATGCGCGCCAAATGCGCGCATAAGGCAAGCTCGTCAGCGCTCGTCTGCGCCGAGTCAGGGCCTAGGGCCAGTCCCTCTGCCTCCCAGTCCTCAGAACCTATACACTACAGTGCTGAAACCCTCCACAGTCTCAGGACACTCATCAGCAACTGTAGTCGACACAGCTATCAAGCTGACACCCTGCCGCCTACTTGCCCTAAATGCCACTTCTCCTTCAAACCCAAATTAATCATGGATCCGCTACACGACTTCCACATGTTCTTATTGAACTGCCGCTCTCTCCCCAAACATACGGCTGAAATCGCGCTTCTAATAGAGGAACACACACTAGACATTCTGTTTCTAACAGAAACCTGGTTATCCCCTGAGGCCGATCCAGCGGTCATAGAAGCCCTCCCACCAGGCTTCCAAATCTCCCGCCAAGACCGACTTACAGGGAGAGCAGGAGGCGTGGCGATAATTCATAAAGAACAACTCCACTGCCGAGTGGTCTCCGAAACTATTACGGACTGTGAAAGTCACCATTGAATTATCACCCAACAGTTGCCTTTCCGGCACTCTTATCTACCGCCCTCCCGGCCCTCCGAAGCAGTTCCATGTCGCCCTACCACTTAGCGTGGCTGAACGTCTTATTATCACATCCAACTTCATCCTGTTAGGTGACTTTAATTTTCATTTGGAGTCTTCGTCAGACCACATAGCCTTGACCTTAGCAGAGGATTTAGCAGCTCTGCAACTCTCCCAACGGGTCACTTCTGCCACCCACGTGAAGGGCCATTTGCTGGACCCGGTCTTCAGCAATTGCCATGGCCTTCTTACCAGTCCTCCTATTCCCCTGCCCTGGACGGACCATTTCCTGATTCCCATTAAATGGACTGCATTTAAAAATCCTGAACCAACACCCACCACTAGACTCACGAGAGCTTGGTCCCACCTAGCAGTTGACAAGTGGACCAGCAAACTTGCTGAGAATCCACCTTTGATTAATGACAACCCCGTCCTAGCTAATCAGGCTTATGTCAACTGGATCACGCAATCTCTTGATGTTGTTCTGCCCAAAAAGAAAATCACGCTCAAACGCTCCCACAAAACTGCCCCGTGGTATACGGAGACGCTTAGAGACAAGAAACGACTCTGCCGGAAATCGGAAAGACGTTAGCGATGTGACTACTCTATAGACAATAAAACCCTCTATCGAGAAGCCATCAGTGAATATAAAACACTGATAAAAGCGGCACAAGCCTCATACTTCTCCACGAAAATCCTGCTCGCTAAATCTAAACCCAAGGAAATTTTCCAAATCATTAAACAACTAACTAAACAGCCCCCCAGCCTGCAGGTGGACAAGTCCACTACCCACTGCAATAGTATCGTTGAATTTTTTCATCAGAAAATAAGCTCTATCTACTCTGCCTTTCCCTCGAAAAACCTTACCCCCCCAACCCCCTCTCTCCTTCCCACTATCCCCCCCCTAGTAAACAGGCACCCACGTTGACTCACTTCCCCCCTCTGGATCTCGCCACTGTTGAACCCTTAGCACGAAAAGTAAAATCCGGATCCCCTGATGACCCTGCCCCTCCAGATATAATAATGGCAGCTTCCCAGACCACCCTACCTATTATTAGGGAGGTCTTAAATGCCTCCATTTCTTCTGGCTCAGTTCCCACCGTATGGAAGCAGGCTATGGTCAGAGCCTTATTAAAAAAGCCTAATTTGGACTCTACCAATCTGAGCAACTTTCGCCCTATTTCCCTGCTCCCATGGGCAAGCAAGATCCTGGAGAAATATATAAATCTACAACTTATAAACTTCCTGGAAGAATACCATCTATTGGACCCCACCCAGACGGGCTTTAGACCTAAACATGGGACCGAGACCGCCCTCCTCATGGTCACCGAGGAAGCCAGAAAAATCCTGGACCGAGGAGGATCAGTGGCAGTCATCCTCCTTGATCTCAGCGCGGCCTTTGATACGGTCAGCCATGACATTCTGCTGGACCGTATATCCCAGGCCGGGATTAAGGCTAAAGCCTGGTCTTGGTTCCAGTCCTTCTTAGAGGATAGATCTTTTCGTGTGTTCGAAGGCGAGTCTGTGTTCACCAGCAGACCCTTGAAGTGCGGAGTCCCCCAGGGCTCTTCTCTGAGCCCTGCTCTCTTCAATCTGTACATGAGACCGCTGGCTGATGTCGTCCGCCCATTCGGGATTAAGATCATCTCCTATGCGGACGACACGCAGCTGGTGGTCTCCATGTCGCAGGCAGCTAATCCTTCTGTCCGGGGCGGGCTCAGAGAGTGCCTGGAGGAAGTGAAGACCTGGATGTCCCTATCGTGCTTAAAATTGAATGGGGACAAAACTGAGCTTATGCTTCTAGGCCCCTCTGATCTTAGTCTCCCCGCCTCCCTGTGGCTGCCTAGCTCGGGATCCCCCCCAACTCCCAAAAACAGTATCAAGAGTCTCGGAGTCTGGCTGGACAGATCTCTGGCCTTTAATGTACAATCCACAAAACTCTCAGCCACTTGTTTTGGCATCATGAGGATGTTAAAGAAAATTTTCCCTCTCCTCCCTCTGGAAGCTAAACAAGCAGCCGTACAAGGTCTAATTCAGTCATGCCTGGATTTTAACAACGCACTTTATCTGGGTGCTCCTGATTCCACTCTGAGGAGGCTTCAGACAGTCCAGAACTGCGCAGCTCGCATCTTACTCGACCTTCCGCGCAGACAGTCAGTGAGGTCCGGACTGGTATCCCTTCACTGGCTACCGGTGCGCCAGAGAGTTATGTTTAAAGCTATGTGCATAGCTCACCAGGCTTTCTGGAACACTGGCCCCAGGATTACGCAAGACCTAATTACCCACTACACGCCCAGCAGAAGCCTACACTCCAGTCAGACCTTCCTTGCTTTGGCCCCCAGAATTAAAAGAGCCAGATCCGGAGGTAGAACATTCTCCCATAATGCTGCCAGAGCCTGGAACGGCCTCCCGTTGCATCTCAGAGCCAACTCCAATCTTACGGCCTTCCGGAAACAGCTAAAAACCTTTTTATTTCACCCAGTCTAATTTACCCCCCTCTCTCCTCCCCTGGGCCGCTGGGTCGGGTGACTGGCATTCTCAGCGCTTGGACGCCTCCGGGCAGCAATTCGCGCTCTACAAATGTACATCCAATCCAATCCAATCCAATCTCATTGCACGTCCCATGATTATTTCATGAGGACTCAATCCTGTAGTTCTGTCTGGAATGGCCCTGATTGTCATGAGTACAAGAGGCAAGACATCAGGCCATTTCATACCTGTGGCCAAACACATTTTCCCTATTCTATTTTTGATAGTACCATTCATCTGTTCAACCCCACCAGAAGCCTCTGGTCGGTAGGCACAATGTAGTTTTTGTTGTACATTCAATGCTTCACAAATTAATCCTACAATCTCATTATGGAAATGTCTTCCTCAGTCTGACTCAATTGTCACTGGGAACCCGAACCTGGGGATGAACTCTCTCAGCAGTAGCTTAGCTACGGTCAACCCATCATTTCTTCTTGTTGGGAATGCTTCCACCCACCTAGAAAATAGGCAGACCACTACCAAAACATACCTTAATCTGTTACAGGGAGGCATCTCAATGAAATCTACTTGCATTCTGGTGAAAGGCCCTCCTTCTCGACCTATTGTTCCCAGACTCACTACTGTCTTCCTTCCAGGATTGTACTGCTGACATATTAAGCATCTCTGAAAAAGACTTTCTGCTACAAGTCAGAATTTTGCATTGTACCAGGTCTGCTTAAATGACCTGATCATAGCATCTCTCCCAATATGTCCCTGGCCATGATACATTCGTGCCATTGTAGACATCATGCAATCAGGCATAACTGGTCTTCCATCTCGATAGACCCACACATGATCCTTTTCCCTTGGGGCACATCCTGCTTTTACCCACTGTCTCATTTCCTCATCTCCTGCCTCATCCTGCAATTGTTTTACTTCTTCCCAAGTTCCCACAATGTTAGTGAACATCAATGAGCAAGAAGACATTTCTCTTTCCTTAGCCCGATTGACCGAATTCTGATTTCGTGCACAATACTGTGCCATGTCATCGGCATACCTGTTCCCAGAGGCAATATAATCACCACCTTGACTATGTGCAGCACATTTTACAACAGCCAATTGTTTAGGCAGCTGTATCGCCTCAAGCAATTTTCCAACCACTTCTGCATTCTTAATGGGAGTTCCACTCGAGGTTAGGAAACCTCTTTGTAGCCATAGTTGGCCGAAGTCGTGGACGACTCCAAAGCCATACTGGCTGTCAGTTATTACAGTCACTCTCACACTCTTCCCAATTTTGCATGCTCTAGTCAAAGCCACAAGTTCAGCTACCTGGGCTGATTTCACTCCTTTCAAATATGAGGTTTCAATTACTGCTGCAACTGTGCAAACTGCATACGCTGCACTCAGCACTCCTTCATCTGTTCTCAAACATGACCCATCAACGAACATCACAAAATCACTTTCTGGCAAAGGTACATCTTTTATGTCTGGTCGTGGTTTGGTACAAAAGTCAAGTACATCTAGACAATCATGATCAACTTCATCTCTTACCTCCACAATATCAGCATCAGGCAACAATGTTGCTGGATTCACATTCACACATCTTGCAAGACTTACATTAGTTGCCCCCAATATGACCTTTTCATACTTAGTCAGCCGACTGTGGGTCATATACTGAGTACGACTCCTTGTCAACAGGATCGCTACATCATGAGGTACAAACACTTTCAAAGGAGAACCCATCACAATTCCTTCACTCTGCTCCAAACTTCGACATGTTGCATCCACCGCTTTCAAACATCCAGGTAAACCTACAGCTACTGGATCTAGCATTGATGAAAAATATGCAATTGGTCTTCTCATTTTTCCATGTTTCTGGGTCAACACAGAAAGTGCACATCCATTTCTCTCACTGCAATACAACTCGAATTATTTCTCATAGTCAGGCATTCCTAATGCAGGTGCTTCACACAAACCATCTCTCAATTGTCTCAATGCTGCCAATTCTTCTTTGTTTAATTTAAGGGGATCTTTTACATCACTTCTCGTTAATCGCACCAAAGGCTTTGCGATCAAGGAAAAGTTCCCTATCCACTGACATCAGTACCCTACCATTCCCAAAAACATTCTTACTTCTCTTTGAGTCGTGGGATCTCTCATTCCTTTTATTATTCTGATTCTGTCTATTGTTATTTTCCTTAGTCCTTTCTCAATGTTGTGTTCCAGATACTGCACTTCCTTTTTACAAAACTGTAGTTTTGCAGGTGACACTTTAAGTCCTCCATCTGCCAAATGATTCAGCAAGGCTATTGTATCTGCCTCACAGGCTTCACGTGTTTTTGACGCCACCAAAAGGTCGTCAATATATTGGACCAATACAGAGCTTTCTGGCATTTCTAGACTCTCCAAAGATCTCTTTAACAACTGATTGAATATTGAGGGGCTCTCTGTATACCCCTGTGGGATTCGGCACCATGCCAAAATACGCTCACCAAAACGAAATGCAAAAATTTGCTGACTGTCATGGTGCAATGGGATGGAAAAGAAAGCATGACACAGATCAATTACTGTGTACCATTCTGCATCATGGGGAATCTGATATCAAATCACTGATGGATTTGGTACAATGGGACAACATGATACCACAATTTTGTTCACCTTTCTCAAATCTTGCACTATCCTGAATTTCCCATTAGGCTTTTTCAGTCCCATTATCGGTGAATTACATGAACTACTCATTATTTCTCTCAAGATTCCTTGTCTGATCATTTTCTCTATTATAGGAGTTACAACTTCAATTATTTCAGGTGTCAATCTGTACTGTGGAACATTTGGATACGTTACTCCTTCTTTTACAGTTATTTTAACTGGATCTACATTTCTCATTAGTCCTACATCCTCTCCAGTGAAATCCCAAACCTCTGCCTTTACAGAGTTTCTCAGTTCTTTTGGTAATTCATCAGGGTTGAATACAGCATATGTTTCAGTATATTCACTTTCTCTGTTAGCTAGGGTCATTTTATACAATACATCATCATCTGGTGTTTCAAGAGCTATTCCATCCGGAGTACAAAATATAGTGCAATTCATATTTCACAACAGGTCCCTACCTAATAAATTCACAGGACTGGTGTCACACACCACAAAGCGGTGCATTTCTGAAAATTTCCCTATGCTGACTTTCACTGGTTCTGTAAGATAAGTCTTAATTTGCCTGTTGGACACACCAACTACTTGGATCGTTTCATCCGAGAGAGGAAGATTTTTAACATCAGCTGATCTAACAGTTGATCGAGTAGCACCAGTATCTACTAGGAAAGTAATGTTTTCATCATTAACCCTCCCATCTACAAAAGGTCCTGTCTGGTCTACTTCTAGAGTTGCGCCAAGTACGCACTCTTCTTCCTCCCTTCGGCACCGTCAATAACTCTCTTCTGTGTCACTCTCATCGCGTTGCAACCAATACTGCGAAACAGTGCTAGCGCGCGGCAGTTTATTTACCTGTTCTTCATTGTAGAATCCCGATTCACTACTATACTTCTGTGTGTTTCTGCTCTGTGGAAAAGGCGGCTTTGGCACCTGATTCTGTGGGGGAACAACTTTCTGCTGTTGCTGCAGTTGACCACTCACCTCATGCTGCACCTGTGGGTTCAATGATGGATTTTCATTGTTAGTACTCAGGGGAAATTTACACTCGGATTTCCAATGCCCTATCCTGCCGCAATTATGACACGGAAATTTCTTTTTAGCTTCTTCAATGTTCCCTTTGTACTTCCCATTATTAAATTTTGGCTTGGTCCCTGCTTGTTCCACCAATTGTGCTTCCTGTCTCTCCGCTACCTTTACCTGTGCCCACATTGCCTTTTCCTTTAACTTTCGCTGTTTTGCTTCAATTTCATCACTGAAGTTTTTAGCATGTCTCAATATTTCATCTATTTTCTTGTTTTGCCAATCTACCATATGCTGTTTAATCATATCACCAATTTCTGGTCGTAAACCATATACAAATCTGTATACAAAATGGCTCAAATCCTTTTCACTCAGATTCTCGTCTCCGCGAAACTGCTTAAAAGCTTGTATTAGCCTCTCATAGTATGCATGTACTGACTCTTTACTTTCCTGGTGTGTTCGATCAATTTTTACCCAGTCTGTTTCTTTAGGGGGCACTTTATTTTTCAAAAATACCATAACCTGCTCATACTTCTTCATTACCTCGGGGTCTGGTGCTCCTGTTTTAGGATCCCTAGGGTATTCCTTGGTTGGCCAGTTTATCATTAATTTGCACTCTGACCATAGGTCTGCTGGTACTATTATGTCAAACAGACTATTCAAATCAATCCATAATACCTTTGACAATTTTACAAATCTGTCTACCTGTCTGTACCACTCGACTGGCTTTTCGCGTAGTCGAGGGAAGTCATTCGTAAATGACAAAATATCCTGTCTTGTCCATGGAACATGTACATATCCTCCTCCTGGAATTGCTCTCATAGGGCACTCTGTCACTACCTTCTCCTTTTCTCTTACAGGAAAGGCTGTAAATGTCTTATCTGAGGCATAAAGAAAAAAGCCTGACAGTGGAACCTTCTACTTAAAGCACCTAACCTGTTTTGACACTCCTCATGTAATAACCCATCTATTCCCAATGGGCTTAGTGTGCACACTGAATAGTACCCACCATCACAGTACTTGTTCCCGAAGGAACTTAGACAATTGAAAACAAAGCACAGGTGCACCACTTATGAACAGCTTATGTCAAAAAGTAACAGACAAATTTTATACATCCAAATTCATCAAAGAAAGCTCTTAAGTTTGTTCTTATTTTTCTTTATCTCTTTTATTATTTCACTTTCGTTTCACGTTGATGACACACGGCGTTTAACACACAGAACAGCCAACGCGTTTCGTCCCCTTGCAGGACTTCTTCAGGGCAATTAGAATAGGTGGAGTCAAGCTATCTCCAAGGCGTATTATTATGATTAGAGGAAACTCCAAGGGGAAATGCTTCCCCATCCAATGAGATATGATGGCAAATAATGGCGCCGTCAAAGTCACAATAACGGTCACTCAAGTGCTGGAGACAGAGAATCCCACTTTAGTGATATCACGTTCTATCTCTATGTGTAATTTTCAGGTGAGGTATAGTCCCTATCCAAGATATTCAGAGACCGGTGTATATCATCTTGTCTCTAATGATTCTAAACCAAGCAAACGTCCAATTGCAATCATGATAAGCAAAACACCCCAATAAGGCAGGAAGAATGACAACCTCGATAAGGCTGTGACTGCTGGCGTGTATTAAGTATTGCGAGTCAACGAATAAACCGGCAAGCCTTATCTGAGGCATCATCGCGTTTTCTATACCACCTGCTTCTCCATTTATCCATGTCTCCCCATTTTCTTAGTAAAATGATTATGTCCTTAATTTGTCCTATTCGTCCTGTGGTGTTCATATTTTCAATATCCTTTTCAGTGAATTCTACTCTATATGGTTTCTGTAAGGCTTTTACTTTTTCAATATCAATACCCATTTCATTTGCCACTTCTTCTAATCTTTCATGCGAGTTTTTCGCTCTCCAGGTTGCACTTTTGCACAAAAATAATAATTCTTCATCCTGATAGGTTTTCAACTTTTCTGTCGGGATAGTCCCTACGATTAATTCTTCCAATACCATTCGTAACTTTGCCACATCAATTGATTGGGATTCTTTGTCTTTCTTCTGCAAGCTTCTTAACCATTCACTTAACTCGTCTGTTGATGGTCCTACTGGTTTTTCTACACTTCCGTGTCCAAAATCATTTTGTGTTTCTGACACTGTCTCAATCATTGTCATACGTCTCTCTGCACAATTCTGATCTACAAATGGATTGTTTGTAAAACTCGGTTCCATTACACTCATAGTCTGTCTCCATGGATTCTCATTCTGTCTCACTTTTGGTTGTTCTACAGGGTTACTATTTCTGTAAGGGAGTGTCAAACAATGCTCACTGTCCTTTTGTTTTTCAAAAATAGGCATTACTGGACCTATTGTTACCGGAACAGTTACTGCTTCTAGATTCTTGGTCAATTCTCTTATTTTCTCACTTAATTCCAGGGTTGTTTTTGCTAATTCTACAGAATTTTCTCCATCTGTTCTTCCTTCCGATCTCTTTTCTACTTCCCCGGTACCACTGTTTTTACTCAAACTTTGGGATTCTGGTTCCGATTTTATAATTCGCATTGTTTCTCTCATTGGGGCACTTGGAGTTAACATTTCTGGTTCTGATTTATACGGTGGTGGATTTTTAAAGAACATATCGTCAAGAACATCATCCTCAGACTCATTCGCTCCATACCCTCTCAACTCTAAATTATGCCTCTTTTCTGCACACTTTCGACCTTCATTCTCTCCTACAGTTCTTACAGGGAACACACCCTCAGTCATACTTGCATCTCGCCATCTTTTCATTCGATCACTATGTGTTTCGTGTCCGTATGGCCTTCCAAACTACTACCTATATCCTCTACCACTCCTTTGTCTTTCTCGTTCATGCATTTCGTCTTCCCATTCTGTCAAAGCCTCAAACTGTGTCGGTCTAGGTCTTGGTTCCAAATTCATCATCCTTTCCCTCAAGTTTCTTAAAACAGCCAAATTAAATGAACCATGCTCTGGGAAAGCTAATACTCCGTCGTCCTTGGTGTATCTCACCCAGTTATCCAACCAAATACAAGTATGATATTCATATTTCGCAATCATAAAGGATGCAGGGGTTTTCGGTGGAGGAAGTAACTGTCCTTCCCTAGTCTTAACTGGTTTGTCTTTCTTAAACCACTTCTTAATTCACCCTAACCAGGTCTTTTTCTCCTTCTCTGGTGGGTCGTAATACAATTTCTTGTCTTTCGCGCAACGCTAGTCCCTCTTTACAACTGTACTGCTAGTCTATCCAATAACAGCGCGTCTTCACACTAACGCACCTATTCAGAGTGTCCACGTCACTGTCACAGTCCTCGAATCCTAGCGCGATTCACACTAACGCACCAATAAGGAGCGTCTACGTCACCCTGTTTCTTCTCCAATCCTAGCGCGGCGTACACTAACGCACCAATCCGGGGCGTTTCACAGTTCTGACCGACTGTCCAATCCTAGCGCGGTCGTTCTGACGTCAGCAGCCGCTGCGGCAGCTCCTGCTCCTGCTTCTGTCTACCCCTCCTTTACAAATCCGCTCAGTAAGTTTTTGTTTAAATTTTCTACACTTCTGTTAGTAACAACATAGAAACATCTCCATTGCCCGCTTCGCTAACCAAAGAACAGCAAAAAGACTTTCTCACGAGAATTCCGTGTTTCCGAGAGCAGTGCTTACCTCTGCCCTACTACGGAATCATTACTTCCAGCTGCCAGCCCAGATCAAACTCTGCAATACTGCACCCTCATTCAGGAAAGATCTCAAAACCTGGATCTTTGGTATCTCGGATGACTTTTGTCTTGCCCTGATCTAATTACTTTCAGTAAGTCAATACCTTGTTTTCCTACTACTGTATGACGTTAGCGCCAAGATACTCCTCGCGGAGTGATAGCTGCGCTTTATAAATACAATCTCAATTCAATTCAAGTTGATAAAGTAGCACATCCCTCTACTTCACCCTTCTGACAAGCATTAGCTAATTGTTTCTCTAGTATTTAAGACACATAGTTGGAGACCCAATGCTCCTGAGAAGTAAACCCAGAGGTTTGCAATCAACCCAAATGCCTTTGCATTCACACTCGTTCACACAAAAAATGTAGTACATTCACACAGAATCCTGTCTTTTCCCGAGAACAGCGAACAGTCTGTCCTACCACAGAATTATGACATACTTTAACAAAGCAGCTCTTACCTCTCCTTTGTCCTTCTAACAAGCTCAGAGAGTACCTATTACCTTTCCAGTGATAAGCGTTATTGGAATGCCAATTGGATCCCTGGTACCTAAGACCGAACTTCACAGGTAACCTTCGCTATCATACACAATTCTCTCACACTATAAACGTCTCTAATGGCAACACACGACGATGTCACCGAATCGAACCCAGACAATGCGCCGTGCAACTTCAATTGTCACACGTTTCCCCTGTGTACCTACAGGGCAACAACAATTCCGTCTTTCCCGAGAGCAGCGCTTACCTCTGCTCTACTACGGAACTGTTACAAACTTCCGACTCCCTACATCCCAGAAGCCGTGCAAACAACATTAAACTCAACATAACACAACATAGAGTGGGGAACAGCCATTACAACGCGGTTTTTACTACGCAGTGCAGTTACATCGCATGCGTTACAACGCATGCGATGTTACAACGCTATGCCATTACAACGCAAGTCTGTACATCGACTTGCGCTAGATGGCGTGCTAACATTACAAATAGTGTAGTTTACTATCCCAACACCTTCTCTACTGTTAAGTGGACTGGAGTTGGAATAGTAAATTACACTTTTTTAATGTTAGCACGCCATCTAGCGCAAGTTGATGTAAAGACTTGCGTTGGAATGGCATAGCGTTGTAACATCGCATGCGTTGTAACGCATGCGATGTAACTGCACGCGTGGTAAAAACCCGCATTGTAATGTCATACATCCCATAGAGTGTTAGTACATAAATCAATACCATTCAATAACCAAAATCAATAAGCAATGTACAAGCAATAATCACTAAACCAAACAATAACAAACCATCATTCTGCTACCAGAAAAACTGATGCAGCGCGGAGTGCAAAATCCCTCCCTACTGCCACGGACTAAAAGATCTCACACACGCATATTCATACATTCGCTGGTGGGGCCCATAACACCAACACACACTTACCATTAGTCCGTGCAAGAGGTGATTATCCTTCTAAGCGCTGAATAATGAGGGAGGAAAATACCACTTTACCCTAATGAGCAATAAACCTGCAAACTCTTCTCATACTCATTAGGCCCTAGATTCCACATTTGGTATTATCCTCCTAACCGGGACGGATCTGTTAGTTGTAGTTTTAGTGAAATCCTAATTCTCTAATTAAACTTTACATTAACACATTTCAATGAATAAACCACCCAACTCATTTCTGTAGATGTTCAAATCCAAATTTATATTAATATTGCAGATTAAATCATTCATTTGATCAAGTTGCCTTTCATATTTACCTATTCTGGCTAAAGTCGTCCTCTATGTCAAATCTGGCAGTCTCGCAAATCTATGCCCATCAATTTTAGCAGGATAAGTTCATCAGGAATTTGGGCATTAATTCAGTCCGTCAAAGATTCAGACTAACAGCTGTCCTGCAGTGTCACCGTCCTCTCCGTCAGCATATCATCAGGAAATCGAAAAGCGCGCTCAACACCTCTCTATTCTACCATAATTTATAGTAAAATCATTGACAATTTGTATCAAAAACGGGCTTTCAAATGTTCTGATTGGTCCATTAGAATCGTCTGACAAGATTCTCATCAACTAAAGTCTCTGATGTCATTGTTCTTGAATTATCCAGTTTTTAGTAGCATTATTATTGTTCATTCAGAAAAGCTGGCTTGTATCCCAGAGCAACCTTAAAGGGTACATGTTCATCTGGGGTCAGGTCCAGGCCACTGTGTATCTATTATCAGTGCAGGCGCACTTCACCCAAGCCTTGTTCAGCGTTGGCTGTCGGGTTAGGCGCCAAAGTCAGACATCTTTCGGCAATTCAAAATGGTCAACTTAAGCAAAGAAACACAAAAACGTAATTAATACATAGAAATGACGGATTAAATGTTATTCCCTCGCTAATACCCATATGTGTGTGTATTTATCTAGCCAAAAGCAACACTTAATGCGGTTTATACTTACAAAATAAAGCCCGAATCACAATTACATCACTAAAGCAACATATAACATGCAACATTCTATTTATCTATCACTAATATGCGTACGGAATTTAGTTCACGTAATTAATTAGGTCATGCAGATACAAATCCCACGTATATTTTGGTCATTAATAAGGTTGGTTAGTTATTTCACATCACTCCAAACCATTAATACGATTATGATTAATCAATTAATCTAATTAATAAAATGACATGCAAAATGGGGTGGGTATACAAAAATTTGCATAACCCGCTCCAGCAATAGCAGTTTTCCTGCTTGCACACCTGTGCTCAATATGGAGCCACAGGCGCATTTGGTTTCAAATGGAGTCTTGTCAAACCCCATCCCAATAGCAAAGGTACTAGAAAGGGCTCCCCTTTCGCTATTGTTCCTGAGCCATTTGCTATTTTGCTAAGAGCAGGTCCAGCATTCAAATGGTTGGCTGGGGTTAAAGATGAAGTGTCAGAGATAAGGTGTTGTAGAGCGCGGTGAACTATCTCATTTGCATGGGGTATCTATAAAGATTATGCTCGCACATTATGGAAAGGCTAAAAGAGTTTGTTGTGTTGCTGGTTGCAAGTCAATTGGGGGGAAAATGTGGGAAAACTCCAGCATATAACCAGTGGCAGTAGCGAAGGGTGTGGGGGACTGTGACACTCAGTCACTAAGGTCAATGACATCAGGAGGGATTAACTACTTGAAAATGCATATATCGGGAAACCCATGTCAGAGACCTAGAATGGCAAAATAGGCCCACAGATGGAGAGGTTGAAAAGAGGTCTTCTGCAGTAGACTTCATTGCCGATATGTCAAATGGGCAAAGTATGAATTTGAAAAATGGTCGCTCCTCCTAGGCTACTCTTTATATCCTTCAAAATATCTCCCACGGAACACCAAGACAATTGTTTGAATGCCTAGCCTCCATTGTCAGGCCCTTACTGTGGTGCAACAGGGCCCCAACATTTAGCTTGTCTCAGTGATGCAAATCGTCATTTAACGGTGGCCTATGAAGCGCTGACCATTTCTATGCGTACTACTGTGCATCCCACCTGGCAGTGTTCAATGCCTGATCCTGCATTCCACAGTGAAAGATCAGCGATGGGCATTGCGACCTGGTGTGTTTTGTGCGTGCGGGGAAGTCTTCCACCATAATAGGCAAGTGGACAAGTGGCAGCCTTGAAGGGTTCCACTGGATGGGTCACACTTGAAATTGCTACACTGAGGGATGTTTACCTGAAAAACTGAACTCAAAACGCTCTCCGCCTTACAAGAGAACTTTGGACTTCTGAAATCCCAGTCCTTCTGCAACCTGCAGCTCAGACAGTCTTTGACACCATACCTTCTCCACCTCCCAGAATGTAGCTCCCTTGAGGCACAAATTACGTTGGCCCCACTCACCAACAAAAAGATAACATGTATTCACTATCCCTTAGGCACACTCAAGATGCGTTCCTGGAAATAAAGCGAGAGTGGGAGTCAGAGCTGAGCCTGATAGATGATGGAAACTGGCAGACTGCTCTAGCAGCCCCTAGGGAAACAGCAATAGCAACATGATTCACGTTGAGCCTATTCACATTGCTTCATTGCATACACTACACCAGGGAACACTTTGCCGTATGGGCAAAGAAGCATCTCCCATCTGCTGAAGATGCCAGTATAGAGTTTTTCGGTGCTGCAGAGATAGTGGACTGTGGTGGCTAAGGCCCTGTCAGATGTCACACAGAGCACCGCCGTCCTTACTCCACGCAGGGCACCGCTAAATATGCTAGATGAGCTGGACATAAATAAATATATGAATATATGTGTGGACCTGGGCCTGCTAATAGCCAAAAGAGATACAGCACAAACCCAGAGGGATAAGAATGCCCAGGTCTTGGCCAAATGACCAGCGGGGTCTTGACCTTTGTTGAATATTCAAGAAACAGATCGATGACTTACAAGAAGCCCTCCAAAACAAACGTGGGGAAGGTGGACGGAGCATCACAAATTCGTGAGCAAAGAATTAACCTGGAAATGGAAACCCCAAGACATGTGCCAGGGTCATTGTGTTTTAACCTGACTTCGTGTGGGATAAGAAATACAGAACATTGCAAGTAAAGTTTTGATTGAGTTTTTAAATTGCCAAAATATCAATAGAATTATTATATATAGATATACACATACATACATACATACATACATACATAAATACAGAAACAGTCATGGCCCACCGCTTTCTCGATGAGGCTAGTCCGATACGGACCACGAGACGCCAAGGTAATGATGTTCAAACGTGCTTTATTTTCTTTCTGGGCACATAGTCTATTCCAGGCTAGTGCCTGCCATGACGCGTTTCGACCGTCAGAGCGCGGTCTTGATCACATGACACGCTGCCATATTACCCTCATCTAAAGAGTGAAAAAACAACCACCAATGTGTGCAACAAAACAAGCAATGTTCATAGACATCAGACTCTTGAGTCAATTCTTATGATGGAAATAAAATATTATAAAATGACTATAAAGTGTACGTTATCACAATAAAATCACATGGCAGTTGACTTAGCAACGTATTGACACCAGACTGAAATCGAAGGCTTATAACATCGTCAAAGTTATTGCATAATGCATAAATAATACGACGTGTTAACCGGACAAGGAAGTATTGGTAAATGTCACAGTACATTGATAAACTCTTGAAGGGCTAATGCTTCAATATCAAAGTTCTAGTGCTTAAATATCAACCAATAGTTAGATCGATGTTGATGACTTGTACCTAAATGGAGAAAACACACTTAAAGAATCGATTATATTCATTTGACTCAGTGCTGGTGTACCAAAAGATTGATTTAACGAACAAAGACAACATCGATGACATGTATGTGTATAATATTTCATCTGTATCTAAAATGCCATGGAACATAGCTATAAAGTGGAAGTGCTAGAATAATGTCTCCACCCTAAAGTACTAAGGTGTTATCAATAGAAATGTATCAACAAATAAAAACAAGAAACTGCCAAGAAGCTTAAAAATAAACCTCCTGTCTAATGCTAAGATGTCAAAAAATATTACAGTAGGATGGAAATTGAATATGGCTGATACAGGTTGAGTGCTTTACAATGTAGATATCGAAGATACATAGGCCTGTGGTACATAACATGTAGTTCCATACAAATTGAGAGTCGTATAATCACAACAATATCGAAGATAAATAGGCATATAGTAAAAAATAGATCATCATTTACTACACTTTAAAAACTAAAACATTATAATATATAATGACAAAGGTGTAGTTGAATGCAACATTTTTTTCCCAAATGTTCTTGGGGGGTTGGAGGGGGAGCGCCCCCCAAAGCCCCCTTTGTAGTAGTGGTCGAGCTCACTCACTGCACTTGGTATATACGGAGGTTGTTCAGGGGTGCTTTGGGTTCCCAGTACGGCACTGGCAGGAGTAGGAGCCTAGTACCACGAAATAAAGCCACACATTGAAAAGTTAGTCGCTGAGATACAGTACCAACCTTCCCATGACACATTTTCCAATTTTGCAAATTGTTTCAATATAAAATAATACAATCTTTAGTAATTTGAGTAATTGTTTGGTACACTTGTTTGTGTGCTTTTTGCAAATTACTGTTTTATTGTTTGAAATTTAAATCATGCAAATTGCTTGGGGTTCCCTGGCTTCCAGTAGTGAACTAATTGAGGTCCTCGGGAGTCAAAAGGTTGCGAACCACCACACTACACCGTTCTCTGCCTTAACTGCATAAGAGAAATCTCCTCACAGGTGCAGGATGGGTCAAGCGAGATGACAGAAAATGGTAGGAATGTATGTTTATCAGTGTGTCTAAGGATATGACAGCCCTTTTCCACCATAGGCTGGCACTTTCAAAGAGTAGTTATTTCCCCATTTTTGGGGTATAATTATACAACAACACTTCTTGAACATGTAATGGCACTTAGGGGATTATGATCACATATAAGAAATATCAGACTAGAGCTATTATTTCAAATTTTTTCTCTTTCATAATGTTATGATTTTTCAGAGGTTTTTTTCATGACCCTGACTGGACATTTAGCCTTCGTGTTTGGTAATAGTCCTGGCACACAAACATTTAATTTTTGAAACATTCAGAAGAATAAAACTATGCAGACATTTTGGCTGAGTTGTTATCTCTAGCTCCAGATCGCCAAGGTGTTCTGGGTGAAGCTGAAAATCATCCAGTTTAATCTGAAATGCCACATTAAAAGCCCTTAAGGTGGATAAACTACTAAACAGGTTTAGGGATAAGATGACAATGCTCCCTCCCCAATCCAGGCTGACACTTAACGATCCTACTAGCTGAGACAGCATAGTTATGAATCAGATGCTAAGCTGCCGTGATGATAGATCATCCTGACCAGATATTTGAGTGCGGCCTGCCTGTGGGGTCATATACGGAAATAACACATGTACTGCACGGTTACGATAAATTGAGGATTAGGTCTAATCAAAGGTTGATATCTGACACTGTAATGGAATGGAATGTTTCCTGACTGTTTTGTTATGTTTTGTGTCTACACATTCAACTGGTTATAATACCCAATCATATTGACTATGCTGTAAATTAGAATTTGGCCTGCTGGCTTTTTTTTTTTTAAGTCAATGAACAAATTTATAAAAAATAAAAACAGGTTTAGGGATAAAGCTATCCCCTGTGAACTTCCAGGTGGTGTGACTTGAAACTTATTCTCGGGCACGGCTCAAACACTTGCCCCAGGGTGCCCACTAACTCCAGCCATTTCCACAGGTTGTCACCCAAGAAATAGCGTGCAACCAAATGGCACATTGAGACCAGTAAGGCACGGATCCTTTGGCCCTTGCTTGGCAGCAGAAGATGCCTCACTGATGCCAGACCTTCTTCCAAGCTCAAAATGCACACCCCAGACAGCTTAACTAGGGTGCCCCTTTCTCCACCATAAACTGGCACCTAATTGCTAGTAAATCTGTCTCTGTTTGGTACCAGGGAATCCTCTTTGATTCGCTCCATTAGGCTGAGCCCAAACTTTCCAGAAAAATGGTCATTATTTATTTAACCCGGTAAGAAAAGATTTGGCTTAATAATGGAGAATGCAGATGGATTTTAAGGAGAATCTGTCGGCTTCCTGTTCTTTGATTTCAAATTGGCATTACTGCTGCCCAACGTTTTTAGAGAGAAGACAGCCATTGTAGCATGCTAGACATGAAAGGACTGCGGTCCACTTGCGCTACATCATTCCTCATTTTCACTGTTTTGTCGTTGGGTTGGTTTTGGGTGTTATTGCGTCAGTGCTCAGACCTCATGATTTCATAAACAGCTGTTTGGGTGTACTCCAATGTCTCATTGTTACTGATATCAGACGCAATCTTCATGTTTTTATTAATCATATTAGTTTTTGTAGCAAAAGTAGTACTTTCCATAGTTATCATGGAATCTGTTTTCCAAGCACTGGCTCAGCAAGTTGTTTTCTCAGCGAGTGCATTTACTCTTGCACGTTCTCGTTGATTTTCTTTCTTTACTTCTATGTCGTACTGTTTAGTTCTCACTCTTTGAGTAGCTCAATGTCTGTATTCTAATTTTGACTTCCTTTATTCACACTCCTGCATTACTCATTCCCTCATCGCATTTCCTGTTCTCAGAGTGAGTGGCTGCCAGCAGTGTCTATAATAGAGGTCCAGGGCCAGCTTTAGCGCTGGTGGCGCCCGGTGCGACAAACACATTTGGTGCCCCCACGTCACATGACTGCCTCCTCAGATTGTCTCACTACCACCTGCAGTGGTGCCCCTCATCTCTCCTATCATACGATATTGCTAAACACAGTGCCCCCCTGAGGTCACAGCATCCCCCCCTACAGTACAGCGCCCAGTGCGGCCGCACCAGTCGCACTGCCCTACAGCCGGCCCTGTAGAGGTCTATAATAGAGGTGTAGCGACCCAGTGAAAGCTCAAGCCAGGCTCGACCCTGAAGCCTGGCTGTGATTCAGCTCGAGGTCCTGTTGAAACCTTGAGCTCATAACGAGCCGAGCTTTTGTGTGGCTTCTGGATGCTCCCTACTTCTACCCAGGATGGGGTGGTACGGTCAGAGTTGGAGACTGGGAGTCCAGTTTCGAGTCTCTGCGTTGGCAAAACTTCTTGTGATTCTGGCAAATCATTTAATAATCCCAATGCCTATAAATAGTGTATGTGGCCTTGTGGATTTTGAACTGGTGCTCATGTAAAGTGTTTGTGCTTCGGGTCGAGTTTGCACTATATTTAAAAACTGTGCTAAGAGGTAAAAATAAAGCCTTGACATAAGGAAAGGGCAATAGATACACATTTACTGACTGATTTGTAAAATGTGGAACTAGAAAATTTGGGTAAATCATGGCTTCCCCGCTTAAATTGTGTGATCTTTTGGGAATATTTTATTTCACCAAAACTTTTTTTCTTCATTGTTACGTATGAAAACACTTTCAAATATGTGAGTTCTGAATACCAGGTGTGCAAAACTATCACTTTTAATACGTACTTCACATGTTAAAGAAATACACTTTATTGAATTTTGAAAAGACTTTATCATAATTTATGTGACGTTTGTTGTATGATTTACATAGCGAATATTTTCAGGGCTCATCTGGTACACGGACTCTAAAACCCGAGCCAGATCCTCGGCTCTGTTCTGCTCCGCTCTGGTCCATCTCTACTCTAGCCCAACCCTACCATTTCCCCTGCTGGGCTGTTTTGACTCACCTCTTGCTCCCATGTGGCTGTTCTCTCCTATTCCCACGGCCATGTTCCATCGTTCTCTTCTTTTACATTTACTTCCTGCTTCAGTTATCTTTCCACTACACTTGCATTCTGTGCAACACCAATCTCTGTAAAACAGATTTTAGCGTGGGCTAGACCTTTATTTTTAAGTAAATGACTGGATGTTGGATTCTGTTTCTAAAGGTTTGTCTTCTTTCTTTTCGCGTCTGTTCTTCCCCAATGAGCGAGTACTAACTAACTTTGGGGCATATCAGCAACAACCGGCGATAATTATCGCTAAGCGCATTTAGCTCTAGGATAATTATCGCCGGCTAGCGTGGATTTTTATCACTGAGATAGCGTGCTATTAGTAATGCTTATCTCAAAAGCGATAAAAATCCTAGCGCTATCTACCAAACGTGAGATTATCGCTGGAAACCCAGCGATTATCCCAAGAAGTTTGGCGATAGCTTGCTGATAGGGCCCCACATACTTGGCCATGATATCCAACTTACATAGGATATCATGGCTAAGTCAGTTTCAAAGCAGGCATAAGGAAAGTAGCGATAACAGAGGTTATCGCTACTTTTCTTGTCGCTATGCTGCTTTGCGTGAGGCTTGATAATAGGAGAAATGTTGCTTAGCGACATTTCTCCCGTTATCCTGGGGAGGAACGCCCCTTTGCATCTCATTAGAGATGCAAAGATGGGTGTTAGGAATTCAGGCGCTAAGGCAAGGTTTCACGCGATAGTGTGACCTTGCTAATATAGCGATAAACGACAGCAAAAGCGGCGATAATTTTATATCGCCGCCTTGTAGATATGCCCCCAAGTTTTGAGTGGGGTTGAGCTTGAAGAGTTTTTAGCACACTGAATTAGTAGATGGGAAAAAGACAGGGTGCCATTATTATTAGACTGAGGGCCATTGTAATTATGCGTCTGTGGAGGCCCAAGTTATCCGAAAATTATGTGGCAATAAAATGCAAATTATGCAGCATAATGTGGCAAATTTTGGGATAATTTTACCTCAATATTTTGTCCTTGAACACTTTTTAACATTATCAGGGCAAAGGTTTTACCTCATTTGGACAAGTCTGACACCCAACTACAGCATTAGGAAACAGAAAGAAGCTGACCAGTGAACCTTTGCAAAGGGCCTTAAGCAATGCTGCACAAGTGTTGCTGTGTTTTTAGTAACTTTTTTAACTTTGTCAAACTTTTAACTTGTTTTTGAAAAAACAAAAAGCAAGGAACCCACACTAGGGAAGCTTTTTCCCATAGTGTGGGGATAATTTAAAAGTTTTTGCTGTCCCTTACCACCACGCATTTTATAGTGATAAGTGAAAATTAAAACTGGCCATTCAACCGACCAGTCTTAATTGGGAAGGCGTTCGTCTAGCCAAACCTTAAATGGCGCTTACTGTCATCTCGTCGGAGGAGTACATCAGTGATGGGGATGGAGTATTTCCGCCGGTGACATACATAAGGTCCGCCCAACTGTAAATGAGGTGGACTGTTCTTCAGTTTCGCTGAGATAGTGCCCTCTCCCCCAAACTCTAAATCAGTCCCTTAGTCATTTTATTGTTTTCTTTAGCATCCTCATGTGGGTAGCCTGTTGTTGAGCTTCCCTTCATTACTGTTTTGAAATTAGCAGTCTGGTGCAGTACATTGTATGAATATTTAGTACCTTGCTGCAGTGCTTTGTGTTCTGAGGCAGTTTTTCATTGATAGAGTGCTCAGGGGCAGTTCTTTATTATGAAGAGAGCTCTTGTTGACTTAAATTGCTATGTACACCGTACTTTTGTGAGAGTGATTGTTTATGAACATTGAGCTTTGTGGCAGTGTTGCGAACAGTGTGCTCTGTTATGCGGTAAAGGTTCTCTATGGATTATGCTCTTTATCAGAGGTTTCCAAGTCAGTGCACTTGAGGCCTTCACCCAAAGATAAAGATAAAGCAGGTTGCATCAATTTGTGTAATGCTGCCAAATAAAACGCACAAATACAATTCTGCTTGAGGCGTCAGTTGTCTTCATTTTCACTCATCTTCATTGCCTTCTTATTAACATGCTATTCTCTGGTCGGGCTTTGTAATGAAGAGGGCTCTTCTTGACAGTGTTGATTTGTTTTTAGGACCCTCCTCGCAGTGCTAAGTCAAGCTGGTGGCACTCCCAGACTGTTTACAGAACACGCCCTTTCAGTGCATTGTTATTTGTAGTGCGCTCCCTGTTAGTTTGTGTTATTTATCTGACACTGTATAAAAAATGGGAGGGACCCCACTGCCCAAGAGACAGGGTACCACAAATGTGTAAAGAAAGAAATTCTCTTGGGTATGTATAACAACCTAGACCACAAGTATACCAAGTTCAATCAAACCATACAAACAAATTCAACCGGGGATCTGAAATGCCCAAGTAAATAGCCGCATATAACTCAAAGACAAAGAAACAAAATCAAATACAAATTGATATGATTTATTAACAACGATATATCCACATATCTACAGCCCTACAATTGAGTTCATACATACATTCAACATGAAATACAAAGACAATTAGTATAAAAATATAATATTAGAGAGCAAGGGTATGATGTGAAATCAGTGTATTCATCACGGAATGGTGTAAATCCAGTATAAATCAATGTATATATCACAGGTCTATTCTTTGTACAATAGATCCAAATATGAGGCAGTTTCTGGATTTTAGGCCAATTCCGAATTGCACAGGCGTCAACGCGTTTCGGTGGTAAATTCTTATTTAGATCCCACCTTCATCAGGACAAAGATAAAAACTCTCCAATTTTCCTAAACAATTTAAAAACCTAATAAGGCAATGAAAGAAAGACTTATTTTAGATCATAAAGATGATTTTTTGTTTTTTTTAAGGAAAACTTCAAAAACAACAATCACAATTGTAATCATAATACTGTGAGTCATCTGAATATATTGTTACATACATAATCTTAAATTAACAATAGATTTTTTTTTTAAAAAGGAGACTTATATTCCCGGCACTAAGTTGATAAAACGGGAATCCTACTAATATCAAACACCTATTGGGCATAAAGCCCTAGTAAATCTTTGTCTATGAGTGCATGCGGCCACTGGGGGGGGGGGGGTAGGGGGGTCTTTTCAGATTCATACCTACTCCAAACATACAACCTAATTCGCCCTGTCCAATTGAATTACCTTACAGGTGCCAAAATGTAGAGGTGTACGAATACATTAAAATTAACTAATGAAACCTTATATTGTATGTCCATCTCTATCACAATATTTGTATTACGTAAAGAATAACAATAATACGTACCACCACAATGGGTGTAATCCACTTGAAAAAACAGATATATGGATATTATCTGTTTAGTGTATGTTCTTAATGAAGTGCCTTGATGTCCCTCTTAGTTCAGACTAAAGGGTTCTAATGAAAAATACAAAAATCTATTAAATTCAATCCTGATGTCTACAAAATCCTAACTGAATAGGGTCGTGAGGGGATTCCTGCTTACCTCAATTGTTGCAAATTCATGTGGGATATAAGGGTCTCAGCCCAATAGAATCTGGCCCACTGAGTCAGAAAAAATCCGCATGGATACTGCAGGATTACCAATGACCAACGCAGTCTTCTCGTTGGGGATATATTTCGAAAATGCACCTGCAATATTGATTAAGTCTCTTATTATCGGCATATTTAATCTCGTATATAAATTTCAGACATGATATCATTTGGGGCTTATTTAATTCGCTAGGGATCTATCTCTAAATTTGTGATCCGGAAAGATCCAGGGTATCTTAATATGATGATCGTGGTTATATTTTATCCGTTCTAGAGGACTCCTTGTCGTCCTATTCTTAAGGTCATATTCGAGCATGAAATTTCCATAATGATTCCGATCCCACGGGTACGGGAATATATATGTCTACCCCATAATGTTTTTAGAGACCGAGTCTTGAGGCAGAAAGTATATCTAAATGAACAAAGGGAACTCAAAAAATCGTTCTCCTAAAACCCATGTTAAATTTCTACCCGTCCTGTATTTACCTTCGTGATACAGTGTAGTCTGATCCTTACAGATGTCGTGCTGTCTCCCCGTTTCTCTCGTTGCCAGGTGAGTGACCCATAGATCTACTGTTTGTTTGTGAAGTCCGTTATATATAAAAAATACTCCGGCAAAATTATCCGCACCTGGAGTCTTACGTCAGGATTGCGCGACTCTTATTTCTATATTTAAAACGGCCCCGCTCTTCTTAAAGCGGCAATCGCAAGATATGTGAACCTCAAGGTGGGGTCCACATTTTGCTGACGTTTTGTGAATAATAAAGTTTGTATTGTAGTTTTGTACTCAACTCATTGCCCGAGTAATGGTGCAAAGCTCTAGTTCTTAACTATTCTTAATAGGTTTAAAGCTGCCCGCTTATCTTAAAGCCCCGCTTGTATAAACCCTGCGATGTATTAAAACGGCCCTACTTATCTCAAATAGAAGACCCACACAATATATATGTCGACCCAAAGGTGTGGTCCATTGTATGTTCAAAATAGACGAGTATTAAGGTCTTAAATATTTTATACTGAACTTATCAATCGAATAATCATTCGAGAAATCAGTTCTAAATTAAAAGAATATTTGATTGGTTTGTCATGTTTCACCAGCAACCCAATACCTGATGTTGAGTTTCTTAAACATATTATATGTTCAAAATAGACGAGTATTAAGGTTTTAAATATTCTATACTGAACTTTTCAATCGAATAATAATTCGAGAATCCAATTCTAAATTATAAAAATATTTGATTGGTTTGTTATGTTTCACTGGCAAGCCAATACCTGGTGTTAAATTTCTTAAACACATTGGGAGATATTGTTTTTATATTATATTGTAAAGAGTCATAAATTGACCATTTTTTACCAGTGAGGTGTCTACAGTATAATACCCCTCCATGAAGACAATATATAGGTGGCCGATATAAGTTGAGAGAAGGTGTACCCCACAAAGAAACCGATGGCCGGTTCATCAGTACGATTTCATGGAGCAAACTCCAGATCATCAATATATCTACCATGGACTTCAGTACCTGATGTTAAATTTCTTAAACACATTGGGAGATATTGTTTTTATATTATATTGTAAAGAGTCATAAATTAAAATGACCATTTTTTACCAGTGAGGTGTCTACAGTATTATACCACTCCATGAAGACAATATATAGGTGGCCGATATAAGTTGAGAGAAAGTGTACCCCACAAAGAAACCGATGGCCGGTTCATCAGTAAGATTTCATGGAGCAAACTCCAGATCATCAATATATCTAACATGGACTTCAGTACAAGGATGTTGTCATTATACCTGTCAGTTCATTAATCTATCAATCTCATCCAGTCTTCTTTGGTGTTCAACCCCGTTCTAATGGTGTCTAAAATGGAAATCTACCATTGTTCACGCTTTTTGCGTTTGAGGGTTAGGTCCCCGATCTCTTATTACCCTCTATTTTTTCTATGATGAACCACCTAAAGTCCCTTAGGGTATGTCCCTCATTCAAAAAATGGTTCACAAGGGGGGCATTTCCCTTCTTGTTTTTTATAGCAGACTTATGCTCTCCTAACCTGATGCGTAATTCCCGAGATGTCTCACCAACATATCCCAAATTACAGGGACATAAAAGTAAGTAGACCAAGTTCTTGCTCCTACAATTATTAAAAGATTTGGAAGTCAGGGTATATTTATTGGTCTACAATAAATATACCCTGACTTCCAAATCTTTGAATTACGCATCAGGTTAGGAGAACATAAGTCTGCTATAAAAAACAAGAAGGAAAATGCCCCCCTTGTGAACCATTTTTTGAAAGAGGGACATACCCTAATGGACTTTAGGTGGTTCATCATAGAAAAATAGAGGGTAATAAGATATTGGGGGACCTAACACTCAAACGCAAAAAGCGTGAACAATGGTAGATTTCCATTTTAGACACCATTAGAACGGGGTTGAACACCAAAGAAGACTGGATGAGATTGATAGATTAATGAACTGACAGGTATAATGACAACATCCTTGTACTGAAGTCCATGTTAGATATATTGATGATCTGGAGTTTGCTCCATGAAATCTTACTGATGAACCGGCCATCGGTTTCTTTGTGGGGTACACTTTCTCTCAACTTATATCGGCCACCTATATATTGTCTTCATGGAGGGGTATAATACTGTAGACACCTCACTGGTAAAAAATGGTCATTTTAATTTATGACTCTTTACAATATAATATAAAAACAATATCTCCCAATGTGTTTAAGAAATTTAACATCAGGTACTGAAGTCCATGGTAGATATATTGATTATCTGGAGTTTGCTCCATGGAATCTTACTGATGAACCGGCCATCGGTTTCTTTGTGGGGTACACCTTCTCTCAACTTATATCGGCCACCTATATATTGTCTTCATGGAGGGGTATTATACTGTAGACACCTCACTGGTAAAAAATGGTCAATTTATGACTCTTTACAATATAATATAAAAACAATATCTCCCAATGTGTTTAAGAAATTTAACACCAGGTATTGGCTTGCCAGTGAAACATAACAAACCAATCAAATACTTTTATAATTTAGAATTGGATTCTCGAATTATTATTCGATTGAAAAGTGCAGTATAAAATATTTAAAACCTTAATACTCGTCTATTTTGAACATATAATATGTTTAAGAAACTCAACATCAGGTATTGGATTGCTGGTGAAACATGACAAACCAATCAAATATTCTTTTAATTTAGAACTGATTTCTCGAATGATTATTCGATTGATAAGTTCAGTATAAAATATTTAAGACCTTAATACTCGTCTATTTTGAACATACAATGCACCACACCTTTGGGTCGACATATATATTGTTTGGGTCTTCTATTTGAGATAAGTAGGGCCGTTTTAATACATCGCAGGGTTTATACAAGCGGGGCTTTAAGATAAGCGGGGTCGCTTTAAACCTATTAAGAATAGTTAAGAACTAGAGCTTTGCACCATTACTCGGGCAATGAGTTGAGTACAAAACTACAATAAAAACTTTATTATTCACAAAACGTCAGCAAAATGTGGACCCCACCTTGAGGTTCACATATCTCGCTATTGCCGCTTTAAGAAGAGCGGGCCGTTTTAAATATAGAAATAAGAGTCGCGCAATCCTGACGTAAGACTCCAGGTGCGGATAATTTTGCCGGAGTATTTTTTATATATAAAGGACCTCACAAACAAACAGTAGATCTATGGGTCACCCACCCGTCAACGAGAGAAATGGGGAGACAGCACGACATCTGTAAGGATCAGACTACACCGTATCACGAAGGTAAATACATGACGGGTAGAAATGTAACATGGGTTTTAGGAGAACGATTTTTTGAGTTCCCTTTGTTCATTTAGATATACTTTCTGCCTCAAGACTCGGTCTCTAAAAACATTATGGGGTAGACATATATATTCCCGTACCCGTGGGAGCGGAATCATTATGGAAATTTCATGCTCGAATATGACCTTAAGAATAGGACGACAAGGAGTCCTCTAGATTGGATAAAATATAACCACGATCATTATATTAAGATACCCTGGATCTTTCCGGATCACAAATTTAGAGATAGATCCCTAGCGAATTAAATAAGCCCCAAATGATATCATGTCTGAAATTTATATACGCGATTAAATATGCCGATAATAAGAGACTTAATCAATATTGCAGGTGCATTTTCAAAATACATCCCCAACGAGAAGACTGCGTTGGTCATTGGTAATCCTGCAGTATCCATGCAGATTTTTTCTGACTCAGTGGGCCGGATTCTATTGGGCTGAGACCCTTATATCCCACATGAATTTGCAACAATTGAGGTAAGCAGGAATCCCCTCACGACCCTATTCAGTTAGGATTTTGTCGACATCAGGTTTGAATTTAATAGATTTTTGTATTTTTCATTAGAACCCTTTAGTCTGAACTAAGGGACATCAAGGCACTGCATTAAGAACATACACTAAACAGATAATATCCATATATCTGTTTTTTCAAGTGGATTACACCCATTGTGGTGGTACGTATTATCATTATTCTTTACGTAATACAAATATTGTGATAGAGATGGACATACAATATAAGGTTTCATTAGTTAATTTTAATGTATTCGTACACCTCTACATTTTGGCACCTGTAAGGTAATTCAATTGGACAGGGCGAATTAGGTTGTATGTTTGGAGTAGGTATGAATCTGAAAAGACCCCCTACCCCCTCCCCAGTGGCCGCATGCACTCATAGACAAAGATTTACTAGGGCTTTATGCCCGATAGGTGTTTATTATTAGTAGGATTCCCGTTTTATCAACTTAGTGCCGGGAATATAAGTCTCCTTTTTAAAAAAAAATCTATTGTTAATTTAAGATTATGTATGTAACAATATATTCAGATGACTCACAGTATTATGATTACAATTGTGATTGTTGTTTTTGAAGTTTTCCTTAAAAAAAACAAAAAATCATCTTTATGATCTACAATAAGTCTTTCTTTTATTGCCTTATTAGGTTTTTAAATTGTTTAGGAAAATTGGAGAGTTTTTATCTTTGTCCTGATGAAGGTGGGATCTAAATAAGAATTTACCACCGAAACGCGTCGACGCCTGTGCAATTCGGAATTGGTCTAAAATCCAGAAACTGCCTCATATTTGGATCTATTGTACAAGAATAGACCTGTGATATATACATTGATTTATACTGGATTTACACCATTCCATGATGAATACACTGATTTCACATCACACCCTTGCTCTCTAATATTATATTTTTATACTAATTGTCTTTGTATTTCATGTTGAATGTATGTATGAACTCAATTGTAGGGCTGTAGATATGTGGATATATCGTTGTTAATAAATCATATCAATTTTTATTTGATTTTGTTTCTTTGTCTTTGATTTATATGCGGCTATTTACTTGGGCATTTCAGATCCCCGGTTGAATTTGTTTGTATGGTTTGATTGAACTTGGTATAATTGTGGTCTAGGTGGTTATACATACCCAAGAGAATTTCTTTCTTTACACATTTATCTGACACTACCTGAAAATGTGTTTCTTTTTATAGGACGCCCCCTTGCAGTGGTTTATTATCTGTAGGCCACTCCCTTGCTGTGCTTTGTTGTTTGCAGGACACTCTCTGGCATTGCCTTGTTATAAAGAGAACACTCCTTAACAGTAAGTTGTTATTTATTGAACTTTCACTGACAGCTTTTTGTAATAACGAGGACATTCCTTCACAGTAGTTTGTTATTTATAGTACACTCTCTAAAAGTGCGTTGTAATAAAGAGAACACTCATTGACAGTAATTTGTTATTTATAGCACACTCTCTAACAGAGTTTTGTAATAGAGAGAACACTCTTTGACAGTAGTTTGTTATTTATAATACTCTCTCTGACAGTGCTCTGCAATACAGAGGAAACTCATTCACAGCAGTTTGTTATTAGTTAGTCATTTATTGAACACTCTCTGGCAGTGCTTTGTAATAAAGAGGACACACCTTGACAGTAGACTGTTATTTCTGGTACACTCCCTGGCAGTGCCTGTAATAAAGAGGACTTTCCTGGAGTTTGTTATTTATAGTACACTCTCTGACAGTGCCTTATAATACAAAGTAAACTCCTTGATATGAGTTTGTTATTTATACTACACTCTTTGGCAGTGGTGTGTAATAAAGAGGACACTCCTTGGAAGGAGTTTGTCATTTGTGGTAGACTCTCTGCCAGAGCTCTGTAATAAAGAGGACACTTCGTGACAAGCTTCTGTTATTTATGGTACACTCTCTAACAGAGTGCTGTAATAAAAAGGATACTCCTTGACAGGAGTCTGTTATTTATGGAACACTCTCTGACAGTGCTTTGTAATAAATAGGACACTCCTTGACATGAGTTTGTTATTTATAGTACACTCTATGACAGTGCTTTGTAATAAAGAGGACTCACCTTGACCGTAGTTTGTTATTTATGGTACACTCTCTGACAGAGCTCTGTAATAAAGAGAACACGCCTTCGCAGTGGTTTTTTATTCACAGTACACTCTCTGACCGTGCTCTATAGTAAAGAGGAAACTCATTGACAGTTGTTTGCCATTTAGTGAACTCTCTTGCAGTGCCTTGTAATGAAGAGGAAACTCCTTGGCAGTAGTCTGATATTTATAATACACTCACTGGCAGAGCTCTGTAATAAAGAGGACACTCATTGAGAGTAGTTTGTTATTTATAGTACACTCTCTGACAGTGCTTTGTAATAAAGAGGACACTCCTTCTTGACAGAAGTTTGTTACTTATTGAACACTCTCTGATAGTGCTCTGTAATAACGAGGACTCTCCTTCACAGTAGTTTGATATTTATACTACACTCTCTGACATTGCTCTGTAATAAAGAGGACACTCCTTGCCAGTAGTTTGTTATTCATAGAACACTCTCTGACAGTGTTTTGTAATAAAGAGGACACTCCTTGACAGTGGTTTGTTATCTATTCTACATTCTCTGACAGAGCTCTGTAATAAAGAGGAAACTCCTTCACAGTGGTTTGTTATTTAAAGTACACCTTCTGACAGAGCTCTGTAATAAAGAGGAAACTCCTTCACAGTGGTTTGTTATTTATAGTACACTCTCTGGCAGTTCTTTATAATAAAGAAGACACTCCTTGACAGTGGTTTGTTATTAATATTACACTCATTGACAGTGCGTTATAATAATGAGGACACTCCTTCACAATGGTTTGTTATTTATAACACACTCTTTGGCAGTGCTTTGTAACTCTCTGACAGTGCATTGTAATAGAGACGACACTCCTTCACAGTGGTTTGTTATTTATAGTACACTCTCTGTCTGTGCTTTGTAATAAAGAGGGCACTCCTTAACAGTGGTTTGTTGTTTATAGTACACTCTCGTCCGTGCTTTGTAATAAAGAGTACACTCCTTGACAGTAGTTTGTTATTTATGGTACAGTCTCTGTTAGTGTTCTGTAATGAAGAGGAAACTCCTTGACAGTAGTTTGTTATTTATAGGACACTCTCTGACAATGCTTTGTAATAAAGAGGATACTCCATGACAGGGGTTTATCATTTATTGAACACTCTCTGGCAGAGCTCTGTAATAAAGAGGACATTCCTTGACAGCAGTTTGTCATTTATGGTACACTCTCTGGTAGTGCTTTGTAATAAAGAAGATGGTCCTTCACAGTGGTTTGTTAATTATAGTACACTCTCTGACAGAGCTCTGTAATAAAGAGGAATCTCCATCACAGTGATTTGTTTTTTATAGTGCACTCTCTGACAGTGCTTTGTAATAAAGAAGACGCTCCTTCACAGTGGTTTGTTTTCTTATAGTACACCATCCGACAGTGCTCAGTAATAATGAGGTCACTCCTTCACAGTTGTTTGTTATTTATAGTACACTCTCTGGCAGTGCTTTGTAATAACGAGGACACTCCTTCACAGTAGTTGCTTGTTTATAGTACAACTCTCTGACAGTGCTTTGTAATAAAGAGGATACTCCATGACAGGGGTTTATCATTTATTGAACACTCTCTGGCAGAGCTCTGTAATAAAGAGGACATTCCTTGACAGCAGTTTGTCATTTATGGTACACTCTCTGGTAGTGCTTTGTAATAAAGAAGATGGTCCTTCACAGTGGTTTGTTAATTATAGTACACTCTCTGACAGAGCTCTGTAATAAAGAGGAATCTCCATCACAGTGATTTGTTTTTTATAGTGCACTCTCTGACAGTGCTTTGTAATAAAGAAGACGCTCCTTCACAGTGGTTTGTTTTCTTATAGTACACCATCCGACAGTGCTCAGTAATAATGAGGTCACTCCTTCACAGTTGTTTGTTATTTATAGTACACTCTCTGGCAGTGCTTTGTAATAACGAGGACACTCCTTCACAGTAGTTGCTTGTTTATAGTACAACTCTCTGACAGTGCTTTGTAATAAAGAGGACACTCCTTCACAGTGGTTTCTTATTTATAGTACACTGTCTGACAGTGCTCTTTAATAACGAGGACACTCCTTCACAGTGGTTTGTTATTTATAGTAAACTCTCTGACAGTGCTTTGTAATAAAGAGGACACTCCTTCAAAGTGGTTTGTTATTTATGGTACATTCTCTGACAGTGCTTTGTAATAAAGACGACAGGCTGTGACAGGAGTTTGTCATTTATTGAACACTCACTGGTAGAGCTCTGCAATAAAGAGGAAACTCCTTGACAGGAGTTTGTCCTTTATGGTACACTCTGTAGTAGTGCTTTGTAATAAAGAGGGCACTCCTTAACAGTGGTTTGTTATTCATAGTACACTCTCTGACAGTGCTTTGTATTAAAGAGGACACTTCTTCACAGTGGTTTGTTATTAGTTTATCATGTATTGAACGCTCTCTGACAGTGATGTGTGATAAGAGGACACTCCTTGACAGTAGATTGTTATTTATGGTACAGTCTCTGACAGTGCTTTGTAATAAGGAGGACACTTAGTGACAGGAGTTTGTCATTTATTGAACACTCTCTCGCAGAGCTTTGTAATCACGAGTACACTCCTTGGCAGATGTTTGTCATTTACGGTACACTCTCTGCTAGTGCTGTGTATTAAAGAAGACACTCCTTGATAGTAGTTTGTTATTTATGGAACACTCTCTGACAGTGCTTTGTAATAAAGAGGACACTCCTTGACATGAGTTTGTTATTTATACTACGCTCTTTGACAGAGCTCTGTAATAAAGAGGAAACTTCTTCACAGTGGTTGTTATTTATAATACACTCTCTGACAGAGCAATGTAATAAAGAAGAAACTTCTCAGTGGTTTCTTATTTATAGTACACTCTCTGACAGTGCTCTATAATAAGGAGAAAACTCCTTCACAGTGGTTTGTTATTGATAGTACGCTCTCTGACAGTACTTTGTAATAACGAGGACACTCCTTGACAGTGGTTTGTTATTTATACTACAGTCTCTGACAGAGCTCTGTAATAAAGATGACACAATTTCACAGCAGTTTGCTATTTATAGTACACTCTCTGACAGTGCTTTGTAATAACAAGGACACTCCTTCACAGTGGTTTGTTAGTTATAGTACACTCTCTGTCAGTGCTTTGTAATAAAAAGGACACTCCTTCACAGTAGTTTGTTATTTACAGTAGACTCTCTGACAGAGCTCTGAAATAAAGAGGAAACTCCTTCACATTAGTTTGGTATTTATAGTACACTCTCTGACAGTGTTTTGTAATAAAAAGGAGACTCCTTCATAGTGTTTTTTTTATTTATAGTACACTCTCTAACAGTGCTTTGTAATAAAGAAAATACTCCTTGACAGTTGTTTGTTGTTTATAGTACACTCTGACAGTGCTTTGAAATAAAGAGGCAAACTCCTTAGGAGTTGTTTGTCATTTATTGAACACTCTTGCAGTGCTTTGTAATAAAGAGGACACTTTCTTGACAGCATATTGTTGTTCACAGGAAACTCTTGCCAGTGAAATGTGACGAAGAGGGCGCTCCCTAATACTGTTTTAATTATTTATGTATTTATTTATAGGGCATTCCATGATAGTATTTTGATATTTATAATGCATTCCCTGATAGTTTGTGATTTATCTAACACTCTTTGGCAGTGCTTTATTATTCACAGGACACCACCAGGTTGTGTTTTGTTAATTATAGGATCCCAATGGCAGTGCTTCGATGTTTATAAGATTCTCCCTTGTTTTGCTATTTATATTATCCTATCTGTAAATACTTTAAAATGTGTAGGACACTGTCTGGCAGCTCTTTTCTATCAATATGATATTCAGTATCTTTTGATTAAGAGCACACTGACTGGTTGAGATTGTTTTCACTGGGATTTTCTGTTAGAGATTTCAGTGAGTGGCACAGTCCCTGATACTGCTTTCTACGTTATCTGACACTCCCTATTTGTGCTTTGTTATATATAGGGCACTTCTTTGCAGAGCTTTATTATTTATTCACGCTTTCATATTTTAAGGATCCTCCCTGACAGTGCTTTGTAATGAACAGTGTATTTAGCAAGAGTACTTGCCCTCCCACTACCAAACAGGGCTTGTGCTTCAATCACTAACAACTACATGTAGGATTTGATGATCAGCAACAGGTAGGTGATGCCCGCTGAGCATGAATGCACATGGTGGGCCCCAACCACAAGGAGATTGTTATGAATAGGTGTGCTTTAGTCTTGTAGATCTCCTGCATTATTCAAGCAAGTAAGTCAGATAAGTCACAATCATCGGGCCTTTCTCCAGGAAGTTGGAGCCACTAGAAGTCAGTTTTGAAGGTCCACTGCCTTTTGTGTCATTCTCTTCAGCTCCCCCGGTTTATGCCAGCAGACAGTGTAAGGGGAGAGAGAGAGAGAGAGAGAGAGAGAGAGAGAGAGAGAGAGAGAGAGAGAGAGAGAGAAGATGAGATCAAGGCTGCTTTGAATATTTTTGACAGGGCTGCTTTTGGCTTCGAGCTCCGGTCACAGCAAAACCTTTATGCATCGGACACTGGGTCTCCAAGCGGCTAAAATGGAGATTATTCTCCTAGCCCTAGAGATACCACCATAGTCCCTTTCAACTGTGTATCATCCAATGGTCACACCACTCCCACTCCCAAACACACCCCTTTGAAACATCCAAATATTTTATTTTTTAATTTGGGTGCAGTATATATTGCACAAATATGGTCTAAGGGCATCAGAGCACTTTACAAGAGGGCACGTTCAAACAATCGCCCAGAACAAAGATTAAGTAAAACAATAAAAAATATTAAAACCAGCAGGATCTTAGCTCAAGTGTCAGTCGTGTGTAAGTGAGATCATAATCCTAACAAAGGTATCTTTAGAATTCCGTGTTAAAGTTGGCGTGACAGGGAGTAGAGTGTAACGTTTGACTCGGTGCTTAATTTGTAAAACAAAAAAATAAATGCCAGGGCCCTCGTTAGGAGGCTACTGCAGCTTAAGCAGTTATTTTTTCAAAATTGCTTCTACACTGGTTTTTAATCTTGTCACCTGGACAGTTACTATTAAAATGCTTTATCTGTCTCGGTAGATGATTTTAACAATTGCACTTTTTTTCACTTGCACTGCTGCTTCTAATCACCACTACTAATACATTGGATAGCTACATCATAAAGATTCATGGCATGAAATAAATACTAGAGCAGAGACCGTACTTTGGAAAGATAAAGAGGGTCTTGTTGCTCACAAAGTGTGCAGCCCTGATTTGTTGGAGGGTTTTGCAGTGGCTATTGAATCCCAAATGATGATGGTTGCTACTTTTGGTGGCTGATGGGATTTATTATAAATGAAACATTTTTCACTTGCTTTATTATTATTTTTTCTCGTCAGTGCTCATTTTTGTTCAGACCCTAGGTTTCTGTGTTGTTATTTCTCAGTGGATATTAAGAGATTAGAAACCTTGTGGTCTTTAACTATATTTCCCTTAGACCCCCTTTTGATATATCCTGATTTATCTAGGTATTTACAAGGCTTTCATAAGTGCATGTGTTGACAAGTAAGTACTGGTGCCGAGCACCGTAAACCAGTGGCTCAAATTAAGCACTGGTTTTTACTCAAAATGAAGTTGGCATCACAAGTCATGATTTCTACAGAAGTGTCTTCCACAATTTGCCTCCTGTCTAATCTCACCTCAGTCAATGGACCGTGGTTCACGTAGTCATAACTTCGTGCTTGGACTAGTGCAAGAGGGTGTTATGAATAGGACACTCTCTAGTGGTGCTTTGTTATTTAATCTCCACTAACTTGCTGTCGTTTACTATGCATAAAACAATCTATGGCACTACTCTTTTATTTTCAGTGTACTCCCCGACAGTGCTTTCTAGTGGGCCCGACAAATCCTGACAGTTTTTGTTACAATAGGAACATTCAATGATAGTGCTTTATTTACTGTACACTTCCTACCAGTGCTTAACCAATTACACTGCACTGCCTGGCAGCACTGTATAATGTATAAACCAAGTCCTAGCAGTACTTTGTTATTTACAGAGCACTCCCTGACAATGATTTCTACGGGCTAGACACGTCCTGTAAGTGTCTTGTTATAAGCACATTGAATGATAGTTCTTTATTTGCTGTACACTTCCTAACAGCGCTTGACCTTTTTTAATGCACTGCCTAACAGCATTGCATAAGGTATAGAACAAGTCCTGGCAGTACTTTGTTGTTTCCAGTGCTTGCCTAGTTGTCCTTTGTTGTGAACAGGACACTCATTACCAGTGGTCTGTAGTTGACTCTTATCTATAAGACGAACCCTGGCATCTCTTCTCAATAATACAATACTTGCTTGCATATATTATAGGTGAATAAGACACGCCTGGCAGTTATTTGTTATTTTGAGGCCATTCTCCGACTGTGCTTTGTTAAGAATTTACTCAGCAGTACTTTATTATAAGCTGAACACTGCTCTGCAGCGATGTGTTATTTACCAATCACTTCCTGCTGTTCCGTTGAGATTTTCAAGGACATTTCTTGGCAGTGCTTTGCTTTTGGTTGGGCACTCTATAAGAGTGTTTTGCTATTTTTGGACTCTCTGTGGCCGTGCTTTGTTCTGGAAAGCTGACTTCCTGCGGGTGCCTTATTTCATGCCCTGGCTATTGCTTTGTTAGGAAGAGGTCACTTCCCAGCAGTGTTGTGTTGTTTGTAGATCGTGACCTAGTGCTGCTTTTTGGTTTTCAAGGACACTTTTTGGCAGTTATTTATTTTGGGTTGGGGAGTCTTTTGCTATGTTTGGACTCTCTTTGGCCGTGCATTGTTATGAACAGCTCATTTCCTGTAGTGCCTTGTTACTTCATACCCTGGCAATGCTTTGTAATGAAGAGGTCACTTCCCAGCAGTGGCTTATTGTTTAAAGACCGGGCCCTGGTGTTGATTTGTGATTTTCAAGGATATTTCTTAGCAGTGTTTTGTTTTGCATTGGCCACTCCATGAGTGTTTTGCTATTTTTGGACTCTCTTTGGCCGTGTTTTGTTATGAACAGCTGACTTCCTGCGAGTGCAGTGTTAAGTCATGCCCAGGCTGTTGCTTAGTTATGGAGGGGCCACTTCCCAGCAGTGGCTTGTTGTATTGCTTGATTAGGCTCTGGTGTTGCTTTGTGAATTTCAATGATAGGTCTTCGCAATCCTTTGCTTTTGGTTGGGCTCCATAGGAGTGTTTTGCTATGTTTGGACTCTCTGTGGGCGCGCTTTGTTATGAACAGCTGACTTCCTGCGGGTGCCTTGTTTCATGCCCTGGCTATTGCTTTATATGAAGAGGTCACTTCCCAGCAGTGGTTTGTTGTTTATTGATTGATCGTGCTCTGGTGTTCCTTTGTCATGTTCAAGGGCCTCCTGTTGGTAGTTGCTTTGTTTTTGGTTGGGAACTCCATAAGAATGTTTTGCTATTTGTGGGCACCCTGTGGCAGTGCTTTTGTTATGAACACCTGACTTCCTGCGAGTGCCTTGTTATGTCATGCCCTGGCAATGAAGAGGGCACTTCTCAGCAGTGGTTTGTTGTGTATAGATCGCGCTCTGGTGGTGCATTGTGGGGAATAGGGCCCCCCATGGATATGTTTTTTTTGTATTCTTCTCTCTATGATGACGCAGCACTTTTGATGAATCGAACGCCCCAGACCATGATTGTCGTGACACTCCAGCAGTTATTTGATTTTTATTGGACACCCCTTGCTGGCTGACATAAGGAGACCTATAAAGGGAATGGAAGGTTTAGTTTTAGCAATGTGACTGCAAGTTAGATACAGACTCGGGGGCGTAGCTTCCGGGGGGGGGGGGTGTTTGGGGTTTTACACCCACCCTAATAAATGTATTTTGTGATAAATATATGGGTACAGGTGCTTTCAGTCGGGTATGGTGAGATGTCTGTCGGATTTCAGCAGGAATGTTCACACACAGAGACAAAAACGCACACACACTCCCTCTCTCTGTTTGGAAACACTTAAAAATGTTGGTCATTTCACAGAATATTGTGCATTCTCTCACTTTGTACCCCATACCAATCCACATTGTTTTCATCGTATAACATATTTTAGCATTAGGTGCCAGCGTGATTGTTGGGAAATCTGAAGCCCCCCCCAATCTTACTGACCAAGCTACCCACTGTCCAGGCTCCAAGATTAAAATGTTACCCTGCTAGAGTCTCTGGTGGGATCTGGGGTAATCTGAATATGAAAACCTTCCTGTGAACTAGGCCCATTAGAAGATCTGTGTAATTCCTGTTTGCGCTGGGCTGCAGATCCCAGGCCTGTATGAGGACAAAGTCATATATAACCTGGATTGGAAGTAAGATGTATTCAGACACACCTCAAAGACTGCATTCAGAGAATGTCCTTATGCTGCACGATAGCTGCCAACTAAGACAGAAATGTCAGCATGTGAGGAGGGGGACGAGCCTTGGAGGGGCGTGGCCTTGTGCCGCCAAAGCACCTGAGAATCACTTTTGCCCCTGCCCACCCCCTATCACCCTCCTCCAAAACCAGAGAACAAGCTTGCTGAGGCTGGTGCTGATGTCCTGGGGCGTTTTCACACACCTTATTGGACATCTGCAGTTCGCAGCCTCTGAAAGAAAACAAGCTGGAATGTCACTGGTTACTGTGGGTTTCAGCTCGTTTTCCCTGCCACTGTGCGATATCAGCTCCTCACTGGGTGACCATGTGAAGGGAGCCGATATTGTGTGTCACATGTGGCACTGTGTGAGTTGGCAGCGATGCTGCACTGTGCACTCATACTACTCACCTGATATTCCTGCTTTGCATGTCCCTATTTCAAGCCTCAGTTTCACAGTCTGTCTTTATCTCCCCTCAGGTCCCTCTCAGGGCGCATCGTTGGCGGTGTCTGGTGGTTCTTCACACTCATCATCATCTCTTCATACACAGCCAACCTGGCAGCTTTCCTGACGGTGGAGAGGATGGTGTCCCCTATCGAGAGCGCTGACGACCTGGCCAAGCAAACCGAGATTACCTATGGGACGCTGGACTCTGGATCCACCAAAGAGTTCTTCAGAGTAGGAGCCATTGTCCTATACTGCAATGTGTCTGGAAGAGGTGTCCAGGAATGTGTTTGAGGCCCCCAAACTCATGCAATAATGTGCCTGCAAAAATTAAGAGGGATGTCAAACATTTAGTAATGTGTCTTTAAGAATTGAGATATGCCAATGATGTGCCTGTAATAACAGAGGGCAATGATAGGCATCTTATAATGTGCCTGAAGACTTAAGAGTCATGACAAGTGCCCAGTAATGTCTGTATGATACATGAACGCCATGACAAATGTCTATTAGTGTGTCTGGGAGAACAAGGGACACAGGAAGTAAATAATAATGTATCTGCCTTGAAGCAAGGGCCACAACACGTACGCCAAAATGTGCCTGGGACAATAGTTGTCCTGCAGTGTCTGTAAAAAGCAAGAGACGCAAGTGTATGAAATGAGGAACATGAAAAAGGGGCAGTAGTGAGTGTGTAAGTAAAGAGGACCACGGCAAATGTCTCGTACGTTTTCTGGGAGAAGTAAAGACCATAACTTTTGTGCCTTTACGAGATGATGGCCACGGCAAGTGTTCAATTATATGTCTAAAGAAAGGACCACAACAAGTGGCAATAGTATGTAAGATGGAGAGACACAAGTGTCCACTAACTTCTCTATAAGAAGCAAGAATCAGGGCAACCGGAAATGGTGTGTATGAATGAATCAAAACACAAATCAAGTCCCCAAAGTGGGTCTGAAAGAAGTGAGGCAGAAGGCAAGTGACTAGTAGCTTTTCCCTGAGAATGAAAGGTCGTGGCTTGTGTCCAAGCGTGGTTCTGTGAGATTGCAACCACACTAAAGGGGTACGCTGTAAGCTCCACTATTCCGTCCACCGGGCCCACTGAGCTTATGACTCGCTGTTCTACCTGACAAATGATGCACTACACCACAATCTGTTAGTTTAGTTTAAGGGGCCTTTATATCAGCTGTGATCAGTTCATCCCACAGTTCCATAAGCAAGGCAGCAATGCAGCTTTGTCTATTCATTTTTATTTCTCTCTACTCCCTGTTTCTGCCCTATTTCTCCCATCACCCTGTTCCCTCTTGATCCACTGTCCTTTCCATGGCACTAATTTCTTCAAGCTTCGCCTCCATTAGATTTTCCTCTGTTTTATTCCATTTCGTTCTATTCTTGATGGCTCTCCACATTTTGCCCCCCCCCCCCCCCGCCCTCCACCTGTTATGAATTTGCAAGACAAAACAATGTCTGCAAAAGCCTGCTTTTTCTGCAAAAATAATGCCCTTCTGAGGGTCATGTGCTTCTGCCTGCCAGACAATGTTGTACCAGAGAAACTACGACATTGCTGTTTATGGCTAGCAGAGTCAGCGGTTAGCCACATATTGGTTGCTATAAATGGCATTGCCGTGTCACAGGTGAGCCGTTCCACAATGCGCAACTCTAAGATTCAGTTTGATCAGGGCATTTAGCATGCTTCCGAGTTTGTAGCTTTGCTGAATTAACGGCTGTTAAAATAGTAAAGTGGTGTTTTCTCTGTGAGTGATTGCTAGGGTGACATCCTCCCTCCAGGTCATTATGGACACTATATCCAATCCTGGACGTTCGCTCAATGACCTCATTCATTCTGCCTGTTGTAGTATTTTGCTGCTTTCATTGAACTAATGAGACTAACACACCTGAACACAGTGATTTGTGGGTGAAAGGTTCTGGAGCGGAGACAGTGACCTAATGACCTGGAGTATGGTGGTCACAGTAGTAACAGGTGATGGTCGCAAAGAGAAATTGAAATAACCTAAGTGGTGCTGAAGACTGTCTAAAAGGAAAATGATTAACAACCATTGCGTATTTTGCTTGTGAATTTCCCTTTATGCATTGAAAGACAAGCCATCATAAGATATGAGCTTAAGAATAAAGGGACTAGGTCATTGTCTTCCACAGACTGGTGCCTCTGGGGGGAAGAGTCATTCACCCTTCAAGGGTGACTTTCAGGTACCAAACTACCTAGCCCTCCTGACTTACCAGAGGATGGGCTTTGACTATCTGATAGACCAAGCAGTAGCGGCTCCTGGAGGGAGTGCTGTGGGCGGCGGGGCGGGGGAGGGGCAGGGTGGGGGTAGTAAACTCCGGCATACGGCAGAACGGAGGTAAGTAAATAAATAAAACGAATTACATTGCGCGTGCTGCATCGCCATTTGGCGTTGCAGCGTACGCAATGTAATTCATCTTATTTATTTACTTACCCCCATTCAGCCGTATGCCGGAGTTTACTAACACCCACCCTGCCCCTCCCCCACCCTGCCCCACAGCACTCCCTCCAGGAGCCGCTACTGAGAGCAAGCCACCTCAGAATATAATATGGGATCTTAAAAGTCCTGCCTCTTGAGTGCCTTTTTCAGGTTTCATTACATGCTCACACAGGGGACGGTGCACGCTATTGTGATGTCCTAGAGGTCACACATAAATTCCTTCCTTCTGAATTTTTACATTCATTTCTACATTTTTATACAACTGAATTCCTGATTGAAGAACTTAAAGCCCAGAAAAAATATAATAACTTTTTTAGCTTATATAACTGATGTGCTGATAAGGCGAGTCATTGTAGAGCCTGGAGGGCCCTCTCACAAAAGGAAAACACTGGGCCTGATTTACAACGAATGAGCGCAGCATGGTGCCACAAGCTATTTTACTGTGCCGTGCTGCATTAATTCCAAAGCACAAGGATGCGTCATATCTACAAGGATATGACGGATCCCTTTGCTCTCCCCTGCGTTGGCGCACAATTAGCTGCCATCCGCCGACGCAAGCATCCTTGCACCACAGGGATCATTGTTTATGTGCAGGAAGGTGTCCCTTCCTGCACATAAACAATCTGAAATGGCTTTTCTCAACGTCTATGTGTGCTGCAACTTTTTTAATGATTGTTTATGTGCAGGATGGAGACAGAGCGATATAAACTCTGGCGGGACGCGGTAGCGGGGACAGGTCCTTTGGCAGTCACCCTGTGGGCACGCGATCAGCTGACGTGTGTGCCATTAAGAGATGGTTGCCGGTATGAGGAATCTACGCAACCAGCGAGTCTGATGTGAAATCTCACAAGAAGTTTATATTGGAACCCCAAGAGCCCTGAAGAAGTTGCACGATTTTATTGCAACGAAACATGTTGGCTTAAGGAAATTGATTATGGTTAGATTGAAACCATTTTTAATTGGGAAGGCTTACAGCACTCAATAAAGTTAAGCTGAGCCAGTAAGCTTTACCAGGTATTAACGGTGAGAATTATTTGTCTTTATTCTCACAGGGGTCCAGTGGGCACTTGCAACGACACTATGCACTGACAGTCTATCTACACTTAGGTTTCACTGTCTTTTTTCCTTCATTAGTGTTGAGATTTTCACAATAGATCACACACTTTTTGTTTTTCTAGATGGAGAGAAAGTAACCTATGATGATAAGTGGGTGTGCCGGTGAGTACCAGCCAGCAACCCCCTTGGTGTTATGACCGTGAGGTGCTTTCTCTCCTTTCTCACACTTTTCTATCTTTGGGTGGGACTATGATGGTAATTTCACGTTCTTGTTGTAAATTGACACACCACGACACTTTGACTACCGATAGGGAATACGCGTGTGAGGGAGTTGAAAAATATGTGAAACCCCTCCAGTGTCGAAGTTGTAGTATTAGGTGTGTTTTTCTGGTCAGGCCAATTGTTGTTGACAGTGCGTTGAGTGGGGGGGCGGCCTGGCTTTCTTTCCCCCTGTAGCTCCTTTTGTGTTGATATGTGCAGGACGGGACATCTTCCTGCATATAAACAATCATAAGAGGTGATTTCCTCATTCTATGTGTGCCGCAGAATGCAGCACGCTTAGAAAAAGGAAAAAAACAGGTGAAATGAATACATTTCTCCTCGTTGCGCCTCCCTACGCCTCCCCTTGTGAGGTGTAGCATTCAGACACATTTCCAGGTTTACGATTTCTCGTAAATTTGGAAGTGTCAGGTTCCGTGGGTTTTACGTGGAACACCCACAGCAACACCCATGGAACGCCCTTTTCATGCAAAGAGCTGCGTGTAAAGGGGGCGTATTTACAAGGACAGGAAAAGTCCTTGTAAATATGGGGTATCAAAATGTTCCACCAGTGCGTCACAAAAAAGTGACGCACCAGCAGCGCAAGAGGCATGTATATAAGCCCCACTGAATCATCTGAGGCAAACAGGCAGCAATTTGCCATCTGCATCGCTAAATTCTGGGTTTTTTGCAGATGACCTGACATGATGGCATTTTTGGGTGGACTCAATCTAAATGATAAAGAGCACCTCTAGTGTCTCTTTCCGTAAATCTTTGTTTGGTATTTTGGGGGTGGGCACATCTATGAAATTAACGAAGACTACATTGAACCACACGATGTGTACACATCCTGTAGTAAGATCCCCAAGTGTGTCTGATATCATCTTTACATGCTTCCACATGGAAAAAATATCTTATTGAGAACTGCCTCTATTGCTGTAATGATCAACTGATGATTGTCTGTGAGTCCTCATTCAGCCATCAATAAGATGACTGACTGTCATAGAATGACTCACCTGCCTCTATAGACCACATTTGATTGTGTGTTTTAGCCAAAAAGAAAACTGTTATGGTGGGAATGCTGTGTAAGTAACCCTTCTATTTGAGTGGTGTCACCACACCAAATATACTTAATCGTCAAAAATATCATAGTAACGCGCTCTAAGGAACATACCTGTAATTATTATGAGTAACAGAAAGACATTTTATCATTTTGCGGTGCGGGGATGTCACACATCGACTCATAAAGGCTAACTCCATGATGGATTTTGAGGATATTTATGTAATATTCATTTATTTTCAGTTAGTGTAAGTGAGAAATCTGGACTGGGTCTGGACTGCTTCATCTATGTTCAGCACACATTTGTTGTGGGATAACTCTTAAAAAATGTTAGACACCAATTTCAAAGTCTGCAACCCACACAGGGTTAGTGGGCATGAGAGAGAAGTTGAGCTCATATTTTTCTAAAAGGTTTTACATGACATGCACCCTTAGAAGGTTCTTGGAATGCAAATCACTGAAAGCTGCATTGGCAACAGGGCCAGATTCTTGCCAGATGTTCTGGATATTCATGTTACATTCTTTTACATGCAGTGTATCTATAAATTCATAGTACATGCAATGGTTGTCATGGCACTCTGTCATGGATCTTGCCCTCCTTGCCCTACATGGAAGCCCTTGCTCTACAGTGCCAAGGGGCCCAATACACAAAGGTATTTTCTACTGTAAATGCATGTTTAAGGATGGAATTGGCTCAATTTACAACTGATAGGCATTCACTAACGGGTGCGTACCTGGTGTAAATCCATTTACTTCTATGGAATGTTTCAACACGACTGCATACAATGACGCAAGGGTAACTGACCTACAAGACATGGGGAGATAGCAGATCAAACGTGGTTTACCTGTGAGCACCCTGAATGTACACATCAGTTTGTGAGATTTCTCAAATTCTCTTCGACCCTTAACCATCCTTGAAAGGGTCAGAGTGTTGCTCCTGGTAAATCCCTTTCCACTGTGTGACGGCGAATGAAACACTCCCAATTTCGTGGGTTTGTAAGAGAAGGAGTTTCTCTTCAGGGTTCTCGCTGTGGTGAGAGAAAAAAATGTGGAATTGAACATCGGGTGCCTTTCCTCAATGCAAAATTGTTCTATGTCGACAACACGGAGTTGGGAAAAATAGCATTATCTAAGAAAGTTGCATGACTGTCCCAGTAGTATGACTGGGAACCTGAGACTGATCCAGCTTTACAGCTGCCACACTATGTGGGTTATTGAATTGGGAAAATTCTCAAATCTGGCCCCATGCACTGGCCTTTACAACGAAGGCTGATTCACACAAGCGTTTATACCGAAGGCTTTATCACGCAGGCGTCTTTCCAGCGCAGAATTTTACAACAAATATGCCTTTATCGCCCATGCCTTTACTATGAATTTCTCAATAAAGGCATGAATGGTAAAGGCATATTCGTTTTAAAAGCAAATTCATGGGCACGTTTCCCCGAGCGTCGTGTTTGAGATTCACTGTAAATAATGAGGGCGATTGTATTTTTTAAAACCGTAATATACAAAGTACAATGTGGCGACTGGCCCAGGTGAATATTTATACTGGTAAAAAGACTATTTTTTATAGTTTATACCAATTTCACTGTCTAAGTTAGGAAGTATATGTACTCGGGGATAGATCGCCATGACGAGATGATGTGAACTCACCCATAAATTCTAAACTTCACAAAAAAAAGTCACATTTATTGCATCTGCTTGGTAAAATCAACTGAAAGTTCCGAAAGCTAAGCTCGGTGAAAGGAGACCACGGAATGCTAAATTTGGGCTAACAGTGGGGTGCAGCACAGACCACAAACCAGCTTGTTAGTGTGAAAAAGGCCGCTTTATTGAAGACAGGTGCACCTTACAAACCAATTCCTTGGCCTGTGCCGTACAAAACTAAACCTCACTAAATATTTTCATCCTACCTCCCCTAAAGTTTTCCCCTTTGCAACCATTTATAGATCCCCCAAAACTTGCAACTTCTTAACCTTTACTAATCTAGTTATCTATGTAACCTTCCTATGCTACTTCCCCTTCCTGCGTGCTCCCAGAGTGACCTTTCCCAACCAATAAACTGTAACTATAAACAGACCTACCATCTATTACCCAGGGAAAGCTCCACTCTCCCAATGCCTTCCCTGTCACAAAACAAACGCATGTCCCGATTGATCTTCCTCCTCGCCTTATCTATCGCAGCAGGCCCCTCCGCACCCCTACATTGCCTCCTGGGAATATTAATGCCAGATGAATGCGCGGCCGTCCCGGCAGCACGGCTTTGCCCCCCCACCTCATTGAAGCGGCGCTTATGGGTCCGCGGCAGCGAGCAGGCTAAAACTGCCTCCGCGACCCCGCTCACAGCCCGCCTGGGGGGGTCTTACCTCAAGTGCGGGCCGCGGCAAGTCTGTGCGGCCCGCTTCCGCTAAGAGGCGAAGCGCCTCCGAGACACGTGGGTCCTACGCCGCAGGGAACATCACTTACAGCGGGTGCCTCAAACTTACCTCACGCCAAGAACACGCTGCTGACAATAGCTCTGACAGCGGGCCACACGCGATGCCACACGCTACACAAACCGCCACAAAACCCCACGAAAGCGACCACAAAATCGCTCCCCTGCCCACTCAGCCGGCTGTCATGTCACTACCACCGAAATGGTGACCAGTGACATAAGATGGCCGGCTATATACCACAGCTCAAACACCTAGCCCAAGTGCAGCCCAAGAAGCCCAATTGGGCTCTAGCTCAACCCCCAGCCCAAAATCCCCCGGGAGGGGCAGGCCTCCCGCTGGTCGGCCGCCCCCACCCCCCAAAGCCCTAATTTGTGTGCAGCAAAGGAATGAACTGCCGGCAAGCTGAGAAATAACAGAACAAAGTTTGGTTGCAGACAGGAGCCAATTAAAGTGACAGTACTGCAAAGAACATACAGTAAAGTCAAACGCGACGCTCAGTGAAAGGAGTCCACGAATTTGGAAAACTTTTAGCATGCATATGACTTTACCAAGCGAGCCTTAACAATTACATTTTCATTGTAAAGGCATGCATGCCAGAGGCATGTGTGTGGAAAATGTTTAAGACATGTGTACTAAAGACACATGCACTGTAATGATAGCGTTATACCGGCATACGTTTTAATGACATGCGTTATTCCGTCATACAAACCTTTTACTGATGCACAGTTACAATTTGATTGTGACTCATGCAGGGTGGCTGTAGTTTCTGCATATATGCCATTGAAAACCAGGCTCCACTTTTAGATTCTGCATGTGGATAGTAGCATCTAAGCTGGTTGATTCCAGTACTACACATTTGCTTATTCTGTTATCCCGGGTACATTTGTGTCTATTATATGTGTATCTTTTGATTCGCAAAGCCTCCAGCATGACAAAGTCACCCGTGTTTCCCTCAAATGCCATGCTTCTTTTATAGGTTGGTTAAATACTGGTTTATAAAAACTATTCCTCTCATAATAAACCGTTTTCTGCTTCCTCTTGTAGTACGTGCACAATGAAACACTCAGTCCCCTTCACTTCTTACACCCCTCAGCACCCGCCGAGCCCAAGAATATCCAGAATCGGTTATGTTGTCGAAGGCGTAGACTTTTATTCACATCAATCATATAAATCTACACAACCACTACGGGAGTAAAGTATTATTTTGATATATATCAATATTCGCAGCAACAGACTTTTGCGACATCTACATGTCAAAGGCAGTAAGGAAATTAGGCATAACATTGTAATTGATTTCAGCTTAGCCATACACATGTACTTAAATTTGTTGGCCGACTCGGCTGATCTACTCAACTGTGCACATTGTGCCGGCAGACCCCAACGCGCTACAGCAAACATTGCATTACTTGAAATACAGGGCACCGCATAGCACACCGGCCCACCGAGGTACCGGCCGACAGGCAGCCTCCCAAATAGTCCACACAGTCCATACGTTGCGGGATAGGACAGTAGAGACAGGACCAACGGCAGGTCAGTCCCCTCCCTGCACCTACCCTCAGGAGAAGAGTCCAGGACCACCAGCAGGTCAGTCCCCTCCCCACCTATCCAATGCACAGTTCCATCGTACCCCCTCATGGGGTCCATCCCGTCGCTGAACCTCCATTGCAGCGCATGCCCCCTTTGGTGTTAACTGTCAGCGCTCCGCCGCGCTCCGCCTTGCTCTTCTGCCGGGTGGGAGGGTGGCTTCTGATGTTCTTGTGGCTTCCCTGGGTCCAAGGAGACAAATAAGAGGAGACCCCAGGGATGCTGCCTTATATAACCAAATAAGGGTAAGTTTCAGTTTTAAAACGTGCACCATACGTCACAGGGAAAAACAACCATCCAAACGAGCCCCTCCAACTAAAGCTCGGTTTCATAGTGCGACTAAGGGCGCCCCTCCTCTAGGTGTGGGGGGCTCCTAGTCAGTATCGTAAGTATAGAATTATAGATGGGTAGCAGTGAATTAGGGGGATGCTTTTCACTAAGGGGTTCTTTGACATCAAATAGACCACATGAGAAAACCTCTTGTTTTCTATGGTGTCACTCAGAACCCCGAGGTGAAAAACATCCCCCTAATACTGTTACCCATCTATTATTTTTTTGTTCTGTATGGCCTCCAAAATCCTCTGGCCCTGCTCCAACTACTACGCAGTGGCAGCGGAGTAATGGGGGAGTCATACATAGCATGGCTTCTGTTATGTATCCCTGTCCCAAAAGTTTTTTTTAAACGTACCTGTCTTGACAAGCAGAGTTGCATCGACAGGCTCCCAGGGATTCTTCGCAGCCAGGCCATGAAGGCCTTTATAACATGACAACAGTGGAAAACTAGTTTTGTTATCAGCTGTTGCTGTGTGATACCAGTGGGTTATTAAATTCTGTTACTGTAAAAAGCGATAGAGGCTCTGTGTGAGAGCCAGGCATAACAATATAATCGCTCCCCTGAAATTATGATCTGCCTTCGCATAATTTCTGGTTTCTTTAATGCATGTTCTGGGTTGACTTTGAGCATTCGTCAATGAGGCTATCTCCTTATTTCTTAATCGAACCTCAGAGCATTCAGCTGACTCGTGCTATTCACGCCCTCTTTTGACAAATCTAACAAATTGATTATCAGGCATTGGCAAACACTGATGGTGTTGTAAATGTAATGGTAGCAAGAATATATTTGGTTCAAAGAAGACATTTTGTAGATAAGCATTATGACAATAAAAAAAAGATGAGAAACAATTATGATTAATTCCCAATATTTTGCACCATTTTAGCATTTAAAATAAAATCCCATTCTGAGAAGATGCAGGGTCGACATATGGTGTGTCTGCAACATTTTCGCTTTCAAGATGTAGGCAGTCACTGCAAGCTAATGTGAGAGTAGGCAGTTTATCAACATAGAGGGGAGCAGTTCATTGTGAGTCCTTTTTCTATTTCTACGCAAAAAGTAGAGAAGGCGTCTACCAAGATATAGCCAAGGCCACTGAAATTATGCGTTTGTGCTGCAGCTGCGGTTTTCTCATAGTTATAGAATTGCCACATTTGCCACCTAATCCTTCATCTGGTGCATAATCTACAGATTTTAACTCCAAAAATTTGTTTCTAGCTCAAACGGTTCAAAATTGCTAAAAACACAGTGAATAAAAACACTGTGACGTGATGCCGTGCAGTAGAAGGCCCTTTACAAAAGTTGTCCTTTCACCTTTCTGTAGCTTATTGTTATATTTAGGTGTTAAACTAGTACTACTGAGGTGCAACTAATGCCCAGACTGTTAGCAAGTTTAAAAATTACAAAATAATGAAGTAATACTATCACAAAAGGTGTTGCTTAATGCCAAATAATTTGCCTTTCCCTGCTGCATACATTACTCAACCTTGCTGCATAATTTGGCCTTCTCCTGCCGCATAATTCTAGTGGACCTGGATATAGCAGAGGAGAAAAAGGACTTACCTTCGTTGTTGATGGGGCAGCATAAAACGCAAGCCTACCTGCTTCTTTTTATATTAATTACACCACAGACCTCCAATTTCCAGTTTTACTTTTGCTTTTTCACTTCGTTTTCTCCCCTTAGACTGCCCAATGACTTTTTTAAAATTATTTATCCATGCTGCTTCTATGGCTTCTCCCTTGTGTCAGTTCGTTGCATTCAGAGTACTTGTATCATGAAATATTTCCCATTGTTATTCCATCCACCCACCAACAAACATACCTCTTATATTGTTTAAATTCAAAATAAATCTTCTTATTTTCGCGGTGCATGTTACATACAAACAATCCAATACCTAGACCACCTGAGGTCAGAAACAAGAATTAAACAGAAAGATCTGCCATTTAACACTTGTAGCTACTTCTTAGGGCCTTAATTTATTTGCTATATGTCGTGACAAGTTTTGATACATTTTATACCCATAAGAGGTGATTTTCATAGAAATGTGTCAAGTCAACGTCTTGAACCTAAGACTCCTTCAGGTCAATATTTCATAGACCATGAACTTTTATGTGGCTAAAAACATCTGCCTTAACAACGCAGCTGGATTTCCACTGCGTTCTTACCCTAAACTCTCTTTCATCCTTACACATTTCTGACATCTTCACACTGTTTTCTTGTTTGTTTCTTGCAGAGATCGAAAATTGCAGTGTTTGAGAAGATGTGGACCTACATGAGGTCTGCTGAGCCCTCGGTCTTTGTGAAGACCACCGAAGAGGGGATGAACCGGGTGAGGAAGTCCAAGGGCAAGTATGCCTACTTGCTGGAGTCGACCATGAACGAGTACATCGAGCAGAGGAAACCCTGCGATACTATGAAGGTGGGAGGTAACTTGGATTCCAAGGGCTACGGCATTGCAACCCCAAAGGGTTCACCTCTAAGGTAGGTATTCTGAAATCAGCGCCAAGAGCTCCTGGCTATGTGCGTTTCCATCCGCAGTCCTCAACAAAAAATTCTGCTTCCAGATCTTCCCTGTCCATCTCAAAGAAGACCCTGTTCCCAACCTCCAGGAGGGAGAGATTGCAATCTACAGTTCCACCTGAACTTGGTACATTCCGTAAAGCAGCCGTGCATTTCAGTGAAATGTAGTGGGTTAGAAATATGAAAAAAGTAATCAAATCATCACTCATCCACAAATCACCTTGAATTTGGCATGATTTGCAATATTAAATATTTGAAATTCTCAGATTTTTATTAACTTCGCTAAAAAGTCAAGTATTTCAACTGCAATGAAGGAGATGCCAATATAGGGCACCTTCTCCCAAGTGTCCTCAGTATCTCTTCCACTTGTAGGATCCTATTTTTGATCGGAGGCGCGCTCATGAACAGCTTTGCATTGATTTTTAAAGAATAGAATATCACATGAAAAGAGCTCTTCTCTAAATAGAAAAGGGGCATTTTGTTTTGGAGTTTTACTGACCCGAATGTACTAGAGCACTTTACCTGAGCACCAGTTACATGACACAGGTTACATTCTTTTTTTTGGGCAAGGAGAGATTAATTAATTTGCCCAGAATCACAGGATGTTGAGCCAACGCCAAGACTCGAACATGGTTCACCAGCTCCAAACTCGGCAGCTCTGTCCGTTACGCCACATCGCTCTAGGGCGCTGATTTGAAGGGGTGTTGTGTTGTCAAATAAATTATGGTTTTAAAGCACCTGCCGCAGCATTCCTTTCCTCTAGCAGTTTTCAGACAACAATAAAAATGTCAAGATAACAGCGGTGATTAATGGACCTGCTGGAGACAGATGGAGTTGTGTCTAGTGGAAGTGTTGACTTATCATAAAGTAGGCAGAGGTCTACTAGGCCCTCTGCCTACTTTAGGTCGATCACAGAGGTGTGCATATTATAAATAGCTGAGTGGTTAACTGCTTTTGAGGGAGAGATCCTTTTGTTACTTGCAATTTATAAACTAAATCCTAATATAGAACAGTGAGCTATTAACTGTCATCAAAGAGCTGCAGGGTATAGGTTAGAGTGTTATGATTTTTTCCCCAGTCTTTCATTAATCTAATGTTCACAAAGGGTTCATTTGAGTAGAAATCAATTCTTATTAGTCAAGACAACCCCCAACCATGGTGGTGTGTCTTAAATTGTGAGTTTGGGCTTCTCCAGACCTACCAGTATGGATGACATGTGAGTCCTATACCTTGCAGTCCTCTTTCTGGTGTAACATTTCCTATACACTAATTTACACACGTGCGATTCATTGTCTATGTGTAACTTGTGAGTGATGTAAAGCGCTCTAATACCCTAGACTGGTATGAGCAGTGCAATAAAACAAAAGAAAAGCTTGTGAGAAAGTGGGTATGAAGACTTGAGGGTCACTGTTAAAGGGTGGCAGTGAGGGAATGCATGGAGAAGGAGGTCATTGGACGACGCCAACAAAAATGGTCGCACTGGGCGCCACCAGCGCTAAAGCTGGCCCTGCCACATTGTCCTTTGGCGCTTTAAATATGGGTGCTATGTTTACTTGTTTATACTGTAGCAGACCCTAATAGCTTTTCCTAAAACGGCTGGTGTGCCTCAGGTAAATGAGCTCAGAGCCTCAATCTCACAATAATACAATCAGGGGTGCTGTCAGGCTTCGACATTCCCGGTACCTGGGGGATCCAGTGAGCTACATAGCAAGTGGCACGGAACAGAGACTACTGACAACTTCATGCAAGAATCTCTCTAATTAAAGGAAAACAGTTGAATGGACTAAATGACCATTTTAAGCTGTCTCCAAAGTGAGGCCTCTTTTAATGAAAAAACCGTTTCTCTGTTTTCCAGATGGCTCCCTTTCTAATTTTGACGTGCAAATTAAAATAGATATTTTCTTATTTCTCTAAACAGAGCAGTTTGTTCAATGACTCCTGTTTGCCCTAAAAAGGAGTAGTTAATGCTGCTACGTCCCCTGGGTCCGAGGAAATCTGGCTTGGGAAAAACCCTTTCTACGGTCCTCAGTTACAAGAAATGGATGCATCTATGCATCAGTTTATGTGCCCCTGCACCAAATGTCCTTGTGACAACATAGATGCACTCTATTTACAATACAGGGCTCCATGGCACAAGGATTTAACAGATGCATTCGAAATTCTGACGTATATGTTGGCGTAAAAGTGACACGTTGCTGGAGTTGCTTGTAAAAGTGACACAACTCCAGCAATGCGTCTGAACACATAGGTGAGTCTCATGTAAAAAGCCCTGCGGCAATCCTTACGCTTGGTCTGAGCAGGTGTAAAGATTTTGACACAGTCAAGTTGTAGAGTGACGGACTGAAAAGTTGTAAATTTCACTGTGCCACTTTTACATAATTTTTTTGCTTGGGAACGTCTACTCTGCATACATTATACCTGGCGCAGGTATAATATGAGGCAGGGCTCTACAAACTGAATCAGTGAAACCAATGCTTCAGTTTGTAGATATGGAGCAGTGTGACGCAATGATTGCGCTGCCGCTGCATCAAAAAAGAGAACAAAGCAGCAGTGCAAGGGGCTGGTAAATAAGCCCCTACATCTAGATCTTCATCAGATTTCTCTTGCAAACTTAAAGTGGGGTTTCTGTTGAACTGTTGACTTTGCTGGTGTTCCTTTGACCATGAACTGGCTGTAAGATTGAGAGTAAACACTGATGAGGTGTTGTGGCTTCAAATATCACCAACCCAACCTCAAGCATATTCATCTGAGCTGCACGGCTGCTTTACAAGGGCTCAGACTCACAATTCCTATTTACCTCCAAGAAAGTGTCACTGTCCCCAAAATGAGTCTTTGTGTTGCTGCACGGTAGGTGTGGGTATTTCGTCCAGACCTGGTGTCTTCTTTGCTTTCCTGTAATATATATTTTTTTATTATGAAGCCAGAACTAAAATCATCAGACTGCAAAAAAACACAGGATTGAACAACATGAGATAACTTCACATCTCTTGACTGATTCGCTCCTGACTCCTGGTGGGCTACTCACACTACCCGTGACAACTTGAGGACCCTGGTAGAGATACACTACTCACCTCTGTCATGAGAAACATGAAGTCTTTGAGAGGCAGGAACCTCTCGCACCTGGCAATGGACATCTTGAGATGCCTGAACTCTATGGTCCACTGACCCCTAAACAACTACTCACACCTAACGGGACATTGTGAGGTTTCAGAGTGAGCTACTCACACCGGTCATGGGGGCACTCGAGATGCCTGAGTGATCAATATGCTTGCAACGGACACAGGACATCTTGAGATGTCTGGACAGCATGATCTGCCCACATCTATCACCGGATAACACATACAAGAGATATTACCCCACTTTTTAAATATTCTGAGTAGCACTGACTGAAATGTTCCTCTGCACAAGAGGTATTGAACGAAGATGTCACCGTCCCTAACATTTGCTGCCCAGGTATCCATTTTATAACTGCCCAACATTTTGAGGTTTGGAGATCCACTTGGCACTGTGGTGCAAGTTCAAATGGAGTGCTCAGCCACTTTCACACCTATAGGATTGTACATTAGTCCAATAGAAACTTCACAGAATGTGATATCTTATAAGGACCTCTGTTTTCATCTGGTACCCTGATGTCCAACAGTTTCACACTGTGACTTGTAGATCGAATTTTCTTACAGTAAAAAATGAGCACCTTGTCCTCATTCCCATTCTGAAGTCAAGGGTCCACACAAATCCTCACAGGGATTGTGGTTTAGGCAAGTCTGGAAACCATACACTCGGGCTCCAGATCCCCACTCTAGATGAAGCCTCAAGAAGTGAAACCAGTGATCCATATGAGGACTCCAGAACGGGACACGTATCTGTAATACCGAGTCCAAAAAAGGACACAGTGCAGTAGATGAACCCCAACCACCCGACTCACTGGACTGGACCCAATACTTTCGTCTTTCCTCCAGAGCATGACACAATTTACAAAGCAAGGCCTACAGAACTGATAGCAATAGTCTAGAGAAGGCCTCCGGATTTTAAACCTGGACCCTAAAGTCCTCATGAAGATTCGTAAACTTAAAGCTTACTCCAGATGAGGCATCCGGAAATGGATGGATTTCACAAGATAAGCCTCCAGAACTGAACACAGTGCTCTGGATGAAGCCTTCAGAATTGGGAACACATTGTAGATTAATTATTCAGAGCTGGGTTCTGCAACCCTGCTGATTTCTCCAGATGCAGCTCCAATGTTCCAGGTGAGGCCTCCACAGCTGGGCTCAGTACCCTAGAGACAGACTGTAGAACTAGACACCATTTTCCAGGTGAAGCTTCCAGAACTGGACATAGTATTCCAGGTTTGACCTTCAAAATTGGAGACAATATTCCATGAGAGGGGTCGCTAGTGGGATGCACAATAGCATCAAACTCTCCTATCAGTGGGCTATACCTCTAGCTGTGCACCTCAAATAATATGTTGCTTCTCGATTATATTGTTACTCTATTTCCCAACTTAATAACTCAAAGTTCTATCTGGTATATTTCGGACCTCTCCCGCAAACCTACACTGTTCACAAGGTTTCATCCTGACTGCACTCTACTCCTTGCTCACACAACCCTTGCCACTCCTCCACCACTTTAAAGAATGGTTCTTCACGGGTCAAGCTCTAATGGCCAAGTGCTGACTGGAATAAAACTCCACCTGGCACCTTTGTAGGACTTCCCGGCATCAAAGGAGTACTGGGTTGATGCATACTGTAATCTCCAAATTCTTTACAGTGCATGGAGCAACTGTCTGTGTGTCTTTATCCCATTCAGTCAGACTCAGAAAATTCTGACAGATTGGCCACTTCACTGCAGAAGAACGTGATTTTAAAAGGGTACTTCTGAGTGAGTGAATCCCTCCTCTTCTGTTCAAATGCCAGGTTTAGATTCAGAACATCCAAATCTCACACACATACCACGTCTCGGGCCCAGGGCGCTGTGATGAAGCCGCTATGTGTGTCAGTCGGTGAGCAGTACCTCCAGAAAGGAGAGGTCCACACATTGATCTGACATTAAGGGTCTGAAGTGTGTTTCAGCTATGAAAAGTCTCGGTTAGATCCCAATAACTGACCTATCCATAAATCACAAAGTTCCTGTCTTTCCTCTCTACACACTCATAGTTTTCCCTACAAACTGACCTCACCAGGGCTAATAGGCAATAAAATAGTTGTGCAGTTTTCTTCTGAGTTGAATTTAAAACTGTGTTCCTCTCAACTTTGAATGTAAGTTGGTCATCTTTTGCTTGTAAAAATATAAAAAGTGTCCATTTCACTATTTTGAAAGGAAAAACCCATATGTAGATAACTTTGCGACCTACAGGTAGTAGGTGCAGAATTGACTAGAATTGCAAGAATTTCATTAGACAAAAACTTCATAGCTTTGAACACTTGCACACCCCAATGGACTGACGTGCTCCTTGCCCCCCCCCCCCCCATTATAAGGCTGGGCTCTCATCCGTGGTCCCTTTCTACAGAAACTGGTGTCACAATGTATGCGCCCAATGCTAGCTCGATTCCCCCTGATCTCACCGCCCCAGCCCCTTACTCGAGCCTGGAATGTACCAACTTTTGAAAGTAGTGGACCTGTGAGAAAACTGCAAGGTACAGTACCACTAAAGAGCATGATGGGAAATAAATGTGTGGGGTGGAGGAGCGGGGAATTCGAAGGAGGGTGTTTTGTGGCTAACGTATCTGTGTGTCTATTCCCAAAAAGAAGCACAAACAGGCTTTAATGGAAAAAAACAAATGAAATGGCAAATCATTATCAGCTTAGTAAAGGAAGTATCCCCTCCTCTGTGAGGGAAGGAAGAACGAGGGACGCACTTAGGAAACAAAAGAGGAACGTTTGGTGGAAGAGAAAGAAGTGGAAGAGGGTGTAAGGAAGAAAGGAAGAAGCAGAGCTAAGAAGCAGGATAAGGAGGAAGACATGTAAGAAAGAGGTGAAAAAAGAAATAGGCTAAAAGTGAGGAGGCCAAGGAAGTGAGGGAGTACTTTTCCGCTGACTTTAAGTACCCTCGTCTTGGTGAAAACAAGTGAGAATTTCAAATGATAAATACAATTTACATAGTAATAATATTAAGGCCAATGTATAGGACGAGCAAATATATGTTCTTCAACGTAATATCAGGAGGGAATGGCAGCTTTCACCTAGACAAATACGTTTGAATCTCACATGCCATGATTAAATCTGCAGACTCTGAGAATTGATCACAAATGGAGGGGTTGAGGCCTTTGTGAGGGGCTCGTTCTCAAGCTTGGCTGTGCTGGAACCAAAGTCTGTGGCCCACTTGTTCAGTGTGCAGTGTGCAGTTGAGGTGTGAGGGGAAGAGACAGCAAATACACCAGGCTTTCCCAAACCTATTTTTTCCATTGAAGTGTTTTTATGTTTCTTTCTGGTAGACGGCGTCTTCGTGTACAGCTGCTTCCTTGTGTCGCTGTCACAGACATGTCGATAAATGTGATTTCGTGGTGCTCGGGTGCCGTGCTCGTTGTGTTGACTAAACCTCATGGGTTGCCCGGGAGGAAGTGGCTGGCGCACCATAGGCTAGCTGGTTCGGAGCACCACCCGTCCCATCCCCCCATCACGTTGCCAAGGGACACAGGGCTGCATTTCAGCATCATCCGGGTGAAAATGCGCTGGGGGCGTCGACCTCTGCCTGTGTGGCAGCTTCCTCACCTCTAAGGGAACGTGTCCTGAGGAAGTACCACTCACTGGTAATTGACCGCTGCTCTTGAGATGAGTGCTGGAGGATACTGGTTGCCATGGTGAAGGAGCAAACTTAATGCCCCTCCTCAGCCTTGCTCGCAGCTGACATTTGGAAGCATGTGAAGAAAGGCAGGAGGAAGACGAATAGGAACCGAAGGAGGGGGATCTCACACAACAATCTTCCCCATCTGACTCACCCACCGATAGTCTCCTCAATGGAGAGTAAATAACAGCTCACGAATAGAGGAAAGAATTGGAAAGGATGGATCTCGAAGGGATTCCAGGTTATCATGTCTTTGTGCACAACTCCCCACTCTAGTCTGTCAGGATGTGCCTGAAGACTCGTGCCTTTATCAACTAGCCGTGAGCACCATGAGATCAACGAGAAGGTGAAATGCGGAGCCCTGTCTCCCCTTTAAGGCCATTTTCTCCATTTGTAGTTCTCAGTCCACTCCCCACCGGAATATGTATTTCAATCATGTTTTACCTAATTGTCTGATTTTCTAGTTCTGTGATCTAGCCATTGCATCTCATTTTTGTTGTTTATTTTTTTTATTATCTTATTTTGGTTTTTGTAAAGCACTTCTAAGACTTAGGGAACATATTCCTGAGAGTCAAGGGTAAATAAAGTATCTTATGCATCTGAGCAGCCAGACTTCTGGGAACAGAAGGGATGCCTTGACAAATAAATGCATTATCCAAATGCCAGAGAGTTTAGGTGCTCTTTAGACATTTTTAGAACTTGACAAAGTAATTTTTCAGTCTCAGATGTAGTGGTAGGAAATTACACAGTTCAGCACTGAACATGAATAGTTTGCCTACCAAATACTGTCATTCCGGCCACAAATTATTATGGCTTTAGGAATTTTTTTTGTAGGATATTAAATGGAGTACATTAAAAACTATGATCTAAGGCTCCAGGTTATAATGAGAGGGTTCATTCTGAAATTCACAGAGCTGCTGCAGGTGTCTCTTCATCAGTTTTAGCCCATACACAGGAACCCCTACATAAACACAGGACAGACACACACACACATGCAGACTCATATACATACATGTACGCATGCAACCTTTCCACAATACATGAAAACTCCCACAACTAAACAGACATGCTCACAAAAAACACACTCGTGCAAACTCATGCAGTACACCCCCATATAAACCCCAGAGACATGTACAAATTCACGCAGACATACAAGCACACGCCCCATGAGGGCTCGTTCTGGAAGTCAAAGGGCTGCCTCAAAAACATCTCAGACATCTCATTATTGGAGTCAAAGTTCACACAAGCAAATCCCATACAAACCCCTGACACGAATACACACACACGCACACACTCACAAAAAGATGCACAGACAATAAAACCACACAAAAAACAAAACATCCTCTCAAACATTCACCCCCACAAATGAGAAATTCCCACAAAAATAGATTTGCTCACAATCACAAGCTCGCTCACACATTTCTCGGGGGACTTGTTACAATAGTCCCGGATCAGGCACACAATCACAAGTAAGCTGAATTTAATTAGGTGCTTAGGGCCTGCTCTTACGCCGTACGAGGTGAGCGGAAAACTCATAAAAAATGTATAAATGAAAAGTAATGTGAGGGTCTATAAGTATGTAGCAAGCAGAGGGAGGTTTTGATCCAGGGGTTCCAATGCTCCAGCTCCCCGGGGATCTCATCAGCCGCAGCTCTATTGTTCACGTCTCTCAGATAAATTAAACCCTCCCTCTCGAAAGCATCCTTGGCCTTCTTAAATATGACACTACCTGGGAGTGCTGACCTCCTCAGAATCATTGCTGTTGTCCCCACACTGCAGCAGAATAGCAGGTTCATGGCGTCCTCCAGGCTACTCACATCTCCATGTCACACTGCAGAACAATCGCAGGCCCATGCCACACTGCAGGAGAAAGTCATGCCCATACCACACTGCAGGAGAATCTTAGGGCCATGCCACACTGCAGGAGAATTACAGCTCCATGCCACACTGCAGGAGAATCTCAGGCCCATGCCCCACTGCAGGAGAATCTTAGCGCCATGCCACACTGCAGGAGAATTACAGCTCCATGCCACACTGCAGGAGAATCTTAGCGCCATGCCACACTGCAGGAGAATTACAGCTCCATGCCACACTGCAGTAGAATCTTAGGGCCATGCCACACTGCAGGAGAATTACAGCTCCATGCCACACTGCAGGAGAATCTCAGGCCCATGCCACACTGCAGGAGAATCTTAGGGCCATGCCACACTGCAGGAGAATCTTAGCGCCATGCCACACTGCAGGAGAATCTTAGCGCCATGCTACACCACAAGAGAATGTCAGGCCCATGCCACACTGCAGGAGAAAGTCATGCCCATGCCACACTGCAGGAGAATCTTAGGCCCATGTCACACTGCAGGAGAATCTTAGGGCCATGCCACACTGCAGGAGAATCTTAGCTCCATGCTACACCACAAGAGAATGTCAGGCCCATGCCACACTGCAGGAGAAAGTCATGCCCATGCCACACTGCAGGAGAATCTTAGGCCCATGCCACACTGCAGGAGAATCTTAGGGCCATGCCACACTGCAGGAGAATCTTAGGGCCATGCCACACTGCAGGAGAATTACAGCTCCATGCCACACTGCAGGAGAATCTCAGGCCCATGCCACACTGCAGGAGAATCTTAGGGCCATTCCACACTGCAGGAGAATCTTAGCGCCATGCCACACTGCAGGAGAATCTTAGCGCCATGCCACACTGCAGGAGAATTACAGCTCCATGCCACACTGCAGGAGAATCTTAGCGCCATGCCACACTGCAGGAGAATTACAGCTCCATGCCACACTGCAGGAGAATCTTAGGGCCATGCCACACTGCAGGAGAATTACAGCTCCATGCCACACTGCAGGAGAATCTCAGGCCCATGCCACACTGCAGGAGAATCTTAGGGCCATGCCACACTGCAGGAGAATCTTAGCGCCATGCCACACTGCAGGAGAATCTTAGTGCCATGCCACACTGCAGGAGAATTACAGCTCCATGCCACACTGCAGGAGAATCTTAGCGCCATGCCACACTGCAGGAGAATTACAGCTCCATGCCACACTGCAGGAGAATCTTAGCGCCATGCCACACTGCAGGAGAATTACAGCTCCATGCCACACTGCAGGAGAATCTTAGCGCCATGCCACACTGCAGGAGTATTATAGCTCCATGCCACACTGCAGGAGAATCTTAGCGCCATGCCACACTGCAGGAGAATTACAGCTCCATGCCACACTGCAGGAGAATCTCAGGCCCATGCCACACTGCAGGAGAATCTCAGGCCCATGCCACACTGCAGGAGAATCTCAGGCCCATGCCACACTGCAGGAGAATCTTAGCGCCATGCCACACTGCAGGAGAATCTTAGCTCCATGCCACACCGCAAGAGAATGTCAGGCCCATGTCACACTGCAGAACAATCGCAGGCCCATGCCACACTGCAGGAGAATCTTAGCGCCATGCCACACCGCAAGAGAATGTCAGGCCCATGCCACACTGCAGGAGAATTACAGCTACATGCCACACTGCAGGAGAATCTCATGCACATGCCACACTGCAGGAGAATTATAGCTCCATGAAACACTGCAGGAGAATCTTAGGGCCATGCCACACTGCAGGAGAATCTTAGCTCCATGCCACACCGCAAGAGAATGTCAGGCCCATGCCACACTGCAGTACAATCGCAGGCCCATGCCACACTGCAGGAGAATCTTAGGGCCATGCCACACTGCAGGAGAATCTTAGGGCCATGCCACACTGCAGGAGAATCTTAGCTCCATGCGACACCGCAAGAGAATGTCAGGCCCATGCCACACTGCAGGAGAATCTTAGGCCCATGCCACACTGCAGGAGAATCTTAGGGCCATGCCACACTGCAGGAGAATCTTAGGGCCATGCCACACTGCAGGAGAATCATAGCTCCATGCCACACTGCAGGAGAATCTTAGGCTCATGCCACACTGCAAGAGATTCTCAGGGCATGCCACACTGCAGGAGAATCATAGGCTCATGCCACACTGCAAGAGATTCTCAGGGCATGCCACACTGCAGGAGAATCATAGGCTCATGCCACCCACACCGCAGAAGAGGAGAATTGCAAGCCCATTCCCCACATGCAGGAGAAAAGAATGGTAGGCCCATGTCACACTGCAGGAGAATGTTAGCTCCATGCCACACCGCAAGAGAATGTCAGGCCCATGCCACACTGCAGGAGATTACAGCTACATGCCACACTGCAGGAGAATCTCATGCACATGCCACACTGCAGGAGAATTATAGCTCCATGAAACACTGCAGGAGAATCTTAGGGCCATGCCACACTGCAGGAGAATCTTAGCTCCATGCCACACTGAAGGAGAATCTTAGCTCCATGCCACACCGCAAGAGAATGTTAGGCCCATGCCACACTGCAGTACAATCGCAGGCCCATGCCACACTGCAGGAGAATCTTAGGGCCATGCCACACTGCAGGAGAATCTTAGCTCCATGCCACACCGCAAGAGAATGTCAGGCCCATGCCACACTGCAGGAGAATCTTAGGCCCATGCCACACTGCAGGAGAATCTTAGTGCCATGCCACACGGCAGGAGAATCTTAGGGCCATGCCACACTGCAGGAGAATCATAGCTCCATGCCACACTGCAGGAGAATCTCGGGGCATGGCACACGGCAGGAGAATCATAGGCTCATGCCACCCACACCGCAGAAGAGGAGAATTGCAAGCCCATTCCCCACATGCAGGAGAAAAGAATGGTAGGCCCATGCCACACTGCAGGAGACTTACAGCTCCACGACTCTAATGTGGGGATCATCTTGACATGTCAATGAAGCTTATTAAGGTTTCAAATGTACCTGGGATAGTAAGGTCATTAGGGAAACATAACTAAGGGTCTTATTTAGAGTTTGGCAGTTGTAGGACACTTCCCAAAAGGGCTGGGTGTCCTGTTGCTCTCTTCAGGGTGTTCAGGACTGGAATAAACTCTATAAAGGGTGGGCGGGACGTCTGCCATTTTTGGCGGATGTCCCACATCAGCCTCGCTCTCTATAAGGCTGTACGTCCACAGCCAGAGGTTTACAACCAGGCACCGCTGTAGATTCCTACTCTTTGAAGATAATACAATGTTCCTAGGTTACATGTGGACACCAGCAGCAGCTTTGTATCTTCAGGTGCGCTCCTAGAACTTTTGTGAATCTGCAATTGTGATTTCTGGAGGCAGTCCTACGTAGAGTGCACAAATGAGCAAGAGAAATGTCACAGGAAGTGTGCAATTCAATTGTTTCACGTTGTTTTCCCCACAGGGATAATCATTTTCCCCGCGGAGAAACCCCTTCACCTCAACCTGCACCAGTTTTGTGAGCGTTCCCTTCCACCTTCCTTCCTGCTCTGCCAAGGGATGTACTCCTGTTTTGGCAGGAGTAACTATCTGACCATTTGAAGAGTAGGAATGGGTGAGAGAAGCTTTACTTTTTACTGAACCCTAGAACGCCCGCTCCCCAAGCCTCGAGCTGGATATACCCATGCCCCATATCATACCCTCAGTAGATAATATTGCACCTGAGCAGATAGCTTTACCTCTGCCTTTATGAATTTTTCACACTCGTAATCAAGCATTTGTGCTTTGTGATTTGGGCCTAGGTGTCCTCATGGATGGTGCAGCCCTCCCGGCCTCACAGTATTGAAGGGTTGGAATTGCTAGAATTTATTTTGCAGTTTCAAACCATGACCTAATCACCTCTTCTTAGAAAATGGCTCCAGCACCATTGCACTGGAACTCTGCACCGTGACCTGAGAGCACTGTCCCCTCTCCAAGAATGCAAGGACGCGGCAAAGACCCGTCTCTCGGCCCAACAGACCTCCTGCCCTAGCCACAGAATCTTTATCAAAACCAACAGCAGAACCCTTTGACCTCACTCCAAGAAAGCCCAATGTTATTTATGCATACAATGTATGTGGCATAACTTACTCTACGACCTCATTGTGCTCACGATTATGTAAACTAGTTGCCCAGAGGGTCTTACGCAATATTTTTGACAAAGACTGAGCAACGTTGCTTGTAAACACTCAATGTAGTCCCCAAAATGTCCATGAACAAATGGGAAAAATAGATATAGGAGGGGTAAAGAGGTACACGGTAAGAAGGCAGAACAGGATAGGACATATAGAGAAGGCAATGAAGGTGAGGCAGCAAAAGATGTTGAGGATGGAGAAAAGTAGGGATGTCCAGGAAAGGAGGCAGGGGGGCAAAAGTGGTATACACAAGGAAGGTGGCAGATACAGACGCTAGGTACAATGAGGCCAAACAGAGAGAATTTACAGAATGGCAGCATGCAGGAGGTTCAGAGAGAAGGAGAAATACAGGGAAGTAGCAGACTCCAGGAGGCGGCAGGAAGAGAAGACTGTTTCACAGGAGGGTGGTGTTTCCGTGTCAGTGACTGAAGGTTTCAAGGCTAACTATACATTAAACAGTAAGGTAAAGAACACAAAGCAGCTTCCCCTCATTGCTTACTTTCTAACACTTCTCTGCAGCCTTTGCTCTTCACTGGGAGAAAGAGCTACGATTAGTGTTGCGATAGCATTTGGTGAGACCCTGAAGGGCAGGACAGTGTATCTCTCTGACCTTCATTAGGAAGCTGTCAGTAAGGACCAAATGTGTCCTAGCTGGATTGGCCTATTGAGGGCACACTGTTATCGGAGTCAGTTTCTGCTTCCTCACTCTGGCTCTTGTGATGCCACTCCAAAGGTGATACTTCCCTGACGTTTGCCCACTAGATATCTTATGATGAACTTCTTGAGGTGGTACCCACTGCAGCAACAAAGTCAAGTTTTGTCAATTATATCTTTTCTTTGTAATCTGCTTATTCTGTCTCTTGAAATGCTCCACCTCTTGTCCTCTTCTAGTGAGAATCCTGGTTCCTGGACACCATCACAGTCCTTGTGGTCTCCTCTGCTCCTGATACTTTCCTGTTGTAAGCCTCCTCTAGCTCTTAGGTCACTTCCTGCCACACATGGTTACTTGCTCTGTACTAATTCAGTCTCTCAGGATGCAGACACAATGCGTCTAGGTACAATGGTTCACATGCGGGCTTTTCAGAAGAGAGAGGCATTTCTTTATTGCAATCTCTGCATTTATTATCACTTGATATGCCTTGTGATGAAGTGCGGCTCTTACCTTTGCTTTTCCATGGCTCACTGGCAATCTTCGCAGAAGTAAAAGAGCTTCGTCTTCATTTTGAGGTTGCCTCATACTTTTTTCTCGGTCGTGTACAGGCATCCCTCTGTTCTGTTAAGGTTGTAAGGAGTAACTTGTCTTTAAATCCTTAGAATATGATTTCCAACAGGACAGGCGCCTATGAAGGCCATTGAAAACATCCAAAGTGCTCTTTGCAGTAAATGTATAGTTTTGTTTAGTCTAACATTTAAGAGAAAGATTCTTTTGCATCTTGGTTACACAATTGTTTCGATGAAGACATCCATACAACCTTCTACCACCTTGTTTGCTTGATGCCATTGCAGAATTACTTGCCTGTGACGGGTAAACAGCAGACTCTGCATATTTATTGAATTGCTTTCCACTGATGGGTCACCATCTCCTACCTTTAAATTTTCAGATGGCATATGCTTTTCTAGTCATATTAATGTTGATGTCTCTGCTTCTGAAGATCATGATGTTCAGTAGGCTACTGCTAAAGAAATACCATCCACTGCAATAATAACATACATGCTACATCGTTATGAAGATTGGAAATAGCCACAGACTACATTCAAGTCTGATGAATGTGTTTTATGATTCATTTGGTTGTGTGGGTTCACATGTTTGGTAATAAAGCATATTAATCTTTTAGAGTGCCCAGTGTAAAACATTTGCTGGAAGGTGTTCCTATTCAAGTATGTGAAGAAGAGGAAGGGAGCATGCTATCCATGTTGTAACCTTTATTCTTGGCATAATGATCCTGCAGAAGCTCCATCAAATGGTTGTGCCATGCTTTGGAACGCGCGCTCGGTGTACAGCAGGTTGCGGCTATTGTTTTCATGAATGTGTTTCGATCTGGATGATCTGCTGCCAGCATGGGTCTAGGACCTACTGGAAAGGAAAGAACGGTTCCTTATGGGATAAAATAGTGTGTGTCTAGTCATTTACTTCGTGACCTGTTTCTTGAGCTTGTTCGAAGCTATTTGTCACTGCTCCAGCCATTACTGTACCCGGTCCTGTTTAGCGAGCTCTCTGAGTAGGGTGCGAACGGTGGACAGTTCTATGGCAAGGCCATTTTAAGCAGCAAATGTTTACATTATATCTATGACCTGGACAGATGGCATGGCAAAATACCACTCCATCTAGGGTGGCAAAATGCTAGAACCAATGGTGACATAGTCTAGAATGGAAAAATAGTCTGTAGTTGATCCGAGAAACGCTATTTTAGGATTTGCAACTCTAAAAAGCCCTGTGGGTACTGCTGGTTGAGCTTTTTGGATCTAATTGCTTTTCTCCAGCTGAAAAAATGCCCCTGCACAGGAGGAACTGATATTTTCTAAATTCAGATTTATCTTTGCTGATAGGTGTCATCATTGTACCTCAAGTCCAGTGGCTTTACTGATTGTCGTTTGGGAAATTGCGCCAGGAAATTGGATACCAAATTTAAACTGTGAGCGCTGTCATTAATCTGGATGTGAAGTGCACTTGTGAGAGTTGGTGGACCTTGCTTAGGTGCAGCTTAGGTAATATTTAGTGACCACATTCAGTAAATTAGTCTATTAATTTGTCAACAGTTTTGGATGTCTCTCTCTATGGATACTGTATTTGGGCATAGGATAGCTAGAGGTAAGTGACAGATCCTCCTTCTAATGCTTTCAATAATTGAGTCGAGGGCTGTTACTGGCTAAAGCACGTCTTGATGTCTGATAATCTTCATTGCAGCCTCACCTGGTGTACCCCTTCAATGAAACTGGTCCAGGGACTAACATATTTAAGTGACATTTCCTATAAGGTTTACACATCCTTATCATAAGACATTATGTTTTTATGACTGTTAAATGTCATACATAACAGCCTCACTTTGTTAAGATGGTGGGACATCCACTTGTGAGCCCACCCCTCACTTTAGAGCTGACAGCTGTCGCTTTCTTTGTGTTGTCATTCACTGTCAAAATGAGCATCCCTTGATTTTCTGTTTTGTAATTGGTTGTTGGTGGCAGCTGTCATGTTTATTTTTTCCTCTAGCACCTTTGTCTATGGGAAATTGTATTGTCTTCAACATTTGGTATGAGAAGTTGACATCTTAAAAAGTTCATGGTTGACCTGATGGTGATAGATCTTGATTTTATAGATGATGATTATTGACATTATCCCCAGGGATCTCTTATTAATATAGCAGATTAACATCATTGTCTCAGGCTTGATGTAGTCAGCCTGAATTCCTCTGCCAAGTGGCACAAGTGATAGGTTCTCAAGATTTTCTAGAGATACAGAAGTTAGTTTTGTAGACCCCCTGGCACTAAGGACTCAGTCAATATGCCAGTCCAAATAAAAAAAACAGTTATACTGTAAATATTCCACAACTCACTGAGCCCTTTTTGAGCAAGACGTGTTTCAGGGAATGGTCAATCCCATGAGAATCACAGGGATATTTAGTGAAACTTCCAAACCTTCTTTCATTAAGGAATAGCACACTAAAGAACACTAGACGAAGAAGAATACACTTGAAAGATTTCATTTTAAATTTAAATCTTAGTCTAGTGCACACAATGTGAATTGTGACCACAATGAAGGCAAATAAACTGGCAGCAGCAACCTGCACAAAAAGCGTAAATATTAGGAACCATTTTAGCAAGCTCGCTGTAAAGAAAGCTTCTCGTTGGCCGGTTGATGCCTTTAATGACAGTGATTCTGAGACAGGCTTTAGACTCTAGATTAACATTGAGAACAATAACAAGAGTCCTGTATAGCAATGTTGCTTTTCCTTTTGTAAACTCTGTCTGCTCTGCTTTACTCTGCTCTACGGATGAGAGGTGTCAGTGACCAACAACCTCTGAGAACAATCACAAGCATGGGACACTCCTCCAGCAGGGCTGTGTGTTGGCAGAGGGTGACAAGGGTTATTGAGAGCCAGGAAGAGGAAGAAGGCATGGACAAAGAGAGGGGGAGAGGAGAGGTCCAGAACAGACGGAGATAGACAGGATAATAATACACATACAATCGGAGACAGAAGAGAGGGTAGGAGGAAGGTGTTTTTATCTGTGTACCAGGTTTAAGCTGATACTTTAAAATGTACTGTAGAGTTCAATGAAAACTTGAGAGTAGAATCGACACTGGAGATGGGCTTTTATAGAAAGTTAGCACCAAAGATGTGGTGATCCCATGTGTTATGGGACCTTCCAACCATCACAGCATTTTGTCTCTGAGGCCACTACTCCAGTCTCCAGCCCAAGTCAAGCCAAGCACGAGAAGTACTGCTATTTTTAATTTCCAATTTCAGTATACTGTCTGTAAGTAGGTAGGTAGGTAGGTAGTTATATAATTCAGCTAAATTTCGATTGGCAAATGGAAACAAACTGTGTTATGTATTGGATATTATGGATACATCCAAGCTGGGTCTTCAACTGAGTGTTAACAAACCATGTTATGGTAGATTGATATAGGTAGATGCTGACACACTGGGTTATCACTTGATTAAGATGGTTAGGTACTCATTGTTTACCGGTTGAGTAGGTGCTAAATGACTGGGATGTTGTTAAGTGCAAACTTGAAACTCCTGCAGGCTATTACAAATTTTCCTGAGCCACTCATTAACCACGGACAAAGAACACACGCTGCCACGATTGAGCCTTACACATAACCCCTTCGGCTAATCCAGTTATTATGAAGCAGTAACAGTTTTACATGACAAGGGCAGTATGTTACTTTAACTTTGTTTTGAAATGTCTGATTTTGATAAATTGTATGTTCACTCTGATCCTCTGAGCTTCAATCACATGAAGCGAAAGGAGCAACAATGTGTTTCCCCCTCCATAAGGGATGTGGTCATTTATGTACCGTTAATGCCGATTGACTGATAAGAGTGTTGTCTTTTAATGTGTGTTCTTTGTGGCCCAAGAATCACTCCAAGGGGAAGGTGAGCCAGCTTCTGCCCCATTGCCAACCCCAACAATGAGAACAGACCAAGAATTTGCAGACATGAAGATTCAAAGACCTATTCCGTCGAATTACTTAGTTGGTGTTTGCAACTCACTGCTTCCTGGGTTCCTTCTCTTGCAGTTCACAGCATTATGGGAACATTGAAGTTAGCCCCTTCCGCTAATAGCCAATCAAGCCTCCTTCATTCCTTTCACTTCCTTGACTTACCTTGCCGGCTCGCCCCATCAGAGCCAGTATGGGTCAGGAGATTGGCTCACCATTCCCCTATCAGCCTGTCTGTGCCAGTGCTTCCTGGGCTTGCTACTTATCAAGTGTTATCTATTCATTTTTAAAGAAATCCAGTAAACCTGGCAGTGTTAAAACTGAACGAGCAGGGACTTTTGGACAAATTCAAAAACAAATGGTGGTACGACAAGGGCGAGTGCGGCAGCGGGGGAGGTGATTCCAAGGTCAGCCCCAGTAAGAACAAACTAGCGGGTAAAAACAGAGCATGGATAGTAACCAGCAACTGCATGGCCGCACAGTGTTTAAAAAAATGTATATTTATCAAATTAGGGATTTTCTTCTAGGCAGTAGCTCCGTGCCACACATACTCAGGGTTATGCAGCCAGGCAAGAAAGATAACCCTTTGCAGTTTCCCTCTCTCCTCTCATCTTGGAGCACATGGATGCAACCGGCGGCCATTTTGCATCTGAGTCCTTACTATAAATCAAATTAATTAAATCTGGAGATGGACTAATAATATTAAGCATTTCCTGAAGTTCAGATGAGTGCATTCTTTTCCACTTTTGTGCCTAGCTTCAATTACCACTAAAACGGTGAGTTTAGCTTATGTGGTTTTGAGCCAATCAATAATTTTCAACCACTTATGATCTCATGACGAGTCATTTGCATGAATTAGAAACATATCAGTTGTGTTTTTAATAATAAAGATATGATTTCCAAAGGGCACCTAAATTAATTTAAGGACACCCAGGTCGGCAAATAAAACATTTAATGGATCTGGCATAAATGAACACAAATATTAGATCTGCTCACAGGACCTCCTACACATCACTATATTATACTTGCAGGATGAGAGAGAAAAAAACAGTCTTTAAAAAGTCTTCTTGAGAGCTCATCAATGATTAAGGGCCACACACTTAAATGCAGTACAATCAATTTACTAGCATGCACTATATCTCTCATAAAGCACTAGGTCTGGCACTAGGTCATGTTCCTAAATCTTGTTATTTAACATCCCTGCATCTCCTACAAGGAAGAATAGAACCCAAATGTTTACAGGTATTAATTTGACTTTAGGGTAGACCTATCTTTACTGCACTGTATGATCACAATTAGATTTTGAGACCCTCCCTTACCCCGCAATTCTCTCAGTCTCAAAGCAGGAATATGTTTCTCAGTCCAAGATGGCCGCCAATCACTTCCACTGAACCAAACAAAACATATTATTCCCACAAACTGCTGCAGTGTGAATTGTGTGCATCGTGTCCTATAATGTTTGCTCACAGATTCAGCATGAATCATTGGGTGGGGATCCAAATGCTAAGCTTGTTGGAAATGTTTGATCTGGGGAGGGGCATGATTATCTCCTAAAAAATGTAATTCTTGATTTATTGACAAGAGGTAAACTTACCTGCAGCGAAATCAGGAGTCTTTCTGACAAACCATTGCTGCTACAGGTCAAGTCCACTATAGGTGGAGAAGACTCCATCACATGGCAGGTTTGCCAGACACAACATTGCTGTAGTCTTACCAGCCTCTGGTGGATTCTAGAGTATCTGGAAGCCTCCTGTTTCCCCTACAGGTCAGATTGCCTCTAGCACTGCCAGCTTTGCATGAGCTTAGGTGAAATCCAAAGAAAATGCATATGCATGACCTCTAATATCACAATTCCTTGTCTAAGGAGATCTTTTTCTTGCACTGAAATATATGATAACCTCCCTCAACCACTGTCAGATCACAGTCCTTGGCAGTAAATCCTCCTCACTGCACAACGAGCTCACTTGGCATGACCCATAATGACTTTAACGTGAATAAAGTCGCTCGTCATAGACAGGTCATCTTACAAATGGGCAGCCTCCTTGATCCGATAAATGTAGTTTAAATCAGGCTCATCAACAAACAGACTTCCTCCTGGTCAGCATGTCCATAAGAATTAGATAACAGATTGCTAAAATGGCTTCACTTCATTTCTACTGTAAGCTTAAACGGAGTGCCAGTCACTCCCATTTTTTTATAAAATTTACATTTTGTAACCGCATTCACAGGCCTTGGGTTTGGTTTTCAAACCATGTCATGTACCCTCTACTATTCCATCTCCTACCAAAGACTTTCATAGTCATTCTCAGATTTTAAATTGGCTAAATGTTGTTAAATCCACCCAATGCACTAAATTAATGATGAAAGAATAACACTCACTGCCTCTCAATGCCACACTCAGGCCCATCTCTATTTCAGGCTGACTGTAAAAATATTGAAAATGAATTCCTTAACTGGCCGGCAGTCCTGTTTGACCCATGTTGACTGCTACATTGTACAGCACGGTGCTCGGTGCTTGAAGTTGCTGGTTACTCAAAGTGATATAAGACATACTCATCTTGCTGTGCTGGAGTTTGGGTGGGAATGACGGTGCGGGTAGGGGCAGAGGGTGGGCTTGATAGAGTATTGAACTTTATCACTTTGTGTATGTTGAAAAAAATTGAAATTGTTGCTGATCGCTGTATGAACTGTTTCTGTGATGCCCAATAACATAAAATAACATTGGTAATGTTATTTATGTTATTTCCCCTGGTTTGAAGAGGTGCTGTAAACCTAGCGGTATTGAAGCTCAGTGAGCAAGGCGTCTTAGACAAGCTGAAAAGCAAATGGTGGTACGATAAAGGGGAGTGTGGAAGCAAAGACTCCGGAAGCAAGGTCAGTCAAACTCCCCACAGAGCTTCGACAAACTCACAATGATTAGCCTGCCAAGTTTGTGACCCAAGGGGAGCCTGTGGTCCCAGGGCAGGCGTGCACCCGGGAGTGCTGTGTTCAGGGGAGGGTCAAACAGGGTGCACACCAGGGCCCAGATGCTAAATGATGTGGTCTTCATGTGATTCAACACTTACCAACATTTTAATTGCCATCCAGAGGAAGAACCTTTTCAGATGTAGTGTTGGCTCCAGTCTACACTTGGGTATATGTATGTCATACATTGGGACACAGCAGTGTAGGCAACACCCAGACCAACTAGAGACTAATCCTTTCACATTGCCTGCCACTTGGGGCGTATGCCTCTCTCTCTTACACATCCTCTCACAATGTCTGCCACTGATGAAGGTCTCTCTCTTGGACTACTCATCCTTTCCAATTGTCTATCTCTGCAAGTGTCCTTCATCTCCTAATATCCTCAGCATCCTCAGCTAGTGATTGTCCCTTGAAGTGATGTTCTACTCCTCTGAGCACCATATACACTCTAAACATTATTTAAACACTTGTAGTGTTCTGTGCATAACTTTACGAAGCATTCTGTGGACAATACAAAAATCTTCCCAAAACACAAATCGTGGACCGTCTTTCAGTGCGTCTTGCTTCAGTGTCTGTTTGTTTAACATGTCCATCAAATGAAGCTGCCCTGAGGTCTCCTGAACGCACTCATTTTAAAATACTGAAGATCAGTGGAAAATAAATTGTCCGTTCATGATTTTGGCGCCTTACCACCCGGATTAGGGACCTCATTGCCGCTGCAATTCCACCCATTTCTGCCCTAATCCAACATCAATATTTGCTCATCTTAAAAAAATCAGACAAGTGCTCCTAAGCACGAAACTCCGATGGCAAAAAGGTGAGATTAGTGCTGATGTGCACATTATGATGGCCATCACGTAAGAACTACATTGGAAAGACACATTTACTACTACCTTCACAACAGTATGGCTCAAGAAACTAAACAGTTTGGAAATGGAAGTGAATGCTGTTAAAGCCTATGCTCTGGTATAAGCTATATTAATGCTGAACAGTGATGGTGCATGAATGTCCAGGGCAGAGATTATGCTGCAGGTGACTTCTATGCTGTTGCCTTTTTTTGGATTACCCGGGTTTGGGCTCTCCATCAATGCTATCAGACTCATTTAACCCAGCCTTCCACCCAGCTGGTTCTTGTTGCTTTCCTCCCGTTGAATCGCAGTGTGAAATAAAAAACTAGCCACTTCTCTCCAGCTGCTGACTTCAGTGGCATGATGGTAAATGCACAAGGAGGAGGCCAACGGAAACAGTGGGCACTCTTTGTGTAGAGTGTCACTCACTACTGGCACTGTATGAGAAGCCATTTTTGCTGGTATCTCGCTTCATCATCAGTCACAACTGTTCACTCACCCATTCCATCAATAACATGCTGTGGGTTGTATGCCACCATATTGTGCTTAAAGTACTGACCTTCAAAAAATCTGCAACCACTTTTATGGCTACCACTGTATCATCAATGCAAGCATATTAGGTAGGTATAGATTTGCAATTCGTAACTTGATGTCTACTAACTATGAAGGTATAGTGGTAGTTGGTACTTTTCTAGGTCAATATTTCAATCACAATATTGTGATACAACATATCTGTGAAGACTTATTCAGTCATTTCAACAGTGCCACAGAGACAGTTAAACTTCATTGAATGATATTTCCAGCAGAGGGACAATGTCCTGTGATCCAAAACAGTTATTCATCCTTGAATAAACATAAACAATAATGTAAGGGATCAATCCTGCTTTGGTCCATCCTCCATCACTCATTTGTCAAATGGTGTTATGCACAAAACCTGTTATTGTATCTTCCGCACCAAATATCGATCCTCATGCTTGCTCATGCCATGATCTAAATCGGAGCTGAAGAAGTCTCTCTCGTTGGACAACCTTCCAATGCTGTAAACATAGAGCTCAGGTCAACAGAACTTATCATGTTGATTGTGAAGCCAGCTTCTAAGGGGTTGGTGGTGAGGATTCAGGGCCACCCTGATACATTTCTCACCTCCAAAATTGAAGTAGAAAAAAAGATCATTGAATAGGGAATGCTCCTGTTGTTTTCCACGAGAAAGATTTGAAGTGAGGAGCATTGATGCCACCTAGGTTAGTGAAATAGAATTATTTTATTCTAGGCCTCTGATCCACAACCTAATAGAGGTTTTAAGAAAATGCTGGAACCCAGTGCCAGCTCAATACTTGAAGATGTAAAGAAACTGCTGAAGGGGTTCTCACACTGAACCGCTTACAGGGCCACTGCCTCAACCTCATTTAGTGCACTTAATTAGATGCGGAAGAATTTAGATTTCACTGTTGGCCAAACCCCCTCACATGCAACAGAAGGCCTAGTATGCAGGAATAGGTAAAACTGATACAGCATTAGGGCACTGGGGTATGATAGGGACTGTTGTTTTGGACAAGAGAAACCAAGAATAGCCAGGAGTCTCCGGGCTAGCTCATAATGGCATGGCCCAATATGGATGTACGCCACCATCTATGTACAGTGCTCTAGCTCTCTATATTCCAGGAGGGTCCAATTCATCATTTTGGGCATGATGTTACCTTGGAACATGACCTGGTGAGCATCTCCCACATTTGCCGTTATTTTGAAATATTTTATACAATTTGAATGTATGAACTTTCACCTGGGCAAGTATTTATAAAATTATGAGGATAAGTGACCTTTTTGGGGTCCCATGACATAAATCAAGGATTTAAAAGATTTGGATAATGTGGAGAACTAAAAGACAAAACTGAAAAGGATAGTACATGCTGCTGCTGGCTTTCTAATATAGAATTGGTTGAAACTGATTAATTGAAAGCTATCTACTCAAGTCTTGGTGCAGTGATCCCACATGTTTGGTTGAAATTTGAAATTGCAAATGCATATATCAGATTGACACAAGAGCACCGAAAGAGGGGGGTTTCTCTTTGAACATTTTCTGTCAGGAAGAAAATCACAAAAAATACCAAATGACTACTGACGAAGGATCATTTTGACATGGAAGAAAACAGGGAGCGGTGAGTCACTGGACAGTTTATCACTCAAACAGGGGTTCTAAGACCATCTTGATGAGGTTGAAAGGAGAACATTAGACACACAAAATATGAAACACCCTTTCTCAAAGGTTTACTGTCCTAATTATTACCTTCAAGGGCCACCAAAAAGTGTTGCAATAGTCATGTACCAACAGTAATTATTGGATAGGGGGAAATGTCCATTTATGTTAAATGCTGGATGCCTGAATGAGCATTGGACATGTCCTAGGAGATGGCAAAGGCTTGGAAAACAGGATAGCCAAACTTCCGCCTCACAGATATTTCACATTTTGGGTCACTTGACATCAACAAGAGCCACGAATTTCAAGAAAGACAACTAGGCAATGTGTAGCTGTGAGTAAAAAGTGTCTGGCTGGCTGCATCAGGCAAGCTGAAAAATAGTTATAGCAAATAGATTCCTGATTGTGTTTCTGCGGCTCATTTAAGCCTGATCTACCCTTTGTATCAGCAGTGAAAACGATTTGTTATGACAGAGATTAATTTCCAGAGAGAACAATTTGGTGTTTTCTCGGCAGCATAGGTCTTTTTTTTGCTTTAGCTTGAGATAGGGTTTGGTGTGGAAGCCAGCAGCAATGCCACCACAGTTAACTATTTGTTGAAAATTGGTTTTTTTCTCAAACCTGAGAAAAGATTGAGCCACTCCATGTATCAAATCCTAAATTAGGAATTGTGGCTGGGTTTAATCATTCAGTCACCCTATTATTCATATGAGTCTCCGGGGGCTTATTTAGAAACTCAGTCAGACCTCTTACTGACTCCGCTTTAATCCTTACAAGTCAAAATCACAGGTTAGGTTATACGCTAAGCAGAGACGAAATACTTCTTATGTTGACTAATCCCCTGCTCCATCCCTTCCAACACACCAAGGTGCCCTGGTTCTGATAGCATGAAGAAATTTGGAATGACACACCCTAAAACCCAAGCCACTTCCGGCTTAGATTAAAATCCACTCTTTAGCAAGTAGTTGTGCCTGTAGCAGACATTGTGAGAGGACACAGAAAACCAAGCACACAACTTTGGGCAACATCCCCCCTCATGAACAAAACAAAAATATGCAGTCTGTAAAGCCAGCCTTGATGTATTGAGACCACACCCACATCGTTACACACTGCATGTTATTTCTCTCCCCAATATTTACACTTGGTTTAAACAGCCTGCCCTCTAGTAAGTCTTTGGTTGTAGTCCTGTTTTTCTTTCAGGAAAAGAGCATTTGACCTTGGGAATTTGTAAAGCACAACAGTGCCACTCTTCATCCACTTACTTTGCACATCTTTTACATGGCGGGAGGGAGTCACATTGCAGGCTGGGAGTGATAGAACAGGTTCAGGAACTATAGCTTCTGGAATGTGGGGGAAGAGGAGATATTTGGTTTAGAAGAAGGGCAGGTCTACTTTTTCTTTAGCACATGGGAAGAGTGACATCTAACAGGTATGCATGCTACATTTGGACTAAAGGCGGTGCTGTCGGGGTTACCAAATGTGCCGCAGATGGAGAATGGATTGGATTAGTAGTTGAAGATGAAGAAATGTGGGGTGGTGGGAATGAGGGGTTGAATTGGAAGGTTGCATGAGGGCACGATGGGCTTACAGTTGGGAAGATAATCTGTTTTTTAAATCTGTGTTCACTTCTCAAACGTGGTGCAGGCCATACTCGTGGAGGAGGAGAACTTTTATCACTAGAGTGCAGGGAAAGCCTATGCATCTTTTGCCATTACTACCCTACTTCTCTCCAGTGGTAGCAGCTCCCATAAACCCTAAGGCGTGAAGGCTCCTCTTGTGCATCTGCTACCCAAACCATGAGGATGTTACCTCTCTCCTCCTGTTTCCCAATCCAACCCTATTCACTAATTGTACACAATCTTAACACACCTCTGCTGTTTCTCAGTCTCTTTGAGTTAAATCTAATGGTGTTAAAGAGACTTTTTCATTTTTATTTTCAAAATGCATGTAATTCTCGCAAAAACTGCGAAAGCATGCAGAGTCCCCAAAGGTTTGGTGAGAAGGGCTGTATGATGCCTGGAACTTTGCAAGCATTTTATACGAGTCTTATTTGTGTTAAATCACATGCAGAGAAAAGCTAAGCCCTACATGCACATGCATAAAAAGGTTCGTAAGTTATCAGTATTTAGAAAAATGGGGCAAGCCAGTAACCCAGGGACCTATTTATTTTTTTCAAATTTTATTGATTATTATCAAGAAAGTGGTCCCTTTGGGGAAGTGTAGCCTGGACTGCAGCGGCAATAGTATTGTAAAGAAACGTTTTCAAGTTTTGCAATTCATGTGTTTATTTATGGTAATTATATTCAAATAATCCAGAAGCGGTTCATGACAATATGGTACATTATTTACCTTAGTCAAAAGATAAGATACTCCTATAAAGTGGCTGTGCAGTGAAAGTGATCAATGTGATAAAAAGTGTTCTTGTGCTAAACACAGATATATATACACGTGACTTATTGGGGTGATATGTTGTTGTACATGGCACCCATGTAATGAGTGTCCAAAATGCTCAATCAGAATTTAAAATCAGTCCACATATGTTGTTGTTGATGTTTCAACGCTTTGGCATAATTACTTTGAGCAGGGTCGTCAGCAGGACAAGAGTAAGAACAGGAGAATCAAAGGATTGGGGTTCAAGGACCCACAACAATAGATGTGTCAGTCCTAGTTGCATGGAAAAATTCAGCAAGTAGTAGAGGATTGGGGTGCAGTGACCCACAACTGTAGGTATGTCAGTCTTAGTTGCATCGGAAAACCTCAGCAAACTGTGAGCAAAGGGATGTTTTGAAACAAACAGAGGATTAAGGTACAAGGATCTACATCTGTAGATGTGTTGGCCTGAGTTGCATAGGACAGCCTCAGGAAACTTTGAGCACATAACTGCAATGATTATTGGACCGGCTTGGGTGGAGCTTTTGTTGCTGCTTGTCTTGAAACTGAGGATCAAAGTCAAATGCTGGTTCGGCTGGTCGGTAGACCCTCAATCGTTCAGGAAGAGGATTGCCTTGTGTGTAGTGGAAAGTATACACTTTTATGCGCCCTCTCCTTGTATGAGTCACGTATAAAGAGGCGTCTAGACCATGAAAAGATGAATTAAATCTTCTCTCGCCCAAGTTTCATTATAACTGGAGGTTAGAGACACAGCAGACCTGCCAGATCCGTCTTCTCATCCTCAGTGTAAATAATGTATCATATTGCCATGAACCATTTCTGGATTATTTGAATATAATTACCGTAAATAAATGCATGAATTGCATAACTAAGAAAACTTTAAAAGTTTCTTTATGATACTGTTGCAGTAGAAGCAGAAGCTATCAGGGCAACATATTTTCACATTACTCACGAGGAAAAAATAATCAAGATTCTCTTTCACATACAAAATGCCAGAGATTCACCAATAAGCAACTGCCATGCATGAGAAAAAAAATCTACGAATGCGTAGGATTAAGAAAAACAGGAAACTCCATCTGATACAGTACGTCGTTAATCTGGAACCCTGCCAAACTACGCCTCCATAATGAAACATTTGCTCGAGTCTAATTAGTACATATGTGAGTAGCTGGGTTTGTGCAACGTTTTTGTCATGCAAGAGTAGTCTTGCGGCGTTCCCAAACATTGGCCTACCTGTAACTAAGAGCTTCCTCCTTTTCCAATGTATCCGCTCATTTTATCTCGCAAGTGTTAGTTGGTCCCTAATGAATTACAATCAACTAATATGACAAACTATAGGTACTTTAATTGTTGTTTGTGCTTTCTGCATGAATTAAAGATACTTTGAAAGGGGAAAACTATGCAGAGTTCAACACCTCTATTCCTAATGCACTCCTGCTATGCATAATACTCGTTTCCACTGTCTCTTCCGTAAAGAAGGGCCTAGACCCAGGACATTCTATATCTGTAGATGCTCTCCAATGTCTAACACATGCCTAACACCCTTCAAATCACGACCACTGGAGAGGTATTCAACGTTCAGGTTCATTTTCAGTTTTGTCTTGCTGCATTTTTTGCATCTGTGAAGATTGATTTGATGATATGCTGATGTCATATCGACAACTGAAAAAACTTTTCCTCCTGACATAGCCGACAACATTTCTGAAATATTGGGGAGTGGTTACCTGTCAACCCAAATGTTCTGATTTAAATCTCTCAAGTCAATGCATAGTCTAATTTTTCCACCTTCCTTAGGAGCTACAACGATTGGAGCCAACCATTCGGATGATTCTATCGGCTCAATTATACCTTGACTCAACAGCTTGTCCAATTCCTTCTGCAAGGATTCTCTCATCATAAGGGGCTTCTTGTGCACAACCGGGACAGCGCTTTTTTTAAGAATAATTTTGTGGCAAAATCCTTTTAACAAACCTAATCCATCATTAAGGACTCGTGGAAATCTTTTTGCAATACATTCTTCGAATGTATCCACAGAATTCACATTATGAGTTTCAGGTAACGAGACAATAATAGGATTTTTTGCATTCGGATCTAATTTCATACCCAGATCTTTTTGGTGCCGCCAACCCAAAAGATTAGATCCATAATTGGTCAAGTATATTCGTCCATAAACCACTTGTTCCTTGAATGAGATATTCATCCATTTCATTGCTGGTATGTCTATTTTCTTACCCCCATACCCAACTGCTTTTATATCAGGGTCAGACCAATCATCATATTGTTCTCTGGACAGTGTATCTTTTGATATCAGAGTGTACATACTCCCAGAGTCAACCAACACCTTTACTTGAAGGTTCATTACAAAAGTTAGTGTTGTGATGGAACGACATACATTTTTAACATGGGCACAACTATCAGATGAAGATATAGATACGTATGTAGCAGCTTTGCGTGGGTTATCTCTGACCTGCAAGTTTGAAAGCTTAAGTGACTCTCTCATTAGAGACCAAATTGTGAGATGCACCAATGACAAAAGGGTAAGAGAAAAGTTGTTAACGAAAGACCTTGATCTTGAAAGCACAATTCAAGTTGTAAAAGGAATGGAACATGCTTCAAAATGGTTGCAAGAGATAGATACGTCATCGAAAGTTGAAACAAAGGTTACAAATAGTAGCAGTGAAGTTTCTCCAATTTCTACAGTTCAAAAGACTCCTGCTAATGATACAGTAAAGAAAGATTTTGAGGGAGCAAAGAAGAGTGTAGCAGATGATGGTAGGAAGAGAGACACAAGAGAAATAAAATGCTTTCGTTGTGGTGCCCCAGGACATATTGCTACAGTATCATAACCCATCAACTCGTGTATACATTCTACTGAATTCAATATAAGGCCATAGGGTGTCCATCATTGTGTGACCTATTAATCAGTTCCTGCAATTTTATTTTCTGAAATGAATCCCGCCTGCTTCTGTTGGAGTGTTACAGGAATCAATAACATCATAAAGAATCATTGTCCTCCCTGAATGTGTGTCGTTATCCCACACTCTTTTTGTCCGCAGGGAATCACAACACGGTCGTTACAACGACTGCGTTGTGATTCCGCATACCATTACTCCACAAGTCGTAACAACGACTTGCGGAGGGGGAGCGCTGGATGTTGGAATAGTATAATTTACTATTCCAACTCCAGTCTTTGCGGACAGTAGGGAAGGTGTTGGATTTTAAATCCAACACCTTCCCCCCCTCCCCCTCCGCAAGTCGTTGTTCCGACTTGTGGAGTAATGGTATGCGGAATCACAACGCGGTCGTTGTAACGACCACGTTGTGATTTCCTGCGGGCAAAATGTTTCGTGGTAAGCATTGTTTACCGTCCTCCCTGTGGGTCAGCATAGAAAAGTCACTTGACTCTCATGGTCTGTGGCACAGTATTTCGGCCTTGCTGATGCGACTACTTTCCCTTCTTGCACTGCCTTGATATTATATTACCACACGGTAAGCACAACTCTCAGTGTTTCCTGCCAATATCTTACCATTGAGCCCCTTAATGAGGTGGATCCACCATGGAAAGACGCACACTCTGCTCAAATCTGGTGTGACATCAAAGTCTTGAGGATCAGAAGGTGGCACCAAATATGCTGGCGAGTACCATGTTAAACTCCTTCTTTAAAGCTTATCCATGGCAGGTGGCAATCTTCATTTTAATGTAAAATCCAAAATCACTGGTATAGCAATAGATCCAATATGATACGGAGCTTCTTCCCCATCTCCTTAGTCTCCTTATTTGCTTTGAAATTGGTTGCCAGAGCTCACTGGAGGTCCACTTCTGTGCTATACCATTGTCCAGGCTACAGTGCAACAGGATTCTCCAAACTGGAAGTGCACTTAGCATCCCTTCCCCAAGGTATAGTTTTCTCTTGGTATTGCCTAGCCTCTGATTTTTCGCAAAGGCTCAGGAGTTTTCTTGTTTTCTTCTGTGATTATAGGGCTTTTCCTGTAACCAATAGGGTAGAAAGGCAAGGGGGAAATCATGTACGTTTTTCTCTCAGAATTTAGCAGAATTCACTGAAGATTTTGTGAAATTACACCTTTATAGCTAGATCTGATTTGCAACTATCTTGCCTCTTATGTGTTTTTTACCTGAGCATGCACCTCATGTTAAAAAGCGTAGTGAAATACCAGAAGGAGACTGATTCAAGTCGAAAACGGCTCTAAGCAAATCATTTTCTATGTGAACCAGCCGCACACTGGTATCACGTGAGGCTTTATTTTTTAACCCAGATGTGAGCTTGGGCAAAAAAATTACACAAAATCACTAAATGCTTTTTTCAAGAAAATTCAGGAATTTGGAATAATGCAAGATTCTAGAATTTCACAAATTTCTCCGTCGTAATAAAAATTTCAGCCAATAGGAGAAAGAAGGGAATTTATAGGCTGTGAACTGAGCATACTTTTGCGTGGCAGGAGCCAGGAGCATTCAGGTTTTAATTGAAATATAGTCAACTCTTCAGATTTAGGACAAATTATGAGGTGTAGACATTTGCATAACCCTTCCCCCATAGGCTACTGTACTACTGACCTCCAAGGAGGAAGGATCCAAATGGTCTTTGCCAACCACTCATTCTCCCTAGAGAGACATCTGTCAGGCTTGTCCATCTAACAGAAGAGTAAGTGCTCACAGGCCTCTGAAACTGAAACCCAAAAGTACGTGATTGAGCACGGGCAGCAGCCATTTTGAAAGTGTGCATCATTGGACTCTGCAGCTGTTATATCCATATCCAGCTCAATCTGGATTGATGAATGTGCTTCATACATTTTTTTTCCAAACGCAGTCCCCTACTACATTATGCATATTCGGGTACATTAAAGTTTTTTTTCCATGCCTATTATTTCATTTTGAATATTTCTGGGGAAAGATTTTTCCACTAATTTTGACACACACGAGTATGGCCAGCAGATGTTTGGAAGCAGAGAACAGATTTAAAGGTTTCACACTTTTCCAATCCACATGGTAGTATCCAAGTTCAAATTAAAACAAAAAAATTGGTGAAGAATTGCAAAAAGTGGGGGAGATTGCTGGGAAAGGGTCTTGTGGTCAAAATAGGGTGATATCTTGTGAATAGCTGTTTTTGTGCAATAGAGCGGAGGGGGGTTATGAAAGAATTATTATTCTGTGGCAGTGTTGCATGATCTAATTTATGTTTTTTACCCCTGCCCCTCCCCGTTCGTCGGGGCCTTCTCTTTCTTTTTCTCTTGCCTTGCTGCTCCTAGGATAAGACGAGCGCACTCAGTCTCAGCAATGTGGCCGGTGTCTTCTACATCCTAATTGGAGGGCTTGGCTTGGCCATGCTGGTGGCTCTCATCGAGTTCTGCTACAAGTCAAGGAGTGAATCCAAGAAAATGCAGGTGCTACCACGTGCTAGTGTCAACCTTTGTCACAAGAGAACCCTGGCCCTTCATTGGTGGGGGGGGTAGGGGTTAGGAAATCAGGAGCAGACAGCTACCCACGTCCCTTCCTCAGATTGCAAGATCTAGCAGACATTAGGGGGCATATGTATCAACATCACCATTTGCGATTCTCAAATAGCGATTTTTAAAGAATCGCTATTTGAGAATTGCAAAACGGGATGTATTTAAAAAATTGTAAACTTTTTGCGATTTCTTAAAATTCCTTAATTGCGATTAGCAAATTGCGAAATCGCAATTAAGGAATACCTGCCCATTCATTTCTATGGGCCAGGAGACCCATAGGAATGAATGGGAAGTAATTCTCAAATAGCGAATCGCAATTTGCTAATCGCAATTTGAGAATAATTTTAAAAGGTGCAAGGGTGTCATGATGACACCCTGATGCACCCCTGAAATGAGCATGTGTGTGCATATGGCGCACATACATGCCCTAAGGGCATGTATGAGCGCCACGTGGCACTTTGTAAAATTCCAAAAAGTGCATTTTGAAAGGAAATCGCAAATTACCACCAACTGGAAGTTGGGGGTAATTTGCGATTTCTTAAGGATAATTCGCACAACTTGGGTGCTTTTTAAATATCATTTAAGAAATCGCAATTTGCGATTTCTTAAATGCTTACGCAAAATTAAGAAATCGCTAAATTAGCAATTCCTTAATTTTGCGATGGGATTTGGCTCATACATCCCGATTACCGATTTTTTAATCGCAAACGCTGTTATTTTGCGAATCGCAGCGTTTGCGATTAAAAAATCGTTTGATACATATGCCCCTAGGTCTCTTTTGCCCAGCCAGATTGAAGAACACAAACGAATTAGCTTCTAGGCAAACCAACCGTAGGACGAAATCATAAATGCATGCATTTTAAAGAAAGGGCTTTCATTTAGATCTCATTGGGAAAATTGGGTGCAAAATGTTTGTACAGACAACATATGCTCAGTGTTCCTGGAATATGTTAGTGCCTGGTCCATATTTGGCAGCAAATACGTGAACAACACAACATGTATTCGTGCCATTTATAATTTGTGTGTGGTATTTTGCACTGCCAAAAGCTAGACATAAGCCCAAGAGCAAAACCTAACTCCAGTATAACAACTACTTTTTGTACTAGTTTTTGAACTACCACCAGGGCCCTAAAAGAGCCAGCACACGCCAAAAAGATGACCAGTTTGATATTATAAAAAAGAATATGAAAATGCAGAAATACATTTATGAAAGATAATGAAAAATCAATTCTGAAAATAATACATGTACGTTGTATGCACAATTATGAAAAAGCATTATAAAGAACTCCAGAATGATGAAGCTTCCGGACAAAAGCAACTCTAACGCTAACACTAACCATGACTTAAAACAGACGCTAAACCCTAACTAGAGCTCTAACCCTAATACTAGACCTAAACCTAGCCGTATCATTTATAGGATCCCTATTTCCGACTCTTACTCCACAAGTAATCAAAAGTATTACCCAACCCAAATACCAATACAGTCCTACCCTTAACCCTATATTTAACCATAAGCCTATTCCTAACCCCATTTTGAACACGGCTGGCCCTACCACAATACTAACAGTTCAAGTACCCCTGGTCCCAATTCTAATCCTAAAACTACAAATCAAACATGTTCAAATCATGAATAGGGAAGTAGTTGTTTCCAATGTTTAATGATTCTCAAAATAAAAGCTCTTCATTCTTGCTTGTCTCGATTTTCGCTTTCTTTCATTATATTTTCTTCATTAGTAGTTTCCTCATAATAATTTGTTTTCCATTTTCATATAATGCCTCACAGGCTTATGTATATTCCTCCCAGAAACGCCAACTAGCTTATAAAAAAAAATCACCCCTTAGCAGAATAGAAGACATCTCCCTCCCCTCTCCCCCACCCCATGGTAATTAACGTCTTTGTCACCACAACAGCTTACAATACAGTACTGTAAAACATCAAAATAGAATCCGTTCACTAAAAATATATAATTATCAGATCAAATATAAAACTAGAGGTAAGGCTTGGACAAAAAATCTCCACCTAACACAAAGATATACATTTATGCTAGTCATAGTTACAAAAGCCTTCTTACCAAACATGAATGTTACATCATGCCCATCCAAACTTGTGAAGGATTCTAGGGGCATATTATCAAGAACGGCGTTAAAATTATCACCGCTTTAGCGGCAGGAAACTGCAGCTAAAGCGGCGATAATGGGCTTGATAATATGCCGCAGAGAATTCCAATAGAAGCTCATGTTGACACCAGAACAGGGGCTTCTATTGGAATTCTCAAGGGCATATTATCAAGCCCATTATCGCTGCTTTAGCATCAGTTTCCTGCCGCTAAAGCGGCGATAATTTTAACGCCGTTCTTGATAATATACCCCCTGGTTCCTCGCTCTGTCAACTTAACAGGCAACCTATTCTTCCAGCAATCCTCAAATGCAGACAAAGGGACCACCTTGATAAAAAAACACAAACACCCCTGTACCCCTGACCTAGCAAGGTACCTCTGTGTTATCAACATCCAATACCAATCTAGGAAAAGAAGCAACTAATCCACTAACTAATCATAACAAAACATGTAAGATGTAAGGAGATGGGTACTCAGTGATTGAGCCCAGAGGACACCCACAGATGGCACTCTTTGAAGCTTGAGGAGGGCTCATACGAGTGTAAGGCAGGGATGCTGTAGCTTAACTCATTTTACTGGATGTGATTGTTGCCTTTAATGGGGTAGATCGTCAACTAAATTATCAAGTTTAGTAGAAGTCGTTGGACTTGACAATGAACATAAACAGGTTCAATTGCTCCTTACACAACCGATAGTCTTGTGCCTTGCCAGGAAATGTCACCAGAACTATGGGCCGCATGTATCAACCAATTTTGTGTTTGCAAACAGGCTAATTCGCAGAACCTGCCCGTTTACGCATGCAAAAGCGTCATTTTACATGTATCAAACCATATTTTGTGATTAGGTATTTGGAAGTGGCGTATTTAAGGCGACCCTTCCAAATAGCCAATCCTAATGGTATGTATGAATGTTTTGTGACCATGAATGTGGTCGCAAAACATTCACATTTTACCACCTACTTCAAGTAGGTGGTAACCCATTGGCAAATGGGAAGGGGTTCCCAAGGGACCCTTTCCCCTTTGGGGATGGTTGTAGAAACGTTTTTAAGAGCAGGCAGTAGTCCCATGGACCACTGTCTGCTCTTCAAAAAGAAAAAAAGAAAACTTTTTATTTTCTTTTTTTAAACGCAATCTGTTTTCCTATAAGGAAAACGACCTGCATTTGAAAAAAGATTGCTTTATTTAGAAGCAATCACAGAAATGGTAGTCTGCTGTCCCCAGCAGGCCACCATCCCCATGATTTTAGTGATTCCAAGGGGGTCGCAAATTGCGATCTACCTCATTAATATTAATGAGGGTGGTCGATTTGCGACACACTAGGAATCAGTATATAAAATTCTAATTTGGAAATAGCGATTACTTAGTTGCAATTCTCAGAAAAACACAATTAGGTAATAGCAATTTACAAATTTGATACATGTGGCCCTAAAACTCTAACTGACTGCGAAGCCCAGAAGACAGCCACCTTTTCTCTGGTTCTCTGTGCAGAACACTCTACAGCTTGTGTGGCTTGGATCTGCTGTGGGGGAATTGTCCAGTCCCACTCTGATTTCCTTTGTCTAAGTCCTGTCATTCTATATGGAGAACTTTAACACATGGAGGAAGGCTACTCAGAAGAATGCATAGTCCACCCTTTTCATAGCAGCTGTATGTGTGAATAGGGGTAATCTGGCAGGCATGAAGGGGCAACTTTGGAGGAACAGTAGCAGGCAGGCCAGTCATCATAGATACTCTGTCATAACCTACAAACCAGTCTTTCGCCTCTATGCAGTGATTTCAACCTGTCCTGAGTCATCTGTGAGTGACTCACTCAGTTTTGGTTCACTCTTCCATTTTGGTACTTCTGAGTTTTATTTTTGTCAAGTATCAGAAGACATCAATATAAATAATATTTTCAACTGGTATTGGGTACACATATGGTTACCAAATGGGGGTATAACATGCATAAAAGATCTTTGTTCTAGTTATGCAATGTTTCATATCCTATTGCACTCATATTTTCTGATGGATAAAAGCTGGTGGCATTGGTGCAAAACCTCAGACACAAATTCCAAATTCAATCTCTCTAAAAGGCCATATAACAGTCATCATTACCCCCAAACAAACAATACAAATACATAACTCATTCTAATTGAAAACACCACCTATCTTATAAAAGATAAGTGCACCTTTAATGAGCCGAAAGACATAACTTGTTTTCCTTATAAATCTTGTATATGCATCACGTAAATACAGAAGCAAAAGTTTAGTATTCATACTGTAAATGATACCTTGCATTGCGCATAAAACCCCTCAATTTTGGAACCAGACACAAAACCAGGTACAAAGAACTTAGCTGACACACGGTGCACTTGGTAACAGCACGCAGGATTTTTTGCAACCTATTTTGTCTCAGGGACTCAAGGACCCTTTAATAGGACAAAACTGACCAAGCCAGTGCCAGACCAAATGCCAACAAGTTTTATTGCAATGTCTGCTTAGTATTTTTAATGTTAGGGTAAGATATACATGAGCGAAAAAATCCTCTGTATTAGTAGAAAAATACACCTAATAATGAATCTGCATATGACACTCATTGCCCGGCCACCCTAAATAAAAGGATGTCATCCTAGACTCAGTAAAGAAGCAAATAAGGGTGGACATCCAGGTTTTCGTTTTAAACTTGTGCTGTTTCTTAAAATCTCATAATGGTAAATGGACTGGTAGTGTCAGAAAATTGAATCACATGTGTTGTCAAAGAGTCACTGTACAAGGGGCTAGGGGCTGCAGCAAACACATTATTCTACAAATGCATGATTTTGTATTTATGTTGTAGTGAGCCTTATTGCCATGGTCAAGGACAGGGGGGTAACCCTGTGGTCCTCCTAAAAAGGGTTTCTGTTTGATTCCCCAGCAAGCTGTCACTGAGACAGTCAGGATGGCCACGCTGCCTCGGGCCTCGGCAGGAGCTAGCAGTGGAGAGAATGGACGAGTAGTAAGCCACGACTTCCCCAAGTCCATGCAGACGATCCCCTGCATGAGCCACGGAGCTGGCATGTCCCTCGGAGCCACGGGGTTATAAAACAAATACAAGAAAAAAACGAAATGAAGCCACCTGACAGATGCCTCGGGTTTGAGTGGATCCTCCTCAGCCCTGGAATATAGACTTGAATCCAGTGGAATGGGCACCTCCAAGAACACAACTTTCTCTTTTGTTTCGCTTCTGATTTTGCTTTTGGATACAACCATCCACAGTATGAAGGATGAAGCGACAGAACAAATGGCAATAAAGAGGTGATGGAGAGAACTACCCACCTTTCCAATCCAATTGGGAGGATGACATTATTGGGGTTTTAGCAATGGTGGGTGTGTGCCATCTGTCAAAAACTTTACAGTGTCAGGGTAATGAGGGGTTTCCCAGTTATATGTGATCCTCAGTCATATTTTGCAATTCTGAGATCTCTCAGAAATGTGTCCCTTTTATTTCATTTTTTTCAGTGGCGATCAATGTGGAAGTCTTTAGTCACTTGGAGAAAAAAAGCAGAATACAAAAATGAGGGAAGATGGGGGAAGGGTGCTGTGGACTACTGAGCGTAAGACATGGAATTGTGAGTTTTCAGGGTAATATGCTGCTGCAGGATGAGAAGCACAGCTGAGAATTGAGCCATTGAGACAATGCAAAAGAATTCTTCATTTTTCCTGCAGGATGAAGGGCTGTCATTTTTTTTATTTTTTTTTAACATAGTGGGGTGTTGATTGTTTCTAAATCAGAGAAAGGGGAAACATCTTTTATCAAATGATACCGAGTGGAAAAAGAAATATTTTGGACTAAGGGAAAGGTACGGAGTGCAGCTTGGTAGCTGAGGATAAGCAGGAAATCAGTTGGATTTCTGATTATTGATATTAAGGAACAGATGTAGAAAAATACTGGTAAAGCCAGGTTAAAATAAATATTTGTGAAAAAGCAACTCTACAGAGAAGAGGCTACCACGATCTGAGCAGCATCTGTATAAACGCCACAGAATGTATCCTTCAAATTTAATGCAAGCGTAGTAGACACCTCAACATGCTGTGGATCCCTTTCAATTACAACCTACTGATCATCCACATGCTCTGTTGGAAGGTAAATGGTTCAGAGTTCTCATGAAAACTCCATTTGAAATCAGTGTTACAGCAAGAGAGAATCATGCTCCGCTCTGGTACTGATCCCAACAAAATGCCAGAGTCCTGGAAAGTACACCTTCTTGCTTCTTGACATTAAAAGATTTGCACATAGACAACATCAAGGTGACTTCACTGAACATCTCCCAACTAGAAGAGAGAGAAATATCTCACAATTATGTTTCACCCACATGGGCAAAGATAAAGATGGTAGTATGTTGAAACACCTCACTGAAAAGAAACTAAAACTCAAGCAGAAAATAAATTACGGCTTGAAAGATGGATATTTCATGACCCTCACTATCACTACAAAATGTTTCTTCACTGGGCAGAGGAGGGTGCTAAAAACTCCCCAAAAAGTCTTAAGAATTCTGCTGGGCTTTCACGTGAGGTAGAAGATCAAGGAGACATCTTTTCCTGAAAAATGTCTTTGCACCACAAAGGAAAAGAGTAAGATAGTGCATTGCTTGGAGTGATGTAAATTGGTAGTCAAGTATCAAAGGTAATTGCCTTAGCCTAAGCCAGATGTGCGCAGCCTCAAAGAAAGCTGACTTGCATGCATGATGTGATGTGGTGCATACTGGCAAATGTGTTAATTCTGGATGTTGTCAAGCAGTTATTGAAATGGGCACCTCTAGGATTTCATGCTATAATATCGCCAGGCCTGAGTCTCACAATCAAATCATGTAGCTGTTCTCTCACAATCTAACCTGAACAGATGTGATTTCTACTCTCCATCAGCAAATTCTTACTACAACTTTCTTTCCCCATGCTTGCCAGTGGGCTCTGATGTGTGGGATAAATCTTCCTGTCAACTCACTACTGACTCAATTAATTTGAAGAAGAGTTCAAGAAATGGAAGGAGAGTTCACTCTGCAACTTCCAGCTTGCTGTCTCAGCTTCTAAAAGATGTATCTGTTGGGCCTGGAACAATAGGCGCCCAGTGTTTCTGATCCTTGTTTTTTGTTGTTTCCTTTGGTTGTGTACGTGCAGAGACACTTGAGGAGACACCGCTGGATTTGGAAATATTGCTTTCAAAGAAATTGTTCATCATACAGCTGGGGAAGATGGACATGGAGAGTAACACAATACATAAAACACACTCCCCTTCTCCCAAACACAACTACAACACAAACACATCAACATATACACACATACACACACTTCTGTGGCTACCACTGCACATACTCAGATGCTCTACGCACAGGGGAAAAGGTAATCTACCTTTTCATAGAACTGCAAAGAAAGTTATACAGCTGGTTGTCTTGTCAAGGTAACTGCAACCCCCCTCTTCAGGAAGTAAAGCTGATGACGCCTCACCACCTTAATAGGATTCACACTTGTGATTGGTTGCAAATGGTGGGAATGGCATATGTAAAAGTGAGCTGCGAACACATTCACAATGAGTCATTTGTTAACCTGGGAGGGTGTACAAGAGAAGATGGGGCGGGCGGGGGTTAAAAAAATGAGACGAATCTGGAAACAGCTATCTTGTAATATGTATTTTTACTACGCTTTCTAAAAAAGAAAAACAAAAAAATGAACAAATGAACACGTTTACAGTCTTTATTTTCTTTCAAACAGGAATATACACATTGTCCATTTTGAGTTTTGCATTTTGCTTTGTGGTTGTATAGTTATTAATATTGATATTGTTATTCATTGTTCACACAGTGCACTTCTGCCAGTTTTGAGGCTTGTGGCACTTAACCCTGCCTGTTTCATTGCAGATTGGAGCATGCGCCTATGGTTGGATGAGTATGTTGCGAGTGTGTGGTTGTAGTGTGTCATATGAGGGAAGAGCTCAATATCACAGTATCATGTATAAGGTTCTGTACATTGACAATGCCCTTTGGCATGTAAGACTTGGGAAATTGCAAAGGAGGAGTAGCATGGTCATATGTACCTACATCTATGCTTGTTTCCTCCACCAGGTTCTTACAAATAATGCTAAGTTCAGTGTCTGCATAGACAGACTGTCCCTAAAAACATGACCACTCATGCGTATGGCTTTGGTTTCATAGGCACTTATGTCCCCTTGGAGATCAGTGCTGAGGACGCTTTCAGGCTGCGGAGACTTGAGCCGATGATGAACAGTCTAATGGTATCAGGTAGATTTCTGGCATGACTTGAGGTGTTTGTTCCTGACCTATAGGTGCACTGGCACTGAACTAACGTGTCAGTTGTAAAGATTAAATGTGCTCTATTTACAATTTCCCTATTGTATTGAGCAGTTTATTGGTGGCAGAAGAAACATGTTGCAGATAAAGTGGGTCTGTGATGTGAGGAGTACTGCATTGAGTCTCTCTGTTGTGTATCAGTAGGTATTTTAATGTTCTACAGGTGCAAGTAGTATTTGGTGGCTTTCAGCTCTGGCTGGAAGAAAACTGGTCCATATTCATTGTTAAACACTGGATTTCAACTCAGAATTGAAAAAAGATGTTGGAAAGCTGGTCATTGATCCCTACCGTGTTGTGGTGGCACGGGCTCTTGTAGGGGTAGGCGGAACTCACAGAGTTTCGTTCTGTGGAATTCGACTGAGTTACAGGAAAACTCTGTGAGAATCCGTGGACTTTGGCGAATGGGCGGAATTAAGCACGTCGCACTTCATGCACTGATTTGGATCGCAGGGAGCTAAATCAGCATGAACTGCACCACATAGCATGCCAGAGGCCACTGCTTCTTGAGCTGATTTTGTTGTCACTTGAGGAGATTTTCTACTAAAGCTACAGCTTTCGGACTGACTGCAAACAGTCATGACCTCCCATGCCCGCCTGTGTTGGGCAACTCTTGCCGGGTGCTCTCCTAGCGACCGAAATCATACGCTCACAAACTTACCTTTGGCAAGCAGCTTGTGAGAAAAAACTCCACCATGTGGTGGTTGGCAGAGTTTGGCCGGAACTCCACCTTATATGCATAGCGCACAGTGGCCTATAACTGTGCCAATTCCACCAGCAGGGCAGAATTTATCACCCACCCTTAGTTCTGCACAGATTATGTATTGAAACGTTCTGACGGTTTGTAATGGATAATGTGCTGTGAAATAGTGGAAAAGATTTTTTCAGCCAATGTGAATCACCAAGGCCCACGATGCTGTTGGGCATATGGAGTGCACTCTCCTGCTTCTGGGAACCTAGTTCCTTAATGTTGAAGGGGAGATGACAATGAAGAGAATCATCCTTGATTCATAAGGGTTTTTGAGACAGAAGATTGGATACGGCCCATCAAGTTTAGATAATTTTAGACTAAGGCATGTGTGGCCTTGTTGTGCCTGATCCATGACGTAATACATGATCTGCAGAGAATAGTAACTTCAACAAAATTACCTGAGCCCCACTTTTCAGTTTTATTCTGTGATGTTGGAGCCAGTAAAGGTGTCTGTAGTTCATTACAGTGGCAGCACCTAGAAATAGCTAAAACACAAGGAGTTATTATCAGCATTCTTCCAACGGTGGTGGCTGAGGTCAGATCTTGGTCCATATTTAAGGTGCAGAGATGTAATTCTTAGCATGGATATGTAGTTACCTTCTTCTCAAGGTCGTACTATAGCGATGGTTTAATGACTCTTTGAGGCAGAGGTGATCAACAATTTTCCTCATACTCACTGGTTCTGAATTTCATAATTTAGCAGATCATACTGAGAAAGAAGAATTTACGAAGCTGGACTTCTGGTATTTTCAGATATCAATGTGGAGCATGGTTTTTGATCTGAGTGTCCATCTAGGTTGCTACACATGAAATCTCTTCTGCAGCAAGAGAGGGTCAATGCTGGTAATGGCTCTGTGTGCCATGCACTGAACCTTGAATGAGATTTCTTGTGCTCCAGTTGCTATTGGGAGCCAGTGAATAACTTGTAAAGCTGGAGTGATGTTATCTAAGGCTCTTGCATGTCTTTCTGCAGGGTTCTGCATCCGTTGGGGCCCACACAGGTGGTAATTGCATGCCTATGTGATGAATATAAGGCCCCAGCTAGGCCAGCAGGACGCAAGGGTTCGCTCTCCTGCAAATGGAATCTATAAGGAAGTTGGCACGGAAACTGCAAAGTACAAAGACAAAGTTTATTAACCCTTAAGGGTGGTCCTACAATCCATACAACACTCTTCAGTATCGCATAGAGTAGCACAAAGAACTTGCGTACACGGTCCCCTTTTATACACAACAGAGGGGCTCATAAGTGGGTGGATACAACATAAAGCGAAATTCATTACCATTTATGGACATTTTCGATACAGGATCAATATATGGGCGGAGTTAACAATTTCCTGAGCCCGCGAAAACATGGTCAAGCAAGGACTAACTGATAACAGATGTGGTCAAGTCTGGGCATGCGCCAGACGGACAAAGGAGCTATTTATAGACTGTTACTAGGCAGATTACAAGAGCAACTAACACGAAGGTAGGACTCTTCTCGTGCTACGCACGTGGAGACATGACAATACAAAATGGAGTCCTAGCTTTAGTTAACATAAAGGAAGAAACTCGGTCTGGAAGGAGAATTCATGTCTTTAGTGAATGCTTACTCATACCGTTATTTCAATTTTCAACAGACGACCCTTTCAGCATTTACTGAAGACATCCGGTTTATTAGGATAATCATCGTATATATCAATCTTCATCATTTCTTCTATTTCTTTAGTCAGATGTTTCTGGTAGGTGACATTGGCAATAGCCTTCTTATCAGGAATGCAGAGTGACACACATAGGGAACAGAGTAAGGGACCACATTGGATACAAATGCAACAGGAAAACAGAATTGCTACAATGATACAGAGACCAGTTAGAACCTTCCATCCCCATGTGGTGATCAACGCCCAAAACCATCCAGAAAAGGTCCAAGTACCATTCTCTGTATGGATTTCAGCTGCAATTTTATGTAATTTATTAATGGCATTATAAACTGATGGCGTGTGGTCAGGAATAAACACGCAACAACTACTTCCGATAATTTTACAAGCTCCACCTCGGTCAGCTAACATAACATCTAACACCATACGATTCTGCAATGCAACAATTCTAGTAATCTGCAATTCTTCCGTAAGATTCCCAAGAGCAGCAGCGGTTTGATTTGTCACAGCCTCTACCACTCTTGTTAACCTTCGAACTTTCCTACTATTTAGGGCAGCTCCAACAAAGAAAAACAATCCTAAATTGAAATCAATATACTGCTGCAGACTAGTGTCAGTTTGGTCCACGTCGTCAATCGATAGAGTACGTTTATACCTATTTACAGTCACATTATTCAACAACTTTAAATCCTTATGATAAGATGCAGGTGCCAAGAATACAGGAGGTAATAAAAATGCTACATAACATACTCCGGACCAACCGGCTGGCAAGCGGTAATAACCTTTATGTCCACATACGAAGTATGTATTATGGGATGCTAAGAAGGTACTGTTATTCAACCCGTCGATATTTAAGATAGTGATGCAATCACTAACACCAACAGGAATATAACCCACACTCTGGACACACAGGTCCGCTTGAGCTTGTGCCACTTGGATCACAAACCGGTCTTTTCCCACAGTGTCTCTGGTGTTCGTGAAAATATAGGGAATCGATTCATTGTCCCGTCGATACTCTTCCCATTCCCATATTGTCCCATTCGCTTGCGGATATCCATCTTTATCCTGATGACATTCCCTATTAAGTCTGAAGAGTAGCCGTCCCACTGTAGGTTTCCGGGTGGCAAAAAGCAAAGTGTACCATGCTCTACAGGAGCCATTATGAGAGAAAGGAAGGGGTATGAACGGAGTTCCTCCTTTCTTCTGGTGAGCTGGCATCATGCCACATATCCAACAGTTCGTAGCATTGGTGGCAACATGGGTATGATGCAACATCTGAATGAAAGTGTTATTCAAATAAGACTGACGATGCTTCAACTCTTGATACGGTAGTGTATAAAAGTAGTGCTCCTCAGGCACTGGAGTAGTCAAAACAAGTAACTTTCGAGCAGGAGTCACATCCTCCACAAACCATGTGGTTAACCCAACAATAGCTACTGTAAACATAAAACCTGCTGCACAAAGGATTTTCTTTTTCTCCATGTCAGAATGAAAAATCAATATCTTCCTGAAACTAAAAGGTTGTCAGAACTCTTTCCCCTTAGGCAGCGGTTGATTTCTTCACCAGCGGGCCAAGACGGGTGTCGCTACACTAATGCAGGGCTGATCCCCCCCCCCCTTGCCTCATTGGCTCTCCGTTTCATTAACCCAAGGGCCGTTCTGACAACGTGTCCTGATACTGAAGAATTCACTTCCTCGGTCTGAGATGATATCGCTTTCTTCCAGGAATCACGTAGTCCGGAAAGAGCTCCTCAGTGTCGTTCGGTTCCACAGCACGGCCTTCTTCTGCAGTCAGAATTTCTCGATGGTCGGTCAATACAGCAGGCTCCACCAACCCGGGCGGCACTTTATGACAGTGCAGGGAATGGATCCAATTCTTTCGGTTGGAAACCCGCACAGCCGTCCTCGTTGCAAGTAGGACTTGTTCAGGACCAACCCATCTCGGCTCCAAGCTGTTCGTCCTTTCAAAAATCTTCACCATAACATAGTCTCCAGGTCGGAGACTGTGACCTTCGCCGGTGGACCGATCAGGGAGCGCCTCCGGGACCTGTTGATGAATAGAAACCAAGTTATCCGTTAACTGTGCCAGATAATCATTCATCATTACACAAGGTACATCATACACAGCCTTAGGTCGTGGTGGACCCCAAATATTCATTGGCCGTCCAAAAACAATCTCGTATGGTGTAAGACCGGTTCGAGAGTGCGGTATCGATCTAATTGACAATAATGCCAGCGGTAAAGCATCTGGCCAAGTCAAAGAAGTCGAAGCTTGGATCTTAGCGATCTTGAGCTTCAGTGTACCATTATACTTCTCGACCAGTCCTGCAGACTGAGGGTGAAACACTGCGTGGAACTTCTGGGTGATGCCCAGACCCTTCAGAACATACTTTATAACATCCGCTATAAAGTGGGGTCCGTTATCACTCCACAACAGTCTACAAACGCCATATCGAGGGAAGAACTCCTTCAATAGCATCTTGGCGGTAGTCATTGCAGTATTATCTTTCGTAGGGTATGCCTCAACCCATTTACTAAAGGCACATACCACTACTAAAACATACTTCAAATTGTTACAGCGCTCAAGCTGGATGTAATCCATCTGCAAAACCTCAAAGGGTGCAGTAGGTGTCGCAAATCCTCCTGCTGGAGTTCGAGTACCCTTTCCTGGGTTGTACCTCAGGCAAATCATGCAGGTCTGCACTACCCTCTTTGCCGTGCTAGCAATCTCTGGATGCTCCCAGACTTGAGTAAGCAATTTTACAATTGCGGAAGCTCCAACATGTGCTAGCCCATGTGCCATCTGAACCATAGGTTGTACAAAAGCTGTGGGTAACTTCCATCTATCCATCTGCTTATTTCTCCAACAACCCTCATCATCCAATTCTCCATCACCGGACCATTGCTCCCGTTCTTTATCAGAAGCGGTCCTCTGTATTTCCAGCACTTCTCTCTTTGCATCGTGCCATCTTTCTACCTGCGACTTTACTACATACATGGCAGTAGTACCGGGCTGCATCGCAGTCTCCCGTGCCACCCGGTCTGCCAACGCATTCCCTTCTCCGACTTTATCAACCACTTTCTTATGGGCACTACATTTAATGATAGCAATTTTCCTCGGATATGTCAATGCAGTCAGAAGGTTGTGAACTAACTCTCCATGCATTATTTGTACTCCATGCGACGTTAGAAACCCTCTCTCCTTCCAGAGTAGGCCGAAATCGTGCGCTACTCCGAAGGCATAACGGCTATCTGTATAAACATTCACACACAATCCTGTACTGAGCTCACATGCTCGTGTTAATGCTATCAGTTCCGCTGCTTGAGCTGATTTCTGTGGTATGCGTGCTGTCTCCACTATTGTTTGCAGTGTGGTAATTGCATACGCTGCTGAAGTCGTACCATCTGGTAGCTTCAGGCATGATCCATCCACCCACAATTCTCCATCTACATCTGGAAAGGGCGTATCTTGGAGATCAATACGACCCTTTGTTTGTTCCTCAGTCACAAGAATACAATCATGTGCTTTCCGTAGACCCAAAAATGCACGCACGTCCTTCTGCGTGGAAGGCACTGGCGTGTCCAAAATTACTTGAATACGATCTGGTGTGAGTGCACGCCCCTCCTTAGACAAAAGGTGACCCAGATAAGTCACCTTTGGTCTACAGAACTGCAATTTCTTCCGAGACACTTTGTGATTGTGGGATGCCAAAAAGGAAAGCAAGGATAACGTACTTTTCTCACACAGCTCCGGAGTGTCAGCCGCCAACAAGATGTCATCGACATATTGAATGAGGGCGACACCCTCAGGCAGAACAAAGGAGTCCAATTGTCTTTTCAAAGCTTGACTGTAAATACTAGGGCTTTCTGTATAGCCCTGAGGAACTCTACAAAATCGATAAGATCTGTTATTCAGAGTGAAACCAAAAAGGTATCGGCTATCGGGATGAATAGGAATCGAAAAGAAAGCATTTTTCAAATCAATAACCGAAAACGTGGTCGCCGTTGGCGGGACCAAAGTAAGCAACGTCGTGATATCAGAAACCACTGGATACTGAGGTATCACGATCTTGTTTACTTCCCTCAAATCAATTATAAACCGATAAACTTTGGCATCCGTATCCTTTTTCAAGATGGGTAGAATTGGACTGTTACAGACGTTGTAGGGAACTTCCTCCACTACTCCCACCTTAATCAAATCCTGCACAATCTGTATAAGAGCCTCCTCCCCCTCCTGGGAAATACGATACTGCGGGAGGCGTGGTAACACTGCCCCCTCCTGGACGCTAATGTGAACAGGCGGAATCACCATCTGTCCCACATCGGTATCCGAAATGGCCCACAAAGCACAAGGGAGAGTCGCTAACACAGCATCCTCTGCAATCACACACATCCGTTCAGACAAAGGGTGATTATCATTTAATATCACACGCACTCCAGCAGGGGAGCAACGGATCGTAGCTCTGAAGTGCTTGAGCATATCAAGACCCATAATGTTGTCCGGCGTGTTCGGGGCAAGCAAAAACGGACAGGGTGCAGAAAAGGAATCAACCTGAAATGTAAGGGGTCGAGAAAGAGGGCTTCGGGAGAGTGTACCGTCAAACCCTACCGATGTAACCATTAAGCCAGATGGGGGAGCCCTCGGAACCAATTGTTTAGACAGCGCACTACGAGTCGCTCCTGTATCTACTAGGAACTGATCAGTAGAACCCAAAACCTTCGCTGATACATAAGGACCCTTCTGATCAACCGGCATTTCAACTGATTCTAGCCCCCATCCAACGCATTCCTATGCATGCTGTGAATCATGGTACCCAGAGCGGTCAGTCCCTGACACTTGATACTGATTTTGTCGATCAAAAACATTAGGTCTATCTCGTTGCTGCCCGGCAAGGTCAAAACGAGCGTGATCATTAGAATTCCCTCTAAAATTCGAGGAACCCCCTCTACCTCTCGGGCCACCCTGATTATGCCCCTGATGCGATGCATACAACGCCGGGCAATCTCTGGCCCAGTGTCCCGATTGTTTACAATACGCACATTGATTCCTATTCAAATCAGATCGGCCCGAGGGAGGACCATAAAATCCTCCCCTACCTCTATTGACACCCCGACGGGGCGGACCATACACCTGCGCTAACATCACCTTCGTTTTTAAATCTTTCGATTTCTTCTCCTCCTGCCCCTTCGCTTCTTGCTCCTGACGCTCATAATACTGAGCTATAGTCAGGAGGGCTGTCGGGGACGCGGTGGACCAAGAACTTTCACTCGCTTTTAGGCGGGCTGCTATTGCCGGTAATAAATTCGCCACATATTTATCAGCAAAGAGATGTCGACCCCTATCATCCGTAAGTGACTGACCACTAAAATCATGAAACGTCTCCTCAAAGCACGTAAAGAAATCTGCAACTGATTCATCAACTTTCTGTTTACACGAAGCTAACATATTCTAGTCAATATTTTTAGGGGGAATGATTGTTTTTAACTTGGCCAAAATAGCAGCAGGGAGATCTAAGATAATCTGAGGTGGTTTCTGCGCGGGCTTCCTCTCCCTATCCTCATCCTCAAGCTCAGACCACCGAGCCTTAAAAGCGGCAACATCGTCCACCTTCCGTACGGAACGCCACATATCCGGTGGTAAAATAAGCCCAAAGAACAGATCTATATCTGCTAAGGTCATAGTACAAGAATTCAAGGCCCCCTCGACTTCTTCGTAAAAGGCCGCTGGATTCTTGCGGGGATCAGGCAATGCATTTTTTAACGCCATAACATCAGCCCTATGCCAGGGAGTATAAACCCAATTGTACACAAAATATCCCTTAGCATCGGCGGAGGTAATATCGGCACTAGTTCCCGCTCCTTTAGGAGGAACATACAGAGGTGCCGCCTCTCGCATTGGTTTAGCATGCACTAGTTCGCTCTTATCTGAGTGGGAGGCAGATGATTGGCCATCACCGATACGTGAATCCGACTGCTTTTCCTCCTCTGCTTTTAGGCGCGCTCTCTCTTTAAGGTCACTCGCCGCGTCCCATAATGCAAACAGCCGTCGAACCGCATCAGGCGCCTTAGAGGGAGAAAAAACACCATTACGCAATGCCTTAGCATCTAATACTACATCATCAGGCTCAAAAACTGCCGAATATTTCCGAAAGACAGAAATCACTTCATCAGAAAAGTGTCCCAAAAAATACAACTTCTCTCTATCCTGCCACTTGTCCCAAGAATCCAACAACTCAGCAAGGGATAACTTGCCCTTAAGTGCACGAAAAGAAAGTTTCCGAAGCTCACCCATTCGGTCAACCGATAACATGGACCGCGTGTCTACCTTATCCGAAGCTGATCCAGAATCCTGGGACCTCGGGGCAGACGCGCCAACATAAGGGGGCGGAGAGCGATCTAATAAATAAAAATCATCGTCAAGATTAGTAAGTACAGGATAAAGTGGCTGGCGGACAGCATATTGACCCGAGACTTGCAACCTACGCTCTTTCTCTTGTATCTCCGTCAGTTCTCTTTCCTCCCGACGCTTCACTTCCTGCGCTCTCATATGATCATTTTTCCGTTGCTCTTTATCAAACAGCGCTTTCTCACGTTTCTCTCGCTCACGCACTTCCTTCACCCATAACCGGACACACTCAAACATATCTTGACGAGCACGCCGTTTACACATACACTGTTCCACATACTCAATCTTACGCATATCAAACGACCCATACAAAGGCCATCGTAACTCAGGATCCTTTCTGGTGTATTTCCTCCATACTGTGCTGTACATTATGGAAGAAAGACCATGCTTCACATACATATCCCTATTAGGAGTCCCCTCTGGGGGAGCTGGAGCAGATTCCTCGAGGTTTAACCGGTTTCCAAAGCAGCAACACCACTTACGGAGTGCGCTAAAAGCAGGCATGCTCAAAAATAATGCGAAATATGCAGTATTATCAAAAATGGCACTTAAACGTTGTGCCGTTCAAAGTTACACAGCTCCGGAGAAATATCTCCACATTACCTGCCTATATGTGTTGCAACGCATATATTCTCACAATAATCAATACAAGATATGACCGGTCATCACAAATCAAACTCAAATAGCCAAACCAGGCTTCAAAAACTCGGAGCAAGTACCGTACAGCGGTTCTTACCAATCAAGAGTGTCCAGATTCCAACTGCCAAGCTCCAAAATTCGCCCAAACGGCTGTCACGGCAGGACCGACAGAAGAGGTCTCAGTCGAGGACCGGCGCCACCCAGATGGTCAGCTCGGAAGGGAGGGAAGAAAACCTCGGGATGCCAGGACTAAAGTGCCTCTGGCAGTGATCACATCCCCGGCCAAATTCCTCACCTTCGTCACGACCAGTCCTTCGAGCATCCGAGTCGCCGATGAGCCCCACGTGACGGGCGCCAATTGATGAATATAAGGCCCCAGCTAGGCCAGCAGGACGCAAGGGTTCGCTCTCCTGCAAATGGAATCTATAAGGAAGTTGGCACGGAAACTGCAAAGTACAAAGACAAAGTTTATTAACCCTTAAGGGTGGTCCTACAATCCATACAACACTCTTCAGTATCGCATAGAGTAGCACAAAGAACTTGCGTACACGGTCCCCTTTTATACACAACAGAGGGGCTCATAAGTGGGTGGATACAACATAAAGCGAAATTCATTACCATTTATGGACATTTTCGATACAGGATCAATATATGGGCGGAGTTAACAATTTCCTGAGCCCGCGAAAACATGGTCAAGCAAGGACTAACTGATAACAGATGTGGTCAAGTCTGGGCATGCGCCAGACTGACAAAGGAGCTATTTATAGACTGTTACTAGGCAGATTACAAGAGCAACTAACACGAAGGTAGGACTCTTCTCGTGCTACGCACGTGGAGACATGACAATACAAAATGGAGTCCTAGCTTTAGTTAACATAAAGGAAGAAACTCGGTCTGGAAGGAGAATTCATGTCTTTAGTGAATGCTTACTCATACCGTTATTTCAATTTTCAACATATGGGTATATTCTATCAGCATCATACAGCGCCAATTTAAAACTAGTACAACTATTACTTTTTCCCTCAGTGGAAATATACAGGTAAATGTAGATTTTTCACAGCCTGGTGGACAGAAAATCTGGATTTTAATAATGACACAGAGGCTAAGATTATGCAAATCTCCTTTTATTGCCAGGTCACAGCAGCAACAATTGAAAGAATTTAGAACTTTAAAACATTCTAGTAATGCATAAAGTCCAGCAACACGCAGCCATCTTCCTTCTTCCAGTGCTGCGAACAAGATAACTCCAACACAGAACTAAACTCTTAACAGCAAATGCTCCACAAAAGTTATTCCAAATTTTATTCAGTGACATCTTCTCAATCCGAAAGAAAATTGAAACAACATGTGTTAACTCCATCAGGGTGGTCACTCATGTGGTGGGATAATCAGAGCCTCCATGCCATTAATAAAATACAGATTTCCTGCCTACCGGGCTGTGAAAAATCTACATTTATGTCAGGACATGGAGGCTAACATTATGCAAGTTTAAAGTGCTGTTAACACATAATGAGTTTCGTTTGCATCCGGTCTAAAGTAGCAACTTTTGAACATATTCTCATTGGACCAATCTGCAGCTCTAAGGATGTCTTGCAAACCACTGCCCACGATGAAAGCTTTTGATGCTGATGCAATCCAAGGAAATGATCTCCAAATCTACTGACATCAGTCTCATTACCTCTTTCAACCACCTTGCCAAGAAGGGGGGTGAAACAGCTCAATTAGGTCACCTGTGTGAAACCAACAAGTGCACAACATTTTTCTCAAACTTGCTGTTCTTTTTAGTACTCTTTCAAGCATTTAACCATGAAAAGCCTTTCATTCGTCTCAAAGGAAGAGTAGAAAACAGTGGTAGACAGAGTCTTTATACTTCTTTTAACAAGAAAACAAACTAACTCTGGCTGATAGGGCCTGCCAGTGACATCTAGGGCACTTAACATCAGAAGTTCGCCTCAACCACACAAGGCAGGGTAAAATTGTCAGTTTGTAAGAGATATGTTTAAGTATCAGGCAAAGTTATCACCCCAATTCATTACAACGGTTAAGACATCCCTAACATTCGCACAAGGAAGAGAGATTTGCTGTTGGTGGGTTCAACACACGCATGCTACGCATAATTTTCTTAGTAAGATATGGCCAACAGATACACCATCTACCAAGCAATGTCCAACTGCAGTAGCTGACCTGTAGACATTCATTGTTTTCTAGGATAAACCAGAACCAAGCAATTCTGTTAGATAATTAATCACATACTAAATCTGTTGAAAAGGGATAGTAATTCCATCGAATACATTAACAGCCCCATTTCTTCCGAGCTAATCAATATGCTTTCATTGTTCCTGATGCCACCAACTCGGATATGAGTGGAAAGCATCTGCTAAAAGCCCTAGGATTTCCCACTGTCTCCTGACATCCTCCAAACCATCAGAATGAGGAGACCCTGTTCCTCTCAAGTATGAAATTCTCCCTCTGGTCCTACAATTATGTCCCTGAACGTTGGTACTAGGGTAGGGAAGTCCACTGCCATTTTCAACATGAATGGAAGCCAAACCTGTGACCTCCAAAATGGGGTCTACTACTGTAGTTTCCCTGCATATGCATACTTGCAGAAGACAAGACCTCTTAGCAGCATTGCAAATGGAGGGAAAGCAAAGGGTGCCACCCCCTCCAATCCTGAAGGAAGGCATCTACTTCCTAAGCCTGAGGATCTGGTCTACAACTGAAGAACCAGTTGCTTATTCAGTCTGTGCACAAAGAGGTCCAGTCCGAATGGACCCCATCTCTCCTGGATACTCAGAAACACCTTCCTGTTTAATCTCTGTTTGCGTTTGCTGGAATCCTTGAAATTCTGGGAAAACCAGTCCACCACACCATTGCTTAACCAAGAAATATGTTCTGCCACAACAGAAATATCTTGCTCAAACAGTACCCCAAAAGTTCTATGCCAAATCTGCCTTTTGAAACATGGTCCACCCATCAATGCTGTGACATTGTCCATACAAAACCTCACACAACATCTCATCATTCCTTGGGTAAAGCACCGTAATGCAAATGAACCTGCTAACAATTCTAAGCAGTTGATGTGTATTCTCCTCTCTTGAACTGTTTAATATCTGCCCATGGACAGGTTCCCACATCTCGTTCCCCAGCCTTCTAAACTCGCAGCTGACTCTATCACTATTTCTGGTTCCTCTCCGCAAATGGCCCTGGCGTTCCATGCTTCTGCATTCTTGAGCCACCACAGCAGCTCATTCCTTGAATCCTGATCCAGGGATAACATCTGGGAGTACAACTGACTAATCCATAAGCATCTTGTTTTGAGTCTCTGGAGGGTACGTTAGTGCAATGGGCCTGGGAGTATTGCCTGAATGGTTGAAGGTAACAAGACCAGAATCCTTGCTAAAACCCTCAGCAGTTATCTACTCTCTTGCTAACACTCTCCTCAATTCCCTGTGTAACTTTTAAAGTTTTTCTCTATATCGCTTTAGCTCTGCATTAACCATGTCTACAATAAAGACCAGAAACTGCATCTCCAGACTTGGGATTAGGCAATACTTCTTTTGGTTTATCACAAAACCCAGCTGCTCTAGTAACTGTATGGTCATTTCATTAGATCATCCAGGTAAATAATTACTAAGTCACTTACCTTGCCCAGAGTCAAACTACTACCCAGCAAAGTACTTTGGTAAAGCACCAGGGTGCTGAGCAGAGGCCGAACGCGAGCCTGCAGAACTGCCAACGTCGAAATATTCAAATATGAATCTTTGAGATCCAGCTTTGTTACCGAATCTCACTTCCTCAGAATGTCCCTAAGTAGGTAAATCATCGTCCATTCTGAAGTGGTGATAGACCACCAACTCGTTTAGCTCCTTTAGGTTTATCACCAGTCTCATACATTTGTCGACCAAGAATATATTGCTGATAAAACCTATCCCGTTGTCTAAAACCTCCTGAATATCCCCTTTTGCTAGCAAATACTCTACTTCTTGTGTCACTAACCTTGAATATTCCTCTGAGAATTTCATTTCCTGAGTTGTCTTCACCTGAACTGGGTGGTTTATAAACTCCAGTTTGTATCCCCTGACAATGTCTAGGACCAGGGGATCTTGCGTCACCAGCCTCCAATTCCCACATAATCTGGCCAACCTGCCTCCCACCTTTATAGGGTTATCTGAAAGGTCTTTCAAAACTCTTCCCTGCAGAAAATCCTCTTTGCCTCCAATATCCTCTGGAGATCCTGCCCTGGCTCTGGGGAAAGAAGCTCTGGTGGGGCCCAAAGCTCGTCTGGGCGTACCTGTTGCACCGTTCCATGAAGGGTCTGAGTAAAGCCTGACCTCGGCCGAGGAACCGACCACTCGTTCTCCTGGAACTGCCAAAAACCTTATCCTGGAATACTCTTTTGATGTTGTTCTGTGATTTCCGTAAGAAGCTAAAAACTCCTACATACTTGGCAATATCCTTATTGAGCTCATCTCCAAAGAGATTCCCTTGAGAGGAAGGGACCCCTTCCTTGCTCGCCAGTTCTGTCAACTTGGGGTTGATCTTGAAGACGATGCTCTTACTTCTCTCATTAGAGAAAGCTGTGTTAGCGTTCCTCAAGAGGCATACGGCCCTTTGTTCCCACTGGCGCAACTCTTTGGGGTCAACTAGTGTCTCATTGAAGTAGGCAACCTGAGTCATCTCAAACATTTTAGTCAAAGGACCAATAACATTCAGCAGATGATCCTGGCAGGACTTCAAGCTCTTATCAAGCCGCTTGCTTGGGTCTTTGCCAGTGTTGTTAATAAATGCCACTACTTCCAAATCAGTGGTCATTGCGACCTTATCATGGAGGAAAGGGCATGGGCACTCGGATCTCAGCCAAGATCTTTCCTCCTTGTGAATCTCTCTTCTCAGCAAAAAGATAATATACTCAGCAACATGCTGAAAGGGTGCCCATTCAGTGGATAAGCCATGCTTGATTAGAATGGGATCGAACATTTCCTTCCCAAGGGATCCATAATGGCCGTCTTTGATCCCGAGGCCTTGGATGCCTCTTCTGATATTCCTTTGCTCCTCCTTTTACTCATGGTCAGAGTCAGAACCAGAGAAAATCAGCGGAAGATGAGAGATCAATCTCAAGCTCAAAAGCCTCATCGCCGTAAATGCAAATAGGAACATCTGGGCCTTTTTCCTGCCCATCTGTAGTGCCAGAAGCACTGATCCTATCAAAGACACTTTCAAGTGTTAAATCCTCCCCAGTAAATTTTGATTTCTTTGGTTTTTAGCCAAGCTGTCACAGGAGCCCTTTTTCTTTGGGTCTTACCTACTCATCCAGAGCTTTCAGGTTGCTCAGTGTACTTTAAAATCTTACCCATTACAGAGAATTCTTCAAGCTTCCTATTGATGGTGTCATCTAGCGTCCCCATCAATTTCCCAAGTGCCCTATTAACTATATCCTCCAACTTTCCTTCAGTTCTCTCATCCAGCTGTTCCTCAGATGTGTTGTTACACCAAAGTATCTAGGGTACTAGAAGTAATAAGGCTAAACCAACTAATCCAGTAATAACAGGGTTAAGGCAAGATATGCTAACTAACACAGTGAAAAGAGATGCATGAGGAGGCAGCTGTATGAAACAAAGCATGTGGGGTGAATACAATGGACTACAAATGGCAAAGGTCTCAGAGACCATTATTCAGTTATTTCCAACTTTTGAAAATGGCGCCTCCCATTGTGGTGCTAATATGTTCCCATTCTACTAAGATGGTGGCTGACATGCATGTGTCGTTGGTCGCTAGGGTACTTTTCTCTGTTCCTCCTCTGCTCAGTGAGACCTGCTGTGTGTGCTGTGCAGACATCTGGGGAGAGCGTCACACCGAAGGGAAAGTTCAAAAAGTCGGTGCGGCCACTAGCAATGCATGCCGCACAGAGAGATGACAGGAAAGACTCAATTAAAACTATGCAACTGTTGCTTTTTCTCTCAGTGGAAAGATACAGGTAAATCATTGTAAAGGAATCTTGGCTTGTAAAGAGGCGATTTCACCATTGTACCAACCTGAGGTGCAAAGTGAAAATGTAGGGGCAGATTTATGTTGTACTTGCGCCACTTTTACGCTGCCGTTGCGTCACTTTTGTGACGCAGCGGCTGCGTAAACCCTGCGCCATGTTGCGCCCTATTTATATCGTGACGCATCTATGGAGATGCGTCACGGTGTAAAGCCCTTCGCCACATGAAACCTGCGTCAGGTTTCATGTGGGCGTTTCTACGCAGGGAGGGGCGTTCTGTCGCAGGAACGCCCCTGAAAAGTGACTCAGTGAAATCTACAAGATTTCACTGAGTCACTTTTCCAACGCTGATGCGTCAAAACCCTGCGCCTGCTTGAAGCAGGCGTAAGGCTTGACGCACCACGTTACAGATAGGGCAAGTTGGAAGAGTGCTGGAGTTGCGTGTTGCACGCAACACTACTCCAGCACTGCGCCAACTTTACGCCCCAGATGCGACACGCATCTGTTTATTCCTGCGCCATGATGCGCCGCATAGTAAAGGCGGCGCATCATGGGTGGTGCAAGGGTAAACTTGCGTGTCGCATCTTTCCTGGCGCATCCCTGCTGATTTGCAGAGATGCGCCAGGCAACATAAATCTGCCCCGTAATCTTTAGTATCTGAGGTTTCTGAGGCTGCTGGCAGGTATGCATTGTTACCCTAGCTGGTCGTCATGACTGTGGAAGGACTTGCAAGTCCCATTACGTCCACTGTGCAATATTAGGTATTATTGCAATGACTTGATAGGACTTGAAGTATCTTCTCTAGAGGCAGACTGGCTTGTAGAAACATTTGAGCTTTTAGCAAAGTGCCTCTCACGGGTCCTGCAAACTGTTGTACTATTGATGGCATGTCATAACCATCTGTCTATCCATTCATCCATCCATCCAATCAATCAATCAAATCAATCTATCTGTGTGTTTATCTCTTTGTTCATCTATGTATTTGTCCATCTCTCTATATTCCTTTCTGTCCATCTGTCTACCGATCTCACTTTCTCACCATTTCTCTCTCTGCCTGCTTGCCTGTCCAATTATATTTAATGAAATCAGTTTTAATCCATCCACACATTTACCCACTAACCCAAACATTCAGTCTTCCAACCATTTATCCACCCCTTGTTTCCCCAAAACATCCAGTCCTTTTCTCCTGGACTGTAGGAGTTCTATGTTGGAGTTAGCCCCTCCATTATGGCAATGTAAGGCGATTATTAATACCAAGTTGGTATGGAAAATGTGGTGAGCCGTCCGACAAAAGAGGTTGGCTTCCTGCATCCTAAGTATTTATCTTCTTTGTACTTTTATAACAGTGAACAATGGCTAGAGGTACAAGAAATCATGCATTGCCATAGGAAACAAAGAGACAAAAGTACAATACAGCAAAGAGTAGCGTACACCCACTCCATGTGGGCCCTTCAGCACTGGCAGACTTTACATTTATATATGGCATTCCAGGGGGAAGGCTGCAACTACAGCAAGCTCCTCCCTAACGTAACATAACGTGCATTTGTAAAGTGCACGTTCACCCAAAGGCATCTTGGCACTGAATAACAGATGTTTATTGTTACCTAACTCAAGGGTACTCATTTTATCGACCACAGAAGGATGAAAGGCTGAGTGGACCGCCAGAATTTGATCCTGTGACCATAAGATCGAATACAGGCCCTACAGTGAAGGTATTAGTCCACTAAGCAACTAACCTGCAGAAGGCAAGACAAAGAAACAAACTGACATTCACGGGGAGCAGGAGGACGCCCACAGGAAGAGCGACTAACATGCACATGCAGCCCTACAGCTTTTCAGGGCGCTTTAGGACTAGTTTTGTAGGAGTCTGGTATTTTTGCACTTCTAAAAAACTCTGACATTTTCAAAACTCTTGTGGCCTCGTTCTGTGTTTGGTGGTAACTGGTGCAGCAATATTTCAGAAGAAATTATGTATGGTTCAGTACCGGGTCTGTTTTGTTTGCCCATTCACAACTTTATGTACATAATGAGGACTAATGTATGTATGAAAGCAGGTTTTATACTATATTACCTGTCACTCTGCTTTAGCTCTACAGTACACTCCACGTCAACCCACAGAAAGCTATTTATAATAATCGCAAAAGGAGTGGAAAGCTTTGAAAGTTCAAGCGGTGATGTTGAACAAGGCCCTAAAACCTTACAATTTTCTGTACAGTCGAAATCCTTAGCCTCTTTTGGTGCAACAGCAATGGTGTGCTGTTACTTGTGAAAACCACATGGCTGATAAATGAACCTGGTGACCGCAGTGATTTTTGATACTGAATTTGATCGAGCGCGCAAAGACCTATGGGTGACCTGGTGCTGAAAAGCACCAGTAATGAGGAAAGCAGAGCTAGAGTGCAGCTCTCTGGTGGGGGAACAGCGTACGAAAAGGGAAGCCACATAATAGGATGGGCCCACATCGTGAACTGCTTCAGGACAATAGCACGGAGCCTTAAAAATGTGGGGCCATATTATCAAGGAAGGGGTTAAAATTATCGCCGCTTTAGCGGCAGTTTGCTGCCGCTAAATTGGCGATAATGGGATTAATAATATGCCCTTGAGAATTCCCATAGAAGCCCAGGTTCACACCAGAACCTGGGCTTCTATGGGAATTCACAAGGGCATATTAGCAAGCCCATTATCGCCAATGTAGCGGCAGTTTCCTGCCGCCAAAGCGGCGATAATTTTAACGCCGTCCTTGATAATATGGCCCGTAGCATTTACAAACCGGTAGCCAGCCAGTGTAAGTTAATAAGATGGGAGGAGATCCTAGCAGATTTGTAAAGGCCTAGTAGAAGGCTATGCATCAGAATAGATGGAAGCCTGACAAACAATGAGTTGCAATAGTCAAATCTATTCGTGCATAGCGCCTAAACCGGAGTTTTTATGGAGGAAAAAGGCACGAAGGACCATTTTTTCAAAGCATCTCAATCATGCCAAAGAAAGTAGACGTAACTGTATTCATATGAAACTCAAAAAAAGAGTCTGACATCGAAGAAAACCCTCAAATTGAGAACGTGGGCACTGGTACATAGTAGCAATTAAGAGAGAAGCACTTGTAACAGGTTGTGTCCTGCTGCTTGACTACAAAATAGAAGAGAGCAGGAAAAGACTTTCTCAATACATGCCTCAAGATTATGAATCAATATCCTCACCAAGTTCGGGTTCACTCCTGTGAGAGCAAAACATTACCCCAAAATTTACCTCAATTAATATTCCCATATTTCACCGAGACAGTGTTAAACCTCAATTTCATGAGACAATGTATCCCCGCCTTAAGGCACCTCCCCAAAAATAAAAAATAGAAATAAAATCAATCAAATAAGTGATTTGGGATTAAATGAGCCCACTCAATACCTGTGTTCTACATCAATGAAAAGTTATAGGGTTTTATTACAGAATTCAAAAATAAAGTGGTACAGGGTCAATACCACCAATGCTCTCAAAGAGTTATATATGGTAGGCATAATACTATATATAGGACTTAACAGAAAATGCTTAACTTCTCCATACAGAACTGCCTCCCTCGAATACTGATGCTATTAATGCATGAACCCATGTGTGATAAATGTAGTAGGATTCAGAAAGGTAGGTAACAAAAGGCTTTATTCCAATAACAACTTCACCCACGACGGGCAGTGACTGGTCGGCACAGATCTCAGAGATAACTAACCAGGTCCTCTGGAATCCTCACTCCACGCTCCCTACCAGCACGGGCCACAACATAATGCACTTTTGAATGAAAACATTAATAAAAATAAACATGCGGTGTGACTCGGACCCGCGACCCACAACCCAGATCTCTTGACTGGGGGTGAATGTTTTGATTTGTTCTGCATTCGTCCATCAATTGTGTGTCTTTTGCTTTCTCGCCCTATGTGCGCCAGGTATGCCCAGACATGAGTCCTGGGCTCACTGTGCCACTGGAATCAAGCTATCCTGGCTGAAGAGGGGTGAAACCCCGAAACCGGTCCTAGGATGCTTTTTTCCGGTCCAGGGAGGACCTGGCTTGGCAGTTCGGGCTGGACTGTTCCCATCAGGCACAGGGTCAAGACTGATTTGCATATGACCAGGTCTAAACTGGGATGGCATGGTGAGCAAAAGAATGATGGATTTAACCCAGATCTCTTGACTGGGGGTGAATGTTTTGATTTGTTCTGCATTCCGTCCATCAATTGTGTGTCTTTTGCCTCCGGAAACGCCACGAGTCACACTGCTAAACGCTCTACAGTACATCACCTTCCCCCTCAAAAAATTACAAAGTAAAGGATATGACAGAAGGGGGTAAGAAACAAAATTAATGCATAACATTGTCCTTGAATTAGCTCGGTATCCTAAACTCACGAGACCTTGTGCATTCTACTGTGGGAGTTCCACCAGTATGGTCATGTATACTCCCACTTACTAGGCCTGGGCGGTAAATTCTGCTCCGCTCGCGGAATTTGCGGAATTTCGGTAATTTCGCGTTACGCGGAGAACGCGAAATTGCCCAAAATTCTGCTTTCCGCGACTTCGCGAAATTTTTTCTTGTTCACGTTCTCAAAATGCGTGTTTGCGAGATATTTCTCCCCGAGCACGCAAACAGCAACTGCGAACAGGAAAAAAGCATCGCGAACAAGCAATTCCGCGTGTTCGCGGAATTTCTGCATGTTCGCGGAGATTTTTACCATTTCGCGGAGATTTGCGTAACGCGATTACGCAAATTCCGCCCACCCCTACCACTTACCCTGATGATTGAATCTCAACATGGAATAGACACCTCACAACCCACTGCAAGTTGTACCCATTGCGTCCAGTCCAAATCTGAGCCAAAACCTTTCTTGTGATTAATCATTTTGGCTTGCTGATGAGACAGCCTCACAAGGCTCCGCACGTTCCACCAGCCTTTGTCTTCCAACAAAACTGACCCCTTGCTAACTCTGTATACTTTAGTTGGAGATTAAAACAATTATTCCGCTTTCCTCAACATGACGGGTTTTTTAATCAAAACATAATTTCCTATGTCATTTTGGCCTGTTTTTCCACAACACGTGGAATACCCTTCTCTTTAACCATCATAATTACATCAGTTTCTTTGATTTCAAGTTTATCCTTCAACCATGTAGGAAACAAAGCGGAGTGAACTTCACTCCCTCTCAACAACATGAATGGAGTGATACCCTTGGTGCAATGTGGTGTTATGATATAGTCCCAGACTTTATGCTTGAGAAACTGTTTCACATTCAACCTGCCTGCAATGGCTGTTTGCAGGGCCGGACTGGCCATACCGGGCACCGATCATTTCCCCGGTGGACCGCCATGGTGGGGGCTGGTTTTGGGCCCCTGGGGGGCCATTTTTGTTACCGGGCGGTGTTCTGTAACACCGGTAATATCGGCCCCCTGTAACAAAATCCGGCCCTTACAAACAACTCGGCTGCACTCCCCCCCTCCCCTCAAGGGGAGCCGGCCGAGCAATTTACCAGGGCCAGATTCGGTTGCCAGTCCAGCCCTGGCTGTTTGCACACCTTCCTTTATCACCTTGTTCCCTCTATCCACTGAACCGTTGGAAGATGGTGAATAGAGGGCAACGCATTAGTGTTTGACATCATGATTGCCCAAAAATATCAAGCCTTTGCCCTGACACAAAATGTGATCTATTGTCTGTAACAAGAGATCTGGGTGAACCCTCTAAGACAAACACCTGTTCCAAGAAATGAATAGCTGTAACTATTGAGGAAGAACTTACAAAAGACAAATATATATTAATTATTGATTAATTTGTTTGTGTAGAATACTTTTTATGCCAGTTTTTCTTACTGGCGAAATAAAGTCGTGTGGTAATGATGATGGTTATTCAGCATGAGACAAATATAGCCACTTTGAAACATTAACAACAAATAAAATTGACTTTTGACTACCAGCTCTAATTCATCACTCGAAAATGATGACGAGTCGACATTACTTCTTGTTCCAGATGAGACAGGGAAGGGAGACGATATTTATCTAGAAAATCGCTTAATCTCTGCTGATCCGTGGTGTGATGTGACGTATAAATATTCTCATAATGGGACAACATTATTGCCCCTATGTCTCCCGGATCTGAAGTATCCCCACCACTAATTGGAGATTTAAGAGATCGAATTACATTAGCTGCAGCTTGTTCTTTAACCTGCCACGCCAAAATTTACCCGTGAAATTACTATGTTCATATATTTTTTTTACTTTTCTACAAAAGATTTCCTCACTTCTTACGAAGTAATGTGCACTCAACTCCCATTTTGCGGCATTTAATTGATTCTGTAACATAACAGAGGGATTGTGGTACTTTTGATCTACTAAAACCTGTATTTTTTGCTGCAATTGATTCTTTGTGTCCCTAAAAATGACGGATTCCCTTACGTCCCTTCCTATGACTACCCCCCGAATAAACGCCTTCAGTGAGTCCCAAACAACATGGATAGGGGCTGTCCCCAGATTTCGTTCGATATACTCCCTAATCTCATTTTTAAGAAAAGTAACTCATATTTCATCAGACAAATAAGATTTATTAAAGACCCATCGTTTCAGAACGTTCCTGTTTTCATCCAACACAAACTCAACAACTAACATCGCATGGTCGGAAAAGCCATTGTGTAAAAACCGATGATGCCGGTTTTTAAGTTTTGAAGAAACAAGAAAAAAATCAGTGCGAGAAAATGACTTGTACCTTCCCGACCAGCAAGTATATTCCCTTTTATAAGGATTTATAGAGCGCCAAGAATCGACAAGATCGAAAATCCTTAGATTATTCATGATTGTCTGGAATGATTTAGGTTTCGACTGCTTTTTCCCACCAGTGGTGGAGTCTAAATTCGGTTTCATGAGGATATTAAAATCCCCTCCAATCACAATATCCCCGCCAACCATCAGTAGGGACTGAAACATTTCATCATAAATTGCAGAACTGTCATTCAGGGGGGAATAAAAGCTTACAAAGGTAATATGTGATGGTCTATTCTTTAATTTACATGTGGCCCAGCACCACCGACCCTGGCTATCCGCATCAGTTTGAATTATCTCTGCCTCCATTCTCCTATTAAGAAAAAGAGCGGCTTCTCTTTGTGACTCAGAAAAAAAAGAAAAGCCCCGATAAGAGGCCCACCCTTTGAACATAGAGAAATTATCAGCTTTTAAGATAAGAATATGAGTTTCTTGCAAAAGTATAACTGCAGGATTTTCAGTCAAGATCCATGTCTCTATTGCCCGCATTTTCTTATTATTATTTAGACCGTTCACATTAAAAGAAATAATTTTCAAACCTAATTTAATAGTCATAAAGTAATTGCTTACAACCAATAACACATTTTTCTCCCTTTTTTTCCCAGACCCTCCTTAAGCAATCTATACCCTGATCTATGTCCATCACAAGATCCACCACAAAAACCATATTTATCTCCAACAATTGACAAAGCAACAGAGATAAGAAAGAAAAAAAAAGAAATTTGCCAAGAACTACAATTTTAACTTTTTTACCAAACCCACCCCCCTCTACAGCCTGTGGTACCCTCCTAGCTCTATCTCCCTTTACCCACGCTCGCCACAAGAACCTTTCCCTTAACATGAGGTGTCGTGGATTTACACCCCTTCAGTCCCAAGACTGCCCCGAGACCGTGCCCCCCCTGAACTAATAAACAATGTCAAAAATAAAGAAAAGCCATTTGTGAATAATACAGATTGTCACAAGAAATATTAAAGTACTGAATCTTATCTCCAAACTAGCCATTTTGGATTCCATGAAGCAGCTCCTGTGCTTCCTCCACGTCAGATAACATATAGAACTTCCCTTTAATCAATACTCTAAGTTTCGATTGTTGTGCAATCATTGCTTGGGCCCCATGTGCTTTAAATAAGTGTAGAATTTTAACAAACTCTTTCCTACGTCTAGCCGCTGCTGCAGACATATCAGAAAAAATTTGGCATTTCACCGTAGCATTCACGGGGAACTGCCTTTGTTGGATCGCCCTGGACAAAATTTGCTCCTTAATCCTGACATCTGCAAAACTTTAACAGAATAGTTCACGGGAGAGTAGAGTTCGAAAATGGATGAGCAGGAACCCGATGAGCTCTGGTGATAGTAAGATCATCTTTATGCTCCGGTATCACCACCTGTTGAAGAAACGTGGTCACCCATGCGAGCATGTCTGACCCCTCAATTTCTTCAGGAACTCCCACTATACGTAGATTGGACCTTCTGTTGTAGTTCTCCAAATCGTCCAATTTAATCTCAAGAGCCTTTGTTATTTTAGAAACATCTTTGGACTCTTTCTTCACTTCAACCATTTGGTCCTCTAAAGAAGAGATCCTCTCCTCTGCCTCAACTAGGCGAGCTGGAAAAGTGGAAACTAATTCCTCGATCTTGTCCATTTTGTTCAGTCTCTGATGAATCGCGGTTAGTTCGACATTTTGCGACCTCTTAATCTCTCTCACTTCATCCAGGATCAGATTCAACATATCCTTCACGGACATCCTCATTTCCCCCTCAGTCTCTGTGTCCATCTCTAACAAAGGGCCGAAGGGGTCTACCCCCACCCCGCCTGATCCCTTAGCAGATACTACAGAGGACTGTGTTGGTGTACTGCTTAAATCTTCTTTTTTAGCCTCTTCTTTTTTAGCATCCACAAAGTCAGTTGTTATCTTTTTTAAATCAAATTTAGAAACAGCAGATGGAGCAGAGCCTATAGGGGGGCTTACAGCCAAACTCAGTTTATTTGTGCCGATAGGCTGGATCTGACCTAGTTCCAAGTCCAGGGAGTTCAAAGAGGACGCTTTACTGGGCAAAAGAAGAAATGGTTTTTTACCAAACAGAGGAAATTGTTTAGACGGCGGAGGCGGTAGAGGAGTTTGAGGGGGCTCAAGAGTCTTAGATTGACCTTCAGGATGTAGATCATTGGGTTTGTCCCCCTTACTCAGTTGAGCTAAGTTTTCTATCAGGGCATCCTCGACCTCTGAGCTCTCCGATGAATGTACCGAGTCATCTTCCTTGGAGTTACCTCCATCTGTTAACTCAGCCGCTGCCTCTTCTGCCGCTTTTGCCTGCTGTCGGCGTTGCTTAGCTTTAATACGAGTATTTAATAGCTTCCCCATAACGGACAATTCAAATATTTGAAAAGTCTCTCCTGTGGTAAGGCCTGTGGCCCAGATGGATTTCCGGCTGAATTTTTTGTTACGTTTTTTAGCTCTCTCTCTGAGCTTCTCCTTTTATTAGCAAATTCTAAGTTGAAGGGTGGCCCGATTCCCGCATCTTTTTACGATGGAACAGTGGTCAGTTTTCTGGAAAAAAGGAAAGGAAGCTAAAGACCCAAACTCTTATAGGCCCATAACATTATTGAATTCGGATTATAAAATTATCACAAAATTGCTTTCTATTCGTTTTAATTATGTCTCTGCGCAATTGATTCAAGCAGATCAGAATGGCTTTATTGCGGGCCGTCAACTCCTCACCAATACACATTATCTGATTGAGGCATTAGATTATTTTGAAATACGGAAGGTTCCGGCTTTAGTTCTCCTTTTAGATTCAGAAAAAGCTTTTGATTTGGTGGTTTGGTATACACTTTTCTTTATTTTACAACGTTTTGGTATTCCCCTTCAACTTACTACCCTAATTAAAAATTTGTATCAGGGGACAAAAGCTCAGATTCTTGTCAATGCATCTATGGTGGGTTCGATTTTAGTGCAAAGAGGGACGAGGCAAGGCTGTCCATTATCCCCCGTCCTTTTTGCTTTTCTTATTGAGCCTTTAGCAGTTGCAATCAGAAAAAGTAAGGATATATCCCCGCCTATTGCTGCTATGGATAAGATTAAATTATACGCGGATGATATAATGTTGCTGTTGAAACCGGAGATGCATTCGCAAATACAGGTTTTTTCTGTTTTTACAGAATTTGAAGCTCGGGGGGGTATCAAATTAATAAGAAGAAAACTGAGATTTTAATCTGTGGCAATATAAATATAAATCCTGAATTACACCCAGATATTCAGAGTTGTATTAACAACAGACCCAAAAGGTATCTAGGTGTCTATTTCTCGTCTTCAGTTCGTGATTTATATACATTGAATTTTGAACCTTTAATTCAAAAAGTTTGTGATATGTTTTCACGATGGAATCCATTGCCTTTATCTATTCTAGGCCGGGTGGCATTAATCAAAATGTCAGTACTTCCCTTATTTAATTTTTTGTTCTCCACTATTTCTTGTTCCCTTCCAGGCTCTTTTTTTTCAAAAGTCGAGTCCTTATTCTCAGCCTTTGCCTGGGCAAAAAAGACTCCTCGAATAGCTATCAATATGTAGATAAGGAACAAGGAGGTCTTGGCTTGCCAAGCCTGAATGACTACTATTATGCATACTACGCACAGTATCTTTCAAGATTTAAACTTTCAATACCTAGAGAGGCATTATTTATTAATTTTTTTTTAAATTAATTTGTAAAGAGACTAAAATTTCTTCTCCACTCTCGATATTCAAATCACCTAAATTAGTCAGATATAAGGTTCTGAGCTGGGTTTTTTTAAAAACGCGATGTTATGCTGAAAAGGTACTCACTCTCCCTCCTGAATTTAATAACTCCACTGAGGGATGCTGTCTCTAGATTCGGGATTAACATGGGATCAGAAACTATACATAACTGGGCCAGATCTGGGTTCATAACTTTATTGAACTTTGTGAAAGATGGGACATGGCTGACTCCTGATGAGATCTGTGGAAACGTTCTTCTTATGGGTTCATATGTTTTACTGTATAAGTCTCTGGCTCAAATCAAATTAACGCAGAATAGTCAATTCTCACACTTAACAAATGATCTTTTCTGGTCCCCACTTTTCCAAAAACCCGGAAAATGGAGAAGAAGCCTAGCACAAAGCAGGGAGGAGGATGTAAGCGCCAAAGCAATTAAAAATGGCAGAAGTATGAAAGTCTTAAATTGACTCATAATTCTTGGAAAACTTTAAATAAATTTAACTTTACGGTCCTGAGAGGTGCAAATTGGCGATGAATGCTTTTTTTTAGTAAGTGGCTTTTATATTATACCCCTGCAACTATTGCTATAATGTATAGTAGTGCGTCGCCTATTTGTTTTAGATGTACTCAATCGGACCTGGCTAACTGGTCCCATATAATGGCCTTTTGCCCTAAATTTAAGATATTCTGGAAAGGAATGTTCTCTTTGCTTTCATTTCATTTACATTTTACGATCACTAGTTATGAAAATTTAATTATTTTGGGATTTCATCCAGAGCTTAATTTGGGTGATTCTCTGGCGAAACTTCTGTATATAATAGTAGCAGTTGCTAGATCACTGATTCTTAAGTATTGGAAGACAGAAACAGTTCCAACTGTAGATGAGTGCTATCAAAAAATTAAGAGAGTCAGGAAAAGTGAATTTATATTTGCTCAAAGGATTGGGGTATTACGTAAATTTACTAAAATCTGGGAATCCTATTTTGATTGAAATTACTTGATTGATTATGGTAGTTGAAATTCGATGTCTGTTGTTAAGAATTTTGATCTCTATGTTTTTTTTGTATGCTCTCTGGGGATATACTGTATTGATTGTGTTGAATAGTTTGCCAAGTACTCAATAAAAAATAAAAAATAAAAATAATAAAATTGCATATATCATATCCTCTGGCAAGGAAACAAGGAAAGTTAGGAAATAGAACAGGATGTAAAGGGGCTATCTTTAAATTTACAGTGGCAGATTTACAAGCCCCTTGCGCTGCCAGTACGTCACTTTTTGTGATGCACTGGTAGCGCATTTCTCTGCCCCATATTTACAAGGACAGGAAAAGCCACCCTGCGCTGCTTTTCCTGTCCTTGTAAATATGGCCCCTTTACATGCAGCACTTTGCATGAAAGGGGCATTCCATGGGTGTTGCTGTGGGTGTTCACACATTTCCAGATTCACGAGAAATTGTAAACCTGGAAATGTGTCAGTTTGCTACACCACCCTAGGGGTAGCGAAGCGAGGCACAACAAGGAGAAATGTTTTCATTTCTCCTCGTTTTTTTCTCTTTCAATGCGTGCTTCATTCTACAGCACGCATTGAAAGAGGAAAATGCCTGTAGTGAATGTTTTTGTGCAGGAAGGTGTCCCTTCCTGCACAACAATCAATCTCCCTATGGTGCAGGCATCCTTGCACCATGGTGCAAGGGTGTCTGTGCTGGCGCATGGCAGTTGTTTGTGCGTCAGTGCAGGGGAGAGCACAGAAATGTGACATAATATTATAAATCACAACCACCCACCCCTACAGACCTCGCACGAACCCTCGGTATCATCCTTGACTCCTACCTCTCCATGAACCGCCAGATCAACGCTGTCTCGTCCACTAGTTTCAACTGCCTGTGCATCCTCCATTAGACCTCCAAATGGATCCCCCCCCCACCGAGTACAGGAGGACCATCACCCACGCTCTCATAACCAGCAGACTGGACTACTGCAACGCCCTATATGCCGGAATCAACAGAACTCTTCTACACAAACTCCAAACCATCCAGAATGCAGCAGCCAGACTCGTCCTCGGGACACCGCGTCACGAACACATGACCCAACGCCAACGAGACCTCCACTGGCTCCCTGTAGAGAAGAGGGTCACCTTCAAACTCCTCACCCACGCATACAAATCCCTCAACAACATCAGACCCAAATACCTCAACAAGAGTGTATCCTTCCACGTACCCAAGAGAAACATCCGCTCCGCCGACCTCACCCTGGCAGAGGTCTCCCGCATCTGCAGCAACAGAACATGCAGGAGAGCCTTCTCCTACATCACAGCCAAGACCTGGAACGAACTCCCTGTGAACAACAGACGCTCCCCGACCCTGTAAACATTCAGGAAGTACCTCAAGACCTGGCTCTTCGACTGATCCGGAGCCGCCCCCCCCCTCTCTTGGCGCCTTGAGACCCTCACGGGTGAGTAACGCGCTCTATAAACCCTCTGATTGATTGATCCATGAACTTTTGAAAAAAACTGGCGGCTGATGCCAGCCCACACTGTAACCTTTGTAGGCCCCAAAACACATGGCAAAAGTTGTCAGATCCTGCGATGCTTCATCTAAGGCAATTTGGTGATAGACTGACCTCAAATCAATGACAGAAAACCATGTGACTACTGCACACAAAGTATCAGCTTCATCTTCAGGAATTGTACTTGAAACCAAATTTTAGAGGAGAGCAACGATCTTTCTATGCTTTTGGCCAGATCTAAAACTTCATTATGGGTGGGGTTGCGGAAACTGAGTAAACACTCCTAAATTTTCCCGGACGCACAATTGAAAATGAACTGGTCACGAATGTATGTATTCACATTGGAACCAAACTCATATGTGGCTGCCAAAATTCTCAGAGTGGCCACGTACTCCTCAACTCCTTCCTCAAGAAGTTGTTTTTGTTTAACAAAGTTATGTCTTTCCAAAATGATACTGGGTTCCTCAGTAAATTGTTAACGCAGCCTTTCAACTGTCTCTAAATATACATTCCACAAGTCATCCCCACATGGGCTTCGGGGTCTTGCTACAGGTGGTAAATTGTCAAACATTTGCTGCGCTGCCAAACCCAAACTACAATATAGTAGTGCGAATTTGCATTCATGATGGTAGCTACCGGCATCAATGGCCATAAAGTGATTTTCCTAACATGTGAAACCAATTTGCTCATCTTATAGTAGGTTTGTCTGGCTGTGCCAAAAAGGGAGGGGGCTGTGTAATATGTTGAGGTGTAGCCATTCCAATTCAATATGCAACAAGAAATATCCAAGCAAACTTTAAGGATCCCCTCAGTACAAGTATGAAAGGCTAAAAAAAAAATAGAATGTACAACTCACCACAAATGCACAGTACTTGCAGTAACCAAATAAACTTTAAAAAAAATACTTTATTTGTAGATTTTCATCAAATACAAACAACGACAAGATCCATAGTAGTTGAAGGGTGATTGGGGGGACATGGTAAGAATTTAAGTACATGTTTATGTTCACAGATACCCTTGTCATATCGATGGCTGTGAGACTCTAACAGATCACACAATGTCCCAATAACCGCATGGTGGACTACCAGCCCACGTGTCTTCCCAGTGGGAAACCGCAGCTTGCTAATAGAAATAAAAGGGGGAAAGAAGAAAAAAAGAGAGGGGAGACAGAAGGGGGGGAAGAGGGGCTGTGAGTGGGTCTCTCTGGCAGCCGCTAATGAGGTGCTACGCCGGTGCATAAGAAGTCCCCATACATGTTTCTTACACTCCCATCGTTCCGCCTACATTTCCGTAGCAGGGACTTGCACTTGATCAAGAGGATGAGTTCTGAGAAAACTCTGCAGTGCTTCACATATATTCTGAGGGCGCGCTTGTGCAGTCATTAACTCCCAAAATGCAGACAGTTGGTTATGGCAGAATGCTGCATCCCTGAGCCACTCGTCCTTGCGCTTATGGCCCCAGCAGATCGCCACCCTTCTCTTTGCCAATAGCAGCATCATGGCCACCAGCTTCCTGTTGTCTTCCGGAACATTTCTTACGTATCCAAGTAGAGCAATCAGTGAAGTGCGCTCCAACCTGCAATTTAGCTTTTTGTCCAGCACATCAAAGACAGCCCCAATACCTCGCAACATCCTGGCACTCTCACGCCAAGTGCAGGAAGGAAGCCTCCGGCACTGCATCTCGCACACACCTTGCATCCGCACTCTACCCCGCTCTGTGCAGCCACACAGGGGTCCTGCACAGCCTGTGAAGAAACTTAAAATGTATTAGCCTGAGTCTATAGTTGGGTGACAGCTCCCTGGCCTTCACGCAGCAGTAGGACCACACACCTTCCTCGAATAGAGCTCCCAGACTCTCCTCCTATTCGCGCTGGGCAGGGGGGAGCGCTTATTAGAAATTCGCGTTGCATACCAGAATAGAGGCGGGCTATGAGTTTACAGGGTGAGGGGTCAGTTAAGAATGATTCCAGAACATGAAAGATTGGTGGCGCAACCTGGAACGATTTGTATTGTACACGCATCGCCGCTCTTAGTTGAAAGTATGTCATTCTGTCTAAAAGCCTGTGTGCTTGTCTCCGAGTGCTGCAGCCATACTAATGAAGACACCGTCCAGGAACGCCCGCCCCGACGTGTGCAACTGCAGCTTGCCCAGTCGTTGACACACCCCGCCTCAGCAGTAAAGGGTAATGCCGGGTGTCTAGTGAGTGGCATTGAGGGTGCGAATAGTGCGTCCAAGCATGCCCTGCATCGGAGTTGCTGCCACGCTCATAATGTGCAGCCCAGCGTATTGATCTCTGCCCGTGGGCGGCTTTGAAATCGGAACATCACCCGGAATATCACCATGTGCAGTGGAGTCGGATCCGCTTGGTCACTTTCAGGGGCAGTGTGCGCCATGAATGGAGTTGGGTATATCCTATAAAATCTGAATTGGGCCTATGCACAGCTGTGGTACAGCTCCATCTCTGGAGCGGCCAGACACCCCTGCTCAAATGGAAGTGTGGGGGTCTCCCATGCCACATGAGGCAGCCCGCCCAGGCAAGGGATATCAAATTTGAGCAAAGCCTCCTCTTGAATTCCGAAGTGGGAGGGAACGGGAGGTTTACGTAGACATACAAACATTTGGGTAATATCACCATTTTGGCAATGGCTATTCGGCCAGCCAGAGACAGAGGGAGCGCCTTCCAGTCGGTCAGTTGGCTCTCCAGCCATTCCATGAGCCTGCCATAATTGTAACGCCACAGCTTCCCGTGATCTCTACTAAGCCAGATGCCCAATTATTTCACTGGGGATTCTGCCCATTTGAGTGGAAATTCTGACTGAAACATGGCCGTGGCAGCCGTGAGTGGGAAGATCGTTGACTTCCCCCAGTTTATTGTAATGCCCGAAAGGCCACCAAATCTAGTGATTTCACGAATAAGGGGGTCGAGATTTATCGCCGGGTGTTTGACATATAGTGTCACATCGTCTGCGTACATAGACTCGTAGATCGCCCGGGGGGTGAAAGCAAGACCACACCACGGATGGTGATGCCACAATTTAGCTGCCAGCGGCTCCATAGCTATAGTGAAGAGGAGAGGCGACAATGGGCGCCTCTTGCCACAAGCTACTCTGACTGGGTGGCGGAGACCACTCAATTGATCTGTAATCTAACAAAACCACACTGATCAGGTCTGAGTATCGTGGGGAGCAGTGGGAGCAATCGAGTAGCCAACAGTTTTGAGAGGATTTTGTTGTCAAGATTAATCATTGACAGTGGCCATGAGCAGTGGATCCTTGTCCGGTTTGAGAATGGTCACTATGAGTGCCTCTTCGAGAGAGGGGGGAGGGTCCCCCGTTCCAGCGATTCCTTATACATGTTGAGGAGATGGGGTGCAAGAAGCGGCACAAATTCCTTATAAAAGGCAGATGTAAGTCCATCCAGTCCCGGTGCTTTGTCCCCAGGCATGGCCCAAATTACCCCAATTATCCACCTCCGAGAACGGCTCATCCAAGTGTTTACGATGAGCATCGCTTAGCCATATCAGTTCTATCAAGTCATGGAAGGGGAACAGGTTGGGAAGTGCCTCCGACTGGCGCACAGCATATAGTGAAAAGTAGTATGCGAGCATTTCTGCTTGATCCGCTTCCTGTCCAACAGCGAATCCATCATCACCGACGCGTAACTCACTAATATATTTGTTAGCCCACAGCCTTTTAAGCAGGCCTGTAAGGATTTTCCCCGCTCGGTCCCCCTCGCCGTATTGACAAGCTTGCGCCTCCTTACCCAGGTAGTGTATCTCTCTGTGGGCTGCCTGCTCAAATTCTGCTATATTTGTCTTAATCTGTCCTAGAGTCATTAGCTGGCTGGTCGCGAAGTAATCTGATTCAAGTGCTCATATCTCCCTCTCAAGTCGCCTGAGATCATTTTTAAGCGAGCACAGGACTCCCGCCTGTTTAGTGATGTACTTGCCCTTGATAACAGTCTTAAATGCCTTCCATTACGTAGCCGGGGAGTCCACTAAGCCGGCATTTATTTCAAAATACTCCGTTATGGCAGACCTAATCTCCGCTCGGAAGACCTGGTCCCGAAGGGCACCAGCTGGAAGTCGCCAACTGAAGGCCCTGCTCGGTGCATCAGTCAATGTGAATTCCAGCAAGACCGGAGCATGATCTGAAAGAGTTTGGGCTAGATGAGCGCTGTTGTATACCCAAGTATCTACGTTGTGCAATGTGAGGCAATAATCAATTCTGGACCAAGTGGGGCCCACAGTGGAGATGTAGGTCCCCTCTTGACTGTGCTGGTGTCGGTGGCAACAGACGTCTATCAGTTTGTGGTGTTCCATGAGGACCTGTAGTTGTGCCGCCGCTCGCGGATGAGGTCGGCGAGACCCACCCGATCTATCTCTCTCAAGGTCAAGGATCACTTTGAAGTCCTCTCCCCAGAGAACTGCCCCGGGACCTAAAGACTCCACCAGCTGCCAGACTTCATCAAAGAACTGGGGGTCATCTGTGTTAGGCCATAGACCAATATAAGTCTGACTGGATAACCTCCGAGTACCCTGGCCACTATAACATATCGCCCTTCAGGATCGCAGTGCGTGTGTGCCACGGGAGACCCTTTCTAAGAACGATGGCTGTGCCCCTAGCATAGTTGGAGTATCCCGCTATGAATTTTTCTCCCATCCATTCCGCTCACAAGCGCAAACAGCTGCCACCCGTCAGGTGCAATTCCTGTAAAAAACACATTACAAGTTACTGCTTTTAGTGTGTGTGCTCTGTTGACATTCTCATCCATCCATGCACTCCCATATATCCATGTGCACCGGAGGAAAGGCAAAGTCCATCAGCAATAGATGTGAGGCCAGGGAGAAGGGGGAAGGGGGGGACAAAAGTGAGAAAAGAGCAGTACAACCAGTTTAACTCACCCATTACCCAAACAGCCTACCCCCCACCCATTACAGCCACCCAACTTGGCTGAAGAGCATCTTCCCTACCCCAGAAAGGCCACAGGAGGCCAACAGCTAAGTACAATATGGGACTCATCCCAGGGGGTGGCACCAGGGGGCTCGGTGTTTCCCAGCGATTGGGTTCTGGGTGGCTGGACAGAGAACACCCGTGAAGGGTAGACACTCATTCAGTTGAGCGACCATGTTTGGTTCCTGTATGACTCGTGCGAGGTTGGTATCATCTAAGGAGAGGCACAGGAAGAGGTCAGGCCCTTTCGGGCGTTAGGAGCCCCCCAGTCCAGCTTGCTTCGTGAGGCACGATCAAAGTCTTAGTCATTTTTGCTGAGGGGGTCCTCTGCAACTTGGCAGCGAGCTTAGGGTGTGTGAAAAAAGAGGTTTTGCCAGAGTGGAAGATTCAAAGCTTCGAAGGATAGAGCAAGGAAAACTTAATGTCCTGTTGCTGCAGCAGTCTTTTTGCCGGAACAAATTCTCGGCAGGCAGCCTGGACAGACAGGGTAAAGTCGGCGAAGAAAAAGACCACTTTGCCATGATACTTGGTTTCTTGTAGGTCACGGGCCCTGTGCGACGTCGTGATCCCTATAATTTAAGTCTCACAATGATAGGTCTGGCCGGAGCACCCGGAGGGGTATGGTGCCAAGGGACCTATGGCCCTGCTCCACAATGCACATCGCTAACAGGCCCTCACTGAAGAGAATCCGGAGCATTTCTTCGACATAGTCTTCTATTTGAGTCATTGCTGTGGTTTCCGGGACTCCAAGGATGTGCAAATTATTGCGCCAGGCCCAGGCTTCAATATCCTCATTTTTAATTCTTATGGCCTCCAACACCTTCTCCATACGAAGCAATTTCTCACAGGTCGCCATTCCCTCCTCTTCCAGCGCAGAGGTCCGCTGTTTGACATCCGCGATGCTCTCATCGTGGTTCGACACATCCTGAGTCGGTCCAATCGGTCTGGCATCGAGTCAATTTTCAAGTCGATCACCGGGGACGATGTAGGGTTCATGTTAGTTTCTGCTTGCTCCTCCACTGGGGAGGTGCTTCCCCTTGGAGTTTGCGCTGCTCAAAGGAGATTTTTGGTGTCCTTGTGTCTGCTTTGCCCATGGCTCACTGTCTGGTCGTGTGAAAGGGGATGGCCTCTGCCAGGGCAGTCCTGCCCGATTCTGGCTCTGTCTAGCAGTGGTGTGAGTGCACTCAGGATCTTCCCGCTAGGGGGACAGCCCCTTTGTTCTTGCGGTAAAAGAGTCCGGTGGGGTGCCAATATCAAATCTCCCTCACCAGGGCACAGCGGCAGGGGGGGTCCCCCTCCCCAGGTACTCGTGGCTGCAGTAGCTCTCCACCTACGGTCAGCTCAGCATCTCAGGGATCACAGCCAGCGCAGGGCCAGCACAGCAAGTGGGGGGAGAGAGGGCAAAGAGCGGCTCATAAGCCACCCCCCCCACCAGATCGGTCCGCTGCACCCAACGCTGTCCCCGTTGCAGACGATGTCACCGCAGCAGTCCAGGCTCTCTGCGGGTTGAGTGTGCCCTATTGGACTCCCATAGCTCCTGGTCTTGTCTCTCAGCACAATTCACTAATTTGACGTGCACTGCGCGGCGCAGTCCGCGGTTTGGCCCGTCAGGCTCCGCTTGTCCCGGCCATAGGCCTCATCCTGTAGAGGGTAAATCTGGGGCGGTATCCCACCACAGCTACAGTCTTGTCACCCCCGCTGCCACCACTGCCTCCTTGTGAGTCCGCCCCCTGTTTGTGCTCTGCAGCTCCACGCCGACTTGCACCGGCTCTCTGGGGGTCAGGGATCTCCACACAACGGAGGTCAGAAGGGCCCAGCCAGGAGCAGTCTGCGCGGGCCCGGCCACAACACAATGGTCCTCCGCACCAGCACACTGCAGCAGTCCGGGCCCCTGCGCAGGACAAATATTCTCTGTTGGATTCCCGTGGCTGCTGGTCCCGTCTCAAAGGTGCACTCTACTAACTTCAAGCACACTGCGCGGCGTGAGCCGTGGTCGGGCCCGCCAGGTTCGCTCCTGTTGAGGGTGGTGCTGGGGAGGGTGTCTCCTCAACAGGTGTAGTCTTGTCCCCCCGCAACTGTCCCTGCCACCTCACGGGCTGCTCCCTGTTCTTGTTCCATGGCCACGCGCTGGCCCACACCAGCACTCCAGGGGGTCAGGGATCTCCGCACAGCGTCAGGAGGGCCAGGTAGGCCCGGCCTCAGTACTGCGGTCCTCCGTACTAGCTTCACCCTGCAGGCCTGGCCTAGGCTGCCGTGGCAGCCCGCCGGGCAACCTTCCAGTTGACTTCCCCCCACTCGGGCGTTTACCAGCTCACCTCTGAACTGGTTACTCTGGGCTTCTCAGCGATCCTCCTCACTTTTTGTGCCACGAGGGCCCTGAACGGGGCCCGCCACAGGGTGGCCTCTCATGGACCGGCAGTGGATCTCAAGCCGCACGGTCCGCAGCCCCGCTGGTCACGGCCGCTGCTACGCACACCGGTCAGACTGCTGCACACCTCACAGCATCCGCGCTGGGTCCGTCCCATTGTTTCTTCTCATCTCAGACTGGGGCCGCCATCTTATCTCCGCAGGCAGCTTCCGCGTCACTCTGCTCCGTCATCACTTCTGGCGCAATCTGAGTCGGTCTGCCTGCAATCAGCGGCTGCAGCAGCTATTCAAAAGCACCCTCTCTCATTTACGGGCTGTGATGGTCACCCGAACTGCAGGATAATTAGTGGATAAGCAGTCCAGCCTGCAGAGCCTCACTAAGTGGCCCTCTAGTGCACTAGTAACTAAAGATATTTGAAATAATTATCACCAATGTGCCAGGATTCTTTTGAACACCAGCGGAAAATTAGGAACCTTACAATACCAAACGCTGTTGAAGATAGTTGAAAACAAAAAACAGAACTGAGCGTAATGCAGTGTAAACACACAAATTGGCTCGATCAAAGATGGTCACTGCATGTAATGTCACCGCGTAGCTTGCTGAGTGCTCGTGCTGAGTCAGTTGCCAAGCACACTGTTAGAAATGGGGGTCTCTAGTTGGCTAGGGCTTGCACCTTTGTCCAAATAGGGACCCTTCTTCCTAGTCAGGGTAAGGGAGTTACACTCCCAAAATAACCCCTGCTCACCCCCTTGGTAGCTTGGCACAAGCAGTCAGGCTTATCTTAGAGGCAGTGTGTAAAGCATTTGCACATAACCAACAGTAATACAGTGTAAGCACTACAAACTGACACCACACCAGTTTAGAAAAATATCCAATATTTGTATATACTTAAGACAAGACCAAAACGATAAAAATCCACAATACAGTACTTAAAAATCTTCAGTTATCAAAGTATCCTTGAAAAACAGTTCCTTGATGTCGATAGCTCTGTCCGGGGCTATCACGGCGTCATGAACAAACAAATCCAAACAGTTCTGGCTGACCGCAGCATCGCGGGGCAGCTACGGTGTCGGGAAGACCCGCAAACAGTACCTTTCAGAAACGCAGGGCTTCGATGACCTCTCGTGGAGCTTCTGAAAACACGGCGTTGATTCCGGAGGTCGGTGCAGGAGTCGTCGAGGCCCTCTAAGTCACATGCGTTGCATATCGAACTCCTCTTAGTTGAAGTCAGGAGCGCCGATGTCGGCAGGCGTTGGGTGCTGCGGTGCGAAGTGCAGTGGTGCGGCGTGCGGTGCCCTCAGGTCGCGGTGCGAGCAGCGGCTCGGTGGCGGCGTCAGATGGCGTCGTCAGTGAGAACAGGGTCGCGGTGTGAGATGAAGGCGATGCTCGTCACTGTGCTGGCAGGTCACGGTGCAAGCAGCGGGGTTGTCATTGCTGAAGCGCTGTTGTCGGCTGACGAACTGGAGTCGATGGCACCGGCATCCGTAGGCCAAGGCTGCGGTGCGGGATGAGGGCGGTGCGTTGTGTAACTTTACGAGTGGTTCCCTCGAACCACGGTGCAAGCAGCGGCATCGATTCCGGCGTGGAGCGTCTTCGTTGGGGATACCAAGGTGTCATCGTGAAGCGAGGCGGTGCGGAGTGCAGTGCCCACAGGTCGTGGTGCAAGCAGCTGTTCGGTGGCGGCATCAGCAGGCGTCGTCGGTGAGACCTGGGTTGCGTTGCAGCATTGTAGCAGTGACCTCTGTGGTGCCTTCAGGACACAGAGTCGGCAGCGGCGTCATAGACTGCGTCGAGCTTGAAGTCTGTTCCTGAGACTTCTTGAACAGGGGGCAAGCTCTACCTCACGCCCTTGGATAAACTCACAAATGTAGATTGCAGAAAGTTCAGTCCAATCCTTTCACTGCCCAAGACAGAAGCAGCCACTGCAGGCCAACACAGCAAAGCACACAGCAAAGTGGTAGTTCCTCCTCACAGCTTCTCCAGCTCTTCTTCTTGGCAGTCTTCTTGATCCAAAAGAGTTCTCTGAAGTCTTTTCTATCCCTGAGACTTCCAACAGGAGGCAAGCTCTACTTCAAGCCCCTGGAGAAACCTCTAACAGCAGGATAATGAAAGCACAGCCCAGTCCTTTCCCTACCCAAGAGAGAAGCAACCACTGCAGGCCAACCCCACAACACGCAGCATAGGGGCAGTACTCCTCCAGCTTTCCCAGTCCTTCTTTCTGGCAGGTTCCTTAGTTCAGAAGTAATCTAAAGTTCTGGGGTCTGGGCCCCAATATTTATACCATGAAATCCTTTGTCCTCTGAAGGCAGAGGGTCCTGTACCTAGTTCAAACCAGTTCTGGGTGCATTCTGCCAGTGTGCACCTTCTTCCTTTGTCAATGTGGGCCAGGGTCATCAGATGCACCACAGGAGGTGGAGCCAGCATTGTGGAAGGCAGGCACAGCCCTATTCAGACCCATGTGCGACTCCTCCCACCCATCTGCATGCAGATAGGTCTATTCAGCCCTGTGCTGACTCACCCTGTCTCCTGGAGTCTCCCCCAGCCCCTGTCACTCACAAACCAGACAGACAATACACAAGCTAGCAGAGGCCGGCTGGATGGTTAGGTCAGAAAATACCCACTTTCTAAAAGTGGTATTTTCAAAAACAGAATATTAAAACCAACTTCACTAAAAGATGTATTTTATCATTCTGAGTCCAGGCATACTAAATTCGAATTTATACCATGTTCCCTGGGTCAGTTAGGATTATAGGATGTTATAATCAAACTGCTTATTCTGGCCTATGGGGAACAGGTAGCCTTGCAATAGTGAAAAACGAAGTAGGCTGTAATTCACTATCAGGACATGCCACACACACCAGGGCATGTCCTACCTTTCACATACAATGCACCCTGCCCGTGGGGGTACCTTGGGCCTACCTTAGGGGCAACTCACATGTAGAAAAGGGAAGTTTTAGGGACTGGCAAGTGTGTGCACACAGGCTCTGCAATGGCAGGCCAGAGTTATGTTTTACGGGCTGTTTGCGTGGGTGGCACAATCCAGTGCTGCAGCCCACCCACAGCATTTGATTTATGGGCCCTGGCACTCGCAGTGCACTTTACTAGGGACTGACACATAAATCAAAAAGGCCAATCATGGAAACACCAATCCATAACACAGTTTACACACAGAGCAGATGCACTTTAGCACTGATTGGCAGTGGGAAAGTGCCCAGAGTCCTAAAACCAACACAAACAGGTCAGGAAAAATAGGAGGAAAAAGCAAAAAGTTTAGGGATAACCCTGCAAAAGGGCCATTTCCAACACACACCAAAAGCTTCACCAAGGTATGCTTGAAGGGGCTGCTGGGGCGCTTTACCAAAGTTTGCTGAAGGGACTGCTGGGGCGCTCAACCAAAGAATGCTGAAGAGGCTACTGGGGAGCAGAGAGAAAGTACAGGTGTGCGTTAATCCAAGGAACTGGGATGCAACGCCATGGGGCACCTTTAACATGCGGAAACACAGTGGGCTGCATCAAGAGCAACTAGGCAGCTCGTTGTAGTGAAACCCTGCAACAACAAAAAAATCCAAATGAAGAAGGGCGTTGGTGGGTGAATGAAAATCGTCACCATATGTAATAAATGGCACTGGATCCAGAAAGGTAGGTAATGAAAGACTTTATTCCAATAACTTCCATGATGGGCAGCGACCTGTCGGCTTAGATCCCTAAGATAACTGACCAGGTCAGCTGGAATCTTCGCCCACCACTCCCTGTCAGCATGGGCCATAACATAACAATGCACTTTTGAATGAAAATATAAATGAACATGAACATACGGAGTGATTAGCAGCAGCGAGTACATAAGCATGGAACAAGCCGCAAATCACACTGCTAAACTGACTCTCTTCACTACACCATGTACTGGGCACATTCCTTCCCGCTAGCCTCTTGTTACCCATTGCTGGATGGTCCATAGGCAGTTTCCACACAGAGTGCAATCTACCTGTTTCCTAGTGGCTCACCACTAAGACCCATTTTTATGTGCTGATGGTTTTCTTGTTTGTTTATCCCTTTCCTGCCCATCTCTACAGCGCTTTTTAGGTCTCGCCTAGCTATTGCGTTTACGCAATCGCTATGCGAGACTCTAGTAAGAGGTCATTTCAAAGTGCTCCCAAAAGTGGATTGCATGGCGAGCACGCGCACAATCACGTGCATCGTGCCACCATGCAATCCGTTTGGGGAAGCGCTTCAGCCCACTGGCGCATGCACGTGTAGCCACAGCCTCGGCATCATACTTCAAAGGGTCTGCTCCCCTGCCTGGAATGCGCTCCCCCGCCCCCGCCAAAGCATGCCGAGAGATTGTTTCCTCGTGGCGCCTCTCACAACTGTCCCTCCCCCACCACAGGGCTAGTCTCACGGACGCATTGCCATCCATCGATTTCACTTTCATGCCCGTGTTCTCTTTGCCTTTCAGCACACAGCCCGCCCTCCCCCCTCCGTGTTTTCTTGCAGCTTTGCCCAGATCTGACTCTCAAACAACCAAAATAATAAGTTTGCCCTGCACGCTTTCTGCGCTTACAAAGTTAACATATGCTGCGCTCATTCCATTTTCATCCTTCTAAGGTCGATAACATTAGCTCCATTAATTCTGCGTCTAAGGATTTAAATAACCATATGTTTTCTTGCAACTTTAGGCACTTCACACACACAGCCCCACTGCTCACACACACAGGCATCAAGACAGCAACAGAATGCTCTGAACCCCACCTGTGTTTGCCACACACACATGCCTCTTGCATCTCGTGCTTTCTTCCAGCTTTGGCCCGTGTTCTCTTTGCCTTTCAGCACTCAGCTTCCCCGTAACCACCATTTAACTACCATCCTGCCACACTCATTCCATTTTCATCCTCGCTTTCACGTTCATGCCCGTGTTCTCTTTGCCTTTCAGCACACAGCTTCTCCGTAGCCACCATTTAACGACCATCCTGCCACACTCATTCCATTTTCATCCTCGCTTTCACTTTCATGCCCGTGTTCTCTTTGCCTTTCAGCACACAGCTTCTCCGTAGCCACCATTTAACGACCATCCTGCCGTAAACACCATTTAACTACCATCCTTTTAGTTAAAATAAAAGAATTGCCTCTAAGGGTTTAAGGAACCATAGAAATACAAGGCAAGGCAACATACACTCCGAATGCCACTCAGAGCCACATAATTACATGCCACATAACTACAATGCACTCAATACAACAGACACTCCATTTGCATTTTTGTAGCTTGGTTAGGAAGATGTGCGATGTATTCACCTCTTTATCTCTTCTTGTACTAAACATGCAGAAGACATCCCAGAGTGTGCCAGATCTGTCATTACTTCCATGCGGTTCCTAGAGAAGAGGAGGTATGACAAGAGATTTGCCTCATCCAACTTGAAATTTGCAGAGCAAAGCAATGACTATCATCTGAGTGGGATTTATAATGGGGGGGGGGGGTGAATATGCCCAATAAAAACTGTAAACAGAAACTGCAGCAAGCTCACATCCCACATTCAGCCCACTGTGCATCATCTGTCCCTGGGATTCCTCTTCAAAAGATGCAGGAATCATCATTGGCAATGACAGGGGTTATCCTTCTGCCAATGCAGGAGCTTAGCAATAAATGGTGTAGTATGGGCAGTATCACTGGGGATGATGGCTCTGGGAGGCCCCTTACGCCACAATTATAGCTGGTTTTTTTACTACCAAACCTGTGAATGGGGATTAGTTTGCATTCAGACCCACTGCACCCATGCTATACCATTACTCCACTGTTCTCTGGGGTGACCCATCTACTAGCTCCAACATCTGCTTCTGGTTAATCCCTAACTACACTAGCTTGGCATAACTTTTCTCTCGATCCATGTCTGCCTATGGCACTGCAAGGAGCTTGTTCTTGACCCATCCCTAGCTCCTATCAGTCAGACAGAGGTTGGGTTTGTATGTAGTTCTGCATGAATGACTTATTTATTTTCTTTTATTAGGAATTTATAGAGCGCCTGGTTACTCCCACGTAGTGTCCCCACGCTAAGCAGTAGCCTCATATCAGGGTCAGAATTAGAGTCAGAAACAGTTTTGCACTGTGCTCCAACTAACTCTGCCTAAAGAGCCAAGTCTTCAGGCTTTTTTGAAAACGTGCCTCAGAAGGTTCAAGTCTCAAGTTGAGTAGCATTGAGTTCCACAGCTTAGCCGCACGGAAAGGAGCAACCCCTCCAGTCGCGAACGACGCACTCTAGGAATCACTGCCAGAGCCGCTTCCCCAGATCTAAGTCCTCTGGAAGGGGTGTAAGCTTTGATCAAGGTGAAAAGGTAACTAGGACCCCTCCGATTCAGTATCTTGCGTGTAAGACAAGGGCTTTGAAGGAGATTCTGTACTTATTAGGGAGCAAGTGAAGTTCAGCCAGACCGAGGCTAATGGTAATCCATTTCGGAATTCTTAATAGCATCTGGGCTTCTGCATTTTGTACTCTATGAATCATTGCCAAATGATACCTGAGCGTCAAAAATGATGCCAGATTTTTCACTTTGAATTTTGTGATAGGGGTGGGGCCCAGATCATCAGGCCACCACGCGGAAGACCAGATTGAGAGCTATTTCCTAACCACGAACACCTCTGTTTTGTCTGCACTTATCAGACTTACTAGTGGAAAACAGAGGGAAATGAATGTGGGACAAAGACCACATGGATTAACGAGACCCAGAAAGGCGCTGCCAAAGGTCAGAAAGGGTATGCTGCTTTTGAGGGTTTTCACCAGCCCATAGAGAAGGTTGCCACCTCTGGGCTGAGCAAGGTTGGTTGGAAGTATGGCTGGCTTGACAGCAGGGACAAGCACCTCCAACGTGTCATCCACAGGTGTCTGGCAGAGGAATCAGCTACTTGCATTTGTATGAAAGATGCAGACCTGAAAGCATGTTTTCCCCTCACTGGTTTAAGTTAGATCGGTGGGAGTAGACCCTCTAATTACCAGATGCAATGGAGTGTCTTCGCCACTGTGGGAGAGCTGACAGCAACTTGCCTTTTCAGGAAGTGATGTATTAGGCCTTAGCATGTATGCTATAAAAGCTGTCAGTAGGCTAAGCGATTGGCCCTGTCCTGTGCCTGATGGGCACAGGGACCCAATCTAGGAAGAGGAAGAAAAGGGTGCCATCTCATCGTCAGCAGTTACAGTGAGGCCTTTGAAGACAGGGGAATGGTCATGCTGTGTGCTCTTTTACATGCAGCAGGAGGTGGAGTGGCCAATCAGTCTGTAAACCTTTTGTGTTTTTTTTAACTCAATTGGGCTGGTCCCTTCTGGTGGTCTGCTCAGTGTTTGTCTCCTCTGAAAACTTCTGAGTGTGAACTGTGCAATATGCGGATGTTTGCCTCACCAGGGAGCTGATGAGTTTTGGTCTATCCGTAGCACCTCTGGTTAGACACCTTCTTGACCAGCTCTGTACACTTCATCACAGCTTGCTTTGGAACGGTCAATGTACGCAGCATCCTCTTCGTGTGTCACTTGTAAGCCGGTTCAGCCCTGATATACGGTCCCTGAACATTGAAACAACATGAATTCATGAGGTCTTGGTGGCCTCGATGTCACATCCGTTGTGGTAACAAGAGTAGGTCAACAGAAGCCCGACGTTATGCTTGGCATTGGATGCGAGATTGGAACGTGTCCCCAATGGAAGGGCCATAAAAGAAAAGGTTCTCTGTCGCTGGGACCCAGGCCAGCCATGGCTTTGAGCATCCCTGAAAAACTAGGTTAATTGGTGGCTTAAGGGGTTGAGGGAACTTAGGTTAGCTGTCCGTGTCCCTCATGCCTTTGAAGCTTAACGCCTTCCAGAGGAGACGGAGAAGTCCGCTTGCTCCCCAGGGCCCTCTGCGGAAGCTCGCCCCAGCTACCCTCCTGCCAACGACTGGCAGCGACATGAGCGCTGCGTCCTGTTCCATAAGCACAAACGTCTTGACGGAGGGCGCACGGCAGCGTCGGCCGCGGCATGCACGTCGCCATCATTAAATGAATTCCTTAATGTGGGAGAGATTTAATGGACAGGCCTCGCAATCGCTACACGTCGGGGGGAGCTGCGTCAGAAAAGAAAACGCTGGCAGGAGGAGGCAGTTAGAAATTCATGAGCCGCTGAAATCCTTAATGCGAGCAGGCAGTTTATATATTGTTGGGTTACCATGAAGGCTGCGTGGTCTGCGATTAAGTGTTTATAGATATTATTCTACCTTGCTCGGCCCTGTCCCTCCGGAGTTACCTCAGTCAGTCAATGCCCAGAGGCTGACAAGCCTACAAGGAAATAGGGAGATTTCCCAGGAGGATTTTGCCTCTAATAAATGTTAGTGGTTCTCGGCATATATTCCGTCACCAGTCGGAAATGCTTGGCACGCTATTGACTGCCATGAGCTCTTAGTCGGCCGTCGGGTATGGGGAGATGCTGTGATTTGTGCCTCGCTGCCGCTGCTGGTGCCTCTACCAAGCATTCCATCTCCATTTCAAAAGAGTGAAATCCCTTTGGTCGCTACGTATCCTCCAAAGCTAGAGCTCAGTCTTTCTACAGCTGTCAAGGGTCGGAGGGTAGGCACTGTAGAGAGCTTCCACCACAAGGAGACGGGAGGGTGGGAGATACTAGAAGAGAGTGGGCAGACATGGGAGTGAGTGTGCCAGCGGGTGTTTCCAGGGACATTTAAGGGTAGCATTTTCCTCCATCATTTTTTTTAGAAAAACGGGCAAAAATAAGTTTTTTCTAATGAACTGGCTAAAACGGCATAGCAGTTACTGCTATGCCTGAAGTGCTGCCAATATTACAATTTTTCATGGTTAATATTTTAGAACAGAACACCGTGTATAGGCCTAAAGAGAAGCTATGTGTCAGATACGAAAAAAATGGATGCACAGTAAGTAAATATCTGTGCCATGGGACATGCTGTGTCTATGTAATTCAGTGTGCCCCGTCGATGAACTGTTAATCACTAATACCCAATTGGGAAGAGTTGCCCTGGATTGTTGAAATAAAAGGCCTTTCCGTATAATAAGTAACCCACACTAGCCCTGACACCTTAAGTAACAATGCAAGCGCATGAGGAGCCATCTGAGATAATGAGCTCAAGAGGCAGGCGTACACCCTGTCCCCATTGTTATTTGCCCGCCTGCGTCCTGTCCCCATTGTTATTTGCCCGCATGCGCACTGTCTGCATTGTTATTTGCCCGCGTGCGTCCTGTCCCCATTGTTATTTGCTCGCGTGCGTCCTATCCGCATTGTTATTTGCTCGCATGCGCCCTGTCTGCATTGTTATTTGCCCGCGTGCGTCCTGTCCCCATTGTTATTTGCCCGCATGCGCACCGTCTGCATTGTTATTTGCCCGCGTGCGTCCTGTCCCCATTGTTATTTGCCTGTGTGCGTCCTATCCGCATTGTTATTTGCCCGCATGCGCCCTGTCTGCATTGTTATTTGTCTGATTGTGCCCTGCCCGCATTGTTATGTGCCCCTCAGTTGAACCGCAAGCCCAAAAGATGAGACTTTCCACGGAGATAGATAAGATGCCTTCTGGGAGAACGATTCCCAAAATACAATTTTTTGCAGACAATATTTTACTAACACTGAAAGACCGACCGAGATCCTTTACTAAAGTACTTAATATACTGAAAAACGATTGCACAATCTCAGACTTCAAGCACAATATAGGTCAATCGTGAGTATATGGGTAGGATGGCAGCCTGATACAGAGGAACAACTGAAAGACTCATCTCTACTTCCAGGGTTCAGAGATAAAATGAAATTTATGGGTAAACACAGAACGACGACAACATCAAATACTATATAAAGCCAGCTACCTACCTCTGATGGAGGTTATCAACAAGCACCTTTGCTTATCTTCACTCCATATATGCTAGACGGGACGAAAATCAGCCCTAAAAATGAACATTATGCAAGAATATTATGTCTATTTCAGACCCTTCCAATCAGCATATGCAAAAGATATATTAAGACTACAGAGGAACTGTGGTTTGGGGGGTAATCCCTGAGGCTAAAAAATAAACTGATTCAAACAGCTAAGGAGAGCGGAAGGCTAAGTATTACAAATTTAGAGGCATATTACAAAGCTGCCCAAATTAGGACAGATTTTGAGTCCTCACTAGAGGGTACACGCATGGTACAGGTAATGGGTAGGCCTACATAGAGCCATATGTGACTCCCGATACAGCCCATACCACCAGTCATGTATGGCTTCGGAATTATATGTTCCTTAATGGAGACTGTGGGTGAGATTTCAAAAGAAGACAGGATAGCAACATTCTCATCCATTTACCCCAATCCATAAAAACTTGAGTTTTTCCCCATCTCTGAAGGGGAAGAGTTCCTTAAATAGAAAGACGGGGATTGCAGGATACTAACAGACCTTTGCCACAGAGGAAAGTTGAATCTTCTAAGACATGCACAAAAATAATCTGTTCTTGTTGGATCCCTGAAAGTCACCCTTACTGTCAGTTCTGACACTGAGCTAAGCATCCACTGAGCAAAAATGTAGATGTGAAGGAAATGACACCCTTCAAAACCTTTTGTCTATATACAAGTAACCAAGGGTTGAATTTCCAAAATGTAAAAAGTGCTGCCCACCCCACAAGTTCAACCATGCTGGGCATAAGGGAAACAGGGGAAGGCATTGAGTAGGCCAGTGACATAGAAAGAAAGGCACGCCACATGCCAGAATATACCTGAGAACTTGCAGAGTGTGTAAAATAGTGAATCCCATCACAAAATTATTTTTAATTGGTATTTGACCCCTTGAAAACTGAAACTAATGTATCTAGACCTGAATAGGATATGCTGGCAAAAAATGTGAACAGGAGGGTGACGAGTTGAAACTACGGTGGTTGTGCTCTATAGTGCAAATATTCTGGAAAGAGGTCCAGGGCCATATTAAAAAGATACTGGGGTACCGTTTCGGGACGATCCAGATACTCTGATATTGGGGGGTGTGACCTCTCTCATTGAAAGGAAATTACTGAGTATTGCTTCATACAAGAAGGTGGTGGTGAAACTAGAAATAGCAATGAAATAGAAGGATCCCTCTAATAATGTGAGAAACTCCCACCAGACCTGTATCCTTTTCTTGTAGGCTAATATAAGCTCTCTGGGCTACCCACTACTATACATAAACGTCAAACTTTTATTTATATTTTTGTTCATTTGATTCTTTTATTAAATTCATTTTTTACTTTTTTCTGTAAGAAAACTTTTTCTGTTATTTACTTTAGTTATACAAAAGTTAAAAACATATCAATGTGACCACCAAGCAATGAAATCATTAGTGTATCCGCACAATTCTACCCCACTCGCAATCTGACCTATCAATCCACACCACACTAGCACTCACACCTCACATACATACTCTACCCATCCCATATCCAAAAAGAACTATTGATGGACAGAATGCAGAACAATGTCATACATTCACCCCAGTACAGAGATCTGGGCCTAAATCCATCGTTTTTTGCTCACCATGCAATTCCAGTTTGGACCCAGCCATATGCAAATCAGTCTTGACCCTGTGCCCAATGGGAAGAGTCCAGCCCGAACTGCCAGGCCAGATACTCCCTGGACTGGAAACAAGCATCCTAGGACCAGTTTCGGGGTTTCACCCCTCTTCAGCCAGGATAGCTTGATTCCAGTGGCATGGAGAGCACGGGACTCACGTCTGAGCATACCTGTCCCACTCAGGGTGACAAATGCAAAAAGAACTATTGATGGACAGAATGCAGAACAGTTTCATACATTCACCCCACATTAGCATACACTGGTTAGACATGGAGATAACACTTCATAACTGTCCGTGATTGGGGTGCTAGCTGGGATTTCACTGTAGCCAGGTCAACAAACGTTTCAGTGGAAAACGAGACTTGTATCCACCTTCATCAGGACTACCCGTATTTGCTTCATAAAGATGAGTAGTAGGGGATCATGAAACTCTGGATATGTTATAGGACAATAGTCGTCACTTGCCTGAATGAAGTGACATTTGATTTAAGTCTCTAAGCATTGTCCACGTGGCATATGTGCCCTTAGGTTAATGTCCATTTTCAGTGTTTGGAACAAATGGAGCGCCGAAACCAGATTCCAGATATGGTGGTAGTGGAGAAGATGGCTAGCCAACAAATATTCCAGGAGTTACGATTGCTGGGTTACTCATCAATGTATATAGTTCAGAACATGAGACTTCCTGGATGTGAGTTCACTTAACTAAAGGTGATAATGCAACAGGGATTTCTAAGGATCTAGGCTCCCGTTTGCCTCCAGCAGATGGGGTAACCAGGAAGAAATGCCACTGTGGGTGGATGCCAGCATAGACTGTGGGTAGATGGCAACTTGTTTTAAGTACGCCGCCGCATTCGTATGACTGTCGGGCTGTGAGTTCCAAACAAATTGAATAGTTGAATAGCTTTTCAATTTGCTTGAAATTCACAACCCTCACAGGTCCTCCACTGGCTGCAGTTACTTCTAGCAGATAAATAAAAATCTGATGCTTTCCCTCAGTTCTCTACAAAGGCAAAGGAGCTCAGCTGTGGTGTCCCTAAGGGCCAAACTTGTCTTCTCTCTTGTTAAATGTGTACATGCAGGCCCTCACAAAATGATTACAAGAGGCAAGGTCCCAATTTTACATGTATACCAATGATATATTTATTTATTTATTTACGCAACTTTTATAGCGCGACAAATACCCGAAGGTGTCTCGGCGCTGTAGAGCAACTGGAATCTATCATCAAGTCATCCTCTTACTGATTAAACAGCCATGTTTTCAAGAGCCTGCGGAAGCTCATCAGATTCGGGGCAGTTTTGATGGCTAGTGGCAAGAGGTTCCAAAGTTTTGGAGTGGCCACAAGAAAGCGCCTGTCTCCCCAGGTGACCGATCTTGTGCGTGGCACCGGGAGGAGACTGTTATTGGCCGATCTTAATTGCCTCCTAGGAGTGTACAGCTGGAAAGCTTCAACCAGGAACCTAGGTCCAATGTCATGTACAGCCTTATAAGCAATACAGAGGGCCTTAAACTTGACGCGGCTCTCCACTCTCAGCCAATGAAGCTGACGAATACCAGGAGTGGTAGATTTGCGACGAGGGATGTTGAGAAGAATCCTAGCAGCCGCATTCTGAATAGATTGCAGCTTCGTTGTGACACGCTTCTGGGTGTGAAGGAGAAGTGCATTCCCATAATCTATCCTGGAGAAGACTAGGGTAGAGACCAGGGTCTTCCCAGCTGACGGCGGGAGATAAGGCAGCAGCTTCTTGATTTTTTTCAAGATGAAAAAAGACGACGACACAACCTTGTTGGTGTGGAGGTCGAAAACCAACTTATTATCAAAGATCACTCCCAGGTTTCTGGTTTTTTCTACTGGGACAGGTGGAGGGCCAAGCTTTTCTGGCCACCAACCAAAGGACCATTCAGGGGAGAGTCTTCCAAAGGTCATGATCTCGGTCTTATCCGAATTGAGGCGAAGGCAGTTCAAAGCCATCCAGCTACTAACCTCAAGCATAGCTTTCTGAAAGTTGGCTGCTACCGTGAGACCATCCTTATGGATGCCCAGCACCAGCTGGGTATCGTCTGCATACGATGTAAGCTGTATCCCATAGGCCTTTATTATCCTCGCCAAGTCCGCTACATAATATATGGTATTTGTGAGCCCTACCACCTCCCGTCTGAGAAGGCCATCCAACATTCTGCTGGAATAGCCCTGTTTCACCACAGGAGTGGGCCCCCTGTCCACTGGTCAAAGCTACGCCCAGCCTTCGCATCTATATTGGCTAAAATTTTGCTCTAGATACCTAGGTTGCAAAGCAGCGAATATTTGCATTACCGACTAAAAATGTTGAAGATTATTATCCCTTTCCTTGAGTCTGTTTTGTATTCCTGTAACAAATGCTCTAATACTTCTTCAATTAGATTTCAGCTGTTTTGTCCACTCAGTAACTCCTGTAAATATCCTGTGCCAGCTCCACTGGTCCCAAATGCAGCTGCCTGGATAATAATACCGTTTCTATATGTTACTATATCATCCTGTTCTCAAAAATCTTGTAATTGGCAGCCAATGCTCAGTAGAGTTTGACTTTAAGCCATGAAGATTGCGTACAAATGAACCTACCACAACACTCAGGATCTTGAAGACAGTAAGTTCACTGGCAGTCCCTAGGAGGTTCCTTGGTTCATCCAGCCATGCCCATTCCACAGATCTTAGGCACGGAGTCCAGCTTGTTAACCTCTCTAGAACTACTCAAAACGTGTCTATTTGGATAATAATCCTTTTCCAGGTATATGATTTTATATGTACTGCCTTGTTGAGTAATGGTTCAATTTTTGTACACCTTGCTGTGTTCTAGGCAGCGCCAAGAACCTTCCTGGGCATATGCATTTTAAAAACAGAATGTGTACAGCTAAACCACATTGCACTGATATGTACAGCATCCTTGTCGTACTTACTGGTACGTAAAGCCCAATTTTGACACAAGCCTTATCCCTTGCTAGTTACTTCAACACCCACGTCCTTCTGTTGCCCTCTTCACAATGTACTGGGCTGAGGTGTACCTAGAGCCAAATTTCGGGGCGGAGGGGCTACAAAAAATTTCGGAGGGGGGGGGCCTAATTGTTCCAGCAATAGGCAGAGTGGAGATGAAGGGGTGAAAAATAAACAAAGCCTCGTTAACACGTAAATGGTCATTTAAAGTCCTGTGAAGTACTCTGGTGTGGCTGTGATAAGCTCAAAAACTGTCTGTGTGTGTACCCAGGAAGCTGTCTGAGCCTGGGCTGACACACACAACATTGGGTGCTGAAGCCCTTTGAGTCCTATGGGCGTTGCACGCCTGGTTCTGGGCTGTATCAGGAACCGAGGCTGGCCCGCTGAAGAGGCAGTAAGCCTCTCCAGCAGGCCAGCGCCTGTTCCCTAATCCAGGACACCCGCTCATGACTGGCCTGGATGCTAGTTGCTTAGTATGCAGCTGCAAAGGCAGTCTTTTTGTTTCCTTTTCTCTCTGAAATACTTCTATTTTCCCTCATACAGGCAGGTAGAAAAGGCCTTCTACCCTAGCCTCCTGCTCTCTCCACCTACCACCGATTGCCCTACGGCACTTCTTTACAGATTGCTTGTTTTACCAGCCCAAATAACGTTACCCTTAAAAGGTGCTGTTTATGGCAGGAGAAGAAGACAGCCATCCAATTGGGTAAGGACACTGCCAAGGGGCTGTAGCTGGAAAGGGTCTTTGAACACCTTTACATCTGGATTGTGGTGTTGTGTTGTGGTCACGCACCTGTTCACCAGGGCTGCAGCCCAGAGGATAAACACCAGACGGATTGTGAGGCCTACAGCCTAACCAATAAATCACACGGTTATAGAGGGGCATGTTGTATTGGGGCAAATACTCGGGTGACGGCCTATGTGGGGGACATTAGATGGACACAGCACACTGGGTATACGTGTCGGCCGGAAAGACCCTGTGCAATCTCGGCCCGTTTATTTATACCCTCGGACCGAGCCCGGTCACGAGGGGTGATGTAAATATACATTGTTAAGCAGAGGCCGGATGGCTCTCTACATCCCTCCTTTCCTTTATACCTAATAACACCAAACATGAAGAAATAACCAAACAGGAACTAGACACATTGTCCAAAAACCACAGCCATGTGGTACACCATCTGCACACTGCGGCTCAGCCTGCATACCTCTGGCTGGGTGAAGGATTAGGTCTCAACAGGTACCGCTGGCTCCTGGTGGGCACCCCACCCAGGTCGGTGGCAGAGCTCATGGGGGGTCCCACTACTATTCCAGTCTCTGGTAAGTTCTTTCAACTGTCCGACACTGGGAGGCTGTCACCTCGGGTAAACGCCAGGTCTGAGCTTGGCTGGGGGCCTGCAGCGACTCCACCAGGCAGATCCCCGGGATCCTCTTTCTTCTCTTGTTCAGACGTCCTGCTTGTATGCTGGGAACCACTCACTTCCTTGAACCAGGACACATTTCTCACCACTGTGTGCAGACCTCGCTGAGCCGTAACCATTGTGCCGTCTACCCTGGTGACGATCCATATTTCGGGTTCATAAGGTGTGCGGAACTTCCAGCCGGGATGGCGATCCTGTAGGACCACACGGGATCCCACACGCACCATTGAGGTCCTGGCACCTCCGCTGGCGGTTGCCTTGTCATTGGTTTGTTTGCATTTCTGTTGGGTCCGTTCCACATCCAAAACCGGCGGGGTCCAATCTGGGTCTTCAGGGACAAAGTTTCTGGAAGAGCGCTTCAGCAGGAGCGTGGCAGGGGAGCACCCCGTAGTTGAGTGAGGTGTCTGCCTGAATGCCAATAGGAAACGATGTAGGCACGTCTCCGGGTCTTGATGCTGATCCACCCCTATTCTCAGGGCCCGGTTGAGGGTCCTCATGAACCGCTCAACCTCGCCATTGGCCTGCGGCCATTGAGGTGTGATTCGGCGGTGCCGAATTGCTCTTCATTTCAGGAAATCGTGAAAACAACTCTCTGTCTGTGGGGCACACACACACATACACCCCTAGCCTCGGGGCATGATGTAACCAACCTGGTCTCTCCAGTTATGTCACTGGAGTGATACTACACGTGGCAACCCACCTGCTCTAAAAGAAGCACCATGACTTGCAGCCCACAGGGAAAATGTTGCAGCGCCCGCCTGGCGAGTCAAGCCCTGTGATACCGCCTATCATACAACGACTTCCACTGAGAGAGACCACAAACATAGTCCAGGAAGCAATTGTCCACTAATGCATCCTAGGACTCAAATCATGAAGAGTCCCCAAAGGAATGCCCTGACTCTCCTCATCACCTTCTCTCCGCACCAGACTTTGCAAGCATTATAGAGAATTTTCATGCAGACTGAAGATGGCCACATGGGAGTTCCAAAGCTAGAGTAGCGGGGAGGCTAAACAAGGACAAAGTAGGCATGGGTGCTCTAGGTGGTCGTGAGAGACTTAACTCTAAACAAAAAGGTTTTTGCCAGGGATGAGTAGAGGCAACAGAGAGAGAGAGAGAGAGAGAGAGACCACAAAAAGACACCACATACATTCCTCAGAGTAATTGGAGCCCTGCAACAAGCAGCACTAATAGACACAAGCCTGCACACTTTAAACTCCTCACACACACCTACAATGCTCTCCACAACACTGACTCTGTCTACCTGAACAGTCACATTCACTTTCACCAACCTTCTAGACACTTTCGTTCTGCCGGTTTCTCGCTAGCACCCACCTAACGCATACACAATAGTATTACAAGGGAAACACCTTCTTGTACCTGTCCTCTAAAGCATGGCTCGACCTCTCACAAGTGTCCTCCTCTCTTCTTGACTTTTGCAAGAAGCTGAAGACCTGGCTTTTTGAGTACGACCCCAGGGCTGGCCGTACACACCTGTGACAGAGCACCTGGATACCCTAACGGGTGATTAGCGCACTATAAAACACTAACAACATAACATACTACACCCTGACAAAATGCAAAGTGGGCAGGATCGAGGAGTATCGTTCCTCTTGGATACATGCACACAAACCAGGTCCCTTCACTGACCACCGCCTGAGGGAAGACCAAACCATGTTTGATACAGAAAACCTAAAAAGATAAAAGGTGTAACAGAAGATCGTGGAACTTCAAACCCACATATCCCAACCCTTTTCTTCTCGACTGGACTACAGAGCTCACCATCACTTCATGCTGGATGGACAAAGGGGCATAAGTATGGAAGAAGTCAACTCAGAGAAGGGAGAAGTGGGCTCCACAGTGCAGAGACAGGTTCTGAAAACCATGGGATTGGTGGTGACCAGGCTCCAGTGTAGCATTTCTCCAATTTCTCCAATGCCTCACTAAACTAATGGTATTTCAGCTAAGGGAGCCGGAAACAATGCAGACGATAGAGCTAAAAACCTGCTGCATACAGTAGGATGAAAGAGAGATACCCTCCTAATCTCATTCTAAGGATTGTGTCTTTTTGAGTGAATAAGAAGGGATAGGAAGTGGTATGGAAAAAACAATGCTGCACGTGCACATAAAAGTAAGTGTGTGTAAACCCGCTTTAACAATGGAAGCACCTTGGTGAGGTCTAAAGTTGTCACCCTGGACCTTATGTTGGCAGAAGCAGTGGGAGTACCTATGTTCAACAGAGCCAGGAGGTCAGACTCTTTGCTGAAAATAGATTTCAAAAGTAAGGTGAGTGCTCGGATGGAGCCCTTGGATGGGTTAAGGGTTTGGAAAAGCCTCTAGTTTTCCTGCATTGTACACACTGATGACCTTGAACAACTTTGAGCTGTTCTGAACACATAAAGGACTGAACTGGTGTTATTTAAAGTAATAATAGGCCGAATGAGGTCCCCTTGAACTAGGTGGGGCCATATTGCTCCACATATAATTGAATATAGGCCAGGGGAAAAGACAGGAAGCAGCAAGATGTCACTTTGCCTAGGGTCCCAAAATACCTTGCATTGGGTCTCCCCAAAGTGTTCACTTTAACTGGACGATGGCGCGTTCCACGTCTTGAATACCAGAGCACTATCCTGTGATGTAGATGTTCTGTGACTGTCAGTGTGGTGTTAGTCTGGTGATATCTGGCTATGATTCAAAGGAACAAACATCCTAGAACACCACCATGAATCAAACTTCATGTATATCATTTTGGAAGATCTACCTCGGTACAGTCTAAGGGAGGGATACAAAATAGACACTGATGCATCTCAGAAAGAGACCTCTCTGATAAGACTAAGATTTATTAGAAGACACAAGGTGGTGCAGAGGGGGCATACAGTTTCTGTTGTTGGATACCTTCACATTTCCAAGACTCGACTTCAGCGTTGCAGAGCTCCTCTTCCCAGTCACTATTCACAACCTTGAGAGCTTTTGTATATTATCCCAGGTGACCGAGCACCTCGGTGAGGACAAGACTGCCCTCCATGACAAACTGTCATTCATTCAACCATAGAGTAGGAGGGAAATCCAAAACTCTTTATGAGGTGTCCCTTCCTGCCACTGTCCACTGTCACTCTATTCCAGAGGATTAGCTTTCATCTGATTGGCTCCTTAGATACTTGTATCTGTAGTGTCAGGAGCTTTATCCTCACGGTGGACGATAATGCCACTAATGCAGCTTATGCTGCCCTATCATTTATATGTTCTGACAGTGTAAATATATTACAGACCTTAATATGCACTTGCAGGTTCTGCATTTGTATATTTGAGTGTGTTGACATTTCACTTGACCACAGAATGAGGCTTTAAAATAAATGCGGTTTTCTTGCTTTGCTCGTAAAAAACATGTCGACTACATTTTATTTTGCTTGTGCAAAATTTCCACATGCCATCTGTTCTCTGCTTGAGTGGAAGTGGGATTCTCCATTTCCTTGCTGCCCTGTAATTCGAGTGTCTGCACATGTGAGGTCATTGTCTAGGGAGAAGGATCTAGCTCGGGCTTTCGTTTCCGTACTAATGGGGTTCGGAAAAAAAGTTCAGATGCATTATGTACAGCTGGGTGTTAAAACATAGGCTTCTAAGAGAGAAACCCCCACTAGATCTTCCTAATTAGGGAGGCGTGTGGAGAGGAATCAGTTTTTGCAGGGCACAAGTCGGGGGTACACGGGGGTGAACGGCGTCCACTACTATTTTCACAGGGTGGACGGCCGTCCACCCTGCCAAGAAGTTGGGCCCCACTGAAAAATATGCTGAATTCGTCCCGGTGTAATTTTCAAACACCGGGACACTAGAGCAGCGCCTGCACGTTGTCTCCTGTCGATCCCATCCGCAACAACGTGCTGGCACGTGCTGGCGGGAGGGGGCTATCTTATTTAAGACTCCCGCTGGACCTATAACAAAGGCCGGAACTGAGGGGTCATCAGGCCTCCTTTTGTCCGATTCTCCTGCCTGGGAGCAGTCAGGAGCCTCACACCTAGAGGCGAATGCATCAGAGGGGAAACAAAGGCTCACACCTTGTTAGCACTTCACACATACTTTAAAGAGGCAGCTTTTCACTTAGTTTGTTTAGGAGATATGCCTGCCATGTAAGACTGTCAGATATGTTGGTCTTTCCCTGTATTTACACAAAATAAATAGCATTTATATAGCGCTTACTACCCCTTAGGAGGCGTTGTAATAATTTAAATATCACTGTTTTTTCTTGTCACTCACTATGGGTAGAGGAAGTTTACGCTGACAAAAGGAAACATTGTTTTATGTGTAACTTACAAGAGTGTGTACCTTCTGCCTAAATCAGAAGGGTTTGCATGTGTACTCAGATGTACTCATGATAGACCTGCTAAACATATATGTGATGGCTTAAGATCTGATGTCACTTCTTATGATGCCCCCTCCTGTGATGTCACGCGCCGTGATGTCACGCACCATGATGTCATGCACCTTGATGTCACTTGCATACTGATTAACTCAGTTAGTCGCCCCACTTCTTTTTTTAGGACTTGTGCGCTGAGGTTTTGGAGAATACTCTGCCTGTCAGGCATTTGTCTGAGAACCCTCTCGTCAGTGCTTAATTTGAGCCGGTGGTTCCTGGTGCTCGGCACCGGCATTTGTCAGCACCCGCACTTCTGACAGATGCCACATGGTGGCACTGTTTGTATGATTAAGGCTGAGCAGAAAAGCAATTGTTTATTAATTCTGTATATATTAAAAACAACTAATACCTGCCGCCCAAGCTATTTTTTTACGGCTTTGGGGGTCTGGAATAGTCTGAATTGCCACACTTGTAGCGCTGTGCTGGTTAGTTTTTTTGTGGGTACTGTCACTGGCAATGCCGGCAGTGGCAATGGGTGGTGTAAGCTGTGGAGACCTCCTCACAAGAGCCCTGGTAATTATTTTTTCACAAATTAAACACTGCCTCTTGTCTGCAACAGGTATACAGAGGGCATTATATGACTCAGCAACAGACTAATAAACCGCTGCGAGGCAGCCAGTGCATTCTATACTCTTCCAGGATGTGTGAGGTCTATAGTTTCTACACTTTGATAACAAATATGATTGCTAAGTTATCTAATATTACTATAATAACCCTAGTTCATATAATGTACATAGGCTCAGCAAATAATGAACACAAATAATTATAAAATAAAAACGTTTGTGTGCATTGATTGTGAGTGTTTGGAGTCGGTGTTTTTCATCAAACAGGTAGCTTCTCTAACAGGTACATTGGATTCTAAAGACCCCAATATGCATGTAAACCTGTAAGCATAATCTAGAGGTGGGAGTTAGAAACTGGCTATCCATTTTCATTTATCTACAGAGGCAAGAACCATCTTTGTGGTCTAAGGAAATATGTCAGAAAATCCTAACTTTGCAATCTGGATCCAACAGGAATGATGAATGCTTCCTTAATTGACTGAAACTTTTAGAATTCTATCCATTAAATTCATGTAATATGGACCCAAATGCACTGAGAAACAATAGTTCAGAAATCCCCTTACATTGTAGTAAGTGTTTTATTTCTAGTTCACTACTTATCAGTGAGATAAACTCCAAATATAAATGTTTAAAGTTGCTTAAAACAATAGCATCTTTGGATTACTTTTGTGACCATAGTGACAGGTTCCAGAATACCAGGCATCTGTGGAAACAACTTTCCTCAATTTGTATTAGGGTTCGGCTAGCAAGAACCTGGCTGCAGAAAACAACATCTTAATTGCCTAGCAAGGAAGCCATGGACCACAAAGAAACTTAAACTCAACAGCAAAGAAGGTTGCACGATTCCTAAATTACCTGCTCAGTGCTCTAGCATAGTTTATCTTTCAAAGAAATGAAGCATTTTATAAAATGGTGCTGGTATTTCCTGTCCAGATCCAGCCTTTCATATCTTTGACTGGAGCTAATGCAAGAGCACTCAAAGTGAGATGCCTACGTCTGCACAGAGTACTGAGAGGTAAACCACAGTTTAGCACAATCTACCAAGATATGATCCCTGTATCAAAGCGGGTCCCACCCATTTAGCCCACCCAGATCTTTTGCTTTTGATCACCCAGTGTTTGGACCTTTACTGTGGGTGAGTCTCACTACCTGAGTTTCACTCACAGTAAGTAATTAGACTGCATGTGTTTACTGCCAGTGTCGACCTTTTAAGATAAAACTGCTACAACACAGATAGGGCAAGGGTAGGGCTGATTACATGTGAACATGTGTGAATGTGTGTGGGCTCCATGTCTGAAACTACCATCATGTGCAGCCAAGTAATTGCACACAGATAGCTTGGAGTAGAAGGAGCTCTGCAAGAATAGATATTGAATTGGGATAGGCCTAGTAATTTTAGTGCACATTCATAGATAGGACATTAGGGTTTACTGGATTATCTGTAGTATCACTGTATTGTACACGTAATTGAGATCTGCCATAAAGTGCAGTTTCGCTCCACTAGGCCTAAACAGTCAATAAGGCATCAGACTGGGGTAAAACATGCACACCAAGTTTGAATATGCAGGTCCTAAGAACCTACATGCACATTTTATGGGTGGTCCAAAATAGTCACATTTCCCCGATTCAGCTCAGAATCAGATTCCAGGCCCTTTGTCCTGCTGGTCACAGGGAATTACGCTGCTCTCCAAAAGAGGGAGCAAAGGTCTCACCACACAGAAGGAATAATTATCAGTGCTTGACTCAGTTCCTCAGAGGAACAAAGGAGGAAGCCCATACATTTGTAGCCAACACAGGAGGAGCTCTCCCTTGATGTTTTGGTGGGAAAGTCCCTGGCAGTAATGTTATCTAGGGGTAGAGCTGAGGCCTTCAGTGGAGCTCTACCCATAGGCAATTTGAGGCACCATATTAGATTGTCCCAGAAAGCCATGCAGGAGGGTTGGGACAAGAGTGGAGTAATAATGTGGCATCCTAGTATTGGCCAGGGGTACCTGTCATCTACAACTTTCCACCCACATTCAAAATATCCCCAAACAACGGAGAGACAGGGAGTAAGACCCTTGACCTGGACAGCGATGACAGCAACACCATTAACAGTGGGAAAGACAAGCCACCAGATACCCTGATGGACTAAGGGTTCTGTCTGCAGCTGACACCTAGGATTAGATGGGTCTCTACAGGACCAATGGCACTGCCCCCTTACATTCCCTGAGGATCAGACTTCTGTGTCTCAGCAAGAGGAGAGGAAAAGGCTGGTGCAGGAAGCTTGTGAAACCAAGTCCCTGTGAAGAGTACTCTTTTAGAGATAAGAAGGCCTCTGATCCAGGTGACTAGGGCTCCTCAACAGGAGCAAAATAAGCACAAGATCAATGAAATCGGCCCATCAGGCCTGAGTTATGCCCTTTTAAAGCTGTTGAAGTTTGAGCCCCCCCAATGCGAGTGACGGAGCGTGTAGGGCTTGTGAGCCCATTCATGATTCCCCCCTGGTGAGGGCCAAGTCACTGGGATTCGGAGCATGGTTATTTGAAAATTACCCAGGAAGGAGCATGTGTAGGGCTCCATCCCTGGGCCTCTTAGACAAAGGAAGGGTCCTGGGACCCCATCACAGGAACCCGCAGCCCCCCCCCCCCTCACGTGGACCACAGCCAGAAGAGAGAAAGAATGCTGACTCTGCACAACACAGTTTTGCCCAAACAGAGGGCTGGCAGGGCAATGCGGGAGTGGGCTCCCTATGCTTTCCCAATGAAGGAAAATGCTCAGGGTGCTCCGGGTGGGATTGGGACATCCCTCCCAAAAATAATAACAAAAGCAGGCGCGTAAAGCCTCAAACATCAAAACAACCACGGCAAAACCACTAATAATAGACACGCGCTCCCAGCTCTTAGCTCTCCATAATGCCCCATTTGGGCTGGTTAGGATACTGTTTTTTCCCCTTGTGGTGCCTCAAGGAGGGGCAAGGGCACCACCAACGTGCCTCCATATGGTTTGGGGGGCTGCAGATAGCGCAGCAGCCCCCATCCACTAAGATGCATTTGAAACATTAATACTAGGTCTTCCAGGTCCCAAGCCAAAGACCTAGGGAGACTTTCCACATTATTTAGAGGACTCTGGGCTGCAGCATTTACTCTGCAGTTTGGGAGTGCAGGGACTTCTAGAGGCTGGCCCTATGGCTGCTTCTTTTGTGGCCAAAAAGTGTAACACAAAGACTCAAACTCATATGATATTGATTTGCAGTGCTCTATTGAATATATCATGCTGAGGGTGATTTTTGATAAACATTTCAATGTTTTTATTAACAATAAGGACTGCTGTTAGATTGGGCCCGTTAATGCTTATGCAGTGTCTCGTATAAGTTAGCATTCGCTGCATTATTTTATGTTTAGACGCCATATTCTTGACAATAGAAACTAACCTCTGCTATTTTTGAGAAATGCCCTTCGCTGAGATTCATTTCTGCAATGAAGAATGGTTAATGCCAGCGCATAGCTTTCCCACTAGATAGAGGCCCTCTCCCACTTGTCTGGTAGCCTTATCGCTGTACCAGGTGTAACGGCCTTAGACTGTGTTGAGTTTGGAGAGCAGAAGTGTATTGTATTTTACTGTCCAGCTGCATCTGCCTGGAAAATTCCACTATGGACGTGTTTCTAACTAATAATGAAGATGTACATAATGTATCTTTATGCCTGCTGATCTTCAGTTCCCTCTGTACCACTCCTAGAGACTGTGCAGATGGGGCTCCGCTCTGAGTGTATGCAAATAAACAGTTATTGGTGTATATTCTCCACTGTCTCTCCGACTCTTCATTTGGTAATGAAGGCGAGGGGTGGTCTGTAAGTGACCCGGGTGACCCCAAGCGGGTCACTTCCTTCATAGCCTATAAACATGGTTACTGATTTCAATGGTATGATGGTGATTTTTAACATGTGATTATTGGTCTTATGATGTGGTGACCCTTGACAAAGCAAATAGGCTTGCTTTATATATTGATGTGGTGAACCATTAACAAAGCCAATAGGCTTACTTTATATATTCGTGTCTGGTGACCCCTGACAAAGTCAATCAGCCATCTCAATTTAAAGTGACACCCCCTTGTATTGTGATGTTCTGTCTGGTTCAGGTGCAGGAGTATTGTGATTTTGTATGTCATGACCCACTAGGGGTCACATGTGATTTCTGAATGTCACCAAAGGTATTTCCATATGCCTGATGTACATATTTGTAAGTTGATGCATAGTATTTCGAAGTATGTGTGTAATAAATGTGCTTTTCATTTTTCAAAGAAAAAGCCAATCATTTCTTGAGTGTTGTTACTGCATGCGAGCGAATGGTGATTAAGAGCCCACACCACCTCCCCAAGTAGGCCTTGGGCTGCTCTGCTTCTCTACCCTGAAAAACTCAAGTATTACAATGGGTGCTTGGTTCCCAGTGAGGAGACAATTGTGGACCTATTACTTACACACACACCTCACATCCTGCACAACTAATAAACCAATTTCTTACAACCTCATATAATAGGGAGCTTTGGGACATGAGGTTCTCATGCATGAGGTTTCTAAAAGGGGCACTACTACTTGAGAACTCAGTGTATTTGTCAGGTGATGCATCATTTATGTCAAATCAGTGGAGTGAAGCACAATACAGGTAAAGGTTGATACCCTGAGACCTAAGGACTGTAAGAAATTTATGAACAATGTTGAAGGCCAATGTTATGAGGCGTGGTAGGTCGTGAAAGATATACCTACTCTGTCTGTTGGTCTGCACCAAATGGCCTGCACCAAATTAGTCTTTCTTTTTTGTCAACTTTATAACAATTCCCCACCAGCATGACAGAAATATTGAAAGTGGAGCACAATGTCCTCAATAAGACAGCAGCCTCTCTCGTTTAAGCAAAGAGAATGTCTAAAGTTCCTGGTTCTGGTAATGGGCCTTTTGGAAGACCATAGAGGGAAGGAAATTGTACTACTGGTACTAGTGTGACAGAACAATATGTAGGATAGGAACCAGTTCTCACAGATGGTCAAGAAGATGAATGGCCCACATTAAGGGGGGTACACATGAAGACAAACCAGAGGTGTGAAGCACATGGACATGATAACATTCTAACACAGATTTGATGAGAATGTGAAGGGTTATCTGTGGCAAAGAGGACCTGACGAGAATCACTGATTGGTAAAGTAGTTGCAAGAATGGCTTCACTGGGGATATAGGGGGTCCAACCAGTCGCGGCTCTTGCAGGTAAGCGTGGTGGGGCGGGGGTATGTCGACAGATGACGGAATAGGGAAAATTAAATAAATCTTATTTCGTCGTCTGGCAACATCCCCACTACCCCGCCCCATCGCCCCACCACCCCATCGAGCTTAACTGCAGGGGCCACGACTAGGTCCAACATAGGGAGCTGATGCAGTTGTTCCAAAACTTCGTAGACCCTTGTTTAGCTATTCTGGCCTAGTGAACAATGGGGAGCAGAATATGGACTCAAGAGGTTACAGACTGATTTAATCTCACCCTTTTACAAACATAGTTATGTTGGTTATTTACATAATCAAGTGGTAAATTGAGAAGATTTAGGCTATTGTGCTCACACATTTCCAGAGTGCCCGAGCAAGTCAGATAGATTTGATTCCAATGATAGATATCAGTACCTGGTTTGTGCCGAGCACTGGATGAAAACTCGGGTCACAAATGGATATGCTTATCACATGATAAGATTTGATGAGTTCCAGGGTAAATTAGCACCATATCATTGAACCACTACCATGGGTTTGACTTGAGGGACTGTGAAGATATCGGTCCAAGCTTCACCGTCACCCTTGAGCTCCATAAGTGCACAGTATTGTCCAAGGATGAATGAATCCACACAGAAATGTCCCACACATGATGAAAATGAGCCGACCTAGGTCCAAACCTTTTGTCCTGCCTTTTGTCAAGGCTGGAAGTCCCACGTGAATCCACAGGTCTGCTGTTGCGTCATTTACATTTTTCTTCTGTCCACTACAGTGTACTGCATGGTGCAGTGTGTCAGCCCACTTCAGCTATTGGCTAAATTAACTCTGAGTGACAGCATTCTGCTCTTGCACTAGTTGCACATCCACAAAAAAGGTAGTCCCCTTCACTAACAGGGACTACTGCGGCAATGTGAGTTGTTGATTAAGAAAAAACCCCATTAATTTTGTTTTTAGTCAATGCCTATTTTATTGCTGATGGCTTGGAGGAGCTCTTAACACTTCCTCTGATCCGCTCGTATCTTGTCATGTGCTGTCCAGCTGTGCTATGCATGTTCACACTTTGGTGGCAATTTTTTATGCTTTTTAAAAAAATATGGGGCAGATTTACAAGCCCCCTGCGCCACCACTACGTCACTTTTCGTGATGTATTGGTGGCGCAGGGGGCTCTTCCATATTTACAAGGAGAGGAAAAGCCACCCTGCGTGACTTTTCCTCTCCTCGTAAATATGGCCCCTTCACACGCAGCACTGTGCGTTGAAGGGGCGTTCCATGGGTGTTGCTGTGGGTGTTCCCACACAATACCCATGGAACAAGACACATCTCCAGATTTACGAGACATCGTAAATCAGGAGATGCGTGTGAATGCTACGCCACCCTAGAGGTGGCGTAGCGAGGCGCAACGAGGAGAAATGTTTTAATTTCTCCTCGTTTTTTCCTCTTTCAATGCGTGCTGCATTCTACAGCACACATTGAAAGAGGAAAAAGCCTCTTGTGATTGTTTTTGTGCAGGAAGGTGTCCCTTCCTGTACAAAAACAATCTCCCCACGACGCAGGCATCCTTGCACCATGGTGCAAATGTACCTGCGCTGGCGCATGGCTGCAGTTTGTGCGCCAGCGCAGGGGAAGGACAGAGATGCGACATATTCTTGTAAATATGTCGCATCTCTGTGCTTTCCAAACTAACGCAGCACGGCGCAGCAAAATGATTTGCTGCACCGTGCTGCGTTACTTTGTTGTAAATCTGCTCCTATGTTTTTACAAAACTCATTACAAAAAAACAAGCACTGACAAATCCCAAATGATGGCCACCAATTCCAGACAACACGCTTCTACAATGCTTATATTACCATGAAATCTGAAAAGTGCTTCTTTGCCCAAAGGGAAGTCATTAACTTAAGGCACACTATAGTTAGTGGGACCCAAAGACCCGGGTATTTTAAAGTAAAAGCCATGTTGCTCTGATCGTAGCATAAGACTTGTTTTTAAGGTTACAACATTGAGACAGACCTAAGTTACACAATGATCCGCTTTTCCTTGAACTTTTTGATTTCCTGGTTGAACAGGTAATGATTATGTACAGGCTTTGGAAGCCAAGCTCCTTTTTAGGTTTCGACGGCACAGCCTTGCTTTGTGCTGGCAAAATCTCGCTAAAAAAAAAAAATGTATAAAGGGCTTAGATCTCACCCATTACTTAACATTGGTGGGCACTACATCACTCTTGTCTCCTTGCTTCTTATTGGACAGCTCCCCCAGCTTCCGCTTTCTTTTCCTGTCTTCCTTGAAGCATGGACCGAGTGCTAGCTCTCATGCAAAGGTACTTTTTTTTTAAACGGCTACTCTTTGCAAAGCCTCTTTTTCCTTCTTTTCTTGGGTAACAAACAATAGTCTTAACTTCAGGCATTTTAAAACATAAGTAAGCATCTGATGTTCCCGAATTGTGCCTGTATTTTGCATGTACCCCAGGTTATAAATTGTAGAAATTGTAATTCTTTCCCTGCATTTATATTACAATATTTCACGGTTCAATGTGTATGTGGGTTTCTGTTTTTCACGGTGTGATAAACCTGTTTGCCATGTCAATTTTTTTTAAATTAGATTGTGTTTATAACCAGGTGGCTTAGCAGAACAATCAAATAGAACACCTAAAACGACTGCAATTGCTGTAGATGTCTAATCTGAGAAAAGTTCGATGTGCAAAATACCCCAACAAAAGTAACACACGGAAGAAAATGAAGCTTTATAAGCGATATAGTCTGTGCATTGTTAAAAACGGGCAAAATCTCCTCTTACTCAGAAATACATGCTTAGAATGGCCTCTCGTTTTGACCATCTCGCTTACAGAAATCGGGAACACAACCTTTGTGATTGATGCAAGCCTAAAACCAGCAATGTGTCCTTTGCTGCAACTGGACGAGTCACACCCCCTTTGCTGTGACAGAGAAATAGAGGGACATATTATCAAGCAGCAGCGATAATTATCGCTGGCCGCCCTCAGCGTGAAAATGTTTATCGCCGACTAGCGCTGATAATTATCTCCATGCTAGCGCTGTATTAACAACGCATAGCGCAATGGCGATAATTATCCCAGCAATAGCGATGTTTTCCATTAAACATCGCTGGTTTTCCAGCGATGTTCCACTGAAAACGGCGATGAAAAGACCCTGTGGCTGTATCAGCATAATCCACCCCAATGGTAAGTATAGCTGACTCAGCATTTTAGCAGACATTAGTTTTTTGGCGAAAACCGTGGTTTTCGCCAAAAACTAACGCCTGCTAAAATACGTGGGCCTCCTTTTAAATATCGCAATGTGCACATCAGCAATAATTTACAGGCAGTAGTACCCAGTGATGCCCATTTTGCATCTCATCAGAGATGCAAAGCGAGGCGCTAATGCATGTTAGCATCCCCTTGTAGATAGGGCGATAATATTATCTCAGCTTTTTTGGCTTTTAAAGCCCTTGTTAATATGCCCCTGAGTTCTTAGGAAAATATGGCGATGTACAGCAACATCAAAACGTAGCAGGGAAAAAGACTCATCAGGTAAAGAATTGAGAAGGGATTTTAAAATAATTTTTTGTCATATCCTGGATTACGCATTCCTAACAAGCATTGGCAAATCCAATAGGTTTGACCTATGCGAAATCTATTGGCTTTGTCAATGTGCTTTTTTGCACATATTGCACAGCAGTGCGGGTGCTGTACAACATAGCTTTAAAAAAAAGCTCTATGATGCAGTCAAATCTGGCTGCGTCGTAGCGCGTTTTTTTGTTCTTTAAGTCATGCTTCACAGAACCCCATGCTTCTGTGCAACATGTCTAAAAAAATTGATAAAGCCAATAGGTCTTGCATAGGCAAATTCTATTGGTTTGCCAATGCCTGTTTTTGTAACTATAATTGCTGGTTACTTAGTGCTCCCCTTTTAAACTTTATTCAGGAAGGCTATTGGGGGATCGAATTCCACCATAATGAAAGAATCATTTGCTCCATTGCCTCACACCATCACTCCCACATGGCATCAGTAGCATGCTGGCCTTTTGAGTTTTCCCTCAGATGAACTTGAAAGGTCTAATTTAGTAGTCGCTGCCTGTTTGTAGCTATCAATCCATTGTCCTGCCAACAAGAATAGCAAAGAAGGGCTAGTATATACGTTGGAGGAACTTTTTGTATATATCCTGACCTTAACTGACGTAATTCGAGTGGGTTGTACTGATAATAAATCCTCTGACATGAGAGAAGAATTTCAGGGCTGTTCCACACGGAGGACATCTCACTATTTATTGAACAGTACCTGCTCCCTAAGGAATCAAATATGAACCTAGATACATTGTGTAAATAATGCCACAAATCCTACATCTGTTTTTCAATTTATAGGGATAGTTTGCAATTCTTAAAGGAACAAAATATGAGCATTTTAAAAATGGTCTGTTGGACGTGGGTCTCTCTCAGGGTCATATCCAATTGTTTTGCTGTCACCCTCCTTTTTTCTGAACATGTTTTTGTTGGCTTTTAGGACCTGTGCACTTTACCACTGCTAACCAGTACTAAAGTGCTTGTACTCGTTCCCGTAAACATGGAGAAATTGGCTTACCCCAGTTGACCCATTTAATTTCCTTGTAAGTCTCTAGTAAAGTGTTTCTGTAAATTAAATTAACTAAAACTAGTGGGCCTGAGCATGCATTGTACCACCCACAAATTTAGCCCTTTTAAACATGTCTCAGCCTGCCATTGTATCCTGTTGAAAGTTGTAAACTGCCATTTTGACCTGCCAAAATAATCCTTTTGCCAAGCCTAAACCTCACTTTTTAATAAATATAAGACACCTCTAGGGTAGGCCCTAAATAGCCCATATGACAGGGTGCAGTGTATATAAAACGTTGGACATGCACTTGAAACTTTTACATATCCTGGTAGTGAAGAACACTTAAATGTGTTTATCACTACTGCAAAGCCTACATCGCCTGTAGGAGAACATTCAGTTACCTTATTACATTTAATAGGTGCCAATTTTCAATTGGAAGCAGGGATGAATGTCGAGTTTGGTGTCAAAAGAATTGTAATTTATAACCCTCTTTAATTGTAAAGTGGGATTTTAAGTAACATTTCTGAAATGCCACTTTTAGAAAGTTTCACATACAAATGGGTTGGTCCTTTTGATCAGCTGGTTTGGGCCACTAATACATTGTATTCCTACAGTGTACCCAAACTGATAATTATTTGGATAATATTCCTTTATTATAGGATCAAGTAAATTAACTAACTGAAACTTTTTGTTGATTTAGAACATTATAGTATTTTAGTACATTTCACTTAGACATTTCCTTCAGACAAAATTAAAGTATAAGACACATTATTTACAGACCTTGTCTTAAAAATGTAACTTTGACGAAATCACATAAAAAATAAATAATTCCAAACTGGGTAAACCGAGTGCATTTAATACTTCATACATATAACAAAAAACATTAAACTTAAACCAGTCTTATAATTTACAAAGTGCTAGCGTGTCTATTGTTAGTCTGTTATTCTTGTTCAAGGGCTGAAACTCATGTCCAAATCATCCCCGGGGGGTTTTAATGCACACTCTGTTTGTGTAGGCCTCCAAGGTCTCTTGTAGGATTGCCTACATTTAGTTGTCACTTTTACCAAAGACTTCCCAGACCCTGTCGTCGGCGCGTTTTAAAACTCTCATTGATTTTAGGTTCTCCTCAGGACATTGACTGGGTAATTCTCCTTCTCACTGTGGTTCCACTTAGTGAATTGTCTCCATCATCTTTAATGGTTGATACTTCCTCAAATCTGACTTGGTTCTTTTTTCTGTACAAACGGCTTGTTGTCAATATTATTACCACCAGTTGTTTTGTTATTTCTAGATTTCTTGCTTTCCTTGGTGCTCCTGTCTCTCCGGATACACCCCGAGGTTATATGTTCAGGTTCAGTAATACAACTTTTAGAAAGTTAGCATTTTTTCCCCCACTAATTTGGTGCCTGCAACCTATATCCTGGGTCACATGACTAGGTGTAGTTGGCAGTTGGTCTTTGTGTATTACTCCCAGACAGTGAGATAAATAAGGAATATGTGTTGGCAGGATGGGCTATCTCTGACTTAATATTGGGGAGGACCTTTCACCTACCATACTTACACATCACAAAGGCTTTGCCTTGGCACTAACCCCCGGGCGTAGCACTCCGCTTCGCCCACGGAGTGTACGTAGCGCTGCCTGCTTCGCAGTTTTCGAAGTAGGCGTAGCAGGCAGCGCTACGCACACGCCAGGGTGAAGCAGAGCTGCCTGCCGCCCGCCACCCGCCTCCCGCCCGCCCTCCTTTTAAAATAATATAAAGTATGATAAAAAAATTAAATAGAATGACTTACCTGCAGCGCGGCGTCTCCGGGGCTCCCTCTTCCTCCTTCACAACTTCTTTTCACAAATGCGCATGTGCGGACGCCCGCGCATGCGCATTTCTTGCAAGAAATGCGCATGCGCGGGTGTCCGCGCATGCGCATTTGTGAAAAGAAGTTGTGAACGAGAAAGAGGGAGCCCCGGAGATGCCGTGCTGCAGGTAAGTCATTCTATTTCATTTTTTTTATTATACTTTATATTATTTTAAAAGGAGGGCGGGCGGGAGGCGGGCGGCGAGTAGTGGGGCTACGCGGAGCGTGCGAGTGTGCGTAGACTTGGGCACACTACGCGCTGCTCCACGTAGCCCCACTACGCCCAGGCCTGCTTAGCACACTCACAAAGGGTTTCACACTAGTCTTTTGTGCTCCCAGATAAGTAGGGGCCAGGGCAGGGAGGCAGGAAATTCCATTCACCGCTGGGGGTGTAAACCTCCAGAACCTTATCCTACTTCAAAGCTGGAAACAAGTATAAATATTGGACCCTCAGACTCAATTCTTTGCTACACATCTGGACCTATGGAAGACTCAAACGTGCCGCTGTGCTGCTTTGCTGCCTGAGTAAAAAGGACTAGACCTTCATCTTGAACCCAGGACCACCAGAATGACTCCAAGGGCTCGTTGGTTGGCCTCCTGATCAGAGCCTCATGGACAGAAAAGGCTCCAACCACCTTGAACTCAGCACCTGGACTCTGTCTGCTGGGAGTCTTACCCCCTATGTGGTGCCACCCCAGTCTTGGACCCTTGGAAGTGGGCCTGAAGGTAAGTTGCTCTTCCAGCCCAGCTGTGGTCTCCTGGGCAGAACGGATGCAGTGCGCCACATCTCCTCTCAGGTCCGCATCGGAACTACCACTGCGCGATACATCCCCGACAAAGGATCTCGCATCACTGCTCCAAGTAACAGCTCCTGTGTGACGCATCCCCAATGCAGGACTTCATACCACAAGCCTTCATCAATAGAATCCTCAGCGATGATGCAGGACCTCGTGTTTCATCGCAACCGCCTCTGTGCAACATATCTCTGACACCGGAACTTGCAACTCTCCACAACCAGGATTTAAGGTACTTTGTTCAGCTGGCCTAACTAGGTCCCTGTATTCGGGCTGCCTTCTATCGCAATTGGCCTGAATTTGTGAGTTTGTCCCGGTCTGGCGCAACCAGATAACCACAGTTTGCGCATTGTGCTTCTAAGCACAGTTGTCACTTAAAGCTTTAAAATTACATATCTCCGGTTTTTCTGATTACATTTTTGTCATTTTGGTTTCAAATAATTTATTAAATATTGCTCTATTTTTCTAAATTACTGTGAGATTTTTCTTGTGTTGTGTTTTTACTTTATTGCTGTCTGAAGTGCAGCATAAATACTTTACACACTCTCCTCTAAGTTAAGTCTGCCTGCTTTTTTGCCAAACTACCGGAGGGTTAAGCAAAGGTTAATTTGAGGTTTACTTGTGTTTCACCCTGACAAGAACTGTGGTTGCTGCTTGTGCAGGGTTTGAACCCCTCAACCAGTTACTGTATTTCCTACATGGCCCGATCAAAAAATTTCTCCAACAAAGAGGTAGGCGGATTGTGTTTTTTTTAATGTTATGTTCTTTTAATTTGTAGCGCGCACGGATACTCACAAGTGTCCCTGCGTGAAGCCTACAAGAAGGATGAGAGTGTCTGTTTAAACGAAAAGATGTGTTTTCAAGTTTTTCTTGAACATTGCTGGGTCTTGAATGTTAAGTAGGGCGAGGAGCAGCGCATTCCAGGCAACAGCGGCCTTCCTTGCCAACAAACTGCCTCCTAGCCTCTGATATTTGAATCGGGGAACCTAAGCAAGGCGGAGGGATGAAGAGCGCAATTGTCTAGCTGGTACATAAAAAGAGAACCGTTTTTGAAGGTAGGATGGGCCGAGGCCGTGCAGAGCTCGGTGGGCCAAAACCAGTGCTTTAAACTTCACCCGTTCCACCACAGGCAGCCAATGCAGAAAACACAGGTGATGTTGCACGCTGTACCTGGCAGAAATGCCCAGCAGAAGTCTGGCTGCCGCATTTTGGACCACCTGGAGCTTTTTCAACCAGTAGCCCGGAAAGCTCATATAAAGAACATTAGCATAGTCTAATCGGTATAAAATGAGTGCACAGGTGACCATTTCTGATGCTGCCTGGGGAAGTTGAGGAAAAAACTTCCTCAGAGTCTTAAGAAGACCAAAACAGTTGCTGGCCTTCTTCTTGATATGGTTTGAGAAAGAAAGACTCTTGTTGAACCACACCCCCAAGTTCTTGGCTGGCTTCCAAGCAGAGGTGGGCAAGGGAAACTCAGGAGGCCAAAGAAATTTCCTAAAATTGTGGAAATTTACCATAAAGGAGAATCTTGGACTTCTCCTCATTATATTTTAAATGCGCAGCCCCTAACCATTTAAAAATGGATGATAGACAGTGGTGTACCGAGGAGACTGACTCATCACTATTGTCCCACGTAAATAGCACTTGGCTGTCATTGGCATAAGCCATCACCTTAGCCCCCAGACTCTCGCCCAGATAGAATAAAGGAGTCATATAGATTTTAAAGAGAAGGGGACTAAGGGCGGACCCCTGGGGGCCTCCCGTGGTCACATGCTGTAGACAGGAGGATGGAGGAATCCAAATCTTCTGTGCCCGCCCCTCCAAAAAGGATCTAAGCCAGTTCCAGGCCGTACCTGACACACCGATCCTGGTAAGTCTCGTGAGAAGAAGAGAATGCTGGACTGTGTCGAACGCCACCGAGAGATCCAGCAGACAGCCCCGAATAGCCTCAACAACCTCCACCAGGACCGATTCGGTACTATGGGTGGCCCGGAACTCAGACTGTGCTGGATGCAGAATACTTTCCCTCTCAACAAATTACGTTAGTTGTTTGTTGACGACCTTCTCGCACACCTTGGCCAAGCCAGGCAGAAGACAGATAGGCCGGTAGTTCCCCGGATTAAGAGGGTCTAGTGATGTTTTTTTTTTAGAAGTGGCAAAATCTTGGCTTGTTTCCACACTGCTGGGACACTGCCTGTCGGAGAGACAAATTGATAATGCTTTTCATAGAAGAAGAAGGGAAGGTGCACTCGAAACGAAGTCAGTCAGTCCAATCCAATATATTTCAAAAGGTTTCTTCTTTTATTGAGTTCCGTCTAAAAACCAGCAAACAGCCAACGCGTTTCGTCACATGTGTGACTTCATCAGGGCTGTAACAATTATTGACAAGCAAATATGAATACATCGATAACACATATATAGTACAAAGAACATAACAGCACAAATGAAAACATATATACATAATCACATACAATATTCAAATGATACTAAGACGACCCACAAACACTGATGACAAAAATAACAAATTTAACCTATATTATAAGAATTCATCTGGAGGTTGAAAAAAAAGAAGGTGGAGAAAAGAAGGGGGAAGAGAAAAAAAGGAGGGGGAATGAAAAAAGAGAGAAGGTAGAACGATGGAAGAGACAATAAACAAAAAGTAACCAAAACAAATTTACATGCATCAATCCTAATAGACAATAAACAACCAAACATACATAATCTATAAAAATATATCTCATAATAACGCCAAATCATTAAAAAGATTATATATAATCTCACAGCATGTTGGTGCTACCAATCACATATAGTGACCGCCACAAGAACAATCCAATTTTGAATGAGCTTTAATCATAGTGAATAAGCAGTATACCCAAACCCACAGTGAAAATAGAAAAGTAGAAAATGGAGAGAGAAAAAGATAAAGAAAGATAAAAAAGATATTTACAGCAATATCTGAGCAATAAGAAAGTCCCACGATGTCAAGAATCAGTCCCAGGTCCAAACACTCCTCAGGATTCGGGCGACGCTATATGGGTCCACCTCTCGACGTCACCAACTTCCTGCACTAACGGCACGGAAGACTGGAGCAATCGAGCGAGGGAAGGGAAGGATGGGAACAGCGGGGAGTAGAACCTGTAAAGAAAGTTAACATACAAAACAAAACATAACCAAATGCAAGCCAACAAAAGACTACTCTCAGTACTTCTCGCTGGTGTGTAGTTGTATGAGGAAGAGCCTCCTTATGTCCTTAGAAACACTCATACCATCACTCTGGTATTACCCATACACAACTCTTGTCCAACAACAAAGCAATAGAAAACTCATAGGGTTTGAGAGAGGCTGTGTACACCCTTAACTAAGAGCTCTCCGGAAAACTAACAGGACACTATGTTGGTACAAATACACAGAATGCAGTACTTCAAAAAACGATATCTCGATAGATTATACTTTGATATGGGTATCTCTTTTGTCTCTGAAGTGTTATAACCTTAAGTCTGCTGGATGTTCTCTCCAGCAATAGCTCTGAAATGAAGTCGAGTAATATTACCCCACCTCTCTAAGAATCAGCTAATCCTCTAAGCTTCTTCTATGACAATCACTATGTTGCAAACACAGTACGAAAATAGGTCTTACTCCAGACCAAATACGGGAGTTTATATGACCAATAAACACCTGCCAACGGCCAGCCGGCCCTGCACCCTTTTCAGTGGTACAATTGTTGTTCCGGTATGTCAACGACACACCCACACTTCAGATACTTGCTGTTTGCCGGTCTAAAGGAAACTCCGTCGGTGTAGCGGTTCTCCAGTAACCCTCCGGCGATAGTGCAGTAAGCGCCGCTGCCCTGGAGATGGCCAAGAAGCTCCTCTTCGCTCTACCGGGAACCTAGGACTTTGAGGCAGGGCTCCGGGTAGACGTAAAAATGGAGAATGCCGACTCGCTCGGCAAATCTGGTGCAGAAATTTCCCAGCCGCTCCGTCGGGACTCCAGACACGGAGACGGGCTCAGGGATCAACGACGTCGGAAAATGCCGATGCTCTCGGCCTTTAGGTGAAGCTCACCCCCACGCACCAATCTCGCGGGAAAGTGTTGTACGGGTCGCCGCCCGTTACATCAGGAAACTTTAATTACGCACAACGGCTTTCGTGCGTCCCGGGCCTTTTATGCCCGTGGCTCCTCCCCCTCTACACGCGGGATTCTGGGAACCGTAGTCTCGGCAGGCGCTCTCGATATGGATCCTGACAGTAGGTCCCCCGCCAGGCGCCTCCTAGAACCCGGTTTATCCGGGTGTTTCACATAGAATGCCTTGAGTTTTGCTGGAGCATGTACGTGGTTACCAGGCACCAACGAATCCTCCTCAGCCGAGTACCCCTTCCAGGAGATCAGATACCACAATTTCCCACCCCTGAACTTGGAATCTACTACGCGCTGAACCTCGTATTCCAGACCGACGTCCGTGGAAACCGCAGGGGGGGTCTGCGCACTCCTCCTTTGGCCGTTTCAGAAGGCTACAGTGGAACACTGGGTGAATACGCAATGATCCAGGAAGCTGAAGTTTATAAGCCACTGGATTCACTTGCTTGAGCACCCGATATGGGCCGACGTAACGTGGGTGAAAAACACTCCGCAACTTAAAATGGAAATTCTTCGTGGACAACCACACCCTGTCCCCCTTCTTATACTGTGGGCCCTCCGCCCGGTGTTTATCCGCCCAGTTTTTATACCGCAGTTTGGCCGCCACCAAGTATGTCTGCACTCGGGAGTGTCCTTGACGCACCTTTCTCATGTGTTCTTGTAGGGACGGTTGATTCAGGACCCTGCCAGGCATTTTTACGATGTTTTGTAACAACAGTTGAGCTGTTTGTCCCGCTGTAGGCAGTGTCTTGCACGGAATAAAGTGGCCCATCTTGGTTAGGCTGTCTATGACCACCAGAATGGCCGAATGCCCTTGATCCTCCGGGAGGCCGGTAATGAAATCCAGGCTGATATTTTGCCAAGGGGCCTAGGGCGTTGGTAAGGGAACCAGTTTGCCTCTGCGGGTGGTTGTGTCTGTCTTCCCCCTCGCGCAATCCTCGCACCTCGATACCCAATTTTTCACGTCCTGAACTAGAGATTCCCAATAAAAATATCTTTGCACCAAATGCGTGGTCTTTAGTATGCCCGGGTGCCCGGCCAAAGGAGAGTCGTGGCACCATGCAAAAGCTCTTCGTCTAAGGGCGTTTGTGGGTAGGAACAAGGTCTTGTTCTGAAACGGTAGCCCTCCCTGGATCATGCGCGCCGGGCATTTGTCTGCCCAACTGTTCCAAGCCTCCGGACTCCTGTTTGTTCGTATGCTTTCCAAATACTCTTCTGCCCGCAATGCGCAAATCACTTTGGACGGCGGTATGATAGCCTCTTTGTGTTCTTCCTCTTTGCCTTCCACGGCCATTACTCGAGATAGAGAATCGGCCTTTCGGTTGTCTACCCCCGGGCGGAAGGTAATGATGAAATTATACTCCTCAAAGAAGAGCATCCACCTCATCTGTCTGGGTGACAGACGCCTGGCGGTTCTTAAATACTGTAAATTCCTATGATCGGAATATACCGTTACCGGGAACCTGGCCCCCCATAGATACGGGCGCCATTCCTGGAACGCCTTTTTAATAGAGAGGAGTTCCTTTTCCGCAATGTTATAATTCCTCTCGGCAGGTAACAGTTTCTGTGACAGATAGGCCACAGGGTGAAGCTGCCCTGTGTGTTTGTCTCTTTGTGAAAGGATGGCCCCAATCGCTTCATTAGACGCATCCGCCTCAACTATGAAAGGCACATCCAATTGAGGGTGTCGCAATACCGGTGCAGAGGTAAACGCCTCCTTCAGGTATTCAAAGGCCTGGTTGGCTTTGGTGGTCCAGGCGAATGTCACGCCTTTTCTGAGAAGCCGTGTAATAGGAATAGCCCGTTGTGAGAACCCTTGTATAAATCTCCGATAGTAATTAGAAAACCCCAAGAAGCACTGTACATCCCTCACATTCTGGGGAACCGACCACTCCTGGACCGCCTGAACCTTTCGCTCTGACATACTCATACCATTCGGACGGAGTATCACTCCCAAAAATTCCACTTCCGTCACCCCAAACTCGCACTTGCTCAGTTTTCAAAATAGCCTGTGCTTTCTTAACTCTTGTAGTACCTGTGACACATGTTCCTGGTGCTTAGTGACCGACTCAGAATAAATCAATATGTCGTCAATATAGACGACGACTGTTCTATCGACGAAGTCTTTAAGGACGTCATTCAAGAAGAACTGGAATGCCGCCGGGGCGTTACACAACCCGAACGGCATTACCAGGTATTCAAACAGACCATAGCGGGTTTTAAACGCGGTCTTCCACTCGTCCCCGCTACGAATGCGTACCAAATGGTACGCCCCGCGCAGATCCAACCGCGTGTAGATCCTTGCCTCCCTTACTTAATCCAATAGGACCGGAATAAGGGGTAGCGGATACCGGTTACGAACGGTATTTTTGTTGAGCATGCGATAGTCGCAGCAGGCTCTCAAATCCCCGTTTGCCTTCGCAATAAAGAACAAAGGAGAGGCTGCTGGCGAGCGGGACGGGCGAATGAAACCTATTTCCAAAAAATGATCGAGATATTCTCGTAGATGTCTAGTCTCCGGTTCTGATAGCGCATAGACCCTACACGTAGGGATCACTGCTCCTTCAACCAAATCAATCTGGCAGTCATACGGCCTATGTGGAGGAAGGGACTCGGCCTGTTCTTTGCTAAATACGTCTGCATATCTCCGGTATTCTTCGGGTAGACTAACGTTCTTTTCGGCTGCCGTGGCTGCTACCCACTTGTGTGCCACAGCGGTGGCCCCTGAACTCCCTCCTACCAACATATGCTCTTGACATTCCTCCGACAAGAACTGAACAGTTCGACCTCTCCAATCGACTGTGGGATTGTGAAGGCTGAATCAGGGCATCCCCAGTATTATCTCGTACTGTGGAGCGTCTATAATATTAAAAGCCAAGATGTCGATGTGACACATCTCACCTGCGTTACAAGTTAGTCTTAGTAGTTCTGTATGTTCTATGAGTAAACCTGAGGTGAGAGGTTTGCCATCCACCGCCAATACTTCTTCTGGTATTTTCCTAGCGATCCTTCCTATCGCTAACCTGTCCACCAGTCCGCTATGAATGAAATTACCGGTTGCCCCTGAATCCAACATGGCCTTGATCTGAAAGGTTTGTCTGCTGGTATCCAGCCACATGATTAGTTCGAAATGTCTTTCGACGTCACCCTGTTGAGTGGTTGCCAGGGACGGAATTGTCCACTTGTGCACCACTGCCTCTTCGGAGTCTTCTCCACCCTTTGGGGAAACGTTTCCTCCGGCCACTGTTGCTATTGCCTTTTTATTCCTATAACTCCCCCCTGGTCTTTTGGGACGGGCAGGGCACTCGCGGACGTAGTGGCCCTTCTTACCGCAGTACATACATAGGCCTTGTGTTCGTCTGCTCTCCCTTTCAGTTTTCGACAAAGGGGCACGTATCGCTCCTATGTCCATAGGCTCCGACGTCACCCCACTACCCCCTGCTTCCTTACTCAATTTGTCTCCCCGGAATCTATCGCCCCCCCGCAACTTAAAATTTCTTCCATAACGCGTCGCTAACCAGCCCCCGAACCGGGAGGAGTTTCAATACGTGGGTGCGTAATTCTGTCAAGAATCAGTCCCAGGTCCAAACACTCCTCAGGATTCGGGCGACGCTATATGGGTCCACCTCTCGACGTCACCAACTTCCTGCACTAACGGCACGGAAGACTGGAGCAATCGAGCGAGGGAAGGGAAGGATGGGAACAGCGGGGAGTAGAACCTGTAAAGAAAGTTAACATACAAAACAAAACATAACCAAATGCAAGCCAACAAAAGACTACTCTCAGTACTTCTCGCTGGTGTGTAGTTGTATGAGGAAGAGCCTCCTTATGTCCTTAGAAACACTCATACCATCACTCTGGTATTACCCATACACAACTCTCGTCCAACAACAAAGCAATAGAAAACTCATAGGGTTTGAGAGAGGCTGTGTACACCCTTAACTAAGAGCTCTGCGGAAAACTAACAGGACACTATGTCGGTACAAATACACAGAATGCAGTACTTCAAAAAACGATATCTCGATAGGTTATACTTTGATATGGGTATCTCTTTTGTCTCTGAAGTGTTATAACCTTAAGTCTGCTGGATGTTCTCTCCAGCAATAGCTCTGAAATGAAGTTGAGTAATATTACCCCACCTCTCTAAGAATCAGCTAATCCTCTAAGCTTCTTCTATGACAATCACTATGTTGCAAACACAGTACAAAAATAGGTCTTACTCCAGACCAAATACGGGAGTTTATATGACCAATAAACACCTGCCAACGGCCAGCCGGCCCTGCACCCTTTTCAGTGGTACAATTGTTGTTCCGGTATGTCAACGACACACCCACACTTCAGATACTTGCTGTTTGCCGGTCTAAAGGAAACTCCGTCGGTGTAGCGGTTCTCCAGTAACCCTCCGGCGATAGTGCAGTAAGCGCCGCTGCCCTGGAGATGGCCAAGAAGCTCCTCTTCGCTCTACCGGGAACCTAGGACTTTGAGGCAGGGCTCCGGGTAGACGTAAAAATGGAGAATGCCGACTCGCTCGGCAAATCTGGTGCAGAAATTCGCCAGCCGCTCCGTCGGGACTCCAGACACGGAGACGGGCTCAGGGATCAACGACGTCGGAAAATGCCGATGCTCTCGGCCTTTAGGTGAAGCTCACCCCCACGCACCAATCTCGCGGGAAAGTGTTGTACGGGTCACCGCCCGTTACATCAGGAAACTTTAATTACGCACAACGGCTTTCGTGCGTCCCGGGCCTTTTATGCCCGTGGCTCCTCCCCCTCTACACGCGGGATTCTGGGAACCGTAGTCTCGGCAGGCGCTCTCGATACGGATCCTGACACACGAGGGTTAAGAATCTTGATCTTTCCTACATTTGAAGATCTATCTGAGGATCTTTTAATTGAGTGGGAGGGCAATTTAGAGAATGCATCAGAAGTAATGATGCAAATCCTTATACGACATGCCAGAGAAAAAGGAGGAAAATTACAGGAGGAAATAGAAAATGTGGAGAAGGAAATCAATTTGCTGGAACAAAAGGATCTCAAAAAGTAAAAATTTTGAGATCCTCCAAAAAGTTATGGAAGAATATCAACTGTATCTTAAAGATAAAAAAAATGAGGAGAGATGACAGGGATTATCGGGATGGGCGGGTGTATACTTTGGCCAAAAAATTTGATAACGTACAAACAGGAGAAGAGAAAAAGAGACCAAGAAAGGATAGACAAGAACAAGATGAGGTGGGATCTAACAGTGGTGTTTCGTCCTCCTCTATAAACAGTGTAGCGTCAAACATCAATTAGGATATCCCTTTAGCAGAAGGAGCTTCTTCTTTTCAGAAGGAGCTCACAAAATTACGCATAAGCAGCCGTCTCCAACAAAAAAGGGACCAGCCAAAACCCGCAGGGGAGGTAGGATGTCAAAGGGTAGGTACATGGACAGGTCGGGGCTCCACAAACAAGGGGAACCCAGGAACCATGGTGAAACCGTAAATGATAATGTGATATGTTACTTGATAAAATGTGAAAAAAGGACAGTGAAACAGAGTTAAGAATTGTTAACTTGTCTAATAAAAGGCTTGATGAACATGAAGTGTCGATTTTGAGTAAATGACTACATTTTTGTCCGACCCAAAGTGGAGATTCTACAGATGTACATGTAGACATGTACAAATTTGTTAGAATGTTGAAACTTAAGGACTATTTCTCCAACCATACACCTTTTGACAGAGGAGACAATAGGACCCGGGGTAGTACTAATCAGACCATCGGTGACATTCGTAATGTTCAGTTACTACTGAGTATAAGTGATGATGCTCTTCCTGACATATCGACATTGTTAACTAATTTTGAGATTGAACAAAACTCTGAAAATGACAGTGGTCTAAAACCAAGATCAAAATTTATGCCAGTGACAAATTATCATCCAAACATTGATGTATTTTATGATAAAGTAACTAGTGATCTGTACAAAATGGAAATTCCCCTGAGAAGTCCCCCACGTATTAACCATAACATTACCGCCAAAGAAAGAGAAGCCATGAATAGATTAAAATCTAACAATAATATTGTTATAGGAGAGGCAGATAAGGGTGGTAATGTTGTGGTAATGAATAAGTGTGACTACATATCTGAAATCGAACGTCAATTGAATGATGAGCATTGTTATAGGAAGTTACCCATCAATCCCATCCATGGTTTGACTACATTAATTAATCAGAAATTGAGTGATTGGAAGGAGACCTCTCTCCTGACTGAGGATGAATTTACATATTTGAGGGTACATTGTCCTACTTACCCCTGTATTTACATCTTGCCTAAGATCCATAAAGGGGGGTCCTTCCCCCCAGGACGTCCGATAATTTCAGGGGTGGGATCACCCACTGAAAGAATTTTGGAATTCGTTGATCTAAGACTCCAAAACATGTCTTGGACTTACCTTCTTTCATTCGTGATAGTAAGGATATTCTGGTGAAGTTGAAAGATTTCCAGTGATCGGAGGACCTGATGTTCGTTACTCTTGATGTTGTAGGGCTTTATACCAGTATACTAAAAGAATTTGGTATTATGGCAATAAGAACATTTTTACACAAAGAGACTGCCAATTTATACGAATTTAATGAGATGATTGTAGAAATGGTGGATCTCATTTTGGATAACAACTTCTTTCTACATGACAAATGCTGGTACCAGCAGATACTTGGGACTGCGATGGGCTCCAAGTTTGCTCCCTCGTACGCCTGCCTCTTTATGGGGTGGTTCGAGAGGGAGTATGCCTGGAGCCGACGTGCCTCCCCCTGGACACAATATATTGTGTACTGGGGGAGGTACATTGACGATATTATCTGTCTTTGGTAGGGATCAAGTGGATGTCTGCAACAATATCTAGTGTACTTGAACTCAAATGTCTTCAATGTTCAATTTACAATGAACTATGATAGTGAAAAGATCAACTTTCTGGACATACATTTTTATATCAAAGATCATGTAATAGAGAATACATTGTACAGAAAGGAAAGCACATGTAATGGAGTTCTTCATGCAAGCAGTGACCATTCGAACTCTGTCATCAACAATATCCCTTTCGGGGAGATGACACGTATACGTAGGAATTGCAGTAGGGAAGATACTTATCTGCAAAATATTTCAGAGTGTCGAAAGAGATTTGAGAAAAGAGGGTACAAAAAGGAAATCCTTAATAAGGCGGTTACGAAGGCACTGCAACTTAAGAGGGAGGACACACTTCGTGAACCCTCCAGAAAAACCTGTGGCCAAGCAGATGCAAGACCGGTTAGTCTGGTGACACAGTATAACACCAACAGCAGTAAGGTCTATAAAACTCTTTTAAAAAATTGGGACCTTCTTTTGGATGTACCGGGTTTGAAAAGTTGTATTAAAATGGCCCCCACCATAACCTACCGAAGAGGCAAAACGTTATGTGGTACGTTGTGCCCTAGTTACGTCACCAACAAACACAGTCAGGATACTTGGCTCCCTTCGAAACCTTTGGGTTTTTACACCTGTACGTCTTATAATGTTTGTCCCTTTGGTCTCAAAAAAACTACTAATTTCACCTACAATGGTTCTAGGATTTTTACCATAACACACTTTATAAACTGTAATACCACACATGTGGTTTACGTTTTGGGATGTAGCTGTAGCACCATCTATGTGGGAAGTACCGTTCAACCTTTGAAGATCAGAATACAGGAACATCGAAGGGCAATACTAAATAGGGATAGTCGATATCCTCTCAGCGATCATTACAAAGAAAAACACATTAATGATGACCACTTTTGGTTCCATGGGATAGATCATATACCCATGGGGAGTAGGGGTGGAAATTGAGAACTGTTGTTAAGACAAAGAGAGGCAAAATGGATTTGTCGCCTCCAAGCTACCCTTAAAGGGCACAATACAGATAGGGAGCTTCATTACTTTCTGGAATAATGGAGTGATGTCCTTGTTTTTGCTTAACTACCAAGGATATACTCTATGACCTGGCTGTATTTTCTTTCTTTTGCCCCACTTGGACTTTTTTACGCCTGCTCGCTTTCACTTTTGTCTTTTTTATCTTTTATTTTATATTCCATTTTATTTCTCTTGTTTCTTTTTCCTTTCCCCTTTTTACCTCTTTGATTTTTACAATCATGTATATCGTTGTTTTCTTAAATCGAATTTGTAGTTTTATTGATTTATCTTCATTGGTTACTTTTTTGGCCTCTGGCAGTATTGGCGTTTATTATTAATATCGCCATTGGGGTTAGGGGCCACACTTACATTTATAGTTAATAGATTGACTTTTTCTATATCTTTTACTTCTTGGCCGGTACCAGTATTTGTCTTGCCTTGTGCCTACGTGTAGCATCATTGGTGTGTATTCTTGACTTTGTTTTCTATGTACAGTTATAGCCATATTCACAGGGGGATTACACATTTTCTATTTGTCCCCTGTTTTTTCGGGTGATGTTACATACATTTTCCCTTTATCTTCAGTCAACCCTGGATATTGTCTTGGGACGCTGAAAAATCTTGCGTCCGCCGGTGTACCGCAATTTCTGATTTAATTTTGGACTCTGTGGGTTTTTGGTTTTTTGGTTTTTCTGTTTACTGCAGTACTAGTAGTAAAGAGCCATTGGTCTCCGTTTCTCTTGTTATATTACCTGTAGGGCATATATGCACTTGGACTCTAGAAAATGGCTGCCGCTTTTTCATGCTTTTGTTCGAGGACCATCTGACTAGTTCCTTTTCTATTTTATTTAGTTTTGGAGTCATAGTCTCCTCGACTTATTTTAATTTTATTTCTGAGTTTGTTTTGTATGGTTAGATTTTATTTATTTTTGAATAAAGATATGTTTTTCAACTTTTTTGTATTTGTTCGATTATCATCGGACGAGTCCCTTGTTTACTCTTCCTAGTGTAGTCCTTCGGGGCTGCTGCGACTAATATGTCCGCTTTCTTTTTCTTTTGGAGTGCGATTGATGTTCATTTCACATCAAACGCGACTATGATCATGTGATCAGCCGTGACGCTGTGACGCCAGCTTTCCTTCAAATAGTGCCCGTCAAATTTGGCGTGTTTCTTATCGGAGACGCCACTACAGGTTACCATGCCATTGTGCGCAACGATTTACAGATACAGGTACGTTTGCGGGAGCATATATTTTACCCCTTGTCACTCCGCTTTATTTGTGGACGCTTTATTATTTTGCGTCCGGATTACACTTTGCTTTAGTGGCCATACATATACTGGTGTGATTTATGATCTCATACTTGGAAGAGTATGCCTGTTTTGAAGGACACTAGAGTGATGCAACAGTTATCCGTTACCCTAGGGTTATTAATATATTCATTAATTTATATTTGAGATGTGTTTCTGATGGTGTTGTTGCTGTGCCTACTCGATTAATTTATGCTGGTTTCATCAGATGCGGCTATCTGTTATTCAATCAGACAATTGTTTTGTCTGGTAGAACCACAACATTATTATTTACTGGGATTCTAGAGCTTTTGTTACCAGTAACTCTCGATTTTAAAGAATTTCCTTATATTATTCATTTTAGATTGTACTTTTGGAAATTTTGTGACTAGACACCCCATTTTCGGAATGTGAATACAAGTTTACATCTTCCTGAATACGTGTATGATCTTGGTGAGTTCAATTTGCCTAATAGCTTTGGGTGACGCTTATATGCTTCAGTAGTAGTATATACACTTATTGAGCATTTTGATTTGTGGCCGACATCATTCTGGGTTGGCCACTAACCTTTGCCCTTCTTTTCCTTTTTAGATATTGTGATTCCAAACTTTCTTGCTTGATCTTTTGACGGATTATCTTGCCTGATTAGAGAGTTCACATACATACTCTCTAAATTTACGTATTCTCTCCAATTCATTTATTGGACGTTTCTTAGGTGAGATCAGTCGGCATGAGACTTTTTTGTATGTCTTATTGGATTGCTCTTTCAATTTTTAACTCCTTTTTCATTTTTCTACTTTTTCTAATATTATTTTTTGGGAAGTCTTAAACAAACACAAATAGGGTGTCTTTCTGACTTTACACTTTGATCTCTCTCCTTTTTTTAATATTTTTTAATCTTTCTTTATCTTTTTCTCTCTCCATTTTCTACTTTTCTATTTTCACTTTGGGTTTGGGTATACTGCTTACTCACTATGATTAAAGCTCATTCAAAATTGGATTGTTCTTGTGGCGGTCACTATATGTGATTGGTAGTACCAACATGCTGTGAGATTATATATAATCTTTTTAATGATTCGGAGTTATTATGAGATATATTTTATAGATTATGTATGTTTGGTTGTTTATTGTCTATTAGGATTGATGCATGTAAATTTGTTTTGGTTACTTTTTGTTTATTGTCTTTTCCCTCGTTCTACCTTCTCTCTTTTTTCTTCCCCCTCCTTTTTTTCTCTTCCCCCTTCTTTTCTCCCCCCCTTTTTTTTCAACCTCCAGATGAATTCTTATAATATAGGTTACATTTGTTATTTTTGTCTTCAGTGTTTGTGGGTCATCTTAGTATCATTTGAATATTGTATGTGATTATGCATATATGTTTTCATTCCTGCTGTTATGTTCTTTGTACTATATATGTGTTATCGATGTATTCATATTTGTTTGTCTATAATTGTTATAATTGTTACAGCCCTGATGAAGTCACATATGTTGTTTGCTGGTTTTTAGACTGAACTCAATAAAAGAAGAAACCTTTTGAAATATATTGGATTGGACTGACTGACTTCGTTTCGAGTGCACCTTCCCTTCTTCTTCTATGAAAAACTTTCTGAGTATTTACATCCTTGGACGGCGGATGTAGGAAGTGTTTTGCACCACTAACTTATTTATTTGATTTTGCAATTAGATGTGCTTGACCTTGGTCAGCCGTTTGTTCTTTTGTTGTTAAATTGATAATGCTGTTCACCTCTGCATTGATCGTCTCTTCTGCTGCTGCTAGCAGTCTAGCAGGGCAAGGATCCAAAGGTGAGCCAGATTTTAAACTCTTGAGAATTTTAAGAGAGTCATACAAGTCCACTGGCTTAAAAACATCCAAGCGATGTTCAGCACCGGCAGTTGAAGACAGACCAATTGCCTCAGTCCCATTCCCACCAAATGAGAGAGCCGCCTGAATAGTGCGAATCTTATCCACGAAGAAATTCCATAGGGTGTCGCACCAGGAGACAGAGGTGCATGACACGCTAGCTTGATCCAAGGGATATATAAAGCTCTGAACAATCGCAAAGATTTCTTTAGCGTTGTTTTTAGCAGAGTCAATACGGTTTGAATAGAATTGCCTTTTTGCTGAAGTTATGGCCCCATAATAAACCTTCTGTTTGATTCTGAGCTTCAGCTTAGCTGCGGGGCAGTAATCACTGCGACGCCATGCTCGCTCAAGAGTCTTACATTCGTGTATGAGTGCTTTAAGTTCCTGGCTGAACCAGGGTTTAGAAGGAGATTCCCGAGAAAGCCTAGGAGAGCACTGTGGGGCGAGTATGTCAACTGCATTAGAAACCCAACTGGTAAGGCCATCAAGTTGATCCTCAAGGTCGCCAAAGAGGATAGGTCTAGAGGTTTCCAAGACTTGATTGAACGCACCAGGGTCAATTCTTCCAAAGGCAGGTTGGCAAAATGAACGCATCAAGGACGCAGCATTCATCACGTCCCATAAAAAGTTTGTCATGAAGTGGTCAGACAAGGAAACCAGGCATGGGATACTGATCGAGGTGGGGAAGTTAGAACAAATTGGGTCTAGTATATGGCCAGCCTGATGGGTAGGGGTACTAACCCACTGGTCCAGCTGGGCCAAATGAAGACTGTCCAGGAAATCACATGCGTCCTTACCCTCATCCTGCTCAAGATGAATATTGAGATCCCCTAAGACAATGTAATGGGAGAATCTCAGTGCCCTGGGAACTATATTATCCCCACTAGCCTTTATAAAAGGCCCCACTGGACCAGGGGGCCTATAGAGCAAAGAACCTCCCAAAGTAAAATGGTCTGAAAAACTAATACTAAAATCAAGGGCCTTGCAGCCTCCCCATAAGGTCACACCCTCCCTGCGTAAATCCCATTTCTCCTTATAGAAAATGGCCACCAGGCCCCCCCCTCCTTTTGGGCAGTCGGCCCTAGCAATCTTATATTCGTCAGGTGTTGCAAAGGTAACGACAGGGTATCACGTAGAGTAAAGCCAGGACTCTGTGATGAACAACAGGTCTAATGAACTGTTGTCAAGGAGATCAAAAACCTACGTGTAATGTTTCCTAAGGGACCAAACATTAATCAGGGCTGCATAAATGGGGGGGTGCTCATAGGACGGAGAGGAGGGGAACTAACTTGGTCGGAAATAGCAAGTCCCAATCCCATCCTGAAACTACAAATCTGGCATACGTTGTTGCTGCCAATGGAAACATCCCAATTACCTCGAAGGGGACAGATGTTGGAGTTCCAACCCCGCAGAACATCCCCTGAGTAACATATTCTGACCTCCTGTCATGGGACCCGTCGGGCAGCATAGCTGGTGCTGGCCGCTTCCGGGACGCTGACAGATGCAGATGGGCTTGCCGTAGGCATGCCTTTGGCGCGCGTGCAGTGAGCATTTAAACAGCCCCGGGCGCCGAAAGACTAGAGTGCGCACTGCCCAAAGATGGCGCCTCTAGTTGGTAAGGAGAGGAACTAAGGAAGTAACTGCCGGCCCGGACTCCCGAACCCGGTCAGTAGAATATCGAAATGCCCAAAGCCATTACCCTTCCAAATTCCAAATCAGTTAAAACAGTTTCCCCCTTTCAAATCACATTCCTTTAAAATACAATAAAAATATCTGTTTGTTCTTTTTAAAAAGCGGTAGCAGCAAATATGTGCAAACGAGCAACATAGATCACACAAACCCCTCAAGATGAAATAGAAGAATAAGACTGAAATTACTGCTTATCACTCTGTTGCAACTCAAATTGATGAGATGGTGAATATTTATTCCTGAACACAAATTATACATTTACTCGAGTTTTTCACCACTTCAATGTAGGGGACATCTTTCATCATCTCTTAGTCAACTTTCCCTACTATGGGATGTAAATGTACCATAATGAAGCAATTAAGCCACACCACATATACATGTAACCAGCTGCCACTGGTAGACACACAGCTCAAGATGAAGATACCACTAATAATGTTTCCACTGATAAAGAGCTTCAGGATTTTTTTAAGAATTAAAAAATAGTCAAAATGTAAGAAAAGAGAAAATTGAATGCTTAAATGTCATCCTGTCTCCCTAAAAATTCATGTAAGTCTAACAGTTAGGTAAATGACTGCAAACCTTCATAGTTACCAAGGAGAAGGAAAAATATGCAGAGAAAAGGGCTGCTGTTGGCAGTAATGGGGAAAAACTCTCATTTAATAAGGAGAACAAACAAAGGAAAAAGAAGAATAAAAGAGAGAGAGTAAATCTACAGACACAAATCCCCCATTGCCTAATTGCAAATGGAAATGATTTCTTACTGATAATCTGAACCATGTGATTCCCAAAAGAAAACAATTTTTAGGCGCGTATGATAATCCCAAATATGTTACCATCGTATGGTGTTCTTCCCAAATCTTTTGCCTTATCGTCTCCCTTTGCGGAAATTCGTTTTGGTTGGCTTTATTATTCTGTGCACTTTACCACTGCTAAACAGTGCTAAAGTGCTTATGTTCACTACTTAAAACATGGTAAAATTGTCCTACTGGCACATTTAATGTACATATAAGTCCCTAGTAAAGTGGTGTAACATGCAACCAGGGCCTATAAATTAAATGCTACTAGTGGACCTGCAGCACTTATTGTGCCACTCGCTTAACTAGCTCTTTAAAACATGTAATTGCAGCCAATGTGCAGTTCTAAACTGCCAATACGAACTGGAAAAATAAAGCTGTTTCCAGACACAAACCTCCCTTTTTAATACAATATGTCATCCCTAAGGTAAGCTGAAAACAGCCGATAGGGCAGGGCCCAGTGTATTTAAAAAGTTGTACAGGTACTTTAAAATTTTATATGACCTGGTACTACTATGAGGCCAACTTCTCCCATAGGATAATATTGGAAAACGTTTCTACATTTATTAAGTGCTAACCTTTGTTTGGGAACAGATAGAAAAGTGATATGTAGCCTCAAAATAAGTATAGTTTTAAATTCTAACTCTAAACTTGGATTTTATGTCACAATTTTGAAAATGTTTCTTTTAAAAAATTGGCAGTTTCTTGTCCGAATCATTTGGTGCCTGTGTCCTGGGTCACATGACTGTGAATGGTTTGCAGTTGGCCTTTGTGTATTCCCCTCAGACAGTAGGACAAAGGGGAAATAGGTGCTGTTAGTATGAGCCACCCTGCCAGGATGGGAGGGGTAGAGGTGTTCCCTGCCCGATTGACAGAGAACTTGACATCAGTCCTCTGTCATCCTAGACCTCCTGGAACCTGGGGCGGGGGTGTATTTCCAGAACCAGATATGGAGGGAAGTCTAGAAGCTTCTTCCGCTTTAGAGGGTAGCACCAGGTATACATATTGGACCCTCAGACCAACTCTTCAGTTCACTCCTGGACCTGCAGAGGACCCCCAAAAGGACTGTGTTGTACTTCAAGTGCTTCTTGACACTTGCTTGATACCTCATAGGTCTGCCCTGCTGCTACCATAGGACTGCTCTTCTACTTAAAGTCTGCCTTTCACCCTCAGAGGACTACCCTGTTGTGTGAGTCCTGCCTTGCTGCTTGATACCTGACCTGCCAGAGTGACTCCAAGGGCTAGTGGTCTGGCCTCATGTTCCAAGCTACAGGGACACAAAAAGCTCCAATCACTTGAACCTTGCTCCTGTATCCTGCGTTAAGTGAGTCCTTTCATCCAATCGGTGCCCACCCAGACCTTGAAAGTAGTACTAAAGGTGCCCAAACAGTCAAAAACTGAAACTTGAGAAGTAGGAACTTTCCACCAAAAGTGGCCTGAGAACCAACAGGAGTGGGGACCTACCTAACTGCTCTGCCTAAGGTGCATCGTTGGTCAGCCTGATTTTGTGGTAGCTCTCACTACATTCTTCTCTATAGCAGCAAATCCTATTCAGACGCTACTGTTCAGGGGGTCTAGGGCCTTGAGGAGCCCTGGTCTGCTACAGCCTGCTGCTTTGTTCCGTTGCAGATTTTCAACTTCCAGAAAAGTGATGGAGTCTGAACGTAGAAATCTTCACTGCAACTTTGTCCAGCTGCTCCCTGACAAGGACGCCTCCTTCTCAGACACTACCAACTGCCTTCCCCTGATGAACCTTACCTTCTCTGAGATCTTGTTTTTTATTTCCCATAAGTCCAAAGGTAAGCCTAGACTGGGGCCAATCCACTCCGTGCACCTGAACAGCACTCCATCACAATCGGCCATGACTTTAGACTTTTCCCCAGGCACGCGCGACTAGATGTCTGCAGTTAGTTCTCTGCTCTTTTAGGTGCTAATTTTCACTAAAAACTTAAAAAATGTATAACCCCTGTCCTACAGATTGATGTCATATTATTTATTACATGTTTTGTATTTTTCTAAAGTTATATAAGATTTTTCTAGTTTTATGTTTTCACTTTATTACTGTTCTGTTTGAGTGTAGCATAAATACTTAACCCATTGACTCCAAGCTAAGCTTGACTGTTTTTGTGCCAAGCCCCGAGAAGGTTGAGCACAGTCTAATTAAGTAACTTTTGGGGTTCACCCTGACAGGGATTTTGGTTGTTGCTTGAGAAGGGTCTTCATTCTCCTCAATCAAAAACCCAATTTCCTACACAGAAACTGGTACGGATGATTTAAACATTTGCCTAGACCAAGCTTCTCCAACAAATAGCTTGTAGGCTACTGGTAGCTCAAGCTACCTGTGAGTAGCTCGCCTGTGTGCAGCCCAACATTCTATATTAGAACTTTTACTTGGCTGAATAGATTTATAACAAAATTGAAAAAGAGTGTATTCAAGAAAAAATGTGTGTATTGTCAGAACTCATAAGATAACGTTCGGGAAAAATGCTTGAATCTGCAAAATATTCACAGAGCTAATATTTAAATGATAAATCATGTGGCGATGGAGAGACTTATTACTTATTATATCACCTAATGCCACGAGAATTGGAGCTACAGCATTTATGTATTACCTACGTAAAGGCTGTCCAAATTACCAAAACGTTTTTTACATTAATACTAATAACCCTGCCTGATGCACTGAGATAATTGCTAGTAATTTTGCATAGCAGGACCAGAAATGCAATCTTGCTTGATGTGGTCACTATCACAACACTAGTAATGCTAGCAGCTCAGGAAAATGTTGTTGAGCATAAATAGCTGTCGTTACAGAAAAGGTTGGAGGCCCCTGGCCCAGACAGTATTAATGTGTTAAAATAGAAAACAAAAATACTGTCCCAAAATACATTGCAATATGCTGCATGATCTAACACTTGTCCTGCTGCATAGCTTATTCAATTATGCCACATAATGTGGTCATCACTTGCCACATCCTTTCAGTACCCTGGCTTATAACGCCTATAAATACTCGCACGGGGCTTCTAGTGATGACAGACACTTTGGCACTATGTCTCTGGCACCACACTCCCTCCTGTATAATGTTGAGTGCAGGAAGACTCCGTGATAGACCCCCCCACAGTCCCACACTCTCTCCGGCACACTACCAGTAGAAGAAGGACCTCACAGCGGTCTCAGTGCTTTCACACCTGTCTGTGTACATTGATGCACCTGTCACAATGCTTGGCTTTCTACTGTTGATGATATAATTCATTTCTGCTGCTTTGTTGCACATGTTCTTTGTGTGGTAGGGAAGCTCGCACTCCTGACTTTTCGTTGCTCTTGTGACTCGATGTGTGTGACGTAGTTTTACACTTAAATGGTTGTTTTTCCTTATACTAGGTATATTGTTAGTCATATTTTACATTTACTGGTAGAGGGGCGGATAGCGCTCTACTGAACTTCTGAATTCCATATTTGTTCTGCTACCTTTGACTTTAGCCCTAAACAAATCCACTTCATTTCGTACACATTGCGCCCGACGTCAGTACGTTCACTTTAACATATTGTGCCACGTGCTGGTGCATAATGCTTTCTACTCAGGAGGATTGGTATAACAAAACCTTTGAATATTACTGATCTAAGGACATACACCTCTTTGCAGGCCCTATGTAATGTAAATCTAATTAATGAATGTCTAGTCATCTGGCCATTGTCCTGTCCATGTTTATTCATACACGAAGTGCCTAGAGGCTAACCAAGACTCAGGAAAAAAAAGTCACTATGTTACTAAGTCAACGCAGGGCGAAGGAGATGAAGAGGTGGGGACGCGGTGGGAGTTTGTGGCGGGAGGCAGGCAGATGGAAGTGATGCTCCGGCATCAAGCTCATAGCTAGCTTTCAGCTGATAGGGCTTGTGAGTAAATAATAATTACAGTGTCATAGGAGTACTCACAGCACACCCATTCGTAGGAGGATGTTAGGAGTGCTTGTTCTAATTCACAGGCCCTTTCAGGGACATTCAGAAAGGGTGCTCACTTAGGGTCCTGGTTGAGCTATTGGTCAGGGGCCACCAGGTTGGATCTCCCTTTGCAGGCCGAGTTGGCTTTTCTCGGAAGCTATGGTTTGCTACCATTTTGAAGTTCCTTGCATGTAGACACCACTGCTCAAGTGCGATAGCCGTACAGCCGACAGTTCATGGCATGGAGGTACTTTTCAAAATTCTCATACCTTCAGGAGCAATGGCCTATATGTTATATTGCCAATTAATAGCGTAGAGCAGCAGTTCTTAACCCTTGGTCTGAGGACACTTGGGGGTCCTCAACGCCTACTCAGAGGCCCACGACTCCTTAGAAAATTAAACATCATTAACAGAATATTAAAGCTTATATAAATAATCAAAATTAAAAATGTTAGATGTTGGACTTGGCCCTTTTTGCAGGGTCATCCCTAAACTTTTTGCCTTTCCCCTAGCTTTTTTTCTGACGTGGTGTTAGTGGTTTTAGGCCTCTGGGCACTTTAGCACTGCTGTCCAGTGTAAAGTGCGTGTGCTCTCTGTGTTAAATATGGTAAGATTGGTCCACACCTGTTTGGCCTATTTAACTTACCTGTCAGTCCCTTGTAAAGTGGCATCTCATATACCCAGGGCTGGCAATTTAATTGCTACTGGTGGTCTTGCAGTGCTGATTGCCACCCACCAAAGTAGCCGTTCAAATCTGTCTCAGGCCTCTGGCATTGCAGGGCCTGTGCGCACAGTGTGACTGCCGCTGTGATGTGGTACCTAAAGTGTGTGCCATGTCCGTGACCCCCTTTTACTGCATATCAGTCACCCCTAAGGTAGGCCCTAGCTAGCCCTATGGGCAGGGTGCATTGTAGGTAAAAGATAGGACATGTACCTTAAGTGTGTGATATGTCCTGGTAGTGACAAACAGCCATTTTGGTTCCTCACTACTGTGGGGCTGCCCTCCCATAGGAATGCATTGGTGATTCCCTGATAAGTGTTTCAGTGGTAATCTCTGATATGAGAGGCGCAGCGAGGTCATGTTTGGTATGTTTGGAATAGTGATAATAGTCCGAAGTCAAAATACCATCCTCACTTCCACTGTGATCCAAGTCTGAAAGACCGAATAAGGAATCCTCAGGAAGTGAATAAAATGTATCTGTATTGTCCGAAAAAATATCGTCAATAGTACCTTCTTGAATAGTTATTGATATACCAGCAGAGAGGTCAGGTATAACGCAGGATTCGTCAGCCATAGCATCCTGCGCCAACTCGTTTGGCGTGCTCCCCCGTCTTCTTCCAAGATCTCAGAATCCGTAAAGAGCTCGCCCGTAGAGTCCCCTTGAATCTCACAAAAGGACTGGACCTGGACCTGAGATTCTGGATTCATAACTTGCGTGGATTCAGAAATACATAACTTTTGTAAGCCATCTTTAGTTTAAAAAAATTCTGTAATAGCCGGCTGTGGCGGTACAGAGTTTGGGAAGTTATGTTGAAGGGGAGAACTCCTTGATAAATTGGTTCTTGTTCTCTGAATTGAATTTTTGGCTGTGGTGCGACAGTTATGTAGAAGTTTGTCCTCTTCTACGACGTGAAAAACTGGTTAAGGACAGGATGAGGTCCTGTGTGTAGCTGTGCACTATTCACAAAGTGTCTACTCCGACACTATATTGTTTTTACACACGTTGTACTTTTATTTTTCAAAGTTACAACTAGCACTTTGTATAGATGTGTACCATTTTCAACAATGCTGTTTCTAGCATACTTATCAGTGAGCCATACAATCAGCTTTAAACATGGTGACACTTTGCAATCATTGTTGTGCTATATACATAGATAAACTTACAAATAAAGTTTTTGACATTAACAAATTAATAACAACACGCATAAGGTTGCCCAATGCATTTCGGAACCAGCCGGTTCCTTCATCAGGGGCCAATCTGCAATAGAATAAACAGATGCGAATGAATGTTTTTAAATGGGCTCAATCTTTGTATGTGATGGTCTTGCACCGACTTAACTGAATGTAGTTACCTGTGTCAATACTCTGAAGGGTGCACTGTATTGAAAACATGGAGTGGAATTGAACGTTAGTGTCTGAGTCTCTGTGACGTAAGGAAGTTAAGGATATATAAGGTGGGAAGTCATGCTTACCTGAGAACATGTGAGTCGATATCTGTGTGAACACAAACAATAAGGGGGAAGTAAAACTGACCTGCGTTATAAAATACCATGAAGGCGATACTTAATGTTGGACTAAATTGAAGCAGAAGATTTGGCGCTCACAAAGCTTACCTGAGTGTATACGTACGGTGTTTGCTAAAAAAACGGGAGGTAAAGAGAAGGGAACATCTCGTGAGTAAGCGTGCCGGCGTGCAGATTCAAAAAGGTGTTTGAGTCTCGCATGAAAACCTCATAAAGGTCTTATCTAATAAGGTGATCGTAACATGAATTGCAGTGCACCGCCAATGGAAGAAGTAAGTATAATGCGTCAGCGGGTACAAGTATATGAGTGAAAAGAAAACCGGAAAGAAATTCCTAATAAAAACATCGAAAAAGGACTATGTGAGAAATACGTGATGACATTGTATAATAGACGCCATCTTAGAGTGGTAAGACATCCTGAAGGGAAAAAGAGCTGATGTTAATGTTATTTTATAATAAAGAAATTTTATGGAAAGACGATCTATCTCAAACGCCGTTAACAGCGGTTGTGGATGGATGTACATTGTTGTTGAGCCTTTAGGGGAAGAACGTCATAAAATGATCGTTTGGAGATGAACGTTAATATAGAAAGATGGTGCACTGACATCTGAAGGATGGAAGTGGAATAAATGAAAGGATACGTTATAAGAATGCGAACAAAAATTATTGCGAGAGGCCGCGAACATATGTAGATGGATCGATGGAAACTGAGAAATGTCACGTAATCGGTGATGACAAGTGAAAAAAGAGCTCAATGCTATAGAGTGCTAAAAATGGGGAAGAAGAAACCTGAATAAGCTTACTGGGATTACATGTAGTGTGTCCAAAGTAAATTGTATGTTTTGAGTGATATAGGTCAAGTTATCACAGTGTTTTACTCCCTGTATAACAATAAGGGCAAAATGTCATGAGATAAAGAGTGGTGAGTAAAGAAGGGAATGATATAGTGAGATTAATGAGACTCAAAATGGTGCTGTAAGGAAAATGTCTGTGCATGTATATTCAAATAAAGCATGACATATCTAATCTGTCGTTCAATCCTTTTTGGGACATTGTATCTAGGTATTTTATCCAGTATACCTCTCTCTGCAATAGTTTGCGGTGGGTGTTTACTCCTTGTTGTGGCACAATGTGTTCTATGATCTGGAATCTAAGTTGGGATATCGAATGACTGGCTTCATTCCAATGGATAGCCAGAGGAGAATTTGTGTTCTTAGTTCTGATGCGGCTCTTGTGTTCTGTGAGACGTACTTTGATTTTACGTTCCGTTTTGCCCACGTATAATTTGCCGCATGGGCATTTGATTCCGTATACTACATTAGTAGTATTACAGTCACTGGTATGTCTGAGTAAAACATCTTTTCCTGCAGTTGGATGTGTCAAGATGTTGCCTGGGATTATATTGTTACAATGTGAACAATTGTGGCATTTCAAAGTTCCTTTGTTTGTTGTTCTGTTTTTTGAGGTTTTAGTGGGTGCTATGAGTTCCCGTAGGTTTTGACCTCTTGTGTAGGCATGTAATGGTGGTTGCTGAAAGATGTTATTGAAATCCGGTTCGTTGGTTAAAAGTTCCCATCTCTTGTTAATGATCTTTTTGATGGCTCTTGAACTTGTAGAAAATTTAGATATGAATACCGTGTTGTTTTTACTGGAAGATTTGGTGGTTGTTAATAATTCTTCCCGCGATTTTAACAGCGCTCTTTGTTCACATTCTTGAAGAATTTTTATGGGATAGCCTCGTTGTTGATATTTCTCTTTATAGTCTGTGATTTTTGCTCTACAGTCCTGTGTGTCTGAACAGATGCGTTTTATCCTGATGAATTGAGAGTATGGGAGATTGTTAATGAGACTTATTGGATGAAAGCTTGAGTGTTCCAGTACGTTGTTTCGGTCCGTTGGTTTGGTGTAAACTGTGGTGATTAAACTGTGACCTCCAGGAGATTTGTTGATGGTGACGTCCAAGTATTCAATGGTTTGTTTGTCAATTTTATACGTGAATTGAATCCTGGGGTTATGGGAGTTCAGTGTGGTAATCATATGCTCCAATGATTGTTGTGAGTTTGTCCAAATAAGAAAAATATCGTCAATGTAACGGCAGTAAGTGTAAATGTTAGACCAACATTGTGGAATGTCCATGATGTATTCCTGTTCAAACATTGCCATGAAGATATTGGCGTACGACGGTGCCCCTGGAAAACCCATAGAGGTTCCCGAGAGCTGAGCGTAGTACTTCTCCTCCCATTTGAAGTAGCTGTGGTGTAGACAAAAATGTAATAGTTGTAATAAAAACACTTTGTCGATTTCAATATCTTCTCTTTGTAGGATGGCCCATTCAACCGCCTCCATGCCAGCTGTGTGGGGAATTGAGGTATATAATGCCACCACGTCAATTGTGCAAAGTAACCATGAGGGTTCAATGTTGGAATGAATGTTGCCAAGTTTAGTGAGAAAATCCGTAGTATCTCTGACATATGACCACCAGTTTTGTACGAACTTCTGGAGATAGTAATCTAGGTATTTGCCAATGGAATCAAACAAACTGATCCAACAATGCAACTTCAAGCAATCCTACAAGAGATTCTACACAAAGCTCTCACTGAGGGTTGGATTGATGAACCCACTAAACAGTTCCTTACTACTTCGGATCCTCGTAGACCACATCTATATATGATACCGAAGATACACAAAAACTTACACAAACCACCATTTAGACCTATAGTATCTGGATGCGGATCATTGTTCGATTCCATTGGCAAATACCTAGATTACTATCTCCAGAAGTTCGTACAAAACTGGTGGTCATATGTCAGAGATACTACGGATTTTCTCACTAAACTTGGCAACATTCATTCCAACATTGAACCCTCATGGTTACTTTGCACAATTGAGGTGGTGGCATTATATACCTCAATTCCCCACACAGCTGGCATGGAGGCGGTTGAATGGGCCATCCTACAAAGAGAAGATATTGAAATCGACAAAGTGTTTTTATTACAACTATTACATTTTTGTCTACACCACAGCTACTTCAAATGGGAGGAGAAGTACTACGCTCAGCTCTCGGGAACCTCTATGGGTTTTCCAGGGGCACCGTCATACGCCAATATCTTCATGGCAATGTTTGAACAGGAATACATCATGGACATTCCACAATGTTGGTCTAACATTTACACTTACTGCCGTTACATTGACGATATTTTTCTTATTTGGACAAACTCACAACAATCATTGGAGCATATGATTACCACACTGAACTCCCATAACCCCAGGATTCAATTCACGTATAAAATTGACAAACAAACCATTGAATACTTGGACGTCACCATCAACAAATCTCCTGGAGGCCACAGTTTAATCACCACAGTTTACACCAAACCAACGGACCGAAACAACGTACTGGAACACTCAAGCTTTCATCCAATAAGTCTCATTAACAATCTCCCATACTCTCAATTCATCAGGATAAAACGCATCTGTTCAGACACACAGGACTGTAGAGCAAAAATCACAGACTATAAAGAGAAATATCAACAACGAGGCTATCCCATAAAAATTCTTCAAGAATGTGAACAAAGAGCGCTGTTAAAATCGCGGGAAGAATTATTAACAACCACCAAATCTTCCAGTAAAAACAACACGGTATTCATATCTAAATTTTCTACAAGTTCAAGAGCCATCAAAAAGATCATTAACAAGAGATGGGAACTTTTAACCAACGAACCGGATTTCAATAACATCTTTCAGCAACCACCATTACATGCCTACACAAGAGGTCAAAACCTACGGGAACTCATAGCACCAACTAAAACCTCAAAAAACAGAACAACAGACAAAGGAACTTTGAAATGCCACAATTGTTCACATTGTAACAATATAATCCCAGGTAACATCTTGACACATCCAACTGCAGGAAAAGATGTTTTACTCAGACATACCAGTGACTGTAATACTACTAATGTAGTATACTGAATCAAATGCCCATGCGGCAAATTATACGTGGGCAAAACGGAACGTAAAATCAAAGTACGTCTCACAGAACACAAGAGCCGTATCAGAACTAAGAACACAAATTCTCCTCTGGCTATCCATTGGAATGAAGCCAGTCATTCGATATCCCAACTTAGATTCCAGATCATAGAACACATTGTGCCACAACAAGGAGTAAACACCCACCGCAAACTATTGCAGAGAGAGGTATACTGGATAAAATACCTAGATACAATGTCCCCAAAAGGATTGAACAACAGATTAGATATGTCATGCTTTATTTGAATATACATGCACAGACATTTTCCTTACAGCACCATTTTGAGTCTCATTAATCTCACTATATCATTCCCTTCTTTACTCACCACTCTTTATCTCATGACATTTTGCCCTTATTGTTATACAGGGAGTAAAACACTGTAATAACTTGACCTATATCACTCAAAACATACAATTTACTTTGGACACACTACATGTAATCCCAGTAAGCTTATTCAGGTTTCTTCTTCCCCATTTTTAGCACTCTATAGCATTGAGCTCTTTTTTTACTTGTCATCACCGATTACGTGACATTTCTCAGTTTCCATCGATCCATCTACATATGTTCGCGGCCTCTCGCAATAATTTTTGTTCGCATTCTTATAACGTATCCTTTCATTTATTCCACTTCCATCCTTCAGATGTCAGTGCACCATCTTTCTATATTAACGTTCATCTCCAAACGATCATTTTATGACGTTCTTCCCCTAAAGGCTCAACAACAATGTACATGCATCCACAACCGCTGTTAACGGCGTTTGAGATAGATCGTCTTTCCATAAAATTTTTCTTTATTATAAAATAACATTAACATCAGCTCTTTTTCCCTTCAGGATGTCTTACCACTCTAAGATGGCGTCTATTATACAATGTCATCACGTATTTCTCACATAGTCCTTTTTCGATGTTTTTATTCGGAGTTTCTTTCCGGTTTCCTTTTCACTCATATACTTGTACCCGCTGGCACATTATACTTACTTCTTCCATTGGCGGTGCACTGCAATTCATGTTACGATCACCTTATTAGGTAAGACCTTTATGAGGTTTTCATGCGAGACTCAAACACCTTTTTGAATCTGCACGCCGGCACGCTTACTCACGAGATGTTCCCTTCTCTTTACCTCCCGTTTTTTTAGCAAACACCGTACATATACACTCAGGTAAGCTTTGTGAGCGCCAAATATTCTGCTTCAATTTAGTCCAACATTAAGTATCGCCTTCATGGTATTTTATAACGCAGGTCAGTTTTACTCCCCCCTTATTGTTTGTGTTCACACAGATATCGACTCAGATGTTCTCAGGTAAGCATGACTTCCCACCTTATATATCCTTAACTTCCTTACGTCACAGAGACTCAGACACTAACGTTCAATTCCACTCCTTGTTTTCAATACAGTGCACCCTTCAGAGTATTGACACAGGTAACTACATTCAGTTAAGTCGGTGCAAGACCATCACATACAAAGATTGAGCCCATTTAAAAACATTCATTCGCATCTGTTTATTCTATTGCAGATTGGCCCCTGATGAAGGAACCGGCTGGTTCCGAAATGCATTGGGCAACCTTATGCGTGTTGTTATTAATTTGTTAATGTCAAAAACTTTATTTGTAAGTTTATCTATGTATATAGCACAACAATGATTGCAAAGTGTCACCATGTTTAAAGCTGATTGTATGGCTCACTGATAAGTATGCTAGAAACAGCATTGTTGAAAATGGTACACATCTATACAAAGTGCTAGTTGTAACTTTGAAAAATAAAAGTACAACGTGTGTAAAAACAATATAGTGTCGGAGTAGACACTTTGTGAATGGTACAGAGTTTGGAGCAGGACCACCATTCGAGACAGCCCCTCTTTCTTCCGACGCCTTTGAGGCTATTGTCTTCCACCCCACTTTGTTTTTTCCAACCAGATTACGTGATTCACTAGGCTTAGGCACTTGGCTTGTGCCTTGAGTCTGCACAAAGTTCCTCCCAACAAGCTCTTTTCCAGCTCTTAAAGTTTTTGGAGGCATAATTCTCTGCTTTTCAATACAACTGAGGCCAAAGGCTATTCTCTGCAATTTCAGCAGATTCTGTGCCAATTTGTGCCCAAAGATTAGAGCAAGATCCACCCAGACCCTCCAGCAAAATCGGATCGGCAGGGAGCTGGTAATCAATGGGTTACACTGCTTTCTTGCAGTGACGATCGGCTCACAGCCTGGCCCCGCCTCCTTGCTTTGTCGTCCAGAGGTCTCGCTCGGAGTTTCCACCGGCGTCCTGCCGCTTGGATGGAGCCCCGCAGCCGATCGAGCCAAGCTGCCCATCCGACGCGAACCAGCCTGCGCCCACAACTGCAGCGCTCAGCCCACGGCGGAAAAGGGGAAAAGGTGAGCTACAGCAGGTATTCTTTTTTTCCCTCTAACGGTAACCTATTACGGGCACATCAGGGCTGAAGAGGAGAGCTGCTACGCTTTAAAGCGTCAAAAACAGCGATGGCCCTCTAAGGGGAGTAAGGGCTTTGCTGAGCTGCAGAAAAATCAGGGAAGGCGGTCTACCGGCACTGGTTTAAAATAGGACTCTTCTCATACAAGGATCATCGGTCCTACGGAATCAGCGATGCCTTCGATCACAGTTCCTGCGGAGGATCAACATAAAGAGACAACAGATGTGAACTTTGCATTAAGTATGATTTTAGAATCAATAAAGGAACATTGTGCAGAGACTAGAGCGGATGGCAAGAAAGTCAGACAAGCGACAAAAAAGCTAGAAGGTGCGGTCTGCAAAGTTGGTAAAGCCTGTGCAGAGATTGGGGAACGGATGAGTGCTATTGAGGAGAGAACTGAAGCCGTCGAAAAAGAACTATCTGCTGTGAGTGGAGACTCTACATCCCATGAAGCTCAATTAAAAGACGCAATGTGGAAGCTGGAAGTTATGGAAAATCGCCAGAGGAGGAACAATCTCCGTTTTCTTGGGATTAAGGAAGGGCTGGAGGGGGAGGACATCTGTGCTTTTATACTTGATCTACTTAAGTCAGCCTTCCCGGAGTTAGGGGGCTGGGATTGGGAGCGAGAAATACAGAGGGTACACCGATTCCCAGTTGTCCTTCGTAAAACCCCTGGCAGGGAGGTTAATCAGCCGAGGGCTATTTTAGTCTTTTTAGGTAATTTCCTGCTTAGACAGGCTATTTTCGAAAAAGCTCGCTCCGAAGCTAGAAGACAGTATAAGGACGCTTCCTTCTTTGTTCGCCCCGATTTCTACCATATCACGGTGGAACGTAGGTGGCGTTTGCGACAGTTAATTAAACCCCACCAAGATGCAGGTTTCGAGGCATATTTACTAGCTCCGGCTAGATTGAAGACTGTTGTTAAAGGTACTTTTAAGTTTTTTTCCTCAGAAATTCAGGCGAGAGAATACTTAGAACAAGCTATCGGGAAATAAGTAACTAGATAAGGACTAGATTAGGCCGTCCCCATCTATACTGGGCTTTATAGGTTGTTTGTGGTTTTTCTTTCCTTTTCTTGAATAGAGGGGTACAGAAGGGGTACAGAAGGGCTGGGGAGGGGCTGCAGTGTCCTAGCTACCTCCATCACTCGGACCCTATGGGTCTGGCTGCTTTCAAAGGGAGGGTAGGGGATGTTCAGGATGGGGGAGGGAGTAGGCGAGGGGGGGCACAGGTCAAAACGGTGAAGGGTGAGCAACAGCTTAAATGCTTTTTGGTGGATTTTTGTGTTTCTTTTGAGAGTACTGTGAACCATGGACTAATTGTGGTGAACGTCAAGATTAGCGGATCTGACAGGCAATGTAATATTCAAGTTGAAGTAAAGTGGTGGTACAATCTGAAACTTTCTAAAAGATATAATGGCTAAATTACGAAGATAATGAAGATCTCAATGTCCTTACGGCCTCTTAGAACCGGGGTCTCTAGTTGGCCGGGTATGCACCCTAGTCCAAGTAGGGACCACCGCTCCTGACAGGGTATCCTAGCATAGAGCAGGAAGGCTTAACTTAAGAGGCAATGTGTAAAGTATTTGTGCAACTCACCAACAGTCCACAGCAAAACACGCACAAAAGGAAAAGACACTACACCATGAGTTGTAAAAATAAATATATCTTTATCTCAGTTTCAGGCAGATCAATCAGAATAATCCAGGATCCAGGCCTGACCAATAATCAAAATAATCCAGGTTCCAGACCTGATCAATAATAAACTGAAGCCAGTTTCCAGGCAGATCAATAATCAGGTACATCCAGTTGCATATAAAGCAAGTACAGTTATCCTTATCTAGAAATTGTGCAAGGTTCATAAATAGTAAGACTCCGCACATAGAAAATAACAGGTATCAGTCAAGTGTCTTGGGGATGGCTGTTGCAGAGATCCCGGTAATCGGCTGTCTTTCAGTTGTAAAACATTAGGGCAAAAACAAGCCCCCAAGCACAAGCAGTGATTTGCCCAGATCGAAGTGTAAAGGAGGCCAGTCCCTTCCGCACTGATCGTCTTGGTGGAAGGGTGTTTTGGATTACGTGGGGCAAAAAGATGCACTGTTAATGGGCCCCGATACTGGCGTGTCACCAGGAGCGGGGCTCACAAGTCACCAGAATGTCCCACCCGTTCGCTTGCAGAAGGGCCCAATCAACAAAGTCTCCGGCTCGAGCCCAGAAAGGAAGGCTTCCTGTTCCCTGCCGCCTCACAATAGCGGAATGGTGGTTTTCCCACAGCGGCGAGCTTGAACCCAATGCTGAGTTGCGAGACGCTGAGGGGTTCAGATCAATGCCACTTAAACCCCGGCAGTCCCGCTATCGGTATCCTGCCCCCACCGCCTCAGATCCGCAACCCGCACCCCACCCAAGGCAACACTTCACCTACACACAACTGTGGGGGTTTACCTGAGGGGCGGGAGAGGCACCCACCAGCACGAGGCTCCTCCGGGTCTCCGGGACGTGTGACGGGGGTGGGCTGCACGGGGGCGAAAGCAGGAGAGCGCTCCCGAAATCGCCTGCAGAGCTTCCCTTCGGCTCGATGCTGGTGTCACGCTGGCTCAGCGGGGGCGCGCTTCAATCGCGTCCTGGTTGCTGGGCAACGCCGGATCCCCGCACGGCGTCCCAGTTGATGAAATTTAACCCCTTGCAGACTCGGGGCCAATGGCGGTGCTTTTGGGAGTTTTAAATGGGCTTGAGCTCGGCCCCGCGGTGGTGTCTTCTGGGTCGATTCCACCGGAGTTCAGCTCGGGCCCACAGCGGTGATTCTTGGAGTGATTTAGCTAGCCGCCCAGCGGGGTGATCTGCATAGTGCGCTCCACTTGGGCCGGCGGCGGTGCTTCAAAGGGCCATAGAAAGTTTCCCTCACACGCTCTCGGTGTTGCTGAGGCAGACTTTGGAGAAAAGCAACACGTCGCTGCCCTGGTGTATGTTGCAGGGGCAGTTCTTTGAAGAGGGAAAGTGTTGTTGCCCTATAGATTCTGCAGAGGCAGTTTCCAATGAAAGGAAAACGTTATCGTCCTTAAAGTTCTGCAGAGGCAGTTTTTAGACAAAGGGTTGTAGTCCCATAAAGGCAGTTCTTAGGAAGGCTGTGGATACACTCTGGGGATGTTTGTTTAGGTCTCCCTGGCAGGGCAGGATCAGCAGGCAGTAGGGCAGCTCAGCAGGTTGGGGCAGCAGTTCCTTAAAGCAGTCAGCCTCCTTCCAGATGGCAATACTTCCTGGCGCAGCAGTCCTCACTCCAGCAGGGATTCTTCCAGGTCCAGCAGTGTAACAAGAATGTGAGGCCAGGACCCTCCATTATATATCCTGCAGTCTAGTGACTTGAAGGTGGTAGAAGTCTCTGAAAGGGTCTGGGGGCAGGGGGTTTCTGGAAGAGTCCAGGGAGTTCTGGGATGTTCCCTGCCTTCCCTGACCTGGCTGTCACGGTGACGAGATACAGGGTCGTTAAGGCTACAGTGGGCAGCCATTCACAGCCCCTTCAAGGGGGAGAAGGTGCGAATCACCACTCCCACCTCCCAACCCAGACAGCTATCAGTGTGTAGATGGGAGGGGGGAGTCTGCAGTGCCCAGACTAAGTGTAGGCAGGAAAATATCTACTTTCTAAAAGTGGGATAGCTACAGGAGTAGTGCCCAAACCCCATATATCATTGGAAAGGGTTCCCTGCCCCGAGTACAACAAGACCAAACACGACCGACTTATTAGGTCCCTGTCAGAAATTATCCCATAAAGGGGGGTTCCCAATGTTAGCCTATGGAGGGTTCAGCCTCACTGCAGTAGCAGGGGCTTTTGGCAGCTATGCCAGCGTCGCAATGTTTTAGGGGAGAGCACCTGCACCTCAGCACTGTTTAGCAGTGGTGAGGCACCCAGAGGCCTATGTCCAACAAAAAGGTACGGTGAAAATGGGAGGTACAAGGGCAAAAGGTAGGGGAAGACCACCCTAAGGCTGACAGGTCCAACACGGCCAATCTGTATTGTCTGCAGGAAACTCATATTTCACGGAAAGATTGTGATCTGTATATATCTTTGGAGCTGAAGGTCTTAGCATATACCGTGCAAGATGTTAAGATTAAGGGGGTTGCCATTCTTTCAAAGAGTAGCTTAGTCTCTCTGGGGAGGAAAAGGATGGTGGATAGGAATGGTAGATGGGTCATAATGGAGTGCAAGAATGGTGCAGGCTCTTTTACATTATGCTCTGTATATGCTCCAGTGTTAGACGATCCGGAGCTATTGCATTTCCTAGCAAATGAACTACCTTCCTGGCCGGCACCATATGTGGTATGTGAAGATCTAAATATAAATGGCTCAAGGGGAACTCCAGGTGATGTTGGAGTTTCTAGCAAAGGGCGCAAACCACGCTCTATGAGGGCCTTTATTAATTTATTAAAAGGTATAGGTCTGGTCGATGTGTGGGCTAAATTAAAACCTGATGATCCTGGCTATACTTATTCTTCGTGCCCCCATTGTAAATTTGCTTGGCTTGATTATTTTTTAGCCTCTCCCGAACTTATGCAGTGGGCTCGAGTGGAGCTTTTCCCTAGAGTTATGTCAGACCACAACCCTATTGTCTTGGAGTTAACACTCAGTGGGGTACGAAAGGAACATACTGGTTGAACATTTGAAAGGGCACTGCTATCAGATAACAAAGTGTTGAATATATGAGAGTTTGGATTAGAGAGTTTTTTGAGAATAACATCGGTAGTGCCCCTTCCGGGATGATGTGGGATGCATTTAAAGCAGCAATGAGAGGGGAGACATTGCAATATAGCCTAACTAAGCAGACAAAAGGGGCCGCACAAATTAAATCACTCTATCAGAAGCTTGCAGATCTAGAAACAGAACTAATAAGTAAAGTAGCTAAGGGAGAAGATCTCTCCGCAACTTTGAATTCTATTTCGGTAATTAAATCTTGTTTATCTGATTTCAACGTTGAAAAGACAGCATGGAAATACCAAGCCAAAAGGCAAGACTGCTATGAATTTAGCGAAAATGTCAGTCGCTTATTGGCAATCAGGGCTAGACAACAGGTCGCTTCAGGTCATATTAAACAAGTTAAGAACATGAGGGGGGAGGCTGTTACAGACCCAGGGGATATCAGGGAGGCTTTTAGAGAGTTTTATGAGGATTTATACAGTACCGTTTCTCCTGATACTTTTTCGGAGGAGGATCTTTCAGTATTCCGCCCGAGCGGAAAAATATCACTGGAGGAGGGTATACAACTGGGGCTGGTAATATCGCAAGAGGAGTTATTTTGTGCAATCCAATCTCTGACTGCAGGTAAGGCTACTGGCACAGATTGTATTCCTATGGAGTTTTATAAGTTTTTTTTTACAGAGATATGCCAGGCCTTGCTTGGGGTATTTAAGGAGGTTAGGGAGGGTGCTTTACCACCCGGCTCCTGGGGCACAGCTATTTTTTTTTTTTTTAAAGGGTAAAGATCCTATCATTCTGGGCTCATATAGGCCAATTACTTTGCTCAATAGTGATGTTAAACTATATTCGAAGATCTTAGCCACCCGGTTGAACTCGGTGATGCATCAATTGGTTTCAGATTGGCAACATGGATTTATACAGGGTAGGGGGACAGAAGATCATGTCAGAAGGCTAATTACACTCTTTGATGCCACTGAAGTCCTCTCCAAGTCTATGGGGGCTGCCTTCTTGGATGCTGAGAAGGCATTTGACCGGGTTGCATGGGACTATCTATGGAAGGTTTTGGAGCTTAACGGACTTGGTGTCACATTTATCAATGCATTACGGGTTTTGTATATAAATCCCACTGCACGTTTAAGAATAATGGGTGAGGATTCAATGCCTTTTTTAATCAAAAGTGGGACCAGACAGGGCTGCCCGTCCTCCCCTTTGCTGTTTGTATTATATATAGACCCCTTCCTTAGACGGCTAGAGGCCTCATCTTGCATCATTCCGGTGAGTCTACACTGCTGGTGTTAAATGGTAGCGGCAGTTTCAGTCGATAACCCTTCAAGTATTGCCCGGCGGTAATCGCCTCTCATACCATTCGATAATTTACCAATGAAAGAGGCAGGCGCCGGAGACTGGAAGGCAGGAAACAAAGTTTTATTCCGTCGGAGCAGAACACATCAGATCAGACAGCAAGGTATCGTCACGAGGTGCTCTAACTGCATCTCTGAGGCCTGGCCTCTTATACACAGGTTTATGACTTTATTGTACATGGCACATTCTTGAGATTACTTTGATGTATAAAAGAACGTCTTCGGAATCCCCACTTCGAACTCGTTCCCACACATATCTACAGTGGAAGTCCCCACCCCATCTACAGTAGGAGATGGCTATCACGCAGCCGGACATTCCGCCAATTCCCGGGGGTGTGTGCAACCGGCCGGGTCTCAGGGGGTAGGGGCTTTGATCCACTGTAATCCCTTTGATGTGGGGTGATCCCTTACAGTAGGGGCAATAAACTGCATCCACAGGGCTAGGTGATGGCCTGGGATCGGTTCGGACAATGGGGCGCAGAGGAAGGGGGTTATCAAAGAGAGGCATGACCATGTATGGGATGTCGGTCAGGCGTGGGATGTGGTTCCATGGCAGGGTCGCGCAGAATGAGAGGGTTTATGGCCCGTGTATGAGAGAGCGGGGGTGGTCGGCGCGCGGGGGATGCTCGCAGCACCAGGGGAAAGCGCTGGCGATCGAGAATGAGCGGGGAGAGAGTGGGGTGCCTAAAATGGCGGCCGTGCATTCGCTGTGCGTGGCGCTGGGGAGAGGCAAGATGGCGCAGATAATGTTCAGTTACAAGCTAAATTTCCACAGTCCTCCCTTTTAACATATCTCACCAGCTTGTCTAGTTCGGATCTATCCCCATAATACTACGAATCTCCACCTCATACAGGGCTTTCATTCGCTCTGTTTCAAAGTCCTAAGTCTTAGGGCAGATGCAGTTCATAAAAAGCGAACATAAAGGTGGCAGACACTGAATCCCCAAGCAACATCCACATAGTATCACAATCGGTATTAGGATAAATGAGAACAGCCTCCATCCCCAACTTTTAATAGTGTCCCAAAACCAACTCCCCAGTGACCATTCTTCTTGCTCTTGATGGACCTCTGCGGATAGTCTGTGGAGGTGTTCAATTGCTTTGTAGACTGAGGGTGAGTTATCCGGTACGTAGGTACAACAGCTGGACCCAATGATGCGGCATGCTCCTCCACGATCAGCCAGAACCACATCTAGAACGAGGCGGTTCTGAAGGGCCACTAAGCGGACGGCCTGGAGCTCGGCGGTGTTGTTGGCGAGGGCGCCAGCCGTAATGTTCATCGCCGTTTCGACTGCCTGGGTTAAGTGGCGGATGGCACGGCTGTTTGCCATTGGACCCCAGAGTGGAACAAGGCCTTTTACTGCGTCCATGAACTGTGCTCCGGCGGAGTCGGCTTGCACAATGTCTTTGGCCCGTTTCTGTCGGTGATGGTTTGCTGGAGCCACATATGTCGGAGGAAGGACAAAGGCGATGTAGCAGGTGCCTCCCCAACCTTTCGGAAGCCAGGTGTAGGCCTTAGTACCACAGACGAAGTACATATTCGGGGAGGCAACAAAGGAGGGTGGGTCAACTGAGTCCAATGTTCGGGTGATGAGGCAGGAGCTGTGGCCCACCAGCTGCGCCCCAGGCCTTCGAGGCACACAAATCCAGTGATGTTGATGACGGACAGGGCCACTGTTAGGGTGGCGGCCGTCCGTTTCCGGAGGTAAGAGAAGGTGGGTCTGGCTGGGTTGTTGAACACTTGCATTTCAACTCGTTCTTTGGCAGGGATGTCCATGTGAAAGGAAGTGTTCGATCTCAGAGGGCAGAAGAGGGCAGAAGTTCTTCCAGTTTTGTTCAGCCAGAACCCATGGTAGAAGTGTGACATGGTTCTGCCGGAAGTGGCATTGTCCTTGTAGCTTTCTTGCAGGAGGATTAGCCAGGCGAGGCAGGAACCATGGACAGAAAAAGGTGAAGGGATGAAAGGGATAGAGTGTCCAGTAGCATGTGGTAGCAACCCACAGATCCAGCAATTAGTGGCGTTGGCGGCAAGATTGTGTTGGTGGAGCAACTGCACAAAAGAGTTATTCCAGAACTCCTTACGCCTTTCTCGGAGTTGGGGTGAAAGTGAGATCAGATGGTGTTCTTTCGTGGTGGTAGGTTGAACGGTGGTCAGCAATGTCTTATGAGCGGGTGTGCTCTCCTCCATGATCCAGAAGGTGACCACGAGGAGAAGGCAAAAGAGAAGGGTAATGAAAAGTGCAATAGTCTTTAAGCTGTGCATTTGGTCGGTCTTTGGGTTTTTGTAGTGGATCTTCGGACGTCCGGTTGCTTCCATCATCTTCATGTCGGGCGCTTCCATCACCTTCAAGAGACTCGGTAGCGGGCAGAACCACAGACTTTGTTTAGTTTCTCTCCTGGTGGCCTTTGAGGTGACTAGGCTACCGCTCTGAGATTTCCACTTAGCCTGTGGTCTGCTTAGCCGAAGTTCTCTCCTTTCGTCGCAAGTTATACCCTTCCTTGGATGGCACGGTGGGATCAGGATATCTTACTAACTCAAGTGTCTCTGTATCTGGGCAGCGGCTCAGGGATGGTCGGTCTTTGTCCAGAAGTTCTTCTTGGGCGGTGATGTTGTCCGTGGTTGTCAGGGTCGGTGATACCTTCTTGCAGTGGTGTGCATGCAGCCAATTGCGTTTCCCCTCCACTCGAAGAGCTGTTCGGGTGGTGATCAGGACTTGCAGGGGGCCCGTCCACCGGGGCTCCAGACTCTTGGTGCGCTGGAAGTTACGCACTAAGACGAAGTCACCGGGTTGGATGTCGTGTCCGGGGCCCCTGGAAACATCGGGAATGGCGTGCAGCACCTGCTGATGGATAACAGACAACGTTTTAGTTAGGTTATACAAATAGTCAGACATGAGGACGTCCGGGACGTCGTGGATGGATGTTAGCTTTGGAGCAGCCCAAAGGTTCATGGGCCACCCGAAAACGACATCGTAGGGGGTTAAGTGGTGTTTAGTGGGGGTGGAACGCATTGATAGCAATGCTAGCGGGAGAGCGTCTGGCCATCTCAGTCCTGTGGTGGCGACTATTTTTGCTATCTTAAGCTTCAATGTGGCGTTGTGTCGCTCAACCAAGCCTGCAGATTGGGGATGGAAGACCGCATGGAATTTCTGTTTTACACCCAACCCTTTTAAGATGAGTTGGATAACTTCGGCTACGAAGTGGGGGCCGTTGTCGCTCCACAAAATTCGACAAAGGCCGTATCGGGGGAAGAATTCCTTCAGTAGTACTTTTGCGGTAGTCATAGCGGTGTTGTCATGGGTTGGGTAGGCTTCCACCCACTTGCTGAAGGCACACACAACGACAAGTACGTACTTCAAACCTTGGCACCTTTCTAACTGGACATAGTCCATTTGTAGGACTTCAAAGGGGTGATTGGGGACCCCAAACCCTCCCCGGGGTACAGCAGTTCCTTTCCCAGGGTTGTGTTGGAGGCATACTAGGCATTGTTGGACCAGACGTTTGGCTGAGTCTGGGATTTTGTCATTGTGCCAGACTTTGGAGATGAGCTCGATCATGGGGGCAGACCCTATGTGTGCGGGGGAGTGTGCCATGGTCAGCATGGGGATCAAGTATGAATTTGGTAGCAACCATTTGTTCAAGTCTTTAGTTCGCCAGCAACCGTCATCGTCCTTCAATCCCACCCGGGCCCATTCAGTTAATTCGTGTGGTGTGCTGGCTAGTTGGATATCCCTAATTGTTTCCCTAGCATCCTTCCATTTCTCAGTTTGTGACCTGGTCACGTACATACGGGTCGTGGACCTATTCTCGGCTGTGGTTCGGGCAGTAATGTCAGCCAGTGCATTTCCCTGTCCTATAATGTCTGTCACCTTCTTGTGTGCCTGGCATTTGATCACAGCTAACCGTGTGGGGAGGAGGACTGCTTCGGTCAGGGCAGAGACTAGATCTCCATGCAGGATGGGTGTGCCATGAGAAGTCAAGAATCCCCTCTCTTTCCATAAGAGCCCAAAGTGGTGAACTACCCCGAAGGCGTACTGACTGTCTGTGTAAATGTTTGCGGTTGTCCCTGCTGCCAGGATGCAGGCTCGTGTGAGAGCAATTAGTTCCGCCGCCTGTGCGGATCGCTGTGTGATGCGGGCTGTCTCAACAACTGTTCGGGCTGTGGTGACTGCATAGGCAGCTGAGGTGGTGCCATCGGGGAGCTTGATGCATGAGCCATCCACCCACAGTTCTCCGTCAGGGTCCGGGAAGGCAGTATCCCGGAGGTCAACCCTACTCTTGGTTTGTTCGTCGGTGAGGGTCACGCAATCATGTATAGGGGACGCATTGGGGTCAGCGTCAGGGAGAGGCAGTAGAGTAGCTGGATTCAGAGTGGTGCATCGTTTCAATGTGATGTGGGGTGCAAGCAGAGTCAGTTCATAACCAGTCAGTCGTGCGCTAGTCAGGTGTTGAGTCTTGGTTTGGTTCAGGAGGGTGTCAACCGCATGGGGTACCAATACTGTGAGGGGGTTTGAGAGCACGATCCCCTCGCTTTGCCGGATAGAGATAGCCGCGGCGGCTACTGCTCGAAGGCAGGCGGGCAAAGCTCTGGCTACAGGGTCAAGAGTGGCAGAGAAGTAGGCACAAGGGCGTTGCTTAGGGCCTATGGACTGGGTTAGGACAGAAAACGCACATCCCTCCCTTTCGTGGGTGTAGAGGGAGAAAGGTTTAGTGTAGTCTGGGGTTCCTAGGACTGGGGCCGAGCAGAGGGCGTCTCGTAATTCTTTGAAGGAGGATTGACATTCGGGTGTCCAGGGGAGGGGGAAGGGGACATCTTTAGCCAGCAGGGAAAGCAGAGGTTTTATGATAAGACTGAAATTTGGCAACCATTGCCGACAAAAGGAGGTGAGGCCTACTAGGGACCGTACTTGCTTCTGAGTCTTGGGAACAGGGGTTTCTAGGATGGTCTGAATTCGGTCAGGGGTAAGTTTTCTCCCGTCTTTGGAAAGTAGGTGGCCTAGATATGTTACTTGTGGTTGGCAGAATTGCAATTTCTTCCTGGAGACCTTGTGACCGTTCTCCGCGAGGAATAGGAGGAGGTGAATGGTGGCTGTTACGGCAAGTGGAGTGGTGTCGGCCGCCAGAAGAATGTCATCGACGTACTGTATCAACACCACTCCATCGGGTAGTTGGACTGCATCTAGTTGCCTCTTGAGGGCTTGGCTATAAATACTGGGACTCTCAGTGTAGCCTTGGGGTGCCCTGCAGAATCTGTACGAACGGGCTTTTAAAGTGAAGCCGAACAGGTAGCGGCTGTCTGGGTGGATGGGGATGGAAAAGAATGCGTTCTTGAGATCAATAACAGTAAAGGTGGTGGCAGTGGATGGAATCAGGGTGAGGATGGTGGTGATGTCTGAGACCACGGGGTACTGGGGTATGACTACTTTGTTAACCTCTCGCAAATCAACAATGAAACGGTAGGCTTTCTCATCTCCCTCGCCTTGCTTCTTTACAATGGGTAGGATAGGGCTGTTGCAAACATTACTGACTACTTCTTCTACCACTCCTGCCTCGACTAGGGACTCGATGATTTCCACCAATGCCTTCTCGCCTTCGGGTGATATCCGATACTGTGGAAGCTTTGGGAGCCCTGCGTCCGGTCGGACGGTTATGTGTACCGGGTCGATCACCATGCGCCCAACATCTGAGTCGGTTTTAGCCCATAGATGTGAAGGTAATGTGTCGAGTAGGGACATGTCAGCATCGGTTATAGAGAGCATACGCCGTGTGTGACAGGTTCTGGACAGATCTGGGTTATCGTGTAGGATGACTCGAACTCCGTCTGGGGAGCATCTGATGGTAGCTCGAAAATGTTTTAGCAAATCAAGTCCCATAATAGCATCGGGGGTGTTGGAGGAGAGCAGAAAGGTCGTGTCAGTGGTGTTGTCTTCTAAGTCAAAGGAGATTGGTGCTGATAAGGGGTTAGTGGAGGGCGTTCCATCGAAGCCTATTGAGGTTACATGTGAGCCAGACAAGGGTGCCCTAGGAATCAGTCGTTTGGATAACGCACTACGTGTCGCCCCAGTGTCTACCAGGAATGGAGATTTTGTGCCCAAGACCTTAGCAGTGACGTAAGGACCTTGCTGGTCAACACGGAGTTCGACTGGATCCCTCCCTTGCCCCTGGCGGTCCTATGCGAAGTCATGGGTGCTTTCATAGTCGGACTGTTGACACTGGTTTTGTCGGGGGCGATCAAAGGTGTTTGGTCTGCCTGGCCTGTCGTTGATGGCGTCGTTCGTGTACCCTCGTCCCTTTCCTCTATTTCTGGGGTCATATGCTGTGTCTCTGGGGTCCCTATTTTTGTTCATTTCCAGAAGGACCGGGCACTGGGATTTCCAGTGTCCGAACCCTCTACAGAACGCACATTGATTCCCATCTAAGTCTCTCCGTCCGTTGTAGGGTGCAGGGGTATGGTCTCTAGGGGGTAGCTTTCTAGGGGCGGTTGGTTGGTAATTCCCTTTCGGGGGTTCTCTTCCTATGGTCACCCCTTGCAACTGTGCTATCATTACCCTCTCCTTTAGTTCCTTTTTCTTCCTTTCTGACGCCCTATCGTTCTCATTCTTTTGGTTTTCGTAGTATTGGGCCATCTGGAGGATGGCTGCGGGTTTGGAGGCTGCCCAACTACTCTCGCTGGTCTGCAGCTTCTGAGAAACTTCTTGTGATAGACCCTTCACATAATTCTGGACAAAGAGGTGATGTCCGGTTGCAGTGGTCATGTCCTGGCCACTATAATCGGAAAACACAGTCTCGAACCGAGAGAAGTATTCAGACACATCCTCCTGGGGTTTCTGGCGACAAGCCGTCACTATTGACCAATCTACCTTTCTTTCTGGGATTAGAGTCTTCAACTTAAGTACAATCTTGTCTGGGAGCTCTAATATGGCTTTCGGGGGTTTCTGTCCCGGTTCTCGCTGTTTATCTATGGTATCGAGTTGTACCCAGGTATATCCGAACGGCTCAGCGTGGTCAACTTTCCGGATTTGTTTCCACACATCAGCCGGCAGACATAATCCGAAGAACAAGTCGATATCTGCTAAAGTCATTATTGTTGAGCCTAAGGCTGTACCTAGTTCGGTGTAGAAGGCAGTCGGGTTCTTTCTTAAGTCGGGTAGAGTTTTTCTAAAGGTCAAAATATCTTGTCGGTCCCATGGCTGGTAGACCCAATTATATACAACCCTCCCCTTCGCATCTTGGTGGTTGATGTCGTCATGTGTTCCCTGACCTCGTGGGGGGACCCAGTAGGGGGCGGCCTCTTTGATGGGCATCATGGTATCAGTCCTTCCTTCCTGGGGCTTAGCCGCTATGGGGGTTTCTGTTTTGGTTGTCTGCCTGTGTTCTTTAAGGTGTCGATAGACCTCGAGTGTACGAGTGAAGAGGTTCGTCACATCGCCCTCTCCTTCTTCCCCAATGTCTACCTTCCTATATAGGGCCGCTAAGCCTTCGGGACCTTTATCGCGGTACCTATCCTCATATGCATTCAGGGCGTGGTAACAAAGTCGTATGACAAAGTGTCGTCTACGGCTGTCGGCATACGAGTTATACACATCTGTTATATACTCCTCACTTTCCTTTCGCTCCACCAGTGTCCCTACTATCTTGTCGATTCCTGCTCGTTCATCCTTTGTTAGTCGATTCATTCTGGTGGAATCTTTCTTTCTTATCTCAGGGTCATCCAACGTCGTTGCCGACGTTGTGTTCAGTACAAGAGGCTCGGCCGGCGCGGAGGCCGTGAGGACCGAGGCCCCTGTACTGCTTTCGCTCGTGTTTGGGGGTTGTGGGTGTTGCACTACCGATTGGGAGGGTGCGTATGGAGGGGGCATGTAAATGATTGGGGGACCTAATAGTAATTCGTCATTCGTTCGTTGCTTAGAGGACAACTCAGGGTAGAGCATAGAGGGGGTCCTAACAGCGTACTGGCCTGAGGTTTCGGGCTCCTGTCTTAGTTTAGTTTCCCTTCTCTCCTTTATTTCTTCTTCTAACTTTCTAGCGGCAAGGTGAGCTGCCTTTCGTAATTCCTTTTCTGCCTTTACTTCTTCCCTCTTTTTCCGTTGCGTTGCTTCTTTGCGCCACATGCCGATACTGTCAAGCATAGTAGGCGTCGTCTTATTGCTACGCAGAGCCATTTCTAGCACTTCTATCTTATGGTCGTCGAAGGATCCCATCAGTGGCCACTGACTCTCGGGGTCCTTCCTGGTATATTTATGCCATAGCTTGCTATAAGCTACGGCGACTAGTCCATATTTAGTGAACATGTCCTTATTAGGGGTGCCTTCCAGTGGAGCCGGATGGTCCACCTCTAATAAGCGGTCCGGGCAGAACCAACTACCAATCAGTGGGGAGAAGATAGGCATGACGGGTTTCAATGGGGACAAAAGTCAGCACTACCTATCTTTTCACTGCTTGCAAAGACTAGACAGAATATCTCTATTCCTCGTTATTTGTAAGCAGAGAATACCTCCAAAGAACCAATATCGAACAACTAGTGTTCGGACAATCAATCAATCAATCAATGGGGAGATAAAGATAGGCACGACGGGTTACAACGGGGACAAAAGTCTGCGTTACCTACCCTTCACTATTTGCAAAGACTAGACAGAATATTTCTATTCTACGTTATTTGCAAACAGAGAATATCTCAAAGAGCACTATTCTTCAAAACAATCAATGTTCGGACAATCAATCAGTGGGGAGATAAAGATAGGCACGACGGGTTTCAACGGGGACAAAAGTCTGCGTTACCTACCCTTCACTATCTGCAAAGGGAGAGAGAGAGTGTATTTCTACTCCTCCCCGTTTGTAGACAGCGAATATCTCAAAGAGAACAATCAATGAGCAATACTAGTATTTTCAAAACTTCGAACAATCAATCAATTATTTCGCAATTTGTCGTGTATCACGACCTTACCCGGACCGCGTGGACAGTTTCTCGTCTTCCGCCTCCAGCGCCCGATCGTCCTCTACTCTCCGTATTTGCCGCGGCACTCCTGATGGTTCCCAGTCAGGACCGTAGATCACTCGAGAGAGGTCTGCTCGGAACCAGTGAAGTTCGGATGATCGGCTGCCAGATGAGGGTCTATTGGGCAGGAGCTCTCCCGATCGTTGCAGTCGTTCACTCTGTCGTCAGGACCTCTCCCACTGGATCCACGTGTCTCTGATGGGCCCCACGCTTGGGACGCCAATTGTTAAATGGTAGCGGCAGTTTCAGTCGATAACCCTTCAAGTATTGCCTGGCGGTAATCGCCTCTCATACCATTCGATAATTTAGCAATGAAAGAGGCAGGCGCCGGAGACTGGAAGGCAGGAAACAAAGTTTTATTCCGTCGGAGCAGAATACATCAGATCAGACAGCAAGGTATCGTCACGAGGTGCTCTAACTGCATCTCTGAGGCCTGGCCTCTTATACACAGGTTTATGACTTTATTGTACATGGCACATTCTTGAGATTACTTTGATGTATAAAAGAACGTCTTTGGAATCCCCACTTCGAACTCGTTCCCACACATATCTACAGTGGAAGTCCCCACCCCATCTACAGTAGGAGATGGCTATCACGCAGCCGGACATTCCGCCAATTCCCGGGGGTGTGTGCAACCGGCCGGGTCTCAGGGGGTAGGGGCTTTGATCCACTGTAATCCCTTTGATGTGGGGTGTTTCCCTTATAGTAGGGGCAATAAACTGCATCGGCAGGGCTAGGTGATGGCCTGGGATCGGTTCGGACAATGGGGCGCAGAGGAAGGGGGTTATCAAAGAGAGGCATGACCATGTATGGGATGTCGGTCAGGCGTGGGATGTGGTTCCATGGCAGGGTCGCGCAGAATGAGAGGGTTTATGGCCCGTGTATGAGAGAGCGGGGGTGGTCGGCGCGCGGGGGATGCTCGCAGCGCCAGGGGAAAGCGCTGGCGATCGAGAATGAGCGGGGAGAGAGTGGGGTGCCTAAAATGGCGGCCGTGCATTCGCTGTGCGTGGCGCTGGGGAGAGGCAAGATGGCGCAGATAATGTTCAGTTACAAGCTAAATTTCCACACTGGGACACCAAGATCATTGCCTATGCTGATGATGTGGCTGTAATTACCTCTGACCCCGATGGAGCAATGCGAGCCGTCGAAAATTTAGCGGAAGATTTTGGGATACACTCGGGCTATCTGTTGAATAAAACAAAAACTCAGATCCTGACAAATAGATTTGTTACAGCCTCAGATGCTCGAATTGTTGAGAAAGTCGTCTATTTAGGGGTCTGTATCACAGCAAAGGTTGAGGATATAGTCGAGTTAAATATGGCTCCTATCATGGGGAAATATAAAAATGATCTCCAGAGGGAAACGGACCACCTCAACAATTTGGGATTTTCGCCCCTCATTTGCATGAGCCACCTGAGGGGCCGGTGGCCAGTCTGAATCAGGAAGTGGGAGCCAAACAAGTATGGCCTCAACTTCTTCACAGCCCAGACCACCGCAAAAGCTTCTCTCTCTATAGCACTCCACAGCTGTTCCCGGGGCAGTAGCCTCCTGGAGATGAAAGCCACTGGTTGGTCCAGGCCCTCCTCATTGAGTTGCGAAAGTACTGCCCCCATGCCATGCTCTGAGGCGTCCGTTTGGACAATGAACTCTTTGGAGAAATCCGGGGCCTTGAGCACAGGAGCTGTGCACATGGCCTGCTTTAGGGAGTCAAAGGCTTTTTGGCAAGCCTCTGTCCGGATTACTTTCCTAGGGTGCTTTTTAGAGGTCAGCTCAGTCAAGGGGGCCACGATGGTGCCATAACCCTTAACAAATCTGCGGTAGTATCCTGTGAGGCCCAGGAAAGCCCTGACCTCAATCTGTGTTTTGGGGGGCTCCCAGGCCAGGATGGTTTCTATCGTGACTTGTAGGGGCTGCACCTTACCCCCGCCCACCAAGTGTCCTAGGTAGACTACCGACCCCTGCCCTATCTGGCATTTGCTGGCTTTCATAGTCAGACCCGCCTGCTGCAGGGCCTGAAGCACTTCTTGGAGGTGACGCAGATGGTCCTCCCAGCTGCTACTGAAGACAGCTATGTCGTCTAGTTAGGCAGCAGAGAAGGCCTCTAAACCGGAGAGGACCCGGTTCACCAGCCGCTGGAAGGTGGCAGGAGCGTTTTTCAGTCCAAAGGGCATCCCCCTAAACTGATAGTGGCCCTCTGGGGTGGAGAAGGCAGACCTCTCCTTGGCTTCGTCCGTCAGGGCGATCTGCCAGTACCCTGATGTGAGGTCAAAGGTACTCAGGTACCGGGCAGCCACCAGCCGGTCAATGAGCTCATCCGTCCTGGGGATGGGATGAGCATCAGTCTTGGTCACATAATTCAGTCCTCTGTAATCCACACAGAACCTAAGTTCTGGTGTGGTGCCCGGTGGGGCAGCTTTTGGTACCAGAACCACCGGACTGGACCAAGGGCTGTTGGAGGGCTCTATCACCCCCAACTCCAGCATCTTAGTGACTTCACACTGGATGCTGGCCTTCACCTTGTCTGACAGCCTGTAGGAGTTGGACTTGACAGGGAGGCTGTCTCTTGTGTCCACATCATGGGTACACAGGTGGGTATTCCCAGGAATAAGGGAAAACACGGAAGAGTACTGCTTCAGGACCTGGCGGCAGTCCCTCTGTTACTCAGGAGTCAAGGATGGGGAGAGGACCACTCCCTCCACCGATCCGTCCTTCTCTTTGGAAGCAAAGAGGTCCGGGAGAGGTTCACTCTCCTCTTCCTCTGCCCCATCAGTCACCATCAGTAAGGTGAGCTCAGACCTCTCATGGTGGGGTTTGAGGTGGTTGGCGTGTAGTACCCTGTGGGGCTGCCTGGGGGTCTTAAGGTCCACCAGGTAAGTGGCCTTACCCTTCTTCTCCAATATCTCATAAGGGCCCGTCCAACGGTCCTGGAGGGCACTGAGCTCTCCTGGCTCCATGACCCACACCCTCTGTCCAGGCTCTAGCTCCACAGGGTGAGAATTCTGGTCGTACCATTCCTTCATCACCGCCTGGCTGGCCTCTAAGTTGTCAGAAGCTTGCTTCCACAAATTAGCCATTTGGCTGCGGAAGGCCAACATGCAGCTCACTACATCTTGAGGAAGACTCCTTGGGGTTTTCTCCCACCCATCCTTCACTAAAATGAGAGGTCCCCTGACAGGGTGACCGTACAAAAGCTCGAAGGGGCTGAAACCCACCCCCTTCTGCGGTACCTCCCTGAAGGAAAACAACAAACAGGGCAAGAGGATGTCCCACTTTTTCCTCAGGCCCTCAGGCAGACACCTGATCATGCCCTTTAGGGTCTTGTTAAATCTCTCCACGAGACCATTGGTCTGTGGGTGGTAAGGGGTGGTAAACTTATACGTAACCCCACACTCCTTCCACATCGCTTGCATGTAGGCAGACATAAAATTGGTGCCCCTGTCGGACACAACTTCTTTGGGGAAACCCACTTTGGTAAAAATCTCCATCAGGCTCACAGTCACCAGAATTTCCCATCCGTCCGCTTGCAGAAGGGCCCAATCAACACAGTCTCCGGCTCGAGCCCAGAAAGGAAGGCTTCCTGTTCCCTGCCGCCTCACAATAGCAGAATTGTGGTTTTCCCACAGCGGCGAGCTTGAGCCCAATTTTGAGTTGCGAGGCGCTGAGGGGTTCAGATCAATGCCACTTAAACCCCGGCAGTCCCGCTATCGGTATCCTGCCCCCACCACCTCGGATCCGCAACCCGCACCCCGCCCAAGGCAACACTTCACCTACACACAACTGTGGGGGTTTACCTGAGGGGCGGGGAAGGCACCCACCGGCACGAGGCTCCTCCGGGTCTCCGGGACGTGGGACGGGGGTGGGCTGCACGGGGTGAAAGTAGGAGAGCGCTTCCGAAATCGCCTGCAGAGCTTCCCTTCGGCTCGATGCTGGCGTCACGCTGGCTCAGCGGGGGCGCACTTCAATCGCGTCCTGGTTGCTAGGCAACGCCGGATCCCCGGACGGCGTCCCAGTTGACGAAATTTAACTCCTTGCAGACACGGGGCCAATGGCGGTGCTTTTGGGAGTTTCAAATGGGCTTGAGCTCTGCCCCACGGTGGTGTCTTTGGGTCGATTCCACCGGAGTTCAGCTCGGGCCCGCAGCGGTGATTCTTGGAGTGATTTAGATAGCGCCCAGCGGGGTGATCTGCATAGTGTGCTGCACTTGGGCCGGCGGCGGTGCTTCAAAGGGCCATATAAAGTTTCCCTCACACGCTCTCGGTGTTGCTGAGGCAGACTTTGGAGAAAAGCAACACGTCGCTGCCCTGGTGAATGTTGCAGGGGCAGTTCTTTGAAGAGGGAAAGCGTTGTTGCCCTTATAGATTCTGCAGAGGCAGTTTCCAATGAAAGGAAAACGTTATCGTCCTTAAAGTTCTGCAGAGGCAGTTTTTAGACAAAGAGTTGTAGTCCCATAAAGGCAGTTCTTAGGAAGGCTGTGGAGACACTCTGGGGATGTTTCTTTAGGTCTCCCTGGCAGGGCAGGATCAGCAGGCAGTAGGGCTCAGCAGGTTGGGCAGCAGTTCCTTAGAGCAGTCAGCCTCCTTCCAGATGGCAATCCTTCCTGGCGCAGCAGTCCTCACTCCAGCAGGGATTCTTCCAGGTCCAGCAGTGTAACAAGAATGTGAGGCCAGGACCCTCCCTTATATATCCTGCAGTCTAGTGACTGGAAGGTGGTAGAAGTCTCTGGAAGGGTCTGGGGGCAGGAGGTTTCTGGAAGAGTCCAGGGAGTTCTGGGATGTTCCCTGCCTTCCCTGACCTGGCTGTCACGGTGACGAGCTACAGGGTCGTTAAGGCTACAGTGGGCAGCCATTCACAGCCCCTTCAAGGGGGAGAAGGTGTGAATCACCACTCCCACCTCCCAACCCAGGCAGCTATCAGTGTGTAGATGGGAGGGGGAGTCTGCAGTGCCCAGACTGAGTGTAGGCAGGAAAATATCTACTTTCCAAAAGTGGGATAGCTAAAGGAGTAGTGCCCAAACCCCATATATCATTGGAAAGGGTTCCCTGCCCCGAGTCCAACAAGACCAAACACGACCGACTTATTAGGTCCCTGTCAGAAATTATCCCATAAGGGGGGGGTTCCCAATGTTAGCCTATGGAGGGTTCAGCCTCACTGCAGTAGCAGGGGCTTTTGGCAGCTATGCCAGCGTCGCAATGTTTTAGGGGAGAGCACCTGCACCTCAGCACTGTTTAGCAGTGGTGAGGCACCCAGAGGCCTATGTCCAACAAAAAGGTACGGTGAAAATGTGAGGCACAAGGGCATAAAAGAAGGGGAAGACCACCCTAAGGCTGACAGGTCCAACACGGCTGATCTGTATTGTCTGCAGGAAAGTCATATTTCACGGAAAGATTGTGATCTGAATAAATCTTTGGGGCTGAAGGTCTTAGCATATACCTTGCAAGATGTTAAGATTAAGGGGGTTGCCATTCTTTCAAAGAGTAGCTTAGTCTCTCTGGGGGTAAAAAGATGGTGGATAGGAATGGTAGATGGGTCATAATGGAGAGCAAGAATGGTGCAGGGTCTTTTACATTATGCTCTGTATATGCTCCAGTGTTAGACGATCCGGAGCTATTGCATTTCCTAGCTAATGAACTACCTTCCTGACCGGCACCATATGTGGTATGTGGAGATCTAAATATAAATGGCTCAAGGGGAACTCCAGGTGATGTTGGAGTTTCTAGCAAAGGGCGCAAACCACGCTCTATGAGGGCCTATATAAATGTATTAAAAGGTATAGGTCTGGTCGATGTGTGGGCTAAATTAAAACCTGATGATCCTGGCTATCCTTATTATTCGTCCCCCCATGGTAAATTTGCTCGGCTTGATTATTTTTTGGCCTCTCCCGAACTTATGCAGCGGGCTCGAGTGGAGCTTTTCCCTAGAATTATGTCAGACCACAACCCTATTGTCTTGGAGTTAACACTCAGTGGGGTACGAAAGGAACATACTGGTTGGACATTTGAGAGGGCACTGCTATCAGATAACAAATATGTTGAATATATGAGAGTTTGGATTAGAGAGGTTTTTGAGAATAACATCGGAAGTGCCCCTTCCGGGATGATGTGGGATGCGTTTAAAGCAGCAATGAGAGGGGAGACATTGCAATATAGCCTAACTAAGCAGAAAAAAGGGGCCGCACAAAAATCACTCTATCAGAAGCTTGCAGATCTAGAAACAGAACTAATAAGTAAAGTAGCCAAGGGAGAAGATCTCTCCGCAACTTTGAATTCTATTTCGGTAATTAAATCTTGTTTATCTGATTTCAACGTTGAAAAGACAGCATGGAAATACCAAGCCAAAAGGCAAGACTGCTATGAATTTAGCGAAAATGTCAGTCGCTTATTGGCAATCAGGGCTAGACAACAGGTCGCGTCAGGCCATATTGAACAAGTTAAGAACATGAGGGGGGAGGCTGTTACAGACCCAGGGGATATCAGGGAGGCTTTTAGAGAGTTTTATGAGGATTTATACAGTACCGTTTCTCCTGATACTTTTTCAGAGAAGGATCTTTCAGTATTCCGCCCGAGCGGAAAAATATCACTGGAGGAGGGTATACAACTGGGGCTGGTAATATCACAAGAGGAGTTATTTTGTGCAATCCAATCTATGCCTGCAGGTAAGGCTACTGGCACAGATTGTATTCCTATGGAGTTTTATAAGTTTTTTTTACAGAGATATGCCAGGCCTTACTTGGGGTATTTAAGGAGGTTAGGGAGGGTGCTTTACCACCCGGCTCCTGGGGCACAGCTAGTTTTTTTTTTTTAAAGGGTAAAGATCCTATCATTCTGGGCTCATATAGGCCAATTACTTTGCTCAATAGTGATGTTAAACTATATTCGAAGATCTTAGCCACCCGGTTGAACTCGGTGATGCATCAATTGGTTTCAATTTGGCAACATGGATTTATACAGGGTAGGGGGGTGGAAGATCATGTAATAAGGCTAATTACACTCTTTGATGCCACTGAAGTCCTCTCCAAGCCTATGGGGGCTGCCTTCTTGGATGCTGTTTTTCTGTTTTTGCTGTTTTTCGCACAATTCTCCTCGAAATACATAATTTTTGGTTTCATCTAATAGAGAGGGACGTAGCGAGATTTATTTGGTCGTACGGCAGAACAAGGAGAGCTAATGTATTCCTTTCCCTCCCAAGGCAGAGAGGGGGATGGGGACTTCCACATTTTAAACTATATTATATAGCTGTTGTTCTGCAATATTATGGATCTCTCCTAGGAGTTAAGGGTAGGGAGAGGAACGATCCTAGCTATGTTCCCTCAATATTTGAAATCTTGATCGATACTCGGGCTAATGGATGTCTTTTAAAATTCGATGAGCCTAGCTACTTTAAAAAAAACAGATTTAAGGTTCTAATAGCTGCCTTTCGTAATTGGGCTGGTATACGGAAAAAAATGGGAATGGGCAGATATAACAGATATACCCCCTTGATCGGGAATGCCCAGCTTCCTACTGCCCTACAAGATGCGTGCTTGGTAAGATGGTTCAGGAGCGGCTTTTATCGGATTGCCGATTTTTTGGAAGGGGATCATGTAGCTCCCTTCGATATAATTCGTGAACGATTTAGTATAGGCCCCCGTGACTTCTTCAAATATTTACAGTTAAGGGACTTTCTTCTAAAAAAAGCGGGTGGCTCTGCAGGCTTTGGAAAAGTGGCATTAACTGAATTGCTGACTCATAGTTCTGGCTCCTCTATCTCACAACTTTATAGCTGTCTGCTTGAGGGATTGCCAGATGATTTAGAGAAACGTAGCCAAAGATGGCAGGATAAACTGGGGGTCTTGGACTCCCGCTTTTTGGAGTCAATCGAACTGGGGAACTCTGTGCTGTGTGAAGCCAACTTGAAATCTCAACATTTTAAGACCTTGTTTGACTTATATATCACGCCTGCTAAAATTGCGAAATGGGGAGGTGTGGAAGGAACTAATTGCTTTAGGTGCAAGGCACAGGCGGCAGATAAAATACACATCTTTTCCACATGTCCCTGCATTGAGCCACTTGGCAAAGAAATTTCTGGATTTCTTCAGCTTGTTTTAAAAGAGGAGGTCCCCCTTTCACCACATCTTATGCTACTGGGGGTGAGCGAATCAATAGGGAAGAAGGGAGAAGAGTTGATCTTTATCGCAATGGCAGTTTTAAGACTGTGTATTGCCTCTGCCTGGTTGGATCCGCAGCCTCCTACTTTTCAACAGTGGAAAAGCCGCTTTCTACAAATTTATAATTTAGAGAGAGCGCTCTACGAACGGAGAGGAAAAAAGGGCAGGATAAAAGGGAATAAGATCTGGGGCTTGTTTACAAACTGGATCGCCCCACTTATCCGGCCAGAATTAATTGTATGGCTATGATCGTTATAAAAGGCTGCCCTTATATATATCTTATTGCCTGTATCCAGATTTCATATTGTTATTAGTTTCATATCAGTATATGGTCTCTTTTGATAATGGATTTTTATATACTTAATATAGATACTTATCCACTGTATTATAAGTATGGGGAATCTAAGTCTCAGCTGCATTTCTTTTTTGTTCTGATGAAATAAAAAAATTTAAAAAAGGAATTGTGATAATAAATGCTACGCAATGGTGTGCGCAGATTTATTATAACTATTTTAGAAATGCCACTTTTAGAAGTTGGCATTTCTGTGTGCTATGTGTCTGCCTGCCTTATGTGAATTGCATGTCTGGTTTTTGAGTGACAGGGGCTGGGAGGTGTGTGTGGCTCCAGGAGGAGTAGGGTGAGTCAGCGCTAGGCTGAATGGGACGTCTGCATATGGAGTGGTGGGAGGAGAAGTCCCTGGTCCCTGAATAGGATGGTGCCTGCGCTAGTGAATGCTGGCTCTGCCCCCCTGTGGTGTGTCTGATGATGAGCCCCCACCTGACAAAGGAGGGTGTGAGCACTGTACACAAAGTGCTTCAACACCACCCAGAGCAGTTGGAACTGGTTCCCCCAAGCCCTGTGCTCTGCAGAACAAAGAGAATGGTGGTATAAGTATAGGGCTGTGACCCCATGAAGCAGTTCTGTGCCAAGGTGCTGTTCCCGATGTGCTGGGGGCTTGATGCTGCTGGGGCCCAGAAGGAACTGCCATGGGGGCTTGCCTCCCTACTGGAGGGCCATGTGTGCTGGCCTCCCTGGGCCCAGCTATGCCCCTGGCCCCTGGAAGGCTCTTGCGCCCTGGGAGTGTTTTTAGCCTTATTTCCCAGGGCCTTAAGGACTAAAATGCTGGATTCTGGCTTTTAGAGCCCTGTGAGCATTTTTATTTTAATTTACTGGTCCCTAAATGGAGGGGAGAGCGTGAGCTGCGCAGCGCTGAGCTGCGTCCTCCATCGAGGGAATCCCAACGTAGGCATTCCCCCGCATTGCCACGTTAATTTCGGGTGCCCACCCCGCTTATGATTGTATTATGGGTGCCCACCCCACTTATGAGATTAATCTTGATGCGGGTGCCCACGGGGTGGCCTTAGCGGGTGCCCACCCCGCGTCCTACTGAGAGAATAAATCACCGCCACAGCCCGGGCGAAAAGTGGAAGTCAGGCATGTCCACCTGACTCGGGGTGGAGATACGGCTGGGGAAGGCAGAAGCCCGGAAATGCCAGGCAGGGCTCCCTTGAAACTGAGGGAAGCCCTGCGGACACAGCCCCAGAAGAGGATGAAGGCAGGCGGGAGCCCACCCCGTCTACGTGGAAGCACAGAGTGCCGGACCCAAGTCCAGCGAGGGAGGACACCGGAGGAGTCCTGCCCTGCAGCCCCGGAGAGTAGGGGCTTCACCAGTGTTGTTGGTGCCTGTTTGAGGCACAGGGTCAAGGCCTATTTCCTGAGCGGACCCGCCGTTGCGGACCGCTCCAACAAGGGGAAATAGTTACTTTTAGAGGGCCCGGGGGGGGCCGTGCTCCTTCCAGCTTTGCCATGCCCACAGCGGCCCGCCTGCTAGAGGGCCGCTGCGCCAAGAGGGCAATTGAGAGTTGCAGAGTCGCTGAAGGGAGGGGCTCGTCGGGACATATTGTCGATGCTCGCCCTCCGTGGCCACATTATTGTTAGGGCCCCCGTGGGGGCCCAGAGGGCCCAGGAGTGACCGTGTTCCCTTTGTTTGGCTATGATTTTCCAGTTGCTCCGCTTGTCAGTGGGCAACTGCAACGATGGGGGCAATCTTATTTAGAAAAGCCCAGTGGGGCTGAAGAGGCGCAGATGTGCCATGGCCCCTTTAACTTTGTTTGTCCTCAGCTGCGCCGCACCAGTGCCGGCAGCTGCAACAATTGGGCATATTTGTTTAGAGGGCACCCGGAGTGCCCATGCCTACAGAGAGTTTCACAGCTGCCCAGCAATTAGTGGGCAGCTGCAGCATTTAGGCCTGCACCATTGCGCACTGTTGATGTTGCTGCATCGGCAGCCGAACCCTGACATTGTGGACCGAGGGCATTGGGACCCCCTGTGAGAGGCTAATTGGCCTGGGGTCCGTTTTGGTGATGGGTAGGGCGCAAGGTGCTACAAGGATTGCTTAATGTGTTTATGCCTGATCTGATTATTGCCAAATGTGATTCGTGCACCATGAGTGTTGCATAATGTGTTTATGCTAATGCCTAATGCCATGCTATGTTTTGGGGTAGTACCTATTAGCGTAATGAGGTTATGCTTATGAGGTTATCGCATAATGTGCTTATGCTGGTGAGGCCCATTGTGTAATGTGTTTAGGCTGATGAGGTTTGGGCCTAATGTGGGTTTATGCTAATATGATAATGATTAGGTCATTATGGTACCAGTGATTAATGGTTGTGTTTTATATTTGCATTCTGATGGTTCTGACCGTGGCCCGATTGGCCTGGTCCTGTATATAAACCCCTGTGAATATAGCCTAGTGCCAGTTGGCACAGTGTAAATGTGTGATTACGTTTCTAATGTGTTTATGATAATACAAAGGCTATTTTTTATATAACCTTGTGTGGAGTTTCTTTTGTAGTGTGCCTAGTGCGTTGCTGCTGTGTGTGTGTGTGTTGCGCAAACGCTTTACACATTGCCTCTGGGATAAGCCTGACTGCTCGTGCCAAGCTACCAAGGGGGTGTGCAGAGGTTATCATCAGTGTGTAACTCCCTTGCCCTGACTTTAATGGTGGTTTCTGCCTGGCTTTGGCGCAAGCCATAGCCAACCAGAAATCCCATTTCTAACAGTAGATGTCAAGGAATTTGAAATCGAGGGCTTAAAATTAAGTTGGTATCCTCATATTGATTTGTGGGACCAGTGCTGGTGCATCAAACAGAATATAGTATGGATGATAGGTGGCATGAATTGAATTTAGAAGAGCTCCAACCTTCCCATTAAAATTAAAATTTTGTTTTTTAAATATTTGTTTGTGGATTAAATAAAATATTCATCATTTATATATCTGTTGATGAATTTTTGTTCCTTTATGTTTTTTTATTGTATTGTTTAGCCATTCAACTCATAGCAATTGCTTTGGCCCTAGATCCATTTTACTCCCTGGATTCTAATAATTACTCAGTGGGGCTCTCCGGATTCCAATAATGATTCCTTGGGGGTACCTGGATTCCAACAATGAATAATTGGGGGGCCACAAAAGTCAAAAGGTTAAGAACTACTGGCATAGAAAACAAATTAAAACATCCCTTGGTGCTTTTAAGAATAAATATAATAATATGCTCCTCAGTGTAGGTCGTTTTACTTTTTTCACACAGATTAATGATTAAGGTGGTTTTACAAGCATACATAGAAAAAATTGGTTCCTGTTCCCAGGGCGACAGGTCTACCTGACATTTACCATTTCCCAAGTTAGCGGTGAGCCTATATGCATGGGAAGTAATAGAAATAATGATGAGAGTGTGAGAATACCTTGGGTTGCTCCATGACATCTGACATGAGATCTGCTCATACTACCCCAGGCTTTGTGAAGACGTGTGGTGTTGACTAATAAATCTAAGAGTGACCAGAGATATTTTTCGTTTTGGACCGGCATTATCCTCCTTAGAAGGTTTCCTTCTATGTATGTGTCAGTATTTATATAGTGTAAACGTAGCTACTAATCAATGGAGCATTGTACATTACTACATGGGGGACAGGGTTGGGAGATGATTTACAAGACCGTTTACATCAAGTGGGGATTACACAAATAAATGTCATATTTTTATTTTAGACACAGGAAGAGTAAGTGATTTTCTAAGAATCACATGAGGTCGGGATTCAAACCAGGGTCCCCAGGATCCAAAGTCACAAGATCTAGCTGCTAGGACAAACTTCTTCCCTAATTAGGTAGGTAGGTAAAGCTTTATTCGATATAAAATATCATAAAAGCACAACATACAATGATAAAAAAGAGGATCAAGTGTACATAAAAAACATCAGTAGTCGCGAACGTCTTAAAAAGTTATAAAAACAGTTAAAAGCAACATATAAGAAACAGAGAATAAAGTGCTTGGTTATTTAGAGTTCGTTAAAATACATGGTGGCCGTCGATCTCATAAATGGGTCAGTGCAGTTGGGATGGAATGTTTTTCTTACGCAATAGCCACGCACAACCCAAGTACTTGGCAATGCCGCAGACAATAGTAAGGGACGAAGTATCCGTCTGCAGAATGCGTAGCGCGGTACAGTAGTCACGACATCCCAACATTCTGCAGATCGGACGGAGCCATTTAGCTCTTGGCCTTCGATAATGATGGCAAGCAAATAGGAAGTGAGGAATAGACTCACTAGGTGCTGTGCAACTCGGACAACCAGCAGATGGCGGTAGGGATCCCTTCCAACCAGCAGTCACACAATTAAGGGGGAGGGACCCTAATCTAAATCGTACATACAGGGATCTGTCCAGAGGGGACTGGATGAAGTCAAGATATGCCTCAAGTTTACAAACGGGCTTATGTTCTAAGAAAGCCACACTCAACTTCCCCAATTTGGGATTATTCAGATCTCTTGTATTTACCCAACTCCAATATGCTTCCTTAAGATCCTGTTTCTGAGGGGGTACCTGAGATACCCAGGAGTCTTCGTAGCCAATGGATTTCAGTGTTTGCTTTATGTGGGTGAACCATTTTAACCTCCGCCCAGTGTCTGCTAATAGGAGATCATCTAGACCTGCCGCATATTTAGCAAGTTCAGGGGTCCTCCGCAGTCTAGCCCAGAATAGTAAAGGGCGTAGGCGTGCAATGTCCTGGATTGAGTGTCTCCCCAGGTCATGCAACAAAGGTTTTAACGGGGATGATACTGGGACGGAGATAAGGTTCCTCATAAAATTGTTCTCTGAGACTACCAAATCGTGAATGTTTTCGTAACCCCAAATTTCAGCCCCATACATGGAGCTAGACAATGCCTGGGCCTCATATACCACAAGAGCCGGTGCCACAGGTCGGCTAGTAGAGAGGTGTTGTTCTCTTATAATGGCACCGGAAACCCTCTTGTGGCACAGAAGCATCTTGGTCAAGTGAGCACTCCACTTCATCCCTTTTGCAATGCGTATCCCTAGATAATCAAAAGAATCTACAATGTCTAGGGGAGTGCCATCAAGGGTAAAAGTATAACTAAAACGTCTCGGAGGGTTTATAACCATTAATTTGGTTTTTTCAGTATTGATAATGAGCCCATAGGATTTGCAAAAGAGAGCAAATCTATCTAGATTTCTTTGTAGGCCAGCCGGGGATTTTGAAATCAGGAGAGTGTCGTCGGCGAACAGGAGGGTGGGGATCTTTTCACCAGCCAGGCCTGGCGCATCGGCAGGGACCTCTCTAAGGAAGTCCACCACCCCATTAATGTATAGAGAAAACAGGGTGGGAGCCAGCACACAGCCCTGGCGTACCCCCCTATTCACCGCGACACTCCCTGTAAGCTGGCCTTGGGCCCCCCATCTGATATTGGCATGGTTATTTTCATGTAAAAGCTTTAAAAAGGCAAGAATCTCATGGGGAACACCTAGTTGAAATAAAACCTGCCACAAACGTTGGCGGGGAATTAGGTCGAAAGCCGACTTTAAATCAATAAAAGCTAAATATAGGGTTCCCTTGCCTAAGACTACCGTTTTCCAATATATCATAAAAAATCTAAAAACTTGATCCATGGTGCCTACCTTTTGTCTAAAACCTGCTTGAAAATGTGATAAAACATCCCCATTCCCAATCCAGCATCTCAGTCTCATTAGGAGAACCCTGCCAACTACCTTCTGTATTACATCAATTAGACTGATAGGTCTATAGTTAGCAGGGTCCTCCTTATTGCCCTTTTTAAAAATTGGCACTACCACCGCGGCTTTCCAGGACGCAGGTACTATGCAGCCCTTAGCTATGGCATTCATGACAACAACAATGAATGAGGCCCAGGGGATTGGGTCATGTAGAAGAAGGTCACCTGGTATGCCATCGGGCCCAGCCGCCTTACCTGGGGCAATACTTTTGATGGCCAAGATGGTTTCGTGGACCCCAAAATTGGTCTCCGCTGGGAACTCAACAATGGGTGGCGAATCCTCCGCCACCGGTGTGTCCGAGGCAGTCACCCCCTCATATATAGCAGAGAAATGGTCGAACCATTGCAGCTCCGCTATGTGATTAGGGATACTTATTGTTTTGGCCCTTTTGGCTTTGTTCAGAATATCCCAGAAGGTTGTAGAATTCCGGTTTAAAGCCGCCTCCTTGAGTTCCTGCCAATGACTTTCTTCCCAATCCCGTTTGACATCTTTCAATGATCTTGCATAGTCTTGTCTTGCCTTACTGATTAGGTTTCTGTCCTGTTTCCTTAAGGCTAGGGACAGAGTAATTCTGGCCCTTCTGCAATCTTTGGAGTACCAAGGGTTCCCGCTCCTTGAGGAGTCCGCCTTGGGGCAAGCTTTCTCCCCCACAATAAAGAAGTCCCCTATTTTGCTGATGGTGTCATAGTAGACAGAGGCTATTAGGTGGGGATCATCCATTTTAGTACTAGCTTCATGGAGTTCGGTAAGTTTCCTGGCTAGGAGCTCTTTGATCAGAGCAAGCTTCTCCTCATGTTGGGAGATCCCGTGCCATTTAAGGAGTCGACAGCACCCTGCCAATGACACCTCGTTGGTTGCCATTAGTGGGGATTCGTTGGCCACATTGGGTGTTATCCTCCAAGGGTCTTTGGCTTGTAGACATAGTGGATTGTGGTCGCTATCTATTGTATTTTTGACGACCATATCTATAATGAGCCCCCATGAGTGGATATCGACAAGGATGTAATCGATGCGTGATGGCGAGGATAATCTGTTGAAGGTAAAGGCGCCACCCTTGTCAGATATAGATCTGCCATTCACTGCACGTAGATTAAATTCTTGTGTAAGTGCGTTCAGTTGGATGGCCCTTTGTGACCATTTCTTAATCGGAGCAAGTTCCAAAGGCGGGATTCCCCAAGTGAGATCTGAATCACTAAGCCCGAGTAAATCTTCTGAGGCTAGAGTACGAAAGTGCAGTTAAAATCTCCGCAGATAATAATAGTGGAGTTCCGGTCAATATGTGTAAGTTCATGTTCCAGAGCAACCACTGTCTGAGAGATCTGTCCACCCAGAGAACCTCTAGCATAAATGTTGAAGAGATCTAGGGTGGGGCCGCCATGCGTGCCTTTTATTGTCAGATGTAGCAGATCCGGGGAAGCATTGTTATGGCACTGAACCTGCCAGTTGAGCTTAATGTTTATCCACACAAGGAGACCCCCGGAAGGGCGACCTTTCCCTGAGCTTATGGCCGGTAAGAAATATGTGGAATACCCTGATTTGTATAACGGGGTTGTACTCCATGTCTCTTGGAATGCACATACGTCGAATGTGCCAATAAAATCGTGCCATTCCGGGATCAAAAGCTTTTTGGTGAGCCCCGCAACGTTCCATGACACAAGGTTAACAAGCATTGGCATAGCCAATAGGTCTCGCTTTTGGGACCTTATAAGTGTTTAGCCATGCAACAGTTGATGTTGTTGCAAAAAGGATATTGTGCTGCATAACTAAATACTTATAAGGTCCCAAAAGCGAGACCTATTGGCTATGCCAATGCTTGTTTATTGTTGTCCTCCAAGACTATTATCTGTCACACTCTTTTCAAGGTACCACTGCAATTTTTATGGATGTATATAAGAGTCATAGATTTGTATCAAATAAAGAATACATTTACTTTGTTTTGATTTTACCTACACACGCCTTGAAGTGGTCTTTATAGTGTCTGCAACATGCAATATCTTTCTCGTAATTTATCCTAGAGTTTTTGATGCTTCTCTGAGCATAGTGTGTTCACCCCAATATCCGCATGACTAATCCTCAGCACACCCATTAAGTTGACTAACCGCATCATGTTTTATCACCAATCTCGAACACCTCCTGTTAGTACATGTTAGTAGATGAGAATGTACACATTTTAATCTTTCTAGGGGAAGGCCTATATTGTAATCTGCTGTGATTCTATAGAGTGTAGGAAATTAATCAGCTGGGATTTTTCTCAAACTTTCTTGCTGTCTCCATCGGCATTGTCCACTGAAAGGGTTCCTCTTAATTGTAGTATTTTAATTGTGTCTGGACCCATCTTCCTTTTAGATTGCCTTTGACCTCTTGCAGCAATAGCCCCTTTCCATCGCCACTAAAATAGCTACACCTTTAATATTAGTTGTGAACATTCCATAGCTCCCACCCAACAGGCTTTGAACTAGCTTTTTTCTTTGCCTTCAGGACATTGATCACAGGTGGTGCAGGTGAAGTAGAAGGAACCCGGAGGTGGGCGGGCTGGTAGACTGCTTGCAGTTGGGGGAAGGCTGCAGAAGCACCCGAGGCGTTGGTCTCCTCAAAACTGGCAATCTGTACGCGTTCACTGGGTAGGAAGATGCACTCTGGTGTTGCAAGCACCGCTTCCGAGTGCCGGGGGATCGAGGGGAGGGAGCACATTGGCCAAGCCTCTCCCTGGTCTCCTGTTGGGAGTCGCTGCTGAAAACAATTAGAGTGAATGCTGCTGGCGAAGGAGTGAAGGGCTCAGATGTGTTTAAAAAAAAAAAGAGATGGTTTCATGCATGGCAAGCCCTTTAGTGGTTTTTCTGACACCACTACCTGAAGACCACGCTCCACTTGTAGTAAAGAAATAGTTTTTTTTCTATTTCTTTACTTTTGCTCAATCGCGGCACCCGCACTTTACTTTAACCATGTTAAAAGTAAAGCACGGGTGCCGCGATTGGGCAAAAGTAAAGAAACAGCGCGGTGGGGGAGAGCACATTAGCCAAGCCTCTCCCTGGTCTCCTGTTGGAGGCGCTGCTGAAAACAGTTCTATTTTTCTTGGTAGGGATGGTATAATTTAATTGGGAGCAACGAGCAAAGAAGCACTTATTTGCACGGTAGCCATACTTTTAACGAGACAGAACAAGCGGCCGTGAAAGTGAAAGTAATCCTGGTCAAGCGCGGCGCGCGCGCCCGCGCACATGCACTGTAGCTCTAGGCTCGCCTGGTAGCACTTTTTGGAGCCCTCTCAATAAGTCTCGCCAGACCAGCGCATGCGCTGGGTCAGGCGAGACCTAAAAAGGGGCATAGGCTTTGCAGGTGGGATGGTAGACTGTGTGACAGGGGGCATCTCACAGGACGGGGAGAGCAGAAAAGAGGGGGACAAGCTTTCAGGGGCTGTGGTGATGTCGTTACGAACAACAGTGATCTGCTCCATAAGACAACCCTCGAGAGGAGGATTTTGGGCCAGTCAGTCAACCCTATTCAAGTTGGAATCGTTGCTGAAAATCCTCTGTCTACCCGCTGGGAAAGCGTTGCTTGAGATCCAAGGCGGAATGCGCCTTATCTGGATACCAGAGTGGTCCGGGGCCGAGGTACGATATTCGAGGAGTACCAAATTCTCGTCCAGGGTACTGTTAGAAAGAGTAAGCTCAATGCAGTCGTATTGGCTAGTATAATGAGACAGTCTCCTGGCCTTGGTAATGTCTTCTCGAATAATGGACCTACAGCCCCTGACATGCCTAACCCAGTGTATGGCTTTGTTTGTAAGGGAGTCCGCATTTTCGTGAGATTGGTTATTAGTAAGACTTGGTACCCCAGTCATGTATACTACAGTTGGGTTGGACAGTGAACTAGCGAGAGTAGTATTGGGTGCGATATTGTCTCCAGGGCATGGCACAGACCTCTGGCTATTGGGTCTCACTGGTCCAATTCCTACAGCTAAAGGTGGGATAGGAGTGGTAACTTTGTCAGTTCTCAGATTGTTTGCAGTATCCCTATTTGGTGGTATACTCCGGCTAGGAGGGAGCAGAGTAATCTGGCTAGTGAAGTTAGTTGTGGCATGGGATTGATCTTTAGCCTTACGAGTAACTGACAAAGGGCCTGTTTGGGCGGTGGTTTGAAGTGCAAGTGATGTTGGCTCCGCGGGGCTACTAGACGTTGCAGGCTGCATAGGAGTTAATAAGACCCTCTTGCTCAATTCCATGACTATCTTCTTCAGGGATACTATCTCTGACAATAACTGGTCGATTTTTTGTTCCATCGAGACCCCATGCAAGACAGGGGTCTGAGCTTCATTAGGGAGCGAGGGACCAGCCGCTTGACAAGCAGCTGTATCCTCCTTTAGATCTTCCAGGATAGCAAACCTATTAGAGCAAGTGAGGTCAAGCTGAGTGATGGAAGAGAGAGATTCGGTGTCTGGTGTAAGACCCTGTGTAGCCTGTTTGTCTTCCTGATAGGACTCATGATTATGGACTATAGATGTACGGGAAGCGGGCGCGTTGGAAGGGGCTTCCCTGGCTTTGGTAAACATGCTAGGGATCTTGCGAACGGAGAGACTAGATGGCAAATCATTGGTCAAGTCCCCAATGCTAAGGGGAGCAGAGCTAGAATCCTCTAGTATGACTTGACAATCGTCCACAATAGCTTCAAGCCTATCTAGAATACAGTTGCCAGCAGCATGGTTAACTTTTTTTGCTTTCTTCCCCTTTTTGGAAGCATTACCCCCACCTCCTTCCATGGATTTCCTTTTAGCCATGGTAAAAACACAAGGGAAATGGAGGATAACAGCAACGCCACCAACCTGGGAACAGTGTAAAATCCGGGAGCAGTATACAACGACAGTACTTAGTTCAAGTTCTCACAGATGGCAGTGTTGTATAGTATATTATGGGCCCAGGTTTGTTCTGGGGATGGAAGAATCTCAGCAATACAGTACCTTGGTGTGCCAGCTCGCAAATCAGAGGGGTGGCCCAGCCCGGCCGCTTCCGGCCCCGGACGGCCACAGACGGCCCGCCATCTGCCCGGGCTCAGCCCGGCGTCGCCCGCGCGCGTCCCGCGACGCGAAGGAATCACTCGCTTTTAAGCGCCTCCGGGCGCGCTGGAACGCTGGAGCAGTCCGGCTCGCTAGGAATCACGGGCGCTGTAGTCTCCCCCCGCGACGGCCAATGGTGTTGAATGGCAGCGGGGGAGACAAACAGCGTAGGGACCCCGTCGCTGTCAGGCTGCTCAAACAGGGAGTTCAGGTGAGGCAATACAGTGGCGCTGCCAGAAAGATTATGGCCCCCCGCTCCACCAAGGAATCACTCGCTTTTAAGCGCCTCCGGGCGCGCTGGAACGCTGGAGCAGTCCGGCTCGCTAGGAATCACGGGAGCTGTAGTCTCCCCCCGCGACGGCCAATGGTGTTGAATGGCAGCGGGGGAGACAAACAGCGTAGGGACCCCGTCGCTGTCAGGCTGCTCAAACAGGGAGTTCAGGTGAGGCAATACAGTGGCGCTGCCAGAAAGATTATGGCCCCACATTGTGGACCGAGGGCATTGGGACCCCCTGTGAGAGGCTAATTGGCCTGGGGTCCGTTTTGGTGATGGGTAGGGCGCAAGGTGCTACAAGGATTGCTTAATGTGTTTATGCCTGATCTGATTATTGCCAAATGTGATTCCTGCACCATGAGTGTTGCATAATGTGTTTATGCTAATGCCTAATGCCATGCTATGTTTTGGGGTAGTACCTATTAGCGTAATGAGGTTATGCTTATGAGGTTATCGCATAATGTGCTTATGCTGGTGAGGCCCATTGTGTAATGTGTTTAGGCTGATGAGGTTTGGGCCTAATGTGGGTTTATGCTAATATGATAATGATTAGGTCATTATGGTACCAGTGATTAATGGTTGTGTTTTATATTTGCATTCTGATGGTTCTGACCGTGGCCCGATTGGCCTGGTCCTGTATATAAACCCCTGTGAATATAGCCTAGTGCCAGTTGGCACAGTGTAAATGTGTGATTACGTTTCTAATGTGTTTATGATAATACAAAGGCTATTTTTTATATAACCTTGTGTGGAGTTTCTTTTGTAGTGTGCCTAGTGCGTTGCTGCTGTGTGTGTGTGTGTTGCGCAAACGCTTTACACATTGCCTCTGGGATAAGCCTGACTGCTCGTGCCAAGCTACCAAGGGGGTGTGCAGAGGTTATCATCAGTGTGTAACTCCCTTGCCCTGACTTTAATGGTGGTTTCTGCCTGGCTTTGGCGCAAGCCATAGCCAACCAGAAATCCCATTTCTAACAGTAGATGTCAAGGAATTTGAAATCGAGGGCTTAAAATTAAGTTGGTATCCTCATATTGATTTGTGGGACCAGTGCTGGTGCATCAAACAGAATATAGTATGGATGATAGGTGGCATGAATTGAATTTAGAAGAGCTCCAACCTTCCCATTAAAATTAAAATTTTGTTTTTTAAATATTTGTTTGTGGATTAAATGAAATATTTCATCATTTATATATTTGTTGATGAATTTTTGTTCCTTTATGTTTTTTTATTGTATTGTTTAGCCATTCAACTCATAGCAATTGCTTTGGCCCTAGATCCATTTTACTCCCTGGATTCTAATAATTACTCAGTGGGGCTCTCCGGATTCCAATAATGATTCCTTGGGGGTACCTGGATTCCAACAATGAATAATTGGGGGGCCACAAAAGTCAAAAGGTTAAGAACTACTGGCATAGAAAACAAATTAAAACATCCCTTGGTGCTTTTAAGAATAAATATAATAATATGCTCCTCAGTGTAGGTCGTTTTACTTTTTTCACACAGATTAATGATTAAGGTGGTTTTACAAGCATACATAGAAAAAATTGGTTCCTGTTCCCAGGGCGACAGGTCTACCTGACATTTACCATTTCCCAAGTTAGCGGTGAGCCTATATGCATGGGAAGTAATAGAAATAATGATGAGAGTGTGAGAATACCTTGGGTTGCTCCATGACATCTGACATGAGATCTGCTCATACTACCCCAGGCTTTGTGAAGACGTGTGGTGTTGACTAATAAATCTAAGAGTGACCAGAGATATTTTTCGTTTTGGACCGGCATTATCCTCCTTAGAAGGTTTCCTTCTATGTATGTGTCAGTATTTATATAGTGTAAACGTAGCTACTAATCAATGGAGCATTGTACATTACTACATGGGGGGCAGGGTTGGGAGATGATTTACAAGACCGTTTACATCAAGTGGGGATTACACAAATAAATGTCATATTTTTATTTTAGACACAGGAAGAGTAAGTGATTTTCTAAGAATCACATGAGGTCGGGATTCAAACCAGGGTCCCAAGTCACAAGATCTAGCTGCTAGGACAAACTTCTTCCCTAATTATTCCACCACACTCCCTACCCACACACAGGAAGTAATACTGCTGCCACAGAATATTATTCCAAACTTCCCAAACCAAAGAAGATTGGCACATACGTTTTTGGTGTTAGTGGCCATTAGTAGATAGGAGGTCTTTCGAATCCAGTTGGCAGGTGGCAAAATACCAGAGGGTGGGAGGGTGATGGTCACGTTATTATAGTATTTGGGACCATGCTTGGTAAACATTGTGATGTGTACACCCATGTGTGAGTCTGCCAGTCCACTGATGATACCACATCTAAGTTGTGCTACAACAGGTACACATATGAAAACACACAACTACTCTCTGCCCTGAGCCCCTCATTCAGCTGAAATTGCTTGGAAGGTGCAGGGGGAGGGGGGCTACAGGGAGGCAGCTACACCTTGTGGCCCCAGTATTGAATCTAAAGAAGTCTAATATACAGATATTATACAAATGTCCTGCTCATTCCATATCCCCTGAACAAGGCTGTAATGGAGGTGAGACAGGAGAGCATTGCGGCCTTCAATAGTGGCCTGAACACCAAGTTTGTTGTGTAAGTCATTGTCATTCAAAGTCAATGGGGCCCCCTGTAGACCCCTAACTTGGATCGCAGGCGTCTATCTCATGATGAGACCAGCTGTCCAGTTGCCATCAATCAATCATGTAGTACTTGTAAAGCGCTGCTTGTCACCCGAGAGGGTATCTAGGCGCTTGCTGCGGTCTCAGACGAACAGTCAGGTCTTGAGCCCTTTCCTGAAGTGGGTCAGTGAGGGTGCGCTGCGGAGGAGGAGGGTGTTCTAGGCTTTAGTGGCGAGAAGGGAGAAGGAGCGTCCTCCAGAGCGGCGTATGTGCGGTATCTGGGCGAGGGTGAGGTGTGCGGAGCGGAGCAGACCTTCCTGGGAGGGCGGTGGGAGTATCTGGGAGGTCAGAACCATATTAGTTCCAAATGCCACCATCTTATAGACCAGCATGCTTCCTCCCAAGGGCATATGTGTCTTCAAGATGAATTGCCTTTCAAGAAAGTTGAAAAATGTTTGAGATTAGCATCAAACTGGCAACAATCATAAAGCATCAGAGCCAGGAATTTACCGGAGGACATGGAAAGTCGGGCGGAGCAGAAATGTCACACCCATTGGACAGCCTTGACCAGCCCTAGGCCTGTGCACGCCTATGAGCAGCCAGCCTAAGGAACATTTTAGGTGCCCGTCCCCCAGTTTTGACAGTGGGACCCATCATTTTGTGTTATATCAACGAGTAATTCATAGGAAGGCAGGGCAGACGCCAGGCTGCGCCCCAGCTCCTTGGGTGATAAGCAACCTTCAATCTCTGTGTATTTTGAGCTTAAGCAATTTAGCATTTTGCACGAAAACGGTGTCGGCATTATGAGGATAAGCAGAACAAGACATATGGAGATGCACACTAAGATGTACAGAAACTGAGAGTCGGTGCATCTGAAAGGCTGGGATGACTTTAGGGCATGATCAATTACGTAATTCCATTTTTGCAAGGCAGCGTCTTACCAGGAAATGTCACCGACCAGTCAGCCTGTCGTCTGGAGCTGCTGCCGCCCCTCAGCAATCTGCACGTGAGCAGGATTCTGCGGTTCTTCGGCTTACTTAGCTCAAAGTACACGTGACCGCCAATGCAGTTTATAAACTGAATTTCGGATAAAAAGATGGTGCAAGTGAAAGAGAGAAGTTCAAGTCGGCAAAGAGTGTGGATTTGATTAAGGGAGGAGAGAGAACAAGAAGGGTTGGAGAGAGAAGGCGACTGAAAGTGAGTGCTGGTTGGATGACGAGAGACTGAGCTTGATGGCTTGAGAGGGAGAATGCGAGAGGAAATAACAGAGGAGGCATGAGGAGGGGGGAAAGGAAGGAGCTGTGTGATGATGAAAGGATGGAGCCGGGGTGAACACTAGTTTGAGAGATGGTGTGAGAATCAGGAAAGGGTCAGGGTGCTAGAATTTGACAGAAGTGAAAGCAGGAGGAGGAATGAGGGAAAAGGTGGGGAGTGTAAAACAAATGTTGTTAGAGTCGAGATGTCGAGGAATAGAAAGTAAAGACTAGAGGGAGAGAGTGAGTTTCGATAAAGGGGTAGAATGGCTACGAGAGAAAGATAGGAAGGGAAATATGGAAAAAGGGAGACCAGGGGTGTAACGCAGCTCCCCGCAGCCCCTGCGGTGTGGGGGGGGCTTCACGGGGCCCCCAAACCAGCTTCTTCCTGGGGCCCCATTCAACTCAAAGCTGATGAAGAATTGTGAGAAATTTGAAACACGGGGGGGGGGGCATTATTACTTTCTGCGGTGTATGTGTGTGGGAGGGGGGCATTTGGCATTTCGTCACTGGAGAGAAGGGGCAATAAGGGGAAGAGAGGGAATATGAGATGAAGTGAGAAGGAATGAAGTAAATGGAATGAGAGGTAAATGGAGACAAGAGGAAGGTACATGGAGGACTGTAGCCCTTGGTGAGTAAGTGAGTGGGAAATGAGTGAGATGGAAAGAAACATAAAGTTCGGGTCTCGAGAGAGGGGAGGGGATGAATTGAAAAGGAAGCAAGCGAGTGACAGGAACGCAGGGATGGAGTCAAGATGGAAAACAGTTGACAAGGGAGTAGGTGAAAGCGAGATCGTGGGAAGGACGGAGGTAGTGAGGGGAGAAGAGCGATGGGGGTGAGGGGAGGGAACGAAGCCACAGTCTCGTGAACCAGTGACAGCGCCTGGGTGTTTGATGCTAATCCTACATGAGTGTTTGAGTTATGAAGACCCCATTAAAAGCACATTAGGTTTAATTATGCCAGCCGCAGAGACAGGCGCCGCGGCGGCTTACTGTATAATGCATAATGAGATGAGACCCGCGCGCTGGAATCCATTAGATCCTGGGATGTAAAGAAAATCGCGTCCTTGGCCGTGCGTGTCACCACATAAAGGCCTCACGCCTCCACGTGGACCGCCCACTGGCAACGACCGTCTCGGGTCACCAAAGCTTGCCTTGGCCCCGAACCACCCGCTGCCAACCTCAGAAACCTAAGCATTGCACTCAGCTAATCTGTATGGAAATGAGGTGTGGGCGCGAGGCACTGACAAATCTAAGGCGAGGCACCGCCGTGCATTCTGTCGGCGTATGAAATGCTTCTCCTTCCAGATTCCCCCAGGCCTGCCTCAAACCCCACTAGTGTTTCTTCAAGCAGACATTATAGTGATGAAATATTTTAAAGGTGGCCGCCCTGGCATACTGCGGCCCTCGTGTGCATACTAGTGGCCATCTATGTGGAGGTCCCACCCCTCTCCTTTCACCATATCTGTCAGAAACTTGGGGATTTAAGGCTGCCAAGCGAATCTGGAAATCCTTGTCACAAAGCTCCTCCCATTTGTCCCTCGGCCTTCATCCTGCAAGAAATGTAAAGTGTGGGCCTTATTTGAGAATCTGCATGCCTGAAACTAGTGGAGTTGAGAGTTGACTCCAGGGGGCTAGCAGGCCAGATGTCTTATCATCCCTTGCAGGTCCTTGCCCACTCAGGTAAGCTCTGATCCCAGAGACCCAACACAATAGCAATGATGTACATGAGCCCCTGAAGCCTTTGGCTTCTGCTGGACTAGGCCCCCCCCAAGTACTTTAACCTCTTCAGTGAGTAAGCTTCAAGCACTAACTGATTGGTGGCAGTGAATTAAATACAATATGTTTGAAGGTACATCATGTCCTTGCGATTGGACATGGAGGCACATGACAAAACTATGTTGAACTACTGAATGTAGGAACTGGGATTCTAAGATGTCACACAATCTTGATAGGATTTAGATTCATTTTGTACTTTATGATAAACTTACAAAATTATTCCTGAAAGATGATTTAACACTGTTGGGACAGGAATATATCCTGCATGGTGTTCAGTCATGTTCCCCTGCTCTGAGTGCCTGTTTGCAAATATCCGTCATCCTGCTCTTTGATTTTGACCCTAGCCATAAACTAATTAAGTGTGTGCACAGATGACTCGGGCTGTAGGGACATGAGTGTGGTCCTAGAAATGTCCTGTGACTGGGAGAGGTGCACAAAGCATGCCCTTATTTTGCTGACAGTTGCTTACTGTCCATGTCATGGGTTTAGCATGTACAGTAGTGATAGCCGCATACCGTGTTTTGGAAATCAAAAGTTGCCACCAGTCTTTTTTAGCTGTGTCACAAGAGTGGAGGCCTACTGGCACACTCATGTAAAGTTCTGCTTCTAAGTGCTAATGTATATCTGAGTATTAACATTCCAAATGTACGTTGTGCGTGTTTGTAAATGTGGCCTTTCTAGTACATGCTCAAAACACAGAAATGATGTGACGCCCTCTTGACGTGCATAGGGAATTGTCTCCCTAGCACTAGTTGTGTTATCCTACCCACCTACTGTTAGTATTTCTACAGGAAAAAAGGGCAATTCCAAGAATTGGATGAGGTGGACTCACTCACGTAATGTGACATGCTTCATAATAGTACTACCAGGGTGGACTCAACCTCATGGAGGGCTGACCTGAAAGAGTTCTTAGAATATTTTTTTTCTCTAGATAAAATACTTGCATCTAGTTTATGTCTAAAACAATCTTAGGGGTTTCCACAAACTATCCTTTATTCAGATGGTACCTAGGCTTCCATAAAAAATATCATAAGGTAGTCTCTATGTTGTTACTATGACCCTAACGTACCTCTCAGTTGTTGTGCCAACATGTTTCTGCCCTTCTAACAGAGCCTAAAAGAGGTCTCAGGCATTCATCAGAGCTGAAGGGATGTAGATATCTTCTAGATTCTGGGCTATCTGACCCCATAGGTACCTCATTTGACGTTTACCCCCTGACTACCAATAACTTGGTTCCATTCCATTATTTCAGTTTTTTCCTTATTTATTTTATACCCTGAAACTTCACCAAATTTTTCTGCCTTCTCAAATAACCTAGGTATTGTCTCTGCTGGATTTGATGTAAACAGAAGCAAGTCAACGGCTCAATGTACAGGTTGAATAAAAGTGGTGAGAGGGGGCACCACTGTCTAGTGCCTCTTGAGATATTAAACCAATCTGTCAGGGCCCCATTTACCAAAACCTTTGCTTTCAGGTTTAGATATAGGCACTTCACCGCCTGGACAAAGTTGTTAGGAAAACCAAAGCTTTTTAATGTCTCCCATAGATATGCCCAGTTGACCTGGTCGAAAGCCTTTGCGGCATCTATTGCTACGATCATTAGAGGGAACTTATTTACTTTTGCTACATCTATTGCCCCCATTACCTGAAAGATAAGCTCATTTAGCTGTCTCCCAGGTATGAACCCTCTCTGATCCGAATGAACTATAGCCTTAATAACTTTTGCCAACCTTGCTGCCAATATTCCTGCAAAAACCTTATGATCTGAGTTTAATAAAGATATTGGTCTATAATACTCAATCTTCTGTGGGTCTTTGTTTGGTTTTAAGAACAGAGTCACTGTTGCTTCTGCCCATGAACCTGGAGTACATTCTCCCTCTATGTATATTTTGTTAAACAGATTTTTTAACACTGGCACTACCTTATCTAAAATAGCTAAGTATACCTCAATTGGCAGCCCATCTGGGCCTGCAGCCTTACCCCTGGCCATTTTTTAAAATTGTGCTCTGACCTCTTCCTCCGTAATACTGGATTGCAAGGATGTCTTATATTCTTCTGTCAACTGAGGGAGAGTTATTAACTTTAACCATTCCTGGACTCCCTCTAGTCCTGATGCGGTGTCTTCCTTATACAGGTAATTCATAAAAATTCTAGCCTCCTCCATCTTCTGAGGGTCTTTGTTTGGTTTTAAGATCAGAGTCACTGTTGCTTCTGCCCATGAACCTGGAGTACATCCCCCCCTATGTAAATTTTGTTACACAGATTTTTTAACACTGGCACTACCTTATCTAAAACATCTAAGTATACCTCAATTGGCAGCCCATCTGGGTCTGCAGCCTTACCCCTGGTCATTTTTTTAAATTGTGCTCTGACCTCTTCCTCCGTAATACTGGCTTGCAAGGATGTCTTATATTCTTCTGTCAACTGAGGGAGAGTTATTAACTTTAACCATTCCTGGACTCCCTCTAGTCCTGATGCGGTGTCTTCCTTATACAGGTCATTCATAAAAATTCTAGCCTCCTCCCGAATTTTATCATCCTCATATATCAATACTCCAGACCTTCTTTGGATTAGGTTCTTTATCAGGTTCCTTGCCCTATCTATTTTTGATACATTTCTCTCCGTATGCAAAATGATGCAGCTTGCTAGCTTTCCACCTATCCATAAGTTTTTTTTATCTAAATTGGCTGGAAATTCTGCCTGTAAGCCCTCCAGCTCTTTTTCCAGTAGCGATACTATACTCTGAGATGCCAATGATGCCTCCTGCAATTCTGTCTCTTTTTCCTTTATCTTAGTCATCTTATCTGTTTCTTCTCTTTTCAAAGCTTTCCTTTTACTTATCATTATCGAACTAAGTAACCCTCTTATATAAGCTTTGAAGGCCTCCCAGACTATCTGATCTTTAGCTGTGCCAATGCTGAACTTAAAATACTCATCCATTTTGTCTCCTAACTCCAATATCGCTCCTTCATCTAGTAACATGGTCCTATCAAGAGTCCACCTTCTTTGAATCTCTTTTTGCTTAAACCCCAATGTCATTGCCACTGCTGAATGATCTGATACGATTGCAGGGATATGAGTTATTGACTCGACTTCTGAAAACATCGCCTAATCAACAAGAAAATAATCGATTCTCGAATGATGTTTATATTTCTTACTGTAAAATGTAAAATCCCTAGTTTTCCCATTCTTACATCTCCAAATATCGAGCAGGTTAAAATCTTTAATCATACCTTTCATCGCAGCAGACATTTTTGGTGGGCTGTTGTATTTTGCTTGTGAGGTACGATCTATCTCTTTATTTAACACCAGGTTAAAATCTCCCCCAATTATAATTGGTGCGGTCGTGTTCAGCAAACTAGCCTCTAGTTGTAAGAGCGCTCCTGGATTGTCTTCCTTAGTCCCGTAAATAAGCTACACAGACTAAAGGGATACCCCAGAGTATTAAGGTGGCCGCTAACCATCTGTCTTTAATGAGGTGCCCCCTATGTTTAATTCTAGGTCTGGGAGAAGGGGAAAATCAACATGAATATAACAAAATGCTCCCACACGACCTATAGTAGTTTAGTTGCGGCTTTCACAAGCTCTAAAGGGCTCCCTATACTATACAAGTCAAAATCTACTGCCAAATTTTAATTTGAACATTTTATTCAAAACACATTTTTTCCATTTAAGTATTTTACTCAAGTCATATTTTTCTTTTCAATTCAAATAGATATTTTTTTTTTCAATTATAGTGCAATTTTTTTAAAGTAATAAATATAACACATGAAAATGCATAATTTTTATAATTGAAGTGAAAAAAATCAAAATTATTGCATATATACATAAAAAACCTTACAAATATGTGAGCAACACATTTACCAGTTCAAATAACAATGTACATGAATAAAGTTTTACTACTGCATTAGTTCTGTCCTACCCCCCTTAAAGGAGAAACAAACATTTCTATAAAGAGATCAAATCATGCCGCACCTCTCACTCCATTCTACCATCATTCATACTGAACACACATACACTCATTCAATCTGTCTATAGACACAGAGGCAGCATTATAATTAAAAAATATATATATCTATTTGAATTGAAAACAAAAATATGACTTGAATAAAATACTTAAATGGGAAAAAATGTGTTTTGAATAAAATGTTCAAATGAAAATTTGGCAGTAGATTTTAACTTGTATAGTATAGGGAGCCCTTTAGAGCTTGTGAAAGCCGCAACTAAACTACTATAGGTCGTGTGGGAGCCTTTTGTTATATTCAGGCCGCTAACCATCTCCTTGACTTATCTGTGTCTTGTTTTACTACTTTTATGCCTACATTACCTCTGATATTTAGAGCAACTCCCCTTATGATACCTTTTTCGTCTGAGCAAAGCACCTCTTGGATCCATCTAACCTTACTGAAACCCTGTTTGCACTCATTGGCCTCTAAGTGGGTTTCTTCTAAAAAACAGATGTGAGCCTCGCTGTTCTTCAGGAATTCAATAACCCGGGACATCTTCCTCCTACTTCTCAATCCATTTACGTTCCAAGTTATTAATTTAACTTTATTTGGCCTGTTCATTTTCACCGCCCCCTAAACTCTTAGCTCGCAACTCTAAAGCTTTAGGATTTGTATGAGGACTACATTTTTTCCCTCTTGCTCCCAACACCCTGTGCTCCCTCACTTCATCCCACCCATAAGGAACCCTCCTACAATACCCTTGGCGATGAAAAAACGCCTCTTCCTCCCTTTGCTACTGAGACACCTACTGTAAAAAGAAAGGGCTCATCTATTGAGTTATAGCTAGCTATATACATTTTTACCAAATTGTACTAAACTTTTTGTTTACTCCTCTTTTTTCCTTTTTTTTTTCTTCTTTTTTTCCCTCGCCCTCCTTTTTTTTTCCCCGACTATAATATACGCCCTTCTTCCTTTTATATTATCTAGTTATCTGACTCGTATTTTGCGTTTCGGTGTGAGTACTAATCTAAATCTATGTTACTTCTTCATTTGTGCCAGGAAACATCTACTTCCTCGGGGAGCTAAAGTTGTGCATCTTATTTTCCCACATTACCTTTAGTAAGCCCGGGAATTTCATTAGAACCTGGGCCCCCTGGCTTCTTAAATCAGGCATTCTGGATCCAAGATCATTGCCTTTGCGCCGTTCTCTTGCCAAGGTCCGATCTAATTTGATAATTAACCGATTCAAATTGAAGTTGCGTTTCTTTTAAGGCTCTCCTCAAAACCAATTCCTTAACTGCATAAATATGGAAATTGATCAAGATTTTTCTAGGGGCTTTCCTGTCAGGGTGCAACTTAAACGGGTCTCTGTGGCTCTCTGTATCTCTTTGTCCAAGTCTATATCCGGTCTGTCCTTCAGAATTCCCTCTTTTAAAACCTTACATATAAACGCCTTAATATCTCCTCCCTCAGTGCTTTCAGGTATTTTGAGAACTCTCAAATTATTTCTCCTTGCCTGCATCTCCAACCTTTCCAAGTCTTCTTGTAAAGTTTTATTTTGGACTTTTAATTTCTCTAGGTCTTTAATATTCCCTAGTACAACTTCCGAGAGGGCCTTAACCTCAGATTTCAGAACTCCAGTTCGTAATACTATATCGTCCAGTTTTCCCTCTAAAGTCTCACATTTTTCATGTATCCCTCTCTGATTGGCCTCAGAGATCTCAAATTTTGAGAGCAGATCCCCTCTTAGGCTTAGGAGCATTGATTCTAATTGAGTCCGGCCAGCCTCTGCTCCTATAGGCATATCTGTATTTCTTCCATCCAGGGCACTGTCGCTAACCAGCACCGGCATTGGTGGTATGTTAGAAAGCTGATCTGTCGTGGGGGCAGGGTTTCCATCTCTGGGTATCTCTATGGGTCCGGCCTGACAAACCTCTTTCTCAGTTCCAGCGTCCAACATTAATGGTGCATACCTATTTTCCAGCAGAAGCGGGGAAGAGGTTTTCTGAACTCCTAATAGCGGCCCCTTAGAGGTAGCGAAGTGCTCCATTATTTTAAAGTAGGATTTCAGTGAGGGGGCAGTCTTAACTGGTAGGCGTACTGCCTTGGCCTCTCTTCGCTTTTTACTTTACCCAGATTTTATCACTTTTTTTTTTTGGGTGATTGGAAGTACTTCCCCAACAGCCTTCCCCTCCACAACTGGGTCTCCCTTATTTTTTGCCTCTAGATGTGAACGTAGCTGATATCTGCTTCTTGGAGGTGGGGGGCGACACTCCTTTCCCAGGTATAGTGTTGAGAGATTTGCCAGACCCAGCCGGAGCACATCGCACTGGCTGCTCCTGTAAAGATGCGGGCTCGATATCCTCTCCCTGTCTTCCAGCCTTGTTCACTAAAGCTGACTCAAAGGGGCCGTGAGACACACCCTGGCAGGAAAAACAAAGCTCCTTTTCCATGGGCTGAACCTTACCCCCGCTAGACGCCCGCCATACCCCATCAACCAAGGAGTCAGAGAAGTCCTATGTTGCAAGGTCCTCTTGCAGCGTGGCTGCCCGCCGATGTACTGTGCTGCCTCTGCCCTCGACAACCCTGAAGCCAATCCGGGCGACGGCGGCTTGTATTCTCCGCCACAGCTTGGTTCGGCGTACTCCGAACCCAACGTACACCGCCGCTTCCTGCCCCATACGATAACAAAATGGTGCGGGTATACACCGGCAGCACGTCACGGCAGCGAGAAAGTAAGAAAAATAAGAAAAAAGAGTTTTAGAATCACGGAGTATCTTTAAAAAGAATCATCGTTCTTATGTACCTGACGGTATCTTCACTAAACGTCGCTGTGAGTCATTTCATTGCCAACTTCGATTTTCTGCCTCACTGCACCGGGAGCTCCCACGACCGGCGTCAGATCGCCACCATGTTCCTTCCCCGACGGTTTGCCACAAACGGTTCTACATTAACGAAGGCAATCTAATGATCATACAAATCCTTAGAGGAAAAGATGAAGGATAGGTATTCAATCAATTGGCTCTCATTTTCTGGTGAATCCTGCAGGGATAAAACACCATCTTTACCATTGTGAGGATCTGGTGGGTTGCTTATTACAAAATCTTTAATGAGAAAATAACAAGGTCCACCTTGATTTTCTAAGAGTTAGTGCTCTGCCTGAGTTAAGGAAATTAAATTTAGTGTGAACTGTAAAGATATTGATAGTGTGTTTTGTCCCTAACAAAAACTGTCCCCATTGTTATAAAGCCTCTTAATTGCTGAACGTTCTTTAGCAGGGATAGTGTAGTCAGCTCTGCTTGCAAATTTATTTAGAGAGATAAACCACTGAAAGAATCTATCCGGTGTTTGGCCCTTTCTGAGACACAATGAAATCCACAGCACAAAAGGAACCATCTGTCGCTATAGTAAAAGGGCATTCTACATCAAGGTGTGCAAAATAGTGGTACAAGACAACAACAACAATTATCTTCTGAATTAGACCATTTAAAAGGCTGTTCTCATAAGATATAACTTTGGGAATACCTTTGCAGGTCATACCTGGGCTAGTAAGACATAGAACAATGTTAATAGATAATGATTTTTTGTTGTGATCCTATTAAGGGGCCTGTAATTAATATAAGTTCTTAGGGCCATATGTAGGTAAAACTGAAATTCCGAATTCTTAATACCGAATTTTACCGATGCGGTATTAAGAATTCGGAATTGCCGATGTAGGTAAAAATTCGGTATTTGTTACCAAATCTGTATTACCGAATCGGTAAAATACCGAATCTGTAATTCAAAACACCAGCAATTGAGGAATCAGCCAATCCTGTGCAACCACCCCACCTCCCAACCAGGAAGTGGCCACACCCATGCAGGTGCACTGAATCTGAACCTTCTGGTGAGGCTGGGAGTGCAGAGGAGGACAGAGGAGCCACTAGGAGAACTTTACCTGTGAAACCTGCACAATGTCTGACAAGGAGACATACAAAGAAGGTGCTGCGAGGAAGAGAAAGTTAAAGTTCAGTGAAAGGGAGCTCCAGGTCCTAATTGAGGAGGTGGCCAAACAACATTCAAAGCTGTTTGGCAAACAGTCCCTGCAAGTGGCTGAATCTGCAAAAGGGAAGATCTGGCTGGGGATACAAGCACAAGTGAATGCCATAGGAGTGACCACCCGAAAAATAGATGACCTGAAAAAGAGGTGGTATGACATCAGGGGCATCACCAAAAAGAAGATGCAGAGATAAAAAAACAAGCCAGCCAAACAGGAGGTGGAAGGAACAGGGCACCTGCACTGACTGCTCTTGAACAGCTGGTGGAGTCCACCATAGAGCCGGACAGCGTATGCAGAATCGGTGATGCAGACAGCTCAGCCAGATCTGCCAACAAACAAGGTAAGAAGCATGCACACCAATCTGCGCCCCCCATTCCCTATCCCCATTCCCCAATGAGGCTGTGTGAATCCCACTCCAGTACAGGTTTTACTAATCACCATCAATGCATTCTGGGAGATGTAGTCAGTAACACGTATCATGACAGTCATCCCACTGAACATCAAGGCATGTGACACACATCAGTGATAAGCAAGCAGAGGACAGAAAGATAGTGTTCCAGGAATAACAATTTATTATTGCTACGTAGGGCTGCCAGACTAGTGAGCTAATGTACAATTTCTGTCCACAGGCGAGACATTGTGCAGGGCTGCACGAGACAAGGGAGGAAGGGCACCCCGGAAGGAGAGAGTGGTGGAGGCCAGTGCAAGTACAAGGCACACTACACCACCACCGCCAGCATCACCACCACCGCCAGCATCACCACCACCGCCAGCATCACCAACACTACTAGCATCACCAACACTGCTAGCATAACCAACACTATTAGCATCACCAACACTGCTAGCATCACCAACACTGCGAGCATCACCAGTAACAACACCACCGCCAGTGGCAAGACCCAGGAGGCAAGCAGTTGCCACTCTACAAGAGATGGAGTCGTCCTTGGAAGACACCAGGGGTGGCGTAATCTCGACTGTGCCAGTGGATGGCAGTCCACCTCAGGGAGATCGCACACAGGTGCCAGATGCCGCAGGGCCAGGGAACAAAGTCCACCTTTGCAGGGTGAGGACAAGGGTGTATTTGCAGGGCTGGAGGTAAACATGGTCAAGGTTCAGCGCCTGCAAGGGAAGGCAATACAGTCTGTACAGTGGCAAATGAGACATCTGAAATGTAGCATGCATAACATCGAGAAGGACATCAGCACTATGAACTCCACGCTGTCTGAGGGCATGAAGGAGATGGCGGAGGGCATGAAAGGGATGGCTGAGGGCATGAGGGACATGTCCCAGGCTGTGATGCTGCTGTGCAGCAAACTTGAGAGGGACAGGGTGGCACGGCGCAGGGAGAGGCAGAAGATGGAAAACCATACAAAGGCGGTGAACCGCCTCGCAACTGCCACATCTCTACTCTGCAGACGCTCCGTGGCCATGCAAGAGAGGATGCAACAGTGCAGCCATGATGTCTCTAGGGGACTTGTCAAGGTCACAACTGCACTAGAAGTGCTCCTAACAACTCAGGCTGCCAATACTGGTACATGTGATGTGGGGGACGCCGAGGAGACTACCAGTCGCAGCAGCATAACGCCCCCTGCAACTGAGACCAGGAGGAGCAGCAGGTGAGATGGGGCTGGCACTGTGACCATTGCCAGTGAAGACAGTCTGCTGAGTGAACCCAGCAGAGTTGTGCGTGGCCGCAGGCGTTGATGCAGCCCACACTTTGTGTACTCTATTGGGTGACTTAACCCATGACAAGCTCTTAGCGTTGTCACAAATAGGAATGGCAAATTGAGCCCTTTGTGTAGTGGTGTAGTGCCCAAAAATAAAACTACGTCATTCAAATGCAACAACTGGCTGTGTCGCCTTACTTACTCAGAAGTAGTTGTGTGTGATCTCTGCCCGTCTTTGTCTCCCATCTGGTGCTGGCGCCACTCCTGCTGCGTTGGGCTCTGGCTCAGCGATTTCATCATCATCGTCCTCTGAGTCCGTTACTTCAACTTCTGTGCCTTTCTTAGTGGCAAGGTTGTGCAGCATAGCACAAGTTGCAATGATTTTGCAGCAGATGATGGGTGTGTACTGACGGTAGCCTCCGCTTTTGTGGAGGCAGCAGAACCTGCTTTTCAATAGTCCAACCGTGCGCCCCACTACGTTGCGTGTTGTCTTGTGTGCCACATTGTATCGTCTCTCACTCGGGGTTGATGGGTTTAGGTGGGGAGTGAGGATAAATGACCGCAAAGCATAAGCGCTATCACCTAGGTGAGAAAGAGAGTGCCATTTATTACAAACACCGGCACATTAATCTGCTGTATCCATCAGGGTGTGTCACAATGATTTACCTAGCAGGTATCTTTCTCCAAATTCTCCTGCAGCCAGGCGTGTGTAGATCCCACTGTTCTGGAACATGTAGGAGTCGTGGGTGCTCCCTGGAAATTTGGCCACAATGTCGGTGATTATGTTGGCTGCATCGCAGATTACCTGCACATTTATGGAGTGTGTGGATTTTCGGTTTCTGTAGATATACTCAGTGGCTGCAGGTGGGCAGATTGGAATGTGTGTCCCATCAATGCACCCTTTGACATGCGGGAACTGTGCCATTTGGTAAAAGTCTGTCTTGGTTTTCAGCAGTTCCGCCTGTGTGTTTTGGAAGCTTATGTAGTGATGCATTCTCTGCATCATGGCGTCCAGGAACTTCTTGAAGAAACGGGACAGGCAACTCGGTGACACCCCACCTACTGCAGCTATCACCCCCTGGTAACTGCCAGATGCAAGTAGGTGTAGGCTACAGAGCACCTGCACATGTGGTGGTATGGCGTGCGCCCTTGTTGTTGGATGGTCCAGGAGTGGGTGCAAGTCCCTTATCAGGTCCATGATGGTTTGGGGGTGTAGCCTGTACCTTTCATGGATCTCAGCCTCAGTCAGTTGGAAGAGTGTGATGCGCTGTCTGTAAACGCGGTCCTCCCGTCTCCAGATCCTCACTCCTGCTGCCTGTATCTGTAGCCGCCTTGCAATTAAATAGAAGGCCGCCATAGTGATCACACTGTTGCATTTTGGGATTGCTTATATACACTTCACCTGATTACCACCTGCTTTCATTCAGTGTTAATTACCGACTCCTAAATACCGAATTTCATGAAATTCGGTATTACCGACTTTTCCTACATCTCTTTTATCGTTTTTACTGTTTCTTATTTACTGATTTGGTAAATTAGGAATCTGTAATTCCGATTCGGTAAATTAGAAATCGATAATAAGGAATCGGTATTTACCGATTCCTTATTACCGATTCCTTCCCTACATCGCGCATGCCTATATACCGGTCGGTAACGGTGAAATTTACCGAATTTCACCGTTACCGACCGGTATTTGGCCACCTACATCGGGCCCTTAGTTCCGCCCTTTTCAGGCATGAAAATCAATGAAGCAGTTAGTGACTATGAGTGCCTAATCAACCCATTAGCCAGATTTTCCTCTAAATACTGTTTAAAGTATAGAATCCCATATTTTGTGAGTGCAGAAACTCAATTATGAGGTATAGAGGCTTTCTTCTTATCAAATACATCTCTAAACTCTCCATATTGGGAAGGTAAAGAATTCATACACAACCAATTACTGGAAGCTTTAGAAGGACGCTTTTCAAGATTATTATAAGGAGTCTAATTGGACAATAATCTGATTACAATTTCACAGTTCTAGCTGCTAAATCAATGCAGGGTTTGGGTAAAGTTAGCCAAGACACACCAACAATAGCCTTACATTGAGGAGTAGCTATTGAATCAAAATAAGTCGTTTTTACAATGTTTTCCTAAACAAATCATGGTAATCATATGCCTATAAAATCACACTGGGCCTGTAAATAACATAAAACCATCAGCTGCCTTTCACTCTTTAGAAACTTTTTCTGAATCATGGTATCTGTGGACATTGAGCAAACTTAATTTCCACATAGTTGCCTGAGGCTCATAGATTTATAAGTCTAGAAGCAATCTTTTCCTGATCATCTCTCACAATAATATTCATAGGAAAAATCATTTGCGCCATAACTGTTACTTTTTCTGTATTTTACGAACACTTGATTCTTATGTATTTTAGCTAAATTTTGTTGTTTTTAAATGTAATAAAACTAAACACACTGTCATTGCAATAAGAGTTTCTCCACAGTGAACAACACATAGCAGGAGTCCAACTTTACATCGTCTCAAACCATAATACATCCGTCACTTCCCCCAAACCTTCTTGTGTTTCGGAGGACAGCTCCTGAATACGTAGATTGGCTCATTCTTCTGAGCACAACAGTCGATCGCCGCTAGGCACTCAGCTATGGACCGGGAGATTATTGAGTTCCGATGTCTGGCAAGCATTGTTCTGATCCTGACTAGGATACTATCTCCACAGACTTACCCCAAATCATCCATGATACCCAACAATGCAACATGGGGAGATGGTTCCAACACGCCCAAAGAACCCTCAAAGAGCAGCAAAAATCCCCTGTCAATATAATAAAATATTGTTACAACACGGCATGGAAACACGTGGGCCTCGGTATCTTATTTGCCTTCCACAACCTCAGAGGTTGCAAGTCAATGGAAGTATTTAGCTGGATAAGTTGGAGCAGTTAGGAAATAACTAGCACCTGTGGGAACATTCAGACAGTCCTTATCATCTAGTTGTCCCAACCTTACTGCCATGGTTCCCTTTAAATCTGAAAGGAGGCCAGGAGAATTAACAACCAGGGTCTTATATATCTGAAACATCACCCCTTTTCCCAAGGGGCCCATAAGGATCTTCCCTTCAAGTGGGTAGTATTCTGGTATGTCTCTGAGAGATTCTTGGTGGGGCATGAGTGCATAGTTGTAGACAATAAAACTGAGATGTTTGTAATTCAAATTCAGTTTAGAAATCCAGAAAGGACTTAATTTGTGTGCCATGCCAAATACCTCCCACCTTTGATATGCTGATAAGATGCCACCAGCCAAAACCCTGAAAGGTCACAGAGTGCTCAACCAACTGCCCTGCCATAGAGGAGTCTCAAGCGTGATCCTCCAATCCATCATAAGACAGTCCTCCATGCCAGCAGAACCACCCTGGTAACCTCCAGCAGGGCCTGTGGGATAGTGTTTTCATAGAGCAGCCACACTATATCACCTCTTCTCTCTGCTGCCACTCGCACCAGCAAGGCAGAATGGCACAATTCAACACACAGCCAGTCATTTATCACCAGTGTTTGTGCTGCCCAGTAATATAGGTGTATACCTGCCATGCCCATCCCCCTACCATATTATGATTGAAAGCATTACCAAAGGCTATTCAGGAGGGCTGATCCAGTCATTAGAAGTATTGAACCTTAGTGAAGAGTTCACAAAACTAAATTTGGAGGAGAGATATAAAAGGGGAACTTCTAGAGCACATATAGAAGTCATGGCAAAACCATAATTTTAAACAGGGCCACCTTCACTCAGAATATTAAGTTTTGCCCATCAAGTAAGATCAGTTCTTCATTTGAGCATCAGGGGAACCAGGTTAAGACTCTCGGTTAAACTGGGCCTCATGGATATGTAGATTTCCAAAACTGAGACTGATTCTGCCAATTGGAAGCCATGACTGCCAGTCTATGTCTCTACTATCGCACTTCAGTGGGACCAAAAGGGATTTAGCCCCATTAACCATGAGGCCGAAGGCCTCCGCATAATGGCTCGGCATCAGAATTCTTAGGTATTTTGGGTTTTACTCTGACAGTGTTTCACAAAATGACTGGACCTTCCACTATAGAACACACAATTTCAGTATGTTTTTTCTTTTTTTCCCTCTTTCGATATAGGGTCCCTTATGCTGCCTCCTTACATCAGTTCAGGAGAATCTGATGTTTTATTTTTTTCCAAGTGAGGGCATACAACCAACATTTTTGTCTCTGATTTTATTTTCTATGAACAGTGTCCAGAAAGACAATAATCTAACTGTACCACTGTACCACTAACTAAACAGCCACTAACTTCCAATAGGTTTGAACCTCAGTGATGATATTGAAATCCCCTTCCTTACGGAAACCTGGCTCAATGACCACTCTACAGCCATCCTTTTTTTTTTTTTTGTGCGAAAGCCTTTATTGCACATAAAAACTCAATACAAACATGGGCCTACAACCACCAGGGCCGGCCGCTAATATATACATGTTCAACAACATCAAGGCAGTAATAGGTCCCCTGGGGCTCAGCCGAATTAACAAATTACCGTGTGCACCTCAGAGGGTATCAGGATACATAAATTTTAGAAATACAAACAAAGAAAGAAAAATAAAATAACACCAAAAAGCAAGGCGGAAACCATCGAAAAAGGGGCGTCTAACCACAGCCGGGGGACCACACAATACCTACTCCACCCTCGGGTGGTAAACGAGGATGATCAAGGGGGAGGTGGGGGCGATGGGAGAGCCACAACCATCTACAGGTAAAATGTAATAGTCCGGGAAACTCAGGATCAGGGGGACAAGGCAGCATCAGATGTGTCCACGAGGGGGGGTGTGCAGATGGTCCCTCGGTACGCGTTCCACTGACCCCAGATTCTACCCCACGCCCCCGGCTTACCCCGAGCCACATACACAGTCTTCTCTCTGCACATGCACCAATCCATGTTCTCCTTCCATACTGACACGGTGGGAGGCCGCCGGGAACCCCAAAGCTGTGCGATGTCCCTCTTAGCAACCATGTTCCCAAGGGCCGCCCACCGAGTCTGAGCCGCATTATAGTCATTAGGCTCCCACACGTTCAGCAAACATCGGCGAACCTCAGGCAACAGAGCGACCCCAGTGACACATTCCATGACAGCATGCACCCGGCGCCAATACTCCGTCACCACACAGCACTCCCAGAGAACATGGAGAAAAGTGGCGCTGAGCCCACAGCCGCGCCTACAGAGCCCGTCTGCAGAAAAACCCATCAAAACTAAACGAGGGCCCGTCACGTAGACATGGTGGAGAATTTTAAGCTGGACAAGACGGAGACGCGCGGGTATGGCCACCTTCTTAGGGGAGGACAGCGCAGACTGCCAATCCTCATCGTCCAGTTCCACCCCATCCCCGATCCACGCCTCCCGAAGACGCACGAGGAGATCCGCCCGAATGTTTATTAGTTTTTTATAGATAAGGGAAATAGTACTGTCGGGCAAGTGACCGTCGAGTATGCAGTCCTCGAGTGGCGAAGACACAGGGACTGCAGTCTCAGCCCCGAAGGCCGAGAGCAAGGCGTGCCGAACCTGAACGTACCGAAAGAACTCCCTCTCACTCAATTCGTACTCACTCTGCAGTGCAGCAAAGGATTTAACCGCACCCTTCACCCAGAGGTCACCTACTCTGCTGATGCCAATCGTGTCCCAACGCTCAAAGCCCTTCGTCGTCCAAAGGCTTCCCAGTCTTTCAGACGCAAACAAGGGGGTCGCACCCGTCAAACGATCATTCCAGCCCATGGCCACATTCGCAGCCTTCCACGAGCGTACTGCAATCTTAGTGGGACCGGTTAAGTTCCTCCCAGCCGATCGAGAGTAAAGTGCTCTGTTAAAGTTGCCGCCAGGCAACAAAAATCTATCCATTTCGAAAGCCGGATTCGGACCAGGTGCGTACGTTGCGTGGTTAATAGCAGATAGCTGGGAAGCCCAATAGTACCTCCTGATGTCCGGGAGCGCAATGCCCCCGTCATACCAGGGGAGAGTCAGTTTTGCAAGAGCAATACGTGCACGACCATCCCAAACAAGTCTCCTTTGTAAGCTCTCCACTTCCCGGAAGTAGGCCGCCGGAATAATATCAAAGGAGTTCTGAAGTGCGTAAAGGAATCGGGGAAGAGACATCATTTTAAAAAGTGCCGCACGTCCGAGGGGAGACAAGGGAAGCTTACGCCAACGGGCCACGTCTAACCTCAATCTCCGAAGTGGAGAGAGGAGATTATGCTCGTAGCGGACAGCCGGGTCCAATGAAACGTACACCCCCAGGTATGTAAAGCCGGAGTGGGACGCCTTAATGGGAAAACGAGAAGGCAAGAGAGGAAAGCCACCGGATATAGCATAGACACAAGATTTGGACCAGTTAATGATCAAACCAGAGTTCTTGCCGAAGGAAGTGAGGATGTCAAAGAGCACATTGAGTGACTTACGTGGTGAGGTGAGGTACAAAAGAATGTCGTCCGCGTACAACGAAACACGATCCTCGAAGCCAGGAGCCCACTGGATCCCTCTTATCGACGGTTCCCAACGAAGCCAAGCAGCGAGCGGTTCCAAAGCCAAAGCGAAGAGCAGGGGAGACAACGGACACCCCTGCCTAGTGCCCCTCCCAAGAACGAAAGGCCGGGACACCCTACCATTAACGACAACCTGTGCCAACGGAGCAGCGTATAAGAGTTTAACCCAACTAATAAATCCCGCCCCGAAGCCAAACTTTGCCAGGGCGGCCCAAAGATACGGCCATTCTATCGTATCAAAGGCCATCGTGGCGTCCAAGGAAACCAAGATGGCCGGCTCTGAAAGATATTCCGCCCTTGCAAGTACGCCATGTAGGCGCCGCAAGTTAAGGGCCGTATTCCGGTGCGGGATAAAACCAGATTGGTCTGGATGCACCAGATCACAAATAACAGTAAGCAGGCGGTTAGCAAGAACCTTGGCAAGGATTTTCGGCTCGGCGTTCAACAGAGAAATAGGCCTGTACGAGGCGCAAACGTCCCGAGGCTTACCGTCCTTGGGAATCACGACTATAGTGGCCAGACGTTGGTCATCAGGGAGAGAACCAAGTTCAAGCGACTCCGAAAACATACGACAGAGAAATGGCGCAATTGTATCCGGTTGCAGTTTATAGAGTTCAATCGGTAGTCCGTTGGGGCCCATAGCCTTGCCTGAGCGAAGGGAACGAATCGCGGTAGCAATCTCGTCGACCGATAGTGGGGCATCTATCTGCTCACGCTCATCCACCGACAGGCAGGGCAAAGCAATATCCTTCAACAAGTGACGAGAGTCAGCCTCATCTCTAGCAGACACCGGGGAGTACACAGCACAGAAGTAGTCAGCAAAACACTCCACAATCTCACCAGGGTCAGTCACACTTACTCCCTCCGACGTCTGAAGCACGGGGACCACTCGATTCACTCTCTCCTTCTTATCAAGCCAAGCAATGAATTTACCCGCCTTATCCCCAGCATCATACAGTCTACCCTGCTGTTCCCTATACATTGTCCGAGCAGCATCCGTAACAAGGGACTTATATTCGAACTGCTTCAGGCTGAGGGCGTGGAGCCCGTCCTGAGAAACACCCGTCCCCAAGGCAGCCTCCAACCCCGATATCTCAGCCTCCAACGCAACCACCTCCCCATTCTTAGCTTTCTTGGCCTCCACGATCAGGGATAGGGCGTTTGAAAGCCTCCCACAGGGACACTGAGGACAAGACGGACCCCTCATTCTCAAGAAAATACTGATCAAGCGACTTAATGAGACCCTTGCGAATCTTGGGGTCACGCAAGTACCAGGGGTTAATGGGGGCAATCCGCCCGGCGGATCGCATCCCGGTATCGAAGAGGAGCCACAATGGGGAATGATCGGAAATGCCCCGGGCCAGGTGCTTAACCTCCCGGACCCGGGTGGTCTGGGCCGCGGGCATAAGAAAATAATCTAGTCTGGAGAGACTCCCGTGGGCCCCGGAGTGGAATGTGTACTGACTCTGTGTCGGATGTATCAATCTCCAGCAGTCCACTAGACCGAAAGTGTCCAAAAACCCGCCGAGCCACGCCTGGGCGGCAGAGAGGGCTCTGGGGGGGTAACGATCCAACTCGCCAGAAATCACGGAATTAAAATCCCCACCCACAAGCAAGAGACTGTTAGGAAGTTCAAGTAACATACGACCCACATCCGAGAAAGTGGAGGTCTGGAGGCCCGGGGGAACATAGACCGAAACCAATGAAAGAGTCTGCCCCTCCCACCGTCCAGTCAAGGACGCATAGCGCCCTCTATCATCAAGAGTGACTTTGTCAATCTCAAGCGGGAGATAAGATCGCAGCAAGATGCCCACCCCTCTGGATCCAGTGGTGAAGCCAGAGTGTGCAACCAGTCGGTAGCCCCCCCTGTTCATAGCATGACATACATTGCCCACCAAGTGCGTCTCTTGAAGAAATACCACATCAGGGGCCAATCGGCGCAAATATTGCAACACAACCCCACGTTTGATACGGTCCCCCAATCCGTTGACGTTTCAAGACATCAGTTTCAACCCGTCCCCCCCCATCCCAACACAAGAAGCTGGAGTCCCCGGGCACGCAGCCAGACACCTGAAACTGAAAAGGAACAAACACACCGCCTTGAAAGGAAAAAACACACAACCCAACAACCACTGCCACCCTCCCACCCCCAGATCATTGCAACTCCCCCCACCCTGCACCCCTGCGGACTATACAGCCCCCCCAACTTGCAGTGTGCCTGTCGCCCTAACAATCCCATTCTACAAAAAGACCCTAGAGGAGGAAAGGGCCCCGTCCCCGCCCGCACCCAAACGAAACATTAATAGACAAAATATACAGTTGAAGTAGAACCTGGCTGGGCGCAGAAGGAAATGTCAAAGTGGAGGACCAAGAATCATTCCTGCAGAGGCCCTCCGCCCTCGGCACCGCCAGTACGCCCGGGTCGTTCGCCCCGGTCCGGCAGGGAATCCAACCAGTCACTCACGGTGTCAGGGCGTTCAAAAAAGATAGTCCGATCTTCATATTCCACACGAAGCCTGGCAGGGAAAAGCATAGAGTATTTGAGTTCCAGATCTCGAAGACGGCGCTTCACCCCCTGAAAGCCCATTCTCTGTTTCTGAACGAGTTGGGTGAAGTCCGGAAAGAAGTTAATGGAGGAATTCTCATATTTAACTGGGCCGTGCACCCTCGAGGTCTGCAGGATCGCATCCCGGTCTCTGTAATGAAAAAGTTTTGCAATGATAGGCCTCGGGGGAGCTCCCGGTCGAGGCCTACCGCCCGGGACACGATGGGCACGCTCCACGGCGAAGAACTTGCTCAGGCCTGAAGGAGCAAGATGATTGAGGATGAGATCTTCGACCATGAGGTCCACCGTACGATTGTCGGAAGTCTCCGGTACACCTATGACACGGATATTGTTGCGTCGTGCCCGACCTTCGAAATCCTCCAGCCACCGGGACATCGTGTCGTTTGCCGACTTTAGATCGCCAAGAGTTGCCTGGAGGTCTGATACATCCGTAACAAGAGTGGATGTCCTCAAGTCCAGCGACTGAACCCTCTCGTTAGTCTTAGAGAGATCTGCCCGAATTAACGTAACATCAATGGCAACCGTGTCAATTTTACGGGCCAGAGCCTCGTACTGCTGGGCGATGGTCTCCCTTATGCCGTTGATGGCGCCCATAACGTCCTGCAGCGACAATTCCGTGGGGACGGACGGACCCCCACCGGAGTCCTCCACGACGGCACTTGCTGGCCCGGGGGATCCTTTACCCTGGGTATAACGATCCATGATGTTACTCTGGACTGGTCCCCCACGCTGGGATGTCTTGGTCCTCCGTTTCTCTGGATCCCCCTTGTCCGCCATGTTGAGCGATGCTCACCGGTGGGGTCCGCCCGGACCGATAGCTAAGGGGCGCCAGCAGATCAGACACAGACTGTCCGAGGGCCCGCTCGAAAGAGTTGAGAAAAAGGCACAAATCAGTCCAGTACAAAGGCCGGAGGACGCCCAGCCGCGCGAAGTAGCTCCTCGATCAGGCCATGCAGAAGTGCAAAAGCGAAACTGAAAGTGGGGGCGCGGTCATTGGCAAGGCTCCGATGCCGTTGTTGTTCAACTACTCCCCGGCCCCACAGTTCACCAAAGCACCGGGGACAGCTTCCAGGTGGGCCTCCAAAATGCAAGACGCTGTATTTCAGGTCTCCCAGGTCCGATTTACGTTCTGAAAAGAGTTATGGATTCAGCCAAGGTTCATCTTCCAGAATCCGTCCACAAATCCAGGATAATGTCAGGATAAGTTGCGAGGAGCGGCAAGGGTCCGGGGAGCCCTGTGCTCACGTGACCATCTTGGATGCGCGCGAAGCTCCTCCTCTCTCTACAGCCATCCTTGACCTACTCTCCCCTCCCCCCGGTTACTCCATACTCACAAAAGATAGACTAGATAGAATTGGAGGTGGTCTAGCTATCATCTTTAAAAACCAACTTCAACTTTCGCTTGTTAAGAACACTGACCCCACCACCTTTGAACACCTCGGTGCAGAACTTATAATTCAGGGTGCCCCTCATTTTCATATACATATACATAATATCTACCATCCTCCTGGCGAATCCCTTCCCTTCACATTCCAACCACCTCACCCAATCCTCACTTTCCAACTCTAAAAATCTCTTCCGTGGAGACTTCAACCTCCACTGGAATAACATCAAAGACCCTGCAACTAATCTCCTCTTGAATATTCTGTTGATCAGTGACCTTAAACAAATCTGTCACTCTGCAACTCACTCCAAAGGGGCCACTCTTGATGCCATCATCACTAATGATGATTTGGCCTCCCTTTCCAGCATCATCCCCATCGACTGGTCTGACCATCATCTCATCCTCTTCAAGATCAATACAACTGCCCCCCCATCCATGCCAAAAGCATCAAACACAAGAAACTGACCAGAAACCTTCATCTTATCCCACCCGGTGAACTTGAAAAGAAAATCAAAGCCCAACTCCTGCTAGCTCCCTTCCCCCAAAATGCCAACACTCTCACCGAACTCTATAATAAATCAGTTACCAAGGTCCTAGACCAAGGGCCCCCCCCAAACTTAAAACCCAAAGAAACATACCTTCCAAATCCTGGTTCAACCCTGATCTCCACAACGAAAGACGCTCCCTTAGACATTCTGAAAGAACTTGGAGGCAACACCCATCCCCTCCCATCTAGCCCTCCTCCGATCTGCTAGGTCCAACTACAAAAAACCCATCCTCAATGAAAAGTCCACCTTCTTCTGCATTCAGCTTGATAGGGCCAAAAATAGACCTACAGAACTTTTCAACATCTTCAAAAATCAAACATCATCTGCCCCCCAAAAGTTGACGGCCTCTATTGAGAAATGCGAAGAAATTGCAAAGTTCTTCTCTGATAAAATCACCAAAATAGACCAATCCTTCATCTTAAATCCACTTTCTCCTAACGCACTACTTTCGTATGACATTTCTCCCAAATCTCCTTCCCCTTCAAATCTTCCACCTGTCCCTGTGCATCTCTCGTCCGGTTCCCTCCCACCTAAAACCAACCGTTATCGCCCTCAGCAACAAAAAAAGAATGCCTCCTGGCATAATTTTCACCCTGTCACCGAACACGAAGTCTACAACATCATCGCTAAGCTAAAACCATCCTCCCACACCAAAGACTCTCTGCCCCCTAACCTTGTCCAAGACCTAAAACATATCATTGCCCCTTTCTGGACCACCATTATTAACTCTTCCCTGGCCACAGGGTGTGTTCCTGCCTCCCTCCAACTGGGTCAAATCACACCCTTTCCCAAAAATCCTAATGCAGATCCCAACAACCCAAATAAACTCCGACCCATCTCTAACCTCCCTCTTCTCTCCAAAGCCCTTTAAAAATGTGCCCTGCTCCAACCTGATAACCACATCAACACTTTTGACCTCGTTGACCCACTCCAATCTGGCTTTAGAAAAGGTTGCAGCACAGAATCTGCCATACTCAATATAGTGGATGACATTCATTTTTCACTCGACAAAGGTGAATCATGCCTTCTCATTCTCCTTGACCTTTCTGCTGCCTTTGATACTGTTAACCACTCCGCCTTACTAAAAACTCTTAAAGTCCGCTTTGGCCTAAATGGCCTTGTCCTCAACTGGTTCACCTCCTTTCTCCAACACAGAACCCAACAAATCAAAATTGAGAACTGCCTCTCCAACCCCACTCCGATCTCTCTCGGTGTCCCCCAGGGATCCATTCTCCCTCCTGCTCTCTTCAACCTCTTCATGGAACCACTCACCCTCATTCTCAAACAAGCAGGAATAAATTACCACCTGTATGCCGACGACACATAACTTTACTATAAGTTTAAATCCCACTCTGATATCCTTCACCTAAATGACACCCTGACCAAGATCCAATTATGGTTCCACCATAATCATCTCAAACTCAACCCTAAAAAAACTGAAATCATTCTCTTCGCGCCTAAAAACAACCCACTTCCCATACAAGAATGAATCTCTGACCTTAATGCGCTCAACTGCTCTCTCACCACTTCTAATTCAGTTAAGTCTCTAGGCATCACCATTGATAATAGCCTTACCCTCACCTCCCACATAAAAACAGCAGCCAAAGGAGCACTCTTCACTCTCCGTCATCTCAAGAAAAGTAAGCCCTTCATCCCGGCTGATGACTTTAAAACTGTTGTCCAATTGCTGGTCCCGTCGAGAATCGACTATGGCAATGCTATCCTCGCTGGAACACCTAAAGTCCACCTCGCTCCACTCAAATCTGTGCTCAACCTAGCAACTAGACTTATGTCCGACTACAAACGTTTCAATCACATTTCCCCCGCCCTGAAAACCCTCAAATGGTTACCCATCGAAGGCGGATCCACCTATAAGATCGCTTTTATCACACACAAAGCCCTTCACCTAAACACCCCAAGTTACCTCTCAGATAAACTCCACAAAGCAGGCTGCGCACGACTGACGAGGAACACAAACACCCTCACTCTTATCGCCCCCCCTGTTTAAGAAGAAAGGCACTCAAGTTCGCTCCTTCTCCGGTAACGCTCCCTCCATCTGGAACTCCCTGCCTAAAGACCTATGCTGCAACCCCTCCTACTTCAACTTCAAAAAAGAACTCAAATTGTTCCTCCTCAACAAATACTGGGGTCCTTAATTCCTACCTCTTACACTGATCTCAGGTGCTATGACCACATCATGTCCCCATCTGCTGCCCTCTTTCCCCTCCACCTTCTCCTACCAATCCCCCCTCGCTCACGCTACTCTTCCCCCTCCCCTCCCCCTGCTTTCTATATCTTCTTATGACTCCTAGCCCTACGCATGACCTCCCACTGATTTACTACTCCTGCTACTCCCCTAACTCCTACTCACGTCTTCCCCTCCTATTTCTCTTCTTCCCCTCCCTTTTTCTCTTCTCTCTCACCCCCCACCTACCCTCCCTAACCTAAGTTCTCACTACCCACGTTAGCTTAATATAGTGTTCTGGAAATAGCCTTCGTATTTTATTCTGCTTTCTTTGTTATATTGGCTCTTGTTTTGCTCAAATGTTTTTTAATACTGTACCTCCTTACATTCCTGTAATGCGCTCTGATACCCCTGGGTCTAGCCAGCGCTATAGAAAACCGTTAAAATAAATAAAATGCAAATAAATAAATAACCCCAAATCACTTTTGATAATGAAGGGTATTGCACTGTGCAGAGGGCTTTCCCCACTGCCCACATTATTGCCTGGCTAGATAAAGGGGGTCTTAAATTGAACTTTTGGTACGTGGCTGGCTTACCAGCCAAAGGCCAAAGTGGATAACCCAGAGTGGTTGAAATGTGTCAACCAGTACAACATCATTTGTTACCAGGAGACATGAGATCAGAAACCAATGTACCATAATGGTTATTCCTCAATTGTTGACCTGCAACCTCGCCTTTGGCGGGCAGGGCCAAGAGTGGGCTTGCCACTTTTGTCTCTGTCAAACTCACCAAATTGCGGGTCAAAGAGTTGTTTCATTTGTCACATTATCACATTTTATTATTTAAATTGTATAACTCCTCTTACATTTTGTTGATACATTTGTATCACAATATTTTTGACACCACGGTGACCAATGATGTTGATGAGCTAGAAGGCCCCTTGTTAAAAACTGAGACAATGTTCAACGGGAAAATTTTGTGAAGGGAGATTTCAATATTCATACCTGTAACCAATGTTCCCTCTAATTCTTTTCCTCAATATATGACAATAGAGGAGCTTCGTGCACTACAGCTCAGGCTGTGTGCACTGAAGATAAGCAATAACTGTTTATGCAAGCATGTGCGGTGTGCAAGCTACCAAAATGAGTGGCATAGTAACGGTGCCAGGGGCCCTAAGGCAAAGCAGAAAAAAAATTACCTCTACACGCGTTTGGGTTGGAATTAAAAGACATACATTACTGGGGAGCGGAGGGCTCCTTGCACCCTTGCATGGGTTCCACTGCATCTTGTGCCCTAATCTTTCTACCTATAATGCCTCTCTATTTGCTATCTCCATGACACTCTTTTCTCCTCTTGGCACCTTTTCGTATCCCTATCCACTTCCACTTGATCTCCTAACCTTATCACCTTCTTACCTTTTTTTAGTTTTTTTCTATCCTTGTTCTTCCGTACACTTCCACTTTTCTTTCTCTTTTTCCACTCTGCTCCACTTTCCTCTCATTCTCTCTCCTCTCTTTAATCTACGTCCCACTCTTTTCTGTCCCACAAAGTCTCTCTAAGCTACCTGTTCTTTCTCATTTCACCCTTACTCTATCAAATCTATATCTTGATTATACTTCTCTCTCGTCTCCTTCCTCTCCTAAGTTCCAACCTTCTTGTTTGTCACCTATTGGTTTACCTATCTCTTTTGGCTGTTTTTAGTCCTTTTCTTCTTTCTTTCCCTACCTTTTCCTTTCCTTTCTATGTTTCATTCCTTTTTCTTTCCAGCTCCTGCTTTTTCACTTCTTCCTTTTTTTCTTTCTCATCCATATCTCACCGTGTCCATACATGCCTTCTTTTTTCTCTCTATACTCAAATCTCCCCTCTCCCTCACACTCCCAAATCATCTTTCCTTTCCATCTCTCTATTATTTATTTCCTTCCTCCTTTTCTCCTTTCCTATCCAGTACCTTTTCTTACTTCCAATCCCCGTTCTTACTCTCCAATTTTTCTTTCCAATCTGTCTTTTCTATTTCCTTGCTAGTTCTCCTACCCTGTCTCTCCTCTTCCTTTCTCTCTACCCCATATCCCAGTCCCACTCCTTCATTCTTCCTCCTGAATATCTCACCTCCACAGGTGCCCTCCTCCTCCAAACCTCATTGTATCCACCTCTATTTCATTCCACCCTTTTGTTTTTCATCATTTCTGCTGCCTTTTTAATCTAATCCATCAGCTTCCACTCTGTCTCCTTGTCTTCTTTTCTACCTCATGACAAGCTCCTGCCCAAACCTATTGAATGAATGTTTGGCCTCTGCTCTGCTATAGCCTTGCAATGAGTTTTACCAGTGCTGCCTAAGACTGGTTTCACTATCTGTGGCAATGACTCTTCCCCAACCCCTCGCCAGAGGAGACCACACAGAACTAAACCCAGGGAGAAAACTATAAACAATGTTTTTAGCAAAACCATTCCTGGGTTGCTTGTGTTCTGGTTCAGGGAAGACCTGGCCTGGCAGTTGAGGCTAGAATGCTCCTATTGCAGATGACTGTAGACTGATTTGCATGTGAGCTGTCATGGTGGGTAGAAGAACAATCTATTGGAATGCTACCCTGAGTTTTTGCCATTGGTTAGGCCTGTTGCAATTTTTCCTCTCATCACCTTTTGTGTGTTTGATGTAACACACTAAGGGGCTGATTCCGATCTTTGTCGGAAAGCTCTCCGACCGAGCCGGATCCGGAGTGTTTCCCGACCAAGCCGGACTCCTGCAGTCCGACCGAGAGAGTACGATGCAGCCGCATGCTGCCGGACACAGTTCGGTCGGACTCCCATAAAAATCAATAGGAGCTGGTCGTCCGACGCGTACATGGGCTCCCATTGACAGAATGGGTACGTCTCGCACAAGGGCACCCCTACAGTGGGTATGCATCGGTGCCATCCGTACCATACAGGCCTGTGTTAGGGAGACCCTTGGGTCTCCCCCTGTGTCTGAGTCATAAGGCTGCGGGTGGTGGGGGGTCCGACGTGGAGCCCCAAAGGCAGTTTCACGGACATTTTGCGAGCCGGAAACTTCGGCTCGATGCGGCTGTCCGACGCGTGCATCGTACTGGCTCGGTCGGAAATTGCCTCCATTGCACAGCACGGTTTGCTTATGGACGAGGCGTACGGAGCGGTTCGGACCCGGAAACGAGTCAGTCGGCGATTTCGCGTTTCACGCATCGTACTTCCTCGCTCGTACAGCTGTACGATTCGGTCAGTAAACATGCGTACGGCTCGTACTTTTTACGGCCGGATCACGTTCGGAGCCCTTCTGAGCGAGATCGGAATCGGCCCCTAATTGGTGAAGGGTATGCCCACACATGGACCCCTTGCTCACTGTCCAACTGGAACCAAATTACATCTGACTGAAAAGTCCAAGTCAGGGGGAAACCGGTCTTGGGTTGCTTGTGTTCTGGTTCATGTATGATCTGACCTGGTGCTTCAGAGTGGAGTGTTCTTATTGGAGCAGGTTTAAGACTGATTTGCATATGGCTGGGTCCAAACTGAGGTGGAATGGTGTGCAAAAGAAGAATGGGTTGAATTGCTACCTGGAGTGACTACCAGTTGTTAGACTTACTGCACACATTTCTCCCATCACCTTTGTGTCTCTGATGTTAAATAAACTGCAGCCTAGTTCGGAGAAGACTGGGCCTCTCATGTCTGGGCCATGGTGCCTTTTCACTGGCTGCAGTACAAATAGCCATATCCCTGACTAAAATCACATGTTAACATCACAGGTGGTGCTCGCTGTCTCCTCTGCCCCACTTGTCTAACCTGCTCTAGAATCCTCAAAAGGTAATAGGGCATTCAGGCTTGGCAAGAACAGGTGACACCACTCTTGCTACCACTAAGTGCCAAAATCCACACCTCACCACTTGGTATATCTATAGACCAGGAACACTGATATGGTTGGTCCTCTTGTATTTATATAGTGCTTAATAGTCTGGACATAGATGTGAGGTATTCTGATTTGCCTTGTGATTCTGGGCACCCCTTTTGACTACATGGCGGATAAGGATGTTGCATGTAGTGCATCCTATATGGTAGATGTTGTGTGAGGGGCATGACGTTCGAATACATGATTCAAACATGCTTCTATGAACATAGCTGCAGATAATATGAGGTGCCACAGAAAGAGTGAAAATTGACCTACCATTTTGATAAAAACACTAATGTGCAGTTAGGGGAACTGGCATTGCTACATTTTTAGTCCCCCATGACATTTTAGGAGTTTGTAAATGCTCTGATTTAGCACTCTTCAAAAACCATAGCTAAATGATAGCTGGATCAAGTCCAGACCTTCTTTACAATCCAGAACATGTCCACAGAAATTTGACATGCCCACTGCCAGACGCAAATAATTGTTCTCATATGCTACAGGGCCCCTTCTCTTTGGCATCTTCATTGCCTTCTGATTTTACACAGTACAGCAACATCTGATCTGCATTGATCATTTGGTAACCTTACAGTAGCTTGCAGTAAGAATACAGATCATCCTTATAATATTGCCAAGTACCTGTCTAGCGATTCTGATCCAGAAACTTTGCACTGAGTTTGCACCACAAAAGTGACACAAACCGAGCACACAGTAGCGTGGTGGAATTTGCTTTCCAATGCAAATCACGATTTGTGTAGGAAAGTTGCTCACAGTAACGCAAAGTAGCACTATGACCTAAATTGTGCTACTTTGCATTAAGGGGATCGGACGATAGGCGGTACCTGAGCATTCCCATGCAACCACACATGGGTTTTGAGGCACATCCCTATCTAAAAACATTTATAGACAGGGATATGAGTCAAAAAAATATCTCTCTTCAAAGCAGACTTAACAGCAGAGAAAATTTTTAAAGTCTCTATATTTTTCAAACTTTGCATGTGTGATGCACTGTACAGCACACATACAGCAGGAAACATTTTATAGGATATTTTTTGTACTGAAAGGATCCCCTTCCAATACGAAACATATGTGTGACAGAATGCCCACATCCTTGTACTAAGGTCAAGGCAACTGGAATTATAGGATTTTGCGCATGTGCCACATAATCCATCATCTGCTGTATAATTTGCAGATATAAACCCCCCAAAAAATTTCTAGCTTGAACGGATGAAAAGTTAACAAAACCGGTACTACCCATATTGATGCGAATTGGAAAACCCATTGCAAAGTCATCACTAGTCATCTTCTGTTGCTTATTGATGTATTTGGGTGTTACATTGGAACAAATGAGGTGAAACATTTGCCTAGATAGTGTTAACATGTGTGAAATGTCAAAATAATAAAGTAACGCTATTACAAAATGTTCAGCATTACGCAGCATAACTTGCCTTTTCTTGCTGCATAATTCAGCGCTGATGCATAATTTGGTCCTCTCCTGCCGCATAATTCCAGTGGCCCTTACTATGGTGCTAGGCAGGGGTGGATGAATCAACAAATTAATAGAGAAAGATGAGCCAAGAGTCAGCTCTGGCTCTTAAGAGCCTGAATATGAGTCGAACCTTGGAAATATGTGGCATGTCTATCATGCAGCACAGATTATGTTAGAATATGGTAAAGTGCCTTGAAGAGTTTTATTAACATCAACTAAGAAACGTTCCTGCTCCCCCCACTCTTATGGCAATGCTAATAGTGAGCTAAGAAGCAAGTCAGGGATCATGTGCACCCTTTACCTGGCCTAGATTTAATCATAGATGGAGCAATTTTATGGGCTTTTAAATCAAACATGAGATGTTTTGTACAGTGCAAAGCCTGAAGTCACACATTTGAAGGTGCCCTCATTTGTGATGATGAACAAAAAGGAGAATCAGTTAAAAGGTATTTGCCTATTGTTTAGGATGACATTTTCCTTTTTTCTGCAGTTTTTTTACCAACCTCGGCCGGAAAGTATTGGAGTGCTTTACTTGAGCATCAAGACTGGAAACTATTTCCCCAGTTCCAAAGTCAGCAGCACTTGTAGTCATCCACACCCTCCCCTTGCACTATGAAACACAATCACACGTGTTTTGTTTCACACTGCCTGCCATGGGCCTCTGAAAGACTCTGGGGCATGTTATCAAGAACGGAGTTAAAATAATCGCCGCTTTAGTGGCAGGAAACTTCCGCTAAAGCGGCGATAATGGGCTTGATAATATGCCCTAGAGAATTCCAATAGAAGCCCATGTTCACACCAGATTTACCGGCCTTCCTGGTGCGCAGCCTGCAATGAAAAGGAAAGTTTTCATGCTTCCCTCTTGTATATATCTTGGTCCTTGAGGGGAGAGCGCAATCCCAGAGAGTGTCTGGGCACTGTAAGAAGCAAGGCTGTGCGTGTGTGCGCGTACGCGTGCAGCCTAGAGGGAACATAGCCTGTAACCCAGAAACCTCAGCAGTGTGTGGGCTGCATGATAATTATGATTAAGTCTTCTGGTTTTCCATTTTTACTGATTTTTACAGATACATACAGACAGAAAACAATGGGTTTCCTGTCTGTTTTTATTTTAAAAGTGGAAAAATACTGAAAATGGTGCTTCTGCTGTCTTTCATGAATTGCAGGCAAAATCTGAGCAGACAGACAGCATGGAGAGTTAAAAATACAGGATGAGAATTCCTAAAATACAGGCGTATTTTAACATATATTTATGGTGAGTGTAGTCTTTTGATGAGTGTACTTACAAGAGTTAAATAAACTTGAAAATATACCATTTTACAGCTCCATTTAATTTTAAAATAGAAAATAAATATGGATAAATATCCATAAGATGGTAAAAAAATAGATATGGATAAATACAGACGGAAATGTTAAAAAAGTAAAAGTAAAACCGGGAGCCTTAATTATGATTTACCGCTCATGCACTTTAGACACACTCCTTATGGGGATGCACTGAATAGAATAATCCTGCTTAATAATTCTAGTGTTTGCACAGGACTTTATGACCTCTGCCTGCAATGCCGCTCCAACTTTTTATGGTGAAGGTTCGTGTAGTATAATTGATCATGTTTTGTTTTCATCTAACCTAATCCCTCTCTTTTTAAACCATGAAGTGGTTCCAAGTTGCATTACTGATCACAGTCCTCTTATGCTTCACCTTCAAATAGAATCTAAATCTGTAGACACTCAGTACCCATGTAAAGCTACTAAATATAGGAAGAATGGGGGACTCAGAATTAAGTGGAGCCAAGTGGATATGGCAGCATTTATGAAGGACCTGGTAGAGAATAATCAGGAGTTAGTCCACCACACCTAACTCAGCAGGGGGATCCTAGAAACACCATTAAAGCTTTTGTGACCCTTGGTATGTACATCTCACAAAAACGTATCATGAATAAACACTCCTGCTCCATTAAAACTGGTTGGTTAAATGGGGCTTGCCCATCTGCCCATGAAACTCCTAAATTAGCTCTTAGGGAGCACCCACAGGATATATTAACGGTGAGCTCATCCAGGAAGTCCTATACCGCCGCTATTACAGCCAGAAAGATTGAAATAAGGGCTTGAGCATGGCAGGACCTGGAGATTGCAGGGAAGTTAAAGGACTTCTGTGCGTTCTGGAGAGTACACGATTCCGGCTTTGCACGCCAACAAAATACAAACAAATAAGCTATTGACGAAAGAACGGAGACAACCGGTGTGCACTCTGTCACCTTTTTCTTGTGATCTTACAATTTACTGCCTACCCGACGAGTTGCACCCACGTACCAAAGATAATCAACAGATAAAGTTTGCATCGTCATACGCTGGACCTGTTGAACAGCTTTTCCTCGAAAGTGAAGCACCTGAACTATTTTTTTGAAAACACAGACAACGGACTAACGAACAGTTGTATCTATGGTTCATTTTACGTCATGATTTGATTTACATAGAATACAGGATTGATACATGTTTGAATCGATGTAGATAATGATTTCAGCGGGCGGGCGGGGAATTTATTGTGTTTATTTTGAGGTTTACACTAGTAACACTAGGGGTGAATGTATATATGGTAGAGAGGCTGGCAACTTGGCTATACACCCGCACGTCATTCAAACGGTTAGGATTATGTTAAAACGAGCGAAAGAGATATATGAGAGCCATCACACCAACACTAATATAGTTATCCCGACAGCGACGACTTGGTTGAAACAAACATAGCATAAGAAAACCATTGTTATAAAGTGAGATGATTATGGTTTACACACACCTAAACAACACATTGCGTGTTAAGAACCCCTTAAAGTACTTTAAGATTGCGATATTTGGCAGCGGGAGCGTTTTAAGATTGAGACGCACTTTAGATTGGATATATTTTAAACGTATGCAGTGCATTATGGTTCTTGCAGTTGGATTGGAAGAGCTGATCGTAATTGGAGGGATTAGAATGGGCGGGGACACCCCACAGGTGTCTTAAATAGAGCGTGTGAGCTAAGTCATCAGAATGGTGCCGAACAGGAAGAAAAGCAGTTACCAGAATATTCAAGGTGGGGATTCGTTTTCATAAAAGGCTCGAAGAATTGTAAGGGGAAAATCTGGATTACGTGGGTGCGCATTTGCTGGCGAGGTACAACGTAATGAGAGTTTAGAGGGGTTGAATGTGTTCGAGCGCAGGTACCGAAATGAGCAGATACACTCTTAAGAATTCAGCGGGCATCACATTGATTAGGGGACTCACCTCAGTTACATACATGGGTATTTTGAACTTTATTTATGTGCTTAAGGTGGTCAACATTATTTATTTAACAACTTTAGCTAATGTCTATGTTTTTCAATTTATAGATAACCCCTGACGAAGGGCCAAAATGGCCCGAAATGCATTGGGTATTGAAAGCAACACAATGAGGAATATTTATGTAAAACGCCATGCCGTAGAGTAAAGCCGACAGTGGCACTTCTTCAGCATTAAGGATTGTGTTTACATAGAGGTCCACCGCGTGACTGAGAAAAAAAGATGACTGTTTAACAACTGTGAATGAAAATGAAAATAAAAACTTTTTGACAAAATTGGAGCAAACGTTGCATATATATGCATGAACTACGGCTGTGCGCCTGATGTGGGGTGGAATGTCGCCCCACTTTTTCCAGCGTTCTGGAGAGTAGTCAACCACCCCTTTTTCTGTGATAGGCCACAGCCGGATACCCATATTCTAGTTACTGAATGGGTAGAGCATTTCTCAAAAATGTTTGCTCTAAGCCCTGGGAAGCTAGGACCCTCTCATAATGAATCTCTTATCTATGAGCATGAAGCTGCTATCCTTTTGAGCCAGTCATTTGACATCAATGATGTGAACTTGGCCATCGTGAGCAGCCTTTCAGGGAAAGCACCAGGCCCGGGTGAGATTCCGGTGGATTTATTTAAAGATGACGTTTTACTTTGGGGCCCCATTGTCATGAGGGTCTTAAAAGCTGCTATAGTAGGTTAGCACACACAATAACATAGCATCCACAGTTCGGATATGTAACGAAGAAAAAGTGGAAAAAGCCTGAAACATTCCTTTAGAATAATAATATTGACTTCTGAAAGGACAGAACCGTAGCCTCTTTTCTACAGAGTATATCTTCCGCTGCCCCATTTACATTGTTCTGTGTAAAATGCATGAACATTAACACCCATAATAACTCAGTTTTGCAAATCCGATGTAACGAATAAAGAAATTCACAAATTTATGAAATGTGCAAAGTTCCCAATTAATTTCACAAAGAGGGGGAAGTGAAGTCTCACAATTTCACACATGCCTTGTATGTCCTTTGAGCCATATAGTCTGCCACCAAAGGCTGTCTTGGTGCCTTTTCTGAATGATGTACTATCCTATTGTAGCATATTGCAAAGCTGAAGTGTTAGAAATGGGGGTCTCTAGTTGGCAAGGGTTTGCACCTTTGTACAAGTAGGGACCCTTCCTTCTAGTCAGGCTAAGAGAGTTGCACTCCTAAAATAGCCCCCGCTCACCCCCTTGGTAGCTTGGCACAAGCAGTCAGGCTTATCTTAGAGGCAGTGTGTAAAGCATTTGCACATAACCAACAGTAATACAGTGAAAACACAACAAACGGACACCACACCAGTTTTAGAAAAATACCCATTATTTTATATACTTAAAACAAGACCAAAACGATAGAAAATCCACAATATAGTGCTTAGAAATCTTCACTTATCAAAATAGACTTGAAATATAGTTCCTTGAAGTTGATAGCTCCATCTGGGGCTATCACAGCGTCGTGAACAACAACTCCAAACAGTCCTGGCTGACAGCGGCATTGCGGGCCAGCTACGGTGTCGAGAAGAACTGCAAAACAGAACCTTTAGAAATGCAGGGCGTTGGTGACCTCTCTTTGAGCCCCAAAAGCATGGTGTCCGCAAGTGTTGGTTCCGGAGGCCAGTGCAGGAGTCATCGGGCCCCTGAAGTCACTTGCTTTGCAGATTGAACACCTCGCGGTTGAAGTCGGTAGCGCCAGCATCAGTAGGTGTCAGGACTGCGGTGCAAAGTGCAGCGGTGCGGTGTGCGGTGCCCTTAGGCCGCGGTGCAGACAACGGGTTGGTGACGGTCGTCCAGCGACATTAGTGAGACCAGGCTGTGGTGCGAAGTGAAGCGGTGTATGTCGCGTTGCTGGCAGGTCACGGTGCAAGCAGCGGCATCGTCTTTGCTGAAGCGCTGTCATCGGCTGACGAACTGGAGTTGATGGCGCCGGCGTCGGTAGGCCAAGGCTGCGGTGCGGGATGAGGATGGTGCGTCGTGTAACTTGCAAGCAGTGCCCTTGAACCACGGTGCAAGCAGCTGCATTGATGTTGGCATGGAGCGTCGTCGTCGGGGATACCAGAGCGACAGAGTGAAGCAAGGCAGTCCGGAGTGCGGTGCCCACAGGTCGCGGTGCAAGCTGCGGCTCAGTGGCAGCATCAGGTGGCGTTGTCAGTGAGACCAGGGTTGCGGTGCAGCATTGCGACGGTGCCCTCTGCAGTGCCTTCAGGACATGGAGTCAGCAGCGGGGTCTTAGACGGGGCCGTGTTGCTTTTTCTTCTGTTGCAGCACAAAACACACAGTCCCCAGTGCTGAGAGCAGAAGTACTTGAAGTATTTGCTGTTCCTGAGACTTCTTGAACAGGGTGCTAGCTCTACCTCAAGCCCTTGGAGAAATTCACACAAAGAAATTGCAGAAAGTTCAGTCCAGTCCTTTCACTGCCCAAATCAAAATCAGCCACTGCAGGCCAACACAGCAAAGCACACAGCAGAGTGGGAGCCCCTCCTCACAGCTTCTCCAGGTCTTCTTCCTGGCAGTCTTCTTGGTTCCAAAAGAGTTCTAAAGTTTAGGGGTTTGGGCCCCACTTTTTATAACCCCAAATCCTTTGTTCTATGGGGGCAGAGTGTGTCTGTGCCCAGCCAGAACAAGTTCTGTCCTCTCTGGTGCAGCTTCCTGGCAGGAGGTGGAGACAGCATTGTTAAAGGCAGACAAGGCCCATTCAGGTGGAAGGAAATCTCCTCCCCCTACTCTAAATGCAGCCCAGGTCTATTCCGCCCATCCCTGACCCATCTAAACTCTCTGGAGCCACTGCTCCTCTACAGCCCCTGTCATCCCAAAGCCAGACAGTCAATCCACAAACCCAGCAGAGGCACACTGGAGGGCTAAGCGAGAAAATACCTACTTTCTAAAAGTGGTATTTTCAAACACAAAATGTAAAAATCACCTTTACTGAAAGATGCTTCTTTAGATTCTGAGTTCAGGCATACTAAACTTTATTTCTCCTCCTTGTTCCCAGGGTAGTTATATTTATAAGATGTTATAAACAAAATCCCCATTCAGTCCTATGGGAACAGGTAGCCTTGCAATAGTGAAAAACTAAATTGGCAGTAATTCACTATCAGGACATGCCACACACACCAGGGCATGTCCTTCCTTTCACATACACTGCACCCTGCCCACAGGGGTACCTTGGGCCTACCTTTAGGGTGACTGATATGTAAGAAAATGGAAGGTTTGGGCCTGGCAAGTGGGTACACTTGCCAAGTCGACATGGCAGTACCATACTGCACACAGGCCCTGCAATCACAGGCCAGAGTTACATTTACAGGCTGCTTGTGTGGGAGGCACAATCAGTGCGGCAAGCCCACTAGCATCATTTGATTTACGGGCCTTGGGCACAAACAGTGCCCTGTACTAGGGACTTACTAGTAAATCATATCAGTCAATCATGGAAACATCAATCCATAACAACAATTAACAACAGGAGCACTTGCACTTTAACACTGAACAGCAGTGAGAAAGTGCGCAGAGACACTAAACCAGCAAAAACAGAGTCAAAACAGGAAGGTCAGAAAGCAAAAAGTCTGGGGAAACACGCCAAAAGATGCCAAGTCTAGCATGAAGTATTTGCTCCTTCTAACCCTTCTTGCTTATTTTTAAAGGTAAGGACACTAATGTTTATCTCCATGTAGCTACATGGATCAAGCAAACACACACTCCTATTACTCACTTTTGCTTCCAAACAACATAGGCCAATGAACACAAAGTGAGCCCTGAAAGATGCTGCTCCCCTGACCCTTGTTTGATTGTAAAGCTGGAGTTGTCGAGTCTTCTTCTATCGGATGGCCTGTAATGGTACATTGGAAGAATAAAGCAGGTGTCTCTTCTGGGCAGTGTAACATGCTTCCACCTGCTATGTCTTAAGTGGGCTGAGCACAGAAAACAAGTACAAGCTGGCTTAAAATATTGTCTTGAAATGGTGCCCTGGCAGCACCTCCAACATGGATAGAAGGTCCACTGTTTTCCCAGAAGCGGCCACCAAATTATGTGGCAAATATCATGTGTTGGAAGATCCGAGAGTGTCCCACTGCACACTGATTTGGATCTGTGTTGGCACCAGCATAGATGCCATGCTGCTGAACCGCACCCACAGCATGGGGTAAGACTGCTGCCCACTTCCTCCAGGCTGGGACTAAGTCAAGGCACAGCTGAAGCTCTACTTGCATTTGGAAAATTTGTATTTTTTTATGTCAGTTGTCTTAAAGTGATGCTAAATCAGTATCAGAGGTCAGACATTTTCTTCATGAACTTTGGTCAACAGGTTGGTGCAGGAGAATTAGGGAGCGAAATCGGGTCAGAGGTTCAAAAAAAGGTTGGTGTTAAAGATGCTTTCCAAGTTGCATACTTTTAAAATCAGGATAGGGGCAGACCTAAGTCAGAGAGAGGGGTTAAGGGCCATGCAGGGTGAAGAGGCACGATCTCAGGCTGTCCAGAATTGAGGCCCTGTACATTGAACTCAGCCATGTTTGCATTTCCTTGTGCTGGCCAGGTGGATTTCAGTAGTTTTCCTGGCACTTAGTAGCTGAGCTTGTATCTAGCAGGAATGGTGGTCAAGGGGCTAAGTGGGTGGTGGATAATGCCAGATAACGATGATCTCTGTGGCAACCTCCTTGGAATGTTTGTGAGAGATAACAAAATGCGTTAAGCTTCACCTGGGCTTTGACAAAGACTGGACCCAATTTATTGTCATCTCCTCCATTTCCATATGATCTGTGAGGTATTGGAAGGTTATCTTGTGGTCTATGGAGTGCTTAATTTGTATAAAAATAAGTGCCAGGTCTCTCGTTGGGACACCACTGCAACTTGCACCCCACATTGCCCCTGCTATGCTTCCAATGATAGTAACAACAACACAACTACTAACCATCACACTCTTGCAAGTGGGACAATTCTGTCTATTCCAGGGCCCCCGAAGCTAGAAGAATGGCTTGGACGGCAGGTAATAGTACATTTTAATGTATATTGAATTAATAATCGACTGCTGTTTGGACATCTCAGTCAGTGCCACCTTGTGGCAGACTGTCACAAGCGCAGGTGTTGAGAATTAAGTACTGGTGCGGAACACCAGAAACCACCGGCTAAAATTTAGCACTGGGTCTATGTTATCAAAAGCTACAGAGATGTCAGGTAGGACCAACATGCAAGGGGGCGGGGGAATACTGGAGAAAGACGGTTTCATATGTCAATGATGGCGGTTTCACTGTCAGTGCTTATGCTCATAGATGTTGATGGTGGCGACTTGAGGGCCAGGGCGCAAGTGGGATCCAGAGTGAAATTCACAAAAGAGGCCCTTTAATTCCAGAAGAAACGAAAGGTGGGAAAATTAGACAAGTGGAGCTTGTTCGTCGGCATCTGCTAGACCGCTCTTTTACTTACACAGGCCACCCCTCTTACAATAGTTCACTCCCTCAAGTCTCAAACAGACACGATATATGTGTCCTTGTTTTACTTATAATGTGTTACCCTCAGCATTTGTGCATGCCTTGTACATTGCTGGCTTGTTTATAACTTAGGCCTACTGTGGTTGGTGGTCCCTTTGCTGCTGAGCTTCTGTGCATGGATATTTTTAGATGAATCCTTTCTGTCCAGCGCTCTTCACCCTGAGCGGGTTAGCAGAGCTACGGCACAAATTAGTAGCTAAAAAATAAAAACACAAAAACAACTGGTGCCGCACACCTGCTGACAAACCATGGTGTGGAGCCAGGTGGGCTTACGCAGCCCCCACGTTCAGATATCCCAAGCTGGTCTCCCCCACAGAGCCCTTTCCTCTTCAAAGGTCAGGCCACAAGACCTTCTCAGCAAGTCTGTTTGATACCTGGAGCCACACCGAGCTGGTGAGGTGTTAGCAGCACAGGAGTCGACGTCCTCAGGTGCCCTAATTGCTACTTCTGGAAGAATCCAGCTGTGTGTACTGAATCCCAGTGAAATGTTTAGGTCCTGCTGACAGCGCTGACAGATTCTGCCCAAGCAGGGCCTGTTTTGAAAACTTGACATCACATGAGTCTTGCACCAGCCCATCCCTTCCTATAAAAGCCATCAGGAGCAGACAAGATAAATATTTTGTTTGTTTATTGATCATATTTTCAAGTGCGAACAACGTCGCACAAAATATAATGTCATGATACAAGTCAAACCAATGGCCCTGGTTTAGAGTTTGAATTTTGATGCTATTGTGGTTTATTTTCCTCAACCAGAAAGGTCGCGCGGGAAAATGTGATATATTTAGCTTTATCTACAAGAGCGGTAGAGGTTTCTCAGCTTAATTGGGTGAATACGCCATCGCATGAGCCAATTACAGCTGAAACACTTGCCAAGGCTCATCTCTGCGGGAGAAGCTTCCGTCAGCAAACATAGGACTACAAATGAAACAGGGGGTGCATTGCAGTGCACGCATATTCAGGGGGTCCCCCTAACATGCTGAGGGTGTTTCCCCGTAAGTTAGAGGTAGCACACTACCTGTTCATGGCACTCTTTCACAGAGATAACCACCCGTTCAAGGTGCTGGATCACCAACCCTAGACCATGTGGTTCATCCAACACCAATTCCTGGAAGATTCGCCTCCTCTCCTTGGCGCAGCAGATGATGGAGCAGGAGAAATTCAGATGGGAGATATTTTCCACTTGCCACCCTCTTTGTCAAAAGCAGAGTGCATCAGAAAATCTATTGTCTTTAGGTATATCCACTGTTATGACCCTCTCCTAAATCAGGCGAAACGTGCTTAAATTCGAAATTTTATACAAACAATGACTTAAAGGTAACATAGCCACGTCGAACAAATGAAATATCCCCAATAGTCCAAGGGAAAGCACAAAGAGGTGGGTATTTAGTTTTGGACAAACAATATGGACGGTTAGCACAAAGATTCAAAATTCAGGAGAGAGGTACTTCCAGAAAGATGTAGAAATCCCATTGTTAAAGCTCTAGACAAGAACTTGCATGAAACTGATCACTCTGTTAAGTCTAATAAGGTTGCATAATAAATGACTAACAGCAATTCTTACAATTAGCAATAGAATCAAAATCGGGGCTCCAGGGAGCAGCGTGCTAACTGTCCGCAAAGCACTTCAATGCCTCGTCATGGGCAGCAAGTGTTCTGTAAGTCTACAATATTATGGGTAGAAAGAACAGGATACTCAAAACGGAGTCACTAGGACCCTGGAGCAATGTACAGTACGCTCTGCATCATAATTTCATGCAAGGACAAGATCATTTAAACTGGCAGCAAGAAGTAAGCCAAGCTCTTCATATACACATGTGGAGCATCAATGAATATATTGTAGAGGGGGTGGTACACAAAAATGTAACTCCACCTTGGATATAAAAAAACATGCACCGCCCAGGGTGGGGAGGAGAGAGAAGCAGAGGTAGGATCTTGCGGGAGGCAAGGAAGGGGTATGTGAGAGATGAAGGGGAGTGAAAGGGGAATATGACAAGTGTGTGACAGAGCATGTGCAAGAGAGTAAGGAAAGCAGAGTGCATGAGAGAGAAGGTGAGAACCAAGAGTATGATTGAGGTGAAGGTAAAAGAGAATTGAGGAATGCAAGAGAAGCAAGGGGAGGACAAGAAGTGACTCCACATAGAGAGAAATGAAAGCCGAGGTAGTGAACACAAGCATACAAGAAAGAAAAACGGAAGGTGAAAGGGAAAACGAGACATGAAGAGCATGGCTCGAGAGATGGGAGATCTACTTAGTGAGAGGGCAACATAGAGACCAGAAGAAGCAAATGAGAGGAGGAACATTAAGGTAAGGCAAAGGCACCTTCCTCCTGCCAGTATACCACCTCGAGTATGCGTAAGTGTAGCTAGGCCGCAGCCTGTAAGAGCCGAGGTTCATCGATAAATGTGCATGTGAATGCCAGCACTAGGACTCACAGGGAGTAAACGCATGAAGCCTGCAGTATATGGCAACAGGGGGTACAGCAGTGACATCAGGACAGAGTGACAGAAGCAGGACTTTCAGGATACGACAGAAACATCACTGACAGCATCGGTAATGAAAGGTGGCGTGAATAGAGGACATGTAAGAGTGCATGCAGGGACTTGACACCTGGGTGAGAATAGTCACTCATCCAGCTACACATAAACGTACCTCAGATGAATCTGCACCTTCTTCAGAGACCTGTTGTGAAGCGGATGGGCCACTGACGGCTTATACAAACATGTTCTGTAACGGATGGAATGAGCCGAGCTACTCGACTCTGGACAATCTGGCCCCAGAAGAAGATGGATTCCCCAGAAAGACGGAATTACAACAGTCCAGACGCCAACACACGATGGCTTGGACAACTGCCCGTCGAGCTGATTGGGGCAGGAACAGGGTGATTTTACAGAGCAGCTGCATATAAAAGAGGCAAGAAGAAGATATTCTATTCATCAGGAAAGATAAAAAGAGAGAGTGGCCGAAGTAAAAGCCAAGGTACCTGACTACACACACAAGTGTATACATGCATCACCAGTATCTTGACCAAGATCAGTGTGCTTGTGCCCCTCTTCCCTGGCTCAGTCTCAGCCTAGACTTTGACATGCTCCCCTTGCTGCACGTGCACGTGCAACACTTCTGTGCCCTGCCTTGATTAGGTCCAACATTGCCTGTTGCTTTGTCCACAGATATGTCTGTTAATTTCTAAAGCTTTGTTAATTTTGTTCCATAACAGCAGCTTCTCTTCTTGTTTCCCAAATATGTACTATTTTTCAACAAACACGAACTTTTAATTTATAGCATTTGGCATCTAAGTGCAGCCTCACAGAACCATGCATTGATTTGCAGGCCAAAGCACTGCTTCGGAAGTACACATGCAGATTGCATGACCGGGTCTAGTCTCATAAACATGTACAACATTATAAGCACAACTTCAACCACCATGTGCTCATGTGCAGTCCCATTTACCAATCCATTAACTCATATAGCTGGATTTTAAGTATAATAAGCCCAAGTACAGCCTGAAATGCTTGAGAGTGTGACCCATCATAGGCCCAGGCAGGCAGAGTAAATTAGACTGCACGTGTTTACCACCAGTGCCCGCCTTTTAAGATAAGGTCTCTGCAACGCAGCTAGAATAAGGGGCTATGGGCTGGTATCATGTACACACGTGCTCATGGGTTCAGGTTGCTCGTGAAAAGATTACAGTTTTGCACAGCCTGGTAACTGCGCACAGAAACCTGCATTTGGCAGTTTTAAAACTGCAAATTTGACCTTTCAAAATACCCCTTTTGACAGGTCTAAACTTCCTTTTAAATATCAATTTCATCCATATATAGGCCTTATTGCGCATAAAGGCAGGGTGCAGATATTTAAAAGTAGGACGTGTAGAAATTAATGTTGAACATGTCATTTCAGTGAAATATCCCGAATTATTATTCTGACTAGCAAGGTCGGCTACTGCAATAGGGAATAATTGGGCTACCTTGTTACATTTATTAAATGCTTAATTTAGATTTGGATAGAGAAAAACTTCTTCCCCTCATTTAAACTGCAATTTCAAATCCTTTTCACATGTAAGGTCAGATTTTGAATTATCATTTTAGAAATGCAACTTCTAGAAAGTTAATATAACACACCAAGAAGGGTGATAGCATGCACTCCTTTGTTCTCAATGTAAACAACTTGTTTAAGGATGCTTAATGGCAAATGTTTGCGTGCTAGCTTGAGATGTGCTCTGCCCCAGCAGCACACGTGTATGATTACGGAAGTATCTAGTGCATCGTCACGCCCCATGATCAAGTTACACAGTAGCATGTGTTTATTATTCGCAAAACTTACAGCAATGTGGACACTGAGTCAAGCAATTACTGTTTCGTGCTTTCACCAAATTGTAACGAGTCACGTTCTTGTTGCATGTAGTCTGTTACAACTTTTGATGGGCTCTCTTTACGTTTTAGCTATCCCTGACGAAGAGCGAAACATGCCAGAAATGCATTGGGTTACCCAGGATGTACAGCTAATTCCAATATGCCATGAAAAACGCCTGGATGGGCATTTCTTGACATGTAAAGATAGGAGTTATGCTGTTCCTACTATGAATGTGAAGGACATGGAAAAAACGTTTTAACATAAAGATTATGGATGAAAAAATATTGGATTCTTGTTTGTCGATTTGTGCAACTTTCTGCAAAGCTGTGCAGCTTGATCATGGAGCGTGCCAACGCACCAGATACTTCTGTAATTTCTAGAAAGTTGACATTTTCCTGCCTCAAGTTGCTGGTGATGGCCCTCCTACTGGGAAATTTGTATTACACTAAATCACTAAAGGTACTCCCGCTATAGATCAGTTAGTAGTAGAAGCCTCTACTCCGGATCAAGTGATGGTATGCCCTATTTGAAGTTAATAACACCACCTAGGCGTGGGGAAGGAGGCAAATCCTTTTGTTAATTTTTCCCTCACACACCCTAGTGGTGTCATGCTTCATCATTGGGACACCCCAACTCCTAAAGGTCAGGGTGGGCTCAACCAATATTCCAGGGAGCTCTTAATGAAATGATGTTTTGGCCAGGGGGTATAAAGATTAAAAATCAGTGTCGGACCCCAGTGTCCCTTTATTCTTGGGTTCGGTACTGATATTAAAATATATATAACAAAAAGGGTGACTAATACCCCTAGTCACCCTTTTTGTTATATATATTTTAATATCAGTACCGAACCCAAGAATAAATGGACACTGGGGTCCGACACTGATTTTTAATCTTTATACCCCCTGGCCAAAACATCATTTCATTAAGAGCTCCCTGGAATATTGGTTGAGCCCACCCTGACCTTTAGGAGTTGGGGTGTCCCAATGATGAAGCATGACACCACTAGGGTGTGTGAGAGAAAAATTAACAAAAGGATTTGCCTCCTTCCCCACGCCTAGGTGGTGTTATTAACTTCAAATAGGGCATACCATCACTTGATCCGGAGTAGAGGCTTCTACTACTAACTGATCTATAGCGGGAGTACCTTTAGTGATTTAGTGTTCGTTCACGGGAGGGTGTACTCCCTCGTTGTATTCCTCTCGGCCCCCAATAGAACTCAGGATTTTGCCTAAGTTGGTCTTGTGTAATATAATAAATTTGTATTACAGCCAGACAGTGCACAAAAGCACCTGGGTGTAGCGAGGAGTGGATCTTCCTACCAGGATGGCTGGGGAGGAGTTGTGCCTGATTACACTTCAAAGGAACTTTCCCCAGCCCACACAAAGAGACCGGGCGTCATACTTTTGTGTCTCTAGCCCTGCTGGAGCCCAACACAGGGAAGAAGGAAGAACTTGCTATCTCCACTTTTATAGTTAGAGAAAGGGATGCCCCCCACCTAGAAACTGAACGGGGCATAAAAAGGGCGTCCCCACAACATGAAGGAGAGCAAGACCCTGAACCTGGACTGCAACAGTGGCAACACCATGAACACCTGGAAGAACAAGCCCCCTGGTGCCCTGGTAGACTCAAGAATGTGTCTGCAACTAGCCTCTGGACAAGTGGGTCTCTCCAGGCCATTGAGGTTGGCCCTCCTATGTCCCCTGAGGACCAAATTTGGGAAGACCTGGACTACTGTGCCCCAGCAGGAGGAGAGAAACACGATGGAAACAGGCAAATGAGAAAAGCTGGTTCAGGGAGCCAATGAACCCAGTTCCATGCAAAGTGTGCTGCTTTACAGGCCAGGAGGCTTGCTGGAACTGCTTCAGGTGGCTAGGGCTCAATGCCAGGAGCAAAATGGCCCCATTACCTTAAAATTGGTCCACTAGGCTTGAGATATGCACATTTAAAAAGGAACTCGTTTAAACATGCCCAAACCGAGTGACAGAGTGTGTGGTGCTGCGTCGCTACTCTGAAAATTTCTCTGGGCAGGGACAAGCCCCCCGGGGGCTATGCAACATTTCTTTTACGTAAGTGGCTCCCTCCCCAGTCTCCCCCTAGGTCGGGGGACCCCATACACCAGACTGGCGTCAGTTTAAGGGAGCCCTTGGATCCCAGGCCATGAAGACAAAGATCAGGTTCCAGGACCCTATCCGTACAACCTAGAAGGACTCACCATGAGAGCACAAGTGAATTTGTTCCTGAGCCACAGGAGCAGTAAGATGATATTTGCTGGCTCCTGCTCAGGACGGAGCTGTTCACAGTGAGCAGGTTGGGATCATGGGGGACTTTGGGCCCCCCTGAGGCACCCACCTTGGAATTTGGCTTGGGGGTGTCCCTGGTGGGACTAGACATCCTTGTTAAGACAAAAAATAAAAAAGAGACATGCGGCATGAAGCCACACTTCGTAAAATCCAAGTGATTGGAGTTGCTAATAAAGTAATCATCCTTCCATGGAGGGAGCCTCCCATAATGTCCTCTGAAGCTTCGTTGGCCTCTGATTTTGGCCTTGTGGTTGCCCCAAAACAGACATGGGCACCACCAACATGTTTAAGGAAGTGCATTGGGCTGCAGTAGCACCACAGTGCCCCTTGATTAACGTCTTAAACTTATCCCTATGCCTCCGAGACTTCAAGAAACTTAACCTGGGGAGAATTTTGCACATTTTCAAAGCATTTCTTAGGCTGAAGCATTTGCTCTACAGCTTGGGAGTGCAGGGATTTCTAGGGGTTGGTCCTACAACAGCATTCAATGTGGGCTAAAGTGGTATACGAAAGACTGAGACACATATGATGTTGTTTTTAAATGTTTTATTGACACTATACTACTGATAGTGGTTTTTGATAAACATGGCAATGCTTTGTTGACATTAATGATTCCCTTTAAAATTGTTATTGGTTTCACTGATATAATGGTGATGTTCACCATGTGGTTACTGGACTTTTGAGGTGGTGATCCCTTGTCAAAGTCAATAGACTAGAGTTATATCTTGATGTGCTGACCTTTGACAAAGCCAATAGGCTTGTTTTATATTTCAATGTATTCACCATTTTTCAAAGAAGAAGCACTGACTGGAAAATGTTTTATTGAGTGCTGTTATTGAGTGTCAACGAATGGTAATTACTAGCTTACACCAGCTCCCTCAAGTGGGCCTTGGATTGCGCTGATTTGAGAGAGTCAAGTGCTACAATGGGGTGCTTGGTTCCCAGTGAGGAGACAATAGTGGAGCTATTACTTACTAATTACCCAATTTCTTACATAGTCAAATCAAATACTGCCAATATATTACTATTTATTTACTAACCAAGCATTGACATGATATGCTGAGTTAGATAACACATCATATGCCAGTTGTTGCCATCACATACCAACAAACACATATCATGTGCTATGCATAGCCATCATATAACTAGGTAACTTAATCCATCAAATGACAGCCATGGTGTAGTGCTAGAGGCACTCGCAAGTATTGAAACCACATAAAGACCTTTGACTACCATTATTTTAATTGACTTTTGGTGCTTTACTTTATCCTAGCCTGAATGTACAACATCATGTTTCCTGCATGTGCCTTGTTTTCGTGAAGATTTTATTTTGTGTCTTCTTGTAGCTACAGAGGGGGGACTCTCAAAGAGTGGAACATCTTTGCCAGGAACAGAATGTGTGTGATGTGCATTTGAAAGCATGAGAGAGAGAGGGAGGTGTGGAATGTACTTCTTGGTCTCAGAGTGCTGTGTTATAAGCAGTGGTGCAAAAATGTGCATTATGTTGTACATTGGGAGATGAAGTGTGAGATGCTATAGGCAGTGGTGCACAAATGTGCATTGTGTTGTACATTGGGAAGTATTATGAAGTTCTTACTATTGGCTTTGACATGCCCTCATGCCATCTTGAATTCTGACTCAGTCTAGCTTGAGCTTTTGCGCACACAGGTAAGCCCCCAGAATACTCAATATGTTTAGGTTGTTTACGTTCAAGGTTGTTTTTAGCTGTACTTTTGGAGATTGTTGACTGTACTGCTGGAGACTTTTGTAAGCTTTGTTAAGATAAAGGCTGTAACACGTGAGAGCGCAGAAGGAACGTGAAACCTCTTTTGCCTTTGTAATGCTTGCATGGAGAGTGGCCAACTCCAGTAAGTTTCCATGGCACAGAGGAGGGCCTCACGGTACCTTCTAGTATATTTTGAGGTTATAAAGCTGGGGTTTCTTGACTTGGAAACTGGGATTTGGGCCTGAACGGCGGATGTGTCTTCAGTGCAGGAACCTGGTTTGCTGAGTCTCCTGACCCCAGCTGTGAATCCCCCAGTCTGGAGTGGGCCAAGATGAAGTTTGCAGCAGGAGATGTGTTTTATTTTCGATTATTGCCATTGTGATGTGTGTGTTTGTGTGCGCATTCAAGTCTCCAGTGGTTATAATCATCTGAGGTGTTTTCTTTGAGTATTAACTTTGTGATGTGTGCGTGAGTCTGTGTGCACATCCAAGTCTTCAGTAGTTGTAATCGTCTGGATGTATTTAGTGTATATATCTTTCTGATTTCTTGCAGCAGACATCCATATTATTATCTGCTTGTATTTCATTTCATGTATCTTATACATGCATTTACCTACTTATAAGTGTGATTTTATTGCTTGTACATATATATCTCTATATACATTAAAATGTTGTTCATTTGACATCTGGGAAAGCGTTTCTGTTAGAGAGTGTTGCACAAATGAAACCCCATGCCTTATTCTGAGAACAGTCTTTTGATGGGTTTCATTTTATAAAAGTGAAATCCCTTTCCAGGTGGTGTTTTGTTTTTAGTGCTTCGTTGTGTTTGAGCCCCCGTGTGGGAGGGCGGCATTTTCTATTATTTAGGAGGACGAAGCAATACACGTGGCCTGCATGTGAAAAAATCCTGGTTAAGTTCCATGTAATTTGCCAGTACTTGCTATTGCAAGCTCACACACCTATATACCCCCTAGTATATTACTTCCTATACACTTGTCTAGTTTTGGCTAAGCCCTGTAGTTAGATAACCCTACTAAATCCCAATGACTGCCATCACCTGTCGATGTGCTCACATGCCAAGTACATCCATGTAGCTACCCTTTTTCTGGCTGTCTTTGAGATCATATATCCAGGTAGACTAGCACACTTAATTTATTCAAGGCCTGTTATTGTTGCCTATTACTACCTGTCCCAAGAGTTATTTTCTTATAATACTGGAAGTGTGTTAGGATTTTGCAATTATCAGTCTATGCAGCATACTTTGCTCAAACGTGAAGTTAAAGCACTCCTCCTCCCTCCTTTTCCATTACTAGGACAACAGGTTCTCCTTCTACATTAATAAGTGCTCATAGATGAGACTGAATATCTTTTCCAGCACCCAATTTAGGTAACACGCTGCTTTCCCACAACATAGCCCTACTCTGTGAACTCAGAAGGTGCTCTGCCACACCCTCCAGAAGCACTTAGGTAAGACTTCGAAACATTGCACCGACATTTATTTATCTTCCTGCAAGAAGTGCAAGTAACACTCATCTAAAATGACAGTCACAACATGGCATAGCTCAGTTTCACATTGTAGTAAATCATGTGCAGTCCCTCTTTGGTTTCTTTGTCATTGCAATTAGTGCAAAATATACACATCCAAAAGCAGCTTCTAGTTGTAAGAGTAATTGTTTTCCACAATGTAGATGTCAAAGTAACGATGTAAAGATACACTAGGTACCTTTTCTGTTCATGCTGAAATGACATACTAAGTGATGTTAAACAGTTCAGCCACCCTATATGGTTCCATAGTTAATAACCAATCTCACAATTTGGTATATTTTGAAACACTAAAACAAACCCACAAAATGTAACACCGGCAAAAGCAAGCAGTGAATGCCCTTGCAGACAAAAATAGAGGCGGTCGGTTCAAGGGGATCGTTTGACAGGAACAGAGAATGTGATTTGAAATGCATTATTTACCACAAATGTTCCCGTAGATTCCAATTAGGGGAACCCTTTCATTGGCCTCTACAATGTTACTGACGTAGCGTGCTTTCAAGCGCACAATGTTGCACTTATTTCTAAACATAATGCCCTTCGGGCAAGCTTTTACAAACTCCCAGGTTAAGTGGTCTTTACAGTTATAGTAACGCCACACCACTTTTTCCAAACACTCATTGGTGATCGAACATTTCTTAAAATGATACTGTACCTCCTCCCAATGTGGTTAGGACGGCAGCGTAACAATAGTCCCTGCGGCCCCGGTGTTGTGGGGGGGGGGGGAGTCCCCCACGCTCCATGGGTCCACCGCTGACACTGTGCATAGGCAGGCCTGAGTGCTCCTGACTGGGTCTGGAGTGTGGGTGGACCCTCTCGACGCTCTTTGCAGGGGAGGCCCATCAGGTTTCGTTATTCCACTTAGTTAAGATTTAAACGTATTAAAGAGGTTCAGCAATGGTCCACCAAAGATATAGCAGCCCTGCCACTAGCATGGAGTGTGACTTAAATGTACAACAGGCATTTAAGAAGATCAGGTTGTATGAATTTGTACTACGCAGCCAATCAAGTGTCTCGTGTTATGGTACCTCAGCGCCAGACAAGGCCTATTTTTTCCATTATCACCCCCAATGTTTTAGACTGATGCTGTTGGGTTTTCAACTAAGAGTGCACTGAGGCCTGCTAACCAGACCTCAGTGCCAGTGCTCTGACCCTTAAAAGTATATTTGACTGGTTTTACCCAATTGGTATAAGTTTACTTACTTATAAGTCCTTAGTATATGGTACCAGGGGTTCCCAGGGCCTGTACCTTAAAGTGTCCCACCAGGGCTGCAGCAGTTAGTGTACCACCCTGAATGTGACAATGTAAAAACAAGTCTCCCAGCGTGCCGCTGCAGGCTGGAAGAGCAGTTTGTAACTGTTAACTCGACCTTGCCATTTAAACTAATGGCAAAGTCCAGCCCTACCTTTTTAAGATACTTAAGTCCCCCTTATAGCAGGCCTATTGAGTCCTAAGACAGGGTCCTGTATATTAAAATGTAGGGCATGTACTTTTAAATGTCCTAAAAGTAAAACCCCTAAATCAATGTTTTACTGTCAAAAGGTTAGTAGCCCCATTGGCGAGTACAGACAACTCAGCTGTGCTAGATTCTGAATGGGACTACTAGGTATGGAAAGAACCATTATGTTACTGTGTTGCCCAAGCTGACCCTCTAAGGCCGTTCACAGATGCTGGCCACCAGATAGCCTTCTGCCCTACTGGGGACTTCTAGGAGCCGGAACAATAGAGGCCTGCCATTGGAAGGGCTGTTACATCACCCTGGAAAGAAGCCACACAGGATGTGAGTCCAAAAGGCAGCTTCAAATGGGAAACCACCCTTGAAGGGCACATGATGGACACACGCAAGAAGGGCTGCTCTTTCGTTTAGGTAGATGGGCTGGTGTCAGGGACAGGGAAGGGAGACAAGTTGCCAATCCTGTTTGTCCATGGGCATTTAGCCCTCAGGCAGCCACACTTCTAGGGTGAGCTACCATGCACTACACAGCAAGAGGGAGGTTCTGTCATCTTGGGAGAGGGCAGAATATTGCACTCTGAGATACCTAGATGCCACACATTGCAGAAAGTCATCATCAGGCAGGAAAGGTCATGGTAGCCCATTGGCTAGTAAACCGCCACATCCCCCGAGGGCACTTTCTGGGTATAAATAAGGCACCCCTGGAACCCACCTCATCATGACTGGAGAGAGGACTGAAGAACTACCCTGCTGCTCCCTGGACCTGGCAAGAGAAGCTACACCAACTGTTGGAATGCACCTGCTGATCCTTGGGCTAGCAAAGAGAGGACTGTGCCTGTGGTGCCTCCCTCACAGAAAAGCCACACCTGTGCCCAAGACTGAGGGGGTGAACTACAAGAGTCAGTTGGGTGACTTCCTGTTAAAGCACCAGGGCCACATAAGCTGAGGAAGCCCAGCCACAGATCGGCAACGTACAGCCAGGGAGACCAAGTCCTGATGCTCAGAAGTTGCCTGCTGGACCTCAGAGTTGTCAGAGGGCAGTTTGATCACCCAAGACAGACACTAGCCCTCACCAAAGGGAGGCACTGGTTTCGCTGTGACTGGAGACTAGTAGTCTAGTGGCAAATGGACTTTTGCTGGACCCAAGAGGACATTGAGGGACATCGACCCCTGTGGCCAAGGTCACCCTACCAAGACCATGGACCAAGGAGTAGCCACAGGAATCCCCCCCATCGATCACACAGCATCCTCAGCATCCTACGCATCCTACAGCATCTTCAGCATCTTGTATCCTTTGCATCAGGACCGCTTTGTTGAAGTCTATAGCGTTTTGCCCATAGAGCCTGTAACTGGACTGGAGACTGCTTTGGTGGCAAGATAAGTGCCCTCCAAATTCTTACTGGTCCCCTTGACCTCTTCCCTGCCAGAGTTGGTCCCCCAAAGCAGGCTGGAGTACACAAACCAAACTCTTTAATAAGTTTTACAACGTTTCCGATAACCACAGTTGTTGCCAATACTTGATTGCATTTTGAATGAAAACCTGTGAATTACATTATACTTAAAAAAAAAAAAAATATATATATATATATATATATATATATATATATATATATATATATATATATATATATATTTTAACAGGCTGTGACACATCCTTCAACTATTCTTTGCAGTAGAAAAACATTATTAATAATCAAACTAGTATTATGCTTTAAGTGCTTGTCATCTCCAATCCAGTACCACTCTTTAATGTTGTACGTATGTAAAGGAATTTTCTAAAGCATTAACTTTGTTGGGAAGGTGGGAAGGTTTCAACTTTGCATTGTGGGGCTTGTAGTCCCGATTGTATAATTAGATAATCAGAACTACAAGTCCCAAAATACGAACACTTTGATAGCTCTGCATTCACAATCAGTAGCATGCTGCTAAAATGCCGTGCCTCATGGAGGTGTCTGTCGTGACATGAGGAATCCTGTGGATATTCCGTATGTACCGAATTCCCCCACCCCCTACCAAGTGCATTCGTCTGTCTGTCTCCACCCAGACCGGCGTCAGCAAAGTGGCTTGCTAGTTCTTTGCGATTCCTCTCTCACCCCCTCCCATTTCGGGGTCCTCGAAAACAGCTCTTGCGCACCATAATTGACACGATGTTCAAAAACGTTACATGAACAGCAGCGTCCCGCTTCCTTCCTGAGAGCTTTCTCGGCGTGTGGCGAGGGGGTGGGAGGACGAGGGCGCGCGCTTGTAATTGCCCAGAAGCACAATGGCTGTGATTTGGCACAGCTGCGGGAGCATGGCGTGACGGTATAAATTTAGCAGCCGAGCTTTTATTATAGCTGGTGTTCTGATCTCTGTTCTCATGGTTACCCGGGTACTAATCTTTCCGATTGAGCCCCAGTTTCTGTATTTCTCCATTAACCCTGCGCGCATTCCCCTCCTCTTTTCATTCTACTTCTCTCACTTGTTTACTCCCAGCCGACCGCCTACCATAAATACCTGGTCAGGTTAGAATATGGTTCAGAGAAGCGTAAAAATTATTACGACGTTCCCTTCTTGATGTAATGGGCACGGAACCGCCCCCTTGCCCCCATGTTTTTTTATTCGGACACCCACGGCAAAGTCCGGAACGGCCATTTTGGAGCTCTGGAATTTCCCCAGGGGGTTGCAAGCTGGAGGGGCTGTTTCAGAAGCCCCATTCGCCCTTTATATTCGGTGCCTCTTGCTGTGCGGTGCTGGTTGGAACACTTTTACTAGGGATGAATTTGGTTTGTAGCACAGAGCCGCCCATGACATAAACAAATGCTTTACCACAGGTCTATCTCAAATTTAATTTACGTTATAGTTCGAGAGACGTTTTAAAGCATGGGCAAAGTGGCCAATTGGCCAAGACCACAAAAACCTTTGGGGGGGGGCCCTAGGAAAGTAAGCAATCCCTCTATGTAGCACAACCATCTCTATTTTCATACCCAACCCCGCTCCTCTCTGCCCATGTCTACCTCTAAGTTTGTCTCTCGTTGCACAGCAGCATCTTACTGATTTTTAGAGGTCCTGAAAAGATGTATTTCAACAATTTTTTGGTGGACTGAAAGAAAGTTTGCCATCATGCGGGCTTCAATTAGCAAAAAATGGGTGATAAAAGTCAAAGTTGGCATGAACCAGGGTCCCAAAATATGTATTGACACAACACTGTATAGTTCTTTAATGTTGACACTGGCTTGGCCCTCAATTCCAACAGCAATGTAGTGTTTATTTGTAATAAGTCAGGGGCACTGTATTGACAAAGACAGCTTCTTTACTGCCTTTGTCTGCTAGCCGTAGTCTACTCTGGTGTGGCATGCAAGCGGGCAATTGTCCAGCACACAGAATATCCCACCCATGACAGACAGGACATCTTGCATCACGTAGGCTCAAAAACAGCAGACGATGGTCTGGCCGGGCGGAGCAGCCACATGAGATGGTAAAGGGAGCCCTAGTACGGCGAATAGGGTTGGCAGGCAAGACAAAGTGGGTTTTATAGGTAAAGGCAGAGGCCTTTTGAAGGTGAGAGTCAATGTTTTCTACATGTGTTACTAGCTGGCCTGCCACATCATTCGGGAGATGGTTATAAATGTGGCTGGATCTTCTGGGTCAGCATTTTCCTTCTGTAATCCCTGCACTTCCGCCACTTCTGTCCCTTAATATTTGCTTTGTCAATAAATTGCAGCGAAGTGGGTGGAAGCATAATTTCATCATCATAAATTATCATGATAGAACATAAATTTTATTGACGATTCTGTAGTCTCTCACCAGATAGACTCTTAATTGGTGGCTCCATGAGGGATTCTCGGCTCCCTTTGCTGCCTTGGCTACTATCTGAAGGCAGCCCTTGCCTTACTTCGCTGAATGTGCCGATCCTGCGCTGCGGCCACACAAACGTCCTTGCAGTCTGCTCTTTGTCCTGCTAGCTTGCATCCTAAGGTAGACGGATAAGAGATGGCTGCAGTTTCCAGCCACCCTTGTGGCCCTTCTTTCTGCCACGCTGTTGAAGGTGCCCGTCTCCTTTGCGCCTTAACCCTAATCCTTACAGTTCGCCCTTTCTGTGCAGCCACTCAACTCTAGAATCCCTTTGATATTTAGAATAAACAAGTCTATGCCCATGTCCTCGAGGTGCACTCCATCTCTTGCGCAGTATTTGGGCATTCTCAAGTTTCTAAGCCTGTGGCTCACTGACTTAAAAGCCTCTGCTCTCACAGAATTTCCCCATTGTTATGTTCAGTTTCCAGGTTGATCTTCCTACTGCGGTATGATCCTCTGCCCTTCTCTATTCAAAACTGGGTTCCAGTCATGACCATATTATCCTGGTCTTATGCATTAAGTTAGCTAGTGTGACAAGCTCTCCAGTCGTGGCGTCCAAGAGCCATTTTCTGCCCAAAGCCAATAGGTCATTGCCCCAAGGTGGACAACCATTGCATCTGTAGGGGCCTGATTTATAAGCAGTTTCTTAATTTCTTGCATGAGCTGGGCCCGCTGCATCCATGGGTATACAAGCATTTTACTTCTGTGGTTCCCAGACATATTCCAGCATATTTATTCCTTCTATTGGACCACTGCAGAGCTCTCGAAATGTATGAGTGATCCACGATCAATGCCACATTCTTCTTGGTCTTTCACCCCCCCACGTGCTATAAAAACAAAACCAGTTTTTTTACATGAGGGTCCCACCCTACTTTCTTTCACTAATGTATGATCTTAAAGCTCTGTATTCCCATCGCCCTATCCTTTTGGTCCCCTCATCATTGATTCCGCATTCCTACGCGGTGGTGGCCACCCCGATTCTGAGTAAACCTGTACTGTACTCTGTTGCGGGGAGTCGCAGGACCCGGTGGGCTTTCTTCATTCCTTGCCTGAACTATGCTCAAATAGTCCCCTTCAGTGTGCTTGAACAATGGGCTTTCTTCATTCCTTGCCTGAACTATGCTCAAATAGTCCTCTTCAGTGTGCTTGAACAATGTGCCCTCCCCTGTGGTCGTATCTTTAGCTGTTCTCTTAGCAGGCTCACTGGGCAGTCCCAGGAACTCTTTGCAATCCAAACAGCTGGTCAAGCCTGGCCTGGCCGATCTGTTTTTGATTTTCTGACCCTCCACAATATAGGCGTGTTTATAGCCTCCCATCTTTAATCATGAAGCAAGAGTCACTGGTCCAGGCTTTGGAGTGGGTTGCTACATCGCTGACCCTAAAACACTGAAGAAAGTCCCACAAACACCATGCGGATCACGGTTGTCTCCTGCGTGAGTGGCATACTGTCTCTAGCATCCAGATTGGGTGGCCCAGTTTCCTAAATTTAGTGGGCAGCCTGACATCTTTTCACTTTGCCTGAATTCTATTCCAACCCTTCACTCCCACCGTGATGAAACTTTGTGACGTCCTTGTCCCTTTCTAGCCTAGTGGAATGCGTGACTGCCGCTGATGTGTGCCTCTGCCCAGGCTCTGCTTTTCCCTTCATCAAATGCCCATTTAAAGAAGAACTCCAGACCGCTCTGTGTCTGATCTGTGCCTCTCAAGCTCTCACTCGCGTTACCGCCAGGAGCCAGGCCGTGTGTTTCCGGTGTCCAGCCTCTCTCTTTCATGCCAGGGAGTTGGTAATGAGGATGCTGCGCTCAAGTCAAGTCACAGTCAAAAAACTCTTTATTCAAATATAGACATAATCATAAAAATGCATGTGCAAGCGGCGCATACCAACAGACAAGTTTGAAAATAATACATTTAAAACATTTATAAAAACATAAGCCTCGGCATTTTCATGAGCAGATAGCAAGAGTGTACATAATCATAAAAGTACATATGCAGTGCTTACTGGCAAGCATAAATAAAAAACAAATGTAAAAGATTTTTAGAACGACCTAACAGCATAACAAACTTCATCCACATTTAGCAATTGTAAAAACCAGAGGGCATGTCTCCGTTGCCTTAAATTGTGTCTCTTCAACGGGGAGATTGAAAAATGCTTGGAATAAATACAAAATAAAATCAGCAAGAACAGACAAAATACAGAAACAGGGGCAAAGACGAATGCAGGCCCTGTCTTATTGGGCCAGGGGTAAACACAATTGAGAACATATGGCCCCAGTCTAAAACGTGTCAGTAAGGCCCTGTCGCAATGCCCGGCAACTATAAGCAAGTAAGGATGTGGGTCTTGCGTAGTTTGGAGCACCACCTACTCCCTAATAGAGTGTTTTTTCACTGCCTCCTGCACTCTTTCGGCCAACCTTTTAGTCAAGAACGTAGATTTCACCAGAGAGCTGTCTGAGTTGTGAATAACAGAAGGATTATAAAAGAGATGGGATAACCCAACTCCTATTACATAAGAAAGCCAGAGTTTGTTAAGGCCCTTTTCACATTGTAGGCAGTCACTAATAATAACATGGTTTAAAAGCTTGCTTGAGGATTCATCCAAACCATGAGCCAGATGGTAGGGGGGTCCATTTAATAGAATCCTCTAACAACGCGATGCCCAATTCCTCATGACACACGTAACTGGGGCCAGAGGGGGAGAAGACACAGGAGACGACAGAATCAGCAATTTTCCTCCATTTGCAGAGTGCCTATATAAACATAACCCCAAACTCCAGCTCTTTTTCTTTTTTTCTTTCTTTGTTTGGGCGGCACTCATTCTTATGTGGTGGTGCTTGGCTCTCTCTCCTCTCCCCTTCCATGCCAGCAGTTCTGCAAACTGAGCAGCCCTTCAGGAGACACCAGTCGTAGTAGAAGTTGCCTTCAAAGTGGAAGCCTAAGAGCTGAAAGCTAACTGGGTGCACCAGCAGGAGGCAGAAGGTGGATGACATTTTTTTCTTGGTCATCTTTGCACCTTTCCATGTTGCCCTCAACAGGCCAATGGCCTCGATTATGCTGGCGTAGTTGACCAGGCATTGTTTAGGATTTATGCCATCATTCACCAATCCCCCTTCTGGATACAAGAGGTGGTGTGTGTATAAGCCTAAAATGCCTCTTCATCTTTTTTGGAACCAAATCTAACAGGGAGATCATAAATTCTGAGAAATGACTGCAAAATGCCTGGCCACTGTGTCTAGCCTCATTTCTTTTGCTATTCTTCCCCACACTACTGCTGGATTGTGCCGATTTGAGATTTTTGCATGCCTTTGAACTGTATGGCCCTGTGTAGGGAATGACAAAGGCTTGCTGAAAACCTTCCATCAGTTTCCTTGCCTCGTCTTTCTTGTGGAACTCTTTTAGGTGTCTTCTCAAAGCAGCTATTGAAATTGAGAATTTGGCTTTGCCTGCGTCCTTTGGCCCTTTTACTGTTCCGCCTCAGCATAGGACTTCCCCCAGCAGGACCTTCACCCCATCCACCGATATGCTGTTTGTGGCAGGAGTTTACCTCATGGCTAGTGCTTCTTTGAAGGGATCTATCTTCCTTGCCTGCCACTCCCCTTGATCTTCTGCATTTCCTTGTTGGGTGTCCCTTGAGAGTTATAGCATGTGTTCCTGAATTTGGGTGGGTGGACCCAAGAACAGTCCTATTTTTCAAATTTCCAGCATACGGTCCCCACTTCTTTCTGAATCCTGGGCTGTCTGTGTCCTAAATATTGTTGGGGGTTTGTATCTGTAAACTGTTTCTTTGCCTGTGACCAACCGAAAGGGCTGCTCAGGTTTTGCTACCGCTTCCTTTGCTGCCACCATCTTGTGAGTGTAACTGATGATATCCTTGTGAACCCACTCCATTTGCTGTCCACTTCTACATCTTTAGCTTGAACCCCTCATAGTACATAGAGACATGTGAAGCGGGGGTCAAGATGGCGGTTTGTTGTTGACCACTTCTCTGTTGCCCAGCCTTGGCGATCCCACAGCCCCTGAATTTCCAATAACCAGTTGTATGTTATGGAAGACATTTTATAGGCACCTCGGAGTAGGCCCTGCTAGCATGTGGAGTGTAGCGGGGGCACCCAGACCTCACATTACCATACGGCTCTAAACTCTGATACTATTCTGTTGATACTACTTATTGTTGTACTTACCGGAGGGCTGCAGTGCTGCTTTTTGTCAAACACGAGGCACCGTTCATTGCCTGTCATCTTCAGTTATTTTCACCTGCGTGGGCTGGAGGCTCGGTGGGGAGGAGCACCACAGGAGAGAGTTCAGCTCTCACCTTCTGCCATGGCTGATCGTGGTGGGAGCCAGGGTACAGCCAGACAAGCTGGCCGGCTGACTCAATGAGAGGAGTGGCACCAGGGGTGATGGCTTCTGCAATGGTGGACAATACTGGTAGTCTGGCTCTGCTGACGGTGCAGAAGGTGTGGACCATGCAGCAGCAAGCATGCAGCGAGGGGCATGGCCTTGGGAACCAGTCGAGTTAAGGGAGCCCAAGCCATCTATGGATACTGCAAAGAGCCGAAAGAGCCTGAAGCACCTGAAGCCTGAAGCAGACAATGACAGGTATTCTGGCTGTCAGTGAGGAGGGAGTAGATGGAGCAGAGGGAGCTGATAGAGTGGATGGAGCAGAGAGTGTAGAGGGAGTTGATGGAGAGGTTAAGGTAGAAAATTAGATGCAGCTGATGGAACAGGAGGAGCTGCCAGAGTGAGGTCACCCTTGCACACCATACAAGTTTGGGGATCTAGGGGGGTGAAATCTTACCGCTTAAGTCACTACAGCCTCAGCCATTAGCCCTTTATGACCCTGAGCTTCAGTTGCCAGTAAATCAGGTTAAACTTACACAAGACATTTCTACACATCCTCCAGAGATGTCAAATACAGTCCCCGCAATCACACAAAAAACACTTCCAGACCTTTTAAAATAATCTGCCAGAGGGGTGGGGTGGCTAAATGGGCCGAGGCATTACAAGCTCAGGAGCAGAAGAGCAACACCCTGAGGGAGGTTGAGTCTAGGCCCAGGGAGGCAGCTGGCCTGGTGGGCACCGAGCAGGTGGGGGTAGCTCTCTGGTTCTCCTTCTCATTAGACACAATGAAGGTGTTGGCAGCCCAAGGGGTTGGACCTGTGAGCCAGCAGCAGAGGGATGTAGGGGCTGCCCCAGCAGTTCCAGCGCCTGTCTTGACTGTTCTACCCAGTGACCCTCTTCTCCCCTGGGCAGACTTTGGCACATCTGGTGATAGCATCATGGCATTTGATCCACAAGATGCTCTTAAAGCTTTTTTCCACTTTTAGATTTTTCAGATGTTGAGGGCGAGGGTTCTGTTCCAGATGATGGCTCTGGCTCTGATTCTGGCTCACCTAGGAAGAATCATTCTACCTCTCGGACGTCTTATGTGAGCTCATTATGTACTAAGGACTTCCATGGTCACTTAGGGACAACAAGTAGAAAGAAGCAATGGACCAAAGAAACAGCTGCTAATATCCTTTAGGTAGGCAATTTGTGCTTTACTGATCAACGCTCGCCTACCATAGGTGTTGCTGCGGCTGTTGATGCTCACAACAATGATGTTTCTTACGATCTTCTTTGGGACTAGGATGGCACAGAACTCACACCTATTAATGTCCCTTGGCCAGGATCTGGCCCACACAATGGAAGTTGTCAGGCAATGTTGTACGGCATTATGGCATCCATCACCTCTGTGACACATGAATCTGGTTTGGAAGTAGCTTGTGAAACAGTACTAGACTCCAAATCCTCCCTAAACGATCCTCCCAGTTTGCCTACGCTGAAATCCACCTATGAGCTTTTGCTGTCTCATAAGGAGTAATATAATAAGGACTCACTTTCTTTACAAACCGCACATCTTAAAGCACAGGTGGTCTTGCGTAAGATGTAGAAAAATATGGGCACTCCTCAGTGCAGGCTGAAGGACATAGAGACAGCAGCGGTCCGTGCAGGGAATTCAGTGGGGCGGAAAGGCGTGGAGGGGGAGGGGCAGGGTGGGGGGTACTAAACACCGGAATATGGATAATTGGAGGTAAGTAAACAATTAAATAAATAAAACAAATTTCTTAGCGCGCGCCGCACTGCATTTTGTGATGCAGGGCGCGCTACGTAATTCGTTTTATTTATTTAATTGTTTACTTACCTCCAATTATCCATGTTCCGGTGTTTAGTACCCCCCACCCTGCCCCTCCCCCGCCCCGCCTTTCCGCCCCACGGAACTCCCTCCACGGACCGCTGCTGCATAGAGACCTGTTCGACCCAACTGCAAACAACTGTATAAAAAACTTGGGGTCAGGTTGAGGAGCAAGAGGTAAAGTTTAAGAGCATTGCATATAAATTAGAGGATATCGAAAACTGCATGCACAGAAACAATATGCAAGTGCTTGGTATACCCAAAGGCCAGGAGCGTGATGTTGCCAGAGGGTATATCGTTTATCTATTCAGATAGTTGTTTCTGCAAGGTAATGACTCGGATGTCGACAGTCAGATACAAAGGGTGTATTGTTTCTCTTTTCGAAAGCAAGTTAAGGGGAGATACTCAAAACATCCCAGGGCAGTGTTTATTCATGTGGGCAATTATATTTTGTGCCAACTGATCTATTAACATGATCACCCATGTAAACTAATCAAGTCATGCAAGGTTGAGTTTTTTGTATGCTCAAACTTCTGTCACGAGACGGTCAAACGCAGTTGGAAGTTTAGAAAATTGATACCTGCTTTTGTCAATCTGGGAGTATCGGTCTCTCTCTTTTTTATCACGGCAAATGCATTTCTGCCAGGATCCTTAGAAGACTTAAGACCATCTGAAAATGTGGGGCATGAGGTCCATGGTTGAAAACAGATGGTTGGCCCCAGATCGCGTTTGACCTCTTCTTTCTGAATTGTGGGTGCTCTCCGCATGATCACTTTATACATATTCCAAAGAGTAACATTTATGATTGGTCGAAAAGGGCAGAAAATAATATGTCATGTTGCTTTTCTTCCTTTTCTGTTTTCCTGTTGAATCAATGGCTGAGGTCTCGAGGCTGTTTGGGTGATGGGTTTTGGATCAACAATTTGCTGAACATTTTTGTGGCTATATTCCGCATCAGGAAAGTTGCAGGGATGCCCTGGGTGGGGGAATGGGGGAAAGATCCAATTTTTTTTAGGGAAACTAGGATAGGCATGAGTTTCTGGGAATGATTGGGGTGGGTTTTGGAAGGAGGGGCGTGGGAGAAGGAGGATGGGTTCAAAGTTTCTGGAGGGGAGGGTTGGTACACTGTCATAGGGCCTGCTGGACTCACTAGGAAGATGCAAATGTTTTGAAATGGTAAAGTCTCAATCATTGTTGTTAAATATTTTTTCATATGCAGAGATTTAACTCTTTTTGATGGCTGAGACTGGTGGTTTGGGTAACCAGGGCATCCATCTACTCGTCTGGAACATGAACAGTTTGAGAACATCTGCCAAGCTCCGACATGTGAAAGAAGAGCTAATTACACTTAAACTGCTGCTGGTATGCTTACAGGAGACCCATCTAAGTTTACAGGAGGCTAAGAAAGTGGAACATCTGAGCTATCATGATACTTGCAGCTTCTGGTAGTGAAGGATCACAGAAGGAGGTTGTACTGCTAGCAATAAGGAGTGATCAGCCACTAAAGTCATTACTGGTTACTTTTGCATTTTTAGCTTGAACCTCTCACCATAGTTTAGCCAAGCCACTCCACCAAACATCTTGTTCGTCTCCTTTATCTTGGCTACATATAGCCATAGTGCTGGGGCACTGTAGAGAAATGTCTTCACAAATATGCAGGTCAGTATCCTAAATGTGTTAGCTAATTATCCAAATTCCTCTCTTTCTTGACTTTCTTCTTCTCCCTCTTTTCTTCATTTAAAAAAAAATCTTGTAATAGGTCTTTGTCACCCTGTTGGTTTTCCAAAAGTGTAAATATGTCTGTGTACTCTTCCCTCCATATTATTTCTCTTCATGACAATGAGATCAAGACCGCTAGCCCTGTTTCCCTCGTTATCATAGTAGATTATCATGGTGATATACTGACGGCTGTACTAATCTCCTGGTTACAGAAACCATCACCTGTCTAAGCCGCGAATCTGACACAAAACATTGGTATGCTTGTTCAGAGAGTGCCAGGGTTGATCCAGCCAGCCGTGCCTTCTGTGCTCAGCCACACTGCCCCTGTCTGACTTGCCCAATACCATGCAAGAGTCTGGGGTGTCTGGCTTGCTGTGGCTTGTTGCCCCATATGGCTGTGCACCCATGCCACTGCTGGGTCACTACCCTGTAAACCTGTTCGCTCCTGATGCGCTTGACCCCGCTCAGCTGCTGCCATCATTAGCATCAGTAATAGCCCCCAATGTTTCTTATGCTCACCATCCTCCTCTTCCACCACGTCTGCTTCTTCCTGTGTGATGTCCTGCCTCAACAGCACCTTCTTGGATACAAGTACTGAGCTAGGCTCCCTTGTCTTCTTGCCAACCCTTGTCCCAGCCTGTCTTGCGCCATTGTTCCTCCACTCTCCCATTTCACTTCTCTCTCTGTCTCTAAGAGATCCTCTTCCTCACTGCTCGTGGGTCTTTGTGCCTTGGAGAAGATGCCTCATCAGCCATTATTTTCATTGGTGCCCTGCTCCTGCCCTTGCTAGATTAAGTATACCTCCTAGGTCATCATGGCTGCCTGGTCTCTTTCTCTTCAGTCGTGGTTTGACCACTGCTGCCCAGCCGGTGGCTCTGGAGAAAACCTCCCCCTTGCCTTAGGTCTTAGCCCCCAGTTTCTGGCTGCACATCTGGGAACCTTTAGCTTCGGCGTGGTCATGTCTGACTTCCCGACCCCAATTGCATGTGCTGGGATAGAAGGCTGCTTTGTTGCTGCTGGTGGGTTGCCTCCCTGTACTGGTGGTGCTAGAGCTTTGAATATTACTGCTCCTTCTGGAATGCTGGCAACAGCTGACCAAGATTTCATACAGCAATTTCTTTTCTCGTAAGTGGTTCATCCTGATCTCTGTCAGCATGGGCCCATGCAAGCACTGCTCTTTGTTGTATGCGGGAGATGCTCAGACCCAACGTCTTCTGTCGCTTCTCAGCTTCAAACCTGGTCCTTTCCAGTGGCATTGCCTGGAGCTCCTGATGGAGCTAGTGGCCCTGCTGAAGCTCCTACTTTCTTCCTAGACTCACCACCACTCCCCTCCTATGCCACCATTTTACTCTTCCTTCATTCCTGCTGTCATCGTCTCACCATTTCCTTCTTTTCTTCTTAGGACGACACAGTGCAACACAATTTCCTCCCTGGGGGCAGTGCTGATAGCTGTTCCTGCCATCTCCCGTACTTATCTACCTGGCATTAGTGGCTGCCATTGTACAGGGGTGGTGAGGCGGGGAAAGAGGGGATGGAGGGAGGGGGTGGGAAATAATAAAATTTAAAAAACGCTTACCTTTTTACTGTTGTCTCTTATTCCTCCGCCCTCCGGTCTGCACTGACAGGAAGCACACAGCCTCCCAGAATCCCCTGACCAATAACAATAGTGCCTTAGCAGCATTGTGATTGGTCTGATCACCGTGGTTCGGCACTTAGAGAGGGGCTGGCATGCAGTGAATGTTCTCCACTGAGGCTGTAATGCAGCCTGGGTGGAGAACATGCACAGTGCGCATGACGCTTTGGCTGGCCCAAGACAGACGGTCAAAGCGTCATGCGCGCTTTATGTGCCGCCACCACTCCTTCCACTGTTACGCGGGGAGCCCAGCCCCGCCCTTCTGGCTTCACCTGCAAGATGAATACAAAAAACAAAATGATAATAATGAACGTTAGTATCATTTTATTGCTTGCAGTTGAAGCAGTGAGGCGATGGTCCTCCGCCCTAGTGGAGGAGCCGCCGCTGCTACCTGCTGCCCTGATCTGATGGGGCAGCTTAAAAGATGCACTTGCCCCTTATTGGCCTTGCATCATGCCATTTGTCCTTGCCTGCATTGCTGGCTTCCTTTCTTTTTTAAAAGCTTTAGTATCTCCCCTCTTTCCCCCCTTCCCTTTATGCGATGGAATGGTAAAATGAGGGTCCTCTGTTTTCAGCCTGATGGGCCCTCGGTGAGGATACCACTATGGACTCAATTGAGCTCTGACATCCTCTAGCCTTCTGTCAGAGTCAGCAAATGAGGGGAAAAGCAGGACACAGAGCATAGTTAAAGCTGCAGTTTGAACAATAAATATTAATTTAGCACTACACCTTCTACTTTATTCTTCAAGTTTGCAATCTTTGCTTTTTTGTCATATGAAGAAGAAAGATGCCAAGGATGTAAGCAGTTTGTGGTAAGGGCAATGGTCTGACCATGTATTATAAGGAATAAGGTACCTCCTGCCATACATTACATGGATATTGCAAGTCACCTTGGAGTTCCAACACTTTATAAATGAACTCTGAGGTGGCTTGCAATATGCTTATTATGTATGGCAGGGGATTTTACATATATTTTGCTGCACCTCATACCAAACCAAAATCTCGAAATAGATAGCACTAGAAATGTAATACTCTCACTAAGATTTTGCAATATGCAAATGGCTCAGGGATTCAATGATGATCCTTATGTTGAAGACATGAGGCTTCTCAAGCATTTTTTTCTGTAATGAAGCCAACTGTGAGGCATGACCACGAATTCCTATCGGATGCTATAGAACCAAGTCTATCCCCAAGATGGTGAAAGGACAGGGACTGTGAGTGTTCAAAATCAGTTTTTAGCATGATACGTTTTGCGAAGATCCTGAATGGTTCTCTTTGTGACGTTTTCAAAGTTACTAATAATTTCTGGTAAATTAAAGATGTTTTCAGCCCCCGCATCAGAATATTTATCAAATTTTTCTTGCAAGTTTATATTTGCACAGATTCTCATAGATTTTCTTGTAACTTTAGGCAAACGCCATTTGCGAATGAACAATTTAAGGCCGCCCCTCAGAACGACTATGCAGAATATTCTCCTCACAACATTTTTCAGATTTTGTTTCTTGGCACAGGACATTGTTACAGTAGGAAAATGTGTTTTTTCGCATGGAAAGTCAAATCAGCTGTGTGGGTGGGAGTAATTGGAGGTATCCATCTGGGAGCGGTGTGAAACTCACGTTAATTCCGCATTTCTGACAAATTTTCATTGGTAGAATATATTAATAATCATGAACTATTTTACACTCTATTTGATGACTTGTAATTTGAAATACCAAAGTATAAATATACTTTTTCTGATTAGCTCTCTCCTGCATTTAGTGCAATAAAGAAAATGAACTCAAGCCCTTGCTCATTTCCTGACAAGAGAAATTATGTTTCCTCAAATACACATACCACAAAAAATGATGGAGCTTTCTAGAAAGCGGACATTGCAATCCTCTTCAAGAATGATGGTCATGATAGTAGCATTTCTGTTTTTGGGAAGAGATATGCAGCATGGGACACCTGATGCATTCAGTACCACTGCCTAAGAAGTGGAAAGTACTGGATCCAGTGTGAATGTCTCCATTTGCCTAGCAGTGTTGTGGTGGAGGCAAATGAGAATCCCTGAAATCGTGGCGTCATGACAGAAAAGAAACACTAGTTATGTGTCCGTGACATCAGAAGAGAAGCTTATTTCTTACGAAGATCAAATTGGTAGACAGGAAAAAGATAAGCTTTCATTCTCTTGCATCTGGATGTGGGTAAAGCCTTTCTCCATGGTCTCCCGGACTCCAAACTGGTACACGTTAAGAGCATTATACACACTGTAGTGCATCTCATCCATGGCATGAAGAAATATAATCACATCACCCCCATCCTGATGGGACCCCATTGGCTCCCCATGCTGGCCTGCATCATCTAGCTTCAAAACCAGCTGCTTCATTTACAAAGCAATCACGACCAGCACAACTGCCTGTCTTGCAGAGAAACTCACTATCTCTAGTTGTTCTTGGCACACCTGGAGCTAGGACACCGTAAGAGTGCTGACTAAGTGTTGAATAGAAAGAAAATAGGGTTGGACGATAAATGCCTCTCCTTCTGTGGGTTTGGCAGAGTTTTGGCCACTCCTCATTATGCATGTACCATGGAGTTTCAGCAAAATTCCACCAACTGCCACATGGCGCAGTTTTTCTCACACGTGGCTCGCCATCAGTAAGTTGGCGAACGAGATTTGGTATCCCCTAGCGCAATTGTCTGTCAGTAGGAGAGCACCCAGCAAGATTTCCCAAACACGGGTGTTCGCGGCTGGACGCAGTCAGATTAGAAAATCTACTTGAGCGTCAACCAAATCAACTTGAGAGCAGCGCCCTCTGGTATGGCCCATGGTGCCATTCACACAGATTTTTCAGCACAGAACAAGCTCCTGGCGCTAAAATTCAGCACAAGCGTTGCGTTGTGCCTAATTCCATCCATTCGCGGAACTTCACCGACTCTTGGTGTGCTTTCATGTAACTCCACGATATTCTGCAAGTTCCACCCTTTCGCTAAAAAAAAACGACAAAAACAAGACAGCAGACCTTTCACATCTACTCATCTAGGATCTGGAACAACATCCAGAGTCCATCGGAACTTCTCCTACTTTCCCAATTTTGGAAAATGTCTTTGAATTTAGTTGAAGACTCTCCTCTTTAACCCCTTACTGCTACTTGGCTGAACCCTTTTTTGGCTATTCAGGGTACTTTGCGCTAACAGCTCCATAACTTTTTTACACATAAGCTATCAAAGCCAAATTTGAGTCCTTTTTCCCAACATACTGGGGTTTCTAAAGCTACCCAATGTTTGTGGATTCCCCTGGAGGGGACTGAGAAAATAGGCAAAATATAGCTAAATATTGCTAAATTTGGAGTTTTTTTGGGAGGGGGGGGTGGGGGGGGATAGGAAAAAAGTTCTCAGATAAAAGTGTCTGTTTATTTTCCCCAAAATGGCATCAATTAATAGTTTGCTGTGCTAAAGTCACCATCTTCCCAGCTTTCAGGAACATCCATAGCTGAATAAAAAAACCTACATTTTTATCACATTTTTTAAATAGTTAGCCCATTTTTCCTATTTTTTGTCCCCTCAACCTTCTTCCAACTTGTGTTGGAAATCTTTGTGAAATCCACAGGTGATTCTTAAACCCGGTTCACTGCTTCAAGCTCTGCGCCTCAGCTTCTACGTTCAAGTCTTGCCATGTGCAACTTTCATTTGATTTTGCTTCTAGCTGTTATTTTTACATCTTGCCTTGTGGGACTTTCATTTAATTTTGGTTTTCTTCCATGACTTGATGGCTGCTTTTTCTTGCCTTGGATAAATAATCCAGGGCTGATACTTTGATATACAAATGTATTTGTCGCACAAAAACATTATTTGTGTTTTCCTTTTGCTGGTAGGAAGTTGTGTCAATGTATATTTCATTGATGTTTTAGATTGACAAAGTTTTCTAAAATGTAGATACGTAGTGCGTCCGTACATTGTTGACGTGTTTACGACTCGTTTGCAGCCCTAATTGCATTTGTAGCTTTTCCTTGCCTTGGCTAAATACTTTAGAGCAGTTACTTTGTTATAGAAATGTATTTGTAGTCCTAAAGACAATTTACAGAAAAAGAATAAACCTACATACTTTTTAATCGACATCTCTAAAACTAAACATTAGTTTAAAAATTTGAATATTTCCGTTCCTTTTTCTGTGTTTTGCAACTTTCCACACAAAGGAATATACAAAAAGCCATGCAGATATAGCGTAGGACGGCGAATGACATTTACAACGCGGTCGTTACACCGCTATACATTTACATCTCGGTCATTACAACTCAAGTTGTTACAACGACTTTCGCTGGATTGCGCTCTACACTACGGAATAACATGATTTACTATTCCAACACCTTCCCTACTGTTACACACACTGGAGTTGGAATAGTAAATCATACTATTCCCAAGTCCAGCGCCTTTAGCGCAAGTCGTTATAACGACTTGCGTTGTAATAACCGTGATGTAACGTACCGCGATCTAAATGATCGCGTTGTATCATCACATATCCCGTAAGACAAGCAAACAACAACTTGAAAACTTGTGCAGTAGTGTCCTGTCAATGTGTGAAGCTTAGCATCAGTAGATTTCGGGCAGTCACTCAATGTCTCAGTGAGACCCACATTCACAGATGTGGTCTCAACAAAGATAGCAAGCAAGAGTGAGGATGCAAAGGCAGCTGGTGGCCAAAAACAGGGTATGCGGGGAAGTGCGGTGGGAGAAGGGGCTGTTATGTCTGCATCTCCAGCTACCTTGAAGAAGTCATTAAAAAAAGAGTGCTGAAAAAGCGAAAATAAAAGGTACCAAGTAAAGAGAAGGAGGAACTATTAAAAAGCTAAACAAATGAAATAAAAACAATTCTAAAAGACACTGAAAGGAGCCAATAAAGTGCATGGGCGGAACATAAGCGTAGCTTAAAGCCTAGATCCTGAATACATCAGGTCTCGAAGAGACAGCGCAAGCGCTGCCTAGGCAAGCCCTTTCAATCTTAAGTGCTATGTGAATACTCTCTTTAGTGGAGAATAGCTGCCTCCAAGCTTAACAAATTTACATACCATTGAACCCTTTCTCACCAATCCAGACTTCGTGTTTGTGATGTGCTGTTGTCAGTGTAACTTTCCATTTATTAACATTTATTGGATTTAATGTGTTTCTTTATTTTTTTTTATTGAGTATGTCAAGACATTATTTTAATGATTTTATGCAGGGTAAGAGTATTGTAGGCTGAAATAATGTGTATTTGTTTGTAAATAATTTACAGACGTATTCCATTTTTCTTTAGCTACAAATAGTCCATAAAAAAATGTGATAGTTACAAGTAATACGGATGACACATTTAAGCAAATTCTACACTATATACAAAGAAAGGAGAAAAAACTCACACTTTAAAAAAGACAAACACTTAATCGGCTTCTCCAAAACTAAACATTATTTAAAAAATGGAAATATTTCCTTGCCTTTTTCCATGTTTTGAAACTTACTATCCAAAAACATGCAAAGAGACCAGCAGATAGGGCGCAATACAAGAAAATAACAACTTAGCGCCTTGGGAAGTAGCGTTCTGTCTCTGTATAAAGCTTAGCATCCCTAGATTTCGGGCCCATCACTCAATGTCTCAGAGAAACCAACATTCACAGATGCTGGTCACAACAAAGATAAAAATATTTAGAGCTATGTGAACTCTCTTTAGTTGAGAATAGTTGTCTCCTAGCTTAACACATTTACATACTATTTAACCATTTCTCACCACTCCACACTTCGTATCTGTGATTTGGTGTTGTGCCGTGGTTGGGGGGGGTGAGGGGGAAGAGGGGAATGTTGCTTCAGATGGATTAAACTCACTGAATTATTTTAAAGGAAGGCTTTAGGCTTCCTTTAGCATGTAAATTATTTAAAATGCTCTCCCACCTACTTTAGTCAGGGCCGGACTGGGAACTGAAAGCAGCCCTGGCAAATTTAGCCAGACTAGCTCCAGTCTGGCGTGCAGCGAGCGAGCGAGCCCGACCACTATTAGAGGGGTTTGGGGGGGGGGGGGGGGGAATTCTGACATTCTTTTTCAATAAATTGTCACTCACATTGTCACACATTAAGCTCTGAAATGTCACACATAAGCACCCAGGTCAGTAATCATGGGAATGTCACACATAAGTACCCTACCACTGAGGTCAGAAACTGTGGAAATGTCACACAAGCACCCAGGCCACTGAGGCCAGAAACTGTGGAAATGTCACACATAAGCACCCAGGCCACTGAGGCCAGAAAATATGGAAATATCACACCAGGCCAGAAAGCATGGAAACGTCACACATAAGCACCCAAGCCAGTAAGCATGGAAAAGTCACACATAAAACCCAGGCCACTGAGGCCAGAAAATATGGAAATGTCACACCAGGTCAGAAAGCATGGAGACGTCACACAGAAGCACCTAGGCAGCCAGAAAGCATTGAAATGTCACACATAAGCACCCAGACAGCCAGAAAGCATGGAAATGTCATACATAAACACCCAGGCCAGAAAGCACGGACACGTAACACATAAGCACCCAGGAAGCCAGAAAGCATGGAAATGGCACATATGGCACACAGGCTAGAAAGCATGAACAATTCACACAAAGGAACCCAAGACAGTGGTACTGAAACAATTTTCAGAGTGTGGGTGCTGCCATCAGTGTTACATCACTGAAGTCATGGGATTGTGATAAATTCAAGAATCACACAAAGAACAAGGGTGGCAAATGAGTCTCGCCTATTCCGGCGGAGGCGGTGAGGGTGTGGTTCAGAGTGGAAGAGATCAAAATTTCATCTCAGTACATAACATCCCTTCAGAACAGATCAGATACTTTGACAGATTCACCATCTTTGGGGGTGTCATGGAAGCAGAAGAGCCTTCTTTAGCAGATCTGAGCATTCCCACACACACCCATTCAACACCACTAAAAGGTAGATAACAGCATTTATCAAACTGCACTATAGATGCCACTCTACCCCACAGACAAATTTACATATAGCACATGCAGTCTTAGCAAGACTAAGGACCAGAAACTGCAAGAATGAGAACCAGAAGACAGGCCTTCCGCATCATGCATTTTAGTTTGGCTGCTTGAATAGAGAAGGATGTGTCTTAAGTGTGTCAATTAGACATACCAACCCAAACCAATGAGCATCATAATCACTTTGGTTGTGAATATTACATTTTTCACCAGCCGGCCTTAACTTCTAGTAGGTGCATGGGATTTACAGTCACCAGGGAAAAATCTCCCTTTTACATGGTATGGATGAATACAAGTTGATAATAAAATAAAGTGACAGAATACACATATTTGCACCATTACCTTAGAGGATTGCGATGAAGCGACAGCTAACAAGATTTTCTAGTCACCAGACCACATGATGCCACAGAATCAAGATTTTACCTTTTCTTGATTTGGATACTTTTAAAGAAATGTGACCTATGATGAAAATACTAACATAAAGGTGTCCTGTACCCACATCTTCACCGCAAGACAGGTTTTATGTCCGGATGAAGTGATGGCATTTTTTCACCAAATACATACGTCGACACTCAGTTTGGTCCCAAAGGAAGGAGATGGACTATGAGACTGTAGAGTAATACAGGAGGAATAAGTAGAACATATTTGTATGGAGCACCATTTAAATGTATGGTCAAGTAGGGGAGTACTACCAATACTGAAGAGTAGGAATTTGAGCACTTCTCGTCTCCACCGAGTGGGTGAATTTTAATATTTTTTTGATGTATGTAGCATGATTGATGTACTGAATTGGCAGTGAGTGCTGGCTCTGTTAGCAGGATGTAGAGTTACTTTACAAGAAAGTTTGCATGAACTGATACTTACGAAACATGACTGAATCCGGAGACTGTTGTAAGATGTACATGCATTTCTGACTATTGTATGCATAAAATAAAAAATGAATTGAACATAATATTGGAAATTATTTGTCACTATCCTGACCTTAAATGAAAAAAAATATAGGTCAGGCGGGTGTTTCTTTTTTAATTATATGTCTTTTCCGTGGCCTGATAACTTACACTTAGGGGTACCTCACTGATATATTTGAAGCAAACAACTAATAACTTAAAAACCCAGTTTCCAAATGCAACAGGAATCAACTGAAGATTATACAAGTTACCACATAACTATGGAGGTTACATAAAAGCAGATGAATGAGGCGGGGTCAATGCACTAGTTTCCAACAACACATCTGCGTAATAGTGTTTGCTGCAGTCTTCTTGTAATCCCCCTCATGTTCCTTAAATGTGCCTGCCTATCACCCCCAAAAATTCAGTCTTACATGTGCTAGTACACAGCTTCCTTTTAACGCTGTGAATGCTGGGAGTTCAGCTGTAGTTTTAGTTCACTTCCATTGACTAACTGGACTGATGCACCAAATGCTGGTGATTAGTTGGAGCACGGGAGGTGGTCCCGGATGACATCTGATAATCATGCCAAGGATCTGAGCTTGCCAACAGGTGGGTGAACTGGTATCTTATTCACAAGCAGCCCATAACAACGGCGCAATAGAAATATAAAAACACAATAATTTGTGACACGGTTGGGACTCAAAAAACTAGTCTGCAAAAGAGACATCTTCGGCAAATGATTAACTCTAACGGGACGGATTAGTGGGTTTTAAGAAGGAGTTGATGAACGATGAAGAATAAAACGTAGTTCAAGTGTGCAATAGTGATATCATTAACCCCCTCCGCCCTCTCTTTCGCTTCAGGCCTGCACTAATTGCTGATGACTATACTTTACTTCCCTGGCCTGAAAAGCGAGGATTACGTAACGGATTAAAGGCCACTGAAGTCAGGCTTGAGCCCGTCTTCTGGGAGCTTCGAGGCTGTAATCGCGGCTCCTCCAGCAATGGACCTACACTCAGGCTTCCCACAGTCTCTGACTCTGACTAACAGGACGTGCGACGGAACACCGGCGGGCAAACTTGGGGAGTGGGGCGCAGATCATTGGTCCGACTCGCACATTGTACTGCAAGACGCACGAGTCAGACCAATGATCTGCGCCCCCTCCCCAAATTCTCCCGCCTGGCTCGCGCAGCCGCGCACTATAGTTGCGCTGTCATTGGCGTTCTGAGTAGGTCCTGGATAGATAATAATTCTAACGCTACATGCCCTCACTGCCTACATGAAGGCGGGTCACGGGCACCTGGCACGGCGGGTGATAGCGCTGAAAGTGTACACAGGGCGCACCATGCGCACATGACACACTAGTAAATTCAACCAACACTCCAACAGGGCACGCTGACCTCTGTGTGGGTAAAAAGCACCACTGTCTTTCGTGAGATGAGGTCACCTCTCCAATGGCAGTGGTGCTTTTTCCACACACAGAGGGCAGAGTGCAGAGAGACAGTCACGGAACGGTAGCCTTCTCATTTTGTTATTGGTGGCCGATTTTGCTAAATAAATCAGCCCCAGTAACAAAACCGGCCCCCTGTGACAAAACCGGCCCCCACCCCTTCCGGCCTACCTGGGGATTGCCCGGCGCCCGGCATCACTAGTCCGGCCCTGACTTTAGTTGTTATGATGTACGACCGGGCCATTTAGCGACTCGCAAATTGCACTCAATTGTGAGTCGCAATTTACAAGTCGCTAAATGCCATGTACAACAGTGTCAGGGACACTGTTTGCGATTCCCAGCGGGGTCGCAAATTGCATGCCTCATCAATTTTCATGAGGCACTCGCAATTTGCTACCACATTAGGAATGACTGGCCTTCCCAGGTACGGTGGCCTGCTAGGCTCAGCAGACCTCCATGTCTGGGACTGCTTTTCAATAAAGCAGTTTTTTTTAAAAATGCAGACCGTTTTCCTTAAAGGAAAACAGGATGCATTAAAAAAAAATGAAGCGTTTTCGTTGAATTTTTTAAGGGCTGGTAGTGGTCCCTGGGACCACTGCCTGTCCCTAAAAGATATTTTCCCCTGCATTTGCAAAGGGGAAGGAGCCCCCTGGGGACCCCTTCACATTTGCGAGCGCATTACCACCCTCTTGAAGAGGGCGGTAAATTGCGAGTGTTTTGTGTCCGTAATTGCGGTCGCAAAACATTCTTACATAGGGTAGCGAGTCGCAATTAGAAAGGGATGCCATTAGAACGCCCCTTCCTAATTGCGAGTCACAAATCCCATTTAGCGAGTTGCAAATAAATTGCGACTCACTAAATAGGGTTTGTACATGGCCCTAATAGTTTTTGCATGTCCAAAAGGGTCACTAACCCGTTTGCACATGCAAAAACTGGTCGTACATCTGGCCCTAAGTGAATAGGGGCATCAAGAAGTGGATATATTTATTTAAAACACTATTAACAGGTATAACGTACTGCAACACTTTATAAATCACAAACTTCTTTACTAAGATTTCAAACTACTAGTACCTATCTACCTGAAAAGCATTTTTCATGCGCCTCAGGGTTCTGCTTAGGCTATTTCTTTCATGTATCTTTCATGCATGGCACACTCTCAGAAGCAGGCACTCTATCCACTGAACTATCTCTCTCAGTGGTGGCACAATGTATATGTATTTTGGGGTACTTCAGTTTAATTTCCAAATTAATTTTCACAGAATTAATTAATATATATGTTTATATCTTTAAAAAACACAAATTAATTTTCACAGAATCAATGTACTGAACGACCTTACTAGAAAAGGTGTTTCTGAAAGGACAACTGAGCTCTGAAGTACATGCTTTTAATTGTAATTGTATTTACATAGCTCTTACTATCCCATAGGAGGTGTTTAACAGCAAAAGTGAGTTAAAGAGACACGGGAAGAAGGGTGGTGGTAAAAAAAACAGCACAATTGAACACTCCCTGAATGGCATTACAGCTTTTAGTACTTTCATTTCAGAATAAACTGTCCGGGGACTATTTTTTTCAAGACTCAAAGCAAAAGTTAGTTAGTGTGTGAATGGCTGTATTGAGAGTGTCTGTGTGAATGGGTGAGTGTGTTGAAAGGACAGTTATGTACAAAAATTGCATTGTGTATGGTCCGAGTATTACTAAAATCTATATTTTGGAAGCACCATTTTATCGTAAAACGGTTTGCACTTTTTGTAGCAGTGTATCTTATGCTGTGTGTAATGCTAGTATAATAATGACTTACATATTTACAGTGCTTTCTGTCACAGGCTGTGACCTAGTAGCACTAAAAATACATAAATCACTATTCTCCACTGCACCAACCAAGTTTTTATTCTGTGACTCTCTAATTACACACAGACTGTTTATTAAGGGGGATTAACTACTAGAGGTTTAATAATGTACTGAATTGCATTACCCACTGAGTAGTACTTTTTTTTGTTTACTTTAAGCTGACCCTTAATTTGTATGTAGCTTCCTGATGGTGAAGGACCTAAAAAACGTACAGAATATTTAGTTTTTAGCCAAACCTTTGACCCACCCAAGCGCTCACACTCTCAAGGCCCTCCAGCCGCCCCCCAAACATGACTAAAATCAACAACACCAGCCAACTAATATAACCAGGAGTCAGTTTTTGCTAAAATAGGAGTGTCTGTTTTCATAATTGTTAAAAATAAAACCTTTTTGAGAAAACAGTGTGAAAGAAGAATAAGGGACAACTTGCCCCCCTGGAATTAAAGAACACATCCTACTTGGACCTTACAGTTCATCATTAATGACTGTAAATGGTATGTTTCAATGATGATGAATAATGTTCAGCAACCTCCAGTTCCAAGCAGCTGTAAAAGCCAAGCCACCAGCATCCCATGAAATATAGTATGTTTCTCCTCGGATGCCTTGCACTAAAGTTCCAGCACGTCCATTACAGCCATTATACCCAGGGCCAGTGGGATTATGCGATTGTGCAGCCTCAGCGATTGTCACATAATTATAGATTTGCCACATAGTCAATCATCTGCAACATAAGCTGCTTATTTTAACAAAAGAAATGTGTTTATAGCTCAACCAGTTCATTAGTTACTAAAAAACAGTGACACGTGTCGCTGTGCAGTAAGAGCTATTTGCAAAGCTGGACTGGTCACAGTTTTGTTGCTTTTTGCTATATTTAGGTGTTAAACTCGCATTTATAATGTGCAAACACAGATTGATCATCTCTCTGGAGACAAACAAGCACACTCATCACTTCATTTCAGAAAGGTGTTATCATCCAAATAAGTTTTGCCAAAATATGTTTTATTTGTGAGAAAGTATCATTGTGAATTTTTGGGTAGTTCTTTTTGCAGACTTTTTGTTTGAACTGTGTAGTAAGCCTCTGATACCAATCGACAGTCACCCACAAACATTTGGTGTGCTAAACACTGTTTAATATTGTTCCCCTGCCATAAAAACGATTTGCCATGGGTATTGGGGACGTTTATGGTTGTCAATGATGAGGACTACCAGGTTCCAGAAATCTTTGTCAGGAGAGGGTCCTTACACCTAAAAATGTTTGACAGGGGGGTATCAGCATCAAAAGGTTTGAAGACCTCTGGGGTAGAGTGTGGATGGCAGGCAGAAGCCACATGAAAGCTCGGCTTGGTATGAGCAAAAGGTTCCAACAGGACCTTGATCTGAGCCAGGACCAGGCATCAGGCCAGTGCCAGCTTGAGCTTTCAGTGGGTCACCCACCTCTAGGCTAATATGATTACTTCAGATATGTGTATGTATAACCAGTTGGTGTATTTGGGACTTGTGAATTGTGTGTTTATAGACCTATGAGGTACTAGCCTGGGAGTGAAAGCACAGGGAATATGTTGAACAATTAAAAAATGTATTACAGGCTGCACAGAGTATATGATAGACTGCCAGGAAATATGCAGAAAGACTCAAGGGGAAATTTTTGTTCACCAGGTTTGCATAAAAAAAGCTGGAATTTACTCTCCAAGACACATCTGTATTTGCATTGGTAAGTTACCTAAAATAAAGCAAAGTGGAGCTAAGCCCTGCTTTGTGGCAAGGGTACATTCCATGGGTTGTACATGGGCATTCCTATTGGAGGTGGGCGAGCCAACAAACTAACAGGGATTGCCGAGCCAGAACCGATCCAAGAGTCTGGTTCAGATCTTAGAGCCTGTTCACGAGTCGAGCCCTGAATATGTATGCTATAAATCATAAAACAAACATCACTTAATATGATAAAGTCTCTTAAAAATTCCAATATATGCATTTGTTTAAGATGTGGAGCCTTTGATACTAACAGGGCACATTTTAGCACCGAGAAGTGCTTGGTAAAAGTGACACTTTTCTACCACTGGTAGTCTGAACTCACATATTTGAACGTGCTTTCATAGGCAATAATGAAGGAATTTTTTGGGGGGTGAAATAAAGTATTTGCCCCAAATCACAGAATCTAAGTAAGGAAGCCGCAATTTGTTGAGCTTTTCTGGTTTCACTTTGTACAAATCAGTCAGTATATGGGTATCTATTTGTCGTTCCTTATGTTAAGGCTTTATTTCCACCTCTTTGTGCATTTTTCTACAGTTTTTGAAATATAGCACAAACTCGACCAAAAGGTATTTTGGAGCATTATATGAACACCAGTTACATTATACAATGATCACATGCATTGTTTATTGGCATGTGGAGATTAAGTGACTGGCCCAGAATCTCAAACCTGGTTCCCTAGTTCCACAGTCGGTAGCTCTGACCATAACGCCACATACTGGGTAGAGGGAGGGTGGCAGGCAGAAGCCAAAGCTCAGCCTGTTATGGGCTCGAGGTTCCAACAGGACCTCGAGCTAAGCCAGAACCAGGCTTCACGCTCAAGCCTAGTTCCAGCTTTCAGTGGCTTGTTCATCTCTAATGCCCATACAGCCAGCCAGCCATGATTTTTGATGCAAAGCCTTATTTACCAAAAAGTAGATAGGATTTTGTGCCAAAAATGTACACCTTCTAGAGACAGGCATAAAGAATGAGCAACGTTTCCTTTCCTCTAAACCTTTGAAAATGTGTGCATGTAGAGCACTTTACAGCATACATACAGTGGTAAAAATATTGAACTATGTTAAAGCATAGTTTTTGTACAGAAGGGTACCCTTCCAATACAAAAACATATGCTTGACAACACTTACACTCATTCACTAAAGTGCACAACTGTGTGCATTGGCGCAAGGCAGTCAAATGTGCACCAGGGCAGGAAGAGATAAAACTGGCATCATACCTTAGTAGAGATGGTGCTGTTCTACTCTCTCCTATTGATACAGGAAAGCAACTTTGGTTACTGTACCAAAAGTTACACATTTGCCCCTCAATGTTTGAATGCTTAAAGTGCTTACAAATATATATTTTTTAGTATGACACATTCAGACTGTAACTAGTGCAAACCTTTCCAGGACAGGTAACCACCTTAGAGTGCCTTTCAAAAAATAATAACTCTTTGACACTAGGAAGCTTCAAATTATTCTATGAGTTAAAGCCTGTACTGGCTCCAAAGAAGACCTTAGAGTTGCTTAGTAAATAAGCATCACCCACACTCATCTCATTCTGCATATTTCACTATACTGAATTTCTATTAACATTCCATAAGTTAGTGCCACATTTCTCATTGTTTCAAGCAACTCAGAATGTACGATATACTCTGTGTCTCACACAGGAAGCTTTATGCATTTGTATGACCTGTCACACACACACGCAGCATCTCACTTTTGTGAACATGTTACACACTCACACACACGCACACCCACACACACACACTGCATCTTGTTTTTGAAGGCATCTCACATTTTAGGCTTTATGCATCTGTTTTTTTTCACATCAGATTTTTCACATGTGTAAAGCATCTATCTCTGACACACATACACTGTGCAACTCATTTTATGAGCATCTTATACAGAAGGCATATTTGATGGCATGTTTGTGTGCGTCTTCAGCTATTCGGTTTGTGAATTTGAGAGCACCATACACTCATGGCGTCCATCTGCACTAATTCTTCCCGCAGATTAGATAGCAAAAGTTTAACTTTTTTCATTGTGTTTTATCTTTTGTGCTATGTTGAGTGCATACAGTGCCTCCAACTCCACCTTCCATTCACAGGAAAGCAAGTAGCATCCCCATTTCACCTCGCCCTCCTACGCAATCCTACTGCAAATTGCTGCAGCGTTATATGTTGAAAATATGATAGACCATGAGCACCCACTTTCTCAACAGAGAGGCTGGGAATAATAATCATTTTTCCCGGTTTCATGTTGCCCACAGGACTGCGATTATGATGGGATAGGGTCTGATGAAAATGCCAAGAGATTGCCCTGGTGGATAAAGGCCACTGCTGGGAGCCCTGTGGAGATTTTGAAGCAGTGCTTATTACATAATTCTTTAATTTGTTAATTAAAAAGGGAAACACTGGGATTAGAACTCTTATAGCTCTTTGACTAAAACTTACACTCAGGACAACATTTAGTGGAGTTGTGCTGTCTGATAATGCCAATGAATTGCCAGCTAAAGGCCTGGTCAAGGTTGTTTTTAATACCATTGTTTCTAAGAACTTTCATTCTTTGACAAGCAGATTGTTAAACCTCTTCGAGAGGCCTGAGATAGTGGGTGGTTATTGAATGATGGATATAGTAAGAAATTGGGTTTTTGATTGAGAGGGTCGAAAACCCTTCTCAAGCAACAAGCATAATCATGGTCAGGGTGAACCACAAAAGTCACAAAATTAACTTGTGCTTAACCCTCTGGTAGCTTGGCACAGAAGCAGTCAGGCTTAACTTAGAAGTCTGTGTTAAGTATTTATGCAGCACACGAACAGTAATAAAGTGGAAAACACAACCCAAGAAAACCGCACACCAATTTCATAAATAGAGTACAATTTTATAAATAAAATTAAACCAAAATGACAAAAATCCAATCAGTTGAATTGAAGATAAACAATTTTAAAGTTTAAGTAATAATAGCACCAAGAAGCAGAAAGCTCTAACTATTGGTATCTGGTCACTAGACCTAGACAAAGTCGTAGTTTCAGGCTGACCATGATGGAGTGTGAGCCAGATACAGAGACCAGGTTAGTCCTGCTGAAAAAGGTTACTTTCTCAAAGTCTTGTGTGCAGAGTTCAAAACGTCAGGATTTCACAGGCGGAGCTCAACTAATGCCAGCCAGGACTTGGGGAGACACCTCATGGGGATCAGTAACTCACTCCAGAAGGGGCCCGCAGGGCTCATGCAGGTCCAATTGCAGCTCCAGGCAGGTCCAGTTGCAGGTTTAGGCAGGGCCAGTTGCAGGGAGGCCCGTTGAGCTTGTTGCCTCCCTGTAGCTCAGAATGGAAGGCCAGCCACCTCACCCTTAGAGTCGCTCTGGTAGTCCTGGGTCCAAAGAAATGGCCCTCTTGCTTTCATGCCACACTACAGGCTTCAAGAAGCAGGGCAGTCTTCTGAATAAAAAGTCAGGCCTCAAGAATCAGGGCAGTCCCTTGGGGTTCAATGAAGTCCTTTTGTAGTCTTCCACAGGTCTAGGAGAGTATTACAGAGGTGGATTGGGGTTGCAATGTTTTTGCCTGGTGCCAACCTTTCAAGTGGGAGAAACTTTTACCCTCCCCCACACCTGTTTCTTGAATTTCTTGAATTTCCTTCCTTGCCCTGCCCAAGCTCAAAGGGGCCTGGGGCGACAATAGACTGGTGTGAATTTCTTTGTGAGTGTGCGTGAGTGTGCTGAGGCAGCCCCTTTGAAATCTAATTGGGCCAGGAAACAACTCCACTCCTACCATTTTGCCAACACAGAATTCCCCTTTATCTCACTGTCTGGGAGGAATACACAAATTCCAATTGCCAACTACACCTAGTCATGTGAAACAGTGCTGGAGCAGAGTTTTCTGTTGAAAATCTATTGGGTTTTTAAGCTCCGGTTTGTCTATTTGTCGATAATAAAAATATTAATTCATAATTACTAATTATTTGTTTTGTGTAAATGTTCTAACTAACCAATACGTACTAATGAGAGAAAAACGACACGTGGGAATGCTTTCGTTTTGCTTATTAATAATGTGCATGTTTTATTAAATAAACGTTGCTGGGTGCTGTTTATTTTAAAGCACAAAACGCTTTTGGATCGTCATGTATTAATGCTTTTCTGTGTTGCAAAGGCTAGATAATTACATACACATAAGGGTATTAGTGGGGTTAACATTGTTTAATCACTATGCTGTGGTAACGTTGTTTTTGTCTCTTTTAATTAAGATGGTACGTCTTGGTCTAATATAAGATGGCTGCCGTTTTCAGCCTGGGCTCGAGTAATAATTTGTGATGAGAAGGCCTTGCTGAACATGGTCGAGAGTCATCTGACCACAGTCTTCGCCTGGTTTGGAAATTTTCCGTGAGCACAGCAGTTCTGGGCGAGCATCCAGAACATCCGAGTAACCTTGGAGGACAAAGGAGCCATAATGAATGAACTGAATGGACTCTGAAGTCATAATGTTGGTGCAGAGGAAATATGAATATGAGGCGATACTTTCGAAAGTTTAGTTCCGCTTTCCGTCTTTTTATTTTTGTGATTTTTTCTGAGCGGAGATTTTCCAAATGTAGCGATGCTACATCCTTTCCTGCTCGCTCTGCTCAGCGGCTCAGCGGATATCTAAAACATTTTATGTTGCTTTCTTTTGTTAGAATCATTATAAATATTGTTAGCCTAGAGAGGGTTTTTGCCACTTTGCCACTTCTTCCCAAACCTGCGTTGGTGAGGATCTATGCTGTGAGGACGGCGACTCGGGAGACTTCTACTGAGAGACCTGTCCTGACCCATTCTGACATTTAGCTAGAATAGGTAATTATGAGAGAAATGATTTATTCTGATTGATTTTCTTTGACTAAATTTAGATAAAGTACCATAATTTTTAATTACAGTGTCGGTGGTTATTTCTTGTCAATTATTGAGTACTCTATTTTAATTATTGTTGTATAGATTGTTTAGATCATGACTCAGGACAGTCACAATTAGGTCTTATCGACCTCAGTGTAGATGCAGGGTGTTTAGGAGTTTTTCTTTCCACAGGTTCAGTGATGGTAGAGTATTTGAGCGTATGTTAGTGAAATGGGCCCAAGCGTATGATGTGTGTGTGTGCGTGTATCTGTGAAATTACTCTATCCGTGGAAGTAGGGAGAATTAGTACACCCCAATCTGCACCAATTTCCTGGTAGCAGAATTTGATGGTTTTTGATGATTGTCTTGATCTGATTAGATTGCTTGTACATGTACTAATACTATATGTTGGAGTCGTCATGTTGAGTTATATGTAGTGCTTCTGGAACGTGGGAGCTAGTAGCAGTTCCGTAGTAGGGCAGAGGGAAGTATATACTGCTCTCGGGAAAGACGGGATTGTAGGAAAAACGTGTGATAATTGAAGTTGCGCGTCACATTGTCTGGGTTCGGAATCAGTGACATTGTCGTATGTTACTATTAGATATATTTCTGGTATAAAAGGAGTGTGTATGGTAGCGAAGGTTATCTGTGAAACTCTGGTCTTAAGTCCCAGGGATCCGTAAGGTTCACCGTTAAAGCTTATCGCGGGAGAAGTAATAGGTATTCTCTGAGCTTGTTTGAAGGACTGGGCAGAGGTAAGCTGCTTGGTTAACGTGTGTTATAATTCTGTAGCAGGACAGATTGTTCGCTGTTCTCGGGGAAGCAGGATTCTGTGTGTATGTACTAGATTTTCTTGTATGAATGTGCGTGAATGCTTATACATTTAGTTGATTGTAAAACGCTTTTGGATAAGTCCTAGAGGAAGCAGTTAATGAATGTATGTTAGAAGGGCAGAGTAGAGGGATGTGCTACTGTGTCAACGGGATTCTTGTGAAATAGATTTTCTTTACTATTCTATGGTTAGCGAAGCAGACAATGGAGATGTTTATATGTTGTAACTAATAGATTTTGTAGAAATTTGACACGAAGTCTACTGAGAAATTTTGTAAAGGAGGGGTAGACGAGTGACAGGAGACAGGAGACAGAAGCGACTGCAGCGGCTGCTGACGTCATAGAGACCGCGCTCTGATTGGGTAGTGGATCAGAACAGTGCTCGCGCTAGGATTGGTGCGTTGGTGTGAGCCGCGCAAGGATTGGAAGAGGTATTCTAGTGACGTAGACGCTCCAGGATTGGTGCGTTAGTGTGAGTCGCGCTGTTATTGGATAAAAATCGTATTGTGCAGTTGTAATACGGAAGGGATTAGAAAGTTTTAGTAAACGCTAAAATGTATTACCAAGAAGAGAAAAAGAAAAAATCTTTGTTCGGAAAGATAAAACGTTGGTTTGACAAAGATAAAGATGTTAAAACAAGAGAGGGTGAATTATTACCTCCAGCGAAAACACCTGCATCCTTCATGGCTGCGAGTTATGGGTATCATACCTGTATATGGTTGGAGAATTGGGTTAGGTATACAAAGGAAGATGGTGTCCTAGCATTTCCAGAACATGGTTCATTTAATCTGGCCGTGTTGAGAAATTTACGGGAAAAGATGTTATGTCTTGACCCAAGACCAAGGCCGACACAGTTTGAGGCTTTAGTGGAATGGGAAGAGGAAGTACATGAGCGAGAAAAGCAGAGGTCTGGAGGAAATTACAGGCACATGTTTGGAAGGAGACATGATCGTGAAACTCATAATGATCGAATGAAAAGATGGCGAGATGCTAGTATGTCAGAGGGATTATATCCTATGAGGACTGTTGAAGAAGAAAGGAAGGGAGCAGAAAGGGTTCCTGAGGCAGAAGTGAGAAGGTATGGAGTTAATGAGTATGAGGATGAGGTCTTGAATGACATGATTTACAAGAGACCACCTCCATATAGACCAGAACCAGAAGAGAGCACACCAGTTGTTTCTCCGATAAGAGATACATTGCGTATCATTGAGACAGAAAATGTGACACCTGAGTTAAGAAGTGGTAATCCTTTCAGAGAGAGAGAGAACCGATGTGGTGACGAGAATACAAGAGAATTAGCCAGAACTACATCAGAGTTGACTGAAAAGATTAGAGAGCTAACAAAGAATCTGGAAGCTGTTACGGTACCTGTGACCATAGGTCCAGTTATGCCTGTTTTTGACAAGCAGAGGACAGGTGAAAATGGTTTGGTGATTCCATATGTTGGAAATAAGATAACAAGTTTTGGTGGTCCTTCAGGAGATTCAGGAACAAGGACAGAGAATAGTGATCTGAGACAATCCAGACATGACACCTGTAGTGAAGGATTAGAGGTACAGTCTAATTCAAGAATGGATGCTAGTGAAGCTAGTTGTTCAGGGATGCCGATTTTAGAACCGCAGAAGAAAGTGGTTCCGGTGAGAAAAACTACTGAAATTACAGCTGAAGATTTGAATGATTGGATGAAAGTTCTTCAGAAGAGGGATAAAGATTCACAGGCAATTGATGTGGCTAGGTTACGTGTAGAATTAGAAGAGCTTGTTGCAGGGACAGTTCCTACAGAAATTCTAAAAAATCATCATGAAGGTGAGCTGTTGTTTATGTGCAAAAACATCACCTGGAGAGCAAGAAATACACATGACAGATTAAGAGCAGTAGCGAATGAACAGGGAATTGACATTGATAAAGTGAAAGCTTTGCAGAAGTCTTACAGGATGGACTTCACGGATAAAGACATTGAAAATCTGAATGGTGCTGGTAGAACAGGACAGATTAAAGAAATAGTCGCATTGTTGCGAAGATGGGGTGATGTAGAGAAGTGGAAGGATAGGTGGTATAAGAAAAGAGAAGAATCAGAGGATAGAACTTATTCAGCATTTCCTGTGAGAGAAAAAGAGAAAGCATCCACTGTTGCTTATCCTATGAGAGAAATACCTGGAGGAGGATATGTACATGTTCCATGGACCAGACAGGATATTTTATCATTTACGAATGATTTCCCTCGACTGAGAGAAAAGCCCGTCGAGTGGTATAGGCAGGTAGACAGGTTTGTGAAATTGTCAAAAGTGCTGTGGATTGACCTGAATAGTCTGTTTGATATAATTGTTCCAGCAGACTTGTGGACTGAGTGTAAAATAGTTGTGAGTTGGCCTACTGAGGAATATCCAAGAGATCAGAGAACAGGAGCACCAGATCCAGAGGTAATGAGAAAGTATGAACAGGTGATGGTATACCTGAAGAGTAAGGTACCTCCAAAAGAGACGGACTGGGTTAAAATAGATCGAACACAACAGGAAGCAAAATAATCAGTTCATGCTTTTTACGAGAGGCTGATACTGGCTTTTAAACAATTCAGTGGAGATGAACACCTGGGTGACAAAGATTTGAGTCATTTTGTATACAGATTTGTATATGGCCTGAGACCTGAGATTAGTGAGAGAATTCGTGAACACACAGTGGACTGGCAGAGTAAGAAAATAGATTAGATTCTGAGACATGCAAAATATTTCAGTGATGAAATTGAAGCAAAACAAAGAAAGCTGAAAGAGAAAGCAATGTGGGCACAAGTGAAAGTTGCGGAAAGACAAGAAGCACAGTTGGTGGAACAGGCGAATAGTGCAGGAAATAATGCAGGGAATAGGCCCAGGTATGCGGGGAAAGGAAAGGGGAATCTTGAGGAAGCAAAAAAGAAGTTCCCATGTCACAACTGTGGCCAACTGGGACATTGGAGATCTGAATGTACTAATCCACCATTAGCGAATAATGAGGGTAAACCCTTGAATCAACAGGTGCAGAACGAAGGGAATAATCGACAGCAGCAACAACCTTCTGTTGTGAGACAGCAGAGTCAAGAGCCAAAACCGCCCTTGCCGCAGAATAGAGGGTCACAAAAGTACAATCAGGATTCAGGATTCTACAATGATGAGCAGGTAAATAAACAAAGGCGTTCTAACCAGGTACAACAGTACTTGTTAAAGAATGAAGGGAGTGAGTCTGAAGGTGATTATTGACGGTGCCGAAGAGAGGAGGAAGAGTGCATACTTGGTGCAACTCTAGAAATAGACCAGGCAGGACCATTTGTAGATGGGAAAATAAATGAAGAAAGTGTTACTTTTTTAGTAGACACAGGTGCGACAAGATCAACTGTTAGGTCAACAGATATTAGAAATCTTCCTCTCTCGGATGAAGCAATCCAAGTAGTTGGTGTAGCAAATACACAAATCAAGACACGTCTTACTGAACCAGTAAGAGTACAAATAGGGAAATTTTCAGACATGCACAGGTTTATTGTTTGTGACACTAGTCCAGTGAACTTGTTAGGTAGGGACTTGCTATGTAAGATGAATTGTACAATTTTTTGTACACCGGATGGAATAGCTTTTGAAACACCAGATGAGGATGTTTTGTACCGAATGACTCTGGGATATAGAGAGAGTGAAATGGTTGGTGCATTTGCTGTGTTTAATCCGGAGGATTTGCCTCAAGAGCTGAGAGACACAGTGAAAAGAACAGTTTGGGATTTTACTGGAGAGGATGTGGGATTGATGAATAATGTAGATCCTGTGAAAATTTCAGTGAAAGAAGGAATTACTTATCCTAACATTCCTCAGTACAAAATGACACCAGAAATAATTGAAGGAATAACTCCTATAATTGAAAAAATGATTCAGCAGGGAGTTCTGAGAGAACTACTGAGTAGCCCATGTAACTCACCGATAATGGGGCTAAAGAAGCCTAATGGGAAATTCAGGATTGTACAAGATGTGAGAAAAGTTAACCAAATTGTAGTGGCATGTTGTCCTATTGTGCCAAATCCGTCAGTGATTTTGTATCAGATTCCACATGATGCTGAGTGGTACACAGTGATTGATTTGTGTCATGCTTTCTTTTCAATTCCATTGCATCATGACAGCCAGCCGATTTTTGCATTTAGATTTGGCCAGCGTATTTTAGCATGGTGTCGTATCCCACAGGGGTATACAGAGAGTCCTTCGATATTCAATCAGTTATTGAAAAAATCATTGGAGAGCTTGATTATGCCTGAAAACTCAGTACTAGTGCAGTATATTGATGACCTGCTTGTGGCATCAAAGACACGTGAAGCTTGTGAAGTAGATACCATAGCTTTACTGAATCATCTGGCAGATGGAGGGTTAAAGGTATCTCCAGCCAAATTGCAATTTTGCAAGAAAGAGGTGCATTATCTTGGACACAATATTGAAAAAGGTCTAAGAAAGGTGACTGATGACAGGATCAAAATCATCAGGGGAATGAAGGCCCCAAAGACCCAGAGGGAAGTGAGAATGTTCCTGGGTATGGTGGGTTATTGTAGTCAGTGGATAATTAATTTTTCTCTGATAGCAAAGCCACTGATTAAGCTGACAAAAAGTGAGATGACAGACCCATTGGAACTAGATGGAGAACAAATGGCAGCATTTGAGGAGCTGAAGAGCAGAATGTGTGAAGCCCCTGCTTTGGGTATGCCAGACTATGAAAAGGAGTTTGAGTTGTACTGCAGTGAGAGAAATGGATGTGCACTTTCAGTGTTAATCCAGAAGCATGGACAGCTGAGGAGGCCTATTGCGTACTTCTCATCGACACTTGACCCGGTAGCTGTAGGTTTACCAGGTTGTTTGAAATCTGTGGCTGCAACATACAGAAGCCTGGAACAAAGTGAAGGAATCATAATGGGGTATCCTGTAAGGGTATTTGTACCTCATAATGTGGCAATTCTTTTGACAAGAAGCAGAACCCAGTACATGTCACATAGTCGGCTGACTAAATATGAGAAAGTCATTCTGGGAGCATCAAATGTGACTCTTGAAAGATGTGTGAATGTGAATCCAGCGACATTGTTGCCGGATATTGAAAATGTGGGTGTGAAGACAGAAGATGATCACAATTGTTTGGATGTGCTTGATTACTGTACAAAACCGAGACCAGACATAAGGGATCTTCCCTTGCTTGAGAGTGATCATGTGCTGTTTGTGGATGGATCATGTCTGAGGAATGATGAGCGTGTGCTGTGTGCAGCATATGCAGTGTGCAAGGTTTCAGAGGTTATGGAAGCATCACCATTGAAAGGAGTGAAATCTGCACAAGTTGCTGAATTGGTGGCATTGACAAAAGCTTGCAAAATTGGAGAGAATCTGAGAGTGACTGTGATAACTGATAGTCAGTATGGATTTGGAGTTGTGCATGATTTTGGCCAGCTTTGGCTACAGAGAGGTTTCTTGACGTCGAGTGGGACTCCAATAAAGAATGCTGAAGTGATTGGGAAATTGCTTGAGGCAATACAGTTGCCTAAAGAATTAGCAGTTGTGAAATGTGCTGCTCATGGACAAGGAGATGATTTTGTGACAGTTGGCAATAGATACGCAAATGACATTGCACAATATTGTGCGAAAAAGTAACCAGTCAATTAATCGGGAACGAGAAAGTGAAATGTCTTTTTGTTCTGTGATGTTTACTAATGTCCTAGAGACGTGGGATGAAGTGAAACAGTTGCAGGATGAGGCAGGAAAGGAAGAAAAAAAAGACTGGATCAAGGCAGGTTGTGCCCCAAGAGAGACAGACCATGTTTGGGTCTATAGAGATGGCAGACCAGTCATGCCAAACTCCATGTTGTCGACAGTGGCAAGGATGTATCATGGCCAGGGACATTTGGGAAGGGATGCGATGATCAGGTCTTTTAAACAGACTTGGTACAATGCAAAGTTCAGGACAATTGCAGAAAGCATCTGTCAAAGATGTTTGATTTGCCAGCAATTTAACACTGGGAAAAAGACAGTGGTGAGTCTGGGGACGATAGGCAGAGAAGGTGGTCCTTTCACGAGAATGCAGATTGATTTCATTGAAATGCCCCAAGTGAACAGACTGAGGTATGTTCTAGTGGTAGTCTGCTTGTTTTCAAGATGGGTGGAGGCCTATCCGACTAGGAGAAATGATGGAATAACAGTGGCAAAGTTACTGTTAAGAGAGTTGATTCCTAGGTACGGGTTTCCAGTAACGATTGAGTCTGATAGAGGTGGACACTTCTATAATGAACTCATGAGTTTGATTTGTGAAGCATTAAACATACAGCAGAAGCTACATTGTGCATACAGACCAGAGGCTTCTGGTGTTGTTGAACAGATAAATGGCACAATCAAGAACAGGATTGGTGAGATGTGTTTAGCCACTGGAATGAAATGGCCTGATGTCTTGCCTCTAGTGCTAATGACTATTAGATCTACTCCAGATAGAACTACTGGTTTAAGTCCGCATGAAATCTTGATGGGACGTGCAATGCGACATGCATATGTACCTGCAAATAAGTTGATGACAATAACTGATGACATGATTTTGGATTACTGTAAAGGCCTGGCTGACGCAGTTCATTCTGTGTTTCACCAGGTTGGAGAAGAAGCTACCACACTTGAGAAGAAGCAAGCTCATGATCTGAGTCCAGGGGACTGGGTGAGGATTAAAGTACACAGAGGAAGAAATTGCTTGGTTCCAAGGTGGGGAAGGCTGAGACAAGTTATTCTGACTACGACAACTGCAGTAAAGTGTGCTGGTGTGAAAAATTGGGTGCATGCGAGTCATACTCTGAGAGTTCCAAACCCAAAAGACGGGACTGGTAAGGAGTATTTTGAAGAGTCAGATTCCAGTGACGATGAAGAAACAGAACCAGTAAAAGAGTCAGAGAAGACTTCAAGAGAACCATTGAAAGTCTCAGAAAAAAGATCAGATTCTGCAAGAGAGCCTGAAGTTCCGAAAAGCAGTGAAGGGAAAAGAAGAGAAAAGAGCAATTCCACAAAGACTACTCCTGAATCAGAAAAGGAGATTGAAGAACCACTTGAGATTGAACCTGAAGAAGCAGGGTCAGAAGAAGATAGAGAGGGACAGATTGCGGAAGACCCCCGAGGAGGTGTAGGGAATATTTCTGACAAGCTAGGTGAAGGGACAAATAGACAGCAAGAAGATTGCGTGTCGGAGACCCGAGGAGGGAAAGAGTTAGGGAAGTCTCAAACAGTGGTGAAAAAGACTGTGGAGCGAAAGGAAACTGCTAAAGAACAAGAGGCATTTGAGACAGAATCGGATGAAAGTGAGAATGAGAAATCAGAGGGTCGAGTTCTGAGAAAGAGAACTTGGATTGGAGAGAGAAATAATACAGAAACAAGACCGAAGAAGGTTGTAAGAGGAGATCTTTGGCCTAACAATAGAATAAAGAGGCTGAGATATAGACTGATAAGAGCGAATACCTCGAAAGCTGAACAGGTGAATGAGGTATCGAGTCAGAATCCAGTAAAAGGTGAAAAGAGAAAAGAGTCAAAAGAACAAGAACCAGAAGGGATCAAAAGAATCAGAAAACCTAACCAGAAGTATAGGTCGCCGGAATGGACGTACGTGGCACTGTCTGAAGGTGAAGAGGCAGAAAGTCAAAGAAATCCAGAGGAGACCGTACGAGAAGTGGTTGAGGAAGATACAGGTGAAATCCTGAAAGTAATCTTGACTGACATTGATGAAAAGTCAGATACTGAGGATATTGTTGGAGATCTAATACAATTTGATGTCGAAGAAGTTGGAGTGAAGAATGATGAGTATCCAAACTGAGTGAACAGAAGAAATCACTTGGAGAAAGTGAAAAGAAGAGAACCTGAAAATTAGCTGTTTGAAGTAATCAAGAGTTCTAGAAACTCAAGTAGTGGAGTAGTAGAGGCTAAGCCAAAAGACACGGTCAAAGTAGTAAAATGGCTAACATAGAGAATAATCAAAGTAGATGTGCCTTCTTAAAAAGATGGTGTAAAATGTGCTGCTGCTGTACTGGATTATTGATGCTATTATGGGGTGTTTTAGCTTTATTAGTTACCTTTAGGGTTACATTAGACACTTTAGGAATACACACTGAGAATGTGACTATTGCAGAGAAAAGTTCACAAAAAGTAGTTCCGACTAGAATTAGTAACACTTACGTACATAAAGATAGGTCAATTAATGATTTTTCTAGTAATGTTTTTTCGAAGTTGTTATACGAATATGTGAAGACAATGGAAGTTAGGGATTGCTACGTTTGTATGTAATTACCTGCATCCGTTTCAGAGGGTGTTACTTATCACCATTTACCAGCTACGTATGGAATTTCTTGTAGTGTATTAAGTAGTGTTTTTTATTTGTTAGGGAAAATAGATTATGAGATGTCTAACAAAGATAACATTTTTGGGCAATTGCCAATGAACAAAGAGCTGAATTCAGCTAAAGAAGCTAACATTTTTGGTGAGATTTTTATTGAAAAAGAAGAATTAACATTAGATTACATTTTTAAGAATAATTTAACTTGCAGTCTGAAAGAAGAGGAGAAAGCTTTTCTAAACATGGTAGAGGAAAGGAGATTGAGTATGCATGAGAAAGCAGGGAAATATAAAGTGAGTGAGACAATTTGGGACATTGAGATGGGGAAAGAGTTGAGAAACGGGGCTAGTCCAACTTTAGCTCTAGATGCACCACAGAAGGGTAAGCTGTGCATTACAAGAAGGAAATCCCAATATGATACATATTTTGTTGGGACTAGTGAGTGTCATGATACATACTTCATTGCGACAGGATGGGGTTTCAAGGGAGGAGAGGATCCGGTTTTTCCAGGAGTGTATTATGTTTGTGGGAACAAGGCTTATTACAGGTTGCCTGACCATTGGTATGGCACGTGTTATGTGGGCCTGGTCTTTCCAAAGATCTTTCATATAGATAGAATAGAAGATGTAGAACATATTAATTTACTAACGCGTTTTAAGAGAGAAACTTGGTCTGAAATAGTAGGTGACATTTTTGGAGCTTTAATTCCTGCAGTGGGAATTTCTTTGAATGCTTATGGAATTCGGAAACTGTCAACAGTGGTGGATGGCTTATCGACAAATACCGCTGGAGGGTTTCTTTTGGTGAATACGGAATTAATTGCCGTACGTGCCATGTCAATGCAAAATCGACTTGTCCTTGATATTCTATTAGCCAAGGAGGGTGGAGTTTGTGGAATGCTGAAAGTTCAACATTGTTGCACTTCCATTCCAGACGAAAGCAAAGACCTGAAGGTCTATATCAAAAATATTACTGATTTACATGAAGAATTAGTACCACTTGAAGCTGAGAGTATTTGGACTAGATTAGCTAATAAAATAGTTGCTGTTAAGAGTTTTATTGCAAAAATAGGTAGTACTATTATAGGTAAGATATTGTTTCCTTTGACCTGTATAATTGTTGCTTTATTGATATTAAGATTGGTGTGTTTATGTTGTAAAAACAGGGGAGGGAAAAAGAAATTAATCAAAAGAAATAATGAAAAGAGAAATAAAAGGTTGAAAAGAGAACCACAAGAAATAGAATTAGAAGAATTGAGGGAGAGTGTTTATTTGGAAACAAAGATGGATGATGAAAGGGTGTCTGGTGTGTAGTGTTGTGTAAGGAGAAAAAGACATTTCCAATTTCTCCTAAAATGGGACTAAATTTTACTAATTTTTTTTTGGGTTGTTTATTTGGTGATAAAATCACCAAAGGGGGGATTGCTGGAGCAGAGTTTTCTGTTGAAAATCTATTGGGTTTTTAAGCTCCGGTTTGTCTATTTGTCGATAATAAAAATATTAATTCATAATTACTAAATTATTTGTTTTGTGTAAATGTTCTAACTAACCAATACGTACTAATGAGAGACAAACGACACGTGGGAATGCTTTCGTTTTGCTTATTAATAATGTGCATGTTTTATTAAATAAACGTTGCTGGGTGCTGTTTATTTTAAAGCACAAAACGCTTTTGGATCGTCATGTATTAATGCTTTTCTGTGTTGCAAAGGCTAGATAATTACATACACATAAGGGTATTAGTGGGGTTAACACTGTTTAATCACTATGCTGTGGTAACGTTGTTTTTGTCTCTTTTAATTAAGATGGTACGTCTTGGCCTAATATAAGATGGCTGCCGTTTGCAGCCTGGGCTCGAGTAATAATTTGTGATGAGAAGGCCTTGCTGAACATGGTCGAGAGTCATCTGACCACAGTCTTCGCCTGGTTTGGAAATTTTCCGTGAGCACAGCAGTTCTGGGCGAGCATCCAGAACATCCGAGTAACCTTGGAGGACAAAGGAGCCATAATGAATGAACTGAATGGACTCTGAAGTCATAATGTTGGTGCAGAGGAAATATGAATATGAGGCGATACTTTCGAAAGTTTAGTTCCGCTTTCCGTCTTTTTATTTTTGTGATTTTTTCTGAGCGGAGATTTTCCAAATGTAGCGATGCTACATCCTTTCCTGCTCGCTCTGCTCAGCGGCTCAGCGGATATCTAAAACATTTTATGTTGCTTTCTTTTGTTAGAATCATTATAAATATTGTTAGCCTAGAGAGGGTTTTTGCCACTTTGCCACTTCTTCCCAAACCTGCGTTGGTGAGGATCTATGCTGTGAGGACGGCGACTCGGGAGACTTCTACTGAGAGACCTGTCCTGACCCATTCTGACATTTAGCTAGAATAGGTAATTATGAGAGAAATGATTTATTCTGATTGATTTTCTTTGACTAAATTTAGATAAAGTACCATAATTTTTAATTACAGTGTCGGTGGTTATTTCTTGTCAATTATTGAGTACTCTATTTTAATTATTGTTGTATAGATTGTTTAGATCATGACTCAGGACAGTCACAATTAGGTCTTATCGACCTCAGTGTAGATGCAGGGTGTTTAGGAGTTTTTCTTTCCACAGGTTCAGTGATGGTAGAGTATTTGAGCGTATGTTAGTGAAATGGGCCCAAGCGTATGATGTGTGTGTGTGCGTGTATCTGTGAAATTACTCTATCCGTGGAAGTAGGGAGAATTAGTACACCCCAATCTGCACCAACAGGACACAGGATGTAGGCACCGAATGGTTAGGACAAGAAAATGCCAACTTTCTAAAAATGCCCTTGGGGTAACATATGAATTACAAAGGAAGAATTAGTCATTGTAAAAGGTTAATTTAAAAAAATGCTCATGATAAATTATCGGCATGCAACTTGTTTCGTACTCTGCCCTAGTAGCACTGAAATATGGCTCTAAATTTATTCCAAACTTCTTTGGTGCTTTCGCTGTTCACAACAAAGACAGCGCGATTCCAAACTTTTTCCAAATGCTAAAGAAATGTGCATCCAGGGTTTTTTCTGTGGCACGTAGGAATTCACAGTTCTCCATGGGCAGCCTCACACGTATTCACTCCATGCATTTCGGCCTCAACACCCCTTTATCTGGCTTCGCCTCCCGTGCCGTGGAATCAGGAACCACTGGGGGACCAAGTCCCACCCCAGTTACGCTGTATGCAGGGGCCTGAGAGCGGCTCGTCAGGTAATCCCCCAATGCATTTCGGTCTCAACAGCCCTTAATCTGGGGTAACTCTAATGTTAAAACGAACATCAATACTCTGCAAAGCTTACTTAAAACAAAAATATTAACCCTATGTGAAGCATGCGATCACTGAATCAATTACTACTCTTGTCATGATATATTTCCTTGCATTTAAAATGAAGCAAAAAGATACAACATAATTTCAAAGGTTGCTTGGCAACATCGAGTTCATGAGAGGGAGCCCACTTCGTCAGAAAATAATTTAAATGAACTCTACAAAGGACGTTTATCACTATAAGTTGCAGCACATTTGTACTATATTATTTACTATTGATATTATTTGAATGTATATTTGTTTTAAGAATTGTTGATTTTTTAAAAATGTAATTGCCTTACCAGTATAGTAGGTAACAGTGAAGTTCAGTTGGCTATGAGCATGTTTTGAGTTTTCACATCGCAGCTTGTAGTACACGACAGTGTATGCTGTTTGTAAAGGTAGTCACAGTCACGTGGGTGGGTAAAACCGTATGCTTAAATAGGTCAGTTTCACCTGCGGTGCTTTTAATTGGATCATCAAGGTTGAATTCACGTTGTGCGTGATTTCATTGAATGGGTGGGGTCTGGAAGAGGGGCTTATGCTGCCGGTCACTGCGAAATAATTTTGCAGGTAGATTAGTTACGTAGAGCATTGTGAGTTTACTATTGGGTAGGTGCGTGTTTTGTGGAAAGGGTTTTAATTTCTGCAAGAATAGGGAGCACTTTATTTATGGAGTATTATTCTTTTCTTGAGGGAATTTATATTTTGTTGGTTTCATTCTTCACGGTAATGTCTGGAGTTTATGGAGCACAGATTTAGTGATGTAAGGAATTATATAGCATTACATGGATGATAATTATTTCAGGGATCGCATGTTTCACATAGGGTTAAGATTTTGTTTTAAGCAAACTTTGCAGAGTATTGACGTACATTTTAACATTACAGTTACCCCAAATGAAGGGCTGTTGAGCCCGAAATGCACTCGGGGGTTACCTGATGGGCCGCTCTGAGGCCCCTGCATACAGTGTAACTGGGTTGGGACTCCATCCCCCAGTGTTTCCTAATTCCACGGTGCGGGAGGCGGAGCCAGCCCTACCAGCACCTTAAAGGCAGCACTCTCTCTCCTGCAGCGCGGGATTACTTGACGGGCCACTCTGAGGCCGCTGCATACACTGTAACTGGGGTGGGACTAGGAGCCACAGTGTTTCCTGATTCCACGGTGCAGGAGGCGGAGCCAGCCTACCGGCGCCTTGAAGGCAGCACTCTCTCTCCCGCAGTCGTTTAAGGCTGGGCTGTGTGGTGTCGGGCCTTCGGCCCGACATCACGCAGATGATGGACACAGAGACCAGGCGGGGTAGTGTAGTAACTGGCCACGAGCACGTGCACTCAGGCCCTTTTATTGGCGGGGCCACATCACTCGTGGCACCCGTGATGGATGGGTGTGGGGGTGCAGTGTGTCCAGCTTCCTGTGAGACACTAGATCGTGTCTCGCAGGACACTACATTCCTCCCCAACTTTATTGAAGGACAAACAAAGTGTCAGTCCAACCTGTGGGGAAGAAAACAAACGGTTACCTAAATACCAAAGGGTCCATCAGCTTCTCGAGTCAGGTGGCAGGACGACATCAGACGTGGACTGGTGAACTTGGCTTCTAGCAGGACCTTCTCAACGGGCACCCGTAATTTAACCTGAGAGACTCAGGACACGGCCGCTGGCTTGGAGACGCCCGCTGCATACAATCCGTTCACTGACAATGTCATGTCTTAGTGTCTTGCCTGGCTTCCTCTTGACTGGCGTCGGTGATAGTCTGTGGTGGGTTCTAACAGTTCTTTTTAGTGTGCTGCGTCGTGACCATGGATGGAGTCTCACATGATGATTCACGAAGGTGTTGCTGGACCGACTGTCCCTGTTGAACCGCTTGGCCATGACCGGTACCCTGACGGTGGGGCAATGTCTCTCCTCACTCTCCCACCTGGGGAGGCCCGTCGTCGGGGTTGCTGCGGGACTGTGTGAAGGCTGCACTGGAGCCGCTGCTTGTGTGCCACCTGGTGGCAGCTGCAGGACCGCCGAGGAGCCGTTGCTTGGTCGCACGCACAACCCTCACGGGTGGATGGGTCTTGGTCAGGACTGGCACTTGCTGCCGCGGTTCCGGTGTAGGCCAGGTCCACAGGTGGCTTCTGATTTCGTTTAGTCGGCTTGTGTGGCAACGGTTTCGGACCCCAGTCCATGGGTACTCGGGGAGTGGTGTTTGGCGCAGGTGTTGATGGCTGGCGTGGTGATGGTTGCCAGCCATGTGGCGAGTCGGAATGACAGGTGGTGGTGACTTGCTGGTATGGTGCGGATGTCAGGATAGACCTGGGCAGCCACGTGCCTCCGCCTTGCCGATGTTGAGTGTTTGTGGCGGCTTTACACGTAGAGTGTGTTGATCCTCTCTTGCCTGGCTTGGGGCCACTGCCGACTCCATCATGAGGCGGTGTGAGGACGGACACTCGGTGCTGATCTCCACCCGTGGCATCTGCGGACAGGAGAAGGGCTGCCACTTGACTTAGAGTGCCGACGCTTGGGGATGGACGGTCGCCTGGGGAAGCGTAGGGATGAGACGCAGTTTGCGCTTGCTGCGGCTCACGTTCGGTTCACCCGTGGAGCTGTCTCCAGGGACGTCGGTCCGCCTTTGTGGCTGCCTGGTATGTCAGGGTGTGCTCTTGGCTTGCTGTGAGTCCTCGGTCTTCTCCCTTTTCTGGTCTGTTCAGACTACCTGTGTCTTCCGGTTCTTCAGGTTGACAGGGCTGTCACTCTTCTTTCTTCGAGGGCGTTGCGCTTGGACCTCGAGTCGGCGCTGTCATGGCGCCGGCTTCTGCCTTCGCTCCGGCGCACTCCTTGCTTGCTGGGCGACGTGACGTCCAGTCGTGTGTCGCTGGCGTTGGAGCACCTGTTGCTGTGGCGGCCGGCCACGTGGAGTGTGCGACTCCTTCCTTGCCTGTCGTGGGTCACCGCCAACTCCATCTTGAGGCTGTGTTGAGGAGGACACTGTGTCGCGGACACTGTGTCGCTTTCGGGCCACTGCGGGTGCGACTCCTTCCTTGTCTGTCGTGGGTCACCGCCGACTCCATCTTGAGGCAGTGTTGAGGAGGACCTTGTTGCTTTCGGCCCACTGCAGGGCTTCGCTGTGGCGGTGGAGATGTGGGTGCTCTCCTACCTGCGTTCAGCAGTGCTTCTTTGCGGAGATGTCTCGATCACCTGAGCGCCTGCCCGTGCTGTCGGATTCACTGGTGTGGTCTTCTGCGTGCTTCGGACCACGTGCGCTCCGTCTTCGCCTTAGGCGCTCCCTTCTGGCACTGGTGTGCCTGTGGTGTGGTTGGCGGTTGTGCCTGTTCACCAGAAGGGGCGGGTGATGCGACCTCTTCACTGGCGGTGGCTTTGGGCAGCCATGTGATTGATTGATTGATTGATGTGAAACTTTTATAGCGCGGCTATCGCCCTACGGGCATCTTGGCGCTTTAGACTGAAGGACATCATCAAATGGTGACAGAGGGAAAGTCAGAGAGAGAAACCTACTAAAGTTAAACTGTAGGATATAGCCAGGTCTTAAGTCCCTTGCGAAATTCAAGTAGAGAGTTACACTGTCGCAGGTTCGCGGGGAGCTTGTTCCACAGGCCGGATGCTACTATACTGAAAGATCTTCCGCCTACCCTAGTACGCTTGAATCTCGGGATCGCCAAGAGACCAGCTGAAGAGGAGCGGAGCTGCCTAGTTGGTAAATAGCGAACAAACCTGTCCCGAAGAGGGACTGGGCCAAGCCCATGTATTGCTCTAAAAGTTATGCACAAAGACTTAAAGACAACCCTTTCCCTCACAGGCAGCCAGTGTAAGTCCCTTAGTGCTGTGGCCGACGAAGAACGACGACACCTATCAAGCACTAGCTTAGCTGCGGCTGACTGAATCCTCAGCAAACCTTGGAGGATATACTACGGAACGCCCAGATAGAGGGAGTTGCAGTAATCAAGTCTGCTCAAAACCGTGCTGCGGACCACCGTAGCTCGCGACTCCCTGGGGAGCAGAGGAAGAATACTCCGAAGTACCCGCAGCAAGGCAAAGCAGACGTTGGCAGTCTTACTAGCCTGGGATACCATCTGAAGATCGTCGTCGAAGATCACCCCAAGGTTGCGAACCTTCTTGACTGGTGTGAGAGGTCCTTCCTCCGGTGTAAGACAAAAATCAGGAGGGAGGTGTTTGGGGATCCTGAATGGCGAACAGAAGACCACCTCAGTTTTGCCGCTATTAAACTGAAGAGAATTCCTTCTGAGCCAATTCGTGGTCTGGTTCATGCACTGATGGAAGCAGTCCATGGATATTGCATCGGCCCCTTCCAAAGAGAAGGCCAGTTGTGTATCGTCAGCGTAGTTCACCACGCTGACTCCGAAAGATTTAATTAACGGGAACAGGGGCCGCAGGTAGATGTTAAAAAGAATGGGACTGATAGCGGACCCCTGCGGCACCCCGTACGCAACTGGAGACCTGCTGGAGGAGAACGGTGGTAGGGTAACAACCTGCTGTCTGTCTTCTAGATAGGAATGAAACCATTGTAGTGCTCTACCCTTTACGCCTAGCTGTCTCAGCCTCTCTAACAGGACTGGATGGCTCACCGTATCGAATGCTGCCGACATATCAAGAAGCACCAAAATCATGGCGTTCCCGTTGTCGGCACGCATTCGGAGGTGGTCCAGCATGGTGGTTAGCGCTGTTTCAGTTCCGTGGCCAGGGCGGAAACCAAACTGATCCTTATCTAGCAAGGAATTCTCCTCCAAAAATTGAGACAAAGTCTTACTTACAGACTTTTCCAGTACTTTCACCGGATAAGGCAGGAGAGAAATGGGCCTGAAGTTAGCTGGCACCAGAGGGTCCAGGTTTGGCTTTTTTATCAGAGGGGTTACTACTGCAAGCTTCCAGCAGACAGGAACGGATCCGGCCAGCAGGGATTGGTTACAGATCATCCTTAACCAGGGAAAAGTGTTACGTCCATACAGCTTCCATATTTTATGAGGAAGAGGATCTAAAGGAGAACCAGACGACACGCTTTTAGTCAGGATGTCGAAGTCTTCAAGAGAAAGAGGTTGAAAACTGTCTAGGACAGCAGTTGGTTCTTGATCTCCATCAGCCAGGCTGGTTATATCCTCCGGACTGTTCTGAGTGTTGTCCTGCAATTTGTTCACAATATTAGAAATCTTTTCCTGAAAAAAGGAGGCGATTTCACTACACAAGGTTTGCGAGGGGGCGACTCTGTTGTTCATGCAGTCTGGGTTGGAGAGGTCCCCAACGATCTTAAAGAGGGCCTTAGATCCATTAGAAGCCTGAGTGATGGAGTTGGCATAGAAGTCTGCCTTAGATCTCAGAATAAGAGCTTTATATTGCAATTGTATTAGTCTAAGATCTTTTTTATCTTCTTCCGAATAATTTCTTCTCCACTTCCTCTCTGCTTGTCTGCGAGAGAGTCTAAGATGATGTAATTTCTCATTGTACCAGGGCGCTGATCTTTTCCTTGCCCTCTTTAAAGGTTTTATAGGGATACAATGGTCTAAAAGCTTAGTGATATGTTCCGTGAAGGACCTATAATTATCCTCCACGGACTTATCGGGGGAGAAGAGATTAACATCAAAAGATGTAGTTATAGAATCAGCCCTTGCCAATTTGTCCCATTCTCTGTCCATCCTGTGGAAATTTCGCTGGCTAGGCAGATTCCTGTGGCTGGGCAGCACCATACTTAGGAGGACAAGATAATGATCAGTCCAGTTCAGGGGCATTATATTAAAGACTTTTGTGGTGACTGGATTGGCAAAAACCAAGCCCAGAATGCGTCCCTTCTGATGGGTAGGGCTGGACACCAATTGACAGAGGTTCAGAGTGGAGCACGTGTACAGGAGGTCTCTCAGCTGACTGCAGTGGCCTCCGTCTTCACTGAGATTGAAGTCCCCGAGAATGACCATGTTGGTATGAGTAAGTTTTAAGTTAGTGATAGTTTCGGCGAAAAGATGGAAATCTGTGGTTGCGCCCGGTGGTCTGTAGCAGAGCATCCCCGTGAGTAGATTTCCGCTAGGGGCCAGAAGTGAAAAGCTCAGGATTTCAATGCCACCAACCTCGTCAATCTGACATGGTCTAAAGTCCAAAGTATCCCTGAAGATCAGACCCACTCCTCCCCCCCTGCCCGAATTGCGAAGCTTGTGAAGGATTTTATATCCACTAGGACAAGCCTCACTCAGGCCAACGACAGACTCCGCGGTGGCCCAGGTTTCTGTTACAAAGAGAGCGTCCAGTTCCATATCTTCCAACAAGCTGAACACTTCAGTAGAGTGCTTAACAAGCGAGCGACTGTTAATTAGACCACAAGAGAGGTCAGCACTAACTGACTTATGACCCTTTAAAGGATTTAGAAGTAAAAGTTGTGCTCTGCTGTATGTCACTCTTTCTGGTTGGCGAATAGTAGTGCTGGCGCTGGGAGCGTCCGGGGCGCGGACGGGCGCAGACGGGCTTGCCTCTGGCGCGCCTCTGGCGCGCCATCGGCGCTCCCGCTGCGCGCGCGCGCTGCGCGCTTGCATCAGGTGGGTTTAAGTAGGTGCTCCCAACTGCTAGAGCGCCTCACAAGATGGCGGCGAGTAGTGGCACAATAGAGAGGATCACACACTCAAGATGGCGGCAATGTAGGAAGCAGAGGACTATCACGCTAAAATAGCGTGTGCAAAAGTTTTTTAAAGTGCGGGTAAGTGAAATGCTATAGGACAACAAACTTTGAGGTACAATTGCAGAATATTAAAAGCCAAAAAGTATACACGAGTAAAAAGATAAAAGCAACACCACACGGCGCCCAAAAACAATGTTTTAAACAGCAGTCGCTCGTTCGCCCACTCGATAAGAGCCTTAGTCAGTTAGGCTGCGCGCTTGCATCAGGTGGGTTTAAGTAGGTGCTCCCAACTGCTAGAGCGCCTCACAAGATGGCGGCGAGTAGTGGCACAATAGAGAGGATCACACACTCAAGATGGCGGCAATGTAGGAAGCAGAGGACTATCACGCTAAAATAGCGTGTGCAAAAGTTTTTTAAAGTGCGGGTAAGTGAAATGCTATAGGACAACAAACTTTGAGGTACAATTGCAGAATATTAAAAACCAAAAAGTATACACGAGTAAAAAGATAAAAGCAACACGACACGGCGCCCAAAAACAATGTTTTAAACAGCAGTCGCTCGTTCACCCACTCGATAAGAGCCTTAGTCAGTTAGGCTGCGCGCTTGCATCAGGTGGGTTTAAGTAGGTGCTCCCAACTGCTAGAGCGCCTCACAAGATGGCGGCGAGTAGTGGCACAATAGAGAGGATCACACACTCAAGATGGCGGCAATGTAGGAAGCAGAGGACTATCACGCTAAAATAGCGTGTGCAAAAGTTTTTTAAAGTGCGGGTAAGTGAAATGCTATAGGACAACAAACTTTGAGGTACAATTGCAGGATATTAAAAACCAAAAAGTATACACGAGTAAAAAGATAAAAGCAACACCACACGGCGCCCAAAAACAATGTTTTAAACAGCAATCGCTCGTTCACCCACTCGATAAGAGCCTTAGTCAGTTAGCGTCATGTGTGTGGTGCGCGCTCTGCACCAGTCCTTTCTTGCGCTGTCAGCGGGGACAGTTTCTTGAGGGGATGCAGCTTACAGCTGGCCTTCTCCTTGTGACGACGGGGCTTGTGGTTTGCAGTATCAGTTCCCTTGCGCGAGGGCGGTGCAGAGCTGTAGACATCCCTGTTCACACCTGTTAGTTGATGTGGAGTTGGGTACTCTACTGTTGGCGCGCTTTCTTGTATCTTCTATAGGGTGTCGTCTTCTGGGGGTTAGCGTGCCCTTTTCCCTCAGCCTGCGGTGATCTCGGTTCACTTCTGGGGTGTGAGTTGGTGGGTTTTCTCGTTTGTGACCAGGTGTGGTCGTTGCAGCAGAGTATCTTGTGGCTGTGGCTGGCCACAGGGGAGCATCCTGTGCACTTGTAGCTGTCTTGGTTTTCCCTTGTGGCGGAGGCTGTCACTCCCTACTTGCTAGACGGCAACCCTGTTGTGTTCTCTGCGGGAATGTCCATTAGGATGCCACAGCAGTCGTTTCTTGCAGGCCACGTCACAGCAGCTCTTTTCTACCAGGGGCTGTGAGTGTTGGCGTCACAGGCCTTGGTGTAGGTCACTCTGCACGAGTCGCTTCTGGCAAGGTCATGGGGTTGCATTATGAACTTGCTAACACCAGCGTGTGCATCAAATGGTCATCGGCCTTTCTGTCGGGGCGTCCGATGGCCACCAGGGCTGTGCAGTGCAGCTCCGGCCTGTCTTTGCTTCGTGTGCCTGAGCGATGTGATCCTGATTGTATCGGTGGCAGGAGCGAGGGCTGGCAGGTATCATGTGCTGTAAGGGTGCAGCCTGTGTAGCGCCCCATCATGGTTCCATGTCTCTGTCCTTCTCTTTACCAGTTAACCACTTCGTGGCGAGGGTGTTAGTATAGTGAAGAGGGCAGCTGGGTGGCGCTGTTGGGTGTAGTCCTTGCAGGCCGTGTGGGCAGGGTCGGTGCAGCGCGTTGAGCTATCGTGGGAGAAGATTCTTTCCACTTGCTTCTCCCTTGGTTGTAGTCTTTCGGCAGCTACAGACACAGCTGAAAGGACTCGTGGTGCTGCGCTACATTCGGCCACTAGATGGCGCGGCCGTGCTCGTACCGTGTATTGCAGCAGCTTCTTCTCTCGAAGGTAGGCTACACGGACCGGCGCTGCTGGCTGGATATTGCTGGCGGGTACTTCCTGAAGCCCCCTAGGTTTGCCACACTTCTCTCAGTCTGTCGCTGTGGCTTGGGGCTGCTTGGTGGTGGCATCTGGCGCTAGGCCTAGACGCTTGCTGGCAAGCTGAACTCACGGCCACGCGCCTACCTCCGGACCATGTTGAGCGCTGGAGGAAGGTAGGGGGGCGCAGTGGGGCGGTGCACCTGGGCTGGGCGGTTTGCTGGCAGCGACGGAGGTGCCTCAAGCACGGGTCCCGCGGCAGTATACTTCTTTGCGCCCCGGCTCACATCGGTGCAGGTTTCACCCTGGGTGAAAGACAGCATCAGTTCTCTTCCTCCATGGCAAAGCTGGCGGGTGACGGCCTCCGTGCTTCTGCACACGCGTGTCTTGGTCGCAGCTCCGCGCCAGTGCGGTTGCTGGAGAGTCGTAGACGGAGGGGCTTGGGGGCACTCGCTACCCTCCTTTCGGTACCAGCTTGTGCCGTAGCGTGCTGTGGGGTAAGTGCAGGCTGCATACATTACATTTGCAGGCCGGGCCTCATCGTGCCCTGCACCGGTGCTGTCGTGCTGTCTGTGCCTGCGGGCCGTAACCAGGGGTGTGCCCACTATTGTCACTGCAGTGCCTCCCTTTTCTTTTAAGCTGCGGAAGCAGGGAGCGCAATCGGCCCAGGGGTGGCAGGTCCGCTCTCGGGCGCCGTGCAGTGAGGATCGCAAAGTTCCTTACTTGTGGCGGCGATTGCTTGAGTGTGGCGGCAGCCATACCACGGGCATGATGGGGGGACTCACGCTTTCCTTGGCGTTCATGCTGCCGCTGCAGGGGTGCTCGTCCACTCCTCCATTTGCCGGGCGTTGTGAGAGGGAGACAGCCAGTCTCCGTGCCATCTTCCTTCAAGGCAGGGCCGCGTCGCGATGCCAAGCTCGACCTACACCACCGTCACGGCGGCGGCTCATTACCTCCTCATGGGGTGAGGAAAAAACGGGCATGCGGGGTTAGCTACCCGCCTCGTCACCTTCGGCCCGCATCACGCAGATGATGGACACAGACACCAGGCGGGGTAGTGTAGTAACTGGCCACGAGCACGTGCACTCGGGCACCCATGATGGATGGATGTGGGGGAGTAGTGTGTCCAGCCCTCGAGGGAGTGGCTGGGGTTACAGCTTCCTGTGAGACACTAGAACGTGTCTCACAGGACACTACAGGCTGGGTCCACTCTCTTGGCCCCTTGAACCCGGAACACATGCCTTACCAGAACAAGGAGAGGCAACTTTATTACTCTAACTTCTTTGAACATTCTGTCTGTTACTGTAATCACTGCCTTCACTGCATGCTTGCTAGTTCCCTGGAGACACAGGGTAAGGCCACCCCCACGTCATCATAAACATCGTAAACTTTGGACAATGTAACCTGGAAAGCGCTGTACGGGGCTCTTTGCTTTATTGATAACTTTTACAGATATGAGTTTGGAGTTGCTTTACTTAACCTAGAAAGACACTACATAGACTTTCATTTAAGGACAAAAGTAAGAATTGTCTAGTATCTGGGTTCTTTTGGTAGCTGGGCACAGGTACATTAACGGAAATGGGCAAAAGAAAGTTAATGGAAGTCCCCCATGGGAAATCACTGCTCAAAACATCTAATGCAATCACCAACTATCTAACAAATGGGGTCTGAATGAAAATTAAATTAGCAATGTGGAGGAAAGGCTTGCGGCCACTAAACAGATTGTTAGCAGAGCAACCTGTAAAGATGTGGCACAAGCCGAGGAGATAAACAGTTGTGAGGCAGCTGAAAAAGGGAAACCCGGGGAAAAACATTCACATTGTGTGGAACAACCCAGTGTATCTAATAAATCGTAGAGCTTGATGAATTATCTATCTCCCAAGATATAAGTTCGAATCCCACTAAGAAAAGCAAACAGCCTGGGGACCCTAGCTTGGTAACATCTATAAATCAAAAGACTGGTCACAGTACCCGTGGAAGATTGAGCACCCAAAAGAAAAAAGGCGCAAAAGTAAAGGAAACTAATGACATTGGTAACTTAGAGGGACTTTTAAAAAAGCTGTATGCAAAATTAGAAAATGTTGAGCAGAGAGTTTTAGCCATGCTCGCCGAAATCAAGGGTAGGCTAACAGCATTATAAAAATGCTCCCACAAATGTAGGGAGGGAGCTGGCGGGGGCAACCAATAGGGGTGTCCCGTCATCTGTCAAACCAAGCCCAAATATGCCATGCCCTATGGAAACACAATACCCCAGACCAAATACTCCTCCTGAACCATTAGTGGCAAGAGGAGGGACAACACAAAATACGGAGGCCCTGTGTCGGCACCAGAGTTTAAAAACACCAAGAACATAAAGAGCATGGCACCATACCCCAGAGATATTACACCTCCCCCCAGAGGCAACACCATACATTATCATTTTAAAACGAGGTCCCAAACTCACATCTCAAGCTAAAGAATCCTGGATAGAATTAAGAAACAAAATGGTGCACTGGATGGTTAGTTTTGATATAAATATCAGTCTCCTTTGCGGAGAAATCATAATGGTGAGACTCGCGAACTGGGTGGGTCTAACAGAAAAATTGGGTATTAACTTCTGACACCCGGAGGTGGTAAGATCCTCTCTTAAGAAGATTGAGTCCAGACAACAGTATATGACCAACCGAGAAGAGTGAGTGGTATCTAGTATGGGCCCTACAGTAGCCTGCACGAATCGATACACCCAACTTTCCAGCTTGGCCGAACAGGATTGACTGAATGAACATGGTGAGACAGAAACAAATATCAGGGAGAGAAGCCCAAAGGAGTATAACACCAGTGGTCAAACCAAAAAAGCTATCGATATAATAAGCCAAATAAAGCTTAGATCCTGGAATGTAGCCGGGATCAAGAATAAGCTTAAGGATAAGGAGTGGCTAGATAGCACTAAATGATTACACCTCCAGTAGACATGGCATACCCAAGAACAATATAACGGTGGCTTTGTCTCGGTCTCGACCCCAGCTACACCATCAGTATCTGGACGAGCTAAGGGAGGCTTGTCGATTTTAATTTACACCTCAGCCCCAATAGAACTTAAAAAAGTGTATAATAGCTCCCCCTATTTCCAACTGGCTTTTTCTAGGAATGGGGAAAAGCCAATCTTTTATTTTGGTTCATTATTATAATAACATGTTTTATGTCACTCGATATAAGGCTGTGGATGAGCTAGGGAAAGTACTGGCTAACTTTGTAAAGGAGGTAGACCCCAAATACACATGTATCTGGTCTGGGGATTTTAACACTAGTAAGTGTAGCTACTCAGGAATGAGTGTATGTGGACTCACCGACATTACTGAGTCCAACCAACAACATTTCCCACACGGTAGCTATGGGGAAAAGCTTAATGAGCTCTTGTGTAAATGTAATCTTGAAGTTTAGTATCTAGCGGGGAAGAGGGCGAATCACCAAAACCAGCCATCCAAGGTAGAGGCAACCCAACATGTATTGATTACATTGTAGTGTCCACCACGGCCTGAAACATTGTGGCCCACTCCATACTGAATTCACTAGATACAGTGATCGTGCTTCCCTGACCCTGCCCATGAATGTTAAAACAATCTGGAGAGGGATCTGCCCGCTGTGGAGATTAGCTGGGTCACAGACTCAGTGCGTTACCTGGAGGGCTGGTTAATCCACACGCACAAGGCTTATTTAGAACATATATGGGACGATGTTTAGAGGGTATCCGCAGGTCAGTGGAGTTTTGGCGTACCTTACCCTTATCACTAATGGGACGTGTGGCTCTGATAAAAATGGTGGTCCTCCCACGATGTTTATATGTAATGTAGAAATCACTTTATCGGATACCACGGGAGTACTTTCTCCGGTTAGACCGTCTGCTGGTTGAACTATTGTGGGGAAACAAATGGAAACAAGTGGGGTTGCGAACAATGCAGAGAACTTGGGATTGTGGGGGTCTGGAGGTTCCAAAATTGGAATTTTATTATATAGCAGCGCAACTCCAGCATGCTGTACAATGGCTCGATGACAATGATTATTGGGAGAAACAGTTATTGAGGGGTACTTACGGAGATAATTCACTCCTGGACCTACTGATGTTGGGCTCGTGTGTGCCTGAACATCTCCCGTATATTATTAGACATGTGGCCTCCACATGGGAGTCTGCGGTTAGGGTTGTGATATGTAGGGCACCTTACGCCCCTGAAGCCCCATTGTGGGCAGTTGTCCCGTTTGGGCTGATCGGTCAAGTTATGTCCGTCTCTAGATGGGTGGAGGGCGACTGTTGAATGATGAAATCAGCAATTCCTGACCAGAGAGGAAGCAGAAACAGCGTTCGATCTGGGCAGGGGTCAATATCTTCAGTATGCAAAAGTGGCTGCAGTAGCACAGGAGATATGGCCGATGTTTCCTGATGAAACTCCAATAGCTGCCACCCTTCAGGCCTTTGTGAGTCGTGCTGAAGGCCGTAGACTGGTCTCTAATTTTTATTGAGCATTAAGGGCAGATCTCGCTGCGCACCCACTTCCGATCCAGACTAGATGGGATGAAGTGCTGGAGATGCCCCTTACAGATTCTGAATGGAAGAGGGTACACGAAGGAGTAAAACAAATTAGTTCCAATACCAGATTTAAACTTATCTAATTTAATGTTGTACATCAAACCTATTTCACCCCGCTAGTGCTTCATAAAACATATCCAGATTGTTCCTCCTGTTGTCCCAGATGTGGTTGTGATGTAGCCTCATTTTTGCATATATTATGGGAGTGCCCGAGACTGCACTTTTTTTGGGACTCCATACTAGAGAGATTACGACGAGTTACGGGATGGTCACTACCCTAGTCTTTTAAAGAGATACTGTTGGGTTTACTCCCCTGTCCCAAGGGGACTCGTAGATTTCTTCAACTGGGGCTAGTCCTGGCCAAAAGACTGATAGCGATCCACTGGCTGGTTTCCCAACCCCCCCCAAGGTGGAAACTTGGGCAAAAGATTTGAGGGAATGGACGATAGCGGAATGGTCCGTATGAAGAGGGTTCAGAGGGATGACAAGTTGGAAGAAGATGCTAGGGCCTGGTACGCTTTGATATTGGAGGTCCCCTTAGACGCGCAGAGATTAGAGGAAACACAAGTAGTCCCCGCTGAGGATGATACAGAGGCACTCCTGTGTTGAGCGCAGAGTAATCACATTGCCGAATAAAGCGATTGGGTGAAGTGACTTATGGCATGGACAGAGATTCTCTTTGTACGTGACCAGGGTGGGAGGGGGGGGGTGATGTTGTTTATAAAATGTTGTTTGTGTGATTTGTTTATTGGGAAATCTAAACCTGTTACATGCATTGTAAAGAGTGGAGATGCAGATGCTTACAGTTAGTATGCTCTCCTAGTTCAGGAGATATTATTTTATCCTACATATTTTTCCATTACAATCTTAGCTATATGTCAAAACTGTTTCTAATACATTTTATTGTCATTTTATAACATTGATCTGAGCTGAGAGATTGATGTAGCTGTACTGAATTTCTGAAACCGGAATTTTGAACCCTAAATAAATAAAAACATGTTTTAAAAAAAATAATTGTTAAAACAATCTAGTCTGAGGATAAATTACTGTTACCAAATATAGCGGTAGCTGGGAAAAACAGTATCAACATAAAATGGACAGGGATAAATGAAGATTTCATGTTGCAAAAGGTTGTCAAAGACAACAGAGCAAGCTTGTCCATCTGAACTGATATTAACTCAACTTCTGACATAGTCATTACATCATTTGATACAATTACTACGGCAATAGCCTCTAATCTGAGAAAAGACAGCTCTACGAATAAGAAGCAGACAAAAAGCTGGTTCAAACATGACTGTACCTGGGCTAAACAAGAATTCAATAAGGCCCTACATATAATGCCTAGAGACAGGATAGAAATCAAGCGATACGGATTATTATATAAACAGGCTTTAAAACGAAGGGAGAAAGAGGTACAAGAGGAAGATTGGTCGAAATTGAATCAGACCGCGGACACAAGGGACTCCGCCCTATTTTGGAAGGTGGGAAGCTTGCCGATGTGGAAAAATGAACAAGACCCTATTATTGAATCAGTCATTGCCCAAAATGATTGGCTTACACATTTTTGTGGATTTTTTAACATAGCTGCTAATACTAAAGGAGAGGCATACCCTCATAGCTCCCATTCCGTTACAACAGATTGAGCTAGAGGATGTAATCCTGGCAATTAATAAAATGAAGCAGAGTAAGGCCCCCGGACCCGATGGGGTTCCGGCCGATGCATACAAAAAATATACGCAGTCATGGGCACACATTTTAACTCCTGTCTGCAACGCAGCTGCTAAAGGCTGCATCCCCGATACTTGGACCGGTAGTATAATTGTCCTCATTTTTAAAAAAGGTAACAGGGGAGATGTGAGATGCTACCGTCCCATATCCCTTCTAGATTTATCAGTAAAGATCATGGGGCGGATAGTCCTTGCAAGATTGGAGACTTGGGCCAATGATAGTAACATCTTGACAGAATCCCAATATGACTTTAGGGGGGAGATGCTAGAGCAGTGCATAAATTTGAATGTAATCATTGGCAAATACACGCTGGCCACGGAAGAACATATCTCTTTATGCTTCGCAGACCTAAGCTTGGCCTTTGACTGTGTAAACCACGCCAAACTGCAGGAAGCAATGATCGATATGGCTGCTCCAGATGATATTGTTTCATTTTTATCATAACTTTATGCAAGACTTGTCAGGATCGGCCGTAGCGGCACATGCCTCACGAGTACTCGAACTACACTTCCCATGATGCCTTGAGGGGAGGAAGTACTTGAGGCGAGGTCGCGCTTTGAACTATGTGCGTAATTCCGGGTTTTCTGAAGCATTCTGCTCTCGCTGAGGGAGAGAGTGGCCCGTCGGCAGGGAGAAAGTATTCATGCCTCCTTAGATGTGTCGTGCCACTCAAGTCGGTTGGCGTCAACGGTACTCGGTGCTTCCCTGTTTGCGGTAAGCACTTCGGCTTCGTGGGACATCCGAGGATTCATTGCCGTTGGTAACTTTTCAGCGCGCTCCCAAAGCTGAATGCTGTGGTGAGCAACTACGCATTCCCGTGTTTGGTGGGAGGTGTTTTGGAGCCATTGTTTGTTTCTTGGTAATTTCTGAAGCAACGCGAGGGTGATGTTAACCACGCATTGCTATTGCCTTCAGACCTTCTTTTTCCTGCTGACATTGTGTAGGGAGCGGAGCGCGGTGGTGACAGGAACCATGCGTTGCCATGTCCTTCGATTTAGTGCACAGAAGCGCGGTGGTGACAGGAACCACGCGTCGCCGTGTCCTTGGAGTTAGGGCATAACTTTCATTACAGAGCGGAATGCGTTGGTATTCCACCAAGCCTTACCGTGACTGGGGATTATATCTGCATTTGCTTCTTGCCTGGCAGTTCTACATTTGTTTATTCTGGGAAGGAAGAAACCATAAGCTTTTCTGTATTATCCTCTGGGGAGTCCGTGGCAAGGTCTCCATTAGTTGAATTTGGAACATACAGAGCAACCCTTTTGGCTATAAACTCTGTTTGAATGATGGTATGTTTGTATGGTTAAACAAACCATTAAGTGCCATTATTATCCTGTGTTGTTGGTTGTGCAACTTATGTGAAAATGCGTTGCTTGCAGACAGATGACACTGCAGGAGAAGAAAGGTCTTGGGAGTCCTACTGCGCTGAGATTGTGATCAGTTTCCATAAGGTATAGGAAGAGTTTAGTGAGACCACATGAGAGAAGGTTATAATACTTGCTCTGTTTATATATATGTGTCTTTTTGTTGTTCCAGGTTCCTTTCCCTGCTGTCCCTTCCCTTTCCTTTCCCTCGCCTGATCGCTCGAGCACCCTGTATATAATATTTAGGGTGTTGGTGATATCAGGAGGTGGACCCTTACTTGCGGCACCTGGATACTGCGGAGCAAGTCCTGACAAGACTGACATCAAGAGTAAGTTATGGGAGGGAAGGAGAGTGCACCCCAAGTTTAAAGGTGTCATGGGGAATAAGACAGGGCTGTGCCATCGCACCCCTCCTCTTCTCACTATGGGATAAATGGGATTGACAAAACCCTCCAAGAATTGAATACTGATGCCCCTAAAATAGGCTCTTGTTCAACCCCTCTACTCCTATATGCAAACAATGAAGTCTTAATACCTAGAACTGCAAACAGACTACAACAACTGGTCGAAGCTTTTGTCTCATACATGGAGCAAAAAGACTTAAAATTAAATCTTACTAAGACGTTTGTGATGGTCTGTGGACGGGGCAGGGCTAAGAAAAAAGACCCATTGTGTGAGGGAACATAAGCTGACAGAAGCCCAAAGTTTCTCCTATTTAGGCATTTTATTCTCCTTTCATGGTAATTGGGGCCCCCGTATAGACCAGTCAAGACTTAAACTAATTAGAACCATGGAGGCGATCTTCAGATTTTTAGATTTTGCAACAAGATAGGCAGTAAACCTATTTGTGACATGCTTAAACTATATGGCAGTAAATGCTTATCAGCAGCAACCTATGGCTCTGTAGTATGGGGTAACGCCAGTATAAATACATTACAATCCTGTGAAAATTATTTTTTCTGCCGTATGCTGGCTGTACCAAGGTCTACATCCATCTACCTCCTACACAAAGAATTGCGATTCTTCCGGCCCTTCCAAAAAGGTTATTGGTGTTAAAGACCCTTTTCATGTTTTGATGAGCCTTGTCTAAGGCAGTGAAGGTAGACACGTATTTGCCTAGAGTCTTGATAAGAACCTCACCAAAAAGAAGGCCTTTAGGGTTGAGAGAGGGTTCCTTATCTGCTAGATCACTTTGTTTTGGAGAGATCTTATTAAGGACTACTCTTCTCCTTTCTGAGTTAAGGCTGGCATTTGCGTTACCCAATAAAATCAAGGCTCTCTGGCTTAAGCCTCTAATTATCTCTGTGTTAAGGGGGGTCCCATTAATGTGGCTCTCTTCTGCTGTATTGGTGATCCTTGCTAGTGGACCCAGGATATCGAGGACCCGGTCTTGACAACTCTTTAGGGATCTCTCCATCCCTTTTCTTGGGTCTCTTCCAAGTTTAAATAGATATTTGATAAGTTCAGGGTCCAAATTTGGGGTTTGACATGTTTTATCATTTATAGAAGGTCTTGAGCATTCAGCTCTCAATAGATTACGGGTATTTCTTTCTAGAGGGAATCCTATCCATTTTTTAATGAATTTGCTGACATGTTCATGGGGAAACCATTCAGAACTCCTAGGGTGTTTTAAATTAAGTGGAGAGAACATCTCTTCGCCTAGAGGATCAATAATATTATCATTGAAGTGGAAGGGGTTTCTTCATCGAATGGTTGAGAGTAAAACTCTTGGTCATCTTCGTCGAGGTCCAGGATATATTCATCTGGAGGGTCAGAGGTATCGTCATCAGTATCCTGGAATTCCTCGTCTCCAAATTGGAGATCATTTTTATGAGCACTTCGATAGTTTGTGCCGCGATGGACACCCGGATAGTTTGTGCTGCTAAGGACACCTTTAAGATTTGTGCCGCTAAGGACACCCATTGAATTTGAGGTGCGGTGACCTCCCGTAAAAGTAGAGGTGCTGGGACCTTCCATAGTGCTCTTGGGGGTTGCATGATCAGTATTCTTGCTTTTCTTTATTCTTTTCCCCCTTATTTCAGTGAGATCTTCGGTAGGTAAGATATCATCGATCTCGTTAGTATCATATTCATGGGAGGGGAGAGATCTTTTAGATGTAATGGCTTTAGAAAGAGTTTCGAACATACAAGACCTCATTTCTTTGTGGATCATGCTTTTGAATGTCTCGTTGTCCATGATAGGTATGGTGGGGTTACCCTCATCAGATTCAACATCAGACATATTATAATATATATATATATAGATGACCAGAAGTATTTTATCCTCTTAAGACCCCCTTTTTTTTTTATTACATTTTTTTATATTATTATTTATTTATTTTTTAAATTTTATAATAGTATATGAATTACTGTGTTAAATGGGTTAGAATTTCTCTTCAAATGGTGAGATTTAAGGTATTCTAATTTATTTGAGTAATTAATTAATAATGAAGGTTCTAGTCATAGGTGGTTTTAGAAAGTAATTCTATTAAAAGTTAATTCCCTCTTTTTTTTTTTTTAAATATGTTTTTATTCATAATGGTAGCCTCTCGTCTTGTAATGAAATTGGATGCACCGTATGTTGCAGATCTAATACAAGTAAGAGCTTTATGCTCTTGGCATAACATCTGGTGCAAGGAAGGACCAAAGTTCACCAGGGACATAATTAAGAATTGCCTAGCACTGGAACATTTTAATACAATTCCTTGGCTAGCATATATGGATAAGCTGCTGAAGGAAATCGATAAAGACATGCCAATGAAAAATACTGTAGGTATTTTGCAATATGGCAAAAATGAAATTAAAAAGATTTAAATGGAGAAACAAAGCCAAGAAAGAGCTAGTAGAGATGAGAAAATACTAAGCATATCAAGATAGATGGCTAGTATAAAGCTGTCTGGTCTACCTGACTAGTCAAAGTCACAAATAGCCAGGACAGATTTTACCTTATAAGGTTACATCTGGGCACTGTCTATGAACTGGTGGCTTTTCCAAAGCATGAAAAACAACAGAAAATAGTTAACAGATGCCCATGTGATGGGAAAGCCATCCAGTACACGATGCACTTTATGCTGTTCTGCAAGTTTTATCACGACATGAGGAGAATATTTTTACGGCCAATCTTTAAGGCAAAGAAACTTTTCTTTTATAAGGATGCCATGAAATTTATTTGTACACTCGACAATGAATTAGCTTGCAGAGATGTGGCTGGATATATGAGCCGGGCTATAAAAAGGAGGAAATCGCTTGCATCTTTAGACAATCTAGACTATGAAGCTGAATGAAAGATGATTTTAAGCTGATAATAATGTAAACATTTTAGGGAAACAAGATGTTCGCTACAAATGAAGTTTTAGCTATCAATTGAATGAGTCTTAATTTTATGCAAGATGTGTTCTCTATTTTATGTACTTTATGGATCCATGGATAGAAGTTTTTAAATCTTAAGTCTGATATAAATTTGGACTTGTGAATACATTTCAACGCAGCTGTCTATTAGGCAGTGCACTTGCAGTTGGTGCATGACGATATGCTACTAGTTATGGGAAAAGGTTTTTCACCAGGTTTAAAACTGCACTACAGGCAGCAGTGACAGGTGTGAGACATGTTTTTAAGGGCTACTTAAGTGGGTGGCACAACAGTGCTGCAGGCCCACTAGTAGCATTTAATTTAAAGGCCCTGAAAAACATGTAGTACCACTTTACTAGGGACGTTAAAAGTGCCAACTGGATGTAACGCAATTTTAGCATGTTTAAAGGAGAAAACACTTTAGCACTGTTTAACAGTGGTAACGTGTACAGAGTCTTAAAAGCCAATACAAACAGGTTCGGAAAACAGGAGAGGAGAAGGCCAAAACTTTGGGGGTGACTCTGCATAGAGGGCCAAGATACAGTTTTTATTTTTGGCATTCCCATGCCTGAAACATTCTTAAACTCCAATTTAACAAGCCTTTATACAACTAACTCTTCAAGAGTAGCAACAGTGGGCAATCAAGGTTTACGTTAAGGAAATAGAGAGATGGTGACTTCCATACAGCATGATACAGAAATCGTACCCATTAAAATTCAATGACTGATTACAGCTTTTTCTTTCAAACAGAATGATGGCTTGTTGTAGAGAATTGCAGTATGAACTGAAACCTCAAAAATAGGTGCAGAGAAACACGCCAGACACCACTGCTCAGTACCAAGAAATGGACTCTTTGCTACCCTCAGCTCAGTGAACTGTATTATCAAGAATGTTTAAGTGCTCTTCAGGGTGAATCCTCAAAGACTTGTTTGTTTGGCGGTACGGTGACTCTCTTCCTGAACTATTGCACTCGTACTTTGGTTCGTATTTACTGTTTTTAAAAACAAAAATAACTTATTTTAGTCATCCTCACTGTTTTTTATATTTCCTTATCCCATTTAGTCTCCTGTACTTCTTAGTGGGGTGAAAGTGTTTTGACTTATTTTCGCGGGTACCTGTGCTCTGTTGTTCTCCTTCCCGCCCCGGTCCGACGCGGCAGCTAGTGCCGTTGAGCGGAGGGCATGGAAGGTCGAGCCAAGTACTTCCACCTCACGAAGGGAACATGGTCAGCGGTCTAGTCTGGGGGGAAGTGCGCCTACTTATTGCGCATGCCAGAACGGACGCACGGCGGTGAGGGCAGATTGTCTCAGAATCTGCCAAGACCCGTTTGTTTGGCGGTACGGTGACTCTCTTCCTGAACTATTGCACTCGTACTTTGGTTCGTATTTACTGTTTTTAAAAACAAAAATAGCCTATTTTATTCATCCTCACAGTTTTTATATTTCCTTATCCCATTTAGTCTCCTGTACTTCTTAGTGGGGTGAAAGTGTTTTGACTTACTTTCGAGGGTACCTGTGCTCTGTTGTCCTCCTTCCCCCCCCGGTCCGACGCGGCAGCTAGTGCCGTTGAGTGGAGGGCGTGGAAGGTTGAGCCAAGTACTTCCACCTCACGAAGGGAGCATGGTCAGTGGTCTAGTCTGGGGGGAAGTGCGCCTACTTATTGAGCATGCCAGAACAGACATGCAGCGGTGAGGGCAGATTGTGGCAGAATCTGCCAAGACCCGTTTGTTTGGCGGTACGGTGACTCTCTTCCTGAACTATTGCACTCGTACTTTGGTTCGTATTTACTGATTTTAAAAACAAAAAAAACTTCTTTTAGTCATCCTCGCTGTTTTTATATTTCCTTCTCCCATTTAGTCTCCTGTACTTCTTAGTGGGGTGAAAGTGTTTTGACTTACTTTCGTGGGTACCTGTGCTCTGTTGTCCTCTTTCCCGCCCCGGTCCGACGCTGCAGCTAGTGCCGTTGAGCGGAGGGCGTGGAAGGTCGAGCCAAGTACTTCCACCTCACGAAGGGAGCACAGTCAGCGGTCTAGTCTGAGGGGAAGTGCGCCTACTTATTGCGCATGCCAGAACGGACGCGCAGCGGTGAGGGCAGAATCTGCCAAGACCCGTTTGTTTGGCGTTACGGTGACTCTCTTCCCGAACTATTGCACTCATACTTTGGTTCGTATTTACTGTTTTTAAAAACAAAAATAACTTCTTTTAGTCATCCTCACTGTTTTTTATATTTTCTTATCCCGTTTAGTCTCCTGTACTTCTTAGTGGGGTGAAAGTGTTTTGACTTACTTTCGCGGGTACCTGTGCTCTGTTGTCCTCCTTCCCGCCCCGGTCCGATGCGGCAGCTAGTGCCATTGAGCGGAGGGCGTGGAAGGTTGAGCCAAGTACTTCCGCCTCACGAAGGGAGCATGGTCAGTGGTCTAGTCTGGGGGGAAGTGCGCCTACTTATTGAGCATGCCAGAATGGACATGCAGCGGTGAGGGCAGATTGTGGCAGAATCTGCCAAGACCCGTTTGTTTGGCGGTACGGTGACTCTCTTCCTGAACTATTGCACTCATTGTTTGGTTCGTATTTACTGTTTTTAAAAACAAAAATAACTTCTTTTAGTCATCCTCGCTGTTTTTATATTTCCTTATCCCATTTAGTCTCCTGTACTTCTTAGTGGGGTGAAAGTGTTTTGACTTACTTTTGTGGGAACCTGTGCTCTGTTGTCCTCTTTCCCGCCCCGGTCCGACGCTGCAGCTAGTGCCGTTGAGCGGAGGGCGTGGAAGGTCGAGCCAAGTACTTCCGCCTCACGAAAGGAGCACGGTCAGCGGTCTAGTCTGGGGGGAAGTGTGTCTACTTATTGCGCATGCCAGAACGGACGGGCAGCGGTGAGGGCATATAGTGGCAGAATCTGCCAAGACCTGTTTGTTTGGCAGTACGGTAACTCTCTTCCTGAACTATTGCACTTGTACTTTGGTTCGTATTTACTGTTTTTAAAAACAAAAATAACTTCTTTTAGTCATCCTCACTGTTTTTATATTTCCTTATCGAATTTAGTCTCCTGTACTTCTTAGTGGGGTGAAAGTGTTTTGACTTACTTTCGCGGGTACCTGTGCTCTGTTGTCCTCCTTCCCACCCCGGTCCGACATGGCAGCTAGTGCCGTTGAGCGGAGGGCGTGGAAGGTCGAGCCAAGTACACTCGCCTCATGAAGGGAGCACAGTCAGGGGTCTAGTCTGAGGGGAAGCGCGCCTACTTATTGCGCATGCCAGAACGGACGCGCAGCGGTGAGGGCAGATTGTGGCAGAATCTGCGAAGACCCATTTGTTTGGCGGTACGGTGACTCTCTTCCTGAACTATTGCACTCGTACTTTCGTTCGTATTTACTGTTTTTAAAAACAAAAATAACTTCTTTTAGTCATCCTGACTGTTTTTAAATTTCCTTATCCCATTTAGTCTCCTGTACTTCTTAGTGGGGTGAAAGTGTTTTGACTTATTTTCGCGGGTACCAGTGCTCTGTTGTCCTCCTTCCCGCCCCGGTCCGACGCGGCAGCTAGTGCCGTTGAGCGGAGGGCATGGAAGGTCGAGCCAAGTACTTCCACCTCACGAAGGGAGCATGGTCAGCGGTCTAGTCTGGGGGGAAGTGCGTCTACTTATTGCGCATGCCAGAACGGACGCGCAGCGGTGAGGGCAGATTGTGGCAGAAACTGCCAAGACCCGTTTGTTTGGCGGTACGGTGACTCTCTTCCTGAACTATTGCACTCGTACTTTGGTTCGTATTTACTGTTTTTAAAAACAAAAATAACTTCATTTAGTCATCCTCACTGTTTTCATATTTTCTTATCCCATTTAGTCTCCTGTACTTCTTAGTGGGGTGAAAGTGTTTTGACTTATTTTCGCGGGTACCTGTGCTCTGTTGTTCTCCTTCCCGCCCCGGTCCGACGCGGCAGCTAGTGCCGTTGAGCGGAGGGCATGGAAGGTCGAGCCAAGTACTTCCACCTCACGAAGGGAACATGGTCAGCGGTCTAGTCTGGGGGGAAGTGCGCCTACTTATTGCGCATGCCAGAACGGACGCACGGCAGTGGGGGCAGATTGTCTCAGAATCTGCCAAGACCCGTTTGTTTGGCGGTACGGTGACTCTCTTCCTGAACTATTGCACTCGTACTTTGGTTCGTATTTACTGTTTTTAAAAACAAAAATAGCCTATTTTATTCATCCTCACAGTTTTTATATTTCCTTATCCCATTTAGTCTCCTGTACTTCTTAGTGGGGTGAAAGTGTTTTGACTTACTTTCGAGGGTACCTGTGCTCTGTTGTCCTCCTTCCCCCCCCGGTCCGACGCGGCAGCTAGTGCCGTTGAGTGGAGGGCGTGGAAGGTTGAGCCAAGTACTTCCACCTCACGAAGGGAGCATGGTCAGTGGTCTAGTCTGGGGGGAAGTGCGCCTACTTATTGAGCATGCCAGAACAGACATGCAGCGGTGAGGGCAGATTGTGGCAGAATCTGCCAAGACCCGTTTGTTTGGCGGTACGGTGACTCTCTTCCTGAACTATTGCACTCGTACTTTGGTTCGTATTTACTGATTTTAAAAACAAAAAAAACTTCTTTTAGTCATCCTCGCTGTTTTTATATTTCCTTCTCCCATTTAGTCTCCTGTACTTCTTAGTGGGGTGAAAGTGTTTTGACTTACTTTCGTGGGTACCTGTGCTCTGTTGTCCTCTTTCCCGCCCCTGTCCGACGCTGCAGCTAGTGCCGTTGTGCGGAGGGCGTGGAAGGTCGAGCCAAGTACTTCCACCTCACGAAGGGAGCACAGTCAGCGGTCTAGTCTGAGGGGAACTGCGCCTACTTATTGCGCATGCCAGAACGGACGCGCAGCGGTGAGGGCAGAATCTGCCAAGACCCGTTTGTTTGGCGGTACGGTGACTCTCTTCCCGAACTATTGCACTCATACTTTGGTTCGTATTTACTGTTTTTAAAAACAAAAATAACTTCTTTTAGTCATCCTCACTGTTTTTTATATTTTCTTATCCCGTTTAGTCTCCTGTACTTCTTAGTGGGGTGAAAGTGTTTTGACTTACTTTCGCGGGTACCTGTGCTCTGTTGTCTTCCTTCCCGCCCCGGTCCGATGCGGCAGCTAGTGCCATTGAGCGGAGGGCGTGGAAGGTTGAGCCAAGTACTTCCGCCTCACGAAGGGAGCATGGTCAGTGGTCTAGTCTGGGGGGAAGTGCGCCTACTTATTGAGCATGCCAGAATGGACATGCAGCGGTGAGGGCAGATTGTGGCAGAATCTGCCAAGACCCGTTTGTTTGGCGGTACGGTGACTCTCTTCCTGAACTATTGCACTCATAGTTTGGTTCGTATTTACTGTTTTTAAAAACAAAAATAACTTCTTTTAGTCATCCTCGCTGTTTTTATATTTCCTTATCCCATTTAGTCTCCTGTACTTCTTAGTGGGGTGAAAGTGTTTTGACTTACTTTTGTGGGAACCTGTGCTCTGTTGTCCTCTTTCCCGCCCCGGTCCGACGCCGCAGCTAGTGCCGTTGAGCGGAGGGCGTGGAAGGTCGAGCCAAGTACTTCCGCCTCACGAAAGGAGCACGGTCAGCGGTCTAGTCTGGGGGGAAGTGTGCCTACTTATTGCGCATGCCAGAACGGACGGGCAGCGGTGAGGGCATATAGTGGCAGAATCTGCCAAGACCTGTTTGTTTGGCAGTACGGTAACTCTCTTCCTGAACTATTGCACTTGTACTTTGGTTCGTATTTACTGTTTTTAAAAACAAAAATAACTTCTTTTAGTCATCCTCACTGTTTTTATATTTCCTTATCCCATTTAGTCTCCTGTACTTCTTAGTGGGGTGAAAGTGTTTTGACTTACTTTCGCGGGTACCTGTGCTCTGTTGTCCTCCTTCCCACCCCGGTCCGACATGGCAGCTAGTGCCGTTGAGCGGAGGGCGTGGAAGGTCGAGCCAAGTACACTCGCCTCATGAAGGGAGCACAGTCAGGGGTCTAGTCTGAGGGGAAGCGCGCCTACTTATTGCGCATGCCAGAACGGACGCGCAGCGGTGAGGGCAGATTGTGGCAGAATCTGCCAAGACCCATTTGTTTGGCGGTACGGTGACTCTCTTCCTGAACTATTGCACTCGTACTTTCGTTCGTATTTACTGTTTTTAAAAACAAAAATAACTTCTTTTAGTCATCCTGACTGTTTTTAAATTTCCTTATCCCATTTAGTCTCCTGTACTTCTTAGTGGGGTGAAAGTGTTTTGACTTATTTTCGCGGGTACCAGTGCTCTGTTGTCCTCCTTCCCGCCCCGGTCCGACGCGGCAGCTAGTGCCGTTGAGCGGAGGGCATGGAAGGTCGAGCCAAGTACTTCCACCTCACGAAGGGAGCATGGTCAGCGGTCTAGTCTGGGGGGAAGTGCGTCTACTTATTGCGCATGCCAGAACGGACGCGCAGCGTTGAGGGCAGATTGTGGCAGAAACTGCCAAGACCCGTTTGTTTGGCGGTACGGTGACTCTCTTCCTGAACTATTGCACTCGTACTTTGGTTCGTATTTACTGTTTTTAAAAACAAAAATAACTTCTTTTAGTCATCCTCACTGTTTTCATATTTTCTTATCCCATTTAGTCTCCTGTACTTCTTAGTGGGGTGAAAGTGTTTTGACTTATTTTCGCGGGTACCTGTGCTCTGTTGTTCTCCTTCCCGCCCCGGTCCGACGCGGCAGCTAGTGCCGTTGAGCGGAGGGCATGGAAGGTCGAGCCAAGTACTTCCACCTCACGAAGGGAACATGGTCAGCGGTCTAGTCTGGGGGGAAGTGCGCCTACTTATTGCGCATGCCAGAACGGACGCACGGCGGTGAGGGCAGATTGTCTCAGAATCTGCCAAGACCCGTTTGTTTGGCGGTACAGTGACTCTCTTCCTGAACTATTGCACTCGTACTTTGGTTCGTATTTACTGTTTTTAAAAACAAAAATAGCCTATTTTATTCATCCTCACAGTTTTTATATTTCCTTATCCCATTTAGTCTCCTGTACTTCTTAGTGGGGTGAAAGTGTTTTGACTTACTTTCGAGGGTACCTGTGCTCTGTTGTCCTCCTTCCCCCCCCGGTCCGACGCGGCAGCTAGTGCCGTTGAGTGGAGGGCGTGGAAGGTTGAGCCAAGTACTTCCACCTCACGAAGGGAGCATGGTCAGTGGTCTAGTCTGGGGGGAAGTGCGCCTACTTATTGAGCATGCCAGAACAGACATGCAGCGGTGAGGGCAGATTGTGGCAGAATCTGCCAAGACCCGTTTGTTTGGCGGTACGGTGACTCTCTTCCTGAACTATTGCACTCGTACTTTGGTTCGTATTTACTGATTTTAAAAACAAAAAAAACTTCTTTTAGTCATCCTCGCTGTTTTTATATTTCCTTCTCCCATTTAGTCTCCTGTACTTCTTAGTGGGGTGAAAGTGTTTTGACTTACTTTCGTGGGTACCTGTGCTCTGTTGTCCTCTTTCCCGCCCCTGTCCGACGCTGCAGCTAGTGCCGTTGAGCGGAGGGCGTGGAAGGTCGAGCCAAGTACTTCCACCTCACGAAGGGAGCACAGTCAGCGGTCTAGTCTGAGGGGAAGTGCGCCTACTTATTGCGCATGCCAGAACGGACGCGCAGCGGTGAGGGCAGAATCTGCCAAGACCCGTTTGTTTGGCGGTACGGTGACTCTCTTCCCGAACTATTGCACTCATACTTTGGTTCGTATTTACTGTTTTTAAAAACAAAAATAACTTCTTTTAGTCATCCTCACTGTTTTTTATATTTTCTTATCCCGTTTAGTCTCCTGTACTTCTTAGTGGGGTGAAAGTGTTTTGACTTACTTTCGCGGGTACCTGTGCTCTGTTGTCCTCCTTCCCGCCCCGGTCCGATGCGGCAGCTAGTGCCATTGAGCGGAGGGCGTGGAAGGTTGAGCCAAGTACTTCCGCCTCACGAAGGGAGCATGGTCAGTGGTCTAGTCTGGGGGGAAGTGCGCCTACTTATTGAGCATGCCAGAATGGACATGCAGCGGTGAGGGCAGATTGTGGCAGAATCTGCCAAGACCCGTTTGTTTGGCGGTACGGTGACTCTCTTCCTGAACTATTGCACTCATAGTTTGGTTCGTATTTACTGTTTTTAAAAACAAAAATAACTTCTTTTAGTCATCCTCGCTGTTTTTATATTTCCTTATCCCATTTAGTCTCCTGTACTTCTTAGTGGGGTGAAAGTGTTTTGACTTACTTTTGTGGGAACCTGTGCTCTGTTGTCCTCTTTCCCGCCCCGGTCCGACGCCGCAGCTAGTGCCGTTGAGCGGAGGGCGTGGAAGGTCGAGCCAAGTACTTCCGCCTCACGAAAGGAGCACGGTCAGCGGTCTAGTCTGGGGGGAAGTGTGCCTACTTATTGCGCATGCCAGAACGGATGGGCAGCGGTGAGGGCATATAGTGGCAGAATCTGCCAAGACCTGTTTGTTTGGCAGTACGGTAACTCTCTTCCTGAACTATTGCACTTGTACTTTGGTTCGTATTTACTGTTTTTAAAAACAAAAATAACTTCTTTTAGTCATCCTCACTGTTTTTATATTTCCTTATCCCATTTAGTCTCCTGTACTTCTTAGTGGGGTGAAAGTGTTTTGACTTACTTTCGCGGGTACCTGTGCTCTGTTGTCCTCCTTCCCACCCCGGTCCGACATGGCAGCTAGTGCCGTTGAGCGGAGGGCGTGGAAGGTCGAGCCAAGTACACTCGCCTCATGAAGGGAGCACAGTCAGGGGTCTAGTCTGAGGGGAAGCGCGCCTACTTATTGCGCATGCCAGAACGGACGCGCAGCGGTGAGGGCAGATTGTGGCAGAATCTGCCAAGACCCATTTGTTTGGCGGTACGGTGACTCTCTTCCTGAACTATTGCACTCGTACTTTCGTTCGTATTTACTGTTTTTAAAAACAAAAATAACTTCTTTTAGTCATCCTGACTGTTTTTAAATTTCCTTATCCCATTTAGTCTCCTGTACTTCTTAGTGGGGTGAAAGTGTTTTGACTTATTTTCGCGGGTACCAGTGCTCTGTTGTCCTCCTTCCCGCCCCAGTCCGACGCGGCAGCTAGTGCCGTTGAGCGGAGGGCATGGAAGGTCGAGCCAAGTACTTCCACCTCACGAAGGGAGCATGGTCAGCGGTCTAGTCTGGGGGGAAGTGCGTCTACTTATTGCGCATGCCAGAACGGACGCGCAGCGGTGAGGGCAGATTGTGGCAGAAACTGCCAAGACCCGTTTGTTTGGCGGTACGGTGACTCTCTTCCTGAACTATTGCACTCGTACTTTGGTTCGTATTTACTGTTTTTAAAAACAAAAATAACTTCTTTTAGTCATCCTCACTGTTTTCATATTTTCTTATCCCATTTAGTCTCCTGTACTTCTTAGTGGGGTGAAAATGTTTTGACTTATTTTCGCGGGTACCTGTGCTCTGTTGTTCTCCTTCCCGCCCCGGTCCGACGCGGCAGCTAGTGCCGTTGAGCGGAGGGCATGGAAGGTCGAGCCAAGTACTTCCACCTCACGAAGGGAACATGGTCAGCGGTCTAGTCTGGGGGGAAGTGCGCCTACTTATTGCGCATGCCAGAACGGACGCACGGCGGTGAGGGCAGATTGTCTCAGAATCTGCCAAGACCCGTTTGTTTGGCGGTACGGTGACTCTCTTCCTGAACTATTGCACTCGTACTTTGGTTCGTATTTACTGTTTTTAAAAACAAAAATAGCCTATTTTATTCATCCTCACAGTTTTTATATTTCCTTATCCCATTTAGTCTCCTGTACTTCTTAGTGGGGTGAAAGTGTTTTGACTTACTTTCGAGGGTACCTGTGCTCTGTTGTCCTCCTTCCCCCCCCCGGTCCGACGCGGCAGCTAGTGCCGTTGAGTGGAGGGCGTGGAAGGTTGAGCCAAGTACTTCCACCTCACGAAGGGAGCATGGTCAGTGGTCTAGTCTGGGGGGAAGTGCGCCTACTTATTGAGCATGCCAGAACAAACATGCAGCGGTGAGGGCAGATTGTGGCAGAATCTGCCAAGACCCGTTTGTTTGGCGGTACGGTGACTCTCTTCCTGAACTATTGCACTCGTACTTTGGTTCGTATTTACTGATTTTAAAAACAAAAAAAACTTCTTTTAGTCATCCTCGCTGTTTTTATATTTCCTTCTCCCATTTAGTCTCCTGTACTTCTTAGTGGGGTGAAAGTGTTTTGACTTACTTTCGTGGGTACCTGTGCTCTGTTGTCCTCTTTCCCGCCCCGGTCCGACGCTGCAGCTAGTGCCGTTGAGCGGAGGGCGTGGAAGGTCGAGCCAAGTACTTCCACCTCACGAAGGGAGCACAGTCAGCGGTCTAGTCTGAGGGGAAGTGCGCCTACTTATTGCGCATGCCAGAACGGACGCGCAGCGGTGAGGGCAGAATCTGCCAAGACCCGTTTGTTTGGCGGTACGGTGACTCTCTTCCCGAACTATTGCACTCATACTTTGGTTCGTATTTACTGTTTTTAAAAACAAAAATAACTTCTTTTAGTCATCCTCACTGTTTTTTATATTTTCTTATCCCGTTTAGTCTCCTGTACTTCTTAGTGGGGTGAAAGTGTTTTGACTTACTTTCGCGGGTACCTGTGCTCTGTTGTCCTCCTTCCCGCCCCGGTCCGATGCGGCAGCTAGTGCCATTGAGCGGAGGGCGTGGAAGGTTGAGCCAAGTACTTCCGCCTCACGAAGGGAGCATGGTCAGTGGTCTAGTCTGGGGGGAAGTGCGCCTACTTATTGAGCATGCCAGAATGGACATGCAGCGGTGAGGGCAGATTGTGGCAGAATCTGCCAAGACCCGTTTGTTTGGCGGTACGGTGACTCTCTTCCTGAACTATTGCACTCATAGTTTGGTTCGTATTTACTGTTTTTAAAAACAAAAATAACTTCTTTTAGTCATCCTCGCTGTTTTTATATTTCCTTATCCCATTTAGTCTCCTGTACTTCTTAGTGGGGTGAAAGTGTTTTGACTTATTTTCGCGGGTACCTGTGCTCTGTTGTTCTCCTTCCCGCCCCGGTCCGACGCGGCAGCTAGTGCCGTTGAGCGGAGGGCATGGAAGGTCGAGCCAAGTACTTCCACCTCACGAAGGAAACATGGTCAGCGGTCTAGTCTGGGGGGAAGTGCGCCTACTTATTGCGCATGCCAGAACGGACGCACGGCGGTGGGGGCAGATTGTCTCAGAATCTGCCAAGACCCGTTTGTTTGGCGGTACGGTGACTCTCTTCCTGAACTATTGCACTCGTACTTTGGTTCGTATTTACTGTTTTTAAAAACAAAAATAGCCTATTTTATTCATCCTCACAGTTTTTATATTTCCTTATCCCATTTAGTCTCCTGTACTTCTTAGTGGGGTGAAAGTGTTTTGACTTACGTTCGAGGGTACCTGTGCTCTGTTGTCCTCCTTCCCCCCCCGGTCCGACGCGGCAGCTAGTGCCGTTGAGTGGAGGGCGGGGAAGGTTGAGCCAAGTACTTCCACCTCACGAAGGGAGCATGGTCAGTGGTCTAGTCTGGGGGGAAGTGCGCCTACTTATTGAGCATGCCAGAACAGACATGCAGCGGTGAGGGCAGATTGTGGCAGAATCTGCCAAGACCCGTTTGTTTGGCGGTACGGTGACTCTCTTCCTGAACTATTGCACTCGTACTTTGGTTCGTATTTACTGATTTTAAAAACAAAAAAAACTTCTTTTAGTCATCCTCGCTGTTTTTATATTTCCTTCTCCCATTTAGTCTCCTGTACTTCTTAGTGGGGTGAAAGTGTTTTGACTTACTTTCGTGGGTACCTGTGCTCTGTTGTCCTCTTTCCCGCCCCTGTCCGACGCTGCAGCTAGTGCCGTTGAGCGGAGGGCGTGGAAGGTCGAGCCAAGTACTTCCACCTCACGAAGGGAGCACAGTCAGCGGTCTAGTCTGAGGGGAAGTGCGCCTACTTATTGCGCATGCCAGAACGGACGCGCAGCGGTGAGGGCAGAATCTGCCAAGACCCGTTTGTTTGGCGGTACGGTGACTCTCTTCCCGAACTATTGCACTCATACTTTGGTTCGTATTTACTGTTTTTAAAAACAAAAATAACTTCTTTTAGTCATCCTCACTGTTTTTTATATTTTCTTATCCCGTTTAGTCTCCTGTACTTCTTAGTGGGGTGAAAGTGTTTTGACTTACTTTCGCGGGTACCTGTGCTCTGTTGTCCTCCTTCCCGCCCCGGTCCGATGCGGCAGCTAGTGCCATTGAGCGGAGGGCGTGGAAGGTTGAGCCAAGTACTTCCGCCTCACGAAGGGAGCACGGTCAGCGGTCTAGTCTGGGGGGAAGTGTGCCTACTTATTGCGCATGCCAGAACGGACGGGCAGCGGTGAGGGCATATAGTGGCAGAATCTGCCAAGACCTGTTTGTTTGGCAGTACGGTAACTCTCTTCCTGAACTATTGCACTTGTACTTTGGTTCGTATTTACTGTTTTTAAAAACAAAAATAACTTCTTTTAGTCATCCTCACTGTTTTTATATTTCCTTATCCCATTTAGTCTCCTGTACTTCTTAGTGGGGTGAAAGTGTTTTGACTTACTTTCGCGGGTACCTGTGCTCTGTTGTCCTCCTTCCCACCCCGGTCCGACATGGCAGCTAGTGCCGTTGAGCGGAGGGCGTGGAAGGTCGAGCCAAGTACACTCGCCTCATGAAGGGAGCACAGTCAGGGGTCTAGTCTGAGGGGAAGCGCGCCTACTTATTGCGCATGCCAGAACGGACGCGCAGCGGTGAGGGCAGATTGTGGCAGAATCTGCCAAGACCCATTTGTTTGGCGGTACGGTGACTCTCTTCCTGAACTATTGCACTCGTACTTTCGTTCGTATTTACTGTTTTTAAAAACAAAAATAACTTCTTTTAGTCATCCTGACTGTTTTTAAATTTCCTTATCCCATTTAGTCTCCTGTACTTCTTAGTGGGGTGAAAGTGTTTTGACTTATTTTCGCGGGTACCAGTGCTCTGTTGTCCTCCTTCCCGCCCCGGTCCGACGCGGCAGCTAGTGCCGTTGAGCGGAGGGCATGGAAGGTCGAGCCAAGTACTTCCACCTCACGAAGGGAGCATGGTCAGCGGTCTAGTCTGGGGGGAAGTGCGTCTACTTATTGCGCATGCCAGAACGGACGCGCAGCGGTGAGGGCAGATTGTGGCAGAAACTGCCAAGACCCGTTTGTTTGGCGGTACGGTGACTCTCTTCCTGAACTATTGCACTCGTACTTTGGTTCGTATTTACTGTTTTTAAAAACAAAAATAACTTCTTTTAGTCATCCTCACTGTTTTCATATTTTCTTATCCCATTTAGTCTCCTGTACTTCTTAGTGGGGTGAAAGTGTTTTGACTTATTTTCGAGGGTACCTGTGCTCTGTTGTCCTCCTTCCCCCCCCGGTCCGACGCGGCAGCTAGTGCCGTTGAGTGGAGGGCGTGGAAGGTTGAGCCAAGTACTTCCACCTCACGAAGGGAGCATGGTCAGTGGTCTAGTCTGGGGGGAAGTGCGCCTACTTATTGAGCATGCCAGAACAGACATGCAGCGGTGAGGGCAGATTGTGGCAGAATCTGCCAAGACCCGTTTGTTTGGCGGTACGGTGACTCTCTTCCTGAACTATTGCACTCGTACTTGGGTTCGTATTTACTGATTTTAAAAACAAAAAAAACTTCTTTTAGTCATCCTCGCTGTTTTTATATTTCCTTCTCCCATTTAGTCTCCTGTACTTCTTAGTGGGGTGAAAGTGTTTTGACTTACTTTCGTGGGTACCTGTGCTCTGTTGTCCTCTTTCCCGCCCCGGTCCGACGCTGCAGCTAGTGCCGTTGAGCGGAGGGCGTGGAAGGTCGAGCCAAGTACTTCCACCTCACGAAGGGAGCACAGTCAGCGGTCTAGTCTGAGGGGAAGTGCGCCTACTTATTGCGCATGCCAGAACGGACGCGCAGCGGTGAGGGCAGAATCTGCCAAGACCCGTTTGTTTGGCGGCACGGTGACTCTCTTCCCGAACTATTGCACTCATACTTTGGTTCGTATTTACTGTTTTTAAAAACAAAAATAACTTCTTTTAGTCATCCTCACAGTTTTTTTATATTTTCTTATCCCGTTTAGTCTCCTGTACTTCTTAGTGGGGTGAAAGTGTTTTGACTTACTTTCGCGGGTACCTGTGCTCTGTTGTCCTCCTTCCCGCCCCGGTCCCATGCGGCAGCTAGTGCCATTGAGCGGAGGGCGTGGAAGGTTGAGCCAAGTACTTCCGCCTCACGAAGGGAGCATGGTCAGTGGTCTAGTCTGGGGGGAAGTGCGCCTACTTATTGAGCATGCCAGAATGGACATGCAGCGGTGAGGGCATATAGTGGCAGAATCTGCCAAGACCTGTTTGTTTGGCAGTACGGTAACTCTCTTCCTGAACTATTGCACTTGTACTTTGGTTCGTATTTACTGTTTTTAAAAACAAAAATAACTTCTTTTAGTCATCCTCACTGTTTTTATATTTCCTTATCCCATTTAGTCTCCTGTACTTCTTAGTGGGGTGAAAGTGTTTTGACTTACTTTCGCGGGTACCTGTGCTCTGTTGTCCTCCTTCCCACCCCGGTCCGACATGGCAGCTAGTGCCGTTGAGCGGAGGGCGTGGAAGGTCGAGCCAAGTACACTCGCCTCATGAAGGGAGCACATTCAGGGGTCTAGTCTGAGGGGAAGCGCGCCTACTTATTGCGCATGCCAGAACGGACGCGCAGCGGTGAGGGCAGATTGTGGCAGAATCTGCCAAGACCCATTTGTTTGGCGGTACGGTGACTCTCTTCCTGAACTATTGCACTCGTACTTTCGTTCGTATTTACTGTTTTTAAAAACAAAAATAACTTCTTTTAGTCATCCTGACTGTTTTTAAATTTCCTTATCCCATTTAGTCTCCTGTACTTCTTAGTGGGGTGAAAGTGTTTTGACTTATTTTCGCGGGTACCAGTGCTCTGTTGTCCTCCTTCCCGCCCCGGTCCGACGCGGCAGCTAGTGCCGTTGAGCGGAGGGCATGGAAGGTCGAGCCAAGTACTTCCACCTCACGAAGGGAGCATGGTCAGCGGTCTAGTCTGGGGGGAAGTGCGCCTACTTATTGCGCATGCCAGAACGGACGCACGGCGGTGAGGGCAGATTGTGGCAGAATCTGCCAAGACCCGTTTGTTTGGCGGTACGGTGACTCTCTTCCTGAAGTATTGCACTCGTACTTTGGTTCGTATTTACTGTTTTTAAAAACAAAAATAACTTATTTTAGTCATCCTCACAGTTTTTATATTTCCTTATCCCATTTAGTCTCCTGTACTTCTTAGTGGGGTGAAAGTGTTTTGACTTATTTTTGCGGGTACCTGTGCTCTGTTGTCCTCCTTCCCGCCCCGGTCCGACATGGCAGCTAGTGCCGTTGAGCGGAGGGCGTGGAAGGTCGAGCCAAGTACATTCGCCTCATGAAGGGAGCACAGTCAGGGGTCTAGTCTGAGGGGAAGCGCGCCTACTTATTGCGCATGCCAGAACGGACGCGCAGCGGTGAGGGCAGATTGTGGCAGAATCTGCCAAGACCCATTTGTTTGGCGGTACGGTGACTCTCTTCCTGAACTATTGCACTCGTACTTTCGTTCGTATTTACTGTTTTTAAAAACAAAAATAACTTCTTTTAGTCATCCTGACTGTTTTTAAATTTCCTTATCCCATTTAGTCTCCTGTACTTCTTAGTGGGGTGAAAGTGTTTTGACTTATTTTCGCGGGTACCAGTGCTCTGTTGTCCTCCTTCCCGCCCCGGTACGACGCGGCAGCTAGTGCCGTTGAGCGGAGGGCATGGAAGGTCGAGCCAAGTACTTCCACCTCACGAAGGGAGCATGGTCAGCGGTCTAGTCTGGGGGGAAGTGCGCCTACTTATTGCGCATGCCAGAACGGACGCACGGCGGTGAGGGCAGATTGTGGCAGAATCTGCCAAGACCCGTTTGTTTGGCGGTACGGTGACTATCTTCCTGAACTATTTCACTCGTACTTTGGTTCGTATTTACTGTTTTTAAAAACAAAAATAACTTATTTTAGTCATCCTCACAGTTTTTATATTTCCTTATCCCATTTAGTCTCCTGTACTTCTTAGTGGGGTGAAAGTGTTTTGACTTATTTTCGCGGGTACCTGTGCTCTGTTGTCCTCCTTCCCGCCCCGGTCCGACGCGGCAGCTAGTGCCGTTGAGCGGAGGGCGTGGAAGGTTGAGCCAAGTACTTCCACCTCACGAAGGGAGCATGGTCAGTGGTCTAGCCTGGGGGGAAGTGCGCCTACTTATTGAGCATGCCAGAACAGACATGCAGTGGTGAGGGCAGATTGTGGCAGAATCTGCCAAGACCCGTTTGTTTGGCGGTACGGTGACTCTCTTCCTGAACTATTGCACTCATACTTTGGTTCGTATTTACTGTTTTTAAAAACAAAAATAACTTCTTTTAGTCATCCTCGCTATTTTTATATTTCGTTATCCCATTTAGTCTCCTGTACTTCCTAGTGGGGTGAAAGTGTTTTGACTTACTTTCGCGGGTACCTGTGCTCTGTTGTCCTCCTTCCCACCCTGGTCCGACACGGCAGCAAGTGCCGTTAAGCGGTGGGTGTGGAAGGTCGAGCCAAGTACTTCCACCTCACGAAGGGAGCATGGTCAGCGGTCTAGTCTGGGGGGAAGTGCACCTACTTATTGCGCATGCCAGAACGGACGCGCGGCGGTGAGGGCAGATTGTGGCAGAATCTGCCAAGACTTGTTTGTTTGGCGGTACGGTGACTCTCTTCCTGAACTATTGCACTCGTACTTTGGTTCGTATTTACTGTTTTTAAAAACAAAAATAACTTATTTTAGTCATCCTCACTGTTTTTCATATTTCCTTATCCCGTTTAGTCTCCTGTACTTCTTAGTGGGGTGAAAGTGTTTTGACTTACTTTCGTGGGTACCTGTGCTCTGTTGTCCTCCTTCCCGCCCCGGTCTGACGCGGCAGCTAGTGCCGTTGAGCGGAGGGCGTGGAAGGTTGAGCCAAGTACTTCCACCTCACGAAGGGAGCATGGTCAGTGGTCTAGTCTGGGGGGAAGTGCGCCTACTTATTGAGCATGCCAGAACGGACATGCAGCGGTGAGGGCAGATTGTGGCAGAATCTGCCAAGACCCGTTTGTTTGGCGGTACGGTGACTCTCTTCCTGAACTATTGCACTCATACTTTGGTTCGTATTTACTGTTTTTAAAAACAAAAATAACTTCTTTTAGCCATCCTCGCTGTTTGTATATTTCCTTATCCCTTTTAGTCTCCTGTACTTCTTAGTGGGGTGAAAGTGTTTTGACTTACTTTCGTGGGTACCTGTGCTCTGTTGTCCTCTTTCCCGCCCCAGTCCGACGCTGCAGCTAGTGCCGTTGAGCGGAGGGCGTGGAAGGTCGAGCCAAGTACTTCCGCCTCACGAAGGGAGCACGTTCAGCGGTCTAGTCTGGGGGGAAGTGCGCCTACTTATTGCGCATGCCAGAACGGACTGGCAGCGGTGAGGGCAGATTGTGGCAGAATCTGCCAAGATCCGTTTGTTTGGCGGTACGGTGACTCTCTTCCTGAACTATTGCACTCGTACTTTGGTTCGTATTTACTGTTTTTAAAAACAAAAATAACTTCTTTTAGTCATCCTCACTGTTTTTATATTTCCTTCCCCCATTTAGTCTCCTGTACTTCTTAGTGGGGTGAAAGTGTTTTGACTTACTTTCAAGGGTACCTGTGCTCTGTTGTCCTCCTTCCTGCCCCGGTCCAACGTGGCAGCTAGTGCCGTTGAGCGGAGGGCGTGGAAGATCAAGCCAAGTACTTCCACCTCACGAAGGGCGCACGGTCAGGGGTCTAGTCTGGGGAGAAGTGCGCCTACTTATTGCACATGCCAGAACGGACGCGCAGCGGACGCGTGCAGCGGGCGTGCTGCTGATGCGCCGAAAGCACTTTAAAGGCAAGCCTGTCTGTGCCCGTCCGCGACCAGACGGGCCCCCGGGACCTGAACTCCTGCCTGAACAGGATCAACCCGCAGGTATACCGCCAAACAGCTATACGCACTATACCCCCCCCCTATCACAGAGATGTGCAAGCATAGCATATTGGCAGGGAACCTGTGTCACAATTGCAGTCACTGCCCATTCAGGACAGAGACTAGCTCAAAAATTAGGAAGGTCGGTCAGAAGCTTAGTTTTTCTCTAACTGCAGATCTCTGAGGAAACATAAACATGAAATTCCTGACTACTTGTTAGATGACCAGGTGGATGTGCTGTTCCTCACAGAAACATGGCTAAATGAGGACTCTGCTCCAGATATTCTTGAAGCCCTTCCACATAACTACGGAATTATTAGAGTGGACCGGCCGACTAACAGGGGAGGAGGGATTGCTATTATTCACAGGCTATCTATTCAGTGCACCTTAGAGCCCACTGACATTGAGGATAGTGAAGCAGGCTTTTTCTCTATTATGGTGTCCTCTAATTACATTTTGAAAGGGTATTTGATTTATCGGCCTCCTGGGCCCCACGCACGGTTTGCATCCACCATTATTGAGCAAATAATGCAACCCGCACTGTGTTATGAGAAAATGCTGTTGCTGGGAGATCTGAACTTACATTTTGACGAATTGTCAAATACTGGTGCGCAGGAGATCTGCCAGGAACGGGCTAATCTCCAACTGACACTTAAATCGGCACTTCCTACTCACCAACTTGGCCCCCTATTAGATCCGATTTTTGCTTACTGGGGCGCCTTACAAATTGAATCCCCGGTCCCTGTCCCGTGGTCTGATCATTGTTTGGTTCCTTTTAATTTCACACTGCCTCAGTCTCATGTATCGACAAAGACGGGCATTAAGAAACAGCAGAGGAAATGGGCTAAGTTTTCACTGTCTAGTTTCAATTTGGCCTTACAACAGGGCGGGCCACCTGGCGGCACAGATATCCATTCTGCCGGCGACGCACTTGACAAACGAATCGTGGAGGCATTAGATAGCAACGCTCCTTGGTTCTCGAGAGCATCTGGTAGGCAGTTAAAAACAGCACCATGGTTCGGTAGTGAACTTAGAATAGCTAAATCAGCTTGTAAGCGCCTTGAAAGAGCATGGAGGAGAAATTTCTCAGAGTTTAGGAAAACTGAATATAAATCTAGTCTTAAAAAATATCACTCTCTCATCAGGAAAGCGCGGGCCACCTATTATAATGATAGGATTGGGACAGCCGAGAACTCTTCGAAAGAACTTTTCACTATCTTTAAAGAGATCTCGTCACTAGCAAGAGTAACAGCGCCTGACACTAGCTCAGCTAACTCCTGCAATCTGGTGGCGGACTTCTTTGCAGAGAAGGTGGGAAAGAGCTACTCTTCCCTGACACAGCACGAAACGGGTGCACGGATAGTGAGGGGACACCCAATATAGCAGAGGCAGAATGTCTCTGTGAATTTGTAGTCCCCACAGGTAACCTACTTAAAGATGTAGCCTTAAGCATCAAGTCAGGTTCACCTAGAGATCCGGCTACCCCTAAGGTTTTAAGAGGGAGTCTAGATGTACTAGAGCCTTATATTAGACACCTTCTTGAGCTCTCGTTTACCTCTGGAACGGTCCCTAATAGATGGAAAGAGGCGATCGTCATCCCCTTAAAAAAGAAACCGAATGTTAGCATAAGCCAACTGGAAAAGTTTCGCCCCATCTCACTGCTGCCATACTTCGCCAAAATAGCAGAGAAGGTGGTTAACACCCAATTGACAGCTCACATCAATAAACATAACCTACTTCAGCCCACTCAATCGGGTTTCCATGCTACATACTCCACTGAATCGGCACTGCTCTTATCTACAGAAATCATCCGTCAACATGTAGATGAGGGATAGACGGTTGCTTTAGTCCTATTAGACCTCAGTGCCGCATTCTACACTGTTGCCCATCATACGCTACTTCAGCGCCTCAGGAAAGGAGGTATGGCTGGTCGAGTCATGGAATGGTTAAGGTCCTTCTTACATGACCGTAGCTTTCAGGTGTCGCAGGAACCTTTCTACTCTAAAAGCATCAAGCTGGACCAAGGGGTCCCACAGGGCTCCATACTTAGCCCCACCCTCTTTAATCTCTACATCACTCCCCTGGCAGAGATTATTGGGAAATTTGGTGTCAGTGTTGTGTCATACTCTGATGACACACAACTGGTGGTGACCCTAACTCAAGATTATGATAAGGCAGCCATCAATTTCTCAACATGCCTACAAGAACTGGCGTCGTGGAGGGCCTATCACTGCCTTAAACTTAATGGCAATAAAACAGAGGTGCTAGTGATAGGCAAAGCACCCTCGATCTGGTCTGCAGCATGGTGGCCTCAGACGTTGGGACCGACCCCACCCCCTAGGGATCAGGTAAAGATACTGGGGATGTGGTTGGATACCAAACTGTCCTTTGAAACTCACACCAGGCGGGCGGCGGGAAGTTGTTTCGGGGTTCTGCGAAGAATCCGGAAGACCTTAGATGTACTCCCTGTCACAGCGAGGAAAACGTAGGTCCACGCGCTGGTGACATCACGTCTGGACTATGGGAATGTCCTCTACCTAGGAGCTAATATCAAATGTGTACAGAGACTCCAATGCATTCAGCATGCTGCGACTCGTCTCGTTTTAATGCTTCCTAGGAGAGCTTCATCCAACAAGGCCCTGGCTTCCCTTCACTGGCTCCCGGTTAGGGAACAAATTCTATTTAAGGCTTTGTGTGTTAGCCACCGCATCCTACAGAGGACGGGGCCCACCTATCTGCATGAACTAGTTACCCCGTATGCTCCTACCCATCGATTGAGATCAAGTGGGACGGGGCAGGTTAGCATTCCGATTATCAGAAGAGCTAGGATGGGAGGTCGCTCCTTCCGCTTTCTAGCTGCCACGCATTGGAATAAACTTCCCATAGGGCTCCGGCTGGAGTCTTCGGAGACAATTTTTCGGAGAAAGCTTAAGACCTAGCTTTTTCCATCCGTAAGTCCTCCTGTTTAATTCTTCCTTGCTTTCACTTCATTGCTCGGAACTTTGTCTTTTTTTGCCGCAGCGCGGGAACAAACTAGCTAGTGTAGCCACGCGCTTTATAAATTTGTTTATTATTATTATTATTAGGGCCAGAACTTGCAGACATACTTTGAAAAAATGCTTCTAACAGAGCGTACTTATTTTACATAGGTTTAGAAGCTAAAAGACGTTATCTAAGTCATTCCAGTATCTTCTTTGAGGCTGAGAGAAACTTCATTGGTCTCCGCCAATTATGTCCCAGAGAAGACTGAATCATGCCGTATGCAACATATATAAAGAAATTATAGAATCATTTGACATACAGACAATAGCAAAGATAATTGTTCCCCACACTGAAGGGTGCAAGAAAATATTTGGTTTTTCAAACTAAATTTCAGGATTTTATTATAAATAACTACCTGCAGCAAAAAGAATGGTTTCTGATTAGTCCAGTTGCATTTTGAGGTTTATGAATGTCACTATGACAATTTTGTTTATTCTTCCTTTTTTCTCTCCCACCTTTGTTTGCTTGATGAATGAAGATGCAAGGTTCATGTTTTGGCACATATTTTCTAATAACTTTACAGAATGTAATTAATATTAAAGCATAATTACAGATTGTGACAACATGGCCTCCTTTCTTGCTATTTCACTTACGAACAATGCAACTGTATACATTTGGCAAAGAAAAGTCAACAAGGCTGTCCTCGTCCCCTAAGATATTTTTTGTTTCCTACACCCCTGCACCTCATGCCTTGCACCTTAGTGAGTGAAGTCTTAATGGTCCTTTCTTGTCATTTTATGTTCCACGTCTGGTCCTGCTAACATGCTTCAAAGCTGAGGCAGTGTCAAGAATAGAAGAGGGGTTTCCTGGTGCCCTTATAACGTCACCATTACATGGTTCTATTGTCTGGCAATAATAATTCCCATAACTATGCAGCATCCACTAACTGCCACCCCCTCAACCGTGCCACAATGCATGCACCGATCTTCCTCCCGCCCAGAGCTGTGTCACTCTGCCGACTTGGATTGTCAGTCCACATCACGTCAACAAAGCCAAAGAGCTTAAGAGAAGCCTGGGGTCCTCAACCAGCCCAAGACATGTTCAATAGTGTAATTTAAGCCCGGAGCACATACTCCAAGACAGTATGGCCCAACATAACCCAGAATGCTTCACTGTGAAAGCAAAGACAAAGATGTCCGAAAGCTGGTCTCCTTCGCAAGTAGGAATGGGTATCACCTAGTGAAGGCATTCCAATATTAGAGGTGGCAGGGAGGAGGCCATGTTATCATATTCACAAGAGCAGTAGAAGATTGAGAGTGCGGTGGAGCCGGGGCTGAGTCAGGTTTGTTACCAGTGGCAGCTGGGACTTATAGCAGGGAGGGGGGACGGGATACAAACGCACACATAAACACTGACTCACACCCATGCGTTCACACATGAGCGGGCGCACACACACATATATCCATTCACAACATTTGCTCCCAAATATTAATGCAAGTATGTACCAAACATGAAAAGAAAAATCACACTCACCTGTGCAACTCTGCCTCAGAGGTTCCAGGAGGGTTGAGACTGCTGGCTCACCCTCGTAGGCTGATCTTAAATCAGCCAATGAGGGGAGGCAGCAGTTCCTGCTTGTCACAGTGTGTGATGGGATCAGTAAGCATTGCTGACCCCACCCCACTCTGTAACGGAGTGTCAGTCATTGGTACTTGTCCCAGGGCTTAGAACTGAAGCACTCAGGTATGATGCAATCAGCAATGCTCCCCCTCATCCTCATCATGAGGGGGAGGGCCTTTGGGTGCTTTGCCAGGCTGAAGAGGTCATTCCCACAGGAGTTGTAACATCTTCAGCCCAGCAAGGTTCAACTCAGGCAGCTAGGAGCCTGAGTATTTAGAGCATGTTGAGATCCTGGCTGCCTGACCTCAAAATAAAGAGGGTCTTTCAGGCCGACCTTTGCTCAGCCTGACAAACACTCTTCTTTTCAGGCAAAAGGTGAGGGGGCATTTCCCCTTCAGCCATTAACACAGGCTGCAGCTGTATGTTACTCAGTTGTTACTCACTCAGTCACTCCGAAAGGCTAGTAAGACCGGTAGACCTTAAATTTAAGTCAATCACGTGCTGTAAGAAGATGGTGACTCTGAAGTATCAGTCAGGATTTGTGCACAGTCAATGAAGTTGACACTTGTGTGAAACTGTCAGGGCCAACTTTAGGGCAGTGGAACCGGTGCCACGTCAGCAGGCACAGAGTGGAGGGAGGTAAAGGGGGTATCTTGAAATGTCTTATAGGGTTACAAGCTCCTGCTGCAGAGTTCCTTACCCCATCAATTTTCAGGAAACAATAAGATCATCAGGATAACGCTGGTGATTAATGTGCCTGCTGACGAGTGAGGAGTTTCATCTAGCTGCAATTTTGGCTCACCATAAACTAGTGGAGAGGGTTAAGGTGCCTGCTGCAAAGCTCGTATACCATGCAGCTCACCGAGTTGTATTTTATGTAGATATCTCAGTGAGATACTGCTTTTGTCACATAGATCGTTTGTTACAGTCCATAAATTACAATCCTAATATAGCACAGTGAGCTATAAGCTAGCATCAAACAGCTGCATACAAACTGCAAGAAATAGCTTAGAACAGACCATTAGGGATGGCATGTGACCCCAACACCTTGTAATGCTCATTGTCTTTTGTAACAATTCCTATAAAGGATTTACAATCTTATGATTCATTGTCTCTCTATATGTGTGATGTGAAGTGCTCTGACACCCTACATTGGTATGAGTAGCGGTATAAAATCAATTAAATACATGTGTGAGAAGGACTATGGAGAGACTAAGGGCACAGTTGGAGGATGGTGTTGAGGGAATCTGTGGAGTAGGTCACTGGGGACACCGGCAAAGATTGTCGCACTGGCCACACCAGAACTACAGCTGGCCCTGCAGAATTTACTCCATCCCCACTGGCCTCTCAGAAGCATTGGAGAGCCAGGGGATTTTTAAAATTACCAAACAGGCGAATTCTCTTCTGACCAGAATATTAGACTTTGGGTTCTTTATAAAGTGTACACCTTATCTTAGTACAGAATCATTGCTATTTGTGTCCCTTGCGTAGAAGGATTCTCAGAACTGCAGTGTATTTTTACTGCATAAAATAGTGTTCCATATCAATTCAGGTTTTTTTTGCAAGAAAGGTGCAGAGTCTTTTTGTTCTTTCCAGTAATAAATTTGTAAAATGCTCTTAGTGACGAGGTTAGCAGCATTTTAAGTGAGCCTGTCCCCATTTTAGTAAATTATTTGAACATGCATGTTGAATTTCCACAGGCAGAAGATTATGGTTGCTTTGCCTTGACGTCAATACTTCTGACAGGCTATCACAGTTCGACTTCTTAATTTCTGTAGTTGCTTTCAGTAATTAGAAGATTCCATTGCTAGGTTTTAATCCAATACTTTATTGCCTAAGGAGCAAAAACAGATATTCCAGAAAAATGGCACTTCTGCCTAATGAAAAACTGTGCACGAACTGCAGTAAAGGTTTGAATCCAGTTGGGTACTCTCAGCTGTCCATGCTCCAGGTTTTGGAATGAATTGATAACTTAATTACTAGTAAGATTTGTTTAATTGTGAGATGTCTTTTGATGCGTCCTGAAGATCAGGGTTGGGCAACAAGTGCTACAAATTACAGTGAGAGTGTCATAAAATGATTGCAAAATGTATTCTTTTCTTGAGTATTGCATTAGTACATAACACGCTTTAGGGAGATGTATGCATTATATATAGCATGGCTTTGGCGTTTGTCTTGTGTTTTAATCATTGTTATGGCACTTAGCGCTGCAGTGCAGTCTCTCATAGAACCAGAAGAACACCATTGTTTGTTAATGAATGTTGGATTGTGTATGGTTAGCAGAGAGTTTGTTCTGTTAGTAAATAGTAAATGTGAGTTAGTATTAAATTGAAGTGCGTTTGACCTAAGCAGATTTACTGCTGGTGCTGTGTGTGTATGAATGGGTGAATGAAATTACTTTTTTTCTGTTGACTGGGAGGTTGTTGTCCATTGCTCATCCAGTACATAGTGCTTTCTATATATGCCAAAGTCAAATGTATTCAAATGTTCGGTCTTTTAAAACCATTACACTATATTATATCATTACATTACTTAAAACATCTAATATATAAAAAAGAACATTTATAAAAAAAATTAAAAAAAATAATAGAATCTTCGTTCATTATTCTACACTTCGTAAAAGCAAAGACCTGTCCAAAAAGTGCTGCACCACAACATCATCCTCATCTTAAAAACCATCATCATAAAACTGTATATTAAATTATTTGGTTTTCGTCTACAATTCTTCCTAATTCCTTTAGAAACAAATTTATGAATTTAACCCCCCTGCAGACCAGCAGAATCGAAGACCCACCCAACCAGGTGGTTGCAGCTTCCCTGCATGTTCGTATGTTCATATTAATGAATATTTCTTTCAAATATATCTTTCTTTCTTTTAATAACTTCGGACATGCACAGAGAATATGTGATAGGGATTCATGTTTGTAGTTGCACAATCTGCTGTCTCAATTTTGGTAATGGTGTTTCCAGGAGGGGATCAAATCATTTATTTCCCACATACCAAAACGTAAATTCATAAATTGGTTCTTTAAAATTTTTGAGAAATGTGCCGATAAATAAACCTGCGGTTTCCTGGTGCCATATGAATTAATCACTGCTTGTAATAAGCTGTTTTCATCTGTTAAATTAGACAGGATTTTTGTTGACCGATTTAATGCTTAGTTAAAGGCCTGTTTCCCCATGCCTGAGTTCCAAATTTCTTGAACACAAAGATCCTCAATAACTTGTGCTAAGTAGCAGCCCCAGGAACCTTGTGCTTTCTTTTCTCTCTGAGCTTCTATTTCTTTCCAGCACAAATTCTCAATAGAATCAATTGTGGCTGCTCTAAGCCTTCCACATAATTTAATCAAAGCACTTTTGCTCCGATGTATTTGATTGGTCAGACCAAACTCTAAACGGACTTGAGCTGGTGATGCTGCTTGCTGTATGACGAAGAAATTTTTATAAACCTTCGTTTGGACATTATTTAAGATTGCGATTTAACGACCCCTCATAATTTTTACTACCATATGTGACAGAAGGCACTAACTGCGCCGACATAACAGATAATAGGTGGCTGTAAGATGGACAGCTTAATTTCTTTTTTAATAAATTGAAGCCATAGATAAGACTTTGCGCTTTAGCCCTCATTGCTAGAGACTGATGTTTATAACTCAGTTTTCTCTCGATTTTAAACCCCAGGTATTTGTATGAGGCAACAACCTCGACTTTTTTTCCGTCCAAATACCACGCGTGTGTTTTTGAATTCTATATATGTATATATATATTTTTTAGAGTTTTATATAGCGCAAGCTAGATCCGAGACATCGGGTATCAGAGCGCTTTACAAGAGCACCAGTTTTGTTACAGATGAACACATTAATTTTTGTTAGGCACGGGGAGATTAAGTGATTTGCCCATAATCACATAATGTTGAGCGTCGTTGTCGGGACTCGAACCCGGTTCCCTAGGTCCGAGGTCGACCGCTCTAGCTGTAAGGCTACATCCTTTCCCCCATATGTGCCTCACAAATTAATCACCATCTTGCAATAGTGGATAAAAAACAAAGTTTTTAATAGTACACCATAATTTTTAGGTAGAGCATTCGAGACCTCTTGTATATACTTATATATTAGTATTTACTTATATGTATATGTTCTTTGTGAGCTCTGGAGATCAGCCCTAGGACTTGTCTGTTTCCTCTTAGGGACTTTTTTCTGTTCAACTGCCTCTATAAACTGTTTTAATAAAAAAGGACCAGTAGAGGTCAGTAAAATACCAGAATTGCGTTCTGCGGAAGGACTCTATTTTTTTTATTTTTCTGGCAGTGCCTCTATTTAACTTTCTTGATAAAAAACGACCAGCAGAGGTCCTTAAAATACCATAATCACTTTAGCATTATCCAGATTCCAGTCCATAGGAATTGTCTTCCACGAGCACCAGTAGACAATAATACTTTTTTCAAATCTTGTATTTTCAGAGATATGACCACCGAAGGCCCTGATTTTATATTAAAAACAGAGCTTTTGACTATACCATTTCCTACTGATAGGCAATATTTCTCTCCATGTATTCCCATACCTGGTGTGCCAAGCAGTTTGGTGCTTACTTTCCCTCCATGTTAAAGAACAGCAGATGTTTCAGCACCCAGGCTAATGTGCTGCATAATTAAATACATATAAGGTCCCAAAGGCAAGACTGAGTGCATTGCAAATGCTTGTAAATACTGCGATTGAGAACTGTGGTAAAGATAGACATTAGTTGCACACTTGTATGTCAGTAATAATTAATCAATGTACATGTTGCAGTTGGAGGGTATTGTGATGGTAGCTTCACAGGTAGTTTAGGGAAGTTAAGATTCCAACATAAAATCCAACTGAAGATTAATGCCAAACCCTGTATTCACAAAGGTAGAAACATACCGTTTTCATTAAAAGATTAAATAAGACTACAGCTGGAAGAACTACAAAAATCTGGGGTCATAGAACAGGTGCAGCCTGATTTGGTGCCGTCTTTTGTTGTTACTAAAAAACCCAATGGCAAATTAAGGTTATACATAGACGTACGCGACCTTAATCAAAACATTCAGGTGGACTAGTATCCCCTACCTAAAATAAATGAGATGTTAGCCCACATCAAGAACATTAAGTGGTTCTCCACTATTGATCTCACTGCAGCCTACCACCCGGTATCATTACACCATGACAGCAGAAACTTCACCACATTCATTTTGCTGTTTGGGTGCTATAGGTTGAAGAGAGTACTTTCTGGCCTAGCCTCAGCTGCAGCTATGTTCAAAAGATTAATGCATGAGATATTTACAGTAATCAAGAACCTCCTCATCTCCCAAGATGACATTTTGGTGATGGTGAAATCCAAGCAAGAGCATGACTGGAAATTGCTGCAAGTTGTCAGCATAGTGGAAAATAAGGCATGACTGCTGAATTCAGTAAATGCAAGTTCGCCACGAAACAGGAGCGTATCTGTTTCATGAAATTACGGGGAAGGGATAAAACCAAAAAAAGAGTTGTTGAATGCTATTAAAGATGTGCCGATCCAAAGAACAAGGATGAATTGCGAACATTCCTGGAGTTTGCAGGATTTTATTCATAGTTTGTGAAAGAATTTCCCCTAAATCGTTTGAAATAAGACAACTTCTAAAACTTAGGGACATGTTTGGATGGTCTTCTCTGTGTCAAGAAATGTTCATTTTCCTCAAGGAGGACATTTGCAATGCTCCTCCTTTACAAGGATTCGACCCAGAATCAGCCAACATTGACAGTACATATGCAAATGGTAAGGGGATTGGTACAGTCCTTACTCAAACGAATAAATTGGGTGCAGAAGACACCATTGTATTGCTTTCCGCTCACTGACTCCCACTGGGGAAAAATACTCAGTTACAGAGCGGGAAGCACTTACCTTTGTGTGAGGTATAGAGCACTTCCACCAATTTATTTGGGGTAAGAAAGTAATTTTACGCAGTGACCATAAACCCCTTACCAGAGTGTTAACCACTAAGGGATTGTATGCTGCATCTCCGAGACTAGCTTGTATGTCTGCAAGTACAGTATGTACCAGGTTCTAAGAATTACTACACAAGATCAGATCTAATCCCCACATTCATGGTATTGCATTCAATAATCTCAAGGTGAAAGTCGCGGCATATGCGAACGATATCTTGATAATGTCTGAAAGTGCTACCCAGTCTCTCCCTGCCCTACTCCAAACCATTGATGAATACGCCCAAGTCTCTAACTGCAAACTTAACAAAGATAAATCTGAAATCCTTGCTCTAAATAGTCTCTGTTCCAGGGCTCTGTTCGCCAACACAGGTCTTACCTGGCAGTCTAAATTTGCAAAATATTTGGGTTTGGAGTTCAACTATGACTTACTGGAATCCCTGAAACATAATGAGGCACTTACTTTGAGAAAGATAGATTCCCTTCTCGAGGGCTGGAACCCTAAATTCCTGCCGTGGTGGGGCCGAGCTGAGACCATCAAAATGATGATCACCCTCATAGTCAATTACCTTTCAAATTTGCTTCCATTAACGCTGTCAGAGTAATTTCTACAAAAGATTGACAAATTACTAAATACATTTCTTTGGCAAAACAAAAGGCCAAGAATCTCGATAAAAAGAAACTACGCCTTCCAGTTCACCTTGGCGGTGTTACCCTAGCAGATTCCAAGAATTACCAAACCGCCTTCCTGGCCAGACAGGCCTTGCTTTGGTTCACTCAATCTCCAGACTATACTCCCATGTGGTTAGTGGTAGAAAGGGAACTCCTAGGAGAATAACACCCGATCTCTCTCCTATCCAGTAACCCCAAACCCCCGTCCTCGGGTAAATATATTTTCCGAAACACCAAAAGGGCCCTCTTGAAAATTGATAGAACCCTAGATATCCCGATCTCTAACTCAAATATGACCTCCCTTTGGAACAACCCTAAAATTAGAATCCAAGTCTCTCCAGCCTGCTGATCTCACAGGGCCTCTAAGGGCATTCACTTCTTAAAAGACCAAGGGCCTTCCAAAAATCCGCTATCCTTTAGAGACTTGCAAAAGCACTTCAACCTGCAAAACTTAGACTTTTATAATTTTTTGAAGCTTAAGGTCGCTCTTTCTAAACTGAAGTTTTCAAACAACGACCCCTCCCTCATCAGGATCTTCCTCTCCTTTAATAAATCCGGCCACAAAGTCCTCCAATACATCCTCTAGACTCCAAGCTAAATGGGACCCCAACAGAACGATTTCATCATATTCTTGGCATCAGATTTGGAGGTCAGTGGTCTCGTATAAAATTTCCCCCTCCCTTGAACAGACGAAATGCTGGTTACTACACAGGACCTTCTGGACCCCAGCACACCTCCACAAACTCTCCCTAAGAGAGACTCCAAGTTGCTGGAACTGTAATGACACTGTGGGTGATCTCACTCACCTTCTCTTTGATTGTAGAGTGGTCGCTCCATTTTGGGATTCAGTGTTTAACTTTATTCACTCTTTCTGCGGAATCTCGCTGGAACGCTCATTTTTAACACTACTCAAGGGAATTTTAGACCCGAACATCAGATCCCGCAATGACAGCCTACTAATTGATATCCTTCTTACTGCTGCCTGCAAATCTATTTTAACTAACTGGAAAAAACACAGCCGCCACCTCCTTCCGCCCCTGGATAAACTGGATCTCCTTCCTGAGAGGGGCAGATAACACCTCATTACAAAACTCCTTGTGGATTACATGCAATACATCCATCTGGAACTCTCTTAATAACTATTTAGCCACCTCCAAACCACGGTGATTCTCTGTTTTCCACCCCCATGCCCCTGCATACATGCCCTCTCTCACATGGTCACAAATATGAGTGATATTCAGAACTGAAATCATCTCCTCCCAAAACCCTGAACTGAACTCTTGGATTGAGTGGAGCTTATGACCTGGAATGCACCTGCACTTAGTACCTCCTTGGTTTTTACACGTTGAGACATGGGTTTTGTCTCTATACCTACTAGTGCCCCTTCTTTCCCCTTTTATTTTGCTTCTTTTACTTTTCTTCTATCGCTTAATTTTACGCCATATCACACTTCCTATGGGTTTATCTAATCTCCATATGTGGTTTTGCTCTCACTTACCATCTGCTGCCTGGATTTCGCTCTGTTTTCTAGACCCTCAGGTCACGATCAACCCTCCAGGACTCTACACACCTGATGTGTATACCTTAAATTGGACACTTGTATCCTCTGATTGTTTTTTTTTCCTCTGTTCATTTGTTTATGAAAATTTGCTCAATAAAATTCACCTGAAATTAAAAAAAAAGAATGTTGTTGCAGATTTCCTTAGTTGGATGCCACTTCCTATGAGTGAAGCCAATGATGATGTTGGGGAAGAATTTTGTGCAGATAACATTTCAGAAGAGTTCCCTAGTATTGATGGAGCAAGGTTTCGTATAAAGAAACTTGCTTGTATGCAATCCTCTCAAATAACATGTAACCACGTAACCAACACGTTTTGTAAATAGTAACATTGTATTTTACATGACATACAGTATCCAGGGGAAGCTTTTCTATGTGTATTACTAACAAGTAACCCGAGTGTCTTAAAAATAGCCGCCAAAAATGCGGGAACTTCATTGCCCATGCATCTACTGCATCTACGTAGTATGACGTATTCTGTCGCTTGGTGGGAAAACTTTGCAGCTCAGCAATAGCATTTAATATGGCCGCTTGAAACTCACATGTTAACGCATATGCTACTGCTTGAACTAAAACTCGTAAGTTCTATTAAACACAAATGCAAAAGATTAAAATAAGTAAATGGGGATAGAGTAGAGATAGGTGGTATACAGTGAAATCATTTATTGTCACATTCTAACATGTCTTTTTCTGACTTTATTATTAGTTCACGTTTGGGCCTCGGAGGGTGACTGAAATTCCTACCTCACATTACCCGAGCGCGTGCGCATAGAAACTTGCCAGAAACTGGGATGACACACTTGAAACACAGCCAAGGCCACATTAGGCGAAGACGCCTGGGAACATAAACCCCTGCACCAGACAAAAGCAACAATTTTGCATAAATGATCATAATGTGAAATGCGGGTGGGAATAAAGCTATGGGAAAGTAAATTAAGGGGCGGAAACATAGAACAATAATCCACAGTAAAATTATTACGTTTAATATGGTGTGATGAACTCACCTGCTCGCCCTGACCAATCAGAATAGGGGAAAACACAAAAATTGCAATTTTGGGGGGAGGTACGCAAATCCAGAATAGTATAATTGAGGTAAGTTAACTAGAAATGTTGTCAGACTTGTCAGATCCGCGATTCCGACTCGTAACCGACCCAACACGTATGCTGCTACTCTGTCTGAGACGCTGTCTCAGACCCTGCTGCTGCCAGAAACTCTGCTCGAAAAATTGAGATATTGATTGCTAATCTAATCATCTAGATTGGGATTTCGGAAGAGGGACACCCGAGGAGAGTAGTATCAAAGAGGGGTGCAACACTGTCATTGCACTTAGAAGAGGTCACCTTCCCAGATCCGAATCTGTCCAATCCTCTGTCTGCATCTTGTCCTGGGTTCATCTATCACCTTCGGTAAATATAATTCTGCTAGAACAGTCATTGTACTTGCTCTCTCTTTTGCCTTTTTCCAGGTACCGTCTTCATTGATCATTATTATGACTTTTTTTATTTGATTTTAATTTGCCTCTTGAAAGAATGTGTTTAAGTTGTAATTGATTCTGACTCACAAAATTATTGAATTAGATAAAGTTCTTAAAACGTTTTGAGTTTGTGGTTATTTCAATTTTAAATTAAATGTCCTTTTCTACCTTAAACTATCTCAGAAACCTGATTCATCGAGAAAGGAATTATTAAGGAGATAAAATTGGTAAGACTTGGTAAAGGTAAAATTAAAATTGCAGGTAAACTCAAAAATTGATATCAGCGGGGTTTGCTAGCTCATTTGTGTGAATGGTTTGGGCCCAGGTGAGTATTTAGGTATGTGTGCGTTTAACCTGAGCTGGTAACCCACGCTCTATCAGTTTTTCTTTGGTAGCAGAGGCATGGTTGGGTTCTAGTTAGTTAGGTAGAAAACATTGTGGATTTAATTTTTTGATTTATGCATATTCGTTAAATGTTATGAATTGTTTCATGTCGTCTGGAAATTCCCAGGAATATTGAATAGTGGGTGGCGAATCGAAGCCATACCATATTGAGGTTACTTGTCTGGATCAGGAAAGTGCTGAAAGTTACGCAGGGCTAGAAACACTGATTAAGGGATTATTTTCTTTCGTATAAATGTAAGAGTAATTGGTAGCAAAGGAGTCCTCTGGTGAAACTTTGGTCTTATATCATCTAGAAAGGGTAATACATAAGGAGAAGCAGGTTCTCTGATGCTTGTGTGAAGAGTAAGCAGAAAGGTTTTACTCTTAGTGTGTGACGAGTAAGCAGAAGGGTTTTACTCGTAGTGTGTGAAGGCTAAGCGGAAAAAGTTTACTCGCAGTAAAAAGTTAACTATTGATTGAATTTAGAGGATCAGACACAGTAGCGAATGTTTCTATGTTGTTGATTAATCAAAATTGCATGTAAATTCGTGAAAGAAATACGTTTTCGTATTACCTTGTAAAGGAGGGGTCAGTTGCGGGTGCTGCACTGACGTCACAGAGAGGGATTGGTTGAAACAGCGGGCGTGGGACTGTCATGAAGAATTGTAAAGGAGGGGTCAGTAGTGAGGAGTGATACTGATGTCATTGAGAGCTGCGCTAGTATTGGCTAAATGCATAGCAAAATAAAATCAGATTTGTGAGAAGAAAAAAAAGAAGCTGTGCTGCTATTGGTCAATTGTTAAAGTAAAAGCGAACATTTGATTAGTTGATAATAGAAGCCATAATAATAATTGATAGTGGGTCTTGCACGATCCTACTTTAATAGGGAATCACCCAGACAGAAGGTATTTAGGTTTTGCCTACGAACAGTACATAAAAGGAAGATCACGCAAAATGTATGGGGAGAAAAGAAAAATGTCATTTAAGCAGAGAATTAAGAATTACTTTAAAAAGGATAAACTCATTAAGACTAGAGAGGGAATTCTCATTCCTCCTCAGAAAACCCCCGTATCCTACATGATGCTAGAAAGAGGTTATCATACTTGTGTATGAATAGAAAATTGGGTAGAATATACAAAAGATGATGGAATACTGGCATTCCCAGAGTACGGAACATTTAATGGAAGAATGTTACATAACTTACGCACCTGAATGAATGAATTAGAACCAAGACCCAGATTAACTCAGTATGAAGCACTAGAAGAATGGGAAACTGAGGCATTTGAGTGAGATAGACCTAGGAGAGACAGAAATTTGAGCAGACATTATCCAAAATGTCCACGTGAAACTCGAGATAAGCAGATGAAACAGTGGAGACAGGCCATGTTAACTGAAGAGTTATACCATGTATTGGTTGCAGAGGAACAGACAGGAGGAAAGTGCACAGAAAAGAAAAAGTATTTAACATTAACTGGTTGCGGGGAATCAGAAGATGATTATTTGGAAGATATCTTAATGAAAAATAATCCACCCTATCAAGAAAGACCTAATAGAACTACTCAGAGTGCTCCGATTCTAGATATACCCTTAGTGCCACAAATAGTACATGAGAGAACAATGGAAACGGTACTTCAGGAGAAGCAATAAATAAAAATTGAGATGAATTAATACAGAAGATAACGCAATTAAATGCACATCCTGAAGCTTTAGCCATACAAGTGACTATAGGTCCTGTAGTCGCACTGTACGGGGATAAATCAAATTGTTCTAAAACACCTGTCATGACTACACCCATTATTGAGCCAAGAAAAGAGAAGTGAGTAGTTGATGACCAGGCTAGTGATTGCGAGTCTGTAATTTCATTAATTGATTTACTGATAAGAGGGCAAATAAACGACACACCCAGAAGAGTCACCCCAAGTTGCTTAAAAGAGGTACGAATCGAGACAGCCACTGGATCGAAAAATGCCACAATTGTAATCCCAGAAGAAATAGAGAAACCAAATTCACCACCGAAAATATTAGACATATTCAAATTGAAAGTTGAATTAGAAGAAATGATAGCTGGGAATGTAGGACTAGATAGGTTAAATACCTATAATGAGGAAGAATTGCTATTCATTTGCAAAAGCATAACCCGAAACACAAAAACATTTCATGAAAAATTGGTAAATTTGGCCTCTGAAATGGGAATAGAAATAGGGTGGTCCAAAGTATTGCAAAAACCTTATAGAGCAGAATTTTATGATAAAGATTTTAAATATGAATGTGTCTGGAAGAAAATTACAGGTTAAATAATTAATGGCGATATTGTAGAAATGGGGAGATTTAGACAGGTGTAAAGTTCAGTGGTCAAAGAAAAAGGAGGAAGCCCAGGCAAATCAGGTAACATCTGAATATTTAGTGAAAGAAACAGAGAAGGCAGAAAGGTTGTACCCAATGAGAGAGGTTCCAGGAGGAGGATATGTACATGTCCCATGGACCTGACAGGATATATTATCATTTACAAATGATTTTCCAAAGTTGAGAGAAAAAACAGTGGAATGGTATAGGCAAGTTGAAAGGTTTGTGAAAGTATTGAAAGTTTTGTTGAAAGATTTAGATGGTCTCTTTGATATAGTGGTGCCTTCTGATTTGTGGACTGAATGTAAAATTACAGGCGATTGGCCTAACGATGAGTACCCGAGAAATGAGAAAACAGGAGCTCCCTCAGAGGAGGTTATGAAGGAATATAACCGAGTAATAACTTTCTTAAAAGGTAAAATTCCCCCAAAGGAAACAGATTGGATAAAAATAGATAGAACAACCCAGGAAAAAGATCAGTCTGTACATGCGTAATATGAGCGCCTCCCACAGGTATTCAAACAGTATAGTGGATTTGAGAGTAATGAGGACAAGGACATGACGCATTTTGTGTATCGATTTGTGTCAGGGTTACGAAAAGAAATATCTGAAATGATTAAGCAGCATAATTTGTGCTGGCAAGCAAAGCCAATGAGATTTTAAAATATGCAAAATATTGTGGAGATGAAATTGACAATAGACGAAAGAATTTAGAAGAAAAAGTGATGTGGGCTCAAGTGAAATTGGCAGAACAGCAAGAACTCCAGTTACAGAATCAGGCAGGAAATGCAGGAAGAGGGCAAGGTCAGGGGGAAAATAATGGGGGTTAACCAAAAGGGCGGTTAAGTAGAGAAGAAGCCAAGAAAAGGTTTCCCTGTCATGGGTTCGGAAAATTGGGGCATTGGAAGAACGAGTGCAAAAGCATACAAAATAATAATGGCCCAAATCAAAATTTAAATCCACAGAAGCGGAATAAGGTACTAATGATTCAACCCCAGCGAGGGGGCGGAGCTAGCCAGCGGCTATGTCGGACGTGTGAGTGCGGAGCTCCCGCTCTAGGCCCCTGACTATCCGAACATAGGATCCTGAACAGCAGCATTGCACCGTGCACTGGTGTGGGGGGTCCCCTCTGGCACTGGGTGGTGTCATCCCGGGGGCCCGGCGGCGGCGATCGAGCCCTGGTGTACCGATACCGGCGAGCGAGGAGTGAGGAGGCGGACTGGGCCGCGATCCCCGGGCTGTCCTGTGGCTCTCCCCGACGTGCGTCAGCCGACGTGCGGCTGCCAAGTAGGAGGCGGACCCGACCATCGTGGTCCAACGGCCGGGTCCCCGGGAACCGGCAGAGAGGCGAGGTCCGGCGCACCGGACACATGAACGGAGGGACAGCTGCGGTGGCGCCCCCCTCCTCCCCCTGGCTAGCTGGCTGAGTGGGCCGGCTGGTGGGAACTGCTGCCCACGCTGCGTCGGACTTCAAGCGCCCCTGGAGCGCGGGCCCGGAGGCCCCCCCGAGGCACCTTGGAATTGGACGACGAGCTGGTGAGGCTCGCCCCCCCTCCCACTCCCCCCCCCGCTGGAGGTACGGGAGGGCGGCGCAGGCTGTGGGGAGCCCGTGAAACGGGAGGCAGTCGGGACACACATTGGAGCTGCGCCGGGGTGCCAGGGAGCGGCGGGCACCTGTGGATCGCTTGGAGGTTGGCGCGCTCGCCACCCTGCCCCCCGCTCGCGCTGGGGGCGCTGATCCGGGCCCGCGGGGGCGGCAGAGGGATTGCTGTTCATCCTGGCCCAGATCTGTGACCAGTAGCGGCGGCGGCCCGATACCTGTACTGTGGAAAGCCCGGTGAGTGACGGCGGTGGCCCGGAGTACTAGTCCTCGCAGCTGGCGCTGAGGCTTGGCCGTATGTGCTGGAGGGGCCGCTGGTGTTGTCGTGCGGAGGGGTGCGGTTCGCTGCCGTGGTCCTCTGAGGTGCGGCCACCGTTGCTGGCGTTATTCAGCTGCGGCCCTGGGGGCGCCCTCCCTGTCCTGGATAGCAACGCCACATTTGGAGTAGGGAGGAATAACTGACTCGGACAAGGCGTGCCCCATTCGCACTCGGCCCTGAGGAGGCGACCGGACACTGGAAGCGGCGAGCGCGGCTCTTCGACACCGGAGTGCGGGACTGTGACGCGGGGAGGCCGGCGCCCCGGACATCGAGTGGTGGCGGCGGTGGCCTGCAGGACTGGGCCCTTGCATCATAGAAGCGGCCACGAGCCGGCTGCTGACCTCCGGCGCAGCCATGGGCAAAAGTGATAAATCGCAGTCCAGACTGTCTTTTGACCCCCGCAAGCCGAAGGGGCCAGTCGAGGCTTCGCCGGCGCGGCCCCCGGACGGGGCGACTGCGGAGAGCTCCATGTGCGCCGACATCAAAGCAACACTGGCGGCAATGGAAAAGGGGCTGCAGGGCAGTCTGGCCGCGATAGACACTAAGCTTGATGCGCTCACATACCGCATGGACCGCATGTCGGAACGAGTGGATAAGAACGCTGAGAGGCTGGATGCGACCGAGCAGAGGATAACACAGGTGGAGGAGACGCAGACAGCATGGGACTCGGACCGCCGGCAATTCAGTAAACTTCTGCAGGTCATTCAGGATAAGTCCGAAGATTTGGAGGCCCGTTCGAGGAGATCGAATGTCCGTATCACCGGCGTGGCGGAATCGACACACACAGGTCGAATGGCACTCTTCGTGGAAAAACTGCTGTGGGCACTGCTTGGAGAGGAGGTGTTCTCCCCAATGTTCGTGGTTGAGAGAGCCCATCGCTCGCTGGGCCCTCGACCCAAGCCCGGGGCGCCGGCCAGACCTATAATAGCAAAACTGCTGAATTATAGAGACAGAGACACGGCCCTGCGTGTGGCGCGGGAAAAGGGGAAGCTGCAATATGAAGGGATGGATATCTCCATCTATCCCGACTTTACGGCGAAGGTACAGGAGGAACGCAGGCAGTTTGCACCCTACAAAAAACAGCTCCGCGACTTGGGCCTGGACTATGCAATGTTATACCCGGCGCGGCTCCGAATCAACAGGCAGGGGCAGTCGCACTTCTTCACGGACCCGAGGGAGCTGCAGCGATCCCTGAAAGAGTGGTCGAGGGAACAGCGGTGTGGAATACAGGACGACGCGACTGCCCGGGCGGAGGTCTCCGACCTGGGGGACCAGGACTAGATCACTGGCGGTGACCGCTTGATACGCTTTGTCTCCTGGCAAGGGGACGCTGCCCTGTTGCAGAGGCTGCCGCTTCCCTGGCGGCTCTGCGGCAGCTGGAACTTTGTTGGCGTGTAGGAGACGACGAACGCCCTGGAGGACTCTGAGGCTGCGGCTGGGTGAGAACATTCTGTTGTGTTGGGGGAGCCCCGGGTGTCGCTGCCCTAGAAATGGTGGGGGGGCGAGAGACTGGTCCTCTTCCACGGTTCTGATCAGGGGCGGGATAGCCCTGTGGCCCTAAGCATTGCGAGACTTTGGTGGGTATGGCGCCTGGAGCGCACCGCATGGGCTGAGCTGCGAGATAAATGGGCTATGGCCTGGTTGACTGTCCGGGGGAGGTTGGGGGGTGCTGTGCAGACTCAGATAGACTGGGGAGCTCGCCGCTGATGGGCGGGCGGGGGTACCCCCCCACCGCACCTACTGGAGGGGAGGCGATATTCGCTCGAGCTGCACTTAGATTGGGGGTTTAGAGGTGGGGGCATGGCCACATGGTGGACTCTTGAGAGTTTAGAGTAGCTGCTCAACGGAGGCCCCTGCCCCAGTGCTGATAGCTCTCTTGGCCCCCACGGGGGCTGGTTCAGGGATGGTTTTGTATGGTTGTTGTGGGGTAGGGTGGGGGGAGGGACGAGGGATCTGTCTGGCCAGGTTGGGGACGGTCGGCTGTGGGTGGGGGGCTGGGAAGTTAGGGGGACGTTCTGCTTTGGGCACTTGTGATAAGCACTGTCTTTTGCGTGGCAAGCTATTTGATTTACTGGTGTGTGGCTGTTTCAGACTGTCTGAACTTGAGGGGTGGGCGGGGACTCCCTGCTGCCCTATGTGCAGAGGTGATTTTTGTATGCTTAACCGGGATGACTGGAACGGGTGAACGGATGGGTGACCCTGGTGGGGAAGCTCTCAGAGCGCTGACGTGGAATGTCCGGGGGCTGAATGACTATCGCAAACTCAGAAAAGTTTTAAACTATCTCCACCGACATCACATTGACCTGGCACTGCTCCAGGAGACTCATCTCCCACTTACAAGTAAGTTGTTAGCGGCGAAGGGCCTGGTGGGCACCAGCGAGGCAGCAGGCTTTACATCGCACTCCAGGGGGGTAATTACCTGGGTAAACCCACGATCTAGACTGCGGTTGACGTCGCTGCTCTCCGACCCGGACGGGCGCTACTTAATAGCGAGGTGCGTGGGTAAGGGCCACGACTTGATTGTGGTCAATGTATACGGCCCTAACTATGATTCCCCTGACTTCTTCGACGCACTGGCGGCACAATGCAGGCTGCACGTGCCCACTGGCATGGTATGGGGTGGCGATTTTAACTTCACATTCAATCCGGAGTTAGACCGCTCCTCGGGGCCAGCCCGCCGCCCAGCGACCGCCGCCCGACACATGCAGGCGGAGTTGATCAGGCTCGACATGCTTGACGTCTGGCGACATCGTCACCCGGGTAAAGGGGGCTACACGCATTACTCGGCATTTCACGATGTGCACACCAGAATAGATTACTGGTTGGTGTCCCGGTTACTGCTCGCGAGCGTTACGGACTGCGAGGTGTTGCCGCGCACTTTGTCGGACCACTCCCCTCTGCTGCTAGCCCTGACCACTCCGCATCGGCGAGTACCGCCGTTCACGTGGCGGCTGCCGCCGTATTCACTGTTGGACAACGTGTTCCGTGGGGAACTGGCGGACGACATAGACACGTTCTTTGAGGTCAACGCAGGCACAGTCCAGAGTTTCCAAATAGTGTGGGACTCGTTCAAGGCTTATATTCGTGGTGTAGCGATGACTAAGCATTCGGGAGTGCTTAAATCCATCCGGCGGCGGCTCGGGGCCCTGGAGACGCAGATAGCTCAACTGGAGGTGAGTCAGGGGGCTTCGGTGGACCCTGAGGTGGCCACGAGGCTGCAGCACCTGGTCACTGAGTTCAATAGTGAAGCGGACCGAGAGGTGCAACATATGGGGAAGTATGCCACAGCCCGCACGTACGGGGAGGGTGAGCGCCCGGGATCCTTACTAGCGGGAATACTGCGTAACTCTAGGCGACCCCTGGTCATTGATGAGCTCGTCACTGCTTCGGGCGATGTGATTACCGAGGAGGAGGGATCATAGAAGAATTTAGGGCCTATTACGCTGGACTGTATAAATCGCAGTCCTCGCGCATGGAAGAGGAGATAGACGACTACCTCAGTTACCTCAAAATGCCGTTTTTGTCCAACTCGCGGCGGGAATTCTTGGCCCTGCCCATACAAAAAGACGAGATCTTGGAGGCTTTGGGAAGTATGCGGGCGCCACTGCCCCGGGAGCAGACGGGCTGACGGTGGCCTTTTATAAAGCCTTCCAGGACCAGCTCCTCCCGCACCTTATGGCCCTTTTTGACGACATTTGTCTCGAAGGTAGTATGCCCGACACGATGCGAGAGGCCCTGCTTGTTACAATTCTAAAACCCGGGAAGCCTCCCAACCAGTGCGGATCCTATAGGCCACTCTCACTGATCAATGTCGATGCCAAAATATATGCGAAGGTGCTGGCCACGCGTTTGGCGCTTCTGGTGCCGGAGCTCGTGGCGCCGGAGCAGGCGGGCTTTGTCCCATCCAGGAATCTCACGTACAATATCCGCACGGTCCTTGGAGTCATGCAACATGTGCGCCCAGAGAGTAAGGCCATAGCGCTCTTCCTTGATATGGAGAAAGCGTTTGACTCAGTGGAGTGGCCGTTTATGGTGCGGGTGCTGAGGAAGCTTGGGCTGGGAGAGCCTTTTCTGCAGATGATCGGGGCATTGTATTTCAGACCCACTGCCCGGCTTCGCCTCGGCGATCGTGTCACGGAGCCGTTTGCAATCACTAGAGGGACCAGGCAGGGTTGTCCTCTCTCCCCACTTCTTTACGCGCTGGTGGCGGAGCCCTTAGCGTGCGCAATAAGAGAATACCACAGATTCGAGGGAATTAACTTTCCCTCTTATAAGATTGGTATTTCTACCTATGCGGACGACACGCTACTGTACATCAGAGACCCGGAGGAGAATCTCGCCTCTATCTTGCGGGAGGTGGTCCGGTTTGGGGCGCTGTCGGGCCTCAAAGTCAACTGGAACAAATCGCTGGCATTTCCGCTGACCCCGGCAACATTGCCGTTTCCTATGGAATACCCCCTGCAGTGGACAACGGACTCAATCCGCTACCTGGGCATTCGGCTACACAGGGACCCGGAGGTCTTGCTGAGGGAAAACTATGGGGTGGCTTATTCCAAACTCGTGGATGAGGTGGAAGAGTGGAACAGGCTGCCCCTCTCGCTGATGGGCAGGATAGCCATTATGAAAATGATCGTCCTACCGCAATTTCTGTTCCTCTTTACCAACATTCCTATAGTGCTGCCCAGGTCTTTCTTTGCACAGCTGACTCAGACCCTGGTCCGACTGGCTTGGGGTGGTAGACAACCGAGAGTCCAGTGGAAAGTGCTGACGTTGCCATACGAGATGGGGAGACTTGGAGCTCCGGACCTGGAGAGTTATTACAGGGTGGCGCAGGCGTCCCATCTGCATGCGTGGTTACACGCTGAACCAGATGTCCCCCATGTGCTACTGGAGCGCTTGTTCGCGGATCCGGTACCACTCCCGGCGACGATCTTTCTGCCCGTGGATCGGAGGGCGGGACTGTTGGACTCGCTCGGAACTACCAACCACGCGTGGCACATGCTTATGAAACGGCAGGAATGTGACCTCTTATACTCCCCGCTGATGCGGGTGGAGTGGGCAGTTTGGCTCTCTCCTCTGCGAGAAGCAGGGGTGACGCGGGCGCTGGGTGCTTTGGGTATAGTTAGGATGGCTGACCTGTTCCAAGACGGCGTGGCTAAGACGCTGGAGAGTGTTGTATCAGCACAGCCGGGGTGCACGTTACTCCAGCGCTTTCAATTCCACAGGGTTCGGGGCGCACTGCTGTCTCTTCTGGGGCCGACTGCGGCGGAGCCGCCCGAGATCCCGGAGCTTACCTATGTCATTAAAACTGCGGCGCCGTCCAAGCTGGTCTCGATACTCAAAAAGATTGGGGATCAACACAGGGAGCCCCAGTGTTCTGCTGCGCGGCGAGCCTGGCAAACGGACCTTGGACCTTGAAATGGACATTTCGGATGAGATGTGGAGATACTGCTGCTCCAGCACTAAAAAGGTCTCTTTGAACGGTCGACACCGATTAATACACTTTAAGTTCTTGCAGCGGGTCTACTACACCCCTGAAAGACTACATAGATATGGGTTGCGCCCCACGGCGGAATGCGAGCGTTGCCATGCTCTTGTGGCTGACTTCCTTCACATGGCCTGGCTTTGCCCAGGTGTGGCCCGGTTCTGGACGGCGGTATTCCGTGAGTTGAGCCAGATCTTGGAAAAAGAGATCCCCCCTGATCCAGCTCTAGCGCTTTTGGGCTACTCCAAGCCGCTTCCGCGGGCGCTGAGGCGACTGACGGATGTGGCGTTGCTGATTGCGAGACGAGTCGTGGCGGCCTGCTGGATGAGAGGGCCTCTTCCCACTAAGAAAAGATGGGCCAGGGATATGCTGTACTGTAGCACACAGGCGGAAACGTGTAGCGAACTGTTGCCCCCTAGGAGTCGCCCTAAGAACTTCTGGGCGCTGTATAGCACTTACATGACAGCTGGAGACTCTGAGGAGGTTGGTCGAGGGGAGACGCAGCATGAAGCCCCAGAGGTGTGCGGTGGGGTAGTGGAGGGTGTGCCACCGGATTAGAGTTCGATAGAGGTGCGATAGGCTATGATGATAGTGTGACGTTTGAGAGAGCGACTGGTTGGCGGGAGGAGGGTCGGGGTGTCCCCTGTATGAGGCGTGTGCTACCTTGCGGCGTGCTTGTGAAGCGGAAACTGGAACCGCAGGATTGGCCAGGCCTGGACGCATGGGGTGTGATGTCTGGCCGGAGTTCGGCGCCCTGGTTAGAGACAGCGTGCATGAGTAGACATGAAACGGGTGAAGACAGTGGCACGATGGCGAACGGGGTGGGGGGTTGGGTGTTGAGATATGGTGTACGAAATTTCAGGTGCTTGAGCAGACTGCCTGCAGGTTGGACGAGTGGGCTGGTTAAACCACGGTGCAGGCTGGGGGGGCATACGTATCACATGCGTTGGAAGTGCTTCAGCCCGGACTGTATTATGTAGAACTGCAATGCCGCCGGTCCTCCGGGATGTCAGCTAAATGGCTGTGTGAGAGCTGCAGGACCGTAACAGACGTGTTTTCTGAAGTAACCCATTGTATAAGGAGCATACGGCAGTCTGCCATGTCTATTTACTATATCTCAATAAAGGTTTTTGAAAAACTAAAAAAAAAAAAAAAAAAAAAAAAAATGATTCAACCCCAGCAGGTTGTAAACCTACAGAGTCAATTGCCACCTGCCCCTTTGCCAAATTTTGTGAGATAAGCCAAGTACAGAGCGGACACAGGTTTCCAAGAAGGAAGTGGTAAGAAAAACTATGGAACATCGCAGTTTCTTTTGCAGGATACATATTTTGGAGAACAAGATCAATGACGGTGCCTGAGAGGGGAGGAAGAGGAGTGCGTACTTGGCGCATCCTTACCAGTAGATCAGTCAGGTCCGTACATTGATGGAAAGGTAGAAGGAAATGACATTACCTATTTGTTGGACACTGGCGCTACCCGTTCCACTGTGAGAACAGCAGTCATCCCAAACCTACCCCTCTCGGGAGAAGCGATCCAAGTAGTGGACGTTTCTTATAAACAGATTAGGACCCCTATTACAAAACCAATTGAAGTGTGTATTGGAAACTTTAAAGAAATGCACAAATTTGTAGTGTGCGATTCTAGTCCTGTAAATCTATTGGGAAGGGACTTGTTGTGCAAAATGAATTGCACCATATTTTGCACACCAGAAGGTGTTGCCATTCAGACCCCTGATGATGATGGAATATATAAAATCATGTTAGCCAAACAAGGAACAGGGGTAGATTAATTATATTCAGTGAGGACCAAAGACTACTTACCTGATGAGGTCAAAACAACAGTGAATCCTGAATTATGGGATTTTACAGGAAAAGAAGTAGAGTTAATGACAGAAGTAGACCCTGTTAAAGTGACTGTGAAAGAAGGTGCAGTCTGTCCAAATACTCGACAATACAAAATGAGTCCCGAAGTAATGGCTGGTGTTGCAGCAGAAATTGATCGAATGGTCGAACAGGGCATCTTAAAGGGAATCATGAGTAGGGCTGGGCGGTAAATTCTGTTCCGCTCGCGGAATTTGTAGAATTTGGGTAATTTCGCATTCCGCAGAGAATGCGGAATTGGCCAAAATTCTGCGTTACGCTGCTTCGCGGAATTTTTTGCTTGTTCGCGTTCTCCAAATGCGTGTTCGTGAGATATTTCCCCCTGAGCACGCAAACAGCAATCGCGAACAGGAAAAAAAGCATTTCGAACAAGCAATTCCGCCTGTTCGTGGAATTTCTACGTTTTCACGGAGATTTTTTACAATTTCGCGGAGCGTTGCGTAGCTCGACTACGCAAATTCCGCCCACCACTAATCATGAGTAGTCCCTGTAATTCACCTATAATTGGCATTAGGACACCAAACGGAAAATATAGGGTAGTTCAAGATTTGAGAAAAATAAACAAGATTGTCGTGCCATGTTGCCCAATAGTACCCAACCCTGCAGTGATTTTGTACCAAATACCATGGAATGCAAGATGGTTTACTGTAATCAATTTATGCCATGCTTTTTTCTTCATCCCACTTCATCCTGATAGCCAGTTCTTATTTTCCTTTAAGTTTGAGGATCGTATCTATGTTCGGAATCGCATTCCTCAAGGGTACACTGAAAGTCCTTCAATTTTTAACCAAATTTTGAAAAAATGCCTTGAGACATTGGTGCTGCCTCTGGAATCAGTCCTGGTGCAGTATATTGATGATGTTTTGGTCGCGTCTAAAACAAGAAGTGATTGTGTAACTGATTCCTTTGCCTTGTTAATCCATCTAGCAAAAGGCAGACATAAAGTGTCCCCTGAAAAATTGCAATTCTGCAGAAACGAAGTAAAGTATTTAGGACACCAAATAGAATGAGGATTAAGAAGAGTGACCACTGAGTGAATAAAAATAATAAAGCAAATGAAGCTACCACAGTCACAAAAATAAATAAGAATGTTTCTTGGTGTTGTGGGATATTGCAGCCAATGGATTGTAAGGTTTTCTCTACTGGCAAAATCCTTGATACAAATGACAAAGAAACAAGCAAAAGACCCAGTAGAGTGGGATGATCTGAGCATGCAATCTTTTGTAAAATTGCAAAATTGTTTATGTGAAGCACCTGCTCTAGGTATGCCAGATTATTCGAAAGAATTCACATTGTTCTGTTGTGAGAGAGAGAACTGTGCCCTTTCAGTTTTAACACAGAGACATGGTCTAATGCGACATCCAGTGGCATACTTTTCTGCTACCTTAGATCCTGTAGCATCTGCATTGCCAGGATGCTTAAAAGTTGTGGCTGCAACATGCGTAAGTATAGAACAAAGTGAGTCAATTGTAATGGGACATCCTGTTAAGGTATACGTCCCTTATGCAGTTGAAATTCTGCTAACAAGAACTCGAACTCAGTATCTCACTCCGAGCAGATTAACCAAATATGAAAGGATCATGTTGGGAGCAGAAAATGTGACCATAATCAGATGTACCATTCTTAACCCAGCTACCTTGTTGCCAGACCCATGTAATGAGGAAGTGAAAGATAAAGCTGAACATGAATGTCTTGATGTAACAGAACTCATTACCAAACCCCGACCAGACATACAGGATGAGCCTTTGAGAGATGCTGAGCACAAGCTTTTTCTAGATGGCTCATGTATGCGCCATGAGGAGGGAGGGTTGAGTGCTGCTTATGCCGAATGTACATTGGCTGGAATAGTCGAAGCATCCTATTTACCAGGAGTCAAGTCTGCACAATTAGCCGAATTAATAGCTTTAATCAAAGCCTGCATAAATGGGAAAAATTGGAGAGTAACCATTTATACTGATAGTCAGTATGGTTACGGGGTGGTGCATGACTTTGGCCAGCTCTGGATGCAGCGAGACTTCATGACTTCTTCAGGGTCTCCCATTAAAAAACAGAAATTTTGTAAAAGAGTTGCTTGAAGCAATACAATTACCAAAAGAGGTGGCAGTGGTAAAATGTGCCACACTCAAGTCAGGAAATGACCGTGTGACTGCAGGTAATCGATATGCTGACCAGGTTGCACAACACTGCGCAAAATTTCAAATGGCAGTAAACAGGAAAGTTGAAAATTGTGAAATCAGCTGCCAATTTATGCTATTGTCAGGATTACAAAGATGGAGAGAGATAAGAGAACTCCAAGATGAAGCAGAGACAAAAGAAAGAGAAGAGTAGGAGAAAATTGGTTGTCTGGGAAGGGCAGAAAATGGTGTATGGGTTTACTTAGATGACAGACCTGTATTGCCAGACTGTATGCTTGCACCCATGGCTAGGATGTATCACGGAGACACCCACATAGGTAGAGATGCAATGATTAGACTCTTTAGACGGGATTGGTTTAATCCAAGGTTCAGGAACATTGCAGAGAGCCTTTGCCAAAGATGCTTGACATGTCAGTAAATGAATCCCGGCAAGAGAACAATAGTCTATACAGGGAAAATTGGAAAAGCTGAAGGTCCCTTTATAAGACTTCAAATTGATTTCATTCAATTGCCTGTTTGTCGAGGATTAAAATATGTACTTGTCATTATCTGTTTATTTTCAAAGTGGGTGGAGGCATACCCCACCAGAAGAAATGACAGCTTGACAGTGGCCAAACTCCTATTAAGAGTTTATACCGCGTTTCGGTTTTCCAGTAACTATTGAATCAGACTGAGGGTCTCATTTTAATAATGAAATAATTCAATTAATTTGCGAAGCATTCAAAATTGAACAAAAGCTGCACTGTGCATACCGCCCAGAGGCATCTGGAGTGGTAGAACAATTGAATGGCACAATTAAGTCAAGGCTGGGAAAGGTGTGTGCATCCACTCCACTGGATTGGCCTGATGCTTTACCTCTTGTTCTGATGGGACTTAGAAGTATTCCAGACAAGAATACCAGATTGAGTCCCCATGAAATAATCATGGGAAGAACAATGAGGCAGGCATGTATACCAGGACAGAAGCTGTTGAATATAACTGATGATTTGGTACTGGAGTATTGCAAAGAGTTGGCTGACCAAGTGCGTTCTGCATCTCACCAGGTTGGAGAAGACGCAGTCCCCAGGCAGCCGAACCCAGCGCATGATCTGAATCCCGGTGACTGGGTTGTAGTGAAGAATCATACTCGAGAATCGTGCCTAGCACCAAGGTGGGAAAACCACATCAGGTTATATTGGTTACAACAACAGCCGTACAGTGTGCAGGTTTGCCTAATTGGATTCATGCAAGCCATACTAAAAGAGTACCAGCACCAGACGAAGAAGAACCTCAACAGACTCAAGCAGGTGAAGGGGCTGAAGGTTGTACAGCTGAAGGATCACGAATAATAAATCCTGAAGTAGCTGAGCAGGAACAACCAAGCACCAGTGAAGATGATTGGATCCCAATAGTTGAGATACCTGAAGAAATTGTATGGACAAGGAGCCAAACTAGATTAGCTAGTCAGGAAAAGAGTGAGGACCAGGTAGGAACAGAAGAACATGCTCAAGTAAGTGAAACCACGATTGTTGGGGAACATGAGCAGGACCAGATAAGGAAAGAGCAATTTACTCAGACACACGACATTGAAGTTACAGCCAGTGTCTGAGGAGGGACAGATAGGTCTTAGAAAAAACATTCAGGCAGAAGAAAATCAAGAAACAGAAAGGCCTGACCAGGACCAGACAGGCAAAGTCAAACAAGTTCAGGTAAAGGAAGAAAAAAAGGCCAATTAAAACTGAACCTGAACAGGGTCAGAATTAGGTAGAAGAACACATCCAGGCAGGAGACATCAAAATAAAAAGCCCTGGACAAGGTCAGGTAGAGAGGGATTCGGAAAACGAAAATAAACAAGTTGTGCCACAACTTAGTGAAAATAAAAGAACACTCGAAGAAAGTGAAAGCGCATTGCAAGCTAAGAATCAGGAGAGGTGATAATTGGCCTAGTTTTATCAAGAGAGTGCAGTACCGGCTTAAACCCATAACAGAGGAACCAGAACAAGTAGACGAAGTATCCAGTCAATCTGGACCGTCAACTGAAGTGCCAAAACGAAGAAGTCCAAGATTGAAAATAATAAATAACAAATTCAAGGGTCCTGAATGGACATATGTTATTCTTGAAGATTTCGAAAATTTGGAAATAATTAAAGATGATGAAAGCTTAAATGCAGAACCAATTGATGAAGAAGTGAGACCAACCTGAAAAGAATTTCCCTTTATATTCTGTCACGAAATTAAATACTAAAGTAAAGAAGAGAAATTTTCTTATCCCAATTGATAAATGGCGGACAATAGAGCTGCTGGAAAACCGAATTGTGTAAAGAAATTTTGAAGAATATGTATAGGTAGTATATTTTTAGTACTCATAATATGGTTAGTACTAACCTTGGCCATTCCTTATTTGATGGTTACAAAAGTACAAAATAGCACTAATACACATGGAAAAGTAGATACCATCAAAGGAGACAAAGTAGAATTAGAAGCACCAGATGAGTTAGATTTACATCACTCTGTTAATAATAATGATACAGACTTGAATGTTTTTACCAACTTGTTAGTACAATATGTAGAAACCATGGAGGTTAGTGATTCTTATGTATGTATGCAATTACCCGCATCTGTAGCAGAAGGAGTAACATATCATCATTTACCATTGACATATGGTATTTCATGTAGCGTTTTAGCAAGTTTATTCTGTAGAACAGGGAAATTGCAGTATTATTATTCTAATGTAGATGTGATCTTTTCTGAGGTTCCTATGCGAAAAAGCATGAACCCTGTCCTTAGTACGAGAGACTCACAATTTATGGATGAATATTTTCTAACAATGAAAGCAATAGATATAGCTGAAGCACACAAGCACAATCTAACTTGTAAATTGCATGAAGAAGAGAAAATATTTTTGAATTTAGTTGAGGAAAGGAGACAGGATTTTCAAAAGAGAGCTGCTGAACCTAATCCTCAGATACCTAAATGGGCTGAGGAGGAACAGCATTATGAAAATGGCAAGACTCATGCTGCATTGTCTTTGGATCTTGAAAAGAATGGAAAAATCTGTCTTCATAGGTTAAAGACTGAATATAACAATGTGTTTATTGGTTCCAGTGAATGTGAACATAATTTCTTAGTAATTGGGGGAAATTGAGATACTGATCGCTAATCTAATCATCTAGAAGGGGATTTCGGAAGAGGGACATCCGAGGAGAGTAGTATCAGAGAGGGTTGCGACGCTGGCGTTGCACTTAGAAGATGTCACCTTTCCAGATCCGAATCTGTCCAATCCTCTGTCTGCATCTTGTCCTGGCAGATTCTATCTGGCTTATCTTCAAAGAGTTGGGTTCATCTATCACCTTAGGTAAATATAATTCTGCGAAAACTGTCATTGTACCTGCTCTCTCTTTTTCCTTTTTCCAGGTACCGTCTTCATTGATCGTTATTATGACTTTGTTTTATTTGACTTTAATTTGCCTCTTGAAAGAATGTGTTTAAGTTGTAATTGATTCTGACTCACAAAATTATTGAATTAGATAAAGTTCTTAAAACTTTTTGAGTTCGTGGTTATTTCAAGTTTAAGTTAAATATCATTTTCTACCTTAAACTATCTCAGAAACCTGATTCATCGAGAAAGGAATTATTAAGGAGATAAAATTGGTAAGACTTGGTAAAGGTAAAATTAAAATTGCAGGTAAACACAAAAATTGATATCAGCGGGGTTTGCTAGCTCATTTGTATGAATGGTTTGGGCCCAGGTGAGTATTTAGGTATGTGTGTGTTTAACCCGAGCTGGTGACCCGCACGCTATCAGTATCTCAGGTGAGGAGTGGAAAAAACCTCAAGAAAAGGACTTCGTTCTCAAAGATGTGAGTAAGATAGTATTATGCGAATGGCCAGATAAGAAGGCCATCAGTAAAGAATTAGACACATACTGAGAACTCAGACATGAACTGTCATTAGAAGGGGGATTCATTTTAAGACAAGGGAATGTGGTACCTCCTAAAACTTTCAGAGGAAAAGTCTTGGAGTTTTGCCACAAAGGACATTTGGGCATTAGCAAAACTAACAACAGAGTCAAAAATTGATTTTGGTGGCCAGGATGTTCCAAAGAAATAGAAATAAAAGTCAGGAACCGTATACAGTGCAAACATTCGGACAAAACACATGTAACTTTCAGGCCCCTGTTACATCCTCTCCCTAGTCCAGATATGCCCTGGGAAAGAGTTGGTATCGATATAATGGGTCCTATATGGGAGCATGGAGAACAAGTGTATGTCGTTGTTCTTATAGACAATTTTCCTAAGTGGCCTGAAATAGACATACCTCATAGAACTGACTCAAGCAGTATTGTCAAATTCCTGGACATGGTGTTCACTAGGGAAGGGTTACCTTAGTACATTCTGAGTGAAAACGGACCCCAGTTCATGTCAGATAATGTAAACAAATATGTGGAAAGAAATTGCATAATGCACAAAACAACTTCAGTGTACAATCCAGCTGGGGATGGAGCAGTACAACGGTTTAACTGTGTGATTAACGGGATTGTACATTCAGCCAAGAACAAGTCTGGTTTGGAGAAGTGAACTACACAAGATAGTGGGGGCATACAGGATCACCCCCCATGAGAATACTGTATCCAGTACCTTTGAGTTGATGAGGGGAAGAACTCCCATGTCCAAAAATAATATAGGATGGTTGAAAACTGCTCAAAGGGTTGATTGGTCACATGAATCAGTGAGAGAGAATGTATTACAAGCAAAAACTGAATGCAAGAGACAGTATGACTTGAAGCATAAAAGCAAAGCACTATGTGTCAGGATTGGTGACTGGGTGAGAGTGAAAAGAAGTCAGTCGTTTCATAGGAAGAAAAAGTCATTATACTCACCCCCTAGTACTTGAGAAAGTCTATTGCAATTCATCATTACTAAGTGATGGAAAGGTCTGGCACTTGTCTGCGCTCTCTGTGTGATAAGAAGAGGGAGGACAGTGGGTGCAGGAGCAGTGATAACCAAAGTCCTCAAGCTAATGGTTGGTTTCCGCAACACACAGGAGGAAACTATAAACAGAGATTTGCGTGGCTGTATGATGAGGTTGTAGCCCAAGGCAGTGAAGGGACGGATGCCCCTAGTAGAGAAGTGTCAGACAAAAATGGCCATGTGAATAACCAGAGTCTAGGGAGAATGGATGATGAAGATGATGCTCAGAACATTTATTACTCTGAAGATGTCCAGAACTAGGGTAGTACTGATCAGCATGGTGGGATGGATGATTCACAAAACAGTAGTAATACCACCACTGTAGGTGACATGTCAGAGAGTAGCAGTATAAGCAAGACGGGACGTGCTGTCTTTAAACCATGTAGGTTTAAGGAGTATGTGTGTGATTAATTGAATATCTTGATGCACTATTATTAATGTATTGATCTTTCTGCAACCTTATTCCAGAAAGTTTCCCCTTCCTTTTACTGTTTTGAGAAATTTGTGTATAGTTTTTTGTTCCCTGAGGGGAGGGGGCCACGAGTCCCCCTTCCCTAGGCCGATATTGGCCCCGAGGACCCCATCTCCCTGGGACAGGCCTATTTGGAATGGGGAGGGGACTGCACGGTCCACCTCCCAGGCCAACTTTAGCCCCGGGCTCCTGCCTTTTTTAAATTATTTTTTTACAGCCACAGTGACCCCATCTCCTGGCGCCCGGCCTACTTGTAATGGGGAGAGGGGCTGTTCAGCCCCCCGGGTTAATTACGGCCCTGGGGCCCGGCCTATTTGTAATAGGGGGGAGCATAGCCCCCCTTCTCAGGGCCGACCCTAATCCCTGGGGCCTGGCTGTCTCAAATGGTGGAGGGGTGGCCTGGCCATGTCTGCTGACAGCCCCCAGGGTACCCAGTCTTCACTGGGACCATGGGGGGAGCCTGAAGGCTGCCCAGGGTCCTTGCCAGCTTCCCATCTCCTGCGGGAGCCGGCATTGCTTTCACACATAGGGAGATGCTGGAAAGGCAGTTCCATGTGTGTAAAAGTAATTCTGCTCAGCTTCCAGCGAGCAATAGCATTTTTAAAGCTCTCAGTTGCTGGAACAGATTGTTTGCTGTTGTTTGGCAGGAGCGCATGATGCAAGTCAAAATAGAGGTATGTTGAAGGAGCTTTGTTATTCTCTGTAAGAAGTTGGGTTATTGGTTGACTGGGGTGCAAGCCTTTGTCAATCAGCAACTACAATACTTGTCAGGGTGAGGCACAAGCCAATCGTATATTAACTTGTGCTCACTCCTGGTAGCTTGGCACAGAGCATTCAGGGTTAATTCAGAGGCAATGTGTAAAGTATTTGTGCATCACTTCAAACAGTAATAAAGTGAAACAACACCTTACGTAAAGGACCCCACACTAAGTTAAAAAATATTTAATATATAAAACAAGTTCTAATCAACAAAAAATCCAATCAGTAGAAACATAGATATACAGGTTTGAAGAATTAATTGACAATGGTGTCAAAAAGCGCAAAGTGCCAACTGTGGATATCTGGTCGCGCCGGACCAGGACAAAGACACAAGTTCAGGCTAACCACAATGGAGGATGGGCTGGATATTAGGATCCAGTTAGGCCCAGTAAACAAAGTACCTTAATTCCTGGTTTGAAGAGCATTGCGTGGATCTGCAGCATTGGTTCTGAGCTGTGGCGAGGCTACGATGTGAGGTCCTGTGTCGTTGTTAAGGATCCCATCGATGAGGGCTCACGAAGTGAAGTTCGGTGTTGAAGATGCATTGCTCAGTCAGGAAGATACATCACTTCCAAGGAGCTGTGATGCTGCGATGCGCAGTCCATCTTCGTCGTCGAGACTACTGTTGGAAAGAGATGTGAGGGCATGTACAGAGTATGTGTCACGCAGCAGCGGGTCTGCTGGGGCAATGGGCTGTGATGCAATACAGGTCTTTACGGCGTTACCAATGCATGCAGCAGTGGCGATGCTTAGATTCTGCTCAGCGCTGCGCTGCACAGCAGAGGAGATGCAGTGGTTCTGCTGGATCCACAGAGGCTAGAAGAGCAGCTTAGGCCCAGTTCCAAGGGGCCCGAACTGGGGTCACACCACTTGGCCAGGGTAGACTCGCACTTGGCAGAGACCAGGTGCTGGCATCGGGGATGATGGAGCCTTCTGTCCCTGAAGCTCAAGTCAGGAGACCAGACATCTTGGAGTCACTCTGGTGGTCCTGGGTTCAACAGATGCAGGTCCAGCCCTTCGCACCCAGGCAAGAGGGACACACAGTAGTGCAGCAGTCCTTCTGAACAGCAGTCCAGCAGAGTGGCAGTCCTTTCAGCAGTACAGCAGTCCTTATTCCTCGTAGAGTATCTACATGTCCAGAAGTGTACTGAAGAGTTGGTGTCTGAGGTACATTATTTATACTCAGCTGTATCTTTAAAGTGGGGGGAAGCTTCTAGTGGTATGCTTTTGAAACGCATAGGTGTCCAGTCTTCTTTTCCCTGGCTCCAGACTAGCTACAGGGGGCATGCAGCCCTTTGTGTGGAGGTAGGAGATGCCTATTCAAGTGTAAGTGGGGCTGTGCCAAGCTCCTCCCACCCACCCTGCCAGTGATAGCCCATCCAGGCGCACCTAGGCTCCCTACTGTATGTGGCTGTCTAGGAGGACTATAAAAAGCCCAACTGTCAACCACACCCAGTCATGTGACCCAGAGACAGACTATTATAGTTACCTATAATGAATATAACACCACAAGGCAATGCAAAAGACAGAATATGAGCTGTGCATATTCCAGTAGCACCATTCTGCACTCAGTAAAGAGGTGCTTTGTGAAAGGGCTTAGTTTTGTCACAACTGGCATGCAAGACAAAGCCAAGGATAGATGTCACAGCAATGGGATAGTTGTTGTATACCATGCACAGGTCAGAACAGATGGAGTATGATATCTAACATTTCTCTGAACTGGAATATTTTGCATGGCACAAGTCAAACCATTGGGGGTACTGCAAGAGCACTGTTGGTGTTTCAGTACCGAGATACAAATTCGGAAAGAAATACCTTGTGGGAGCTTAAAGGATCTCTCAGTTCTGGGATAGAACTTAAGGGAGTAGATCAAGCTAGAGGTGCATTGTGGGATGTTTTAGCGTAGAGGCAGCAGAGGAGACTGTAGTTCCGAATATGGATTCATTACAAGAGCTAAACAGATGTCTCAGTATTTTGATGGTAGTGCATGATGCAGCTTTAAACAGAGATACACTGTGAGAGCTTGATGGGTGTCTCATCACTGGCATAGCACTGCAGGTAGCACACCAGGCTAGAGATGCAAAACGTGGTCTGTGGACAGTGTTAATTCCACACATTTGAAGAGAGTTCTGTGGACAGGGGTAGATCAGCTCCACACCCAGATGTAGTCTGTGGAGGGTGTCAGCTCTACACATAGAAGGGTGTGGGAGGTATGTGGACTGTGTTAGTTGCAAATATAAAGAAATCATGTAGACATTGCTAGGTCTGCACCATAGTGGGTTGTGGATAGTGTCAACTGTGCTTTACACACAGAGAGGATTTGTAGACAGGGGCAGATCAGCTCAACATCAAGGGGAGGTCTGTGGACAGTGATATCCCCATGCAAATGGGGAATGTGTGTGGACAGGGATAGATCAACTCAACAACCATGGGTGGTGTGCGGACTATGTTAGTTTATAAAGGTATCTGTAGACTGTGGTAGCTCCACACATGGGGTTGGTGGTCTGTGGATACTGCCTGCTTCAATTTACACAGCAAGGTGGTGTGTGGACAGGGATAGACCATCTCCACACACTGGGGTGGTCTATGGACAGTTGTAGTTCCGGTCTTAGAAGGATGGTGGTCTGTTGTCAGGACAGTTCAGATCTACACCGAGGGGGGATCTGTTCATGGTGGTAGCCCCACACTTATGGGGGAGGTCTGTGCAAAGGGCTAGATCAGCTCCATACTCAGGGCTGGTCTGCAGTCTAAGCTAGTTCCACAGATTACCATATTTAGGAGGTTCTCTAGACTGTAGTAGCCCCACACATGGTGAGCGGTCCGTGGAAAGTTTTAGCTCCGCTTTACACTTAGAGGTGGTTTGTGGCCATGGGTGGATTAGCTCTAGAAACAGGGTTGGTCTATGGACTGTGCTTCTTACACACATAGAGCGGCAGTGCAGACAGTGGTAGCGCTACACATGTGGGTGGGAGTGTTTGTGGACAGAGGTTAATCAGCCCTACGCAACACTGAGGCGATTGGAATTTTATCAAAGTATAACTTGAAGTGAACTCCTCTGGTCCCTGGAGCTCTCCACTCAGCTCTTCAGGGTAAAATCAGCCTGTCAGGCTGCGAGAAGATGTTTCAAACACACATTTACCAGGTACCTGAGGGCCCCCCCCAGGCCAGGGGAGGCAGGGGCCAATGCGCACCAGAGGACTTGCAGGGCCCTTTGTTACTCCACTCCTTTTCTTCCAAGATGTATATTTTTTATCACACCCACACACGTGTAACTTTGTAATATTCTCTCTCTAGTATTGGTCCTATTCCCTCTCTCACTTGTTTGTTATATTCTCACCTGTGCTGTATGTGTCACACTGGATCTCACTCCCACACACTTAGCTGTCTCTTCATAACTTTTCTCTCTCCCATGCACTGGTCACAGAGGTGCCGTCTCTTGCTCGTTATACTTACACTCCTTTATTTCCCCTTACTCGCCTCTACTCTCTCACTTTTCTCATCTCTCAGTTTATTTTCTCACCTGCCGCTTCATACCTTCTCTCTTGATTGTGTATCTCTGTCTCTCTTCTCTCTTTCTCTGGTCAGCCTCTTTCAATCTCTCTCTTTCACACAGCTGTCTTTTGCTCACCTGACTCTTAATAGCCTCTCTGCCCATCGCTCTCTCAGCGCTATTGTCATCGCTGCATTGTTATTTCTCTTTCGCTGCTTTATTGTCCCCACTATTTCATTCTTTTTTTCTCCCCGTCACATAATTAGGGGCAGAGAAAGGGTCACTGAGACATCTTTTCGCAAGTCCTCCACATATGCAAAAATGTATCAACTTTGTTGCAATCATTTTGCTTCCTGATCACCCCCTATGATATTTCACAGAGCAGGCTGCAACCAGGCAGCCGACATTTCTGTTTGTTACGTAATTGAATTACCTCTGTATAGGTGAATGAGGGGCCCCCTCCAAGGGCCAGGGGAATTGGGTCCCCCGCGCACTACATGGGCTTCGAGGCCCTGTGTTACGCCCCTGCTCCTTCAGGAGAACAGTCAAGAATCTATGAACTCAGGGCGCACCCACCCTCGCAGCCAGAAAGTACACTTTGCAATTCAGCTTGCAAAGTTCCGCCACATTAGCACACTCCTTCTTTCAATCTTTCCTTTGAACTTTGTGCGCTGCTCCGTGGCACAGTGGGAAGTTTCTGTGTGATGTTCCCACAAGCTGAACCACCTCTTGACATGACTGCAAATTGACAGCTTGTATAACATGCCAGGTTGAGATCACACATTACAGCACCTATCCCTCAACAAGGCAAGCGCCTCACACTACTCGTCACTTCACACGTTAACCAAAATATAATTTGAGATATGAAATTCATTAAGTGGACACAATGGAAACAATTCTTTTGGCACTTAATTATAAGTGTTAATCACAACACAACTCATTGCTTCCCATTTCATATGCCTCAGGCAAACAGCATCCATCTCCTCATATCTGAAGTGAAGTGGACTGAGAAGCATGCCCATGCATTTCCAAATACCAGCTATGATACAAGGAGAAGAAACCATGCAACACGCTGGCAGAGGGGACTGGAGTGTGCTATAAAGCTTCTGAGCAGATTTCATTTACTTACTTTGCCTCCATTTCTGTTGGTTGTAGCATACTATTTCCTGTTGTTCCTTCTGTGTTTCTCTTGTCAGTGTCCCACAGCCCAAGTATCCCTTTCCTCTGCTTTGGTGGAACTTCTTTTAGGGATCAGCACCCCTGCTGTCACTACAAGATTTGCATCCTTGTTTTAAAGCTACAGAACTGCCCTAGTGCTGTGGGCTCAGCATGCTTTGCTGGTCTCAATGGAGACCTTGTGATCCCAGTTCTGCGTGTTTTGTGGAAAACCAACTCTGCAATCGCAATGCGCACCTACTAGTTCCCCTGGGCCAGAGCAGGGACCTACTTGAGTGCTCCCTGTTTACCCATTTGCAGCGCTTGTATTTACATTGTACACCTCTGAAGGTTACTTTCTCTGCCAAGCCACACTCTCATTAACACCCTTTCCAGTGTGTGTACACGCAGCACCCCTCCCTCTCAATAGCTGCACATACTTTTCTTCAGAGAGGCGTTTTTGTGTGTGTGGCTTTTAGGCTTCCCAATGAAAACTTGAGAGAGCCATCTGCCGTCATCATCTGTGAAATGCTGCGATGAATGGCAGAGTCTGTCATCACAATAACTCTGCCGGCTGCACGTTCTTCACAGTATATTTTAAGCGCCTAGATGGGCCGTGCCTCTTAGCTCCATACAAGTGACTCCACCAAGTCGGTGTAAGCTGCTTTTGTTGACCTCCCAATTATCATCCACAAACAGTAAAGAACAGCAAATCAGCCTGAGTTCAACTGATGTTTGCAACAATTACTAGTTTTTATGGTCGTATTAATTTAATATATAACTTGCTCAACAACTACGTTGATAGACGAATAACTGTGTTGATCTTGGTACTACTAAAGTAATACATTTACAATATTTCCATTCTTACTACAGCGATATAGAATCCATCACACGTTCTTGCAGATATGGGGCCGTATTACAGAGAGAGCCGCGGGGGCAAAACGGGCATTTGCACCTGCTATGCATGCCCCTGCCTGTGCGGCCCCTTCTGTAATGCCGATAGCGCTGGCACACATAAAGTACCAGCGCCATCTGCAGGGGGCGTTCCCTCATTTGCATGGGGGCATGCCCAATGCAAATGAGGGAATCCCTTTGCCTCTGCGCCCTTGCCCTCTTATAGACATGGGCGCAAGGCAAACAAGCAGTCAGGAGGCGCACTGATACTGCGCCACATCAAAGGTGGTGTACTGTCAGTGCACCACCTGAGACAGCCCTTTACAGGGGGTAAATGTGGTTCTAGGGCCCCCCCAGACATCCCCTTGCAGGCGGGTGCAGTCACTAACTCCACCGGCCTGCAAGAGGATCTCTAATCCCCCTTCAAAGTGCAGGCGGATTGCCACCTACAAAGTAAAACACAGAGCGGTTGCTTTAAAGCCACTCCATATTTCACTTGAATGCACTGCCCCCAGGGCAGCATGAATTCACGGCTGCCTTGGGGGCAGCGCAGTCTATGTAATAGAGCATGCTTTCTCTGTTTGTGCCCGGCGCACCTGTTTTAAAGTGCGCCAGGCGCAAACAGGGAAAGAACGCCCTAATGCGGCCCACGATTTGTAATATGAACTGTGTACCGCCATTTTGTTAATATAAGGCCACATTGCGGGTAGCACGTTTCCTCTCTCATGATCAGTTCTGATTATTTTACCTCATTCGTGTGCTTTGCCCATCAGCATCTTGTGCTGTTATGGTGTACACTCCACATTCCAGTTTGGAAGGATGGTGTGGTCACCAGGCAGTTGCCGCAACTAGCCGGGAGAAGGAGGCTGTTTGTTCGGGTGGTGCTGTAGAGAAATGAATACTTACTTAAAGTAATACTGATGGTATGTGTATTACTTCACACATTTGCACTGCTTAAAAACAGACAAACCTCAAATAACCCTTCAAAACAACTAAGGGGTAAAAACAGATAAGATCCTGGTCAATATTTCATATAAATAGACTCCTTCACAGCCTATGGAATTTGGAAATTTAACCATATATGTTTATTGAGAAAGACAATGATGGTGTTGAACTGCTTCATATTAAAAGACCAAACTGAAACCAATAGACACCAATAACCAGCTTCAGGATGGAAGACAGCAGGCGTCTAATCCGCTTATTACAGAAATAATTTTGTGTTAGAAAGCATTGTAACTAGCTGGATGAAATTCCCACCTCGTCAGCAAATAACACTTGACTGATCCATATTCGTGCACCGTGGGAATCCACGTTGCTTCCTGATTCACATTTCCTGCTGGCAAAAGTCACCAATGTACTCCTGTATATTTTTCCCGTATGTTTACAGTAGATTTTCAACTCATGGGGCCTTGCAAAGAATCTCTTACCAAAATGCATCCATCAAGAATTTCCACTAGATAAAGAAAATTGCTTAAGGTAACATGGCAGACATTTTTGCACCTATAGCTCATTTTGATTTTTTCCAAAAGGAAAACTATTTCCTATGGAGAAACCACATCTTATGCACCCCCATCATTTCCCACATTGCAAAAACAGTGTGTTGTCTACATAACAGGTACTTAAACTCACTGAAATGCCATGCAACTATCTAAACTGCTAGATAGCAGTTCATTCCGGATTACATTATTCTAACAGACCATGTTAATATGCTGCACGCTGCAAAGAAAGCTCCCTTGCAGGGTTTAGATGATGAGTGTTGTTTAAAGTATGATTTCAGGGATAAAGTGCTTAGGAAGCTCAGCAAATATTTCAGAACTGAAGAAATTAATACACGCTAGTGTATCTCATTTACTGCCAGGTTATAGGTCAGGGCCAGTGGTATACTTTTTGACTGGGTCAATGTGGGTTCTGCTGAACTACTAACTGATTAAATTGAACTTCAGTACTGGAAAGAAGCCTTCTTCTGGATCTCTCATTTTGTCTTCTCTAATAACTACCTTCAATATTTAAACAGGTGCATCACCAAAGTAGGATTCAATGAGCAAGTGAAGCAGTGGCATAAGGGAGCCTCAGGGGGGCCACTGAAAGAAATGGCGAGGGGGCCCTCGCACTACCCATACCCTCGAGCTGGCAAGCTGAGGGGGGCCCTTTATGCATGGAAGACTAGGAGATCCCTGCACCGCAGGGCTACAGGGATGTCTGTTATGCCCTTGGAGAGGAGAAGAAATATCTCATGGGGTCATCCCAAGAATTTTGATAGCAGGGTCGAACTGGGACTAAAAATAGGCCCAAGGCACCAGAATTAAAGTGACCCACATTAGCAAACGAGATAGCTAAAAACTGTCCCACATTTGCAAATCAGGCCATTTTTCAACTTGTAAAGAAACACTGTAACTTGCTAAGTTTGGAAGATTCTATGCATTTATGTTTGCTATAGGCAATTCTTGTGGTAATATCAGAGAAATCAAAAGTAAAAACACTCCCACTTGGCCATAAAACCAGCCCACAAATTGCTAAAACAAAATGGCCCCCACACCCTCCAAACCAGCCTATCAGGCACTACCCAATTGCCTGATAGGGCAGTCCGACACTGATACTGAGGTGTGAATGTTTCAATTACTTACTGTTAATCTTCATTACTCCTGGTCCTGATTGTACTAATCCCATTCATTACTTGTGAGGTGTAGTCCACCTCCCGAGACTGAAAAGAAACAGTAATTCTCACATGATTGCCCCTCCTTCTATGGCTGGACCCTAAAAGGGCTATCTTATCAGCATTCCTCCTGAATTACCAAGTCTAAAACCACATTATCCAGGATGGAAAAGGGAACACAATGAATGGGGTGGTCTAATATTTGGTCTAACTTTACCTGATGGCCCGCCCGATTCACAAAGGTAATGTTAGACCAAAATTCTAACTTAGACCAAAGGTCTAACTTTACTATTTTTCGGTATTCACAAAGGTAAGTTACTTTGAGTAAAGCTATACTTTTGGTCTAAGTTATACTTTTGGTCTAACTTTACCTTTGTGAATACTGAAAAGTCATAAAGTTAAACTTTTGGTCTAAGTTAGACTTTTGGTCTTTTTACCTTTGTGAATCGGCCAATGTCTTTATTCCTTTACTGGATGAACTAAATGTCATAAACATTGAGTCTGATTATATAAACAATGTAGACCTCCCCAATAAAGCCTGCAAGGTCTTTCAACAAATAGGAGATGCCATTATAACCCTGAGAAGAGCTTCATCAATCTCTCAAAGCTGGGAGGAGCATCTCCTGGTTCGTGTGAAAAGAGGAAGCTATCTGAGGAAGGAATGTTGGATCAAGTTTGAGAACAACTTTATCCTCAAAAAATGAGACAAAAGGTTCTCTAACCATAAGAGCTCCCAGTCCACCAACTCCCCTGGCAGGGGTTACTGCTACCAGAATTTTTTTTTTTATTGTTAGATATTTAATACCAATTTCTAATGGAGGTTCGAAAGTTTGAGAAGGCAAAGCTTTTCAAACTAAAGGAAAGTCCCATAGAGAATACAAATGTTTCACTTCAGGACGAGACAGTGAAAAACCTCTGAAGAAGCGGGTCACTAAATCCTCCTCATCATGGATTTCTGAATGCCCTGATTGCTGACCACTATGAATGCATTGTAGACAAAGATAATATTTTTCATACCCCTCCAAGAGAAACTGCAATATGTCATTTAGATTGAATTTCACAGAGGGATAGACTATGGATGGCGCCCCATCTCTGAATTTTTCCCCAATGTCCCCCATAAGATTTCAGGGTGGAAGTTTTATGAGACTCTCAGACAGATATTGTTAGAAGTCTAGATAAACCTTTGCTCTACAACCCCCTCCGTTCAACTTCCACAGCAAGAGTCCCAGATTCTGGGAAAGAACGATGTTGGGGGAGCTCAGAGGAGACTATTGAGATGAAGAATACAGTGATCTCAGGTTGCCAGGAATTTCAAAATGAGGAACCATGATATTCTCGACTAGAATGGAACTACTAGAATCATTTCTAAGATCACTATTTGGACTCTGGCTTGAAGTTTGTGGATCAATGGGATTGGAGGGAAGGCATAAAGTAGGTGATTGGACGATGGTGTTGTTAATGCATCCACCCACTGGACTCCATTTTGCACATTCCTGGAACAGAATCTTAGGACCTGTGCATTGTGCTGGGAGACAAATAGACCCAGGAAGCATATAACAAACCTCCTGCAAATAGAGTGAAAGGCAGGTTTTGACAATGGCATTTTCTGAGAAGATGGAAAAATCCAGCTGCAACTGTCTGCTATCACAATGTTCGTTCCCTTTAAGTAAACTGACCCCAGAGATATCAGGTGAATCTCCGCCCACTGAAACAAATGAATTGCTATCAGGATTAGAGATAGGATCTAGTTCCAACCTGGCTGTTCATGTATGCCACTGTCACCATATTGTCTGCTCTGACATGCAAAATAATCACAAACCATTCCTGGAAAAGCATCACTGCTCTCAATACTGCAGTTAGATCTCGCCAGGTAGATGAATGACAGCTCTCTGATATTGACCATCTCGACTGGGATGTCGTAGAATCCCCAGTTGTCCCGATCCAAAGGCGCTCACGCCTGTAGACAGGACCTCTGAAAGGTCTTGTTGAAGGTAAATTATTTTGTTCAAAGAATCCAGAAGCTCCTTCCTTATCTCTCCTTTTGTTACTGGTGCAATAGGTCAAAATCCTCTGATTTGAGATTCCAGAGATGTAGATGGGTCCACAGAGGTCAAAGGTGCAATCTCGCCCAGGGCACCTGAAACACATGCTGCCATCTGTCCCTGGAGTTTTAGCCATTGTCTCACTGGAAGTGATTGGTTATGAGTGGTTCTAGGTATTGTCAGGACTGAAGAAATAGTTGTATACAACAGAAAAAAGAACACATTTGTTGAGACACCTGTTGGACTTGGCCCTTAAGGCAGGTTCACCCCTAAACTTTTTGCCTTTTCTGTGACCTGATATTGGTAGTTTTTGGCCTCTGCGCACTTTAGCACTGTGGCCCAGTGTAAAGTGCGTGCGCTCTCTCAGTGCATGTGGAAAGGTTGGCCTGCCCTCCCATAGGAATGCATGGGAGATATGTGTGTCCATGGTAATTCCTGGTATGAGAGGAATGCAGGGGCGAGTTTAGTATGTATGAGTTCGTGAGAATAAATGCTGCGCAACGGTGTGCACAGATTTATGGTGACTGGTGGAGAAGTGCCACTTTTAGAAGTTGTCATTTCTGTGTGCTATGTGTCTGCCTGCCTGATGTGGAGTGCATGTCTGGCTTGTGAGTGACAGGAGCTGAGGGGTGTGGGTGGCTCCAGGAGACAGGGTGAGTCAGCCCAGTGGGGAATAGAGAGATTTGCATCTAGATGGGAGGGAGGAGTTGCACCTGGAACCTGAATAGGGCTGTGCCTTCCCTCCACAATGCTGGCTCCGCCCCCTGTGGTGCGTCTGATCACTGAGCCCCACCTGACAAAGGGGAGAGGAGCTGGGTAAACAGAATGCTCCAAATCCCCCCTGAATCAGTTGCATCTGGTTTTCCCCTCAGCCCTGTGCTGTGTCACAAAGTAAAATGTCCTATAAAAGACGGGGCTGTGACCCCATGAGAATTGTGTGCTTTTGGGTGCTGTTCCTGACTTGGGGGGGGTGCTGCTGCTGCTGGGCTCCAGGAGGAACCCCACTAGGGACTGCCTCTCTGCTGGAGGGCCCTGTGAGCTGGCCTGACTGAGCCCAGCCTTTGCCCCCCCCTGAAACTTACTTTGATTCTAGGGAAGAGCGCTTCCCTGATTTCCCCAAGTGCTTTTATTTGTAGCTGGCAGCACGGAGCTGCAATCATTTTGGAGGGAATCCCGACATAGGGATTCCCCCGCTTGTGCTGATTCCTTAGCGGGAGCCCACCCCGCGTCTTGGCTGCAGTGCTGAATTTATTTAAGCGGGAGCCCACCCCGCTTATCTGATTGATTATTCTCGTGGGCGCCCACCCCGCATCGCCACCATAGATATCACCGCCGCGGCACCGAGTTGCTGAGAGAAAGCACCGCTGAGAAAACCGGAAGTCAGGCACCCTGTGTTGGGATGCAGGCGGGGCTGGAAGTGAGGTGGAGGTGTTGCTGGCCGACAGGGGCTCCCGTGGTGTCGAGGGAGCCCTGTGGAGTGGACGGGAGCCTACCCCGTGCTCCGGTGCCAAAAACGAACAGAGGAAGCAGACGGGAGCCTACCCTGCGCTCTGGTGCCAAAAACGAACAGAGGAAGCAGACGGGAGCCTACCCCGCGCTCCAGTGCCCGTGAATACCGAGGAAGCAGCCCGGGAGCCTTGCAGGCTCCAAACGAAGTCCTGGTCTCGAGGCTCATTGGCGGGGCTCCCATGTCCAGGGAGGAGCCCGCGTGCCGCCTGATTGCCTGAAGCCTCGTAGGCTCCATGGAGAAGCCCGCAGAAGTCCCCAGAGAGCCCGGTGAGTGAGGGTTTGGCGGGATACCCTGGCCGGCAGCTACTTTCCAGGAGCGGGCCCGCCATTGCGGGTCACTTCTACGTTGTGTGCATAGTTGTTCAAGGGCCCCAGTGGGGGTCCCGAGGGCCAGTGGTGTCTGTGCTTTCCGGTGAATAGGGGCTCCGCTGCTTGCTGACTGAGCAGTCCCGCACCTGACAGCGGGCCGCTCCTACGGTGCCAGAATTGTTCCCAAAGCCTGTGGGGCCCCAACGAGGGGGCAGAGAGAATTGAAGAGCCCCAGCGAGGCCCAGAGGGTACCGTTGTGCCCGGGCCTATTTGCATACACACAGCTGCCCCGCCAGACAGTGGGCAGCTGCAACGGAGGGCATTGTTGGTGATAAGAGTCCCAGAGAGGGGCTCAGGGGCCACGCAGGTGCCCATGCTCATTGTTACAGCTGCCCAGCAAGTAGTGGGCAGCTGCCACGTTTAGGTGGTGCAACTACACACTTTGCTTTCGTGCTTTTGCAGCCAGCCCTGACATTCTGGACATTGGGCATTTGAGCCTCGGTGAGAGGCCAGTTGGCCTGGGGCCAGTTTTGGTGCGTTGTGCCCCTGATTGGGGCACACTGTTGTATGCCAAATATTTCCTAAGGTGTTTATGCGTGCGAGGCCTAGTGCCTCATATGATTATGGCATAATGTGTGATGCTAATGTCGTTTAATGCCTAATGAGATTCATGCCTAATATGATTTAGGTGTCCCGCCTTTTAGGTTGCAGGATAATGCTGAGTACAGTGGTGGCCTGTAATTACTGGTTGTGATCTACCTTTATTACAAGTTCTACATTTACTATTTCTACTAAGTGATGATTCTGACAGTGGCCCATGTGGCCCTGTCATGTGTATATAATCCCCTGTAAATATTGCCCAGTGCCAGTTGGCACAGTGTATATTGTGTGATTACCATCTAATGTGTTTTATGATAATACAAAGGCTATTTTTGATATAACCTTGTGTGGAGTTCCTTTTGTAGTGTGCCTAGTGTGTTGCGCAAATGCTTTACACATTGCCTCCAGGATAAGCCTGACTGCTCGTGCCAAGATACCAAGGGGGTGAGCAGGGGTTATCTTGGCGTGTAACTCCCTTGCCCTGACTAGAGTGGTGGTCTCTGCCTGGCTTTGGGGCAAGCCTTAGCCAACCAGAGATCCCATTTCTAACACCACCATTTTATCTGAGCTAAGAAAGGACAGAACGAATCTAAAAAACTCTGTGGTGAACATATTCACAAGAAACTATTCACTATTACCGTATGGGTTGGTTGAAATGAATGTAACATGGGCTGTTGCTAAACTCCCCACTGATAATTGTGATGAAGAGTTTAATGTACCACACAGTGTTCCTTAGCCACACTATTCTTATTTGGGTATGGTTTGGGCCCACATTTCTGAGATGCATTCGTACAAGACTTCTTTGGAGAATAATTTTTACTGAGTGCACAATAGTTCAGATGGCTGTATTTTACCTGGAGGTATTCTTTGTGATACATTTAATCATAACACATTGTTCATAACAGGATAAAGATTTTACATTTGTTTTTGGAGTTGCTGAGAAATAATACATTTGGGGCACTTTAAAAAAATGTAATGGGCTGGAAAATGCACAAGATTGTTATCAGACCATTTTTTTAAGGCATTTATTAAACATTTCATTGCTATTTTTTGCGATTGATTGGTCTGTACTGTTAAGGCGTGGGCCATAGACCCGCACAATGGATAAGCAATGACAGACACTAGTCAGTGGTACTAGAAACTGTCCACGTGCACGTGCACTCGGGCACCTTTTATTTGCAGGGTCACCTGACTTGTGACGCCTGTGTTGAATGGGTGGGGGTGTGTGTGTATGGGCCAGCCCTCGAGGGAGTGGCTGGCAGAAACACTAGACTGTGTCCAGCAGGACACAACATTCCTCCCAAATTTTATTAAAATGAAACACAACAAACAAGAGTCCATCCTATGGAAAGGAATGAGAAAACAACTAGAAATAACTGAAGGCTCACAGTTCAGAGATGTAGTTCATAGGACAGCGGTGGACAGGTGCAGCTGGGAGCACCCGGACATCTTGGCACATATTCATACTTTAACCAGGTATATCTGGACACAAACACAGTGCTGATGACGTCCGGACCTTTCAGCTGTGCGTCAGTTGAGTGACACTCCACCTATGTGATGTTCTTGGGTCCAGCGTACTCTTGCTGTGAGGCACTGAGTGTCTTATAGTTCAAAATAGGTGCATCAGAAGCGTAGATGGAGTCCATTGTAAAACACCTGATGATGATGTCACTTGATCCATTGACGACAGTCTTGGCATTCTGTGACCTGTTGAAGTCTCGGTTGTATGGCCTGGCTACTTACTGCAATCCATTGGTGGGGCAAAGTAAAGTCCATCTCTCACGCTTGGGGGAGGTTGATGTTGTCCATGTGTTGCATCATTTGAAGGAGAACGCACTTTTCCATAGTTTTGGCCAGGAGAGGGAAATTGGAGACGGGCCTGTAGTTGTTCAAATCCTTGGTGTCCAAGCCTGGTTTTTTCAGTAAAGGAGTGACTTGGCCAACTTTGAGGCAATCCAGAATGACTCCAGAGCTCAGGGTGCTGTTTATGATCCATGTACAACAGGTGGTGATGACTGGCAGAAAGTAGGGGTGACTGGCGAATCTTTGCAGTCACGATACTCGTCGGACACTTGGTGCAGCTCTTCTTATTTGGCATGTGTGTAAGCAAACATGGATGCCCTTTCCTTTAAGTAGCCGGTGACATGTGGCTGGACGGTCATTATGAAGAATGACGTCACCGCACCCCAGTGGCTGTCGTATATTATTTATTATTTATTTATTAAGGAGTTTAATATAGCGCTAGCCAGACCCAAAGGTATCGGAGCGCTTTACAACATTTTGTAAAGAGGAAAACACATATTATAGCAGTAGTGAACAGGAAGCCACAGGGAGCAGTAGAGGGCTTTGCGCGTTGTATAACGATAGAGGGAAAGTTACATAGTCTCGTAATAGTGAGCACAGTAGTTCAAGCCGCGCATCCTTCCAATCCAGGGGGATAGTGGGTAGGAGTCGGGCTAAGTATGAGGTGGAGATCTTGGTTATAAAGTGTCATAGTGCAGTAATGTGCACACTGTGAGATTTGGTTGGAATCTATCCATTTGGGAAGGTATGATTGAGGTAGAGATCTTTGAGCTGCCTTTTGAATTTTTGAAAGGAGGGGATAGTTCTGATATGGACCCGGATGGAGTTCCATATTTTGGGCGCATTTCCAGAGAACGATCGGGCTGCGTTTTTTTGTTTGCGGGTTTTCGGCGGGATGAGAAGTAGAGTATTGGAGCTCCTGAGGCTCCTTGTCTGGCCGGGCTTCGTGAGTTTGGAGGCCAGGTAGGTGGGTTTCCCTGTGTGGACGGCTTTGTGCGTGAGGCAGGCAGTTCTGAAACTGGCTCGCAGTTCAACTGGGAGCAATTTCAACTCTCTGAGTGCGGGCGAGATATGGTCATATTTTTTTTACTTCGGTGACCATTCTTGCAGCTGCATTAAGAGTTGATCGGAGGGGAACTAGGTGAGATTTTGCTGGGCCTGTGAGGGTAGCATTCCTGTAGTCTAATCTGGGAAGTACCAGGGATTGGGTCGCTTGTTTGAGGTCGTTGGTCGGGATGAAGGGTTTTATCTTATTGAGTAGTTTCAGGTTGAGGAAAGCGCTCTTTGCAGTGTTCTTGAAGTGTTTGTCCATGTTTAGTTTAGGGTCCAGTGTGATTCCCAGCGATTTGACGGAGTTGGCCAGGGAGAGATTGTCGTTGAGAGCATCAATTGCTTTTAGCCATTCTGTGACTTGGGGGTTCTCCGTTTTGTTGGAAATGAGAAGGATTTCCGTTTTGTCTTGATTCAATTTCAGATGGTTTAGAGAAAGCCAGTGTTGGACTTCTCTAAGAGTGTCATTGAGTCTCTGGACGTCTTTAATGCAGGAGGTTTCAAGATAAATCTGGGTGTCGTCTGCATAAAAGTGGAAGGGAATGTTGGATCTTTTTAGTATAGTGGTGAGGAGTTCAATGTATAAGTTGAAGAGTTGCGGGAAGAGGACTGATCCTTGGGGGTCGCTTCTGCTGACAGGGTGAAGGTCCGATTAGAAGTTTTTGATTTTGACTCTTTGAGAGAGATGCTGGAGAAAGGAGCAGAACCAGCGTAAGACTACCTCTTTGGCCCCTAGCCTTTCTTGGAGTACCTTAATGAGTAGTTGGTGGTCCACCGTATCGAATCCTGCTGATAGGTCCAGGAGGATAAGTAAGGAGCATTGGTCTGTATCGAGGGACTTGTATATATCATCTATGATATTAAGGATCGCTGTCTCTGTGCTGTACCCTCTTCTGAAGCCCGATTGGTGGGGGTCCAGGAGGTTGATGTTGTCCATGTGTTGCATCATTTGAAGGAGAACACACTTTTCCATAGTTTTGGCCAGGAGAGGGAGATTGGAGACGGGTCTGTAGTTGTTCAAATCCTTGGTGTCCAAGCCTGGTTTTTTCAGTAAAGGAGTGACTTGGCCAACTTTGAGGCAATCCAGAATGACTCCAGAGCTCAGGGAGCTGTTTATGATCATGGTCCAGAGTGGTGCTAGGGAGAATTTTAGCTTCTTGGCCAGTTGGGTAGGAATAGGGTCAAAGGCATGTGCGGAGGGTTTAGAGGTGGAGATCAGTTTGACTATCTCTATTTCCAATATGGGGTTGAATGATTTCCACTGATTGGGGGGCGATTGGTTTTGTTACCCTCTGCTCTTGGGGCTAGGCTCCTATGGACGAGGTTGCAGTTAGAGTCCAAGGAGAGCTCAATCTTGGAGATTTTGTCATTGAAGAAGTTGGCAAAGTTCTTGCACAGGGCATTAGAGGCCTGTGTTGAGGATACCGGGGGCTTGGAAGTTTGTTGCCTGATGAGAGTGAAGAGCTCTTTGGGTCTGTTTTTAGCGTTTTCAAGGGTGTTGCGAAAGAAGAACGTTTTTTCACGATTGATGTGGACTTTGTATTTCTTGCGTTTTGCTTTGAGTTGGTCCAGGAGGATTGGGGACGGATTGTTCTGCCAGAGTATTTCTGCTGCTCTGAGTTGTCGCCTTTTGTCATTTATGTCTATGTTGAACCAGGATCTGGAAGGAGTGGTCCGGGCTCTTTTTTGTTTTAAGGGAGCTAGTTGGTCCAGAATGTTGATCATAGTGGGAGGTGAGCTCTGTAATGGAAAGATCGCCAGCGGAGATGGGGAGGAGAGAGCTTATCCTTTCTTCCAAAATGTCCATGGGAATCTGTTTTAGATTTCTTGCCAAGTGGGGGCTGTTACTGATTAAGGGGTTGGCGTAGGATCGTTTGGTTGATGTGGTATAGGATGATGTGATGATCAGACCAGTCAACGGGCATGGTGCGGTCGATCGCGACTGCGTCAGGTTGGGCAATGATGGCATTAAGGATTGATCCTTTGTTGTGGGTTTTCTCTAAGCAGTGTTGGGTGAGGTTGTTGTTATGAAGGAGTTCATTCAGGTTATGAATCAGCAGGTTGTTTTCCTCGTTCCAGTGAAAGTTGAGGTCTCCTAGAATTAGGTTATTGGAGTCCCGGAGTGCGCAGTTAGATATCAGATCAGATAGGTGTTCTCCAAATGAAGAGTTGTTGCCTGGTGGATGGTAGAGGAGATGGCAGGATAGAGATTTGTTTTCCCTCGTCTTGATGTTGGTGGTAAGACATTCAAAAGTGTTGTATTTTAGGGCTTTGGTTTCCGTCACGGAAATGGTGTTCTTATGTATGATTGCTATGCCTCCTCCGCTGTGGATTTTTCTGTCTTTGTTGTTGATGATTGCAAAGCCTGGGGGCACAAGCATGTCCATGATTGGAGAGGATAACTCGTTTAGCCAAGTTTCAGTGATGAACGCAATGTCTATGTCGTGCATTCAGGTGATGGTACGAGTACTCGTTCTGGTCCCCTTTTGTTGACTTCTCCTGCGCACCTGTTGTTGTCTGCTTTCCTGGGATTGGATTGTCACCCTCCTATCTCTCCACTCCTTTTCTTCTCTGCAAAATGTGGCAACGTGCCACGCTCTCTTTGCCTTGGTTCTCGCTTCATGTGTAGAGTGGCGTCTGGCCACATGTCTTCTGTGTGACCGTTGCAAAGTGGCGACAGGCCACGCAAATGCATGTCGTTTCTACACATGCTCTGAAGAGTGGCGAAAGGCCACGCAATGCATGTTTCTTCTGCACATGCTCTGAAATGTGGCGAAAGGCCACGCAATGCAGGTCTTTTCTACACCTGCTCTGAAGAGTGGTCAGCGGCCACGCAATGCATGTTTTTTTTCTACACATGTTCTGAAATGTGGCGATGGGCCACGCATTCTCACAGGGACCTCCTGCTCACTCCGTCGTGTTCTTTGGACTACGCATCTTCTCCCGTCATGGACCATTCACCGCTCCGGTCCGGTCCTAGCAATAGGACTGGGGGTCTCAAGGACGGCAGTGGAGGTAGGTGTATTTGGATGGATCCATTCTGTAGTGCCTTCCATACCCTTCTTCTCCTTGATAAAGTATTCCGGAGGCAACTCTGGATCGCTGTGGGAGGTACAGGTCTCCCTTCTCTTTTGCAGTCGTGGCATCCTGCCACTAGGAGTGTGGGAATCTCGTCATGCCTGTAATGGACTGATGCACACCACAGTCTTAAAGCAGTGTTGGAGGCACTCTCTGAATAATCTCTTGCTCACTCCAGGGCAGTGCAAGTGCAGGAAGGTTGAACACGACCTCTCTCCTTTCTGCATTCGAGCCACATGGGGCCCTCCTCTGGGATCTCCTTCTCTAGGATATCCTTGGTGCTTTGTTTCATTGATAGCAGGTAACCTCCCTTCCGCCTCCTCTTCGCCTGAGGGCACAGCACCTGTGCCTCGATGCTTCTAAGTCATGGTGCTAGGTCCTGCCTAGATTTACGAGCACTGGGCAGGGTTGGTAACTGTGTGATATTCTCCTTGATGGATCAAATGGTAACTCTGTGGTGCTGGTCGGCTAGCTGGTGCTGCTCCTTTCATGAAGTGGTGCATTGTCTGTATTCCCTCGTGGCATTGTCTCGGTATCCCTTGCATCTGGGCTCTCTCTGTATCTTCTTTTGGGGGCATGCAGCACCCTCTGCCATGGTGGGTTGACCTGCTGGGCCAGTCACTGTTGTCGCATGTTCCTGGCAGCATGTGTTGGTGGCTGGATACCACTAGGGGTGTGCGGTGTCTCTCTGCTGTCCCGGTTTTACTTTTCTCTCTCTTGCCGGTTCTCGCCAGTCAGCAACTGCTAGTGATGCAATGTTACCACAGGAGGAAAACACTCTGACACCCAGGAGGTGCTCGGGTGACGATTCACTATCTGCTTCCCAGAAGTCTGATTAGTATGGGAGGCAAAAGGTCTCTTCTCCCTAGTGTATGTAGTGGCACTATACGGCCACCAGGTGGCGTTCTCCAATCCAACCTCTGCTCTTTTCTTTCGTGTATGTAGTGTTGCTGGCTGCTGCAGAAGGGTTGGATTAGAAGCACACAGTCTCTTCAGGCAACCACTGGGGCACTAGTGTACCTCAGACTGGGTACAACTGCTCCCCTGTTATGCCCCGTGTCAGCCGTCAGAATGGCTCAGCATGCAGTGGTTCCTGTGCATTAGAGACAGGGAGCTATGTACGCAGGTACTTAGGTAGCTATGGGGGCATGTGCATTGTATTCTCTGGCTGTCCTTGCTCCTCTATTGCATTGGTGGCCACCTGTCACCAGGGGCGTACTTCCCCTTTTCCTCCTCCACTGAAAGTGAGGGCCAGCTCCTTCTCCTCTCCCAAGGCAGCTTGCAGTGGCTGCCGTTCTCCACCGGAAGGCGTGCAATTCAGCACAGATCCACTGACTGTGCTGGATGCTCTTTCTTAGGACTTATAGTATTTACCCTCCTTGCAGCAGCAACAGCAAACAGTTCCTAGGGTCGTATGGCACTCTTTTGGTCAGTTTTAAAATCTTGCAGGACAGCTTGGGCAGGTAGTCTCATCCCCCAATGCTGCAGCAACTGTTGTTCCTTCTACTTGGCTTATGGGGGTGACAGCTTGTGGGGCTGCATTGGGTACAGCTGCTATCACTAAAGCTGGGGACGTGCATACAGGAAAAACTATATGGAGCTGCAGATACCTGCTTCTTCACCTCATCATCCTTCATGGTTCTGCCAGTTGCCTTCCTTTCCCACGTAGGTTGCAGGTGCGGGCTGGGAAACGCGGGTGAGATTCTTTCTTTCTTTCGTGTCTGTGCCGGGTTTCACAAAACAGGAGCGGCTTGTGTGTATTTGAAATGTTCAGTTTCTTTGTAAAACAGTGTGATCTGTTTAGGTGCGGTCCAGCACCTAACCACTAGGTGGCACTGCAGCCACCATTCCTCATCGACGGCCGTGGACTCTCTCAGGTACGGTGAGACGCGCAGGGCTGGGAATCCCGTTGCAGGGTTTCTCCTGGTGCTGAAAAGGCCTCAGGCACTGAATTTCACCTCTGCCATGTCACGCATGCACACCCACGGTGTGCATGAACCGGGTGAGTCGGCTTTTTCACATTCCTGCTATTGTAGGCACTGCACAATACTATATTGGTGGGTGCCTGGGCAGTCCATGCTCATTTTACTTGCGGGCATTGACATCAATCAATCAATCTATCCATTTGTAGAGCGCACTACTCACCCGTGAGGGTCTCAAGGCGCTGGAGGGGGCGGGTGCTGCTACTGCTCGAACAGCCAGGTCTTGAGAAGTCTCCTGAAGGTCAGCAGGTCCTGGTCTGTCGCAGGTAGATGGGGAGGGTGTTCCAAGTCTTGGCGGCGAGGTGGGAGAATGATCTGCCACCGGCAGTCGCTCGTCGAATGCGGGGGATGGTGACGAGGGCGAGGTCAGCGGAGCGAAGCTGGCGGTTCGGGTGTAGAAGGTGAGTTGTTTGTTGAGGTACGCTGGTCCGGTGTTGTGGAGTGCTTTGTGAGCGTGGGTGAGGAGCTTGAAGGTGATCCTTTTGTTGATGGGGTGCCAGTGCAGGTCTCTCAGGTGGGCTGTGATGTGGCTGTGGCAGGGGATGTCGAGGATGAGGCGTGCAGAGGCGTTCTGTATGCGTTGTAGTCATTTCTGGAGTTTGGCCGAGGTTCCCGCGTAGAGGGCGTTGCCGTAGTCCAGTCTGCTGCTGACGAGGGCCTGGGTGACCGTCCTTCTGGTTCCAGTGGGAATCCATCTGTAGATCTTGCGGAGCATGTGGAGAGTGTTGAAGCAGGAGGAGGAAACAGCATTGACTTGCTGGATCATTGACAGCGATGAGTCCAGGATGACCCCCAGGTTGCGTGCGTGGTCAGTGGGGTTTGGCGCAGCTCCCAGCGTGGCCGGCCACCATGAGTCGTCCCAGGCAGAGGGGGGGGGATCCAATGATGAGGACCTCCGTCTTGTCCGAGTTCAGTTTCAGGCGGCTGTTTTTCAACCATTCGGTGATGGCCTTCATTCCTTCGTGGAGGTTGGTTTTGGTGGTGGTGAGGGCCTTGGTGAGGGAGAGGATCAGCTGGGTGTCGTCGGCGTATGAGATGATGTTGAGGTTGTGCGATCGGACTATGTTGGCGAGCGGTGTCATGTAGACGCTGAAGAGTGTCAGACTGAGGGACAATCCTTGGGGTACGCCGCAGATGATCTTGGTGTCTTTAGATCGGAATGGAGGGAGGCGGACACTCTGGGATCTGTCGGTGAGGAAGGAGGTGGTCCAGTCCTGGGCTTTGTCGAGGATCCCTGCGTTGTGGAGGCGTGTGTGTAGGGTGTGGTGGCAGAAGTCGTCGAAGGCGGCCGAAAGGTCCAGGAGGATGAGGGCCGCTGTTTCTCCGTTGTCCAGCAGGGCCCTGATGTCGTCGGTGGCGGCGATGAGGGCTCGTTCGGTGCTGTGGTTGCTGCGGAATCCGGGTTGAGACGGGTCCAGGATGTTGTTCTCTTCGAGGATGGATGTCAGTTGCCTGTTGACAATCTTCTCGATGACTTTCGCTGGGTACGGGAGTAGGGAGATGGGCCGGAAGTCCTTGAGATCCTTGGGGTCCGCCTTGGGTTTCTTGAGTAAGGCGTTGATCTCGGCGTGCTTCCAGCTCTCCGGGAAGGTGGCGGTCTCAAAGGAGTTGTTGATGATCTTGCGGAGATGGGGTGCGATGGTGGAGCTTGCTTTGTTGAAGATGTGGTGCGGGCAGGGGTCTGATGGTGAGCCGGAGTGGATAGTGTTCATGATTTTGATGGAGTTGTCATCGTTTACGTGGGTCCAGGAAAGCAGGGGGTCGGTGTGGCTGGGGGACGGTGAGTCTGAGGTGTTGGTGGCTGTAGGGGGGCCTGGTTGTTGAAGCTGTTGTGTATGTCAGCAATCTTGCAATGGAAGAAGGTGGCTAGGGAGTCACAGAGGTCTTGCAATGGCAGGATGTTGTTGGGGCTGGGGTTGGAGAGTTCCTTCACGATGTTGAAGAGCTCTTTGCTGTTGTGTGTGTTGTTGTCGATGCGTTCTTTGAAGGAGGTCCTTTTGGCGGTTCGGATGAGTTGGTGGTGTCTGCAGATGGCGCTCTTGTAGGCTGCATTGCTGTCCGGTGTCTGTTTGTGGTGCCACTTCTTCTCGAGCCTGCAGCAGGCCTGCTTGGATGCCTGGAGGTCGGAGGTGAACCAGGCGGCTTTTCTGTCGGTGCAACTGTTTGAGGGTTTCTTGATCAGGGCGAGAGTGTTGCCGCAGTCGTCGATCCCTTGCCTGAGGTTGCGGGCGGCAGTGTCGGTGTTGGTGGTGTCAGTTGGTGGGTTTCGGGCGAGGGCGATGATTAGCTGGTCTTCCGTAACTTTGCTCCAGCTGCAGCGGGGGGCCCCTTGTGCGTGGTGGTATGTGGTGGGCTTCTCGAAGGTGAAGTGGATGCAGCGGTGGTCGGTGGTGTGGCTGAAGGTGACGTGGTTGCTGGCGGAGAAGATGGGGTCCAGCGTGTGTCCGGCGGAGTGGGTGGGAGTCGTGACGAGCTGTTTGAGTCCGAGGTTGGCGAGCAGAATGGTGGAGTTGCTGTTGTTGGTGTTCTCGAGGTGGAAGTTCAGGTCTTCGAGGACAATGTAGTCTGTGGATGCAAGGGCATGCGTGCTGACGAAGTTGGCTATGGAGTTGCTGAAATGTGGCTGGGGGCTGGGGGGTCTGTAGATGAGGGTTCCTCTGAGGGTGGTATTGGGGTCGATGTGGATCTGGAAGTGCAGGTGTTTGGCGGCACTGAGGGTGTCAGTGCTGGTCGAGATTCTGAGGGTGTTTCTGTGGACGATGGCGATTCCTCCTCCTGCTCTGTTGGTGTGGTCCCTGCGGTTGATCTTGTAGCTGTAAGCAGTCTCGGACCACCATACATCACACTCATCGCTCCGTCATGCACTTGGGCAGCTGCTGCTTTACCTGCGGGTGCAGCATGGAGATTCATCACGTGTGGTGCTGGCCGTTTGCTTCTCCCTCTTGCTCTGTCGCCTCTTGCATCCAGTATTCCTCGCCGGGCTTGTCTCATTCCCAGCAACTAATCGAGGAATGCTCCAGGTTCGCCTCTACTTGTAGGAGTCGCAGCAGTGAGACATATGGCCTGTTCTCCCCTTTTCCACGCACTCTTGCTTTGGGACACACACACATATGTATTGGTATGGAGGCCAGACGCTGTTGTCCTCGCTCACTGGGTGGTTGTGTTCTGAACCTGTCTTGCCTCAGTTGTAGCCTTGTGAAGAGCAAGTGCAGGGATGCCTCGAGCTATACTTTCCACCCACGAGGAACAGAAGAACGCACGCCAGCTGGAACACGCGGGGTGGGACCCGCTCGTCGCCACTGTTAAGGCATGGGCCCTAGGCCCGCATAATGGATAAGGAATGACAGACACTAGTCAGTGGTACTAGAAACTGGCCACCAGCACATGCACTCGGGCTCTTTTATTCGCAGGGTCACCTGACTGGTGACGCCTGTGTTGGATGGGTGGGGGGAGTGTATGGGTCAACCCTCGAGGGAGTGGCTGGCAGAAACACTAGACTGTGTCCAGCAGGACTCAACATGTACCACTTGGAATTTTGTGAAACCAAATTAATGTAATGATGCGCCAGAGGCCATTTGCAAGCTCCCCCTCTCTTTAAATTTGTTCCAGCATCGCCGGCTGTCGGTGCCCATTTTGGATGCTACCAGCAGCTTTTAAACCGAGCCCATGCCAGCCATGGGATGTGACTGCCTTACCACGGTCTGAGCCAAACAATACATTAGGTGCAACATAGCCTTCCTCCCCTTCAGGAAGAGATATTCAGATTACGGGCCGGCTGACCCAGAAATTATGATTCCACTTTTCCTGTCTTTGGAACTCCTTTTCTTTATTAATAAAGGCATAGTATGGATTTCAAAATATGAAAAAGTAAGCGAACACCAATCTCAGCCGCTCCCACCCACCTCAACCTTAGCTGTTATGGCAAGAAAAGGTCAGGGTTTATCTTTTTTCAACCTTTTACATTGCAGACTGCCCACCACCAGGAAATAATCCAACGAGGTCTAGGTAGGCCTGGTCTAGATTAGGGATGGAATTCATGGTCTAACTGTAACTGGCCTTGTTAGGTGTGTCAGACCCTTTCCAGCAAATGGTCTTTTGCAGCTCCTAAAAGTGTTTACAAGTGCATGAGAGGTAGCACACAGTGCTTTTAATCCACCCCCCCCCCTTATTAGATGTAAACAAATACTTGATCATTAGTGGAATCCTTCCCTCCCCTCCTGGGAAGGTGGGTGACGTCACACACAGTGCCTGTGGACAGCGGGGTTATGAGGAATGCATCGGATGGTCGCCCCTCTGATAGCCAGTGAGTCATCTGCCCTGGTGCAAGGAAGGAACTAGGCCCGCTGGATGCTGTTCGAATTATAAAATACAACAATAATCAGAGTTCAGAGCCCCGGAGCCACTGCACCCGCTGTACCAGCGGAAGCTTCTCCCTGGTAGAGACCCGCGCGTTCACCTTCGATCTGTCAGGAGTCAGTAACCAGGTTACAGCGGGCTGATTCGGGTAAAGTGAAAGAGCTGATGGTATGGCCGCAAGGCAGTAAGCTTCCCTTGGGCAAATTCATTTGAAGGTAATCCACTCAAGGGCTGGAGCAGCGAAAAGCAATCACATTCCGATGCCATGCGGCCTAAATCCGCGGTGCCTACCTCTCGATGTCGCCTTCAATTCACGGGGCCTAGCAAGATCTCAGGGAAGGATTACACGCCGCCGACAGCACACCTGTGATTACAAGGTCTAGGAATGCGACACACACTCCCTCTTCACTATATGAAATGAGTTTCTGTCACAGGAGCGCGAGCAGGACTCGCGCCATTCAGCGCGACGGCGAGCCTCGTGGTACCCCTTTCTGAGCATCAGGCGGGCAAGCCCATTGGTTTTTTAAAGACGTTTCGTTACCCCGGCGATAAAATACTTCAAAGGCGTTGTTTAGCCAGAGTTTCTCATATGGGGTGCATGTTCTGAATAAAGAATAGGGCTTTTGTTCTCAGCAAACAGTAGATTTTGCAGGTTTCTTTTCAACTGCACATCCCATGTTTCAGCGTGCTTTCCATGCTTTATTTAGCTACTCCAGAAAGTTTCAATTAAAACACAAAATCACAAAGATGACGTAAGTCAGCATTGTTATATTTAAGCAACCCTATACAATAAGGATGAATAGATGTGTATCCATGCACTGTGAACATTTATTACTTTTTCTTTATTCGCATAAGTCCCTGGTGTATACCAGGTGAGTCTATGATTTTCATGTATTCTTTTGAGGGCCCCTGTTATGACTGCCTCTCCACGTGCAGACTGTCCTAACCGTCCGCAGAATGACAAAGGTAAAATATGTGCATTTTACCGCCTTCATTATCAACTTGTTTCGCGCGAAAAAAACTGTTTCTGCGTGATGAAATTAATTTCCCTACTCTATCCTAAATATTGGGGTCTGCTTGCTGAAATTTTTGACATATAAACAAAGCAAAACCAAAGGAAATGATGGACGGAGTGTTGAACATTGCAAGCACTCACCCCCAGTCAACTGATCTGGGTTTAATCCATCACCGTTCTTTAGCCCACTCTGCCACCCCAGTCTTGCTTTGTTCGCCATAAGTTGGCAGGGTATGCTCAGACGTGAGTCCCTTTCTCACTTTGCCACTGGATTCAAGCAAGCCTGGCTGAAGACGGCTGAAATGCCAGAAACCGGTCCTAGGAAGCTTGTTTCCGGTCCAGGGAAGACATGGCTTGGCAGTTCGGGCTGGACTGTTCCCATGAGACACAGGGTCAGACTGATTTGCATATGGCCATGTCTGAACTGGGGTGGCAGAGTGGGCTAAAGAACGGTGATGGATTAAACCCAGATCAGTTGACTGGGGGTGAGTGCTTGCAATGTTCAACACTCCGTCCATCATTTCCTTTGGTTTTTGCTTGGTAAGTGCAATATATGCAGACAAATATCCACAGATCATAATTTTGTGAATTCGGATTTTCAATATCTAAGTTGACATTCCATTTTCTGTGCATCTAATTCAAACTTATGTGCACAGAAAGTTTAGTTAATCAGACGCATAATGCTTACCAAACCAACAAACTTTTACGTACCATTGAGTTAAAGAAACTAGGGGCATATCATCAACGAGGCGATATAAAATTATCGCCGCTTTTGCGTCCTTTTTTGGACGAAAAGCGGCGATAATATTAACGCCTTATTAGCAATGACACGCTAATGCGTGAATCCATGCTTCTTCGCCCTTTCCCTTAACGCCCAGCTGTGCATCTCTAATGAGATGCAAAGTGGGTGTTCCTCCCCAGAATAACGGGAGAAATGTCGCTAAGCGAAATTTCTCCTACTATCAAGCCTCACGCTAAGAAGCATAGTAGCGATGACCTCTGTTATCGCTACTTTCCTTACGCCTGCTTTGAAACTGACTTAGCCATGATATCCTATGGAAGGTGGATATCATGGCTAAGTATATGCCTTGCCCTATAAGCAAGCTATCGCCAAACCCTGTACGATTATCGCTGTATTTCCAGCGATAATCGCACAGTTGGCAGCCTGCGCTCTGAATTTTATCGCTTAGGAGATAAGCGTTGCTGATAGCACGCTATCTCAGTGATAAAATTCAGAGTTGGCCAGCGATAACTATCCTTGCGCTAAGAGCGCTAAGCGATAATTATCGCCTGGCCTTGATAATATGCCCCTTAGTGTCTTCACCCAAGAATTTTTTTTAAAAATAAGTTAGCAAAGCTGTTTCAAAAATCAATAAGAATCGTGTAATATTTAACTTTTTGGGTTAGCTGACTACAAGTTCACAATATCATTTTGACTTTTTGATAGGACAAAATCAAACATAGTTACTATGCACAATATTACAAGTTCCAATTAATAGCTCTCACACGCCTATATACTCACCTTGGGGTTTGGTTTGCTAAAATGTGAGGTGAAAAGTTCTGCAAAAACCTTTTATATAGAAAAGTCCCTCATAAAAAAATATTTTACTGATTACATTCTCCCCTATTTTTTTTGTGGGATACTTCGGTCACCGGCGTAGTTGTGAAACTTCACAAACATATGAAACTGTGAACCTTGCACGAAGAATAATTTGACAAATCCCTTGTTTCAGCTATAGGTAAAGTGCACCAGGTGCTTTCTGGTGGGGGACCTCCAAGGGGTCTACAATACAATACACGTAAACTAATAGTTCGGTGACAAACTTGGGAAAATCAGGGCCATCCTATTACTGGGGGTATATATAGGCACCAGGAAACTGACTAACTTACACACCTAAATCCCTCGGCACACATACTTTCTCGAATTATAAAGACATTTTACTTCGATGTCATTTTTTGCTTCCCAGTTACATTTAGTATCTATGTAACATTCTAAAGTAATTTGTACAGTTTAAACCTAGCTGGGAAGCAACAGGGCACTAAACAAGGGCGAGAGGCAAAGAATACAGTTTACGGCTTGTTTTACAGAGGGGTAGGCAACAGGGACACTCCTATTGTGTTGGAGATAGAGTTCCTTGAAGAGCAGAGTCTTTAACACCTTCCTGAATTTCAGGAGGAATCGTTTAGTTCTGATGTTGGTGAGATGCTGTTCCGTATAATGGGAACATAGACCAAAATATCCTGCTGTTAGAAATGGGGTTTCTGTTTGGCTAGGGTATACACCTAAGCCAGGCAGAACCCACCACTCTAGTCAGGGTAAGGGAGTTACCCCCAAGATAACCCCTGCTCACCCCCTTGGTAGCTTGGCAGAGCAGTCAGGCTTATCCCAGAGGCAATGTGTAAAGCATTTGCACAACACACACACACACACACTAGTGACACACTAGGCACCAGGTATATCAAAAATACCCTTTGCATTCATACATAGAAACACATTAGACCACAATTACATGAACCACTGCACCATGGGGCGCTTTTCATGACATCACATAGGTCATAAGTAACTTTGCAGTAAGTAAAATACATTAGACCACATCACATAAATCACTGCGCCACTAGGCGCTTGTCACAAAAGATGCATATAAACCCTATGGGACCATAATCACATAAAACACTGTGCCACTAGGAACTTGTCATTAAGAAGGCACATAACACATCAGACCCCACTCACTTTAAGCACTGTGCCACTAGGTACAGGTCATGAAGAAGCACATGAGGTCATAATCATTACATAAATCACAAATCACTTTGTATCAGATGAGGCCATAAACCCATAAAATACCCAAAAATGCAGAAGATCAATTTAGGCAGCAATACCATAGGTCACCGTGCCACTAGGCACATACCCCGAACACAGTTGGGGTTTCAACCACTACCATTCTGTGCCTAAATCACGCCACCGCATAGGCAGGCACAGCTTCACTCTCAGGGAAACATCCTCAGTATTTTGCACGAATGCAGGCCCCGGCATCAGGAAATAGGTAGTGCAGGGCCCCCTGCACTCCTGTTAGGGCCAATCCCAGTAATGTCCAAAAACAAATATGACCCCTGTTGGTGGGAAGACCTCGTGTGTAACCCTCGGTGATAAAAACTGCACCGCTTGCGGAGTTTGCACATTTTCAGCAACTCCGCGTTCCGCGTAGGATACAGAGTTACCCAAAACTCCGCGATCCACGGCGTAGCGGAGTTTTTTCCTTTTTAGTACTTTCAAAATGCATTTTCGCGCGTGCAGTAGTGACTTACTGGGATCCCTGCGTTCACCTGCGAGATTTCCTGTCCGTTCACGTGCACCACGAGATTTTGGTAGCCGGACACGCGATCCCGCAAGAGTGTGCAATCGCGAACACGTCATTTGGATGCGCCATCGGACATCCAGCGGAAGTTCGGTGAAGCTCGCGATGCCGAACATTCAGAAATTGCAATCTGGAGAAGAATATCTCTCGAGCAGCATAACACCTTCTCAAAAATGATGATTTAGATGAAAAAAACTCCTCAGATTGAAATTTGGCTGTACTTTTTTGTGCAAGGAGTCCTTTTTCTTTTTTTATTTCTTTTTTTAAGGGGAAGGAAGTGCCCCAGAGTTTCCAACTTCCTGTTCCTGTCCAGCAGGCTCCTCCCAGTGCTTTGTCCAGGTCCTTTTCATTTGGGTTTGGAGCTGTAAGGACCACTCTTTGTGTCTGCTGCATCATATTTCATTGGATTTGAGGACTATTTTTAATTAGAGATTTTACAAGTTGGAGAATTGGTGTTGTTTGTTTGATGGGGCATTGCAAGTTGCAACTAACATTTTTTGTACTTTTCATCAGTTTTTTTAAATTTATAGTGTGTAGCCAATAGGCCCAGAGGTACTCATGGATGCATGAAACTACTGTCTCTGTGGTGTCTGTTGAATTTAAACATAATTTAGGGCATGGATGGCATTGGATTGAATTGCAAAATGTGTTTTTTGGGGGTATTTCACTTTTTTGGGGTGTGTTAAATAAATGCCTTTGTTGGATGCGTATGTGTGTGGTGTGGTTGTTGTATAACTGGCAAACCTTGTTTAGCCCTGTGGATTTTCGTTGTTGCATTTTTGCATTAAAGCTGTGCTGTTTAGCATATCTCCTTTGCCTGGCCATTATAGGCCTGCTTGAGTTCATTGTTTTCCAGGCCTCCTGCTTGTTGTAACTGTGAGTGACCATGTGGCTGGTGGACATTTTGTGATGGTAGTTTAATAGTGTGCTGCTTTTTCCATATAGGCCTGCATGTCTTTCCTTTGTTCCTCTTAGCTTACTGCTTCCATCTAACCCTGGGCGGCCAACTACGCTACGCTCGCGTAGTTTGTGTGGTTTGTGCTACTTCGCGCTATGCAAATTGCACGTAGCACAGTGCAAAAACGCATTGCGTAGCGTAGTTGGCATATTTTGCTCGCTCACGGTCCTCAACATCAAGTTGGCGACCGCGAGCGAGCAAAATGATCTCCCAGCGAGACTTTTTCCTCGTTTGCGATCAGCAACATCAAGTTGGTGATCGCGAGCGTGGAAAATAAACCTCCCAGCGAGATTCTAAACGCGGGGAGGTCAGGTTTCTCATTGCGAGTGGTCGCATATGCTCGCTACCACTCGCGATGAGAAACTACCAGACCGCGTTGAGAAAGCTGCCGCTCGAGTAAAAATCTACTCGAGCAGCAGAAAACGACAGCTCGCACTGTGCAAGATGCCGTTTTTAATGATTGCACAGTGCGGACAAGCATCCTGCACTGTGCAATCATCCCGAACAGCTCACTACGCAGTTCGCGTAGCGCTGCGCATATCTCGTGTAGTGCGAAGTGCACTTTACGTAGCTATGCGTAGCGCTACTACACAAACTATGCCCAGGGTTACTTCCATCCCCTTTGCTGCAGCTCCCTGAATGACGTGATGCGAAAATTAATGCCAAACAGGTTCCACTTCCATTAAATTTGTATTTTAGTTTTTGTTCTTCTTCTTCCCTATCCTTCCTGTGTGTACACAGTATACCATGCAAGCCCTTGTTGTCAAAGTCTCACAAATGGCTACACTGTTGTTGTTTTTTTTTAATAACTGAGTTAATAAACTGTAATAATATAATATAACACTAACAAGTGTGACAACCACACACTAAGTTATATTATATTTGTTTGAATGTACTCAACAAATGAAACATTTCACTGATGTTCTTCTGGCTTCTTTGCGTTTAGGTGCACAAAAGACTGAGGAAGAGGTGTCATCAATCATCACCCGTTGTACTGCCAGACAGAAGTCCTGCTGCGCACGACATCATGTGACGTGTGACCACAGACATCTCTGCAAAGTGTGCAACTGTGTCCTGCTGACATATGAAGAAGATGGCCCCAAAGAAAGGTACCAGGTCCTCCAGTACCAAGGAAGTTGCCAGTTAGAAGAAGGAACAGAAGAAAGAACTGGCACTTACAAAGACTGGTGTGCCCATCAAGATGTTTTTTGGGAAACAAAATATTACGCATGCAGCAGCGGTGTCCAGGGACCAAGCTGGGAGTAGCACCTCCGCATCAGTGGGCTCACCCCACCAAGCTAGGCCCAAGTCAATGAGTGTTGCAGAGGCAGCCAGTCTAATTACGCAAACGCCAACAAGCAGTGATGTTGAAATTGACTTATCGTTATCGCAAAGTAGTACCCAATCAACGAAGGAGGAAAGTCAGCAACAACGGCCGCAACAACAGCCCCAAACACCACCCACAATAGTAGTTGTTCCTCCCGAAGTAGGGGCAGTTCAGGAAATCAAGCTTACTGCAGAGGAAGAAGAGCAAGACACTCTTTCAGAAGATCCATTGTCTTCCAGATCCCCAGCAAGGAAAAAAAGGAGGGTTAGTCCATCAACTTCTTCTTCAAGCCCCCCTTCTGATGATCTAGATGCCACTTGGAAGCCACCAGCTCAGTCTTAGAGTGAGGCACGCCACGCGACAAGGCTAGGGAAAAGGAAGGTTCCAGAAAGCCTTAGAGTTATGGGGGTAGATGTAGGAGAGGAGGATGATGATGACGAGCCAGTCATCATGACCATCACTCCCGCCCCAGTGGAGATGGAGACCGACATTATTACTCCATTCCAAGTTGCATTGAGGGATGTGGCACGGATACCAGCAATACAGGTAAAACCAACTCGACCTCCAGCTTCCCTTTTTGCATTTGCAAAGACCCGGCTGGAATCTACATCTAGCACAACCACCACCTCAGTAGGTAGAGGTACTTGCACTGCACAGAGTCAAATTTTAGGCACACCCTGCAGTACATCCGGCATAGCAAGTGGCACCTCCAGCACCACAAGAAAGTTCACCTCCCCAGTTTGGGACTTCTTTTCAGTTAGCAGTAAGGAGGAGAATGTTGCTATATGCTCAATATGTCGACAAAGTGTTAGTCGGCGTAAGCTTGGTACAAATTATGGTACAGAAGGCCAAACAACCCATCTGAAAAAACACCACATGATCCAGTGGGAGGCGCACCTTAGTGGCCAAAAAAGTAAAACTGCACCCATTGCTGGTGGGGATGACGAAGTAGAAGAAGATATGATCACGGTGGAAGGTGAACAAGAGGGAGACATTTTCTCTGGTACACAAAGTAGCCCTGATCCCAGCAGTGCAGTGGTACCGCCCACATCCTCATCAGTCTCAGCAACATCTCAGTGGCACCGTAGTAAGAGTCAGGCTGAGACACCAAGGCAACAGAGTACCGCAATGAAAAAAAGTGCGTCGTTGAGCCTTACTGACTCCAAGAAGTCACCTGCATCAGCGGCACCAGAAAGGAAAAAAATCCAGCCTACCATAGTCAGCATCATTAGGTTGGAGGGGCAGTACGATCGCAACCACCCAATGGCACATTTGTACAATGTGAAGCTGGTGAAAATGTTAGCGCTGGACCTTCTCCCTTTTTCTTTTGTGGAAAGGGTGGGTTTTCTGGAATTTGTGACAGCCATCTGCCCAAAATGGAAGGTTCCCAGCCGTTCCTATTTCGCCAGAGTTGCTGTTCCAGCACTACATAACGACGTGCTGGAATTGCTTGGACAAGCTTTGGAGCAGAGTGCTGTTCACAATATCCACCTGACAACAGACATGTGGACCAGTTGCCAAGCCACTGATTACATGTGCATCACTGCACACTGGATCTCTTTTGCGGGGGTTAGAGAAAAGATATCTGCAGGTGTTGACACTGCTGATAATTTTAATGCCACTCGGAAACATGCAACTGCAACCATGTTCGTCATGGAGAAATCTCATACTGCTGCAAACATTTTGGAAGAGTTTAACAGCAAGGTCTTTGAATGGCTGCTCCCAAGAGGGCTTAACATTAGTTTTGTTGCCACGGACAATGGCAGTTATATAGTTAAGACCATGCACACTTGGTGGCTATTTCAGGGTCCTGTGTTTGGCGCACTGCATTAACATCATTGTTCAAGACTTTCTGGAAAAAGAAGACAGAGTCAGCAACTTACTAACCACCTGCAGAAGAATATGCACACATTTCAGCCATTCTTTTAAAGCCCAGAAGCAGTTAAGGATCATCCAACATGAGCATAGAATGCCAGTCAAAGCACTCATCCAGGAGGTGCCAACACGTTGGAACTCAACTTATTACATGCTTGATCATCTGTTTGATTAGTACAGACCAATCAATGACTATGTCATGCAAAGACTAGGGGATGCTACTGTGAAAGGCATGACCGTTCAGATGGACCAATGGGGCCTAGTTAAATGCCTGACAGAGGTGCTACTTCCTTTCGAGCTCTTCATACGTGAAGTCATCAAGGAGGACTGTACTATGGGCCAAGCTATCCCATTATTGCACATGCTAGAGCAACAGCTGAAGGAGGTGTCTGATTCGTACGCAGGTGTGGAGGAAAAACAAGAAGCATATGAGTTGGTGCAGAGCTTAGCCTTTCGCTTAGCTGAAAATACATGGGTGCAAACTAGCATTGTGTCAGACAAACGTTACATTTGTGGCACAATTCTGGATCCACGGCACAAAACAACACTGAACACTAAGACATTGATTCCTTGTTTAGAAGTGGATGTTGCCCAGTACAAAACTTGGATAGCTGAGGCAGCCAGTGACTTGGAAAAGGAACGGCTGGTAATTAAAGGGAAATGCCCGCTATACCAACCCACAACAAGTACTGCAACAGGGCATTGGGCGTCAAGTTCAACTTCAGAGCCTGAGGGCAGTGCGTTTGGCTTACAGCAGTCACCAATACTATCAATAACAGCAAGAACCAGATCATCAGCCCCAGTAAAATCGGCACAGGATTGGTATCTACAGCAAGGGCTTGTTAGGTCCAGTGCTGATGCAAAGGCAAAAGAGGCCCAGCAAAGTGGAGCACCCCTGAACATTGAGTGGATGGTCCAGGCCTATCTGGATGACCCAACAGAGGTCTACATTGATTAAATCCCATTGCTGTATTGGTATGGGAAAATGAGCCAATGGACAGTGCTCAGCAGGCTGGCGATAAACTATATGCCTTGCCCTGTTGCAAGTGTCTCTTCAGAGTGTGTTTTCAGTGCTGCTGGTGCCATTGTAACAGTGAAAAGGACCAGTCTCTTGCCCAAAAACGTGGAGAGGTTAACCATGATCAAAATGAATCAGCACTTTATACCACCGAATTACAAAATACGTGAATCACAGCAGGAAGATGAGGACAGCAACTTAGGTGACGGAAGTAGTGTGTTAGATGATTACCTACTTCTGGTTGAACCACCAGAGTTTGAGGATGAGCTATACTTCCCCGACAACTAGGCTTTGAACTTGTTACTTTCTTTTCTTTTGTTATTAGTGTGTCTCTGTCTGTCTGGTTCGAATCATCACAACAAATCCATCACCACCTTCTTCTCTTTTTTTTGCCATATTGGAGTTGCAGCTGTGTGCATGTTTTTTAAGTCCACTCCTCCGAGTCCTGCTCCATCCTCCTGACTCGCCCTAAATCCATTTCCCTCAAGCCAGATGATTGGATGGAGAATAGTCCAAGAAATGTTGCCTCTTTGAGCCCCTCCAAAAGAAGTGGAACATGATGAATATAGCTATCCTCCTTTCTGAGCTGAAAGAGACTTCCCCTTAACTTAAGATGAGAAGGAACAGGTAATAAATGATGTCATGCATTGGATGCGCTGACTCTGAGTGATTGGTGTTTGTGTTGTTGTTGTTAGTTGTGCATGAAGTGAAGTCAAAGTGTACTAATATTTAATCTGCACACTAAAAGTGACTCAAGTCAATGTTTCCCTTTTTTGTTGTTTAATAACAAAATTGTACTTCTACTGCAGGCCGATCCATTGCATTTTTGAATATGGAATCTGGACTCACTCAGTACACTGCAGACTGAGTCGGACAACACCATGATGATGACCACAGTGACATTGTGTCTTCACAGTCAGTCAGTAGGATCAGAGATGATTGATGGAAAAACTCAGGGCGTTTTTCATGACTGGCATAAAAGGTGAACAAGTCAACAACAACCACAGCAGACCTACATGTCTGTGTGGTGGTGGAGTCGAGTCACGACTCACGGGTGTAGAAGTGGTATGACTGACAGGTGTGCATTGATTTAGTTACTTACTTTGGAAAATGCTATGTTGCTGTATATGTGTGCTCTGTCGGGCTCAGTCAAAATCTAAGCTAAGTGGAGGTTGGGTGGGCACCGTGGGCCTTCTCGGTCCTGTTGCTGTTGTAGGTTAATGCTGGAAACAGACAACAGAGTAGACATGATTTAGCCATGCCGCCTCTGAAAGTGTTTCCACTCCTCCGTAATTTGTGCTTTTTTTTCTCCTTGATTTTTCAATATCCCTTTTGTTTTTCCAACTACACTTACAGGCCGGCCTTTACCCTGTGCTAAACAGAGAAAAACAACTCACACCCACCTATGAATCCGCATCCGCCAGGCAGGCAGTGTCACCCAAGATTGACGGACGCAGCGTCCAAGGACAGGAGGATCAAGAGGAATGCCAAGATGCAACTCCCCAATTTGACCAGTATAACATACAGTAACTATAGTATCGTCATCTTTTAAATAATTTGATTCATTTTGTCTCTTCAATCATTCCGTCTGTGTGTTGTTGTTATTGAACTTATTGTTTCTCTTTGCTTATAATTGATGTCTACAGCTATTTCTTAATTTTCTTTACTAGCTTTATAAGGAAGCCCAGTACAACAGAACATAAAATGTATGTAATTTGGGTCTCTCTGAGGGCAGACAAGCAGGGCAAATTGCATAATAATAATTAGTAATATACTGCTGCCCTGTACTGTCTACTAGTCTAGTTAGTAAGTACTACTTATCATTAACCATCAAGTCATCTTCATGCATGCATTTCCTTCTTCTCCCTTAACAGGTCGTCTGCCAAGTGTGTGTGTTACTGTTGTTGTTGTCCATGTGCAGTATTTGTCTTTGTCAAACCGTTCCCTCAAATACCCCTTCCCAACCATTCATCAAACCCTAACCCTCTTCCCCCGGGCTGTGTGAATTATATTGAGGTGTGACTAAATTAAATTTACACCAATAATTGATCACACACTTGCTGGGGTGGATGTGGTGAGAGCAACACTAATTCAATTTGAAGGCAAGGCGAGGATCTTCTTCTGCTTGCCCGCCCATGCTCAGTATATTTGTAAGTCAATTTTCTTTCCAAAGGAACATAATCCATGATTAGTTGCCGGCATCGATTGGATTCATCATCCTCCTTTTACAGCACTAAAGGTTACGCTTGTGTCGAGTTACTCGACACAACTAAAGTTTGTAACTTGGTGTACTAGGCTATCCCCGCCACCATTATGTGCTATTTTACTTTAGCATTGCTAATCAGCATTATTATGGTTTATTGTTTGACAGTCTTCTTGTGTACTGTACTTCGTTCTACTACTCCTTCCAGAGTCTCTCTCAGGCGACTGTCTCATTTTCTTTTTTTTGCAAATGCTACTGCCAGTGTCTACTATTACCACCACAACCATGGCATCTTGGGAAACCAAACCATCATCACTAGCCAGCCATCGCTGTGCCTAAGTTTAAACATCAATCACAGGTAAGAGAAGACATTTGGGGGAGGCATAATTAATAATGGAAATTATTTGGTTCATTAATTCACACACCCACACCCTTGAGTCCAGTGGCAGACTGCATAGACTAGGAGGAGAGACTGACAGTATTAGTAGGACAAGTCACTCAGTGAGGGTACTGCATCTATCTGTTCATGTGTTCCAAAATTGGCAGATTATTTTGCAGCAGCAAAGGAAGGAAACCGTGTGACGTAAAAGAGTAACCCCCACAAAACATTTACATCGTATGTAAAGTTTAAGTATAAATATAATTTAATCCCCTAACAAAATAATCTATTGTAAAAAATCCCACTACACCTGACCCACCCCTCTGCCTAACCCCAACCAATGTCCAAAAAGTCAAAAGATAGAGTCCAAACAATGTCCGTGGCATTGAATTAAAACATTGTCCATAATAAATAATGAATATGAACCCCAACTTTCCCCCAACGTAGCCCAATGCCCACCCACCAAAAAAAAGAATTAAAAAGGGGCAATCCAACAGGATCTCAGTCTATCGGCGGGCTTGCTGTCTCTTAAGGACCTCCTTTACCTGCTCCTCTAGGTGCACCATTCGGAGGAGCCTGCGGCACTTAAAGGCTCAGCAATTGCATCCACTGGGGGGGCAGCAGTGCTGAATGTAGTGTGGCGGAAGGCTGCCAGACCGCGGCGCCATACCATTCGAGGGCCAGGGGCCTGGCTGCGGCCCGCGGCATTGGAGGAGGCTGCAGCTGCTGCCGCCTCCTCCTCCGCCAGAGCCATCAGATGCTGATACTCATTCCGAATGGCCTCAAGCTTCCGGCACCGGGCCATGGCTGCCACTCATTCCTGTCTGGTCTTTTTGGATGGGAAGGAGTACTTATATCAAAAAAGAAAAAAGACTGTTGTAATACTGTTAGCAAAACAGTAACACAAAATTAATTCTACTCATAGTGGCACAGTAGCACTAGCAAGCACATGTCATAACATTTGTGGTAGTATGGACTCGAGTACACCTGTTGTATTCTTCTCTATTTTTTAGCTAAATTAAGTAACCTTGTTGCAGCCGGCATGCCAGCTCAGTCAGCTTGTGCTCAAGACAAACATTATACTTGTGATGCAGACTCACGTTATTTTTATTTACTACTGTCTGCACTCTGCAGGCGGGGAAGCTGACTACACAATCATCTTATTTTTTCTATTATGGGTGGCACTGGCCATACTCTCTGTTACATCAAGGCCAGGACAACTGCTCAATTTCACTTTCACCCTGCCTACTGCAACAAGGCAGATGATATCTTATCCAAATGATCATTGCTTATATATATGTATGGGACGACATGAGGTACTTTGTTTTGATTGATTGTGTAACCGGTTAGTAACCAATCCATGCAGCCTATAGGCCAGTGAAGGCCACCCACGGCAGGCTGAAACAGTCAAAAAAGGTAGTGAGTGGGCCTCGGAGTCGGAGGGAGGCGCTTGATAACACACATACACAAAATAATTGCTGTGCTTGCAAACTACTGTGAGTCAAGGGAGTATTCTGAACATACAACTTCTATTGTCCTTGGCTTTGCTTGCTAATCTGGAGCGGTTCCTTTTACATTCTCTTCGAAAACTCTTCATCCAGTAACTGTCTCCACCTATGCTATAATGTGATTAATACCATCCAGCCATCCATCCATTCAAAGTAAACATGTCTATCATTCTTCTTAACGTCTCAACAAACCTTAGTTGGTTTAACAACAACAAACATTTATTATTTTTTAAACCACCACCCATGCGTCCTTCCTTCCTTCCTTGCTTGCCTTTGAGTTTGACCAATCAAACACCCAGGAGGATTCTTGCTGTCACCCAAACAGTTTCATCCACCCAGGCAGGCATCTTTTCTTCTTTCACCTTCAATCCATCCTTCAACCACTCATGCATCTGACTCCTTCCTATGAGCCACCTATGCATGCGTCCACGTGGCATGTATCCTTCTCTGCCAGTCATATATATTTACATCTCGCCTGTCCTTCCTCCTTCCATCCTTCTTTCCCTTTTTGTTCAACCCATCCATCAAGGTCGTCTGGCTCTTAGTCTTCTGCATAAAAATTTCCCAGCTGAGTTGAAGTCAGATTGAAGAGGCCATTAGTTACTCAACTACTCCCACCGCTAATGCTATTGCTCTAATACTAAGTAAAGGGTGTCTTCTTCTTCAACCGTTGTTCACAACAACTTAGTCTCTCTCAAGATACAGTGTACACCCTTGCAGCGAGTGTGTAACTATTGTCAATAAGTAAGGAATTTAAGTATAACTTACCACCGCCCGCAACTGCTGCTGCTTCACCCACCCCTGTGGCAGCTGCCGCATCCGCTGCTCCCTCCTGGCTGGCGTCACCAGCCCCGCCGCAGGCCCCCCGGCACTGGCGGTCGATACGCCTATAGAAAACATTACACATTTTTTAGATGCCATATACGCCTCCTCCTATTTATTCTTTTTCACTAGCAAGATTGAAAAAATAGTTGAAATACCTATATATTCCACATACATCACTAGTACAAACTGGGTATTAGAGTAGAGAGTAGACACTAGTAGGAGTATGTCCTATCCTAATAAAAATAATAAAATATCTGGTTGGGCATTTTGTTGGTGGGAATTGTCAAAGCCTATCAAGATTAAGAAGACTAGAAAAGGACAACCCAAAGGACTGGACTCAGTGGCTAGAGCTATTGGTGAATCTGAGTTTTAAAACCTTTTAAATAAAAATAAAGAGTGGCCAACTAGGCAAGTTTAGCTACAGACAGACTATATATATAGTAGTAGTACAAAGAGTCAGGGCAGAGGCAGTTAGAGGCAGGGATAACAAGAATTTAGAGACAGATAGTCTAGATCGAAGAAGATTTGGTAAAATAGAATTAGGAAATGGAAATAATAGTTCGAAAAAAATAAGATGCAGTAAAAGTTAGGGAAATTTAGGGGCATATGTATCAACATCACCATTTCCGATTCTCAAATAGCGATTTTTAAAGAATCGCTATTTGAGAATTGCAAAACGGGATGTATTTAAAAAATTGCAAACTTTTTGCGATTTCTTAAAATTCCTTAACTGCGATTAGCAAATTGCGAAATCGCAATTAAGGAATACCTGCCCATTCATTTCTATGGGCCAGGAGACCCATAGGAATGAATGGGAAGTAATTCTCAAATAGCGAATCGCAATTTGCTAATCGCAATTTGAGAATAATTTCAAAGGTGCAAGGGTGTCATGATGACACCCTGATGCACCCCTGAAATGAGCATGTGTGTGCATATGGCGCACATACATGCCCTAAGGGCATGTATGAGCGCCACGTGGCACTTTGTAAAATTCAAAAAAGTGCTTTTTGAAAGGAAATCGCAAATTACCACCAGCTGGAAGTTGGTGGTAATTTGCGATTTCTTAAGGATAATTCGCACAACTTGGGTGCTTTTTACATATCATTTAAGAAATCGCAATTTGCGATTTCTTAAATGCTTACGCAAAATTAAGAAATCGCTAAATTAGCAATTCCTTAATTTTGCGATCGGATTTGGCTCATACATCCCGATTACCGATTTTTTAATCGCAAACGCTGTTATTTTGCGAATCGCAGCGTTTGCGATTAAAAAATCGTTTGATACATATGCCCCTTAATGATTAATATTAACAGGAGGAAGACTTACTGAGGACAGCAGCAGAGTCCTCGGTAGAGGAGCGGTCCTGATCCTGGCCCTGGTGTTCTCCAGCTGCTCCCGCCGACTCCGACCCCGTCTTCTTGCCCCTGAGTGTTGATCATGTAAGATATAATAAAGAGACAAACATTGATAATTGGTGTGAAACAAATAAAATATTTTTAAAAACGCTAAAAAAAACATTTCTGGAAACAAAAATTGCAATAAAATTGACCTATCTAATCTGATCAACTGGTAGTATCGCGGGATTTGTGGACCGTCTAGTTTTTATTTATGAACACTAATCCAGTGTTCCATTCTGAATCCAGAATACTATGCCTAAGTACCACCTGACCTTGCCCACCTATTTAGACAGGCCAAATGTTCACTAACTCTGCATTTCCATTTATTTCAGTCTTCAAAAATGCATAGATGAATACATGCATACATTTTTGCATACACCAAATTGTTGGTTGGTTGCTGCTGATGTTCTGCTAAGCCTATCACTCACTCACTAAACAAACTACAAAAGGTTCTACTAAGGACTGGAGTAAGCAGCAGCAGCACGTGACGTGAGTCAGGTGACAGAGGATGCGTCACTGTCACGCAGACCGCTTAAAAATTACCAACTAATACTAAGTAACTAAACTACCTATCCACCACTATCTTAGTGACAGAAGGACAAAGGAAGGACTAGAGTCTCTCTAGCATTACCTAACTTAAGTTTTCTAAAGTAAACTCTTTCATAATCAGCCCAAGCGAGAGCAACGTTGCAAACAAGTAAGATTAGTAGCGCTGAGCACCTGTGTCTAGAAGAATAACAATCACTAAAGATTTTTAAACTTAATTTACCTGCAATGTAAGCAGCAGCATTCTTGCTATTCAGAAAAAAAATATATTCACAATAACAGTAACACAGTCTAGAACACTCAATAGTATTAGCTACTCACCAAGCTCCACTACCTCGACACCTAGCAGGTCCAGCAGGTCCTGCTGCCGGTCCAAGATGGTTGACCAACGGTGGGTCAGCTGGTTATGGGTGCGCCGGACGTCAGAGCAGCGAAACACTACCCAGTGCACCCTCATCCACTGGTGGTGGCGCTCCTGGGTAGCCTGCTGCGAAGGTCAAGGGGCGATGGCGCTGCACAAAAGAAACAAGGGCGGCCACTTCCGCCTCGCTGAATAGGGACTGGGCCTGAACCCCTGGTGGGCGCAGTCTGCCGCAAGACAGGCGGCTCTTGGGCGCAGGTGCCTTGCCCTTGGAGCCGGTTCCCTTTTCCTTAGCCATGGTTCTGAGGTGGGCAGGGGGCGGAAAAGAAAATTTAGCAGGAAAAAATAAAGTTAGGGGAAGAAGTAGAACAGTAAAGAAGGAAGTAATATAAAACAGTAGAAAAGTAAAAAAAAAACACAGTAAAACTAGAAATAAAATGCAAAGAATAGACTTAGGGACAGAGAGAGATAGATAATAAATAAAAAAAGATCAGAAAAACGGGGTGAAATACAAAGGATTGAAAAGATTAGAGAGGGATTGAAAAACAGGCCCCAGAACCATGCAAAAGATAGGAAAACAAGATGGCCGCGCCCATTGGCGACCACATGGTGAACTTCGTGCGATATTTCCCCCGAACACGTCATCCGCGTTGCCGAACGTCAAAATCATCTCGCGAGCACAACGCGAGCATACGCGAGACAACGCGAGCATAAGCGAGACAACACGAGCATATGCGAGACAACACGAGCATGCGGAAACAAGCAACTCTGCATGCTGGCATAGCTACGCATAGCGTCGCGTTGTTTTTGTACAACTTCGTGTAGCCTCGTATAGCACGGCTACCCGAACTTCGCCCAAGGTTACTCAGGTGGTCCCCCGCATCCGCAACAGGCACAAAGTGCAGTTGTCTGCCGGGATATCTGAATCCCCAAAGAAATACTCCCACGATACCTCAACCCTTCTTGGGCCTTGGAGAGCTCACGGTAAGATCAGCGACTCCCGTTGGATCTGGGAACCTGCCCGCTCACCTCAAGAATCAAACAAAAGCTCCTAGGGCCGCGCCCACTGTGATACACAGGAGCCACAAGGATTCCTATCCTCTTGGTGGCTCCCCTCTCTCCTCGGTGGCTGCCGTCTCGTCGGGCAGCTCCGTTGTAAGCCTCAGGACTCCTGCAGCCTCACAGCTGGGGACTCCTCTGGGCAGGTCCAGTGGCTTCTGATGACGCTGCACCCTTGCTGGCTTCGGGAAAGTTGCTGGGCGACCAGTGCGGATGCTGCAGGTTGCCTGGCGCTGGCCGAATGAGGCGAGGCATTGATTCTTAGTGTAAGCCTTGGCCCCAGACATACCACAGGGGGGCGGAGCCAGCATTGTGTAAGGCAGGCATATCCCTATTCAGGTGCAGGGGCTACTCCTCCCACCGCTACAAATGCAGACCAGGCCTATTCAGGTGACAGGGGAATCTCCTACCTCTACTCTAAATTCAGTCAAGGTCTATTCAGCCTAGCGCCGAGTCACCCAGGCAGGGCAGGATACACCTCAACTCTCCCAGGGACTGGCTGGAGTAAATGCACATCCTCTCTCCCCTGTTGGTCAGAACCAGACAGTCAATACACATCTGGGCTGACACAAAAACACATAGCATACATTGCATGCATTTCTAAAATAGTAATAATAAATATGTTTTCACCGATAAGCAGGATATATCACTGCTATTCCAAACATACCACACATGGTTACGCTACCCCTCTCATGTCAGGAATTACCACTGAAGCACATAAGTAAGGAATTTCAGGGAATCCCCAATGCATCCCTATGAGAGGGCAGTTAAGGCACATGTCCTGCCTTTTACCTACACCGCACCCTGCCCATAGGGCTAGCTAGGGCCTACCTTAGGGGTGACTGATATGTAGTAAGAGGGGAGTTGCTGACGTGGCAACCACTTTATATGCCACATCACAGTGGCAGTGAATTGTGTGTGCAGGCCCTGCAGTGGCTGAGGGCTGCAATAGGTTTGAAAGTCTACTTTGGTGGGTGTTGCAGACAGAGCTGCAAGCCCACCAGTAGCATTAATTTACTGGCCCTGGCTATATGGGATACCACTGTACAAGGGACTGATAGGTAAATTAAATATGCCAAACAGGTGTAGACCAATCTTACCAAGTTTACCATAGAGAGTGCATGCACTTTAGCACTGATCAGCAGGGAAAAAGTACCCAGAGTCATAAAACCACCAACAACAGGTCAGACAAAATACAGGAAAAAGGCAAAAAGCTCTGGGATGACGCTGCAGACAGGGCCAAGTCCAACACCTGCCTTCTGGTTTTATATTTCATGCACATTTTCATCCTCAATTTGGCAATGTCCCGGGCACCTGATATAGTATTATCTGTTAGATCGGTTAGCTTCTTACCCAGGTAAATTAGAATGTCATATCTGATGGCTTTGAAGGGGATGCAGCTGATCTTGAAGATCATCCAGGCGTGGTAGATGAGCCTAAGTAATTCCTTCAACCATGGAGTGATATGGTCAAATTTCTTTAGGTCCTTTATGAGACATGCAGTGGTATATAAGATATCTTTGAGAGGTGCCTGAGTTGTATCAGATAAGTGAATGTTACATTCAGGTGGGAGAAGAACAGGTCATGCAATGTCACTATAATGTCAGTTTTAAGAAGGAATCATTTCAATTTGTTTCAGGAGGGTGACTGGTCACCCTGCTGTCTTGGTTTTCATGTTGATGTGTTTCTTTGAAGGTGAAGACTCTGTTGAGAGTGAATTCAGGTGATTTTGCACTGTCTGTCACCTGAGGGGTGAAGGTGTCCAGGTTCTTGTACTATAGAAAATCAGGGGTTGTTCAGACCTATTGTTGAATAGAAGAAGTTCGGGGCCTGATTAGTTTGGCGAACATAGTAGTCCATCACAAGTGTGAAGGAATACCTTTTCCACCAAACCCTCGTTCTGCCCTCTCAATTATGAGGCAGGTAGACCATCAGTTTTCCAATGACAGTCTGCTGTTAGCTCTGGCATAAGAACATTTACTCCGGTGGGCTGACAGAGTAGCAGCTGTTGGAGCTAAGGCATCAGACTTCCAACTATATTTAGAGTTGATGGTATGATGTCCTTTTTGTGGTCCAAACTGAATATAAATAATGATCTTGGCTTGCCAACCAGTGATTGGTCTTCACCCGTGCCCGACTCAAACACTAGAACATGACAGCTTAAACTTGACTTTAAAATCAATAACCAAAAAGGAAATAATTAAAGTGTATAGAGCAACGCCGGAGAAAACGCCGTAGTACGGAGCCTGAAGTCTGGTGCAGTTCCCGCGGTCCACGGCTTTCGGAGCGAAACCCGCATACCTGCCGAGCTGCAGCAGCACGGCCTGAACCGACTCCCACTCCCGGACCATTCTCCTGGTTTCTCTTCTCCACAGGCGCCAGGAGCGCGTTGAGCGTCGCGAGTGCTGGAGCTGTACTCTGCCCCCGCAGAGAGTGAGCCCCCGGTGACCATGGAGGCGGCTTGGCCAGGTCCAAGCGCAGCCTGCAGTCTGCCCGACGGGCCCCATTTGTGTTGCACGCTGAAGGAGAAAAGTGAAAAGTATTTCCTAAGCCTGAAACAGTTTGGACCCTGAATCATCACAAGAAGTAAGTGATGCAAACAGTGAGAAAAAAAGCACAAACGATAGCAATAGCAGGGGCGCTCTGAAGCTGGCAGCTGCCTTGTGACCATAACCACCCCTTGCCTCACCATTACCTCCCCATTAACCACCATTACCCACGGTGGGACCAGAGCTTTACTCTTCTAGTAATACAAAATAGCCAGTTCAATGGCCAGCCCGACTCCAAAGCGCTGCCCCCCCCACTACCACTCCTTATACACTGAGTCACTACTATCCCAAGATGAGAGGCACACATATCCTTGCAACTGAGGGGCGACAGAAAGACTATTGAATGTAAGCCAAAATAAAACCAGGTGACTTTCCGTCCACTCCCTCACCACTCGTCCACCCGCCCACTTTTCTGCACCACCATTTGACTGCCGTTTGCCTGCATCGGAGTCCCAGAGCTGTAGTTATCTTGTTGACTAGATACTCGGACTTTCTGCATCTGCATCATGAGGTCAGGTCGCACAAGGGGGAAGTGCAATCTTCACTTCAAGTCCAAAAAAGGAGAAAAATATCAAGGAATGTGCAAACTTGCTTCCATAAAGATACCTTGCTGGCAAACAACATTGATCTTGAGGACTTACAGGTCACAGATGGTCCCTTACAAAGTGTGGTGGGAGTACCAAGTGTTGTGGGAGTACTTTGCAATCAATCCCCTGCGGGGGGCTGGTGTCGCCCATTCTTCCCAGCCAAGTATAATGGACTTCTTTAAACCAAAAGATGTTGCCCTGTTTGAAGGCAAATGTGAAGCCGAATTTTCTCTTTCTACGCCTGAAATGGAAGATATGTGTGTATCTATTGTCCATACACTTTGTGATGACGCCATACTCCACTCCAACAAACTGAGAGGCACAGGAAGACTGTCAGCAAGCTGTACGCCGTTAAATCAAATGCACCTGCGGCTTTAAATTGCGACGAACTGAGAGTCATTGGTAAACAGTCTGCTGGTGGTTTGCCTTTAGTGTTTAATTCACCTGTGGCAACAAATTTACCTGGTAAGGTAGTAGTTATAGCTCAAATTCATAATGACCACAAAGTTGGGCAGGTAAATGTGTTGGCTACCCAATCGAATTTGAAACTTAGTCTGAATTGTGTGCAACTCCTTCAGATATATCCAAGTGTAACAATCTCTGAAATGTCAGTACTGATTCTGTTATTTGTGTGGGTGAATTGTATATAAATCTTGTAAATCAAAGCCTCTTGAAACTTCAATGACCTAAGATAGGGGTTGTGAGGAAATGTGAGAATCTAGATTCGTCTATGTTGGAGTGTTCTATTAATAAGGAAACAAACATGGAGTCCATTTGGCTCAGGGATCTGTGATGGGGATCAAGTTATAGATGCCCATTCTGCTTTAATCCCCTTAAAAAGTAATGCCATAAATATTCAACCTGGTACACATACCACGGAACACATGGATAATTCATTAAACTCCGCAGATCTCTTGTTTCTGGATAAATATGACGCTCCGCCTATAATGTATGATCGTTCTACTATCCATAAAAATGCAGATAATAACGCTGCATGGCAAAATGTACTAAATGCAATGAACGCTATCACAGTTGCGCTTGAGTTCCACTCTAACAAACTGGAAATACAGGTGGAGCTGTTAAACACTCTAACTATCTATGTGACGGGCATTGATACAAAATTGCAAAAAACTGACAAGCTTGGTGGTTAAGGCTCAAAATGAAATAAATGATCTATTAATAAGATGTACATGTTCTCATATTTTAGATAAGGTGGCTGACCTTCCGACTTGTTAATGAAGTGAAAAAATCAGCAGGGAATACTTTTTCTGATAAAATCCCGGTTTCACATGAAGTCTTGGAAACGGGTGCATCTAGTATAGATATTAATCAGCAACAACTCCAGATAGATGTAAATAGTGATATTATTAGGGAACCAGAAGAATCAGGTGGGCCCCGGAGATCTTTTTATGTTTGGACACACAAAACAATGAAGGTCATGTCCCTCAAAGAAAAAGGAAATTAAGCCAACTCATTGAGTTAATCCTCTATGTTCAATCTCTAGAGACAGTTTTAGTGATTGTTCTCTATTATCTAAGAGGGCACGTAAAAGGTTACGGAAAGCCCATAATAAGGCTAAGAAGTCAGCTGCTGTGGCGATTACAGCAATAAACTCAAAGGACTGTTATTCCATTTTTAATTGTGTCAATAACAAACGCCCAGGTCAGGACCCTGCCCATGATTGCTTGTAACCTCTTATCAGCCCATCTGGCTCAGTGAAACACTCGATACATGAGGAACAATCCTCTGTAAATGGTAGTAAAGAAGAAGCCTCTCATGCCATTGGCGTAAAGAATCATGAAACTGGAGAGTCTAACAAAGGAAAGGGGTCTATATATGTTAATAAATCTCAGGAAATTCTGCCCACCCCTCAAGATCTGGTAGTCCACCCTCAGAATTGCCTTAATATGGCAGAAATGATTAAGCCTATTGGCACCAAAAGTCTAACATCGTTAAAAGTATCCTCAAATATCCCCTTAAATAAAGACAGCAAATCAGCCTCATCAAGCATCCAGGGCAGTATACAGGTTAATAGTATAAATAATCGGGGAACAAAATTGGTACTACATCCTTTATATGAATCCCAGGGTATCCATGATAGCCTTAATTAGGGCCTAATATTGAAAATACTATCAACTATCCCGGATTTAGCATGTATCAAAACCTCAGATTTGGTGTCGGTCCAGTTCAAACAAATACAACCACTTATGTCCTGTGAGTCCACTATTACAACTTGGACCACAAGTGAAATTGTGAATACAATTTTAGATTCAAAGTTGTTATTTTCTGGAATGTGGTATTAAGATGAAGAAGTGGATCCCTTATACAATTTTAGATTCAAGTTGTTATTTTCTGGAATGTGTTATTGAGATGGAGAAGTGGATCCCTTTAGATTATCCCCCGATGCTAGAGGTATTAACCCCTAAGGTAGATAAGGAGAGAATAAAGGTGGAAAGCTAGAAGCCAAATCCAGTACTTAGAAGAGCGACAGGCCCATCAGCTACCCAAGCTTGCAGTTCAGGCTTGCTGATTACCAATTTACAATAGGGGAGCCGAATCTGTGAGTGGTTGCCAAAAAATAACATTAGAATCGAAGATTGGTCCTGGTTACCAGCTACCCTTGTGAATGTACATAGAGGAGATGGAAATTAAAAGTTTTTGGATATTGATGATAATGTTGTACAATTAGGAATATGTTCTTGGAATGTCCATGGGTTGACTCATTTATTTTATGACACTGAAACATTATAATTTCTAAATACCTTTACAATTTTATTATTACAAGAAATGTGGAGTGAGCAAATGACCCCCTTACTTGGCTTTAATGAGTATAGTCTCCAAGCAGTACGAACAAATAAAATGGGCTGTGCAAAGTGTGGGCTCTCATGCTATATAGCGAGTGATTTAAACATAATAGTGGAAGTGGTCGATCTTGATCTGGACTGGCTACAGTGTCTAGTTTTATACAATACTCATAAAAGGTAGTGAGTGGGCCTCGGAGTCGGAGGGAGGCGCTTGATAACACACATACACAAAATAATTGCTGTGCTTGCAAACTACTGTGAGTCAAGGGAGTATTCTGAACATACAACTTCTATTGTCCTTGGCTTTGCTTGCTAATCTGGAGCGGTTCCTTTTACATTCTCTTCGAAAACTCTTCATCCAGTGACTGTCTCCACCTATGCTATAATGTGATTAATACCATCCAGCCATCCATCCATTCAAAGTAAACATGTCTATCATTCTTCTTAACGTCTCAACAAACCTTAGTTGGTTTAACAACAACAAACATTTATTATTTTTTAAACCACCACCCATGCGTCCTTCCTTCCTTCCTTGCTTGCCTTTGAGTTTGACCAATCAAACACCCAGGAGGATTCTTGCTGTCACCCAAACAGTTTCATCCACCCAGGCAGGCATCTTTTCTTCTTTCACCTTCAATCCATCCTTCAACCACTCATGCATCTGACTCCTTCCTATGAGCCACCTATGCATGCGTCCACGTGGCATGTATCCTTCTCTGCCAGTCATATATATTTACATCTCGCCTGTCCTTCCTCCTTCCATCCTTCTTTCCCTTTTTGTTCAACCCATCCATCAAGGTCGTCTGGCTCTTAGTCTTCTGCATAAAAATTTCCCAGCTGAGTTGAAGTCAGATTGAAGAGGCCATTAGTTACTCAACTACTCCCACCGCTAATGCTATTGCTCTAATACTAAGTAAAGGGTGTCTTCTTCTTCAACCGTTGTTCACAACAACTTAGTCTCTCTCAAGATACAGTGTACACCCTTGCAGCGAGTGTGTAACTATTGTCAATAAGTAAGGAATTTAAGTATAACTTACCACCGCCCGCAACTGCTGCTGCTTCACCCACCCCTGTGGCAGCTGCCGCATCCGCTGCTCCCTCCTGGCTGGCGTCACCAGCCCCGCCGCAGGCCCCCCGGCACTGGCGGTCGATACGCCTATAGAAAACATTACACATTTTTTAGATGCCATATACGCCTCCTCCTATTTATTCTTTTTCACTAGCAAGATTGAAAAAATAGTTGAAATACCTATATATTCCACATACATCACTAGTACAAACTGGGTATTAGAGTGTAGAGTAGACACTAGTAGGAGTATGTCCTATCCTAATAAAAATAATAAAATATCTGGTTGGGCATTTTGTTGGTGGGAATTGTCAAAGCCTATCAAGATTAAGAAGACTAGAAAAGGACAACCCAAAGGACTGGACTCAGTGGCTAGAGCTATTGGTGAATCTGAGTTTTAAAACCTTTTAAATAAAAATAAAGAGTGGCCAACTAGGCAAGTTTAGCTACAGACAGACTATATATATAGTAGTAGTACAAAGAGTCAGGGCAGAGGTAGTTAGAGGCAGGGATAACAAGAATTTAGAGACAGATAGTCTAGATCGAAGAAGATTTGGTAAAATAGAATTAGGAAATGGAAATAATAGTTCGAAAAAAATAAGATGCAGTAAAAGTTAGGGAAATTTAGGGGCATATGTATCAACATCACCATTTCCGATTCTCAAATAGCGATTTTTAAAGAATCGCTATTTGAGAATTGCAAAACGGGATGTATTTAAAAAATTGCAAACTTTTTGCGATTTCTTAAAATTCCTTAACTGCGATTAGCAAATTGTGAAATCGCAATTAAGGAATACCTGCCCATTCATTTCTATTGGCCAGGAGACCCATAGGAATGAATGGGAAGTAATTCTCAAATAGCGAATCGCAATTTGCTAATCGCAATTTGTGAATAATTTCAAAGGTGCAAGGGTGTCATGATGACACCCTGATGCACCCCTGAAATGAGCATGTGTGTGCATATGGCGCTCATACATGCCCTAAGGGCATGTATGAGCGCCACGTGGCACTTTGTAAAATTCAAAAAAGTGCTTTTTGAAAGGAAATCGCAAATTACCACCAGCTGGAAGTTGGTGGTAATTTGCGATTTCTTAAGGATAATTCGCACAACTTGGGTGCTTTTTACATATCATTTAAGAAATCGCAATTTGCGATTTCTTAAATGCTTACGCAAAATTAAGAAATCGCTAAATTAGCAATTCCTTAATTTTGCGATCGGATTTGGTTCATACATCCCGATTACCGATTTTTTAATCGCAAACGCTGTTATTTTGCGAATCGCAGCGTTTGCGATTAAAAAATCGTTTGATACATATGCCCCTTAATGATTAATATTAACAGGAGGAAGACTTACTGAGGACAGCAGCAGAGTCCTCGGTAGAGGAGCGGTCCTGATCCTGGCCCTGGTGTTCTCCAGTTGCTCCCGCCGACTCCGACCCCGTCTTCTTGCCCCTGAGTGTTGATCATGTAAGATATAATAAAGAGACAAACATTGATAATTGGTGTGAAACAAATAAAATATTTTTAAAAACGCTAAAAAAAACATTTCTGGAAACAAAAATTGCAATAAAATTGACCTATCTAATCTGATCAACTGGTAGTATCGCGGGATTTGTGGACCGTCTAGTTTTTATTTATGAACACTAATCCAGTGTTCCATTCTGAATCCAGAATACTATGCCTAAGTACCACCTGACCTTGCCCACCTATTTAGACGGGCCAAATGTTCACTAACTCTGCATTTCCATTTATTTCAGTCTTCAAAAATGCATAGATGAAGGACACATGCATACATTTTTGCATACACCAAATTGTTGGTTGGTTGCTGCTGATGTTCTGCTAAGCCTATCACTCACTCACTAAACAAACTACAAAAGGTTCTACTAAGGACTGGAGTAAGCAGCAGCAGCACGTGACGTGAGTCAGGTGACAGAGGATGCGTCACTGTCACGCAGACCGCTTAAAAATTACCAACTAATACTAAGTAACTAAACTACCTATCCACCACTATCTTAGTGACAGAAGGACAAAGGAAGGACTAGAGTCTCTCTAGCATTACCTAACTTAAGTTTTCTAAAGTAAACTCTTTCATAATCAGCCCAAGCGAGCGCAACGTTGCAAACAAGTAAGATTAGTAGCGCCGACCACCTGTGTCTAGAAGAATAACAATCACTAAAGATTTTTAAACTTAATTTACCTGCAATGTAAGCAGCAGCATTCTTGCTATTCAGAAAAAATATATTCACAATAACAGTAACACAGTCTAGAACACTCAATAGTATTAGCTACTCACCAAGCTCCACTACCTCGACACCTAGCAGGTCCAGCAGGTCCTGCTGCCGGTCCAAGATGTCTGACCAACGGTGGGTCAGCTGGTTATGGGTGCGCCGGACGTCAGAGCAGCGAAACACTACCCAGTGCACCCTCATCCACTGGTGGTGGCGCTCCTGGGTAGCCTGCTGCGAAGGTCAAGGGGCGATGGCGCTGCACAAAAGAAACAAGGGCGGCCACTTCCGCCTCGCTGAATAGGGACTGGGCCTGAACCCCTGGTGGGCGCAGTCTGCCGCAAGACAGGCGGCTCTTGGGCGCAGGTGCCTTGCCCTTGGAGCCGGTTCCCTTTTCCTTAGCCATGGTTCTGAGGTGGGCAGGGGGCGGAAAAGAAAATTTAGCAGGAAAAAATAAAGTTAGGGGAAGAAGTAGAACAGTAAAGAAGGAAGTAATATAAAACAGTAGAAAAGTAAAAAAAAAACACAGTAAAACTAGAAATAAAATGCAAAGAATAGACTTAGGGACAGAGAGAGATAGATAATAAATAAAAAAAGATCAGAAAAACGGGGTGAAATACAAAGGATTGAAAAGATTAGAGAGGGATTGAAAAACAGGCCCCAGAACCATGCAAAAGATAGGAAAACAAGATGGCCGCGCCCATTGGCGACCACGTGGTGAACTTCGTGCGATATTTCCCCCGAACACGTCATCCGCGTTGCCGAACGTCAAAATCATCTCGCGAGCACAACGCGAGCATACGCGAGACAACGCGAGCATAAGCGAGACAACACGAGCATATGCGAGACAACACGAGCATGCGGAAACAAGCAACTCTGCATGCTGGCATAGCTACGCATAGCGTCGCGTTGTTTTTGTACAACTTCGTGTAACCTCGTATAGCACGGCTACCCGAACTTCGCCCAGGGTTACTCAGGTGGTCCCCCGCATCCGCAACAGGCACAAAGTGCAGTTGTCTGCCGGGATATCTGAATCCCCAAAGAAATACTCCCACGATACCTCAACCCTTCTTGGGCCTTGGAGAGCTCACGGTAAGATCAGCGACTCCCGTTGGATCTGGGAACCTGCCCGCTCACCTCAAGAATCAAACAAAAGCTCCTAGGGCCGCGCCCACTGTGATACACAGGAGCCACAAGGATTCCTATCCTCTTGGTGGCTCCCCTCTCTCCTCGGTGGCTGCCGTCTCGTCGGGCAGCTCCGTTGTAAGCCTCAGGACTCCTGCAGCCTCACAGCTGGGGACTCCTCTGGGCAGGTCCAGTGGCTTCTGATGACGCTGCACCCTTGCTGGCTTCGGGAAAGTTGCTGGGCGACCAGTGCGGATGCTGCAGGTTGCCTGGCGCTGGCCGAATGAGGCGAGGCATTGATTCTTAGTGTAAGCCTTGGCCCCAGACATACCACAGGGGGGCGGAGCCAGCATTGTGTAAGGCAGGCATATCCCTATTCAGGTGCAGGGGCTACTCCTCCCACCGCTACAAATGCAGACCAGGCCTATTCAGGTGACAGGGGAATCTCCTACCTCTACTCTAAATTCAGTCAAGGTCTATTCAGCCTAGCGCCGAGTCACCCAGGCAGGGCAGGATACACCTCAACTCTCCCAGGGACTGGCTGGAGTAAATGCACATCCTCTCTCCCCTGTTGGTCAGAACCAGACAGTCAATACACATCCGGGCTGGCACAAAAACACATAGCATACATTGCATGCATTTCTAAAATAGTAATAATAAATATGTTTTCACCGATAAGCAGGATATATCACTGCTATTCCAAACATACCACACATGGTTACGCTACCCCTCTCATGTCAGGAATTACCACTGAAGCACATAAGTAAGGAATTTCAGGGAATCCCCAATGCATCCCTATGAGAGGGCAGTTAAGGCACATGTCCTGCCTTTTACCTACACCGCACCCTGCCCATAGGGCTAGCTAGGGCCTACCTTAGGGGTGACTGATATGTAGTAAGAGGGGAGTTGCTGACGTGGCAACCACTTTATATGCCACATCACAGTGGCAGTGAATTGTGTGTGCAGGCCCTGCAGTGGCTGAGGGCTGCAATAGGTTTGAAAGTCTACTTTGGTGGGTGTTGCAGACAGAGCTGCAAGCCCACCAGTAGCATTAATTTACTGGCCCTGGCTATATGGGATACCACTGTACAAGGGACTGATAGGTAAATTAAATATGCCAAACAGGTGTAGACCAATCTTACCAAGTTTACCATAGAGAGTGCATGCACTTTAGCACTGATCAGCAGGGAAAAAGTACCCAGAGTCATAAAACCACCAACAACAGGTCAGACAAAATACAGGAAAAAGGCAAAAAGCTCTGGGATGACGCTGCAGACAGGGCCAAGTCCAACACCTGCCTTCTGGTTTTATATTTCATGCACATTTTCATCCTCAATTTGGCAATGTCCCGGGCACCTGATATAGTATTATCTGTTAGATCGGTTAGCTTCTTACCCAGGTAAATTAGAATGTCATATCTGATGGCTTTGAAGAGGATGCAGCTGATCTTGAAGATCATCCAGGCGTGGTAGATGAGCCTAAGTAATTCCTTCAACCATGGAGTGATATGGTCAAATTTCTTTAGGTCCTTTATGAGACATGCAGTGGTGTATAAGATATCTTTGAGAGGTGCCTGAGTTGTATCAGATAAGTGAATGTTACATTCAGGTGGGAGAAGAACAGGTCATGCAATGTCACTCTAATGTCAGTTTTAAGAAGGAATCGTTTCAATTTGTTTCAGGAGGGTGACTGGTCACCCTGCTGTCTTGGTTTTCATGTTGATGTGTTTCTTTGAAGGTGAAGACTCTGTTGAGAGTGAATTCAGGTGATTTTGCACTGTCTGTCACCTGAGGGGTGAAGGTGTCCAGGTTCTTGTACTATAGAAAATCAGGGGTTGTTCAGACCTATTGTTGAATAGAAGAAGTTCGGGGCCTGATTAGTTTGGCGAACATAGTAGTCCATCACAAGTGTGAAGGAATACCTTTTCCACCAAACCCTCGTTCTGCCCTCTCAAGTATGAGGCAGGTAGACCATCAGTTTTCCAATGACAGTCTGCTGTTAGCTCTGGCATAAGAACATTTACTCCGGTGGGCTGACAGAGTAGCAGCTGTTGGAGCTAAGGCATCTGACTTCCAACTATATTTAGAGTTGATGGTATGATGTCCTTTTTGTGGTCCAAACTGAATATAAATAATGATCTTGGCTTGCCAACCAGTGATTGGTCTTCACCCGTGCCCGACTCAAACACTAGAACATGACAGCTTAAACTTGACTTTAAAATCAATAACCAAAAAGGAAATAATTAAAGTGTATAGAGCAACGCCGGAGAAAACGCCGTAGTACGGAGCCTGAAGTCTGCTGCAGTTCCCGCGGTCCACGGCTTTCGGAGCGAAACCCGCATAACTGCCGAGCTGCAGCAGCACGGCCTGAACCGACTCCCACTCCCGGACCATTCTCCTGGTTTCTCTTCTCCACAGGCGCCAGGAGCGCGTTGAGCGTCGCGAGTGCTGGAGCTGTACTCTGCCCCCGCAGAGAGTGAGCCCCCGGTGACCATGGAGGCGGCTTGGCCAGGTCCAAGCGCAGCCTGCAGTCTGCCCGACGGGCCCCATTTGTGTTGCACGCTGAAGGAGAAAAGTGAAAAGTATTTCCTAAGCCTGAAACAGTTTGGACCCTGAATCAGCACAAGAAGTAAGTGATGCAAACAGTGAGAAAAAAAGCATAAACGATAGCAATAGCAGGGGCGCTCTGAAGCTGGCAGCTGCCTTGTGACCATAACCACCCCTTGCCTCACCATTACCTCCCCATTACCCACCATTACCCACGGTGGGACCAGAGCTTTACTCTTCTAGTAATACAAAATAGCCAGTTCAATGGCCAGCCCGACTCCAAAGCGCTGCCCCCCCCACTACCACTCCTTATACACTGAGTCACTACTATCCCAAGATGAGAGGCACACATATCCTTGCAACTGAGGGGCGACAGAAAGACTATTGAATGTAAGCCAAAATAAAACCAGGTGACTTTCCGTCCACTCCCTCACCACTCGTCCACCCGCCCACTTTTCTGCACCACCATTTGACTGCCGTTTGCCTGCATCGGAGTCCCAGAGCTGTAGTTATCTTGTTGACTAGATACTCGGACTTTCTGCATCTGCATCATGAGGTCAGGTCGCACAAGGGGGAAGTGCAATCTTCACTTCAAGTCCAAAAAAGGAGAAAAATATCAAGGAATGTGCAAACTTGCTTCCATAAAGATACCTTGCTGGCAAACAACATTGATCTTGAGGACTTACAGGTCACAGATGGTCCCTTACAAAGTGTGGTGGGAGTACCAAGTGTTGTGGGAGTACTTTGCAATCAATCCCCTGCGGGGGGCTGGTGTCGCCCATTCTTCCCAGCCAAGTATAATGGACTTCTTTAAACCAAAAGATGTTGCCCTGTTTGAAGGCAAATGTGAAGCCGAATTTTCTCTTTCTACGCCTGAAATGGAAGATATGTGTGTATCTATTGTCCATACACTTTGTGATGACGCCATACTCCACTCCAACAAACTGTGAGGCACAGGAAGACTGTCAGCAAGCTGTACGCCGTTAAATCAAATGCACCTGCGGCTTTAAATTGCGACGAACTGAGAGTCATTGGTAAACAGTCTGCTGGTGGTTTGCCTTTAGTGTTTAATTCACCTGTGGCAACAAATTTACCTGGTAAGGTAGTAGTTATAGCTCAAATTCATAATGACCACAAAGTTGGGCAGGTAAATGTGTTGGCTACCCAATCGAATTTGAAACTTAGTCTGAATTGTGTGCAACTGGTGGGGGATATTCCTTCAGATATATCCAAGTGTAACAATCTCTGAAATGTCAGTACTGATTCTGTTATTTGTGTGGGTGAATTGTATATAAATCTTGTAAATCAAAGCCTCTTGAAACTTCAATGACCTAAGATAGGGGTTGTGAGGAAATGTGAGAATCTAGATTCGTCTATGTTGGAGTGTTCTATTAATAAGCAAACAAACATGGAGTCCATTTGGCTCAGGGATCTGTGATGGGGATCAAGTTATAGATGCCCATTCTGCTTTAATCCCCTTAAAAAGTAATGCCATAAATATTCAACCTGGTACACATACCACGGAACACATGGATAATTCATTAAACTCCGCAGATCTCTTGTTTCTGGATAAATATGACGCTCCGCCTATAATGTATGATCATTCTACTATCCATAAAAATGCAGATAATAACGCTGCATGGCAAAATGTACTAAATGCAATGAACGCTATCACAGTTGCGCTTGAGTTCCACTCTAACAAACTGGAAATACAGGTGGAGCTGTTAAACACTCTAACTATCTATGTGACGGGCATTGATACAAAATTGCAAAAAACTGACAAGCTTGGTGGTTAAGGCTCAAAATGAAATAAATGATCTATTAATAAGATGTACATGTTCTCCTATTTTAGATAAGGTGGCTGACCTTCCGACTTGTTAATGAAGTGAAAAAATCAGCAGGGAATACTTTTTCTGATAAAATCCCGGTTTCACATGAAGTCTTGGAAACGGGTGCATCTAGTATAGATATTAATCAGCAACAACTCCAGATAGATGTAAATAGTGATATTATTAGGGAACCAGAAGAATCAGGTGGGCCCCGGAGATCTTTTTATGTTTGGACACACAAAACAATGAAGGTCATGTCCCTCAAAGAAAAAGGAAATTAAGCCAACTCATTGAGTTAATCCTCTATGTTCAATCTCTAGAGACAGTTTTAGTGATTGTTCTCTATTATCTAAGAGGGCACGTAAAAGGTTACGGAAAGCCCATAATAAGGCTAAGAAGTCAGCTGCTGTGGCGATTACAGCAATAAACTCAAAGGACTGTTATTCCATTTTTAATTGTGTCAATAACAAACGCCCAGGTCAGGACCCTGCCCATGATTGCTTGTAACCTCTTATCAGCCCATCTGGCTCAGTGAAACACTCGATACATGAGGAACAATCCTCTGTAAATGGTAGTAAAGAAGAAGCCTCTCATGCCATTGGCGTAAAGAATCATGAAACTGGAGAGTCTAACAAAGGAAAGGGGTCTATATATGTTAATAAATCTCAGGAAATTCTGCCCACCCCTCAAGATCTGGTAGTCCACCCTCAGAATTGCCTTAATATGGCAGAAATGATTAAGCCTATTGGCACCAAAAGTCTAACATTGTTAAAAGTATCCTCAAATATCCCCTTAAATAAAGACAGCAAATCAGCCTCATCAAGCATCCAGGGCAGTATACAGGTTAATAGTATAAATAATCGGGGAACAAAATTGGTACTACATCCTTTATATGAATCCCAGGGTATCCATGATAGCCTTAATTAGGGCCTAATATTGAAAATACTATCAACTATCCCGGATTTAGCATGTATCAAAACCTCAGATTTGGTGTCGGTCCAGTTCAAACAAATACAACCACTTATGTCCTGTGAGTCCACTATTACAACTTGGACCACAAGTGAAATTGTGAATACAATTTTAGATTCAAAGTTGTTATTTTCTGGAATGTGGTATTAAGATGAATAAGTGGATCCCTTATACAATTTTAGATTCAAGTTGTTATTTTCTGGAATGTGTTATTGAGATGGAGAAGTGGATCCCTTTAGAGTATCCCCCGATGCTAGAGGTATTAACCCCTAAGGTAGATAAGGAGAGAATAAAGGTGGAAAGCTAGAAGCCAAATCCAGTACTTAGAAGAGCGACAGGCACATCAGCTACCCAAGCTTGCAGTTCAGGCTTGCTGATTACCAATTTACAATAGGGGAGCCGAATCTGTGAGTGGTTGCCAAAAAATAACATTAGAATCGAAGATTGGTCCTGGTTACCAGCTACCCTTGTGAATGTACATAGAGGAGATGGAAATTAAAAGTTTTTGGATATTGATGATAATGTTGTACAATTAGGAATATGTTCTTGGAATGTCCATGGGTTGACTCATTTATTTTCTGACACTGAAACATTATAATTTCTAAATACCTTTACAATTTTATTATTACAAGAAATGTGGAGTGAGCAAATGACCCCCTTACTTGGCTTTAATGAGTATAGTCTCCAAGCAGTACGAACAAATAAAATGGGCTGTGCAAAGTGTGGGCTCTCATGCTATATAGCGAGTGATTTAAACATAATAGTGGAAGTGGTCGATCTTGATCTGGACTGGCTACAGTGTCTAGTTTTATACAATACTCATTGTATATTTAAGTGCTAAGAAAAATAAAATCATGCAGCTGTATGTTCTACAAGATATTCTTTGTTCATTAATTATCAAGCACTCGGAAGCTGGCCTTATAGTTTCTGGCGATTTAAATCTACATCTGATTCTGTTTCAGTTAGTAAAGGGTAAGATTAAGGGAATTGCAAAAGAACGCTGTGATATAATGTCCCAGGCGGGGTTTAGTTTGTTAAAGGAAAAATCTAGGCTCACCCTGTCATTCAAAAATTCAAATCAAGGATCAATAATTGATTATACAATTATCTCAGACAATTTTAAAAACAAAAGTGTCTGAATATGCAGTAGTTCCCCGGCTTCAAAGTGATCTTAACCCTCAGATAGTGGCTCTTAGTTCATTAGTAAAATGTAAGACTAGATATATAGAACTTCCCAATGTCGCCCACTCCTCATACAATCTATGCTAGTTTGGCATATGGACAAAGCAGAAGAAATTATAAAGGCAGTTAAAAAATTAATAAAATAAGTAGATCAGTGTGATCTGGGGGACGTTAATATGATCGACAAATGGAACTTCATAATTACGTCTCTGGTGGAGACGTTTGCCAGTAAACAACATAGGAAACAAAATAAGCTACAAAAATCTACAAACCAATGGTTGTCCCCCCAAGCTATTTAGGTTAAAAAAAAGTCCCTTAATAGAGCAGTGCAGGACGTGTATGTCCATAGATTTCAACATTCCTACTCTGTTTATAAATAAAATATGAAGGAGCTTAGGAAAGTATACAAAGGTGAAGTCTGGAAGGCTAAATTTGGTAATCAAGCAGGACTTTGGAATAGTCTATTAAGCGCCTCCAAACAGAATGATGCCAAAAGATTCTGGATAATAATCAATAAGCTTGAAAGGGGGGGCAATAGGGCATTCTGTGTAAATGTCTCTGAGACTGACTGGGTAACTTTCATCGCAAAATTGTATGGTAGGGTGAGTCAAGGGGCAAATCAACAAGATATGTGTTGTGGTTACATTGAAAAGAGTACATCAACAACTAATATGGAGAGTGGCATGTGCAAGGGGATGACTACTCCTCTTAAAATGAGTGATTCAAGCCTTGATATGAATAAAATTCCAGAAAGTGTAAGTAGTAATCAATTAGTTATTCTGTTATGTGGGCTTCGCACAAATGGAGCACCAGGTTCTAATGGAATGCCTAATGCCTTGTTTTGTGCAAATGTTGACATGTGGACCGACATTCTGTCCAATTTGTTTAAAGACATATTGACATTGGAAACCGATCCTGCATCATGGCAGGGCAGTATCTTGCAGCCTATTTATAAAAGTGGTACGGTTGACAATCCCACTTATTATCGTTTAATCTCGTTAACGGATGGTGATGCAAAGGTTTTTGCTTCAAGTATATTAATAGAATTGGAAAAATGGACTGAGCATGAAAAGATCATTCTGTTTAACCAAACTGGATTTCGGAAGGGCCAATCTACCACTACAAACCTGTTAGCACTAACTTTACGTGCCAAGAAAGCGGTCTCAAAAAAACAAAATGTATTTATATCCTTTATCGATTTAAAGGCAGCTTTTGGCTCAGTGCCACGAAATCTGTTATGGAAAAAGTTCCTAGGCTGGGAAATCCTAGGAAAATTGTTGAGGGCCATTATTCTTCTGTATACGTATACCTGGGTCCAAGTCAAGTTGGGTGATGGTAGTTCATTAATAAGGAAAATTAGTACATATAATGGCCTAAAGCAGGGGTGTGTCCTTGCTCCTTGTCTTTTTAACTTATTTTTATCAGATCTTCCTCAGCATTTAGGGCCATATGTAGGTACCTAAATACCGGTCGGTAACGGCCGAAAATCGGTAAATATCCCGTTACCGACCGGTATTTAGGCAATTGAGATGTACGTGGCTGGATTTCAGGATTCGGTAATTTACCGAATCGGAATTTTAAGAAATCGAGTGCATTACAAGTTGATGGTAAATAACGAATACCTTTTAAAAAGCAATTTTGTGCTTTTTGAAAAGTGCCATGTGGCAGACATACATGCCCTTGGGGCATGTATGTGCGCCACATGTGCCACATGCACGATTCAGGGGTGCAACAGGGTGTCAATGTGACACCCTGCCACCCATGAATATGCTCCCCCTATTACCGATTCGGTATTTACCGAATCGGTAATAGTGAATGGCTTCCCATTCATTCCTATGGGCCTCCAGGCCCATAGGAATGAATTGGAAGGGATGCATTATTACCGATTCGGTAAATACAGAATCAGTCATACCGAATATTACCGATTCGGTAAAAATTACCGAATGTTTACCTACATTCTATTTACCGATTCATAAATACCGAATCGGTAAAATTCGGTATTTATGAATCGGTAAATAGAAACTATCTACATATGGCCCTTAGACTCTGTAAATGCCCATGTGCCTAGGTTGGGCGAAGTGCAAGTTAGCTACCTCCAATCCGCAGATGATACTATCCTTCTGAGCGTCACACCTGTTGGTCTCCAACGACTTATAAATGCTTTTGATGACTATCTAGACTCGAATAGCCTTGAATTGAATGTTAAAAAGACTAAAATCATGAAAATTGGACTCACCAAACAAAAGTTTAATACATTGAGCGCCAGAGCAGGACCAATTGATGTTGTTAAAACATACCGATATGTAAGGGTAGTGTTTGACAACAGAGTTTCTTTTAAATTTCATTTGAAAGATTTAAAGGCAAAAACTGTGGTTTTAATTCGTGATTTTAAAAGTTTAAAACAATTGTTAAATTGTCAATCTTATGCTTATATTCTTAAAGTCATGAAAGCTAAGCTAGAACCAACTCGTTTGTATGGTTCTCCCATTACCAGGGGATAAAATGTAAAACGTTTAAACTTATTGTTGGTCAAGCCTTTGAAATCAACTTTTGGGATCCCCAGATCAGTAGGGCAAGCAGGAATTAGATTAGAGTTCAGTCTCCAAAGTCAGAGCTTGGTGTCAGCCGGAGTTTTTTTTAAATGTATGTACTCTATGTTTTCTGTTGCCCCTGCCTCCTTGGGGATTACTGCTGGATTGATATAAATAAGTCTATCCATACTGTAAAATGGAGATCCCATATTTTAACATGCCTAAGGGATATTGGTCTGCAAGTAGCACTTCAGGAATTGACACCGTCCAATTATAAGCTACTAATTAAAATTAAATCTCTTAAATTGAATAAAACTGCATTAGCAGGGAAAATGCATGCTTGGTATGTGATTAATAAATATCAGTCGTTACGCATTCAGCCCTATTTGACAGTATATTTCTCTGCTAATATAAAAAATTGCTTTTTAAATCTACGAATGGGAATAAATCCGACAAAAGAGTGTATGCAGCCCTGGATTAACCAATGGGCAGATACTAACTGCAGATTATGCGGATGGCCACGAGAATCATTAATCCATATAGTATGTGTGTGTCCTAAATTGATTACAATTCGGCGTTTTTATTTAAAACATCTATTTTTGAAGATTGGGGTTAGATCAGCGTGTCAGGCACTTGTTAGGTCCTTATCTGGTAAGTCTATTCAGTTGTTATGTTAGCTAATTAAAAAACTTTATGCAGCTGAAAAGTATTTGGTATCGCCAGTCTAAGATGTATTAAATTCAGTCAGACACCTAGTAGTACAAACTAAACCTATTATACCTATTTCGGGACGGGTATACTTGCTGCACTCTACTAGTGTCCTGGAATTATCAAATTTTAACGAATGACTCGTTGGCATTTTAACACAAAATAGGTGCTATATCTTGTTATAGTATTTGTTGAATCTTTCTTTTAAAAAGTACCCTGGGTCAGACATAATTGATGCACTTTATCATTGTTATAGAGCTATGGATTAACCATTTATAAATGTTGGCACTTTAATATGTAATATGTGCAATATCTTGCTATAATAATCATTGACATTTTTAAAAATTAATTTGTTTCTCTTTGGAATCAGTTCTTACTGTATGATCTGGTTTATGTTTTGTTTTATGGGATATTTATGAATGCATTGGTCCAATTATTAATAATATTTGATGGATAGAGTTCTGCTGTTTTTATATATTATGTGATTGTGAAGTGTTTTGATTGCAAGGATATTTATTAATCAAGCAATAAAGAATTTAAACTGTAATGATCTTGCACGCACCCTGAAATCGTGAAGCGATCCGTTTTTTTTTCTCAGAAACAAACTACTGCTTTGTGAGTTTGTAAGGAATTGGAAAATTAGTTGAGGGGGACAAGTACCCACCTCAAGAAATAACCATAACCCAAGTCCGGGTGCCCCCTTAAAGTCACTAAATTACCCTGGGCTAAACCCCCTGGTAGCTATTGACACCACAATTAAAAAAATCAAAAAAGGAAAACCAGAGTAAAGAACTTTTAAAGTTTAAGGTTTAAAATAGTGCCAAAAAAGTTACATGCCAACCGCTGTCATTTGGTTGCACTGAACCGCTACTGAGGGACAAATTAATGCTGACCGCGATGGGGTGTGAGTCAAACACAGAAACCAGGTTAGACCCAGTCGTAAGCTTTATCATCAGACTTCGTCTCTGGAATGGAAGTCAAAAATCCTCCACGGGGCAAGGCTGCAAGCTGTGGCCAAAGTAGGCTCCACATTGTTGGATAGCCAATATACAAAGTCTTGGTGAAGTCGTTGACGTTTTGTGGGAAAGCTTTGAGCAGGAGACATTTTAATTTTGTGCCCAGAGAAGGTCCCTCATCCGCTGGATACTTTTCGCACCTTCACCTGGTGAAGAATTTTACCTTCAGATGTTTTCACTTTTTTGAAACTGATTCTTCAAGCAGAGCTGCAGACTGTTGCCTAAGAGGACTCCACAAGGCTGGATGCCGCCTCTGTGAAGTCCAGCTGAATTGGATTTGCTGCTATGGAAAAGCTCCAAGCAGGAACATCCTGAATCTTTCGCCCAGCGACAACGCAAATTTATTGGATAGGCTTGGACGGTTGGTCCAAGTCTTCCAGAAATCTCTGGAGCCAAAAAGTTTCTAAGTCCCAGGTTTCAGAATAAGTAAGGAGGAGTACAATTTGGCATCAGTCAAGCGTCCAGACATTGGAGACAGCACTTGAGGGGTCAAGGCTCACGCCAGCAGATGCAAGCAGCAGGGTCAGTGGCAGGTCCACCGCTGGTCAGTTGGCCAGTTGAAGGAAAGGCCTCTGGTAGCGTGTTGTATTCCTGTAGCTTGAACAAGGTCAGCCATTTTACCCTAGGAGTCCACTTCATTGTCCTAGGTAAAAAAAGGAGAGCAAGTCCTGTCTTCTAGGCTCTTCTCAGGTCACAGACAGCAGGTCCTGTCCTTTATTTGTTCCACCACAGATCCAGAAAGTGTTCTAAAGGGGGTTGATGTGGGTGCCACATTTATGTCTGGCACCAGCTTGTGGGTTGCCCTTCCATAACTAATAGGGAAAAAGTTCAGAGGGGCAGCCATACCCACTTTAGCACCTCTTCCTGTGTGAATTACTGTGAATATTCCACAATGCCCATCTCAGCCTAAATCCAAGATACTGAAACCCTTCTTTCCTGGTATTGATCCTATGTGCCCATACCACAGGTGGGGCCATGTAGATGAGAAATCCCTCCTCTGTGGTCCCTTCAAACCAGTTCTGAGGACAGCTCCTCTCACCGTGAGATTAAAGCCTGCTTGGCTGCAGGGACAAAAAGTACCCTGCCCAGATGTCAGCTAGCATTTGACAGCGACACAGTAGGCCTCTTTGAAGTAAATTAAGTTCCTGGGCACAGCCCTGATGGCCATCCTGTCAGAGGAACAGAGCACCTTCCCACACTTAAGGTCTTTGTCTCAGCTATGGGAATGATTTGCACCTCATCAACAAAGCTATTCAGTTGGGTTCATGCAAATGGGCATCCAGAGGCGTCAGGCCACGAAAGCGTAACTTTCTAAAAATACATTTTCCAAAATATTTATTACAAATTCGACTTCATCAATTAATTGAGTTTGTAATAAGTAATTCAAAAAGAACAGATGTGACATGTGAAGCTGCTTCCTAGCTGAAGCTAACATTATTACATTTAATGTTGTATCCCAATGCTGTCCTGAAGAGCAGCCAACCCTGCTGCAGTGAAAATAGCTTTTAGGGCCTTTTCCCTGTAAGTACATGTTTTAACATTAAACCTTTACATGTCTTACTTTTAAATACCATGTGCTCTGCCTTACAAACACACAGACCTTCTTAGAGGTGACTAATTAATATTTAAAAGGAAGGTTTAGGCCTGTCAAAAGTGGTTATTTTAACAGGTTGAATTTGTAGGTAAAACTTACAAAGACAGGCTACACTTGGCAGAACTGCAGTCATGCTCACACTGTCACTGTAGTGAATAGTGCCAGTTGCACTCTACTGGTGACATTTAACTTACAGGCCCTGGGTACAATGTTGTACCATATACTAGGAACATACAGGTAATTTTAATATGCCAATCCAGGGCATGCCATTTTTATAATGTTGAAAAGGGTAGCACATGCACTCTACCCCTGGCTAGCAGGAGTAAAGTCCACAGAGTTCTACAGACAGCAAAAATAGATAGATAAATAAAGTTTAGTATGCCTGAACTCAGAATGTAAAAATGCATCTTTTATTAAAGATGATTTTTATGTTGTGTGTTAGAAAATGCCACTTTTAGAAAGTGGTTATTTTCTTGCTTAGACATCCTGTGTGCCTCTGCTGGGTTGTGGATTGACTGTCTGGCTTTGGGGTGACGGGGGCTGGGGATGTGTATTTACTGTAGACAGCCACTGGCCATGGGTTGATATGTGCCTTGCCTTTTCTGGATGAGTCAGGGCTGGGCTGAATAGACCTGGTCTGCAGTTAGAGTAGTGGGTGGAGTTTCACTAGCACCTGAACAGGCCTGGTCTGAATTTAGAGTGGTGGGAGGAGATTTCCCTTGCACTTGAATAGGCCCTGTCTCACTTGCACAATGCTATCTCCACCTCCTGCCAGGAAGTTGGGCTAGAGAGGGCAGAACTGGTTTGGACTGAGCTGAGAGACCTTTGCCACAAAAGAACAAAGGAAAATGTGGTATAAATATTGGGGCAAAGACACCAAAACTAGAGATTACTGCTGAACTAAGGAACCGGCCTAGAAGAAGAACTGGAAAAGCTGCCAGGAAGAACTGCCACTTTGCTGCATGCTCTGCTGTGTTGGCCTGCTGCTTGTAGCTTCTGTCTTGGACAGGGAAAGGACTGGATTGTACTCTCTTCTTCCTGCTGTTAGAGTTGTCTTCAATGGCTTGAAGTAGAGCTTGCCTTCTGTTGGAAGTCTCAGGGAGATAAAAGACTTCGGATATCTCGCTTGGATCAAGGAACGCGCCAAGAATAAGAGCTGTAAGAACTGCCAGGAGGAGTACTGCCCCTTTGCTGTGTTGTTGATTTGCTGGGTTGTCCTGCAGTTGCTGCTTCTGCGTTGGGCAGTGAAAGGACTGAACTGAACTTTCCTTACTTGTTGCTGAGTATCTCCAAGGGCTTGAAAAAGAGCTTGCCTCCTATTCACAACGTCTCAGGGACAGCAAAGACTTCACTTACTTCTGGGTACTGCCTCTGGAACCGTGGGTTTCAGTTGCCACACAGGGGGAAAGCAGCTGACACCATCACCGACACCGCTGCAGGCTCTGTATCATGAAGGCACCACAGAGGGCACTACCGCACTTCACACTGCTACTTTGGTCTTACCGACGACGATAACCACTGCTACCACCGAGCCGCTGCTTGCACCGCGACCTGTGGGCACCGCACTCCGCACCGCTTCACCCTGCCGCCCTGGTCTCACTCACGACATTGCTGCCTGCTGACCTCGATACCCATGACAGAACCATGGTTTGGGGGCACTGCTTGTAAGTTACAAGACACACCACCCCGTCCCACACCGCAGTCTGAGCCGATGGACACAAGCTCCCATCAACCGGCACTGTTGCTTGTACCATGACCTGTCAGCACCGACACGAGCACCGCCTCACTCCACACCGCAGCCCTGGTCTCAATGACACCGCTGTACGACTGTCACCGAGCAGCTGTCTTCACCGCAAGTTGAGGGCACCGCACGCCGCACCGCTACGCTTCATATCGCAACTGTGACCGTTGCCACAACCGGCCCGCACCGGCACGGTCGGCCATAACCAAAGGTACTGTTTATGAGTCTTCTGACACTAACGCCGGTCTGCACCGATGCGGTTGGCCGGAACTGTTGGATTCTGTTGTTTTCAGCAGACACTGATTGGTAGAATTTAAATTTTGGGTACAGTGATTGGTTACATTGCTCTATAAATATTTTAAGTAAGAAACAATGATGGTACGAGAAGGCTTTGTGTGGAAGGGATGTTGCATCTATCTGCTTAACCTGACAGGTTAAGCAGAACTAGGGGCTTCTACTTAGGGCCTGATTTAGAACGCGGTGGATGCCAAAATATAAATCCCATAGGATGTAATGGGATTATTTTTTCAGTGGACGGGACATCTGTCACAATTGTGATGGAGTAACCCTTCCACCAAGTTCTAAATCAGGCCCTTAAACTAATAACTAAGATAGTTGTTGTATTAAGGTTTTTATTAGGAGTTAATAGTTTTAACCTTAACAAAAGGACTGTATGTGGAGTAATATGGGTATAGGAGACTGCAGGAGTGATACAATTATGAAATTGAGGGGAACAGCTCTGTTTGCTTTTGGGCTATTGTTAGTGAATAAGTAACATATATGTTGCTCATTTGCATATGCAATTAAGAAACATTGATAATAATTTTCTTCTATAGTAAACACCACATTAGATATGATTTTGGTAGACTCTGTGCCTATATGGGATATGGATTATAGCACATGTCCTGATACTGCTCTAATCTTTTAGGTCCCAATAGGCTTACAGATTTGCAGTGCTCTCCCTTCTCTGTTTTACACTTATCCAGGAAGAGTCAATAAGGAATTGTTAATGAAAGGAATAAGTGAGACATTATTTGTGTTATTAGAATAGACAGTACTGTACGGTGGTACTTGTGGATTTATAATTCCTTTATCATAATGTGACGTGACCTGAGGTGACAAAATACACTGAGAATAGTGTCTTAGAACTAGTTATAGGATTGAATGTTGGCAATGATGGGACTTGATGTTACTTAATTTGCGCCAGTGACTGCAGGTGGGTCAAGCGGAATTCATTTGTGGGGACGACAATTATTTTTTCTCATCAGGCTTTGGCCCAGAGAATGAGAGAGAGCAAAACGAAAGGGGAAAGAAGGAGGAAGTGTAAAAAGCAGTCAAAACGAAAGAATGCAGGGATGTAAAAGTACCTGAAAGAGTGAAATAAAGAGACGGAGGTGTCTGGTGGTAGATGAAAGAGGTATGAGGTGGAATCAAAACTACACTACAACGGTATTCGGCACACTGACTTTCAATTTGAGCACTGAAAGCTTCTGAGCAAAACGTATGCCCCCCATACCCCAACAGCTATTGTTTCCCAAATTAAGCACCGAAGGGCTATGAGCCTCATTGTAAGGCATGTGATCAAAGTTATCGACCGTGCAAGAAACAATATGAGTCGTTGATTTTCCTGCAGTATTACAGCTGAGGATATTGTGTGAACCTGGCAACATATGCACAAACAGTTTCAGTAGGATGTAAGGATTTTTGTTTTTATTTTATTTGGTGTTTCTAATTTGTCAAACACGAGCTAAGTGTTTGTAACATTTTCCACCCATTCCATAATGTCACTTACTGTGATTTCACATAGGCTAAAGTACCACGGTGTAACTTCCAGAAGTATCATCGAGTTAAAGGTCCTATGATCCCATTTCCTGTGATGTTGTTCATGGTTACTTATGATTCACTAACACTACTGCTAACATATTGGTGAATCGAGGTCTATGATTCTAATATTCCCAGACCCTTGGCCAGCATCCTGTTCTATTCTCTGTAAGCCTCGAGAAAGGATATATTGAGATGAAAATTGATCACATCTAAAATTCCCATGAGCGCAAGTCCCATGAAAAGCTAAAAAACTGACGGCATCTGGTGAAATTGAAAGTCCCATCACTGGTGATGAACACATGAGATGATTCAACCTTCCACATGACTCCCCCTAATGGTGCACAGATGCCAATCTCGATGAACAGCAAGCAGCTGCTTACCTTCTAGCTGGGTGACCATTTCATTAATGGGGGCGGGGGAGGGGCCAGGGCGGGTCACAGTCATTTCAATTCAAAATAGCATTGTTGAAACTGTGCAAATTAATGAATAGTCTTGTGAGAAATAACTATAGATGAAGCCCAAAGGGATTACCCTACTGGCTCTATGTATGAGACTATGAATATGGATGAGAGCAATTTGAAAAAGTGCTTTCTTACCATGATATATATTTCTACCCTGTGTTTTACATGCCTTCACCATATTTCACTGCTTTGTGCTTGACACCTTGTAAAGGACTGAAAAATTCCAGGCGTTTATCTAAAACTCATTCAATACCCCTTGCTTCTAAAATGGTCATTGTTTTCTCTCTTGTTCCAGGAGTTGGGCAGCCCTCCTCAGATGTAAGGCCTGCTTCTCCTAAACTCAGGCTCTCAGTACTCTTCCGCTCAATTTTTTGTCACCTTGTTTAGGTCATATTCAACAGGGCTATATATCCTAGCACTGGCCATCGCTGCTGGGTGGTAGACGGTTTCCAGACTATCTATCCATCAATCTATGCACCTTGATGTACAAAGCATTTTGAGACCACATAGAGCCTTGACAGTTTCAACCCAAAATGTTTTTTTTTAAATGTTTTAATTCAGCCCGTTTTCCTTAAAGGAAAATGGGATGCCTTTAAACAGAAAAAATGAAACTTTGCAGTCTTGTGTTTTTTAAGAGTAGAAAATGATCCCTGGGACCACTACCCGCTCTTAAAAAAATATTTGTTTTCCATTCTCAAGGGGGAAGGGGCCCCCTGAGGACTCCTTCCCATTTGTGAATGGGTGACCACCTCCTTCATGGAGTTGGTAAGATATGAATGTTTTGCGACTGTTATTTGGTTGCAAAACATGCATACATCCCTTTCAGATTCGGTCTTTGGAAGGTATGCCCTAAACACGCTCCTTACAAATACCTTCCAAAGACCAATCTGACATTTCTGACCTAAAAAACTGCTTCGTACATGTGGCCCCTAGTGTGCGGATCATTTAGCAAGTTGCACTCGTTTGCAACCTCAGACAGCACACCCTAGCCTAAATCCAGTATGTAAATCACTACATATCAGCTCTTGATCTCCCTAGACTTCTAGGGAAAGCAGCACCCATTTTTTGACCTAAAGCAGAAACTGATCCCCTGATGCAGAGTATATTGCATCAGGAGTAGATGACACTCTGATGAGTATGAACCAGCCAGGGCACATGTGAAACATTGTGGCACAAATGCAGAGTTTCCCTATGTCAACTTGCAAACAGTCAGACAGGAAGAGCCCATAACCACCTGAGTAGAACAGAAAGGAATAAGGAAGTGCTTCATATCATATCAGGCATTGATGATTCAATCCCAGTAGCTGGCAATAACTATGTGGCAGAGTCTAAGCTGTTTTCGATCATTGTTCCGCGACACACAGGCGCCAGTCATATGTAAATCACTCTTGACAACATCCCAAAATAGACAGTCCAATTGGGACTCCTAGGCTACGTCTCTTTCTCTAGGGGCCAAATACAGTCCCAGGCCTGTTTCAATCTTACTGGGCCTCATCAGTGGGATTCAGCTTAAATCCTACAGCACAGCAAGCTACAACTTTGTGCACAACTGGACAAACCCATTCCACTTAAGGTTAACAACTGAAAAGAACAAAGAATAATGGGTGGAATGCTTGAACTAATCTCAGCCATTAGTTATAACTCTTCCCTGGTTCATTCTTATTTTGTTCACTGTGCCACCACACATGGAATCTCATGCAAGTCAGACTTGGCCTCATTCCAAAAGGGACAGTCTATTCCTGTTAGCTAACATTCTCTCTCTTTTCGTGAAAAGGCAAACAACTCCTAACATGTTTCAGCCTTGTAGGGCCTCATCTGTGCCATGCACCTCAAGGGGCTTATTTACAAGCTTTTAATATGGGAAAAAGTGACGTACCAGCAGCGCAAGGGGCTTTTAAACAAGCCCCCAAGTCCTTTGTCAAAGGGAGCTATGGGCCTCACATCTGGTCACACCCATCATACTTAGTGATATTTATGCTCGAATTATTTGCAGCCTCTAGTAATGACTCTGAGCCACATTCCAGTCCATAATTATTCTGCTCACGGTACCTTCACAGACAGGGACCAACCATTTGGAAATCCGTCTTTCCAAACCCTGCCTAAACAAACTGATCCCAACATGTTTCAGCATTGGTAGGCCTCATCTTTGTGGTTCAGTGGGAGGAGTCCTGTGTCACAGAGAGCTTAGGTCTCAGGTCTGGGAATACCAATTCCATTTAGGATAATTCACTGAAAAGAACAATATATGATATATGGAATGCTAACATTATCTCATCATCTGGTACATACTTATGTACAGTCCACATTTTCATATGAGCATGACTTCTACTGTTGTGTAAGGCAGTCACCAGACTTCTGGTACATATGTATGCATTCTTATCATGCACCTGAAACACTCTTGGCTCTGAAAGCCGTCACACCAGAAGATTGCTGTTGGAGCACTGGGATGTGCAATGGAAAGGTGCCCATGTGCAAATGATTTTGAGCATGTTGAATGCAAGAGTCCAGGCGATACCGCTAATGTGGAATTATTGTGATATTTCAAATTAGAGCTCACACTTATAAGTTGTGTGCTTGGACAAGGCCATTTTTCCATTATACCTGTTGTTACAGGTATGCATTATACTTTGTTACTCCAAGAAATGATGCTCAAAATGAGAAATGGTTCCATTTGTGCAGCGCTACTGATGGTGTGACATGAATGACAGCCTCCAATAGGAAAGGACAGCGCAGAATCAATGGTGCAGAATCGGGTCCAGCTTCAAGAGAAGCGTCTGAAGATCCAGCATGAAATGGAGTCCAATGGTGTGGAAGATTGTTTGGGTCAGCGCCATGTCATTAAATGAAACATAGTTGCTTGGGTGGGTGGACTGAAAGAGGAGAATCGAACTTACTATAAAGAAAGAGACCACGCGTGCAGCACACAAGCCAGATTCATCAATAGTGGACAGGTGCATCAAATGGTAACAAGCCATATAGACACCATTCCTTAGAGCCCCATATGTAGACCCCAGGCACACATAGCTTAATAAAGGTAACATTTAGCACCATGTTGGAGGTGAACACTCTGGAGCAGTTGGGTGGCTGTAATTCATTTGGGGCTCTGGAAATGAGAGCAGAAATTACACTCAAAGTCTCACATATAAGACGCTGATAAAAAAGTAACAGCCCTGTTGTGGGTGTGCCTCTGCTGTTGCCAGACTGAAGGAGGGGCATTCATACTCCTTCTTTCTAGTTCCACCAGGAACCTCTGGTTGTAAGAGTAGTGGCAGGCACATGGAAGTGGTTGGGGGGGCAGCAATTGAAGGAAGTCTTTTATTTGGGGTATGCGCTACATCTGTCTCCCAGGTGGCTGTATCTAGCACATTATGCAAAAACAATTGATGGACAGAATGCAGAACAATGTCATACATTCATCCCAGTACTAAGATCTGGGCCTAAATCCATTGTTGATTTGCTCCCCATGCAATTCCGGTTTGAACCCAGCCATATGCAAATCAGTATTGACCCTGTGCCCAATGGGCTTGTTTCCGGCCCAGAGAGGACCTGGGTTGGCAGTTGAGGCTGGACTGTTCCTATGAGGCACAGGGTCAAGACTGATTTGCATATGGCCAGGTCTAAACTGGGGTGGCATGGTGCGCAAAAGAATGATGGATATTGCAGCGCTACTGCAAAACTAGCCCCCACCTTTCCAGCCTCCCGGGGAAACACCCGATGCCTACTACGACCAGTCCGGCCCTGCTAATTCGCAAGGCACATTGGACAAAGTTTGCCACTGCAACCCAAAGGTCTGTATTCCACAGTTTTGCAGAAAAACAAACACCTCCATATGAAATCTAATCTTAGACAAACATAAAATTGGGTCGAAAAATGGTTCGTGCAAAGTGCTTTGTTTGAAAACATTATCACAGGGGCAACTTGGCAATGTAGTACTCCAGTCGACATCCCTAGGAAATGCCACTAAGAAATGTAATGTTTTAAAACGAAATCTTGTAAAATAGGACCTGTCATTCATGTAAAAAATGAATGACAAGTAAAATACACAATCCAGCGGCGTTTTGATTAAATTGTAATTAATGCTTACAGCTGAGTTTATCAGTTTACCTGGTGGAGCCTACCCTGTCTTTCCTTAAATACCTCTTTCACCTAAGACACAACATTTTTATTTACATTCTCCGGATTAAAAAATGGTCTGGGAAACCTAAGGGCCTCATTTACAACAAAATGACTCAGTGCTGTGCCACGGTGCATCACTTGTGATGCGTCGTATTTACAACAATACGATGCATCCCTTGGCTTTCCACTGTGCTGGCGCACAATTGGCTGCCATGTGCCAGTGCAGGCACCCTTGCGCCATGGTACAAGGGGGCCTGAGTTGCTGGGATGATTGTGGCTGTGTTTTCCTCTTTCTATGCATGCTGCACAATGCACACATAGAAAGAGGAAAGAATTAGGTGATTATGAAAGTTTCTCCTCATTGCACCTCCTAATGCCTCCCCTGGGGAGGCGTAGGATTCTGATGCATTCCCAAGTTTGCGAAATTTTGTAAATCTGGGAATGCAGCAGATACCATGGGTGTTGCATGGGAACACCCACAGCAACACCCATGGCACGCCCCTTTCACAGAAAATGATGCGTGATAAGAGGGAGTATTTACAAGGCCATGAAAAGCCACACAGGGTGGCTTTGCATGGCCTTGCAAATATGGGCCAGCACACTCTGCTGCCTGTGAGTCAAAAAGAGTGACGCACCAGTGGCGCAAGGGGTTTGTAAATAAGCCCCCAATTCTATAAATCTCAATTTGATATAATGAATCAAAGGGATCACCAAAGCATTGTCCAGGGAAAGGCAGTCTTCAAGCAAGACTTTTGAGAGATGTGCTCCCGTATTTCCCCAGATTCTAAGCCAAAAAAGGGGTTCCAGCTTGATTTTATCCTCCAAGGGAGAAAGACCCACCTCAGATTGGCACATATCAGAAGGAGTTAGAATGTGGAACTATCAGGAGTCTTGGTAGAAATGTATTCTCGTCCCTATGTAATGCACCTGCACCCTTATACCTGCATACGTCCGTTCCATATATTGCTACAGCAATGCACTTGATTGTAGTGGTATTAATAATTTTCACACCGGCTTGTGCCCAAGCCAGTGAGCAGAGGTGAAAACCAACTCCACAGCTCTTTTGCATTGAATCACCCTGTTAGTAAAAAGGCTATGCCAATTTAGGATGTGGTCCAGAGGAAAACTAAGATAACTAAAAGTCTTAACCCTACAGATCTCAGACCTAGTTTTAACACTTTTAGGTCCAGTGCCCATCGCAAAAGATCTTCTGGATTAGTTTTAAGATCTAACCTACTCCCCCCCCCCTTCATAAACCTACATAAACAATCTAGGAGGAGTTGTAATCCATTTGCAGTTCTTGAGATTAGGACCTCGTCATATGCAGACAATAAATCCGGTAGAACACTAGACTTAATTTTGGCCATATCTTTCCCTGCTTTACTGAAGTAGAACTCTTAATTATTAATATATATAAGGAACAATAGAGGGGCCATTACACAACCTTGTCTGACCCTCAAGGAAGATTTACTTACAGGGGAAGGTTTGCTCTCAGTTCCATATCTATTCTAACCAGACAACCTCAGTGCATTCTTTGAACCAAAGAAATTATATAGGATGGTCAATTCCCATCCTCACCATAATGTTCCAGGACTTCACTCTATTAACTATGTCAAAGGCAGAGGATAGGTATATAAATGTAGTCTGAATGAAACTCCTCCAGGCCTTAACATATTTACCAGTAATCAGCCGGAGATTCAAGCTTTGCTCAACTGTGCCCACCCCAGGGTGAAACCCATACTGAACACATGACAAAGCCTGGTTTTCCTCCAACCAATCCTCAAGTTTAGCTGCAACAATTCTACCAAGTATTTTAAGGGAGCTATCAAGAAGGGTGATTGGGTGGTAACAGGATGTAGAATGTCCGAAAGCCCTTTTTTAAAAATGGGGACAACTACCACCTCACTCCAGGATGGAATGAGCTCACCTTTAATAGAAGCTTTAAAAACATTTGCTAAAATCGGAGCCTGAAGTGCAATATCATCTTTGAATGGATCTAGCAGAACTCCATCAGGTCCAGGAGCTTTTCCTTCAGGACTCTGGTTAATAGCAGCAATTACGTCCTTAATTTCAAAAGTTTCACAAAGGTTGGAGTACATCTCCAGGTTACCGGTTAACGGTGACTACTTCTCTGCTATCTGTATTAGTCTCTCTATTTCCTGGATTAAAAATACTGTTATATACGCCGCCACCATAACCGACACGAACCATACACTGGCCACCTGGAGCATCCCCTCCACCCAAGACACCATCTCTGGTATGAAATCCATCCACTCAGGAGCTCCCACAGACCCATGCCTGCAACACATCTTGTACCACAGAAACCAAAGGATCGGCCAGGAACTCACCACCCTACTTAACACCTCTATCACCACTGCAACATTTCCCCGATGCCTGGAAACACACCAAAGTCAGACCACTAGTCAAAAAACTCTCTGCTGATCTCAGCAAATTAAAAAACTACCGGCCAATCTCCCTACTTCTATTCCCAATGAAGGTGCTGGAAAAGATCATCAACAATCAACTCATGACACACCTGGAGCAGAACCAGCTACTCTACACCTCCCAATCTGGCTTCCACAGCAATCACAGCTCTGACTCCGCCCTGATCACAGCCACTGACGAGATCTGAACACTCCTCGACTGAGAAGAAACAGCAGTTTTGATCCTCCTCGCCCTCTCTGCAGCCTTCAACACTGTATCCCATCACATGCTGACTGAAAGACTCCACCACAACAGCATCCAAGGGGGATGCGCTCAGATGGATCACATCATTCCCCACCAGAAGAACCCAGAGGATTCACGACCCACCTTCCACCTCTGAAACCAAGATCACCAGCTGTGTCCCCCAGGGCTCGTCTCTCAGCCCCACGCTCTTCAACGCATATATGACCCAGCTTGCCAACATCGTTAGATCCGACAGTCTCAACATAATTTCCTACGCAGACGACACTCAACTCATCTTATCACACACCGATGACAACCACCACAAGAACCAACTTCCAAAGATGCTTGACAAACGTCACCAACTGGATAAAGAACAACTGCCTACAGCTGAACAAAGACAAGACGGAAGTCCTGCTGTTTGGCAACAGCAGCAACACATGGAACAACTCCTGGTGGCCATCAGACCTAGGACCCACACCCACTCCCTCCAACTGTGCCAGAAACCTCCGAATCATCACTGGCAACAAGATCACTTTGAAATCACAGATCAAAGCCATCTCCCTCTCGTTTCCTCACTCTGCGCATGCTACGTAAGATCTTCAAGCGGCCACCCCTACACACAAGACGCACTGTGACCCAAGCCCTCATCACCAGCCGGCTGGACTATGGCATTGCCCTCTACATAGGAATTGCCACACACCTGCTACTGGATTTTAGACCATACTGAACGCCGCAGCCAGACTCATCCTCTGCCTTTCCGAACTCGACTGGCTCCCCGTACAAAGGAGATGAAAATTCAAGCTGCTGACCCACGCACCCCAGGCTCTACACAACCAAGGATCCTCCTACATTAACCATCGTCTGAACTTCCACCAACCATCGAGAAGACTATGCTCTACCTCCCTTTCACTTGCCCATACTCCTAGCATCTACCGAAGTTGAAGTGGAGGATGTTCCTTCTCCCACATCGCAGCAAAATCCTGGAACAGCATCTCCACACAGCTCCGGACCATCACCTCACTTCTGGAATCCTGAATGGCCCTCACGACTTGGCTGTTCGAATAAGCCTCCAGGTCATGCAAGCTGGATATCCTATCTGGTGATTAGCTGCACTTTATAAATCCTAATTGATTCTAGTATCTAGTGACGGTTTCTCATACCCAGAGAAAAACGGCTGATTGATAACCTTCCAGAACACTGTAGAGTCCCTCAGTTTAGTAGCCCCTTCCAGCTCCTCCCACGCTGCCACCCTTATCTCCATTCTCCTAGCCTCCAGGGTAGGTTTAAAATTCTTCCTAGAACTCATTATATCATCCCTGGAGCGAGGTATAGTGGAAAGAGGGGATGTCAGCCTCTTATGGGGTGATGTGCAGGCAGTATTGAAACAACTTATGGGTGATAGATTTGAAAGTGCTTTATTGAGCCTCAGCCCCTTATGCACAGCGGTGCATAGAGCACTGAAAGCATCAGAGATATTCAGTGGCAACTCCTTCTCTGAGGTCAGTACTAAAACAGCTTTACTGTTCTCTCTTACAAGCTTACACAAAAAGGCGTCCTTATCCACTCTGTCACATTTAATATGGATGACAATTTTGCACAAATGAGATGGTACCAAATTCTCCATCTGCCCCTTAACCCCTGACAAATGGAGGTCCAAAATTAGAGCAAATGGATTATAATGGCATATAATGACGTATACAGAAAGCAGTTACATTGTGATCTAGTACTAATTTAGCTAAATCCTGAGACAAAATAAATAAGTCAAGCTCGCTTCCATTTATGGAGGGAAAAAAGATGCTCCAGTTGCCCTATATTTTCTGGTGAATGCCAGGGATCTAGAGACCAACAGCCTGTTCAGGGTCTTCCCAAAAGGGGTGCACTGGAAGTGTAAGTGATCTCACCCCTACATTACCTCCATTCAACAGGAGGAGAGATCACTATTTCTGCACAACCTCATATTGAAATCCCCAGACAAGGCTATTAATGTGTCCTTGTAGTAACTATTCAAGAGATTCACTAGGTCATTCTCCATATCATCTATTATAGAGGTCACAAGAGAATCAAAAATCTTATTATACAAATTGACCAAAATGACATCAACACAGTCTGGGCCCTTCAATAATACCAACTGAAAATTAGGTGTAAAATTAATTATTCTAGTAGAGAAGCCTATTAATTTCACAGAGCACAATATAGCTAATCCCCCCTTAGCTCTCCCCATACAAGATGGTATGGCTGCACTACATAGTGTGTGAAAACCACTTATCAAAAAGACCTCTATCGCCCTCGTCTCTTGCAGTAAAGCAATATCTGCATTGTTAATAGCAGAGAGCCAAGCCGGGTTTATGGGTGGGTGTGAACTCCAGCAATGTTCCATGACACAATTCTCAGCCCTCTCTGACAACCATACCACCACCTGTGGTGGACTCAGAACCTGCAAGTACCAATAACGAGCCCCTCTCCAGCAGCCCCTCCTGCTCCAGGAACTCTTGGTCCGCACACCACCTTGCGTCAGCACAATGGCGGTTCTGTACTTCCAAACTCAAATTGGTTCAAGGCCAGTCCAGGTCATCTAAAGATTCAAGAGCTTCGAAAGAGTTCCATACTTCCACATTAAAAGATGGTTTGTCAGCCCTCTGATGGAATTCATTTTCTCTCATAGATCTTATTGAGAGTACCTAAGGCCTATACAAATAGCCTAAGGGTAAAACCCAGAGGGGCCACAGACTCGATTTCAGTTGTAAAAGAAACTCAATAATGATCTGATCATAATGGGGGACATGAAATCAATAATAATACAGTCCCCACACACTTCCTTTTTCCCCAAGTCCAACCCAGGGAGACCTTCTGACAAGTTGACAAGCAAATGCTTTTTTTTGTAAAAGCGCCCCATGCTGCGCTTCCACTTTAATGGCAGCCAAACCCCTCACGTTAAACTAGGCTCATTTAAGAAAAGGGGCGCAGCTGACATTAAAGTGTAAGTGCGGCATGGGGCAATTAAAAAAAATATTCAAATAAATAATTTTTAAAAAACACGCAGCCGCAGACATGCGAAAATCATTAAACAAAATAGTGCTCGGAGGCTGTAATTAAAGCCTACTGAGTAACAACACATGTAAAAGGGGATGTCCTCAAGGGAGGTTACAAATGAAGACACACCACTACTAAGGAGGGACTAACAAGCCTATTTACAAATCAGACAATGGCACAAGCCAAAAATATGGGCGGAGAGTGGGAGGGGCTTCAAGTGCATACTCCAATACAGCATGCCTTGCAAAGCAGCGCATGCGCTGCCCAGGCTCGACCTAAAAAACGAATCAGGCCCAATGGTGCAAGCAAAGGGTTGGAGAGGAAGAAGAGTGGCCACATGCCTCCCCACGTGCAGTGCCTAGCCACTACAGAAACTGGACGATCCAGGTCCTTCTCACTGCCAGCCTGTGGGTGTGTGAGGTTTGTGGTGTGGAAGGCGAGCGTGGTAGAAACTGCAGGTGTGTGCTCGCCTCTGTGTGCACATCAAGCCCTTCTATGTTACTGGGGCCATGCACATGACACACCAGCCTAGCGAGTCCTATTCACGCTTCCCGTAGGTTCCTGGTAAGTGTGTCTCATTTTGTCTTTATTGCATTTTCCTTTCTTGTTTCAGCAATCGTTATTTTATGTTCAGAATGTTTAATATTCAATCCACATCCTTCGTTAGTTGAGGATCACTTTTAACTGATGCCGCGTCAGATCCCCTCGGAGGGTAGATTTTACGCAGTCCTGTGTGATTATCGGCACTGCGAACACAGAGGCTGCTCTGCAAATGAACCAGGGTACAGTGGGCGCCACGCTCTGGCACGCCGCTCTAGAACGCGCTGACATTTTGAGAAATGTTAAATCATTTATTTATTATGATGTTTGATTTCAGTCATAGAGTCCTCGCCCATCCTTAACGGGCTCCACAACTAACTGGCTACCCCCCACCCTCCCTCCCCCCGCAAACATCATAACCTGCTGCTGCAGCCAGGAGATATTTTATTAAAACTAGGTTGATGCAGTGCTTTAAATGGAAAAAAATAAATACAGGTATTCATCAAAAATAAGCAGTGGATTGGGGGTGGAGTTTAGGGCGGGGCTATGTTTTTAACATTTCTAACATTGTTTAAAAAAAATATGCATGCATTGTAAGAATGTCTAATCATTTATATAGTACTTATCAATAAGTCCTTAATATTAACCAAAGTACCCTTTTTTTAGCAACCTTAGAATAATACAATTCTGAGAAAAAAACAGCAAGTTTCCTAACGATTGCTTTGTAGTTTTCATGCATATCCTTGATGCAGGATCATAAGTCACTAAGCTAAGTGACAAAGATTTTAACTTGTGACCTGCAGGTAACACAATGATCTCTGCAGCAAAAAGAGTGAGCAACTGAGCTCTCTACATAAAAAACAAATCTGTGATCTGTATGCTTCATGCTGTGCTTTACAGCAGGCACATTGATCTTCGATGCAATTTTATATTCAGTCTAACCTTTGATTAGAAGAATGCATACAGATATTAACCACCAGAGTTATTAAAGCGCCATTGTACCCGGGAGTTTACTGGTTACACAAAGATCTCTGTACCAGGTAATATTTCGAAATGCAGCATGTTGTGATGAGTTAGGCAAGGCAGAATACAGTTATTATCACATTTATCTTGTCAAATTCTTTCGAGCAGAGTTAAAAAAAAACAATAAGTTCAGACTTTGCTCTTTGCAACTGCGCCCACTTTCTGCTGCCAACCCTTGGCCCTTGTCCGATTATTAACACTAATGTTGGCCTCATGAGCAGCCATTTTTAAAGTACATTTGCCTAGAGTTGGGCGAGCCACTTACAGGTTGTTTTTTGGTTAGGTTAATCAGGGAAATTGGTGGAGAGGGCAGAAATTTTCTTTCATGCAAATTCATTTTATTTAAATTGCTGATGGCAGAAGATTTGTGGGCATTTAAAACAATGGGCATGCTAAAAAGCTGTATTGCCTTGAACAATGTGTCCCACACCCCATGCCCATTAGGTTTTGTGTTAAAAATATTTTATTGAGTTTATAATAAGGTGATCGATCAAACAAAAAAGAGCACTGATGAAGTACATTAAGCTTTTAATATTACATTTTGATAAAATTGAATCTATAGAATGAGAATAGCAGTGTAATAGGAACTAAAGTTTAAAAATTAAAAGGGGGGAATCAATAACTACTGGCAACAAGTATTACGTAACAGAGCCATTTTGACCCCCCCTCTAAAAGATAAAGGAAACACACTGCAGCAATACTCCCCCGATCATATCTTCTGGAAAGGCACACGCAGTTCTTTGTGTTCTTCGGGAGATGAGCTACTGTCCCAGCACTTTGTCCCAGCTCAGCCCAGGCTTCAGCTCAGTTTGAAAGGCACTTTACCCATGCAGGACGGGCATATGGTGCTGACAAGGATGGAGCTCATGGGTGCAGCACCAACTGTGTAAAAACTGGGCCGTTATGAGTACCGTTACTCTCCTTGTCCGAAGAGAACTCCGGTACCCAAGAGGAGAAAATATAAAAGTGCTGGTACTCAGTACTGGTGAGTACCAGCCCATTTAAAGCACTTTGCTTATGGACAGAGCTGGTGGTCAATCCTTTATACTAATGGATAACCAATGAAAATAGGTCACAAGTCCCTAGCGTGCAGGGCTGGGGCTTGTTCAAGGCGTATTATCTTTACTCCAGTCCTAAGAACACTCGAGCATAAAAGTGTGCTTGTTTCTAAGTCTCACGACATTGCGCACTGGGACTGCAGGAATACTAACACACAACCATTTGTCACTACATGCTGTACTACAGACTTTACAGCAGTACAGGACTGCAACATCCAACACTTTTACTTCCAGGTCGTGAGACCGAGAAACATGCACGCTTTTATGCTCAAGTGTTATTAGGACGGAGTAAAGATAATACACCTTGAAAAAGCCCCAGTCATGCATGCCGCAGGGGGTGAAACACTTGTTGGTTGCATTTTCTGCTTCTCACTTTGGCTCACAAAAACTATTTGGGTTGTGAAATAAACACTGATAAATTGGACGTCATCTTGCAAGGATTTTTTATCTATTTTCATTGATTATCCATTAGGATAGAGGATTGACCACCATATCTTGTTCCCAGCTCTGTCCTAGTTTAAGTCTTCTTCTATAATGGGTTGGGGGTCGCCCATTCTTGACATCTGGCATAGTGAACTATCCCACTAAAAGAGGACAGACATCTCAGGGACTTTCAACACCTTCTTCATATTGTACTAGGAGATTTTAGCAGCGAAGGTAACAGAACCTCAAAATAATACAAACATAGCCTCAGAAGGAACCATTAGAGTCAGGCACTAAGATCCAGAACAACAAACTTGAAGGTCAAGGGCAGCAAGTGATGAGTCCTCGACTAGGAGGGAGGGGTAGTGATGTGGGGAGAAGTGGGCTGGACAATATAGTTTTGGTAGCGATATGTGAGCAAAGGTAGGAAGAATAATGAGGTAACGTCTCTCACCTTCACCGACAGACTCATAAGATTACACAGAGAGGGAGGGCAAAGGCTGATGAGAAGGCAGGCAGCATGAGAGAGGGCACAGGCTAAAAGAAGGTAGAGAGTGGTGAGAGGTGATAACAGTGGCAAAGCTAGTTTGCCATGGGCCCCTGTGCAACAAAGGAACAGGACCCCCTCACTAGGTCACCATAGTAGATTAGGGTGACATCTCACTCTGTCAGCAACTCCTGACACTCCTCAATCTCCTTCAACATTAAACTAATGACCATTGTCATAAACACACTGTTAGAAATGGGGTCCAAGTAGGGAACCTCACTCTAGTCAAGGTAAGGAAGTCACACAGCTAAGATTACCCCTGCTCACCTCCGTGATAGCTTGACATGAGCAGTTAGGCTTATCTCACAGGCAATTTATAACGTATTTGTACACACACACACACACAGTAACACAGTGAAAGCACTACAAAAGGAGTCTGATAATAAATAAGACAAACTCCCTCTACATGTACAATATAATAAGTCATATTTTGGGATTATCATTGATAATGCCATTCACTCTTAGACTCCACAAGCGTCACTGAAGACTTTCCAATAAAAAGTCAACCACAGCAGCCATTAAAGTGAACAAATACTTTTTTTGTAAATGTGCCCCATGCCGCGCTTTCATGGTAATGGCGGCCGCGCACCTTTCTTTATACAAGCCGCGTCTAAAAAAAAGCGTGCTGCAGGCATCAAAGATGATAAAGAATGCTACCAAGGGGTAACCCTGGTGGGTGAGGGTTTTACAAGAAAAACTGTGTTATTTCTCCCGTTGAGGGTTATTTTCCTTGTTAATGCTGGGTTCCTACCTTTTAAATACACTGAACCCTGCCTATGGGGCTGCCATGGGCCTTCTTTAGGGGTGACCTACATGTAGAAAAAAGGAAGGTTTGTGTCAGGTCAAAACTGCAGTTTAAAACTGCACACACATACACTACAGTGGCAGGTCTGAGGCATGTTTGCAAGGCTACTCATGTGGGTGGCACAATCAGTGCTGCAGGCCCACTAGTAGCATTTGATTTACAGGCCCTGGGCACACCTGGTGCACTTTACTAGGGACCTATTAGTAAATCAAATATGCCAACCATGGATAAACCAAGCACCAATATATTTTAAACATGGAGCACCTACATTTTAGCATTGGTCAGCAGTGGTAAAGTGCCCAGAGTCCTAAAACCAGCAAAAACTAAATGCAGCACAGTCAAAAACAGGAGTTTTAGAAGCAAAAAGACTGGGGAAATCATGCCAAAAGATGCCAGGTCTAACACACACTATTGTATTTCCACTCCCTGCACTGCATTTCTGCAAGTCAAGGCCATAGTCCCAAACCACATTATCAAAACCAATAGGTTTGTCCTATGTAAAGAGCATGCACACAAAGACATAATATGCAGGGACTCACTCACATTGCTCCCTCCCACAGGTAGACCCTTCATGCTACACGTACACAGGCATTTGCCTCACTCTGCCCTCACACAGACACAACTTTCTACCTGTAGAATATTTACCCTGCACTTACAAAAGAAAATGTTAAGCCTGCATTCACGTAGGCACACCTCTCATAATGTACTCACAAAACATGGTGGTTATCCTGCACTTACAGAAGCACCCTGCTCACACACATGCACACAGTTCACCAGAAAGGAACAGAATTGGGACAGATGGTAGAATAGGACACACAGGTTGAGTAACTGGCACTTCGGTCCACTAGTGCAATTCAAAACTTTTGCAGTAAAATATACTGAACTTGAATATCCACTGAGGTTACCAAATCTCACATCAGTCACATTTGGACAAGCTATGTGAGTCTAATCTTCGTGGACTTTTGTGGGGAAGAGTCTTAGAATAAGAAAAAGTCCCACTTGCCTACTTAAAATCAAGGTGGTGGTTTTTAGTGCAATCATATGCTAAAATAAATGAAGAAATAAAGAAGAACAAAAGATAATTTATGACAACTAAATGTGAAGGGCATGTACTTCAATAAAAAATTCAACAGTAATGCTTCGCTCGGGTCTGCCATCTTGGAACACAAAAATGTTTCAAGATGGTGGCATATTTTTGAAATTGCAGACGAGATGCTTGGCACTTGGCATAACAAAGTTGTGGTCCAGTAACAATGGCAGGAAAGTTGCGAAGACACTCACTCAATTAGCACTAGTATGCCGCTACAGGTGAGCTGCTGGGGGTGTTCTAAAGGCAATATCATCTGAGGCTGGACTCCTCTGGACTCAGAGAAAACAGAATAATTTGGCCTCATGCTGTTTCTCAGACTACCTGACATCCTAAAGACCAGTGACTGTCTACTAGACAGAGTCAAAAATTGGCAAAAAAGCCAGTGGTTATTGACAGCTGATCCACTGCCAAATGACTATTCTCAATGGATGTACCAATATGTGAATGACACTCAGATGAATAACAGAAGGGGCTTACCAAAACGCCTTTTTCTTTAAGCCAGATTATGTATTATATTTTAGAAAGTATGAAACTAATGAGACAGCTAAAACAGTCTTCTGGCCAGACCTAAAACACGTAGAAATAAATAGAGTACAGGGAGCTGGAGCACAGGCGGTCCTTGGCTTGCACGCATAAGGCAGGCAGCACCGGTCAAGAGCATCGTAATCTTCCCTGAAAGACATGGAGCATGTGTGGTCCTTCAGGACCAGTGCAAGTTTGCTTAACAGATATGGAAGTGTGGTACTGCAGTGCCAGCAAGTGCAAGCTTCTTTCAATGACATGGAACAAATGTGGTACTGCGGGCCTAGTGCAAGCTTCATTCAAAGACATGCAATCAGTGTGACAGTGCAGGCCTAGTGCAAACTTCCTTCAAAGGCACAGAATAATTGTGGCACTGGGCGGCACCATTTAACGCCTCCCTTCAATACAACACATAAGCAGCATTTCAGATTTGGTACAAGTGTAAGGAACAGCACTGGGGTATGTGAGTGCAAGCTTGACTCACATACATACCAAGATTTCCATACACAAAACAGGTACAGCACTGGGTAGGACGTGCACACTTCCCTCACACACATGGAACACATATTAATCTATCCAGAAACTATACAAGTTTCCCTCACATGCTCAGAACATGGACAGCCTCTGCAGTTGCAGTCGAAGACTGTGTGTAAGTATATCCCTGTGCAGAATGTGCCAGCAATGCAGGTTCCCCTCACACACAGCATAGGTACAAGATGATCAGCAACAGTGCCAGCTAAGCTATCCTCACATACAAAACAGATATCACGCTACACTGGCATCTAAGCATATTTCAGGCACAGAATACCCAAAGTAAAGTTTAAAGGTGGGTGAGCCACTGAAGGCTGTAGCCCGATGCCAGGCTCTGGATCAGCTCAAGGCCCTCTTGAGCCCTTAAGTCATAAATGAGCTGAGTTTTCATGTGACTTCTGTCTGCTACCATCGTTCTAACCTCATACGCCAAGAATGAGAGACAAAGCATTACATTTTGATGCCAACCTGCAGCAAGAAAGGTATACTAATCTAGTGGCTGAATTACACAATGTGAAACCAGAATACCTGGAATCAATACTGGTTTAGCCACTTGGCCAAGTTGTGTGATCCAAGGCAACATGCTCAGCTCGTGCCTGGCTCATGGAGCCAAGGCAGGCTCTTGGAGCCAAGAAAAACCTGTGGCTCTACTCTCCCTGTTAGTTTGCTAGCTTGCCCACATCTACTACAGTACTGTGTATGACAGTTAATTGAGTTACCCCTCTCTCGGTGTCTCATTCTGGGGAGCAACATCTTGTTTCCTGAGGCTCCAGCTAGTTTCCACAGATATCAGGAGGAGAACTATTTCTACTTGTGGTTTTAATAAGGAAGAATTGTGTATCAGCAAACCCAAGAAGTTGTTTTATAGTTACCTGTGCGTTTTGTTTGCATACAATTAAACAAACAAGTCTTAAGTAATTTATTTTCCCAATTCCAGCACACTGTTCTAAATAAGTCTCTGATGTTTATTAACCACCATTGTCGGGCCTCTACCATCAGGCTGAACGTAGAGAATATTGTGACTGTCTTGTCTTCAGAAACCACGCAGCACAATTGGCATAATGTTTTCTTTGACCTTCGCTGGCTTCAGGCATCCAGGGCTGTATGGCTCACTCTGCATTTACAAAAGTAATCTTATGCACTTCTTGGCCATTAGGTGCACGCACGATGAGGCCTTCACAGGGCCCCCGCAGGTGCTTCAGCAGATTCTGCTGCTCAGAGTTTGACTCCTGTAGCTGAGGGAATCTGACGGATCTAACAGCAAGCTCCCATTGCTGTAAGAGGTCGTATGGCCCTAGTAGACAGGTGTGTTGGAACAATTTTGAGAATACAGGGTGCTGCCATCAAAATTACATCACTGACACTCATAGGGATTCTGAAAAATCCAAACAAGTGTCGCTAATGACCCACGCCAATTCACCAGGACAGTGGTACGGGTTCATAGGTGCATAGGACCAGTCCCCCCTGGACTTACCTGCAACCAGTCCAACAACTGGTCAAGGCCCTTGCGTATTTGGTTCTATCTAGGGCCTCGAGGCACCCTCCTTGTTCTCTCTCTCTCATTCCCACCATCTCCAATCTCTGTAATCTTTTTGTGCTATTTTTTGCACTCTTATGACCTTTGTTCCATTTTCTCTATCTCGGTGCGACCTTTGTGCAGTTTTTCTCTATCTAGTTGTGATCTTAGTGCCATTTTTCCCCTCTCTCTGTGACATTTTTTGTGCTATCTCTCTCGCTCTCTATGTGACTTCTGTGCCACTATTTATCTCATCCTCTCTTGTGGCTTTTGTGCCATTTTTCACTATTTTTGGTAACCTTTGAGCCATCTTTCCTCCTCTCTTTGCAACCTTTTTGTGACACTTTTCTCGCTCTTTTGTGACCACAGTGCTGCTTTTCTTGCTCTCTTTCTGACCTTTGTGCCATTTTTCTCTATCTCTTCGAGACCTGTTTGTGCCCACTTTCTCTGACTCTTGGTATTCTTTCCCGCATTCCTTTCCTGCCCTCTCTGTGCCCACTCTCTCCTCCTCCCGCTCTTTCCCTGATCCTCATGCCTCTCTCCTTTCTACTCTACTTCTCCCTGCACTCCTCCCTCTCCCAGGACCTCCTTAATGGTGGCCGCAGGCGCAGATGCAAAGCAGATGTGCGTAGCAGATGCACACTGTGGGCCATGAACTCTGGTTTTCCTTTGAACCACAACTACCCCACAGCACTCCTTCACGCACTGAACCCCGGATACTGAGTTACTCTCTGCTGGTGCACCACAGAACATGGGGGGAGCTTTCACCAGCCCCTCCTGCCACTTCACCTGCATCACCACACCAGCAACACCAATGTCCACCAAAAACAAACATACTACACCCTGCACTACACCCACTCGAGCACATACCAACAAACACATGCACACTCCCCTTACACCAATATCATGGATAACAACACCCGCTCGCTCAGCAAGCACGCCACAGAGATCTGGGACCTACTAGATGCCAGACCTCCTTTTCCTCATGGAAACATGGCTGACCGCAGAATCAACACTGGACATCGCTGCTGACATATCAGTTGGATACAAGATCACCAGACAAGGCCATCAACAGAGACCCGGAAGAGGAATCACCGTTGTTTATTTTGGACACTATCAACTGCACCGCCTCCACAGAAACCCGAATAAGCTACATGAAGCACTTCAACTTTTAAATACAAATCACAGCAAATTTTACCCTCGGTGGAATCCTGGTCTGTAGACCACCAGGCTCCCGAGCCAACTTCATGAGCAACATTACGGTTTGCATCACTCTATTGGTCCTTAACTCCAAAGCATTTATCCCATTAGGAGATCTCAGTCTCTAACTATGGCAACAGACCAACACCAAACCAGCTCACTATTAGATAACCTTGGAAACCTGGGCCTCACCCAATGCATCATTGATCCTAATCACACCTCTGGGCACATCCTAGACCTCGTCATTGCATCCTTCAACAACATCAGTCATCACACCTATGCCCGTAACCTGGATCGATCACACCTAACCATCTTGACAATCAATATCCACAAATGCATAAAAACTCCCATAGCGGCCCAGCATGCCAATACTGGAACAACCTAGCTGAGGCAGATTGGGCTTCTGCCCTCCAAGAGAACAAACCGGAACTCACAGTCTACATATCATGTGAGATCAAACACTTCAACAAGTGGATAACCTACTGTGTCGTCACCCTGGCCCCTCACAAAAGAAGCCACAAAGTCAAGTCAGGCTCACAAGTTAGCTGGTGCACAAATTTCTATTCCAATTCTTTGCAGTCTCGCTTGGTCAAGCGACACTGCAAACAATTGGGATGGAAATGGAGAACCCGCCAAGGAAAAAAGGTCAAACATATCTCCAAAGTTGCCCAAAGCGGGCAGCACCAACTAATTTGAAAACCCAAGAGGAAAGGCCTTGCCAAATAAACAAACCCCAACTCCATCAGCAGTAGAGAAAGCTTCGCTATCGTCAAAGATTTCACCACTCCCACAGCAGCCAACAACAACATTACCCCATCACAAGACCTGTGCAACAACCTCTCATACGTTTTCTACCTCAACAAGCTCACAACCATATACAGTAACTTTGCCCCACAAACGGACCCCTTGAACTTCACTGGAAGTCTCTCAGTGATGAATGAAGACAACACAATTACCACATGGGACACCATCAGCACAGAGGAAACCACAGCAACCATGAAGACCATACACTATGTGGCCCTGTTTGACCCCTTCCCACCATCAACAAAAGAGTGACCCTGATCAGCAAGGCACTCACCCCCATCCTGAACATCTCCATCAGTACAGCCACCTTTCCAGAACCATGGATACATGCAGTAATCAACACCCTACTAAAGAAGCCCTAAGCTGGCCCAAGTAAATTCTCCAACTACCAACTGATATCCCTCCCTTCTTACCTTACCAACATCTTGGAAAAAGCCATCAAAGAGCACCTCTCCAACCACCACGGCAAATACCTGCTTCTCAATACCCCACAATCAGGATTTAGACCCAACCACAGCTCAAAAACCACCATCATAGCAGCAATGAATGGCATTCAAAAGATCATCAGCAGAGGGAAAATGGCAGCTCTCTTCCTCCTTGCCCTATCAGCAGCCTTCGACACGTCTTCCATCCCATTCTGATTCGACACCTCCATGAAGTGGGTATTCAGGGACACACCCTCTAACACACATGCACCTTCCTCATCAGAAGAACCCAAACCGCCATTATGCCCCACTACTTTCTCAGAGCACTGGATTATTTTGCAGAGTGCCACAGGGCTCCTTGCTCAGCCCACATATCCCAATGGCACGCAACTGATACTGTACATCTCGGACAAAACGCCCAACGCTAGGAACAAGTTCATGCTTCAAACTCCTAACTGAGACCTACAAAGCACTCCACAATACCAGCCCTGCTTACCTGAACAGCTGCATTCATTTCCACCAATCTTTCAGACACCTCCACTCTGCTGGACATTAGCTAGCACACACACCATGCATATACAAAATCAGGACAGCAGGTCAGAACCCTGGCTGGTTTGGGGTGGAAGCCACAGCCCTTGGCTCCCTTACCTAGCCTGCCATGTTACAAAGTACCCGGGGCAGGGTCCCACAGGCCCAGGGAGGTCTCCACTGCTTCACCAGGCTCAAAAGGTCTGACTGGGCCCCAGGTCAGAGCCCCGGAAATCCCTTGGGCTCCGTTCCTTTGCCCGCCATAACTCAGGGGTAGAAGGGCAAGGGTCTAGGCTTACTTCTCCTACCCACCACATTACAAAGTGCCCAGGACAAAGTACCGCTGGCCCGGGGAGGTCTCCAGTGCTTGTCTGCCTCACAAGCTTTGACTGGGCCTCATAACAGAGCTCTTGTGGGCTCAGGGGTGGAAGCCACCGGGCCTGTGCCCCCATCTCCAGCCCAAAATCTTGCAACGTGCCCAGGACAGAGACCCCAGGTCAGAGCCCTGGAAGGCCCTGGAGTGGAAGACCCCAGTCCTGGGGTCCAATCCCTGGCTTGCTGTGTCTTAAAGTGCCCCAACAGGGACCCACAGGGCAGGGAAGGTCATTCCTGCCTGTCCTGGATAAAAAACTCTGACCAGGCCCCGGACAGAGCTTGGGCAGGCCCTGGGGTGAAACACCCTGTCTCCAGCCTGCTGTGTCACAAATTGCACTGGATGAGGTCTCGGAGCACAAGGGAGGTTGCCCCTGCTTATATGGGTTCAGTAGTTCTGACCAGGCCTCAGGTCAGAGCCCCAGAGGGCACCAAAATGGAACACCCTGGCCTCGGGCATTGTTTTCTTGCCCACCATGTCTCAGAATGCCTCTGATGGGCTCCCAGGTCAGAGCCCCGGCGGGCACTAGGGTGGAAGTACCAGGACCTGGAATCCCTTCTCTGGCCTGCTATGTTGCACAGTGTCCGATAAGGGGTCCAAAAGGACCGGAGAGGCTTTTCCTGCTTGCCAGAGATAAGAGGCTATGACCAGGCCCCAAGTCAGAGCTCTGGGTGGCCCTTAGTTAGAAGCTCCCACCCTGGGATCCCTTCTTCAACTCGCTGTGTTGCAAAGTGCATGGGATAGGGTGCTGGAAGAGCGGGGCAGTTGCCCCTACCAGTCCAGGTTCAGAGGCTCTGACAGAACCTCAGGTCAGAGATCTGTGAGGCCCCCCTGTAGTCCTTTTTCTTATAACCAGCTTGTGTTCCGAGAACCCTGGACTTAAAGTCCCCTGGCCCCTCCAAGGTTGAGCGGAATCCTTTTTCAGAAGTTACAGGGCGATTAGATGGCCATCCTTTGAGTCTGCGCATCTGGTCGCTCCGAGCTCTGGACATCTGGATGCAATGTAATGAGTTCCTATGGCACAACCAGATAGCCAGACTGCCCTGGAACTCCTGATGAGGGTTTATTTGAGTCTTTAATACCCGAAAGGGATCCATGAGGTCGGCTGCGTTTTCTGCAATGACCCCGTCCATCACTCGTTCACAAACTACTAGAAAAGAGGATAGCCTTGCTCTGGATCATTAGGGACAGGATCTGTGGAACCCCCTTGCTGGCCAGTCTTCCTTACCCGGGTGCGGCCTGGGCGGGGCCCCATTGGACCCCAGAGACCTGAGTCTGCAGGTGCCTTCCAGCACTGTCTGAAGGGCTTTTCTTCCAAGCCTTGCTACCCGGACAGCAGACAGGAATGCAAAGCTGACATCCTCAATGCATGTACTGTGATTATGATGGCTGGGCTGACTTGGAAACCCAAAGATGTTTCATTTCCCTCTACAAGCCCAGCCAGACCTCCAGAAGGTCGATGTGTTCACTCGGATTGGCTCCTGTTCACTCAGTGTGCATGGATTACACGAAAGGCAGGTAGACTTTCTCCTGATTAAAAGAAACAAGGTATGAAGGACCCCATTGTCCTCTGGTCTTTCCCCCAAATGCTGCGTTGGCCAGGGCTGTATCAACCTGGGGTACCAGGAGCTTGAGTCTCTGACAGTCATCATCTCTGTCCGATGGCCTTTCCTCTGAGCCCTGCTTCCCGGAGAGAAGGCAGGGATGCAAAGCCAGCACTATATTCTATATTCTGGTTGACTGGGTTCAGAAGCTCTGAACGGTCCCCCGGTCAGAGGTCCAGCTGGCCCAGGAGTGGAATCCCCTGGTCTCGGGCTCTCTTCTCTGGCCCACTACCTCACAAAGTGCTTGGTACGGGGTACCGAAGGCCTGGGGAAGTCTCCCTGGCTTGCCTGGGTTCAGTAGCTGTCACCGGGCCCAGGGTCTGAGCTCCGTGAGTGCCCCCCTCATAGCCCCTTTCCCATTACTATGGGACACCCAGATGCCCAGGCTGCCCTGGAAGCCCTAATGAGAGCTCGTTTGACTCTTTGATCCCAGCCAGGGCTCTAGGAAGTCGGGTGAGTTTTCTCCAGTGGCTCCTTTTATCACTTTGCTTTGACAATTTTGGGGAACCAGGCTCTTCTCCCCTCAGAGCATCCGACCAGGGCAAAAGTGACTCCCAGTCTTCTGGAATTGCTTGGAACTGCTGCCTAAGCTGGGGACTCTCAATGTGCAGGGGTAAAGCCCCATCAGCCCTGGTGATGGCAGATGGCTGATGTGCAAGTGGGGCAACTATCCCTTGTTGCCAGGCACCCAGTGGACTGGTCCCATGCGGCCAGACTGGGGTTTAAAATCTCATGTGGCCCTATCCAGGAGGGCCTGTGGTGGAGCTTCCTCGTCTGCTGCAGTGGGACCCTCTTGCTTGCCTGCCTGCTGTGGTGGTGGGGTGGGGCTCCTGGGATGAGTGCCTGGAAGCACTTTTTTATATTGTGATGGCTGACTTCCAGAGGGTAAGCATTACTGTGGAATGGGCTGTCTCATTGCGCGGGCGGGGGATGGCTGGTGCTGAGTTCCTCCAACCACTCCTGCACTGGAAGGTGGGCAAACAGTGCAAAGGTTTCCTGTGGCTCTTGGCAGTGGATCACCTGGCTTGTGCATTGATGAAGAACGCAGCTAGTAGCAAGACTGGGTGTAAATTGCAGGACACATTGATCATTGACAATTTGAATGCACCTTGCGGCTCAGGTATCCTCCCGGTTCTGCACTTGTCTGAGGGTCACTTGAACAACAATCACCCTGAGGCTCTCCCAGGGCAGGGTTGGGACTGTCACAGGGGGCTCTGCTTCCTTTGTTCTACCAAGGTCAGACACCTGATCACCCATGCAGGGCCCCTCCCAGTACCACTGCAAAGTATGACACTATTGTGCATAGTCTTCCCTGCCTTGTTGGGGAGTGTGCTCAGTCTGCTCATGCCTGAAAATCCTAGGGTGCCTGGCTGTGGTGTCACATGGCTGCCTGTGTACACTAGGCCAAGGTGGAGTTCACAGAATCACGCTACACAGATCTCTGCAAAGTGCCTGGAGAACTCTGCAGTGCTATGCGGAGTTCAGCAATCGGGTGGAGTTTCCCAGCGGCATGCGCATTGCGTTTCATGTCAAACACAATGCGGATTGCATCTTCACATTGGAAATCGTGCACAAATGGAGAAACGCAGTTCGCATAGGCGCAGCCAGCTTGATTTCATTGTTCTGTTCATGATGCTGGGCCTATTTTTGAATCCCCTGTGAATCCTATCAATCCTCCACCCTCCTAATTAATCTACCCCATTTTTAAATTTATTATATTAGTGTGTTTTTGTGTCTTTGTATTTTGCATTTTTTTTTTATTTTTTTTTTACTTTTACTACTTTTCCTTCCTTGCTTCCTTTCTTCCTTCCTTCCGTCCTACCTTCCTTCCTATTTTCTTCCTTCCTTTCCCTGTTTTTCTTTCCCCCCACCCAGTGCCATGTCAGAACAGTGGAGTGGCAGTACCAGGCCCCAGACCAGCTGCCTACCCTGCGGACTCTGGGGCAGCTAAGGTGTGCAGGCTATCTTCAGTGAGGTAGAGGTGGCAGCACTGTTTTTTGTGTGCAACGCCACCTCCCCTCCCTGCTGGCAGCAGGCGGCAGGCTTGGCAGGGGGTAAGCCCTGCGGGAGCGTCAGCTGCACTGGGGGAGGGTGCGCCGGTTTGTGCGGTGCACCAGTCACGTTCGGTGTACCGTCCAGCAGGTGATGCACCGCAGGTTGGATATCCTTGACATGGAGCAGGACCTGCTTGATATCGAGATTCTGGGACTCGCAGGTAGTAATTATTTGTTGTGTTTGTGTCTACAATGCTAAAAACAAATCCTGAATAGCATGCAGCCCACACTCAGAGGTAAGTTATGTTTATTTTACGTTTGAATATTATTATATGATCCAGTTTCAGCTAGGCAGGTGCTCGGCCCTACCTAATCGTACTCATTAGCACTCACTTTGGCTGAATACCTACAAAGCCGTTAACAGACTCTACTGTCCTCCTGTCACCATACTGAATCAGTGATATCAATAGCCCTGGCTGGGCACTTCCTAGATCCAATTTTTTCCAAGTTGCCCGATCTAAAAAGCGCCCCCTTTGCCCTCTATCCTGGTCTGACCATTTTGTAGTGCCTTTTACCATGGAAATGGCATCTCCCCTTTCTCTGACTTATTTGGCCCCGGAACGCAAAACCAGGAACTGGTCTAAGATGAACGTCCCAACTCTTAACAAGCTACTTTGCGACACTAGACCTGACTTCAATAAAATGTCCCTCACTGATCAGGAACTTGTTCCCAACTGGCTTATGGGAGCTGTGGAAAAATGTCTCCCGATTTCAGCTAAATGCTCGGGTCTTTGTCAGCTTCCTGTGCCTTGGTTTAACGATATGCTAAAACATGATAAAAAGCAATGTAAGGTTTTAGAAAGGCACTGGAGGAAATCCTATACCGAAGATGCCAAAACCACTTACAAACATACCACAGTCTCTGTAAATCTGCTTGTGCTGAGTTCTACTCTCAAAAGATTTTAAAGGCCCAAAACTGTGCAAAAACTCTTTTTTAAGGTGGTGAAGCAACTCTCTGACCATGGGAAATCTCCCACAATCAATGTGAGGAATTCACTCCCTTTTTTACTAACAAAGTTGTTAATATACACTCTCAGCTGCTGAGCAATTGCTCACAGGGAGCTAAACTACACAAGGCTGGCTTGCCTAATATTATGCAGAACCCTAGGCCTTCTTTTGCAGCTGGCCCCCCACTAAAACTGGACACCTGGGCCCCTCTGAATCTTTTAACTGCATCCTTCATGCCACCAAGTCAGGCTCGCTACTTGACCCCCTCCCTCCACATCTGCTGCACCAGCTGGACTCCTCCATACTATCTGCACTAATGGATCTCTTTAACACCTGTCTGAAGGAAGGGATAGTCCTTCAAATATGGAAACACACTATGGTCCTTCCCCTCCTAAAGAAAACAAACCTGGCTCCCTCTAACCCCTTGAATTTCCACCCATCTCTCTGCTCCCCATTCTCTCAAAAATTCTGGAGAAGCATGTCAATAGCCAACTGTCTCCCTTTGTGGAATCCCAGAAATTTCTTCACCCCTCCCAGTCTGGGTTCAGAGCTGGGAGGGATACTCTACTGAATCCACCCTCTTAGGGGTTACAGAGACGTTAAGGCACCGCTTGGATAAGGGTGAATCTGTGGCACTCATCCTTTTATATCCCGGCGCTGCCTTCAACACGGTGTCTTTCCGTATTCTTCTGGGGAACTGCGGACACTGGGTCTTGATGGAGTGGCCATGGAATGGTTTCGCTCCTTTCTTAAGGACCGAACCTTCCAGGTATCCTCCTCTTCAGCCAGGTCTAATTCTTACACCTCTCCCTGTGGAGTTCCACAGGGCTCAGTGCTGAGTCCTCTGTTATTCAACATATATATCCGTCCTCTAGCGAAGGTGGTTGAAAATACTAGGCTGTCTCTTTTTTCCTATGCCGTTGACACCCAGATTATGTTCTCCCTCTCTCTGATGAAGGGACATGGGCCCTCAGACCTTAGTTAAGGCTTGAGCAAGGTCTATTGTTGGATGTAGCACAATTTACTTAAACTCAACGGAGACAAAACTGAAGTTATGATTCTAGGCAAAAGGCCTGATCTCTGGGGGCTGTAGCACTGACCCACTCTACTGGGAGTTCTTCCCACTCCTTCTAGCAGTGTTAAAAACCTGGGTTTCATCGTGGATGAATCACTATCTATGAAATCACAAGTGGCCAAGGTGACGTCCACCTGCTTTGCTGTTCTCAAGTGGCTAAAAAAGATCCTATGGCTGATTCCTTTCTCAGCTCAGAGGTCGGTAATCCAAGCCCTCATGATCTCTATACTGGATTATGGCAACGTCCTGTATTTGGGAGCCCTCAAGGCCACTATACACCTTCTGCAACTCATGCAGAATGCAGCTGCTAGGCTTCTTTATCACCTTCCCAAGTGCACCTCGGTCTCCAGCATTCTTTGTGACCTACACTGGCTGTTTGTGTCGAACTGTATCAAGTTCAAAGCCCTCTGCTATATGTTCAGCATTAAATCTAGATCTGCTCCTAAATACCTCCAGGATTTAGTCCATCTCTACTATCCCTCCCAGCCCCTGAGATCCGCTCTGCAGACTCGGTTTGTTGAACCACAAACCTGACTGGCTCGCATGAAAGGTCGTTCTTTTTCCTACTTAGGGCCAATTCTATGGAATGCCCTGCCAGCTGCCTTGAAAAATTCAGCATCCCCCTAGCTTTCAGTAAGGGCCTAAAAACCTGGTTTTTCTAACTCGTGCTACTGTTCTCTCCCTTTCTACCCCCTGCTCTGGGAAACCCTTCGGGGTAGCTGTGCACATTACAAGTTCTGTAATAATATCAATGTGTAAGTATTCTATGTGACTTTCTTTATGTAGCTTGTACAGTCCTAAGCTATTTCACAGTTATGTGTAGTATGCATCTATGCATTGCAAAAAAGTGAGAGTGAGTTGGTCCATCAAGGGGGTTGAGAAATAAGAATAGAATAAAAGATCATTCATTGCAAAACAATTCCAAATGTAGGTTTTGTTAAGAAACTTTGGAATAGAGATTTTAGGATTAGTATGGCCAACTGTTCTGCTTGGGTTTTCGGATCAGATAGAACCCGCTCATCAGAGCCTCACTAACCCAGCCAGAACGTTACCCCCTCCCTCTCCCTAGGGCCTATCTACAATAGGTAACCACATATATCTTACCACCTAAGGACAGGGAATTCCTACTATACATACCAAGACCTCTTACAATCGGCGGCCTCGCGATCCCATACGGATCCAGACCTCTCTGCCCATACGACAGTATCACAAGTGGCGGCCTCGCGATCCCATACGAATCCAGACCTCTCTGCCCATACGACAGTATCACAAGTGGCGGCCTCGCGATCCCATACGAATCCAGACCTCTCTGCCCATACGACAGTATCACAAGTGGCGGCCTCGCGATCCCATACGAATCCAGACCTCTCTACCCAGACGGCAGTCTCAGCACAATCGGCGGCCTCGCGATCCCATACGAATCCAGACCTCTCTGCCCATACGACAGTATCACAAGTGGCGGCCTCGCGATCCCATACGAATCCAGACCTCTCTACCCAGACGGCAGTATCACAAGTGGCGGCCTCGCGATCCCATACGAATCCAGACCTCTCTACCCAGACGGCAGTCTCAGCACAATCGGCGGCCTCGCGATCCCATACGAATCCAGACCTCTCTACCCAGACGGCAGTATCACAAGTGGCGGCCTCGCGATCCCATACGAATCCAGACCTCTCTACCCAGACGGCAGTCTCAGCACAATTGGCGGCCTCGCGATCCCATACGAATCCAGACCTCTCTGCCCATACGACAGTATCACAAGTGGCGACCTCGCGATCCCATACGAATCCAGACCTCTCTACCCAGACGGCAGTATCACAAGTGGCGGCCTCGCGATCCCATACGAATCCAGACCTCTCTGCCCATACGACAGTTCATCCTATGATCACCATAACATACAAAAAGGGAATCAGTCTCACTATTCATCAGATCACACAAAGACTGCCAGTTCGAGCATAGCCTGTTCTCCGGTTCGAGGGGCTCCTCTTTCCCTTATTCAGTTACCACTTACCTGATCAGGGTTAACATCTGTTCATGTAGCCGCAGCTGACTAGAAGAATAGGCTACCCTCTCATACAAGAACACGCAGCACATGTTGGTTCACTACAAACTGGGTACTTTATTACTCATTACATACGCAATCACATAACATTACAATATAACACATAACCTGCAAAGAAAAGTGAAAGATTAAGTTGTACACTCTAATAAGAAAGGGTCGACATCACCTTAGTAGTATGTAGCCTGCACTCAGTGGTCATCTAGGTTCCCTTCTCGTCTGTGCCTCGTCTCGCCTGGAAGTCACACCTCCGCAGTCACGGATCACCCTTCTCCGAGTCACTGGGACCTCTTCCTTATCGGCTACTCTCTCCTCTCTGGCTATTCTGCTAGGAGAGTATCTGTCTCTCGGTTCTTCTCCGCCTTCAAGATGGCGTCTGTCTTCCCTGGAATAAGTAGTAGCTTTACTGCTAACGGCTAGATGCCGCCTACGGACTGAACATGTAACTGCCTCAGACTTTCACTAATATAGAGGTGCGTTTCCTCATGGAAAATTCCGGCCTGTAACCTGCCGCCCACCAAATTCTTGTACCTCCCCGTACCAAGGACACGTTCCCAGCCGGCCGGCCTGATGTAGTGTCTTCGGCATGAAGAAAAATACAATCCTTCGATAAGGGCCGGCCTGAACCGGTTCTCTCCAAGCGAATAACACCTCATAACTAAAACATTACATTTGACCTAGAAGCATCCCAAGCTGCCGGAGCAGAAAGAAAGATGGAGTCTCTCCCGTTTGAGGCCTACCAGGCCTGAATTCAGCACGGCTCCATGAAATACCCTCACTACAGGACAGGTTATCCCTAATACTAACGAATCTATCCCCTAGGCTATGCGTGCAAGCCCTGATCTATGGGGAAGAGCACAGAATCATGTCGAAGTGCCTAGTAAATAGGCTCCATTCACTACTCTAACCCTTAGACTTGAATGATAAGAGACTGAAGTCACACTCCATCATTGTTCCTCACAAGAAGGCCGGGAAAATCGAGCAGAACATTTCACCTTTGACTTCAGTCTATTATACATTCATTAAACAGAACTAATATCTGTGGAAGAATAATATGAAACAAGACTAACTGATCTATGTCTAGTACCAGGTGTGCAGAATTGAAGTAGTGAAGGAATACACTGAATAAAGCAACAGATAGAAATCAAAATGCCGATAGTAATCAGAATACCTCCTAATATCTGACGTAACATATGCAAATCAGGTAACCAATTAAAGAGCCAGTCAAACCAGCCCTGGTCAATGTGTTTTCTAACTTCTTCTGTCAAGTCATGTAGTTTATCAATGTGAGCTTGAATGGATTTTGTATGATCCGACAAGTTAAAACAACAAAGACCCTCAAAATCAGAACAATCGTGTCCATGTTTAAGCAAAAGATAATCAATGGCCGCTCGATTTTGTAAGATAGCCCTACGTTCACCCTGGGCGTCTAATAGCATGTCAGACAGGACTGTAGAAGTATGATTGATGGATTTTACCATCCAGCAGGCCATTTTCCCAATAGATTTGGCATTATAAACTGCCAAAGCAGGAACACCAACAATTGAAATAGCCAGGCTAAGGTATTCAGACTTGGAATATAAATGCAAAGATGAGTCACAATCCTCCTGTAACCTCACTGTATCTCGAATCACACGAGAGTTGGCATTCGGATGTGATGAAAACATTAACAAGCTCAGTCTAGTAATGGCACAAGGGCCTCCAGAAATATTTGCGGGAATATATGGCCAGGAAGTATTACCACATGAGAAAAGCCATCCGGCAGGTAGTAACATCGTGCGATAATGACTGGGGGTAACTACCAAACTCTTGCAAGTCATGTTATTCTGAACAGAAGTACATGTTTTCGGTGTCCTTCGAAGGCACAAAGTTCGTTCATGAGCGGTGAATGAAGTGGCACCTTTCAATCTTAAACGCATACATTCAGAAATCGCACTAGGATCACAAGTAAGGAAAAAACACAAATCACCCTGTGTGATATTATAGGTAACTATTTGGGACTGGATGGGGGGTATCGGGTCTGACAGTACAGTACACAAGGGGCAATACTCATGGGTGGCAAAATCGCCCAGAAGAACATTGGGGCGAGCATTCGATATATTAAAAATATGAGTCAAAGTCTCCAATGAAGCAGGAACAGCAACTAAACAAGTCGCTAGAATGTCAGTCACCGATCTCATCGGTGTCAAGCAGAAATGAGGGGCTTTAGTCACCCGTTTTGCTAACGTAGTCCAAAAGTTCGACGACGAATCCCACACAGCGAAGGAACGCGACACTCGGGTTCTCAACTCAGCCCGGGTTGATGGGATCCCTCCTCTCTCGTCGTACCAGCCCAAAAGGAGTCCAACGCCGACACATCCTGCAGCAACAGTCCAAAGAATGATCTGAAAGAGAATCAAATACAAGCATTATTCATTCTCGTAAGTAACATTTGTCAGCCGGGACTGCTTCCCAGCTATCTTTCCCTGGTCTCATAACTAAAATGGTGTTGTCTTGACCGGTTGCAATGACTTCTGCTTGTTCAGGGGGATTCTTAGGCGACTGCACCCAAACTCTGGCCCCAGGATTATCTGTGGAGCCAAAACCTTTCTGGCCTCGTACAGTTAGCAACGTTGGGGCAGTGCCTTTTGTGATCTCACCACTGAAAACAGGCATTATTAGCAATTGAGCCACTCGGTCAGTTTGATGTATCAGTAAGTCAACCTCACTGCTATTCAGCAGGAGCACCTTAATCTCTCCCTGATAATCACTATCAATGATTCCTCCAAGCACCTGAATGCCTTTTAAACCAGCCCCGATCTAGGGGCGATTACTCCGAAATTTCCAGTTGGTATATGAACACCAACACCAGTTTCAATGATGACTCGATCCTTACTTTTTATAACGGTGTCATCCATGGCATGCAAGTCTAAACCTGCCGACCCTGGGGTCGCTCTACATGGAGCCAAAGCTCCGGGAGTAATTTCCCAGTACATCACAGTCTCTCTGATTTCATTGGGCTTAGCATCAACATTCGGAGGAAACAAACGCATAAGTGGGGATTCAGCATTTAGAAAAGGACGGTTATTCAAAATCAATAACGCTTGAGGCAAAAAGTCTCGCCAATTCTTATACTTGTCATCTGTTAATTTACGTAATTGATCTTTCAGCAGGCCATTCAACCTCTCCACAAGACCCGAGGCCTGTGGATAATATGGTATATGAAACACCCATTCAATATTGTTTTCCACACAGAATTCCTGTACCAATCTTCCACGAAAATGGGATGCATTATCAGATTGAATTTGGAATGGCACACCATAATACATCATAATCAATTCCAATGTGTTAATAGTATTCAATTGGGTAGCTTGCTTACAGGGAAGGGCCACCAACAGGCCACTGTATGTATCAACAATAGTGCAAACATATTGACAATTCCTACTCATAGGAAGTGGACCGATGTAATCAATCTGCCAAATTTGAGCGGGCAATTTCCCGCGATGTAAATGACCTTTAACAGTTTGGGGCACTTTGCGCTGCCTGATATGCTGACAAATGGGACAATGTAGAATAACATTTTTGATTAAATCTAGGGGAATATAAATTCCTCAATCAGCAGCCCACCTGCTAGTGGCTTTCTCTCCAAAGTGTCCTGCTTTCTGGTGGGCCCATTTCGCCAATCCCGCAATATCAGAATCTTGCCTGTCCACCACTGCCTCGGCAATTTTAGATTTCTCATCTGCAATGTTATGAAAGAATTTGTCAAGAGAGTCTATCGGGGTATGAGCATCCACATGGAAGATTGTAACAGTACTCTGTGGGAGCATTTCCCAAATCTCCTGCCATAATTCTTTTCCCCACAGTTCTTTTGAATGGATTCTCCAACTATGGGAATGCCAAGTCGGTAACCAAACTGCCAGCCCATTGGCAGTAGACCAAGAATCGGTGAAAATATGACATGTGCCAGGTAACTCTTGTTTCAGAACTTGATAAACAGCATAGAGTTCAGCAAATTGACTGCTCTTACCCTCACCAGTTGTACTCAGCAATTTTTGTGTGATCGGATTATAGGACACCGCCTTCCAATGCCGTTTCGTCCCTATGAATCCGTAAACCAGACATGGTTTCTGTCCTCTGCGGACAAATCATCAAAAGGTCTACCCCACTTAACAGGAGACTCCTGTACTAAAGGTACGGAACATTCACTCTCAGTCTCAGTTGATGGCGCCCGTGCCACCTGCTCATGCAAAGATGCAACTCCTTTTTGTCCCACACGTGCCCTGTCTTGTATATACCATTTCCATTTAATCACACTCGCCTCTTGAGCGTGTCCAATTCGGTGAGTTTTCGGCGAACTCATAACCCACTGCATGATAGGAATTTCAGGTCGCAAAACTATATCATGTCCCAAAGTCAATTGCTCGGTATCCACCAGAGCCCAATAACATGCAAGTAACTGTTTCTCAAAAGGTGTATAACGCTCACCAGCATCAGGTAACTTTTTGGTCCAGAAACCTAACGGTACTCTACTCTTGCCTTGTTTCTGCCACAAACTCCAATTCGCATAAAGGCCTTGTACAGACACATTCAAATCCACATCACCATCACATACAGGCCATAAATCCAGAGCATGCTGAATTGCTTCTTTTGCTAGGCTGAACGCATCTTGCTGTGGTTTATCCCATTCAAATGCATTCTTTTTACGAGTGACATGGTACAAAGGGGCCAATATTTGACTCAAATGAGGAATATGCTGGCGCCAAAAACCAAACAAACCAATGAAGCTTTGGGCTTCTTTCCTATTCCTCGGAACTGCAAAATCAAGAATTTTCTGTTTAACCTGAGGGATCACTTCTCGGTGCCCCTCATGCCAATTAATGCCCAAAAATTTCACAGCCTGGGACGGACCTTGTAATTTATCCGGGTTGATTTCCCAACCTTTCTCACGCAAGCACTCAATGACTCTATCCAATTGGGTCTGAACTTCCTCTTGTGTTTCGCCTTGGATCAAAATATCATCAATATAGTGACATATCTGAATTTGCGGATGAACCGGTACCTCCGCCAAATGCTCTGCCACCAGCCGGTGACATATCGTAGGACTATGCACATAGCCCTGGGGAAGACTTCTAAACGTCATCTGACGCCCGTTCCACGTAAAACTGAATTGTTCCTGACACTCAGGGGCAATCGGAATCGAAAAGAAAGCATTAGCAATATCAATGGACGCATACCATGTACCTGGATGTTTTTGTATTCTTTCAATTAGGGTAATAACATCCGGTACTGCAACAGTCAAAGAGGGTGTGTGTCTATTCAATTCTCGATAATCAACAGTCATGCGCCAAGAATTATCACTCTTACGTACAGGCCAAACAGGATTATTCCAAGCAGAAGTAACTCGTGTTATAACTCCTGCATCCACCAACTCCTGAATGGTGGTACTAATCTCTTCATGACCACCCGGAATACGATACTGCTTCTGACGAACCACTTTTGTCGCCTGGGGAACTTTTATGGGGGGCATTCTTAAACGACCAACCCGTACAGGCCTGGACGATATATAATGTTTAGTTCCAAATTGGTAACATCCATCATCTAAGTGCAAAGTCATTCCTCTCAAAATATCAATTCCAATTATGAATTCTAAGAGTGGCACCACTAATACAGAGTATTCTTTTCTAGGAATTCTACCTATTCTCATTTCAAGTAAGGTTTGAACTGCGGGAGTTTCCTTTCCACCTAATCCGGTAATTGTAAAAGGCTGACCTTTAAACTTCTTTGATTTTCCATGAATAAGAGTGGCCTCCGCTCCTGTATCTACCAATGCTCGGGCCCTTTGGATATTACGATGTCTCCAATAAATATCAATATCTACATAGGGTCTATTATCTCTGTGAGCCCATCTGTGTACTGGAGCTTGACCTATTTCCTAGTCATTTTTACTGCGTTCTGTGTACCAGGATAAATCAGGATAAAGACTCTCACGTTTCCCAGGTATCGATACCTCCTGTTCATATCCATCTCCATTACGAAATGGATTCCTGTTCTCTGCATTGTACTGCGGGTTTCGATCGGCCAGTCTGTGTCGATCCTCTCTCCTTCTAAACTCAGGGGATTGATCCCTATCATCTCTACGTCTGCTGTTAACATAATCATCTCTCCCCCTCTCTCTTTCCCCCTCTCTCTCCCTGTCTCTCTCACGACGGGGGGACAAATCACGTACATAACGTCGATCATCACGACGATCAGAGCGCCCACGGCGGTCGTCATCACCGCTACCGTCAGAAAAACCACGATCACACTCAGTCGTCCGAACACGCCGGGCACCCTCCTTTCGATCCAAGCCACGTTTGCGAAACATTTCCCACAAACGAGAAGTAGTCTCACCGTCAATGTCCTCCTTCCGCACACCATCGGCCATAAGACCAAAAAACATATCACGTCTAGTAAGTTTATTGTCACCAGGAGTACGAGTGTCAGGCCGGGATTGCCGTTCAGGTTTAAACCACTCACCCAACTCACCGAGTTGGCGTACCGATTCCAGCACCATAGACAATACGTTACCAGTCTGATTAATCAATAAAGTCATCATGACCTGCTTATAAGCAACAGGGGAAGAACGAATAATACGATTCCGCACAGAAGATGTCAACAAACCATCAAGCAACCTGTCAGCAGTATTCAGAAAAATTGCCGTTTTCATCACCTCCTCTTTGAGACGTTGTGCAGCATCGCGCAAAGTATACCACGGTTTGTCATTCACAGGCCAGTCAGACTCAGTAGGATATTTCTGATTACAACCCTCAGTCGCCAATTGAAGCAAAGAAATTTGACCACCAACATTAAAGTGACGAAAATGATCCTGTACAGTAGAATCCGAACTCAAGGAACAAAACTTCAAACAATCGCCAGCATCCAACATAATGCCAGCAGCGCCCAGTTCATAAAGGCGCACCATCCATGTGAGTAAGCTCTCACCAGCTCGCTGCCGAAATCGTTGCAAAATATCACTAATTTCTTGTTGAGTAAAATCCTCCAAAGAGTCTAAAGCATTCGGAGCACCGGGAGCCTGCTGCAACTTCCGCCGAAAAACTGGATGCACCGAGACCGCGGGACGAGCATCACAAGGAGCTCGACCAGTACACGTAGAGGAACAATCAGTGTAAGAAGCATCGACCCCACTCGAAGGACGAGCGCAATCACGGGGTGCACCATCAGAGGCGCAAGAAGCAGACTTACAATCACGGCCGGAGCGAGAGGACTCGCGCTTGGCAGACTCCTCACCCGAGGAAGGAGAATCACTCGAGTTCCAGATATTACCATCCCATTCATCAGGATTCCAATCCAGTCCGGCTTTCGCCACGACCAGACGCACTTTTCGCGTCGAAACCCGACCACGCCGAATCTTGTATTTATAACGAGCAATTCGCACAGCCGCCCTCTCGGCAATAGTTTGGTACGTCTCAAGTTTGTCAGCAAGCAACTTATTTTGACACCGCAACAAAGTATGAGCATTCTGAATCTCAACAAAGTTCGCTTCCACATCCTTATGCAATGTCTGTAACTTCAACAACCTCTCATGTAGAATCCTGTACGCAGACAGAGCAATCCAACCTCTGCGCCCCAAAACGGGAAGCTCATCACCCTTAGATACCGGCGCCTTCTGTAAACAAGTAATCACATTAGCCGGCTCCGCCAGCTCCAAAAAAGAATTCCAATTCTCACTCAAACCAGTAGAATCAGCCCACTCACGGGCTAAGGCTTCATAAGGCGTTGAATCCCAGCCGGGAATATCAACGGGCAACTTAAAAGTACATTTCGACTTTCTAGAAAACATCTCGGAAAAGAAAGAAAAAGAGAAAAAGAGAAAAAAGAAAGAAAAAGAAAAAAAACTACACACACAATTATATACAAATAATACACAAACGAAACCACGCACGCGCCGAAAGCAAACACGATACAACCACAACGCACACAGGTTTCGTAAACGGTTCGTGACGCCAAATGTTCTGCTTGGGTTTTCGGATCAGATAGACCCCGCTCATCAGAGCCTCACTAACCCAGCCAGAACGTTACCCCCTCCCTCTCCCTAGGGCCTATCTACAATAGGTAACCACATATATCTTACCACCTAAGGACAGGGAATTCCTACTATACATACCAAGACCTCTTACAATCGGCGGCCTCGCGATCCCATACGGATCCAGACCTCTCTGCCCATACGACAGTATCACAAGTGGCGGCCTCGCGATCCCATACGAATCCAGACCTCTCTGCCCATACGACAGTATCACAAGTGGCGGCCTCGCGATCCCATACGAATCCAGACCTCTCTGCCCATACGACAGTATCACAAGTGGCGGCCTCGCGATCCCATACGAATCCAGACCTCTCTACCCAGACGGCAGTCTCAGCACAATTGGCGGCCTCGCGATCCCATACGAATCCAGACCTCTCTGCCCATACGACAGTATCACAAGTGGCGGCCTCGCGATCCCATACGAATCCAGACCTCTCTACCCAGACGGCAGTATCACAAGTGGCGGCCTCGCGATCCCATACGAATCCAGACCTCTCTACCCAGACGGCAGTCTCAGCACAATCGGCGGCCTCGCGATCCCATACGAATCCAGACCTCTCTACCCAGACGGCAGTATCACAAGTGGCGGCCTCGCGATCCCATACGAATCCAGACTTCTCTACCCAGACGGCAGTCTCAGCACAATTGGCGGCCTCGCGATCCCATACGAATCCAGACCTCTCTGCCCATACGACAGTATCACAAGTGGCGACCTCGCGATCCCATACGAATCCAGACCTCTCTACCCAGACGGCAGTATCACAAGTGGCGGCCTCGCGATCCCATACGAATCCAGACCTCTCTGCCCATACGACAGTTCATCCTATGATCACCATAACATACAAAAAGGGAATCAGTCTCACTATTCATCAGATCACACAAAGACTGCCAGTTCGAGCATAGCCTGTTCTCCGGTTCGAGGGGCTCCTCTTTCCCTTATTCAGTTACCACTTACCTGATCAGGGTTAACATCTGTTCATGTAGCCGCAGCTGACTAGAAGAATAGGCTACCCTCTCATACAAGAACACGCAGCACATGTTGGTTCACTACAAACTGGGTACTTTATTACTCATTACATACGCAATCACATAACATTACAATATAACACATAACCTGCAAAGAAAAGTGAAAGATTAAGTTGTACACTCTAATAAGAAAGGGTCGACATCACCTTAGTAGTATGTAGCCTGCACTCAGTGGTCATCTAGGTTCCCTTCTCGTCTGTGCCTCGGCTCGCCTGGAAGTCACACCTCCGCAGTCACGGATCACCCTTCTCCGAGTCACTGGGACCTCTTCCTTATCGGCTACTCTCTCCTCTCTGGCTATTCTGCTAGGAGAGTATCTGTCTCTCGGTTCTTCTCCGCCTTCAAGATGGCGTCTGTCTTCCCTGGAATAAGTAGTAGCTTTACTGCTAACGGCTAGATGCCGCCTACGGACTGAACATGTAACTGCCTCAGACTTTCACTAATATAGAGGTGCGTTTCCTCATGGAAAATTCCGGCCTGTAACCTGCCGCCCACCAAATTCTTGTACCTCCCCGTACCAAGGACACGTTCCCAGCCGGCCGGCCTGATGTAGTGTCTTCGGCATGAAGAAAAATACAATCCTTCGATAAGGGCCGGCCTGAACCGGTTCTCTCCAAGCGAATAACACCTCATAACTAAAACATTACATTTGACCTAGAAGCATCCCAAGCTGCCGGAGCAGAAAGAAAGATGGAGTCTCTCCCGTTTGAGGCCTACCAGGCCTGAATTCAGCACGGCTCCATGAAATACCCTCACTACAGGACAGGTTATCCCTAATACTAACGAATCTATCCCCTAGGCTATGCGTGCAAGCCCTGATCTATGGGGAAGAGCACAGAATCATGTCGAAGTGCCTAGTAAATAGGCTCCATTCACTACTCTAACCCTTAGACTTGAATGATAAGAGACTGAAGTCACATTCCATCATTGTTCCTCACAAGAAGGCCGGGAAAATCGAGCAGAACACCAACTCGACGACAATAGACTTGAATCTAGTACATAGGCGATCTGTTTTAGATAATTACAATGTGACTGTATTTGCCTGTCATAATAATTTGGTGGAGAATAACTCTACCACCAATCTATGTTTTTATGAACTCCGCACCAGCCATCCACCCCCGCGCAATGAGACAGCCCATTCCACAGTAATGCTTACCCTCTGTTTTGTTGGTAATCTTTCCCTCTCTCCTATGTATGCTGTGGTACTGAAAGACTATGAGCAGGTACTCTACTGTCTACTGTGAAGTTGCAAGACCAGGTAAGCTAGTATTATAAATAATATTCACTGTGTATGTTTTTTTAGAAGTCTTTCTTTCCCTTGCTCAAGCTCTAACAGTTAACAAGAGAGTGGTCCTGGTCATGGACCCCAAACCCCCCAATGCTGTACTGTGTAATTCATTTATTCAGTATACAAGCAGTTGCCGTGACAGAGCAGCATGGATGGAAAGTATTAGGTCCTATTGCATTTTCAAACGAACATCATATGTCTTTCATCGACCATTATTCCACCCCTTCATTGTGCTTTAATGACTCAGATTCCTCATGATCACCATGGGCTATAGCTCTGTCCCTCTATTATGAAAAGGTTTTGGCTGGATTCACTAACTGCCTTTGCCCAGAGTAATATTTTGGTTCCAAGATACTACCGTGCTAACTGAACCGTAGTGTTGTATTGCTGTTGTGTTTTTTTGTTTAAGAAATTTAAGGGGAGGCATAGATGGCGTCTAAAAAATGTATAATGTTTTTTTCTAGCCACACCAACCACCAGAGCCGCTGACTCGAGTGCCACTGCAGGTGTAAGAGAGTTAATTGGAGGGGAAGAAGAGGCGGCAGGAACAGGCGGTGGTAAGTAATATTGCTTGCTTATTAACAATTATTATTATTCTCACTAGGTACAAGGGCATCGTCATTATCGTGAGCCCCCTTCTTTACCAGCTGCAACGGTGGTGAACGCTAAAAATGATGGCTTGAGGGAAACAGGAAATAACAGAAGGTTAAACGAAAGGATGGGTGAAATGGTGAAATGGTATATGAGTGAAAGAATGCATGGGTGGGTTAAAGGGCGCATGGGTGGGTGAAGGGTAAAGGGATGTATGGGTGAAAGGATAGTTCAAAGAAAGTGCGGATACTTAATGGATGGATAATGGATTGGAAATTTTAGTGAAATACTGGATGATAGAAAGTAAAACTTAAATAATGGTGGCTATGGGTGAATATAGAAGAATGAAAGGATGAATGATTAATTGGATTGTTTGGATGAATGAGCAAGGAAGCTCTTTTGGAGAGGGGCATGCTGCTCACCTACTTTGCTTACTTTGTTTCATGGCTAGCAAAGCTATGGTTGAAAGTGGGTGTTATTGTTTTAAATGTTGTTTTACTCCCTTGACTCACTGCATCTGTTAATTGAGCCAGATATATATCCTTCCCATTATCATTAATCACTCCCCTCCTTGCCCATGCTATTTTGCCACCCATTTCCGAAGTTATGGTCACATTTCGTGACCGCAGTTTTGGCTGTGCAATGTGCATCTGCTTCAGTTAATGCAGCATTTATAAAGTTTTTAATGCATTGCAAACTGAACACACAAGGTGTTTCCCTTTGCACACTCAGTCACCTCTTAGTACTTCACTCCTTCATTCTTTCCTAAGTTCTTCTGTCCCAGCCAACCAAAACATTGAAAAATCCATTCTTGAAATTTGCCATATTTTATGGTCATGTGAAGCGATTCCAAAATATATTTCATGGTTTCCCAAAACAGATTTATTTTACACCTGTTCAGATTTTTCCCTTTCGACTTTTGTCAACTACAGTGACTGAATCAGCCAAAGCTTAACAGCCACATGACAAATCAATGATCAGTGACACCCCTCTATTCTATACCAAAAGTTCTATCTACTAGCCTAATCCCTTTACCTTACCCTACAGTAGAGTAAGTCAAGTTTCATTTCCTTACTGCCCAGTGAATTAATTTGTTGGAAATAATGTGTGGTGGTGGGCGAGGCCAGTGATTAAAGTGGTACTATAGCCTGATTTTATTTCAACTTCAAGTTTGGCATTTAGGATACTCTGTGACAAACGTGCCGAATACAATCTATCTATCCCATTCCTTTCCCTGTAGTGCAGTGCATTGTTTTCCCCAATGTCTACTTATGTCAAACAGGATAATAACATCCACATTTTTTATACATGAGGTGTGTGACACACTATATTATTTATTATTCATCAGCCTCTTTGGAGTCTGGGTAAAAAGTGGAAGGCATTTGGAGAGGGGCAAGGCCACTGGAATTAAAGGTTAATAAATGTCAACTACAGCTGCCCCAGCTGCAGACAGTATCAAAGTACCCGACATCCTGGCTAGCATGCCTCTATTATTTTAGCACAGCACGACTTGTACTCCATAGTGAATAATACCTTACTCATTGATAAGAGGTATTTTCCCCACTCAAAGTGTCTGTTTAGTTACTAGAAAAGCCTTTAAAAGAAAAAAAATCAAATCACTGTTTTTTTAATCCGGTGTTATTCTGTCTTAATACTTTGCTGCCAAATAGTCTGTGCTTTTTATGCGTGGGTAAAATATAAAATTTGCCTTGTGACTCCCCTAGTCATAATCACATCAAATTCCAATGACACTAGGGGACCAGCAATGTACTACTATGCCACCCACTAATTTTATACAATTGTTTGTGCAGAGCATTATTTACAATTTGTCTTTTTTTCTTTTTGTTTTTCTTGATATGGCTGCTCCTGCTGGTCCACCCATAGCACTCACCAGGCATATGATAGCTGCTTGACTGTGGCGGCAGAGGCTGGCTCTTATCCAGCTGGAATATCGGTGGCTGGTGGCCTGTGCAGAGGAGGAAGAAAAGGCTGAAATAGCTGCCCCTCAGCCGGTCCCCAGTGCAGCCAGTAAGCCACAGCTAACATCCTCCCAGCCATTCCATCGCCATCGCTGGTGCCGGCACCGCTGCCAGCTTTCAACTTCAAGGGCCCTGACTTGGAATGCTGCCACCCCCTCTTGCTCTCACACTTACAGGACATTGCTGTGGCCCATCCTGCAGGGGCTGGCCTGCATGGAGGTCCAGCTGGATAGGTTAGATTGGAGCCTGGACCACCAGCTCTGGGCCCAAATAGGCAAGGTACTCCTTTAGTCCTTTTTTAAAAAAAAAAATTGATGGTAGGGAACTGTAGTGGGTGAAGCGGGTGGTAAGGGAGTTGGGACAGAGTTTTGTTATTTGTTGGACATTTGGACATTGGTTGTGGAATGAGAATGGGTCAGTTTGTTTGGGGAGAGGGTGGGCCTGTTTTGGGTAGAGAGGGTGTTTTTTTTTGTAAACAAATAAAGGCGGAATATTTGATTTCTTTATTACTTATGCCTGAAGTCGTTCATTTGTGTTTTACTTTTACTTTGCACTGCTGCCTTTTTAAGCAGGGTTTTTTTTTTCTAATCTTCTTATAAAAGTGTATACCGGTTAGTTCTAGTTAATTATACCTGTGTAACTATCTTGATCATTACGGGGGATGCTACCGTGGCCTATATTGTCTACAACAACCTAGATAAATGATTTCTTATGCAGTAGCAGATACTTGCTTACTCACTTCATTCCAGAGTTCCCTTACCTGAATATAGACGAAGCAATAACAGGGAAGGCATCACAACTTCACAAGTGAGGTTGCACTCTCACCCAGGTGAGCTCCAACTGTAGGATTATTCAGAAGGTTTATCCATCGTAGGCAACTAAATGGAAACAAAAACACAGAGTTAGTGGGTTATAAATAATATCCCAGATTTACAAACAATTTAGACCAGACTACTACATGACACAACAAAGAATATACTAAAATAAAATAACAAAAATATTAAAATAATAATAATAATATAAATAAAACAAAAAATAGCAAGAATAACATCCTTTTAGCAATGGGGAGCTAGTATTTAATTAAAACTAAAGTTACGAAATCCTCAAGTCATGAAAAGTGGATTCAAAGCCTGGAGTGGACTAGTTTAAGCATTTACGCAACAGAAGGCCTAAATGGTGATGCTGATGTCTGATCTTCTTCTATATTTAAAATATGGATCACTATTATGTTTCGCTGGGTAAATGGGGCTATTGTGGGCTATGCTTAGGTAATAGAAGATCCTGCAGTGAGTTGGTGTCGCTTTTACCACAGCCACCCCACCAAGTGTGTGATCTATTTATGGTGTAAATTAACTCACATCTCAATAAATTGTACACTGTTAGGGGTTTGATTAATCAATTGGAAAGGGGATTTGGAGTGAGGTGTGACAATGACAAACACTACACAAGGACAATATTCATCTGGGTGATGAGCAGCACATCATCGTTATCAATCTTTTGTGGAAGGAAACAAAGGATTGAGTATGACACAGTACAGTTAAATGCATTCCAACAGTCCTTCTGCCCTAGAGACCCAAGTTATCTAAATCTTCTGTCTTCTAGGTTTGAAAACATCAAATTATAGAGGAGTGAATCCACCAAGTTTTAAAAATATGACTTTTGAAGAAAAAGTATACTGTATTGCAAAATTAGGTAGTGCATCTGCATTCTATATGGGAATGTCCATTACTCTTGGGTGCCTGTCTGGACTGGTCCGGTAGGTAAACAAGAGTGTTGAGCTCAGCTTTCGCTTTCATTCGTACAGGAGATGAAAAGGCCTGCAGATTGTAAAACAGAAACTTTATTTTAAATTGAAGGAGAAGGACAGAAGAAATGTAAGGTTCACGAGGAGTGTACCAAGAAGATTCAGAGGCAGAACAAAAAACAAGAGGACTCAGAGTTTCACTTTTGCCACCAGTGCAACACACACACTCAGCAGCATTTCACAATTCAACACATCTCCCTCCATTCCACATAGCTGAGTACCAGGCCTCAGAGTCATGGTTTCCCTTTGAAGTCAATAACTTCTTTCTTCTAGCAGTTCATGAGGTAGTCCCGCCCTGAGTTCTTCAATCCTCCTTCTGACTCTGAGTAACTCCTTCCCAGTCACAGCCCAAGCAAGATAGACGTTTAGTGCACTGCTGTTGAAGAACAAGTAGAGAAACAGAATTGCAGTATTCTGTACAGGTATTTATTTGTAAACTAAAATGACAAGTCTGGTCTCTGAAGAACCAGAAAAAAGGAGTGGCCCCTGCAAGTAAATCTAGGTAGGTGTGAAAGGGCCAATCACCTTCAGTAAAACAATTATCACCCACTATTCAGGCCCCAAATATTGCAAATCATCTCAATCAAGTTCCCAAATTACAGTTAAACACCCTCTACCTGCCACTACATAAATCATCAATCATCACTAACAATCACTCAATAATATATCACTCATTGGGGCAATTGTTGTCTGTTCCAATCCAAGCACGGTGGTATGTACACAATTGTATCTCCTCTTTGATGCAAGCAACATATTGGAACTTGGCAGTCTTGTAAATCAGATGATCTTCTGGGGAAGCTCTTCTGGGTCATTAAAAAAGAAGGATCATAGGAGTGGACCGTACAGGTTAATTTTCACTAAGGACGTTTTTAAAGGCCAATCACCTCCAGCAAAAATTATCACCCATCATTCAGACCCCAAACATCGCAAATCATCTCAAGTTCCTAAATTACAGTTGAACACCTTCCATCACTGTCTGCCACCACATCAATCATCAATCATCACTCACATCACTCAATAATATATCACTCATTGTTGCAATGGTTACCTGTTCCAATTCAAGTATGGTGGTAGGCCTTCGGTCGCAACTCAGGCCTGGTCATCAACTGGGCGAAATCCTGTGTCTATGTGCTCTCCGGGGAGGCCCCGGTCTTGCCACGGGACTGTCCGATCCAGATTGCCTCCCAGGGTTTCCGGTACCTGGGTATATATATCACTCTTGACCCGGAGGCCCGCTATGAGCGGAACTTGCTGCCCCCCCTCCAGCGTCTGAGGGAGGACGTGGTGCGCTGGCGGCGTCTGCCGCTCTCGCCGCTCGGCCGAGCGGCCTTATTTAAAATGATGTCCCTGCCGCGCTTCCTCTACGCCCTCCAGAATACCATGGACCTGGTCCCGGCACGCTACTTTCGCGAGGTGGAGGGCCTCCAGCGGCGCCTGTTCTGGGACGGGAGGCCGCGTATTGCTCTGGCTAAATTGACGCTCCCGTGGTACGATGGAGGGGTCGCCCTCCCGGACATCAAACGGTATTACTGGGCCTCCCAACTAGCTGCAATTAATCATGGCCTTTACGGGCCCGCCTTGAACCCGGCATTTGAGATGGACAGGGCGCTTCTGCCCGGTGGCGATTATAATCGAGCGCTCTACTCTGGCGCGCCCGACTCCCGTTTGACGGGACCGACGCGTGTCATGGTGCGTGTCTGGCACGCGGCTAATGCAGCTATGGGGTGGAAGGACCGTTTGACCCGAGCGTCTCCGCTGTATGCATCTGAGAGGTTGGGCTCCCTGTGGACGTCGAAGGGCTTCGAGAAGTGGGACACGATCGGAATCAGCACGGTGGGAGATCTCTGGACGAGGGGGGGATTCAAAACTTTTGAGACGCTGCAGGCGGAGTTTCAGCTGCAGGGCAGTGAGTACTTTCGGTACCTACAGGTCCGCCATGCGCTGGGCTCCGTCTTCCCGGATGTTGCATCCATTCCGGAGTCTTCCCCCCTGGAGGACAGAGTGCTAGATGGCCATGTTCCGGACAGCACGATCTCCCTCATATACAAAAAATTGATTAACGATAGATCGTGTCTGCTGACTAGTCTCCGCGAGGCTTGGGTTGCCGACGGGCTGGAGCTGGACGACGAGGATTGGGTCTCCGCGGTGGCCTCTCCGAAAGAGGTGGCCATCCCGGCTCGCCTTCGTTTCGTCCAGCTCAAGATCCTTCACCGAGTCTACGTGACGGGGCCAAGGCTTTTACGTATGGGTTTTGCCGGTGATGGAATGTGTAAGCGTGGCTGTGGTGCGTTGGCGACTTTCATGCATATACTGTGGGAGTGCCCGAAGGTGGAGCGATTCTGGCGTGGTGTGCATGAGGTTCTACGAATGGTTACGCGTGTCGCGCTGCTGCCTGAAGCGAGGAGATGCTTGCTGAATGTCTGGGAACCAAATGACTACTCGGTCCCGCAGGCGCGGTGGGTGACTCTGGGATACATGATAGCCAAGCGTGATATCGCCCAATTGTGGGGATCCCAGAGGCCCCCTGCGGTGTCGGCCTGGAAAGAGCATATGGATTGGTGTATGTTTCGTGAAAAGGTGGTGTATGTGGCGAGGGGTAAGCCTGGGGCGTGGATGAAACTCTGGGGCCCCTGGAACGCCTACCGCGGGGGTATTTGTGAGCCGCCGCTGCTACCGGCGGCCTCGCCGGCTCCGTCTCCCTAGATGGCGCCCCTCCCTTGGCCGCGGGCGCGCGGTCCCCCAGTCCCTGACCTACTCCCGTCCCCCTCTTCAGAATTTTGCTGCTGGTTTGGATCCCCCACTTATGGAGCACGTGTTGTCACTTTGGATCGAGGGTTGCCTTGCGGTTGTGGTTTGTTTACGTTGTTTTGCGTTAAGAAAATGGAACCGTACTGTGGGCGTGGAGCTGTGAGGACTGCACCATTGATCACTCCTGTCTTCCTACTGTGCACCGCTGAGAAAGCTTTTTGCTGTATGTATGTAATATGCTTTTGATGCTCTAGCGGCCGGCCGTGTGGTTGTAGGCCCATACCTGTAACTTCTATAAACTGCAATAAACGGTTTCAAAAAAAAAAAAAAAAAAAAAAAAAAAAAAAGTATGGTGGTAGGTACACAAATGTATCTCCTATTTGATGCAAGCAACATATTGGAATTTGGCAGTCTTGAAAATCAAATGGTCTTCTGGGGCAGCCCTTTTAGGTGATGGAAAAATAATAATAATAGGAGTGAACCATAGAGGTTAATTTTCACTAAGTATGTTTGTAAAGGACAATAACCTCCAGGAAAAAAGATCACCCATTAGTGAGGCCACAAACATTGCAAATCATCTCAATCAAGTTCCCAGATTACAGTTGAACACCTTCCCTCACTGTCTGCCACCACACTCACTGTTGCAATTGTTGTAGTTACCTCTTCCAATACAAGCACAGGTAAGTTAGGTAGTAGGTACACAATTGTATTTTTGACACAGGCAACACACTAGAATTTGGTATTGGCACTCTGGTAAATCAATGATCTTCTGGGGAAGCCCTGCTAAGTGATGCAAATAAGGATAGGAATGCGAGGGAGGCATGCATTGTCTTTGTCACTAATGTCATGAAGGAATTGTGAAGGCTTCTTCACTGCACATTGGTCCAACTGCAATCCCTATTGCTGTCATAGGGCACCTCCTTCCTAAACATGGCCATTATAGTAGCCTGTATTTTTTTCTTCTCTTCTGGGGCCACTGAGGCAGGCAACATTTGAGAAGTAGATGGTGATAAACTCAGTGTGCATCATGGTGGGACCGTCACTGCATGCTAAGGTGTCTCCGACGAACTCCGAATCTTGTGCCATTGTGAAATCACTGGGGCAGGTGATTCTGCGTGTGCACTCCTGAGGATAGGACTGCTTTTCATGAGGATGTCACTTTCTTCTTCCTCATCATCACCTCCCACTGTGATTAGACTTGTAGCTGATGTTCCCCAGCTCTCCTCACCTTCACCACCACTACCACGTTCAGTAATTATTTTAAGATGCTCCTCCTACAAAATTGGGTGATGTTTTTTCATATGGGCCATTTGGTTTCCAGTACCAAAATGTGTATCAAGCTTACCTCGACAAACATTGGTTGTTGCAAGTGCTTCATACTGCAATGTGCACCCTCTCTTTGCTAACCGTAAACAAGTCCCAAACTGGGGAGGAGTACTTTTGGTGGGTGTGTCGCCGTTTGCCTCACTATAGTGCATATTTCTACTGATGTAGTGGTTAGTGTAGGTATCAGCTGTGGCTTTGCAAATATGGGTGCTGGCAGTGCTACCTGTTCCACATACCTCGGAGCAGGTTGAATAGCAATGCCAGAATCCTCTGTATCACCTTCTGCAATGACGAGCTAATCGTCGTCATCCTTCACATCATCACCTTCTATAATTCTAAGGCTTGCAGGAACTTTTCTTTTGGCTTGCCTGTCCTGGTATCTCCCATACGCTTCCGGGGTCTACTCCATGTCCCTATCATCATCATCATCAGAAGTGGTGCTTGGAGAAGATGGAGGAGTAGTAGCCTTCCTTATTCTTGCTGGAGATCTGGGAGCCAATAATTCTAAAAGAGGAGGTTCTTGCTCTGCAGGAAACTCAACCTCCTGTTCTGCTCCAACATCAGTAAAATGTACTATTGCTGGCTGTGGCTGCTGTCCACTTCGCTCTGTGAAATGATTGGGTACTACTTTGCTAAAGGGACAAATCAAATTCAGAGTCACTGCTCATTGGTGTCACCAAGATTGCAGTACCTGCCTCACTGACAAACATGGTCTTGGGTTTAGTTTGGGGTGCTGCTGTTAATGTGGGAGTGCTGCTCACAGCTTGCTCCCTGGAGGCTGATACGGCAGGCACATAAAAAGGTTTGGGCCGACACGCCTCTGGTGGGAAGCTACTTCTTCTCACTGACCACTTTCTTGAAAGCATCTTTCTTTGTAGCCATTTTAAAGCTCTAAGGGGCATATTATCCAGGACGGCGTCAAAATTATCGCCGGTTTAGCGGCAGAACACAGCCACTAAAGCGGCGATAATGCGCTTGATAATATGCCCTGGAGAATTCCAATAGAAGCCCATGTTCACACCAGAATATGGACTTCTATTGGAATTCTCTAGGGCATATTATCAAGCCCATTATCGCCGCTTTAGTGGCAGTTTTCTGCCGCTAAACCGGCGATCATTTTTAACGCCGTCCTTGATAATATGCCCCTAAGTTGGCAGTTGACCTAAGCTGCACAAGCAGAAGTGATTGGAGGACTGATGTGTGATGTCACTGAACAAGCCTTCTGTTTGGCAGTGCTGTGGGTGATGTCTCTTCTCGTGTGCACCTAAAAGCAAACAAGCAAGAAAAACATTTAGTATAATGTGGCATTGTTGCACTTTGAATTAGTACAGATAAAGGCAATATTAGTGTGGTTGGTTAATTAGGTAATAGCCACTTTAAAGTCAAAACACACCACCATACCGTAAAATGATATTCCCCATCAGTATAACACACAATATACAAAAAGAGCTCTTTTCTTTAGGTCCATATACTCTAAAGGAGACACAGCAGCAAAGTCTTTAAGTATGGGATTAGCACAGTGCTATCCGTGCTGAGCTGTAAAAGCCTGTTATCACTCCAGGCACAGTATTACAGCTTTGGTTTGGTAGAATACCATCCAAGCCAGTCTGAAATGAATAAATGCAAACCCTGACACGTGTTTCGCTCTCATTAGAGCTCTTCATAGAGGTATAGCTTTGTCCAGACATAAGTACCAGTCCTGCCACCAGCCCTTTCCATCCCCATCTACCTTCATCCCCGTTATGCCACGGGATGATATAGACATTTGAAGTGACTGCGTTGTTGATGAATTAAAAACATTAAATAGAAATATAATGTGTAAAAACAAGCATAGAAGTCACAATGAACAACGATATTCGAAATTAATAAAGAAAATCAATGAGCACAATAATATAATTGCGAACAATGCGGACAAAGGTGGCAACATTGTGCTTTGGCCACGTGATGCTTACATAAGAGAGGCCAATAGACATCTTGGGGATCCATTATGTTATAGGAAGGCAACATTTCCTGAATTAAGAGCTGTAAAAGATCTAGTATTTAAGGAGCTAGCACAGTGGAAGAGGATAGGTCTTATCAGTAAAGAAGAATATAACTTTCTAAAAGCTGATCACCCGTATACTCCAACTTTATATTTTATACCTAAAGTACATAAACAAACAAATACTGTGCCTGGGCGTCCTATAATATCTGCTCAACGTGGATTATTGGAATCCATGTCCAAATATGTGGACTTTTTTCTCAGGGATTTTGTAGAAATGCTTCCCTTATACATAAAGGATACCGGTCACTTTTTGAACAAACTTAGAGAGATAACATGGGACAGTGAATACTGTTTCATTGTGATGGATATATGCTCCCTGTACACCAGCATCAAACACGAAGATGGCCTTGAAGCTATAAAACAATATCTGGACAGTAGGGATGTGAAATTCAATGAACACAACAAAATGTTGTTAACCATGATACATATATGCTTAACTAACAATTATTTTTTGTTCAACAAAGAAGTCTACCAACAACTCCGGGGTGTGGCGATGGGAGCTTGCTTCTCCCCCAGCTATGCATGTCTTCATGTAGGTTGGTGGGAGGAGCATGTCCTTGGCCACACCCTGGGAGATATATACATGTCTAACATAGTAAGATGGTGGCGCTTTATTGATGATGTCTGTATAGTGTGGCATGGCACCATTGAATCCGCACAAAAATTTGTTGGCACTATCAATGTCAATAATCTTAACCTGGAATTTACAGCAAATATCAGCAAAGAGAGGGTAGAGTTACTGGATGTTGAGATATATATAAACAATAACACTATACATACAACATTACACAGGAAAGCAAATGCGGGAAATTCGATTCTCCATGCTAGTAGCACCCACCCCAGGCATTTGATCAAGAGTATCCCCTATGGGGAATTCCTTAGAATTAAAAGGATTTGCAGCAATGAGAAAGATTTGACTCTATGTCTAAATGAATCAGTACAGAGGTTTTTAGCAAGAGGTTACAATATGGTTGATTTAAAAACTGCATTAACAAAAATTCACAGCCCTTCAAGTATAGCAATAACACATACTGGGGATGATATCATTCCTTTCAGTACAAATAATGAATCTCAAAAACAGAAACCATCGGTCAGATTAATAACTATGTACAGTTGCCATCATAAACAGGTCAGACGTATTATTACTAAGAACTGGCCTATTTTAAAATCTGACATCTCTCTATCATCAGAAATACAAGATTCACCAACTATTACATTTAGATGAGCACCCTCTATGAGGGATGCACTTGTAAAAACAAGCCCAGAAGTACAAGAGAAAGGAAACTGGTTAACAAACAGGACAGGTTTTTATAAGTGTAGCTCCTGTAGGGCATGTAAATTTGGTATTAATAAAACTGAGTTTTTAGATGCTTTCTCTACAAATACGTGCAAAATCAAAGGTCCGTTCACATGTAAAACTGATTATGCAGTCTATGTTTTAGAATGTACTTGTCAGTTAAAATATATTGGCAGTACAAAACTCCAAGTATTTAATCGCATTCTTCAACATTTACGTGCAATTGTTAACTCTGATTCCAGTTACCCTGTGGCACGGCACTTCAAACTAGTATATCAGAATAATTTAAATGATCTTAAATATTTTGTAATTGATGCCGTGCCAAAATCCATTAGAGGTGGTAACAGGGAAAAACAATTACGTAAACTGGAAAACCAATATATTGTACAACTAGATACAAAAATGCCGAACGGTTTAAACACAAGGGAAGATCTACATAAGTTCTTATAGGTATTTTTACGGATATTTTTATGAATATTTTTACGAATGCTTTTAGAAGTATTTTGTAAATATTTTGTAATTATTTTATAAATATTGTACCTCCAAATTGCTGCTATACTCTTGACCAATCAATTGAAAAAATATGAATAATTATTTATGAAATTGTTTTAGAATTGAGATTTTAATTATGTACAGATGGTTTTTATGTGGGTTTTAAACTTCATTTTATGTTGGATTTTAACTAGTTTTACTGGTTAGCTAGTTTTACTGGTTTTTATCTGATGTTTATGAGGTGGGAATCTTTATTGATTGCTATTTGCACATGATTTTTGTCTGTATTTATTAACTGTTGTCATGCACTTTATTGATATTAATATCTTTTGATGAACTGAAAAACTGAGAAAACATGAAATTCGCTAAAATGAATAATTTTCATTGTAATCAAATGAATTGGATTAGGTAAATCCAAACATTAGTATGAAATTTAAGTGGGAAATCCCTCTATTTTTGCACTAATACATTTTTGCACTAATTTTTGTACTTAGCACTTTATATTAGGAAATATTGGAATAGTAAATAATTGTGGACCGATGCAATATGCCTCTTGAATATGATATGTTCTAAAAAATATGGTAAATCAATCATGGAATTAATGATGGAACCAGTGTTCTCCTGATTGATTTGAATATTATATTCTTTTATACACATATTTTTTGAAAATCACTAAAAATCAAATACTGTCATATTTTTGTATGAATCCCTTTTGGGTACAGTAAACACAGGATGAAACCATTTAAAAAAAATAATTTCTAAAGGATCCACTATTGGAAGAGATTTCTGGGCACTGGCCCTCTATTTCTCTTATTGATGTATATTCTTACATTAACCCATATTTGTGGACAATATAATGTGGATCTAAACATATGTATAACAAGAAAACAAAAAAAATCTAAAAGTCTGTTGTTTATGTTTATACTCATTGGGTGGAGCTACTATTCAATCATGTCAGTATTTAATCACGTGGGTGGTCAGAGCATGTCATGTGATCAAGACCGGGTTCCCCGGTCGAAACGCGTCATGCTGGCTGAATTGTGGAATAAAGCACTTGAAGTTTGAAAAGATTTGATGGTGTGGTGGTCCGTTCCTGTTCGTGTCTCCTGAAAAGGTGAAATGACACTGTAAACCAGGATTGTGCTTAATATATATATATATATATATATATATATATATATATATATATATATATATATATATATATATATTCACTGAAAAAACCATAGGTTTCACACACGTTATAGTTAGCTGGACATTTCTCTCATACAAAACCAATGAAATTCCCCCGTTATAGTTAGTTCAGCTAACTATAACTCGCGCGCCCGCAATGCACTGCTGATGACGTCACATATTACATCACTCATGACATGGTCAGTGACATCACTCTTGACATCACTGATGACATCTCAAATGACATCACTCATGACATCACTGATGACATCATCCTTGTGATAGAGTGGCAGACCTCCTCTCACTCTAATATAACCTTTGATACACACATTCAAAAATAGAGACTAAAATTTACAAAACAATGGACATACCAATACCAGTTACAACAACCTATTCAGTAATTCTAAGATCCACATACACATCCACTCATTCACCAACAGTCCTATACAGTCACTCATACATGTACTCACTCATCATATATACTCATACACCTATATATCCTGTTACACAATGCCAATCATCCATAGAGTTACTCACACACATAGTCACTCATGCTAATAAAGAATCAAACAGCCATTTACTTGCATATACAGTTATACACAAACCCCCACACTTACTTCTACGGAAACTTACACATACTTAGTCTTTTAAACAATCACTTATAGAAACACATACTTATTCATACAGGAACTCTTTCAATCTCTCACTCTCACATATACTCACTTATATACACCGATAGTCACATATACTAGTTTAAAACATATGTAGTTACTCATAAAGACATTATTGAGACAGTCTATCACTCACTAACACACCCATGCACACACTCATCCACCCATACAGTCCTGCACACATGGTGTCTTCAACACATACAAACAGTGAGTCACTCATTCATGTACCTATGCACTTCTTAATACCCCCCACCGAACCATACAGACACTCAGACACTCAAACTGATACTCAAAAAACCAACTAATAACCTATATAGACACCCATGTAGCTACTCACCAACCCATGCAGCCACTTATACACAAAGTGAGAGACTGATACAGATATTTACATATTTACACATTACTCACTAAGCCATGTATTCACTATGATACACTTAATCAGTCAGTTACACAATCAATTTTTCTTAAACAAATCATCCTTTTAGACACTTATATACCCATTTATTCTTTCATCAACTTTGAGATATACATATATAAAACATATTTAATTTTCAGAAAAACACACATTCACTGGATGATGTCATCAGTGATGTCATTTGAGATGTCATCAGTGATGTCATGAGTGATGTCACTGACCATGTCATGAGTGATGTAATATGTGACGTCATCAGCAGTGCATTGCGGGCGCGCGAGTTATAGTTAGCTGAACTAACTATAACGGGGAATTTCATTGGTTTTGTATGAGAGGAATGTCCAGCTAACTATAACGTGTGTGAAACCTATTGTTTTTTCAGTGAATATATATATATACATATATATATATATATTCAGTGAAAAAACCATAGGTTTCACACACGTTATAGTTAGGAATTAGCATTTAAAAAACCTTGCAAATTCAGTGAAAAAACCATAGGTTTCACACACGTTATAGTTAGCTGGACATTTCACTCGTAAAAAACCAATGAAATTTCCCCGTTATAGTTAGTTAAGCTAACTATAACTCACGCGCCCGCAATGCACTGCTGATGACGTCACATATTACATCACTCATGACATGGTCAGTGACATCACTCATGACATCACTGACATCACTGATGACATCTCAAATGACATCACTGATGACATCACTGATGACATCATCCAGTGAATGTGTGTTTTTCTGAAAATTAAATATGTTTTATATATCTCAAGGTCGATGGAAGAATAAATGAGTATATAAGTGTCTAAATGGATGATTTGATTTTGAAAAATTGATTGTATTACTGACTGATTAAGTGTATCTTATTGAATACATGGCTAAGTGAGTAATGTTTAAATGTGTAAATACCTGTATCAGTCTCTCACTTTGTGTATAAGTGGCTGCATGGGTTGGTGAGCAGCAACATGAGTGTCTATATAGGTTATTAGTTGGTTTTTTGAGTATCAGTATGAGTGTCTGAGTGTCTGTATGGTTCAGTGGGGGGTATTACGTAGTGCATAAGTGCATGAATGAGTGACTCACTGTTTGTATGTGTTGAAGACAGCATATGTGCAGGACTGTATGGGTGGAAGAGTGTGTGTATGGGTGTGTTAGTGAGTGAATGGCTGTCTCAATAGTGTCTCTATGAGTAACTACATATGTTTTAAACTAGTATATGTGACTATTGGTGTATATAAGTGAGTGTATGTGAGAGTGAGAGATTGAAAGAGTTCCTGTATGAATAAGTATGTGTTTCTATAAGTGATTGTTTAAAAGACTAAGTATGTGTAAGTTTCCGTAGAAGTAAGTGTGGTGGTGTGTGTATAACTGTATATGCAAGTAAATGGATGTTTGATTCTTTATTAGCATGAGTAACTATGTGTGTGAGTAACTCTATGGATGAGTGGCATTGTGTTACAGGATGTATAGGTGTATGAGTACATATGATGTGTGAGTACACGAATGAGTGACTGTACAGGACTGTTCGTGAATAAGTGGATGTTTATGTGGATCTTAGAATTATTGAAGAGGTTGTTTTAATTGGTATTGGTATGTCCATTTTTTTGAAAATTTCAGTCTCTATTTTTGAATGTGTGTATCAAAGGTTATATTAGGGTGAGTGGAGGTCTGCCACTCTATCACATGGATGATGTCATCAGTGATGTCATCAGTGATGTCATTTGAGATGTCATCAGTGATGTCATGAGTGATGTCACTGACCATGTCATGAGTGATGTAATATGTGACGTCATCAGCAGTGCATTGCGGGCGCGCGAGTTATAGTTAGCTTAACTAACTATAACGGGGAAATTTCATTGGTTTTTTACGAGTGAAATGCCCAGCTAACTATAACGTGTGTGAAACCTATGGTTTTTTCACTGAATTTGCAAGGTTTTTTAAATGCTAATTCCTAACTATAACGTGTGTGAAACCTATGGTTTTTTCACTGAATTTGCAAGGTTTTTTAAATGCTAATTCCTAACTATAACATGTGTGAAACCTATGGTTTTTTCAGTGAATTTGCAAGGTTTTTTAAATGCTAATTTCTAACTATAACGTGTGTGAAACCCATGGTTTTTTCAGTGAATTTGTATGGTTTTTTAAATGCTAATTCTTAGCTATAACATATGTGATTCCCATATTTTTTTTATTGATTTTTTATGATTTTTTTTTATAAATTCTTATATTAAATGTGTTTTTTTTTTTTTTTAAAACAAGTTTTTTTTTAACTTTTTATGTTTTTTTTCTAAAAAAATCTGCAATATTTCAAGTTTTCTCTTTTTTTTTTTACCAAACAGGTAAGATATATTAGTATAACTTTGAAAATATTATAATTTTTTTTTTTTTTTTTTTTTTTTTAGTGCGCGTACGGTAAGCTTACGGTAAGCGTACGGTTTACGCAATGTCCGTAATTTATCTACTCTGTTTGCGTATAGTTACGCAATTTGCGTAGCCGCGCGTACTGCGCGTGGGGCGCGTACGCGTGTACACTACACGCGCACGTTACGCGGAAGTGTTGGGGAGTGACTGTTATGCGCATGCGCGCGAGCGCGTGTCTTTTTTACGCGCATGCGTACTTTTGCCGTAAGCACACCGTAAGCGCACCGTAAGCGTAACGTACGCGCACGGTGGGTCATGTGATCATGAAACACAACTTTTGATTGGTTGAAACTACTTTCAGTTCTAGAACTCTCCTACACCACACCCATTCCCCTCATTTCTGCTTGTGATCCCTTAGGAGAAGGAGCTGGGTTGTCTTTGTGATACGATGGCAGAACAGCAGAGCTCTTCTGAGAGTGAGGCTAGCAGCACTACCTTGAGGCAGAGAAGGAGGAAAGAAAAGACCTCTTTCATATGGGAGTATTTTACTTTTCCAGAGGACAAGAAAAAGGTAAATGCACCCTTAGTGACTTGTAAGCTGTGTGGCCGTGTACTTTCAAGAGGGAATCCCAACAAGAAGTATTCCTTCGGGAATCACACCATGTTGAGACACCTTAAAGATGTACACAGAAGGACACATGCTCGACATACTGAAGGTAACCCTTCAGTAAGTCAACCAAGCACATCCACAGCAGCTCAGCCTGGTCCATCATCTGCAGGGCCGAGTCCTTCTTCTGCAGGTCAGGTGAGCCCTTCATCTGTGGTGGGAGCATCTCCTTTTTCTTCTCCTCTGGAAACAAACCCTCGTTTTTTGAGGGTTGAAATACGGTGCGCCACTTGTCATGATCTAATTTGTCATAGGGAGACCAGTGTTTCCCTAGTGAACAATAAAATAGATCAGCACATTTGTCGTACCGACTAATATTCCCAATCTTTCTTTCCTCTGTCCCTGCATGAACACAACGGCTCTTGTAAGAGCCAACCTTACCTTTCATCTATTTTTTATATATGTTTTTAAAACTTTTTTTTGATTTTTATTTTTTACCGTACGCGTACGGTACGCGTAATTATTATTTTTTTTTTAAAAAAACACTAAAAATCAATTATCACATTACAAGTTCCTTGAGAGACTACAATGAAAAACTGAAAATGTGATTGTGGAGAAGTGGAAAAAAGGGACCATGAAATTTTTGACTTACCATACCCACTCAAAAAAATATTTATTAATTTAAATTTAATTTTAATTGCTTTAAAAATGGTTCTAGTTTTCGAAAATGTTCTATCTCAATCTGAAAAAAAAGAAAAAAGTATTAATATTTAATAAAACATTTTATAATACAGTACACATATTTACATATTTTTCCAAAAAACAATTTTGCCTTTTTTTTGCTGTTTTCAGAATATATTGCATTTCACTATAAATTGTGAAAGCAATTGCATTCATCATTTAACAGCGGGCAAAAAAAAAAATTAACAATCTCAAAGATTGTTTTAAAAAAGCCCACAATCTCTTTTTGCATAAACATAACTTTATAGAAATGCATAATATTCTTAAAAAATATCATCTAATATCAATACTTATTTCTTTAAAATACCGTCTGACATTTTTGTTTCAGAAGTATAATCACAAAAATATATCTCAAATAACTCCACAATACATCTGATTCCATTTCCTTTAGGCCAAATAGTAATTTTAAAATTCTTTTTTGATTAAATTTCCAATGGTAATCCAATAAAATCTAAAGTTTAAATTGTACAGATCTCACCGATTGTCTGTAACATTTTGGTTTCCGAAAGATTAATTAATAATTAAATAAGTCCACAATACAATTGTTTACCTTTCCGCATGGCCAAATAGTAATTTTAAAAATCTTTTTGGAATAAATTTCCAATGGCAATCCAATAACATTCCAAAATTTAAATTGTGCAGATGTTACCGATTTTTTCTAAATTTTTGGTTTTCCAAAGTTTCATTAAAAATTGAAAAAGTCCACATTACAATTGGTTACCTTTCCATTAGGCCAAATGATAATTTGTAAAATCATTTTTTTTGAAAATTCCAATGGTAATCCAATAAAATGGTAAAATTGTTTTGTACAGATCTTGCCAAGTCTCTCTAAAATTTTGGTTTCAGGAAGATTAGATAGGAATTTGCTAAATCAAAAGGCAAACGTTGCTTAAAAATCAATTGGGAATCATTACACAGTGTCCAGCCTTTTTCACTTTTAAGATAAACTGTGTAATGACCAGAAGTTACAGTAGGTCCATCATGGAAAATTATTGCAACTGTTACAAAAGTTTTTCCTGAAATTGATAATTGCTGTCCTGTAAACTTCTTTATTAAAGTATCTAATTTTGAACCATCAGCTTTACAGCGTTGCATCATTAAAATTACATACTGTCCGTATTCTTTTAAAATTAACGTTGAAAACATGTCAGATTGACACTCACTGCATTCCATGCTATGATTAGCATCTTTAACTAATTTAGCAAAAGTGACTGTTTTACTTTCTGGCAATGTTAAATAAATAAACCTTTCAGAATCAACATTAGAGCCACATATATTATAACAGTTTTCACAACTATGTTCCCATTTATAAGAGAGACCAAATAAATTTTCAATGGGAACCCCTTCTTCTTCCAGTACCTGAAGAAAAAACATCAAGAATTCCTGTGCGTCTTGCTGTACATTTTGAGAAAACTGTGTTCGTCCTGAACATACATCTAAAAGTTTTCTAATTTCAGTAGCACTTTCTATTTGAGTTTTATCATTACTCAGCTTTTGAAAAAGGAGACTCAACTCAGAACAGAATCTTTTTCCCTGATTTACTATTATCTGCTCTTGCACACTTTCCAGATAAAATGCAACATTCAGCACTACATTAGCGTAGCAGTTGACACCAGAGCTATTTTCAAAATGACATCCTACAACCTGTTCTTCATTTTCCTTTTTCTTTTTGCTTGCAATACATCACTCCTCTTTTTTTTCCTCCTCTCTACATCTTCATTACAGATATTCTCATTTCTCCTTTTACGAGAAACTACACGTTTCTCCAACACAGGATACTGACCTAAATGAGGAGCATAGCTTCTTCTTAATCTATTATACTCCTTTACACAATTTGTATCAGCACTAACTTTTGAGTCATCAAAGTCTATCATGAATAAACCTGATAATGTTTTCACTCGTGACAAAGCAACATATGCCATACCTTCTTTGAACACAGTTGAACCAATGTTCACAAATGCACAATCTACAGTCAATCCTTGAGACTTGTGAATAGTTACAGCATATGCTAGAGAAAACGGAAACTGCTTCCTACGTACATATAAGTCTTTCACAAGCATGAAACGAACTGAACAACGACAAATATCTTTAACTTCTTCTATCTGATCAAATTTTATTTGTAAACATTCAATTCCATCTTTTTTCTGATAATTAATAAAACCCACAACTCTTCCCATAGCTCCATTAACTAAACCTTTTTCAACATCCAAATTTCTCCTTAAAAATACTCTACAGTTCATGCAAACATATAGATTTTTTTCTAATCCAGCTGTTTTGGAAATGTTCTTCTCTAGTGAATCCAATTTATTTTTCAGTGTGCTTGTTAATGTGATAGTAATTCTTCCATCCTCAATTTTGTCCACTGCTTCCAATTTCCTGATATCTTCCTTTTCCAATTTCAAAAGCTCCTCATTGAATATTGAGCATTCACGTAGAGTTGGCATTAAGCAGATGACACTTTTCTTTTCTGCAATGTTCTTGTATATCTTCTCTGCAACTATTTCTTCCTTTGGAAATAAATTATGTAGCAACCGACTCTGTAATGCTTTTGTGCCAGCTTCAGTGAGTAGTCCAATTCTGATATCTTTCAGAATACTTCCATATTCTTCATCGTTTGCTTGTCTCATATTGGTAGTGAGTTCCTTGTACTCAAAGAAGGACCAAATATTTGCATTACCGATGCTTCCCAATGACTTCTTTGTGTCTTCATGTGTCACAGTATTAAACACTGGTTGTCCTTTAACTGGAGTAAGCTGTAGAAGATCCCCAAAAACTATGACATGTTTTCCACCAAATAACACGTCATAGTCTGTCCTTAGAATTTGCTGCATTCTTAAATGCACAAAGGCAAGCATTAAGTTTGATACCATGCTCACCTCATCAATAATGAGAACTTGCATCTTCTTCAATACTCTTGAAACTTCCAAGCATGCTTCTCCAGTTAGCTTGTTGTATTGTATTTTGTTCTCATGCTCCACTGGTAACATTAGCAAACGATGTAAGGTGATTCCTTTTATGTTATATGCTGCTAACCCAGTTGGAGCAGTAACCACACAAGACAAAGTAGAATCCGTTTTTTGCTGTAGGTAGCTTCTGATGACTTTTATTAAGAAACTTTTTCCAGTTCCAGCTTGTCCACTTACATACATCCTGATTGGATGAAATGATGTGCATGAGCACTCTTTTTTTTCATGTAGAAATCCGTGATCAATTTTGTTTCTGATCTCTTCATAAATTTGTTGCTGCTCTTCGTTCAGTTGTCTTTCCAAATTTTGTAAGTCTATAAATTCTTCTTGAGCTTGATTCATAGCCGTTTCCACTTCATTCATGGCTATTGATGCTTCATTTTCAACGATTGGTTGTCCTAGGGGATCTTGACTGAGTGTTCCTGAACTTTGGCTGTCCTGAGAACTGTCTCTAGCTACTTCTGCTGCAATTGTAGTTTCCTGTTCAATTTCTTCATTTAACATTTGCAGATAAGTTGAGAATGTACTGCATCGTATGCTGTCTTTGCAAGCATTAAAAGAATCTTCATAGCTTTGAAATTCTCCCAGTAGTTCATCCTCTGTACGCCATGGTTTAAACAGCTGTAAAAGAGCCAAGTAGTAAAATTCCTTTTTGTCAGTACTGTCGCAACTCAGCTTCCTGTGATTTATTAAACTTCCTTTTGTTTGCTTCACCAAACATCCTTCCTCACCAATGACTTTATATTTTCCATTGTTGATGTCTTCTGCGGCTTTCCGTGAATAAATGTAGTTCTGCAGCACTTCATAAAGACACATGTTCTCCAGATGATGACTTCTCTTTGGGTAATATGTGTCCAACATGTTTGATTTCAAAATATCTGTACTTTCTGGGTCATTCTCGGCCAAATATTCAATTTCTCCAACAGATTTCAGTACCCGATTTCTCATTGCTGCAAGGCCTACACTTGCCCAAATTATTCTTCTTGATTTCGAGTAGAGACTTGCAGAAGATAACCTATCTGAACATTCGTAGGATCCAATTTCTCGATGCGATAACATCTTTAAACTGAAACTGTACAGCTTCTTACTGACAGTCTTCTCGTGAGAAATCTCTTCCCACATTTCTTTCAATTCAGTTTTTTCAGATTTCGTAATGTAAGACATTACATATCGAGCAACAGCAATGGAATTGTCAGCTACATACTGTATATCCATGTTAGCATTCCACATGGATAAAATGACTGGGTTGTAGTCATTTATATTTTTTGATTCTTCTTTTCTTTTAAGGTTGTAGGTATTCTTAGGTGATTTTCTTGTGATAGTATGTCTCACAGATGACATAAAACTGTTTACTCTTCCATTTGAAAGAACAGGTCTAGGAAATCCAAATCGACATTTAGGTGCCGATCACAATCCGGTAAAAACCGGGTACGAACCGTCGGACGGAGCATATTCTCCGTCCGACGCGTACCCGGTCGTCAAAATATACAAACATGGAATTACGATTCGCACGGGTACACCATTACCGTACGAATCGTAAAAAAGACCGACCGAACAAAAAACACCTACCAATGCGATCCGGGAAAGCGCCGACCTGACGTCGGGACGCACGCAGCCAGCCATTCACGACCCAGGAATCACGATTCGCACCGACGTCACCCCGCACGGTGAATATTTTGCGGCAGCCAAAAACTGCCGGGAAATCAGGACGACGCGAACAAGGACCACCAGTACGCGACGGACAGACGGCGACGCGAACAAGGAGGACCAGTACGTGACGGACACACAGGACGACGCCACCAAGGAGGACCCGTACGCGACAGGACGACGCGATCAAGGAGGACCCGTACGCGACAGGACGACGCGAGCAAGGAGTACCAGTACGCGACGGACAGACATGGACCCGAACCTACGAGTCATCCCTGCCCTCATAGCAGTCCACCTCCTCTACAGGTTACGACGCAGACGCCGCAGAAGGTCAGAATAACTAAGGGAGGGGGGAAAGTGGGGTGGGGTGGGGGTGGCACGACCAGGGCAGGCCACAAAACAACCACATGAGTGACACACTACACATGGCCTGGACATACCTGACTCCCATGCCCTGGTCACCACGAGGGGGTGGGGGCGTGTCCTGATAATCCAGCGACCGCCACAACGGAAGTCCGTCACCACGCGAACCGGCAACACAACCAGACAGGTACGTCCCGTACCCACGCCTGAAGAGCGTGGGTACGAGTCGGACCACGCCCACACACGTCACCCCAACAATGGCGGGACGGATCGCACCCACGTGGCAAAGGCCTGGGTACGGGCCGCACAAACATCACATAGCGTGGGGACGGATATGTACGGACCCTACCCCCACTCCGTATGCAAGGAGCGTACCCCCCAGCCCAACAGTGCAAGTACGACCCGTACCCCCACCCGCGGACGTACGGAGCGTACCCCCAGCCCAACATTGTAAGTACGACACGTACCCCCACCCGCGGACGTACGGAGCGTACCCCCAGCCCAACAGTGTAAGTACGACCCGTACCCCCACCCGCGGACGTACGGAGCGTACCCCCAGCCCAACAGTGTAAGTACGACCCGTACCCCCACCCGCGGACGTACGGAGCGTACCCCCAGCCCAACAGTGTAAGTACGACCCGTACCCCCACCCGCGGACGCACGGAGCGTACCCCCAGCCCAACAGTGTAAGTACGACCCGTACCCCCACCCGCGGACGTACGGAGCGTACCCCCAGCCCAACAGTGTAAGTACGACCCGTACCCCCACCCGCGAATGCAAGGAGCGTACCCCCCTGCCCAACAGTGTAAGTACGACCCGTACCCCCACCCGCGTATGCATGGAGCGTACCCCCCATGCCAACAGTGTAAGTACGACCCGTACCCCCACCCGCGTATGCATGGAGCGTACCCCCCATGCCAACAGTGTAAGTACGACTCGAACCCCCACCCACGAATGCAAGGAGCGTACCCCCCTGCCCAACAGTGTAAGTACGACCCGTACCCCCACCCGCGGACGTACGGAGCGTACCCCCAGCCCAACAGTGTAAGTACGACCCGTACCCCCACCCGCGAATGCAAGGAGCGTACCCCCCTGCCCAACAGTGTAAGTACGACCCGTACCCCCACCCGCGGACGTACGGAGCGTACCCCCAGCCCAACAGTGTAAGTACGACCCGTACCCCCACCCGCGAATGCAAGGAGCGTACCCCCCTGCCCAACAGTGTAAGTACGACCCGTACCCCCACCCGCGTATGCATGGAGCGTACCCCCCATGCCAACAGTGTAAGTACGACCCGTACCCCCACCCGCGTATGCATGGAGCGTACCCCCCATGCCAACAGTGTAAGTACGACTCGAACCCCCACCCACGAATGCAAGGAGCGTACCCCCCTGCCCAACAGTGTAAGTACGACCCGTACCCACACCCGCGGACGTACGGAGCGTACCCCCACCACACCAGTGTCAGTAGACTCGTACCCTCACCTCTAATGCAGTGTGCGTAACCCCACCGTGTATGTGCCAAGCGCACATATCCAGAAATCGGAGGTGTGTGTGCAGAGTCCACCCAGCAGTGCCCTGAGACAGGAGTGGTGGGTGTGGAGTCCTCCCAGCAGTGCCCTGAGACAGGAGGGGTGGGTGCCCATCACTCCCAGCAGTGCCCTGACACAGGAGGGGTGGGTGCAGAGTCCTCCCAGCAGTGTCCACACCCAGGAGGGGTGTAACACATGTGTGTGATGCCACAATTACCCACATCCATACTGCCTACAAGGGAACATGTCCCCATGAACTCATGTCAACTGACTCCACACACAAGTACAGTGATCACCAAGGATGCCACGATTGTTGCAGGTGGAGACATGGCCATGCATGCATGGCCAAAGTAGAAGGGCTCCGTCACACACACAGCTCATGTACACACAGCTCTGCGCTAAACATTGGGAACACCCTGCAGGGAAGAAACTGGGTACACAGAGGAAGGAATACACCCTGGGACAATTGAACCATGCAGTAACTGCTGACATGACCTAAGGAAGTTAGCCAACACCTTGTGATGGCACACAGATCCTAGGGTGGCCCCAAAGAGCAGAACACTACTACAAATCCCACACACCCAAAGCCTTAAACACCACCCAAAACAATGTAGCAGCCCCACCAACACCAATACCACCATAGCAGGAGTGTGATAATGAAAAAAAAAATAAGCTTTATTCAGCATGAGCACAATGTCCGTGGATCAAAGGCAGTTCAAAGTCAACAAAGGCCATAGGGCAGTCAATTATTCCCAGCTGCATGGGGGACACAGTGGGATGTGTGTCCCCTACCTTGCCTGCACAGTCAAATGCCATCGTCTTCCATACTGGTGAGGGCATCAGGGGGGGGGGAAGCAACAGGCACCGCAGGGACATCAGGGCAAAGGGGCGGCGTTGTGGGTGCAGGGATGGAGGACTCAACCACAGGGGGTGTGTCATGGCCAAAGGCGGAGGCCAGGATGGCACTACACACCTTAGCAAGGTCCTCCAGGGAGTCCCCTGCACCCGAAGTGACCTCAGGCCCCAAGGAGGGGGGGGGTTCAGAGGGATGGGTTGCAGCGCCACCGGGGGAGGGTGGAGACAGGGGGGGAGACTCAACCACCCTGACCGAGGACTTCCTTGACCGCTTGCGTGGTGGCGTAACTGTGGGGCTCAGGGACAGAGCGGCCATGAAGGAGTCCTTGGGGGAGATGTGGCCAGGAGAGCTGAGGGGAGGGGATTTGGAGGGAGTGGATTGTGTGGAATGCGGACTCCCACTCTGGCTGCGTGTCACACGTTTGCCCCCCGACCCAGTGGGTGTGCCTATCTCACCCTGTGTGTGCGTGTCAGGAGGAGTGCGGTGGACCTTCCCTGCTGGTGTGGTGCCTGTGTCTGTTGTGGTGGGTGCATGCCGACGTCTGGGTGTACGTGGGACAGGCATGGAAGTGGGAAGTGTGGATGGGGCAGGGGTAGGTGGGGGGAGGTCGCGCTGCAGGAGACCCACTGCTGCAGTCAGTGTGGAGCCTAGGGACCTCAGCAAGTTGCGTTGGTCAGCCTGCAAAGAATGAATGCCCTCCAAGAATGCCTCGATGTTGGTGAGGGTTTTCCCGTGGGAATGGAGGACATTCAGGATCGCAGCCTGACCAACCTGCATTTGCCGCTGGATGTCCATAGACTCAGCATTGGCGGCAGCAGTGGAGACAGGGGCAGGGGGTGCGGTGCCTGGCAGGAAGGAGACATGCGGTGACCGGGCACGCTGGGAAGGGACACGAGCAAGTGGGAGGCGGTTGGTGGGAACTGAGGGGGCGGTGGCAGGTGTTGTTCCACTGTCAGCTGCTGGTGCAGCCTCCGCCAACTCTGAGACATCCTCCTCGGACCTGTCAGCTTCGTAGTCTGATGTGCCAGTCGACAGGTCCTCGGCCACACTATCCTCCGCCTCTGTCCCACTCGATGTGCCAGCCCCGATGTCACGGCTGCCACTGGTGCTCGGTCCCTCCGCCTGGTCCGTGTCCATGTCTCCCTCTGTGTCCCTCGACGATGCTGTGGGCAGGGTGGAGAGACAGAAATTAATCAGACACCTGTACACATCTGTCACATGAGTCCAATCTACATAGTCAACATTGCATAGCCTGAAGAGGCAGATCCCTAACATCTGCAAAACAAGGTACCGATGTAGGGCATGAAACACAGTTGGTTGAGCCACCATGCCACTGAAATACCATGGAGAGCATGAGACAATAGCTGATGACAGGAAACGGAGTCTGACATAGCACCCAGGCCCTGGGGACAATCCTGCACTGCCTCTGCACCACACAGCGTTTGTGAAAATACCTATGACCAGGGACAATATCCATGAACTTGAGACACATGCTGCATAGGTAATGCTGCAAACATGCCCAACATAACTCGGTCACTGCACCTTGCGTGTGTGTCCAGTAACATCACACACTGTCCAGACCCAGCAATTAGGAATCAGGATTTGACACATAGGCATTGCCCGCCCCAAGCAACCCCCACACGATGCTAATTGCTGAGACACAGGTGGCACCAACATCTCATAGTCTGGGTGATAAACACAGTGGCAGGCAAAAGGCAAGATTGGACGCAAAACAGCAAAGGTGCGCCTGTACAAATAATGAGGTACCAGTGCCCATCCTCAGATGAGTATAACAAGACACACAGGCACTGGCAACTGTGAGTATGAAGAGGGACAATCAGGTCAGGCTGCACAGTGGACACCTGTACATAATAGCACGTCTATATACATGGTGACAGGGGACAATGGCACAGAGCACAACCTACGCTGTAGACAGTGAGAGTGTCCACGTTGATGATGACACAAACAACACTGAGGATAAGGTGCCCCAGGGGACAGTATTGGGCACGCAACTACATGCTACTGAATGGGAATGACTGCTACACACGTCACCATCCCTGCACTATGCGTAGCGCACACTCATGCACATCATGTCACAGGCCACTACATAGGACATGCGCGCTGTAAGGCATGACACATGAGAGACCAACTCCCATGTCTGGAGCCAGCATCAGTGCCAACTGACATGGAACCCACATGCAGTGAACTTGACAGTTCACAGGCAAGGTCCCACAACCTGTTACCCACCACCACCACCCATGATGCTACAGTCATTGTTCTCGTGGACAAAGCGCCAGCCTACATTACCTTGTGAAGGAGTGACTACACACAGACCAGGGAACACATTGCAAGGAGGGGAAGGGTGGCAGGGGCGCAGCGCTACACTTGGGCAAACTGGATGGGCACAGCACCTTTAAACCCTGCCAGTGAATTAATGCCACTGTGCCCTTACAAATGCCGGTGACACACAACAAACGCACATGTACCTACCCCCTTCCGCCTGCTGCATCGCCTGTAAGCGCCTCTCCAGGTCTGGAAAGACCACCGGCAGCACACGCCTGTGGAGGTGGGTCAGACGGCGGCGGCCGCGGTTCTTGTGGCTCTCAGGTGAGTCCCCCAGCAGGAGCCGTGCAATCCTCCGCGTCCAGCACCGGATATCCTGCCAGCGTTTCCTCACCTGGGACAGGCTCCGCCTCCGACCATCCACACGCCTCACGGCACTGACGGCGGTCAGCCAGATCTGCTCCTTGGCAGTGGCGCCTACCTGTGAGGAAGTACAAGTGACACCACATCAATACACCAGCCACATGTCACAGAGAGACATATGTGAACATAATAGCTGGTTACTACATGGCATGTAATGCAGCCAACGCATTGCACCTCTGTCATAGGGACATCATCCTCTGGTGAGGGAAAAGGCAGTACGTGCCATAGTGGGTACTCAGGTGGAATGATGGCAATGTCACAATCAATGATCAAGGCTCACACTGTGCATCACACCCACACCTCCTGTCTCAGGGCACTGCTGGGAGGACTCTGCACACACACCTCCTGTCTCAGGGCACTGCTGGGAGGACTCTGCACACACCCCTCCTGTCTCAGGGCACTGCTGGGAGACATCAGGCACCCCCCCCCTGGTACCCCCCCGACAGTACATGGCATGTGTGTCACACCGGGTCACAATGCCTGAAGACACAGTCACAACATAGGGACAGTCTGTGGCAGTGGCCTATGCACTCACCTGATACCCTGGTTGCCCATACAGCATGGGGTACTGTGGGAGGATCACATCCAGCAGAGCCATGTTCTCCTCCAGGGTGAATGGCTGTGTCCTCTCCACAGCCCTTGACATGGTTCCAGGGAATCAGTAGCAGCAGCTTGGTCGACAAATGCAAAGATGTGCAGGCAAGTAATCCCTCATGGGACCTGGCTGCCTTATATGTGGCCTTCTGCCCAGTCTCATGCACAGGAGTACAGAGTGATTGGTCACTCACATTTGCATCCTATGTTTCCACCAATCCCTTCAAACCTAGCAGTCTGTGGGTTCTCTATCGGTTTCATTCTCCTGCATGATGTCAGCCCCACAAACACATTGCAACAAAGTAGAAGAATTCCAACTGACTTCTGCTGTGCACCTTCCAGAACAAAATCGAAATTTGAACCTGGTCGCCATGACAACCAGCATGCATGTAGGCCTTAATACTTGTCCCCTATGTAATTAGGAGAATCACACACAGGTACGGTGCGTTTCCGGGCCCTAGGGCACCCCAAATGCATGGCAACGGCCCGTACATGCATGCCTACGTTCAAAATCACTATGGGTCTGCACGCGTATGCGTACACGTAGTGGTACGGACCGTACACACGCATGTACGCTCACTATCACTATGGGTCTGCACGCGTATGCGTACACGTAGTGGTACGGACCGTACAAATGCCTGTACGCTCACTATCACTATGGTTCTGCACGCGTATGCGTACTCGTTGTGGTACGGACCGTACAAATGCCTGTACGCTCACTATCACTATGGGTCTGTGTACCCGTAGTGATAGTGAGCGTACATGCGAGTGTACGGTCCGTACCACTACGTGTACGCATACGCGTGCAGAACCATAGTGATAGTGAGCGTAGATGCGAGTGTACGGTCCGTACCACAACGAGTACGCATACGCGTGCAGACCCATAGTGAGAGGGCCGTACACTCGCATGTACGCTCACTATCACTATGGGTCTGCACGCGTATGCGTACTCGTTGTGGTACGGACCGTACAAATGCCTGTACGCTCACTATCACTATGGGTCTGTGTACCCGTAGTGATAGTGAGCGTACATGCGAGTGTACGGTCCGTACCACTACGTGTACGCATACGCGTGCAGAACCATAGTGATAGTGAGCGTAGATGCGAGTGTACGGTCCGTACCACTACGTGTACGCATACGCGTGCAGAACCATAGTGATAGTGAGCGTAGATGCGAGTGTACGGTCCGTACCACAACGAGTACGCATACGCGTGCAGACCCATAGTGAGAGGGCCGTACACTCGCATGTACGCTCACTATCACTATGGGTCTGCACGCGTATGCGTACTCGTTGTGGTACGGACCGTACAAATGCCTGTACGCTCACTATCACTATGGGTCTGTGTACCCGTAGTGATAGTGAGCGTACATGCGAGTGTACGGTCCGTACCACTACGTGTACGCATACGCGTGCAGAACCATAGTGATAGTGAGCGTAGATGCGAGTGTACGGTCCGTACCACTACGTGTACGCATACGCGTGCAGAACCATAGTGATAGTGAGCGTACAGGCATTTGTACGGTCCGTACCACAACGAGTACGCATACGCGTGCAGAACCATAGTGATAGTGAGCGTACAGGCATTTGTACGGTCCGTACCACAACGAGTACGCATACGCGTGCAGACCCATAGTGAGAGGGCCGTACACTCGCATGTACGCTCACTATCACTATGGGTCTGCACGCGTATGCGTACTCGTTGTGGTACGGACCGTACAAATGCCTGTACGCTCGCCATCACGATGGGTACACATACGGCAGCACTCCCACAGTGATTGGGGAACATACACAGGCCCTCTTAGCAGCAGTACGCCGGTTTGTACACATCACTGTGGTGATAGTCGACACACAGGTAGGAATAGTGCGGACATACTTGTCCATGGATGGACATACTTGTCCAGGAATGGACATCAAGGCATCGTCTGTGCATTACTACATGTGTGGGGCACAGGTGTGACAGGCTGTGATGTGGAACATGCCTCCTGAGTGGAGGAGGCACCAGATGTATGATGAGATGTGTACAGGTGTACTGTGTGAGGGTGCAATGTGTGCCAGGCATGCCCTTGACTCCTTTGACATGTGTGCATGTCGTACTGCGCACTTGGGGTGAGCGTCACTGGCATGGCACGGACACCAACACACGGAAGTGTCCCATGATGCCCGGTACAGGGGTCATGACACCTGACTTGTCACTACCCACAGTGCACAATGTGACTATGTCATTTATGTGTCCGGGATTTACATCAGGTTGATGTTGTAGCACCCTCAAAAGCTGCAGCCGTTGCAGCAACCAACATGTGTCTGTGTGTAGATTGTCATTGCACACTGTTCCGCACACCATGCCACATGTGGTATCTGATGTGAGGTGCACATGTATGCATGGGACACGGAGTAGCGTGACAAGGCCATGTCAGCATCCTCACAAGGAATGTGTGGTGAGTCATGACATGTGCACCTTCATGGCAAGGTGTGTGGGCAGGCCTAGTGTAATGTCATGTGACCTGTGGCTCCGGTGTTCCGCTACCAGTCTCTACAATCGGCATCCTACTTCTGCTGATGTGTGGGTGTATGTCACTTCTGTCTTGCGTCGGGCTGTTCACTTGCACTGGGACACAGCTATTCCCATGGCGTGGCATGGGGAGGTTCTCAATCACCGTGTGTAGCTGGGTCTTGGAAGGAGTGTCACCTTGCATCCATACGTGTCCTGGGCATGTAGCACATGCCTGACTCCCTATGTGGCATGTGTGTATTGGCAGATTTACATGTGCTCAGTAGACATGAGTTGTTCTCGTAGTGCACTCACTCTTCCTTGTCACTTCCAAATTACTGCAGAGCGCCTCCTGTTGCCCGAAGAATTCCAGACTTGGCCACCATGCAGGAGAATGACAGGATCCGGCTCTACCGCTTCACCCAACCGTTGATTCTGGAGCTGACGGCGAGACTGGCACCACACCTGCAACCGCAGCACAGGTATCCTACGGCACTGACACCCCAGCTGAAGGTAATGGCTGCCCTACATTTCCTTGCCACGGGTACCTTCCAATATACCATAGCTCATGTTGGTGGCATGTCCCAGAGCATGTTCAGCGGTGTGCTGCATGATTTCTTGGAGGCCATGTTGATTCACCTGGATGACTTCATCAAGTTCCCAACCCCTGAACAGATGACTGAGGTTAAACGTGGTTTCTATGCCCTGGGAGGGATGCCCCATGTCATTGGGTCCATAGATGGGACACATGTAGGTTTGGTACCACCACACGCACGGGAGGTGGCGTACCGCAATCGGAAGCACTACCACTCCATCAATGCCCTTGTGGTGTGTCTGTCCAACATGGTGATTTCACATGTCTGTGCTCGTTTTCCAGGATCAGCACACGATGCCTACATCATGAGGCGTAGCGGGATGCCTGATATGATGATGCAGCTGCGCAACGAACGTGCATGTGTTGTTGGTGGGTACAGTCTGTCTGTCCTGTATTCTGTTTGGCCGAGCAGCACTACCGCTTCGCCTGTTCTAACGATATCCATGTGCTTTCCATTTAGGGGACGCTGGATATCCCAACATGCCTTGGCTGCTGACACCTCTCCGCAACCCCATCACGCCGGCCCAGCTCCGCTACAACACCGCCCATGGCCGGACAAGGCGAGTGATAGAGAGGACGTTTGGCATGCTGAAGAGCCGATTCCGGTGCCTCCACAAGACCGGCGGCGCACTCCCATATGCCCCGGCGAAGGTCTGCAAGATCTTCATGGTCTGCTGCATGCTGCACAACATGGCAGTTGAAAGAGCTGTGCCCCTCATCCTGGATCAAGATGACGAGGACCATCCACCCGTGGAGGACGAAGGGCTTGGCAATGGGGCTAGTGATGTGGAGGATGTGGAGCCGCAAGAGGACATCCGGACTCGGCTCATACGCGACTTCTTTGCTTAGTGGTGAGTACCAGGGTCTGAGTGTGCACGCATTGGTCCCCGTGTGGCATGCGTTGTGATGTGTGTCTCCACCTGCATGTATGGCACGTGGGTCAGAGGTGTGTGTGGGTGTGTCACTGGAGTGATGGTGGCAGTGATGGTAGTATTTCCCCAGACATAATTGTGACCTAGCATGTTGTCATACATACATGTGTCGAGTACATGCACATGCAAGTGGCTGTGCTTCTTGTGGCTGACTTCTTGTGTGTCTCTCTTCCCCAGGTACCTGCGCATGCCGTTTGCTGGTTGCATTGTTGTGGCACTGCTATTCCTCATGGACATGGCATCGTGGGCTGACTCAGCGTTACAGGCACGGACACGTTTGGAAGTCTCCATGGGGTAAGGGATGCATCTGGGGTGTATTGGGTGTGGCAGTTGTTCACGATGTGTGCACACTGCCCCGGTCGGGGTTTGGGTCCTCTGCAGACATGTGGCATCCCCATGGGACACGACATGCAGCTGGGTACACCTGAATAGATGGGCTGCCTGGTTGTCAGTCATCAGTGATGGGATGGTGGATTGTGATGAAGGCATCAATGTGTGTGACACTGCCCTCGGACACATACGGTTAACATTGTCTTGACATGGCGTGGGACTTCCACATCAGCGGATGTATGGTGTATGGCAGGCTCTCCGTGAGCAGCTGTGGGTATTTAGCTATTATCCGACACTTGTGTGCCAGTTCCATGGCTATCACGCATTTGTGCTGCAGAAGGGGGGTGCCAGTGTTGGAGCCACATGTTACTCCACATGATGTGTTCATGTGTACTTCAAGTTGCCTCTGCAATCCCAAACACATGACTATTAAAGGTGTCCCTATGCCTCCAAGGTGCCTCTTCTCAGTCAATGCTGGTGTGTTGGCACGGTGCATCCTGCATGTCTGGCATGGTATTCCCTGATTGTGGCTATGTGTCAATGTGTCGAGTGGCAAGATGCAAGCTGTGTGTGTGTGCTGAGACTGTGTAATGGGCATGATGTCCATGACTGTGTGGGTATTGTGACATGTGCCATCCCCATGCATCCAACGTTGTCCATGACCCCATTCTCTGCATCCACCGGACTCAAGCTTGCAGGACATGGTTCTGCCACCTGTCTACACGTACCTGGGTGCCCCCCAGGACACGGGCCAGGATCCCTGACCTCTGCGCATGACTGTTGCTGTACTCAATGTGTCTGTCAGCACGGTTGTTCGGCCACCCCCTCAGCTGGTTCTGACCATCACGGGTGTGTATGGTGCTCCATGTCTGTCTTGCCTAGAAAACTGTGACCCATGTGTCCTGTGCCAGACTCAGGCCCCAGGGTGTGGATGGTTGAAGTGAACAGATGACTCAGGCATGTTTAGACTGTACAAGACACATGTTAGGTAATAATGCTACCAGCAGGCATCTACTCTTAATAGTGTGATTTATTATTTGGGGGGGGGGGCCAAGTGAGGGCCTTTCCGGGATTAGGGAATCCAAAGTTCAGTAGGGGAGTTGGTGTCCTTGCCATTGGAAATCCTCAGAGTCCATGCCACAGTCTTTGTCAACATTGGTCAGCCAGTGACCAGCAGGGCCATGTGCAGAGAATGTCTCTTGATGCTGTGATGCTGTTGCTCCAGTGGGCCAGGTGCCAGGCCAGGTGTCCTGGGAGATGGTGATGTAGCAGCCACCCTCACGGTCCTTTCCGTGGACGACCCGGCTTCCTGCGGGGAACCTCAGCAGCAGGCCGTGACGACGTCTGGGATGCTCCGTCGGATGTTTCCTCCTCCTCCTCATGATCCCTCCCTGTGGGTGGTGATGTTCTCCGCCTTCTGGCACAGGGAGGGTCGGCCATGGTGTCGGCCATCCGACGGAGTTCAGCGTGAATCCCCTGGGACGCCGTCACTTGCTCAGCCTGTCTGTCCTCCATCCTCCGTTGGTGTAGCTGTAGACAGGCTATTAGCTCCGCATGTTGCTGGGCCTGCTGGACCTTGATCCCCTCGAGGACGGACACAACCTGGGCCATGCCCGTGGTGTCCTGCCGGTATGAGTCCAGGATGTTACGGACATGGGAAAATACCGGATCCCCAGCCAACTGGTCAGGCTCGCGCCTCCGCCGCTCTCCACTCCCACCACCCCTGCCCACTTGCGTCTGGCCTGCACTTGTGGGCACATGGGGTCTCCGGGACCCCTGAGGGGTGGCATTGGCGTTGTCGCCTGCCTCCTCCTGGGTGCCCGGGACACCGTGTCCCTCCTGGCGAGCCTGGCTGCATTGTGGTGTTGGGGCAGGGATCCTGGGTGTCTCCTGGGATGTGGCAGGAGTGGGGGTGGTGGTTGGCACGGTTGTACCTGACGCAGGTGCTGCAGGTGGTTGGACACCAGAGGGGCCAGGTCGGTCGGGGTCGTCCGCAGAGTGGTGAGAGTGGTCGCTGCCGGTGGGATCGGTCTCCTGCAGATCCGGGTCCTGTGAGTGTTCCCCCCCAGTGTTGGGGGGTGCAGCACGACGTTGACCTGTGTGTGAGAGAGACAATGTTACTTTTGATCCATGCAACATCCATGTTTCATCCGTTACAAAGTTGGCACATTTCCTCTTGGAATTAGGATCTGTCTTGCATTCCACTCACAGTGCACTTGTGCATGTGTGTGTCCCTTGGGCACCAATTTGGCCCCTTTAACTATGTGTGGCACAGTCTTACTTGCTGCGTCAAGTGTGACTGCAGTCAGCAGTGGAGTGTGCATGTGTGCCGAGCTATGCGTTTGCGCCTTCCTTGTAGCACTGTACATGTGCACATGGAGTGGATCCACACACTCATATGATGCAGGTGGCTGTCCTTGTGCTCGTGTACAGGTTGTAACATGGCCCTGCGTTTTGCCATGATGAAGAGGGGGGGTTCTGGCACTGGGCACCCTTGTCTACATGCACGCAGTCCACCTGCTGACGAGCAGACATTCCCACACACCAAAGGACTGATTTGCTCTCCCTGTGTCTCCCTCCTTCTCTGTCCCCCTCTCCCTCCCTCTCTGTCCCCCTCTCCCTCCCTCTGTGTCCCCCTCTCCCTCCCTCTGTGTCCCCCTCTCCCTCCCTCTGTGTCCCCCTCTCCCTCCCTCTGTGTGTCAGCCTCCTCCCTCTGTCCATCTTCCTGTGTCTCCCTCCCTCTGTGTCCCCCTCTCCCTCCCTCTGTGTGTCAGCCTCCTCCCTCTGTCCATCTTCCTGTGTCTCCCTCCCTCTCTGTCCCCCTCTCCCTCCCTCTGTGTGTCAGCCTCCTCCCTCTGTCCATCTTCCTGTGTCTCCCTCCCTCTCTGTCCCCCTCTCCCTCCCTCTCTGTCCCCCTCTCCCTCCCTCTCTGTCCCCCTCTCCCTCCCTCTGTGTGTCAGCCTCCTCCCTCTGTCCATCTTCCTGTGTCCCCCTCCCTCTCTGTCCCCCTCTCCCTCCCTCTCTGTCCCCCTCTCCCTCCCTCTGTGTGTCAGCCTCCTCCCTCTGTCCATCTTCCTGTGTCTCCCTCCCTCTCAGTCCCCCTCTCCCTCCCTCTGTGTCCCCCTCTCCCTCCCTCTGTGTCCCCCTCTCCCTCCCTCTGTGTGTCAGCCTCCTCCCTCTGTCCATCTTCCTGTGTCTCCCTCCCTCTCAGTCCCCCTCTCCCTCCCTCTGTGTCCCCCTCTCCCTCCCTCCGTGTGTCACCCTCTGTCACCTTGGCCCAGCTTCCTGGGCACACACTGTTAGCAGATCTTTGAGTGGCCCTTGGCCTGTTGATGTGAGTTTGTTTCTGATCTCCAGGCACCCATTTTGTCTGCTGTGTGTCTGTGCGCTGCTGCTGTGGTGGTGTGTGCTGCCACTCTTTCACACTGTTGGCTGTTCATTAGCTGCTGGCATGTGCAAAACAGTGCCTTCACCCCCATGTGTTGATGCAAGGCATCCGCCATTTGCTGGCAAGTCATTCCTGTGTTGGGACACAGTGTTTGTCTGGCTGTGACCTAGGCCATATGGGCAGAGGGCATTGTTGTCTGCTTTGGAGTCGCACTATGTGATTCTTGGTGCCCACACTCCCGCCATCCGGGTTACCGTGTCATGTGTTGTTGTCTTCTGTGGCCTGTGACTTGACATTGTCCAGCTGGGTGCATGGGGCATGGTGGCAGCAGTGGCATGTGCCTGCTCATGGAGTGTGGTTGAGTAATGCGATGGCTTGTGGTGTTTGCGTGCCTGTTATTAATTTTGGTTGTGGTTGCAGTTCCCCCCATGTGAGGTGCGTTGTTTGTGTACTGACCCGGGTCTCGGAGTCCTTCTACTCCTTCAACTGCCTCCACCGGCAGTATGGCCATCACCCTCTCCTCCCAGGGATGGTACTGTACGGGTCTGCGGGAGGGCCCTCCTCCGGTGGCGTTGGCCTGGTCGTGTTCCTCCTGTCTCTTGGCTCTGACCCTCCTCCGCAGATCGTACCACCTGTTCTGGCAATCCTGCTTGGTCCTCCTGGTGTCCGCAACAGCATTCACAGCATCGACGATGGTCTGCCACATGGCTGTTTTGGCTGCCTGGCTGGTGCTTCTGACCAATGTTCCAAAGATCTGTGGCTCGACTCTGAGGATTTGATCAACAAGGACCTCCAACTCTCGGTGACTGAACTTTGGATTCTTGGTAGTGGGCATGGTGAGGGGTGTGGGTGGGGATGGTGTGGGTGTGGGGGGTGTGTGGATGTTGGGGGGGGGTGTGGATGGTTGTGTGTGTGTGTGAATGTGATGAGAGGGTGTTTGTGAGGGTGGTCGTGTGAAGGTGTGCAAGTGTAAGATGTGGTGTCGCTTGTAGTCTGGTTCTGTGGTGTCTGGCAGCAGTGGGTCTGTTGCAAAGGCTCATGGTTTGTGTGTGTGGGCCCTTTTTATTGGTCCATGGGTGGGTGTGGCAGTGTTTGAATTTTGGGTGGGTGTGTTATAAGGAGTGGTGGTGTATTGGGCCTCTGTTTGTTTTTGACAGTTGCAGGTCAGTGATTGTGTTATTTTAGTGGTTGTTGGCCATGTTTAGTGGCTGTGTGCCTTTCGAATGGTGTATTGTTGAGTTGTTTTGTTTTGTCCTTGTTGTGTACGTGCGTTTTGAGCGTGTGTACGGTGTGTACATGGGCCATTTGGTTGTACGATTTGGTCCTTGTGTGTGGCTTTGTACGACTCGTACATGCGGTTGTGATGTTGGGGCATGGGGTGCGCTCCGTACTTAGGAGGTTGTGTTGGGGGTGCGCCAGGAACGTACTGGGGTGGGGGTACGACTGGAACGTACTGGGGTGTACATAGACGGTGGTACGACACGTACAGGGGTGGGGGGGTGTACATAGACGGTGGTACGACACGTACAGGGGTGGGGGGTGTACATTGACGGTGGTACGACACGTACAGGGGTGGGGGGGTGTACATTGACGGTGGTACGACACGTACTGGGGTGGGGGTACGACTGGAACGTACTGGGGTGTACATAGACGGTGGTACGACACGTACAGGGGTGGGGGGGTGTACATTGACGGTGGTACGACACGTACTGGGGTGGGGGTACGACTGGAACGCACTGGGGTGTACATAGACGGTGGTACGACACGTACAGGGGTGGGGGGGTGTACATAGACGGTGGTACGACACGTACAGGGGTGGGGGGTGTACATTGACGGTGGTACGACACGTACAGGGGTGGGGGGGTGTACATTGACGGTGGTACGACACGTACTGGGGTGGGGGTACGACTCGAACGTACTGGGGTGTACATAGACGGTGGTACGACACGTACAGGGGTGGGGGGGTGTACATTGACGGTGGTACGACACGTACAGGGGTGGGGGGGTGTACATTGACGGTGGTACGACACGTACTGGGGTGGGGGTACGACTGGAACGTACTGGGGTGTACATGGACGGTGGTACGACACGTACAGGGGTGGGGGGGTGTACATAGACGGTGGTACGACACGTACAGGGGTGGGGGGTGTACATTGACGGTGGTACGACACGTACAGGGGTGGGGGGGTGTACATTGACGGTGGTACGACACGTACAGGGGTGGGGGGGTGTACATTGACGGTGGTACGACACGTACTGGGGTGGGGGTACGACTGGAACGTACTGGGGTGTAGGTAGACGGGGCTGTGACACGTACTGGGGTGGGGGTGTGGCTCGAACGTACTGGGGTGTAGGTACACGGGGGGTACGACACGTACTGGGGTGGGGGTGCGACTGGAACGTACTGGGGTGTACATAGACGGTGGTACGACACGTACAGGGGTGGGGGGGTTTACATTGACGGTGGTACGACACGTACTGGGGTGGGGGTACGACTGGAACGTACTGGGGTGTACATAGACGGGTGGGGGTATACATATACGGGGGTACGTGTCGGACGTACGGGGGCTGGGGGGAGTGTTGGGCGCGTATGCGGGCACATGTCTCCATGGTTGCTATTGGTGTTCGGTGCGGACGGTGTTTTTTCCATACGGTTGTAGGCTCGGACGCACGGGATGGATCGTGATTCCTCGGTCGGACTTGGATTTTTACGTTTGTAAGGTAAATCGTCCGAGGACGTGTCGGACACATTTTCCGACCCGAGGACGTGTGGGGAATGATTCCCGGTGCGGGTCGTATGGACTTTTTACCATGCGAATCGTGATTGCCAGTTCGTACGGCACTTGTACGATTCGTACGGTAAAAAGACCCGATACGAGTCGCACGGGGGAATTTTTTACCGGATCGTGATCGGCACCCTAGTGTAGTATTTATCTTTGCTCTTGTATTTCCGTCGACAGTATTTTCCACACCGATGACTTTGGAAACGTAAAACTTGCTCCTTTAACTTTTTCTCTTCTGTGCTTTTTGGTATAGCACATGTTGCATATTCTTCAATGTAAGATAACACTGCTTCATCAGCATCTGTTCCAAACTTTGGGGCATCCTTGATCCACAACAGCATATGAATATGAGGAGCACCTCTTGCCTGGTACTCTTTTCTCCAAAAGAAATCCACTACTTCTCCTAGAGGTGGATTTTTTTTATTGCAGATGAAGGACATCATAGCCTCAAATCTATGATTGAAATATCTGCAAACATTAACCGGATCCAATGAGCACAGTTCTCCTGCTGTCTTGTATTCGATGTTTTTAATGTTTGAATTTGCCTCTCGTAGAAAATCCAGTAAATCATCCCAAGCGTACTCAGCACAGCTTAGGGTAACGAACCATGTTGGTGTTCCTAAATTCCGTAACATGCATTTTAATTCACCATGGCGTCGGTACCAATATTCATTTGTCCCACGCTGACAAGCCATCAGATTGATCAGTTGTGTTTCCAAATGATCATCTCGGTGCTGCACTTTCTCCATAAAATCCTTAGCAGACACATTTTGTAAATGTACTCCACTTTTTAAAATGTGATTTACTGCATATGATAATGCAGACAAGTCGCTTTCAAATAAAAGATGGAACAAATAAGGAATACTTTGTCGAAATCTTGGATCTTCTGCATATAGTCTTGTAGTCCGATACTCAGAAGCTGGAATCTGTTCTGGACGTTCATCGTATCGTCCTCCTTTTCCTTTAGGAAACAGCTGGGGAAAACATCGAGCTTCCAAGCTCTCCTCCCATACACTCACGGGAGTTCCTTTTGCTTTCTTCATCTGAAACAGATCAATATTGTCTCCCATAACTTCTTTTGAATGAAGAGGATGTATGCTAAAATGTTCATAAATTTCTTCTTCCTTTGACTTGTCCACTTTTTCAATTTGTCATGTTGGTGTTTCTGTGTCTTCTTGTAAATCTTCTTCTTCTTCTCCTTCTATATAAATTGATTCATACCATTTGTTATTCCTTTTCAAATACAAATTTGCTCTTTGTACTTTCCGTACATCTACCAGCTCCTGCCAAATCTTCTTATTCTTTGTAGGTACACCATTAACCAGAATAACTAATGGTTCAGTTTCCAAAGTATCTGCATCAATAGTTTCCATATTTTTTTTCAAATCCAAGGGCAAATACACCACTCTACCTTTTAAACCTCTCAGTAAATCTGAAGGAGGTAATTTACCAGTTTTGGGCTCCATACGTACTATGGTCTGGAACGGATGAACACATTGAATAAGTATAGACTCATAAGTATTTAATTCAGAAAGTTCGGCAGGAATAACATCCAATTCTAAATTATTATGTACAGCTCTGGTCGCCATTCTATTTTCTTCTAATTTGTTGTAACAGTATTTACAAATACGCTGAACTTCACCCAATTCAAAACAATTTTCAAGAAATATATATGTGGCAAAATCCTTCCACTTATAATTATCTTCATTTTCACTTTTTCTATAGAGATCAACATACCTGGTTTGTTTTCTATAATGAGTTCTGCGGCAACGAATACAAGTAATATTTGGTCTTTCATTAGAGATTTTTTCAAATTTTGTTATGTGATCATTAAATGTCTTACTTACAAATGGTTCTACATTCTCTTCCACTTCTTCCTCATTTACTGTGTCCTTTTCTGCACTGTTTTGTTCAGGACCAAAGTAACAAAACTGAATTTCATCAACAACCTTCTCTACATCTGATACTGACCCACGGAACAGAGCCCTATTCAATTCATCTAACTTTATTGCTGGACTTTTAGCAAAATACAACCGTCTCACAAACTTTCTCATTTCAGTATGATGAACAGCCAGCATTCTAAAATGATGGAAAACACTATTACACACTTTTCTAGATAGACAAGCCAGAGAATGACCCTGCAAACCAGTATTCTCTCTCACTCTGCATGGATCTAGACTTTGAAGCACCTTAATCTTCTGTTTTACACTTTTTTTACTATATTCTCTTAGAAACTCACGAAATTTATCAATAGATTCCTGACGCACAGTGCAAATACTACTACAATTCCAAGTGTACACTGGGGCTTTAGGACGTCTCCCCATAGCCTCATCCGCCATCACTTGTACCTCATCTCTTGGAACCATTATCTCCTTCTCCATTATGCAACCATTTTTCACTTCGTAAACACGACCTCTGGTGTCAACTGCATGCAGCAAACTATTACTTTGAAAATAGCTCTCTTCATTAAAAAAAGGTTCACTACTTGAACTATGCATCCATTTTCCTAAAAACACTTTACAAAAGTTTGTTCTGTTCACTACTCTTTTCCTTTTGCTTTGTGATTTCAGTACATTAACCATTTTATATAATGTACGCATCCTATTCAAAATTAAAATGAATAGTTTCCTTTTTAATTCTAATGCCTTTGCTGCAATGGCTTCAATTTCTTTTTCCTCTTGTAAAATTTAGCCTTTTGCTTATATTTCTTCACATCCTTTATCAAATTGGACATAACTCTTCTCTGAAACATTTTTCTACGTATCTCTTTAAACGCTGTTTTTCTGTTTGAGTTAATCTTTTTAGTTGCACAAGGTATATTTGCATTAACTAAATTCTCAATTTTTTCCTGTCCTTTTCTAGTGAAAACATTCTTTCCAGTACAGACATTTTGTACATTTTTCCTTTTTTTGAATATGTTCTTTAAAAAATCTTTTGTCTGCTTACGAGAAGATTTTTTCTTTTTCCCAACATGAGCATCTCCAACTAACTTAGGTCCTCCAGTTGTCTTCAAATATAGGTTTTTTTTGTGGTCTTTCTTTACTCTGGATTTTGTAGGCATCTTAAATTTTGTTCACTGCTCTTCAGCAATACCTGAAAAAAACTAAAAAAAAATTCCTTTATTTTATTTAAATATATTACTACATTTTTTATGTTCTTTAGAAATCTTAAAATACTATAAACCCCTTTCCTATAAATGAAAATCACAATAACACCTTCACAAATTAAATATCTAAAAATAATTCCTGTGTGCACACAAAGTCATGCTTTGAAATTAGACAGAAAACGAAATTTCTTTGCCAATTGCAAAGCATACTTTCTACTACTTTTTAGGCAAGTGAAAAGTACTTTTACAGACTGACACATTATGAATCCACTTTTCAGATTCTTAAAAAAGCACATGTCCAAACTGCTTTTTCAGACCAGCACCATGTGTAACCTGGGTGACTGACTACACTCCAGCAAGGGCAACCAGCCTTAGTGATGCTGAATGTTTTTGCATTACTGACTAAAACCTCAAACCCCACTCGCTTGTGAATACTGTGCATGATTCCACAGGGTAAGCAGCTGGGTGTGTGCTAAGAGTGTGCTTCTGCACAAAAAAATGGCTCCCCCTTTCCATCTAATGCAACTGTGAAATCACCAGAGCAATACGCAATAAATCTCTGCCTGTAATTCCTCTTTGCACACAGAGTCATGTTTTCATATTAGTCACAAAACTAAATTTCTTTGCCAATTTGAAAGCACACTTACTACTCTTTTTTTTGGCAAGTGATAAACACTTTTACAGACTGACACATTTTAAACCAACTTTTCAGATTCTTAAAAAAGCACATGTCCAAACGGCTTTTTCAGACCAGCACCATGTGTAACCTGGGTGACTGACTACACTCCAGCAAGGGCAACCAGCCTTAGTGATGCTGAATGTATTTGCATTACTGACTGAAACCTCAAACCCCACTCGCTTGTGAATACTGTGCATGATTCCACAGGGTAAGCAGCTGGGTGTGTGCTAAGAGTCTGCTTCTGCACCAAAAAATGGCTCCCCCTTTCCATCTAATGCAACTGTGAAATCACCAGAGCAATACGCAATAAATCTCTGCCTGTAATTCCTCTTTGCACACAGAGTCATGTTTTCATATTAGTCACAAAACGAAATTTCTTTGCCAATTTGAAAGCACACTTACTACTCTTTTTTTTGGCAAGTGATAAACACTTTTACAGACTGACACATTTTGAATCCACTTTTTAGATTCTTAAAAAAGCACATGTCCAAACTGCTTTTTCAGACCAGCACCATGTGTAACCTGGGTGACTGACTACACTCCAGCAAGGGCAACCAGCCTTAGTGATGCTGAATGTATTTGCATTACTGACTGAAACCTCAAACCCCACTCGCTTGTGAATACTGTGCATGATTCCACAGGGTAAGCAGCTGGGTGTGTGCTAAGAGTCTGCTTCTGCACCAAAAAATGGCTCCCCCTTTCCATCTAATGCAACTGTGAAATCACCAGAGCAATACGCAATAAATCTCTGCCTGTAATTCCTCTTTGCACACAGAGTCATGTTTTCATATTAGTCACAAAACGAAATTTCTTTGCCAATTTGAAAGCACACTTACTACTCTTTTTTTGGCAAGTGATAAACACTTTTACAGACTGACACATTTTGAATCCACTTTTTAGATTCTTAAAAAAGCACATGTCCAAACGGCTTTTTCAGACCAGCACCATGTGTAACTTGGGTGACTGACTACACTCCAGCAAGGGCAACCAGCCTTAGTGATGCTGAATGTATTTGCATTACTGACTGAAACCTCAAACCCCACTCGCTTGTGAATACTGTGCATGATTCCACAGGGTAAGCAGCTGGGTGTGTGCTAAGAGTCTGCTTCTGCACCAAACAATGGCTCCCCTTTTCCATCTAATGCAACTGTGAAATCACCAGAGCAATACGCAATAAATCTCTGCCTGTAATTCCTCTTTGCACACAGAGTCATGTTTTCATATTAGTCACAAAACGAAATTTCTTTGCCAATTTGAAAGCACACTTACTACTCTTTTTTTTGGCAAGTGATAAACACTTTTACAGACTGTCACATTATGAATCCACTTTTCAGATTCTTAAAAAAGCACATGTCCAAACTGCTTTTTCAGACCAGCACCATGTGTAACCTGGGTGACTGACTACACTCCAGCAAGGGCAACCAGCCTTAGTGATGCTGAATGTATTTGCATTACTGACTGAAACCTCAAACCCCACTCGCTTGTGAATACTGTGCATGATTCCACAGGGTAAGCAGCTGGGTGTGTGCTAAGAGTCTGCTTCTGCACCAAAAAATGGCTCCCCCTTTCCATCTAATGCAAGTGTGAAATCACCAGAGCAATACGCAATAAATCTCTGCCTGTAATTACTCTTTGCACACAGAGTCATGTTTTCATATTAGTCACAAAACTAAATTTCTTTGCCAATTTGAAAGCACACTTACTACTCTTTTTTTTGGCAAGTGATAAACACTTTTACAGACTGACACATTATGAATCCACTTTTCAGATTCTTAAAAAAGCACATGTCCAAACTGCTTTTTCAGACCAGCACCATGTGTAACCTGGGTGACTGACTACACTCCAGCAAGGGCAACCAGCCTTAGTGATGCTGAATGTATTTGCATTACTGACTGAAACCTCAAACCCCACTCGCTTGTGAATACTGTGCATGATTCCACAGGGTAAGCAGCTGGGTGTGTGCTAAGAGTTCGCTTCTGCACCAAAAAATGGCTCCCCCTTTCCATCTAATGCAACTGTGAAATCACCAGAGCAATACGCAATAAATCTCTGCCTGTAATTCCTTTTTGCACACAGAGTCATCTTTTCATATTAGTCACAAAACGAAATTTCTTTGCCAATTTGAAAGCACACTTACTACTCTTTTTTTTGGCAAGTGATAAACACTTTTACAGACTGACACATTTTGAATCCACTTTTCAGATTCTTAAAAAAGCACATGTCCAAACTGCTTTTTCAGACCAGCACCATGTGTAACCTGGGTGACTGACTACACTCCAGCAAGGGCAACCAGCCTTAGTGATGCTGAATGTATTTGCATTACTGACGGAAACCTCAAAACCCACTCGCTTGTGAATACTGTGCATGATTCCACAGGGTAAGCAGCTGGGTGTGTGCTAAGAGTCTGCTTCTGCACCAAAAAATGGCTCCCCCTTTCCATCTAATGCAACTGTGAAATCACCAGAGCAATACGCAATAAATCTCTGCCTGTAATTCCTTTTTGCACACAGAGTCATGTTTTCATATTAGTCACAAAACGAAATTTCTTTGCCAATTTGAAAGCACACTTACTACTCTTTTTTTTGGCAAGTGATAAACACTTTTACAGACTGACACATTTTGAATCCACTTTTCAGATTCTTAAAAAAGCACATGTCCAAACTGCTTTTTCAGATCAGCACCATGTGTAACCTGGGTGACTGACTACACTCCAGCAAGGGCAACCAGCCTTAGTGATGCTGAATGTATTTGCATTACTGACTGAAACCTCAAACCCCACTCGCTTGTGAATACTGTGCATGACTCCACAGGGTAAGCAGCTGTGTGTGTGCTAAGAGTCTGCTTCTGCACCAAAAAATGGCTCCCCCTTTCCATCTAATGCAACTGTGAAATCACCAGAGCAATACGCAATAAATCTCTGCCTGTAATTCCTTTTTGCACACAGAGTCATGTTTTCATATTAGTCACAAAACGAAATTTCTTTGCCAATTTGAAAGCACACTTACTACTCTTTTTTTTGGCAAGTAATAAACACTTTTACAGACTGACACATTTTGAATCCACTTTTCAGATTCTTAAAAAAGCACATGTCCAAACTGCTTTTTCAGACCAGCACCATGTGTAACCTGGGTGACTGACTACACTCCAGCAAGGGCAACCAGCCTTAGTGATGCTGAATGTATTTGCATTACTGACTGAAACCTCAAACCCCACTCGCTTGTGAATACTGTGCATGATTCCACAGGGTAAGCAGCTGGGTGTGTGCTAAGAGTCTGCTTCTGCACCAAAAAATGGCTCCCCCTTTCCATCTAATGCAACTGTGAAATCACCAGAGCAATACACAATAAATCTCTGCCTGTAATTCCTTTTTGCACACAGAGTCATGTTTTCATATTAGTCACAAAACGAATTTTCTTTGCCAATTTGAAAGCACACTTACTACTCTTTTTTTTGGCAAGTGATAAACACTTTTACAGACTGACACATTTTGAATCCACTTTTCAGATTCTTAAAAAAGCACATGTCCAAACTGCTTTTTCAGACCAGCACCATGTGTAACCTGGGTGACTGACTACACTCCAGCAAGGGCAACCAGCCTTAGTGATGCTGAATGTATTTGCATTACTGACTGAAACCTCAAACCCCACTCGCTTGTGAATACTGTGCATGATTCCACAGGGTAAGCAGCTGGGTGTGTGCTAAGAGTCTGCTTCTGCACCAAAAAATGGCTCCCCCTTTCCATCTAATGCAACTGTGAAATCACCAGAGCAATACGCAATAAATCTCTGCCTGTAATTCCTTTTTGCACACAGAGTCATGTTTTCATATTAGTCACAAAACGAAATTTCTTTGCCAATTTGAAAGCACACTTACTACTCTTTTTTTTGGCAAGTGATAAACACTTTTACAGACTGACACATTTTGAATCCACTTTTCAGATTCTTAAAAAAGCACATGTCCAAACTGCTTTTTCAGACCAGCACCATGTGTAACCTGGGTGACTGACTACACTCCAGCAAGGGCAACCAGCCTTACTGATGCTGTATGGATTTGCATTACTGAGTGCAACCTCAAACCCATAAAGTATTCCTTATTTTTACCAGTACACCTTAATTTATCGTGAAAACATAGTCCATATTATTTTACATGTTCCTCACATTTAAATTTCTCCCAAAACAGAAAATGATAAACACAACTTCAACAAAAGGAATTCCATTTCTATTATTCATTTCTTAATTTACCATATACATCCCCTCTCAAACTCTAAACTCACCTTTAAAATTAGTTAGCTGTGAAAGAAATGTGGCACTCAAACAGCAGATTATCAGAGCCAGGATCTCTGTTCTTTACACCTCTCTCCTCTCAGCAGAACCAGATAATGGCAAACGTTCCCTCTCTTTTTCCACACATATACATGTTAATTTCAAATCTCAGTGCTTCCCCCTTTTTTTCAAATGTAATCACACATTTCTATTGGTTGAAAACCAACCCTTTTCCAAATGTACCCTTCCCCCAACTTGACTTCTGCCTAGTACCCTTCCCCCAACTTGACTTCTGCCTGCTACCATAGCAACTGCTCTTGAAACACTGCTGTGTAGAGTTAGGTCAGAAGTTCACCAAACAATGTTTCAATTCCACAGAGCAAGAGTGCTTGACTTTTCAAACCTAACAGCAAATCCATAGTACTGTTCTTTGGTAACACATTTTTCTGTACCAATACAAAACATGCTTCTATTAATTTACACATACAGCTTAGTTTTTATTCTAGAATGGTATGAAACAGCCAATCAGTTCTTTTTTTTATAAAAAAAATATGTATGCCTCCATTTCCAAACTGTCTTTCATTTCTATTTACCATTCTACTGAATTACACCTCCTGAGTGCATCCAGTTCTCCTTTGAAGATGTTCACAGTGTGGATTATAAGGCACAGCTATGTCTTCTGGAGTGAAAAGTATGCAGAGAAAACAGATATGGTGAGAGACCTTGCTTTGCCAAATGTAGACATTAAATGGATTGGTCAGAGAGGGTTAAAGTGGCACCAATTGATGCCATTGGTGAAATCCTTCATGCAAATCCAACACCCTGACCTCATAATAGTGCACTGTGGTGGCAATGACCTAGGCACTTTGACTGGGGTAGGTCTGGAAATGCTTATGAAGGACACCTTTGCACAACTGTTTTCACTTTTCCCTAAAACTGCCTTTGTGTTTTCTAACATATGCCAAAGGCAAAAATGGAACTGGTCCAATCATTTCTGTCCGCAGATTGACAAAGCAAGAAAGCACGTCAACAAATCTGTTTCTTTCCTCCGTGACTATGGTATGGGTTCCATTTACCACAACAACTTGCGTTACGACATGCAAGACATTTATAGAGGAGATGGTGTGCACTTCAATGATGAAGGGAACAGAGTCTTCCTCTTGAACCTTAGACTCTGCATCGGTACTTACTTGTAGGTACCACTAAAAAATCACTTCATAAACACAACGGCTCTTTTTAGAGCCCCCTAATATCTAAACTCTTAAATCTGCATTTCATTTATTTTATTTTATTTTTTTTCTACCGTACGCGTACGTTGAGCTTACCGAACGCGTACCCCGCGATTTTTTTAAAAATCAATAAATGTTTTCTTTGTACTTTTCTGTCCTTCTTTGACCCCCTTACAAATGTTAGGGGGTATGTAACTCTCTCCCTTGCCCCCTTTTCAAGATATCACTCTTTTTTTTCTGAGTGAAACACACGAAATGGCGGCCGCCGCTTCCTGGTTTCGACCGATTCGAATGTTTACTAAGATCTAACAACCAATCAGAATCGCGCTCGCGCACGCCACCGTACGCGTACGGTAAGCGCACCGTAAGCGCACCGTACGCTGGCTCAGATATATATATTGATTTAAAGGCTATTTTCTCAGAATCTACTGAACAGATTTACACCAAACCTACAAAAGGCACTTCCTTGACCTGAGGACTACCTCTCTGCCAAATTTCAAGTAATTCTGTTCAGCCGTTCGGGCTGTAGCTGTGTCTAAAGGTCCTATGGAAAAATGCATGGGAAAAACGCGTTTTGGGACCCCCCTTTTATCTCAGCCCACGCTTGACGAATCCCCCCGAGACTTTCAGGGTAGGAGCGGAGCGTAGCGCCCCACCTATTTTGAAACATTCGCGAGGATTCGTCAACCGGCGCCAAAGTTATTCAAAATAGAATGTTGCGGATTTCCTATGGAAACGTGGTCCTAACTATAACTACCTACTGGCGACCGCCAGTAGGTAATATATATATATATATATATATATATATATATATATATATATATATATATATATATATATATATATATATATATATATATATATATATATATATATTCCAAATGTGCTCCCCACGAAACCCCGGGAAGCATTAGGTGGCTCGCCCAAACAAAACATCTCCTTTAATAATTTCAGCAGCAAGAAACATGAATTGCCTCCCAATGCGTTTCGACAATAAGTCTTGTTCACGGGCATGGCAGAGTCAACGGCTACTGTGCATCTCACAGGTGACTTCACTTTAATATGTTGCAAAGAATTAAGTAATCACGCAATGCATCCTGGTCACAGTAGTTCCTGAAAAACAATCAAAACCCACCATTAGGTAAAATAATGTACGTTTGATGCCCTGAATAAAAACAATCAAAGAGTCCAGTTTGTCCTGTCTTGAGCCCACAATCACCAATGGCTCGGACAGGCCCCAAACGCGGAAATCCGCGGTGACTCGGACCACCCATTTGAGAATTCCATAGGCAGCCCGAAGTCCTTTTACGGGTGGTGCGCTCCTCTGCCGGCACTGGGCTGTGCCGTGTAATATATTTCGGACCCCCCTTTTTTCTCGGCCCCCGCTTGACTAATCACCCCGAGACTTTCAGGGTAGGAGCGAGGATTCGTCAACCGGCGCCAAAGTTATTCAAAATAGAATTTTCAGATTTCCTATGGAAACACTGTCCTAACTATAACTATCTACTGGCGACCGCCAGTAGATAATATATATATATATATATATATATATATATATATATATATATATATATATATATATATATATATATATATATATATAACACTGATGCATACACATAGGAGAAATATCACAAAAGAGCAATGGGATGCGGTAATTGCTCTGCAAAAAGATGAAAACATAGTGATCAAACCCTCCGATAAAGGGGGGAATGTGATCATTATGGATAGAGAAGCCTACATTAAAGAAGCTAACAGACAACTCTCGGACAGTATATGTTATGAGAGAGTAGACAAGGGCTATCTTGATAAATTGCAAAAAAGATACCATCAAATGGTAGATAAATGGACACAAGATGAGCTTCTTAATTGGGATGAAAGTAGGTTCCTTATTAACACCACACCGACTGCACCCACCTTCTACCTATTACCCAAAGTACACAAGAACCCCGTAAATCCACCGGGACGTCCCATTGTGTCTTCCAAGCATAGTTTGTTTGAGAATACCTCAATATACATCGACCACTTTCTCTTCCCTTTTGTTAAAGATCTCAGCTCCTACGTCAGGGATACCAAGGATTTTCTCCAGAAGATTGAGAATCTCCATTGGGGACCCAATTGTTGGATGGTATGCCTTGACGTAGAAAGCCTATATACGAGCATACGTCATAACGATGGGATAAGAGCCTGCCATGATTTCCTTAAAACAAGGAGCACACACCTGTCTGACCACACACACATGATTCTCCAAATGATAGAGATGTGCCTCACTGAGAATGTGTTTTTGTTTAATGGCAATCTGTACAAACAAACACAGGGTACTTCTATGGGCACTTGCTTCGCTCCCAGCTACGCGAATCTTACCGTGGGCTGGTGGGAGAAGCAAGTGCTCTGGAATGAAGATATGGACAAATGGACCCAAAAGATTAATCTATGGCTACGGTACATAGACGACATCTTTTTTATTTGGGAAGGGTGTGAGAGTGAACTTTTTACCTTTTACGACACTCTCAATGAGAACAGTATGAATCTAAGATTTACGATGGTGCACAGCCAACATACCGTAAATGTTTTGGACATTAAACTCATGGTCAGCAATAATATCTTGACAACTACTCTCTTCAGAAAAGAAACTTCTGGAAATAGCATTTTACATGCTACTAGCTGCCACCTACCAAGCTTTAGGTGGAGTCTACCATATGGGGAATTCCTCAGAGCAAAACGAAATTGTAGTACTGAGAAAGAATATCTAAACACCAAAGGAATGATGATAAACAGACTGAGGGAGAGGGGCTACACTGGTAAAATGCTCATGAAAGGTACAAAAAAAGTAGACAATATCAGTAGAACTGAGGCCCTTTTTAAAGCATCTACAAAACCAACAAACGCCCCAACTGATCTGACACCTATCAGATTTGTAACCACCTTTTCTTCACAAACTAATCAATTGAAGAATATTTTGAAAAACAGGTGGGACATTCTGACACAGGATAGTATGCTATCAGTCAAAATTGGATCTTGTCCTTCTTTTTCCTTTAGAAAAAGTCCATCCCTGAAAGACATGTTGGTCAATAGCCATCTGAACCCCAGAAAAGGAACTTGGCTGGAACAGGGGAAGGGATTTAAGCGGTGCAGGAAATGTAAAGCTTGCAGCCACTCTGAAGATATGAAAGAAGTTGTACTACAAAAAACAGGCAAATTGTGGAGGATCCCGAAATTGATCCACTGCAACACTGACCATGTAGTGTATGCCATTACATGCCCCTGCCCCAAATGGTATGTAGGGTCCACTACATTCGCAGTAAAAAAACGAATCTTGGAGCACTGGCGGGCCATAACGAATCAAGATCTGAGTTATAGTACTGCCAGGCACTTCAAGGAGCATCATTCCAGTGATTGGATGAAAGCAAAATTCTTTGCACTAGACAGTGTGCCCAAACACCCTAGAGGTGGGAATAGAGTACAATCACTGAGGCGACTCGAATCTCGTTTTATTTTACAAACAGGCAGTCTTTTTCCAATTGGTCTTAATAATGATGAGGAAATGTATTCACATTTGTAAATATTATTGTATTGCTGTTTGCTGAAAGAGGCTTGAGGGAAAGTTTCATCCCCCCCTCCCTCCCCCTCTTCCCCCCCCCGCCCCTTTTTTATTCTGTTTCCCTCGCTGTAATTGTAACCAGTTTTAAAATCTGAATTCTAATGACTGTTTACCCTTTTTTTTTGGGTTATTGATTCTGTGTTTTTGATCTCAAATGAATTATTACGCTTTCTGTTTGTACCCCATGACCGGATACAAACATGGGTTGTTTAGTGACAGTTTGTTTTTAACATGAACATACACTAACGATTTATTATCCCTTCTCTTTTTCGTTTCTGCAGCTTGGGGCCTATGAATAGATGAATTCATCACCAATAGTCACCGATAGAATGTACTGGCTAAGTCTTTGGTATGCGCACATTGTTCACTTAATGGGACTCGTGTAGAGATTTGGGGTACTATACCTACATTTGTATGCACTTATTTCCAGTTGTGGCCTTCTCCATAAATATTAGGTTTAAGCACTCCCTGGTACTTTACCAGTAGCTTTATATTGACATTGATTTTTGGACATAGATATATGTGACCACAACCCTGTGAATTCTTTCTACCTGCCACTGAGCTTACTAGACTATATCACCCAGCTGCAGGATTTTCGACATAATTTTATATATCAACAACTAATATGTGAAAACTGAATATTGACTGTCACGAACAACATAAAAATCAAGCAAAATGTAACAATGTTCACAACATTTGTAACTTGGTCGTTTGATATGGGATACATAAGTGTAAGCATTAATGTATCGAATGAAATTTGTTTTCAACCACGAATGTTATTGTGTTATAAGAAAGATTGAATACCTTGAGATCAAGTCTGTTTTCACTTTTGTTTGTGCACGCTGCGACGTGCTCGGAACCAATTATGATATGTACTTCCTGGTTCAGGAGCGAGGTCATGTGACCAAGGCTGCTTGTCAGCCGAAACGCGTCGTCTGGTGTGAATAAACTTTACACCTTCCTGCAGACTACGGAGTGGCTCGTCTTTCTTCCTAGGATATTGGGGAGAACTTCAATGCAATATATATATATATATATATATAACCTACTGGCGGTCGCCAGTAGGTAGTTATAGTTAGGACCCTCTTACCATAGGAAAACCGCAACATTCTATTTTGAATAACTTTGGCGCCGGTCGACGAATCCTCGCGAAATTTTCAAAATAGGTGGGGCGCTACGCTCCGCTCCTACCCTGAAAGTCTCGGGGGGATTCGTCAAGCGGGGGCTGAGATAAAAGGGGGTCCCAAAACGCATTTTTCCCATGCATTTTTCCATAGGACCTTTAGACACAGCTACAGCCCGAACGGCTGAACAGAGTTAAATGAAATTTGGCAGAGAGGTAGTCCTCAGGTCAAGGAAGTGCCTTTTGTAGGTTTGGTGTAAATCTGTTCAGTAGATTCTAAGAAAATAGCCTTTAAATCAATATATATATCTGAGCCAGCTTACGGTGCGCTTACGGTGCGCTTACCGTACGCGTACGGTGACGTGCGCGAGCGCGATTCTGATTGGCTGTTAGATCTTAGTAAACATTCGAATCAGTCGAAACCAGGAAGTGGCGGCCGCCATTTTGTGTGTTTCACTCAGAAAAAAAAGGGTGATAACTTGAAAAGGGGGCAAGGAATAGAGTTACAGACCCCATAACATTTGAAAGAGGGTCAAAGAAGGACAGAAAAGTACAAAAAAAACATTTATTAATTTAAAAAAAAATCACGGGGTACGCGTACGGTAAGCTTACGGTAAGCTTACCGTACGCGTACGGTAGAAAAAAAATAACAAAAGAAATGAAATGCAGATTTAAGTGTTTAGATATTAGGGGGCTCTAAAAAGAGCCGTTGTGTTTATGAAGTGATTTTTTAGTGGTACCTACAAGTAAGTACCGATGCAGAGTCTAAGGTTCAAGAGGAAGACTCGGTTCCCTTCATCATTGAAGTGTACACCATCTCCTCTATAAATGTCTTGCATGTCGTAACGCAAGTTGTTGTGGTAAATGGAACCCATACCATAGTCTCGGAGGAAAGCAGAAACAGATTTGTTGACGTGCTTTCTTGCTTTGTCAATCTGTGGACAAAAATGATTGGACCAGTTCCATTTTTGCCTTTGGCATATGTTAGAAAACACAAAGGCAGTTTTAGGGAAAAGTGAAAACAGTTGTGCAAAGGTCTCCTTCATAAGCATTTTCAGACCTACCCCAGTCAAAGTGCCTAGGTCATTGCCACCACAGTGCACTATTATGAGATCAGGGTGTTGGATTTGCATGAAGGATTTCACCAATGGCATCAATTGGTGCCACTTTAACCCTCTCTGACCAATCCATTTAATGTCTACATTTGGCAAAGCAAGGTCTCTCACCATACCTGTTTTCTCTGCATACTTTTCACTCCAGAAGACATAGCTGTGCCCTACAATCCACACTGTGAACATCTTCAAAGGAGAACTGGATGCACTCAGGAGGTGTAATTCAGTAGAATGGTAAAAAGAAATGAAAGACAGTTTGGAAATGGAGGCATACATATATATTTTTTTTTTTTAAACTGATTGGCTGTTTCATACCATTCTACAATAAAACTAGGCTGTATGTGTAAATTTATAGAAGCATGTTTTGTATTGGTACAGAAAAATGTGTTACCAAAGAACAGTAATATGGATTTGCTGTTAGGTTTGAAAAGTCAAGCACTCCTGCTCTTTGGAAATGAAACATTGTGTGGTGAACTTCTGACCTAACTCTAAACAGCAGTGTTTCAAGAGCTGTTGCTATGGTAGCAGGCAGAAGTCAAGTTGGGGGAAGGGTACTAGGCTGAAGTCAAGTTGGGGGAAGGGTACTTTTGGAAAAGGGTTGGTTTTCAACCAATAGAAATGTGTGATTACATTTGAAAAAAAGGGGGAAGCACCGAGATTTGAAATTAACATGTATATGTGTGGAAAAAAAGAGGGAAACATTGCCATTATCTGGTTCTGCTGAGAGGAGAGAGGTGTACAGAACAGAGATCCTGGCTCTGATAATCTGCTGTTTGAGTGCCACATTTCTTTCACAGCTAACTAATTTTAAAGGTGAGTTTAGAGTTTGAGAGGGGATGTATATGGTAAATTAAGAAATGAATAATAGAATTGGAATTCCTTTTGTTGAAGTTGTGTTTATCATTTTCTGTTTTGGGAGAAATTTAAATGTGAGGAACATGTAAAATAATATGGACTATATTTTCACGATAAATTAAGGTGTACTGGTATAAATAAGGAATACTTTAAGGGTTTGAGGTTGCACTCAGTAATGCAAATACATTCAGCATCAGTAAGGCTGGTTGCCCTTGCTGGAGTGTAGTCAGTCACCCAGGCTACAAATGTTGCTGGTCTCAGAAAGCTGTTTGGTATTGCTCTGGTGATTTTACATTTGCATTAGATGGAAAGGGGGAGGTATTTTTTTCTGCAGAAGCAGACTCTTAGCACACAGCCAGCTGCATATCCTGTGGAATCATGCATAGTATTCACAACCGAGTGGGGTTTGAGGTTTCAGTCAGTAATGCAAATACATTCAGCATCACTAAGGCTGGTTGCCCTTGCTGGAGTGTAGTCAGTCACCCAGGTTACACATGTTGCTGGTCTGAAAATGTTGTTTGGACATGTGCTTTTTTAAGAATCTGAAAAGTGGATTCATAATGTGTCAGTCTGTAAAAGTACTTATCACTTGCCAAAAAAAAGAGTAGTAAGTGTGCTTTCAAATTGGCAAAGAAATTTCGTTTTGTGACTAATATGAAAACATGACTCTGTGTGCAAATAGGAATTACAGGCAGAGATTTATTGCGTATTGCTCTAGTAATTTTACAGTTGCATTAGTAGGAAAGGGGGAGCTATTTTTTTTGTGCAGAAGCAGACTCTTAGCACACAGCCAGCTGCTTATCCTGTGGAATCATGCACAGTATTCACAACCGAGTGGGGTTTGAGGTTGCAGTCAGTAATGCAAATACATTCAGCATTAGTAAGGCTGGTTGCCCTTGCTGGAGTGTAGTCAGTCACCCAGGTTACACATGTTGATGGTCTCAGAAAGCTGTTTGGTATTGCTCTGGTAATTTTACAGTTGCATTAGATGGAAAGGGGGTTAACTGAGAAGAGATTCTGGGCTTTTTTTAAACAATCTTTGAGATTGTCATTTTTTTTTGCCCGCTGTTAAGTGATGAATGCAATTGCTTTCACGATTTATAGTGAAATGCAATATATTCTGAAAACAGCAAAAAAAAGGCAAAAAATTGTTTTGGGAAAATATGTAAATATGTGTACTGTATTATAAAATGTTTTATTAAATATTAATACTTTTTTCTTTTTTTTCAGATTGAGAAAGAAAATTTTCGAAAACTTGAACCATTTTTCTAGCAATTAAAATTATATTTTAATTAATAAATAATTTTTTGAGTGGGTATGGTAAGTCAGAAATTTCATGGTCCCTTTGTTCCACTTCTCCACAATCACATTTTCAGATTTTCATTGTAGTCTCTCAAGGACCTTGTAATGTGATAATTGATTTTTAGTGTTTTTTTTTAAAAAAATAAAAAAAAAATAACGCGCACCGTACGCGTACGGTAAAAAAAAATCAAAAAAAAGTTGAAAAAAATATATAAAAAAAAGTTGAAAGGTAAGGTTGGCTCTTAAAAGAGCCGTTGTGTTCGTACAGGGACAGAGGAAAGAAAGAATGGGAATATTAGTCGGTAGGACAAATGTGCTGGTCTATTTTATTGTTAACTAGGGCAACACTGGTCTCCCTATGACAAATTAGACCATGACAAGTGGCGCACCGCATTGTAACCCTCGCAAACCGATGGTTGGTTTCCAGAGGACCAGAAAAAGGAGATGCTCCCCCCACAGATGAAGGGCTCAGCTGACCTGCCGAAGATGGACTCGGCCCTGCAGATGATGGACCAGGCTGAGCTGCTGTGGATGTGCTTGGTTGACTTACTGAAGGGTTCCCTCCAGTATGTCGAGCATATGTCCTACCGTGTACATCATGAAGGTGTCTCAACATAGTGTGATTCCCGAAGGAATACTTCTTGTTAGGATTCCCTCTTGAAAGTACACGGTCACAAAGCTTACAAGTCACTAAAGGTGCATTTACCTTTTTCTTGCCCTCTGGAAAAGAAAAATACTCCCATATGAAAGAGCTCTTTTGTTTCCTCCTTCTCTGCCTCAAGGTAGTGCTGCTAGCCTCACTCTCTGAAGAGGTCTGCTGTTCTGCCATCGTATCACAAAGACAACTCAGCTCCTTCTCCAAAGGGATCACAAGCAGAAATGAGGGGAATGGGTGTGGTGTAGGAGAGTTCTAGAACTGAAAGTAGTTTAAACCAATCAAAAGTGTTGTTTCTTGATCACATGACCCAACGTGCGCGTACGTTACGCTTACGGTGCGCTTACGGAGCGCTTACGGTAAAAGTACGCATGCGCGTAAAAAAGACACGCGCACGCGCGCATGCACAAAACAGGCACGCCCCTTCACTTCCGCGTAACATGCGCGTGCAGCGTATGCGTTACGCGCCGCGCGCGCGTGACGCACGTCTATGCAAATTGCGTAACTGTACGCAAACAGCGTAGAAATCTAACGTAATAAAAGCAAGACGTGCGCGTACGGTAAGCGCGCGTTAAAAAAAAACTAAAAAAAAAAGATTCACTATGTTATACTGCTAAATCTTACCTGTTTAGTTTAAAAAAAAGGAAGAAATAAAAAATAAATTGTAGAATTTTTACAATTCAAACATAGTCTTTAAAGAGGATATAAATTTAAAATAAAAATATGTAAAAAACATTGCAAAAAAAAAAAAAAATAATAATAATTAGCATTTAAAAAACCTTGCAAATTCACTGAAAAACCATGGGTTTCACACACGTTATAGTTAGGAATTAGCATTTAAAAAACCTTAGAAATTCAATGAAAAAACCAAAGGTTTCACACATGTTATAGTTAGCTGGACATTTCACTCGTAAAAAACCAATGAAATTCCCCCGTTATAGTTAGTTCAGCTAACTATGACTCGCGCGCCCGCAATGCACTGCTGATGACGTCACATATTACATCACTCATGACATGGTCAGTGACATCACTCATGACATCACTGATGACATCTCAAATGACATCACTGATGACATCACTGATGACGTCATCCATGTGATAGAGTGGCAGACCTCCTCTCACCCTAATATAACCTTTGGTACACACATTCAAAAATAGAGACAACATTTTTCAAAACAATGGACATACCAATACCAGTTACAACAACCTCTTCAGTAATTCTAAGAACCACATACACATCCACTCATTCACCAACAGTCCTATACAGTCACTCATACATGTACTCACTCATCATATGTACTCATACACCTATACATCCTGTTACACTATGCCACTCATCCATAGAGTTACTCACACACATAGTCACTCATGCTAATAAAGAATCAAACATACATTTACTTGCATATACAGTTATAAACACACCACCACACTTACTTCTACGGAAACTTACACATACTTAGTCTTTTAAACAATCACTTATAGAAACACATACGTATTCATAGAGGGACTCTTTCAATCTCTCACTCTCACATATACTCGCTTATATACACCAATAGTCACATATACTAGTTTAAAACATATGTAGTTACTCATAAAGACACTATTGAGACAGTCATTCACTCACTAACACACCCATACACTCACTCATCCACCCATAGAGTCCTGCACACATGCTGTCTTCAACACATACAAAGAGTGAGTCACTCATTCATGCACCTATGCACTACGTAATACCCCCACTGAACCATGCAGACACTCAGACTGATACTCATAAAACCAACTAATAACCTATATAGACACCCATGTAGCTACTCTCCAACCCATGCAGCCACTTATACACAAAGTGAGAGACTGATACAGATATTTACATATTAAAACATTACTCACTAAGCCATGTATTCACTATGATACACTTAATCAGTCAGTTACACAATCAATTTTTCAAAAACAAATCATCCATTTAGACACTTATATACCCATTTATTCTTCCATCGACCTTGAGATATACATATATAAAACATACTTAATTGTCAGAAAAACACACATTCACTGGATGATGTCATCAGTGATGTCATCAGTGATGTCATTTGAGATGTCATCAGTGATGTCATGAGTGATGTCACTGACCATGTCATGAGTGATGTAATATGTGACGTCATCAGCAGTGCATTGCGGGCGCGCGAGTTATAGTTAGCTGAACTAACTATAACGGGGGAATTTCATTGGATTTTTACGAGTGAAATGTCCAGCTAACTATAACATGTGTGAAACCTTTGGTTTTTTCATTGAATATATATATATATATATATATATATATATATATATATATATATATATATATATATATAATGTAAATTCGTCTCTGATGCTGCCTTGATTAGGAAGACGAAGAATGGACCCAGACTTCGGTGCCAATCACTGAGATTTTATTTAAATTTCTCTGTACCAGTCCGCCATGACGCGTTTCAGCCCCCACTCGGGCCTTGATCACATGACGCGTTGCAAAGGGGAATAGCAGTTTTTAAAGGGGAATCAACACCGGATATGACCACATCATGGACATTGAAGAGTTACTGCATTTCGACAGTTCCAATATTGCTGTATAAAATACACAGTACATTGTGCGCAATTGTGGATGATTCACATTACATATACATATTTACAAATAAATAATTATATAAATATAATGCAGATATATATACAGATAGAAAAATATGTATGCATTTTTATATCAAAAATAAATATTCATGAAATATAAAATGTATATAAAAGTTCCCTTCTAGTATATACAGTGATATTATTTAAATATCCTAAATTGAACCATCGCCTCCAACAAAATTTAATGTGTTGATTCATTGTGCACTACGATAATTCGTAATATCTTTACAAATCTTGAAATGCCCCAATCACGCCCCAGTGGGCCAATGAATATTATATCCAATTCCAATCTTAATAAAAACATCCAAAATGTTCCCCTAATACCCTGCTAATAAACCAAACGGGTGTTGATGTATAAATACACAAATTACCCCTTCTTCAAATATGAACAAGTGATTCCTACCTCATCTTATCATTTATCCCCCACCTAACAGAGTTTTAAAGACTGTCAATCAATTATTTAAAATTCAAGATTGGAGCTCTTTCACATATTTTCCGTTTTTTTCCCTTTGTTTATATTTTCACCATTTATTAAAAAATGCAACTATAACATGTGTGAAACCTATGGTTTTTTAAGTGAATATATATATATATATATATCTCAAAAGAATACCCTTTCATGCACAGAGTGACGAATAAATTATGCAAATAAAGAAGCAAAAAACTCTGGGTAGTCCTCAAATTTAAGTGGAAAGCAGCTCCAGTATAGAGCACTCTCCGCACCAGCGACACTCTAAATTTGCTCACCTCAAATGTCTGCTTTTCTATCAAAGTCTTTAAGCATAGGATTAGCACAGTGCCATCTACCCTGAGATAGAAAGGGACAAAGTCTTTTACCATTTCCACAGCAAAGTCTTTAAGTATGGGATTAGCACAGTGCTATCCGTGCTGAGCTGTAAAATGGCCAAAGCCTTTTATCATTCCAGGCACAGTATTACAGCTTTGGTTTGGTAAAATACCATCCAAGCCAGTCTGAAATGAATAAATGCAACCCCTGACATGTGTTTCGCTCTCATTAGAGCTCTTCAGAGAGGTATAGCTTTGTCCAGACACAAGGAAGCACTCAGTATAAGTCAAAGAAATACCCTTTCAGGCATAGAGTTATGCATAAAGTATGCAAAAAAAGAAGCAGAAATAGTGCTGCAGGATTAACCGACGCTCATCAGACCCCAGAAAAGGAGTTGGTTGATATAGACAGCAGTACAATAGCTATGGAAGTTGGAATCTGCTAAGGAGTGGTTAATAACTCACCTGATGAATCAACTAGCCCTGAAAATGGATGGCGCTGGAGAGTCAAACTCATACCCAGCCATCACCAGTGCTGAAAGCTGTGGGGGCTCAGCTGCGACGAGAAGGAGGACTGCTGTTGTACACATGGAAGCCCAGGGTGAGGGCCTGGATGGAACCACCACAGGTGCAGCTCTTGGTAGTAGTAGGAAATATTCAAACAAAAACTTTGAAGGCAGAAATTAAGAAGGGTTCCATGTGAACAGCAGTTGAAAATGGGTCAGCCAGTCCTAAGAGATGACCGAGCGCCGTTCAGAAGGGACAGGTGATGGTCTCCATTACCCTCAGCCAATCGAAAGGGAGTTGGGTGGGACGGGTGATGGTCTCTAGCACCCTCAGCCAAGCAAAAGGAAGTTGGTTTAAGGTTCCTGGAGCGGTAGAGATGGATGACTTCACGAGGTCCAGTGCAGTAAAGTAAGTGATCCTTAAGATGCAGGCAGAAGCCTCAGGGAAGAGTTATCTTTTCTTTGGTAAGGGCAGGGGCCCTGGAATGGATACACCCTAAAGAGAAAGGCCTGAGTCTTGAAAAACTTTGCATTTCCAGTGGCGTCCATGTGTGCTTTTGCTGGTCCTTGAAAATTGGGGGATATGGTGTCAATCTCATGTTGGGCCATACCCATATCTGCAGCAGGTCTCCAAGATAAACATCCTCTGGCATGTTGGAACAATATAGGTAAGGGAAGTCAGCAAGTCAGAGCTGTAAGTTCAGGATAAAGATTGGCTCTAACAGTTGGGCTGGGGTGCAAATCAGTGCTGGACATACTCTGCGGCTGCATGAGGTGTTGCCATTCGGGGAGGTGGAGACTCTGGATGTGAGCCGGGCCCTTCCTGTGATCACCCCAGCTGCAGTGGTTCCCTTTCACCATGTCCCTCCCTGTGGCACTGGGACTGAATTCTGACCGAGGCGGTGCCTAGCAGCTGACTTAAAACTCGTGTGGATGAGGAGAATCTGACCGTTTAATTAAAACAAAGCATCGCAAAGTCCTGAGGTGGGTATTGACACCATGTGATTTCTGCCCAGTGCTCCGAATATCAATGTGAAGAAATTCAATGAAGAGCATGTAAACAGCGGCAGTAACTAGGACTCTTTTAACCTGTTCTCAGTCATAGTGGCCTTTACCTCCAAGTGGTCCCACTGGTAACTATCTCTGTAGCACTATGCTCTTTGAGGAGAAATCAATAGAGATAGGCCAGACAAGGTTCTATCATTGCCGTGAGCATGATAGAGAGAAATGGTGAAGCTAACATTTCCAATTCCAGATGGGTTAGTTCCTGGATTTCAAAACCCTGCTAAGATGGCAAAAGGAAGTGCTGTATTTTCTACAAATTGTTAACCTCTGTATAGATTTTGTCATCTCTACACCTAAATCTAACAACTCAATAAATACCAACGAATCTTGTCACACTGTATCACCCTGTTCAACCTCCATACTAATAAGCATTGAGGAAACTTTACACCTCAGTGAAAGTATTCAATTTGTAGTTTCTGCAACCATGAGTGACACTATTGCATCAAGACTTGAACAACTACCTGATATTCATGAGGTCAAAGATAAACCTAATAACAAGAAAAGTGATTACATCAAAACAGTCGCATACTGGAAATATCGAAATAAAAAATACAACTGTGATTTGTGTTGAAATACAATTGGTACAGCAAAGAACTTAGAAAACATGCTTCAAATAAACATAAAAGATTCTACCTAAAAACATATTGCTCAAAATATGACGAAGCCAAAATCCACAACATTGCATGCCACTATGTATAATGCACAGGTAGAATAAAGAAAGGATAGCAGCAATTCCTCTGTTGGTTCTGTGACCCTAGATTCTGAACATAAATTGATACTTCACAACATGCATACCTGCACATCCAAAAGCACAAAATGATGCTAACAAGCAGCAAACCACCCAAACTATGGTAAAAAGAAGAACCACTGATGTTAGTTGAATTTAAAAAAGTGTATGAAAACAAAAGAACTATAAATGCGCTCATTGACAATAAAAACAGAAAAGAAATTGCAGAAAAAAGAAAAGAAAAAAGCAAAACACTGGCAAAGACATCTAACAACACTGAAAGTGACTCCAATGATTAATATGAAATATCAGTGGAAATAAAAGAAAGGCTTAAACACTTTATCAACAGAAAGAGAGATCTCTAACTTGAACAATCTAAATGACAGAACATCGTAAGTTTAAAAATATTCCAAAAATCCACAGCATCAAGAAGCTGCTATGGACCTGATGGAAGAAATTGTGATTTCTTTCCCAGGAAATATCGGTGATATAAGTCCAGAGCTAGTCAATCGCAATGAACATCCAAATGAAACTGGTAATGAGCCTTTGAGTACTGCTGAAGAGGAGCATGTGTCTCAGTTCAAAGTAACATCCCAAAAATAGATAAGAAAAATGAAAGGCTCAAAAGAACTGCAAAAGCAAAGAGCAGCTATAAGGAATATGAGGCAATGTTAAAAAAAATATGAAGAAAATGCCAGAATAATCACTGATAGTGCAGAAGATGCCACTTGACAAATCAGTGTTGATGATATCTTTCAATACTACACAAATATTATTGAAAAAGAGAATATGTAAAACCCAAAATTGATCCCTATTGACAAAATACCAGAAGAATGGGATTTCAAAGACTATGTAAAGAAATTATTTGTCTTGAAATAATTGAAGCATTTGAAGACTCTAACATAAATAAAGCATTGGGGCCTCACAATTGGCCTAAATGATCTCTGCAGTGTCCACAAAACGACAACCAAGGGGGCAGATTAACAAGCCCCTTGCGTCACTTTTGCACCGTTGTTGCGTCACTTTTGTGACGCAGCGGCAGCGTAAAAGTTGCGGCCCATTTACAACATGACGCATCTAGGGAGATGCGTCACGTTGTGAAGCCCTGCGCCACATTAAACCTGCATCAGATTCTACAAGATTTCACTGAGTTACTTTTACGTCCATGCTGCGTCAAAACCCTGCGCCTGCTTGAAGCAGGCGTAAGGAGTGACGCAGCATGTTAGGCATAGGGCGCCCCTGAGCATTGCTGGAATTGCGTCATGCTTGCGACACGGCTCCAGCAATGCGTGACTTTTCTATCAACAGATAATTCAGAATTTCTGATGCAGCTGTCAATCCTGGCGCCATGGTGCGCCGTATTGTAAATACGGCGTATCCATGATGACGCAAGGGTTTTGCATGTTGGCGCACGGAAAGTGACGCATGTCTACAGATGCGTCACTTTCTTGTAAATCTGCCCCCAAGTCTGCTGCCCAAAATATTATCGACTTGGTTAATTATGAGAAAAGTTCCAGAATGTATAAAGAAGATCCGTTCAATCCTAATGCCAATGTATGCACTAATTAATGAGCTAAACAAAGTAAGCAATTGGAGACCAATTACAATTGGTATAGCATTTATGAAGCTATTTAGAAAATAATTCACCCAAAAACTTAGTTTGTGTGGTAATTTGAATACAACACAAAAAGCCTTCATGAAGGTAAGAGGATATCTCCAAAATCTGACACTGATTCAGAACATCATAAAAGGGGCACAAAAGAATAAACACTCATTTGCAGTGGTGTTCATAGACATTTCAAAAGCTTTTTACTCTGTCAGCTACGATCACATTATATGGAGTCTCGAAAGATATAGAGTTCCGTCACACATCCGAGATCTAACAAATGACTTGTATACAGATTCATAAATGTTCTTCATGAGTAAAAATAATGCATCTATACCAGAATTAAAAATTAAATCTTGAGTAAAACAAGGTGACTCGTTATCCTCAGTGTTATTTAACATTGCCATGGATCCCCTAATATGTGATCTTCAAAGAAATGGCAAGGGCTTTACATTAAGATCAGATGGACTTATAGAGAGGCTCTAGCCTTTGACAGCGACATAGCAGTACTCAGTAGGACATGGGAAGGAATCAGTACTAATTTAAAGATCATTGAAAAATTCTATAAAATAACAGGCTTAAAACTGAATGTGAGAAAGACCCATATTTTTTTCATAAGTCACAATAAAGACAAAATCCTGGTGAATAATTCCAAACTGAAAAACAAAATATTGAGAACATACATTCCGTCGAAAGTGAGAGATACCTCGGATTGAACTTTGATCCTCACACAGGTCATATATTAAACAGCAACATAAATGAGGTTCTAATAGGATGGGATCAAAAACGTAACAGTTGACCTCCCAAGTCCACACAAATATTTGGCATTTAATGCAGTACCTGGTTCTTAAGCTGTCATTTAAATTAGAAATGGCAGGCCCAGAAGCAAAGACTCTGATCAAGCTGGACCAGATAATAAAGAAATATGTCAATGGTGCAATGGTGAAAGCGAACAGCCCTGCTTGGTTCCACGGTTTATTTTTATGATTCCTGCATTACTTGAGTTTATTACTACCAGAGCCGTGGCTCCCTGGTAGATATTGCGTAGCATATTAACTACCTGGGCAGGAAACCCAAACCGACTTTTTATAGATAAAATGACGCAAGAAATTGGATCACTAACTCGAGTGTTTTTATAAACTTCCAAACTCCCCCAAAAAACGATATAAGACGCTAAAAGACTACTTTTTTAGACTTCAGTCCTTATTTAGAAAGATGGGCTCTTCGGGCCTCCAGTACCTAAAATTGAGCGAATGTACTTGTCTCGGTCTCCAGCTGCAATTAAGGCATATAAACCTCTGGGAAGGCTGTGGATTATCCGAGTTATAATATTTTATAATTCAAAATAGACCGATTTCCTGGGAAGAATTAATGGCAAGGGCAAAGAGCCACCAGAAACTAGCCTTTTTTGAATATCTACGAGTTGTTAATTTGCTAAGAAACACCAGCGGTATATTGGGCGCCCCTAACCAACTTGTGATTGCCCTTTATGGGGCCAATGTCAAAGGGGTGTGAAACTGGTGTAGGCTGCTACATAAACAGGTTTAAGCTCCTGTGATAGAGAGCCACTTGGACAAAATAACTCGTGAGACAGGATGTAGGCTGGCTTCAAAGGAGTGGGATGCCATCTGTTATCTGTGAAGTAAATCTTTACGTGCCGCAAACTTTAAAAGGATGGCCTTCCTATCGCGATGGCTCTCTTATTTAACTCCGGCTGCCTTAAAACAAAGATTCCTGGGAGTATAGAACAAGTGCTTTCGCTGTCAGACAGACGGGGAATGTGGATGGCTCTATACTTTTTATGTATGTCCAGGGCTGAGGCTCTTTTGGGAGGCAGTCTTTTTTTATATCAGGCAAGCAATCTGAAAGAATGTCTTGTTCGAGGCTGAAGCAGCTTTGTTTGGATTTTGCAGAGAAGGAACAATGCTATCTGAGGCCGCAAAAACCTTTGTATTTATTTCTTGTACGGTAGCTCGCTCTCTAATTCTGCAAAATTGGAAATCTAGTGAAGCTCCCTCTCACTTGAAATGGTTCAATAAAATGAAAAGAACCCCTTAAATTCGAAGAGGCTTATGCTAGACGGGTGGGGGCTTCTAGGAAATTTGAAAAAAATTGGAAGTTTTTTAGTGAATTAGAAAAGCTTAAAGAGGGATCTTAACACTCAGGTTGGTAAATTGATGTAGCAGCTCTCATTATAAGGCATTAGCACTTTCTTCATGGGACTTTAGAAGCACTAGCACTTTTTTAGTCGTTGCACATTATAGAATGATGCATTCCGTATTCTGTTTTATTAGTCAAGGATGTTATCAGTCGCTACAGTCATAATTTCTTCTTTTTAATAAGATGTTGTAGTTATGATGGCTTTAGGCAATAAGAAGGCACTCGCTCTTTATTGGTATTGCACTTTAGAAGCACAAGAAACTTTTTTCAGTACTGCTGCTCTTTAAGATAAACTTGCACATCGTTAATTCGTGAATGAGTATATGATTAGCTGCTCCTTATTGTGTATTGAGAGGCTGTTGCTTCAGTTTTTTTACTAACTGGTTTTTGTAATGATTTTAAATATACCATGTATTGTATGAACCTAATGCTCTGCTCAATAAAAAAGAAAAAGAAAAAGAAATATGTCAAGCACTTCCTTCATCTACCTGCATATACCTGCAATGGTACAATCAACAATCTATTATATCTCAGAGAAACTATAGATGTGTACATTGTTAATTTTTACATGTATACAGGGGTAGTAATAAATGACAAAAGTGATAATATCATTAATAAAACACATTTTGGACAGTAGATTTCTAAGCTATGATTTGCAATTGCTGGCAGCACATGGCTGGAGAAAAGAGGAATTTGAGAAATGGAAAAACCTCCCTGTGCAAGGAGATGGCCTTAAATACCTAGAATATAACCCAACCTCAAATTTCTGGATTAGTAAGAGTATGAGATTAAAGGAAAATCAATACATAGTTGTGCTGAAGCTAAAAGCAAATGTCTTATGCACCAGAGAAACCATCTCCGGAGGAAGCGATCGAACATTCGCTAATTGCAGATATAGCAAAGATATATGTGAAACAATTGCTCACATATCAGATACATGTCCTTTAACAAAGGACATATGGATCAAAAGACATAACAAAATTCAAGAACTTCTCATTAATAGAGCGAAAAGGCGTGGTTGGATGACATAAAGTGAACCTCATATCAAAAATAGTCATGGTGAATTATGAAAAGTTGATGTGGTGTTCACCAAAGATGGTACTGCTGTAGTGATTGATGTCTCAATTTGATATGGAAACTCACAAAATTCCCTTGAACAAGCATTTGAAAGTGAATTATATGACCATCAGGACTTATCACAATAAATTAAATCCTCACAAACCGTTCCACTGTGAAATTTCATGGTTTTATTGTAGAATGTCAGGGTATTTGGCCTCAATGTAATGACTTTGCTCTGGCTTATTTGGGCTACAATTATCTTTCCCATTTAAGAAGCATGTTTGCCTGACTACTTTAATGGGCACTTTACAAATGTACCAAGTATTCAACTTAATACTCAAATGTACACTGCATTGCATAGCACATATTTAATCTCTCTTAGAATAATGTTTTAAGAATATTAGTTTGTTTGACACTTAAGGTTTGTTATATCTAACAATCTTTAGAGTTAAATCACAGTATTAGAAACAGTTAAATGTTCATGCCTTAGGTCTATTAATACAATAGTTGTGTGTGTGAATGTATATATATATATATAATCCAACCATGAAACCGGGCAAATTTTTACATTTGCAAGGAAGTTTGACACAGCGAAACCTCAACGGATCAACAAATCCGCTCCAGCTGAGCGGGGTACGCAAGGTGGTAACCCGATGTCTAATTCCACATCTATCTCAGATCTGAGCTCTGTGCTTGGAAGCGGCACTGACTCTGAAGATGGGCGTGACAGACCTACTCATGGTGAATCTACCACCAATAACTTTATCCTTGCTGAAGAGCTTGATTTTTAAAGAATAGATCGGCGCCAAACATTGCGCCCACGACCTCCAAAGAAACAATACACTGGCGAAACAAAAGAAGGTGCGCAAGGAGGAAACACCAATGATACAAGGCCAAGCAACAACAAAAGGCCGAACAACTGGCGTCAATAATGAAGGAGAACACCAACACCATGATCAACCTCACAGACACTGTTCTCACGAAAGTGGAAACTCAGCTTCTTTCCCTTGGCCTCACTTTTTGTGCTGAAAGTAGCTTTAACTACAGTAGAACCCGTGTGGACATCTATAAATTCATAGGTAAATTAAAGCTCATAAAGTTATTTAAAATCAAGCATTCTAATCTCCCCTTGCCTTTGGTCTTTTCTGCTTCTGATGGCTGTAACAGCAACCTCACAGTCTCTGATGTATCCACCACCCAACCTATGAGGGAACTAGAATCTGATCCCACTCCAGTGACTACGACACAGCTCCTGCGTGCTGAAGGTTTGGACACTGCTGTTAGGGTTTCCAGTCCTTTCAAACCTTCTTCCACTTTCACACCCATTATGCCTAGGGATGCCATTGATACCTTTAATGATGTTGTAATTGAGGATCTCAAGGAGCTACATCACAATAGCAAACACAAACGTTCCCGTAATCACAACAAGCATCTGCATGCCCTGATCAAGAAACTACGCAACAACAACCAGATTGCCATGAATAAATCCGACAAAGTTCCTGTTTCTCTATCATGAAACACCAACATTACCTGTACTTTACATTCTCCCCAAAGTGCATAAGGGTACTTCTCCTATTCCTGGTCGCTCTATCATTTCCGCATGTAACAGCCTATGCGAGAACATGTCCAGATATGTGGATATCTTTTTTCAGGACTTTGTTGTTTCCTTGCCCTCTTACTTACGTGACACTGGCAATTTCCTCAACAAGATCATGGGTCTACCTTGTTCCGATAACTACATCTTGATGTCTATGGACATCACCTCCCTTTACACCAGCATCAAACACTGTGATGGACTACGGGCCTGCGAACATTACCTACAGGAACGCCCAATCACTTGTCATCGACATAATGCTCTGTTGTTATTCATATTTAAGTGGTGTCTCAACCGCAATTATTTTCTATTTGACAGAACAGTATATCAACAAATGCGTGGTGTCGCCATGGGTGCCTGTTTTTTCCCAGCTACGCATGCTTGCATGTCGGCTGGTGGGAGGAACAGGTACTCAAGGTGAGCCACAGTGTGGCTTGGAGTACCCACATTGTCACATGGCTCCGGTACATAGATGACGTCTTTGTTGTGTGGAATGGTTCTATTGAAAGTGCCCATTAATTTGTTGCCTCCATTAACTGCAATGCCTTGAATTTGGAGTTTAATGCCCACATCAGCAAACGTGTGATAGAGTTTCTAGATGTCACTGGGAAATTACACTCTAAACTCCACCGTAAGAACACTGCAGGAAACTCTACTCTCCATGCCACTAGCTTCCATCCCAAACACCTGATTGCCAGCATACTGTATAAGGAGATGCTCCATCTGAGGAGGATATGTAGCTCAGAGTCTGATCTTAGAATATGTCAGGAAGAGGCATATGATCGCTTTATAGCACCAGCTCACTCCAGAAAGCCAGAACCAGAGCTAACTCTATACCTAGGGACACGCTTCTAGCTCCCAAATCCCTGACTGCGATGGATCACATCAGCAGCACCTCTGAAATCTTGACCCAGGGAACAGCAGACACCCGCCTGATCATCACCTACAGTAGAGAGGAACGGGCAATCAAGTCCATCATTAACCAACATTGGCGAATTGTCCACTCTGGCCCGTGTCCTGGGCCCTTTGGTTGCTAATAGACCTACTATGACTTACCATAGAGCGTTCTCCATGAGGGACGCCCTTGTTAAGAGCAGCCCTGAGGTCATCAATAGAACTAACTGGCTTTCTGATGTTAAGGGCTTCCGCAAATGTAGCACATGCAGAGGCTGTAGATTTGGCGTCAACACTACCAAAGTCACTGCCAAGTTTTGCAACAAGCCCATCACACTGCAACACAAATGCACATGCAGGACGGAGTATGCAGTTTACATCCTCCAATGCAGTTGTAACCTCAAATATGTGGGCAGTACCAAGCTTCAGGTACATGTGAGGATACTGCAACATCTGAAGGCGATTGTCAACAATGACCCGAGTTACCCCGTGGCCAGGCACTTCAAAGAGGTACATAACAACAACCTTGAGCACTTCCAATATTTTGTGATTGATAGTGTGCCGATACTGAGGCAAGGGGGCAACCGTGAGAAAAAGCTCAGACAGCTTGAAACCTGCTACATCCTTGAGCTAGACACTAAGGCACCTTATGGGCTCAACAGTAGTTAAGATTTGTCTAACTATCCATGAGCTTTTCATGCACTGTGCTCATTGTTTAAAGTTGTTCTACTTCCATCATTCTCATTATGTTGTTTATATTCTGTGCCGATCTGTCCTTTCGACCTCTGCCACTCTATGTCTATTGCCGCACTTGCTGAGAGCATGTTTATTACACTTTCTGAGACTGTTTCTCATTTCAAGTTTGCATTAATTATGTATGTCTCTACTCTTACCTCTTTTTACTTCACCTTTTGTGCTAAGGGCATTTTTCCCTTATTTTCTCCCACTATGAAGTTATTATTTGCGCATTAGGCGATATTATTTCAATCTTTTCTATACCCAGCTGGGTTCTGAGCTTAGTTACATGCTGAACTCTGTCTCTTGAGGACATTACTATTGTAATCCTTTTTATAGTGTGGAGGCCAAACCTGGAGCTCATTTTGGGAGAGCCATAGGTGAGCTTTTGATTTTAATTAAGAATGGCTGTGTTAGCAGCTCTACTCTGATGGTGATTGATAACTTAGATCTGATAGGGATTACTGTAACCTTTTCTTCGGGTCTCCGTTTGACTATTTTTAATATTTATCTTAGGTGTTCTAGGGGATTGGATAAATCACCTACACTATCTCTTTTGGAGGAACTTATAGACAATCTGGATTTTAGTGTAAACGTCATAGCAGGTGATTTTAATACCAGTTTTGAACCTTCATTGTATTTAAATGAGATAACTAAAGAGGAAGATGAAGTATGGGGTATACCACCTTTGACTGGTCCCCTTTTGAGATTGTTTTCCAGCACTGCCTTAGAACTTGCCTCGTTTACAATCAGCATGGGCCTTAGAGCGTGTAATGGGCGTACTCGCTCTGATCCTACAAGGGTAGCTACATTTAAGAGAGGGGTATGTACCAGCATTATTGATTATGTCTTGGTCGATGTACGTTTATGGCCTCTACTGTATGATATGGAAGTGGTGGTGCGCTTTGATAGTTATCATAATTCCCTTAAAGTAACTTTGACTGGTGACTCTTTAAACCAAGATAAAAGTAATCACAAAACTATGTTACCTGTCCCTGTTGTAACTAATAATCGCCGGTATGTTTCATGGCCAAATGTTATGTCTAATCAGGAACTGTTCTCACAGATTTACAAACTTCATGTTACATACTTTGAAGCATATGTAGGACTGAATATGGATGTAGTTCTTATTCTAGACATTCATGTTGCCATGTCTAATGCCTTTTGGGAGATTTGTTACCAAAATTGTACTATTAGGACTTCTAATTCATTGAAGGTGGAGAAATGGTTTAATCCGGCTTGCAAGTTAGCCAAGTCAGCTTTGAGGAAGGCTATAATAGAGGAAAATAGTACTAATGTTAAAGCAGCAAGATCTCACTACAAATCTATCTTGATTAAAGCCAAGAGGAATTGGAATAATAAGCAAGATATTTTGGATGCCGGGAAAAAGAATTACATTAGACTATTTTGGCGCCTTGTTACCCAAACTAAGTCAGAAAAACCTAATTTAGATCAATATAATATTTCCCCGGATAAATGGGTATCTCATTTTACAATGCTTTATGCTTCTGGTGACTCCCATGTCCCTGATAGCACTAGCTTTCTAAATGTATGGCCTTTACTACATCCCACTCCTCCTATCGTCTTTAGCTTAGGCGAAACAATTAGAGCGATTGATTCGCTTTAATATATTGGATCCAACTATGGTCTACACCAGAACTTATAGTCTTTAAAGACTCTATGCTAGAGGTAATGAACCTTCAAGGAGCCAGGGAAATTCCTTGGGTTGAATCTGTTTCTGGATGGTTTTCCAAACTCAGTATGCAGAACTTGTGGGATGAGCCCAACTCTATTTTAAAATCTGATATTAAACTACTTAAATATAGGTATTGGTCTTATATAAATAACAAATCTGTTATGAATACCCACAATGACCCTGCTACTATTATGTTCTTGGCTCATAAGCACTCTCCACTATTTGAAAAAAATTTAGATTTAATTTTCCCATCTCCAACCAAAAACTTGTATATAAGATTTTGTTATGGAATTTTACCACTGAGAATCCTTACAAGCAAACCAAGAAACTGAAATCTGCCCTATTTGCGACCTGGCACCTGAAGACGAAAAGGATGTACTGTTTTTTTGCAAGGAGTACTTTTACATACGCCGTAAATGGCTAGTTCCCATTTGTCGTAGCATGGCCACAGGCAGTCATCTAGAAGCCTTTAGGATCCTGAAAAGTGATACATCACAAAAAACAGTATTTGCTGTAAGTACATTTTTAGAAGCAATGTGGTATAGGAGAGCAAAAATCCTAAAGGCTCTGGAATAATGAGTTTCTTTGGTTGATCATTTCCATTATGTATTGCAGTTGATTACATGCATTTTACGCACTCTGCACGGTCACTTTTTGTAAAATATTTGCACAGCCCTTATATGGTATGTGAAGATAGATTTGCTTATGCACAGGAGGGAAATTGTTGCTGGTTCAAACAAATGACTGTATAGGAACCTGATGGTCAGAGTGGTCGATATTTTAAGTAATATATATGTTTTAGTTTGTTGTACTTTTATTGGGATGTTTTATTGTGTTTTTACAATGTACTTTACCTGCCTGGAGGGAAATATTAAAATTATGTACATTATTGCTATTATGAATATTTTAATGAACTGATTGAAATGTTTTTGATAATTGTAGTGAGGCTGTATTGGTGTATATAGGACCCAGTGTTTTTTGCTGTGAATTGATTGTCTGTTTGAACTTGTTTTTATTTGTTGTGTGTACTTTGATGGTTATTTAACCGAATAAAGTTATTCCCACTAATCCTTTTAATACGTCTCATTATGCACTTTGTCACTATTTATTATGTTGTACCACTTTTCACTGCTATACCTACTTCACTGCACGGTATCCTGCTGCACAGTGCGTTGGTTCATTGAAAGCGAGTATTTTCGACATTGAGATAGGATTTCCAGTTAGTGCCGTTTTCTATAGTTACTCCACCGTTTTAATACTCTTGTCTCTTATTTCACTATTACCATTAGTTCCTTCTTTCGTTTCACGTTGAGCTGCCATCCGGCAGTTTGCACCTTCTATTTGCTAGGTCCCTGCTGGTATTACCGATACTTAGGGCAGTGTACTGTGGTCTTATCGCATGTCTGCCTCGCACGTTAGCCCCTTTTTGGGTTTCTCGACAGATTCGCGATGGCGTCTATGTTTCCATTGCGTGGCACTATGCGGGTATTTGGTCATTTGCCTTACATCGCTCTGAGATTGCACATGCATCTCACCTCTTTAAATTCCCTGTCTTTCCCACGTCCATTGTCCACGTGTGGCAAGTCTGGTGAGTAGCGCATTTTTCTATTTTCTATTTTTCTTTTTCTTTTTCTGCACCGAATAGCCTTTCTGAGTCTTTCCTCTTTTACTCTTCTGGCACCAACTCATTAGATGTCATTGGTAACTTAACCATGACTTGGGGCACTGACGTGATTCCATGTGTTTTTCTTCTGAAGTAAAATTACAGTAAACCATTATGCACTGTCACTGTCATAATACCGCAGATACCGTAAAGCACTTGCATTCGTGACTTTCCAACGTATTGCAACACACCTATTTACCTGCCTATATAAGCTGCTACTTGCACGTAGCGTGTTCATGTGATAAAGGTCGCAGGTCGGCGGCCGAAACGCGTTATGTGGACCTGTTTATGCTGTGAATAAACTCGCCATTTCACCTGCTGCTGTGGTCTGTACCCGTGTGTTCTTTGCTGCCTGCAATTGCTATAGGACCTTCTGCTGATATATATATATATTCACTGAAAAAACCATAGGTTTCACACACGTTATAGTTAGGAATTAGCATTTAAAAAACCTTGCTAATTCAATGAAAAAACCATAGGTTTCACACATGTTATAGTTAGCTGGAAATTTTACTGATAAAAAACCAATGAAATTCCCCCGTTATAGTTACTGTAGGCAACTATAACTCACGCGACCGTAATCCTCTGCTGATGCTAATACTGTATTTAGACACTTATTTGCCCATGTCTTCTTCCATTAAATTTTAGCTATACATATTTTACAATATTTTTTTTTCATAAAGACACATATGTCATCAGCAGAGGATTACGGTCGCATGAGTTATAGTTGCCTACAGTAACTATAACGGGGGAATTTCATTGGTTTTTTATCAGTAAAATTTCCAGCTAACTATAACATGTGTGAAACCTATGGTTTTTTCATTGAATTAGCAAGGTTTTTTAAATGCTAATTCCTAACTATAACGTGTGTGAAACCTATGGTTTTTTCAGTGAATTTGTACGGTTTTTTAAATGCTAAGTTACTTTACGCCATTCGTGGCGTGCACGCCCACTTAACGCAGTTCGTTCCGTGCGCGCACGGTGCGCTTCGCGCACCGTGCGCGCACAGTGAGCACGCGGTGCGCTTCGCGCACCGCGCGCCCACTTTACGCAGTTAGTGCCGTACACGCAAGGTGGGCACGCAGTGCGCTACGCGCACCGCGTGCCCACGTTACGCACCGTGCGCACATGGAGGACATATTATGCGCTTCCTTGTGATAGGTAATCTGTTACATTTAATTTGTAAGTGATGACAATAATATGCCATGCACAGAGAGTGGTTTTTTTTTTATTAAATTTTTTAGCGTAAGCGCACCGTACGCGTACGGTAAGCGTAATCGGCGAAATTTTCAAAAAATAAAAATTTACCGTTTTTGGCCTTGGGGGATCTTTGAGGACTCAACTAACATGGCTATGTGCATGGGCGCTGTCTAAACAGCCCCTTTATATGTTTTTTGCCTTTGTTTACAGCCCCCCCCCTCAGAGTGCGAGAGAGAAAATGGCGGCCGCCGCTTCCTGGTTTCGACCGATTCGAATGTTTACTTAGATGTAACAGCCAATCAGAATCGCGCTCGCGCACGCCACCGTACGCGTACGGTAAGCGTACCGTAAGCGCACCGTAAGCTGGCTCAGATATATATATTGATTTAAAGGCTATTTTCTCAGAATCTACTGAACAGATTTACACCAAACCTACAAAAGGCACTTCCTTGACCTGAGGACTACCTCTCTGCCAAATTTCTAGTAATTCTGTTCAGCCGTTCGGGCTGTAGCCCTGTCTAAAGGTCCTATGGAAAAATGCATGGGAAAAACGCGTTTTGGGACCCCCCTTTTATCTCAGCCCCCGCTTGACGAATCACCCCGAGACTTTCAGGGTAGGAGCGGAGCGTAGCGCCCCACCTATTTTGAAAAATTCGCGAGGATTCGTCGACCGGCGCCAAAGTTATTCAAAATAGAATGTTGCGGATTTCCTATGGAAACGTGGTCCTAACTATAACTACCTACTGGCGACCGCCAGTAGGTAATATATATATATATATATATATATATATATATATTTCGAAATATACATTTCCAAATTTGTCCAAAGGACAAAGCCCGCTCCCTCATCGAGGCCCCCGAGCACATGACAAGCTGAAATTACTGGAGCTGGCCTCAAGCCTTATGCGTTTCGGATGGTCGCATTCTTGATCACAAGCATCCATTTCAAAAGTGGAACATTTCACTCCAAACCAATTAATTTGTTTAATTAGATGATCTCCTTTTATTAGCATCATGTGACCAGATCTCTCATGGCATTATGGAACTTGTAGTTTGGGCACAAACTACAAGTTCTATAATGCCATGCGAGTGGATCCTGTTGAGTTTGACTCTAGTCTGACAGTGTGAAAAGACATGAGAGGTGTATGATAAGTGGTATGCCCTAGGACCGCTGGTGAAATATCACTACTCATTGTTTTTTCACGGACCTGGTGAGGTGTGAAGCGGGTGTGACCCCCTGGGGCTCTCACTTCTGGCTCCAAGCACTGCTCCAAGCTTGGAGTGGGTCACGCCTGCCAGGCACAAACTATTCAGTGAACAGTGGCAGGTGGGGTGTTTGACTGAGGTGGTACATCTGTCAAACAATAATGCAGGTGTGCTAAGGTGAGCTTAGGGAAGACAGAAACCTCCTGTGGAGCAGACAGGCACAAGCTCTCTTGAGCTCAATTTTCAGTATGGATACACACCATGAAAGCTGGGCATCACAATCCTTCTGTCTTTTTGAGTTTCAAGCAGGAAGTGTCAGAATAGTTACCATTGGGATAATTGTCTTGTAATGGCCAGGGGTTCATAGTGGCATTGCTATTTGATCCTTCGATGTTGGCTCTTCCTATCATTGTGAAGCCTAATTCACCAGTAGTTGTATTGGCCTCCCACTAATAGGGACTGATAGCTGGATTTAGACTGTTGTAGAACAGGGTAGTTTCACCCTACTGATGATATGTTGTTGCAATAGTAATTTTACTCAATACGAGAAGAACCGCAGGATCAAACATTTGGTGTATGTGCTTGGCCGAGGAGCCAATGTGGCAAAACTAACATCTGTAGGATTATGACTAAACATGTCTCAGTCATAACCCCCTGTAAACTATAACAATAGTGCAGTGCTGTGGTGCCTCTGTTGGCCTGCAATGGTCAGCCTCTGAGCTGGTGTGTAGAGCCACTCGCTTAGGGACTGGAATGCGGATGGAAAGGGGCCACCTCCATCGCCCTTAATGCACCTCATGTTCGTGGGGTACCTGGTGCTAAATAATTTGTAGGCAACCTGATTCTGGGTCTAGGTTGTTGTGATTGATTGAAAGTCATCCTCTGAGCCAAGCTTTTGTCTTCGTACGTGGGAGGTAGGCTGTCTCCATGACATGTAGTGCAGACCTGGAGCCTCCCAATCCTGCCTTGCACCACCCGGTGCAGGGGTTAGGGGCATGACCTCTTTCAGGTCAGCAGGGTGACAAGAAGGCAGGAGAGGGGCACCAGTGGAGCTGCTGGGAGGCAAGATGCCAGTTGGTGGCTCGAGGAAGGAGTCTCCTCAGTTCTGGTCTCATCCTCGGCTGCTGCCCAGGCACACAGGTCACCAGGTCATGACGAGCCACTTGGTTGCCAGGCTGCATGACCAGATCTCTAGTGAGACGGTCGGAGTGGGCAACTCTGACTTTTGTCTCCACCTGGGTGCAGTAGGCCCCCAATTCATTAAAGAAATGGCTTTACAGGCAAACTTAAGGTGAGAAGGGGATTGGCTGGGGATTAACCCTCCTTACGTCCCCATGCACTGGCACCAGGAAGATAGAAGACACCAACCAGGGCATCCTTAGTCAATGGACTGTGGGTGACAGTCCCTGCCCAGGACATGCTGGATGCACACTGGGGAGGACTCTCGTGCCCTTCCTGTGTGCGGAGCGGAGACAGGACCCAACATGAATGCATAGGCTGATACTGGTGCAGGGTGGCATCGGGCCAGGAAGGAGTCTGGGGCTCCTATGGGGATGAATAGCTCCTGTAAACCTGCATGAGAGGCAGGGAAAGCCATGGCTTTTGCCTGGGAATCTAGGGCTCCAGGCACAAGGCAGGACCGCCTTCCCTAACCTGGACAGGGTCCTGTTGGACCGGGAAGGAGTCTGGGGCTCCTGCAGGCTGAATGTTTGAAATGGGGGTCTCTAGTTGGCAATGGTTTGCACCTTGGTCCAAATAGGGACCCTTGCTTCTAGTCAGGATAAGGGGGATATACTCCTAAAATAACCCCTGCTCACCCCCTTGGTAGCCTGGCATGAGCAGACAGGCTTATCTCAGAGGCAGTGTGTAAAGCATTTGAGAACACATACAGTAATACAGTGAAAACACTACAAATGGGCAAAACACCAGTTTAGAAAAATAAGTAATCTTTACTAGACTTAACACAAGACAAAACGACAAAAATCCACGATACTGTATCAAGAATATGACTTTAAAACGGTAGAAATAACTTAGTTCAATGTGGATGGTAAAAGCGACACTTTACTCTCAAAGTACCTTGGATGCGTCACGCAAAACAAACAAAAGGGTCACAGGGAAGGTGATGCATCAGTTCCTTGCTTCGGGGGAAGTGATGCATTGGATCCTTACTGCAGCGCAGGGGAGGTGATACGTCGGTTCCTTACCGGGGAGGAGGTGTTGCACCGGTTTCTTGCTGCATTCCTTTTACAATGCGACAAGATGGCGCCTCGATGCAATGCGATGATCCGGTGCAATGTGACAAAATGGCGTATTTGATGCGATGCGACAACGTGGGTGTAATGCGTGAACCCCCGACGGCCGGGTTTGGTCAGATTGTTTTTTCCAGTAATTTGTGGCTAATGATCTGCCTTCTGCCTTAATGCTTTAATGCTTGAATGGCCTAAACTAGCATTCATTGAGCGATCGCTGAATTCATTTGGTTCCCCATCCCTCATGCCCGTGTATCAGATGTCTAGGGCTTATTGCTTCTCACATTCGGCTTGTTGCCAAACGAACCCGTGTAACCATAGTTGCACATCAATATTTGGTTTATAAATCCCTCTATCAGAAAGAACATGATGTCGTTAGGTATTTGGCTGGTTACAGCAATTACAGAGCCCCTATGATTTTTAAATGCTCTCTCCGGTCTCTTTACACCTTGGTAGTACTTACTTTCGTATTTTTGTATAAAACACACTTACAGGCTACTATTACAAATCCTTAGAGCCCGTTTTACATGAGTATGCAAATGCTTTTTCTGGTCCAACCATACTGGGGTGGGACGTACGTTGGTGTATAATTACGATATTCACAGGCTGTTGGTTTTGCACAATGATAAAACCAGAGAGCCCGTGTTACACCAGGGTTCTTATTTGTTCGATACACGATCTCCAAATAGGACGTTTTTTGTAGTACCCAAAGGGTTTCTGAACGAACTACAATACCCGGCATGCTTTCTTGCGCAAACGCTCTTTGACGCGTATGGCGCACGGGTACCCTAGTCATGTGACGGGGGTGACGCTTAGGATCCGCCTGGTGTTGTGCAGTAAACACCATCAGTCTTTAAGTTTGGCATGCTTACACTGCTCCGGTTAGCACTCGGAACAACCGGGAAGAAGGTCCGGGGTAACGACGGACAGGTAAGCATGCTTTAGACCTTAGGTTTTTCATTTTCATTTTTGTGTGCTATTCGATTTACAGATTCGGATATTTCTTTAAACTTATGGCATTGAGACCCATCCGGCCATGGCGCCACGGCGCCCCTTCTGAAGCGTGTGTTCATGCGCTCATTGACACTGTTGTCTGTCTGAGAGGGCCCACCACCCTTTTACATCGCCTTGTGACACATAGGCCACTGTGTCTTTTAAGAGATGAATGCATTTTGCATTCTTGTTCGAAGTATAATGACTCTTTGTTAGAGAACATCTGTGTTGATATTTGTAAAACTGAGTATTTCAGCATTTGTGACTTATTCGAATTGAAGCATACCCATTGTTTTGGCTGCTTATGTATTCATGTTCTCTTTAGTCAATCGACCCACCTGCATTTGTTTTTATAGTCAAGCCTGTTTTGAGCTTGCTTGAGTGAACAAACTATCCTTTGTGTTTCTTTCTGTATTAGTTTGTTCCTTTTGTCTTTTAGAGCGTTGCCTCACGCCCTGAGTTGTTACCAGGAGTGTAGGACGCATCCCCGATTCATTACGGGTAAGAAGGCAATGTAGATCCTTTCATGACAAATGTTTACTATTGACACATTTGTATCAAGTTATTGAACACCTTTGACTTCAACCAGCATATATCATTCATTTTAGCAGTTAAGCTAGAGCGCGCGGTGAGGCTACCCCTCATTCTTCCATTCAAATCAAAACTTCAGCTGCTTATTTGCACTGCTTGCACATTGCTGTTTTGCACCAATCTGTTTTAACCCATGATTTTAAACTGGCATTGTTTATTTTAAACGGGGAGTATTTGTGTTTTTAGACAGACTGCTTACCGGGAATCAAGCGTGGGTTCTGTTGGTTGATCGCGGTCCCCGGTCCGTCACGGCGAACAGTGCCGATTGAACGGAGGGACTGACACGACTCCGCCCACTTTCGCTCCTCACTTCCTGTCTCTGGGTACTTGAGGGAGATGGCTTGCCGGCCGCGCTGCAGTTAAGCTAGAGCGCGCGGTGAGGCTACCCCTCATTCTTCTATTCAAATCAAAACTTCAGCTGCTTATTTGCACTGCTTGCACATTGCTGTTTTGCACCAATCTGTTTTAACCCATGATTTTAAACTGGCATTGCTTATTTTAAACGGGGAGTATTTGTGTTTTTAGACAGACTGCTTACCGGGAATCAAGCGTGGGTTCTGTTGGTTGATCGCGGTCCCCGGTCCGTCACGGCGAACAGAGCCGATTGAACGGAGGGACTGACGCGACTCCGCCCACTTTCGCTCCTCACTTCCTGTCTCTGGGTACTTGAGGGAGATGGCTTGCCGGCCGCGCTGCAGTTAAGCTAGAGCGCGCGGTGAGGCTACCCCTCATTCTTCTATTCAAATCAAAACTTCAGCTGCTTATTTGCACTGCTTGCACATTGCTGTTTTGCACCAATCTGTTTTAACCCATGATTTTAAACTGGCATTGTTTATTTTAAACGGGGAGTATTTGTGTTTTTAGACAGACTGCTTACCGGGAATCAAGCGTGGGTTCTGTTGGTTGATCGCGGTCCCCGGTCCGTCACGGCGAACAGAGCCGATTGAACGGAGGGACTGACGTGACTCCGCCCACTTTCGCTCCTCACTTCCTGTCTCTGGGTACTTGAGGGAGATGGCTTGCCGGCCGCGCTGCAGTTAAGCTAGAGCGCGCGGTGAGGCTACCCCTCATTCTTCTATTCAAATCAAAACTTCAGCTGCTTATTTGCACTGCTTGCACATTGCTGTTTTGCACCAATCTGTTTTAACCCATGATTTTAAACTGGCATTGTTTATTTTAAACGGGGAGTATTTGTGTTTTTAGACAGACTGCTTACCGGGAATCAAGCGTGGGTTCTGTTGGTTGATTGCGGTCCCCGGTCCGTCACGGCGTACAGTGCCGATTGAACGGAGGGACTGACGCGACTCCGCCCACTTTCGCTCCTCACTTCCTGTCTCTGGGTACTTGAGGGAGATGGCTTGCTGGCCGCGCAGCGGACGCGCGCAGCGGGCGCGCCAGCGGGCGCGCAAGCGGCAAGCCCGTCTGCGCCCGTCCGCGACCGGATTGCGGCCGGCGCCGGCTATTCTGCCGGCAACAGGAGTGGTCAGCTCTGTTGTTGGTCGCGCGATGAGCTTCTGGCCCTACGTGGCCTTCCCTGCTCTAGACTTCAGCAGGTCGACTTAGCGGTCCACCTGCCCCCACTTAGCTGTGGTATTTGCGACATGAGCCGGCCTCATTAGGAGTGTAAGGTTAAAATGAAGGCCGGCCTTATTAATTGCAGATCCCTGGTTAAGCATGCCACGGAGGTTTGGTCTATTTTAAGTGATGGTACTTGGGACGTAATGTTTCTTACGGAAACCTGGCTTAACCTGGATACGGTGACATCAATTACATTAGCTATACCACCTGGCTTCAAAATGTTCCATGCCAACCGAGATGGTGGGAAAAGAAGGGGTGGAGTGGCCATTATTCTTAGAGATTCATGGGTACTGGTGTCCTCTGACCCCCTGTCTGGGCAAGGCATTGAGGGCCTCAATTTTTGCTTACAATTTACTCCCTCATTTACCCTTGCTGGTATCCTTATCTATAGACCCCCCGACTGCGCAACAATGGCTCTTCAGAACTTATGCAGTCTCATTGTTCATAAATCAGTAAAGTACACTAACTTCATGGTTCTAGGAGATTTTAACCTACATGTGGACGATGTAGACTGTGCACAAGCTGGACAACTGGTATCGTCCTTAGCAGGTGCTAATCTTATACAACAGGTGTTCACCCCGACGCATATAGCGGGATACACCCTAGACCTAGTCTTCACCACCCTCCCTGATATTGTTATAGAGAGTCCAGCCCCCCTAACCTGGTCTGATCATTACCTGATCCCTTTTAGTTTAACCCTGCCCAACCGGGGGCATGGTGAGGGCACTCGCTTTTTACAAAAGAGAAGTTGGAAAAACCTGAACGAAGCAGGATTATGCACTGCTTTGCAGGCTACTCAACCCCGCCTATCTTCCGATCCAAATGTTGACGCAGTCTCCATACACCAATGGATCGCTACGGCAGTTGATTCAGCAGCTCCGGTTAGAGTAGTAAAATCTGCCAGACTGTCCTCCACTGCCCCCTGGTTTTCTTCTGCCCTTACAGAATCCAAAAGTAAGTGCAAAAGATTGGAACGCCAGTGGAGAGTGAGCTACAGCGACTTAGCCAAGGCACCCTACAAAAAGGCACTAAAAGACTTCCATAGGGACATAAAAGCAGCCAGGAGAGACTATATCATTAACCGCATTCAGAGTGCTGACCACTCCTGCAGCGAGGTCTTTAAAGTAGTACAATCCTTTTTTAAGCCCACGGCATTGGAGACCAAAATAATACCTACTCTAGTCTTGTGCGATAAAATAGCCAATCACTTTGACAGTAACATTTTAAAGGTCTATGACTCCTTTGTGCCATCGGTGCCAACTATAGCAACAGACAAATCTCCGATCAAGGCAGTGGCTCCTCTGCTTACCGAGTTCACACCTATATTACCTCAGGAAGCTCTAGCGGCAATCCAGAAATGTCGCTCTGGTGCTCCCGACGATCCATGTCCGCCCAAATTGTGGAAAATATTATCCTCCCCCCTGTCGGACACGCTACTCCAGCTATGGAACTCTTCTTTGGACACGGGCATCTTTCCTGATAATTGGAAACACGCGACACTCCTGCCTCTAAGAAAGAAACCTAACGGGGATCTAGATGACCTCAGCAACCTTAGACCCATCTCCTTACTCTCTGCCCCAGGTAAAATGCTGGACAAATTGGTGCAGCGACAACTGACCACTTTCATCGAGCAGAGTGGGGTCCTGCATGACACTCAATCGGGCTTTCGGGCCGGCTTCAGTACGGAGACCGCTCTCCTCGAGGTAGCTGAGTCAGTGAGATGGTCGCTGGAATCGTTAGCTTCGTCTTTGCTGGTGCTCCTGGATTTGTCAGCGGCCTTCGATACTGTGGACCACTCCATACTGGTCCAGAGACTGCAAGGCGCAGGATTTGGGGGGAAGGTCCTGGCCTGGCTGACATCCTATCTGAGTGGTCGCATTCAGAGGGTCACCCTTAAGCCATTTGAGTCTACTCCAAAACCCCTCTGGTGTGGCGTCCCTCAGGGCTCCGCCCTGAGCCCCCTACTTTTCAACCTCTACCTAGCCCCGCTTTTTTCTATGATTTCCAACTGGGGAGTGAAAGCGATTTCCTACGCTGATGACACCCAGTTGTTCTTCTCATTTAAGGAGCAGACGGTAGAGGCTTTTAAGAATTTCAAAGGTTGCCTGCGCGATATAGCTTGCTGGATGAATTCGAATAAATTAAAGCTTAATGCGGGGAAGACCGAAGTCCTGTTTTTTGGGCAGGGCTGTGCCCCTGATGCAGATTTGTGGTGGCCGGCAGAAATGGGTCCGTCACCTTCCCCCGCCAAATGCATTCGAAATCTAGGAGTGAGATGGGAGTCTGATCTTTCCCTCCTAGCCCAAATACAGCAGGTCTCTGCATCTTGCTTCAGTAAATTAAAAAACTTACGGAAAATTTGCACCTTCTCCCGGAAGATTGCCGTAAAATAGTAGTCCATGCCACAGTCACATCCAGGCTGGACTACGCCAACGGCCTGTATCTTGGCCTTCCTAAATATGCCATCCACCGCCTCCAGATGATTCAGAATGCGGCTGCGAGACTGGTTGGTCGTGTACCACTCCGACAGCATGTCTCTCCGCACCTTCAGAAGCTCCACTGGCTACCTGTGGAGAAAAGAATCATTTCAAGGCCATGACCCTGACCTATAGGGCTTTGAACGGTAACTGCCCACGATATCTGAAAGACAAACTGCGCCCCTACAAGCAGGATCGTGCTCTTCGTTCAAATTCTCTTAATCTGCTGCATTCTTTCCGCTTTAGGAAATCACGTTTGGGCGGAAGATCCTTCACGGTCAGAGCAGCCACATTGTGGAACTCTCTGCCAGGGCATCTGCGGCAGGCTAACTCGGAACCTTGTTTTCGCAATGCTCTGAAGACATGGCTTTTTAGGACCGATTAATTTTTACTGGAGGTCAGCTCTCTACCCTTTATGTTGCTCTGGCTACCTACTGCTCTAGCGCCAGGACACCCCTGCTTGGGTTAGCTGTCGCGCTCTATAAGCTTCGGTATTATTATTATTATTATTTTCTCCCCTGTTAAAATTTACTCCTTTTTCAACAGGTGATAAATTTACATCCCTACGGTGCCGCATATCTTCAGATAAGCAGGTACAAGTGTAGGTTGTATCGTTCTTTCATTGATTTGTTTCTCACATTCTTAATCTTTGCAGTAGTGTTATCACACGGTCCTGACGAAAGCCACTGTCATATTGCTTAGACACAGGTTGGCTGAAACATGTAGACCTTTGAGGACGTGTTCCTATAACATTTGTGTACACATTTTCCTCCAAATTCCTGCTTTTTTATTTTGATACCATTGTATATTGAATACAAATATTTTTCTATTGGTAATCAATTTTAAACCACTTTTTTTCTAGTTCACACACTGCACTTAGCTCCACCACACTATTGGCAGTCTTTTTCACAAGGAGATTTTTATCCTCCATGTTACATCAATTAAACATCCTTGAGCTCCTCCTTTTTACAGTAAATAAAGGAGTTGTAGCTCTTTAACTGCACCAGGTGCGGTTAAGGGAGGTCCCAGATGATGAAGCATGCCACTTCGGTGGGTGATGGGACTTGGTCCCTTATAGAAGGACTTCTTTATGTCTGAATGTGCTGGTTTGTCGTTTCTGTGCTTCAGGTAGACTGTTGTAGACCCGCGGACTCTTGTGTTGTTAAAGTCTTAGTGAATTGGGGATTTGTCCGCGCAGGTCTTTAAACTCCCTGAGACCCCCTAACTAATTGTTTTTTTCGGTATTCTGTGCAGCTACGGCTGCGGGTCCATTTGTGCTTTACACACAGCAGCGCTGTTGTGTATTATTCTTGTGCTATAGTTTTTATTCCATCCCAGGTGTGGTCTTTTGACTTCTTTAGCATGGCTGAATTTACAGGTCTGGCCTTTGATGACGACATGGCTAGACTTATTTTGACCTCCACTCCCAGAATTTTAGATAATGCAGTCAATCCGGTAGGAGGAACTGGAGATGAGTGGCTCAAACTTCTCATTTTGAAGAAATCGCACACTCGCACTGGTGTTCACGGTGCAATTATGACAGAATATCTGCATAGCAATTGTGCACCGACTGGCTTAATTGTCACCAACACACCCCGCCTTTTTTTGCAAGATAAGATCTTCCTCAAAGATTGGTCATTGATAGCTTGGCGATGTACTCGCGACTGGTTGATTTTGATCATCAGTACCGCTAAGCGCATCGCTGATGCTATAATGATTGAGATTCAACTATTAGAGGGACAGATTAAGACCACTTTGTCCAGCTCTATCTATAAGAAGAATCTCGATGAGAATAACAAATCCAACAAAGATTTCAAAGATGGAATTCTCTCCTCTAAAATTGAAAAATTCAAAAAAGACCTAGCTAAGTTTTCCTTTCTTTAAGAAAGTGTATCCGTATACACAAGAGAACTATGTTCCACCTGAGTTCAATAGGAAAGGCAGAAGGTATGGCTCAAACTATTCCTCTTCTGGATCAGATGATTGGTCCAGTGATTCTGATTCTACCACACATGAGCCAACATGGAATAGAGGAAGAGGGAATAATTCCAGGCGCAACTGGCGAGGGAATCAACAACCGCAATGGTGGCATCCCTCACCATGGCAATTTCCCAATCCTCCCTTTCTTCCTAACATGATGCCCTTCAATCCCCCACCACAGTTTTTTCATAATCAGCCAGTTCAAGGGGTCGGAGAAGAGGTGAACAAACTCAAAACCAAACGAGGGTTCATTGGAGCCCACCTACATCACCGCGGAACCTCCGCAGTACGGCGAAGGGTCCAGCAGGGACAGTATCCAGCAGCAGCTAGTGGTGAACCTGAGTTCCTACAATTTGACGGAGATGGAAGAGAGAGTCCTCAATAGAGGTCTGGGCTTTGTACCGACCAGGACGGGGGACCCCTTCACTCTTCAATGTGAGTTAGCCAATTTTTTCCGCAAAATCAGATTACACTTCTTTTTCAAAGATAAAAATCACGGCAATACTGCATTGGAAGATGGTGGGCGTGACAGTGGTCTTAGAAATAAATCCACCTTTAACCCACCTGTTCAGTCTTTACCCGCACATGTTCTTGCCTACGAGACAGCTGTAACTAAAGAAATCTCTGTTCTGATGAGTGAACCTACTAGACAATATCACAATTTACCCAACTTAGAAAAACAGGCTCTGACTTCTCTCTCCAAAAATTCTACCATCATCATTAAGCCCGCCGATAAGGGTGGAGCTATTGTGATTCTTAACGCTCTAGACTATAGGAATGAGTGCTTAAGACAATTAAGTGATGAGAGATCTTACAAACTTCTTGATATGGATCCTACATCTCGAATCAAAAAGGAAATATCTGAGCTGGTCAATGAGGTCAAGCTGGAGGGTTGGATTTCAGCACGTGAAGCAGAATACTTGGTGACTGAACATCCGGTCACTCCCTACTTCTACGTGTTACCTAAGGTACACAAGGCACAACGTTCCCCTCCGGGGAGGCCTATTTTATCTGGGCTGGGATCACTCCTTGAACCGTTGTCCACATTTGTGGACGTTTTTCTCAGGCCTATAGTTAAAACCATGCCAACTTACCTGCAGGACACTAAAGATGTTTTACAGCTGCTCCCCGGCTTGGATTTCAACACCGATACAGATTTCCTCGTCAGTTTCGACGTGGAATCACTGTATACCTGCATTCCCCAGACAGAGACCCTCGAAGCCATCAGAGGGTTTCTAGAAGTCAACCCAATTGGGTTGAGCTCGCCAGTGGGATTCATTATGGAGTGTGCCAGGCTGGCTATGACCGAAAACTTCTTCAAGTTCGAAAACCAATTCTATCTTCAAGTATCCGGTACTTCGATGGGCAGTGTTTTTGCCCCTAGCCTGGCCAATCTGTATGTACACCTGTTCGAACAACACTCTGTTCTGAATGTTAACAACCCTTTTCGCGACTGTATAGTCGAATGGAAACGTTACACTGACGATATTTTCGTCATTTGGCGTAGTGACCTCGCCACTTTAGAGACCTTTCATTTGTGGCTCAATAATCAGAACAACTTCCTTAATTTTACCATGGAAGCGAGCAAGCTCAGCTTGCCATTCTTGGACCTTCGCATCTTTCCAGTTGACAACGGTTTGGGTAGTGAATTATATACTAAACCGATGGCAAGAAATTACCTTTTGTCATATGACAGTTTTCACCCCAAGTCACTCAGGGCAGGTCTACCATTCGGGCAATTCCTCAGACTGAGGTGGAATTGTTCCACTGTGGACAGTTTCAAGGAGCATGCCGATGTCCTTTCTCACAATTTGAAGGCCCGACAGTACCCTTCCAAACTTATACGACAATCGTATAAGCGGGCTGGCAATAACAATCGAGAAGCCTTACTGGAACCATCTGTACCGAAAGCCCCTTTGGACAGATTGACATGCGTACAAACGTTTAGCACTCAATCGAACCAATTACAGAAAATCATACGCAAGCACTGGCGAATTTTAAATGTAGGACAGGTACATCTTCCACCTCCATTATTTTCGTTTAAGAGAAGTGTTAATTTGCATGATACATTGGTGCACACGCGCCCAAGAAACATGGCTGTTTCCACGACTAACACCTTATGGAACATGCCACCTGTCCAGGGTCATTTTGCTTGTGGGAATTGTGTGGTGTGTATACACACGCAACACACTACAGAAATCGACATTGGGACATGCAAACCCTGGAGACAGGTGAAACACACAAACTGCAATAGTGAGAGGGTAATTTATTTAATTACCTGCCCCTGCAATAAGAAATATGTGGGGATGACTACCAGAAAGGTCAAACTGAGGATAATGGAACATAAAAGTACCATCAGATGCCAAAGACAGGCCACTCGTTTGACTAGACACTATTTGGAATTGAAACACAGACCTGACGATATAAGCTGGACGATTCTTGAACAACCCTTCATTCCATCACATGTCACTGACATTTCCAAATTTCTGTTTAGAAAGGAACAGCGTTGGGTGTTCAAATTGAGAAGTGATGAAGTGGGGCTAAATGAGGCCATTCCCTGGACCCTACTTTGATACAGCTGTGTTTCTCTTCCTATTCGGTCAGATTGTTTTTTCCAGTAATTTGTGGCTAATGATCTGCCTTCTGCCTTAATGCTTTAATGCTTGAATGGCCTAAACTAGCATTCATTGAACGATCGCTGAATTCATTTGGTTCCCCATCCCTCATGCCCGTGTATCAGATGTCTAGGGCTTATTGCTTCTCACATTCGGCTTGTTGCCAAACGAACCCGTGTAACCATGGTTGCACATCAATATTTGGTTTATAAATCCCTCTATCAGAAAGAACATGATATCGTTAGGTATTTGGCCGGTTACAGCAATTACAGAGCCCCTATGATTTTTAAATGCTCTCTCCGGTCTCTTTACACCTTGGTAGTACTTATTTTCGTATTTTTGTATACAACACACTTACAGGCTATTATTACAAATCCTTAGAGCCCGGTTTACATGAGTATGCAGATGCTTTTTCTGGTCCAACCATACTGGGGTGGGACGTACGTTGGTGTATAATTACGATATTCACAGGCTGTTGGTTTTGCACAATGATAAAACCAGAGAGCCCGTGTTACACCAGGGTTCTTATTTGTTCGATACACGATCTCCAAATAGGACGTTTTTTGTAGTACCCAAAGGGTTTCTGAACGAACTACAATACCCGGCATGCTTTCTTGAGCACACGATCTTTGACGCGTATGGCGCACGGGTACCCTAGTCATGTGATGGGGGTGACGCTTAGGATCCGCCTGGCGTTGTGCAGTAAACACCATTAGTCTTTAAGTTTGGCATGCTTACACTGCTCCGGTTACCACTCGGAACAACCAGGAAGAAGGTCCGGGGTAACGACGGACAGGTAAGCATGCTTTAGACCTTAGATTTTTCATTTTCATTTTTGTGTGCTATTCGATTTACAGAATCGGATATTTCTTTAAACTTATGGCATTGAGACCCATCCGGCCATGGCGCCCCTTTTGAAGGGTGTGTTCATGCGCTCATTGACACTGTTGTCTGTCTGATAGGGCCCACCACCCTTTTACATCGCCTTGTGACACACAGGCCACTGTGTCTTTTAAGAGATGAATGGATTTTGCATTCTTGTTCGAAGTATAATGACTCTTTGTTAGAGAACATCTGTGTTGATATTTGTAAAACTGAGTATTTCAGCATTTGTGACTTATTCGAATTGAAGCATACCCATTGTTTTGGCTGCTTATGTATTCATGCTCTCTTTAGTCAATCGACCCACCTGCATTTGTTTTTATAGTCAAGCCTGTTTTGAGCTTGCTTGAGTGAACAAACTATCCTTTGTGTTTCTTTCTGTATTAGTTTGTTCCTTTTGCCTTTTAGAGCGTTGCCTCACGCCCTGAGTTGTTACCAGGAGTGTAGGACGCATCCCCGATTCATTACGGGTAAGAAGGCAATGTAAATCCTTTCATGACAAATGTTTACTATTGACACATTTGTATCAAGTTATTGAACACCTTTGACTTCAACCAGCATATATCATTCATTTTCTCCCCTGTTAAAATTTACTCCTTTTTCAACAGGTGATACATTTACATCCCTACGGTGCCGCATATCTTCAGATAAGCAGGTACAAGTGTAGGTTGTATCGTTCCTTCATTGATTTGTTTCTCACATTCTTAATCTTTGCAGTAGTGTTATCACACGGTCCTGACGAAAGCCACTGTCATATTGCTTAGACACAGGTTGGCTGAAACATGTAGACCTTTGAGGACGTGTTCCTATAACATTTGTGTACACGTTTTCCTCCAAATTCCTGCTTTTTTATTTTGATACCATTGGATATTGAATAAAAATATTTTTCTATTGGTAATCAATTTTAAACCACTTTTTTCTAGTTCACACACTGCACTTAGATCCACCATACTATTGGCAGTCTTTTTCACCAGGAGATTTGTATCCTCCATGTTACATCAATTAAACATCCTTGAGCTCCTCCTTTTTACAGTAAATAAAGGAGTTGTAGCTCTTTAACTGCACCAGGTGTGGTTAAGGGAGGTCCCAGATGATGAAGCATGCCACTTTGGTGGGTGATGGGACTTGGTCCCTTATAGAAGGACTTCTTTATGTCTGAATGTGCTGGTTTGTCGTTTCTGTGCTTCAGGTAGACTGTTGTAGACCCGCGGACTCTTGTGTTGTTAAAGGTAAATCAAACAACCAGTCATGGAATCACTAATCCATTACATCATTTTACAATAGGGAGCACTTGCACTCTGGCACTGATCAGCAGTGGCAACGTGCCCAAAGCATCTAGACCAACAAAAACAGACGAGGCAACAGCAAAAAGTGGAAGGAAGACTCACTCCAATGGTGCCAAGTCTAACACGTGTCCCATCCAGCTGAAATATGGGGAGGACTACCCACCCTCTTGAGAGTTCACTTCACTAAGGCGGAAAAATCTAGACAGACCATCAGCATTGGCGTGTTCTGTACCAGGGCGGTGTTCCACTGTAAAGTCCATCCCCTGTAGGGAAATGGGCCACCTCAACAACTTTGGATTCTCACCCCTCATCTGCATCAATCATCTGAGGGGCCTGTGGTCTGTCTGAACCCGGAAGTGAGTCCCAAACAAGTATGGTCTCAACTTCTTCAGTGCCCAGACCACAGCAAAGGCCTCATGCTCAATTGCACTCCATCTCTGTTCCTGTGGAAGTAACCTCCTACTAATGAAGGTTACAGGTTGGTCTAGCCCCTCCTCATTCATCTGTGAAAGCACAGCCCCCACGCCATGCTCTGAAGCATTTGCCTGCACAATGAATTCCCTTGAAAAGTTGGGCGCCTGAAGCACGGGCGGCGTGCATATGGCAGATTTCAGGGCATCAAAAGCTTTCTGGCAGGCATCAGTCCAGTTCACTTTCTTGGGCTGCTTCCTGGAAGTCAGCTCTGTCAAGGGTGCAACAATATTGCCATACCCCTTGACCAACCTCCTGTAATACCCTGTGAGTCCTAAAAAGGCTCTCACCTCTGTCTGGGTCTTGGGGGGTTCCCAAGCCAGAATGGTATCAATCTTGGGCTGTAAGGGCGCCACCTGGCCACTCGTAACCTGGTGTCCCAAGTACACCTTGGAACGCTGTCCGATATGGCGCTTACTTACCTTGATCATGAGGCCTGCTTTCCGCAGCGCCATCAACACTTCCCAGAGGTGGCGCAGATGTTCTTCCCAACTGGCGCTGAACACTGCGATGTCATCCAGGTAGGCGGCACTTCCATCCCAGCCAACACCAGGTTGACCAACCCCTGAAAGGTGGCAGGGGAATTCTTCATCCCAAAGGGCATAACCCGGAACTGGTAGTGCCCAACTGGTATGGAGAATGCTGACCTATCTTTTGCCCCATCAGTTAAGGCGATCTGCCAGTACCCAGACGTTAAATCAAACGTACTGAGGTACCATGCCGCCCCCAACCGATCAAGGATCTCATCAGCTCTGGGGATGGGGTGCGCGTCAGTCCTGGTGACTGAATTGAGTCATAAAACCTCCGGTCACAAGCTCATTTCAAGCCCGGAGTACCGACTGACAGAGCGGTGCCCCCCTCCTGAGCTGTCGCCAGGTTGAGGTGGGTTATTTACCCAGCCGACTGCGGGTAATGTTTCCTAGAAGAACAGATAGACTGATTTAAGTTCCTGTTCATGTATCCTTTTTATGTTCACATCACTTACATATTCACGCAGCAGCACCATTAGAGGTCCTGACGAAAGCTTTGCCCACGATTGGGCTACAGGCTGAAACATGTTGACCATTACTTTTCACTCTACCCAAGCGGTTTAAATCTATACCGCTGGTGCACTGTTTTTTAACTCTGGCAGAGAATGTATTAGAATAAAATATATTACTTACGCTCCCTAGCCAATTTTAATCGCACTTTCTTCACATTAATTTATGCTTTGCGCTGCACCCTCACTCACATTATTGTTACTCATCACTTGTGGACTTTGCAAACTCCACCTACATTTGAAAACATCCCTGAGCTCCTTCCTCGTAGAGAGGAAGTTGTAGCCCCCAAAGGAACTAGGTGTTTCCTTTGGGAGGAGAATCCCAAATGATGAAGCATGTCATCTCTGGTGAGTGAGGGATTTCGTCCTTTAAAGGGATATGCCCACAGTTTTTTTGCTGTGAGGTATAGCCATTGGTTTGGTGCTGGTAGGCTTATCAAGCCTTAGTAGTGCTTTGGCACACCTACGTAATGTTTTGTACATAGACCCCAAGATTTCGTACTGTTTTTTGACATATTGTATGGGGAATAAATCTTGTTGTGGTCTGTAAAAATTCCCTAGGACCCCCTTGCTTTGAACTGTGTTGGTTTTTTGACTGAATTGAGTCCTCAGTAGTCGACGCAGAACCGGAGTTCTGGCATGGCATCAGGTGCGGCAGCCTTTGGGACCAAGACCACTGTGCTGGCCCAAGGACTGTTCAGGACTCAATCACCCCTAAGGCAAACATCTTGGAGACCTTTTCCTTGATGCAAGCTCTCACCCTCTCAGTCACTCTGTAAGTTTTGTGCTTTACAGGAGGACTGTCCCCAGTGTCCACATCATGGACACACCAATGAATGACACCAGGGGTCAGGTAGAACAAATCAGAAAACTGCCACAACAGCTGGCGGCAGTCATTCTGTTGCTCAGGGGTCAGGGCAGTAGAGAGGTTTATTCCGTCCATTGACCCATCTTGCTCCTGGCCAGACAGGAGGTCAGGAAGAGGCTCAGTCTCCTCTTCCATCCCAGCATCTGTTGCTAAGAGCATGCCCACTTCGGGCCTCTCCAAGTGGGGCTTTAGGTGGTTAACATGCAGGACCCGCAAAAGGTTCCTAGGAGACGCAAGTCCACCAGGTAGGTGACATTACTCTTGCACCTCAAATGGTCCGGTCCGCTTATCCTGGAGCGCACAAGGCTCCACTGGGGCCATGACCCAAACCTTTTGTCCAGGCTGAAACTCGTTCGGAGTGGCATTCTGATCATACCACCGTTTCATCTCCTCCTGGCTGGCTTCCAGATTCACCTGAGCGAGTTGTCTGAAATGCCTGGTCTGGTTTCTGAAGGCCAGCATGTAACTATATACATCCTGGCGAGGTTTACTGGGAGCTTTCGCCCAGCCTTCTTTTACCAAACTTAGAGGTCCTCTTACAGGATGACCATACAGCATTTCAAAGGAACTGAACTCTAAGGACTTCTGTGACACCTCTCTGTAAGCAAACACAAGGCATGGCAAGAGGACGTCCCACTTATGCCTCATGGGTTCCTCAAGACCCATAATCATGCCCTTTAGGGTCCGGTTGAATCTCTCAACCAGCCCATTACCTTGGGGGTGGTAAGGAGTGGTGAATTTATAGGTTACACCACACTCCTGCCATAGGGACTTCATATACTTAGATATGAAGTTGGTATCAAGGTCTGACAACACCACTCTGGGGAACCCCACACAGGAGAAAATCCCCATCAATGCACAACCCACCACGGGGGCCATCACAGTCCGGAGAGGGATGGCTTCCGGGTACTGGGTGGCATGGTCCACCAAGACCAGGATGAACCTATTGCCCATGGCTGTCTTGGGATGCAGAGGCCCCACAATGTCAATGCTCACCCTCTCAAAGGGGGTGCTGACCACAGGGAAAGGTTAGAGAGGAGCCTTGTGCTTCCTCCCACTCTTACCACTTGCCTGGCAAGTCTGACAAGTCCGGCAATGAGTATCTGAACTCTTGCGCATTTGGGGCCAGTGAAAGTGGGTGACAAGCCTTTCAAAGGTCTTGTCTTGCCCCAAATGCCCTGCTAAAGGCACATCATGAGCCAGACCCAGTAGGAAGGCTCTGAAGCGCTGGGGTACCAACAGCACACAGGCTGACATAGGCTCAGCAACCTTAGGCTCACTATACAGGAGACCATTCTCCAAGTAGATCCACTGTGATCCAGACTGATGACCTGCTGCCTGGTTTGTGGCCTGTTGCCGCAAACCCCCAAGAGAAGGGCACATCTTCTGCTCTTTGCAGCACCCCTCCCTGGAGGGTCCTCCTTCTTGCGGCCAATGGGTCAGCTCAGGCAGGTCCCCCAGTTCAGCTACCTGCTCCCATGTAGGTTCCAGGGCATCCCCCTCGAGGTCTGCCTCCTCCTGGACCGTGGGAACTTTTGGGGGCCGGTTTACCTGGGCCACTCTTTGAGGCTCCAGGTCCTATTGAGCACCCTTACCAGCTGCCATTGCCCGAGTGGTCACACATGCCCACTCAGGCAGACCCAATATCTCCAAATGAGACCTCTGCTCCACCTTCCCCCAAGGAGAGCTCTCCAAATCACTGCCTAGCAGACAGTCAACAGACATGGCTGGCCTCACAGCTACTTTAAAGGTACCTGAGACCCCCCACTCAAAGGGAATCTGAGCCACCTTGCAGTGGCTCTCTGTGTAGTCAGCAGCAACGACAGGGTAAAATGCATTGGGAACCACCTGCTCTTCAGACACCAGCTGACAACTGACAGTTGTCACACTGGCTCCGGTGTCTCTCAGAGCCTCCACCCTATGGCCATTGATGGTCAGCCACTGCCTGTATTTCTTAGTGTTATCAGGCAGCTGAGTCTTAGGGACCATCTCACTGTCTCCTAAAGAGACTAGGGACATCTCTGCGGGACCTCACCCCCTTTGGGCACCCAACTCCTCCCCCAGAGCTAGACTAGCCACTTGCCAGGGTGGTGCACCAGTGAGTGCAGTGGTAACTGTTTTGGTACACTTAGGATCTCCCCTGAAGTGACCCTCCTGACCACAGCTAAAACAGACTTTGGGGCCCTTCTGCACAGTCTTACCTGGTGGGACCCATGGCCTTTTCTCAGTGAGAGGCTGGGAACCTTTCCCTTGGTTCCCTTGGGGATTACTTTGAGGCCCTTTCTGGAACTCCTTCGGTTTACCCTTGTCCAGCCCACTCTTCTGCTGGGGACCCTGCCCACCCTTGGTGGAGTCTCCCACATGAACCTTGTGGACCCTGGTACTGACCCAGCAGTCCGACTCCTCAGCAAGATTCCTGGGCTCAGTCAGCTTACTGTCAATCAAGTGTTGGCGTAGCTCTGGAAAACAATTACTGGACAAGTGCTCCCATTCAATCAAATCATAGAGCTCCTTAAAATCATTTACTTTGCTACCCTTCACCCAACCATCCAGGGCTCTGCAAAAGAAAGTCACATACTCCACCCAGGTACTAGACTCCAGCTTCCTGCAGTTTCTAAATTTCTGCCTATAAAGCTCTGGGGCCAACCCATACCTGGTCATTAAGACTTCCTTCATGGGGCATAGGACGTCTGATCCTCCTTGGGCAGGTCTAACAAGGTGTCCCTCCCTTCACTGACAAAGCGGCTCCACAACCCCGCTCCCCAGTCTTTCTCAGAGACTCTATGGGCCATCATGGCCACCGCATAAGCCTTAAACCACTGCTCAATGTCCTCGTGCTTCATGAACTCCTTAATGACATCCTTGGGAATATATACTCTACTTTCCACAGGCACTGATGGTTTGCTGCCACCAGAGGGACTGGTCTCTAAACCTTTTGCTTTCAGATCTAACTCCCTCAACCCTCTTTCATGCTCTAAAAGGATCTTTTTCTCCTCTAGGGCTAATTTCTCTCTCTGAAATGCCAACTCCATATCCTCCTTCCCCAGCTTGAGCTTTGTGAGCTCCAATTCATGCATCTTGGTTCTCTCCCTGTCCTCCAGCTCTTCTGGAGACAGGCCCTTAGAAGAAACACTGCTGCCCACCCTGGAAGGTGCTTCCCCCCAGTCAGGCCCAATGGCCCCTCCAACTTCCCATCCACATTCTCTCTCTCCATTATAGGCTATTCAGGATGCTCACTGGCATTCCTAGATTCCAATCAGGCCCTCTGCGCCTTTTGGTATTCCTCTTGCTTGGTGAGGCCTCTCCTGGAGATTTTGAATTGCCTAAAAACAGCTTTGAGGTGTGGCACAGTGTGGGTATCAATCCTCTCTTCTTCAAAATCTAAATCCATAGATGCATTGTTGCTGGCTTACTCATGGTAAGTATTGGCTGTTCTCAAAAAATAGTACCAGAAAACTCTACCAAAATATATGTGGTTGCGTTATGGTCTGCACTCACTAGTAGTGTACACCAATCACTGTATATGAGTCACAAATGCAAGTCCAAATCCTCAGTGCTGACCACCAGTGTTAGAAATGGGGGTCTCTAGTTGGCAATGGTTTGCACCTTTGTCCAAATAGGGACCCTTGCTTCTAGTCAGGGTAAGGGGGATACACTCCTAAAATAACCCCTGCTCACCCCCTTGGTAGCCTGGCACGAGCAGACAGGCTTATCTCAGAGGCAGTGTGTACAGCATTTGTGAACACATACAGTAATACAGTGAAAACACTACAAATGGACACCACACCAGTTTAGAAAAATAAGTAATCTTTACTAGACTTAACACAAGACCAAATGACAAAAATCCACAATACTGTATCAAGAATATGACTTTAAAATGGTAGAAATAACTTAGTTCAATGTAGATGGTAAAAGCGACACTTTACTCTCAAAGTACCTTGGATGCGTCACGCAAAACAAACAAAAGGGTCGCAAGGAAGGTGATGCGTTGGTTCCTTGCTTCGGGGAAGGTGGTGCGTCAGTTCCTTACTGCAGCGCAGGAGAGGTGATGCGTTGGTTCCTTACCGGAGAGGAGGTGATGCGTCGGTTCCTTGCTGCATTCATGTTACGATGCAACAAGATGGCACCTCGATGGGATGCGACGATCTGTTACGATGCGACAAAATGGCGTCTTCGATGCAACAACATGGATTCGATGCATGCACGCCCGATGGCCATGCGGTGACTCGGTAGACTCTTGAGCCACAACAGGCCCTGCGACACGCTTCTCCGGTGATGCGACGGCAACCTCTGCAGTGGCGGCACACTTCTCCGGTGATGCAACACACTTCCTAGGCGATGCGGCGGCGACACGCTTCTTTGGCAATGTGATGGCAACTGCTGCGGCGGCCACACGCTTCTTCCTCGTTACGTCGCGCATCCAGCTCTGAGCGACAAACAGTCTCTATAGGTCCTACCAGCTGCAGGCACCTCTCTGTAGGTTAGAATTCCCAGCAAGGAAATTCAGGGGGAGCTGGTGGTGAAGTCTTTGTGTCCCTGAGACTTCACACAGGAGGCAAGCTCAGTTCAAGCCCTTGGAAATCTTCCTCAAGATGATAAAGCAAACAGCAAAGTCCTTTTCTCCTTTTCTTGGCAGCAAGTAACCACTGCAGGCCAACCCCAGACAGCAAACAGCACAGGGGCAGTAATCCTCCTTCAGCTTCTCCTGTTTCTTCTCCTTGGCAAAGGTTCCTCTTGATTTCCCAGAAGTGATCTAAAGTTCTGGGGTCTGGGCCCCAATATTAATACTGCAAAATCCTTTGTCCTGAAGGCAGAGGGTGTCTGTGCCCTGCCAAAACCATTTCTGTCCTTCTGGGTGCAGCTTCCTGGCAGGAGGTGGAGACAGCATTGTTTGAGATCAGACCTGGCCCAGGTAGCTGAAAGGAAGTCTCCTCCCCCTATTCTCTAGTCTATGAGGGCTCAGGTCAGTGAAAAGAAATCTCCACCCCCTACTCTCTATTCAATGCAGGTCCTATTCAGCCCAGCCCTGACCCATCAGACTGCTGGAGCCAAGGACCTCTCCAGCACCCTGTCACTCCCAAACCAGACATGGAATACACAAACCTAGCAGAAACATGCTGGATGGTTAGGCAAGAAAATACCTACTTTCTAAAAGTGGTATTTTCAAGCACAGAATGTAAAAATCACCCTCTCTAAAAGATGTATTTTAACATTCTGAGTTCAGGCATACTAAACTCGAATTTCTACCTTGATCCCTGGGTCAATTAGGATTATAAGATGTTATAATCAAACTTCCCATTCTGGCCTATGAGACCAGGTAGCCTTGCAATAGTGAAAAATGAAATTGGCTGAAATTCACTTTCAGGATATGCCACGCACATCAGGGCATGTCTTACCTTTTACACACAATGCACCCTGCCCTTGGGCCTACCTTAGGGGTGACTAATATGTAGAAAAGGGAAGGTTTAGGAACTGGCAAGTGGGTGCCCTTGCCAAGTTGACATGGCAGTCCCAGACTGCACACAGGCTCTGCAATGGCAGGCATGAGCCATATTTTACAAGCTGCTTCTATGAGTGGCACAATCGGTGCTGCAGCCCACCAGCAGCATTTGATTTACAGGCCCTGGGCTCACATGGTGCACTGTACTAGGGTCTGACAAGTAAATCAAACAACCAATCATGGAATCCCTAATCCATTACATCATTTTACAATAGGGAGCGCTTGCATTTTGGCACTGCTGATCAGTGCCAAAGTGCCCAAAGCATCTAGACCAACAAAAGCAGATGAGGCAACAGCAAAAAGTGGAAGGGAGACTCACGCCAATGGTGCCAAGTCTAACACTGAACAATTCCTTAAACCCCCGTGAGAGGTGGGCAAAGACAAGGCTTTCACCTGGAAAACCAGGGCTCCAGGCACCGGGCAGCACCACCTTCTCTAACCGGACCAGGGTGGTGTCAGACCACGAAGGAGTGTGGGGTTCCTGCATGCTGACCAGCTCCTGTCAACCCCCATTGGTGGCCTGGCCACACAGGCCAGTGGGGCCAGCCAGCAAGCAGAGCCTTCTACACCGTGCAATGTGGGGTAGAGCCCCACCTACATGGGTTTGCCAGGTTTCAAGATGTTCACCAGTTCGATTTTCAGCTTTGTGTGGGCAAAAAAGTCATCAGTGATGTTCCATTCTCCAGGCTGATCCAGCCAATGGACAAGTATGGGTGTGCCAGCTCAGTGACACATATCACCAGCCCAGCCTTCCTAAACAAGATTTACATCCAGGCCTATTCAGGATCCTGCTTGCAAAATTTGCTGTCCATAGAGCTAATCTGGACATCAACTTATACTGCCTCATAGTCTAAATGTGCAAGTCTATGATGGCATTTGCTCCTACTACTTTCTATGATACATAATCTTAGATTTCTAATCTGTGAGCCTTATTCTAACTCTATATCATGTTATGGATTCATTTACAAATGTCAGTTGCAAAGCAAATCTCAATTGCTGTAGAGAAAGCCTGTGTCTGATACCAAAACTCAAGCCAGCTTTTAAAAGCCCAGTGTTTGACTGCTCAGAGCTTTTTTCCATCTCTATTCTATGGAACCTGCTATCCTTGTCTGATTTTATCACGAGTACCATCCAACATCCAGACTAACTGGGTTGAAGCCAGGCAGCGCCCGTTTGGATGGCATGCCGCTCTATAGTCATTGCCTAGGTCTCACAAAAGATATAAGGGCAACATGTAAGACTATTTTATTTTGCGATTGCAAATTGCGATTGTACATATGAAATGTACTAATGTGTCTCAAACATATTTAGCGATTCCCAATGGAGTCTCTAATGACCTACTTCTATTCATGAGGTAGGTTGCAATTTGCGACCTATTGGGAATGGCCTGTAACCACAGGGATGTGGCCTGCTGAGGTCAGGACTCCACCATGTCTGTGATTGCTTTTTAAATAAAGCATTTCTTTCTAATGGAGCCTGTTTTCCTTAAAGGGATGCATTTAAAAAAGATACATGATAAGTTTCTTTTTCATTTTTTAAGAGCAGGCAGTGGTCCGTGGGACCACTGCCTGCTCTTAAAAAACGTTTTTGCTACCACTCACAAAGAGGAAGGGGTCCTATGGGGACCCTTCCCGTTTGCAACTGGCTTACCACCTACTTTAAGTAGGCAATAAACTGCGTTTGGTTTGCAACCGCATTCTGGTCGCAAAACAATCGGACATTCTCCTGCGACCCGCTATTAGGAAGGGACGCTCTTGCCACGTCCCTTCTTAATAGCAACTTGCAAACCCTATTTTGCGAGTCAGCGATAGGTTACGATTTACAAAATAGAGTTGGTACATGGCAAAAGCTGTTTTAGCTGTCGCAAAATGGGCTGAATCTCCGTTTGCGACCGCTAAGAGTGTCTGTACATGTGCCCCTAAGTCCCAGTGCTATGGAATAAAAATGCAAATGTTTGCATTAATAAAATGGTGCCTGTGGTGTCTGTGGCCAGAAGCATCTAGGTGCGCTCACCTTGAGGGTCCTTAGAACGGTGTGATTAGGGAGTTTGCATCAGTGGTGGTTATATTGTTTTAACTGCTTTTTTATACTAGCATGTGGGACTTTTAGAATCAGGGATCCTTTATGGTTATTGGATCCTCGATTACCAGTATCAATGTGGTCTGTTGCAGTTCTTAATTTGAGCTGGTGCTGTTCGGTGCTCAGCTCTGGCACTTGTCAACACTGGTGTTTGAGACAGTCTGCCACAAGGTGGCGCTGTCTGGCTAATTTAGAGATGACCACCACAACAGTCAATTATTTATTTAATATACATTAAAAATAACGATTACCTGACGCCCAAGCCATTCTTATAATTTTGGGGACGAGGAATGGTTTGTATTGTCACGCTTCTAGGAGGGTGATGGTTAGGAGTTGCTACAATCACTGGCACCATGGCAGGGACAATGCGTGGGACAGGATGCAGTGACCTTCTCTCGAGAGCCCTGACGCTTCTTTTATTTACAAATTAAACAATTGGCCCTGTACACATTGTATTTGAGCCGTGAGTCTTTCTAGCTAATGGCGGCGAGGACGGAGCTATAGTAGATTATTGTATTGTTTAGTAATGACATATATTGGACCGCGAGAGTCTAGAACCAGTCATGGATTTCTGTGGGTGTAATACTTATGTTAAGGGCCCCATGCTGCCGGGCTCCAACAGTAAGCGTGTACACCCACCGGCAAGAAGATAGGGCGAGTCCTCCCTCCCTCCCTCCAGAGGAGGAATGGTGCAGGTTTGCATCTTCCGACAGCATACCTGCAATTTACAGAATAACTTCATGAGGGGACGGGCATGTATCCAAGAGGTACGCTGCCCTTCACTCACCAAGCCCTTCACCCCTGCCCCCCCCCCCCCCAAAAAAACTAAGGGACAAAGGGACGTCGAGGCTTTCGCCCATACAGCCTGTGAAAACTGCTGAAATCCACTGTTTACAGTGGCTTTCAGCTCGTTTTCTATGCCACCGTGTGATTTCGGCTGCTCACCGGGTGACGTTTGAGCAGGGTAGCACCGTGTGAGTTGGCAGGTATGCGAGAGGCAGTAGATGGAGTGGAGCGGTGCAAGTACGGGTGCAGACGGCATTGCTGCCTCGCCCGTGGCATTGGCAAGTGCTGGTTCTGCCACCACGTCGTGTTTAAATATTGACTGTCATTAAAAAGCAGCCAGGCTAATCCCGGCCGAGTCCCCTGTGTTGCCGGGATGCGCTTCGAGCTTCTGAGCCCTTATCTCACACAGAGCACCTGGTGATGTGGCACGACTTATACTCGCAAATCCACAGCTCAAACACTAATATTCCGACTTCAATCAGACGGGCCGGAAAAAAAGAGCTGTGTCTGCGCAATCCGGCCTAGTGACGGGCGGTGGGCGCCGTGTGGGCGTCAGTCACTGCGCACACAACGGCTTATGGATTTGTATAGGATCTGAAGAGCCTCGAACCTCGCATCCGGCAATCTCCGCTGCGTAGAATAATTAGCACAGAGAATGGGGCTGCAGCGGAGCCCGTCACTCGTCACACATTCTGGAAGGTTCCTTAAAGGCGCACTGAGGCTGGGCCCTGACGGTAGAGCTCTTCCCCTGTGATTGCTCCGGTGCTGTGTCTGCCTGCTCTTCCTGGGTGTCCGACCGTGCTTTGTCTGCCACAGTGAGAGGTTTGCATGTACTTGTGTGATCCTGAACATGTGCGTGAGCGCGTGCTCTGCCAAACTGCGTGACTGGTCGTTTGTTGTGTGTAAGAACTGGACTGAGTGCCAAAACCGTCCCTGACAAAATCGTGAAATGAGTCTCGCGTTTGGACGGTATGGGGGTCAACCAAAGGGAGCTAGCTTATTACAACACATGTTTCAATTACCTTGGCTGGGTGCATTCAAGGCTGGGTCACGATAGCCCATCCAACCTTAAAATCAGGCTACTACTTACAGCCTAACAGAGAAAGGCCCAAATGGCCACCATAGCTCTAGAGAGAATGCGTTTCCATCTGTGAGCTGCCCAATTGTTTACATCTCACTGGCGTGGCCCTGTTCAGTGATTGTGTGTTGCCACTGATTGTTTCTGAGACTGCTGCTCTGTGACTGTGTTTGTGTGAGACAGAGAACTCTGTGAGACTGCTTTTCAGCTTCTCTGTGTGTCTGCCCTGTTACATTTTCCTGTGTGCTGCAGTGTTTCTACCTTGAATAAGTGTGTGGGACCGGGTGTTCTGTAACTGGCTATGTATGACCTCTGTTTGCTGTCTTTTCTATGTGGTTTATCTGTTACAGCCGTAATGCACAGCTGCTCTCCAAATGGGGGGGGGGGGGGGGGGGCGGGACGAGCTAGAGAGAGAGTGTGTGTGTGTGTGTGTGGCTATTTTGTACAGATAAATCACAGTCAGATGCAGGCGTCTCCAGGTACGTACGTCACAGGTTGTGACGGGCGTGCCTCTAACTATGTGATGTTTCCATGAATAGCACCATATTCTTTAACTTGCCATTGCCATGGTACCCCATGATCCATGGTGTTGCAGTTCCAGAGGACTGGCAATGCACAACCTAACTAACCAGTGGGATAGGAAGTTTAGATTCTACTAAAGAGACAGGACGCTCACATTTATGACTCTTTCTTTACTGCAGCAGTCTAACAGCAATGAGCAGCACAACAAAGACTTAAACATGAAAGAACATGTGACAAATTAAAATGCATATTCATAACACTTATCCCCTACATTTCAAAATTTAATATTGGCAATTTTAATATCAACAATCAAATCATCGTCCTATCAGACATTTTCTATGACTTGTCCCAGCACCTAGGGGCCCTCCAGTTTGGCTCTCCCAGATAAAGAAACCACGCAAGGCGCGACCCACCTGCGTCCTTGAGAGGTAGGCCCCAGCCCTCTTGACCTTGTCCGCCAATACCTGGGGCCCACCCCCCTACTACTAGGCTGCGAGGAGGCTTGAAGGGGATAATCAGGGGCCGCTGCCCCCTGCCCCAAATCGTGACCTAGCGCACTTCCCTCTCCTGCCGGTGTCCCCATTCTCCCCGCGGAGAGCTTACCGTCCTTCCCCCCAGTGCTGGCCTAGGGAGTATGTAAGGAGGACTCCCTTTCAACCTTTGGAGTCAATGCTCTATGTCCTCTTTAGCGCCACAAGGGTGACCAGGGCCCACAGGTCCTTCACCCTCCCCCCATCGAATAAGTTCGGCACGAAAGACGAAAGCCCTTTGATCAATACATCTGTTCCAATATCCGATAAATGTACGCCATCGCGATGAAACATCGGTTCTCCTGATATTAGTCTGTGTGGAATGTGTCACAAGCGGCCCTTGCCTGAGCACAACCGTGCCAGCTCTCCGTTGAGGCGTCTTACTGAAACGTTCAATGCCCATGATCGCGCCTTCGGGCCACAGGTCCGGAGTGGAATCATGGATGACCAAGCTATCCGTGCTTGTGGAAATGTACGTCCTAACCAGGCAAACTCGGTCAGTAGTGATTCCCTCACTGCCTGCCGTCCAAGATCCAGCATGTCGTTGCCCCCCAAATGCAAAATGATCAGATCCGGGGACTGTTGTCCCTCGTGTGCGCTAGTTTCTTCTACCAGCTGCCGCAGGCCCCCGACACCTCGCCATAGGAAAGCCACTCCATTCAAGCCCAGCGGCTTCGACACTTGCCACTGTTGTAACCGAACGATGGTGCGCCGCACAAACGAGTGTCCCAACACCCACACCACCTTTCGCGGCATACTAATGACGGAGAGAAATAGAAAAGTTAGCGTTGTCTGGTCAGTTCACTGATGATCCAATCTATGATAATTCGGGACGCACATAGCGTTGGAAGCAAGCTGATGACCAGCGCCCTACCCTTTTCACTGTCTCTACTGGTAAACCTGCGCCTGCTGCTAGGGTTGCTGCGCCGATCCTGAAAGAGTGGGATGAAAAGCTCCCAGTTTCCATTCCCAACCTTGACATGGCTTGCTTGAACACAGCCCTAAACTGGTATAGTGATAGTCAATCTCCTTGCTCATGCAAGAAAAGAGCCTGGCCCTTTCCTGCTGGGCGAATCTGTAAGTATGCGCCCCTCCTAGTCACCGGGCATACCGGAGACCCAGGTGCCGGATTAAGCCGAATGGAGCACCCCTTTCCTAAAGGATCTGTTTTTGACTTGCGCAGGATCACTACCAAAGCTCCCTGCGCTAATACTGTGTCCCGCCACTGTAACCCTCCAGATTGGTCAGACTTGGGAGACCCCACTAACTTCCCGAGGCAGAAAGCCCCGTAAAAAGCCAATGAGAAGGCGGCCCCAAATAACGTGCACTCATACTCTGAGCAGCATACTGCTCGCAGGGCCCCTATTACCTTTCCCAAGCTGTTAACATCTAGTGGCAGCCTATGGTCCTTTTTAACCCCTTAGAGTCTGGCCCAACCAGCGAGCGCTTTCCTGATCAAAAAGGTTGCCCCGGGGTCGCGTTCATCTGCCACTTTTGCAAAGAACCCCACCGCCGTAATGTTCGCCCTGGCGTATGAAGCTGGCCTGCCCTGGCTCCTTAAAACCTGTAAGAAGCTGCTTATGGTTTCAGGACTAAATAGGACTCCCTGCCCTGCGCGCTGCACAAACAGTCTATATGTCTTGAAATGCTGCTAGTAAGTCCTGTGGGTGCGCTCGCTCAATGATGCCCCTACCAGCCCCGCATTAATGCGGGGCACCAATCCTCCACAGAAATGTCAGGAACACTGTCATCTGTTCTTCTGCCTGCGGGTGGAATCTCCGGAAATCCTGTAACTTGGAGCGAGATAAAGCGTCAGCAGCCTGATTCCTTACCCCTGGTATATGCGCAGCCCTAAACAGCAAATTTAATTTCAAGCATGCTAACACTAAGTGTTTCAACAGTCTTAGTACATATTTACATGTCGCCCCTTGTCTGTTAATGGCCTTCACCACTGCCATATTATCAGACCAAAACACCACCGATTTGTTTTCAAAGAATCGTGCCCAGACCGTTACTGCCACTATGATAGGAAAAAGCTCTAGAAAGGCGTTGTTTTTGGTTAGGCCGCTCTCATGCCATGATGCAGGCCAGTTCTCCCTACACCAATGAGGCCCCAACACGGCTCCAAAACCTACACTCCCAGCTGAGTCTGTGAGTAAACCTAGCTCCTTGCTGGAAATGATCGGGGGACCTTACCTGATATCTAAAACGCCGCCATCGTCAGGAGTCACATCGACCAGAAGGTTGTGCCGCCACCGCCAAGAGTCATTTCCAGCCAGTTACAGCGTCGCCGCACAACGGGACTACGAATCCCGGCAGCACCAGCGGCGGCGCACAGCACGCACGTCACAACAGCGCCAGGAGGCGCATCTAAGCAGTGCAAGGCCGGCGGAGCGGGGGGACCTTACCTGATATCTAAAACTCCGCCATCGCCAGGAGTCTCATCGACCAGAAGGTTGTGCCGCCACCGCCAAGAGTCATTTCCAGCCAGTTACAGCGTCGCCGCACAACGGGACTACGAATCCCGGCAGCACCAGCGGCGGCGCACAGCACGCACGTCACAACAGCGCCAGGAGGCGCATATAAGCAGTGCAAGGCCGGCGGAGCGGGGGGACCTTACCTGATATCTAAAACGCCGCCATCGCCAGGAGTCACATCGACCAGAAGGTTGTGCCGCCACCGCCAAGAGTCATTTCCAGCCAGTTACAGCGTCGCCGCACAACGGGACTATGAATCCCGGCAGCACCAGCGGCGGCGCACAGCACGCATGTCACAACAGCGCCAGGAGGCGCATATAAGCAGTGCAAGGCCGGCGGAGCGGGGGGACCTTACCTGATATCTAAAACGCCGCCATCGCCAGGAGTCACATCGACCAGAAGGTTGTGCCGCCACCGCCAAGAGTAATTTCCAGCCAGTTACAGCGTCGCCGCACAACGGGACTACGAATCCCGGCAGCACCAGCGGCGGCGCACAGCACACACGTCACAACAGCGCCAGGAGGCGCATATAAGCAGTGCAAGGCTGGCGGAGCGGGGGGACCTTACCTGATATCTAAAACGTCGCCATCGCCAGGAGTCACATCGACCAGAAGGTTGTGCCGCCACCGCCAAGAGTCATTTCCAGCCAGTTACAGCGTCGCCGCACAACGGGACTACGAATCCCGGCAGCACCAGCGGCGGCGCACAGCACGCACGTCACAACAGCGCCAGGAGGCGCATATAAGCTGTGCAAGGCCGGCGGAGCGGGGGGACCTTACCTGATATCTAAAACGCCGCCATCGCCAGGAGTCACATCGACCAGAAGGTTGTGCCGCCACCGCCAAGAGTCATTTCCAGCCAGTTACAGCGTCGCCGCACAACGGGACTACGAATCCCGGCAGCACCAGCGGCGGCACACAGCACGCACGTCACAACAGCGCCAGGAGGCGCATATAAGCAGTGCAAGGCCCGCTACGCGGGACGCGTGCGGGCGTGTGCCGGGCGAAGCCCGGGCAAAGGGCGGACCGTCTGTGGCCGTCCGGGGCTGACCGTGGCTGGGCTGGGCCACCTCCGTTGGCTGTCATTACAGGTATTTTGCTGAAAGTCGAAGTCAAGGGGTTCTCTATATATATTGAACTTACGGTGGCTGTTAAGAATGGCCAAAACCACGCCAATGGCTACTCGTTCAACTGCAAAAACTAAAGCTCCACCGAAAACCCCTCTCCCAAGTTTGACAGCAATAGATAGGATGCTGCAAAAAACGATAGGGGTAGTCGTCAACGCTATTGAGAGCACGGAGAGGCGGCTATCACTACCCCCTAGTCTTTGTTTGCAAGCGCACCAGAACCAAGACTCTGAAGCTCACCCTAATACTGCGTTGAGCATGGCATATTCACAAGAATCCATTCTTATGGCTTCGTATGCGGACTTTCCGGTTAAGGACCCTAACTGTGTTATAATTTCGCAAACTACACCTCCTGATGACTTTATGATCCGGGAAAACAGGTTGTCTCTTACTCCCAGATTAGGGTTAAGCGAGGGTCAACCTAACACTAATAATGTGTCTAATCATATGGAGGAGATAATTATCTGTGAAATTGAAGATACAAACTCAGTGGAAGCAATACATAGTGCTATCCCCTTACAAGGTACACAAGGGAATCGCCCAAAAACAAAAGTTGGGCAGAACTCACGTAAGAAAGGGAAACCAAAAGGTAAAAATAAGAAAACTGTACCAATCCAATTACAAGACAAAGGGGAGAAAAGTAAGTCACAAAGGAGTATTGAACCCCTTAACCAACATGATAAGCCCATTATACAAGAAGGAATTACATTGACAGATTTGGTAGACTTCATGATAAAAATTGAGCAGGTAATGAAGTCTCTGATACTGCCAATAGTAGGAAGATTAAAAACTCTTGCTGAAAAAATTGAGGGCTTAGAAAAGCAAGGGGCAGGTAATTCAGAAACACTGGAAAATCTTAGTACATTAATTAGACCTATAGCTGTATCTAATACCAACAAATCAGATAATGTTGCCATCAGTGTCTCGCATTCATTAGAACCCGCAACTTTACCTGCAAGCTGTGAGAAGGATAATGTACCCCTTATTCCATCTACGGGGGTAAATATGGTGAACCAAAGGGATTCTGGTCATAAAAGATTTGAAAGAGAAATAGGCAAGGGACTTGAGGGGAAGGAGGGAATGGCAGATTCGAATGTGCATAATGGAAATAAGGATGCAAATAATTATGATAAGGACAAAAAGATACATATTGACCTCCCCCCACAGTCAATTCCCTATACAGTAGTGTTGGCAGGGGCACCAGAGCTGAGCAATGGAAAGACAGAAAATTATCAGGAACTCAAGAATAAGGTAATACATTGGCTAAATTATAATAGGCCTTTACCTGGACAAACACGTGTGGAAATTCTAAATGTTAGGAGAGTACATTGGATTGGACAGAGGCATAAAGATATACAAGGAGATTGTATTATTGTAAACCTGAGAGATAGAAGAGTGGTGAGTTTTATATGTCATTGGAAACCTAATTACAATATAGGTAGAATTCAAACTGTAGACCTAACCTATTTTTATCCATCAATGGATTTAAGGAGTGATAATACTTGGTATCATGGGGAGCATAGGCTCAGATATAGAGGCAATGTCAGCCCAAATTTCAACATCCCTTTAGTAAACAGATTTCAAATCTTGCAGGGGTTAGAAGATATTGACTGACTTAAGGGGAATAACAAACCCACTGATTTGATCACTAGTGAAAGGAGTGAGCTTAAGGACCAAGGGCTTCAAAGTACCATCACTGAATTAAAGACAGCTAAGGTGGTTCATGTTAGTGAGAGCCCACAAATTGAGGAACCTTGTGGTAGAAAAATATCTCTCAATAGTAATAGTGATCTAGTGGTTGACCAATCTAGTGGGGAGGTATGGTGTTTTCTGAGCTGGAATATTGCAGGGTTGAGATCTAAACTGGGTAACGAAAACTGGGAAAAATTGCTAGGTGATTATGATGTTATTAGTCTCCAGGAAACATGGACAACTGAACCCCTACATATTAATGGATTTAAAACATACTTCTCCCCAGCAGTAAGCTCACCTTATGGTAGGGCCAAAGGAGGTCTGTGTACCTATGTTTCAAATCTGTTAGCAGGAATTAAAACTGAGTTCGTTTTTAATAATGTGTATTATCACATTATAAGGATCACAATTAACAAAGGGTTTTCTTTAGTGTTGATTAATTTTTATGATAATATTCAAGGAGAAGACCAAGTGGATGTCTTCAGACTATTAGGTAGTAATATCACTTCGGCTATAGGGAGGAGGACCGAGGACAACTGTATTATCTGGGTAGGAGATTTTCACTGCCAAATATGCAGGAGCGGAGAGAGTGGGTTATGTGGGGTAAAATTAGATAGAGACATTGGCTTTAGTCATTTTGAACATTCTGGACGAGGGGATTATTTAAATGAATTAATATTTGAGAATGATTTGGACTTTGTAAACAGGTTGATTAGTCCAGAAATCCCCTTTTTACCAATGTTCAATGGTAGAGGGGCAAACACAACCATTGATTATGCTTTAATGACTTCCAGTCACAGGGATATGTTACAGAGCTATAGCATTCTGGATTGCCGGCTTAGCGACCATTTTCCTTTGAGTTTTAAAATTAGTATGAGATCTAAGAAACATCGTGGTAGGGCCAAATCACAAGTTATAATAGATAATATTACCATGGCCCGTAAAAATGGGTATGCTCTAAAGTGGACAAAAATTTGCCCAGTTGACTTCCAGGAGAAACTAATAAAAAGTATGTTGCCCCAATTTTATGTATGTACAGATGAGAATGCCAATGACTCCGATATTATTACAAATGTTTTACTGATTATTGCCCAAACAAGAAAGTTATTGTGGGTTGGTACTAGTGGTGGGAATACCAGGCAGAAGGGGTGGTTTGATTCAGAATGTACTAAGGCATATAAAAGTCTAAAACATGCTATACATGCTACAGAGAAAGATATGGATTTAATTAGAAACTGTAGGAATGTCTATAAGCAAACCCTTAAAAATAGGAAAAATGTTTTAAAGTTTGAAGCATGGGATGCTTTATGTGACGCCTCTTTAAGTAAAGACTCTGCCTTATTCTGGAAAGTTGTCAATGCCCCTTTTTTAAATTTTAGTCATGTAGACCCATTAGAGGTGGCAATTACAGAGTGTGAGTGGGCTGAATATTTTGCCAAGCTGTATTCCATTGTACAAGATAAAACAGAATGTATTAATGATAACACCCAAATGAGAGACTGTAATCAGATTAGTAGCCCATTCGAACCCGAAATAACAGTAATAGAAGTGCAAAATTGTATTGATGCATGTCTGGCGGGGAAAGCACCCGGCCCTGATGGGGTTCCTGTTGATCTATTTAAAAACAACAGGGAACTATGGGCCCCAATTCTTGCACGTCTATTTAATGCTACTTTGGATAAAGGCCTCCTTCCATCGTGGTGTGAATCCCAGATAGTCCCTATTTTTAAAAAGGGCGATCGTGAAAATTGTCAGTGTTATCGCCCAATATCACTCCTGGATTCTACTATTAAAATTCTAGGAAGGATAATTTTAAATAGATTACATGTATGGGCAGACGAAGCTAATATTTTAAGCGACTTACAGTATGGTTTTAGGAAAGGGCTCGGAACTATAGAACAGTGTTTGAATTTGCATATCTTAACTGAAAAATATACCAAAGCTAAAGAGGGACGAATGTTTTTAACTTTTGTGGATCTTACCTCTGCATTCGACTCTGTAACACATTGTAAACTTTGGTTAGTTATGAATAATTTGGGAGTAGACAAACAAATTATTAATTTTCTTAGAGATCTCTATGCAGGAGCATCGGCCAGAGTTAGATACGGAAAAAATGGTGAATGTACTAGATCTTTTGCAATCAAAAGGGGTGTACGACAGGGCTGTGTCCTGGCACCGTTCCTATTTACTCTCTATATTAATAATGTGGAAAAAACTTTGACAACTGAGTGTAGGGACGTACCAATGGTAGGAAGACGATCAATCCCAATTCTGCTATATGCAGACGACGCGGTCCTGATGGCTAGAACACCGCAGGCCATGCAAAGAGTAGTTACATCCTTTGCTGATTTTATGAACCAGCTTGATTTAAGTATAAATTGCTCTAAGGCATTTACCATGCACTGTGGGACGGGTGCTCAGAGAAAGAAAAAAGTAATTTATATTGGATCTACCCCAGTAGAGGATACTTTAACATTCCCCTATTTAGGGGTTTTAATTGATAGTACGGGCCTATGGAACAATACAATCAAGACTAGGAAATTGTTGTACTCTAAATCTATTATGGCTTTAAAAAATTTAGTCGAAAAATAGGGAGGAAGCCAATTAAAGAAATGTTCACTGTTTACAAAGCGACTTGCGTGGCTATTGTTACTTATGGGGCAGGCCTGTGGGGGCATGCAAACGTCAGTACTCTACAAGTGGTTGAAAATAATTTTATGAAATATCTTCTAGGGGTTCCACAGAGTGTCTCGACATATGTTTGCCATGTAGAACTTGGGGAGCCATATTTGGAAGACATAATAAAAACTGCACCAGTTATACTATGGCATAGAATATGGACTGCAGATGAGTCTGGTTTAAACCGATTGATTATGGAAGATGCAATGGGTCTAGAGAAGTGTGGAAAAATTAGATGGTTGAACTATATTAATTATTTTTTCACACTATTAGGATTGGGGAATTATTACACAGATCCATCTACTCTATGTAATATATCTAGGAAATGTCTAAAAGAAAGATGTATGACCTATTTGCATGAGACCAGAACCAGAATAGAGATTAAGAAAACCACGGTGGTAGCCCATGAGCAAATTGTTTTCTGCAAGTATTTACAGCCATATTTAAAGTTAGTAATGAGTGATTATGAAAGGTTTTTGCTAACACGCTTTAGATTTAACTTATTATTCAGATCACTCAGCTTTCCAGCAATGAATAATTGGTCAAAAAATTTGAGTAAATGTCCCTGTGATGATTTATCAGTTCAATCTGACTTGCATATACTTTTTTTTTGTAAGTTTTATACTAGACCTAGGCGAATGTATGTTGTTCCTTTGCTAAAAATCATGGAAATTAATCGCTGCCGCCCGGCTTTTTTAGCTGTACAGAAATTGGATAGTATTTTAACAGTCGTATTTATTTCCTCATTCCTTAAAAATGTTTTTAAACTACGGAAAACAATTGAGATCTGAACTTATGCAGTTTTTTCTATGTGTGGTGCCAATGACTGTTATTTTTTTTATATATGTAATTTTTGTTTTTTGTACTTTTATGGTTATTTTGTCTTAATAACCGAATAAAGTTTATGAATCTGAATCTGATCGGTGCTGACCACACCACTTTACCGTTGAACTCACTCAAGAAGTTGCGCCAAACTTTTAAGTCTTCCCTCACCTCTGCCTGTAGACGCACATGGTGGTGCTTCTGTGTCAAACCGGACATTGCCCTTGCTATCGATCTTGAGAAGGGGCGCCCCATCGGGATGATACGTAATGCAAAATTCAGCTGCCCCACTAGCACTTGAAGCTGATGTAATGTCCCTTTTTTACTAGCCAAGGCTGCATTTATTGCCCCTGAAAAAGCCTGAACTTTGTCTAGTGGTAACCTGCACTCCCTCATCACCGTGTCTATCTCGATACCCAGGAAGGACATACACCTAGCAGGGCTACTGTCTTACCAGGGGCCAGTGGCACCCCCAATTCGTTCAACATCTCCACTAGTTCCCCCAGTGCCTGCTCGCAGTCGTCTGATGACGACGGACCCATCACCATGAAGTCTTCCAAGTAGTGCACAATGTCCCTGCGACCAGTCCTAACCGTAAAGAGCCATTGAAGCATGGAGCTGAACATTTCAAAGTACCTGCATGATACTGCGCAACCCATTGGCATACATTTATCATAGTAAAACTGTTGCTCGAGCTGAAAACCTATTGGATGATAGTCGTCAGGGTGAACGGGCATGCGCTGGAAGGCTGACTCAATGTCCGTTTTTGCCATGAAGGCGTTGGGCCCTAAATCACGCAGCTTCTCTAATGCCGCATCAAAAGATGAATAAGTCACTGAGCACAGTGACGGATCAATGGCGTCATTCACTGATGCACCCTTTGGTGTCGACAAATTATGAATCATCCTGAACTGGCCGGGCTCCTTCTTGGGAACCAATCCCAGTGGTGAACAAACATAACCTGGCAACGGGGGGGGGCGGGGAATGGACCTGCTATCCGTCCTAGTGCTCCCTCCTTACTGACCTTCTGCGACACCACTGAAGCATGCATGCGTGCTGATACTACATTTTTACAATATCCTACAGGGGGCACCCCCTGCGCTGGGATGCGTAAACCTGTGGAAAAACATTGTAAAATTGTTCTTGCTGCATTCCTGTCAGGGTACTGACTCAGCCAAAAAATCAGCTTCCCTATCGCCACCGGGGTGGGTAACTTACTGCTGTGGTGGCTTGTGCTCCCTATCTTTAGATTTTTTTTTACACTTAAATTCGGGGTGAGAGGAATGGCCGCAGAATGCACACGTGTGTTTGAATTTACATGTTCCTGGTGCCCATGTACACACTTTCCTATTGCAGGCCCAACACGTCCCTTTTTTCTCGCCTGCTCCTCCCTGTGAAGTTCGAAAGGGCTGCTTCGTTGGTGCCTTATTGTTTATACTTTCCAACCATACATTGACTTCAATTTGATCCCACTCCATGTCGGGGTCCTCAACCTTTGCCCATCTGAAATCCCTATCAGAGTTCATCCATGCATACCCCCCGTATGTTGTATGAGCCTTCAGGATTTTGTTAGCATAACATATCAATGGGATAGCCATCTCAGGCTTTTTTTCCAATAATACTGAAGCAAAAACATTAAAACCGAACTGCCAATTTGTGATAGACTCTTCCACCCTCCGTCTCTTATCTCTGAAAGATCCTTCTTTACTCTCCTTCTCTTTGTGTTCAGCTTCCCGTTTTTTTGGTCTAATCAATGAATACATATCAATAAACTCCCCCTTCCAGATCTTCTCTCTCGTGTCTTGTGAAACGAGTGCCGCCAATTTACTGCGTTTAGATAACACTGTATCCTGGCCACCAATTGCTGCTAACTTGCTCTCTGTAGTTTTGTCAGCGGTATCTACCGCCTTACCTTTTGCGGTCTCTGTTGTTGACGCCGATTGGGCGGGGGCCACTTGACCCACCGCTAGGGCAACCTCACCGACTGCCTTGCCCTGCGCCTTGCCTAAGATCGCCACCTGTTTGCTAATTTCTTGGAGGGCCGTCTCGGCGGCCGACTGGGGTACCCATGGAGCCACTGGGGTGTTTGGTGCTGCTGGGGCCGCCAACTTAGCCAGTAATGCAGCCACTGACGCTAAAATATTAGCTGTGGAATGTGTGTCTCCCCCTGGCTGCTCTGTGGGTTGGCTAGTAACTACTAATGGCAGCATCCCCCCTTGTTCCTTCTGGGGCGCAGGTATAATTACCAGTGGTTCTCTTGGCACTGCAGGACACTCAGAACTAGGTGCAGGCGCTAATGGTTTCAATGCACCCCTGATTTCTGCCAGTATTGTCCCCACCTCATCTCGCTCCCCATATTTGGGCCTGTTTGCGTTGGTTCACACGGGGGTGGTTTTATGGGAGTCTCTGGCTGAGGGGGAGGCTGCTCCGGTTCAACTGCCCCTTGCCCTCTTTTCTTATTCTTGTCTTGCCTCGTGGCCTTAATGCTCTTCTCTTTTCCTTTCCCTGACTGTGTCTTGGGCCTCTTCTCTAATGGAGGGAAAGCTGCCCTGGGAGGGACCTTGGATCTGCACGGGCGCTCTACCACATCTGCCTCCGGGACCGGCTCTGGGTCCTGGCCCCTGTCTGGTTTGGTGACCCCCAGCTCGTCTTCACTACTCTCATCGTCCCCCAATTTTGCTAAAACAAGCTTTAATAGCTGAGCCAGGTCGGGGTCAATGCCCCCTTTGCGCTTTTTACTGGGCTCTCTTGATGGCATTCTCCCCCTTGGTAGCTGCCTACACCTCCAGCACCTGGTAATCCCTTCTTCCTCAAAAGCGCGCTGTCTTGTGCTCCCAAAGCTAACAAGTGCTCACAACCCCTTCAGCGCGATCAAGTGATCCTACTAATCGCGCTACAACAAGCAAGAATATCTGACACCTTTACTGCTCAACACACAGTTCCTTCCTATTCAGTGGAGAGCTTTAACCCCCAGGGCCGCTATGTATGCCCTCACTATGCAGCACTCGCGATCGCTGTGCGCGCCGATATACGTGCGCACAACTGATCGCAAGGTGGAAAATTCCAAAAACCCCGCTCGACTGCTACCGCCGGTACACTTTTTTCAGTGCGGTTACCTAACTCTACAGCGCAACTTTGCTCAAGGCTGCCGCGCCTAACACCCGCCGATCCCTCAATGCAGTCGGAAGGATGGATCGAGCCCCCGAGCAGTTCCCCAGGCAGCCCCCGAGGATCAACTGCGCACTCCCCACGTAGGCTTCCTGGGTCAAAATTCACACGCTCCACCCCGCAGGGGCTGCCCAACAGACCCGCCCGAGCCCCGACACCTCACCTCCATCCACACGGGGACCAGCCTGATAACCCCAGCACTGCACGGCTCTCTCTCGGGCTGACGACGCGATGCCCGGTGGTGAGTCCCGTCCTCGTTGCACCGACGCGATGTGCGAGAGCTCCTGTCGACGTTGCACTTGCACTTGTCCCACGGAAATGCTGCCCTCAAAATGGTGACGTCAGCATCAAAATTAGCCCTAACAGCGATGTTTCCGGGACCCGGCGCGGAGAGAAGAGGGCCATCCTAAGGATCCGGCAGCCTAAGTAGGCCATGGCTCCTCCCCCCGCCCGCGCCGAGCCCCAGGGCAGAACTGCGTCATGGCAGTGCCCCGGAAGCAATTCGATCTAGCTAGGGGGAGTGACAGGAATCCCGGGGGCCGGGCCCTAAAGGCGCGCTTCTTTAACTTTCACGCTTCTCAAGATGCATCCTCTTCTTTGCAGGGGTGTGGCTTGGTCAGTAAGATTAGGAGGGTGTGAGCGTCAGGTTTTCCAAAAACCATGCTGGCATAGCATGTAAAAATACATTATAAGAGTAGCAGTGCGGAAGAGGAGTATAAGAGGTGGTGGAAAGAAAGCGGAGTACAAATTGTAAGGGGTAGTTAAAACGCAAGACTGTACAATAACCAACATTTTTTAAGACTTCCATAAGAGAGAGAGAGAGAGAGAGTATATATGTATAAAGATCCAGGTGAAATCTGACCGTCTCGTCACCATACCCGACTGAAAACACCTGTACACCCAACTAGTTACTAGAGAATAGATTTATTAGGGGGTCTAACACCCCAAGCACCCCACCTGAAGCTATGCCCCTGCTTCTTTGCTGCTATAGCTCATGAGTATTTTGTTTCTACCCACTTGCGCTGCATAGTTCATTGCTGAGTTCTTACTTCATTTGTTCAAAGTGAGCTATTGTTTAGTATCATTACTCTTCTAGTCTTTGTATAAAGAGTGAAAACTGAACACGTGACCCGACGCCCTTGTGTCGCTTGAAATATACAAAATAGGAATGGTTTACTACAATTTACTTTTTTTATTTAGTTTCACATCTTCCATTCTCTTGTTGTACTGCGTTTGATGTTTTTTGATTTCACCTCTGTGCCAGTACTTAGATGGAAACCATGTTGCTCGAAATGCGCTTGCAGTTTCATTGCGATTCATTGCATTCTGCGCTTCATTTGTTTTATTTGCTGAGATTTCTACATTTTGTGCTGATTCCTTCCAGCTCCTTAGTGCTCGTTCATTTCAACTCTTTATTAATGTCTCTAGGTAAATTCAATGACTTTATTGCTAAACTCCTATTAATTGTTCTGTTTTGTTTTTATGACAGTCCTCACCAGGACGCGTACTAGTGTGTATACCCATCAGAATGCTGTGTGCTCCACCTTTCACTGCTGGTCTGCCAATGCACTTATTCAAGTTTATTTTATTCTCTTTCAGCTCACCTTTGGACCTACTTGGATTGGTTTTAAGTAAGTGTTGCTCCCCTGCAGCATTTTCCTTGACTCACCCTAGAATTAATAGTCATAAATCCCTTGTTTTTATTTTTTTACTGAATGAACGCACAGTGCCTCACTAATTTACTTCTCCTGGTGTTGACTCTTCAATTAACTCCTGGAGTGGAAGTTGAAATGTCAACAGTACAATTAGACAATTCGATTAGGGACAACAATTACCTCAGGTGTCAGTGTGATTGCCTGTTTAGCCTTCTGTTGTAGCAGAATACGCAAAAGGGAACCCCAACTATTTACATTTTCAAAATAGGCATAGGACCAGGGGGAAAACAAAGAGGAAAAATTCACAAAATGGGTCCTACTAGCCTAGACTTATCTTCACATAAGAATAAATCCCACTAAAACAGATCACACATAGGGGCATATTCTCAAGGACCTATCGCTAAGTTAGCGGCACTTTATCCCCGTCAAAGTGGTGATAAATTCATCACACCATTCACAAGCTGGTACTAACAGCCGATATCACCAGTTTTCCTGCGATAGCAGCCGCAAAAAACATTGCCACAGATGACATTGGCAACTAACGCTAATGGTATGCAGAGTAGGCATTCCCGTGCAAAAAGCAGCGACAACACCACTTTGCAACATTCTCAATGACTAGCCAGAACGGCGATAAGTTCACAAAACATGCGATAAGGCACGTTAGCAGCAGGGATTTACCACCTGCTCTTACCTGGTGTTAAGTCGGACGACAACCTGCACCATGAAAGGGAGCCCAGCCCAGAGCCACACCTGAAGAACAACAGATGCCATGGAGCAACTGATCATGCAGCTCGGAGCCCCAAGAGGGCCACAACAACCACAGCCACCACACCCAGGATCCCACCCCCCGGGCCCTACCCCGGGCACCTCCCCCCCGAGCAAAGATACTGCACATCAACTTTACAAAATCAAGAACAAAACAATTCGCCTGATTTCGCACAATCACAACAATTAGCATTCATGTTTGGCCAGAATAAGAAGAATCATTCATTCATCTATGAATTTCCAAACCAAATATTAGATCCAAATTGAACTCAAAACAACAATGTGGAAGAGTCATGGCGGGTCTTCCCTGGACAATCTTTGAATCACAGCCTGCAAGACAAATTTCAAGATAAGAAGGTGTGTCATGCGCTCATCAAAGGACAGAGAGAGAGAGAAAGAGAGAGAGGGAGAGAGATGGTACAAGGAGCACCAGGCCGCCCGGGCACTTGCCTCATACATAGCAACTGTTGTGTGTTTATTGCCATTGGTGTACTATGAGCCTAAGGCCCAGCATCAATTCCAGTGCGAAAGCCACAACACATTTCCAGAATGCAAGCAGTAGTCAGACTAACATTAGGGATAAAAGGTCCATTGTCACAATACATAAGGTGAAAGGACATCTGGTTCTCCGACCTTGGTCTGGCCTGCTGCTGGCACCCCCCGAGAGAGATACCATTGCAGATGCTGACAACTCACACACCACGCACAGCGTCAGTGAAAGACCAAAGTATCCACACCCCACACACAGAAGTCCTTGCTTGAGGTACTTCTGCATGGGATACCATTGACACTTACATATACAAAAACCCATACTTCCAAACGTTGCCCACACATACGACTCATTGCTCAGAGCTTTGGCATGTCATCCACATAACTGCCGCAGGTCAGAAGAGTGCCGGTACTACCAGAGAAACAAACGCAATGGCAGGACATCCTGGGCACATGCACAACGCCTGTCACGTGGAACTGTACCGTGACCAAATGCTGCATTTGTTGGGGGCACTGCCACTGGCAGTGTTGCGCATCAGTTACCGTCTGTGCTTCCGTCTTGCGTACATCACCTGCATCCAGCCATGGTTCCACTGTCAATCTTGCACATTTGAGTGGCCCATGGATGTCTGCCTATCCAACACAACAGTAGCTGAACTGGATTATAACTTGTGTGTGCGACCCCTGTTGGCCCATGACCAGGAGTGTAACCGTGATAGCCGTGCTTGAGATGCCTTGATATCTGGCATATGTGCTGGCAGTTGGGCATGGGAGATTGCACAATCCTCGTGTGCAGTGACCACGTCGAGGCACTCCCCTATTGGTCTGTGTTACGGATTGGTGAAACGGCGTGGACGGAGCACACCTGTCCGGACCAGTTAATGGATGAGTTCGCCCTCGTGTTCGTTGAACTCGACAACGATGGACTCTTGGAACTGATTGCCCAGAAAACTGCACTTGCAGTCATGGATGAGTGACAACTGATCGTAACCCACACCACAGGTCCCAGGTTGCATCTTGGAGAAGTGGTCACATATCCCACCACAACACTGGACATGGCTGCATTCGCCTGGACTCAGAATGCATGTGCGTGCACCTACGCGTGTTGACACAATCCTGTGCAAGGTGAGGCAGTCCCATGGGCGGAGCTGCACAGCCTCGCTTGGCAATGTTCCTAAATCTGACATACTGCTGGAAGGACAGTACACACATGGCAATGTAGTACTATATTTGACCTTGTCGGACACTTCCGCCTGCTCACTGTCAGCAGAGCAGACAGTCAGCACAGTCCGGTGGTACAGCACTATGCAGATCTCATGGGCTGTGAGTCGTGTCCCCTGACACGGGGCAATGAGCATACGCCAAACATCACATGACCCATCCAGCAAGGCAAGGTGGGCTGAGACCGTTGCCATCCATAATGATTGCTGTTCATTTTTGCCTTCCCATTTCTTGCACCTCTACATGTTCCTATGCTGCCTGTTACTGACACGCACATGCCAATAAAGTCTATGCAACTTCACTAGTGTTCAACTGTGATGAGTCTTGATTAGAATGACAAATTGTGTGCTTCAATATGCATTGTCCGTACACAGGGAGGGACTGACTGACGCATTTTACTTAGGGGTGAGTCCCCATTACCAGCTCCACCTCTGTGAGTCATACATTGTGTTTTGGATAGTTGCTGGTAGACCTGTGCACTTATGTGTCTTCTGCAATGTGAGTATGGTGTCTAACGTCTTGCCATGTGGATCAATGTGATCCATACAAACAGGCAATCTCCACACAGTTGAGTGTGAGTGGGTATGAGAAGAGATGTTCTGTTGTCACATGTGATGGGGTACACGACTTTGGGCCTGCTACCAAATGTGACATTTTTACACACAGCCCTATATAATACATGGATGTGGGGCTACTTGGGTGATTGCAAGATTGTTGTTCATGAGCCATGAGGCAACAGCTAGTTCACACCTTCACAGTCTAATTTGCCATGTGGGTCAGGATCAAACATGCCCATTGATGTCATTCCCCAGGGTGTACATTGTTGTGCAATCGATCTCCCTACATTCATCCATACTTTTATACTTGATTGAACCTAGACATGATACATCTGTGTGTTTTGGAATGTTTTATTCACATTCTGTGGAATGTCAGAGCGGGAGCAGTACATGGCCATGCAAACCCCACATTACATGGTGCCCAGTGGAGGACCAACCAGAGTCCTTTGTTGAGTGATCAGTCAATCGGAAGAGGAAGTGTTCAGTCCGCAGCCTGATTGCTGTGTCCTTGCTAACCAGAGCAGATATGGCAGTCTTTGTCAGGGTCAAGATGTATTTCGCAGAGTGTTTCGGGGGAAAGTGGAACGTGTTGTTCCAGGGCATGATGCAGAGGGCTGAACCAAGCAGGAACGGGCCATATGGTGGGGATGAATGCTACAACCACATTCAGCACACAGAGTCATTTCCATCCACATCTTAGTCCTCTGATATGTATTCTATATCAGGTGTGTTTGGTGTGTATGGTGGTGTTATGGCTGCATCACTGTGTGCCACTGACACATCAGGGGGTGGTGATTTGTGTGTCGAAGTTCCTGCAGCAGTCATCTGGGACAGGCTCTGTGGCAGCAATGCCATGATGAGGAGCTGCAGGGCATGGAATATCCTAGCTACATCTCGCTGGTGTTCAGCCATGGCAGCCATCCTTCCAGCCTGCATCCACACCATGTACTCCATTGTACTCCGCAGCTGTGCCAACTCCGTGCTGTCATCTCTGGGGCCTGTCTGACTAGACAGTTCTTGTATTCGAGTATTGGCTCCAGCGAGGTCAGCCAAGGATTGTTATAGAGCATGGAACGGACTGTGGGTGTCCGTTATGGACTGGAAGTGGTCCCTGATGGGACTTAGACACCCACGTATGGCATCCAGTTTGGCTGCCATGATTTCAAACCTCAGCCGCACATGTTCAGCCAGCTCCTTCTGGCAGTCTAACACACGGCATTGGAACGCCATGTGTTCTTCGGTGAGGTGCTGGGAGCCAGCCATGGTGGTGGGTGCTTCCTGCTGTGTGGTCTATGCAGGGGGTGGGGTCACCTTGATGTAGCTGGGCTGCACTGCTCCTGGGGGTGGGGTGCAGAGGTTGTCCATGAGCCATTGGAGGGTATCTGAGCAAATGTCCAGGGTGTCCTCTTCATCATCACTGAAGAGATGTCTGGTCTGCTCTGCAGGAGGTGTTGATTGTCCCTCTGCAATGTAAAGGGGAGATGCAGGTTAACAGTGTGTCCCATGTATGTTGACGCATTGTAGATGTTTACATACAGACTGCATGACAATGTACCTTGTGACTGTTTTGGAGGAGCTGGCTATTTGATGGGAAACAGTGGACATTTGGACTACATCACGGATGTGAGGTTGTACTCGTACATTTTCATCTCACAGTTTCCTGCTATGCCAGATGTGATTGGCCAGTTTCTACGCACAAGCAGCACCAGTTGTGTCCTCTGTTGTGTAGTGAAAGTGTTGCACCTTGTACAACATTGTCGTCAATGTTGATGTGCTGTGATTGCTATGTGTGTGTGCTGCATTGTGGGAGACTCGCCCCTGCAGCTCTGATTTAGCGGCCCCTTATCCCTATGAGGAGGTGTGCTTTTGACTTGTGTGCTTTTACGGTGCAGAGATGTTGGCAGCTTGGGTCATTTGTGCTCTTGGACGGTTTTTGTACTCTTGTGCATTGTTTGTCTGCAGATGTGTTGTTGACGTCAGGGGTTGTATGTGCTCATGGATGTGTCAGAGTGTGACCTGCTCCTTTGAGGATGTGATCCACACTGGGCCACCTCAGTGTTGTGGCGTGCACCATGTCATGTCTTTTGACTGCAGCCATGCTATTGGTCATGCAGTGTCACTTGCATTGTCAGTGTGGCTCACAAAGCCACTGCTTAGCTGGATTCAGCACACGTGCATGGGTAGGTTGTGTGATTGGTGATAGGGAGGTGGGCCCCTTTGTGCACATACTTGGTGTTTCTATGTGTGCTGCAGTGTGCCAAGGGTATCAGGGACATGTTCCATACTCATTGTGGGTGTGCAGTGTGCTACATATGATTGTGTATGTGTGCCATTGTGCCCATCTCCCCCCGTCCCCACAGTCCCTGGTCGTTACTCACCCTGTTGCTGTTGGGTCAGGTCATATCGAGCTGTGTCCAGACTCCCTACTGCTTGCACCGTCTCCACACTGATGGATGTGGCCACCATTTCCTCCAGATCATCCAGCTCCCCCTGTGGCGTAGGACTCCCACCTCCAGTCGCCATTGCTGCCTTCATGTTGGCAGCGACTTTTTGCTTGGTTTGGCTTTTCACATCATGCCAGCGCCTCTTGACCTCCTCCATTGACCTCATCGACATTCCAACTGCATTCACGTTGTTAACAATGGACTGCCATATTTCCATTTGTGTTACCAATGACACATTTGCGGTGCTGAACAGTTGTTGGTAGTGTCCTATCACCTCCGTGACAATGATCCTGTTTTCCTACGGACTAAACCGCGTCTTCCTCTTCCTCTTCTCCTTGGCCTTCCCCAAGCCTCCTTGTTGGTCATCTGTGGGGCTTGTGGGCTTCGCGTTGTCCTCTGCACTCGGTCCGGGTGCATCCATGGTGCTATGCAGTTTATTTTCTTTTGCCATTTTTTTTTGTTCTTCTTTTATAGTGCATTTTCCCGCATGACGCGTGGGAATTGCAGGCCTGACGCTGGTTTTCGCTGATTTTTGTATTGCGATTGGCCACATCGCAACTTTTTTCGCGTTCGTGTTTCGAGTTTTTTCGGCGTCGCGTTGGTTTTAATGCGGTCATTTGGCACATTATCGTGAGACTATCGCATGGTGCCGCCATATTGAGAATACAACGTTGACACAGCGTTATTTTACAGTGATAGACTTGATGTGCAAAGTTGCGTTAAGCAAATTTTGCGATAGTTATCACACGTTCTTGAGAATATACCCCATAGTATGTGATCTTTAACACATTTTTTATTTATTATTTTTTATTTTGCTTCCACAATTTCATACCAACATCTTTAAATGCCTATTTTACATGTGTTTATTTATATTTCCCAGGTCGTTTTAGCTTCATTTTTCATTTGTTATCAGGCTATATACATTTATTTTGCTCCTTTAAAAACACATGTATTACAAATTCCACCCAACCTCATTCCTCTTCCTTAAACACATTCTCATCTGGCATCACATTCAGACCACAAACCATGCACTCATAATACAACAATCAGAAGAAACATCCCCCCGTCTACACTGGCAGGGTCTATTCTCTTCTCTCCTTCTGGTGTGGTGGCCCAAACTGGAAATATCATGTCAACGCACTCTTCGGTGGTTCTGAAGTTTCTTTTCTACCACCTTCTTCAGGACCATATTGGACTTAAATATATATGTATTACTCATCAAGAGGGCAGGGGCATTTTCTTTCTTTTTTCTCTTTTTTTTTGAAGCCAAATTGTTGCTTAGTAAAGTGTATATGCGTTGGATTAGAAACTTCTTAAAAGTTCACCAACTGCATCGGCACATTCCACTTCTGTACAGTGTGACAAAGAGGTGTCATAGAATCATGTTATCTAGTTAGCATGTTAGTGAGCTGCAAGTCCATTCCCCTTGTTTCACGTCACAGACTCTGCAGATTCATTGCTGATCAGCCCCCAGCTTAATTGATGTGCAGCTCCAATATAGAGGTGTGTCTGGCTTGGTCCAAATGTCTGTTTCTGGCTCAGTCCCAGAACCCCATTGATGGAATAGCCACAGATGAACTAGGGCACGCCCTCCCTCCACCTCCTTATGCAGGCTGGTCAAAGAAAAAAATCAAGCACCATCCTGCATAATGAAGGAAAGTTGCTGTAACACAGTATGAGCATATATTAAATAGGGAAGTGTGTTTGATCCCTTTGAACTTCTTGCTTCGGTGATGTGCAGAGCAAGAACGGGAAGCCATGTCCTGAAGACACCATGGGCTCAGTTCATGCTTCGTCTCTCAGGGGTAAAGCCTTGACTTGCCTCTGGCTCCGGCTCGACTCTGGTTCCTCTCTCACTCTGAATTCAGGGACCAGCTCAACTCTTCTCTTTTATTCCGGGGTGACTTTGAGTGTCTTTACAAATACATACACTTTTACCCTTCCATTGCATTGATCACTAATTATGTTGTTCTAGGTGGCACTGCCAGTGCAATGCTCTTGTTCACGTAAAAAATGGTTACAGTTCCATGAGCCTTCAAAAGGGGTTGACATACATGTGTGTTGGGACACCTGAGCAACTGTCAGCTGCTGCTCTCATAATGAAGTCATTTGATGCACTGACATTTCAAGTGTATACGTATATCACATGCCAGGCAGCGGCTGTAGGAGTACGCTGCAACAGATCTGTATGTATGTATGTATTGGGTATTTGTAAAGTAAAAACTAATCACCCCTAGGGGGTCTCAAGGCGCTGGGGGCCATCGGGGAGATTAAGTGAGCCATTGCTCAGAGTCACAGGGTGCTGACGCGAGCTGTTGCTGGCGCCGGGAATCAAACCGTGAGCGCCGCGCTCTGGAGTCAGCCGCTCGGGCCGCTGCACAACATCTCTCCTCTAGGTCTTATTCAGCAGACCTCAAAACTCATTGGACAGAGGCCAAGTGCCTTCCGAAGAGGAGTCACTCCTGTTGAAGAGCTCTTCATCAGCAGGAGGAAACGTAAACAACAAAGAAAATGAAAGACATACTCTTAAAATGCACCAGTGTCACAACCAAACCACCTCAAGCTTAACAATCCTTAGAGCCACTGTCAATCATGCCTACAGGGGTAGCCGGAAATTTGCCTCTGTGGCCAGGGTAGTGTCAGGTGTGCCTTCTGGAACTGTGTATCTGGACTGCTCTATCCACACTCCAGCGGCGCCAGGTAGCTCTGTAGCCAAGGATCTGTGACCAAAAAGAGGTAAGATTTGTCATATTTCAAAACACTAAATAGAATAATCATGGCATAACTGAACACGACACCACATGAACTTTGGCTTGATGAAGACGTCGAACAAAATCGCATTACATGGTGCCCAGACTAGAGAAAATTGCCCTCTGGCTTCTGACCCAGATTATGCCATGAAATATTAATGGCAAGAGACAAGTAAGTGACCTTTGTGCACTGTGGCCTGTCTTAACATGACTAACGCATCTCCTTCATCAGACATACCTGTGCAGCACAGCGCACTTGTCACTTAGCAACTACAGCAACAGCTGCTGGGGGCATGCAGTGCATCACTTAATCCATTTTGGAGGTTTTCTAATTCAGAAAATTAAAAACATATATATATAAATTATGAGACAGGAATCGAAAGACATTCATCGATTATATTGTGTTGAATTCCTGACTTGGCTATTCAGCCCTCAGAAGTATCCTTAAATAATGGGCCATCACTTTATTTACTGTCATCTTTCTGAGTCACCCATTGTGTTTCCTATGCTCAAAGGGTGACTCATCCAAATCCCACTGAATGTTCAGACTTCCATTTTGCTTTCAGAAATGAAAAAATTTATATCAGATCAATTTTGCTAGGTCACTGATCTAAATATAGGCTAGCAAGTTTTTTGGTGTAGAAGAAAGGATGGCGATAGGAGTGAAAAAATGTATTTCGACTCTGGTGCCAAAATTCCCAGCTAGGTCCTGATTTCTTTTACCAGTAGTACTTACACATAACAGCTGTGTGTGTGTGTGTGGCTATGTGGCTTTGGATAGAGTTGGTTGGGCAGTCAGACATTTCCAAAGTGTCCACAGCCCTCTCCTCTGATTGCTGTCAATCATTGCGCAAGGGCAATGCATGGGAGCCTGCAATTCCTGTATATAATAAACCCGTCTCTAGTTTCCTTCTTACAGATGACTTATGAAATCACTAGTCATTTGTAATAAAGAAATAATGTAGCTGCTAAACTGTAATAACTTATTATAGCTGAGTTCTGACATTATAATGCCTGTTGCCAGCAGCCAGGGTGAAAAGCAGGCCACAGTGTATAATTAAGCTGCAGTTTAAACAGCAGAAACTAAACCTGGCTTTTCCTTTTGTTACTCTGTTTTTCTAGATGAACTGTGATCAGCTGAAAGGAGATATTTGTGGTGATATGTTTATTTTTTATGTTTCAAGTAACTATAGGAAAGATAGGGGCATATTCTCAAGGAGCTATCGTCGAGTTATCGGCACTTTACCACAGCCAAAGTCGCGATAAATTTATCGCCCCATTCACAAGCTGGTGCTAACAGCCCATATCACCAGTTTTCCGGTGATACCATCCTCAAAAAACATCGCCACAGATGACCCCGGCAACTATCGCTAATGGGATGCAGAGTAGGCGTTCGCGAGCAAAAATCAGCGACAACACCACACCGCAACATTCTCAACGACCAGCCAGATAGGTGATAAGATCACAACACATGTGATAAGGCGCGTTAGCAGCAGGAAATTAACACCTGCTCTGACCTAGTGCAAAGTCGAATGACAACTGGCACCAGAAAAGGGAGCCCAGACCACAGCCACACCTGGAGAACAACAGATGCCATGGAGCTACTCATCATGCAGCTCGGAGCCCCAACAGGGACACAACACCCACCGCCACCACGCCCAGGACCGCCACCCCTCTTGACCCCCACACCCCCCCCTGCTGCTGGACCACCACATAGGCAGCGCAGACAAAGACAGCGGACCTTCAGGAAAAGCACCAGTCTCACAGACTTAACACCAGAGCATGTCATTGCCCACTACAGACTCAAAAGGACAACTATCCTCCACATCCTGAACATCATTGCCCACAGGTTGACGGCACCAACACAGCGGACAACCAACATCTCTCCACAGACAAAGCTGCTGGCTGTGCTGCACCTGTTGGCCTCTGGGACACTCCAGCCAAAAAACGCCAGAGTCAGAGGAGTCTCACAGCCAGCCCTATCCAAGTTCCTCAAATCTGTACTGGATGCCATCCTCAGCTTGGTACCCCAGTACCTATACTTCCCCCACACTGCGCAGGAACAGCTGGAGACCAAGCAAGGCTTCTACGCCATAGCTGCATTCCCGCACGTGTTGGGGGCAATTGACTGCACACATGTCCTACTTGTGCCCCCTGCCGACACTGCACACAATTACCACAACAGAGAGCACACGCATTCCATCAGTGTGCAGGCAATAGTGGACCACCGGGGACTCTTCACCAATGTTGTCGCCAATTACCCAGGCAGTGTGCATGACTCATACATCTTCTGACAGTCCATCATCAGCCGGCGCTTCCAGGATGGCACCTACAGAAATGCAGTGCTCATTGGTAAGTACCAAATGAACACACCACACACCTCCAATCCACAATCATGCAACTCACAACTCTGGCAATACGCATGCTACAAACCCACATACAACATGCCAAACAACATGCCCACCCATCAGACAAAACAGCACAGCTTACTGTGGCAACCTGGGCAAGCCATGTACATGAGCCATCAACAGCATGGCACCTCAGCCACACAATTTCAGAATGTGGGGAGAGGTGGGAACCGGGCATGTGCAAAGGAGGCCACTGACCCATGAATGAGAATGTACACAATGCCAAGTGCGGCATGGATGTGCTGGACAGACTGCAGTATGCAGACCACAGACATATCCATGTCGACATATAATGCTGGTGTTGGTAGTGTTGTGGACAGTGGACGCAACCATTTCACCCCGGCCAGTGGGGAAGATCACGGAAATGTAGCTTGTTACGTCCCCCCTGTAAGCGTGTGCCGAGTGGGCTGGCCCGGCGTACGCCAGGCTAGCATAGGGGTGTGAATAAAAAGCATGTAGCCCTGGGTGTGGCTCTCTTCCAGAGTGTTCAACGTGTCTGCCAGGGCGGCGCCTCTCACCCCGCCATGAGGCCGATGCCATGTGCGGCCGTGCCTGCCGCAGCCTGGGCCGCTGCTCCCAGGACTAGTGTTGTCTGCCCCAGTGCATTCCAGGCCTCACTGCTCACCTGCCGACACAGGCGTGTCTCCAAGAGTGCCCACCATGTGCCTGTGCCAGCTACAAGCCAGAGGCCCGCGACCTTGGCAGCCTCCTCAGACCATCGCGGACTCCGCGAGCAAGGACCACAGTTCTCCTTTCCCATTGACGCACCCCACCGGCATACACAGTTGACAAGTAGGTTACACATTTGGAACTGAGTCTTGATTACACGATGGCAGAGTACATAATCGTGGCATCGTTTAAATCCCTATACTCCCTTCGATGTGGTGCCACCAACTCTGTGCATAGCATTCCGAGGACTTCTGCCTTAGGCCTACACACCGGTCCAGCAGGCCTCAGACAAATCCAATCCAGTCCGTCCAAGGCAGGACACTGCATCGTCGCAGGGTGCACACCCGCTCAGCTCTGGTGCCCCCACCTCCATCAACCCGGAATCTTTTCCACATGCCATTCCAATGCCGTGTGTTAGAGATCCAGGAGGAGCAGGCTGCACAGCAGTTGCCCCACGCTGACCGCTGCCTCTGGCACACACTGCAGTCGAGTAGGACACACAATTGGAACTGAATCTTGATTTGTTCATTGCAGAGTTAATATCATTGTACAGGCCGCATCGCAGACTGCATCCCCTCACAGCTCTGGTGCCACTGACTCTGTGCCACGGGAGTCATTGGCACTCTCCTGCTGAACTTTGTTGGCGTCTGAGTCTATGGCCTGGGGGTTGTCCTATCTCAGTGCACCACAAGTCACCGTCCCTTACGGGTGTGCCTGTGCCGGCCGCAGGGCTTCCGGGGCCACTAACTCTGTACAGCTCATGTCATGGACCCTTGCTGTTTGTACTTTGAACTTCTGATTGTCTGATCACTGTTGTAGTTGTTTCCAGCACCAACCAACCCCTGTGGGGTTGCTTACACTACCCAACACCCATCCAGCACAGGCATCACTGGATGTGTGATCCTGGCAATAAAAGGTGCCGGGCGCACATGTCCGTAGCCAGTTCCACAAATTCTCTCAGTGTGTCCGTGTGGTCATTATGTATGCATGAGGACCCCGGGCCATACCACATCACATTGTGCTGTGTACAGCATGCGAAACATTGGCACCTCAGGCAGTGGGGTAGACCTGGGACATGTAGCTGTGCTGGGCCCCCCTGTGAGTGTAAGTAAGTGGAGCGGCGTACGGCAGTCCGGCGTAGGGGTGTGGTAATTCGACACGCGGCTCTGGACGTGGTTGAGTTTAGGCCTTGACATGGAGGCAACTGATGTGTGTGTCTCTGGTATAGTGTCTGCGCCAGCCATCACGCAATGTGCAATGTTGCCATGTAGCATGCCCACGATGTGCGGCCTCGGGGAACATGAGGGTGAGCAAGCCCGCCCAGGCTCCGGTATCATACATGCCAACTACTGTGTGTGTCACTATTTCCGCAGCATGAGCCAAAGGTCTACCCTCAACCGCAGGGCGAGTTCAGCCAGGCATGAACTCTACATCTGTGTCTGCCCTGTCCTTACCATAGCGGTACAAAAGGCCTACACACACGTGGCCGCCCACCTTCAGCGCACAACATCACTGTGTTATTGTCAGGCTTGTGGACATGCGCAGACGGGCATGACAATGGTGTGCCGTAGGGGTGCAAGTGATGCAACCGCACTGCGCACACTAGTAAATAGGCTCAGGGGGAGGGTGGAGCAGCAGTGAGGCTACGTAATACACACTGATGCTGTTCATTTGCAACAAGCAGTACATGTCATACAGGAATCACAAAGTCACACATATCACACACCAATGAACCAGTGAGCCTGCCAACACATCATGCAGAATCAACTATTGACCCATATCTCTCTGCACTGTCACAGGTGACCAAGGATATGCACTCTGTGCTTGGATGATGACCGCCCTCCGAGCCCCGAACACACAGGCCCAGAGGCAGTACAATTTGGCCCACAAACACACCAGGGGCATCATGGAACGCACATTAGGCGTGTGTTGAAGTCATGTTTCAGGTGCCTGGACGTCACAGGTGGAAGGCTTGTTGCATGTTGTGTTGCACAACATATGTGTAAGCAGCAAGGCACCATGGATTCCAGTTCCAGAGACACCGGACGAAGAGGATGAGGCAGGTGGACCACACCCCACTGCAGCCGCAGCAGGAATAGCATCGCAGGGACAACATCATTGCAAATTTCTTCTGATGAGCACGTCACATTGTGACAGTCCTTGGCAATCATGGGATAGTACAGAATAACCACAAGCACAGCATGTGCAAATAAATGCATTCCAAAATCACATTCCCTAAGTGCATGTCACTCATCTGTTTGGGCACATCACTCAGACGAGTGTGAGTGCGACATGTGTTGATGACGATTTATGATGTGTTCATGGATGGTGGGTGTGTCACCACTGTGCAGAGGGGCTGTTTGGGGTGTCACGTATTCGAAATGCCAGTTCTGTGTGTCACAGTTAGTAGGGTATCCCACTCTTCGGCGTATCACGTGTGTCCAAGGTCATTCCATTTTGGCTGCCATTTGTGACATACAGGTGACAAATGTCAGCTTTTGGGCTCCTTTTGGGGTCAGTTATATACCACCATGATGCAGGGATACCCCTGCGACTCATGTCCCACAACATGGGCAACATGTACGTAAGCGGGAGTCACTGCCCCTACATTCGTCCACGCTCTCATTATTGATTGATCATGGCAATGACACGTCTGTGTGCAGGGGGGGTTGCTTGTCCCGCTGCAATATGAAGGGGGATGCGGTTTCACTGTGTGTTCCATGCATGTGTCTGCATTGGCGCAGTTTACATGCAGATTGCATGTCAATGTACATTGTGACTGTGAGGAGATGCCTATGTGATGCGGGACAATGGTCATTTGTTCTACGTCAGGGATGTGGGGTTGTGCTCGTATATTGTCATCTCACCGTTTTTGTACTCTGCTTTTATGGTGCCTTTTCCCGCATGACGTGTGGCAATTGTAGGCCTATCGCTGGTTATCGCTGATTTATGTATCGCGATTGGCATCATCGTAGCTTTTTTGCGTTGGTATTTCGCATTTTTGCGGCGTCGCGTTGGGTTTAGCACGTTCATTTGCCGCATTGTGGTGGGTCTATCGCATGGTGCCACCGTGTTGAGAATGCCACGTTAACACAGTGTTATTTTCCTGTGATAGACTGCGATGTGAAGAGTTGCGTTAAGCTACTTTTGCGGTAGTTATCACATGTTCTTGAAAATATCCCCCATAGTCGCTTCATGCTTCTACACAGAGTTTCTTTTAACTATGACTTAAATTAAATTGATTCGAATATGTTTATGCAACACATATGTAGCTGATTTTGGTGTGTTTAATTGTATAGTACATATTCTACTTTTATTCTTTTTGTTGCAAACATCCTTTCACTTTCATATGTAAGGGCAACATGCTAAGGAAGTAAGTAATTTGTGGGAAGGGTGATTTTGTGACCATGTATTATAAAGAATAAGGTACTCCCTGACGTTGATTATAAGGATATGGCAAGTCATATGGACGTTCCATGACCATATACAAGAATTAGGCCTTGGCCTCATTCCTCTATTTGGTCACAGAACTCCTCTGTGACTTGCAATATCCTTATAATCAATGCCAGGGTGTATCTTATTCCATATAGCCCAAATTGGGGTTTTGATTGTGTACATACATTATTCACTGTGATTTGGACAGCAAACGCCCGAAGCAATTTTTTCAACTCCTGGTAATCATGTTCACAGGCTTTCTCAGTGCCCAGCCCTTTCAACACATTAGTAGCGCATGTGTGTGCACACTGTCAGTCGGTGTCCGCACGAGGGCTATAAGTGGGCCAGGTACTGCTGGTGATCAGGGTGCTGAGCACCAGCAGTTTTTAAAAGGGGGCCTCAAAACGGGTCGCTATTGGGCTCTGTTTAATGCCCTGGCACAGGCAGTCCATTTTTTTCCAGACTGCAGGGACAGCAGGCACATCGATATGCACGTGCTCATTTTGCTCACTTCTCACTAGTGCAGAAGTCATGGCATGTCGCCATGCCAGGTGAGCGTTGTAGGGGAAAGGAAATCCTTTAAAGAGAGTAATTTTCTCTATGGATTTCCCTTTTCTTTTTGAAACGCAGTAGCAGCAACAGCAACATCGTCGTGGTGTCAGCCATTGAGGTAGGGGGCATGGTGAGAGGTCCTCATATTCCCTCTATGCTTTACAGGGTTGGTGCAGTCAGAAAATATGATCTGTTGCAGTTGTACCCTCTAGGGCTAGCTAAACGTGCATCAACAACTGCACCATTATATTGATTAGGCACCCAATGCTAGTTCTCATGATTTAGGCCACGCCCCTGATTGGATTGGCCACACCTCTTTTAAGAGGTTTGCCACGCCCCTTTTGGGGCACCCCTAGTGGTTTATTAATCCCACTTAAAGCCCTGGTCTGCACCCGTCATCCCAGTGGCAGCGTCTGTGTAGGCACCTGTCAAACTGCTTGTCCGACCCTTTCATGCCCTTGGTAGTGAATGTACAAGCTAACTTTCACACCGTCTGAACACTGCATTCATCCTGTTGGTAGTGAATGGGATTGGTGGAGTGGTGCACTGCTCGTTATTGTGACAGTGTTGGTCAATTAGTCGAAGAGTCTTGATGTATAGTAAGTCTTTAGTAATTCTTTATTTTCCCAAAAATTGTTTGCCAGCCCACGCGTTTCGTTCAAGAATTGAACTTCTTCAGGGCATGTATAAGCATTCTTGTTGGATCGGAGCAGTGAGGTGGCAAGTGTTCAGCGCTGAGGGCCGCCTTGCTAAGGGCCTGTATGCGCAAAGTCTGTATGGCGGGCTGAAAGTGGAGCTGTCCACACACTTGCCACCTCACTGCTCCGAGCCAACAAGAATGCTTATACATGCCCTGAAGAAGTTCAATTCTTGAACGAAACGCGTTGGCTGGCAAACTATTTTTTGGAAAATAAAGAATTACTAAAGACTTACTATACATCAAGACTCTTCGACTAATTGACCAACACTGTCACAATAACGAGCAGTGCACCACTCCACCAATCCCATCCTCTAAGTTTTCTGCACAGCAATTGGCACTCAACGACGGCGATTGCTGGAGTTGGTTTGTGCACGCTCACCCCATACTGGACTACCAGTTGACAACAAGGGAACAACACAGGGTAGTGCGGTCACTGTGTCCGCCGTTGTCTGGAACCACAATTTTGTATCCTGTTGGTAGTGCTTGTGTAGGAGCAAGCTCGGACTGTCAGCTGCTTTTATGGGATTGGTGGGCGTGTGTGGGCACACACTTTCTTTCACACAGTGTGACCCAAGTTTCCTCGGCACAATGTCGTTCTGGACAAACACGTTCCAACAGCATGACACACTCTCCTTCACTTCGTTGTTGTGCTGAACAACACACTGTCCCAGCTGCTCTGCGTGCACGTGCGCCTGCGCGCTCTCCCCCTTTGTCTTTGCGTCCTCGCACGCACGCCGTGACAGGCAAATCCCGTCTCTGTAATTATAGATAAGCACTGGAGCATGCGGTGCTATTACACTGAGCCCAGCAGCGATGCCGCTAGGTCGTGTTCGCGGCTCCGCTCGCGCTATGTTTAGAGCAGGCCTCTTCTCCGCCTTTGCGCAGGGGACACTGAGCTCCCTAAGGCTGGGGATAGACGGGTCCTTCCCCAAGAGACAGTGACGATTGTAGGGGAGAGACGAGCTCTCTATGCTGCTTGCTAGATCATTCCGCCGATAGTGCACGGCTCCTGTGCAGGAGTCAGAGAAGCTTTTCTGAAAGGAAGAGAATTTAATTACTGCCTCTCGGCAAATACAGGAAAAGCCTTACGCAGGAATCTGGAAAGGTTTTCTGACAGGAACAGACTCAGTAGTTCTATATACAAAGCTTTTAAGTCGGGCTCAGAGAAAAGATCTTTCTTTGCTACTTCTTAGCTCACCGAGGCGGGATGAGGCAGAGCTCTTCCCCAGAGCCTGTGGGGGCTTTAAGGGAAGCAAGCTCATTTTATGGTTCATACTAGGCCGTGAAAGGCAAGGCGCTTGACGAACAGTGAACGGTGAACGCAGGTCCTACGGGACAACCATTTGTTTATCTTTTTGTTTTCGACAGGTTTTTTTGCCCACTTCTTCTGATGCGGCCATTTGAGCTGGGTCCAGGCAGATGTGGAAGTGACGGCGGACAAGGGCAGCAGCTGGAGCTGGTGCTGGGAGCCAGATGGAGAGTAGAGGGCTGCAATATGTGTAAATCGATCTGCTGGCCACATTTCAGCACCATGGACAGGGTGCTCACATACCTCGAGGTCTATAGGAGCATTTTTTAGGTTTCTAGTAAAGACAACTCTAGCTGTCTCTCCAGCCACATATAATCAATTAAACTAATACATTATGCACACATACACTCTCACACACACATTAGAGGGTGTTGTGTCATCCCTCATCATTAATTTCTCTGTTTAGTTGTCATTCATATTTTTCTCCGATGATTCACAACATGAGACAGACGGCTGTTTGTCATTTCATATTAAAAAACGATTTAATGGAATAACATTACTGAGAAACCATTTCATCTAAATTGTTTAGTGAAAATTTTCAGAATGAATGGGATTTACCTTTTTGTAGAAACCAATTCATAGAATGTCTTGGGCGAAATTGGCTTTTGAATGCTTATTTTTTAAGTGTAAATGCAATGGTTGCAGGTCCTACTTTCAGAAACAGTTTTATCAGAGATATTTATTTCAGTGCTTTACTTCAGGGCATAGTTTTCATATTCTTATCTTTTAATTGTCAAAAAATTACTTTCGCTGCTTTTAAGTTGCTGACCCATTACCACCCATCAACACCATTCATCGCTGTCCCCCTCACAACACCTAAACACCTCCAATCCCTGCCCCACAAGGCCCTTCACCACACCTAAACGACATTTATCCCTGAAGCCTAAAAGCCCTTTCTACCTTTAAAATCCACCATCACTGAACCATAAAAACACTCACTACCCCTAACTCCATCCATTCCTGATCCCATAAAAACCCTTTCTATGCCTAAACCCCTCCCAAGTCATACCCCTTATAATACCTCAACACACCGAAACTCCACCCATCCCTGAACACTAAAATACTCACCACCCTTAAACACCACCCATCAATGACCCATAAGAACTCCGCATCCCCCTGAACTACTCATCCATGAACCTTAAAAGTCCTTTCTATATTTAAACTCCATCCTATCCTGAATCCTTAAAAACCCTCACCACTCTAAACTCCACCCATCCTGAATCCTCAAAACTCTTCACCACCCCAGCCACTACCCATAATTGAACCTTAAAAATACTCACTGGCCCTAAAGTCTGCCCATCCATGAACCCTTCAACCCCTCAACACCCTAACACTCTACCCCTCCCTGAAACCTAAAAACTCCTCACACACCTAAACACCCAGTGCTTAATTTGTAAAATATTAAGTGCCAGGGCTCTGACTATGAGGCCACTGCAGCTTGCACCACCCATCGCCCTTGTCATCGCTGCCACAACAACTACTAACCATCTCTCACGGATGTAAATGCGACAGTTCACATTATTCCAGGTTCCCAAAGGTAAAGGAATGGCTGGGGAGGCAGGTATTAGCAATTTTAATGTATATTGTAGTCCTAAACTACCGTTGTCCTGCTCATCTCTAAATTGGATGAGCAGTGCCACCATGTGATGGACTGTTCTAAGTATGGTGTTGACAATTAGGTACCGGTGCCGAGCACCGGAAACTAATTAAGTGCCGGTGCTGAGCACCGGAAAACACCGGCTCAAATTAAGCACTGTAAACACCACTCATTCATAAACCATAAAAAACGCTTACCACCCCTACACACCACCCATCTCTAAACCCTGAAAACCCCTTTCTTTGCTTGGACTCCAGTTATTCGTGACCCCTAAAAAGCCCTCATCACCCTAAACATTGCCCATCCCTGAACCCAAAACCCCCCAATAGTCCTAAACTCGACCCAAGTTTGATGTAATTTTGGATTTTTCCTTAAAATTATCTTTCCTTTGAAATGTTTCCCTGAACTATAGATTTTTTTGTATTTCGTTAAAATTATATCTCCTTAAAACTATTTTATCATGATTTGGTTTATGTTATTAGAGACAGCGGTCCCTATCAAGGAAAATATGCAATCATAACTACAAAACCACAATTAGAGTTGTGTATGGAACTATCCAATTGGAAGAGATTGTTTTTATTTACACATTCAATAAACACGAAACAGCATATAGTATCATGCAGTGAGCAGGAAGTGTCAAGTCTTGACTCCAAACTCTTACTCGTGATTAATGTGGAGCTTAGGATGTTTTTCTCATTGTGACTACTATACATTATGTATCACTAAAAAGTCACTCTGCAGTTATATGCCTGAGATCAGGAAATCTGTTGATTTCCATAACCCCGTCACTTCCTGGTCACTGCATGAAACTATATGCTGTTTCGTGTTTATTGAATGTGTAAAACAAACAAAAATAAAATGGCAAAAAAACTTTGGGATGGAACACTGTCTCTTTTCCTTACCAGTGGTTGAGATGAATTCAAGCATCTCACCGATCACTTTTTATGTAGAGCCTACTAGACAACATAAGTGCAGTCTTTTGTGAGGCATATTGTGGCTTACCAAGAACATAGGCTTTGACCCCACCAAGAACATAGGCTTCGAGCCACCACTGTTTGGCTATCTTTGTCACTCTCATTTGCCTGCTTCTTATTCATGCTGCAGCTTGTTAGTCTTATGTTTGTCCCTCTCATTGAGCATTGCCTTTGTACTATCTCTTTGATTGGCTGGCATCATTGCTTAACTGCGTGCATTTCAAACACAATTTTTTTTATGTGTGTTTAGTACTCCATTAGAGTGTCTGTTTTTCAAGCCGTCTCGCTTATGTATGCCTCTCCCTCTTCACCCTGTGTTGCTCTCTGCTGACCGAACGCTTCTCCCTGATGTGGGTATGGCACTGGCTAGTAGTGACACGAAGCACAGAGTGTGACACCCACCAGATTGCCCTCAACCCTATATCAGTTCTGCTATGACAAGTCTGTGGGTTGACAATGCATCCCTGTCTAGGCTGGCATTGCTTACACCTCATCCAACCCTGAGTGGGTCATCCCAGATCATGAGGGCAACCCCATAGGGAAGCCCTGACCAGGGGGGATGGTAGGCTGATGGCCAGGTGGGTACATTTGGATGTGCCCTGTCCAGGTGGTGAGATACCCCCCAAATGGGGCTTCCCCTGACTTGAAGTTCAGCTCCACCCATGGATACTCTTGGGGTGCTGCCAATTCTGAGGGGGCTGCGCCTGTCCTCACTGCCAAGGCCATGTGAAAGTGCATGCACTTTCCTATACAGATTAGGAAGAGGCGCTAACACACTGTTCCGGAACATGGGCTAGTCTGCCAATGCAGACCTGGGTGGGCATACCGGCCCTGATGCTGTTTTGGATACATGTTCCGCCTGCAGTGACAGGCTGAAGGATGCACCCTAGCACCTATGACATTTTGGATAGGTGCACAGCCTGCCGATGAGCGTATACCTGCAGCCCCAGTGTTCTAAGCTCTGGGTCAGGCCTGCTGATGCAGGCCTTGGTCTGTGCACTTGCTTCGATGGTACTAGTAGCAAGGTGCCCGGTCCATTGTCGCTGTCCTGGAGTGCACAATCGCATCTATAAGGTGGTCCACCCATGTCCAGCTGTTCTAAGCAGGATGAAGTACATGCACTGGCACCAAATTTGCAAGGGGCTAGGTAAGCCATGTGCCCGGCCTGTCCTTCTTATCTGTGTTGGAAAGTGGCATCAATTCCATGTTCTGAAACACAGCTGATCTGTTATTGCAGACCGGTGGGTGCGCACTGGCATCTATCGTGAGTAAACTCATGAGCAGCTTGTCATTGTAGGCCGCTTTGTGTGCTCACCCGCACCTATGGTGCCCTTGATTATGTGTGCTGCCAGCCAAAGCAGGTGTGTGCATGTGCACAGACACACGCATTAGTTAAATCCATGTCCAGTCTGCTATGCAGACTCAGGCGGGTGCACTGGCACCCCTGGTGCTGGGAACTATGTGTCCCTCCTGCAATCACAGGTCGGTGTGCGCAATAGCCCACGTGCACCCTGGTAGTGATAAATACCCATGTATGTTTTCACTGCCTATGAGGCCGGCTCTTCCCATAGGTTAACATGGGGAAGTGCTTGACATTGCTTCAGACTGCAATAGTGTATTGCAGTGGAGCAGCCTCATGATGTCTCATATCAATGGCTTTGTAGTGCCAAACACTTTCCATTGGTAAAGGGGGTTTTGGCATAACTAACTTGGAAATGCCACTTATACAATAGGGACATTTCTATGCTCCAAGAGTCTCAGAGTCTCAGGGATTATGATGTCTGGCTCCAGTGGACACCAGGGGTTGGAGAAGCACATCTGTGCATTCCCCAATTGACAAACATAAACCAGAGGCAGCCCACATGAACGGCACACCTCTGTCAATTGAGTGTCGAATTGAATAGATTGAAGATAGAGGTTGTGAGACTTAGCCTGTAGGGGCCGAATCATGGCCCCATTAAAGATTAAGATCTGCATTCTAAGGCCCCCAGGGTGGCACATCTGTGGTTTAAAAGGAAAACCCCCTAAACTACCCCAACTCCAAAGACACATGAGAGTATAACTACGAGTGCCATCCTTCAGCAAAGGGTGAGGTACGCTTGTGGGGACGTGGGACCAGAGAACTTGGACTGCATGGTGCACATTGTTAGAGGCTTGCTTATCTCGCACCACAGTCCCAGCTAATGTCTTTTTTTTCCCCCCCAGCCTCCTCACACCGGCACACGCAGGGCACACTTTGAGCCAGCTTTTGGGCACGTCACACCCCTGGTCCACTCCCTACCGCTACAGCACAATAAGTAAGTATGGGGGAAGGTGGGGGCAAGTAGCGTCGGGGGCAGCAGGGGACTTGAGAGGTATACCAGGGTTTAAAGAAGGCTTTACGATCCCCTATGGAAGGAGGATATCATGGCTAAGTTTGTGAGTCCCTATCAAATAGCTAACGTGAGATTGTCGCTGGGTTTCCAGCGATAATCTCACGTTAGCCAGTTAGCGCTAGGATTTTTATCGCTGATGAGATAAGCGTTGCTAATAGCACGCTATCTCAGCGCTAAAAATTGGCACTAGCCGGCGATAATTATCCGAGCTCTAAGTGCGCTCAGTGATAATTATCGCCGGTTGTTGTTGATATGCCCCATAGTTACCACCCGTTGGCAGCAGCCGTGCCTGCTCCCACACTTAGGCTGCTGTTCGGCATCACCAGGACTGTCCATTGTCCAGAGACAGTGAAGCTATGGACCCACATTATAAGGGGTGGGGGTGTATCCCCCTTTCCCGCTTCCTCTTAGCCTAGCTCAGTTTAGAGCAGATGTTGGCATCCAGGGCGATTTCGTGTTTACACATTGTTCCCCATTGCTGAACCACCAACCCACTTTACTCTATGGTTTGACGCTTGTGTCAGTTTGCTCATGCCACCATTTGCAGTAGGATCCCTGAGTTGTTGTTTCTGCTTGTTAGCATGTGCTCACCCAGAAATTCGTCCAGGTAGGCAGGCGTTATTTATTTTGTGGAGGGCGGGTGACTGGGCTTTGGTGACCAGGGGGCTCCTTGAGGTGCACCTCCCACTCAGACCAGTCACACACAGCCTCTTATACCATGGCCTCACCAGCTAAAATTAGGTTCCATGCCCTGAACGTGTGCGGCATGCACACAGCGAGAAACTGCTATTATATATACTCCTGCATCAAATGCCAACATTGCACACATAATATTGCTCCAGGAAACTCTCACCATAGCCATGGAATTGCAGCATCTACAAAAGAGGTGGAGGGGGTTGGTTTATGCACCACCTACTCGGCATATGCCCAGGGGACGTTGGTCTGGATTCGGTCAGGTATCCCCTTCCAGGTGCTTGACACCATCATAGACAAAGAGGGGCAGTACATGTTGGTCATGGCTGGCTTGACAGCTCACGCATCATTTTAGTGAGCATCTATACTCCAAACACCAACCAGAGGGCCTTTTAGGTCGCACTCTTCAGCATATTAGCACCCAGGATTCCAGCGCCGTAGGTACTTGGTGGAAATTACAATTGCATGCTTGACATGCAGCTCAGTCGTTCCCACTCTCCACTTCCCGCTCGCCTCCACATACACAATCTGAGCTCTTTGTAGGGTGGATCTGTCAGTGGGTGCTCACGGATATCTGGAGAGCCAAGCTCAGGGCCGGACTGGCCGTAGCGGCACCAGGCAATTCCCCGGTGCGCCGCACGGGTGGGGGCCGGTTTTGGGCCCCTGTTTTTGTTACAGGGAATCGGCCCTGTAACAAAATCGGCCGAAAACCGGCCCTGGCAAAGAGCTCGGCGGCACCCCCAACCCGCTCGCCCCCGGGGGGAGGGGTCGGCCGAGCACTTTGCCAGGGCCGGTTTTGGTTCCCAGTCCGGCCCTGGCCAAGCACCGGAACTCCTGCATCTATTCCTTCTACTCAGCACCCGCAACCTTTGAGTGCGCATCAATCGCATTATCTGCACCCTCTCCTTGCTAGACACCATCCAATACGCTGACTACCTGGGACACACCATTTCTAACCACGACTCACACGTGGTGGAGGTGAAATGGAACGCCCCAGTCCCCCCAACACTCCCCAAGAATGTATGCAGATCCTGATATGTTTTGAGTCCCATGAGTAGCTCATTCAGCATTACTTCACTGAAAACCATAATTCGTAATCCACTAGAGCAATTAAGTGGGACACCTTTAAAGTGGTCATGGGCGGGTCTGCCTGCAAGAGGTAGAGGGGGTGCCTAGGATTCTTGACAGAGAGGTCAGGGAGTCTGAATGTCTCCTGTCCATGCTAGAAAGGGCCACAGTACACACCCCTCTAATGTCCCCGCATTGGACAAGCCTAAAAAACACCACACCACCCTTCTGAAGTGGGTGTGTTGCTTCAACTTCTACGTAGCCAAGACACATCAAGCGAGAGAAAAATCTGATCATCTCCTCACTTGGTTAGCCCAGCAGGATGCCCAATCAGGCCCCATCCTAAAAATAACCTCGCTCGCAGGTGATAGCCTACACGCACAGTATGACATCCTGCATGCGTTTTTCAGGTACTATTTCTCTATCTACGATGTTCTCCCCCTTTACTGACGACACAGTGGGTGCCTTCCTATCGGGAATTACTCTTCCCCAAACCCCTAATGCTGATAGGGAAGGCCTGGACCCTGTTATTATGGCCTCTGATGCTAAGCAGGCCATTCAAGACCTAGTTAAAAAAAGAAAACCTGGGCCAAGACGGGCTATCGATAGAGTACTGTAGCACCTTCACTACAAAATTCGCACCTCAATCAGTGGTAATGTTTAATGAGGCCTAAAGAGCTGGGTAGCTTGTAAATCCTTCCTGGTGTCCCTTACTGAACCTGACAGGGATTCCACCAGCCTATCCTTGTATAGGCCAATTGCCATCCTTGACGCAGAATATATGATTCTGGGGAAGATCCTGGCAGACAAATATGCTTGGATCTTGCCTGAACTCATCCACCTGGACCAAAATGGTTTTGTTTGGGGTCACAGTATTTCTCAAAACATCTGACGCCTCTTTAATTTGCAAGACCAGGCCCCACAGCAGTCCCCACACAGAGCCTGCATGATATTGCATCTTGAAAAAGCATCCAACATGCTTACCTGGGAGTACCTTTTCCAAGTGTTGGTCCAGCTGCGGGTGGGCAAGCGCCTCTTATCATAGAGAAAATTATTGTATATGAGTCTCATCTCCAGGATCTGACAGGGCCGGCTCATCTCACCCCCCTTTCATTGGGCAGAGGAACCACGCAGGGCTGCCCCCTGTCCCCCTTGCTATTTGCGATAGTTATGGAGCCCCTTGCCATTTGACTTCACTTGGAGGGATGGGACTGGGGGATCCCCTTCGATGATATGCCCCAAGCAGTGTCCCTTTAAGCAGACAACTTACTCCTATACCTTCTGGATGCCCGTTCCGATCTTTCTCCTAACCACGCCACACTCTACGCATGTGCACAAGCAGCTGACCTCCGAGTCAACTGGGCCGAATTGTGCATATACCTATTGAGTCCCGAGGTGGCTTCTGAAAAGGGCCGGACCCATAAGTTCTAGACTCATTCTAGAGTCACAACCTGATGATTTTTTTTTGCAGCATTAACGCATAGAGGGGAGAACATTTCTAATTAAAGCCAATCAATTAAGTAATAATCCTTGTGGACACATAGTAACCATAGACAACTACAAAAGGTTAGTTTGATTTATTACAAGCCCAAAAATAACTGAACATAAAGACTCCTCAATACGAGAGTGTAGAAGTACATTGGAATTAGCATGAAGCCAAATCTGCGTATACAATTGAGATGATTTATCATGAATAATGTAATGAATTCAAGAAGCAGAATGCAGATGATCAGAAAGCATGAGTCCAAATTTCCCTGCATCGAGAGTTGATGAATGAAAAGCATTAATCTATCCCTACTCTAACACTAAGATGACATCCTTACTTAAGCATCTTCAGGAAGAAGGATAAAAGGTGTCAGCATGTGGAGTCTTCCTAAGAAGTCTCTCCTCCATCGATGGGTCAGGTAGCATAAAGCTACTGAGACAGAGCTTGCTCTAAAATGCTCTCTCTCCGAAGGCATAAAATAGTGGGGTATTTCCCAACTCCCAATATCACATTATTCATGGGTAACTTTCCCAATATCCAATGTGGGTCACGGCATCTGCTCTGGGTACCATCCTAAAGGTGTATTTCCATGGGACAGCGGTGTTCTTTTCTTGCTACAATTTGTCCTTGGTTCCCAGGCCTTCTCCTGTGTGAAGCACAACAACCTTCCTATTTGACTCAAGCCACACGATTGTAACTTCTTCTCTCCTTGCCTGACTAGTAAGACAGAGACATTATTCTAGCTATCAAGAGCGCTTCTTTCACCTGCAACACAAAACGTGAGAAAGAACAAATTCCACAGCACACATGAAATTCAACTATTAATTCTAAAGCTAGAGTTTCCAGGGAACTTAATTCAGCTAACATAAGAAAGCATCATATGGACTTTACGAAATTGCATAGAAAATAAGGCACTTTCATTTAATACATTTACCTACATGTAATACGATACAATTAATAAATATTTAGTACATGAATAATTGTCAGTTTCACAACACAAGTTCTTCACATTAATGGTTTCTGCTACTTACATTCACTTTCTACGTACACTCTCCATGTTACTGTAACAATGGCCTAAGCAACTTCATGTTTCAGGTTAATACATTTCAAAATTCTAACACTTCATGTGAATACAACAAAGGATTATGGGCCATATGTAGGTAGCTAAATACCGGTCGATAACGGCCGAAATTCGGTAAATATCCCGTTACCGACCGGTATTTAGGCATTTGAGATGTAGGAGGCATGATTTAAGGATTCGGTAATTTACCGAATCGGTAATGGATCGGTAAAATACCGAATCGGTAAAATACAGATTCGGTAAATTACCGAATCCTTAAATCATATGTAGGGAGCACTCAAGTGAGTGTTTTATTGTATTCATGATTCGGTATTTACCACCAAATACAGGTTGGTGATAAATATCGAATACCTTTCAAAAATCTATTTTTTGCTGTTTTGACAGTGCCATGTGGCAGACATACATGCCCTCATGCCCTTAGGGCATGTATGTGCGCGACATGTGCACACATGCACGAATCAGGGGTGCAACAGGGTGTCAATGTGATACCCTGCCACCCTTGAATATGCTCCCCCTATTACCGATTCGGTAATGGTGAATGGCTTCCCATTGATTCCTATGGGCCTCCAGGCCCATAGGAATCAATGGGAAGGTATGCCTCATTACCGATTCGGTAAATACCGAATCAGTAATACCGAATCTTTAAAATTTACCGATTTTTTACCTACATACTATTTACTGATTCTTAAATACCGAATCGGTAAAATTCGGTATTTATGAATCGGTAAATAGTATGTTACCTACATATGGCCCTATATGTGGGTGCACTCTACATGTGTGATTATAATACACCCCTACAATTAAAATGTGAATTCCGCTACATCAGCCCTCTTGAGGTGCGACTCAGAGGAACTCTACTAAGTTGGCGGAGAGTTACAGGCTGTTATCTTGGAGTTCACCTTTACCATTCACCAACCGACCTGTATGACAATAACTGAGAAATGCCCTTTCTGCTCTGAAGTCAAAACTGCAGTTTAGAAAAAATCTGCCCTCAGCCACAGCTGGGAAAATAGCCCAATCTAAGATGATAGTACTACCTCGGCTCCTCTATTCTTCTGCAAACCTCCCTTTAACCCTCCCCCAGGTATTTCTTCCAGTAACTGGATACCCTACTGAGAGAACTTATCTGGAGAGACAAAGGTCACTGAATTGCACTGAAAAAACTGTGGCTGCCGGTTAGCAGGGATGGACTCTGATCTCTGTTGTTCGAAGCTTATTATTTAGTGGTGCAGCTGCAATGGGTTTCATGATGGCTGGCAGGGCGCTACATGGAAGAGATGTGCCACGGGTCCTGCCCTCTTGCACCGGACATGATGAGAGGCTTCCTGCTTCCCAAAATTACGCCCAGTCCCTATGATCCCTGCAGGTTTCGGTTGCACATAAATGCATGACCAGTGTTCTCCTCCTCACGCACCAAATCCCCCTGTATGCCCCAGGTATTCCCTTGCAGGGCCTTCCACGATTCCCCGGCTCCTATCTCGCCACAGACCTGAGGAGCTGGCACAAGCGTTACCTACACATGGTCGGCAACCTCTTCATTGACAGCCACCTAATCATTCTCGACTAACTTATCTTTGAGCATACTATGCCACCGGGGCAGTTTCTTACTTGTAGGCAAATACATAACACATGCCAAATCCTCTGGTCCACACAAGATGACGAGCCCCAGACCCACGCCATCATACAGACACTTTTCCACATGGGGCAGGATGGCACCTGATAACATGGATCTATAAGGCGCTGCAGGAACACACTGGGTTCCCACTTGCCACTCTGCGGGGCAAATAGGAGGATGACATAGGGAGGGCGTTACTTGACACTGAGAGGGAGCAAGCCCTGGAATTCCCCCAGTGGGTCTCTCGCAATGCCCTACGGTTCTCTATCCTCCACCTGGCCTACCTGTCCCCAGAACAGTTTAACTGCTATTGTCCCACGGCACACCTGCACTACTTCCGCTGCCGCTTGGCTACTGCCGACTTACAGCATATGCTGTGGTCCCTTTCATCTTATTGGCAATCGGTCTACGGCGTGCTGCGGTAAGTCACGGAGCTCACTGACATTTACACATGGGAGACCTGCGCCCTATGAATAATTAAGAGTAGGAAGAGCCACTGGGTGAGGGCGCGCTTTGTTGGCATGGCTCTTTTACTAGCTAAAACAACCCTCACATTGCAGTGCAAGGCAACACAGGCACTACCTATGGCAGCGTGGCAGAGAGCAGTGCGAAAGTACGTGAGGGCTGAGATAGAGGCTCTTCACTATAAGTTCAGCACCTCTGCAAATATCCAGTTTCCATGGCCTGGGACACTCTCCTTGACCAATTTCAACAATTTACTCATAATGACGACATACCCCAGTGAACCCACCTGGGCCTTCATCGGCCTTAGTGTGCACTCACCCGCACCTTTACCAGCCCGCCCCCCCCTAGTTCAGCCACTCAGTCTTCCAGTCTGTAGCACCTGCATGCTAGACCATCCCTCAGCTACCCCCGCAACACCTTCTACACCCCAATTGAAGCCCGGCTCCTGTTATCCACCGCCGTCGCCCCCTGATAAGATTTTGAGTCTAAATCATCACCTTCCTCCTTCAGTCTAGGGGTACCACCCCAGTTAGACGGGTAGCTTCTTTAGCATACAGCTGTTTAGTGATATCACACTCACCATCTAGTGGCTGTTTCACTAAATTTATGGCCTAGGGTGTTTGGCACAACTTCACAAATGTTTGCTTGTGTACCTGAGGGGGGGTACACAAGCACTATTGTGCACTTTATTCACCCAGCGGTCTTGGTGACGACACTCTGCACCCACTGCTGAGTAGCTTGCCAATGCCTCCGCTGGCATACCAAACAATGTAGAAGGTATGCTGGTGAGGATCAGGCAAAGGTGTTCCACATCTCTCTCCTCCAGTTTAGTGAACAGACTGACCCGCTGCCCGCAGAAGCCTTCCCATACCAGCCGACAATGCGGCAGGCAGGGCGAGGCTGGATCAGGTGAGTGGCGGGGGATTTCAGGAAGTAGGCGGGCAAACCAGGATGTACTGAGCATGGAGTGCCGCGTCTGTGCATTTGATGCTGTGCCCGAGCACCCAGGCATAAGAAGCTATTCCTGGCATTCTGAAGCCAGCCTCACTATAGCAGCTTGTACCAAACATTTGAGGATTTATCTCGACATGTGAGTAATTATCTGGTAATTATGGCTGTACATTGGAAGAGGATGCCGCAGTTGGTATGTTATCACACTGCCTGCCTGGGTACCAAAGGCTGTGCCTTGGTACACGGAACTGTGCCTGGATATAAAAAAGCTGCACTTGGCATGTCAATGTCAGGGAATATAACGACTCCCTTGGAACAACTGGCTTTGTCATTATTTTTTGTTTCGTATTTTGGGCTATGACCTTGCATGAGTTTCCTTAATATGTTGGTTATGTCACATACATGTAACCATATGTGTTTAATGTGTTATGTTCTGTCCTATGTGAGCAATGCTTACTGTATACAATATGATATTTACCTGGGATTACTTTCATTAATTTATAGTGAGCCTTGGGTGTAAACAGATAGGGCCCGATTCACAGAACTAACTTAAGACAAAATCCTAAACTTACTACCATTTTCGTATTCACAGAAGGCACTTACTCATTTTGGTATTCACAGAAGACACTTACTCACTTCGGTATTCACAGAAGTTAGGAGTCCTAACTTTAGGACTCCTAAATGCCTTCTGTGAATACCAAAAGTCTTAAAATTAGGATTTTTCTCAGTTTAGGAGTCCTAAAGTTAGGACTCCTAACTCTACTACTACTAAACTGAGAAAAATCCTAATTTTAAGGCTTTCGGTATTCACAGAAGGCATTTAGGAGTCCTAAAGTTAGGAGTCCTAACTTTACTACTGCTAAATTGAGAAAAATCCTAATTTTAAGACTTTCGGTATTCACAGAAGGCATTTAGGAGTCCTAAAGTTAGGAGTCCTAACTATACTACTACTAAACTGAGAAAAATCCTAATTTTAAGGCTTTCGGTATTCACAGAAGGCATTTAGGAGTCCTAAAGTTAGGAGTCCTAACTTTACTACTACTAAATTGAGAAAAATACTAATTTTAAGACTTTCGGTATTCACAGAAGGCATTTAGGAGTCCTAAAGTTAGGAGTCCTAACTATACTACTACTAAACTGAGAAAAATCCTAATTTTAAGGCTTTCGGTATTCACAGAAGGCATTTAGGAGTCCTAAAGTTAGGAGTCCTAACTTTACCTCTACTAAATTGAGAAAAATCCTAATTTTAAGACTTTTGGTATTCACAGAAGGCATTTAGGAGTCCTAAAGTTAGGACTCCTAACTTCTGTGAATACCGAAATGAGTAAGTGCCTTCTGTGAATACCAAAATGAGTAAGTGCCTTCTGTGAATACCAAAAAGGTAGTAAGTTTAGGATTTTGTCTTAAGTTAGTTCTGTGAATCGGGCCCATAAACATTTACTCGTGAGAGAGGATATTGTGTTGATGTGTTAGATAACTTTGGAGCCAACCATATCATGACATATCACGGTGCCTATCCAATGGATATTTGGTTAGATTTCCAAACCATTTCTCTAATTTGGTGCATTTTTGTGTTCAATTTGTTTTATTAATTTTCGAGCACACCTCAAATAAACAAAATGCACCTTTGGAGAAGAAATCCTGAATAGAATTATGCGAGTGCCTCTGCAGACAAGGGGCGCATTAGGAAAAGCACATACTGGATGTATGATAAGCAGTAGGAGAGTGTGGTTGTGGCTGGTGACATAACTGTGGCAAAATAAGTGTCAAGAGCAGAAACAGAAGGGAGAGGCAAGGAGAGGCAAGACAAGAGAGAGAGGAAGAATACGATAGAGACAGTTAAGGAAGGGGACAAGCACTCTGGCCCGGCTTCTACGGCGCGGGCTGAGAAGAAGTGGAGTGATGGTGCTCGTAGATGGCGTTCCAGTGCAGGCACGTCTGGCTGGCCTGTTTTGGAGATTTAGCTGAGTGATTTACTCACGGCTCGACTAAGAAATATTCCTGACTTCGGATGAAGTTTCCTTTGACCTGTATAGTAGTGCGTTCTACTAGGCGTATTAGTTATGCCTAAGTGTTCTTCACGATAACATCCTGGTGCGAGGTTAGGCACCCAGATTCGTGTTGCTTAAGTACTTAACTCACCCTGTCCTGAGGAGGCCAAGATTGTTCTGGAGGCCGAAATGCGACCGCGTCGACACACTATAAAAGAGGAGTCTGATGACATTAGTGGAATGAATTTCGAAATGTATTTTGCCTGACACAATCTTGAAATTCAGGTTCAGGACTAAGTTGAACCGATTGCGCTTTATATGACTACCTCAGAGTGTACTTCCTGTACTGAATAGGTGGACACCCCTTTCTTGTTATGACTTATTGGGTGAAAAGGAATTACTTATTACGTATTATTTGTATGAATATTGTCTGTTTTTCCTTGTCTCTTGTATATAACTGTTGTATATATGTGTTTATATATGTGTATATTGTATGTTTGAAAATAGTGTGATAAAACAGGATGAAGAATCTCCCAGGATTACTATAATTCAAATATGTAATCATGTTTTCAATGGTATGTGATCGTTGCCTCTTTTAAGCACGATATTGAATTACAGGACATTGTCCCTATTATAGGAGAGTTGATAGTCCCCTATTATAAAAGATTATAGATAACAATCCCTCCTTTCCATTTTTTGTACTTATAAGTGCTGTGCTCCAGTGCAGGTGGCGCGGTGTTTAGGAACCGTCGGGGTGCCCATTGTACAACCCAGCCCTATTGTACAACCCAGCCCTTCCACTGGTGGAACTGCCCCCCCTGCCCTCCTACCACCCACGTTTTTGTTTTTCTCGGAATCGCAGCTTGCGTCCTGGACGGAGGCGGGACTGTTATAATGCGCCCACATTGATACCCTTGGTGGTCCTTGTCGAGGGAAATGGGTCACGCCCTGACCAGTTCCTCACATATGAGGTGCTGGTCCGGGCTCTTTGGGACCCAGGCATTAACAAGCCCTGGACTCATAGTTTTACATCTTCCACTGTCTTTGGGTAAGGCCAGGCATCTGGTCAAATGGTTGTATGGGGCCTTCAATGAGATGGTGCAGAAGTCATTACTTGCTGTTCAGTAGAGATGGAATGATGTTTGGGCAGGGAGAATCCAGGCCACGACTGGACGAAGATGCTGTCTTTTTCGCAGAGAGTTTCCCGGAGTACCTACTTTAAGGTCACACAATTTAGCTGCCTGCACCATACTTACCTCACCCCAAAGAGGCTGACTAGGATCTATGGGGGGGGGGCTAATGTGGCCCCTGCTGTGCACTAGTGGAAGCTGCTTTCTGTCACATGGCCTGGGCCTGTCCTACTGTCAGGCTATTCTGGACCTCAGTGCTGCAGAAGTTGAGTGACACATTATGTAGTGCCTTAACATGTACCTTAGGGGTTTGCTTACTGGGGTGTTTCCCACGCTCGAAACCTAAGAAAGTGGGGCACCGCTTCCTTGACTTGGGGTTAATATTGGGCTAGCAGCAGATCTCTATGACCTGGAAGTCAGTGGCTGGCTTGGTGGTGTCCCCCGATCACCAATCCCCACCCACACCCCTGTTGGGGATGAAGTATTACTGTGCACCTGGAACTCCCCATTTATTTTGTTCGTTGATTTGCTGTTTTGGTGTTTGGATTTTTCTCTTGGTATCCGAATTTCCTTTGAAATAGGGTCACACACTACATTGGTTTCTGGTCTCTTGATAGAGGGAAGCGCAGAGGAAGGCTACTTATATGCCACTATTAATTTACTACGTATGTCAGCTTCTTCTTACGGACCTGTCCAGATACTACCCCCTAGAGGTGCACGACAAACATGTTGTATAAATGTACCATTCTGTTTTTCACTGGGAAAGTGATGAGAAAATGGCAATGAAAATACTTTCAAAAAAACAAAAAAAGTAAGCAGCCAATCACGGTAGAGGTAAGACTGTGAGAGGTGTACAGTGATCTGGAGTACCCCTTAGGTAATACCAATGATGTTAATGTCGAACTGTACCCTGTGCAGCACAACTAAATACACGCGCACTATAAAATTAAAGGTGGTTCAACCACTTGCAGATATTTATTTTGAATATTTCATATGGGACGACCACTGCTGACTAATTTTCATATTTAGGGGTCTTTAGGCCTACGGAGGGTGGGGGGGCGGTCTAGACCTCCGTATTTGAAGACTCGCCTGTTCAAGGTTTGCAGAATGGGCATTATGTTCAAAGCACCCACTATGCAAACTTTTTTGTTCAGAGAAAACACGTATCCAATGCAAGATCTGCTACAGCTAAACACAAGTGAATGGTCCTAACGTGCAGGGAGTTTTTTCCCTGCACCTGTGGCTAGATAACATTTTCCTTGTCAGTTTTGCTACGCAGCAGATGGCGAACATGGGCATGGAAAATGAGTGGTGGCAGTCCACCCCCAAAAAGGGTAGGTCTATTGACCCTGTAGGCAGAGCAGGTGAAGGCTTCCCCATTGGTACCCCAGCAGTTCTCCTGAGCCTAAATAGAGCGGGGGAACTGTGGTTTTAGTCAGTCGTAGAGCTGCCGGTTCATGGTACACCGCCTGCACCAGCAAACTCGAATTGAGGTTCCAAAATGTTAATTACCCTCATCTATACTGAAGCAGTTCCAAATGTACAGAAGCCATGAATATCAAGTACAGATATCAAAAGCTTCTCTATTTGTTTTCAGTTTGAAAGGACATTTTTTGCTGCCGACGTGAGCAATAAATTGAGTAGAAGGGGACATCCTGGAAAAGGGGAACAGGCAACCAGCTGGTCTGAGATCCTAAACATAGCAGAGCAATGTTATGTACTATTGAAATTCAAATATCCACTAAATATGTTTTAGAATGGCCTTCAGCAAGCTTCCACTAACTTGCACACATACAATATATATTGTGGGTCACTGTCGAATCTGGCAGAGCAACAAGAAGGAGATGGGGCAAGGCCTATTTTGAGCATCCTATAGGGAGTCCAATGAGTCCTGTGAAGTGCCATGGTTCAAGCTTGGTTTATTGTTGCATTAATTTTACCTTTGAAAGCAGATTCACGAATTAAGGATCATTGTGTCTCTGAGAAGGGGTACAGGTAGAATTGGAAGGATCTCTATTCTAGCTATCTTTAATTTTCTTCAATGCCTTTGAGGAGCTTGAGGGTATGAAATGATACATCTGTGTTGGAGTATATTGGGACACAACTAGTTCCCTGCATGTTCTGGAGTCACTGCCTAAAATTTCCCATAGTGAGTTTCTCCTTTTTTTTAAATGATTTACCTCGGCACATGAAAAAATCATGCATGTGAGCTGAAGAGACCTTGTGCCATGAAACAGCACCCAGGCTTTGTGGTCTAGAGGGCATACTAAGCATGCTCTCCTTTTCAGTGTGTGACTACTGTCAAGGCTGTAGAAGATAGTGGTTGTAGTAACAGATGCAACCTGGCCCTTCACTCCATCTGTTTGAGACATGAATGACACAAGTAAGAAGAGTAAATGGAACGTGGAATGTGCATGGAGTGAGTAAGCTGTTTTTGGCTGTACCAACCATACGAACCATGGAGGGAACCCCGCACATCAGTGTGGATTGCAGGGCTCCTCCATGGCATTCCCGAGGCCCTTTAAAATGGGCCGACTTTGTTGTGGGGAGGAGAGTAGACTGAGGGTGTTTTTGAAATGTAGGAACATTCCCCTGCCCTTTGCTTCTTTGTTGATCTCTAGAAGAGTTGCCCCAATAGGTTGAGAGGTAGTTTAGGAAGCCTCTCCTCTTTCGTGCCTTTATTAGGGGTCTTCCCTAAGAGAAGAATCCGTACTCCACCCACCAACCTGTTGACACTGTGTGACAGAGAGCCGGACCAGCCTGGCAAGAATATGCAAAGGTCTGCTTGAACCAGTCCCGCATTGGACTTGCTGAATACATAAACTCTGCAAACATAGTATAAATATATTGCAGAAACTACCAGCCATTGTGCCAATATTTCTCTATCAGAATCCTTAGGTCCCAAACAAGTGGTGGCCAGGGGTTCACTGGCACCTCCCCTTCACAGGTTAGGGAATAGGAACCTGAATGTTCTACAAATCTGCCAGGAGAACCTGCATGAGACCTGCTTTAAGAGAAGTAGCAGACAGACTGCTAAGGAGACGTGCTGGAGGTACCCTTGCAGAGAGAAGACATTGGGGCATATTCACAAGGAACTATCGCCGAGTTAACGGCACTTTATCACAGCCAAAGTTGCGATAAATTTATCGCCCAATTAACAAGCTGGTGTTCACAGCCCACAGCACCAGTTTACCCGCGATAGCAGCCGCAAAAAACATCTCCACAGATGACCCCCGCAACTATCGCTAATGAGATGCAGAGTAGGCGTTCCTGTGCAAAACGTTGCGACAACACCACTCCACAATATTCACAACGACCAGACAGAACTGCAATAAGAACACGGAACAGGCGATGAGGCGCGTTAGCCCCAGGAAAATAACACCTGCTCTGACCTGGTGCTAAGTCGGACCACAGCCTGCACCACAAAAGGGAGACCAGCCCACAGCCACGCCTGAAGAACAACAGATGCACCTGGGCAACTGAACATGCAGCCCGGAGGGCCGAAAGGGAAACAACACCCGCTGCAACTGCCCCCAGGATCCCCCCTCGCTACCCCCCCCGACCAAGGACATGCCACATCAGCCACATCCAATCACATACAAAATTATCCGCATGATGTTGCAGAATCACAACTGGTGACATGCATGTGTAGTCACAAAAAAGAGCATCACAAATTCATTTCCGAAGCAATAAATCAAACTTTATTAAAATGAACACAGAAATGTAATGAAGACACATTGCGGCTCCCCTCGGGCCAATCCATAGGTCACAGCCTGCAAGACAAAAATCATGATGAGAAGGTGTGTCCTGCGCACATCAAAGGACAGAGAAAGAGCGAAGGAGAGAGAGGAAGAGAGGGAGAGAGAGAGAAAGAGAGTGGGAGAGTGAGAGAAGAAGAGAGGGGGAGAGAGAGAGAGAGAGGAAGAGGGGGAGAGAGAGAGAGAAGAAGAAGAGAGGGGGAGCGAGAGAGAGAGGAAGAGAGTGGGGGAGAGAGAGAGAGAGAGAGAAGAAGAAAGGGGAGAGACAGAGAAGAAGAAGAGGGGGGGAGAGAGAGAGAGGAAGAGAGAGAGAAGAAGAAGAGAGTGGGAGAGAGAGAGAGAGGAAGAGAGTGGGACAGAGAGTGAGAGAGAGAGAGAAGAGAGGGGGAGAGAGGAAGAAGGGGAGAGAGAGAGAGAGAGGAAGAGAGGGGGAAAGAGAGAGAGAGGAAGAGAGGGAGAGAGAGAGAGAGAGAGAGAGAGAGAGAGAGAGAGAGAGAGAGAGACGCCCCTGCGCACCCAGGCCACACTACTCACCTGCTGCCACCGGTGTGTTTCCAACCACTTGCCGGCATGTAGTGCAGTCCATTAGGTCACACATCTGAGACAGACCCGTCATCTGAAACAGAGTCCAGATACATGTTTGGCACAGTACACACAATCGCACAAGACAACATCGCCTGTCCGCCCATGCACACCCAGACCGAGGCACCCCAGCCCCTCCCGCATCCCTTCGAAGCATGCCCGCTCATGCACACCCAGGCCGCACTGCTCACCTTCCGCGACCGGCTTGCAGAAAGGAGGGTCCACCATGTGCCGCTGCAGGCTACAAGTCCGGGGCCCACGGACATGGCAAAATCCACACTATGCCGCCCCGCCCCGCTCCGCAGGCCACCAGGTCTCACGTTTGTTGCTGGGTCTTGATTACTCCATGGCAGAGGACATACCAGTGCACCCGGCCTCATCGCAGGCTGCACACCCGCTCAGCCCAATAGGTGTCACCGACTCTGTGATCCCGGAAGCGACGTCACATGTCGGTAGGCCCGCGCTGCCCGCTGGCTCCGGCCTACACTGCGGTCCAGCAGAGCAAACAAAACCTGAGCTGTCCGGACCGCCGGGATGGGGCATCATCGCAGGCTGCACACCCGCTCAGCAGCTTAAGGTGCCACTGACTCAGTGCACCCAAAGTCACCGTCCCGTGGTGGGCTGCCTGTTACAGCCGCAATGCTCCGGGTGCCACTAACCCTGTGCAAGCCCAGTCAGCGCCACGTGGTGGCAGGCCCGTGACGGCCGAAAGGCCTCCGGTGCCACTAACCCTGTGCGCAACAACTCATGGGCCCTTTATGATTGAGAACCGTGGAGCGTCCGTCATCCAGCGACCACCGGCAGAGGGGAATGTGACATCGTCGGCCCCTTATGTTGGCGCAGTCACGTGGCCTGTGACGCCTGTGACGGATGGGTGTGGTGTGCATGCAAACCTGACCTCAGGGAGTGGCTGTGACATGCTGACAACTAGACCAGAGACCTGCACACCACCAGCGAGTACGCCTGCGACAGGTAGCAATGAGGGCCCCCCTCAGAGCCTAATAGGAGTGGTCTGGCCTGCCGTACGCTGGACCAGTGCAAGACTTGCAACAATGACATGTGGGATCTGGGCGTGGTTTAGTCCATGTCCAGAAATGGAAGTGACTGATGCGTGTCTCCCTGTTGTAATGTTCACGGGACCCGGTACACAACATGCTATGTAGCACCTTCTGAATGGCATGCCACAGGATTAGCATCATTGACGCAAAGGACATCACTGTCCCTACATTCACCCACACATTCATACATGGATGATGAACGACATTACACAGCAGTGCGTCACTGGATGTTTATTGCACATCCAGTGCAGTACTCTAGCTGGAGCGGTACAGGGCAATGCCAAGCACACTACACAATATGGGCCCGTGGAGGGTCAGCTAGAGTCCATTCTGGGATGACAAGTCCTGCGGAAGAGGTAGGGTACATCAAACAGGATATGACAGTCCATGTCGCTGTCCTAGGTGAGTGCATCGGAGTGTATCGGGGGTCAGTGGACTGTCATGAGGCCATGTGCGGCACCAAGCAGGAACAGGCCAGGTGGCAGAAATGAATGCTAATGCCTCCTGATCACAAACCCATCCACATCCTCGTCCCCGGATGTGTGCTCTGCCCCACCTGTTGGTGTTGCAGTACCGGCTGGGGCACTGTTTGCCACTGACACATCAGGGGCCGGAGGAGGGTTGTCGGCCGCACTGTGTGGCAGTGACACATCAGGTGCCGGAGTGGATACGCCTGCTGCACTGTGGGGCACTGACACACCAAGGGACGGAGATGTGGATGGTGTGGGGTCAGCAGCATTCATCAGCGCCACGCCTTGTGGCAGCAAAGCTATGATGATGGTCTGCGGGGCATGGTAGATCCCAGCTACATTTTGCTGATATACAGCGGTGGCTGCCATCCTTTCTGCCTCCATCCGCACCATGTGCTCCATGAGCCTCCACATGTGTGCCAGCCCACGGCTGCTATGCCTGGAGCCCCTCTGAGCGGACAGGTGTTCTTCTCTCCACGTCAGGACTCCAGTGATGTCAGTCAGGGCTCGTTGGAGGCCATGGAGCGGGCCTAGACGCCCATGGATGGCGTCCAGTTGGTAGCCATGAGGTTGAAAGCCCACCCGCACCTGCTCAGCCGTCTCCCTCTGGGCCTCCAGCACACGGCGTTGGAAGGCCATGTGTTGTTCCTGGGGGTTTTGGGAGACTGGCGGGGCTGTGGGTGCCTCCTGCTGAGTGGTTTGGGTGGTGGGTGGGGTCTCCTCGATGCAGCTCGTCAGCCCTGATCCTGGAGGTGAGTCGCAGATGATGTCAATGATGTCTAGGAGGGATTGGGTGTCGATGCTGGGGTTGTCCTCCTCGTCATCAGTGAAGAGTGGCTGGGACTGTTCTGCAGGGGGTGTTGACGGTGGCCCTGCAATGTGAAGGGGAGATGGTGTATTGCAATGTGTCCACATGTATGTAGCCGCATGGTACAATTTGACATTCAGACAGCATGGCATTGTACATTGTGACAGTCTGTGGATCTGGGCGATGACCCAGTCATTGAGGGTGTGCACTGTGCCGTGCTTGATTGTGCATGTGTGCCATCGTGGCCATCTCCACCCATCCCCCCAGCACCTGGTGGTCACTCACCCTGTTGCGGTTGTGTTGTGTCCTGTCCAGCAGTGTCCGGTCCTCCGACCACAGTATCCACACTGATGACTGTCGACACCAGCTCCTCCATGTCATCCAGCTCAAGCTGTGGCGCTGGACCCCCACCTCCAGTCTGCATTGCTGCCTTCTGGTTGGCTACGAGTTTCTCCTTGGTCTTCCGCTTGAAATAATTCCATCGCCTCTTGACCTCGTCCATTGTCCTCTTGTGCTCTCCGACGGCATTCACCTTGTCCACGATGTCCCGCCATATTCCAGTTTTGGTGCCCAATGACACTTTGGAGGTGACGAACAGTTGTTGATGGTGTTCCATCACCTCTGTGACTATGATCCTGTTCGCCTGCCGACTGAACTTTGTCTTCCTCTTCTTCTTGTCCTTGCCCTTCCCTGTCCCCGAGGTTGTGGGGTTGCGCTCGTCCTCTGCGCCTGCTCCGGCTGCCTCCATGGTGCTTGGGTGTTGGTCAGTTTGTGTTTGGGTGTTTTTTTCTACTTTTATGGAGATTTTTCCCACCGGCCAGGTGTGTGTTGCAGGCCTGGCGCTGCTTATCGCTGATTTCCTCATCGCGCTTTGGCCCATTGCAGGTTTTTTGGTGTTGTGGTTTGTGTTTTTATCTCCTTCGAGGTGGTTGTGTCGCGGTTTCGGCAGACTGTCGCATGGTACCGCCTTGTTGTGAATTCCACATTGACACAGGGTTATTTTTCCGCGATGGGCTGCGATGTTGAGAGTTGCGTTAAGCTACTCTTGCGGTAGTTATCACAAGTTCTTGTGAATATGCCCCACTGTCTTGGAAAGGAGGGCTGACAGGAGCTGAGGCAGGAGGATCGGAATTACAGCCCACTGTAACACAGGGAAGGATCTGCACAGCCAGGCCGTGGGATGAGTCCATGAAACCCTGAGGCTTCTGCGGCTTTCTGTGAAGCTCAATCACATGTGAAAGGCTTCACACTCAAAAAGACTGCCACTGGATCTGCCTGTATCCCTGGAATGAAAGTAAGGGTTGCAAATGGAGAGGCACCTGAAAAACTGGGACCGTATGTATATAGTCACATCAACCGAAACCAAAGCGTCTTGAGAGGAAAGGTGTTTCCACAAGATGTCACATTGCAATTGGTAGTGTTTCACTGAACTTTGCTTGAGCATCACTGCAACAGATGTGGGCTCAACACTATATGTGGCCGGCGTGTGTTTGGGCCCAAGGAAGACCTAGCAATGAGGACCTACCTGAATGTGAGCAGCGCAGTTGGAGCATGGGCTTTATGCCACCTAGCCACTCCAGCTTCTTCATTGGAGTGTGCACCTGTACTTCTGATACAAGGCCAGAGATGGCAAAAGCATCAGTTGGGTCAGGGCAGAGGCAGCTTATATGCTCTTGGTGGGCCATGCAGATGCCACACAAAGGGCGATCTTGCAGTCTGTGCCCATATCCAGCAGGAGAGGACTGATCCCCCACATGGCTATAAAGACTAAGGTACTGTGTAACAGAACAGAATTAAGAGAATAGTGACTTGGGAAACTGACACATACTACCATGAACCTAGACATAGACATATTTGATGTATGTGTAGGTGGGGAAAACCTAGAAAGGTGGGAGCGGGGGACCTGTACACATCAATTTCCCGTTAGTGCAATAGTCTGCTCTTGCACAGAAGAATTTGTTTACTGCCTTAGTATTGGGAATCTCGTTTATTAGCAATTGTCAGTTCTCTAACATAGTGATTGTCCCACAGTAACTGTGTCCTGCTTTTGTCTTGTCCTCTAAAATTCTATGCACAGGATTGTGTTGCGTGAATGAAGTATGTCACCCTTTACTTTTTGAGTATAAGCACTGGCTGGACGTTAAGTAATTGACTGTTAAAAGAAGTATGTTGAGTTCTGGGAGCAATATACAATTTATGAAAACTTAAAAGGTGTTTAATGGCATTACTAATCTTCCTTTTTTATCCACACTGTTTGTCTCAGGAAATTATAGAACTGAACCTGCAAATTATGCTTCTGTTGCAGCTGACCAAACGTTTTCAGAAGTAGGCCCTGGTAAAGTTTGCTGTTTTGAATGATAGGATAACTATTTTTAATAGAGTTCCTCTAAAAGTATAGTCATTTTCTGTTGGAAGAACATTAAGTCACATTAAAAAATAAAAAAATAAAAACATTTAATATTTAAATAACTTCCCACCCTATTCCTTTACAAACCCAATAAACCACTAATAAATTATATATTAGTCATTAAACTGTAGAAATGTAAAATTACACGCTAAAATCAACAAAATATAGTTAAATGATAAACATAACTATCAATTTAGTAATTTATGTAAATGTTTACCATATTAATATTTAATTAACATATACAATGAGTTCTAAAAAAAAACATCATTTGTGATTTAAATAACATCCCTCTCTATAGCCCTACAAACCTAAGAATTTGCTACTAAATTATAAATTACTAATTAGAGCAAAAAAAGTAATACATAATAAATCTTACAAACCAGACTAAAAAATAAAATAATTACTATAGCAATACTAGTATGTTAAATTAAATAATAATGAATGTATTAAATTAACTAAAATTATATTTAATACAACTATATTACCGTAACCAATATTATATACAATATTTAAAAAAACAATATTATATGCAAAAAAAAAATCTTATTTCTCGATATTTTAGACTATTCTTTACATGATATTCTTGCAGCTCGATATTTTAGACTATTCTTTACATGATATTCTTGCAGCTCGATCTTTTTAAACAATATTTGTGCCATTAAGTATGTGGACTCACTAAAAGGAAATGACATACAGAATTGTATATCTTTTTCATACGGATATAAAGATGGCTACTTCAAGTTTTCTGCATCTGTAGTTAGCAAGATCCTAAGAAGTACAGGTGCACTGATAAGTTAAGTGTTGTTCCAGGACCAGGGTGCACTGTGATTTTAATGGTTAAGGTTTTATACAGAGATTAATGAATTATGCTAATTAGAGAGGTCTTTCAGAAGTGAGTTACAAAGAATGAAAAAGGCTCCGTTTTTTTAGCATACCATTCTTTGCGTTGATCTACCAATGTGAGGTTTAATATGAAATTAAGAGAGTTGTTCTGCTCACATAGATTATGTTAGTGCGTTCCTTCCTGATAAGGAGTATGGGAAAGACAGGAAGTTACTAAATCCTAGGGAGATATTTGTGAGAAACACATGGATTAGTAAAACAACTCAAAGATCGCTCAAATATCAGGGAGAGGTATTTGTGAGGACCAACCAGATATGTGGTACAAGGGATACAGAGAGTTAGTCCGTTTCTCTAGAAGATACCTGTGATGTCCCCTTGATGTCAAGCACAAGACAGACATAGAGTTATTTAGTTCCAAGTACGAAATTTGTATTGTCTACACACATCACGAGTATAGGAGACCCTCCCTGTTCTGATGGTAGATGTTAGTGAGGTCTTGATGAAATGTTCAAGGGTCGCAGAGAATTACAATGGAGACCAAGAGGGCTCCAGAGATTTCCTCAGTTCTCATAAAGATATTTTTGAGGTATATGCTGGGCCACTGAAATTAGGTGATTCAGCTGCCGGGGCATTTGTCACCTAGTTATGGATTTGAAGCACTTGCTACATAATCCATCATTTGCAGCATAATATGCAGATGTTAACCAAAAAAATTGTTTCTAGCTCAAAAGGATCAAAAGTTACTAAACATGTAGCGACTTTTGTTCCTGTAAAGTGGAAGGCCCTTTGCAAAAGCCGACTAGTCATCTTTCAGTTGCTTATTACTGCATTTGGCCATTAAACTGGTATTAATTAAGTGAAATCTTTGCCCGCCCAGTGTTACAATGACTAAAAATGAGAAAATAATGAAGTAAGACTGTCACAAAATGTGACGCATTACACTGATGAATTGTCTTTTCTTGCCACATAATTCAGTCAACCATAATTTGATCCTCTTCTGCTGCATAATTCCAGTGTCCCTGGGTATATGTTCATGAGGAGTATGAGAAAAGAGTTACTCTGGTTATCTGGGAAATATTTGCAAGGTGCATTCAAAAGAGGCGTACAAGGAATACAGAGAATGAATCATTTATTACAGAGATGTTGTGAGTTCTACTAAAAGGAAAAATTAAGTAATGAAGAGAGTTGCTATGGTGTTAGTGAGAGGCCCACCCAGTTCCAATTTAATAAGTAATAGAAAGAGATAAGCAATTTATATGTATTCAGTCATGTTTGTGAGAAACATATTAGAAGGAAAACTGCTAACATAGTCACCACTGTTAGATAGAGAATGATATATAAATATAAGTGAGATATTATTTATGTAAAGCCTTTGCCAGGGAAATGCCATGCAGTGGATGGGAAGAATGAAAATAAAGACTTGTTTTCCATTAGACATAGATATGTATAGTGAGAAATTGGGTTGTTGGTTGAAGGGGTGAAACCCTACTCAAGGAACTGCCGCAATCCTCATCAGGGAGAACCGTAAAAACCCTCTGGTGGCTTGGAAGAAATGCAGTCAGGCTTAACTTAGAGACAATGTGTAAAGTATTTATGCAGTACACAAACAGTAATATAGTGAACAAATAACAGAGGAAAAATCCCACACCAATCTAGAAAACTAGAGTAACATTTCATATATAGAATGAGACTTAAATGACAAAAATCCAATCAGTAAAACAACAGATATGCAAATTTCAAAGATTTAGTTAAGTAAAAGCACAATGCACCACTCACGGTCATCTGGCCATGGTGAACTGAGGGGAAAGTCACAAGTTCAGGCCAACCGCAATGAAGCAAGGGCCGGAGTTACACGTAGGCAGTCGTCATGAGCTGTCGATGCTGTAGTACGAAGTGCACATCTTATTTGCCAGTCGTTGCTGGCAGTCACTGTAGTGCAAAGAGTCGGGTTCACCAGAGCTTCCCGTTAGTGGGCGGCAAGATCTCGGAATGAACGGGCACATTCGCGGTAGCAAAGAGCCCAAAACTTCAGGATTTCTCCTTTTATTCTGGGGAGGCACATTTTGGGGACCAGGCACTCACTCTGGCAGGGCTCAGGCGGGTCCAGTGCAGCAGGTCAGCTGGGAAGTTGCAGGAAGGCCTCCGGAACTGACTGTGTCCTTGTAGCTCAGAACAGAGGTTAGCCACCTGACCCTTGGAGTCAATCTGCCTGGGATGAAGGGAGCAAGTCCAGTCTTCCTTCTCAGAGAGCAGGGAAGGCTTCAAGCGGCAACGCAGTACTCTGGAAGTAGGGAAGTTCTTCTTCTGTAGTATCCATAGGTCCAGGAGTGTACTGAACAGTGGGTCTCAGGGTCCAATATTTACACTTAGTGCCAGCTGTGAATTGGGAGAAACATATAGACTGGTTCTGGAATGTTCTTCCTTCTCCTGCCCAGACCCCAAGATATCTGGGGTGACAAGAGGATAGTGTGAAGTTATTTGTGAGTGCAGGAGGCAGCCCCTATTGAAGTGCAAGTGAGATACGCGACAGCTCCACCTCTACTCATCCTGTCAGGATGGCCTATCTTGCCAACACCAGGTCCTTCTTTGTGACACTATCTGGGGGGAAGACACAGAAGTGAACAGCCAACTACATCTGGTCATGTGACCCAGGACACAGGCTGCAAGCACCAAATGGTTAGGACAAGATAATGCCAATTTTCTAAAAGAGGGATTTTCAGAATTGTGACTTACAATCCGACTTTTCCAAAGAGGATATAAATTGTAATTCTTTTGAGACCGAACACAATATTTCTACCTGTTCCTAATACAAAATAATCACTTATTAATTGTAATAAGGTAACCCAATGGTATACTATTGGAGAGGCAGGACTCACAGTAGTGAAAAACGAATTTGGGTGTTTTTCACTACCTGGATATGTAAAACTTAAAAACACACATCCTACTTTTAAATACACTGCAGCCTGCCCTATTTGCTGTTTAGAGTCTACCTTAGCAGTGACTTATATGTATTAAAAAGAGAGGTTTAGGCCTGGAAAAAAGTTTCGTTTGCCAGTTTAAATTGGCAGTTTAGGATTACAAACAGGCTGCAGTGGCAGGCCTGAGAGAGGTTTAAAAGGTCTGCTTAAGTGGGTGGAAAATAGGTGCTGGGTCACTAGTAGCATTTCATTTGCAAGACCTGGGTGCATATAGTACCACTTTGCCAGGGACTTTTAAGTGCATTAAATGTGCCAATTGGGTGTAATTTTATCATGCATAAAGGAGAGAGCATAAGCACTTTAGCACTGGTTGGTGGTGGTAAAGTGCACAGAGCTCTAAAAGCCAACAAAAACGAATTCAGAAAAAAGAAGGGGTGGAGGCAAAACGTTTAGGGGACTACCATCCAATGGTGTCAGGTTTAACATGTTTTATTGCATTGCTTCATTGAAGGTGTTCCATTCAGTTATATGTTTTATGTGAAAGAGATAGGTCTACCTTCTTCAGATGTGACCTGGTAGATGAGAGATGCTTCGTGGAGCTAATCTAGATGATGGTCTCTCTGGCCTTCTTACTGGATAGAGTGAGTTGGGTTGTTACACAGTAAGGGTTATCACCGAAGGCTGCCCAAACTAGGGTGAGGTCCAGAGTTGAAGAGGGAGGCCGTTCTAGGAATTGGCCACAAGGTATTAGAAGGAAGGACCTCCGCTGTAGCTTGGACGTACACAATGGGTGTGAGCGATGTGCAGGGAGGCCGGTGTCTGGAGCGTCAGTGGAAGTTCAGGTGGTGGTTGCTGAATGCTGGTCCTTGGTTGTACCGGGCCTTGTATGTGAGTATCAGCATCTTGAAGTGGCATCTCTTCTGAATGGGGAGCCAGTGGAGTTTCCTGAGGTGGGGTATGATATGGGTCAGCTTGGGGAGGTCGAGAATGGATCTGGCCGCAGACTTCTGTATGACCTGTAGTCTCTTCAGGAGGTGTGAGGTGATTCTTGCATAGAGCGCGTTGCCGTAGTCCAGCCTTCTGGTGACTAGGGCTTGGGTGACCTTATTGTCTGGTGTTGACCGGGAGCCATCAGAAGATCTTGTGGAGTATGCGAAGAGTGAGGAAACAGGCGGAGGAAACTGTGTTCATCTGGTTTTTCATGGTGAACTTGCTGTCCAGGATGATGCCATGGTTGCAGGCATGGCCTTTAGTCGTGGGTGAGGGTCCTAGTTCGGCTGGCCACCAGGAGTTGTTCCACGGGGAGGTGTTGTTCTCAAAGATCAGCACTTCCGTTTTGTCTGTGTTGAGATTCAGGCAGTTGTCTTTCATCTAGTCGGCAATGCTCGTCATGCACCTGTGAAAGTCGGTCCTTGTAGTGCAGGGTTTTTCTGCCAGCTATAGGATGAACTACGTGTCCACGAAATGATATGCCCTTTAGCACAGCACCGAGCCAACAAACACAGAACACTTGCTACATGAATGGTGTGCTCATTGTCTACGACCTAAGGAGCGGCATGATGGAATTTTATGATTTACATTTCTAGCATATTGGCAGAGAATGCAATGAAGACTCTTTTTAGTCATTGATAAAATGTTAATTACATTTTTCATAATCGCATCTGCTGATATTTTACTTATTTTTACCATAGTATTGCATCTTTTATGGTCTATGTTAGTCAAATAATTACCTGTAAAATAAATAAAGTTATATAATTGTGTCTGTCTTTCACTTCTCAGAACAATGTGGGTGACCCCAGGAATCTAAATAACCCCTGCAGAGTCTCTGGCAGGTCGGAGGTAGTCTCCTTACAGGTTCATCCTTGCTAACCACTCCAACGGGAGGCTCGATATACGGCTCGAGGGTTTATAGAAATCTAACTCAGGGGCCCAGTAATGTTTTGGCTTGTATTGAAGTTACGTGGCATGCCTTGTGGCCCGTCTCCTTGCAGCCCACAAAGGGGCTCGAATAAGAAGAGGGGCAACTTTAACTTAGCAAAAGTCACAAACCAATGACAAACCGGAGCAAGCCACAAGCTACAAAAGGCAAAAGGGTGGGGTGGGGAGGGACGGAGAGCAGATAGAAGAATTTTTTTTTGATAGATGCTATTGCAGTCACGCCTTAATGCTGCCACCTTTAACCATTTCTCTGCACTGGTGTCTATAAAGCAAAACTCTTGCAAATGTACAAACAGATGCGCACATCTCCACACTGGGAACCAAAACACATGTATCACAATATTTACCTTTCAAAGGCTGGTGAGATGAGGGACCAGGACAATAACTAAAAAAGAAGTGAGGGAGGGGGGAGAAAGAGAGAGACGGACTAGGCTGCAGAAGGATGTGTGGAAGGGGGTGCAATACAGCTGCAAAGACTTCAATCCAACTTCAAAAGCTACATCATCATGAAATTCGGAACATTTACTTTCAACTTTTAAAACTGAGGAAGCTGCTATCACAAGCTACACAACTAATTAGCACCATGTCTAACCATTTCTGTACACTAATGCATATATACAAAGCGTTTTAAGCTTTTTTAACACAATCACAAGCGCACACCCTGGGAAACATAAATATAGCACAAGCCTTACCTTTCAAAGGCCGCTTTTATGAGGGAAAAAATGATGAGCTGCAAAAGGTAGGAGAGAGAGAGAGAGAGAGAGAGAGAGAGAAGGCAAGCAAAAGGAAATAGGATACATGCACTACGATTCCAATTAAATTTCAAAGCTACATTATCATAAAAATCGGATAAACATTTCCTTTTTATATAAAGCCAGAACCGTCACTGGAGTCGTTTCCCCCAATCCCCAGCAGAATGGGAATGTGGTCTGCTTAGGTAGAAGACAGCACAAGCAATATACTTAAGAAAGGAGCTCAGAAGCTGAACGTAAATAGCAACAGAGGCAGAGAAATGCATTGCGAATGATCCGCAGGAAGGAAGTGATACAATCACAAGCCATTTATCTGATGCAAAATTGACAAAGGGCCCTTGACGTCACTTCCGCCACCCTATTATTTGAAAGTATTAATGTTGCTGTAGCGGAGATGGTGCTCCCTTTCATATGTTTCAGCTTTGTCTGATTACATCTGGTACACTGTGGCGGCCGAGCCCCCATACTGTAGTCAGTAATTAAGATAAGGACCTGAACAAGGGTGACTTCTCAGTGCACAAAAAAGAACAAAAACAGAGTGTCCCTTTATATGTCCGAGTGATTGAACAGAAATATTTCTAACTTGCCAAGCATTGCCAAATGTCTTCATAAACTCCACAGACATATTGTGTGTGACAACTGCATTCATTCTTGGCGTTTTGAGCAAAGCTACTTTGCATTCTGTGACTAGTGGTTTCTCAAATTCTATTCAAAGTATAGGTTTAATCCCAGTAAAGAATGTATACATGCCTAAATTCAGCATCGATGTACTTGAAGAGAAGCAGCACCTAGTGGCTCACACATGGGGGCCGCACTGCATCCCAAAAACATTTCACTCATACATGCATCCTCCAGCACTGCAACAAAAATGGACAAGGCTGAGCACTGTAAGGCAAACAAGTAGCAAAACTGTGCTACACCAATGCCATGTAACAATAATAACAATGTGATATTGGCTAAACATCAGTTCTGGCTTCTGGTGTTGTGTTCTCCGCATTGTGCATGCTCTTTGTATTATACGAAGAAGGCGACAAGCTCGCAAATTCAAAGAAATAAAAACAGCACTAGTGTAAATTGAGGCTCCCATAACCCCCCCCCCCCCCCCCACAGCAGGAAAATAACTCCACTTAACAAATAAATAGCTGTCCCTTTCGTCAAGCTCTGTGCTTCCTAGTAAAACAAATCATTTTCTGCATATAATATCTTTATTTGCATTTCCCCTTTATACAAATATAAAAAACACAGATCAGCGCTATTAAGATAGCTGCTGCCTGCCCGATTCACACTCATAAATCTCAAGCTTGGGGGCCGTGGCTTGAAGGCCACGGAAGATGGCGGACATTCCGTGAGCTCCGGCAGACCGGCACTGAGAGAGTCCGTTATGAGTGAGCTCCGTGACCCAGCAGCTGTTTGAGCAACGGCTAAGACCTCCAGGTTCTCTCGGCGACATACTGGATGTGCGGGCGGTACGCCAGCTTCAACTTTAGCAGGTATTTTTGCTTTCCTGCTGTCATCACAAAGGCGGCCGTCATTTTGCGGTTCGCGCATCGGAGTACCCGCCTTATCAAAGGGCTGTGGTGCACCTACTCCGGCTGCTAATTTTCTTTTTCTTTGAATTTCCTTTGCCATTCCTTGGCCTCTAGTGACCAATGGCTGGGTGTCGTCTGAATTGAACTGGTTGCTGCTATTGAGGCGCCATTTATTTATTTATTTATCTAACCATCTTTATCTTCTCAAATATGCAGTCGCAACGCTGGTCACTGCTGAGGCTTTAAAGCTTTACAAGTCAGTTTAATTCGACATTCTGCCACCTACAATATCTTCCTGTATGTAGAGATTCGCTCTTCGGCTGCAGCAATGCACATTCCTCATTGGTCAGTGTTTTGAACCTCCTTTAATACGCCATTTCTTGTTATTAAAATTTGTATGGTGGAGTTCTATTTTCAATATATGAGCTGCTACTGATGTTGTAACGCTCATCTGTTTTTGAATCGACCGTTGTTCTTTCCTCACGAATGCGGTCGCAACATTGGTTATTTTTGAGGGGTTGAGGCTATACACGCTGTCTAACTTGATATTTTTCATACCTTAACGTTACCCTATGTGAAAATCATCATTACTTTCATTAACTACTGTTATTTTCGCACTCAAGTATAATTACTCCTCGTACCATATCAGCTTGCTTGTTCTTTACTACGCTGATTATTTCTGACTTCCTTTTGTTTTTTGACCCTCCTCTACAACTATTTTTGTGTGCTATTGGCTGATTGACATTTTTCTCAAATTACTTTTGCTCATTTTATGGGGAGGTTGCGGAGACTCTCCTCCTCTACTTCATCTCCATCTAATAAACTTATCAAGAACTCTACAATTTTCACCAAGTTTGCCAAGATGGAGTCTGCTTCTGTATCTTCTCCAAAGCCTGGCGCACCCACGCAGACACAGTTGACACAGTTGATGGTACCCATACTAGTAAATTCAGTCAAAGCTAACTCCAAACGACTTAAAAAAGATCCTCCCTCTCCTGCAAAATCACCACCACCTGCTGCATTAGATTTACTCTTGGAGGAAATACGGGCCTTAACCCCTTCGCCGCGGCAGGAATTCCGCCGCGGCGCTGGGGGGGGGTTTGGGGGCACAGCGGTGGCGCCGTGCTCATGACGGAACCACTCCGTCATGAGTCACGGGCGAGCTGTGCTCATGACGGAGTGGTTCCGTCATGACTCCGCCCACAGCGCTAATTGCCCGCACAGGCGGGGAATTAGCGCCGCGTGGGCGGAGCGGCCACCAACGGCCGCAGCATGACGGAACCACTCCGTCATGAGCACACGGCGCCCGTGGCTCATGACGGAGTGGTTCCGTCATGAGCACGGAACGGGTTAAAACCCTTTATGGAAGACACAAATTCATAACTTCAATTTTTGACTCATAGATGGTCCCAACTAGATGACAGACTTGTGGCGGTGGAGCAGAGTGTTTCTTCATATAATGTGACTGAATCTAAAGTACATGGTCTTCAATCACAGGTATCTCTTCTACAGAAACATGTAGAGGATTTAGAAAACAGAAATCGAAGGAACAACCTACGTATCTATGGTCTTCCAGAGAACACAGAAGGTGGAGACCCTATCTCCTTCTTCAAATCTATTCTGCCCAAAGTATTGGGTCTGCCTGTGGAAACAGTTCAAAACATACAACGTGCTCATAGGTTAGGTTGTCAACATGCTGATTTTGTACTTTTTGGAGTATACTGACCTTCTTAAAGTCTTATCAGCTTCTAAAAAATCACCACGTATCTCATGGTTGGGTCGCACGTTGTTTTTTAAACAGGACTATGCTAAGAGTACCGCTGACCGACGTAGAGACTTTCTAAAGATAAGACCGGATATTCGTGATCTTGGCGCTATGTATGGCCTTTTTCATCCCTGTCTTTTCAAGGTCACTTACAAGAACAAAACAACTACCTAAAGGATCCTGGAAAATGGAAAAGTTTTTTAAATTTCTGTAAAGCTGATACTAAGGACACACCTCTAATGCTTCCACATCTCAGTTTGGCTGATTTTAATACCTTGTTTATTGCTGTTGTCCTCTCAAACCTTCACATTGTTGAATAACATGTTCCTTCCTTTCTCTACTTTTTTCAATTATTTTTCAGTCTTGCTGTTTTAAGTACATTATGAACGTTTTTCGGTTAATTCTTATAGGTCAATGGTATTTTTTTCCCCATATGTGTACCCGTTGTATGTTCATCGAGTTGTCTTGCACCATGTAATATCCAGTCATATCTGTGCCTCTTTTCGTGAGTTCCGGTTATACTGCCCTTCCATGTGGTTTCACCCTCCCCCTTCTCATTTTAGGATAGTTGTAGGTATGTGTTTTTCCCTTTTTGTTTTTCTATTCCTTTTTTCTCATGCTATTTTTCCTCTCACTTTGTAACTATTCTTTACTTACTTGGTTTCTAACTTCCCTATCTGTTATCTTAAGCGTCCTTCCGTGATATCAATCTTCTTTCCTTTTTTCTTTATTACTCTCCAGACTAAAGAAACTTGTCTTTCTCTCTCTATCCTCGTATTTCTCTCAATTTTTGTTAGACTTCCTTGTATCCTCTTCCCGTTTTTCTTCTTCCTCTTCCTTTCATTCTTATCATACTGAGTCTGGTTTAAGTCAAATTGTTCTCTCTATAGTTAATTCTTTGTTTATTTACACAATTCTTTCTTCAAATGTTACTAGATTTTCCTCATCTATATGCTCTTGTGGTTTATTTTGTATCAAGTTTACTGTCATATCTGGTCTAATTTAACTTGTTCTCTTAATGGTTATTAGATGTCATTAAATATTGTTACTTGGAATGTCTGAGGTTTACACTAACAAATTAAAAGGCAACGAGTACTATCACATCTGTTTAAACTGAAGGCTGATATAGCTATAATTCAAGAATCACACCTTATAGAATCCGAATCCTTAATGTTGAAGAGAGATTGGATTGGGAATGTTTTCTTTTCCCCAGGTGATGGTAAGCGTAATGGTGTTATCACTTTATGTCATAGTTCTCTCCATGTTAAGCTTATTTCTCAAGAAAGGGACGACGTAGGTCGTTGGTTACTTACAGACCTATTGATTGGAAAGACTCCACTCACTTTATTTAACATTTATGCACCAACTTCGGGAGATTGTCTTCTTTAGTCCCACCTTACAGAAAAATTGATGCAATTCCCTCATGATGATCTGAGTTTAGCTGGAGACTGTAATCAAATTATTGATCCCTTCATTGACCACCATTCCTCATCTCCCTTTATACCTTCCAAAGCTCATAAATCATTCCTACACTCCTTTCAACAGAGACATTTAATCGACACATGGAGATTGTGCAATCCCACCTTGAGAGAATACACTTTTTTCCCCCAGTTCATCATACTCAGTCATGTATTGATCATATTTTTACATCTCACGACCTCTCTCAATCCATAATATCTGCAGACATTGGCTCTATCTCGATCTCTGGTCATGCCCGGTCTCTATTTCTCTAGATATGCTTCACAAACCTTCTACCCCTAGACGCTGGTGTTTTAATAATTCATTACTGCTCGATCCTGTTTTTACTTCCTCATTCACCTCTTTTTAATGAATATTTCTCTTTAAATGATTCGGACAACCTTCCTTTTCATGTCATGTGGGATGCATTTAAAGCTGCTGCACGGGACTTTATCATTAATTACGTTTCTAAGAAATGTCATACTGCCCGAAAGTCCGCCACAGATCTTTTTGTTAAGATAAAAAATTTGGAACATACTTATTACACTTCTAAATCAAAGGATTGTTTAACAGATCTAATAGCTGCAAAACTCCAATTTAATAAGAAGTCCACTGACAATGCTTCTTTATTTTTACTTAAGTCTAGTGCAGTTTTATGGCGGTCAAAACAAGTCAGGCAAATTATTGGCCAATTATCTCAAAGTTAAAAAAAAAAGTTTACTATTGATTCAATCCTTGATGATCAACAGTTGCCCAAATTTAAAGACTCAGAAATCTTGCAAGAATTCCATACATATTATAACTCTTTGTATACACCCGAAAATACTCCTACGCACGAAATCATTATGAATTATCGCTCCTCTATTACTAAACCTTCTAATATTCACTTAGACTTTGATTCATTAGAACTAGATGTTTCAGTGAAAGAACTACATACTGCTTTGCGCGTTCTTTAGAAGGACAAAGCCCCAGGCCCAGATGGTCTCACCGTTGAATTCTTTTCACATTTTTCCCAACTTCTTCTTCCCAAGTTACATAAACTCTTGATCTCCTTTTTACAAACAGGAACTTCTTCGGGTTCCTTTTTAGAAGCCCTAATTTGCCTCATTCCCAAGGAAAATAAAGACCTACGCTTTTGTAAAAATTACAGACCGATTTCATTAGTGAATATCAATTATAACATTTTCTCAAAATCCTTGGCCTTACGTTTAGAATCTTTTCTTCCAGATCTTCTAGGTAAAGAATAATTAGGCTACGTGTAGGGTCGCTTTCTTACTGATAATACACGCCTATTTTTTTATATACTCTCCAAGTCTTCTCATTCTTCCAAATCTTTGGCAGCCATAGCTTTAGATGCGGAGAAAGCTTTTGACAGAGTCTATTGGCCTTTTATTTTCTCAACACTTAAATGGTTTGGCTTTGGTCCTAAAATAAATACTTTAATTTCTCTTTTATATTCAAATCCTAGAGCAGCTATATTTGTTAATGGTCTTACTTCTTCATATTTTAATTTGAGTAGAGGTGTTCGGCAAGGTTGTCCTCTATCACCCTTTTTGTTTAATCTAGCTTTAGAACCCTTTCTATCCAGACTTCGTCAAAACTCAGATTTTCGAGGTTTCAAGTATGGTAATTAAGTTGGCAGCTTATGCGGACGACATCTTGTTATTCCTCTCTAATCCTCTCTCTTCTCTACCTGCTTTTCTCTCTGAGACAGAGTCCTATTCCTCTGTATCTGATTATAAACTAAATAATGACAAGTGCGAAATCTTGCTTTTAACTAAATTTACTTTAAGGATGATTTTAAAATAACTAATTTCAATTGGAATACTTAACACAGTAAGTACTTAGGCATATATTTTTCTTCCTCAATCAATTCCTCAATTTCCATCAATTTAGACAAATGTTGCTCAAAGATTTCTTCCCTCATTGACAGATGGCATCCTTTGTACCTATCCCAGTGGGAAGGTTAGATACAATTAAGATGATTTTATCCCCGATTGTCTTATTTACTATATCCAACATTCCAGTCATCATATCCCAAAAGTACTTTAAAAAAATTAACTCTTTATTGTCTTCCTTTCTCTGGAATAAGAGAAGAGCACATATGTCATTGGCAAAGCTTACCCGTCCTAAAACAGAAGGTGGTGTTAACTTTCCTGATTTTCCTACCTATCATAAAGCTTTTATCTTACGTCAGTCTTCCCATTGGCTTACTAATACCTCCTCAGATTCCCCTCTCTGGGTGACGCTTGATCAATCCTATATCGCTCCTTTCTCTTTTCAGAAATACCTATAATTCACCCGAAAACCTCAGAAACTCTCTACTCGTATTGTTAAATATACACATAAGTTATTAGATTCTCTTCTATTAGACAATTCTTCATATAACATCACTCCTTCAAACCCCAATTTGGCACAATCATCGGATAGCAATTAATGATAAACCTATTTTTCATGTAGACAAAAGGGCCTTCTCTGGGTACACCAGTTACTTCAGAATGATACACTTATATCTTTTCCCCAAGCTAGAAATATATTAAATTTTCCTTCTTTATTTTCTAATAAATATCAGTTGCTACAGCAGCCTTGAATTCAGCAGTTGATCAATCTGTTCCAATTCTAGACCAATCAAACATTACCTCTAACACTTCTCATACATTTTTAAGTTCTGGCCCCAAAGCATCCACAATTTATACATACTTACGCAACCTGACTCCCTTTAGAAACAAAACTAAAGTGGAATTAGATTGGGAACTTGACCTTGATGTCAACTGGTCCATTCAAATATGGGATAAAATCTGGCTTAAAATTAGGAAAACATCTAGATCAGCTAACACCACACAGGCGCTTTTCTTCATTTATAACAGGCTACTTTCCCCCTCATTTCTTCATAAGATAAACACTGAGCTACCCGACACTTGCTGGTCATGTTCATCCATGAACACTGATTTAAAGCTCTTACTTTTTTCCTGTCCATTTGTTCAAGATTTTTGGATGAGCATCTGAAAACAAATCATCCAGATTTTTCAGTTTGCGGTGCCTTTCTCTTTTGTTAATATTTTTTTGGGTTCTCTTTCTGATGAATTGTCACAATGTCCTTTGCAATTACATGTTTTAGATTTACTTTGGGCGTAGCATTTCAGCAGATTACCAAACATTGGAAAAATGTGTCTGATCTCTCTTTCCAGGCTTGTTGGTACGCTGTATGCTATAATCACAGATTGGACACTGTTTATGTATACCCAATATCTTTAGCTGTAAAACGTTTGAATATATGGTCTCCAGTTACAAGATTTATTGATTGCCATGCTAAATTCTCATATACACGCAAAATTTCAGAACAAGAAGTGACGAAACCCCCTTGACATTCTGATCTTCTTTATTTTTCAACATTTTTAGGTCTCGGCTAGCGAAGGCTGCGCTTGCGCAGTCTCGCTCGCGAGATTTAATGACTTGGAGAAAAGGGGCTTGAACCCGCCTCTCTTCTCTCCTCTTCTCCATTGGCTGGCCTCTTAAATGCTGGTCAGCCATTTGTCTCTCCAAACAAGCCCCGTCTCTTTGCGATTCGGGGGCGTGTTTTTTTCGAATCTTTCTCTGGGCGTGTTTTTTTTAATACACGCCCACAAGACAGCATGTCGTGCTCACGCTGCCTACACGTGCCAGTCGGCTCTCTGATTGGTTGGCAACTACCAAATAAGCACTGTGATTGGTGGACCTTGTCAACCAATCAGAGAGCCTACTGGTGCGTGCAGGCAGCATGGGGTCCCTAAGGCACTGCGACGCGCTGAGGAAGGAAAGCGCTGTGCCCCTGGAAATCACCACCGCCGCCCGGGACCTGAGCGTAAAGTAAGCTGTGGGACTGCAGAGGCAATGGCTCTGCTCATACCGCCACGCATTTTTAGTCTCACATTCCCTGGGTTACACTCGGCGCTTCTCGATCGCAGTCGGAAGCGATCACCCTCGTTTATGCTGCCTGTCAGGTTCAATGTGTGTTCCCCCTTTGTTATCGTACGTTAATACCAATCTGCTGACTTGGGGGAGGAAACAAAATACCGAGAAATCAAAAGTCAAAACGCTGCCGCCAATTAGATTAAACACCAAGTACAGCAGATTTTAATCGCACGGCGAGTTTAGCGGTTAGAGGCACGGGACTGCTGCTCTATGTGCTCTTCTGACACAAATTACTATGGCGGCGCTACAAATGTTTGCTTCGGTTCCCAGAATAACACAGATTGTTTTAGACAACCGCAAAACCTTTAAAAACTCTAACCCTCTACCACTTTTACAATTTAGGAATAAAAAAAAAATTCAAGCCATATTTAATCTCTGCCAATCTGCACACCTAATTTTCAAGCAAATAGGAATTTTCACCCAAGAATGATTTCATCCAAAGTACACAATTGGGAGTCTGGGGGAGAAGCAGTGGATAGCTATCAGAACTAGACTGAACATGTGTAATTTGTTTCCAATACCGTTTATTTGGTGGGCTCGTGGCTAGTATGGATGGCTTCATAGACTGATAGGGAAATGCATGTGTGAAGTGCTGCCCTTTAAACAGTGCTCCGGCAGAGGGGACCTGCTGTCTGCTTGATAAACCAGATTTTACTAGTGGGCATGTGCTGTGCTCTTTTTTTTCCCAGCACGTGAATAACTCTGGAAGTGTGTTGAAAAAGTTGGCAGAAGTTTCACCCTCTACACGCCATTGAACATGATTAAGATGGCAGGCACCGGGGAAGCAGGAGTTCTCAGCAGCGATGCCCGACCACGGCTCTGCACCTCCCACGATCGCTGCCTCAGTTCACACGTACAGCTCGGTGCGTTCCTGTCAGCAGGGATGACGAGCAGCTGACACGCCACGGCTCCTCTCACAGCGCGGGAGTCTCTCCTCGTCACTTAGGAACGCGCAGAAACGCCCTCGCATCACATTATGAGTCAGGCCTTCGCGGTACTGGAGACGCGGTGTACCGATATATGAGGGACTCAAAGTGCATCTTAATGCCAACATGCAACGCGGCAGCGCCACGGGCACATGGGACTGGCTGTGAGCGTGAATCACCACACCTGGTGCTCATCCTTAACTCAAGTCAACAAGTGGATCCGAATGAATGTCAGACAGCTGTCACACTGAGGGCCGCTTGAACACATGCGCCTATCCTTCACACCAAATCACCCCCCCACCTCTCCCTGCACGCGGACCAGAGACCTAGGCCTCACACACCATGTACAAGGCTCCAGACCACATCTCACCTGCTCCACCATCATCACCACACAAAGGCACACACCATCCAAGCCTCACTGCCCCAGTGCACGCCCTCAACAGCCCAAGGGCCACTTACTCGCATTCACGTCCCCAAAGACTCACACCTCATGCAACAGCCCCCCAGAAACCCAATAGCACATAAAAGGTCATTCAAGAGCATTACTCAACTGATTTTACGATACTACACCCCTCCAACCTGCATTCTCTTGTCTATCCAAAAGATTTAAAAAGCATCTTGTCTTATAATTTAATAGAAACTCCGATTGTGCCTCCCCCACCCTAGAAAAAACACAGCAACCGCTAAAATAAACACGCACCACTCCCGCCCTACAAAACAACGCATGTAGCACACTCGGCCTTGATTTACCCGCACCTCAGAAACAATTCCAACAAACATCCATTTTCAACCCTCTTGCAAGACATTGCTCCAGAGGAACCACGCAGCACAGCATGCCTACACAGTATGGAAGCCATGCCCAGAATGCTCTGCCCTTAAGAACCCACACAGCATGCCTTCACACAGTAGTGCATCTCATGCACAGACTCCACATGGTTCTTAGTTTCCAGCTATCACTTACACTCCCCTACATATGTACCGTTTGCTGAAACCCCCTACACCCACCCTAGAGTGATCGGCACATGTGCCACCCGAACAGTAAGAACACAGTCCAACCCCTCATCGCCTACTATCGCGAAAAAGCAATCACTTAACTAACCTCACGCATTAAGTGTCCAGCACGCAGGCAAACACACCACTCAAAAATACAACCTCGTATAAAACCCAGTCAACAACCAGATGCTAACAAGAGAAACTCATCACAACCAGCTGCCCAAGAAAACATACCACCCCTCTAATTATAAGCCAACGTACCAGCAGTGGTGCAGACAGTAAGTCACGGGCCCTAGTGCAAAGGAGGAATTTGGCCACTGACTGCTGTTTGAACTGTGAAATAAATCACCAATCAAGGGTCAGTGAGCCACTCAGGCGTCTGTGACCCGGTGTCACTGCACCTGCTGCACCAATGGAAAGTGCATCCATGGTGCTGCACACTAGCAGAACGCGTAACACCCTGTATGCCCGCATGCGCGCCGGAGCCAACTCCACATGGAGCCCAGAGCACAGCTGCTGATGAGCCTGAATGCCCTGCACTGTTTTAAGGCCAGCATGTGCGGAGCGCTTTTACTCCTGCTGGAATCACTGTTGGAGCGCTGTGCTGGAGGACAGTGTAAGCCCTCTGGGAAAGGAAACAAGCATGTGTCGAGTGCTATCGTTAGCGAGTTACCTTTTCAGTGAATAGGGATTGTGGCTTCACCTTCCCCCAGTCGCGTGGATTGGAGCGTTACTGATTTAGAAAGGAGGGGGCCCAGTTTGGCCTGGTGCAGTCCCCTGTAAGCAGGGACTGTGGCATACATGACTGAGAATAAGGGTTTCTACGAGGGAAAGGGAGCACGACCGTCCGTTGGCAATCTCCGGCTTCCCTCATTAACCAGGATTCCCATGTGACGTCACCACCAGGAGAAGCCAACATCAACGTGGTCCCCCCAGCTGCACCGGGCCAGCGTACCGACACCCTTTTAAATAGCGCATCACGCTTCCCATCACCCGGCCCAGCAGGTGGGAGTCTGGTTGGAGGGGGGGGGGGTCATGTCAGTGCAAGGCTTGAGCCAGACCGAGAGGCTGCATCGGGTCTGATGCGGTTGCCTGGCACTACAGGAAGCCACAGCTGGGATATTGGCCTGCGGGGGAGCCAGCGAGGTCTTCCCGCCAATGGCAGCAGGGCTTGTCTGCCCTCCCTATCTGGGCACATTCCTTGACCCGAGGGGCAATGTATAAAACATACAGGAATGCCATCTCTGCACACAGCAAAGTATTATAAATCCTGTGATAAGAGGTGACTGATGTGTAACCTGACTGCTACATTCTATGATCTGATGTCATGATTTTGGTCATTCTGAGACTTTACTAGCCAGACTAACAACTGTTATGTGAAGGGGCAGCATGATGTTTGCCGAGTTGCTTGCAAATGTGCTTTATGTATAGTGCAAGGCGTCTGCCGACTAATGTGCCAGTTACAAGTAAGTGCTTTAGTACGCTAACTGCAATGTTTATTACCAGTGCCTTATGGCAAGGTGACTATTAGGGTTATGTGCTTATGGTCTGATCTGATTTACATAACATACAATGTGAGTGTGGTCTAAGGTGTTTTACGTCTAATGGCAAAGTGATTTACGATCTCTATATTTATGACAGTTGCCTAGTGTCAAAGCGATTTACGATCCATGCATTTCTATGACAAGTTCCTAGTGGCACAGTGATCTAATATTTTTTATGTATAATACAAAGGATATTTTTATATACACTTGTGTGGAGTCTCTTTTTGTGGTGTGCCTAGTGTGCCGGCTGAGGGAGCGCAGATGGCTGTGTGTGTGTGGGTGGCTCTGTGTGTGTGTGTGGGTGGCTCTGTGTGCGTGTGGGAGGCTCTGTGTGTGTGGCTCTGTGTGGGTGGCTTTATTTGTAGGTGGCTCTATGCATTGTGGCTTTGTCTGTGTGTGGGTAACTCTGTGTGTGTGTGTGTAGATGGCTATGTGAGGGGCTCTGTGTGTGTGGCTGGCTTTGTGTGTGTGGCTCTGTGTGTGGGTGCAAATGCAATATGTCTCGCATTTGAGAGTGATTAAGCTATTGACATTGTAAATAACAATGCAGTTTCTTTAAATATTTTAGAAACAAAAAACAATGTCAGGAGCAATGCCAATAGCTCTAACTTTAACAATGCCGAGACCATTGCATTGTAAATGCTTGTTTGTATAGGTTTTATATGAATTATGCTGTTACGTTTTAGGTAATTGACTAGATTTATATTATATTCTCACATGTTATCTTTATTGTTAAGATAACCACTTATCTGTGTATATTTACTTCTCTTTTTGTTTTTTCAGAAACATAGTATATATGTATCTTTATTGTATTTCCCCTTCTTTTCCCCTTCCGCGTTTACTTCAATAAACTTTACTCTTTTCAAAACTAAAAAAAAAAGAATTCTCAAGCTTCCCACATCCATGCGTGAGTAACTCTTCCAAACCAGGGTTTTTTGCTTTGCATTTTTTGGTTGCAGTCCTCTTTATCCCACTATAAAGGCACAGCTACAAGCACCAGTCTGCAGAGGTAAAAACTGTACTGGATGAGCTACTTATGCAGGGACCTTGCATACTCGAGAGCTTGCTATACTGTCTGCTGCAGTCCCCAGACAGACCCAAAAACGTTATTGGTAACCAGTCAAACACTTGTTTTTATATGAAAAAGAAGTATTTTATTTCTGACTCTAAGCATTCAAAACAATAATTACATTCGAAAGCAACAACACAATCCCCTTGAGGCCAGGGGCTCTAGTGTTTATATGGCAATGCTGTCCCACCCTCTTCCTTGCAATGTGGTCGGGGTTATTCCCCATTCACTTGTGGCCTCATCCAGGGAATGCTCACTAGTATGCCATACTCAAGAGCTCCCCTGTGACTCTCGGAATTAGTCAAAAGTGTCTATGGTGCCGCAGCACCTTCAGCAGCGAGTACCCCGGGGCCCCACATGCCAGATTCAAGTCTGATTCCAGTCATACCCAGTGCTTAATTTGTGCCGGTGGTTTCCGGTGCTTAGCACCGGCACTTATTTATCAGGGCCGGGTCTACTTGTCTGCTGCTCCGCGTCACATTATGATTATTTAATTCTCATAATATACGTCAAACTGACGGCGCAGAGTGTGTTCTCAACGTCTCTTGCAGACTGTTGCCGCTGGCTGTGAGAGCCTGAGCCAAGAGAGACTGAAGATTTAGATATTGTGGCATTGGTTCCTTTGGCGGTCCTAAGTCCAGTATTGCCAGTGGGGTGGGCGGGCGGTATACCGATCATTCGGCTGGATTTGCTTCTGCGGGGAAGGGGCTGAGTGGGAGCGTGTGCACATTTAATTCATATTGTCACGCACCGGAACACCTTGACCCGCAGTCCCGCAAGGCAGCCAGACGACGACGTTGAGGGATGGCAGCAGCATCAGGAGTTTAATTATATCGGGGGTAGATGTTAATGAAGGCAGAGTGTGCCCAGCGACGCAAGTTACTGACCGCAAGTAAGTGCTTAATGGCGGTAGCCATAAACTGATCATTACTGTCCGCCCGCCGCTCCCCAGCCTGTGGCGTAGCTTGCTTGGGCCGCCAAACGAGGCTCTTTGGTGTGACACTGCACCAGTGTCTGTGTTTAAATTAAATTACAATTTTTTTGACTGCGGCTCGGTGCACTAAGATTATTTGCTGGTGCTATTTCATGTACTTCATGATTACGGAGGCTGTGTTTCGTGTTTGGTGCGCACATCTTTTAGGTGCTGCGCAGTTTGCCTTTCATAAAGTTTTGTTACGCGGTGATTTAGGATTAGCTGCCTGTCATGGGGACCGTATTCCAATTTTTTTTATCCTTGCACTACTTCAGTAAAACTCCATCACCAGGGCTGAACTTGGCGAACTGGGACTTCCACCCATTCACTCCACAAACCGCTGGAAGGCCAGGGAGATGGGCGCATGCATCACGCACATCCTGGGCCCCGGCCAAAAGGAGGATTGTGAATCTTTACCTTTGGCATTCTGTTTCCTACTGCTCATGAGGGTGCGCACAAGTATCCCATGCCAGTGCATAACTCAAAATAATGTCCCCACTTTCCCCCACAGAATGGGATGAGGAGTCCATAAGTCTCCCATATCTGAGAAATATTTGTTGATTTTGGGCAGATTGGCGCTAAAGCCAGCCCTGCCCAAAAGTCTCCTTGACACTTAAGCACAGAATCAGCCTGAAAGGGCCTTATTTAGATGGTTCTGGAGCAGGGCGGACACACGTTTCTCAGTGACTCAATCATGAATGTGACGCAGAAGATGGGCTGTAGTTTGAGAAGCCAGATGGAGCAGAGTGGCCTGTCTAGGGTCAGAACAGCACAGTTACAGGTTGTGACGGCGGTACATTAGCAGAGCCATGCCTGGGTTTACATTCGTCAAATAATGAAAGGCGGTGTGGATGAAAAAGAAAATGTTAGCCTGTCCGTGTGGAGTTCTAAGCTCTTGCAGGCCAGGGGTGCACGTGTAGAGATGTGTGGGTCAGTGGGTGTCGAAGGACTGGGACAGGCTTGTATTAGAAAGTAACTGCACGGCAGCATGTGGGTCCCACTAAAGAAATGGCAGAGGCGTTGCTGCTCTAGAACAGAACTGAGGTGCACTGGCAGTGCTTTTCAATGCCCCAGGACTGGCAGTGCTCCCTTTGCTGTAGGGCAGGATTGGGATGCACTGCTATAACTGCGTGATACTGCATGATTACTGGGGCTGCGTTTAGTGCATGTGCACATCTTTTACCACCTTCTTATGGAAACAAGATTCTGGACGCAGTGTGTATAATATGTTGCATATTTGTTGTGCTGATGATGGCTACTGTTTTATTGTGCTACAGTATGCTGCTTTATTGCAGTGTGATCTGTGTTACAGGGGCACGATGGAAACCTCTGGCTCTGCAGCCCCTGTGGTGCATGGAGCCCCACCGACCATGACCTAAAGTATGTGAATCGCATTGCATTGCAGACTATGAGATGGGGCGCAAAAGGTGCTGCACAGTTTGCCTTTCATGTAGTTGTGACACACGGTGATTTAGGATTAGCTGTCATGGGGCAGGATTAAGGACTGCTGCCTGGGATCCCTGGCGATTCCCAAAAAATTATCTTGTCACTCAAGCAGTGTTTGCTCAGTACAGAGCACATTTTGGTGGCTCTCAAAGTATATTAAGGAACGGTCGAGTAGCTTACATTACCAACAAGTTATCCTAACTCGAGCCAACTTAAACCATAATGTATTGCTGTAATATTCCAGTTAACAGTTTTCCGAATTACTTTCAGTTTTAAGTTCATAAATTGAATAGGAGCAAAATTCAGTTTTTAAAGAGCACACGTATTATACATGACCGTTTCACACACCGTGTTTATATTGCTGATCACGTGTTTACTATGTTTGTCCTTAGTGTGATATTTGGATTTTTCACAATCTTATAACTTCTTCAGTGATGTAACATTGAGGGCAGCACCAACACTCTGAAACTTGGGCCAGCGCCACTGGCTTCGGTGCCTTTGTGTGACATTTCCATGCTTTGTCCTGGGTGCCTTCGTGTGATGTTTCCATGCTTCCTGGACTGAGCACAGTGTGAGATTTCCAAGCTTTCTCGATGGGTCCCTTTGTGTAACATTTTCATGCTTTCTGGCCTAGGTGCCTTTGTGTGACGTTTTCATGCTTTCTGGCCTGGGTGCCTCTGTGTGACATTTCCATGATTTCTGACCTGGGTGCCTTTGTGTGACGTTTTCATGCTTTCTGGCCTGGGTGCCTCTGTGTGACATTTCCATGATTTCTGACCTGGGTGCTTTTGTGTGACGTTTCCATGTTTTCTGGCGTGGGTCCTTTGTGTGACATTTCCATACTTCCTGGTCTTAGCACAGTGTGAGATGTCCATGCTTTCTAGCCTGGGTGCTTATCAGAGGCGCATCTAGAGCTAAATTTCAGGGGATGGGACTGATGAAAATTTCGGGTGGGGGGCCTCAGTGGAGATGCATGGGTTCTAAGAAGGGGTGAAAAAACAACAAAGCCTTGTTAGCAAGTGAATGGTCTTTTAAAGACCTGTGAAGTACTCTGGTGTGGCTGGCAGCTCAACAACTGTCTGTGTGTGTGCCCGGAAAGCTGTCTCAGCCCTGGCTGACACACACAATGGGGGGGGGCTGAAGCCCGTTGAGCCCAATGGGCGTTGCGTACCTGGCGCTTATGTGTGACACTTCCATGCTTTCATCATGCTTACATCTGACTTTTAGCAGTGCCAGTTGAGGAAGTTGGTAGAGGTAATACAGTAAGTGGGTGGAGCCAGTAGGAGAAGTGGGTGGAGCCAGAGATAAGTAGGTGTGGTCTCCGACAAACATTTGAGCACCTGCACTTCATATTTTACAAATTAAGCACTGGTCATACCCACTTCTGCAGTATGGAAGCATTCAGCATTTCAGCAGGTGCCCTGACCACAGGCAATCGCGAGCTGTCCTGTTCGGAGAAGTCAGGCTTCTTGTGTTACACGTGGCAGCACCAGGCAAGTACAGGGTATCTCCCGAGCCATGCTGCCAGTTATTCCTAGTGATGTGAGATGCTCCTAACCTGGCAAAGGCACAGTAAGTTATTCGTCCCCATAAGGGGGGGGTGGAATTCTGTCTTCCAGCTCCCAACCAGAGTCCAACAATGGTGCAATGTCTTCCTTGTATGTCTGGGCAGAGCTCACGCAGTTTCACTCTGCTGTACTCCACGGAATTGCCTAAGAACTCTGCCGAATTCCAAGGAATTGAGTTTTGCTCGGCCACCCCTAATGACAGAAATGGTCCTTACCTCAGGCAGTTGCCCTCCACTTCATGTCATCTTTCTAATTGGGGCAGCCGTCCCTGTCATGGAATACCCGTCGACGACCCCTCCACTTGGAAATCACATCAGCAGATGGGGCGAGGGTGTCCATGTATCCCAAAGCACCGCGCTCACCCAAAACACAAGGATGAAAATTACGCAAAGACAGCACACGTCTGCAAGTACCACAGAGCGCGGCAGCTATTCTCACACGTGTCTGGGAGCTTAGTTTGCATTCCAAACCTCTCCCTGGCTTCAGGCCCTGCCTTGATTTGTGGTTTTTGACATTACACAGTTCAACATAGCGAACCTCTTCATTAAATGTACCGGCACTGGGCGCCAAGCTGCTAGATGAAATAAATCGAGTGCACTTCACTTTTATATGTGGAAATGTAGGTTTGCTGATAAGCAGGTAATGCTTCTGGTAGTAGAAATAGCCTTTAAAACTGGTTTGTTTATAGCACACGTGTACAGCGAAATACTTGTTCAAGAGCAGGAATATTTTTATCTCTCTGTAAAATAACCACCCACATGTGCATTTTACTGATGAATTTTAAATTATGGCTGGTATAATAATAAGCCCATTTTGAGCGTGAGTCATCATTCCACAAAGCTGATTAGCTGGAGCACCAAAGTAAACATGTTTAATGCTGTATTTTACATGCATTCAGCCAACTCCTTGGTACAGACACATCGAGTAATGCTCCCTCCTACCAGTAAATGCTCCACTGGGTGTCACACACTACTTTACATTGATATTCGGCCTGTGTGGACGTCACTGGTACTTTCACCTATAACTATTCCGACGATACTCACTGAAGTCATACGAGGCTGTGGCAGCTGTAATGGTTCTGAAAATGGATAGTAAAATTATATTGAACACACAATTGTCTCATTTGCCTAACTGTCCCACTCATTCCATGCTTAGCTTTGTGAGCATGTGATCACGTTTGAACATTTTACGTTGGTCATTGCTTTGCGGTTTTGTGGGGTGAGCAACGCAAGTGCCGGTAAACTCTGCTTTGCCAACGGTTGGCGGAGTAGCGGAGCATGGAGTATCAGAGTTCACCGCAAACTCCTACTTCCTTGGCATCCTCCACAGTCCTTGGGGGTTAGTAAGGGGCAGATGAAAGCACAGGCTCGACCCACTGGTTGCAGCCTCCATCTTTACCTGGGCAACGGCCTGAACTCTTGGCAATGTTACTACCAGTAGTCCCTCCTGGCATACAGGGTTGTGTGGCATTTAAGGACATGGCACAGACTCCTCTGGAGCAATCACCCACACTACGGCGGACCCTCCCAGTATACTGGTGTCGCCGCTAAAGTGCTCACAGGTCTTTGGCATGCTTGTCGCACTATCACTTCATTGTTGGCCCCCTATTGCATACGAGTTCACCGCAACGAGGCAGTACGGGTATGGCGCTCCCTGCACGGCACTCGATGCACAGCTCAGTCCATGGCAGCTCTCTCCTGGCAAATGGGTGTTGTCCAAACAATTCTGCATACGGGCAATGACCCGATTGGTGCACAGCAGTATCTTTACACCTCGCACAGGGAGTCCTCTCGGTAGAGCTCCCCTCTGGACCTCGCTCCCTTCAGCGCTCTCCTCTTCCTAACAGGGTACACTGGTCTTGGCAAGCAGGCAGGCGCTGGTGCTGCAGGGCGGGTGGACTTGGTTTCCTTGGGTGATGTCACCTCACCAGGCAGGGAGGCTAGCAGGCCTTGCCCACATTCCTTGTCATGAGCAGAACTCTTGCTGAGCTTCCTCTCCTCACACAGACTGTCTGGCTGCTTGGCAGATGACAAATTTGGGGTCTCAACCTCACTTTGATATGGTCCATTTCCAGACACCAAGGGGTCCATTAGGATGTCGGGCGGTGGCACCACTGCGGTGCTGGCGGTGTGAAAAAAGCTATTTCCGCCCGCGAGCAGCGGCCCTCACGTCCGCCATATTAGTGTGGCCAAACATAGCCCATTTCCCGACCGCCGTGGTGCGATGCGCACCGCCATCAAGGTGTGCCCGCCACCGCGGCGGTGGGTGCCAATGGAGACTCACCGCCGTGCAGAATGATGTCCGCCCCGCTCCACAAATTAGGATGACTCAAACAAGCAGACGCACCACAGCGGAGATACCGCCCAACCAGTGACAGCGGAAGCTCAACAGCGGAGCACGAAACCAGAGTACCGGTCATGACCGCCATGGACCCAGCTCTACACGTCTTTCCGGTGCTGTACCTGCTACATCACCAGGAACTCATGGACCGCTGCGGACGCCCCCGCAGGTACGCAACAACACAAACACAACACACAACACACGTGCAGACACAGGGTCCAAATCCACATCAGACACCCTAGGGGGGGCAGGGACACATCCACAAGGGCACCCACACATCACCTACCTGCCACAAAGTCACCCCTCTGCATCCTGGACACACAATTACCGCCACCATAAAGCAATGTCCCGGTCACGTCACCGCAGCAGCGAACACAAGGGAATACATGCACACAATGCAGAACGTAGGGCCAGCGCCAGGCATGGGCAGGGCACAAAGACCACAGGGCCACACCTCCACCCACCACACACTAGCACACCCCTTGAAGGCACATGCCATGTGCCCCTCCTGTGCACCCCATGCACAACAACATGCCAGGTCAATACACACCCTGCACCACACAACAAACAATCATGGAGACAGACACTGCAGGAGTGGCTGCACAGGAACACACAACACACAGCACATTAGCACATGGCCAGCGAAACACACAGACCACCACAACACCACACTCAGGGAAATAAAAATGAGGACAAGCACCAAATGAACACATACAAGGAATTAACATCCAAATGGACACACAGCCTGCACAGTCACACATACATACCACAGACTGACACACAGACACATACACACCCCACATGCCAACAGCAATGGAGCACAACAAATAGGAAAGTGCTCATAAACGCAAGATCACTAGCTAAGCATAAATATGAAATATCAGATCTCCTAACAGACCACGACCTCGATATACTTTTCATCAAGGAAACCTTGACTGACTGCTAGTCCGGACCCGACCTTAGCTCTGCTACCCCTAACGGTTACTTAGCCCACAGACAAGACCAACCCATCAAAAGAGGAGGTGGATTAGCGATAATCTATCGCAATAAATACATAGCTAGGATAGAGAAGAGACCATTCCTTCTCTGGCCTGTGAAGCCCTTCCATTATGCTTACCCACTCCCAACCCTTTAAGGGCATTCTGATTTACCGCCCATAACGGGCCCCCGGGCAGACTTTCTCACCACTTTGGGCAACATGTTAGAGCCCTTAGCAGGCAAACCTACTTTCACTATTCTAGGTGACTTTAACTTTCACCTAGAAAACCACTCAGATAACGACACCAACTCGCTGATCCCAGAACTAGAGGCAGTATGCCTCACACAACTGGTGACTACTAGACCCACGCACTCAGCTGGCCACACACTAGATGGCCTGTTTTCCAGCAATCAATGCATCTCCTTGAAGAACATCCTACCTTTGGTTTGGACCGACCATTGTGCGGTCCTATTTAATATCCAACTTATTAGAAAAGCCAACGTAAATATTACACCACCCACACTCTAAGGCTTGGAACAGCTTAGATCCGCAGCTCCTTAAGTCACACTTGCTTTCCACGCAACCAGACCCTACATCGGACCCTAATCTCGCATCATCGAATTACTCCGATTGGCTTCACAATGCATTGAATACCCTGGTCCCACTGAAAAAAGCTTCCAAAAACCGACTCACCCCTTCTGCTCCTCAGAGGCTCTCAGACTAATGAAAAACTATGTAGAAACCTTGAGAGACACTGGCGGAAAAACTAAGGTAATAATGAAAAAATCCTCTACAAAGGCACTCATTAAATATAAACTGCTTATTGTGTAGGAGAAAAGTAAATACTACATTGGACAGATACAAACTGCTCAAGATTCCAACAACAATTATATCAGGTAGTAGCCAAACTATCAGGGCAAACATCAAATCCCACCATAGCTCCTTCACAAGCTCTATGCGAATCACTTGCTAGCTCCTTCTTTGAAAAGGTCAACATTTATTCCAACTTTTCCTCTCAACCTAAGACAGATGATCAGCTTCCAAATCATGGCATTTCTGATCCTCCCCCTCCTTCTCAGAATTTCATAGCATCTCACCAGACCAGATCGCAAACCTAATCTCCATTGTTAAATCAGGATCCGCCACTGACCCCTGCCCACCTGCTATTCTAAAACCGATCTCTGATCTCATAGCTCCTAGCCTCTCAGACATCTGTAACACGATGTTTAAAACAGGCATCTACCCGGAGATATGGAAAAAAGCCATTATCAAGCCTTTGCTAAAAAAACATAATCTTGACCCTACCGATACAAAGAATTACAGACCCATAGCTAGCCTTCCGTTCCCAGCAAAATTTTTCGAAAAGGTCATGAATTCTCAACTATCCACATAAATTGAAGATAATAACCTCCTAGATGATACGCAATTTGGTTTCCACAAGGGCCATGAAACCGAAATAGCACTTATTAAGGCATCAGAGGAGATCAGGACGATACTGGATCAAGGAGGTGCCACGGTCCTTATACTATTGGACCTCTCAGCGGCATTTGACACTGTCGACCATGTCACCCTGATCGACCATGTCACAAACATAGGTATAAGACACAGAGCCAGAGCCCTCCTGACCTCCTTCCTCACCAACCGCACCCAATCAGTGAGTCTTGGCACTTTCAACTCCCCACAACTCGCCCTCCCGTGTGGCGTGCCACAAGGATCCTCACTGAGTCGGACACTATTTAATATCTCTGTGTCGGACCTGGCCAGAGTCATCAAAGCACACGGGATGTGCCTTACCTCTTACGCTGATGACACACAATTGGTGCTTGCGGTGCACAATGATGGAGGGGCAGTAGCAGCCAATTTCCAGGAAGGCATGTTGGCTATCAGCACATGGATGGCCAATAATTGCTTAAAACTTAACTCTGAAAAAACAGAGGTAATGATCTTTGGCAAATTGCGGCCAGGCTGGTCCCCCTCCTGGTGGCCTTCCAATTTGGGACCCCCTCCACTCCCGGTTTCTAAGGTCAGGAATCTGGGTGTCATATTTGACGACAAGCTGTCCTTCGTACCCCATGTCAACTCTGTGGTCTCATCCTCATTCCACAAACTTAGAATGATAAAAAAGCTCTTACCTTTCCTCCCACTCAGTGCTGGAAAGACCCTAGTGAGTACTTTGGTCATGTCTACCATCGACTACTGTAATGGTCTCTTCATTAAAGGAACAGAGCAAAATTATCAATAAATTTCAGCTGGTCCAGAATTCAGCAGCCAGAATCTTATCAGGAACCCGCAAGTATAAATCCATCGCAAACATACTCAGACAGTATCACTGGCTCCCGATAAAAAAACGCATCAAGGCCCTCTGCATTGCTTATAAAGCATCGCGCAATTCTGGACCGTTGTTCCTGAAGGAGGCCCTGGGTGCTTACATCCCTAACAGGTCTCTACGGTCATCCACAGCAAACTTGCTAAGGGTTCCCCGCACAAAGACAGCCTCATGGGGTGACAAACGATTCACTGTTGCCACAGCCAACCTATGAAGCTCTCTTCCAATCCACATCAAATCTAGCCCGACCGTTCTTGCCTTCAGAAAAATGACAAAAACATGGCTATTCAGACAATAGTCTACAGTCTCCGGTTCTTGCTCGCTGTCCTTAGCGCCGAGACATCCACGGGTATTTGCACGCTTTACAAATTGTATACATAAATAAATAAAGGGGGATACACACAAATGGAAGGCCATGGAGACAACAAGCATGTGTAAATCACATCAACACAAGGAACGGAGAACAACACCCTCACACCATCAAAGCACACATGGCTGGCACAGTGAGTGAACTCAAACCACAGACAGTTCAGTGCAACAACACAGGGAAACAGCAAGGCAAACCACGTATAGGCACAAGGATGAAAGGAAGGCCCTGAAGTCAAACTGTGAACAGCCACACATCCATACAACTACTTCACAGGAGTACACCAGCAGCACTACACACAGGGCCCATCTACACACCTCAGGACTGACAAACACGAGTAGGAATCTACACACATACCCCCCTCACACCAGCAGCACACAACACCAGTGCCAAACACACTGAAGGCTGGCAATACATGCCAGTCAATACACACATAAACAACCACACACCCTGGGGTCAGCCACAAACATCACACACACACTCAGGAAAGCCACCACAAATGTGGAACCAAATACAACAGACAAACACATAACCCAACAGAAACACACACAGAGCCACAACAACAACAGACATGCCCTGTGCAGCTAAACTGGGGAAAGGCAATGCGAGCACAGACACAACAGGAGTGCACACTCAGGAACAATGCACAGACAACATACCACAACACACACAAGAAGTGCACCATCACAGAACAATACAGCCACAGCAAACAAACAACAGATGCACGGGCAGAATAATCACATAGCAAACACAGCAGGACATCAGGGGATGCACACCAGTCAATCGCAAGGTAACATACACACACAGCACTGCATGCACAACAAGCTGTGTGTGCACAGCAAGCATACCAGCCTTACACAGACATCAGTGACAGATCAGCAACCCACACAACACCATACAGCACAGCACAAAGACAACAGCACACCCAGGAAGTGAAGCAATAACACAGCCAACACACATACATCCAACACAACACCCAACAGATGCACAAGTCTGGGACACAAAGGTCGAACCAACTTGACGAGAGGACTGGGCAGCACACACAGATGAACTGCATAGGAGCAACCACGACTGACAAACAGCACCAGAACATCACACATGACCCATTGGGGAAATGCCCTGAGTGACACATTGACCCTGGCCAAAGAATTGCACCACAAAGCACAGTGTCACAAATGGTCATGGGGAGGCACACACACATATAAACCAAGGAGACAGCTGACACCAAAGTGAAGTGTACTGCATGTCAGTAGGGGACATGGCAGGAGTGTATCATACACAAAGAGAGGTTGTGCAGACCCACAATGGGTAGGCAGCTGAAGCACAGCTAGGGGATGGAATGACAACACACACAACATGCCACACTGGAGGCAAGAAGGCACCATGTGACAGCAATGCATGAGAAAACACAACCACAATGGCAGTGTGGAGCAGCAGGTCTGCACAGTCTCCACAAACAGCAACAAGACACATGGATGTGCAACAAAACACAACACTGACTTGCCAGTAACACTCTCTGCATACTCACAAGTGACAAAAACAACAAGTAGGAGTCAGACAGAACTGCAAGGACACACCAACGCACTGCACAGTACACAACATACAACTCACACATGGGCATACTTCCACATCCACAGGGATGAACAATCAAACCTATAGACACACAACTCCTGGGTGATACGTGTGCATTTGACAGTGCAGAGGCATGTACACCTCAACACTCCCCACAAACTCACCCCCTTCACACTGCACACTACCTGGCCATCCAAGAGCACAAATGGAAAGTAAGCCATGGGACTAGGATGACTGGCCATCACAAGATGACCACACACATACACCACTGGGCACACATAAAGGAAGAACACACATACATGATGAGCCTGGACAGCCTGCCTGCAATACTGTGTGCAGAAACCCACTCTGTGCTGGCAGTGCCCCCCAACCTGACATGTGTACAATATAGCCAACATGAACTAATTAAGTAAATGACTACTGCTATCCATTGTAAATTGACACCATTGCCCACACAAGTATCTGGGTTAAGAAGAACTGAAGACCCTGTCACCCCTAAAACAAAAGAGAGTAAGTGAGCCCACAAATTGACTATGTTGAAGTGGCACACAAACCATGTGGCACAATAAACCATTTACACACAGCAAAAGAACTTCATTCAGTAAGGACACTTACAAAATAGACAACAGGAGCAACTGTCTTTATTCACATATTGCACAGATAGGTACCATGAGAAGAGAAGAGCAAGGCACAAGATGCAGAGCATGTCCATGAGAAGCTGCACAGACATGGGGCACACAGCAGTGAACGACAAGGCCAGTGGGCAGGACAAAGTGCAGAGTGAGTCCATGTGAAGCTGTACAGGCAGTGGCAAAACAGCAAGGCCAGAGGCCAGTCCGAGGGGCACAGTGAGTCCATGAGAAGCTGCACAGGTAGGGGGCACACATCAGTGAACGACAAGGCCAGTGGGCAGGACAAAGTGCAGAGTGAGTGCATGAGAAGCTGCACAGGCAGGGGCAAAACAGCAAGGCCAGTGGCCAGTCCGAGGTGCACAGTGAGTCCATGATTAGCTGCACAGGCAGGGGGCACACAGCAGTGAACGACAAGGCCAGTGGGCAGGACAAAGTGCAGAGTGAGTCCATGAGAAGCTGCACAGGGAATGTGTGCGACTGTACCATTCCATGGTCAGCAACACAGTCATGGGGCAACAATGTGCAGCACAGGCCCACCTGTGTGAGAGACAGGTGTGTGAGGGTGACTACCACTCAGACTTGGCTGTCAGGCGGACTGGGAGCTGGCTGTGTCTCGGGGACTGTCGGGGCACTTGACCGGGGAGAGAGCAGAACAGCTGAGGTAGAGCTATCAGTGGCTTGGCAAGCTGGAGGGCTGCTTGGACCAGGTGGTGTGGAGGTGAAGTCATGCAGATGGGAGACACGGTGTGGCTGGGAGATTGTGGAGGCGTGCCCTTCCACTTCTTGGGGATCCTAAATGGCTTGACTGACTCTGGATCAATGGGAAGTGGTGTGGGCACAACAGGCACACTCACCACCACAGCTGCAGCAGGCGCTGGCAGCCCCTCTGGAGATGTGCTGGACCCAGTGGAACGATTTGCCTGGCTTTGCCTCTGCCCCCCCTTCTCCTGTTTACTAGGTGTTACCCCTACAGTGCCCTCCTTCCCCTGCTTCACTGGGCTTGGAATGGGAGTTGAGGTGGTGGGTGAATCTGCCTTGGAGCCCTTCCTAGGTGTACTCTTGGCATGCACCACCTCCTTGGTTGGCACAGACACTGTAGGCTTCTCTTTGCGCGATGCTTTAGGGGCAGGAGAGTCCTTGGATGGGGATGCCACTGAGGCATGTGTGCCTGAGGTCTGCTGCTTTGCTTTTTGTCCACTGGTGTTGCCTGACGGGCTTTTCTCCCTGCGCTCTGGGGTGGCTTTGGTCTTCTGTGGGGATGGTGTCTGCGCCTGGGACCGCTTGGGTTGCTGCTGCTGTGTGGTTCATGTGCTGTATCGTGACTTTGACGTGTGTGGACCGTGGTCACTATCGTCAGACGTGGCCACTGCCAGGGGGGTGGACAAAGGGACCGGAGCTGGACTGTGAGTATGTGTCTGTTGCAGGGTAGACGTCACCGTCACTGTTGATGACAAAGCCTGGACAGTCCGGTGCAGCCCACACACGTCTGAATGTATGCCCTCCATGAAAGCAACCACCTGGGCCAATTTCTTGTCGTGGTCAAAGAAGGCATTGAGGAGAGCTGTCTGGCCTACACACAGCTGGTGCAAAAGGTCCACAGACTCAGCACTGATGGCAGCAGGGGGACAGGGGCAGGGGCAGTGGTGTCAGGGGTGAAGGACACTCTTCCCCTCTTACTGAGGCAGACACGGGCAGCACCAGAGGAAGTGGCTGGGAGGGTGGGCACTGGCCGCTGTGTGGTGGAAGTCGAAGCAGAGTCCCTGTTCCCTGTGCCCTCCAACATGGATGCATGTCCTGCATGAGAGAGAGAGATGTAGGGTCAGATCAGTGACAGCAACAGAACAAACAAATGGAAGCAATGCATCACAAAGGATGACCAAATCTACATGTTGCACACCACCCTGTGCAATCACATTGTGCCAACTCACTATATTGACTCAAGCAGTGCATGGAAACTGGAAACTCAGGCATGAGTGAGCCATGTGATGACCACACAGCACAACACCCTGCTTGTGGCTCTGTTCAAACAGACACAGAACTCGCTCTGAGCACACCTAGGGACATGATGGGGGCACACTACTTGTTGCCAATGACAGATCTGGATAGATCGGAGCGGACAACACAGACCCTGACTACAACATGACAGTCCACAACGGACATTAGCCCATGCCACCCATCATGTCGTACCTTGGGGACAATAGAATGGTTCACATTGTTGTCAGATGTGTAGGCCTCCCCAATCTGGGTGCATGCAATGGACGCATTGATGAACGCACAGTCAGATCGGGCACACTGCCGTTCCCTCCCATGGGATTCCCAAGACTACCCCAATGGAGAAGAAACCTCAAGAGCACAACTCAGAATGTAATGTGAAGGCACAGCATCCAATTCACCTTTGTAAGTACAGGTAGGGCAAATGCATGCCACCGGCACCCAGGCCAGCAGCCACTTACATGCCACAGCATCACACTACCAACATCACATAGACCAGAGTTGGCACAGGCTCTGTACACATGCAGTCACTCCCAGCCAAAGTCAGACTCCCCAAATGCTCACCCCTGGCTTGCTGCTGATGCTTCTTCAAATGTGCATCCAGCTCAGGCTGTGTCACCGCCAAGATGTGGCCCATTAGTTATGTCATGATGCGCCGTGCCAAACGCCCAGTGCGAGGAAGCAGCCCCAAGGTCATCTCCACCACATTCTTTGCCAGCCGGCTGATGTTGTCCCATCTCTTGTGGCAGTGGGTGCGCCGTCGGTTTGAGACCCCCAGAGCTCGCACCTTCGCTGCAATGGCCCTCCACATGGCCTTACGCTGGTGTTCCTTGAGCTGCAGTCATGGGAGACAAGAGGGGGGAAATGATCAGTGACACAGTGTCATGTACCGACATCTATCAGTATAGCAGCAAGATACAAAATCATCACATATCCAACGATATGTCAATCAGAGACTAGAGTACAGCTCACATGGGACACCTGCATGGGAAAAGCTGATGTTAAAGCATGCAGGTGTGAGGGGGAACACAGTCCCTGCACATCTCATGCACATGCAGGATGCCAGCACTAAAAAAACTATGTAGCCTGCCCACATCTCCAGTCCATTGTTGGCTTGAGTAACGCATACATCACATGTCAACCTGTGTTTGGGGGTGGACTCACCGTGTCCAAGACTGCGCAGCCATCAATGTCCCTGTCCTGTGAATAGATTAATTTGTCATGATGGTCACATTGAGGGACATGAACTCACAAATACAAAATGCCATTCACAAGGGCAGTTGTGTGCAAAATACAGTGCTGAGATGGCCCATAGCTGGAGTGCAATTTGAAAAGACTGATGTAATACTCTGTAAGTGAAGTGATGTGTCCTTGTCTCTGTGGGCCGGGTCTTTGCAGGCCAGCTGGGCTCACACTGAGATGGACTACAGGAGCACACACAGCCATCCAGCCAAGCAATCACTGTCCTGACTACAGCATGAACAACCTCCTGTGTCACTGTATGGCTGACAACACAACACAGGTCACTCATACATATATGTGCAGGGAGGGAAAGCTGTGGCATTGGGTACACACACCCTCCCACTGGAGACAGCATGTCAGGCAGTGCATGACACTACCCCATACTCCCAGGCACATACAGCATCAGTCCAACTACATGTGTGACCCCCCCCTGCCCTACCCCACCACTGTTGAAGACTTACCACAACATTTGGGGCACCATATAGCCTTGGGTACTGTGTGAGCACCTCGTCCACCAGGACCTACAGCTCCTCGCTCGTGAAGGGACTGGCACGGATCTTCTCTGTCCTTGCCATCACTGTGGACATGAGACAACAGCGGCGGAATTGGGTGGTGAGGGGTCACCGGCAGCCAGCAGCAGGTGAGGGGTCTCAGGCAGCAGTCCCTGGAGGCAGCAGTAGGTGAGGGGTCTCTTGCAGCAGTCCCTGGAGGCAGCAGCAGGTGAGGGGTCTCTGGCAGCAGTCCCTGGAAGCAGCCGCAGGTGAGGGGTCTCTGGCAGCAGTCCCTGCAGGCAGCAGCAGGTGAGGGGTCTCAGGCAGCAGTCCCTGGAGGCAGAAGCAGGTGAGGGGTCTCTGGCAGCAGTCCCTGGAGGCAGCAGCAGTTGAGGGGTCTCTGGCAGCAGTCCCTGGAGGCAGAAGCAGTTGAGGGGTCTCTGGCAGCAGTCCCTGGAGGCAGAAGCAGTTGAGGGGTCTCTGGCAGCAGTCCCTGGAGGCAGAAGCAGGTGAGGGGTCTCAGGCAGCAGTCCCTGGAGGCAGCAGCAGGTGAGGGGTCTCTGGCAGCAGGTTCTGGGAGCAGTGGAAATGTGAGGCTCACTCCCACACATATATAGCCCCCTGGGGTCGTTTCGAAGGTGCCAAGCTGCAGCAATTGGTGGCCCAGGTCTGCTTCTTTCAAATGCATCCAATGACCGCCTCCGCGGTGGTGGATCATGCCCACCGCGGTCTTCAAAATTGCATCATGCCACCGCAATCATGGCTCCCATTGGCTGTAAGGGCATGCTCCATGGCGGTGACACAACGCTGGGGCCTGGGGTGCACTACCGCGATGGTGCATCTTTCAAATGCAGCCAATGTCCGCCTCCGCGGTGGCGGAGCACGCCTATCACGATCTTCAAAATTGCATCATGCCACTGCTATCGAACTTTGCATTGGCTCTAGGGCAAGCTCCATGGCGGTGACACACCGCAGGGGCCCGGTGTGCGCTACCGCGATTTTAGCGGCGGAGCATGCCATCCGCCATTTCCATATGCCTCCATGCCTATCAGTACCGTACTTGTGTGAATGGGGGTGCTGGTGACACGGTAGCTACCGCGATTTGGGTGCCATACATTGACTCGAGGCTCCGCCATTCATGCGGCGGAGCATGCCAACTGCCATTTCCACATGTCTCCATGCCTATCAGTACCGCACTTGTGTGAATGGGGGTGCTGGTGACACACCGCCGGAGCCAGGCGATAGCTGCCACGATTTGGGTGCCATACATTGACACGAGGCTCCGCCATTCATGCGGCGGAGCATGCCAACTGCCATTTCCACATGTCTCCATGCCCATCAGTACCGCACTTGTGTGAATGGGGGTGCTGGTGACACACCGCCTGGGCCAGGCGGTAGCTACCGAGAATTGGGTGTTATACATTGACACGAGGCTCCGCCATTCTTGCGGCGGAGCATGCCAACTGCCATTTCTACATGTTTCCATGCCTATCAGTACCGCACTTGTATGAATGGGGGTGCTGGTGACACACCGCCGGGGCCAGGCAGTAGCTACCACAATTTGGGTGCCATACATTAACACGAGGCTCCGCCATTCATGCGGCGGAGCATGCCAACCGCCATTTCCACGTCTCCATGCCTATCAGTACCGCACTTGTGTGAATGGGGATGCTGGTGACACACTGCCGGGGCCAGGCGGTAGCTACCGCGATTTGGGTGTCATACATTGACACGAGGCTCCGCCATTCATGCGGCGGAGCATGCCAACTGCCATTTCCACATGTCTCCATGCCTATCAGTACCGCACTTGTGTGAAGGGGGTGCTGGTGACACACCACCGGGGCCAAGCGGTAGCTACCGCAATTTGGGTGCCATACAATCGCAATGGCCATCTGTCAAACATCAAAAGGGCACAGTGCCAACATGGTCAATGGAATATCATAGTGCACATGATGCCATTGTTCCATTTACTCCACTGATGGCTACACATACCATGTTGGTGTGTGTGTTTCATAGATTGGCCTGTACCCACTCACATGTCACTTATGGATTTGATGTTGGTGTAGGCAGGACAGTGTTGTTCTGGACTCTACAATGTGTACACATGTCAATGTGTTGAGGTGCAGTGACCATCACAGCGATGCTCGTCTCAATGAATGATGTGCTATGTTGCATTGCCTCTCATGTCTGCTCATGCACACATTCGTCATTCCAGCACCGACTGTGGTCATTGTGTGGTGGATGTGTGTCAGGTTGTAATGACGCATTGAGGTGTGACAGGTACAGCAGCTAGGTATGAGACAATGGGTTTGATTGGTTACACATATGCTGGATGCTACACTCCCAGGCGTGCCCATTTGAAATGTGGCCGTATCCCTATGTGCATTCACATTGACCAAGGTGGTGTTTGAGGTACTTGTCTTGTGTAAGTTGACAAGTGTGACCTTTGTGTACATGAAGGTGTCCCTACATGTGAGCTGATCTGTTAGTCAAGATTGATGTCAGTCATTGTTATCGTTGTGTCATCCAGAATGTGATGTGCTGTGCACATCTCATGATGTATTGCATTGACATGTGTTCACTATCATCTCCAATAGGAGGAGGTCAAATTTGATTTGTCACTTGACGGTGCTGGAGGACATGGAGGATGTTGCAATCATACAGAAATGCCGCCTGGACAGAGCCACCCTGAAAACCCTTTGTGATCTGTTGGAGCACCACCTGAAGCCTCGCAGGACATATCCAACAGCTTTCACCCTTACTTATAAGGTGATGGCAGTCCTGCATTATTTTGCCACTGGATCGTTCCAAGAGACAGTGGCCAGCACTGGTGACATGGTGCTGCGTGATGTACTGTCCGCCATGATGCTTTACAAGGACAGATACATCCAATTCCCCGGGGGTGCTGAATTGCCAGCTGTGAAGGGAGACTTCTATCCCCTTGGACACATCCCTAATGTGGTTGGTGCCATTGATTGCACCCATGTCGGGCTTGTACCACCACAGGCAAGTGAGCACATTTACCGCAATCAAAAGCATTACCACTCCATCAATGTGCAGGTGGTGTGCCTGGCTGATATGACCATCTCCCACGTGTGCGCCAAATTCCCAGGCTCGGCCCATGACTCCTACATCCTGCGGAACAGCATTGTGCCCCAGCTGATGGCTAATCTGCTTCCCGAGGGTGCATGGATTGTGGGTGAGTATGCCTAGTCGTGTGGCGTGCTGGGTGTGTGACCTGCTGCCCTCAGCCTCTGCGACATTGTAATGTCTATTTGTGTTTCTCATACCTAGGTGACTCTGCATATCCCATCCGTCCCTGGTTGCTGAGCCCACTGCGGAATCCCAGGAGCCCGGCCGAAGTCCGCTACAATGAGGCCCATGGGAGGACACGACGAGTGGTGGAGCGTACTTTTGGTCTGCTCAAGTCACGTTTCTGCTGCCTGGACAAGACCGGAGGTGCACTTGCATACTTGCCCGGGAAGGTGTGTTAGATTGTTGTGGCATGCTGCATGTTCTACAACCTGGCCATTTGCAAGGACATTCCCCTGCTCCTGGATGATGGTGAGGACCCAAGGCCCCAGCCTACAAACCAACCCGTGTCCAGTGATGAGGACAGTGGAGAGGAGGAAGGTGTTGACCTGCGTGAACAGCTCATCACCCGCTACTTCACTTGAAGGTGGGTGTCAATGTGCAACATACCCTTTATCTGCTGATATTGCTGTTGTCGTGAAGGGGCATGTGAGAATTGTAGCAGCAGCCAGTTGTAGACTCAGCGGTGTTTGGCAATGTTTCTGGGACAGGTCATTTGGGAACATCTACCGGACGTTTATGTTGACACTTGTTGCCCATTGTGACATGTGCATGTTGGGTTATCCTGATGGTAGGGGTTGTGTGATGTCTGTGATGCCACACCCAGACCAGTGAAAGTAGTTCTGTTGTGTTTCCCTGGGTGCCTTCGACTTCTCCTTGCCTACATACAGCCCACGCTCCTGGTACATTGTGATCATGTTGAAGACTTTACATCCTGCAATAAAGACGGAGCAGACACGACAACATGTGTGTAAGGATATTTAATTTGCAATGGTGAGATGCGAGGGGGGGTGTACATTTCCATTGGTGGGTGGGGTGGAGCAGTGAGTTGACAGTTGTGGTAGATGAGATAATCGAGTAGTCACCACATTGATGTGGTGACCCAGTCCAACAGACAGATGCCATTCACAAGGCAGTGTGGTGAAGGACAGTCCAAAAAGTCAATGCAGTGGTGGAGAGGGTTGCCATCATGGCTGGCTCCGTGACTGGCGTCTGGCAGGTGCTTTGCCTCCAGATACTCCCAGGGTCTTCTTGGGCCGGCCCCTTCGTCGTTTGGCAGGGGGGCCCTGCTGCAGTGCCAGTGGGGTCTGAGGACTCACCCCTCTCTGTGGGCGCAGGGGACGATGGTGAACTGTCATCCTGCGGCCCACCAGAGGGAGGTGGAGGTGATGTCTGTGGTGCATGCCTGTCCCTCAGTACCGCCACTTGCTGGCCCAAGAGGTCCACGATTTGTCCCATGTGGGTGTCGATGGACCTCATCAGCAGAATGAGCTTGTGCAACAGTTCGTCCGACCGGCCCGTTCATCCCTGGGCCTGTTCGTATGCGCCCAGGACTCTGGTGATGTGTTCCAGGGATTGGGTCGCCGCCTCCTGGTGTCCGTGGGTGACCCTGCCTCTACCACCTGCCCTGCTGCCACAGACCTGTTGCCTCACCACTGTGGGCACCTGTATCCTCTCCCTGCCCTCCTACGTCAGTGGTGTGTGCTGGTCATCCTCTGGGACAGGGAGGGTGTTGCAGGCAGCACTGGTGATGGTGGTGGCGGTGGCCGCACAGGCCGTGACAGCAGGGGTCTGCTGTGAAGTTGTTGTTGGCGCAAATGTGGTGGGGGGGACGATGGGGTCCTGGGACCTGTTGCTCCCTGGCACACCAGATGGGCCGGTTTCAAGCTCATCGTCCATGGAATCCTGGGAGCCAACATCCGAGAGTCCATGTAAATGGGGAGGAGACTGGCTTTGCAGGTTGCTGGTATTGTTCTCTGCAGTGAGTTCTTGATCACCTGTGGGTCAGATGGGAAATGGTCATCTTATCTTATCTTATCTTAAGCAACAATTATAAAACACTGACACCATAAGGTCATTGTAGTGCACCCGGCAAGCTTTGTGTTAGCTGTGTGTCATTCACTTTTTGTACACTGCACAATTAACAGATCATCACATTTTTTACTATGTGCACTACTGTGCTCCCTGACATGATACAGTGGTACAGGCATTACTTGTCCATGGTGTGAGGTGTCAAGGCATACCATACGACCCGTGTACAATTAAGGATTACAGGGACTTGTTGCCATCTAGGGCCTGGCACAACATGTGTTCAATTGAGAACTCATTGTTGATTTTTCTGACCTGGCAGACGTCACATCTGGCCATGGACTGGCCATTGTCATCTCCTGCATACCTTTGTCCTGTCATGTGTCTATCTTGATTTGTACCACCACACACACTTTCCTATTTTTCGAATGGTCCTTGTTGCACTTGCCCCACGGCGATGCACATGTAAATAGGTGATGTGCATGATTGTGCCCTGACTTTCTTCTACTTGTGCATTGGTGTGTCACACTTTAGTAGCTGTGACAGTTTCCTTAGCTTACCTGTGTGCACACTGTGATTGGCAATGGGGTAGGTATGCCTCTTTGTGCAATGAAAGGGCTAGTGTTGACATATGGCACCATTTAATTTGTGACGAATGGGTGGGTGCACGTCCTGGCTACTTACCTGTAATGTGCTCACATTTGGGTTTATGTCACACATGTGTGTGTGCGTGGTGGTGGCTTACATTCTGCTCAGTGGGGTCACGGTCCAGAATCATATGTCTACCTACCTGTAAGTTTGTTTGGTGTACTGCAATGGCTTCCATCTGCTTCTGGGGGGGTGGGGGGAGGGTTCCATCCTGCTCAGGTGTGGGACAGAGGGAATATTGGTAGTAGTAGTGCAGGCCTCCCACACCCAGACTGTCAGGATAGGCCTCACTGATTCTATTACAAGACACACAGTCCCCACCTTCAAAATTAGGCAGGGTTACACCTTTTGGTATTCACCCCTTTATTGGAGTCACAGGGTTGCTAAGGGGTTTGCTGCTTACGCTCAGGCGTGAGCTTGCCCGCTTTTCCCCAGAAAGATACTTCTACATGGCGTACGCTGATTTCAGGTCAGCGTTCTAGTGTTTCTCTCAGTTTTCTGTAGTGTTGTGTTCTGGAGTATCACGCGCGCGCACTGTGTGCTTCGCGCACTTCAACTGTCATTTTCCTGAGAAGAGTTGACTTTCTCCTCAGCGCTTCAAGCAATTCCAGCGTTTTGGTTAGCGAGTGTCCTCTCACTCGCTATCTTCAGGTTTTAATTGCGTGAGAATATTACTCGCTATTGCTGCCATTCAGGTACAGTCTTTGCTTATTTTTGATTCCAGTTAGTTCCAGCAGCAAGAGGCAGAAGTAACTCTCGCATTGTCGCATAGTTATTTACATGTCCTGCATCCAGTCAGCAGTGTTTTTTAAAGCGCTTGACTATGAACTCCCTCTTTTGAAGCGCACAGACTCTAACTCCTTCTTCAGAGGCGCTTGACTTGGAACTTATAACTAGACGCTTCTGACCCTATCTACCAGGTTCTTCAATCAACAATTACAAGCCTTCTCTTTACGCCCTCAGCCCATTATTCAGACCAGCATAAACCTGCAATAATTCCTTCAAGTAAATACTAATATATATATATATTTTTACTTACCATCTTTACCAGCAGCATCCTCATTTCTGTTGGGGGTGTCAGATTCAAGTTGGTACTCCTAACAGTCGAGCGTTTCCTTCCTGCAACAAAAGAAAAGAAAGGAAAGAATTATTAACCCTACAAGGTCAGCTAGAGAGAGGCAAATTCCACACACACATGAAGGTAAATAGGGTAATTCAGGGAGAGTACATTTAGACTTAGAAGGTTTCAGAACTGTTATAACCATTTGCTTATTTTTACAGGTGCAGGCCTTCCTGTGGCGACACCAGTGTGGCAGTCTCTCTATTATTCCCATTCCCCTTTCCCCCGTGATTCTGGAGTCAGAGAGTCTTCTGGTTCTAGGATTGCAGGGGAGTTGGGAAATATTCTGCAAGAGTAGACTTCAGCCGTTCAGCTCCTGTGGAGGGTCAGGTACTTGTTTGACACAGACACCCTCCCTGTGGCAATGGCTACCTACCTGTTAGTTTGATGAGGGTGATGTAATGGCTTCCAACTGCTTCTGGGTGGGGTGGGGGGAGGGTTCCATCCTGCTGGGGTGGGGGGCAGGGGGCATGGTGGGAGTGGTAGTGCAGGCCTCCCATCCCCAAACCCCCTCACTGTGAAGATGGCTACCTACCTGTAAGTTTGTTTGGTGTACTGCAATGGCTTCCAACTGCTTCTGGGTGGGGGAGTGCTCCATCCTGCTCAGGTGTGGGACAGAGGGAATGGTGGGAGTAGTAGTGCAGGCCTCCCACCCACAAACACCCTTCCAGGGAAGATGGCCACCTACCTGTAAGGTTGATGTGGGTTGTGTAATGGCTGATACATGCTTCTGGGTGGGGTGGGGGAGGGATCCATCTTGCTAGGCTGTGGGACAGGGGGCCTGGTGGGAGTAGTAGTGCAGGCCTCCCAACCCCAGACACCCTCCCAGGGAAGATGTCTACCTACCTGTAAGTTTGTTTGGTGTACTGCAATGGCTTCCAACTGCTTCTGGGGATGGGGGGAGGGCTCCATCCTGCCCAGGTGTGGGACATAGGGAATGTTGGGAGTAGTAGAGCAGGCCTCCCAGACACCCTCACTGTGAAGATGGCTACCTACCCGTTAGTTTGATGAGGATGATGTAAAGGCTTCCAACTGCCTCTGGGTGAGGTGGGGGGAGGGCTCCATCCTGCTGAGGGGGAGCAGGGTGCATGGTGGGAGTAGTGGTGCAGGCCTCCCTCCCACAAACACCCTCCCAGGGAAGATGGCTACCTACCTGTAAGTTTGATGTGGGTTGTGTAATGGCTGACACATGCTTCTGGGTGGGGTGGGGGGAGGGATCCATCTTGCTAGGCTGTGGGCCAGGGGGCATGGTAGGAGTAGTGGTGCAGGCCTCCCACCCACAAACACCCTCCCAGGGAAGATGGCTACCTACCTGTAAGTTTGATGTGGGTTGTGTAATGGCTAACACATGCTTCTGGGTAGGGTGGGTGGAGGGTTCCATCTTGCTGATGCAGTGGGACAAGGGGGCCTGGTGGTTGCTCTAGTGCTGTCTGCCTGTACACATGCCCCCATGGTAATGTTGGTAGCTACGTTTGGGGTGAATGGGAGTGGGTGAATGTTGAATCTGTGAGCCATGTTTTTGTGAGTGTGTGGTGCAGATGGATGGAATTTGTCCTAGGTGGTGTAGCTTTGTAGTTGTGCAAGACAGTACATAGCAGAGTGGTGATAGTCATTTGTTTGTACTTACCAGCCTCCACTCCCCCGGCTACTTCAGTGAGACTCTCCTTCTCCTCCCATGGTGTGAATGGTTTTTGTGGAATGGGAGGGCCACCGCCAGTCCTCTGAGCCAGCTCAAAGTTTTGCTCCTCCTCTCCTTGACCACCCTCTTCAGATCATGCCACCGCTTCATGATCTCCTTTTTTGATCTTGGGGTGGTCCCTACTGCATTAACCCTTTGGACTATTCTTGCCCACATTTGTGTTCTTGTGGCTGATGGTGTCTGTTGGACCAGGCTACCAAAAAGATGTGGTTCCACTCTGACTATCTCATCTACCATGACTGTCAACTCACTCTCTGTGAATTTGGGCATTTTCTGTGTGGCCATGGTGTGTGGTGTGCAAAGTGGTTGTGGGTGCAGGAGTGTGAGTGGTGGTTGTGATGTGTATGGTGTGTGTTGTGCAGGGGGGTTAGTTGTGCAGGTGTGGAAATGGTGGTGGTGCTGTGTGCGCTGTGGCTGGTGATGTTGTGTCCTTTGCCTCTCCTGTCAGCTGGGGTGTGTGTCCCTTCTCTCATGGAGTATTGCAAAGGTTTGTGGTCAGGGAAGGGGCTGCTTTTATACTCAGCTATGTGGGTGTGTCCAATTGGGGTATTGCTGTCAGGTGTGTTGTTCTGGGATTTGTAGGTTTCTTTTTACCATGTGGTTGTGTCATTGGGGTGTCTTTTGTGTATTTGGGGGGCATGGCTAGTTTTCTGCGTGAACTTTTTAGGTCTCGCCTGACCCAGCGCATGCGCTGGTCTGGCGAGACTTATTGAGAGGGCTCCAAAAAGTGCTACCAGGCCAGCCTAAAGCTACAGTGCATGTGCGCGGGCGCGCGCGTCGCGCTTTACCGCGATTACTTTCACTTTCGCAGCCGCTTTGATGTTTGATTGTGATCACAATCACTTTCACTTTTCGCTTTGCATAGCCAATAGGTCTCGCTTTTGGGACCTAATAAGTATTTAGTTATGCAACTGTTGCATGGCTAAACACTTATAAGGTCCCAAAGGCGAGACCTATTGGCTATGCTAATGCTTGTTGGCCTTTTTGTGGGTTTTTTGCTTCGTCCGCCATATTATTCATGGATCGTCCGCAGCGGTGGCTGTGCTTCAGCTCTTCCGCTGGCTCTCCCATTCATCCTATTGTGCGACCGCGGAGGTCAGAGACAGCGGTACGTACCGCGGGACCGTCGGGGATGTCCTAATTTCCCGTGCGGTGTCTCCGCTATACTTGCGGCGGGTTGGTGTATTTCCGCCGTGACGCCGACCGCCGCGGACGGATTTTGACCATCTCCGCCCGCTACGGGTGTTTTTTCTTGGCCCCGTTCCGCCACGATCGGTGTTTTTTGGCGGTTGATCCTAATTTGGCTGCCAGTTTTCCCACGGTACCGGCGGGCGGTTGTTTTCTGCTTCCATGGCAGTCGGGGTGCTTTTCTGACCGCCATCCTAATAGACCGCCAAGTTTGATATAAGGTCTGAGTCTTTGAAGTTTTATGTTGGGGTTCTGCTTCTTTTGAAGTGTACACTTTTCTCTCTCTTCTTTCCTCTTGAAAGGCTGTCTATCACAGTAGGAGAGACTTCGAAGCTTATAGGCCTACAACACAGGTCATGTGCATGACTGGAGTTCACACCTGGTTGTCGGCCACAGTGATATGTGCATTAAAAGTTTAATCCTGGGCTCCCAGCCCTACTCTTTATTATTCACTATCAGTCCCATCTGTGTCCTGGGATGTGTCCAGGCCCCTTCCTTGTGATTTCTCACTGAATCAAAGAGCACCCTTTAGAAGTGTAAATGAGGAGTCTCTTCCTCCCTTCCTCCAGTGTGTTCCACCCAGCTCACAGGAATGCAGCAATACACAAATCTGTCGGGGGGGGGGGGGGGAATCCTGTATTCCTCATGTCTTCACCAGGCAGGTCTGGGCTTCCCAAAAATGGAATCAAGGTCCATTATGTAGTTCACTATTGCAGGCCCATTTGCACTCAGTGTACATGTACAGCACATCTACTGTCCAGTATTGTCACCTCCATGATTTGTGCCACCACAGACACATATACATTCAGTACAAACATTCAATCTGCTTGCACTGTTCAGGACTACCACTGTGTGCTATTTGCAAACAGACATACTGCCAGCATACACACTCCCTATGTACCTTTCATGTATTGTACTTCTCGCAAGCACACATACACCCATCACATGTTTTTCACTGCGCACTCACTGCACAGTACTACATCTCTCACGTAATATGTTCTTCGCAGGCATACATACACTAAGTGCATGCACTAACCATACATGTACTGCACAGCACTGCTCTATCACTGTTCTATCCCTTTACTGTACCTTTCTGAGGCCCACATACATCCAGTGCAGTCACTCCTCCTGCAAAGCACTCCCTGTCTAACTGATGTAGGCCAAGTGTGAGTTAAGCACACAGCAGTGGAACATTTAAAAATTGTGAGTGTGTGTGCAGGCCTCACTCTAGTGACACAGGGTAAAAAGGTGCTGTTCACCACTACTGATCACCGCATGGTATGCTGCGTAACTTTTGGTGAAGGCAGAAGCCTTCCATCACTATGAAGGTAGCACTTTGGGTGCCTCTTTCTGGTCCAACAAGACCACAATCCCTGAGATGGCCTATGGAATGGAGCACACGCATGATGCATGTTTGCCTGTGACAAAATAAATCAGCATTAGGGATCCAGACAACAGTGCAGTTGGGCTCTCAGGGCAGGGGTACACGTCTTTTACCATGCAGAAGACTTTTCCATCCCAGCACCTGGAATAGAAGTGAGAAAGATAATCTCACCTTCAAATTCAATCTGTATTTTATAATCCACAGATATCGAACAGCCCAAACAGCACACTGCTTTCTGTATGCAGGTAATCTAAGAACCACTGGCCTATGGTTAGCCTGGGTATTATATAGTAATATCAATTCATATATTACCCATCTGCTAACAACATACCTCTCGTTGGCAGCAGTTAACTATAGCTTAATCCTTTTACACTTTCATAAAACATAGCTGCTATAGATCTTGTCAGTTACCCAGTACTGCACCAGCTACAAAATCAGTCATCACCAACTGAACAGGCATGAAAAAACTTTGGAGAACTGTCACATACTGCTGGAAAACAGGAGGACTTTCATCTAATTTGTCACTGCATGTCCCAACTAGCTACATGACGCTTCTTTACATCTCACAGTGACATTTAGACATGGGATAATAGTAGCAAAGCCTAGCCCAGTAGTTCCCCCCACCACTGCCGAGTCCAACTAAGCTTGCTAAGCACCCAAAACTTAAAAAAAATATCAGCTTGGAGAACCCAGTGCAATAACCAGCTAAGAAGATACAATCATAAGAAATATAAAGGGACTTGCAGGATTCTCAAAGTTACCAGCTTACTGAAAATCACAAACTGTGTGCCTCTCTTTCTTTCTCTCTCTCATCCACCACACTGCTAAGAGCTGTGACCCAAAGCACAATAACCACACTCGGTGGTCATTATGCACAACACAGAAACACTTCCCACATAGGTTCAAAAGTTAACAACCTCCGAACCACACACCCTAAATGGCATAGCCTGCTATCCATCTAAGCAAGCGCTTCCGTGCCCCTCACAGGGAAGCAAGTGATAGAAAAATGCTGCAATATCATACTAGTAGGTTCAAGGGAGTGTTCATCCAGTTTGCTCTTTCTGTTGGACAAACCTGTTTTGCCATTCTATGGTTTTCCTGCCTTAATGCGGCCGGCTCTGCCCACCTGCCTCCACTCCCAGAGCTAGCAAGGCTGTTGTGTTTTCTCCATGTAATACAGTAAGCCGCCCTCGCCTTTCCTACTTCAGTGCAAAGCTCATGGCTTTAAATCCATACTTGTCTCTGCCAGACACCCCGGCTTTCACTTTGAGGATACGCTCATGCTAAAACCAAGCCCTGGTCCCTCCTGCTCCTCTAACCCCTCTCAGCTGACTTTAGTCAAGGCATGATCCCACCATAAGCATAGCTTGGACATTCATAATGTTATCCAGCATGCAAGCCTGGCTCTCCTATTTATTACTAATGCCTGTACTCAAGACACTTCCCCACCTCACCGTGCCTTTGCCTCTCCACCAGGCTATAAAGCAATGCACCTTCCCTGCCATGACAAAATGGGTTGCTGTCTAGTCGCCATTTTTAAAGACTCACTAATGTCACTTATGAATTTCGAGGCGATTGGCCTTAAAGATATCATTTCATCCACATGCTTGCTGAACTGTATTTTTCATCTTCCAGATTCTACTTGAAAAGTCAGTATTCACCTAAGAGAAGTTTCTTTCGCATTTCCTAACTGGCGCATCCAGCGGCCTTCTCCCAAGGGGTTTTAACATCTGGGCAAACCTCTGTCTGCACAGAATCTTCCTGCTTGGTTGACTCTTGCACAACCTTGGAATTACCCTACACATCAGAACTGTCACACTTTAGATCTATTGTGTGCCTTTCCAGACTGGATATAATCAGTACTTTTATTTGTAAAAGAATTAGTTCCAGGGCCTAAAGGTTTGCCTAGAGGCCCACAGCCAGTGCTGTTGAATGTCAGTGTGCCGAATATCAAGGTCTTGATTCCACCTCTGGACTCTTTAATCCACTACCAGAAACTCTGAGGAATATTTACAATAGCATTGCACCACTGGAGCGTCACTTTTTAGGACGCTCCAGTGGCACAATGCCCTGCTCCATATTTACAAAGTGGTGTTAAGCCACTTTGTGTGGCTTAATGCCGTTTTGTAAATATCTACCCTTACATGCAGGTATCTGCGTGAAAGGGGTGTGCAATGGGTGCTGCTGTGGGCATTCCACTGCATCACCCATTGCTATTTGACGCTGCCCCAGATTTACAAGGATGTGTAAATCTGAGGCAGCGCCAAAAATTTACTCCACTGAAAAGCAGGCGTTAGATTGGTGCAATAAGGAGAAATACATGTATTTCTCCTCGTTTTGTCTCTCTGCAGCACACGTAGAAGGAGCACACCTCCTTTAATGATTGTTTGTATTCAGGAAGGTGTCCCATCCTGCGCATAAACAATCACAAGGGAAAACACAGTGGTGCACAGTATTCTTGTGAATATGGCGCATCCCTGCGCTTTTGAAATGAAGCGACACTGCTAAATTGCTTGCATCGGCATGCTACACCATTTCTTTGTGAATATGCCCCTCTGTACCCCATTATCACTTTATTGCAGATTCTTTATAAACCCTGCTTTCTCCCTTTGTCATGGTTTTTCCGTTTTTCTTTTCCTTTTCACCTTTGTGTGTTTTTCTCCTTCTTGCTCTGGATCAAAGCCTGGAAAGAAAAAACAAGTTCCGGTTTCCAAAAATGAATACCGGGGTGGGCTCCACCTGCAACCACTAGCTCACATTAAGTATTGGGTATAGTGCGCACAGCTTTATCCACTTTTGTGGACTGCCCCTTCAGCTGGTCTGTTTATTTGATTACTGCCTATACCTCTTAGCTCTTAGAAGCCTTTAACACCCATTGCCTCTCCTAAACACGCAGAGCAAACACTATTCACGTTAAGCCCTAGCTCCATTCTTACCACTGACACACCCGGCTTCTTCTGCCTCCTTCTAATGCTGTTGGGAATATTAATTCTTGAATTCTCCGCCAACTTGACCATAACACTCCAGTGAAAAGCTTCCGAAGCACTGTTGCCTCCCTCCTGCCCTCTGGTTCCCCCAAGACCGTAAAATGGAAAAATTACTACTTAAAAATGCATAAAAATCACAGCATTATAACTTTCCCTCTGAGGCAGGCAGTAACTGTCCAGAAGTGGTACACAGTTACACAAAATATATCCATCGTGGCTTCACAAAATACTTCACAGACTAGGTAGCAAAAGTTGCCAATTCTACTGAAGTTATCTTTAAAGTCATCTCCACCTTAACTGTTTCACCTTGCTGCAACACTCCTATTCAACCATCTTAAGACCTCAATAACTCGCTTTCAGCCTCTTTTCACAAGAAAGTCATCTAGATCTGCAGTGATCTCTCATCCTCCACCTCGACTGGGCGTGGTATACTCCTCTCCTAAATCCTCTGTTGTTCGCACAGCTTTTCCTCCCTGCCTATTGTCCGTTTCTCCCTGCTCTCCTAATGAGATCGACCAGCTCAAGCTTGCAATCAAGTCTGTCTCGCCGCCAAACAAGTCCCCAGCCCACACATTTCATTTTTTCCCTACTTCAGTCAGACCTGTTTTCACTTATGACTGCAATCTCTCTCATCTGTAGTTCTTCGCTTGCAAACAAGGGGCATATCATCAACGGTTAGCGGTAAATATCGCATGTCGCGCTCAGCGCAAATTTGATTATCGCCGTCTATCGCAGGTTTACATCGCCATGTTAGTGGCGTATTAACAACACTCTGCCAACAGGTGGTGTACAAACCGGCGATAATCCTCATTAGAGTGTGAAATCCAGCGATGATTTCACACGCTAATGAAAAGATTGATAATAGGGTAGTGTGGACGTAACCAGATGATCCACCTCCCATAGAAAATATGGCTAAGTCAACTTTCAAGCAGGCGTAAGAATCCGGCGATAACCGCGGTTAGCGCGGACTTTTAAATCGTAGCGCGGTTCCGGGAATGCCTTGTAAATACTGCGATGTTGTGTTTGTTGTTTCATGGCAGGAACGCCTACTTTGCATCTAATTAGCGATGTATATCGCTAAGATGCAAAGCATCATGGAAACAGCAGCTAACATGCGCTAATGCATGTTAGCGCCGCCTTGATGATTATGCGATAAATAAATCACCGCTTTTTCGGCGCTATGTGCCGAAAAAGCGGAGTTATCTCCCTTGATGATATGCCCCCAAGTTCTTGTCATTCCACTCTTCAAAGAACCTTCTGCAGGCCTAGCCATCCCAAGTAATTCCGGACCCATACCTCTACTAACCTTTTTCAATTAAAATTCCAAAACAAGAAATCAATTCTCAGCTGTCCACTTTTTGGAATCCAACTACATGCCTGATTTTACTGATCCGGCTTCTATCCATTGCATAGCACGTGAACTGCTGTCATCCCTGTCCTTCATGACCTCTGCTTAGCACTAGACCAAGGGGGTTCCGCAGCCCTGATTTTATTTGACTTTGTAGGACACATATTGCTTTTGTGTCTGTAGCAAGCCAGAGTCCTAGACAAAGACTTAACCTGGACTGCTGGGTCTCCCGAAGACTGCTACCAGGGCATCCATCTTCCACTTTTTCACTCTGCCTTCAGAGTGGTCCAGTAGGGTGTTCCTGAGGGCCCATCACTTAGTCCTACTCTTTTTAATGTTTATATCTTCCTTCTCGCCAAACTTATTTGTTCTTGTAGTTTCTCTTCTGTGCCTTATGCAGATGACATCAATTCTGATGTGGCTGAACACTAAAGAATCTGTGCTTTGATATGGAGTGTTGACATCGAACTAATGTCCATGTCCTGGGTTTTTGACATGAAGTGGTAGTGACAGTATACCTTTCTTTGTTGATTAATCATACGAGTCAGAAGTCCAGTGCAAACAGCCCCAATTGTGAAAACGTCTGCTTATATGTGATACCAAGAACATGCACTAACATCCTGCGTGTGTGTGTGTTGAATGTTTGTACGTGGGCTAAGTAGAGTAGCAAGGCTCCATGTTGTAGTGAGAAAATAATTGCTGGGAGCAGCGCGATCAATTTGGATAGCCCCTGATTTGAAATGGTGGGTGGTAGGGAGAAGGGGTGATTCTGTTGTTAAAAGTATGGAGGTTTTTATGCAGGGAGTGGGGGTGATTATGTTGTTACGGGCGAGGAGGCTTCTAGGCAGGGCCTGCCCTTTTGTCGTTCCCTAATTGCTACTTCAGGAAGGCTGATGCCCCCCTGGTACAGACTCTTTGCACTACATTGTGTCCATGTTTTAAAAGCTCTTGCTTGGAGCCAGCTTCATCACCACCTGTTGTAAGAACCATCACCCTGCTCAAAGGCTGTGTCTGAACTACAGCCAAAAAATAAATGGATTCTGGAAAGTAACCCCCTCAAAACCAGGGAACCGTGTGAAGCACTAATAAGCCTCAGAGAACCCAACAATGGCCTGGAGGCTGCAACTACCATAAATGTGCAACCTGCATAGGGCCTCATACCTGTAGAACCTGCAACCCCTGCCTCCAGCTACTGAACTCACCTTGAAATGCAGTTCATGTCTAGTCGTGCCATTCTTCCTCTTACAATGGTTCTTCATTTACTTCTCTGCTGCCGTAAACTATGATGTGCCCTGTCCGTGGAGACTCCCCCATCCGTGGTGCCTTTCCCCTTTTACCTCAACTCCCATCTTGTAAAGGAAGATATTTGTACAAGTTGCACGGTTGGTCTATGAGAAGCATAATGTTTCCTCCAGAGTGCTTCCATGTGAATATGGAAGCCAACACTTCTTCCCATTCTGTCTCATCGCTGTTCACTTGTGGTGAAGCTCCAGCCTGTGATCAGGTGTCTGTGCTGGATGCGCCACGGCAGGGATTCTCATGGCGTGGCATTTGATCTTTGGCTGTGTCACTGTAGCACAGAATTGCCTGCTGATCATTCCCATGGGGTTTCTGGGGGGCCCTTTACTATTGGCTTGAACGGTAGAACAGTCTCAAACGGAGATGTAACTCCTCTGGCAGGATGAGTATTTCCATGTGGGTTTCCTGCCCGGTGCAACCTATCCCGCACGTATATTCCTCACTGGAGCATTGAGTTAATGGTCAATCCTTTATGCAGCAGAATTCACTGGTGGTGTTGTCGGTGACAGTCATGACCACCAGTTGAAATCCTTAACGCACTGTGGCAGATATCTTCCAGAATCGACTGCACTGGTAGTGGCGTAGGAAGGGGGTGCGGTAGGTGCGGGCCAACCCAAGGGGCATCACTGAGGGGGGTGACAAAATGGCAAAAATATGTGTTTTTAACACATATTTTTGCCATTTTGTCAAGCCGGGGGTGACAAGTAATTTTCTGTACCGGGTACCACCTCACCTTGCTACACCACTGTGCGCAGGGAGGCACCAAGATGCACCTTTCAGGCAGTGCTTAATTTGTGCCGGTGCCTTCCGGTGCTTAGCACCGGCACTGAATTATCAGGGCTGGGTCTATTATTGATATTAATTATTTACCTCACTGCTGGACTTGGCAGCGGCACAGAGTGTTGTGCAACTTCAACATCTTCTCGTCCACAGTTCTGTCTGTCTGCTCGTCCGTCTCCCGAGTCCCGAGTGACTCAGTCCCACTCCCAGTGAAGCTGTGATGAGCCTAGCTGAGCCAATCTCAATCTCAGTCTTGTTGATGGCGTGGAGGCCACGTCCCTTGGTTAAACTTCAGTCCCAGTAGGCGGGACACTGATTTTGGGTTGTATTTTGGTTTTTCGGGGTTGGGGCTGTGTGGCGGAAGGCAGCATGCGCAGATTTTTTTCAGATTGCGCATTGCCATGCGGCCACACCCCAGCATACCCGCACAGCAGCACCCGTCCCCACCACCGAGTCCCTAACGGCCGTTCAAGGTCTAAGTGCCTGTGCCAGCCTCACCCGACCATCCGACGACGTGAGGACTGGCAGCAGTAGCGCCAGTACAGGCAACAGCACCAGGTGAGGCAGGCAGGCTGGCAGGACAGGCCTAGTCCGTTAATAGACGAAGCAAGGCAGTGCAGTCTGTGTGCTCCGGCCGACCGGCCTACCAGGAACGAACCGGCAAGTCGTAACAAAGTTAAACGAGCAGAGCTGCAGTGCTGCCTTTACACAACTCTTTGTCTGCGTTCCCCACATCCTTACGTTTAAGTAATTTGTCATTGTTGGTGCAGGTTGAGTTGTTATTCCTTTCAAATTACTGCTGCCCTGGATGTATATATGTGGAAGGCCCGGTACTACATTGTGACTGGACGAGAGTGTTCTGATAAAGAGGGAGGAAAGAGTACTGCACGCACAATAGAAGCCCAGAAAGCACCCGTTATTGTTTCCCACCACATGTGTGTCTATAGTCCAGCTGCAGTTACGTACCCATCTTACACTCGTGCTATCATGAATAGGCTGGAGCCTGGCAAAACCAAGGATGTGTGTTTTGCTTTTGCAGTTGAAAAAATGGTTGTTTGCTACATAAAAGGTTGGTGCAGCAGGAAACATTAAAAGAAACGGACACACAAACCATTTGTTTATGTTCCTTTTGTTGCTTTATACCTTTGTTTCTCAGGTACACAAAGTCAACTACTGGCAAATGTTTCCAAAATTGTATTATGAAGCTTCTGCTCTCCTATCGTGCGAACGGGGAGAAGATGTGGCGTCACGGCTAGAGATACCGATAATCGACTTCTAGTTGGGGAACCAGGTTTGAGTCGCGGCGTCGGCTCAACACCATGATTCGGGGCAAACCTCTAAGTCCTCCCGTGCCTAACCTTGTGTAACGTAGCTGGAGCTCATGTAAAGCGCTCCAATACATTCGGGTCGAGCTCGCGCCATAGAACAAAAGACATTTACATTAATCAGTTCTTTCCTACCTTGCTAACTGCAGGGCAAATGATGCACGGTGCTGACTCCTTGTTAACGAACTATGCTATTTACTAAGGCAGAAAGTTATTTCTCAGCCTGATGACTCATTAGGTGGACATGCATGTTGTCCAGGAGAAATTTGCCCAGGAAGACCTCACAAGAAAGCTGCAATGTATCGCTACAGTTGCCAAAGGAAACAAGCGTCGTTTTTAAGAAGGAAATACCAACAAAAACACCATTATTCTTTGAGATAAAACGCAGCTTTTTGGAGAAGTGAAGCAGCCATGCTCGTGGGAATTCGGTATGCGCAGCACTGAGTTATGAGATTATCAGAAGAAAGAGCTGTTTTGAAGGTTTTGCTTTTTAAAATGCACTAACTCACCAACAGCGAATCATTTCAGAGTTGTATCCTCGGTCTTAAGAGACGTCAACCTCTAAATTTCCCCATATGCCTTAATGTTAATGCACTACCTTTGACCCTAATAAATTTCACGAAATATGGCAAGAAATGTAGTTGCAATATGTAACATGACAGGAGGTAAGTTTACATTTTACCCAGAGTATACAAGGGACGAGGCCACTTTACCTGAACCCAGACCATCGCTGACGGTCACACCTTATGGTCAGAAAAGTGAAAAATGATAAGGCAAAGATGGATGAAATTTTCTACACAAAGAAAAACCTATTCATTGCAGGAGCGAATGATGTGCATAAATCAGTTAAAGGTTGTGCATGTGCCAGGGAGGTGCATATTGTGCCTGTAGCAGAGTCCAATATATTCTTCATGTGATAGATGCCTTCATAGCGGGCTTGTACCTCTGAGCTATATTTTGTCATATATCCTACTGTCTTATAGTAATAGACTGGTCTGGGGCAGTTTAGGGTCAAGCCTGGGGAGTAACAAACTACAACATAAGTAGATAGTCATATCAGAATTAGTTTGGAGTCAGGCCTTTAATGGTCAGAAAAAGTTCATTATTTTCGTTTCCAAAAGTCATGTCATCCAGTTTCTATTGCAGTTTTGCCTTGATTTTATTAAGATATCCTATCAAGTCAACCATCATATTACCAAGGTAGGAATTCAGATCAAATGTGGCTTTCAGCCGTGCAAGTTGAGGATGTGCGTGGAACCAATAGAGTAATTGGGTGGAGCCAGTGAAGGAGGTGGGTGGAGCCAGGGTAAGTGGGTGTGGCTTCCTCTAAAAATGTGAGCACCTGGACTTCCTATTTTACAAATTGAGCACTGCTTTCAGGATATAGAGGCCAAAGATGTCTTGGCTGCTGGCTGTCTACTGGAATCACTGATCTCTCTGAAGGCGAGCCTTTCCTGTGTGTTTTGATTTTCTCAGAGAGCTTCTATTAGCTATCCATGGCATCCATGCAGGAGTAACTTATCTTCCTGGTGGATTGTGCTTTCATGGGTGGCAATGATGGTATCCTGCCTTATTGGAACTTACCCGGTTGCGTAAATGCGGATGGTACTGGTTCTGGCTGATTTGTGGGTGCAGGCTTGTGTGGCAATAGAATTATGTAGGGGAAAGCTGTTAATGTTGTGTACAAATGGGTCCTTCTCCTGTTGTAGTCCACACACCTCCTGAGTAAGTGTTGTCTCAGTACAGGGGTCGAGGGGTTCAGTAGCCCTTGCCTTCCCTCGGTGTAGCCCTTGATGTGTGCCTCAGTGTTAGGTTCTACAGTCTTCAAGGTGTATGGCTGAGGAGCATGGCTGACGTTGTTAGCAGGGGTGTCATCTTGTAGCCCACAGCACAGTACGATGATCAGCAGGTAAATGGTAGTTTGTAACAAGACACATGGTGGACATCCCATAAAGAGGGATGTGTGGGTGTTGTGATGTGCACCATGATATGTGTGTATCCTCGTGGCTGATGCCTCCCTCGTGTAGCACTTAGTGATTTGTGTCCAGTCTTCCTGCCTTGGCCTCCAACCATGCTGTGCATGCTTTTCCTGTTGTTGGTTGGTGCATGCTTCTTGAATGTGTAGCACTGTGCATGCCGTGTGAAATTAAACCCATCTTAGCCTCAATGTCTCAGCAATGTGTATGACGTGGCTTCCAATTCGTTTCCTGTTTGGTGGGATTCCTGAAGTAAGCATGGCTGCAGAGACCGTGACTTGGGTGAGTGTCGCATTGCTGGAGGAGTATTAATTTGGTCACATTGCTTTCAGTGCACGGTATATACCTGTGTGTTTGCCTGAGCACCGCGTTTTGTAGTTTGATGCTTGTTGCAGTGCCTTTATATGACTGGTAATAGTCTTGTGTGTACGGCAATGCCGCTATATCGAGCCCCGCAGTTGCGATCAGGTCTGTAAGTTATTCTTTAGATTGTGCTTGGGGCTCTGGCATTGCCGCCATTGACTGGACTGGGGCGCGCGGTCTTCTAGCGATGCTCGTGTGGTCCTTGCGTGAGTTTGGCGTTTGCCTCTTTGCTTGAATGCTGCATGCCAGTTTGTAGATTCGGGTTTGTATTTGGGAAAGATAATCTCCGTGATTACCGGGTGTTCTTGGATGCAGTCTTTTTTTCATTTCTCACTCGCGCGTGAAATGTATGGGGGTATTGCAAGAGTCTAGTCCACAGCATTTAGCCCCCCTAGAATTGGACGAGCTGCTCTCTCACAAGTTAATTGAAGTACTGGCTCGAGCGCGGCACTGGCACACGCACCCAGCACCCCTGGCATTTGCACACAGACCTCTCTTGCCCGCAGTCCTGCACTGGCTTGGCAGGCCCGCGCTGCCAGGAAGCATGGCGCAGCTCCGGTGAAAGCCAGTGCCCTGTACATAAGCGAAAGAATAAACAAGCAGCAATCCATCTTTAATGAGATTCAGGCTTTGCTTTTCCCCTGGCGGAGCGACTTTTCCACTCGCTGCGCGGCTTGTACGATATAACATGCTCCACTTAATGCAAAACGAGCTCGCTAATTGACCACAAAGGATCTGCCGCCTTTTAACATTCTGGTATTTTTTGCGCGGTGTCAAGGAACAGGCTGGGGTTCGGGCGGGCTCGGGGGCGAGCAACGGAGCCGCGGCCTGGTCCCATCATGCACTGCTTTGGGAATTAGCCAGGAGTGTTCCTGGTGCGCGCCTGTGGCCCTGGCACACCAGTGCAGCATCCTTGTTGGAACATTGTGGATTTCGCGTGCTGTGCTCCTGTAGTGATGCTGTGAGTGTTTCCATGACAACATAAATGACTTGCACATTGTAGAGCAGTCTTACTGTTACAGAATGAGTATCTGGTACATTCTACTTCCGTTTTCTTGTGGTATTGTTATCGGTGTGGCACTGAGCTCTACTGCTACGGATCCGCATGATACACACAAGAGTCACGTTTTTCTACAGAAATGCGGTGCACCTTCTTATTATGTAGTAGAATTCCTACGGTAAAACTACGAAGTTGACACCTTAGACAAATGCTGCCTACAGTAATACTGTGTGTTATACGCACTCCTTCCTGCCCGGCTTCGCCTCACTTCTGCCCACTCTGGCCTGTGACTCATTGTTCCTGGAACAATGCACTAGAGTTATCAGAATTTATACGTTTTGTGCATGGATATGCTAAATACTTCCCTCACCATAGCTCACCGTTGGTAATCCCGCCTGGAGATATGGTCTAGCCGCTAACTGTGGCACTTCGGATTCTAATCCCTGTTTCCGCACTTACATTCCAGCATTTAACCTCAATTTGTGACAGTGACTTTGGCTTCATGTGCATTAGGTTGTAAGTACTTGCAATACACAGTGACTGTATGCGCCCTCAATCTCGCCGCCACTGATCTAATGTGCTACAACGTTATTATATTCGACGTTTCTGGGTTAAGTGCTTCATTCATAAGTAAACACAAACATGTCATTGTGATCTACGTCAAAAGTATCAATCCAAATGCTCTAATGCGTTTCTCTAAAGTGGTGGTGGTAATTGGTTAATGCCTCTCCCGACTCATAAGGTATATATTCCATACTGTATTGCCTGAACCCTATGCCAGATACAAAATACACTAGAAAGTGCTAAGTAAGGTGTTGCTGTGGGTGTGAGGGACTGCACTAGAAAAGCATTCCACAGAACTAGGAGAGCCCCAGAATCTCTTTCCCGGTTTGCAAGAACGATGGCGCAACCTGTCTACCTACATGGCAGTCTGGTGTTTCCCCCTACATCTGGTGTCAACACCCTCCTCTTCGCCTGCAATGCATTTCTGAAACCCCATGTCAACTAATGCACGCAAATGCAAGCTGAGCCCTTCAACCCCTGAATTTGTGGACAGTTACAACCTGCTCTCCGATCCTTTCCTATTCTGGAAATAGTTGGAGATTTGCTCTACAAAGGGCTGGAGTATGTCCCATTCAGGATGGGAAGAGGAACGGACCACCCACACACACTGGGAGTACTGTGCGAGATGTGTGACGACCATCGGTTCAAAAATATTGTCACTACAAAACTATTGAGGGGCAGAATATAGAAGGTATGAATATTGTTTTTATGAATATAATAGCGTTTTTAAAAGTATTGTTGTATGAATTGCTTACGTTCATGTCGTTGTATTAAACATTGTTGTTTAATCAATGTGCTGTATATTAGTTAGTCTATTAGTTAAAGGTGTTATGAGTGTAGTTGCTAAAAAAAAATGAAGCATTTTGTAATTTTTCATGTGTAATTATAATTTTCGTCCATTTTATTAGTAATTTATAATTTAGTAGCATGTAGTAGGGGATGTTGGGGGTTAGAGTGGAAAGTTATTTAAATGATACATTGTTTTTTATTTCCAGTTAATTATGCTAATTAAACATTAAATTGGGGACTAATTTAGTAAATTAATTCAGTGATTAAGTGTTATTTTAATTTTTTAAGGTTAGTTCGTGATTCTTAATGCATATTTTATTTTCGTACATTTATAGTTTAGTAATTTATATTTTAGTCAAGGTTGTTGGGTTTGTAGGGGAGTAGGATGTGGAGTTATTTAAATTATGTTTTTTAATTCAATATATTCTTATGTTAAATAAATATTTGAATGGCAATGATGAACATTTTAATTATTTGTCACAAATGTTTTGTGTTTTTAAATAAATTGTTAATTGTTTAATAAGTATACTAAATAGAATTTCTTTTATATTTACTATTGGTTTTCTTTTTATTTGTTTTACTTAATTATTATTTTAATGTTTTTCTTGTTCTGTTTAGAATTTATTATCATTTATTTCTGGGAATTGTTTGGTTTTGGAACTAGAGAGGGAACTGCATTCATTTAAACATGTTTTATTTTGTAAAATAACTTTTGTATTTCTAATATTTTTACATTTTATTTTATTTATTTATATACTGCATATTTTTAAATATGTTTTAATAATTGCATGTTTTAAGTATTTAGGGCCTGATTACGACTTTGGAGGTGCTGAGCCAGCTTTGTGCCGGTACAGCTCCGCCAAAGCCGTGCATGGTCAGCCTGCCAAATTACGAGTTTAACTCGTGTCTGGCAGGCTTTTCTTTTGCAGTTCCTATGGCGTTGCCTAAAAAACAGGCATCGCAATGGGAACACAAAAGCAGTTCTAGCACAGCATGGACTGTGAAGTCCATGCTGTGCTTGAACTTGGGATACATGCAAACGGGGGGGAGGATGTTGTGCCCCCTTGAAAGCATCCCCATGGCGGCGGAAACTAGGCCCTGTAGGGCCCCCCTTTTTTTCCTACCGCCAGCCATTTCATGGCAGGCTCACTACCATGAAAAAGCTGGCGGTAGGGAAACTCAAAATATGCTTGGCAGACCGCAGCGGTCCAGCCGTGCATATTGCATAACCCTGTCCACTGTGCCACCGCGCAGCCGGTATAGTGTTGGCGGTGTGAATGGCCGCATCAGAATACGGCAACCACAGGACCGCCACCGCGAGACTGGCAGTCAAAGACCGTCAGACTCATAATTTGTCCCTTAAATGTTTGTTTCAAAATGATTATAACACTTTTCATGTTTCCACTTACATTACAGTGACAATAGTAAATGTATCCCCTGCAAAGTTCAACACTTTCCCTAATTTTGCCTAGATTAGAGTCGGAATAGGAAATCTAAGCCCTCCAAAGACCAGCACAGTCCCTACTATTGTTTAGATTAGAGTGGGAATGGTAAATCTAACCCCGCTGAAGTCCAACACTTTCACTGAGTTCATGTACATTTGGAGTAGGAATAGTAAATCGAACCCCTCGAAAGTCCAACATTTTCCCCACTCTTATTTAGGTTGGAGTGGGAATAGTAAATATAACGCCTCCAAAGGCCAACACTTTCATATTGGTGCTTACATTGGAGTGAGGATAGTAAATCTAACCTCTCCAAAGTTCCTGGCTTTTCCTACTATTGTTTAGGTTGGAGTGTCAATAGTAAATCTAAACCTTCCAAAGTCCAACTTTTCCTTTATTTTGCTTAAATTGGACTGGGAATAGTAAAGGTAACCCCACAAAAGTCAAACCTTGTTTAGTTTGGCGTGGGAATAATAAATCAAACCCCTTTAAAAACCAAAACTTTCACTACTGTTGCTTTCATTGGAGTTGGAATAGTAAATCTAATCCTTAAAAAGTCCAATGCTTTGTTTACATTTGAAAGGGATTTGTTAACGTAACCCCTACAAACTCCAGCATTTTTCCGAAATAAGCTCAAATTAGATTACTAATTCTGACTCCCTTGAAGTTGTACATTTGTTAAGAATAGTAAGGTACTTTTTTAAACTGTTTACATTATATATAGGTGTGTATGTATATATATATGTGACAGTATTCATTAATGTTAATATTTAAATCAAGTTACATAGGTTGCGTATATGTTTTGGTTATGTAGGTCAGTAATTTTTTACTTTTAAGTGACTCAAGAGATCCCACGGCCTCAGCCTTCTAGTAGCTGGCATAAGAGGCACACGCCACCGTGTCCCTAAATATATATGTTAAAGTTTTGATGAAGTAAATTGTTTTGATGATATCCTGTCCCATGATATTTTTGACATATTTATAGCTTACATATAAAGTATGTGTTAGACCTGTCAGACTTAGGGGGGTAACCCGTAAACTTTTCTTCTTACTCCTCCATTTTTGCTGATCTTGTTTTTGTTGACCTTAGGGCTCTCTGCACTTTAATACTGCTAACCAGTGCTAAAGTGCATGTGCTCTCTCCGTTAAACATAGTAAAATTGGCATAGACACAATTGATATATTAAATTTCCTTGTAAGTACATAGTAAAGTGGCACTACATGTACCCAGGGACTGTAAATTAAATCCTGCTAATGGGCCTGCAATACTGATTGTGCCTCCCACTTAAGTCGCCCTTTTAAGCACGTCTAAGGCCTGCCATTGCAGCCTGTGTGGGCAGTTTAAAACTACCATTTTGGTCTGGAAAAATAAACCTTTTGCCAGGCCTAAACACCCTTTTTAGGTTGAGCCTATAGCGGCAGCGCGCATGCGCTGCTCGCTTTGCGAGGCATGCAGTATTCAGTATGGAGTAGAAGATCCGTGGAAGCTTGGCCCACTCTCCACCCATCTTCTTCATTGGCCTGTGTCTTAAATCATGCCTTCCGATTGGTTTTAGGCTTGTTAGTCCCTCCTTATGACAGCCATATTGTCATGGTTACTGGCCCCTTTACTTCGAGTGTTGCACAGTATGTTTTTTTAGATTGTGAGCACTACTTTCTTCCCGTGCCTCCCCCCTCCCGCAGTCTGTGCCTTCTCGCCCCCGCACTCCCGTTCTTCGTGCCTTCTCGCCCGCCCGCACTCGCGTTTGTAATGCAATACGTCTCGCATAAATGCGAGCCCTATTGCATTGTAAATGCTTGTGTTCAGCTAAGCGAGCACAGACAGGGGAGGGCGTGTGCAGTGCCAAGAAGCCCCGCCGGCAGCATACAACCAGGACATAGGGCCTGGTACACAAAATGTTTGTGCAGTAAATCCAACCGGGCGCAAACTTCGAAGTGTGACAACATACTACTGAGTCACGAAACAAGTGAACAGGAGGGGATAGGCGTATGCGTGACAGTATTCCACAAACAAACATTAGATAATGTTTTGTTCCAAGTTCGACCGCACAGTACTGTAAACAGTCTGTGCACAGAGTACGAGCATCTCCGGTTTCCAGGCCTGTAGGCGGATGCCGTACAAGAAGGAGCGGGGCGGTCCAGCAGGCGGCCCGGCTCCTTCTTCTGCGAGGCGGGCTCCTCTGGGTGTGCCCCGGGCTGGGAGGGCATGTCCCGGGCTGGGGGTGTGGGGGCAGGCTTCGGGCTGTGGAGGCGGGCTCTGCCTGATCTCTCATTGCTCCCAGCAACCTCCTGCCACAGGCTGAGGCTCCAGATGGGGTGCATCGGAGCAGGTTGGGCCTGGTTACTTCTTGAAGGTAGCTAGAATCGAGTAGGCATGGGGAGGAGAGTGGGGTCACAGGAGGCGGCTCTAGGGAGCAGTAGTGGAGGGGCCAGCAGAAACCACCAGAGGCCTGCTGCACTTATCCGTCTGCTTACTTGTGTTATTTATCACTGTTTCACCTGAAAGTGTGTTGCGGCTAGCGCCGTCTCAGTGCCTAGACTCCAACAGCCGACTGTCTCCATCCTTCTGACGGGTTATTTCCTTGTGGTGCTCATGTCTTGCACTGTACATATGTGTATTGTATCGCAATATTTATATAGTGCTAACTACCCGCATTTGGGGTTCCGAAGCACTTGCCAACATCATGAGTAGCACACTACACCATCTGTGGTGTGTGGTTAGAAGGGTCTTGTCTTTGTTGTGATCCTGTGTGGGAAGTGTTCCCATGTCGTGCGTGGGTGAGGGGGCCACCGAGGTGCGATCGTCATGTTAAGGGACACAGCATTTAGCAGAGTGCAAGATGAAAAAGTGTGAGGGACTGGTGCACCGGTTTCAGAAACCTGGCAGCCTTGAGCAGCTCTGCAGCTCCGTTTATGGCAGAAGTCTTGAAACTCTACTTTCAAAGAATGAATTTAGTAATGGGTAATCAGACTGTACCTAGTGCAAACAATTTAATAAGTCCAGTAAAAGGACACGTTCCCATTAGTGAAGGAAGTGCTGTGGCACAAAAGTGTGAATGGCCCACTGCATCACAATTATGACTCTCTTATTTTACAAAAGATGTATGAGGGCTCGTTTTCTTTGTTCGCATTAGGTCTGATGGCACCCGTATTTCAGAGGCTGCAGCATGTGGGAGATCCTCTTTTAGGTCGAGCCTAGGCAGCACATGCAGTAGTTGAATACGGAATAAAAGCCCTGCCCACTCTCCGCCCATATTTGTTATTGGCTTGTGTCATTGTCCTTCGTAAACGCTGGCTTTCGAGTCGTTATTAGGCTTGTTAGTCCCTCCTTGGTACCATCTTGTCTGCATTTGTTACCTCCCATAACTACTGCACCTTTTACTGGTGTTGTTATATGGTCTGCTTTATAAGTTGGCGAGCACTATTTTATTTAATGCTCTTACTCTGTTCCACCCACTACCTTGCAGTACACCGCCCGCTTTTATTTGAATGTTTACTAATGGCGGTCCACTTTAAATATAACGGCCTTGCTTATTTATTTATAGTTAGAAATGGCATTAATGGTTGGCTAGGGCAAGCGCCTAAGCCAGGCAGAAACCACCACTCTAGTCAAGGCAAGGGAGTTACACGCCAAGGATAACCCCTGCTCACCCCCTTGGTAGCTTGGTACGAGCAGTCAGGCTTATCCCAGAGGCAATGTGTAAAGCGTTTGCGCAAAACACACACACAGCAGCAACACACTAGGCACACCACAAAAGAAACTCTACACTAGGTTATGTAAAAATAGCCTTTGTATTACTCAGAAACACATTAAAGCATAATCACAAATGTACACTATGCCACCTGGCACTAGGCAATACTATACAGGGGATTATATACATGACAGGGCCAATCGGGCCACTGTCAGAACCATTACAACCAGTAGTAAAAGATAAACCAACCAGTAACTACTGGTAGAATACTGTACTCAGCGTAAACACATTATGCATAAACACTGGGCCTAAACACATTATGCATCATCACATTGGGCATAAACCACATTATGCATTATCACATTAGGGCCTTGCACCCTACCAGCACACCAGGTGCTCACAGGCCAACTGGCCTTCCTCGGAGGCCCATCTGGGACTTCCCTGCAGTGCCCCATGTCTGTCAAAAGTCAGGGTTCTAATGGGGGCGAGGGTGCAACTCACCCTTGTTTCTCTTAGGCCAAAAAGGAATGCCCCAGTCGTTGCAGCTGCCCGCAACCTCGCAGTACAGCTATGTGCACAATACTAGGCACCAACAATACCTTGTGAGCCCCACTCACCGGGGCTCTTCCGGGGGCAACTAACAGGTACCAGCAGGCACCAACAGGGTGTTTTGGGGAAACCCCGCTGACTAGGGCTTCTCCTTTGTGACAGCTACCCGCATGGCACCTGGCGGTTTAGCTGGCAGCAGATCTCTGCCCCCACAGTGCTCTGTACAGGCCTCACTCTCCGGGGTCTCTCTTCCTTCTGGCAACCATCTCGAAATGGTGGCAGGCATCAGGCACCAATAGTGTGCCCTGCAGGCCCCGCTCACAGGACCTCTTCTGACCTTGCTCGGTCTCCTGTTTCCACGTAGGCAGCATGCAGGGCTCTCACCGACATCTACGGGAGCCCCGCCTTCCTTCAGGCACCAGTTTGCCTGACTTCCGGCTGCATTGTGCATGATTGTCTTCTCCCCTCGGCTTGCCTACGGTCAGGCTGTTCCTGACTTCGCCTGACTGCCGGCTCTTGCAGGGAATCACGGAGCAAGGAGTCCCTCGACCTTCGGACCAGCGTGACTTCTTGTTCTGCGGCTGTTGTGCAATCATGCCCCACAAGCCCTCTTCCTGGGCTCAAGCAATTCGCTCCAAGAATGCCCACCACATGCTCCTGGTACACAGGCACAGCGCTAGGGGCACAGTAAGGGGAAGTTGCTCCTCGTGCTCCAGGGTGGTGCACCGAGCACAGCACTCACCACACGCTGCTGCGAGTCAAGCTCACGCCAGGGGCTCAGTACCTCAGGACTCCTGCAGCACCCGAGGTCCCAAAAGCAGAGGGGCAGGACAGCACGTAGGGACCCCCAGGAAGCAGCAGCTGGGTCCCACGGTGGTTCCTCCTTGCCCAGCAGGCCTTCCAGTCACACAGTCCCAAGCAGGTACACTTTTCATGGGGTCACAGCCCCAATATTTATACTAGCCATGTCTTTGTTCTGTCCTGGCACAGGGCTTGGGGATCCGGTCAAAACCAGTTCTGGGGGGCACTCAATATTTTATTGACAGTGCAGCACAGTGCCCTTTGACATTGCAGGTGCTGGCCCCAGACACACCATAGGGGGGGCGGAGGCAGCATTGTACAGGGTAGGCACAGACCTATTCAGGGTCAGGGGCTACTCCTCCCACTACTCCAAATGCAGATCTGCCTATTCAGCCTAGCGCTGACTCACCCAGCCCCTCTGGAGCCACGGCACGTCCCCAGTCCCTGTCACTCCAGAGCCAGACATGCAACACACATCGGGCAGGCACAAAGACACATAGCACACAGAACTTCCAACTTCTAAAAGGGGCATTTAAAAAATAGTGACCATAAGTCTGCGCACACCATAACACAGCATACCAAACTCTTCCAAACATACCAAACTTGATTACGCTGCCCCTCTCATATCAGGAATTACCACTGAAATACTTATCAGGGAATCCCCAATGCATTCCTATGAGAGGGCAGCCTCACAGCAGTGAGAAACCAAAATGGCTGTTTGTCACTACCAGGACATGCCATACAGTTAAGGCACGTGTCCTACCTTTTACCTACAATGCACCCTGCCCATAGGGCTAGCTAGGGCCTACCTTAGGGGTGACTGACATGTAGTACAAGGGGAGTCACAGACGTGGCACCCACTTTATTTGCCACATCACAGCGGCAGTAAACTGCGCCCACACGCCCTGCAATGGCAGAGGCCTGAGACAGGTTGAAAGGCTACTTTGGTGGGTGGCGCAAGCAGGGCTGCAAGCCCACCAGTAGCATTTAATTTATCGGCCCTGGGTATCTGAGCTACCACTTTACAAGGGACTGACAGGTATATTAAATACGCCAAACAGGTGTAGATCAATCTTACCATGTTTACCACAGAGAGCACACGCACTTTACACTGGACAGCAGTGCTAAAGTGCCCAGAGTCCTAAAACCACCAACACCAGGTCAGAAAAAAAGACAAGGAGAAAGGCAAAAAGTTCAGGGATGACACTGCAAAAAGGGCCAAGTCCAACATTTATTTAAGCAGTGCGGTCCGCATTTGGCGGCCGCGCTTACTTACTTATTTATTTTAGCAGCGCGGTCCATATTTAGCGGCTGCAGTTATTATTATTTTTTTTTACTGACACCCATGCGGCGCTTACACATTCATAGAGGTCGCGCCCCTTTCTTTACACAAACCGTATCTAAAGAAAGGTACACGGCCGACAGAGTGAAAGCGCAGTTTGGGTGCTTTTACCCCAAAAAAATCTGTTTATTAACTTGACAAACAGATGCTTTTTTTTGTGAAAACCCCCATTCTGCGGTTTCACTTCACTGTAGGATACGCCCTTCTCCCCAGCCACCTTCGTCTCATCAAATCTGAAACCTGCTTCAGGAAATCCTTAAAAACTTGGATTTTCGGAGTCCCTGATCCTCTATGCTTTTCTCTCATTTAACACTATCAGTCTTCTCAAAGCAACTCCGACAACCTGGTACCTGTCTTCAACTAGTTCTCCACAGCTCCAAGATTCTCCTTCGGAGTGATAGTCGTGATTTAGAAATTCCAGTTACAATTACAAAGTGCCGCATGGGCGCTAGTAAAAAAAACAACAAATATTTGCAATGCAATAGGTCTCGCATTTTCGAGAGTTTAAGCTATTGCATTGCAATGAACCAATTTTCCTTCTCTAAACCAAAATAACAGGAAATACTTAAGAGTCCATTTTAGATTGGGAAAAGGTTATAGACTTCAATAGAGTGATGGCTAACTTACATTTCGCAAAATATTATGGAATAACATTGGCAGGCCAGCTATTTAAAGGTAAGTTTAGATTGGACAGCACAGCCGCCCATCTGTACTATCACAGACCTCCCAGCTCTGTGGGAATCGTGCATCCCATCCGCATGAGCTAGCCCCTGGCGCTGGAATCAGGCAGGATGCTGGCAGCAATGCACCTCTTCTTATCTTGCACACAAGCTCACCATCTCTGGTGGTTCTTGCCAGACCTGCAGCCAAGACACATAAGAAGTGTGTAAAAAAAAACAAGCCAACACGCCATTTGCATCTATACATCCAGGATCTCGAACAACATCCTCATATCCATCAGCACCACCACAATGCTGCTCCATTTTTGGAAAGAACGTAAGACTCACCTCTTCAAAAACACTATATCACAATGCATTAACTGTCCACATTGGGGTGGAGTCAGGTAGATGCCTTTAGTAGGTAGGCACAATGTCCGAGACCAGGGCAGAGCATTGGTAGCTTTGATAGGGATATTGGGCAACACCCTATGAAATGGCATTTCAGCCACAGGCCCGCAGGCACCACATGCTCTGCCCACCAAAACATGGAGAACATGTGCTGTACCATCTTTAGGGTGGACAGCGTGTTAATATTCCAACCGATGAGTCAGTCACTACAATTGTGGAGCATCCAGGCTCTCTCAAGGCCAAGGCCACAGACTCTGGTGCCTTCAACGTTCATCGCTAATATTGTGTCCCATGCAGCGCAGGCTTCAGTACACAGAAAAACAACACAGACATGTGTAGGGCTGTAAACTGGAATAAGGGGTCATGCACAGAGCTCCCTTTTATTAGCAGGGTTGCCTGACTGGTGATATCTGTGAGTGATGTGTGTGGGGATGTGTAAACGACAGCTCCCTGGGAGAGTGGGTTGTACAGTGAAGTGCCCTAATAGACACTGCAAGGGGCCCTGCCCTTCCAGCCACCCAGGCTTTTTCCAAAATTTACTGGATTCTCATATTAGATCTTGAGCACTACTAGAGATATTATACTGATTTTTTCAAGGTATACCTTAACCTTGGCTTTGGGGAGCGCGAGTACATGTTTCCTTTCGTCACATGTGCAGAACATACAGGAGTGTTTCTTGACGTTGCTATGGAGCTATCTTCGGACATTTGGACATTTTGGTGAATTTACAGGTCATGCTTAAGTTCACAGGAAAGGTGGCCATGTGATATATTTCATAGATATATATGAACATCATAGTTACAGTTTCTCTCTTCTGCATATAGCTCATATATATCTATCAAATATATCACACACACTAGGCTTGAAACAGTGTGTTTCCTGAGATATATATCAAGACCCCTCCATCCTGAGCTCCTCCACACTCTGGGGCATATTCTCAAGGATTTATCGGCACATTATCACAGCCAAAGTCGCGATAAATTCATCACCCCATTCATAAACTGGTGCTAACAGCGCATATCACCAGTTTACCTGCAATAGCAGTCGTAAAAAACATCGCCACAGATGACCCCAGCAACTAACGCTAATGATATGCAGAGTAGGCGTTCCCATGCAAAAAGCAGCGACAACACCACTCCACAACATTCTCAACGACCAGCCACATCGGCGGTAAGATCACAAAACATGCGATAAGGCGCGTTAGCAGCAGGATTTTAACACCTGCTCTTACCTGGTGCAAAGTCAGACGACAACCGGCACCAGACAAGGGAGCACAGCCCATAGCCACACATGAAGAACAACAGATACCCTGGAGCAACTGATCATGCAGCCCGGAGCCCCAATAGGGCAACAACACCCACCGCCACCACCCCCAAGACCCTCTCAAACACCCCCCTTCCCTTGGACAAAGATATTGCACATCAACTCTACGAAATCATGAGCAAAATAATTTGCCTGAAGTCGCACAATCACAACACCTAACATACATGTGTGGTCAGAAAAAGGGAAATCATACATTCATCTCAGAATATCCAAATCATTTGTTTATTACAGAATAAACCCAAAACAACTATTCTGAAGAGTCATGGCAGGTCTTCTCAGGACATTCTGTAAGTCACAGCCTGCTAGACAAAAATCTAGATAAGAAGGTGTGTCATGCGCTCATCAAAGTATAGAGAGAGAGAGCGAAAGAGAGAGAGAGAGAGAGAGATAGAGATAAAGAGAGGGAGAGAGAAAGAGAGAAAGAGAGAAAGAGAGAAAGAGAGAGAGGGAGAGAGAAAGAGAGGGAGAGAGAGAGAGAGAAAGAGCGAGAGCGAAAGGGAGAGAGGGAGAGAGAGTGCCAACACAGCTGACCCAGGCCTCACTGCTCACCTGCTGCCACCGGTGTGTCTCCAACCACGTGCCGGTTTACACTGCAGTCCCACAGGTCCCTTATCTGAAACAGTTTCCAGAGACCTGAATGGCAGAGTCCATACAGTTGCACACGCCATCATCGCTTGCCCGCCCCTGTGCACACAGGCTGCTGCACCCCAGCCCCTCCGGCCACCCAGCGGTGATTGCCAGCCCCTGTACAACCAGGCCTCACTGCTCACCTTCCACCACCGGCGTGTCTCTAAGAGGGCCCACCATGTGCCGGTGGGAGCTCCAAGCCTGGGGCCATTGACCATGGCACCTGTTGGACTTGGCCCTTCTGGCAGGTTCACCCCTAAACGTTTTGCTTTTATTGGTGGCTTGGTGATAGTGATTTTTGGTTTCTGCGCACTTTCCCTGTGTCCCAGAGAAAAGTGCGTGCGCACTCTGAGTGCATGTGGTGAGATAGGCCTGCCCTCCCATAGGAATGCATGGGGAATGTATGTGTCCCTGGTAGTTCCTGATGCGTGGGGTGTGCAGGCTCGAGTTTGGTATGTGCGGACTCGTGTGATCGAATGCTTCGCAATGATGTATAATGCGTGATTATGTCATGTGCGGAAGTGCCACTTCTAGGAGTTGGCATATTAGTGTAAAATGTGCAGTGACTGGCTGTCGTGTGATTGGCTGGCTGAGGTCATGTGACGGGCTAGGGAATCCCCAGAGTCAGGAGGAGTCACCCAGTGGTGAATAGGGAGATCAGCAGCTAGATGGGTGGGAGGAGTACACCTGGGTCCTGACTAGGGCTGGGTTTTCCCCACACAATGCTGGCTCCGCCCCCTGTGGTGCGACTGATGACCCTGGCCTGCACTCTGAATAGGGAGAGGGGCTGAGCAAAAAAAGTGCTCAGGAACCAGTTGTAACTGGTTTGCCCCTTCCCTGCACCTTGAGACAAAGGAAAGCTATGTATAAAAATGGGGCTGTGTCCCCACAGAATCTGTTCTCTTCCAGGATCCTACCTGAGGGGGGCTGCTGCTGCTGCTGGACCAGAGGACCGCCACTTGGACTACCTCCCTGCCTGGAGGCCCAGTGAGCTGGCTCTGGGTCCAGCCTTGCCCCCCACCCCTGCCTTGCTGTGTGCAGGGGAGACCTTTGCTGGACTTGGTGTTTATTGGCATCCCTAAGCGCCTGGAAGCGCTTTTATTTTCCTTTAGCGCTCGGAGCGCTTTAATTCTGAAAGCTGGTGCCCACCCGGCATTTGCCCCGTTCCTGGCCGACGTGGGCGGAGCCTGACCCAGGAAGCGGGAAGCGGACGGGAGCCTACCCCGCGCTCCTGCACAGAGGAAGAAGATCGGGAGAGTAGGATGGCGGCGGCTACTCGCGCAGGGCTCCCTTGTGTGGAGGGAACCCTGCAGGTCCCCAAGAAGTGTGAAGCCCACACCGAGAGGAGGAAGCGCCGCCGGAGTCCCGGTGAGTGGGGCTCTGTGTTGTGGTGGTGGGGGGAGTGTCGGGGCACAGCTTCGGTGCCCGCCCCTTACCGCGTCCCGAGCACTGCGGGGGCAGTGCTCATTTCTCTTTCCCGCTGCCCCGCCTGACAGTGTGCAGCGGCAGCGGTGTGGGGGACCTAGTAGGTTCCTAAGAGCGCGTGGCACTCCAATGAGGGGGCCAGTGTTGGCAGTGGCGCTGCCGTAGCGGGCCACTGTAATTAAGGGGGCATTTGTTTTGCTGGTGAGAGCGGCCCCAGAAGGCAGCGGGCCGCTCCAACGTTACCCCCACATTTGTGCAAGAGCCCATCGAGGCTCCAACGTCTGGGGGCATTATTTCTCGAGCCCCTGAGAGGCTCCAAACTTACGCTGGGCAAAATTGTGTTTTAGAGCCCATGAGGGTCCCACGCTGTTTTGGGGGCATCCTTCTTTTAGAGCCTAGGTGGCTCCAGGGCTGGATATTGTTTTGGGAGGCACAGTGGTGCCCACGCTCATTTCCCCAGCTGCCCAGCACTTAGTGGGCAGCTGCACCGTGTAGGTTGTGCCCCTCCACACTTTGGGCTTGCGCAGCCTTGCCCTAACATTTTGACATAGGGTGTCCTAGCCCCCGACAAGGCCAGTTGGCCTAGGGACTGCCACAGGTAGTGGCTAATGTGAGTTTTGCGCTATTGTTCCTTTCCTGCACCTCTGAATGTATTTTTATGCGTCATGTGCCTTGTTCTTACACCGCTGAATGTGCTTTTATGCATCATGTGTTTTCCTTTCCTGCACCTCTGAATGTGTGTTGATGCATCATGTGCCTTGTTTTACACCGCTGAATGTATTTTATGCATCATGTGTTTTCCTTCCCTACACCTCTGAATGTGATGCATCATGTGTAATGTGCGTTTACCCCTACAGGTATTGTGATACTTAGGTGGTTGTTTTCTCCTAGTACAGGTGGTGCTAGCGACGTCCTGATTCCCTGTGTGACATTTTCCTAAGGTGGTTAGGGTTGCGTAGGTGGTACTTACCTGTTACCAGTAGTTACTGGTCGTGTGCTACAGGTGTTATTTAGTGCTACAGTGATTGTATGTGCTAGGTTCTAAAGTATTATTCCTATGTTCTAAGTGCTAATTTCTACAAAGTGCTAATTCCTGACAGTGGTCCATGTGGCCCTGTCCCCTGTACATATAATCCCTTGTAAACTCTGCCCGTGCCTGTTGGCACATTGTAAAGTGTGTGTTTTTATCTAATGTGTTTTGGTAATACAAAGGCTATTTTTATATAATACCTTGTGTGGAGTTTCCTTTGTGGTGGTCCTTGGGTGTTGTTGCTGGGTGCGCGCGCAAACGCTTTACACATCGCCTCCGGGATAAGCCTGACTGCTCGTGCCAAGCTACCAAGGGGGTGAGCAGGGGTTATCTCTGGCGTGTAACTCCCCAGCCCTGATAGAGTGGTGGTTTCTGCCTGGCTTTGGCGCAAGCCCTAGCCAACCAGAAATCCCATTTCTAACAGCACCCTCCACATCATGCAGCCCCGCACCGCGGGTCACCAGGTCTCACTTGACGTCCTGATGAATACAGGCCCCAGCTAGGCTCGCAGAGTACAAGGGTTCGCTCTCCTGTAACAAAAACTGGAAGGAAGTTGGCACGGAAACTGCAAAGTACAAAGACAGAGTTTATTAACCCTTAAGGGTGGTCCTACAACCTATACAACACTCTTCAGTATTGCATAGGGTAGCACAAAGAACTTGCGTACATGGTCCCCTTTTATACACAAAAGAGGGGTTCATAAGTGGGTGGATACAACATGAAGCGAAATTCATTACCTTTTATGGGCATTTTCGATACAGAATCAATATGTGGGCGGAGTAACTAATTTCCTGAGCCCGCGAAAACATGTTCAAGCAAGGACTAACTGATTACAGATGTGGTCAAGTCTGGGCATGCGCCAGACGGACAAAGGAGATATTTATAGACTGTTACTAGGCAGATTACAAGAACAACTAGCAAAGAGGTAGGACTCTTCTCGTGCTGAGCACGTGGAGACACGACAATACAAAATGGAGTCCGGACATTTAGTCAACATTCGACAAGAAACATGTTTCAACTAGAGAGAATTCATGTCTTTAGTGAATGCTTAATCATATCGCTGTTTTAGTTTTCAACAGACGACCCTTTCAGCATTTACTGAAGACATTCGGCTTATTAGGATAATCATCATATATGTCAATTTTCATCATCTCTTCTACCTCTTTAGTTAAATGTTTCTGATAGGTGACATTGGCGATAGCTTTCTTATCAGGAATACAGAATGATACACATAGGGAACAAAGTAAAGGACCACATTGGACACAAATGCAACAAGAAAACAGAATTGCTACAATAATACAAAGACCAGTCAAAACCTTCCACCCCATGTGGTGATCATTGCCCAAAACCATCCAGACAACGTCCAAGTGCCATTTTCTGTATGGATTTCAGCTGCAATCTTATGTAACCTATTGATAGCATTATAAACTGATGGCGTATGGTCAGGAATAAACACACAACAACTACTTCCGATAATTTTACACGCTCCACCTCGGACAGCTAACATAACATCTAATACTATACGATTCTGTAATGCAACAATTCTAGTAATTTGCAATTCTTCCGTAAGATTCCCAAGAGCAGCAGCGGTCTGATTTGTCACAGCCTCTACAACTCGTTAATCTTCGAACCTTCCTACTATTTAGGGCAGCTCCAACAAAGAAAAACAATCCTAAATTAAAATCAATATACTGCTGTAAGCTAGTATCAGTTTGGTCAACGTCATCAATAGATAGAGTACGTTTATACCTATTTACAGTCACATTATTCAACAACTTCAAATCTTTATGATAAGATGCAGGTGCTAAGAATACGGGAGGTAATAAGAATGCTACATAGCATACTCCGGACCAACCGGCCGGTAAACGATAGTAACCCTTATTCCCACATACGAAGTATGTGTTATGGGAAGCTAAGAAAGTACTGTTATTTAACCCGTCAATGTTCAGGATAATGATACAGTCACTAACACCAACAGGAATATAACCCACACTCTGGACACACAGGTCCGCTTGAGCTTGTGCCACTTGAATCACAAAGCGCTCTTGTCCTGTAGTGTCTCTGGTGTTCGTGAAGATGTAGGGAATTGATTCATTGTCCGGTCGATACTCTTCCCATTTTGTCCCATTCGCTTGTGGATAACCATCCTTATCTTGATGACACTCCCTATTAAGTCTAAAAAGTAATCGTCCCACTGTAGGTTTCCGTGTGGCAAACAGCAAAGTGTACCATGCTCTACAGGAGCCATTATCAGAAAAAGGAAGAGGTATGAATGGCGTTCCTCCTTTCTTCTGATGAGCTGGCATCATACCACATATCCAACAGTTCGTAGCATTCGAGGCAACGTGGGTATGATGCAACATCTGGATGAAAGTGTTATTCAAATAAGACTGACGATGCTTCAGTTCTTGATACGGAAGTGTATAAAAGTAGTGCTCCTCAGGCACTGGAGTAGTCAAAACAAGCAACTCCCGGGCAGGAGTCACATCCTCAACAAACCATGTGGTTATACCAACAATAGCTACTGTAATGATAAAACCTGTTGCGCAAAGAATCTTCTTCTTCTCCATCTTAGAGTAAAAAGTCAATATCTTCCTGAAACTAAAAAGGTTGTCAGAACTCTTCCCCTTAGGCAGCGGTTGATTTCTTCACCAGCGGGCCAAGACGGGTGTCGCTACACTAATTCAGGGCTGATCCCCCCCCCCTTGCCACATTGGCTCTCCGTTTCACTAACCTAAGGGCCGTTCTGACAACTTTGGATACAGCAGTCACTTCCTCGGTCTGAGGTGATATCTTCTTCCTCCAGGAATCGCTTGGTCCGGAAAGAGCTCCTCAGTGTCGTTCGGTTCCACAGCACGGCCTTTCTCCGCAGTCAGAATTTCTCGATGGTCGGTCAATACAACAGGCTCCACCAATCCGGGCGGCACTTTGCGACAGTGCAAGGAATGGATCCAGTTCTTTCGATTGGAAACTCGCACAGCTGTCCTCGTTGCGAGCAAGACTTGCTCAGGACCAACCCATCTCGGCTCCAGACTGTTCGACCTTTCGAAAACCTTCAGCATCACCTGGTCCCCAGGTCGGAGATTATGACCTTCACCTGTGGACCGATCAGGGAGCGCTTCTCGAACCTGTTGATGAATAGAAACCAAATTATCCGTTAACTGTGCCAGATAATCATTCATCATTACACAAGGTACATCATGCAGTGACTTAGGTTTTGGTGGACCCCAAATATTCATTGGGCGTCCAAAGACGATCTCATAAGGTGTGAGACCGGTCCGAGAATGCGGTATCGATCTAATTGACAATAATGCCAGCGGTAAAGCATCTGGCCAAGTCAAAGAAGTCGAAGCTTGGATCTTAGCGATCTTAAGCTTCAGAGTACCGTTATATTTCTCTACCAATCCCGCAGACTGAGGGTGAAATACTGCATGGAACTTCTGGGTAATGCCTAGACCCTTCAGGATATACTTTATAACATATGCTATAAAATGAGGTCCGTTATCACTCCATAGCAATCTGCAAACACCGTACCGAGGGAAGAACTCCTTCAATAGCATTTTGGCTGTAGTCATTGCAGTATTGTCTTTCGTAGGGTATGCCTCAACCCATTTGCTGAAGGCACAAACCACTACTAGAACATACTTCAGATTGTTACAGCGCTCAAGCTGAATGTAATCCATCTGTAAAACCTCAAAGGGCGCAGTAGGTGTTGCAAATCCTCCTGCTGGAGTTCGTGTACCCTTTCCTGGGTTATACCTCAGGCAAATCATGCAAGTCTGCACTACCCTCTTTGCCGTACTAGCGATCTCCGGATGCTCCCAAACTCGTGTGAGTAGTTTAACAATTGCGGAAGCTCCGACATGCGCTAGTCCATGTGCCATCTGAACCATAGGTTGTACGAAGGCTGTGGGTAACTTCCATTTATCCATCTGCTTATTTCTCCAACATCCTTCGTCATCTAATTCTCCATCATTGGACCATTGCTCCCGTTCCTTATCGGAAGCGGTCCTCTGTATTTCCAGCACCTCTCTCCTAGCATCGTGCCATCTTTCTGCCTGTGACTTCACAACATACATTGCAGTAGCACCAGGCTGCATCGCAGTCTCTCGTGCCACCCGGCTGCCAAAGCATTCCCTTCTCCAATTTTATCAACCACTTTCTTATGGGCACTACATTTAATTATAGCAATCTTCTTTGGATATGTTAATGCAGTCAAGAGGTTGTGGACTAACTCCCCGTACATTATCTGTGCTCCATGTGACGTTAGAAACCCTCTCTCCTTCCAGAGTAGGCCGAAATCGTGCGCTACTCCAAAGGCATAGCGGCTATCTGTATAAACATTCACACACAATCCTGCACTGAGCTCACATGCTCGTGTTAATGCTATCAGTTCCGCTGCTTGAGCTGATTTCTGTGGTATGCGTGCTGTCTCCACTATTGTTTGCAGTGTGGTGATTGCATACGCTGCTGAAGTCGTACCATCTGGTAGCTTCAGGCATGATCCGTCCACCCACAGTTCTCCATCTACATCTGTAAAGGGCGTATCCTGGAGATCAATACGACCCTTTGTTTGTTCCTCAGTCACAAGAATACAGTCGTGTGCCTTCCGTGCTTCAGACTGAGTTTCCGGGAACGGCAACAATGTGGCCGGGTTTAACGTTACACACCTCTTTAACGTAATATGAGGAGCCAAAAGCGTCAACTCATATCCCGTTAAACGGGCACTTGTCAAATGCTGCGTCTTTGTCTGATTAAGCAGGGCATCAACAGCATGGGGGACTAATACCAACAGTTTGTGAGATAACACAATTCCCTCACTTTGACGTATTGACACAGCTGTCGCCGCAACCGAGCGAAAACAACCAGGCAATGCTCGGGCAACAGGATCAAGTACGGCTGAAAAATATGCACAAGGGCGCTGCTTGTCGCCGTGCATCTGCACTAAAACTGATAATGCACATCCATCTTTCTCATGCACATACAGTGAAAAGGGCTTCGTATAGTCAGGGGTCCCTAACACTGGTGCTGAACAAAGGGCCTGTCGCAATTTCTGAAATGCAATTTCACACTCGTTCGACCAGGGAAGAGGAATTGGTGTGTCCTTTGTCAAAAGGGCTAACAATGGTTTAGCTATGTGTGAAAACCCCAATATCCATTGCCTACAAAAAGAAACAAGACCCAAAAATGCACGCACGTCCTTCTGTGTGGAAGGCACTGGCGTGTCCAAAATTGCTTGAATACGATCTGACGTAAGTGCACGCCCCTCCTTAGACAAAAGGTGACCCAAATAAGTCACCTTTGGTCTACAGAATTGCAATTTCTTCTTCGACACCTTGTGATTGTGAGATGCCAAAAAGGAAAGCAAGGATAACGTACTCTTCTCACACAGCTCAGGAGTGTCAGCCGCCAACAAGATGTCATCGACATATTGTATAAGGGCGACACCCTCGGGCAGAACGAAGGAATCCAATTGCCTTTTCAATGCTAGACTGTAAATACTAGGGCTTTCTGTATAGCCCTGAGGGACTCTACAAAATCTATAAGACCTATTATTCAGAGTAAAACCGAAAAGGTATCGGCTATCAGGGTGAATAGGGATCGAAAAGAAGGCATTTTTCAAATCAATAACTGAAAACGTGGTCGCCGTTGGCGGGACCAAAGTGAGTAACGTCGTGATGTCAGAAACCACTGGATACTGAGGTATCACAATCTTGTTCACTTCCCTTAAATCAATGATAAACCGATAAACCCTGGTATCCGTATCTTTCTTCAAAATGGGTAGGATAGGACTGTTACAAACATTATAGGGAACTTCTTCCACTACTCCCGCCTTAATCAAATCCTGCACAATCTGTATGAGTGCCTCCTCCCCCTCCTGGGAAATACGATACTGAGGGAGGCGTGGTAGCACCGCACCCTCCTGGACACTAATGTGGACAGGCGGAATCACCATCTGTCCCACATCAGTATCCGAAGTGGCCCACAAAGAACGAGGGACGGAAGCTAATGCAGTCTCCTCCGCAACCACACACATCCGGTCTGTCATCGGGTGATTATCATTTAATATCACACGTACTCCAGCGGGGGAGCAGCGGATCGTAGCTCTGAAGTGCTTGAGCATATCAAGACCCATAATGTTATCAGGCGTGTTCGGGGCAAGCAGGAATGGACAGGGTGCAGAAAAGGGATCAACATGGAATGCAAGGGGTCGGGAAAGAGGGCTTCGAGAGAGTGTACCATCAAACCCTACCGATGTAACCATTAAGCCAGATGGGGGAGCCCTCGGAACCAATTGTTTGGATAGCGCACTGCGGGTCGCCCCTGTATCAACTAGGAACCGATCAGTAGAACCCAAAACCTTTGCTGAAACATAAGGACCCTTCTGATCAACCGGCACTTCAACTGATTCCAACCCCCATCCAACGCATTCCTATGCATGCCGCGAATCATGGTACCCAGAGCTGTCAATCCCTGACATTTGGTACTGGTGTTGTCGATCAAATACATTGGGTCTATCTCGCTGCTGCGCGTTAGGTTCAAAGCGAGCACGATCATTAGAGTTCCCTCTATAATTCGAAAAGCCCCCTCTTCCTCTCGGCGGTCCCGGACCACGTCCCGGACGAGATGCATACAACACCGGACAATCTCTGGCCCAATGACCCGACTGTTTACAATACGCACATTGATTTCTATTTACATCTGACCGACCCGAAGGGGGACCATAGAATCCTCCCCTACCTCTATCGACACCCCGACGAGGCGGACCATACACTTGCGCTAACATCACCTTTGTTTTCAAATCTTTCGATTTCTTCTCCTCCTGCCCCTTCGCTTCTTGTTCCTGACGCTCATAATACAGAGCCATAGTCAGGAGGGATGCCGGAGACGAAGTGGACCAGGAACTTTCACTCGCTTTTAAACGAACTGCTATTCCCGGTAATAAATTCGCCACATATTTATCCACAAAAAGATGTCTACCCGTATCATCCGTAAGTGACTGACCACTAAAATTGTGAAATGTCTCCTCAAAACGCGTAAAGAAATCTGAGACTGATTCATCAACCTTCTGTTTACACGATGCTAACATATTCCAGTCAATCTTTTTAGGGGGAATAATCGTTTTCAACTTAGTCAAGATAGCAACGGGAAGATCTAAAATAATCTGCGGTGGTTTTTGCACGGGTTTTCTTTCCCTATCCTCATCCTCAATTTCAGACCACTTAGCCTTAAAAGCGGGAACATCATCCACCTTCCGCACAGATCTCCACATATCCGGTGGTAATATGAGCCCAAAGAACAAATCTATATCTGCTAAAGTCATAGTACAAGAATTCAAGGCCCCTTCGACCTCTTCATAAAAGGCCGCTGGGTTTTTGCGGGGGTCAGGTAAAGCATTCTTCAATGCCATAACATCAGCCCTATGCCAGGGAGTATAGACCCAATTATACACAAAATATCCCTTAGCATCAGCGGAAGTAATATCCGAACTAGTTCCCGCTCCTTTAGGAGGAACATACAAAGGTGCTGCCTCTCGCATCGGTTTAGCATGCACTAGTTCGCTCTTATCTGAGTGGGAGGTAGATGACTGGTCGTCGCCGACACATGGATTCGACTGCTCCTGTTCCCCTGCCCTTTGGCGCGCTCTCTCCTTAAGGTCACTCGCCGCGTCCCGTAATGCAAACAGCCGTCGAACCGCCTCAGGTGCCTTAGAGGGAGAAAAAACACCGTTACGCAATGCTTTAGCATCTAATACCACATCATCAGGCTCAAAAACTTCTGAATATTTCCGAAAGGCAGAAATCACTTCATCAGAAAAGTGTCCCAAAAAATACAACTTCTCTCTATCCTGCCACTTTTCCCAAGAGTCCAACAATTCAGTGAGGGATAACTTGCCCTTAAGTGCACGGAGAGAAATTTTGCGAAGCTCACTCATACGCTCGACTGACAACATAGATCGCATGTTTGCCTTATCCGAAACCAATCCAGACTCCTGCGATCTCGGGGCGGACGCGCCAACATAAGGGGGCGGAGAACGATCTAATAAAGAAAAATCATCTTCAAGATTAGTAAGGACAGGATAAAGTGGCTGGCAGACAGCATATTGACCCGAAACTTGCAACCTACGCTCTTTCTCTTGCCTCTCCGCCAGTTCTCTTTCCTCCCGACGCTTCGCTTCCTGTGCTCGCACATGATCATTCTTCCGTTGCTCTTTATCAAACAGCGCTTTCTCACGTTTCTCTCGCTCACGCACTTCCTTCACCCATAACCGTACACATTCAAACATGTCTTGCCGAGCACGCCGTTTACACATACACTGTTCCACATACTCAATCTTACGCATATCAAACGATCCATACAAAGGCCCGCGCAACTCAGGATCCTTTTTGGTGTATTTCCTCCATAGTGTGCTGTACATTATAGAAGAAAGACCATGCTTCACATACATATCCCTATTAGGAGTCCCCTCTGGGGGGGCTGGAGCAGATCCCTCGAGGTTTAACCGGTTTCCAAAACAGCAGCACCACTTACGGAGTGCGCCAAAAGCAGGCATGCTCAAAAATAATGCAAAATATGCAGTATTATCAAAAATGGCACTTAAACGTTGCGCCGTTCAAATTTACACAGCTCCGGAGAAATATCTCCACATTACCTGCCTATATGTGTTGCAACGCATATATTCTCACAGTAATCAATACAAAGCATGACCGGTCATCACAAAACCAAACTCAAATAGCCAACCCAGGCTTCAAAACTCGGAGCAAGTACCGTACAACGGTTCTTACCAATCAAGAGTATCCAGATTCCAACTGCCAAGCTCCAAAATTCGCCCAAACGGCTGTCACGGCAAAACCGACAGAAGAGGTCTCAGTCGAGGACCGGCGCCACCCAGAAGGTCAGTTCGGAAGGAGAGGAAGAAAACCTCGGGATGCCAGGGCTAAAAGACGCCACTGGCAGTGATCACATCCCCGGCCAAATTCCTCAACTTCGTCACGACCAGTCCTTCGAGCATCCGAGTCGCCGTTGAGCCCCACGTGACGGGCACCAATTGATGAATACAGGCCCCAGCTTGGCCCGCAGAGTACAAGGGTTCGCTCTCCTGTAACAAAAACTGGAAGGAAGTTGGCACGGAAACTGCAAAGTACAAAGACAGAGTTTATTAACCCTTAAGGGTGGTCCTACAACCTATACAACACTCTTCAGTATTGCATAGGGTAGCACAAAGAACTTGCGTACATGGTCCCCTTTTATACACAAAAGAGGGGTTCATAAGTGGGTGGATACAACATGAAGCGAAATTCATTACCTTTTATGGGCATTTTCGATACAGAATCAATATGTGGGCGGAGTAACTAATTTCCTGAGCCCGCGAAAACATGTTCAAGCAAGGACTAACTGATTACAGATGTGGTCAAGTCTGGGCATGCGCCAGACGGACAAAGGAGCTATTTATAGACTGTTACTAGGCAGATTACAAGAACAACTAGCAAAGAGGTAGGACTCTTCGCGTGCTGAGCACGTGGAGACACGACAATACAAAATGGAGTCCGGACATTTAGTCAACATAAGACAAGAAACATGTTTCAACTAGAGAGAATTCATGTCTTTAGTGAATGCTTAATCATATCGCTGTTTTAGTTTTCAACAGTCCGATGGTCCGACCTCTCTTCTCTCTCCCTCCCCCCTCCCCCCTCCCCCCTCCCCCCCCCCTCCTCCATTTATAACCATTGACTTCATCCACTGGGCTTCCTACGTTGCATATTGCTCAGCACTCCTTTTAAATTGTGACCATTGTCCTGATGATGACCTGGAATCAATCAGGCTGAAACGCTGTTGACCCGTCCCAGCAAAGAACTTTGGCATTGCTGTGGTCAATTTAATTATTGTTTCCAAACCACACTGTATATAATGTTTTGTTTCCTTTGACCACATTGTTACCTTATCATTTGTCGCCGTTCACGCTGTTCTTCACCCTTGTGTCACTGCGCAGTTCACGACCACTAGCACGTCCAGCGTTCACTTGAGTGTTATGGTTACTTGTACCTTGACTTGTACTGTAGTGCTGTAATAACTACTTACAATACAATTTTTCCCCCCTTTCCCTGGTGGTCTCCCCTTTCTTCCCCCTCCCTGTGTGATTTATATCACTAATTCTGAAATTGCCATATTTTAAATGACTTCCAGCTGAGACGTTGTTTGTTACAAACTATTGCCCGGTCTCACCTGGGAAAATGGGCCTACTCCTGTTTTTGTGTCTTCATCATGTCACCCCCGACACTGGGCAATATGAGGTGGCAGGGCCCTAGGCCCTCATGCATAAATGCTAACCACACGGAGACACCCAGTTAGAGAGTGGAAATGGTGTCCAGCAAGTGCGCCAGGCCCTTTTTATTGGCAGGGTCACATGTCCTGTGACGGCTGTGCTGGATGGGTGTGGTGTGGTGTGGGTGTAAACCAGCCATGAGGGAGTGGCTGTGGCATGCTGACAACTAGACCTGTGAGCAGCAGATCCCTACAGGGAAGACCTGGGACAAGTAGCGTTGTCGCCCCCCCTGTAAGCGGAGTGGGCTGGGCTGGTTTTAAGGGCATTGAGGGACCCAGCTACCTCTCGCTGGTGTGCAGCCGTGGCAGCCGCTCTTTCCGCCTGCATCTGCTCCATGTTCTCCATGATCCTCCACATGTGTCCTAACTCCGGGCGAGAACGCTGGAGCCACTCTGACTAGACAGTCATTCTTGTCTCAGAGTCAGGACTCTAGTGATGTCAGACATGGTTAGTTGGAGAGCATGGAGTGGACTGTGGGTGTTCGTTAGGGACTGTGAGTGGTCCCTGATGGGACTTAGACATCAACGTATGGCGTCTAGTTTGGCTGCCATGCAGTCAAACCCCACCTGCACCTATTCAGCCAGCTTCTCCTGGCACCCCAACACACGGCGTTGGAAGGCCATGTGTTCGTTGGGGGGGTCATGGGAGGCAGCCGTGGTGGTGGGTGCTGCCTGCGGTTTGTTCTGTGCAGGGGGTGGATTCTCCTCGTAGCAGCTGGGCTGCCTTTGCTCCTGGAAGTGGGCTGCAGAGGCTCTCCACGAGCTGTTGGAGGGTGTCAGAGTCGAAGGTGTGGTGGTCCTCTTCATCATTAGAGAAGAGAGGGTCGGCCTGCTCTGCAGGAGGTGTTGGATTTCCCCCTGCAATGTGAAGGGGAGATGCAGTTTAACATTGTGCTCACATGTATGTTGACGCATTGTACATGTTTACATTCAGACTGCATGACAGTGTACCTTGTGACTGTTTGGGGGGAGCTGCCTATTTGATGAGGGACAGTGGACATTCTAACAACTTCACGGATGTGTGTTTGTACCTGTACATTGTCAACTCACATTTCCCTGCAATGCCAAATGTGATCGGCCAGTTTCTACACAAGCGGCACCAGTTGTGTCCTCTGTTCTGTTGTGGACGCGTTGTGGTTTATACCACATCGTTGTCAATGTTGATGTGCCCTGCATGTAATGTGTGTGTGCAGCATTTTGGGAGGAGTTGCCCCTGCAGCTCTGATTTAGCTGCCCCTTATCCCTTACACATGCGGTGTGCCTCTGACTTCTGTGCTTATACAGTGTTGAGATGTTGCATACTTGGGTGCATTGGTCTCTTGGTGGGAGTTGGGGGTCTGGAGCATGGTTTGTCCACAGATGTGTTATGCTTAATTGTGCATGTGTGACATTGTGCCCATGTCTCCCCGCCCGCCCCCCCCCCCAGTCCCTGGTCGTTACTCACCCTGTTGTTGTTGTTGCGTCCGGTCATGTTGAGCAGTGTTCGGGTCCCCAACTCCTGCCACTGTCTCCCCACTGATGACTGTGGTCACCATTTCCTCCATCTTGTCCAGCTCCTCCTGTGGCGCTGGTCTGCATTGCTGCCTTCCGGTTGTTTGCGAGTTTCTGCTTGGTTTTGCGCTTCACATCATTCCAGCGCCTCTTGACCTCTTCCATTGTCCTCTTCAGCACTCCGACTGCATTCACCTTGTCCACGATGGTCTGCCATATTCCATTTTTAGTTGCCAGTGGCTAGGTTGAGGTGACGAACAGTAGTTGATGGTGTTCTACCACCTCCGTTATCAGGATCCTGTTTTCCTGCGGATTGAACTGCTTCTTCCTACTCTTCTTGTCCTTGCCCCTCCCTGACCCCGAGGTCCCAGACTGGTCCTCCGGGGGGCTTGTGGGGTTCGGGTTGTCCTCTGTACTTGCTCCTGCTACCTCCATTGTGCTTCGCTGTTGTTTGGCTGTTGTTTGTGTTTTTTTTCTACTTTCATAGTGCATTTTCCAGCATGACGCGTGGGAATGGCAGGCCTGTGGCTGGTTTTTGCTGATGTTTGTATCGCAATTGGATTAATCGCTACTATTTTCGCGCTTGTGTTTCGCTTTTTTGCGGCGTCGCGTTGATTTTAATGCGTTTATTTGATGCGTTATCGTGAGACTATCGCATGGTACCGCCATGTTGGGAATACCACGTTAACACAGCATTATTTTCCCGCAATGGACTGTGATGTGAAGAGTTGCATTAATATAATTTTGCCGTAGTTATCACACTTTCTTGAGAATATGCCCCTCTGTCTCTCTCTGCTGGGAGTAGGCAGCCGTCCCACTCAGTGCTTTATATGGGCCGGTACTCGCCGGTACGGAGTACCGGCACTTGCGAATTATTTTAACGTCAGTACCGGCTCTTCTCTGTAGCCAGGGAGAGTACCGGTACCCTGATCGGCGGCATGGCAGGCTCAGGTTAGTTTTCTCCTCCAGTGCAGGGCAGTAATTAACTCGGCAGAAGCAGCCTTTGGAGATTTGGTGGCAAAGATTCAAGCAGCGCCCATTTGAATGTCCCCAAACTGCAGGGGGGTGAGAGGGCTTGTGTCAGCTTTGATTAACAGGACAGGGTCTCTAGACAGACCCTGCACTGTCAATCAGGTGCGCAGCAACCATTCGGGTGAAAGTGCCATCATGACTTTCGTTTTGTGTAATGAGTTAAACTGTTTTTTTGAAAGAAACACATTTCTCATGTGTTTTAATATGTGCTGCATCTGGTACAGAAGTAATTATGTATGATCCTATTTTGCCCTTAGCCCCGCCCACTTGCCACACCTCTATTTTAGTGAGTACCTGCACTTATTTTTCCCCATTTAAAGCACTGGTCCCACTCCTATGCTGCCTGACAAAACTAGACAGATTACCTACACATTTTAGTCTTTAGAAGCGCCTATTAATGAAGCACATATATGCTTTGCAGAATGACCGGAGTCCAAAAAACAGAACATTTACCTAAAATTAGGAAAAGTGTCTGGACACTGGGACAGTCCTCTTAAAACCTGGAGTGTCGGGGAAATTCGGGACGTCTGGTCACCCTACCTTTGCCACCTCTCCTCCTTCAAACCACCTTACTTCACTTCCTGTGGAATGCGCGTGCCCCCGTGGCACCGCTCCTCTAAGCATGAATTCATCTACCCCGCTGGTTGGCCTTCTTCCAAAGACACCTCACCTTACTGGGAGACCTCCAAAATGTACACAACAGTGCATTGAAGCCAGCCCGACGGAGGCATTAATCAGCGCGCGCCCTGGCACAGAGGAAGAAACAGCGGCGGATCGTGCTACCGCTCTCCATACAAGCTATTCCAGTCCCCCCCCCCCTCCCAACCATAGTGTGTGTGTGTGTGTGTGTGTGCGCTGCGCCATCTGCACGAGCTCATATGTAACATTTTTAGTTGCCTCTGCACAGCTTCTCTGACAGTAATGTGCAGAAGTCAAAACTCAATTAGCATATATTAATTTGGAAGAGAAGTGCCGCCTGTAAGCCTGCATCTCCCTGAGCTCTAAAACATCCACCGCCTTTCTTACTCTCCGGAAGCCGCTCATAGAGAGACAAGTCTCATTCAAACCTGGCAATGGCCACGTATCTAAACATGAATATTTTTTATGTACCGTGCCTTTCCATGCACTCCCACTTAATGATTCCTGTAGCGGTCTGCCCTTTTACGTCTTGGTGCACCGACTGTTCTCACCTATGGACAGAATTTCTGCTCGAGATACTTACGAAATAAATACAGCCAAGCACATCCGAGTGGCACGATGAAAAATAAAGGTCACAGAACATCTTCCAGAAGTGGTGCTTTGGTGACACCTAGCGAACGCCCAAGGAATAGCCGGTTACATAAGCTGTACAAATTCGACAGAGAAGCGGAAAACTTCTGAGATAATTCAGAAAAAGGTACTAAGGTGGCTGGACGAAGAAAATGTATTAAAACTGTAAAAGTGGGTATTCAAGCCCCTCTTTTCAACCCCCACTACTAACCAGGCCTTCATTGTTCATCGCCCAGTCACAAAACAGTAGGAAGAGATACTGTACCCTCTGCAGACTAATCATTACTGCTACTTTAACTTCCACTCCGAGGTCTAATCCAAGACCTCTTCTCCACCATATACGGCTTTATAGGACAGCTCAGCATGGCATCACCTCTCAACAGGAGCCCATAGGGATGGCTCCTGGCATCCCTGCTATTTAATAAATGTATGTATATGCAGCTGTGAAGTGTATACAATGTGTTTAATACCATTGTTGAGCGTTGGGCGGGGTCATGACTCAAAAAGACTTTAGGCCACATGTATGGCCAAGCCACGCAGTGAGTCACCTGGCTGAGCTCTACTGTGCGACAGATAAAGGACAGGAATGTGCCATATTTAAGTCAATAGGGCGCTTTCCTACTTTTTTCCTCTGCACTGGCAACGCATGCACCTTTGCACCATGGTGCAGGGGTGCCAGCATTGTAAGGGGCACCTTCCTGCACAGAAACAATCCCCTGAGGCTTCTCCTCTTTCTATGTGTGCTGCACACATAGAAAGAAGAAAACAATGAGGAATAAAAATATTTCTCCTTGTTATGCGTCACCTGAGGCGTAGGTTATTGGCCCATTCCCAGGTCTACCACTTTTGGTACATCTGGGAATGCGTCAAAATCCATGGATATTGCGTGGGAACACCTACGCAACGCCCGTGGGAACACCTCCCAGGCAGAGAGTAATGCAACGCAGTGATTTGCACTGAGTTGCATTACTCGAGATTTATGGAGCCACTCCGGACCATGTAAGGTGGCCTCGCATGGCTTCATTAATGTTATTTTCAAGTTGCGTTGCTCTTGCACCATGTTGAGAGGTGGAAGAGTGATGCAAAGGGGCCCCATTATGTCTCATTGGTTAATTACAACACGGTTATTATGAAACATGATGTCAAAGGCCATTTGTCTGACTTACAGAGAGAAACTTTTTTTAATGTCAATATAGTTTTATGGGTGAATTGTTACTACATTATGTAGACAAATATTTTATTACATGGAATCTCAATATTACTGTTCTAGGAAACGGTCTTGGACATGAATGCCCACTCTGGCAAACCATGCAGGTAGAGGATACGCTCTGTGATAATACTAGCTGGCCTATTAGTAGGGGTCGTGCAATGTTTCGTCAACTATAAATCTGGGCATATTTGTAATTTTACGCAGTGTTTTGTACTAAAATACTTTTTCAAAAAGGCTTCTCAGCCTTTTCTGTCAAGCAGGCTCTTGTAATAAAGAAAACTTAAAAATGTATAGACACATTTACAAACATGGAGGAGCTTGATTTACGTCATCCCCCATAAGCCTGTTCATGTGTCGCGCACATTCGGTTTTTGTCAACGTCAGCATACAACGTAGGGCAGCCCAGTTTAACCACTGGCTCCGTGAGTGACAACAGTTTGTCTACTCACATGTGAACATCCACCTGAAGTTAAGTGTCCTTTCGTGCCAGAGGTGGCAGGCCAGTTGTTTAGTTTCCCATTTTCTAGGTCCTCTTTTATTTCTTCTTTCTCACAGCCGCTCTAAGACGTTGCTTCTGAGCGGTTTGTTTACAATATCTTTCATCTGGAGAGTGATACATTCCACATGACCACTAATTGTACACTGTGTGGCCACCTTAGAATGGTATTCACCATAATTCTTTGTTTCACTGTAGCAAGAGGGCTGCCTCATTTATAAGCAATCAGTCATCCATCTTGGATCAGTATTACAATGAGCCACTCACACCCTTCCAAGATGGAGCTCGCTCTGTTGATAGATATCAAGATGGGTCACCAAGCCGAGTGCTCTTTTCTGATATCTGGTATGACATGCAGGTCACAAGGTTGAATTACAGAGGGTAACCCTAACCATTCCTTTTTCCCCTCGTAAGTTTACATTGCACAGTTTCCATTTTCAGTTTCCTTTGTCTAACATGCACTCGTCCCCTGCAACAAGGGAGGCGGGATGGTCATATGGAAATTCAGAACAGTTTCAATCGGCAAAACTATGGTTTGAAGTAATGAACATTTTTTGCCGCCTTAACAGATTTTATATTCACATGCTGTGCATGAACTGTATAGCAGCATATCCCCTTTAATGTGAAGGGAGAGAATGCTGAGAAGTAGAAAAAATGCTGTAATACAGCCCCGAACTCCAATTCTAGCTTGAAAAGGCTCACAAGAATGGTTTATAAATTTGTATACCTTACTTTATATTGCAGCTATGCAAATGTCATTAACTAACACATCTCCAATGAAAGCTTTCTTATTTTGTGTGCTTCAAACCTCATAATTTATGGTTTGCTTGCCAAAATGTAACATACCTTCATTATCGATGCAATTCATCTTGCATTTTAAGGGAGGGGGGGGGGATGTTTGTGTGTGTCTGAATTTAGGGTACATGATGGAGTAGTTAGTTGGTGTGGGAAAATAAGTAGCATTTGTTCCTTGAATGAATGATTGTATCACTGGGATACATTGTGTATTTACCATTAGGTACCTTGAACTACGCTAAATTAGTTGATAAATGTACCTTAAGTGAAGTTTTAGTAAGTTCTAGGAAATGCATTCGGTATGTGACAATCCTTCCCTCTTCTGAGTCTTGTGTGCGACAGCTTCTACAATGGCACCACCAATCAACCAAACAATCAATCAGCATTTGTAAAGCGCATCAGTGTCACCCTGGGGGTATCTGGGCGCTGTTTCTCCATCGAAGAGCCAGGTTTTGAGTCTCTTTCTGAAGTCTGCCAGTGAGGAGGCTGGACCATCATACAAATATTTTCCATTCTGTCACATAACAGCCATGTTGCAGGTCTTTTTGCTTCTTTTAAAATCACAAGTCATTTATCTGTACATTTAAATGTATATTTAAATGTCCAAATTGAATGAATTAAGAATAAGTGGCCGCAGGCAGTTGTTCTCTGGCTGCTGGTCCTCTGCATAGTTGGCAAGCATGGGAATGTTGAAATCTATCACTGCCTCTATCGCAACATATTACATGCGAGTACTACAACGGTCTTACCCACCGTAGTGCTGTTAGAACTAAGGTCATGCATGATGTTATGCAGTCGTGGATAACAGAGGAATGAGGGGTATGGGGGGGATGGGGTAAACCAAGCCCCTGCCACATACCAATTCAGGAACAGTGCATTCCCTTGACGCAACGTTTTTACAGTTTGCATTTACACTTGATGAGAGTAAGTCTATATTGTGCATTCTCCACATTACAGATGTTTTACAACGTCCTGAGCTAGTTCTCACTCGTGAGAAAACTCATGACAGTCTGCTTATTCCAGTTTTAATGCTTTTGATTCCTTTGCCAATGAAGTCCAAACAAATGAGCCTAGACTGGAATTGCTCAAATCTCCTTTTCCAATTTTGATAGAGAATAAGGCGATCTCCACCTTGTTGAGTTAAACACTTGCAGTATTGTTCATTTCTGCCTGTACCAGAGGTGCCAGCATCTGTCATTGAAAAGTGCTAATTGTTGTTATGCAGATGTGTACAGCGCACCTTCACCCAGGAGGGCATCCTGGCGCTGAGCAGGCGAGAGTCAAGTCAAACCCAGGGCCTAGGGGGCCTACTTGAAAAGCCAGGTCTTCAGCTTCTTGTGGAATTCAAGCAGTGAGGAGACGGCTCGTGTGAAGTGGCAGGCCAGTTGACACTTTAGGAGTGATGTAGGAGAAGGCTCGACCACTGCACCCGGTTTTCTGTATGTGTGGAATGTGTGCAAGTAGACCAGACAAGCAGGTGCCTGGAAGGTTTATGAAAGTAGATGTGATTGCTGGGGTGTGCTGGACCAGAGTTATGTAGTTTCTAGAAAGTGTGGATGAGGAGTTTGAATTGTGCTCATTTGTGTATGGGGAGCCAGTGAAGCTCCTTCAGGTGTGATGTTATGCGAGTGCGGTGTGTGAGATTGAGAGCGATTCTGGCCACTGAGTTCTGAATGGTCTGCAGCCTTCTGGTGAGTTTTTTTTAATTCTAGCATTGAGGGTATTCCCGTAGTCCAGGTTGCTTGTGACGAACGCATACATGATGGTTTTCTGGGTGCTGATTGAGAGCCATTTGAAAACCTTCCTCAGTATCTTCAGGATACGGAAGCATGAGGCGGTGATGGTGATGGTGTTGACTTAGCAGTACATGTAGAGTTTGCTGTAGATGACTATACGGAGTTTCTTGGCATGGGTGGTGGTTATTGATCCTAGCTCTGTTGGCCACTAGGTGGATTCCCATAATGAAATGCTCCTCCCAAATATAAAAATTTTGGTATTTTCTGTGATCGGCTTCAGACAGTGAGTCTTCATCCACTGGGCGATTTCAGTCATGCAGGCCCTGAACTTGATCCAGCTACTGGGCGTCTTGTCCATGAGGGAGGGCAAGTGAGTTGTGTGGCGTAGGAGAAGCCTATGATGAGTGCTGCTGATGCTGGCTAGAGGATCATGTATGCCTTGAAGAGTCAGGCTCAAGGTGGACCCTTGGGGGTACTCCTAAGATTAGGTCATGGGTGTCCAAGGTGTACGGTGACAGGCTCACTAACTGGGTCCTTCCATCCAGGAAGGAAGAGATCCATCAGTGTGTGTCCATGGAATCCAATGTCGCGTAGTAATTGGATGACAATGGGGTGAGAGACCGTGTCAAATGCTGCAGAAAGGTCCAGGAGGGTAAGGGCTACCATAGATATACCCTCCATTCAGAACCATGCAGTTATCATCCCTGGCAGGGATAAGGGCAGTTTCTGTGCTGTGGTTGGGTTTGCAACCAGACTGAATGGTGTACAGGAGTTGGTGGTCATGGAGGTATTAAGTGAGTTACCTGTTCATGATTTTCTCTAAGACCATGGCAGGAATGGTAGGGAGATCAGCCTGTCCCCCAATGACCTATTGCTTCCACGCTATGCACATGCACCTCCACACCTTTCCAATTGTATTGTTACAATGGCAACGGATTGTGTGAATGTCCTTCCCCTTACCATGTTCCATCCACCATTTTCGAGATCTCCACTTTCTTGGTGTCAACCACAACATACTTCCACTTCCTGAATGTTGTGACCACTTATTTGTAAGTCACCCCTAAACTGGCCTCATGCGAAACATGCATGAGGTATTAAGTGGATACATTATAGCATAATTCCCCAAAAAGCACGCTTCCCTAGGGTATGAAACTTTGCTTTGAAATGTGCACATGGGTCATGCAGTTTGGTCATCTTTCATCATTCTTTCCAAAGATGCATGCACTACTTTGTTGAACTGTCCACATTCATTGGGGCCTAAATTATGTTGGTCTGAAATATTTGTTTCTTTCCACGTACCCTGAGCCACACAGGTTTCCTGCCTGAGCCCTCCCACATGGTTCCCTCCATGCTGGAGCTGGATCTTTACCTCATTGTGCTGTGAGCCCAGGGTACTCTGTTTCAATTTAAAATGCGGACCACACACGTCTGCCTCCTGGACATCTTAAATAACATATCAATTGCTTTTTGTTTTATGCAGATTTCCATAAGATAAGAACTTTAAGCACATCATTCACCCAAAGGCATCTTGGCACTAGGTCGTCAAAGCTCTACAGAAACCCTAATACGCATTGAGAGGTCAATCTACAAACGAGGTCCTAGGTAGGAAAAAGCTCCATCGCCCACCCTTGCTTTCTTATCTTGAGTGACAACAAATAGATGTTGAGCGGTAGTCTGCATATCTCCAAGACACACACAGAGCTGGAAACTGTTGGCCAAATGGGATTTCTCTCAGTTTAGGCTACATGGTTTCCTCCACTATCAAAATTTAGAAGGGAAGGGTAAAGAAAAATACAGAGAAAAAACTACTATAAAAAGTCCTTTTCAGACCTGGACCTCATATGGTTTATGACATTGTGGAAAAACACCTTTCTGTCAATGCAGTCTGTCGCCGTCCAGCTAGATTACACTTCCAAAGCATTAATGAAATCTCCAGCAAAAAAAAAAAAAACATTCTGGAAAAGAATATCAGCAGGTCTTTTACTCACTTTCAAAACTTATCAGCAGAAAAAAAGATTCTGAGATAAAAGTCACTTACTGACTGTTTGTGGTCGAAGAAAAAAAAGTAAAACTTGTAATATTTTTTTCCAATAATATTTCCAAACCCAACTTGTTGGAGATAACGAATAGCATGCTAATCTGGGGTTCTGGCTGCTGCCACTTGTAATTTACCTGCAGATGGCTAGCTACAATTTTCAAAGTAGCCCACTTACCATGCAGTCACATTCTGCAGGTTTCAAGAGAAGTGAATTGGGAAGCTTCCATCTTCCACGTTTCTAACAAGCAACACAAAACATTAACTCCCAGAAAACAACTGACAGGTCACTACCTCCAACACCAAACAACTCAGCCAATCACAAATGCTGCATTTCACAGTGGAGTGCTTCAATGTTGTAGAGGTGCCCTCAGCACACTGCAACAGTGCGAATGAGACCGCAAGCATATGATCACCTCCACGGTACGGTTATTGATCTGCAAATGGTCATCTCCAGCAACGGCTTATCAGGCTCCTAAATTCATTGATCTCCAGTATCCTGGCTCCGGAAACCAGGTTTTCTAAAACGATATTACAGATTCATCTCCCTTCTACAAAAAAACATCTACTTTGAGGGCTTTTACCTTTATTCTATTTAATGAAATTGTTACAACATACCTCCATTGTAATGTACCATGAATGTTTTGTTTGCTTGTTTTTTTTATCCGAGGGCACTTCGGAGTCTGCACGTCCTTTGAAAGGCCCCAGATTAATTGGCTCATGTGTCCTCTTATCAATGTGTCTCCAAACGCTTACTTTGCTCCTGACTCGGGGCCTCAGAGTAATGCAGGCAGCAGAATCTCGGATGCAGACATAGGTTTCTCTGGTTAAGCCACCATTTAGAGAGGTACTCACTAGAGTGAGTCCATGAACCCAACATAACATTCAAGACCAGCATTACATACTTGTTTGTTTTACTTTAAATAAATTAAAAAAACAACTAATTCTATGAAACAAAAAATTATTTTAATTCAGAAGGTGTGGTGTGTCTCCTCCAGAAGTCTCTATACAAGGGAAGTCTTCGTACTTGCCAAACCCAGGTAAGGATGTAGTTGTAACCTCCACATGTGAATGAAGATACAATTTCTTAGTGAGTGGTGCTAGAGCACCGGGAGGGGAGGGGTGCTTGAGCTGAGCTCGCGCATCAATGTGCCAAGCGTGAGGTGGTTTGGTAATCCGCGCTTATTGGCAGACCTCACTTTGCATTCTAGTAAATGCAGCCTTAAACCCATAATGGAAACAAATTACAAGCACCATTTGGTTGAAATCTCCCGCCTACTGAAGCAGGTGACAATTCAAAAGCTCAGGGATCAACTTGAAGTAAGAGGGTAGTAATTCGAGTAAATTTCACACAGAATTTAAATTTTGCTTTTAGAAATTGAACAGTAAAAATTCTCTCCGATTATGAAGCTGTATCATTAGAAATGCAACTCACATGGATCAGGTTAGCACCAAATTAGAAATCATCGGTTTGTTTTTCTAATTTATACTATAGAAATATTGCTTCTGGGTGCACAGAGGAGCCCTTCCTGCCAGGCCTGGGATCTTGGTCAGCATCACAGTAATCCTGCAACAGAAAACCAATCCATGTTTGCGGGAGGAATATTTTCTCACAAAAGTCAGAGTGGAGGTCAACAATATTTTAATAAATCAAAGACAGTTACCCAAATCCCAGCAGAAAGCTTGAGGTGCAAGCACTTTGGCACATGATTTATTTTTTGTGGGTAGTCCTAAAGCCACTCACCCCTCAAAGTGCCAACGAACGCGGAACTTTCATTATCCGAAATAAACAAACATCCCTCAAGTACACCCAAGAATCGAGAGTACTGGCAGCAGTCATTGCCCAGAGTGAGGGTACGTCAATATTCCCTTTTTTATACACCAGTGACCATCAGTCCATTGCACTAATCTCAGACTGGCAACACTGCCTTCTTTGAACGTGGAGGGGCAGGAAGGGCACGCTTCTGTACTCAAACTGTGAAAATGGGCGTACAAACAGAGCCCATTCAGAGAGAAAATAAAATGAAAAAAAAGCAGATTAGTAAGCGTTCCAGTCTGCCAGATTTTAAGACATCTTGGTTTTCTATTTTTGCCAGCTCTCACAATGTACTTCTTGTGTGGTACTGGACCACATGCCATGTGACGCCCCCTCACTTCCTCCATAGCAGTGTTTCATTCACTGCTAGGTACCACCTCACTTCCTGTGTGGTGCTGCATCATTGCCTTATGCAGCCTCCTCACTTCCTGTGCAGTGATGCTTTTTCCTTTCTCTTCCCACCCGCCTATGATTTTCATTGAGATTTCAAAAGTGGCTTTAGATTCAAATCCATAGGGGAGCTTATGTTCAGTGCCCAAGAGAGCTTTGACTTGGCTCTCCCCATAACAACAGGCTGGACGGTACAACATCTCCATCACCTCTACTGTGCATCCCGAGGCCTTTAAGGTCAATGGCCTGACATTCATGAATTAGAGAATCACATTGATAAACAAACAAAAGTAAATGCAAGGCTTCAGCTGATGAGGTTCCAGGTAGCAGTGCTTAGGCCTTGAATCCCTTCCAGGCGGAGTTAGGAGCTGCTGAAGCCTAGGTCTGGCTCTGGGTAAAGACAGACAGGATGTGCTTCATGTGCGTCAGCCGGTCCTTCAAGGAAGTCATTGAAAGAATCATCATCTGATATGTGGGATCAAGTGGAAGGATGGCGAGCAACCACCAACACCAGGCAGGTCCATCAGGGGAAGCCTGGAAGAGAGGAACAGCAGCTTTACATTACAAGACAGAGAAAGAAGCAATAACAGAGCACACACAGGCGCATACAGGCAAAGCAGTCTGTGGGTCTCAGGGCACAAAGAGCAATGGATGCTGCAAAACAGGCTGACTGCATCAGCAGCAAGAGGTGGTTCCTTCCAACAAGTAGGTGACTGGCAGAACTGTATGTGGAAACAGTGAAATAATAGGGGTGCTGCAAGTCAAGACTGAGGTGCATCTCCAGAGATCTTCATGGATCCTTTTGTGGAGATTTAAGGATCCTGGAGGTCAGGAGAAGAGCTGTTCTGGCAGCAGGGGAGAGACTTTCAGTACTGAAGCAATAAGAGCGTCAGCCCAGAGTGTGGCACGTGTGAGGTTTAAAATGTGCAGACTTTATTCACTGGTGCAGCCTGTGCACATGCGCAGACGGACCCCAACATCTCTTCAGTTTAAACACTTTTACTAGTGTGAAATCAAGGGTGTGGAGTGGTGTGTTGAAATGCACTACATGGAAAGTTACACTGAAGTGCATCACTCAAAATGTGTCCACTCAAAGGAATAAGATTAATATGCTTTGAACGGAATATGCTACTTACCAGTATGCATCTGTTCTTGGCATGTAGAGCTGCAGATCTACACACTTGTGCATAGATCGCCATCTGGTGTTGGGCCCGGATGTTTGCAGTTTGTTTTTCCTCTTGGAAAGTCTTTGGAAGTCACGAGTTCGGAGACTCCTCACTTGGATCGTATTGCACATGGGCTTCGGCTCCATCCTCAGATTGTTTTTCGCCAGCAGGGAAAGATGGAGCGTAGTAATAACAGTGAAGATGCCCATGTGTGTGTTATCTAACCAAGATAAGCTGGAACAGATACAGGTAGCCAGGGAGGCGGGTGGGCGTGTGTACATCTGCAGCTCTACATGCCAAGAACAGATGCATACTGGTAAGTAGCATATTCCGTTCGAGGCATATGAGCTGCAGATTACACACTTGTGCATAGATTATATAGCAGTACCCACCGTTAGCGGCGACCACCGGTATCTGTTGCAGTGGTTTGAAATAATGTTTTGAGTACAGCCTGGCCCACACTAGCTTGTTGCTTAGTTTCCACATCTACACAATAGTGTTTGGTGAAAGTGTGCGGTGTTGACCACGTAGCTGCTTTGCAGATATCATCTAATGGGATGTTCCCTAGAAAAGCCATTGAAGCCCCTATTTTACGTGTAGAATGGGCTTTAGGGGGAACGGATAGCATTTGTTTTGCTTTATGGTAGCAAATTTGAATACATTTAACAATCCACCTAGCTATCCCCGACTTGGAGATGGGGTTGCCCTTGTGTGGTGGAGAGAAAGAGACGAACAGTTGTTTGGTCTTACGGAAAGTTTGTGTTCTCTCGATGTAGTAGAGTAAGGCTCGTTTGACATCTAGTGTGTGAAGAGCTCTTTCTGCAACGGTCTGTGATTGCGAGAAGAATACTGGTAGTTCTACAGATTGGTTTAGGAGAAATGACTTTGGGGAGGTATTTTGGGTTGGTACGGAGAACCACCTTATTATGGTGCATTTGTAGAAAAGGTTCTTGAATAGTAAATGCTTGTATCTCACTGACCCTTCTGAGGGAAGTGATGGCTACAAGAAAAGCGGTTTTCCATGTTAAGAATTGAAGTTCACATTTGTGTGGGGTTCAAAAGGAGGTCCCATTAGTCTGGTGAGAATGATATTTAGGTTCCACACAGGAGAGGGTGGCACTCTGGGGGGAATTATCCTTTTAAGGCCTTCCATGAAGGCTTTAATGGCAGGTACTCTAAAAAGTGATAGATTTTGCCTGTTTTGTAGATAAGCTGCTATGGCTGCTAGGTGTAGTCGAATGGACGTATAGGCTAGGTTGCACCTTTGTAGGTGGAGTAAGTAGCCTATGATGTGTTGAATGGACACATCTAGTGGATTGATTGTGTTATGACAGTAGATAACAAAAAGTTTCCACTTGGCGGCGTAGCACGCTCTAGTGGTAGGGCGCCTAGCTTCTTTGATGACGTTCATACAGTCAGGGGGAAGATTTAGGTACCCGAATTCTAGGATTTCAGGAGCCAGATCGCAAGGTTGAGCTGAGCTGGGTCCGGGTGTCTGATCTCTCCATGGTTCTGGGTTAAGAGGTGTGGAGAGAGGTGTAATTTTTGATGCGGTACTACCGATAGTTCCAGCAGTGTGGTGTACCACGGTTGTCTGGCCCAAGTTGGCGCTACTAATATTAGTATGAGGGAGTGCTGTTTGAGTTTGCACACTACTAGTGGAATGAGTGGGAGAGGCGGAAAAGCGTACGCAAATCTGCATGACCAGTTCATCCATATCGCATTGCCTTTGGACAATGGGTGTGGGTATCTGGCGGCGAAGCTTGGGCATGTTTTGTTTTCATGGGTGGCGAAGAGGTCTATCTGTGGATGCCCCCACAATTGAAAGTATGGGTGAAGAACTTGCGGGTGAAGTTCCCCACTCGTGGAGTTGTTGTGTTTGTCTGCTGAGTAGATCTGGTATAGTGTTTTGTACTCCTGGGACATGTTGGGCTAGGAGAAAGATTTTCCGGGGTATGGCCCATCTCAATATGCTCTGTGCTAATTGAGAGAGCTGTGGAGAGTGTGTGCCGCCTTTTTTTGAATATAATACATGGCTGTCATGTTGTCTGTGCGGATCAGGACTGCTTTGCCCAAAATTTGTGTCTGAAAGGATTTTAGGGCTAGGAAGATCGCTAGTAACTCCAGATGGTTGATATGGAGTAGCTTCTGTTGAGGTGTCCATTTGCCTTGCATGGTGAGATGTAATAGATGAGCTCCCCAGCCGGAGAGCAATTCGTCTGTTGTTAGTACTATCTGTGGAACCGGGTCCAGGAACGGTCGACCTTTGGAAAGGTTTGTGGTGGTCCACCACTGCAGAGAGCGATGGGTATGACCGTCTACCAACACCAGATCTGTTAATTGACCCTGGGCCTGGTTCCATTGGTGCAGTAAGCACTCTTGGAGAGGACGCATCTAGAGTCTTGCGTGAGGTACTATGAAGATGCAAGAGGCCATCATCCCTATTAGTTGCATGAACACCCGAGCTGGAAGGAAGTGTTGTGCTATGAATTTTGCGCGTAGAGCCTGAATGCTTGCAATCCTGGCAGGATTGGGGTAGGCGAGCGCTTTTGAGGTGTCTATAGTGACACCTAGATATTGTTTTACGTGGGATGGTTGGAGATGGGACTTTCCGTGGTTTACCGTGAAGCCCAGCTGATTAAGTAGCAGGATGGTGGTGTGTGTGTGTGTGTGTGTGTTGTACACACTGATTGTATGAACTGGCTTTTATCAACCAGTCGTCTAGGTATGGGAAGACATGAATGTGTTGTCTTCGCAGATGTGCTGCCACCACTGCTAGGCACTTGGTGAATACTCGTGGTGCGGTTGTGACACTGAACGGGAGCACTTTGAATTGGTTGTAGTTGGCCATCCACTACAAATCTGAGGTACTTCCTGTGGGCTTGTGCACTGGAATGTGAAAGTAAGCGTCTTTTAGGTCCAAAGTGGTGAGGAAGTCGTTTTGGGAAAGTAGCGGAAGTACCTGCTGAAGCGTCACCATATGAAAATGGTCTGAGTGTATGTATGTGTTTAGGGGCCGAAGGTCTAGGCTGGGCCGTAGAGTCTCATCCCTTTTTGGTAGGAGAAAATACAGGGAGTAGACCCCTATATTTTGTTGGTTGGTTGGAACGTGTTCTATTGCCTCTTTGTCTAGGAGGGAGATTACCTCCTGCTTGAGTAGCCGCCGATGTTCTGGTGACATCGGGCGTTATCTGGGTGGAATGTGGGGGGGGGGGGGGGGGTAGATGTTAGTTCTAGGCAGTAGCCTGACCAAATTATTTGTGTTACCCATTTGTCTGAGGTGATGGTAGTCCAGACAGGAAGAAAATGTTGGAGTCTGTCCCCGACCGGAGTGTGATGGTCTGGGGGAAGTGGAGGGGAGTCATTGGGGAGGCGCGTTGGCAGAGCGAGCGGTGTTTGTTTTGCCTCTGCCTTTGTTATTGTTATTGTTGCCCCTGTAGCTGCCTCTTTGGTAACCCCTTGTAAAGGTGGACTGAGTAGGGGATTTGTATGCAGTGGAAGCGGTGTCTGAGGAGTAGCCTCTGGATGTGCTCCGAAAGGAAGAACGGCGAAAGGAGCGTCTGGGAGGGTGAGATTGTAAGGCTCCCATGGATTTTGCCGAGTCAGTGTCCTTTTTCATTTTCTCTAGGGCGTCATCCACTTTGGGGCCAAACCGATGTTCCTGGTCAAAGGGATGGTTGAGGATGGATGCTTGTACCTCCAGTTTAAAACCCGATATCCTTAGCCAGGCATGGCGACGGAGGAGGACACTAGTATTGATAGCCCTAGAGGCTGTGTCTGCTGCATCTAAGGCACAACGTAAGGAGGTATTGGTAATTGTTTTGCCCTCCAGAATTAGCTCATTGGCCCTCGCGTTGTATTTATCAGGGAGATGGTGCATTATGGCTTCTAGCTCGTCATAATGGGCCCTGTCATACCTTGCTAGCAGTGCTTGTGTATTGGCGATACGCCATATATCGGCCGCTTGAGACGCAGTACGTTTGCCTGATGCGTCCAAGAGTTTAGACTCTTTGTCAGGTGGTGGTGCGTCACCTGACCCCTGGGAGTTGGCCCTTTTTCGTGCTGTGGATACCCCCAAGGAATCTAGTGGAGCTGGCCCTCTGATGTAGGAGGGGTCTGTTGGGGCAGCTTTATATTTTTTCTCAATGCGCGGGTTAATGACCCTGGCCCTGACTGGGTCCTTAAAGACCTCTGGCACATGTTTTATAACACCTTTTAGCATAGGCAATATGGAGGTGGTCCTATGTGTGGTGTCAAATGTATCTAGGAGGAAAACCTCCTCCACTGGGTCGGTATGTAAATCTACCCCGTGGTAGTGTGCCGCCCTTTGCAATAAATGATTAAACCTCAAGGAGTCTTCTGGTGGAGAAGGTCTGGAAGGGTAAAGATCGTCTTGTGGGACGTTGGGGACATCAGGGATATTCTAATCGTCCCATGGGTCTGGGGATCCTGTGGGAGTGGGGTCCCCTGTAGGTATATCTTGGGGTACATCCCCTATGTCGTCGTATGGATCCCCTTGATCATCATCATCCGGGAATGGAGTGAGGGAATGATGAGGTGGGGGTGGCGAAGGTGGAGGAGGGGAAGGTGGAGGAGGTGGTGGAGGTGGGGAAGGTAGTCTGAAAGGGGAGGTAGCCGAGTCCTTCCTTTTTGGAGGTGGAGGCGGAGCAGGTTTGTCCAACTGGCTCTTTTTGATCAAGAGCATTAAATGTCCAGTTTTGGGATCCTTAGTTAATGTTTTTTTGTAAGGGATCCGGTGTAAATAGTTCTGGAGAGGTTGGTTGGTCCGTCGGCGCCGTTGATTTTTTAGGCTGGTCGGTGCTGGTTCGTTGTTTGGAACCATGCTTGGGAAGCTCCGGTTCTTTCGTAGGCGCCGAGATGGATTTCGGCTTCGAAATGTCAGTGCCGGTGGTCTTGCGGGCTTTTGTCGGTACCGAGGATGGGGTCGGTGCCGAGGAGCTGGGTCTCGAACCAGAGTGTTTCGGCGTGGGGCTCGGTGTAGAGATGGAGGCCGGTTTCTTTTTCAGTGCCGAAGGGTGTTTATCGGCTCCGACGGTGGGCTGGCTCGAGCCCGAGCCGCCTGAAGGCTTAATTGGCTTCTTTACCGGCCCCGAAGGTGCGGTGTGGGAAGCAGTGTCTTTGGTCTTGCTTAGGCCCGAAGGCGAAGGCGTGACTGAAGCCTTTTTCAGTGCCGGCGAGGGTGTTGGGGGGGGGGGGGTAGAGTAGTACTTGCGACCCTCTGTGCCGGAGTGATGTCCTCCACATCTGAATCGTCAGCATCAGAGGCACTGACGAGTCCCTCGTCGGTGTGGTCTTCTTCTGGAGCGTCGACGCCTTCCCCGAAGATGTCGTCCGGGATCGCCGTCGAAGAGTGTGCCATGGTTCTTCTGGCTCTTCGGTCCCGAATAGTTTTGTTGGACCGGAAGGATTTACACGCCGGACAGTCTCGAGCCTCGTGTTCAGGGGAGAGGCAGAGGTTGCACACCTCATGGAGATCGGTGTGGGGGAATTTTGACCCACATCGAGGACACTTTTTAAATGGAGTCCTTTCCATTAGCCAGGACCGGAGCTTGGGTAGACCCGAAGGCCGCCGTCGACGACTGGAACCGAAGGTCTTGCCGATGAGAGGCGCGTCGAGTGGGGAGATCGTGATCGAAAACAATACCGCGAATTGGGGTGAGGATTGCGCGTCGATCGTCGAACTGGAAGCTGTTCGGAAGCGGAGCGCGAAGATTACATCCGAGCCCGATGGCGTAAAAAAACAATATGAGGATGGAGCCGAAGCCCATGCGCAATACGATCCAAGGGAGGAGTCACCGAACTCATGACTTCCAAAGACTTTCCAAGAGGAAAAACAAACTGCAAACATCCGGGCCCAACACCAGATGGCGATCTATGCACAAGTGTGTAATCTGCAGCTCATATGCCTCGAACATTTGTTTTCAATAAAAGAGAGAAAAACATATTGGTTAATGTGCTGCGCAGTTTGTGACAGCATCCCTGAATGACAGTTACAATTAAAATGTACCCTCCTAATAAAGTACTATCTGAAGATATACACAAACAAGCATTTGCAATGCAAATGGTCTCGCATTTGCGAAAGTTTAAGCTATTAGCAGTGCAGATGACAATGCCTTTTATTTATTTGTTTTGCTAATTAACACAAATAAAAAGCATGGTCATTTACAATGCCAATATCTCAAACTCTTGTAAATGTGAGACCGATTCAAAGAAGCAGCCGCCATAATCCCAGGCTGCTCGGAAAGTGAAAGCACGTATGGCGCGCTGAATTTGCAGGAAAGCATGTCGTGCCTTAAGTATAAGAAACTCATTATAGAAAATAGTGCTTACAGACTAAAAAAAAGAGGTACTGTAAAACAACCGAAGTAAAAGGGTCAGTCCTCATGGGAGGTTACAAATGAAGACAAGGCGGTACTAAGGAGGGACTAGCAAGCCTAACATCGAATCAGAAGCCAGTATTCACAAAGGGCAAGGACACAAGCAAATGAAAAATAGGGGCGGAGAGTGGGCAGGGCTTCTATTCCATACTCCAATACATCATGCCACAGAGCTGCTGCCCAGGCTCCACCTAAAAATACCAGGGTGCAGATATTACATTTAAAACACTGGAGAGGTATGTTATAGTATATATTTTTGATTTCGAGTATGGCCGGCTTCCCATTGGCCAATCAGATCAGTGAGGCTCTGGCCTCCGCCCTCCAGGCGGACAGCAGCCTGCCATATTTAGAGTTCCTTGCATGTGCGCAGTCAGCAGACCTGCTGCTGCAGAATCTCCATTGAGCGCACTGAAGCTGTGCCGAATGGGCACCATGTTTGATTTCCACTCGCAGCAAAGTTGTTTGTTTTCTCAAGACAAAAGCCTAAAGTGGGAGTTTGTTTTCAGAAAACAAAAAACAATAGCCAGATTTGAAGGGAAGTTTTCTCCCTCCGTAATGGGGACATTATGCGTCTTTACATCCCGGGTTCACCATGCCTCACAGATTCCTGGAAACAGAAAACAAGAAAAAGCTACCCTGCCCTAAAGAAGCAGGGTACATCACAATGAACTGATGAACTAAGGTGGAGGGGCTTTCCAGTTAAGGGTTTATGGCAAATGAGACTTCAAGCCCACAGAGGTCAATACACTCAGCACCTTCCCACCTCTAAAAAGGGTAGAGGAACAGGGAGACTGGCATGGTGGGAGCCCCCCAGTTTAATGGGGTTCTACTGCTTTGCCAAACTCTTCATTAACCCCCGTAGTGGTTAAAAAAAGTGCTGTGAAAAATAGACTCACAGTAAATAACTTCACAGAAAAAACGCAGGTGTATATTTCATTAAGAGCAACGTAAATATTACTAAACCATACACCATTTCTAATCAAATTTTCCACAGCCATACTGTTCCTTTTTATTTGACAACTTGTTAATTAAATACATGTACGCTATCCTAATATGCTTCATGCGCAAAAGGCCATCACTTCAAGCAGCATTTCGCATTTGAAGCAGCTATTTTTGGAAGGAATAATTTAGAAGTCATTTTTAGAGCTGTTAGTTTCAAACTACTGAGGTAATACTTTTTGCACACACCGGGATCAGCCACGTACATGGCTTTATATGGCCTCCATTACCAGTGTCCCGCTGCCAGTTTACCACACACAATAAAATGCAACACTGAGGCGTTTAGGTGCGATAATTATTTCCGACTCGGAGTTTTGCACGAAATATAGGGCAGAACATGCCATTTCGGTGCTTATCACATCAAAATCTGCATGTCTAAGAAATGTACCCACCATTTTACTTTAGTATCAGCCGGTTTGACGAGCCGAAATTTACGTGGGGAAAATTGCGAGGGTTCAGATTTAACCACAAAACTCAGATTTCTGATGTGTGGCAACAGAAGTTACCGCACTTACCAGAAGGCACTTGGGTTGGAGACAACGAGATTTCAAAACAGAACTTTAAGCCAGGAAGGTCCTTCTAACCATCAACAAAAAGAGGATCTTCTATGACTGCAGCAATTTAGAAGTGAACTGAGATGAAGGCGATACGGCCTTACATTGAGGTACGGCCTTACATCATTCCAGCCATACACAGATCTTAGGCAGTCACTTGTGACATCATTCACTATTCCACAGCTGTCCGTCCGAACCCTCAGAGACCATTAAAATAAAGCAATCTCCATACTTGCCACTGGGCCAGTTCTACCCTGGGCCGCTGTCCTGTTCGGCTTTGCACATCCAAAGTTGACAGCAGCAGCTACGAAACTGTTTTTTTTTCTTGCGTGATCAGGCAATAGACAACATTTGAGCAATCACTGGGATAAATTCCAGTTGCAATATTTTGAAATCGGTTTACAAAAGACTGAGTGTTTTTGGGGCATAGAAGAACATTTTTCCTTTATTTTTTCATTAACTTCATGCATCAAGTTTCATGCATCAGTTTTCTAGTCTCTATGTCATTTAACCAAGACATTCAACTTGTGCTGTATAGTCAACCCAAGACAACGTTTCTGATCATTTTCAAGGAGTCTAATTTCAAAAGGGTTGGCATCCTATCCTATCACTCACATCCAAGATCTTTGACTAGGTCCTCTGCATGGAACTCGAGAGCACGTTCCGGTGCTTTAAATTCCCTATAGCAAGCGGTAGCTTTTTTTGGCCCCCACCTCAGCCCACACAACAATCATGCATGTGTGCTTTGCGTGATATGATGCGAGACCCAGAACAGGGTTCTGTGGTCAGAGGATCACACCAAGTGCACACTACTTTTTATGAGTGTACCTGTACAGTATAGGACTGTGAAGGAGCCCAGGCAAAGCAAAGCAAATCCACACCACTGACGTGACATGAGCCAAGACATACACCACTGCGCTAAGGGTGAGGTTCATGGGCCATAGGCGCCCCACAGACAGGAAGTTATGCTGTGTAATTAGCACAACAAAGTGTCTGTAGTGCTTGAGGACCACTGACTGCCAACTGTGGTCAAACTGCAATAAAAGGAAACGAGCATTTTTAATTGCAATAGGTCTCGCATTTGTGACCTTTTCAGCTATTTGCACTGAAAATGACGATGCAGAGACCACTATAATGGTGGCCACGCCCCATTTTTAGACGCTGCTCGCATATTCAGGTTACCGTGAGCAGTGTCTAAACAAAGGGGTGTGGCAACCATTATAGTGAACGCGCATATGGTGCTTTCACCCATAGTTTAAAAAAAATAAAAAAGAAAGTAATTTCAAAAGCTCTGTAGTGCGGCCACTAAAGTGAAAGCGTCACACGCTGGTAATTAAATAGGCGCAGCTGCTAAAGTGAATGCAAACCGCGCTGTATATTAAATAAGCCCGGCTGCTACAAAGCGGACTGCGTTGTAATTTGAATAAAAATATATTACTATTTAAACCAAAACGGGTGCTACGATGCCGTGGGTGGAATAGAGGAAGAGCATTTAAGAAAATGGTGCTCACCAATTTATAAAACAGACGTGTAACAACCAAAGTAAAAGGGCCAGTCCTCGTTGGAGATTACAAGTGAAGACAAGGCTGTACTAAGGAGGGACTAACACGCCTATGTACGAATCAGAAGCCAGTATTTGCGCAGGGCAATGGCATAAGCCAATGACAAATATGGGTGAAGAGTGAGTGAGGCCTTCAAGAGCATACTCCAATGCAGCATGCCTCGCAGAGTGAGCAGTGCATGTGCAATGCCCATAGGCTTGACCAAAATAAAACAACAAAAAGACTAAGGCTGAATGATGCATTCAAAAGAGATTGCATCTTCACAGTATGTTCACTGACGTAACTCACGGCAATGTACATCCATTCCCATCACTGGAAGGGAGTTAGCCCTCCAAAGGGTAGCGGTGCTTCTACAATGGACCCAGAGTCTCAAACAGCCCCTGAAGCACCTGAAAATGCCCTTTGTGCTAGAGCCTTTTTAACAACCAGTGGGGCGAGATCCCTCGGGCCCTCGATTGTCTGCCTGCTTCTTTGTCACAGGATAGTATCCTGACAGCCTCTCAACGTTACCTTCTTCCCCCAGATGCTGGATCCAGTTGTGAGTCTGGCTGGTAGTTGGACACATTCTAGCAGCAGAATGGGGAGTTATTCTTAGGCCAAGCTGTGCCAAGACTCACTTGGTATGAAACCGCAGCTCAGCTCACAAAAGTGTTGCCTACTTGCTGCTGTTAGAAAAATACGGAACAATTGACTGTTTACTGGGTCTGCAGCTCTCTGATCAGGGAGCAGAGCAGCATTAATGATGCCTGCTGGAACTTTATCATCAGTACACAGACTACCGAATGTGATGGAATTTCCCCCTCTTCCTTTCCAGGCCTCAAGAAATTTAACAACTCTTTTAATTGCAACCTGCCAGACATCACTCCTCTTCAAATGACCAAGGAAAAAAAATATCCGGTATTGTTGTCGGGCACAGTAAATACGGTCTTGAATTCTTGAAATTTGGGCCAAACATAAAGCAATTTAGTGTCCTAGGGTCTAGAAAGCATCACATGTCCCTTTTTTGGCATAAGAAATATAGGTTGTGTGCCTTCTAGTGGGACATCCTCACTGCATCCTTTCATTAATGATTTGTCTATTTCCCGATGGCTGACAAGCTGCTTCAGCAGAGGCCGAGGGACTGCCAAGGAAGAATAGAGACATTCTTTTTCAACTGATCTTTCAAAAGACCACTACAGCTCTCACATCCCTCCCCAAGGGTCACAGCACACTGGAGGGGATTTGGAACTGGCAGAGCACAATACTTCCATTGCAGACCACTAACAATTGTCATTGACCCAAAAGGGACCAGCACCCAACATTCCACCGAGGGTGCCACCTAGTAACAGAGGGTGAAAGACTTGGCTTGTGTCTTTACTTCCATGTTATATGGCTCATTTAGGGTAGCAACTTAGTTCATACTGCTGAGCTAGCAGTCATCTGCCACCACTTGCCCGGTCTTAGACTTGGCCTCTTTGGCGTGGTTTCCCCTGACTTTTTGTCTCTACCTCCTGTATTTTTGATGCTGTGCGGGATTTCGTTTTTGCTGGCTTAGATGATTTGGGCACTTAACCACTGCTGTTCAGTGTCAAAGTGCTCCATTTGTAAACTGGTATTACAATTGGTTCTCCCTGATTGGCATATTTGATTTACTGATAAGTCCCAAGTAAAGTGCACTAAGTGCACTAAGCGTGCCAGGGCCTGTAAATCAAATGCTACTAGTGGGTCTGCAGCACTGATCGTGCCAGTAGCCCTGAAAAGATATCCCAGATCTACCACTGCAGTCTCTGTGCGATGTGTTAAACTGTCAGGCCCTAACCTTACCTTTTCTTACATGTAAGGCACTCCTTTGGTGGGCCCAAGGTACCCCACAGGCAGGGTTCAGTGTCTGTAAAAGGCAGGACATGACCTGGTGTATGTGTGTGTGTGAGACATGCCATGATAGTGAAATACTGCCAATTACATTGTTCACTATTGAACGGCTATCTGTCCCGTAGGATAGAATAGGAAATACCCTGTAACATCTTACAAGTATAACTCTCTGAACTCAGAATTTAATAACATCTTTTAGTAGCAATGTTTTTTTTAAGTATGTGTTTGAAAATGCCCCTTCTAGAAAGTAGGCATTTTCTTGCTTAACCATTCTGTGGGACCCTGCTTGTGCGCGGATTGACTGTCTGGTTTTTGAGTGTCAGCATTCACTGTAGACAGCCACCGGGGGGGAGGGAGAGGGGGGGGGGGGGGGGGTTTACGGTGTGCCTGACCCTTCCTGGATGACTCAGAGCTGCAGAGCCGAGCGGAATGGGACTTGGCCGCATTTAGAGTAGTGGGAGGAGATTTCCTTGCACCTAAATAGGGCCCGTCTCCCTTGCACAATGCCGTCTCCACCCCCTGTGGTCATACTGCACCAGTGAGGACAGAACTGGTTTAGACTGGGCTCGGGGACTCTTACAGAGAAAACAGACAAAATGGGGTATACGTAGAGGTCCTTAATCCCCAGAACTTTCGATCACTTCTGGATCGAAGAGTAACCTTGGCCAAGGAGGAGTGCTGGGAGGCGGAGTACTGCCCCTTTGCTGTGTGGGGTTGGCCTGCAGTTGCTGTTTCTGCCAAGGAAAGGACAAAGACTGGAACTTGGCTGTGAACCTACTTGAAGCAGAGTCTCCAAGGGCCTGTGTGTGCTGGCCTCCTGTTCTGAAGTCTCAGGGACACAAAGACTTCACCCTCAGCTCCCCTCAACTCTGATGCTTAGAGTTCAGACCTGCCAGGAGGTTCCTGTTCCAGTTCTGGGTCTCTGGAGGTTGTTCCTGCTGTTGCGAGGTGGAAGAAACCCGACGAACTGAAGAAATCGACGCATCGTCCGTCTTGCGGCTATTTTCCAGATGCAGCACCGCCGTGCGAGAAGAATCTCCACGCACCACCGCGCCAGAGACAACAAAGCGTCAGTCGCTGCTGTCGCATCTGGAGGAACGGACGCATCATGGGATGGCAGCTTACAGACGCAGCGCCGCTTGCCGGTGCTTCGATTTCCACGCATCGCACCTGTGCGGCAAGTTCTAAATGCATCACCAGCAGACCAGAACTGTCTTGGAGTCGACGCATCCCTTCCCCCGACAGTCCGAATTAGACGCATCACTTCTACTGCATGCAGCAGAACTGTTGCATCGCCTCCCCGAGGACTCAGAATCGGACGCATCTCTGTTCCTTGATGCTTCCCTTCTCTGCAGCCGTTTGGCCTTGTGAATTTAGACGGATTTACAGGTACTTAGTGCAGAATCATGCATCCATAGTTTTCTATCGACACAGTTGCTTGTAACCTTTTAAAAGTCCTATTCTTATTACATGTATGTTGGATTTTTGTCATTTTGGTCTTATTGAGGTTAGGTAAAGATACATTATTTTTCTAAACTGGTGTGGTGTCCATTTGTGGTGTTATCACTGTATTACTGCGTGTTTGGAATACAAACAGTTTACACACTGCCTTTGGGATAAGTCTGTCTGATCATGCCAAGCTACCCAGGGGCTGAGCAGGGGTTATCTAAAGCGTGTAGCTCCCTTGCCCGGACTAGAAGCAAAGGTCCCTATTTGGACACAGGTACCTACCTCTGCCTACTAGAGACCCCCAGTGTATATCTGAAGGAAACTCCTTTCCCCGCATTATCAAAAAGGATTGCTTACTTTCTGCCAATCTGACTGCTTCTAATAACTACTGGAGGAAGTGGGGAAACAAACACACACAAGCATCTTTTTACAAAAACAAAAAAGTTTCAAGCGTGTACCTGGATATCATCCTCCTTCTTGGGCAGAGGTCCACTCTGCAGAAAGCTTGGCCTGGATAGGTCGGCACGGTCCTCAGATATCCAGCTTTCCACCTGCTGGTAGGTCAGGTCATGTAACCTCTGCAGCTCCACCAGTTCATCCCCTTGTACCTAAAGGGGTAAAAGTGTGGAAAGGGAGAGTTCAGGACACAGTGGATAAATGAATGAAAAAACAGGTGCATCAGCCAGAAGGTGGTAGTCTTGGGGAAAAAGGTGAGACATCAAGGAACAAAGGAAGATAAAGAAAGTGAGAGTGGGAATGAAATTGGTATTAGTTTTAGAGAATAGATGAAAATACAAAAGTGCAAATAAAGTAACAGCCAGTTGAAGAAGAGAGAAGCGGGGCAGAAGACAGAGAAATTAGTATACAGGTAAAACCGATGGTGGATAATAACATGGGGGTAGGGTTGGAGGGTGTAGTCGGGAAAGGTTAAAAAAAAAAAAAAAATGAAAAATCCAGGAAGTTAAAAGAGGGAAATTAGTAGCATAGCACTAAAGTGGGAGAGAATTAGGACGGCAACCATAACAGAGAAAAGAGTTCAGAATTAACAGAATGGATGTCAACATTGCACTGTCAGAAAGCGAACAGTGCCAAAGACCAGCGAACTACCTGGAGGAAGTGGCAGGGGCAGCTCAGTCAAAGAGAAAGGAGAGGGAACAGTGAAACAGAGAAAAAATAAATCGAGTGAAGTGAGGAAGAAGGCAAATTATAAATTAATGCAGCAATTTAACCAGGTAATTTCTACTTAACAGAAATCTGTGCTCCATTTCTGTGTAAGGCTGTGAGGCACCATAGTGAAGACACGGATAGAAAACATCAATATTACAACAGTCAGAGAGCCAGACTACTGAGGAAAGCATCCTACCTCCAAATTACTTTATTTTTTTATTTACTACTTTAAAGGCTGTCCCTTAGCCCCCACCTCCTCCAATTTAAACTAGTCACTGGGCAAGGCTAGACCCATTTTCCCAGTGGAAATGTTTCCTTCTGATGTATTTTCCATGGTGCCTTTTCCCCATATGATAATAAAAACAGCAGTTCAGACCTTTTTATCCTCCAAGTATTCGACATCCGCCGTATGGTACCCATCTCGCTGTCCTCGTTTCAGCACTCTAAAACGTCGCTTTCCCACCGTATCAACGAGGGAACGACCATCGGCCAAATACTCCAACCGAAGAATCTCCAACATACAGCCAAAGTCTGCAAAACTGGTGGAATAAAGAGAGGGGGGGAACTGAGAAAGAGAGAAAGAAGCAGGGAGGGGACTCAGGAGCACAAGATGGTTCTGAGAAAAGAGGAGGACTGGAAAAGATTGAGAAGGAGATAAGCGCGAGAAAGCAAAGAAAGCTGGTAGCACAAGTCAAGCGAGTAGTGGAAAGAAGAAGTAGGTGAAGAATGGAGCAGATGGCGAATATGGATTGAGAGTAGGTGGGTGATAACCAACAAATAGTGATGTAAGAGCAGGGGCAGGGAAACCAAGGCTACAGGGCAGAAAGCAGAGCATTAAAGAAAAGGGGAATAGAAAGAAGACGACTTGAAATTAATGAGATGGGGTGTAAGAATAAGGGAGCAACGGGAGAATGAGGGGTAAAGAAAAATGAATAAAAAAATAAAATAAAAAAAAGTTGAATGGAGAATACTGGGGAAGGGGAAAGGATTAGAGAGGAACCTAATGAGGATTAGGGAGGAAAGGATGAGAGAGGAAGGGAGGGAGGGGAGAGGAAGGGAGGGAGGGGAGAGGAAGGGAGGGAGGGGAGAGAAAGGGAGGGAGGGGAGAGAAAGGGAGGGAGGGGAGAGAAAGGGAGGGAGGAGGAAGGGAAATGAGGATAACCGAAGAAGAGATGAGAAGAGGAGAAAAAGGGAGGACCTCAATTGTGGCGGAATTGGCGGGGTTCAAGGTTTAGAGAGAAGGAGACTGACCAAGTGAGGAGTTGAGCGAGGGTTAGAGAGGAGGTAAGAAAGAATTAAGGAATACAGAGGTGGGCAGGAGATATAGGAGTGAGAAATAAGAGTAAAAATAGGGGAAGGGACTAAGTAATAGTGAAGTGGAAGCAAGAAATACAGAGTAGGTAAAGTTAATAATAGGAAGGGCTTGAGTGTTAGAAAAGAGGGCGGTGGGGAGTGGTTGGGAGTAAAGGAAGTAGAGATCGGAATGAGTATGGAATAGTGAGACATGGCTGACAAGGCTGGGATATAATGAGGAGAGGGTCAGGAGAGGAAAAATGAAGAGAGAGACTAAAGAAACGGCTATGGGTGGTATGGAGGAATTATCAGGGGATTGAAAAACTGTGACAAAGAGTAAAGAGTACCGATGGAGCATCAAATAGAGAAAAAAAATCAAACCTTAAAGGGGCTGATAAATAAGGGAAGGTGTGTGGGTACTCAAGAGTACTCCTGGTGCTTCCATGAAAAGTTGTGCTGCTTTATATCTATCCCCAGTGGACTTGACAGTGTACAGCTCCACTGGAGGTACTCCTTGACGTTTGATAGTAAAGCCTAGACAAAGTCTACTGCATTCAAAGTGGAGGGTGGCATATGCCCCTTGTGCCAGGCTATGAGATGACCATCAGTTGATGGTAGCTGAATGATAGGTGTCCAGTCCATTGTACCTGCACCTTTGCAGGGGAGCATGCCTACTGTTGCTTATTGAGTCACATTTGGCTATGCCTCCAAAAGCATGGGCTTAGCAGTACCTGGACAATGTGTGGTTTACAATGTGTGGTGTTGCATGTATTTTCAGTATAAAACCAGGAGCCCATGTGCAGAGTAAATGTTGCCCATATAAGACAATGTCTATTGGCCGGCATAACATGATACTTCCTTAGCAATTACCTTCATACTGTGGATGACCGCAAGTCCTTCATTCATGAATACCTGCCCTATAACGGTAGGTGTCCTGTGGAGTTAGCAATGGATAGATGTACATCTTCCTAAGTCCACTATGGCCCCATTACACTTTGTTGTGCTAAGGGATGCCTAGAAAGCAGAGAAACTGACCAAGTAATACAATATAATTCTTTTCCAAGTCACCTCTGCCCCATTGACTGGCTGGACATGCACTACAATAAAATTAGATTTACTCAAAGGTATCTGTGGAAAAAATAAATTTGGTCATAATACATCAGATTACATAAATCGAATGTCTTGTGCATAAACATTGTTAAAGAACATGGGCTGTTAGCTCAGTCTCTGAAAGTGGTAGTACCTGCTGGTCTTCTATGTTTATCGCACGTAAATAAATAGCTTCTATTCTAAAATGTGATAGAGATTACTGGCTCTTGAGTTTACTGTGGTTTATTTGCTGTGCCAAACTAGTTCTGAATTTCTAACCCATTACCAGATCCTACAGCAAACCTCGATTGTTTAATGTCATAGCGCTTGCTCAGATAAATGCCCCAAGGCAGTAATACAGCTTATCTTAATGGAGGGCACCAGGGCCCTTGGATACTCGCAGCAAAATACCTAACCCACCAAATATACTGGCAAATATCAGTTTACATCTCAGGTCTCAAATAAATGACTTTGTACAAACATAAAAGGAGTGAGGAAAAGAGTGAGGGGACATAGGCAAAGGACATCGCATTTCACAAATAAAAGAACAGATCTAGCAAGAAACAAAAGAAAAACCTTGAAAAAACAACAACAAAAGCCAACAATAGATGGAAAGGCCCAGGAAGATGCTGACAAAGTGGTGCTGAGATAAAGAAGTGTAGAATAGACTAGACGAGGAAAGAGTTTGGAGAAAGACAGGAAGATTTAAAGACGATGAATGAAAATAGATACCCAAACTTGATTTTAAAAAAGCTGTTCAATTAGCTCAGAGAAGACATTTTTTGCAACAAAGGAGGGTACTGGATCAGGACAGCAGCCACATAGAGTGTCTTTTTTGCGAAGGTGAAGCGGTTGGATACATTTGGTCATGACAGGGAGAATGTCTCAACTCCTGAAAATACCATGAACAGGGCACAAAGACTGTATACACAAAGATGAAAGCCAAGGGCGGGAGCAGGCTAGAAGAGAAAGGTGGGAAAATGGAGACCACTCACCTTTTTCCACGTTCGTAGATGCACATACCGAACCGTTTGGTGCCAGTCTCCTGACAGCGACGCATCATCAGTCGATAGCGGGGCTCAAAGATGTGCAGAGGGCACGCTATTCCAGGGTAGGCCAAGGTGCAGACGAAAATTGGGACATCTGTGGTAAGGCTGTTTGGGTCAAGAATGAAGGGCCAGAGGGAGTTTGTGATCAAGGAAGGATCAATGCAAAAGGCCTAGAACCATCCAACATGCACATCAAGCTACATATCTGTAAAGCAACCAGTAAAAGCAGCACCTAGAGATCTGAAGCATATGAGAGGCATTGCCAGCAACAAACCTGTCCCAGCATCCAGACACAACCAGAGTCTACAGATGAGCACAAGCGATTTGGCACATCCAAAGAGAAAGCAGTGCTGGCATTTAAAGAGCATAAATGCATTAAAACTGCCATTGGCAAGTAGGTATATTTGCCCATCCAACGTTTCCTGCACCAGCCAGAATCCACTGGAAAAATCAGAACCAGTTAACATGCTTATTTAGTTACGTCAGAAAAGATTTACTTACATAAGTTAAGGATTTTTATTTATTATAGATACACAAGTGTGCACATTTCACTATCCAGATTTTGTCCTTGGAATGGAGTCTTGTTCTGGTATAAATAGAGTTGAGCAAAGGTGCTTCTTACAATGAATCATTAGGATACTACCCTGAATGCCACAATATCTCACTCTGTGGACTGTGTCCTGATTCTATGTGTACCTTCAACATCTTGACTGAGTGAGGCAGTAGTACTTCATTTGTTTCACATCAAGAATAGATTGGGTGGGTCAATATCAATCTAGAGATATGTCAGAGCCTTTTTCATCATGAGAAACTCTAATACACTTATGGGGTCATATTATGACAGTGCAGAGAGGCACAATGAACACTTACGCCCACTTCTTGGGTCTCTATGCTATCGCAGATGGGCCACCCTTTCTGTAACATAGATGGCACTGGCAAACATGTAGTCCATAAGCAACAATTCAGTTCTCCAAGTCTCATATGTGGCATAAAGTACTGTCTTTCTTTTTAATTAGTAAACATGTGGAAAATAGAGTCTGCAATTTCTACATTTGTGGTGCTTCTTCAAATGCCTCCTTTCCAAGTACTGAAACCCTTCTGCATGAGTTTTGTTTAGTCTTAGAATTCCTTGATGCCTTTAGAAGTAACAATGACCATTTGTTTGCAGCAACCACTTCTCTGAACTTAGTTTCCCCAACATATGAAAAAGACAAGAGTGTGCGCATCAGAGGGTTTATATGAATGAACACTGTTTACCCTTCCAAAACCCCTTCCTCGCTGCCTCCAGGGTTGTGACCCTCTGGGTCTTGGGTTGCCCAAAAGGATACTTGTGTCCATCTTGTTCCTCTCGAAATCATGGTCCGTTCCATGTCTGAAGATGAGCCCTATCAAATGCCACAATAGACAACCGAGTTTGATCATGTAGACTGACTCCAAAGACACATAACCAAGAATGACAAAGTGTAAGACGTGGTTGCTAATCCCCAACATGCTGTTTCTGGGGCCTTTAGCCAAGCTTTAATGCAGATATTAGCCACAATTTGTACTTACAGGATTTATTTTACTTATGCTAATCAAGAAGATAATGAAAAAAATCTTCCATGTTGTCTCCCTGCTGATGGCCCCGTTTATATAGAATTGAGTTAGAAATCCTCAAAAAGGGGCCTGGAATGTCAATATTCTGCTCCAATAACGTCCAACTGCTTATTGTGAATATGAGGCAGTGAGCCAGTTGTAGTAGTGAGATGGACTGGTCTTTTTCATAGCTCGCATGGCAATTACCAGACCTGGCTCAGGGGGTACAATGAAGAACACAGAGGTCTGTGGCCCAGACTTGCATTTCACTTCTGCTCTTTAAGTGATTCAACAAACAGAATAAGGATAAGGAAAAAATTGCCTTCTCTTCCTTAAGATTCTTTCAGTATGTATGAGTGCTGGAAAGAGTCTCAACAATATTGGAAAGAGTCTTAACAATATTGGAAAAGTCCCCACTGGAAAGCATAGCTAAACACACTGCATTTTCAATATACCTTACATCAGCAGATTACAAGACCCCAAATAATCTTAAGGGAGGAAATTCGTAATACATGACTAAATGTCATCATGTAGGGCTTCAGTTTTGTTATTTTCCCAAGTATGCACAGAGTCTTCTTGAGGACTATGAGGAGGGAAATGATCACGATTATGGGTGATAATATAGTGTTTATAAGCATTCTTGGGTGCATTATCATGAGGCAATTGCCACCCACCCAAGATCTACATCCCAAGCTGAAAGGGGGTCACATTGTGGGTGAATAGGCTTCATCATCAACTGGAGCCCTTCATTTGAATAATATAATTTGCCAATTCATGGAGTTTATGTTGCAATCTATATCTTGAAGGAAGTGCCATAGATATTTCTCATACGGATGGGTACTTAAATCATCCAGTGGTCCAGCAGCACAGCCAACCGGGACCTCAAGCCGCCAGCCCATTGTACTAGACACTACATAAAAGAAGAACCAAAAGTTTGAACAACCAAACACCAACGTCGACTCGAATAACCGCACCTCACTAAAGTTCCAGCCAATCATGAATCGGTGCACTTCTTTTTGGTACCTGCGGTCGTTAGGTACCACTGCCAAGCATAAATTGAATTTATGAAAGAATGGAATGGTGCACCCGAAAATTTAGTAGTCCACATAGCCTCAGTTGTGTTAAAAATATTTTTTATTCTTCCTTCAATTCATATTCATAACATTTGCATATAAATGGACATCCAGCCAACAAGTTTTGTTCAAAAATTATTTTGAACTTCGTCAGGGCTTAAATATATTAATATCCTTTATACTTTGGTATGGCGATTACTGGAAGCAATCCACAAAAAAGTATTTGAATAGAAGGGCGCCAAGACCCCGGACAATCGCTCCAGTAACATGCATGGAGGGTGAAGTGCAATGCAGATACAGATATCATACGGGTGACAGCATTACCCCACATATTATCGGATCAGTGGAATATGTTTTTGGCGGACTTTTCGATTATAGTTTTCATCTGATCTAATCATTTTGTGGATTGCTTCCAGTAATCTCCGTATGAAACAAGGTGACTGGATGTCCATTTATATAAAAATTATAGAAGTATGAATTGAAGGAAGAATAAAAAATATTTTGTAACAACTGAGGATTTGTGGACTACTGTTTCATAAGGTTAGGGACCACAAAAGGGCCCTGGAAGGGTAGAGAGGTCATCACAAAAGAGGTAGGAAGGGACACATCCTCCCTGTTCAGTATATCCAAAATGAAAGTAAGTATCCCTTCTGGAACCGGAATGGTTCCTTCTAGAACAAAAGGAAGAGGGGGGGGGGGGGGGTGTTTCTCTTGAGTAGACAACACCAAGAGTTCCTACGTCAGCCTATAACCAATCCACTATTGTGGGAGGGAAGGGAAAGAGACCATTTTGTTAATATAGCCCTCACTCACTCTAATAGTGACATGCTTCATCATCGGGCTCACCCCAACTTCTAAAGGTCTGGTTGGGCTCAACCATGTTTCAGGGAACACTGGTGAGAAAAAGGTGAATGGGGTCGTAACGTTAAAGGTAAAATTCCTCCCCCACTCCTGTAACGATACGACCCCATACACCTTTTTCTCACAAGTGCTCCCTGAAACATGGTTGAGCCCAACCAGACCTTTAGAAGTTGGGGTGAGCCCGATGATGAAGCATGTCACTATTAGAGTGAGTGAGGGCTATATTAAGAAAAGGGTCTCTTTCCCTTCCCACCCACAATAGCGGGTTGGCTATAGGTTGACGTAGGAACTCTTGGTGTCGTGTCTACTCAAGAGAAAACCCCTACCCCCCCTTCCCTTTGTTCTTGAAAGAACCATTCCGGTTCCAGAAGGGATACTCGTTTTCATTTTGGAAACGTGGACTACAACATTTTCGGGTGCACCATTCCATTCCTTCATAAAAATAAAAAAAGAACCAGTCACATGTCTCTGTTCAACAACTGTACCCAAAACCCAAAAGGGGACAATTTATAGAACAACTCAAGTTACATAGCTATACAATTAACTCGCACAGCAGTGCACAAAGATAAGCAGGAGTCACTAATGGGCATCACTATCTGCACTACTTTGAAAGAAGCCAAGCAGAAGCTAGGCTTAGAAACCACAACTAAAAAAAAGTAACTTTCAGATGCACACCAGGGTCAGCAAAAGTACGAGTGCACAGAGGTGAAGAGCAGCTATCAGGCAACTGTAACTGCAAATCATTCACAACATATTTATTGCGATTTGAAAGTTATGAAGAAATGAAAATTGTAGAGAATTATTAACTGGTTGAAGGAGTTGCATGTCACAAGGCCTAGATCCAGAAACAGGTAAGAAGACTCTCCTCATCCCAAAAAGATGTATCCCTGTTCTCATGGATAGTGTTGCCCTTAATGGTTCCTCAACACTAGGGTGACGACACCATAAGAGTCAAAGGACACCTGTGATTTACACACCCGGAGGCCATTGAGCTTTTGGTTCGTTTTATATAGTCAACCTTTATTAAAATAATTCGAACAGCTCAGAAGCAGCTATGCAATTCATTGCATTGGGTCTGCTGACATCTAAAATGAACACACAAATGTAGAGATTACGTGCAACATATTGGATGCAGTTGGATATGTTTTTCAGATGGGCGTCCTACACTTTATTTTCTAATAAAACCCCAAAGTAGAGCCCAGTTACTTGGATATTTAGTAATTCAGGGTTACGCAATGATTCTCAAGACAAACAGCCATAGGCCAAGATCGCTGATGTTACATTAGAAGATAATCATAAGTTATTCGGCAGGCAGTGATGTAAAACATTATGCACTACTTCTCTCCCTCCCACAGAACGGGTACTATTACCAGATGACTGAACCTTGTGTTTCCAGTGTATTTGTTCACCCATTAATCAACAGAGCCAGGATTGAGATCATGGCACTAGGAAGATTATAATGTGACCCTTTACCCTCCCACATGCCTCCCAAGGTAGGCTCACATCCTTCTACTATACGTAAAAGTAAAGAGTTTGCAAATTCTTTTTGTTGGAAAGTGGGTTATTGGTAGGGGCAAATGTAGGTTTGCCACTGGCAACAAGGCCACTAACACATGATAGGATTCAGCATAGGTCTTAGAAAATTATTCCCATGCTCAACCCTTGGTAACGTGGCTGCAAGCAGACAGACTTAACTTCAAAAGACAGGTATGTACAGAATTTAAAAACACCAATTCAGTAAATAATTAAGACATAAAACATAATAAAAATCCAACACCAATGTATAAATATAGGAAATATTTTTATCTTTAAAATGACATCAAAACAACACAAATCCAATGTAGGGAATCGGAGATATGAATTTTCATAGATTTAGCATTATATAGCACTTCGAACCATATAGCGCCTTATTGGGATATCTGGTCGTGATTGACCGGCTCAAAGTCAAAGTTGCAGGCCGACCGCGATGGAGCCCTAAGCGGCTACCACTCGCGGTAGGTCCCAGTCACAATTTTTACCTTCAGACTTAGAAACTGTTCTGGAGCTTTTCTTCCCAGGGTCCCTCAAAGCTCTCAGCGAGTCCGGATTCGATGAGGGTTCGCCAGATTGCCTTGCGATGAGGTCCTGGTCAAACTTATGGAATTCTGACATCCGAAGCATTCCAGCGGGGCAAACCCAGGAGCCAGGCCGACACACGGTTGAAGGCAGGCGGCTTGGCTTCCGCGGTTGCTCCCAGTCACCTTTTCTTTGTTCGGACTTAGAAACTTTACAGAGCTTTTTCTCGCTGGGTCCCTCTATGCTCTTCACCAGGCCGGATTCGGTGAGGGTTCGCCGGCCTCGCATTTCTTCTACTCCCGGTCAAACTCTGGAAGTGGGACCTACGAAGCTTTTAGAGGAACGAACCTGGATTGCTTGGCCGGCTTGCGGATGAAGGCAGGCGGCTTGGCTGGCCAGGTTGAGTCGGTCCCTCTATAGAGCTTTTTACCAAAGTTGTTCCAAAGTTCTCCAAACTTCTTGTACTTCTTCCTGAAGTTCCTCGAGGGGTCCCAAAGAGTCTCAAACTCACTCCAAGGGTCTGGAAGCTACAAGATGGTCCTTGAAAGTTGAGGACTTCAGTTCCCACAATCCACTTGGACAAAACCCTTACAAATCCACTGGTGTTCTCTAGGTTGAGGATCCTTGGTGGTGATGGCCCAGGTGAGCTCTGCTAACCTGTAGCTTGCAGGGAGTCCACTCTTCGGTTCTTTTGCAGCAAGGTAATCCACAGTGCTGTAGTTTCAGCTGCTGCAGTCTTCAGAGGGCAGCCCTTAGAATTTTGCACCCCAACTTCTCAGCATGGCAACGTCTTGCTTTCTTAACTTTCAAGCAGCAGACCCGAGAGGCCCTGCCCCTCTCAGATACTTATTCCAAGTTCCCTGGGTCTAGCAGGAGGTCACTGCGGACCAATGGGAGCAGGGCAACTCCCCAAGAATATGACCACATCCTGTAGAGTGTGGCATTATTTTGTCCCAGAGTGCGCCAAATCCTCTAAATTCATAATGGTTGATTTTCCAGCAGGGAGCTAAGAGCTGGCTAAACACACCCCTATGATGGCTTACTTCCCATAAACATTTCCCCTTGCATCTGTGCATTCCTTCCATAAGCCTAGCTCTGGCTGAGGTGAAAAGTTTAGAGTTGTAAATGACACTAAGGCCTCCTCTTCTCTTTGAAGACCATGGTTTACGACCCCTCCCCCTGCTCTGGCATTCCTGTGTAGCAGCACACTGCCCTCCCAGCAGAGCAAGTTAACCCCAGGGGCTCTTTATCACCTCATCAAGACAGCCTGGCTAATCCACTTAACTCTGACCAATCAGGACAGACCACTAGAAGGCTGAAACTGGACTTACAAACAAAAAAGTCTTATAACTTCTTGTGGGTACACTTTAGGAGAAATTCAACTATATCATATTGTTGGGTTTATTAATACCATTCGGGGAAGTCTTTGAATGGCACTTCTAGCCATCTCCTATCAAGAATTATTAGTTAAAAACTTCCTGCTATGTTAACCTATGTGGCAGGGGATTTGCAATGGGAAAAATTACTTGGGTCATTTTTCCAGCACCTGGACTTACAAAAACATATTTTATAAGTACTTAGCTTATATCTACAGAACCCCCACCCAATGGGACAACTAGGGGAGACTTTAGGGGTTCTGAATCTGTCTAAATATTGCAGATCCTCCCTCCATGGGGCTCCTAGCATCAAAGTCGAATTTGGGCAGCACTTTATCACAATGTGGTGTGTGAAAAGTAAAATTTCACTTACCCAGGGCATATAAAACCCATTTTATAAGGGTCTACCTTATAAATACCTGACCCCCCACTCCTGGGACACCTAGGGGAGACCTTGGGGGTTCCTAATATGCCAAAACAGTGTAGGTTATCCATTTTTAAGTGCCCCAAACCTCAAAGTCGAGTTTGAGCACAATTTACTTTTTAAAAGCAGTCCTGCCACCCAGGGCTACTTTTAAAACTGACCTCAGGCTTCAGCAGTACACACCTGCAAATGCAGAAAAGCTGCTGGCCTCCAAACTGCCATGCCCTATTGCGGGCTAGGGACATCTAGGTAGTTTTAATCCCCCCTACCCTAATATTTAATAGGAGCTGATAGGGTAGGTCATGCCAACCACAGGGGTAGCCCATCCCTTAGTTTACCCTAGTATATGTAGGTGTTTCCACTGTATTCTAAATGTGTCTTTCAGCATAGCACTGGGCCTGGTTAGGCAGAGCCCAGGGTCACTCAGAGTCAGTTACCACCAGTACCATTCAGCAAAAAGTTGGGGGTTGGCCAGGGCACAGGATGACTTTGCAACACTGTTTGACTCTGAACTCTTCTGTTTCTCAAGTGAATGCCATGGTCAAGGGCATCAAAATACAGCTTTCTCTGATCCACAAAATATGTTACCACTCTTCCAAACTAACCACTAGAGTAAGTTAAGGAAAGCTCTAGCTGGAGCATGTTTGGACTACAGGAACTCCGTCTAAACTGCTGTGGAGAAAAATCATGGATATGATGCAAAGGCTCCAATACCAGGCTTCATAATCAGGCTGATTCTGCAGGAAGAAGACCATGCAAAACCAGCCCTGAAACGAATCCACTTACTCACTGTAAATGCAAGGCTCAAGTTCAGGATTATTTGTACTATGCACAAAGTCTGTTGAGCTCTGGACACCTGAAAGGCTATCACCCCAACAATAAACTAAGCGGGACACTACATTGAAAAAAACGCACACCTGATCATCCACAGACTCTTGGGTGTCCTAGGTCCTAGGCTGTGGAATACCATTAATCCAAGTCTACTCCAAACCACACTCACAATGTCTGTTCTGGCTTCCAAATAATTGATCTACAACCAGAACAAGGTAGCGATTGAAACATATCAGAGTGGGAAGTCATGTTCACCAAATGGACTCTTTTTTCTGCTCCCAAAATGGGATTTTATGGTTCAACCATGGAGCACTTGCACATAAAAGGCAGCATGCAACACTTTATAAAACTACTTAATAAACAAACAGCTACATAAATATTGACTGCCCCCATGCAGGTTCAATACTTACTTAGACAACTCCACCATTTCCAGGTCATGAACTTGTTTTCTTTCAGATAGTTCAACGGGGAAGGTGGTGGCCATAATGTCCTGCAGCACTGCAGTGGGTGTGTACTTCCCATCTTTCAGATACTGGAAGAGCAAAGAGAAAATGTGATTCATCAGCAACACTGGGAAAAAAACAAGCTCTGGTGCTGGCTTGCTCTGGTGCTGGCTTGCAGACCCTGACAATATCCATTCGGGCTCTGTTTGCATTATAAAAGAACAACGAACATGAACCAGCTGATGAGAAGTCTGCAGGGCGGAGATTTCTAAATGGCAACATCAGAGTGTAGAGCCCACCTCGGGCACTACTACTAGCAACCCTGACCCACATCGCTTAGCGTCCCAGATGTACAATAACACAATGGTTGCCAGAGCAGTGGTGGACGACCACCAGGCTAGAAAGCACTAGCATAGCGGCCGATATACTACATTATCTGATGTACGGTGGGGACAACTAAAAGAAATGTTTGTAAACAGTAAGCACATGCTACTCACTTATAACATTCCCCACAGGGTATATTATATGCCAGTGGGAAAGCGATCAAGTGGTCTTGATGTAGACTCCATATTTAAGAAGCATCAATGCTTGGAGGTTCATGAGGTATGCTAGCTACGCCGGTGTCCGACTCTGGAAATGTACTGATAAAGTCATTTTAAAGAACAGTCCTTATGTTTGGATACCACCATCTTCTCTCCCCTTTACTGACATTAATCCGCTATGTCAAGGAGGTGCAATCTTCTGCACATAAGGTGGCAGCAGTATAATTAATGATGGCTAATAGGAGGTTGGTCTGGCAGTTTGGGCTGGACTGTTCCTATTGAAGCAGGGTCAAGACTGACTTGCACAGGTCCAGGCCCAAACCTGGGTGGCAAAATGTGCAAAATAACGATGGACTGGGATTACCCTGGCTGAGATTAATTCAATGAATTCTATTTATTACTTTCTTGTATACTTCAGGGTAATAGAAGGTTAGCTTTGAGCTGGGAGAAGGGGCCAATGTGGAATGAGGAAGAGATCTGGTTTCCTGCAACAAGACTAATACCCATTTAATTCTCCTCCCACATACCTCAAGACCTAGTGACACGTGGGGGACAATGTCATAGTTTTTTTATGTCCGGGGAAAATGCAACTCATCTGTGATATGCCACTGAGTATACGGTAGAGAAGACCACGCCTGCGCCAGATGCTCGCAACTAGACACTGACTTTGATCACATGATATGGGCTTGTCAGGGGCTCTGAAATTACTGGACCAAAATTGTCGATACCGTAAATGAGGTTTTGGCTCGAAAACTGACATGCTCCCCGGAGCTGTGCCTGCTGGGCCTTTTCCCGAGACCTAAATCCAAAAGAATGGGTCATGGGTTTGTAGACCTGTCTTTCCTCCTGGCTAAAAGGTGAATAGCGCTCAGATGGAAGGCAAACACGAACCCTTTAATAGTAGACTGGGAAAATTAGGTTTCAGGTTGGGCCAGGGCAGGGGAAAAAGCTCTGATCCAGGAGGATAAGATCACCAAAATGAACAAACCCCTGGCGGAACCAAGGGCTAACATATTGAGGGCTTGGGACACATGTGATATACCCGACCGAGGCTCACAGTGGAGCTCATCGAAGTCTGAGGGAATAGAAGAGACACCTGCCCACTAAATACATAACGGTTATTGCAGAACCCTTGTGACACTCTGGGATCCTGGGAGGAGGGTAAGCTTAGCCCCCAGGAGCCACAACACCTGGATGACACCCGTCATTTTCTTCGGTTTATTTGGTACTGGTCCTTGCCCCAGGATTCTGTGTGGGCCCTCATTGTTTCCCCCCCCCCCCTCTTCTCTCCCCCATTGGGGCCCCCGGCCTGATAAAATAATCAGTCGAGCAGTTTCAGACATACCGATTGACAGAGGACCCCTGGTGGATTTACAGAAGTTTTAGTGGAGTGTCTAAATTGTACTTTAGATGCACGGAGTTTGTTTTTTCTTCCTTTTCTTTCCAATTTTTATTGAGTTATTGTAAGGCAGTTATACAAACATTGTTCAGAGCATGTGAATACGGAACAATAAAAACTGACAGCAGACTTAGTTACTCCATACAGTGCACCCAGCTACAGCAGGGAATGAATACGCATTAGTATAAACCTGGAGGATAACTAACCACATTGGAGAGAACCACAGGGAAACATGATGTTGAAATCACTACTGTTTAATTTGTACTTGTGTACTATATACCAGAGACTGACATATGACATGTTTTTTTAGGAATTGTATTACTACTGTGGTTTTGAACTTACATGAATTGTATCAAAGACAATATCATAAATGCCAATAAAAGATATTTTTTTAAAAAATCTGTGATATGCCACTGTTATGACAACCTTTTGCTTCCTAAGCATCAGACTAATATGTTACAGAATCTTTTTCTTGGATACACAAACTTACATTTTGCATATAAAGCCCAATACTAGTGAAAGCACCATAAACTGTACTTCTTGGTAATTGCATCTTACCCAAAGTGAATGGACAGTGCCCTCTGTGGTTATCAATGCTTCATGAGCGCTTCTTTGCTTTGCTATTTGTTTTTATCTATTGTCACAGTGAGGCGTTCAGTTAGTTTTTCTTACTGAAAATCTAAATAAAGTTTTTTTTAAATCCACACCTTTCTGATTTAACCCAACACATGCTATTAGCTTCTGTGGCGAGGGTGGCTTGTGAGAGCATTTTCCTCCACGTAGATCAAGGCTACTGTTTAGGTTTGAGATTGACCATAACAGCCACACTAAAAGATACATGTATGGTCAGCAATGTTGACTGAAAAGGAATAATTAAACATATAACAGAAGCCAGTAAAATAGAGCCGAAACAAAAACTCTAAGCACCTAGCACTTCTATTAGCTGTTATTCATTGAGGACATACCCACCCCTTACAAGTCTTTGGGGTATAACTCCTAATAACCTCAAAAGACTCAACTCTTCACAGTCAATGAAAATCTCACTTTGTCTGAACAGTCTGACAAAGGCGATGGTAGCTCAGCATGCCTGGCTGCTGCTCAGGGCTGGACCCAACAGTCCAGCAAGGCCGACAAACTAACAAAGTAAGAAAGGAAGCTGATGTGTTCTGGGCACAGCTATATGGCATCCTAATATGGGATGTCTCGCTGTCCCTCGATCTCCCCTCGACATTCAGGTGAGGCTACCAGAGACCAAAATAGACCAGTGTCCACTTCATTCCTTATACAGGTGTGTAAGTCTTCTCAATGTCCGGCCATTGAAGATGAAACAAAAACGGGTCAAATAATGGCTTGGGTAGCCAAGGTGGCAATCCACAACCAAAAAGAAGGGTTACAAAGCTGCTCCAGTCCTGGGGAGCATTTGCCTCTAGTTTGAGGGCTCCGTACAGAGCCAAACGGAGGCCATTTTAGCTGGTCAGGTATGATCTTGAGAGCACTGGCCGCAACACAAGAAATGACAAAGGGTGGGTATCAGTCAAGCAGAGACCAACTACACGAAATACTTGGGGAACTCACTCACTACCTTACCCAGTCGCAGAGTATACCAGGTTCGGGAGGGGGTCCGAGAGTGTGTACAATCAGTGCTGGGATGTCCAAGATTTACATCACCATTCTGACACAAAAGCAATCGCTATGTCATGCAGCACAAACATATGGGGACCAATGAACCCCTGCACCCACCAGTCCTCTTGTTAAACACACCCCGACATACAACATGCATTCTTCATACATTTCATACACATGACATTGGTTAAGCATCTAGTTACGGGGGACTAAATGGACTTTTTATATGGGAGAGCCAGAAGGCACATGTCAGGGCAGAGAGGGCAGTAATCGCCCTCACTAAAACGACATCAAAGTCTAGCTGTTAAAAAGGGCGTCTAAAGTGTCGAGCTGACGGGGGTCAGACGGGAGTGAGGAACTCAGCTTTCTGAGAACCTTGGAATTGCAGGATGGTACAGATCTCAGAAATCCATAAAGACATCTTTGTTCTCAAATGGCACAAATGCAAAAATATAAAGGATACCGGAAGATATTAGGACATGTAAACTAGTGACCCTCTAGGTCAAAATTTGTGCAACCTACCTATAACACAGGAACACACGATCGAAGGGAAGGGAAACACAGGTATAAACAACCGTTCGTATTAGCACATGTCTACTAGGGGCTGGATGTTTAACGCTTTTTTTAGGTTGAACGTTTGCGACCGAAAAAAATATTTTTCTATGTGCAAAGCCCTATTTTGGGATTCGGTAACCTGTTACTAAAACGCAAAATGGGTTTGCGAGTCGATATTAGGAAGAGCCTTGTTAAGGGCCTCCCTTCCTAATAGAAACTCGCAGCATATGAATGTTTTGTAACTGGTTGCAAAAACATTTGCATATTACCACCTACTTAAAGTAGGTGATAACTCGTTTGTAAACAGGAAGGGGTCCCCATGTTTGTAAAAGCATTTTTTAGGAGCAGGCAGTGGTCCCACAGACCACTTCCTACTCTTAAAAAATAAAATGAAGAGAAACCTTTTCAATTTTCTTTCAATCAAGTAGTACTTCTACAGCACTGCTCATCACCCTAAAAGGTATCCAGGTACTGTGCTGCAGGAATCCGTCAAAGAGGCAGATCTTGAGTCCCTTCCTGAAGAGCGTCAGCGAGAACGCGGTGCGGAGGTAAAGGGGGAGGGCGTTCCAGGCTTTGCCTGCAAGGTGGGAGAAGGATTGTTCTCTGGAGCGTGCTATCTGCGCGAGGGCGAGGTGGGTGGATTCGAGATTCCTGGTCGGTCAGTGGAAGTGCAGCCGGTGGTTCATTTATGCGGGTCCTTGGTCATGTAGTGCTTTGTAGGCGTGGGTCAGAAGCTTTAGCTAGCATCTCTTCTGGACAGGGAGCAAGTGAAGGCCCTTCAGGTGCTGGGTGATGTGTGTCCTATTGAGCAGGTTGAGGATCAGTCTAGCAGCTGCGTTCTGCAACGTCTGGAGCCTCTGCACAGAGTGCATTGCCGTAGTCTAGTTGGCTGGTGATGAGGGCCGGTGTCAGTTTTCCTGTTGCTGATGGGGAGCCATCTGAAGACTTTAAAGAGCATGTAGAGTGTGTGGAAGCAAGCCGAGGACACGGCGAGACCTGACATCTCATGGAGAATTTGCTGTCCAAGGTGATGCCAAGGTTGCAGGAGTGGTCTGTTGGTATGGGAGTAGGTCATAGCTCTGCCGGTCACCAGGAGTCGTTCAAGAGAGTGGTGGGACTGCCGAAGATCAGAACTTGTTTTGTCCGTGTTGAGCTTCAAGCAGTTGTCCATCATCCAGGCGGTGACATTCTTCATATAGTTGTGGAAGTTGGTCTTTGTCGAGGTGGGGTCCTCCGAGTGAAAGGACAAGCTGGGTATCGTCGGCATAGGAGATGATGTTATGTTATCTGGTGAGGTCTGCAAGTGGGGTCCTGAAGATGTTGAAGAAGGTTGAACTGAGTGATGATCCTTGGGGTACACCACAGATGGAGTGTTGGGTTGCAAGGTGAAGGGGGGGGGCAGACTTTCTAGGTGCGCCCTATGAGAAAGAATGCCATCTGTATGAGCGCATCGTCTGCGATTCCCGTACAGCATAGTTGATTTGATTGATGAGTGTGTGGTTGGAGACCGTGTCGCAGGCTATAGAGAGGTCCAGGAGGATAAGGGTGGCAGATTCTCCTCTGGCGGGTATGGTGCGGATGTCATCTGTTGCAGCGATCAGAACTGTCTCAGTGCTGTGGTTGGTTCTGAAGCCTAATTGGGAAGGGTCCAGTAGGTTGTTTCTCTGCAGGGGTTCAGTGAGTTGGAGGTTGTTGGCCGCCTCCAGGACTTTGGCAGGAAATGGGAGTAGGGAGATGGGACGGTAGTTCTTGAGCTCGCTGGGACCTGCCGAAGGTTTCTTGAGGAAGGGTCTGATCTCTGCATGTTTCCATGCATCGGGGAAGGTAGCTGTGGTTATGGAGTCATTGAGGATGGTGGTGAGCTGGTGGCTGATCTCATCTCTTTCGAGGCTGAAGAGTTGGTGGTGGCATGGGTCATTGGTTGCTCGCAAGTGGATTGATTTCATAAGAGTGGCTGTGTTTGGTGTACTGAGTTGTTCCTATGCGTAAGCGGGTAGTCGGCGGAGGTGGTGGAGGTTGATGGGTTGCTGAAGAGGGTTGGGGATTGAAATTTTTGTAGATGATTGCTATCTTGTTGTGGAAGTGGTCAGCTAGGGCATTACAGAGTTCTTGTGAGGAGGGGATTGAGTTCTCGGTGGTGACAGGCAGGTAAACTCTGAGGATGGTGAAGAGTTCCTTGGTTTGTTGTCGCTGGTTTCGATCCAGTGGATCAGGCCTCCTTTTTTTGCAGCTTTGAGCCAACGGTGGTAGTTGTTGAGGACTGATTTGTAGGTGGCTTTGTCGATTTGATTCCTGCTGGTGCGCCATCTTCTTTCCAGTTGTTTGTACCAGAGCTTCGACGTGCTGACTTCCAGGGTGTACCAGCTGGCTTGTTTGGTGGGTCTGAGTTTTGGATGGTTTGGTGGGTGCGACTCAGCTTGCGGCGTTGATGATCCAGGTGTTGAAGTTCTGACCTGGTGGTCTGCTGAACACAGCAGGCCACCATCCCCTGTGATTTTTTGCGATACCAAATGGGGCACAGCACAGGGTCTGTCTACCTCTGCCATAGGCTTACCTGACTGTGATTGACAGCATTCTGCTCTGGTACAATGTGCACATCTGCACAATAAGTAGGACCATTCAGTGCCTGGGACCACTTGTGCAAAATGTTTTTTACATATAAATATAAATATTGGCTTTTAGGCAGGTCTGGTTTTCATACAATGTGTTACAAAACAGGGTGGTGATGGACGGAGCATCAGAACCAATCAAACACTCACACCCAGTCAACAGATCTGGGTTTGATCCATCACCGTTCTTTAGCCCACTTTGCCACCCCAGTTCAGACATGGCCATATGCAAATCAGTCTGACCCCGTGCCTCATGGGAACAGTCCAGCCCGAACTGCCAAGCCATGCCTTCCCTGGACCGGAAACAAGCTTCCTAGGACCGGCTTCTGGCATTTCAGCTGTCTTCAGCCAGGCTTGCTTGAATCCAGTGGCAAAGTGAGCAAGGGACTCACGTCTGAGCATACCCTGCCAACTTATGGCGAACAAAGCGGTACAAAAGGGGGTGGTGATGGACGGAGCATCAGAACCAATCAAACACTCACACCCTTTTGTACCGCTTTCATACAATGTGTGCCTGCTGACAAAATCAATCCACACACAAAAAACATTGGAAAAGCCAAAAAGTCAGCAGCGAATGCAACATCTAGTGATGCCGCCAATGACTAATGCCTAGAACAGTCCATAGATTACATTCAGCTTGAGGAGCAACTTCTCCCTAGAAAGGACTCAAAGGCTGACCAGCTACAGTGCGATCACAAGGAGAACTGTTCTCCAGGACAGGAAACAGGCTTTACAACGACTCATTGACAACGAAGGACCTGAACCACGACTCCTTAACAACGATCTCAACCTGAATCACGAGTCGTTTAACCAGTAATGCACTTACAACTACCTCTGGCCAGTAGATGGCACTCTTGGATTGTATATGACAGATATATTACTATTGATAAACGGTGGATGGGCGTATTTTATATGAGTTTGTAGAGTGGACTTTTTTTTTAACAAAATAAGTTTAGGAAAATAGTGTTTATTATGTGAAAACGTGTTTGAATCTTGTTGTAAATGCATTAATGGTAAAGGCATACTCGCAGTAATAAAAAAAGTACTTTAATATGTAAATATGTTGGCAAGCAAGTATTGTGTGTAACATTATATATATATATTTATATTTTTTTTTTGCAAGTGTATTTTCAAGGGTTTAGGGTGAGTATGCATTTTTGGGTGGCAAGGGTAATTTTAGGGATTTGGGTGGATATGGGTTTTGGGTGGCAAGGGTATTTTTAGGGTTTAAGGTGGGTATGGTTTTTGGGTGGCAAGGGTAATTTTAGGATTTAGGGTGGGTATGGGTTTTTGGGTGGCAAGGGTAATTTTAGGGTGGCAAGGGTAATTTTAGGGTTGGTATGGGTTTTTGGGATTGCAAGGGTATTCTTAGGGTGGGTGTGGGAGTTTTAGGTGGAAAGGGATTTTATAACATTAATAGTGAGTATAGGGTTGTGTGTGTGTATATATATATATATATATATATATATATATATATTTTTTTTTTTTTTTTTTTCACTTAAAAAACCATAGGTTTCACACATGTTATAGTTAGGTGGATATTTCACTCGTAAAAAACCAATGAAATTCCCCATTATAGTTAGTTCAGATAACTATAACTCGCGCGCCCGCAATCCACTGCTCATGACGTCACATATTAAATCACTCATGACATTGTCAGTGGCATCACTCATGACATCACTGATAACATCATCCATGTGATAGAGTGGCGGTCGCGCGAGTTATAGTTATCTGAACTAACTATAACGGGGGAATTTCATTGGTTTTTTACGAGTGAAATATCCACCTAACTATAACATGTGTGAAACCTATGGTTTTTTAAGTGAATTTGCAAGGTTTTTTAAATGCTAATTCCTAACTATAACGTGTGTGAAACCTATGGTTTTTTCAGTGAATTTGTACGGTTTTTTAAATTCTAATTTATTTATGTATTATTTTTTTATATATTTATTTTACAATAAACTACGTATTAACATTTTTTTTGGTTTTCACCGTTCGCGCACCCCCGCGATTTAAAAAAAGGAATATGCTACTTACCAGTATGCATCTGTTCTTGGCATGTAGAGCTGCAGAGTTGTACACTTAGCATAGATCGCCATCTGGTGTTGGGCCCGGATGTTTGCAGTTTGTTTTTGTTCTTTGGACAGTCTTTGGAAGTCACGAGTTCGGTGACTCCTCCTTCGGTCCGTACTGCGCATGGGCTTCGGCTCCATCCTCAGATTGTTTTTCGCCAACAGGGAAATGATGGAGCGTAGTAATAACAGTGAGAAACCCATGTGTGTTGTATCTAAATAAGATGGACTGGAACGGATACAGGTAGCCGGGGAGGCGGGTGAGCGTGTACAACTCTGCAGCTCTACATGCCAAGAACAGATGCATACTGGTAAGTAGCATATTCCGTTCGAGGCATATGAGCTGCAGATTGTACACTTAGCATAGATTATATAGCAGTAGCCAACCTTAGCGGCGACCACCGGTATCCGTTGCAGCGGTTTGAAAAAGTGTCTTTAGTACAGCCTGGCCCACACTAGCTTGCTGCTTGGAATGCACATCTACACAGTAATGTTTTGTGAAGGTGTGCGGTGTTGACCATGTGGCTGCTTTGCAGATGTCATCTAAGGGTATGTTCCCTAGAAAAGCCATAGAAGCCCCTAACTTTCTAGTAGAGTGGGCTTTAGGTGGAACAGAGAATGTTCTTTTTGCCTTTTGATAGCAAATTTGTATGCACTTTACAATCCACCTAGCTAACCCTGATTTAGAGATGGGGTTGCCTTTATGTGGTGGAGAGAAGGAAACGAACAATTGTTTAGTCTTCCTGAAAGGTTGCGTTCTTTGTATGTAGTACAGCAAAGCCCTCTTAACATCCAGTGTGTGTAAGGCCCTTGCCGCAACAGATTGAGGTTGCGAGAAAAAGACAGGTAATTCCACCGATTGATTGAGATGGAAGGGGGAAATGACCTTGGGCAGAAACTTCGTATTTGTACGAAGTATGACCTTGCTGTGATGTATTTGTAGGAAGGGTTCCTGTATAGTGAACGCTTGTATTTCACCAACCCTTCTAAGGGAAGTGATAGCTACGAGGAAAGCGGTTTTCCAGGTGAGGAACTGTAGCTCAGATTTATGCATTGGTTCGAAGGGTGGACCCATTAGCCGTGTAAGAACTACATTTAGATTCCACACAGGGGAAGGTGGTGCCCTGGGAGGAATTACTCGTTTAAGGCCTTCCATAAAGGCTTTAATAGTGGGAACTCTGAACAGTGATAAATGCTGTCTGTTTTGTAGATAAGCAGCAATCGCTGCTAGGTGTAGACGTATGGATGAATATGCCAGGTTACACCTGTGAAGATGGAGCAGATAGCATATGATGTGCTGTATGGAAGCATCTAAAGGGTTGATTGTATTGTTACGGCAGTAAATTACAAATCTTTTCCACTTTGCGGCATAGCATGCTCTAGTGGTAGGACGTCTGGCTTCCATGATAATGTTCATGCAATCAGGGGGAAGGTTAAGGTATCCAAATTCTAAGATTTCAGGAGCCAGATCGCAAGGTTGAGCTGAGCTGGGTCCGGGTGCCTGATTTCTCCATGGTTCTGGGTTAGGAGGCATGGGGACAGGTGCAGTTTTTGATGTGGTACCACCGATAGCTGTAGTAGTGTGGTGTACCACGGCTACCTGGCCCATGTTGGGGCTACCAGAATGAGTGTGAGGGAGTGCTGTTGTAGCTTCCTTACCACTAACGGAATTAGTGGGAGAGGTGGCAAGGCGTATGCAAATCTGCCTGACCAGTTCATCCATATCGCATTGCCCTTGGACAATGGGTGTGGGTATCTGGCGGCGAAGCTTGGGCATTTTTTGTTTTCGTGGGTGGCGAAGAGGTCTATCTGAGGATGCCCCCACTTTTGGAAGAATGGGTGAAGAACTTGTGGATGCAGTTCCCATTCGTGTAGTTGTTGTGTTTGTCTGCTGAGCAGATCTTCCATGGTGTTTTGTACGCCTGGAATGTGCTGTGCCAGGAGAAAGATGTTTTGGGGAATTGCCCATCTCCATATGCTCTGGGCTAAGCGGGAGAGCTGGGGAGAGTGTGTCCCCCCCTGTTTTTGGATATAATACATTGCAGTCATGTTGTCTGTGCGAATGAGGACTGCTTTGCCCGAAATCTGTTTTTGAAAAGATTTTAGGGCTAGAAAGATCGCCAAGAGCTCCAGATGGTTGATGTGGAGCGACTTTTGCTGTGGCGTCCATAGACCTTGCATTGTGAGGTGTAAGAGGTGCGCCCCCCAGCCGGAGAGCGATGCGTCCGCTGTTAGAATCACCTGAGGAACCGGGTTCAGGAACGGCCGCCCTTTGGAAAGGTTTGTGGTGTTCCACCACTGCAGAGAGTGATGGGTGCGGCCGTCCACCAACACCAGATCCATCAGCTGACCCTGGGCCTGGTTCCACTGTTGTGCTAGGCACTCTTGAAGTGGACGCATGTGGAGTCTTGCATGGGGCACTATGAAAATGCAAGACGCCATCATTCCTATGAGCTTCATAAACACTCTTGCTGGAAGAGAGTGTTGAGGAAGGAATGTTTTGCGCAAGGCTTGTATGCTTGCGATTCTGGCTGAGTTTGGATAGGCAATACCTTTGGAGGTGTCTATAGTGGCCCCGAGATATTGCTTTGTGTGAGATGGTATGAGGTGGGACTTTTGGTAGTTCACCGTGAAGCCTAGCTGGTGGAGCAGTTGGATGGTGCTGTTTGTATGTTGCACACATTGGTGGTAGGACGCGGCTTTTATGAGCCAGTCGTCTAAGTAGGGGAAGACGTGAATCTGACGTCTGAGGTGTGCTGCTACTACCGCTAGGCATTTGGTAAACACCCGTGGTGCGGTGGTGACCCCGAAGGGGAGAACCGTGAATTGGTAATGCTGACCGTCCACCACGAACCTGAGGTACTTCCTGTGAGAAGGGTGTATTGGAATGTGAAAGTATGCGTCTTTCAGATCCAAGGTAGTGAGAAAGTCTCCCTGACAAGAGGAGCGGGAGGACTTTTTGTAGGGTGACCATGTGAAAGTGGTCTGAATGTATGTAGGCATTTAGAGGCCGGAGGTCTAGAATAGGCCTCAGGGTCCCGTCTTTCTTTGGTATTAAGAAATACAGAGAGTAGACCCCTAGATTTTGCTGATTGACGGGGACCTGCTCTATAGCGTGTTTTTGGAGGAGGGAGAGCACCTCCTGTTTGAGTAGTGTGGAATGTTCTTGAGACATTGGACGGTGCCTTGGTGGGATATTGGGTGGGGTAGATGTTAGCTCGAGACAGTACCCTGACTGAATAATTTGGGTCACCCATTTGTCCGATGTTATGGACTCCCATGCGTGGATAAAGTTTTGCAGTCTGCCCCCGACCGGAGTGGGATGGTCTGGGGGGAGGGAAGGGGAGTCATTGTGCGGGCGGGGTGGCAGAACGGGTGGTGTTAGTTTTGCCCCTGCCCTCATTGTTGTTGCCTCTTAACCACCCCTTTGGTAGCCCTTTGAAAAGGTATTTTGAGGAGGGGACTTGTAGGAGGTAGAGGAGCTATCGGTGGAGTAGCCTCTGCCTGTGCTACGAAAGGATGAGCGTCGAAAGGAGCGTTTAGGGGCCTGTGATTGTAGTGCCCCCATAGACTTTGCTGTGTCTGTGTCCTTTTTCATCTTTTCTAACGCTTCGTCCACCTTTGGCCCAAAGAGAGTTTGTTGGTCAAAGGGGTGATTTAGTATGGACGCCTGGACTTCAGGCTTGAACCCTGAGATCCTGAGCCAGGCATGACGACGAAGCAGGACACTAGTATTTATGGCTCTAGAAGCAGTGTCAGCTGCATCGAGGGCACACTTAATGGAGGTGTTAGTAATTAGTTTACCCTCCTGTATTAGTTCATGAGCTTTGCGTTTGTGTTTTTCGGCGAGGTGCTGCATAAGAGCCTCAAGCTCGTCGTAGTGTGCTCTGTCATAGCGCGCAAGTAGCGCTTGTGTATTTGCAATGCGCCACATGTTTGCAGCTTGGGAGGCGGTGCGTTTGCCAGACGCGTCTAGAAGTTTGGATTCTTTATCTGGCGGTGGGGCTTCTCCTGAGGACTGGGAGTTAGCCCGCTTTCTAGCTGTGGACACAACTAGGGAATCTAAGGGAGCAGGGCCCTTAATGTATGCAGGGTCTGTGGGTGCCGCCTTGTACTTTTTTTCTATTCTAGGGTTCAATACCCTGGCCCTGACAGGGTCTTTGAACACCTCTGCAGCATGCTTGGTGACACCTTTAAGCATGGGCAAGATAGATGTGGACTTGTCCTGAATGTCAAATGTATCCAGTAGGAAGTCGTCTTCCACTGGTTCACTATGCATTTCCACCCCATGGTAGTGTGCTGCTCTCTGCACTAAGTGGTGAAACCCTAAGGAGTCCTCTGGAGGAGACGGCCTGGATGGGTATAGGTCGTCCTGAGGCACATCCGGTATGTCAGGGTTTTGGTAGTCTTCCCATGGGTCTGGGGTCCCCGGTGGAGTGGGGTCCATTGGGGCGTCCGCTGGGTCATAATCTGGATCCCCGTAATCCGGATCTGGGGACGGGGTCGGGGAGTGATGGGGTAAGGGTGGCGGAGACCTGGGAGGGGGAGGGGGTGGAGGAGGTGGAGGAGGCGGAGGAGAAGGCACTCTGAGAGGAGAAGTAGCAGAGTCCTTCCGCTTGGGTGGTGGAGGAGGAGCCGGAGTGTCAAGACGTCTTTTTTTGATAACTAAAGTCAATAGCCCAGTCTTTGGATCTTTAAATAGGGTCTTTTGCAAAGGGTCTGGTGTAGACAGATCCAGTGGCGCCGAATCGTCCGCTGGCGCCGATGGTTTCGGAGCCGAGGGCTTCGATGGTTTCTGTGCGCCATGCTTTTTTGGAACCTCCGGTTTTTTCGGCGTCGAAGGAGTTTTCGGCGCCGGAGCGTCGGTGCCGACAGATTTGTGTTTGTGTTTGGTCGGCACCGAGAGTCCAGGCTTCGGCACCGGTGGCTTCGGAGTCGAGCTGGGTATCACTTTATTCGGTGCCGGATGGTGTTTTTCGGCACCAAGCGTCGGCTGGCTCGAGCCCGAGCTGCCGTGAGACTTTTGAGGCTTCGACACCGGGCCCGAAGGTGGGATGATAGAAGCTGTGTGCTTGGTTTTACCCAGGCCTGCAGGCGAGGGTGTAACCTGAGTCTCTTTGGTTTTGGGCGCGGGGGTGGGAGGGGGTACAGTACTCACGACCCGCTGCGCCGGTGTGATGTCCTCCACGTCGGAGTCGTCGGCCTCGGAAGCGCTGACGACGTCGTCCTCCTGCTCGGTGTGTAGTTGCCCCGAAGCTTCAGCGTCGTCTCCGAAGATGTCCGGTGGAGCTGCGGTCGATGAGTGCGCCATGGTGCGTCGAGCTCTTCGATCCCGGATGGTCTTTTTTGATCGAAAAGACTTACAGGCGGGGCAGTCTCTGGCCTCGTGTTCTGGAGAGAGGCAAAGGTTACACACCTGATGGAGGTCGGTGTGGGGAAATTTAGACCCACATTTTGGGCACTTTTTGAACGGAGTCCTTTCCATCGGCCGGGACCGGAGTCGAGGAGGGCCCGAAGGCCGGTGCCGATGTACGGAATGGAGAAAAGTGCCGCTTCGAGAGATGAAGATATGATGAAGAAACTCGAAGAACGAGGATTTTCCGTCGAGGCTGGAACCATAGAAGTTCGAAGCCGGAGCACGAAGTATCACATCCGAGCCCGATGGCGGAAAAAAACAATCTGAGGATGGAGCCGAAGCCCATGCGCAGTACGGACCGAAGGAGGAGTCACCGAACTCGTGACTTCCAAAGACTGTCCAAAGAACAAAAACAAACTGCAAACATCCGGGCCCAACACCAGATGGCGATCTATGCTAAGTGTATAATCTGCAGCTCATATGCCTCGAACAAAAGACATTTTTTTTCTGCCTTCGGGGTCCTTCAGGGACCCCCTGACAAAGGCTAGGGGGTCAGGAACTCTCTACCCTGCCCCCTTTTCACGTTCGCCACCTTCCTTTTTCACTCTCGCACTGAAAACAAACAAAATGGCGGACGACACTTCCTGATTTCAACCGATTCGAACGTTGACTAACATGTAACCACCAATCAGAATTACGCTCGTGCACGTTAAGGTGCTCGCACGGTGCGCGCACCCTGCGCGCGTATAGATATTGATATGCTTTTAAATGCTATTTCCTCAGGAAATACTGAACAGATTTACACCAGACCTGCAAAAGGCACTTCCTTGACCTTATGGCTACCTCTCTGCCAAATTTCAAGTAATTCTGTTCAGCCATTCGGGCTGTAGCTGCGTCTAAAGGTCCTATGGAAAAATGCATGGGGAAAACGCGTTTTGGGACCCCCCTTTTTTCTCGGCCCCCGCTTGACGAATCACCCCGAGACTTTCAGGGTAGGAGCTGAACGGAGCGCCCCATTAGTTTTGAAAATTTCGCGAGGATTCGTCAACCGGCGCCAAAGTTATTCAAAATAGAATTTTGAGATTTCCTATGGAAACACGGTCCTAACTATAACTATCTACTGGCGACCGCTAGTAGATAATATATATATATATTCACAGAAAAAAACATAGGTTTCAGGCACGTTATAGTTAGGAATTAGCATTTAAAAAACCTCAGAAATTCACTGAAAAAACCATAGGTTTCAGGGGTGTTATAGTTAGCTGGACTTTTCACTTGTACAAAACAATTGAAATTCCCCCGTTATAGTTAGTTCAGCTAACTATAACTCGCACGCCCGCAATGCACTGCTAATGACGTCACATATTACATCACTCATGACATGGTCAGTGACATCACTCATGACATCACTGATGACATCTCAAATGACATCACTGATGACATCACTGATGACATCATCCAGTGAATGTGTGTTTTTCTGAAAATTAAATATGTTTTATATATGTATATCTCAAGGTCGATGGAAGAATAAATGGGTATATAAGTGTCTAAATGGATGATTTGTTTTTGAAAAATTGATTGTGTAACTGACTGATTAAGTGTATCATAGTGAATACATGGCTTCGTGAGTAATGTTTAAATATGTAAATATCTGTATCAGTCTCTCACTTTGTGTATAAGTGGCTGCATGGGTTGGTGAGTAGCTACATGGGTGTCTATATAGGTTATTAGTTGGTTTTTTGAGTATCAGTCTGAGTGTCTGCATGGTTCGGTGGGGGGTATTACGTAGTGCATAGGTGCATGAATGAGTGACTCACTGTTTGTATGTGTTAAAGACAGCATGTGTGCAGGACTGTATGGGTGGATGAGTGTGTGTATGGGTGTGTTAGTGAGTGAATGACTGACTCAATAGTGTCTTTATGAGTAACTACATATGTTTTAAACTAGTATATGTGACTATTGGTGTATATAAGTGAGCATATGTGAGCGTGAGAGATTGAAAGAGTTCCTGTATGAATAAGTATGTGTTTCTATAAGTGATTGTTTAAAAGACTAAGTATGTGTAAGTTTCCGTAGAAGTAAGTGTGGTGGTGTGTGTATAACTGTATATGCAAGTAAATGTATGTTTGATTCTTTATTAGCATGAGTGACTGTGTGTGTGAGTAACTCTATGGATGAGTGGCATTGTGTAACAGGATGTATAGGTGTACGAGTACATATGATGAGTGAGTACATATATGAGTGACTGTATAGGACTGTTGGTGAATGAGTGGATGTGTATGTGGATCTTAGAATTACTGAAGAGGTTGAGGAAACTGGTATTGGTATGTCCATTGTTTTGAAAATTTTAGTCTATTTTTGAATGTGTGTATCAAAGGTTATATTAGGGTGAGAGGAGGTCTGCCACTCTATCACAAGGATGATGTCATCAGTGATGTCATTTGAGATGTCATCAGTGATGTCATGAGTGATTGTCACTGACCATGTCATGAGTGATGTAATATGTGACGTCATCAGCAGTGCATTGCGGGCGCGCGAGTTATAGTTAGCTGACCTAACTATAACGGGGGAATTTCAATGGTTTTGTACAAGTGAAAAGTCCAGCTAACTATAACACCCCTGAAACCTATGTTTTTTTCTGTGAATTTCTGAGGTTTTTTAAATGCTAATTCCTAACTATAACGTGCCTGAAACCTATGGTTTTTTCTATGAATTTCAAAGGTTTTTTAAATGCTAATTTCTAACTATGCCTACAGAGATAGAACATGTGAAGAAAGAAGAAAAAATGCACAGAAAGAAAAAAAAAGAAGTGCAGAAAGAAGCAACAGAAGTCCTCAAAGACGAAGAAAAGTGCAGGAAGAAGGATAACGTGCAGAAAGAACAATAAGATGAGCAGAAAGAAGCCTTGTTGCAAAATCATCCTGTACCCTCAACTTTTTCAGACGGATACTGGTGGTAACTGAGTCTGACTAACCAGTCCTAGAGCCAGTGCTATGTTAAAAGACACTTAGAATACAGTGAAAACACCTACATACACTAGGGAACATTATGCGTTGGGGTCCCCCTGTGATTAGCATGACCTCCTCTGTAAGCCCCTAGTATATAATAGGGCAGGGGGATTAAAACTACCTCTTAAAACAGGCCACAGGGCATTTTTGCACACGTTAACTCAGGCCCCGTCCCCTCCCTTCACCACTGTGTAAACACGCCCTGTGTCCGTTTTTAGTTGGGAGATTAAGTTCATTTGAATCCTGAGGGTCCCTAGGGTCCAACTAGCCCCCTAGGTACCTCCAGTAAGTGTCACAGAGCTGTGTTGCAGAGAGGTGTAAAAAGTGGCACGGCCTGGACCACCTCTCTGCAATGCAGCTCAATGGCGCTTACTGGAAGCACTTGTTGGGCTAGTTAAACCCCAGGGGCCCTCAGTATTGAAGGGAAATTATATCCCCAATTTAAAACGTGCCATAGTGCGTGTTTGCACACGTCACCTCAGGCCCCGTCCCCTCCCTTCACCACTGTGTAAACGCGCCCTGTGGCTGTTCTAAGTTGAGAGATTAAGTCCCCTTGAATCCTAAGGGTCCCTAGGGTCAAACTAGACCACTAGGTACCTCCAGTAAGCGCCACAGAGCTGCGTTGCAGAGAGGTGTAAAAAGGGGCTTGGCCTCAGAACACCTGTCTGCAGTGCAGCTCCCTGGCGCATACTGGAGATGCCTGTTGGGCTAGTTGGCCCTCAGGGACCCTCAGTATTGAAGAGGAATTAATTCCCCAACTTACAATTCGCCAGGGGGCGCGTTTGCAGAGTGCTGCAAGGAGGGGGCGTGGCCTCCGGCACGATGCCAGTCTTTTATTTATTTTAATTTTTTAAGAAGGGGGGCTGTGTGGTTCCCCTTCTCATTCTAATTTATTGGCCCTGATGACCCCATCCCCCAGGGCCTGTCTCCTAATTATATTTTTTTGACCCCAATCCCCAGGGCCGGCCACTGTTTTTTATTATTTTTAAAAAATATATATTTATAGACACACCTAGGACATGCTGGACAAACCGTACGTACCTATCACCATGACGATTTGCGTGATATTCATTAAAAGGCGACTATGCATACAAAGAATCCACGTGGAATGTATTTACACCACTAGTGAAGCTCTGACATGTCCGATGCCCGACCGTGCCTAATCCCGGTAGACACCCTTGTAGTTTATTTATACAAACATGGGTAGCTATTGACGGGCACATTTAATACACATGCACACCAAGCCATTCAAAGGGGATTCGACAAAAATTAGACCAAAACTATGCAAGAAACCCCCCTCACGGTTAATAAAACACACATCCACTGCCGGATGTGTAATACTTTTTATTTTACTCTCTGGAAAGGGGACGAACATCACTTGAGAGTCACAGCGCGCTCCTGGCAGAGCCCAATGCTGTGCTACACCCACCATTGCCTGCTGAGTGCCACACACCTCTGTGTTGTATTCCACTAGCTAGTGCATATGCTATGACACTCTCTAGCCCATGTGCACTGTAACACCACCCCGTGAATATGTCATGCCACACTTGTCTTCGCACGGGTTATATTGCCCCATCTAACGTGCCTTCCTCGATGCCTATGTTATAACGCACAGTGCTATGCCATACATATTACAATCTGGGATCCATATCTTTGTCACAGTGCATATGCAACGTTACACTCCCCAGCACATATTTTATATTACAACTTTAGAGACTAGTTACGTTACACAACACTGCCCTGTGCATATTACACTCCAAGGCGCATAACGCATAGCACGCGCTAGTGCCTGTGCTATCTCGCGCTCTCCAATGAATCTGTAATTGCGCACAATGTATTGCATATTATATTTCACACCCGGTTCATCTTGTATCACACTTTTTGGTGCATAGTTTATACCATACACTATATCTAGTTTTCATTTTCAATCGTGCTCTCAGGACTATGTTCTATATAACACGGTGTTCACCTACCCTTTTCACAGGCATTACATTTTGCGATAGGGGGTGGAGGGTCAGGGGGTGTTTCTGCCAAGTGAGCCCGGAGTCACAGTCACAAACGTCCTCTTCTTCCTGAATAAAAGTGAGATTATGCTGCATACATGTTCATATTTTAAGTAGTTCGCAGACACACGTTTTAAAAACAATAAAGTTCCTAATACCCGCCTTCTCTGAACAGTTAGCTTGCTGCCCCATCCCCCTCCTCCCTATCCTCTGTTGTGTGAATCCATGGACTAGCCTCCTCCCTCCTGCCATGCATGGTCTGACTGTGCTGCCACTGCCCTCAATTTAGTATGATGTACCAGTCCACTCCTCCTGCCCTCCATTGCCCAATTATATGCCCCATCATTGACCTCCTGCTTAAACTCTGTGCTTAGCTTGCTGCCCCTATTCTCCTTCCCCCTGCCCTCCGATGTCTTTGTGCATGCCCCTGCTCCATCCTTTTTGCCCACCATGTTCCATGGACCTGCCACTCCTATCTACTCAGTGTTCTGTTGAGCTGCCACTCCCCTCCCACCTGCCTAGCATTGTCAGATGACTGTAACCTGTCCCTGCCACCTCCACCCTGCCTGTCCACATGCCATGCCCCTATCCTCTTCCTCCTGTCCTACATGGTCCATTGTACTGCCACACCCTTCTGCCTTCCCTGGTCTGTTGTGCTGCAACTGCTCCTCCTGCCTGCCCCATGCGGTCTGTTGTGAGGCCCCTTCTCCTGAACTTTGTCTGTGCACAGGTCCTGACCCTCCCTTCTATCCTCCATCGTCCTTTGTGCATGCCCCTGCACCCTCCTTCTTGCCCATCATAGCCATTGTGCTGCCACTAACCCTCCCACTTGCCATGCATGTTCTTCTGTGCTGCCATGGCCCCTCCCACCTTCCCTGTGTGGTCAGTTAGCTGCCCCTGACCCCCTCCCACCTTCCCTCCATGGTCTGTGTCTATGCCATCACAGTCTCAGTGTTGCTCTTCATGGTGTGTCTTGCTTCTAGTGCCCATCCTGCCTGACCTCCATGGCTATCTTGCTGCTCCTGCCCTGCCCCCTTGCCCCCAGTCCTCTGTTTACATGTGCAGACCCCTACTCCCTCCCTCCTGGCTTGTCTGTTCCATTGTAATGCCCCCTGATCCGTCCCTCCTGCCCTTTATGGTCTGTTACGCTGCAGCTTTCTCTCCTGTCTGTCCATTATGGTCAGCTAGCTACCATTGCCTCTTGCCCCTCTGTTCTCTGTTGTCCATGTGCATGGTCCTGTCCCCTCCCTCTTGCTTTCTATGGATTGTTGTGCTGCACTCCCGTCCCGCATGCCCTGTGTGGTGTATTGTGCTGCTGCAAACCCTGATGCCTGCCCTGCAGGGTCAGTTTGGTGCACCTCTCCATGTCCTTCCTGTCCTCTGTTATCCAAGTCCATGTCCCTACCCCATTTCCTTCCATGATCCAATGTACCATACTTGCGAACATTTTGAACTTGGTAAGAGGGAGATTTTGAAAAAAAACTGGGGTATTGATTTTCCCCTTTGAGTTACATTGAAAAAGAGGAGATTGTAGACAGGAGACAGATCAAATAAAGCCCATTTGAGCTTAAAAACATTGGACGTTTCCTGGCTTAATCGGGTCTGTTGGCATGAATTGTTGTACTACCATTGCCTCTTCTTTCTGCCCACAATGGTCTATTACATTGCCACAGCCTCTCTTGCAAGTCCTGTATTGTTGGTTTGTTGCCCCTGCCCCCCTTTCCACTGCCCTCCATAGTCTGTTGTGCTGCCACGGCCCTTCCTGCCTGCTCAGTGTGGTTAAATTGTTGCCTTTGCACCCTCCTACCTGCCTTCAATTTTCAGAGTCCGTGCCCCTGGCCTCTGCCTCTCAACAGTATCCTAATGAACAACTAGATTGCTAACATTCTATATTTATTACAAAAGTGTGGAACGCCTGACATCATCTTGATGTAATCAAAACTGTAATACCTAGAGCATTTCCTTTAGAAATTACATATATGAGAGGGTCTTATTGGCATCAAAATTATGGTTACTGCTCTAAAAGACTAAAATAAGGACATATTTTCTGAGTTTTCAAATAGCGACAAAGCACTTTTAAATGCTTTGTTATCTTTATGTTTTTTTATCCAGTTGACCACTTGATTAAATGTTGCACTTGGGGGAGAGGATGTGGTGTTACTTCCAGAACTGCAGACTTTGCAACTGGGGAACCAGGTTGGAGTTTCTGCTTCAGCTCGACATTCTGTGATTCTGGTCAAATCACTTAGTCTCCCCATGTCTGCAACCAAAATGAATTTGCTCTTGTGTGATGTAACCAATGCTCATGTAAAGCACTCCAATACCTGACAAGTCTGCACTATATAACACTGCAAAAACACAAAATAATAAGTGTTTTGCGCACTTCTGTCATTGGGCTATATTTGGGCTATATCTGGGTGATTTTGGGCTACTTTTGGGCTACATTTGGGCTCTTTTGTCTCCGGTGGCCATCTTGGGAGATTTATTTGTTATGAAGTTTCCTAATTTCCTCATGTACTGCAGTCTCCTCAGTAGGAAATGCTTTCAGTTTTTTACTTTGATTCCATCATGAAGGTATTCAGATATGTCACACATTTGCCATAAATTCTGAATGTTAGCACTCTAGTTGCTCATTAGATCACTGTAGTAAAACTATTGTTCACCATGGAAGTCTGCTCCTGGTATTAAAAGTGCATGTTTCAGTCTGCATGTCAGAATTTTTTAATGAAATAGAATAGGATTTGAGAAGTCACTCAAAATGTGCCCTCATTTTCTTTCTTCAGCATTAATCATAATTTCTATGGCAAAATGAACCCCCTCATTGTGTTCCTTTTTAAATTAAATGTTTTAAGTGTTACCAGTTTATTCCAATCAAGATGGCTTCAGGTGTGCCATACTTTTGTCATAATGAAGACAGTAAGCGCTCTAGTTGTTTTTAAGAACACTCTGGGACATTCTGTCATTGGGCTATACTTGGGCTACATCTGGGTGATATTTGGGCTACATTTGGGCTCTTTTGTCTCTGGTGGCAATCTTGGGAGACTTATTTGTTATGAAGTTTCCTAATTTCCTCATTTACTGCAGTCTCCTCAGTAGGAAATACTTTCAGTTTTTTACTTTGATTCCATCAAGAAGGCATTCAGATGTGTCACACATTTGCCTAAAATTCAGAATGTTAGCACTCTTTTTGCATTAGATCACTGTAGTAAAGCTACTGCTCACCAGGGAAAACTGCTGCTGGTATTGAAAGTGCATGTTTCAGTCTGCATGTCAGAATTTTTTAATGAAATAGAAGAGGATTTGTGAAGTCACTCAAAATGTGCCCTAATTTTTCTTTCTGCAGCACTAATCATACTTTTTATGGAAAAATGAACCCCCTCATTTTGTTCCTTTTTAAATTAAATGTTTTAAGAGTTACCACTTTAATCCAAGCAAGATGGCTTCAGGTGTGCCATACGTTTATCATAAGTAGGACTGTTAGCGCTCTAGTTGTTCTTTGGAACACTCTGGGAAGCTGCAGTAGAACACATAGGAATCAAATGACAGTCTCTGCCCTTGTTGGATGTACATGTTTTACTGAGAATGTCAGACTTCATTCTCACATGACTGAGAAAGATAATGTGAATTTACAGAAAATAAGCTCTCAGTTTAGCTTATAGATCACCTTCCAAAACTCTGTGGGAAAAGCATGAGAAAATATTTTTCTCTCATTCAGGATATCCCAGCAGAAGGCTTTTTCACATGGTTAAATCACCTTAGAACATACCACAATTCCTAAAATGAGTATGGTACCATCAACAAATGATTTATAATGTAACTTAAGTCTTAAAACCTTCTATTTGCTTTAGCTTTATATTTATATTATGTCAAGAACATTTTTTGTTGACTAATAATGGAATGACATCGTAAATATTTTCATTTAGTTGGGTCATTTATTAGCTTTACACTGTTAAAATGGCCGCCACTTTGACAATAAGTTTCAATACTGCTGAAGTCAGCAGTCTGTTGTTTGTGTTTACATACTTTGAAGTGTATTTAACTTTATGCAAACATTTCGCCATGAGCGTGAACAAGGCGAAAGCCGAAACGCGTTGTGTTTGCAGTCAATAAATCATTCTGAACTGCAAATCTCCTGGGTGTCCGTGTGATTTCATATTGGAAATCGTTTGCTGTGTTCTATTTAGGGGCTGCCGATTACCCCTGCACGGACCGCCCTACCAGACAGCCTTCAGCTTTATTGGGATCGTGGAATATATATATATATATATTCAGAAATAGCAAACAAACACCCGACGCGTTTCGGTGCCACTGCACCTTGGTCACGGGTAATCAGCAGTTTGTGCAAAGTGCTACATATAGTGTTTGAACAAAACATAAACATAAAGGTAGGACTACCTGTCCCAACTCAACAAAAAAGACTTTCAAATTTGGCATCCATTTTGTAATGGTCACATCGTCACAAGTTACTGTTCCAAACATTTTGTAATTGCCACTGATTACAATGTTTTATAGAAGCAACATAAACATAATTGCGCAAATTGGATGCGTGGTAATTTCAAAACAAAAGTAGTGATAAATCCAGCTCAAGTGAGCATACTACTACAAACAAATGATTTTATCAATCACCACGCGGTTAACCAATCTCATTGTGTGCTACATTTGATTAACGCCCAAGTGGGCTGTCTCGTGAGTTTGATTTCTATTCTTTTCAAATACTGCCCCAGTGGGCCCAAAATCATCAGTCGCTTTTAAATTTCATTATCTCACTTTGTGCGAACCAAATCATAATTTCATACTGCCTTTGAAAGTTGATCTTCTTAATGGTATGCTGACAGTTTGGTCTCCTACAAAACAAACACATTTTTGCAATCACTATACTAATATAGATAATTAAAAACAAACTTATGGCTTCATATTTACATCTGTAATATCTTTTGATTAAAGTGTCAAATGTACAGCACGTTGATGTTAACCCAAATGAACCGACATCTCTTCATCTTTGTTCAAACCTGATGGGTGTACGGTGTCATATTTAATAATCATTTTAGACTCCAGTTTCCGTAGCTCTCTCACTCTGTCACCTCCCCTTTCCGATTTTGAAATTCTATCTAGGGCACAGAATTGTAGGACGTTGATGTTTTTTCCATGTATTTCTTTAAAATGTCTAGCAATGGGATATTGCTTGTCTTCATTTATAATGGCCCTCGTATGTTCCAAGATTCTTTTTTTCACCTGGTGAATGGTGCTCCCAATGTATACTAGAGGGCAGGGACAACACAAAGCATACACACAAAAGTCCGATTTGCATGTTAAATGTTTTTGAATTGTGTATGGTTTTTGGTTTTTTGATAAAATTAGTTCTTTCCGATTTACACTATTTTTACACGCCTTGCATGAATTACATGTGTAGAATCCCTTTATCTCTCTCCATTTTTGCTCTTTAATATTCACAGTGCTACTGCACAGAAGATCTTTAAGAGCTGGACATTTCCTGAATGTGACTTTTGGCTGACTTCCCACTGCTTTTTTCAACTCAGGATCAATGTTTAAGATATGCCAGAATTTTTTCAGACATTTTCTGACCTGCCACGACTGGCTAGAGTATGCAGTTATGAACCTTATTGGCTCGTCTTGGTCATCTTTGGGGATTTTTGAGTTTAAAAGGTCATCCCTCAAAACTGTTCTAACTTTAGCACATGCTTGTTTGATTATTTTGTTTGAGTATCCTCTTTCCCCAAATCTCTCTTTCATGTTTGTCATCTCAGATTCAAAGTCTGATTGTGTGCTGCAATTTCTTTTGGCCCTTAAAAGTTCCCCATATGGGATACTTCGAATCAGATTCTTTGGGTGGCAGCTGTCCGCATGTAGCAGGCTGTTGCCTGCTGTTGGCTTTCGGAACAGCTTGCTTTCCATTTTGCCATTTCTGACATTGACAATCACATCAAGAAATTCGATGGTTTCTTTTTCTATTGTACACGTGAATGTCAAATTGCTCTCATTTGCATTTAAGCTGGCCACAAATTCCAAAGCACTATCTTTTTCTCCCTTCCAGAGACAAAATACGTCATCTATATATCTTGCCCAGAGGCAGACGTTCTGGGTAAAGGCTAAGATCTTACTGGCCACCTGCTCCTCCCACCAGCCCAGGTAAAGACCCGCGTAGCTGGGGGCGAAGCAGGTTCCCATCGCCGTACCCCGGGCCTGGCAATAGATCACGTGGTCAAACAGAAAAAAGTTATTTGAAAGACATCTTTGCATCATACAAACTAGCATTTCAGTGTGTAAAAGGTACTTGATGTCTCTCTGCTTCAAAAAATGCTGATTGGCTTGTACTCCCAAATCGTGTGGTATACACGTATATAAGCTATTGACATCAAGTGTCATTAGCCACATGTCATCTTCCCACTGGACCTTTTCAATAACTTTTAAAAAATCTCGAGTGTCCTGTAGGTAAGAGGGGAGTTTTTGGACATAGGGGCGTAAAAAATGGTCAATGTATTTGGAGGTGTTTTCATAGGTGCTACCTATGGAGGACACAATGGGTCGTCCTGGAGGATTGACCCTATCTTTATGTAATTTTGGCAGTAAATAGAGTGCCGGTAGTTTGGGATGATCACATTTGAGAAATCTGTACTCCTCGTCTGATATCAATTTTTGACGTTTCCACTCAACTAATTGCAGTTGGTATTCAATGTTACTATTTTCGTAACAACTCCTATTACTGATTGTGTAGCTGTTAACATCATCCAGTTGTCGTCTACCTTCATTCAAATACATCTCGGAAGGCCATACCACAACATTACCACCCTTATCTGATTTTTTAATTACAACCTCTTTGTTGTTCTGTAATTCTCTGATTGCTGTGGTTTGTTTGTTACTCAAATTGGTATATTTCAATTTACTGGATTTGCTCAATTTTTTAAATTCTTGAGTTACACCTTTGTCAAACACATCAATAATCTCATTGTGGATTTGAGGCAAAAATCTGGATTTTGGTTTAAAGTTACTGTCGCTACTGCAATCAAAAATTACATTTTCCTCAGTTAAACAAGTTCGCGCATCTACAAGATTGTCATCATCAATTTCTAGCCCCTTCATTGTCTGTAGTAAATCTATATCAGCAATGGTTAAAATGGTAGGTTCTACCGAATTACTGATGGTAGACAATTTCCTATTTTGAAACCATTTACGTAATTTTAGCTTTCTTACAAAATGAAAAAGATCTATTCTTCCCTCTGTATAATTAAAATTACTTGTGGGACAAAATGTAAGACCTAATGACAATACTTCAATCTGATCACATGTTAACTGGAAGTTCGATAAATTTACCACAGTGCGGTTATCTTTCATTTTCTGTCCGTCTTGCCTCTTGTCGTCATTCCCACGTAGGCATCCAATACTCCTTGTTTCTTTGCGCCTCTTCTGCTTCCTCCTCTGGCGCCTCGACCGCGACCTCGACTTGGCGATTCTTGTGGCCCTGGGCTTCCCATCCCTTGTCGGCCTTGTGCCAAAAGCGAGAATTCCTTCAAAATGTTGGATTTTACTCCCTCACTGTTTGGTTGCTTTCCAGTTGGTTCATCCAACCTTACTGAGTTGACAGTTGTATCATGCGATCTGCTGGTTCCACTTGTTTCAGGTATTTCCACAATTGGGTTGATTTGATCTCTATCTGAGGTTCCCAATACTTTTTGGTTAAGTTCTCTCAAATAGTCAAATTTTTTGCCAAACGTGAAAATTTGGCCCCTTTCATAGTCTAGTTGATCGCGATAAAATTTGCTTTGTTTTTTCATTTTAATTTCTTCCTCAGCCTTTTCCAACCTTGAGGTGAGTTTTTTCATTTCTATCTCAAATTCATTTTCGGAATATTGGCTTTTCAGTTGAGATGTAATTTGATCAATTTCTCTTGCCAATCTTTCAGTGTCCTTTAGTGCATATTTAATCAGCAGTTTCAGCATTGTCGTTGAACATTGATGGTTGTTATGTACCCATTACTCAATCAGTTCGGGGTCTGGGTCACTGAATGTTGGGGTCAGGAAAATGCGCAGACCGCGTGGCACGCATTCACAATCAACATATTTTTGCAGAGTGGTGGCTTCCCACCACTTAACTTGTTCCATCTTTGCGCATTTCCAGAGTTTGTCCCACAGTTCTTTCTTATTTTTAGGGTCTCGCGCTGTACCATTGCCCGATCCACTCAAATCCGATCTTTCCATGTTTAAAGGGATAAACAGCGATTCTGCCGCTTCCCGTCGTGAAGCCTCCCTGTTTGCTAAATTCATTTCTCATGTGTTCCGAAATTCACGATCCGAGAATTTCCTTGCTTTTTTTGAAGCAGAGAGACATCAAGTACCTTTTACACACTGAAATGCTAGTTTGTATGATGCAAAGATGTCTTTCAAATAACTTTTTTCTGTTTGACCACGTGATCTATTGCCAGGCCCGGGGTACGGCGATGGGAACCTGCTTCGCCCCCAGCTACGCGGGTCTTTACCTGGGCTGGTGGGAGGAGCAGGTGGCCAGTAAGATCTTAGCCTTTACCCAGAACGTCTGCCTCTGGGCAAGATATATAGATGACGTATTTTGTCTCTGGAAGGGAGAAAAAGATAGTGCTTTGGAATTTGTGGCCAGCTTAAATGCAAATGAGAGCAATTTGACATTCACGTGTACAATAGAAAAAGAAACCATCGAATTTCTTGATGTGATTGTCAATGTCAGAAATGGCAAAATGGAAAGCAAGCTGTTCCGAAAGCCAACAGCAGGCAACAGCCTGCTACATGCGGACAGCTGCCACCCAAAGAATCTGATTCGAAGTATCCCATATGGGGAACTTTTAAGGGCCAAAAGAAATTGCAGCACACAATCAGACTTTGAATCTGAGATGACAAACATGAAAGAGAGATTTGGGGAAAGAGGATACTCAAACAAAATAATCAAACAAGCATGTGCTAAAGTTAGAACAGTTTTGAGGGATGACCTTTTAAACTCAAAAATCCCCAAAGATGACCAAGACGAGCCAATAAGGTTCATAACTGCATACTCTAGCCAGTCGTGGCAGGTCAGAAAATGTCTGAAAAAATTCTGGCATATCTTAAACATTGATCCTGAGTTGAAAAAAGCAGTGGGAAGTCAGCCAAAAGTCACATTCAGGAAATGTCCAGCTCTTAAAGATCTTCTGTGCAGTAGCACTGTGAATATTAAAGAGCAAAAATGGAGAGAGATAAAGGGATTCTACACATGTAATTCATGCAAGGCGTGTAAAAATAGTGTAAATCGGAAAGAACTAATTTTATCAAAAAACCAAAAACCATACACAATTCAAAAACATTTAACATGCAAATCGGACTTTTGTGTGTATGCTTTGTGTTGTCCCTGCCCTCTAGTATACATTGGGAGCACCATTCACCAGGTGAAAAAAAGAATCTTGGAACATACGAGGGCCATTATAAATGAAGACAAGCAATATCCCATTGCTAGACATTTTAAAGAAATACATGGAAAAAACATCAACGTCCTACAATTCTGTGCCCTAGATAGAATTCCAAAATCGGAAAGGGGAGGTGACAGAGTGAGAGAGCTACGGAAACTGGAGTCTAAAATGATTATTAAATATGACACCGTACACCCATCAGGTTTGAACAAAGATGAAGAGATGTCGGTTCATTTGGGTTAACATCAACGTGCTGTACATTTGACACTTTAATCAAAAGATATTACAGATGTAAATATGAAGCCATAAGTTTGTTTTTAATTATCTATATTAGTATAGTGATTGCAAAAATTTGTTTATGTTTTGTAGGAGACCAAACTGTCAGCATACCATTAAGAAGATCAACTTTCAAAGGCAGTATGAAATTATGATTTGGTTCGCACAAAGTGAGATAATGAAATTTAAAAGCGACTGATGATTTTGGGCCCACTGGGGCAGTATTTGAAAAGAATAGAAATCAAACTCACGAGACAGCCCACTTGGCCGTTAATCAAATGTAGCACACAATGAGATTGGTTAACCGCGTGGTGATTGATAAAATCATTTGTTTGTAGTAGTATGCTCACTTGAGCTGGATTTATCACTACTTTTGTTTTGAAATTACCACGCATCCAATTTGCGCAATTATGTTTATGTTGCTTCTATAAAACATTGTAATCAGTGGCAATTACAAAATGTTTGGAACAGTAACTTGTGACGATGTGACCATTACAAAATGGATGCCAAATTTGAAAGTCTTTTTTGTTGAGTTGGGACAGGTAGTCCTACCTTTATGTTTATGTTTTGTTCAAACACTATATGTAGCACTTTGCACAAACTGCTGATTACCCGTGACCAAGGTGCAGTGGCACCGAAACGCGTCAGGTGTATGTTTGCTATTTCTGAATAAATAATCACGCTAAAGGAACTGGGCTCAAGATATATATATATATATATATATATATATATATATATATATATATATATATATATATATATATATATGCCACAGAACTTCCTTCCATCAAAAAGAAGAGAGGGACACAGCGGGGCTCGTCAAGACATTTATTTGAAAAGCGATCGGCATGACCGGTTTCGGCGTTAAGCCTTCTTCAAATGCCACAGTTCGCCCAAGATTTTCCCATCCGGTCTATATAGGGCTCCTCCTACACAGTGGTGAAAGGCCCAGCTGCAGCTCATTATAGTGCTGATTCCTCAGCAGCCACTGCCACGGACTGCTGATTCCATCATGCACCTTGCTGGTATTCAATGCGCTGCAGTGGGAAAAGTCTTGCGAAAATACTGGGAACAAATGTCCTTGGGTCCCCTACTTCCCAGCCTCCTTGCCCTGAGTCTCCAAGACTGGAGGTGCAGTAAAAGTGCATGCGCCTCTCCGAGGAATCTCAGACCGCCAACAGCTACTTGAAGAACACAGGCAGGCAGGCGGGCTGTGCAGATCCGATACCTCGGGTGAAAGTAAGTCAGTTCCCGGACGTCCTGTACGTACACACCCAGACACACACACCCCCACACCCAGACACACACACACCCCCACACACACACATACACAGCCGCACTCCGTCACAGGTGAGTTACAACCCATTTTGTTAAAGACACAGCCAGCTTCCCTTTCCTTCATATTGTCCCCCCGGCTTGACGCGTTTCAGAGAAGTCTTTCCCTTTCTTCAGAGGCCCACATGAGCAGACTGAGTTACGTGCAGTTGCACATACATACATGCATATTATATATACACATATATATAGGTTTATACTTCCCTGTAAAATAGATATATTAATGGGTAACGGCAATCGTGGTAAAGGCATAGTAGCTGTAAAAAAAATTGTTAACACTGTAGTGGTTTAGACTAAGTAGTGGTTAAGGAGTAGTTGTTTAGACTGTAGTTGTTCAAGTGTTAGTTGTTCCGTCATACACCCGAGAGGCTCTTCGACATCGACTAAGATGATTTACAGCTCAAAGAGAGACTGCTTTCCAAAACTGTATCAAAAACTACAGGGTAGAGTGCGATCACAAGAAGGGAATGTTCTCTGAACAAGTCAAGAAGCTCCTCTGCAGCACCCATTTATAACAAAACAAAAATATCGCACAATATAGTGCGAGATCACACCTCAGGGAGAGACTGCACAGTATAAAGTGACGTCACAACACTGCTTCTAGACTATAACATTGCACACAATGGAAAGATTCTGATATTTATCTCATTACATGGAACTGCATCCTTATGTACGACTCTCAGAGAGCCTCTATCGTTTATTTCACTTTCCAAACATTATAACTCACTGCTGTGACATTGCAACAGTTGATATCAAAACTTATTACCCACTGTTGCTGGGTCATAAAGGCCTTTCAGGCCAGGCTGTCAGGGCAGCTTTGCTCGTCTGCTTTCATGGGAAGCAGTAAGCACAGCTGCGGGGGGAGGGGGGGGGGAAAGGTAAGGTGGTGGGCATTCATCAAGGACGGCGGGTAAGGATTTTTTGTACCTTTGGTACAGGGACACTTAACAGGAGGTCATGTGTTGTATGGCTCCCCTTTACCCCTCTGCCTCTTCATAGCAGTTGAAAGCCGAGGCAGATTTTGAGGGCCATGCATAATATAAAATTATAGATGGATAAAAAGTGAATTACTGGGACGTTTTTCACTTCGGGGTTTGTCTATTTGAGGTCACTCAGAAAACCCTCGGTGAAAACATCCCCAATTCACCAATACCCATCTTTAATTCTATATACTCTACGTAAACGCAGTGTCACAAATGAGGCACTGTAATGTCTCACAATGAACAGATGAGACTGCCACGTAGAAGGACAATGAAAACTTAGGACACTGAAACAAGCAGTCTGCATTGTGAAACATACGGTAGCGACTTCTGTTTTTCAGTGTAAATAATCGGTTGGTTTCTTCACTGCAGCCAAACCGGATGGTGCGACACATATGGCATTGTGGAGCACAGGTAAAGTCACAGCAATCCTAACAAATCCAATGGACTAAATAATGGACGGAGAAGTTTTAGAAAAATAGGTGCACTTTTATAAAAGACTGCAGGATGTGCACAGTATGCGCATTTTCAGAAGGCACTACTATATTTGTAGGTCTTTGACATAACACAACTGTAGCATCACAGTTAGGAATGAACTTCCTTTCCCTCAGAGGTTCTAAAAGCCAAATTTGTCATGTAGCTCTGGCATTTCTTGAGCTTACATGTGTAATTATTTTCAAGTTGTCAAGTAGTTCACAGTTTTAAACATTTCAAGGCAGCATTTGCCAATTTCTTAGAGCACGCTTCTCGCCTTTTCCCCAAGCATTCAAGAAGCAGACTTAAGAGACGTTCTCAGCTTCCAGCCCTTCTCCTCTGTCACCCCTCACTACTTCCCTATCCTCCCAGGTATTATCTCAAGATCGAGGCATCAAGCTACCTGAACTTTTGGCTGTGCTTCAATTCCATTAATAATGGCAGGCCTGCCATATCATGTGGTGCCATTGTGTTTCAAATATCCGCATTTCACGTGGTGCAAGCCGATATCCCCTCGTGAGCTGGTTGTTTTCCAGCTTGTAAGTTGGAGGCTCTGCACATTCGAAGTCTATTATGGCTTTGGCATCCTCCAGTGGATACAGGAGACAGGTTTCGGAAGACTTTTTTTTTATTTTTACAAAGAGGACAGGAAAGGCACCAATGCTGTTTCAGGGCTCTTTAGGCAGTTACAAGTTAAATATCCCCCACCCCTCTTCAGGTCCTGCTCCTCTCACAGAGTGAATACGTTTTCTAGGTTGGCAGCTCTATGATGGTAAAACATATGTTAAATTAACTTGTGAACTAAAATTGACATTTCATTTTGTAAATATTCGATTTAGCAGTAGTAAAGTTACCAAACAGGTTCACAATAAAAGACAAATAGCCATCTACATTGGTCATCATGGTCATCTACAAAGCAAAAACAAATTCACAATCAGCAGCCCACAGCACAATATACAGTGCAATGTTGTGTTTTGTATCGCACACTGATTTGTTGTTTTAATGAAAGTACACGGCTGATGTATTCATGTACTTATGAGACCGCGTCGGACCACACCTTGCACCTGCGGATGCACCATTATGAGCCACAGCGTTCATCCATGCACAGTCCCTTTACCTAGCAGGAACTGGGAATGCGCCATATTACTGGGAAAAAATACCATGAGGCAATGTGGTTAAACTTGCCCTTTCGGTCTGCAGACGGTTGTATGAACCAAACACATATTACATGAAAACTCATCACATCACTCCCGTGCTCAAGTCTCTTCACTGGCTCCCTGTTTTTCAGCGTTCTCTCTTTAAAATGGGTTGTCTTGTTTTTTTGGCTCTTGCCCGTTCAGCCCCTGCTTTCATATGTTCCCTCATTTCTTCTCATATTCCTGCCCGCACTCTCCGCTCCTCTACTTTGGCCCTTCTCAACGTCCCCCGCTTCCGTAAATCCAGAACTGGAGGCACACGCTTTTCAGTTCTGGCCCCCCGCTTCTGGAATAGTCTTCCCCTTTCCATGCGATCCATCCCCATTTACTCCCATTTTCGTATAGCCTTGAAAACTTTTCTGTTCTCCCAGGCGTACTCTTGCTAATCCCTTCGGGATGCCTCAGTGATAGTTGGTCTCAACACCAGCGCCAGGAAGCCGCTTGGCCACAGTGCGCTTAATCAAATACTTTCTTCATTCATTCATTCATTCATGAATAGTCCACTGCAGAGTGAGATTGTGCGAGTAAAAATATCTTTTAGAATTTTAATGTAGAGTGCAAATTTAAAATTCCCAAAGCAGCACCCTCTCCTTGACCAATATGAAATGAATCTTTTGAAATAGCACAATCGTGCAAGCAACCTTTTTTAAACATTTTTGTTCCAATACATCAAAAAAAAAAAACTAGTGATTCTAAAAGTAGTCTTTCTACTATCTAATCTGGGATTGCATCTACATAAGAAATACTGGGAATTAGTTATACGCTGCATGGGCGAGACACAGGGGACTAGACTGGAGCCTAAGCCCAACTGGAGTTTCCTAAATTTATGGGGAGCCACGGACTTGAATAATAAAGAAAAGTCAGGGGTTACTTTGGAAATGACAATTGCCAAACGGAGCATTGCAAAACTATGGGGGCCCCCCGAAACACATGGAAGGAAGATATGGTCTGGTGTATGATATCAGAAAAGACAACATATGAAAGCAGGGGCTGCCCGAGAAGGTGGGCACAAATATGGGGTAAATGGAACTCTTTTAGAGGAAACATATGTGCGCCACCAATATTTAACTCCCAACCCCCGCTAGGAATTAAATGGTCAATGATCAACAGAGGTGGGTTTAATATGAAAATACGGATTGTTGTGCTCTATAACTCCTCGTCTTTGGAGGCTGTCCCTTCAAAGCAAACGTACTGTAATGCTAATGATATACCCCGATTTGTTCATCAATAAAAATAAATAAAAAAAATGTTAAGTAATCTTTCAATATTTGTGGTCTCTTCAGGCATATGTCAAGCCCTCCCTGGTATAACAGTAGCCATCCTGGCATAATGTTTGGCATCTCCTGCATACTGGTTGCTATCTCTGAAATAGTGCTACCCATCCCTGGGATGTTTCTGGAAATCCTAAGAATATTATACATACAAATGGGGAACCAGATTATTGTATTAGTTGGTCATGAAAAGCAAGTATTTAGTGAGACAATGTTCTTTTTCAGGCAATGAGAAGCGTTTCTTCTGGAAGGAAAACATTACTTACCCCGTTAGCATCTGTACATAGCGTGTAGTACTGTTGATTCTTATGCTTTGCATACTCTTACCATCTAGTATGGAGTTTGGACATTTGTATAGGAAACTGGGCCTTTGTTGCAGTGGTCCCCACACCTTTTGCCTGTTATTTCTTGCGACTTTGACTGGAGTGCACCTGGTTCCTTCTAACCAGGTCCCTGGTGCTCTTTTCCCAAAACAAGATAACTGGTCAATTGATCCCTAATTGGCCCGGCCTTTAGCACCTCTGCATGTCCCTAGTAGGGGTACCTGTGGTACCAAGGGCATAGGTACTAAAGAGGGTCCCTGAGAGCTGCAGCATATATTGTGGAACTCTAAGGGACCCAGCACCACACCCATGCAGACTGTCACTGAAGGCTGCATGACAAGGTGCTGTAAAAAGTGATAAAACGACAGCACACACCCTGTGTGCTATTCCCCCTAACACGGCATGCAATATGTGTAAGTCCCCCTTACAGCAGGGCTTACAGCCTTAAGGCATGGTGCATTATATCACATGTGAGGACATATCTGAATTAGCAGATATGCCTCTGTGCTGGCCAGTTCAATTACTGACAGGACAAGTGAACAGGGAAGCCATCTTAAAGGTATGTACAGGCCACTGGTTAAAACGAGTTCCCTGCTACATTATGGCGTTACTGAAGCCTATGGAGTTTGGTATCAAGCACCTCATTAATAAACCTACGCTGATTCCAGTTATGGATTTATTAATACAGACATCCAGAGGGTAGCTTAAGAGATATTATCTGAACCAAACCAGTCCTCTAGTGTGCTGGCTGACTGGTACAGTTCAGACTGTTGCCACAGACTAGTTTCTGACCCCCTAGGAGGTGAGAGCCCCACTCTCGGAGGACAGAAACAATGCCTGCTCTCAGGAGGTGTTTACACCTCCTCCAAGCAGGATGAGTGGTGATCTGAATATCAAGTCAGGAGGCTTCAAAGGCCTCGGCCACCTTTGATATGTGACCCAAGGCTTCCCCAGACAGGTAAAATGCCACCCCCTGCCCTGGTCACATCGGGCAACAGGACAGGCAAGAAAATTACCTATGCAGGAGGCGTGTTGCACTGCCAGGCTGGACACACCTCTAGGGTGAACAGCCTGAAGTGAACACGAAGTTAGGAATTCCACAATCTTGTGTGTGGTGGAATGAGGAATTCTGGGACAGAGTGATGCCCACTCCCCAAAGGAAATGGCCATCTAGGGGGCCCAGGGATAAGGACCCCGCTGGCTACTTACCCTCTCTCCCCTTAACACCCCTGAATTGAGTATTTAGGGGACCCCCTGATACCAGAACCTCAGATTTCGATAGGCACAAAGAAGGAGTGGACCAAGAAGACTGCTGACAAGGGTCAAAACTAACTTGGTTTCAAGCATGCCAGCCTGCCTGTCTGCTGCACCCCCTCACTTGGGGAGCAACCAACTCATCCTTCCACTGTGCAGACTCCTAGAAAGCCAGAGGGCTGCCAGTGCTACGCCAATTGCCAAAGAAAATTCCTTATAGTAAAGGAACTACTCCCCTGCAGCCGCAGGCAGCAAAGAAGCAGGGTCCGGTTTACCATCCTGCCACCTACCTGGACTACCAACTCTGAAGCTACCCAGGAAGAGATCACTGTGCTCCTACAGGTCAGATCCGTCCTCCCTCAAAGTGTGGGGAAGCCAGGACTGACTGGAGCTGCGCAGTACCAACACCTGGGAATCCGGACCCCTTGCTGCATCCAAGGCTTGTTGTGTCCAGTCCAGACACTAATGCTGAGGAAAAGCAACCTGCACGTTGAGGGACTTCAGGGGCAGTGAGACCCACATGAGGAATGGTCCAGCTGTCCTGTTTGCCCCCCTTCTGCAAACCCAAAGACAAAGAGTGAGTCCCCGATCACCGCCACCAGACACCTCAAAGTGTCTCTGCACCCGCGCCCCAAAGCCCAAGTTGGAGGAAGGTAATGGTGCCCGCTGTGTACTGAGACCCACAAGAGCCGAGCCCATCCTTGGGTCATCAGACTGGACACCAGTAGCCTCTTTCTGGAGGCCTCCTCCAAACGTGAGAGACTCCATCACCGAACCGGATGCTTAAAGACACAACTGCACCCGAAGTGGACCAACAGTGTCCCTATGTGCCCAAGCATCTCAAGGGTCAAGACCCCTGTGGTAGGTGGGGGCATGGGTTCCCCCAGACTGGTCCCCCAATCCCAGCTTGCAGTCTCTTTCTAACTTGTTTGCTCGCGGTCCTCAACATCAAGTTGACGACCGCGAGCAAGCAAAATGACATCCCGGCGAGACTTTTTCCTCGTTCGCGATGAGCAACATCAAGTTGGCGATCGCTCGAGTGTGGAAAATAAACCTCCCGGCGAGATTCTCAACGCGGGGAGGTCAGGTTTCTCATTACGAGTGGTCGCGTATGCTCGCGATGAGAAACTACCAGTCCGCGTTGAGAAAGCTGCTGCGCGAGTAAAAATCTACTCGAGTGGCAGAAAACTACAGCTCGCACTGTGCAAGATGCCGTTTTCAATGATTGCACAGTGCCGTATGCTTGTCCGCACTGTGCAATCATTGAAAACGGCATCTTGCACAGTGCGAACAGGGTACTACGCCATTTGCGATGTGCTACGCGTAGCTCGCGTAGTGCGAAGAGCACTTTGCGTAGCGCTACTTCGCGAACTACGCCCAGGGTTAGTTAAAATATGCCCCATGGACAAAAGAGTGCAAATGCGCAATTCAATCAATTAAACATTATAACGCAGTACTAAAGAAACTTATTAAATACAAAAAAACAAGTAGTGGTAATGTTTTACAGTGCAACACTAATACAGTACTTCTATTTGTGCATTACATCCTTCATTCAAAAAAAAAATGAATAAAATAATTCTATTTTATACTATTCAAAGTGTTTAAAACCTTAAATACCGTATTACACAAAATCATAACCAAATACACATTTGCGCAAACTATTTCTGACGGTGGTACAAAAAGACAATTTCGGGCCTACTACGGTAGTTTAGGAGACACTGTACATCTTGTGATAGAAGGCTTCTATGAAGGAAAAACAACTTGCAAACACCATAGCCCAACACTAGATGGCAGTAGTATGCAGAGCATGTGTATTTACTGCCACATATACCAGGAACATAAAATTACTTACATAAATGAGTATGCAAGGCTGTGTATCATAAGAATTTAAAAATGCCTTTGCTGGAAAAATGTGTACAGTCTCGGGGACTGATAGGCTTACATTAGTGGCACAAAAAGCGAATTTCCAAAACTCCTTCAAAGCTAGACTACGAGTGATAATTCAAGCTGCCTTGGGAACACTTGTGGATAGGTTCCCCTTGGTGCCTATAGGTTACTACTGTCTCTCTCAGACTTGTGTAGCCAATTGGATACCAAAAAGGATAGTTTTTAAAATCATTATAATCCCTAAAGCTGTGCGATTCCTGAGCCTGTAAGACTGTCAACTAGGGCATGAGCACATTGTCTGGACTTGTATTGCCTGTACCCAGTGTGAATCCTCTGGTTTATAAGTCTGTACGATCTGTCTAACCCAAGACACTCTCCCTTACTAGTGGCTGAAGGTCCCATGAGCTGTGTAACATTCCCTGGCGGATCCTGCCACTTCAAAGTAAGACTCTTGGGCATTCTGTAGGACTGAGAAGCTATGCGTGGAGAGGTGAAGGTGCACACATGAAAGGCCTGGCCTGGCTTAGCACACCAAGAAACCCTGGGATATTTCATGGAGCCCTTCAGAACAGCAAGGATAGGGTTAGGCCATGTGACATGATACAATGAAATGAGCCCTCTTACCTCTCGTAAGCTCTGCTTGCACAGGGGGCAGCAGGGCCTGTGGTCCAGACATCGTTCCAAGCACTCTTTGCAGAAAGTGTGGCCGCAGGGTGTGGTGACTGGCTCAAAAAACATCCTGGCAAAGAAAGGCAACAATTAACGTGTAGCCGGTGATCTAACATTCCATTAAGAGGTATTTGCACGAGCCCCCAGCAAGCCAACTCGACATTCAAAAGCATTGGGACACCAGGCAATCGGCCCTGAGGAGCATCCAGCAACAGAATAAAGTGCAGACTGTATGTATCAAATGATATTGACCAGTGGTTCTTAGAGAGAGGAGTTGGCCTAACGGCTAGGGCGCTCGACCTCGAACCTGGGGAACTGGGTTCGAGTCTCGGCAATGACGCTGAACATCCTGTGATTCTGGGCAAATCACTTAATCTCCCTGTGCCTAACAGAAATAAATGAATGTGCCCCTCTGTAACGCAACTGGTGCTATGTAAAGCACTCAGATACCCGATTCGGGTCAAGTTCGTGCTTTATAAAACTCTGTTAAAAAAAAAAACTGCGTTCCGGAGACCCCGGAGGGCCTTCTCCCTGGGATACACGGCTGCTTAAAAAATTAAATAGTATCAACAGATTAATAAAGTGTATTTAAATAAGCAAGCAAAATGTCAAATTAAACATTTCAAAACTTTTTCAAATGTGAAGGAATTTGAAATCAAAGGCAAAAATTACGTTTATAGCCTTCTGAGATTGATTTGTGGCAGCAGCGCACACGCATCAAATAGCATGTAGTATGGACGCTGCTGCCACAAATCAATCTCAGAAGGCTATAAACGTAATGTAATTACATTAGAAAAGCTCCAACATTCCCAATAAAATGTAGTTTTTTTAAATATATTTATTTGTGAATTAAATCAAGTATTGCATAATTTGTTTATTTGTTTGATGATTGCTTGTTCCTTCATTTTTTCGGTATTGTTTTGCGGTTCAAATCATCGAAAAAGCTCACCCTGGGTTCCCGCCTTCCATTAAAGACTTAGCGGGGGTCCCCGGGTTCCAGTAATAATTAAGTGGGGGTCCACAGAAGTCAAAAGGCTAAAAACTGCTGATCCAGACAAAATGATCAGGGGCAGCTGAACTATCTAAACAGATCCCCATTCCTTTTGCTTTCATTTCTTGCTGTGAACACGCCACAACTCCTCCTTCATTCCAGTAGATACCGGTCAGACTGGTTAGAAGGTATCCTGTTATCATTTCAATGGACTGCGAATCTGAGGCTGGGCTGCGAGTGTGGTGTAGGCACCTGCACACAGGGTTTTAGTGTGTATGGTTTCATCACGCAGAGAACTAGGAACAAGTGTTGCACACTCTGTCTCTACAAGGTGGCCATTACTACCACCAGAGGTCTGGAAATAAAGCCCCTCTGAAGGCAGATTGCAGTTCACTGAATCGTTAATGTGCGAAGCAATATTAAAGTGCCGATACAGGAAGTGCTTTGAAAGTCAGGAGAAATGATGGACTAGATCCGGGAAAAGGACTACATCAATAAGGACTTTCTTAAACATGTACTAATATTTTTTCAATGTTACCACTAAGCGTTGTCCTCTTTTTCGCCTTGTTTAGCGGTCATAGATTTGAGATAAGCCTAATTGTGCTGTTCGGATTTAGCAGCAGGAAGCACAGGTCATAGGGTTGTTCTCCATCTTGTGCTAAGGTACAGGTTATACAGCCCCCTCTTCCAGACTGTAACCTTTTCTTGCAGGACAGATATGAATTCAAGATGCATCCTTCTGCACTTGGAGGGTTGCATTTCACAGCTTGGATTGGTTACAACTGCTAGTTACTTAATCCAGCTCTTTACAGCAATAGCATACCACTAGTAAGGAAAAACGCACAACCTTCCCTGGCTGAGAGGTCATGGTTGGAAGGCTTGGGTTCATGAGTTTGGTCAGACGTTTGTGGCACTCCACCCATCACAACAGTTCGCTCTTTTACATTTGCCTGCGGTCCCACAGAAAAGTCCACTCTGCGAAGGTCAAATTGCCCGAAGTGTACGGACTTTGGGATACCCCTTGTACTGCTCTTTTTGAGCAGCCTGCCTTCTCTCTGTGCAGGAATACTGGGAGCCTGGACAAACATTAGGAGCTGCTCCACCCCACACTGTGTGGACTGTTTCCAGAGACTTGTGCTCATGGGGGCCAAACAAGGTGCTCCAGGGAAAGGCATGTTCTGCATAGGAAGTGAACATTAGGGCGGCCTGAACCCTAAACACTTGTAACAGGGTATGGTGGCAATGGAAATCTTTTGTCTGCAGTTATCTCATAGCAAAAGTCACAGACATTCAATCCCCTATTAATACAGGCTAAATGTATTATTTTTTAACAGAATGCTGCACATCAGTAAGGTATGCGGCAAAAGAAAATCAAGAGCCATGCCCAAAACCACATTATTTTTGGGTCATCCACTGAAACCCCTTGCAAGGGCGGCAACTTCACAATTAAACATCTCCTGGGAGTTATCTTATGACACCTCTCTGTTTGTGACGACGTTGCCTCTACGGCTTTATTTTTTTTGGGGGGAAACTGCATTTTTCTAATCTGACCTGTTGCTCTGTCTGTAAAGGGACTACAGAATCATTGCATCGAGCACGCGGAGTGAGATAGAGAGGGAGATCTAGATTTTCCTCCATAGGTACTCCATTTTCATATCAGATTATGTCCTAGACAAGGTGACACGCTGAATCGGTACATCTGTAAAAGAGGTCTGCAGCTGTGACGGTCACGAGGCGCATCATAATTTAACTCCGACTTTGCGGTCGCTGGCTTTTCTGAAGCAAGCGTGAAGAACAGATCCTTGGTTGTCTCCATGAAGTATGCAAGGGTTGGTCATAGGGGTGAGAGTGCAGACATGGCAGACTCAATGTGGTTATTCGCTTCATGTTCGGCGTTCAGTGATAACTGGTGTAGGTTAAAGTTAAAGAGATGCCTTTTATGAGCGAACAGAAGTAAACTACACAGGAGAGGTGGAAGATCCTGTTGATTTGGATGGTGAGCCTTACTTAAATTAATCTTTGCAATGTCTTTACTTATGCACAGCCATGGCCTTGAAGGTCATAGTATACCGTATAAGTTAGTGCTCGTTTTCATGATCTGTTTGTGTTCTTTTCCCTCTTGGTTTTGTTTCTCTCCACACCTTGGCAGTGTTCTAGAGAAAATGTTTATGTTTAAATTTAATACGGAGTGTACAGACTTCCAAAAAGACTGTTTCATGTATATTTTAATATTACTCTGGGTTCTCCTACAGCGCGTTCTCCCCCTAAGGTGCTTCCTCAGGGTGTAGTGTAGTCAAGCAGCCCTAGGCTTATCAGAGAGGAGTGTTAGACATCTGCAAAATACACAGTCAATAAATGGTGCATACGACTCAATAAGGAGATCCACACCAATTCATCAAACTAACATCTTTATATGAAGCTTGCTTCGTATCTGCACATCAGACAGTTTGGTGAAGCTGAAGAACAAAAATACAATTGTTACTTGTTCCTCGGATCTTAGCTTTCCCACTACATTTTGATGAGTGAACCAAAAGACTGGGTTCAGTCTTCAAAGACATAATATCCAATGCGCATCCAATCCAGTTTTATTATCACACACTTATACAAACTCGAAGCCAAATTCTAAATTTGTCCAATCTTGTCAGAGATAACCAAAGACAGAAAATGAATGTCTAAGATTACACAACTTAGTCCCATTCAGAGACCAGGATTAAAAACCTCAGTTTCCAAAACTCCCACGAGAGTACTGATGTGGGGGTTGTTCTGATAGCGAGATGGAAAGAAGGCTATCCCCAGGGGTATGACACTGATGGGGGTCAAGCCCAGATTTCAATGCAGCATTCATTATCAGTAAATTTTGTTAAAGTAGTAAAGGTGTGGTTAGATGTAAAGAAAAATGAAAAAAAACCTTTCTAGACCCTTCTCTCTTCTATCCCTCCACTATCCTTTTCAATCCAACTATCAGACCAACATGTCCATGGATCAAATTCATTTAATATTTCCCCAGACTAATTCATCACTCATTTTTTGGGGGTTCCGGAGTAGCGTGCTACTCACTTAAAACCTCATCAGTGGTAGCAAGCGCTATATAAATGCAAATCCTTTCCTTCCACTATCCTTCTCAATCCAAATAACAGCCTAACATATCCACAGCTCAAATTAATTTCTTATTTCACTATACTAATTCATCACTAATCCTTTATGGGTTCTGAAGTAAGATTGCTACTCACTGAAAAAGTGCTTTCACGCCTCATCTGGGGTAGTAAGCGATATATAAATGCAATTAAAATACAATTTCAAATTCTCTGTCCGAGCACGTGACTTGTAAGCCACTTTATCCAGTTGAAGGAAATACCCTGCACATTTTCCTGTGCAGAAATTCAGCAGTGTAAACACACAAGGAGACGAAAACAAAGAAAATACACCAGATATAGAATGTAACTAAATGCAACACAGTGAAAACCTGCATGTCGCATAAGCACTGGTAACAGTAAATATTCATGTGGCAGCCACTTTCTGAAGGGTGTAACATGCTGAAATACCACCTTTGAAGGGAGAGGGTGAGGGGGTAAGGTTCAGCTTACATTCCCTCTACTCTTACTACATACAAGGAGGAATCAAAACTGTCCATGTCAGGGCCATGTTAACATTACCACATTTAGTTCTACTGGTTTGTGTTCACATCCTGAAGTGTGCGCAACATCTTCCACTGCAAACAAGGCTATACCAATAGGGACGAGGCTGCAGGCTCTTCTCAGAGTGTCAATATTTGTATGACTGGCACAGGCTGTTTCCATGTAAAGGCTGCCTTTGAAGTAGATGACAGTTTCAATAAAGGTGTCTTGTATGTTTACCGAGTTTTCAGCACGAATGGTGGTTGCCCTTCGGCCAGTACAGCTTTCTGCATCGAGCCATGACGCCACCTTTGGAATCGGTTGGCATCTACCATTTATCCAGAGGCTTTATGCGCAAACAAGAGGTTTTCAGCATCAAAGACATTAAAGGTTTCGGTCCTAAGAAGCGGCTCTAGAGGAAGGGTATGGATGGCGCGGTCTGGAATATTGAGCTTTGGAGATAACTCTGCAGTTAAGTGCATTGTGACGCCATGGTAAAGTGCTGTGCTCCAACCACGAAGTGGCAGTCTTCTTTTATGGCTCTTTGGAAAGAGTCAAGTTTAATATAAAAGTCGCTCCTGAAGTAATCACTTGTTTCAACATCATCCTTGCCCCTGGACACAATTAGCAAACCCCTTGCGAAAGAGTTATCCCACTTCTACCCTTTGATTGGAGGCTGGCGGCTTTAAGAAGGAACTCTTGGCAAGACTTTTCATGCAGAGGTTACAGACTTCCGAGCGGTCAGCCTCCAAAAACATTTATTCTCCAAGTCACACCAAAACATTGGAAAGATTCCAATTACAAAGTTTCATATAACCAGTCATCAGTGGCAAAAGGCAACTGCACATCTTGACACCAATCTGTGGTGAGCTTCAACCAGGGTGCCAGCAACTTCAGTATCTTCAGCCCCAGTGCGGCCATTGTGACATTAGGAAGAAACATGTATCTGGAAGAAAGCTTTGGGATGTGCTATGAAAATGACGTATGCTTCAGACTGAACAGCAATTCAGAAAAGGAAATCTGAAAGGAGGCTGAACTGAGTGGCTATGTTTGAATTCAGACAGCACTTCGAGTCAAGTGCCGAAGGGAGCCGGTTACAATATCTTTGGAACAGTTGCCAGGCCAAAAACTGCAGTTTAATTCAAAGAATACCATCAAGTCATTCATACTGCAGAGTTTGGGTCATCTCCCCCCCCCTTCCTATCACCTCAGCTTTCCAATGCTTGTTGAACAAATTTCACAAGATAACGCTAGTGGCTTCATTAGGTCTGCCAATGATCTGTGGCCACAGGCCCTCATCATGCAACCTAACTACTATCCTGTGTTCCCTTCTAGCTTCTGGGAGATCAGAATCCCTATACACAGTTGTCGCTTTGTACCCCACCAGCTCCTCCTTCCCAGCTCACCTCACACACAGAGAGCATTCAAAATCCGCAGAGGACAGCAGGTCTCGGAGGACCACGTGGCTGAGGTTGGTGGATCCCACAAGTTCTTCCTGATGGGTATCTAAGGGCAGAGAGTTCCAGAGAAAGCGTGAGGATGCAGCTTAGCAACGACAAACCCTCCCCCTCATGCAGCTTCATAATCATCACTCCGCAGGGTGGTGTCTTGGTCTATGCACGCGCCGCTGCACTTTTGATTCATACTATCCTCACACTGGGAGAGACTTTGAATTCCTGTTCTGAAAGATGAACGGAGAGACTTGACAAAAGGAAGGTGCCTTTGAAAGAACCATCCAGCCGGGGTACAACTAGTCACAGGTCCAGCATTCACACAGGGAACCCTAAAAGCCTACTACAACTGCAGCATTGAGTCAGTCACTTATTGGGGATCCAGAATGGTGCTTATAAAACATAAAAAGCTAGAATGGATTGGGTAAAGTCCTCAAGGGCCTCACATTAAGGTCTATATAGGGGATTTACAGGGAGGAAGTAATGGTTAGTTTGCTGAAAAGGGAGGTGGTGTGGTTGCAACCTGTCTGTGAATAACTGTTGAATTACTATAACAAATCGCCAGGTCTGCTTTGGAGGTAAATCCGCCCCAGAGTGTGGTGGATCAGCTGCTTGATCTACAGGGGCTGCGGCGCGACCATATGTGCTGGAGGTATCTTGCTGAAGGCCGCAATTTAAATGATGCAGACTTTTATGGTAAGGAAAATATAGTGCCGTTAATTTGCAGGGTATGAACACTACCCTAGCACAATAAGTCAATTAGATATGTGAGCGATGACAATGTACTCCCCTTCTACGGTTACATTAACCCTTTGCTGGAAGACTTTTCTTCAGCAAATTTGCAGAGACCAGCATTAGCAGATTTTACAACAGATCTGTGCCTCCAAATGATTCTGGTGATGGTGGATTCGGCCACATTAGTGAAAAGCTTCCACTGCCTGGTGGAGGACAGGTTTTCAGCTGCTGTCGCCTTCGAGAAGGAGGTCAAGGAACTGTATGGGTGGACCGATATTCGGCCAGTTTAAGGTCTCGATCGGGCCCTGTGCATCTAAAAAGAGGAGTCCGCTTTTCAGCCACAGGCATCTGGACGAGAGACGCTAAAAGTACAGCTGGGCTCAGAAAAGTTCAGCAAGTAGTCCAATATGTGACTGTTTCCCATCTCTTCCAGACTTTGAGGCACTTGATAGGAAATTATTAGTTTCTCGAATAGGCTATGGTGCTTCGATTAGCTTAAAAGGAAGAGGGGGAGGCTATGAACACGAAATTGAGCAGGGCAATAGGAATATCCTCTAGGCATTATTGTTAAGAGATGCCTGATCAGCAGAACATTCTATTCATTCTGAAATTGTGAAGGAACTCTCTCCAGCAGATAGATCTGGGGTAATTGCATTATGATTACCGAGGTTGTAACATTGGGGAAAGTAGCACCAGGAGGGAGTGACGACATCATGGGTGCATTAGTGATCACTTTGCGCTCTGTTGCCACATAGCAGTGTCCTCCCATTCACGCCACATTACAGAAACCTTGTAATTAACATTTTATTAAAGCATCGTTCCAGCTTAAAATGGCAAAGGCCCCTCGAGACTTATCGCAATAGGCTGACCGCTGCGTGGTACATGTCGATATTAAATATTTGTGACAATAGTTTGGAGGTTTGGGGTCTGTAAAAGGTTCAACGTCTGTGCATTATCAGGCCACAGAGTAGTTTGATCCAGAAACAAATAATATAGGCTTTAATTAGAAAAGATAGTCTTGTCAGTTCTGGGCAGGTCTGTAAAGACACTCTGCTGGGAGACTGACCGAACTGCCACAATGGCAATGTAGCACAAACACGCTCCTTGCACGTAACGCGTGCAGACGTCATTGTGCGGAGGACTGCGACTCTTCAAATAATGCCGTCAGCTCAAAGGTTTGCTTTAGATAGAAAGTAAAGGCATCTGGTAACTGGGACGAGTTCTTCTCCGAAGGATAAAACGCTTTGTAAAACCCAGCTCCCTCATCACTGTGCCAGATCACTGAATTCTGAGGTTTCCTCATTTCACAAGAGAGGAATGTGGATGTGTTGTGTAATGATGCAAACTACCCCGTCTCCAATGAAGATAGAGTTACCATCAGTACCCGAACTCAAACGCATTGATGTACAAGTACCAATGGGCCTGGTTTCACTTCATTTACGTGGTCAGGCCCACTATGCGAGTTGCCATCTATGTGCGATTACAGGAACCTTGGAAGTTGGATATTTTGAGTTTCCCAACGATCCTTCAATTGAGCATAAGTTTATTATTACAGAGTTGCCCAAAACGTTTTGCACCAACTGCAGGATATCTTAATGCACAGCCTTCGAAGCCTGCACAAATCTGTGTGTTGGGAAGAGTATTTTCTCGAACACTTGTGTTTAGGGAGAGAGCTTGAAACATTTAGTATGACATGCAGTTAGTTTGAAAATTATAGTTTAGAAAATATTTGATGAACATCTGATCGATACAGCTTAACATTCAATAACTTGGCTCTAGCGTTTAAACTGGCTGAGACCGGCTTATTTTTTTTAAACACTTCTGCTTTGACAACATGACAATCTTAAGGACAGATCTAAGTTGTTAAAAAAAAAAATAGTAACAACGTTTTGTGATAAACTCAAGTTTAATCGGTTTGATTTTGTTGTTTGACAATTTCTAACTGTTTTCGGATTACAAGCTTTTTCCTTAAAAAGTGTAGGTTTTCTAACTAAGAATTTGATCTTTCAACTTACATTCATGATTGTACCCTTTCATCCAGGGTGCACATAGTTTGGGATCTAACGTCACCCCAGGAAATTCATTCTACGCTCTGTGTAAGGAGTATTTCTTCAAGGTCTTTGAGAACCCAGCACTACTTCTTGTGCACAAGAGGAGTTGTGATGGGGCATAAGCATCCTTCAGTCCATTATTGCTACACACCCATGGTTCAGTGGTACTGAAAACTGCATTGAGAGCCTCCTGCACTTCTGCATTCATACCCATGTATTCAATTGGCTGCAGTCTGATACTGGCATTAGACAACCCTTTCTTTGGAATGAGGAACCATCCAGTAGGTATATTAGCGGTCTCATTTCTTCCCTCGGTTCTACTTTAATTCCTCTTAGTCTACCAGCATTTTCACTTCCTCCGCAGGTAGATGAATGTGGTGTTTCTACAGCACTTTGGGTTTGTGGGATTAGTCTTGGGTCTATAATTTCTTGTAATTTTATATGGGACATTTTTTATAGCATGAACTTGGCTTTAGGAGAGAGGAAGTTAAAATGTGTGCCAGGATTGTATGGTTACAGTTAGCCTAAGAGGACTTCAGGAGAGCCTATGTTACTTTTTATGTTGCAAGCACTTGTATTCTGAAGCTTAATAGTGCTGAATAAAGGTGGCGTTGGTGTGCTGACGGCAACACAAGGTTGAAAACTAGGCCTTGAACTTGCAGGTAGACCTTTGGGGGGTAAGATAGAGAATACTATACTTTCCATTACGTCTGGGATTTCTGTATTTTTTGCAATTCTTTAAAGTGAAAGGCTCGGATTGCTTCGTCTCATTTGTGACTCTTGTAAATTCTGTACTCAGGCCACTTAGCCTCTACACCTCAACCAGTTACCTTTAATTCACTACTATCTGCACTAAATCCCCGATTGAAGTTAATGGCATGAGTTCATTAAAAATGATCTTTAACCACATAATCCGCTCACAGGTGGATGCCAAATAAGTTTATTGTGTACAACATTGATCAAGCAATCGTAATCATTATTAGGGTTTCCAGTTTTTATTTTAAAACAATTGTAATCAATAAATGTCCATCGAAGGGTATAAAACTTTTTGCCACAAACTGCTCTATAATCCTCCAGTGCCACAAAGCACTTTTCTGTGATGGATAGCCCCTCTGTGTCCGACTCAGACCATGGTAAGACACTTAATATGCCCTTACAGCCATTTGTGAATCCACTTGACCACCAGGACCTAGTTCTACTCGCATTTTGGGGGCATAGCTCAGCTCATATGACTTCAGCTCACTGTTCGTTGCATGTTCCCCAATAGAAGCCAGCAAGTTCGCAGCTGAACTCTGAGCAGTTTCACAGTGCAAGGCAAACTGCACCTTCATGATGCCATTTCTCTCAAATCACAGAGGGAGGCAGCCCACTTTCTGAAAGCTAAGGTATCAGGAATGTGGCAACAAAGATCATTGCATATAGAGGTCTTCAGAATTAACGCCCTCGCTTAAAACACCACTCCCAGCCCTCCTCGCCTTAGGTTTACACTCATGATCTGAAAAGCAGGACCGTGGGAGCTGCATCCTTCGTACAAAAGGATCAGGAGTCATAACAAGCATCTTCAGTGGCCATGCACAATGCAAATAGTGCCATGCTCTGGTTTTGATAAAACTGTGCTGCTTTTAGAGCATCCGTTAACGAAAATGTTGAGTTAGTGTACTGTACTAGCAGTAGATAGTACAGCTCAAACATGAAGAGGCAATCACAGCTCTTCGTTGCCTGGTATGTGTTGCAGATCATGCAAGTTCAGCACCTATCGTAGCCTAAGGACGAGCTAAAACTTTTTAATGCACAGCATTCTACTCTGTGCTAAAAATCTCATGCATCTCTGAACTTACATTTGTGATATTAATGTCGCAAAGTTATTTTTTATATAAGTATTTCACTTTTCACCGATTCAGAATTGCTCTGTAAATTGATCGTACCAGGCTCCACCTCCCTTTAGTGGCAGTGATTAGGTTTCCCCGCCTCCCACTCCATCCAGACACGATTAGTGATACACCCTCAGGAAGTGCAAAGGCGTGTCTGTCTTCCTGGATTTTGTCAGTGAAATCAAGAGCAAGCCGAGGGGATTTTACTTGCTTTGGTCACTCACATCTCTTGTATGTTGTGTCTTGAAGGATATGAAGTGCCCTAGTGATGCAAGTGAGGAAGGTCCACCGATTTCTGAATACTGCTTCTGCCCTGTACACTACCAATCACTTTCTATTCTATAGCTTGGGTAAAGTTCTGCTATCTAAAATCAGTTTCATAAATGAGTATGTTGGTCATGGGCTAACTCCTTAAACACAATTTGCAGTGTACCCATTTACAAAATGCTTCACGATGAGTGTCATTACTAACCTTCAGTCTTAAAATGCTTACTTATTCTTTGTTCCCCAGGGTCTTCGCTGCGTTCACGCTCCTTGTGTTTAGTAGGCTCACCACTCAGAGCTCCTTGCAGTCGTTGATCAGGCTGGCAGAACAAGAGCAGAACCTAGACATCACTACACACACTCTTTACTGTCACGCTCAACAGCTTGAGCCACATGTTAAGATACAGAGCTACCGAACTGCCCACGTTAATTGTGCTAGACAGGACAACACAGCCAAAAGAACAAACAATCGCACAAATGGCGGACACCTACCAACATGGTTGAAACCAATGTGTCTCCCCAGACACCAGCACTGTCAGCATACAACCACGAACCAAACTGCGCATCGACATGGCTGACCAGCGCCAAGACTGCTGATGCACCCACCCACCCACACACTTGCAAGGCACACTTCACTGGTGTGCGTACAAATACATACACACAGCTGATATAAACGTAATATCGAAACAAGCCTCTGAGACACACAGACACACACACACACACACACACACACAAATGCAAACAGTTGACAATGAATGTTGTCAGATGGACTGCAGTGACACATTGAAAATATGAAATTAGATATATTCCAATTACAGATTTAGCTACAAAACAAACACACACAACATTGGCAATCAGACACACAATCAGGCAGTGAAAGATTCAAAGATATGCCACACATGGTGTGCTGCAGCAAAATGCAAGACATGCTGACACAGCTACAGTACCTTGCCGTCCAGAGGACCCCCTGCCTCTTCCACCGAAGTAGCACTTAATGGCACAATCAATGCTTTTGTCTCTGGACTCCAATGGTCAAGGTACTGTGTGAGCAACAGTAGAAGAGCTTCAGCAGCTTCCGGAAGCGGTGACACATCAGGGTGGAGAAGCTGAGATTCAGAGAAAAACAACAAGGTGCATAGTTCAGACAACCGTACTCATGCCGAAGCAACTGAATGTCCACGGTCTTGGTCAGCAACAGTGAAAAGCTATGCAACACCAGTCCTCACTTATGTCAAAGGGACCTACTCAGTACACTTAAACCAGCTCTTATGCATATGAATTCAACCTGCAAACACATACCATTCACACCGATTCCGGTTCTCAAACCCACAATAGATGGTGCAAACGAATCTGGATTGGTTCCAAAGTGCAGCATCTCCTCCTTTCCACCACTAGAACCCAAGTAAGACCTACAAAGGCACGTAAACTGCTACTTAAATTCTAGGTCTACTTGTAACATCAATGTAACTGGGCTTAGCCAGCAGATATGCACACTGTGGAGGGTCAATAAATCAATCCATTGGTATTTTTAAAGCGCTGCTAATCACCCAGGTGTATCCAGGTGCTGGGTTCAATTGAAAGTCTGGAGTGTTTTCCTGAATTCCTCCAGCGAGGGTGATGTCTGGAGGTGGAGGGGAAGGCTGTTCCAGGACTTGGCAGCAAGGTAGGAGAAGGACTGGCCTCTGCGGTGGCTTCGGTGGATGTGTGCTGTCCGTGTGAGGGTGGAGGAGTGAAGGTCTCTGGATGATTGGTGGAGGGTCAGATGGTGGTTAATGTAAGCTGGTCCTAGGTTGTGGAGGACTTTGTAGGCGTGTGTCAGTATCTTCAATTGACATCTTTTCTGGATAGGGAGCCAGTGGAGGTTCCTAAGGTGTGGGATGATGCGAGTCTGTAGGAAGGTGGAATCGGACTATATGGTTGTCCCCAACTTTTTGCCTGGTATTTGAATGGTTTTTGACTAGTCTGGCTGGGATACTGCTATCCAGGACCCCAGTCTATCTGCTTCCTCTCTAAACTGATGTGAGTACCCTAGGTACATCCCAATTGGATACTGAGGACACCCTGTCAGCCCCTTGTAGATGGTACCTTAGGTACCCAGGGCATGGGTCCCTCAGAGGCCTACCAGGGGCTGCAGCCCTTATTGTGCCACCCCTGGGACAGCCATACAAACTGACACCACCAGACCACTACTGTAGTCTGGGTAAGGTGGTGCTTGCACCCCTTATAGGGATATAGGTATCCTGTATTCCACTTAATACAACACATATCCTCATAGATCACCCCTAAGGCAGGCCTTGCTAATCCTACAAGGCAGGGTGCTGAGATATGTGGGAGGGGGAACCCCTACCTAGGTAGGGCCCCTCTGCAACCTTCGTAAAACTATTGCTGGGTTGTTTGTAGTGCAGCCATACCATATACTCTTAACCGCATTATAAGTAATCGCGATAGCGTGATAACTTGAGTGGCTGCACAGAACCATGTTGTGTTTGGTGTCAAACAAGTAGGAATCATACCCCCAATCCAACCATGGGAGTCAGGGCATGATTCCCCCTGCTAGAGGGGCGATAGGGTAAAAGCGCAGATTTTAGACACCAATTTAAAAGTGCACAAGTAGTACAAAATGGATGCCACCCACACAACTCTGGCTGCCTGTTGCTGGGCAGAACTCCAGCCACGGCAGCTGGACAATAGGGATCTTGTTGCAGGGAGGTGCTCCCACCTCCCCAGACAGACTATGTGGATTGGAACTGGGAGGGTGCACCATAGGATGTCTTTCAGACTTGCACGTAGGCTTCTCCAGTGCCTACTTCTGCATACATCGCCTCAAACCGGTTCAGGGGCATCCTGTCCCCTGCCCAGGTGGGAAAACACACAAAGGGGAGAGGGTGTAGCCACCCTTTCCTGCCTGAACTCTCATTGGTGGGCTCTGATCTGGACACTCCACTAATCCGTGGATAAAGGTGAATACAGGGTTCCCAGAGCCTCAGATTATTCTTGGACTTTGCAGACTTGAACTTCGATTTGCTGCCGCACAGCTGAATGAAGAAATCTCCCTTGGGGTAAAGGAGTTACCCCCCCCTGCTTGGCAGGCACCTGAAACACTGCAAGTGACCCGGTTGGAACTTCTCTGCTCCTACGAACATAGACGACTCTTACCTACCTTGAGGTGAGTTTCCAAGCATCGCAGAGGCCAGTGAGTGTGCACAGCAAAGCTCAGCACCGTGGACCCCGTGGGTGCCGAGATACCCAATACCCCAGGACACCGGCCACCTCTTGCAGTTGTGCTTTGGCCCATTATTGAGCCAACCTCTCAGCATCATCTGTACCAAAGATCGACGCCCTAGCCCGCTCCGGCGACCCGTGGGCGTATCTTTACGCACGCCAAATTGCTGCCTCCCGCGGTCCCTTGTCTCTCGACTGGTGGGCCCTGGCGGAGGTCAATCTTCACTTCCAAGAGTTCCCCTGGTTGCTCCAGGGCTGCTCTTCAGTCTCCTCGCTGGAGACCTCGCTCAGACCTTGTGGGTCTGCACCAGTAGCTGTTTTGTGATTCTTGCGTGGGTTGCGGTTGCCGAGGCTTAGTGGATCCAATCCGGACACTAACACCGCAGCGACCATCATCCTTCGTGGGACAGTCGCCCTCCAGAAGCTGGCCTTCCTTGAAGCCTTCTCGACCCCGTGGCTGACGATCCAAGCTACCCATCTTCCACCTGGAAGCACCCGACATTGAAGGGCTCTTTCTCCTGAGCCCCTGGTCACTGTGCCGTGACCCAGACTCGGTCCCCTCTGCTTTCAGGTCCTTCAATTCAAGATCTACATCTTCAATCTTCATGACATAGACGACGCTTCTTGCTAGCAGCAGTTCTTCACGTTTTGCCATTGAAAATCAGCCCGCGACCCGACATCGAAAACGACCTATGCACCCAGCTTCCCTGGGGCAGGTAACAGTGGTACCTCGGTACTCTCGTGGGTGTGGGCCCTTCAAAAGCTTAGCTCTAAACTCTTGAACTTGAACTCCTGCTAGAAGTGTTTTTAATCTTGTAAAATTCAACCGCGACATTCTCCATAGGCTTTAATAGAGATCCCGACAGTAACTTATACCACTGCAAGCGTCTCCCGTGGGTTCCCTTCCTCACTACCTTGGATGGTCTCACAAGGGGCCAGCGACTCTAAATGCCCTAGGCATTGTCTGTAGAATTGTCGTGGTTCTTATACCACTTTTTTGATATATGGTTTGGTCCCCCCCCCCCGGGACCCTATGATTCCAGTGCTATTTATTGTAACTATCAATGCTTGTTTGAATTGTATCTTTACCTCCAGCCTCATAAAGAGACTAGTGGGATTATTCTTAGAATAAATACATATATTTTATATATATATATATATATATACACACACCTGTGTGGACTACTCTTTCATATGGTTATTCAAGAGGTTATCTATGGTAAAACAATAACCTTAACACTCCTTCAAGACTTAGCCTGAAGGCTGCTCTCCACAGCTACCACTAGGATAGCTTTCTTTAAAGGTTGTCTTTTAACCTATCACCATAAGAGTCGAATTGGACTGGTGCAAGGTGTCCCCTATAACTAGTGGACAGCATATGCCAGGCCAACTTCTCCCAGGGTCCATTTGGGCTGGTTAGGATGAGACTGGCCGCTGAGTTCTGTATCGTCTTAAGTCTCCTCATGAGTTCAGTGGTGGTTCCTGCATACAGTTTGTAGCCGTAGTCCATCTGGTTTGTGATAAGGGCTTGTGTGACGGTTTTTCTCTTGCAGATGGGGAGCCATTTAAAGATTTTTCAGAGCATTCGGAGAGAGAGTGGAAGCAGGAGGAGGAGACTGCATTGATCTGTCGTTTCATGGCGAGTTTACTGTCCAGGATGACGCTGAGGCTGCTGGCTGGCTCGGTCGGTGCGGGAGTGGGTTCGAGTTTGGCAGACCAGCAGGTGTCCTTTCAAGGGGAGGTATTGTTACCGAAGATCAGCGCTTCAGTCTGGTCAGTGTTGAGCTTCAGACAGTTGGCAGTCATCCAATCAGCGACATTCTTCATGTGGTTTTGAAAGTTGGTCTTCGTGGTGGTGGGGTCTGCTGAGAGGATGAGTTTGGTGTCGTCGGCGTAGGATATGAGTTTGAGATTGTGGGTTCTGACGATGTCGGCTAGAGCCGTCATGTAGGTGTTTAAGAGGGTGGGGCCAAGTGATGACGCAGATGGTACTCTTGGGTTCCAAGGCGAAGGGAGCTAGGTGGATTCTCAGAGGTTATCACGTGAGGAACAATGTGATCTATCTGAAGGAGTTTCCCTGGATCCCGATGTGGTGCAGTCTCTTGATGAGTGCATGGTGAGATACGGTGTTGAACACCGCAGAGAGGTTGAGGAGGATCAGGGCCGCAGATTCTTCCCTGTCGAGGAGGGTGCAGATGTAGTCAGTGGTGGCGATCAGGCATTCTTGGTGCCGTGGTTGGTGCAGAAACCGTATTGGGAGGCGTCAAGAAGGTTTTTCCTTCCAGTTGTTTGGTGAGCTACTGGTTGATGGCCTTCTCAAGGACTTTGACGGGTAAAGGGAGCAGATAGATGGGGCGGGAGATATAGACTTCGCTGGGGGTCAGCGGAGGGTTCCTAGAGGAGACTTCTGACTTCTGCGTGTTTCCATGCACCGGTAAAGGTGGCTATGAAGATTAATGCATTGAGGATGGTCGTAAGTTGGTGGCGGATATCCTTGCTTCCTAGGTGGAAGAGGAAGTGGGGGCATTGGTCTGTGGGTGCTCTAGAGTGGATGGAGTTCATGACCGGAATTAATGATAGCTGTGGTGTCCTATGTGGTGTGGTGAGCTGTTCCCATGCAGTGAGGGGCTGGTCGGGGAAGACAGTGGAGATTGGTGGGTTGGGGCCTGAAGTTCCTGCAGATGGTGGATATCTTGTTATGGAAATGGTTGGCTAGAGCGGCGCTGAGTTCCTGTTCGGAAGGGAACATGCACTCAGTACCCATTGGGCAGGAGAACTATCTGACGATGCTGAAGAGTTTCATGGTGCAGTTGGCGCTTGCTTCGAAGCGGTTTACTAAAGCATCTTTTTTACCACTAGTCGTTAGTTGTATTTGATGAGAGCTGACTTGAAGGCTGGTCGGTCTGGGGTCTCTCTGCTGGTGTGCCATCTTCTCTCCAGTTGTTTGCAGCTGTGTTTCATTGTCCTGAGTTCTGGTGTGTACCTGCTGGCTTGTTTGGTGGATCTGCGGGTCTTGGCTGGTTTGATGGGGGTGACTAGGTCGTCAGGATTAATGATCAAGGTGGAGAAGTTCTGGACTGCTTGTTCCAGGTTGGTTGTATTTAGGGCTGCGTGATGTTGAGGGCCTCCATTTACTGAGCCTGTGTCACTTTGTTCCAGATGCAGAAGGAGGCGTTGGTGGGGCTGATGGCGGTGCACGGTGATCCTGTGATGGTGAAGTGGATGGAGTGGTCGGTTTCAGGTCAGTTCTGTGGCATGGTGGCTGTATTAGACTTTGTTGCCGGCTGTGAGAATCGGGTCCAGTGTGTGTTCTGCTCTGTGTGTGGGGTCAGTGACCAGCTGGGTGAGGCCGATTTTGCCCCATCGCTCCTGGAATTTGGTGGAGTTTGTGTATGTGGGGTCATCCAAGTGGACGTTGAGGTCTCCGAGGAAGATTTAGTGCTTGGTCTCAGTAGCTAGGGGTGGGGGGGGGGGGGGGGGGGATGAAGTTAGTGAAGGTGTCGCAGAAGCCGGTGTTGTGGTCCCGAGGGTCTGAAGTCAAGCGTTACTCCGACGGTCGTTCTGTTGTCCATGTGGAGTTGGAAGTTGAGGTGTTCCATTATCAGTGTGGTGTAATCTTAAGTGGTGGTGCAGCGGATTGTTGCTTTGTGGCGGATGGTGAATCCTACTCTATGTTTGTTGGTGCGGTCCAGGTAGGTCATCTTGTAGCCGTTGGGAGTTGCGGTGGAGAGGTCTAGGGCGGAGGATGGGTTGAGCCAACTCTCTAATGAAGATCATGTTGGGGAGGAGGGTGGAGATGGTGTCCCAGACTTCGGTGGCATATTTGTAGCGAATTGGGTATTGAGCAGAAGGCATCAGAGTGGTTCGAACTGATCGACAATAGCTCCATTTTCTTTGGTATGTGACCAACATTAAAGTTTTCATGGGCTTTACTGTACAAGGTCTCAATCAGCAAAACCTGCTTAACAGCAGCTCTGTATAAAGTGTAACATAACCATAGTATCAACCTTGAAATATTTACGATGAACTTACTACCTTGGTGATTGGAGCCGTGGCCTCTCGAGTGAGACGCTTGCTTTGGGAGCTCCGGTGGACCGCTGCCTTTCGAAGCTTTTTCCGCGGCACCGGGGATTCTTCTGCAGTTCACCGGAGGGGACCTTTACTCCTGGAGTGCTCCGGAACTTCCAGCCTCTTTGGAGCGGTTTCACTGAGGTTTGGTGGCTGTGATCCGAGTAGCAGGGACCGGAGTCGCTCTCATGAGCCACCATCTTGCGGTGCTCTGAGTCCGAGCAGACCGCGAGCAGGGACTTCTTCTCCGTGGCTACCGGAGGTGCCAGTATCCTCTCAACCATATTGCCACTTGTGACGATCGCTATATGCATAGCAGAGTGGCGTCTGAAAATCTCCCCTTGATCTGCTGGGGGTCCTGCGGCACGGAAGATCGTGTGCTGCCATCTTGGGGGATCTCCCCGACCAGAGCGGACCTAGTGGGAGCCTCCCCTCCTGATCTTCTCTCTGCCTTCCGGGCCCCGGACGGTCGACGCTCTCTCAAGGTAGCGGGTATCAGGAGAGGTGCGCGGTGACTCATTAATCCCGGTCTCGGTGAGCCCTATTTGTTTAGAAGCTCGATCCAGCTCCCAAACCCTGCCTGACCTTAAGATGGCAACCGCTCTAACGAGCTTCTCGGGAGTCCGAGGGAGACTGCCATGGTGGCGCGTGGGTCCCGCATGCCACATCTGATGCGCTTAATAGGCGGTCAGTGGGGGAGTGGAGAATATCCTCCGGCGACCCCAATGGGAGTTTACATGATCGCATGGCGCCTGAATCATACCTTCATAAAAACTCTGCTATTACGGATTCGACAAGCCGGTCCCGAAAATGGCGCCCCCCCAGGGTAATACCACTGAAGAGGGAGGATGTTCCCTTTAGTTGATGATATAAGGCTTAACAGAGTAACAGAACCGCAGTACTAGAGGCCTGACCCTCCGTAAAGTCTGAGATCCACAGACTCAACTTGCCTGACTTTAAGATGGCCGATAAGCTGCATCTCCTATCCCATACTACCTTCCTAGTCACCTCCATCTCCCAGTTTCTGGTCCAGAGACCTTCGATTACATCAGGATCTTCATTATAATCTGGCGGAGCTCGAGTAAGATGGCCGATTTCGGGTGGAGCTGCATCAACATCTATAGGGGAGATTGGCTCTGGCACAACGCTTTGGCTGTCACCTACCCAACCAGACCTTGGACATAAGCCTCGTCGCTTTTTCTCCGCTGTTGTTTCCTCCCTGTGAAGACTTTTCCCCATTTATTTTCTCCTCGATGAGCTACTACTCTTGGTCTAAAATTGGACTTCGACCAGACCTTGAATTTATCCCTCATCTGGCTCACTCATCAAAACAAAGATTATGTGTTCTTGCCACCTGACCGTTGAGACCTTACATTTTGGCCAATGCCCGGTGGAGCTACCTTGATAGCTATAGAGAAGGTGGGCTGTGGACTTTCACCCCCTCGGCCGTCGCCTGCCCAGCCAGACTTTGGGCAAACATTCCTTCGTCTCTCTGCAGTTTCTCCCGCTGCCCTTTTTCCTTGCCCTTCTTTGCTCATTTTATCTTGTATTCCATGCTCTTTAAATGTTTTCTAGCAATGATTCTAACTTGTAACTGATGTAACTTTGTAACAATGTGGAACCTCATGTAAAGCACTCAGATACCTTCGGGTCTGGCCAATGCTAAATATAATTCACAAATAAATAACTCTGTGTGGTTTCTAGATCATTCTAATAGACTCAAAAAAGTTCATTTGTTTAAATTGCACTTAATTGTAGTCGATAGAACGCCTAGCAACTTTATTGATGGTTTATGCAACTGGAATACTTTTATTCCACAGTGTGGAACAAACTACACATTTCTGTAATATTGTGATAAAAACAAATATATATAAAAAAAAGACTGCCTAAAGTGTGTTGTGAACTTGCAATATTAAAACATCTGTGCAACTTCAGAGATAAAGCTTTTTTAAATTTTTTTTTTTAAAGAATTTTATTGAGTTTTCAAATCAGTGCACCAAAACCAATACTACATGCAATAGCATCTTATATAAGACCCAACCATCGATGTACATGTCAGGAGAAACCGGTTCTTCCAAGTGGTCTCCCTAGTTCCTCCACCCATCACCCTCTCTACCCCCACCCCCCCCCCCCCTGTCAGTGTGCCCGCGTCAACCCCTCTTCAACGTCTGCATTTAGAACCCCGTGGTCCAAGAAATCCTAACTCAAAAACAATCAAAAGAACACTTTCATTGTTCTCCAGACACAGGAGGCCCCGCATTGCCACCCAACTGCGCCCCACGCTCCCACCGTGACTACCCGACAGCTCTCAATATAGAGTGCAGACGCTGGTTCCTCCCTGAGTGTACCTAAGTGGCCCCGTCCTGCGCGGTCTCCCCAGTAGCCTCAGAGGGCCCCACCCCAGGCTCCACACTCCGGTCCATGTCTACAGGATCCCTATTCCCCTCATTCAACTCCTCCAAAGAACGAAGCCCCTCTACCAGAGCCCCCCCACGCCCGTGCAGCGTCCAGCGCCTTGTCATTAGATGCTCGCCTGGCCAGCTGTAGACGAAGCGTCCCTTCGCTCCCCGCCCAGGACAAGAAACTCGCCTTCCATCTCCGAAAGCTCGGACCGGCCCGTGCCTCCCAATGCATAGTGAGCTCCCTCTTGGCCATTATCAGACCCCAAATCGTAAAACTTGCTCGTAATTTTGGTACTGGGGGTGTGCGGAAACCATAACAAAAGGCAAGTCCCCATCTCCACCTCCAGCTCGCGCTCAGTCACTTGATTCAGACACGCCACCACATCCGCCCAATAAGAGCCCAGTTCCAGGCAGGACCAAAACATATGATCAAAATCAGCACCTTCCACTCTGCACCGGGGGCATGGCGATTGGGAGCCTCCGAAGTACCGCAAAATTTTGACCGGAGTTAAGTAAGCCCTGTGGAGAGTATAAAATTGGACCAATTGAAAACTAGCGTTGCACGTGCCCTTCCAGGCCCGCCGTATCCGCTGCGACCACGTCGTCTCAGGAATGGGCCTACCAAGATCTCCCTCCCATTTACCCCGCAAGGCATCCATAGGTGGCAACCTCTCCGTGGACAGCCGCCTATAGAGACAAGTGATGGCCCTGAAAGTACCCGCCACCATAGTGACGTATTGACACCTCAAAGAAGTCGGGGGTTCCGACAGCCCCATCTTCCACGGTTTCTGAATCCCTGACACCAAGGCGGCGTGCAAAAGATAATCTCTCCCCCCCCCCCCCCTCGGCAGATCATACGCCCCCTGCAAATCCTGGAATGACAACAAAACGCCATCTCTGTACAAGTCCCCAATCATGTGGACCCCGCACTCTTCCCAGCCAGCCAACGCCGACCAATCCCCGCCATGTGGGAGGGCCGTGCACATGCCCAAAGGAATTTCCGGGGCATATGGGACCACGAAGCCTGCCCGTTTCTGACTACGAATCCAGCATAGCCGGAGTGTGCGCTCCGAGGGTAAGCTGGTCCAGCCTGAGCCTCTGCCGAAGCACAATGAATGACAACACGTGGCGCGGGATAACCCTACCCTGCGGGCACTCAGGGCCTCGAAACACACGCGCCACGGCCTGTGTCAGCCACTGCAGCTGTGGCGCCAAGTAGTACCATTCAAAATCCGGGGCCGCCAGCCCCCCCCCTCCTCCCTTGGCCTCATCAGAGTGGACAGTGCCACCCGCCGTCTTCCAGCTCCCCAAATAAACCCGGTCATCAATGTCCGAAGCGTCTTAAAAAAGGTGACCGGGATCCATATCGGCAAGGTACGGAAAAAGTAGAGCAGCCGTGGCAACGCTATCATCTTCAGCAGCGCTACCCGCCCCGCTACCGAGAGAGGAAGAGTGCGCCAGAACACCATACTACCCTTGAGCCCCCTCAGCGCGCCACCCACATTCCCCTCAAAAAGGTCAGTGGGGGTGTGAAATATGCGGACGCCCAGATACGGTAAGCAAGTAGGCTCCCACCTCAGGTCTGCAAACTCCGAGGGCATCTGAACTCCAGGGGACAAAGGAAACAGGCAGGTCTTAGTCCAATTCGCCTGCAACCCCGACAAGCGACCAAACTCCCTGAGCAGGGTTTTGGTGCCCCGTAAGGAACCCCCCGCATCAGCCAGATACAACAGGAGGTCATCCACATACAGCGATATGTGATGGAGCTCCCCACGCAGCCGAACGCCCTCGTAGTACCGCCCTTGCCGGGCATGAGCCGCAAGAGGTTCAATTGCCAGCGCAAACAAAAGTGGGGATAGAGAACAACCCTGACGAGTGCCTCTCTCCACCTGGCAAGCCGCTGAGATGGTACGTCCCGTACGAACCCTAGCTGTGGCGGAGCTATATAACAGACTGGTCCAACGAACAAAATCATCGCCCAGGCCAAACTCCTTCAGCACCCGGAACAGATACGGCCACTCCACACTGTTGAATGCCTTTTCGATGTCCACGGACAGCACCACGGCCTCCGACGTACCTCCCCATCTCTCCCCCAGGATCCGCACCAACCGCCGAATACACGTCGCAGTATTCCTAGTGGGAATGAAACCCGATTGATCCGGGTGTACCAGGGAGCGCATGTGACCCAAGAGTCGCGTGGCCAAGATCTTGCTAAGGATCTTATAGTCAACCGAGAGCATGGAGAGCGGCCGGTATGCCGTCTTGGAGGTGGGGACCCGCCCTTCTTCAGCAACGGCACTATGATCGCCTCTCTCATAGTGAGCGCCAGCCTGCCCAGATCCCACGCCCCTCTATATACCGACTAACTGCGGTGCCAGAATATCCAAATACGCTGCATAGAACTCCACCGGGAGGCCATCAGCCCCTGGAGTCTTTCTCCGGGTCATAAGTTTAACCGCTGCCCTGATTTCTCCCAGGGAGATAGCTACTCCCAATGCAGAGCCCTGTTCCGGATCCAAGTGGGGCAACCCCGCAGCCTCTAAATAAGCGTCCAGACCGTCGGGCAGGTCCCTCATCCTACTCTGATACAGCAACGAGTAATAACCCAGGAACTGGTCATTGATCTCCTTTTGCAAGTGAACCAGGTGCCCCGCCGGCGTAGCCAGCGACACCATAGGGGATCCCCGAACAGCCGGATTAGCCAGCCAGGCCAATAGCGACCCCACTTTGTCCCGTTTAGCATGCGCCCGCACCATGTATTCTTTATAGTCATAGCAGCGAAGCCGCTCAGCCTGAGAGGCCAGCTCCTCTTGCGCCGCCAACACCTCCTCCCGAGCGCCCCCAGTCGCGTGGCCATCTAGTTCTGCCTGTCGCAGCCGCGCCTCAGCCCGGTGAATATCTCGCAGCAGCACCTTGCGTGTCCCGGTGACGAACGAGATGCAAATCCCACTCACCACCGCTTTAAGCGCGTCCCATTCCTGAGCTCTACTCATCGCCGTCCCCGAGTGGTCTAGAAAGTAGCGCTCCACGCCCTCCCCTAACTCTGCATTAAACACGGGATCCTCCAGCGTCATCGGATGCAAACGCCACGTCAGGATCGCTTGCCGCTGCTGCGACCAGAGTAGCGTTATCAAGCAGGGGTTGTGGTCCGAGAGTGTCCTTGCCAGGTACTCACTATGGCGCATAAGCTCCAGGGCTCCCGGGGTACACAAAAAGCAATCAAGCCGGACATGTAAGTCATGCGGCACTGAGTAAAAAGAGTAGTCCCTGTCTAACGGATGCTGTACCCGCCAGGCATCCATAAGGCCCCAATCTTCCTGCCAGTCCCTTCTCACCTTGGCCACTCTACGTACCGCTGACTGAGCCAGCAGGGGGTGAGAACAGTCCAACTCCACATCAGTAACAGAATTAAAGTCCCCCCCCTCCCCCCCCCCCCCCGAGGAACACCGTGCCAGCGAAATACGGCGCCAGCTTCCCAGAAAGCCACGCAAAGAATGAGGCGTGGTCGGAGTTCGGGGCATATACACTGCAGAATGTCACATCTCTGCCGTCTAAGCGGCTAAACACCAACACAAAACCTCCCCTCCGGATCTCCTAGTGTGTTCAAAGGTTGGAAAGGAACCCCGGCCCTCACCCAAATTAAAGTCCCTCTAGCAAAGGCTGAAAAGGTAGTTTAAAACAACTGTCCCCTCCATCTCCTCTGCAACGCCCGCCCCTCCGCCTGATCAACGTGGGTTTCCTGCAAGAAGGCCACCTGGATCCCCTACGGACCAAATATGCATGCACTTTATAACGTTTTCTCATGGAGTTCAGCCCTCGCACATTCCAAGTGACACATCTTAATTCAAGTCGGGTCGCCATATAGAAGGATACAACAGAGCACAATCCAATACGGCCTAGCGGGCACACTGACAAACCCCTCCTTTGCAAAACAGCCCCAACAAACCCCCGTCCCTCCCTTCCCCAGAACAGGCTCTAAACCATAGTTACCCATCCAAACACAGACCCAACGAAGGAAAATACCCTGGTAGCTACCAGAGTCTCACAGTAGATGTGAGGTAGAGGGGGTGACCCAGCACCAACACAAGCCGGACAGCGATCCCACCAGCCCAGCCTGCGTGTCAGGCCTCAATCGTCATATTCCCCTCTTCCTGGCAGCGTCCTGTCTCCGGTGGCCCCCCCGGTTAAGAGACCCCCCTGCTCCCAACTCGCCCCCCCCCCCCCCGTCCGAGCCAGGAACCAGGTCTCCCACTATTTTCAGCAGAACCATATCCACTCCCCACTGAGCCACAAAGCAGCCCCTGGCGCATCTCCCCCTATTGCAGGCCAATAGAAGACAGGCATCGACACTCGTCCAACAGGCCATCGGCAGTGCCTGGTGTAACCTCTGGCAGGCGTTCGACGTCCTCCCCAGAACTCTCAGACCCCTCTGACTCCACCCCTTCAGATGTCCGTCGAGATCCTGAATCCGCCAGCGAAGCCACAGCTGCCGCTCCAGAAATGACGGAAACTGCCTGCAGAGCCGCTTGCCTCTCCAGCTCCGTCTGAGAGGCCGACCGCGACTGTCCATTCGCCACACGTTTCCTATGGCGGCGGCCCTGACGAGGCCTTGGCTGGGCCCCAACCGCCGGTTCTCGCTGTCCAGTGCCGCCCCCACCTGCGCGATACTGCTCCAGCCAGTGCCATGCGTCGTCTGGCGCGTCAAAGAATGTAGAAGCCCCGTCCACCATCACCTTCAGACGTGCCGGAAGGAACAGAGCGTACTGGACCCCCTCCGCCCGAAGGGCCTTCTTAATTGCCATAAAGGAAAAGCGGCTCCGCTGGACCTCCTGTGAGTAATCAGGGTAGAGGGAGACCGAGGCATTATCCACTCTGTACGGGCCAGATGTCCGGGCATTCCGCAGTATAAGGTCGCGGTCCCTGAAATGCAGCAGGCGTTCCGCCACCGGCCTAGGGGGACGGCCCAAAGCCAGCAGGCGAGGTGGCACTCGGTGGGCCCTCTCAAGGGTGTAGAACTGCGATAATCCTTCCGGTGCCACCACCTCTCGCAGCCACTGCTCCAGATAACCAACCATATTTTCCCCTTCAATTCCCTCGGGCAGGCCTACCACCCGCACATTATTGCGCCTGTTGCGCCCTTCCGCCTCTTCGGCCCTCTTCTCCAGCAGCTGCACTCTACGCAATAAGTCACCCATTGATGCCTCCGTCGCCTTCTGGGCAGGTTCCAGCGTCTCAAGCTTGAGTTCCATGCTTTTGACGCGGTCAACGAGTTTGCCATGATCAGCACGCAAAAATCCAAGGCTCGTGGACACCTGCGCTATGTCGCGGCACAGTGCCTCCCTCGTGTCCGATATGGCCTTGAGGATTTGATCCAGCTGCTGCTGCCGTAGTCCTGCCACCAGGGCTCCAGCCGGGTCCTGAACCTGAGAGTCAGGCGGGTCCTCCATGTGCTCAGCCTGTGTCGCCCCCGGACCGCGCCGCGGTTTCCCCATGGCCGGACCTCGACCACAGCAACCCAGCTCAAAGGACGATGAGCCCGCACAGTGATCTCCAGAAAGCGAGAAATGCGCACCGATCTCCCCGCTCAGCAGCAATAGTTCCAGGTGGCCTGTATATCCACAGAGGTCTCCCCCAATCCGTCAGACACAGCTCAAGGGGGAAAAGCATCGACCACCGCAAGTCAGGGGGGCATCGCTCCAACCGAGCCTCCCGCCCGGCCCACCAGGAAGGGGAACCGCACCCTGTTCCGCCAGCAAGCTGTCCACCCCAATCGCCCTTCATCGCAACCAGGGCGAGGGATTCGCAGGTGTAGCTACAATATCCCCAGCTACTTAATCAAGCGCTCCGTGACCTATTCATCAGGGTCGCCCGCTGCCGCCATAGGAAGCCAACCACTCCAACACGTCCAGGCCTGTGCAATCTGCAGGATAACGGCTCAGCAGCAACGGGGGGAGCAGCCGGCCCCAAGGCGCCAGCGGATCCGTGCCTCCACCAGCCCCGGCACACCGAGTTGCCCTCCAAGACCCAGCCCCTTCAGCAAGCCCAGGCCACAGGGCTTCAAAGCCGTGTATCGATGGGAGCGTGCTCGTATGTTGTGACTGTGGCTGCTCCGTGATTATGTCATGTGCTGTCGATTCTGGTACAGCTCCTGACTCAGCCCACTGTGAGACAGTGATGCACGCGACCGTTGTTGTGGGTCGATGGCTCCCTTGTCGGCTTAGACTGTGCGGGCTCGTCTGGCATGGCGCCAACACTGGCAGGGGGTCTCTGCTGTCGCCGGAAAGGCCCAAGGGACTCAAGCTACGGGGTGCACCAGTCTCTTTAATTTCCCCATACAGCTCCAACTGCAGCAGGAGCCCACGAAGAAGGTGCCATGTCACCTGCAATTCCACTGTTCATTGAAACCACAAAGGTCGCGGTCCCCTCTAGTCCTCCCGGGGGCTGGCGCTCTCCCACTCCAAGACGCGGGGGCGGGAGCGCGACAGCGCTACAGGGGGTGTCCAGCGCTGCAAAATCCCCGCAGCGCCCGCACAGCTTCTCCTCCGCCGCTCCTGCCGCGGGCCTCAGTCCGCCCTCCTAACCGCTCCCCGGGGCATCGATGCCAGGCCCAGCTCGGCTCCAACCACTACCGGCGCAGCAGCTACAACTGCACCTCCCCGGTCTTTGCAGGCTCCGCCAGTGCCGCCAGCCGTCTGAAGTCCTCCATGCCCCACCCGGGCAGACACCGCTCACCTCCGGGCCAGAGGGCCGCAGCGCTGCCGATGTTCCGCCCCAGCCGGGTCACCGCCCACCTCCGGCGGGGCCTCTATGCACGCAACACCGGGGATGGTAGGCCCTCCACAGGCCGCAGGCAAGATGGCCGGGCCCCTCCAAGCAGATCCACAGCAGTTGCCGAACAGGGCGGCACCCCGGGCCTCGGCGCGAAGCTCAATCCACCGGCAGGCACCTCTCCGTCAGGGAGGACCCCCTCTGAGACTTCGATGCCGCCAGGAAGATGTAGATCAGGATAACTCGCACGGCCGACACAGAGCTCACGCGGCCATGCTCGGTGGAGTCCAAGCCACGCCCCCCAACTTCAGAGATAAAGCTGCAGTCTAACAGCACTTATTTATAATCCACCTGCAAAATAGGTCTTATGCACACAGTTCCAGACTGAAATATCCAACACATGCCAGACACAAGCAATGTTACCGATGTCGTGGACCACCCGGCACTTGTTTCTCCCACACTTCAGTTTATCTTTTATGGTCTCTTGCAATCCATAAGGAAATTCTTGGACTTCCTCCCAGTCGAAACATGGTTGACTGGGGTCCACGCTTTGAATTCCTTCCAGGTTGGACTATTCTAACTCACTTTACATTGGTGTGCCAGACTATTAGACTCAAAAAGTGCAAACTGTTCAAAATACAGCCACCTGAATTAGAAAAGGCCTGTCGAGAAGGGTCTCCGCCTCTGCAGTGCTGCGTGAACTGCACTGGCTACTGTAAAAAAAAAAACATTTTAAAAAAAGGATATTATTCAATGTTTTTATCATGCATGGCGGCTGTTCCTACTTGATAAAGCAAATTTCCCACTATACCCTTTCAAGAGTTTTGAGGTCTGCTTCATCTTCACTTGTTCAGATTCCCAAATCTCGTTCGTGTTCACTCCTTCTCCGTTCTAGCGGGCAGGGAAGGAATAAAGTAGGAAAGGAATAAAGTTCTGCACTATCTGAGAGCCTTGAACTGTGAGAGACAGCTCAGTAGGGAATTAAAACACATCTCTTTAGGTTAAGCCTATAGGTTTCTGCCGGCTGACTCAGAACAACGCCAGGACACCCTTGGAGTAGCTGTGCGTTTTATAAATTGCTTCATTCATTCATCTTGCAGGCAGTATTGCTGTATAAATAAGAACATGTGTTACACTTCAGATTCCTCAAGCCTCTTATCAGTACAGGTCACCACAACCCTCAGCTCCAATAAAGGATCTGGTGGCGATACATGATCACAGGCAGGGGTGTAGGGAGAACGTGGTGCAAAGAGGAACAGCGAGCACAGTTACTAGTGTGGAGTAAGGGAAGCTTTGAAGAAATCCGTGACATGGAGATGCCTTCATCAGATACAGAGGACAAATGAGGAGAAATAGTTTAGTGTGAGGGAGCAGAATTTAGAAAACAGGGCCAAGATAAACCAAGTCACATAAATGACGCAGGAGAAAACCCACAGATGTGTGACAGATATGGTGGTAAATTGTGGATATAGAATAGAAATGGGATAAGATGAGCAGGCAAATATGACACAGCCCTGAGGAAATCACACACATGGGACGGGGAGTGAATGTGGGGGGGAAAAAAGAAAGAAAACAGACAAAGGATAGGAAATGATGACACGAACAGGGGAGATGAAATGCAAAACCAGGATTTTGGCTGCGACAATCAAACATGCAAGACGAGGTAGAAAATAACCCCACAATTCACAAGTGCAGATAACATTATCAATAAAAATGAGACAAGGGGAAGACAGAAGAACATAGGAATGGCATCTTCGAGATGCAAATGGGTCAGGTGAAATGAAACACTGACCTGGGAGAATTCTGAAAAACTGGGCAAAGCGGACGTGAGACATAGTTGGGGGGGGGGGGGGGGGGGGAGTGAAAAGGGAAGTTCTGAACATGTGGGACAAGGCATGAGAAATCAAAGGGAAAAGGCAGGGGAAATAAAATACAAAAATTGCGCCAGTGAAAGACAAAGAAAGCCAATTTTTACGCATCAAAACAAGAGAGTGGCATAATGGTGGGTGATGAGCAAAAGCGACGAGGCAAGGGGAATCTGAAATGTAATGGGGAGGTTTAAGTGGGGCACAAAAACTGTGGAAATCATATGAAGAAAGCCTCAAGAATCCGACAAGTGAGAAGGGAACTTAATTAGGAAACAAGTATAGGGATGCTTCAAACACCTTTCACTGTGTTGATCCCAGGAGAATGTTACCCTGTGCTTATGCCTGGAAAATGTTACCTTCTTGACTTCTTTCTGAGCATCAACAAAGTCGGGGTTGAGCGTCAAACTGTGCTGGAAATAGCGCAGGGCTTCCATCCTCTGCCCCATCAGACCCAGGACCTCGCCTTTCTTGCAGAAACCCTGGAAAGTACAAAGCATACGAGTCAACGTCATTGGGAAGCAAAGACACACCCACAAGTTAACAGTACCATCCATGTCTGTGTAGCTGCAGTGCCTCCCCCGTTCAGGTCTCTCCAATGTTTCCTTGCGTCCATGTCTGCCAAAGTCATATGCTCATGTGTTCCCTTCAGTGTCCTGGTCTATTCAACGACTCAGCCTGTCATTGGGTCACAATCATGTCTGGAAAAGTGCAGTCAGGGGGTTTCCCATCATATTTAGTGCAGACAGGTTGGGCAGAATGGTGTAGGGAGGGTGCGTTTGAACATGGCATGATAATTCACCACCACAAGCAGTCGTGCTCAGATTGGCAGGGCACCGTCTTGCAGGATGAGAGGCCAGTTAACACACTAGTAAGAGACAGAAGGGACCATCAAGTAGGGTAGGTTGAAGTTACAAGCAAAAAGAACCATTCACATTGGAGCCTGGCAGAGCACTAAATACTCCAAATGCTACCAGGAAAGGCAAGCCCACAAACAGGTAGAAACTCCGGAGTGGCAAAAGGGGAGATCATAAATTAGAACTCAGAAATACATCTCACCAAATGGCAAACTGATTGATTAAAGAAAGAGGAGAAAACCGGGGATATCAGCTTTGAGAAACAAGAGGTGAGCAACAGTCCTATTAGAGCTAGGCCCTAGCCCCACCTGCAAGCACAAAGCAAATCACAAGGGACTAACATGAAAAAACAAGTTAGTTCGCTTTAAGAGTAGTTTTGCAACGTAATTTTTCAATAGATTGGCATGCAGTGAAGAATTCAGCCACCTACTGGGTGTGCTCAAAAGTGTCAAGTGACATCAAGGTGTCTCGAATGGCTCACGGTGTCAATGAGAAACTCGCAATTCCCCTCACCATGAATGCCATCTTGAGACTGTATTTTGCCTGAACTTAGAGGTAGGGTGGGGTGGATATGACTATAACTGGAGCCAGCTGCAGAACTAGTGTTACATGTAAGTAACTGGTTTCTTTTCCACCAGTTGTTATTAAAAAAAAAAAAAAAAAAAAAAAAAAAAAAAAAAAAAAAGGTATGATGGAATCATCCAGGGCCACCTTCACCAAACCTACTTTGAAAAAAAATCAGGGTCCTGGCTGGTTAGTGGCCTCTGTAGGTCTCAGTGACAGAATGAGGGGTGCACACTGCGTCCATCAAGGGTATGGCTGGTCTGTTTGTTGATTGCTGCCTAGGAGTGTGGACTTCAACAGGATAATTAGAGCAACATCTCACAGGGGCACTGAAGAGAGCACAGTTAGAGAATAAGTATGCCCCAGGCTTAGGGTGACCACCTGTCTGCTATTTACATGGACAGTCTGTAATTTTGGGTGGCAGTCAGTGGTCTGTTATTTAGTGCATTTTGCATGGTGATTGTCCGTTATTTTGAAGAAGTATTTAGTAACTTAAGCTAGCTTGGGATACTTAGAAAGATAGCAGCACAATGTGAAAACTGCAGTGCCATGTTTCTTTTGTCGGGCTGCTTATCTCGGATGGCAAGCTGCAGAAAATCTATTGCGGCGAGAACCTGTTGATGGCGGCAGCACGCACCTCTTGTTAAATCGGAGCAGCGAGGTCAGGTTGCACGAGAGTCCAAAAAGAACAAACGATGGACAGAATGCAGAACAATGTCTTACATTCACCTCAGTATAGAGATCTGGGCCTAAATCCATCGTTTTTTTCTCACCAGCCCATTCCAGTTTGGACCCAGCCATATGCAAATCAGTCTTCACCCTGTGCCTCATGGGAACAGTCCAGCCCGAACTGCTAGGCCAGGTCCTCCCTGGACTGGAAACAAGCATCATAGGACCAGTTTCGGGGTTTTACCCCTTACCAGCCAGGATAGCTTGACTTCAATGGCATGGAAAGCACAGGACCAACATCTGTGCATACCCGTCCAACTCGGGGTGACAAATGCTCACTTTGCCACTGGATTCAAGATAGCCTGGCTAATGAAGGGTGTTACCCAGAAACCGGTGCCAGGATGCTGGTTTCCAGTTCAGGGAACACCTAGCTTGGCAGTTCGGGCTAGACTGTTCCAATGAAGCCCAGGGTCAAGACTGATTTGCATATAGCTGGGTCTGAACTGAGGTGGCATAGTGAGCTAAAGAAAGATGATGGATTCAACCCAGAACTGTGACTGGGGGTGAGTGTCTGAAAAGTTTCAGCGCTCCGACCATCATCTCCTTGTGTTTGCTTTGCACTGAAGAGTCCAACTGTGCTTGGCACCTTGCATGTATGTTCTTTGGTAAGTGACAGGCCTTTTTTGTGAGGGGGGAAAAAACTGAAAATTTATGTAGAGGGTGAGCAAGTCACTGGCCTGACTGAATGAGCCAAGGAATATGTGCAGTCACGTTAACAAAAGATTCTGCATGTACCGGATGATTCAAAGGTCAAGCAAAATACAGTAAAATACTCTTTCAGATGGCGAGTGGCCCAGCATCTGGAAGAGATGGTGGCTCCTCCTCGAGATTCTGAAAACCCTCTACACCACGCTGTTCCAAGGACAACCTGACTGCCCCAGATTGCATGGCTGCATGTGGTGCAGGTCTTCCTGACCCCAGAGATGGCTTCAAATGAGCAAGCGTGTCCCTCTGGCACAAGCTTTTGCCCCCTGGCTTGCAGCTCTCCTGACCGTGCAACGCAGAAGACAAGATGACAGCACCACGCTGAGTCAGAACAGATCTTAGCTGTGTATGTGACCTTAAGGGATGCATGGTTTGCCATCGAAGTGCGGATGGATGGCCTGGAGGGACGCATTAGTTCCTTGCAGGAGATGCACAGCTCCTCCAGAGATGAGGTGGTGTCGTGCTCACACTGTTTCGGCTTTTGAATCCAGAGGGCAGGCCGAGTGGGCCACGCTGAAGGATCACACCATCACCGCCAGGACCCTTGCGTGTTTCCCATCACTGTAGCTTCCGAAGAGCTTTACCATCGCTCACTAGGAGCATTGGGTCCGAGGCCAAGCGACTTACATTGTACCAACCGGTCTCTCCTCAGCCGCCCCACCCTTCTTTACAAGCCAACTATCATCCTGCACAAGGTATGTGGGCCTGCACATGTACAGGCTCAGAGTCTTGGTCGCCTACCGAACTAAGCTCAATTGCTGGGCTTGTGAGCCTTGCTTTTCACACCTGCATAATGGCTAGTGACATCTGTGCATCCAGGCCATGATTGGTTTTGCTCCAATTTGGGTCCTTGTCGGCGACACTTATCAGCTTGCTACATAACGATGTTCCCGATCCCACAGCTCTTGGAAAGCAATTGGCTCACACAGCCTTAAAATGACAGCTGCGATTTCAAACTTCTTTGGTCCAACCTGTTGGGAGTGTTAACCCATACCCTGACATTAAGAGTGCTATCAAAATGGTGGATACTAAGAAGGGGAAAGAAGAGAAAGGCAATCTTAAAAGATCAAAACAAGAACCCCGTTTCCCAACTCCCCAATTAAAGAAAGGGCAGGACAATTCTATTACGCTTGAAGCTATTCTTAAAAAAAAAAGAAACAATGTACACAGTATAGCTCAAAAATAAATACTTATCCCTTACAAGTTGAAGTTTTGGAGATCAGGAAGAACCTTAAAGACCTCAGCCTCAGGATGTCAAAAGCAGAGGGCAGGTTTGGATTTGCTGAAGACTACTTCTCTGCACAACACGCATATCTAACCAAAACCAATACTGTGATAAACTAGCTCAAACTTGAAATTTACTAATTGAAGGATTGAAACCGATGGAGCAACTTGAGAATGTTTGGCATCCCTGAGGTCTCCAAGGATGAAGCTTTCTTCAGTGATTATTTTCCTTGAAAGCTGGCTCCTGTCAGTCCTCGGCATCTTGTTTGAAAAAGACTTTGAACTGGAGCGTGCACACCAGATACCCACCCATAAACCCAAGAATGCCATACTTTCGAGTGTTTATCTTCAAACCACTTAAACATGAACATACTGAACTTATCCCAGAGCACATGAGGAAAATCAAGTATTTCCAGTGGCGAGGCTCTAGGATCTCTATTTCTCAAGATTTCGCTGGAGATTCTGTTGGAACTTCGGAAAAGCTCTTGCAGAAAGAGTGATTCAATACTCCTTTGTTGGTTCATCTAAGTTCAGGATCATCTTCAAAAGGTCCAACCAACATCACCTCGTAAGAGACAGAGCTAAAAACTTTCCTTGATAACACCTTCTAATCTCGCATGCATCACAGCAATGATGAGCCTGGTTGACATTTATAATGAGATAGTGATGAAAGGGCTTCTTCACCATCATCCTCTAGCTTGGACTTGGGGCTCTGGCAATACGACGATTGATCTGTCCTGAGGTTCATTCTCATTCCTTAGAATGTTTCAAAGTCATGACTTACAGTACTCTTCATGACCCAACTACACTAATACCTTGTAAAGCAAAGGTATCCATTGGGCTTGGCAATTTAGACCAGTTCTCACTACTAACATAGTGTTAACATGTCTTTTGATGCCAGTCCGGATTGTGTGGGAGAGACAGTTCGTTATGCAAGGTATACTAGCCCAATACATTCAGTTGCTGTATTCTCTCTCTAATAACTTTGTTAATGTTATATTGGAATTTGGGGTGTCGTGGCTAATTAGCCAGCCCTTACAGTTCAAATGAATGACAGTGATCAGCCTGGTTGACATCGATAACGAGGTACATCTTCACTAGTATTTTCTAACTCGGACTTGAGACCTGGCAATACGACGTTTATCCTGTCCCAGTGTACATTCTCATGCCGCAGAGTGTTTTAAAGTCTTGTCATATTGTAATCTCAATTGCCCAGCTAAACTAAAACCCTTGTGAAGCAAAGATGACCATGGGGGCTGGCAAATGGGATCAGTTCTAACTGCTAAAGTTGTTAACATGTCTTCTGTTGCAGGCCAGATTGCACAGGTGAAACTGTTCGTTAAGCGAGATATACTAGCCGATGCATTCAATCGCTGTATTCCATCTCATTAATAATATTGTTAATGCTATATTGGAATGTGGGTTGCTGTGGGTAGTTAGACAGTTTCTACAGTATCTGTCAGGTGGGGGATTTTATTGGGGACCACTGAGTTACATTTGTGCATTCTTGCTCAGCTAGACCGGTTTCCTGAATCAATAGGGTCCTCCAAAGATCACTATATATTTTAACCATTTCCTATGGAAGTTGCCTAGTGTTCTATAGTTTTAATATGGTAACTAACCTCAGTCTACATGCCTTACCCTGTGACAAAGGCCGACCCGAGCAGAATGTATGCTGGAATGTACGATCCCTGACAGTATGGACGATCGTTCCCTTCTCAAACGTTTACTGGTAGATCTCTTGGCCCCTACTACCTACTGTTCTGAGGTTGGAGTTCAATCTACGCTAAGTGTGTACTGCCCTGATTGATGTATGAAGGTGTTTGCCCTTCAGAGACCAAAGGGTTATTTTATTTCTGTATGCACACCAGGCAGTGTGTGTCAAGCATGCTCATTTACTTAGGAGGTCAGGGTATGGACATGAAGCAATAACCCAATTATTCACTCGTACTCACATACATTTGGTTGTCTAATTACCTCTGTTCCACATATATAGGTGTGGAGGGCTCCCACGGCCCCTGCATGTGAGCTCCACTGCTCGGATCACCTTATCTCGCCTCCTTGAGGCACTTCTGGATTTGAGGCAGATTACTGAATTTTGATTTAAGTTGGTTCTCTCCTCCCTCCCTCTCACTCCATCACTTCTCTTATTCTTTTCTTCCTCAGAGCCATGTATCTCTCTCTGCTGCACTCAGTTTTCCAGTCGATAGGTAGGTTCGACCAAACCTTACTCGAAACAGTACATTAAAGCCTTGCATGACTGAAGTAGGTCTACACTGAAATTAATTTCTCTGAATTTTAAAGGGCTTAACCACCCACTGAAGCGCAAAAAAAGTCTCCGATTATTACCACACACAGAGGTGACCTGGTGTTTCTTCAATTAACAAAGATAGGGTACAAGGAGGCATCGGAGCAGGATGGCAGTGGCAGATGACTGATAACCAGACTCAAATCTGGGGACACAGAATTATTTGCAGTTAACATATAAGCACCCAACATTGATGTCCCTCTATTCTAGTCCAAATTGTCGGGCAAGTTGGATTGGATACCAGCGAACACTATTATTTAAAAAAAAAATATATACCAATTTAATTTACTAATGGATACAATCCTAGATAGAAACGTGGCCTTTAAATATAGAACGCCTAAAGCTCATAGGCCAATATGATCACTAAGTACTTCTCATACCCTTGTGGGCGTGTGGAGGCTACATAACCCCCCTCCCTCTGTAATGACTTCACCTTTTCTCCCACATACAGTTATTTTTCAAGAATTGGCTTCAATTTAGTTGACCATGCACTCCTACAAGACACCTTATTGTACCCCTTTGAGCCCAACACCATTTCTTACTATGCTGGCGTTTAAATTCTCTTAAGATTTGGCCTCCTCAGTCCAAAAACCCATCTTGGCTCATGAACACTGAAGTTTTGGAGAATGATCTAATAGTGCAAAGAGTTTCCAGTTTCTACAGCCCAACACCTCCTCGGTTTCCTCTCCGGTCACTCAGTGGGACACATTGAAATGTTTTTTTTAGAGGCCAAATGATACGTCCTATGTCCAAGAAAAACGAAGATATCAAAAATGCAGTTGACAAATTGACAGCTGGTATCAAACCCCAGGAAGTAATATTCATACAATTAAAACATCCCTCAGCACCAACGATACTAACAAAACCTAAATATGAATACAACAAAAGAATTAGTAATCCCGCTCACCTACGGCTTCGAGCACAAAAAACCCCATAATTGTAGCTAAACAAAGCAGGAAAATGTTTAGCAGCCTACTTAAAATTTACAGAAATTCCATCTTAAGCTTCAACATTAAAGACCTCCAAGGTTCAACTAAAACCAAGATGGGCCATATTCTGGAAGTTTTTCAGAAATTCTATACACTTCTACTCCCCTCAGTTTCCAATACAAAAAATATTTATCTCGATTTTCTCTAGGCTTGGCCAATAATGTCCCTTTTTGCCGAGGACCATATGAAACTAAATTAACCAAGAGGGTACCGAGATACTGAAGGGGATTAAGCTTATTTAATCCAGGAAGGGCCCAGGTCACCTTCCCATAACATTTTATAAAACCTTTGAATCCACAATTATGGACCCTTTGAAAATACCTGTTAGACCAGGCATCCTTGGCGTGGTTTCCCCAGACTTTTTGCCTCTACCTCCTATATTTTTGACACTGCGCTGGAATTCATTTTTGCTGGTTTAGATACTTTGGGCACTTTGCCACTGCTGATCAGTGCCAAAGTGCAAGTACTACCTGGTTAAATTGTTATTGTGATTGGTTATCCACGATTGGCAGGTTTGTTTTACCAGTAGGTCCCTAGTAAAGTGCACTGAGTGTGCCAGGGCTGGTGATTCAAATGCTACTAGTGGGCCAGCAGCACTGATTGTGCCACCCACAGGAGTAGCCTTAAGATGGTCTCAGGACTGCCACCACAGTGCTTGTTCACAGTTTATTAACTGCCATGTTGACCTGGCCAGTGTGCACACTAGCCAGGCCTGACCCTTCCATTGTTCTTACACATAGGACACCCCTATGATAGGCCCAAGGTACCCCCTGGGCAGGGTGAAGTGTATGTGAAAGGTAGGACATGTACTAGTGTGGGTAACATGTCCTGAAATACTGCCAATTTTGTTTTTTAGGTCTCGCTAGCGTAAGGCTGCGCGCATACGCAGTCTCGCTGGCGAGATTTAATGTTAATAGTTATTTTCTGTAAGGGGCTTTAAGCCTCGCCCCTCGTTTCCATTGACTGGCGTCACCGTTTATGCTAAACGGTGACCAGCCATTGGAAAAGAGGTGTCGGTGACATATTTGCTTGGCTCTCCGAGCCGTCCCATTTGGACGGACTCGCTTGCTTTGCGTTGGTCGCAAAAGGTTTCTTATCTTTATGGGGGCCAAACACATGGCCCCATAAAGACAAGAAACCTTTTAGCATGCGAGGCCGTCGGCAGAAAAAGCCGAGCAAATACGTTGTGGCCAGCGCTTGTTCGATAAAGCTTCGACTTCACTTGCGTGGAAAAATACATTGAATACCTGCTTTCCTAAAGAAACGACTTAATATAATCGGCATCATCGTATTGCGTCATATTTGAATTTCGTTGTATAGTACCATAATAGCATCGTAAATGAAAACTCGGTTTGCTGTGAGGTATTTACTATCTGCCGCCCCTGAGCGTGCATGCTCCCGGCAGCCATACTCTGAGCCACGCCTCGGGAAGCTTGTTGTGGAAGAGGCTGTAGCCCCGCCCCGGACCCGCTACACGGAGAGTCCACCCTAGCTTGCCAGTCTACACCTCATACGTCTCGTGTCGCTGGACAGAAGATCTTTATATTAGTACCATTTGTATCGACATAGATACAAGCCCCTTCTCCTCAATCCTACCCTTCCAACTGCCCTTTTACTAATGTTGTACCTCAGTATGTTTTATTTACAGTCTGTTGGCACTATTTTCTTAAATGACTTCTACTGCCTGCCGTTGCTGACAGGACATGCTCTCCCACAACTGTTTTTTTTTTTTAACCAGCGCAGACAGCAGCTGCAGGTTTATTTACTTTATTTGATCCTTCTCACTTCATCTGAAACATTTGTCATGCTAATGTAGCATCAGGATGTAGATGCGCGAGGCAGCTGAACCCAGAGCGGGGGCAGCAACTTAGAGCATAACAGCTCTGGGGGCATTCACAGCAGGAGGCATGCAAGGCGAGGGGGCACCATGCATAGGACCTCTTGAAAGCAGCCAGCCTTGCTGTTAACATAGACAAAGGTACTTTTTCATTCTCCTCACTCCTCCCCTTTCTATGCATGTGTGTATGGGATTTCTGCTGTTATATTCATTAAGTATTACTTGAAACGCTAGCCTCTATCTAATATCCTTAAATAGCTGCTCATTATAGCCTGGAATTCCAGGAAAAGGTCTCTCCTATTCTAATCACCATTGCCTCCCCCCCCTGCTGATTTCATTTGTATAAACTTAGTCAGCTGTAACAAGTTGAAGCCAGCACTGTGCACTCGACCACACCACAGACAGGCTAAGTGTAGTTTCTATAGCTTAAAGCAGGCTCATTGACTGCATCTTTTTCTGTTCAACAAACTAAAGGCACACAAAAAGTAAGTGTGAAAAAGCTGTTGCTCATAGAAGTGAGCAATTTTTTTTTCTTCTAAAAGTTAAAAGCCAAGAAATTACAATTTCACCGAAATAGTGAAGTTTTTCGCTTTGCCATGCGCACACTAAAAATCACGACTTTTAGGACGATTTACATCGAACATATGCTTAAGGCGAAGCAGACTTTGCATAAAACAGCGAGTGTTCTTTTCCTTTTAAAATGCTACTTTGCATAGAAGAAACTGCAAAATGTGAAGAACATTTTATTGACAGGATAAAATACGCAAATCTCTTGTTACTGTGCTCTGGGACTACTGCTTAACTCCCACAGCAGTTGTCATACCTTTACCCCAACATGTCTCCCTCCTGCGGCAAATATTTCAAAACAGCACTATTTCCTCATCCAAGGATGTAAGACACAGGATAGCGTTTCAATATGAATGTCTAAATGCTTTAGTTTTTGTCTGTAACAGTTAGTTAGCCTTTATTTGTCTCTTTCATGGCGTTCACCATTATCTTCGCAAGAACTATGCAATGTTTTTACCCCTTACGTACATTTCAGTTCACCAGTTACAAATATTTTCTTCGGATTTATCTTGTAGAACCCATTGGAAAAGAATCATATGATATTTTGCCACTGCTTTCAGTTAAGCGATTGCCGGTTTTATTGAGTTAAGTCAGCAGGCTGAGGAAACACACCCACAAGGATATTGAGGGGTGGGAGGCGAGTGGTAAAACTGGGGGAGGCAAGGGGGTGGTACTGTGGTAATGCTAACAGTGGGCACGTACACTTGCATGCAACCACATCATCCATAGTTCTACGCACATGTCAAGCATAGGGTGCTTTGGATTCAAGAGGTGGGCAAGCCAACAAATTAGGGAGAGCCGAGCTGAGGGACTGGCTTGGCTCTAACAGTCTGTCTACGAGCCGAGCCATGAAAATGTTTGCACATGAACTGTGTAGCCAACAACATATAAAAATATAATGAAGACCTGAATTTTTAAAAGTGAGCGTTTTTTTATCTTAGTACATCAGATCATATCACTGCATTGGGAAGCAAGTATTAAAAGTTTTTAAGCATGAACCAAAAAATATTCGTGCCCCCATGATCACAATGCCATCAGTGAGTTAAGAGACAAGTCAGTTGTGCGCCCTGTATGTGGCCTAGATGCTTACATGGAGCAACATTATAGTCTAAGTCAGACACAAGAAACGCGCGTCAATAGCACACACCAGACCTCACATATTTCAAAGTGCTCTCACATGCAATAAGGACAAGCATTTGCAATGCAATAGATCTCGCATTTGCGCCTGTTTTACTGCCAGCCTTGCTTCTCGTAAGCAAGGACTACAAGTACAAAGTGCACGTTTACACACTGCATGCAGGTTTTCAAAACACATAAATAAGACAGTGTAATTTACAATGTCAATAGCTCAAACTCTCGTAAATGCGAGACCTATTGCATTGCAAATGCTTGTTACTATTGAAAGGCTATCTTGCCCATAGGACAGAATGGGGAATGCTGTGTAACATGTGTACCTGAATATCTTCCCATAGCAGCAAGATAGAAAATTGGAATCTGGTATCCCTGAACTCAGAATTTAATAACACATCTTTTAGGGAGGATGTTTTTTAAATTCAGTGTTTGGAAATAGCACTTTTAGAAAGTGGCTATTTTCTCGTTCAACCTTTGTGTGCCTCGGTTTGTGAATTGACGGTCTGGTTTGAGTGACAGGGGCTGGGGTGGTTCCAGGAGACTGGGTGAGTTAGCACTAAGCTGAATAGACCTATCTGCATTTGGAGTGGTGGGAGGAGTAGCACATGGGCCTGAATAGGGCTGTGCCTGCCTTCCACAATGCTGGCTCCACCTCCTGCGGTGCGTCTGATGGACCTGGCCCACATTCACAAAGGAAGAAGATGTGCACTGGCAGAGTGCACCCAGAACTAGTTTGGACTGGGTCCAGGACCCCTCACACATGAATAACAAAGACTTTTGGGGTATAACTATCAGAGCTGAAACCCCTAAACTTTAGGCTAAGAAACTTTGTGATCAAGAAGGAATCCCTGCCAAAGAGAACAGCTGAAGAAGACGACGGAGGAAAAGTGCTGCCATTGCTGTGTGTCTGGGGGCTGACCTGCTGTTTCTGCTAAGGAAGAGGACTAAGTGACTTTCTGCTGTGTGCTGTGTCCCCCTACTTGAAGAGGAACGGTGCTGTGTCCCTCTGAAGTGAAACTGTCTCCAAGGGCCTGAGAAGAGCTGGCCTCCTGTTATAAGAAACTCAGGGATACAAAGTTTCTCAAGATCCTGAAGCTCGCACCTCCTGAGCCGTGCTCCGCTTCCTATACTGCCTCTGGGTATAGTTGTGTGCTCCAAGACACCGCTGGTGCCCGCCGTGAAGCACGCCTTGCCTGCACGTCTATCTGCTCTCAAAATAACCGTAAGCGCTGTGTGTGTCACCGCCGCCGGCCCGTGACAAGCACGGAGGGCTGGTAGTTCACCACCGCCGGCCCCCGATCTACAAAAGTGCTGCGTGCCTGCTTTTTCCCCAAGCTGAGAGGGAGAGCCACGCCGAGGGTGAGAAGTTGCAAGGCGCTGCGTAGCAACAAGGGGCTCATCACAGGAGGCAGCTGCGCTGTGATCGGAGGTGGAGGGGCGTCACCTAGCAACTAAGGGAAGCCGGCGCAGTCGTGCCCTACCCAGCAAATCGACCGGCCGCGGAGAAAGGAGTATCCTCTCCAGAACTGCTCCAGTCCCGGAGAGGGGTACTTGGGAGTTCCCCCGTGAAGTGCCTTGGAAGGAGAGACTCCCGGACGCGGACCGCAACCCAAGACAGCGCTCCAGGTAACACGCTGACCCGCCAGCTGCACGAGGCGTTACCTTGAGCGGGTGAGTCAGGGAGTGGCCCCGAGCCTGGTTACCAGGGCCTGCTGGGGGGGGGGGGGGGTGGGGGGGGTTGGATTGTGGTGATCTTCCGCTGCCGAGTTTTCCCCCCCACCCTCAGAGTGACATTCACAGCCCGTACTCCCACAACTAGTAGTGGAGGTACCGGGGCCGGGTGTTAATGAGATTCCCTGCCTGTACTTTGCCTCCTTATGAGCGGTGTATGGCACCACCAGAGGCCACTATTGCAGTGATCCCAAAAGAGGGGAAGCATCCTTCTAGTCTGAAATTCTTTGGATCAATCTCATTAATAAATATGGAGGCCAAAATGTATGTTAAAACCCTAGCATCTCGACTCGCCACTATGATTGCAAAGTTAGTCCATCCCACCCAGACCAGTTTCATCAAAGGAAGATTAGCAAGCAATAATAGTCAGCTGTACTGCCATATTATCGAAATATCATCCCTTCCAAAAGCTTCCCCAACACAGCTATCAGATGTTGTGTCATGACCATTTCTGGAGGAAGCCCTAAATAGATACACCCATGGGGAATAATGCATACAAACGATCATGGCTTTGTATGCCAAGCCTTTTTGTAAGAATTAGAGTCGATGGAGGTCCATCATCTCCGGTATCCTTACAACAAGGTACCAGTCTAGGCTGCCCTCTCTCACCACCGTCTTTACTGGCCACTGACCCCTTGATAGGGATGTTGAATACATCTTCCTACATTGCTGGACTGAAATTTGGTATTATGGTTTTTAAAATGACCGTTTATGCAGATGATATTTTAATCTTTATGGAAAAACCGGACACAGATATACCTGCTAGTCTGGATATCATTAATACATTTTCATTTTTTCAGGCTACTCTAAGGGGAAAACCTCTGTTTGTCCCTGTTCAATGTTCATTGTAACCCTTCCTGTCTGGGGGAACCCACTGTTCCAATGGCATTCTAAATATATCTCATACTTTGGATTAATCTATATCCCTGAATGAACATAAAATAATCGTTATCATTAAAGACTGTTAAGCGGCTTAATCTCCCAAAAATAGTTCATGGCGGGGCAAATTTGGAACTTTGAAAATGCTGGTGACTCCATTAGTTAGTTTTCTGTCCCGCGTGTCCCCAATCTGCTTGCGCAAATTCTTTTTTTTGCAGCAGCAGTTAACAAATTATGCTCTTAAATTCTTAGGAATAAGAGAAAAGCAAGAATGAGTTAAGAAACTCAGGTGTGCCATTTTGAGTAGCATTTTATTATAAGTAGAACAAAGTGATTATGTACACTCAGTGAGCTCGGTTTCAGAAATGTTCCCTTTTGCCCAATTTAACAAACAAATGAAGTGCATATGCCAGGCCCCTAACCTATGCAGGGGGTGGTTATACTCAGCCAGCCAGCATTCTAGTTTATACCCTAGATTATGTAACAGAGATGATCTCGTACAGTGCACCCTACTCTGAGGGAACATGTCAACATGGTCCACGGTTTCTTGTGTACTGCACACTGACAGATTTGCAGCTATATGCCCTAGAACTGAAGAGGAGTCACAGTGACCAAACATGCCCTGGAAAGGGACTCAAATAGCCTCACTCATGTGCGATGCCTACAACTAACGTTTTTCAACGCGTACTTTCACTCTGGGACTTGTAGTTTAACTTGAACATCCCTCCGTTGTACAAAAAATGAATGCACACCCTGACTAGAGTGCTGCAGCCAGTGAACCCGTGCAGCAGTGCACCCGCAACAATACATGGAGGCCATCCCTCAGTTCAGCACTCATTACACTCGCCTCACTGCAGCGCTGCATTGCGTGCAGGCCCTCTCGTCTCCCGTCTCCTACAGCACAGACTGGTCATCAAGTCGCAACAGAGGCCGTATTTTAGGTCTCGCCTGACCCAGCGCATGCGCTGGTCTGGCGAGACTTATTGAGAGGGCTCTAAAAAGTGCTACCAGGCCAGCCTAGAGCTACAGTGCATGTGCGCGGGCGCGCGCGCTGCGCTTCACTGCGATTACTTTCACTTTTGCGACCGCACGTTTGATCGTGATCACTTTCACTTTCGCGGCCGCTTGGCATAGCTAATAGGTCTCGCTTTTGGGACCTTATAAGTATTTAGTTATGCAACTGTTGCATGGCTAAACACTTATAAGGTCCCAAAGGCGAGACCTATTGGCTATGCCAATGCTGGTTTCATTTTTGTCTTTCAGTGGTCACCTGCTCAGGCCGTGGGGAGGGTTTGGGTACGGTATCACGTGGAAAACATTGCAAACACTTTCATTGTGGTGGAACTCTCCGGAGAGGAGAGCGGATGTCCGCCTGGCAGCTTTGCTGATCTTGCAAGACCCCAGCCCTGCTCGGTTAATGTTAAATGTTGTTGACTTGTAAAGCGCACAGCTACCCCAGCAACGGGGCGTCCCGGCGCTGTAGACCGCTGGGGAACCCGTCCTGGCTATCACTGTGAGATGGTCCCTTTCTTGGTATCTCCAAGGTGAAACCAGGCATCCCCGGCGTCTGTGGGGGGCCGTTGTAGAGATGAGGCAAGCTTAATGCCCAGAGTTGCCGAGTGTGTTCCTGGTTAGAGTAGGTACCGAGGCGAGAATTATCGAGTCCGTTTTGACCCTGGTCCACGACCCTGCCGCGTCGGGAATTGAACCCTGGTCCCTGGCCGATTCTCTGCTTACGGGTCTGCCGCCTCTAACTAGTGAGCCACACCTCTCCACAAATGCTTCCCAGTACTGCAGAGGATCACACAAACCAAAGACCATCGTAAACCTGTTTGACGTGCACTTGCTGTCTCATTTCCTTGATATTACGGCTTGACCTTCTCTGATGGGACTGTAAACAAAAGGACCTTTTGCCCGAATGCTTGACCTGGTTTTTGACCCTTTGTTTTGAATTTTTACAGTCACTGCCCAGAAACTGCCTCCATGAAGATGTCCACCCTAACAGAGCTTCTCAACATGGGCGTGCTCCTGTGGTGGGCAGAAACACAGGTAACAACGCTGTGGCAGGCAGTGCTCCTGTGGTGGGCAGAAACACAGGTAACAACCGTGTGGCAGGCAGTGCTCCTGAGGTGGGTAGATACACAATGAAGAACGCTGTGGCAGTCAGTGCTCCCATGGTGAGTAGACACACAGGGAACAACGCTGTGGCAGTCAGTGCTCCTGTGGTGAGTAGACACAGGAACAACACTGGGACTGGCAGTGGGTGACCTAGTAGGCCTATTGAAAGCTATCTATGCACAGATTAGAAGTCCTTGGTTGGGCCCTCATTTCTGCTCGAATGCCCTACAACCCTTTCCCACATTTGGTGTTTGGCAAAGGGATCATTCTGGATGCGAACGCATGTGTCCTCCAAAGTAAAAACCAGTGGTCAAAGTGGTGGATGTATAAAATGTGTCAAATCCAAGCGTAACCTATACTGGGTGTAAGTAAGCACGGATTACAAAACAACAACATATCACATTGGCAGTGTTTCAAGTACAGAGTCAATAGGTTTTACTACCTTACAACGTATTTAGGCAGGATCATTAGGACCATGTCTGGAGCGCACTTGTGCGAAGTGTATGCCCACTAAGAGCCACTCTACCCGTATTTACTTGCTACACCTGCCACAAAAAGTGCAACCAGAGTACTGTAAATGATGAACACATGCACTTCGATTAATTAATAATTGTGTGGATTTGGTGGAACGTAACACGCCCCTTGGGCGGGGCTATCTCAGTGGGAACACGTGGTCTGTAAGCAATATAGAGATATTAATTAGTATTATGATTATTTCACATCGAAAAATAGCGCAGAATCATAATTAAAGAAATTATCGGTCATGCCCAAGGTTAGTGCACCCTAATGCATGGGAGTCTCCTGTCACTTTGTGATGTGCAAGTTATACAAAAACAATAGAATTCCTACTACAAGAGACAAAGGGGTCTGAGAGCCCCCGGCGGGATCTTTCCTCGTGGAGCGCTTCTCACAGCCCTACGGGGTGGAAGTGAGACGCAGTCTATTCCAACGTAGGAAATAGGGTGGCCTCCAGTTCCGCCTGTCCGCTTCTTAGGACACTTACTGCTGCAGACTGCAGCTCTCGGTCAATTGTATATGTCGAGTTATGATGGGATGAGCCGCCCACCTGCTGGCACCTGGACTAGCTATTACTGAATAAGCAACATCCATAGTACTTGCACGGTGATGGACACTTTAGCTAATGGCTCTACAGAAAATGTGGCACCGCTAGAAGATTATTCAAAACAATTACGCCTAACTAATGAGATAAGCAATGTAAAGTGTGGGTGCCATATTGAGAGAGTTTAATCCCGACGTTTATACAATGGGGTATACTATTTGTGGAATACCAGAGCCTATTAACATACAAGTTTCCAATAAACTGCCTGCATGGTGTCTCTGGTATCTAGTGACAGTATCATGCTAGATTCAGTGCTGTTCATATATTAAGGATGCTTGGGTTTCCTTTCGAATGCCTATTACATGCAGCTTGGCTATACTGTATAACTATAGTGGGAGACTTACTAATAAACTTATGTAAAGAAGCCGAGCTTCACGGGGATAGAAACTCGGAGGTGGGTGGAGGTGGTGGGGGTCTCGCTGGGGCTGTAAAACATACAAGCTACAAGGCTGCATTAGCCAAATCACCTCGGTGTCCAGCATCCCGTGCCCAGATTGTGCCATTCGGCAACTAATTCAGTTTCCTTCTTTAATATGTTGGCATGGGTCATCATCACGTGTTCTAATATTGTCCACGTAAATCAAAGCCCACCCGGCCAGGTTCAGATAAAGGAGTAGCTTTTTTTCATGGCCCGGTTCCAATTCCCTGTGGTATTCTTGTGTTCCTGAATGTGTATTTTGATTTTCCAAGTAGTCATCCATACAGAATACAGTTGGCACTTACGTTGCATTCTATAAATTACACGAGTGGGATTGCAAGTAGTCATCATGGATTATTTTCGCATCACTCCGTTACGAAGCTTCAGCTCCTTATTTGCCCTGGTCCAAGGGAATAGGTTGCAATTGGCACACGGAGCATGACCTCGAGCAGGAGGTACATTTCATAAGGTCTGCTTGTTTTTGGGGTTTCTTTCCAGATCTGGAGTGAACCAGTCGATGCCTCAGACTGCGGTTTCTTTTTTAAGAATGCATGGGGGTAGGAAGGCACCACCTCCTGCATCTAAACATATGATGGTTCGGTATGTTGATCATCTGAATCCTTGATACCAGGGGATCTTATGTTGCAAAGGGTTGGGGGCTCATTACCTGCATAAAAGAGTTCTCTACTATACCCCGTGTAGATCTCTTAGATCAGCCCAACAATATTTGATCTCAGTGCCAAGGTTTTGCAGAGCACGCTGTGGAGGACGGTCTTTCCAGGTACAAGTGGCTCGTGCCTGGAATACTCTGCCGCTCCCCCTAAGACAGACTACCTCCCTTTTGGAGTTTAGAAAACAATTAAAAACTTGGATGTTCCAACAACTAATTTAATCCGCTCCCCCACTCTTTTAATAGTTTTGGGTGCATAGCTTTTACCTCTGTTTTACTGTCATAGCGCCGGGACACCCTTGAGTAGCTGTGCGCTCTATAAATCCCTGTTTAACATAACATAACAAAGAAATGACGGCGTACTTTACGTCCCGGATACAGGGAGTGCTCATTTAAAGGCTCAATGTAACACCTGTAAGCTTGATCATGAAGGCGTTGTTCTGGATCATTGGCGTAAGAGGTGAATGTGGACCCATCACTGCAATTTCTGCAGAACCATAAAAATAAGTCCACACGTAAACTATCGCGGAGCGCTAGGGAACGGAGCAACTTGCAATGAAGACGACATGTTTTTCAGTGAGCTTCTGGTGTACTGCCATTATCAATGTTACTCTCACTGTTCAAATACCCAGATCAAGAAAAGCCACCCTGAGAAACTAATGGACCAGATGCATTTGCCTACTTTGTACATTTAGCCACTGCAAAAATTATTGAAATTCGTCATGGGAAAAATGCCAAATACATAGAACCGTGTCTGATAACCTATACAGGTTCAAAGGATGGAAGGCAAGGTTTTCTTCAAACACACTATTGTATATGCTGGTAATACTTGGTGCAAATGTTGGCCTCATAGATGTTCCAGAAAACCGAAGAAAATGGTTTTCTTCAAACGAGAAATGTTTTCTGCCTAAGACAATTCACTACATTGTAGTACAAACGACTCTGGGTATCATAAAACCATTCATTATTTCCAATGCTCTTAGAGCTTGCAGTGTAACCATCTGGAAGATGTTAGTGTACAGTTTTTTGATGTTCAGTGACACCAGGATTTTTTCTCGGGAGGGGGGCGTGGGAAGGTAGGGGGGGGGTGGGGGGTGGGGTTGGAGTTTTATGTAGCATGCACTCAACCCGAAGGTATCAGAGAGCTTTACATGAGCACCAGTTGCTTTATGGGTGACACATTCATGTTCGTTAGGCACGGGGAGAGTAAGTGATTTGCCCACAATCACAGGATGTTAAGCGTCCCTGCCGAGACTTGAACCCGGTTCCCCAGCTTCGAGATTGACCGTTCTGGCAGTCTGCTGAGGTCAAACGCTAGCTGTTACACAACAGTAAGTATATGAGAGCTGTCCTTCGTGTCAAATGTTTGTTGTACCGCGGATTCCCTCAGGGGGAGAAAAATCTACAAATCTGGATAAGGATTCCAATATTACACAATACCAGAGAGATGAGATGTCCTAGTGGCGGAGTAAAGCTTTTAAGGATTTAGGATAGAAGGTCATTATGGGTGATTATCCGTTACCAAAAAGTCTGCTTCTTTCCGTTTGATCCATTTCGCTGAAAGTGTGCACCACCATCTCTTTTAGGAGTTCTGTAGTACTGGGCAGGATCTTTAATAAGAGGTTTATTGTTCTTTCTATCACCCAAGAGGCAAAGTGCCTCCCGCCTGTACTCTGAAACGTCCTTTACATCAACAGCCCCACCATTATCCACTGGCTTGACTGCTATGGATTTGTTACTCTGCAAGCTTGTGATGGGCATGTGTTCTTCTGTGTTTTGTATTTTCTTGACTATGCATTATTTGGGTCTTTAGAGTGGAGTTCTGGTCGAGTATAAACGCCTCAATAGCAGTAACCTCTGGTCTTAAATAGTGGATGGTGGAGAGAAAGTAGAAGGCTTGCGGTGAATTGAAAAGGTGGCTTCTTGGAACGATACTGAAAGAATTTTAGGGCTTGGTTTTTCTCGTGGTGGAATGGAATTCCATTCTGAAATGGAATAAAGTATGCTTCGGGATTGGAATAAAACTGAGCCATCAGTAAACATCATTATATTAAACTGGTATGTGTGCGTCTACCCTACCACAGCCTTGTGCTGTCTGAATAATCACACAATAACGCCTTGTCAATGCAGGTATTCACTATAAATGCCAAGGTTTATTTATATCAAAAACATTTGTTCTGCCTTCTGAGGCCTTGTAGGCAGACAATGAACAACCCATCATACAATTTTAGAGTATTACCCTGATGCGATGAAGCAAAGGTATAAAGAGATGGTCAGCAATGAAAGTCCATATAAGCACATGAAAATACCTTTCAACTAGTGACTTCCAAAAAATGGGGAGTTTCACCGTTTAACAAGGAGGAGAAATATTATCTATGGTGAGACCTAGGATGAGTTGCCAAGATTATACTGTGTAACTATTAATACGAAGGGTTCCTTAATGGTGAACGTTTGCATCTCTCCACCATCCTTCATGGTTATTATGGCAACTGAAAAAGTCATGTTAAATGAAAATGCTTTAAAAGGTATACTCGTGACTAGTCAGAAATGTTGGTGACATAAATCGAATGAGCAAACTTTCGAGTGAAATGTTGCATACAACTTTGAAATGCATTACCAATGTCCTACTAATTCAAGCCCCCGTGATGCCAAAGTCGTCTTGTACATTAAAGGTTGAGATAATATACCGAATGCATTTGTAAAGCTCACGTTCACACCTTGGGACATCTTGGCACTGACTAACCGGTGTTCATTGCTACCCAACTCATTGGTGCTCAGCTTTTTATCTTTCAGAGGTTGATAAAAATGAGTGGACCCATCAGGATTTGAATTAGCCTGCGGCCATGAAGTCAAACACAGGTTCCCTGAGTGGATACATTAGTCCACATTAGCCCAGTTCAAAGATAGAGCAATAGAGAGAAGTGAAACTGAGAAAAAGTTCACTTTCAGAGGCGATCTTGGGGAGGTGGAGGCCCTGGCCAAATGCCTGCTTTGACCATGGCTTAAAACATCTGTGCGTTGAGGGGCCAGTCTCTTGAAGCCCTCTAGAAAGCCATACAATGCCGGTATTCTGGGCAAAGGAATACCGGAGGACTGCATATAAGAAATTAAGGCAGCTAAATGCACCCCTTTCTAAGGTGTAACTCTAGTTTGCATCTACCAAGTGCATGATATACATAATGTATCAGGTATAAGAGTTTCGATAGGTGTCTTGTGGTATCGTAAACACCAAGCTACAAATCTTTCCATTATGCATTGCATAACTTCTTATTTTAGGCCATTTGTCTTCCCGAATAGCATCCATACATTACTATAGCAGGGCTAAAACTTCAGAACGGAGTCTCTAGAGAAGTCACTTGTCTCTGGCTCCTGATAAACAACCGCGTTGGGGTTGGTCATTTTCAAAGTGCGATGATCGTCTGCAGTATTGAACAAACATATCACTTGTGTTACGTGCTTCCTACCAGTTTTAAGTGTGGTGTGTCAATACTATTCCTTATCAAACACTGCATCATATGGCAAAACAACATGTTTAGATCGTTCATGATAGAAGATGGCGGGATAATGTCAGCTTGAAATGGTTTGTACAGACAGGGAGATTATGAGGTTGTAGGAAGAGCATCAGCCTATCAATAACTATCTTCTTTGGAATAAGAAAATATATGGAGAAACCTCTTTGACCAGTTGTTTCTTGGGGCCATTAGTCTCCCGCTCTCTTTGCCAGCAGTGGCTATCTTCCCTCCATCAGAAGATGCAGTGGTGGTCCCTGGTCTTTTTGTTTGATCCAGGATATCTGATTTAGAAGTCAGCCCTTACTCTTTCCAGACAGATGGAAACATTTCTGTCAATGGGGCGATAACTTACAGCGACATATTTTCTCCCTCTTTGGCGCTTTTGTCACAGGTACCTGTGAAAAATCTTTCATTCTTTTATTCTTTTTTTTCGTCTCACCTTATTTTGCACTACAGGAGATGGTAAAGTATTTAAAGCATCTTCAAGTTATTTTTTGCTTCTTTTGCAAATTTTCAATGTAACATTTTTCAGCTCTTCAAGCCCATGGTGGCTTTTCAGCATTGAAATCCAACATGCGTCCTGGTCGCAGCTTCAGCTTCGACATCTGTGAGTCTTCAAGTTTGTCAAATTAGGTCTGTACCTCAACGACTTTGACATCAATAGGACACAGATAAAAATTGTTTGCTTTCGGTCTCTTTTTTTTTTATCCTCTCAGGTGACCTTCGCTAGTTGTACAAGCTAATGGTGTCCTGGCACAAGTGGTGGGACTAATATTTCTTGGTAGCTTTAAAATATCTGAAGAACAATTTCTTGTAATTCTAGAGACTAGTACTAAAAGTCTTCACTTGCATTCAGGGGTGGCTCCTCTGCAATGGCAGCGGAGCATCACCCCACTGGCTAGAGTCAGCAGGTGGAAAATAAAGCGACATACTATCATCGCTTTCATTTTAACCTGCTGGCTCTGAGCCAGTGTGTGCAGGCAGGGTTTGGGCCGGGGCCATGGGGGGGGGGGGGGAGGGGGGGGGGGGGGAAATGGAGGACTGCTTGTGCACATTTAAGTGGACATGTGCGTTTGGCCGGCTGTCTTCGGCCGCCCAAAAAGACATGCACACTTTGGTTTTTTCCAACCTCACTCAGGCCAACCACTATGCAGCTCTCATAGCATGAGAGCGGCACTGGGATTGCACAGGGAGTCTGTGATGCTGTCCCAGTCTCTGATGGGACAAGGAAGGAGGAACACAGAGGTGCGACGCGGGAGGTGGCCGGCAGCTTTAGGTACGTTTTATTATTAAACCCCTCCCTCCCCCTCCGAGCTCCTCCCTCCCGGCGCCTCCCCCACTGGCCCACCACTTTGTGTTTGTGGCTGCCGCCACTGCTTTCATTGCTTAAAATGATATATTTAAGAGTTTATGGAAAGAGTTATCTTTCGATCTCCAAGTGTTCAGCACCGGAGCAGGTGACAAGGTAGCATTTCACGGATTCTGAAACAAAGCCTCGAGCTAGACACATTGGCTGCTTCCGTACCATGGAAAGGGCGTCTGCCTCCAGTTTTAAGAATGTCTGCTTAAAATGAGTGCAGGCTTGACACTGGTGTCCTCGTGGTTCAAGAGCCAAAAAGATTCTAGATGCAGACCTATCCAACAGAACTGACTGACATTGAAGGGCAATGTAGCAGATGCCTAATCCTTTTTTTTTGTTTTAAACTTCAGTGAAGACCAAATGAAAACGCAGAATTTTGTATTATTTATTCTTATTCGATCTGTACAGGCGATTGCCAAAGGCCAAGGCTAGTTTGTTCTATTTCCAGTCCCCGACATGCCACTTGTACCTCTGACAGAAAACAATTTGAAGATGTTGTCTAAACTGTGGTCTATTGCAAGTTTCAAGTGAATATCACTATGAGTCACTCGAGACACTAAGGTCAGCACCTACTAGTAATGAAAAAGATAATAAGATTACCAATCTGATCACTACACACTGCAATCATGCACTGTAAGTTAAATAAGAATAGATTATGTTGCAATCAATTAAGTGTGTGAAAAGGAGACCTTGTAGACTCAAACTGCACCCACAGAGCAAAGCTATCCACGGAACAAGAAGGAATGCAGAATAGCAGGTCTGATGAATCGGATTCAGAAGATAAACTAATACACACCTACTGGTAAGAGACAACATATTTCGTTTTGAAAGGTTGCATAGATTCAGTTCACATTACCTGCTGGATAGCTGTGCCAAATGTTTTGTCGCAAAAGTACAGCAGTCTGTTGTCCTATGGCCAGTTTTACAAAACCTTGCTACTGATTTGAACACAAACCAATAATATTTGTGAATGTAAAATATCTGTGCAGTAAAAAAAATTCATAACCTACCCTACCACATGCACAGAGCACACTTAGCTAGCAGGGACTGTCTGTATATCACAACCTTTCTAATTCTGTGTTCGTTCTATGGGCCTATATAGTGTCATAAAGCGTTCTGGGGCATTTGTGTTGACAGGTCAACAGCACAACAGCAAGAAACGTGTGGTAGGGCTCATTAATGGAATCGTGCTTTTTCTAAGCAGATTGTTCATGGTTTAATGTGCTAGTACAGCGTCTGCATGTTAAAGCCAGACATGTAAGGCACGAAAACCTCCTTGTCTTCGTTAAAGTCCTTTTTTAGGTCCCGCCTAGAGAACGCAGCGCATGCGCTGCTTCGCCTTGGCGAGACTATTGTTGTCGGTTTGGTGCGCGAAAGGAGACAAACCATGTGCGCGCACGGACAGGCGATGTGCACACGCATGGCATCTCCTCTCTGCCTCACACGCTCCCACCGCTCGCTCACACGCTCCCACCGCGCGCTTGTTTACGTTGTGCTAGAAGTGAAGGCTATACCCTTCCCATGGGCTGCTTCAAAGCGCATGCTGCAAGCAGAGATTCGAAGCTGCTGCTAAGAAAGTCTGTACGCATGATCTATACAGGGAGGGCTGTGGACGTGTCGGTGGCTGGGGGGCGGGAAAGGAAATGCAAAAACAACTGATGTGATGAATAACAAATGTATCAGTGCGTAGGACTGATCCAAGAGAAGTGCCACGGGAGAAGGAAGGGCTGGTGAGAGGCAGAGGACAGCAGTCGAAGTTTGTAATGAGAGAGAGCGGGAGGATTTTTTGGGATGCAGGGAATGGAAGAATGACAACTACTTAAGTCGAACGTGTGTGTGCTAGAATTTTAGCAGAAAAGGTGGAGATAAATAAGTCACAATATATGATGTTAGGAGCGTGAATAGATAGTGTCATTGGTCTATAACATTTGGACAGACCTACTAATGTTAAAGTTACTCGTGTACTATTCGGCTAGTGAGAAACTGCCTTTATTCACAATCGGTGTAAATAGTCCACTGACACCCTAGCTCTAAACAACAAGCATTGGCAATGCAATAGGTCTTGCATTCACCAGAATTTGTGCTGTTGGCATTGTAAATGTCAATGCATTTTATTTATGTGTTTTGAAAACCTGCAATCGGTGCATAAATAAGCACTTTGTACTTATAGCCATTGCTTACGAGAAGCCAGGCTGGCAGTAAAAGAGGCGCAGTTACTGCCAGGCTTGCTTCTAGTAAGCAATAACTATGCACCGCTTGCAGGTTTTTCAAAACACATCCTGGGTGAAGAACTTGCACAGGCTCCCAGTCATCGTCTGAGTGCCGAACCACGGCTGTAGGAGACTAGGATCTGCACTTATGTTGCCCCCACTTTTTTTTCCTGATGTATACACTGGTTTCTGGCTATAGTCTGACTGGGTCCCTGCTAATCAGGGCCCCAGTCTCTCTGTTCTCTCTAAACGACTTGGTGTGCATATTAGATGCACTAGTGATTGGATACTGTGGTACTTTATGAGCCCCTAGTATATGGTACCTTAGGTACCTAGGGCATAGGCACTTCACAGGCCTACCAGGGGCTGAAGCATGTATTATGCCACCCCTGGGAAGCAGACTATCTGACACCACAGGCCTGCTACTGCAGCCTGGGTGAGGTAGTGTTAGCACTCCTCACTAAGGTATAGGTTCCTATATCTCACCATACACACACATATAAACCTATCAGTCACCCCTATGGCAGGCCCTATCTATACTGAGGGCAGGGTGCTTGGTTTACAATGTGAGGGGGTGCCTCTGCATGAGCAGGACCCCTCTCCAGCTGGCAGAGTCTATTCTCTGTGGCTGTTTGTGGATGTGGTTAAACCATATACTCTTAAGGGCATTATAACCTAGCTATAAATGCTAACTTTGGAATGACTGCATCAAAACATGTTGTGTTTGGTGTCAAACAACTTGGAGTCATACCCCCACACCAGTAACTGGTGTGGGAGTATGATCCCACCCTTCTAGAGGGGACGACATGTACCCACTGTGGAAACACGGTAGAATTTTGAACGAGCCCTGGCATCACAAAATGGATGCCACCAGCACAGACACTGGGCTGCCCTCCTGCTGCTGACTGAAACTCGCAGTGGAGGAGGCCCAACAATAGGCATCCTGTCACAGGGAGGTGTCACCACCTTCCAGACAGGATTTAGTGTATTGGGGCTGGGTGGGTGCACTCCTAGAGTGCTTTGAAGTCCTGCACTGGGGGAGCAGTAGGCTCCTCTGTGCATATGCCAGCTCAAACCAGTTCAGGGGCTACCTGTCCCTGCTCTGGCGCGAAACTGGACAAAGGGAAGTGGGTGTAACCACCCCCTACCCTGACCCTCCCAGAGGAGTGGTCATAGAGCTAGTCCCTCCCCTACCTTCAGTATAAGATAGGGAAACCTTGCCATTGCAAGTTAGATAACCCTGGACGTCGTTTTACAAGAAGAATCCTGGTCCTTCGACGTTCCACTACCTTTGGAAGACAGAAGAATCTCCCTTGGAGTCAAGGAGTGACTCCCCTGCTTGGCAGGCACCAAAAACTCTAATCAACGGTCGCAAATTTTCCTGCCGGAGTTCGAAGTCCCTGCAGCCTCGGAAGTGGTTTTCCTGACTTCGACAGCCATTGTGAGTCCCCAGCAGAGCTGAGGCGAGTGGACCCCACGAGTGACTAGGAACAGCAATACCTGGGTACCGTGCACTATTGTCGAGTGCAACCCCTTCACGACGTTCTACGAACTTATGCATTGGACGATTTGTGGCCCAAGCCTCAAGCAGGTTTTGCAGCAAAAATCAGAGGCCTACCCCTTCCCGAGTGACTGTGGGCTCCTGTGAAGCATCTCCTCACGAGGCGTCTTCGCAATCCCTTGCCCGTTGGCTTGTGGGTCCCCCGAAGACTTTCGGATCGAACCAAAGGGCTACCCTGGTTGCTCCAGGCCTGCCCTCACTCACCCTCGATGGGTGAGTCCCTCAGACCTTGCTGGTCTACACCGCTGACTTTATTCACTTTCCACGAGACTTGCTGTTGCCAAGGCTTGTTGGCTCCAATCCGGTTGCCGACACCATAGTAAGCTGCAGATGTCGTGGGACACTCCGAATCCAGCTGCTGGCCATCGTCGATGCCTCCAGGTCCTCGTGGGCGAAGAGTCAAAACACCCTTGATCACCTGAAATTAGCCGACTTCCGTGGGCATCCATCTTCCTGGCCCCGGGTCACTGGCAAGTGACTGAACACTGTCCCTTCTGCTTTCAGGTCATCTTCATCCTGAATACACCCTTCGATTCCACTGGACACTTTTTTAGTCTTCGCAAGCAGCAAATCTTCTTAGGTCTCCATAGAAAACAGCGACGCGACACCAAAAGACACCTATGCACCCGGCTTCCCTGGGTGAGGTAACTCGTGCACTCCGGTGCCCTAGTGTGTGTTGGCCCTCGAATTACTTACCTTGTAAGTGGCTTGCTTGTAGACTTCCCCGAAGTACCCTAAAACTTTAAAAATCCAACCGCGACTTGCCCCATCGTAATCAATAGGGAACCCACTGTTCTCACACTGCACACACCTCCCGAGGGTCTTTAACTTACCTGCTTCTGCTGCATTAGTGAAGCCCCAGCGATTCTACAGGCCCTAGACCTTGTCCCTCTGCGAATCAACTTTCCTAAACTTCTTTTTTAGTATATGGTCTGGTACGCCCCTAGGGCCCCAGCCATATTTGTGCTTAACTTATTGTGAAACGTTGATATTTGAATGTGTTCCTGGCTTCTAATCTCATAAAGAGATTAGTAGAGTGGGTCTAGAAATAAATACATGTATATTTGATATATATACACCAGTGTGGTGTCCTTTCATTTGGTAATTCAAGAGATTATAAGGTAAAACAAGCTGCTTTACATTCCTCTGAGACTTAGCCTGAAGACTGCTCTCCACAGCTACCACTAGGATAGCTTTCTTTAAAAGGTTGTCTTAAACCTATCTACCATAAGAGTCGAATTGGACTGGAGCAACTATAACTAGTGACCAGCATATGCCAGGCCAACTTCTCACAATGGCACTCGGACCAATCAACGCTGCATTGCAGCATTGTGATTGGCTTAGGGGGGCCTGTGTGCTTCCTGACTCCAGACTGGAAGAGAAGGCCAGAGACTACGATGAGGGAGGATAGTCGGCCGCCTTACAAAGGTGAGTGAGGTGTCATTTATTTATTCACACCCCCACCTCACCACCCTCATTCAGTTGCAGCAGCCACTGTGAGAGGTAATACCACCTGCTACCAAAGGCCAAGCAAAGTCTGTAGTACTAGGAGGGAACAGATGGCTTTTGTTTAGTATAAAGGGACGGTCCTTCACTGAACCTACCTTGCTTGCATCAAAGCGGACTATATTTTACACAACGAATACGTTTATTATTAGGAGTACGAGCCTAAACTGTAGAAAAACACCTAGAGGAAACCAGTCCTCCTCGCCACAACACGGAGTATACATCAAAAAACATTTACAAACCTTGCCAAATGAAAAGAAAAAAGCAACACACTGGCAACGTGTTAACAAGCATGACCAACTCATCCAAGCAAAACTCCTACAAGAAGACATCAATGTGGGAAGTTGGCTTGGTATATGCTGTCCACTAGTTATAGTGTCCGGGTTGGAGACCAACAAGCTTTGGCAACTGCAACCAGTGTGGTCAGAGAAAAGATGCTTCCGTGGGGGCCAGCAAGGTCCTGGGGACTCCCCAAACGATGGAGCAACCAGGAAAGCCCACTGAAAGTTAAAGTTCCCTTCTCAGGGACAGCAGCTCTGTCTGGTCCTGTGATATAACCGGCAATCATATTTTGGGTTATGCACCAAAACATTAACGTCTGCTGGTTTGGCTCATCTTTGGCACTCAATTTTCAATTGTGATTGAAGAACGTTTATATGTATCAATCCAGAACAAAAGTCGTTATATCTTTGTTATGACATGTGATAATGTGTATATTTATGTATGTGTCAATATATGTATCATTTTGCTTGTCTGTATAAGTCTAGACCTGTGTCTCATGATTTTAATGTAATATGTATGTTGTCTGTTATTCTTTCAGCCCTGATAAAGTTGCCGGTATGGGAATGAAACGTGTTGGCTGAAGTCTGTTTGCTAAATTTTATAAATTTAAAAATAAAGACGTTTTATACTTCACTACCTTATGTTTTGGACTTTATGATCTACGCACCCCCACCTTTGAACGAAATATCCGTCTGATCTGGAGCACAGCAGCGTCGTACATCGGCTGGCACTGGGGTTGTGTTTGCGCAGAAACCTTACTTATTGGAACTAGCTTGAGGTGCAGGACTTGAAGGTCCGCCGTTGTGCTTTTGGACAAATTAAGTGACAGCAGGCTGGGATAGGCTGAAACATCTGTAGCACTGTAGGGGGTCTATGTGCAACTCAACAGGTATGTGGGTAAGTCAAACAACATGGCCCACATGTTAGGAAGACACAGATACACAAGTACCTTGTCAGTTTAATAGGGGCTGTCGGTCTCCTGAGAGGAGTCTGCGGCTTAACCTTTACAAAGCTTCACCAACAGCAGTTTAGTTTGATGGTAAATGAATGCTCTGCACACAAGTCACTAGAGAATTCCGAAATTGAAGTCAAGAGTTCTGAATGAGGATCCGCTTAGGGCTGTGAATTATTTGCTAAATAGTTGACTTGTGTATGTAATTGGACGGAATTCTCCTCCCTTTAAAAATAAATACAAGCATTAGCAAAGCCAATCAGTCTCAGCAATGCGAGAGCTATTGGCTTTGTCAATGTCAATATGTTTCAGCATTGCATGGCCAGATGCTAAGTGTTCCCCAGGCAGATGCAGCACACAAGCGCCCACAGCTGATGCCCCATTACTCCTTTGTGTAACTATGGGTAGACATAAACAAGGCATCCCAAATTAAATTTACCATTGTATAGAGAGCCAAACAAAATATGAACTGTCTCAATTCCCTTTAATAAGTGCTGCCAAAATTACCTAGTAAAATCAGGATACTTATTTTGTTCACCTCTCAAGAACAGAAGGTACTGTCTCCCTTAGTGCAATTCATACTTGTGATTTGCATGTTACACACACATGCCTCCAGCAGGCACTCAACCTACTGAGCTATCCGGCTGGCTAGAAGTATCATGGCCAACAATCATCAAAATGCAGAGATCATTGCATGAGTAGATTCAAATTCAGGAATCCTTTATTAAATCTATCCCCTCTTCCTACTACATGGGATTTTGTGGGTCACTGCTGTGTCTATCTGGTTTGGCATAAACATGGTATAGTCTGACCATACCTCCCTTCGAGTCAGTGAATTGGATTTACAAAGACCACCTAGATGTCAACGCCATTGCAAGAAAGCGGTAAACAAGCTTATTAGGCCACTGTACTGGTATCACTGGTTCACGTGGCCGGATCCTGGCAGGACTATCTCGGACTTTGGATGTTCTGAGGTTGATCATGTTAATCCTGTTAATTTGTGGAACAGTAACAAATTCTTGCAGTACTTCGATATGTTAGCCTTAAAGCCTTATGTAACAGTATTATATTATTTGTTCCCACTGTTATTATGGTTCGCAAGGGGCTTAGAGATCGTGCATATGCAAAGTGCCTCTTTGGTGCCCCTAGTAGGCTGTAGTTTTCAAAATTGAGTAATGTGAACTTACCTGGGTGCTGGCATCAATATTTACCGACCCTACATCTCAAAGGCGGGGTGCTGTCTGCTGAAAAGACCTTTTTATTATTTTTTATTTTATCTTGCAATAAGCCTTTAACTCATCATTTGTTTTTACCCTGCAATACAACAAATCATGTGCTTGCTAATGTACTGTGCGCTGTATTCTAAACCAAAAAACGCTTACTATACAGATGAACTACAGCACCTAGGAGTTAAGTTGGTGAGATGCGACGCTTTACAATGACCATCCATTGAATTGAAAGAAGCCCTTCCCGCAGCCTGTTTTATTAGTAAGCAGCGAGCCAGTTATGACTTGTTCCCGTTTTGAGTAACTATCTAAGGGGTGGGGAGGGGGGTTGAGAATCAGTGAGTGAATGGCAGCTGAAACAAAGTGGTCCTGTGACCTTGCTAGGCAATGAAGACCATGGAAGGAATTGCTGATGTACTGTGCGCTGCATTATAAACCACAAAAACGCTTACTATACAGATGCATTCTAGTGCCTAGGAGTGCAGTTGGTGGCATATGGCGCTTTACAATGACCATCCAGTGAACTGAAACAAGACCTTCCTGCATCCTGTTTCATTAGTACCCAGCGAGCCCATTATGACATGTTCTTGTTTTTGTAACTATCTCAGGGGTGGGGAGGGGAGTGAGAATGAGTGATTCAAGTGCAGCTTAAACAAAGCAGTCACATGGCCTTGTAAGGCAATGGAGACCATGGAGGGGATTGCTGACTTTCTCACTCTCTCCTCGCGAATGCTCTCCTGGTAATTGAAAAATAAGATAACATGATTTATAGGCCTGATCCATTACAATCAGAGGAACACAGGACAAGAAGTCACGGGAGGGAGCAAGCGGGAGGAGGGTGATTTGTGGACAGGATAAGAAAAAACGCGGAGGGGGGGGGGGGGGAGAGCAATTTCTCGACAGTAGGAGAAGCACAGGGCAAGCAGACACTGGGGCGTGGGATGGAGAATGCGGAAGGAGGGAGACTGGGGGACGGGACAAGAAACAAGATCAGAAAATGATTTAAGGGACTGTTAACCGAAACGGCACGGTGCTCCCGAGCTGGGCCCTTAAACAAAGAAAAAATAAATTCCTAAAATGGTCATTGAATGAGAGGAGTGGATGGATAGGAATAGGTCCCTGATCTCAGGGAGGGCTAAATACAGGAAGAGGAATGACCCATGCATGCCATGGACAGATGGGGAGAAATATTAGGAGAGCGACGATGGAGCCAGCAAATAGGAAGCCTATGGTCGGTCTGAAACCCACAAAGTACATACAACATGTCTCTTTCGAAATAGTGCATGCGCCGGCTAGAGCGGAGACCTAAATACCGACACTAGATTCACTATTTCCATCCAACTACAGGCACTTAGAGTAGTACCTAGTAGGGTCAGTTTCACATTGTGTTTACCAGACTAGACCACCATGCGCCTGGCTGTTACAGCTACCGGGACAGTTGACTTTGGAGGAATTCTTTTTCTGTATGGGCTACTAAGAAACAGTAAACCCAGGGCCGTTTCTACCATTAGGCAAGACTAGGTGGATGCCTAGGCGGCAAAAGGGCTGGGGCGGCAAAAGGGGGAAAAAGTTTATAGCGCCTTCTACAATTCGACGTCAAAGTATGCGTAATTGTACACGTTTTCCTGGTTTTACTACTCTCTAATGTCTCAACTGACGGGCAAATGCGCAGATTTTATTTCAAGAAAGATGTACTCTATAAAACGTTTTCTTTCAGTGAAACTATTTACTGTGACTGACTTTCAGCCTCCTGAAATAACTGCAAAACGACACAAAGCAGGTTAGAAACTCGCCAGTAAACACATGACAAAATACATAGCAGGTATACATATATAATTAATATGGTAACTATGCAACATACATAACTCTGTAGCTATGATATTTGTAAATATATTAAATATAGAAAGAACCTACACTGGCCCAATTACTTTGTGGTCAATGGTAACTTGGTGATTATACCATTTTAATAGACTAGCTTTGTACCTATAAGAGAGTACCAAAGATCTAGTGCATACACACAGCTAAGAAAATACCTGAAATGCAATACATATGAAACTGTATAACAATACTAATTAGCTATATGTCACATAATTGTATATCATCACCTACGGAATTGTATTAGTAACTAGATGTAGCTACGGTAACTACGGGTCATTGCTGTGTAACTATACAGTCTATGTACAATATAATTAACTGTATATTGATAAAAACTATGCCACTATACTCCAACTCATTATACTCTATGTAACTGTATGACAACACAAACGATGTAACTATATTAGCTAAGTAACAGTAAAAAAAAAAATTCTACATTGCTAGAGTAACTGTGTAAGGTAAATTACAAAGGCCAAGCTGGCTTCAGTTATGGCAGTCGATGACCACTATCATGACTGAAGTGTACTGGAATATTGTTTTCAACTGCTGATGTGCCTTTTGGGATTTTTCTTTTATTCTCTGCTATAGAGTGAGCCTGGCTAGGTCTGACCAAGATCAAATGATGTTAGTGAGGGAGTGACAAATAATTATTTTTGCATTAGTCCGCCGAGGCACCTTGTTGGTCTCATTTCGTTTCTCATTGTAGTGCTCTGCAGCCCACAAGACTTAAAGAAATAAGTGAGGAGGGGGACTAGCCGAGTTAGGCAGTATATCTAATGCATTAATTCTTCTAGCCTGGATGACAGGGGGAGAGAGTGATGGTAGTAAAAGGGAGGGGTGCAGCATTTTTCAATTCTCGCTAAGAACGGCAAAACACCTACAAATAGCCCTGAGTAAACCGGAGTAATAAACTTGTGTAATAAACCAATCATCTCAAATTTTGGAAGGTCTTAAAACCTTGCTATACCATACCATGCTAGCAGTCCTAATCCTTTTTTTATGTATTGGAAGCACCAAGAAGCCTCTAGGTGACCAGAAAATCCAACAAATCCTAATAACAAAGCGTTCACCAACTCCCAGACAACTGCAATTAAACCACATGTAGAGTCTAGGTACAGGTTATACATAATCTCAAGGTTGGCTGGACTTAACAAAATGGCCCACACCTATGGGCAACTGAGAAAACCAGTTTGTGCGTGATCAAACTACAGGGGTGCATTATTAATTTGAGATCCCTTCAGACTTTGGATGCCTTGTATAGAACTTCCAGGCAAAGCCATTCTGCAATGCAAACATTTGCAGTTTCATTTGTGCACACAATCAGCTCCCATGACCACTATCACTCACAATACCCTGACCGGATTCATTTGAGCTCCAAAGGTCTTGGTGTACGACATCATACAACACAGCTGTAAATGATCCTAACAAAGTTGAAATGTATATGGAACATGTGTGACATGAGTTCACGAAGATCCTCCCCACTCTGAGGACCACCACCTCTTTATCAGCCTAGACTAGGTAATTATCAGGTCACACTAGACCACAACACCAACCTCCCCGCTGTCATAATTTATCATGCACACAATTTTTATCTTTCCAGACATTCGAGACCTAGAATAACATCAAAATATTTCCAACAAAACATCCTTCTATGGGCCTACACTCTTGAAGACACACACATTAGACATAGTTAAAGGGTTTCTGCTGTACATAGGACCTAAGTGGCTATGTAAGAAACCGAGAGCCACCTCACAATCCCCTCCCCTACCACACATGCTGGGCTATAAGACCTATAAACCACAATTATTCATTAAAATGCCATCGTCCCATTAGAAACTCAAGATAAAATATACTCTTCGACACACATCATCAAATTCTATTTCACCAGAAGGAGCAAACTGAGGTCCTACTGTGCAACACACAAGAGCATAGAACCCCTGACTCACACACACAGATCAAATGACCAACACAGAAGCTTTAGACATAGTAGCAAGACTTGGATGTTTTCAAAGCACACCCCAAACATTAAGATCAGCAGACCCGATACTGTTGGTCTCCTCTTCACAGTGCATAGAACTTGGTCCTGCCTTGTGTCGTGTGATCTAAATATCAGGGATGCATAGACAGAATACCTAGAGCTATACAAAATCCCTGCACTTTTTTACATGTGTGTGTTGTTGCTGCTCTCTGGGCTGCACACGACCTCAGGTATTTGTCAAAACTCCATGCCAGATACAAGTGCCTCTAAAATACGGATTAATCACCTCAGGGTTGTCTGGTTCCATTCTGCACACCATGTCCAAGTCCTCCAAAGCCTGCGGATACTGCGTTAACGACGTGTAAACCTCAGCACGCGTCAACCTGAGACAAATATCCTGTGGTGCTGTGGGGACAAAAAGAAGAGTCATTGAACTTCGAGTAGACAGTAACTGGTCAAAACTCGATTACTGTTGTGTTTTCACAGAGATCCACAGCGGGGGGTGGTGAGACTAGTTTGATGTATTTTCTCGGAAACCTCAGACCCTGTTTTTTTTTTTTTTTTAGAACAAAACACTGGGTGATGATATTTGTATTCTTTCCGACTTATGATGGGTATGAATACTAATTTCTGTAATCAACTGTACACAGTCAACACTTGCCACAGCTGCGTCTGTAACACTGGCCGGCTTCTGGCAATAAGCCATTGTTTGATTTTCTGTATACACCTGTATGTCACATAACGCCAATAAACGTTGAATATCTTAAACAAATGCAGGCAGAGATGAAACACATTAACTGTGCATTAAAAATCAGTTACACAAGTACCAGCATTCGAGTGGAGGAGGGATCGCCTTACAGATCCCTTCTCCTGTGAGTTACAGTGTGAAAAATAACACTTTGCAAAAAGGTTGGATTACAAGGATTGAAGGCTTGGATCATTACTTAATCAACGGTGTGAACGTAGATCGTTTTATGCGTGGGACATTGCACTGGCCTCCTTGGTGCTTACACTTTTCCCCAGTGCCGTCCAGCCACTTCCATTGATGCTCATGCGGTGTTCCTCATTCAACCATTTATTCACCAACAACCAATGTTTATTTTTTTATTTTTAATACATAGGACTGGAATCGACACCAGCTGTATAACAATGCCCGTTGTCCACCGAAGATCCTTCATCGACCTTCCGTCGGCCAACAAAGGCAAAAGAACATATCAAGGAGTCTTTAAATCAAATAGGCCACAACCTAGAAATGCCAGGCTCGGGGATGGAAGACCACCCTGGATCAGGAGCTCTGAGGTATGGAAGCAGAGGGCACCCCGCCCCACTCAGCAAGGTTTGAGATGTCTCAGAGGATGCACACACCGGGACACCAGAGTACTGATCCTGATGTCCAAGCGTCACCCGAACTAGGTTCTTTCTGAAGTGAATGAAGCCGCACAAGAGCCTGGCGGGGATACCTGTAATCAGGACTCGCTAGACAAATTAAAAAGATCCATGCTAACCCACGCCTATTCCAGATTAAAGAAAAATACATGTGTGGTTTGAAAGACCAAATATGTGTGTGAGGATATCCTAACCTCTAAACCCCTTTATAGTAGGGTGGTGAATGTTGGCCTGAGGTGGCTGCACAGTGTGGACACTGGGTATCACGGTTTACTGAGTTCATAGATGTTTCTATTGCAAATGTGACCACAATTGGCAAAGGCTGGCATTTGTATGGCAGTGGGAATGATGTCAGCTCTAGCTGGAACTGGACCCCTGGTTACATGCTTCAGTTTCTCGTGCACTAATAGCGCGGGGTGCTCATCATAGGATCTTTTATAGAGTCACATGATTTTGAAGGATTCCTAACCTCCAAGCTGTAGATGGTTAGTGAAAGATTAACACTCAGCTGCACAGATTCCAAAAGCTCCCCGAGACGATGTAAATGATCTAAATGTGAGATACATGCGTGACGTAAAGCAGAGGTATTAAAATAGCGCGGTAAATACTATGCTTATTTACAAGCCTCTTGCGCCACTTTTGCGTCATTTTTAACATGGCAAAAGTGACGTAAGGGTGGCGCAAGGGACTTGTAAATTAGCCCCTACAACTTTTCCGCCCCAGGCCTGTTTTGTATGGCTGCGCGGGTAGATGAGAGCAGGGCCCCCGCCCACAGGGTTATCTTCAGATTCCAACAATCTTGAGTCATGCGGGTCCCCATAGACCACTTTATTTTTTTCATTCTTTTGTGCAGATACATGAAAACCTATTTTCAGAATAGCTGCAAGGGACTGACTGACTACATTATACAGGTGTTTCAGCCTATAAAGGCGTTTCTGGAAGGTTTTTCCTGTATGGTGCAGGGGACTCCACAGGCTCGGATGAGGAGTGTTTGAAGAACCCGTAGTCGACACTTCATTTTAATCTACGATTGTGATCCTCTTGTCTAAACTACACAACACCAACGACCTCGATTTAGAGAATGCAAGATTGATAGATTCGTGAAATTTGCGTGAGACCCACATATAGAACTCATCTAGTGCAAATTCCATGAATGTGATATAGTTTTAAAGGGGCGCACAATATGTTATGAGGTTCTGTGTAACACAGACCAGGTACAAAAGGACAACGGATCACGGAACTTAATGAATGCAAGCTGGTGCCATACAGATATTAAAGTCAAACTCGGGTGAACTGGCCTTGAAATGGCAACTGAGGTCCATGGGAGTACGTTTATACATACATACACACACGGATTTATGTCACAGTACATAGAGGCGAGTAAACAGATAGCAGCTCTGGTTCATACGTGACTCAGAAAGATAAAGAGAAGCAGCCTGGTTATATAATGCTGTGGGCAGCCTGCTGCCACCAATCAGGAGCAGGCTGAGGCAGGCAGGCCTTGTATAACAAGTATGCAATGATCTGTAATCACATGAAAACACGCACCACCGCCATTACAGTCGTTTCCAAGAATCCATATATTCGCTCAATTCCAAGAAGGGCCCCCAGCCCCCAGAGAAGCCTCCACCCCACCTCCCGGAGGAGAACAGCCTAACCCCCTCCACCCACGACAACACAGAGTAGCACAGGTGACCAGACCACCACCTGCACCCAAGCGGAGCACTGGTCAGGCTCCACCCACTCGCCTTGTGAGCCGCATAGTCGAGACCACCAGAGACGAGCTGTCTCAATGTCTCAGCTCATACGAGCACATGACACTCCTGAGAGGAGCACAGAAGACTGCCTCTCACCCAATCCTCTACCACCCTCCGCCCCCTAGGAGACCACAGGTAAGAACCCCGACAAGGAGGCAAATAAGACCTCACAAAGAAACACCGGTCAGACTCCCTAGTAGGGCCACGGGTCAGAAAGAAGCACAGGCCCTGCACACCTCTTGCCTCAAGAAATGAAAACAGATGCAAATATAAAGTGCTAAGACGGAAACAGATGCAACCCCCATCCCCAACAGGGGCGCAGCCACACCTGCAACAGTCGTACATGGCAGATCTCTCCTTCCCTCCCACTCACAACAAACTGTCTCATGGGTCAGACCCAGGATCATATTGCATCTGAAACAGCTTCAATCTTAAAATTTCAATTGCTGTCCATCACAAGGCAAACCCGCGAACTTTAGAATGACAGGCGCAGACATTCATGTATACCATGCTTCCTGGCTTGAGCTACAAAAAAAAAAAAAAAGGCCGGGTCTGAGGTTTCCGAGTAACTCCATCAAACTAGTCTCACCACCCACGCTGTGGATCTCTGTGAAAACACGAGAACGCGCAGCCCATCACCTGCACGGTGAGAACTCAACCAGGGCATGTAAAGGCAGCCCTGGAGGGGAGGGGAGAAGGGTATTCTAATCTAAGCCATTACCTTCTCCGCAAAAGGGCAAATTAGGATTTCTACTAAGGGCGTCTTCATAGAAGTCTTCAATTGAAATCCCAATGCATCCAAAAAAGGCAAAGAACCACCAGCAAACAACACAAACGAGATCTAAGGTAGAGCTTTCGATCAAGGCCAGGACATTGAATGCAGGGTCATCAAACGAAGTGCACAGGCGGCACAGTACTGCAGGGTTAAGGACTATGCGTGTGCAAGTGCGCCACAAACTTAAATACTATACAATCCTTGCACCCATCCATGTTGCTAATGAAATAAAAGCACGTCAGGAGTGAGGGCTCAGCCGGGATTGTTTGTCTGCAATTCTTGACCTCGACTTAGAATAGCTAAACGCAATAAAAGCACGAGCGCCAAGATGCAAAGAAAACACGTACCAGTAAAGCCAATAGGTCTGGGCTATTTTAAGTGCATGTGTGCGAATGGCTGCATGTTAGATTGAGTCTTCACTTGCTGAGCTTTGCGATCAGCTACGAGCTCTGGTGAAAATAGGACTTAGCCACAGACCCTTCACCCCACACATGCAAAAGGATAGGTCAAAACAGCACAGAATGTCAATCAGAGGAAGGGGCTGTAACAGTACCGTCGAGAGCTTAAAAAATCCCTAGCTTCAACAAGCCACAGTGTGGACGAAGAATGATAAGTGAGTGTATGGAATGGAGAGACGAATTAATAGGTGAATGACTTCTTGAATGGAATGCATGAGCGAGCGATTCCTACATTGGATAAATCAAAGTATAGATGGATAGGTGAGGGCATGCATGGCTGAAATAGTGACAGTACCTGGACAAATAACTGGGTGAGCAAGTGCATGGATGGATAGAAGCAGTTCTTAATTTGAAAAAAATAATAAGTAACAGTGCCCCCGTCAGGAAGGCCACTGAAGTTTGTACCACACATTGCCGCTGCCAATGACACCACAAACACAAGTAATTACTATCACACTCCTACACGTGCACCAATTCAGACTTTCCCAGGCCCCCAAATCTGTAAGAAAGGCTTGGGCGGCTAGTAAGTCAATTTTTGCAATAAACTGTAGTCGTGCTCATTTGTAAATTAGATAAACAGCGCCGCATTGTGAAAGCCTGGAATAAGTACCAGTATTGACAATCAAATGGCGGTGTTGAGCTCCGGAAACCACCGGTTCAAATGAAACATTGGTTAGCAGTGATAAATTAGCAAATGAGCGTATAACTGGAAATCAGTGTCCTTGGTTTACTATTTGAATGAATGGGCATATTTCAAGAAATAGCACAATCTCGTTGGTTCTTCGAAGCATATTTTTGCAATGCAGATGTTGGATAACATCACTATGTACATCATTTAATGAAGTACATGGAGGCTCGGGAAATCTATGCATTTAGAAAAGCCTAGTTTATTGGTCAATGTTTTAAGATGGAGGAGTTGTGACAAAAAAGATGCACTGACCAGCCCAAGATAAGGGTTTTGACTTCTGTGCACCCCCCACAGAATCCGGACTCTGGGGACCCCCACTGAGCTATAATTGGAATCCGGGGTCCCACAGCCTCAGCAATTTCTGTGACTTGAACCTCAAAACAATACACAAATATAGAAACGAGTATACATCAAACAAAAGCTCAAAGATGGAAATATTTTGTTTAATTCACAGTCAAATATAGAAATAATTTTCAATTGCATGTCTCTAATTGTAGATACTTTATTAATTTAACTTATCAATTTTAATTTTGTAAAACATTCACAGACCCTTTGAGCAGGCTTCGCTGACCCACATTGGTCCTCAGACGAACAGGTCGAGAACCGCTGCTATACATAAAAGAGCCCTAAATGATGTCACGCAATGGCAGTTACATAGGTACAGGTATTCAGGTGTATAGTGCAATCTGCTTGCAAAAAAGGCATCAACGTTTCAACCCTATCAGGATGGTCAGAAGAAGCTACTTAAGAAGGAACCATTCTACGCCAAATGGGGCAAGGAGCTTCTTCTTCAAGGCAAACACCCAGTGCATGTGTGAATGTCAAATACAGCCCAAGGTGCCATGAAGATCCCAAACTCTGCCAGCATCAGGAGCAACCCTGGCAGAATATCTAAGCATATGTACATGACATCCATGCATGGTACATTAGAGATGAATCTAATGTGATTTGTAAAAGTAATAGTTAAGCGGCCAATGCACCAGGTGTGAGGTAGCCCAGGTACAAAAGGGGATGGTTTACCATCGTGACATGGTACAAATGCAGACACTACTAAACAGAAATGCAACATGCAAAAAATGCAGGGTCTAACGGCCATGTATGTGGCTTTAAGGCTAAAGATATAGTTTCTTAGAACGGTAATGATCTAAGAAATATAATGCTTAGAATCAAAAGGTCAAAAAATAAAGGCAGTTTGAAACTATCACAGCGGAATCTCCTGGGACTCACAATGAGGAGGATACACGCGAGAAGTCAGACAGTAGTTGTTTAAAGGAAGTGCAAGGGAAGAGAATGATTAGCAGAGGGCATGCAAAATGGAAGCCATGACCACAGGCATGTATAGAATGCAAGGAGCGGCTCCTAGAGAAAGGCATGCGAAAGAACAAGATCATGAAGAAAACTATAAAAATGTTTTAAGGTGTGCTGTGGGAAAAGGGAAGAAAAACAGTCAATATTAGAAATTGGGATGTTGGTTGGCGACGGTATGAACACGATCACACACACACACACACACACACACATACACACACACACGAACACACACACGAACTACGTAGAACTGGAGATATTCATTTTCAAAGGGTGTAAGTACAAATAGCGCTAAGAAGCGTAAAGCTCTAAAATGGGAAATCTGGCTGGGCCGGACCAGGACAAAGTCAAAAGTTCAGACCAACTGCGATGGAGCGTGGGCCCGATACAGGGCCCAAGTTAGGCCCGCTGAACAAAAGTACCTTATTTAGAGTTTGTGGAGTATTGCATGGGTTCGGTCGAGGATGTCTTGCGCAGCAGAGGCGACGCGCCGGCTCCAAGCTGCGACGAGGCTGCAGTGCGAGATCCTGATGAGTCGAGGATCCTGTCAACGGGGCTTGAGAAGGAAAGGCCAGTGTCGAGGATGCGTTGTGAAGCCAAGGCAGTGCGTCGGATTTGATGAACGGGAAAGCTGCGATCCGGAGTTTTGGCATCATCGTCGAAGCTGGCATCGATCGGGATGTGAGGACCTTGCACCGGGAAGAGCATCAAGCTGTGGATTTTCCAAAGGCGATGCGTCAGTGCCGATCCATGACGCAGCAGTGATGCGTAGGTGCCAATCTACGCAGTTTTGATCCATGCAGTGGCGCCAATGCAGCGGTTCTACTAGGGCAAACACCTTAGGGCACCCTTCCAAGGGTCCGGGACTGGGGTGGGACCACTTGGCAAGGCAGACTCACAGATGGCAGAGTCCAGATGCAGATCCAGAGTGGTTGGAAGTCTCCATGAGGCTGAGGCAGCTAACCCTTGAAGATATTCTGGGTTCAAGTGATGCAGGTCCAGTCCTTCTCACCCGGGCAGAAAAACAGCAGGCATCACGGCAGCACAGCAAACGAGGAGTCTAGCAAAGCAGCAGTTTAGGGGAGTGGCAGTCCTTTCAGCAGCACAGCATCAAACCTAGAGTTCTTACATGTACACACAAACTAACACACACACTCAGTTCTGAAGTTCCTTACATTCTTTTGGTTATTTTAGAAAATATGTTATTTTAAATATCGCTAACAATCCAAACTGCTCTCCCTTTCCACTGCTCCTTAAGCCCCACTCATGTCCGGTTTCTCAGATAATATATTTTCGATGATATGCCAGCGCAACTGTTGGGAAATCTGAAGCTCACACCCCCGCAATCTTACTGGCCAAGCTAAGCCCCTGTGTCCGAGTGGTTATACAAGCATATTGCTTCAATAAATCTGACCAGATTTGTGATCATGGATATGGCAATAATTAAATGAGCACTCGACCAGCGTGTTCCCTAAGCTGCTTCCACACGACCAGATTAGTTCCAGGCAAGGACACGACAGCTCGTTGATGAGCTGGGAGTTCTCCATCTGCCAGTACAAGGTACAACTGTGTTCCCTGGATCGATGGGAAGCAAAATGGTAGTGGTGACAGAGAAACTCTTGTCCGCCACATTGCTTGTCTTGATCCTTCTGAACCATACACAGATGTAACGAGGAAAATTGTGACGGACAATGAAGGCAAAGCCAAAAGTTGAAGATGGCGGACCTATTGCTCACTATGTATGCGGACCTGTGGACTGAACAACACTGTGACAAACTCCAACAAGCCAGTGGCTGCAGGACGCTAGCTCAAAGTCCTTCTCTGTGTAATATATATTCAATGCATTTTTGATACACAACGCTGGAGTGGAGCTAAAGCCATCTCTAATCCAGACCGTTAAGAAATGATGCGCTACAGACACTAAACCATCCATGCAAAAAGAAAATAAATACATCCATTTTGAAATGGAAACGTTAGGAATGCAGGTAGCTTCCTTCTACCCGGAATGCAGAACCGGGACAACTGCAACGGTTACTTGCACTGGTTACGTCAGTATTCCCAGCTGCGATTGGGCCAAGGGGGCCTTTTTCTGAAACTAGGATTGAAGGTTGACCTTCGAGTGAACATGGTCATTTGGCAACGCTCCCATCCATGTAGGGCTGTTACTTTGGTAAACAGACCCCAAATGACCGAGGGCTCATTGAGGATCTCCAAGAAAACTGGTTTGCTCAGAGCGGTTTGCTCATACCGCTGGTCCAAATTCCCCACAGATCATTAAGCACACTATGGCAGTGGTTCTTAACCTTTTCGGTCTTCTGTGGGCCCCACTCTGAATCACTACTTCAACACAGGGACCTCTACTGACTCTTTTTTGGAATTCGGGGTTGCCCGCTGAGCCATTACTGGAACCCGGGGACCCCAGCCTAAGCATTTTTGATTATTTAAATCGCAAACTAATACACAAAATATACAGAAACAAGCATTCAGTAAACAAATACAAAAATGATTGGATATTTTATTTAATGCACAGATATAAAAAAAAAATACATTTAATGGGAAGGTTGGATCTTTTCTAAATCCAATTGGGAGCACTCATTTACTACAACATTCGGTTTGATCCATTTGCTTTGCTATCACAAATCAATGAGAATATTAACTTAATTTTTAGCCTCCAATTTCACATATCTTCACATTTACAGAACGTTTTAAAAAGGTCTCTCTCATATTTTGCTTCTTTATGTATATACACTTAATTAATCTGTTAATATAGCAGTCGCAGACCACTTGAGTAGGCTTTGCAGAACGCCCGCCCCTCTTCCAAAAGGGTCTCCGGACCACCAGTTAGGAACCACTGTGCTATGGAATAAGTATAGGTATTAGAATTATGGTAGAAGTGGAAGACTTTGCGATGGTGCACTGGGGACAGTGCACCACCAGATACAATTGACTTGATTCTCTAAAAGTCGCTATGGGAAGGGCTCAGAACTTAGGGCGTTACTAGTAGCGCTGTTTCGAGACATTGTTGATCTGGGTGTAATCAAGCCAGTGGGGTGCTGCCAGGACTCCCAAGACTGGTACGAAATCACAGAAAGAGCTGTCTGTTGCTGTGGTCTAGTCACTTAATGATAAATGACAAGATTTTGCTATTTTAAGGGGGAAAAGCATTGACGTCTTTGCCATGTATCAAAAAGCATTGTATTTTTCGGGATTGTCAGTATCGAGATCCTAAGACTGGACTGGACAGTACAAGTTTCCTTTGAAGCAGATATTTCAAATGAAGATGTAATGCAATTGGCGATTCATGCTCAACTTTGGCTACAATTTGTTCGATCGAGGTAAGATCAAAGAAATGTCATTGGCTGATCTACCCATGCCGTAGATTCATGGAATGATAGGTCTTAATAGTGGTTGTTTAAACCTACGATTCATTTTACCCACTGGTTTACTACTGAAGACTCCACATTTTTGTTCATCTCGTTCACATTGTCATCTTCTGGGCTTTGAGTATTCTTTGATGGGAAAAACTCTGTGAGAAAGAAATCCATGTTCTTCGTATTATTTTGTCTCATAAATCGGACGATCTGGTAACACCTTCTAAAGTATCTAAGGAAGTAAGAAACTTAAAAATTATCATGAACTCCAAACAATCAATGAATACCCAAGTGGACAATCTAGCAAGATCCAGCTTCATTACTATAAAAACTCTACAACGCATCTTCCCCCCCACCTGGGATTTCCACACAAGGTCCAGGCCATTATCTCTCTTGTTCCGTCTTAACCCGATTAAGTCAATAGCATCTACCACGGATCATCTTAAACAACTATGAAAAGACTACAACAGATTCAGAACTCTGCTGGAAGACTACTCTTACATAAAAAGCCACAAGCCCACAACTTCCCTATCTTGAAGGCCCGATATTGGTTACCGGTTGCCAGAAGACCCACATTCACACTGCTTTGTATCACCCACAAAGCAATACATGGAACAGGACCACTCATCATCAGAAATAAAATCACTAAATACATTCAAAAGGAACCTCTGCTCTAGATTGGCACCTCGTCTCAAAATCCGGCCACACAAGGAAAAAAAATCATAGGTGGTATATCCTTCTCTGTTAAAGATGGCAAACTATGGAACTCTTTACCCCCAAACATAACATCCATGGATAACTACCTTATCTTCGGAAGACTACTCGAGAGTAGGCTCTTTCCCACATAACCACCATACTCGCACATAAATATACAACCTATCCCTTTGTGTATAAGCATTTATTTGAACTATGTGTGTGTACCTACATATGTGTATTCTTTGTTTAAATGTGTATAATAATTAGGTTTATAAATATATATTCATTAGTTTTGGTTAACAAATGTACATATTACTTATGTTATATTATTCTATGTTTAACATGTATGTAGGTCACTGTAAAAATAAGTACATTTATATCATAAATAATTATCTTTAATTGTTACATTATTGAATTACAAAAATATATATAATAAAAATTATAAAAACACATAAATTAATTTAATTATAGCACCACTTGAAAGTGAGTTTATTAAATATAACTTAAATCTACATATAATACCTTCCTTATAGATATACATCTTCCAAGTACTTATGTATCTTTAGGTTTATTACTTTTCTTCTAATTTAGCATCTCCAATGCATTACCCTGTCTCACCCTATACCTCTCTCAATATATCCTCTACCTCCACCCAGACTCATCCCAAACCCCATTCTACTATAATACCGAGAATAATCCTCCTTTTTAGACTCTTCCCTCCTCTACCCCTCCTAGCATCATCTCAAACCTCTTTTCCTATTCGATCTCCCAAACAAGCCTTTCTAAACCCTTCCCCAAGGCTCTTCCCCCCCACATCTCCCTTTTACTCATCCAAAACCTCCTCCTACTTCTATTATCTCCAGAAAATCCTCTTCTATCCCTCCATTATCCTCTTCAATCCAACTAACAGACTCACATGTCAGCCGCTCAAATTAATTTCATATTTCCCTATACAAATTCCCCACTAAATCCTGTTTGGGTTCTGGAGTAGTGTGCTGCTCACCGAAAAGCGCTTTGATGCCTCATAAGGGGTAGTAAGTGCTATATAAATGCAATTACAACAAAATCCCAGGGAACCTTCTCGATAATGGAGAGGTTTTCCCAATGCCTCCCAAACCTACAGGTTCCAGGGAGGATCATTTCTCAAGTAGCCTGTTTTCGTTACTTAGGCCAGCCTCCACATAACACTATGAAAGTCTTCACTGGCACTCTTTCAGGGCCTTGCGTGTGGTGCGTCACATGACCCAGGGGCCACTGAAGTCTTCTTTCTCTCCAAGGGTCTCCCTCTCTCCTCCATGGCTCTTCATCTACTGCTGCATAATGGCAGCTTCAGGATCGGGTGCCTCTAGGTCCCTTTCAAGTTGTTTTCATTCCAGATACAATATCTTCATACGGTTGGAGGGCACAGTCTGCTGTTTAAAATGATACAGTACTTTTGTTTTTTCATCAAAGCTTGGGCTGGTTCGTATCAAGACAGAAGACCATATTCATATGGATCCACGCTTTCTTGCAGAGAAAGAATTGTGGCTTCACAGTGCATCACATTGCGCCTCTCGCCCAGCTGGTGACCTGTTTTGTGTTTAACACCAGGTGGAACCAGGTCGCCAGCATTAAACTGAGGAACGTCACCTTGAAACGCCCTGGTCTGGTAACAGTCTAGAGTCTGGAGTAGCAGCTGTGTTTTTAGCTTTTAGTACCTAGAACACAGTGCCCCCCACGAAAAGTCTTACTGCCTCTAGCCAGTCTCAATTAACATCTGAAGAAATGTGGTCACATCACCCCAACCATTGGAACTGGCACAACCGCTCATGCAGCTGAAAATGTGTCCACTTATGGTGGACTAAACCAGACCCATAGCGAGCCAGGGTTCCAAAAAAAGAGAGAGCATACAAGACTTCGTGTTTAATCCCCCAGGGTCTGGAACCACATCCCTGTCAACATGGGACTACAACCTACTCCAATTCAGAAAACAACTTCGAAATGCATCTTCAAAGAACGCTACATTTAGACATCATGAAATTATCAACCCCCTGAATATTGTGCCGGGGTCCCCCATCACACTCTGAGCCTGCACAGCACTATTGCTCCAAGTTAGATGAGCGCTATCTAAATGCATTTCCTCTGTAGCTTCGTTTTAGCTCCTTCAATGTTGCGACCCTTCTCTTACGCAAGGTCTGTAGTTTTAAGCAGTTTCACACAAAAGCCATTTCACAGCTCTTCTACCTATCTCAGGGACCTTCATGGCAACTACTGGTGGTCTTCAATCGTCACTCTTTTGCGGAGTCTTGCTGCACTGGCGGTAAGGCTCCGTTGAAGTAATGCTCCGGCAGGTAGGTGCATCTCTAGTCTTCCCTTCCTGGTTTGGTAAAATATTTGTACACAATTCTTTCTTAGTAGTCAATTTTCACAGTGGTGCAGCATTAAATTGTATGCATGACTGATTCACTCTTGGTTTTTAGTTTAAAGGTGGCTAGGACTAATGTACATCCATCGCTATGCAGCATGCAGATACTGCTTACGCTGTGCTCTGCTACTGGGCTCCAAATTAGGGGGAACATGGATATATTCTTTGTGTAGGTGCCAAATGTAAATCCCTTCTGAGCAATTCAGACCAGTTACCACCTTGGCCACAGAAATTAGGCATGAATGATTGCAAACCTGGAAGACGCACGTAAGAGAACTCGTAGGAATTGCAGGACAAAAAAAAAACTGAGAATGTGCCTCGGCTGGCAAATATTGACATACAGCTCTAGTGCCTCGCCTTCTCTTTTGTACGAAACACTTCTGTAGGATTCAGGATACATGTGGCATCTTCCTTCTGCCCTCTTCATGCAGTGTTTTCAATACCTCCAATGTCCTGTCTGGGTGTAGTGCTCTGGTTGTCTATAGTGTGGCTGTCCTAAAAACATACATTTTGAAGGAGGGTATTCACTGTACACTACTCCACGCTATGTAACTGTACACCATTGCACTGCACGCCACTTTACACCACTCCACTGTATGCTACTACATTGTACCTTACTCTATTCTACACCATGCCACTGTACCTTAATCCAATCTACGCCACTCCACTGTACCTCACTCCATTCTACTGTATGCTTTTCCACCGTACACCAGTCCACTGTACCCTATCCCACTGTATGCCACTCAACTCTATGCAACTCCACTGTACGCTATGCCATTGTATGAGTCTCCACAACCCATCCCCTGTACGCCACTCCACTGGATACAACTCCACTGTATGCCACTCTACTGTATGCTATTCCAGTCTACGCCACTCCAGTCTACGCTATTTCAGTGTACTCTATTGTACACTATTATAGCCCGTCGTAGCGGGCTATACCGGCTATTAAAGGCCCGCTGCACCGTTAAAGGCCCGAGCCGAAGGCGAGGGACTTTAACAAAGCAGAGGGACTTTAAAAGCCGGTATAGCCCTGTTAGGAAGGGCTATAAGGCTATTAGAACATTCTGCCACTAGAGGGCAGAATGTTCTAACAAAACAAAGCCTTCAGGGAGCGCGAGGGGATTGAAATCTGCTCAGGCTCCCTGAAGCCTTTGTTCACAGCCGGAGCTGTGAACAAAGAAACATTGGAATGTTGGAGCTCCGGGCTTATACCAGCCATTATAAGCCCGGGGCACTCCATTGTTTTCAATGGAGCTTCCAACGTTCCAGTGTTCTAATCCACTGTATGCTACTACATTCTACCCCACTCCCCTGTACGCCACTTTACAGTAGGCTATTCCACTGTAGTCCACTCTATGCCACTCCACGGTACGTCCCTCCATTCTATGCTGCTCTGCTGTACACTATAACACACTAGTCCCCTTCACTCTACAGCACTACACTTCACCACTCCACACGACTCCACTCTACAACACATTTGGACACTACTCCACTATGTCACTTTACTGTACACCACTCTACTCAAAGCCGCTACAGCTAAGCTATTCCACTGTACTCTCCTCCACTGTACGCTACTCCACTGTATGCTATTACACTGTAGCCCTCTCCTCTCCACTCTATGGCACTACTCTGTATGCTATTCTACTGTACGGGACAACACTTCACTGTATGCTATTCCACTGTACGTCACTCTACTGTATACTCTATGCCACTCCTCTGTACACCACGACACTATATACACAACTACACTATACGCCACTACACTATGCTAGTCTACTCTACAGCCCTTCACTGTACGTTATTCCACTGTACATCACTCTACACCAATCTACACCACTACTCTACGCCACTACATGCTATTCGACTGTATGCCACTGTACGCTCCTCCACTCTGCACTACGCTAGGCCACTACATGTCACTCCAGTGTAAACTACTCTATTGTACACTCCTCCACTGTATGCTACTACACTCCTCCACTGTATGCTACTACATTCTACGCTACTCCACTCTAAGACACTCTACTGTACCGTACTTCACTCTACCCCATTTGACTCTACGCCACTCTACTGTACACCACTGTACTCTATGCAACTCCAAGCCACTGCATAAAAACAAAAACTATCATGGATGTATTTTCTGGTGCCCAACAAAATATTTTTAAAAATAAAAAACATACACATTCAATTTAAAAAAATAAATAAAAAAAAACAAGGGTTACAGTTTAGTTCTATTTAGGAACATGTTATTTATTCTTTCTGTAGAAACCAAATTAAAACTACACAAAAATTATAAACTATAAAGTTATCTTTTCGATTTCTAGTTCATGCACCGTCTTCAAATTAGTATAACTTGAGAACCTCCGTACAGTGTTGTCAACTAGCTAAATACACTGTACATGAACTATAACTCGCCCTGTTAACACGCACACTGTTCTAATAAAATATGTAACTGGAGATGTGATGAGTGTTATGATTTAGCGTAGTATAAGTGATGCAACGTGAAATCGTAGAAACTGTACATGGAGAAGACATGAGTTATATTTCATGTACTGTGTGGTTAGCAAGTTGACAACACCAAGTATGTGCTCAAGTTATACTACTTCGAAGGTGGTGCGTAAATTAGAAATTGAAGGTATTACTACAAGTTCATAATTTCCAATCTTTATGTAGATTAAGTTTGGTTTATTAAGAAAGAAAAAAGGAAAATTTTCCTAACTATAACCCTTTCCATGCGAATGACGGAACCACGCCGTCATGAGCCACGGGTGGCGTGTGCTCATGACGGCGTGGTTCCATCATGCTGTGGCCGCTGCGCCCACGCGGCACTGATTCCCCGCCTGTGCGGGCGAAATAACGAGTGGGCGGAGTCATGACGGAACCACGCCGTCATGAGCACAGCTCGCCCGTGACTCATGACGGCGTGGTTCCGTCACGAGCATGGCGGCGCCCCGCTCACCCCGCACCCCCCCAGCGCCGCGGCGGAATTAGCGCCGTGGCGAAGGAGTTAACTAAGCTTTGACCTTTGTTTTTGTTATTTATATATTGTATATCAAAAATCAAAATAATACTCTTGCAGGCTTAGAATGCCACATAAATGACAAAAGAATAATAATGGAAGAAAGGAACTCAGGGTAGTCCTCATGTTTATGAGGAGAGCAACTCCTATACAGAGCACCCTACAACACCAGCGACGATCTAAATCTTCTCATCTCAAATGTCTGATTTTCTAGCAAAGTTTTTAAGCATAGGATTAGAGCAGTACCATCCACACCAAGCTAGAAAGTGACAAAGTATTTTGCCATTTTTACAACAAATTCTTCAAGCATAGTGCCTTCTATGCCAAGCTGAAAAATTACTATATATATATATATATATATATATATATATATATATATATATATATATATACACACACACAAACACAGACAGATTTTAGTAAAATAAAAATAAAAAGGCTTTGACTAACGCCGGACCTAATAAGGCACAGAAGCTGCACAGATTTCACGCTAAATAATTACATTTACAGTTCTACTGGAAACTGTGAGAAGCTGGCCTGGTATATGCTGTCCGCTAATTAAAGTGGGCACCTTGCACCAATTCAAGCGACCCTTATAGTGATTAGGTCAAAGATACCCTTTATAGACAGCTATCCTAGTGGTAGCTATGGAGAGCAGCCTTCAGGCTAAGTCTTAAAGGAATGTAAAGCAGCTTGTTTTACCAGAACAGAACCTCCCGAGTGATCAACTGAAAGGAGAACCACATAAGTTTTCTATAAAAAATATGTATTTATTACTAAACACTCCCTACTAATCTCTATACGAGATTAGAACATAAAGCACACAATACTTAATCAATAGAACCTTAGTAAATAGCACAATACACAGCGGGCTCAAGGGGAAGACCGAACCATATATTAAAAAATGGTATAACAACAACTTCAATAGGCACTGGGCCTAGAGCACGTAGAATCGCTGGGATCCTAAGGAACCACCCAAAGGAGTGACACAGGGAGCCCACGGAGGACGGGTGCAGTGTGGGAACACAGAAGTGTGCTCCTTATAACTATGGGAGAGTCGCGGTTGGAAAATTACAGTTTAAGGACACTTCGGAGAGGACTTCAAGCAAAGCCTTTGGAACATAGAAGGTTCTAAGGCCAGCACCCTTGTGAGTACCGAGGTACCCATGTTAACTATCCCAGAGGAGCCTGGATCATAGGGGTCAAGTGGTGTTGAAAACCCTTGTCGTTTTCACTGGCGTGATGCGAAGAAGTGCTGCTGCCGAGAAGATGAAAAAAGTGTCCGGTGGAATCCAAGCTTGGATTCGAGGTGAGAAGAACCTGAAAGCAGAGGGACAGAGTCTGGGTCACTTCAGGGTGACCAGGGGCTCGACAGACGAATGCCCACCAATGTCGAGTGCTTCAGGTGTGAAGATAGGATGCTTGACTCTGCAGCCACGGGGACCAGGAGACGTCGACCAAAGTTCGGAGGTGAGCCGTCCCACGAAGGATGTCGAATGCTGAGGGGTCAGTGTCTGGATTGAACACCAACAAGCCTTGGCCAAGGCAACCCACACAGGCAGAAGAAACAGGTTCCGGTGTGGACCAGTAAGGTCCAGGAAACTCTCCAAGCTATGGGGAGTCAGGGCTCATCTAGAGCAACCAGGGAAGCCCAGGGAAAATCAAAGTGACCCTCGCCAGGACCCACAGGCCAACGGACCAAGGATCGCGAGGGAACCTCAAGCGGATTCACAAAGCACCAGCCCAGAGAGCACTCGTGGAGTGGAGGCCGGAGATCTTAGGTGGAAATGCTGCTCGGGGTCGGGACTGCACGTAGTCTAAAGCACAGCCTCAGGGATCGCCAAAAAGCATATGCTGCTGCAAAAGTACACAGTGTTCAGGGGTTCAGGTTGCACGGTCCCCACGAGGGATGCTGGTCTCAGGATTGCTGAGAGAGCAGATCAACCTCGGGAACGCTCGGGAAAACCACCTCCTGTGTTGCAGAAATCTTCGGAGTCATCAGGAGCTCGGGAGATGCAAACCGATCAGATGCGCTAAGGTGCCTGCTGCTGCAGGGGAGTAACTCCTTTACTCCAAGGGAGATTCTTCTGTCATCCAGCGAAGTTTAGACCGTCGAAGTATGTGGTTTCTGTTGCAGAGTTTAGTCCAGGCAAAATCTAAAGTCCTGTAATCAGGTATCCCACTTTATACCCAGGGAAGGGGTTGGACTGACTCCAGGGACCCTCCTAGCGGAGGGGCAGGACAGAGGGGTGGCTACACCCATGTCCTTTGTACAGTTTCAGCAGCAGGAGGGCAGACTTGTGTCTGTGGCTGGCAGCATCCATTTTGTGATGCCCAGGTCGAGAAAGCCGGTACCGGGTAGACGGGTGATCCACATAGTTCCCTCTAGGAGGGTGGAATTATACTGGCGGGGAGGTAGGATTCCAAGGTGTTTGACACCAAACATGACATGTTTCTAAGCAGCCGTATTAAAGTTAGCATTGGCCGCGAGGTTATAATGCACTTAAGTATATATCGTTGGCTGCATCACAGACAACACCGGAGAATTGTTCCGAAAGTTGTAGAGGGGCTCTACTCATGCAGAGGCACACTCTCAGACAAAACCCAGCACCCTGCCTTCAGGATTGTTAAGGCCTGCCATAGAGGTGACTGATAGGTTTATGTGTGTAGAGATTTAGAATAGATATAGGGAGCTAATATCTAAGTAAGGGGTGCATGCACCTCCTTACACAGGCTGCAGTAGCAGACCTGTGGTGTCAGTTTGAATGGCCTCTCAGGGGTGGCACAATACATGCTTCAGCCCCTGGGAGGCCTCTGGGGTACCCATGCCCTGAGTACATAGTGTACCATATATTAGGGACTGATAAGGGTACCAGAAAACCCAATCTGGAGTGTACCTACAGTACATGCAATCAATTTACAGGAGAAAGCAGAGACTGGGGTCCTGAATAGCAGGATCCCAGTCAGACCAAGTCAAAAACAGTGATACATCAGCAAAAAGTGGGGGTAACCATAAGAAGCAGATCCTACTCTCCTACAGAAACAGGCATTCTTTCACCAATTTAAGAACATTTAGATATTCACCAAAAATTAAAAGAATTGTTCATTCAATTAATATACAGCATAAGGTCTGGTGAAAGATACACTATCTTAATTGTGTTATCCAGCACCATTAACCAGTTGGTCTCAAGGATGATGGGTGCAGAGCCAAGCCAGAGTGTGCGCGCCTTAGTACTCTGCTATTGTCGCCTACACAAGGCGATGTAACTCAAGGAGCAGACCTTACGTAATTCCCACATTGCCAATCCATGTTTTGGAGACGTCCTAGGCCTAATGGGCTCTGCCATCCCAGCATGCCCCGCTCCATCACATACACTGTATGCCTGTCAGGGGACCATAGTCCTAGGCGATCTATGTCGTACTCAGAAATTGCTCATGCTCAGGAATCTGCTAAAAACTACAGTTCGTAATTAGGGAGCGGCCTGATGTACCATTAAAAGGCATGCACTGCTCTAGGAAAAATCCAATACAGTAATAAAAATAAAAAGCAAGTGAGAACACATCACTTGCTATACCTCCCTGTACTCCAGCAGCGCTTGGCATTCACAGATATTTAACTTATTTTCCCCAATAGCTAGCAAGATTGTCACATAAATCCTCTCTCTTTGAAGTCAGAGAAAGAAATGTAAACACAAATCTCCCTCTGAAGACAGAGCCTGACTTTTTTGACCCTGGTTATTGAAAGCACAGCAAATTTGACAAGCTAACAAAATTAAAAAGCATGTTTACAGAAAGCGAGGATTGGTGGAAGAATACAAGAAGTGATGGTGAACAAGCATTGCTCTAGTGGAGGGAGGAAAACAGACTGGACAGACAAACAAATAAAGCCAGCAAACAGAAAACCTGAAAAGTCGAGTTAAAAACCACAAAGCCAATGCCAAGCAATGTGCGGAATGTATTCCCAGTGAAGCTTTCAGAATGCCTACAAGAAATCTTTACGCAACCAGACCGGGCTAAGCCTAGACCTAAAAACGAGCATGAAGTGGACGTATACGGTGTACATAACTTGGACGGTAGATGTTCTACAGTTCCAGGAGACATCATGCTTACAGAAGATAGGCGCATAAGCCAATTAATGAATAAATGGTATACTTCATTAATGGAGTGAACATTAGTGCATATGATAAAGTATTGATCAAATAAGGCATGCACCAACAGTGAGAGTGTAAAAGAAGGTTGAAGGCAGACCCAATGTATCCATGCATTTTACCTGAATGTATGCATGTTTAATTATTCCCATGAATTAATGACTAGTAACATACGAATCAAACAATAATAGCGCAGTCACCTTATAGCGCTTCTCCTTTTCTTTATTAAGGGGTAACGCGCATTTTACACTTGTCCGCTGCCTTACCCATCTCCACGGCTCTCTGTGCAGCTCTCAGCGCCTCTGTGTAGTCCCGGGTCTTAAGCAGCTCGCGCAGGTCGGCCTTCAGCCGCGCTACCTTGAAGCCGGCATCTAGGCACTTGTCGAGCAGGCCGCCCAGTAACACATTGCACCTCACGCTGCCCCGATGGCGCAACCGTTCCCGGCAGCACGGGCAGCGAGAGAGCCCCTCGGAGCGCCCCAGGCACATTTTGCAGAAGGAGTGTCCGCAAGACAGCGTCACTGGGTCCCAGAGGACGCCCCGGCATGAGGGGCAACGGAGGAGGTCCATGGCAGGACGTGCCCTGGCAACGCGAGGAACGTCACAAGGGTCAGAGCCGCCTCAGTGGCATCGGAGCTCGCTGTCAGTCGAGGCACAGGGCACTGTGTCACCTAACGAAGAGCACAGCTGTCCTAGGGAGGCACCGCTGCCCAGTGACATCAGGGGGCTCTACTACTGTGTCAACGTGTCCCTCCGAGGGCTGGGTCCGGTCACTAAACTCTAGAAAAGGAAGCCCAGTCTGTAGGCGCGCTATCCACGACTTTGTTTCCACTCACTAACTCAATCATGCATCCTACCGCCAACTTCACTTGCAGTTTTTTACAGACTCGAGTTATCCCTCCCTCCTAATGCGTCCAGGAGAGAACAAAGGGGCCGCTGTGGGCATCTGCCGTGCCTGCCCCAGGCCCTTTCAACGCGGCCTTAGACACCAGTGACAGCGAAGATGGTCCAAGCTGGATACCCGGTCTCCTCTAGGCGCTCACCTGGAAGGACGAATTAGAGACCCCAGGGTCTAACAAGGGGAATACCCTAAGAAGGTGGCATCATTCATGTTGTTGCTTCGTGAGCGAAAGGTAGGGAGGGGTGAGGGGATATTTACAGATCAGCCGCCACCGGGGTAAAGGTGGGGCGTCTGGCGTGGGACAGGGGCGATGGAGCAGGGGACCCCGGATCCGGAGACTCAGGCAAGCCTGATGTGGCCGGTTAGGGATTCCCTCACCAGCGTATTCCCTCCAATCCCAGGCCCTCCTCTGCCTCCGTCAGAAATCCTTCCACCGCCCCTCCTACCTCGGCACAGACCCCCGTGCCCACCAAGAAGGTCTACAGAGGGGCTCCGGTTGGCTTTCGAGGAATGAGGCTGGAGCCTAGATTGCCTCTCGGACCCGCTGCCAGCAGGAAGACTCGAGAGTTAAGCTCCAGGGAGAGCTTCCTGTTCCAGCCGTTGTACGGATTTCACTCACACATCAGTGTCCAGCACCCACTGCTCTCTACCCCCTGTAAAGCCCAGACACAGGTGCTCCTCTGCACCCCTCCTCGGTGTGCCTTGCATGCTCCATTACATAAACTGCACCCATGTGATGTTAAGGGGCGGGCTCCCATTGGCAGCAGCCGAAGCCCCGCCCTCTCCTGTTGTGAAACAAGACACAACAGTCAGTGGTTTCATAAGCTGCAGCGAGGGGGCATATAACCCCCTCCTTTTCTTAGGTAACCTGGCAGAGTTTATGTCAGTTCTTCTTATTTCATTTCAATATTATTACCTCAAGGATAGAAAGGACGTGCCCGTTGGGTAAACAACCGCCTGCAAACACGTAACCCTGCCGGCTAAAGAGCTCTTTTTTCGATTCATGGCTTGATTTTAATAGCTGAATATTTGTCTTTTTAGTGATTTTTTTTATTTCTGCAAACAGACCACAAGAAAAGACCGACCCCCCTAGAATGGGGTTGGGGGGCGCTGGTTTCTCCGTGGTGGCTGTCAGCGCACGTCTGCTGGATAGGGAGGGGCCATTACATAAACTAGTTATTTGAGGAATCGGCAGGTTCAGTTCTGCCGCGGTTTTTCGCAGAATTACCACCGAGTTCTTATGTGATTGGTTTATCCTAATTAACAGCGCAATACAAACAGACAGATTCGCTTCGATCTACCAAGGGCTCCCACGTCATATATGACAAGTTCAGCCACTCGTGGCTATTTAGGAGCAGCGTGATGCACTCTGGGTCTTGTAGTATAGCTTTGAGCATTGTGAACAAGGCCTTAAAATCTGTTGGGGAACAAGATCAGACTGGCTGAAGGTTTCTCCCAGGACACTGGAACACGTGGCTGCTTTGAGCAAGTTGTAGGGTGTGTGGTCAAAGAAGAAAATGCCCTGGTTTGAGAGTTGTAACACGTTAGATCTTTCCCAGAAACGCTAGCGACTGAGGAACCTTGAAAGCGGTTGCTCACAAACAGCCCAGCCATTTTGCTCTGAGTAAGGCAGGCTGCCCACCCACCGCGATACCACACCCCCCAGAAAAGAAAAAAATAATCTTGCCCAATGGTCCACCTTATGCAAAATTCAGGGGTGGTTTTTTTTGGGGGGGCGGGGGGGGTGCAGGTGGGTCGCCTTTTGGTCCGGCTCATCCGGACTGGATCGCCTGCTTCACAGCTGTCGTGAAGCAATTTCTTATCTTTATGAGGCTGTTATATAAACAAGCTGTGAGATCCAGTCCGGATGGGCCGCCCCAAAAGGAGACAGGGCGCCGTGTGTTTATTTTTGCATCGCGCTTTTACTTAAAGTGAAAGCGCAATGCAAAAATAAACAGCAGGAATGGCGAGCGCTTGTGTTACGGGTATTAACATATATATAGCAAAGCGTTTGGCAAATACTTGCCCGACTGGCACGTGCTCACGACTGAGGAGTGCTTACTGTTGACACAGTGATCACTTCTAAGGGCATGCCCAGTTCACTGTGAATTTACTGGTAAACACCCTTATCTTGTTTATGGTATAATAGAGTTTAAATGTATTAGAAAACACACTGCATTTTTTTTTCCGGAGAACGTTTTCTTAAATGCATCCGGAAAACAAACCTTAAGCAATGACTGGAAGCATTATCTTTTTGGGAGCAAACGTACCAAGGAACCCCTAAAACTAATCATCATCATCATCAAATATCTTTATTTCGGTCATTGAGACCATAAAAGAGTGCGTCATAATACAATAAAGACATTACAGTAAAAAAAACATTGCACAATTGTGATAAAAGCTTTAACTCAATACAACATCATTACTTGATATGGTTTTAAGAAGACGTAAACGTGTGAACCACATAGACGTTAAAAATTTGGCAACCGCAAAGGCAATTGGGGGCGAGATATCAGACTTAAGTATTCTAAAAGCGGGGGAGTATTGTTTAAAACCCATGTTTCTGAGTAGTGGACAGAGCCAGTACTTCCTTGCTCTGCTGTACACCGGGCAAAAGAATCAAACATGCAAGTCTGTCTCTTGTGTCTGCTTGCAAAAGGGGCATAGAGCCGTGTGTGCTGAGTGTGACCAAAGTGCAGTATATGCCCTCAGCGGGAGAGTGTTATAGCGCCATTGCATATAAAGCTTTCTTGTGAGTGTGGGACCCATATCATTGTAAGTTGACTCTAGGTGGTAGAAGTCTTTAAGAGCCAGGAAGTGGGCAGTGTGGGAGCCCTCCCTCGCATTCCTTATGGCATCTTGTAAATGATGCTCACGAAAAGCCTTCGTGATAAGTTTGCGTGAATCCCTGGAACAAGCAACCTCAGGATCATGCCACAAGTCAAATCTACCCAATATCTCACAAGTATGCTTTATGTAACTTAGCCATGGTATTTGTATGTTGTTACGAAGGCGCAAAATCTCTTGCAGCTCTGCTCTGTATTTGGAAAGTTGTGGGGAAGACCATATTTTACACCAAAGGGTTAGGGGTTTTAAGCCCAACTCCTCTGAGAGCGGTCTTAAGCCCAGATCTAATCTAAGTGGCAAAAGAGGTGTACTGGCAGGTAACGCTGTCAGCTGCCTGAGAAAAGTATTCTCCGTTACCTGGAGCTTCTGTGCAGACGTATGTCCCCAGATTTCTGCACCATAGATAATGGCCCCCCGGGCCTGGACCTTATATATTTGTATGCGTGGGCCTAGGGGCCTGTATGTGAGGCCTTTTGTCATCCTGGCAATGCCTCCCACCAACTGGGTCAATTTCATATTTGCCCTTAATTTGTGTGACTCCCAGGTCATGCGCTCGTTAATAACTATACCCAGATATTCAAAGGTAAAGACCCTCTCCAACCTGGAGGACCCTATACTGGGCGACGCTCGTGTGGTCGGGGGGGGGTTGAAGATCATAAATTTGGTTTTAGCGGCATTGATCTCCAACCCACGTTCCTCACAGAATCCTACAAAGCCATCCAAAACCCGTTGGAGTCCCATAGGGGATTTGGAAAGCAGCAGGGTGTCATCCGCAAACATAATTGCAGGAACCCTGCTGCCGTCCAACTTAGGGGCATCTATATCATTCAGGGTACAAAGATGATCTACGACCCCGTTGACGAAAAGACAAAAAAGAGTCGGGGCGAGGACACATCCCTGCCTGACCCCCCTATCGACAGGGAAAGCATCGGACAGTGTACCCTCCCTTCCACATCTTACTTTGGCATAATTCCCCTGGTGCAACCTTCTCAGAATTGAGAGAATAACCACGGGTACCCCCATCTTTGTTAGCACCGACCATAACTTATCTCTGGGTACCAGATCGAAGGCGGCACGGAGGTCCACAAAGACTGTATAAAGACTGCCGCCCTCAATCAGCACCGTCTTCCAGTATAAAAGGTTTAAACGGAAGATTTGGTCGGTGGTGGAGATACCTCGTTGGAATCCTGCTTGGTAGGGACTCATAATCGCCATTTCTTCGATCCAATCATGGAGGCGATTTAAAATGAGTCTGCCAAAAATCTTCTGCGGTACATCTATTAGGCTAATGGGTCTATAATTGGCTGGGAGCAGAGGCGAACCCTTTTTAAAAATTGGGACAATCTCCGCCCCCAGCCAAGTACCCGGAATAGCCATGCCCGCTAAGATGGCATTATAGAGGGTCGCGAGGTAGGGCGTCCAAACGTCTGGCTCCTGCTTAAACAAGTCGCCCGGGAGACCATCCAAGCCAGGTGCCTTTCCTGTAGCAAGACCGGTCAGAGCGACTCGTACCTCCTTAAAAGTGAATGGTTCACCGGTCTCAAGGGGGCAATGGGGATAGTTAGAATTTTCCCCAACATCCTCAGGTAGTTTATAAAGAGCCTGGAAATGGTCCTGCCATACCTTAGCTGAAATATTAGGTTCTGAGGCAGGTGTCAATTCCTCGGAACCAGTGTTGACACAGCGCCAAAATTTGCGCGAGTCTGCACGGGCCAGGAAATTAGTGAGTTTAATCCATTTGTCATGTTCCCATTCACTTTTGGCATTTGAGGTCAAGGACTTGTAAACACTTCGTCTGGCCCTGATGTCCACGGCACAGCTACCTTCCTTTATTGCACCCAGAAGGTCGGCTTTCGCTTTACGGCAAGCGCCGTTATACCAGGATGGACCAGAAGTTTTTCTATTGGTCCTAGTTATTGGTTTCGTTAAATATTCAGAAACTATTTTAAGGAGGTCGGCATGTAGCTGTCCCAAATCGGAATGAGTAACCTCGCTAGTATCTTTCTCTGCTAGCACCTGAAGTTTCTCGAATAGGGGCAGTGCTTGAGCATATAAATTATGTATCTTATCCGGATCGGAAGATATGTGCTCCCACTTTATTCTGCGTCTATTAGTCTCAAGTACCCGGCATTCCTCAGTTTCACCCCTTTGAATTCCCCTGGCTGGGGAGCCGGGGTGACTATAATTTAGTTTGAGGGCGTTATGATCGCTATCATTCCTAAATGTGACCCAAAAGTCTATGACAAGGGGCCAAGAAAACACAGTAACCAAGACATAGTCCAGTCTGTACTCGCTGCCCGTTCTATTAAAGGTACATCTTGCCATAATATCAGACTTGGACCTGCCATTGCAGGCACGAAGGCCGTATTTCAGTGAAAGGGAATTAATTTGCAGAACCAGGGGGGACCATGTCCTTGGAGCCGGAGCCTGAGTGGGAGGTATATGCCAAAGGAGATCCTCCTCCGTGGCCAGCCCTTCCATAAAGCCAGGGAGGGGCTCGTAGTGGCAGTTGAAATCCCCTCCTATGAGATAGGCGGTACCCTCTGGTATGTCATTTAGAACCAGAGCGAGCTCCGTTATAGTAGATGACTCCTGGCTGATATTAGTAGGCCGTGAGTAGATGTTGATCAGCAACAGGCTAGTGGCATTTGACCACTCCAACAGCACAGCAAGAATATCTGCTGAATTAGTGGGAAATATATCCGCCCTGCAGCCTAAGTCGGTGGCCACCCATATTGTGAGGCCGCCTGAAGGGCGCCCTCTACCCCCCCATGTTGCGTGCTTGGAAAAGGTTGCAAAGCCCTTGTAAGCGATGTTTTCTCTAGCCCACGTCTCTTGTAAGAGACAAATGTCTTTCTGCTCAATAAAAGAACACCAAGACGGGTTATTAAGTTTATTAGAAAGGCCCGCAATATTCCAAGATAGAATTTTAAGGGGGGAGGAAGTTGGTGCCGTAGAGGGTATACTTGGGGATAAAACCACTTCCGACTCCGACCTCCGGAGGGAGGTTGAGCCGTAGTCAGTTTCCTGAGTAGCCCTCAGCGGTGGGGTACTCCTAAGTGGAAGGGCCACCTCTGAACTACCCTCTTCAGTAACTTTAGTGCGGGGAGGATGTTCCTTCTCCTTGGGAGGTACTGGTTGTCTATTCTTGATTATATTCAAAGCGCCACCGCCCATAGACATAAACGGTCAATCCACCATATCTAAAATAGAGAAACGATTATGGGTGGGGACTTGGTCGTATCTAGGGCACCCTGTCGACCAGCGTTCCCTGTCCGCTAATGGAGCCCTTGTCCTATTTCTCCTAGGTACTAGGTCCCATCCATCCTCAACTTGTGCAGTTATTGTGGGAGGATAGAAGAAGGAGAGTGGAAGCGATTGGATAAGAGATCCCGAAGTTGGAGATGGCCAGCTACATATGTGAGAAACTGTTCGGGGATCCCTAAAATTAATCAATACGCAGTCTCCCGTAATAGTTTTTTTGGTGTTACCCAGCCACGGGAGTCTCCTAACCATGAGAACCTCGCTGTTGGTACCCTCGGGTAGAGGCCTGTTTTTGGAGAGCCAGTGTATGACTTTATTTTTTAAGGCCACCACTGGTTCGCTGATAGATGGTTTTAATTCCGGGATACCCGTTAAGATGACTGTATATGGGGCTGACTCAGGCGGTAAATTAACTGGTCTATGTCTGCTATCATGTTCCTGCACCCGTGATGGAGAAGGAAGTGGAGTGTCACGGGGGCTGGGAATAATATTCCGTGGAGGGATCATAGGCCCAGGTTTTGGAGAAGGAATCAGTCTGGGCAGATGTGAATTGGGGAGCTGTTGTGGACCGGGACTATCCCTAGGTAGTGGTATGTCTATGGTCTTTGTGGATGTTTTGGTTGATTTGAGTATGTCCCCTAACTGAGCCATTCCAAGATGAAGATTTTTTATAGATGATTCCAATTTTGCAAGGCGATCTATTTGGGGGGTGAGCAATTCGCTCATGAGAGATTTTATATCAGCAAATGAGGAGCCCTCCTCCCGTATAGCAATTTTTGGACTCACAGGTCTATTGGTCTGAGTTAGGGGTGCAGCCACTCCCCTTCGTCCCGCTGTCGGAGAGTTTGTTTTTCCCCTAGGAGCATGCTTTAGATTCTTCGGCCTGCGCCCTCCTACAGTTTGAGCCCTTCCCTTCCTCTTGGATATTGCTCCCTCACAATTCCCCTGGTTGGAATCTAAAATAGGGATAGTACTAATGTTCGTAGGTGTCTCAGGGGCTATATCTGGTTTGCGTGTAGTGAGGGCAGTGGAAAGCCTTGGGGGGTGAGGGATAGTGTAATAAAATCAACTGGGGTAGAAATATCACAGTCTGTGATAGATGAAATTGTATGGCTTGGGTTCAGTGATGTCGAGGAACCAAGCAGTCCAGGCGGTCCCCCTGTAGCATGGTCAAGATGTTCTGTCAATAGTGGCAGGGAGGTAGCATGTTTGAGGGGGCCTAGAGATGATCTTCTAATCCAATCAATTTCTAGGGAAATGCGCTTCTCTAGGGTAGTTATGTCGTCGATCAATAGGGAACCAGCCTTTGCGAAATATAAGTCCAAAGTACCTGTGGGCTTGGCAGCAGCCTGAGTTGTTTTACTCCGAGTTTCTCTCGCAGTCGCCATTGATACAGTCGCGATAAGGGCGTAAGAGGGTAAGCCCTGCCCCTGCCTCTCCTGTCCTCGAACGGCCTCAAACGGCCCGCTCTTTGCCCGGTCTTAGCCCCGGCTTTCGTCCCGCACGCGTCCCGCTAGCGCGTGTGAGCGATGGTATGGTAATAAGGGAGAGAAAGGGGGCGGAGATAGGGGTGGTGTCGGGAAGAGGACCAGGTGCAGCCAATGTGCAGCGCGCACAGCTCCCTGGTCCTCGCAGTCCCGAGAGCGTTGGTGGCAGATGGCAAACACTCCCCTATGGCAGATGTGAGCAGGCAGCACGGCGTCCTTCACAGTGACGATGTCCGGTGTGGGAATCGAGCCCCAGAGTCCCGCAAAGTCCCGCAGCAAGGTAACAATCCTCGAGCGGCACCCGCGTTGCGGGGGCCGCGAGTCGTAATAGAGACTGGAGGGGAGGAGTCGGGAAGAGGACCAGGTGCAGCCAATGTGCAGCGCGCACAGCTCCCTGGTCCTCGCAGTCCCGAGTGCGTTGGTGGCAGATGGCAAACACTCCCCTATGGCAGATGTGAGCAGGCAGCACGGCGTCCTTCACAGTGACGATGTCCGGTGTGGGAATCGAGCCCCAGAGTCCCGCAAAGTCCCGCAGCAAGGTAACAATCCTCGAGCGGCACTATTCTCAGCAACAATATTTTTTCCTACAAACATATATAAATACATAAAAATAAGTTCTTCACAGTATACATTTGGTCTCCACGATATACTCACAATTTCTTCTTCAGGCACGTTATGTGTAACTTCAAAAATGCCATTAAAACAGAAGAAAAACAATGAAGCTTGTTACCACTTCCTACCAGTACAAAGGACAGCTGCAATAAGCGGCATCAATATGGCCTGAATCTAACCTCCTGCAATAAACAGGCCAGGTAGAACATAAGCGATTGCCTAGCTCATCAATAAAAGAGTCGTAGCTTTAATAGAGGCTCCGACCCTCGCGGTATAAACCTCTGCCTTGAGATATGACCGACGTATAGAGAAGTCTCGCATGCTTGTGTGTCTCCCACAAAGTAGATCACAAGTTCGAGCCCGACAGGGCAAACTCGGCCATCCATCCTTACGAGCTAAGAAAAGTAAGCACCATTGCGTTAGGCAATGTCAACAGAGCTTGTTTACAGCAGAAACATGCTAAAAAGGTCAATACAAAATAACAATCATTGGTAAATACAGGTGCTCACCCAAAAGCCCCACACAACACTGCCTATCACTGTAGTTCAAACCAAGAGACAGACATTTGCATAATCTCTAACATTTATTCATCACTCTTTAAGTGGTGTAATCTCTTTTTAAGTACACCCGTATCCCCGGAAGAGTAAGGGTAGGAGAAGGGTGGGACGGGATGGAAGAAGACACCAGAGAAGAGTGGAGGGGCAAGGAGTAGTAGAAATACTGAAAGTTAATGGTGCAATCAAGGGTGCTGCAGATACGACGCCTAATGGAAAATCGGTTAAGTACACAACAAGGCTCAATGGAATCTATGTCTGCAGGGTCTTGGGGCACTAGCGTTTTGTGTGAGACTTTAAGGCCCTTCACATGGCAGTCCGTGTGTGGCGATCACCATAGAAGATTCGTGAGCCTATGCTCAGTCAGGTAAGCGTTCTAAAATGGATCCGACTGGAGATGTGTTCAAAGCCCAGCAAAATTTAAACATGAGGCCGGCTCAGTGTCTTAATAACCCTCGCTGTGCACAGGCAGCGGGCCTGAAAGCTGCCGGCTGGTCCAGAACAAGGGGGGCCCTCAGTGCAATTTGCAGGGGCCCCTCAAGTTTCGCTATGCCACTAGGCCGTCTCCTTCCTTTGTTCTCAAGGGTTTTGGTGTGTCTGCCTGTGTGCACCTCTGTGTTGTGTGTGTATCTGTGTCTGCTTGCGCGGATGTGCGCTTTTGTATGAGCATCGACATGAGTGTCACTACCTGAACCCGTGTGTGTGCGCCTCTATGTATTTGTGACTGCTTGCGCCTGTGTGTGTGTTTGTGACTGCTTGAACCCAAGCGTGTGCCTGTACGTCTTTGTATGTTAGTGACTGCATGCGCTTATGTTGTGACTGCGTGAAATCATGTGTGTGCCTGTATGTCTTTGTATGTTTGTCACTGCATGCGCCTGTGTGTGTTTGTGACTGCTTGAACCCAAGCGTGTGCCTGTTGGTCTTTTTTTGTTGTTTGTGCCGCGATAAGGAATGAGGGGAGGAGCTTTATCCTAACCCTGTTGCTTGCGAGGAAAGAGGCAATGGTAAGCGGTGAAGGGGGCTGAATATGCTAACGAGCCATTAGTGCCAATATCGGCCACACTCACCAGCCCTCTTACAGCAACATACAGGTAGCATAAATAAGCAGACAAGACCATTTTTTGGTGGAGAAATTTGCTGCAGGTTTATTAGCATACCAAATATGCCAACATGGTGGGTTATCTTACAGGCGATCCAAAGTCAAGCCGCCCCTCGCTGCCTACCACCTGATGGGCCAACTTGCATCGTGGTCTTAGCCAATTGGTGCTTAGCGGTTGTGGTGAGGGCATAGCCCCTCCCCCTTCCGGTGAAACATTGGTCCACCATATAACTCACGCCCCCCCTACGAGGGGCGGAGTGTTCAAGCGACCCCCGGTTGTACAGGTTTCCAACCGCCCGTAGGACAGATGGGGCGCCGTCGCACCCCAGGGTCCACCACACAGACTGCCTGGGTATATTCGGCCTCAGCACCCTTTGTGCTCCTGAACAGGGTACCCTGAGTACCTTTCCGCCTCTGGATCGCCATGTAACTCTGCCTGCAACACAAATAAAGAGATTAGAGCATCCCTCCTCCCCTCACCCTGACACGCCGGGTAAGCGGTAGGGAGGGAGTTGGCGTCAGGGCGAGGAAACAAAGAGGCCGCCAGGGGGGCGGGGGAGGACTATATACCTCTCCCTGACCACCCACCGGCCGGAAATGACGAGCAGTGGACCCCAAACGGGGTCTGTGTGAAACACTAGGCTGCCCAGTGTGCCATCTTGTGGCACTAAAGGGGCTGCCCTCTTATGAGGGTCCCCTGCGGGGACAGTCGGTCAGCCCGCATAGTGCCAATATCGGCCACACTCACCAGCCCTCTTGCAGCAACATACAGGTAGCATAAATATGAAACAAGACAATTTTTGGGTGGAGAAATTTGCTGCAGGTTTATTAGCATACCAAATATGCCAACATGGTGGGTTATCTTACAGGCGATCCAAAGGCAAGCCGCCCCTCGCGGCCTACCACCTGATGGGCCAACTTGCATCGTGGTCTTAGCCAATCGGTGCTTAGCGGTTGTGGTGAGGGAATAGCCCCTCCCCCTTCCGGTGAAACATTGGTCCACCATATAACTCACGCCGCCCCTAGGAGGGGCAGAGCGTTCAAGCGACCCCCGGTTGTACAGGTTTCCAACCGCCCGTAGGACAGATGGGGTGCCGTCGCACCCCAGGGTTCACCGCACAGACTTCCTGGGGATATTCGGCCTCAGCACCCTTTGTGCTCCTGAAGAGGGTACCCCTGAGTACCTTTCCACCTCTGGATCGCCATGTAACTCCGCCACAGCCCTGGGTGTGGCGACCGTCGCAGCCAGGGCCCCCCACCAAGGCCTGCGCTCCTATTTGCATCCCGCTGTTTCCAGGGCCTCCCCTAGATCAAGGAGGAACAAGTCCATACCTATTCTGGAGAGATGTTCCCCATCATCCTCGAAACACCCTATGGATTTAGCATGAAGCAAACCATGCCTTATGAATCCGAACCCCATTTGTTCGGAGAATTTACGCATCGCGCAATTGACGCTCCTGCGCGCAGCCTCCATTGCTTCCCCAGATCGAGCTCCCTGCCACAGGAGCCATGGGGTGATCTCCGACCACCACAGTTTGCATGTCCCTAACTTATTGCTTAATTTGCAAAGAGTGGCTTTCATAGTCTGAAGCAATGTCCTCTTGCCCAGTGCCATCAGGTCGTTGCCCCCCAGGTGAATGACCAGCACGTTTGGGGGACTCGTCACTCCCCCCAGTCTCTGCTGCAGTTTGTCCAACAACCCATTCCATCGCATGCCCTGGTACCCCAGCCAAGTTATCTCGGTGTTTGAAAAGCCATGCCTCCACTTTCTGCTCGCAGCCCACTGTGCCAATCTGCTGACGCCAGAATGGCCAATCACCCAGACCTTTGTTCCTGGTAAATAAAGAAATGTGATGTTGCAAAACGTTTATTACCAACACAGCACGCCATAATGAAACATTTAAAATACACTAACACCACACTCCCATCAGTACTCAGAAAACCGGTTCCTGCGGGCAAACAAAATAATGTGGCTCATGGCCATACAAATTGTAAACAGTAATTTAAAACACAAAGCCCCCCATCACATACCATGACCGGGCTGCAGAAAAAGGCCCTTAAAGTTTGTGGGCTCATGGACGTATGTACCTTTTGAAACAATGGGATTGCCAGCGCCCCACTTGTTTGATGCCCTCTGCTGGCAAGCCTTCCTTAAATGCTGTTGTTGCTGCCCCTATACGGAAGGAGTGGCTGCAGAAACGTTTGCTAGGGTCCTTGTTACCAGATAGCGCCAGACATGCATGCATGATGTGTTCCACCTGGTACTTAGTAAGGGGAGAGCAGTCTGCATGTATGAAAAGATACGCGTCTGCTGCCGGACGTAGGGCCGCATAGACGGAGAACAGCCTAACTGGGCAAAACCTCCCGTCCCCCAAACTGTGCAGCCAGAACACCCAGCCCTTGCCGCTCTGATCTGTCTTTGACCTTCGTAGTGTTACTTTGAGGGAATCCCCAGCGAGAACCACATCCTGCCAGTTCAGAGCCACCCCAGACTTATCATTCCTCGCTCTGGCCACCAACTCACTAATGCGAAGTGCCCCAAAGAAAGCCAGGCTGAACGCGGCAGCAAACAGTGCTGCCTCAAACTGTGAGTGGGTGGCCTTGTGCATCCAATCTAGCAACCCTTGGAGTGTCTCAAAGTCTATAGGGGACCTGTTGTCTGGTTCCTTAGGTTCGCTCCTGGCCCACCCTTTCAATGCCGCTCTGATTACAAAAGAACTCGTTGGGTCTGACTCCCCCTTGAGTCTAGCGTGGTGGCTGATTGCTGCAAGGTAGCCCAATATCCAGGAATTACTCTTCCCATTGTCTTTAGCCCACAAAATGAAGGACTGCACTCTGGCTGCTAAAGATAGAACGCCTCCATCCCATGGTCCCGTCACTGAGCAGAATTTATTCACACAGGATATATATAGGATTTGTATCTCTTGTTAGTCCCCGGCGCTAGGGATAACTCGCCCAGGCCCCTCATATGTTTCGCCACTTCAACAGAAACCACAGGTGCGCTGGGAAAGGTGTCCCCTCCTCTCTCGCTCTCGGCCATGCCTACCGGAACCGGTGCCACTGAAAACGAGAGAGAGCATCAGCCGCTGTGTTCTGTACACCCTGAATGTGTCGCGCCCTGCATTCAACATTGTTGTAAAGACAAGCCCGCACCAACTCCCTCAAGAGGCACAGGACCAGGGGACAACTTGCTGACTGGGAATTGATTGCCTGCACTACCGCTAGATTGTCAGACCAGAAAAGCACCCTTTTGGCAGACAGAATTGTGGGCCATAAATGGAAAGCCACCACAATGGGGAATAACTCCAGCACTGTGATGTTGGTAGTGATCCTTTTCTTGTGCCAGGCACTGGGCCATTTCTCAGCACACCATTCCCTGTCTAGAATGGCTCAGAATCCTTCCCTGCCTGATGCATCTGTGTGTAAGGCTAGGTCCGGGCTGCCTGCCCAGGGAGCCCTCCAAATTACTGACCCGTTAAAGTTGGCCAAAAAATCCGCCCACATGGCCAGGTCAAGTCTCATGCCTTTGCTTAGCTTGACCATGTGGTGCTTTTTTAAGACCCTGGCTGTGGCCCTGGCCAGCCTTCTGCCAAATACTCTTCCAGCTGGAATGACCCTCGCTGCAAAGTTCAGTTTCCCTAAGAGTCCTTGAATGCATTCTAGAGTGGCCTTGACCTGCGCAACCACAGACTGAATGTGTTGTGCGAGGTCGCGTACCTTGTCTGTAGGTAATCTGGATTCCCCCGAGATGGTGTCTAGCTCTATCCCTAAATAGGTTAAGACCTGTGCTGGACCCACCGTTTTACATGGTGCAAGGGGGACCCCCAAGTGCCTGGCCAGCTGTTCAAAATCCTCAAGGGCTTGCTTACAGTCCTGCTTGCCCTCACTCCCAATGAACAGGAAGTCATCTAGATAATGGGTCACCCCTGCCACCCCGTACGTATCCTAGAGGGCCCATTGCCGGAAGCAACTGAACGCCTCAAAATAGGCACATGACACCGCGCAGCCCATGAGCATGCATCTGTCAAAATAGTACCTGCCGTCTAGCCTTAAACCCAGCAAGTGATAGCTGCTCGGGTGGACTGGTAGCAAGCGAAATGCAGATTCTATGTCCGCCTTTGCTAACCAGGCCACTCTGCCTGCCCTCCTGACTAGGTCCAATGCCACGTCCAGAGTACAATAAGACACAGAGCAGGTGCCCTCCTGTAGCCCATGGTTAACTGATGCCCCTTCAGGGTAAGAAAGGTGGTGGATCAGTCTAAAAGCCCCTGGGTCCTTCTTGGGCACTACCCCCAGGGGAGAGACTACAAAGTTGTCGAGCGGGGGTTGCAGAAACGGACCCGCCACCCTGCCCAAAACCCTCTCCTTCTCTACCTTTGCCCCAACTACCTCCGGATGCTCTCTCACCGACCTGAGGTTATCGGCCTCTCTCCTGCCCAGGGGGCCCACGTAGGGGATTTTAAAACCTTCATTGAACCCCAAAAGCAGTGTGCGGCTATCTGTTGTGTTGGGGTATCGTCTAAGAAGGGGCGTGATGTTAGCCAGGCTGACAGGGGAAGGGCCTTTGGAGAAGAGCCCGTGGGAAGTTGGACTGACTACGGGGAGAAGACAAGTGGGGAGGGGGGGGCATAGGGAAGTTGGACTCGGTTGTGTTCCTGCCTCAACTTTGTTGCCCGCCTTTGTCGGCTGGCTGCTTATCCGGCTTGGTATGGCAGGAAACCGCTGTGTGGGACCCGCCACACGTGCTTCACGCATGCTGGAACTTGCACGTCTTACCCCAGGAGCAAGATCCATTGTTAAAAAGGCGGCATGTACCCGGGGGGACCTACTGAAACCTCCCCTCTGTCCCCCTCCCCTACGTGCCCCGCAAAAGGACTGTTTGCCCCTTCCGTATGTTGGAAATGACCCCTTGGTAGACGCTTGTCCCCCCTGCATATTTCCCTGGGTGCCTACACTTTGATGTGAACGGGAACCCATATGGTCCATACAAAGCTGGACCTCTTTTTGGTCCCAACCCATCTCCGGGCATTGGGACATCTTCCTCCTGAACTCCCTGTCGTAGTTCAACCATCCAATTCCGCCCCACCTCAAAGCCTCGTTATGTATGGTCCTGGAGTATTGCACCAACCCTGGTCCCTGTTCCGGGAATTTCTCCATAGTGACAGATGCTAGAATGGAGAAAGCCTCTAGCCAGTTAGCTATGTTCTTCTCCGGCCAAGGCTGGTACTTCACTTTTTTATCATCGTCCTTCGCCCCCAGTTTCCTGGCGTCAAGCCCCTCTTGTCCCAGCATCAGCAGGGTAAAAATGTCCACAAAGTCCCTCCTCCAAATTCCTTCTTTGGCTGCCTGGGGCACTTGCCAGCCTAGAGAACAATGCCCAGACAGCAGGGGTGCCGTCGTGACTAGCTGTACCAAGTTGGGCAAGGGAGCGGCTGTGAGAGCAGTCGTAGGTTGTAGTACCAAGGTGGGCAAGGGAGCGGGCATGATGGAAGACAAAACAGCTGTGGCCCCCAAACTAGTATTGACTGTGATAGTACTCGGCCTGGCCGCTATGGTGGGGAGCGAGACGGGAGTTGGCGCTGTGGAAAGCACCCCAGATGTAGGTGTAGGAGGAAAACCCACTGCCGAAATAGGTCTAACCTGCCCCACTGGCTCCCCCACACCTCCTGCCCACACACTTGTTGCTGCTAATGTGGCTCCTTCCTTAGTGCCCCCACTGGGGCACAAAAGTGCGGGGCTGGTGGACACAGAACCTGCTTGAAGCTGAGACATGAAACTGTTCATAGTGTCCAAGAGTTTGGCAAGCTCATCCCTAGTGGTGTAGTTACCTTGGGCCGCGGTACTGTCCAATGGGGTAAGTGGCCCCGGGTCGTGGGCGCACCCAGCGCTGAAACGACCTCCTTGGGGGCCTGAACTGCTCTGCTCCTGGGTGGTGGCAGCGGATCTGCCGGGAAATCCCTGGACGTGGGTTTGCGGACCCGCTTGGGCCTAGATGGGCCTGCCTCTGCACCGGGCTGTTGTTCCGTAGGAGGAGAATCGCCGACGATCCCAGAGTCCTCCTAATTGGGGGCGTTCAGGATGCCATTGGCCCATGCCAGGCCTTTGATCTTGGCCATCTCAAAGAAATTGGCCCACTGTGCGTCCTGCGAATTGCCCGGCATCGAGTCGTCCACCTGAGATCTCTCCGGGAAAAGGGGGAGTGAGCCCTGGCTATCCATGCCGACCTTCGACTCCACACAGGCCCCTGATCTGAGGAGATACATTTTGGGATCAAAACATGATAATGCTAGGTTTTATTGGGCCGACACCTCAAGCCCCTTGCTTTCCCCGATGCTCCTTGCCCCCCAGCCTTCCCAATACTTACTTATTGTGCTGTAGCGGGAGTGGACCTGGGGCGTGACCCGCCCGAAAGCTTGCTCGAAGTAAGCCCTGCGTGTACTGATGACGTGGGTGTGCTGGGGGGAGAAAGAAAACGTTAGCGGGGACTGTGATGTGGGATAAGCGAAACTTACGCGCTCGCCACCGGTGCTGTCTCTCTTGCTCCCACCCTCAGGTGCAAGCCCTGAGCAATACATGCTCCTAATTCCTGCTGTTCATCCCTTGCCGTCAGACCGCCTGCGACTTTGCTTCCTGAACAAACAGTTCTGACCTGGAATAAAAAGGAGAGTTTTAATGCACATCGGGGCGAGGCTTGCGTCCTGGAACCCCTTGCCACCCGCATCTCCGCTGGTGACCCTTGGTCCCAGTAACTGCTGCTGGCACTGAAGTCGCAGAAACCCCGCGAAGAAGAAGACCCAATCGATGACACAGCGCCTGAAAATGAAGACACGTTAATACGCCCAATCCATGTGTACATTTGGTGCCAACGCGTCCCACCACTATGAAAATACAGTGGTGGGAGGGTGGGCTGTCGAGCTCCCGTGCCCTGCACATGCCTTCTACAATCGTTCCCCTCCCAAAATGTCCTTGACCCTGCACTGCTGGAGAAAGGCAGTATTTAACCCCATAACGTGCTGAAAGCCACCTAAACAGGATGTTTTTTTGTTGTTGTTTCTTTTGCTCCTAAAATTCTGCCCTGTGTAAATTAAGACAACTAAGGGGGGACACCCCAAAAATTGGCACTGCCTGTCTAAACATGGTTGCACTGCACCACCGGGAATAGCACACTTAACCTTGGGAGGATGCCTACAGCACCTGGATTCCCAGTTGGCCTCCCATCCAAATACTAACCAGGCCCGACCCTGCTTCGCTTCCGAGATCGGCCGAGATCGGATGCTTTCTGGGTGAAATGTCCGTAATCGAGAAACTGAGTGACGCTTTCTCCCAGACAAAGTTCAAACCAAGGAAGACTCGGGCGAAATATCTGAAATGACAAGCATGTTAGCAACAAGAAAGTCTAGCAAAATGGAAAATCTAGCAAGGTATGCAGGCCTCCTTCTCGCGTATTCCCCAGTGCAATTGGCCTAAATCTTGCGACAAATACGAGTAAATTAGCTGATGCTAGATTAGCTGATGTACTGTTTACCCCAGCTGCATTCATAAAAGCTTTGCGTTATTATTAATCTGTTTAGCTGCGCAAAATGTTTTCAGTGGTTTAACAAAAGATTAATGGTCGTGCTACCGGTGGAGTCGAGACGGAGTCCAGTTCAGATGCTTCTCCGCTTCTTTTTGTATGTAGTGCTGCATACTTCACTTCTGCAGTTTCTAAGCGGTGTACATAACAGATGCGACTATGTCACATTTTATGTCCGTTAATTTACAGATCCCGGAAGGAAAGTTGAGGCGCCCTGGCACATTTCACCTCGCAGACTCCAAAACACCGCATTTGTCAGCTGCGAGAGTTAGGCTGAGTAAGCACAAGAGAAACGAACAGGTGCCTCGAGTAGCAAGTGCGACTGTAGAAAGAGAAGAAGGGTGCTTTAACGGCAAATCCACGAAGGAGCTGTGTGAGTGGCTGTAAAAATTAGTGGCAATATTTAAGATAAAACTTAAAGTAATGGAGCTCAGTTCCCATTAGTCTCTGTTCACTTCCACCTTAGCCTATCTATTTTCTAGAAAGGTTCGCCTAAAAAACGAACTACGTACAAACGAGCAAGCCAATTTCTAGAAATGTTCTTAGCACTCTAAAAATGAACAGACTATACGATGAAAACGGAAACTACTCACTTTGAGCCGTTCAGAGTTCACCTGTACATTTGTTTTTCAAATGTACAAGTTTCTTTTTCACTGACAATTCGGCTGTGTTGTTTCAGGAAATGAGGAATCGCCAGGGATGACTATGTTTCCATTCACACGAGCCGGGAGTGAACCTAAACAGGGCCCGTGCGACAGGAGCTTCCTCCACTTCGTTTCAGAAAACTACCTGATGGGGCCGACTCAAGAGTTATCTTTGGCAGTGACGTCAGAGTGGTCCATTGTATGCACCTCAATAAAATAACCTTCAAATTCAGACTACCAGCGCACACGTGCCGTTATATGCCTGGAGGAAGTCACCATAAATCGGTTCAATTGCATAGAATACCAGTGAAGTGCCACCCTGAGCTCCGGGGTTATCATGCGGAGTAGCCTGGCAATCAAGTGCCCAGGTTGTGTCATCCAAAGGACACTTAATGTCGTCATATGATCATGTAAAGTGCCAGCCCAAACATAACCAACATTTCAGATGGCTGCACCAATACGGCCTGCACCGGAGCAGAGATCCAGGGGGGGCAAGCGCCCCTCCTTGCCCCCCTGCAAACGCCCATGCCGCCAGGGGCAAGACATAAGGCCACACAGGGCCCAGACTCACTGCGGTAGCCCACGGGCGCTGCCTCCTGGCTAAAAACATAACACAACCAGACGTGAAACCACGGGTCGACCTGTGGACCCTGAACTCCACAAACAAGGACGCCTGACCCCAGTGGTGTGGTGGTGGGGGTAGGGGGGGCTGTGTACCCAGCGGAGCACTGTGCCACCCACCGTGCTGCTCAATTGTCCCCCCCCCCATCTGAATCACACTATCAAGTGCTCGAACTCACAAGACAAACACGACGCCTGCGGTACCTCTGGACACAGGAACACGGCATGGCTTGTGTCCAGCGGGGAACAAAGAGGAGGGCCAGTGGTTGGGGGCAGGTATAAATACTTGTCCCAAGCCCACTGCACACCAGAAATGATGCTACAGAGGCGCCGGACCAAGCAGGAACTGCCAAAGAGGGGGTCCCAGCGACAGGCCGCAGGGATGTGCCTAATGCGGCACTAAGGGGGCCGCCCTCTTACAGGGCCCACTGCGTGCGCCGTGGGTAGCCACAAAAGCTGCAGTGAGGGGGACTGTAACCCCTCCCTTTCTTAGATAACCTGGCAGAGTTTATGTCAGTTTTTCTTACTTCATTTCAATATTATTACCTCGAGGATAGAAAGGAAGTGCCCGTTGGTAATTAACCGCCTGCAAACACAGTAACCCTGCTGGCAAAAGAGCTCTTTTTTGGCTCATGCCTTGATTTTAATAGCTGAATATTTGTCTTTTTTGAGATTTTTTTATTCCAGCAAACAGACCACAAGAAAAGACCGACCCCCTAGAATGGGGTTTGGGGGGGTGCAGGTTTCTCCGTGGTGGCTGTCAGTGCACGTCTGCTGGATAGGTAGGGGCCATTACATAACCTAGTTATTTGAAGATTCGGCAGGGTCACTGTATTGTGACTGTAAGCCCGAACTTGAGGGGTGGTGCACTTTCGTGGCTGGACTGCCGCATATAATTTTGTAAAACAAGGGGCTGTTTGCCCTGAAACGCGTAAGGTGGAAAAGAACTCCGAACAAAGAAATGCTGTTTTGCCAATAAAATGGAACTGGTTTGGAGAGCGTTTTTAATCGAGGATGCTTTATATATATATGTCCCCCTCCCCCTCCCTCGCTCCATCGATCTCCATCGATCTCCCAGTTCCTCACTTTTTTATACAACAGTTTCATCAATTTCATCGGTCTTATTTGTCTTGTATAACAGCCAGCCGCATTCCATCGGTGATTGGTTGTTGGGACTGAGAGCTGAGCTGACTGTTGCCCACGCTGAGACTGGTTCAGAAAGCAGAATTGTGCAGAGCAAAGACTGCTGGAGCATTGACCCATAGCTTGACTGCTAATAGCAACCAATAAACAGCCTGAAAAGCCTTTTTAAATTTGGCAGCTTAAGGATTCAACCCTGGGACTGCGAGGCATCCCCAGCATAACTACAGCTGGTGCCTCTTCCCAGGGGTGCACCTCCTGACTTATGTCCATAAAGTGCAGCCTCTTCGGATGATTGCGGGAAATCTCGCAGCTTTAAGGTTTTTAACTCAGGCCCTCTTTGGCGAATTGGTGCTGCCAGTGTACAGTCTGATTTTGGTGCTTTGTTTCATTCTTTGCGGACTACAACCCCGGGACTGCGAGGATCAGCAGCACGATCATGATAACAGCTGGTGGCTCTTCCCGAGGACACGCCTCCTGCCTCACGCCTACATTCATACGCCCACTTTACGCAACGCCCCGGGCTAAGGGTTTTGAGCCCGTTCGAGAACGGAAGAGACCGGTCCGGTCCCCCCCCCTTACTGGACCCTACAGCCGAGTAGGTGTTAACTGTGTGTAGCTTCGTGTAAGTGAACATGGCGACAAGGGAGCTAAGGAGCAAGGTTGTGGGGTCCAGAGGACATTTAACAGGAACATTAGATAATTTTATCACAAGGGCAAATTCGGTTATTGACCAAGGGATAACCCTTATGGAGCGCAGGGTTTCACAAGACTTGGTTTTAGCAAAATGTTCTTCTTTGGGCAACCTGGCCAATGCACGGACACCGAATCGTGATGACCCCAGCACCACAAATGATGTGACTGTGTCCCCATCCATCCTGTCCTCACCTCAGGAGGTTGTGCAGACCTCAATTGCAATGAGCCCCCACATAATACCCGCTCTGGCAAGCCCTGATGCTCGGGCTCTGAATAAGGCAAACCCAATAGAAAAATCATAAGTTCGCCTCCGCAGAGAAAATCGCGAGGGTGCCAAACCCAAGAAACACTGTGCAGTTCTCTCCGGCACCAATAGAAAGTCTAAATCTGCAAAGGGACAGAGTGGTAGTGTGTCTATAAATGATCCTAAGGGGTGCACTACCCCAAATGACTCGCCTAGTTATTGTCCTCCAGAATTAATGACCATGGACCGAGGGCAATTTGATAAGGCCCAGTACAGAGATGTTATTGGGTTGATAGAGGATCCCATAATAACTAAGATGGATGCTCTTTTAAAAACCACGCTAGCACCGCTAATAGAAAGGCTCGGGCGCATGGAACAGCAGCTTTTGAGGTTTGAGCAGTACTTGGGGGGTAACTTATATAACGCAAGGCCTCATGTGTCAAATCAGACCACTGCTCAAGCTAACCGTGACATAACTGGGATTCCAGATCAAAATATCACAGTCTCTATAGGCCCGCTAGTTTAAAGGGTAATAATGTCCACCAACTTAGCTTATCTATTGACACTCTTGGAGACAAGGCCACCCCGAGCAAGGCGAAGGCTGACCTAGTTCCCCATTTATTAGGCAGCGCTCAGCCCTCCTTGGCCGAGCTCCCGCCGAAGGAAGTTAGGATTGATCTTCCACCGGAAACTAGCCCGTACTTAGTAGTTATGACTGGCATTCCTGAAATTAGTAATGCAGCCCAGGAATCGTACTGTCAAGAATTCCTGTCATGCGAGGGGAAGAAAACGGTAACCAGCGAAAACGGACTACATCTCCCAGGATGCTTAGCGGTTGAGAGGTTAGGTAAACAGGAGAGCTGTTACATAACTCAAGGAAAACACGCCCTTATATAAACAGGAGAGCTGTTACATAACTCAAGGAAAACACGCCCTTATGTAAACAGGAGAGCTGTTACATAACTCAAGGAAAACACGCCCTTATGTGAACAGGAGAGCTGTTACATAACTCAAGGAAAACACGCCCTTATGTAAACAGGAGAGCTGTTACATAACTCAAGGAAAACACGCCCTTATGTAAACAGGAGAGCTGTTACATAACTCAAGGAAAACACGCCCTATAAAGGGAGGAACCGGGAGGTACAACGCTGTCGGATATTGTGTTTACACCGACGTACCTGCTTCGTGAAGAGCAGTGTTCCGGAGTGGTGCTCCAGTAAGGCAAGAACGGAGGTAGGTCGAGTCGTTACTCCCTGGGCCGTGTCTTGCCCCATCGTCACCTGTGAAGGACCCGGAAGCTCTACCGGTCAACCATTGAGCTTTGCTTTTTGACTCGGCTGAGTCAAAGCGCAGTGGCGCTTTTGCTGGTTGGAGTCGTAACTCCCAGCCAGACCAGAGATACAGGGACTGCCAGCTGTAACGCACACCAGGAGGTGTTTGCCGCGTTACAGACTCGGAAGTCCACAGGATCGATCGAGCGGCTGCTCTCGGTTCAGTCTTCTTGCTTTTTGATTGGGGTATCGGTGACGCATCACCAGGAGGTGACTCCGCGTCCCGGTGCAGTCTGAGGAAGAGCTTGAGCGGCTGCTCCCTTCAGGTAGAGACCCCGGCTGAGTGTTTCCCTGACTCCTCGATTCTCCCCAACACTCTTCGTGCCCCTCACAGCCTACCGATTGCCATTGTCGGCCATTTCATTTCTGCCCTCTGTTGGCATACGCCGGGATCGGCGTATATGCAGAGGACGGTTAGGACCATCCGTGCGGTGGGCTGGTAACGTACTTAGCCTGGAGGATTCCAGTGACTATAACTTTTGTTTGTTCTTTGTATTATTTTTGCCTTCATTAAAATAACTAACCCTTCACAAGTGGTTGCGTCCTCATTATCGTGTCTGTTAAACGATCCCGAAACGTTCAGGGCGTTACACGTACCAGTCTTTGAAAAATAAAGTATCTCACTGGCTTAATACCAATAGACCCTTACCGAGCCACATTACCAGTGAGATACTAATGGTGCGTAGGCTCTCTTGGGTGGGTTGTACATCTAAAACCCTGAAAGGGGACTGTGTGCTAGTGAATTTTAGGAACCCATGTACAGTAGATTACATTTGCAACTGGGAACACAACTTTAATGGGTCCACAATCCAAACACTTCCCCTATCATTCTTCTACCCCCCAGTTAAACGTTTGGACCATGCAAGTGATTGGTCATTTGTGAAACACCACAGCAGGGGGAGGAATGGGGAGGGGTTATAATGTTCAGACAGTCTCCCAGTAATATTTTTCCACACACAACAGATTCAGTGGCATCGAGTGTGTGGATTGACTGCAGTTGGATGATGATAGTTAATTGTCCTGTCCCCACCCTAGGATTGTAAAGGTGCTAGAGGGTGGTAAGAATGCGACCTGTGCCAATTCCTACTGCCCCACTCCAGTAGCCCTTAGTGGGATAAAAAGCCCTTATCAGCCGGAGGGGAGTAAAGGTCAAGAAAGTATAGAGAAGGACCTATTAGCAAGTACAGTACACTACACTGAGATAAAGGCTCCCAAACAACTAAGGGGTAACGATGTTGAGGTAAGCGTAGTGAAGGAACTCTCAGAAAGTTTCTTATACGTACCTGATACCAGTGGTGCAAAAAGGGATGGTGTTTCGCTTCCTAGAGGGGCTACTACCTCAAAGCAGATGACCATACTCTCTTGGAACCTTGCAGGCCTAGCTAACAAATTAAATTGCACGGAATGGGGTTGTTTAGTGGACCATATTGACATCTGTATATTCCAAGAAACGTGGGCCAGAGAGGAATATCCTAGAGAGGGGTTTGCCACTTTCTATGTACCAGCAAGATGGGACGGGAAAGGCCGACCATCTGGAGGCCTTGCTGTTTGGGTAGCCCTGAACCTGGGGTGTTCGGCAGAGATTGTAGCTACAAATTCCAATGATCTCCAATGCTTAGTTTTGGAATGGCCAAGTTCCTTTAGACTGGCAATTGTGAACGTCTATTCTCGTCCTGTACGGTTGGCATGTGAATCGTCTACTATAGAGGAGCTATCCCACTTTCTAACAGAAATGCCCTGTGATTCTAATATTGTGATAGCTGGTGACGTGAATTGCCACTTGGAGCCATTCACGGGAATGAACGAGGGTGCGCTTATGGACGAAGACGACTATTGGGCAATTCCATCTTGCCAATCTCCGTCCCCCAAATTATGGTCTCCAATGGCAAATCAGATCTTGGCCCTGACCTTGAACAATTCCCTGAGAGCCTGTAATGGGCGCACCCCGTCCGACACTCCTTCAAACTGTACTTTTAATAAAAGGGAACAAGAGTCTCGCCTAGATTACATCATGGTTGAGACCAAGTTATGGTCTAAGGTTATCGCTTTAGGGTAATTCCTAGAGTTGAGAGTGACCATAATGCTCTCTGCCTAGAAATGCTACTACCAGGACCTGAGGGCTCCCTACCAGTTGAGTCGGATAACATGGGTGATGGACTGTTGCTCTCTAATAACAGACGAAGAGTAAAATGGGCCAAAATTATAGATTCCCATGACGGAATAGCCAAACTCTACAATATAGTACTGCCCAGACTCCTACAGGTTGAAAGTCTAATCATTTAGTATCCCAACGATGATTTTAATAGGAAACTAGGAATCATCCACCGGGATTTGGTGTCTAGTCTAGCAGAGGTTACTAATCCTCTTATCCCTAGGCGGAGGAAATATATAACCCCAGCCTCATCCTGGTACAATTCATCGTGCAGAAAGGCTAAGGCAGAGCTACTCATGGCAGTAAAATCTGGGAGTGACAGAGTGAGAATTAGAGAATTAAGAGCGCAGTGTAAAGGGGTTATGGCCGATGCCAAAAAGGAGTGTGATACGGAAAGGTGGTCCAATCTAACTGCCGCTCTGGAATCCAGGGATGCACGAAGATTTTGGTCTTTAGTTAATTTAGGAATAGGGGATTTGAAATCAGCTGTGGAACCCAATATTGAACCATCAGTGTGGGAAGCCCATTTCAAGGGCCTTTATACGGACGAGCAGAGTATGGACATTGTCCTGCCCCTGGCAGCCATTTCCAGTGAGGATGAGGCCCTAGAATTTACTTTAAGTGAGGTGACCACTGCAAGTGGCAAACTTGCAGCAGGAAAGGCCCCGGGGCTCAACAAACTCCCCAGTGATCTCTTTAGGCAGCAACCTGGGCTATGGGGTCCCTATTTCCTAGTTCTGTTTAATGCCATATTGGGCGGTATGGAGATTCCCTGTACTTGGCTGGGTGCAGAGATAGTCCCGATTTTTAAGAAGGGCTCTCCTCTGCTTCCAGTCAAGTACAGGCCTATCAGCCTTATCGATGTGCCACAAAACATCTTTGCTCGACTTGTTCTGAACCACCTCCTGGAGTGGATGGAGGACCGTGATGTCCTGAGTCCTTTCCAGGCGTGGTTCAGAAATAATACTTCAACCATGGATCAGATCTTCCGGTTGCTCCTTTTATACTGGAAAACTGTTAAGATGGAGGGAGGCAGTTTATATATGGTCTTTGTGGACCTTCGGTCCGCTTTTGACCTTGTACCACGGAGGAAACTGTGGGCTGTGCTGCGGGATATGGGTGTTCCACCTCAAATTTTGAACATCCTAACGAGGCTGCATGACGAGAATTTTGCCCAGGTTAGGTGTGGGAGGAATGGTGCACTGTCCCCTAGGTTCCCGGTTAGAAGAGGGGTGAGGCAGGGCTGTGTACTGGCCCCAACCCTCTTCTGCCTATATGTTAACGACCTAATCCCGTTTCTGAACGAGGTGCCAAATAATGATGCTCCACTATTGGCGGGTAGGAGGGTACCCGCTATCATGTTTGCCGACGATACCCTCCTGCTCTCCAAGTCCCCCATGGGGATTCAACGGACATTGGACGGCTTTCGGGATTTCTGCAGCCTGCGAGGACTAGAGATTAATGTCGATAAAACTAAATACATGATATTTAATCCAGCGGCATCCACACGTTCGAATCCGACCTTGGGCAGAAGGAACTTGGAAAGGGTAACTACCTTCACCGATCTTGGGGTTTTACTGCAAGAAAATATGTCATGCCAAATTGCTAAATCCCAACTAAAACTTGCACAGCTGATGGGTGGTATAATCAAGGTGTCAAATACTTCACCACTGAAACCAGTGAGTCCCGCCCTTGAGATATACAAAGTGCAAGCAAGAGCAGCAGTCCTATATGGCGGGTAGTTGTGGGGTCACACGAAGATAACAGCAATTGCCAAAACTGAAACTAAATTTATGGGACAATTGCTGTCCCTTCCGCAAAGTACACCTACCCTTCCCCTAAGGTTGGACTTGGGATTAAACCCAATTGAAGATGAACTAGGGATCAAACCCCTAAGGTTCTGGCAAAGACTCTGGTCAACGCCTGAACTATCCAATTATAGGGAGGAACTAAAACAATTACTTACCTATAACGGGGTAAGAAAGATCCATTGGCTAGTATTCATTAAGCAGGAACTGATAAAAATTGGCCTAGAAGCCATGTGGGAAGATCCAGAAAAAGCGTGCAGTGAGATCTCATGAAAAAACCTTACTAGGATTTACAAGGACCATAGATTTAGTTCCACTTTCTGTGCCGCAACACTGGGCTCACTAACCACTTCTTTCCTTGATCTTAAAAATGGTTATGCCTTTGAAAATTTTATGGATACTGTATATCCAATTCTTGCCAGGAAACTCTACATACAGTGGAGACTTGGCACTCTTCCGCTCAAAGTCCGCACTAGTAAGTGGTCAGCATCCCCGGACATCTCATGCCCGGGTTGCATCTGTGGCGTGGAGGACGAACTTCATGTCTTTTTTTTCTGCCCTGCATATAAGAATTCCAGGAGATTTTGGCTGGTACCACTGTGTATAAACTTGGGGTTTAAGCAATACCAACATGCTTATAGAATTCTAAAGTCAGACACAGCGGCCCCCATAGTATTTGCAATTTCCAAATATCTCTTAGCCATGTGGCTTAAGCGGTGCAAATTAGTTGATATTCAATGCTAACTTGTAGCAAATTGAATTTCATGGAACTAATGGATTTTGATAAGATGGTTTTAACCAATTTTTATAATGAGTTGTAAATTTTTTCTTTTTTTTATGGTATTAATTATGAATTTTGAAAAGTGTTCTTATACTGATTATGTACCCTTTTGAAATAAAGGCTATTTGATTGATTGATATAGTGACAGGTTTACCAAAAAAGAGTAAGTCTGCACTCATATAAGTATTGCTTGAATGGATGTAAATATAATACTTTTTGGAACTCACAAATATTGGCAGTAGTATGCTTGGAGAGCTGCACTAGTCTCAGATTTCCAGGCATACCACCAGCAATCAATCATGCAAAAGGTGATGTGGTGAGTGCTTGCAAGTAGTCTAACCACTGGCAATCGCTCGAGGTAGCATTCAAATGAAAATTAATGACCCCCACACCATGGAATCTATCTCCCAGGGTGTGGGGGTCATTTGTTTTTCTTTTCTTTTTTTATTTGTCCCTCATCTCCAGGATATATATGGACAGTTAAAAAAAAGGCTATACCACCATCCACTCTAAAAAGGGTGGTCAGTCTGATGGCTTACCTCCATAGCCCCTATTCCGTTGGGTTATTAGAGGAAGATTTACATGACGGAGTAAATTTTACTCTGTCAGCGTAAAACTTGCAGTTGGTCCAACTCAAAACCAAGCAGGCAAACCTTGAGTTTGGTGGACAGAGTACTTTTTCACCATTGCAAAGAAGTACCCTGTACGCCAAACTCAAAATCAGCCCCAGAGGCCCATCTAATGTAAATCAGTTGTGACCCTTCTCCTCATGGGAACAGGCGATCCCAAACCTTGGTCATCTCACCCATTTACTCTGTGGCCCACTGCTTTTTTAGTTGGGAAATGTGAGTTTCACACCCCACCAGAATCTCACTGACTAAGTTACACCACTGGCAAATTTCAAAACATTTGCTAAAACAACATTTTACAGGCAGTTGTGATAAGGCACTCTCAAAATATTCTAATACTTCCATTCTGTGCTGGTATCGGGGGAGGGAATTTGCCATCTCGCAAAATAACAAAAAAGTTAAAACATCTGTTGAAAATCCATATGTTTTACAGTCAATACCTATAATTTTTTTATGGTATCTTATTTTATGACTTCCTTCTGCTTTCCTTCATTTCCCTCCTGCTTTCCACATACATTTTCAGACATATGTTATAACGTGAGAATCTACTTGAAAACAACAGGAAGGGAAAATAGCCATTGTATCAAATATACCCTGACACCATGCAAATAACATAAACTAGCTAATTTTAAATATGTTATGAAAATACAGTTCTTTTTCCTCAAATATCAGCACGACATTTTGAGCTCGAAAATACATACTTTTTGCCTTAACCCCTTCAGTGCCCATGACGAGCTGGACTCGTCATGGGCCGCGGTGGCGCTGTGCCCATGACGAGTCCAGCTCGTCATAGACCCCGCCCGCTAATGCAACGGCCGGCACTGGGCGGGGAAAGGGGCGGGCACTGAAGGGGTTAAATATTAGCTTTATGCTTTTGCTAAATAAACAATTTTTCACAAACACCAGTTGTGGTTTTCTGAAAAGACACACATTTCGCTCCCAAAACATAAGTTTTTCTTTTGGAGTAAATAAATCCAATCTCCAAAAACTACAGCCTCTCTTTTAGTGGACGTAACTCTTCTTTTTTGTCCCCACAAATACCAGCTTTTCATTTTAGTAAATGTGAGTTTTGTCCCAAAATATTAGCTGAATATTTTTTTATCATGTGCTCACGTTTACTATTGCTCAAAATTGATAGCTACTGCTTCCCACCCCAGTGTATCACATGCACACTATGAGTTATGTGGAAGACCTACATCTAGTAGATAACCACCTAATGCCAGGGAGCCTCATTAGTAGCCAAAGAAGACCACCACTTGCCAGAGATTTCCACCTTTATTGTACTGGTAAATATAGTGTAAACAACAACCACTGAGATGAATGCGACCGTACACTATTGCAGTGGTTCCCAAAGTGTGCACCGTGGCTCCCTGGGGAGCCATCAATCCTAGCCAGGGGAGCCGTGCACCAAGCACTTTAACTGAAGCCAACAACCCCTTCACATTAAATACATTAAACTAATTAGACTTAAACACATGATGTCGATGATTTGTAAGCGACAGGCATAAAGCTGTAAACGTAGTTAATAGTTGTTAATAGTTTCGTTTTTTTCCAAATGCATTTTAAACCAATGCAAGTTATCAGGAAAGTACAGTTGTCCTGTATTGACATTTGTACTTGAATCATGGGTACGTCCAGTACACATTTCTTTCAGTACACACACATTTCCAGACAGGCCCTCTCTCTTCTTGCGCACAGGGAAGTAAAACACGCTATACGGCATAATGCTAACATTTGGAAGCAAGAAAGAGGGAAGTTAAAAAAAAAAAAAAGGAATTTATTTCACTTGCATTGATTTGGAGGCAGTTTTAGGGAGGAGACAGCAAAACTAACGCTGTATGTGGTTTAAAAAATCTTGTTACCCTGCTGAGACAGGTGTGTTGGCACGTATGACATGGGTAGAAATGAAGTGCATGCAAATGTTCTTCAAGCCACAGAATCACTTTGACAATGGAGCCTACATGCTTAGGGGTGCTCTCTAGCACTGTGAGTGGGATAACAAAGTTTGAGGGGGTACTCTAAAGCCATGGGTAAAGAAGTGGAACTAGAAATATTTTATTCGAGGCACCACCTCGGTAACACGAAACATGCACATAAGATTGCAATACCTCCATCAGCTTCATCCCAATTATTTTCAGGGAGAACAAGCATTGGCATAGCCAATAGGTCTCGCCTTTGGGACCTTATAAGTGTTTAACCATGCAACAGTTGCATAACTAAATACTTATAAGGTCCCAAAGGCGAGACCTATTGGCTATGCAAAGCGGCCGTGCGGCCGCAAAAGTGAAAGTGATCGCAATCGCGATCACGATCAAACATCAAAGCGGCCGCGAAAGTAATTGCGGTCAAGCACGGCGCACGCGCCTTCGCACATGCACTGTAGCTCTAGGCTGGCCTGGTAGCACTTTTTGGAGCCCTCTCAATAAGTCACCAGACCAGCGCATGCGCTGGGTCAGGCGAGACCTAAAAATGCATGTACTCCCGAGGCCTGGCTTACATCCCCCGCACCGTCCAAAAATAGTAACAGTGGGGACCCACAGGCAATGGCTACTGGGTCAAGGGAGCCCCGGGGCCAAAAGGTTTGGGAACCACTGCACTATTGAAAGAAACTGAAAGAGACCTCAGATTGAGAAGTGAGCGTCTATACGTTTCTCTGGCTTCAAATTGGGACACCAAACTTCTTGGCCCCTCTCTGTAACTAAATGGAGTCTATCGAAAAAATCCATATTCGCTAATTTGTTTGAAAGTCAAGATCGACTACTTAAGAGTTTAGATACAACTGCTAAATAACAACGGCAGTTGTGTTCATAATTTGTTTGGAAATCATAAAAGAAAAGGATTCCACTTCAATCCTGAGGGTCCCTGCGGTCCAACTAGCCCACCACTTACCTCCAGTAAGCGCCACTGCGCTGCGTTGCAGAGAGGTGGCCCAGGCCATGCCCCTTTTTACACCACTCTGCAACGCAGCTCTGTGGCACTTACTGGAGGTAAGTGGTGGGCTAGTTGGCCCCTGGGGACCCTTAGGACTCAAGGGGACTTAATCCCCCAATTTACAATGCACCAGGGGGTGCGTTTGCGCAGTGGTGCAGGGAGGGGGCGTGGCCTGATGTCACATATGAGGGCTATCACTAACGGGGATGAGGCCTACCCAGTTGCTCTCCACTTTAACGAAGAACACCAGCGCAACAGGGATCTGTTGAGCTATTTTTGTATTGACCATATACCAGCTAACACTCGGGGAGGGAATAGGATTCTTAAGCTTAGGCGGTTGGAATCATGGTATATTATAGATCTCCAGAATAGGCCCCACTGGGACTTAATAGTAGCGAGGAACTGGACATCCATTTAGGAGATTAAATATGGGTAGTGATCTGGATATTTCCGTGTCTGAGGATATGGGAATGAATGTATGAAGAAGCTGGATTTCTCTAGGGGATTTGAGTATTATGATTAGAAGTATGGTTTGTTATTTTATTTATTATTTTTGTATTGTACTCTACCCCATGGAAAGGATGTGATCGCCTCTTCAAATTTTGTAAATTTTGTGAATGAAGATGTATTTACTTGGTCTTGATCTCTTCTACTTTTGCTTTGACTGTTTCTTGATTATTGGAATTGAAGAAATTGAATTGCTCCAAGGACATAGAGTATTTGATGCACCTAGTGCATAGTAAGAGAGTTTTTGCTCTTCCTTTCACCTATTGAATTTATTGAGATTTTGTGGCAACTGATATGTTTTCCATGAGGGTTCATGGGATCAAGGGAAAAATAATTAATTGTTGTGGAACTATATAGTGCTATCTTTATGCCTTTAATCAGGGTTGGTCATAGGACTGTGGGAGTAAATAGCGTCCAGCCTATTTAGGCTTGACCGAATGGTGAATTCGTGCCCATCTAGGGCTTAATTGTCTTATGTATATTTTTATGTTTTATATACATTTTACATATGTACCAAATGCATGATGCAGGAATATTGTGAGAGTTTTTCACATTCGATGATGGATAATTGTTTTATTATCGTCAAACGCTTATAAATTGTGATGTGGTGGACGTTGTTTCACGAGCAGCCCATGTTCCAATATGGCGACGATATTTACGGCAGACTATGATGAATTGTATTAAGTATTAGTCCTTGTACTATGTTGCCACACGGGTGTGATATTTAAAAATGGTGACAGCAGGCTTTTCGCGGCAAACATCAACAAAGGCAGTTAGCCGAAACGCGTCTGTGCCAAAGGTTCTATAATTAAAGTTTTGAACCTGCCCCCGTGAGTGCTGTGATCTTTGGGAGGATTTTGGCCCGAATGAGTGTGGAGTGTATTGGATATGCGGGAGCACCCCCGCATGAACGGCACCCGTCCGTGAGTGCACCAGGCTGGTGCATGGTGGAGCGGTAATATATATATATATATATGTCTGCACCGCACCTCTCCCGTCCTTGGGGTTGCTTTTACAATTGAGTGCACTCTGGAGCCAATACTTTTTGAAAATTATTTTAATCCTATGTCGGACTGACAACACACGCGTTTCGGTGTTTCCGCCTTCCTCAGTGTTAATTATACATTTAGAAGTGTGCTTTTTCAATAAAGCTTTCACTATCTGGATGCTAACCGGAAATCAGTGGCATAGAAAGGTTACTCAAAGTGGTGTCGCTGTAAACTGGTGAACTATTGCAGACATCTTTAGTTTTTAGTCCCATTGCACTGTATGAACGAAAACCGCTTTCAAGTCCACATTATTTAAAGAAAATACAAGCAGTGATATTTACAATATATACAGTGATTATATAATGGTCAATTAATTCCTCCATTTGTAAATCAATCCACAGTCTACTTATATTTTCAGTGCTTGAAAGTCCAGCATGGTAACAGTTAATTTGTATCGATATATCCAGGTACACTCTCGAGTTGGCTGCCAGATATATCACAGTATTATTGTGATTTTTTTATGGCGGCCATCTTTTAGTTGGCAAACATATTGGGCCAGTACAAACCAGTTGTACTGGTCTGTTTCAAATTTTCAACAAAATCATATTCATTACATTCAAACAACCTGGCAAATCTTCTGGTTTTCTTTTAACCCTCAAAGCACCAAAATAACCAAAGTATATATACAATAAATCTGTTCCCCATTGCCTGAAATTTCACATCAATATTATACGTGATGTTGCCGTAAACTCATCTGCATATTTTGATACTGCCCTGAATGGGCTGCAGTAGCAAGTTGCAACAACTGTCATTTGATATTCTATGTATTGATGTAATATCCTACTAGAGCACCTTCAAATAATATTCTATACATTTTTTTAACGGGAGCATCCTATTTTGCCCTGTATGGGCTCTAGTGGCAGGTGTTACAACAAAAGAAATTCGTCACACATAGATTATGTACACCGACAACCTAAAAATAATATTATGTACAGTTTCTAAAAACAGCATGTCAAGGACACTACCCTTTCCACATTCGACAATGGCTATTCCTTCAGCCTAGTTGTTTAATCCAACATTATGTACACTCAGATTTTGCAATATATGTCAATGCCAGGTGGTTGATAATCTATAAAGGAGTTAAGGATGTCTCAATTACCCTATGTGTATCCACATGTCTTCCTCATTGTTTAACCCCTTAGGACCCTTGCCCTGCAGTTTGATAATATATTTGGACTCAAATATATATACATATATGTGCATGTGCACATACACACACACTCTCTCTGTGTCTCTGTCTCTCTCTCTTCCTTTTTGTGTAATTAAGCAAAATGTTAGAAAGTTTACACAACATGATCTACTTTTTCCGAACTTTACAATTGCGGTCCAGGAGGGTTGCTGCAGGTTCAAAGATGCCAAGGCAGTGCTACGTAAAATGGGTCTGCGCTATGACATGCTATACCCGGCCTGGTTTCGGGTGGACGTCAAACGCAAGACCTACTTTTTTATGACCCTGTCAACACCATTACGTTCTGGAAACAACAAGGGCCAGAATCAGGCTACTGCTAGCATAGATCTGTTTCTCCCGGGTGAGACTCATTTCCAAATTGTACCACACCTGCTTAGGCCTTCTGCTGACGCCCAATGCAAAGCTCAGAGACCTCTGGGACACAGATTTAGGGCGGCCCCTCTCTGACAAGATTTGGTATGCCTGCTACGCTCAAACATGCCTTGCCTCCGCCAGTCACCGCCACAAGAGTATACATTATAAGTTTCTACACAGAGCTTATGTTACTCGCGACACATTGATGCAACTCAACCCGACAGGATCATCTAGCTGCCCAACATGTCACATAGAAGGGACTTACCTTGCCCATGTGACATGGACATGTAGTCATGTTGCACCCTTTTGGAGAGATGATTCAGTCTCTTAACCTTGATGATCAACTTCACACTTGAACCTGATCCCTTCCAGCATTACTAGGATATGTGCAGGACATACCTAAAAGTGTGAATAGATATACAGCAACTTCACTACTCCTGGCCCAGTGCGAGATCGCCCTTCGCTGGGGGGGCTGGAACTCACCTATGACTAAGGCTTGACTACAGAATCTCATGCACTGTGATACGACCGGTGAAATGTATTCTACGCTCCAGCCTCCAATCTCCAGACTAAAAGACGTTTAGTAGCCACTGAGAGACTATCTGCTAACTTTGAATACCCTGGGGCTAGACTCCTGACTAATTATCTGATAACTTTGAATACCCCAGAGCTAGACTCCTGACTCTAAATGTGTCTTCAAATTCCTAGAAGGCTCAATGGACCTCAGTGCATAAGCACTCTCAGTACCCTACAGTATCAGCCTCAATGTCTAGAATAATGCATACACTCCCCTTCCATTTGTCAGAACTAATTGCCACTAACATATCACTCGATGTCTCTAAATTTCCCTGTAATGAATAATCCTGTTTTACGATTTATACCAATCCCCGGGCTCTGGGTTACATTGTTCTGTATATGGTATGACAAAAATGATACATAAAGTTAAAAAAAGAAACAGCATCCATGCTGTATTCGACAAGAGCACTTCACGCCAAAGTTATCATGGAAACTGCTGTGAGCTGTGACTGAGATGCAGTCCTGCTGGTCCTGACTTTCATCCTAAAAAGGAAGATAGCCATGCAGGAGAAGTGTGCAGACCTGCACACTTAGACTGGTGCATTCATTAATGCACTGAGGCCGGCTTACAGATACATTATACCATGACATGAGGTCACATCATTCAAACAGGTCTGGCACAAGGGTACTCTTGCTATGCTCTTGTTAGTGTTAAGGTACCAATGATAGGAAGGAGTAACATTAAGAACAATTAACATGGTTGAATTGTTTGTGTTTTTCACCATTCTACTAATGCTTATAACGATGTGTTTTATCTGTCTAATAATAGCAGTTCCCATTTTATTTACAAAGATTAGAGCTTTTCAATAAACATTTGGAAATGCATTATCATTTCTTGTCTTTGTAACACCTTGGGCATGCAAAAGTGACAAACGAAAGGATTAGTTCTGTTTCAACGAACTTCTTGGGAATCAAAGTGATCATGTTATAGCTTACCAACAGCATCTATAGCTCTGAAAGGTTAGGAGTTTAGATGCGTTACTGTTAACTAGCCAAAGACCTACATTTACTGACTCAGTCTCTATATTGTGAAGTCTTGTTGACCTAATTCACTGTCCTTCTAATTTTGTAGGAACCGTATAACATGGCACCACCTAGGTTCTAGTTCTGGTGCCTATTTAATGAGTCTTCTGAGTAGTCTTTTGCATTTGCCCAAGGCTCCTTTATCACCTTTATATGGGGACGTCCATGGTGATAAGGATTTATCCTCCTTAGCTTTAATAGGAAGCACCTATTTATGTCTGTAGGTTGATCGTTCTTGATTTTTTTAAATGATTGCCCCCTATAGGGTTTCCTTTCTTTGAATTCCATTCATTAAATATGGCATAACCAGTATTTCTGTTAATTGCAGGCAAGCTGTCACTATTTATTTAACAAGATATGGGTTTGCAATGTCAGTGGAGAAGTTACCTCTGTGGCTGAGACACACAAAGCTTATAAATGTGCAGTTTTTTATTCCTGGGTTTATTGTCCTGGAGTCAATGCCAATTCACAAACATTTCACACATACACTGAGGCTGCAGTTCTGGCTGCATTTATACCTTATGAATATTTTGAAATACTATTAACTTACCAGGAACATCCTAATTGGTTTCAAGGCGCCCTCCCACAAATACTTCAAAGTGTAAGACTGGGCCCTCTCAGTAATGAAGGGGCAACCTGGCCAGACTTAGCAGGCTATTCTCCTTATTTGCATGCAAATGCATTAAACCAGAGTGACATGCTTGCTCTCTTAAACCATTTAGTTAGGCTGTATCGACGTCTGATGCAATGCATTATGTGTACATTAACTACTGCCCCAGGAAGGGCTCTTCGAGCTGGACAGGCGCAGTTAGTTGTGCCTGCAATTAGTCCAGTTACCATTAATGCCATTATGGGTAAGATCTCTACCAAACGTGATAAAATTACGTTTTGGATTGCACAAAAACCAAACCAGCTTGAGGCAGTGTTTCCCCATATGCGACCTCAAGTTAATATATGTGTTTGCCTCTTGGTGTAGTTCCCCCGGTTGAGGAGTGTAGTACATGGGGTGCTGTATTTGATGTCATTTACACCATTACTTATGGTACTACTTCTATTGTAGATATATCTGAAATCCTTAAAACAGATTCTAGCTGAATATGGAGGGGTCCCTGACCCAGATTTGGGGATGGAACTCACTGGCAACTTTGCCACAGTATCGTCAATAATTGTAAGTACTATTAAAGAGGAGGCAGCTCCTTTGGCGATTCACCAACAGTTTGCTTTAGTTCCCCTTGCGGATCAAGAACGTGAGGTATCTAAAATAATTTCTGAAACCTATGCTTCTATAGGTCGTGATAGTTTGGAAACCAGGCCTAATAAGCCACAATTTAAAGGCAAATCTGATGCCAATAATGCCAAGCAGACACCTGAGTCTCCTAAAAAATGCTGGGATAAAACTATAGACAGAGCTAAAAGTAAACACAAACTGGATCTCCGCAACTTGAGTTTTCTGAAAAACATTACATTTTACTTAACCGTGATACACTTTTAAAAATATTTTTTATTGAGTTTTGGTTTACATCATTGCATTGAAAATCTGCATTCTTTATACAATCTCATTGTGACATATTCAAAAAGAACATTTTACTGTACATAACACTAACACGTATTACAGTACATGTTATTCAGGCCGACTCTTGTCTGCTACCCAGCTGAGGTTCCATATCCATCCCACACGTGTATCCAGTGCATCCCCACCCATTTCACATCTATATTCATAACAACCAATTTTCTTCAACACATCGAGTTGCTCCGCCAGATATAACGTTACCGGGCTCCAAACATCTTTTGGCCTGGGGGAAACCGGAAGGTCCTCATCATATATATCTAATTACTCCTTGCAATATACCATATCCTTGAACCAGGAGGCTACTGCAGGTACAGCCCCCCTGCCCCAACTTTTTGCTACTACCCTTTTGGCCAACAGTAATGTAATAGATCAACTAACTGTAAATAAACTGGTGTCGCAAACCAGTCTGGAGTGAAACAAAGATAGCTCGAGCACCTGGATGGTCATGAAAGCCAAACAATGAGCTAATGTATGTTTGATTAAAAAGAAGCTACATCTGCCACTCCGGAAAGAAATTAGCCTGAAAAAGTAGATTTTGAGGTAAATAAAAAGTAATTTGGTCTGTCACGTCTTTAGTCTACGATTGCGAAATCAAGCACAAATCCCTATGGGAAATAGCTGTTTACTTCCCTCTCTACGTTAGCAAACCAGGAGACTAAACTGGCTTCTTTTGGACTCGAAAAGAACCTAAATAGGAGGTGCTATTTTAAACATATCACAACTGCTCCCTCTTGGACTACAAAGGGAGTCACTGTGACAGTTTGCCATAGGATATGCCCAGTGTTGTGTATAACGTTGTGCATTGTTTATGTGTCCTTTTATGTGCACCAATGCTGTGTTTGTAGTGTTAGCATCTTTGTTATGTATCCAATCTGGATAGTGTATATGTCTGTGTGCACGTCTCTGTGGTGCAAGCTAATTTTCTCGTATGTGTACCTCTGTGTTGTGTGACCTGTTTTGCTTTGTAGCCACCGTATGTTTTTGTGTATTGTGTGTTTGCATCTTTGTTGTGCATGTATCTATAGAGTGCGCACGTGCCTGTGTCTGTCTGTATGCTCCCAAGTCTCTGTTCTATGTATTTCTAACTTGTGTTCACTGTGTGTCATCCTGCTGCCCTTGTGTGTAGTGTGAATGTGATACATAATACAGGCTAATGTGTCTGCAGTGTGAGCCCCTGTGAATTGTGCTGCATGGGCATCTGTACTGCTTGTACTTTGCATGTCTGTGGGGGGGGGTGTGCTTGTGTTTGTCTCATGTACAGATGTCTGGAGTATAATGTGTGCTCTGAGGCAACGTTGAGTGTGTCCTCTTCTCTTCTCTTGTGGCTGCCCACGACATGGGTCACTGCTCATGAGAGAGCTGCATATAGGGATTTTTCTGTATGGAGAACCCTGGCCAGAGGATCTGTTGCAGAGCAGCTTATTGTCAGCATCCATTTTAGCGCCACTGCCTCAGTGCTGCAGAAGGACAGTGAAGGCCATCCAAGGAATGTGTTCCTCCTCTGCAGCTACACTCAGTACTGACCAGGCAAAGGCATGCGTGTTCACGCCTCGAGTTACTGCATTTCTGCCGGCAAATTATCTAGCAAACGCTTTATCTTTTTTAAAATGTACCATGCTACATTATATATCTGCACGTGAAATGTGAGATTAGACACACTTGCTAAAACCACTGCAGTGCTAAGGTAACACTGTGTCCTTCAGATCACCATCGAGCGCTATCACTGTGAGCCTGGGCTGGGATGAAGGCGCTATGAGAAGAGAACAAGGTGCCTGCTTTATTATGCCAGCATTGTGTAACACTCAACTGCTAACTCGTGTCTGTGTACACACTGTGCCATTTACACACAGAGAAGTCGCAGATATGTTTGCATTTAAGAAGTTATTTTTTGACCTGCGGTCTGCAGATTACGTCAGAAGAAAGGTGTGTTTATATTAACCAGTACACATGCCTCAAAGTATTCACATTCTTAATATTTGTTTTTATTTTTTCATGCGGTATGTGCAGATTAATCGAGTTTATCATTTGAGTATCCTTTACATCTTGGACATGTAAGGCTGCCCGGGATTCCTACTGGGTTTACATCGACTATACATGTGGTATTAGAGGTGGATTAACTGTGAGCTTTCGTTCAGACCCCTCAAAACTTTTTCTGATTGGTTGTCTGATTTTTGGTGGCGATAGATATATATGTGATCCATGTTTTGGAATTTTGGACTGGATGTTCCCTTCTAATGTGTTCCGTAGGAAAAGTACAAATCTGCCTTATAGAAAATTGAGATATATTTTATGCGCACACATTTTCTGAACTACCTTCAGATTTTGGGATTTTACTAATTCTGTGCAGATGTTTTCACCACATACGAAGGTCACACTCAGCTTGCTCTTTCCTAGTGAAGGATAGCATGCCAAAAACACCAGAAAGGAAGAGGGATGGCTGGAGTCAAGAAAGAGTTAGCAGCGGTCTCTTTCAAGCTAGGTAGGTAAGGTCACTCGCCTCAGAATAGATGCAGTTGCACAGTGGCTGCCTAGACTGGATCTCTCTGGTGCAGGCTGGTAAATGTAGTCATCTTTCCTATCCTCGGGCTAAATGTTGCATTTTAAAAATATTCGTTCATTCGCCAACCACACAGTTCGAGCTTCACTCTCAGGCAGAGCAAGTATAATAGGAGCATAGAACAGCCACTGCGGGAACGGCAGCAGTGCCAACTTAACAGCACCAAGATCACACAGCAATGAGAGTGATAACAGGCAGACGGAAGGGGAAAAGATAAACACGATCAAGGGCAGGGGTGGGGGTGGGGGTGGCAGATTTGAGAAGAAACAGGCGGGGGCAGAGGGGTGAAAGGGAAGAGCAGCAACACGGATAGGGGAGGAGACGGCCTGAAAACACAAGGACGCCTATGGAGTGCGTGAAGGCAAATAAAACAAGAGCTCCAAAAACAAGCATTGAAAATGCAATAGGTCTCGCCTTTGATCAAGTTAAAGTAATTTGCTTTGCTAATGGTATTCTATAGCAAAGCAAATGACTTTAACTTAATGAAAGGCGAGACCTATTGCATTTTTAATGCTTGTTTTGAATAATATTTTCCCCGCGCGCGCGGACCCCTCCTCCCACCCTGGTAGATGCCAGCTGCCACTGCTACCGAGTCATGATGACCCTTCTACGATGCTGCAATGGTCATATAATGTACCCTTCTGTCTCCTAACAGCGATTAAAACTTGTGTCATATAGTGCCAAGAGCCTTTCACCAGGCTAGTGTGTGCTTTATAGCTGCAGTCAAGCAGTTGGTGTCAAAGTATTTTACACTGGGCTCTGTGGCTTACAAAAATTGTGAAGAGCCCTAATGAAGTCTGGGAATTGGAGACTGCGAAAAAAAAACATGCGTCTGGGTTCAACTGCGGGACGATTTTTCTTGAGGTACACATCTTTCTGACTTGAGCTTAATTATGAGTGAAAAACGAGCCACCTACCAAATCTCTACAATGCGGATGTCCTATCTGAACCAATGAAAGCAGGGCAAGAATCAGTTTGCAACATCGCCGCTTGCCCTTTGACTGTGTTTCTTTTTAACACTGAGGTGTCAATCTATACCAAATGAAGGTGGAAAGTATGGAAGGAACAGTTAAAAGGGCAGGAGTATGCCACTTCATGTAATCTAGGAGTATATTGAGATCTGGGCTTTTAGAAGGTTGCAATGGCTCTGCTCAGGATACCAACTTTGATTGGTCTTTGAATAGTTATCTTGATATTGGGTGTGGGGGGGGTGGGTGGGAGTAGCTCAGCAGTAGACACTATCCCCGCCTTTAATGGGTCGCATAGCCCCTGTTTTTTGTCATCTGACATAAGTATATTTATCAGAATCCCTGCCTTGTGCATTCTCCCAACTAAATTAGCGGATTGACCCCCATTTTCGGTCTAGAAACATGCACACAGGACAATTCGACATCCAGTGAAAATCAACACATCTCTAGCTACTCCATCTAACAAGAAACATTAGCCAGAATAGTTCTAATGCATCTAACATAGAGCACCAACAAAACGTCCCCTTTAAGCAACCCCACCACAAATATTCAACACAACACTTAACCAGCACCAGCACAGAGGAAAGCCCGTCTGTGCCCGTCCGGGCCAGGACGGGCCGTAGGGCCTCCCCCCCTGGTCGGCCGAGGGTTTACACCCCTGCAACCCTTAGAGCTCTTCATCAAGGGAGAACTACGCCAGATGAGCGAACACTTGCCAGTCTTCGGTCGGAAGACCTATTACAGGTAGAGGCCAAACCAGCCATCATCAAGTCACAGGGCCTGATAATTGCCTCAATCAATACACGATCTTTACAGAAACACCATCTAGAGGTGGCAACACTGCTGGAGGAGGGTGAGATAGACATCTTAGCGCTCTCAGAAACTTGGCTAGGGAGCTCCTCAACTCCTGACATCATAGCGGCCTTACCTCCCAACTTCGATGCTCGGTGGTATAACCGCCCTAATGACAGCAGAGGGGGCGGGGTGGCCATCTTGTTCAGAAGGAATCTTAAGGTAACACAAATTACCGCAGAAAGCTGTGCTGGGGCAGAAGTTCTAGGGATTAAAATCTCACTAAAATCCTCATGTATACTACTCATTGTAGTATATCGTCCGCCGCAGTGTGCGCCGGAATTCAATGACGCCATTTTTGAGCTGTTGACCGATCTGGCATCCAGATATAAGTCCCTAGTAGTAGTGGGAGACTTCAATTATCATTGGGACGAGATCCCCAGGGGGCCCTCGGCAGCTGAGTTTGGATCCAATCTTGCGACCTTGTCTCTAAACCAGCTGGTTAGCGGGCCCACCCATGTAAAGGGACATACCCTAGATCTTGTCTGGTCTACCATGCCTCGAATGGAGATCCTTGCGGTCAGCCCCTGCATCTGGTCGGATCATTATCTGATCAAGGGCTGGGTCCCAGGGGAGCCTTTAACTGCGGCCCCTCCACAAATTAGGAGGAAGGTCCGTCCATGGAAAAAGGTCGAGGCCGACTCCTTAGTCACGACTCTTCTCTCCTCCCTCCCGCCGAACAGGACGCTAGGAAACCTGGATGCAGAGACATCGACCTTCACGACCTGGATTCGCTCTGCCTTAGATAAACTAGCCCCGGAACGACTAGAGCTCACCCGGAAAAAAGGGAAAGGAGCTCCTTGGTTTGATGCATCCCTTAGGGAAAGGAAGCAGGCTCTCAGGAGGGTGGAGCGAAGCTGGAGACGGGATTACGGGCCTACAGAGGCACTTACCTACAAAACTATGCTGGTTAGCTATAAACGGGCCATCCTGGCTAGGAAAGCCGCCTTTTATGAAGGACGGATCAGGGAGGCAACGAATAAGCAAAGGGAAACCTTTATTATTCTAAGGGAGCTCACCCAGTTGAGTGAAAAAAACAGCAGTCTGGCCCAGCCTGACTGCGACGCCTTCCAAGGTTTCTTCCTCCAAAAGGTGCAGGATATCCTCTCGGATATCTCGAGGCTCTCGGACAGTTTGCCAACACAACTTGGTATGGACAGCTTGCAGGCCGTAGGATCTTTGGTCAGGTTTCCCGCCATCATTGGAGAGCACCTGATAGAACTGGTTAGCCGTATAAAATCAGGATCTTCCAGTGATCCCTGCCCTCCGAAAATTTTCAAACTAGCCTTGCCAGGTATCCAATCCCAGCTTTTGCAGCTAATCAATGCCTCATTGGATGCGGGCTACCTCCCAGCATCCCTGAAGGAGGCTAGGGTTTCCCCACTTCTGAAGAAAGCAGGTACTGACCCTTTAGTACTAAAAAACTACAGGCCTATCTCTCAGCTGCCGTTCCTAAGCAAGATCTTGGAAAAACATGTCTTGAATGTAGTCACCCACTACCTAGAGGAACACCATCTCCTACATGTCAGGCAGGCGGGATTCCGACCACAACATAGTACGGAACTGGTGATGGCCACGGTCACCGACGAGCTAAGAGTAAGAGCCGACAATAAACAACCTTGCGCTCTGATTCTGTTAGATCTCTCGGCAGCTTTCGATACGGTCAGCCATTCCATCTTGCTGAGCCGTATCGCGAAGTTGGGGATTGCCGGCCAGGCATACAAGTGGCTGGAGTCCTTCCTGTCGGGTCGTACTCAGAGGGTTCAGATGGGGGACCAGCTATCAGGGAGTAGTGATGTGACCTGGGGGGTCCCTCAAGGATCCGCACTCTCCCCCCTACTCTTTAATATCTATCTGCAGCCCCTGATTGAGCAACTCACGTGTAAGAACTGTGAGGTCTTTAACTACGCAGACGACACACAGTTACTGGTCCAGCTGGGTGACACATCAGAGGCCCAGGAAGCAGTCAGAGATCTTCTGAGATTCACGGTCAACTGGATGACTAACAACTTCCTTAAAGTCAATGCAGACAAAACGGAGGTTCTGGTGGTGACCAACATGGCCAATCCCTGGGATGATCTGTATTGGCCCCCAGAACTCGGCAAAACTCCAAGCCCGGGGACGGTAGTGAAGAGTCTTGGCCTAAAGATCGATGCGGCTCTCTCTATGGCCCCCCAGGTGTCGGCAGTGGTAGGCTCCTGCACGGCCGTGATGCGGCAGCTGCGTAAACTTACTGCCATTCTCTCTGCCTCCACGCTACAGACTGTTGTCTCCGCTACCGTCATCTCGAGGCTAGATTACGGCAACATTCTGTATCTGGGCCTGTCACAGAAGCTGATGAGGAAATTGCAAGTCGTGCAAAACGACGCTGCCAGACTGGTCTTTTCTCTCCCTAGAAGTACACATGCATCCACTCTCCTTTGCAAACTGCATTGGCTTCCTGTGAAGCTTAGGGTCCATTTCAAAGGCCTCTGTATGGCTCATAAAGCACTATTTGGTAATGCCCCGGAATATATTAAACAGCGATTAAGGAAGTATGTTCCCGGTAGGTCACTGCGTTCTGGCTCTGTCCCAAATTTGGCTCAACCTAGATTCAATTTAAAAACCAAAGGAGGTAGGGCTTTCTCAGTGCTCATTCCTCAACTCTGGAATGACCTTCCGCCGAGTCTGAAGGAAGAATTCAACCTTCTTTCCTTCAGAAAAAAATTGAAGACATTTTTGTTTGGCACGGTAACATCTTCGGCCTAATTGGGTATTGGCGGATGGTTGGGAGGGGCATGATGTTTGTGGGGCGCCTGTTTAGCGCTTAGAGACCAGTGGTGATAAGCGCTCTATAAGAGCCATATAACATAACATAACATAACATAACTGCCACCCAAGACAGCACAGATATTCCACATGGGCTTGGATTATTAATGAGCTCACAACAGAATTATTGGTATTAAACAAAGCAGGTTGAATGGGGTTACACACAAGCACGGCGGAGGGGAGAATGAGCGGGTGGTCGCTTTGCACACATCTTCCGTTAGCACCCAAGCATCCCATACATATACACTCACAACTTGTCAGAGGCACCATAGAGTTGGGTGTTACCAAGCTCACAACACCCATGAGCTTCACAAGCAATGTGCCACTCCATAACACAACATTAATCCAAAACCCTGGTTAAAGAGTTACTATGGGCAAGAAACCAAACTGTTACATTATGGACATCCGATATAGGAACAGCATTATCAGTCCACAAGCACGGTCAGCTTCAGGGATTGCGATAACTGCACAGAGGGGGCAATGTCCAAAAACACACAACTTAGCCATACAACACGCTCACAGGAACATGACTTGGCATCTATCAACCCGGGGTTCTTAAAGTACTGGGTCAAAAGGAAATGGGAGGTGGACATCACACAAGGGTGAAGGTTGGTGGACTATCAGCAGTGAAGGCAAAACTCATTTACAACGATCGGGGAAAAACATGACCAGCCCTAACACAGCTTTATGTGGACAATAAACACAGAAAGGGTAAAAACAATCATGCTGCAGTGACACTAGATCTCTAAGATATGCTCTGCCACATACAAAGGAGGAGACACTTCAAGCACACCCAACGGGGCTCAATCTCTGGCACTCTTCATACACACCAGCACAAAAGCGGTTGCTATTTTTTCCCGAAGCTGTTTCTATATGTTGACGTTACAGCACATTTTAAAAACAAGACCCGAGAACGGGAAGAAACTGCAAAATTAAACTGCAGTCTTCCACAAAGTATTATGTGATAGGGATAAAGAAAGAAAATGCAGCCTATGAACAAAGTAAATCCTTCATGAAGTTATATGGGCACAGGAGTGACGGTCTCCTCAATGAGGCTGCTGAGGGACATGGAGGATGGAGACAGTAGGAAGATGGAGACAGAGTGGCACAGAGACAGATTATGTCCTGAAACAGGGGGGGGCGGGGGGGGGAGTACTGCAGCACATGGAGAAACTCAGCCTTACAGAGGTTGGAAGAAGGTCGCAAAACAAACATTAGCAAAGCCAATACGTCTGGCCTTTGATACCTATTGGCCTTGCCAATTTTTTTTTAGCAATAGTATACAGCATAGCTGATGCTGTGCAGCATGGCAAAAGGGAAAAATGCAGTGACAGTCATGTACATGCATCACCATGCTTGTGCGTGCGTACAAAATGATACAGGTGCCTTTTTTTATTTACTAATATGAGATGGATTGAGGAAAAAATAACAGGAGTGTAACATCAAACCCTTTTTACTTCAAAATCTTTCAAAAGAGGAGCCGGTCAGTTAGAGGATGGCGGATGCAACACAAGAGAACACAAAGCAAAGGGAGAAGCACATAGGTGAGAGATGCACACAGACAAGAAAGTAATACAGAGAGGGGTGCAGAAATGTACATGGGCAAGGAAGAGGAACACGGCGAGCTGTGGCAGAGAATCACAAGCGCAGGTGGTGTTTGAAAAGCACATGGTCAAGAGAAGCACACAGACAAGAGAGAGCAACACTAGCACAGGAGTGGGAAGAGAAACACACAGGCAATAAAAAAAACACACAGAGCAGGTGGCAGAGAAGCTTATGGGCGAGAGACGAATACAGAGAGCTGGGTCCAAAAAGCACACAAGATCTGTGGGTGGTTGAGAAGCACACGGGTGAGAGAGCAACACAAGCACTGGTGAGGGAAAAGAGGAACACAGACGAGAGAGAGCAACACAGATAGCAGGGTTGGTAGAAATGCACATGGTCGAGAAGAACAGAGTTAGGGGAAGATTCTTAACAGCTTCTGCCACAACCCCCTTTAGTTCGCAAGACAGTACTGCTCCCTAACCGTCACCGCTGCCAGCTCCTGCTGATCCACCGCCTGAGCGCAGGAGTCCGACATTCTTAGTTTGCAAGCGGCAAAGAGCTGGCAATCTTCCGCCGAGCCTGGTATTAGTGCAGTCACTTGGACTAGGCAGGGTAAAAGAGCAGCCGGCTCCGGAAGTACTTTGTGGTAGAAATTAGAACATCGAGCTAACCGGAAGTTACTCTCAGAAAGAGAGAGCTGGGAGGGAGCGCAACTGGAAGTAAAAGAGAGTGAGAAAACGTAGGGGCGAGCGGCGCCATCATAGGCTCTTGCTAACCACTGTGGGTTGTAACTGAATCGTGATGTGTGTTTACCGGAGACTGCGAGTTAGGCTTAGCAGTGCCTTCCACGAGGAGGCACAGTAGAAAGGGAACGGTGCTCAGGCTGAAAGCATGACAAAACACAAGATTAAGGGAAAAGGAACGTTCTTTACGGAAACACTTGAACAACATGTGACATCGTCAACATGCATTCTCTTCAGTTATTTGCCGTATTTCGATGTGCGTATACATTCTTGATAACGGCGCAGCAAGACCCTAGCCTCGGAGCTAACCGGTCAAACGATGGAGGGGGAGCTATGCTTAGAGTCATTACAAGACAAGCGCTCACCATTCCCGCTGTTTATTTTTGCATCGCGCTTTCACTTTAAAGTGAAAGCGCGATGCAAAAATAAACATGCGGTGCCCTGTCTCCTTTTGAGACGGCCCATCCGGACTGGATCTCAGGGCCTGTTTATACAACACGCCTCCTTGAGATAAGAAACTGCTTCACGACAGCCGTGAAGCAGGAGATCCAGTCCAGATGGGCTGGACCAAAAGGCGAAAGGGAGGCAACTCCAACAGCTCATTTCCAATGGCAGGCCACCTTTTAGCATAAATGGTGACGCCAGCCAATGGAAATGAGGGGCGGAGCTTCAAGCCCTCTACTGAAACTCCTCGTTGACAATAAATCTCGCCGAGGCGAGCAGCGCTTTGTGCTGCAAAGCCACGCAAAACCTAAAAAGGGATCGGTGGAAGGAGAGAAGTACTTGGTGCATGCTGTATGGAAGGGACAAACACAAGAAGAGGATTTGACAACCGCATGCTGTGACAAATGAGAGCGACGCTGAAGCTTACCAATGGTAAGCTATGGGCAGGCAATAAGCCCACCGATGAAATACATGTCTCAAAGAGACAGTGCATGCGCTATCTAGCCGAGACCAAAACATATGACTTCCTTTAATGTAACTGGTGCTCACATAAAGCTAATGAAAGTGACGCTGAAGCTTACCAATTATAAGCTACGGGCTGGTAATAAGACTACTGATTAAAAACAGTATGTCTCAAAGAGACAGTGCATGTGCTGTCTAGCTGAGACCTAAACATGTGACCTCCTTTAATGTAACTGGTGCTCACGTAAAGCACTCCAATATCTTCAGATCGAGTTCGAACTACTTAAAAATGCAGAAAAATGTACATAGAGGTAAAACAAAGTGTCAAGATAAAAAGACAAACCGATACCCATTTAGTTGCTGATTTTTAAAAAGTTAATTCAGAATACCTGGATAAATTGAGGCATACTTTCTTAAATTGTGTGATATTAGGCAAATGTTTTATTTCAGCAAAACTCCTTTACTCCATTTTCACGTATGAAAGCACTTTCAAATATGTCAGCTCAGAATACTAGACCAATTGTGTTTCATTTAATACACTCTAATATGGCTCTGTAATAATCTGGGCCACATACAGCGTTTACATGACAACTTTTTTGTCTCTTAGTTCACTAATGGTGGATGGTTAAAGATGATCATTTTTAATAGGTACTTCTCAGTGCAGTACTATAATGTGATGTATTAATGACAAAGCTTCCAGATGCTAAAGAAATATATTTTTTTTAATTTTGAAGAGAATTTATCAACTTTTACGTGATTTGTTGTATAATTTACATTGCAAATATTTTCAGGGCTCGGCTCATGCACAGGCTCTAGAAGCCAAGCCAGACCCATGGCTCAGCTCTCCCTGTTAATTTGTTGGCTCGGCCAGCTATACATAGGTTTAATGCACTGGCTGGGAAGAACACAAAGAAGGTACCAAGCTGTAAAACCTGATCAATCTGAGAGTGGTTTGGGGTTAAAAGGACAGACATGCATTCTGTATTGATGAGTGAAAGGGGAGGGAGTGGGTGATGCAGGTAGATTTACCTTGTGTCTTTTTTAGGGCTCGGCTCTAGAGGGCACACTTGCGCTGTCTGGAACCGAGACATGCTGTACCTACTATTGTGGGCTTCAGCCCACCCATAGGCTTCCCATTTGCTGGCACCATCGCCGTTCCTTTTTTTGTTCTCCCCATTTGTCAAGGGCATGCACACGTCATGCCTCTTCCGCTGTTTAGCCCTCCCCAAGTGATTCACCCAACTACTTTTATACATACACAGTAGCCATTGCAAGGCATTGTTTCAGGACTCCTTTTTTTATTCCTTTAAGAGCGCTCTCCTTCTCTATAAACAGATCTCGAGGCAGCAGAAATCTCCAGCCCGAACGTGACTTCTCTGTAAGAGCGCTATATGGCACGCATTGCATCTTCCGGCCCGACGTTCATTGCTTGCTGCGGTCCACCTTTGTGACCTGCACTGCTATGCTGTACCGTAACCAGTGATTTGTTCTGGTGTTGACCACGGCTTTCACCAGCCCCTGTTCCCCTGGCTAGGACACCGTCCCGTCCCACACGGCACTGGATCAGCTGTGCCGTGCAAGCCTGGTTAGGCACTTTGATCCTGCACTATTGTGGCTGGTAAGGACATTCTGACTGCCCCTGATTTAAAGAACCTGCCGCCATCTTCCGATTTAAAGAGACGCCACCATTTTCCGACTCAGCTCAACGTGCTGCGCAGCGTCCCCACTGACTGGGAGTGCTCTATCTCCTTAAAGGTACAAGGCACTATACAAGCGCTATAATAGCCAAGAGATAATAATTCTGCAGGAAAACATGCTTGGAATGGAAATGCACACTGACCACTTTTGTCCTATTCAAGCCCTCCTCATAGAGCACCCTGGAGAATTAAATGAGGGTGCTAACATGCTGACTGTGTGCCCACACGTTCATCGAGTTTAAGGGGTGGAACGTGTCTGAGCTCGCGTAGGACCCATCTCGGGACACCAGCCGCCCAGGACTGGCTGCGCCTCTTTTGGGGCACTGCAAGGTCACCTCGCAAGAAACAACAGCCGTTCAGTACTGCCAAGCATCTGCACTTCCGTTGCCTGCTTCAGCCCCTGCTCACCTGTTAGAATATGGCGCTAATGTGCAAGATAGATTAGTTGGTTAATGCACATGTTTCAGACGCTTATGCAGTCTGGTGGTCACAGGTTTGCTTCCAGTCTGGCTGAGTTTGCTCTGCCTCATTCCGAGGCCAGTTAAAATGATTACCTTTCAGCTTATAAATAGCAATGCCTATGTGACGCCACGGAATAGTGTTCTGCATGCAGCTGTCACGTAGATACAATTTTTTTTTTTAAGTCTATTTTCTAGCGGGTCACGGCATGCGATTTAATTAAGCAGAAATATACTATTCTTTCAAAGTTTGCAAACGTCTGACTTTTTCTCACAGCTGTACTCCCTTGTGATTTTTACCTTCCTTCGACCTTGCTTTCCACACTTTGACTATGTGAGGAAAAAGAATTATACTGGGTGTCATGGTTTGTACATTCCCAAAATAGTCGAGAGCTGTTGCAGTAAACACTTGAAATAAACTTCTGTTATACCGTCTTCGTAAAAATGTAAGGGTTGAGCTGGTCTTGAAAGAATTTGAGCTTGTGCTCTACAGCTGACAGTTTCCTGCAAGCTTTTACCTAAGTGAACCATTTGAGAGGAAACCAGTTAGTGCATTTATGGGGTAATCAGGTGTGTGCTGGGAGGGGAGGGAAACCCGACATTCTATGGAGGTTTTATTATATCAACCTTCAAAAATGGGTTTATTGTATTTGCGTTTTGTTTGGTGGGAATCTACTGGAAAAGGGGTTTATTGTATTTGCGTTTTTACGGTGGGAATCTACTAGAAAACAGGCAGAAAAACGCACTTGTAAAACTTCCTCTGTGGTTTTAATTCTGAGGCAATGCGAACACAATTTGCCTATTTTTCTCATACATAACGCTCCCTGCCAATATGTTAAAGGGGTCAGAGGCCAGCACGGTTAAGGGCTGCTGACGAGAGAAATAAACTGGGGAGAAAAGGGGATCTTAGAGGGCGGATATATTGTATGTAGTAACAATCACCTCACCTTTGAACTATACAAAATTGCAGACTTCAGCTCACCAAACATAAATGTACAAATGTGCGACCCGATGTTTGAGACAGGTTTGTGTGTGTAGTTGATCCCATCCCCTAAAGCTGAGCCTGTGTATGATGCACTTGTGCTTGCAGCGGCCATGCAGTCAATGCCTCCGCACTTGTACCTTGCTTCTAGATTCCATCCCAAATTAAGAAGTAATGCTGCTCATTTCTCCTGATTATCAACGCGCACAGCATGAAGCAGATGCCAAAGGAAGGGTTGAAAGCAAGCCATGAGCAGATAGCTGGGGTTGTAGCAGATACCTTTAAAAAAACTGGGGTGTAATCAGTCGCTGGGGAGACCCAGTATGATCCCTGTTTTGATAGAAAGGCAAGTTGGAACAGTCTAAAGCCTGCTAGATTTACCCCTCCTTGGGATTTCTCCAATCTCAGTTTCTTAATGCTTATCCTCGCCTTATTTCAGCACCATAGGAATTTAGTGAGCAAGATATCGACTTTCCGATGGAAATTGTCTGTGAGTAGGAGTGGGAGCATGCTTATCAGGTAGTTAATCATTGGGGTGATCATCATTTTGATAGTCTGGACTCTACCCCACCACGTTATGAATTTTGGGGACCAGGAGTCCAAAAGTTTCTTAATTTTTTCTATTAGTGTCTTCTCATTGTAGTGTAGAGTGTTCATTAGGTCGCTTCCGAAATATATGCCTAAGTATTTCATATGCCCCGTCTGCCAGGTCAGCCCCGAATCAGGGATCATACTGGGTCTCCCCAGCGACTGATTACATACCAATATGGCTTCAGGTAGAGAAGGTCATCCTGAACAATCTGTGTCCACTGGCCCTCCTAACAGCTAACCCATATCCACACTCATCCAAACCTATCTTCAAAAATGGCGCTTCTAAAAGTAGACAGAAAGATGGAGGTTAGCATCAAAGGGTCTAGATTAGAATCACTTTGGGCTAATAGCAAGTTTAAATACAATGGGAAAAGCTTTACCTTCGATACATGGATAGAGGAAGGTATTTACTACCCGCACCAACTCAAAAACGGGGAATACCCCATTACCTTCTCAGACCTCAAAGCAAGACACCACCTTAAAGACATCGAACTTTATACATTTCTGAAAATAAGAGCGGCCTTATCAAAGAGGAAACTAAATACCCCCCAACCCTCAATCTTCCATTATGTCTCAAACATTAACAAACTAGGACATCAAGTCTCGCAGCTCTACAAACTCTAACGCCCCAAAACCAATAAACTTAACGGAAAAACAATAGCCTATTGAGATAAACAATCTAGCACACCTCTCAACGAACAGGAATGGACTACTCTGTGGTCCTCGACCTTGTGTACTAAGATTACCCCAGTACTGGCACAAACTAAATTTTGGCTGCTTCATAAGGCATTCTGGACCCCAGCAAGACTACATTCACTAGGTCTCAGGGAAGACTCACTCTGCTGGAACTGTAACAAAGAGAAGGTGGACCTAGCACACCTTATCTTCCAATGCCCAGCACTCTAGGGATTCTGGGGGAAAATATTTGATTTCATTAATGATGTGTTTAAATGCAAACTACCAACGGAATTCTCTACCCTCACCTCAGCATTCATGCGCACAAACTTGAGAACTGAACAAGACAAGGATCTAATGGACCTTTTACTGACAGCAGCCATGAAAATGGTCCTAACCATCTGGCAGGACACAGGCAAAACCAGCTACAAAGGATGGATCAACTGGGTCACGCATCTCAGAGGAGCAGACAATATCGCGCTCCAGGTCTCACCCTGGAAAGCGTCCTCGAGAGGGATGTGGGAAGCTCTAGACACTTACCTTGACTTGTATGAACCCCCATAAACAGCTGGTATCCACAAACAACATATCGACCCTCGCCCAAAACTTTGCTCCCTAACATTCCACCTGTGGCCCTGCAAGCGGACTTAAAACATCTTGAAAGGGTGTCAGAGACAACACAGTATGTATAGCTGTTGCAAATGTAATGTCCACCGTCAGTTGTAATGCAGTATATAGAGCTGATACAAATGTGATGTACAGGGACTGTATCTCTCTCGTCTGTCCTATTCCTCTTCGGTTTCACCACTAATTTGTCTGTCCTTTCCCTCTTACATCTCTTTCACTCTCAAAAAACAAACAATAGGGGCTAGCTATATAGACACCAATGTGTAAACGACTATTTATCCACTCTTGGCTAACCCTGTAACAGTGGTTGTGATTGTATTCTTTATAGAAGCAATAAATAAAAAAATGTAAAACTGGGATGTTCCTATCCGGTGGCCAATCCCTGAGTGAGCCTCGGATCTCACAAGACACACAGCACATGCAGCCCAATAACACCCAATGGTGCACTAGCACTGCTATATCACACAACCACATGTGTGTGTGTGCAAACACACATAAACATGCACACATGACACACTGCCACAGGCAACGCCTCAAAATAACACACACATTTGAACACAAACACAGATAACACATCCACATCCTCCGAAACATACAGCTAAAACACATTGACATTGACGACGCCAAAAGCTGGAAGCTGGGTCATTGCAGAGATCTATTGGCCTTGCCAGTGCTTGTTTATTGTTTCCTACCAACCAGCCTCCGGCTTGTAGGGGACAGTTTTGTACGAGTTTTATGAATGTTCAATAAACAAAATTAGTCCATATAGTATGACGAACAGGCCCCCAGGTCAGGTCATGGCCTCCACCTTCCTGGTAGAAAACTGCCGCAATACTGCGAGGTCTTTGTTCCCTCAATGGATGTCCATTGTGGCCCCTCTGACCCTGGCGCACGCGCACAGGGAGGTTTCTCTCCGTTCTAGGGCCCATTGAACGACTTCCCGGGCCAGCGTTGCCACGCGAGGCCTGACGATCACCTGGCAGCAAAATCTAGTGTCAATTGTTCCGCCTTAAATAGAGTGGAACTGTCAGTGTTACCTTGAGGCCGCGTGGCAGACGAGCCCTCTGGCCAGCGCTTTCCGATGGCAGAGCCGAGGAGCTGTGGGCTTGGAAGGGTGAGAGCACCAGCGGTTTACGGCGGTGCGCCCACTCTGCAAACTGTACTTGACCCCCATTTAAAATGAGACGTTTAACCCAGATAGAGGGTATATAAATTCACTAAAATAGGTCTTTTGTAAGTATATTACTTTAACATTTTGAATCTTCCGTTCCTGTTTTCGGTCCCCTGCTTTTTGGTGCGGCAAAACATAACATTTCCCCAGATGGAAAAGGTTGTAGTAACTGTATGAGTAACTATAAATTATGTCAATGTAATTTACTTTAGAAATATTAAGGGACAGATGAGAGGGAAACATCGAAAAAAATCTTCTAACTGTTTAAAGCTGTTTACAAAAAAGATATTCAACTATTAGACAACACACATCACTTTGGACAAGAAGAGATTTTAACTGAAGAAATACATCATTTCAGCAGCAGGCTGCACGTGATGACGTACTCTTAGTCGCACTTTAAATTCTATTTTGCCCAACACGGTGGCATGGTCTTGAACTTCAGTGCACTGTGCCAGTACTGTCCCAGCTGAATGCTGGCAAACAACCAAGAGCCATTATGTGTTTGCTTCCCATTTACGTACAAAGAATGCCCGGTGTTCGGTACGTTAATTAAAAGCCCACCTGCCACAAAAGAATTACCGCTTTCTGTTTGCTTACTATTATCTTCAAAATCGTACAACGTTCAGGATGTTTGAAGGAGATAATAATAAAGAAGACCCTGGGCCTCGGCTCTAACGGGAGACCATTGGTTGCAAGCGGGAGCACACAGGTAGCAGCCAATGCCACCGCTGATGACGCCTAAGTGACGTCCGTCCTTAAGTATGTTCCACCCAGTGGCGTAACAATATCCCCGCAGCCCCCGCGGGGTTTGAGCTCCAGGAGGGGCCCTCAGAAGGGTACCCTGGCCTGAGACCTCTTGACTGAGTATGAAGGGGGCCCCTCCCTTTACTCTGCAGGGGGGCAACCTCAAGTTTCTTTACGCCACTGGTTCCACCATCATCACTCCAATGCTTTTTAATGTGTACATGGAGCCCCTACGTCCTCACAACCAAAGAAACTCAACTATAACTTATGGCAGCCTTTGCATCCAGCATCCCACACCAGATAAGCTGTCTTGATTTTCATGCAGTGCATCACAGCATCTAAATTTGCTGTTTTGCTTTGCCGTAGAGAGAACGAAGCGCAGCAACATACCCAGGTGTTTAAGTGGGATGAAAAAACTCGGGGGGGGGGGGGGGCTCTCAAAGGCGCGTGGCCAATGTAATTAAGGGTGTAGCTTAGAAACATATAAGCTAAAAATTTGCGCTTAGCATAGTGTGCCGCCCAACTAGTATTTTACTGTTTCTGTAATTACGTCCAGATATAGGATACAAGTAACATCATACCTACAACAAGTCAAGACTATTGGCTTTGTCAATGGTTGTTAGTTGCATAAGATGAATAAGCTGCAACTATGGCTTGTATATAACATTGAAAAAGCTTCCACTTAAAGCCCCAATGACACCACGACAATGTTGCTGCTCCTGAGTTTAAAAAAGTGAAGGGAAATCCAGAGAGAACATGACTCTCCTTAAAGGATTTCCCTTCCCCTACAACCCTCACCTGGCATGATGTCATGCCATAACTTTTCCACTAGTGAGAGGTAAGCAGTGTGAGCATGCGCACATCGATGTGCCTGCTGTCACTGCGGTTCTGAAAAAAACGGACCGCCTGTGCCAGGACACGAAACAGAGCCCGATAGAGACCAGTTTCGAGGCCCCCTTGAAAAAACTGCCGGGGAGACCCAGCCCACTTATACCTTGAATATACCTACATAGATTGTCGGTTTCATTTAAAAGATTCAAAGGTGTCATCCATCCCCTGTGCTGGCAATCAAACAAGGCTGCATTGTGTGATACACAGCTCCATACCATGGTGCAGACGTGAGTGTGTGCTGTCAAGGATTGGATCCAGTGCTTAATGTGTTAAAAAAAACATAATTGCCAGGGCCCTCCTCAGGTGACCACTGCATCTTGTACCAGCTATTGCCCATGCCAGCACTGCCGATGACAGTTTCAATACAACACCTAACCATCGCACTCCTACAGGTCTGACGATTCAGACTATTACAGGCCCAAAAAGCTATAATAGCTTGGGAGGCAGGTGTTGGTAATTTGCTATGTATATTTAATTAGTAAACAACTGTTGTGTTCATCTCTAAATTAGACAAACAGCTCCATCATGTGGCAGACTGTCATAAGTGCAGGTGTTGACAATTGAGTGCTGGTGCTGAGCAGAGGAAACCACAGGCTCAAATTAAGCACTGATTGGATCGATATTGGACGCAAATCCTTCTTGTACAAATTCACAGGCATAGACAAACTCAGAAGGTTCCCACCCATTTCGTCTGCTGTGACCTGCAGCCATGCAGTGTGTCATTATTTTAAGAGATTAATGTTTTCCTTTGTTTTTACCAGCTTCAAGCAAGCATTACCTCCTTTCTGGTAACCCCTTCCCTAGTTGCATCCACACCACCACTGACTTATGCATCATGACATGCATCATTGGCAGGCCACATCACTTACAGTAGCAACAAATCTGCATCTTATGACACTGGCAACAGCCTCCAACCTCAACTTCTCAGAATGGCTAATTGAGCTCCACAGAGTGGTCAAAAACGAGCAGATCACATGCAAACCTAACAACAATCTCGCAGTCTTCTCCAATGTTTGGGGACCTCTCCTCGAATCTACATGACGCATCAGTATAGGGGCTCCCATTGTCTTCCTTTCTTATCTGCCCAAATAGCCACAGGCTGACTCGCTGGTCACTGCAATGGGAGTAGGATGAGCGATCAGGCAACGCCAAGGTCTCCGATGTCTTCAACGTCTCTAAAATTGTCTCGCCCCTTTGGAATGACATCCATTCTGACACAGCAGAACCTACCCATTCCTCATTCCACTAAACCTTTATCTCCCCGACTGTCTCCGCAATACCCCCACCTCACTTTACTGTTCGCTCCCCAGATCTGCAGTGTGGTCTGAAGGCTCTTGATAGACATTGACATCCAGTGCATATCTGGGCTGGGGGCTTGCCATTGCTTTTCAAGTAAATAATTGTTTTCTTTTATTGAGATGCTAAACTGTAATGCCCCGCTGGCCTATGTACATTTGTGTTTTAAACACCGATTGGCTCACTTAATAAATAAATAAACAATATAAGAAAAAAGTAGGTATTATACTAAGGTAAATCAGGTTTTGTGCCAAAACAAGATGGCGTTTGCACTGATCTTGCAGACAGGGACATCTTAAGGATTTTGGGGGCCCTGGGCCAAACATATTTTGGGGGCCCCTGTTCAGAACAGCTTTGAATTTATGATCCAATTTGAGCCCCTGTTTCCCACACAGTTTCCGCTTCCTCAGCGGCGTTAGCAATCCTGTTTGCATCATAGGCATTAGCCTATATATTCCCGATATAAATGAACGCGTGTAGCTGACAGCAGTAGGAATTAGTGTTTCCTGCCCTGCTCGTAGTTTTTTTAATACTTTTTAAAATGTATATGTGTGGCTGAATTACTCTGTGCTTTTTAACAATTTCTCCTACCTACGAGCACTTGCACTTTACTTGATTCTGCTTGCCTACTCACCTCCTCAGCTACTACGATTCGCATCTAGTTTTTCCTCCAGTCCTGGTCCGCCTCGGCTGATTCGCCGATTGTGCGGAGGGCTGTGGCTACTATAAGGCTCCTCACTTCCACCCACGTAGTTTCCACTTCCTCAGCTGCGTTAGCGATCCAGTTTGCATCATAGGCATTAGTCTATATATTCCTGGTGCAAAAGGATGCTCGCAGTGGGCGCGTCGAAGGCGCACCAAAGGCAAGCCCGTCTGCGCCCGGAGGCGTCTGGCACCGGCCATGCTGCCCAGTTCCCCTCCGGTGAGTTTCTTCCACTATATTACAATAGGGAAACATTGCTTAGCTTTAGGCGGCAACCATTATGTCAGTGTACAGCGGCTGATCCGAGCTTGGAGGTAGACTTTCGATGCAAGAAGTGCAACTGGTCTCTCCTCCATCCCAGGAAACCCACACCCAAGATCCTCCCATGCAACAATAAGTGTAAAAACAATAAGAAAACAAAGGACTTAAAGGCCACCCTTTTAGATTGTCGCTCTATGCAAAAGCATGAACCACACATTTATGGTCTACTTTTAGACGAACAGCCTGATCTTTTATTTCTCACTAAGACCTGGCTGTCTGAAGCCTCCAACCCTACTATCACCTCGGCCATCCCTACGGGTTATAAAATCCTTAGGAGGGACCGACCGAGTGGGAAGAGGGCGGTGTCGCCATAATTTTAATCAATTACTAGACTGCTCTCCCATCCCAATGGAAAACATTGAGGGCACAGAGTCCTTAGACTTCGATTGTACCTTCTTCCCCCCTCATAGCATAGCTGTTTTTCTAATTTACAGACCACCCAGTGCAATTGGAAATGTTATTACTACGCTTAATACAGTCACCACCTCCCTGGCCTTAAAATACAACAACTGCCTTATTCTGGGAGATTTCAATATACATATGGACAATGGAAAAGACCCTCAACCAATTTCCTTGTTGGAGACGCTGCAGGCCTGCAACACATTTCCATCTATTTCTTCGGCCACCCATGAGAAGGGCCATACCCTAGCCAAATCTTTCACAACTTTGACATATCAGTAAACCTACCTCTTCCCATTATCTGGTCTGACCACCTCCTATTAAAATTCGTCATTCCCAACTCTGCCACAGCCCCTCGGGCTAACGCAGGGAAGAGGGTCCCTAATTACAGGACGTTCCATAAAATATCCATCCCGATGTTAGCAGACGCCCTCGGTTGTTCCTCACTGGAGCTGTCTGGCTGCCCCGACTCGGACTCCCTCTCAATAGATTCATGGCTCCGAACTAACATTGATGCACCTGTACCGGTTGTTTCCTGCTCCTTAAGGAGTTCGCCCCCACCAGCTCCATGGTTTAACGATTCCCTCAGATCTAGCAAAAGAAATTGTAGAAAAATGGAACGTAAATGGCATAAATCCTATCTACCTGTGGACAGGAAGGTGTATAAAGACAACTTAAAAGCTCATTAGATTCTCGTGAAGGCAGCCAAGAAAAACTTGTTTCAAACCAAGATAGAAAATGCCCAAAATAAGAGTAAGGTAATCTTTAGCATAGTTAAATCCTTTAACGCCCCGAAAGCTGGCACAAAGGAAGGGCCATGCACGCAAAAATGGTCTAAGGAAATAGCTCAATTCTTCCACAAAAAGATCCCCGTGATCGAACAAGCCTTCACTAACATCTCAGAGGAAGAACTGACCTTCTACCTTAGTTCTAGTAGCAAATTTCACCTCTTGGATCCTCCATCTTTACTAGCTTTCCCTGAGTTTCAGCTTGAAGAGTCACTGACCCTTCTCCAAAGCATTAAGTCTGACTCTCCTACCGATCCATGTCCAGCGAATATCCTGAACCTATTAGTTTCCACCATAAACCCCACTGTAAACCAGCTCTTTAATGCTACCCTCTCCTCAGGCAACATGCCGAAATTATGGAAGAATGCTAAGATTCTTCCACTGATAAAAAGGCTAACACCAAACCGACGGACCCTGCCAACTACAGGCCAATCTCCCTTCTTTTGGCCCTCTCCAAAGTATTAGAGAAGCATGTAAACAATGCCCTCCAAAAACACATTGAAGATGGAAAGCTCCTTCATGTGTCCCATTCCGGTTTTAGGGCTAACTACAGTACGGAGTCCGCTCTGCTGGAATTGACTCAATATCTCAAGGGTAAGCTAGACCAGGGAGGCAAGGCTGTTCAGATACTGTTCGATCTGTCGGCGGCCTTCAATACGGTCCCAATTGAGAGGCTCCTGAAGAGACTTGCTAACATCCAGGAGCCTTAACATGGATGTCATCCTTCTTGGCAAATGGATCTCAGCACATCTGGCTCCCCCTTTCTCATCCCCGGTTCCAGCCATGAATGTAGGTGTCCCTCAGGGCTCCATTCTTAGTCCTACCCTTTTTAATCTATATCTATCCCCCCTTGCATTTCTAGTAGAGGAAGAGGGCGCCAAAATTGTTTCCTATGCTGATGACACTCAGCTGATTTTTACGTGTGAAAAAGGAACCAACTTTGACGGGGCAATGATTAGGTCTTGCCTCACAAAGGTTTTTAACTGGCTTAAGATCAATCAGCTGAAGAGCAATCCTGACAAAAGTGAAGTTGTTTTCTTTGGTAATCCAGAAACTTCTGACTGAAGCTCTTGGTGGCCAAAAGATCTGCCATCCCCACCCGCGGAAACGGAGAAAGTAAAAAACTTAGGAATTGTCATAGAAAAGACAATCTCCATGCGCTTTCAAATCCAAAATCTAACTGGCGCTTGCTTTGGCATACTCCGGATGCAAAAAATATTCCTGCCACTGTTGCTGCTTGAGAGCAGAAAGATCGTGATGCAGGCTCTGGTGACATCAAAGCTTGACTATGTCAGCAGCTTGTACCTTGGTCTTCCCAAATCCCTTATTCAGCGCCTACAAGTGGTACAAAACACGGCGGCCAGAGCCATCCTGAGACCTAAACCCAGATCTAGTATGACCCCTATTCTCAAGTCTCTACACTGGCTCCACATTAAAGAACGGATCGACTTCAAAGCGATGACCATCTTCTTTAAAGCTTTCCACGGCTTAGGAGCTGTCTACCTAAATAAGCGCGTTAATCGCTATACAACAGCTAGACCCCTAAGATCTTCCAATGCCAACCTAGCCCTCGTGCCTAAAAAATGCTGTGCCCGCACTGGAGGCAGATCCCTCGGCTTTCTAGGCGCAAAATTGTGGAATATAGCCTCCCTGAGTCTCTGAGACTAACCACAGACCTACTCTCTTTCAGGAAGAACTTAAAAACCTGGATTTTACTAACTGATGGGTCTTTTACGCATGTTTTCCTCCTGCTGTCACGCGCCAGGACACTCTAGTCTGAGTAGTTGCGCACTTTATTAAATACACTATTTCATTTCATTAGGTCCCTGATAGTGCAAAGGAACACTCGTTCAAATTCTAAGGGCCTTATTTATGAGGCCTTGCTTCACTTTTATGCCGCAAGTGCGTCACTTTTTGTGACGCACCAGCAGCGTAAAAAATGTGCCATGTTGCTCCATATTTGCAAAGTGACACATCTAGGCTGATGCATCACTTTGAAACTCCTGCACCACATTATACCTGCACCAGGTATAATGTATGCAGGGTGGGTGTTGCCCCGCAAAAAGCCTTGTAGAAGTGGAGCATTAAAATCTATGAGAACTCAGTGCGCCACTTCTAGGACGCTATTGCGTCAATATCTTACACCTGCCTCTCAGCAGGCGTAAGACTGACGTAGGCAAGCCCCATGTGAAAGGACACATTGCTGGAGTTGCGTCTATTTTCAGACACACCCCAGCAATGCATCACTTTTGCGCCTACAGATACGTCAGAAATACTGACATATCTGTAACATGATGCGACATGATGCGTCATACAGTAAATATGACGCATCCATCATGTAGCAAGGAGGGTGCACTAAGAAGTGACGCATCCCTGTTTTCACACAGCCATGCATCACTTCTCATAAATAAGGCTCTAAATGTGTTTACATCCAATATTCAGGTATAGTTATGTGTGTTTTCAATATTGTAACACAGCAGCAGCTCAGCAATATTACTGCAAATAATCTTTGTAACGCCCTCCCATTTCTTATATGTAAGGCCTTGTTTTGATCTAAAAGAAACTTTTTAATGTATATTGCATGAAACAAACAACATTTCTCTGCAAAATGGCTATACTAGACTCACAAATAAGGTACATAAAAAAAATAATTAAAGGAAAACAGTATTTAAAACAATCTGTTTAAGAAATATTCAAGGTCATTAGGGCAAAACTCTGGAGAATGGAGCTGACTCTGTCATGGGGCCCCCTGAAAGGCTGGGGTCCTGGGCCAGAGCCCACTTTGCCCATGCATTAAAACGTCTCTGCTTGCAGAGTAACACTGCCTTGAAGCAAAGCAGTGCACAGTGTTTTTTGTGCTGTGGAAAGTGTACCTCTCGGACCAAACGCGGCGATTGAGGCTGCGTGTGGCATGCTGATGCGAACGCTGTCTATGCCTATTGAATCATACAGCTTGAATGATTTTAAGGATTATGCTTAAAAATAAGCTTCGTTTTTAAATACTGTATTGCACTTTGTTCTTACCTGCTTGCACTCCCTCGTGACCCCGTTCCGTCCCGGCTTTGTGCCGTTTGTGCGGAGGGTCAGCTCGAGGATTCCTACTCCCTGCTCGCGACACCACTTCCACCCTGCACGCCATCTTTGCAGGTTAGCGGTCTAGTGCTGCCGAGCGTGAAGGGTATTTAATCTTCATAACAGCTCAGTTCACTGACCAAACGCGGCGATTGAGGCTGCGTGTGGCATGCTGATGCGAACGCTGTCTATGCCTATTGAATCATACAGCTTGAATGATTTTAAGGATTATGCTTAAAAATAAGCTTCGTTTTTAAATACTGTATTGCACTTTGTTCTTACCTGCTTGCACTCCCTCGTGACCCCGTTCCGTCCCGGCTTTGTGCCGTTTGTGCGGAGGGTCAGCTCGAGGATTCCTACTCCCTGCTCGCGACACCACTTCCGCCCTGCACGCCATCTTTGCAGGTTAGCGGTCTAGTGCTGCCGAGCGTGAAGGGTATTTAATCTTCATAACAGCTCAGTTCACTGACCAAACGCGGCGATTGAGGCTGCGTGTGGCATGCTGATGCGAACGCTGTCTATGCCTATTGAATCATACAGCTTGAATGATTTTAAGGATTATGCTTAAAAATAAGCTTCGTTTTTAAATACTGTATTGCACTTTGTTCTTACCTGCTTGCACTCCCTCGTGACCCCGTTCCGTCCCGGCTTTGTGCCGTTTGTGCGGAGGGTCAGCTCGAGGATTCCTACTCCCTGCTCGCGACACCACTTCCGCCCTGCACGCCATCTTTGCAGGTTAGCGGTCTAGTGTTCCCTCGCCTCAGGTACTTAATGGCAGTGTGGAGGAAGCGCAGCGGACGAGCGCAGCGGGAGCGCCGACTTCGCGCCGAAGTCGCGCACAAGTCAAGCCCGTCTGCGCCCGTCCGCGGCCGATCAGGCCCAGGGCCCTGCCGTAATGCCCAATTCTATTCTTATTCCTCTACCGAGCTTATGAGATTACGATCCTCAGGTCCTATCCCTGCCCGTGCTGTCAGAGCGGCCCTAGCATGTGGCATACTCATCTCCTCTGACCCCTCGGCACAGGACTCTGTGTATGACTCTTCTCCTTTGCCATCACAGATTTCTGCCTCTCTGCTGATCTACTATCTCAATACCCGCTCCCTCATTCGCCATCAGCTTGAGATTTTCCAATTGCTGCATCAAAGCAACATAGATATCCTTCTTTTAGCAGAAACCTGGATCACTGAAGATTCAGCTCCGGATATTCTGGCAGCTATCCCTTCCGGTTACTATATCATACACACTAACCGGCCTGCGGGGAAGTCTGGTGGTGGAGTGGCGGCTATCATCCGCTCGACGCACACCTTCTCCGAGGTTACGGCAATTTCGATCCCCAAGTCAGATCTCCTGGTCCTGAAATTTATTTCCTCTAAATCATCTTTCGTTTGTGTTCTTGTATATCGACCGCCTGACTATATGCCTCTTTTCCCCAAACTCTTTAGCGACTCCATCGCCCAACTAGCTATAGACCACGCTAACCTTGTGGTGATCGGCGATTTTAACTACTGGCCTTCAGATGCTCATGAAAGTCAACTATCGGTCGAGTTTTCCGACCTTTTGAAAGGCATGAACCTTTCTCAACACATTCACACCCCCACTCACTTTAAGGGTCATATTCTTGATCAAGTCTGGACATCGGATCTTGATATCTCGTCCCCTTTAGTCTCCCCTTGTCCCTGGTCGGACCACTTTTTCATCTCGTTCTATCTTCATCTGCACATTCCGTGTCCTCCCCCCCGCATCAAGAATCTCATGGCCCGTAACTGGAAAAGTGCTAACCTGTCCGAATTCCATGACATCCTCGCCTCTTCTGCTCCCATATCTCTGACCTCTCTTGAGGCTCAGGCAGCTAACTTTGAAGAATGGATACGCCAGGCTAGTGACAAAGTAGCCGCGCTAAATAAGATAAAAACTAAGCGCCCCCATGACGCGCAACGATGGTATACTGACCAACTTAAAGCAGATAAACTTGCCTTGCGGCAAGCTGAACGTCGTTGGCGTCTCCACTATGACCCCCAGTTAAAACTTGTTTATATTGGGGCTCTAAAAACCTATAAACAAGCGATCTTAGCAGCCAAGACGGCATACTTTTCCCAATTAATCTTGGTCTCTAACAACAAATCGAAAGACATCTTTTCGATAGTAAATGAGCTTTCTTTGCCGGACAGGGTTACCCCTCAGCCCCAGCCGACCCAAACCCTCTGTAACGCACTCAACTCTTATTTCATAGAGAAAATAACAACCATTAGGAACAATATCCCTAACCCAGCATCTCCTGTCCCCCCTCCTCTTCCTCCCAGAAACACCAGCATCTTGACGGAATTTCCACCTATCTCCCTTCAGGAATTCACCTCACTCCTCCTCAAAGTTAAGTCAGGTTCCCCTAACGATTGCTGCCCCCCACAGATTCTGAGAGAGGCCTTCCTTGCTTGTCCGGGCCCCCCCCTTGCTCTATTAAACAACTCTCTTGCAAAGGGGGAGGTCCCTCTTTCTTTCAAGCAAGCTGCCATCCTACCCATCCTGAAGAAGTCTAACGCTGATCCTACCATTCTTAGCAATTATAGACCGATCTCTCTCCTCCCCTACTTAGGAAAAATTTTGGAGACCTATGTTACCCGTTGTTTGAGCTCTTTCATAGAGAATTCTTCTTATCTGGATCCTCAACAAGCGGGATTCAGACCCCTCCATTCCACCGAGGCGGTCATAGTAGCAGTCCTGGACTCCCTCAGGAAGGGCGCTGACAATAATTTATCTCAGGCCCTTGTCCTATTAGATCTCTCAGCAGCGTTCGACACGGTCGATCATACCATCTTGATCGACCGTGTCCACAATGCCGGCATCCAGGGAGTGGCCCTCGACTGGGTCAGATCTTTTCTCCATCAGCGATCTCAGTCCGTCCATCTTTCCACTTTGTCCGCGCCTTTTGTTTCCCTCCCTTGCGGGGTCCCACAAGGCTCGGCACTATCCCCGCTTCTTTTTAACTTGTATCTTCAACCCTTACTAGCCTCCCTCCGTAACTCCCCAGTTACAATTTTTAATTATGCGGACGACCTCCAGTTAATCTTTCCTATTGATCCTTCTCCCTCCTCTCGTGTTAATTTTCAGACCATTATGCTGACTATCGCTGAGTGGATGTATCACAGCCACTTAAAACTGAACCCTACTAAGACCGAGCTTGTCTTGGTAGGCGGCCCTAACCATCCATGGAATTCCACCTACTGGCCAACATCCTTGGGGGCCGCACCGACTCCCGTGCGCTCAGTCAAAAGCCTCGGGGTAATTATTTCAGAGGATCTTTCAATGAAACCGCAAATCAATTCGGTCACTTCAGCCTGTTTTTTCCATCTCAGACGGATCCGTAAGATTAGCAGGTTTCTTACTAAAGATGCTCTGACCCAAGTTGTTATCGCACTCATTACCTCAAGGCTTGACTATGCCAATATGCTGTATGCGGGTATTTCAGTCGGTCTCCTTCATCGACTTCAGCTGGTTCAGAATCAAGCTGCCCGTCTGATCTTCCACCAGCCTAAATATCAGCATGTTACTCCCCTCCTTCTTAGTCTGCACTGGCTTCCCATCTCTAAGCGCTGCACTTACAAATTGGCATGTTCCACCTTCAAGGCCCTCTCGAATGCAGCCCCTGCGTTCATCTTTTCGTGCCTGACTCGCTACACTCCCTCTAGGGCCCTTCGCTCAGCTTCTCTCAATCTTCTTGAGGTCCCCAAATTCATCAGGAAGAAACACGGTGGCTTGAGTTTTTCAGTCCAGGCTCCCTCTACCTGGAACTCTCTGCCACTTTCACTCCGCCTCTGTCCTCAGTACGATTCATTTCGCAGACTCTTAAAAACTCTGCTCTTTCGTTCTGCATATGTCTAACCCTCTCTCCTGAATCACGCTATTGGTCATTTGAGCGCCAAGAAACCAATGGTGATAGTGCGCGGTACAAATTTCTTTTAACATAACATAACATAACACAAACACCTTTTGCACCGGATAGACGTGCTCAATTTGAACCGGAGCTTTCCGGTGCTAAGCACCAGCACTTAATTGGTTTCCGGTGCTCGGCACCGGCACCTAATTGTCAACATCATGCTTAGAACAGTCCACCGCTGCTCATCTAATTTAGAGATGAGCAGAACAACGGTTGTTTAATAACACAATATACATTAAAATAGTGCTAATACCTGCCTCCCCAGCCATTCCTTTAGCTTTGGGGACCTGGAATAATCTGAACTGTCGCATTTAGATGCGAGAGAGATGGTTAGTAGTTGTTATGGCAGCGATGACAAGGGCGATGGGTGGTGCAAGCTGCAGTGGCCTCCTGGTCAGGGCCCTGGCACTTTATATTTTACAAATCAAGCACTGACAGGGACCAATGTGTGCCACTTTGCATTGCTTTACGTCGCACTAAGGGGGGCGAGCCTTCAGTAAACCTGGGCCACAATTCTAAAACTAAATGTATCCCCGTCAATGGTGACAAAACACCGCCTAAGATTGAAAAGTGAGTCCTGAGCTCAGTAAACCTCTCCTGCTCTCACACACTTTCCGCTCAACCTTACAAGCCCTCAACACTAATCACATCAGTGGACGTAAATTTCTACTCGCAGAACTCCCTAATGTCACCCTCTCCCCGATCAAGTCTCATTCCTTTGAGCAGCACGTCTGATTACTGGGCAGCTCAAACATGATCAGATTTCCAAATCCCTCAGAAACTGCCACATCATATACAAATCCTGTTGCGTCATCTAAAAGCATTACACACCAATGCATTTGACTAGCTGAAACACTCTGGCAGGGTGAGCTAACTATGTGTACCCCTGACCAGCTATTTTTTGGAATGCCCAAACCATAGAAGTAGAACACAAAAGAGAAGCTTTATTGCCTTCTGTCCTTCTCTTTTTCATCCCCACCTCAGATGGCCCCATTCCGTCTCCTCCGAACGTCTTCTCCCCACCCATTCCGACCTATGTGCTTATTTGTAATTGGATTTTGACCCCTTAATTGCACGATATGGAGCTTTACTGGTTAATGTCCCAGGCAGAATTTGCAACAATGAGTACAATCTCCTGGGAGACTACCCTTCAAACTGCCCACATTTCCTGCCACATATTCTGTGATCAGATAGAGTCTAAAGAAAACCTCTTGAGGTAACTGACCTATGCCCTTTTTTGTTGCACTCCAGCTTACTTCAAATTCTCTGACGCCCCCTTTACCCAGAGGAATGGATCTACGGAATAATCTTTTGTGCTGTATGTACGTACAACCATCTACACTTATCCTGCCACAACCAGAAAACAACCCCACACCTGTTGTCATCAGAGGCTAACTCCAGGTGAAGCTTACAGAAGGAACCGTGTGCACTGGGTGAGTGTCAGTGATCCTGTTACCAATATGCAACTTACTCAAAGGAATCAGCATTTGTTAACTTTCTGCGTTCATTTTTAAAACAGTCCCAATATAAATATAGGCCTTTAGTGTGAGATGCAAGAATGTTACCTTTTCTACATTACATATGTATAAAGTTACGCTGTTACTTGGTAATACCGCACAGTGTTCTGCAGTGCTCAATGTAACAAACCAGGTATGATCAAAACGCAGAACTAAATGGACAAGACACGGAAGGTCTGTTTACATACAACACATCATTGTGGCTGCAGTGCAGTAAGGAATGGTCATTACAGCCTAAAAACGCGAAGATTGCTCAAAATATACACACTCCCTGCTCAGTTGAGAACCAACAAGCATTGCCAAAGCCAATAGGTCCCGCCGATGCAAAAGTTATTGGTTTTGCCAATATGATGAAGCCATGTTGTAAGCTAACCTGACTGCTGTTCAGCATGGCCAAAACGTAGGGGGTACAGGAGAGTGGCGTGAAGTTGAGTGTCATAAAGTGGAGTAGAATGGAGTATTATGGAGTGGCGTAGAGAGCTGCGGAGTGGCGTAGAGTTGAGTGACGTGGAGTATCATGGAGTGGCATAGAGTGGAGTTGTGTTGAGTGGTGTGGAGTATCGTGAAGGGAGTAGAATGGCATAGAGTGGAAGGGTGTAGAGTGGAGTAGAGTTGAGTGGGGTAGAGTGAAGTTTTGTGGAGTGGCATAGAGGGTCCTGGAGTGGTGTGGAACAGAGTAGAGTGATGTAGAGGATGTTGTGTAGCGTGGAGTTGAGTATTGTAGGGTAGAGTGGCACAGAGCAGAGTTAATTCTCGTAGAGTGGCATAGAGTAGAGTAGTGTAGGAGAGTGGAATGGCATAGAGTGTGGTAGAGTGTTGTAGACTGGAGGGTCCTAGAGTGGAGTACAGTTTAATGGAGTACAGTGTCAGAGTGGAGTATCATAAAGTGTAGTGTTATAGAGTGGAGTGGAATAGAGTGGCCTCAAGTGACGTTGCATCAAGTACAGTGCTGCAGAGTAGATTAGCATTGAGTACTGTGTATTAGAGTGCATTAGTGTTGAGTAAAGTGCTGTCGTTTGCATTGACGTAGACTGCCGTGGCATAGAATGTAGTGGCGCAGAGCAGATTGTTCCAGAGTAGAGTGAAGTGGTGTATAGTGGGGTGGTGCAGGGAAGAGTTGAGTGGTGCAGGGTAGAGTGCAGAGGTGTAGAGTAGAGTGGATTACAGTGCAGTGGAGTGGTGTAGAGCTGTACTTCGTAGAGTGCAGTGGGGAAGAGTGCAGTGGCATTGACTGCAGTGTTGCAGAGTAGAGTGGCATAGAGTGGAGTGGCGTAGAGTGGAGTCTTGTTGAGTAGAGAGGAGTAGCATAGACTGGAGTGGTGTAGAGTGCAGTGGTGCATTGCAGAGTGGCGTAGCGTGCACTTACATGGAGTAGAGTGATGTAGAGTAGAGAGGAGTAGAGTGCAGTGTCATAGAGTGCAGTGGTGCACAGTAGATTGGAGTGGCATAGATTGGATTGGCATGGAGTGTAATGGCGTAGATTATAGTGACGTAGAGTGCATTGGTGGTAGAATGCATTGGCGTAGAGTGCAGTAGAGAGGTATAGAGTACAGTGGTGCAGAGAACAGTGAGGTGACAGAGTGAAGTGGCGCAGAGTAGAGTGGCGTAGATTAGAATGGCATAGAGTCCAGTGGCAGGGAGTCTATTGTTGCAGAGTAGAGTGTTGTAGAGTGCAGTAGTGTAGAGTGCAATGTTGTAGGGTGCAGTGGTGTAGAGTGTTGCAGAGTAGAATATTGTGGCGTACAGTGCAATTGCGCAGAGTGGATTGGTGTAGAGTGCAATGGAGTAGAGTGCATTGGTTTTGAATGCAGTGGCATAGAGTGCAGTGGCGTACAGTGCAGTGGCGTAGAGTGCAGAAGCATAGAATAGAGTGGCATGGATTGGAACAGGGTAGATTTTAGTGGCGTACAGTGGAATAGAGCAGAGTAGAATAGAGTGGTGTAGAGTGCAGTGTCATAGAGTAGAGCATCGCAGAGTTCAGTGTTGTAGAGTGCAGTAGTGCACCGTAGATTAGAGTGGTTTAAAGTGTATTGGTGTAGAGTGGAGAGATATAGAGTGTAGTGGCGTACATGCATTGGGGTAGAGTACAGAAGAGCAGCATAGAGTAGAGTGGTGCAGAGTAGAGTGCAGTGGTGAAGAGTAGAGTGGCGTAGAAATCAGTGGCGGCAGAGAGTGCAGTGTTGTAGAGGACTCTGCTTTTATCTTGTAATCTGCTATTTTGCGAATAGTGCACAGAGGAATACCTCTTGGTATAGTATTAACGCCTTGCTTTTAGAGTGAAGAAAACGTTCAGTGGCAGTTTTCTCATTTATTCATGCCAACACAATAGGTTCTGGTGGGAGAGCACCTATTTTTTAAAGCAAAAAATTGCTTTATTTTAGCATATGCTGCCTAAAACTGCATCCTCTTCAGACTTCAATGTGAAAAATAAAATCCCAAAATTTGTTTTACTAAATCTCCCTCATCCTGCTTCCAAATATTGCCAGAAATGCTTAGTACTTAGGCATTGATTGCTGTCTCCTTAAAGGCAGTGATACACACACATACACACACGCTTTGTGTGCCACAGGATGATTGCACAGATCAGTCTGACTACACACGAAAATCAGTGGCAGCTTCACATGCGAAGCCCAACCTATTTATGTCCTTCTGCGGCAGTTACCGTTCGAACGGTGAGATTCCGTTTGTCTGTTTATAAGCCACATGGAACAGTCACCAGAAATAATGCTATAATTATGAATATTGTAGCAAAACACACGTCAAATCTATGTAAATAGTCCGCCCAGAAGGTGGAATTGAACCACTCTGTCGCTAAACAGCTACAGGTTTGAAGCCTGCACCTCAGACCACTGAGGTTCATCCGGGTAGATTATAAAGTTATGTGGAGACTTATATATAACAGGAAAATACAGAACACTTTATTAATAGGGTAAGTTCTATGAAGTTTCGTAATCCATTTTCTCCACCCTTTTCTCAGTGCTAGCACGTCAATTTGTTTGAATATCTTTACTGCTTGAAGCTAAACGTTCAGGAGATAAACTTTAATTTGTGGAAATTAGAACAAGGGTTTCTGGGTAAATGAGACCAGTCTGCTGCCTGCTTTTCTAACGTGATCAAAACAAGCATTTGCATAGCCAATAGGTCTCGCCTTTGGGACCGTATAAGTGTATAGCCAAGCAACAGTTGACGTTGTTGCACCAAGGATATTGTGCTGCATAACTAAATATTATAATGTCCCAAAAGCAAGACTTATTGGCTATGCCGCGTGCCACGTGCTGCAATTCAACATAATCTGTCATCGTCAGATTCAGAATGAGTGAGACAGTGTGAATCAGTGAGGCTGACTGAGAGTCAGAGTGAGTAAACCTGAGTGCAAGTGCAACTGAGAGTAAGTGATTGTAGTGAATGAGACAGAGTGAAAATAGGTGATGAGTAAGACTGAGTGCAAGCAAGTGTGAAAGAATCCCGAGAAGATGTCGGGCTTGTTCACTGGAATTCGAGCCAAGGACTATGCCCCAACACACATATACACACACACACAAAAACACAGACATACGCACACACACAAACACACACAATTAGAACATATTTGGCAAGGATAAAAAACTTAAAAAGATCTGAAATTAACCGCCATCCAAACCGAATGAAATAAATGGCAAAGTCCTTGGGAATAAACAGCTGTAAAAATATTGCTCCAAGCTCATCCACAAAAGTATCCTTCCAGCAGCTACCCTATGTAGACACCGTAAATTAGGAAAACAATCTACTCAGCTTGATTGAATTCTAAACAATATTGCTGACCTCTAAAAATTTTTACGCACAACCAAAATCAACGACAACATTTACTCATTGGCAAAGCAGAATCCAAGAACTCTAAAGGCTGCCGAGCTTCAGAAAGTGCTAGAGGACCATGTAAATGGTAGTAAAGCTTACAGAAAAGCAGGAAGCAGAACGTGTAGCATAAAAAGAAAAAATACCCATGTAGAGGATAAACTGCACAATGAGAAATATGAAAATCTGTGATAGATCCCAGCTTGAAAATTTTGTGATGCTATGCAATTATTTTATCTCACTGAGCCACCTTTTACTCCATTATCACATAATGGAGCACGTTCAAATACATTAAATCATGACGTTCACCGAACAAAATATGCTTGTATTTGTTTTAATAGAGTATAATGTTGCTCCGAGCATAATGCGAATGTAGGCTGTATATAGTTAATACATGACGGCTGACTTCCCTCTTAGTCAACTAATGGCATTGACTTCAGGGCCAGGAGCAGGAATGTTTCTAGGTATATGCTTAACAATTATCATTTATAAAAAATATCTCTAAAGGTGGAGATAACATTGATGTATACTAAGGTGAAAGGCTTATGTGTGTTAAACAAATACACTGCATTGAATTTTGAAGAGAATTTGTCATATATTTGCAAAAGACAGCGAATACCCCATCCCCAGCCTCAGGTGAGCCGTGACCTGGTCTAACAAAACTCACATGCCGAGCTTTCCGCAGACCAGTTTAATGGTTCTTCCTCAAGGTCAGGCCGAGGCAGGCACTCGAGGACTGGCATCACCGAGCTCTCCCTCGACTGTCAGAGTGCGTTTGAACACACTCCTTTTGAACACGCGGGAAACAGCGCCGAGAGGAAACAAATGCCTGGAATCATAGAGAGAGGCAAGTACACAAGCAGAATAGACCTCTCTTTCAAGCGAAGAGGCTGGCTTGTGAACAATGCCAGCATTTAAAAGTGGAACCCTCTATTTTATTTAAGATTCTGTGCCTTTGTTTCGCTTGTTACGCCTGTACTTGTGTGCATATGTGCGTGCATGCCATTTATTTTTGAGTCAACCCATTAATCGGGCTGCAGGGACGTTACACAGCTGTTAAAACTATATTTCAAAATAACTGTACTTCAAAATCACGTAACTGTACTTCAAAATAACTGTACTTCAAAATCACGTAACTGTACTTCCAGCAAACTGCATGCTAAACAAGAGCAGCATCCTGTGAGAGGTCTGTGCGTCCGCCATAGTGGAACATAAAAAGAAGGAGCCAGCGCCATTACCAAAGCAGCCAATGGTGTGCGTGCGCAGCTCTGCGACGAGCAAGAAAGTATTACAAGGACAAGGCTGGCGCAAGATGAGAAGGGAGCTGCTGATGGGAGAACCTTAATACATGCAGCTCCATGCGCCCCTCAGAAAACGTACGCTTAGAGAGGATGACATTAAGCTCCATGTGGGAATGTTATCTTAAAAGCGTAGAACATATCTTGCTCACCAGAAGTTTTTGAACTTACCAGAAGTTTGTGAACAACATGGTCCATAAGCAGTAATGACTACAAGATGATTCTTAACTGAAAAAAGTGCAGGCCTGATCAAACCAAGTAAAGAGATAAGGAAGTACAGCGTGTTCTTAAACTCTGATAGGGTTGTAGTTCTTCTGAATGCACCGGATGCCACTTCCATTTAGGTGCTTAGAAAGACTTGGTGGATGGATTTTCGCATTCCTTTAGAATGTCCATATAATCTTGTGGAAAGTGCAGGTGACCAGACAAAACAAACTGAAACAAATGGCTCTTTTTGGAAGCACATACTCGTGCTTGTGGCGCGCCCCTTCTCGCTCCCACTATGTGGATGCCGCCACAAGCACGAGTATGGGCTTCCAAAAAGAGCTGAGCGACGGCTAAAGGTCCTCCTCAGCAGCGCATGCGCGCTGCGTAGGCGAGACCTAAAAAGGGCAAGCGCATAGCAGGCAATCTAAGGGGAGTCACAAGGGCAGATGGACCTCCGCCAGTGACAAACTCAGCCTTTGATCTAACTCAGACATGGTCTAAATTTACACTCAGCGGTCATAGACAGGGGTTAATACAACAGCTAGTGCAGTGGAGATGTGGTGCTAGGAATCTATTTAAGAGTTATTAGAAAGAAGATGCTTTCAGATGTTTTCTAAGCAGAGGGTGGTTTGAGTGTCCTCTTAGGGAGGTATCTGAGGGTCTGGATCCTGCGGCTCATGGGCACTGCCTCTGTGTTTGAACAGCTTGAACCTCTTGTGGTAGATCGGGAAGGGGCGCCTAGAGCAGACTCGAGGGGAGAGGGTAAGATCAATCTATGTAGGTGGCCTAGTCCCTTTCCAAAAGGCCTTGCACATGATGCAAATACCTTTGGCTTTCATATTGTACTTGTCGTGCTAATTGAAAGTTTATTACACCAAATTTCATCTGTTTTTATATTTTCGTTTTCAGACACATTCTGGTTATCTATTGTTTTAGCTAGCATCTTCATGAGTTTTTGTGGTGGCCCTTGTAGAATTTATGTTAGTACTTCAGCTGTGCTTTAACTATGGGCCTAATGACCTTCTCCCATTGAACATAAAGATATCACAATGTCCTTCCATCACCACTAGAGAAATCAGACATCCCCTCACTATATATTGCTATCAGATGCTGTTAATGAAACCTTATCACCCACCACAAGCGAGACGAGGACACACACGTGTCATCCATGGCGGGTTGTGTCCCACCCATCATAAAGAGTGAACATTTGCTTCAATGAGAGTATTTCACTTTAGCTTAAACACACTCAGAGTAAAGCTGTTGCATTGGAATTAGTTTTTCCGTGTGTATTTTTTATTTCATTTAGTGTGTTTGCGTATGTAGTAGTGTGTTGTGTAAGTGGGTGTGGGTGTTTCTGTATGCAATGAGTGAGTGTTTGTGTTTGTGTATGTGGTAAGCAGGTGTGTGTGTGTTTTGTATGCAGATCAGACACATGGATTATTCATCTTCAGTACAGCATGGCAGGTCATTTGGTTTAATGATTCACACCACAGTATTTTTTCTCCACAAACAAATATACAGGGGAACTAAGTGTAAGGACGCCAACTCAGAGTGTGCTGGATGTGAGAAGTTGGCCTGGTATATGCTGTCCACTAGTTATAGTCTGAGCCCAAGTGTCCACGGACTCGATAATTCTCACTTCGGTGCCTACTCGAATCATGGGTTCACACTCTGCAACTCTGGGCAATAGCTTGCTTAATCTCCACTACGGCCCCCCCCACCCCCGCGGCGGGATGCCTGGCTTCCACCTTGGGGATGCCCAGTACGGGTTATCTCACAGGAAAAAAGCCAGGACGGGTTCCCAATGCAAGCGCCGAGATGCCCAAGGGTAAGTCGAGCGCTATATAAGAACACACATACACACATACATACATACATAGTGGGCACCCTGTACCAGTCCAAACAACCCTTATTGAAGATAGGTTAAAGACAACCTTTATTGAAAGTTATCCTAGTGGTAGTTATGGAGAGCAGCCTTCAGGCTAAGTCTTGAAGGAATGTAAAGCAGCTTGTTTTACCAGTCTATAATCTCTTGAGTGGCTAAATGAAAGGAGACCACACCAGGTATATATATAAAATATATGTATTTATAACTAAACACACCCCTCTAGTCTCTTTATGCGGTTAGAGGCAAAAGCACATAAGTTACACTTCAAATATTACAGTAAATTAGCACAATACACGTTAGGCCCTAGGGGCGGACCAAACCATATACTAAGAAAGTGGTAGAAGAACCACGACTTAACTAGACACAAGGCCTAGAGCCTGTAGAATCGCTGGGACCCCAAGGAACTACCCAAGGTAGTTACACAGGGGACCCACAGGGGCCGTCTGCAGTGTGAGAACACAGCCCCGAGCTCCCGTTAGCTTCTATGGGGAAAGTTGCGGTTAGAATTTTTAAGTTTAAGGACACTTAGAGGTGGACTAGGAACAAACCCTTTTGGACTTAGAGGGTTCTAGGGCCAACACCCACGGGAGCACCGTAGTACTTTTGTTACCTCACCCAGGGAAGCCGGGTGCATAGGTGTCAAATGGTGTTGGGTCGCGTCGTCGTTTTCAATGGCAGGAGACTGAAAAGTGCTGATGCCGGGAAGATGAGAAGTGTTCGAAGAGATCCAAGCCTGGATCGAAGATGTGAAGAACCTGAAAGCAGAGGGGACAGAGTCTGGGTCACTTGCCAGTGACCAGGGGCACGATAGACGAATGCCCACCGATGTCGGGTGCTTCAGGTGAGAAGAGGGGAAGCTTGACTCTTCAGCCACGAAGACCAGGAGGCATTGAGGATGACCAGGAGCTGGATTCGAGCTGTCCCATAAAGGATGTCGAGTGATGCAGTGTCGGTGCCTGGAATGAACACAACAAGCCTTGGCAACAGCAACCCACGCAGGAAGAGAAGAAATGCTTCGGTGCAGACCAGCAACTTTCTGGGGACTCCCCAAGTTATGGAGAGTCAGGGCACATCTGGAGCAACCAAGGAAGCCCAATTAAAGTAAGAGTTGCCTTCACAGGGACCCACCAGTCGACGGACCAGGGAACGCGAAGGAGCCTCGAGCGAACACACAAAGGGCGGGCTCACGGAACACTCGTGGAGTGAAGGCCAGCAATCTTCGTGGAAAAGTGCTCGGGGTCTGGGCTACAAGTAACCCAATGCACAGCCTCAAAGGACGTCGAGAAGCTGATGCACTTGCAAATGTGCACGGTGTCCAGGGGTTCCAGTTCCACAGTACCCACGAGGGCTAAGGGTCTCAGCTTTGCCGGGGGCTCGGGTCACCCTCTGGGAAGTCTGGCAAGCCACCTCCTGGGCTGCAAAGTCTTCGGTGTCTGGCGGGAGCTTCAGAGATGCAGACCGGTCAGATGCGTCTTTGGTGACTGCCAAGCAAGGGAGTAACTCCTTTACTCCAAGGGAGATTCTTCAGTCATCAAGTCATGTAGATCGTCAAAGTTCCAAGATTTCTGTAGCAGAGTTTCGTACAGGTGTAATCTAAAGTCCTAAGGACAAGGGTTCCTTCTTTATACCCAAGGAAGGGGTTGGACTAACTCTGGGGAACCACCTATGGGAGGGTTTGGAAAGAGGGGTGGCTACACCCATTTCCTTTGTCCAGTTTCACGCCAGAGCTGGGGCTGGTAGCCCCTGCAACCATTTTGAGCTGGACTATGCACAGGGACATCAAATGTGCCCCCAGTGCAGGACTTCAAAGCACTCTCAGAATGCACCCACCCAGCCCCAATACACTAAAGCCTGTCTGGGTGGTGGTAACACCTCCCTGTGACAGGAAACCTATTGTCCAGGCCTGCCCTGCCGGAGTTTCGTTCAGCAGCAGGAGGCCTGTTTCTGTGGCTGCAGCATCCATTTTGTGATGCCAGGGCTCTTTTAAGCTGGTACCGGGTATACTGGTGCTGTCATGTCTCTCCCTCTAGAAGGGTGGGATCATACTCCCACACCAGTTACTGGTGTGGGGGTATGATTCCAAGGTGTTTGACACAAAACACAACATGTTTCCGTGCAGCCAGTCCAAAGTTAGCATTTACCGTTGGGGTATAATGCACTTAAGAGTATATGGTCAGGCTGCATGACAGACAACCCCGGAGAAGTGATTCTGAAGGCTGCAGAGGGGTTCTGCTCATGCATGGGCACCCTCTCACACAAAACCAAGCACCCTGCCTTCAGGATTGATAAGGCCTGCCATAAGGGTGACTGATAGGTTTATATGTGCAGTGATAGGTGAGATATAGTGAACCTATATCTCTGTAAGGGGTGCATGCACCACCTTTCCCAGGCTGCAGTAGCAGACCTGTGGTGTCATTTTGGAGGCCCTCCCAGGGGTGGCATAATACATGCTGCAGCCTCTGGGGTACCTATGCCCTGGGTACATAGTATACCATATACTAAGGACTTATAAGGGCACCTCAGAATCCAACCTGATGTGTACCTAAGGTACTAGGAATCCATTTATGAGAGAAAGCAGATAGGCTGGGGACCAGAATAGCAGGTTCCCAGCCAAACTAAGTCAAAAAACAGCAAAACACCAGGAAAAAAGTGGGGGCAACCATGCAATCAGATTCCACCTTCCTACACTGGAACTTTCACAATCCAGGAAAAAGATCTAATTCAGAGATAAGTTGTGAGCTCCTTGCTCCTCGAGCCCCTTCATCAAAAAATATACGAGCTGCACTGAGCAACATCTTTTAACTCTCAGGGCTCAGATGTCCTCAGGAGCTCCTGAGATGTCGGAGAATTCTCGAGCATGTATCTAGATGCTAAAGATAGCCCGTCATACTTTGAGCTTCATTGTTCCTAGAATGTAGACACAGGTTTGAGAATGGTACACTACTAGGGCAATATTACTTACTGCAATTGGCAATCTGTACCGTTCATAGTAGGGTAATGTGTATACTGGAACAGCACTGATGCATTATAAACAGGAAACAACGTTTACAACGCAGTCATTACATCGCACTACCTTTACATTGCAGTCATTACATCGCAACATCCTTTGCATCGCATGTCATTACAATGCAGCCATTACATCGCATGTCACTACAACGCATGTCATTACAATGCATGTCACTACAACGCAGGCATTACATCGCAAGTCATTACAATGTATACTGTTACAACGCATAGTACCCTTACACTATCCAACACTTACCCTACTGCTGCATTCACTGGAGTTAGAATAGTAATTTGTACCCCTACACTATCCAACACTTACCCTATTGTTGCACTCACTGGAGTTAGAATAGTAATTGTTACCCCTATACTATCCAACACTTACCTTAAATGCGATGTAATGGTATGCATGTAAAGGTATGCGTTGTAAAGGTATAATGCGATGTAATGGAATGCGTTGTAAAGGTAGTTTCTGAAAATGCGATGTAATGTTATGCGATGTAAAAGAATGCGCTGTAAAGGATGTTGCGATGTGAAAACTGCGTTGTAAAGGCATGCATTGTAAATATATGCGTTGTAACGTCATACATTCAAACCATATGATTGCTGAAATGGCAATGATGCTTTTCTCAATGGGGCCAAGAGGGCTGCTGAAATGACAACGGTTCTTTTTGTACAGCTTTAGACACTGGAGCTGGGTGGATACTGGAATAGTAATGGTGCTCTACATATCAGTGCATGTATGCATGTATGTTTGCAAAGTTTGCATAGCACGAACATAGCCAAAAGGCAGGAGAGCACTGTATATTTTCCAAGGCAATGATAAAGGCAACACGTGATTGGTGAGGTAGGTGAGTTCAGGGAGCAGAATTAGATTTATACTAAATTGCAGTTTAGTGGTCTTTAAAGTGGTGCATCTTCAGCTATTCCCCCAAATTAGATCTGTGTTGGGCCAATCCTGATGGACACAGGGATGTTGTTCCAGATCTTGGCTGAATAGATGGTGAAGGCCCGTTGCCTTGGTTTTTCTTTTTGCAGTTCTTTGACTGCACTCTCAATCACTCAATCAATCAGAACATTTGTAAAGCACACTACTCACCCATGAGGGTCTCAAGGCGCTGGGGGGAGGGGGGGAGGGGAGGATGCTGCTACTGCTTGAATAGCCAGGTCTTGAGGAGTCTTCTAAAGGCTAGCAGGTCCTGGGTCTGCCGTAGGAGGATGGGGAGGGTGTTCCAGGTCTTGAAGGCGAGGTCGGAGAACGATCTGCCGCCGGAGGTCGCTCTTCAGATGCGGGGGACGGTGGCGAGGGCGAGGTCGGCGGAGCAGAGCTGGCGGTTGGGGGTGTAGAAGGTGAGTCGTCTGTTGAGGTACGCTGGTCCGGTGTTGTGGAGTGCCTTGTGTGCGAGGGTGAGGAGCTTGAAGGTGATCCTCTTGTTTAAGGGGAGCCAGTGCAGGTCTCTCAGGTGGGGTGTGATGTGGTGTACGGGCTGCAGGTGTCCTGAGTACCACCAGCAATGGTGTGCTAACAGCTAAATATAGGGGGTGCTGGTCATGCTATCTTTTTAAATGATGCAGCTGGTTTTAAAGGCAGTGCAAGCCTGCAAGAGGATCAATTGGAGTTCCATCAGTATGGAGGTAATGTCGTCATATTTCATCAGGTCTTGGATGAGGCATACTGTGGTGTGTAGTGTACCCTGAAGAGCTACTGTGGAGTATCTGAGGTCATGGAACAGTGTGTTGCCACTAACCAGATGCAAGAGTATGAGGTTGCGATGAGCAATTCTGAAGTTGCTTTCTGGGAAGACTGGTTTCATTTTTTTTAGCATTACAAAGGATGAGTTGGGTGTCCAGGATGAATCGTAGTGACTTGGCCTTGAGTCATAGTTGGGGCAGTGCTTAATTTGTAAAATTTTAAGTGCAGGTGCTCAAATCTTTGTCGGAGGCCACACCTATGTTTTCTTTGGCTCCACCCACTTCCTCCACTGGCTCCACCCACTTCCTCTATTAGCTCCACCCACATCGTCAACTGGCACTGCGAAAAGTCAGATGAATTTCAGCAAGGGAACCTGCCTTCCTCATAGTAAGGTTTAGATAGGAGGTTCCCCTGCCCTGTGAACATTTTCAAAAAGATTAAATCAAAAGTGCATTTAAAGCACAATTTTGAAATAAATTAGATAAAATCACTAATGCATTGAAAAGGGACAATTCCAGTACTCTATGTGCTAATTTGGGGAAAGGACAATACTGGGGTAGGGTATGCCCTTTTTAATAGGGAAGCAAAGTGAAAGAAAACACGCTAGACGTGCGAAGTGCGATGTCAATTCGTCTAAGTAACATGCACAACTAATATTTATTTGCAGTTTGCACCAAAGACATTTCTGCATCTGCACATATATTACCATCCATGACTGAGTACAAGTACAAAACAAATGGATCCTCCTCCTACTTTGCCCACCCAAATTCAGGCCTTTTCCAAATCATAACCCGGCCTGCTTGCCCTGCAGCGCTCACTCGAAAGAGACACAAAGTCTATACAGTTTGCCTCAATTTTAAGCTTTGGCTTCTGGAATAGCAAAAGCAGGGTAAGGTGCCAGTGTGCAGAGTTAGTTACACACTGTGATTCACAAAAATTAATTAATTAATTGACACTCAGGGCCGGACTGGGAACCCAAAGCAGCCCTGGCAAGTTTTGTTACACCAGCCCCCATACGGTGCATAGCAGACAAGCACAGCAAGCGTAATGACTGCCACAGGTGTTTGCATGGAGGAATTCTCCCCTCAAAAACATTTTGCAAAAAGAAAAAGCAAAATGGTGCACAACACATTTTCCATTACATATTTAGCTGTATCAACTTTCAAAGCATAGTAAATCATAAATGATGACCTGACATAAGCACCCAGGCCAGAAAGCATGGAAATCTCACACTCATATGTACTCAGACAAGGAAACATGGAAATGTCACACAAAGGCACCCAGGCCAGAAATCATGGAAATGTCACACAAAGGCACCCAGGCCAGAAAGCATAGAAATGTTACACAAAGGCACCGAGCCAGGACAGAAAGCATGGGACCGTCACACAAAGGCACCCAGGCCAGAAAGCATAGAAACGTCACACAAAGGCACCCAGGCCAGAAACCATAGAAACGTCACACAAAGGCACCCGGGCCAGCCGGCCAGAAAGCATGAAAATGTCAAAGAAAGGTACCCAAGCCAGTGGGGCTGGAACAATTTTCAAAGTGTTGGTGCTGCCCTCAATGTTACATCACTGAATGAAGTCATAAGATTGAGCAAAATGCAAACATCACACACACTAAGGACAATCATAGCAAATGAGCCTTGCCCATTCCGGCGGAGGTGGTGAGAGTGTGGTATGTTGCAGTGGAGCATTTAGAAGCCCACTGCTTGTTGAGTGGTGTTGGTGAACTCAACTGTATGAACCAAATCTTTCCACAATCCTAAACTCACCAACCCCAATTGCCTCAACTTCCTGCTCTATCCAGTGCTGTGGTAGAATACCTGCATATCGGCTGATGCTTTGGACAGTTGAGTAGCTTTGATGTGAAGAGGAGGTTTCTGAGGTGGGAGTATCAGGCAAGTGACACTTCTCAGGCTCCCTCTGTGCGAGCCTTCAGGGAGAATCCCTCTTCATTACTACCTCCCTGACCCTGGACTCTGCAACGCACTCCCTTACAGGCTTGTTTATCCCAGTAAAAACAATAGTAAAATCACCTTCAAACTTAAAACATTGAATATAGTGGTAAATATAATTAGCACGCACTTCAAAGTATGTTCCACAGTAGCCCTTATGACCCCGACTGCTAATTAAATAAACAAAATCAGAAAGGCCATGACAGGGCCGGCTTCGGCGCTGATGCAAAAGTCTTTTTTGGCGTCGCACCAATAACCTCTCTCTCCGTAAATAACCTTTACTACCACCTTCCAACAGTGCCCCTCATCCCTCCATGCCCCCCCCTATTGACATCCTCCTCAGATTCCCTCACTGCCACACGCCACAAGTGCCCCTCATCCCCCCATAGCCCCTCCCCCTCATGACCTCCTCCTCGGATTCCCTCACTGCCACCCTCCACCAGTGTCCCTCATCTCTCTGTAGCCCATCCCCCTCATTACCTCCTCCTCGGATTCCCTCACTGCCACCCTCCACCAGTGTCCCTCATCTCTCTGTAGCCCATCCCCCTCATGACCTCCTCCTCAGACTCCCTCACTGCCACCCTCCAGCAGTGCCCCTCATCGCTCCCTCCTCCACCCCATGACCTCTTCCTCGGATTCCCAAACTGCCGCCCTCCAACAGTGTCCTTCATCGCTCCATAGCCCCTCCCCCTATTGACTTCTTCCTCAGATTCCCTCACTGCCACCCTCCAACAGTGCCCCTCATCTTTATGTAGCCCCTCTCTCATATGCATTTCATTTGTTGTATAGTGCTACTCATATCAGTGTAGTGTGTGTAAGTACTTTACACCACAATTATACAGGAGACAATGAATCATAAAAGTATGTAAATCAGTCTACAGGGAATGTCACATAAGCCAATGAGGATTACAAGGTGTATGAATCACGTGTCATCCATACCTGTGGTACGGAAATTTTACGAGGGTTTGGGCTGGTGAAACAAAACCTTAGGATTTAAAGAGTATTCAATGGGGGTCAGCTTTACTGATAAAAATGTATATCTGCCCAAACATACTCATTTTGAAAACATTAGAATAATGAAAGACTGGGGAAGTTCTAACTATATCACAAAAAAAAAGCGAATTCTAACTATACCATTCATGTTTAAACTTTGTATGCAGGCAGCTCTTTGGTGACAGTTCATTGGTCACTGTCCTATGTTAGGATTGTACATTCTGAACTGCATGTAACACTAGGATCTCTGTGACAAAGGCAGTAACCCACTGAGCTTCCACATAAAATACAGTTTATCTGCATTTAAAAAACTACTAACAGACAAATGATTGCTCTCCAGCAGGATCATGTATCACCAGCGTTATCTGGGCATTTTGTATTGTCTTATTGTTGTCCTGCATCGGCCATGATAATGCTAAAAACTGTCTAAATGAAGCACTCACGAAGTATGTGTCCTGCTGGGCCTGCGCAGATTTTAAAAAGAAAAACTAGTAGTAACACATTCTCTTACCTACTCGTACTCCATTAGTCAAACTTTGTGTCACAGCCTGATGTGATACGCAGCTGCATGGGTTAGGAAAGGTGAATAGGAATAAACAAACTTCTTATCTCCTGCGCTGCTGCATAGAAAAAGAAATATCCACGCTGCAGAACATTGTCGCCTTTGCCATGTGGAGATGAAGGGGTGAAACAATAAACAAAGCCTCGTTAATTAACATATAAATGGTCTTTCTATTTACTTGGATCAATAAAAGGCTGCAGCCCGATTTTCCTCTTTTCCAGCATTTGCTAGACATGAGTGCGTATGTGAATAGCCCAGTGGTTTTTTTGTGTGTGTTTTTACTTGTCCTTTGCAGTTTTATATAGCGCTAACTGGAACCGAAGGTATCGGAACGCAGCAGGCCTCATCTCCTGTTAATCACCTTGCAGCACCGAGGTATGCGACAGGAGAGGTGCGATTGCCTGGCATAGAGCCTAGATTTGGTTGTATGACATAATTTCGAAAGACAAAAATTCGACCTACAAAAATATTGCAACAAAAATATCGTGGTCAAGAATATCGACATCCTATCTACAACATGGTAAGTACAAAAATATCGATAATTTAATATCGATGTCAAAAATATCGTTATTCAAAAATATCGTTTTTTTTTAACTTAAAAAATATATGTAAAATAAACCAAATAATACTTATAAATCAAAGAAACATAATTAAATATATTTTATAATATGTAAAATTTATAATAAATATATATAATTAAATAAAACTTTAATTAAACATATATATAATATATAATATATATACACTTACTTAATAATTACTTTTAATAATAATTTCTGTAACATATAAATTATTAAATATTTATTTAAATTACCAATACATCTATACACATAAAACAATAACATTAATAAACATTAAATAATTACATATAGCAAATAATAATCAATATTTTTAATTTGAATAATTTTTATTATTAATTATATATTACAATAGCTAAAATATTACAAAACATATTAAATATCAGACACAATAAAACTACTAGTCCAACTTCAACAAAAACAACAGTAAGGACAATGTTGGATAGCGTAGGGGTAAAAATTACTATTCCAACTCCAAAGAGTGCAACAGTAGGGAAAGCGTTGGATAGCGTAGGGGTAAAAATTACTATTCCAACTCCAGAGAGTGCAATAGTAGGGAAAGTGTTGGATAGCGTAAGGGTAAAAATTACTATTCCCACTCCAGAGAGTGTAATAGTAGGGAAAGTGTTGGATAGCGTAAGGGTAAAAACTACTATTCCCACTCCAGACAGTGCAACAGTAGGGAAAGCGTTGGATAGCGTAGGGGTACAAATAACTATTCCAACTCCAAAGAGTGCAACAGTAGGGAAAACGTTGGATAGCGTAGGGGTAAAAATTACTATTCCAACTCCAGAGAGTGCAATAGTAGGGAAAGTGTTGGATAGCGTAAGGGTAAAATTTACTATTCCCACTCCAGAGAGTGCAATAGTAGGGAAAGTGTTGGATAGCGTAAGGGTAAAAATTACTATTCCCACTCCAGAGAGTGCAATAGTAGGGAAAGTGTTGGATAGCGTAAGGGTAAAATTTACTATTCCCACTCCAGTGAGTGCAACAGTAGGGAAAGTGTTGGATAGCGTAAGGGTAAAAATTACTATTCCCACTCCAGACAGTGCAACAGTAGGGAAAACATTGGATAGCGTAGGGGTAAAAATAACTATTCCAACTCCAAAGAGTGCAACAGTAGGGAAAACGTTGGATAGCGTAGGGGTAAAAATTACTATTCCAACTCCAGAGAGTGCAATAGTAAGGAAAGTGTTGGATAGCGTAAGGGTAAAATTTACTATTCCCACTCCAGAGAATGCAATAGTAGGGAAAGTGTTGGATAGCGTAAGGGTAAAAATTACTCTTCCCACTCCAGACAGTGCAACAGTAGAGAAAAGGTTGGATAGCGTAGGGGTAAAAATTACTATTCCAACTCCAAAAAGTGCAACAGTAGGGAAAGCGCTGGATAGCGTAGGGGTAAAAATTACTATTCCCACTCCAGATAGTAAAACAGTTGGGAAAGCACTAGATAGCATAGTGATTCTATGAACATTATAACCAATTCAATAATTTGTTATAAAAAAATTGCATGTTAACAATGTTTTAAAAAAAATATATTATTAAATACCAATTATGTAAAATAAATATTTAAATAAAAAATAAAAAATTACATCCCACACTATTCCCCCTTTAACACACAACACACTACACATACAAAATACACAATAGATTTAAATATCAATGTATCTCTTATTTACAATTAATAATACATTCTTTATAATTAATATAGTTATTAATTGACTAATTAATACATATTAACTACGAAATTACAAATATTCACCTCTTAATTATTAATTAACAATACATTAATTAGCAATAACAACAAATAAAATACAATAATAAATTATTTATATTTACTATATTTAACTAACTAATAACAATTAATTAATAATAATTACAAATAAATAAAAAATATCAATATTATTTTTTTTTTAATTACATCCCACCCTATTCCCCTATAAACCCACAACCCACTACACATAAAAATTCACATAATTAATTTAATTATCAATTAATCACTTAATAAAATTAAATCACCAATTAATTACTAATGAACAATTAATTAATTAACTATAACAAAAAATAAATATTATTAATAAACTAATTAAAATGTATATAATTAACCAAATAAAATAATTTTACAATTAATTAACAATTAATTAATCAATTAATAAAATTAATTACCAATTAATAATTAATTACCAATTAATTAATCATAAATACCAATTAAACAATACATATTAATTCATTAATTATAATTAAATTACTTCCCACCCTATTCCCCTATAAACCCACAACCCACTACACATAAAAATTCACATAATTAATTTAATTATCAATTAATCACTTAATAAAATTAAATCACCAATTAATTACTAATTACCAATTAATTAATTAACAAGAACAATAAATAAATATTAATAATAAACTAATAATAATGTATATAATTAACCAAATAATAAAATAATTTTACAATTAATAATTAATTAACAATTAATCAATCAATTAATTACCAATTATTAATTAATTACCAATTAATTAATCATAAATACCAATTAAACAATACATATTAATTCATTAATTATAATTAAATTACTTCCCACCCTATTCCCCTATAAACCCACAACCCGCTCTGAAACTAAAACGCTAAATTAAATTTAAAATAATTATTAACCTCTAAACATTTATTTTTAAATGTATTAAAATTCATTACAATAATCTTTAACATACAAATAAAATACATATTAAATTACATTACACTAAATAAATAACGATATTATTGACATCGAAAGTTTTGCTTACGATATTACTTACATCGATATTAATTACTTCGATATTATTAACTTCGATATTACTTACCTTGGGATCGATATTCTGTCCGTCGATATTCTTGACTTCGATATTCTGTACCTACGATATTAAAAACACGATATTATTGTAGGTCGAAATTTAAAACTGGATACTTTGGCTAAACACCCCTAGATTCCTATGAATCAGAAACATAAAAGGGAGAACCCACTCCAGTTAGATGGTGGAAGGATACCTGGTATCTTGAGTGATGCACTAGGTAGGTAAGAGAGTACAGCAAGAGACGCAAGGTATTACTTTGTATTTTTAGGAGGGCATTAACCGCCCCAATGTTATAAAACCTGTGCCTTCCATGGCCCTGGCTGCAGGCGCGTTCACTTTTGACCGGACTCGCGCGCAGCAGGTGCACCGCGGTTGTGGGATTCAGATAGAGCGATTTATCCACCTATCACTGCGGCACACTGGAGAGGGCAGGTGAGGTCTGCAGCGAACGCGACAGCAGCAGCGTTATTCATTTTCATGTATAGCGCTTTTGGTATAGTTATCTAAGCGCTTAACGAGGGGCGCAATAGTTCTCACCCAATGAGGTTGATACTCGTTTTAACGATCTCTGAAGGATGAGAGGCAGAGTGAACCTTAGCCGTGATCAAACTCTCAAACTCAGGGATTAGGATGGTGCTGTGAAGCGCACATGGCATCGCTTCAAGAGAACAGCTGCAGAGATAAGTTCATGGTGAACAATAGACTAAAACGAGCCAGTGAGCACGAAAATCTGGCTATTACACAAAGTAAAAATCTCTGAATACCTAAACGCCCAAAACAATTTCAATCGGCACAATGCATCATATTGGCACACATAGTGGATTTGTGGCATAATTCCGGATGCTGACAAGGTCTATTGTTTTAACCCCTTCGACGCTCATGACGGAACGGTTCCGTCATGAGCGTCGGTTGAGCTGTGCTCATGACGGAACCGTTCCGTCATGACCACGCCCGCGCAGGTAACGGTCAGCACAGCGGGGGAATCCGCCCCGCATGGAAGGGGTTAAGCTGTCTGTTGTCTAACGCCAATTTGGACAATATAAATACTTAACAGTGGGCTTTGGGCCAGCCCACCTCTTGCATTCGTTCGTTTTCTCAGCAATCTTATTTGATTGCTTCTTATGCAAAGGCCTTCCTTCCTCTTCATGTATTTAATCCTCTCCTGGAGCATAACGTATTTTGATTGACGGACAAGTGTCCTTAATGTAAGCAGCCACTGCAGTCAGTAATAATGGGTGAAAGAGACAGGCTTCGTAAGATTAGATGAGGGTTAGGTTACTAAACTGAGGCGCCGTTTTAGTGCACAAGGTCTGCCATGGAGAATAAATAAGAGGCCACTGGAGTCCATGTGGTCAGTGGCGTGGAAGGAGTGATAGTCTGCCAGTTTCAGAGGCCAGAACTCGAGGAGTCCGTTTCAGCTGCAGTGAAGTGTGACTGTGAACACATATATGGCGCCAGGCCCAGAGGCCGCGACATGCCGCCCGCACCTCCTGAGTAAATGTCTCACCCCTACCCCTCGTGTGTGGGCTTGGCCTTTGTGAGTGCTTCCGTCGCACAGTCACGGACAACAATGCGCACACCTGGGCAAATTAAAAGCACTTTTTATTCCGTGTGTGTGTTTATTTTCTGGGCTCGATCCCGGTATGGGAGCTTTCCCACGCAGACACTGCCACGACGGCACCTTTGCCAGGTGGAGCACGGGGCAGGCGTGGTGGCTGAGAGGCCAGCAAGGATCCCCTCCTCCAAACCTGACTGGACTTCGACTCACTCTCACCTGGTGCAGCCGCTGTTGCCAGACCCTGGCTAACTGGCTCACGTCGTCCGGCAGGGTTTTAATTGTTGTGAAGTTTTTGTGAACGGCGGGCCACGGCGAAGAAGTCGAACCGCCAACACCAACACGAAGACTAGGTGCGCGGCAGCGCTATGCTGGGGCGTGGCACTGAATGCGTGGCGTGCGCAATGAAGCACAATTTGAGAACATCTGCGCAGTACGCACGCTGCCGCGTACAGCCCCCGCCCCGCGCCCCCGAAGCCCGAGATTGAAACGAGAACCAAAAAGCCCTGCCCAACAGTGTCCCGCGGGCACGGCTCCGCAATGCGCATCAACAATCGAGCCGCAAGTGTGTCATACAGTCTCCACTCTGCACACTGTACAGTCCGTAGTCCGACGGGAAGTTAAACACTTTACTTTTACACTGCAAGTGTCCCGTAGTAGCATTAGCGAAGCAAGTAAGTTACTTTACTTGTATATAAATAATTAAGTGCACCTGAGTGTGTAGACCCGGCCCTGATAATTAGGTGCCGGTGCTTAGCACCGGAAAGCACCGGCACAAATTAAGCACTGAGTTGGGGTTTTAATCCGTCCAGGTCCATGTCTTTCATCCAGGTTTGGATTTGTTGTTTCTTGGCAAATTACAAGAATCTAGTCTTGCTTTAATTGAACTTAGTAAGTGATGGACATTCAGGTCTGGATGTGATGCAGGCAGTGTTTGAGATGTGGTGTATCTGGAGTGGAGGGGTCTTTCAATTAGATTTGTTTATTATTGACATACTGGGGAATTCTGATGTTGTTATGGGTGAATAGAATCCACAGGCACTCTATGCAGAGGTTGACGATGACAGAGAACAAGAAGAATCCTACTGTACTCCTTAGGTCATATGGAGCTTATAGGACCTGCAGGTGCCTTTTTGAATGAGCTTATGTCTGTTAAAAAAGTAGGAGAAGAACCAGTGAAGACCATTGACATTTAATTCCATTTTGAAACTTCAGGCCATGAATGGTGGTGGGTTTGTTTATGGTGTCGAAGACAGCTGAGAGGTCTAGCAATATCAGGAGACAGGATATTTTTATCTGTGGTCAGAAGGGCATCTTCTACAATTAGTAGGGTAGCTGTCTCCAGGCTGCAACAAGATTTGAAGCCAGATTTCTAGTCTGAAGTAAATGGTGGGCATTGATGTGACCTTGGAGTTTAGTATACATTGCTTTATCAATGATTTTGCCAATGAAGGGTAAGTGAGTGATGAGATCGTATTTGGTGAGCCATCAGAATCTGGTTTGGGTTTCTTCAGGAGTAGGAGGATCTGGCGCATTTTTAGAGTTTCTAGGATGATACCTTAATTAATGGTGGCATTGACAATGGTAAATAAGGGCGAGAGAGTATCTCCAGAAAGGGCTTCGACACAGGGTGAGAGTAAGATAGCATTTTCCAATAAAGTGGATTTGTGTGAGTTGAGTATGTCAGTTAGATCTGCAAGAGAGATAGCTTTGCAGTATGGCTGCTGTGGATAGTATGAGAAAGGGGCACGTCTAAGAAGAGAAGCAGGCTCTGATGGATCTTCTGGACTTTTTCCCTTAAAAAGAGGTTGCTGGCATTGCACTTATCTGTAGAGTGTGGAGTTCGAAGGTCAGCCAGTTGGTTGATGCAGTGCTTAATTGTCTTGAAAAGTGTTCTGCTTCAGTTGGCAGTTTTATTGATGGTGTTGGTATAGTTCTTGGATTTGGCTGAATTGATAAACTGTCTGCCTGTTCCGCAATGGGACTTCAGTAAAGTTAGGTCATTGTTGGTTCTGTTTTTCTTTCATTTTCTTTCCTATCTCCAGATTGAGCATTTCTTGTCAGCAATGTCTTTGGATATCTGGTTGGTGGAATAGTCATGATGCTTTACATATGGGTGCAAATATATATTCGAATGGTAGTTGTTTACTACATGCTGCATGTCATGCAGAGACTGTAAAGACAATGATAGATTACATACATGAAGCATGTGGCTACTGTAATAAAATTGATGTTTGTCTTTGGAAAGTCAATTTCATGTTTCGGTTGAGGTTGCAAAGTATTTAGGGGCAGATTTATGTCCCCTGGCGCATCCCTGCAAATCAGCATGGATGCGCCAGGGAAGATGGGTCACACAAGTTTGCCCTTGCGCCACCGCAGATGCGCCGCATTTACAATGCGGTGCATCGTGGCGCAAGGACAAGCAGATGCGTGACGTATCTGCCGGCGTAAGGTTGGCGCAGTGCTGAAGTTGTGTCGCAAGCGCGACGCAACTTCAGCACTGTTCCAACCTACCCCATACCTAACATGGTGCGTCAAGCCTTACGCCTGCTTCAAGCAGGCGCAGGGTTTTGACGCATCAGCGTTGGGAAAGTGACTCAGTGAAATCTTATAGATTTCACTGAGTCACTTTTCAGGGGCGTTCCTGCGACGGAACGCCCCGCCTGCGTGGAAGCGCCCACGTGAAACCTGACGCAGGTTTCATGTGGCGCAGGGCTTTACACCGTGACGCATCTCCATAGATGCGTCACGATGTAAATAGGGCGCAACGTGGGTCAGGGTTTACGCCGCCGCTGCGTCACAAAAGTGACGCAACGGCGGCGTAAAAGTGGCGCAACTCCAACATAGATCTGCCCCTCACTGCGGAAAATAATGTTCTGTAACTCACAGAAATTGCTGACAAGGTGAGCCCTAATACACCAGCAATGGAGTCAAGATGGCAGGTTCACTAAGCTTGTGTTCAGAATCTAACAGGAGTGATGCACTCTTCTGTCTCCCACCTATGAGGGCCTGTGGTAAAAACTGAATGGGGGAATGGGATAACAGAGACCACAGAGACAATGTACTCCACCACTCCGATTCACCGCTTCTGTTGGTCAATGATGTCTGCAGAGTGTATGGGCTACTAAGCGTAAAGCAATATCCTTAGTAACTTTCCATGAAGGGTTTGCTCTTAACTGTGGACAGATATAACCTTGCAATATCTTAGTGCAACTTTGTAATACCGGAAATTTAACATACGAAAATGAATATTTAAAATATATGTTCACTGACTAAATGGCTACCTTAAGCTTTGTCACTATGCACTTTTTGTGGTAGACAGGTTATAGGTGCCGATCACGATCCGGTAAAAAATTCCCCCGTGCGACTCGTATCGGGTCTTTTTACCGTACGAATCGTACAAGTGCCGTACGAACTGGCAATCACGATTCGCATGGTAAAAAGTCCATACGAACCGCACTGGGAATCATTCCCCACACGTCCTCGGGTCGGAAAATGTGTCCGACACGTCCTCGGACGATTTACCTTACAAACGTGAAAATCCAAGTCCGACCGAGGAATCACGATCCATCCCGTGCGTCCGAGCGTACAACCGTATGGAAAAAACACCGTCCGCACCGAACACCTATAGCAACCATGGAGACATGTGCCCGCATACGCGCCCAACACTCCCCCCAGCCCCCGTACGTCCGACACGTACCCCCCGTGTATGTATACCCCCACCCGTCTAGGTACACCCCAGTACGTTCGAGTCGTACCCCCACCCCAGTACGTGTCGTACCACCGTCAATGTACACCCCCCACCCCTGGACGTGTCGTACCCCCCGTGTACCCACACCCCAGTACGTTCCAGTCGTACCCCCACCCCTGGACGTGTCGTACCACCGTGAACCTACACCCCAGTACGTTCCAGTCGTACCCCCACCCCAGTACGTGTCGTCCCACCGTCAATGTACACCCCCCCACCCCAGTACGTGTCGTACCACCGTCAATGTACACCCCCCACCCCTGGACGTGTCGTACCCCCCGTGTACCCACACCCCAGTACGTTCCAGTCGTACCCCCACCCCTGGACGTGTCGTACCACCGTGAACCTACACCCCAGTACGTTCCAGTCGTACCCCCACCCCAGTACGTGTCGTACCACCGTCAATGTACACCCCCCCACCCCAGTACGTGTCGTACCACCGTCAATGTACACCCCCCACCCCTGGACGTGTCGTACCCCCCGTGTACCCACACCCCAGTACGTTCCAGTCGTACCCCCACCCCTGGACGTGTCGTACCACCGTGAACCTACACCCCAGTACGTTCCAGTCGTACCCCCACCCCAGTACGTGTCGTACCACCGTCAATGTACACCCCCCCACCCCAGTACGTGTCGTACCACCGTCAATGTACACCCCCCACCCCTGGACGTGTCGTACCCCCCGTGTACCCACACCCCAGTACGTTCCAGTCGTACCCCCACCCCTGGACGTGTCGTACCACCGTGAACCTACACCCCAGTACGTTCCAGTCGTACCCCCACCCCAGTACGTGTCGTACCACCGTCAATGTACACCCCCCCACCCCAGTACGTGTCGTACCACCGTCAATGTACACCCCCCACCCCTGGACGTGTCGTACCCCCCGTGTACCCACACCCCAGTACGTTCCAGTCGTACCCCCACCCCTGGACGTGTCGTACCACCGTGAACCTACACCCCAGTACGTTCCAGTCGTACCCCCACCCCAGTACGTGTCGTACCACCGTCAATGTACACCCCCCCACCCCAGTACGTGTCGTACCACCGTCAATGTACACCCCCCACCCCTGGACGTGTCGTACCCCCCGTGTACCCACACCCCAGTACGTTCCAGTCGTACCCCCACCCCTGGACGTGTCGTACCACCGTGAACCTACACCCCAGTACGTTCCAGTCGTACCCCCACCCCAGTACGTGTCGTACCACCGTCAATGTACACCCCCCCACCCCAGTACGTGTCGTACCACCGTCAATGTACACCCCCCACCCCTGGACGTGTCGTACCCCCCGTGTACCCACACCCCAGTACGTTCCAGTCGTACCCCCACCCCTGGACGTGTCGTACCACCGTGAACCTACACCCCAGTACGTTCCAGTCGTACCCCCACCCCAGTACGTGTCGTCCCACCGTCAATGTACACCCCCCCACCCCAGTACGTGTCGTACCACCGTCAATGTACACCCCCCACCCCTGGACGTGTCGTACCCCCCGTGTACCCACACCCCAGTACGTTCCAGTCGTACCCCCACCCCTGGACGTGTCGTACCACCGTGAACCTACACCCCAGTACGTTCCAGTCGTACCCCCACCCCAGTACGTGTCGTCCCACCGTCAATGTACACCCCCCCACCCCAGTACGTGTCGTACCACCGTCAATGTACACCCCCCACCCCTGGACGTGTCGTACCCCCCGTGTACCCACACCCCAGTACGTTCCAGTCGTACCCCCACCCCTGGACGTGTCGTACCACCGTGAACCTACACCCCAGTACGTTCCAGTCGTACCCCCACCCCAGTACGTGTCGTACCACCGTCAATGTACACCCCCCCACCCCAGTACGTGTCGTACCACCGTCAATGTACACCCCCCACCCCTGGACGTGTCGTACCCCCCGTGTACCCACACCCCAGTACGTTCCAGTCGTACCCCCACCCCTGGACGTGTCGTACCACCGTGAACCTACACCCCAGTACGTTCCAGTCGTACCCCCACCCCAGTACGTGTCGTACCACCGTCAATGTACACCCCCCCACCCCAGTACGTGTCGTACCACCATCAATGTACACCCCCCACCCCTGGACGTGTCGTACCCCCCGTGTACCCACACCCCAGTACGTTCCAGTCGTACCCCCACCCCTGGACGTGTCGTACCACCGTGAACCTACACCCCAGTACGTTCCAGTCGTACCCCCACCCCAGTACGTGTCGTACCACCGTCAATGTACACCCCCCCACCCCAGTACGTGTCGTACCACCGTCAATGTACACCCCCCACCCCTGGACGTGTCGTACCCCCCGTGTACCCACACCCCAGTACGTTCCAGTCGTACCCCCACCCCTGCACGTGTCGTACCACCGTGAACCTACACCCCAGTACGTTCCAGTCGTACCCCCACCCCAGTACGTGTCGTACCACCGTCAATGTACACCCCCCCACCCCAGTACGTGTCGTACCACCGTCAATGTACACCCCCCACCCCTGGACGTGTCGTACCCCCCGTGTACCCACACCCCAGTACGTTCCAGTCGTACCCCCACCCCTGGACGTGTCGTACCACCGTGAACCTACACCCCAGTACGTTCCAGTCGTACCCCCACCCCAGTACGTTCCTGGCGCACCCCCAACACAACCTCCTAAGTACGGAGCGCACCCCATGCCCCAACATCACAACCGCATGTACGAGTCTTACAAAGCCACACACAAGGACAAAATCGTACAACCAAATGGCCCATGTACACACCGTACACACGCTCAAAACGCACGTACACAACCAGGACAAAATAAAACAACACAAGAATACACCATTCGAAAGGCACACAGCCACTAAACATGGCCAACAACCACTTAAATAACACAATCACTGACCTGCAACTGCCAAAAACAAACAGAGGCCCAATACACCACCACTCCTTATAACACACCCACCCAAAATTCAAAAACTGCCACACCCACCCATGGACCAATAAAAAGGGCCCACACACACAAACCATGAGCCTTTGCAACAGACTCACTGCTGCCAGACACCACAGAACCAGACTACAAGCTACACCACACCTTACACTTGCACACCTTCACACGACCACCCTCACAAACACCCTCTCATCACATTCACACACACACACAACCATCCACACCCCCCCCCCAACATCCACACCCCCCCCACACCCACACCATCCCCACCCACACCCCTCACCATGCCCACTACCAAGAATCCAAAGTTCAGTCACCGAGAGTTGGAGGTCCTTGTTGATCAAATCCTCAGAGTCGAGCCACAGATCTTTGGAACATTGGTCAGAAGCACCAGCCAGGCAGCCAAAACAGCCATGTGGCAGACCATCGTCGATGCTGTGAATGCTGTTGCGGACACCAGGAGGACCAAGCAGGATTGCCAGAACAGGTGGTACGATCTGCGGAGGAGGGTCAGAGCCAAGAGGCAGGAGGAACACGACCAGGCCAACGCCACCGGAGGAGGGCCCTCCCGCAGAGCCGTACAGTACCATCCCTGGGAGGAGAGGGTGATGGCCATACTGCCGGTGGAGGCAGTTGAAGGAGTAGAAGGACTCCGAGACCCGGGTGAGTACACAAACAACGCACCTCACATGGGGGGAACTGCAACCACAACCAAAATTAATAACAGGCACGCAACCACCACAAGCCATCGCATTACTCAACCACACTCCATGAGCAGGCACATGCCACTGCTGCCACCATGCCCCATGCACCCAGCTGGACAATGTCAAGTCACAGGCCACAGAAGACAACAACACATGACACGGTAACCCGGATGGCGGGAGGCTGGGCACCAAGAATCACATAGTGCGACTCCAAAGCAGACAACAATGCCCTCTGCCCATATGGCCTAGGTCACAGCCAGACAAACACTGTGTCCCAACACAGGAATGACTTGCCAGCAAATGGCGGACGCCTTGCATCAACACATGGGGGTGAAGGCACTGTTTTGCACATGACAGCAGCCAATGAACAGCCAACAGTGTGAAAGAGTGGCAGCACACACCACCACAGCAGCAGCGCACAGACACACAGCAGACAAAATGGGTGCCTGGAGATCAGAAACAAACTCACATCAACAGGCCAAGGGCCACGCAAAGATCTGCTAACAGTGTGTGCCCAGGAAGCTGGGCCAAGGTGACAGAGGGTGACACACGGAGGGAGGGAGAGGGGGACACAGAGGGAGGGAGAGGGGGACAGAGAGGGAGGGAGAGGGGGACAGAGAGAGAGGGAGACACAGGAAGATGGACACAGGGAGGAGGCTGACACACAGAGGGAGGGAGAGGGGGACAGAGAGGGAGGGAGAGGGGGACAGAGAAGGAGGGAGACACAGGGAGAGCAAATCAGTCCTTTGGTGTGTGGGAATGTCTGCTCGTCAGCAGGTGGACTGCGTGCATGTAGACAAGGGTGGCCAGTGCCAGAACCCCCCCTCTTCATCATGGCAAAACGCAGGGCCATGTTACAACCTGTACACGAGCACAAGGACAGCCACCTGCATCATATGAGTGTGTGGATCCACTCCATGTGCACATGTACAGTGCTACAAGGAAGGCGCAAATGCATAGCTCGGCACACATGCACACTCCACTGCTGACTGCAGTCACACTTGACGCAGCAAGTAAGACTGTGCCACACATAGTTAAAGGGGCCAAATTGGTGCCCAAGGGACACACACATGCACAAGTGCACTGTGAGTGGAATGCAAGACAGATCCTAATTCCAAGAGGAAATGTGCCAACTTTCTAACGGATGAAACATGGATGTTGCATGGATCAAAATTAACATTGTCTCTCTCACACACAGGTCAACGTCGTGCTGCACCCCCCAACACTGGGGGGGAACACTCACAGGACCCGGATCTGCAGGAGACCGATCCCACCGGCAGCGACCACTCTCACCACTCTGCGGACGACCCCGACCGACCTGGCCCCTCTGGTGTCCAACCACCTGCAGCACCTGCGTCAGGTACAACCGTGCCAACCACCACCCCCACTCCTGCCACATCCCAGGAGACACCCAGGATCCCTGCCCCAACACCACAATGCAGCCAGGCTCGCCAGGAGGGACACGGTGTCCCGGGCACCCAGGAGGAGGCAGGCGACAACGCCAATGCCACCCCTCAGGGGTCCCGGAGACCCGATGTGCCCACAAGTGCAGGCCAGACGCAAGTGGGCAGGGGTGGTGGGAGTGGAGGACGGCGGAGGCGCGAGCCTGACCAGTTGGCTGGGGATCCGGTATTTTCCCATGTCCGTAACATCCTGGACTCATACCGGCAGGACACCACGGGCATGGCCCAGGTTGTGTCCGTCCTCGAGGGGATCAAGGTCCAGCAGGCCCAGCAACATGCGGAGCTAATAGCCTGTCTACAGCTACACCAACGGAGGATGGAGGACAGACAGGCTCAGCAAGTGACGGCGTCCCAGGGGATTCACGCTGAACTCCGTCGGATGGCCGACACCATGGCCGACCCTCCCTGTGCCAGAAGGCGGAGAACATCACCACCCACAGGGAGGGATCATGAGGAGGAGGAGGAAACATCCGACGGAGCATCCCAGACGTCGTCACGGCCTGCTGCTGAGGTTCCCCGCAGGAAGCCGGGTCGTCCACGGAAAGGACCGTGAGGGTGGCTGCTACATCACCATCTCCCAGGACACCTGGCCTGGCACCTGGCCCACTGGAGCAACAGCATCACAGCATCAAGAGACATTCTCTGCCACATGGCCCTGCTGGTCACTGGCTGACCAATGTTGACAAAGACTGTGGCATGGACTCTGAGGATTTCCAATGGCAAGGACACCAACTCCCCTACTGAACTTTGGATTCCCTAATCCCGGAAAGGCCCTCACTTGCCCCCCCCCCCCCCCAATAATAAATCACACTATTAAGAGTAGATGCCTGCTGGTAGCATTATTACCTAACATGTGTCTTGTACAGTCTAAACATGCCTGAGTCATCTGTTCACTTCAACCATCCACACCCTGGGGCCTGAGTCTGGCACAGGACACATGGGTCACAGTTTTCTAGGCAAGACAGACATGGAGCACCATACACACCCGTGATGGTCAGAACCAGCTGAGGGGGTGGCCGAACAACCGTGCTGACAGACACATTGAGTACAGCAACAGTCATGCGCAGAGGTCAGGGATCCTGGCCCGTGTCCTGGGGGGCACCCAGGTACGTGTAGACAGGTGGCAGAACCATGTCCTGCAAGCCTGAGTCCGGTGGATGCAGAGAATGGGGTCATGGACAACGTTGGATGCATGGGGATGGCACATGTCACAATACCCACACAGTCATGGACATCATGCCCATTACACAGTCTCAGCACACACACACAGCTTGCATCTTGCCACTCGACACATTGACACATAGCCACAATCAGGGAATACCATGCCAGACATGCAGGATGCACCGTGCCAACACACCAGCATTGACTGAGAAGAGGCACCTTGGAGGCATAGGGACACCTTTAATAGTCATGTGTTTGGGATTGCAGAGGCAACTTGAAGTACACATGAACACATCATGTGGAGTAACATGTGGCTCCAACACTGGCACCCCCCTTCTGCAGCACAAATGCGTGATAGCCATGGAACTGGCACACAAGTGTCGGATAACAGCTAAATACCCACAGCTGCTCACGGAGAGACTGCCATACACCATACATCCGCTGATGTGGAAGTCCCACGCCATGTCAAGACAATGTTAACCGTATGTGTCCGAGGGCAGTGTCACACACATTGATGCCTTCATCACAATCCACTATCCCATCACTGATGACTGACAACCAGGCAGCCCATCTATTCAGGTGTACCCAGCTGCATGTCGTGTCCCATGGGGATGCCACATGTCTGCAGAGGACCCAAACCCCGACCGGGGCAGTGTGCACACATCGTGAACAACTGCCACACCCAATACACCCCAGATGCATCCCTTACCCCATGGAGACTTCCAAACGTGTCCGTGCCTGTAACGCTGAGTCAGCCCACGATGCCATGTCCATGATGAATAGCAGTGCCACAACAATGCAACCAGAAGACGGCATGCGCAGGTACCTGGGGAAGAGAGACACACAAGAAGTCAGCCACAAAAAGCACAGCCACTTGCATGTGCATTTACTCAACACATGTATGTATGACAACATGCTAGGTCACAATTATGCCTGGGGAAATACTACCATCACTGCCACCATCACTCCAGTGACACACCCACACACACCTCTGACCCACGTGCCATACATGCAGGTGGAGACACACATCACAACGCATGCCACACGGGGACCAATGCGTGCACACTCAGACCCTGGTACTCACCACTAAGCAAAGAAGTCGCGTATGAGCCGAGTCCGGATGTCCTCTTGCGGCTCCACATCCTCCACATCACTAGCCCCATTGCCAAGCCCTTCGTCCTCCACGGGTGGATGGTCCTCGTCATCTTGATCCAGGATGAGGGGCACAGCTCTTTCAACTGCCATGTTGTGCAGCATGCAGCAGACCATGAAGATCTTGCAGACCTTCGCCGGGGCATATGGGAGTGCGCCTCCGGTCTTGTGGAGGCACCTGAATCGGCTCTTCAGCATGCCAAACGTCCTCTCTATCACTCGCCTTGTCCGGCCATGGGCGGTGTTGTAGCGGAGCTGGGCCGGCGTGATGGGGTTGCGGAGAGGTGTCAGCAGCCAAGGCATGTTGGGATAGCCAGCGTCCCCTAAATGGAAAGCACATGGATATCGTTAGAACTGGCGAAGCGGTAGTGCTGCTCGGCCAAACAGAATACAGGACAGACAGACTGTACCCACCAACAACACATGCCCGTTCGTTGCGCAGCTGCATCATCATATCAGGCATCCCGCTACGCCTCATGATGTAGGCATCGTGTGCTGATCCTGGAAAACGAGCACAGACATGTGAAATCACCATGTTGGAGAGACACACCACAAGGGCATTGATGGAGTGGTAGTGCTTCCGATTGCGGTACGCCACCTCCCGTGCGTGTGGTGGTACCAAACCTACATGTGTCCCATCTATGGACCCAATGACATGGGGCATCCCTCCCAGGGCATAGAAACCACGCTTGACCTCAGTCATCTGTTCAGGGGTTGGGAACTTGATGAAGTCATCCAGGTGAATCAACATGGCCTCCAAGAAATCATGCAGCACACCGCTGAACATGCTCTGGGACATGCCACCAACATGAGCTATGGTATATTGGAAGGTACCCGTGGCAAGGAAATGTAGGACAGCCATTACCTTCAGCTGGGGTGTCAGTGCCGTAGGATACCTGTGCTGCGGTTGCAGGTGTGGTGCCAGTCTCGCCGTCAGCTCCAGAATCAACGGTTGGGTGAAGCGGTAGAGCCGGATCGTGTCATTCTCCTGCATGGTGGCCAAGTCGGGAATTCTTCGGGCAACAGGAGGCGCTCTGCAGTAATTTGGAAGTGACAAGGAAGAGTGAGTGCACTACGAGAACAACTCATGTCTACTGAGCACATGTAAATCTGGCAATACACACATGCCACATAGGGAGTCAGGCATGTGCTACATGCCCAGGACACGTATGGATGCAAGGTGACACTCCTTCCAAGACCCAGCTACACACGGTGATTGAGAACCTCCCCATGCCACGCCATGAAAATAGCTGTGTCCCAGTGCAAGTGCACTGCCCGACGCAAGACAGGAGTGACATACACCCACACATCAGCAGAAGTGTGATGCTGATTGCAGAGACTGGCAGCGGAACACTTGAGCCACAGGTCACATGACATTACACTAGTCCAGCCCACACACCTTGCCATGAAGGTGCACATGTCATGACTCCCCACACATTCCTTGTGAGTTTGCTGACATGGCCTTGTCACGCTACTCCGTGTCCCTTGCATACATGTGCACCTCACATCCGGTAACACATGTGGCATGGTGTTGGGAACAGTGTGCAATGACAATCTACACACAGCCACATGTTGGTTGCTGCAACGGCTGCAGCTTTTGAGGGTGCTACAACATCAACCCGATGTAAATCCCGGACACATATATGGCATAGTCACATTGTGCACTGTGGGTAGTGATGAGTCATGTGTCATGACCCCTGTACCGGGCATCATGGGACACTTCCGTGTGTTGGTGTCCGTGCCATGCCAGTGACGCTCACCCCAAGTGCGCAGTCCCACATGCACACATGTCAAAGGAGTCAAGGGCATGCCTGGCACACATTGCACCCTCACACAGTACACATGTACACATCTCATCATACATCTGGTGCCTTCTCCACTCAGGAGGCATGTTCCACATCACAGCCTGTGACACCTGTGCCCCACACATGTGGTAATGCACAGACGATGCCTTGGTGTCCATTCCTGGACAAGTATGTCCATCCATGGACAAGTATGTCCGCCCTATTCCGACATGTGTGTCGCCTATCACCACAGTGAAGTGTAAAATCCGCCGTACTGCTGCTGAGAGGGCCTGTGCATGTTCCCAAATCACTGTGGGAGTGCTGCCGTATGTGTACCCATCGTGATGGCGAGCGTAGATGCGAGTGTACGGTCCGTACCACTACGAGTACGCATACGCGTGCAGACCCATAGTGATAGAGAGCGTAGATGCGAGTGTACGGCCCTATCACTATGGGTCTGCACGCGTATGCGTACCCGTAGTGGTACGGACCGTACACTCGCATCTACGCTCACTATCACTATGGCTCTGCACGCGTATGCGTACCCGTAGTGGTACGGACCGTACACTCGCATCTACGCTCACTATCACTATGGCTCTGCACGCGTATGCGTACCCGTAGTGGTACGGACCGTACACTCGCATCTACGCTCACTATCACTATGGCGCTGCACGCGTATGCGTACCCGTAGTGGTACGGACCGTACACTCGCATCTACGCTCACTATCACTATGGCTCTGCACGCGTATGCGTACCCGTAGTGGTACGGACCGTACACTCGCATCTACGCTCACTATCACTATGGCTCTGCACGCGTATGCGTACCCGTAGTGATAGTGAGCGTAGATGCGAGTGTACGGTCCGTACCACTACGGGTACGCATACGCGTGCAGAGCCATAGTGATAGTGAGCGTAGATGCGAGTGTACGGTCCGTACCACTACGGGTACGCATACGCGTGCAGACCAAAAGTGATGGAGAGCGTAGGCATGCATGTACGGGCCGTTGCCATGCATTTGGGGTGCCCTAGGGCCCCCACACGCACCGTACCTGTGTGTGATGCTCCAAATTACATAGGGGACAAGTATTAAGGCCTACATGCATGCTGGTTGTCATGGAGACCAAGTTCAAAATTCGAAATTGTTCTGGAAGGTGCACAGCAGAAGTCAGTTGGGATTTGTCTACTTTGTTGCAATGTGTTTGTGGGGCTGACATCATGCAGGAGAATGAAACCGATAGAGAACCCACAGACTGCTAGGTTTGAAGGGATTAGTGGAAACATAGGATGCAAATGTGAGTGACCAATCTCTCTGTACTCCTGTGCATGAGACTGGGCAGAAGGGCACATATAAGGCAGCCAGGTCCCATGAGGGAGCACTTGCCTGCACATCTTTGCATTCGTCGACCCAGCTGCTGCTACTGATTCCCTGGAACCATGTCAAGGGCTGTGGAGAGGACACAGCCATTCACCCTGGAGGAGAACATGGCTCTGCTGGATGTGATCCTCCCACAGTACTCCATGCTGTATGGGCGACCAGGTTATCAGGTGAGTGCATAGGCCACTGCCACAGACTGTCCCTATGTGGTGACTGTGACTTCTGCCATTGCGTCCAGGTGTAACACACATGCCATGTACTGTCGGGGGGGTCCCAGGGGGGGGGGGGTGCCTGATGTCTCCCAGCAGTGCCCTGAGACAGGAGGGGTGGGTGCAGAGTCCTCCCAGCATTGCCCTGAGACAGGAGGGGTGGGTGTGGAGTCCTCACAGCAGTGCCCTGAGCCAGGAGGGGTGGGTGTGGAGTCCTCACAGCAGTGCCCTGAGACAGGTGGGGTGGGTGCCCATCACTCCCAGCAGTGCCCTGAGCCAGGAGGGGTGGGTGTGATGCACAGTGTGAGCCTAGATCATTGATTGTGACATTGCCATCATTCCACCTGTGTACCCACTGTGGCACGTAGTGCTTTTCCCCTCACCAGGGGATGATGTCCCTATGACAAAGGTGCAATGCGTTGGCTGCATGACATGCCTTGTTGTTACCAGCTAATTTGTACCCATATGTCTCTCTGTGACATGTGGCTGGTGTATTGATGTGGTGTCACTTGTTCCTCCTCACAGGTAGGCGCCACTGCCAAGGAGCAGATCTGGCTGACCGCCGTCAGTGCCGTGAGGGGTGTGGATGGTCGGAGGCGGCGCCTGGCCCAGGTGAGGAAACGCTGGCAGGATATCCGGTGCTGGACGCGGAGGATTGCACGGCTCCTGCTGGGGGACTCACCTGAGAGCCACAAGAACCGCGGCCGCCGCCGTCTGAGCCACCTCCACAGGCGTGTGCTGCCGGTGGTCTTTCCAGACCTTGAGAGGCGCTTACAGGCGATGCAGCAGCCGGAAGGGGGTAGGTACATGTGTGTTTGTTGTGTGTCACCGGCATTTGTAAGGGCACAGTAGCATGAATCCACTGGCAGGGTTTAAAGGTGCTGTGCAGATCCTGTTTGCCCCAGTATAGCGCTGTGCCCCTGCCACCCTTCCCCTCCTTGCAATGTGTTCCCTGGTCTGTGTGTAGTCACTCCTTCACAGGGTAATGTAGGCTGGCGCTTTGTCCACGGGAACAATGTCTGTAGCATCATGTGTGGGGGTGGTGTGTAACAGGTTGTGGGACCTTGCCTGTGCACTGTCAAGTTCACTGCATGTGGGTTCCATGTCAGTTGGCACTGATGCTGACTCCAGACATGGGAGTTGGTCTCTCATGTGTCATGCCTTACAGCGCGCATGTCCTATGTAGTGGCCTGTGACATGATGTGCATGACTGTGCGATACACATAGTGCAGGGATGGTGACGTGTGTTGCTGTCATTACCATTCAGTAGCATGTAGTTGCGTGCCCACTACTGTCCCCTGGGGCACCTTTTCCTCAGTGGTGTATGTGTCATCATGAACGTGGCCACTGTCAGTGTCTACAGCGTAAGTTGTGCTCTGTGCCATTGTCCCCTGTCACCATGTATATAGACGTGCTAATTTGTACAGGTGTCCACTGTGCAGCCTGACCTGATTGTCCTTCTTCATACTCACAGTTGCCAGTGCCTGTGTGTCTTGTTATACTCATCTGAGGATGGGCACTGGTACCTCATTATTTGTACAGGCGCACCTTGGCTGTTTGGCGTCCAATCTTGCTTTTTGCCTGCCCCTGTGTGTATCACCCAGACCATGAGATGTTGGTGCCACCTGTGTCTCCACAATTTGCCTCGTGTAGGGTCTTGTTGGGGCGGGCAATGCCTATGTGTTAAATCCTGATTACCACTTGCTGGGTCTGGGCAGTGTGTGATGTGCCTGGACACACACGCAATGTGCAGTGACCGAGTCATGTTGTGCATGTTTTCAGCATTACCTATGCAGCATGTGTCTCAAGTTCATGGATATGGTCCCTGGTCATCGGTATTTTAGCCAACGCTGTGTGGTGCAGATGCAGTGCTGGATTGTCCCCAGGACCTGGGTGCTATGTCAGACTCCTGTTCCTGTGTTTAGCTATTGTCTCATGCTCTCCATGGTATTTCAGTGGCATGGTGGCTCAACCAACTGTGTGTTTCATGCCCTACATCGGTACCCTGTTCAGTAGATGTTAGGGATCTTCCTTTTCAGGCCATGCAATGTTACCTATGTAGATTGGACTCATGTGACAGATGTGTACAGGTGTCTGAATAATTTCTGTCTCTCCACCCTGCCCACAGCATCGTCGGGGGACACAGAGGGAGACATGGACACAGACCAGGCGGAGGGACCGAGCACCAGTGCCAGCCGTGACATCGGGTCTGGCACATCGAGTGGGACAGAGGCGGAGGAGAGTGTGGCCGAGGACCTGTCGACTGGCACATCAGACTACGAAGCTGACAGGTCCGGGGACGATGTCGCCGAGTGGGCGGAGGCTGCACCAGCAGCTGACAGCGGAACAACACCTCGCACCGCCCCCTCAGTTTCCACCAGCCGCCTCCCACTTGCTCGTGTCCCTTCCCAGCGTGCCCGGTCACAGCATGTCTCCTTCCTGCCAGGCACCGCGCCCCCTGCCCCTGTCTCCACTGCTGCCGCCAATGCAGAGTCTGTGGACATTCAGCGGCAACTGCAGGTTGGTCAGGCTGCGATCCTTAATGTCCTCCATGCCCACGGCAAAACCCTCACCAACATCGAGGCTTTCTTGGAGGGCATTCATTCATCGCAGGCTGACCAACGCAACTTGCTGAGGTCCATCGACTCCACACTGACTGCAGCAGTGGGTCTCCTGCAGCGCGACCTCCCCCCACCTACCCCTGCCCCATCCACACTTCCCACTCCCATGCCTGTCACACGTACACCCAGACGTCGGCATGCACCCACATCAACGGACACGGGCACCACACCAGCAGGGAAGGTCCACCGCACTCCTCCTGACACGCACACACAGGGTGAGGTAGGCACACCCACTGGGTCGGGGGGCAAACGTGTGACACGCAGCCATAGTGGGAGTCCGCATTCCACCCAGTCCACTCCCTCCAAATCCCCTCCCCTCAGCTCTCCTGGCCACATCTCCCCCAAGGACTCCTTCATGGCCGCTCTGTCCCTGAGCCCCACAGTTACACCACCACGCAAGCGGTCACGGAGGTCCCCGGTCAGGGTGGTTGAGTCTCCCCCCCTGTCTCCACCCTCCCCCGGTGGCGCTGCGACCCATCCCTCTGACCCCCCCCCCTCCTTGGGGCCTGAGGTCCCTTCGGGTGCAGGGGACTCCCTGGAGGACCTTGCAAAGGTGTGTAGTGCCATCCTGGCCTCCGCCTTTGGCACTGACCCACCCCCTGTGGTGGAGTCCTCCATCCCTGCACCCACAACGCCGCCCCTTTGCCCTGATGTCCCTGCGGTGCCTGTTGCTCCCCCCCCCCCTGATGCCCTCACCAGTGTGGAAGACGATGCCATTTGACTGTGCAGGCAAGGTAGGGGACACGCATCCAACTGTGTCCCCCATCCAGCTGAGAATCATTGACTGCCCTATGGGCTTTGTGAAGATTGAACTGCCTGCGATCCACGGACATTGTGCTCCTGCTGAATAAAGCTTAATTTTGTTTTCATTATCACACTACTGCTATGCTGGTATTGGTGTTGGTGGGGCTGGTACATGGTTTTGGGTGGTGTGTAAGGGTTTGGGTGTGTGGGATATGTAGTAGTGTACTGCTCATTGGTGGGACCCTGTGATCTGTGTGCCATCACAAGGTGTTGGCTAACTTTCTTTGTTCATGTAGGCAGTTACTGCATGGTGCACTTGTCCAAGGGTGTATTCCTTCCTCTGTGTACCCAGCTTTCTTCCCTGCAGGGTGTTCCCAATGTTTAGCGCAGAGCTGTGTCTACATGAGCTGTGTGTGTGACGGAGCCCTTCTACTTTGGCCATGCATGCAGGGCCATGTCTCCACCTGCGACAATCGTGGCATCCTTGGTGATCACTGTACTTGTGTGTGGAGTCTGTTGACATGAGTTCATGGGGACATGTTCCCTTGTAGCCAGTATGCATGTGGATAATTCTGGCCTCACACACATGTGTTACACCCCTCCAGTCTCAGGGCACTGCTGGGAGGACTCCACACCCACCCCTCCTGTGTCTGGGCACTGCTGGGAGGACTCTGCACCCACCCCTCCTGTGTCTGGGCACTGCTGGGAGGACTCCACACCCACCCCTCCTGTGTCTGGGCACTGCTGGGAGGACTCTGCACCCACCCCTCCTGTGTCTGGGCACTGCTGGGAGGACTCTGCACCCACCCCTCCTGTGTCTGGGCACTGCTGGGAGGACTCTGCACCCACCCCTCCTGTGTCAGGGCACTGCTGGGAGGACTCCACACCCACCCCTCCTGTCTCAGGGCACTGCTGGGAGGACTCCACACCCACCCCTCCTGTGTCTGGGCACTGCTGGGAGGACTCTGCACCCACCCCTCCTGTGTCTGGGCACTGCTGGGAGGACTCCACACCCACCCCTCCTGTGTCTGGGCACTGCTGGGAGGACTCTGCACCCACCCCTCCTGTGTCTGGGCACTGCTGGGAGGACTCTGCACCCACCCCTCCTGTGTCAGGGCACTGCTGGGAGGACTCCACACCCACCCCTCCTGTCTCAGGGCACTGCTGGGAGGACTCCACACCCACCCCTCCTGTGTCTGGGCACTGCTGGGAGGACTCTGCACCCACCACTCCTGTCTCAGGGCACTGCTGGGTGGACTCTGCACACACACCTCCGATTTCTGGATGTGTGCGCTTGGCACATACACGGTGGGGGTACGCACAATGCATTCGAGGTGAGGGTACGAGTCTACTGACACTGGTGTGGTGGGGGTACGCTCCGTACGTCCGCGGGTGTGGGTACGGGTCGTTCTTACACTGTTGGCATGGGGGGTACGCTCCTTGCATTCGCGGGTGGGGGTACGGGTCGTACTTACACTGTTGGGCTGGGGGGTACGCTCCTTGCATTCGTGGGTGGGGGTTCGAGTCGTACTTACACTGTTGGCATGGGGGGTACGCTCCATGCATACGCGGGTGGGGGTACGGGTCGTACTTACACTGTTGGGCTGGGGGGTACGCTCCTTGCATTCGTGGGTGGGGGTTCGAGTCGTACTTACACTGTTGGCATGGGGGGTACGCTCCGTACGTCCGCGGGTGGGGGTACGGGTCGTTCTTACACTGTTGGCATGGGGGGTACGCTCCTTGCATACGCGGGTGGGGGTACGGGTCGTACTTGCACTGTTGGGCTGGGGGGTACGCTCCTTGCATTAGTGGGTGGGGGTACGGGTCGTACTTACACTGTTGGGCAGGGGGGTACGCTCCTTGCATTCGTGGGTGGGGGTTCGAGTCGTACTTACACTGTTGGGCTGGGGGGTACGCTCCTTGCATTAGTGGGTGGGGGTTCGAGTCGTACTTACACTGTTGGCATGGGGGGTACGCTCTGTACGTCCGCGGGTGGGGGTACGGGTCGTTCTTACACTGTTGGCATGGGGGGTACGCTCCTTGCATTCGCGGGTGGGGGTACGGGTCGTACTTACACTGTTGGGCTGGGGGGTACGCTCCTTGCATTCGTGGGTGGGGGTTCGAGTCGTACTTACACTGTTGGCATGGGGGGAACGCTCCATGCATACGCGGGTGGGGGTACGGGTCGTACTTACACTGTTGGGCTGGGGGTACGCTCCTTGCATTCGTGGGTGGGGGTTCGAGTCGTACTTACACTGTTGGCATGGGGGGTACGCTCTGTACGTCCGCGGGTGGGGGTACGGGTCGTTCTTTCACTGTTGGCATGGGGGGTACGCTCCTTGCATACGCGGGTGGGGGTACGGGTCGTACTTGCACTGTTGGGCTGGGGGGTACGCTCCTTGCATTAGTGGGTGGGGGTACGGGTCGTACTTACACTGTTGGGCAGGGGGGTACGCTCCTTGCATTCGTGGGTGGGGGTTCGAGTCGTACTTACACTGTTGGGCTGGGGGGTACGCTCCTTGCATTAGTGGGTGGGGGTTCGAGTCGTACTTACACTGTTGGCATGGGGGGTACGCTCCGTACGTCCGCGGGTGGGGGTACGGGTCGTTCTTACACTGTTGGCATGGGGGGTACGCTCCTTGCATTCGCGGGTGGGGGTACGGGTCGTACTTACACTGTTGGGCTGGGGGGTACGCTCCTTGCATTCGTGGGTGGGGGTTCGAGTCGTACTTACACTGTTGGCATGGGGGGTACGCTCCATGCATACGCGGGTGGGGGTACGGGTCGTACTTACACTGTTGGGCTGGGGGGTACGCTCCTTGCATTCGTGGGTGGGGGTTCGAGTCGTACTTACACTGTTGGCATGGGGGGTACGCTCCGTACGTCCGCGGGTGGGGGTACGGGTCGTTCTTACACTGTTGGCATGGGGGGTACGCTCCTTGCATACGCGGGTGGGGGTACGGGTCGTACTTGCACTGTTGGGGTGGGGGGTACGCTCCTTGCATTAGTGGGTGGGGGTACGGGTCGTACTTACACTGTTGGGCAGGGGGGTACGCTCCTTGCATTCGTGGGTGGGGGTTCGAGTCGTACTTACACTGTTGGGCTGGGGGGTACGCTCCTTGCATTAGTGGGTGGGGGTTCGAGTCGTACTTACACTGTTGGCATGGGGGGTACGCTCCGTACGTCCGCGGGTGGGGGTACGGGTCGTTCTTACACTGTTGGCATGGGGGGTACGCTCCTTGCATACGCGGGTGGGGGTACGGGTCGTACTTGCACTGTTGGGGTGGGGGGTACGCTCCTTGCATACGGGGTGGGGGTAGGGTCCGTACATATCCGTCCCCACGCTATGTGATGTTTGTGCGGCCCGTACCCAGGCCTTTGCCACGTGGGTGCGATCCGTCCCGCCATTGTTGGGGTGACGTGTGTGGGCGTGGTCCGACTCGTACCCACGCTCTTCAGGCGTGGGTACGGGACGTACCTGTCTGGTTGTGTTGCCGGTTCGCGTGGTGACGGACTTCCGTTGTGGCGGTCGCTGGCTTTTCAGGACACGCCCCCACCCCCTCGTGGTGACCAGGGCATGGGAGTCAGGTATGTCCAGGCCATGTGTAGTGTGTCACTCATGTGGTTGTTTTGTGGCCTGCCCTGGTCGTGCCACCCCCACCCCACCCCACTTTCCCCCCTCCCTTAGTTATTCTGACCTTCTGCGGCGTCTGCGTCGTAACCTGTAGAGGAGGTGGACTGCTATGAGGGCAGGGATAACTCGTAGGTTCGGGTCCATGTCTGTCCGTCACGTACTGGTCCTCCTTGTTCGCGGCGTCGTCTGTCCGTCGCGTACTGGTGGTCCTTGTTCGCGTCGTCCTGATTTCCCGGCAGTTTTTGGCTGCCGCAAAATATTGACCGTGCGGGGTGACGTCGGTGCGAATCGTGATTCCTGGGTCGTGAATGGCTGGCTGCGTGCGTCCCGACGTCAGGTCGGCGCTTTCCCGGATCGCATTGGTAGGTGTTTTTTGTTCGGTCGGGCTTTTTTACGATTCGTACGGTAATGGTGTACCCGTGCGAATCGTAATTCCTTGTTTGTAAAATTTGACGACCGGGTACGCGTCGGGCGGAGATTATGCTCCGTCCGACGGTTCGTACCCGGTTTTTGCCGGATCGTGATCGGCACCATAGTGTTCACTTGACTCTTGCATCGCTGGAAGCTTTTTATCAAACATTAATATTCTGTTATTCCTGACCTTAGCGATTCATGTTAATAATACTGGCATATGCTTTGACATTCATCCATAAAATGAGCAACATAGTCCTCGCTTAAAATTCCATCCCGTTCCATCACAGGATAACCCTTATGTAATAATAAGCCATACTTGTAAAGTGCAAACATTTCACCCCTTAAGATTTCAAGTCGCCGGGGGGCGTCAGTGAGATCAAGTGAGCTATTGCCCGGAGCCACATGATGCTGAGCTGAGCTGCAGCCGGTGATCGAACCGTGATCCCGACGCTCCTGAGTCAGCCGCTCTGGCCGCTGCACCACACCTCTCTGGCATCAAACCCTACGGCTTAGAAGAGTTCATGGTAAATGTTCAAATATCTCAAAGTTTGTTCCACCAAGAGCATGACTTTTAGTAATTCTTCTTTGTATTCTCAATGCACTTCAATACATATTCAAAGGAAGCAATCAAACTTTCACAAATAAAATCCTATATCCACACACCAATGTCCCAGCAATAGCAACATTGCATCACAACTGTCGAGCAAAGATGCAGCAGGCAGCAAGAGAAGTCTTATACTGATCATGTGAGAGAGTTCATGGCCTGCTGGGAAATGTAGTTCATTGTTAGGGCGCTGAAGTATAGTGCATTCTCTATGCATGGGTGGATGGTGTTTCCTTCCCCGAGTGAGACTTGGAGACTGTGCAGACACTCTGCAGGGACCGCTAGTCTTTCCTTGTGTAACTCTCCACAAGTGGGTTTTGAGTATTGCTCCCCTTAGCTTACCAAGTTCCAAGTGGCAAGCAATGCCTCCAACCCCACTTCCTGATGCATGCTTCCCAGGAAAACCAGAACACAAATCTATGTGCAATTACAAGTAGGCCCTGATTCTGAGTCAGTGTTTCCGACCCCTGCACAATCTCTTGCTTGCACAGAAGTTGGAGTTCTGAGTTGGGTGTTATTTAAGCATCCAGTAACCACATTAAATACCCCACTCTTTAAGGGCCAGCCTGCCGAAATTTAACAGGATTAAAGTGTACGGTATTTACAGTACCTTGCAAAATTTGGTGCATGAACCACCAAAATCCAAATGTTATCCCCCCAAAACTCGGAATAGGCAGTATTTATCACAATTGATAAATAACGTATCTTGGGGTATCGGTAATTATGAGTGTGATAACCTGCCCCGTGACTCTGATGAACTCGGAATCATGGCCATAGGGTTTATATCATCAATCACACGACTAAATTCGTACCAAGAATACACGCAGGTGCTTGACTAAGACCAAGATATTTTTTTTTTAAAGAATATGTTTATTTTTCCATTTCAGAATTGTTAAGACTTCATCTGTAATGTTTTACACTGCAATGTTTATGGAAAAAGAACACACTTTGTGGCCATCCCTCCCACGCCGCATAGAAGCTACTCCTCCCTCGAGATCCCTTGTTTTTCAGGCTCTGTATTCCATCCGGGTAGTACTGCTAGTGCCTATTCCCCCATAGCTAAGACCTCTCTGTCGTTTTGTGCACCTTCCTATTGGTAACCCGAGTTCACTGGATCTTGACCTCCCACTGTGGTCTCAAAACTCCCTATGGCCTCCCTCCATGTTGATAGGTCCTCTTCTGCATTTTCATCTACCCTGCACCCCTGTGACCTGATTTCTTCCGCTATCGCCCATTCTTTCACATCTTTCTCCCATTTTTAGGTCTCGGCTAGCGAAGGCTGCGCTTGCGCAGTCTCGCCCGCGAGATTTAACGTTTTCAGGAATGGGGCTTTAACCCGCCCCTTTTTTTCCCTCTTCTCCATTGGCTGGCCTCTTAAATGCTGGTCAGCCATTGGAGAAGAGCTTTGTCACTCCAAACAAGCCCCGTCTTTTTCAAATTCGTGGGCGTGTTTTTTCGATTCTTTCGCTTTTTTAAGCCCCGCCCCTTTCCGCCCACTTTATACGTGGTGGGCGTGTTTTTGTTTTTTTTAGCGTCGGACGATTCGTCCATTTTGTGCACGGACGTGGGGTTGTCTCTTCCTTGCTCCAAGGCTGATCTCGGCGTTTCCTGGATCGGTGTTTCAAGTCCGGCGTTTCCTGGCTCGGCATTTCAAGGCCCCTTTCAGGTAAAAGCACTCACTGATTTCTGAATAGTGAGTAAAAGCGTTACGGTAACAATGTTGTTCCTGCTTGCATTTAACACAGAGCAGAGAAGAGAAAGTTTTATCAGCTCACCCCGGCGGATTTCCTTTCAGTAACGGAGAGATGGTGTGGTTTGGGGCAAACAGCAGTCTTCATGGTCTTAAAAAAAAGTTGCCCAGAAAAAGTCAGGACTTGTTTCAACTAGTGGTCAGAGGGGTCGTGAGTACAAATGCACGGCGCGTTGCCGTTGAGAGGGAAGGCACAGTACCGCCAATTACATGCGAGCTGCACGTGAGATGCGGGGACCGTGGAGCGAGCAACACGCTTCTCGGTGACTATGTTCTGGGGGTGGCGCGGCGTCGCATTACTTTATCTGCCCTGTGATACATAAGTAAGCGGCAGCGGCTGTGAGCATTGCCGGAAGTGTGCACTGTGCTGTGATAAACTTACAGTGTTAAACATAGGAGTCCGTTTTCAGGAGGATTACTGCCCTGTAATGCACCATGCGGGTAAGGTCGCAGCTCGCTTCGATCAACTCGAGACTGGCTGACGCCTCTCAGCACCACATGATCTGAGTCAGCCTGGTGGGAAAAACAAATTCAAGATTCATTTCTACAGTGGCAGCACGTGGATCCAGGGGCGGTACGTGCCTGTTCTTTCACGGCAAGGCGCCTGCCCGACTATCTCTGCTTTCTGAACATTGGCTGGCCGCAAGCAGTTATTGTGGCGGCAGCTTTGCTCTTTAGACAATTGTGGCAGGCCTCTTTGTCTAGGCGCAAGTCTACCCCTTAGACAGTCATTGCTGCTTTGTGCTACTGAAGGGGAGGTTGTGCACACCAAGTGAGCATATCAGGAGAAGGCTTTTCGCTCTACCCCCAACCCATGTCAGAAATCCCACCCCCCCCCCCCCGAGTCAGGTGAGTATTTCACCACCGCCCGGGAACAGGGCCTAAAGAAATGAGTTACACTTAGTTCACTTTTCCCAATGTTTGTCTCAAAGCCCTAAATTGAGATAGTTCCGTATTGGGCATGCCTGAATTTTATGGTTAAAAAGACAACCCTATTTGGAAGAATGCATTCTGCTCTTAGGTTAGTGATTTGATTCCTGTGCGCCTATAATGTACACTGCAGCAGTAATTATCACCTGCGTGCACACATGCGATTTTGGAGAGTCTGAAGAGGGGCATCGGGTAGCAGGAAGACAGAGAAACATATCTGCCTTTCCGATCTGCTTTGCAGTAAAAAAGACTTTTCACCATGGTTTTGCCCGTTAGCCGCTCTTTCCTCTTGGAGCAAGTGGTGTGATTCTGGGCAAATACTTAATTTCACTGGGCCTACTTCTATTCATTATTACATATGAGAGCCCATTCAAACTTGTGAGTTATGGAGTGTGCGCTGTGCAAACATTTCTAATAAACTGAACTACAGTGAAGTGCATTTGGCAGACCAGATGTGTGTTGCAGTTTAGGACCACTGCTGGCAGCTGTTACCTTTCCTTAGTTCTAAATTAAAGGCCAGTTCAAGAGCTCAGCAAGCTTGTGAAGGAGAGTTGTGTTGGCAGGATGTTGTTTTCCCTGCAGTCTGCCTGCGTATCGAGGCCTGCCAGCCCTCACCTACTCAGGTGCTTGACTAGTTATTTACATCGAGGGACCCTGGCCGACGGTCCTAGAGGAGAGAGGCATGCAGCCACCTACAACCTGCTACTTATCTCTCAGCACTGTGTGAAGCTTACTTGCCCACCCTGACCAACAACCTGGCCGAAGAAAAGACGCTCGCTGGGCTTCTTGTGGCACAAGAGGTGAAAGTCCAGCATAGCACAGAAGGTGAGTGCTGTATAATCATGGGATAATAATCATGTCTTTCAGAGTGTGTTTGTGGGTGTAAAAGACATCAAATGGCTTCTGAGAACAAAATGTTCTACAACTATTCTGGTCTTTGTTCTTCAGGTAATTATATATAGAACCGTGATATACTTTAATTTAAAGATGCTCATACATAATGCAAGTTAAATTGATGGGAAAATGAATTTCAAGACCGGGTGGAGACATTATGTTTGCAAGTAAATTAAAGTTTTAAAAGCGCTTGCTGCCTCCTTCCTGGCCTCCAGCAATTTTCGGCAACAATAAAAATGTCATGATGACTCTGGTGTTTAATGTTCTTCCTAGAGAGAGATCAGAGTTTTGTCTAGTGGAAGTTTTGACTCCTGGAAAGGTAGCACATAGGGTTAATGTGCCTGCAGCAAAGAACATGTACCATGCAGATCACAAAGTGCACATAATGTAATAGGTCAGTGGGCTACTGCGTGCGTGTGTGTGTGTAGGCGGCTCTGTGGGTGGCTCTATTTGTGTGTGGGTTGCTCTATGTGAGTGGCTCTGTGGGTGGCTCTGTGTGTGGGTGGCTTTGTGTGTGTGGGTGCAAATGCAATAGGTCTCGTATTTGAGAGTGATTAAACTATTGACATTGTAAATAACAATGCCGTTTCTTTAAATGTTTTAAAAACAAAAACATAAACAAAAATAATGTCATGAGCAATGCCAATAGCTCTAACTTTAACAATGCCGAGACCATTGCATTGTAAATGCTTGTTGCTTATTAGGACCTGCAATGCCCATCCACACTACGGCTACTCCTCTTTTTGCCAATAATAGGGCCCATTGTACGAATCTCCACTGCATTTTCCCGTCCCTGCATTGTTTAAGTATCCCCAGCAGACAAGTGGTGGGTTCTGGTCTCAGTGTCACGCTTTCTATGTTCTGATGTGTTTCTACCACTTGACTCCAAAATGTGTAAACCCTCAGAGAGTGCCAAGCTAAATGTATGAAGGTAACACTGCATCTGGGGTATGTGTCTGGTTTTGCAGGGTTTATGCGGTGCAGCCAGACCGGAGTGGCGTAAGTGCGGTCCAGGTAATTAAAGTGAAGCAATTTGAACCTTGCATTACATGAGCCCTTCTTCACCAGTGTACAAGCCTCCTTCCATCTTGCATCTGTTATCAGCCTACCTAAATCCTCCTCCCAGGCTACTCTGGGTGTGTCTCTGTTCTAGGCATGTCCGTAATCATGGCTTTGTATAAGTGGGATATCAAGTGTCTTCTCCTTCCAAGTTCCAACAGTGCCCGCAATAGGGCCGAAGAGTTGGGAGTTTCCGGGCATGTGGGCCAAGTATCCCAAACTGTGTTGGTGATGCTTGCATAGAGTAGGAATTGTCCCCTCCCTACCCCACATTTTTCCTCTGCCATCTCGAAAGTGATGAGTGTGTCGTTGGGGAATAGGTCAGGAAATGTCATCCAACCCCGTCTTTCCAACCAGTGAAATCCACCTCTGATTCCAGGTGGAGGAAAGCCGGGAGGTCCCAAAACATACATTGTCTTGCGAAGGGGGCACGCTTCAGGACCACCCTCACTGCTCTTTCCCACACTATTGTGGTGTGTCTGATCAAGTAATGACCTGCTCTTTGTCCCCTCATACAGCGGTTGAGGTGGAGTTCTTTCTTTTGCGCTGTCTGCTAGGAGGTCTTTCTCCCAGTTATTCGTATCAGTCAGCCAGTGTGCTGCGTGCAGTGGCTGGGACGCCAAGTAATACAACTACAGGTTAGGCAGGGCCAGCATTGATAGCTGCAGTGTCTCTCGGCTCACTTTGTTTCTGCCGTCCGCCCACACCAATTTTGATAGCAAGGAGTGAAGTTTTTTTTAACACCGGCCTCGGTAACGTGTCTAGTGAATGCTGAAGGGCGTAAAGGCATCTCGGCAGGAATACCATTTTGGCCACCGCTATGCACCCCATGAGGGGTAACGGGAGCGTATTCCAGAAGGAGACCGAGCGAGGCAACCCCTCTGTCACCCGATCTATGTCACATTGCGTCCGTTTTTGTGCGGTGTGGCAATTATAATTCTTAAGTATCTAAATTGATCTGTCTCCCATCGCAAGGGCATAGGGGGGAGTGCAGGGCACCCAGCAGAAAGATCAGGGATTTCGTCATATTGATTCATAGTCCAGAGACTTTCCTGAAGGCCTCGAAATGCTGCAACAGGCATGGGAGCAAAATTGCCGGTGTTGTCACATAAAATAAGGTGTCATCTGCATATAAGGAAAGGAGGTGTTCTCTGTCCCCGATCCGTATCCTTAAAGCGACCCCATGTCTCTCCTGATTTTGACAGCCAAGGGTTCCAGCGCCAGTGTGAACAATAAAGGCGATAATGGACACCCCTGTCTGGTGCCCCTCTGGATCTCAAAGGGAGCCGAGATTAACCTCCCTTGCCGCATTCTGGCAGAGGGTTGAGAGTAGATCAGGACCACCCAGGACCGGAATCGAGGTCCAAACCCCATTTTCCCCAAGACCGCCTGGAGGAAGCACCAGTTTACCGTGTCAAATGCCTTAGCTATTTCAATGGCTGCCAAGGCAAGATCCTGCTCACTGCCCTCCACTTCATGGATTACGTGCATGAGCTGTCTGAGATTCATCGTAGTGTTCCTGCAGGGTATGAACCCACACTCGCCTGCATGGATTAAACTGCCTATCTCCAGTCCCAGTCTTTGAGCCAAGGTCTGGCATAGAATTTTCATGTCTAGGTTTTTTCAGCGTGATTGGGCGATAGGAGGCCGGATCAGAAGGCTCCGCTCCCGGCTTTGGGATCATTCTGATGATACCCTCACGAAAGGATGGTGGGAGCATCTTTGTTTGAAGTGCCTCTGCATACGCTTCCTGGAGTCGGGGGGCTACCACTGTTGAGAATGTTTTATAAAACTCAACTGTGAACCCGTCACTGCCCGGCTCTCTTACGGATGGGAGGGATGTAATAGCAGACTGTATCTCGTTCACTGTCTGTGGGTCGTCTAGACTGTTTCTCCCTTGTTCACTCAATTGTGGGAGTTGCAAATCCCCTAAGTACTCACCTAGATGTTCTTGGGCCGAGGCTTCCGGATTAGTATAGGCCTGTTTGAGAGGCCCCCTGAACACTTCTACTATATCGTTCTAGGTGTGAGCCTCTCTTCCTCTGGGGTTCACAAGGTGTAGCACCACCATGTGAGACGTTTCTCACCTAAGAATCCAAGCAAATGTGTGAGATGTTGGCCTGGTATATGCTGGTCACTAGTTAAAGTGGCCACCTTGCACCAGTACAATTCGACTTTTATGGTAGATACGTTTAAGACAACCTTTTAAATAAAGCTATCCTAGTGGTAGATGTAGAGAGCAGCCTTCAGGCCAAGTCTCTGGAGGAATGTAAAGCAGCTTGTTTTACCTTATAATCTCTTGAATTACTAAATGAAAGGACACTACACAGGTATATAAATAAAATATATATATATTTATTACTAGACACACTCTACTAATCTCTTTATGAGATTAGAAGTCAGGAACATATGCATAAATCAACGTTTCACAATAAGTTAAGCACAAATATGGCTGGGGCCCTAGGGGCGTACCAGACCATATACTAAAAAAGAGGTTTAGGAATATCGGCGTGCGAGGTGACAAGGCCTAGGGCCTTCAGAAGCGCCTGGGCCTCACTAATCCACCCAAGACAGGTAAGTAAAGGACCCACGGGAGACGCATGCAGTGTGAGAACACAGCCGCAGATCCCAATAGAGTTCAATGGAGCAAGTCGCGGTTGGAATTTTAAAGTTTTAGGATACTTCGGGGAAGTCTACAAGCAAGTCACTTACAGGGTAAGTAGTTCTAGAGCCAACACACACAGGAGCACCGTAGTGCTGGAGTTACCTCACCCAGGGAAGCCGGGTGCATAGGTGTCTTTTGGTGTCTTCGTCGTTTTCGATGGGAGCCAAAGAAGACTTGCTTCTTGTGAAGACAGAAGAAGTGTCCGGTGGAATCCAAGGCTGGATTTAGAAGAAAGAAGACCTGAAAGCAGAGGAGACAGTGTTCAAAGTCACTTGGCAGTGATCCGGGGCAAGGAAGCTGGATGCCCACAGTCGTCGGATGATTTCAGGTGATCACGGGTGTCTTGACTCTTCAGCCACGAGGTCCAGGAGGTGTCGACAACAACCAGGAGCTGGATTAGGTGTGTCCCACAAAGTCTGCAGCTTACTGGGGTGTATACGACCAGATTTGAGCCAACAAGCCATGGCAACAGCAAGTCTCGTGGAAAGTGTAAAAAGTCAGCGGTGCAGACTAGCAAGGTCTGAAGTACTCACCCAGCAAGGGTAAGTCAGGGCAGGCCTGGAGCAACCAGAGGAGCCCTTTGGTTTTGTAGAAAAGTCTTCTGGGGACCCACAAGCCAACCGGCAAGGGATCGCGAAGACGCCGAGGGAGGATTCACTCAACAGGAGCCCACGGTCACTCGGGATGAGGTAGGCCTCTGATCTTCGGTGGAAATCCTGCTGGAGGCTTGTACCATACGTGGTCCAATGCACAAGTTTGTAGAATGTCGTGAAGGGGTTGCACTTGAAAATAGTGCACGGTACCTAAGTATTGCGGTTCCTCGTCACTCGTGGGGTCCATTTGCCTCAGCTTCACTGGGGACTCACGATGGCCTTGGTGAAGTCAGAAAATCCACTTCTGGGGCTGCAGGGACTTCGGACTCCGGCGTGAGCGGGAAAGTTTGTGACTGTTGATACAAAGTTTTGATGCCTGCCAAGCAGAGGAGTCACTCCTTGATTCCAAGGGAGATTCTTCAGTCTTCCAGAGGTAGTGGAACGTCGAAGGGCCAGGATTCTTCTTCAGAACACCGTCCAGGGATAGTTTGCAATGGCAAGGGTTCCCTAACTTATACTAAAAGAAAGGGAGGGACTAGGTCTATGACCCCTCCTATGGGAGGGTCAGGGGAGTGGGTGGTTACACCCACTTCCCTTTGTCCAGTTTCACGCCAGAGCAGGGGCAGGTAGCCCCTGAACCGGTTTGAGCTGGCATATGCACAGAGGAGCCTATTGCTCCCCCAGTGCAGGAATTCAAAGCACTCTAGGAGTGCACCCACCCAGCCCCAATACACTAAATCCTGTCTGGAAGGTGGTCACACCTCCCTGTGACAGGATACCTATTGTTGGGCCTCCTCCACCGCAAGTTTCGGTCAGCAGCAGGAGGGCAGCCCAGTGTCTGTGCTGGTGGCATCCATTTTGTGATGCCAGGATTCTTCAGGATTCTACCGTGTTTCCACAGTAGGTACATGTCTATCCCTCTAGAAGGGTGGGATCATACTCCCACACCAGTTACTGGTGTGGGGGTATGATTCCAAAGCGTTTGACACCAAACACGACATGTTTTGATGCAGCCATCCCAGAGTTAGCATTAACCGCGAGGTTATAATGCACTTCAGAGTATATGGTTTAACCGCATCCACAAATAGCCACATAGATTAGACTCTGAGAGCTGCAGAGGGACCCCCTCACATGGAAACCAAGCACCCTGCCCTCCGGATTGATAGGGTCTGCCTTAGGGGTGACTGATAGGTTTATTAGTGTGTATAGGTAGAGATATAGGGAACCTATATCTCAGTGAGGAGTGCTACCACTACCTCACACAGGTTGCAGTAGCAGGCCTGTGGTGTCAGATTTTGTCTGCTTCCCAGGGGTGGTATAATACATGCTTCAGCCCCTGTTAGGCCTGTGAAGTACCTATGCCCTTGGTACCTAAGCTACCATATACTAGTGGCTCATAAGGTACCACAGTATACAATCACTAGTGCATCTAATATGCACTCCAAGTTGTTTAGAGAGAACAGAGAGGCTGGGGCCCTGATTATCAGGGTCCCAGCCAGTCTATAGCCAGAAACCAGTGTAAACATCAGAAAAAAAGTGGGGGCAACATAAGGTGCAGATCCTACTCTCCTACAAAATGTCTTCCTGATTTATCCCCCTGCCGGTCTAGCAGCTGGCGATATGATGTTAGTGTGTCTCTCTCTAACCTATCATGTGTGTCCATGACTTGTCTCAGGAATTATGTTTTGGTGTCTTGCCATTGCTCTCCCTCTTTTACTGCCACCTGGAAGGCAGCCAAATCACCTTCCATCGCGAGTAGTGTCTCCTGGCGGGTGCGTCGCACTCCACATGTGAGGCTCACGCACCTTCCCCTCAGTACCGTTTTAAGGACTCCCCATTCTACAGCTCAGCTTAAGATAATTAGTAGTTGGCCTTCATGAGTAACAAAAATGTAAACTGTAAGAAATTGGATTATTATTTGGGTTGGGTGATTACCCACCTCAAGGCAATAATCACGACCCTTGTAAGGGTGAAACCTCAAAATCACTAAATTACTCTGACTGTAACCCCCTATTAGCTATGACACGGAGCAGACAGCAATAACTTAGGGCAATTATGTAAAGTATTTATGCAATACCAAAACAGTAATAAAGTTAAAAGTAAAATCAATAAAAATCCTAACGAATTAGAAAAAGTGAAAAGAGTAAGAATTAATAAACATAACAACACCAAAAAGGAAAACAAATAATCCAAAAATGGGAACTGGAGATATGAATTTTTATGTTTCAAGTAGGAATAACACCAAAAGCACAAAGCACCAATGATAGTCAATGGTCACGGTAGACAAGGCCCTAAGTGCAATTGAGGCTGACCGCAATGGAGTGAGATTGGATACATCAACCAGGTTCATCCTGGTCAAAGATTTTATATTTTGACTAAGTCCTTTAAGTCCCAATATGCCGCAGGAGTACATTTCTAAAGCTTCCCAGGACTTCAGGGGAGGCACTTAGAAAGACAGAGGTCCACAGCAAGGTCCACTCCAGGTACAGTTGCCACTGGTCAGATGGCCAGTCAGAGGAAATGCCTCTTATAGCTTGTTGTTTCCCTGTAGATTGAACAGTCTTATGACCCTTGTAGTCCACTTCTTCGTCCTGGCTCAAGAGGGAGAAGGTCAGTCCTTCAGGGGACTTGTCAGGTCACAGACAGCAGGTCCAGTTCTCTTTTGTTCTTCCTCAGGTCCAGAAAGTGTTCTGAAGTTGGTGCCAGGAGGAGCATATTTTTTCCTGGCATGAGTTAGTGAGTAGAATGACTTGTGGGGTAATTTCATTTTCGAGATAAACTATTCAGATTTTAATCTGTGCTCTGGTTTATTACACAGACAGCTAAGCCTGCCACAGTGGAAAAACAGCCTTTGGGTTCCAGTCACTGAATGAACATAATAACATTACATTTCTACATGTCCTTCTTTTAAATACCAGACACCTTGCCTCGTGGGCTACAAGGCTTACATAGGCATGGTTTATTAATATTTAAAAGGGAAGTTTTGTACCTGTCCAAAGGTGTATTTTTACAGGCTGATTTGCAGTTTTTACACTGCTGCAGTCAGGCTACACAGGATAGGCTTGACGTCATGTTTGGACTACCACTGTAGTGGGTGGCACCATGCGTGCTACAATCCACAATGGTGACATTTAGCTTCCAGGCCCTGGGTACACTTTGTACCATATAGTAGGTACTTATAGGTAAGTTAAATATTCCATTTAAGAATATGTACATTCTGCCATGTTTAAAGGGCGAGCACAGGCTCCTTACTGCTGGTTAACAGGATAAAGTACGCAGATTTCTAAATCCAGCAAAAATATTAGGTTCAGCAAAATGCAAAGAAACTGGGGTGACAATGCAGAAGATGCATATTTCCTACATAAACAAACCAGTGGTTTGGCAATTTCATGTTTCAGGTGCACAGACACTATGTAGCAGTCAGTCAGTCAAAACCATTTTATTCGGTTAACAAAACCATAAAAGTACACAGTGTACAGCATATACCAATAAGATTGAAAATTTCATAAATATTTGTGGGCACCATAAAACATATCGTCGCCAAAATTCATGAAGGAGCAAATAAAACAAGCTGTCAACAATTCACATTAAAGGGAAAGTCTATTAAAAAATGTCCCTGTAAGATCTCAACTATACACAATACATGGTGGATCAGCGAACAATACCTCCAGATAAGTAAAGGAGGTCAGCCTAGAGAGGTCTGCACCTTCACAATAAAAAGTTTTAAACTTTTTTGGTCTCTTGCCCATGATCATCATATGTAATTTGGCTATATTATCAATTAAATCCAGAGATCGCATTAAGGCCCCAAAAGAATCCAAAAGCCTCTGGAGCCCTACTGCAGTGCGAGCCAACAATACTGCGTCATCTGCGTATATCTTGGCTGGCAGAACACAGGGTGGTGCCCACATTGTTTATATATAAATGCAACCTCTGTTGGTTAACGTGATCGCTGCAAACATGTGTGTGTAACCAGAGAGCAGGGGAGCTAAGATGCAACCCTGTCTGACGCCTCTATCAATACTAAAGTGCTTTGTGCATTTGCCTTCTTGGTCAACTCTTACCCTTGAATAAAGATCTCTGTGTAGGTCAGCCAGGAAATTAACTATGCAGTGATCCAAACCCATATCAATCAATAAGGCCCATAGTTTCGATCTATTAACTAGATTAAACGCTGAGGACAGGTCCATAAAGGCCAACTGTAATGCCCCAGCCTTGGTCACTGTATATTTCCCAGCGAATACGTGCAGATTTAAACACTGGTCTAGGATGCTCCTTCCTTTTCTAAAACCATATTGGAGATTTGACAGTACACCACTGTCATCCAGCCATTCCGAAAGTTTGCTCAGAATCACTCTCCCTAGCACTTTTAGAGTCAATCAGGGATCTGGCCTATAGCAGCATGGGTCACCTCTCTGGCCTTCTTTAAAAAACGGAATAATAGTAGAGTGGGACCAGGACTTCGGAAATCCCTGCTGGCTAGCCACATTAAAAACTTTAATTAAAATCTTTGCACAGAGAATTGGATTCTGTTTGTACAAATCAGCCGGGACACCATCCGGGCCTGGGGCCTTATTGCTAGTCATTCGCATAATTGCAAGCTCTACTTCTACTTCATTTAAAACCAAAACAGAAGAGGCCGTTTCTTCATCTAGGAGTGCGGGGAATCCCAGCTCTACCGGGACCTCATATATAAGTTTAAAATGAGAGAACCATTGATCCTCTGTGATACTGCATTCCAACGGAGAATTATTAGTACCAGAAAAGAAAGGTTTATTTACTATTGCCCAAAATCTGGTACTATCCTTAAGGACCTCCACTGCAAGTAGGTCATTCCATGCCTCCTCTTTAATCTCACTTTTGTGGGATTCCAGAGCACACTTATATGACTTTCTTGGAGTAGCTAAAGAAGTTTTATCTTGTGGAACCTGTTTCAAAGCAGCAAAAAACTACTGATGTGCTTCAGAACAATTGCTGTCAAACCATCTCTCGATTTATTTTTTACATTTTCTACTGGGACCTTTCACTACCTGGACACACATATTTTCAAACGCACGGAGTACCTCAGCACCCAGTCTTGTTGGATCAAGACTGATACCGAAGTTCTCCTCAGCGCTCTCCTGTAAATCCTGGAGAAAAAGTTCCGGAATTACCTTAGTTCATTCAACCTATCACCTGGTCAGATGGTTTTAAGCAATTCACAATAGATGATTCTCCTTGTTTACCCTTTAAACCAGTTCCCGGGCCTAGTGCAAGGTAGATGGGATTATGGTTGCTAAAATGCGACCACTACGCATTGGAAGAGGCCACCTGAGTTGACAGTACAGGGGAAATAAATATATAGTCTATTATAGAGTCCCGCCCTCTTGCCTTAAACATGGGGATCCTCGCCTCACTAGCATTTTATGCTAGGTTGAATGAGGTCCACTTCAGCCAGAAGATCCTCCAGGTATTCCCCTTGGTGTGTATGCTCAAAATGCGAATTAAAGGAGATTACCGGTCCTAAAGAATCTGTAACATGACAGTTCATAGTACATAAATGAGTATTAAAATCGCCCAAGATTATAATTGAATAAAAAATGGTTTGATTCACTCTATAATCCTCTAAAAAACGTTTCAAATTGCATAAGTGTTCATTTATAAAATGACTATCAAAAGAATTATAAAAATTAACAATCAGTAATTTTGTTGTGTTGGTAGGTGTAATTTCTATCGCTAGACAGTTACAATAACCAGAGTCCACAATACGGTGTGTACCCAACAGTTTGATTGAAATTAATGTTAGGAGAGCCCTCTTTGCCCTATCTGCTGGAGAGGGTCGTGCAGGTTCACTATAGGATTTATACCCATCCAACGAAAAATTGTTTTCCCTGTCCCACGTCTCTTGTAAGCCCGCTTTATCATACTCTTTTAAAAGATCAAACCATCTAGGATCATCTCTTTTATTTCTTAACCCTGCTATATTCCAGGTAAGAACCTTACAATTTATATTATTACCCCCCCCCCCCCTTGATCTATCTATACTATGAATCCGCTGTTGGGGGGAGATACCAGTCAATCATTATTATCCAGATGACTTGATGGGAGGAATCTGTTTGTACACACTGGACTACACTCCCTTCCTTTCTTCCCTGGGGTCTCTTTTAGCAGTATAGGTGGAATTGGGGCAATAGAGGGGGTCAGATTAGGAAACTGGCCTTCCCTAGAGATTGGTTGGGACAATGGACACGCCCTTACTTTTGCCAGCAAACAAATTCCCCCGCTCCCTCATGCTGGGAACCTGTTGCCCATCTGTTGGTCGGTAAAAAAAAACCCTAATGTCCCCCGGGCCCTTATTTATACCATCCTCGAACAGCTTCCCTGCTATTCCTGCCTGATCAAAATGAATAACAATACAGTCTCCCTCTACTAGTTTTGTCCTAAATCCCACCCAGCCAACTCGTCTTGCCATTATAATGTGGGAGGAAGCCAGCACCCCGCTGCCTGAATACTGTTTGCACCAGAACTTGGATTTATGTATGAGTCCCTGGGGAGATTCTGTACAGATCTCTTTAAGCGGGGGAGCACCTATGAGAATTGCTACTAGGGGAGTTGCAACTGGTGGCAAATTAAGTCTGCAGCTATTTGAGACCCTAATTTCAAGCCTATTTACAGCGGTCTTGCCCTGCCCTACTGGTTGTTGTTTAGCGACAGTGATTTGCTCACCATATTTGCAGGGCTTATCCGCATCCCGACACCCCAATCTCACCCCTAACTTGGTGTTAACTAGAGAGCCTATGCTAGTCTGTGGCGAGGTCCGATTTTCCTGCCCTAAAGCCCCCTCCCCCTTTTGACTTGTAATCAAGGTTCGCGAGGTCAATAAACCCAACCTATTAATCATCATATCTCCATTATTCAAGTCCATAAGTTGAGATTCTAAGCGCTCTAGTTTCCCCATTACCCCATTTACCAGTTGTTTTAAAAAGATTGGGGATATCTTTGATAACGGTAGAAAGAAGTGGCACCAGGCGCGTTTTAAGTAAGTCCTCCATAGATTATCTAACAGCTGTATGGTCGAATAGTCAAGAACTCAGTCTAGTTCACCGTCGTGTCTTGTGATGGGTTCAGCTGATACCATGCCAGGTTTAGTGCCTCTCTTTTTCCCCTTTCTTTTAGCTGGGGGTACGGGCAATTCCTGATGGGAGGACGCTTCTTTTCCCAAAGTCACTACCTCTGCAGACTGGGACCCCCTGCAAGGGATCAAAGGACCCTCCCTCGTCTCACCCTGCATTGTGGGGATGGCTTGGTTCTCATTAGGGATTACATACAAAGCGGGGGTCAACTGGGGAGGCACTCAATCCAAGATGGTCAGCTCGCAAACCCAGCTGGCCCTCATCGTATTGAATTTCTTGATTTAAGGCCCCCACTGCGGGAGTTAAATATGAAATGATTGAGGCAGAGTTCCTGGACACTTTAGCTTTAGATTTCCCCAAGTCAAGACTACAGGGTTGTTTGCTCTTACCCATGGTGGTGACTGGAGAGTAGACAAAAGGGGGGTGGCCCAGCCCAGCCTCTGACGGTCTCTGACGTGCGCAGACGGGCCCACCCTTGGCCCGGGCATGCCCACGCACGACCCACACTGCGGGATGCCCGAGCATCTTAATGTGCCTCCGGGCACGGTCTCTGAACGTTGGCGCCTCCTGGTGCAAGTGCCTGTGGGGATTGAAGTCCCCCGGTGCAGGTATGGCGTTACTGCGGTTGCTGTGACGGGCTTCTGTGCTGTTCGAGCCCCGAGCACTCATTATGCTCCTCCTGGCACGGTCTCTGTGCGTTGGCACCTCCTGGCGCAAGTGCCTGTGGGGATTGAAGTCTGCCGATGCAGGTATGGCGTTACGGCGGTTGCTGTGACGGGCTGCCTATGTAGCATAGACAAGCACATCTGGTAGACCAGTGGTTCTTAACCTGTGGTCCTCGGACCCCAGGGGTTTGCAAGGCCTACTAACGGGGTCTGCGACTGTTTTACAAAATGAAATAACATTAACAGGAAGCCTCCCTGCCATTCTTACCCTGTTCATGAGCCAAATTGAACAAAAACTTGATTCACTAGCTATAGACATTTCTCACGTAAAAACAACCTTGATATCCAAACCAAGTTAACACACAATTCCTCCGCAAGAGCAGAGAAATGAAATCAACTAGTGTTAGCCGACACATGTGCCGGATCTCCATTCCCTTGAGCCACCTGTCCCACAGACCCTACTGAGCTCTCAACCTCCTATCCTCAAAAGAAGCTGAACCACTCTGCGATTCATACAGCACAAAACCCCCACAAGTGTACCGCAAGCCTCCTTCGACAATCCCAGTAATCTTGGGCACTAATCAAATCCCTCAAGCTAGCATGTCGCCTAGACCACCTACTCAGCGCACCACGATCCAGATATTACACATGACAACAAATAGTCCTAGTTCCCTAACCTGCATGCTCCTTAACTGTAGATGAGAAGTGAAACACACCACAGAAATAGCCAAAACTATACTCTCGGATGGAAATGACATTACATACCTAATGGAAACCTGGCTTAACAAACACTGAACCCCTATACTAGACTTGCTCACATTACCTGGGTATACCATTATTAGACACAACAGACCAGGGAAAATAGGGGAGGGCTAGTGATCATCCACAAATCCAGCTTAACACCCTAGGGACCACAAACTACTCAACCTTCGAATACCTCAGAGTTGAACTCATAACCAAAGGCTCCACTCCAACCAAACTCCACACCATCTATCACTCCCCTGGGGATCGACACTCCTCATCAAAGGACTAACCAACCTAATTACACAGTACTCCCTAACAGACACCAATGACATATTCCTAGGTGAATTCAACCTACACTGGAATGACAAGGAAGACACATCAGTCCGTAACCAGGACAGGGAACAGAAACCGGCCCTGGCAAACTGCTCAGCTGCACCCCCCCTGGGGTGAGGGGGAGTGCAGCCAAGCAGTTTGCGAGGGCCGGTTTCAGCCGATTTTGTTACAGGGGGGCGATATTGCCGACTCCCGGTAACAAATAAACGGCCCCCAGGGGGGCAAAACCGGCCCCCACCCTAGCGGCCTACTGGGGAAACGCCCAGTGCCCGCTAAGGCCAGTCCGGCCCTGTCCGTAACCTAAATAACTTTCTTGAAATCAATGGCCTCAAGCAACTCTACAATGAACAGACCCACAATAAAGGCACCACTCTAGATGCAAAAATTACCAGAAGTGACCTTGTCTCCCTTTGATCCATCATACCCATTGACTGGACCGATCACCGTCTACTACCATTCAATCTCAAGGCTCCTCCCATATTTTACCCAGCGCCATCCAACAAAACCACACACAGGGAAAGGGACATCAAATAAATCCCACTAACAGGGCAAAAATCCAGGATCAGCACCCAATTACACTCGCAGTCACTCCTTCACACCATTGGTGACCTCCCCGCCCAATTTAGCCCAGCGATGAAAAATGTTCTTGCCCAAGTGGCTCAGCTCAAACTAAAGCGATCTAGAAAAATCCAAACTAGATCCTGGTTCAACTTAGACCTTAACGATAGAAGACAACTAAGACAGACCAAAAGGTTATGGAGACAGAATCTATCACCGGCACTCCTAAGATGCGTACAACTGTCCTACAAGAAACACATCTTTAGGGAAAAAGCCACTTACTTTTGCAACCAACTTGACCAATTTGAAGAATAGACAAAGGGGGCACTTCAACATAATAAAACAACAAACTACTATTACCAGTAGCGCGTGATGTCTACGGGGAGTGGTGAGGCAGACAAATGGGTGGTGGGTAGTTGTGCACTATCACGCGCGCGCCGCAAATAAAAAAATAAAAAATTAAATCCACTTACCTTGCATGAACAACACAGCCTCCTCCTCACTGCACGTCCTCCTCCTGCTGCAGTCAGATGTTTATCGCAGGCCCCAGCCAACTCCTTAAACAATCCTGGAAATGCTCTCATGCTGTTAACCAGCATGAGAGCAGTGCCAGGATTGGAGGAAGCAGCCTCGCTCGGAGCTCCAGAGGGTACTGGAGGCCTGTGCTTGGTCTAACCGAGCTGTCTTAAGACAGCTGCGTTAGAGCTTTCAAAGTGCGCATGTCTAGCTGGCCATCGCAAGACAGCCAGCCAAAGGGACAGCCCACCCTCCTCCCTGCTGCTAACACGCAATAAGCCCTGCCCCGCCCTGACACTCGAGGATGAAAAATAAAATGGTAATACATTAATTTTAATACCATTTTATTTTTAATCTCTGTGGCTTTTGAGGGCATTTAACTTGGCGGGCGATTTTCCTCTGCTCTAACGGTGGAGCTGCCCCTGACCCTTATCTCCCAGCATGAAACAACAGCCACCAATAAATGCTGTGAAGAAATAGCCAACTTCATCATGGACAAAGTTCCCAAAATTGAACGATCTCTTATCCTTGACACAAATTTTGCATCTCAGCCTGCCTGCTCCACTGACACACAGGTTTCCATGGAAATGACCTCCCAAGACTCAACTAAAGACCAGAGTGACACAAGCAAAACTAAAGACAATAACAATCCCCACAACTGAAAAATAATGCTAAGTGAACAGATTTCAACCCCATGACAGAAGGAGAAGTCTTCAAAATAATCACGAACTTGAAGCCCACATCCCAACCTGCCGATCCCCTCCCACCCACTTTAGTACAGAACCCCAACCATATTATCTCCCCATTTTGGACTAAAATCATCAACGCCTCTCTATCATCTACCGTGTTCCTGACTAACTCCAACTAAGCAAAGTCACACCCATTCCCAAATAACCAGGAGGGGACCCTAATGACCTCAATAACCTCAGACCTATCACCAACCTCCCTTTCTAGCTCAAACAATGAAGAGGTGTGTCCTACTACAACTCAACCAACACAAAGAGGAATTCAACCTCCATGACACATTCCAATCAGGATTCAGGAAAGGCTGTAGCACAGAAACTGCTATGCTCAATATATCAGATGGCATTCACAGATCATTAAATGAAGGAGACTAAGTGGCATTTGATAAAGTAAATCATCCAGCTTTACTTGAGACACTCAAAATTCGTACTATTGTGAATGTCATAGTCATAAGATGGTTCACTCCCTATCTGCAACATCACTCTCAACAAATAAAAATCAACCGTTGTCTCTTGAAATCTGCACAAGTCTCACAAGGTGTACCCCAAGGTTCAATCCTCTCTCCAGCCCTATTGAATTTCTTCATGGAACCACTCACAGTAATTTTGAACCAAGCAGGGATCAAATATCACTTCTATGCCAATAACACTCAACTCCAGAATAAAATCACCCAGTGACATCCGGCACCTAAATACCACACTGATTAAGATACAAACATGGCTAAACACCAAACACCTTAAGCTGAACCCCAACAAGACTGTACTACTACTCTTCTCCCCAAAAATCAACCTTTACCAATCTAAGAATGGCTCAAGAATTGGTTGTCTCTTTCACTTTCTAACTCCATAAAGTCCTTGGGTATCACCCGGGACAAAAACATGTCAATGAAGGAGCACCTCAACAACTCAGCCAAAAGAGCGCTCTTTACACTAAAACATTTTTTTTTAAAACAAATTGCGTATTCCTCCTGATGATCGAAAGGTGGTAGTGCACTCACTAGTGCTCTTGTAACTTGACTACTACAACGCCATCCTCACTGGAACTCCAAAAAGTCACCTTGCTCTCCTAAGAGCAGGTCTCAGTGCGGCCACCAGGCTCCTCACAGGAATTAAACGGTTTGATCACATCTCACCTGCCCTCTATAGACTCAATTAGCTTCTCATTGAAGAAAGATGAATCTTCAAGACTGCCTGTATCACCCACAAAGCCCTTCACACAAACAAAAAACAAATACCTAGAAACCAAACTATCAAGAGCATGAAAAGCCCGGGCACTGAGAAGTTCCAACTCTCTTCTTCTCATATCTCCTAATCTGAAGAAGAAATTATACTAGGCACGTTCTTTCTCAGGAATTGCTCATTGGATCTGGAACTCACTCCCTAAGGATCTCCGCTCCAACCCTCCTTTTTTTGCTTCAAAAGGAACCTCAAATCTCTACTGCTTAACAACTACTTCAACATGAGAGCAGGCGCGTAGCTAGGGGGGGGCGGTGGGGGCGGACCGCCCCAGGCGGCACTATATTTAGGGCGGCTGCGGCGGCCTTTATAATTTATTTAGGGACACTGCACAAGTGCACAGTGTCACTAAATAAATTATAAAGTCCGCCGCAACGGCGCGCGCTGGCCCAGTTTTGAGTGCAAGGCAAGCAGCGCGCTGCGCACTGCACGCACTGACCTACTTGGTTGTAGTGTGCGCCAGTGCGTCAGCGCCTGCTGCTGCAATTGATGATTGATGCATTGACCGTTAATCTGCCCGCGCGGCGCCGCCCGCGTATACTGGTCCCATCCCATTCCCAGCCTGCTCCAGGGCCGTCAATCTTGGAGAGCGCGCGCCAGCGCTACCAATGACGGCCCTGGGCTACATTTTTGCCCGGCCCTCGCGTCTCGCGATGAGAACGTAGCGGTGACGCGTCACGCGCTTCACCACAACGCACTCTCGTGAGGACCTTGTGGCCTGGGGTAGTCTGCTCTGCTGCGTCCGTACTCCGTGGATAATTCGTTTTAGTGCAGTACTAGTAGGTAAGAGAATGTGTTTCTTTTCTTTTGAAAAATATGCGCAGGCCCAGCAGGACACATACTTTGTGTGCGCTTCATTTAAAATGTATCATTATGGCCGATGCAGGACAACAATAAGACAATAAAAGATGCCCCAATAACGCTGGTGATTAATGATCCGCTGGCGAGCAATTATTTGTCTGTTAGTAGATTTTATATGCAGATGAACTGTATTTTGTGTGGAAGCTCAGTGGGTTGCTGCCTTTGCCACAGAGATACTTGTGTTACTTGCAGATCAGAAGTTACAATCCTAACATAGGACAGTGACCAATTAACTGTCAACCCGGCTCGTTTGATTTAAGCCCTTGATTCTGAGGCCTGCCGGAGCGTAGGTCCACTCCTCTTTCTTGATGAACCTGGGCTTCCCAAAACTGTGAGTCAATCAGCAAGGGTTTCAGTTTGTAGGCAGTGCATGTGATAGGCGTCATCACGGATGCCGGGTCACATGCTGTAAAGAGATACAGCGCGTATGTTTCACTTTTGTGGAAACATGCACGCTGTAGAGATGTTGTGTGGAGTACTGCCTGTGAGATTTTCCCACTAATGTCAGCACAGAGCAGCATGGCGGGCCAGGTTGGCACCAGTTATGTGCCGTTTGGTAGCAGCAAGTGTAAGTCCTTTTGCTGTTGCGTTTCGCTCCGTTTTTGTTGTGCGCCGTGTTGCCAGTAAATGAGTAAAACATATTACTTCCTTGATCATGCCGCCGCCCGTGCGAGATCATGGTGCCTGCAGTAGCTACCTCATGAGAATGCTGCGTGAATTCGACCTTACCGGACCTCGGACCCTGCGGGAGCAGTCATGGTGACTCAGCTCTGTCCCATAATGGTCCTCGCTCTGTGATGCAAATTAGTGTCAATATATGTACCTCCTTTGACAAACTTCTTAAATCTCAATTTCTAGTCCGCCCGACCCCCAAAAGTTATTTGCGCCCTGTGTCGTGTTTAATTATTACAGGAGGAGGCCGGTGTTTGGCCTGTCACCTCCAGACCTCGACACTTCCTGCCTGCTTAGCCCCTGTCCTGGAGGATCGCTGAAGGTTGTGTCTCGTCACAGCGTGAGTCTTTGAGCAGGTGCTGTGTCTTTAAAAGACACAAGCACTGTTCTCAAGACAGCGGTGCCACATAGTAGCTTTTCTCACGGTCATACCTGAAATATATCCCGATTGCCAGCAGCAAGAAGGGTGAGAAACTCCAAGAAACTACAGAGGCCCATGGCCAACAGTCTTTATATCTCCAGCTGCAGCACTGTGACTCAGAGTCTTGGTAAGTGTGAAAAATGAAAGCTGCTGACATTATAAATGTTCCTGCTATGGTCGGAGTTGTAGTTTTAATATCATGGTTAGATATTTATTTTACGGTATGATCAGGTTACAAGGGCACCGGGTTCGTGCCCAAAGAGCTGCATACAAACATGAATGGTATAGATTTGTTTTGTGATATAGTTAGAACTTCCTCAGTCTTTCATCATTCTAATGTTGCTAAAATGAGTATGTTTGGGCAGAGATACATTTTTATCAGTAAAGCTGACCCCCATGGAATACTCTTTTAAATCCTAAGGTTGTGTTTTCCCAGACCAAACCCTCTCAAAATATACTGCCCACCAGTATGGATGACATGTGATTCCTACACCTTGTAATCCTCATTGGCTTATGTGACATTCCCTGTAGACTGATTTACATACTTGTATGATTCATTGTCTCTGTATAATGTGTTCGTGGTGTAAAGTGCTGACACACTACACTGATATGAGTAGCGCTAAACAACAAATGCATATGAGAGAGGGGCTACGGAGCGATGAGGGGCACTGGTGGAGGGTGGCAGTGAGGGAATCTGAGGAGGAGGTAGTTGGAGGGGCTGTGGAGCGATGAGGGGCACTGGTGGAGGGTGACTGCAGGGTTCGAGTCGGGGTACCAGGCGGGTGGATGGCGTCCCCTCACTTATTTTAACGGGAGCTCGATTACTGGAGCAAATGGAGCCACACATTTACTCTTTGGCCTCTCTGGGGCGAGATCGGAGCTCATTCAGAACACTGCTCACGCGCTGGCTTCTCTGATGCAATGGCATCTAAGGGGTGAGCGAGGGGAGGCAATGAGTCTGATGGTGCAAGCCACCTTTCGTGACATCACTTGCTGTTGTGACGTCAGTGTCCCCCCACTTCTTTTTTTAGGACTTGTGCCCTGGGTGACAGTGAGGGAATCCGAGGAAGAGGTCATGGTGTGGAGGGGGAGCTAGGGTGAGATGAGGAGCACTGGTGGAGGGTGGTAGTGAGGGAGGTCATGAGGGGGAGGGGCTATGGGGAGATGAGGGGCACTTGTGGCGTGAGGCAATCTGAGGAGGAGGTCACTAGGGGGGCCATGGAGGGATGAGGGGCACTGTTGGAAGGTGGTAGTAAAGGTATTTACGGAGAAAGAGGTTATTAGTGTGGCGCCAAAAATTCGCATCAGCGCTAAAGCCGGCCCTGTCATGGCCTTTCTGTTTTTGTTTATTTAATTAGCAGTCGGGTCATAAGGGCTACTGTGGAACATACTTTAAAGTGCATGCTCATTATATTTACTGCTATATTCAATGTTTTAAGTTTGAAGGTGATTTTGCTAATGTTTTTACCGGGAAAAAGCAAAGTGGAGTCCGATGGTGCCTGATATGGGGCTGGGGCCCAAGGTCAGCTGTGAGATAAGGTGCACTGGAGAGAGGAGTAGTGGATAATCAAGCCTGTAAGGGAGAGCGTTGCCGAGTCCGGGGTCAGGCGGAGGTAGTAATGAAGAGAGATTCTCCCTGAAGACACGCACAGAGGGAGCCTGTAAGGGAGTGCGTTGCAGAGTCAGGGGTCAGGTGGAGGTAGTAGTGAAGAGGGATTCTCCCTGAAGGCTTGCACAGAAGGAGCCTTTAAGGGAGTGTGTTGCAGAGTCCGGGGTCAGGTGGAGGTAGTAATGAAGAGGGATTCTCCCTGAAGGCTCACACTGAGGGAGCGTGTAAGGGAGTGCGTTGCAGAGTCCGGGGTCAGGTGGAGGTAATAATGAAGAGGCATTCTCCCTGAAGGGACGCACGGAGGGAGTCTGTAAGGGAGTGCAGGGCAGAGTGCGGGGTCAGGTGGAGGTAGTAATGAAGAGGGATCCTCCATGAAGGCTCGAACAGATGGAGCCTGAGTAGTATTACTTGCCTGATACTCCCACCTCAGAAACCTCCTCTTCCCATCAAAGGAACATTACATGGAAAGTGATAATATTTAGAAAGAGATTTGGAAAAGAGTGAGTTTTACTGGTCCTTATAAGACTAAGAAGAGATGTATGGTCATTTAATGTCAGCTGTAGATGAAGGTTACATGAACAGTGTCATGTATGTGCATGTTTGCATTGTGTTGAGGGGATTACCAGGTAATTGTTCACGCAGCTCTCTGATGGATGTCACATGCGGTTTTTCTGAGTCCCCAGATGGATCATGCAGTCTGTGTGTTCTCTTTTGTACTGCCAGTCACCGCTGTATTCAACTGTGTAGCCTTGGACCGTGTCATGTATGTGCATGTAAGCTGCATGATCAAGGTAACTATTCGCGGCGATACTACGTGTCTCACGGACCTCTTTGAAGTGCATGCCCTCCCCCCCCTCCCCCCGGGGGGGGGGCGGCAATCTGAGGGATAGCCCCGGGCGCCACATGCTCTAGCTACGCCACTGCATGAGAGCAAGCTGAACTACGTTTCCCAAAGACCCAACCCACATTGTTAATATCCATCGAGACAGTCGCCTGATTCTTTCAACCTCTTTTCTGTCTCAGCTACACTACCTTAATGCTATATTGTTATATACCTTTTGTGAATATTCAGACCACCCTAATGCTGTATTGCTTTTATGCTTTTTTCTCTGCCTGTTTGTAACCTATTCGAAATCCCAAATGTACTTCTAATGAAGTTATGCACAGAACATGTAAAGCACTCTGATACCTTCGGGTCTAGCTAAAACTCATAAAATAAATAAATTTTAAAAAATGATATTTCTACACACAGCAGCCTTTGTCCATATATTTCACCAGGAAAAAACACCTTGTTGAATATGATCAGGGACACTGTACCTGCCTATTAGCAACACTGCAAAGGCTAAAGAAGAGTGATCTGACACTTCACAGAGACAAATTCAAAATCCTGAAAAATCAGCTTAAATCCTTGAATTATTTTTGGCCCACCAATGTATCTGGGCACACACTCAAAATGCATGGCACAGAATGCTGAGCAGCCCCACAAAGCATCAGAGGTACACAGCTTACTGGGCATAACACACTATTATGGTCACTTAATTCCCCAAAGTAGCCACTATCACACAACACTTTCGGGAACTGAGTTGGTGACTGGAAGTGGAAGCAACCCCATGTAGAAACATTCCAACAAATGAAAGCTGTCTTCCAATGAGAGACCATCATGACATACTTCAGCCTCAAAAATGTCGTACAACTTCTGGTAGAATCAAACCTGTGCAGACTGTGAACCAAACTGATTCACAAATACACTGAAAGCACACTATACCCAATTGCATAAGCTTGCCTGTCCCTCCTCATGGATGATGGACATTGGTAGTCTCAGATAGACATGCAATATCAACATGCTGGATCGGACACTTTCACATTTACATAGACGAGTAGCTGTTACATGAGGTAACTTATCCCAATCCACTGGTCCCACTAAGTGAATGGGTGGCACCTAACTTGTTGCCCATTTTGCCAAATCAAATGGGTGGCACCCCACTTGTGCCCCACTTGCTACCTCAAATCGTAAAATAAATCCTACAGCTCAACGAATACCATTTGACAGCGGCTGTTGTAGTGTATTAAAAAGGATGCGAACTGTGATCTGAGATCACTGGGGCAGGTCGCAGTGGGCAGAGAGCTTGGGAGCAAGGTCAGAGGCATGAATAAAAATAACATATTCTGTAACTATTTTTTTGCTCTTTCACTTTCCAGTTACTGCATATGCACACTGCAACACAGACTTTAAATACAAAATAAATGCAACATCTGTTGGTTAATGTGATCGCTGCAAATATGTGTGTGTAACCAGAGAGCCACAGAATTGATTCCTGGCTGGTACAGTGGAGAAGAGTGCCTCAAGGTCCCTTTATGTGGCAGAACCCACTATGAATGTATAAGTCATTATTTTCAACTTGCATTACTCACAGTATAAAATACGCGGTCACAAAATGTGCTAAAAAATTACGTTTTAGGATAACGTGCTATTGAATCATAGATTTCAGTAAAAAGCAATCAGACTCTACCTACTACAAACCTTTTTTATAAGTGTCTATTAAAAGCAAGCACTTCACGGCTCAGATGCACAGACCCTTACAATACCAATCAAAAAGAATAAATCTTTGTCATCATGTAGTTTTAAGTGACTCCATCAATTAAAGCCAGAATCGACTTCCATGCCGCCTTCATATTTCCAGAGTAACCAATTGCACACATTTACATTTCTTTGAAGGTAGCAGACACCCTGGAAAGAAGGCTTGTTTCTTGCTTTGCTGTCTGTCCCTCCTTTGGCTTCGCAGCATAGGAGACTCCTTAACATCTAATTTGTCTCCATTGTCGAAAAACCCTCCGAAGATGGTTGTCTTTTAACACAAAGAAGGGAAACTGTTTTAGTTAAATTTAAAAATTATGTGAATGTCGGGGCTCACAGACCTTTCCCGCTTCAACTTATGATTAACAGTGCTGTCCCACATGGGAACTAACAAGGAAATTATTTGCCCAGGCACCTGCAGTTCAAGGTGATTGCATTGGAGTCAGATACAGGGACCAATTTAGGCCAAACGAATAAAGTACCTTAAATCCTGGTTTCAGAGCATTGTGAGATCGCTCGTCAAAGATGCATCACACAGTAGTGGTTCCAATGGACTGCGGATGGTGATGTGAGGTCCTACGTTGGAGATTCGTCTCACAGCGGCAGTTCTATTGAGTCCGTTTACGGGGCTTGCGATGCGAATTACTGCATCATTGTCGAGAATGCCATCCACAAAGGCTTGCAATGCGAAGTCCTGCATCAGAGACACGCCGTGCATCCGCAGTTCTGAGAAATTGTGGGCTGCGATGCAAAGTCCTGCATAGGAGATGCATCACGCAGCAGCGGTTCCGATGCTGATTTGGGATGAGATGTGTTGCTCTAAGTCGCTTATGCCCAAGAGACAACAGCTGGGATAACAGAACAACTTCAGGCCAACTTCCAAGGGTCAAGGGCTGGGGTGGCACAACTGTGGTGCAAGACTCAAAGAAGACAGAGTCTAAGCGCTGGGTTCAAGGTGGTTTGTGCCTTTTCTATCCCCGAGGCTCTGATCAGGAGTCCAGCCAACTACCCTTGGAGTCACTCTGGTGGTTCTAGTTTCAAGATGCAGTTCCAGTCTTTCTCACTCAGGCAGCAGGGCAGCAGAGTGGCAGTCCATCTTGCAGAGCTGCACAGCAGTCCTTTTGAATCTTCCACAGGTACAGAGGTGTACCGAAGATTTGGGTCTGAGGGTCCACTATGTAAACCTGGTGCCCACTTTGAAGTAGTAGGAGGTTCTAGAGGTTTCCAGCCCAGAGGTATTTGGAAGTCTTTCGAAGGAAGGTTTAGGCCTGGTAAAAGGTTTATTTTACCACATCAAAATGGCAGTTTAAAACTGCCCACAGAGGATGCAATGGCAGGCCTAAGCCTAAAGGGCTACTTTAGTGCATGGCACAATAACTGCTGCAGGCCGAATGAAGAAATGTTTTTAAATTTTTCTGATGTTCTTTTTAGCCTAGTATTAACAATTGCACATGTAAAGTAGCTTTTCTCTTTGTTTTTATTTTTATTTGTATTGGTTACTCTCAATGTAAATGTATTTTTATGGCCAAATGTGGCCGAATAAAGTTTTATTGACTTGAACTGCTGCAGGCCCAATGGTAGCATTTGATTAGCAGGCCCTTCGTACATGTAATACCACTGTACTTGGGACTTATAAGTAAATTAAATGTGCTAATCGAATTTAAACCAATGTTACCATGTTTCAGGGAGTGAGCACACAGTGGTAAAGTGCACAGGCCAACAAAAGTGAGATGAGCAAAAACAGGATGATTGGAGGCAAAAAGTTGGGGGGAAACCATGCCAAGGATGTCAGTTCCAAGAGTGCCTCAGTGCTAATATGTATAGAAGGCTATTGAACCAATACAATTTATAGGAATTCCTAGAACATTTTCCACACTGGCTTCACCTCCACTGCCACAAAAAGTCAAATCCAGGCCAGGAGCCTTCAGTTAAGTATTACAAATGATCCCATTCTATTCCCAATTGCAGACATACAGGTTTAACTTAATCCACCCACCACTCGAAATAAATTAGCACTTGGTCCTTCTCCATCGTCCCATGTTTTATACCGTGATGGGGGCTCCTGCGCAAGACACCCTGCTGCCTCCAATGAAGATCACCAAACAGTTTGGAATCGTGTCCCTTCACCAAAAGCAGCACAAGGAATTTGTCCTGTTTTAGAAGTAGGGTGAGGACACAAACCCGGAGGCGCGAGTACTCTAATCCCATACAAGCTGTCTCTTTTGGTACGAATTGTACTAACTAGCTCACACACTCCTTTACATGCATATAAATACAAGGTAATGCCGAACTTGAAATATACAAATACGTTCTGCAGATTGGTATGATTCGGTTCCCTGTGATGCCATCCTAGAGGCTTTGCTTTTTATTTCAATCCCATTCATACCTTAATTCATCTGCCTCTTGTCTCAAAATAATATAGAACAGGTGTTGTTCTTAGATTGAATGTGGATTGATATGCGGTTGTTTGGAGCTGGACATAGACTTTGATGGGTGGTGACCCAGCCAGTCCTGTGGTCCGACTGCAATTTTTCAGTTCAAGCCTTCAGAAGACTCCCTCTTCTATGTAAACCAAAGACATTGTCATCTTAGCCGAGCACATCTCTGCCATACTTCAAGATGGAAGCCAACACAGACTTTTCATAAAGAACACTCAGTCTATGAACAATAATAACAACCATTTTAGCTCATCTGCCACCAAGGCACACGATGCCCACAGCGTACACTGACCTGTCCGACCAGCCCTTCTAGCACTACCTGATTCCCTTATAGGCCATTTAGACCTTGCTCCCCACATCCCACTCCACATCCATAACCCCAAGACAAGGGTTCATTTGTAGACGCTGCATAGACACTGAAAGTAGGAGCGCATGAGTGCTGCAGCACCGCCCAGAGAGCATGTTGGAAATCAGAAGGTGGATGAGCAATTAAGATACCTTTACATTTCGTATTTATCTGACACATTCCCGAGTGTTCAAAGACAGAGGTAATATGTCAGGCTATGTCTTCCTGGAGATTGGTGTTTACTTTTCCTTCTCTAACTGCAAAGTTAGAGCATTTTGTAAGTTGAAATATCTGAAAATCTTGCTGTGGTATATGGAGTGTAAAAGGAAAGGATATAGGATGTCATTTTTTCTAATACACAACAAAATGTAAACGCCTGTAAATGAACTGCACCAATATTTTTAAAAGTATTAGTTGTTAGGAAAGCACAAATTAAGCATGTTTTCTGTAATGTAATTCTGAAGGGTCACGCAAACACTTTACTTAGTGATTTGCAAAAAATAAACATTTGCTGATACCTATTTTTCAGACATTATTGTTTGTGTGGTATGGTCTTATCAGTAAAACTGCATGGCAGTGTGATGTTGAAGCCATTTCAATAGAAAATGTGCTGTCTATTAAAGTAAAGATTTGCAACAGTATAATCCAAAATGCACCACTGCCTACACATCACACCATTACCACTCTCCTGCTGAATGGGGGTAGCTCATTTGCTACACTTGCTTGTGTGACACTTGGATTTTTCTAAATCCCTATGACTAAAGAGATGTAACACTGACAACAGCACCCCCACTCTGAACATTGTTCCAGCAACACAGGGACTCTGAAGACAATTCTTCTGACTTACCTCAAGAAAACAATAAACTCCAACCACATGTTTTTGTGACACAAAACACAACCCCCCACCTGGCAAACCAGTTTTGTGATAAGTGGCAAACATTACCAGTTCAAAGTATTACCATTTGGAATCACAGCAGCCCCACAGGCCTTTCCAACATGTTTGGCATTGGTTGCGACACCCCTTCATTGTAATTCTGGCTCCTGTCTTTCCATTTCTGGATGACCGGCTGCTACAAAGCAGCATCCAACAGCTATGTCTCGCTCACATGCAACAAACTCCTCCGCAGATTAGGGTTCATGGTCCATGCCAAAATGGCAGTCACACCTCAGTCCTCAACAAATGGAACTCTTTTTGGGAGTAACACTGAATTCAATAACAGTTAAAGCCTACCCAAACAACAAGAGCGTGATGGCAATTCACAAGCTGATTCCCCTTTACCAGGCGGCATGTCCTATAATAGTCAGGTCAGGCACGAAACTGTTTGCAAAGAAATCCTGTCACAACAGATAGCTTCTTGTATTGAAGTAGTCACAAATGCTTCTTTGCATGTGTGCCCACTACGATAGCTTATGATCAGACAGTAGTCCTATGCGATTTATCAATTGGAGCCTCAAGGTTTGGGTAGCCCAGAGTTCAGCACCATCTGCAATGGTGGAACAAGAAGAACTTGCAATTGGGATGATTTTTTTTTGCCATCGAGGGATCATCATCCAAATACTGAGAATGGAAAGCCAAGGTAAGAGAGCTCCTGTAGAGGAAAGAGAGTTTCCACTGAGATAACAAGCATTGGTAATGCCAATAGGTCTCACCTATGTGAGTTCTATTTGGGTTTTGTTGGAGTGCAGGGGAGTGTCATTGTGTGGCATGGAGTTGACAGGTATTGCATGGAATGAAGTTGAGTGGCATTGTGTGGTGTGGCGAGGAATTGCATGGAGTGTAGTGGCACTGTGTGGAGTGGATTGTCACTCTGAGGTGTGGATTTGTCAAGAATTCCTGTCATACAAGGGAAACACGCCCTTATGTAAACAGGAGAGCTGTTACATAACTCAAGGAAAACACGCCCTTATGTAAACAGGAGAGCTGTTACATAACTCAAGGGAAACACGCCCTTATGTAAACAGGAGAGCTGTTACATAACTCAAGGGAAACACGCCCTTATGTAAACAGGAGAGCTGTTACATAACTCAAGGAAACACGCCCTTATGTAAACAGGAGAGCTGTTACATAACTCAAGGAAAACACGCCCTATAAAGGGAGGAACCGGGAGGTACAACGCTGTCGGATATTGTGTTCACACCGACGTACCTGCTTCGTGAAGAGCAGTGTTCCGGAGTGGTGCTCCAGTAAGGCAAGAACGGAGGTAGGTCGAGTCGTTACTCCCTGGGCCGTGTCTTGCCCCATCGTCACCTGTGAAGGACCCGGAAGCTCTACCGGTCAACCATTGAGCTTCGCTTTTTGACTCGGCTGAGTCCAAGCGCAGTGGCGCTTTTGCTGGTTGGAGTCGTAACTCCCAGCCCGACCAGAGACACAGGGACTGCCAGCTGTAACGCACACCAGGAGGTGTTTGCCGCGTTACAGACTCGGAAGTCCACAGGATCGATCGAGCGGCTGCTCTCGGTTCAGTCTTCTTGCTTGTGATTGGGGTATCGGTGACGCATCACCAGGAGGTGACTCCGCGTCCCGGTGCAGTCTGAGGAAGAGGTTGAGCGGCTGCTCCCTTCAGGTAGAGACCCCGGCTGGGTGTTTCCCTGACTCCTCGATTCTCCCCAACACTCTTCGTGCCCCTCACAGCCTACCGATTGGCATTGTCGGCCATTTCATTTCTGCCCTCTGTTGGCATACGCCGGGACCGGCGTATATGCAGAGGACGGTTAGGACCATCCGTGCTGTGGGCTGGTAACGTACTTAGCCTGGAGGATTCCAGTGACTATAACTTGTTTATTCTTTGTATTATATTTGCCTTCATTAAAACAACTAACCCTTCACTAGTGGTTGCGTCCTCATTGTCGTGTCTGTTAAACGATCCTGAGACGTTCAGGACGTTACAGGATTGGCATTGTGTGGAGTGGAGTAAAGTGGCATTGAGTGGAGTAGAGTGGCGTTGGTGTGTGGAGTGGAGTAGAGTGGCATTATGTGGCATGGAGTAGAGCGCCATTGTGAGGCATGGAGTGGAGTAGCATTGTGTGAAGTGGAGTGGCATTGTACGGAGTGGAGTGGCATTGTGTGAGGCATTGAAAATCAACAAATACATACAACAAAGAAACCTATGCTCAAGAATGGCTCCTTGTCTCATAATTCCTACATACAAAAAAAAATCATGGATGGAACACCTTTCTCTATTCAAACAGCCAAACTATGGAATTACCTACAGATCCACAGACATCCAGCTCGACTTCAGAAGATTAGTCAAGAGTACATTCACAAATCACGAATATGCCACAACAGTATACTCAGACATGATAAACTATACTTCTCACAGTATGGAAGAGACCTGTTGTTATACAAGTACACCTCATTGTACTTTGAACTATGCCTCCTGTTATGAGTAGACAGATATATATAAGGGGAACACTATAGATTACACCACAAGATGCATGTGTATATCTGACCTTGTCAAGACTTCTGCTTGTAAGTGCATACATAGAGGGTTGTGCCTGCTACTAAGAACTACAATAAGTGACATGTGTATATTTATGCATATATAAGTTAGTTACAATTATATTAAACCATGAAAAATGTACCACAAGATAAGATAAATGTGGACAGCAAACCATGTAAATATTGCCACTTCAATGTACACATAGGAATTTTTATAAAGGGGATTTAATCAGGCAAACATAACTTTACCCAACATCATGTGTAGATATATATATATGTGTGTGTGTGTGTATATATATATATATATATATATGTTTTATATATATATATATATATTATTTACATTTTGCTATTAAAAGCAAAACAAACCCCCTTTCGTCTTTCCCATCCCTCCTCCCTCTGTTGCATTCCAAATCTTTTTGACTACTATGAACTCCCAAACATTCTACTCAAACTTTTACTCCTCCTTTTTGCTTCCCAACTAACAAGCACACACAACCACTACTTAAAAAAGCAATCTTACTACTTCCCCTTTTCAATTCCATTGGCATTATTCAATCCTTACTCCAAATCTTTAAATTGCCCTCCTTATTGTTTTTGAGTGCCAGCCATCAGTCTCACCCCGGACTATTTATCCTGTAATGCTCACTGTAATTGTAGTTTGAGGAACCATAAGTTGGTAGACCAACCACTCGAAAAGATGCGACTCCACTAGTTAGAAGGTATATGTATATTCTACAGCTGAAGATGTGTACATCAGGAACAGATTCATATTTGAATCTATGTTTATGCCTCACACACAGAATTGACAATTGTATTTACAAATGTCCTTTATCTACACTGGGCATTCAAATACATCCTAACATTTGGAAAAAGAGATTAGAGGGCTGTTAAAAAAATAAGAGGAATGTACTTTCCCCATTCACTTTCATGGATGTTCAGTACATTTGTACTGTAACAAAACTAAAAGAAAGCATTGTATTACTTTAAAAAATCATGACTCTCCCGCCTTAATCAGGAGTGGTATTTTTATGCAAGCAGATAATTTTTAAGCCACAGAAAACCACCCCTGAATTTTTAAATAACTTTTTAGATCCAGGATAATCAACACAATATTTTTAGATTTTAAACCCTTGCGATTGACTTCTCTTCTGCAAGGGCGGTAGTTTTCATGATTGTATTGAATGTGACGATTTTACGGGCCCAATAAGCAGCATTTAAACCAAATTTGTCTGCGGTTCATTGTATTATCGAACTCAACGGGGGAAGGGCAGAGCAGACTCTGCAGGGGTGTGCACCAGCTAAGCGTGTACCTTCACTTCAGAGCGTTTTCTCTGATTGGTTAGCTCATCCTATGTATCCAACAGGGCCCAATGACTCAGCGCTATTGTCATTGTGTACACCGTCTGGCTAGAAAGAGCCACCCACAAGGCAATATTCAATGGACCATTATTGTTGTCTCACTGGGTCAAAGTGAATTTCAGAAACAGCCGACCCTTCCAACCCAAGCCTGTGCTAGGGTTTTGTCCTTTATGTGCTCTTATTAGACATCTTTCACATATTTATCAAGAGACCTCTCCCAGCAGCTTGGCATTGATAATTTATGTTTCAGCGATCACATGAAAGCTTGTGGAAGAATCTTACTGACTCAAAGGTTTTAAAATAAATGGTCAAGACATATGAAGCCATGAACTCACTAACAGTTGTAAGCTATGAACTCGGCGTTGATCATGAAAGTGTGCATCTGAACAACGATTAGACATTTAAAAGGAGGGGTTTTGACTGTAAGAGAGAGATGCAAGCAAGCGTGGCAGTGAGGAGCAAAAGCCGGAACGAAACCACCATGGGCAAGCAAAAGGAGGATAAAACACACAGCCGAGAGTTGACATCCAACATAGCAGAACAGGAGGAACTGTGCAGACTTTTTCATCGCTCGAGGCAAGATGCAATTTTGCCTCCTGGTGTGCTCCCCATTCACAGACAAAAGACCAATAATTTGGCACCATCACTATGTTGTGCCCTAATGTCCTATCTTGCCTTGTTGCCCATGGACACTGGCTCACTGGTCAGACTTGTCAGCAGGTGCTGGTGGGCCCAGAGCGGGGGGTTTATCGGCACCAGGGAAAGGAATCACTGGCTCTCCCTGCTTTCTGCTCTCCAGGCCCTCCCCTCAGATTTTACTGAACCTAGCCTACGTCATCTGCACAGCTTGTCTGCTGCTGCAGCAGCCTGGTGCCCCCTGTCCAGCCCACCCTAAGTAATTGGAAGATACTCTAAAGGCAAGTGCTCAACTTGGTGCACACAGTCCCCAGGCACATCTGGACTGCAAGTCTAATCAGGTGAGTCACACACACTCTCTCTCTGCACTGAAGTTCGCTTGTCTGATCTCTGCAGCATGTGCATTAACCTACTAGGCTGTCCTTCCAATTAGTTACACTGAGAACCAGAGGCATGTTTTTCTTTATATTTCAAATGCACAATTTCACACAGAGAATAAATGTGTTGATGTCACTCTTATGTGTCACACATTTGGTCACTTAATGCCACTCATAGGTGCCCTAAAATCAAGGAAAAGTCACACATAAGCAATCTTAAAACCTGGCAGCTATGAGTGACCATCTATTTCTAGTGCTGTGCAGCAGTTTTAAGATCTTCTTAGAGTTCTTTGTTGCTCAAATGGGTGTAATTTCTGATATTTATATGTTTCCCTCGTCTTCATTGCTTGATTTTACTTGTGAGAAAGCGCCATTCATAGTAGTTGAATGTCACTCATAATTACACTGAAATTAAAAAACTTTCACACATAAGCAATCTGAAACCTTGGCAGCTATGACTAACTACTAATCATGGGTTCCGGACTAGCATGCTACTCGCTGAGAAAGTGCTTCAATGCCTCCTCAGGGTTCATAAGTACTGTCTAAACACATTGACAATTTACAATTTGTTTAATAGTCCTGGAGCAAACACAAACACCGAGAAGATAACGGGAAGCCTTCAGCCACTTCGGAAACATGGCACGCTAAAATGCAGTAATTGGATTTAGCATATTTTCCTGCATTTACCAATGTTTGTTCCTTGTCTGCTTCTCTTATCAGTTTCCCTTGCCAAAATTCTGTTAACATCCGCTTTGGAACTAATTTTTTCATAAAGTTTTGCCTCTTTTTGCTTTTCACTCTTGCAGCATATTTATACAGCAATTAATCACCTGGATTGATTGCATGATTTGCATAGAATCACAGGAAGTTGCCCTGCAGAGACTCGAAATGGGATCCCCAGCTCCGAAGTTAGCAGCTCTGGCCCCTGCGCCACATCCTCTCCACTCTCCTGCTAGTTGTCAGGGAGTTCTTTCCTTCGACCCGGGCGATGACTGATAAACACATTCCTCATCACATTGACGAAACCGATGCATTACCAATGCTTGTTTATTATTTCCTACCCCCGAAGTTGGCCTGTTTGATAAATCCATATTACTGAGTTACCAGCAGAGGGTGCCTTCGGCTTATTTTGGGAGGAACTGCAATTCTGGCCTGAAAGAACACGAGCGTTACCAAAACCTGATCGCTTTGGCTTCTCTGAAGTGAAATATTGTACGAAAGTAGACAAACCGCGTAGAAAGCAGCACTTCAAGTTTGTGTAGCACGCCGAACAGACTAGATATCATGCACAGAGCAATTATAGAACACGCAACAATAAAACGAGCATCTCTTACACAGCAGTTTACAGTAGGGGCTGATACTCTGTAGGCTTCTTCTAAAGACACACACACAGCATTGAACAATTAATAGAGATGCCCGAGTCACTGAAAGCTCGAGCCAAGTGTGGTGACCTGGTACAGGCCACACGTGCAGGACGCCAGACACACAGACCACAGGTACTTTTTTGGTGGTTAACCGGAGAGACCCCGAGCGGTCTTCCGTCTCTTTATCTATACCCCCGAGGCGAGCCCGCCTCGAGGGGTGGGGGATGCATGTACAGTGTGTACATTGTAGGGTAGAGGCCGAGTGGCTCTCTACATCCCTCCAACATTTTAGATAATGTCAACCATTACAGTGTTTCTTCAAGGCGACGGGCACATAAAGTCTCTGAGTCTTTGGCTTGGAGCAGGATTACCTCGCAACCGGGAGCCTGCTCCTCTGCTGGAACCACCTCTGTCCTCCAGGCTGCGGGAACCGGGCTCTTCTCTTTGAGCTCGGTTTTCCTGGTGGCTGCCTGCGGTTTGCTCCGGTCCGCTCTGTTGTGTGCCTTCACTTCGTCTTGGGGACCCCCTCTCCGGGGCGGCCGACCAGCCTGTGAAATCGTCATACTCCATCCCTACTCCTTCACTGTCCTGATCTCCTGCTATTTCTCCGTCGACCTTCTTGAAGTACGAGGCTTCTTTGAAGAGGAGGTGGGCTGGCGCACACTTTGTCGTGCAGTGAGGCGTGTGTCGGTACGCGTCGAGGAACTTAGTCAAGGCTATCTCCACATCCTGTCCTTGTTCTACTGCAATGCGCAGTGCTCTGTTCAGAGTGCGCATTAGCCTCTCCACGTCCCCATTCGCCTGCAGCCACAGAGGAGTTATCCGCCTATGTTTGATCGCTCGCCTCGCCAGGTATTCCTTGAATTCTTGGCCGTGGAAGGTCGGCCCATTGTCCGATCGGATCACCTTGGGGTTCCCTAGCAAAGCGAAAGTCTTTTCCAGAGCCATCCGTATGTGTTGGAACGACGTGGACTCTACTACCTCTACCACCGGGAATTTTGTGTAGGCATCCACAAGTACTAGCATCTGTCTTCCGTCCGGAAAACTGCCGAAATCCACACTCACATTGGCCCGCGGGTGGTGACATGGCTCTTCGGTGATGAGCGGTGCCGCTGGTGGGTCACCTCCTGTGATCGTGCATGCTCAGCATCGCCGTACTAGCTCTTCCACCTTTGTGTCCATGGTTGGGAACCAGACTTTGTTCCTGAGACGTGCCTTGGTCTTCGCCATGCCCTGATGACCTTCGTGCGCCAGTTGCAGGAAGCGCCCTTGCAGTGTTCTTGGGGAAACCAGCAGATGACCTCTTAGGACCGCGCCACACTCCCCTATACTCAGCTCATGACGAACTTGCCACAGCTGTTGCTGCGCGTGCTTCTCTTCTTCCGTGAGCTCCTGGTTGCCTTCCAGAAACCTCTTCCAGTCGTGGGATGCCAGGGCCTTCTTGACTTTGATCAGGGTCTCGTCACTGTCTGTGGCTAGGCCAACTTTTTCCAGGGTCACCGCATCTGGACAAGCATCACGGCCCGCCTATCATCTGCACGTAGGCATCGGAATATTTCACATCCGTGGGGACGCATGCCGGGGGAAGGTCCTCTGGGTGCCGGGATAAGTAGTCCGCGAGGTTGTGTGCCCCCGGGCGGAAAAGTACTGTGAACCGGTATTGTTACAGCTGTACTGCCCATCGTTCAATGCGGGGAGGTGCTAGCCGTGTAGTGCCTCCGAATAGTGGGACCAAAGGCTTGTGATCTGTGATCACGTTGAAGTCCAAATAAGTATAAGTGAAAATGTTGGCATGCCCACTTTATCGCTAAGGCCTCTCTTTCAATTTGTGCGTACCTCGTCTCCGTATCGGAGAGTGCACGACTGGCATAGGCAACCGGCTTCCATGTGCCTCTTTCGTGTTCCTGTAACAGCACGGCTCCCAGACCCACCGGACTTGATTCCACAACGAGTTCAGTCGGCCTTCCAGGGCGGAAGTACGCCATGACAGTCTTATCTTGCAAAGCCGCCTTGATTCTTACGAACACTGCGTTGGCTTCCAACGTCCATGTCCAGGGCTGGTCACTGCGTGTGAGGACGCGAAGGGGTTCAGACAGGGCGGCCAGGTTAGGTATGAACCTCCCACAGTACGTTGCCATCCCCAGGAAGCTCCTCACTTCGGTGGGTGACTTGGGGATGCTTGCCGACCGTAGGGCCAGCGCCTTCTTCGGATCCACCTTAAGGCCGTCTCGCGTGAATGTGTAGCCAAAGAAATCGATTGATTCTTGGTAGAACACACACTTCTCCTTGTGTAGCGTAGGGCCATGGTCTCTGAGCCGTTGGAGTGTTGCTCTCAACTGGGCATGGTTATCTTCTAGTGTACATGAAAAGACCAGGATGTCGTCGCTTAAATTGATCACCCCTGCCAGGCCTGACAGGGTTTCCTTAATGGCGTTCTGAAATACCTCCGCCGCCGAAGATACTCCAAAACTGAGTCGCTTATACCTTCTGAGACCCACATGTGTAGCGAAAGTCGTGATGTACCTGCTGTTCGGGTCTAGCTCCAACTGGTGGTTCCCCGCGTTGAGATCCAGTTTTGAAAACCATTTAGCGCCGTTTAGGTCCGCTACGATGTCATCCATGATCGGTGTTACATGGCGCTCTCTCTTGACAGCAGCGTTGGGTAGCCTCATATCAACGTACAGTCGAATCGCTCCCGGTTGTTTTGGCTTGGGAGCGACCACTAGCGGGGATACCCAGGGCGTGGGACCGGTGACTTTCTCGATGACGTCCAGCGCTTCGAGCTTCGCCCACTCCGCTTCGACCTGGGGCCTCAAGTTGTACGGTACCAGTCGGTGTCACAGGGCTATCGGTTTGACTGTGGGATCTATGTGGAGCCGAAATTGTTTTCCTTTCAGCTTTCCCAGCCCGGTGAAAAGTTCGGGGAACTCCTTCATAATGTCCTCGGCATGTGCTTCATGTACTTCGTTTGTGAAAAAAAACAAGCCCCAAATCCTCAGCTGTGTGGCAGCTTAGGAGGGTGCCTTTCCTTCCTTCCGTCACATGGAATCTGGCCGTGGTGGTGAGAGGACTGCTGGTGACAGTTGTCTCAAAGGTACCTCTCAAGGGAAGGGGGTCGACGCCTCCATATGCGTATATTCTCGCTTTGGTTGGTAGCAGAGGGGGTCGGTGCGCCAGTGCTTCAAACTGCTGGGAGTCCATGATGTTCACCGTTGCCCCGGTGTCTATGAGCGCCCGGAGGTCGGTACCAAACACTTTGAATGAGCACATGGGCGGCGGCCTGCGCCGGCTCCCGGATTGTCCTACAAAAGAGACATAGTATATCTCATCGTCCTCGTCTTCCAGGTCAAGATTCGGGTAGTGTGTTGCCCCCTTTTCTGCTTCATCCGGGTCAGCTACCGACAGTTGCCGGACTCTTTGTGTGAACCCTCTCGGTCTCCTTGGGGCAAACCATGGTTGGCCACTGCGGCACACTTTGGCATAATGGTTCAATTTCCCGCAGCGGGAGCACTCTCACCCTTTTGCTCCGCACGTGGCCGTGGGAGGATGATCTTCTCCGCAATTTCCGCAGGGTCCTCCAGGTGGCGGTCTCGACCTGACCGGTGCCAGCGCCGGTCGCCGGTCGCCGGTCGCCTGCGGATCACATCGACGCGTTCCTCTTTGATCTGAGGAGGCCGCGTGGTGCCCTGTGCCGGGGGCGGTTTGTGGAGGGCTGCGGCCATCTCTTCTGCCCTGACGTCCGAGAGTTCATGTGACCTGGCTAGCACCAGGATCTGATCCAGAGTGATGCCTGGCTGACGCAGTATCAGCTTCCTGAGCAGTATGGATTTGCATCCCAGTATGAACTGGCTTCTTATCTCCTCCCTCTGGTCGGCAAACCTGCATGTGGCCGCTAGCTTTCTCAAGCGCGCATGAAACATGTCGACGGACTCACCCTCCAACTGAAGGGAGCATCGAAACTTGAATTTCTCAAAGTCCGGGTTAAGTTGCGGATCAAAGTGTTGATTGAGAGCCATGACCGCTGCGTCGTAATTGTCCGCGTTGCCTGTGTCTGGGAGGGTCTCGAATAGATCATATATCTCTTGTCCCCCATAGAAGATTAGCAGGGAGCGCTTCACCGTGCCGTCCGTTTCACGGGTCCCCGTGAAATAGTTGTTAAGCTGGGCGACCCACGCTCTCCATCGGGGGGCTGCGGTGGCTGGATCCGCCATTTCGCTGAAAGGCGGAAGTGGGTTGACTGGTGCATGATTGTGGCGTGGTTCATTCGCCCTTCCCCCTCCTCCTTGGGCCGCCTGCTGGGCTGGTGGGGCGTTGTTGCCTGCTTGCGGCGGGATGCTCATGCTTGCTGGCGGGTCACGACGGCGCGCCGGCCGCCGCGCATGGGAGGAGCGGCGAGGCCAGGGGGGGCGGGAAGCCTACAGGCGTGGTGCGAGCAGGGCGGTGCACTTCCCCTACCGTGGAATGGTCCAAAGCCCCTCCTCGCAGTCAGCTCCTGGCAGAAGGTGGGGTGGGGGCGGCACAATTACACCCGGGCGGTGCAGCTCGGCAACCCAGATGGATCCCACAGCAGCAGATGGGGGACTTGCCGTTGCCAACGCTTGTCAGCAACTTGAACCATGCAGTTGCCAATGCTTGTTGGGCCAGTGGTGCTTGGGCCGTTGCCAATGCTTGTTGGCTGCTTGTCTCTTGCAGTTACCAATGCTTGTTGAGCAGGGGAGACAAGTACACACTCTTCCAATCGTGTCTAGCCGCCAGCCAGGCGGTTATCTTCCAGCGCTCTGAGCCACGCTTCCTCTGCACTGCCGACGATGGGGGGCGGGGCGCCTCGGCAGCCATGTGGAGGGGCAAGCTCCTGTAGGTGAGGTTCCCCCAGGCACTTCAAAACCGCAGTCGGTGCCGATTCAGCGCGCACAGCGCTCGCCGTGCAGCCTTTTCCAGGACGCGCCCTGCCCCTGGAGCGTGTCTCCGAGGGATCGGGAGACACGCGGGCAGGCGCGGAAGAGCCGGCTGGGCGCTGCTGCCGGGAAATGCGCCGGGCGCCGGATGATCACCGGCAGCGAAGGAGCGACGCGGGTGGGCTCCACTGACGCCACGGCAACAGCAGCCACTCGCTGAATGCACGCAGAGGGACTTCCGGCCTCGTCGCCAGTGTGGTGACCTGGTACAGGCCACACGTGCAGGACGCCAGACACACAGACCACAGGTACTTAGTTGGTGGTTAACCGGAAAGACCCCGAGCGGTCTTCCATCTCTTTATTTATACCCCCGAGGCGAGCCCGCCTCGAGGGGTGGGGGATGCATGTACAGTGTGTACATTGTAGGGTAGCGGCCGAGTGGCTCTCTACACCAGACTCGAGGCTGAAGCCTGGTTCTGGCCCAGCGCGATAACGAGCCGAGCTTTCACGAGGCTTCTCCCTGGCTTCTCCCAGCCTCCCTTCTTGCCTCCCTTCTTCCCTCCCTCTACCCAGGACGTGGCGTGGAACTGGGCAACTAGGTTCGATTTGTACAAAGTGTAACCAGGAAACCTGGATAAATCAAGGCTTCACCACTTAAATTCACCCAAACTTTTTTTTTCATTATCGGGTATGAAAGCGCTTTCAAATACGTGAGTTCGAATAACAGTTGTACAAACCTTTTGTGCTTGATTTAATAGACTATAATTTTGCTCTATAATTATCTGGGCCAGGTACAGGATTTACCTGACAATTGAATCATTTATGTTTAAAACTATTACTTTTATTTGGTACTTCTTAGTGCAGTGCTAAAATACGACATATTAATATCAAACCTTCACATGTCATAGAAATACACATTTTTGACTGCTGAAGCGACTTTATCATATTTTTCGTGATTTGTTGTGTGTTTTACATAGCAAACATTTTCAGGGCTCGGCTCATGCACAAGCTATAAGATCTGAAACAGATCCTTGGCTCAGCTCCGGTTCGGCTCCCCCTTCAAATGTTTTGCACGCCCACCCATAATAGTTAACACAGTACAAACCCATCGTCACTGCACTGTGCTTTGTACAGGGCCCCTGAAATTATGCAATTCAACAGCCACGTCGTTATCGCATAATTACTCCACTCTTGCCATTTAGGGGCATATTTATGAGAGGGTAGCATCACGTTTGCACCACGCAATTTATTTATTTTATTTATTTATTTGAAGAGTTTTTTATAGCGCTGGCTAGACCCAGAGGTATCAGAGCGCTTTACATGAGGATCAGTGAGTTACAAGTTACATTTGTTACAAGAGCATAGTCAAAAATGGGATAAAAAAGCATTGTTACGGTAATTCATCAGAGGGAGGGGGAGGAAGGAGACATAACAGGGAGATGGGGAGAAACTGTGCCCAATGTCCGGCTGGGTAGGTGACGGCTGAGGGGCTGAACCAGGGCCGATCTCCTCTATAGCTGTCTGGGCAGCTCCACCGGGCATCGGCCATAATGCTCGGACTCCACTGTGAGGATAATGATCATGTCGAAATCAAACGAGGGGTTGGAGAGATGAGAAACCGCAGTCCCATCAAAACCCAGGTGTGAATGGGGTTATTGTTTCGGTGATTATCAAGGCGCAATCAACAGGAAGCTCAATGTCCTGGACAGGCAGCCGCCAGAGAACCGGAGAAGACTGCGGGCAGAACAAAGTCCGGGGGCGGGCACCACCTTAAAGTCAGGCGTTGTCCTGGCCCAACCTTACAGTGGACACCACGGCCTCGAAATGCCCCCAGCGTAGAGCGCCTTTGTAAGGGGGGATCAGATGGAATGCCCCAACAGCTCAGTTTGGGAGTGCCCCAGAGCCTCAGGAGTCCCCAGCGGCGGTAATCAAGACTGGCCCCAGCCGCCATCTTGAGGTCAGGCACTGCCCTGAGAAGGCTCCGCAATGAATATTTCGGCCTCAACAAAGTCCCCGGGCCAGATTGCTATGTCAGGGGGGATTCCCAGTAATGCCCCCACTGCTACGAATAGAAGGGCTCTGGTGCCTAGCTCACCTCCTGATCCTGCCAGCAGCGTCGGGTCGAGGTCTATCACTGCGGCAGTAGTCCCCGCGGGTGTTCTGTCAGCACATCGCCTGGGGCATCAGCAGGAGCGCAGGAGGCATCTGAGGTATCCCCGGCGGCTCATCCTGGAATAGCAGACTGCATCCACCTTAGTCGCAGCCGATGTTGCCTCCGCGGGGCTGAGTTATTCAGGGACACCGCCTGAAGAGCGGCTACAGCGCCATCTTGTCTCCGCGGTCGCCTCCGGCCTCGCCACACAAAGCTGGGAAAAAGGTCAGTGTGCCTGAGCAAAAGTGCATGCAGAGCACCTCAGAGCTTCACACCATCAACATGGCACAGCCCCGTCAATTTCAACTCCTCCGCTCGGCAGTAAAACTGTCGGGCTCTTCCTTGGCCCCGGAGCTGAGGTGGATCATGTCCACTCAGCCATCTTGGCTCCTCCTCCTTCAATGTAGTACATGCATGATGCAAACCTCCAAGTCAGATTTCTGAAACCACGCAAAACCACTTTGTGTGGCTTTGAGTGGCTCCAAAAATCTGGAATAACGCAACGCAGCGCAAATCTCTGCATTGTGTTACTCTTGAGCTAGGGAGGCGTTCCATGGGAGTTGCAAGGGTGTCCCGATGCGACCCCCATGGTTTATGATGCATTCAGTGGCCGTTCCTCTGCTAAGGCGGAGGAGCGTCGCCCCACTGCTTTTAGCAGTGCAAGGAAGGACAAATAAAATGATAATAACTATTATAATTTTTGTAATTTTATTTTTCCCTGATGCTTGACAGCTTTTTGGGCAGGAGGGGATGCTCTGCTTTCAGACCAAGGGAGAGGAATGGTGGGCACTCTGTAAGGTGCGCAATGACTGTTTGGCTGGACCTCAGGAGCCAGCCAAACAGTCATGCGCACTTTGCATGTTCTCCACCCAGGTTGCAGGCCCCCATTCCCTGGCTGAGTGCCAAACCAGAGCGCTCCGACCAGTCACAACGCTGCATTGCAGCATTGTAATTGGCTATAGGGAGCTTGGGAGCCGGGTGCCTCCTGCATGCACAGAAGCCAGTAAGAAGACAGAGGAGAGGCAGTGGTGGCTGGCCGGCAGGTAAGTTAATTTTTTTTGTAAACCCCCTCCTTCCAGTCTCCCCCCCTTCCCGCCCCACTGCTGCTTCCCAGGAGCAGCCGTTACTGGACTTATTCCCTGATTTGCAAGACCTTGTAAACCTGGCTATGCACCAAAAAGATGCGCCTCCCCAGGAGAGGCATAACAAGGAGAAATATCTTCATTTCTCCTAGTTACTTCCTCTTTCTATGTTTGCTGCACCTCAGGATTGTTTTTGTTCAGAAAGATGTCCCTTCCGGCACAAAAACAATCCTGCATGCAACACAGGCACACTTGCACCATGGACGTGAACTTTCCTTTTCTTGATGGAGAATTTATTCAATCCTGTCACTGTATTTGGTCCACCCTGACGCATAATTCCAGTGGCCTTGGCCTTGAATTTTCACGATACTACTGTGATGTGGAAAGTTGAGCTTGTATCAACCAATGCCGGTGACATCTTAAGGAATTGTGTGTTCCTGGGCAAGATTTGAGGGTCACCTATTTGAAGCAACTTTGAATTTATTACCCCCTTCTGGCTCATTAAAGTCCTTGTTAAGCCAAACAATATTTCGTTGTATGTTAAACCTTCATAAATAGAAGTGTGCAAAAACAGTCAAAAGCTCAAGGTCCCTGGTGTCCGCTGGCCAAATAGTTCCAAAAGAAAGCTTGAACAAGCATTGATAAAGCTGTTTCTTTTTCAGTTTGATCGAGACTTTTCGGTCTAGCGTTAGTCAAGACATTTAGATTTTACTAAAACTATATGCATAAAATATTTACGTAAAGTGGCTTTCAGCTACCTCTCTTCATCTATTGGTTAGTTGTTGTGTAATTCACATTTCGCTTCCTCTCACAACAACATACAGCATGGGGCAATGGGTCATCATACTTCAGCCACTTCACTTTGAGTGACTGTATTTTGTTTTTTCTTAATGAGCACATCCACACATAAGCTAGTTCCTTTCAATGCCAATGTTTTTGTTTTTACGTTATAATTACCTTAATGTTGCCTTTGTGTTTAGAGCCTCAGGTGAAAGCTGGGCCTTTCTACCAGATGTGAGCACAGGCTGCATTCACACTTTATCAATTCCTGTCAGCTGCCAATGCTGTTGTAAATTACTTTTGAAGTGCCCTTTCACAGCATAACCTTGTGTCCATTTGATCCGCCCTCTTTTTACTATGCATGCAGCACACAAACCGAAAACATCAATATTATGCTTGTAAATTCATAAGGGGTCAATTCTTCAGAACACATTTATTCTGGACTCGAGTTCACTAATGGTTCTTTAATAAACGTTACCCAGGAGGAAAATCAGCCTTTATCGTGTTTAATTTACAGCTCTTGTAACACTTTTTAAAATGTATTTCCTTCCTTTTTTCTTTCCTTCATTTTTCTTTCTTTCCTTCTTTCCTTCCTTTCTATTTTCTTTCTGTCTTTCCTTCATTCTTTGTCTTTCTTTCTTCTCCTTCTTACCTTGTTTCTCGCTTTTTTTCTTTCCTTCCTTCTTTTATTTGTTTCTTCCTCCTGGCCTTGCCTTCTTTGTTTCCTTTCTTTTTCTTGTTTCCTTCTTTGTTTCCATCCTTATTTCTTTCAATCTTTCTATCCTTCTTTCTTTCTTGTGTACTTTACTTCTTTCTTTTATTTTCTCCTTTCTTCCTTCACTCTTTCTTTCTTTCTTTCTTTTGTTCTTTCTTTCTTTATTTGTTTCTTTGATTCTTTCTGTTGTTCCTTCTTTCTTGATTTAGTCGCGATGTATGGTGTATGGGTGTCACAGGTGCGTGGGGAGGCATGTTGGCTGAAACAGAAGGTCAAATTCACGTCAAGGACCATGAAAATAGAGGAAGGGCTCACATATTAAGCCCTTAACTTCCTCATTTAAAGGAAAATACATTAGCTGAACTTCCTCAATTAAAGGAAAAGTCCTTAATCCAGCATGACAACAATTTTGTTGAACCATTAGGTTACCATACCAAGTAAGACAGCCATTTTACAGGTTTAACATTCCTATCTGTTTTGACAGCTGGAACCTCACTTACCCTTTAGCAGCTTACTGTCTCTGACTCTAAAAGTTAGTTATGTCTTCAGAACCCTCAACCAGCTCTATGGAAGATAAATGTGAAGGATTAATTAATAAAGCCCTAGAGAGGGTAATGGGGTCACTTGATGACACCATTAGTAAACATGCATTGGAAATGCCAATAGGTCTTGCCAATGGGAGAACTATTGGCTTTGTCATTGGGGCGGGGTGGCTATAGGGAGTAACGAATGCATGTACATAAAATGCATACTGAGGCACTAGACATTTTTAATTTACCAATCTAACATGGTAGGCAGCTATGTTAGTTCAAGTAATACGAAAAGTAAAAAAAAACTATGCACAAATGTAAATTAAGGAAGTGAACAGTCCAGCAGAAAGAAAGATGTGTGGGAGGAGTCAGATCCACACTGAGAAGCCACAAGAAGCCTCACAGAGCAGCGCATGCGCTGTATATATGTATTAACTTTGGTAATACATATATACACATGCTGCTAGGCTCAACCTAAAAACAAACAGTATTGGTAGAAATAGGGAGTGAGGTGGAGAGAGGCTAAGGCAGACAGGTAGAGACAGAGATGATATCACGTTATATATTTGATTTCTTGCTAGAATAGACGTCCAGTGAGTTTTGCATACCTAGCAATGCATTTATTATTTGTCCATATAATACAGACCAGTGATTTCACTATGAAACAAATATTGCTGGCATGGGCAGCGGCGCATTCTGAAATCAACAGAGCTTACAAATGAGGCGATGTCCTAAATTTACAATGATATTATTAAAATGAGTGAATCAATATGAATAAAAAAAACTGGCAGAAGTCATTTTAGCTTCGCTGGGTGAACATCCTATCTCCGAATCCCTTATTTCTAAGCACTTTTGTCGGTCCATTAAAGCCGTTAAACCAAACAGAATAAGCGGCCCGCCACTATTCGTTCTCAACATTTTCTTGAACAACATTTCAGAGAATATGAAGTTTGACCACAACATTGTAAAGACCTTGTTTTTCAACAATTCTGAATTATCCTGAGTTAAAAAAACATACTTGTTTCTAAATTCTCATTTAGTTTTTGACACTTCCGCTGTTGCTGAGTGCCATGCTACACATCCCTGACTTGCATTCCCCTTGTTAAAGCTACCTGTGCGACGAGGGGAACGTTTCTGAGTAGAATTCCAATATGAAGAATAGAGAGGAACGTTCTGCTCTTCAAACTGGCTGCCTTATCATACCTGAGGTGTGTGAGGATACAGTATGTTCGCATAACGTACAGTCTTGTGAAATGCAAAGCATTTAATACATTTTAAAAAATGGAGAGAAAAAATGAAACCAATAGAATTTATTGTGTGGTTTCGATGGAGGAACATCAGATATCTCCCAAACCCTTCATCAGCATGTTTCTAGACACATACTCTGATTAACAATTCACATTGTCACGTTGTTGGTTCTCGACAACACATTTAAACAAGCAGAGATAGCTTATCGGCTACAGCTTTTCAACACAGCTGACCCAGAGCGTCACATTGCGTGTTAACTGCGACAAACAAAAACTAGTAGATAGTAACCTGACCAACGAGGAATGCAGCTGCCACCCTGCGCACTATGCACCCGCATTTAGCCACTTGCATGCTTTCATTATTGAAAGACACATGCAAAAGCCAACCCAATGCGTGGGGGGATTCAGACCCACACAGAGCAGTTACAAGAAGCCTCGCAGAGCAGCGCATGCACGCTGCGATAGGCTCGACCTAAAAATTGGAAGCACTATCTTAAAAAGGATGACCATCCTCAAGACCACAGGAGGAGACCAGAGAGTCTGATAAAGGACAAAGGAAAAGATCAACGAGTGACAACCCTCCTAAAGGTGCTAAAAAGCGAAAAGCGACATCCCTATCACTCTGACGCTGTGGCGGTGACAATGACAGTGCCTTGTGCACAATAGATGGGCAAGAAAAAGGCCTGGTTCCATCCATTTCCATCGACAGTGACAATGGCCAGGAGGATGAGATTAACCTCTCCTACTCCTCTGACTTTGATTCTGAGGAAGAGGTGAAATAAGAAACGTAGACACTTCAGGTGAGGCATCAAGGGCCTCAGGGTCTAAAATGGGAATCGTAGACTCCTTTGGGGAATACATGTTTGACCCCCTCCTCATCAAACATCCCCTCTCACCCGAGTGGGTCCCCTCCCCGCATATAGGTGAATACCTTTCTTTCTGGCTACGTAAAGAGATTTCAAAGGAGGTCAGATCCCGGCTGAGGTCTGAGTGCCCTCGCAGTTCTCTCCCTGACAAAATAGCCTCAACCCCAGATCTGGACAATAAAGTAGTGGCATTAATCACCAAGAGCGGGAGGGATCCAAGGAAAGTCCTAGACAAGGGTTTAACATCTTGCCAGGGTAGACTCTTGGATATCACAGGCCCTCTAACTAAAATGTTCGAACTAGCCGACAGAGCTTATCTTGACCCAAGAGAGCTGTGCCAGTGGGTGCAAAGGGCAATGTGCCTACTTCGCAATGCAAACACTGCACTTTCAAACGAGAGGAGAAAAAGTGTCCTTTTGAAAATCGACCCTAAGCTAGTAGAATTAGCTAACAAAGAAGGGGGAGCTTCCTATCAAGGCCTCCTCTTTGGGGAGGAATTTATCAAGGAGATGGCCAAATATGTCAGAGTGTTTAACTCCATTAAAAAATCTCCAAAAAATATTTAAAAAGTTTTCAACTATAGGGTTTTTGGAAGGGCCTGGAGAACACGGGGTTGGTTCCGCGGCCGTGGGCAATTTTCGACAAGACCCTTTAGGGACAAGGAGGAAGACCCTCCCAATCTGGCTTTACAGGTGAATCAACCTTCTAACCTCAAAAGCAAATATTCCGCGGCAGAGGTTTCAGGGGTGAGCGAAGGCAAAGAGGCTTTTTTAGGAGGTAAGACTTCGAAAGACCATTCAGATATCCCTATAAAGGTGGGAGGAAGACTAGCCCAGTTCTGTGGGAACTGGAACATGGTGACCCAAAACCCTTGGGTATTAGATACGGTCAGAGGGTACAAGATAGAATTCATAGATTTACCAATACAAAAGAGACTTTCCCGAGAAATATTGTTCTCCCAAAAAGATTCTGCCTTGGTGACACAAGAGATCAATGATCTATATGCCAAAGGGGCAATTCGAGTGGGAAAAGAAATAGGCTTCCTGAGCAACTTCTTTCTAGTAGAAAAGAAAAACAATACGATTAGACCTGTTATAAATTTTAAAGATCTGAACCAATGGGTGATTTACTGCCATTTCATAATGGAGGGAATTCACCTCCTCAGGGATGTTCTAAGGAAAAGAGATTGGCTAACTCGACTAGATCTGAAAGATGCCTACCTGACAATCTCTTTCTGGCCCCCACATCAGAAATTTCTCCAATTCATCTGGGAGGGCAAACTCTGGCAGTTTTGCACCCTCCCCTTCGGCCTTTCATCTGCCCCTTGGTGTTTCACCAAGGTTCTACCACTAGTAGCAGGTTGGCTAAGAAGCAAAGTAGTAAAATTAATTTTATACCTAGACCACATTTTAATAATGGCTCAATCCAAGGAGGTACAGAAATGAGATGAACCTGCACACCAGTTTATACAATTATAAATCGCTCATTTGGAGAAGTTAAACAAAGTTAATCGTAGTGTAGCGTGCTGTCATGTGTTAGGGTTTTAGCCCACAACCCTATCTCTACGAAATCAACAAAAGAGGAGTGGAATGATCCAGACCTACAAGACGCACTGCTGAACAAACTCAAGGAGTTTACAAAGGAAAGTGATTTAATGTTCATCAAGGTAAGTTCAACATTCAATGTGGTAACAGGTTATCTTTCCTATTACATACAGCAATATCTAAATGAACAATCAGTGCTACTAATGTAGATGGCCAAGAAAAAGATTTTTACAAAACAATCATTCCTTGGTATTTTTCACTTAAATACACAACTTGTGAAAAGACAAAATGAGTGTAAATATTCTTGCGAAAGAACAGTCCCAATGCATTTCGGGTTGTTATAACCCTTCTTCAGGGATATCAATTCAAGAAATTTCCAAACTGTCCAGCGTTACAGTCACTACAACAAAACAAAATACAATGTATTTAAACGAGTATCCACTGTGTTACACTAGGATTTGCACTCATAGAGAAAGAAGTACAGTGGGTGCCATGGAGATGGATCCGACAATTCACATGCCAGTCTGTTAGAGTGAAAACTGTGAAACCACTTATCCCATGTTAAAGGTGCTCAGAGCAAGCAGGGGATCTATAACGGTAATAGAAACCATTAAAAAACGGGTTGTGGAGAAATCCAGTGAATCTTTACTGAGTCGGAAACCAAAAGGTGTGTATGGTGAAAGAATCGAGTAAATCCTTTTGAAAGTCAGATAGAGAGACTCGGATTTGTGCATGGGAAATTATGACTGGAAACGTACTATGGGCTTGACTCACTTGAATTAAAAGAAGGAGTTAGCGCTGGCTTGCTGAGACGATATTCCAGAAGGTTGGGTGTCTATACAGGTAAAAATTAGAATGTGAACAACTATAGGAATTTGAAAAGAATTTTTCTATTTCCTAATGAGTAGGGATAAGCCCTTTGTGGAGAACGAGCACTCGTAATGGCATTAGTATTTCTGTAGCCAGAAAGGAAACGTTTTGGATAAAAAAGCTCGGTTCTTTGATCCCGGGCGGGTTGAATGATCACATTGAACTGCAGTGTTTCTTATAACCTGTAATCTTTCAGCTCTACATATAGGGTACGCTCATGCCCTCTGATGAACATTATATTTGTAAAGGATTTGCACTCTTCTAACATTCATCCTTGACTTTTTCCATTTTCTTTACCATTTGTTTTCATATTTTCACATCACCTCGCAACTTCATTCATGTCTATTTGAGTTTGTTTACTTGAGTTTTTTGATTCTGTCAGTAAAGCTTTTGTTGTGTGTCCCTCGACACTGTCAATAAAGCTTTCCATTTCATACACCTATTTACGGTAGAGCGACTCCTTTAAATACGCAGCGCGAAGAGTCACGTTTACACGCACGCTCTTTGACGCACCACGCTTCTCGCGGCGTTTGCTCTGATCTGCCGGTAAGCTTCTGAAAACTGTACGGGCATTAGCAGTTCTCCCATCCCGTTTAGCACGCATTCGAACTTTCGGGTAAATTCTTCCTCGTTCTTGTTTCAGATTTCCCTACCATTGAAGAAATTACAACAATTGGAGTAACCCGGGTAAGATTTCATCCATTACGAGTGCTCGTTCTCCACAAAGGGCTTATCCCTACTCATTAGGAAATAGAAAAATTCTTTTCAAATTCCTATAGTTATTCACATTCTAATTTTTACCTGTATAGACACCCAACCTTCTGGAATATCGTCTCAGCAAGCCAGCGCTAACTCCTTCTTTTAATTCAAGTGAGTCAAGCCCATAGTACGTTTCCAGTCATAATTTCCCATGCACAAATCCGAGTCTCTCTATCTGACTTTCAAAAGGATTTACTCGATTCTTTCACCATACACACCTTTTGGTTTCCGACTCAGTAAAGATTCACTGGATTTCTCCACAACCCGTTTTTTAATGGTTTCTATTACCGTTATAGATCCCCTGCTTGCTCTGAGCACCTTTAACATGGGATAAGTGGTTTCACAGTTTTCACTCTAACAGACTGGCATGTGAATTGTCGGATCCATCTCCATGGCACCCACTGTACTTCTTTCTCTATGAGTGCAAATCCTAGTGTAACACTGTTGATACTCGTTTAAATACATTGTATTTTGTTTTGTTGTAGTGACTGTAACGCTGGACAGTTTGGAAATTTCTTGAATTGATACCCCCTGAAGAAGGGTTATAACAACCCGAAATGCATTGGGACTGTTCTTTCGCAAGAATATTTAAACTCATTTTGTCTTTTCACAAGTTGTGTATTTAAGTGAAAAATACCAAGGAATGATTGTTTTGTAAAAATCTTTTTCTTGGCCATCTACATTAGTAGCACTGATTGGTCATTTAGATATAGCTGTATGTAATAGGAAAGATAACCTGTTACCACATTGAATGTTGAACATGCCTTGATGAACATTAAATCACTTTCCTTTGTAAACTCCTTGAGTTTGTTCTGCAGTGCGTCATGTAGGTCTGGATCATTCCACTCCTCTTTTGTTGATTTCGTAGAGATAGGGTTGTGGGCAAAAACCCTAACACATGACAGCACGCTACACTACGATTAATGTTGTTTAACTTCTCCAAATGAGCGATTTATAATTGTATAAACCTGTGTGCAGGTTCATCTCATTTCTGTATTGTTCATACCCAGTGCCCATCCTGTTGAACCAGCACCCACAGATTAAAAATGTCCTTTAAAGATATAGCAGACATTACCACAAACCAAGCTGACACCAAAGCATACTCTACCGATGAAGCAGAGTCAATTTATTCCTTGATATAAGAAGCACGAACATTCAGTTCCACCACAAGAACTACAACTCAACTACTTAAACAACTGGAGTACACTCTGAAGAAAGAAATCAACCAACGCCTTCATGCCACCACTCTAATTGAGTATCATAAAGTCAAAAGAATTCCCAGAGGTCTACGGATAGCTCTCAAACCAATGCTCTTTAAATTCAACAAAACATTCATGTCTAGATGGTACGCCATACTGAACAAATGTTCCCTGGATCTTATTTTATTGATTATAGAAGAAATCTCAGCCATACTAATTGAACTAACACAAGATATCAATAAACTCAAAGACGAAATACAGGCACAGATGGAACAAGAAAACTGGACCAAGGTGCTTGAAGACATTAATGGTCGTTTAGACGTCTACGCCAGAGAAGTCCACGAACGCAAAATTCGAAAATTCAGACGGGACACTATAGATTATAAACTAGACGAAGTCTACACGTGGGCGGAAACTTATGCCCAAAGACGTTTCTTTCGTAAACCAGGTAATACTTAATCGGAGGAAAGTGTTGTGGACGACCAAGATTTGTCAGCACGACGACCACCAGCCAAACAACATGTTGAACAGACAGATACACCGAGTCATGCCACGGCCTCTACTTCTGGGTCAAAACCGTCTTTTTTAGCCGAGGGTCAATATTCCAACTAACCTCCAGACAAAAACACTCAACTTTCAGACATCGCACCCGCAGGGGACAAAACAACAAAAAGAACAACCGAAACAGGGAGACCTCAAAGAAATCTAAAGAAACAGACTCCCTCGTCATAAACATATCCAAGAAAGTGTTGAGCCCTGAGCAATTCAGAGTCTTGAGTAAAGGAACGTCGTTTGTTCCAACTTATATATCTAATACACTGGAGACCGAAATATCTCTTTTCAAGTTCATGCGGAAACTCAGATTGAAATGTTTTTTTCTCAAAACATTGCAGAATCACAAGAGAGACCACCTGAACGTTTTCGACCTAAAAGTAAATTCATGGCACCAATTTCTCACAAAACTTTAGATAATTTTGAACTATTAGTTAAAAAAGATTTGGCTCAAGTGAAATGCTCAAAACCTCAACACCCCAACCTTTCTAAGAAGGAACTGAGAATACTCAACGCATTACAACAAGACCTGGAAATTACTTGTCAACCTGCAGACAAAGGCGGTGCCTTGGTCATTTTGGATTCAACATTTTACAAACACAGCGTTGACTCTCATGTTAAAGATGAAAATACCTAAATTCTTTTGAATGAAGATCCAATTAAAGTCTTCAAAGAATTACTAAACTCGCTGCTTAAAAAAGCCATGGACAATGGCTTGATCTCGGATAACACCAGGAAATCCTTATTGGTAGATACGCCACAAACCCCTCACATACACATGCTCCCCAAAATACATAAAAGTTTGAACAACCCACCCTTTCGTCCGATTGTGGCAGGTTGTGGATCTATACATGAACCGATTGGGCAATTTTTGGACTACCACCTACAACCCTTGGTACAATCTTGGGTGACTTATGTCAAAGACACTACTGACTTTCTTTTAAAACTGCGAGCCTCACAACATCTTATTGAGGAAGATGTACTACTGTGCACCATAGACGTGGTGGCGTTATATACTTCGATACCCCATAACGAGGGACTTGAAGCTGTAGAATGGCGACTCTTAGATTCTCCCATTGAACCAGACATGAGCGTATTCCTACTAGAGCTCCTACATTACTCGCTGTATCACAGCTACTTTCACTGGCAAGAACACTTTTATCTTCAAAAAACAGGAACATCCATGGGATTTCCTGGGGCACCTGCATACGCAAATACCTTTATGGCACACTTCGAACATCAATTCATTCTTCATAATCCCATATGGCAAAAGCATGCAATTCTTCTCTTACGATATATTGATGATATTTTAGTTCTTTGGAAAGGTCAACGACAGACCTTGGAACTCTGCATTCATACTCTCAATCAATGCAATACAAAAATTCAATTTACTCACAATATTCAAACTAATAAAATCCAATTTTTGGATATTGAAATTCGCAAAACATCTGAAGGGCTACAAACTTCTGTTTATAAAAAACCCACTGATGTCAACAATGCATTACATTTCAACAGTGGACACCCATTTTCTCTGAAAAAACACCTACCGGTCTCGCAGTTTATTAGAATCAAAAGGATCACATCTGACGATCACGAATGCATGAAACTGATTGAAGAACAAAAATTGAGATATAGAGAACGAGGTTATCCTGAAGAAATACTGACAGAGGCCGAGAAAACTGTTACTTTGAAACAACGTGAAGATCTTTTACTTCCTGCATGGAAGCAATCGGCTAAACGAGAAGTTTTCGTTCTAAAATACTCCACACAAGCTTCTTACATTAAGAAAATTATCAATAAACGATGGGATATCATCACACAAGAAACTGATTTTACAGATTTGTTTAGAGGTCCTCCCCTTTTTGCACACACTAGATCTAAAAACATCAGAGAACTTTTTAAACCAAAACATCCACTCGTTAGACAAATTCATAAAGGTATGCAAAAATGCCACAACTGTGGTCAATGTGGTAACGTAATCCTGGGAAATATTTTCTCTCATCCTCAATCAGGCGAGAAGATTACCCTGAGACACTCTTCAGACTGCAATACAGAAGGGGTTATTTATGCGATACGTTGTCCTTGCGGGTTAGTCTATGTAGGCAGGACCTCCAGAAAAATTAAGATCAGGATAATAGAACACAAAAGCACAATCCGAAACAAAAATCCCAAATCATGCTTAGCTACACATTGGACAAACACTGCACACACTATACCACAATTACGTTTCACCATACTGGAAAAAATGTCAAACACTTCTGGTATAGACTTTCACAACACACTAGCCAGAAAGGAAACGTTTTGGATAAAAAAGCTCGGTACTTTGATCCCGGGCGGGTTGAATGATCACATTGAACTGCAGTGTTTCTTATAACCTGTAATCTTTCAGCTCTACATATAGGGTACGCTCATGCCCTCTGATGAACATTATATTTGTAAAGGATTTGCACTCTTCTAACATTCATCCTTGACTTTTTCCATTTTCTTTACCATTTGTTTTCATATTTTCACATCACCTCGCAACTTCATTCATGTCTATTTGAGTTTGTTTACTTGAGTTTTTTGATTCTGTCAGTAAAGCTTTTGTTGTGGGTCCCTCGACACTGTCAATAAAGCTTTCCATTTCATACACCTATTTACGGTAGAGCGACTCCTTTAAATACGCAGCGCGAAGAGTCACGTTTACACACACGCTCTTTGACGCACCACGCTTCTCGCGGCGTTTGCTCTGATCTGCCGGTAAGCTTCTGAAAACAGTACGGGCATTAGTAGTTCTCCCATCCCGTTTAGCACGCATTCGAACTTTCGGGTAAATTCTTCCTCGTTCTTGTTTCAGATTTCCCTAACATTGAAGTAATTACAACAATTGGAGTAACCCGGGTAAGATTTCATCCATTACGAGTGCTCGTTCTCCACAAAGGGCTTATCCCTACTCATTAGGAAATAGAAAAATTCTTTTCAAATTCCTATAGTTGTTCACATTCTCATTTTTACCTGTATAGACACCCAACCTTCTGGAATATCGTCTCAGCAAGCTAGCGCTAACTCCTTCTTTTAATTCAAGTGAGTCAAGCCCATAGTACGTTTCCAGTCATAATTTCCCATGCACAAATCCGAGTCTCTCTATCTGACTTTCAAAAGGATTTACTCGATTCTTTCACCATACACACCTTTTGGTTTCCGACTCAGTAAAGATTCACTGGATTTCTCCACAACCCGTTTTTTAACGGTTTCTATTACCGTTATAGATCCCCTGCTTGCTCTGAGCACCTTTAACATGGGATAAGTGGTTTCACAGTTTTCACTCTAACAGACTGGCATGTGAATTGTCGGATCCATCTCCATGGCACCCACTGTACTTCTTTCTCTATGAGTGCAAATCCTAGTGTAACACTGTTGATACTCGTTTAAATACATTGTATTTTGTTTTGTTGTAGTGACTATAACGCTGAACAGTTTGGAAATTTCTTGAATTGATACCCCCTGAAGAAGGGTTTTAACAACCCGAAATGCATTGGGACTGTTCTTTCGCAACAATATTTAAACTTATTTTGTCTTTTCACAAGTTGTGTATTTAAGTGAAAAATACCAAGGAATGATTGTTTTGTAAAAATCTTTTTCTTGGCCATCTACATTAGTAGAACTGATTGTTCATTTAGATATTGCTGTATGTAATAGGAAAGATAACCTGTTACCACATTGAATGTTGAACTTACCTTGATGAACATTAAATCACTTTCCTTTGTAAACTCCTTGAGTTTGTTCAGCAGTGCGTCATGTAGGTCTGGATCATTCCACTCCTCTTCAATCCAAGGAGGTAGCATCACAACACACGGACCTCACAATAAATCTCTTGGATCACCTGAGGTTTGTTATAAACACCAAAAATCCTCCACCACTCCAAGCCAGGTCACCCAGTTCCTGGGTTTTACAGTAAATACAGTTCAAGCAGAACTGAGGTTGTCTGGGGAAAAGTTGAGAAAACTTAGAAAGGAGTTAAGGAGAATTCTAAGGGGTGCTGGGCCTCTTTTCCTCGACCATTCAAGCCATATATCCCGGCCCCTAAATTACTGGGCCCTTAAGAGACTCAAAGCCAAAGCCTTGAGATTGAATCAATCCTTTTCTCAGACAGTCTACCTGGACTCGGACTCAAAGAAAGAGATACTCTGGTGGCTGAGGAATGCAGAGGCATGGAGCGGCAGGGCCATTTTTGGGGAAGATCCGGATATAATAATCAATTCGGATGCGAGCTTAGAGGGATGGGGTGCCACATGTGGCGCCTCATCGACAGGGGGACTCTGGACAGTTCAGGAGAAGGAGTAACATATCAACTGCCTAGAACTACTGCCAGGATCCTTTGCAATCCGGAGCTTTACCAAGGGTTTAATGAAGTGTTCAGTCATGCTTCGCATGTACAACGTATCTGGTGTGAGATACGTGAACAAGATGGGGGGCCCTCACTCCAAGAGAATCTCAGACCTAACCAAGACATTTTGGCCATATTGCCTCAACAAGGGCATCTCAGTGATTGCCGAACATATTCGGGGCTTGAACAACGGGGTCGCAGACTGATTCTCCAGGAATTTTAAAGATTCAAGCAACTGGTAGCTAGACAGGGAAATCTTTCTGTCCATTCAGTCAATCTGGGGACATTTTGGAATAGATCTGTTTGCAGACAGAGTCAACACTCAACTACCCACATTTTTCAGCTGGAGGCCGGACCCTCAGGTGCGGGGGTAGATGCGTTCCTTCAGAATTGGCACTGTTTAAGACCCTATGCCTTCCCTCATTTCGCCATGCTCCCATGACTTTTGCTACAAGTTTGGAGGAACAGGGAGATAGTAGTAATAATAACACCCCTCTGGAGATCCAAGACATGGTTTCCAATCCTGATGGCAATGAGTGTAGACTTTCCTATCCTTGTACCTACCTTTGAGGAAATAATCACAGGTCCTCAGGGAGAATATCACCCCCTTGTACATCAGGGTCTTCTGTCACTGATGGCATGATGGATTTCAGGAGACAGTGGCAACTGCCAGGACTTTGGAGAGTGCTTTCAGACTCATATCAGAATCGCGGGCGCCTGGCACAAGGAATGCTTATAGATTGGCTTGGTGCAAATGGGTTTGTTGGTGCCTTTAACGGAACTACAATCCCATTACAGCTGATCTAGTTCAAGTTATCAACTTCTTACCTGAGATTTTTGTCTCAGGTCTGGCATATCGAACGGTTAATGTCTACAGATCGGCCATTGCAGCAGGGCACTGCTTCGTAGACGGTACCTCAGTAGGTCAAAACTTATTAACTAAAAAATTAATGAGAAGTATGCATATTTTAAACCCACCATTAGCCAAATATACTGCCCTATGGGATGTCCTCAGAGTAATTATAAACTGGGGAGAGAATTTCACACTCTCATTAAAGAAACTATCCTATAAACTCACTGTTTTTTTGTGTCTAGTCTCCTTCAGACGGACTTCAGACGGACTTCAGATGGACTTCAGACGTTAAAGCATTAGATATCACCAGTAGGGCATACCAGCCAGAAGGAGTCTGTTTCTTCTTAAAAAGACGAACTAAAACAATGTCAACTTCTGCTTTTTATCCCTTTTTTCAACAGAATGAAAGCTTGTGTGTAGTGAAGTGCCTGTTGGAGTTTAGAAGAAGAACCGCAAGATTAAGAGGAAATGCTGAACAACTGCTAATATCTCATAGGACTCTCCATAGAGCAGTTTCCTCTCCCACCTTAGCAAGATGGGTAAAGGATGTTATGAAAGAAGCTGGAATAGATATTTCCGTTTTTGGTGCACACTCTCTTAGAGGGGCTTTAGCCTCCAAAGCTTTTATTCTGGGGGGTGGCCTTCAAGACATCCTTAGAGCTGCAGACTGGTCCAATGAATGTATTTTCAAAAGCTGTTATTTTAAAGCGGTAACAAATGCTATTGATAATGTGTTGTACACACTTTAAACTTGCATAATGTTAGCTTCCGTGTCATGCCATAAAATGTTGAGTTTTCACAGCCTGGTGGGCAGAAAATCTGGATTTTATTAAAGACACTGAGGCTAAGATTATCCTCCACTAATAATCCCACCCTGGGAATATAATTAAAATGGATGTTCTTTTGTTTTATAGATTAAATATTTCGAAGAATTTATGGACAACTACATTAAAGTTTCCAAAAAAGAATGTTAAAGTTATCATGTTCACTGCACAAAGAAGGGAGAAGACTACGTGCACATGGACTATATACTATGTTAGAATGTTTTGAAGTTGTAGATCTCTTCATTGTGCTGCTGTGAGCTGCGCAATAAAGGAGATTTGCAAAATCTTAGCCTCTGTGTCTTTAATAAAATCCAGATTTTCTGCCCAGCAGGCAAAGAAAAATCTAAATTTGGCTTCGGCCCTCACAAAGCAGAGGTAGAGGGAAGTGACCAGTGCTTGCACTAAGGTTCTCCTTGGCTCCTCCCTAGCATCGGTCACTGGCCACACTAGGGTGGGAGTGCAGCCGTTGGTCACACTGATGGGGTTAAGAACATAGTAAACTGGAGGTGAAATATAGTCCAAGCATGCATAAGCAAATAGTTCCTACCAGCCACTTATATGTGCTGTGCCTCGTGTTCGGTATTGCTTGGGTGACGCCCTTGTGGGCATAATATATACTTTAGACAAGCATTGGCATAGCCAATAGGTCTCGCTTTTGGGACCTTATAAGTATTTCATTATGCAGCACAATATCCTTGGTGCAACAACATCAACCGTTGCATGGTTAAACACTTATAAGGTCCCGAAGGGCGAGACCTATTGGCTATGCCAATGCTTGTTAATATATTATATTGTGCTACGTGTTGCAGTTAATACTGTGGCAGAACTGATTAAGCCTTACTTTGTCTGGATGTATGTGCAACAGTCCATGTTCTCTCAACATCTGGTGGCTTCCCTTTTCACTGCTGTAAGATGACATATGTGATTACCTTGAAATAATTTGTAGAGTCTGGTCCTGTTAATATATTTTTTTGTTAATAAACATGTATACAGTTTTCGTTCACCATACGTTTTCTTGGTACTAGAGGTGATATCCTGAAGTATTGTAACATTTTGGAGAAGTGAGAGTTCTTTTTGAGAGTCATTCTGAAATTGCTTGAGGAATAAATGGAGCTTACTAAGGAGGCAGGGGATTCCAGTCATTGGATGCTTGCAGTCATTGGATGCTTGAAGAGATTACTCCACCTCCCTCCCCCAAGTTTACTCCTTTGAGCCTTTAGATATCAAGCTGATTAGCCTAGGAGGATTTCTATAATCTGGTGGAAGAGTGAGAAAGAAAATGTTTAAGAGTAAAAGTGACAGAATAACCATAGAGCGCACTTTTAACAGTACACTTTTTAATGGAGGTCCACCTTCAATGGGAAGCCAATGAAGTAATGTAAGAAGAGGCATAACAGGACTCTTATCTACTGGATTTTTTAAACCAAGTAAACAACCTGTTTTGGAAGAACCTGGATAGACTGTAGGATGTAATTTGTGAGACTAGAAATTGTCATAATCCAGTTGAGATCTAATAGTTGCATACCTTCTGCATCATTAAGAAAAGGAATACTTTCTTTCTAACTTTAACATGTAAAAGCAGCAGGTAGAAATTAATGAGATAAAGCATCAAGGCAGAACACAGGATGGAATTTTAATGTTTTCTCTGCTTGTAGCACATTCGGTGGCTTGTGTTGTACGGACAGTGTATGTACAGAGGCTCATTCTGCGTTGGTAGCCGGTTCAAAGTTCGCCTTTCTCTTTTGTCAAGTTAGATCTAAACGAACAGATACATTGTATGCAGAGCGATATGCAAGACGTGATACCATCAAGGGATTCTTGTTGTAGACCTATCCATGGGGGTCAAAGGGCAAATAATTTGTGAGTGTCCCATAGTTCCTGAATGGATTAAGTGATTTAGTTGGTGCTCCCGATTTTATGGTACTTAATTTTGATACATCTCTCTGTATTTAGTTATTTTTGGTGCATGCTCAAAAGCCCGATGGGTTTTAAAGCTGCGAGTACCCATGTATGATAAATCAGTACGCTTGAACGAAAACCTAAAAGTTGTACTACAGACATTTGTGCACATAATACATTTTAAGCTTCATTTGTTAACCAATCTTTTTTATTTACTCCACAACTAGTCAATCTGCGCAGCTATTGGTCTAGCAATCATTACTGAAAGCATTAAGAATCCCTCAAACAATTTCTGTTTCTACCCGTATTTGAAAATGAACGGAGACATGGAGAGATGTTTTCTATCTGTATTAATCTGTAAAAGTCTGTGAAAACGGAAAATGAGCTCCGAGTCCTAACAATACACGGACATTGCAATTCCTACAGAAAACCTTGTCTATCGTATCTAATATAAAACTCAATGTAACAATAAATAGGCATAACTATTCATTCTAAAATATTTCAACTTACTGTGCAAAACATAACTGCCAACATCCAGTTCAGATCATTAAGTGGATAAACCCTTTTAACTCCCGTTTTCTGTATTTCTTTCCCTGAAAATTAAGGCATCTCATGGTTGAGACAATTCTGGCAACATTTTTTTTTTTTTTAATCAATCTTTATTGGGATTTTCATGTGGGGGTACATCATAATACACATCACATTGAACATTTAATTATTCAGAGAACACAGGATACAATTCAGGCATTGTGCGCCATCTGTTCAAATTGTAGTGTTGTCCATGATATATTACAATAATATCCCAAGGCCGCTAGGAAGGCCACCATTCTATCACAGTGGTGTGCTTTACATACCTAGCCTACGAACAATTGTATTCAAGGGGAGCGATGTCCGCTCAACTGTCCCACAACCCCCAATCCCACCCGGAACCCACCCTCCGTACCCAACCATGCCACAAAGAAAGCAATCTTAAAGTCTGGGGGACTCAGAGCATACCCCTGGGGGGGGGGAATAAGGGAGGGCGGGCCGGAGCAGAGGTCAACCCCACCCCAAGCCCACGGAAGGGGAAGGAAGGAGGCCGGTCCATGCATCACGAGAGGGGGAACCCAACCACACGAATCACCACACCTCCCACAATCAGGAGTCAGGCACACACTCTCAGCCTCAACGACCCATCTCCGTCAACATGCACTGCTGCTTATGCGGGGGAACTCCCGGGGGCAGTCACCACAGCCCCCCCCTCCTCTTCCTCCATCTCGCTCTTAAATGATTCAGCCAGGTGCGCCCATTCCAGGAAGATAGGACGCTTGCGCAGCCCCCGACTCTCCTCACGGTACAGCGCCTCTCGCTCCGCTACCGCCCATCTTAACACCTCTTCTCCCCAAGCCTCTACACGTGGCGGCGTGCGGGACTTCCACTGCTGTGTTATCAGGCGCTTTGCCAGCATTAATGCCAGGTTGGCAAAACGGCGCAGCAGCTTTGCCTTCAAGGGGAGCGGTAAAAACCCCAATAAACAAGCCTCTGCATTGTCCCAGGAGGGGCGTTCAGCAATCGTGCTCAAAACGTGCGTTATCCTACCCAGCATTCCCGCAGCGTCGGGCAAAGCCACAGCATTTGTACCAGGTCGGCGTCCGGCGCCAGGCAGCGGGGGCAGGTTGCAGCCGCCGTATTGTACATCCTACTCAGTGTATGGGGAGTAAGGTGCGCCCTGTGGAGGACAAATAGTTGAATAGTTTTCAATCTGCAGTTGCCGGACACTTTTTTAGGGTACTCCAAGATATAAGCCCACTCTTTATCGCTAAATGTCCGGGACAAATCAGTCTCCCACCGTGTCCGGAGAGCGACCACAGAGACCTGAGTGTGCTCCCGGAGGCCCCGGTAAAGCCATCTAACCAGGAATCGTCCATGGCCCATTATGTGGAGGGATCGCAGAAGGTGGAATGTGGAGGGTTCCGCCGGCGTCGCCCGCCAGTGTGCCCGAATATACCGAGTGATCGCAGCGTGGAGCAGAAACTGGGTGTCGGGTACCCTGTTAACCCTCACAAACTCTTCGTGGGACATCAAGTTACCCTCTTGGAAAAAGGCCCCTATAGTTTCCACCCCCTGTTGTGTCCATGCCCGTACTTGCCTGGTACTCCAAACTCCCCGTCGCGTGGGGAGGCCGCACAGCGGCATGTTTGGTGAGTATGGATTTTGGATTTTGGCATATTTACATGCCTGTGTCCAGTAATGGAGCGCTATTTTTAGCAGGGCTGGTGGGTCCAATGGTTTAGGGGCGCCTGGGCACAACAGCGAGTGCAAGGCCCCACGCGCCAGTTGGGTCGGGGTATAGCCAATTTCAAACGGGTTTTTCCCGGCCAGCCAGAAGGCCAACCACTGCAGCTGGCCAGCGATACAGTATGCCCTAAAATCGGGCACACCCATCCCGCCAGCTCCATTCGGTAACCGCAACTTTGCTAACGCCAGCCTATGTCTCCCCGTACCCCAGATCAGCGAGATCAGCAGTGTATCCAGTTCACGAAAGATCCAAGCGGGGTATGCCACCGGGACATTGACGAAATAGTAAAGCAGGCGAGGCAACATCAACATCTTGGATATCGTTACCCGCCCTGCTATGGTGAGGGGCAATGTGTTCCAAAATGCAATTTGGGAGCGTATGGAAGAGATGGTGCGCACCAGATTGCCTGCAATGACATCCGGCACGGAACGAAATATATTAATCCCCAAGTACCTAAAGGTGACCGGCGCCACCCTGAAGGACAAGGGCCCGAAACGGAGCTCCGGCGCCATGAACCTGCCACTGAAAGAATAGGCTACGGACTTGGAAGCATTGAGGCGTAATCCGGAGATCTCTCCGAAGCAGAGAAAAAGATCTGCCACCTCCCCCATGTCGGCGTGGAGATCACAAAAGTACAATAGCATATCGTCTGCGTAAAGCGAGACCGAATGCAAGACGCCCTCCAACAGGATGCCATGGGGAACCATGGCTCGCCTAAGGGTTTGGGCTAACGGTTCAAGTGCCAAGACGAACAATATAGGCGATAGTGGGCAACCCTGGCGTGTACCCCGGAAGATGGGGTAGGCTGAGGAGATAATCGAGCCTGTTTTCGCCCTGGCCGTGGGGGCGGTATAGAGTAGCTGGATCCAGGCACATAGTTCTGGGGGAGCACCCATTTTCTTCAATACCTCCAACATATAAGACCAGCTGAGCGTATCAAAGGCCTGTGAAATATCCAGGGATAAACACCCCGCGCCCTCCGGGCGGGGGCCTGAGGCGTGAAAGATGGCATGAAAACGCCTGAGGTTCAGCGATGTACTCCGTCGTGGGACAAAACCACATTGGTCCGTGTGGATCAGTCGCGAAAGGAGTGGGAGTAAGCGGTTAGCAAGGAGTTTACTAAGAATTTTGTATTCTGTGTTGAAGAGCCTTAAGGGCCTATATGACGACATATCTAAGGGATCCTTCTCCGGCTTGAGGAGAGATGTGACGATCGCCTCCCGAGTGGTAGGGGGCAGCCGCCCCTCCGCGAGTGACGACATATAGAGTTGGTGTAGTTTAGGGATCAATAGGGAAGAGAAGGTGGAGTAAAATTCGATGGGCAACCCATCAGAGCCCGGGGTCTTACCCAGGGCTAGCGACTTGAGAGCCACTCTAATCTCGGCCGGAGTAATTGGTGCTTTTAAGTCTTGGATCTCCGCCGCCGAGAACACTGGCAAGCCCGCCTGCGACAGAAACTGTGCCTGGCGGTGGGTGCACCCCATAGAGTGTCTCATAATGGGTCCGGAAACCGAGTTTATCCCCAGTTGGGTTTGGACCTGCCCGTGTCGTCCGGTATTGATGGCCAGGATGGGAGTCGGGCAGGTCGGGGGGGCAATTAATCGCGCCAATAATGGGCCCGCCCGATCAGCCTCTGAGTGTGTGCGCTGAGTGTACGCCCTGTAGTCTAACAATCGAAGCCGCTCTAGACCGCATATTTCACTCTGGATTCCTGTAAGGATGCCACAGCCTGTGCGTCCTGCTGGGCCTCTACTTCCTGCTCCTGGAACGCAGCCTCCAATTGGGTCAGGTCCCGAACCACCTCCCTGCGGGCCCCCACCAGGGATCCTAGGGACACCCCCCGTATTGACACCTTAAAGGCTTCCCATTCCAGGGAGCGTGTTGAAGCCGTACCCTCGTTAACAGTAAAATATGTGGTGATCGCCTCTTGCAAGGTGTCACGGAAGACCTGGTCCTCCAACTGAAGGGGCTGCATCCTCCAAGTCGGTATCAGTGCTGGGGAACGGCCCCACCCAAGGCACAGTTCGATGGGGTTGTGATCAGATAAGGTTTTGCCCAAATAAGTGCAATGGGAAACCGCCGAGGTCAATGTCGGTGAGCCCAAAAAGTAATCCAGGCGTGTATGCAACTGATGAGGAAAAGAGTAAAAGGAATACTCCTTAGCCGCCGGGTGTTGCAATCTCCAAAGATCTAGCAGATCCCAACCCCGTGCCCATTGACCCAGGGCCGCAGTTCGGGCACGCACCAAAGGGGGGTGAGATCGATCCAGCTCAACATCAAAGACAGCATTCAAATCACCCCCAAGCAACCATGGGCAATCACTCCAGTCGGATAAGGCTACGGAGACCCGGGAAAGGAATTCTGCATGATCCACATTAGGGGCATACAAGGAGTCCAGCACCACAGGCGAGCCATCCAGTAGACCCCGCAGCAACACGTATCTACCTTGATCGTCAACCCGGCTTTCTACTAAGGCAAAGGGGACCCCTGCACGGATCCACACCGCAGCGCCTCTAGAGAAGGCGGAGTAGGAAGTGGCGTAGAATTGGCCCCTCCAACGTTTTTGCAGTTTCAGGGATTCGGTGTGTAACAGGTGAGTTTCTTGTAAACATACTATCTGAGCCTTGCGACGGTGCAACTGGGCAACTATTCTGTGGCGTTTTTGAATGGAGCCCATGCCCCGCACATTCCAGGATATCAACTCATATGACTTAGGGACCGTCATCGTGACAGGAGACAACCCCTCCCTCCCCCAGCCTACTCCCCACACCCTGCCCCACCCCCACCCCCCCGCCCCATCCCCCCATCCCGCAGACCATGTGGCACCCCTGTAAACAAAAACATTGTTATCCAATACTGGGTCCAACGCCCCAACCACGTCCGACCAAACTGTAATCCTCCCGGATTTGCTGCTGCGGCGGAGCGCCGGAGGACGTACTCTGTGTCAGCATAGTCTTTTTCCGCCGTCGTGGGGGTCTCTGCGACCGTGGCGCCGTAGAATCCAACCTCCTAGCCGGAAGAACCTCCGGGAAGTTTCTGTCCAGCCAGTCCCATGCACTGTCCGGCGTGTCGAAAAAGAGAGACCGCTGTTGATGAACCACTTTCAATTTGGCCGGAAAAAGCAGCGCAAATGGGAGGCCCGCTGTGCGTACTCGTGCCTTCACGGGAAGATGAGGACGGTGGTGTTGTCTACACGCAGCGGACCACTGTCCCGGGCAGCGCGCAGGAGGTGGTCACGATCCCTGTAATTAAGGATGCGCGCTAGTAGAGGGCGGGGGTTGGCCCCTGGCGGGGGCCGCCCCGCAGGGACCCGATGCGCCCTTTCCACCGTAAAGTGGGTGGAGAGACCAGTAGGGGCCACCACCGTTTTCAACCAGTTTTCAATATGGAGCGTGGGGTTCGGGCCCTCCATGCCTTCCGGGTAGCCCAATATCCTGACGTTGTTGCGGCGCGCGCGCCCTTCCGCGTCGTCAGCATGCGCCTGCTGGGCATCGATCTCCAGGCGCATGCGGGTGAGTTGTTTGGTGTGAGTTGCCACTTGTGACACCAGGGGCTCCACCGTCTGGTTCGTGTGCCGCACCTTGTCCACCAGCTTCCGGTGGTCATCTTTCAGGAGATTCAGGTTGACGGATATCACTCCCAATTGGCCTTCCAGCGACGAGCGAGTGTCCCTGATCTCTGTGAGGATCATATCCAGTTTATCTGGAGGGGTAGCTGGCAGATCCCCACTTAATGATCGGACTGGGTGATCGTCAGTACTGGTCGGGGGACGGGACATAGTGCCCTCACTGGACTGGCATACAGGTGTCTTGATCCTGACCCTACCCATAACGTTGCACAGGCGGAAGGTAGGCAGCAAACCAGAGTATCCCGAGCGTGTCCGCTTGAATGCCCGTGCCAGGAACTATGCCCTGCGGTAAGCAGTGGGAAGGGCAACAAGCCAAGCCCCCAAACGCACCTTCACAGTCGCGCCCGGTACAGCCGCCAGTCTCCACCAGGCGGTTCAGGCAGCATGCAGGCTCAGTCAGTTAGTATGGAGGGTGCTGTGAGGAACGAGCTATGCAGCAGGCTGTGGGGCTATCCGTGACTTCCCACGTCGTCATGGGTGTGGCTCCGTTCTCCCCCTAGCCTGGCCTCCGGCCCCAAGCTCAGCCAGACACCGCCACCAGCAGTCCCCAAAGAGTGATATGCGGCGCAGGGCTCGTCGGCGCTACCTCCTCTCCACACCTCCCGCAAGAGACAATTCTGGCAACATGTTTTATTTATTGTGTCACTGAATGTCACTGCTGAGCAACATGAATAGATCTTAATTTTCTAAACCACAAAGCTGCCTTTTACAGTGACTTGCATCAAAATATGTTTACATCTGTCACAAACGTGTGTTTTATTTTTGCAACGCACATTTCACTTTTGTTCATTGTGGCTACAACCATAAGACCTTTCCTTCGGAGAAGAGGGCATCTGATTAATAGGGGCTGAAATAGTAAACCAGGTGGGGGATATAAAGCTACAACAAGCATCGCTGCACCGGCGCTTTACTTTTAACATTAAAAGTAAAGCGTGGGTGCCGCGATTATGTTAAAAGTAAAGAAATAGATGTTTTTTTCTATTTCTTTACTTTTTGCTATAATCGCGGCACCCGCGCTTTACTTTTAATGTTCAAAGTAAAGCGCGGGTGCCTCAATTGTAGCAAAAGTAAAGAAATAGATGTTTTTTTCTATTTCTTTACTTTTGCGAAAGTGAAAGTCATCACGGTGCTAATGACCCGTGAAAGACAGATGGCGGCCGGCTGCATGCGTGAACGCAAGCGCTAGGCCAGCCAGTAGCACTTTGAAAACTCACCTACTAAATGTCTCGCAGAGCAGCGCATGCGCGCTGACTCAGCGAGACCTAAAAAAACAAAAGGGATGTGATTTTAGTAATTGAGGAAACACAACACTGGCATACTGAAAAAAGGCATTTTCTGGTGAGAAAAGGTTAAATGTGTTTGCTTTCATTCAAATGTATTAGGAGTTAAAAAACAGATTATGAAGCCTGCCTTGCAAATGTTGTTTCTATGGTTGGAAAAATTAGCTGCTTTGCTGGCAACATGCAGTTACTATCAAACTGTTCCCAGATGCTCTAGAAACGCAAAGCATTTAGGAATGGTGTTTCTGAAAACAGTGGTAAATACATCACACACTTAAAAATAGTATTTTACATTCTTTGAAAGCTCACTTCAAATAAACATTCTAAAACAATGAAAGTACCCCATGATCAGAATTTACAAAAAGCATTTCTACAACAAATTATTTGAAGATAGTATCTCAGTGCAGTCACTTCAAGGCTCAAGAGGCCACAAGTACTGGTTTTCTCTGCACCAGAGGTTCTGTCTCTGAGGCCTTGAGAACACAGGGCCCATCGCTTGTAGAGGCCTCCTGACCTCTCCTCTTGCCTTCTAAAATCTACTGAGTAAAACCAATACACTGCATACACAAACCAAACTACGAACAGGACTTAACTGTAGAGCCGGCAATGTTTCTAGTCATAAACCATTGATTATGCCTGTGAACCTAAATACCGTGTATGGGCCAATTACATTAAAACATCAACGCTCGTATATTGATACACTGACTCTTTATGGGTGGAGAACAGTTTTTTTTATATATATAAGCAAACAGTAATCAATGCATAAACAGCATCCCCACAGGAAATCCAATAACATTATCAGAGCAATAAAATGGGGTCACATATTTAACAACACATTACGCATGCATATAATTTCTTATCTACAGTCTTACTCATGATACTTTTCACTTTAATTGCAAAGATTGTAAATATGGAAGATGATTTCTAAAACTTCCTGTGAACGCAATTGAAACTTAGTAAAAACGTGTATCTGCACCTAGAAGTTATAACTGTTCATTTGCAGATTCTCAGTCTGCACATATGTGTGGGCACATACATGATTCACTACTGTAGAATATCTTCATGCTTTCACTGGACATATATGTGTGTCAATTTTGCATAATTAGCTTTTCTGTAATTGACAAAAGTCAGAATAAATTGTGCAAACTCAAGCAAAATGCAAAACTGACATTCAGTAATAAATGTGTAGTGTGACATGCTTCACTTTGTCCATTTTGGACTGGAGGACAGGGTTGCCTATAAGGCAATGTCGCAGTGCCCATGAGCTGGTCATATAGGTCAGTGCATTGGCTGTTTTTTTGGGCTGCTCCTGGGCCTTTTATGGTCTGGTGGGCCCGGTTCTTACTTGATTTCCCTTCTATTACCACAAACATTGCCAGCAGCAAGCACAAATGCATACAGTCCTCCATACTTTTCAAAACACTTTTTGTAGCTACCTAATTCGCTAATGGGGGCCAATTTTATTCTGGTATGTTCTCTACCGATTCAGCCCTGCTCAAGGATACATTTTGTTCTAAAAAGAGCACAAAAACAAGTGCCATCCGTGTACAACAACACCTGGGTTCTCTGCACTCGTGTTGTTCTGGCACGAGTAGTAATTTGACCACATGGCATATTGGTGTCATTTTGTGAATTTTGGGCAAAAAGCATAACATGAAATTCACGAGATTTTGCCAAAAGATTAGGAATTTCACCTGGTAAAATTATATTAAATGAAAAAGGCTGTTCACATGGAGTTGCATGCCAGTATAGTTAACAAACTCAAAGTTGTAGGTAATATCAAACATTAGTGGTGCATTTGTCAGTGCGTCTAATACTCCAAATGTACACCTTCGTAATGTAGGCAGATGTAATATAAAGAATTAAGCAACATTCACCAAAGTGGAAGCGATTTCATGGAAATATGTTTTCTTTTACAGAAAACAACTATATTTACACATTCGCAGTAGCATTGTCTGTGTAATCGGCACTCTGTGGAGAATATACACTTGTAAGTTCATGGTTGACAGATATGTAAAGGGAAATATGAAAGTCAAACATTTCTCCAGTCATGCTTATTAGTTTGAAATTCAAACATGCTGTCTTGCAGTCCTATGTCAGGTGTTCAGCCCACTTAACTACCTTCTCAAGCAACAATACACTGATCTTGCTTACACCTGCATGGATCTCTGACTACTTGCACAATATTAGTGAGTTACTTTTATTTAAAAAAACTGCTAAATTTGAGACCTTTTGCCAGTCATAGGTGGAGCGTTTTAGTGAGCAGCATGTGCACTTTGGGCAATTAAACTGGTAATCCACACAGTGAAAATACAATGCCTAGAATGCAACGTGATGTTGTACAAAAAGCAATAATATAATTTTTTACATTTAAAGATGCACATGGAAGCCAAACATTGTATGACAGAGCACGTGTGAGGCTAGAGAATGAAAAGGGGGGACAAGTTGAGAGGAGAGGAATAGGAAGAGAGAGAGGAGGAGGAGGAGATGTTTGAAAAAGGCAAGAGAAAGAAATGGAGCAGAGTGTGATAGACAAAAAGGGAGATGGGTAAGAGAACGCAGACAAAGGAGTCAAAGGAGGGGAAGAAATGTAGACAATCAAGAAATGAGGGAGAAAAGAAGAAGAGAGATACAGGGGTCACGGGTGAAATAACAAAGTAGATGGAAGAAAGAGGGCAGTTAAAAAGAGTGAGTAGAAAGGAAGTGGAAAAATTGGGACAGAGTGAGTAAGTGGGGAGACAGGGCGAAAAATTGGAGTATGCACAGGCTCCATCCAGAAATCATAGGATACTCCATAACCACTCACTTTGAAATTACCTAGACTGCTGTACCACATAGAAACTAAGTTGATATCCAGGAGGCAATATTTATCCTTCTGTTGTTACACATCAGGAAACTCACAGTACCCTCTTGTCTTCCTCTTCTTCTTTTGCCATTCACTAGTCCTTTTCTCATCTCCTTCCTCTGGACTTTTGGTTCCCATCCTCCCATACTCATTCCATTGGTTGGAAAGATTTAGCTAAACTTGGTATTCATTTGAAACAGGACATGGTGAACCTATTGTTTCAGGTGAATTGTCGATCGTAGCTATGGGGTCAGATTTCGATATGCTTCCTAGCAAAGCGTAAAATTTCCATTAGTCTTCAAAGATTAATTTGGTACTGTTTTGGGTTTTGAGCTTGGGATTAACCTAAAAAAAATGATTCCTACTGTACACAAGGTAAGATCAGTCCATATTAGTGTTGTCAAGGACTTAAAAATGGTACTTGACAAACTCTTTGCTGAAGGAGTTATTACACCCACTAATTCATCTGAATGGGTTTCACCTGTAGTTTTGACTAAAAAGAAAACAGGTGGCCTGTGCCTGTGTGTAGATTTATGTTCCTTGAACAGGAACATTTTAGTTGTCTGTCACTCATTAACACACATACAGGAAATTATTGCTAATGTAGGGGAATCTAAATTCTTTCAACTATTGATCTTCATTCAGCATACCATTAGATTACTTTGAATGCTGACTCTCAAGACTTAACCACTTTTGTTACACACTTTGGGACTCGCAAGTATTTGAGATTGTCTTTTGGTCTCACAATTGCAGCAAGCATTTTCCAAAGAACTATTGGTGATATTGCTTATGTTCAGGCCTTTCAGGATGATATCTTTCTATTTACATATACTAAAGAGGGACATTTAAAAGTTCTTGAGAATGCGCCGCAAATTCTCAAAGAGAAAATGTATGACAGTAAAACCAGAGAAATGCAAGCTTTTAATTCAGGAAGTTGATTATCATGGTCATACTATTTCCACATAGGGTATTAGACCAAAGTTTTGTTATCTAGACATTATACGTAAACCACCTCCTCCTGTGGATATAGACTCTCTACGATCATTTTTAGGTCACTGTGACTATTTTGCAAGTTTTGTACCGGACTATAAATTAGTGGTGCAACCTTTAAGATCATTATTGAAGAAGAGAGCTAAATTTGATTGAAATTTGTGAGTAATGCTTTTGATAAAGTTAAAGGTTTAGATTATGAAAGGTGTTGGAGCTGTATTTGATCAACGTATTCATGGTTAGGGGCATTATGGGGCTCACGTCTGCCCTTACTAACTCAAACAAACACAAACATTGGTGTAGTACCCTCAGAGAAATGCAGTTTGCTTAATCAGCTAGTCAGCAGGTTAGTACCAGAGACCCATTGAGTTCTTTTTATGCTGCTAGTTGTTTGTTACCTAAATTCGAGCCAATTCCAAGAATTGGACGAGGATGGCTCACTCACGTAATGTGACATGCTTCATCATTTGCCACCTCCTCCCACCCTGGTAAGATGTTACTACTAAGGCGGACTCAACTTCAGAATGGGGCTTTTCTGAGGGAGTTCTTAGATATTTCTTCTCTCAGGACAATGATTTAGGTCCAGTTTATAACTTTAAAAAACCATGGGATAGTCCACTAAAGCATCCTTTAATTTGGTGGTTTCCCTGGTTGATTAAAAGATTACCAAGAGGCATACTTAGGTGTAACAACCCATTTTTTGTTTGGATTGCCTCTGCTCATGTTTTTGGATTGAAGTTATATTGTGCTTCACGACTACACTGCGCACCGCGCACATGTGTTGGCAGTTGTTCAGCTTCAGTGCCCTTTCTGCTCCCGGCTGCTTGTGTCTTCGGTAAGTGTTAGTTTACTTAATCCCCCCTTGTTGCCCGCTGTCCATGATCTCCCATCCGCTCCGTTGCTGCTTGTTATTTTCAGAGTTACCATTGCATTGTTTTGCGATCACACCACCTCACGGCTGAACAGCGCGTTTATCCTGATGCCTTATAGCATTTAGACGGCCCCCCAGCTCATAGGGCCATTACTAATTAATCTGCCTGATGAACAGCTGACCGATGTGCCCTTCAATACCCTCTCATACCATACATTCGAACATTAAGAAGCCTTGGCACCCTATTATTGGCATTGTAGCATAGTCCAGTTACTTGTCTAATGTGTTTTTTATTTTTCGTTTTTAAACTGTTCCTTCGTGAGTTATGGCATTTCTGAATGCGGGATGTTTATAAATCACCCTTTTAAAATTTGGACTACTTCAGTCATACGGCCCAACCCCATGTCAGCCTAGGTTTTTTTGCAGTGCAAACTTGACCCAAAGGAATTAGAGCACTCTACATGAGCACCAGTTACATTACATAAGGACACATTCATTTGTACTAGGCACAGGGATATTAAGTGATTTGCCAAGAATCACAGGATATTGAGTCGACGCTGAGACTAGATCCTGGTTCCCCAGTTCCACAGTTGGCAGCTCTGGCAGTAGTGTCAAATCCTCTCCCTATTTCCTATTATTGCCTCAGCTGTAACTTAAGACAGCGCTGGATCAATTTACTTCACCTCTTGTCAGCGGCAAATAATATAGTTTAAATCTGTGTGTCGGCCAGTGGCGGACTTTCAAAAAACATTGATAAGAAAACTCTGTGCAGAAACAGGGTGCGAAAAGGCGACTCATCCCAGATGTTTTTCTTAACCGTGCAATCTCTGAAACAAGCACACGGACATCTATTTAAATTCCAACTATTTCCTCAATACACAGTTTTTGTTTTTAACATACCACAAAAGCAATCGGTGTATTCAAAGGCAGAGCGATGCAAGTTCAAACTATTATTTGGCAACATACGCTGTTAAAATGTTTACTTTATCACAAAACATTAACTGTTGTTTTTCAAAGGTGCAGCATTGTTTTGTTATGTTTCAAGCACACTTTCCTATGGAATCTTCCATTTTTATGTCGAGCCTAGGCAGCTCGCATGCGCAGCCCGGCCCAGCTGGTGCTGCTGCTTATCTCCTCATCCTGCCTCTGGCTCCATCAGTACTCCTGTGTCCAGCTACAGCTCTGCTCTCATCCTCCTAGGGTGACCAACTAGCATGGGTGCAAATTTAGGATGGTGAGTGTAAAAATTGAGGACAAAGAGTAAAAATTCAGGACAAAAATTCAGGACAGGAGGTCAAAATTCAAGACAAAACTTCAGGACGAAAGGTACGTTTTACAGACACATCAAAGGAGGTCGCGTAATAGGATATAATTAAGCCCATCCATATATTCAAACATATTCAACCATTTGCAAACCTATCCATCATGTATCCTTCCATCCATCATTTCACTCATCCATCCCTCTATCCACCCTTTCACTCATCCATCCATTCCATCCATCCACCCTTTCACCCTATCCATCGGTACACTCATCCATTCACTCTTCCACCCATTCATCCATTCACTCATCCATTCAGCCTTTTAGCTTTTCACCCGCCCAGCCATCCACCCAGTCGCTCATCCTTCCACATATTCACCCTTTCAGTCATCCATTCATTCTCCCTTTCTCTCTCAATCGACCCTTTCACTTAGCCATCCTTCCCTCAACCCATACATCTACTCATCCACTCATGAATCCATCCATTGACCCTATCACTCATCCATCCACCCTTTCACTCCTTCACGCATCTATCCATCCTTTTGTCCATCTGCCCTCCCTTTCACTCACTCATCCATCCTTATATCCACCCTTTCACTCATCTGTCCATCCATTCACCCTTTCATTGATCAATTCATAAATCCATCCATCATTTCATTCATCCAGCTACCCATTCCCTCGCCCATCATCCACCCTTTTACTCATCCATCCATCCTTTCAATCATCCATCCACCCTTTTCCCATCCATCTACCCTTCCACCCATACATCCATCTATTTACCTTTTCTTTCATCCATCCTTCCACTCATTCATCCATCCATCCTTTCTCTCATTATCCATCCATTCACGCTTTCATTCATCCATTCACCCATTCACTAATCTATTCAGCCATCCACCCATGCCTTCACTTACTCACTCGCCCACCTTTTCATATTAATTATGAGCTGAGTCTTTGTCTGCAGAGTTGCAGACAGAAGAGGCCCATTAAGAATTTCACCCTTGCTGTAGTTCATAAAGCAAAGGGTGGGGTGGGGGTAGGGTTCACTATGCCCTTGCACATAGGCAATCTGAAAAAGTGGAAGTCATGCAGGATGCACACTGTCAGGCCATGAGGTCACTATGACATGGTGTTGTTTCCAGGGCTATAAGTGGGATGGAAAAACTGGGGGGTCTCTCCAAAGGGGGTGTTCGATGTAATTAAGAGTGTGGCTTAAAACACCTAAGGTAAAAATCTGTGCTTAGTATTGTGTACCGCCCAACTGGTATTTTTCCTCTTCTGTCAGTGTATCCAGATATATAACACAACAAGTAATGTTACACCTGCAACAAGCCAGAACCATTGGCTTTGTCAACGGTTGTTAGTTGCATAAAAAAAAGCAGCAATCATGGCTTCCTTGAATATAATATTGAAAATAGGTGGAACAGATCCATTTTAATCTGCTTGGTGCAGGGTCACCACTCTTGCCACGGGTCCTTATCAAGTAAGGAGGAATCAACAGTGGAACGAAGTACAAACCATAGGTAATTTATTAAGCCTTTGAGCAAGCTGACACTGCATGTTTACACAGCCTACAATGCCCCAACCTGCAATTCTTTACCTAATGTTTCTAGAGATGCAGTGTCAAGAAGAGAACCAGACTGAAAGTAGGACGGGGTGAGAATGGATGAAGCATAGCTTAATCAAAAAACGAGAGATTCAGATTTTACATTTCCACAAATGCATCAGTTCTAAAATGACGAGACTGTGAAAGAACTCTAGCCCCTTCTTTTTAACTTCTTTCACCAGCTTCTTTTCTTGAGCTGGATTCTTAGGTAGCAGCATTGGTGTTTTTGCACATTTCTTCTGTCTGACAGAATGCCCTGCCCTGGACAGAGGCTGGGGGAGGCCCACCACATCCTTTGCAGCCAGACTGGCCCATTGTCATTCTGTATGTGGCATACAGAATGACAAAGGGCAGGATGGGGCTGCTCTTGTGGAGTGCGAGGCGGCCCCATCAGGGAGTTGAGGCTTCATGCAGGGGAACGGTGCTGTTCCCTGCAATGCCCAAAATTACAGACAAAAGCCGTAGGTATCCTCACGGACAAGGGACGTGAGGTCCAAATTACGGACGGTTCGTGAAATTTACGGCGGGTGGTCAACATACCTCCTCCTGTCATGCTCCTCCCCCCACTTCACTCCCATCTTGTATACCCCTTTCATCCTCCTCCCGCTGTGTCTTCTTTCGTTTGATGTACTGCCATTGCACTATGCGTGCTTGCTTTCCTCAAGCTGCACTTCCTATCACAGGACAGCCAGCGTCCATAACAGGGCTTCCAGTGCACATCCCTGGCTAAATGTGCCCATGACAGAGCTGCAATTGCACAACCCAGGACTGCCATCTCCCAAAACGCAGCTTCCAGTGCACATCCCTGGCCTGACAGTGCACATCCCATGGCTCCTTGTGCACATTTCAGGACTCCCTGAGACCATAACAGGGCCGCCACTGCACATTCAAGAACTGACAGCATCCATAACAGGGCTTCCAGTGAGTGTCCCAGACCTCTGAGCACCTATAACATGGTTTCCAGTGCACAACCCATGGCTAAGAGCGCACATCATAGGGCTGCATGTGACCATGAGAGGCCTGCCATTGCACATCCCAGGTTGGCCAGCGTCTTTCACAGGACTGCCAGTGCACATCCATGGCCTGACAGTGCACATCCCATGGCTCCTAGTGAACATCATAGGGCTCTGTGCCCATCACAGGGCTGCCAGTTCACACCCCTGCAATAAAAGTGTGCATCTCAGTGCTCTTAGTGCCCAAAAGGACTTCTAGTGCATACCACTGAACTGACAGTGCACATTCTAGGGCTTCTAACGCATGTTCCAGGGCTGCCATTGCACATCCAAAAACCAAGAGCACCTATGAGAGAACATCCAGTGCACATCCTCTGCCTTACAGTGCACATCCTAGGCAGCACTCTGCCAATCATATGGCTTCAATTGCATATCCTGGAACAGCCAGCGAACTTTCAAGTACGGCGACCACAGCTCTGCCCTTGCCTGTGCATGCATGATCCCTGCACCCCTCGTTTTGTGACGCTGCTCCTTGGTGTGAACTACCAACAGCCAGCTGGAGCCAGTGATTCGTTAAACTCAAATCCACAAATTAAAAGACCAGATGATTTGAAGCAGCACTCCAATTCACAATAACAATTTGCACTTAGACAAAACAAGGACCAGAAAATGGATTTTTTGCAGTTTTATATACAGTTTATTATTATATATAAAAATGCAGACACACAAAAGTTGTGTGTTTTCATAAATCTCATGTATCCACTGTCCAGGTCCAGAGTGATATGCCAAAAATCACAGGATGTTGAGCCGATGCAGAGACTCGAACCTGGTTTCCCTGTTCCAAAGTAGGCAGTTCTGGTGATTATGCCACACCCTCCCCGTATGCAACTTGCTGTACAAATGAATAATTGAGTGTGGGACAGGTATGCTAGTGCTAGTAGTGCAGAATTTGGACATGCACTGTCGTAATGAAAGTAGTGCTTGAAGTGCCTCAGTGAATTTGAGATTCGAAGTCACTCTGTTTGTGGCTGTCGTATGGAAATGGATAGAAACATGATTAAGAATCCCCCATGAATACAGGAGACCTTCTTGCTGTTTTTAAGAGCCAGGTCATGTCTAAAACCGCAGGAATTTTCAGTCTGTTTTGCAGACATGTATTCTTTCCGCCACATTTTTTTGCAATGCTCAAATTTCTCATCACTAGTGAGTGAAAAACCCCACTAGTCTAGTACAATGTTTTCATTACTGGTCAGATCGTCTCATGACTTGGCTGCAACTCTCACAACAGACAAGTGACTTTTTGAAGGCGTGTTTAAAACAGATTGGACATTATCATGTAATAGTAGCATTTACCCACTTTCATACCAGTTGGTAATGCTAGAATGCGACCAAGCCGCCATAAGTCGTCTCAGCCTAGAATTACCATTAGTGACTGGGTCCCTGGTAAACAAGATAACCGTGTGACAAATGCATGGTACTCTGCCAGCACCTCCACCTTAATTCCCAGAGACAGTTCCAATCAATCAAACAGCATTTGTAAAGCACAACACTGTCACCCCTAGGGGTATCTGAGCGCTGTGTCTCTGTCAAAGAACCAGGTCTTGAGTCTCTTTCTAAAGTCTGCCATCGAGGGGGCTGTACGGAGCAGGGGGAGAAGGTCGTTCCAGTTCTTGGCAGCAATTTAGGAGGAGCAACCACTGTTGTGACTGCAACGGATGCGGGGGGGGGGGGTGCCAGGGCCAGTGAGGAGGAGCGCAGGTGTCTAGCTGGTTGGTGGAAGTTCAATTAATGTTTGTGGTAGGCAGGTCCTAGGTCATGGAGGGCTTTGTAGGTGTGCGTGAGGATCTTGAACTGACATATTTTCTAGATGGGGAGCCAGTGGAGGTCTCTCAGGTGGGGGGCGATGCAAGTCCATTGGGGGGGTCCAGGATAAGTCTGGCTGCTGTGTTCGGTATGGTCTGAAGTCTTGTGAGGAGCTGTGTGGAGATACTGGCATAGAGGACATTGCTGTAATCAATGTGACTGGTGACAAGGGCCTGAGTGACGGTCTTTCTTGTGTTGCTTAGGGATCCATCTGAAGATTATGTGGAGCATGCAAAGTGTTTGGAAGCAGGAGGAGGCGACTGCGTTGACTTGTCGTTTCATGGTCAGTTGGCTAGTGAAGCTGATGCCGAGGTTGTGTGCATGGTCGGTCAGTGAGGACGTGGGTCCGAGTTCTGCAGGCAACCAGCTGTGGTCCCATGCAGATGTACCCTTCCCGAAGATCAGTACTTCAGTTTTGTCGGGTTGAGTTGGGGGCAGTGTCTCTCATCCATTTGGCTACGTTGGTCCTGGCATTGCAGAAATTGGTTTAGGCATTGGAGGGATTCTCGGTTAGCAAGAGGATCAGTTGAGTGTTGTCTGCGTAGGAGATAATATTGAGTCTGTGGGATCTAACGACGTCTGCGAGGGGGGTTATGTAGATGCTGACTAGAGTGGGCCTGAGGGATGATCCCTGTAGCACGCCACATATAATGTCTATGGGTGCAGAGGTGAAGGGAGGCAGTCAGATGCTCTGTCTGCATCCTGTAAGGGAAGAGGCGATCCACTTGAGGGTGTCTTGCTGTATGCCTATGTTGTAGAGTCTGTTGATGAGGGTGTTGCAGGAAACTATGATGAACACCGAGGAGAGGTCGAGGAGGATCAGAGTCACAGTTTCTCCACAGTCGAGGAGTGTTCTGACATCGTCTGTGGCGGCAATCAGCACAGTCTCAGTGCTGTGGTTGGCATGGAATCCTGATCCTGATTGATCCAGTAGGTGGTTTTGTTCCCGGAATTTAGTGAGTTGCTGGTTGATAGCTTTCTCGAGAACCTTGGCCGGGTAGGGGAGCAGAGAGATCGGACGATAATTTTTTAGATCATTGGGGTCAGTGGAGACTTTCTTTAGGAGGGGTCTGACGTCTGTGTGTTTCCATCTGTCCAGGAAGGTTGAGGTGTCGAGGATGCTGGTGAGTTGCCTGCTGATTGGGTTAGTTGCGAGGATGTTGAGTTGGTGGGGGTAGGGGTCGGTGAATTCCCCGGAGTGGATGGAAGACATGATGGCTGAGGTGGTCAGGGTAGTGAGTGCTGACCAGGTGGTGACGGTTTGGCTGGTGTTCGCTGGTTGGTTGAGGTTGTCAGGATTGAGGGTACCGGGTTGAATGTTGAAATTGTTGTAGATGTTGGTGATTTTGCTGTGGAAGTAGTCAGAGAGGGTTTCACAGAGTTCTTGGGAGGGGTCGATGGTGTTCTCTATGGCTGTCAAGTTGGAGAATTTTTAAAAGATTTCCTTTGTGGGGTTGGTTGCGGAGTCGATGCGGGTGGCGGATGGCAGCTTTCTTGGCTTCTTTGATGTTTTGGTGATAATTCCTGAGAGCTGTTTTGTGAGCTGCTCTGTCAGCAGGGTTCTTGGTGGTGCGCCATTGGTACTCCAGTTGGTGGCAGTTGCGCTTTGTGGTCCTGAGTTCTGGGCTGTGCCATCTGGCATGTTTGGAGCTCTTGTTGGGTTTTGTAGGCTTCAGTGGGGCAATTCTGTCAGCGCTGTCGGTGATCCAGGCGGCGAAGTTCTGGACTGCCTGATTCAGGTCTGTTGAGGCTTTAGGTTGGGAGGTTGGGAGGGCCTGTGACCACTGAGGTTTGGTGAACATGCTCCAGCTGAGGTGGGAGGAGATCTGACACCTGGTAATGGTGTGCTGGGCATCAGTGATGGTGAAGTTTACGATTGTGTGGTCAGTCCAGGTGAGTTCTGTGGTGTGACTCAATTTGATTCTGTTACTGGAGGTGAAAATGGGATCTAGTGTGTATTCAGCTTTGTGTGTGGGATCGGTAACCAGTTGGGTGAGACAGATGTTGTTTAGGTTCTCCAGGAGGGTGAGGGATTTGGAGTTGTTGGGGTCGTCGATGTGGAAGTTGAGGTCACTGAGTAAAAAATAGTGGTGAGAGTTGATTGCTTGGGGGCGATGAGGTTGGGGATGTTGTCGCAGAATGTTGCTGAGGGTCTGTAGGCGAGGGTACCTCTTATTGTGGTCTTCACGTCAGTTAGTAGGAGGAAGTTGAGGTGTTCCATGAGAGGTGTGGGGGTCATTGTTGGTGATGCTGCATGTGATGGTTACCCTAAAGATGATGGCGATCCATTCGCCTTGTTTGATGGCACGGTCATGGTGTGTTATCTTGTAGCCTACGGAGTGGTGGTGGTGATGTCGGGAATCGAGGAGGGATTGAGCCACGTTTAAGTGATGAATGCGACATCCATGGAGATGGTGGTGATGGTGTCCCAGATATTCGTGCCATGTTTGCAGAGTGAGCCGGCATTGAGCAAGATACAATGGAGCGGTTGCAGGATGTTCTTGGTCTTGTGGGCAGAAGTGGTGTGGGATCTTTCGTAGGTTGTGTTGCAGGAGAAGTGGCAATGTAAGCAGGTGAAGGGTCCTTTGGTGGATCGTGGAGAGGTGGAGATGTAGCTGTTTCAGCGTCAGGAGTCCAGGAGTTCCTTGGCTGTGTACCGTCGGTGGGTTAAAGGCCCTGGCGCTGGGTGTTTTTCGACCAGCAGGGTGTTTCCAGTGCGGCCGCAGCACGCGTCCTTGGTGAGGTCATGCAGCAGCCTCCATTAGTGATCCTGGTAGGTGGTTCTAGTGGTACTGGGCACCGGGCAGAGACCTGGATTGGGCAGTGTGAGGATAGGGACAGCAGGCAGCGTAGGGACAGCAGGAAGCATAGGACAGCAGGACGCGGTGGAGCAGCAGGCAGCACAGGGATAGGGGCAGCAGGCAGCGCAGGCACAGGGGTAGCAAGCAGTGCAGGGGCAGCAGGCAGCACCGGGACAGGAGCCGCAGGCAGCGCAAGGACAGGGGCAGGTGTGTACAGTACCTTGATCTAGGGGTCAGACAAAGAGGGGTGGCCCAGCCCAGCCTCCTCTGGGCTCTGAGAGGCACAGATGGGCCCATCTGTGGCCCAGGATTTACCCGGGCTATGCCTGCGCCCACGATGCAGGAGCCGCAGGTGAACTTTATCGTGCGCCGGAAGGTGTGAAAAAGAGACTACCAGCTGGCCCCACCTCCGGAGCTCCTAAAAAATGCAGTCCAGTCCGGCCAGTGAACTTGGTGGTGGGAGGGGGTCTTGAGGTACTCACTTGCACTGGTACAGGCAGGCAGGAAACGGGAGGGAAGACACCTCCTGCAAAGAGGGCGGATGGCAGATGAGCCACACGTGCACCTGATTGTAGCATGCACCTGGGTTAGCACAGATATACAGCGATGTTCAGAGTTAGAGGCATTAAATGCATCCCTGATTTTATTTGCATGGCTGCAGCAGTGGCGAAATGGCCACCTGCTCGATGCCTAAGCGGGCATAGTGATTTCGTGCAAAGCTCGCAGTTACTAGAAGCTCCAGTTCCTTCAAGTTGAAGTTGTTTAAAATTGGTGGGCTGAACACAGTTTTCTTCTATCCATTATACTCAGACTACAGGATGGATGGGCACCACTCGAGGAAAACTTTGAGTAGAGTCTCTCTTAAACATCCACATTGTTAGACTACTCTGTATATCACTCTAGAGTGTATGCAGAGTTAGTTTTGAACATCCTTTCATTAGCATGAGGCTCTTCATTAGAGTCAAAGGTAACTCTGCCGCCATCCTCTTAAAAGGTTGTATTGGCTTTTTGCGTCCTCAGATTTAAGTTCTAATTTTAAAAAATCCAAGACATCACTAATAGGTGGATATAATGCAAGCATTTGTGACATTTACCTATTTTAATGACCTCAGGTTGGAGGCCATGCGATCCTTCACTATAATAAACTTTATTTCCGGGTTGTGTATTGTCCAAATCCTGTTAACAGTAGGTTTTCAAGTGGAAAGATACCACGTTTTACGACTAACTGATAATTTGTTCAATTATACAGACATTGCCTCTTCAAATTGGCTATTTACTGTAAATATACACTTCTGCTCCTCCCTGCGACCCAGTTCATTATGGCTTGTTGGATTTTCTACTACTTAGCTGAAGGTTGTAGGTCATTGCTTCATTCCTCTCTCCTTTCCTTCCTTCAGTCCTTTCACTTTTCCTTACCTCTTTACCATCTCTTCATTACTTACATCACCACTACCCCACTCTCTTCCTCTCATACTCCCTCATGTTCTCGTTCACTAATGTCTTCTTTCTCACAACGTCCTTTCATTTTCATCCTTCCTTAAACCTCCTCTCTCCCTTCCTCCTTCCTTTCCTCCCTTTTCATCTCTTACACTATCTCTTCCATCCTACCTCCTGCCCTCAGACCCATCCTAACCTCCTACTTTCTTTTACTCTCTCTTCCAACATCTCTTCCACCCTTCCTCCCTATATCCTTCCTTCAAACCCACCCTTCCTTCAATATAATTTGATGTTTAGCGTGACACACAATGCCACACAATTCACCAGTATACAATTCAAAACCACCCAGCATAATTACACTAAACATAATAGCACTCAGCACAACTTAATTCAACTCTACATAATAACACTCTACTCACTACCACATAAATACACCCCACATAAAACCAATATATATCACATAGCAACAATCCAGATGAACACATGCCACATAATTCCAATCGGAATAATTTCACACAACACCTTACAGTTCCATGCCACACAAATCAACTGAATCTGTTTCCATTCCACACCACATAATTCAACAAGAAACCACACAATACACATCAACAACACAATTACATAATACACCACATACATACAATCCACACCACATAATTCCACATCAGACCACAACATTTAACAACAAACCGCATAATTAAATTCTGCTACATAACATTCCACTACACAAAATACCATACCACATACATAATTACTCTCCAAAACCACATAATTCCACTGCACACCTGTAGGGCTTAGCCTTTTTGGCTTAACTTCCCTAAAACTTTTAGCTTTCCTCCTAGACCATTTTCCTGACATAGAGTTGCCAATTTAGCTGCTTTGAATACTTTGCCACTGCTGATCAGTGTCAAAGTAAACGGGTTCCCTATGTAAAGTGTAATGGTAATTGGTTGGCCATGATTGGTATGTTTGCCTTACTAGTAAAGTCCCTAGTGATGTGCACTGTGTGTGCAAGGGCTAGTCATGCAAAGGTGCGCAGAGGAGGGAACTCAGGCCTTCAGTGTAGGGCCTGCGCGCAGGGTGCTAAGTTAGCAAGTTGTCCTGACAAGTGCAACCACTTATCAGGCCTTACTTTCCCTTTTGCCTACCTAGTCGGCACCCCTGTGGTAGGTCCCGGGTAACCCCTGGGCAGGGTGCAGTGTACGTAAAAGGCAGGACATATACTGAAGGTGTGTGTTATGTCCTGACAGTGAACAACACTCCATTTCGTTTTTCACTGGTGAAAGGCCATTCTGCCCATCGGACAGAATGGGGGAGGCTGTGTATTGCGTTTTGTTAGCCTAGTTTCCTAAACGTTTAAAATGGAGAGGTGAAGTTAAGTATGTATGAACTCACAGTGTCATAACACATCTTTCTATGAAAGTGGTTTTGTCACTGTGTGTTCAGAAACCATTCTTTTAGAAAGTGGCTGAGTTTTGTGTTTTAAGCATTTCTGTGTGTCTCTGCTGAATGTGGATTGACTGTCTGGATCTGAGAGGTGTGAGGAGCTGGGAGAAGTCTTGACCCAGGGAGGGGGTTGAGATGGCACCAGACTGCCCTGCATCTGGAGAGCAGGGGGAGGAGAAGCCCGGGAGGTGAAAAGGCCTGGGCTGGTGCTATAAACCAATTGACCCATCTCCTGCTGAGTGATTAAGGATCCAGACCCCAGTATCAAAGGGAGAAAGGTGACACTGGGAGGGAGACACCCAGAACTGATTTAGGCAGGGGTCAGGGACCCCTGATCACAACGAACTTCAAAGACATTTAGGGGTATAACTATGAGAACTGAGGCCCCTGAACGTTGGACTAGAAATGGATTGAGACTGAAAAGGATTAGACCCATTTTGTGGTCAAGAGGAACCTCTGCTAAGGAAGGAACAACTGAAGAGACTGCTGGAAAGGACCAATCCTTGCTTTGTGATCTGGGGCTGGTCTGCAGTTTGCTGTTTTAAACAAGGAAGAGGCTGTTGGGATTGTGCTGTGTGCGCTGGGTCCCCCTGCTTGAAGAAGACTGTGATTTGTGTCCTTTGTCTTGTAACCCCAAGGGCCCAAGGTGAGCTGGCTCCCTGTTTGGAAACACAGGAACATAAAAGTTTCTGTAGAAGTTTCAAGCAACGCGGTGGGCGCGTGTTGTGGCAGTTTGAGACCCTCGGAAGGTGTGCCCTGTGATCTTGGACACACGGAAGAGAAGGGAGACTCGGGCGCGCTGGGTGCGTGTCGTGGTGCACAGGAGGCGTGGGTGAAGAGTGCCTAGTCAACGTGTGCACCGGAGGAGAAGTGAGTCACGGACACGCAGGGTGTGTGTCGTGGGGCACCACAGGCACTGGTGAAGAGCGCCTGGTCAGCACGTGCACCGAAGAAGGAGTGAGTCTCGGACGCGCAGGGTGTGTGTCGTGGTGCACGGCAGGCGCTGGTGAAGAGCGCCTGGTCGGCGAGTGCACCGAAGGAGGAGTGAGTCTCGGATGCACAGGGTGCGTGTCGTGGTGCACAGGAGGTGTTGGTGAAGAGCACCAGGTCAACGTGTGCATCGGATGTGTAGTGAGTCTCGGACACCCAGGGTGCGTGTCGGGGTGCTCCGAAGGCATTGGTGAGGAGCGCCTGGTCATCGAGTGCACCAGAGGAGAAGTGAGGCTCGGACGCGGTGAGCGTGTCGAAATGAGGCCGAAGGCATTGGTGAAGAGCGCCTGGGTATCGGAGCACCGAAGTTGGAGTAAGTCTCAGTGAAGCAGTGTGCGTGCTTTGGTGCAACCTGGGACTGTGGAGGTGATCGGCTGATCATCGTGTGCACCGTAAGAAAGTGAGTATCTGCAGCGTGGTGTGCGTGTCTTGGTACCAACTGAGACCGCAGGAAGGAGTGCCTGGTGAACGTGCACTCGGAGTCGACGTAAGGACTCATCAGCTTTGTGTGTGTGTGGCTTCATGCTAGAGGTGACCCAGAGGGTGCTGTGGTGAACGTGCGCTCGGAGCAATGTAATCTTAGGGGCATGGGGTACGTGTGCCCTGCGGCCACCTGAGACCTTCCTAACAGTTGCGGCCGGACCGGCAGCCCCGGAGGAGCTAAGCTGTCAGGCCGAGCCGCTGTGGCCCATTGAGGAAGTTTTACACGGAAGGCCCAGTCCATTGAAGGAGGAGAGGAGAGTGGGGTCGTGTCCCCAGGTATCGTGGAACACTGCCGGGGCGCGGGCTCGGAGGGACACTCTCTCGGCCTTTCAGTCCTTCTGGCGACGTGAGCCTTTGCTTCGGCTCAGAGTGGGGCCTGAACTGATCAAAGGAGTGGCAGTACTGGGGCCAGAGTGAGAAGCTGTGATTTATGTCATCATTGATCTGTGTGGGGGGCAACTGGTATTGAAGGAGCTGACTGTTGTAATACACATTGCCAATATTGCTCCTAACGAACTGCCGAACTGTCTTATGATGCCCGACAGTATTTCTGCATAACGAAGTACACGATTGTAGCGCTACACATTGCATTATTTCTCCCTTGCAAAGTACAGGATTGCAGCGGCCCACATTGCATTATTTCTTCATTCCAAAGTACATGATTGTAGCTATGCATTGCATTATTTCTTCATTGCAAAGTACGTGATTGGGGTGTGACGCATTGCATTATTCCTTCATTGCGCAGTACATGTGTGTAGCGGTATGCATTGCATTATTTCTCCCATTGCCAGGTACCAGGGTGTATCGTTACACATTGTATCATTTCTCCTTTGCTCAGCACAGGATTGTATCATTACGCAGTGTTCTATTGTCTGTCCATTGAAACAAGTGTGATTCTACCATTACGACAAGCATAGCATTTTGAAAGCAGTGGTTGGGATTTGAACCTACCAGCCAGCTGGGACAAATATTACCCTATTATATGTTGATTCATGTATCGTGTGGTCTGATCGTATATCTTTTTATATAAAGTTTATACTCGTTAAATCAAACTCGTATGGAGTCTATTTGTGGTGTCACCAGTGGGTTGCTGTGGGCGTGGTTGCACATAGTATACACTTGTGCGTTGGAGATAGGCCTGGCTGCTCGTGCCAAGGTACTAAGGGGGTGAGCAGGGCAATCTCAAACGGTGTCCTTACTTGGCCTAATGTTGAGTGGGGAGTCCCGGGTCGCGCATTTGGTGACAGTATTGCGGGACTGGGACTCCAGCTTCCAACAACACCATACCACATAATTCCACTACACACCACATACCTCCACTCCACTCCAAAACACATAAGTAAAACACATTTACAATGCCAATAGCTCTAACTCTTGCAAATGTGAGAAGTATTTCATTGACAATGCTTGTATTGTATTGTATTGTAATAGCTGTATACCCAAGAAGTTCTTGTTGCTTGCTGTACTCTCTGGGACATTTATAAAGTGAGCTAGTGTGACTCCCTTAGGGTCCTAGTGTTTTGCAAGAACTTGCTGACTCTGGACAAACATCGGTAGGTAACATTTTGTGGATCTCTGACTACATGACACTGTTGATGCTTGTAATATTTCAGAGAGCAGTGTGGAAGTGGTATGTGTGGCATCTCTGGGCAGGGCAGGTATGCTGCTTGTCGTATCTCTGATTGTTGGGCTGCGTTGGTAGTTGTGTCAGCTCTGATGCCAGGTCAGTGTGGGTGCTTGCAGTATTTCTGAGAACAGGGTATGTTTCATGCCAGGGCCATCTCTGATCTTAAGTCAGTGGCATCTCTGAAATCAGGTTGAGTGCTTAAGGTATCTACGATTGTAGGGCAATGTTGGCACCTTTGGATTCTCGTGGGCATGGCAGGGCTGGCAGCAGGATCTCTATGGGTGCAGGAAAGTGCTGAAGCTTGTGCCACCTCTGGGGCAGCAGCATTTCCAGGGACAGAAATGTGGTGAAGTGTGTGACATCATAGGGAAATGGTTAACTGTGGTATCCCCTGCTAAGTGTTGTGAGCTGTGGAAATGCTCCGCACTGAAGCTTATATTTATGGGTTCCGGAGTAGCATGCTACTCGCTGAAAAACAATGCGATGCCTCATCAAGGGTAGTAAATGCTATATAAATGCAATTAAAATACAATACAATTATAATAATAATCTCCTTTTACATATCACTTCAAACTGCACTTCTGCTGTTTCTAAAATGCTGTACATAACAGGTGTTAGTAGTACCCAGTTTCATGGTGCTTAATTTACTGACCTTGGAGATGGAAGACTATATTGGCCTTGCCTGAGTACAAATGTATGTCCTGTAGACCAAAGCAGATGCCAGCAGAGACTGGTTAATCAGTCAGACATCTTCTCATGTCTCCCTGTGGCATTTGCAATGGCAGGACATTTGTTTAGGATTTTTTCATGTTATGGCAGGTTTTCAGTGCTTGTGAAATTTCTGAAAGCAGGACATCTACAAGTACAGTGCACGGTGATGCCTGTGACATGTCTGACTGCAGTGTACTGGTTGTACGTGTGATATCTCAGAGTGCAGTGCATTGATGGTAAGTATGGGGCTGCATTAAAAAGCCTTGGAATGTGTCCAAAATTTTTCCTGAGGCAAGCATGTATTGCTGAACCAGACGGCATGGCCCAGTGAGTAGTAATCGAATAGCTCTTCAATCCCTGGCAGCACAGCACCCAGGATAATGTGCTGCATGGCTAAAAACTTATAAGGTCCCAAAGGCTAGATGTATTGGCTATGCCAATGCTTGTTAGCATAGCCCCCCACTTACCTGGTGTCAGAATACCTCATGAGCTGCTCAGAGCCAGACTACTCTCATAGATAACTGTGACAATTCATGGCAGGTCCAACAGCCCCAACGTCTGCAGCAGTGTAGTGGTGGTGCATCCGTCAGTGGAAAGGGTTCCAGTGGTGCTAAAGCAAATAGGACAAATGTTCCCTCCCTGCTATTGGGTAGTAAAAGATATCCATTGCACAAGCAAAGTTGGCTCATCATACGGCTCCGCCTCCTTGATACTGCACTGACTGCACTAATGATGGCCAAGGTCCTGCCTACAGTCTAAAACCCTTGATCAGTTCTCAACTTGAGCAGATGTTGGGGACCAGCACTCGTTTTTGAGGGCTGGGGCTTGTTTTTCATGCTCAGACTTTAACCCAGAGCAAGAGAGAGAAAAGCAGAAAATGAATTATACGAAGAGGTAGGTAGAAAAACAGTGACAAAGGGAGAAAGCAGGGATGAAAAAGAACCTGCAAGGCATGAGATAAAGAAACAGAAAGTGTAGAGTGAAGTAAGAAAGATGCATGGGTGCAATCAAGACTAGCTAGCCTTGGTATTCAGCAATACGAGCATTTGGCAGAGCCGATGGCAGTTTCCTGAGAAAAACATTGGATCCCAGCACTTATGTTTTTTAATGAAGTGCTAACCTTGATATTGTGCTAGAAGTGCGAGTCAAGGAGCTGCAGCCGTGCCCTGGATCGGAGTCCACTGGCTAGCAGCCACTGTTGGCAAACATCCATCACGGCAGCAGTTGAGCCCAGATCCTAGGTGCACTCCTACTAGCAGAGAGCAGGACGACAAGGTTAGATTCTTACTAACTATACTGTTTCCTGTATACTGTGGTCCGATGCATGTAATAAATGACACTTTCAGCCAGCCCAATTTTCTGCCAACAGCATGCCCATTCAGCAAAATGTCATTTTGCTTTTAACACTTCCAAGTAAGGGCTCAAAAAATGCTACTATGTAAAGTGGATGTAGATAAAATCTGGCTGGAAGGTGTCACACATATTATACTCACATTGTACTCATATTATGCTGCAGTAATATGACATTGTTTTATTGTAAAGCGCCCTAATACCACTTGGTGAAGTGGCGCTATATAAAAAAACTGTCAAGAATAAGTTCAAATAAATGACATGTATCTGCTCTGATGGGTGGCACTAGCTTTGCTCTCTCTAACACAGTACAGATAGGAGTTGTGAGTCCTGATCTTAATAATGCGCTTTGAAGGGCCAAATACAGTGAGAGCTAGTGGAATTATGCAGTTCTGCTTACCCAGTGATTATTGATTTGCTGACTATGCTGCATAAACCATCTGATGCATAACATGCACTTCAAGATTCAAGATATTAGACCTTAAAAAAAGATGCATAATTTTCGAAATTCTTTTCAATTTTATGAGTGTCCTCCTGAAATAACTACTGGTTTAAAAAAACGGTGAGGGAAACGGGGATATATATGAATACACTTGTATATATATATATATATATATATATATATATATATATAAATGTATATATATAAATATATGTAGGTAGGTAGGTAGGTATATAGGTTCTGTTTACACTGCACAATACATAGCCTCTGTGGCCCCTATACAATTCTGCACTACGGATAGCAGCGGTGAGGCATGCAGGTCTCTGGCACAAAAGACTGGCTGAAAACTCCATGTGAGGGGCCTCTTTCGCTACTTTTTCAACAGTGAATCCCATTTCACGCTCATAATTGAAACCCTAACACTCGGAGATGATGGCATGTTCCATCACATAGTTTGACAAACAGACAACACAAGTGTCACATTTTCTCTTTTACTGTTCCCTAGCTATTACCAGTGTGACTGGCATGACATGAACATACACAAAGATAGTAGTGGCCGTCCCAGTGCTGGTGGGCCGTGGCAGTGCAGATGTGGTTCAGAGATCCCCCATTCTTTGGCCCGACATCAGTGTTTGCTCTTCTTCTTCTTTTCTCCCTGTGGATAAGAAGAAAGAGAAGAGTTATCAAAAGGTGCCCTCGCTTTCAAGAGCTTACAGCCCACTCCTCCCCCGAGATGCCACATATCACAGCAGCGCCATTACAGTCGGCCCGGTTAATTGCGATAGGTCAGGCAAGATGTCCGAACTGGATAAGTTTACAGTAACGACTTCCTTTCTTGGGGCAGCTGGATCCCCAACAGTCCTCCCAACAGCAGGGGATGTCCTGCCCGACATTTTTTGAGTGGCTTTGACATCCATACACACTTAATATAGCAGATGGGACCGTGCCACTTTTTGGAGGATGTCCCACTTCTGCCGAAATCAGCCCTAGTTTTTAGGTCGAGCCTGAGCAGCACATGCGCTGCTCTGAGAGGCATGCTGTATTTAGGTAGGGACTTGAAGCTTTGTCCACTGTCCACCCATATTTTTTATTGGCTTGTGTCATTGTCCACTGTAAACTGTGGTTGTTCATTGGTCAATAGGCTTAGTAGTCCCTCCTTAGTATCGCTTTGTCTCATTTTGTAACCGTCCATGGCGACACCCTCTGTTACGTGTGTTGTTACTCGGTAGGCTGTAATTACAGCCTCCGAGGACTATTTTCTAGCTTTGTCGACATGATCTCTCCTAACTCCTTTTAAAAATGTTTATAGCACGGCGCTGAACGCATTTGTAATGCAATAGAACTCGCATTTGCAAGAGTTTAACCTATTGGCATTGTAAATGACAATGCCTTTTATCTGTTTTAAAAACTACAAATAAACAAAAGGCAATGTCATTTACAATGCCAATAGCAAAAACTCTCGGAAATGCGAGACCTGTTGCATTGCAAATGCTTGTTGAAAATAATGTCTCCAAATTGCTCCATGTCATCAGGGGCGCGACGTTGCAATACACATTTCCTTTTAACTATTGTAGTTTAAAACCATATTCCACAATTCGTTAAAATGATGTGCAAAAAGAAAGTCACAGAACGGGTAATTCAATGAAAATCAAAGACTTCTTCCCATATTAGAATGGGGTCATTGGGTAGCCTTCTCGTAATAAAAATACAAATCATTTTGTGGCAGTGCACACAGACAACCAGAGTAAAATTAACACGTTGTTATGAGACAAAGCAGGATCCTAAAGAGGAAACATTTGATTCACACTTGGAGACGAGCAGTATCCACACATTGTTCAGTCAGCCAGCCATGAGTTCTACACAGCAAACAGATAACAGCAGTGGCTGTGAAAAATAGCAACAGTAAAGACGTGCATTTCTTTATTATGTAGCAATAATTAAAATAGCAATGTCATGGTGCAACAGTCAAACTGTACATCTTATGTATGACAACAATTGGCAAAGCTTAAAAACTGCAAACTAAACTCTAAGGCAAATTTCTTTGTAGCTCACGGTAGATTTCCACAAATGAGCACCACCCACATAGCTAAGACTGAAATCAGAACAGACTCATGGGTTTTTTAGCTCTCAGTGGCTTTCGCTCCGGTCCACCAGTGCACCCAGGGGAGTTACTCAGCTGCCCGGCTGGACTGTGGCCTACTACATTTAGAGATGTCCACCTGCCCAGGGAAGATCTCTGTCCTTCAAGAGGAGCTCCCTCCAGGGCGACTCCAATGAGGTCACTGAAGCTTTGCTGTGCTGCCACCATGTTCAATGTTCCTGCACAGCACATTTTTATCTAAACAAACTCCCAAAGAAGAAGTTTGTTTTTGAAAAATAAAATGTCTCTGACAAGCTGGGAGTTATCTCCAAGCGTGTGGTGGTCTTTCATTTGATTTCTTGTTCAAGATCACTAGGCTTTTCCTGGCAGTACTAAGCGGGGGGAGCATGTAGGAAGATCCACCCTAAACAGAGCAGAGGTTCTGAGATCCTGTGACTGAAAGACTGTTTCAGTCGGGCCCTCAGGAAAAAAGTTTTAATTGACAAATCCATATGTGGTCCCACTGGCAGAGACATGACCAAACTCTACATTGAGCGGGTGAACCACCACGTTTGAGCATAGTACCTTCCGCCTCAATAAAGTTCTCTATCTTTAAGCCATAATTTCCTAAGAGGGAGGGTCCTTGTCTCTAGCATTCACCCCATGCGCTGCCTGGTGGCATATGCTCAATGCTTTACCTCAGAGTCACTGTCGGAGCTGCTGCTGCTGCCATGTTTGTCTCCTTCCTAACAGAACAAAGAAAGAGAAAAAACCAGGGTTAGTGCCAGGCCGTGCTCTGGTTCACTGCCATCCGGCAAAGCAGTAAACAACATCCCTGCAGCAGTGAGCATCCTGTCCACAGCTCAGGGCTTCAGCACAAGTGCAAAGAGCCAGGGCCCAGTCTTAAGAATGCTGCAGATGAATCAATTTAAGGACCGCACTCCTCATCACTAGCGCACAGCGTCCATTACCTACAATGCAGGTGTTGCAAGGCTGAGCGTAACGCTCTGTAGTGTGATATGGTGCTGTGGTGTAGGGGTTGCCATGTTGGTGGGAGTGAGGGTGTAAGGTAGGTAAGGGTTGAGGGAGGGTGTGACGGTGTATGGTTAGATTCTACAAGGCAGCATGGTCCAGAGTGGGGTGTGTTGTGACAGATCTGTAGATGGCAGGACAGACGCAATGCGGCATGGAAGCACAGGGTATAAGGGGCTATGATGCTAGAGTGGTGTGAGATGGGTATGGGGGCCCTGATAGTGTTTGACAAGGTATAGCAGGGTAAGATGGGTGTAACAGGGTACAGCCGTACGGGGAGTGTGGGCAATGCTAGAGGGGTTGTGATGGTGTATAATAGAGCCAGGCAGAGTTCTACATGGTGTGGCAGGAAATGCTGGTGTAAGGTGGGATGTGACAGTTTCATGTTGGAATGGGTACTACTTGCACATCAGTGTAAGTGGAGTAGGGCAAAGTGAGGGGAAACATAAAGGACTGCATCCCAGTAATAGTAGAAGAGAGATAATAAACAGCTACTGCAACTTGTTGTAATTTGTTGTTTTTGCAATTGTATTTTAGTGATTTAAGAAAAGTATAATTCCCACAAGAAACACTGTGCATATTAACAAAACAGTACATATAGTTGTGATAAGGCGGAGTGAATAAATCAATCAATCAATCAGGATGGGTAGCGTGGCTAACCACCAGTGAGGGTATGCAGGCGCTAGGATCCTGTTGCAATTATTCAAACAGCCAGGACTTGAGTCCCTTTCTGAATTCCGTGAGAAAGGATGCTGTTCAGAGGTGGATTGGAAGGTCATTCCAGGACTTGATGGCGACATAGCAGATGGAGTGTCCTCCCTGTACCTTCAACAGCTGTGGGGAGTGTGAGTGAGGGAGGAAGAGCGCAGGTGTCTGGAGGGTTGGTTGGTGGTAGTGCAGGAGGTGGTTCATTCATGCTGGTCCTTGGTAGTGGAGGACCTTGTATGGATTTATCAGCATCTTTTATTAGCATCTCTTCTGGACGGGGAGCCAATTGAGGTTCCTGAGGTGGGGTTGACGTACCTTCATTTGGAGAGGTTGTGGATGAGTCTGTCAGCTGAGTTCTATATAATCTGGAGTCTCTTCAGGAGTTGAGAGGTAATTCCTGCATAGACTGCATAGAGTGCATTGCCATGGTTGAGTTGACTAGTGACTAGGGCTTGGGTGATAGAATTCCTGGTCTTACCGGGGAGCTATCTGAAGACCTTTTGGAGCATGTGAAGGGTGTCGAAGCAGGTGGAGGAGACTCCGTTGGTCTGGCGTTTCATGACGTGGTCTGTCGGTATGGGTCACAGTTCAGAAGACCACCAGGTGTCGTTCCACGGGGAGGTGCTGTTTCTAAAGATCAGCACTTCAGTCTTGTCGGTGTTGAGCTTCAGTCAGTTGGCCATCGTCCATTTAGTGATGCTCATAATGCAGTTGTGGCTGAATTAGACTCTGTTGCTGGCAGTGAAGATTGGGTCAAGTGTGTGTACTGTGCTGTTTGCGGTCAGTGAACCATGACCTGATACTGGTCATGCTTTCCAGGACGTTGGTGGTGTTTGTGTCATCGGGGTCATCGAGGTGGAAGCCGAGGTCACTTAGGAAGATGTAGTGTTTGGAGTCGATGACTAGTGGAGCGATTAATTCTAGAATGGGGTACAGAAGCCGGGATGTGGGCCTCTGTATGCGAGGGAGCCCCTGATGGTCGCTCTGCCATCGGTTTGGAGTTGACATTTTGTTTCATAATTTTTTTTATTGAATTTTATAGGTAAACAGAGGCATAGACATCTTGCATTATTTTCATGTGTCATCACTAGGGCGGAGCCCCAATGCCTAATACATGTACACATTTCGACTTCAGAATCTGATACATCGAGCACCATACAAAAATTAGTTATCACAATATCAGAGAGAATTCTCCTCATGGACATCAGGACATTCACTGGATCCCTCACTCATTCCTCTATAGGAGCACCAATCTGACTATATATTTTTTCCATTTGCATGGACACCCCCTGTCCAAATAGATTGTTTTTTCATTTGGCATACACCAGTCCATGTCCCACACCCATCCCATCACAGTTGGAGCCTCTCTTGCACCCCACAAACGTCCTATGTTGCATTTGGCCAATGCAAGCCCCAAAGATAACCATAGTTTCTTATATCTCAGCAGTGGGTCCTCCCCCCTGGAGTTGAAAGTTGAGGTGTTCCATGATAGGTGTGGGGCTGTCTTTGGTGGTGGTGCAACGGATGGTTTCTTTGTGGATGATGGTGATGCAGCCTCCGTGTTTTATAGTGCAGTCCTGGTATATCATCTTGTATCCGTTGGGTGTAGCTATGGCGATGTCAGGAGCGGCGGCGGGGTTGAGCCAGGTCTCAGTGATGAAGACAATGTCAGGTGTGGGGGTGGTGATGGTGTTCCAGATTTCCGTGGCCTGTTTGCAGAGTGATCAGACGTTGAGGAGGAGGCAGTGGAGTGGTTCTGTGGCGGTCACGGCCGGTGAGGTAGGTGTGGTGAAGGATTCCGTGAGGGCGAATGGTGCTGAGTTGCAAGCAAAGAGGCAGTGGGGGCAGGAGAAACGTCCTACTGATGATCAAGGAGATGCGAGGCGGTTGTTGTTGCGGCATCCAGGTTTGTGGGATCTTTGCTGGTGTGCCATCATCTCTCTAGACTTTTGCAGTTGCGTTTCATGGTCCTGAGTTTCTGGTGTGAACCAGCTGACTTGTTTGATGGATCTACTGGACTTGACGGGCTTGATAGGGGCAAATCTGTCAGTACATTTGGTGATCCAGGTGGAGAGGCTCTCGGTATGTTTGAGGTTGGTTGTGGGGTCGGCATGGGAAGTGCTTAAGGCCTCAATCCATTGGGCCTGTGTCACTTTGTTCCAGCTGCAGTGGGAGGAGCTTGGGGTATTGGTGGTGGTGTATAGTGCTCCTGCTATGGCAAAGTGTGCAATGGCATGGTCGGTCCAGGTGAATTCGGTGACATGGCTGTACTTGACTCTGTTGCTGGCAGTGAAGATTGGGTCAAGCATGTGTCCTGCACAGTGTGTACGGTTGGTGAACTAGTTGGGTGAGGCCGATATTGCTTATGCTTTCCAGGAGGTTGGTGCTGTTTGTGTCTTCGCGGTCTTCGAAGTGTAAGTTAAGGTCACTGAGAAAGATGTAGTATTTGGAGTCAATGGTGAGTGGGGCAATGAATTCTGGAATATGGTGCAGAAATCTGGGCGTCGGCCTGGAGGTTGTTCTGCAGTCGGTTTGGAGATGGAAGTTGAGGTGCTGTCTGATAGGTGTTGTGACATCTTCAGTGGACGTGCAACAGATGGGTTCTCTGTGGATGATGGCGATGCCACCTCCGTGTCTGTTGGTGTTGTCCCTGTGTATCATCTTGTATCCGTTGGATGTAGCAGTGGCGATGTTGGGGGTGGCAGAGGGGTTGAGCCAAGTCTCAGTGAATAAGACAATGTTGGGGGTGACGGTGGTGATGGTGTCCCAGATTTTGGTGGTGTGTTTGCAGAGCAATCGGGCATTGAACAGGAGGCAGTGGAGTGGTTCTGTGGTAGTTGCGGTCAGTAAGGTGAGTGTGGTGGAGGATTCCATGAGGGCGGAAGGTGGTGAATTGCAGACAAAGAGGTAGTGGTGGCAAGAGAAAGGTCCTACAGTTGATCGAAGAGGTGCGAGGCAGCAATTGTTGTTGCGGCATCCAGGGTCCCAGGCTCTGATCTCAGCACTGGTGTAGCTGCGGGTGATGGGAGATCAAGGGTTCCTGGTGCTGGGCACGGTCTAGGCACCTTTGGAGTGCTGATGACATGCCCGCTGCATGCAGCTGATGTGCAGCTGCGCTGAGGCCTCCATTAAGTAGGTTCTGGGTAGGCGTAAGGGATGCTGGGAAGCGGGAGGCAGGAGCGGCGGAAAAAACCTAGCAGTGAGGTCAAAACAAGCAACAGGTAACAGTAATAAAATAATGAAAGGCACAGGTACGGCATCAGAAAAAAAACTAAGTAAATAAATAACGACAACAGAATCGATTTACAGAGGGATAATGGGTATAGAAAACAACAATGATGGGGCACGGGGAGCAGGCAACGAAGGGTAGATAGTAATAAAACAAACACTGAGTAAATAACAACCGAATCAACTTAAAGGATACCAGGCACAGAAAACAAGAGTAATGGGGCAGCGAGAGAAGGCAAAGAAGAGCAGTGAGAAGTCAGATAGAGCACTAGGCTTATGGCAGCAGCAAGGGGAGCTGGCACAGGGATAAATATAGCTGTTGTCAGTTATACCATATTAACAGAAGATGAAAATATGCAAAAGCAAGCTAATTTTACACTGTATAAGAGCTCCGGTCCCTCCGGACAAAGGAACGTATAAGTGTGTGATTCACACTCATTGGGGGCAAGTACAGGAATCGCATGGGGCAATGGGGGGGGTGGAAGGTAGACTCCATAGTAGTACTGCCAGTGAGGTGATGGGTGACTAGGTATGAGAAACAGAAAGATAAAACTTATTGTGGAACTACCAAAATATATACATAGCAAACATCTTGGACAAGAATGTAAAATAAAACACATTCAACTAAAATAGCTTTCCCAATCAAAAATACAATATTTCAACCTGTGTCAACAATGCATTATCCTAAAATGCAGTGTATCCTATTGCGTATATTGTGTATCTATACGTCTCAGTTCTGAGAACTGTCAGATGCTCAATTTCTCAATCTGTGATTGCTGTAAAATTGTTATTTTATTGTTTCAGGAGTAAAATATAAAACAATAAAAACTTTTTTTTTTTTTAAATATTGTGCATCTGCTGGAAATAAAAAGTTTCCTTCTAAATCACAGTGTGTAGTTTCATACAGTGTGACCTCATCGTGATCAGCTATTTTTGCATTACAAACTACAACTCTTCCTCCTCAGACCACAGTGTATTGATCTCAAAGTTCACTGTATCCGTCATTGTGTTGTAGGCTGCCAAAGCTCTTCTCAAAGCGAGGGCTCCATTTTGACTGCTGGTCAACCCATAATCACACACTGAAAAAACACGGACAATAACCCATTTACAATGGATAGTTGCCCAAAGTCCCACACGTTGGGCCAATGTATTTACTCCCTACAGACAGTGACCCTTCGAAGAGCCAATATCACAGAGTGGAAGGGAAGGGGAGCTGGAATCACCCGCACTCAACTCATCCTAAGAGGCTTTGAGCAGTCGATGTCCATAAGGGGGGTTCAGAAAACACCCGGGACATAAGTGGCAGTCTCAGCAAGCCGTTGTTGTTTCTTGAGGGGGAAGGGAGAGTGGGGTTAGTGGAGGGGAAGGGCAAAAGTGTCACTCAGTCAGTTCTTGGCATGAAGCCCCGCCCACTCCTCACACTGTGAATGTTTTTAGGTTGGCAGGTCGATTACAATGTGACACAAAATCAAGCAGCATCTTTCTTACACATAGGACGTGTATAGCGCCATGGTCGGCTAGTCAAGTATTCACAGAATACTTTTTTTGTTTCTTATCATGCAGGTGGGGGAATCCGCTGTGAGATCTTGCACTAGAGGGCAATACACTTGGATTGGATACTCAGCGGATACATACACTAGAAAGCTAAACCCCCCTGTGAGGTTGGAAAGGGAGCAGTTATTCTGAGACAGATAATGGGTGGGAATGGTTGTACCGAGAAGCACTGGCAAGTCCCATGGCCATACAAACAATGGCAGAGAAATCAAGAGAAAATACAGATAAAGGCTGCACGGAATGAAACCTGTGACATTTCAACCCTCCAGTAAGTGACCCTAGTGGTCTCTCACTTACCTTCTTCTCCTTCTTTTTCTTATCCTTTTTGTCTTTTTTTCCTTCATCTTTTTTCTTGTCTTTGTCATGATCCTTGTCTTTATGTTTGTCTTTGTCTTTGTCATCATCTTTGCCAAAGACTAAGAAACACAAAACAGAAAAAGAATTAAGACAGTCTTGACTTCTGCTTCACTGTGTTCAAGCCCATCCTTTCCTACCTGGGTGGAGGGAGGAAGGGTAGAGGAGAAGGCAGCAGGCAGAGAGAGGGGTCAGAGTGCATTTTGAAGCCACCTTTGAATATTTGGGATAATTGTGATAAGCTTTGAACATTGGCTGCTATTGGAGTGATGGACCTGGGTGACATCTCTAAACGGAACAAAAATAGTTACTGTAATATTTTCACATAATAGATGTATATATAATAATGTGTCCAATGCAAACTGTGCCACACAACAAAAAGGTGTACACAAAGTGAAAATAAAACAAAATGGTCGGGGAAAGTAACAATGAATTCATGATTGATATCATAGACACAGATACTAGAGATGCAGACACCTGCCAGAGGTCCTCACCTCCAAGAAGCGGTTCCATTCCAAACTGGGGCAGTTCATCATAGAAACCAATGATGATTACTACAGAAACACCATAGGCAAAGATTCAACATAAACAGCGCTCTCTTTAAGGTCACTAAATACTGCATACATCTCACAACACCCGAACTCCACATTAAACAATCAGTTGACAAACTGGCAAGTCTTTTGGTTAAGTAAATGTTTGAGATAGTTATTCTGGTACTTAGACAAGTGTTTAAATTGCACTTATAACTCGCTTACTACCCCTAACGAGGCGTTGCTTTGGCTACCATTTCTCTAGCCTTGGGGAGGTATCCGTGTCATTCAGACAGAGGTGATCAGGACACCACTGAAGAACTCTTCGTTGGAGCCTTTTGATCTAGTGAGTTGTTGCCCAGCCTTCTTGGACCTTTTCCAGCTAGGCTGATGGACAATGGTGCAATACACACCTACAAGTGCTCCCTGCAGAACATGGCACATTAGATCTGTTTCAATCAGGCTTCACTCTGTTGAGAATACTGGGTGTTATTTTCTCAGTGCCAGTGCTTGCAATTGGAGAGGGACTGCAGTTGTGTTTGTTCTGTGATTTTGTTAATCTTTCGACACCAATCAACACCGTAAATAATCCGCTCCTGCAACAAACTCTCACTGAGGTATTCACGGTGCTGCCTTGAAGAAGCAAGCATCTGTCATATTGCAGGATACCCGGCACTTGGCACTAACTCCATTGGAGTCATCGTCAGGTGAGTCGTGTGAGAAAGTTCCTCGCCACCATTTAACACTCTGTTAGTTCTTAATCGTATGAACCTAGAGCCTTCTGATCATCATGTACTGAGAGACGAGAGTTTGAGCTACTGACGCCTGCAGTTATGATGCACGAGATGAACTGTCAAATGTACCTTTGCAAGGTCCACAATACAAAGAAGGCCAGAAGGAAGTGAAGTTATTACGGTCCATGAACGCACCCCAGATACTTCCATGCTGGCTTCATGTTGTGCAGTCACAACTCACTCGCTTGGATGTGTGTTTCTGCTTCTCGGGTGTAGTGGCTTTAGCTTTATACCAGTGGAGATGTTCCCTTGCAGCACAGGCTGTTATTTGAATCAATTCAAGGGCATGGTGTTTAGTCAATAGTTGACTTTTTATTAGGCAGCAGGACTACACTCCTCTGATGAGCTTCAAACAGAATAAAAGATTTGTTAGTAGCTGCTGTCAATCACAATTCTGAGGAGATCTATTACCACACAAATGACTACAATGGCCATAATATATTGGATCACAACATAACTTTGGGATTCAATTATTAGCGCATATCCCAGACATTTCCAACACAATGAAGAACTGGCCCCGACTAAGGAGCTAGCTGTTCTGAGAGGATTTGCTCCTGTTTGCTAACAAGATCCCACGGGTGACTTGCACAGACACTGTTGGCACCAGAATAACTGCCCGCTGAAAGCAATCAGGGGTGAGTGAAGAGCTGGCTCTCGACTAATCCGATCTCTATACAGCCCTATGATGCTCGTAGGGCACCAGTAGAAATGCTCCATTCAGATTCTTTACGCCTTAGTTAAATAGAGCACAGAGCACTTTGTCAAGAGTATTTCATAGATCAATGAATGCAACAGACAGGCTACCTCACGTTCAACTCCAAGACTTGTGGAGAAGATAAAGCATATGAAGCCTGTGATGAAGGCTGTGAGCTTTTCTAAATCCAGCTTGTCCTGAAGGTAAGGTGTTACGCTCCTCTAACTAATCTCGCCGTCAGTCAAAACAAACACAAACTTACATTTTAAAACCCCAGACATCTTGGATCCTTCCTTTGAGCCTTCTGTTTGCGTAATCTGTAAAGTAAACAGTTATAATATTATTGTGGTCAACTTCACATGACAAACTCACGTGTTTTTTGCTGGGTTAATAGCTGTTGTTCCTAACTTCAGCCAACTCTCAAGAAAGAAAGGTTGAGACAGCTTTCCAAGGACTGAAGCCACCTTTTATATAAACATCACTCATATATATTTTCAGCAGATGTTGCATCCTCTGCGCTATTCGACCAGGTTAAATGCACAGATAGGACTCATCAAACAACAAAACACAATTTCAAAGAGTGATTCCTTGTTAACCAGAGAGGTGCTCCAGTTGCAAACCCTTCCACGCTCTCTTGGGAAGGCCAAGGGAGCTTTGGTAGCATAATGTAAGCTGATATTGAGCTAGTGGCCACCCATTTCCCCTTACTTCTGCTTTTCCCAGTTAGTCACTGTGCTACCCAGCAGATTGGCGACAGACTTGCAGAGGTCAAGGTGTCATGCCAGACATAATTTTTTCATTGGTAGTTTGCCTCCTTTTTAGGTCAAGCCTACTAGCCAGCACATGCGCTGTCTGTTGAGAGGCATACTGTGGCTCACCAAGCACACAGAGGGCCTCAAAGCCAGGCCATTGCTTACCCTTGGTTGGCTTTCCTTATCACTCTCATTTGACTGCTCCTTATTCATGTCCTAGCGTGTCAACTTGTGTTTGTCCCTCCCATGGGGCATTGCCACTTTAAAATCTCTTTGACTGGTTGGCATTGCTGCTTCTGTTGCTTACTTTTCAAGCACTACTTCTTTTCTTTCGTGTGAAGCTCTCCATTAGAGTGAGTGTGTTCTTGAGCCGTCTCCCTCATGTGCGTGTCTTCCCTTGTAAACTGTGTTACTCTCTATTGCTTGACTCCTTCTACCCACCCTACTACCTCTTGCTCTGGCCCATCTGCCCCCCAATATTTCCACCACCCTCATCCTCCATGTTGCTTCCCCCAACCAATATGCTGCCTTTGGTCCTACCCTCCACCCCTGTTCCTTTCATGTTCCCCTCCCGCCTCTCCCCATGTTGCTTTCACATCCCCTCCTTGGTTGCTTGGGTGTTTCCCCCACACCCTCCCCTGTGTTGCTTCACCGTTCGCCCCCCATTCTATGCCGTTTTGCTCAGCTGTCCCCCCTACCTCCCTTGAGATGCTTCCGCTCAACCCACCCGTTTAAAAACAAAAAACAACGCACACCGGTAACTAAAAAGAAATAAAACACCCACCTCTTTTTGTAGGTTTATTCATGTGTGGGTAGCCACAGCAAAGGCTTTTGTTTTTTCTTTAACTTTAGCCATGCTGCACAGCATCGTGGATTCTGTGCAGTGTGGCTAAAAAAAAAAGGCAAAGCCAATATGTCACAAAGGCAGGAACTATTGGCTTTGCCAATGCTTGTTTCCCCTGTTACAGTCGTTTTGGCCTACTTTGAAAAGGTTTGCAACATGCTGTGCTTTTAATTTCGAGTAAGCTCACGAATGTGAATAAAGAGGGCAAAGCCAAATGTGAGTCTTAACTCAATTTTATTTCTGGGACACACTGTCCCGTATAGTTCACTGGGTTTTTTGCTTTGGATCCATTCATTTCTAATCTTTCACCTTTCTTGTCTCTTTACTGGACACAAACTCTGTATTTTCAGTGAGGAAGCAACCGATGATGATAGATGTGGGCATGCTGGTGAGAACCTGCCAGTAGCTCCTCTGGTATAGCGCACGTGAGGTGCTTTCTCACCCTTTCACTCATTTTTGATGTGTCTTATACTCACATTTCTTGATTACGGGTATATGTTTGTGGAGTGTTCTGACTAACTTTATTTTTATAAACTTGAATGTTAGGGGTACCTAGAATGGCCTTAGACTAAAAGATTTATCAGCTGTTGGGTGGAGGTAGATACCCCCTAAACACCTTTCCTCTGTAAAAATTCAATGCTGCCCCATCAAAAGCCAGGTCTTTGTTGTTTAAATGACAGTCTTTTTGGTGCCACAGATGCCATGTTGCAGATATTGTGGGTTGTTTTGTTTGCACACCTGCCTCCATATCTCCTTTTATCTATCGCCTGCCACAGTGCACACCCACATAGGATGTCCCCTTTGTTGCACACCATAGCTGTTGTTCTGTATGGATGGTTAAATTTTTTACGCTTCCCCTGCTATTGTGCCACATCTTATCAGTCTTCCACTATAGTTCACACTCTGCATTACCACCTTGTCCACCTTCCTGTTCCATCCCTTACATCACGAGGTCTGCCTCGATGCGAGACATAATGTGCCAATCCTGTACTACAAAACTCACGCTCCTATTCCTTTAATTGCTGGGAATAGAAGGGAGATTTAACCCCACCTCCCAATTTAATACTTGAAAAGGAAACCTACACCTAACCACATCCTTTATTTTCCTGTCCTAACTTGGACACGGTGCCTGTGCGTGCACACAATATGTACTAAATATTTATCTTTTAAAATATGTTGGTCCTGCAGCTTTGATCTAGTCAGTGCAGGACCCTTTAAGGAAGTATAGAGCTTTTTTTTTATTGTTTTCATACCAGACATGCCTTAGTGGCCTTCTGTCTGTTCCTTCGTGGTAATCTTCTTCCTGTCTTGTTGTTGGCTACTATCAAGGATGCCTAGGTTTCAGGTTTAATTAAAATACATTTGCCCTTTCGCCTAATTACAGATTGCGTCTCATTCATTTCAAGTTCCTTCACAGGCTTTATTGTACACCCCTACAACTGCAAGACACAGGTTTGAGGGAGGAGGCATGCTGCGCGAGGCACCTTAGTTTGGGAATCTCCTGGGATAGCAAAATACTGGCAAGAAGTACACTCCACTCTTCTACAGATCATCGGCCATCCTATACTGCAAATGCACCCGGTCAGTCTACTAGGGTCCGTTAAAGTTCTACCACCAGCACACAGGCACCTAACAGCTATGCCCCGACTCCTAGCCAAACCCTGAGGGGAGAAAGCTGCACCCAGGGCCACACTTTGGCCGCGGGATGCAATGTACTGCCAGGAACAATTGCCCACGTTCTGGGAATTGATGCCCCCTACGGCCGGGCCCAAGGACATTTGGGAGCCCCTCTTAACATATCTGAGATTGGGAGATACCCCCTCCCCTCAAATACACACCACATAATACCGACAACCGATGGCCTGAAGTTAACATGTAATAGGGGGAGGTATTTATAAAGGGACCCGTGATCGTGATGAACTGTCTACCCCTTGTCAATGAGACATGCCCTGCGGGTCGCGCCTCTCCTGTCCCACCCCCTACAATGCCGAGGTTTGTGTCTATCGGATCCGGGCTTTGGAGCGACAATATTGATGTGTAATCCACATTCTGGGCACCAATATGTTGCGGTTCTGATGTCTTTACATGCTGGCTGTCTTCCCCTCTCGACTCCCTCCCACCCAGTCCCTCATTTTCTTTTCCTCTTGTTAATTGTTTGAAGCTAATGTCTTGTATTGCATTGTAACACTAAATGGCAATACAAAGAATTAAAAAAAAAAAGAATGTACATTCAGGTGGCCTTCTTGTTGGGGGTGTTCATGAGCGGAAACACTAGGTGAGGGTGTTTATCAGTTGAGTGCAGTCTCTCCTTTCATGGTGAAGAGAAGACACGTGACTCTTAGTGGGAGAAGCATTCCCAGCTGTCGGAGACAGACGGGGTCTGATGCAACCGTGGCAGGGGTCACATGTTTGTGCTACCTGGGTACCAGAGAAGTGTTTCTCAGTTGCAGGTGGTTGTGCAACGACGACCACCATATTCACACACTGCCATTATGGAGGGCAGCAGGAAGCAATCAAAGAAGAGACACCATTGTGAGTGCTTTCCTAAAACGTCTGAAGGAGAGCCATCTTAGGACATGACAATCATTCCTTCTTTGCCTCTTCCGAGGTTCTACAGGCCTTCAGGGCTGGCTCTAGGGCTGTGCGATCGGTGCCACCGCACCGGGCGCTGTCTTAGGGTGGGGGCGCCATGTTCATCTTTCAAAAGCACCTGATGCCGCATACATTGACTCAGCAGATTCTAGACATCAATCAAAAATGACAACTCGGGTGATTAGTTTTCTTCCTGGAAAAAGACCGCAGCTTTGGCTAGTAAAGGTTTTGAATCATATAGTGCAGAGGGCTAATGTGCCTGCTGCATGTAAATTGCAAGGAAAATATTAGAGCTATATATTTTTTGCCCAGTCTTTCATTGTCCTAATTTTGCAAAAGGGAATAATTTGGGGAGAAATCAATTCTTATTATTAAAGAAACCCACTAACAATGGTGTTACATTTTAAATTCTGAATTTGTGCTTTTCCAGTCCAAGGACTCTTAAACTATATTGCCTACCAGTAAGGTTGACATGTGACTCCTACGCTTTGTAGGCCTCTGTCTTACATAACCTTTCCTATATACTGATTTGCACAGCGATGATTGTCTCTGTGCAATGCCTGTCTGATGTAAAGTGTTCTGACATCTTAAAATGGTATGAGTGGCACTATTAAACTAAATGAATCTAAGAGAGCGTGGTTACGGAGACTTGGGGGTATTGTCAAATAGTGGTAATGAGGGAATCTGTGGCGAAGGTGGTCAATGGGGGGACGCCAACAAACATTGTCACACAGGGCGCCACCAGTGCTAAAGCCGGCCCTGCAGGCCTTGTTCAATAAGGCTGTAGAAACAGCCCTAGCTGCCCGGCATGGTTCCCCCTTAATAAACAGCCAATAAGGGAGGGTTCAGCGGACCCTGAGGCAGGCTTTTCAGAATAGGCACCTCAGCAGAGGGGGTGTTTAAACGGTAAGGCAACTTCTGAACTCCTGGGGCTGAATTTTCAGAAGTTGTTACTCAGCTATGGAAAAATCTGAACTTTCCCGAGATGCCTTCCCAGAGGATGAAGATTTCTTCCCTCAATACCAGTGTAAAGAGCAGGAAAGCCTGTCACAACATGGAGCCATTCACAATGGAAGGAGGAGGATAGACCAATCTTTGCAAGATACGCTCTTATACACTTCGAAGAGGAATTAACATACAGTTGGAGTAGACTCTTTGATGGTGGGGCTTGCATCTTAGGAAGATGCTATCCCTTCTGATGCAGTTGATATGCTGTTGATATGAAGGTAGGAAGTGGCAGTATAATGTAATTTTCGATATCTCATTTTTCAGTCAGGGCCAATATATGCTATGCATACGATTCAGTCCCTTTTACAAGATTACCAGGCACTAACTGGGAACACACCGCAAAGGGAAAACTGCTGAGCACTTATCGATGATGGAATACTAAGTGAAAATGGTTTCTGAAATCTCTTTGGATGGACTATGTGCTGCTGCTGCTTCAGGAGCATCTGCGGCAGCTAAGCATCACCAAGGCATGCTTGAATAGGCATGTTGATCGCTTGACTAGAATATTTCCACCCTCTTTTAGTCTGACTCTATGTCCTCTCATTTTACAGTCAACTGTGGATCTATTTGTCCTACCTTGGCTTAACCTTTTGGCTTCTCCCCAAAGCAATCATTGTCCACTCTTTTGCTTTCCTCTTCCTTCTGCAGGATCATAAGCAGTCAATGTGATTGAAAGGTTTCATTATTCCTTTCCTCCCTTCCCATTGCCAGGCAGTGTTATTAAAAAGATCAAGAACAATAAGGCAGAAGTATTTATGGTTCCTTATTAGGCCCGTGGGATTTGGCTTCCCCTTCTCCCCCAACTGTCTGTGAGACCCATTTGAATTTTTCCAACAACCCTTCTCCTCTCAGAGCTCCTCTTCAGCCAGGGACCTTTCTTCTTCACCTCCGGTTGAGGGTCTGCAACTTGAGAGGTTACATCTTCAGGTAAAGGGTTGTTCGTCCTAAATTACGCTCCGTATTCAACAGTCTAGACGACCAGGTACGCTTACGGTTTATACTATTACTAGAAGCAATCTGAATCCTGCTCCTGCCGGTCTGCAGCATGTGTCTACTTTGCTGCTGGCTTTCACAATGGGATCCTGGCCTGTGACTTCCTGGCTTGTGGGCACCTGCCTCTGCATATTTCAGTTCCATTTGGAAGCCTTAACATGTCGGTGATGAGAATTGTCATCCCCTCGCTCTTTTACCCTACCATCTATTTTCATTCTCAGCCCTTCCATTTTCCTCCTACAATTTTCATGCTCAGCGCATTGTCCCCCTCCGCCTCTGTTCATTCTTCTTCCCACTATGTCACCCCACACTCCATCTCTCTTCATTCTCTTATCCAGTGTTCATCCACTCTGTTTTTAATACCCTGGCTCCTCCATGGTCTCTTTCCATTCGTCCACTCCCCTGTCTCCCTGGAATCAGCAAGTAATTCTCCTACCTGACGCGGGCACTTACAGAAGGCATGATCACACACAATTTCAGAAACACCATCTTTCTCCAAGGACAAACAAAGTGAGGCTCACACTCAGTGATAGAAACTGTGGTTTAGCTATTGCATCTCGCAACCCGTTAGTGAGGCTGTACCACTCTCTATCGTCCCCCCATCCCCCTACTGCTCCCTGCCATCCCTCGACCCATCGCTCTGCCATGTTGCCTAAAGGTAAGTGCAGTCCTGCACTGTGCCCACTCATCGCCTAGCCCCGTCTACAGCTTTCAATTCAGGCAGAATTCTACTTCCAGGAGTAGGGCTGGAGGGCACAGGGAATTATGTCCGCAGGCAAGGGTATCTTGCATTCAGAGGCGTTACGGAGTCTGGCGTAGTCCCTACAGTAGGGTGGGAGGGCACACACACATTATTATTCAGAGGGGATCCCTCGGACCCTGCTGGCTGGCTGCAAAAAACAAGCATTTGCAATGCAATAGGTCTCGCATTAATGAGAGTTTGAGCTATTGGCATTTTAAGTGACAATGCCTTTTATTTATGTGATGTTTTTAAAACAGATAAATAAAAGGCATTGTCATTTACAATGCCAATAGCTTAAACTCTTGCAAATGCGAGACCTGCTGCATTGTAAATGCATGCTATAAAAAATTTAAAAAGCATTAGGAGAGAGCGTGTCCATTTGAGAAAATAGTGCTCGGAGGCTGTAATTAAAGCCTACCGAGCAACAACACACGTAACAGGGGGTGTCGACATGGGAGGTTACAAAATGAGACAAGGCAGTATTATGGAGGGACTACTAAGCCTTTTGACCAATGAACAGCCACAGTTTACAGTGAACAATGACACTAGCCAATGAAAAATGTGGACGGAGAGCAGGCAGAGCTTGAAGTCCCTACCTCAATACAGCATGCCTCGCAGAGCAGCGCATGCGCTGCCCAGGTTCGACCTAATGAAATAGTAAAATCATCTAAGAAATTGCAGCCAGCAGGCCTGCCGCAGGTCACCTGCGGGTTATATTAACGCATTTGTGCCTTATGTCCACATGATCACGAACCAGATGATAAAACACCAATTTTTGTAATAGTATTTTTTTTTTTTGTTGCAGAATCAGCAGCCTAGAAGAAGGTGAATTGCAGTCACCCATTGTCCCATGAAAACGTGTTCTTTGCACTTTTGAAGGAAATAGGCTGGAGCAGTTCCCCTCACAGCCATCTCTGCTCTTATGCTGTGACAGGCGCCAGGCTGTACATGAACAGAACCAGTAATGGCCGCAGTGCGGCATGGACACAGCATTGACATCTGCCGTCTGTGTGGGACGGAGGCGTCTGCTTGAGTCCACTCAGTAGCACTTGGTTGGGGAAGACATGTTCTGTCAGACTGGAGTCAGCCATTTTGTTTAAGTAAGTGAGCTGTCTGCTTCTATTTCCATATAGCTTAAATTGATAAGACCACCTAGGGCTGGGTTTGTTTGTGTTATTGGGAGTAGAAAGCCATGGGCTTTGATCAACTAGGAGACAGTAAAGCAGCAATTTACCTTTTATTTGCACTGTCAAAAGTGAAGACATTCACTTCTATGGCCAGACTGCCAAGGTGCCACATGCTGTGCGTGGCTCTGAGTCACTCCTTGCGCTCTAATCATCACCGCCACTATTCATCACGGGTTTTCAAGTTTCATTTGAATCATTTTAAGAACGAAACCTAAAATCCGAACTGGCCGCTGGCTAAAGTGTGTATGGAGCTACGTGCCATCTTTACTGAGACCGTCCGGTCCTGTTTTTATTGTTGTTAGGAGCAGTATACAAAAGTGTTCTTGAAAACATTTACAATTTCGTCTTAAAATTCACGGCAAAGGTCATATCAAAGTGAAAAGATACATTTTTCTACAATCATTACGATTTTGATTGGGGATTCTGGGGAACGCACCAAGTACATACAGCACCTGGGTTATAGGAAGCGTTTACCATGGGGCAGGGCACATGGAGGTTTACTCAAGGTATTAAGCATGTAGGAAATACCCACTTGTGGCATTTTACATAAAATAAATATAAATACATACAAAAGTGGCAATCTTAGAATGAGATTTTGGTCTAGCTCTTAAACCATCAATTGTGCAACTAGAAGAGTTGTCGTTAAATCCCGGCTTGTTTACTTGGACACATTGTGTGATCCTGGTGAATGAATTTAACTTGGCCTCACTTTCCTTAGTGACCAAATCGGAAGCCCTTAAAAAGGAGTGATTTTGACCGGGTCTCCACAAGTGATGTGACAGATACCAGAGGGAGTTATTGCTACGGGTTCTGAAACAGATGCTCTCATCGGCCATAGACAAGTACATTATTATTAAAAGCCCTGCAAGTATGGGGCTACAGTCTTACATGGATATGAACGTTATTAGTATACAGTACACCCTTACTCTGCACAGATTACACTACCGAAACCTACGCAACTACGGACAATGCATGGATTATCTGAATTTCTACAAGAAGGACTCTTAACAGAGAAGGGCGAGCACATGACACCATGGCCAGGCAGGAGATGCGGCCTCTGTGGGTACATTACTGCAGATCGACTCGGGGACCCGAGCTCAAGTCCCTGCCCCTCATGCTGCAGTAGGTGATACAGCTATTCTTCCCTTGGTGCCTCAGTTTCCTGATCTGCCAAAATCAGGAAGGGCTAACAACAAGCAAACTACTAGCACAACACCCTCACAAAGGTACATTTGTATTTGCACACAAAAAAAGCGCAGAAACGTGACGAGATAAAATGAAGAGTTATGGACGAGGAGAGCAGTTACCTCACCTGTGTGTCGGCTGCTCCCTGCTGCTTCCACTGCTTTCTGCGTTGTGCTGCGGCTGCCCGGGTTTTCCGTCCTCAGACCTGAAAAGCTGGTCCACCGTGGTCCTGGGGCCTGAAAGCACACCCGGCCCTGCCCACACAGCTCCCAGGGCGAGCCTAGCCTAGGGCCTCTTCAAAGAAACCCGCCCTTCCGGTTACAGATGTACCGGTGGGAAGCCCGGGAACGCAGAGCAAAGGGTGTGGTACCGGAGTGCACCTAGAGACAAAAACATTCAGGACTCATAGCGCGGCGCCACATACTGCATAATAGACCCGGTTCAGGCGGGACCCGGGAGACAGGCGATTGTGTACCAAAAATGGCTTTATTAAACGGTCTTCCTCCTGAAATTGAATCTGCTTCAATAAAAGTCAGGGGAGAAAATCTATTCCCCCGGTTTGTTTTTCAAAATCTCCCACTTTCCTTTTCTAAGATGTTGGCATCTATGGCGCCAGGCCAAGGCGGGAGCAAGAGGTTTTCGCCAATTCTCCTCACCAGTGTGCTCAACATATGTAGGCTCTAGAGCCGATCGCCACAGGACTTGGGGGTTAATTCAGGCACAAGTTTGTTTCTCTTTGCCTCTGGATCGTCTCAATTCAGTTTTTATTCCTCTGGAAACGATACATGCAACATTATGTGATGACTGCAAAAAGATTTTCTTTTTCTGCAACTGGAGTAATTGAAATATAAAGACTTTGAGTGCTAATGCTAACTATGGCAATCATCCGGAAACCGGGGCAAGAGTTACCAGTTCCCCGGGTATCAGTTATACACAGGGGTGGGGTTAACAGGGATTATGGAGGCCCCTGTAATTCCTGCCTAAGGGATGTGGTAGCGAGTGACCTTTGCCTTTTGATGACTTTGCCACAGTGCTTGGGAAGGCCTATTATAAGGATCTTCAAATCGTCCAGTCATCCCCTCAATAAACCGGAAATGAGGGACTAAGCCACTATTTCTGGTTTCAGAAGTTGGGACCTTGATGCAGTGTGGCACTGGAAGATGTGGATGATGAGGCTAATTTCTAGGACATGCTACAAATAAATAATTAACATTCCTAAATGTCAGAAAATGGAATAAGATCACTTGACCTTGAATTTCCCATGGGTCTTGGAGAATAATTTGTGGACATGATGGCAACTACATCGGCTGCAACAAAATTGTTCTGCTATGCGGTCAAGCTCCCTTGGTGTGTTGGAGGCTGCGCCGAAGGCTGTGTCCTTGTTATGTCCGCATGAGTCATTTCTACTTGAGGTACGAGTGAGCACTTACCTGTTATGAAGTATAGGTTAGTATTCACCGCTCTTGTCTCCATTAACTTGGGAGCCACACGATAAGCCAATGTTCTAAGGATGGTGCATGGGATTTGCTTGTCTTCCTTGACTGCAGCTCCTGGCACCTAGGCCTTGAAGAGTGCTGGAACTGGATACATCTCACTCTGGGGGAGGACAGTCTGAGTCCAAAAAACTTGCAGTATAGCTGTAGGCTCAAGGGAAACATCTGCAAGGCAGCCTCCGCTCGGTGCCATCTCACTCTTCTAGCTTGGTGCTGAAAACGGAGGAAACGTGTCTTTGTATTAAACCTTGAAGAAAGACCACGATCTTTCAGGTGTTAATGCAATAGTCTTGGGAACCAGAGAGAAGCTCCTCTGGTGGTGCGCATGTGAGATACTTTCTCATTTCTCTACACATTTTTTCTTTGTAGCACACATACACTTAAACAGAAGGGGTATGCTGTGTGTTGAGTGATTTGACTGACCACTTTTACTTTGTGTAATTGTCTTAAAATATTAATCAAGTGGACACAGAGGATTAGGCAGGACTGTGCTAACAAATAGCTGGCCCTGGGCAAAGATAAGAATATCTTCCCCATACTAATCCTGCAGATAATAAGCATTTGAGAAAGTGCCTATTAATGCCAGATCTTTGATGTATGAATAGATGTTGATTGGAAGGTGATGTGGCACTTGTTTGCCCCCTACTGCTCCTTATTGAAAGCACCAGAGAGAAGACGCCAATAAAATCCAACAGAAGTGTATAGGAGAGTGTATAGAATGATGTTTGGGGGACTTCTCAGTATCCTACCAGGTCATTACACATAGGCACTACGAGTTGACATTCCTTTCTAGCAAGCATCCAGAAACAAATGAAAATAATGGGTTCCATCTCTTTTCAAATCCAACGAAGAACAAGGGGCAACAGCTTCTCCATTGTTTAAAGTGTGTCCCATGGACCCATTGGCATACAGTAGGCTAAAAGGGGAAAACACACTGGAATCTCTAGGCAAGCCCTCCCAAACGGCCAGATATGCTTTAGCTACTTACATTTTTGCCATGATTTCAAAGGTTTTTCTTCTTCATAAAATGCAACAAGCATTTGCAATGCAATAGGTCTCGCATTCACTCAAGTTTGAGCTATTGCCATTGTAAATGACAATGCCTTTTATTTATGTTTTAAAACATAAATAAAAGGCATTGTCATTTACAATACTAATAGCTTAAACTCTCGCAAATGTGATACCTATTGCATTGCAATCAAGGGCCTTCTCGACCTCTTGTTAGATTGTAAATATCAGAGGAAGAGACCAGCCTGACAAGTTTTCAAAGTAGTGGTAAATAGCGCAGTGAAGAAGATGTGTAAGTATTGTAAATTACACAGACACAAAGTGTGAAGTGAGAGTTACATATGATCCGAGCTATAAAAACTAACAAAGCGCTCCAACACCTTTCGCACTGTAATTACACTGTCAAGGCTCAGGGGGAAGAGCGGAAGGGGAAGGGCTATTTCCTGCCCTCTCCGTGATTTGAGCATGCAGTGTGGCATTGCGTAATGTCATTGCTATCTTTGGCCTAATAAGCACTCCAGATGTAGTAGGGCCCTGGCTTCACCTCCTGGTGCAGGGCGGGCTGTGCTTTATGGCACACAGGGAGGGAAGGAGGGATGGTCTTGGTTGCAGCTCTGGCCTCGTAAAGTGCCCCTGCTATTACTAGAGAGTGAGAGGCGCTGAGGTGGTATTGGTGGTGGTGGTGGTTGTATTGATGGTGGTGGCATTGGTGGTGGTGGTACTGGTAGTGGTGGTGGTGCTGGTAGTGGTGGTAGTGGTACTGGTGTTACTGGTACTGGTGGTGATGGTATTGGTGGTGGTGGTATTGGTGGTGGTACTGGTGGTGATACTGGAAGTAGTACTGGTGGTGGTAGTGGTGGTACTGGTGGTGGTGGTACTGGTGGTTGTGGTACTGGTGGTAGTGGTACTGGTGGTATTGGCGTTACTGGTGGTGGTATTGATGGTGATACTGGTGGTGGTATTTATGGTGGTACTGGTGATACTGGAACTGGTGGTACTGATAGTACTAGTACTGGTGGTACTTGTGGTGCTATTGGTGGTGGTACTGTTGGTGGTACTGGTGGTGCTATTGGTGGTGGTACTGGTGTTGGTGGTACTATTGGTTGTGGTGGTACCGGTGGTGGTGGTTCTAGTGGTGGTACTGGTGGTAATACTGGTGGTTGTGGTGCGGGTGGTAGTACTGGTGGTGGTGGTACGGGTGGTGGTACTGGTGGGGGTGGTGGTAATGGTGGTGGTACTGGTGGTGCTGGTACTGGTGGTAGTGGTGGTGGTGGTACTGGTTGTGGTGATACTTGGAACTGATGGTGGTGGTACTGGTGGTGGTGGTCTTAGTGGTGGTGGTACTGGTGACTGTACTGGTGGTGGTACTGGTGGTAGTGGTGCTGTTGGTACTGGTGGTATTGGTAGTGGTACTGGTGATACTGGTACTGGTAGTACTCGACTGGTGGTGGTGGTACTGGTGGTAGTACTGGTGGTGTTGGTACTGGTGGACATACTGGAACTGATGATGGTGCTGGTGGTAGTGGTGTGTGCTTCTTTAAGGCAATGTATTGTATGTCAGACGCACTTGAGGAATTATGAACTCTATTCAGTGCAGTGGTGCCTTAGACGCTTGTTACACGTCGCTTATCTGTAGCATATAATAGGAAACAGCTGCAAACTGCCACTTAATGCACTTCTGAATGGAACCCTATGTGGGCAGAGTATGTTTTTCTTCTCCTTCTGTTGAGTACCGGAGTCAAAGGACAGAAAGAAGCATGCAGTTTAAGTAGTTGTTATTCAAGCGACTGCAGCTCCTAGTCTGCGGGAATTTCCAGTATCCTCTTTCTTGGGTTTTGCTCTGCCAAGTTTAATTCACTATTGAATGTAAGCATTTAATGTGTGGCTCACATTATCATTGTCTTTATTCGTCTGAATCAAACATGCCTTAATAGTGGTGCAGACACATTACTGTTGGCATGTAAGAGTAAACTCCTGGCAGGTTAGGCCTCGTGATCAGGAGACGGAGTCTTAAGAGGCTAAACGTTGTGATTTACCACCTGTTGTGCTGGAGTCGTGTGTGCTGCTGCCTGCGTTTAATACAACATGACGGAAAGACGTGGAAGGGCTGTGAAGGCAACATTCTTCAGGCTACTTCGACATTATTTTATGGAAGGAAAAACTATTAAGTTTTAAGCTTCTTGGATAATATAGCAATAAGATGGTTTGCCGCATCTTGCTACCCCTTGACGTCTTATTGCAGATTGTCTGGTATCAGCAGTGGGTAAGTTCTTGCGAGACAACTGCAAGTACTACTTCCTGCCTTCAAAACTACGGATGCCAAAGCTGTAGAGCATTGGATCTGTGTCCTTCACAATGACAAGATGCACAATTGTGTACAGTCCATCCCCCTCAGTTTTCGCGACACAAGTGCTAAAGCCAGCACAGTGGAAGGGTACGCTAACTTTGTTATGAAAGAGGAACCCATATCACACCTGACAGCTATCCTCTCACTTTTACTTTTGAAATGAATAGAGCAAAACCGCAGCACCTTGCACGTCCAAACTGTTGACGAGTAAGACTTGTCTCCCTTCCTCGCCTGAACAAGGTTTGCCGGTCACCCGCTTGAGCTCTAAAAGCCCATTTCAACCTGTTTTTGCTTTCTTATATCAGCTGACCCATTCCGATTTGAAACACCAGTATACATTTAAATGTATCAAACCTCCGTAAGCATGTACATGCATTAGTCATGAAAGATAATAGTGCTCACTGACTACAATAACGCTGACCGTGTAACACCTCAAGTAAAAGATCCAGTCCTGATGGACGGTCACAAAAGGAGACAGGGCGGTAACAGGGAGGGGCTAAGAAGCCTTGTATTGAATCGGAAGCCAGCATTTACCAAAGACAATGCCACCAGCCAATGAAAAATATGGGCGGAGAGTGGGCGAGGCTTCCACAGCACTTCCACATCTAACCCAACTACAGCATGCCTCGCAGAGCGAGCACCGCATGCGCCCTGCAATGCTAGGCTCGACCTAAAAATGAACAACCATCTAAATTTGAAGTCTCCTTCGAGCTCGAAGACTAGGCCAATGGCCCTCCTGGCCCACAGTCTAAGGACCTTGATGTAGGAGGGAGTGTGGAAACAAGCATCTCCTACCTGAGTGCAGCCAGTCTTTCAAAGAAGCTGAGATCTATGGAAAGTACCAGTCAGGATTTGCCACCTTCTTCTTATGCATGCTACTAGGAGGCATTCATTTTGGAAATACCAGCATTGGAAATTACACAGTTTTGTTACTTCATTTATGTAATGATTAATGTGCCTGACGAGGCATTAAAATGCTTTTTGGTGAGTAGGAGGCTATTCACGAACAAATGGTTAGTGGTTAATCCAGTCGGTAGGTTTAGCCTTCTGCTCTAATCCATGCATTTACGTAGGCTTCTTTTTGATGGCAAATAATGCCACTAATTAATCAATAAGCATAAAAGAATTTTATGGTATTTCTCATAGATGATAAGCAATTCATCGAGTTTATGCAATTGGATCGTGGATGAGTAGATGGACAACAAAATCCCAGGGTTACAGCACTGCTTCCTTGGTGAAATGAACTCATGAGGTAACCTTACACTTACCGTAAAAGATAGATCTCATCCCCTTACTCCATGTAAGGATGGCAAAAGCAATTATGGAGTAGGTTAACAACTGAAACTTGAATGATATTTGGCATATATCACACCCAGAATATAGGGAATACCCACCCCATTAACAGTTCCATGACTTGCCTGTGAGAATGGATAGACTATGTAACACTGGACTGCCGCATTCCACAGTTTTGTAAATCCATTGGATGATAATCCACTATTACAGAGTTACTGACGGGTATGCAGAGGGCCACTTTCTTGATATGGTGACTAAAGGCAGCGGCCTTACAGGATACCACACTTCAGGGGGAATTAACCACAGAAATTCAACATTATTTTAAAGATAATGAAGGCACTTCTTCGTGCGATCTGGTTGAATGGGAAATGTTCACGATGGTGATTAGAGGGCCTTGTATGATGACAGTGTATGGAGGTTGAATAGACATAATTAAGGAAATAGTCGCCCTTGAAGAGCAGCTACGGAAATTAGAGATTATAGAGGATCAAGGTGAGGTGGAAAGCAACTATCTTGCCGCACTGAGAGAAAAGTAGGACTCATTTAAGGAATATGGAATGCATATATTCCAGAAACATGATTAAGGAGATAAAGCACAGAGACTACTCGCCTGACTGCTCCATTCGGAGACCAGGGGCGGCTAAACTGAAAGCATGCAAAATGAAGAAGGAGAAGTTAAATACATGCTGTAAGAAATAGATTATATATTTTTGACTGAGATTTTAAATAATATGCCAAACAGGATTATGCCTTACTTAAAGAGGTGGCAGATGATTTGAAAGTCAAGACCGTTGACTGTCACCAGAAATGTTGCATACTTAGACACTTCCAAAAATATGGACCCGCCTTTTGTAGATCCAAAAGGGTTGCACAGCCTTATGCACTAGTGTTTGAATTTCATCCACTTAAACCACAGTAATCAAAGTCTTTATTCTTATTGATCATGCTTTTATTCACAGTTAATCCATCATGCCAAAGACTCGGAATTCCACAATCTTATGCATGTTGCTTATTCCAAAATTTCCCATCCAGGCCTATTCTAGAACAGTTAAACAGATTTCCGAGTTCTTCTATTTACGATCTTTACACCCAATGCATTTCGGTTTATTTTAAACCTTCTTCAGGGGTATCTGTAGTTTGTAAAAGATATATATGCGACTGTCAGCCACAAGATCATAATAATATTAACATCCAATCACTGATTTAATCATATGACCATAACATGGAAAAATCATCTTAAATAACCCCGCTATAAACTAAAACATAATGTGAATTAATCCACCCCTTTGCTCCCGCCCATGTAACATCCAACAGACAAAAATGTGTTTATACTTGTGTCATTATTAGTGTGCCCCACGCTTTTAACCCAAATTGCTCGACACCAAACAACCCCATGTTTTCACTAAACTCATATAGTGCTCTCATCGCTGTATGTAAACTCACCCCCACGCCTCATTCTTGTCACTTCTCCCATTATCATTTATATAAACTCTTACATACCTGATGTAATCTACTTTTGCAAGCGCCTTGTTCTTCCCATGCGCACACAACATAACTGATTAACCACCCAATGCTCACTCACTAACTTAAAAACGACGTAACCAACCCCACCTGCAAACGCCGTGATTAGCACGTATTGCGTCCAAATGTACCCGCCCCACCGAAACTCCTTGTTTAAAGCAATACCACCCATATCCTAAATCGTGTGCTTAAAAATAATTCACTTCCTCATTTAATCTCAAAATCAACACATGCGTGAATCCCCGTAAAATGACCTCATGTCTAATAGTCACTGTATATTAACTCCTTCATATTGGTATTTCTCATAAACAGTCTTTGACGTGAAAACGAATCCTCTAATGCTCTTTACTTATTTTCTTCCATCGGGGTGCTAACCAGGGTTGGCATACTTAGACACGCCATTGATAGTTCAGGAGGTAAAGAAGATGATAGTCAATTTGGGAAAGAGAACGAATCTCCAGCTTGTCCATCGAGTTCTATGCTACGTACGTGGGCTTGTTGGCACCAAGACTTACTGAGATGTATAAGGTGGTGTACTGAGGTTGCAATTCATCCTTCTTTAAATGTGGTGCTGATAGTGTCCTTTCAAGCTGAGCAGAGATCCACAGACAGTCGCTTCATATAGGCCTTTATCCTAAAAACATTATAAAATATTCAGTAAGGACATCACTAAACCCAGATTAGCAAGGATTTGCTCCTGGTTTCAATACTGCTGTGAATATATAGTGATGGTTTCATTTGCTTGGGAATACCCCTGACTCTGCAGCTATGCCAGCTGTAGTAGCTATAGACTTCGAGAAAGCATTTGAAAGAGCAAATCAGTTTTACAACGCTGTGCAAGTTTCGGATAGGTGATGCACTGCTAAACAGGTATACAGCGATATGCCAAACTAATGACTGGGGAACGTACACATAATATTGGAGCAATATAGGATAGGCAGAGGTACGTGTCAGGGGTGTCGTCTTTGGTTTTAGCATTGGTCATGGAACATGAGGGACGTGGGCACGTTCCAAGGGCAATAGTTTTGGCACTCCTATAAACTACATGAAGCATGCCATATCACTGAAGGGAAACAACCTTTACAACGCAGTCATTACATCGCACTACCTTTACATAGCAGTCATTACATCACAACATCCTTTACATCGCATGTCATTTCAATGCAGCCATTACATCGCATGTCATTAAAACGCATGTCACTACAACGCAGGCAATACATCGCAAGTCATTACAATGCATACCATTACCACGCATAGTACCCCTACACTATCCAACACTTACCCTACTGTTGCACTCACTGGAGTTAGAATAGTAATTTTTACCCCTACACTATCCAACACTTACCCTACTGTTGCACTCACTGGAGTTAGAATAGTCATTTTTACCCCTACACTATCCAACACTTACCCTACTGTTGCACTCACTGGAGTTAGAATAGTAATTTTTACCCATATACTATCCAACACTTACCTTAAATGCGATGTAATGGTATGCATTGTAATGGTATGCGTTGTAAACGTATAATGCGATGTAATGGAATGCATTGTAAAGGTAGTTTCTGAAAATATGATGTAATGGCATGCATTGTAAAAGAATGCGTTGTAAAGGATGTTGCGATGTAAAAACTGCGTTGTAAAGGCATGCGTTGTAACTGAATGCTGATGACCTGGTCTTGTTGTTGCTCAATATCAGCAGCTATAAATTCCCTATAACCTTTATTTTTTTCAGTAAATGTCTATGGTTTTTCAGTGCTATTTCCAAACTTTAAAATCTCTGTAACCTAGGTGTGTGAGTGGTTGTGTGGGTGTGTGAGTAGTGTGTGGTGAGTGTGTGAGTGCATGTGTGAGTGGCTTGTGGGTCTGTGAGTGGGTGTGTGTGAGTGGTTTTCTGGGTCTCTGAGTGGCTGTATGGGTGTGTGAGTGGTTGTGTAAGTGGGGGTGTGAGTGGTCGTGTTGGTGTGTACGTGGGTGAGTGAGTGCCTGTGTGGGTCTGTGAGTGAGTGGGTGTGTGAGTAGTTCTCTGGGTCTCTGAGTGGGCATGTGAATGGTGTTCTGGGTCTCTGAGTAGGTGTGTGAGTGGCTGTTTGGATGTGTGAGTGGTTTTGTGGGTGTGTGAGTAAGTGTGTGAGTGGGTGTATTTTTTTTTAAATGGTATCTGGATTTTTAGATCCACTGCAGATTCACACGAGGGGCCAAGCTGAGAACTGCAGCGGATCTGCGAATTTTTGCACGCACCAAAAAAAAACTTTTGGGACAATTTATTGCCCATGAGGGGGCCCTTAAAGACCCTTCCATCAGTCCCATGGGGTCAGGATATGTTTATCCTGACCCCTTATATCATGTTTACATATTTACACTCTAAAGTGTAACCATGCCCCGATTGACCAATTAGTAGCCATAACTTTTCTCTTAGGTTGAGGTCAGCCAATCACAGCATTGCTTTTGGCAGGTGGATCTAAATCTCTAGATATACATAAATATTTTTTCTTTAATAACCCCAAATCTACTAAACAGATTTACAACAAATTACAGAAAGCACTCTTTCTGGATCAAGATCTAACTTTTCAAATTTGGTATAATTCCATTAAGCAGTTCGGGCTGTAGTAGTGTCTAAAATCCCTATGGGAAATTGCTTGGGGAGAATGCATTTTTGGGACCCCCCTTTTCTCAGCCTCTGCTTGACGAATCACCTCAAAACTTTCCAGACAACAGCTGGAGTGAGTGAAAAACTAGTTTTGAACATTTTGTGAAGATTCGTCAAACTGCGCCAAAATTATTAGCAAAACCAAAACGTTTACTTATGGAAACTAGGTACTAACTACAACTATATACTAGCGACGGCTAGTGGTTAATATGTATACACACGCATTTCATTGTTATGGGGTGGGTAGGGGTATAGAGTGGTAAGGGTATTTTTAGGGTTTAGGGAAGGGTATTGGATGGAAAGGGTATTTTTTAGGTTTTAGGGGTAAATTAGGGTATTGGGTTGTAATGGTATTGTTAGAGTTTAGGGGTGGGTAAGGGTATTGGGTAGTAAGGGTCTTTTTAGGGTTGGGGTGGATAAGGGTATTAGGGTGGAAGGGTATTTTTAGGGTTTAGGGTGGTAAGGGTATTTTTAGGGCTTAGGGGTGGGTAAGGGAATTGAGTGGTAAGGGTGTATTTAGGGTTTATGGATGGATAAAGGTATTTGGTGGAAAGGGTATTTTTCTTGTTGTAGTGGTGGGTAAGAGTATTGGGTTGTAAGGGGGTTAATAGGGTTTTGGCATGGGTAACGGTATAGGGTGGTAGAAGTATTTTAGGGATGGGTAAGCGTATATAGGGTTGTAAATGTATTTTAGGGTTTAGGGATGGGTAGGGGCATAGGGTGATAAGGTTATTTTTAGCATTGGGGTGATTAAGGGTATCAGGTGGTAAGGGTATTTGGGGGTTTTAGGGATGGGTATGAGTACAAGGTGATAAGGGTATTTTAGGATGGGTAGAGACTTATCGTGGTAACGGTAATTAATAAAGAGGGGTTGCTAGGGGTTTCCCCTCAATACAAATTAAATTTGTTTATGTAGAAAACAAGACAAAAAATATATAAATATATATATATATACATTTTTTCATCTTGTTTTTATATTATTTATTATATATATATAGATACAAACACACACACACATATATATATATATATATATTTCACGTACCTCATTTAAACTTACCTGTGTAGTAAAGGTGGATGCCTGGTAAATGCATGTGTTGTAAAAAATGTGTGGTAAATAGGATTAGTTACTTACCTGTAATCCTAGTTCTGATCAAGGGGTATACTCATCAAAGTCATAATCTATGAATAATCCCCGCCCATGTGCGGGATCCCGGAGCATATAGAAAATACATATATATACATATATATATATATGCGAAAACATATACATGCAGCCTAAAATGTTTCAAACATGGCAAAAATGCTGAAATGACATAGGTTTGCATTGTAGTACCCCTAACCCATAAGGAAAAAAGGAAGCACTAAACAATTGTCATACAATAATGCTTTATTGGCATAAAGCAAACTTGTAAAAGCCTGTAGGCTGCAGCAGAGTACTAAGAAACAAAGAAAACTGACACCTTGCCTTTAAGGCATTAGAGTAGGGTTACCGTGCCTTTATGACCTGCAGGAGACCCCTTGCTCCCATGATGCACCACAGGTGGCAGTGAGGTCAGTTCTTTTTGACGGTGCATATGCACCTGAGTAGATCTGCAATCAATAAACAATAACTTGAAGAGAATACTCGTCCGGGGAGGTGGGTGGGTCGCTTATGACTTTGATGAGTATACCCCTGGATGAGAACTAGGATTACAGGTAAGTAACTAATCCTTCTGATCCAGGAGATACTCATCAATAGTCATAATCTATGAATAGAGTACTAAGCCCATACCTAAAGTCTCGCGGGCGAGTAACAGAGCATATAGAACATGAAGTAACATCACATTCAAACAGCAGTTATGCAAACAAATTCCTCAAAGAAGCCTGCCCCACCTGGGCATCGGCCTGTGCATCTGAATCTAGGCAGTAATGGCGTGTAAAGGTATGTATCGAGCGCCATGTAGCCGCCTTGCAAATCTCAGATATAGGAACGTTGCGAAGGAGAGCTGTAGTAGAAGCTTTTCCTTTGGTAGAGTGTGCTCGTGGTCTGCCCTACAGAACCTTGTTGGCTAGTTGGTAAGACAAGGCTATACAGGAGACGACCCATCTAGAAATAGATCTTTTGGAAGCAGCCAGCCCGGTATTTGTTGAACCATAATTGACAAAGAGCCGGTCAGACTTTCTAAGTGAAAGGGTTTTATCAAGGTAAAACTTCAATACCCTCCGGAGGTCTAGAGAATGTAAAGCTCTCTCCGGGGTAGTGGTTGGCAGAGGAAAGAAAGTGGGCAACGTGAGAATCTGATTGATGTGAAAATCCGAGACCACCTTGGGCAGGAAACTCGAATGAGTCCGCAGCACCACTCTATTGGCGTGGAAAACAGTGTAAGGCTCCTTGCAGCATAGGGCCTGAATCTCACTTACCCTGCGGGCTGAAGTGATGGCTACTAAGAAAGCAGCCTTCCAGGTCAAATGCTGCAAAGATGCGTTATGAATAGGCTCGAAAGGAGCACCCATCAATTTGGTGAGGACAATGTTAAGCTCCCAGGGAGGCGAAGGGGACCTCACTGGTGGAAACACTTTCTTAAGCCCCTCTAGGAAATCTTTGACCACAGGCACTTGAAAGAATGAGGTCTGGGTAGGAGACTTTCTATAAGCTGTGATAGCAGCTAAGTGGACCCTGATGGAGGGGTACTTCAGGCCTGACCTTGCCATGTGCAGTAAGTATGGAAGAATCACTTGCTCTTGACCTTGAGTCGGATCAAGAGTGTTGTCCCTACACCAAAGGTAAAATCTCTTCCACTTGAAAGCATAAGACTTTCTGGTGGAGGGCCTCTTTGATTCTCTAAGAATGTTCCTACAGTCAGCCGAAAGGTCTAGATGTCCGTACTGGATGACTTCAGGAGCCATGCAGTCAACCAGAGAGAGGGGAGGTTGGGATGGAACACTCTCCCCTCGTTCTTGGTCAGTAAGTCCGGGCAGCAGGGCAGTCTCCAGTGTGGAACCTCTGACAGTTGGATGAGATCAGGTACCACCACTGGCGTGGGCACTCCGGTGCTATCAGGATAATTCTGGTGTTGGTCCTGTAGAACTTCTGTATGACCGCCGGGATTAGAGGGAGCGGAGGAAAAGCGTACAGCAATGTCTGCGACCAGCTGACCAAAAGTGCATTATCCTGTGATCCCTGCTGGGGGAATCTGGATGCGAAGATGGGGCATTTCGTGTTTGTCACGTCTGCAAACAGATCGATGTCCGGCACTCCCCATTGCCGGAAGACCTCCTGAGCGACGCCTTCGTTGAGCACCCAATCGTGCGCTTCTACGAAGTCTCTGCTGAGGTCATCTGCCTACACGTTCAGGGTTCCTGGAAGGTGGACTGCGATGATTGAGAGACCTCTCGCCAGCAGCCACTGCCAAATGGATTGGGCTTCCAGAGACAGGACTCGTGACCTGGTGCCTCCTTGCTTGTTCAGATAGAACATAGTTGTTGTGTTGTCTGTCTGAATCTGAATGTGGCTGGATTGAAGAGACGAATACAGGGATTTGAGCTCCAGATGGACCGCCCATAGCTCCAAGAAGTTGATGTGATAACTTCTTTCTGTGTCGGACCAGAGACCTTGTACCTGAAGCTGGCCCATATGAGCACCCCAGCCTTGCATTGAGGCATCTGTGACCACTGTCTGTGTTGGAGGCGTCTGATGAAAAGGGACCCCTTGCAGCAGGTGAGAACGTTTCATCCACCATCTGATGGAGTCCCTGGCAGCTTGGTGGAGAGAGACAGGATCTTCCCAGCGACCTGACCTCTGAAACCATTGATCTTCGAGTGCTTGTTGTAGAGGCCGCATGTGAAGGCGTGCATTGGGTACAATGTAAATGCACGAGGCCATCGACCTCAGTAGTGAAGTAACTTGCCTGGCTGTGGGGAGTGCAGTGTCGACAAGAGTGTGGCACTTGAGAAGCATTAATGACAACCTCTCCTCCGAAGGACACACACTTGCCTCTGCATAGTCCAGGGAGGCGCCCAGACAGTGTATCCGTTGAGTGGGGTTGAGGACTGACTTCTTGTAGTTGACTTGCAACCCCAAGGAATGCAGCAGGTTGAGGCAGTATGAGAGATGGCTCTGGAGTAGCACAGGTGTGGAGCTTTTCAGGAGCCAGTCGTCTAGGTAAGGATAGACGAAGATCTTCCGCCTGCGGAGGAAGGCAGCCACCACCGCCATGCACTTGGAGAATGTCCGTGGGGCGGGTTTGAAACCGAACGGAAGCACTCGATACTGGTAGTGGTGACGAGAGACCTGAAACCTGAGGAATTAGCGATGTTTCACTGAGACAGGAATGTGGAAGTAGGCGTCCTGCAGGTCGATGGCACACATCCAGTCTCCCTTGTGAATGTGTGGAAAGATTTGATGCAGGGCTAGCATTCTGAATTTTTCCTTTCTAATAAACCTGTTCAGCAGGCGCAGGTCGAGGATAGGTCTGTACTCTTTGGCTACTCCTCGCTTTTGGAGTAAGAAGTAGCGGGAGTATACCCCCTGGTTTCTTTGGAGAGGTGGGACTTCCTCTATGGCCCTCTTGGATAGTAGGATAGATACTTCATCCTGTAAAAGCCGGCTTTGAAGTTGAGGAAGGCGCTTCAATTGCGGGGGCATTTGCGGAGGGGGAGACTTGAACCGTAGCAAGTAACCATGCTGCACAATATTCAGCATCCATTTGTCTCTTGTAATGGTTTCCCACTCTTCCAGGTGAAAAACTATACTCCCTCCTACCGGAGTGGCGAATGGGTGCGGAGGAAGCAATGCCTCACTGTTTGGAAGGCTGCTTAGTGGTGGACTGTTGCCGCTTGCTGTTCCCTCTACCTCTACCACGACCCTGGGGCCTCTGCTGGTTCTGGGAGGACCATTGAGGGGTTTGAACCCTCTGCTGGAAGGAACGTTTGTCGCCCTGACGAAAGCGCTTCCGGTATTCTTTGCGCTTCTCCAGACCAACAGCCTTGACAGTATCCAGCTCTGTCTTCATTTAATTCATTTCCTCATCGGCCTGAGCCCCGAACAAGGAGGAACCGTTAAATGGAAGATTTAGAATCTTCTTCTGTGCATCAGGCTTGAGGCCTGTGAGGCACAGCCAGGCTGAGCACCGTGAACAGACACCATGGGAGTAACCATGAGCAGCGAGATCTGAAGCGTCCGCTGCCGCACTTATGACTTGATTGGCTACTAGCCCACCTTCCAGTAGAATTTCGCTGAAGTATTGCCGGTCTTCTTTGGGGAGCTTTTCGGTGAACCTTGAGAGGGAGTCCCAAAGAGACCTGTCATATCGCCAGAGAAGGGCTGAGGCTCTTGCAATCTTCATGGAAGAAGCCAACGTATTGCACATTTTCCTGCCATAAGTCCATCTGCTTACTGTCCTTCTCTGGGGGGACAGAAGATGACACAGACGCTGAGTGAGACCTCATGGCTGCCGCCACAATGACGGAGTCCGCTGGTGGATCAGCTTTGAGAAATAAGGGATCCTCGGCTGGGGCCTTATACTTTTTGGCAATCCTGGATGGTACGGAGCCCACCGTAGCAGGGGTGAGGAATGTGGCCATAGCTGGTTCCAAGAGTCCTGGTACCAAAGGAAGCAGCGGTCTAGGAGCTGTGCGATGGTGTAAGGTGTCGAAGATGATCGATGTGGGAACTACCGGGGTATGCAAAGTGATGTTCAGTTTCTGCGCACCCCTACCCAGGACATCTGATAAGGTTGCAATGTCATCGATGGGAGAAACCCACGATGGAGGAGTCGAGGAGAAGGTCGGAGAATAGTCCCGGACCGAGGACCTCGTGGAGTAAGACCATGTGGGCGATCTTGTGCGTCTTCTCTTATGGGGACGGTTGTGATGGGAGCTGCGACGACCCCTGGACCTGGATCGTTGCCTAGAAGGTGATCTTGGTCTCCTGGGGGGAGAATTGCTTCTCTGAGGAGAGATCCTAGAAGGCGAGTAAGTGCGAGAGTAGTCCGAGCTCGGACTCCTGCAGTCACCTGTCCCAACACCTTCCAGCCAGTGAGGCAACAGAACGTACTTCTCTCCAGCTTTAGGCGATTTCTCCGGTGAAATTTGCACAATATGCAGTCCTGGGGTCGATGACTGGTCCCCAGATGACATCTCCTCTTTGACCGCTGCACTTTCTGGGTCTCTTCGACGGCGACTTAGAGGTCGACGGCGAATCTCCTGTTACCTTCTTCTTTGAGGACTCAGGAGAGGTGGTATGTCGCCGTTTTCGGTGGTGGAAGACACACAATGCACACAGAGTGTGGATCTGCCAGTGCCATCTTATTGCCACAGGAAGGGCATTTCCTGAATAAGGCATGCATTCTGACTGGAAAAAATTAGTGATAGACCAAAAAACCAGTAGAATAAGCCTTAAGGAGTCAGAAAATGTCGAGTTTTCTGAGAAAATATTAAATAAATCACTTTCAGTCAAAAAACTGAAGAGCTCAAGCTCCAGGATCCTCATAGAAGGAGCCGTCAAAAAGAACTGACCTAACTGCCACCTGTGGTGCATCATGGGAGCAAGGGGTCTCCTGCAGGTCTTAAAGGCACGGTACCCCTACTCTAATGCCTTAAAGGCAAGGTGTCAGTTTTCTTTGTTTCTTAGTACTCTGCTGCAGCCTACAGGCAAATGCCTGCAATTACAAGTTTGCTTTATGGCAATAAAGCATTATTGTATGACAATTGTTTAGTGCTTCCCTTTTTCCTTATGAGTTAGGGGTACTACAATGCAAACCTATGTAATTTCAGCATTTTTGCCATGTTTGAAACATTTTAGGCTGCATGTATATGTTTTCACATATGCATATATATGTATTTTCTATATGCTCCGGGATCCCGCACATGGGCGGGGATTATTCATAGATTATGACTATTGATGAGTATCCCCTGGATGAGAACCTGCTTTGTAACGTTCTACAACAGTGGTTCCCAAAGTGTGGTCCATGTACCCCCAAGGGTCACATTCCCGGGGGGTCCTAGGGCAGCAGTTTTAAAAGCACTGCAATGTTCCTTGTTTTCAGGTAACAATAAAAGTCTCAAGATAACTTCGGTGATTAATGTACCTGCTGGAGAAAGATGAGAGTTTTGTCCAGAGGCAGCTTTGACTTATATAAGGAAATGCAGATGGTTAATATACCTGCTGCAAAGAACGTGTACCATGCGTTTAAAAAACAGTATTTGATGTGCCTAACTCAGTGAGTAACTGCTTTTGTCACAGAGATTCTATTGTTACTGTGCAGTTCTCAATTATAATCGTAATCTAGCAGAGTGAGCTAAGAACGGTCAAAAAGCTTCAGGCAAACTGCAAAACTGCATGGTAAGAGTTAGTAAGTTATGTTTTTTTCCTAGTCTTTCATTATCCTGATGCTGCTAAAAAAGGTTTACTTTGGTAGAAATAAAGTCTTATTATTAAAGTCATCGCTAACCACTGTGTTATGTTCTGAATCTGGAGTTTGTGCTTCTCCAGACCAAGCACTCTTGAAAAATGCCAACCACTATGAATGACATGTGAATCCTACACCTTGTAGTACCCTTTGCCTTATGTAACATTTTCTATTCACTAATTTACACATGTATGATTCATTTTCTCTATATGTTTGTGATGTAAAGTGCTCTAACACCCTACACTGGTATGAGAGGTGCTATAAAACAAATTAAATAAATGTGACAGAGGAGCTATAGAGAGATGAGAGGTACTGTTGGAGGGTGATAATGAGGGAATCATTGAAGAGTCCCAACACAGTTTGTCGTATCCTGGTGCAGGTCATCATTTACTATGCTTTAAAAACGAATATAAATCAATATACAATGACAAATGTTTTGTAGAATGCACCATTTCCCCCCACATTTTCTTGGGGGGAGAGCCTCCCCAAAGCCCTCTTTGTAGTGGTCAGGCTCACTCGCCGCACTTGGTGTGCACCATATGGGAACTGGTCTGACAACATTTGTCAGGGCTGCTTTGGGTTTCCAGTCCGGCCCTGTTAGGAGCAGGAGCCTCGTACTGCAAAATAAAACCGAACATTGAAAAGTTAGTCGCCGAGATAAAGCACCATCCTCCCCATTACAATTTTTAGATTTTTGCAAATATTTTCAATATAAAATACTAAGATCTTTGGTAATTCGAATATTTGTTTGGTGTGCACACATGTTTATATTTTTTCAAATTACTGTCTGTGAGAAGCAGGCCTGGTATATGATGTCCACTTATGTAAGTGGGCACCCTGCACCAGTCCAGACAACCCTTATGGTGATTTAAGACGTCTTAGATAACCTTAGAAAGCTCTCTAAGTGTTAGCTGTGGAGAGCAGCCTTCAGGCTTAGTCCAGAGGGAGTGTAAAGCAGCTTGTTTTACCAGAAAGAAATCTTATAGTATAGATTAAGTGAAAAGAACCACACCAAGTATTTATTTAAATATGTATTTATTATAAAATACTCTCTAGTATGTTCAAATATCTCCTACACAGAGATAAACATAATGCACACAATACTTTAGCAAAGAAACACAGTAAACAGCACGTAATACACATTGGACCCAGGGGGGGACCAAACCATATACTAAGAAAGTGGTATAAGAACCACAACTCGGGTCAAAACAATGTCGAGAGGACGTAAAAGTGTTGGGGACCCAAGGAACCACCCAAGGTGAGTAGATAGGGAACCCACGGAGAGCGTGTGCAGTGTGGGAACACAACCGCGTGCTCTGTACAACTCTACGTGTAAGTCGCAGTTGGATTTTTAAAGATTAAGGACCCTTCCCAGTGGCACCTGAAGAAACCCACTGAAAGACCCTCCAGGGAAGCTGGGTGCACACCTGTGAAGTGGTGTTGAAAACCGCTGTCAAACTCAGTGGAGGACTTCAGGAAAGAGACACTGCTGAAGAAGGAGAAAGTTTCCAGTGGAACCTAAAGGTGGATTCTAGATGAGAGGTACCTGCAAGCAGAGGGGACAGAGTCTATGTCACTCAGGAGTGACCAGGAGACTTGGAAGATGAATGCACTCCGATGTCGAGTGTTGCAGGATGGGGGACGATGACCTTGACTCTGAAGCTGTGAGGACCAGGCAGCGCTGAGGAGGACCAGGAGACACGTGAAAGCTGTCCCACATAGGATGTCGAGTGCTGAGGGGTCGGTGTCTGGCGTGAGCACCAACAAGTCTTGGCAAATGCAACCAATGCGGGAAGTGAAGAATCAATGTCAGGACCAGCAAGGTCAAGGCGACTTACCACAAGCAGGGGAGTCAGGGCAGGCCCCAAGCAATCAGGAGAGCCCAAAAAAAACAAGTGTGAACCTTAAGTGGACCCAAATGCCAGAGGCACTGGAGTCGCAAGAGGACCTCAAGCAGCTCACCAAAAGATGCAGGCCACGATGCACACGATGTGGTGTGGCTGAAGATTCTGGTCACTGGAGGTGCTTGAGATTGGGGCTACTTGAAGCCCAAATATTTTCTTGGGAGGAAGCCAACAAGCCTTTGCAACTGCAAGTTGACGCAGTGCTCAGTGGTTCAGTTATTGCAACCCCCACGAGGGATACTGGCCTCAAACTTGGTGAGAGGGCAAGGCAGGTCTCGGGAGTTGCGAAAAACTACCACCTGTGTTGCAGAACCTTACTGAGTCCAGAGGAGCTCAGGATCAGCAGACCGGTCGACTTAGTTGCGGTGCCTGCGAATGGAGGGGAGTGACTCCTTCACTCCAAGGGAGATTCCTTCAAGTGTCTTTGAAGCTTCACAGGCCTTGGAAGGTTCCTGTATGATGCACAGGCACAGACGATGCAAAAGACTGGAACAGAGACTAAGTCAGGCCCAAAGTTCAAACAGTAGAAGAAGAAGTCGTGTCTGATCTGAATCTTATCCCACGACGAATCTAGGGACCTACACCCAGGTAACCCCTTAAGTATCCTAGGGGAAGGGTTGGGAAGAAACCTATACGAAGGAAAGTAACCTGCCAATAGCTATATGATAAAACAAGGCCCAGTGCAGGGTCCAAAAGGATAGATGCTCAAGACCAAAAGGCAAACCAGGACAAGGGGCAACTCAGAAAAAGTGTGTCACAGAATTTATTAAATCATTTTTTATTTTTTTGTTTTTTTTAATAGATTTACTTGAAATTATACATGGATATACACACACAATTTTTTTTACTTTAGACGTATTGATAAATTACACCCGACAAGGTTGAAAGTGAGGAACCTAGCAAGTTTCACATATAAAACAGATAATCATCCCACACACTCCCTCAAAACAACACAGTCATACTACTACACATTCAACAGCAACATCAAACCTCGAGTCATATCAGTACACATAAAATAAAAACAATGGGTAATTGAAGGGAAATTCTGTAATTCAAATTCCCTAGAGGGAATTTCAGCAGCCCAATAGGCTAAAGAACACCGGTAAATACGATCTCGAGAGCCCAATGGGCTTACAAACGCCAACGCGCGTTTCGGTGTCACGACCAGATGGGGGCTACACCTTCATCAGGTCGAGGGAGGGCATGTGAGGTGGGACGAACACACCTGGGAATAAAAAACTGTATAAGTACATACAAATATAAATACACATTCAGTTGCCCACAAAATATACGCATGGGGTGATAATTACATGATTATAGAATAGGCATTTCATATGCGGGGTATCACTAGGGTTTATGTTACGTTTAATAGTCATGTGGATATCCGCAAAGGGGGCCTGCATTAATTGACTCAATTGTCACATAGGTTTGCCATCGGTCAGGAGAAGGGGATATAACATTAAGCAAGATAAAAATTAAAATTAGGAATATTGTGCAAGGACAGGGGAGTGAAGAAGAAGCAGATCAAGAAACAATAAAAGATATAAATGCGTGTTAAGGTGATACAACATATATGTTCATGAACATATATCCAGGCATAAAAGATAAAGGAATATAGGAAAAGGTCCTCACCAGAGACAAAACAGTTGAGAAAAGTGCGCGATACAAAGCGCCGGATGCGCATCAAAGGGTGAACCATTAAGAGCTGAAAGGGACAAACATATAACTCAGCCAAGCAACCTTACAGCCCACATAAGGGAAACGAAAATAATTAAGGACCACATTACGTGGGAAGGCATAAGAGAGTGCTCAACAAAATAAAATAAAATAAAATAAAAAGGCCAAGGGATACCTCTCAAAAAATGGCTCTCAGCAGCAGTAGAGGTTCTCAAAAGATGAACAGGGTTCCAGTAATTAGAAAGCGCCTGGGATATTGATGCTTCTAAGAAAAGGTGGGAACAGAGGCAAAAATAGAAAGTTAGGTCCCACCAATAATTAGGATCCGGCTAGGATGGCCAAAGATGAATTAAAGATGTAACAAGGCCACCCACCGGTAATCGGTCTAAGCAACGGTCCAAATGCAAATACAGATGCAGGCGTGGGGAGGTATCGTCGCCGGGAAATCCGAACAAACGGGGGTTTATTGTCCTCAAAGAAGACGAAGGGGAAACAAATTCCTCCCAGCCGGAGGTACGAGGTGCACAGCGTCAAGGCGTACGGGTCAACGAGACGGTCAAAGCAGAATCTAGGAAGGCAAAAAAGGGGGGAGGATAGGGAGGGAGGGATAGTTATCAGCACAAACGTCCGTATATTAGGCAGGGATGGGGGTGAGGAATAAGATAAAGGACGGGGAGGTTCAAGGCCACTTACCAGCTTGGACAGCGTGTACACGGAGCGAATAACTCGCTACTTCACGGCAGATGGCGTGCTTCCATGGATGGAGGATCGGCGGAAGAACGGGCGCGTCTTACGGCGGAGCAGGATGAGAGCTGGCCAATGAGAGGCCAGAGCTCAGAGACGCAAGGATACACAGAAAATATCAAAAGAGGACTGGTTAAGAAAACGAAAAAAGGATGGCATGGCGGCCATGTTGGGCAAGTGGGTCAGGAAGATAGCAGCAACAGGGTGTCCAGCTAATCGCTGTCTAAGTAAGGGAAAAAAGGGTGGGGGTGGGGGTTGTGGATATAAAACGAGGTTGAACAAAAAAACGGTACAAACTCACAAAGGGAAAACTAAATGGGATGGGAAACTAGGGAGGATAAGGGGTGCATAATGAGGAGTAGGAAGATACAAATGACAGAAGTAGCTCAGTGATAGGAGAAGATAGAGATAACAATGAGGGAGAACAACAGGGGAGGGGGAAAGGGGGGGGGGGTGTTCTTGAGATATTCAAGAATGCGAGCAGAAGCGGACGTTAGCCCATGGGGTTAAATAATGGCATTCTCCCATGGGCAGTGTTCGTTTAAGCCCTTATTCACTGCATTGAGCAGGTAAATCCAGAAAACCTCTCTTTTCTTGCGAATCTGTTCGGGATCTTTTCCGGGAAATGTCACAATTCTCTCCAGTATGGACCACTTCAGATCCTGTTCAGTGTGGTTATTTTCAAGCCAATGTATGACCAGGGGGGCAGATGTTTTCTTGGTCCTGATATTGGACTTATGTTCCCCAATCCTGGTCCTACACTCCCGTCCAGTTTCTCCAACATAGACTAGGCGGCATGGGCACAAGATCACATACACAATGTTGGAGGTTCGACAGTTTGTCATTGTGGATAAAGAAATCTGACGTTCTGGGAGGTCAATGGTGTCTCCGGTGAGGGCATTGGGACAGGCCTGACAATTGCCACATCGGTGGTTGCCTAAAATAGGTCCAGCGCCGATGATGGCTTTTTGATGGAGAGGACGGGGTTCCTGTAGTTTGCCCTTGACCAAATGGTTCTTAAGGTTTTTATTCCTTTTGAACGCAAAGATAGGCTTCGGAAGGATTTGATCTTCATTAACCGTGTTCAGTAGATGCCAACATGAGTTTATAGTCTGTCTCACTTTGTGATCAATGTTGGAGTGTTTAGTCACACAGTCTAGTTTGTCAGCGGTTTGCTTTTCCTTGGGGAGAAACATGGAGTCTCGGTTGAAATATCTCGCCCTTTTGAGGGAGTCCTTTATGAGTTTCTGAGGATAGCCTCGATGTATAAGTTTTCTTTTTAGTACATCGGCTTGTTCAAGGAAATCCTTGATGTTGGAACAATTTCTTCGGATTCGGAGAAACTGGCTGAATGGGATACTATCCCTTTGACAGCGGGGATGAAAGCTGCCGTACTGTAGCAGGGTGTTCCTAGCAGTAGGTTTAGTAAAAAGGGATACGTAGAGTTGGTTCTGGTTATGTCTAATCCAAACATTAAGGAACTCTAGTTGGAAGTTGCTGGAATGGGCCGTGAACTTGAGGTTGATATCGGCCGCATTGATCCATGATAGGAAAACATCCAAAGATATTTGGTCACCCTCCCAAATGAGAAAGATATCGTCAATGAATCTGACCCATGAACGTACATTCTCATAAAAGGGGGCCATCTCGTTATGGATGTTCCTGTTCTCAAACTGTCCCATATAGAGGCAAGCAATGCTAGGGGCACAAGAGGCCCCCATGCTAACTCCTTGTATCTGTTGGAAGAAGCAATGGTTGAATTCAAAATAGTTTTCATACAGCACTATTTTGAGACATTCAATGATGAAGGGTGCGTTGGTGATCTCGGATTTAGACGCCAGAATCTCTTGAATGACCAGGAGGGCACCCTCCTGGGGGATGTTGGTATATAGGGATTCGAGGTCCAGGGTGACCAACAGTTCCCTATTGGCAAAAAAGGGGGTCCCCTCAATTCTAGAGATGAAATGGCCGGTATCTTTCACAAAGGACTCCAGTTTATAGACCAAAGGTTGGAGGAACCGGTCAATATATTTAGAGAGGGGTTCTGTGGCTGATCCGATAGTCGAGACAATAGGTCTCAGAGGGGGGTCCAGAGTGTTTTTGTGGGTTTTGGGAACCCCATAAATGATAGGCATGCGGGTATAGCTGGGTGTTAAAAACTCCGCTTCCTTGGGACAAATATACCCTTTGTCAACGGCTTCCTCCACCAAGGTGAGAATACGTCTTTTCAAGGTGGGTTCAGGGTTTTTACTGATTTGCTCATAGTGTCTATCAGCAGCCAGCAAGGTGTTCATTTTGTCAATGTATGTAGGCGTGTCAAATATCACAATACTGCCACCCTTGTCACAGGGTTTGATGGTCAAATTTTGGTTGGATTTAAGGGCTAGCAAGGTGTTGTTTTCCACAGTAGAAAGGTTGCTAGGGGGTTTGGGTACGTATTTGATGATTCTGCAGATCTTTTTAGTTACGACCTTCTCGAAGATACTGACCTCCGGGCCAACTGTTTCCAACGAGGGGGTGAAGCTAGATGGGGGCTTAAGACAAGACAAATTTCCGTCCATTTCAAGGGAAGGTCTATTCAGAAAATACTTCTTTAGCCTAATCTTGCGGAAGAAAAGATAGAGATCCTTCAAGAGTTCAAATTTACTAAAGTTGTTGGTGGGGACAAAAGACAAGCCCCTTGATAGGGTTGGGAAGATTCAGGGGATCCTCCCAGGGGAGGGTCTGGACAGAAGGGAGGTTACTCCCATGTCCTTTGTCCAGTTTTGTGCCAGAGGGGAAGCCAACGGCTCTCAGGACTTTTTTGTACTGGACTATGGACAGGGACACCAAATGTGCTCCTCATGATGGCAAGAGCACCCACCCCAATACACTAAATCCTGTCTGGGAGGTGGTCACACCTCCCTGTGACAGGATGCCTATTGTTCTGAATTCCCCTGCTCGAGCTTAGCTCAGCAGCAGGAGGGCAGAATCGTGTCTCTGGTCGGCAGAAACCATTTTGTGCTGTCCGGGTCAAGGAGGCTGGTACCAGGAACACTGAGAGCCTAACGGAGGGCTCTTCCAATGCTTGGAATCATACCTCCCGTTTTGATACCACACATGATAGGATTCGTTGCAGCCAGTTTCGAGAGGGTCATCATGTAATTACATGGTGTCCCTCCATATAGTATACGGCTGCTTCACTTACAACCCAGTAGAATGGACTCCGTAGGCTGTAGGGGTGTCCTGCTCATGCAGGGGCACCTTCACACTTAGAACCAAGCACCCTGCCTTCAGGATTGATAAGGCCTGCTATCGGGGTGACTTATAGGTTTTAAGTGCAGTGACCCTAGATATAGGAAATCAATATCTTTAATAAGTGGTGCAAGCACCAACTTACACCGGCTGCAATGGCAGGCCTGTAGTTCTATTTTGAATGGTCTCTCATGGGTGGCATAATACATGCTTCAGCCCATGGAAGACCTCTAGGTGCTGGGAACCTGGGTACCATATACTAGGGACTTATAAGGGTACCCCATTATCCAATCTCAGGGGTACCTAAATACTGAACATAACAATTTAGGGAGAAAGCAGATAGACTGGGGTCCTGATTAACAGGATCCCAGTCAGATTAGCACCAGGCAAAAAGTGCGGATAACCACAGAAGCAGATCCTACTTTCCTACACTGTCTTAATGTTTGAAATTTAAATTGTAGAACTTACTTGAGGGTCCCCGGATTCCAGTAGTGTCTCAATGGGTTCCTCAGGAGCCAAAAGTTTGGGAACCACTGTCCCACAACCATGAAAAATGAGCTGTTAAGAGTATTTGTCAAACCTAAATCGTCACTTGAATGGTGGAGCCTCCTTCTGTTTAAGGCACAACACTGTTGGAACAGATGATTACAGAAACCAGTTACGGATACATTGTAGGCCCATGATATATTGATTGATAAAGTACTTGGGCTTCAGGAATGAGACTGTGAGCATATACTCCAAACATGAGATGAGGCAGGAGTTGACACATTGGGCAGCCATTATGATAATGGTGACCTCAGGACATTTCAGGGCCTGAGACCACAACTGCCTTAATTATGGGAGGGTAGTGGCCCACTTGTAGGTTATTTGGGGGATGGGTAAAGTAGAACCAGCAACCAATATTAAAGTTTGACGTAGATTATTGGAGGTGGGCAACAGAAAGAAAGTACCTTCCAAGAAGCATGGACTGCGGATATATCTGAGACAATTTTTGATAAGTATTGGGCACAGGCATTCACATTTGCTTTTAGAGTATCAAGGAATACAAGATTTAAACTTTGACAAGTCACCGTTTTGCACCGGAGATATCTTACTCCTCATTAGCACGCATTAATTTGCCAGGGGTCACTAGCCGTACTCTACCACATGTTGTCGTCATGCCCTATTATAGCTGAAAATTGAGGGAATCTTGTGGGGGTGATCAAGGAAGCGACTGACAGGCCTGGACCTTTGAGTCCTTAGATATGATTGTTGGGTGTAGGCCTCAGACTCAAAACAGAAAATGTCAGCACTAAACTAATCTATGTGGGGCTTGTATTAGTCAAGCGATGTAAGGCATCATCTTGGAAATGTACTAGGGCTCCCAGTATCAAAAAATAACTGAAGGGATTAGAAAATTGGGAGGAACTGCAAAGTATCGTGTTACATATGGATTGCAAAAAAGGTAATAGCAAGAGATGTACCAAGAGCCTGGGATAATATAGCAGACACTCTGAAACAGAAAGGCAACGATGACAGATCCCCTTGTAATGGGACATTAACTATGATAATTAACAACAAAACCCCTAGTAACCATATCACCCACACCAGTGTGACCCTATTCTAAAGTGCATTCTCTATGTGACATTCTGATTCAGATACTGCAGCCTATGTTTGAAAGGCCTCCTCGCTTAATTAAGCATCTCTGTTCAAGAGTAAAGGGATTTGGCTTTAACTAACCTGCGCGATGCATGCAACATTTATATTAATGAACAGATTGAGGGTAGATGGCTTGGTGCAGGCACCTTGTGTAAATCCCTTGACAGAAACTGCTCAAATGTATTGTAACTTCTAGCATAGCCGCCCAACTCACACCACGTTAAATTGTTGGTTGTTAATCAATCACTTTTTGTTTCTTCCCCATCTATTCTCATATCTTTTCCGGACATGGGTTTTCACACTCTTTGTTGACTTTCAGGGCTGTTTTGCACATATAATAGACTCACTCATGCTTATCAGGTCATGCCACATTACAGTTCACCTTATATGCGAGACAACAGTGCAGCATTGAATGGGTCACGCTACAGGTATGAGATAAAATCACCTGGCAACTGACTTATGTTAGTAAACTGCAAAATGTCTGGTCTTAACCTCGAGAATGCTAGAATGAAAATTAATTAAGAAATTATTTTTTAAAAACTTGCACCTAAGGCAAGAGAACATAAGTTGATTCATAAATATTAGATGTGTGCACAGTTTTCCTCTTGTGTGGTTCCCTTAATCGACACAAAGACTTATTACAACCTATAGTTCTATTTTTTTCTGGGTTTTCATATTAAAGTCAAGATGTTTGCACCCATTTCAAGCTGTTTTGAGAATAAAACATCACCAACATCGATCAATTCTCAAAGTCACAAGCAAACCGGTCTAAAGTTATCTCACGAGAAAGCACATGCGGGCTCAATGTCAAGTGCCACTTGTGTATAAGTATATTGACAGTCTGTGGGAGAAAAACACCACTAGTACATAAACATAGTAAAGTAGAACCCGTGCAAACTAAGGATAGCTCTATAATTGGGATCTATGCCAGACTTCTCTCACGAAATAAAAACTTCTTACACCCCCAACAGATAGTGGTTCACCATCCACTAATGCTGTAACAGATCATGTTATGCATGGACGTCTTGTTTACAAAGTTTTGTTATTTGCACAAATTAATCCATTTATCATAAGAATGTCATTCCCCACCTTGATTCCTCTATTCATCAGCCACCACTTTTTAGCTGTGAAGCTGCTGAGCAGAGAACTTGAGCTGTGCCATGTGAGGTAAAACAAACCAGTCCAACCCTTTTTAGGTCGAGCCTGGGCAGTGCATGCGCTGTTCTGCGAGCCATGATGCATTGGAGTGTGTACTAAAAGCCCCGCACACTCTCCGCCCATATTTGTCATTGGCTTGTGTCATTGTCCTTCGTACATACTGGCTTCCGATTCGTTATTAGGCTTGTTTGTCCCTCCTTAGTACCGCCTTGTCTTCATTTGTAACCTCCCATGAGGACTGTCCCTTTTACTGCGGTTGTTACACGGTACGTCTTCTTTAGTCTGTAAGCACTATTTTCTTTCATGAGTTTCTCTTACTGCAGGAGGGTCTGTCGTGAACAGTTGTGACCACCAGCTTGTTTACTTAACTCGTAGCAAACGAGGAGCTCTTCTGGAGCCATGGGAGACAGAAGGGGGCAATTCAGTGATGACTTCAAGCTTTTGGAATGCAATAGGTCCCTCATTTGCGAGAGTTTAAGCTATAGACATTGTAAATTACAATGCCTTTTATTTATGTTATAAAACCCAAAACATAAATGAAAGGCATTGTCATTAATAATGCCAACAGCTCAATCTCGCGTAAATGAGAGACCTATTGCATTGCAGATACTGGTTTTAACATTCTGGTACTTGTAGTTTCACATTTGTATTGAGAAAAATAAAGCTAAAAGAGATCACAATGCAAAGCAGAACTCAGGACAGCATGTGATATTCAATTCCTTGTTCCTAGTCTTTTCTCTTTCTTGTTGCTTTGAGCCTCCCACTCGCTTACGTTCATGTATGTAACACAGTGGGACCTTGAGTGGAAATGTTTGGTAGCCAGTGTATGGCCTCGTCTGCTGTTTACGCCAGCAGCTCCATTATAACACTGTCTCACCAGCATTACACCATGGCGCAAGGACGAGGGTCAGACTGTTACATAAAATAAGCCCAGGCACCAAAATAAAAGTGACCACCATTAGCGAATCAGTTATCTAAAAAAGTGTCTCACATTTGCAAATCAAACAGTTTTAAACTTATAAAGATAAGCTGTGTATTTGTCTTACACGTTATTGGAAAGCGCGTGACTTGGTGCTTGCTACAGGCAATGTTTTTGAAAATATTAGAGAAATGAATAGTAAAAACCATTCCAGCAGACCATAAATTAGTCCACAGACAGCCAAAAAACAGCCCAAATACCACTCTGTCAGACCAGCCCTTTGGACACTGTCAACATGCGCTATAGGCCCTTTTCGATTCTGGTAAGGTCCTTGGCCTTACATCCTTCAATGTGTTCTGCAAGGCGCAAATTGTTTCTTCACTGATTTGCTGTGGCACACAGGCACCTTAGGGTCAGCAAACTGGAACGACTACAGTATATAATTTGAGAAGTGCAGACACAGTTCCAGATTAGTCCAGCAGAAGATTTACTTTCTCAAGTTTTGTGCCAAGAGTCCCGTTTGCGTTGGAGAGCATCGCTGGCGGTGATCGGCGTGGTCGTCGTGGATGGGCGGGCTGGAGCCTCACATTGGAGGTCCTCCGCTGCGATCGATGCTTGCTGTGCGAAGAGACAGGCTGGGTGGGCCATGCACGGGTTTTCAGTGTTTCCAGTGCAAACAAGCCCGTTCGTGGTCGCAAAGAGCCCAAAAGCTTGTTTTAAGAACCCAACGACCAACATTAAAAGTCCAGAACCTGAGGAGCACCACTTGGGGGTCAGGATATCGCTGAAAACAGGCCCAGGAGCTGCAGGGGAGCCTTTTATGTCCAAGGCTCAGGTAAGGAGGCCAGCAGACTAGCCCTTTGAGTCACTCTGTGGTATTGGGTTCAAGATAAAGATGCAGCTCCAGTTCTACATCCCCAAGCACAAGGGCAGCAGGCAGCAAGTCAGCACAACAAGGCAGCAGCTCCTTCAGAGTGGCAGTCATTTCAGCAGCACAGCAGTTAAACGTTTCTGGCAGAGTATCCACAGGTCCAGAAGTGTACTGAGGAGATGGTGCCTGAGGTCCTTCTTTTATACACTGGTGCCCTGGTTCTTGAAGGTGGGAGAAGCTTATAGACAGTGGTTTGACGTGAATGGAATGTCCTGCCTCCCCTGGCTTGGCTCCCAGCTGGCTAAAGTGACACTGCAGGGTCATTAGGCCCTTTGTGGGAAGGCAGGACACAGCCTATTCGAGGGTTCAAGTGTGAGTGGGGCTGTGCCCAGCTCCTCTCTTCTATCCTGCCTGTGATGGCCCACCGAGTCACACCTAAGCTCCACATTGTGTGTGGCTGTCTAGGAGGAATCCACAAATCCCAACTGCCAACTAAACCCAGTTATGTGATCAGAGCCAGGCTGCAGGCACAAAATGGCTAAGGCAAGAAAGTGACAACTTTCTAAAAGTTTTATCGATAATGGGGTAAACCCTGTGTCCCTCAGAACCTGGGTGTAAGCAATATAATCTACAATGAGTTCTGTTGGGTGAAACAATTGCTTAGTAAACAAAATAAATTAAAGAATCGAAAAGCACAGCAGTGTCTTTCCTGAAGAGCAATCAATGTCTGGTAAGTAGTTTAGTAATCAGAAATAACAAGGGAGTTACCCCTATGTGACACTCACAAAGGGACGGGGTACCAGAATAAAGCAAAATACAAGTGTCCCTATCAAAAAAAGAAGGCCTACGGAGTTGTCCTTAGTCAAGTATCTAATATTCACAAGTAATTCTGTCAAAAAATAAGAAGAAATGCCCTTTGATCTGTACACAGTAATTTGTATATGCACTAATGAAGTCTATTAACAAAACTTGTTTATAAAAGTCAAGGTTATTTATTATGGATAAACAGCAAACAAAAATGAATCACTTAAAATATCCTTCCCTCCCAGAATGGGTTACAATCTTTAATGAGATTAATTAATAACAATTAAAATTGGTCAATATGAGTAAAAGTCGACGCAGCGTTTCGGTGATTTCACCTTCTTCAGGACTAAAAACGGTTTCATCAAATCTAAAAAGACGGAAAAGGTTTTTTCTTAAAACCAAATTTCACTGAACAGTGCAATATACAGTACTACAGATCATTGCTCCAATATGCATCACAAATTTTCTCAATCGCTTTTTGTTTCTAAACACTACCTTAAGTTACTGCTAGGTTGAGAAGACACTTGACGTTACAGAAGTATAATTATTACAAACACATTTTATTGTGCAAAAAACAAAATCTAAATTTATATTGTTTTTCTAATCGGATAAAGATTCTTTGACATAAAAAAACTAACAAACTAACATACCTCATATTTTTGAGAAAGAAATGGTGGATATTTCAATAGACTATCCAAACGGAATAACCTTTTAAAATGGAGGTATATTCCTGCTGATAATTGAGCCTATAATAGAATGAGGTATCATCATTTAGCATATCCTCTGCTTTCATTATTGATTCTTAAACATTACTTGAACTATATTAGCATACCTTATTATTAGTTCAATTCAAATGCTTTTGTCCGCAAGAGCCACCGTAAATGTATCCATATTTCAGAAAAAGCCCATTTAAAACTTTAGGGGCTGGTTTCTCTAGAAAAACAAGTGATGGAAAGAAGGCTCATTTAATCACTGGGATTTTTTTCTCATGAACTCCTCAATTTAATTCATTTCTAGCATTAGATAACTACTGCTCACCGCAATATTCAGGGGTGTGTAAATCCTTGTCTTTTCTTCAATTCTTGTCATATGATAAGGAAATTACATCTGACAGATCTGAGAGAGTGATTATTCTCAATTTTTCACTTTCCTGTAGTCGGTCTTCTACATGAAAAGAACGTAATCCATTATTGCTTTATGTATTCCTCTATATTAGCCATCTGTTATATTAGCTCGACATAATTACAATAGTTTGGCGACATTTTTTTAAAAACATATTTCGATTGAGTAGTGTTGCTTTAACCTCTTTACTTTTATATGTTAGGATAAAATTCTGATCTATTCTCCATATATATACATTAGGGAGATAGACCGTAATGTACTCTACATTCCTTCATTTTCCATTATTATTAGTAATATATCCTTATCTTAAAACTTGTCCGCATTTAAGTGCCTATTTTATTCTGTATTCCTTAAGGTAACTAAATTGGCGATTCAACTGTCAACAGTAACTGGGCCTAATTTCTACAGAAATGTAAGAATTACTTGTGAATATTAGATACTTGACTTGGTAAGTAGTTTAAACATGAATGTAAGGCAAAACACACCGCAAACGAAAGTGTGTTCAAATTTATATCCATATTATTTATAATGGTTGATTTTGTGTCACATACACAGATAGAAAAACGAAAAATATAAACAACGTGATTTTAGTGAGCCATGTGACAAAGTGCAAGCATGCTACGAACAAATATCCAAAGAGTACAAATTACGTCAACGTATAGACAATACAGGTTAGTGTAGGTCCATCCCTTTTTAAATACATAAAGTTCTGCAAACACCCTTTGGACTTCCTCCTTCTTAGTATAATGGTGATGAGACTATGGCCATAGGATAATCAAGAAGCATTGACGTTTCGACCCAGAGGGTACGCATGATTCAATATACGTCACATCGGGTCTTCCTCAGACTTTTCTATGACATGTGGACAGGCAAATTGAAAAAGAATTAAAAGAAAAACCTCCAGTCCTAGATGGTGTCTGAATCTGCGCGAAAGAGAGGAATCCTGAGACACTTCTCATTGGTAGGACAATGCCTCACAAAACAATGGGACACTATTTCCTGATGATAAATCCGGGCTATATCTTGTGGATATCACGGTCATCCGAATAGATACTTTAGGCAATCACGAGAAAAACATGGACAATTATTTCCTTGCTGTGTTTTACAAGGAGAAACCACCCTTGTTATGACTGTCATCTGGATAGAATCTCGACTGGAGTTTGGCACTGAATGCCACAGTTCACCGGCGAGGCAAAGACTTCGCCTGTGAACTGTGGCATTCAGTCATATACAAAATTAATCATTACAAATAATATAGATATAAATTTGAACAAAGTTTTCTCTGCGGTGTTGATGGATACATCTTTCTGGGGATTCCTTACCTTAAGAATATGTCCCAAAGTAATACCCTCCAAGAGGAAAGAACGAGTTGTGCTGGTTAACCAAAGTAGTATTCAGAGGAGATTTGTCAGCAAAAGTATGCAAGGGTGACTAAAAGGCCACCCAGTGGATGTCTACTAACAGAACACCATGAGAAAAGTCAACACAAGAATCAAACTATATTGAGGATCAATAAATGAAGTGCGAAGAGACAATACAGTAAACCTTGTGGCTAACATGCCACTAGCTACAACCTAAACAGAGAATGCTGGCCAGAAAGACACAGGAAGGAGCATAGCAAGGTCAAACATTCTTTAACAGTAGTCCCTGCTGGACAAGAGAAAGAGTAAGGTTGGATAGGCTTGATTAATATGAGGTTAAAGTTTACAACTCACACCACAGAACAAACTTGTTTCAGTGACCAGCTTAAATGTGCTTTCCTTGCTGCCATAATGAAGTCTGCAACATCAGGTGGTAAGCAAATGGCTCTATCTGGCATTGCACAATCTCTACACACGCAGCCATTGCAGTTGGGGACTGGAGTGGAGGATCTGATCATCCTTCTACAAGAGCAGGTCTACCACGTGCAGCACAGGAAAAGGGGGTCAAATGTTGACTGCCAACAAACTGGCGTGCCAAATCTTTCTAGTCCAGTCTTTGCTTGATCTTTCTGCAACTTCAGCAGGAACTTCGACAGAAGCTTTACCTGTGGATATGTGTATCATAAGCCCATGATCAGATCAAACTGAAGGCATCCCGCAGAGAACCATTCCATGCAGGGATACCACGATCTGGAAAAGAAAAATTAAGCAGGCCACTTCGGGATGAAGTTCCTATTTGTAGTCCTCAAAGAAAGGCAATCGAGTATAGACTCTCATGCAGAGAATCTGCAAGGTGTATCACCACTGGGAAGCTACCCTGTTACTACGCCCACTGCCCGAGGTGAATTGCCTCCTAACAAAGGCAATGCTACTCTATTTGTTGATATAATCAAGAGTAGCGGTGGTGTTCGGCAGATACTGAACGGTGCTCCCTGAAATGGAAGGCCTTCGTGGGAAGGAGGACCGTCTTGGGCTCCAGCACATTTAAGTAAAAGAGTTGCTTCAACATGCACCAAATGCCTCATGCTATCATATTATCCAGATGGTTAGCCCAGTTTCAAGGGAAGGAATCCATGACTATAGTTGCCTTTAGCTGTAGAAGGCTAAAACCACAACCAACTAACAGGTTGGAGGGACACTCTTACCAGTGCAGATCTGGATATACTAGCTACTTGAAGATCTGGGCCCGAGCTGAGAGGCACTCTGGTGTTGGAGCCACTGCTTTCTCAGGCACTAGTGAAGGGCTCTTATTTGCCATCTGGCATGTTGTACCAAGAGAATGTGTGTGGCCATGAGACCCAGCAGGCATAGGACTTGCAGAACTGGGAGCCAAGTCAGAGTCAAAAACATCAGAATCATATCCCTAATTGCTACAAACCCTTTAGGAGGAACAGCCTTCCTGTTGTTCATGTTCAGTATCGTTCCTATGAATGAGAGCCTGTGTGTGGGAGTAAGAGGAGACTGGGTGTTCACAGTAAACAGTCCATGACCAGTGCTGGAGAACTCTTTGGCCAGCCAGTTGTACAAGCATGGAAATACAATCCTGATCTCCACAGTGAAACTGCTCCAATTGTCAGCCTTCATATGAAAACATGTGATGCGTCTTTGGGCCAAACAGCAGCACCATGAACTGATCTTACTAGGCCCAGATAGTGAACCTCAAGGAATACCTGTGAACGGAGAGAATAGGTGATGAAAATAAGCACATTTTTTAGGGTTCAAGGGTGAGTATATATAAATGGAGGCAAGAGGATTTTTAGGGTTCAGGAGTGGGTAAAGGTAGTGAAGGATTTTCTTTAGGGTTTAGGGATGGGTAGAGTTAAAGGGAGGTATTTTCTTTTAGGGTTTAGCGGTGGGTAGAAGCAAAGGTAGGTAAGATTTTCTTTAGGGTTCAAAGATGGGTGAGGTAATGGGAGGCAAGGGCTTTATACAATTCAGGGGTGGCTAGAGGTAAAGGGGGGTACTATTTGGTGGTTCGGGGATAGGTAGAAGAAGGTAAGGTGTTTTTAGGATTTAGCGATAGGTAGAGGTCAAACACGAATAAAACACACAAACTATATATATATATATATATATATATACACACACACACACACACACACACACATTTATTACAAAAATGAAATTATGGATAATCTTTATTTTAAAAAATGCATTGTAAAGTATGCACTGTAATTACTTGCGTTGTAAAAGTACTTTACACTTTGGTACATTACTTTGCATTGTAAAGCTATGTGTTGTAATGAATACGTTGCCATGTACCACAATATAAAGACTTCAATTGTAATGACTGATGTCCATCTGTGGAATGTCAGGCCTGAGAAGGTTTTTCCCCAGGCAGCCAGGACAGGCTCCAATAGTGCCACGTTGAAACGTTGAAGAGGCTCTGAAACTATGGGAGCTGCAAGATCTCTGTTAAAATATCAGAATTTGTTTGACTTTCGCATTTATAAAATGGCGCTATTATAAATAAGAAGAGATGAATAGGTAAGGGGGGAAGCGCACTTCTATTTTATCCTGTCTACAAATGTTAAGGAGCTAAGTAAAGGTGCAAAAGTGCAATGCTTGCTATCTATTCAAGCATACAAAAGTTAAAGAAGGATAAACTAACCAAAAGAATAGTATCACTGTGCACTGTACTGTGGGTCACTGAAGAACCCTAATTGTTTGAAAACTGATTTTGAAAAGATTAAAGACAAAATTAAAGCCCAATATGTTGGCATGTTTAAACCATATAGAGTGTCAAGTGTAGTTATTCAATGATACATCGGTTTTATTAAACCTTTTAACAAACTCAGTGTCAAAACCAACACAAAAACTATATATGTATTGAATACATCAACATAACATAATACATTTTTTACAATGTAATTCTTGCATAAAGAACTGTAAATTCAACATCTTGTGATGGAGCCCAATGCATTTCGGGACTATTACGTCCCTTCTTCAGGGGTAATCTGTAAACGAAAATTGCTGCGTTATAGTTTGACATTTGCTAAAATCTATTTACAGACACAACACATGTGGAAACCATTCTGACATAGTCTGTCAAGTACGATAAAATTAAAGGTATCTCCAAAGAGTAGTGATCAGCATTCTATGTTAATGCACATATGCAAGTAATGTCGGACATTTTCACAATGTGTGATGTTGTTAGTAAGGGAAAAGAGCAAAAAGAAGCGTGTCCAAAAGTTACCAAAATGACTAAAGAACAAGGAAACAAACCCAATGGAGGTTAACTGGACTGTGCTCATTTGCACTATACAAATGTGTGACAGAGAAGAAAAGAAAGTGGAAACTAATCGAGCAAATGGGTGTGAGTAGATGGAGGTAAACTCACCTCTGATGTGAATAAGCTGATACGTTTGACTCGGGTTATAAAACCCGTGTAAGCTGAAAAGATGCGCGATATCAAATATAATCAATATGCGAGAAATAACGAAATATTGAATGTACAGAAAAGTACTGGAAATTGTAAGCACTCACCCCAGCGGGCGTAAAGTTGCTCAGGAATTAAATAATAAAGTTTATCAATGATGAAACCTGATGGACAAAAGACAGTGCAGCGTGACTATTCCAATGATGGGCCAATGGTAAAAGGAATAAGACTTAAGAGCAAATAGACATGCTTACCGATATGATAGAGGCTTGAAGTTGGCGTGTTGGCTGATATGCTGGTAATGAAGTGTGTGGCAAAAACGGAGCTCGACGGTTGAAATACGCGTTTAGCGCGATAGACAGAAACAGGACTAAGTTAACCCGACCGTGGTGGCCATTTTGAAACGGTGTAACAGCCCCTAGAGATACGTGTGGTAACAAATATCGAATGAAATGTACTTAGATGAAATTGACGAACTGTGGCGGATGTGCCCCGATATGGAGATACTAGGCTAGAGTATCCCGAACTGGTTCTCCGATGAAACCATTTAAGCATGAGCATAAGAAAGAATGTACAAATGAAAAAGTATGAAATAGTGAGTATCACATAGAGAATGTGAAGTAATGGTCAGGAAAAAACATGAAGATGATAATTGAAGATAGAGAATGTCCTGCACCACCAGTGTCAGAAGTTAGTAAATGGCTTGATGTTCTTATGTCATCTAACAAACATTGCACAAAGTCTCCTGTGATAACAGTGGGTTACAAACTGGACATAATTGTATTAACACCGGCCATAAAAAACCATTAAGGAAAGCAGCTCATATCGCACCGATCATTCAGCCCTGTGGGGAACATGGTTTTAAGTTTTTGGATCCAAAAAATTTCTCTTTGGAGCATTAATTTGTTAATATCCAAACCTGGTTGTACATGAATTTTTTCAATAACTTGAAACCGCAACTGGGATATTGAATGTTTGGCTTCATCCCAATGAGTGGCAATACTTGATGTGGTGTTTTTATTTCTAATCTTTCTTTTATGTTCGGTTATTCTAATTTTTAATTTACGTTCAGTTTTGCCCACGTAGGCTTTCCCACAGGGGCATTTTATGCAATAGATGACGTGGGTTGAATTACAATCGCTAGAATGTTTTAACATAATTTTGGAACCTGATACCGGGTGTGTAAGCACATTACCAGTTATGACATTATTACAATGTATACAAGATGTGCATCTCTTGGTGCCTAAAAAGTTCAGGTTTCAGACTCGGATGTGGTGATGACAGAAGAGATCGAAGATTTTTTCCTTTAGTATAAGCAAAAAGAGGTTTAGTATGAAACAAACCATTAAAACCTGTGTCATTTTGCAATAACTCCCAACGAGTGTTAATAATTTTTTTGATGGAATGTGAGACTGTGGAGAATCTTGATACAAAAACAGATCTTTGCTCAACTTTGCGATTTTGTTGCATCAATAATTCAGTTCGTGGTTTTGCTGAAGCCTTGTCGAGACAGCTCTGTATAACTTCGTCCGGATAACCTCGAGCCTGAAATCATTGTCAAAACTCTTCAAGCTTGATGTTACATGTATGAGTGTCTGAACATATTCTACGGATCCGGATGAATTGAGAAAAAGGTAAATTTCTGATTAGGCTTCTAGGATGAAAGCTTGCATATGCCAGTAGACTATTGCGGTCTGTGGGCTTATTTTAAATCGATGTCTCAAACTTGTTGAATGAAGTTTTAAAAATCAGTACATCCAGAAAATGGATGGTTTGCTCATGAATATTGTAGGTGAGTTGTATATGCGGATTGATGTTGTTCAAAGACTCTATCATAGTTATGAGAGATGATTCAGTATTGTTCCAAATCAAAAGAATGTCATCAATGTAGCGACAATATAGTAAGATGTTTTGCCACCATAAGGCATTAGACATGATGTTATCCTGCTCATATTGAGACATGAAAATATTGGCATACGAGGGGGCCCCTGAAAAACCCATGGAAGTGCCTGTGAGTTGAGCATAAAATTGCTGTTGCCATTCAAAGTAGCTGTTATGAAGACAACATTTGAGAAGTTGAAGAAGGAAGACCTTATTGATGTCAATGGAATCTGTTTGTAAAAGTGCCCACTCTGCGGCTTCCAGGCCCGCTGCGTGGGGTATAGAAGTATCTAAAGCTGTGACGTAAATGGTACATAGTAAGATCGATGTTTGATGATCGATTTCCAGATTTTGCAATTTATGAAGAAAGTGTGTAGTATCTTTGAGATATGTACTCCACTGTTGCACAAATGTTTGCAAATTGAAATCCCAAAATTTGCCCACTGGATCAAAAATAGATCCGCAACCAGACACTATGGGTCGGAAAAGTGGATTGCAGGGGTCTTTATGCATTTTTGGAATCATATAAAGTTTCGGTCTTCGTGGGTTAGTGGTTGTCAGAAAAAGTTTTGTTGAATCATTGATCCAGTCATTCTCACGGGCCTCTGTCAAAAGTTTGTTGAGCATGGCCTGAAGTTGGCAAGTAGGATCGTGGGTAAGTTTCATGTAGGTATTGGTATCAGAAACATGTGAAGATCCTTGCAGATGGTAATATGTAGTGTCCATAACCACTATTGCTCCCCCTTTATCTGCTGGTTGCATGGTGATTGTAGAATCATTTGCCAGTGATCTTATGATGTTCCTCTCGTGTTTAGTCAAGTTGGCACGTTTTTTTGACTGAAAAGGTAATTTCTGGATATCCTTGTTTACCATGGTTTCAAAAGTGTCCAATGTCTTGTGTGAAACTGGAGGTATGAACGTACTTTTAGGTTTGAAGATGGATGCTGTTGTAACCGGCATTTGTTGTTCGGATGGTACAATGTTGGTGAAGAAATGTTTTAATCTTAGTGAACGCATACATTTGTAGAATTCTGCTTGTACTTGTAAGGAGGTAGTAGTTTAAGTTGGTACAAATGACATACCGCGGCCCAATAGCGAGGTTTCTTGGGGGTTGAGAATTTTAGTTGAGATATTCATAACTAGATCACTGTTTTTCCACTGCGGAGTGATTTGCCGCTTTTTTCTTTGTCCCCTCCGTGTTTTTCTTGATGTGGTGGCGTGATTTGTTCTGAAGAAACTGGTGGATGACCTTAGTCTGGGGCCTGTAACAAAAAAAGACCCTGTCGATGATAACTGTGAAGTTATACCTGAAGAGATGGATGGGCCTGTGCTAGGCGCCTGGGCTATTTGTTGTGCAGGTGTTCTATTCACAGTGGTTTCTTTGTCAGAGACTGAACTCTCGTCTCATGATGTAGGTGTTTTTTGATGATTGAATCGTCTTTTGGTGCATATATCCGCCCAAGTATAGACTTCATTTAATTTATAGTCTATTGTGTCCCTCTTGTATTTCCGGAGTATGCCCTCCTGTAACTCTTTTTCATATTTATCAAGTTTTTGATTTAAAACTTCCAGTTGTAATGTCCAGGCATTAGATTCCATGCGTGTTTGTAATTCACTTTTGAGAGTATATATTTCTTCCTCTAGGTCTTTAATGGTTTTGGATAATTCCTCAATAATTAATAGGATGAGGTCAATGGAGCATTTATTTAGAATAGCATACCATTTGTCCATAAAAGTCAGATTAGGATGAAATCGAAACAGTAAGGGTTAAATGGCTAGTTGAAGACCCCTCGGTATCCTTCTGGCTTTATGATACTGGCCTAATGTGGAAGCGTGTAAATTTTGATTTAGTTGTCTTCTTGTTAGGTATTCTAGTTGTCGAAGTTGTTGTGTAATGGTCCCACCGTGGGTGTCAGTTGTTTTCACTTCTTGTATTAAGGCATAGATTTCATTAGCTTCATCGGATGAGTATACTTTTGTTGTTGCTCGGTTTTCTGTTATATTTGTTATGGAGTCGAAAGACATATTTATTCAATGGGTGCAGCTGCCTAGATAGTAAAGTAGTAGAGGGGGCATTTTAGTGAATGCTGAAAGAAATACTAGATTTTTTGCAATGTGATAGACGTAATAGATAGGGGTGGAACTAACACCATAGGCACCCTTTGAATGTTTTTGTGTACAAAGACTGGCAAATGAAATAATAAATGCATGTTTTATTGTTAATTACAGTAACCCCTGACGAAGGGCCCTAGATGCCCGAAATGCATTGGGTTTAATAAATACTGCTTTGGAAGAACAAATGCGTTTGTACGTGTTCTTGAAGAGAGGTCCGGATGGGCACATCATGAACATGAGAAACCTTTGAAAATAGCATCAACCGGCGTGTGGAATAAATTGGATGTTGAGAAAAAAGTTTGATTAAAAGAATGAGTACGTGGTTTAAAATGGAGTATAAAGAATTGAACACAAATGAAAAAAGACAAAGAGGTAACATTGAGCTGTGCCATTGGTTTTGTGGCTAAAGGCGCCCAAAAATGACGGAATTCAGCATCTAAGTGCCACCTGGGCGAGGCACTTTCCAGTGAGCACGCAACACTGACTGAATTGAAAAACATGGAATAAAGTTTAATTTAAGGAGAAAAAAGGAGGTGTGCATTCCTCATCAGTATGAAGTATATTACGTAAGCGCCCAATCTCGGGTTTGCACCCAGATAGACATTAATATGCATTGAATCAGGAAATTTTGGCAATTGTTGCATCATCCACATGCACGGCGGAACATCGTGCTCATCCAGCAAGTTCATTTTGATTGGCAATAAATGATTTGAAGGCTCTTGTACTAAATGTTTGACATTTCCAGTGGGTTTACACGTTTTATGGAGAAACAATTATCATCAATTTGGAAAGTGTACCTTTTTATAATATGCATTGTGATGTTATGTTAAACTAAATTGTTGCATTGTGGGAGCTGTAGTGTTTTAAGAATCGAGGGCAGGACTTCTCAGGGAGACAGCTGAACAGGTGGTCATCTAGATTCCAGCAATGTGGGAGGATCTTGGATTTGAGTGGTAGGTTTAAATTGTGGCGGTTGAATGGCTTGGTAACATTCCTTTTGAAAGAGAGATGAGGACGGACTGTTTTTTGGCAGGTAAGGGTGGTAGGGATTTTAGAATATGTGCAGTGAAGGCATCTGCAAGGGACAGTAGATTTGGTGACATCGGGGAACAGTAAAAGGATGATGATGCATCAGGATTACCGTGGATGGTAATGCTGTTCTGTTGATTGCAAATCAAAGAGCGAAAGACAGCCGTTAGATCGATGGAAAGAATGGGGTGTGGAGCGCATGGTTCAAGCATATTAAATAAGAACGTGTAAAGGAAATGTTCTGTGATTTATTTGGCAATTCAGAGGAGGGTGAGAGGCCAAGTGCGATGACAGTATAATTGGAGACGAGTGTTTAGAGCAATGTTTTAAATCTGGTGGGAGTCATCGGAAGAGTTGTATGGAGGGTTAAGAAGGATGAAAGAGATGGAATTCGTTGTTGATAGAGGTCCATGATAAAATTAAATGTGGGGGGGGGGGCATTTTAGTGAATGCTGAAAGAAATACTAGATTTTATGCAATGTGATAGACGTAATAGAGAGGGGTGGAACTAACACCATAGGCACCCTTTGAATGTTTTTGTGTACAAAGACTGGCAAATGAAATAATAAATGCATGTTTTATTGTTAATTACAGTAACCTCTGACGAAGGGCCCTGGATGCCCGAAATGCATTCGGTTTAATAAATACTGCTTTGGAAGAACAAATGCGTTTGTAGTGTTCTTGAAGAGAGGTCCGGATGGGCACATCATGAACATGAGAAACCTTTGAAAATAGCATCAACCGGCGTGTGGAATAAATTGGATGTTGAGAAAAAAGTTTGATTAAAAGAATGAGTACGTGGTTTAAAATGGAGTATAAAGAATTGAACACAAATGAAAAAAGACAAAGAGGTAACATTGAGCTGTGCCATTGGTTTTGTGGCTAAAGGCGCCCAAAAATGACGGAATTAAGAATAGCAAAGGCACAAAGCGCTGTCCCAAGACACTGACTGGCTGTCTCAAATCCAGTCTTTCAGCACACTCTAGATCTGTGTTCGTGCAGCTATGACCGTGCGTGTGTGTGAGCATGCGCAGACAAGGGGCAGTGCATTTGCTATGTACGCAGGTATTTGTACAAAGCTGAAGGTTAGATATGTCAGAACACACCTTATATGCAGTAATGTATTTGTGTGTGCATGAAGGTCCATGTGGTGTGTGTGTGTTGTATGTGCGTGTATTTGTTGTGTGTGCGTGAGAGGTCTGTTCGCCGGGCACGTTTTGAACATCCTTCCAGGCCTCACGCACTTCACCATTTTCGTCCCACAAGCTGCTGGGAAAACCCACACCATGAAGGAATTGTCTGCAGTGCTTTAAATGAGCCGGTGCTCACAGGTACTCAGTACCCACACTGCTTTCATTTGAAAGAGAGCGTGCCTGCACTTCGTAACAAGGGTGCACTAATAGAGGGTACTGGCTCTTCTCAGAAGGTACTTTTGGCTAGTACCTCCACTTTTATATTTTCACTTCTATCACTGATTAACTGCACACATAACGATGTTAAGTGCACACAAATTGTGGCAGTATCTCTTACTCCACTTCACCCCATGCATTGGTGTGTAGCTACATGTTCACCATGACTTGATCGGAGCTCGGGCTGGACCCCTGGGGACCTTGTGCACAACACCAGTACTTTTTACACACAAGCCACTTTAAAACCCCTTACACTCTATTTCAACCTACCTCAACGCAGCACTTTCTTACTCGTTCTCAAAAAAGGGCTTCCATGCCTCATCAGGGGTGCTAGGCGCTATGAAATTCTATCTAACACAATATAATGTCACATAAGACTTTGAATGCAGAAATTTGTGAGTCTGTGTTGGAGAATGTCTTTCCACTTAAGGGCCTGTGTATTACTGCGTGATGGCGTGGTGCGCCCGTTGTGAACCTGCCAGGATGCAGACTTGCTCGGCCTGGGCGAAATTAAACTTACTGTGCTGAAATGTATGTTATATCGGGAATTTTGCATTTCATTTGTTACAGAAAATACCCCAAATTACGTCACTTGCAACAATTACTTGTTTAACATGGCATAGACTATAAACTCTGGATGCTTGGGTGCCCTTTAATGTTCACAACAATTCATGGTCACAGCCTACATGCAATTCAACCAGGTCCACATAGCTTTTAGGAGACCCTTATCCAGAGTGTACAAAGCTGATATACCCCTCGTTCTGTGTAAACCAGGGTCAATTCCTTCCTGTGAACATACAAACAAAATTCTACTCAATTTAAATGGAACATTCCTATTATACAATTAATACAATATTGGTGGACCTTTGTTACAAATATGATACATTTTGTATCATTTATAAAGATTATTGCTAAATCCATAGATTAAGCTGAACCTGTTATGGAGTGGGGGTCCTGTTCTTAGGAGTTCTAAAGTTACTACAATTCAATGTTGCTGTGTCCAATCCTTAGAAGATGTCTGAGTCACAAGTAGACGCTGGCTACCAAGCATTGGTTACTGGGTAGAAGCGGCTAGATAATTTGTGGTATGGCTTCAAGTGAGAGTGTGACACAGAGTAGGGTCCCTACAATGAGCAGCATGCTGCTCACATTTCTGGTCATCGTAGCCTCCGACGGGCATGGGTCGGCCAAGAAGGAGCACGTAAAAGGTAACTCATGTCTACATGGGTCACAGAAGCAACACAATGGCCCGATTGTTCTGTTACAGAAGCAAGCAGCTGGGTACCAAGCACCACTCCGGGCAGGAACATTTTCCAGATATGTGCCGAAACTAGATATTTTCCTAACCCAGCTCAGCAGCTCGAGTAGCATTCAAAATCCACCTTGGACAATGAAATCTAAAGGCAAACACTCACACTTGTTCCATCAGCATCAGAATGTTTCATTATTTTTGTCTTGGATGTTTGCAAATGTCAACCTTTGGTTAGACATAATCATTAAACTGCACAACCACACGACATCCCTCAATTATAGATGACACAGCAGTGTGTGTAAGAAAGACAGCAGTGTGAGAGAGACAGCAGTGTGTGTGAGAGAGACAGCAGTGTGTGTGAGAGAGACAGTAGTGTGAGAGACAGCAGTGTGTGTGTCCTAGGGAGAGCATGGTGTGAGAGAGAGAGAGCAGTGTGAGAGAGACAGCACTGTGTGAGAGACAGCAGTGTGAGAGAGACAGCAGTGTGAGAGACAGCAGTGTGTGTATCCTAGGGAGAGCATGGTGTGTGAGAGAGACAGCAGTGTGAGAGACAGCAGTGTGAGATAGCACTGTGTGTGAGAGACAGCAGTGTGAGAGAGCAGTGTGAGAGACAGCAGTGTGTGTAAGAGAGACAGCAGTGTGTGTAAGAGAGAAAACAGTGTGTGTGAGACAGCAGTGTGTGAGCATAGCATAACAAAACACAACATAACATAACAAACCACAACAAAACAGCATAGCTTAACAAAACACAACAAAACATAGCATAGCATTACAAAACGGCATATCATAACAAAACAAAACATAGCATAGCATAACAAACGGCATATCATAACAAAACAAAACATAGCATAGCATAACAAAACATAGCATAACAAAACAGCATAGCATAACAAAACATAGCATAGCATAACAAAACATAGCATAGCATAACAATACATAGCATAGCATAACAATACATAGCATAGCATAACAAAACATAGCATAGCATAACAATAGATAGCATAACAAAGCAAAACATAGCATAGCATAGCATAACAAAACATTGCATAGCATAACAATAAAACAAAAAAGCATAGCATAACAAAACAAAACATAGCACAGCATAACAAAAACACACAAAAATATACTTTTTAGAAAATAAAAACAATATAAAGAAGCATTTCCAATGCAATAGGTCTCGCATTATTAAAGTTTAAGCTATTGTCATTGCTAAAGAATGCAACACCAATAGTTCAAACTTTCATAATGCGAAACCTATTGCATTGCAAATGCTTGTTTAAAGTGCCATGTGGCACACATTCATGCCCTTAGGGCATGTATGTGCGCCACATGAGCACACATGCCCATTTCAGGGGTGCAACAGGGTGTCCTTTTGACACCCTGGCACCCTTGAAATAGCGCCCGGTATTTGCCATTCTTTAATACCGAATCGCTAATAGTGAATATCTTCCCATTCATTCCGATGGGCCTTCTAGCCCATAGGAATGAATGGGTAGGTATTCCTTATTAGCTAATCTCAATTTGGGATTCGTTATTAAGGAATGTTAAGGAATCGCTAATATTTTAGCGATTCCTACCTACATTCAATTTCCTTAATAGCGAATCAGTAAAATTGGCTATTAAGGACTCTGTATTTCAGTTTTACCTACATCGGGCCCGATTTTGTTTAGTAAAACATGCTTGAAGCATGCCAATTTTTTTTAAAAAGATCATTATTGGAGAATCCAATTTAAACCATTATGGGCAACATGAAAATAAATTAGGCGCCCAGTTCTTAAAGAAAGTCACAAAAGTGCAAGTATATGTCCTTGCATTGGTTCCTATTTACAACTTCTAGGAATTCACAAGACATTACAGAAGTAGGTATAGAAACTGCAGTCTGGACAGACTTTTCTGAATTCCATTTTTACATTTGCAAACATACAAATATGTTTGTTTATACGAAAATCGGCTGAGCAAATTAGCTTTCTGTACTAGAATAGGGTTTTACTGCTGTTCCTATCTCAACAGTATATAAAAAGCAACCAATCAGAGTACCTCTCTGTGGTAATTCCTACAGCTTGCTCCTGCTGTTGGATCTCACTCCAGTTCCTGCACTACGCCAGTCCGGTCTGCTCAGCCCTGCTTCCTTCAGTTATGCTCCAGCTTTGTTCCTGTCGTGCTATCTTCAGCTCTGCTCCATTGCTGGTCATACTTGAGCTGTGCTCTAGGTCTACCAGCTCCAGCTCTGCTCTAGTCCTGGTATTACTCTAGCTTTACCCCAGTCTAGGTCATACCCTAGCTCTGCTCCGAGCATGCCAGTGTCGTCCCCAGCTCTGCTGCGGTGCTGGTCCTACCCAGGTCAAAAGCATCAGCCATGCAAGAACAGGACTTGGGACCCAGCACGTTTGTATAACCAGTGTTATAACAGCAACAAACAGTATGGCTTTCTGAAAGGGTCCCCTTTCTACAATGCCTCTAAAAAAAGGTGAAGAATTGATCCCTACATTTAGCCCTTGATAATTTATCTGACAAGCACATGCTTTAAGGGGGGATTACCAAAGCAGCTTGCCATGTGCCACAATTAATCTCTCCATGACTTCTAGTCAGCTTCTAACTGTGACTGCTTCTCAAATAACTTTACCCAAGGAAACTTCAGTCCACACGGCCTGGCTAGCATCACACTGCGTTCCTATACTGATTGGCTTTGGAGTTGGTGAGAGCCCTAAAGATGTTTCTGTTTTCCTAGACGCCTAGAACCTCAAGGAATGGTCAACCTTGCCTCCAAACCTTTCACCAACCACGTCCAACATCTTAAATTGAAAGTCAGGTGCAAATTCTAATTAACTCTGACACGAATGATGTAGCCATTCCTTTAATAATGGAGTCCGTTGTGGTTAAACTTGATTAACCAATATACTTTCATTAAGTGTCCTCAGCATTGGTCCAAGGGCGTCAAATTTGTACCAGATTTTCAGAATATCCACGAAAATCAATTGCATATAATGAATGTAAATAGGGAACCATTTGCCCAGTCTGTAAAAATGTATCATGGGTCTGGCCTTCGAAGTGATTGCTCTTGCTTAGATGATTCCATTCCACCCAGAACATCTTGCTTCAGATGCACCATTCGTTCATAAAGTAATGTTTCCTGTCTTTTTATGCCAGAAACTTCATGTCCAAAAACATTATGCAAAAAAATATTTTGCCAAAGCATCCACCTTTTGTATTTTCCTGCTAAGTAGGCAAAGTAAGAAATGTGTTAAGACTTCCTCTAGAATTGGCTGCGATTGATGTTCAGTTACCGGCTGGTTTGTTAGATGAGGCAAATCACACATAGCCTGTATTATTCTGAGGCAGACTGAAATTGTTAGCACCAAAGCAGAGTTCTCCCACAGAGGTATCAATGCAGTATGTCAATACCATGCCACAAAATTGCCATTTCTTGAATATAGGTGACTTGAACCCCGACATTGAAGAATCAATTTTCCAAAAATCTATAATAGAGAAAGAATTATCAAAAGGGTTGTTACTACCAACTCAGTTATGATATTGTCTTGTCCAAACCACTTGCATCATACTAATCTTTAATAGTCTCAGTTAATTCACAAACCACTTCTTCTTAACCTCGGTCATGTGTGGTGAAGTACCCTCATACTAAACAACTAGTCACCAATATTGGTCAACAAACTATGAAGAATCAAAATGTTTAGCTAAAGGCAAACCAGTTTTTGACTTTAGATACTTCAGGCAGCACTACCGACGCCAGCAACAGCACTGAAATAAAAAAACATACAAGTCACCAGTGAACTGTTAAGGCATCTAGCAGCATTGGCAATGAGGTGTCTGGCACCACTAGTTTGATGTCAGAAAAGCCTTCAGAAAAGCCAAAGAGACACAAATGATGGACGGAATATGGAACCAATCAAACATTCACCCACATTCAAGAGATCTGGGTTTAATCCATTGTTCTTTTGCTCACCATGCCACCCCAGTTTTTACCCAGTAATATGCAAATCAGTCTTGACATGGCTCCTCATGAGAACAGTCCAGCCTGAATTTCCAAGCCAGGTCCTTCCTGGACCAGAAACAAGCATCCTGGGACTGGTTTCGGGGTAACACCCCTCATCAGCCAGGCTAGCTTGAATCCAATGGCACAGTCAGCCGGTGAACCACGTCTGGGCATACTCCGCGCACGTAGGGCAAGAAAGAAAACACACACAAATGATGGACGGAAATGGAACCAATCAAACATTCAACCCCCAGTCAAGAGTTCTAGATGAAATCCATCGTTATTTTGCTCACCATGTCACCCCAGATTAGACCCAGCCATATCCAAATAAGTCTCAACCCTGCTCCTCATGGGAACAGTCCAGCCCAAACTGCCAACCCAGGTCCTCCCTAGACCAGAAACAAGCATCCTGGGAACAGTTTCGGGTTAACAACCCTTATCAGCCAGGCTAGATTGAATCCAGTGGCACTCAAACCGGTCCCATGATGCTTGTTTCCGGTCCAGGAGGACCTGGCTTGGCAGTTCAGGCTGGATTGTTCGCATGAGCAGCAGGGTTGAGACTCATGGCAGGGTCCAAACTGGGGCAAAGAGGCGAGCAAAAAAGAAACCAGACCTGTGACTGGGGGTGAGTATTTGAAAAGTTTCAACACTCCGTCCATTATTTTATTTTGTGATGGTTCTTTGTGTGGCCTAAGTGACTAAGTGTATGCCCAGACGTGGGCTCCTTTCACGCTGCACCACTGGATTCAAGGTAGACTGGCTGATGTTTATGTTTATATGCTTATATAGCGCTCGATTGCCGTGGCGTCTTGGTGCTGAGGTGTGTGGGCAGAGACAGTGCACTGTGTTGACAGAAGCCTATGCGAGAGTAAGCAGCCATGTTTTCAGGCTCTTCCTGAAAAGCTGCAAGTTGGGTTGAAGCTTCATGGGCAGTGGCAGTTTGTTCCAGAGCTTTGCCGTGCATTGTGACATCGCCCTGCCCCCCCCATCTTGCCCGTCTGGTCTTTGCGTCTTGATGAGACCCAGACTGGCAGATCTAAGAGCTTGTGGAGGAATGTAAGGTGGGAACAGTTTTTGAATGTCCTCAGCACCACCGCCATATATTGCCTTGTGCACAAGGCTGAGAGATTTAAATTCCACACGCTGTTTGATGGAAAGTCAGTGGAGTGATTTGATTCCTGCAGAGGTTGACTGTCCTCTGGGTTTGCCCAGGAGTAATCTCGCTGCGGCATTTTGTAAAGACTGCAATTTTCTCAGTTGGAATTTGTCAATGCCCAAAAATAGGGCATTGCAGTAGTCTATCTTGGATAAGAAGAGTGCTACCATCACGGTCTTTTGCAACACTTGAGAGATATATGGAAATCTTTTCTCAAAGATTTTAGTAGGAAAAAGCAGGATGAAGTGAGGTCGTTTACCTGGGCACCAAAGTTCAGTTTGTCGTCAAAGATAACCCCTAAGTTCTTGACCTTATTTACCGGGTGGGGGCATTCACCGGCCCTGATTGGCCACCAGGACTTGTTTCACAGGGGCTGGCCCGGGCCGAATTCCATCACCTCTGTCTTGTCTGTATTTATTTTCAGGAAGCTTTGATTCATCCAGGTCATAATCTCAGTGAGACAGACATGGAACCTGGCTGCTGTGGTCTCAGGCTGATTTGTAACAGAGATAACAAGTTGTGAATCATCAGCGTATAAGACCAGGGCAAAACCATGCCTCCTGATAAGTTTAGCCAGTGGGGTGACGTAGAGGTTGAACATTGTCGGAGAAAGGGCAGACCCCTGTGGGACGCCACATGGGAGGTGGAAACTGTCCGATTTCAGGCCTTCCCAGAACAACCTCTGCTCTCTTGCCTCCAAGAAAGAGGACAGGAGGGCCAGGGCAGTCCCCTCCACCCTACATCCCTCAGCCGCTGCACCAGAACCGTATGGGTCACGGTGTCAAACGCGGCTGATTGATCCAGGAGCACGAGGACCGCCCTTCTCCCCTCGTTCACCACCCTGCGGATCTCTTCGGTAGCAAGGATCAGGGCAGATTCGGTGGAATGGCGTGAGCGGAAACCATGCCGGGAGGTGTCCAGTAGATTATTAACATTTAAGTAGTCAGTCAGCACTGTATTTAGTTGTTTTTCCAGGATCTTGGCCACAATTGGTAGGCCGGCAATAGGGCGATAGTTTTTTGGTTCGATGGGGTCCAGATCCCTGACCTGAGGCGGAAGCCGGGCTCTGGCGGTACACGCCAATTTTAATACTTTGATAATTTGTTTTTACTTGTGTTGTGTTGAATAAATAACTTGCCAAACACCTGACAAAAGTCATCCTACCTTTTTGCCACGCAGCCGATTAAGCGCTGTCGCGGTAATTGTTTGCTTCTTGTCCAGCGACCGCCATCGCAGGCGTGCTCGCTAGCCACGCCCCCTTGAGGCCACGCCCCCTCCTTCCCCTGTATTATGCGCCAGGGCAGGAAGCGCAGCGGACGAGCGCAGCGGGAGCACCGTTTGCGCGCCGAAGGCGCGCCTAAGGCAAGCCCGTCTGCGCCCGTCATCGCCAGACCATCGCCTCTCGCCAGTCCCCTTGGTTCGCCCAGGCCTTATCCACGCATTCGCTATGACGGTAAGGAACTCTTACACCTGAACCCCGACCAAAAATGCTCCAACGCCTCTGGCATTATTGGTCATACGCATCTCCACTGCAACCGTTGCCATTTCTCGACTCACATACCCACTAGGGTGCGGAGTGACCCCTTAAATACTATAAACCCGACATTGACGATACTTCAACTCAACTGCAGATCCCTCGTTAAACACCACCCTGAGGTGAATACGCTTCTCCAGGAGGAAAACCCTGACGTACTGTTTCTATGCGAAACATGGCTCCAAGATGGCATAACCACCATCCCCAACTTAACGCTCCCAGATGAGTTCCACCTGGTCACCATCAACCGTGAATCTCGCGGCGGCGGCATCGCAATTATCTATAAAAAACACCTCACTTGTTCTTTCATAAAAGAACCCCTCCAAGACTGTGAATGCGCCCAATTTAAAATCAGTGTGACCCCCCAATTTACGCTATCTGGCCTTTACATTTATCGCCCTCCAGGCCAGGCCACTAGATTTATTAATGCCCTCCTCGAAACGACCACAGTGCTCATCACTAAATCCGCCAACTTCACCATCCTAGGCGACCTAAACTTGCACTTTGATGCAACTGGCGACCATACCATCACCAACCTCCTAGCGGACCTCTCGGCACTGCAACTTAACTCCCTAGTCCTCACTTCTACCCACATAGCTGGACATACCCTAGATCCGATCTTTTCTAATATACATGAGGCAGCTACAGATATCCCCACCCCCCTGGGATGGACGGATCACCATCTTGTTAAACTGAGCATTCCAGCACCTCAACGGCAGATCAGAACTGAATCCAGTCAGCGTCTAAAAAGACCCTGGCACAAACTCTCCCCCCTCGCCCTACAGGAAACCCTTGGAGAGTTCCAATACGATGCGAACCAGGAATTAAACGCGACCTATACCTCGTTCACCAACTGGATCAGCAACGGCCTTGACACTCTTATTCCGGCTAAGTTGACTAAAGGACGTAATACTCCTTCCAACCCGTGGTACGACGACACCCTTAGGGCAATGCGCAAGGAGTGTAAAAAAGCCGAGCGCCTATGGAGGAAACACTACGATAACCAGGACAAGGCATTATACCTATCTAGGCTTAAGACCTACCATAAAGCTATCAGATCTGCCCGTGCTTCTTTTTATTCCAACAAAATCAACTCCAATACGAACCCATCTAAAACCATTTTTAAACTAGTGAAAGAGCTCCAAAACCCTAGGGCACCTCTACCTAAAATTTCTTCCCATGAGCATTGTGAGCAGCTCGCAACATACTTTGTTGAAAAAGTCCAGAAAATCTATGCGTCCTTCCCGCAGATCGCTCCTCTCTGTGGAGCTCCTAAGACCACAGATCTCAATCTCTTACCTCTGTCTCAAATTTCTGCCATCACCGCTGCAGACCTGATCAGACTAGGTAAGAAAGTAAAATCTGGCTCCCCAGCGGACCCCATGAGTCCCTCCCATTTCCTGGACTCGATGGACTTTTTCCTACCCCCCATGCTGAACATCCTCAACCTTTCCTTTTCTACAGGATCTGTACCCATAGCTTGGAAGCAAGCGTGGGTATCGCCGATAATTAAAAAACCTACCCTCGACCCCTCCAAACCAGAAAATTTCCGGCCGATATCCCTTCTCCCCTGGATTTCCAAAATAGCCGAAACCCATGCTAACAGCATCCTTTCGAAGCATGTGGAAAACCACGGAATCCTAGACCCCTCTCAGAACGGCTTCCGTGCAGGCCATAGTACGGAGTCTGCCCTACTGGCCACTACGGAACATCTCCGGACGATTTTGGATTCCGGTCATAGTGCTGCGCTGATCCTTCTTGATCTCAGCGCAGCCTTTGACACGGTATCCCATGACATCCTTCTAAAACGTCTGGAGATGACCGGGGTGACTGGTCTTGCCCTCGCATGGTTTCAATCCTTTCTCAAGGATAGATCCTTTAAGGTGTCGGCTCCCCCATTTCTTTCTAAATCCCACCCTATCGCTCAAGGTGTCCCCCAGGGATCAGCGTTGAGCCCCTCCCTCTTTAATCTATACGTCCAACCACTTACAGACGTGGCTAGAGAGTGGGGGCTCACGCTGGTCTCATACGCCGACGACACCCAGTTGGTTGTCACCCTTTCGGAAAGCCCGTCCCCCGTGGCATCCAAGTTTAAAGAGGGTATGACTGCTGTGGCCCGTTGGATGACGGACAATTACCTCCAACTCAACGCCGGTAAAACCGAGGTGCTCCTCCTAGGCCGTAACACCAGCCTATGGAACGAGCACTGGTGGCCGTCATCCCTAGGCGCCACCCCACTCCCCAAAAAATGCGTCAAAAATCTGGGAGTCTGGGTGGATGCCAACCTTGGCTACCAGACCCACACTAAAAAGGTGGCAGCCACCTGCATAGGCCTTCTAAGGAACCTCAGGCCCATACTCGGGCTCTTCGATTCTAAGGCCCGCCAGCTTATCGTCCAGGCCACCATTCTATCGCGCCTGGACTACGCTAACGTCCTCCTTTTGGGAGCTAACAAAGCGGAAACTGCTAGGTTCCAACGTATCCAAAATGCGGCAGCCAGAATGCTGATCGGCCTTCCACGCAGATGTTCAGCCAGAGCTACTATTCGCAAACTCCACTGGCTGCCCGTGGACCGTCGAATTCAATTCAAGGCCTTAGTTACGATCTTTAAGATCGTTAAACTAAGAAATCCCCCGCTGCTTCGTAACCTTGTCCAACCTTACGTTCCTGGCCGTGATTTGCGTTCTTCCAACCAACTCTTCCTGACTATCCCTAGGACCCGGCTCTGCCGAACTGGAGGCCGTTCCTTCAGCGTTCTTGGCCCCAAATTGTGGAACGATCTCCCCCTCAGTATTCGTTCCATCGACTCTCTCCCAGCATTCCGCAAAGCAATTAAGACTCATCTCTTCCCCGCTCCCTAGTCTCCCCTTTTCCCCCTCTCCCCTCAATCTGTGCATCTGTTCTTAGCGCCGGGACACCCCTTTGCCGGGGTAGCTGTTGCGCTTCACCAAATCTAGAAATAGAAAATAGATTGGGTTTCTTTAAAAGAGGTGTAATCAATGCTTTTTTCCAAATTTCTGGATAGCAGCCTGATTCCAGGACTTGGTTTAAGAGGGGGGTGAGATTGTCACAGATCTTATGGGCAATCTGATACATGATAGTAGCAGGACAGGGGTCAGTAGTTGAGCCGGTTTTTATAGAAAGCAGGAGCTTGAGGGGAGATGAGGGGTGTTAACCTAAAACCAGTTCCAGAATGCTTGTTTCCAGTCCAGGGAGGACATGGCTTGGCAGTTCGGGCTGGACTTATTCAATGGGGAGCAGGGTCAAGACTGATTTGCATATGGCTGGGTCCAAACTGGAATGATGTGTTGAGCAAAATAATGATGGATTAAACCCCGATTTGTGACTGGGGTGAGTTTTTGAAACGTTTCAAAACTCTGTTCGTCATTTTATTTTGTGATGTTGCCTTCAGAAGAGCCACCATGAGTTTGTCAACAGTCAGCCTATGCAGACGTCTGTGGCACAACTGCCACAGAACCAATGTAGAACAGGCACAGTAGGGGCCACAGATACTAACCGCACCTTCAACAGTGAGATTACTGTGAGCAGCTCGGCCTCAAAATAATCAAAGATCAGAATATTAAGTTCCATCTAAAGTCTGACCATCCAACTCTCTTGGGTGTCTACTTTTCAGAAATGTCTGGGTTTGGTAGATTCCACTGCGTGGCAGGTGAGCCATGGCACAAAATCCCAACTAACTCACATCACTCAGTCAAATTTTCTTTCATATCTTTTGATGTCTCGGTTTTGTTATGGAGTGTTTTGTGTTGTGGGCACTGGGGCCAGCCGGTTCACTATGGTGTGTTTTTTGGTTTTCTGGTGGCACGTAGATTCATTTGGTGCATTGGGCAGTCACCCTTCACATCCGTTACATTCCACTCCGAATTATAGGATGAGAGTAATATTGTGGCTTTGTATTTTATTGTAGTATTGTATAACCCCTGTCCTGAAGAGGCTTAAGAAGAAAAGGCTGAAACGTGGTCACGTCGACACTTTGAAGGAGGAGTCACTGGACTGATAGTGATTCTTATAATTATGTTGTTAGAGCTAGGCCAACTAGTATATAAGCCTTTTCGTGTTTCTTGTTTGACTACCTCTAAGTGGTTCGCCTGGAAGTACAAGGGGGACACTAGTGTGAATAATATCCTTAGGGTTATTGTTATTTGTTCTATGTTTGTTTTTATTGACATTGATTGATTGATTGATTGATGGGAAACTTATATAGCGCAGCTATCGCCCTACGGGCATCTTGGCGCTTTAGACTGAAGAACCATACCAAGAGGACAGAAGAGGAGCAGGGGGAGCGAACCGGGTTAGATTTTGGGATAGAGCCAGGTTTTAAGTCCCTTACGAAATTCAGTTAGAGAGTTACATTGTCTCAGATTCAGAGGAAGCTTGTTCCACATACCGGCAGCTACTACACTGAAGGCCCTTCCACCTACCCTGGAACGTTTGAATCTCGGGACTGTCAGCAGGCCTGCAGTAGAGGAACGAAGCTGTCTGATTGGCAGATGACGGACAAACTTGTCCTGCATCGGGGCTGGGCCCAGTCCGTGCACTGCTCGGAAGGTCAAACACAGAGACTTAAAAGAGACCCTCTCCTTGACAGGGAGCCAGTGTAGGTCCCTCAGTGCTCCAGTGGCCGACGAACTGCGACGCCGATCGAGCACTAATTTAGCTGCTGCTGACTGTATCCTCTGCAGTCCCTGGAAGATGTACTGCGGAGCCCCCAAATAGAGGGAATTGCAGTAATCAAGCCTGCTTAAAACCGTACTGCGTACTACCATAGCTCGTGACTCCCTGGGGAGTAGGGGTAGAATACTTCGAAGTAGTCGCAGCAGAGCGAAGCAGACTGAGGTGGTCTTACTAGCCTGGGATCCCATTTGAAGGTCATCATCAAGGATCACCCCAAGATTGCGTACCTTACTGACCGGTTTTAGGGGATCTTCCTCTGGAGAGAGTCTAAATTCAGAAGGTAGATGTTTTGGAATCCTAGTGGGAGAGCAGAAAACCACCTCAGTTTTACCACTATTGAACTGGAGAGAATTCCTTCTGAGCCAGTCCGTGGTCTGCTTCATGCATTGTAGGAACTGCTCCATAGGTAGTGCATCATCCCCTTCCAAGGAGAAGGCCAGCTGCGTGTCGTCAGCGTAGTTCACCAAGCTGACGCCAAAAGATTTAATTAGAGGGAACAGGGGACGTAAGTAGATGTTAAAAAGGATGGGACTAATGGCAGATCCCTGCGGCACTCCGTGTGCAACTGGAAACCGACTAGAGGAAAAAGGGGTCATGGTGACTACCTGCTGTCTGCCTTCTAGGTAGGATTGCAGCCATTGCAGCGCTCTTCCTTTAACACCTATCTGCCTTAGTCTCTCCACCAGGACTGGATGGCTCACCGTATCGAATGCTGCCGACATATCGAGGAGCACTAAAATCATGGCATTCCCGTTGTCGGCACGCATTCGAAGATTATCTAACATGGTGACCAGAGCTGTTTCAGTCCCGTGGCCAGGACGAAAGCCGAACTGATCCCTATCAAGCAGGAAATTCTCCTCCAGGAAGCAAGACAGTGTCTTGCTTACCGATTTTTCGAGAATTTTCACCGGGTAGGGCAGGAGTGAAATAGGCCTAAAGTTAGCAGGTACCAAAGGGTCCAGGTTAGGTTTCTTAATCAGTGGGGTTACCACTGCTAATTTCCAGCAGTCTGGAACCGATCCATCCATCAGGGACTGATTGCAAATCATTCTCATCCAAGGGAAGGTGTTACGCCCATGTAGTTTCCAGACTTTATGGGGGAGAGGGTCTAGAGGAGAGCCAGAAGACACGCTTTCTATAAGACTATCAAAAGTATGAGATTTGTATATCATGTATGAGATTTTGTGATATATGTCATTTGTTTCTCCTTGAATAAGCGCCATTGCCCGTGTGTGTTATAAACTGATTTTGATATAATCATTATGAATATGAACTATTTTTGAGAAGGTAATTAAATGGGCTCTACTCACAAAACTGATTAGTATTGATTTCTTGATACCTTTCCTTTCTTGTATAAAATTACATTCCCATACCCAGGTATTAAAGGGTTATTTGGGTATACCCCTGTCGTCTATGCTTGTTTGTCAACACTTTAGTAAGTGTGGGGTGGCTCTACAAATTCATATATCATTAATTGTGTGAAGAAATAATTGTATTTGTTCCATAGGTTCTGGCGCTTAGCCATTGTGGGATATATATTTTTTGTAAATTGTAGTATTTTTATGTATGTATGTTGTATATACACTTATCTGTATTGTAGAGAATGTCATAACCCTATATGGTGAGCTATTCTGAAGAAGATATTAATACGTTGTAACAGATACTGTCATTATTGGGTGGAGATACACCAGGCGTCAGGAACCTCAATTCAGATAAGGGAGAACTATTGATAAAACTTAGGAAAAAGAATACTAGGACCCAATTGCACGCCCAAGTATTATTGGAATATCTCCTATCTAACACTATACCTGCAGGTTTGCAGGTTAAAAATATTCCTGTGATCTTTATAAATGATAAGGCATACTTGATAGACTTCAGTGGGGTAGGAACAAAGTGTTCTCGCGACTGGATTGTGCTGTCTATCCAGACTGCCTTAAGAATAAGTGAAGAGGAACTTAAAGAAATCAAGAGATTAGAAGAGGAAATTGGAGAGGATACCACCATAGCAGATGCTAAATCGTTGTTAGAAACTATTGAGAAAACACTGACTGATTTCAAGACCCATACAGTGAACTTGAAGACCTCCAAAGTAGTGAAAGACATTAAGAACTATAACTTAGAGTGGGTATACCCCTATTTGAAGGAGTACTTCTTCAAAAATAATAACCCAAGTAGTCTTAACTTACAATACAGAGGGAGATCACGGACTAAATTTGTGACCTTCTCTGATTCCTCCGCTGATTCTGATCAAGAAGGAGGGTCATTCTTTCAACCCTACCGACATACCAACCGTATTATCAATATCCTAGGTCTCATCCTCCTCCTCCCCCTATTTTTAGACAGAGGTGGGAACAGGGGTTGAGGGTTCAGAGGATGGCGAGCACCTGTACAGCAGAACTAGGAACAGGGGTTCTTCAGGACACGAAACAAAGTGTACAGACGCTAGAGCAAAACGTGGGTTGCAATAGTAATACTAGCATGGAATTAATGCCTGTTTACAATTTATCTAAACATCCCTTGACTGATGTGGAAACTAGAGTACTCCAAAAGGGGTTATCTTTTGTTCCCACGGTGGTGCAAGACCCTGTTGATACTAAAATTGAAGTCCTACAATTCTTAAGGAAAATTAGACTGAAGGTCTTCTTTACTGAGTATAATGAAAGCAATGAAAGAAACATAAGTGGCCTTAAGAGAAAATCATCTTTTTGCCCTCAACGCATGGCTATGCCTGATGAGGTTTTGGTTTTTGAAGACCAAATATTACGTGAAATAGATCTGTTGAATTCTAAACAAATTACATTTAGATCTAATTTCTCCAAACAAGAACAACTGGCGTTAAGAGAACTCGCCAATAATCCCCTTACGGTTATTAAACCAGCCGATAAGGGTGGGGGAATAGTTTTATGGGACAATGAAAAATATAATGAGGAGATCATGCGCCAATTAAGTAATAGGGAGCATTATCGTCCTATTACGGATAACCCAACGGCCAGATTAAGAGCACAAATATTACATCTTACTACTGATGCTATGGAGTCAGGATATTTGTGTAAAAAAAGAGTACGAATACTTGAACTTCACAGACCAGAAGATACCCAATATCTATGTATTGCCGAAGGTGCTTAAAGATGTATGCCAGCCTCCGGGGAGGCCAATTATTGCCTCCTGTGGTTCAATCTTGGAGCCACTGGCTAAATATATTGATGCATTTCTGAAGCCATTTGTAGCTCAAACAAAAGCTTATGTTAGAGATACGATGGATCTTATTTCCAAATTAGAACTCTCGGTGTTCGACGGAGGCCAGCAGTTGTTGGTCTCCCTCGACATCGAGAGTCTATGTACAAATATACCTCACGATGAGGCATTAATGGTCATGAGTATGGTGTTGGATAAAAGACCGAGACCTCATTTAGTCCCCACTGAGTTTCTGCTTGATTTGGCTCATATTTGTTTAAAAAATATTTTTTTTTTGCTTTCAAAACAGATTTATTTTTGCAGGTCAAAGGTGTAGGTAGGGATGAGGTGCTGTTTTGCTCCTCAAATAGCGAATTTGGTGATGGACCATTTTGAAATGAGGTACATCTTCCATGATGCGATCCCATTCAGGGACCGCATTCTTGAGTGGGTTCGCTTCATTGATGATGTATTCATGATATGGAAAGGTACACAAGAATAACTGGAACAATTTCACATATGGCTGAATACCCGGACAACAGATCTTACATTTACTAAAACTGTCAGCAATACACGTATCAATTTTCAAGATATATGGATCATTGACAAAGATGGTAGGCTAGAGGTAGATTTGTATACTAAGTCGACTGACCGGAATACCCTGCTTCATTACACGTCTGGGCACTCGCGCAGCCTCAGGGACAATTTGCCCTACGGGCAGTTCCTGAGAGTGCGCCGCAATTGTACTAATAAAAATGATTATTTTAAAAATGCTAAGATCTTACGAGAAAAATTAATCACAAGAGGGTACTCTAAACGATTAGTGAGAGGGGCACTTAAAAGAGCTTGGTACACCCCCGGGAAAACTTACTCATCCCAAAAGCAAACAAGAATCTGAACAATTGGTATGCGTTCTTACTTTTAACCCCAAAGCGTACAAAGTTAGACAGATCATTCTAAGGAACTTGAGGTTAATAGATCATTTGAACATTCCTAAGCCCCTATTTGCCTTTCGACGAGGTAGAAATTTGAGAAACCATCTGGTTAAAGCAATTCGCCAAAAACCCACTCCAACAAACTTGAGAGGTCTGTTGGAGCTACCTACAGTAATAGGGCATTTTAGGTGCAATCATTGTGCCGCATGCCCGCATACTAAAGATTCCAAACTTGTGGAGATCCACAAGAAAAAGCATAAACAATTGTGTTTTTCAAATTGTAACACTAAAAATGTAATGTATTGCGTGACCTGCCCGTGTGAGAAAACATATCGGGCAAACAACACAAGCTGCCAAAATGCGGATATTACAGCATAAATCTCGCGTACGATGTAGGACTGTAGGGGCTCCTATGATCCAACATTACATTGAAAAGGAGCATGGAGAGAACGAATTGGAATGGTCGATCCTAGTGGTAGTGAAGGCACCCAATAAAACAGCCCTGCAAAGCAAATTGAACAACCTAGAAGCGCGTTTGATGTAGGACTGAACGATCGAGACGAGGTTTGGGCTTTAATTGAAAACTAATATCTGAGGGTCGCATGAGATATGTGAAGAGGGAAGAGATAAGCCCTTTGATTCCAACACTGATGCAGGAATAAGAGGTTGTAGTAACCCCCATTTTTGTTAGATGTATATAATCATTTTCCTGCAAAAAATGTATATAATTATTTTCATGCATATAGATTCAACCCATTATAGGGTTCATTTTGTGTATATATGTATATAATGTAGATAATTGTCTGTGTTAATGAGATAGATTTTTCCTCTCCCTTCAGTTTTGGAGAATATCGGTTTGACTGTGGTGACTGCCCAATTATTATTATTTTTTCACAGAGTGTTCTTTCTTTTTCACCTTTTATTATTGGGTAGGTAAATTAATAAGCCCTTTAGATATCTTTTAATTGGTATTGTAGAGGGGTGGTTTCTTCCTGTCCGTATGACGCATTTAGTTTTAATCATACCAGCACTCGTGCTATTAGATTGTTTTGCCGTAGAGTGGGCTCCCCGCTTAGTCCACTTTCTATGTCCCTGCTTCTGGAGGGCGGGTCGTCTCTATGTAGGGATTTATACTTCTGTGTTCTACGTGCGGTCAGACGCACCCGAGTGACCGCGGAGAACTGTAGTGCAGCGAGGGATTGCCAGAGGACTGTCCTCACGTTTATCCCGTAAGTGTATTCTTCAGTGCTTTGTATCCCCGAGTCGTGGGGATTTGCAGTAGATGGGACTGGATCTTCCTGCTTGCCGGGAAAGATTATGAGAAGTTTGTTTGTCCGTTAAGGTTTAAATCGGGAACCCTGTGGATGGATCGAGTTGAAGGAAAGTTCTGATGTTGGTGAGCTCACCTATTGATAGGGAGGTAAGCTCACCGTACGTCATTTGATACGGGCAATTGAGGTGCCTTGGGTAGGACTGTGAGGTTTTTTCTTCATTCCACCCCTGTATTTATTTATCTCCTGTAGGTATTGCATGCGGATCGCTGTATTTATTGCAGCGCAAGAGATTTTGCGCCCCCCAGTTTTTTGACCATGTAAGTAGGATTTGCAGGGATATGCTTGGTCTGGTTAATTGGTAGCACGGACCATGGTATTATATCCTAGGCTTAAGGATGATTTATTTTCATTCACTTAGGGAAAGTTTGGTTGCTTGTAATTAACGGGTTCCTTGCTAGTTTATTTACCTTTTTAGATAGACTCTCACTTTTGGTGCTTAATGGTAATTGGGTTGTCATCACCTCTTGGTTCACTATGGTGTGTTCTTTTTGGTTTTCTGGGGGCACGTAGATTCATTTGGTGCATTGGACAGTCACCCTTCACATCCGTTGCACTCCACTCTGAATTATAGGATGAGAGTAATATTGTGGCTTTGTATTTTATTGTAGTATTGTATAATCCCTGTCCTAAAGAGGCCTAAGAAGAAAAGGCTGAAACCTGGTCACGTCGACACTTTGAAGGAGGAGTCACTGGACTGATAGTGATTCTTATAATTATGTTGTGTCACACTAGAGCTAGGCCAACTAGTATATAAGCCTTTTAGTGTGTCTTGTTTGACTACCTCTAAGTGGTTCGCCTGGAAGTACAAGGGGACACTAGTGTGAATAATATCCTTAGGGTTATTGTTATTTGTTCTAGGTTTGTTTTTATTGATATGTATGAGATTTTGTGATATATGTCATTTGTTTCTCCTTGAATAAGCGCCATTGCCAGTGTGAGTTATAAATTGATTTTGATATACTCATTATGAATATGAACTATTTTTGAGAGGGTAATTAAATGTGCTCTACTCACAAAATTGATTAGTATTGATTCCTTGATACCTTTCCTTTCTTGTATAAAATCACATTCCCATACCCAGGTATTAAAGGGTTATTTGGGTATACCCCTGTCGTTTATGCTTGTTTGTCAACACTTTGTTAAGTGTGAGGTGGCTCTACAAATTCGTTAATTGTGTGAAGAAATAATTGTATTTGTTCCATAGGTTCTGGCGCTTAGCCATTGTGGGATATATATTTTTTGTAAATTGTAGTATTGTTATGTATGCATGTTGTATATACACTTATCTGTATTGTAGAGAATGTCAGAACCCTATATGGTGAGCTATTCCGAAGAAGATATTAATAAGTTGAAACAGATAACGTCATTATTGGGTGGAGATACACCAGGGGTCAGGAACCTCAATTCAGATAAGGGAGAACGATTGATACAATTTAGGAAAAAGAATAATAGGACCCAATTGCACGCCCAAGTATTATTGGAATATCTCAAATCTAACACTATACCTGCAGGTTTGCAGGTTAAAAATATTCCTGTGATCTTTATAAATGATATGGCATACTTGATAGACTTCAGTGGGGTAGGAACAAAGTGTTCTCATGACTGGATTATGCTGTCTATCCAGACTGCCTTAAGAGTAAGTGTAGAGGAACTTACAGAAATCAAGAGATTAGAAAAGGAAATTGGAGAGGATACCACCATAGCAGATGCTAAATCGTTGATAGAAACTATTGAGAAAACACTGACTGATTTCAAGACCCATACAGTGAATTTGAAGACCTCCAAAGTAGTTAAAGACATTAAGAACTATAAGTTAGAGTGGGTATACCCCTATTTGAAGGAGGACTTCTTCAAAAATAATAACCCAAGTAGTCTTAACTTACAATACAGAGGGAGATCACAGACTAAATTTGTGATTCCTCCTCCGATTCTGATCAAGGAGAAGGGTCATTCTTTTAAACCTACCCGACATACCAACCGTATTATCAATATCCTAGGTCTCGTCGTCCTCCTCCCCCTTTTTTAGACAGGAGGTAGGAACAGCGGTCGAGGGTTCAGAGGAGGATGGCGAGCACCTGTACAGCAGAACCAGGAACAGGGGTTCTTCAGGACACGACACAAAGTGTACAGATGCTAGAGCAAAACGTGGATTGCAATAGTAATACCGGCATGGAATTAATGCCTGTTTACAATTTATCTAAACATCCCTTGACTGACTAGAGTACTCCAAAAGGGGTTATCTTTTGTTCCCACGGTGGTGCATGACCCTGTTGATACTCAAATTGAAGTCCTACAATTCTTAAGGAAAATTAGACTGAAGGTCTTTTTTTCTGAGTATAATGAAAGCAATGAAAGAAACATAAGTGGCCTTAAGAGAAAATCATTTTTTTGCCCTCAACGCATGGCTGCGCCTGATGAGGTTTTGGTTTTTGAAGACCAAATATTACGTGAAATAGATCTGTTGAATTCTAAACAAATTACATTTAGATCCAATTTCTCCAAACAAGAACAACTGGCGTTAAGAGAACTCGCCAATAATCCCCTTACGGTTATTAAACCAGCCGATCCTTTGGATCGTATTGCGCATGGGCTTCGGCTCCATCCTCAGATTGTTTTTCGCCAACAGGGAAAGATGGAGCGTAGTAATAACAGGAAAGATGTGCCCATGTGTGTTGTATCTAAATAACAGATGCATACTGGTAAGTAGCATATTCCGTTTGAGGCATATGATCTGCAGATTACACACTTGTGCATAGATTATATAGCAGTACCCACCCTTAGCTGCGACCACCCGTATCTGTTGCAGTGGTTTGAAATAATGTTTTGAGTACAGCCTGGCCCACACTAGCTTGTTGCTTAGTTTGCACATCCCGACACAATAGTGTTTAGTGAAAGTGTGCGGTGTTGACCATGTAGCTGCTCTGCAGATATCATCTAATGGGATGTTCCCTAAAAATACCATTGAAGCTCCTATTTTGCGTGTAGAGTGGGCTTTAGGGGGAACGGATAGCGTTCGTTTTGCTTTGTGGTAGCAAATCTGAATGCATTTGACAATCCACCTAGCTATTCCCGACTTGGAGATGGGGTTGCCCTTGTGTGGTGGAGAGAAAGAGACAAACAGCTGTTTGGTCTTGCGGAAAGGTTGTGTTCTCTGTATGTAGTAGAGTAAGGCTCTTTTGACATCTAGTGTGTGAAGAGTTCTTTCTGCAACGGTTTGTAGTTGCGAGAAGAAAACTGGTAGTTCTACCGCTTGGTTTATGTGAAAGGGAGAAATGACTTTAGGGAGGAATTTTGGGTTGGTACGGAGAACAACCTTGTTATGGTGCATTTGCAGAAAAGGTTCTTGAATGGTAAGTGCTTGTATCTCACTGACCCTTCTGAGGGAAGTGATGGCTACAAGAAAAGCGGTTTTCCATGTTAGGAATTGGAGTTCACATTTGTGCAGAGGTTCGCAGGGAGGCCCCATTAGTCTGGTGAGAACGATGTTTAGGTTCCACACAGGTGAGGGTGGCAGTCTGGGTGGAATTATCCTTTTATGGCCTTCCATGAAGGCTTTAATGGCAGGTACTCTAAAAAGTGATAGATGTTGCCTGTTTTGCAGATAAGCTGCTATGGCTGTGAGGTGCAGTCTAATAGACGTATAGGCTAGATTGCATCTTTGCAGGTGTAGTAAATAGCCTATGATGTGTTGAATGGACACATCTAGGGGATTCATGGTATTGTGACAGTAGACAACAAAACGTTTCCACTTGGCGGCGTAGCACGCTCTAGTGGTGGGTCGCCTAGCTTCTTTGATGACATTCATACAGTCAGGGGGAATTCTAGGATTTTAGGAGCCAGATCGCTAGGTTGAGCTGAGCTGGGTCCGGGTGTCTGATCTCTCCATGGTTTTGGGTTAAGAGGTGTGGAGAGAGGTGTAACTTTTGGTGTGGTGCTACAGAAAATTCCAGCAGTGTGGTGTACCACGGTTGTCTGGCCCAAGTTGGAGCTACTAGTATGAGAGTGAGGGAGTGTTGTTGTAGTTTGCGCACCACTAATGGAATGAGTGGGAGAGGCGGAAAAGCGTACGCAAATTTGCCTGACCAGTTTATCCATATCGCATTGCCTTTGGACAATGGGTGTTGATATCTGGCGGCGAAGCTTGGGCATTTGGCGTTTTCATGGGTGGCGAAGAGGTCTATCTGTGGATGCCCCCACAGTTGAAAGTACGGGTGAAGAACTTGTGGATGTAGTTCCCACTCGTGGATCTGTTGTGTCTGTCTGCTGAGTAGATCTGCCATAGTGTTTTGGACTCCTGGGACATGTTGGGCCAGGAGAAAGATTTTCTGGGATATGGCCCATCTCTATATACTCTGTGCTAGCTGAGAGAGCTGTGGAGAGTGTGTGCCGCCTTGTTTTTGTATGTAGTACATGGCTGTCATGTTGTCTGTGTGGACTAGGACTGCCTTGCCTGAAATCTGTGTTTGGAAGGATTTCAGGGCTAAGAAGATCGCCAGTAACTCAAGATGGTTGATGTGGAGTAACTTTTGTTGAGGTGTCCATCTGCCCTGCATGGTGTGATGTAACAGGTGAGCTACCCAGCCGGAGAGCGATGCGTCCGTTGTCAGTATTATCTGAGGAACTGGGTCCAGGAACGGTCGCCCTTTGGAAAGGTTTTTGGTGGTCCACCACTGCAGAGAGCGATGGGTACGACCGTCTACCAACACCAGATCTGTTAATTGATCTTGGGCCTGGTTCCATTGGCGCGCTAAGCACTCTTGGAGAGGACGCATCTGGAGTCTTGCGTGAGGTACTATGAATATAGAAGAGGCCATCATCCCGATTAGTTGCATAAGCACTCGAGCTGGAAGGGAGTGTTGTGCTGTAAATTTTGCGCGTAGAGCCTGAATGCTTGTGATCCTGGCCGGACTGGGGTAGGCTAGCGCTTTTGAGGTGTCTATGGTGGCACCGAGGTATTGTTTTACGTGGGACGGTTGCAGATGGGACTTTGCGTGGTTTACCGAGAAGCCCAGTTGGTGAAGTAGCCGGATAGTGGCATGCGTGTGTTGTACACACTGGTTGTATGAACTGGCTTTTATTAGCCAGTCGTCTAGGTATGGGAAGACATGGATGTGTTGTCTCCTAAGGTGTGCTGCCACAACTGCTAGGCACTTGGTGAATACCCGTGGTGCTGTTGTGACTCCGAATGGGAGTAATTTGAATTGGTAGTGATGGTTGTCCACTACGAATCTGAGGAACTTCCTGTGAGCGTGGTGTACAGGAATGTGGAAGTAAGCGTCTTTTAGGTCTAAAGTGGTCAGGAAGTTGTTTTCGGAGAGCAGGGGAAGTACCTGCTGAAGTGTTACCATGTGAAAATGGTCTGAGTGTATGTATGTGTTTAGGGGCCGGAGGTCTAGGATGGGCCGTAGAGTCTCGTCCCTTTTTGGTATGAGAAAATATAGGGAGTAAACCCCCAAACTTCGTTGGTTGGTAGGAACGTGTTCTATCGCCCCTTTTTGTAGGAGGGAGATTACCTCCTGCCTTAGTAATGCTAGATGTTCCTGTGACATTGGGCGTTGTCTAGGTGGAATGTTTGGGGGGTAGACATTAGTTCTAGGCAGCAGCCTGACCAAATTATTTGTGTCACGCATTTGTCTGAGGTGATGGTAGCCCAGACATGAAGGAAATTTTGGAGTCTGCCCCCGACCGGAGTGGGATGGTCTGGGGGGAATGGAGGGAAGTCATTGAGTAGGTGTGGAGGCAGAGCGGGCCGTGTTTGTTTTGCCTCTGCCTTTATTGTTGTTGCCCCTGTACCCGCCTCTTTGGTAACTCCTTGTGAATGTGGATTGGGTAGGAGCTTTGTATGACGTGGAAGCGGTATCAGAGGAGTAGCCTCTGGATGTGCTCCGAAAGGAGGAACGGAGAAAGGAATGCCTGGGAGGGTGTGATTGTAAGGCTCCCATAGATTTCGCCGTGTCAGCGTCTTTTTTCATTTTTTCTAGGCCCTCATCCACTTTTGGGCCGAACAGATGTTCCTGGTCAAAGGGATGGTTCAGGTGGAAGCTTGCCCTTCTGGTTTAAATCCTGAGCTAGGCATGGCGATGGAGGAGGACGCTAGTATTGATGGCCCTGGAGGCGGTGTCTGCTGCATCTAGGGCACTACGGATGGAGGTATTAGTGATGGTTTTGCCCTCCTGAATTAACTCGTTTGCCCTGTTTTTGTATTTGTCAGGGAGGTGTTGCATTATGGCTTCTAGCTCGTCATAATGGGCCCTGTCATATCTAGCCAGTAACGCTTGTGTATTGGCGATACGCCATATGTTGGCAGCTTGTGATGCAGTGCGCCTGCCGGATGCGCCCAAGAGTTTTGACTCTTTGTCAGGTGGTGGTGCTTCGCCTGATGCCTGGGAGTTGGCTCTCTTTCGTGCTGTGGACACTACCAGGGAATCTTGTGGGGCTGGCCCTCTGATGTAGGAGGGATCTGTAGGGGCAGCTTTATATTTCTTCTCGATGCGCTGGTTAATAAGCCTGGCTCTGACTGGGCCTTTAAAGACCTCTGGCGCATGTTTTATAACCCCTTTGAGCATGGGCAGTATGGAGGTGGCCCTATGCGTGGTATCGAAAGTATCGAGGAGGAAATCCTCCTCCACGGGGTCGGTATGGAGATCTGCCCCGTGATAGTGTGCAGCCCTCTGGAGTAAATGGTTGAACCCCAATGAGTCTTCTGGTTGGGATGGTCTCAAAGGATAGATATCATCTTGTGGGATGTTAGGGATGTCGGGGATGTTATAGTCGTCCCATGGGTCTGGGGAGCCTGTGGGAGTGGGGTCCCCTGTGGGTGAGTCATGGGGTGCGTCCCCTATGTCATCATATATGTTATCATGATCATCATCATCTGGAGGGTGTGTTGGGGAATGATGAGAAGGGGGTGGAGAGGGAGAAGGTGGAGAGGGAGAAGGTGGAGGGGGGGACGGTGGAGGGGGTGGACGAGGTAGGGAAGGTATTCTGAAAGGTGACGTAGCAGAGTCCTTCCTTTTTGGAGGGGGAGCTGGGGCAGGTTTTTTCAGCTGTCTCTTTTTGATGCTGAGCATCAAATGTCCGATTTTGGGATCCTTGGTCAATGTCTTTTGCAAGAGATCCGGTGTAAAAAGTTCCTCCGAAGGTGCCTTATCCGTCGGCACCGAAGGCATCGGGCCGTTGTTTTTTTTACTTTAGTGTCCTGTTTAGAAGTATGCAGTTTGGAAAGGGCTTTTTGTTTGGTCGGTGCCGAGATGGGTTTCAACTTCGAGATCTCGGTGCCGGTGGCCTTGTGTGCTTTCATCGGTTCCGAAGATGGAGTCGGTACGAGGAGCTGGAACTGGTTTTCGGCACCGAGTGTTTCTGTATGGGTGTCGGTGCCGAAGAGGAGGCAATTTTCTTTTTCGATATCGGTGCGGAGGAATGTTTTTCGGCACCGACCGTGGGCTGGCTCGAGCCCGAGCCGCCTGAAGGCTTAATAGGCTTCTTTACCGGTCCCGAAGGTGCGGTGTGGGAAGCAGTGTCTTTGGTCTTACCTAGGTCCGGAGGCGAAGGTGTGACCGAAGCCTTTTTGGGTGCCGGCGAGGGTGTTGGGGGGGCAAATTGGTACGCACGACCCTCTGTGCCGGAGTGATGTCCTCCACATCAGAATCGTCTGCTTCGGAAGCGCTGACGAGGCCCTCGTCTGTGTGGTGTTCTTCTGGAGCGTCGACGCCCTCTCCGAAGATGTCATCTGGAATTGCCGTCGACGAGTGTGCCATGGTTCTTCTTGCCCTTTGGTCTCGAATAGTTTTCTTGGACCGGAAGGACTTGCACGCCGGACAGTCTCGAGCCTCGTGTTCAGGGGAGAGGCACAGATTGCATACTTCGTGGAGATCGGTGTGGGGGAATTTGGACCCACATCGAGGGCACTTCTTGAAGGGAGTCCTTTCCATGAGCCAGGACCGGAGCTTGGGTATGCCCGAAGGCCGGCGTCGACGACTGGAATCGAAGGTTTTGATCGATGAGAGCCGCGCCGAGTGTGGAGATCGTGATCGAAACAATACCGCGAATTGGAGTGAGGATTGCGCGTCGATTGAACTGAAAACCTGTTCGGAACCGGAGTGCGAAGATCACATCCGAGCCCGATGGCAGAAAAAAACAATCTGAGGATGGAGCCGAAGCCCATGCGCAAAACGATCCAAAGGAGGAGTCACCCACCTCGTGACTTCCAAAGACTTTCCAAGAGGAAAAACGACTGCAAACATCCGGGCCCAACACCAGATGGCGATCTATGCACAAGTGTGTAATCTGCAGCACATATGCCTCGAACACATATATCGGGCAAACGACACAAGCTGCCAAAATGCGGATATTACAGCATAAATCTCGCATACGATGTAGGACTGTAGGGGCTCCTATGGTCCAACATTACATTGAAAAGGGGCATGGAGAGAACGAATTGGAATGGTCGATCCTAGCGGTAGAAAAGGCACCCAATAAAACAGCCCTGCAAAGCAAATTGAACAACCTAGAAGCGCGTTTGATAGAAAGATATCAGACGTCAAGTGTAGGACTGAACGATCGAGACGAGGTTTGGGCTTTAATTGAAAACTAATATCTGAGGGTCGCATGAGATATGTGAAGAGGGAAGAGATAAGCCCTTTGATTCCAACACTGATGCAGAAATTAGAGGTTGTAGTAAACCCCATTTTTGTTAGATGTATATAATCATTTTCCTGCAAAAAATGTATATAATTATTTTCATGTATATAGATAGGGTTCATTTTGTGTATATATGTATATAATGTAGATAATTTTCTGTGTTAATGAGATAGATTTTTCCTCTCCCTTCAGTTTTGGAGAATATCGGTTTGACTGTGGTGACTGCCCAATTATTATTATTTTTTCACGGAGTGTTCATTCTTTTTCACCTTATATTTTTGGGTAGGTGAATTAATAAGCTCTTTAGATATCCTTTAATTGGTATTGTAGAGGGGTGGTTTCTTCCTGTCCGTATGACGCATTTAGTTTTAATCATACCAGCACTTGTGCTATTAGATTGTTTTGCCGTAGAGTGGGCTCCTCGCTTAGTCCACTTTCTATGTCCCTGCTTCTGGAGGGCGGGTCGTCTCTATATAGGGATTTATACTACCGCATTCTACGTGCGGTCAGATGCACCCGAGCGACCGCGGAGAACTGTAGTGTAGCGAGGGATTGCCATCGGACCGTCCTCACGTTTATCCCATAAGTGTATTCTTCAGTGCTTTGTATCCCCGAGTCGTAGGGATTTGCGGTAGATGGGACTGGATCTTCCCGCTTGCCGGGCAAGATTATGAGAAGTTTGTTTGTCCCTTCAGGTTTAAATCAGGAACTCTGTGGATGGATCGATTTGAAGGAAAGTTCTGATGTTGGTGGGCTCAATTATTGATAGGGAGGTAAGCTCAACGTACGTCATTTGATACGGGCGATTGAGGTGCCCTGGGTAGGACTGTGAGGTTTTTTCTTCATTCCACCCCTGTATTTATTTATCTCCTGTAGGTATTGCATGCGGATCGCTGTATTTATTGCAGCGCAAGAGATTTTGCGCCCCCCAGTTTTTTTACCTCGTAAGTAGGATTTGCAGGGATATGCTTAGTCTGGTTAATTGGTAGCACGGACCATGGTATTATATACTAGGCTTAAGGATGATTTATTTTCATTCACTTAGGGAAAGTTTGGATTCTTGTAATTAACGGGTTCCTTGCTAGTTTACCTTTTTAGATAGACTCTCACTTTTGGTGCTTAGTGGTAATTGGGTTGTCGTCACCTCTTGGTTCACTATGGTGTGTTCTTTTTTGTTTTCTGGTGGCACGTGGATTCATTTGGTGCATTGGGCAGTCACCCTTCACATCCGTTGCACTCCACTCTGAATTATAGGATGAGAGTAATATTGTGGCTTTGTATTTTATTGTAGTATTGTATAACCCCTGTCCTGAAGAGGCCTAAGAAGAAAAGGCTGAAACGTGGTCACCGCGACACTTTGAAGGAGGAGTCACTGGACTGATAGTGATTCTTATAATTATGTTGTGTCACACTAGAGCTAGGCCAACTAGTATATAAGCCTTTTAGTGTGTCTTGTTTGACTACCTCTAAGTGGTTCGCCTGGAAGTACAAGGGGAACACTAGTGGGAATAATATCCTTAGGGTTATTGTTATTTGTTCTATGTTTGTTTTTATTGATATGTATGAGATTTTGTGATAATGTCATTTGTTTCTCCTTGAATAAGCGCCATTGCCTGTGTGTGTTATAAATTGATTTTGATATACTCATTATGAATATGAACTATTTTTGAGAGGGTAATTAAATGTGCTCTACTCACAAAATTGATTAGTATTGATTCCTTGATACCTTTCCTTTCTTGTATAAAAAAAGCCACACAAGTGAGGCAGCAGTTTAATTGGGATAAGTGTGGGAAATCTGGTGGCTGGAAGTTGTGGATCCCAATCAGCTTCCAGAACTATCACAGACGTGTATGAAAAATGGGTGATGAGTTTTTCCAGGTCCTCTGGTTAAGAGGCATTGTGGGATCCACATGAGTCACACCACTCATGACTCCCATGCAGTCTAAATATCAGAAATGTCTGTGTTTGGTAGGTTCCCCTGGGTGGCTGCTGAGCTAGGCCCTAAATTCTGTAGCTACCCACATTGTAAAAAATAAAGTGTGGAGTTTGCTGGAGGAAATGTGATGTTTCCAGATGGCATTTTGGGACATTCTGTGCTGTATGTGCTCGGTCCAGCCTCAGAACTGGGGTATTGTTTTTATCTGGAGATGCATGGGAACACAGTCTAGTAGAATATTTGTACTAATTGGATTCCTCTGCCTTTTTGACTTTCAAATGTAAGTCAGTGAGTAAGAAAGCAGACATTTTGCAAAATGTACTCTGAATAACATGATAATATGGGCAGGGCCACTGGAATTATCCGGCAGAGAAGGACCAAATTATGCGGCTGGTTTGAACAAACTATGCCTACTAGTATTACTTCATTATTTTGAAATTTTTACATCTGGGAACAGTGTCAGGGAAAAGAGTACGCCTTATTAGTAACAAATCAACACTCAAATAAAAGAAAATTGAAGATGACTAGTCATACATTGCAAAAAGTGCTCTGGTGCCCCAGGTACCCGAATTGCCATATTTTTTGTACATTTTGAACCGTTTGAGCTAGAAACAAAATTAGGTTTTTGATCAAATCTGCACATGAGGCATTATGTGGCAAATCCATAACTATGCGAAAATCGCTGTGGCCAATGAATCACATATTTTCAGTGGCCCCGAGTATGGGTAACCCCAAATTTAGAGGTGTAGCCATAACCACTCTTCCTCTACTCAGTACTTGTGCACATTTCAGAAATTCATAGCTTTTATTCATATCCTAATTTTCATTCATTATAGTTCACCATATGAATTGCTCTATGGTTGATATACAATGAAAAAACCTTATAAACTGCAGCTAAGTTGTTGGCTCTGGGTATCACGTGTTAATTGAGATCCTACAACCCTTATATAGAACCCCAGCCAGAAGTGTCTATCAAATGTATCAATATGTTGTTTTTATAAATCGGCTAATGTGACAAAAAATTACAGAAAAAAACGTTGCCAAAAAGGGGTGTTTTTTCCTAATCATTTTCCTTCGTTTTTATTTCAACTATTAGTTTCTTTGAGAAAACCTTGAAATATCTACAGAATTGACTCCTTGCTGAAATCAGAATTGTATCTACTTTTCAGAGATGTATAGCTTTCTGGTATCACCCATGGGTTTCACATCTGTTTCCACCACAAACTGTAAGTAGGTTGAAACCACAAAAATTAGGAAAATGGAATACTGGGAAGATGGTAATCCTAGAATAGTAAACCCTTCGTTGATGGCATTTAAAATAAATAACTAAATAAAACACTTTCTTCCCCAGTACATACCATTCCCTCACCTCCCAAAACTCCAAAACTAGGTACATTTGGCTATTTCCTCACTTTCATCTATGGGAATTCAAAACCCCTTGGTACATTCAGAATCCCTACAATGTAGAGAAAAAAGGATTCAAATCATTGCGGACACCTTTTTTGGAAAACTGTTATGAAGGTTTAACCGCAAACTACCCCAACCATCTAAAAAAGGCTCAGAACAGGGGACAGGGGGAGAATGTCTGGTGGAGTCCCTAGAGGTAAATTGGTTAAAAAAGAAAAAAAAAAGAGTACCCCTAGGAGCCATAGACTTAGGACTTCGATTCTGATAGCTATAATTTATGGTTTTAGACAAATCCACAGGAGAAAACTTGATACATTACAAAAAACATCTGAGAATTCCTGATGTACTCCTCTTTCCTCAAACCTTACTCCTAGGGACTGTCTGGTGGTGTACAATCGACTGGTTTAGTGCTTGGGTTTCCCAATTTTGTTCTCCATTTGGAAAATATTTTTGACATGTGGTGACACTGCTTCCCTTACTGTGCTTGAAGATTAAAGGGTGTTCAATGTGCATGTGTATCCTTAATGTAAATCTCTTTCCTTTTTATAAATAGGTTTAAGTGTGTTTTAAAGTAGTAAATACATATTGAAAATGTTTTTAAATACCCATAAACTTCCAAGTTTGTGAGCATCCTCACATTTTCAGTAGCTGCCCTTCACTCGTTCCCCAGAGGACGCACACTTTCCGACTGCTTTACTTTACTTCTGAATGAGGACAATCCTGCAAGTGGAAAAACCTGAACTCAATCTCCAATTTTACATATATGCAAGTATCCTCTGCGTTCATAAATACTGACAAATAGGTTAACCATGACCCGTCATTCACAAGAATAGATGGCACTATCAATGCACCCTACATTTCAATTAATATGTGCACAACGTTTGTTGAATGGGGCCCCTTCCCCATAATCTCTTTCTGTGTCCTTCTGCACCCAAGTAGCCATTCCACTATGGGGCACTTTTCTCATAGACATTATGAAGAAATGCCAAACAACAGGAGAGACACACATAACATCTCAATGTAACATCTCAATGTTAAACCACAGTTCTTTTGGCTAGTCTGTGGTGAAAAGAATAATTAAACAAGCATTGGCAAAGCTAACACTTCTCTGCACTGGTAGAGAGCACCGAGCTATTGGCGTTGTTAGTTGTACAGGTCGCATAGCAGCTCAAAGAAACGTTACATGTTATTGTGCATTTTACTGTAGAAATAGGAACTGTTATTAAACCAACGGCAATTATCCATAGTAATCTAAAATTGGGATGTTAGTTCACGATTCAACAATGTCCTTAAAAGGCCAATCCTTAAAGGTGTCATGGCAGCGTGTCAGAGCAATAACCCCTGAATCCCAAAGGTTATGCATTACGACCAAGACATGGAAGGAGTGATCCAACTTGGGAGCCACAGCAAGAACATGCGTGCCGTCGCAGCACCCATCCGTCTCACAACATTCTTTTCCATTCAATGAACGCCTTATAGCGTGAACCAGCAAATTGATCTAGACACAATGAATTCATACACCATAGAAAGAATATAGTGTGTTAAACAAGTGGCAATTCGAAACATGTCAAACAGACAGCACTTTTTCCGACATTCACAGAACTTTGTGACATCATCCCAAATACTGCAAGACGACGGATTGTGAATTTCGGCAGCGTTACACGCATGATTATATATTTACCGCACTTGCCACATAATACACCCTCTGCACAACTGTGCTCGCTGCTATACTGGATCAAGTTACTAAAGCTACATGTGGTACTGCACAGTGTCACACCCTATGCAGAGTAACTGGTCACCTTTCAATAGCTGAAAATGTTGCATAATTTCAAGTGGACCGGAAATGACAGGCACACGCAGCTGCAAACTATTTTTTTTTTTAATATATATATTTTTACAGAGTTTTATGTAGCGCGAACTTGACCCGAAGTATCGGATATCAGAGCACTTTACATCGCACTAGTTGCATTACACAAGGACACATTCATTTTTTTTAAGCACTGGGAGATTAAGTGATTTGCCCATAATCACAGGATGTTCAGCGTCACTGCTGAGACTCCAACCCTGTTCCCCAGATTCGAGGTCGACTGCCCTACGCATTAGGCCAACTCCTCTCCCCTCTATGTTGAACTAGCATAATTATCAACAAGTTCAAAGGGCGTCCCAACGTTAACTCCGGGCCAAAGAAGAACACTCTTTAAAAAATTATGCAAATGGCAATGATTTCGTGATTCTTAATTTGACGATTGCCAATGGGCAATTGTTTCCATCCGAGACTAGTTGAATGGAAAGATGCAGGAGACCTTCGATTAAAGAGGGCAGAGGGGCACATCATACATTGTAAACCACATACTTTGGAGACTGCACCAAAGGCCCAGAGAAATGGACACATAGTGCCCATGTAGAATAAAATGAAGGCCACCAAATGGCGTTTAAACCCAGCTGAATATCTATGTTCAGAAGCCAGGTTGCAAAACATCTCAAAAGAGTTGATGGATTCTAGCTAGTGTTTAGTCAACTCTCACCTCTAGCCATCAAGTTAGTGTGACTAATTGTCCGCCGTGTAGCATTTTAGTTTTGTAAGAGCTGTAACGATTATCGACTTGAACTGTGCCCAGGGTTTCGACTTCAGAAGGATTGGACATGGAGTAGGCTTGAACAAGACTGACTTGCAACCTGCTAAGTAGCTCATCTGGCTAACCTACCATGTGGTACAGACAAAACTGTACGCCATTATTACATCGGGATATTAATAGAGATAACATTACAATTTTAGAATTGCAAGTCACCTCTCCCAATATGCATGACCACATAGGGCTAATCAGTGATACTTGGGTTAAAATCAGCAACCACCAATTACGACTTCCTCCAAAAACTAGCTACAAAAGGGAGATGCAGAGCTTATTAAAGCTACAGGCTTACTGCAAACCATATTATTAGTGCTCTTCTCTCACACTGCAGCCATCACACTGCTAAGCGATGTGTTCAATAACGTAACTGCACCTCAGTGACCATCACGCACAACATCGAAACCCTTGCTACATAGGATCAAAACAAAGACATAGGGTTAAGTACACGCTCTATAAATGTTGCAATACAATGTCTATAATGACTAGACTCAATAAAAAAGCACATCAAGTCAACAATTGTGGTGTGTAGTATGCATTTTATCACTGTGTGGCAAGTTTGGTGCCCATCTAAGCCAGTACAGTTTCTCTTTTAATTCTATCTGTATACTTCTATTAAGACCCAACTGGAGCATTCAGATGGAAGCCATTTACCAGTTTTAAAAGGACATAGAGGGAAGAAGCTAAACTAGACACCGATACCACAGAGAAGCTAAAGGCTGACCTCAGACTGGGAAGTTGAATCTGAAGACATTGTATATACTATAAATACACTAGCCATGAGATTTTTTAAGGCAAGTTCGGTGTTAGCGGCACTCTTGTCATTGCTTGCTCGACAGTGTTCATATTCAGATGACCTCGACTGTTCTGAAAGTACAGTTTGTAAACACAATTCGAATGGCTCTCATTATGTACATGCAGGAGTCAAATAAAAAATTAAGAGTAACCGATGCCCCATTAGGGTAGGAGCTGGTTGGAAGGGGGGGGATCGCCTTGTCCCTTTTTGTGTTCAAGCTGGAAATCTCTCCCGCGTCGAGATCGGTTTGAAGAGAAGGAGCGCGCTCTTGAAGAAAAAAGAAAAAAATTGTCCCGAAACAATGCCCTACAATGGCTGCTGCGTATGTTTAACTGTAGTTAGGTAGTGCAGTCGGGGATGGCTAAACACCAGAAGATGGTGGCTATCGATCTATGAATGTACATGTAATTATGATGCTTTGCATTTCTTTCAGATATCCCCCTGACAAAGGGACGTTAGTCCCGAAATGCACTGGGCTGATGTTTATACAATTGTATGACATGGATAATTTAGCTGTATGTTAAAAATTGTTTGGTTGAAATATGTATAGTGCCAATTTATATTGGGAATCACTGTGAAGCAACAATTTTGTGATTTAACATCAAGAAAGATCGCATTAAAAACAATGTGATAGATGCTAACAAATTTCATTGTTTATATGTTTTAAATTGTTTGTATATCCATAACGTAGTGCACACCTTTGTCCATGAAGCCAGTCGGCTTCTGGCCCGTATTTTTCTAAACACCAGAAGAGTCATGACGTACGCATGCCCTTGCCGAATGCGAGCGCGCAAAATGGAGCAGCGATGGTGCCAGCAAACGGGAAACCTATAAGCGGGCTGGAAGCCCAAAAAGTAGATACAGCATGTCTCAGTTTGAGCCGAGACTTAAAAACAATGGACAAATGTGCAGCACTGGTACAACACTGTGCCCGGTTGCAGTAGGTTACGTTATGAGATTTCTGTACAGCACTACACCTAGTGGTGTTTAATTCACGTTTGCAGCAATTCTGTACCTTGTTGAAGATGGATGTCACTGTTGTCAATTCCTGCATAGCTGCCAAGTGGGCCCATGTCATGTGTGACAACTTGCATAGTCCTCTCTCTCAAGCAACAGTTTGCATGCTGCAACTTGTACTTTTTCTTTCACTATTTTGTGTTTATTGGCTCAAAAATGAAAGCATACAAGGTGATGTTCGATTAAAAGCCAGGATTAGCTGAAGGTGTAGCAAATGACATGGAGTAACTTGGCTGGCATATCATTGTGATTTGTTATAGATTGTTTAACTGGAGATGACTCTTGTAGATCACTGAACTTATTGTGCAATGTTTTGAGTGATTATGCTATGTACAGTCTTTGTTGGGCACAGCTGCAGCTTATGAAGGCTAGAACACATACAAATATTGTATATACTGAAATATAGTCACACAAAAGCAACGTTTGGGAGCAAAAATGCATGATCATAGAAAACAATAGATCTTTAGGCAAAACAAAACTCACTCTCACAAAATCAGTTTGGTTTATTTTGACTGATAATGGGAACACATGGGGAGTTGGAAGTACAAAAGACACGAGAATATAATAATCTAATCACAATATTGAGAAACCCGACATTTAATGGCATAAAAAAACAGGTAACATGTGTAGAAAAGGTCTGCCAGCAAAATGCCATCAAAATGTGTGGAAAATATCCTAGAAGAATATGTATACAACAGGCTGAAGTTCAGCTTATCACAGGGAAAAGGAAGTGGTTACAAGATAGAAAAACGAAGTTGAGGGCAACCCCACAAAAGAACATTGTAAATCACTGGCCTGGATCTTCAGCAAAAGGAAAACAGTCTTACCATGGAGAACCGAGGGCAAGACCCCCCAAAAAATGGCAGTGAGTCAGGTGGCCAAGCAGAGATGCAAAAGATGATGCTTCATCTCCCCTCCTCCTTGCATTCTACCCCACTCTCGGACCGCCTCAACCCACCGTTTATGGCACGACAGATCCCAAGTGTGAAAGAAAAAAAACAGAGGTGAAGATGAAAGACAGTGTGAAATCTCACCTCTCCTCGAGGGTGTCAAGGACAGCAATCCAGCTGGTTATAGTGTGTGTAATCTGACAATAGCTAATGGTGATTCTGTACAGATGTGGAGGGGAAAACAAGTGTGATATCTCTACTTCCATATGCCTTAGCCAAACTCTCCCCAAAGGAAAAATGATTGAGATCTCATCTCCACTCCACAATGGTGAGGTGATTAAATGCAAAAAGGAAGCACAGCGTCAGAACCCTCTATACACCTTTCTCAAAGTTTGACCAAGTTAAGATTGAATGGCATGCACCGTGAAAAATATTTGTTCTGCACCCAAAACACAGGTGGTAGGACAGAGATATGCTAGATGCAAAGTAAAATCTGCCCCATTCCATTTGGTTGGCTTTATGCAGGGCAAAAGCTAGCCTCTTCCGAACTGTCTTGGGAATAACATCATTCAAACATCATGAATCAATTAAGTGATACAGTCTTCCTATTCACCAATCAGTGGGCTTGCATTTCCACGCACACCTGAACTTAGAATGAAGGAATATCACACCTCCATCCGATCCCAGCATTCTCAAAAGATGGAAATATGTTACATAAAGAATTTTTAAGATAGTCTGCCAAAGTAAGCCCAGACAGCCGACAGTAGCAGAGCACGCTGGGCAATACAATGAACATCATAATTAAGGACTGTGAACTCACAGAATTCAGACCGGGGCACCAAAAATAAGAGGCTGTTTACATATGGAATTATGTTCTGTAAGATTTACATGGCCTCAAACGTTATCCATTCGACAAAGGAAGAGGATAGCGTCTTTATGTCTGTGCACGACAAGAATGATGCAGTCAGAATCTTCATTTAAGCATTACTGCAGAAATTCTGGCGCTGCAAATTTCCCATTTTAGATTTTTTGTGTGCTACGGTTACCATTTTCTCCCTTTCTCTCTTCGCATAGGTTAGTTTAACTGGCAAAATACCTGCTCATTACTGAATTTCAAATTTATGGCTTCTTAGTAGGAGGGTTTAAAAGCACTCTCTCTCAATATGTATGTTCTTCCTCCCACCATGACCCTCATCAGACAAACAAATCCATATTTAGCAAAAGATGTAGTGCAAGGAACGCAGTGATTCTCTCAGGATGCTCTCTGCTGGATGGCCACCCTCACTGCAAGAAGTCCGTCTCAGCCTGAATGTGAGAGACTTGCAACACAGGCAGTAGGAGCAGGAACGCATCCTGGACGTAGGAGGCGCTGTTAGAAGCCTGTGAAGGAAGAGAGAGGAAAGCAAGGGCTCACTAGTAAATCTGCTATTCACAATCTTGCAATTAGGTATGGTCAAATATCAACTTAACACTCAATAAGTGGTAAAGCAACTGCAGTACTGTGCATCCAGCAAATATTAAAACAAAATAGTTTTTGATAAAAAACAAAGTGAAATACATACGTAACAAAATCTGCTAGGCATAAATGCTTAAAATATCAGATTCTGATACATGTCTGACAGAGGGAAAGAGCAGTGCCAGAATTTGTTAGGGACTTGGATCTGAAAGGAGACTTGTGCTTTACAGGCACAGATTAGGTCAGAAAGAATAAAATGGACGCACAGGTGTTAGGCACCAGACAAAGACGATAGGCTAGTACTAGAAGGAAAATCTAGCATTGGGAAGGAAGGGAGCCTGGGAGTATAGGAAAGATAAATAAAACAAAGATCTGTTAAAATGAGTCACTACGGCAGAGGTTTTGGCATGATGAGTGTGTCATAAATTTGAGAGGGTGGAGGCTAGAGCAATGAATCAATGACAGGAGGGATCTCAATGAGAGCGCCAGGCAGGCAAGCATTTATTGGGGAATGTTCTTGTAATATTTTGTTTCCCCTAGTATTCGACCTGCTGAGTTTGTGAAGAGATGTTCTTACTAGGAATATTGTCAATATATATTGAATTATTTCCCTGCTGAAGAAAGTGCCCAGTACAGTTATAACCTATAGACATTTGATCTGACTCCACGCTGTGACTCCATCAAAGTCTTACCACTCATTGGTGTCGCCTAAGCCAACAATTTTAATAAACCCCGTTTGATCTGCCTTTCGAAACTCTCTCACCCATTGGCACCTCCAGCTTAATGCCATAGTAGCTGATGAGAAGTTTTAGCATACCTCTAAAAACACTCCTGTGATTAATGGGTTAAGAACATCCGCCTTCTCCTGCGCCTGTAAGCAGTAAACACAACTGTTAAAGCAGAACATACCAGAAAAACAGTGGCAGATGATAAACTGGTTCTGCAGCTTTCTGAGAATAGCGTGGCATGCTCCAAAACAAGGAATAACAGTGTGAGGGAGAGAAAGAGTGTATGTGTATAAAAGAGACAGGGAGTGAGAGAAAGAAAAAGGCGAGAAGTAGGAGTAAGAGAGCGAAAAAGAATGAGTAAAAGCATTAGCGAGTGAAAGAATGAGAGAAGTGGAGTGAGACAGAACTAAAAAGGAGAGAGCAGAGTATAGCTGTGTTTCTTCTTAGGAGAGAGAAAGAGAGAGAACAGAAGGATGATGCGAGTAGGAGGAGGAAAACCAGGTGTGAAAACCAGGATTTGATTAGGAATACTGGATTAAGCCACTGCATGATCTGCCTGGGTCTACTTACATTCTATTTTCCGATTTATAACCAAGTCTTTTGCTAACAAGAGAGACACCTTATGGTCATTTTTTAGGTTTGTGAGATGTACATTTTCTGGGAGCAAATGCATCAGTCACACTTTCTGACAATACGACCTTGAATTCAAGGACGAGTTACACAAGTCGCTGCCCGCTGGTTATGCTTGTGTACCCAGCAGCCCCTGGCTCATCTGACTGCAATGCTTTCTTCAGTTGTAGTTCTCCAAGTAAACTTATTGATTAGAGAAATATCGAATGAAAGGTCTTACTGCCAAAATAGACCATGGCTCATCCCAGTACGTCGATACTAGGGTACTACATCTGTCAGGCCCAGATTCTTCCCCCTAGCACTCCTGAGTTTTCAACATCTCTCCCTGACGTCATCACTGTTAGTCTTCTACTGGAAACATGTTAAGAACTGACTGCGTTTGAATTGAGCATCATATGGCTAGAATCTTGCGCGAGAGCCCTACTCACTCTGCATTGGGCCACTCAGGCTTCTGGTGTTCCCCAGCTACACAAGACTCTGCAAAGATGGCAGTCTCATTCAGAATGAAGAGCCTCATCTGGGAAAGTCTCTTTCACACTATTTGCTCGATACTCATCCCCACCGTGCTTCTGGCATGCCGCTCAAAATGTAGCTAGCTATTTCTCAAATAAAACATGTTCCATTTCTATCCTGTGGATGGCTCTCCTTTGTTCTAGTGCCAAACAGCCTTTTATGTGGAAATCACTGTGCTTTCAAAATGATACATCCAAACATGAATACATTGTAGGGAGGCAGGCTGAGCTTAAAAGGAAATATTAATTCCCGCGGGCCCACCTGAAGCTTGTAATGCAGTAGATTCACATGCTTTGCATACTCCTACCACCTAATGCTGAGTGCGGACAAATGCAAGTTATTTTATTTGAATAGCTTGTGACTCCTTCCTTAGTCCACAATGTGCCAGGACAAAGATTCCACCTCAGACTCCGCTCCTACCCCTCCCCACCCAAGGAGGGGAGTATTGTAATTGAAGCATAGTGAAGGTAAAACGAATATATGAACTAGGCATTGTGAGTACCAGCTGGTTAATGTGAAAAAAGTCTGAATCTACCCATGCTTCAGGGGAGGAGGGAGAACAGGAATCCACATCGCATAAAGATGCCTGTGTGTTGACCATGTAGCAGCTTCGCATATGTGTGCTATTGGAACGTTACAGACTGCAGCACTATCAGCTTTCTTGTTACGAGCGGAATGTGCCATGTAGTGTGGGCTTAGCTTTAGTACAGTGCGTTTGAATATACCCTACTAGAAATGGGCTCCCCCAAGTGAGACTTTGCAAAAGAAAAAGAACAGTTGTTTAGCGTTGCAATGGATTTTGTCATAACAATGCAATACTTAAGTCCTTTTTTAACGACAAGTGTGTGTGTGTGTTTAATACTCTTTCTGCTCCTGACTCTGGGAAAAAGATAGGTTCTCAGTTCTCTTTCTAAGCTGCTACTGAAGCTAAAGTAAGACAAAATGAAGCATATGCTAATCCTGCCATTTAGAGATGTAGCAAGTAGCAGATGATATAATTAACAGGCACTTGAAGTTGCCTACGTGTTTTTCTCGGTAGTAATGGACAAACATTTTCCTCTTGGTTGCGCAACAGGTGCATGTGGAGGGGTTTGTGTGCTTCATGCACGTTTTGCACACACTCAATCTGGAAATTTAAGGTAACCAAATACTTAGATCTCGGGTGGCAGAAAGCTAAATACATCTCCCTGAGGTTCAGATCTTGGTGCTGCCCCTTGTCTCAGTTGGAGCTTTTCATGTAGATGGATTGGCATCACTAGAAGCATTGTATACCGTGGCTCCCTTGCCCAAGTTGGGAGCGACAAGAATATGGGCCATGGATGTCGGCCTCATTTTCCTCACTATGTATGGGATCAGGGGAAGTGGAGGAAAAGTGTAAGCGAAGATCCCTGATCAGATCATCCATAGTACACTGCCAGTGGAAAGTGAGCACAGTAGGCGAAGCTTTGGCATTTTGTGTTTTTGAGGATGACGAACCGATCAACCATGGGTGTACCTCATTTTTGGAAGTAGCTGTAAAGTACTTGGCAATTCATTTCCCATTCTTGGGCTTGTTGATGTGTTCTGTTTATCAGCTCTGCAGTGTTGTGGTCTACTACATGTAGATCTTCCACTAACAATTGAATGTGACTAAAAAGGGACCAATGCCTAATTTTGAGATAGTGCTGAGAACTGGGTCAAATGGGTCCTGCATTATTTTTGGATATAGTGAATAGCAGTCATGTTGTCTGTCTTTAGGAGTACTGTTTTATCCCAAATGATGTAGAACATGTCGCATGCTAGCTGGACTGCTATAAATTCTAGGTAGTTGATATGATAAGCCTGCTGATCCTGCCAAGTGCCCTGGAACGTTATGTGATTGAGGTGTGCCCTCCAATAGATGAGAAGCATCCATGAAAACAGTCACCTGCAGTTGAGGGCCAACATATCATATGTTCAGCCCAGTAAGAAGTCCCCTGGTTCCACCATTTTAGACTTTGATGAACACGGGGCTCCACCAATACTAGAGCTTCCTATTGGCCAACTGCGAGTGACCACTGACTTGCAAGACACTCCTGTAGTAGACGCATATGTAATTTTGCATGAGGCACTAAGCATTAAACCATTATCCCTACAGTTCATTGCCATGTTAATTGTGGCAGGACATTATGAACCGTCACTAGACCCCGCGGACTTATCCAATTATCGACCCATCTCGCTCCTCCCCTGGATAGGTAAGGTCGCGGAGAAGCTCGCAAACAAAAAGCTGTCCCACTTCTTAGAGGCAAACCACCTCCTAAAAAACTCCCAAACAGGTTTTAGACCAGGTCAGGGCACAGACACCGCCCTCCTGGCGGCCGTAGAAAAAGCGAGGGAAATCATGGACTCAGGAGGATCAGTGGCAGTGGTCCTCCTGGACCTTAGCGCGGCATTCGACACTGTCAGCCACCAGGTCCTAGCCCAGCGCCTGGAGAACACTGGCGTACAAGACAGTGCGCTGAGATGGCTCACATCCTTTCTCTCCCGACGCTCCTTCCAAGTCTGGGAAGGAGAAAGCCGCTCTCCCTCAATCCCCCTCCAGTGTGGAGTGCCCCAGGGCTCCTCACTGAGCCCCACACTTTTCAACGTGTATATGGCCCCACTGGAGGAGCTGGTCGCCCCATTCGGAGTCACGATCGTCAGCTACGCTGACGACACTCAGCTGGTAGTGACCCTCTCTCACCCCAAGCTAAAGCCCTCCAACCTGCAAGACTGCCTATCCACCGTCCATCAATGGATGGGCGACTCTGACCTAAAACTTAACGGGTCAAAAACAGAGATCTTGCTCCTCGGTCACAAAACTCCGAGTCTCCCCCCTAACATCTGGCCCGCCTGTATGGGTGACCCCCCCTCCCCTAAGACAGAGGTTAAGAGTCTGGGAGTGTGGCTAGAGACAGATCTCACTTTCCGGACACAGGCTAGGAAAACAGCCGGCATCTGCTATGGGCTCCTGAGATCATGCAGAAAGGTGCTCCCCCTACTACCATTCCAGTCCCGCCTCCTGCTAATTCAAGGTTTAGTGCTAGCAAGGCTGGATTATAGCAACGCTATTTACCTCGGGGCACCGGAAGCCACCTTGCAAACACTACAAAAAACCCAAAATGCCGCAGCCCGCCTGCTCACAAACACCCCAGCAGGAACATCGGCCAAACCTGCCCTGAGAAAACTTCACTGGCTCCCCGTGAGGGAAAGAGTCGCCTTCAAGGCCCTCTGTCTGGCACACAAGGTCCTGCACAACGCGAGTCCCCCCATTCTGAGCACTTGGATCACTCCATACAGACCGTCGAGAGCGCTCCGGTCTGAACAGGGAAACCTTATCATTGTCCCTAGGGTGAAGAAAACCCGCATCGGCGGCCGGAGATTTTCGGTAAACACGGCCAGAAAATGGAACGCTCTCCCCTCGAACCTCAGAGCTGAACCAAACCTCCTCAAATTTAGGAAATCCCTCAAAACCCTCCTTTTTCCCTGATTTTTCTTCGAAGTCTCCCTGTGCCCCCCTTTAGGAGTTCGAGGTTTTAGCGCTGGGATACTCAAGGGTGACTATGCGCTCTATAAAAACCAAAATAATAATAATAATAATAATAATGAATGAAAAAGGCAGCAACCTTTTATATGAAATCACTCTCTCTTGGTTAGGTAGTCTTTCCCTGCTGCAGTGTCTAACACGGCGTTGAAAAGGGGATGAGTTGGAGGGGTTGAGATGCGAACATTGACAGTAAGCCCCAGTGTGTACAACAGAAACACAGCATGTTGAGTGTGTGCTAAGCATTTTATTTGCTGCTGCTCTTTATCAGCCAGTCGTCAAGGTATGGAAATACATGAATGGCATTTCAAAACATGTGCCGCTACTTTCAAGCAGTCGGTGAAAATTCATTGGCTGTTGTGACCTCAAATTATGAACTGACAGTGTAGTCCACTTACCACAAAGCGCAGCGAGACGGAATCTCCTGGACAGATGGGGACGGTGATGGTGATTGGGGAGTAGGTATCCTTGAGGTCAAGAACAGCAGTGCAGCACCCTATGCAATATTGGATAGTCATTTTATTTTAATGGTCTTGCTAGCTAAGCAGAAGGACTCCTCGTACTCTGGGGATGAGCAGGGTTTACAGACCCAAAGGTGATTAGATTGGGCATTTGGTATTACCGTTTGGACAAAACAGGAAGGGCATTTTTCCATAACACCCTCCCCCTACAGTCATTCTTAATACGACCGGATTCTTGGATAGGAAACTGCTTCAGAGAAGAAACAACGCTGTCACCATGCAGTAGGTGGTTCTTTCCTTTTGCAGGGTCAAGATCCTCGACAACTGGCACCGAAAGGAGCACAGAAGTTGATGATGGCCCTGGAGCTCGAGCTCAAAAGTCCGAACTCAATGGTGGAAAACACATTCAAAGGCGTTTTGTGGGCTAATGAAGGAGTCACAAAATAGCTTGACTCAAAAACTTCTTCTAAGAAAAGCAACTTGCAAACGTCCTTGCCCAACACTAGATAGCAGGAGTATGCAAAGCATGTGTATCTGCAGCAACACATGCTACAAACCCTTTGTCTGCTGAGGGTTAATCAAGAACAGGTTCTTGATCAAGAAAAGGTTCTTGAGTTTTTACCAGGCGAGACAAACACTGAAATGTCAATTCACTTCAGCACCATTAACAAAGAAGTGAAGTTCAATAATCTCAGCTACATTGATGGGTCTAGGATTTGGGCCGGCATCGACAATAAAAAGATCAGGCCCTATTGGCCAATCAGCTAACCAGTGATCAATTCATGCCAATGGGGCTGTTTCTGGGGGAAGGGGCTGTTTCGGGGGTGTATCTGGGACACTTTCTGCCCCTCCCAGTAGTCCCGCTACCCAGCTATGCCCACTGAGAAAAGTACTGTGTTTCAGGTCCACGCCCATCCCCAGCCTACACCCAGGCATTTCTTCGTGCAAAGCTTGGGCAATAAAATTATATCACCTCATCATGGGTGTGTCACCTGCAAGCTCATTAAGGTGTTCCTACAAAGTATGGATTCGAGTGTGCACATGCTGCTGGGCTGCGGTGTCCTCCTAAGCTGTTTAGCTTTCTACAAGCAGGCATCTATTCCCTGAGGAGACTGACAGATCCCTCAAACTCACAGCCAATAGCAGTAGGCAGCCGCTGGCCAGCAATTCTCTTTGCTGTAGTATCTTTCTCTCCGTCCAAGGCTCTTCGACAGTTCTCTGTAAATAAACCAGCATGGCTGATTTATTCTCATCCCAATACGGATTTATTTATGAATAGCATTCGCTTTGCATTAGTGTAACAGGAATAAATGCTGGCTGCATTCAAATTCAAATCTGTCACTCGTTATAGTATTAATAAACATGGTCAAATTAACCAGACTCTGAAACACAGGAAAACTGGGGAATTCGATTAAGTCACTTCAGCCATTGGGTTCCCTAAGGTTGTCTCTGTAGACTGTAGAGGAAGTAACTTGATGAACTAAGTCGAAAGATAATCCGCTTCACAGCCTATCACTGGGGCCTTCAGGGACACCAGATGTGTGCTTCAAAAATGGCAGGCTTTCATAGAATGTTATGTGAACTACATCAGCAATGCACACACAAAACAGTGGCACAAACCTTTAATTTAAAAGAAAGGAACATCAGATTCCACACAGATCAATGAAATGTGGTCTACAAGAGGATGCATGTTGCTTATTATTTGTTGTCACTGTGTGTTGCACTTTATTTTGAATGGCATTTTATTTGCAGATTTGGGGATTATACATTAAGCCAGCGGGTGATGCCAGTGTTGTGATGTAAAGTCCCTAAGTGTGGACTCCATCTTATATAGGCCGCAACTTCAACTTGACTAATGGAAGCTGCCTTCTTCCTCTTTCAAACAATAGAAGTTGACATCTTTCCTGATTTATGCAGAATCATTGTCATGTCTGTCATCCAACACAGATGTCGCCTGACCTTATCTTTCTAAGAACTGTGAAAGCGTCAATCAATTTGATTAATGACACATACGACTATCAAAGCGACATTTGTCTGGGCCAAATTTCCGCATTTTACCATGTCAAGGTGCTACCGTAGTGTGTGTTTGCTCTTCGTGGAGAACACTTTCTGTGCGCCCCCGCTGATATACAGTCTTTGCTGTCAACAAGGTATGCAGTGCGTCCATCTCCCTAAGAAAATCTAGACTGCAAGTTGCTCTGCCTTCCATGCTCTCATAGAGAAGTGCACAGAAGTAGACATGAGGGCGTTAGGAACTAGATGACATTTTAAATGACATTTTAACAATTCTAGAAATGTTCATTTCATTCTTGTCCTTTATATTGTGTCTTCTTGTTGTTTTTCATATCATTTTATGTATTTGTTTTAGATGTACTGAGAAACAGATTGTCCCTGTAGTAATACATACTTTTAACTTGTGTTTATCGTTCGTAGTACAGTGTGTGTGATACGGTGAATAAAGAAATGAGGTTTGTTGCTGTTTCCACGAGGCCCCTGATCTCTTTTTGGGACTGTTAGTAACCCAAAAGCAATGCTTCTATGTCAATTACTCATTGAAAAATGTTTGGTGGAGCTACAATAATCTATCTTTCACATTCATCACTGGTGCATTGAACCAACTTTACCTGTGTCACCCATGGGTGGGAAAGCAAACCTTGCAGAGTTACGTCAAAGTTATAACTTACACAACAGGCGGTGCTAATGGTGAATGTGAGCGGCACCATTGTTGGAAGTGGGCGGTGCCAAGGGAAGGAGGTAGCATCCTAATGAAAATTTTGGAAACCTTCACTTATTTTTATTTAATTATTTTACAAATTAAGCACTGCAGCTAACCAACATTTGACACAAGATTTTGTGAATGTATTCAATGAAGACTTTTTCTCCAAGTTAACCACAACATAATATGTAAATCTTATTGTTTTTACACCAACATATTTTTAATCACACCTCAAATCCTGTTCCCTTTACGTCTTTTTGCAATGTACATATATTATTCAAATATTTGCTTCTGAATTTATCATTAATGCATTTTAATTGTACCAGTTTTATGCTAAGATCCTTCATGCTTCTAACTCAAGGTTTAAGATTTTGATCCATGCTGCCACGATTTTTTGCCTGTTAAACTACATCAGACTAACCTGATAGTGTTAGGAGTTGAATTTGGTGCATCAGTGTAAATTTCAACCCTAGTTAGGTGTTCATAAGGGAGACAGAAACCAGGACTGTATTTCCCTTTCTCCCCCATGTCTAAGAGCATGAAAACTTTGACCTGTGGTGTCGATGGCATGTGAAGGCACTTTTAGACCACATGAGTAGCAAGAAATGAAACATATGTTTTAGAATGCTGAGGTCTTTGTCTGTGATCCTCAGGATTAGAAGGGTGGCGTATACTTTTTATTTAAAAAGTGTCGCAGTTTCCCTCAAAGGCATCTTCTCTTAACTGTGTAGACAGCAGGAAGCCAAAACGAGTCCCTCCTGTTTATGGATTAAACATATGATGCTGCTGTGGTTTTAAAGTGCTAGAAACAGGTTGTCTGGATTGGGAAGGGGTGTTAGCTAATAATGGGATAACAGTATGCAAACTCCAGCGGCATCCGAAGTGCCGGCTGGGCCTAAAAATAGATCAACTATGAAAACCTGGATCCCTTGTAGGAAGAACCCTCAATGTGTAAAACAGACATTCGGTGCACTATGGACATCCTAGCAAAATACAATGTTTGACTTCACTCTCTGAGCTGATACATTTTTTTTGTTCCAAAAAGGTGGGGGATGAAATTGTAAACCACCTTTCATGCAAAAGTGCACATACATTATAAGGTAGAGCAGAAGACGTGATCTTTAGATTCAGGAAGCACTTTTCAGCGTGTGTTGGAAGTCAAGTAGCGAGCTGGGCAATGGCTGAAAAGGACTTAATTGTGCAATAATAAGCTTTTTAATGATTTATCTTACATTAATCTTACAAAAGTCACCATTTAAGTTTTTGACTAATTAATAAAAAAGAATGTTTACTTCTAATAAACAGCCATACTTTAGGCCCTTTCACCACAAAGTGATGCTGTAACTCCTGATCACAAAAAAATTCCTGGTGACGCAAATGCCACAAACACCTTTCTATTCAAGCAAGGAGTGGTATAATAAAATAAGCGGACATGGTGGAAGTCGCCCCTGTGAACACAAGCAAACAGCTTTCGATAGCACAAACAAGGCACTGCAGTCTAGGGGTCCGAGACTGAGGAGTGAGCATATGTATGTGATCACTTGTTGTACCGAATCCTCGTACTGAACCGTTGTTATTTTTGTTTCCATAGGTCTTTGAAAGACATCTGCCATAGTCCCAGTGAGAGACTTGGGGGGGAGGGCTAGTTGCATCAGGCAACTTCCACTGCCTGCCTCATGACCATAGTGATGCTAATCATCCCATATTTAACTAATAAACTTTAACCGACTGTACATATACTGTGAGGGCTACATTGATCTGGGGTGGAATGCTCCAGGGCTAACATATTATAAGGACATTAAAAGAATAACACAACCTCGTGCATTCAGAACCAGGCCAATGCCACATCAAGGGCAGTCCAAGGATCCTTTGTGTAGGTCAACCAATGAGAAACCCAAGGTTAACTGATTTACTCCATAAAGTTAGCCTTACCCCAGCTGTTGTCATCTTTGAGGTGATCCGCTTTGATAAACAGGACAATTCTTTGCACAGGAGGATGGTCAGCCTGCCAAAACAACAATTCCATGGTTAGACTAATAAATACGCTTCTTAGCTCACAATTATTAGTAGTGGTGGTGATTCCCCTGCGTCTTAACCCCCTTTCAGTTACTAAATGAGTAAGCATGCACCTAATGGCAGACCGGGAGCTGTGCATAAGGACTCAAGTAGTATGGCCATGTGGTGTACTCTCTTCCCTTTCAATATGAACCTGGCTGTGCCCTGGCCTCCCCAATGACACTTGCATATTTCATATAGCAGTTACAAATGTAGTCAGATTTAAAGAAATAACAGAGGTTCCAAGAACAACTGCAAGTGGGCCTGTATGACTAGGCGAAACAGAGTAAATACAAGCAGTGGTAGCCGTCACAAAACAAAAGTGGAGGGTGGAGGGGGCCAAGGGACAGACAATTTAGAGGAAAATAATGATTTTTTTAAACGTAACTTTTGCTTCTGCTGCCTCCAACGGCAGCCTCGATCCTTCAATCCCAGAAGTCTCTGGGAAGGCACAGGCTTCCCACCCAATCCAGACTCAGCACTCATTTTATGAGAGCAGCGCCAGGATTGGTCTGAGCGGGCTGGTCTGCCACTCAGACACCACCTGGAAGCCTGAAGCTTTCTCCAACCTAGTTGTGAACACAGCTGGGTTGGAGAAAAAGAAGTGCGCATATCTGTTTGGCCGGCCTAAGACAGCCAGCCAAACTTACAGTTAGGCCGGCCAAACTTACATGCGCACTTCTAAGTGCTCACCACTCCTCCCTTTCATGGCCCCGCCCGGCCCCGCCCTACAAAGGCATGCCAGCCAGTCACAGAAAAATCATGATATTGTTTTATTATCATTTTATTTTTATGTGACTGACACTGCAGAGTGGGTCAACGCACCTCTGTCATTACGGAGGAGCCGCCCCTAAATACAAGTACGTAACTTATACTGAATAGTGTGTCAGGCCTTTCACCATGCCCAACTTTGGGAAAGGATTACCAAAAATGTAAGTCTGCATGGACACTGCTATTGAACACCATGACCAAACCCTAGGTACATATACTTCACAAGTGAGCGTCAATACATCACTGCATCCAGAGATTAGGGTTCAGATACTGCATGCTGAGTAGCCCACATGGTTCTGGAAGATAATGAGAGCTAACTCATTCTGGCAGCATTTACATGCATTTTTGTATTGAGAAAAGTAGTAATAAGTTAAATATCAAAATTCATCCTAGCTTACCTTCCAATTCACATATTTGAATGCATGCTGGGCCAAGGAGGTAGTTAAAATAGTCCTAGAATGAACCCAGAATACGGGTGACAACTTCAGCCAACAGGACGTTACACTACGATTAAGAAAAAAATAATCGGTGTCCTGCTCGGGGTGGGATAGGGGTGATACAGTCACAGATGACTTGCATCTGGTTGTTTCTGATCTTAAGAACTCATGGCAGAAGTGGGACGGCATGGAGGAGTCCCAAGCTCCACTCTAAGCAGAATGCATCTCTTAGAAAGAGATGCCTTGGGAATTTCATGGCACAAAAGTGCTGACATTGTGCATTCTCAGTGGTTGCAAATAGATGAGTGAGGGTTTTCTCCAGTGACGGAAGATGGCCCATGCCACTGGTGTCTGAGTTCATCTGCCCTTGCACTTGGTTATCACGCCAAGGTGGTTCAACATCAGATAAATTACTTGGTCCCCCATCCACTACCAGAGGCACAGAGCCTCCTGACACAGGGTCAAAGATCCCACTCCACCACACTTGTTGCAGTACCACATAGCTAGCGGTGGTGCGGTCTGTGACCATCTGTACGAGCCTTCTTCTAATAGTGGGCAGGAAGGTCAAGGCCAAGTGAATTGCCCACTATTCCCAAAAATTAATGCATAGTCGAGACTTCACCAGTGATCAGAGGTCTTTGATGTAGTGATGCATCTGTGACCACCATCAGCTCTGGGAGGGGTGAGGAGCAGGCTCTGCCAGTGACCCAATCACATTCCAGCCACTACCGGTCTATAGATGTTTACTAAAAATTCTGGATATAATCTGACATTCCCCATATAATGTACCCACTATGATTTGCAGTCCCTTTGTAGAGCCTGCTTGTGCAACCTTCTACGTTTGGTCAGCAGGTTGAGGAAAGCCAACAATCCCAGCAGCCTCAGAGTCATCTGCACTGAGATCGAGGACAGATCTGAAAAATTGGGATCATAGCCCATATGTCATGGACTCAGGAGAAAGGCACACACTGCACCATATCCTGAGCAGCTCCTATGACCAGGAGCGTCTGCGAAGGAGTCATGTGTGACTTTGGCATATTGATCGTGAACTCCAACAATGTTAAGAAGTTTGGTGTTGTCCTGAGGTGTGTGGTGACTGCCTGGGGTGAGCTTGCCTTCAGCAGCCAGTCATTGAGGTAGGGGAAGATAGGTACCCCAGACCTCTGAAGGTGTGCTGGAACCACTGCCCTCCATTTCAAGAACATCCAAGGGGCACTGTTAAAGCCAAAAGGGAGTACTGCAAACTGAAAATACTGTGAAACTCATGTTGCGCCTGTGGCCTGCAGGATGGGAATATGGAAATAAGCATCCTATAGGTCCAATGCCACCATCCAATCCTGGGGTCTAGAGCAGAGAGGATATAGGTGAGCTAAAGCATCTTCAATTTGTCCTTTCACAGGAAGAGGGAGAGGGCAAACCTCTAAAACAGGGCTAAGGGCTCCGCCCTTCTTCAGCAGAAAGAAGTAACAGGAGTAACATAACACATGAATGCTCCTCTGAAAGAAGCTTGGATGGGGTGGAAGCTGCAGTGGGTTGAAAAGGAATGACAGGGCATAGTATCATTGATCAATCTGATGTCATATTTTGCCACCATAAGAGGCAATGTCTGATCCTGCCCCCCCACAGAGTGGTCGTGTGCCATTAAGGGAAAACTAAAGTAGCTTGGAGACAAACGCCAAAGGCACGTGGGACAGGAAAGTTTGCTGCATCTGGTGGCCTGGATGGAGTCTACTTGATCCCTATCCAACCTTGAAAAAGCTGGGATACTTACAGTGGAGGCTGTGTGCCTTGGCGTTGCCAGTACGTAAAACCTCGAGTAGTCTCTAAATGGGCAAAATTGCTAAGGGCACTGTCTTGCCAGAGTGCAAAGGCATAAGGAGCGTGCCATGATGCAGCTTTTTTGAAGTGCTCCAACATGTGATCTGGCTTCTCGCCAAACAGGCGAGATCTGTCAAAGAGGGATGAGGCCTGCACATCACAAGCGAAGCCCTTGGATCTCATCCAAGCATGGCGCTGAAGCTCTTCACTAATGCTAATTGCTCCGTCCCAAAAGTTGGTCGTGTTGAGTATAGAGCAGATGATCTATTTAGTTGCATCATGTCCATCCTGGATTGTTTGAGCCAGGTTGGCCCGAAATTCCAACCTTGTCTCATAATATTTCCTTAGCTAACAAACGGCACTGACTGACCAGAGGGATAGGTTGGCCAAGAAAAGCATCTGTTTCCAGAATGCTGTGATTCATTTCGACTCTGTCTGGGGAAGTCATAGGGAATTAAATTGGGGATCACCCTGCTGGTGGAAGCCTGAACCACCTGACTTTCTGGCAGAGGATACTGTGGCGCGTGTGGTGCTTGGAAACCTGCCTGTTCGCTGGTGGACAGGAACATGTATAAAACCAGATGCCTATTAGGGTGTCTGTAAAGGTTTCACTGAATGGTAATAGAGGCTCAAAGGAGGTCTGTTCAGGTTGCAAGACACCCGTAACACATTAGGTTTGACTTCCATAGTTGGAAACTATAAGTCTAATACCTCTACCACATGTCTCATCATCACAGCAAAGGCGGCAATCTCTTACGCTGATGGCCCAGGGGCAGAACCCATTGTCCTCCTGCAAGTCCATGTACTGATTGTCATCATCAAAGTGTTGGGGAAAATCATCCTCATCATCTCCATTATTATCTCCAAAGGCTGGTTGACTCAGATTATAGTCGGACCGAAAAGATGTTGGAGCAGCGGAGTGCGGCGTAAAGGAAAACACATGGGTCTGTCTAAGTCAGACTGAACTGGGGCCGGGTGTGTCAGTACGGCTTTAGAATGTGACCTTGGTTGTAGCCAAGAGGAATTTGCTCCTTGTCAGATAGAACTATAAGAAAGGAATCTTCATCCAGTGTGTTAGAAGGTGGTTCTGACACTATGGGCCGCCCGGATTTTTTGATTTTTGAGCACCTAATTGTTGAGCTTTTACTGTGGGGGAGCCTCATAAGTTGGGACTCACCCACAGTGAACTCAGGATGTAAGAGACAGCATGGGGATTTTACTGGTGTTCCCCTGGCTTGACCAGGCCACTGCGCAGCAGCTGGAGTAAGGGACACTGGGCTGGTTACATGCAGACACATGTGTACATACGTGTGCACACGTGTACGGGCAGCTCAGGGGAGATTCCTAGTGTGTGCAGTCTAGGAGCAGCTACAAAGTGAATGGTGTGGCAGGACTTATGCAGTATTGGGTGGAATAGGCTTTATACACTGGAAACATGCCAGGGAAAGTCAGTGTGTTTTACTGTGTTTTCACTTCATTATTTCCCTAAGGGAATGTGGGGCCCATGGCTAAATTAACTTCCACAAGGCCTACAGTTTCCAGACATGCACGAAAGTCCATTGTATTGGAGGTGAAAAGAAGTATTCTGCAGAGTCCAAAGTCATATTTGTACTGCTTTTGGGTCATCCAGAACTGTCATATTTCTGTGAGCCAGCCAGGACCAGACCCAGGCTGAGGGCTGACCTCAGCTGGATGGATTGATAACCTTTCTTCCACAAGCGAGGGCCTCCTCTCCACGAAGGGAAGATGGGAGGGTCTGCAGGCCAATCCATCAACTGCTGTCGCTGGGTGCCAGGCACGGGCTGCACCAAGGAGGGAAGGCAGCAGCCCAAGGAGGGAAGGCAGCGTGGAAGGAGTTGGGTTTCAGTGGCCATGTGGCCAGAGACACTGGACGAGGCCATTTTGCACAAACACAGAGGCTGGACAAGAAGGAGGGAGCAGGGGCAGGAAAAGTGATGTGTCGCTGTTTGATAGGACCAGCAGGCACTTCCTGTCAGCCCCCTACTCAACTTTTAAAAAGTGCTTGCACAGGAAGAGAAGCTCTCTCTGGGGTGTGGTCGGCAGAGGCAGAAGGTGCTGGAGCCTGGCGCAATGGGCAGTTGGAAGGAGAGACCCCCTGACTGCCCCCAGGACCCTACCAGCACCAGAAGGAAAGCCCAGGACCGGTGCGCAGGAGCAGTGGCCCCAGCGCAGGGAGAAGAGGGGCCCAGAGCCAGGCGAACGGCTGGCGCAGGGAGCCAGTGAAGACCGTTCCCTGCAGAAGGCATCCCCTTAGAGACCCTGAGAGAAGAGGAGAGTGTTCCCAGTGGCGGGGGCTGGTGAGTCCCAGAAGGAGAGCCTGGCGAGAGGCTGGCGCAGGGAGCCAGCGAAGACAGCACCCTGCTGAATCAGAGACCCTGAGGGAAGAGGAGAGTGTTCCCAGTGGCGGGGGCTGGTAAAGAGGAGCATGAAGTGCCCCATAATGCCTCGCCAGGAATTTGGAAATCTGCTGTTTTGGTGCTTTGTGGCCCCCAGAGGAGAGGGGCCACCCTCACTTGTGAAAAGGTGCTGGGGGAGCACAGTCTTTCCCCCCCCCACCAGCACGAAGAAATCTGCCATTTTTGTGCCGGGTGGCCTCCAGAGGAGGGGGTCAACCTCATCTGTGAAAAGGGGTGCAGGGGGGCGGCAGGAGCACCGCAGTCTCCCCCAGCATAAAGAAGAACAGTCCACCCCTAAGTTTCACGGGGCATCTGGAAGAATAACCCCTCAAGGGCTCAGCAGAAGGGCTGAGTTGGGGATGTCTGGAGAAGGGCATCCCCTGGAGGTGAAGTGGTGTAATTGCACCGAAATGCATTTACTATTGGTTATTTCTTTTTAGGTGGACTGAAAGTCACATGTGTAAAGTGAAGTACCTGTGTAAGGTGATGTTAAGCTAAATGGAGTTATGTTGCTGGACCTTCCTGCTAGGGGGTCTGGCTGTATTTACGTAATCTCATGCTTTTACCTGGGATTCCTTTTAAAGTGAAGAGGCACACTGCAGGAGAAGTGTAGTTGCCAGGAGTACTTCTTTTGAAGGGACTGTAAGTCAAATGTGTAAGGAGATGTCATAAGCCAAGTGGGGTTATGCTGCCAGACAGTCCTGCTAGGGTGTCTGGCTGTATATGCGCAATCCTGTGATTTCATCTGTGATGCCCTTAGGGGCTGTAATTGCAATGCATTCAAATGATCAACCAAGGTGATGAGTACTGTCATTCTAAAGTGTGCGTAAACATGGATTCTTGCTGCTGCGCTTAGGTGAAGACCCCAGACTGCTAGCCCTTAAGATATAGAGGTGCATACTTTATGGTCAGTAGGAGATGCTCAGTCAGGGTCATGTGTCACCAAGGCAGGTGTACCCCTTTTTAATGCTTGTTGAGGTAATGGGGTGGGTCACCACTGGGATGGTGCCAGTGCGCAGGGCCCTCGCTCCAGGTTATGTTCAACTAACTGCATTGGGGGCAAGTTGATGTGCATACATGGGAGTGGTGGTACTAGACCCCACCCCCCCTGCGGGAGGGGTGTTGATGTTATGCAATGTCACAAAGTAATTCCAACAGCTTATGTATATTTGTAAATTGGTGCATAGTATTGAGTGGTGTGTGTGTTTAATAAATGTACTCTTACTTTTATAAAGCAAAGTACAGACTGGACAATCAATTATTGAGTGTTATTTTTGTGCACCTGCAAATGGCGATTACTAGCCCACACCACCTCCCTTGAGTAAGCCTCAGACTGCTCTGCAACGCTACCCTCTGAGAGTCAGGCGCTACAATTGGGTGTTTGGTTCCCAGTGAAGGACAAATGTAGTCATGTTATTTGTGCAGGCCTCACAGATGCTGCCTCGTTCTCCAACATTGGTGTCTAGCGGCGGGAAACATAGTATCCCATTCTGGTGTGCATTTATAGCATTTGATAAGTCCAGTTTTGCCACACATTACCTATGCAGCAATGAGCAAATGGAAGAGCGCAAGGCTCTGAGAAAGGTTCAACGTTTTGGTTATGTGAACTAAAGGTATGGGAAAGGAAAGCCCCGCGCCCATATGTGTCATGTGAAGTTATTATGGTTTAAATGTAAGCTGTATTGATATGACCGCACTATGTTGATTATAATGTGCTAGCGGGATGGTGCTTTCCAGGAAATGATTGCATACAAATGTTCTGAGCCATATTGTACACTTTTGAACCCTAACACTACATACACTACACCTGCATGAGGAGGGTGTCTCCTCAAGAGATAGGGACAGCAACTGATACCTACATCACAGGTGGGGGTGTAGGAGTGGATTGACCTTCAAGGGGGACAGGAGAAGTAGGGGTCCTGGGAGGTTCCCGCGCTTTTTAAGGGCAGGGAGGGTTTCCACAGGAGGGGCCCCAGATATCCTTCCCCCACTGGAAGTTTCTTGCTAATGGCGCAGGCCAAAACCACTGGAAGGGTGGGGCAGGAGGTTTCTTTACCCCAGGTAGTAGCGCCCCAGGGGTTCCCATGGTGGGGGACCCCAAGAACCTTTTCCCACAGTGGGAGGAGGGTGTGGTAGAGTTGAGTGTCCGGCAGGTCCCCCCAGGTTAACTGGTGGGGAGGTGAGCAACCCAGGGGTGGCCCCTGGTAGTGGGTGGCCCCCAAGGAGGGTAGTTCTTGAGTGATGGTGTGTAGTGGTGGCCCCTAGGTAACCTAGGTGGGCTAAGTAACTGACCCAGTGGAGATCTGAGTGGGGGCGATGTGCTCCCTAGTTCAACGTGGAGGGTTAGTGGTGGACCCTGAGGTGTCAGGGTCGGGTGGCTGGTGACCAGTCAGGTAGGCCCTGTGGGTCTTGAACCCCAGGACCAGGAGCATGGGGGTGTTCCTTAGCTCGAGGCAGGAGGTGGACTTCTGCAAGGTAGTACCACCCTGGACACAGGTGGGGCCCAGCTTAAGTGAAGGGACCCTGTGTTTCCCCAAAGGGGTGGTGCAGGCCTAGCCGGGATCTTTAGGGTCCCTGGCTGATGGAGGTAGTACCGCCCTGAAGCCAGGTGGGGCCTATCTTAAGTGAAGGGACCCTGTGTTTCGTGAAGGGGTGGTGCAGGCCTAGCCGGGATCTTTAGGGTCCCTGGCTGAGAGTGGTAGTACTACCCTGAAGGCAGGTGGGGCCTATCTTAAGTGAAGGGACCCTGCTCTTCATAAGGGGTGGTGCAGGCCATCCAGGGACCATGTAGGTCCCTGGGCGGTCTCCCAAGGCACTGCAGGGAGACCAGGGAGAGCCATGAGAGGTGGGCCTGGGTCTAGCTAACTCGGGGCCCACAGGCTCTCTAAGGGTACTCCGGGAGGAGAGCGCACCTCTCGGAGGGAAGGGTACATAGGCCCTGTTCTCGCAGCGGAGAACAAGGAAGGGGTCTAGGTTCCCGGGGTAGTTTCCGGGTGGAGCTACTGACGGGGGGAATGAGCTGTAGGATGTCTGATGAGGCACCCTCAGTGTTCCTCCCTGGCACTGCCAGTGTGGTGGTGAGGCCGGTCTGAGGTCCCATCAGGGAGCCAGGCCAGTGGCCAAAGGGTGCTTTCCTGTGTGGGGAAGCACAAGTGGCTGTGCTTTCTTTAGGGAAGACAGTCATCCCGAAAGGGTGGTGGCAGCAGAATGACCCCAGAAGCAGGCTGAGGGTGAGGGTCCAGAGAGATTGCATCTTTGGGGTGCAAGGACCAAACGGAGAGAGGGTACTGGTTGGAACAAACTCTGGAAGGGAGACCAGCTAGTGACCCAGGGGATGGGATTTAGACCTATCCCAGAAGACCGCATCTGTGCTGAGGCACTGGACCCTTGTCCGGAGAAGTGGTAGGCATAGTGTTGCATGCCCAAGGGCAAAGGTGAGCATAGTTAGGCTGAGTCCATGTAGACCATGAGTGACCTAGAGGTATCTAACCTAGAGCCCGGAGGGTTCTTAGGGTAGTCTGGGATCCCTGTCATGGGTGGAGATTTCATGGATGGGAGGAGTAGGTGGTCTAAGCGGATAACTGGTCAGTAAGGGGGTCTGGTCAGAACCCATTATAACTAGTTATCGCTGACTACGGGAAGTGTACCCATGTAGAGTGGCTACTTCTTCCCTGTAGGAATCAGCTGGGCGCGGCGTGTGTTAGAAGGTGGTTCTGACACTATGGGCCGCCCGGATTTTTTGATTTTTGAGCACCTAATTGTTGAGCTTTTACTGTGGGGGAGCCTCATAAGTTGGGACTCACCCACAGTGAACTCAGGATGTAAGAGACAGCATGGGGATTTTACTGGTGTTCCCCTGGCTTGACCAGGCCACTGCGCAGCAGCTGGAGTAAGGGACACTGGGCTGGTTACATGCAGACACATGTGTACATACGTGTGCACACGTGTACGGGCAGCTCAGGGGAGATTCCTAGTGTGTGCAGTCTAGGAGCAGCTACAAAGTGAATGGTGTGGCAGGACTTATGCAGTATTGGGTGGAATAGGCTTTATACACTGGAAACATGCCAGGGAAAGTCAGTGTGTTTTACTGTGTTTTCACTTCATTATTTCCCTAAGGGAATGTGGGGCCCATGGCTAAATTAACTTCCACAAGGCCTACAGTTTCCAGACATGCACGAAAGTCCATTGTATTGGAGGTGAAAAGAAGTATTCTGCAGAGTCCAAAGTCATATTTGTACTGCTTTTGGGTCATCCAGAACTGTCATATTTCTGTGAGCCAGCCAGGACCAGACCCAGGCTGAGGGCTGACCTCAGCTGGATGGATTGATAACCTTTCTTCCACAAGCGAGGGCCTCCTCTCCACGAAGGGAAGATGGGAGGGTCTGCAGGCCAATCCATCAACTGCTGTCGCTGGGTGCCAGGCACGGGCTGCACCAAGGAGGGAAGGCAGCAGCCCAAGGAGGGAAGGCAGCGTGGAAGGAGTTGGGTTTCAGTGGCCATGTGGCCAGAGACACTGGACGAGGCCATTTTGCACAAACACAGAGGCTGGACAAGAAGGAGGGAGCAGGGGCAGGAAAAGTGATGTGTCGCTGTTTGATAGGACCAGCAGGCACTTCCTGTCAGCCCCCTACTCAACTTTTAAAAAGTGCTTGCACAGGAAGAGAAGCTCTCTCTGGGGTGTGGTCGGCAGAGGCAGAAGGTGCTGGAGCCTGGCGCAATGGGCAGTTGGAAGGAGAGACCCCCTGACTGCCCCCAGGACCCTACCAGCACCAGAAGGAAAGCCCAGGACCGGTGCGCAGGAGCAGTGGCCCCAGCGCAGGGAGAAGAGGGGCCCAGAGCCAGGCGAACGGCTGGCGCAGGGAGCCAGTGAAGACCGTTCCCTGCAGAAGGCATCCCCTTAGAGACCCTGAGAGAAGAGGAGAGTGTTCCCAGTGGCGGGGGCTGGTGAGTCCCAGAAGGAGAGCCTGGCGAGAGGCTGGCGCAGGGAGCCAGCGAAGACAGCACCCTGCTGAATCAGAGACCCTGAGGGAAGAGGAGAGTGTTCCCAGTGGCGGGGGCTGGTAAAGAGGAGCATGAAGTGCCCCATAATGCCTCGCCAGGAATTTGGAAATCTGCTGTTTTGGTGCTTTGTGGCCCCCAGAGGAGAGGGGCCACCCTCACTTGTGAAAAGGTGCTGGGGGAGCACAGTCTTTCCCCCCCCCACCAGCACGAAGAAATCTGCCATTTTTGTGCCGGGTGGCCTCCAGAGGAGGGGGTCAACCTCATCTGTGAAAAGGGGTGCAGGGGGGCGGCAGGAGCACCGCAGTCTCCCCCAGCATAAAGAAGAACAGTCCACCCCTAAGTTTCACGGGGCATCTGGAAGAATAACCCCTCAAGGGCTCAGCAGAAGGGCTGAGTTGGGGATGTCTGGAGAAGGGCATCCCCTGGAGGTGAAGTGGTGTAATTGCACCGAAATGCATTTACTATTGGTTATTTCTTTTTAGGTGGACTGAAAGTCACATGTGTAAAGTGAAGTACCTGTGTAAGGTGATGTTAAGCTAAATGGAGTTATGTTGCTGGACCTTCCTGCTAGGGGGTCTGGCTGTATTTACGTAATCTCATGCTTTTACCTGGGATTCCTTTTAAAGTGAAGAGGCACACTGCAGGAGAAGTGTAGTTGCCAGGAGTACTTCTTTTGAAGCGACTGTAAGTCAAATGTGTAAGGAGATGTCATAAGCCAAGTGGGGTTATGCTGCCAGACAGTCCTGCTAGGGTGTCTGGCTGTATATGCGCAATCCTGTGATTTCATCTGTGATGCCCTTAGGGGCTGTAATTGCAATGCATTCAAATGATCAACCAAGGTGATGAGTACTGTCATTCTAAAGTGTGCGTAAACATGGATTCTTGCTGCTGCGCTTAGGTGAAGACCCCAGACTGCTAGCCCTTAAGATATAGAGGTGCATACTTTATGGTCAGTAGGAGATGCTCAGTCAGGGTCATGTGTCACCAAGGCAGGTGTACCCCTTTTTAATGCTTGTTGAGGTAATGGGGTGGGTCACCACTGGGATGGTGCCAGTGCGCAGGGCCCTCGCTCCAGGTTATGTTCAACTAACTGCATTGGGGGCAAGTTGATGTGCATACATGGGAGTGGTGGTACTAGACCCCACCCCCCCTGCGGGAGGGGTGTTGATGTTATGCAATGTCACAAAGTAATTCCAACAGCTTATGTATATTTGTAAATTGGTGCATAGTATTGAGTGGTGTGTGTGTTTAATAAATGTACTCTTACTTTTATAAAGCAAAGTACAGACTGGACAATCAATTATTGAGTGTTATTTTTGTGCACCTGCAAATGGCGATTACTAGCCCACACCACCTCCCTTGAGTAAGCCTCAGACTGCTCTGCAACGCTACCCTCTGAGAGTCAGGCGCTACAATTGGGTGTTTGGTTCCCAGTGAAGGACAAAAGTAGTCATGTTATTTGTGCAGGCCTCACAGATGCTGCCTCGTTCTCCAACATTGGTGTCTAGCGGCGGGAAACATAGTATCCCATTCTGGTGTGCATTTATAGCATTTGATAAGTCCAGTTTTGCCACACATTACCTATGCAGCAATGAGCAAATGGAAGAGCGCAAGGCTCTGAGAAAGGTTCAACGTTTTGGTTATGTGAACTAAAGGTATGGGAAAGGAAAGCCCCGCGCCCATATGTGTCATGTGAAGTTATTATGGTTTAAATGTAAGCTGTATTGATATGACCGCACTATGTTGATTATAATGTGCTAGCGGGATGGTGCTTTCCAGGAAATGATTGCATACAAATGTTCTGAGCCATATTGTACACTTTTGAACCCTAACACTACATACACTACACCTGCATGAGGAGGGTGTCTCCTCAAGAGATAGGGACAGCAACTGATACCTACATCACAGGTGGGGGTGTAGGAGTGGATTGACCTTCAAGGGGGACAGGAGAAGTAGGGGTCCTGGGAGGTTCCCGCGCTTTTTAAGGGCAGGGAGGGTTTCCACAGGAGGGGCCCCAGATATCCTTCCCCCACTGGAAGTTTCTTGCTAATGGCGCAGGCCAAAACCACTGGAAGGGTGGGGCAGGAGGTTTCTTTACCCCAGGTAGTAGCGCCCCAGGGGTTCCCATGGTGGGGGACCCCAAGAACCTTTTCCCACAGTGGGAGGAGGGTGTGGTAGAGTTGAGTGTCCGGCAGGTCCCCCCAGGTTAACTGGTGGGGAGGTGAGCAACCCAGGGGTGGCCCCTGGTAGTGGGTGGCCCCCAAGGAGGGTAGTTCTTGAGTGATGGTGTGTAGTGGTGGCCCCTAGGTAACCTAGGTGGGCTAAGTAACTGACCCAGTGGAGATCTGAGTGGGGGCGATGTGCTCCCTAGTTCAACGTGGAGGGTTAGTGGTGGACCCTGAGGTGTCAGGGTCGGGTGGCTGGTGACCAGTCAGGTAGGCCCTGTGGGTCTTGAACCCCAGGACCAGGAGCATGGGGGTGTTCCTTAGCTCGAGGCAGGAGGTGGACTTCTGCAAGGTAGTACCACCCTGGACACAGGTGGGGCCCAGCTTAAGTGAAGGGACCCTGTGTTTCCCCAAAGGGGTGGTGCAGGCCTAGCCGGGATCTTTAGGGTCCCTGGCTGATGGAGGTAGTACCGCCCTGAAGCCAGGTGGGGCCTATCTTAAGTGAAGGGACCCTGTGTTTCGTGAAGGGGTGGTGCAGGCCTAGCCGGGATCTTTAGGGTCCCTGGCTGAGAGTGGTAGTACTACCCTGAAGGCAGGTGGGGCCTATCTTAAGTGAAGGGACCCTGCTCTTCATAAGGGGTGGTGCAGGCCATCCAGGGACCATGTAGGTCCCTGGGCGGTCTCCCAAGGCACTGCAGGGAGACCAGGGAGAGCCATGAGAGGTGGGCCTGGGTCTAGCTAACTCGGGGCCCACAGGCTCTCTAAGGGTACTCCGGGAGGAGAGCGCACCTCTCGGAGGGAAGGGTACATAGGCCCTGTTCTCGCAGCGGAGAACAAGGAAGGGGTCTAGGTTCCCGGGGTAGTTTCCGGGTGGAGCTACTGACGGGGGGAATGAGCTGTAGGATGTCTGATGAGGCACCCTCAGTGTTCCTCCCTGGCACTGCCAGTGTGGTGGTGAGGCCGGTCTGAGGTCCCATCAGGGAGCCAGGCCAGTGGCCAAAGGGTGCTTTCCTGTGTGGGGAAGCACAAGTGGCTGTGCTTTCTTTAGGGAAGACAGTCATCCCGAAAGGGTGGTGGCAGCAGAATGACCCCAGAAGCAGGCTGAGGGTGAGGGTCCAGAGAGATTGCATCTTTGGGGTGCAAGGACCAAACGGAGAGAGGGTACTGGTTGGAACAAACTCTGGAAGGGAGACCAGCTAGTGACCCAGGGGATGGGATTTAGACCTATCCCAGAAGACCGCATCTGTGCTGAGGCACTGGACCCTTGTCCGGAGAAGTGGTAGGCATAGTGTTGCATGCCCAAGGGCAAAGGTGAGCATAGTTAGGCTGAGTCCATGTAGACCATGAGTGACCTAGAGGTATCTAACCTAGAGCCCGGAGGGTTCTTAGGGTAGTCTGGGATCCCTGTCATGGGTGGAGATTTCATGGATGGGAGGAGTAGGTGGTCTAAGCGGATAACTGGTCAGTAAGGGGGTCTGGTCAGAACCCATTATAACTAGTTATCGCTGACTACGGGAAGTGTACTGTGGAAATATGGATTTTTCTGGTCAGTTATGTCCCCTATCTTGGACCCCAACGGTTCCATGTGCATGTCACAAGTACATGTATGTTCCCTCCAGTTCCAGTTATGAAGACGCAAATACATGTGCGTCCACCGTCAACATGTCCTTTGACAGATCCGCCATGTATAGGCCGGATATCCCATTCCTAAATATGAAAGGCCATCGGCTTTATATGGTTCACTTATGCCACTTTACAGTCCAGGCAAGTAGGCCCTGATTCTGTCATCAAAACTCCTCTTGCCTTCTGCCTCTGAAAGCTCCAGTCCGAGCCTGCATCTGTGACCATGAACTTTGTCTCATTCTCTGCGCGGCTCACGAAGCCTGACATCAGCCTACTCTCTGCCAAGAACTGTATTTCACCTTCGAATTATCTGCCTCCCCCTCAGCCGATGCATTCCTGCCTAGTAGTTTAAGTAAACATTCTTCCAGTTACCAAGCAAAAAGGCCCATCTTCTCTGTCCTCATGCAAGTAATTCATAGCCCTGTTACCATGGAATATTCCTACCCCCTCGCATTCAGTGTAGACACTTAGACGCTTGTACACGCACGCACAGTCAGTATAGAATAGATTCTGTCCGAGAGTCCCTCTTTTATGGATAACATAGTTCTTTAAACATAGGATGTTAGATATGATTTGGGATTAGGTTGACTTGACCCCCCAGACTTCTCGTCTCCACATATAGAGCTAAATGTCAAGTCCCCGTCACCCCCTAGTTACACGTCAATTACACGTCATACTGCTGCGCGCGCATCTATGCCAAGTATTATCTTATAGATCCACCTATGTATTACATCATAACCAATCATGTTCCTTTTTACTCATTATTACACCCATTTTCGGTTACGCAGACCAAACGTCAATGTCCTTATCAATTGTTACGCCTACTGTATTCATTTCATTATAATGTATGTACTATAAAAGTTACTTCTTGTCAATAAAGTATGTACTTCACTTCCTGAACCCCCGTGGTGATGGAACTTGAAGCATCCGATTATAATCGATTATTGGAATAAAGCCCATTCCGAAACTCTAATATCACGGATTCTGCCTCTCATTTTACTGAGCTATTTTATAATGTTTCTGTATCAAATTCAGTCCCGGTAAAGGAATTTTTATTTACCACATGATGGCGCCCGAATAGGGACACTTTCTCATCTCACGCGCCGGCGGTGCGTTGCAGGCCCGGTCTCCTGCCACAGCTGGACGGACAATAACGCGTACCAGCAGGATTTCCTGTATCTCCCTCCGGTCAAGCGGGGGCGACTGAGACTGCGATCAACACCCAGACGAGGCGGTGAGAAGTGCGAAGTATCCCGACCAGAGCCTAGCTGAGAGAGCAAGATCCGAGGTATACAGAGACCCACCAGTCCGAAGTCAAGCCCAGTGTCCGACGAGTCGAGTCGAGTCGAGTCCAGTCCGGTTCAAGTTCAAGTTACTGAGGCCTTCCGTTTCCGAAGCTACCCGGTGAGTACCATTGCTGGGGAGGCATTTCTGACGTGCACATAGGTTGTGCCGGTCAAGACGGGTTTGGGTACACAAATCCGGTCTGCACTGTTTTAGCAGTGTATCTGTACTGTTTAGCAGTATATCAAGTATTCCGAAGTATTCCGAAGTATCTAGTTATTGTCTAGTTATTGTCGAGAATTAAGCTTGGTGATTAGTTATGCAGACGATCATCATTGTTGTTTCAGTTAAAGGTTTAATGTTAAATGTTTAAAGTGTTTAAGTATGTTCTGTATATCGTGGTATGAATGACTGTTCATTATCGTGTTTATTGTATTAAGTCTGTTCAAATTCAAGTATCAGGTCAAAATCAAGTATAAGGTCAGTTCTCAATATGCCGCTCTTTTAGAAATTAAGACAGATCACTACCAGAAAAGGGGTTCTCGAAGAAGCCGTCCCTATTCCTCCTAGGGACACTCCAGGGCACTTTATGTATCACAAACATGGCTTAGACGCTATATTATTTCTTGATTTATGGGTAGACTATACCAAGGGATTACCAGAAAGTCAGAGGTGGCCCACAGCGGGGACCTGGGATGCAGAGTGCATCATGAAAGTCGAGGAAGAGTTATGGAAAAGAAAAGTCAGACAGTCACAGAAAGACGCCGTTGAATTATGGCGTAAAGAATCACATAGACGAACAGAAAAAGCACGTAGACAGGAAGAGAAGAGTAAAGAGAATTCCAATAAAGTTCGAGAGAATCTATTAATTGAGGAAGGTATCCGAGTGAAATCAGAACAAGTAGACAGACAAAGAAATGCCCTTATGAATGGTATGTATCCCCTTCTGGCCGAAGGATTACCTAAGGCTACTCCAGAGATACCGAAAGACTTGCCACCCCCATTATTCCCAATCAAGGTACATCCTAAGGGGCATCCTAGAACCGCAGAAGATGTTTTTCTTTCCTCATATTTAGATGACGCAGCTCCCGAGTATGCTAATTCCGCCCCACGTAGACCGCATACCAGGGAGGTCCAACGCCAAGATCCAGCACCCGTATCCCTGCAGCAACAAATCGAGTCACAAGTTCCGGCAAGCACATCTGTTTCTGCATCTGTTCCTACAAGTACTTCTATAGCTGAGTCCACACCTATAGTTGCTGTGTCACGTTCGACGAATCCTTTCACACCCGACGCCCCAGACGGGGCCACGGGAGGTGCTACCAATATTTTTTCTACGCCACCTAGAATAAATAAACTTATTTTCCAAGAGTCAGCGCATTCACGTACACCCAAATTCGTAAGTGATCGTACGCTTAAGGAACTTCTTATAGATTGTAGATATGACCCGGTGCTCGGTAAAGAGGACGAAATGATCCTGGCATCATTACGTATCAGACGAGCCGCAGGGTATTTAGCGAAGCTACCAGGAATGACTGCGCATCTAGATAAAATATATCATTTTGTTCAAACAGGGCGAGATCCAGAATGTATTAACAGAGCTATGGAATACCAGAAAGTAGAGATACAGGGGGAACTGTTGCGTTTTCTCATAAACTGTGTGATCAGAAATCAAGACCGACCGGGGGTAGATCCGGAACCAATGAAAATTCTTACAAAATGGAGCCAGAATATATCAGAAGGGAGACACGATAAGCAAAATTGTATAATAGCCATGTGCCGAAAGATCCGTAAAGAAATAGAACGCCTGCACGAAGAGAGATTAGAGACAGACGAGTTCGAGCAAAGCGAGGAAGAAGGGTCAGGACTGCCCGCCGGACAGTCAGACACCATAGCCTATGTAGGTAGAGGAAGATCTTGTAATAGGAATCAGACTAGATGTCATACTGACCCAATACGTCCAATATGTCCAGATAATGACAGGAATTTCCAAATACCTATAATTAACATAAGGTCTAACGAGCATTCGTTCCAAACCGCCGACAAACTACTCCGAGAACGAAGGGGTTATCATTTTCTCGATTCTATGGATGAACAAGATTTAGCGAGGGCAGCTGTTCATTGGGTGGACAGTCCCGGAAAATATAGTGATGAGACAGTAGTACGCACATTTTTGAATCTCACCCCAGATGAGCAGAGGTTAGCTGGGATTTATATGATTCAACAACTCATTATACTATATCAGAGTCAGCATTCGGACCCTGGTCCCTTACCTGACATATTGACTGAATTGCTTATGAATAAATGGAGAGGTCCAGGTACCAAATTAATTAAAGAAATTCTAGTATCTAGAAAGCAGTATATTCTTTTTGTATGCTCAGAGCATGTCTCATTGCCTGTCAAGGAAAGAACGACGTATCACCTGGATAGACAGAATCCCTTACGAGAAGTACACCCAATAAAAGGCGAGGACAATCAGTTTAAACGTGTATTTGTATACACGCCTATATCGAAAATAGAATTGTTAGAAATGAAGAAAGTAGTACCCAGTCATGACAAGGACCCAGCGGGTTTTCACCGAGAAATTAAAGACATGTTACTCATGGGAGAGTATACCTACCCCGACATTATGACAATATTAAAGGTGTTGATGCCTGCTGGCATTTATGAGAAACTCAAGGAAAAAGAGTGGGAGGTAGGTGATCAAAAGATAGAATGGTCAGCATTAGAAGCAGAAGAAAGGGCCCGAGGTCCAGGTTCGGGGCTTGGGGACAAAACTAAAGCACTACCAGGTCTACTAGTACAGGTACTGCCACGTTTATTAACTACGAAAAAGGAAGATTGGGGTACAATTTCAGCCTGTAAACAGAAGCAAGATGAAGACACTAGCGATTACTATGCCCGATTCGAGAAATGTTTTGGTATAAATAGTGGCATAAAAGCAAGTAGCGAATCATACCCGCATCTGTTTGTAACAAAATTAGTGGAAAATGCCCTGCCCCCAGTAAAGAATAGAGTATTAAAATTCGAGAGTACCTGGCAAGGTAACACTCCAACACAAATGTTACAAATGTTACAGTACCACCACAATAGAATTAAAGAGGAACAAGAACATGAACACAGACGCATGAAAGACACGAAAATGAAAATGCTAGTTTCCCAGACAGTTCCAGCTGAAGGACATAAAAAGGGTATGACACATTCCGATTCAGCAGGACCTGTAAAAGGGACATGCAATTATTGTAAAAAGCCAGGTCATTACGTACACGATTGTCCAGTGCTAAAACATAATATCGCCATAGGTAAAACACAAGAAAGATCACGGCCACTAAGACAAGATCAGAATGAACAAGGAGCTACGCAGCATGCCCAGGCCATGCCAGCCGCACAACAGCCAATACAGTTTGTGCCAGCTGCACCACCGTTGCCTGTTGCTGCCACACAGACAACAACACGACAAATGTATCAGACTGCACAGTATGAATATCCGGAGTATCAACGTTACGCATGAACTAGCCTAGAGAGGGAAGTTGACTTACCCCTTATCGAGATTCCTGTAGATCAAGAAGGACCTTATGTACATAGTGAATTATTAGGTCAAGATAGAAAATTTTTACTCGATACAGGGGCAAGTCGAACAACTATAAAACGAAGTGAAGTCCCAGGGGCACCCCTCTCAGGCTCACAGAATATTTCCCTTGGTTTTTCAGGAAAACCTATTGTTAATGAAGTGTCACAGCCTCTTCCACTTACGATAGGACCTCTGACCCGAACTACAGATTTATTGCTTACTAAATCATGTCCAGAAAACTTGTTAGGAATAAAAACGTTGAAAGCCCTAGGAGCCATAATATGTTGTTCTCCGGAAGGAGTAAGGTTGTTTTTACGTGATTTTAAAGGTCACTATGTATCTAGAGACATGGATCCCCGACTGCAGACTTTACCTACACATCAATGGGCACAAGGCCCTACTGATGTTGGTTGCATGAATATTACACCATATCGAGTCACACTAAAGGCAGGAGTGGTGCTACCACGAATGCGACAATACAAGTTACCACCAGATGCTGTAACGGCCTTACTACAAATCATTGACGAGCTTATTGCCCAAGGAGTAGTTGTAGAAACAGACTCCAATGTATGTAATTCACCGATAATTCCGATTCTTAAACGAACAGATCCTACAGCTCCGCCAGTATATCGATTGGTTATTGATCTGCGCGAGTTAAACAAATGTATTGTGCCACAATTTCCTGTGGTCCCAGATATCTCGTCATTATTGACAGCTATTGATTCCGAAGCAACATTCTTTACTGTAATTGATCTCAAAAATGCCTTTTTCAGCGTCCCAATAGACCCGGAAAGCCAATATTTGTTCGGATTTAGTTTAAATGGGCGTAGCTTTAAATTCACCCGCGCACCTCAAGGATTTACAGAAAGCCCCAGCATCTATAGCCAAGCACTGAAACGAGAACTTGACAGTATCCACATGCCGGTTAACACTGCCCTGCTTCAATATGTCGATGATCTGCTGATCACCGCTAGAAGCGAACCCGAATGTGAGAAAGCATCACTGACAGTTTTACAATTTCTAGCCGAAAAGGGGCACAAGGTGTCCCCTTCTAAGCTGCAATTCTGTGTCCAGCGAGTTGTTTATCTTGGTCACTCGCTGTCCAAGGAGGGAAGGCAGCTTACACCCGACCGCATTCAGTTAATTGCTAACATGTCAATACCCAAGACACAAAAGGAGGTGCGGGCTTTCATAGGCCTCACTTCATATTGTAGACAGTGGATCCCTCAGTATGCATTTCTAGCAAAACCACTCATTCAATTGACAACACAGGAGGCAGCCACACCGACTGTTCTCCCTTGGACTCAGGAACACACACAAGCTTTTGAAAGCTTAAAGAAAGCTTTATGTCAAGCACCCGTTTTAGCAACGCCATGTTACAGAAAACAGTTTACACTCTTTGTTACAGAACGCGAAGGTACGGCCTTGTCAGTACTCACACAGGAACAAGCAGGAGCACACAAACCATGTGCTTATTTTTCTAGTACATTAGATCCCGTAGCTCAGGCTTTGCCTGCATGCCTAAAATCAGTAGCAGCAACAGCTTTAGCAATCAGACAAAGCGATGCCATAGTGTTAGGACATCCATTGACAGTTCAAGTACCACATGCAGTAGAGGTTCTTGTAAATAGAACGCAAACACAACACTTGACTGTAGCGCGACTTACAGGATACGAGCTTACATTGTTTCAGCCACATATAGAAATCAGACGCTGTAACACATTGAATCCTGCCACACTTTTACCAGTAGTCGGAACAGACCCACTAGCCCATGACTGTATTGAAGTTATTACAATAACAACAAAACCCAGACAAGACTTAACCGATGTCCCATTGTCAGATCCAGACCTGACCTTGTATGTAGATGGTTCATGCATGAGAACAAGTACAGGAGAGTTAGTAGCCGCCTACGCAGTCACAACAGATACTGAGGTCATTGAAACTAATCGTATAACTACTTTGTCAGCTCAAGCCGCAGAACTTATCGCTCTGACACAAGCCTGTATTCAAGCCATGAATAAAAAAGTCAACATATACACTGACTCACGTTATGCATTCGGAGTTGTACATGACTTCGGCGTGCTGTGGCGAGAGAGAGGTTATTTAACTTCCCACGGTGCCCACATTCAGCACGGACCCCTCATTCATGCATTATTAGATGCAATACATCTACCCACTGAAATATCAATTATGAAATGTAAGGCCCATACAAAGGTTACTGATATCATTTCCCAAGGCAATGATCTAGCCGACAGAACAGCTAAACTGATTGCTCAAACTCAAACCCCCGATATGACAAAGACAATAGTCCCGACACCGACACATTGTATGACAGTTAAAGATCCTACTCTTGACGTAATTGACATACAGACACATGCTACACCAGACGAAATAAAGAAATGGACTGAATTAGGAGGGATCCAAACGGACCAAGGATGGATGATGAAGGAAAGGTCTGTATGGTTCCTTCCTGATTCAATGGTCCAAGTCATAATTAACACTATACATAGTCCAGCACATTTAGGAGAAAAAGCTATGCTAGACAGCATTCAACACATTTGGTTCAATAAACATTTACGAGCAGCAGCAAAACAAAAGGTCCGTACCTGTATGATCTGTTGTCAGTTCAACCCAGGAAAAAGCGTTCCCGTAGAACAGGGTGGATTTCATACCCCTAATCATCCTTTTGAAGTACTCCAGATGGATTATATCCAGATGGAACGATGCAGAGGATTCAAATATGTTCTCGTAGTTGTCTGCGCTCTGTCCCGTTGGACGGAGGCATACCCGGTTTCAGATTACACTGCCCCGACTACTGCCAAACAGTTGGTCCGAGAATTCTTCCCACGATACGGTTTACCACGTGCTGTTTACTCAGATAACGGCCAGCCGTTCTCATCCGAATTAATAAAACACGTTTCACTTCTGTTAGGATATCAGTGGAAATTCCACTGTGTCCGACATCCCGAGGCAGCAGGTCTCGTAGAAAGACATAACCAGATACTGAAAATTAGAATGTCCAAAATATGCAGAGAGAAAGGTGTCGACTGGGTAGTAGCGTTACCAGTTGCACTCTTTTACATGAGAATGGTAGCACACTCTCGAACAGGGCTATCCCCGTATGAGGTGATCTTCGGTAGACCACCGAATATGTGGGGGACGCCTATACCACGCAAAATAACTGATATTGACTGTAATATGCTGACAGATTACTTGGCTTCCTTGATGTCTGCACTACAATCTTCTCGTTCACAGGTAGCTGCAGCCTTTCCCGACAACACTGAGGTGAAACCCCATGACGTTGTTCCGGGTAATCTTGTCTTTGTGAGGAATTTCGACCGAAAGACTCAGCTGGAGCCCAGGTGGAAAGCACCCAAGTTGGTCCTGTTGACCACAAGAACAGCCGTGAAGATCGAGGGCCGCAAGGGCTGGATTCATTCAAGCCACATCAAGAAATTTCATGGACTATCTTCGGATATAGACATTGTGCCCTGCACTCCCTCACAGACTGATACAAAACTCCCTTTTGTTGAACCTAACAAATCTGAAAATTACAAACTAAAGCTTAGGCCCAACCAGTCGAGCAATTTGATTGTTTAAGTCCTCTCCAAGGTGAAGCGGTTGAATTGTCTCTGACATGTATCCCTTGGACCTGAGTAGAGAAAATACCCGAAAAATGTTGAAACGACAGGCGTATTGTAAATCACTGCGTAGCCACTGCATAGTGACATTATTAATTTTGTTTTTATTGAGTCTTTTAATGATTATTACAAGTATGTTGTTGCACATATATTACCCTATTTCTAGACATGTTTATAATGTTGCTGCTGAACATTCTTTTAGTGACTTACCTCCGCATGAATTGTCTTATAGACTTGCGCTGCGCAATAACACTTTCATTAGTATGTTACATCATTCCCATCAGACTAGTAATGCCACCAATTGTTGGGTGTGTGGCCGACTCCCTCCCTATCAGAATTATGAAGGAGTCCTGCCTTTCTTTCCACATCCATTTACACATAATGGCTCCTGTGGAGCATGGTTTAGCTTAATTAATTCCATAGACTCAGACACAGCAGTTTACCAAGATCATTGGGTATGGGGAAATCTGAACCTAGCTTTACTCAAGGTCTGTTACCCTGACAAGGAGGGTCGCCCCAAAAGAACAGGAACTGATCTAGAAAATGAAGTATATGGATTAGGTAATTTTACACCTAATCTCATGATTCTGAATGTCGTATCTGAAATTGAACTAGTCTTACCCACCATGTCAGTATTCCCAGCGAGGGGTGAATTATGTGTAAAAAAGGTTGGTTCCATACATATGGGCCATAGTAAATGCACTATTATAGTAGAATTCAGTGATCAAGGAAAATCTTCATTTAGAGCTTCTCGCCACTCCTACTTTATATGTGGTCAGACTGCATATATGCGTCTACCTCTAGATTGGGATGGTACCTGCTACATTGCATTCCTTTTGCCACCTGTTTTCCTAGCTCCTCCTGATTATTACAGAAATATTCATTTAGTACACAACAGAGAACGGAGAGATCTCCCCATTGTCGATTACACTGAGACGGCATGGGACAAGTATGTAGATTTTAATAAAGGCATCTTTCCCTATATAGGTACTGTTACTAATAGTAAGCTGATACGTAGATTAACTAGAACCCTTGAAGCAGTAGTGAATGAGACTATTTCCGCCTTAGGCAATTTAACGGAAGAGCAGTCTGCTATGCGGATTGTTGTGCTTCAAAATCGTCTTGTCCTTGACGTCATCCTGGCTGATAGGGGCGGAGCTTGTAGGGTCATCGGATCAAGCTGCTGCGTATTCATACCAGAAAATTCGCCATCTGTATATAAAGCCATCACTCGCCTTCATAAGATTGTAAGCCAGATACACCAGAACCCAGGCACTTGGACTTGGTCCAGTTGGTTTTGGAATGCGGTATCAGCCTGGGGATGGAGAGTTTTATCCTTCCTAGGTATTGGCCTTCTCATACTATTCAGTTGCTGTCTATGTCTACAATGTGGACCAGCAATTTGTGGTCTGTGTGCCACATCGTGCATTCCACATCAAGATTTTCATTCAAGATCCCGGAAGAAGAAAGAAGAACAAATGATGCTATATGAACAGATCAATGGATTGATGAAGATTGATATCTCTTGAAGGGCAAGTAGGGGACAAGGAGGGAATGTGGAAATATGGATTTTTCTGGTCAGTTATGTCCCCTATCTTGGACCCCAACGGTTCCATGTGCATGTCACAAGTACATGTATGTTCCCTCCAGTTCCAGTTATGAAGACGCAAATACATGTGCGTCCACCGTCAACATGTCCTTTGACAGATCCGCCATGTATAGGCCGGATATCCCATTCCTAAATATGAAAGGCCATCGGCTTTATATGGTTCACTTATGCCACTTTACAGTCCAGGCAAGTAGGCCCTGATTCTGTCATCAAAACTCCTCTTGCCTTCTGCCTCTGAAAGCTCCAGTCCGAGCCTGCATCTGTGACCATGAACTTTGTCTCATTCTCTGCGCGGCTCACGAAGCCTGACATCAGCCTACTCTCTGCCAAGAACTGTATTTCACCTTCGAATTATCTGCCTCCCCCTCAGCCGATGCATTCCTGCCTAGTAGTTTAAGTAAACATTCTTCCAGTTACCAAGCAAAAAGGCCCATCTTCTCTGTCCTCATGCAAGTAATTCATAGCCCTGTTACCATGGAATATTCCTACCCCCTCGCATTCAGTGTAGACACTTAGACGCTTGTACACGCACGCACAGTCAGTATAGAATAGATTCTGTCCGAGAGTCCCTCTTTTATGGATAACATAGTTCTTTAAACATAGGATGTTAGATATGATTTGGGATTAGGTTGACTTGACCCCCCAGACTTCTCGTCTCCACATATAGAGCTAAATGTCAAGTCCCCGTCACCCCCTAGTTACACGTCAATTACACGTCATACTGCTGCGCGCGCATCTATGCCAAGTATTATCTTATAGATCCACCTATGTATTACATCATAACCAATCATGTTCCTTTTTACTCATTATTACACCCATTTTCGGTTACGCAGACCAAACGTCAATGTCCTTATCAATTGTTACGCCTACTGTATTCATTTCATTATAATGTATGTACTATAAAAGTTACTTCTTGTCAATAAAGTATGTACTTCACTTCCTGAACCCCCGTGGTGATGGAACTTGAAGCATCCGATTATAATCGATTATTGGAATAAAGCCCATTCCGAAACTCTAATATCACGGATTCTGCCTCTCATTTTACTGAGCTATTTTATAATGTTTCTGTATCAAATTCAGTCCCGGTAAAGGAATTTTTATTTACCACAGTACCCATGTAGAGTGGCTACTTCTTCCCTGTAGGAATCAGCTGGGCGCGGCGTGTGTTAGAAGGTGGTTCTGACACTATGGGCCGCCCGGATTTTTTGATTTTTGAGCACCTAATTGTTGAGCTTTTACTGTGGGGGAGCCTCATAAGTTGGGACTCACCCACAGTGAACTCAGGATGTAAGAGACAGCATGGGGATTTTACTGGTGTTCCCCTGGCTTGACCAGGCCACTGCGCAGCAGCTGGAGTAAGGGACACCGGGCTGGTTACATGCAGACACATGTGTACATACGTGTGCACACGTGTACGGGCAGCTCAGGGGAGATTCCTAGTGTGTGCAGTCTAGGAGCAGCTACAAAGTGAATGGTGTGGCAGGACTTATGCAGTATTGGGTGGAATAGGCTTTATACACTGGAAACATGCCAGGGAAAGTCAGTGTGTTTTACTGTGTTTTCACTTCATTATTTCCCTAAGGGAATGTGGGGCCCATGGCTAAATTAACTTCCACAAGGCCTACAGTTTCCAGACATGCACGAAAGTCCATTGTATTGGAGGTGAAAAGAAGTATTCTGCAGAGTCCAAAGTCATATTTGTACTGCTTTTGGGTCATCCAGAACTGTCATATTTCTGTGAGCCAGCCAGGACCAGACCCAGGCTGAGGGCTGACCTCAGCTGGATGGATTGATAACCTTTCTTCCACAAGCGAGGGCCTCCTCTCCACGAAGGGAAGATGGGAGGGTCTGCAGGCCAATCCATCAACTGCTGTCGCTGGGTGCCAGGCACGGGCTGCACCAAGGAGGGAAGGCAGCAGCCCAAGGAGGGAAGGCAGCGTGGAAGGAGTTGGGTTTCAGTGGCCATGTGGCCAGAGACACTGGACGAGGCCATTTTGCACAAACACAGAGGCTGGACAAGAAGGAGGGAGCAGGGGCAGGAAAAGTGATGTGTCGCTGTTTGATAGGACCAGCAGGCACTTCCTGTCAGCCCCCTACTCAACTTTTAAAAAGTGCTTGCACAGGAAGAGAAGCTCTCTCTGGGGTGTGGTCGGCAGAGGCAGAAGGTGCTGGAGCCTGGCGCAATGGGCAGTTGGAAGGAGAGACCCCCTGACTGCCCCCAGGACCCTACCAGCACCAGAAGGAAAGCCCAGGACCGGTGCGCAGGAGCAGTGGCCCCAGCGCAGGGAGAAGAGGGGCCCAGAGCCAGGCGAACGGCTGGCGCAGGGAGCCAGTGAAGACCGTTCCCTGCAGAAGGCATCCCCTTAGAGACCCTGAGAGAAGAGGAGAGTGTTCCCAGTGGCGGGGGCTGGTGAGTCCCAGAAGGAGAGCCTGGCGAGAGGCTGGCGCAGGGAGCCAGCGAAGACAGCACCCTGCTGAATCAGAGACCCTGAGGGAAGAGGAGAGTGTTCCCAGTGGCGGGGGCTGGTAAAGAGGAGCATGAAGTGCCCCATAATGCCTCGCCAGGAATTTGGAAATCTGCTGTTTTGGTGCTTTGTGGCCCCCAGAGGAGAGGGGCCACCCTCACTTGTGAAAAGGTGCTGGGGGAGCACAGTCTTTCCCCCCCCCACCAGCACGAAGAAATCTGCCATTTTTGTGCCTGGTGGCCTCCAGAGGAGGGGGTCAACCTCATCTGTGAAAAGGGGTGCAGGGGGGCGGCAGGAGCACCGCAGTCTCCCCCAGCATAAAGAAGAACAGTCCACCCCTAAGTTTCACGGGGCATCTGGAAGAATAACCCCTCAAGGGCTCAGCAGAAGGGCTGAGTTGGGGATGTCTGGAGAAGGGCATCTCCTGGAGGTGAAGTGGTGTAATTGCACCGAAATGCATTTACTATTGGTTATTTCTTTTTAGGTGGACTGAAAGTCACATGTGTAAAGTGAAGTACCTGTGTAAGGTGATGTTAAGCTAAATGGAGTTATGTTGCTGGACCTTCCTGCTAGGGGGTCTGGCTGTATTTACGTAATCTCATGCTTTTACCTGGGATTCCTTTTAAAGTGAAGAGGCACACTGCAGGAGAAGTGTAGTTGCCAGGAGTACTTCTTTTGAAGGGACTGTAAGTCAAATGTGTAAGGAGATGTCATAAGCCAAGTGGGGTTATGCTGCCAGACAGTCCTGCTAGGGTGTCTGGCTGTATATGCGCAATCCTGTGATTTCATCTGTGATGCCCTTAGGGGCTGTAATTGCAATGCATTCAAATGATCAACCAAGGTGATGAGTACTGTCATTCTAAAGTGTGCGTAAACATGGATTCTTGCTGCTGCGCTTAGGTGAAGACCCCAGACTGCTAGCCCTTAAGATATAGAGGTGCATACTTTATGGTCAGTAGGAGATGCTCAGTCAGGGTCATGTGTCACCAAGGCAGGTGTACCCCTTTTTAATGCTTGTTGAGGTAATGGGGTGGGTCACCACTGGGATGGTGCCAGTGCGCAGGGCCCTCGCTCCAGGTTATGTTCAACTAACTGCATTGGGGGCAAGTTGATGTGCATACATGGGAGTGGTGGTACTAGACCCCACCCCCCCTGCGGGAGGGGTGTTGATGTTATGCAATGTCACAAAGTAATTCCAACAGCTTATGTATATTTGTAAATTGGTGCATAGTATTGAGTGGTGTGTGTGTTTAATAAATGTACTCTTACTTTTATAAAGCAAAGTACAGACTGGACAATCAATTATTGAGTGTTATTTTTGTGCACCTGCAAATGGCGATTACTAGCCCACACCACCTCCCTTGAGTAAGCCTCAGACTGCTCTGCAACGCTACCCTCTGAGAGTCAGGCGCTACAATTGGGTGTTTGGTTCCCAGTGAAGGACAAATGTAGTCATGTTATTTGTGCAGGCCTCACAGATGCTGCCTCGTTCTCCAACACAGTGCCAGTGGTGTGGCGGCCGGCATCCGTGTCAAAAGGACAAGTGTGGATTTTGGTGCAAAACTGGAAGTTGGCTCTGACATCGGAGAAAAACCCATGCATGGCTCAGGAGGCACAGCCAGCACTGAGAATGGACATGCATGCGGTAAACTGACTGGAGTCCTCCATGGAAAATTGGGACTCAAAGGCATACCAGAGGGAGCCAGAAGAGTGACAAAGATTCGGAACATGGCCTCTCTAAAAGCCTCAATCTGTAGCAATGCCGCCAATGGCCCCAAATGCAAGGTGCACTGGGATCAGTTGCAGATATGGTTCAACAGCTAGGGACCAAGAGCGAGACCAAGAGACATGTTTGCAACTTCTGAGGAGGAGAGAGTAGCAGGACTGGGATGAGTTCAGCTTGGCCTTCTTGCGATTTCACTTCGACTTACCAAAAGACTTACATAGTGGGGAGGACCTGTCATGGGTATAGTTTTCACCAATAAGACAGGGGGACCCCCAAAGGCGGGATAAGGAACCGGTAAACAAGGGGTAATGGGCAAAGTACTTCAGAGAGAAAACAAAAACCGGTTCAGAGAATCTGTACTGTGGCCTAATAAATAGGTCCTTGATAAAGAACAAGACAGAACTGGGACAAAAGTACTCAAGAAGAGTTAAAGGTATAAGGATAGACCTTTCATTTTTTATTTAACTTTTTTATGTGGTAAAGTTCATTTTTTCAATTTATACAAACATATTCATCATGCAAAAAACATATATGGATATAGTCAAAATAATCACAATTCATCAATAAATATACATTAATCAAAAAACAAAATAGGTACCCCACTAGAACCTAAACTCAACCATACATACATACAATCAAAACCACATTCATAACCTCAAAACACATTGTGGGTGAGCACAAATGATCCTAGGGTGTTCAAATGGATGAATTGCTTGTATCCCATCCAAAGGAAGCCAGATGGAACTTCAGAGAAGAGAAGGTCATAGTTTTCAACTTTGAGCAGCATTGGGAATTCTGAGACTTCTTTTGGTGTTTGGCCACCTACAGCTTCAGTTTGCCTTCCTGGATTGCCTCGGATTCACAAGGCCACCCTCCTTGCAGTCTGTGGGAGTCATGCCCCAAACCCAAACACCAGAGGCACACCCCATGGGGATCTGTCACAAACATTTGATTGCAATAGTGCCTAAAACGGTTAAAATCATACGTTTTAGGACGGGAAATAGTTCCCTTGCACACAGCAAAATCAAAAGGTGAATAAACTCAACTGGCAAGGAAAAATTAGGGAGTAAGCCAGGGATCAGTATATAAAGGCACAGAAAGAAAGGAAAGGGCCTCTGCATGTAGGGGTGGCACTTATATGCGGCTCCATCACCCCTTTCAGGGATGAACCAAGTCAAAGCAGAGCCGCATGGCACCACCTATTGGTGCAAAGGGATCAATGCTGTTTAAGAATTCCAGTCGCAGTCTGATGCCTGGGGAAATTATAAAGGTGAGGAATCTGCAATTAGAAGTATCCATCAGAAATTTGGGCACAAGCGGAGAAAGTCAGGCAGAGGATAAATAACAAGATCTGATGGTGGGACTCACAGCGACAGGGTTTTTGCTCGGGCAAGTGCAGTCACTTCTTGCTTCTGTTCATGTAGGACCAAAGCAGCTGTCTTATGGAAGGTCTCAATGGAGTATGCAGTGAGCTCAGCAAGGCTTCGAATGGCAAAGACATGCATATCCTGTAGGAGACAGACAGACAACATAATAATTGAAATCTCTTTCAGTTTTCAGGCTCTATGTCGGTTATTCCGGTATGTATCTCATTACCTCAACAGAAACCTTTGCCTCTTGCGCAGCATCTTCTGGGCCTGTCTCCCTCTCATCTGTTTGCAACTCCTCTGGAGCCACCTCCATGTTCAGTGTACCCATCCAGTTCTGGGCAGAAGTCCTGGCCTGGAAAAGAGTAAGGAGAAATATGTGTGCTGCTCCTAAAAATACTGAAAAGCCACATAGCTCCCATTTTCAGATCTGCCTCTCTCAGATGCTACGAACAGGTGCTAATTATTTCCACTAATCATTTGCTACATTAAAAAACACTGACAATTTGAAGCAAATTAACTGAAGGCTCAGCCACTTTACTCTGATATCAGTTGCTGCTTACCTCCATCACCTTTACACTAGAGAAAATGTCTCACAAAAAAAAGCATTTGGCACATCCATAGCATTTCTGACTGCTCTCCTCCCATTTATGTGCTCTAATGCATTTGCACTGAAAGCCCAATGTATAATACAAACTAAATTGACCAACGCAAAGATTCTGCTCAGCCTCGGGTATCTGCCTAGGAACAGACACCCTTAGCTTCTACCAAGGACAGGGTATTCTCAACTAGGGGTCAAGGACAGCAGAGCATGATTCAATACTGGTAAACAGCAGATCATCAATCATATGTCCAGGACAACTAGGACTTCATCAGGGTAAGCAAGTGTCATCAAAGAGCTGTGGGCAGCAGAGCATCAGCAGCTGGATCAGGGATAGTATAGCAGCAGCCAGGCGCAAGGGACAAAATACCTCAGTCAGTCGAGTGAACAACAACCAAACTCAGCCAAGAGTCAGAAAAAGTGCAGTCTTCTAAAGTCTCAGGACCAAAAGCAAGGAAAGACCAAACTCAGCCAAAGACCAAGGGCAGTCTTATAGGTCAGGCACAATCATAATCAGCATTAAGTACAGAACAGCCCCAGACAGGTATTAGGAGCAAATAACCTCTGCTCATATCAAGACTCTTAGAAAAGAATGGAATATGCTTGGGGTCAGGGTCAACATAGTTTCAGCTTAGTTGCAGATGAGACTCAGCAAGTGTCAGGGAAAGGCGCAGCCACTGACAATAGTCATGGACACAACAGTCTGAGCCAAAATTCAGTCATGTAAAGCCTCCTCTGCCAAGTATCATATAGGTAAACCAACAAAATAATTGTATACAGCCTGACTAGGGGCCACTCACCCTGGCCAGCTTCTCTGGTCTTGTAGAGACATGTAATTCCATGAACAAAGTAGTTAATTCATGAGTGAAGTCCTCATTCCCTAAAAAATGACAAAGTGATTCTGGTCAAGCACGAGAGCAAATATTTGCAACTTAATAGACACTGTAAAACAGAAAGTGCAATACAGGAGTTCTAGACTTTAAAATGATAGTGGAGCAACTGATTTATAACAGACATGGCAATAGGCTCTATAACTAAGGCTTTTTACAAGATGCAATAATACAGCCTTTGTGGGACGAAACGGCATCTAAAAATAAACAAATTCTTCACTTAGCCATCATTAATCTGGACTTTGAAAGTCCTAATCATTCCATAACTTCTAATAGATCACAGAATTACAGGCAAATAATGATATAATGAAGCAAACACATGGATGAACACAGGTACCCATGGCGTAGATACATTTTTAAACATAAAATTTAAGGAGCAAACACTGAAATGATACAAGTGAGTCAAGTCAGACACTTGCACAAAAACAAGTAGTCATGTAAGTAACTCATCTACTTGTAGAACTAATCCTTAATCAAACACAGGCACCTGAACAAGTACCCAAGCACATACATGGAAAGGTATTCATGGTGCAGATGTGTATAAACACACATAGCAATGAAGGAGACACACACATGAACACAACAGAGTACTAGTTACACTCAACTTTGAAAAGAATATATGCAGTCTATCCACTTCATTAAGCGGCACAAACACTGACAAAACAAATGGCAAGACAGTGAACTAAAACTCCCTTGTGAAACTCTACCTGCAGATTTTCTAAGTGTCAATGTACAAGAGTAAGTTTCATTATAAGCAGGGAAAGGAGAGTGAGTTGCATCCGATTTTTTGAAAGATATCAATATTTGAGAATTATGTACAACACTAGGGTAATTTCTTACCTGTAACTCCAGCTTTGGTTAGCTTTCATACCTTGTCATACTTGAATAATTCCTAGTCATTGGGCTGGGAATCCCCAGGAGCTGTAAATAAGTAGAGTGTTAAACTGTCCACAGAAGTCAACAAAAGTGTTTGTTTAGTAGCCCATCCACCTGATGTAAAAAATCAAAATTCAGTTAATGAAGTGGAAGTGCTGAGCCCCACTTAGAGGCCTCCACAGCTCAGGTTTCATAACAAAGGTTTGACGAGTGCATATGATAAAAGTAAGCCTCTGACTGGGGAAGAGGATGGGTTACATGTGAACATATGAAAGGTACCAAAACTGGAGAACTTGAGTTACATTAAAGTAACCAATTTCTTCTCCATCACAGAAGCTTTCATATGCTTGAATCATAAAGCAAGCAGTACAGAACATTTGGAATAAACTGAGAAGTAGGCTTACTTTGTCTGAAATAGGTTGCAGAAGCCTGCCTACCCCACTGTTGAGTCAGCTGTTGTATCACACCCAAGTAGTCTTTGGGTGTACATATGCCTGTTCTTCCAGGTCGCTGCACGACACGTCTTGAGAAGGCACACCAGCATACAGTGCAGCTGTCATCAACAGACACCTGATGGAGTGCATCCTCACTCTTCCCTAGAGTGGACGCTTCGCTTTGTTGTGGCAGAAAGTGATGGGGGTGACGGTCAACGTGCTATTCCTTGTTTGGGCAGGGGCCAGCCTCTTCCTCTATGGCAAAAGGACCCAAACACGTTAGGTGGCCCAACAAATGTCTTTTTTCTTGTCCATGTAACACCTAAAGTGCCTGCGCACATCTAGCGAGTGCAAAGATTTTTACGCAGATGTAGTTGGAGTTTGGAAACAGAGTGACAGGTTCCTACAGATGAAAGTCCCTGGGGACCTTTGGGATGAATTTAGGATTGGTTTGCAGGATACCAATGTCCCTTGTAAAATGGAGAAAGGGTTGCTTTACAGTAATTGCATGCAACTATCCTACTCTTCTTGCTGATGTAAGTGCTAGGAGGAGGGGTATCTTCCAAGAGATGAACTTTAGGTGTGTTCTGTAGATTGGTTCAAAGGGATGTAGGATGAAGTGGTATTTAGCTCCCAAGGCATTGGTGCATGCTGTATTGGAGGAATTTACCTAAACGGTCCTTTTACAAATTGTTTTATGATTTCTTGGAAAAATAGAGTGGGGGGAAGTCCTTTTCGTTCTACTAAATGTCGAGATTGCAGCCAGGTGGACTCTCATTGAAGAATTACTAAGGCCAATCTTGGCTACATTCAACACTGAAAAATACGATAGGCCACTCTTGGCCAGGTCCCATAAGTAAGGAAGTATTTTATGAAACTATATGGCTAACGGGTGGAATTCCTTCACTTAATAGCATACAAAGAAATGCTTCCACTTGGTGCGGTGTGTTCATGGTTGGCAAAGCTCATGCCCATTCGAGGGTGTTCCTGCATTGAGCCAACAGATCTAAATGACAGAATTCTAGGTGGTCAGGTCCCAGGCTGCCAGAGTTAGTGATTTGGTGACATGATGGAGTATCGCTCCATTGTGTCTGTAAAGGAGCCTAGAATACATTTTCAGCAGCACTGCTGGAAATTGTTCTGGAACTTGCTGTATCTGTATCATGTGGCCAAATCCAGGCAATGAGAATCAGAATACAGTGATCCACTTGCACATTCCTCAGTACCCGAGGGACAATAGGAGATGGAGAAAAAGGGATAAAAGAAATGTTTTTTAAAAAAAAGACGTTATTATTTAAGTGGCAAGTCATTAACTTCAGGTCCTGGTTGCCAAAACCTGCTGGTATAATACTGCAGTTTACTGTTGTCCAATGTGTCAAACAGATCTAGTGTGGGCCGCCCCCACTGTGGAAGATGTAGTTCATTTAATCTTGATGGAGATCCCACTCATGGCAGTCTAATAGTGTCTGACTGAGTGCATCCATATGAGTGTTTTGGTGCCACAGTAGGCTTTCTACTGCGATGTACATCTGACTGGAGATGGTCCACTCATAACATTTATGCCTTTTCCGATTCGTCAGGATCTGGGTCCTTCTTGTTTTCTTAGGCATAACATTAAGGTTGCTCCTCGTCGGGTCGGCGGTGCAAAACCCAACAGGCGCCCTTAAAAAGGGGCACTTTGTCGGAGATCTTCTTTCCAAATGCCGTATGGTGAAGTGCGGGTGTGGGGCCCGGATAGTGTAGATGTGTGATGGTGATTTAAAATAGGGTTAGGAGTGCCTGATAGGAATTAATTTTATTCTGGGGGCCTGCTACCCTAGTTAAAAATGTGTGAACATGGCACTAGTCCGAGTATAATGCCTCGTGTTAGAGTGTCCTCTGTTAAAAAATGTGTAACAGTCAACATGTTTCTCGTATTGAGTTAATGTACTCGCGATTTGTCAGGACCAGAAATCAAAAAAAGGAACTATCTACATCTAAAATCTACTGGTATTAAGGTGTGTAGTGAATCAAGTGTTGCTTGAGTATAGTACCTGTTGTGATCAGGAGCTACCTGTAAAGGAAGAAGGGGAGGTTATAGAAATATAACACACAGGTATGCATTGTATAGAACAGTTGGAAACCATGCCTTCAATGTCATTCTCAACTCTCATTTCGTCTCAACGATGGTGGTTGGTAATATACCAATTGGCATGTTAAAAATTATAAAAATTGTGATGGTGAAATCCCACGGTGAGCTGATGTGAATACTCAACAAAGTGGACATCCAATTTAAATTAAAAGCAGCAGAGAATACAAAGGTATAACTCACCCTATTCAGTAATTTTCCAGATATCAACAGTACTCAGTGGATTGTACATGAGTTAGAGTTCCTCTCTAAGTAGGACTGTACCGAAAATGGTAATGCACTTGGTAAATTAGGTAACAAAACAGAGCAGAAGCAGTGAAAGAAACACATAATCCCTAATAAACAGTGAATCATGTATTGTTGGGTACTGCTCGTTTTGAAATGGGGGTCCCTACCTGTCTTAAGTAGATGGAAAAGTAAACCTAAAGGATCAGTTGTTGATAATATACATGGTAAACGTTATTACATTGGTACGTGCCATGTCTACAACCCCAAAGCAAGTGTGGTGCTTAATAGGAGAATATGTATAGAACCGGTTGAGTCTACAATGAAACATGTCCTTTGTGTATAAGGAATGATGTGGCGGTGACCAGTAGGTGGTGTCTAGAAAACTTAGATGTTACTTCTATGTAAACTCCAATAGAGTCGCAGGGGTAGGAGTTCGATTTAGGTAAAGTGTATACCAAAGGGAGTATCGTTGTTGATAAGCGGGTATATTATATAACGAAGATGGCTAAATCAACAGAATCATCACAATATATTTTAGCAATTGTTGGAGCTGTAGCAAGTGTGGTGTGGTCTCTACCCTTCGTGTTGAAATTGCACTCGCTAGCAAATCAAAGTAAGAAAGTATAAGTGAGGGACTTAACATGGTTGTAGTAGAATCCTGCTCACGAATAAACACATAAAGAAGCGCGGTTCCATTCACAACGCTAATAGACCGAGGAAAGGTCGCTGAATGGAAACGGTGCTGGTAACGGTTTACAAATAAGTGAGCATGTAATCGTGGCAGTAAGGTAGCCCCTATGTGAAACCTACAATAGAAACCAGGTTCAAAGTACAGGCTACATTTTGTTAACTCACGCTACTCCTTGTGACCTACCCGTTCCACCGAGTCCGGGAGGTAGTGTGGTAGAAAGTGGCGAAGGACTTTTGCTAGTGATATCGGTCATGTGATAGGGAGATGGACGGCCCATAGTGTGTCAGTAGTTAAAGCCAGTTAGGGCAGCGGCCATATTTGAATGGAGTGAGGATAGATATAAATCCTTAAATGTAATGTGAGAGAGACAGTGTAATACTCTATTCTAATATCAGATGTTGAAAAGCAAATGGCCGAGTTAAGGGGTACAAAGAGTATTATAATGTTGTTTAGACATTATACTTGACAGTGAAAAGGCTCGAGACAGTGTTATGTAGAAAGTGGTTGTATTTGTGTAAAATTACATCGCAGTAAAAAGAGAGAGAATGATATGCAGATATTATTCATACTGTAAAGCGTGTTGGTCAGCAGCAGTTTGTTATGATGTGAGGTCAAATCAAAAAAGTCAAAAAAATATCAACAAAATATAGTGAAACACAACACAGCGAGAATTTAAAGACTAGTTGCCAAGTAAATGAATAGATACATAAATTCAAGTGGCGTAGTAGCGGGAAATGTCAGCCAAAGAGTAGTGAAAGAGGCTGATTATAATGGAGGGTAAAGTCAGTCAGGTTAGATCTTGATTGACCCCCAAGGAATTTCATCATTGAGGCCGTTGGTATCTGAAGACAGACGGTGAATCCAACGCTGTTCTTTTGCAAAAAGACTCTGTTTTGTTATGTTGGGTTTGGTTTCTAGAATGAGCCATTTAACCGAGTCAGGTGAATTGTCCCCCCGTCCCTCTTTTTGTATTTGATAACATTAAGGTTGTCTTGTCAGACTTGATATGGATTGCTTGTCCTACTACTCTCAGGAGGAAGTATTGTCTTATGGCTAGTATGTCCATGATGTTTATGTGGGGTACCTTCTATGTATTTGTCCAGAGGTCTTTGGTCTTCAGCGCCTGCATGAGGGCACTTCAGTCCTCCATGGCGCATCTGTAGTCAGTACTAATCTGTCTGACCAAGGCTGGAATGGGAGCCCAGTACTGGAGATTTGAGGGACTTTTCAACCACAGCAGTGCCAGAGAGAATTCTCTTTGGCTTGGACTGTGCCACCCCACAAGCTGTGTATTAGTTACCATTCATTATCTAGCTCCTGTTGTATGGGCCTCATTGGGGCCTTTCCCAGCTGTGTATCCAGGATTGCTCCCAAGGATTGAGGTTGTGTTGCTGGTTCCGATAAGGATTTTTCTTTGCTCAGTGTCAGCCCTAATCTAGGCAACAGAGTGATGCAGATGGCAGTAGCTTTTGCCTCTTCCCTTGGATGGATATATTTGGCAACATTGTCAGCACATGAAAGCAGATACCAGGGACAGGCACATTGGGAAAGTCCAAGGTGCAGATTTTAAATCGAAGGGAGGGACACCTTAAATTCAAAGTACTTCCTCTCCACGGCATAGCAGAGGTAATCCCTGTAGTTTTGGAATATGGGGATGTGAAAAGGTCCAGCGAGGCCAGGAATTCTGCTTCCTGAGGCATCAAGGACATCTTGGAGTGTTAAAACAACAAGGAATCCGTGGGTCTAAAGAGACAATGCTAAATGCTAATACCCGCAAGTCTGAATTCTGTAAGAAAACAAGAGTCCTCATAAAGAGGACGAAGTCCCATCACCCACCGGAGTGGCATGCTTCATCCTCTGGGGCCTCCTCTTAACCACACCTGGTGTGGTTAAGGAGCTACAACTCCTGCATGGATGGAAAAGGAGGAGCTCACGGATGTTTTCTTTGACTTAACACCCTAGATGGACCTATCTGAGCAGAGGCTGAAGCTGCCTGACGTGTGGTGGAACAGTGTGGAAAGTGCAGTGTGAGTGAATAGTGTGTTAAAATTGACTATCTAAAGAAAAATATGTTTATTCAGTATCCTTAGATGTCAAAAAATCTAAAGATACTGAATAAACATATTTTTCTTTAGATAGTCAACCAGGTGTGGTTAAGAGGAGGCCCCAGATGATGAAGCATGCCACTCCGGTGGGTGATGGGACTTCGTCCTCTTTATGAGGACTCTTGTTTTCTTACAGCATTCAGACTTGCGGGTATTAGCATTTAGCATTGTCTCTTTAGACCCACGGATTCCTTGTTGTTTTGATATATAGGGATTAGGGGATTTTCTCCGTGCAGGTCTTTAAATTTCCCCATGACCCCCGTCTTCTACCGGTATTTATGCCATCTTGGAGTGTTACCATGCAAAACAACTGTTTCTTCAGGATCTTGTTCAGCTTCCTGAGATCTAGAATACTTGTCAATTTCTCTGCTTTATTTCTTATATAGAAGAATCAGGAATAGAATCCCTGGTTTTGCTGGGATCTCTGGACCGTGTCTATTGCTCCTTTTAGAAGGAGGAGAATTTATGTTGAAGCTCGCTAAATGAAGGTGAAGTTTCTTCCTGTGTGGGCAGATATTTGGAATCTGTATAAACTACAGAATGTGTAAGATCACCCTTCAGTTCGATGTTATGGACTCCCATGCGGGGGCAAAAAGGGAATTTCTCCCCCTGAGGAGCTGGAGATGGTAAAGGGAGCAGCTGCCAGTTGTCATGGTCTCTTTTGGTTCATCTCAGAACACAACTATGTAGCACTCTATCTTTGTCTGTTAGATCTGCCAAACCCTTTTCCTTTGGTTCCAGCAGGATATGTGGTCCTTATCATATATGGTCTGATTTAGGGAGGGGCAGGAATTTGATTGCTCTTAACCTCCATATTGGTTAAAAACCAACCCTGAATGCTTAGGACATTCTTGAGCCACGAAAAGTACAACCAGATCATCTAAACTGTAAAGCCCCAAGGAATTTCATAGTATCTGTATCTATATTTTGCAGGGCGTCGTCTACATGTGTCCTAAACAATGTAAGCCCTTCAAAGGACATGTTTAGGATCTTGGCTTACACTTCTGGGTGCAAGGCTGTCGGCCTCAGCAATCCTTGTCTTCTTAAAACAGCTGCTCCTTCCAGCTGGCGCATCTATGATGACATATTAGCATTGTCCTTGGTGATTGGTTTGGCAGATATCCTTTTGTTCTCAAGGATGAGGTTGATTAATGGCAAGTTGTCACACCATCTCGGACAGTTGAAGAGGCTCAAAATTGCTAAAGCATTTGCTGTTTTGATGGAGGTTGCTGCCATGGAACAAACTTTTTTTTTCTTCGCCGAGGGTACATAGAAATACAAAACATTTATTACATGCATGTAGATTACAATCTCCACTCGAGAAGAAAAGGAATAAAAAAAAAAAAGGAAAAAGAAAAGTATATGTATAGAGAAAATCAAACAAAACAATCCCAAATACGGTCTAGTTTGTGTAATGACCATATTCCTCTTACTTTGGCCAATGCACGTTCCCTCTCGTATGGGTCTTTCATAAAGGCAAGCCATTCAGAAAAGACAGGGGGGTTAAACGAGATCTATGCTCTGGCAATACAAAGACGAGCGGCAACTAAAGCAATAGAGAGAAAAGATCTCCTGCCTCGATCAGCACCCTCTTTAAGACCTGCCATGATCTCGTTGTTAGTGAGGGGAGAATCATTACCCAAACGTTGACCAATAAATGGTATAATTTTCCCCCAAAACGTACCTAACATGGGACAAGTAGAGAACATGTGGAGAATATTAGCAGCAATCAGTCCGCACTTTGGACAAAGTGACCTATCTCCCCCTTCCCCCATATGCCTGTGCTCTTTGTGCCCATTTCCCAATCTCTCAGGAGTGTAATACAGCATACAAATGGTTCGGAATTGTTGCAGCATTAGACTAATAGAATGGATAGAGTTTTATAACATCTAAAGCAGAGACGATTTCTGTAGCAGTCGTAGTTGTGCCTAAACCTGACTCCATCTAAGAGCTAAACGATGAGTATCATCACTCCTAAATTGACAAAGTTGGAAGTATATTGTACTAATTCGTGATTTTAAAGTAAGACTCAGCAAGAATGTTAATTATTTGTTAGATTGTGGTAGTTGCAACAATTGTCGTTTTAAAAAGTAGTCCTTAATTTGTAAGTATTAAAAAAATTATTGTTGCGGAAGATCATAGTCAGATTGTAAAGATGTGAAGGTGCAAAAGCTGTCAGAATCGTAAAGCTGATTTGCCAAGCGGTAGAGTCATGGAATAAATTCAGGAGAATTGGATTGTTCCACAGCTGTAAATAAGCGTGTAGCGCTAGATCTTATGGGGAGAGTAAGCAGCGGTCAAGAATTTCATGTCCCTAATGGTCTTGAATCGGACTCTCTTATAGTAATTAGGATCATTGATCCTATAAAGAAACATATTGCTGTCCGTACCTAGTGCGAGAGAGAAGCCAAATTATGATTTCTTGTCAGTTAGTAAGCTTTGAAAGCGCCCAGTGAATGCAGCCCCCTAAAAAATGTAAAATCGTGAAGTTGCAGACCACCCCGCCTAAAAGGGAATTTAAGAAAGCGTATCGCACGGTGTGACTGCTTATATCCCCATATAAAGCTATTAACTACAACTTTTTTGAAGAAGAAGAAGTTGGGAACGTAAAGAGGGATAGCTCTGAACAAGTATAGAAACTTAGGTAAAATTGTCATTTTAATGATTTTGCATCCGCCAATTATGGTTATCGTAAGTTTATTCCAATTCTTTAAACTTTGAGTGACCGAATGTAGCAGTGACTCATAATTACGTTTCCATAGCTGTTCGACAAGAGGGGAAATCGGTACCCCCAAATAAGTTGTGAAAGTACAGCCGCCTGTTATAGCTGTAATCAGACCTAAGTATGGAGAAGTCGGGTTTCGTGAGGATTCAATTTATACCCTGAAAGACAGCCAAAATGTTACGCCTCTTCCTGGATTGGAATCAGTGCTGTTACGGGATCGGAAGAAAAAAGACGCTATGTCACCAGCATAGGCGATAACTTTTAATTTGGATGTCCCGTTACTAAATGGAGCGATGTGAATATTCCGATTTAGTGCTTTAATGAACGGCTCAATATATAATGCAAACAGCATCGGGGAGAGCTGGCACCCCTGCCGGGTGCCACAATGTATCTGAAAGGGGGCAGAATGTAAGTTGGTATATATGAGCTTAGCCTGTGGATTGGTGTATAGTGCACAGACTCATTTAGTAAATCAACCTTGTAGTCCGTTAGCATTTAGTGTTGCCCATAGTGTGTCCCATAACACTCGATCAAATGCTTTTTCGGCATCTAATAGGACAATCCCCAAATTGCGAGATGTCCTATTAGAGATGTTGAACGCCATTATGGCTATATTAATATGAGCCGTAGTGTCTCTGCCTAATATAAACCCATGCTGTTGATCGAATACTAGATCTGGCATGAAAGGCGCTAATCGATTAGCCAGTATCTTGGCAAAGATTTTAGCATCAGAGTCGATGAGAGAGATTGGGCGATAAGACCCGCAATCATCCGCTGATTTCGCCTATTTAAGGAAGAAGACAATGTTGGTCATATCCCAAGATCTGGGGACTTCCATTTGATCCCCTATCCAATGTATAACATCATTTAATAGCGATAGTCTCGAATTTTTTTAAGTTTTATAAAATTCAATTGGCAGGGTATCATCCCCAGCAGCTTTACCAGATGGCAATGCGGCTAAAGCGATCGCGATTTCTTCATTAGTGATATTTTGATGAAGGTTTACTGCATCTCGATTCAGGGGCGGAAGATCGCAAAGTTTTAAGTAGTCTTCAAGCCCTGTATTGTCAAAGTTACAAGATGAGGTATAAAGTCCCTTATAAAATTGAGTAAATTGCTCTAAGATTGAATTAGAGGAAGTATGTAGCATGCCATCACTGCCCCTTATTGCATCTATTTTCCCTTTAGATTTTTTTTGTCCGCCACCTGGTACTTCAAGATTCTCCCAACTTGATCCCCATATTCATACTGCTGAGAGCGGTTCTTATTCTAAGCAGCTGCAGTCTTTTCTTTCAATATCCTGCCCAAGAGTAGATGCAAATCTATTAAAGAAGCATATAGTTGAACTTGATTTGGCCCTCCCAACCAAAGATCTTCCGCATGCCGGATTTCTAATTGTATTAGTGCGTTACAGGATGACCGTACATTATTCTCATTAGTTTTATTTAAGCTGTAAATATATTGTTGGGTGGTGCCACCTATGTAAGCTTTCATTGTGTCCCAAACTATGGCAGGAGATGCAGTATCAACATTAGACTGTAAGAACTCAGTTAAAGCTGCTTGAGTAAATTATATAAATTCTGGGTCCGACAGCAAATATCTAGGAAATGAAAAGATCGCTTGGCCTTATCTGCAGCTGCTGACTGAAAGCTAAGCAGAACAGGATTATGGCCAGATGTTATCCGGGGGCACACCTCAACTTTGGCTGTTGTTAAAATACTATTGTTAGCCATAGCCATATTCTAGAATAGTGCTGATAAGGAGCAAAATAGAATGTGTATTCCGGTGATGTGGGGTGTAATGTCCGCCATATGTTAGATAAGCAGTGAAGCTGAGCCAGTTCATAAATCGATTCTCAAACCCTCCGCATTCTTGGATGGGCTGTCCTATTTGTAGAATCAACATCATAGTTTAATGTACAATTGAAGTTCCCCATAATGATTAATTTCCTGTGCCAGTCAAGCAAATTAAGCATTAATTTATTGAAAAGAGTTGGATCATCCGTATTTGGGCCATACACTGCACAAAAAACGTATTTTTTATCATGAATTTCTAATTGTGCGATGACCCATCTACCAAGTTGGTCAGAGGAGGTTTTAAGTATTCTGCATATTAGCCACTTGCCCTTGAGTATCGCTACTCCTTTAATTGATACCCCCTGTGATGTACATTAGACTATTTCAAAGCCTAGCTGCTTCAGCAAACCTCTGTCCTTGTAAGCCAAGTGTGTTTCTACGTGAATTGCCACATGAGGTTTATAGAGCTTAAGCTCCTCCCTGACTAACTGACGCTTAGATGCCACGTTTAACCCGGCTACATTCCAGCCTATCCATCTAATTGTCCCCATTATAAGCATATGAACTTTGAGAAAAAGTAACATATAAATAAAAACAATTAGCATTTGTAAGATGTCAGGTTCATTTGCAGCTAATGCTATCAGTACCCCCAGTATTTTACACCCCCAGTACCTCCCTGTGCTCTGGATGCAAACCCCCTGAAAGCCCATCACTTATCCCTCTTGCCCCCTCCACCCACCCTACCTGTGTTCTAGAAGAGGAATCACCCCCCTCTACCCGGCTGTCGATCACTGACAGCCTTGAGGAAGCATGGCCACCAAGAGCCCCCCTTAATTGAGTATCTGTTAAATAAAAAGTAATGTAGTAATGTAGTAAACTAGGAGGAAGAGAAAAGAAAGTAAGGGGGCCACCTAAATGTCAGAAAAGAGAGCAAAAACAGAAGAAAAGACAAAAGTAGCTGCATATTTAGCAAGTGCTGCATGTCTTTTTGACGGCAGAGATATCAAAGAGTCGTAGTAATCTCCTTTACAAAAAAGGTATTCATTCCGCTCAGATCATTCTTTAGGATGTTGCTGCGATCTAGAAAGCACCAGTTTCGCCTCCCTATCCGAATGATAAAGCTGTGAATGAGCATCCTTAATAACCTTCAAGCTAGCTGGTTCCTGTAGATACACCTGGGCCCGACTGCTTTACACGGATCAATAAGAAGCGGCATCCTCCACCTTTTATCCATCGTGATCTTACGTAGATCTGATTTTACAATGAAGGAAACGGATTCCAGAGCCACAGGTGTAGTATGTCGGGCTTTAAAAGCAATAGCTTGACATAATAAGAAGTTGTCAACATAGATAAGGATTAAACACGGCCGTCGTAATTGGATTGTTCTGCTTGATTCAAAAGAATTGGCAGCCTAGGAGTCCTTTGAATTTGGGAATCCCAATCCTAGTCAGCTAAATCAGGAAAGGCCTATGGAACAACTGAACTATAAAAGCCCGTAGATCGGAACCCTCCTTGCCTTCCAGGACTCCAAGCACTGTCAAGTTATTCCGGCGTTGCGGGTTTTCCATATCCTGCATCTTCCCCTGCAAGGCCACAAGTTGATTATCATGATCCCGGACAAGGCCACTGCATCATCATTATCTGACAGCTGTTGCTGTAATTCCATTGTGTCGTTGGTAAGTATGGCCACCTTGTTGGTTATGGCTATTAGTGATTGCTGAATCATGGCGTTATCTGCTCTGAGCGGTATAGAATGCTCCTGCGCCTTGGTTCTTTGTGCCTGTAATGCCTTCAGAATTGAGCTCAGTGATGGTTCAGGTGGTTCTACCATCCCTGGTGTCGTTACTGTTACAGATGCCTTTGACACCTTACATACGCATGAGTGAGCTAGTCCAATGTGGGCTGATTCATTTTCGATGGGTGTGCCAAGATGTTATTTGCGGTTTGAGAGGGAGAGGAAGAAGGATTTTGACTCCTAGTGAGTCCACCACCCTGTCCGGTGTTAGAAAGTCTAAAAATAATGGTTTTGACCTTTCTCTTTGAAGTGACCCATTTATGTAGACGGCTGTCCTAACTTTTGAATGTGCTAGGGCAGTACCCTGAGGTTGTGTCCTACAAAACAGTTTGGCAGTCTTTTTAGGATATCTGATAGATTTAGCAGATTTAAGATTGCGTTTTGTTTTTAGTTGAGGAAAGGCTAGCAGTCCTCTGAGAGATATGCACGTGTATCATTCATGCTCTGCAAGGGTATAGATGAGGAAGGTGAGATGTCAACTTCAACAGATTGCTTAGAGGATACATCATTAATGTGCTTATCACACCTAAATCTAAATCTGGTGTATCAGCAGTTTGTAAGGGCCGTGGCGACTCAGAGAGGATTATCTGCCCCCGCTACTATTTTTGCGCAGCCCTGGTTGTCCTCGGGCAGCAGGCTGGCTTCCTTGTTACCTGCTATGTCAACCAAAGCTGGCAACTGTGTTTGTGAAGGCGATAGTAAGTCGGCGGTGTTTAAACATGTATCTGAAGAGCCAGTACTCACCTCTGTCTGCCAGACCTGCAGAGCGAATGGTTGTTGCTGTATCAGATGTACTGTAGAAGCCAGCGCCCCCATAGACAGCAAACCCTACAAGTGGACTGTATCTTTATCCATATTTGTAGAAGAAAGAAATTCCTCGCAACTGGCAGAATCTCCATCAGGTCGACCTCCAAGCCCTAGCTGTACTGCCCCCAATATTATCTCCCCATGTCCGTTTTTGGGGCAGCAGTGAGGATGTCAGCCACTTTCCGCTGAGTGAAGCAATTTCAAGACCGGTCTTCCCATACGGGGTGCGTTTTTCTTACTCGCACCCCCCACTGGCACCTGCGAGTTTGTTTTCGTAGTCGGGTTGTTTTCAGCATTCCTCCCGCTCGGCAGAGCAGTGGCCGAATTTTGATTCAAGCGCCCGCTCCTCAGAGCACAAACCTTAAGCGGAGCCGATGCGTGCAATGTGAGCAGACCGGGCCAGTGGAGAGCGGAACAGCTCAAGCCTGATCAGCGTAGAATGCAGCTCCGGATATTCTCAAGAATGCACAAAAGCTGGGCGTCCCAAAGTATCATCGAAGACTGGTGGAGATTTAAATAGTTATTGGTTCTGTTGAGAAGAGAAAGCAGAGCTATGCCTTCTCTGCCGTTCAGGATTGCAAAGTAGGCGGTAAGTACCGTTCGCCAGCATTATAGTCAGAGGAGGTCTCGGAGCCTGCTTCTCGCGGCAGCGTTATTCCGCCATCTTCCTTCACCATGGAACTAACTCTACAGCACAAATTGTCTATCAGCCAACTGTTTCCTAATGTGGTGATGACGTTGGTGCAATGTTTGTTTTGGGCCTACATTGAGCTGCTGACACAATGACAGAGTCTGTTTGCAGGTGACTTGTAGGATAGGATAGGGCTGAAACTGGGGCCCTGTACTTCATCTCCAAAAGTGATACTGCCGGGACCATAATCAGCATTATCATCAGTTTTGGTCCCTCTGATCATACAGAAATCTGGTATTGGAATTGACCTCATGAAGTTGCATGGCTGTTCCTGAAATCACAGAGGAGACGTTGATGATCCACCAAAGAACTCACAAGATTGAATTGCTGCCCATTTCATCAAAGCATGAAAACGGGCTACTATGCCACCCAGAGGTGAGTAAGGGTAAACTGGGAATTTGTCTCCTTCCACGGATAAGATGTAATTGTTCTACACTCTGTTGCCTGTTTGGTCTCCCTATGGGAGCCCATCCTCTTCGTCCAAGTATGTGTACAGCTTTGAATCAACAATCATGCTCCCACATGTTCTTAGGGTTTGGTAGGACTAGCAAGTAGATAATATTTTTGGGAGGTGTCTCTGGCAGTGCAGGAAGTGAAAGTGGGATGGCACTCAAGGTGGTGGTGGCACATATGAAGCAGATAGTTGGACAATCTCTGGTTGCCCAACGGGCTATCGAGAAAGCAATGACTGAAAAGTGTCAATCATCTACTAGAATGTTGTCATGAAAGCAACATGCACTTGCATACTTCCAGGCTCCCTGTAGTAAAAATAGCCAATATCAATCAATCAATCAATCAAGCTTTTTTCGGCAATTAAGTCATAAAAGCACATTTACAAACATTGCATAAAACAATTAATAAATTACCTAAAAAAAAATTAAGATTACTATTAAATCTATAAACAACCGTCGAACAAGCTATTTTTTAAAACAATGAGAAAGGAGCATAATTTGTAGGGCCAGCCCGTAAGCACTTATATTACACAAGTATTAGCATGGTGTAGCTAAATGGTTACACTACTTTGGTTACCTTCATATAATAACTACTTCAGGTAAATTTAACTGAATACAGTTTTGTTTTGGGGGGGGGGGGAATTACAGTGTGCCTCAGAGCTTTTGACCTTATGCCCCAGGCCCACCCTAAAAATGTAGCCACAGCTATACAGATTGGGGGTGCGGGATCTGTGCACAGAATGCGGAGGGCTATAGCATATCTTCTGATACCCAGAAGTCTACAGATTGTTTTTATCCATATTCCCCGGGGTGCTGCATACACTGGACAGAAAAATAATACATGTCCTACAGATTCGCATTCTTCAACACATCTATAACATTTGTCTTTCTTGGTTCCTTGTACCCCCTATCTAGAGGTGAATTCTGCAACAGGTAGAGTACCCACCCGTATCTGGAAATATAGTTTACGATCTAAAGATTTTTCAATAGTATCCCAGTACTTCTCTAGGGAAGGATAGGCTTTTAAATCAAGAAAACGGCATGATAGATGGGTGGAAAAGCCTTGAGAAATTTCCATCTTATAGACCCATTCCCAATACATTATTTTCAACTTGTCTTTGGATGGGAACACAGCATTTGCAGGATCTTTCCAAAGTTCAATCAAGCCTATACTACCCAAAAGAGATTTAATTCTCTGTAACCAAGTTATTTTGTGGAACCTATCAGATTCTATTATATCCACGAAGCCACTCCTGTAATGGGCAAGTTCGTCTGTACACCATAGCCGACGCCAGTATAGTATTGGACGAAGCTTCACCAGATGTTCAAGTAGTTTTTTGCCAAGGTCCAATAGTAAAGGTTGCAATGGCGTGCTAGAAGGTAGATTTGTGATCTTGCGTAAAAACGCATTTTCTAGTACCTTCAGGCTATCCAAACTTCCGAAGCCCCAGAGCTCAGCCCCATAGAGGCATGAGCTCAGGACCTTCATCCCATAGATTTCTAAAGCTGGAGAGATTGGCTTTGTGAATGAAGTTTTGAATCTAGACAGAAGAGCACCTGATTTTTGTTTGTGTTGTAGCACGGCGCGATCTAACTGGCAGCCCCAGCGCATGTCTTTCTGTAGTGTTATGCCCAGGTATGTAAAGGAGGTGACCTCCTCCAGGGGTAGCTTATTCATATACATTTTTCCTTTAAAGGATTTGTGGGAATTAAATGACATGAACTTTGTTTTTCCCGTGTTAACTTCCAAGCCCCTCGCTGTGCAAAATTCTTCAAAACATCCGAGGGCCTTTTGTAGGCCACTTGGGGTCTTGGAAATAATTAACGTGTCATCCGCGAACATGAGGATGGGAATGCGTACTCCTGCCAAGGCCGGCGCGTCGGTGGGGGTCAGTGAGAGATGACCGGCCACCCCGTTGACAAAGAGCGAGAACAGGGTCGGCGCCAAAACGCACCCCTGCCGCACGCCTCTGCCAACCGGGAAGTCCTCTGTCACCTCCCCCACACCCCCCCACCGCACCCGGGCAACATTTCCCTCACGTAAGCGGATGATCACGGTAAGAAGTTCTGGTGCAATACCCATTTCCCTCAAAACCTGCCAGAGCCTTCTACGTGGTACCAGGTCGAAAGCTGCTTTTAAGTCCACAAACACCGCATAAAGGGCGCCATTCCCCAAAACCACTGTCTTCCAATACAAGTTGGCAAAACGGAAAACTTGGTCTATTGTGCTTGTCCGGGATCGGAACCCTGCCTGCATTGGGCTTAAGATATCCCCATCTTCTATCCATGTTTGAATTTCGTGGAGGAACATACGGCCTATGATCTTTTGTATCGAATCAATTAGACTAATTGGCCTGTAATTACTCGCGATTGATTTGTCCCCCTTTTTGAATACTGGGACAATTTCTGCACCCTTCCACGAGGGGGGGATATCAGCTCCCTGGGCAATTGCGTTAGCAAGTCGCATAATATAGCTAGACCAGAGGCTTCTGCCATTAATGAACACGTCCGCAGGAATTCCGTCCATACCAGGAGCTTTTCCCCCAACCACTTTATCTAGGGCTCTATCCACATATTTTAATGAAAATAGCCAATATGATAAAAGGGGTTGTCAGCTACAAAGGTTTGTAGCTGATAGGAATATTCTTAGTAGCATTCCTCTGCTTCCAAAGAGTCTTCTTCAAAATTGCTCATGTAGCTGTGTAGGGATATATATAGTCTCCGAGATGATGTCCCGGTCACAGGCATCAGCTTCCAGCTCAGATTCAAGAATCTGAGTGAGGAAACTTGCCACCACTTTACTGGTGAAAAGCAGACTGGAGCAAATGTAGTCATCGATGAGATAGTAGACATTAATTATATATCTCTCGTAGACTGGTTCATCATCAAAGGTGGGCAGGATAGAGATTCTTGGGGTCGAAGACAGTGGATTTGTCACTGAGAGAGACGTCATCATCAGTGAGTGCTTGGTCGTCAAGGGGGTGAATGATGACAAGAATCTCTTCACGATCAAAACAAGTCCCATAGGTTACAAAGGAGGTTTATTCATTGTTGTCGATGAGGATGGCTACTTCACTGACCGAGAAGACAGAAGGTCAAGTCACTGCATCAAGGGAGCTGGATTTCCACACATTTTGTATTGCACAGGCTGATGTTTGCGCTTTCTGCTTTTCAGTGGAAACTCCAGATTTGTGCTTCGAGGACATGGCTGTAGGCGCTTTAGGTAGGGAGCCCAGCTCTGGAATTCCATGCGTCCTTCCTCTTTTGACCTTCTGCATGGAGGGGCTCGGTGGAGCGCCTTTCACAGAATCATCCCCAGAAAATGGGGCATCCCTCTTTGAATGGGATATTTATTTTTTATTCAGTAAGTAGAATGCCTCCCCTCACTATCTTTAAGAGTCTTCAAAGGAAAGGTTTTAGACGCATTGTAGCTTGATGCCTTGTGCCCTGGATGAAGGCAATAAATGCACAGCTCATATGGATCATCAATATGAACAATAGTTACTTACCTGTAATCTGTGGTTCTCCAGTGTTGGTGTCTTTCATAGATTCACATGCCTGAATCATTCCCCGTCGTCGGAGTGGGAGTCCCACGGTACATAGAAAAGCAATAATCATGCAAATAATAACCAAAAAACTTGGTAACCTGAAACCAGGAAGTAAAGTAGCCTAAGCTACAAGGAAAAAAACTTCCACACCTATGACTATCAAGGTCATTATGTCCAGTCCAAACTGCAGCCAATCAGGCGACAGCACCCACCAGAAAGTTCTCCTCAGAGGCTCAGGCTCTTAGTTTTTCTCGCACAGGAGTGAACCAATACATAATAGCCTACAAGTCTCTAAGGGGAGGTGGGCGGGTTGCATGTGAATCTATGAAATACACCAATACTGGAGAACCACAGATTACAGGTAAGTAACTATTGTTCTTCTCCAGTATTTGGGGTGTCTTTCATAGATTCACATGCCTGAATCAGAGTAAATAGCAGTACGTAACATCATGCTCATAAGACGCTGTTCTTGTATTATAGACAATATACATTATCAAACTGTATAACTATAGAGAAATACATGTGTGCTTCAACATATGCAGAACAATTTCAAGATATAGAAACAGTATGGAAAAAGCGTCTAATAGAAAAGCATAGTGGAGGAGGGAGAACAGAGGCTCACCTTATTTGAAAAGATTGCGCAGAACAGCTTGTCCCACTGATGCATCTGCATCGTTTGCAGCTTCCAAACAGTAGTGTCTGGTAAAAGTGTGTCTGTTGGACCATGTTGCCGCTTTACAGATCTGGTGAAGAGGCACACCGGCAAAAAGAGCTGTGGATGAAGAAATTGCTCTTGTAGAGTGCGCTCTTGGGGTCGCTTGCAATGGTCTTCCCGCTTGATCATGGCATAAGCAAATTGCAGCAGAGATCCAACGAGCAATAGTTGGTTTCGAGACCGAATTTCCTTGGCGTGGTTTGCCATATGCCACAAATAGTTGGTCTGATTTGCGTATTGCTGCTGTCCGTTGCAAGTAGAACTTGAGACATCTTTTGATGTCAAGGGAATGTAAAGCCCTTTCTGCTGCTGTGAGCGGATTTGGGAAAAAAGTCTTTAAAATTATAGGTTCATTAAGATGGAAATCCGCCGGGACCTTTGGCATGAATTTTGGGTTAGTGCGCAGGACTACAGATTTGGATGTAAATTGTAGAAAAGGTGGATGAATAGTGAACGCTTGGAGGTCACTAACTCTTCTGGTTGATGTTAAAGCTAGTAACAAGGAAAGCTTCTAGGAAAGGAACTTTAAATCCACCTTGTGAATGGGTTCGAAAGGGTGCAGCATTGGTTGTGTAAGCACTATATTAAGGTGCCAAGAAGGAGGTGGACGTCGGATAGGAGGGAACATCCGGAACAACCCTTTAAAAAATTGTTGAATGACTCTATTCCAATAAAGAGAGTTAACACCATCATGCCGAAACCATGAAATCGCAGCTAAGAAAACCTTCAGAGTAGAATGGGAGAGGCCGGACCTTGCCAACTGTAGAAAGGATGGCAGAATTTGTTCTGGTCTTGCCTTAATAGGGTGGAGATTGGCAGTCTGACACCACATGCAAAATCTCTTCCACTTTAGTTTGTAAGTTTTAATCGTTGCAGGTGTTCGAGCATTAGCCAAAACCTCCTGACAGTCTGGAGGGATATCTAGGTGAGCAAATTCAAGGTGTTGAGGAGCCATGCCGCTAATCTCAGCATTGCTGGGTCCGGGTGACAAATTAGCCCGTTCTGGAGGGTCAGAAGATTCGGAATTGGCCGGAACTGGATGGGCTCGCACTCCGAGAGGAGGAGAAGTTCCGCAAAACTAATACTGGCGGGGCCACCTGGGAGCAATTAATATTATGCGGCAAGGTTGTTTCTTGATTTTGCGCAGAACTCGTGGAACCAACGGAATCGGTGGAAAAGCGTAGGCATATATTTGTGACCAATTCATCAAAAATGCATATCCGAGTGAGTCTTTGTGGGGAACCCAGCTTGCAAAAATGCGCATTTCCGGTACTGGGTGGTTGCAAAGAGGTCGAGATCGGGATGCCCCCATTCTGGAAACACCCTTTCTAGCGATGGTTGATGCAGTTCCCATTCGTGGTTTGATGGATCTGCTGAGGGAATCCGCCAGAACATTGGTGACTCCTGGGACATGAATGGCTTTGAGGCTGATTTTGTGACGAATCGCCCAATCCCAAATCTCTTGCGCTTGCTGAGACAATAGGGCTGACCTTGTCCCGCCTTGCTTGTTCAAGTAATTCATACTTGTCGTATTGTCCGTTTGTAGGAGTGTGCATGCTCCTCCTCTGATGGTTCGAAAGGATTTTAGAGCCAAGAATGTGGCTCGCAGTTCTAGAAGGTTGATATGCCATCCTTTTTGTTCCAAAGTCCACTTGCCGTTGACAGTCATCCCTTGAAGGTGTGCACCCATCCCTCGAGGGAAGCATCTGTGGTTATGGTGAAATCCGGTATTTCGACTAGAAATGCACATCCTGCTTTCAAGTTCTTTATCTGGCTGCACCAATGGAAGGCTTCCTGCATCCGTAGGGTGATGCGAACGATGTCCTCGAACGATCCCAAAATCTGGAGCCATTGAAGGTTGAGCTCCTCCTGTAGTGGCCTCATTCTGTAACGACAGTTGGGAATCAGATGAATGCAGGACGAAATCATTCCTAGGAAGGATTTGTACAAACGGACTGAAACGCACTCTTTTGACAGCAGTGAGCGCGCGAGGTTGCATATCTGGATCTGCCTTTCTTTTGAGACTTTTCTAAATTAATGGAAAGACCCAGAGACTGGAAAAGTAGGAGGCACTTCTGAACATGTTCGGATGTTGTTTTGAAAGAATTCGCCTTGATAAGGTAGTCGTCCAAGTACGGGAAAATTTGAATGCCCTGCAGGCAAAGGTGTGCAGTGACAGGCGCTATGACCTTTGTAAATACTCGGGGCGCTGAATGGAGTCCTAATGGAAGGACTCTGAATTGAAAGTCTCTGCCAGCCACTCTGAACCGTAGAAATTTTCTGTGTCTGGGAAGGATCGGCACATGAAAATAAGCGTCCTGGAGGTCGAGGGTGGCCATGTGATCCCCCGCCGAAAGTAACTGTAGAATTCTTGAAGTGTTAACATTCAGAAGGACAGCTTCTTTAAGAATTAGTTGAGGGCGCGAAGATCGAGAATAGGGCGCCATTCTCCCGACTTTTTCCGGATGAGGAAAAATCTTGAATAGAAACCTGTTCCTCTTTGTAACAGAGGGACTTTTTCGATTGCCCTCTTCCGGATCATCAGATTTATTTGGGAAAAAAGCTCCTTGAGATGAGCAGGGGGTGGACCCTTGGGAGGAGAATTTGGTGGAATCTTTGTGAATTCCAGAGCATGGCCTCTGGATACTATAACCAAAACCCACTTGTCTGTAGTAATTTTGGACCAGTTCGAATAAAAGTGGGATATTTTTCCTCCAATTTTTATCTGGGGCAACGGCAGAAATGGTGGCAGGTGGCTGACCTCATTGTTTTTTATTGGACTCTCGTCCACGAAAGGATTGCTTCTTTTGTGACTGCGAATAAGAATGACTTCGCTGTCCATAGGATTGCTGCCTGTAGTTTTGGAATCTTTGACCAGTCTGGGAGGATTGATAAGAACGTTGCTGATTTTAACCTCCCTTGTTGGAGAAGGATCCACGTCCTTTGGCACCACGGAAGGTAGATTTTCGGAACTGTAGGCTGCCAAGAGACCTCGCCGTCTCCGTATCTTTTTTAATAGCCTGAAGGGCTTCATCAACGTGCTGCCCGAACAGAGACTCTCCATCGAACAGCATATCAATGATCTTCGTTTGGACCTCCTGACGGAAGGATGTTGACTTCAGGCAACCTTGCCTCCTCAATACTGCTGTACCCGCCAATTGCCGAAATCCTGTAGATGCCACATCCACGGCTGCATCGATGATTTCAGCCGAGGTATATTCCCCTTCTGGCAAGATTTTCAAGGCCTCGGACTTTGAAGGCTCCGGCAGCATATTAACGTAGGGGGATAAGTCGGACCACATTTGACGATCGTATCTCCCTAATATGGCTAGGGAATTTGCAGCCCGATCTGTGGTCGCCGCCATCGTGGAGAACTTTTTCCCAATTGCATCCAATCGTCTGCCATCTCTGTCAGGTGGAGTTGATATAGGAGACGAGGGGTTCCTGGCCCGTCTCTGCGCTGCCTGAGCGATGACCGAGTCAGCTTTAGGCTGGCCAATGAGACATGCTGGTGAGTCGCTCGGTGCTTTATATTTTTTGTCTAACCGTGGTAAGACTGCTGGGAGATTATTTGGAGTAGCCATGATATTTAAAGAAGAGAGGGAGTTACAGCAAGCAGGTAAGCTGTAAATAATAGGGAATGTCTCCGTAGGGTAAGTGAGTGTGCAAAGTGGGGAGAGAGTACTCCTTTGTGTGGTACGTTGCACTTGCGACTACATGTTCCAATGAGTTAGTGTTATTATTTGCAGTCCTTTTTCACCCTTATATAATTATATTCATTATAAGTATTCCCCCCCCCTCTTTTTTCACTGCCCCCCATGTTTTCACTGCCCCCCGTGTTTTTGCAAAGCAGTGAGCACACAATGTTAAGTAATGGTTCAGCAATCACTGCAGTGTAGTAGATACCTAGATTGGCTGTCGGGTCTGGGCTTGTGGTATATAGGACAGGTTCCTTTCGCTCATTCGAGACCATATCGAGCACTCGAGAGTCCAGGATCTTGTCCGATTAGTTAGTACCAATTACAAAGCTTTCTCACCACTGTGTCCACCAGGACCATGAGCAGCTCGCATTCTCTCTATTAGCAGCCTCGGACGTCCATGACTTTGTACTTATGATTATATATATGTAATATATAGATTATATATTTCATTTTACCCCTTTTTTTGAGAGAGGTACTAATTGTTCCTTTTCCACTATGCCCCTATTCCACTCCTAGGGGCAACACCTCCGCTGTGACATACCGACATAGTATCCCTATCCCTGGGACCATTCCAATATGGCCGCATTAGTTACCACCCCATGGTTATCTCCTTTGACTTCCCTATCCTTAGACGCTACGATAGGACGTCACTTTCCACGGCCCGTTCTCGACCCGGAAGCATTATTTAATCCGACTGGTTCCTTCTAACTAGCGTTACCGGCAGTACAGCTGTACGGGTAGGTTTCCCACGACGTAAGGCCATATTCCAAGTAAGTACCATCACCACCTGCCCCTTTAACTCGGGCAATCACCGCGATTCAGGGATTGCTAACTCGTAGCTTTGTTTATCGCCCTGTTTATCTGTAGCCTTACTCCGCGGTACTTGCTGACGGAGCCCATCGTCTACTAAGAGAGGGTAGGCGTGTTTTTTCATTGTATGTCCAACTTAACTTTAAGTGTATATATTCCTACGTATGCCTCGCCACCTTTTACAGGGCATGATATGTATACCATGGAAATTTGTCTACCCCTAGTTGCGCAATAGCCACTGTTTCCCTCTCGTTAAGGTCCTCCACACCGCCTTCTCGCCTTGCAGGGATTCTGCTCCGCGCTATCGCTCACAGTGGGAACAAATTACGACACCTAACCTGTTTGTGTTCACATTTTTCACCCCCACCTGCACCATTCAGCCGGAGGTTTTTAGCGAGTTATGACCACTTTTTTGCCACATTGTCACTTTATACGGCTTAGGTTGGAACCTATTATCAATACCGTGTGTTCCTCCTTTGCGCTGGGTTAGTCTCAGCACTGTTTTTTGACTCAGCATGAACATAATGACACTCTCCTGGTTGTTGTATGTTTCATGCATATGGCACTTGGGCGCACACCGTGCGCGAGTGTTTCCCTCTATGCTAAACATGTACCATATACTTTTGATATGTTACTATGTTCTCCCCTTGTTTCCATTTTCTCCCCCCCCCCCCTTTTTTGTCTCCTTCTAGGCTGTGAACAGGATTAACATATAAGAACGGGTCCCAGACACTAATTGTCAAGCATACCTGACCTATGTAACATATGGGATTACGGGTTGTCTTTTCCCGAATTCCATTTCTTAATTTTCTTTCTGGTCCTGGTGAAGCGCTCCTGGATCCAATAGGGACCGTTCTACAGCGCGAAACATGTTGACCTTTTTCTAAATCACCCCAGTTACACACTACACGGGTTGAGAGAAGTGGGATTCTATTTGGTCTTGTTTCCCCTCTCCAATCAGCACTACCGTGCATCTCCATCCCCATGAACTTTTTATTCTGAACCAGGGATCCTTTGATTAAAGAAACTAGGGTTCCTGTCTCATTTTAACCTGCACTCACTAGCACTCCCCAACCCACACACCCTCATACACAAATGCGGCAACTCCTAAAAGATCTCCGCTAGAGAGCCCCTAACCAAGGGCCCGTGAGGGACTGCAGCGCCACCCCCACGAGGAGCAACTTTGCCCAATGATGATGCTATACCCCCGCAAGGGTGTGTGAGGGCACAACGTACCACACAAAGGAGTACTCTCTCCCCACTTTGCACACTCACTTACCCTACGGAGACATTCCCTATTATTTACAGCTGTAACGCCCTGAACGTCTCAGGATCGTTTAACAGACACGACAATGAGGACGCAACCACTTGTGAAGGGTTAGTTCTTTTAATGAAGGCAAATAAAATACAAAGAACAAACAAAAGTTATAGTCACTGGAATCCTCCAGGCTAAGTACGTTACCAGCCCACAGCACGGATGGTCCTAACCGTCCTCTGCATATACGCCGATCCCGGCGTATGCCAACAGAGGGCAGAAATGAAATGGCCGACAATGCCAATCGGTAGGCTGTGAGGGGCACGAAGAGTGTTGGGGAGAATCGAGGAGTCAGGGAAACACCCAGCCGGGGTCTCTACCTGAAGGGAGCAAGCACACCTTCACGTTCACGGGACCCATACACTTGGTAATTCGATAGGGGCCCATGTACTTGGGATGGAACACACTGTTCTTTCGAAACCTCATGTTTCTTGTGGATATCCAGACGTAGTCTCCAGTGCGGTACAGTGGCCCGGGCCTTCTCTTCCTATCTGCCGCAGCCTTGTATCTTCTCTTGGCCTCTATTAGGACAGCCCTTGAGCGCATCAACGTGTCTTTTATGTGTGCCACCCTGTCCGCTGTGGCGGGAATCCTGTCCTCTCTGAACGGATGTAGAAATGGCAAGAACCTGGGATGTTGGCCATAGTTGCTATAGAACGGAGATGACTGTGTGGAGCTGTGAGTGGCGTTGTTATAGGCTATCTCTGCAACCCATAGCAAGTCGACCCATTCTTCCCTGCCCTGGTCCACAAAACATCGCAGATACTGTTTGAGCGTTTGGTTCAGGCGCTCGGTTTGGCCGTCCGTTTGAGGGTGGTAGCTGGTGGACAGGGCGGTCTTAACATGCAGCGCTGTGCACCAAGTCTTCCAGAATTGCGCAGTAAACTGCGACCCCCGGTCCGACACGATCACCCCAGGTAATCCATGCAGTCGTACCACATTCTTTAGGAGTAGTGACGCCAATTCCCCGGCCGTAGGGACTCTCTTGCAGGGGATGAAGTGCCCCATTTTCGTCAAGTAATCCACCACCACCAGTATTGCCGTCATCCCCTGGTCTACCGGTAGGCCCACCACGAAGTCCAGTGATATGCTATCCCATGGTCTATCCGGGGTCGGAAGTGGATGTAAGAGCCCTTGGGTTCGGCCATGGTCGGCCTTCATGGTAGCTCACGTAGGACACTCCTGTCCCCACCTCCTGACATCCACTCTCATGGTTGGCCACCAGAAATGCCGTCCCATGCTAGCCACCGTTTTTTCAAAGCCCAAATGACCTGCGCATGGAGAGTCATGGCACCAGATGAATGCTTGTTTCCTTAGCCTAGGCGTGGGTATCAATAGGCACCTGCCCTTCAGGGGTATCCCGTCCTTCAGCTGCCATTCTCTGTGACTGAGGAGCCACCTCCGCCATGCGAATGACCTGATCCCTCTCTTTATTCCCCTCAGGAAAGTATCCGGTTGGATAACCCCCAATACCATCCTCGGGGAAATGATGGAACGCTCGGTTGCAGGCAATGGTTCCTTAACTGCAGATTGACGGGACAGGGCGTCCGCCTTCCGGTTTTCAGTCCCCGGCCGATATGTGATGCGGAAGTTGAACCCCGCAAAGAAGATCATCCACCGCAGCTGCCTGGGAGAAAGGTGTCTAGTGGCCGTCATGACCTGTAGGTTCCGATGGTCCGTGTACACCGATACCACATGTCTTGCCCCCATCAACCAATGCCTCCATTCGGTGAAGGCGTCCTTGATTGCGAGAAGCTCCTTCTCCGCAATATGGTAGTTGCGTTCGGCGTCGTTGAGTTTGCGGGACATGTACGCAACGGGATGAAGCACCCCTGTGTCGTGGTTGCGTTGGGACAAGATAGCCCCCAGCGCCACATCCGACGCGTCCGCTTCCACCACGTAGGGGAGATCCGGATCGGGGTGAGCCAACACCGGCGCCTTACCAAAGGCGCTTTTCAGGGCCTCAAAGGCTTTGTTCGCTTCAGGGGACCAGACAAACTCCTTGGACTTCCTCAGTAGCTGTGTGATTGGGGCCACCACTCCTGAAAATCCATCTATAAACCGCCTGTAAAAGTTGGCGAAGCCAATGAAACTTTGGACGTCCTTCACGCTTTGGGGCACCGGCCATTCTTTCACCGCCTTGATCTTTCGTTCTGCCATCTCCTGTCCCTCTGGACTCAGCATCACTCCGAGGAATTCCACGGATGTGACGTGGAAGTCACACTTGCTGAGTTTACAAAACAGCATGTTTTCCCTCAGCTTTTGGAGCACAGCTTTGACGTGGTGTACGTGCTCCTCCACACTGGACGAATAGATGAGGATGTCGTCGATATATACGACCACGTAGATATCCAACTCCTCTCTGAATACCTCATTCAAAAAGTACTGAAAGGCTGCCGGGGCGTTGCACAGACCGAACGGCATGACGAGGTACTCAAAAAGGCCGAACCTGGTCTTAAAGGCGGTCTTCCACTCGTCTCCGTCCCTCATGCGCACCAGATGGTATGCCCCTTTCAAATCCAACTTGGTGTAGATACGAGCTTTCTTGACCTGTTCCAGAAGTACACTGATGAGAGGCAAGGGGTACCGATTTTTTATGGTTATCGCATTCAATGCCCTAAAGTCCACACAGGCTCTCAGCTCCCCATTAGCCTTCGGGATGAAGAAGAGTGGCGAGGCGGCCGGAGACTTGGACGGGCGGATGAATCCTAGCCTGAGGAGTTTATCCAGGTACCCCCGGAGATGCACGTTTTCAGGCTCCGTCAGGGCATACAGCCTGCCGCTGGGAACGCTGGCCCCTGGCACCAGGTCGATCTGGCAGTCAAACTGTCTATGTGGTGGTAGCACTTCCGCCTTCACCTCATCAAATACATCCTCAAAACTGTGATAAGCCTGGGGGAGAGCCACATCTTTTTCTGCCGCTGTAGCCACCGTCTGACTCCCGCTCTCATCTGCGTCAAGGGATTCCGTTCTTATTCCACAATGCAGGATGCAATACGGTGACGTCATTTCGATGCGATGTGTTGGCCAATCCACAAAGGGGTTGTGTTTCTGTAGCCACGGCAATCCCAATATGACGCCATATTGGGGCGCTCGGATGATGTTAAAATCGATTTGTTCCAAATGGTTCCTCCCATATCTCATCGGAAGGACCCCCGTGTGCTGTCCGATGGGCCCCGTCACCAATCGCCTTCCGTCTACCGCATAGACGTCTTCGGCTACTGCTTTGGGAAGAAGCACTAGCCCTAGCCTGCATGCCTCGTTGTGGTCCATAAACATGCCAGTGGCCCCTGAATCCACCATGGCCACAACGGGTATCCACTGGTCATGCACTCCCACGTGCACCGTGATAAACAGGTGTCGTTGTCCCTTAGTGACCGAGTTGGAAAGTGAAGGGATGGATGAGTGACTCCGAGATGCCCCTTCTCTGGTCTTGGAGTCCTCTAGTTTTCCGCCGGTATGTCCACCACGGCTGTTACCGACCGGTTGGCCCGATAACGTGACGTCTTCGGTTTGGCAGGGCATTCACGTACGTAGTGGCCTTTTTTGCCACAATATAGGCACAATCCTTGTTTACGGCGTGACTCTTTCTCCGTGGCTGTGAGGCTCGCTCGTATTGCGCTGATGTCCATGGGTTCTCCCTTGGATGCGGTGGAAGTTTCAGGACTTCCCACCGTCACATAGTATGGAAGGGATTTTCCTTTTCTCCCATGATCCCCCTTTCTTTCACTTAGCCTATGTTCCAGCCGTAATACCAGGTTGATAAGGCCCTCACATGTCTTGGGTTGAGGGTCAATATGAGCCACGGCGTCCTTGAGCTCATCGCACAGCCCTTGATGGAAGAGCGCCGTCTGTTTAGCAACAGGCCACTTGGTTTCCGCAACCAGCCTTCGGAACGCGTTGAGATACTGCACCAGGTCGTTGGATCCCTGTCTCAACTCAAGCATTTCACGGTCCGCCGTGTACGAGTCAGCCCTTCTGTCGAATACCTTCAGGAATTCCTCGCGAAAAGCACCCCAATCACATAAGAGGGGGTCGTCCCTGCTCACCAGAGGTACGGCCCATTGTGCCGCGTTTCCAGCCAAATAGGATATAAGGAAAGCCACACGAGCCTGACTCGTGGGGAACGCCTTTGGTTTGCACGATAAATGTAGCGCCACTTGTGTGAGGAATACCTGCACTGTGTTAGGATCCCCACTGTACCTCTCTGGTGTTGCCAAGGGGATGGCTACCGGCATTTCCACTACTACCGCAGGGGTCTGGTTCGTGAGGGAGGTGCTGGGCGTGAGCGGGTCCAATTGGATAGCATCCAGTCTGGCTTTTACATCGGCTGTTTCTTGCCTAGAGGCAGCCACTTCAACTTGCATGGCCGCTAAAGCAGCCAGCACATCATCAAGTGTTGCCATGTCTGTTATCGACCGGGAGACAGTTAGTGTTATTAAGGTCGGATATTTTGTAACGCCCTGAACGTCTCAGGATCGTTTAACAGACACGACAATGAGGACGCAACCACTTGTGAAGGGTTAGTTCTTTTAATGAAGGCAAATAAAATACAAAGAACAAACAAAAGTTATAGTCACTGGAATCCTCCAGGCTAAGTACGTTACCAGCCCACAGCACGGATGGTCCTAACCGTCCTCTGCATATACGCCGATCCCGGCGTATGCCAACAGAGGGCAGAAATGAAATGGCCGACAATGCCAATCGGTAGGCTGTGAGGGGCACGAAGAGTGTTGGGGAGAATCGAGGAGTCAGGGAAACACCCAGCCGGGGTCTCTACCTGAAGGGAGCAGCCGCTCAACCTCTTCCTCAGACTGCACCGGGACGCGGAGTCACCTCCTGGTGATGCGTCACCGATACCCCAATCACAAGCAAGAAGACTGAACCGAGAGCAGCCGCTCGATCGATCCTGTGGACTTCCGAGTCTGTAACGCGGCAAACACCTCCTGGTGTGCGTTACAGCTGGCAGTCCCTGTGTCTCTGGTCGGGCTGGGAGTTACGACTCCAACCAGCAAAAGCGCCACTGCGCTTGGACTCAGCCGAGTCAAAAAGCGAAGCTCAATGGTTGACCGGTAGAGCTTCCGGGTCCTTCACAGGTGACGATGGGGCAAGACACGGCCCAGGGAGTAACGACTCGACCTACCTCCGTTCTTGCCTTACTGGAGCACCACTCCGGAACACTGCTCTTCACGAAGCAGGTACGTCGGTGTAAACACAATATCCGACAGCCTTGTACCTCCCGGTTCCTCCCTTTATAGGGCGTGTTTTCCTTGAGTTATGTAACAGCTCTCCTGTTTACATAAGGGCGTGTTTCCCTTGAGTTATGTAACAGCTCTCCTGTTTACATAAGGGCGTGTTTCCCTTGAGTTATGTAACAGCTCTCCTGTTTACATAAGGGCGTGTTTCCCTTGAGTTATGTAACAGCTCTCCTGTTTACATAAGGGCGTGTTTCCCTTGAGTTATGTAACAGCTCTCCTGTTTACATAAGGGCGTGTTTCCCTTGTATGACAGGAATTCTTGACAACAGCTTACCTGCTTGCTGTAACTCCCTCTCTTCTTTGAAGGAACTGATACCACTTATTGTAATCATGTACTACTTTTAGGAGCATTGGTTCAGGACCTCTTTCAAATTGCTCCTTGTCCCTCTTCTTATTTTGTTTCTGCCATGATATTCAAGCCTTCCTTCCAGATAAAAGCTATAATTGGAATTGTCCTAATCTGTTTTCTTGGTTGGTCCTTAAAATCATAAAGGAAGCAGTCATCCTTTTTTGCTTCCATAGGGATAAGAAAACTTTTTGTTGCTCTCTCCATAAGGAGATGAAAACTTCAGATATCCACCGGAGGAGAGTCCGCGGGGGCCGGAGCGGTTGATGATGGTGTTTGGATTTGATATTCATCCCACTCCGACAGCACTGAATGGTCATCCACCTCTCCCTCTTCCCTATCCTCATCAGTAGTATTTGTGTCATGTGAATGACGAGATGGCAATGGAGAAGGTGGTCAAGGAGATTGGAAAGAGGGTATGGGAACCCTTAGCATAGGCGTAGACGGAAGAGACTCCGCCGACTCCAAAGGAGGAAAGCGCCGATAATAGTCCTGTAACATATATTGTAAGTTGTTCAGCAGGTCTAATGGCATTTGAGCTGAAGGAACTGAGACAGGAGGTGGAGGTTGTGGTTCAGTACCTGGATCCTCCTCCTGGTCATCATCCTGGTATTTGATAAATAGTTCTGATGGACTCCTTGCAGTGCGGAATCTGTCATCCTCCCCAGATTCGTCCTCCTCATCCTCCTCCTCAGAATCTAAAAGCTGCTCCGGCAGCTTTAATGGTGATAAGGCTTCCAAAGAGGAGCCACGGCGTTGAAGAAGAGAAGCCGCCGTCGACGGCTGGATAGATAAGGCAGACGCCGATGTTGCAGTCCAAAACTGCATATCTGTGCAGGTAGATAAAAGGGGCGTCGACGAGTGTGCCGTCGCCGGGACCGTCGACGATGGCAGTGGTGGAATTAATACGTGGGCTGATGCGGAAGCCGTCTTCGACGCCGAGGCCATTTTCGTCTACGGGATGTTAGCCGTCGACGAGGCAATCTTCGTCGACGAGGAGGTCGACGACGAGGCAATCTTCGTCGACGAGGAAATCATTGTCGTCGACGAGTCAGTCTTCGTCGACGGGGTGGGCGTCGACGCAACAGTCGATGAAGTCTTCTTTGTCCTTACCGTCGACGGAGCGGAGACGAGAGATGACACTTCCTTTGTCGACGAGATGGGTCTGATAGCCACGGAGACCAGCGTCGACGGAGACGAAGCAGACGTCATAATCATTTTTGGTCTCGGAGACGAGAATGTAACCGTCGACGTTGATGTAGCGTCGACGATAATAATCGTCGACGAAGGAGCCGCCGACGACGGCATTTTTACCTGAGGTAAATCTTTGTCAGTAAATCTTTTAGTTGCCAGAGACTTTCCTGATTTCCTCGGGGGCGTAGCAGGCTTGGATTTTGAAGGTGGAGAAGCCTTCTTTGAAGAAGTAGAAGAAGACTGGCCAGAGCCCTTAGCAGGCTGAACTTTCCTCAACACCTTCGCCCCAGGAGAAGATAATTCTTCTTCAGCCATCCTCTTTCTGGAGGATACAGAGGACCCAGAGGCTGCACTTTCTACCTCAGATAAAGGGTTGTCCTTAATCTTCTGTAGCCACAGAAGTAGGCGCCCTTCTCTATCCCTGAGGGTTTTCTGAGGGAAGGTCCTGCAGATCTTACAATGCCTCACCTCATGGTCCGGATAGAGGCAGTAGATACACTTCCTGTGAGGATCTTCAGAAAAGAGCCGGAGCTTCCCACAGGACTCACAAGGCCTAAAGAGAGACCTCTTAGAAGTTGACATCTTGAAGTAATCAAAAACTAGCAAAAAACTGTGAAGTACTGAGCAGAGCTCAGGGAGACTCCCTTCACACGAAGTGCGGTAGAAAATCTGAGAGCCTGAGCCTCTGAGGAGAACATTCTGGTGGGTGCTGTCGCCTGATTGGCTGCAGTTTGGACTGGACATAATGACTGTGATAGTCATAGGTGTGGAAGTTTTTTTCCTTGTAGCTTAGGCTACTTTACTTCCTGGTTTCAGGTTACCAAGGTTTTTGGTTATTATATGCATGATTATTGCTTTTCTATGTACCGTGGGACTCCCACTCCGACGACGGGGAATGATTCAGGCATGTGAATCTATGAAAGACACCCTAAATACTGGAGAAAGATCTTTCCTTTGACAGGTGGAGTATGATTTGAAGAAAGATTTATTCTCTCCGAAATGTCTATCTGGCTTGGAAAGTTGCGATACTTCCACAGAAGTACCATAAAAGCACCTTACAGTGGTGTCGAAGCAGTGCACGGCATCCAGTGAATTGAATGGCCTTGCTGCCAAGGAAAGAAAGGAGGCCGACAGACTTGCTCAGTCAAATAAAATGTTAAAGGCACCATATTCATGAATCTGGGAATTGCCCTAAGAATTACTCTGTTGCGATGGAAAGAAAAGTAAGGCTTTTGTATAGAAAAGGACAATATCTTTCTAACTCTTCTGACTTATGTCCTAGTCAATGCAAAACCAATTTTTCATAAGATGCTGAAGGCCAGGTTACTGCATAGGTCCCAATGGAATCTTCATTAAAGCAGCCAAAACACTATTCAGTTTCCTCACCATGCTGACTTTGCAATTAGTGGAAATGTCCCAAAACATTCCTACATTAATTCGTTGTAATCCTAGATGAGAATAAGGATAGTGCCTCCAGTTTTCTCAAATATCTAGCTATAGCAGATAAATGCACCTTGATGGATGCATACTTAAGGCCTGACTTTGGCAGGAGTAGAAGATAGGGAATGAATTGATGGTGGGCCAGTGACATTAGATATTCGTTGGTAAAGCTTTTCCCAAATACCAAAATAAGTCAATTTGCAGGCATATGTGTTCACTATTGAGGCAGCCCTAGAATCTGCCATCAAACAACATATATCATACGGTTTGTTTTAATAGGTGACCTGCAAAGACGTTAATCACCATCCACCATCCGAGAGCTATCTTCAGTTGTCGAGTGATCAAAATGTTGGTAACCAATTGCTGAATAATTGGAATCCACTGCTTGTTCAGCTCCTCTTGGCTAAGCCTCTTTTAAACATACCACTGTGATACAAGTTGAATGCAAGATGCTTGGAAGTCATCGCACTTCAGGATTGAGTCAGAAATGCTAAAGCCATGAGCTTTTACCCTCTCTCCATGGACTAATATACTTTCGCTTTTTGAGTTACAATTCTGGCACCTAAAAACACCAGGTTTGTCATATATTAAAGGACTGATTTCTTCCAGTTTCCTGCAAGGCCTAATGCCTCTAGGGCAGAGATCTTCAAACTGTGGGGCCCGACCCCCAGGGGGGGTCGTGGAGTCCTAGGAAGGGGTCGCAGATTCCCCAGCTTCACTTGTCCCTGCAAAAAGACAGCACTCCTGGAATGGCTAATTGAGATCATTATCAGCTGCTTTCCTGAATGAAAGGCAAATGTGCCTTATCAGTTAATCTGCAGGTGTAAAGAATGATTGGGAGCAGTTCTGGCTCTTTGTGAAGACAAAGATGTGTTTTTTTGAGTGCAATGAGTTAACAACTGGGCTGGGAAGTTCTTGCTTTTAATTTTAACTGCATTTACACAGCACTTAGTGCCCCTAAAGAGGTGTTGAAGGGACAGTTATGTAAAAAAAGAAAACTGCATTACATACGCTCTGGTATTATTAAAACCTACATTTTGAAAGCACCATTTTATCATCAAACTATTTGCACGTTTTGCAGCATTCTATCTTACCCTGTGTGTAATGCAAGTATAAAAAAGTGACTTACATATTCACAGTGCTTTTCTGCCACAGGCTGTGACTTCGTAGCGCTAAAAATACACATCACTATTCTCCACTGCACCAATCAAGATTTAATTCTGTGGTTCTCTGGTTACACACAGACCTCTGCAGTGCATTAACTAATAGAGGTTTCATAATGTACTACAGTGCATTTCCCACTGAGCAATAACTTTTTTTATTTACTTTTCATTTACGCTGCCCATTATTTTATATGTAGATACCTGAAGGTGAAAGACCTAAAAAAAGCGTACAGAATATTTTGGGCTTATTTATGAGAGGCTTGCATCGCCAGAACATCACTTTTTTGATGCTCCGGTGGCGCAAGCATCTAAACCGTATCTATGAGGCAATGCAAAGCATGGATTTGCATTGCCTCAAAGATATGGAGTAAGACATAGCAGCGAAAGTCACTGCGTTGCCTTACTCTGTGTCAAAGAGGGGTTCCATGGGCTTTGCGTGGGGTTCCCCACACAAAGCCCGTGGATTTTGAAACTGACCCATATTTACAAAATCACGTAAACCTGGGGCAGCTCCAAAAACTGACGCCTCCCCAGTGGAGGCATAATGAGGAGAAATGTTTTCATTTCTCCTTGTTTTTTTCCTCTTGTCATGTGTGCTGCATTCCGCAGCTCACATAGAAATAGGAAAATGCCCCTCAGGATTGTTTTGGTGAAGGAAGGTGCCTCTTCTCGTACAAAATCAATCCTGCCTACCTTGATGCTAGGCAGCAATTTGTGAAGGAAATAGGACTGGAATGCACCGTATTTCATATATATGGTGCATTTCTGCCCTTTAACATTGGCATAGGGCAGCGCTGCAAGAAGACTTGCGGCGCTGCTCTACGCCAATTCCTCATAAATGAGGCCCTATATTTTTAGCTACATCTTTGGCTACACCCCTACGCTCAACGACCTTTGCTAAACACCGTTTAATATAATTTCCCCACTGTAAAAATTATTTGCTGTGGTAATTGGGGGCTGTTAGAAAGGGGGTCTCTAGTTGGCAATGGTTTGCACCTTTGTTCAAGTAGGGACCCTTCCTTCTAGTCAGGCTAAGAGGGAAATACTACTGAAATAATAACCCTTGCTCACCCCCTTGGTAGCTTAGCACGAGCAGTGAGACTTATTTCAGAAGCAGTGTGTAAAGGATTTGCACATAACCAACAGTAATACAGTGAAAACACTACAAAAGGACACCACACCAATTTAGAAAAATCTCCAATACTTTATATATTCAAAACCAGACCGAAACGATAAAAATCCAACATACAGTACTTAAAAATATGCACTTTGCGGGGCACTGGCGTTGGTCAGTCTGGACTGCGGTGTGGGACGGGGCAGTGTGTCGCAAGACTTACGAGCAGTGCCCCCAAGCCACGGTGCGGTCACGGTTGTTGAAGTCAGCGACACGTCGGTCAGACCAGGACGGCGAAGTGAAGCGAGGCGGTGCGGTGCCCACAGGTCACGGTGCAAGCAGCAGCTCGGCGGCCATCGTCAGTGAGTCCAGGGTTTCGGTGCGAGATGCAGCGGTGCCCTCTGCGGTACCTTCAGGACACGGAGCCAGCGACGGAGTCAGTGACGGGGTAAGTTGCTTTCCCCCCTCTGTGGCAACTGAAACCACGGTTCCAGAGACGGTACCCAGAGGTTGGTGAAGTCATTGCAGTCCCTGAGACTTCAGAACAGGAGGCAAGCTCTACTTCTAGCCCTTGGAGATACTCAGCAACAAGTAGTGAAAGTTCAGTCCAGTCCTTTCATTGGCCAAAGCAGAAGCAGCAACTGCAGGCCAAACCAGCAAAGCAAAAACATAGCAAAGTTGCAGTACTCCTCTTGGCAGTTCTTCCAGCTCTTCTTCTTGGCAGATTCCTCGATTCCAGCGAGTTATAAAGTTCTGGCGTCTGGACCCCAATATGTATACTCAGTTTCTCTTTGTGCTTTTGGGCAGAAAGTGCCTGTGCCCAGCCCAAACCAGTTCCATACTCTCTGGCCCAGCTTCCTGGCAGGAGGTGGAGACAGCATTGTCCAAGGCACACCAGGCCCATTCAGGTGCAAGGAAATCTCCCCCACTACTATAAATACAGCCCAGGTCTATTCAGCCCAGCCCTGCCTCATCCAGGAAAGGCAGGACACACCTTGATCCCCCCAGTGGCTGTCTGATAAGAATGCACATCCCCAAACCCTGTCACTCCAAAGCCAGACAGTCAATCCACAAACCCAGCAGAGGCACACAGGATGGCTAAGCAAGAAAATACCTACTTTCTAAAAGTAGTATTTTCAAACACAGAAAAAAAATATAATCTTTACAAAAAGATGCATTTTTATATTCTGAGTTCAAGCATACTAAACCCCATTTCTCTATCTTGTCCCAATGGGAAGATATGCTTATAAGATGTTATAAGTAAAATCCCATTCTATCCTATAGGGCAGATAGCCTTTCCATAGTGAAAAATGAAAAACACTGTAATTCACTACCAGGAAATGTCCCACACACCAGTACATGTACCTTTAATATACACGGCACCCTGCACACAGTCGTACCTTAAACCTACCTTAGGGATGACTTACATTTAAGAAAAGTGGTGATTAGGGCCTGGCAAGTGGGTGCACTTGCCAGGTCGACATGGCATTTACAAACCGCGCCCACACTGCAGTGGCAGGCCTGATAACCCTTTTCAGGGCAGCATAAGTGAGTGACACAATCAGTACTGCAGGCCCACCAGCAGCATTTGTTTTACGGGCCCTGGCACCCTCAGTGCACTTTACTAGGGACTTATTAGTAAGTCAAACATGCCAATCATGGAAACAGCAATCCATTATACAATTTACAATAGGAGCACTTGCACTTTAACACTGAAAAGCAGTGAGAAAGTGCGCAGAGACACTGAACCAGCAAAAACAGAGTGAAAACTAGGAAATCAGAAAGGAAAAAAACATGGGAAACATGTCAAAAGATGCCAAAACAGGGGCATTTATGGCTGTCGATAGATGTTGATGATGAGGAGAACCAGTTTCTAGAAAAATTTGGCAGAAGGGGTCCTTACGCCTAAAAAGGTTTGACAAGGGGGTCTTGACATCAAAAAGTTTGAAGACCACTGCTCTAGGGTATGCAATGTCTTTCAAACTGCTTGGTGAACTTGATGAGAGATGGTGCTCTTATTAATCGATCATTCAAATATGGATACATTTTGAAACCAAACCTTTTTTTAGGCAAGCCGCTCTAGGTGCCATACACTTTGTAGACAGCCTTGAGGCCAAACGAAAGGGCTTGCAACTGGCAATGTTGTTCATCCAATAGGAATTGTATATATTCAGTTGATGTTCTGGACTTATGAGGATACTGAAATATTCGTGTTCTAGATTAATCTGATGCGAGAAAAAAACACTACTCTGTAGACATCAGTTTTTTTTGCAGTGCTCCCACCCAAGACCCCAGATTAATCATGAATTTGTTTAAACCTCTGTGAACTAGGAAGGATCTTCATTCCCGATTCTTTTTTTAGCAACAGAAAAAAAACTTGAAAGAAATTCCAGGTTCCTTTGTCATCTTGGCATCTTCTCTATAGCCTACTAGTGGAGTTGCTCTAAAATGTCTGCTTTCAGTTCTGACAGATGCCTGTGGTTTTCTCTCTTAGGTAGATTTGGAGTGGATATGATTATAAAAAACAAAACATGTCTTTTAGGAACAATGACCAGCAACTAAGCATCCAATGATTTCTGCAGCCATTTGTGATGGAAAAATTGAATGACACCACCCGTGCCTCCTCGTCACTTCTCCACTGTCAGGGTTGAAAAAGGAAATTACCTCCATGTTGGTAGTGGCCTTTACTTTGGGGGTGTCCTCTAGATGGGAGCACACAGACATTGCTCTAAAGATCCAAAAACCTTTGCTGTATCAGTTTAAAGTATTTGTTTCTCAAATATATTATTGCTTTAATTCTCACCTGACCATCAGGCCGATGAGAAGTACATTTGAAACATCCATACCATCTCAGAGCTCTGTTACCTATGTGACAGAAACCAAAAGTTGTGGTATCCACTGCAGGATCAATATGCAACTAAGAGGCTTGCTCCCCTCCTTTTAGAATTGCTAAGGCATGATTCTTATCTTCATTTGGAAACTTCTAGGAATATTAGTCAATGTTGTTTCAAAATTGCCTATCAGATGTGGTAAAAACTGTGGATGAATTTGCTACTTTAATGCTGGTGACTGCTAAAGAATTGACTCTCTTATCCATCCTCTCCTATCTGCGGCCCTCCTTGTCTGGTAGTATCGCAAAATGAACTGAATGGTTTAACGTCTTTGCACCACTGTAAATATGACAAAACGAATAGTTTCTTACCTGTCGGTGTAGTTTTGCAGCTTGAAGATCTTTCTGGATTCACTATGCTGTGCATTATTCCGCGATCTTGTGGTTGGGTCCGGATACGTAGTCTTTTCTTTGTTTTTTTTTTTTGTAGCCCAGGTGGGCGGCGACGACCCACCATTTGGTGCACCTCCCGTGACGTCGTCGTGCTTCCTGCGGAAGTCCCACCTTTGGGGCGCCATCTTCGGGTTCTTTTTTCCCTTTTTTTTTCTTTTTTTTTTTAACCCTAGGCGATTGATTAATCCTTCATGTCCATTTTTCTGTACGTTTTCATTCCTTCTGATCTTTTCCATTTTACCCCCTCTTCCTCCAGCCTCATCTTCCTGGCGGAGGTGGGTGGGTTCGCTAGTGAATCCAGAAAGATCTTCAAGCTGCAAAACTACACCGACAGGTAAGAAACTATTCGTTTTGCAGCGTGAATCGTTCTGGATTCACTATGCTGTGCATAGACTTTGTAGCGGTTTTCCTAATTTTGTGGCGGCTGGGTGGTAGATGAGCGTTGGTCGTTGAAAATGTGTTGAAGCACCCTCTGTCCAACCTGTGCTTCCTTGTTCATCTGAATGTCCACGCAGTAGTGTTTTGTGAACGTGTGCACAGATGCCCAAGTTGCCGCTAGACATATGTCCTGAATGGGCGTGTTCGCCAGGAAGGCAACGGTGGCCCCCTTCTTCCTTGTGGAGTGAGCCTGAGGTCCCTCTGCTAGCTCCTGCCCAGCCTGTTTGTGGCAGAATTGAATAGTGAGGGCAATCCATCTAGCGATGGTGCCCTTAGTCACTGGTCTCCCCATGAAGCTAGTAGCAAAGGACACAAACAGCTGCTTCGATTTCCTGAGTTCCTTCGTTCTCTCAATGTAGTGCATCACCGCTCTTCTAGCGTCGAGGGTGTGCAGAGCCCTTTCTGCGTTTGAAGTCGGGTTTTGGAAGAAACTCGGTATCTGGATACTCTGGTTCATGTGGAACGCCGACACCACCTTGGGCATGAAGTGTGGGTCTGTTCTCAGGACTATCCTGTCCCTGTGAATCTGAATGTAGGGTTCCTGTAGCGTTAGCGCTTGAAGCTCGCTCACCCTGCGTAGTGAGGTTATGGCTACCAGAAAGGCCGTTTTCATCGTCAACATTTGCAGTGTGGCCTTGTGAATGGGTTCAAACGGTGCCTTCATGAGCTCCGTCAGTACCACGTTGAGATTCCATGCTGGCGGCGGCAACCGTTTAGGAGGGGCAATTCTTTTGGCTCCTTCCATGAATCTCCTCACAACCTGCGAAGTGAAGAAACTTCTACCCTTCTCACCTCTGGTGTAGGCTACGATCGCCGCTAGGTGTACCCTTAGGGAGCTCGAGCAGAGGTTACTCTTCAGAAGGTGTGTGAGGTACCTCAGTACTGTTGAGTCTCTAGTCATTCTGTTTTGCAGGCCCTTCTTCCTGCACCACACAGTAAATCTCTGCCATTTGGCGCTGTAGCATTTTCGAGTAGTTGGTTTCCTTGCCTCCCACAGCACCCGCATAGTGCTAGGAGGCAATTTAAGGTGAGCGAACTCAAGGTCTTCAGGAGCCATGCCGCCAGGTTGAGGCTCTCTGGCTCCGGATGCAGGACCTCTCCGTCTTGCATGGAGAGCAGGTCCCTTCTTCTCTCGAACCTGTGGGGATTGCCCTGTGCCATTTCTTGAATTTGTGAGAACCATGTCTGCCTTGCCCACTGCGGAGCCACTAGGATCAGAGTCATGTTGCTGGTTCTGCACTTGTCGAGCACTCTGTGCAACAGGGGTATCGGTGGAAAGGCGTAGGCAAATGTCCTCGACCAGCTTATCCATAGGGCATTTCCTTGGGATTGCTGATCTGGTTGCCTGGACGCGAAGCTTTGGCATTCTGCATTTTGGCGTGTTGCAAATAGGTCTATTGTGGGAGTTCCCCATTTCTGGAAAAGCTTCTCCGTTTCCTGGCCATTGAGCTCCCACTCGTGTGATGGCGAGGTCTGCCTGCTTAGCCAGTCTGCCTCCACATTGTCCTTCCCTGGAAGGTGAATTGCCAGTAGATCTATCCTGGGAGGTATGGCCCATCTCCAAATCTCCTGTGCCAGAGAGGAGAGAGGGAACGACTGTGTCCCCCCCTGCTTGTTGATGTAGAACATTGCCGTGGTGTTGTCTGTTTGGACCAACACCCTCTGGTTGTACAGGTGCCTCTGGAATGCCTTCAGGGCTAGCAGGATGGTTTTCAATTCGAGGTAATTGATATGGCGTACCGCATCTGCTGGAGCCCACAGACCCCTCACTCTGAGGTTGTCCATGTGCGCTCCCCATCCCTTTTGCGATGCGTCCGTGGTAATGGTCATTGTTGGGTTTGGTGGTGTCAGGCTTCTCCCTGCTGTCATGTTGTCTCTGTTCCACCAAGTCATCTCCTCCTGCACTGCGTGTGTAACAACCACTAGATCTTCCCAACTGCCGCTTGCTTGTGACCATTGCTGCTGTAGCCATTCTTGGAATGGTCTCATGTGCAGGCGTACATTCGGCACCAGCTGGATACATGACGCCATCATCCCCATCATCTTGCTCACTGACCTCACTGTCAGAGCTCGCCCCTTCTGGTAGAGACGCGTCTCCTTCAGTAGGGCCTCTGTTCTCCTGTCGCTGGGCACCACTGTGCTGTCCAGCGTGTTGATTTTTGCTCCCAGGAAAATCTTCACCTGCTCCGGTTCCATCGATGACTTCCCCCAGTGTATCGAGAACCCCAGGTTCGTCAGAGTGTCTGTCACGCGTGTTGCGTGTCTCTCGCACTTCTCGCGTGTGTTTGCCTTGACCAGCCAGTCGTCCAGGTAGGGGTATACATGGATCCCCTGCCTTCGTAGGTGGGCCGCGACCGCCGACAGGCATTTTGTAAAAACCCTTGGCGCCGATTTTAGCCCGAAGGCCAGGGTTGTGAACTGGTAGTGTTCCTGGTCGATGTTGAACCTTAGAAGGCCTTTGTGCCTTCTGTTTATTGGAATGTGTAGGTAGGCATCCTTGAGGTCCACGGTGACCATGAAGTCCCCGTCTCTTATTTGGGGAAGCACCTCCTGCAGCGAAGTCATTTTGAACTTCTGCGTTCTGATGAACTTGTTTAGGTATCTCAGGGTCCAGGATGGGTCTGACGTTTCCGTCTACTTTCGGGACCACGAAATAGTTTGAGTAGACCCCCTTGTTGCGTTCTCTGAACGGCACTGCCTCTATGGCTCTTTTTTCTAGTAGTTTCAGGGTTTCTTCTCTGAGTAGGGTCAGTTCCTGAGCCGATCTCTGTCTTCCCCTTGGTCTTCTGTTTGGAGGTCTTCTCTCCAAATCCACGCAGTATCCGTATTGCATGACGTTCAGTATCCACTTGTCTGTGGTTATACGCCGCCACTCCTGAAGGTAGAACCTCAGCCTTCCGCCTACTGGTGTTGGATGCTCGTAGGCTTTTGATTCTTCTCTCCCCCTTGATGTTACTGTATTGCGCCTCACCCTTGGGGGCATGTCGAGGGTAGGCGTCCTCCTGCGTGCTGAGTCACTTTGATGAGGGTTGGTCACTCCCTCTCCTCCTCTGGCCACGTCCGTTCCCTCGCCCGCGAAAGGACTGGCCCCGAGGCTGGTACTGCCAGTTTTGCTTTTGTTGACCTTGTTGTCCGTGACTATCACCCTGCTGACCCTGCTGGAACGCCTGGTGCGACGCTCCCTGCTGGCTTCCTCCCCGACTGTAGGGTCTCCTAGAGGGATTGCCTCTCCTCATCCCCCTTAGCTGTAGGGCCCCCATGGACCTCGCCGTTTCGTTTTCTTTTTTCAGCTGGGTGAGCTTCTCGTCTACTGTTGCTCCGAACAGTGTCTCTCCGTTGAAGGGGGTGCTAAGGATGTTGTTCTGCACCTCCGGTTTGAATCCCGAGATTCTTAGCCATGCATGTCTTCTCTCGGTGACCCCTATGGCCATTAGTCTTGCCGAAGTCTCTGCCCCGTCCAGCGCCGTCTTTATGCAAGAGTTGGCGATGTTTTTTCCTTCTTCCACCAGGTGGGAGGCTCTTTGGCGGTATTCTTCGGGGAGGTGTTTTACTAGCTCCCCCATCTCGTCCCAGTGCTGGTACTGGTGCCTATTGAGAAGTGCATTGGAATTCGCCATGCGCCAGTGCATTGCGGCGTTCCTTTCGACCTTTCTTCCCGTGAGGTCTATCCTCCTGCTTTCTTTATCTGGTGGTGGCCCCGACGTTGCAGGCACGTTGGCCCTTCTCCTGGCCGTGGAAGCTATGATGGAGTCGGCCGTGATACTACCCTTGATGTAAGGGGGGTCCAGAGAAGAGTGTTTATACTTCTTCTCCGTCCTTGGCGTGATCGAACGGCAGGTCGCTGGTTCTTTAAAGGCCTCTCTCCCCTGATTCATCACACTTTGTAGCATGGGAAGGAATTGGCTCCTCGTCTGGATGGGGAGCAGGGTCTCGAGGAGGAAATCTGCTTTCGGCCTCTCCTCGTCCAGCTTCACGCCGAAGGCCGCCGCTGCGCTCCTGACCACCATATTGTACACCCCGATGTCGTTGGGTGGAGAAGGCCTCGAAGGGTACGTGTCCACGGGCTCCTCGGGGTTCTCGGGGTTCTCGGTGTCGAGATCCTGCCATTCGACGTCGTGGCTGGTTGATGGCGCCGAGCTGTAGAACGACTGCTGGTCTTCTTCCTCGGGTTCGCCTTCGTAATAGGTCTTGTCTTCCTCTTCAAGATCTCTCGCCAGCCCCTCTGTGTCGAATTCGTCCTCGATTTCGACGATGTTCGTCAGTGGAGCCGTTGGAATTTTGTATTCCTTCATCTTGGCGTCGAACTCCTTCTTCCTCTGAAGGATGTTCTCCATTTCGGCAGCGAGCCGCCTCTTCTTCTTCTCCATCTCGGAGATGCTTTCGGCGTCGACCGCGGGCCTCTTCGACGGAACTTGCGTCGACATCGACCTGTCCTTCTGCGTCGAGCGCCCCGTTTCATGGGTTGTCTTCGACGAACCTTGCCTTTCGGCGTCTTTCGGCACCAGGGAGTCCTTCTCGAAGGATCCGCTCGGCCTCTTTTCCATGGTCCCGCCCTTGGTCGTCGAAGTTTTCGGCGCCGGGGCTCCCTTCGTGGACTTTGACTCACATTTCTTCGAGTCACCCTCGGGTTTTCGAGGCACCTTTGTGTGTTTTGAGCTCGACGATTCTCTTACCTCGTCTTCGTTTTTCTTGTCGGTTTTACGACCGTGAAGCTTTCTGGTCCCTCGGCGACGTTGTCCTCGTCGTCTGTGGAGAGGCCCAGATCGTAGAGCGACGGGGCCTTACCCTGGCCATCCATGCTGGCGTTGGCTCTTCGCTGACGTTGTCTCACCCGGAGCGTCTTCGGCGCGAAGGCTGAGCAGGCGTTGCAGTCCTTGCTCTGGTGGTCGACCGGTAGGCAGAGGTTGCAGACCGGATGCTGGTCCTTCTGCGCGAACTTGTGGTGGCAGTTAGGGCAGAACTTGAATGGCGTCTTGTCCAGGGCCTCGGAGTGCGCATTCTCCAACGGCGTCGAAGAAAAAGGGTGGAAAACGTCCTTCTTCGCGCACCTGATGTGAAATATTCCTTTCCTGTGATATCTTCGTAGTTATTTATCGACGAAACTCGCTTTTCCTTCTTCTTCCTTCGATTGTATCTCTGGAGCTTCCCGATGACGATCCAGACCCAACGGCGGAAAAAAGAATCTGAAGATGGCGCCCCAAAGGTGGGACTTCCGCAGGAAGCACGACGACGTCACGGGAGGTGCACCAAATGGTGGGTCGTCGCCGCCCACATGGGCTACAAAAAAAAAAAAAAAAAAAACAAAGAAAAGACTACGAATCCGGACCCAACCACAAGATCGCGGAATAATGCACAGCATAGTGAATCCAGAAAGATTCACGCTGCAAAAAGTATATTTTTATCTGATTTAACAGGACTGCAGGATATCTGGTGCTTCAGATTTTTTTCTCTAGTCTCACTAGATGAGCAGAGGAAGATGTAGGATTCTTCCTACATGGTCGATCCCATCTTCCCTTTAAGTGGTCTAACAAGGACAAAGAGCACACTGTTTTTGTAGATTTCTCTTTGAAGTGATAAAGAAAACAAGGCTTTTCAGTCACAGTGATTGGAACAATGAATGTGTGTGAAGCTATTTTAACTAATACATGAAAATGCCCTGTATCTTCAGAAGGAGGGTGATGGTGAAGGCTCCAGGATTCATAATTTAGAGCAAGAAAGTCATCCTATTCAGAAGCCATGGTAGCATCTGGATCACTAGCATCTAGCTGGTTATTATTGAGTTCATCAACAAATTCATTAGAGTTATCTGACACACTAACATAATAGTTGTTGCCATCGTCATTATCTATACTAGCATCATTATCTTATCCAAAAAATACATGGTTCTGCTGTGGGTAATGCTGTTTAGACATCATAACTGTACGAGATGAATGCATAGCTAGAGGTGCCTGGGAAATCCATGGCACTCGAGGCATCTTTTTAAGTGCTTATGGTTCATTAACAACTATTGGTTTGTGGGGTTCTGAAAGTTCAGTGAACTTATCTGGTAACTGCAGCATATAGTTTTGGGCAAATGTGCTATAGTGTTATATTCTGGAGTGATATCAACAAGTCAGAATCATGAAACACACAAAAGGTGATGGGAGGCTGCTTGCATTAAGTCTGACCACTTGCAATAGCTCAGGTAGCACTTCAACCCATCGTTCCTTTGCTCACCATGACACCTCAGTTTGGACCCAGCCACATGCAAAGCAAATCAGTCTTGACCTTGATCCTCATGGAAACAGTCCAGCCTGAACTGCCAAGACAGGTCTCCGCAAACTGGAACGCAAGCAACGATTTAGCCCTAGTTGTGGGCTCATCAGCCTGATGAACAAGGTATTTACCTTCAGTAATGACATATGTAGTTATAGATTCCTTACCTTTAGACTTACCCCCAGGCGTCAGACAGGATCCGGAGATTTTTTCTTTAGCAGTATCTCTGCGCATCGGTAGGTGGCATCGGCCGACTCCGCGTCCGTCGTCGGCATCGCCAGGATGACGTTGCGGTGTGTATTTAGACGCCACCTAGCGTGCCGACGTCAGTTCTGACACGACTTTCCATGCCAGAAGTGCAGAGCCATACAAGACACTGACCACTGGTGCACATAACTAGGGCCCTGGAAGGGAGTCCCTATCCCTCGAAGTCAGTTCCCAAAAAAGGGAGGATGGGTGTGGCGGTAAGGAATCTATAACTACATATGTCTCTTACAGATACATTGTTACCGAAGGTAAGTAACTTGTGCATCTGAAAGAGACTATAGTTATAGATTCCTTACCTTTAGAAAAGATACCCCAGCAATGCCAACACCAGAGGTGGGTCTGCGAACCAAGTTCACACCAGAAAGTCCTGGAGAACAGAGCGGCCGAAGTAGCAGTCTCTCCGCATTTGGCTGTCCAGGCAATAATGTTTGGTGAAAGTGTGCAGAGATGCCCGTGTAGCCGCCTGTCAGATGTCAAGGAGTGGGACTCCACGCCCCAAGGCAGTAGTAGCTGCCATGCCCTAGTGGAGTGGGAACGCAGTCCCACTGGGGCTTCCTTCTTTGCCAAGGAGTAGCAGATTTTAAAGCATAGGAAAATCTATCGAGAGATGATGCGTTTTCGTACAGCCCGACCTTTCTTGGCCCTCACATATCCAACAAAGAGTTGATCATCCACCTGAAAATCTTTTGTGCGGTCGAGATAGAAAGACAGCGCACATTTTGGGTCCAGACGGTGGAGTCTCTCCTCCTTGGAAGGATACGGAGGTGGGAAGAAGGTGGGCAAAGTGATGGTCTGTCCTATATGGAAAGAGGTACCACTTTGGGAAGAAAAGAGGGCCTTGTGCGAAGAACAACTTTGTCCAGATGAACAGCAAGAATAGGAGGTTTTGAAGACAAAGCCTGAAGCTCACTCACCCTGCGAGCAGACGTGATGGCAACCAGGAAAGCTGTTTTCAGAGTGAGGAGCCTGAGAGGAGAGTTGTGAAGAGGCTCGAAGGGAGCGCACATAAGATAGGTCAAGACCAGGTTTAAGTCCCACTGGGGCATTATGAACGGAGGAGGAAAGAGGTGAGTGATGCCCTTTAGAAATCTATTTACAATAGGGGACTTGAAAAGAAAAGGATGATCAGGAAGGCAAAAAAAGGCCAATATGGCCGAAAGGTGAGCTTTAAGAGTGCCCAGGGCAGAGCCCTGCAGGGCCAAAGAAAGTATATACAGAAGAACCTCCGAAAGAGGGGCAGAAAGGGGATCCACAGCCTTTGCTGTGCACCATGCCATAAAATTGTTCCATCGGCAGGCGTATACCATTTTAGTGGAGGGATGCCTGGCTGGCAAGATGACATTACAAACTTCAGGAGGAAAGTCAAAAGCTGTCAACTGTTGCCGCTCAATCTCCACGCAAGAAGGTGGAGGCTCGACATGTTTGGGTGGAGGGCCATCCCCTGCTACTGCGACAGAAGATCCTCCCTTAGAGGCAGTCTGATCGTAGGATCGATGGCCATGATCAAGAGCTCGGGGTACCAGACTCTTCGTGCCCAGTCCGGAGCCACAAGAATGACTTGGGCCCGGTTGGGCTTGATCTTCTTCAGCACTCTGGGCAGGAAGTGGTACAGGCGGAAAGGCATACAGGAGGCCGCAATTCCACTCGCTACAAAAAGCGTAGCCGAGCGAGTGCTACCTTGAAAATTCCAACGTGCAGCTCTGCGGACACTGCACGTTCCCTTCGGTGGTGAACAGATCTAACCAAGTCTCTCCCCACTGCGGAAAGAGACCTTGCACCACCTCTGAGTGAAGAAGCCATTTGTGATCCATCATGCACCGACACCTGAGATTGTCCGCCCTGGCGTTCACAGAACCTGCCAGGTGTTGAACCACCAGCGATATAACCTGGTGTTCCAGCCATTTCCAAAGGCAAAGAGCCTCCAGACATAGGTACCACGACCCCAGCCTGCCCTGTTTGTTGCAGTACCACATGGCAGTGGTGTTGTCCGTGAACACCTGCACTACTCTTCCTTTGACAGAAGGAAGGAATGCCTTCAGTAAAAGACGGATCGCCTGGAGCTCCAAAAGGTTGATGTGGAGACCGGACTCCGCCGGAGACCAGAGACCCCTGATCTCCGCCTCTCCCAGGTGACCGCCCATCTCAGAAGTAGCGCATCCGTCACTACTGTCAACTCTGGTTGGGGAAGGGAGAGGGATCTGCCGCTGACCCAATCCTGGTTTGTGAGCCACCACTGCAATTGACGTGCAGTCCCCTCCGAGATCTGGACGGCGTCAGAAAGACTCCCCTGATGCTGCGCCCACTGAAACTTTTGGTCCCACTGCAGAGCCCACATTTGCCACCTGCCATGATTCACCAGCAGGATGCAGGAGGCCATGAGGCCCAGCAGCCTCACAGTCAATCTCACCGAAAGCCGGGATAGAGGCCGAAACGTTGGTATCATAGCCTGAATATCCCAGACTCGCTGCTCAGGCGGATAAGCCAAAACTGTGCTGTGCTGTGTCCAGAATTGCTCCGATGAAAAGGAGCTTCTGAGAGGGAATCAGGTGTGACTTTGACACGTTGATAGTGAACCCCAGCGAGTGCAGGAGGTCCGCCGTAGTCTGGAGGTGGGAGACGACAGCCTGGGGCGAGCCCGCTTTCAACAGCCAGTCATCGAGTTAGGGGAAGACTGGAACCCCTGATGTGCGTAGATGAGCTGCGACCACTGCCATCACTTTCTTGAACACACGAGGGGCGGTTGTAAGGCCAAAGGGGAACACGGTAAACTGAACATACTCGTGGCCTTCTATAAACCGTAGGTAATGCCTGTGAGCTGGCAGGATGGGAATATGGAAATATGCGTCCTGCAAGTCCAATGCTACCATCCAGTCTCCGGGGTCGAGGGCAGACAGGACCTTAGCCAGCGTGAGCATCCTGAACTTCCCATTCCGAAGGAAGCGGTTGAGGGCCCTGAGGTCTAAGATAGGACGCAGACATTTGTCCTTCTTGGGGACCAGAAAGTAGTGGGAATAGCAACCACAACCTACTTCTGGGACAGGAACCCTTTTGATAGCTCCCTTAGCCAAGAGACATGCGATGGAAGGATGGTGGCACTCTCGAGGGGAGGGAGTAGCCCCTTCGGACTATCTGCAAAACCCACCTGTCCGAAGTGATGTTTTGCCAGTGGGGGAGGTGATGGCGAATCCTACCGCCCACTGGCCTCTGGTGGCCCTGAAAGTTCGGACTAGGAGGGCTTAGAGGCTGCTGCAGGGGGGTTATGGGTGGACTGGCCTGCCCGCTGGCCCCCCAGACCTGCATCACTGGGTCCCACGTCCACGGCCACCCAGAGGCCGGGTAGCTTGCATGGACAGGTGGCTGGACTGCGTCGAACGTGGCGAGGGCACCCCTTCTGTAGCCACGAAAGGGGCAAAAAGCAGACTGCGTGGGGCGAGAGGTTGCCGCAAGGCCCAAGGATCTGGCAGTAGCCGCTGGGTCCCACATCCGTGGCCACCCAGAGGCTGGGTAGCTTGCATGGACAGGCGGCTGGACTGCGTCGAACGTGGTGGGGGCACCTCCTCTGTAGCCACGAAAGGGGCGAAAAGCAGACTGCGTGGGGCAAGAGGTTGCCGCAAGGCCCAAGGATCTGGCCGCAGCCGCTGGGTCCCACGTCCGCGGCCACCCAGAGGCTGGGTAGCTTGCATGGACAGGTGGCTGGATTGCGTCGAACGTGGTGGGGGCACCCCTTCTGTACCCACGAAAGGGGCGAAAAGCAGACTGCGTGGGGCGAGAGGTTGCCGCAAGGCCCAAGGCTCTGGCCATAGTCCTAGAATCCTTGAAGCACTCGAGCGCGGAGTCTGCCTTATCACCGAAAAGGCAACGTCCCTCAAAGGGCATGTCCAGTAAGGTGGATTAGACACCCCCAGAGAAACCAGATGTAGCGCCTCAAGGCTACTGACATAGAAACCGTTCTGCCCAGAGAGTCGGTGGTATCCAGCCCACATCTGATGGTGAACTTAGCTGCGTCTCTAACCTCTGCCACTGCACAGGTGAGAACGACCTGGGCCTCCCCAGGGCATTGTGGCAGCACTTGCGCAACCGTATGCCACACCGTATGGGTATAACAAGCAAGAGGCATGCGGCTAAGCTGCCGGAAGAAAACATCTTCTTCCCAAGGTGGTCCAGCTTTGTGGATTGCCTATCTGGGGGAGCAGTAGGGAATGCACCCTCAGAGGAAGAGGCTTGGACCACCAAGCTCTCAGGGGTCGGGTGTTGGAAGAGGAAAAGTGGGTGGTCCGGGCTTAGCGGTGGCGTGGGGCAATCATCCTATCCACAGGAGCCTCTGCGCTGGGCTTGGACCAAATGCCCAGAAGGACGTCGGTGAGGGCTTCATTAAAAGGTAGAAGGGGCTCAGAAGAGGCCGCTGCCGGTTGAAACACCTCCCATCAGGAGATTAGTCCTGACTGTCACCATATGAAGCTCAAGGCCCAAGGCCTCAGCCGCCCTAAGCAACACCACTGCAGAGGAAGCTCCCTCCCCCGTAGCCACAGTAGGGGGGGAGAGCTTGCCAAGGTCTGGGGAGGTATCCAAACCACTGGCATCACCCAGTTCCTCTCGCCAGTCTGGCTCTTCAAGCTGGTCAGCTAAAGGGTCCATAGACCCCTCCCAGTCCTCCTCACCCTCCTCTGGTTGCCACTCAGAACGGAAAGGAACACCAGGAATGAACAGTGATACGAAAGTACCTTCTGGCACCGGTACCGACGTAGATCGACATCAGTCCAGTGCCGTGTCCAAGTCGGGGGTGAGGCTGGGGTCGACGCTGGTCAGGGGCACAATCAACGTCTGGGGCATCGTCAATGGAATCAGCGCCGGGGAAGGTACAATGAGGTTGACCGGCACCGATCCGGATCCAGCCCTGGATCCTCGGAGGTCCTCTGTTGCCGGAACCGCCGGAACTGAAGGCCCAGGGCCCCCAGCCGAGTCTGTGGGGCCCAAAGGCGTGCCAGCAGAGTCGGGCTGCCCAAAGATGCTGTGAAGCGCTTTGTAGAAAACTCGAAGCTGGGCAGGGGACGCTCTGGCTCTGGGAAAAGGATGGAAGCGTGAAGCCGACCCAGAAGCAGGCTCAGAGGACGGAGCTGCAGAGCGACGACGCTCCAGGTCCTGCGTCGCGTCGGCCAACGGACGGGGCGTAGGCGAAGAGCGATGGTGCTTCTTCGCCCTCTTTTTGTGCTTCGACTTAGGAGACGAAGACTTGGAAGATGAATGGTGATGGTGGCTCCACAACCGATTCCGAGACCTTCCTCTCGATCGGGACCTCGAGCGCTCCAGAGGCACACGAGGTGCAGATCCGTGACAGACATAAGCTTGTGGCAGGAGTCACAAGGCTTGAAGGGACATCCCCCGTGCACCAGGAGTCGAAGACCGGGAAAAAGCCTAAACAGGCTAGCCAAAAAATGACTAACGGGCAATGTCTCTCCGCATCTGCGCTAGTCTGGCACAGAAAAAGAAAGAACTGACGTCAGCACGCAGGGCCGGCCTCTAAATAGATCCTGCGACTTCATCCCAGCGAACACGACGCTGACGACAGAGGCGAAATCAACCAACGCCACCTACCGACTCGCAAAGGTACTGCTAAATAAAAAATATCCGGATCAAGTCTGACGGCTGGGGTTATTCCAAAGGTAAGGAATCTATAACTACAGTCTCTTTCAGGTACAGCTTGGTTACAGGGACACAGTGAGCACGGGACCCACATCTGGGCAAACCGGTCCTGGGTTGCTTGTTTTTCGGATCAGAGAGGACCTGGCTTGGCACTTTGGGATTGACTGTGCCCATGAGTAGCAGGGTCAGGGCTGGTTTGCAGATAGCTGGGCCCAAACTGAGGTGGCATGGTGGGCAAAAGAACGATGTGTTAGGGTGCTACTCGAGGCTATTGCCAGTGGTTAGACTTATTGTATGAACCCTATCATCACCTTTTGTGTGTTTCAACAAACCAGAGGCACCTGACCACTGGTAAATACACATGAGGCCACTTGTTCGTGGCAGATATCGAGTCCTGAATTCATAAAAAATGGGAAAATCTGTCTGGCATATTGAAGGAAGACATCTTCAAATCTTGGCGGAGGCAAATATACAATTGACTGATCAGCTAACACCCTGTTGGTAGCAGGGTATAGGATACCATGTGAGTACTATTGTTTTGTTATTACCTACTAGTTGGAATTTGTCACTCGACCCCAATATTGGTTTCTCCAGACGTGTGACTATTTATACTACGGTTACCAAAGGGCATTGTATTTAAAACATTCAATTTTAAACTTCCTGGACTAGTAGCTAATTGGTCCACATTATCCGGGTTCAAGAAAGCTTCTACCTGGCTCACATGTACCCCCTGGCTGTCTTTAGACTGTTCCTGAGCTAGAGTAACCGTAGTAGCTAGCAATAATAATTCCAGTAGTTGAAGAAACACAAACAGAGGTAAAATAACTATTGATTATATTGGCACAAATAACAGTAAAGGAGAGAGTGTCAGCAAAGATAATGCCGGATGTGCAGTCAAATAAATATTTCTAGACCATTGAGAAACCTTCCCCGTTGACAGAGTGTATAGCAGCCAAAAGTAGCTATGAAACATGTGACAGCACAGCTGGCAATGATCCATCCGTCAGCATGTCAACAGTAAAAATATCCTCTTTGACAAACGATGCAACATGTTCGACAGCAAAAATATGCCAAAAAAAATGAAGACTCAGTAGAGCAGCAGCCCTGCCAAGTACCATGCATCAGGGGTTAGATTAAAACATTTCAGTGTGTTGGTCCGCATCACCGCACTGAAATGCAAAGTCATGCATTTTTATAGCCTCCTCAGCTGTCAAGTGCCGGAGCTCTGCTATAATAATTAGCACTCAGCCTGAGCAAAGCTGGCAGTGCGCGGTTTAGGGGCTGGCTCAGCAGTGCTTGCTCTGGCTTAGCTACATTCACACATGGCATTCCGATTCAGGCGATATCCCATCACGTCAGACTGCCATGATGTGCCCAATGGCAGCACAGGACACTTATAGGGGCCACCCGTGCGTCAGTCAAAGTTTGGCTAGAGTTGTGCCATGCGGCACCAGTAATGTATATGGTTCAGTTCAGATGAACATGCCCATTGCTGCGCGAGAGTCTGGACCGGGATCGTGGTGGTGCCTGCAGTGCAGCTGAGCCCTCATGGGCGAGTCCAAAGAGATTTGTACAAAAAGATTAGTCAATTCTGCTCCTAGTAAAAAAAATTGGGCTGACTTAAATCCAGGTTAGAGCTACTGACTGGGAGTAGTTGCTGCTGGCCTGTTATTTATAGCGTGGCACTCGCTCTGTGCCACACTAGTGTCTGTCACAACTGGTACTTATGTTCTGCAGCCCCCATCTTGTGGGTGGGGGGCACTTGCATTATGTCATTGATTTTACTGGGCACGGGCGCTGGTGCAGGCAAAAGAACACATAAATCATTATTAGCAGTGGCGTCTGAGCCCATGTCTTATCGGCGTGTGTGGCTGCTCCTAAATTGGTGATGGCAGAATTGCCACCACATGCAGACAGTGCAGGAACATGTGGATCTATGGGGCAGTGCCTTGCCTGCCGATACGTTCTGGTAAGGTGTGCCTGTCCTGTGACCATGCTGCAGAGTTATTAATAATTGCCCAGAGGCAGACACTCCAGCACCTCACCAAATCGCCACTAGCTTGGCAGCACGCAGCAGCAGTGTTTGTACTCTCTCCTGATTTGCTCGAGCATGGCCTGGTCAAGTCAATAGAGCAGCCACTATGCTGATACCTAGCACCAGAGATCACAGAGTGACAACTCTCACGGCTTCATGTCTGCAGCCAGCAGACTATCATGCAGGTGGACTTGCAGCAGCCCTGAGCCGGTCCCTCTGAGCGTGTCTACAGCACCATGCCAGCAGAGCAGCACCAGCACCGCTGAGACTGTCACCAGTGAAGAGCTCTGTCTGGCTGACACACTTCTCCAGGCACTTGTGAACTGGCAGCCTGGGGGAGTAGGCCGTAATTCCAATTACTTTACACCAAAATGAGGCAGAGGCATATTTTTCGTAATTTATATTTCAGTCATTACAAGGGCACAGAAATTTCATGCGTGTAGGTTAACTTGCTCCGTCCACAAAGAGTGTATGAGAAAGCTTTAATTAATTTGAGATACATGTTGTATGTCAATTTCCAACTCCTCTCAGCTGTAGAACCCAATATGTCAGTATCCCATGATATGTGGTGCTGCTCTGATGCCCTGCACTAAAGCCAGTCTTCAAATAAATATCTGGTGCAATTTGCGGAGGTCATAAGGCAATAAATGGGCTTTAGCTCTGACAGCTCGAGCAGTCAATACAGCCTAGGTCTCAGAACAGAAACAAGAAAAGAATATGGGAAATTCACTCTTTTACATTATAAAATCCCCTTTGGTCAATGAGTTTAATATTGTGGCTATATTCTTACCAGTTCTAAGTACGAATATATGACTTTACAGCGCATGCAATAACCACACATGCGTTTTCCACGCAGCCTCTACCACGTAGTTGCCTTTACCATGCATGGCCTTCCAACACATGCAAAGTACATTTAAGGTAAGTATATATATTTTTTTCAATAACGAAATTTATATTAAACCCCTTCCCTAAATCGTAAAATATCAACCTTACATACCTTTACCACTACCCACCCCAAACCCTAAAATTACCCTAACCTCCCATTGCCACCATCCACCCCTAAGCGATAAAATTACCCTACCTCCCTTTACCACTGAGCAACTCTAAAACCTAAAATTAGCCATACCTCCTTTTGCCACGAACCACCCCATAACCCTAAAATTATCCTTACCTCCCTTTACCACTGCCCTTACCTTCCACTGCAACTAAACCCTTTTTTCAAAAACATAATAATGACCTTACCTGCATGGTAAAGGTGTGGGTGGTAGAGGTACAAATGACTGCGTAGTACACACCTGGGTGGTGAAGGCATTACCTGGCAAAGACTGCATCCCCTTAAGTACAAACTAAGTAAACCAAGCCTCTGCCAAGCAGAATATGTGACTGTGACATTACCGTGCCTCTCTTCTTCTGCTTCTTCATCAAAGTCCAATGAAAAGGCATCCTTCAACTGCTGTAGCACTAGCCTCAGATCCTTGAGTTCATCCGCTGCCTCTGTGTTAAGAACAGATTTGACCTGTGCAGAGTAAGGGGAGTCTTGGAGGAATAAGCAAGTGACAGAAGAAAACACCATGCAGATGTGAAGTGCAGCCTATATCCATGGGACAGATAGTATTTTCCTTGAGGTTAAGTTTTGAATTTTTCTACAAGCTGGCATTGCCCAGAGCTCTGAGACAAATACCACTCTATCCTCTAACTGAGGGGGAATAGTCGCTAGGTGCCTTCCTCAATGATGGCAAAAACAATGCCTAAATTAATCCTTGTTTGCAATATCCAAATATTAATTCAACTATTCATGATACTTTTAGAATTTTTACTGTTGATCTTTACAGGACGATACCTACTAGAATTATACTTCTCCTTTAATATCTTGAATAATTTGATCTTGCATAATTGTTATAATCTTAACATTTCATATGTGAATCAGGATTTCCATCAGATAAACTTATTTCATCCCTAATGCATTTCAGACTGGTAGGTCCTTTATCGGGGAGCTACAACTCATGGTAAAAGACAAACTATAAATCGAAATGAAGCAGAAAAAATAATAAAATTCATCAGACAAAATAGGAAACTCACATTTCATGTAAAAACACTTGATAAAAAAGTATTGCAAGATATATGGTGCAAAATTCAGGTCGTGCATAACACGGATTGTTAAACCTGTCATCCATGGAGTGGTTTTACTCCTACATTTTTGCCTTCAACCCTCCTGTTTTGTTGACTTTAGAGGGCTCTGCACACTGTACTACTGCTATCCAGTGCTAAAGTGGTTGTATTTTCTCCTTAAAATATGGTAGGATTGGCTTATACCCAATTGACATTTAATTTAAATGCAAGTCCCTAGTAAAGTGGTACTACCTGTGCCCAGGGCCCATAAATTGAATGCTCTAGTGGGCCTGCAGTACTGATTGTGCCACCCATTTAAGTAGCATTTTAAACTATGGCTCAGGTCTGCCATTGCAGCCTGTGTGTGCAGTTTTAATACTGCCATTTCAACCTACAAAAATAAACTTTTCTCAGGTCTAAACCCTCCTTTTTAATACATATAAGTCACCCCTTGGGTTGGCCCTCGACCACCCAGAGGGCAGAGTACAGCGTATTTAAAAAGTTGGACATGTACTTTTTGGTTTTACATGTCCTGGTAATGAAAAACCTTTAAATTAGTTTTTAACTATTGCAAGGCCTACCTCTTCCATAGGACAACATTGGAGTTACCTTATTACATTTACTAAGCTGTAACTTCCAAATGGGAACAGGTAAACTGTTCATGTTTGGTGTCTTTGCAATTGTAATGAAATATCCTCTCTGATGGTAAAGTCAGATTTTAAATTACAATTTTGAAAATGCCACTTTTAGAAAGTTGGCATTTTCCTGCATGAGCCCTTTAGTGCCTGCAGCCCATCTCTGGGTCACGTTACAGGGTCAGACTGACCATTGGGCTTTGTGTATTCCTCCTAGACAGCCACGCACAATAGAGAGCTTGGATGTGCCTAGATGGGCCATCACTGGCAGGATGGGAGGGAGGAGCTTGGCATAGTCCTACTTACAGTAGAATAGGCTGTGTTCTGCCTCCATACAAAGGGCTGCATACCCCGTAGTTAGTCCAGAGCAGACTGCTCCCCCATTTGGCACAACCTTCATCACTCTATGCAAGTCCCTAGTAAATGATACCATGGTACCTAGAGCCTGAAATACTAAAGAGGGCCCCTAAGGGCTGCCGCACAAATTGTGCCACCCTTAGGGACCCCTTACCAAGCACATGCACGACTGCCATTGCAGGCTGCATGTCCTGCTGCACACAAAAATGAAAACACAGCATGTCACACATCCCTGGGTGCCATGTCTCCCTACCACTGTATGTCATATTTGTAAGTCACCCCTAAAGCAGGCCTAAAAGCCATAAGGTAGGGTGCTGAATATTAAATGTGAGGGCATACCTGCCTGAGTAGATAAGCCCCTGTACTGGTCAGTCCTATTACTCCCAGTACAAGTGACGAGGGAAGCCACTTTAAAACATGTGCTGGACACTGGTGAACACGAGTTCTGCAGCTACATCATAGCTTAACTGAAAATAGGGATGTTTGGTATCAAACATCTCATATTGGTAAAACCACACTGGTGTCAGTGTCAGATTCACCAATACATGCACCCAGAGGGCACCTTAGAGGTGCCCCCTGAAATCCTACCTGTCTCTGGTGTCCTTGTTGACTTGTTTCTGCCAGCATGCCACCCGAGAAGTTGATTTGACCTCCTAGGGTGAGAGCTGTTGCTCTCAGGAGACCCAGAACAAAAGCCTGCCCGGGAAGAGGGTGTAGAATAAGTTACTTACCTTTGGTAACGATGTATCTGTAAGAAACATTAGTTAGTTAGATTCCTCACCTTAGAATATCCCCAGGCGTCAGGCTGGATCCGGAAAGATTTTTCGTCAGCAATACCACTTGCGCGTCGCTAGGTGTTGTCTGCGGCTCCGCGTTCGTCGTCAGCGTTGTGCGCCGGAATGACGTCGGAGTACTTAGACGCCGCCCTCGCGCGCTGACGTCAGTTCTTGTACATAGCTTTCCGCGCCAGGAACGCAGAGCCATGCAAGAGACCGACACTGGTGCCAAAAAATCTAGGGCCCTGAAAAGGATAGCCTTAACCCTAGATGTCAGTTCGCAGAACGGGGAGGATGGGTGGGTCGGTGAGGAATCTAACTAACTAATGTTTCTTACAGATACATCGTTACCGAAGGTAAGTAACTTGTTCATCTGAAAGAAACACGTTAGTTAGATTCCTCACCTTAGAATAGATACCCCAGCAATACCAACCCCGGTGGTGGGTCTGCGAACCAAGATCACACCAGAAAGTCCTGGAGAACAGAACGGCCAAAGAAGCCGTCTCTCCAGACTTGGCTATCCAGGCAATAGTGCTTGGCAAACGTGTGCAGTGAAGCCCACGTCGCCGCCTGACAGATGTCCCGCAAGGGAACTCCCCGGCCCAGGGCAGTAGTAGCCGCTGTGGCCCGGGTGGAATGGGCCCTCAACCCAACAGGAGGGTCCATTTTTGCCAAGGAGTAACACATTTTAATACACAACACGACCCACCACGAGATGGTCCGTTTGTGTACCGCCTTCCCCTTCTTAGCTCCTACGTATCCAACAAAAAGTTGGTCGTCCACCCGGAACTGTTTGGGGCGGTCCAAATAAAAGGACAGCGCCCGGCTTGGGTCCAGACGGTGGAGCCTCTCTTCCTCTTTTGAAGGATGCGGAGGCGGAAAGAAGGTGGGCAACGTGACAGATTGCCCGAGATGAAATGGGGTCACCACTTTCGGTAGGAAAGAAGGACGAGGCCGGAGGACACCTTGTCCGGATGAACAGAAATAAAGGGAGGCTTAGATGACAGAGCCTGGAGCTCACTCACCCATCTAGCCGAGGTGATAGCTACCAGGAAAGCAGTCTTCAGGGTCAGAAGACGAATGGGACAATTGTGAAGAGACTCAAAAGGAGCGCACATCAGAAAGGTCAGAACAAGATTCAAGTCCCACTGAGGCATTACGAAGGGCACAGGAGGGAACATGTGAGTAATGCCTTTGAGAAAACGTGAAACAACAGGGGACTTGAAGAGAGAAGGCTGATCAGGAAGCCGTAAGAAGGCAGAGATTGCAGCAAGATAACCTTTCAAGGTGCCCAGAGCAGAGCCCTGCTGGGCCAAAGAAAGAAGAAAGAGTAGAACCTCAGAAAGAGGGGCGGAAAGGGGATCCACAGCCTTTGCTGTGCATCATGCCACAAATGTGTTCCACCGGCAGGCGTATACCGTCTTTGTGGAGGGACGCCTGGCTGCCAGAATGACATCACAGACTTCAGGAGGCAAGTCAAATGGCATCAACTGCCGCCGCTCAATGTCCACGCATGGAGGTGGAGGCTGGACAGGTTCGGGTGGAGGACCGTCCCCTGCTGCTGCGACAGAAGGTCCTCCTGAAGAGGCAGTCGTATCGGAGGATCGATTGACATACTGAGTAGCTCGGGATACCAGAACCTTTGTGCCCAATCCGGAGCCACTAAGATAACTTGGGCCCGGTCGCGCCTGATCTTCTTCAGCACTCTGGGCAGAAGTGGTATGGGCGGAAAGGCGTACAACAGAACGCAACTCCACTCGCGACGAAAAGTGTCTCCGAGTGAGTGCTGCCTTGGAAATTCCAACGCGCAGAACTGCTGACATTGCGCGTTCTCTTCGGTGGCGAATAGATCTAACCAAGGCTCTCCCCACTGCAGAAAGAGACCTTGCGCCATGTCCGAGTTCAGACGCCATTCGTGATCCATCATGCACCGGCGGCTGAGTTCGTCTGCTCTGGCGTTCAGAGAGCCCGCAAGATGTTGAACCACCAGGGTGATGCCCTGGTGTTCCAGCCAGGTCCAGAGGCGCAGAGCCTCCTGACAAAGGGTCCACGACTCCACCCCGCCCTGTTTGTTGCAATACCACATGGCGGTGGTGTTGTCCGTGAACACCTGCACAACACTTCCCCGGACAGAGTGAAGGAAGGCTTTCAGTGCAAGCCGGATCGCTCTCAGCTCCAATAGGTTGATATGGAGGTGAGACTCCGCCGGAGACCAGAGTCCTCTGATCTCCGCCTCTCCCATGTGGCCCCCCCCATCCCAGGAGGGACGGGTCCGTCACTACTACGTGCTCCGTTTGGGGTAGGGAGAGGGATCTGCCGCTGACCTAATCGCGGTCCGTGAGCCACCACTGCAACTGTTTCGCAGTGCCCTCCGAGATCAAGACATGGTCGGACAGGTTGCCTCGATGCTGGGCCCACTGAAACTTCAGGTCCCACTGCAGAGCCCGCATTCGCCACCTGGCGTAATGCACCAACAGGATGCAGGAGGCCATCAGCCCCAGAAGCCGCAGCACCAACCTGACCGAAACCCAGGATAGAGGCAGAAAGATGGGAATCAGAGCCTGAATATCCCGGACCCGCTGTTCCGGAAGATAAGCCCGGAACTGCGCCGAATTGAGAACCGCTCCGATGAAGAGGAGCTTCTGGGAGGGACTCAGGTGTGACTTCGGCACATTGATGGAGAACCCCAGCAAATGCAGGAGGTCGGCCGTAGTCTGGAGTTGGGAGACGACGTGCTGGGTCGAGCCGGCCTTCAACAGCCAGTCGTCGAGACAGGGGAAGACTGGAACCCCTGATCTGCGCAGATGAGCTGCGACCACCGCCAACACTTTCGTGAACACCCGAGGGGCACTGGCGAGGCCGAAGGGGAGCACGGTGAACTGAAAGTGCTCCTGACCCACCGTGAACCGCAGGTAACGCCGGTGGGCCGGCAGGACGGGGATGTGAAAATAGGCGTCCTGCAAGTCCAACGCTACCATCCAGTCTCCAGGGTAGCCAGAACCTGAGCTAAAGTAAGCATCTTGAACCATTCCTGCCGGAGGAAGGTGTTGACGCTCCTGAGGACCAAGATAGGGCGTAGGCCCCCTTTGCCCTTCTTGGGAACCAGAAAGTAGTGGGAATAGCAACCACGGCCTACTTCTGGACCAGGAACGCAAGAGGGCCGTAACTTCCTCCCGCAGAAGATTCAAGTGATCCTCCGATATATGGTGGCACTGCGGTGGCATGGCTGGAGGGGTCGTCTCGAAGGGGAGGGAGTAGCCCCTTCGGACGATTTGCAGCACCCACCTGTCCGAAGTGATGGAGCGCCAGTGGAGGAGGTGATGGCGAACTCTGCCGCCCACTAGCATGGAATGGGCCTGAAAGCTCTGACTAGGAAGGCTTTGAGGCGGATGCTGCCGGGGTGGATGTGGACTGACCGGCGCGTTGTTCTCTAGAACCGCCACGGCGGCACCCACGTCCGTGACCGCGTGCAGGTTGGTTCTGCGGCCGGTGGCTAGGCACACGTGAGGAGGCGCCCCTTCCTTGGCCACGGGGCGAAAGGCGGAAGCATGTGGCCGTGGGGCCGAGAGACCCAAGGACGTGGCCGTAGCCCGGGAGTCCTTAAAACGAGCCAGGGCACTATCCGCCTTCTCACCAAAAAGGCGAGCGCCATCAAAGGGCATATCCATGAGGGTACTCTGGACATCCCCCGAAAAAGACGTGGACCTCAGCCAGGCGTGGCGCCGGAGCGCCACCGTGGTGGAAATCGCCCTGCCCAGCGAGTCCGTGGTGTCAAGTCCACACCGTTTGGCATGTCGCGCTGCATCTCGCCCGTCAGCAAGTGCCTGGGAGAGACGTGTCCGGGCCGCCACCGAACACAGTGGCAGCACGTCCTCCACCGTATCCCACAGAGAGTGGGAAGAAACGGTCCAAGAGGCAAGCGGTGTTCAAAGACCGCAGGCCCAAACACAGGGAAGAGAACAGTTTCTTGCTGAACTGTTCCAGCCTCTTGGATTCCCGATCCGGAGGAGCGGACAAGAAGGAGGATTAGGAAGTGGAGGCCTGGATAACCAGGCTCTCGGGGGTGGGGTGTTGGGACAGGAAACTGGGGTCGCCTGGAGCAGGGCGGTGGCGCCGGGCCACGTTCCGATCCACAGGAGGAACTGTGGAGGGCTTGGACCAAGTGCCCTGCAGAATGTCGACGAGGGCCTCATTGAACTGCAGCAGAGGCTCTGTGGAGCTTGCTGACGGTTGAAGCACCTCTGTGAGGATATTAGTCCTCACGGCCACAGCAGGCAACTCGAGCCCCAGGGCTTCGGCCGCCTTGCGCAGCACCACGGAAAAAGCTGCACCTTCCTCCGAAGCCACAGTCGGAGGAGAGATGAAGCCAGCGTCCGGCGAAGTGTCCAGACCACTGGCATCCCCCTGTTCGTCTGCCCTGTCCTGTGCAAGTTGACCCTGGAGGGCCATAGGGTCCTCAGACCCCTCCCAGTCGCCCCCGTCATCCGATTCCTGATAAACAGGAGGAACGATCGGAGCCGGACGGGAGATGAAACCTTCATCCATCGGCGTCGGTTGCGGCGCCGGTCGGCGCCATGCCGGCGTCTGGTCCGGACAGGGACTAAACCAGGGAACGGCGTCGTCCGGAGACGGCGCCGGAGGTGGAACCGGTGTCGGCATCGGCGGAGGAGGCGTCGTGAGGTCGACCGGCGCCGACGGAGATCCAGGCCTGGATCTCTCGGGACCTGCGGCGCCGGGATCGAAGTCGTCGACGGCGCCGGAGCCGCCGGCACGCGAGGTCGCCCAGTCGAGCCCGCGGGGCCCGAAGGCGCGCCAGCAGGCGTCGACGGCGGAGCCAGGCCCCTCATGGCCGAGAGGAAGGCACTGACCTCCGCCGGAGTCGCGTCAGTCCCAGGGACCGGTGGGTATGGAGACGGACGCGGCTCCTGCGGAGCCGCGGGGGTGGGACCACCCTGACCCTCGGCCGAGTCGCGCGACCGGCGATGGGAGTCCGAAGAGCGGTGTCGCCTCTTGGACTTTTTGGATCGCTTCGACTTACCCGAAGACTTCGAGCCCGACGAGCGATGATGATGACTGCGGCTCCGCGACCGATCCTTGGACCTCCTCCTGGACCGGGACCGTGAGCGGCGCGGAGCCGAATGCCGAAGCTCGAGAAGCTTACGGGACCGCTCCCGCCTAGCCTTCGAGGTCAAGGTCTGACAGTCGGGGCACGACTCCGCATCGTGGTCTGCCCCCAGGCAGTAAAGGCACCGGCGATGGTGATCCGTCACCGAGATCAGGCGATGACAGGCATCACAGGCCTTAAATCCAGGCATCCTACCGGCACCAGAGTCGAGTCGACAAAGACCAAAAAGAGTCAAAAAATGTTAGTCAAAAATTGACTAAGGGGTAAGCTCTTCCCGGATCGGCGCTGTCTGGCGCAGAAAAAAGAAGAACTGACGTCAGCGCCTGAGGGCGGCGTCTAAGTACTCCGACGACGTCATTCCGGCGCACGACGCCAACGACGGACGCGAAGCCGCAGACAACGCCTAGCGACGTGCAAGGGGTATTGCTGACGAAAAATCTTTCCGGATCCAGCCTGACGCCTGGGGATATTCTAAGGTGAGGAATCTAACTAACGTGTTTCTTTCAGATACACCTCCTCCCACAGGATGACCTGTTGATTAGCCTCTTTGGGACGGCAAGCTTCAACTAAGCTGCCGCCTATGGAATGCGAATCTGGCTCCCCTCACAGGAGAGGAAGCCAGCCTCCTCAACCAGAGGCCCACTGGCATCTAGACAGATGGGAAAATTAGCTAGTCAGTTAGGCATGCCACCTCCAGGCTAGTATCACCCCTAAGGTGGGTAACTGTGAGGTGGACAAGATATTTCAGAAGCAGACATCTTTGTGATGGCATACTTAGGAATTCTGGAACAGGGTTGTGCCCACTACCACAGGAAGTGGTCCTATGGGGGGCATAGTGACCCCAAGGTTCAGTAGCCCATTGGCTTCTACCCAACATTCCCCTAACGCCCCTAAAATCAGTATTAAGGGAAGTCCCTGGCACCAGAGAAGCAGATCCTGATGACCTAAGAAGAGGGAGGACACCAAAGAGCCGCATAAGCTGAGAAGAGAGAAGCAGTTAAAATGGCACAAACTGTGCCGGCCTGTCTGCATTCCTCATTGAAAATGGCGCCAAAGGTGACTCGCCCTGTAGCTGTGACTCCAGAAACTTGGGAGGACTGCCTGCCTTCAAAAAAGACTCAAGACCTCCCAGGAACAGTGGAGCTGTTGTAAAGAATTTCCACAAGAGAAGCCTCAGAGGACTCCGGAACCGCCAAAACACGACTACTGCCACCTCTGGCCCCAGTTGAAGTGGGCCAACATTGCCAACAAGGTTCCCCAGCCCTCCAGAGCTCGAGTCCATCATGGTTTCACCCCTCCTAGACTCTGCCTGCAACCTCAGCACGTCGACCCCCTCGAATGCGACAGCTCCGGTAAAGAAAAATGTGATGCACAAGGACACCTCTGCACCCGTTGCCTGTGGAGAAGAGGACCAAAGGTTTGGGTCCACTTGCTGGCTCAGCCCGACGGGCTTCCTAGCCAGAGTCTGCAGCCTCTCGCAGCCCTGAGTCCGAAGTTATGAATGCTTTTATCGAACAGGTAGCTCTTTCTTACTCACAGTATAACTGGCAGCGCTTAGAAGAACCATACTTTGCCCATGAAAGCGCTATGTATGCTTGAACAGCACAAGCACAAACTAGGCTCCAAGAGGCGGATTCTAGAACAGACACGGGCTAACAGACTGCGGATTTATCACGTGAACAGATCCGGTCTGAAACAGGACTGCTCTGTTCCATTACTGCATTTTACATGTCGGCTAACTCGGGAGCACCAAGTGTGCAGTGCATTTTCAATCTGAGTGCCAGCATCATAGAAACGACTGGTAATGACAGCTTTAGGTGCTGGATTAGAATGTCTAGACCTGCATCAGTTCTCAAGAACCAATGCAAATTAGCACCGTCCCCACTAATAGTAACTGGCCTAAACGTAGAGAGCACACCAGTAATGGAAATCTGAAATTAAAAAGATACTTCCCAGTGCAAGTTGAACATGAGAAGACCGCAAAAGTGAAGGCAGCCCACGCGCAAATTGTTTGGCTAATTAATTAAATAAATAAATGAACACGCCGAGACAGGAGGGCACACACAAGGCCCCGTGTCCCCCAGGAGTCCCCCTCGCATGACGCTGCCTCGCTGCTGCTGCAGCGGGCAGGAGGGGCAGTAACGTCTGCGTGAATGCAGCGTGATGGTAATAGATGCCCAACCAGAGAGCCGTGTAAACAGCGTGACTGATAAGAAATTTAGTCACGTGCACAGACGCCGTAGACTCGGTGTCCCAAGGGTGTGCACAAAAAAGCCACAGGGCGGTTACCAAAAACCCTGCAGAGCAATTACAAGGCAGAGTTTTAAATAAATATTGACGTTACACAATAGAAAGCATGGGCGGGCTTACAAGTCCTTCACTTAAAATAGATTTACCCCACTATATCTCGCTGATTTTTCTCTGATGCCTAAACGTATATAAAGGTACATTGGATTTTTTAAAATTGGTGTGGATCTCCTTCTTGAGTCGCGCGTGTCATTTATTAATCATCGTCTATTTTTGCAAATGCCTTGCACTCCTCTGTGTTAAGCCTAAGGCTGCTCGAATACACTACCCCTTAATAGAGCACTTTGAATTGTTTAATGCCCCTATCCACTCATAAAGGAACCCCTGGACTCTTTATGAGGTTTATCAATAAGTTGATATACCATGTAAAGGGCCAGGTTCATACACAACCAAGAGCTACTTATGTTCAATGAAAATCAGTATTATTGTGAAAAAGGTTTCAGCAATTTGCAATGCTTCAGCACTGTATATACAAGCCAGCCATAACTGCAATGCCTCTGGTACCAAGTTAGTCATTCAATTATCTTTATTCGATTATTAAAAATCATAAAAGAACGAGCAAAAATACATATCACCATTTCATCTGATCACAAAATATTACATACAATTAAACCAAAAAACACAAAATTTTTACAATAAAACATGCATAAATATTTAAAAAAGATAAAAAGAAGGGTTTGTTAAAACACAACGCATTCAGAAAAAGGAGTAAAAAGAGAGGAAATTCATTTTTCAGAGATAAAGTGCCTATGCCTTGTACGATGCTTATTTAAGCGTGCTCCTGCAACTAGAAAACTAGCGACAGAAAAAGCTACTTTCGTATCAGAAAGAAGTTGCAAAAACATCAAAGCTGGTTTTACCTGAATAAAGCCCTGATTGCGTAGAATAGGGAGCAAATATCTTTTTCTAATCTCAGTATAATGACCACAGAACATGACGAAATGCATCGTGTCCTGTGTTGAAAAATGATCACAGTCACATGGTTCAGCGTCATCGGGCCTAGACCAGGTTCTGAAATTCCCCAATATAAAATGAATTAAATCAAATCGGAATCTCGTTAGGAGAAAGCGGTGGTAAGGTTTTGTTACCGAAAAAAGGTATGTTTCCATTCCAGGAACAGAGGAAAGCATACAGTGTTTCCTTACCATGTTTTTTTTTTAGCTCTACTGCTTCCCTCTCCAGGGCATATAAATTTGTCAGAATGTTTTTGACTAAATTTAAATCTTCATAGGTTATACCATCTGGGGATGAGAAGAGCTCCGGTCGGCCTGCTAAAATAAGCTGGGTTTTCACGTATCTTAGCCATGGGATTTTAAGGGCCCTGTCCAGGGCTAGGCAGTCTTTTAAAATAATGTGATTTAGTGTAAGCTCCTGGTTAAGCCAGGTTTTTAACCAGCCAATCACTGGGGCTAATTTTAGAGTGTCAGATATATAGCCCAAGCCTACCTCTGTGTGCAATGCAAAGGTCGGGGTTGATTGGGGAACAGAAAGCAGAGATCTCAAAAATTTGTTCTCTACGTTCTGTATTTTGGTAGAGCTAGTGTATCCCCAAACAACGGAGCCATACTGAGCGACTGACAGACATTTTGCTTTATAGACTTTAATTATACTTTCCATGGGACGGGCGCCCAGTTTTTTGGCAAAGCCTAGCAGCCCTGCGGCCGCTCTAGCAACAGCGCTGCTTTTGACCAAAAGCTGGGGGCCCCAGGTACCCTTTTCATCGAAAATCACCCCTAGGTATGGAAAGGAAGGGACTCTCTTAACCTCCTTCCCTGCGCAATAGAATGTTAACAACTTTTTTTTTCTACCTGCGGATCCAGCAATCATTACATGTGATTTTTCTGTGTTAATTTTCATGTCCAGAGATGACATAAAAGCTCCATAAGATAAAAGAAGTTTATTCAGCGCAACTCCAGAGCGTGCTAAAAGAACAGCGTCATCCGCGTACAGGAGGACGGGTATCTTTGTCTCGCCTGCACGCGGAATGTCGCTATGTGATGTTATCATTTCTGCCTCGAGGTCATTAATATATAGAATGAAAAGGAGGGGGGCAAGTATACACCCTTGCCTAACCCCCCTCTCTGACCTAAAATGACAAGTACATCTTCCTTCCCTAGTAACTCTAACTGAGGTCATGAGATCCCTATGTAACTCAGCTAAGTAATCGACCAAGGGGGGATCAAAGCCCATGGCCAAAAGGATCCCCCACAGCCTTGACCTGTTAACCAGGTCAAAAGCTGAGGAGAGGTCCATAAAGGCCATGTACAAAGAGCCGCCCCTGGCGACCACATATTTATTTAAAATTAATTCTAGGTTTAGGCACTGATCTAAGGTTCCTCTATTGGCTCTAAAGCCATATTGTGCGTTAGATAAAATACCCTTACTTTCTAAAATCAAGGTTAATCTACCTAGGAGGACTCTCCCCAGAATTTTAACACTCGAGTCAATGAGAGAGATTGGCCTATAGCAAGCCGGATCTGTCCTCTGTCCTTTCTTAAAGATTGGCACAATGGTCGAAGTTGCCCAGGTAGAGGGGAAAATAAATTCCCTTGTGGCATTAAAAATATTAGTTAAAATCTTTGAGCTAAGTTCGGGGGCGGTCTTAAAAAAGTCTGCAGGGACCCCATCTGGCCCCGGTGCCTTTTTGCAGAGTGTATCTTTAATTGCTTGTTTCACCTCATCCTGAGTGAAGGGAGAGATACGAGTTAATGGTTTTGGTAGGGGTTCTTCACATTCAGTGGTAGTATGAATTTGACTATAAATATTACTAAAATGTGTTACCCACTGTTCATCTGGGATAATACAGTCAGCTCTCTGGTTATCTAGTCCCACAAAATACGGGTGATTTATAACTGCCCAGAATTTAGCACTATCTTTCTGTATCTCGGGCAGTAACAAATCATTCCAGGCCTCGTCTTTTATCTCAGATTTCCTCTTCCTAATAGCTAAGTTATAATGTTTCCTCAGTGACGCTATCAACACTCTGTCTCTAGGTTTACACTTTAGGGCTTTAAGAAGAGTTGAATGGGCCTTAGAACAGTTTGCGTCAAACCATTTGGGGCCCTTGAGTTTATTAGGCTTTGCCTTTATGGTCAAATCTAAGTTAACTTGATGACAAATAACACTAAAGGCCTCGACCAAAGTAACACTCGGGTTTTTGTCATCTAAACAGATGGCAATTTCACCGGCAACTTTGGCCGTGGTTTCCTGTAAGAAAGTTATTGGAGTAACTTGGCCCCATTTAAGCCTCCGGTTTTGGTCTCTTAGCACAAGATCTGTCGCACACAATGTGTCCGTCTTCCTGTTTCCCAGGACTCCTTGAGATAAAACCTCTAAAATCACAGGATTGTGGTCACTAAAAACAGAAGTTTCTACCTTATAAACAAATATTTCAGGTAGAACTTTTGAAGAAACAAAAATATAATCAATAATAGTGTCAGAATCATTGCCCACATATGTTGGTAACCTCAAATCATTTGAGCAGGTACCAAATTCATAGAGGTTGAGGGTAGCCAAGAGCGATTCCAAAACCTCTCCGCTTGAAGTATGTTCAAAATGCGGAGAGGAAGAATAAGGAAAGAATTTCTCAGTTTCTCTCTGGCAGCCTGCCTGGCAAGGATGAATATTAAAATCTCCCATAAGGATCACCTCATGCGCGTAACAACTGTTCTCAATAAGGGTGGATAAGAGATCCTCTAGGGATAACAAATGCTCGTTAGGGAATTGACTGGTCGGGGAATTATAAAAATTAACAAGTAAAATGGAGTTACAGTTTGATAAAGTCAGTTCGACCGCTAAGCAATTTTTTGATTTGGACTTAATATGTCTAGGTTTACCTTTGACGTCAAGTGAAATGTATACAGCCAACCCACCCCTTGCTCTTCCTGCTCTACTAGGAACTGCAGGTACAAAAAAATGAGAATAGCCGTCTAAGGCCAAGCAATCTAACGTTTCCCAAGTTTCCTGAAAAGCAAGGATGTCATAATTCCTAATTTTGTCCAACCAGATTTTATCTTTAAATTTGGGTCTTAGCCCCGCAATATTCCAGCTCATAAATCTGCAGGCCCTGGCTCCTGCAGAGGACTGAGCTGATAAACCAAAAGCAGAAAGTGGTCCCTTTGCGTCATTAACGTGATTTGGCAAAAGTCAATCGTTGTGGTCCATAAAAGAAAGTGGCGCAAAGCGGTTAAACAGTTCTAAAGGCTGTGTAACGGGGTTAAGCATAAAAGGTTGATGACGGTGAGCTGAGACGTTATTCCTTAAATCTTGTTCCCAACTGGAGTGAAGATTCCAGTTGGTATTCCTCTCTGAAGCAGGAGTCCTTGGAAAAGATATGTTCCGCTGTTCCCCATACAAAAATTTCAGAGTGAGGGGAACCACGGTGCCTTGTCTTCGTTGGGGAGGAAAGATATTTGCAAGAATGTTAGGAAGAACATGTTGATTTGAAAAGCTCACAGCCACACAGTCACCTTTAAATCTTTTTGGGCGGTTTCCCAGCCAAGGAACCCTAGTTACTGATTTAATTACGCTTGCTAGGTGATGCTGTCCCCCTGGAGCTAGCCGCACATTAACGGTTAGCCAATGCAGGGCTTTGCTACGTAGTGAATTAGAACTTTCCACCGTACCTCTTTCCAGCGGAGGAACATTTGCGAGGACTAAGACCACAGGTGTGGCTTCAACAATGAATTGCAGTGGGTCCGTTGTGAAAATTTCGGCTTGTACTTGTGTTTGTACTGGGGGAATGTTGGCCGGAGAAGTTGGATTTATTGAAGGACGTGGTAGCACGGGACCCTCAATGGGAGCGGTCAAAGATAATGGTGAAGGGTTCACTCCAAGCAGTTCAGTTCCTTCACCAGCCCCCAAATCGTTTCCGGTGTTAACTCCCCTGGGATTATTGCCTAAAATAGTCACTAACGTAGTTATATTTTCAATGCCACTTGCAACTATATTTTGACGACCGCCCAGCTTCTTAACCTCTGCTTGCAATTTATCAATCTTGGATATGAGAGGTTTAACGATGGAGTTAATTTTAATCTCAATAAGGTCTACGATTTTATCGAGAAGGGCTTCTTCAGTAGGACGGGTAGAATGGTCCTCAACGTGAGTCATTTGTGTACATTTTGGAATGTTAGCCCTCTTCCATTTAGTCCCTGAGCGTAGCCCACCCCGCTTTAGAGGAATCTTAGTGCATTGTCGCTTGGGTCTGGCTACATGACCTATAGTGGATTGATCGAGAACAGACACCTGAGACTGTGTATCTTGATCTGAATCTATATTATTGTAGTTATCTGCATTGCCCTCAACGGGCAAGCCATCAGAAGCCGGGATTACATTATCCGGGGTGTCTGGTGTAACTTGGGAAACAATGTCATCGATCGTGGCTGCACTGAAAACGTCTTGCGTAAAAATTTCATCAGTCAAAGTAGTAACAAGTGTAGGTGGGGACAGGCAGAGCAAATCAGGAGATTGGCTCAGCCCCAATGACTCCCTCCTTTGCATATTGATCTTCTGTACGGTCTGAACTAGATAGTTGTTAATCTTGTTTTGTTGAACTCCAGCAATTTTTTTAGGCATGACTTACAATATAGCACAAAATAGGGAAGAACACATAAACAAATGTACGTAAGATTGTATATCAGCTAGGCTTACGCGACAAAGAATGTCGACGATGACTCCTGTAGCGGTTCTGGCCCTGCCCCTGCCTCCTCCTGCCGATGAGGGCCGTAGAGGGCCCGCCCTTTGCCCGGGCTTCGCCCCGGCCGTCCCGCTCGCGTCCCGCGAAGCGAGCCTCTCTGAGCTTTATTCCCGCCTCCTGGCGCGTCAGAGCCGCGCGCCGCCGCTGGTGCTGCCGGGAGTTGTGGACCCGGGGCGGCGACGCGGAAGTTGGAGCTCCCTGCTGCTGCGAGGACTGCCCCTGACTCTTGGCGGTGGCGGCGAAGTAATGGCGTGGCGTGATGCAGGTAAGAATCCTGCTGCGTTGCTGCTTTTCCCCCTAGCTCCGCCGGTCTCTCTGAGCTTTATTCCCGCCTCCTGGCGCGTCAGAGCCGCGCGCCGCCGCTGGTGCTGCCGGGAGTTGTGGACCCGGGGCGGCGACGCGGAAGTTGGAGCTCCCTGCTGCTGCGAGGACTGCCCCTGACTCTTGGCGGTGGCGGCGAAGTAATGGCGTGGCGTGATGCAGGTAAGAATCCTGCTGCGTTGCTGCTTTTCCCCCTAGCTCCGCCGGCCTCTCTGAGCTTTATTCCCGCCTCCTGGCGCGTCAGAGCCGCGCGCCGCCGCTGGTGCTGCCGGGAGTTGTGGACCCGGGGCGGCGACGCGGAAGTTGGAGCTCCCTGCTGCTGCGAGGACTGCCCCTGACTCTTGGCGGTGGCGGCGAAGTAATGGCGTGGCGTGATGCAGGTAAGAATCCTGCTGCGTTGATATACCATGTAAAGGGCCAGGTTCATACACAACCAAGAGCTACTTATGTTCAATGAAAATCAGTATTATTGTGAAAAAGGTTTCAGCAATTTGCAATGCTTCAGCACTGTATATACAAGCCAGCCATAACTGCAATGCCTCTGGTACCAAGTTACTAATCTTGCTAATAAATCTCCCCAACACCTTTCAGTTTAAACATATTACGAAACTCCAACCATTTATTTTTATTTTTTACAAACATCAGCTTATGAGTTGTGGAAAAACACACATTTTATCTCAAATATATGCATTTACATTTTGGAATGCATATAATATTTCAACCGAGCAAAGTGTTCCAATTTAGTAGGCTGGGCTGGACACAGGAGAGCTACTTACAGGTAGCTTAACAGCTACCAGTAGATCGCAAGCTACTCGTTGGAGAATCCTGGTCTGGAGCCAGGGTAGGGAAGGCAAGAAACAGACTGCACTTCAAAGAGAAACCTCTCTAGAAGCTTCTCCAACTACCAGGAGGCACCTGGTATAAATATAAGACCTCAGACACCAACTCCTCAGTTCTGGAACTGTGGAGACTCTGCCAGGAAGCAGGACTGCTGTGCTACTGAAAGGACTGCCACTGTGCTTGGCTGCAGCCTTGCTACTTTACTGAATGGATGTTTTGCTGGATCGCTGCACCGCTGCCCTTCTGCCTGAGACAGAGGGATTAGACCTGACCTGACCCTAGGTGCCCCAGAGTGACTTCAAGCTCTGCTGGCCTCCTGTTCGGAGCCACAGGGACATAACAGACTCCCAACCACCAGAACCAGAACCAGCTGACTCCCAAGTGGTGCCACTCAGGTCCTGGACCCTTGGTTTGGCCTCAGTAGATCTGAAATGAAGTTTTTGGCCTCTTCGCAACCATAAACTTGCCAGTTGTCGCAAAAAACCTTGTTGCTCACACTGCCCACCGCAAAGTTATGCCGACCCAACCCTTTGCACTACAGCATCGACTACCACCACAAAGCTCTGGTCTGACTACATGCGACAACAACAGGATCCTCACTTTACAGCAACAACGTCTGAAACGCTTCCCTGATCGTCGCTGCCCTCACCACCATGAATGGGATTCTGCCCTTGACTGGGAAGGTTACTTTTCACCGGGACTAACCTGGTCTCTGTATCTGACCCACTCTCCACTACCGTTGGCCTGAACTCGTGCCTTTCTCCCAGTCTCACATGACCGGAAAGCCACAAGTGGCGATTTGGGATTTTTGGCACTATTTACAATTAAATCTTTAAAATTGCATATCTCTGGTTGTATGATTGGATTTTTTCCTTTTGGTCTTGATTCAATTATTACATTTTGCTCTATTTTTCTAAATTGGTGTGGGATCTTTTTGTGTTTTGTGTTTTCACTTTATTACTGTTTTAAGTGCTGCATAAATTCTTTAAACATTGCTTCTAAGTTAGACTGACTGCTCTGTGCCAAGCTTCCAAAGGAATAGGCACAGGTTAATTTGGGGTTTGCTTAAGCCTCACCCTGACAAAGATTGCGGTTGCTGCTTAAGTAGGGTTTCACCACCCTCTATCAGTAACTACATTTCTTGCACTGCTATTATTCCTTCACCAACCTGCAAGATTATAGATCAAGTAAGTCCCAATAAAAACTCAGTTTAGTCCCAACTGGTTACCACTCGCTCTGAACTCCCCAAATGAACTCAAAGGTAAAGAAAATAAAATTAATGCATAAAAGATTACTACATTTCTACTGTGTAAAATGTCTACCAAATAAAGAGACGCGCAGCTACGCACTCTTATTCTATGTTGGACAAATATATAGAGAAAATTGCAGCCCTGGATGGACACTGTGGCGCTACAAAAGCAAAAAACCTTGCTTACTACTAAGTTGAAACTCTCATACAACAAAGGTGCCCCAATGAATATAATAAATATGGATGATATGGCATTGGAGAGAGAACAGATTGGTCATATTCTCACAATAACAGTTTGCATAACCCAAGTGAATGACAGTTTTATTCGAAAACACTGTGGAGGGCATGTTGAAGTGGCTTAAAGAACAGGAGAGAGTGAAAGTAATGAATAGCAGAAAGCAATATGATGCAGAGTTACCAGAACAAGTTGAACAGTGTTCACTGTATATTGGAATCACAAAACATTGACATCGCGACTCTGGCATTCAAGCCCCCTTGGTTGTGTTGTGCCCAACAGTCTCATCCAGACAATTTTCCTTTGAAGAGCTGCAATGCCAAAGTGGCACAAGCATATGTCCTTATCTCAGTGGTCGTCATTCAGTTTTACACAAGACTTGTTACGGAGCATGTCAGAAGGCCAGACACGTCTGAGGGAGAAGAAGTCAGCACAGCCTAGAGAGGACAAAAAAGTGTACATCTGAAATGTGCCCAAAGATACAACTCTTAAGGTATCCATCCTGCGACACCCAGGGCAAATGGCAAGTTTTAAAGATGCCAGGAAGGCTGGAGTTTATTGCAGGGAAGCAGCTGAGCAGAAGGGTTTGCATAGAAAGTGTGACAGAGGGCTACAGAGAAAGGACATGAAGGGGAAGGGATTGCAGAGAAAGAGACAACAGAGGAGGGAACAACAAGGGAAGGACCTGCAGGAGAAATGCTTGAAAGGAAGGCACATAATCAAGGAAGTGAAACCTTTACCTCTTTGTGCCAATCTTGCCTTCAGTCATTAATCTATGTTTCAGTGAGGGAAAGATTCCTGAAAACCACAATTAGTCCCTGCTGAAGGACACCCTCTCTTGATCCCTGTAAGCTGCCTAAAGTTCAGGCTTTTTACTATGTCAGAAATGTTTCCAAATTCATGTAAAATATGGTCAATAACAATTTTAAGTTTTTCTTCTCACTAATGCTCCAATTCATCAAGTGTCATACTGGGTTAGAGGGGTAAGACCATGATTGTAGTAATGAATGCTCTTCTTGGTATTGCGGATCTTGGCAGGTCTTCTTTCTTGATCCTTTTTTATTTGCCTGCAATGTTTGACATTGTGGATTATCCTAACTTAGATGCCCCATGTGTTTTAAATGGTTCACCTTTCTTGAGTCCTAGAAGCCTTTGATAGGGGCTTTGCATTTTTAGCACATTTGATTCACTATTGACATGCAGGTTAACGGTTCACCTCAAACAGCCATGGTGTTTGTCCGAGACACAAGTTGCCGATTTAATATCATAGAAGGGTTTACCTTTGTATGTCTGTCATATACAACTGATAATCAAATGTATCTCTGAGTCTGATCTATTCATAAACAACTGAAGGGTTAGTAAACTATGTCGATGGATTAGAAACCAGCAGCTGTCTCCAGCTGAGTACTCATTAGGCACAGGTGACCTAATCTGTCCTCAATTCTAGAAACTTTCTGATCTTTTTGGTGAAGAAATGTCCTTTGATTTAGGAAAATCAATCAAACCACAGCCAAAATTAGAAACAATGATATTCTAAATATTTCCATTTTTTTGTCCACAAATTTAGACACCTGTCAAGTAATTTTCTGTGAAAAGCAGCTGGACAAAAGCATAGCTGCAACCTCTGAGGAAAAGAAGCACACTTATAAGTAAAATAATAAATACCACTCAAGACAATGCTAACTTATTTTACGCAGGCCTTTTCAAGTACTTTCTTCAGCACCTCAAAGTTGACCGAAACAAGGTTGCAAATTGTGCCTAAAGAGGCCAGAACATCTTCCTGTATCTCACAAGGCTCTTCAAAAGCTTCTAACTGCAGAACAAGTTGGTTGATAACATTGCTAAGATAAAGGTACTTATATATATCAAGCATTCTTGTTATACGAATGGTACAACCAAAGTTGATACTCCTACCTATCAAACAACACGTTACATTAGTTTGACTTGAGAATCAAATCAGGCTCAATTTAACATGTTACAGTGTGCAACTTTAACAAAGTTGCTACTTTGCTTCCTTTAGTCTACTGTACCCTTAATGGTTGAACATGGGGTCTGTCCTAGAGACAGCTTTATGCAGCCCTATGGAAACATGCTAACGATTCCCAGAAGAGAATACAATAGGGGCCGTCATCAGACAAAGTGTTACCTCCATAGGAAGTCACATGGGCGAACTTCAAAGGAGAAGCCGCCTTTGAAGGGCAACTGGGAAACACCTGGAATAGGGGCTGCTCTAGTGTTCAGTTAGACAGGCTGGCATTATGGAAATGGAAGGAGAAACCATTTGCCAAACCTGTTTTCCATGGATGTGTAGCCCCCTGGTAACCACACCTTTGGGTTGCGCTAGTGAATTGTGAACACCAGGAAAGGGGTTCTGCCATGTTGGAAGTGGGCAGAATGGTACTTCTTGGGATAGGCAGATGCCACACTTCACAGGAAGTGGTCATCAGAGGAAGGAAACCTGGCAGTCCATTGGCTGCGAACCAAATCTTACCCTGAGTAAACTTCAGAGCATAAAAATGGCACCCCTGGCACCTTGAACTCATATCTTGACTGGACTGGAAGAAGGACTGCCTTACTGCAGCAAGTTCCTGGCAAAGAGACGCTGCACTTACGTGGACTGCAACTGATGGCTAGCAAAGTAAAAGGAACTGTGCATGCTGTATCCTGCTCAGGGAGAAGTAATTTCCAGAGCCCAGTCAAAGAAAGGGACTCCAGCGGTCGGTTGGCGGACCTATTCGCAGCACAGGGCTACAACAGCGGAAGGAGCCTGCCATGGGTGAGTGGTAGACCAGATCGCCAGATTGCCAATCCACACAGCCGTTCAGTTCCAGGACTGAGGCCCAGTGCTCAGAAATTGCACCCGTGTCCGCTGGACCTGGGAGACTTGTCGGACGGCAGCTTGGTCGCCTAGAAGCCAAGCTACAGCCCAAAGAAGGATTTTGCAGTGACTGAGACACTGGATGATTAGTCACGCAGGGCAACGACTTCTGCCAGGCTCGAGAGGACTTCAGGGGATGTCGACCGCTGTGGCCAGGACCACCTCACCAAGCCCATGGACCAAGGAGTAGCTGAAAAAAGACCCCCTTGAACACGTCACATTCACAGCATCTTTGGGCATCTTCAGCATGTTGTACCCCTTGCATCAGGATCGCTTCCATAGGAGTCTATGGCAAGGAGATGAAGTGTCTAGAGCTGACTGGAGACTGCGTCTTCTTTGAAGTTAACTGTTTCTGAGGGTCATACAGGCCCCCGTCACTGGCTTCCTGCCGGAGTTGGTCACGCATAGTAACTCGAACTGACCACAATGCAACTAGCCCAACTTTTAGCTGAAAAAGTTTCTAAGTGTCTAATTTGTTGAATTTACAAATGCTTGCTCGCGGTTGAGTTAGAAGATGTGAAATACTGTACCTTTTAAAGTCTATATCTCCTGGACTTTCCGGTGGCTCTCTTTTGTTTTGGTGTCTAAAAATATATTAAATTCTGCTCTATTTTCATAAATTGGCTTTGGATTTCTTGAGTGTCTTATTTCTAACTCAATTGTTTTGGTGCTGTTTAAATGATTACACTTGTTCCTTTGTCTAAGCCACGGGTACTCATAGTACGGCCAGCGGGCCGCCAGCGGCCCGGCAAGCCTTCCTTGGCGGCCCGCGGACCTTGCAGGCAACATACCTCTGTGTTTTTTATATCGCAGGTTGCAGCAGCGCGGAGCTATGGGGGCTGGGCAATTCTTTTAAAAACCATTCACTTGTTAATAAGGCTTTGTTCTATTTCACCTCTTCTTAGCGCCCCTGCATCTCCACTCTGATTGAGTGAAGATGTAGGGGCGCTTTTGAGTGGAGATGCAGGGGCGCCAAGAAGAGGTGAAATTCAACAAAGCCTCATTAACAAGTGAATGGTCTTTAAAAGACCTGTGAAGTACTTGGGTGCGGCAGCATTGTGTGTTCCAGAGAAGCTGTCTCATCGCGGGGTGAGGTGACAATGACAGCAGGGTGAGGTGAGGGGGGCAGACAGCAGCTAGTGAGAGCAGTGGGTGAGTTTACAGTGGAAGGAAGACAGAGTGCGACAGAGGGAGGGAGAGAGAGAGAGGGAGAGGGGGAAGACAGAGAGCGGGAGACAGAGAGGGAGAGACAGAGAGGGAGGGAGACAGAAGAGGAGACAGAGAGAGGGAGGGAGACAGAGGGAGAGGGAGGGAGACAGAGAGGGAGGGAGACAAGAGGGAGGGAGACACGAGAGAGGGACACAGAGGGAGGGAGACGGAGGGAGTGAGGGAGAGGGAGGGAGGGAGACAGAGAGAGAGGGAGACAGAGAGAGAGAGAGAGGGAGGGAGGGAGACAGAGAGGGACGGAGACAGAGAGAAAGGGAGACAAACTGATTGAGAGAGAGATAGAGAGAGGGAGGGAGACGGGGAGAGGGAGGGAGAGAGAGGGAGGGAGAGAGAGAGAGAGGGAGGAAGACAAACACAGTGAGTGAGACAGAGGGAGAGAGGGAGAGAGAGGGAGAGGGAGGGAGACAGGGAGAGGGAGGAGAGAGAGGGAGAGCGAGGGAGACAGAGAGAGGGAGACAAACAGAGTGAGTGAGACAGAGGGAGGGAGGGAGAAGGAGAGAGAGGGAGGGAGACAGAGAGGGAGGGAGACAGAGGGAGGGAGACAAGAGGGAGGGAGACAAGAGGGAGGGAGACATACAGAGGGAGGAAGGGAGAGAGGGACTGAGACAGAGAGAGGGAGGGAGACAGAGGGAGGGAGACAAGAGGGAGGGAGTCATACAGAGGGAGGGAGAGGGAGAGAGAGGGAGGGAGGGTGTGGGAGAGGGAGACACAGAGTGAGGTAGACAGAGGGAGGGAGACAGAGAGAAAGGGAGAGAGAGGGAGGGAGAAGGAGAGAGAGGTAGGGAGACAGAGAGGGAGGGAGACAGAGGGAGGGAGACAAGAGGGAGGCAGACACGAGGGAGGGAGACAAGAGGGAGGGAGACAAGAGGGAGGGAGACAAGAGGGAGGGAGACATACAGAGGGAGGGAGGGAGGGAGGGACTGAGACAGAGAGAGGGAGGGAGACAGAAAGAGGGAGGGAGACAGAGGGAGGGAGACAAGAGGGAGGGAGTCATACAGAGGGAGGGAGAGGGAGGGACTGAGACAGAGAGAGGGAGGGAGACAGAGAGAGGGAGGGAGACAGAGAGAGGGAGGGAGACACAGAGTGAGTGAGACAGAGGGAGACAGAGACAGAGGGAGGGAGACAGGGAGGGAGACAGAGAGAGGGAGGGAGGGAGAGAGAAAGGGAGACAGAGTGAGGGAGACAGAGGGAAAGAGAGAGAGAGAGAGAGAGAGCGATAGATAGAGAGAGAGGGAGACAGAGAGAGGGAGAGTGATAGAGAGAGAGAGAGAGATGGATAGAGGGAGGGAGGGAGACAGAGCGAGAGAGATAGATAGATAGAGATGTGTGAATGCCGGGTCTGGTGGCTCAGTGGACGAAGGCGTCCGCTGCAGGGGTCTGTGTTCAACTTCATGGTCACAGTTTTTTTTTTTGCTCTAGCCCCGCCCCCTCCCCCACCGGCGCGGCCCTCGGCCACAAACCACACTGTAAATTTGGCACCCGAGAGAAAGTTTGTGAGTACCCATGGTCTAAGCCTTGCTGCACACAGCCACAGTTACCCTGGGTGAGCTGGAGACTTAAACGAAACCTACTGGTCCTAAAGGGTTTGGTAAGTGTTTTACATGGTGAGGTCGCACAACTACACCATATATTAGATCCCATTTCCTAACAACAATAAAAAAGCATTTGCATGCCACTCTTAACACTGTACAAAATGTGCTACTAAGATAACATTTTTGCTCACTAAGTTTAGAATCAGGGATTGGAAAGGGATTGTCCCAGATGGCATTGCCATGCAAATTACATTCAACAACTACAATCTCATGGGTTTGGGAGTATTGGCATACATCTTGCACGTTATTTCTCGCCCTAGAAACAAATTAACATGTACTCTTGCAAAAGATGGGAGTGTTTCAAAGATGGAAAAGAGAAGAGGGCACACATACATTTTGTGTGCACTGGAAAGGGTTTCTCCAATAGGAAAATACATTTACCTCAGGAACAAAATTAAAACAACAAATTTGTGGTTCAAATGCGCTGGTCTGTTCACTTCCTCGTGTAATCCATAGAAATGTATTAAATGAGACGTGTGAATGGAAATCTATGTGTATCATAGATTCCCATATGCTGGCCTAGGTGTTTTTGTGAATTCTAAATAAGTTTTTAAAGCCTTCTGGTTTATGGTATTCAATTAGGACTCCATGATTCTGTCTGGTAAGTATTAATAGTTTGTTTATTGTTCATAATTTGAGATAACATAACAAGCAAGACTGGTCTGATGCCTGCATCCTCCATGAACTGTCCCCTCTGACAGTTTATCCCATGTGACACACATAACATTTTCAATGCGGCAACAAATACTTTCTTAACTCAGCAGCCACACCGATATAACATATACTACACCAAAACAAATCCATGACATCCCCTTTCATTTGAATCAACACAGAAAGAAATGATAAAATATCAGACACCTGTGCTGGGAAGCACAACTGGATAAAAAAGCCGGGTAAAGACACATCACTACAGTCCAGCACTTCATCAAACCATAAAAAATACATGTACTACACACAAACCCCATTCTCTTTGGCCCCAAGACACACAGAATAAACATACATATAAATAACAACTATCACACAACAAATTTCCAGAACATACAGTAAGGAAATTTCACAATTAGAGATGGTTAACATCCATTTTAGATGTACTGCAATGGGCATACATACCCCTTCCTACCTTGGCTTCACTTTCCCTAGACAGCATCTCCAAAGCCTCGAGGTGAGCGAGACCCTGAAAATCATCAAAGAGCACTCCATAGTGTGCCTTCCTCTCAGCATCTGGCTCCAATGCGTTACCTGCCCGCTTCTCCTCTTTCTCCTTTGCTTCTCGCAGGACCTGAGAGTAAAAGGAATGACAGAAGGGAAGTCTTAACTGCACATGTACAATTTTACATTTTTACTGCCCTCTCCGTTATCATTACAGGGAAAGTAGAAGACAAACTTAAATGCCCATTTATAGTCCAGAGAAGTGCAGGATTTGTAATGGCCATGTTGTGAGTATATGCAATAAACATATTTATTTTCACAATTATCAAACAACCGAGGTGCCATAGATAAATAAATCTCTAAAGTGAAATTACCACGTTATCTATGCAAAGACAAAACAAACAATAACACGTTTTTTTGGAGAGAGACGTTTGTGTCAGAGATTAAAATATGCTGCGGTAACTGGTAGACATCACTGGTAGTTTTAAAGTCAAATTTCATGTAATAAACTTAACAAAAACGAATAAAATGGACAGCATGAGTAGACCTCAATAAAACAGCTGTGCTCACTGTGTGTATTTTTTACTGTCAATTGATCAGATTTTTACAAGCCCTGTTTGTTGTTCTCCATCAATCTCAGAATTTAGCACAGAGCACGAAGCTCGTCTATTCAGTAGGAACCTCATCTATTTGCAAGGTTAGTGTCCTTCCAAAGTTCTGAATTTTATACCCAAGACAGTGTCAAATATAACTTGTAATTTATCTGCAGTGAAGAGCCAATATGATCCTATTTTTTTTATCAAAATATTTCCATTCACTTTCAAAAAGAAGAAAATATATGTGAATGTATGGCACATAAATTACAATCCTCTTGCAAAACAAACGGTTAGAGAATGAATTACTGACAATATTGGATACAATTGAATCTTTTTTTGATTTAAGACAGTCTTGCTATTTTGAAAATCAAACATATTCATCCCACTGTTCGCTTTTTTGCTGAGTGACAAGTTTAATGATATCACCGATTGGCTTCACAACTCAAAGAGGACTACGTTTTCAGCATGGCTGTGACTACATCTCAGAACATATTATAGATCGGAGCACTTACACTAGACTTGTGGGATACGTTCCCAGACTTCTAATATTGCCCATAAGAATTTATTTGCAACATGTATAGGTATATTATAAACTAAAACCCAGAAATGTATTTAGGCAACCGGGTATATGAATTACAAAGAAGGTTTTCCCTATTTGTATTGGGATAGGTCAATAGCTCAAGGAGTGTCATACATACCAAGTACAAGAAATGAGTCAGAGATAGTCAACTGTACATTAAGGTGATAGGACAACATATAGCTAACGGCCTAAGGAGGCTTTGATTGAATGTTTTGGGAGTTGAAAAGTTGAACATTTTGTTTTTTTGTGCATTTTTTTATTTATTTTTAATCAAGAATACGTTTCACCAGGTTGACAAATTCAACTTGGAGGAAGTCTTTTTTAAAAAAAAACTTTTTACGGCAGTTTTTAGCTCTTTTAGATGTCTCTTAAAGCTCGTCCCTTTTTCGTTAGATACTTTTACCTGCCTTCCATGCTCTACTCCTGCTCCTGCTTTACTTCTTTTTTTCTCTAATGTCTTCTAGTTTCTCCCACTTTACTCTTTTTTAACAAACCCCAAACTCCACTCGTTTTACTCCTTTTTATACAAACCCTTTACTATCACTCACTTTAGTTTGTTGCCAGCTCCCGCTTTACTCTTTTTTTTAACCAATCCCTGTATTCCCTTGCTATACTCCTGTTTTTATACTAGCTCCTTATTCTCCCTCCTGCTTTACGCCTCTGTTTTTTGACAAACCCTGTAGTAGCTTCCAATTTCCATTCGTCAGGCTTTCTCTATAATAGAAAGTCATTGAAATATGAATTACCATAACCAACAATTCCCAACTGTCATTAAAAGCAACAATAAACAATCGCCTGCAAGCTTTACAGTGCCTTTCTCATGAGTTCTGTCAATCTTAAAAACACCCACACTACAAGATGTGTATAACTAATACACACTTCCGACCCAAACTTTACGCCTGCCGAAGATAAAGTTGTCCTGCAGACTGTCTGGATTTCAAAATGATTTTTGTGTAGAAAATTGTACCAAAAAAAAGAGAACAGAACCCTGAATACTGCCCTGTGTAGAAAGAAACGTTCTGCAGTGCAGTCTGTCTTTCTGTGATTTTCCAAAAGCACATCTGAGTTTACAACATAAATAAAACATAAGATCAAACAATGATATCGGTGTGTGTGCTAAAGAAATGCCCATCATGTTCTGAAAATAAAGGACTGAAATCTCATATACTTTCCAAAAATTGATTAGGTCATAGGCTATGTTTCTCCAAATTGTGTGACCGTGGTTAACTTCTATTTCTACCTCATTAGCAGCGTCAATTAACAAAATAAGATCATAGGCATTCGTTTTTACTGGTCTATAAAGGGGAAAATAATTAACTGTGATACATATTACATAAAGGTTGCATATGATCTACCAACTGATCTACATGCTGATGTTAAATGGTCAAAAAAGTGGGAAACTATTGTAACTGTTTTTTTAGTCGAGCTCATAACATCCTTGTTGTGTTTTTATACGAGCTGAAAATTATGTTGTTAGGGTGTCAGGAACGCAGCTGAAATTTATATAGTTCTTCCATCTAACCAAGACACTCAACATACATGCATTGCAAAGGGGCTTAAACACAAGGGATGATCCTGAAGTCACTAGAGATTTTAGGGATCAGAGAAATATAAATAACAGTAATAACTTCTCAAAGGCTTAAAACAAAAGTAAAGTATTTGATTATACAAAAATCTAATTAAAACTTCGGGGGAGCGATTTACCCAGAAAGAATTTCCATGAGGTGTAAAACAAACGTGCTCAGGCAGCCGTGACAATTGTGATTGCATATAAGAATTAGTGCACCACACTAAAAGTTACATAAATGCGGCCCATGTATTACAAGTTAAGTTCATTTGTATGGGTCAGTCATTATTGTCAACAGCCATTATTAATGTGGGATCATCATCAGGACTCTAATCAATATGAGCCCGAGTTTTGTTTTCTCTAACATCTCCTTCATGTGAATATTATGGTAATAAGTATGTATTTACTGGGAAATAGGTCATAGAATCAGAAATTGTCTTCCGGTCTGTCTTTTTATTTATTGTTCGAGTTTGTATTATATGTCTATTATTATTTTTATTTAAGTGTTTCCACTTTTCTATTCCCCCATACCTTTAAGTAACTACTCGGTCTCATACAGATGCCACCCGTGATCTGCCAGATGATCTCTGCTCAGTTCGTCCACTCTAGCATTCGAGGACCCTGCGAGGGGGTTGGGAGCATGCCCTGGTACTACAGCCACCTCCAGAGAAGCAAAGCCTCCTGCCAAATGATCCAGGAATCCTACTTCGCCTGTTTGCTGAAGTACCACGTCTCCCCTTGAAGGACAGTAGGAAGCACTTCAGGGCCAGACAAATGGCCCATCACTCCAGCAGGCTGATGTGGAACTGGCCTCCACTGGAGACCGGAGTCCTGTAATCTTCACCTCCTACAAGTGAACTCCCCAACCCATCAGTGTTGAGGAGGACAAATTGTGACGGGTCAGCTACCACTGCAGCTCTTGAGCCATTACCATACATGACCTGGATGGTGTCTGATAGGCAGCGTTGATGCTTGGCCAACACAGATTTCAGGTTCCACTCAAGGGCTTGCATATGTGACCTGGTGTACTTGACAAAGAAGATGCCCACGGTTCAGAGGCCAAAAGACCTTGAAGCCTCCATCACTTGGATCCAGAAGAAAGCCTGAAATCTCAGGATTATAGCCTGAATGTGCAGAACTTGTTAATGCGGAGGAAATGCTATGACCTCCAGAATGTCCATAATCACCTCAATGAATGGAAGCCTCTGTGATGGAATTAGGTGGGACTTCAGCTCATTTATAGGAAATCAAATAGATGTTGGGATTTCCACTGTCGTCTCGCGGCGGACCATGACCGACTGCAGCGAGCCAGCGTTCTGTACCCAGCTATCAAGACAGGGAATCTGGGGACTCCTGACCTCTGAAGATGGGTTGTGACCACCATCATCACTTTTGTGAACACCCGAGGGTCTGTGGTGAGGCCGAATGGGTGCACAGCAAGCTTAAAATGTTCCTTTCTCACCTTAAACCACAGCTAACCCTTGTGAGACTGCAGGACGGGTGTGTGAAAATATTTATCCTGCAAGTTCAAAGACACCATCCAGTCTCCTGAGTCTGGAGCAGATAGAATGCAAGTCACGGGGAGCATTTTGAATTTGGATGAAAGGACGAGGCAGAAGACCTTGAGAGTCTTGAGATGGAGATTAGCTAAGTGATGGTGGGTATCTCACCTGAGATAAGGTAGAGTTGCGGTTCATCAGGCATTTGGTATTCTTGAATCCAGAGTCTCCCTCTGCAATGACATCCATGGTTTTCATGCCAATAAATGCAAGTGCATCCAAACCTCCACTGATGACACTCTTACCCTGATGGAAGTGACAAATCAAACAGAACTGCACAGCTATCTGTACACAGCACTCAAAGGTCCTAAATAAGTATGAGACCCCGCCCCGTCCTTTTTGAGATGAAGGAATAGCAAGAATAACAGCCCCTGTCTTTTATCTGAGTTTGATATCCTTGCTATGGAAGTCTTGGAGAGCAACAAGTGTACCTCCTGTAGCAGGATGGACAGATGCACTGGTGAAATTTGTTCTGGTGTGGCAATGATATGGTGTCAGGAGGAGAGAAAAGGAAAAGACTAGTGTGTATGAACTATTACTAAAACTCATCAGTCAGCTATGATGCATCGCCAACCCAGGAGGAAGTCCTGCAAAGGGCACACTAAAGAGGTATGTTGGCCACTGTAGCAGGGAAAAAGGTTCCTGTACTACTGCTCAATTGACTCTTGCTACAGGAAAATCGTTTTTGGGCTATCAGACCTGTGGCATTATCAGGTGGCCATTTGCGAATAATTACTTAATGTACACAACAGATTGCTGCATGGCTTTATCCTAAGTCTCGGATGCATGGACTTTTGTTGTGTGAGACCTAGTATGCCATTGGTTAACGTATTTATGGATCAGTGATATTTAGCCCTGATGAAGTTCAAGCAACCAATTTGAACGAAACGCGTTGGCTGGATGATGCTCTTTTGTATTTAAATAAAATTGATGACAAAAGTGGATATTTTGCCGGACTCATTAACTTGATGGTAGTGAATATACTACTGCCATAGGCGCACTATTCCATTATTCTCTTAGCAGGGAAAAAGGAGTTGAAATCCTGGTGCTCCTGCTGGCCTACCACTTCGGCCCCGAAAGCACTGGGCTGTCTGCTCAATCACTGGCTGGGAAGGCTGTCTCAGCCTATGTACCAGCCATCTACAATAACCGCAAAATTTCCAGAACTGGTGTGGAAATTGTTTGGCAAGCGTCTACAGCCCCATGGAACACACTGCCAACAGAGTCGGCGGTATCCAGACCAGCTCAGATAACTTTCCTGGCTGCATACCCTGCCATCATGTATCACCTGAACCAGAGAGGCCCTAAGATCCTCTGAGTCTGCCGGTAAGATCTTGCTGGCCGTGCAACAATGGGCATGTGTGTACCAGTTCAATAGACAGACTGCATTAAAAGTTCAAAGTGCCAAGCTGGTAGAGAAAAACATATGTTATACAAAGGAATCAATCATTGTGGATTCTCTGTCCAGAGGATTGGTCGGAAATGAGTTAGGGTGTACCTTACTGGCCAATGCCTGTACCTTACTGGCCAATGCCTGTACAATGAGACTATCTGGAGTGGGCTGCAAGGTAAGAAAACCTGACTCACCAGGAAAGGGTCTGTGTCATATGGCCACGTGCCTGCTAACAGACAGGTAAGAACATGGCATCAGAATATATGTGAGGGCATCATTAAATGGGAGCAAAGTTTCAGATGTTGCCTACCAAAGCTGTTCTGTCAAAATGTGTGTTTTAGTCTCAATGGAGGGCAGCTGTAACTCTAGTACCTTTGTTGCCCTTCAAACCCCCACTGCAAAAGAAGCACTTTCTTCTGCTGGAGGCCTATGTGGTGAGTCAAGCTAGGTCTCAGGGGAGGTATTATGCACACATTTTGAAGGATAAAATAAAAAGGTACAAGGCCTCAGCAGTGTAATGAAGAAGGAGCAATACATTCCCCTCACCGTCATCATCAATATCCTATGGTGCACCCTGCTCTGGCACAGGGTCAGAATCAGAGCTAAAAAGATAATTGAGTCTCTGCTGAAAGATGTGATGTGGTAGAGGGACAAGTTAAGAATCAGGGTGCATGAAAGGCTGCACTTTTGTAATCCCACAGCACAACATTGATTGAGCTGAAAAAAAAAGAAACTAAGTAGGAAATACCTCATGGTGTGGCTCACACTGGCTAAACGCAGAATTGCCATTAGGTGGATGTCCCCAGTAGCTATGACGATTGACAAATGGCAGAGAGATATAGCTGAATGGGCAAATGCAGAGGAATGTCATATGCGTAAAACACGTAGGGACAACAAACTTGCCAATGAGTGCAGGCTTGGGCGCCAATGCTCTCCGAACTGTTAGACCCCCCAGATGCACTACCCCCCTGAGGCAGATTGTGAAATAGGGTAGGGGAACATACATGTATCAACAGAAGGGAGAACTAATGAAAGCTACAACTGTTATAAATGTTATGTTGAATGCATGTTTAATCTGCACTTATGCCCTGCAATGTATATTTTTTTGATAATACACGAGGAAAGGGGAATGAGTATTTGGGATAAGGTGGAAGGGTCTCAAAAGTCTTTATAATTTGGTACGTTACCCTGTAATGTTTTGTCAGTTTGTCATTATTGATTTCTTTTATTGTACAAATGCCAATGAAAACCTATACATAAAAAAAAAGATTGGTTGAGCTGGAGATGACAACAGTTTGGCATTGGCATTGGCACTGGTGTCGGAGTGGCACTAACTGACATGGGTATCGGTACTGGGGTGGAAGTCTGTACCGGAGTTAGTACGGACCCAGTAACGGCACCAGAGAGGGACCCACTGGTGGCATCCCAACTGGAGGCCCGGCAGTTCCAAGGGACATGGAAGCACACTGAAAATTTGCAGATGGCCTCTTTGAAGCGTCAATCTGCTGCAAGATTAATGACGGTTAAGAAACTTGGGGTACCTCAGCAAAAATTGAGAAATCAGCTCCATGGCCAGTGACCTCTATGGAGTGCAACTGAGATCTTGATGTCCTCGCTCCTTATATTTGGAGTCAGAAAAGCGGGTTGGGCTTGCGTACCGCTTTGATTTCTCTTGTTAGTGTTTGGACTTGGACGTAACTGAGGACTTTGAGCTGGAAGTGGAGCAGGAACGGCCAGTGACTACACAAAGGACGCAGCTTCTTCTGGTATTTGGCAATATACAACTTCGCCTCTCAGTGATATTGCAACACATCAATGTATTATGATTCAGTACTTAACCCCTTCAGCGCTGGGCGAATTCCGCCGCGGTGCTGAAGGGTTCGAGCGCGGGCGGGCTCATGACGGAACGGTTCCGTCATGAGCACAGCTCAACCGTGGCTCATGACGGAACCGTTCCGTCATGAGCAAGGAAGGGGTTAAAGCTTGTTAAACAAAAATGCAACCTGAAATTTTAGGAGCTTTTAGGAGAGCAGAAGGCTAAAAGCCAATGTAAACATACCATATGTGGTCCTTCATACTTTAAGCAAGCAGGTCAGTCAGTACACAGCATCTTATTTCCAGTACAGAAATGTCATTTGAAAACATGTAGCATATACGTACATAGCAGTTTAGAGAATAGAAGGTCCTGAATGACAAAAACGTGTGATTAATTTGTGACACAGAATTAATTAGTCACTTGTAAGAACTTTGAGTTCAATACTTCTGTGCATCTCCATCTGGATTGCCCTTCATTATTCACAATGCTGGATAGATGAGATCATTTAAAGCACAATTTAATGGGTAATTGTAATTAACTAGGCTGTTCTCCTAACACAGTGCTGGATTATATTATGCATGCATATTATGGTACGTGGATTTTATATCATAATAGAACCCCTACCCTGCATTGCTTTACTTAACCTTTACTCAATTTACATATTGTTTGTATTTGAACAAAAGACCCGTGCAATCCAAAAAGCTAATATAATAAAAGGACAGCAATATGTTGGAAGTTGAAAGGAAGATGCAGATGACCTCGACAGTCTTAAAACAGAGATTGGCTAGGTGATGGTGGGTATCTCACCTGAGATAAGTTGGAGTTGCGGTTCATCAGGCCTTTGGTCTTCTTGAATCCAGGGTCTCCCTCTGCGATAACATCCATGGTTTTCTTGCCAATAAATTCAAGTGCATCCAAACCTCCACTGATGACACTCTTACCCTAAAGGAAGTGACAAGTTCAAGAGATCTGCACTGCTATCTGTACACAGCACTCTCAAAGTTTCTCTGGATTTGTCAGACCTAGAATTGGAGTCAGCAGGGAGCATTGCCCTTAAAAATCATCTCCACTCACTGAGCTTCTAAGCAAGAAGCTCCCTAGACCAGTCATAAACATATTCTGCCCTAGAAGAGAGAAAGTAAGTATCCCCATTACAATCCCCTCGTCATCCAGCTAGAGATGAGATGTTGGCTCTATAACCCGCTTAGACAGCTTATGTCTCCCTTAGTGAAAAACATGAAACTGGCTAACACTAGAGACAAATTCTGGAACCATCCATTCCTAGATATAGTAGACATCTCCTGACCCATCATATTCTTCCTGTGAAAATCTTCTGACCCACCTGATGCTAGAAAAGGTTATGTATCCCTCTCACAGACTCCCGGTTTGTCCAGTCCTACAGAAGACAGTTTGTCTTCTGTGCCAGCCCCCTATAATATCCAACCCTAGTGTTGACATCTATTGCACCCTTGTGCAAAATCCCATAATCTATTTAGTCTTATAAGTGAACAGCCATGCATTTATTCTATAGCTGGAACATTCAGTATCCCTGTCCCTACACAGTCCAGTCCTCTCTTTGAAAGTCGCTGTATCCCTGATCCTGTCACTTAACCCACCTACACACTGGATCAACGTGCCACTCCATCACTCTATAGGAGACAATGTCTGTATTCCTTTGTCAATACCCCAGGGGTGTCCAACAAAGTTAAAGGATAACTAAATCCATGCCATATTTTTAGAACATTCATACATTTACATGCACTGAAAATAAACGAATGACAAAGTCAAACTTCAGCCCTTAAGGACACGCCAGTCCTATTGTAGTTAATAGCTATCAGAGACCGTAACCTTTTATCAGCTCTCTACCTCATACAGTTCTATGATGTTACACCCAAAGTGACAAAGGTGCTCTCCCTAATTCAAAGTACAATGTTTTAATTTTGCCTGATATATATATATATATATATATTACCTACTGGCGGTCGCCAGTAGGTAGTTATAGTTAGGACCACGTTTCCATAGGAAATCCGCAACATTCTATTTTGAATAACTTTGGCGCCGGTTGACGAATCCTCGCGAATTTTTCAAAATAGGTGGGGCGCTCCGCTCCGCTCCTACCCTGAAAGTCTCGGGGGGATTCGTCAAGCGGGGGCTGAGATAAAAGGGGGGTCCCAAAACGCGTTTTTCCCATGCATTTTTCCATAGGAGCTTTAGACACAGCTACAGCCCGAACGGCTGAACAGAATTACTTGAAATTTGGCAGAGAGGTAGTCCTCCGGTCAAGGAAGTGCCTTTTGTAGGTTTGGTGTAAATCTGTTCAGTAGATTCTGAGAAAATAGCCTTTAAATCAATATATATATCTGAGCCAGCTTACGGTGCGCTTACGGTGCGCTTACCGTACGCGTACGGTGACGTGCGCGAGCGCGATTCTGATTGGCTGTTAGATCTTAGTAAACATTCGAATCGGTCGAAACCAGGAAGCGGCGGCCGCCATTTCGTGTGTTTCACTCAGAAAAAAAAGAGTGATATCTTGAAAAGGGGGCAAGGGAGAGAGTTACAGACCCCCTAACATTTGTAAGGGGGTCAAAGAAGGACAGAAAAGTACAAAGAAAACATTTATTGATTTTTAAAAAAATCGCGGGGTACGCGTACGGTAAGCTCAACGTACGCGTACGGTAGAAAAAAAATAAAAGAAAAGAAATGAAATGCAGATTTAAGAGTTTAGATATTAGGGGGCTCTAAAAAGAGCCGTTGTGTTTATGAAGTGATTTTTTAGTGGTACCTACAAGTAAGTACCGATGCAGAGTCTAAGGTTCAAGAGGAAGACTCTGTTCCCTTCATCATTGAAGTGCACACCATCTCCTCTATAAATGTCTTGCATGTGGTAACGCAAGTTGTTGTGGTAAATGGAACCCATACCATAGTCACGGAGGAAAGCAGAAACAGATTTGTTGACGTGCTTTCTTGCTTTGTCAATCTGCGGACAGAAATGATTGGACCAGTTCCATTTTTGCCTTTGGCATATGTTAGAAAACACAAAGGCAGTTTTAGGGAAAAGTGAAAACAGTTGTGCAAAGGTGTCCTTCATAAGCATTTCCAGACCTACCCCAGTCAAAGTGCCTAGGTCATTGCCACCACAGTGCACTATTATGAGGTCAGGGTGTTGGATTTGCATGAAGGATTTCACCAATGGCATCAATTGGTGCCACTTTAACCCTCTCTGACCAATCCATTTAATGTCTACATTTGGCAAAGCAAGGTCTCTCACCATATCTGTTTTCTCTGCATACTTTTCACTCCAGAAGACATAGCTGTGCCCTACAATCCACACTGTGAACATCTTCAAAGGAGAACTGGATGCACTCAGGAGGTGTAATTCAGTAGAATGGTAAAAAGAAATGAAAGACAGTTTGGAAATGGAGGCATACACATTTTTTTAATAAAAAAAAGAACTGATTGGCTGTTTCATACCATTCTAGAATAAAAACTAGGCTGTATGTGTAAATTAATAGAAGCATGTTTTGTATTGGTACAGAAAAATGTGTTACCAAAGAACAGTACTATGGATTTGCTGTTAGGTTTGAAAAGTCAAGCACTCTTGCTCTGTGGAATTAAAACATTGTTTGGTGAACTTCTGACCTAACTCCACACAGCAGTGTTCCATGAGCTGTTGCTATGGTAGCAGGCAGAAGTCAAGTTGGGGGAAGGGTACTAGGCAGAAGTCAAGTTGGGGGAAGGGTACTTTTTGGAAAAGGGTTGGTTTTCAACCAATAGAAATGTGTGATTACATTTGAAAAAAAGGGGGAAGCACTGAGATTTGAAATTAACATGTATATGTGTGGAAAAAGAGAGGGAAAGTTTGCCATTATCTGGTTCTGCTGAGAGGAGAGAGGTCTAAAGAACAGAGATCCTGGCTCTGATAATCTGCTGTTTGAGTGCCACATTTCTTTCACAGCTAACTAATTTTAAAGGTGAGTTTAGAGTTTGAGAGGGGATGTATATGGTAAATTAAGAAATGAATAATAGAAATGGAATTCCTTTTGTTGAAGTTGTGTTTATCATTTTCTGTTTTGGGAGAAATTTAAATGTGAGGAACATGTAAAATAATATGGACTATGTTTTCACGATAAATTAAGGTGTACTGGTAAAAATAAGGAATACTTTAAGGGTTTGAGGTTGCACTCAGTAATGCAAATACATACAGCATCAGTAAGGCTGGTTGCCCTTGCTGGAGTGTAGGCAGTCACCCAGGTTACACATGGTGCTGGTCTGAAAAAGCAGTTTGGACATGTGCTTTTTTAAGAATCTAAAAAGTGGATTCAAAATGTGTCAGTCTGTAAAAGTGTTTATCACTTGCCAAAAAAAAGAGTAGTAAGTGTGCTTTCAAATTGGCAAAGAAATTTCGTTTTGTGACTAATATGAAAACATGACTCTGTGTGCAAAGAGGAATTACAGGCAGAGATTTATTGCGTATTGCTCTGGTGATTTCACAGTTGCATTAGATGGAAAGGGGGAGCCATTTTTTTGTGCAGAAGCAGACTCTTAGCACACACCCAGCTGCTTACCCTGTGGAATCATGCACAGTATTCACAAGCGAGTGGGGTTTGAGGTTTCAGTCAGTAATGCAAATACATTCAGCATCACTAAGGCTGGTTGCCCTTGCTGGAGTGTAGTCAGTCACCCAGGTTACACATGGTGCTGGTCTGAAAAAGCAGTTTGGACATGTGCTTTTTTAAGAATCTGAAAAGTGGATTCATAATGTGTCAGTCTGTAAAAGTGTTTATCACTTGCCAAAAAAAAGAGTAGTAAGTGTGCTTTCAAATTGGCAAAGAAATTTCGTTTTGTGACTAATATGAAAACATGACTCTGTGTGCAAAGAGGAATTACAGGCAGAGATTTATTGCGTATTGCTCTGGTGATTTCACAGTTGCATTAGATGGAAAGGGGGAGCCATTTTTTGGTGCAGAAGCAGACTCTTAGCACAGACCCAGCTGCTTACCCTGTGGAATCATGCACAGTATTCACAAGCGAGTGGGGTTTGAGGTTTCAGTCAGTAATGCAAATACATTCAGCATCACTAAGGCTGGTTGCCCTTGCTGGAGTGTAGTCAGTCACCCAGGTTACACATGGTGCTGGTCTGAAAAAGCAGTTTGGACATGTGCTTTTTTAAGAATCTGAAAAGTGGATTCATAATGTGTCAGTCTGTAAAAGTGTTTATCACTTGCCAAAAAAAAGAGTAGTAAGTGTGCTTTCAAATTGGCAAAGAAATTTTGTTTTGTGACTAATATGAAAACATGACTCTGTGTGCAAAGAGTAATTACAGGCAGAGATTTATTGCATATTGCTCTGGTGATTTCACAGTTGCATTAGATGGAAAGGGGGAGCCATTTTTTTGTGCAGAAGCAGACTCTTAGCACACACCCAGCTGCTTACCCTGTGGAATCATGCACAGTATTCACAAGCGAGTGGGGTTTGAGGTTTCAGTCAGTAATGCAAAAACATTCAGCATCACTAAGGCTGGTTGCCCTTGCTGGAGTGTAGTCAGTCACCCAGGTTACACATGGTGCTGGTCTGAAAAAGCAGTTTGGACATGTGCTTTTTTAAGAATCTGAAAAGTGGATTCAAAATGTGTCGGTCTGTAAAAGTGTTTATCACTTGCCAAAAAAAAGAGTAGTAAGTGTGCTTTCAAATTGGCAAAGAAATTTTGTTTTGTGACTAATATGAAAACATGACTCTGTGTGCAAAGAGGAATTACAGGCAGAGATTTATTGCGTATTGCTCTGGTGATTTCACAGTTGCATTAGATGAAAAGGGGGAGCCATTTTTTTGTGCAGAAGCAGACTCTTAGCACACACCCAGCGGCTTACCCTGTGGAATCATGCACAGTATTCACAAGCGAGTGGGGTTTGAGGTTTCAGTCAGTAATGCAAAAACATTCAGCATCACTAAGGCTGGTTGCCCTTGCTGGAGTGTAGTCAGTCACCCAGGTTACACATGGTGCTGGTCTGAAAGGAATATGCTACTTACCAGTATGCATCTGTTCTTGGCATGTAGAGCTGCAGAGTCACACACTGAGGATAAGATCGCCATCTGGTGTTGGGCTCGGATGATTGCAGGTTGTTGTTGTCTTCGGAGAAGCCTTTGGTCACGAGGTTGGTGACTCCTCCCCTGGACAACAGTGCGCATGGGCATCCACTCCATCGGCAGATTGTTTTTCGCCATGTTGGGAAAAGATGGAGTATATAGAAAAGAAAGAAAGGATGTCCATGTGTAATGTCTAAGTAAGACGGAAGCTGGAACAGATACAGGTCCCGGGGAGGCGGGCGGGCGTGTGTGACTCTGCAGCTCTACATGCCAAGAACAGATGCATACTGGTAAGTAGCATATTCCGTTCGAGGCATATGAGCTGCAGATCACACACTGAGGATAGATTATATAGCAGTGCTCCCCTTAGCGGTGGTCGCCTGTATCCGTTGCAGCAGTTTGAAATAAAGTTTTTAGGACAGCCTGGCCCACGGAGGCCTGTTGTTTGGCCTGTACGTCAACACAATAGTGTTTAGTGAAGGTATGCGTGGTAGACCATGTGGCTGCCTTGCAAATGTCTTCTAAGGGAATATTGCCTAAGAAGGCCATAGAAGCCCCTATTTTACGCGTGGAGTGCGCCCTAGGGGGAACTGTGAGTGTACGTTTAGCCTTGAGGTAGCATATTTGGATGCATTTAACTATCCACCTGGCTATTCCTGATTTGGAGATCGGGTTGCCTTTGTGTGGTGGCGCGAAAGCAACAAAGAGTTGTTTTGTCTTTCGAAAAGGTTTTGTTCTGTCGATGTAATAAAGCAAAGCTCTTTTAACATCTAAGGTATGTAGGGCCCTTTCAGCTACCGAGTCTGGATTTGGGAAAAAGACCGGTAGTTCTACTGATTGGTTAAGGTGGAAAGGGGAAATCACTTTTGGAAGAAATTTAGGGTTTGTCCTAAGAACCACTTTGTTACGGTGTAGTTGTAAGAAAGGTTCTTCAAGTGTAAGGGCTTGTATTTCACTTACTCTGCGCAGGGAAGTGATTGCGATAAGGAAGGCTACCTTCCATGTTAGGAATTGCAATTCACATTTGTGCATAGGTTCAAATGGGGGGCCCATGAGTCTTGTTAGAACCACATTGAGATTCCACACTGGGGCAGGTGGCAATCTTGGGGGAAGAATCCTTTTGAGACCTTCCATAAACGCTTTGATGGCTGGTACCTTAAAAAGGGACAGGTGTTGCCTATTTTGCAAGTAGGCTGCCAAGGCTGCTAGGTGTAATCGTATAGAGGAATACGCTAGGTTGCATCTTTGCAAGTGTAGTAAATAGCAAATGATGTTTTGGATGGAAGCATCCAATGGGTGTATGTCCTTATTAGCGCAGTAGATGGCAAATCGTTTCCATTTAGCGGCATAACACGCTCTAGTAGTAGGTCGTCTGGCTTCTTTTATGATATTCATACAGTCTGGAGGGAGATTGAGGTAACCGAACTCTAGGACCTCAGGAGCCAGATCGCTAGGTTCAGTGTTTGAGGATCTGGGTGTCTGATTTCTCCATGGTTCTGGGTTAATAGATCCGGGGAGAGGCGTAGCTTTTGATGTGGAACTAAAGATAGTTCCAGAAGTGTGGTGAACCACGGTTGACGTGCCCAAGTGGGAGCCACTAGTATTAGTGTTAGTGACTGTTGTTTCAGTTTGCGTACCACAAATGGAACTAGTGGGAGAGGCGGAAAGGCGTACGCAAATCTGCCTGACCAGTTCATCCATAGGGCATTGCCCTTCGACTGTGGGTGTGGAAACCTGGCGGCGAAGGTTGGGCATTTTGTGTTTTCGGCGGTGGCGAACAGGTCTATGTCTGGTTGTCCCCACTTTTGGAAGAAGGGGAGTAGAACTTTGGGGTGTAGTTCCCATTCGTGGATCTGTTGTGTGTGGCGACTTAGGAGGTCGGCCACTTGATTGTGGATCCCTGGGAGATGTTCTGCTAACAGGTAGATGTTTTGGGGAATTGCCCATCTCCAGATTTGCTGTGCCAGTTGGGACAGTTGGAGAGAGTGTGTCCCTCCCTGTTTCTGTATATAATACATTGTCGTCATGTTGTCTGTGCGTATGAGGACAGTTTTGTTCTTTAGGTGAATTTGAAAGGATTTTAGTGCTAGGAACACTGCTAAGAGTTCCAGGTGGTTGATGTGGAGCAGTTTTTGTTGGCTGGTCCATCTGCCCTGAGTGGTATGGTGGAGGAGGTGGGCTCCCCACCCCGTGAGAGATGCGTCTGTAGTTAGCACAACTTGTGGAAGAGGCTCTAAGAACGGTCTCCCTTTGGACAGGTTGATGGTGTTCCACCATTTCAGTGATCGAAGTGAGCGACTGTCCACCAACACCAGATCGGTAAGTTGTCCGTGAGCTTGGTTCCACTGTTGTGCTAAGCATTCTTGTAAGGGACGCATTTGAAGTCGTGCGTGTGGGACTATGGAGATGCACGACGCCATCATGCCTAGGAGCTGCATGAACACTCTTGCTGGAAGAGATGGATGAGTTTGAAATTGAGAGATGAGATTTTGTATACTGGCTATCCTGGCTGTGCTGGGATAGGCAATGGCTTTGGATGTATCTATGGTTGCTCCCAGATACTGATGTAAGTGGGAAGGTTGTAGGTGGGATTTGGGGTAGTTGATAGTGAATCCCAAATCGTGGAGAGTTTGAATCGTGCGATGAGTGTGGAGAACGCATTTTTGGTATGTATTGGCTTTTATGAGCCAATCGTCCAGATAGGGGAAGACATGGATCTGTTGTCTTCTGAGATGCGCTGCCACGACTGCTAGGCACTTGGTGAACACTCTGGGTGCTGTTGTTACTCCGAATGGGAGAACTGTAAATTGATAGTGTTGCCCATCTACCACAAATCGTAGATATTTTCTGTGAGCGGGATGCATAGGGATGTGAAAGTATGCGTCCTTGAGGTCCAATGTGGCGAGGAAGTCTCCCTGTTGTAAAAGTGGGAGGACTTGTTGGAGAGTGGTCATGTGAAAATGATCCGAATGTATATACTGGTTTAGTAGTCTGAGATCCAGTATGGGCCTTAGTGTTTTGTCCTTTTTGGGAATGAGGAAGTATAGAGAATATACCCCTTTTCCCTGATGTTGAAGGGGAACTGGTTCTATCGCATGTTTTTGTAACAGGGATTGGACTTCTTGTTTGAGGAGAGAGAGATGATGCGAGGACATTGGACGTTGTTTGGGCGGTATGTTTGGGGGGGATTGTATGAGTTCGAGGCAGTAGCCAGACTGGATAATTTGTCTTACCCACCTGTCTGTGGTGATGGAAGTCCAGACAGGCAGGAATTGTTGGAGTCGTCCCCCGACCGGAGTGGAATGGTCTGGGGGGAGTGGTGGCAAGTCACTGTTTGGTGGCTGGTGAGGTGCGGGTGTTGTTGTTATTGCCCCGTCCTCGACCTTTGTTATTGTTTCCCCTATAACCTCCCCGGAAGTAACCTCTGTTGGGGGATGTTTGTCCAGAATTTTTAAAGGTGGACGTGGTCTCAGTTGATGTGTTTTTGGAGCCTCCTCTATAAAAGGAGCGACGAAAGGAACCCCGGTTCTGTTGAGACTGCAGTGCTCCCATAGACTTGGCAGTTTCATTATCCTTTTTCATTTTTTCTAATGCAGTATCCACTGCAGGGCCAAATAGCTGCTCTTGGTTGAAAGGTTGAGCAAGAATTGCGGTTTGAACCTCCGGTTTAAAACCGGAAATACGGAGCCAGGCATGTCGTCTGAGTAAGACGCCAGTATTGACCGCTCTAGAAGCAGTGTCTGCTGCATCTAAGGCGCATTTAATGGAGGCATTAGATATTAATTTGCCTTCTTGGATGAGGTCAGAGGCCTGGGACTTAAAAGGTTCAGGCAGATGCTGCATAAGGTCCTCAAGTTGGTCATAATGCGCTCTATCATACCTGGCTAACAGGGCCTGGGTATTCGCAATACGCCAATGGTTAGCCGCCTGCGCGGCGACCCGTTTGCCCGAGGCTTCTAAAAGCTTAGACTCCTTGTCTGGGGGAGGCGTTTCTCCAGTTGTCTGAGAGTTAGCGCGTTTCCTGGCATTTGATACGACTAGGGAGTCTAAAGGGAGCTGGGCCTTAATGTATGCAGGGTCTTGCGGGGCTGGTCGGTACTTTTTTTCGATGCGTGGGTTGAGCACCCTAGCTCGAACAGGGTCCTTAAAGACTTCAGTAGCATGCTTTATAACCCCTTTGATCATGGGCAGTATGTGGACAGTCTTTTGTGACTGCTCAAAGGTATCAAGGAGGAAGTCCTCTTCAATGGCGTCTGTGTGCATTGTAACGCCGTGGAATGTTGCTGCCCTATTTATAAGTTGGCCGTACCCTAGGTGGTCATCAGGAGGGGAGGGCTTGGAAGGGTAGGTAGTGGGGTCAGGCATGTCAGGTATAGGATAAGACCAGTCATCCATGGGTGCTGGGTCTGGGAACGTAAAAGGGTCGTTTGGATCAGCAGGATCATCAAATAAATCAGGGTCCGCCCCTCCCCCTAAGTCATCATTATCATCCTGTGGAGGAGGTGAATGATAGGGAGATGGTAAAGGTAAAGGTAAAGGTAAAGGAGAAGCAGGAGGAGGAGGGGGGGACGGGTTAGGAGGTAAAACAGGAGAGGAAGGACGAAGTGGTGAAGTAGCACAGTCCTTTTTCCGTATGGGAGCTGGGGGAGGTGTAGTGTCCAGCTTCCGCTTTTTATATGGGATGGCAGTCACATGTCCCGTTTTAGGATTGATGTAGATCCGCTTCTGAGTAGGATCTGGTCGAAAAAGATCATCTGGCTCCGAAGGTGGTGTCTGTGACGTCCGCTTCGGGTCTTTATGAGCTTGTTTCGGCGGGGACGCAGTTTTCGGCTCCGATGATTTTTTCGGGTCCGATGGATTTTTCGGTGCCGACTGATTTTTCGGTGCCGACTGATTTTTCGGTGCCGACTGATTTTTCGGTGCCGACTGAGGTTTCGGTGCCGATTGAGGTTTCGGTGCCGAATGAGTTTTCGGTGCCGATGGACTTTTAGGCATCGATGTTGAAGAACGTTTCGGTGCCGGTGGAGACTTCGGTGCCGAGGAACGTTTCTGTGCCGAAGGAGATTTCGGTCTTGGAGCCTGTTTCGGTGCCAACAATGAGTGTTTGGGTGCCGAGGGTGTTAAAGGCACAATTAGGTGAGGTTTGCTCGAGCCCGAGCCACCCGCAGGCTTAGATGTCTTCGGAGCCGGGCCCGAGGGCGGGGCTTCTGAAGAGGATTTCCGGTCGCGACTGGGCCCAACTGGCGGAGTCTTGACCACTGCTTTTTTGGATGGGGCAGGGGCAGGGGGGGTGGTACTCACACGCTGCCCTGGAGTGATGAGGTCATCGGAATCGTCGGCTTCGGACACGATCTCGAGATCTTCGGTGTCGTCTTCGGGAACATCTTGAGCAAAGATGTCCTCCGGTTCTGGAGCTGGTTTGGCCATAATATGGCGTCGAGCTCTTCGGTCCCGGAGGGTCTTCTTCGAACGGAAAGCGGAACAAGCTGGACAGGTGGACTCGTTGTGTTCCGGCGACAGGCAGAGGTTGCAAACCTCGTGGTGGTCACTGTGGGGGAACTTCGCTCCACACTGGGGGCATTTTTTGAAGGGTGTCCTGTCCATCAGCCGCTTCCGGAACCGGTCCGAGTTGATGTCGACGTCGATGGAATACAAATCAAAGAGTTAAATCGATTGCTGGAAGTTTTCTGCTGGAGCGGAAAAAAGTTCATCCGAACCCAATGGCGGAAAAAAACAATCTGCCGATGGAGTGGATGCCCATGCGCACTGTTGTCCAGGGGAGGAGTCACCAACCTCGTGACCAAAGGCTTCTCCGAAGACAACAACAACCTGCAATCATCCGAGCCCAACACCAGATGGCGATCTTATCCTCAGTGTGTGATCTGCAGCTCATATGCCTCGAACAAGCAGTTTGGACATGTGCTTTTTTAAGAATCTGAAAAGTGGATTCAAAATGTGTCAGTCTGTAAAAGTGTTTATCACTTGCCAAAAAAAAGAGTAGTAAGTGTGCTTTCAAATTGGCAAAGAAATTTCGTTTTGTGACTAATATGAAAACATGACTCTGTGTGCAAAGAGGAATTACAGGCAGAGATTTATTGCGTATTGCTCTGGTGATGTCACAGTTGCATTAGATGGAAAGGGGGAGCCATTTTTTTTGCAGAAGCAGACTCTTAGCACACACCCAGCTGCTTATCCTGTGGAATCATGCACAGTATTCACAAGCGAGTGGGGTTTGAGGTTTCAGTCAGTAATGCAAAAACATTCAGCATCACTAAGGCTGGTTGCCCTTGCTGGAGTGTAGTCAGTCACCAGGTTACACATGGTCCCTTTTTTCCACTTCTCCACAATCACATTTTCAGTTTTTCATTGTAGTCTCTCAAGGACCTTGTAATGTGATAATTGATTTTTAGTGTTTTTTTTTTTTAAATTACGCGTACCGTACGCTAAAAAAAAAAATCAAAAAAAAGTTTTAAAAACATATATAAAAAATAGTTGAAAGGTAAGGTTGGCTCTTACAAGAGCCGTTGTGTTCATGCAGGGACAGAGGAAAGAAAGAATGGGAATATTAGTCGGTACGACAAATGTGCTGATCTATTTTATTGTTCACTAAGGAAACACTGGTCTCCCTATGACAAATTAGATCATGACAAGTGGCGCACCGTATTTCAACCCTCACAAACCGATGGTTTGTTTCCAGAGGAGTAGAAAAAGGAGATGCTCCCACCACAGATGAAGGGCTCACCTGACCTGCCGAAGATGGACTCGGCCCTGCAGATGATGGACCAGGCTGAGCTGCTGTGGATGTGCTTGGTTGACTTACTGAAGGGTTACCTTCAGTATGTCGAGCATGTGTCCTTCTGTGTACATCTTTAAGGTGTCTCAACATGGTGTGATTCCCGAAGGAATACTTCTTGTTGGGATTCCCTCTTGAAAGTACACGGCCACACAGCTTACAAGTCACTAAGGGTGCATTTACCTTTTTCTTGCCCTCTGGAAAAGTAAAATACTCCCATATGAAAGAGGTCTTTTCTTTCCTCCTTCTCTGCCTAAAGGTAGTGCTGCTAGCCTCACTCTCAGAAGAGCTCTGCTGTTCTGCCATCGTATCACAAAGACAACCCAGCTCCTTCTCCTAAGGGATCACAAGCAGAAATGAGGGGAATGGGTGTGGTGTAGGAGAGTTCTAGAACTGAAAGTAGTTTCAACCAATCAAAAGTTGTGTTTCATGATCACATGACCCACCGTGCGCGTACGTTACGCTTACGGTGCGCTTACGGTGCGCTTACGGCAAAAGTACGCATGCGCGTAAAAAAGACACACGCTCGCGCGCATGCGCATAACAGTCACTCCCCAACACTTCCGCGTAACGTGCGCGTGTAGCGTACACGCCTACGCGCCCCACGCGCAGTACGCGCGGCTACGCAAATTGCGTAACTATACGCAAACAGAGTAGATAAATTACGGACATTGCGTAAACCGTACGCTTACCGTACGCTTACCGTACGCGCACTAAAAAAAAAATATATATATATTTTCAAAGTTATACTAATATATCTTACCTGTTTGGTAAAAAAAAAAAAGAGAAAACTTGAAATATTGCTGATTTTTTAGAAAAAAAACATAGTGTTTTAAGAGAATAAAAAGTTTTAAAAAAACTTGTTTTTTTGTTTTTTTAAAAAAACACATTTAATATAAGAATTTATAATAAAAAAATCATAAAAAAAATATGGGAATCACATATGTTATAGCTAAGAATTAGCATTTAAAAAACCATACAAATTCACTGAAAAAACCATGGGTTTCACACACGTTATAGTTAGAAATTAGCATTTAAAAAACCTTGCAAATTCACTGAAAAAACCATAGGTTTCACACATGTTATAGTTAGGAATTAGCATTTAAAAAACCTTGCAAATTCAGTGAAAAAACCATAGGTTTCACACACGTTATAGTTAGGAATTAGCATTTAAAAAACCTTGCAAATTCAGTGAAAAAACCATAGGTTTCACACACGTTATAGTTAGCTGGACATTTCACTCGTAAAAAACCAATGAAATTTCCCCGTTATAGTTAGTTAAGCTAACTATAACTCACGCGCCCGCAATGCACTGCTGATGACGTCACATATTACATCACTCATGACATGGTCAGTGACATCACTGATGACATCACTGATGACATCTCAAATGACATCACTGATGACATCACTGATGACATCATCCATGTGATAGAGTGGCAGACCTCCTCTCACCCTAATATAACCTTTGATACACACATTCAAAAATAGAGACTGAAATTTTCAAAAAAATGGACATACCAATACCAATTACAACAACCTCTTCAATAATTCTAAGATCCACATAAACATCCACTTATTCACCAACAGTCCTGTACAGTCACTCATTCGTGTACTCACACATCATATGTACTCATACACCTATACATCCTGTAACACAATGCCACTCATCCATAGAGTTACTCACACACATAGTTACTCATGCTAATAAAGAATCAAACATCCATTTACTTGCATATACAGTTATACACACACCACCACACTTACTTCTACGGAAACTTACACATACTTAGTCTTTTAAACAATCACTTATAGAAACACATACTTATTCATACAGGAACTCTTTCAATCTCTCACTCTCACATACACTCACTTATATACACCAATAGTCACATATACTAGTTTAAAACATATGTAGTTACTCATAGAGACACTATTGAGACAGCCATTCACTCACTAACACACCCATACACACACTCTTCCACCCATACAGTCCTGCACATATGCTGTCTTCAACACATACAAACAGTGAGTCACTCATTCATGCACTTATGCACTACGTAATACCCCCCACTGAACCATACAGACACTCAGACACTCATACTGATACTCAAAAAACCAACTAATAACCTATATAGACACTCGTGTTGCTGCTCACCAACCCATGCAGCCACTTATACACAAAGTGAGAGACTGATACAGGTATTTACACATTTAAACATTACTCACTTAGCCATGTATTCAATAAGATACACTTAATCAGTCAGTAATACAATCAATTTTTCAAAAACAAATCATCCATTTAGACACTTATATACTCATTTATTCTTCCACCGACCTTGAGATATATAAAACATATTTAATTTTCAGAAAAACACACATTCACTGGATGATGTCATCAGTGATGTCATCAGTGATGTCATTTGAGATGTCATCAGTGATGTCATGAGTGATGTCACTGACCATGTCATGAGTGATGTAATATGTGACGTCATCAGCAGTGCATTGCGGGCGCGCGAGTTATAGTTAGCTTAACTAACTATAACGGGGAAATTTCATTGGTTTTTTACGAGTGAAATGTCCAGCTAACTATAACGTGTGTGAAACCTATGGTTTTTTCACTGAATTTGCAAGGTTTTTTAAATGCTAATTCCTAACTATAACGTGTGTGAAACCTATGGTTTTTTCACTGAATATATATATATATATACACATATACATATATAGTGTGTGTGTGTTTGTGTGCAAGTGTGTGTGTTTGTATGTCTTTCATTCATGAAATTTACCCTTTGACTGAAAAAATGATTCACATGGAGAGGCATGCAAATATGGAGAGAAGACAAAAACAAGTAGAATTCAGCTTCAGCTCTGGGAGTTTAACTCTTCAAGGCAAATTATCAATTTGTTTCCCAGGTAAGATGGAACAAGAGAAGTAAGGATGATTAGTAAACTCTGGCTCAGGCCAGTAGTAGGACAGAAGATGGTGTGCGATTGAAATGTTTAACTCCAGTTTCACTGTACCTAAAACAATCTTAAGTAATTCATGCATTAAGGACACCAAGTGTCAATTAGTGTCCGACAGGGAGCTGTAGATAATTTTCCCTTTTTAGTGAAGAATGGGATACACCAAAATTATAGGATGTTAGCGTAGAAAACAACTCATTTGTATAAGAAAATATTTAGGCCAAGGGCGTTGTGCTTTTTATAGTCTGGCCTGACAGTGTAGCTGTCGCCATACAATTATGCGATCATCACTAGAGAGAGAGTTTCCATTGCATTCTTTTACCTTCTCGCCCTTCATAAAGGTGTGGTCTTACTTTCCCTTCAACCAATAGGTGTCTCTGCAGATCAATCTCCCTCCCTTTCGACTGTATTTAGGAAGTGTATGTGCAGCAATGTTAGAAAGGCTCACTTGTGATTTGTTACCAGTTTTGGCTCTCTTGGGCTGAGTACCCTTTGCTCATTTGGATCTGTATTCATTTTATTTCTGTTAGTCCACGTTTTGTTGTGATAATCATCTATAGATGCAGTCCCTTTATTTTTAAATAATATATTAATACAATTTACGTGTTACAACATACAGTACATGAAAATTATGCATTAGATTTGTATTCGGTACGACATTTTGCTATACTCATATCATATTATATTGTCCTGCTGATGCCAGTGCCAGAACAGCATTATTTCTATTCACAGACATCCCACCAATCTTAATGCATTGAATCAGTATTAGAATCCGGAAATTTACAGGTTCGTTAAATTATTTTATCCACATCAGATAGCTTCAGACTGGTGACCCCGATCGACAGAAGATCAGGATCTCTCGGATATATAATGGCAAATAAAGCAAGGATGTTGTATGAAGTTGATTGACCTAGCAGGAATAACCCTGGTCTGGTCAGGGTGCATCATTCCCAGCATAATGTGTGTCACATATTTAGCTATGACTCGTGCTCGTATTTTACTGTTTTAAGCGTGGGCAGTAGGACTAGGTCATACGTGGGTCTTTACCAGGGTTTTGACAATGTTATGATTAACGCTTCCCTAGAGGTTTCAGGTAGAGTGCCATTCCGAAGCACATCATTATATAGTGCTAGTAAGTTCAGATTCAACAAGTCTTTATATGTTTTGTAAAACTCAGCTGTGAGTCCAGACGACTTACTGGACAAAATATAGCATCTTGAATTTATTCTTCAACGAGGGGATCATTTAATATTTGTCTGTGTGCACCCTCCTCCATGGCCATGGTTGGGTAACCTAAATATTTAGAGGTCCAGTCTGTCGTGTTCGTAGATTTGGAGGTGTATAGTTGCATATAGTAATGAGTTAACACTTCTAAAATTTCTTTTGTGGTGTGTATACACATTCCTCCTTTTGTATTGTTTATAAATGTTATTATACCATTTTTAGAGCACTTGCTAAGTAGCAATGCAGGCATCCTGCTGGACAATTCTCTATCACTAGATCTTGAGCCTAGGGACTTTAGAATGGCATAATGGACGTTGATGGATTGCAGCTTTCTCTCTACATTGATAAATTATCTTCTGGCTTCTTGTACTTGTATTGTAAAGTCTGGAAACTAGGAAATCTTGGAGCCTTCATACCTCATCTCTCCTTTATCAAATGCTAGTTTTAAGGCAATATCCCTGTCCCGATAATTTAACAGTTGAGATGTTATTAGTGTCAAGGCTGCCCCAGGGTTTGGTTTTAGGGTCAGGGCTCTGTGTGCTCTCTCCACAGCAAACACTGTGGAGAATTTATTTCTGCTGAATATTTCTGGGATGGAGTTTCAACACAATGTTTCCTATTTTGCAGTATTAATGGACTGTGAAATCCCTGTGAGGAGTATATTGTTGCATGCTGAACGTGCTTCAAGATCTTCCTTTTTGACTCGTATGTTCTAGAGCATTTTCTCGGTTTAGGTGGACTTATCACTCAAAGTTGTGATATCATCCTCTGTATGTGATATTCTTCTTTCCACTATATCAACCCTATTTATTGGTCTGCCCGGTGTTCTTTTATTCTGTCTATATGTGATGAGAGTGCATCAATTTTGTCTTCAGTGGAGTGTAAGCTATGCTACAAATCCTGCAAGATAATTTTTAAAATATCATTACCGAAGGTAAGTAACTTGTTCATCTGAAAGAAACGGTTAGTTATAGATTCTTTACCTTAGAATAGATACCCCAGCAATATCAACTCCAGACGTGGGTCTGCGAACCAAGTTCACACCAGAAAGTCCTGGAGAACAGGACGGCTCTCCGGACTTGGCTGTCCAGACAGTAGTGTCTCGTAAACATGTGCAGTGATGCCCACATAGCTGCCTGACAGATGTCGTTTAGGGGAACTCCCCGTCCCAAAGCAGGAGTAGCTGCTGTCGCCCTGGTGGAATGGGCACGCAGCCCCACTGGAGGCTCCTTCTTAGCCAAAGAGTAACAGGCTTTGATACACAGAATGACCCACCAGGAGACGGTTCGTTTGTGCACGGCCTAACCTTTCTTAGCGCCCACGTAACCAACAAAGAGGTGGTCATCCACCCGGAATTGTTTGGTAAGATCCAAGTAGAAGGAGAGCGCACGTTTTGGATCCAGATGGTGGATCCTCTCTTCTTCTTTTGAAGGAGGCGGATAGAAGGTGGGTAAAGTGATGGTTTGGCCAATACGAAAAGAAGTGACCACCCTTGGAAGGAAGGAAGGTCGAGTTCTGTGGATGACCTTGTCTGGATGAACAGCCAGAAAGGGAGGCTTGGAAGACCGAGCTTGTAGCTCACTCACCCTGCGAGCAGAGGTGATGGCCACCAGAAAAGCAGTTTTCAAATTGAGGAGTCTGAGAGGACAGTTATGTAGCGGCTCAAAGGGAGTGCACATCAGATAAGTTAAAACCAAGTTCAAGTCCCACTGGGGCATTACGAAGGGAACAGGTGGAAAAAGATGAGTAATGCCCTTAAGAAATCTATTTACAACAGGGGACTTGAAAAGAGAAGGCTGATCAGGAAGCCTGAGGAAGGCTGAAATGGCACCCTTAAGGGTGCCCAGAGCAGAGCCCTGCTGGGCCAAAGACAGGAGGAACAAAAGACCCTAAGAGAGAGGGGCAGAAAGGGGATCCACAGCCGTTGCTGTGCACCATGCCACAAATTTGTTCCATCTGCAGGCGTATACCGTCTTAGTGGAGGGACGCCTGGCTGCCAAGATTACATTACAGACTTCGGGAGGCAAGTCAAATGACGTCAACTGCCGCCGCTCAATCTCCATGAAAGGAGGTGGAGGATGGACAGTTTCGGGTGGAGGACCGTTCCCTGCTGCTGCGACAGAAGATCCTCCCGAAGAGGCAGTCGGATCGGAGGATCGATGGCCATTTTGAGCAGCTCGGGATACCAGACTCTTCGTGCCCAATCCGGAGCCACAAGAATAACTTGGGCCAGTTCGCGCTTGATCTGATTCAGCACTCTGGGCAGAAGTGGTATAGGCAGAGAGGTGTGTAGAAGACCGCAACTCCACTCATGACCAAAAGTGTCGCCTTGCGAGTGCCGTCTTGGACATTGCGCGTTCTCTTCAGTGGCGAATAGATCTACCCAAGGCTCTCCCCACTGTTGAAACAGACCTTGCCCCACCTCCGAGTGAAGACGCTATTCGGGATCCATCATGCACCTGCTACTGAGGTTATCCGCCCTGGCATTCAGTGAACCTGCCAGGTGTCGAACCACCATGGATATGCCCTGATGTTCCAGCCATGTGCAGAGGCGGTGGGCCTCCTGACATAGGGTCCACAACCCCACCCCGCCCTGTTTGTTGCAGTACCACAAGGCGGTGGTGTTGTCCGTTAACACCTGCACTACTCAATCCCGGACAGAGGGAAGGAATGCTCTGAGTGCAAGATGAATCGCTCGAAGCTCCAAAAGGTTGATGTGGAGCCCGGACTCCGCCAGAGGCCTCTGATCTCTGCCTCTCCCATGTGGCCGCCCCATCCCAGAAGGGACGCATCGGTCACCACTGTGTGTTCTGGTTGGGGAAGGGAGAGGGATCTGCCATTGACCCAATCTCGGTTCGTTAGCCACCACTGCAATTGTCGTGCAGTGCCCTCCGAGATCTGGACGCAATAGGACAGATTCACCTGATGCTGCGCCCACTGGAACTTCAGGTCCCACTGCAGAGCCCGCATATGACACCTGGCATGATCGACTAGCAGATTGCAGGAGACCATGAGGCCCAGCAACCTCAGGGTTATCGTGACCGAAACCCGAGATAGAGGCTGAAAGATCGAAATCATAGCCCGAATATCCCAGACTCGCTTTTCGGGAGGATAAACCCGTACAGCGTTGTGTCTAGAACAGCTCCGATAAAGCGAAACTTCTGAGAGGGGGTCAGGTGTGACTTCGGCACGTTGATGGAGAACCCCAGCGAATGCAGGAGGTCGGCCGTAGTCTGGAGACGACAGCCTGGGGCGAGCCCGCCTTTAACAGTCAGTCGTTGAGATAGGGGAAGACGGGAACCCCTGATCTGCGCAGATGAGCTGCGACCACCGCCATCACATTTGTGAACACCCGAGGGGCGCTGGTAAGGCCAAAGGTGAGCACGGTATACAAAGTGCTCGTGGCCTACCGTGAACCGCAGGTAACGCCGGTGGGCCGGCAGGAAGGGATGTGAAAATAAGCGTCCTGCAAGTCCAACGCTACCAACCAGTCTCCAGGGTCGAGGGCAGACAAGACCTGAACGAGCATCAACATTTTGAACTTCTCCTTCCGGAGGAAGCGGTTGACGTTCCTGAGTTCCAAGATAGGACGCAGGCCTTTGTCCTCTTGGGTACCAGAAAGTAGTGGGAATAGCAACCACAGTCTACTTCGGGCAGGAATGCGCTTGATGGCCCCATTGGCGAAGAAGGCCGAAACTTCCTGTTGGAGAAGGGCCAGGTGATCCTCCAACATACGATGGTACTGAGGTGGCATGGAGGGAGGGGTAGTCTAGAAGGAGAAGGAGTAGCACCTTCGGACTATCTGCAGAACCCACCTGTTTGACGTGATGGTGCGCCAGTGGGGGAGGTGATGGCGGATCCTGCCGCCCACTGGCGTTTGGTGGCCCTGGAAGGTCAGACTAAGAGGGTTTGGAAGCTGATGCAGAGGGGGCTGTGGTGGACAGGCCCACTCGCTGGCCTCTAGAACCACGTCAGTGGTTCCCACGTCCCCGGCTGCGCTGGGGCTGAACAGCCTGCGCCAGCCTGTGGCACTGGGCGGGACGTAGTGGGGCACACCTTCCGTAGCCAAAAAAGGGGCGAAAGGCAGACTGCGCAGGACGGGTGGTGGAGAGGCCCAAGGAACTAGCCGTAGCCCGGGAGTCCTTAAAGAACTCTAGCGTGTTGTCTGCCTTGTCACCAAAAAGGTGACGGCCATCAAAGAGCATGTCCATAAGTGTGGATTGGACATCCCAGAAAAAAACAGTCGAACGCAACCAGGGGTAGCGTTAAAGGGCTACTGACATGGAAATCGTCCTGCCAAGTGCATCAGCGGTATCCAGCCCACAGCGGATGGTAAACTGCACTGCATCTCTTCCCTCGGCGACTGCATGGGAGAGCATGGCCTGGGCCTCCTCCGGGCACTGAGGCAGCACTTGCGCCACCGTATCTTACACAGAGTGGGAATAACGGCCCAACAGACATGCTGTGTTTACTGACCGCAGTCCCAAGCTGGAGGAAGAAAACATCTTCTTCCCAAGTTCGTCCAGCATTTTGGATTCCCTATCAGGTGGAGCGGTAGGGAAGGCGCCTTTGGACGTAGAGGCTTGGACCACCAAGCTCTCAGGGGTAGGTTGTTGGGAGAGGAAAGTGGGGCCGCCTGCGCCCGGGCAGTGGCATCGGGCAACCAGCCCCTGTGTTGGGCCTGGACCAGTTGCCCAAATGGATGTCCGTTAGGGTCAGGGGCTCCGAAGAGCTAGCTGCTGGCTGAAGCACCTCTGTCAGGAGGCTAGTTCTGACTGCCACCGTAGGAAGCTTGAGGTGGAGAGCCTCGGCCGCCCTACGCAACACCACTGCATATGACGCTCTCTCCTCCGTAGCCACAGTAGGAGGAAACAACCTGCCTAGGTCTGGGGAGGGATCGAGACCACTGGCATCCCCCAGTTCCTCTCTCCAGTCCGGCTCGTGCTCCAGCTGGTCTGTCAAAGGGTCACCAGACCACTCCCAGTCTTCCTTACTCTCCTCTGGCTGCCAATCTGGCTGAAAATAGCCAGGGTGAAACACAGGGACAAAAGTACCCATCGGCGCCGGAACCGGCGTCGGTCGACGCCGGTCGGGCTCCGTGTCCATGTGCACATCGGGGACGAAGCCGAGGTCGACGCTGGCTGGGGGTCCAGCCGGCGTCGCTGCGGACGTGGTGCGGGTGGAATCGATGCTGGTTGAGGTGTAATGAGATCGACCGGCGCCGATCCGGATCCAGGCCTGGATCCAAAGAGGCCCTGCGGTGCCAAGGCCGAAGCCGCCGGCGTCGAAGGCCTACGGCCCCCAGCCGAGTCCACAGGGTCCGAAGGCGCACAGGCGGAGTCGGGCTACCCAAAGATGGCATGCATCGCTTCGTAAAATTGACGAAGCTGGGCAGGGGTTGCTCCCAGTCCCGGGAAGGGAGGGTAGGTCAGAGTCGACCCTAAAAGCTCCACACGCGGAGCCGTGGGAGGGGCACCACTCACACCCTGCGTCCCGTCGGCCGACGGACGAGGGGAAGTCGAAGAGCGACGATGCTTCTTGGTCTTCCTTCTGTGCATTGACTTACCTGATCCAGAGTGCGAAGACTTAGATGAGGAGTGATGGTGATTGCTCCTCAATCGGCCCCGCGCCCTCCCACTCGACCGGGACCTTGAGCGACTGCCGGACCTTGAGGAGCTTTCGGGACCGCTGTCGCAAAGACTTTGGGCCATGGTTTGGCAGGCGGAGCACGACTTGGGGTCGTGGTTGCGCACCAGGCAGTAGAGGCACACGCGGTGAGGATCCGTCACCGACATCAGTAGTCCTGTATGAATCCCCAGTGGTACTTCCATTAAGGTGTTGGGGGATAGGGGAGGTAAGGTGAAGACTCCTCTCTTATGGGTTGTTTTGTGCTTCAGTATCAGGGCCTCATCAATTCCCAGGTCTTAGAATGGAAGCAGAATATCTAGCGTAGTGCTAATTACAGTTCCCTCGAACATCTGGGATATAGTCCCTCCCCACCTCTGGGTTCACGAAGAATGACCAACAGTTTGGAGGAGGGCCTCCAGAGGGCACTCCTGTGCCCCTGAAGCGTCCCTGTTTATGGAAAATGATACTTACCTAGTATGCATCTGTTCTTGGCATATAGAGATGTAGAGTCATATGTTTTAGCAAAGATCGCCATCTGGTGCTGGGTCACTTTGTTTTAGTTCGAAGAAGTCTTGTAGTCACGAGGTACGTGACTCCTCCTTTCGCTGATAGTGCGCATGGGCATCGACTCCATCCCAAGATTGTTTTGCCATAAAGGGTGATGATGGAGTGAGTAAAGTAATAAGACATATCCATGTAGATTGTATCTAAGTAAGATATCACTGCAACAGGTACAGGTACCCGGGGAGGCGGGTGGGCGCATATGACTCAACAGCTCTATATGCCAAGGACAGACGCATACTGTGTAAGTACCATTTTCCGTTCGAGGCATATGAGCTGTAGATCATATGCTTTAGCATAGACTATAAAGCAGTTATTTTTAAGCGGTGGCTAACCTGTAGCTGTTGCAGTGGTTTGAAATAGTGTTCGTAAAACTGCCTGGCCCACACTAGCTTGTTGTTTTCCTAACACATCCACACATTAGTGTTTTGTGAATGTGTGAGGTGTAGACCATGTTGCAGCTTTGCAGATGTCATCTATGGATATGTTTCCTAAGAAGGCCATAGAAGCCCCTAGCTTACGTGTAGAATGCGCCCTAGGGGGAACTGTTAGAGTGCGTTTAGCTTTGAGGTAGGATATTTGAATGCACTTAACTATTCACCTAGCAATGCCCAATTTTGAAATACCATTGCCTTTATGTGGTGGAGCAAAAGCCACAAAGAGTTGTTTCGTTTTCCTAAAGGGCTTTGCTCTTTCTATGTAGTAAAGCAGTGCTCCTTTGACATCTAATGTGTGAAGGGCACGTTCTGCCACTGAATCTGGTTGAGGGAAGAAGACAGGCAACTCAACAGATTGGTTGATATGAAAGGCAGAAATGACTTTAGGTAAACATTTGGGGTTAGTCCTAAGGGCCACTTTGCTTTGGTGTATTTGCAAAAATAGTTTCTCTATGGTTAATGCCTGAAGCTCACCCACTCTCAGAGAAGGGATGGCTATAAGGAAGGCTATTTTCCAGGAAAGAAATTGCATTTCGCATTTGTGCAACGGCTCGAATGGTGGGCCCATGTGTCTTGTAAGGACTATGTTAAGGTTTCACACCAGAGAAGGTGGAAGTCTGGGAGGAACGATTCTTTTGAGTCCTTCCATAAAAGCCTTATTAGCTGGCCCTCTAAAAAGTGACAGGTGCTGTCTATTCTGCAGATATGCAGCGAGGTGCAAGCGTATGGATGTGTACGCTAAATTAGAACGTTGCAGGTGTAATAAATAACAAATGATGTTTTGTATTGAAGCATCTAGTGGATTAATGTGGTTGTTGTTACAATAAACAACAAATCTCTTCCACTTTGCTGCGTAGCATTGCCTTATGGTGGGACAGCTAGCCTCTTTGATAACGTTCATACAGTCTGGCGGAAGGTTAAGGTAACCAAACTCTAGGATTTCGGGTGCCAAATCGCAAGATTGAGCTGATTGGGATCTGGATGTCTTGTCTCTCCATGGTTCTGAGTTAGGAACTTGTGGGAGATGTATAGTTTTTGGCAGGGAACTACTGACAGTTCCAACAGGGTGGTGAACCAGTGTTGTCGGGTCCATGTTGGAGAAACTAGGATAAGTGTCAGGGAGTGTTGTTTGAGTTTCCGAACCACTAATGGAATGAGTAGGAGAGGTGGAAAAGCGTAAGCAAATATTCTTGACCAATTCATCCATAGTGCATTGCCGTTGGACAATGGGGTGTGGATGTCTGGACGCAAAGTTTGGGCATTTTGCGTTTTGGTGGGTGGCGAACAGGTCTAGGTCCGGGAAGCCTCACATTTGGAAGAATGGTAAGAGAACTTGAGGGTGAAGTTCCCATTCGTGTATCTGCGGTCACTGATGACTGAGCAGATCTGCAACTTGGTTGTGTATTCCTGGGAGATGTTTTGCAAGGAGAGATATGTTTTGAGGTATGGCCCATCTCCATATGCTCTGTGCTAGCTGTGACAGCTGTAAAGAGTGCCTCCCTCCTGCTTTTGTATGTAGTACATAGCTGTCATGTTGTCCGTGCGGACCAAGACAGTTTTTCCGACTAGATTACATTGAAAGGCTTTCAATGATAGAAAAATTGCTAGCAGCTCCAAATGGTTTATGTGGAGTTGTTTTTGTTGCAGAGTCAACATGCCCTGAATGATGTGTTTTCCCATATGTGCTCCCCAACCAGTAAGGGATGCGTCTGCTGTTATCACTATCTGTGGAACCAGATCGAGAAATGGCCGTCCCTTGGAAAGGTTTTTTATGTTCCACCACTGCAGAGAGCGATGAGTACGGCCATCTAGCAACACCAGATCTGATAAATGACCTTGAGCCTGGTTCCACTAACATGCTAAGCATTCCTGTAGGGGACGCATTTGAAGTCTCGCATGTGGAACAATCAAAATGCAAGAAGCCATCATTCCGATTAGTTGCATGAACACTCTGGCTTGTAGTGAGTGTTGAGGCTGAAATAGAGAAAATAGAGCTTGGATGTTGCGAATCTTGACTGGGTTGGGGTAAGCTAAAGCTTTGCGAGTGTTTGTTGAGGCTCCCAGATACGCTTGCATGTTGGATGGTTGGAGGTGAGACTTGGCAAGGTTTATTGTGAACCCCAAGTCATGAAGCAGTTGGACTGTTTTTAAGAGTGTGATGTATGCAGCTTTGTTGTGATCTGGCTTTTATTAGCCAGTTGTCTAGGTAGGGAAAGACATGAATGTGTTGTTTTCTTAGATGAGCTGCGACAACTGTGAGGCACTTGGTGAAAACTCTGGGTGCTGTAGTTACTCCAAATGGTAGGACTTTGAATTGATAATGTTGTCCGTACACTATAAACTTGAGATATTTTCTGTGAGCAGGGTGAATGGGAATATGGAAATAGGCGTCCTTTAGATCTAGAGTGGATAGGAAGTCGCCTTGCTGAAGTAGTGGGAGCACCTGCTGGAGTGTGACCATGTGGAAGTGGTCCTACTGTATGTAAAGGTTCAGCTGTCCGAGGACTAATATAGGCCTGAGAGAGCTGTCCTTTTTGGGGATCAAGAACTACAGGGTGTATACCCCGGTCCCTTGATGTTTTAAGGGAACGGGTTCTATTACGTGTTTTTGTAACAGAGCTATAGCCTCTTGCTTTAAGAGAGTGAGATGTTCCAGTGACATTGTATGTGCTTGTGGAGGAATGTTTGGTGGAGTGTTTGTAAGCTCCAGGCAGTAACCATGTTGGATAATTTGTAGTACCCATTTGTCTGAGGTGATGGAGTTCCAGACAGGGAGAAATTGGGAGAGAAGTCTCCCGACAGGAGTGGGATGATCGGGGGATAGCGGAGGGAAGTCATTGTTTGTTTGAGGGGGAAGAGCGTGTGGAATTACCCCTTCTTCGTCCTCTATTATTGTTTCCTCTATAATTTCCTCTAGAATATCCTCTGTGGGAGGGAGATTGATTGTTGCCCTTGTAAGAGGAGGAGGCCTGGTCAGTGGAGACAGCTTTTGAGCCACTCCTGTAAAAAGGAGCTGCGAAAGGAACCTCTACTAGCCGGTAATTGTAAAGCTCTTATTGACTTTGCGACCTCTGTGTCTTTTTTCACCTTTTCCAGCATGGTGTCAACAGCTGGGCCAAAAAGATGCTCTTTATCAAATGGCTGGTTAAGGATAGAGGTTTGTACTTCTGGCTTAAAACCAGAGATCCTGAGCCAAGGTGTCTGTGCAGTAATACACTTGTATTGATAGCACGAGATGCTGTGTCAGCTGCGTCCAGTGCGCATTTTATGGAGGTGTTAGTAATGAGCATACCCTCTTGTAAAGGTCGTTAGCTTTAGATTTGTATTGGTCAGGCAGGTGTTGGATTAGTTTTTCCAGCTCATCATAGTGAGCTCTGTCACAACGGGCCAACAGTGCTTGGGCATTAGCAATGCACCAGTTATTTGCAGCCTGTGAAGCTATCCTTTTGCCTGAGGCATTGATAAGCTTAGATTCTTTGTCAGAAGGAGGGGTGTCTCCTGTGGCTTGGGAGTTAGCTGTCTAGCGTGCGTTTGATACTACAAGAGAGTCTAAAGGTAGTTGTCCTTTAATATAAACAGGATCTGTAGGAGTGGATTTGTATTTTTTATCAATCCTTGGAGTGATAATCCTAGCCCTCACAGGATCCTTAAAGACTTCGTCTTTATGTTTAAGCATACCTTTTAACATTTGTAAGGTACAAGTTGTTCTTTGGGAGGAGGAAAGTGTTTCAAAAAGAAAATCCTCCTCTAAGGGTTCTTTGTGAAGTTCCACCCCATGGTAATTAGCAGCCCTGTTAAGGAGATCAAGGTAACCGATGTTGTCGTCAGATGAGGAAGATCTAGAGGAGTACAAATCAGGGTCATTGTCTGTATTTGGGTCTGTGTGGTAGTCATCCCAAGCATCAGTGTCCTCATTCCCATCCCCGACCTCTTCATCCTGTGGATCAAGTGTAATAGGCCTAGTAGGTGAACGTATAGGTGTAATGAGCAGGTTAGGATTAGGAGGAGAAGGAGGTGGATTGTAAGGAGAGGGGTTAGTGCCCAGATTCTTCTTTTTAGGCGGGGCATGGTGGTCTTCTGGCAAGTCAGCTTTCCGTTTCTTTGGAGTAGTTGCTTGAATATGTCTAGTTTTAGGATTGATGACCAATTTTTTCTGTTTTGGGTTGAAAATTGTGTCATGAGATGGAAATTCTTTGGGGAAAGTGTTTTTATCTTTCCTTGGAGACTTTGGCACCAAAGATTTTGGCTCCGAGCCTTTAGGGTGCTGGTATTTTTCGTTCCGTGTGTTTGGGTTTGTCAGAGTCTTTGAGGTTTTCGGTTCCGAGTCTTTAGTTTTGGAAGTTTCCGGTTCTGAATCTTTTGTTTTGGAGGATTTAGATTCCGAATCCTTGTTCTTGGACGGTTTCGGCTCAGAGTCTTTGGACTTGGAATGTCTCGGCTCAGAGTCTTTGTGCTTGGTGGGTGTCAGGATTGCCGAGAGCGGACTCAAGATGGCGGCACGCTGCCAAGCATGCGCGAGGAAGTCAGGCAAGTAGAAAAGCCTGACTTCCTGTAACAACGAGGCTTCGCCTTCTAGTGTTGCCCTGCAGTTCGATTACGGACTTCCTGCTTCCTCCACAGACTCTCTGGAGTCCTTCCGTCCGCTGTTTTGCGTTTACCCGCCTTCGTTTCCTCATTTGTTGCCCTTGGCTGCAACTCGACCGACCAGCTGATATCCAGAGCTCTGGCCAATCGCGAGTCCCCTTTTGTTTATCCTTTGCCCCTCGCACTTGGAGTAGCTGCATTGTTCCCTGCTCAGTTTACCCGGAGTGAGAACTGGTTGTGGCTTGCTCCGCCCACCTTCCGGATTTATTCCCGTCGGCCGGCCGGGTTTAGTGACACCAGTTTCTAGCCCCTGGACTTACATGAAAATTGGGGGTTCGCTACACCGAGAGTGTCCTCCCTCCATTATTCCCACCAGTTCTTTTTGCTTCCATCCCTGGAACGAGGTAGCACCAAGGGAACGAGTGCTATGTAGCCTTAGGGGATTTGGTGCCAAACATCTTTTTGGAGCCTTATGAAAACCAGAGTCATCGCTGAACTTCTTCTGTTGGTGTCACGGTAACAGCGTTGTGGTATAAGGGGAATATATAGCCTAACTCTATTTTCAGTACTTGCCTTATTGTTGTGTCTATTATAGGAACAGACTGCCAATTGAAGATCTGACATGGTCCATGATATCTGTATGCTCCCCATCTGTGATACTCCTGTGAGACTCCTGTGATATTCCTGTTTGGACTCCAGATCACGCCCAGGGACCCAATCCTGTGCACCCCTGATATAGATTACAGTTCAGGCTCTAGGTACTTTATATTTTAGTTGACTCCAAGCTATAGCTAGCCCTGCATCTTAGTGCTCTACTCATTGTTTCTTTCCCTTTTTTAGAAACCCAAGGTCCTCATACCAGCTTGTGAAGTGGTGGCTGAAAATCCAGAGATTGTTACCCCTCTCTTTTCCCTTGTTTTGTTTCCCTTCTTTTCCCTATTACCAGTGTGCTCTAGTGTTTGATGGAGACACTAGGTGATGGTGGAAGGTTGAGGCATTAACGACAGCATCTTGGAATTCCTTGGCGCTCCTGCAAAAAACCTCTCCCGGGTAAGATTCTTACAGAACGTGAAGCCCAAGTGGTGTGTTCTGCCCGAGCGCCATGGACCTTCAACAAGTGACGTTGGCAGATGTAGCCAACATGATTGGTAATTTACAGGCAGAAACCCAGGCATTAGCAACTCGAGTGAATGCCTTACAGAGAGAGAGACAGATGGGTTCTGGGGGAGGAGGTTCTAGGGATCCCACTCCGGTGATGCACGTAACAACACCTCCATCCATACCTCTAGCCCCACCTAAAAGGTTTTCGGGCGAGTCAACCAGGTTTGCGGCATTCATTAGCCAGTGCCAGCTACATTTCACATGCAAGGCCCATTGTTTTCCTACTGACCAAGCAAAGGTCGCTTTTGTGATTTCCTATTTAGGGGGATCCCCAGCCAATTGGGCAATCCTATTAATAGAAAGAGATGACCCCTTGTTACAAGATTACGGGGCCTTCAAAAGGGAATTCAAAAAGTTGTTTGACAAACATACATATACCCACTCAGCAGATACCGAATTACTCTCTCTTAAACAAGGGACTACAGACCTTACTTCATATATTACCACTTTTCAACGGTTAGTGGTAGAGGCGGGTTGGCCAGAAGAGAAACGCAGTGCTCTGTTTTACAAGGGCCTTAGAGAAGACATTAAAGATGCGTTAGCCCAAGTAGTTGATCCACCAGAGACCTGTAAAGAGCTTATAGATTTAGTGGTGAAGATGGATCATCGCATTCAAGAACGCAAGAGAGAAAAGGGAGACCTGAAGTCCGAATAGTAACCATACGAGAGAGGAGAACAGAAGCCAGCCCAGTAGTCGATGATGGAGAACCTATGCAAATAGGTATTGTAAGAGGTCCCTTAACCCCAGAAGAAAGACGCAGAAGACGTGAAAATAGGCTATGTCTATATTGTGGTAAGGCAGGACACTTTCTCAGAACTTGCCCCACTAAACCCATACAGAATAAGAAGGCGGAAAACTAGAAAGCCCGAGGCCCTGTGAGACAAGGACCCCGGGTTATTCAGGATTAAGTGTCTCTTCTTCTGACCTAAATACAACCCCTTCTAGTCATTTCTTTGCCCTGGCAGAACTTTCTTGGGAACAAGGGAAGGCCCAGGTCTTAATAATGATTGATTCAGGAGCCTCAGGAAACTTTATGGATACGGCCTGGGCACAGGAACATCATATACAGAATAAAAGGAAGGAGTACTTTGAGAAGGTGACTACTATTGATGGGAGTGTATTTAAATCCGGGCCCATCACACACCAAACTGAGTCCGTACAAGTCACCATTGAACCAGGTCATAAAGAACTGCTAGAATTCGATCTGATTCAATCCCCTCAGTTTCCGGTTTTATTGGGTTTACCTTGGCTGAGGTTACACAACCCTCTTATTGACTGGAGGCAGGCAACGATGCAGTTCAGGCCTGAGTGTTGTAAGGCGCATCTCATGGCTTCTAGTCAGATGAAAGACGCAGTTACCTGCGAGGAAGGGACTGCATTGCCTTTGGAATATCCAGATTTACAGGCCATATTTGATGCAGAAAAGGCCACAAGTCTCCCCCCTCACAGACCCTACGACTGTAGAATTGATCTACAAGCAGGAGCTAAGATACCCTGCAGTCGGGTTTACTCTCTTACGGAGAAGGAAAACCTCTATCTGCGAGAATATCTGGACACCATGTTGGCTATGGGTTTTATTCGTCCTTCTAGATCGCCTGCTTCTTCATCGTTGTTTTTCATACCGAAACGTGAGGGTGGTCTTCGATGCTGCATTGACTATAGATCCTTAAACAAGATCACTATTAAAAACAGATATCCTCTTCCACTCATTTCTTCTCTCCTTGACAGAGTAAAGAACGTCCAAGTCTTTACGAAATTGGACTTGCGGGGGGCGTATAATTTAGTACGTGTATTGGAAGGAGATGAGTGGAAGACCGCCTTCTGTACAAAGTACGGTCTATTTGAGTATCTCGTAATGTCCTTTGGGCTTTGCAACGCCCCCTCGGCGTTTCAGTTTTTATATCAACGAGGTCCTCAAAGAGATTTTAGATGACTTCGTCATAGCCTATATAGATGACTTGTTGATCTACTCCCCTTCTCTACAAGAACATATACCTCATGTACGGAATGTATTGAAAAAGTTGCAAGATAACCATTTGTATTGTAAGTTAGAGAAGTGTACATTTCATGTACAAAAAGTTATCTTTTTGGGTTTTATCATCTCAACCCAGGGTTTAAGCATGGATCCTCAGAAGGTGGAGGCTATTCATCGTTGGCCGGCCCCCCAGAAAGTGAAAGATATCCAAAGTTTTCTTGGATTTGCCAATTTTTATAGGCGTTTCATTAAGGGATTTTCAGGACTGGTAGCGCCTATAACAAGATTACTAAAAAAAGGGGGTTCCTTTTCTGTGAACAACAGAAGCTAACGAAGCCTTCAACGCTCTAAAGACGGCTTTCACTCAAGCTCCGGTACTGCATCACCCGGATCCTAGGTACCCATTCATATTGGAAGCCGATGCTTCCCATGTGGCAGTAGGCGGAGTTCTGTCCCAGGCAGATACATCGACAGGGGAATTACATCCTGTGGCGTTCTTTTCACATAAACTAACACCAGCTGAGTTGAACTATGCAATTGGGGACAAGGAATTACTGGCCATTAAAAAGGCTTTTGAGGAATGGCGACAATATCTGTTGGGTGCACGTCATGCAGTTACGGTGTTCACAGATCACCGTAATTTACAGTTTCTGAAGTCGGCCAAGGCCTTGTCCATGAGGCAATTGCGTTGGACGCAATTCTTTAGTGAGTACGATTTCACTATTCAAAACCGTGCAGGGAGGAAAAATGGCAAGGCAGACGCCTTGTCTCGTTTCGGGTTGAACCACCCCTCATACTACCCCGGAATAGGTTTGTGGGAGGGACCATTTCAGAAGAGGAGTTTTTGGCAAAAGTAAAGACAAACCAACAGTCAGAGGATATACAGAAGTTGGTTGGTTCACACGGTCTCATTGCTAAAGCAGGTTTTGTTTATGTGCAAGAAGGGCCTGTCCTTCCAACTCCAGAACTACAGAGACACGCGTTGGAATTGTGTCATTCACACCCCTTGGCTGGACATCCAGGGATTAAAAAGACCATTGACTCATTACGACGGCGTTTCTGGTGGCCTACCCTGTTAAAGGACGCTGAGCATTTCGTTAAGACATGTCATGTCTGTGCTCAAAGCAAGGTATCTCACCAGAACCCTACAGGTTTGCTTCAACCCTTGCCTACACCTCCTCACCCATGGCACACGGTGTCCCTAGATTTCATCGTAGAATTGCCACTCACTACTAAGGGACATAACACATTATTGGTGGTGGTTGACCTATTTACGAAGACAGCTCATTTCATCCCTCTACAGGGTCTGCCTACTTCCATAGAACTAGCTTCTATTTTTTTACAACATGTGGTCCGTTTGCATGGTTTTCCCTCTGTGGTAATTTCAGACAGGGGTGCCCAGTTTATTTCTCGTTTTTGGAGACAACTATGTTCACTCCTTCAAATTGATGCAAGACGGTCATCTAGTCATCACCCACAGCCAGATGGACAAACGGAGAGGGTTAATCAGTGTTTCGAACAATACATGAGAAGTCAGGCGTTATAGTCACTCACTGAATGGGATAGGTTGGTATGGGTGGCAGAAATCGCTTACAATAGCAATTATCACACATCCACTAAATACACACCTTTCTTCTGTTCATATGGATATCATCCTAAGACCTTACCCTCCATATCATCTTCAGATTGCACTGCTCCTGCAGCAATTGAGTTCATTCAGGACATTCAGAACATACACAGAAACACGCAGGAGAATCTAGATCAGGCAAAAGCCAGCTATAAAAAAGGGGCTGATTTACATAGGCGTGCTGAACCTTTGTATAAACTAGAAGATGAGGTTTGGTTGTCATCCAAGTACATTCCCCTACGAGGCCCCTGTAAGTTTAAACCTAAGTTCCTTGGACCATACAAGATCATAAAGGTAATCAATCCAGTAGCCATGAAGCTGGACCTTCCTGCTTCATTCAAGGTACACCCCGTTTTTCACGTCTCCCTGCTAAAACCTCTTGAACCTGGCACCCGTCTCCCTATGACCCCTGCTCCGGTTTTGCTGGACGATGATAATGAATACGAAGTGGAAGCCATCATAGACTCTAGAAGAAGTAGACGTCATTTGCAGTATTTGATACATTGGAAGGGTTTTGGTATCGAGGAACGCACTTGGGAACCTGCCAGTCATGTGCATGCCCCTCGATTGGTCCGTCTGTTCCATAGAAGACATCCTGACAAACCCAAACCTGTGGGGGGCACTCTGGGGGGTGTACTGTCAGGATTGCCGAGAGCGGACTCAAGATGGCGGCACGCTGCCGCGCATTCGCGAGGATGTCAGGCAAGTAGAAAAGCCTGACTTCCTGTAACAACGAGGCTTCGCCTTCTAGTGTTGCCCTGCAGTTCGATTACGGACTTCCTGCTTCCTCCACAGACTCTCTGGAGTCCTTCCGTCCGCTGTTTTGCGTTTACCCGCCTTCGTTTCCTCATTTGTTGCCCTTGGCTGCAATTCGACCGACCAGCTGATATCCAGAGCTCTGGCCAACCGCGAGTCCCCTTTTGTTTATCCTTTGCCCCTCGCACTTGGAGTAGCTGCAGTGTTCCCTGCTCAGTTTACCCGGAGTGAGAACTGGTTGTGGCTTGCTCCGCCCACCTTCCGGATTTATTCCCGTTACCCGGCCGGGTTTAGTGACACCAGTTTCTAGCCCCTGGACTCACATGAGAATTGGGGGTTCGCTACACCGACAGTGTCCTCCCTCCATTATTCCCACCAGTTCTTTTTGCTTCCATCCCTGGAACGAGGTAGCACCAAGGCAACGAGTGCTATGTAGCCTTAGGGGATTTGGTGCCAAACATCTTTTTGGAGCATTATGAAAACCAGAGTCATCGCTGAACTTCTTCTGTTGGTGTCACGGTAACAGCGTCGTGGTATAAGGGGAATATATAGCCTAACTCTATTTTCAGTACTTGCCTTATTGTTGTGTCTATTATAGGAACAGACTGCCAATTGAAGATCTGACGTGGTCCATGATATCTGTATGCTCCCCATCTGTGATACTCCTGTGAGACTCCTGTGATATTCCTGTTTGGACTCCAGATCACGCCCAGGGACCCAATCCTGTGCACCCGATATAGATTACAGTTCAGGCTCTAGGTACTTTATATTTTAGTTGACTCCAAGCTATAGCTAGCCCTGCCTCCTATTGCTCTACTCATTGTTTCTTTACCTTTTTTAGAAACCCAAAATCCTCATACCAGCTTGTGAAGTGGTGGCTGAAAATCCAGAGATTGTTACCCCTCTCTTTTCCCTTGTTTTGTTTCCCTTCTTTCCCCTATTACCAGTGTGCTCTAGTGTTTGATGAAGACACTAGGTGATGGTGGAGGGTTGAGGCATTAACGAAAGCATCTTGGAATTCCTTGGCGCTCCTGCAAAAAAACTCTCCCGGTAAGATTCTTACAGAACGTGAAGCCCAAGTGGTGTGTTCTGCCCGAGCGCCATGGACCTTCAACAAGTGACGTTGGCAGATGTAGCCAACATGATTGGTAATTTACAGGCAGAAACCCAGGCATTAGCAACTCGAGTGAATGCCTTACAGAGAGAGAGACAGATGGGTTCTGGGGGAGGAGGTTCTAGGGATCCCACCCCGGTGATGCACGTAACAACACCTCCATCCATACCTCTAGCCCCACCTGAAAGGTTTTCGGGCGAGTCAACCAGGTTTGCGGCATTCATTAGCCAGTGCCAGCTACATTTCACATGCAAGGCCCATTGTTTTCCTACTGACCAAGCAAAGGTCGCTTTTGTGATTTCCGATTTAGGGGGATCCACAGCCAATTGGGCAATCCTATTAATAGAAAGAGATGACCCCTTGTTACAAGATTACGGGGCCTTCAAAAGGGAATTCAAAAAGTTGTTTGACAAACATACATATACCCACTCAGCAGATACCGAATTACTCTCTCTTAAACAAGGGACTACAGACCTTACTTCATATATTACCACTTTTCAACGGTTAGTGGTAGAGGAGGGTTGGCCAGAAGAGAAACGCAGTGCTCTGTTTTACAAGGGCCTTAGAGAAGACATTAAAGATGCGTTAGCCCAAGTAGTTGATCCACCAGAGACCTGTAAAGAGCTTATAGATTTAGTGGTGAAGATGGATCATCGCATTCAAGAACGCAAGAGAGAAAAGGGGAGACCTGAAGTCCGAATAGTAACCATACGAGAGAGGAGAACCGAAGCCAGCCCAGTAGTCGATGATGGAGAACCTATGCAAATAGGTATTGTAAGAGGTCCCTTAACCCCAGAAGAAAGACGCAGAAGACGTGAAAATAGGCTATGTCTATATTGTGGTAAGGCAGGACACTTTCTCAGAACTTGCCCCACTAAACCCATACAGAATAAGAAGGCGGAAAACTAGAAAGCCCGAGGCCCTGTGAGACAAGGACCCCGGGTTATTTAGGATTAAGTGTCTCTTCTTCTGACCTAAATACAACCCCTTCTAGTCATTTCTTTGCCCTGGCAGAACTTTCTTGGGAACAAGGGAAGGCCCAGGTCTTAATAATGATTGATTCAGGAGCCTCAGGAAACTTTATGGATAGGGCCTGGGCACAGGAGCATCATATACAGAATAAAAGGAAGGAGTACTTTGAGAAGGTGACTACTATTGATGGGAGTGTATTGAAATCCGGGCCCATCACACACCAAACGGAGTCCGTACAAGTCACCATTGAACCAGGTCATAAAGAACTGCTAGAATTCGATCTGATTCAATCCCCTCAGTTTCCGGTTTTATTGGGTTTACCTTGGCTGAGGTTACACAACCCTCTTATTGACTGGAGGCAGGCAACGATGCAGTTCAGGCCTGAGTGTTGTAAGGCGCATCTCATGGCTTCTAGTCAGATGAAAGACGCAGTTACCTGCGAGGAAGGGACTGCATTGCCTTTGGAATATCCAGATTTACAGGCCATATTTGATGCAGAAAAGGCCACAAGTCTCCCCCCTCACAGACCCTACGACTGTAGAATTGATCTACAAGCAGGAGCTAAGATACCCTGCAGTCGGGTTTACTCTCTTACGGAGAAGGAAAACCTCTATCTGCGAGAATATCTGGACACCATGTTGGCTATGGGTTTTATTCGTCCTTCTAGATCGCCTGCTTCTTCATCGTTGTTTTTCATACCGAAACGTGAGGGTGGTCTTCGATGCTGCATTGACTATAGATCCTTAAACAAGATCACTATTAAAAACAGATATCCTCTTCCACTCATTTCTTCTCTCCTTGACAGAGTAAAGAACGTCCAAGTCTTTACGAAATTGGACTTGCGGGGGGCGTATAATTTAGTACGTGTATTGGAAGGAGATGAGTGGAAGACCGCCTTCTGTACAAAGTACGGTCTATTTGAGTATCTCGTAATGTCCTTTGGGCTTTGCAACGCCCCCTCGGCGTTTCAGTTTTTTATCAACGAGGTCCTCAAAGAGATGTTAGATGACTTCGTCATAGCCTATATAGATGACTTGTTGATCTACTCCCCTTCTCTACAAGAACATATACCTCATGTACGGAAGGTATTGAAAAAGTTGCAAGATAACCATTTGTATTGTAAGTTAGAGAAGTGTACATTTCATGTACAAAAAGTTACCTTTTTGGGTTTTATCATCTCACCCCAGGGTTTAAGCATGGATCCTCAGAAGGTGGAGGCTATTCATCGTTGGCCGCCCCCCAGAAAGTGAAAGATATCCAAAGTTTTCTTGGATTTGCCAATTTTTATAGGCGTTTCATTAAGGGATTTTCAGGACTGGTAACGCCTATAACAAGATTACTAAAACAGGCAGATGGACAAACAGAGAGGGTTAATCAGTGTTTCGAACAATACATGAGAAGTCAGGCGTTACAGTCACTCACTGAATGGGATAGGTTGGTATGGGTGGCAGAAATCGCTTACAATAGCAATTATCACACATCCACTAAATACACACCTTTCTTCTGTTCATATGGATATCATCCTAAGACCTTACCCTCCATAACATCTTCAGATTGCACTGCTCCTGCAGCAATTGAGTTCATTCAGGACATTCAGAACATACACAGAAACACGCAGGAGAATCTAGATCAGGCAAAAGCCAGCTATAAAAAAGGGGCTGATTTACATAGGCGTGCTGAACCTTTGTATAAACTAGAAGATGAGGTTTGGTTGTCATCCAAGTACATTCCCCTACGAGGCCCCTGTAAGTTTAAACCTAAGTTCCTTGGACCATACAAGATCATAAAGGTAATCAATCCAGTAGCCATGAAGCTGGACCTTCCTGCTTCATTCAAGGTACACCCCGTTTTTCACGTCTCCCTGCTAAAACCTGTTGAACCTGGCACCCGTCTCCCTATGACCCCTGCTCCGGTTTTGCTGGACGATGATAATGAATACGAAGTGGAAGCCATCATAGACTCTAGAAGAAGTAGACGTCATTTGCAGTATTTGATACATTTGAAGGTTTTTGGTATCGAGAAACGCACTTGGGAACCTGCCAGTCATGTGCATGCCCCTCGATTGGTCCGTCTGTTCCATAGAAGACATCCTGACAAACCCAAACCTGTGGGGGGCACTCTAGGGGGTGTGTACTGTCAGGATTGTCGAGAGCGGACTCAAGATGGCGGCACGCTGCCGCGCATGTGCGAGGATGTCAGGCAAGTAGAAAAGCCTGACTTCCTGTAACAACGAGGCTTCGCGTTCTAGTGTTGCCCCGCAGTTCGATTACGGACTTCCTGCTTCCTCCACAGACTCTCTGGAGTCCTTCCGTCCGCTGTTTTGCGTTTACCCGCCTTCGTTTCCTCATTTGTTGCCCTTGGCTGCAATTTGACCGACCAGCTGATATCCAGAGCTCTGGCCAACCGCGAGTCCCCTTTTGTTTATCCTTTGCCCCTCGCACTTGGAGTAGCTGCATTGTTCCCTGCTCAGTTTACCCGGAGTGAGAACTGGCTGTGGCTTGCTCCGCCCGCCTTCCAGATTTATTCCCGTTACCCAGCCGGGTTTAGTGACACCAGTTTCTAGCCCCTGGACTCACATGAGAATTGGGGGTTCGCTACACCGACAGTGTCCTCCCTTCATTATTCCCACCAGTTCTTTTTGCTTCCATCCCTGGAACGAGGTAGCACCAAGGGAACGAGTGCTATGTAGCCTTAGGGGATTTGGTCCCAAACATCTTTTTGGAGCCTTATGAAAACCAGAGTCATCGCTGGACTTCTTCTGTTGGTGTCACGGTAACAGCGTTGTGGTATAAGGGGAATATATAGCCTAACTCTATTTTCAGTACTTGCCTTATTGTTGTGTCTATTATAGGAACAGACTGCCAATTGAAGATCTGACGTGGTCCATGATATCTGTATGCTCCCCATCTGTGATACTCCTGTGAGACTCATGTGATATTCCTGTTTGGACTCCAGATCACGCCCAGGGACCCAATCCTGTGCACCCCCGATATAGATTACAGTTCAGGCTCTAGGTACTTTATATTTTAGTTGACTCCAAGCTATAGCTAGCCCTGCCTCCTAGTGCTCTACTCATTGTTTCTTTCCCTTTTTTAGAAACCCAAGGTCCTCATACCAGCTTGTGAAGTGGTGGCTGAAAATCCAGGGATTGTTACCCCTCTCTTTTCCCTTGTTTTGTTTCCCTTCTTTCCCCTATTACCAGTGTGCTCTAGTGTTTGATGGAGACACTAGGTGATGGTGGAAGGTTGAGGCATTAACGACAGCATCTTGGAATTCCTTGGCGCTCCTGCAGAAAACTCTCCCGGTAAGATTCTTACAGAGGGCTTCGGCTCTGAGCCTTTCGGCGTATCAGGCAAAACTTGGCAAAATCTACGAAGGTAGATTGCTTTTATGTTTCGAAGCTGAAGATGTCGGTTCGATATCGAAGCGGGGCTGGCTCGAGCCCGAAGTCTTTTCTTTTTGTTCCGGCGCCGAGCCAGATGGCGGGGCATCGGAAACATGTTGTTGGTGCCGACCTGAACCTGAAGGTGAAGGAGGGACCGGAGCCTTTGTCTTTCGGGGATTGGGTACAAGGGGATCTGTACTCACGGTATGCTGTTCCGCAGTGATGTCCACCTCTTCCTCCATGTCTGAGTTGGCTTCGGAGACGGAGATCTGCTCTTCCTCCTCTGGCTACGAAGTTGCAGGCTGGATGCCGGAATCTTCTCCGAAGAGGTCCTGAATGGAGTCGCTGTGGTGCTGCATTTCGTGGCGCCGAGCCCGACGATCACAAAGTGTCTTTTTCGATCGGAAGGATAGACACGCGTCACAGCTTCTCTCATTGCGTTCCGGGGACAAACGGAGGTTGCAAACTTAGTGCAAGTCGGTGCGTGGAAATTTAGCATGACACCAAGGACATAGTTTAAATGGAGTCCGTTCCATCGACTGCTAACATGGTCAGCACAGGTAAGCCCGACGGCCTGCCTCAAGGATTCCAATGGAAAGTCTTCCGAAGTCAGACTATGCGCGTCAAATGAGGGATCGCGATCGATACCAATACCGTTGAGGGTAGTGGATGGCGCGCTGAAGGGATCCGAAATCGGTACTGAACCGGAGCGCAGCAATACACATCCAAACCCGATGGCTGAAAAAAACATTCTGGGGATGGAGTCGATGCCCATGAACACCATCACCGAAAGGAGGGGTCATCTACCTCGTGACTACAAGACTTCTTCGAACAAAAACAAAGCGCAAACATCCGGACCCAACACCAGATGGCGATCTATGCTAAAGCATATGATCTACAGCTCATATGCCTCGAACATGGAAGTTATTGTCCTGGTCTAATTGCTGATTGTATGTCAAGGCTATCACCCCAACCCATGTGGTATCATAAAGCTTATTTTCCTTTCCCTTGAAATCCAACAAGCAATGGCACCATCCGTCCAGCTCATGAGGCTCCTAGTGCAGGTGGCCCCCCACCACTGCATGTGAGGGCAAGCCCATCCTCACTGCATATCCTCACTGTGCCTGGTCATCTTTTGGTTTGAGCGATTATTATTTCCCCTGCAAGCTGCCAGGCAGCAGCTCTCTGCGTCCAAGAACCTCAGGAGCCCGTGTGTGCAGGTCACATGCATGCATGAGTGAGCTTCACCTTCACTGGCCTCCTTTATAACTGTGTGGCTTGGACTATTTTTGGGAGCAGCGAACAGAGCCAAAGCCTTAACCTCGGCTGCCTATGGCATAATCAAGATGGTAGGGGCAGTTATTTTCACTTCAAACATTTAGGGCCCGATTCCCGATGTCGTTCGGAAGGCCTCTGAATGTGATTTGGCTTTCACAGATCCGATTAGTAGCCCTTGTTTCTGACCAAATTGTACACAGGTCCGAACAACCTAGTATGATGCGAAGTTTGCGTAGGCGCCGACCGAATCGTTACCAAACCCAATCCTGACCATACGACCCGTTCGTAGCTAAATCGTGCCGCGCAATCGAGCCGGATACCGACCGAGCGAGTACGATGCATGATTTGGACAGCTACATCAACTCGGTCTCAGTGAGACGAAACGGCAGTCGGAATCATACTTCGGGGGGCCGTAGCAGGCCCTCCATCACCAGGGGTCCTCCAAATCTGTCACAGGGGGTGCCCATGGGTCCCCCCGATCCAAGCATGCACAGTGTAGTGAGCAAAATGGGGTGTCCACTATGTGTAGGCGTCCGTACACAAGCTCCCATAGAGTGCTATGGGAGTCCGGCCGAATTGAGTTCGCAACCATACGGTTGCATCATACACGCTCGGATGGACTTGCACAGCGCGGCTTGCTAGGAATGCCCCCCCCCCCCCCCCCCCCCCCCCCCCGGGTCTGATTCTTACGGAGGGCTTTCCTAGCGAGATCGGAATCGGGCCCTTAGTGTCTTATAGCTAACATCTGTATGAGCAGAAAAAAAATTCTGAAGGATTATAATGGATTTCCTAGGTGGATGCAGTAACCCCCTCACAGTTAAGCCATCTTTGTGCATAGCTGGCCCTGCCATATCTATTCTCTTTATAAATAATCTACATTATAATTTTGAGCCCATGTAAAAGTTCTGCTTATTAATTTGTAAAGAGTCCTCATGCCTCAACTGACTTGTTCGGTCTATAAAAAACAAAAATATGGAGATTGTGTTTCAAATAAATGCTTTGTATTATAATGCAGTGTGTTCACCTCGGTAAATTTATTCCGCTCAACGAGCACCACTGAATGTTAGGAGAAATTAATTACCCTATTCACTTTGATGAGTTACATTCATGTACTGAATTTTGCCATACAATACAACTGTGAAATGTTGTATCCACTTTTTACAATTGTCAGCTGATAGTGTGTTTATCAGTCTGAAAGTGTGTGAGGCCTGTTGCTATGATACAGGTTTTTATGTGACTTTAGTTGAGTCAGAGACTCAGTATGGACTTGATTTAGTAAGCCTTTCACTGCAGGCTTAAGTGATTCTTATTCCTAAGACACAAACTAAGGGCCTCCAAACGGCATCCACTCCATCCAAATTGGATCGGGATCGTATCTTTCCAACTTAGTGCCCGATTCTGATGAGGTTAGGAAAGCATTCCCACCTAGGGCCAGATTATGATGCGGTTAGGAACATAGGTTTCCATTGAAGTCAATGGGAGTCCAACCAAACCGTATCTGGAAGCATCCAGATGCATCGTACTTGGTCGGTCGGGAAGCTTTCCAAACAGCACCAGAGTCCGAGCCCTAAGTGTGGGAATTAAGACCTAGATGATCCCATTAAGTGCCAACTCTATAGCACTTGCGGTCCTAGAGTTCATAATATTTTGCATTCTATCTATCTTTGTGTTATTCATCTTGCCTATGTATTCATAAAGGAGAGTGGTTATCTCACACTACTATTTGTTATTGCCACACTAAGCTGCATTAGATATACATCATATGATAGTATGGTTCAAGTCACAAAGAGATAATCCATCTTAATTCTTAAATTAAGCCACTGACAAAAATCCCTCAGATATGCAATTACATTTACAAAAGATGTGTGTGTGTATGCCTTTAGCCCATACTAGAGAATTTACTGGCAGCAGTAAATTGTTTTTCTTTTTCCCCTGTAATAACACCTATTCCCTGGTGTGCCTACAGAATATCAAGTTGAAAATATCGAGTTGCACAAATATCGAGTCGCACAAATATCGAGTCATAAATATCGTGGTTCAGAAATATCGATAGCAAGAATATCGGGGTCAAGAATATCTACTTAAGGTAAGTAATATCGATTTTAAAAATATTGAAGTGTTTAATATTGCTTGCAAAAATACAGTTATTAAAAATATCGATTTTTTAATTATTGTTATTTATTTTAGTATACATCTTAAATGTATGCGATGTATGTTTTTCAGTATAAGAATTGTTTGTATTTTTAATATGTGTTAAATTTTTAGTAGTTATTAATTTATTTTTATTTGAATTTTGCGTTTTCAGTTCCGTAGCGGCTTGTGGGTTTATATGGAAATAGGGTGGGAAGAAATTTAATTTAATTAAATTAATTGATTATTTTTTATTTATTAATATTTGTTTAATTGAGATGTTATAGTGTTAAATGTGTAAAGTAATTTATTACCAATTATTAATTGGTAATTCATTATGGTAATTGTGTAATTAATTTTATGTGTGTGTTTTGGTGTTTATAGGTGTAAAGGGTAGGAAGTAATGTATTTCTAATTGATGAATTCATAATTGAATGTTAATTTAAATTAATTTATTGGTAATTAATTATGGTAATTATGTAATTAATTTTTGGTGTGTGTTTTGGTGTTTATAGGTGTAAAGGGTGAGAAGTAATTTAATTTTAATTGATGAATTAATAGTTGGTTGTTAATTATAATTAATTGGTAATTTTTTATGGTAATTGTGAAATAAATTTTAGGTGTGTGTTTTGGGGTTTATAGGGGTAAATAAAGGGTGTTAGGTAATTTATTTATTTTTTATTATTAAATATTTGTTAATTGATATTAAATTATTTAAAAATGTATTATGGCAATTGTTTAATTAATTTTAGGTGTGTGTTGCGGTGTTTATAGGGGTAAAGGGTGGGAAGTAGTTTATGTTTAATTAATTAATATACAGTTGTTAATTAATGTTAATTATCTGATATTTGTTTTGGGTAATTGCCTATTTGCCTGTGTGTTGTTTTTATTTTTAAAGGGGTAAAGGGTGGGTATTAAACATATTTTAATTACTTTATTATAAGTTAACAGTAATAGTTTTTAATTTTAAAATACGTTTTAATTGTGTTTTATTATTTTATAGTTTACTTTAGCTGTGTGTTGTGAACATTATAGTTTTAAAGTGTGTGTAGTTAATGAATGTTTATTAGTTTTATTAATTTTTTTTTTTTAATTGATTATTAATTATGTTAATTATGCAAGTACATTTACTTTCAAATGTTGAAGTGTGTTATTGGTGTGGTGTTATAGGGTAGTAAATAAAATAAATACATTTATGTATTAAAGTTTTTCTCTGTAAATATTTTCTAGTTTAAATGAATTGTTTTTAAATGTATTTATTATTTTATTTTATATAATATTCGTAAGTATTTGTTATATGAAATTAATATATGTTTTCTTTTTATATATTTGATGTAAAAAAAATTTGATATTATTTATTTATTTTTATATATATTTTTCTTTTTTATATATATTTTTTATTAACTATTGGAGTGTGAATAGTAATTTTTGCCTCTCCGCTATCCAACACTTTCCCTACTGTTGCACTCACTGGAGTGGGAATAGTAAATTTTACCCCTCCGCTATCCAACACTTTCCCAACTGTTGTACACACTGGAGTTGGAATAGTAAATTTAATTACTTTTCTACACAACACTTACTCTACTATTGCACTCACTGGAGCGGGAATAGTAATTTTTACACCTTCGCTATCCAATACTTTCCCTACTGTTGAACTTACTGGAGTTGGAATAGTAATTTTTACCCCTCCGCTATCCAACACTTTCCTATTGTTGCACTCACTGGAGTAGGAATAGTAAGGAATATGTTACTTACCAGTATGCATCTGTTCTTGGCATGTAGAGCTGCAGATCTACACACTGTGCATAGATCGCCATCTGGTGTTGGGCCCGGATGTTGCAGTTGTTTTTCTATTGTAAAGTCTTTGGAAGTCACGAGGTATGTGACTCCTCCTTTGGATCATATTGCGCATGGGCTTCGGCTCCATCCTCAGATTGTTTTTCGCCAACGGGGAAATGATGGAGCTTTGTAAGAAACAGGAAAGATGCCTATGTGTGCTGTATCTAAATAAGATAAACTGGAACAGATAAAGGTAGCCGGGGAGGCAGGTGGGCGTGTGTAGATCTGCAGCTCAACATGCCAAGAACAGATGCATACTGGTAAGTAGCATATTCCGTTCGAGGCATATGAGCTGCAGATTACACACTGTACATAGATTGTGTAGCAGTACCCCCTCCTAGCGGCGACCACCAGTATCTGTTGCAGTTGTTTGAAACAGTGTTTTGAGGACAGCCTGGCCCACACTAGCCTGTTGCTTAGTTTGCACATCTACACAATAGTGTTTAGTGAAAGTGTGCGGTGTAGACCATGTAGCTGCTTTGCAGATATCATCTAAGGGAATGTTCCCTAAAAATGCCTTGGAAGCCCCTATCTTACGTGTAGAGTGGGCTTTAGGGGGGGGAACAGATAGCGTTCGTTTTGCTTTGTGGTAGCAAATCTGGATGCATTTAACAATCCACCTAGCTATCCCAGATTTGGAGATGGGGTTGCCTTTGTGTGGTGGTGAGAAAGACACGAATAGTTGTTTGGTCTTGCGAAAAGGCTGTGTTCTCTCGATGTAGTAGAGTAAAGCTCTTTTGACGTCTAGGGTGTGTAGAGCTCTTTCTGCAATGGTTTGTGGCTGCAAGAAGAATATGGGCAGTTCCACAGATTGATTGAGGTGAAAGGGAGAAATGACTTTAGGAAGGAATTTTGGATTAGTGCGGAGAACAACCTTATTATGATGCATTTGTAGAAAAGGTTCTTGAATGGTGAGTGCTTGTATCTCACTGGCCCTTCTGAGGGAAGTAATGGCTACAAGGAAAGCCGTTTTCCATGTTAAAAATTGAAGCTCACATTTATGTAGAGGTTCAAATGGAGGCCCCATTAGTCTTGTGAGAACTATGTTTAGGTTCCACACCGGTGAGGGTGGCACTCTGGGGGAATTATTCTCTTAAGGCCTTCCATGAAGGCTTTTATGGCAGGTACTCTGAAGAGTGATAGATGCTGTCTATTTTGTAGATACGCTGCAATGGCAGCAAGGTGTAGTCTAATAGACGTGTAGGCTAGGTTGCATCTTTGTAGGTGTAGTAAGTAGCCTATGATGTGTTGGATAGACACATCTAAGGGATTGACATTATTGTTGTGACAATAAATCACGAAACGTTTCCACTTGGCTGCGTAGCAAGCTCTAGTGGTAGGTCGTCTAGCTTCTTTAATGACGTTCATACAGTCAGGGGGATGATTAAGGTAACCAAATTCTAGGATTTCAGGAGCCAGATCGCAAGATTGAGCTGAGCTGGGTCCGGGTGAATGATCTTTCCATGGTTCTGGGTTAAGAGGCGTGGAGAGAGGTGTAACTTTTGGTGCGGAACTACGGAGAGTTCCAGCAATGTGGTGTACCACGGTTGTCTGGCCCAAGTCGGAGCAGCTACGATAAGAGTTAGGGAATGTTGCTGTAGTTTGCGCACCACTAATGGAATAAGTGGGAGAGGCGGAAAAGCGTACGCAAATCTGCCTGACCAGATTCATCCATATCGTATTGCCTTTGGACAATGGGTGTGGATATCTGGCGGCGCAGCTTGGGCATTTGGCGTTTTCGTGGGTGGCGAAGAGCTCTATCTATGGTTGCCCCCACGATTGAAAGAATGGTTGAAGAACTTGTGGATGAAGTTCCCACTCGTGGATTTGTTGTGTTTGACAGCTCAACAGACCTGCAATGGTGTTTTGGACTCCTGGGACATGTTGGGCTAGGAGAAAACTGTTTTGAGGTATGGCCCACCTCCATATGGTCTGTGCTAGCTGAGAGAGCTGCAGAGAGTGTGTGCTGCCCTGTTTTTGGATGTAGTACATTGCTGTCATGTTGTCTGTGCGGACTAAGACAGCCTTGCCTGAGACTAGTGTTTGAAAAGCTTTTAGGGCTAGAAATATGGCCAGTAACTCCAGATGGTTGATGTGGAGTAACTTTTGTTGAGGTATCCACCTGGCCTGCATGGTGTGATGTAGTAGGTGAGCTCCCCAGCCGGAGAGCGATGCGTCTGCAGTTAGAACTATTTGAGGAATCGGCTCTAGGAACGGTCGCCCTTTGGAAAGATTTTTGGTGGTCCACCACTGCAGAGAGCGATGGGCACGACCGTCTACCAACACCAGATCTGATAATTGACCCTGAGCCTGGTTCCATTGGCGTGCTAAGCTTTCTTGGAGAGGACGCATCTGGAGTCTTGCATGAGGTACTATGAATATGCAAGAGGCAATCATCCCTATAAGTTGCATAAACACTCGGGCTGGAAGAGAGTGTTGTGGTTGAAATTTGGCGCCAAGAGCTTGTATGCTTGCTATCCTGGCGGGGCTGGGGTAGGCTAACGCTCTTGACGTGTCTATGGTGGCACCGAGGTATTGTTGTACGTGGGACGGAAGCAGATGGGACTTGGCGTAGTTTACTGTGAAGCCCAGGTCGTGAAGTAGTTGGATAGTGGCGTGAGTGTGTTGTACAGACTGGTTGTATGAGCTGGCTTTTATGAGCCAGTCGTCTAGGTATTGGAAGACGTGGATGTGTTGTCTTCTCAGGTGTGCTGCCACTACCGCTAGGCACTTGGTAAACATTTGTGGCGCTGTGGTGACTCCGAAGGGGAGTACTTTGAATTGGTAGTGGTGACCGTCCACTACGTGTGAGCGTTGTGAACGGGAATGTGGAAATAGGTGTCCTTGAGGTCTATGGTGGTCAGGAAGTCGTTCTGGGAGAGCAGAGGAAGCACCTGCTGGAGTGTGACCATGTGAAAGTGGTCTGAGTGTATGTATTGGTTTAGCGGTCTGAGGTCCGGAATGGGTCTTAGAGAGCCGTCCTTTTTTGGTATGAGAAAATATAGAGAGTAAACTCCCTTGTTTTGTTGGTGGGTAGGAACTGGTTCTATTGCATTTTTTTGTAGGAGGGGATCACCTCCTGCTTTAAAAGTGACAAATGTTCCTGTGACATTGGGCGCTGTTTGGGTGGAATGGTTGGGGGGGTAGATGTTAGTTCTAGACAGTAGCCTGATTGAATTATCTGTTGCACCCATCTGTCTGAGGTGATGGAAGCCCAGAAAGGAAGGAAATTGTGGAGTCTGCCCCGACTGGAGTGGAATAGTTTGGGGGGAGTGGAGGAAAGTCACTGGGTGGGGGTGGAGGCAGAGCAGGAGGTGTTAGTTTTGCCTCTGCCTTTGTTGTTGTTACCCCTGTAACTGCCTCTTTGGTAACCCCTAGTGAAGGTGGATTGGGTAGGGGCCTTGTAGGAAGTGGAGGCACTGTCGGAGGATTAGCCTCTGGTGGTGCTTCTAAAGGAGGAACGGCGAAAGGAGCGCCTGGGAGCTTGCAACTGCAAGGCTCCCATAGATTTTGCCGTGTCTGTGTCCTTTTTTATTTTTATGATGGGCTACATCGACATTAGGGCCAAACAGGTGTTTCTCATCAAAGGGGTGGTTGAGGATGGAGCTCTGAACCTCAGGTTTGAACCCTGAAATGCGTAGCCAGGCATGCCTACGCAGAAGGACGCTAGTATTTATTGCCCTGGAGGCGGTGTCCGCTGCATCGTGGGCACAACGGATGGAGGTATTAGTGATAGTTTTACCCTCCTGAATTAGTTTGTTGGCCCTATGTTTATATTTGTCAGGGAGGTGTTGCATTATTGATTCTAGCTCATCATAATGTGCCCTGCCATATCTGGCTAGGAGTGCTTGGGTGTTAGCAATGCGCCATATGTTGGCCGCTTGGGACGCTGTTCACTTGCCAGAGGCATCCAGGAGTTTAGACTCCTTATCTGGCGGTGGAGCCTCACCTGATGCCTGGGAATTGGCACGTTTCCTCACATTGGAGACTACCAGGGAGTCTAGTGGTGCGGGGCCTTTAATGTAGGTTGGATCTGTTGGGGCGGCCTTATATTTTTTCTCAATGCGAGGGTTAATGACCCTGGCCCTAACCGGGTCTTTAAAGACCTCTGGTGCGTGCTTAATAACCCCCTTCGGCATGGGCAGAAATGAGGTGGACCTCTGTGCAGTGTCAAATGTATCTAAGAGAAAATCCTCCTCTACGGGGTCTGTGTGGAGATCAACCCCGTGGTAGTGGGCAGCCCTATGGAGTAGCTGGTTGAAGCCCATCGTGTCCTCTGAAGGGGGGGGGGGAGGGGGGGGGAGGGAGGGTCTAGAAGGGTAAAGATCGTCCTGCGGGACGTTAGGGACGTCTGGGATGTTGTAGTCGTCCCATGGGTCTGGGGGAGTAGGGTCCCCTGTTGGTTGGTTGTCCGCCCCGTCCCCTGTGTCGTAGATAATGTCATCATCATCATCCTCATCTGGAGATGGTGTGGGAGAATGATGGGGTAGGGGAGGGGAGGAGGAGGAGGTGAAGGAATCCTCAAAGGGGAGTTGGCAAAGTCTCTCCTTTCTGGTGGTGGAGCTGGTGCAGGCTTGTCCAGTGATCTTTTTCTGGTGCTAAGCGTCAAATGCCCCGTCTTTGGATCCTTTACGAGGGTTTTTTGGTAAGGATCGGGTCGAAACAGTTCCTCTGTAAGGGGCAGATCCTTCGGTGCCGATAATGTCAGAGCTGTGGGTTTTTTAGGCGTCGATTCGGCACTGGTTCTTGGTTTGGAACCGTGGGGTTTAGAAGTGTCTTTTGACTTCCTCGGTTCCGAGGTGTGTTTCGGCTTCGAGGTTTGTGAGTTGAGGCTTTTCGGCTTCATGGTCGGCTCCGAGGAGGTTATCGGTGCCGAGGAGCCAGTGCCAGTCTTCGGCGCCGAGTGCTTCGGTGTCAAGCTCGGCGCGAACGAGGAAAGGGGCGTTTTCTTTTTCGGTGCCGGTGTAGATGAGATTTGTTCGGCACCGAGGGTAGGCTGGCTCGAGCCCGAGCTGCCTGAAGGCTTGATGGGCTTCTTAACCGGGCCCGGAAGCGAGGTATGGGAAGCAGTCTTTTGGTGCATACCTAGGCCCGAAGGCGTGACCGAAGCCTTTTTCAATGGCGTGGGGGTTTAGGGTCGGGGTCGACGTCTGTACTCACGCCCCTCTGTGCCGGAGTGATGTCCTCGACGTCGGAGTCATCAGCTTCGGAGGCGCTGACGAGGCCCTCTTCGGTGTGCTGTTGTTCCGGAACATTGACGCCTTCTTCAAAGATGTCGTCTGGGATCGAATTCGACGAGTGAGCCATTGTTCTCCTTGCTCGTCGGTCCCGGATCGTCTTCTTCAATCGGAAGGAGGTGCAAGCTGGACAGTCCCTTGCCTCGTGTTCTGGAGAGAGGCAGAGGTTGCACACCTCATGGAGATCGGTGTGGGGAAACTTCGACCCACATCGAGGACACTTTTTAAATGGCGTCCTTTGCATCAGCCAGGACTGGAGCCCAAGTAGGCCCGAAGGCCTTCGTCGACTACCAGAATCGAAGACTTCGATTGTTGAGAGTTGCGTCGAGTGGGGAGAACGCGATCAAGACAATACCGTCGAAGGGGGAAGGATCACGGGCAGAACAGGAAAACTGGAACGGTTCCGAACTGGAGCGCGAAGAACACATCCGAGCCCGATGGCGGAAAAAAACAATCTGAGGATGGAGCCGAAGCCCATGCGCAATATGATCCAAAGGAGGAGTCACATACCTCGTGACTTCCACAGACTTTACAAGAGAAAAACAACTGCAACATCCGGGTCCAAACACCAGATGGCGATCTATGCACAGTGTGTAATCTGCAGCTCATATGCCTCGAACATTTAATTACTCGGCTATCCAACACTTACCCTACTGTTATATTCACTCGAGTGGGAATAGTTATTTTTACCCCTCCGCTGTCCAACACTTTCCCTACTGTTGCACTGGCTGTATTGCAGAGTTCTTCAATCTGTGGGACGCGACCCCCATGGGGGTCGTGGAGTCCCTGGAAGGGGGTCGCAGATTCCCCAGCTTCACTTGTCTCTGGAAAAAGACAGCCGTCCTGGGATGGCTAATTTAGATCGTTAGCAGCTGCTTGCCTGAATTAAAGGCATATGTGCCTTATCGGTTCATCTGCAAGTGTAAAGGATGCTTGGGAGCAGTTCTGGCTATTTATGATGACAAAGATTTGTTTTTTGGAGTGGAAGTGCAAAGAGTTAACAACTGGACTGGGAAGTTCTTGCTTTTAATTTTAACTGCAATTATACTCCCCTTAGTGCCCCCAAAGAGGTGTTGAAGGGACAGCTTTGTAAAAAAAATTCCATTACATACGCTCTGGTATTATTAAAATCTACATTTTGAAAGGACCATTTTATCGTAAAACTATTTCCATGTTTTGCAGCGTTCCATCTGTGTGTATTGCAAGTATAAAAATTTACTTACATATTCACATTGCATTCTGTCACAGGCTGTGACAAAGGAGCACTAAAAATACACATCACTATTCTCCACTGCACCAATCAAGATTTAATTCTGTGGTTCTCTGGTTACACATAGACCTCTGCAGTGCATTAACTAATAATGTACTACAGTGCATTTCCCACGGAGCAAGAACTTAAAAAAAATAAAATCATTTACGCTGTCCAATATTTTATATGTAGATACCTGATGGTGAAAGACCTAAAAACGTACAGAATATTTTAGGCTTACTTATGAGAGGCTTGCATCGCCAGAGCATCATTTTTTTATGCTCCGGTGGCACAAGCATCTCAACCATACCTATGAGGCAGTGCAAAGTCACCCTGCAAATATGGAGTAAGACATAGCAGTGCAAGTCATTGCCTTACTCTGCGTCAAGGAGGTGTTCCATGGGCTTTGAGTGGGGTTTCCACGCAACACCCATGGATTTTGATGCTGTCCCATATTTACAAAATCACTTAAAACTGGGGCAGCTCCGAAAACGGACGCCTCCCCAGGAGAGGCGTAACGAGAACAAACGTTTTCATTTGGCATCGTTATTTACTCTTTCCCTCTGTGCTGCATTCTGCAGCTCACATAGGAAGAAGAAAACACCCCTCAGGATTGTTTTGGTGAAGGAATGTGCCCCTTCCCGTACAAAAACAATCCTGCCTCTGTTGGTGCTAGGCAGCAATTTGTGCACCAACGCAAGGTAAAAGGAATGGAATGCACCGTATTTCATAAATAGGGTGCATTCCTGCCCTTTAACATTGGCATTGGGCAGTGCCGCAAAGACATACAGCGCTGCCCTATGCCCACTCCTCATAAATGAGGCCCTTTGTATTTAGCCACACCTTTGGCTACACTCCTACGCTCAATGACCTTTGGTTTGCTAAACACTGTTTAATATCATTTCCCCACCGTAAACAATATTTGCTGTGGTAATTGGGGGCTGTTAGAAATGGGGGTTTCTAGTTGGCAATGTGTTTGCACCTTTGTTCAAGTTGCGACCCTTCCTTTTAGTCAGGGTAAGAGGGATACACTACTGAAATTACCCCTGCTCGCCCCCTTGGTAGCTTCAGTCAGGCTTATTTCAGAGGCAGTGTGTAAAGCATTTGCACATAACCAACAGTAGTACAGTGAAAACACTGCAAAAGGACATCACACCAGTTTAGAAAAATATCCAATACTTTATATATTCAAAACAAGACCAAAACGATAAAAATCCAACATACAGTACTATTACTAAGAACAATAGTTACTTACCTGTAATCTGTGGTTCTCCAGTATTGGTGTCTTTCATAGATTCACATGCCTGAATCATTCCCCGTCGTCGGAGTGGGAGTCCCACGGTACATAAAAAAGCAATAATTATGCATATAACAACCAAAAAACCCTGGTAACCTGAACCAGGAAGTAAAGTAGCCTAAGCTACAAGGGAAAAAACTTCCACAGCTATGACTATCACTGTCATTATATACAGTCCAAACTGCAGCCAATCAGGCGACAGCACCCACCAGAATGTTCTCCTCAGAGGCTCAGGCTGTCAGATTTTCTCGCACAGGAGTGAAGCAATACATAATAGCCTAAAAAGCCTCTGAGGGGAGGTGGGCGGGTTGCATGTGAATCTATGAAAGACACCAATACTGGAGAACCACAGATTACAGGTAAGTAACTATTGTTCTTCTCCAGTATTTGGGGTGTCTTTCATAGATTCACATGCCTGAATCAGAGTAGATAGCAGTACATCACCTTATGCTCATAAGACGCTATTTTGTATCATAGACCATATACATTATGAAACAGTATAACCATAGAGAAATACATGTGTGCTTCAACATATGCAAAACAATTTCAAGCCAGAAATAGTATGGAAAAAGCGTCTTATAAAAGCTTAGCGGAGGAGGGAGAACAGAGGCTCACCTTATTTGAAAAGATTACGTAGAACAGCTTGTCCCACTGATCCATCCGCATCACTTGCAGCTTCCAAACAGTAGTGTCTGGTAAACATATGGCTGCTGGACCATGTTGCCACTTTACAGATCTGGTGAAGAGGGACACCGGCAAAAAGAGCTGTAGATGAAGATATTGCTCTCGTAGAGTGTGCTCTTGGGGTCGCTTGCAATGGTCTTCCAGCTTGATCATGGCATAAACAAATTGCAGCCGAGATCCAGCGCGCTATGGTTGGCTTTGATACTGAATGGCCTTGACGTGGTTTGCCATATGCTACCAAGAGCTGGTCCGATTTGCGCAGTGATGCTGTCCGCTGTAAGTAAAATTTCAGACATCTTTTGATGTCTAAGGAATGCAAGGCCCTTTCTGCAGCTGTTTGCGGATTTGGGAAGAAAGTTTTCAAAACTATGGGTTCATTAAGATGGAAATCCGTCGGGACCTTTGGCATAAATTTTGGATTAGTGCGCAGCACTTCAGAATCAGATGTGAATTACAGAAAGGGTGGATGAACAGTGAACGCTTGGAGATCACTAACCCTTCTTGTAGAAGTTAGAGCCAATAATAAAGAAACCTTCCAAGAAAGGAACTTTAGATCCGCCTTGTGGATGGGCTCGAAAGGATGCCGCATTAGTTGTGAAAGCACTATATTAAGGTGCCAAGAAGGAGGTGGACGCCGAATAGGTGGGAACATCCTAAATAACCCCTTAAAAAATTGCTGGATGACTCTATTGGAATAGAGAGAGGTAATACCATCCTGCCGAAACCTTGAAATTGCAGCTAAGAACACCTTCAAAGTAGAGTGGGAAGGACCAGACCTCGCCAACTGTAGAAAGAAAGGTAGAATTTGTTCCGGTCTTGCGTGGATCGGATGGAGATTAACGGACTGACACCACATGCAAAACCTCTTCCACTTTAGTTTGTAGGTTTTAACAGTTGCTGGTGCTCGAGCATTGGCCAAAACCTCTTGGCAGTCTGGAGGGATATCTAGGTGTGCAAATTCAAGCTGTTGAGGAGCCATGCCGCTAATCTCAGCGATGCTGGGTCCGGATGACAAAGTTGACCGTTCTGAAGGGTCAGAAGATGTGGAATTGGTCGAAACTGTATGGGCTCGGCCTCCGAGAGGAGGAGAATTTCTGTGAACCAGTACTGGCGGGGCCACCTGGGAGCAATTAAAATCATGCAGCAAGGCTGTTGTTTGATCTTGCGCAGAACTCGTGGAACCAACGGGATCGGTGGAAAGGCGTAAGCATATATTTGCGACCAATTCATCGAAAAGGCATTTCCCAGCGAGTCCTTGTGGGGAGCCCAACTTGCGAAGAATGGGCATTTGCGGTTCTGGCTGGTTGCAAAGAGGTCTAGATCGGGATGCCCCCATTCGTGAAATACCCCGTCTAGGAATGGTTGGTGTAACTCCCATTCGTGATTGGACGTTGTGGTTCTGCTGAGGGAATCCGCCAGAACATTCGTGATTCCTGGGACGTGAATGGCTTTGAGGTTGATCTTGTGGCGAATCGCCCAATCCCAAATCTCTTGCGCTTGCTGAGATAGGAGGGCTGACCTCGTCCCGCCTTGTTTGTTCAAGTAATGCATACTTGTTGTATTGTCTGTTCTTACAAGTATGCATGCTCCTCGGATGATGGCCTGGAAGGATTTTAGAGCCAAGAATATAGCTCGCAGTTCTAGCAGGTTGATATGCCACTTTCTCTGTTCTAGAGTCCACCTGCCCTTGACTGTCATTCCTTGAAGGTGCGCTCCCCAACCCTCGAGGGATGCATCTGTGGTGACTGTGAAATCCGGCATTTCGACCAGAAAAGGACAACCCTCTTTCAAGTGTTTCATCTGACCCCACCATTGAAAGGCGTCCCGCATTCGCGAGGTGATGTGAATGATATCCTCGAATGATCCTGTGGTCTGAAGCCATTGCAGATTGAGCTCCTCCTGCAACGGTCTCATTCTGTACCGACAGTTGGGCATGAGATGAATGCAAGACGAAATCCTCCCTAGGAAGGATTTGTACACACGGACTGAAACGCACTCTTTTGAAAGTAGTGAGCGCGCAAGATTGCATATCTTGATTTGCCTTTCTTTTGACACAAAGGCTTTGGCCAGATCCGTGTCCAATGTCGCTCCTAGGAACGTTCTTCTTTGCGAAGGAGCTAGATGTGATTTCTCCAGATTTGTTGACAGACCCAAGGACTGGAAGAGTAAGAGGCATTTTTGAACATGCTCGGATGCTACCTTGGCTGAACTCGCCTTGATAAGGCAGTCGTCCAGGTACGGGAATATTTGAACTCCTTGCAGACGGAGATGCGCAGTCACTGGCGCTATGACCTTTGTGAAGACTCTGGGTGCGGAACAGAGTCCAAATGGGAGGACTCTGAATTGAAAATCCCTGCCAGCCACTCTGAACCGTAGAAATTTTCTGTGCCTGGGTAGGATTGGTACATGAAAATAAGCGTCCTGCAGGTCGAGGGTGGCCATGTAATCTCCCATCGAAAGCAACTGCAGAATTTCTTGGAGCGTCAACATCCGGAAAGACATTTTCTTTAAAAATTTGTTGAGAGCGCGGAGGTCGAGAATTGGACGCCACTCTCCTGATTTTTTCCGGATGAGGAAAAACCTTGAATAAAAACCCGTTCCCTTCTGTAGGATAGGGACCTTTTCGATTGCTCCTTTTTGAATCATCAAATTTATTTGGGAAAAAAGCTCTTTGAGATGAGCAGGGGGTGGGCCTTTGGGAGGAGAATTTGGCGGAATTTTCGTGAATTCCAGAGCATGGCCTCTGGATATTATATCTAATACCCACTTGTCTGTGGTAATCTTGGACCAATTTGAATAGAAGTGGGATATTTGACCTCCAATTCTTGTACGTGGTAACGGTAGAGATAGTGACAGGTGGCTAAACTCATTGCTTCTTAACGGACTCTCGTCCGCGAAAGGACTGTTTCCTACGAGACTGCGAATATGGTTGATTTCGCTGTCCGTAATATTGCTGGCGATAATTCTGAGATCTTTGGCCAGATTGAGAGGTCTGAAAGGAACGCTGTTGGTTATAACCTCCCCTGCTAGAGAAGGATCCACGTCCTCTGGCTCCACGGAAGGTAGATTTTCGAAATTGTAAACTACCCAGAGACCTTGCCGTCTCCGTATCCTTCTTAATCGCCCGTAGTGCTTCATCCACATGTGCACCGAACAAGGATTCACCATCAAATGGCATGTCTATAATTTTAGACTGCACCTCCTGGCAAAAAGATGTTGACTTCAGCCAACCCTGCCTCCTCAGCACTGCAGCTCCTGCCAACTGCCTGAACCCAGTTGATGCCACATCCACTGCTGCATCAATGATCTCCGCTGATGCATACTCTCCTTCCTGCAGGATCTTTATGGCCTCGGATTTTGAAGGCTCCGGTAACATGTCGAGGAAAGGAGAGATGTCAGACATCATCTGACGGTCGTATCTCCCTAAAATCGCCAGGGAGTTTGAAGCCCGAACTGTGGTTGCTGCCATCGTGGACACCTTCTTTCCTATTGCGTCCAATCTTCTACCATCTCTATCAGGTGGAGCTGATATGGGCGTTGATGGATTTCTAGCCCGTCTCTGAGCCGCTTGCGCTATAACAGAGTCCGCCTTAGGTTGACCAATTAGGCATGCTGGTGAATTACTTGGGGCTCTATATTTCTTGTCCAGCCTTGGTAACACTGCTGGAAGAGAATTAGGGGTAGCCATCAGTCTCAATCCCTCCTTCCAAATAAAATCAATGATTGGGATTGCCCGAACCTGCTTCCTTGGTTGGTCCTTAAAGTCATACAGGAAGCAGTCATCCTCCTTTGTTTCCATGGGGATCAGGAATCTCTTGGTCGCTCTTTCCATAAGTGAATGGAAATTCCCAATGTCCACCGGGGAAGAGTCCACCAGAGCCGGAGCACTTGGAGAAGGAGTTTGTACCTGATAATTATCCCACTCCGACATGATAGACTGATCATCTACCTCTCCTTCCTCCCTTTCATCGTCTGTAACATGCGATTGACGAGATGGCAACGGAGAAGGTGGTCTTGGTGACTGTAACGACGACAACTGTACTCTTGGCCTGGGTGTCGACGGAAGAGATTCCGCCGTTTCCGAAGGAGGGAAACGTCTATAGTAATCTTGCAACATATACTGCAGATTATCAAGCAGTTCCAATGGCATTTGACCAGACGGCACTGGTGCAGGAGGTGTCGGCTGTGGTTCCATATTAAGATCTTCGTACTGGTCCTCATCATCATCCTCATCATCTTGATATTTGATGAGAAGCACCGATGGACTCCTTGCAGTCCGAAATCTCTCATCTTCTTCGGAATCGTTATCCTCCGATTGTAAAAGTTGCGCCGGCAATTTTAGAGGCGATATAGCTTCTAAAGACGATCCTCTGCGCTGAAGAAGCGTAGGCGCTGTTGTCCTTTGATCAGACACGATAGACGACGGAGTCGCAGTCCACACCTGCATATCCATGCAGGTAGATAGAGGAGGTGGTGACAATCGCGTCGACGGAACCGACGACGGTGGTAATCCTGACGTTGAAGCCATTTTCGATGACGAGGCTGTTTTCGTCGACGAGATGGCAGTCGTCGACGACGGGACAATCTTCGTCGACGAGGGCGCCGACGATGAGGTAATCTTCGTCGACGAGGGCGTCGTCGACGGGGCACTCTTCGTCGACGAGGGCGTCTTCGTCGACGATGGCGTCGACGCGTCCATCTTCGTCGACGCATGGATCTTAGTCGATGAGGCATTCTTCGTCGACGGGGCAACTGTCGACGGTACCACAATCTTCGTCGACGGAGTAGACGTCGACGAGGTAGTCTTCATAGACGGAGCAACTTTCTTGCTTCTTACCGTCGACGGAACGGAGACGATGGATGACACCTCCTTCGTCGACGAGATGGGTTTAACACTCACCGAGACCAGCGTCGACGGCGATGAAGCTGATGACATTATCATTGCAGGTCTCGGCGACGAGAATGTAATAGTCGACGTTGAAACCGCGTCGACGATAATAACCGTCGACGCCACTGCCGTCGACGACGGCAATCTCACTTGAGGTAAATTCCTCTCAGGAAAACTTTTAGCTGGCAGAGTTTTTCCTGATTTCCTCGGGGGCGTAGAGGGCTTGGATCCTGAAGGTGGAGACGTCTTCTTAGATGAAGACGAAGACTGACCCGAGCCCTTAACAGACTGGGCTCTCCTCGACACCTTCGCCCCAGTAGAAGAAAACTCTTCTTCAGCCACCCTTTTCCTGGAAGAGATAGAGGACCCAGAGGCAGTTTCTATCCCTGACAAAGGATCATCTTTATCCTTAAGCTTCTGTAGCCACAGAAGAAGACGTCCTTCTCTATCCCTTAAGGTCTTCTGAGGGAAAGTCCGGCAAATCTTGCACTCCTTCACTTCGTGATCAGGATAGAGGCAATAGATGCATTTTTTGTGAGGGTCTTCAGAAAAAAGCTGAAGCTTTCCGCAGGACTCACAAGGTCTGAAGAGGGATCTTTTTGTAGTTGACATCCTAGAAGTTGTAGAAACAGTAGAAATTTGAAGAAAACTGAGCAGAGCTCAGGGAGACTCCCTTCACACGACGTGCGGTAGAAAATCTGACAGCCTGAGCCTCTGAGGAGAACATTCTGGTGGGTGCTGTCGCCTGATTGGCTGCAGTTTGGACTGTATATAATGACAGTGATAGTCATAGCTGTGGAAGTTTTTTCCCTTGTAGCTTAGGCTACTTTACTTCCTGGTTCAGGTTACCAGGGTTTTTTGGTTGTTATATGCATAATTATTGCTTTTTTATGTACCGTGGGACTCCCACTCTGACGACGGGGAATGATTCAGGCATGTGAATCTATGAAAGACACCCCAAATACTGGAGAACTATAGTAAATATGCACTTTGCAATAATAACTTAAAAAATTTAGTTCCTTGAAGTCGGTAGGTCCATTCAGTGCTACAGGGGTGCTCAGAACAACAGAATCCAACAGTTCCGTCTGACGGCATTGGTCGGGGTGTAGCAGACTCGTAACCAGTACCTTTTTGTTGCGGCCGATGACGTTGGCGTGGGCTGGTCGCGGTGCATCGCAAGACTTAAGAGCGGTGCCCCCAAGACACAGTGCGGTCACAGGTGTCGAAGTCAGTGGGCAGCGACGGCATCGGTGACACCAGGGCAGTGAAGTGAAGCGAGGTGGTGCGGAGTGCAGTGCCCACAGGTCACAGTGCAAGCGGCAGCTCGGCGGCGGCAGTCATCGTCGGTGAGACCAGGGCTGCGGTGCAAGATACGGCGGTGCCCTCTGTGGTGCCTTCAGAACATGGAGCCAGTGACAAAGTCAGCGAAGGAGTCCGAGTCGGTTGCTTTCCCCCCTCTGTGGCAACTGACACCACAGTTCCAGAGGCGGTACCTAGAGTTCGGTGAAGTCTTTGCGGTCCCTGAGACTTCAGAACAGGAGGCAAGCTCTACTTCAAGCCCTTGGAGATACTTGGCAACAGGTAAAGACAGTCCAGTCCAGTTCTTTCACTGCCCAAGGCAGAAACAGCAACTGCAGGCCAACCCAACAAAGCAACAACACAGCAAAGGGGCTGCTCAAAGGGGCTCCTCTTGTCAGTTCGTCCAGCTCTTCTTGGCAGATTCCTTGATTCCAGCAAGTTTTAAAGTTCCGGGGGTCTGGCCCCAATATTTATACACTGTTTCTCTTTGTGCTTTTGGGCAGAAAGTGTCTGTGCCCAGCCCAAACCAGTTCCATCCTCCTTTCTGGCAGGAGGTGGAGACAGCATTGTCCAAGGTAGACCAGGCCCATTCAGGTGCAAAGAAATCTCCTACTACTACTAGATACAGCCCAGGACTATTCAGCCCAGCCCCGACTCATCCAGGAAAGGCAGGAAGGACTCACCTTGACCCCCCTCCCCCTTCCAGTGGCTGTCTGAGAATGCACATCCTCAGCCCCTGTCAGTCCAAAGCCAGACAGTCAATTCACAAACCCAGCAGAGGCACACAGGATGGCTAAGCAAGAAAATACCTACTTTCTAAAAGTGGTATTTTCAAACACAGAACATAAACATCATCTTTACTAAAAGATGTATTTTTATATTCTGAGTTCAGGCATACTAAACCCCATTTCTCCATCTTATCCCAATGGTATGATATGCTTATAAGATGTTATAAGTAAACTCCCATTCTACCCTATGGGACAGATAGCCTTTCCATGGTGAATATTTAAACACACTGTAATTCACTACCAGGACATGTCACACACACCAGTACATGTCCTACCTTTAATATACATGGCACCCTGCCCACATGGGTACCTTGGGACTACCTTAAGGGTGACTTACATGTAAGAAAAGGAAGGATTATGGGCCTGGCAAGTGGGTGCATTTGCCAGGTCGACATGGCAGTTACAAACTTTTCAGGGCTGCTTCGGTGAGTGGCACAATCAGTACTGCAGGCCCATCAGCAGCATTTGATTGAAATGCCCTGGCACCCTCAGTGCACTTTACTAGGGATTTACTAGTAAGCCAAACATGCAAATCATGGAAACACCAATCCATAATACAATTTACAATAGGAGCACTTGCATTTTAACACTGAACAGCAGTAGGAAAGTGCGCAGAGACACTTAACCAGCAAAAACAGAGTCAAAGCTAGGAGGTCAGAAAGCAAAAAGTCAGGGGAAACATGCCAAAAGATGCCAGATCTAAATGAGGCATTTATGGTTGTCGATGATGTGTACTAGTTTCTAGCAAACTTTGTCAGAAGGGGGTCCTTACGCCTAAAAAGGTTTGACAAGGGGGTTGCTGCATCAAAAAGTTTGAAGACCTCTGCTGTATTGTGATATTCAAGTTTAAATAGTTTCATGTTAAAATGTATTATAAAATTTAGTTTATTTATATTTTAAATCACTGAAATCTTTTCTTTTTTATATCATTTTGAACTTAACAAATTAAAAATAATAGTTTATTGTTTTCAAGTAAATATATATGTATAAAGAATTATATTTGTGTGTTTATCTTTTTTTATTAAGTTTGTTATATTTTACTGAAATGTATATTAAATGTATTTTATTTTGTTGAAATTAAATTTAATATATATTTTATATTTATATAAAAGTTGATATTTTATACATCTATATTTTTTACTTCGATATTTTTTGGTCGATATTTTTGTACTTACCTGTTTAAGAATAGGAGTCGATATTTTTGTTGACTATATTTTTTCATCAATATTTATGACCTCCTCCCTCCCAGCAACAGGGATATTCTACATCAGAGTGTACTCTAAGGCAGCAGTGATCTTTTGTGTACTGTTTAAACTGTGTTTAATAGGGATTGTGCACTTCGTTTTTTGGCCAGGAGAGGGAGTAACATTTTATACAAACACTATTGTCAGTGGACAAGTTAGGCCCTTGCCTGCAGAAGTACAAAGTGTGGATTGAGCCTGTCTTTCACCTAGGAGATTCTGACCAAGAGAAGCAGCTCCCAACTACCTCGCCAGCAAACATTGTCTGAGATCGCTGGGACCTTATATAGTCTGCTTGTGGTTGGTACATGTATATACTGATTGGTGGTTGCATCTGATGTTTCTATTGGATTAGGGTTAGTGTCCTCATTGGATGGGCATTTGAGGGTCCTGATTGGTTTCAGGGTCTGTAATTCAATCAACGTAGGTTGGGGCTAGGGTTAGGATTTCTATTGGAAGTAGGGACTAGGGCTTCCTGTGTTATTGGTTGTTGGGACTAGGGTGGGACTAGGGTTAGGCCTTTATTTGGAAGTAGCGATTAGGGCTTCTGGTGTGATTGGTTGCTGGACTAGGTGTGGTACTAACAGTAGGGTTGGGCTTTCTATTGGACGTAGGGACTAGGGCTTCCTGTGCCATTGGTTGCTTGGACTTGGGTTGGGACTACTGGTAGGGCTAGGGCCTCTATGGGACATAGAGATCAGGGTTTTTGAAAGTTATTGGGTGCTTGGACTAGGGCTCAGATTGGCGTAAGGTCCTGGTCTCGTATTCGTTCTAGATTTTAGGGATAGTGCTGTGATTGGATAGGGTTAGGTCTAGGGTTCCCATTGGCTGAAGGGGCGTCTTAGCCCGGGCGTCGAGGACAAGGGCAATTACCTGTTTGAGCCTGTTCGAGACTGGTCGGGACTAGGGCCAGAAATGCTGCCCATGTTCACATTCAGTAATAGCTACCCACACCATCCACAAACATAGTAACACATTCACACCAATTGTACACCACACACAACCCTATGCACGGACCAATGTACCAGCATGCACTACAAACCAAACCACAGCTATACACCCTTCTATCCCAACTACCACACATACCCACCAACACCTACAAACAGTACACAACTCCATCCTATACCACTAACCAATCCACTCATCACTACCACAACCCCATTCAACACCATACATAACAACATCACATCCAGACACACACTCCCTGCTCTAATTACACCTAACAGACCACCTTTTATCACTAACAAACATATATTCATCCTTCCATCATTTGTCCAACCAACATCTCCTCTCCCTACTACCATAATAACACTAACGCACAAACCACACACTGCAAATCACCACACTTTTTAACTCATGCAACAAACCAGTCTAAGACAAACACTCTTACCTCTACTTCATTCCCTCCTACACACAACATACACTCTACTCACAAACACATCACCACCCCCCACCTTACAACCTCCTCTCACAAACAATACTATACAACCAAATCCATTGCATGAAAAAAATACACCAGTACCCCTTTTCACTACTCCTCAAACACAAAACATATCACACACACCAGCACACAAAATACAAACATAAACCCACCTTTCAAACCACACAAAGAAACAAACTCCAAAGCCAAGCTTTCTCTCTTTCACCACACCTAACACAGATACAGCAACACAGCAACTCTCTTCTAACCGCCTCTCATCCATTGGACAATTTAGAACCTAACTACATGACCCAAATGCTGCACCAGCACCCCTGACTCGTACACCTTACACCATAAACACACGCAAACAACATAAGCAACGTGCCACACCTCACAACTTTGCTTCCCCATGTCTACTGCACAACAATGTTACACCTCGAAAACAACACAGCACACCATCTCACTCTCAAACACTGTCTCCACCACATACACACACAGACCCATCAAAATGCCTTCTTAGAATGCTGGATGAGGAACATGATACAGAATAGCTACATGATTGTTTTCCTAATACAGCTAAAGCCAGCACTAAAAACACACCTGCTACAAACACACACACAATACTGTTCACTCTACAAAACAAAGTCTCACTGTCACCAAATGCCATTCTCTAAACTGTCTACTAATAAATGCTTGATCCCTCTCTAAAAACAAACATCACATCTATGACCTTCTCACAGATGCAAAACCAGACATACTATTCATAACTGAATCATGGTTGGGAGATGATATGGCTCCAGTCCTGCATGAAGCCATTCCTCTAGGCTATCAAACGATCACCCAAAATCGTATAGGCAAAAAAGGAGGTGGTCTAGTTGTTGTGTTCATGCAAACATTACATATCACTAAAGTTGACGACATCTCCATAAAGAATTGTGAGGCTCTTCTAACAAGATGCAATACTACACCGTCTTCATCCTATAACTTCCTGCTCCTTTACAGACCTCCACCTAGCAAGGCGACATTCCCAGACGCACGTCTAGACACGGTTTCAAACCTGATAACAATACACTCCAACCTATGGGTTCTGGGTGACCTCAACATTTGGTTTGACAAACCCAATATGACCCATCCAAAAACAATAATCACTGGCCTAGAGGCACTGAACCTGCATCAGATTGTCCACAAACCCACACACATCGCTGGACATATCCTAGATGTCATTTTTGCTAATACTGAACCAGTTACCTTTCAAACTATAACTCCAGTCACATGGTCAGACCACCACCTGCTTGCTTTCCAACATAAAACAACACTAAGGTACTCACCTAAAACTAGCTTACATCCATCCACCTATCAGCCGTGGAACAAACTCAATTTGGAACACTTGGAAACACAACTAACATCAAGTTCAAATCTGGAAACAATAACTTTGGTTCAAAATCTATATGAGTGGCTACAGGAAGCTTTTGACATGCTGATACCACTCAAAACCACACAACAGCACAAAAGAATAAAAGCGTCTTGGAGAAACTTAGAAATGAAATACATAAAACAACAAATTAGAAACCTGCAACGTACCTGGCTCAAAACAAACACCAAACATGACAAACTTCATCTATAAAAAATTAACAGATTGTACAACTCAGCTATCAAAAGTGCTAAGAAAAGGTACTATTCAGACAGAATTCAAAATGCTAAATGTCCAAATAAAGAATTCTATAAAATACTCAATTAATTTCGCAAACCAAATTGTCTAGAAGGAACTCATCCTGTTACCCAAGATTTCACAGACAAACTGGCAAATCATTACACAGACAAAGCAGACACATTGGACTTGTACTAAAAACAGAAACAAAGCACCAGCACTAACCCCTGTACAAAACAACAATCCAAGAATACTCTAACCCAGCCTCTCCGTTCCTTCCAACACATCTCACACGATGAATTTATGGACCTGGTCAAAGCAAGCAGGCCTGCCGGCAGCCCTTCTGACCCATGTCTACCACAAACTCTCAAGACAATTCTTTTAACAACCTCTGCTGCCAGTCCAGTAAGAAGAATCATCAACGATTCCTTAACTACCAGAATATTCCCAGAAGAACTCAAAAAAATCACACATACGCCCTTTACTGAAGAAAACAAACTTGGACCGGCTGAACCCTGACAACTATAGACCCATTACAAATGGACCTTTCCTGGGCAAACTGATAGAAAGAGCAGCGTTCGCCCAGATGTCACAATTCATTGGCGAGAATGACATACGCTCAGACTTCCAAACAGGATTCCGTCCGGGAAGAGGCACTGAATCTGCCCTCCTTGCCATCTGGGATGACCTGAAGAACACAGTTGACCGCAGCGTGGTTGCTGCGCTACTCCTCTTGGCCCTCTCGGCTGCCTTTGACACGGTTGACCATGACACTCGGAAACAAAGACTCTATGAAGCTGGCAGAGAGGGAACTGCTCTAGACTGGATCACGTCCTACCTTCGAAACAGAACTAATGTCATCCATACCCCACCTTTCTAGTCCAAACCATACTCCACAAAAGCAGGGGTCCCTCAAGGTTCTATCATCTCGCCCATGCTTTTCAACATCTACATGAAGTCATTATCGGTACTGATCAATCAATTTCACCTCAGGTACTATAACTATGCAGATGACACGCAAATACTCCTTCAAATGGAATGCCCTATAGACATTGAAAAACCCTCAATTTTCAGTTGTCTCAGAGCCGTGGATCAGTGGATGACTTGAATCCATCTCAATTTGAATGCTTCAAAAAAGGAAATACTCACGTGTGGCGATTGGAAACATTACGACCCGCTTGCCGCCTGGCGAACTGGGATCACCACCTAAATTATCAAAGGAAGTAAGAAACCTCGGAATGACCATGGACTCCAAGCTGTCGATGAATGCCCAAGTGGACAAACTAAAAAGATCAAGCTTTGTCACTATAAAAACGCTGCGACAAATTTTCCATGATTTGGGATTACCACACAATGTCCAAGCTACCATCTCCCTTGTTCTGTCCAAACTCGATTACGCCAATAGCCTCTACCACGGATCACCTTTAACGACCATGAAATGACTACAACGGATTCAGAACTCGGCTGCCAGACTACTCTTGCATATCAAACCGCGAGACCACATCTCACCTGCCTTGAAAGCCCTGCATTGGTTACCGGTTGCCAGAAGATCCATGTTCAAGCTACTTTGAATCACCCACAAAGCAATACATGGAATGGGACCGCTCTTCATCAGGAATAAAATCACCAAACACATTCAACAAAGGAACCTATGCTCTAAAGGGGCATCTCGCCTCAAAATCCCAAGATACAAGAAAAAAACCATGGGTGGCACATCCTTCTCTGTTCAAGCAGCCAAACTATGGAACTATTTACCCCCAACAAAAAATCCACCGACAACCACCTTATCTTCAGAACACTACTCAAGAATTGTCTCTTCCCCACATAAGCACCATACGCAAACAGATATTTACAGCATATTCCTCTGTATATTAGAATTTATTTTCACTATAGATATGTAGCTCTCTTTGTGTATTGCTTTGTATAACCATGTAGAATAATTATGTTGTTGTAAATAAATAACAAATCATCTTTGGTCTATATGTACTTACTTCCATTGTGCATCTATGTACCTTCCACGTACTTGGATCTGTGTGTCTGTTACCTTTCTCCTGAAAAAGCATATCCAATACACTACCCTATTTCTCATCCTGTACCTCTATCAATATCTTTAATCTATATATACTTACCTCCTTTATGCATCTATATACTTTCAATGTACTTATGGATCTATATATTTATTACTTTCTTCTAATTTAGCCTTTAAAATGCACTACCCTATTTCTCAGCCTATACTTCTTTCAATATATCCTCTGGCCCAACCTTCTGACTCATCTCAAACTTCTTTCTACTACTCTTTCCAATGCACTACCCTATCTCTCACCCAATACATCTATCAATATATCCTCTACATCCACTCTCTCAGTTATCTATCCCAAACCCCATACCACTACTATGATCCCCAAAATAACCCTTTCTAGACTCTCCTACACTACACCCCTCCTTGCATCACCTGACACCTCTTTTTTTACTATACCGATCCCCCAAAACAAACCTTTATAAACTCTCCCCTCTGACTCTCCCCCTCAAAAAACCCTTTTTACTTATCCAAAAACCTCATCCTACTGCTATGACCTCAAAAAAAAAAAACAATTTCACTTTTCTGTCCCGCCACTATCCTTTTAAATCAAAATAACAGACTAACATGTTCACTTCTCAATTTCCATATTCCACTATACTAATTCACCACTAATCCTTTTTGGGTTCCAGAGTAACGTGCTACTCGCCAATGAAGCATTTCAACACCCCATCAGGGCTACCAGTGCTATATAAATGCAAACCTTTTTCCCTTTTCTACCCCTCCCCAACCCTTCTCAATCCAAATAACTGACTAACATATCCACCACTCAAATTACTTTCATGTTTCGCCATACTAATTCAACAGTAATCCTTATGGGTTCCAGAGTAGCGTGCTACTCGCCAATAAAGCGCTTCAAAACCCCATCAAGAGGTAGCAAGCGCTATATAAATACAAACCTCTTTCCCCCTTCTATCCCGCAACCTACCCTTCTGTATCCAAATAACTGAATAACATATCCACCACTCAAACTACTTCATACTTCACTATACTAATTTCCAACACTAATCCTTTATGGGTACCGGAGTAGCATCCTACTCGCCAGAAAAGCGCTTCAAAACCCATCAGGGGTAAAAGGTGCTACATGAATGCAAACCTTTCTTCCCTTTTATCACTCCTCTACCCTTCTCACTCCAAATAACTGACTAATATCCACCACTCAAATTACTTTCATATTTCACCATACTAATACAGCACTAATCCCTTATGGGTTTCCGGAGTAGCGTGCTGGCATTTAGCGTACACCCCATCAGGGGTAACAAGCGCAATATAAATACAAACCTTTTTTTTTTTTCTTCTATCCTTCTGCTATTCTTCTCCTATCCTTCCGAATCCAAATAACTGACTAACCTATCCACCACTTAAAATGTACTTGCATGTTTCACTATACTAATTCAACACTAATCCTCTATGGGTCCCGGAGTAGCGTGCTACTCGTGAAAAAGCGATTCGATGCCTCGTCAGGCGTAGTAAGCGCTATATAAATGCAATTACAATACAATTACAATACATTGATGTGTCAGTGAACCCTATGCCCTATACACCTGTAAACGTGGAGATAACTAATATTCATACACTTCCCTATCATATTCTGGAGTAGTTTTACGTGTGTTCATAAGTGGAAAAACCTTTTGGGAATGTTTGCGAATGTCAACAAAGTATCAACTTTTGTGCTGTTTACTACATTTTTCGAATGGACACCATTCCTGTGTAGACTCGTTCTTACCCCTGAGCCTAAAGTAAAATGGGTGAAAAAATTGCCATTTTTCACTCAAGTAAAATGAAGCCTTATCAACAGTCCACAATGGCAAATGCAATTTACATTCATAAGAATTCTCTATTAAAAGTAATTTACAGATGGAAATACATTTTTGTGCATCTGTTAAAAATGTAATAGGGCCCATTCTGAATATCAAGGAGACATATCACATTGCACAAACACTTGCACACAAGAACAGCAATTTCCCGATCCCTTGACCACCCACTCACTGTGCTCTGAACAGCTGTAGTGATGCTAGAGAACACACCAAGTGCTGCGCTTCTCGGAGATGATCCTCCATCCTCCGAGGCTGGACTTGAAGCTTCACCAGTTGAGCTTCCTAATATGTGAAACCAGAGGAACAGAAAATTAATCAAGTTCCAGAATCATTGAGCACTCAATCAGGTGATCCAATTCTTTGCAGTCCCATTACCTCTATCCCAGACTACAGTGTGCTCCCTGCTCACAACTGCTTTCAGACTAGTTCCCCTCTCCGCAAGCCTCACCTTTAGCCCTACTTTGGTCACACTTTCCTCTCTGCCAAGGTTGCTTTTTTCAAAGGCTTCCAATCCCTGCTGACATCTCGCTGACTAGAGGACATCGCACTCATTTCCTCACATTTCAATCTGCGCTACACACAACCACCTCCTCACTGCCCTAATTTTTCTTCAGAGACCACACTATCTTTTAGCCTATTTAATACTTAACTACATTCTTCTACACTCCTTGTAAATCATTCAGTATTTGGATATGTTCTTCCAGTCATAAATAGACTACATGCAGCTTATCATGCAAACCGATTACAGTCTGGTTCAGTAGGTCAATCCATGTGTGTGGCTTACTGAAACTGAGGTAGAGCAAAACAGTAGCTAGTTACCGCTCAATGGTAGAAATACTGATGTGCAGTTGCCCGGAGCAAAGGGGCAATTAATTAAAATGGTCTATAGTTACACTGGTCAGTACAATGCTTCTTTGACCAACCGATGACTCTGGTAAAGAAAATGAAGAATATGGGCTTTCTATTGGGTGAAGCTCTTTAGGTAAGTGCAAAATTTGGCTATATCTCCAAAAGCAGTTTTTTTTATCCATGTTGAAGGAGGAAAGTCTTCCATCTCTTTCCTATTGTATAAAAAGCCCCTTAGTATTGGGCCTGGTAAGATCCAGATTATATTTTTGTAATTCCCTGTACACAGGAAAAAAATACCTCATTACTGATCTACATTCTACACGTGGCGCAGAGTGGTTGTATTAAATTCTAGTGGCTCTTTTTGTTGCAAAACATTGTCTTCAACTCTACCTCAATTTGCCTGCAAAAGTGTTTTCGTCTTCCCAAAGAGGTCCTCTAATAAAGGTTGTTTAGTCCATCTCCCTTAACAACTGTCTTTTGCAAGAGTTAAGAGCTTTCTTAAACTGAGCAGTTTATGAATTGCCTAAGTTGAAGCCCTTTCAATAAAAGCTCGAGGAGCATCATGCACTATACATGTGTCATTATAAAGCTCATCGTCTTCAGCTTTCAGTCTGGCTCATTGCTGATGCCTTGTTTATCCACAGATTCCATTTCTTTGCCTGGCTGCTTCATAAGTTTAATCCTCACCGGCTAACACCACCCTTCCTGGCATACAAATACCTCCCTTACTGCTGCTGTCTGCTTCGGAGTTCCTTCCCTAATTCTCATCTCCCTCAATGGCTTGAAGCTTCATCCACTGACTCCATCTCCCATTCTTCTTGCCTCACATCTTCCTCAAAATCCAGATCACACATCATTCTCTCAACCACCTACTCCTGCCAAATCCATGGCCAACTCTCAAATCCTCACCCCCTTACTTGCGACCACTTCAGCCCATCATCTTTCTCCTTAAGTTATGTACCCTTCAATCCACTGCTCACCTCTCCCAGGCTCCACATGTTGAACACTGCTCCTGTATCACTCACATTCATACATCCGTGCCTGGCTCATATTACACTTCATGCCTCATTTTATCACCAGTCCACAGCTCACTCTCTGCCTGAATCTGATCCAATTCCCAGGCTCACGTCTCCCTACCTGCTGCTGCATCATTTATTTATTTCCTCCTCATTCCCTCAGCTTGCATTTAATGCAATGCCCCTCCTCATTACCTCAGCTTGCATTTCTCACTAACTTTTCCATCCCTCCATAGCTCGCAAGTCCCTCCCTTTTGCAGCCTGGCACCCACACCTCTCCCAAAGCCTTTTTGTGTCACAGGTAACTGCAGTCTCATTTCTATGGTCAAGTGCTTAACCTGCTATATCCTGGATTTGGTCCTCCACAGAGATCTCACTTGGGCTTGGTATACCAAGACTGGCTTCTGCCTTCTCAATGGCGCTAGATATTCCGTGACCTGTGAAATAGAATGGAGACAGCATTAGGTCAGTCTAGGCAAGCTGAAGGCTGTGTCCAAGGACAAAGTGGAAAAGAACACTGAAGGACACATAACTTTGGTACAAAATAATGTAGGATGCATAATATCTTTGAGTGTAGGACATTAGTGGACACAAACCATCAGTGGATGAAGCACACTGGTAGAGGTACAATTCAGTGAATAATAATGGAATGGAATAAGGGGAGAGTATTGCAGGGTACAGGCACTGGTGAGTACGGATTAGTACAGTAGCAAAACACTATTGGAAGAACACTGGTGCTCAAAAACTACTCAGTCAGAAAACACTTGTGGTGAAGAACTTTGGTACGAGCTAAAAAACAAGTTGCGAAGTACACTGGTGGCTACAGAATGTTTTTTAGCACAGGCTGCATGGCTTTTTCGTTGGGTATTAGGGCTGTCATTGGTTAATGGGCAGCATCAGTTTGTCGTTTGGCAGTGGTGCCAAAGGGACACAAGCCCTGCTGCACTTCAACTAGATAGCCATGTTACTCCCTTTTTGTACTTGACTCAAAATGAGGGGTGGAAATTAGCAATAAAAGCCAACTCCAAGAAGTAGTAGTGGGTTACAATCTCATACACCATGATGCTATGGTAACATGCAATAAACTCAATATACAGTCAGAGATATTGCTTACAGAATGCGCCATCATAAATATTGCAGTTAAAATAATGATAACACAAAGAAGTAGATATCCTGGCACTTTCGGGACACAAATCAGGATTCTATGCACCATAATAGCATTTGTGCTGTAAGGTGCTATAGTTGAAATAAGACTGAGTCGTATGACCAGTGTTACTCTTTGCCCTGCGACTGGAAGTCACTGGGGTTCTACAGCTTGAACATCTATTCTCTTTCTATACTTTGTTCATACGTATCCCAGCAAATGAGCAATGCTGGCAGAAAGAAAAACAAGTACTGGCAAAGACAGGAGGGCTGGCCTTGACAAGCTGGTATGTTGATTAAATGTATTTTTAATTACTGAAAGCATGTACCGCAAACATTAAAAAGCATGTTGCTGAGTATGTATGGCAGCATTATATTTACAAAAAGTTATCTACATAAAAAAAAATATATCATCTTCTGTTGGGTAAAACTTCCATCTTTGAAACTATCTGAAACCCTTTTGTAAGAGATGATGCTTACAGAAGAGAAAAGCCATGTGAATGTGTTAAGCCACTAAGCCTTTTGAATTGTCTTACCCCTGATACTTCCCAGGCCATAGTTTGTACATGCAACGAGACTGGGAGCTGCTCTCTTTTTTCCTATCTTGCATGTGTACCTGTGAAAAGCAGACCTTTTAGGGGCTACTAACCTTTTTTTACACGTCCCTCTTGAGACATTCCATGTTCCTTCGTCCTCTATCCTCTTCTATTCATATAGTCTTTACCTGTACCCTATTCAGATGCTGTACCAATTTCTATAATAGGTTTCAAATTAGAAGTTAAACAGCATGGGATGTTTGGACATTGTGCTCAGTTTCACCAAGCTGTATTGTTGAATACTTAGATTATGAATTTGTGGCGTACGATTGTCTGTTGTAGGGGTTATATACACCCCACTTTGTTTTTAATCAGAATGAAAATAAATATTGGAAGAAATTGTAACCATCACATATCATTATAATAGGTTCTTCCTGGCAGGAAGTTTTACTTAGAACAGATTTACATTTGTTTTATTGCACATCACAGGAACACAGAAATTGTCAGCAGGAACAAGGACTGGCATATGGATTTGTACCATGTGCGCAGTGGTCTCCTCAGAAACATATGTTGATTTCACACAGTTTTTGAAAAGTAGTACTTAAGTTAGACCACAGTCACATCATGGGGGCCGGTTGTCATCAAGTGGCAGAGAAAACAAATCAATGGACCCTCTTATATTTGCAGAAGCAATCCCTATTTCAAAATGTTTCTAGTCTCAATTTGCTCACTCTTAGAATATCATACTGGATGGCTGGATATAAGAACACACCACCAGGTCTCTCATGGAATATGCTTTAGCCTTAAACAGGAGGTAACAAGAAGTCAGGAAAATAGTAGTGGACAATCTCCGTTCCTCAAAACAAGCTCAAAAGACATATTACAAATAAAGGGACCAGATTGCGTGTCCTACAAGTAGGCAATCGAGTCCTGGTTTTATTACCCTCAACTATTAACCCGATTGCATGGGCCTTCAAAAGTGACAGATGGCATAGGGAAACGGATGCATCAAGTTGCCCAGAATCAGATAAAGGTGCTTAAAAATTTAGAAGAGTTGTTTAAGGTCATGCTCAGGTGGTACATGACCAGGCCCGCCTCGAGGCGATCAAAGCCAGCTCAGATGATTGTTGGAAGGGATGTGGGTAGAGGGGAACCTACATACACGTGGTGGGACTGCCCCAGGAGCTTCACGTTCTGATCCTAGGTACTAGAGACTATCAAGAGCCTAACCAGTGTCACAGTACCAAATACAGCTCAGACTGTCCTCTTGAGTTTGATGGACGATGAGGGACGGTGTCCCCTCTCCTCTCCCACTAACAAACTACTGACTCACCAACTCTTGGCGGCCCGATTAGTGGTCGCCTATACCTGGAAGGACCCATCTCTGCTGACCACCGAGCTATGGTCGTTCAAGGGGTGGACATCCAGGCAATGGAGAAGCTTACTACTATGATTAGGAACAAACTCGTTATCTACGACAGGATATGGACCCCCCTTCCACACGGTTGTTAAAAGGGACACAAGTGCACCCAGGCCACGGGACTTGGTGTGCACAGCGGCGATAATTTATTAACCCTTTTTGGCAGCTGCTAACTCTGAGATATTTGAGGAGACTATATCCCAGGGTCAGCGATGATGACGGTTGAAATAACAATGAGTGATATCAGCCTCTGTAATCTTTTTGCCCTGGGAACTCACTGGGCCTGTACCCCTTTGTGAAAACGATCTACAATGTATTGCTGATATACCTGTTGTTGGATTGTCTTGAACGCGACGTGAATTGATGACAACCTATGAGAGCTTGTTAAAAAATTTAAATAAGGTTGTTTGGAAAAAACCTAAAAGGGTCTGAAAGTAACAGCCTCACAGGAATATTGAATCTGACCACCGTTGAAAATGAAGACATGTTTCCCTTGCTTTTGCATAACAGGTGAGAGGTCTAGTACTAGTCCACAAGAAAAGAAATTGCAGCAAAGAATTCAGAGTTGGAGGTGCATACTCTACCCTGCCAGGACAAAACAGGATAACTGAATACAGCATCGAACCACCCAGAGCAAAATAAAGTGCAGTTAAAACCCTACTATAGACCTGAAGCATGACATTAAGCAGTCAAAATGGAAATAGAGATAACGCTCACAATGAATATCATCAAACCTTTACAATGTGATTGTACCCCTACCATTTTTTTAGTCCTAAAACTTAGATGTGTCTTTGATTGTGTACAGACGTTTATGAAGTGGATAATATCTCAACCATATACCCCTAACCTATGCCTCAAGTGGCCGAACTGAAAGAAAAACTGGGGAAGACTGTGTGCACCAGTAACTTAGAACTGATAAAGGGCTAATGGCAGCTTCCTCTTAGATTCTCTGACAGGCATAAGACTGCCTTTTCAAAATCCATGATTACTTTAGTTTTAGGTACACTTCTTTAGCCTCCTTGAAACCCTAAAGGATCATGGATAACAGCTTAACACAACATCAAGAGTCTAATTGTCTACTATTGTCAATATCATAATATTCAGTCCTGGCTGGCAGTCCCGCCTTGCCCATTTAGAAGCTGTATCATAACCAAGTAGACTTAAATCTAATAATAAAAACCACCGCAGTGTGTCTTCTTGCACCCCCTCACCTCAGCTCCTGCAGCTCAGGCTTTCGCTCTGTCAGGGCCCACATACACAACTCCAAACTGAACACCAGGTAAGTTTTAAAGAACAGTGTTAGAGAGAACTTGATCTCCCTTCCAGAGAATACTGAAGATGAGCCTTCACAACAGTCCACTGGAGAAAGAAAGGAGGAACTTTTTTTTAAATGTGGGCTTGGGCAGGATCAGTCAGAATAAGCTCAAATCTCAACAAGGCAGACCAGAGGGCAGATTCCCATCACTTACCAGAAAGAGGTACTGGAGTGGAAGGAGGAGACTACACCTAGGTCCTCGGTATACAGAGAACAGACCAATCCATGAGCAATGCAGAACTTCCCAATTATTTACAGACAATAGCGCTTTCTTCTTTGCAGGCAGAATGGTAAACAAGGATAAGGACTCCATATCATCCTAGAGACCAGTATTGATTAAAAAAAGATGTAACCCCAAGGTAACATAATAGTGACTGAATGTGGACTCTCTAACAGAGCATTAAGTTAATAACCCTACTTCAAATGGGGATCATCCCACGCCTAGAATAAAGATCATAAAACTATGCTTATGGTGTCTAAGCTGCCATTAACAAAATCTAACAGGCAAATGCAGTAGTGGGTAAGCACTGCTCCACAGTGCCAAAAAACATTTGAAGCACACAATTTAGAAACTTCTGGTTGTGTCATACTTTGCAGTGAAAGTGGCAGTCAGGGTACTAGAGGTGAACAGTAAGGGACCTAACATATATTAAAAGGACAATATCTCAAGAACAATCATGGTTAATGGGATAGTTCAAACTGTTCTGCAGCATGGTGACTAGCTCCAGCTACTGAGACCAAACTCCAGATTAGCCGTGTGAAGGTTTTGAGTCTTCAGATTGCTCTAAGATTAAAACAGTCATATATGTAAATTTCAAGAGTAAGGTGATTGGTTGGGGGCAGTAAAATCGCACCAGTAAAGTCGCAGGATAGCTTCTCTGTCCCTTTATGGCACAGGCAATGATTCACTATAGCCTTTTTTTGAGTTTTATATAGCACAATCGAGACCCGAAGATATCGGGTATCAGAGCGTTTTACATGAGCACCAGTTCACAAGAACACATTCATTTGCTTTTGTTTCTTCTTACAGGCGAGCTATGCTGATACGATTTCATGGCTTCTGTGCAATAAAGTGCTCTGAGCCATCCTCTACGAAGATCTTCAGTCCAGTGGTCAGCAGCAGTTCCTCCTCGTACAGGGTAGTGCAAATCCTCATCTTCCACAGGTCAAAGCATCAAGGGGTTTCAATGAATTCAGGCTTGTGTTCTCCAAATCAACATGTTGTATGGGTTACTGACTTGAGGAGGCCATTACATATCCTACCTTGGAGGTACAGGCATGCATGAAACCTACCCAAATCCAATAGCTACCCTTTTCATACCTTAAGTTCTTTTCAAGGCCAAATCATCTTGCTTCTTTGTTCAGGTTTTCATGGGTGCAAATAGCCACAGGTTCAAAGAGCCACATTTAGTCAATTTCAGAATGAGTAACTAAGACAGACAGGTTTTGGAATAACTGTTCAGTGCATGATTTGGAAAAGCTATACTATCATTGCTTATGTGTCTTCTGAGCTACTCTAGGATTCTCCCAGAGGTCTCAACAATGTGCAAGTCTACTGGAGATGTTCTATGACTCTTGTTCAAGCCTAGGCGATGTTGAACATGGGTGAACCAAAAGTGTAGCCCCAGCCACAGTCCAGGGCTACTTCTCTCCAGATACCAGGCTATGGTATAAATAGCAGTTGTAACAACTGTATACTAGTTCAATATGATGTGCCTTTTCACCTGCACAACTGATACAGAGGGAGCATACTGCCTTCCTCGGGTAAATTACATTCAGTCTCTAAAAACAAGGGTCCTTGCTTTAGTTGTGTGGCTTGTTCGAGTTGCCAGTTATGGGATGATATGACTGGGAGATAAGTTGCAAGTTATGGTGTAATATGACAAAGATATTAATCACAATGAATGATGTCAAGAGAAGATACTATATGAGCTGCCACATAATAATAGTTCCCCTGTAGCTGTTATTTGTTCTCCTGTGACAACTTGCATGTCCTTGCCCTGTCCTCTAGCTGTTTGGCAGGATGGGGAATACATATCTTCTCCCCTGCCCTTCAATGTACCTGGAGAACCCCAAAAGAATTCCAAACTGTTAAGTGTTGACTTGCAACATGAGGATGTTGGCTAAGGAGCTTTGTTTATTATCTATAAAATTCCTTAACCTGTATGAAACAGCTCTTCCTTTGCCCTGCAAAGAATGACCAGGAGATGTACCCAGTCATGACTGGAAGAGTGCTTACAACCCTGGACTCCCGCCAGTGACCACAACTTCAAACTAAAAACTCCTCAGTGGAGCCCAGTGTTTCATAATTCATCTCATCTTCCAGCGGACATAGAGAATATGTTTGCTAGAGTCTGAACATCTCTCAAGCTTAGGTAGCCATTTCCTCTCTCTTACAGTCCTAGGAGTAGATTATAATTCACACTTCCATCAAAGAAAAGGATGCTGGGATGCTTGTTGTGAAAAGTGTAGCACGCTCCACACAAGGAGGACAAAAAGCAGGATTCAGCTGTCAGATACTCCTGAGCCACAAATACCTAGTATCCATCCCAGATGCCAGAACTATTACAACAAGCAACTGTAAGAGCAGAAGTTAATATCCTGCAGAGATGTATTAAAGGACTAGAAGTATGGCAGGGTTGCATCATCCAGAACATGTTGTGAATATCCACCCCCTCAATCATAAGGTAGTAAACATCTTTCCCTTTCCCCATCTCATTGGTATTCTGATAAACAGAAAACTTGACCACGACTGACCGCTCCTCTAGATATAGGCCCTAGGTCTGATACCAGCGTTTGTGGTACTTCATACAACCCCAGTGCCTGATACGAGTTAGTGTTCAAACTGGTATGCCTCCATCACTGAGCTAAGTATTCCAGACATTTCAGATTTCCCCTAATAAGCTTGCTAACTGAGCATAGACTTTTGAATGAGCTTGTCTTCTCCATCATACAATAACCTTGGACTTGGGTGGGACACCTCTTTCAGTGACAGTGATGTTTTTTTGGCCTGTATTAATTTTTGCAAGCAACTCAGTCACACAAGCTCAAATTCCCCAAGCTATCCTGCCTCCACATCTAGGGCCAATAGGAAACTAGCAGACATACAATAGTACACTTGATACTTTGTTGCATTGACCTGCCACTCAGCATAACTTACTAGCAGGAAGCAAAAGTGTAGTAACCAGAAAACTCACAAAAGGTTACAAAAGACATGCTATTTCTTCAGGGGATAACACTGGCCACAGGACACCAGGGGCTAGAGAACATAGTACCTGGTGCAGCAATGCTATAAATATGTTTAGGATTGTGACTCAGCCGAGGAGTTGCTAGTATATTCTGTTTTTTGTGTGTTGGCTTTATTGTAACTCCTCTATTTTGCCTACTTAATATGAAATACCTATGGCAGTTCAAAGTAATAGATCTGACTGAATGTTGCACCTTTGTGCTATTAATTCTTATGTTTTATCTGATGCTCTAACCCACTACCACCTTACAGAGTAAACCTTGATGTGATTGCTTAGCTTCACTACCCCTTTAGCATTAAGTGCCTAAAAGGTGAAAACTGGTTATTTAATTGCAGTATAAGAGTATCTGAAACCACGAGGCACAAGAACAAAATAGCAGAAACCACAACAGATAATGCCCATACACCAGTGGGTGACCTGGACCAAGGGAAAGGAATTTCAGTGCCCCATAAATATTAGCATTTAAGACTAAAAAGGAAAGCAGGAAGTGGACACCACTGCATGGCCACCAACTCTGTGTGGAGTCTTTCCACACGACCATCTGCAGACTTGTTCTGGGTGGGTGCTGCCCATAGTTCTGGCATTATGATGGCTGTACACCTACACAGCGTTTGCGTTAGAAGTCTCGGTAGCTGGTGTCCCTGGTCATTACCATTGAGAGTGCGAGTAAGTTCCCCTTAATGTGGATAGACCAACAGGCAGGGTATGGTTCACCCCAGAAGTAAAAATGCTTTGCTTTTATCTTCAATTTGGGTTAAACGTGAAAGACACAGCCACCAGGGTTTGGGGCAGCCTCAGTACCCCAATATGAGGACAACCAAGGGGTTAGGGTTTCAATCCATAGACTCACGTCTCCCACAGAGGTGAAGTAACAATTAAGGACCAGAATGAGTGTGACACCCTTGAGTGTATATGTTGGATGATGCAAGTCAAGCTCTGCAGAACTGGGTGGTGGAAAAGGGCTCAAAGGTGTTCCCAATGAAGAAAAGGTTTTGTGTATATACTGTAGGAATGTGCCCCTTTTTGACATGGTCCCCCCTACTTTTTGCCTCGTAATGGATGCAATTTTGACAGAAAGTGCACTGGGTTTCTGCTAACAAGGTCACCGGTGCCATATCGTTTTCCCTAAATAGTATAATTGTTTCCCCAATTGGTAATACATTTAGCACCCCCTGTAAGTCCATAGTAAGTGGTACAACTGATACCTAGGACAAGTGGGCTAAAGAGGGTCTCTAAGGGCTGCAGCATGTATTGTGTCACACTAAAGGATCCCTCACCAAACTCATGCAGACAACCAGATTGCGTGTTTTGGCGCAGACAAAAGTGAAAACCTGACATGGCACACAGCCGTGTGCCATGCCTGCAGACACTGCATATAGTAATAGGTAAGTCACCCCTACAGTAGGCCTTACAGCCCAACGGCAAGGTGTACTATACTACTTGTGTGGACATATCTGCATGAGCAGATATACCCCTGTGCTGACCAGTTCAATTTCTTCCAGTACCAGTGACCAGGTAAACCATTTTAAGTAATATGCTTGCCACTGGTCAAAAACAAGTTCCCCACCTACATGATGGCTTAAATGAAATAAAAAATGCTTGATATCAAACCTCTTCTATTAATAAGCCAACACTGATTGCCGTGATGGATTTATTATTACATGGACCTACAGGGCAACTAGTGTGCTGCCTAACTGTTTCAGACCAGCCTGCCACCACAGACGAGTTTTTGACCCTCAGGGTTGAGGGCCCATGCTCTCAGGGTGTCAGGAACAAAGTCTGCTGTGCCAGAAGGTGTTTTATGCCCTCTCCCGCAGGACTACCTAATTAAAGAGACCACCGCAGATGGTATGCAAATATAGCTTCTCTCAGAGGTGCGGGATGCCAACCCCCCCAGGCCAGGGCTCATTTGGCACCTGGACTAGCAGGAAAATGAGTAGTCAAGAGGTGTGTTCACCCTCAAGCTAGTCCCCCCCTAAGGTCGGCTACCTGAAGTGGTCATGAAAATTTGGAGTCTGCCATCTTGATGATAGCAGAATTAGGAACTCTGGTACAGGGTTATACCCACTTCCCACAGAAAGTGGTCATATAGGGGGTGTTGCGACCCCAGGTGTAAGTAGCCCATTGGCTACTACCCTACACTCCCCTAATGTCCCTAAATATAATATTTAGGGGAGCCCTCAGCACCAGGAAATCAGATCCTGCCAACCTTTAAGAAGATGACCAACCCTGAAGCACCGCAAAAGCAAGAACAGAGGAGCAGCAACTGACTTGGCGCCAACCCTGCCGGCCTGCCTGCTGTCCTCAAAAATTGTGCCAAAGATGACTCATCCCGCAACTCCACTCCACACCAATCCACATTACGTCACTGCATTCCAAACACCTGAGAGGCCTGCCAGCCCTTCACCCAAGACCCAGGAACTCCCATGGAGTAGCGGAGATGCTTCCCTGCAGGTACCCCAAGAGACATGTGACGACTCCGGGCCACCAAATGCTCAACACCGGAAAGCACCAATGAAACCGTGCCCTCTATCCCGAGTTGAGGTAGGCCAATGGTGCCAGCGTGGTTGTTAGACCTGTCAGCCCTAGGGTGGTCTTTCCCTGTATTTTTTGCCCTTGCCTCATTTTTTCCACCCTCTTTTTCGTTGGCCTTAGGTCTCCGAGCGCCTTTCCACTGCTAATCAGCGTTAAGGTGCAGGTGCTCTCATTCCCCAATATGGCTGCCACAGGCCCCTGCTACTGCGGAGTGGCCTTTTTAGTAGCACCCTACTTGCCAGGAGCTGCCTGGGACCCTACAACATTGTTGCGATACCAGCCCGCCTTTTTCTCCTATAGCTAGAGTGGGGAAGCTTCTGGAACTTGCTGGAACCTTCTAGAAGAAGGGTGGGGTTTACTTTTGCCGCCTTAGAGGGTGGTCACCTGACCTAGGGCTACTTAAGGAAAGGAGGGAACATTTTTTAGTCAGTTGGGGCGACGCAGACCTGGGGGAACCTACGCAGGAGTTTTAGGTGGTAGGGCCTAGTCAGGGACCTATGCCACTGAAAGTGACAGGGCTTAGTTGCTGCCTTTTAAGTTGAGTGAGGGATCCTGAAGTAGCCCACTGATCTGGCCCAGCGGGAGGGGAACCCAGGGACAACCTACCAAGGCTGACTGGGAACTCCCTTCAGTCACCAACTCAACCTTCCCCCCTCCCTTAACCCCCCCCCCCCCCCTCCCCTCCCAAGGAACAAAACTGCTAAGGGCGCCAGATCCAACAAGCGCCAATAGGACAACAGAAACTTACCACAGAAACTTACCACAGAAACTAACCACAGAGCTGCTGGGGGATCGACCAGGTACCTGCGCTGTGCCGCTTCTGCGCTCCCTGACGTCACCTGGGCCCCCTCTCTATCTTGTTCTGCCACTGGCGTGTGGCCTGCCACCTCCCAGCCTACCTGACCTGAGCTGGGGCGTCTCGGGGGGGGAAAAAGGGGTGCTGGGCGCCGAACCGATCGCCACCCCCCAAGCTGCAGGCCACCTCTTAATTTCTCCTACCCCCATCGGGTTTACCAAAAAGAATTGCTCACTGCCGCAGCCCTGGGCCGTGTCGCCTGTCCCCTGCCATCCTCGGGGCCCGCGAGGAAGACCGGGGCCCCGCCGCTGCCGTCGCAGCCTCAGCAACGCGGCCCTCCATGAGGAGAGGGCCGCCGGAATTCGAAGTAGGCCTCGCCGGGCCTTGAAGCCGCCAATGGGGTCATGTGACGGGGGCGGACTGCCAAACGCCGCCCCCACCGTCCGAGGAGTGGTGGAGGAAGCCGCGCCCCTGCAGGCCGCGCTGGGATTGGCGGCTGCGGGCGCGCCTCCCCTGTAGAAGGCCCAGCTGGTTCTCGGTCCCCGGAGACTCCACCGCGAGGTCCCCGCCGGCCCCGGACAGCACCGGAAAGAGTGCTGACTGGCGGGAGGCTTGTGAAGAGGAGGGAGCCCCTCCCGACTGAGAAACCGGCGCAAGGGCCTAGCTGAGGCCGAAGAGATAGGTAATTCCCGGGGAGGAGGGCGGGAGGCCCACGAGGCCCGGAGCACGCCCCTCCCCCGGGGAAATCTATTGTGGAGCCGCTAGGCCCCCACTGCCACAGAGCGTGAATGAACTGGGCCACGGCCCCTTCACTAGGTGCCTGACTGGAAGGACATGGGGGAGAACCAAGGGTACCACTAAGAGCGACTCCACCTCTACCTGGCGGAACGTACTATTCCGGCTGGACTGTTGGAGAGTGGTCTCAAAGACCCCGCTTTATGCCCACAGGAAAAGCTATAGTTAATACCTTGTTTGATTGCCAGGTTCCAAGCTTTGCTGTCTGGCCCAGTGATATTCAATGTTCAGCGCTAGAAGGAATTGCAGTGACTAACGCTTGAAGAAATTGCCCAGTCTAGCGCTAATGAATTGCTCTGTGCAGCGCTATGTTTAAGTGCCATGTTTTGGAGCCCTATTGATTTGCCATGTGCGGCGCTATGTTAAATGCCATGTTCTGAGCGCTATTGAAGTGCTATGTGTAGCGCTATGTTAAATGCCATGTTCTGAGCGCTATTGAAGTGCTATGTGAGCGCTATGTTAAATGCCATGTTCTGAAGCGCTATTGAATTGCTATGTGCAGCGCTCTGCGTAAATGCTGGGTTTGACGCTCCCCAGGATCGCCAGGTGCCGCTCTTTGATTCCATGCCAGGTTTTGATGTGTTAATGAACTGCCCAATCTATTCCTAATGAAATGCTATTGATCCTAATGTTGATCTAGATAAAACTGATTGGTTTTATTCAACCAACTGGTGTGGTGTCAATTATTGCGTGCGTTTCCTGTCTCAGTGGATGTGTGTGCTGTATGGTCACTTTACACGTAAGCCTTTGGGTGCCTACCCGCTCGAGTCACGTTACCCCCAGAGGGCCTGGTGACCCCCGGTCCTACATTGGTGGCAGCGGTGGGATAAGGACCTGTGACTATACAGCACCCTCCAGTGAGACGGAGGGCGCCGAAATTAGACGCCTACTGTGTATTTTAGCTCTGCATCTTTTATTGCTGCATTAATTGACCCCCACTGTCTAGACTGAGTGTGTGGAGTCCTGGTTAGCCCAACACTGTTACTCACATCCTAGTATTTTTCTTGCCTTGATGTCTGGGTCCCCACCTGTCGCAATGGAGTTCCAGTTAGCCAACCTTGAGGGGTATACAGTAAGGTAGCTGAGAGAATTCGGGCAGGGGGTGGGGGTGCCGGGGGTGCGGAGAGCCAAAGGACCGGAACTCCGTGCAGCCTTGAGGGCATGGGTAGAGGCCCACCCAGAGGGTAGAGGGAATGGGGGACAGGAGGGGCCGGGTGCACCTCAGGAGGAGAGCGCGCAGGAGGAGCTAGACATGCTCAATGTCGATGTATCTGAAAACTTGCCACCAGGGAGACGTTCCGGGGCAAGCAGTAGTGCAGGGTCTAGGAGGAATGCGCCGCGAGAAGAGTATGAGGACAGGAGGGAGGAGAGGCAGTTGAAGTGGGAGCTGGCCAAGCTAGAACACGAAAGGGAAAATAAAAGATTAGCGATGGAAGAGAAGAAGCTGGCGCACGAGCTGCAGCTTAAAGAGTTGACTTGACTTGACTTGACTTGACTTGAGTTGGAGCTGCGAGCTCTACAGTTGAATGCGTCCAGTAAGGATAATGGTGGCAGCGTACCAAAGGCTCAACAGGAGCCAAACTTTTATCTACCCAAGGATGTGATTGCCAGTTACACGGTGGGGGATGACATCGCCAAGTGGCTGGAGGCGTAGGAAGTGGCCTTGACAGCCCATGAGGTACCTGAAAGCAACTGGGGGGTGGCCTGTATTGCTACATACCTCCCAATGTCAGGGACACCCTTTTGTATCTAGCAAAGGCGGATCAGGTTAGGTATGCCCCCATGAAAGAGGCGCTACTTAAGAAATTTGGCCTCAATCCTGAAAGGTATCGGCAGAAGTTCCGTGGCAGCCATAAGCTGTCCACGCAAAATTGGGTGGATTTTTTTGATTATGCCCGTAAGGCGCTAGATGGTTGGGTGCGTGGCAGCGAGGTGCAGGATTTTAAGGGCTTGTATAATCTGTTTTTAAGAGAGCACCTCTTGGATAAGTGTTTTCCGGAGCAGCGCCAACATCTGGTGGACCGCAAGTTGACTGATCCCCGTGAGCTTGCGGAGGAGGCGGACATTTAGGTTAGCACCCGGGTGTCTCACAAGGGCCCCGGGGGAGATGGCCCGAAAGGCGGACAGGGTTTCCCCCAGAAGAAAGAGGGGGAGATAAAAAGGTGGAGTTCTCGCGAGGCCCACAAACTAGACAGTTTGGGAAAGGAGTAGGGACCCCACCTCAGTCCAATTCTCCAAAGCCCACCTACCCTGACAAGAGTCAGCAGCCAAGGATTGTGCGGTGCTATGAATGTGGGGAGATTGGACACTACAAGGGCGATCCTAAGTGTCGCAAGAAACCCCCAGCCCCAACGGGAGGGAAGAGCCCCGGGGTGGCTAGTGTAGCGCTTGGGGTGGAGCTGCCCCTAGATAGGAAAGGGGAGTGGACAGGCCTGACCCTGGTTTCACTCGGGGATAGAGAGATGGTCCCAGTGGTGTTCCTACCCCCGAACACTGCTAAATAACAGCAGAGGGTGAGAGTTAACGGGGAGGATGTGGAGGCTCTGAGGGACACAGGTGCCAGCATGACCACCGTAGTGAGGCGGCTGGTGTCCCCAGAGCAGGTAGTCCCCAAAGAGTTCCATCCGGCCGTGTTGGCTGACGGTAGTGTGAGTCACTATCCAGTGGCTCAAGTTCCCTTTGAGTGGGGAGGAGTCAAAGGCCTATTGAGAGTTGCGGTGAGCCCTGCCTTGCCTGTGGGGTACTAGGGAACGATCTAGAGCACACCGACTGGAAAGATGTGGAATTTCGAGCCAATACTGAGATGCTGGGGTTACCAGGATGGACCTGCGTAGTCACGCGGTCCATGGCTGCCCGGCATTGAACTCAACCCGGGTTGGAGCCTGGGATAATGGCCCAACCCAACGCCGATTTCAGAGAGGAGAATGTGGTGGAGGACACGCCCCGTGTGATGGATGGGGAGCCCGCGGAGGTACCCCCGGAGTCCGCGGAGGTGGATGTCGTTCCCGTGGGGGACTTGCCGACCCTTGCCGACTGGCATGTGGAAGGAGGGCCTACCCGGGAGGAATTTTGTCAGGCGCAGAGGCAGTGCCCCACGCTTGATGGCATGCGGCGGCAGACCGAAGCCCAAGCGGCCAATCAGGAGACTGGCGGTTATCACGTATATTGGGAGGTTGGCCTCCTTTACAGTGAGCCTAAGGTTCCGGTGCATGGATCTTCGAGGGCCTTAGTGGTCCCCCAATGCTACCGGGCCTTCCTGTTGGAGTTGGAGCATGAGATACCCTTATCCGGACACCTGGGCCAGGACAAAACCTTTGCGCGGTTGGTCCCACATTTTTATTGGCCCAGGATGAGAGTTGCCTCTGACACCTATTGTAAGACCTGTAAGTCTTGCCAGGCGAGTGGCAAGACTGGGACTAAACTGAAGGTCCCTTTGGAACCGCTCCCGGTGGTCGGGACCCCTTTTGAGCGGGACGGGATCGACATTGTTGGGCCGTTGGACCCTCCGACCTCAGCGGGACACCGGTTCATTTTGGTATTAGTGGACCACGCGGTACCCAGAGGCTATTCCTCTGAGGACCATCACTGCACCGGTGGTGGCGCGGGCCCTGTTGGGGATTTTTACCCGAGTGGTATTCCCCAAGGTTGTGGTGTCAGACAGGGGCACGAATTTCATGTCGGCCTATATGCAGGCCATGTGGAAGGAGTGTGGGGTGACCTATTGGTTCTCCACTCCTTACCACCCCCAGACTAACGGGCCCGTAGAGCGCTTTAACAAAACTCTAAAAGGGATGATCCGGAGCCTGCCAGAGGACTTGAGGCGGAAGTGGGACATTCTCCTCCCTCGCCTGCTGTTCTCCTACCGTGAGGTGCCGCAGAAGGGAGTCGGGTTCAGCCCTTTTGAGCTGCTCTATGGCCATCCCGTTAGGGGGCCCCTCAGCCTGGTGAAGGAGGGGTGGGAGAAGACTTCGAAGAAGCTTCCCCGTGATGTTGTCAGCTACATGTTGGAATTCCGCAGCCAGATGGCCAAGCTGTGGAAGGCAGCCTCAGATAATCTGGAAGCTAGCCAAGCCGTCATGAAGGAGTGGTATGACCGCAACGCTCGGACGTTAAAGTTGGACGCTGGACAGAAGGTGTGGGTCATGGAGCCTGGGGAGCTTAGTGCCCTCCAGGACCGGTGGACTGGTACGTACGAAATTGTGGAGCGACGAGGCCAGACCACCTATGTCGTTGACTTAAAGACCCCCCCGTCAGCCCCATCGGGTGCTCCACGTCAACCGCCTGAAGCCGCACCATGAGCGATCGGAGCTTGCTCTCCTCATGGTGACGGATGGGAGCGAGGAGGAAGAGAGTGAGGCTCTTCCTGACCTTCTGGCGGCCCAGGAGAAGGATGGATCGGTGGAGGTTGTGATCCTCTCCCCATCCTTGACCCCAGAGCAACAGAGGGACTGCCGCCAGGTGTTGGGGCAGTACGCCTCGTTGTTCTCCCTCACGCCTGGAATCACTCATTTTTGTACCCATGATGTGGACACAGGAGACAGCCCACCGGTAAAGAACAAGTCTTACCGGCTATCTGACCGAGTGAAGAACAGCATCCAGAGTGCGGTGGCGAAAATGCTGGAGCTGGGGGTGATCGAACCTTCCAGCAGCCTGTGGGCTAGAACGGTGGTGTTGGTGCCCGAAAGCGGCCCCACCGGGCACCACACCAGAACTGCGGTTCTGTGTGGACTACAGGGGATTGAACTCTGTCACGAAGACAGACGCTCACCCGATCCCAAGGTCAGACGAGCTGGTGGACCGGCTGGGAGCAGCCCAGTACCTCAGCACCATCGATTTGACGTCAGGGTACTGGCAAATTGCCATGGCCGATGGAGCGAGGGAGAAAAAGCGTTCTCCACCCCCGAGGGTCACTTCCAATTCAGAGTGATGCCCTTCGGGCTCAAGAATGCTCCGGCCCCCTTCCAGCGGTTGGTGAACCAGGTGCTGTCTGGCCTGGAGTCCTTCTCAGCGGCATATCTGGATGACATAGCTGTCTTCAGTAGCACCTGGGAGGACCATCTGCAGCACCTCCAGGAGGTACTGCAGGCTCTGCAACGGGCTGGTCTGACTATCAAGACCAGCAAGTTCCAGATTGGACAGGGATCTGTCGTTTACCTGGGACACCTGGTGGGCGGGGTAAGGTGCAACCCCTCCAGGCCAAAATTGAGACCATCTTGGCCTGGGAGCCCCCCAAGACCCAAACTGAGGTCCGAGCTTTCCTCGGCCTCACTGGGTATTACCGCCGGTTTGTCAAGGGATATGGCACCATCGTAGCTCCCTTGACAGAATTAACGTCCAATAAGCAGCCACGAAAAGTAATCTGGACGGCTGCTTGCCAAGAGGCATTCGAAACTCTGAAGCACGCGATGTGCACCGCTCCGGTGCTTGCACCACCTGACTTCGCAAAAGAATTCATAGTACAGACTGACGCCTCTGAGCACGGCATAGGTGCGGTGCTCTCGCAACTCAACACCGAAGGCCAAGATCAACCTGTGGCCTTTATCTCCAGAAGACTCCTCCCTCGGGAACAACGATGGAGCACCATCGAGCAAGAAGCCTTCGCGGTGGTCTGGGCTCTGAAGAAGTTGAGGCCATACCTCTTTGGCTCTCACTTCCTGATTCAGACGGACCACCACCCCCTTCGCTGGCTCATGCAGATGAGAGGCGAAAATCCCAAGCTGCTAAGGTGGTCCATTTCTCTACAGGGGATGGACTTTCGGGTGGAAAATCGGCCCGGAGTTGACCACACCAATGCTGACGGTCTCTCCCGGTTTTTCCGCCTTAGCGATGAGAACTCCCTAGAGGTTGGGTAGCTCTCCCCTCTTTCGGCTGGGGGGACGCGTGTTAGACCTGTCAGCCCTAGGGTGGTCTTTCCCTGTATTTTTTGCCCTTGCCTCATTTTTTCCACCCTCTTTTTCGTTGGCCTTAGGTCTCCGAGTGCCTTTCCACTGCCAATCAGCGTTAAGGTGCAGGTGCTCTCTTTCCCCAATATGGCTGCCACAGGCCCCTGCTACTGCGGAGTGGCCTTTTTAGTAGCACCCTACTTGCCAGGAGCTGCCTGGGACCCTACAACATTGTTGCGATACCAGCCCGCCTTTTTCTCCTATAGCTAGAGTGGGGAAGCTCCTGGAACTTGCTGGAACCTTCTAGAAGAAGGGTGGGGTTTACTTTTGCCGCCTTAGAGGGTGGTCACCTGACCTAGGGCTACTTAAGGAAAGGAGGGAACATTTTTTAGTCAGTTGGGGCGACGCAGACCTGGGGGAACCTACGCAGGAGCTTTAGGCGGTAGGGCCTAGTCAGGGACCTATGCCACTGAAAGTGACAGGGCTTAGGTGCTGCCTTTTAAGTTGAGTGAGGGATCCTGAACTAGCCCACTGATCTGGCCCAGCGGGAGGGGAACCCAGGGATACCCTACCAAGCCTGACTGGGAACTCCCTTCAGTCACCAACTCAACCTACCCTCCCCCCCCTCCCCCCCAGGAACAAAACTGCTAAGCGCACCAGATCCAACAAGTGCCAATAGGACAACAGAAACTTACCACAGAACTGCTGGGGGATCGACCAGGTACCTGCGCTGTGCCACTTCTGCGCTCCCTGACGTCACCTGAGCCCCCTCTCTAGCTTGTTCTGCCACTGGCGTGTGGCCTGCCACCTCCCAGCCTACCTGCCCTGAGCTGGGGCGTCTCTGGGGGGAAAAAGGGGCGCTGGGCGCCGAACCGATCGCCACCCCCCAAGCTGCAGGCCACCTCTTAATTTCTTCTACCCCCATCGGGGTTACCAAAAATAATTGCTCACCGCCGCGGCCCTGGGCCGTGTCGCCTGTCCCCTGCCATCCTCGGGGCCCGCGAGGAAGACCGGGGCCGCGCCACTGCCGTCGCAGCCTCAGCAACGCGGCCCTCCGTGAGGAGAGGGCCGCCGGAATTCGAAGTAGGCCTCGCCGGGACTTGAAGCCGCCACTGGGGTCACGTGACGGGGGCGGACTGCCAAACGCCGCCCGAGGAGTGGTGGAGGAAGCCGCGCCCCCACAGGCCGCGCTGGGATTGGCGGCTGCGGGCGCGCCTCCCCTGTAGAAGGCCCAGCTGGTTCTCGGTCCCCGGAGACTCCGCCACGAGGTCCCTGCCGGCCCCGGACAGTGCCGGGAAGAGTGCTGACTGGCAGGAGGCTTGTGAGGAGGAGGGAGCCCCTCCCGACTGAGAAACCGGCGCAAGGGCCCAGCGGAGGCCGAAGAGACAGGTAATTCCCGGGGAGGGCGGGAGGCCCACGAGGCCCGGAGCACGCCCCTCCCCCGGGGAAATCTATCGTGGAGCCGCTAGGCCCCCACTGCCACAGAGCGTGAATGAACTGGGCCACGGCCCCTTCACTAGGTGCCTGACTGGAAGGACATGGGGGAGAACCAAGGGTACCACTAAGAGCGACTCCACCGCAACCTGGCGGGACGTACTATTCCGGCTGGACTTTTGGAGAGTGGTCTCAAAGACCCCGCTTCATGCCCACAGGGAAAGCTATAGTTAATACCTTGTTTGATTGCCAGGTTCAAAGCTTTGCTGTCTGGCCCAGTGATATTCAATGTTCAGCGCTAGAAGGAATTGCAGTGACTAACGCTTGAAGGAATTGCCCAGTCTAGCGCTAATGAATTGCTCTGTGCAGCGCTATGTTTAAGTGCCATGTTTTGGAGCCCTATTGATTTGCCATGTGCGGCGCTATGTTAAATGCCATGTTCTGAGCGCTATTGAAGTGCTATGTGTAGCGCTATGTTAAATGCCATGTTCTGAGCGCTATTGAAGTGCTATGTGTAGCGCTATGTTAAATGCTATGTTCTGAAGCGCTATTGAATTGCTATGTGCAGCGCTCTGCGTAAATGCTGGGTTTGACGCTCCCCAGGATCGCCAGGTGCCGCGCTTTGATTCCATGCCAGGTTTTGATGTGTTAATGAACTGCCCAATCTATTCCTAATGAAATGCTTTTGATCCTAATGTTGATCAAGATAAAACTGATTGGTTTTATTCAACCAACTGGTGTGGTGTCAATTATTGCGTGCGTTTCCTGTCTCAGTGGATGTGTGTGCTGTATGGTCACTTTACACGTAAGCCTTTGGGTGCCTACCCGCTCGAGTCGCGTTACCCCCAGAGGGCCTGGTGACCCCCGGTCCTACAGTGGTCCCCCGACCTTCAAGAGACAAAGCCCACAGCGGACTCTCCAACGACGCCTGAAGCTTCTTTGGGCAGGCCCTCTCTACTGCGAATGTCTCTGGCCGTGAAAACCCGACGTCTCAGGACACCTCTGCATCTGCCCGCCCCGGCCCGAGGAGAATAGTATACCTCTTTTTGCTATACTATATAAAGAGGCTGTTTCCTACATATACTGAAGGCTAGTAGGATTAGGAAACATTAAGAAGTTGCTAGACTGAAGCATTTAAGGTGGCACACTGCCAACACTGACACTCCAGCCTAGGAAACCCATTCTTATTCTGTCACCATGTCATGTCACCTTCAATTGATTCTATAGGGTAACTGAGCTTTGCCCTGTGTTGCAGTCCTCGTTAAATGCAGAGGAGCTGTGCATAATAAGGGTTTACACTCAAGCATACCCACTTTTCCTTTATAAATTCAAAAGCCGTTGGGGCACTCTTTTACCAGGGGTTTTCAGCCACAAGGTGGCAAGGAACTTTTCAAAGAGCGTTACACAACTCTCTTTTTGTTGAGAAAGAACAAATGTTACTTACCTGTAAACTGTGGTTCTCTAGTATTGGTGTCTTTCATAGATTCACATGCTTGAATATTCCCCGTCGTCGAAGTGGGAGTCCGACGGTACATAAAAAGCAATAAGTTTCATATATATAGATACATACATAAACTATATAAGAATAAAATACATATATAAATAAACTTTATATAGTTTAAAATAACATATCAAGTCAAAAGTACCATAGGATAACATTGACACATAGGAAAGCATTGAAAAAAAAGAAATAACTTTACTGACATATCCATGTCGTTTTTATAGTCCAAACTCCAGCCAATCAGGCGCAAGCACCCTCTAGAACCTTCTCCTCAGAGGCTCAGGCCCTCAGATTTTCGTAGCACAAGAGTGACAAAAGAGTCTAATGAGGAGAAGAGAGCCTCTGAGGGGAGGAGGGTGGGTCGCATGTGAATCTATGAAAGACACCAATACTGGAGAACCACAGTTTACAGGTAAGTAACATTTGTTCTTCTCCAGTATTGGGGTGTCTTTCATAGATTCACATGCTTGAATAGAATAGTGAGCAGTACTCTGCAGCCGGAAGAGGCTGTATCAAACATTGCATGAAATACAATACCATGGCATGAAGAACCAGAAAAACTGATAACAACCCAAGGAGGGAGGAAGCAACATAGGCTCACCTTTATTTGAAGAGGTTGCGAAGAACTGCTCGGCCCACTGCTGGATCTGTTTCTTTGATAGCCTCCAGGCAGTAGTGCCTCGTGAAAGTGTGCCCGCTGGACCACGTAGCTGCTCGGCAGATCTGGTGAATGGGCACACCTGCAAATAAGGCAGTGGAGGAGGACATCGCCCTTGTAGAATGCACCCTCACTCCGGAAGGAAGGGGCTTGCCAGCCTTCTGATGGCAAAAGGATATAGCTGAAGAAATCCAACGTGCAATGGTTGGTTTAGTAACTGAATGTCCTTTGCAGGTTCGCCCAAAGGCAACGAACAGTTGATCCGATTGGCGAAAGGGTACCGTTCTGTTGATATAAAACTTGAGGCACCCTTTTAAGTCCAAAGAATGTAGACTCTGTTCCGCAGGAGATTGCGGATTAGGAATTTTTTTTTTTAAATCACGGGTTCATTAAGATGAAAGTCAGACGGCACCTTGGGCATGAAAGCTGGATTAGTGCGAAGGATTACACAGTCTGATTTAAATTGGAGAAAAGGAGGCTGTATTGTGAAAGCGTGAATGTCACTTACTCGGCGTGAGGAAGTCAGAGCCAGCAGGAGGGCGACCTTTCAGGACAAAAATTTTAAATCCGCTGAGTGGATGGGCTCAAAGGGCGCCTTCATAAATAGCGCCAATATGATGTTAAGACGCCATGTGGGCGGAGGGCGCCGAATGGGTGGGAACATGCGGAACAATCCTTTAAAGAATTGCTGAATCACTCTAGAGGAGTAGAGGGAGGAAGAGCCGTCCTGGCGAAAACGAGAAATTGCTGCCAAAAAGACCTTTAGAGTGGAATGAGACAATCCTGACTGGGCTAGCTGCAAAAAGAAAGGCAGTATCTGTGCTGGAGAGGCGTGCACTGGGTGAATGTTGACAGACGAACACCAATGACAGAAGCGCTTCCACTTTAGTTTGTAGGTCTTTACCGTGGAAGGCGCCCGCGCCTTGGCAAGAACTTCCCTGCAGGCAGGTGAAATATTCAATTGAGCAAATTCAAGGTGCTCAGGTTCCAGGCAGACAATTTGAGTGAACTGGGATTCGGATGGCAGATCCGACCGTTGTTCATTGTTAGAAGGTCCGGCCGGGGGCGAAGGAGGATGGGCTCGCATTGAGAGACGATCAGTAACTCCGAGAACCATGCCTGCCGTGGCCACCGGATAGCAATCAGGAGAATGTGGCATAGTTGTCTCCGCATTTTCCACAACACCCGAGGTATCAGAGGGATTGGCGGAAAAGCGAAGGCCAATATCTTGCACTAGTTCATCGAAAGGACATTCCCGCACGACCCTCTGTGGGGAAGCCAACTTGCAAAAGACTGGCATTTGCTGTTCTGTGGAGTTGCAAAGAGATCCAGGCCCGGTTGACCCCAAAGGCTGAAGACAAAGTCCAGAGTCGGCTGATGCAATTCCCACTCGTGGGTCGATGACACTGACCGACTGAGTGAATCTGCTAGAATGTTGGAAATGCCTGGCAGGTGGACTGCTGTGAGCGTGATCTGATGGACTATGGCCCAATCCCAGATCTTCTGAGCCAGCTGGGAAAGCAGTGGAGATTTGGTCCCACCCTGCTTGTTTAGATAGTGCATGCTGGTGGTGTTGTCCGTTTGAATGAGCACTGGTTCCCCTTGAAGCTGGCGTCGGAAAGATTTGAGTGCAAGGAAGATCGCCATCAATTCTAGCCTGTTGATGTGCCAAGAAAGTTGGGACAGAGTCCATTTGCCCTTGATGGACAGATCCTGAAGGTGTCCGCCCCACCCCTCCAGGGAGGCATCCGTGGTAAGGACGAGTTCCGGGGCTTTTGTCAGGAAAGAAGTTCCGGCTGCGATGTTGCGAGGTTGCGTCCACCAGTGCAGAGCTTATACCATGCGAGCAGTTACGAAGATCCAGTCGCTGAAAGAACCGGAGACCTGACGCCACCGTTTGTCTAGTTCTTCTTGAATGGGACGACTCTTCAGTCTGCAATGTGGGATCAAAGAAATGCAGGAGGACGCCATCCCCTGAAAGGACTTCAACATGCGGACTGAAACTGACCGCTTTGATCTGATGTGAGCTGCGAGCTGCAGGATCCGTGTTTGGCGGTCGCCGGAGACAAAAGCCATGGCCATGGAAGTATCGATAGTAGCGCCTAGGAACGTTCTGTGAAGAGCTGGCGAGAACTGAGATTTGTGTATGTTGACTGACAGTCCTAGAGAGTGGAACAGAGTCCGGCAAAACTGAGTATCTAAGGATGCTTGGCGGTAAGACTGAGACTTGATGAGACAATCGTCCAAATATGGGAATATTTGAATGCCTTGCAAACGCAAATGGGCCACCACCGGGGCAAGGACTTTCGTGAAGACTCGAGGAGCGGAGCGGAGCCCAAAGGGCAGGACTCTGAATTGGAAGTCCCTCTGGCCTACACGGAAGCGTAGATATTTCCTGTGGCGTGGTAGAATCGGCACGTGGAAATAGGCATCCTGAAGATCGATTTGTCGACATGAAGACGCCTCGTGAAAAGAACTGAAGAATGTCCTTCAGCGTGAGCATGCGGAATGACTGGTCTTTTAGAAACTTGTTGAGGGACCTCAGTTCGAGGATAGGGCGCCACTCCCCAGACTTCTTTAATACGAGGAAAAAAACGGGAATAGAAGCCCAGCCCCTTCTGAGATTTTGGAACCACTTCGATGGCCCCTTTCTTGAGCATAATGTCGATCTGATGGAAAAGCTCCTTGAGATGAGCGGGAGGAGGACTGGTTAGGGGGGTGTTTCGAGGGAATTTGACGAATTCTAGGGCATGGCCCTTTGAAACAATGTCCAACACCCAACGGTCCGAAGTTATCAATGACCAATTTGAAAAGAATTTTGAGATTCGTCCTCCAACTCGGAAAGGAGGGGCCCTGAGGGAAGTGGGGTGGAAACAAATAGAGTCATTGTTTTTTGGAGGAGTTCCCCCTATAGTTGGACTTTCCTCTGTAGGATTTGCTAGTCTGTTGTCTATAAGACTGTGGGTTCTGGGAGGAAAAACGTTGGTGTCCTTGGTTGCAAGAGCGGTATTGTGTGGAACAGCCACGAAAGTAGGAGGTGGTGCTGCGTCCGCGAGCACCCCGAAAAGGCTGCCTCCTAAACTGCAGCGTACCAAGGGAACGAGCTGTCGCTGTGTCCCTCTTTATCGTTTGAAGCGCCTCATCTACGTGCTGTCCAAACAGCGACTCCCCATCAAAGGGCATATCGAGGATCTTTGCCTGGACTTCCTGACGAAAAGAAGTAGAACGAAGCCAGCCTTGCCTCCGGAAGACAGCTGCCCCAGCTAGCTGGCGAAAACCAGTTGATGCGATATCTACAGAGCAATCAATAATCTCTGAAGATGCTCTTTCTCCTTCCTGTAGAATTTTGAGAGCGTCCGCTCTAGAGAGCTTAATGAAGGCCTCCATGTCCGACCACATTTGGCGATCGTAACGACCCAAGATGGCCAAGGAATTCGCTGCCCTGACTGTTGTGGAGGCCATGGTCGAAAATTTCTTCCAAATGGCGTCCAGGCGACGCCCATCACGGTCAGGTGGAGAGGAAAGTGGAGACGAGGGATTCTTCGAGCGACGTTGTGCCGCCTGGGTGATGACTGAATCCGGCTTAGGCTGGGATACCAAGCAAGCAGGAGAAGAGTCTGGAGCTTTATACTTTTTCTCCAACCGCGGGAGAACTGCCGGGATTGAATTCGGTGTCTTCATCAGTTTAATCCCCTCATTCCAAATGAAGTCAATTATGGGCACGGCCCGAACCTGTTTCTGTGGCTGCGATTTAAAATCATACAGAAAACAATCCTCCTCCCTCACGATCATGGGGAGATAAAATCGCTGTGCCGCCCTTTCCATCAACTGATGGAAACTTGTAATGTCAACAGGTGGAGAGTTCACTGGCGACTTCGGAGGCGAAGAAGGCGAATTGATTTGATAATCGTCCCAGTCGGCCATAGTGTCATCGTCATCACCCTGGAGTTCTCCATCTTACGTATCTGGAAGAACGTCAGCGTCACCCTCTGCAGGGGATACTAGTATAGGGGCGGATGGCGTTGGCTCCGCCGGCGCTGGAGAAGGAATCGGAAAGTTCGGTGGTGCGTCACGTGGAGAGCTGTGAGAAGAAGGTGGAAAACGGCGATTGTAATCCTCTAACATAAATTGAAGATTAGAGATGAGGGATAAAGGCAGCTGTGCCATTGGAACTTGCACAGGAGGGTCCTGCTCGTCCTCTTGATAAAAATGATCCTCCTGATCCTCATCCTCGAAATCTTGACATTTTATGAAAAGTTCTGAGGGACTGCGAGCAGCCCGGAATGTGGAATGAATGTCATCATCAGAAGCCGAGTCTTCCTCATTGCCAGAGGGAAACAGCTGTTGCGGTGGTTGAGTGGCCGGAGGCATCGCAATGGATTCCAAAACAGCGTGGCGACGCTGAAGTAGGGAATCGTCGACAGGAGCAGACGTTGACGTAGAAAACGGCACCAGTGGAAGAGATGCAAACTTTGCTGAGGATGAAAGGCTTGCCATCACCGTCGACGAAGCCACCGTCGACGAGGCCACCGCCGACGAGGCAACCGTCGACGAAGCCACCATCGACGAAGCCACCATCGACGAAGGCACCATCGACGAAGCCACCGTCGACGAAGCCACCGTCGACGATGACTATTTCTTCTTCTTCTTGATCGTCGACGAAGATTTGGACATCGACGGGATAACCAGCTTCTTCGTTGTTGACGAGGATATTGGAATCGTCGACGAGACAGCCTTCAGCGAAACACAAACCACTGTCGACGGAGATATCGTCGACGAAGCCGTCGTCGACGACATAGGGAATCTGCTGGAAACCGTAGTCACCATCGTCGACGAGGTTGTAGAAGCAGCACATTTCGTCGACGGAGTGACCGTCGACGAGCCAGTCGACGGTCTGGCACGTTTTTGAGAGGAAACATGCGCTGAAGGAGCCACAGACGCCCGAGAGTGAGATCTCGGGGGCATTGGCGTAGTAGCAGAATGTACTGGCGCTTTAGAAACTCCCAAAAGGTGAAGCTTTCTCTTTTTTAGAAAAGGAGAGGGCAAATCCTGTACACTACTACGCTTCGAAGAGACTCCAGTGCGGGCAGAAACCAAACTTTCGACATCAGAGAGAGGATTATCTGCGTCCTTCAACTTCTGAAGCCACAGAAGGAGGCGACCCTCTCTATCCTTGAGAGTCTTCTGTGAAAAAGTTCTGCAGATTTTACAGTTGCCCACCTTATGGTCAGGGTAAAGGCAGTAGATACATTTTTCGTGAGGGTCCTCAGAAAAAACTCTCAACTTCCCACAAGAAGCACAAGGACGGAAAAGAGACTTCTTACTTGAACACATGAGGATAAGTTGAAGAAATCCAACCAGAGAAGAAAAACTGAGCAGAGCTCAGGGAGACTCCCTTCACACAACGTGCGGTAGAAAATCTGAGGGCCTGAGCCTCAGAGGAGAAGGTTCTAGAGGGTGCTTGGGCCTGATTGGCTGGAGTTTGGACTATAAAAACGACATGGATATGTCAGTAAAGTGATTCCTTTTTTTTCAATGCTTTCCTATGTGTCAATGTTATCCTATGGTACTTTTGACTTGATATGTTATTTTAAACTATATAAAGTTTATTCATATATGTATTTTATTCTTATATAGTTTATGTATGTATCTATATAAATGAGACTTATTGCTTTTTATGTACCGTGGGACTCCCACTTCGACAACGGGGAATATTCAAGCATGTGAATCTATGAAAGACACCCCAATACTGGACAACTAACACTTCTAATTCAGGAACGCTAGGTAAAAAATAAAGCACGAACTGGAAAACAGGAGCCTCAAAATTTGCACAGAAGTTCCCAGATGTGTGTGTTGGGGCAAACGACCTTTACAACACGGTCGTAACACCGTGATACATTTACAACGTGGTCATTACAACGCAAGTCGTTACAATGACTTGCTCTAGATGGCGCTCTACACTAAGGAATAGTAAGATTTACTATTCCAACACCTTCCCTACTGTTACACACACTGAAGTTGGAATAGTAAATCATACTATTCCTAAGTCCAGCGCAAGTCATTGTAACGACTTGCATTGTAATAATCGCGATGTAACGTACTGTGATCTGAAGGATCACGTTGTAACGTCACATATTCGTGTGTTGGTGATTCAGAATTACTCTGCGAAGGTACCCCTCTTTCAACCACTTATATTTGCAGATTTGCATGCATTTGATGGGAGTATATCTGATTGTTGGTTTTGTGAATTATTGTAAATGTGAGTTTTTCCAAATAATATGTGGATGTTATATCAAACTTATGTGTGGCTTTAATTTTGGCTGTGGATACGTAGACATTCCTGTCCTTGATTCAAAAGTTATGCCTCAGTTTGGGCATGACCGACTTGGAGGCTTGGTCATTAAGGACTACTCACCCAACAAGACTGCCCTTGTGACAACAACAGTTGGTCCAGAAACTCAGACCTTACTATAAAGACTGGCACACCTTACCTACTGTAGCCACCGTGGCTGTAGCAGAGGACAATAACGTCTTTCCCCAGTTCTCCCAGTACCCCCACGCAGTCGGAGACGTAGAAGAGCAATCCTAGGGGAAAATCCAACACAATAATCAGCCTCCACCAGCAAGCAGGCCAAGCCGAGTGCCTTTATTTAGCAAGTCAAAACATTAATATGGCAAGACCCATAATAAAGGAACCATGAATCCTAGTATAGGAGCATAATCCAGCGTATTGAGCTGCTGGAGATTGCTGTGGAAATATACCCAGTACATACAGAGTGGTATAATAGATTAATCATTTGGAATTTAACAGAGCTATTTGCCAGTGATGCAACTCTGAGGATACTGATAATGTTTCACTCTAAAGAAGCAGGCTTCATAAAAATATTATAGGGAGAACAAAAATGGTGTACATGGCAATGAGAAAAATCTTAGGATTTATTTTTTTAAACTCGGGATACTAATATGGTCGCCATAACAATGTACTTGACCAGTTTCATGAGGTAATTTGGGTAGGAGTGTGCAACATGATTGCTTGTTAGGTTTTAAATAAACATTTTTATGTATACCGACATCTACTTTGCATTCATGTCTTTTTTTAAATTATTTATTTCTATTTATTAATAGCAAATCAGTCGTCACATTACAAATATCGCATTATAGTACAGTTAGTGGGCGTCAGTGTGGAATTCAGCAAGCAGTGTCACAATTTTCTTGGTTTACAAAAGCATGCATGTGTGATAACATTCTCATTGCCAATAGTTTGAATCATAACGTGTTCTCCCTTGGTATAAAATCTTGTGCATTAACTCTTGGGACAATAAACGAGCTGCCTGTATATATGTTCCATTTTCCCCAAATCCCTTCCCATTTCCAGGGACATATTCTACTTTCATATACTGTTCTTTCGGCTCGTTGTCTTTACCATTCGATTTTATGCTTGAGATTTTTTTTTGTGTTCGATAAAAGTTCTATCAGAAACACCACAGTCATTCGCATCCTCTGGAGGGAGATTTTTAAAGACTAGGAGATACCCCAGCATCCACTGCAAGTGGATTGGGGAGAAAATTCTGCAACCACACCGCTGCACTGGAGAGGTACGGGAGAGTCTCGGATCATTCAGGCATGCACTAAGCAGTTTTGTTGTGTGTCAATTTAGAGTCCGTATATAGGCTTCACGATTTATGCCCTTATATAGGTACAATTCATATTGCCCTTATTTAGGCATAGAAAATTCAGCCCTTATTTAGGCATTGTCCATGCTAGCCAAATACAGGCATGGTCACCTACATCCGTCCATCCACTTCACAACGAGTTCTTGGAAAACCAGACTCTTAAGCCTTTAGGAATTTCCCTTGCTTGGATATAGATTTCTCCAAGAACTCATTCTTATGCATGAACATCTATTCCTTAGGGGTTCATTCATGAAGTTCCTCTGCCCGACTTTTACGTCAATACTGGCATTCCTAAACACCTTCAAGGTATAAATATACCTGCACTTGCCCTGGCAAACCACGGTCCTCGGCCCTCGGTCAGATCCAGTCAGATCCAGTACGACTGCTACGCGGTTCGGACGGCAAGTTTGGAAGGAGATCGAGTCCCAGCCTGACGCACTGACCAGACGCTGTCATCCTCCTCGCAGAGAATCCAGCTCCAGTGTTTCTGAATCCCCTTGCGGGGTGTTTGATATCGAGTCCCAGAAAGAGATTCCAACCTCTCTCATTCTAAGGTATGGAGCAGGCTAGAACCTAAAGAAACTTTTGGCAACTCTTGGCTAAACTAAAATATAGCTAGCTATACTTTAGAACACAGCACCTACTTCATACCTCGTACTACACTTAGGTTAGGGACACTGGGGTAGAACTATTTAGAAGCACCAGATGAGTATCACATTTTAGCGTGTGTTATTTATGTATGTATTTTAATAAATATATGTCATAGCTACAAATCATGCTATTGCAGTATTATTTTATCTTACTGCTAACTCTGTACGTATCGTACTTCGCAGCCTGTCTTACGATTGTAGCAGTTCATATCTCTTGCATGAGAAATAAGACTGTTCAATAAACCCTTTTTATTGAAACGCCCGTCTCTCTATTTCTATGCAACTCTGTAGAAACGAAGCATGCACGATTGAGTGAAGCTGTTATCTATTGTTTCTACGATTCTGAGATTGTTCCGACTCGAAGGGAAACAAAGTTGTCATGTTTATGCGGTTGTCAGAAACTAATTCCTTCTTGTTCATTCGAGAAGTTTCTAGTGACCTCTGAGTTAGCTGGCACACACAAGTAATTAAGTTTAATATACTCGATAAAGACATACTGATCTCAGTCCTATGTCAAATCTACAGTGTATGTTATTCCAATGCGCAGAGCCTATCAGGAATATAGGAACTACACTACATGGCGCCCAACGGTTTGGTAAGGCACTAATTTAACGCTAGATACTGAAGTAACTCAGTCGTGCTTTTCTCAGAGACCTTCTACTCATAATACTCCATAAGACGTCTGGAGTGGGTAGGGATAATATCCGCCATAGCTGAAGAGGACAAAAGAACAAGTTAATTACCTTCGGTAACGCTTTTTCTGGTGGATACAGTATCTGCCTGTGGATTCCTCACCTTGTGAATTTCCCCTGCGCCAGCATTCCACGGAACATTTTTCCCCAGCACTCCACGCCGACGTGGACGACGTCATAATGCATCGGCTCCGCTCGCGACTCCGTATGACGTCACCGGAGCCATAAGAGAACCACGTCGGCGTGATGACGTCAGTTCCACCCATTTTTTCCGTGCCTCCGAGGCGAACAGGTGAACCAACGACAGACTCAAAGTATACACAGTATACAATATACAACCACATATACATAGTATACAAAGAAAAGGAATGCTAAATAACCCAGCATTTCCTACAAATGTACAAGAAAGTATAACAACATTTCAAAACGAGACCTCTTTCACGGTATACAGAGGTGGACAACGGGGAGGCGGGTGGGCCAGTGAGGAATCCACAGGCAGATACTGTATCCACCAGAAAAAGCGTTACCGAAGGTAAGTAACTTGTTCTTCTGATGGATACATCTGCCAGTGGATTCCTCACCTTGTGAATAGATTCCCACAGCAGTCCCCACTCCCGGAGGAGGGTGTCCACCTTCCTATACCAGAAAGTCTTGCAAGACAGAGCACGCGAAGTGGCCCTCCCTCCTCATCTCAGAGTCCAAGCAATAATGCTTTGCGAAAGTATGGAGGGAGGCCCAAGTCGCGGCTTTACAAATATCTGCCACAGGAACACCCCGGGCCAAAGCAGATGTAGATGATTTAGCTCTAGTTGAATGAGCTCTAATACCCTCAGGAGGAGTCTTACCAGCCAGGGCGTAGCAGATCTTGATGGCAAGGATAATCCATCTCGACAAAGTGCGCTTGTGCACCGCTCTTCCTTTCGAATGACCCACATAGCCAACGAAGAGCTGATCGTCCAGACGAAAGTCTTTCGTTCTGTCCAAATAAAAACTCACAGCCCTCTTAGGATCCAGGCGATGGAGTCTTTCCTCCTCCTTGGAAGGATGAGGAGGTGGATAAAAAACAGGGAGAGTAATGGACTGCCCCAAATGAAACGCAGTAACAACTTTTGGCAGGAAAGCAGCCCTGGTCCTGAGAACCATCCTTTCAGCATGTAATGTAAGAAAACGGGGTTTAGAACTAGGAGCCTGAAGCTCACTCACCCTCCTTGCCGAGGTTATGGCTACAAGAAAGACCACCTTAAGGGACAACAGCCTCAAAGGACAGCTATGAAGAGGCTCAAACGGGGACCCCATCAGAAAAGTTAAGACAAGATTGAGGTCCCACTGTGGCATTACAAAGGGAGTGGGAGGAAACATGTTTGTAAGGCCCTTGATAAACCTCAGTACAACCGGAGATTTAAACAGTGACGGCTGATCAGGAAGGCATAGAAAATCCGATAAGGCCGAAAGATGGCCCTTGACCGTAGCCACAGCACAGCCCTGCTGATCCAAGGAAAGAGCAAACTGGAGCACATTAGAAAGATGGGCTTTTAAAGGGTCAATGGACCTCTCTCCACACCATTTCACAAACTTAGACCACCTGTAGGAGTAAATGGACTTGGTGGAGTGTCGCCTGGCCGATAAAATAACATCCACCACATCAGGCGGGCGAGAGAATGAACTCAGGTTGCCCCGTTCAATCTCCAGGCATGAAGGTGTAAGCTCTGGAGGTGGGGGTGTAGAACCTGCCTCTCTGACTGCGAGAGGAGGTCTGCCCTCAGAGGGAGACGGAGCGGAGGGCTCGAGGAGAGGTGGATAAGATCTGTATACCACACCCTTCTTGGCCAATCCGGGGCGACCAATATGACTTGGGCCCGGTCTTGGCGAATCTTCCTCAGAACCCGAGGAATCAAGGGTATGGGGAGAAACACGTAAAGGAGTTGCGAGCCCCAACTCAACTGAAACGCGTCCCCCAACGCTCCCTGCCTCGGAAACTGGAGACTACAGAAAGACGGGCAGTGCGCGTTCTCGCGAGTGGCGAACAGGTCCACCCGAGGAGTTCCCCACGTCCGAAAGACGAGGCGAACCACCTCCGGATGAAGCCTCCACTCGTGATCGGCGGAGAACTGCCGACTGAGACTGTCCGCACGAACGTTCAACACCTCGGCCAGATGATTTGCCATCAGACAAATCTGATGGGCCTGAGCCCAGGACCATAGACGTAAGGCCTCTCTGCAGAGACAAAGAGACCCCACTCCTCCCTGCTTGTTGACATACCACATCGCGGTAGTGTTGTCTGTCAGGACTTGAACCGACTGACCGCGAAGGGAAGGGAGGAAGGCCTTGAGCGCCAAACGAATCGCCCGCAATTCCAGAAGGTTGATGTGAAGCAACCTTTCCTCTGGAGACCAAAGACCCTTGATCTCCAGATCCCCCAGATGAGCACCCCACCCTAAGGTGGAGGCATCCGATATCACCGTTGCCACCGATGGAGGTAGATGGAAGGGCTTTCCTTGAGACAGATTGCCCTCCATGCTCCACCAAGATAGATCCGCTGCAGCTTCTCTGGAGATCCTGATCGACTCCCTGAGGTCTCCATTGTGCCGATACCACTGCTTGCGGAGGCACCACTGGAGCGCCCTCATGTGCCAGCGTGCATGGCTGACCAACAGAATGCAGGAAGCGAACAGACCGAGCAGGCGAAGGACCTTCAGAACTGGAACAACCGCTCCATTGTGGAATAAAGGGACCATCTCCTGAATGTCGAGAATTCTTTGAGGAGGAAATGCTCGACACACAGTAGTGTCCAGTACCGCCCCTATGAACAGGTTGCGTTGAGAGGGCAACAGGTGAGATTTGGGCACATTTATCGAAAAACCCAAGTCGAATAACAGCTGAGATGTTACCTGCAGATGACGTTGCACCATCTCCGGGGACTCTGCCTTCAGAAGCCAGTCGTCCAGGTAGGGGAAAACTGGAACCCCCGACCTCCTGTGATGAGCAGCCACCACTGCCATCCCCTTTGTGAAGACTCGAGGTGCAGAAGTAAGACCAAACGGGAGGACCGCAAACTGGTAATGTTGCGACCCAACCGTAAAACGGAGATACTTCCTGTGCGACTTCAGGATTGGGACATGGAAGTACGCGTCCTGCAAGTCGAGCGACACCATCCAGTCTCCTTGCTGCAACGCTTGAAGAACCTGCGCAAGGGTCAGTATCTTGAATTTCTCCTGTTTCAGGTAAAAGTTCAAGATTCTGAGATCCAGGATTGGACGTAATCTGCCGTCCTTTTTGGGAATCAGGAAATACCGGGAGTAGCATCCCTGACCCCTTTCCTGCTCCGGAACCACCTCTATCGCCCCTTTTTGAAACAAAGCCAGAACCTCCTTCTGTAAAAGGAGCAGATGGTCCTCTGAGCAGTAACCTTGGCAAGGAGGGTAAGGGGGAGGAAACTCCCGAAAGGGAAGGGCGTATCCAGTCTCCACGAGGTTCAAAACCCAAAGGTCTGTTGTAACAGATTTCCAACCCCGCAGAAAGTGGGACACCCGACCCCCCACAGGTCTTACATGATCCGGAATGGGGATCTAGGGCTGCTTCCCTGAAGCCTCATTGGGAGCAGAGGAGGAGGAAGAAGAAGAGGGGTTACGTCCAGAACCTCTCCGACCCCTTTGTCTCCCTCTATAGGACCTATAGAGGGAATTCTGTTGTTGCTGCTGCTGCTGCTGAGGTAGTCGGAAGGAGCAAAATGAAGACCTTCCGAAACCCCTAAACTTTTTAAAACCAGATCCTTCAGCAGGTGCTTGCAGACCCAAAGATTTTGCAGTCACCCTACTGTCCTTGAATCTTTGAAGGGCGGAGTCAGCTTTCTCTCCAAATAACTTCTGTCCATCAAACGGTAAGTCCACCAATGTGGCCTGAACATCCGTGGAGAAGCCAGATGAATGGAGCCATGCCTGCCTTCTTGTGGCTATAGACGAGCCCATAATTCTCGCCACTGAATCTGCTGTATCAAGCCCCGATTGGATTACTTGTCTAGCAGCAGCTTGAGTATCTGCGACCACCTCCATGAAGGACGCTTTATCATTATCCGGCAGCTTAGGGGCTAAAGACTTCATTGAGTCCATCAATGCATGCACATAACGACCCAGCAAGCACGTGCCATTGGTAGACTTTAACGCCATACTTCCCGCTGAAAAAGTCTTCTTAGCTGCCTGGTCAACCTTTTTGGAATCCCTATCAGCAGGAGACTGAGGGAACGCCCCTGAAGCATGCTTTGAGCAGGACGCCTGCACAACCAGACTCTCTGGAGACGGGTGTGTTGAAAGAAAATCCGGATCTCCAGGTGCCACCCTGTATCTTCTCGCCACCTGCCTGAGAAGAAAATGGTTTTCGCCAAACCTCCAAAACAGGCTCCAAAATGGCCTCATTAAAAGGCAGCAAAGGCTCAGATGTTGAAGTGGGTGAATGCAACACCTCTGTCAATAGATTAGACTTATATTCCGCAGAGGGTAGCTGTAAGTCCAACAGTTCTGCGGCCTTTTTAATAACCACATGGTAGGGAGCCAATTCCTGTGGTGGAGAAGATCTAGACGAAGTATGCTTCCACTCAGGGGTCGTATCCAGGCCACTAGCCTCCTGTATCCCTTCAAACTCATCAGAGTATGTGTCCACTTCACCTTCCTCTACCTCCACTCTATACCTTCCTTCTTCCAATACCCTTTGGGCCTCCCTTCTTGATCGAATCCGTGGAGCCGGCGTCGTCGGCGTCGTACGCGGCGTCGGCGGAGCCAGAGGTGTCGGAGTCGGCGGCGCCAGAGACGGAGTCGGCGGCGCCGGACGCGGCGCCGAGGGAGTCGCCAATGGCGTCGAGGAAGGCTCCGAAGAAGGTCTATCCTGACGAAGCCGAGATGGATCCCCAGACGGCGCCGGAAACTGCCACGAAGGCGCCGTCGGCAGAAAGGGCATAAAGGGGACCTGAGCGTAATGCTGCGGCACCCCTAATGTATACGCCATAGGACCCACGGGACCAGTTGGTGCACCGGATAGGAAGGCAGCCCGATAAAAGATTCCATACATGGCATTTAAAAAATGCGAAGAATCAGCACCTGGAACCGGGAACTGTGGATAAGGTGCCAAACCTGTATCCTTCTGCGGAGTACCTGGCAGCGGCGCCGCAGTGTCCTCCACCGGAGCCACAGAATCCTCAGTCCCTGGAGGAGGCTCTTCCCCTTGCTCCTAACTACCATTAGAACCAGGCGACTCCACTGGAACCGGACACGGCGCCCGTGACTGCGCCGGAGACTGCGCCGGTGATCGCGCTGGAGTCCGCTTCGGCGAAGGAGATCCTCCCGGAGACTTAGAAGGAGAAGGAGAAGGCGACAAGTCCTTACTTCGACGTCGTCGAGGCGAAGCCGATCTCGATCTCCTGTTCTTAGAGGACCGACGTCGAGATGAATGTTTCCTTTTTTTGTGATGTTTCTTCGACTTCGATGACCTCGAAGTCGACGACTCTGGCCTCGACTTCTTCTTTCTCCCTCTCTTCTCCTTTCCGATCTTAGCCATAAACAGCTTAGCCTTCCTCTCCTTCAATGCTTTCGGATTCATCCTCCTACAGCATACACAATCTTCAACATCGTGGTCAGACAAAAGGCACCACAAGCAATCCTCATGGGGGTCCGTCATCGACATATGTCCCCCACATTCCCTGCAGGGCTTAAAGCCCGACTTCCTCGTCGAAGACATTACAGATTTTACAAACAGTAACACCTAACAACTACTAAGTAGCAGGAGAGTACTGGAAAAACCGTTGCGTGTCGACGGCGCGGAAAAAAGGGAACTGACGTCATCACGCCGACGAGGTTCTCTTATGGCTCCGGTGACGTCATACGGAGTCGCGAGCGGAGCCGATGCATTATGACGTCGTCGGCGTGGAGTGCTGGGGAAAAAAGTTCAGTGGAATGCTGGCGCAGGGGATATTCACAAGGTGAGGAATCCACTGGCAGATGTATCCATCAGAAATCCTTTGTATTAGCTGTTTGGTTTGTTCAACGTTGAAGGATACAGTGTTCCAAAATATTGTGCACCTTATCTTTGTTCCCTTGAAACTTGCTCTGCAACTTTCATTAAACAATGTCCGAACACGGCACAAACACCGATACTGGTGGAGCTGTATCCGACGAAGTCGCAGCAGCTTTTGATTATACAGGTTTTAATGAAACCGATGAAAATGCGAAAATCATCGCTCCAAATTTAAGAAGAGCCATCACTTGTAAAACATGGCCTGACACTTAGAGGTGGTAGAGCAGTTTTTGTAATAGAGGCACATGAATCTCACCAGACAGAGGTATTCTATTCATAGATAGTATTCCCAGAATCAAATCCAGTAACTAAAACGTTTCACTTCTACAAAGAAGATGAACCACCTGAGGAATATATTCCTTTCGAGGATATTGAAATTCCACTCACATACTAGGAGCATGAGCTCTGGTTTAAAGGCACCCTAAAACATTACAATCACATTACCAGGCTCGGTCCACTAGGTAGACCAGGAGCTACATGGCCGATTTTAGCTGGCTACACACCACATCCTGACATTGAAGATATGACAGGTGTAAAATTACTTGCTCAACTCAAGGAGTTAATTAAAATTTACAGACAATTGGTTCAATATGTCATGCGGACTTTTACACTCCAACCACCATTAGTTATTCCACAACATAATACTCACCAGGGGAATACACTAAAAATCACTCCACAGACTTTACATGCAGTCATGGGTAAAATGCCCACAAAACGTGAACAAATTCCGTTCTGGATAGCTCAAAAAATTACTCAAATTGAAGCGGTATTTCCTAATTCCAGCCCTTATGAGAAACATAGAATTCTAACAATCTGTTTACCAATGGGGATCACACCACATCTGGAAGACTGCACCTCTTGGGGCACAGTCTTTGCTTCTATCTACACAAAAACACATGGTGTTCCGTCTACGGTGGTAATACCTGATGTCCTGAAACAAATTCAAAACACATACGGGGCACAGCCTGCTCTGAATTTAGGTATGAAGTTACTTAAAAATCTCGACCAGGTCTCAACAATAATATTAAAGGAGAAGCAGCAGCAGTGGTGAGCCGCCAGAAATTAAGGGAATTTAATGTAACAGAACAACCACAAGAACTAGCCAGAATAATTGAAAAATCCTATGGAGAATTAGGCCGAGACAGTTTGGGAGGGAAACCAGTTAAACCACAACTGTCTGAAAGTCCTGATAAGGTCTTTACTAAAAACATTCCAACATATTCTAAAAAAAAGGGAAAATAGCAAACAGCATTCCAAAGAGAAGCGTTCTCATTCCCGAGGCAGGTCTCCCCAAAAGGAGCCCTCGGAAAGGAGGTACAACCTCAGGAATAGGGATAATTTGAGAAAATCTGACAGATATCAAGATACTGATACACGTTCCTCTCGTACATTTCAGATATCGTCACAGACATCCAAAAGAAGAGGATGGTCAGAAATCAAGGAAGAACGCATGAAGTCCAAAGACGATCAACACGTTCAGAAAAACAAACCAAAACCTCAATTCTCCAAAAAGAAGGTAGCAGGTCTGAAGATCAGACATGCCGAGGATTCTGAGAACACAACTCAAGAACGGAGAATGGGCTCACACAATGTTGGACAGCGCAGCAGAAGTAACAATAGCTCGCCAGAACCTGAAGGGACTTCTGGAGACAGTGGACTTGAATGAAGATATACAAGTTGAAACTGTAGATACCAGGGTTAGTTCTCCACATAGGTTATATGAAATAACACTCCGGATGGAGGGAGACATACCAAGAAAAGTGAAAGCACTCTTTTGGGAGCATCTTTTAAGGGGTTATGATATACTTCTAGCAGAACGGGACTGGCCACCAGAATTTGTCAGAGTGCCCACATGGCGAAGATATTATGCCAGCCTTCTCTAACCATGTTCCAGTACATTTAAAATATACTTATGCCAGGAAATGGGCAGTGGCCTAAGTCCCAGCATTATACAAAAATCATGTAGGATGGGATGAGGACTCACCTCACCATAAGATCCAGTTAAAAAAATCAACCAGCTGCACAAAGGCAGTACCCAGTTAAGCAAGAAGCTAAAAAACAGGTCAGAGAGATCTTAGATCAACTTGAATACCAGGGGGTGATTGAAACATGCACCTCATCAATGAACAAACCTTTGTTTCCTGTCTCCAAACGAGACAATACATATCGTCTAGTTTTGGATTACAGACACCTAAACACTTGTTGCAAAACATTTACAGTGCAAAATGCACACAGTACAGCATTAATGAATAACATTGTGCGTAAAAAATATAAAACCACATTAGACATTTCAAATGGTTTCTTTTGTCAAAATATTGCACCTGAAAGTAGATATTTGACCGCTTTCTCAATAATGTGGACCCAGGGTCAATTTTGTCGACTCCCACAGGGGTTCAAAAACAGCCTGGGGTTATTCTCAGCAAGAGTAACAGAGTTACTACAAACTTATGATGACGAGGCATTTTCATATGTCGATGATATATATCGGACAGGCGATGACCTGGACAGGCACTTGAACAGGGTAAGCACCATTATAATGGGCTTCACTTCTGAGGGTTAGAAATTCAATTAAAAAAAATCAAGAATTGCCCATCTCAACGTCCTTTTCCTAGGATATGAACTTTCAAGTGAAGGCAAAAGCCTGGCAGCCAACTTTTTAGAAAAGTGTGCGCTGCTCCAACCTCCAAAAATGCTGAAAAACTTACAGTCAATTCTAGGTTTCCTGAATTTCGGAAGAACTTACATTTTAAATTACGCAGAGAGGGTTAAACCTCTCTACAAATTAATCAAACCTCATTTTAAAATCACACATTGGACACAAAATCACGCCGAAATTTTGCGTTCACTTCAAACAGACATGTTAGCAACAAAACACTTGCAAACACATGTAAACGTACGCAACTTAGAGATCCAAATCATTCCGGGTCAATGCGGATTCACCTACTTAACTTTTAACGAAGGTGAAAAAGTACCAATTGCATACAAATCACACTTGTATACACAAGCAGAAATGAAATTCACTTCTACGGAAAAAATTCTGAAAGCAGTTCAAACAGCAGTAGCAAAAGAAAGAGCCCTAGCACAGGGGAAATACATTATGGTTGTGACTCCTGTACTAGCCTTAGAGGCAGTTACAAAAGCTAGCATTCCGAATGCAAAAGCGTTACATCCGAGATGGATACAATGGGTTAATTCTCTTGCTGCAACTGATGTTGAATATGTTTTTGATCCTTATTTGAAAACACAAGAATTCCTGCAATACTAACACGAATGTCCTCTGCCTACTGAAATTCTCCCTCTGGATCAGTACGAATTTATACTAACGGATCTGCACAACCCGCTACGGAGGGGTAAACAAGCTTATAGTGCGGCATGCGCGATCGTTAAAGGTCGTATGCGCGATGGCAAATTCAGACCAATGGTCACAAAAACGCAATCTCTAGGAGATTGTACAGCTCAGCAAGCTGTACTACAAGCATTCAAGATGGCACTTGAAAATACAGATCGCAAATTCCCCACACTCAGTGTGCGATTCTTTTTATTGTGTTCAATCTTACAATGAATATTTACAGAATTGGCTTCAAAATGGTTTCAAAGATGCAAAAGGTGGCACAATCAAGCATAAAACGCTTTGGGAACAAGTAGTTCAGTTGCGAAACGGACTACAAAACACTCACGTGATACACACGCTGAGTCATTAACGTGATGGCGTTCACGAAGAACGTAATTCATTGGCTGATGAAGCCGCAATAGGGGCTGTGCTAACGGCGTCCGTAGCTGCAATCACTCGTTCAAAAACGAAAATAGACAGTGAAATAATGCTGGCTGTCAATGCTTCAAGCAAAGGCTGCGGTGCAGCGTTACCTAAGAAATTTCCACTCAAATACTCATATATAATTGATGCGAACAATGTTCCGTTTGCTCGAATCCCTGGAGTGGGGGACAGAGTAATTCCAAACATGGAACATAGATTAGGACTAATCCTAGCAGCACAGGAAGGGATCGCCTCTGCCCATGCTGGTGTTTCCGCCACAGTATCGTTATTAAAACAGAGATACTGGTGGCCAGGCATTAGAAAACAGACCAGAAATTATGTTTTGGAATGTGAAATATGCCAGAAGATGAAAGTATCTACTGTGAAACGTCCTGCGCAGACACCCCTGTTAATTTCAGATAAACCATTAGCATGTGTTTACCTGGACCACTGCTGTCCCTTACAAAGGGACGGCAATTATAAATATATCATGGTCGCAGTGGATTCGTGTTCAACGTTCCTATGGATGTGGCCTCAGCGCTCGGCTGACGCTCGAACTGTTATAAAAGATTTGCGAGTCTTTATCGGGACATATGAAATAGGCACGCTACATTCTGACCAGGGTCCTGCGTTTAGCTCTAGGGCTTACAAAGAAGCCATGGCCAGTTCGGGCATAGCATCTATATTCTTCTCCATTCCATCCTGAGGGAAATTCTGTTGTGGAAAGAAAAAACTGGGACATAAAGCAATCTATATCAGCTAGGGTATTAGGTTCGGGTGATGGGTGGGTAAAACATCTTTATGGGGTCCAGCGCGCACTTAATAACTTGCCAAGAAGTTCTCTAGGATGTGTAACTCCATATGAGGTCCTATTTGGGACTAGAATGTTGGTACCGGACCTTGATATGCAAGGCACAGTGGTGGAAAATAAAAAGTTTGATATCAAAGATCGTTTGGTTGTTTTACAGGACTTAAATAAACTAAGAACGAAACAAAGCAACGTGTTCCTGAAGCCAACCACCACTGTGGAAAAACCGGCCGTCCCAGCAAGGCCTGTCTGGATACCAAAGCTTGGTAATCTAGTCAGACAAAAGATCGCGGACAAGAAGGAATTTGGGCCTTCTTACAGACAACCAGTACCTGTCCTAGCAATCCACGGATCAAGAACAGTACTACTGCCGCCCATTGTTGGTAAAAAAGAGAAAAGATTTGTGTCCATCGACCTGATCAAACCACACTATGTGGCCGATACTAAGCAGTAGGCCAAGTGGACTACAACAATGTAGCAGACGCACTCCTCTAGCTACAATCCAAGAGGTTCAAACTGAAAGACTCATCACCTTTGAAGATTCTACAGTGAGAAATAAAGGACTAAGCAACAATGCCATGGAACTTATACCTCTTGAGACCCAAATAACAGTTCGGCCAGAAACACCTATCTACAACGAAGTGACAAGTGATCAACTGGTTCCAGCGATTTCAACGAATCCTGATGTAATTCCAACCATGGACAGAACTGCCTATGGCTATTTCATTAACTTTGTTACGTTTTCAGAGGATCCCAGCGAACCTGAAATGACGCCAGCACAAAGAACTTTCAAAGAACAAACAACAGACTTTTTTCATCTCCTGAAAAAGACTTATCTGGTTTCACCATGGATTGAACTATGGATTGTTTTGGGAATATTCTTCTTTCTACTTTGGTTACCTCTGGTAATAACTATGGGTATGCTTTTAAGTGGAAGATATATTCAAATGGACACAACAAGTCACATCTCCAGCCACACAAACCATCCCATCCTGAAGCAAGAGACTTGTCCGCAGTGAACATCACAGCCGTTCCTATACCAGATGGTATAGTTTGGGACAAAACCGAATATGACATTTTTGGTCCGTCGGAGCTTTTGAAGATTCCACACTTATTTAAGATTTCATTAAGTGATTTTATTACCTCTCGTATCTGTACTGATGATTGGGACTTCGAGACTGTTAATAATATGATGTCTGATCTAGAGATGTATTCACAAATCATGAATATTTAGAAGGTTCATCAGACTATGAACAAATGTATTGTTATAACCATTATGGTAATCATTTCTTGCATAAATCTGCAACACCTAGAAATGTATTTATGTATAACCAATAGGAGCATTGTCCTACACCTCCAAAGGGTAGCTCAAAAACATTTGCAATTAAATTTCCATATTTTTCAGGGAACAATGTATCCAATCCAGAAACGTTTTTCTTCAAAAATGTGAACAAGGCAGGAATGAAAAATATGTTAACAAATACAAAACAGATTTATTCTGCAGCCTTTATTGCCCAACTGTCTAGACAGGGTTTCGACTTTTGGAAAGACAACATTGAGACAAAATCTGTCTGGGGTACAAAAGATTGGCAAGTACAGGGGGTAGAAGCTTTGTTTAGAACCTGTATCATCCCTGAGCAAATTATGTTTTTGAATGACACTGTCCAACAAACGTCATGCCTTGGGTTAGCCAAGATAAAAGACATGAACACTCCGTCCATACCTGCACCTGCAAATAATAGTACTACACAGGGAGAGGTCAACGTACATACTATTTTGCAACAAAACAGATCAGATCCTGAATTGGAAAAATGGTTGCTCTGGCCCACAGACACAACTGTCAAGATCGATTCCTGAACAAAACACAAGGTTTCACTTTTAACCGGCCAGACCCACGCTATGTCCAAAGACAGCATCCAGGGGTAGTAACAACATACAGTGTAGGGAAACTATGCCTTGATTGGCTACAGAAAGCTACACTAGAGGACGTGAAACAACACTTAACTTTACTTAAAGAAGGTGCAGACCTTAGAGAATTCTTGCTAGGTCCAAGAAAACCGCGTCAAAAATATTTCATATATGTCGGTCTCTACGCTGCTTATAATGAAGCATGGAAGGTCACCCAAGCAGAGACTGCTGAACGAATACGAGAACTTGATTGTATTAATTTAGAGAGATCTCTCTCTGTAGTAGACAATGGGTTAACGACTGTCATCCAGGATATAATTATTGGACAGCATTGTATCATCTGTCATAGACATCATGGAACAAACTTGGTCATGTGGCAACATGGTCAGTGTCAACTACGTTCTATCATGCTATAAGGTTAGACGCTACAAAACTTGCGTGCAGGCTATGTGCCTTGGCGTTTAATCAACACTACGTCACTGTTTTCAGAATTCAATCTCACTGATAAACAGATCAAACTGGCACGAAGGGGAGCAGACTATACGGTGCTGAACATTGAACAACTGGAAAAATTACCATTCACTGTGGCACAAAAACCAGCTACTGAGTGGATCATACTTGGTAAAATTACTCTGCCTGTTACGACTTTCCATTTTCAGTATTGCCTAAAACATATACCAGCAGGCAAATATGAAAGGTTGGGTAAAGAAAACATCAAGACATCTTGGGATTTACCTTACACACATAGATGTTGGAGTGGGGGACGTGAAGTGTTTCTTAGCAGTACAAACTGTGAAAACGCACTAAGCGGTTCTCTCCTTTGTCAAGGTATTAACTTACACGGGGCCTGTGAAGGTTCCACTACAAACTTATCCTGTCACCTGCAAGGTTCACCAGCTGCAGTGATTAATCCAATTTTTGACTACTTTCAAATGGAAGTTACCTCATGTTGAATGATCACAGCTGCTGAAGCATGTTGCCAGGTATCCCGTATCTAGCAACGGTTACATCCAGGGTCACTTGCTGTATGCAAGTCTGGTTTCCACAAAAAGACACAGTCAGGGAGTCGCCTTTATGGCCTTCACTGAACATCTCTTCTATACGAATTGATACTCTAAGCAGAATGAAAGCTATTCATTTGCAAAAAACAGTGCCACTGACCTCGGCCAAAGAAACCTATGATCTACAAGTCGCAAGTACTTCCGCCGAGATACATGCCCTTTTGTATACAAACTGCCCTGTACATTTCTCAGAAATGTTAGGTCGTATCTTAAACATGTCTGATACGAGCGGTATTATACATGTATTTAAGAACGTGTGTGCAGGACTGTTAACACCTTTTCAATCAGACCTCGGAATTTTTCCAAACTTCGTGCACTCTGTGTTTGGCGGACTGCTGCTCCTTTTAGCACTCGTCGCAGGGATCCTATTTTTGCTCCTACTGCTACGATATGGCAAGCCAAATCACCAGCGACACCCAATTCACCATGGAGAGATCTCTATTGGAGATGAAGTGTCATGAGGGCATTGTCCAAATTTTGGGTTTACCTCGTCTACGAGAATTAAATACCACATGGTTTCTGCCATTCAGACCAATCTGGCAAGATTGCATCTTACCTGTTGTACGCTGCCTGCTTTGTGGTGAAGAATGTGTGCTAGACATCTGTCTAACACTCCCATCAGTCATGCCTACGGATATCGATACTCTGCTGGAACCGGTAACGGCCCATGCTCTGTGTTGTCCCCAGCGGCTACCAATCCTGATGATGGCATTCATTGAGATCTCACAGACGCAACTTGCTACTGCTGAGGTACGAGAGGAAACAACAGGCACGCATGTAACATCCGATACGAACATTGCTGATGCTTCCAATGCTGAAGGCGATGGTTCACATCTATGTGCTGTTAATCTTCTAAACGAGGTATTCCAACTTTCACCTACAACAATTGACGAATTTTTGTCTACAGAAATAGAAGATTTCATATTTTCTCCAAGCCCACACACTGACTTTTGATTCAGGCACGCAGTGTTCCGCAGAGACTCTGAATTTGGCCTTCATTCTTTTCAAACAAGGGACTGACTTTGGAACTTTTTTCCTATGATAAATTTTTTTTCCCCAAATTTCTATTTTTCACTTTTGGCACAGTAATCTGCTTATAGTAGAACTATTCATAGTGAACAGAATTCTTTGACAAACTTCCAGGGACAATATGCCACTTTGTCATAAACAAACAATTGATTTATGTAACCTGATATGAAATGGTTTCGGACCTTTTTCTTCTGTATCAACGAGCCATTTCATTATGTGTATATATTTATTGTTCATTCATTTCGCATTCCAATGTGACCTTATGCTAAGAATGAAACATTGCTCTTAATATGTAAAGCACCTTATGCATAGCACTGGTTTTATAATGCATTTTTAGGACATATGTTCTTAGATAGGTTTTAGCATGTTTTAGCAAATCATGCAATACTCTACTTTAGATGTGTTTAGTATGCTTAGGATTTAGTAATGTCGTTCATACGAAACTGGAGTGTGTGTTGTGTGTCGATTTAGATTCCGTATATAGGTTTCACGATTTATGCCCCTATTTAGGTACAATTCATATTGCCCTTATTTAGGCATTGTCCATACTAACCAAATACAGGCATGGTCACCTACATCCGTCCATCCATGTCACAACAAGTTCTTGGAAAACCAGACTCTTAAGCCTTTAGGAATTTCCCTTGCTTGGATATTGATTTCTCCAAGAACTCATTATTATGCATGAACATCTATTCCTTAGGGGTTCATTCATGACGTTCCTCTGCCCGACTTTTACGTCAATACTGGCATTCCTAAACACCTTCAAGGTATAAATATACCAGCACTTGCCGTGGCAAACCACGGTCCTCGGCCCTCGGTCCGAACCAGTCAGATCCAGTACGACTGCTACGCGGTTCGTCACGGCAAGTTCGGAAGGAGATCGAGTCCCAGCCTGACGCACTGACCAGACGCTGTCATTCTCCTCGCAGAGAACCCATCTCCAGTGTTTCTGACTCCCCTTGCGGGGTGTTAGATATCGAGTCACGGAAAGAGATTCCAACCTCTCTCATTCTAAGGTATGGAGCAGGCTAGAACCTAGAGAAACCTTTTGCAACTCTTGGCTAAACTAAAATATAGCTAGCTATACTTTAGAACACAGCACCTACTTCATACCTCATACTACACTTAGGTTAGGGACACTGGGGAAGAACTATTTAGAAGCACCAGATGAGTATCACATTTTTGCGTGTGTTATTTATGTATGTATTTTAATTAATATATGTCATAGCTGCAAATCATGCTATTGCAGTATTATTTTATCTTACTGCTAGCTCTGTACGTATTGTACTTCGCAGCCTGTCTTACGATTGTAGCAGTTCATATCTCTTGCATGAAAAATAAGACTGTTCAATAAACCCTTTTTATTGAAACGCCCGTCTCTCTATTTCTATGCAACTCTGTAGAAACGAAGCATGCACGATAGACTGAGTGAAACTGGTATCTATTGTTTCCACGATTCTAAGTATGATCCGACTCTAAGGTAAACAAAGTTGTCATGTTTATGCGATTGTCAGAAACTAATTCCTTCTTGTTCATTCAAGAAGATTCTAGTGACCTCTGAGTTAGCTGGCACACACAAGTAATTAAGTTAATATACTAGATAGAGACATACTGACCTCAGTCCTATGTCAAATCGATAATGTATGTTATTCCAATGCGCAGAGCCTATCAGGAATATAGGAACTACACTACAGTTTTTGGCCGAGGATTAATGCAAATGTGCTGATCAGATGTTGTATCTGCTAACCAGAGTTTTGAATAGTAAGGATGCAGACAGTATTGTCGCTATGTGTTTTTAAACTATTGTTGGCTATACCAAGAATATCAACTGAAAAGGGAGTGCATAGCCTTATTCTTTCATAGGATGTGCAGCAACCCATGGTTAATAAAGGAAGGAATCTGGTACAATCAATGGACATATGTGCTTCCTGCCTTTTCAGATGCTATTGAGTTGTCCTCTGATGGTGCTGGTTCACTGCATGCTTTCGCCTCAGGTCTTTTTCGAGTGCCGCTCACAGGCTCATGGTCACTTGTTTCAGCAATCAAGGTGCTGTCGCTGGGGGCTTCATCTGGGTCATCCATCTGGCTTTTCCTGTCAACCGTGCTTCTTAAGTCCTCGGGGCTGTCCTCTTCAGACATGGTGAGCACATCTGCAAGTTTTTCAAAGCAAGAATCTATCATCAGGTAACCTTTACACATAGGCTGTACACTTCTACACTCCCTGGAATAACATAAACTAATTCAATGTTGTAAATTAATAAATCTTTCTTTTTAAGATCTGTTTCAAGACTACAACTCTTCTGTGGTCTCTGCTTCTGCTTAACAAAAACAATGGAAGCATTTAACTCTCAGTTATTACTTTCAATGACTACAGTTCTCACTACACACGGGAAGGATTCCCTAAATCCCAACAACTATTAAGCCCGACTTTTATACACCACAACTCTCAAAATTCCAAAATGGTTTGTTGTCTCTGGGTGAAGAAATATTCTTGCCTGTTACTTGCCTTGTGCAGTTATTTTATGTAACTTGCCTTGTGAAGTTATTTTATGCTGCTACTTGGAACTACTTGTAAGTAGAAACAAGCATGGGAAAAGCCAATAGGTCTCGCCAATGCAAAAGCTATTGGCTTTGCCAATATGATTTAGCCATGTTATACACCAGAATGGCTGCAGTTCACCATGGCTAAAACTTAGGGCCAGATGTAGGAAGCCAATGTGCGCTCGCAAATGCTGAAATTCGCAGAATTTCAGCGTTTGCGATCGCAAATTAGCAGTGCACAATGTAGCACACAATGAGCCCCTCGCAAAGTAAGGAATCGCATAATTTGCGATTCCCTATTTTGCGATTGCATTTAAGGAATCGCAAATTGCGATTCCTTAAATGCAATGTAAGTAGAACAAATGAAAGTGCAATTTAGCCTTAAGAAATCGCTAATTACCACCAACTTCAAGTTGGTGGTAATTAGCGATTTCCTTTAAAAAAAACACTTTTTTGCTTTTTTAAAAGTGCCATGTGGCACACATTCATGCCCTTAGGGCATGTATGCGCGCCACATGTGCACACATGCACATTTCAGGGGTGCAACAGGGTGTCCCTCTGGAACCCTTGCACCCTTGAAATTGCGCACGCAATTTGCGAGAACCTATTGGGTACTCGCAAATTGCGTGCGCAATTCCCATTCACTCCTATGGGCCTTTATAGGAATGAATGGGGAGGTATTCCTTGATTGCGAATCGCAATTTGCGATTCACTATTAAGGAATCGCAAAAAATATTGCGATTCCTACCTATATGGCATTTTGCAAATCCTTAATAGCGATTACGAAAAATCACTATTAAGGAATCGCAAAAATGCATTTACCTACATCTGGCCCTTAGTGGGGTAAATGAGAGTGGAGTGTCGTAAACTGGAGTAGAGTGGAGTGTTATAGAGTAGCGCAGAGCATTGTGGAGTGGCGTAGGCTTGTGTAGAGTAGCATTGAGTGTAGTGTCATGGAGTGGTGTAGAGTGGCGTGGAGGGAGCACAGTGTCAGAGTGGAAGGGCATAGAGTGGAGTAGAGTATCAGAGTCGAGTAGAGTGTTATAGAGTGGAGTTACAGTTTCGTGGAGTGGTGCAGAGCAGAATGGAGTGGTGCAGAGGGTGCTGCTTAGAGTGGAGCAGAGTGTTGTAGAGTAGTGTTGCGTAAAGTAGAGTGGAGTTGCATAGAGTGCCAAGGTTGAGTGGAGTGGCATAGAGTGGAGTATAGTGGCATGAAAATGCATAGAGGGAGCTGCATAAAGCCCCGTAGAGTGGAATAGTGTTGCAGAGTGGCACAGAGCGGAGTATAGTGTAGTAGAGTGGAGTGTCATAGAGTGGAGTAGAATTTAATTGAGAGGGCCGTCGTAGAGTGAAATGGCGTAAAGTACAGTGGCGCAGAGTAGAGTGGCATATTGTGCACTGGGTTTGAGTAAAGAGGTGTAGAGTCCATTGTTATACAGTGCTGTGACGTATAGTGGTGTAGAGTGCAGTGGCGTAGAGTAGATTGTTTCAGAGTAGAGTGACATGGCGTAGAGTGGATTGGTGCAGGATAGAGTGCAGATGTGTAAAGTGGTATAGAGTAGAGTTCAGTGGTGTGGAGAGCAGTGGAGCAGGATAGATTAGAGCGGCGTAGTGTGGAGTGATGTAGAGTAGAGTGGTGCAGAGTGCAGTGGAGTGGTGTAGAGTTGAGCGGTGCAGAGTAGAGTGCAATGGAATAGAGTAGTGTGGTGCCGAGTACAGTGTAATGGCGCAGAGTATAGTGGCTTAGAGTAGAATCATGTAGTGTAGTGTGCAGTGAGGCAAAGTAGAGTTGCGCAGAGGTAAGAGGTGTAATGTGCAGTGCCAGGATGAACAGTGTTGCAAAGTAGAGTGTCATAGAGTGCAATGGTGTAGAGTACAGTGGCATAAAGTGCACTGCTGTAGAGTGCAGTGCGTAGAGAGATGCAGAGTAAAGTGGCATACAGTGCAGTGGTGCAGAGTAGATTGGCATACAGTGCAGTGTCAGAGGGTATTGGTTTTTAAGAAAGTGGTGTAGAGTGCAGTGGAGTAGGGTGGTGAATAGTACAGTGGGGTAGAGTGGAATGGTGCAAGGTAGACTGCAGTGACTAGGATGGAGTGGCACAGAGTGGAATGACAGAGTGGAATAGACTGTTAAGTAGATTGTTTCAAAGTAGAGTGAAGTGGCATAGAGTGCAGTGGCATACAGTAAGTAGAATGTTGTAGAATGCAGTGCCAAAGATGCAGTGGTGCATAGTAGAGTAGTGTGGGGTAGAATGCATTAGCGTAGAGTGGAATAGAGTGGAGAGAGGTCTAGTGGAATGACATGGTGCAGAGTTGAGTGCAGTGATGTAATGCGAAGTGGCGTGGAGTGGCGTAGAGTGGTGCAGAGTAAAGTGCAGTGTTGTGGTGTGGTGTAGAGTGGAGTGAGGTAAAGTAGAGTATGCATGGTGTGGTAGCGCACTGCCATTAAAAACACATCTTCAATTGAAATGCCCATTACAAATCCAAACAACTTTATTCGATCTAATTGATAAACCTAGTTCATAAAATTGTACACCTTCAAGATAACCATTCTTTAAAAAGAGAATTAATAAAATCAGCATTTTAAAAAGACCCATAGCAGCCCATGCACAATAACCTACAATGTATACAGTACACATAAATTCAAAAATTGATCTTAATGCTAGATGCTGGAAATGCAATAATTCATCATGTAACAATAATCATCCACCCAGCTAAAAATTAATTAATAAATAAGTGATAATTAAAAATAATGGGCCGGATGTACGACCATGACAATTTGTGACTCGCAAATTGCGCTCGATTGTGAGTCGCAATTTGCGAGTCGTAAAATGCCATGTACAACAGTGTCTGAGACACTGTTTGCGATTCTCAATGGGGTCGCAAATTGCATGCCTCGTCAATATTCATGAGGAACTCGCAATTTGCGACCCCATTGGGAATGGCAGGCCCTCCCAGGGATGGTGGCCTGCTGGGCTCAGCAGACCTCCATGTCTGGGATAGCTTTTAAATAAAGCAGTTTTTTTTTTGTTAATGCTGCCTGTTTTCCTTAAAGGAAAACTGGCTGCATTGTTTTTGAAAATGAAACGTTTTCGTTTCAGTTTTTAAGGGCAGGTAGTGGTCCCTGGGATAACTGGCAGCCCCTAAAATTGCGGTCGCAGAACATACATACATGGAAACGCCCCTTCCTAATAGCGAGTCGCAATTCCTATTTAGCGAGTCGCAAAAAAATTGCGACTCGCTAAATAGGAATTGTACATGCCCTATTCGTTTTTGCATGTGCAAACGGGTCGCGAACCCGTTTGCGCATGCACTTTAGGGTCGTACATCTGGTCCAATATATGTACATTGCGAAACAAGTTGGCTTTTTGGACTAATTTGGCATGATTAAACTTAATTACATGCATTTTTCCCAATACCATTACAAGCTAATGTAAGCGAGAGCCTAAAGTCAACAAAAGTCTCCCTTACAAAAGACGCCTCCTGCGCAGACAAGCCCACAACAAGCATTTTCAATGCAATAGGTCTCGCATTTACTAGAGTTTGAGCTATTGGCATTGTAAATGACAATACCTTTTATTTACTTGTTGATTTTTAAAACATAAATAAAATGCATTGTTATTTACAATGCCAATAGCTTAAACTCTCACAAATGCGAGACCTATTGCATTGCAAATGCTTGTTTTTAAGTACCTACTAATTGATTTTACAGCACATTATTCATAAGATATTGGTGGTAAACCAATACATTTTTGGGCAGTTCTGATGAGATACTCAAGAAATATGCCAGTACAGAATTTGGTACAATATCTTTCTTCGTTGCAGCAAATAATTAAAATTTGCTTTTATATGGCTCTTATGACCGCAATTTTGCTGCTTCTGTACGTTGCAAGTGTTACCCAATTTAATTTTAGTGGTACATATGAGCCTAAAAGATGTGTGCTGCTGTACTGAAGTCACCCTTGGGTCTGCCTGACTGAATCCCCTACAGTAAACCCAATCCTGAGAGCAGACCACTGTCCTCCAACGTATCCGGATCTACCCTGTCTCCCGTGTGGGCAGCCCAGCCTTGATTGGACTCAGGGAGGGAAAGAGTATCACTCTAGTATAATAGCTGCAAGAAGACATTTTGAAACAGGAGGTGGTGGTACTGGATGCGCGCAACACGCAAAAGCTGTAATACTTATCCAATATATTTCCGACATATTTCTTTTGGACTTTTAGCAGAAGGCACCAAATACTTAGACACTGACCATCAAATTATAGGAACTAAACTGAGGACTAGGGAGACGAGCTCTGGCAAGAAGGCCTGAGGCGTTCTGACCACTTCTAGGGGGTCTCTGAAAACCAAGAGCACATTGCAAAAGAGCTTTTAAAGAAAGACTCAACAGCATTTTAATGTTTGAAATGTTTGATGTATCAGTGATAAAATAAAATGCAAAATTAGACATATTGTTTTCTTTCAAATTGTCTCGGATGATGCACATTGCACTTAACTGTAGAAAATTAAGAAAGCGCCACTGAATTTTGTCTTTATCTCGTGCAAGAACTTTCCTCAAAACTCAAGCAGAATGTTTTTACCTTGTTAGGAACATTTGACATTTAAAAAATTGAATGGTGCAAAATATTAGTAGTTGTGCACTGGAGAGCTATCAATCAAATAAATTTACTCGAAACCCGGGGCCAGAGGCAGAGGGTGAATGATTTAATTTGTGTCACACCTTCCCTTTCACGAACAGCACGGCGAGCAACGCTATTGGCGGTTGTTTTCAGTCAGGGAAAGATTTCGCTTTCGAAATACTCTCACACAGCCAGCAGAGTTTATTTATGAGAGAATAAAAACGCGGACAGCCAGGCTGCCTGACTCATGACTGTGGGTCCCTTATTATGCTTGAGTTTTGAACGTGCTTTCCTGCCTGTTGGCCTTTCTCGGCTGTTCTGGCAGGGCCGGGATAGGCCAGGTCTGCTGGTAAACTGAAAGGGTTTCCATTCTCGTGCCTTCCTTTACACTCTGCAGCTTCCGGTATGATGTGGCTTTAAAGTAATTCCGGCAGCGCACTTCCAAAGCTTCCTTTCAGACTTCAGTCACATCCGGTTTGGAGTTACACAACACACACAGCTGCGAGGTAAGGGCAATAGAGGGAACCTGAAACATGCACCATTCATGTTTTTATAACGTGTTTACAAATCTTAGTGATTCGGACAACTAGAGCTGAGGCAAGCCAGGAGAAAAATTTAAGTGACCAGTTACAAATCTCCCTTTTGGATCTAGTTGCGAAACATGGGATTTTGGACATTAAAATACGTAGACTAGCAGAACAATCTAGTACAATCCTGCTGGTTAATTAAAGCTGCTTCCTGAAACTATGGACTCCATTTTACAATGATAACAAGACAAGCCCGGCAGAGCATGGCGCGCGCGCTTGGCGGGGGAGCGCTTTCCAGGCGGGGGAGCGGACCCTTTGAAGTGCGATGCCAAACGGATTGCATGGCGGCACGATGCGCGTGATTGTGCGCGTGCTAGCCATGCAATCCGCTTTTGGGAGCACTTTGAAATGCCCCCTTACAATAGTCTTGCTTTGCGATCGCTTACGCGATAGCAAGGCGAGACCTAAAAAGCCACCCTACGATGGGTGGGGCCTGGAGTAGCAGGAATTAAGAGATGCTACTGGGCAACTTAAATGATCCCATCAATGACAGGATATTTGGGGACAGAGGTGAAATTCGGCATGCTAGAAAGTCTGGGCTTAGTGGACTGGTTATACAGAATGGCCCCGTCAGAGGCACTACCCAGGGTTCCTAGAACTCCAATACATTCCTGACGACATGCAATGGAATGGAATGGATCAAATGGAAGGAGAAACCCACCCATCAAATTACACAATGGCACAGGAACTGGTTAGCTAAGTTACACAACTAATTCGTTTCAAGGCATAGGACATGACTGGAATCACAAGGCTGGGTGATCTATGGTAAAGGAAACCATAAAAAAATGCTACGAGCAACATACACACGAATACCAGTTCTTGTGATACCTATAGCCAAGGAATGCTCCAGAGACTCACTTTACTAGACCAGCAATTACACCAGAGCTCGGTCCACTGCAACCAAAAGTCACAATGGAGTAACTAGAAAGAAAGGGGATTTTCTAGTATGTCTATAGGTCACTAGAATTAAAAATCCTGAACCTGTTAGCCGACCTGCGAACCAAATGTGAGGGAGATGTGTAAAGGCTGGACAATGAAGAGTGGACGGAAGCTAAAATAGCAGCAGAATCGCTAGCCAGGATTTCTTTGCGCCTTCACCTCATTCAATTTAAATAATTTCATCTAATTTATTCCACCCCAAAAGGCTTTCGAAAATGAATGGAAGCCACGACCCTCAGTGCCTCAGAAGTAAAGGGGAAATATTACATTTGGGACTACCCTATTAATAAATTTTGGTCACGCACACACAACACACTTGGGGAAAAAATCTGGGTTTCCAATCAACGTTCACTCCAAAAATAGCAATTGTAATCAAGGACGACACAAAGGGGTTTTACGCACGCCTGCACACTAACAGCAAGAGGCATGATGACAGCCAAGAGAGACACTACAAGATACTGGCGCTCAGACTGCACAGCCATTTGCCGAATGATTCAGGAGGATGGACTATTGCTCAGAAGCAGAAAAAAAAAAACGGTCAAAAAACACAAACAAAAAACGGGATCTGTAAACAAACCAACACATTTTGGTGACCATGGACTCAGTAATTTAACTAAATATATTTCATTTGGAAACTAACACCATGTGTCAGATCAATCGTTTCATTATACACGACGTGTAGGAACGTGAGAACAGAGTGTGATGTCATGCTGAAACTGTGTTTTGTCTTTTAAAATTAATCTGAACATTTTATTAAAGGGTCTAAGTGCTTCTGGGGAAGTTTGTTCAGTGCTTCCCGCCCTGACGTGTGAATGACTGAAGGAGAGGATCCCCCAGCTGGCCCTTCAGAGACAGTGAAGTGAAAAGGCAGAGGGAGATGGGCGGGTCCAGGCAAGCCTTCAGGAGTAGTGAGATAAAACACAACCTGACCTCAGCACAACACCAAAAGCAATAACAGTGCTCATAATAACGAGTCAACACAAATAACGAAGTGTTTTATCAACAGTATGTGGGTTAGACAAGGAGCAGGCGTATACGGTGCCACTATAGGTCCAGAGCTCAGTCAGTATCTTGCTGCAGGAGCATTTTCTTGCCCTCATAGGGAAGCCACTTTACATAAGATGGTGTGCGGAGGTGGTGTGTAGTCCTGGGATGTAAGTGTGCAGGGCTCTAGGGCTTGAGTTCTTGTGGTGGACAGTAAAGAAGGTGAGATGTTTCAAGCCACATGGTGGCAGCAGAGAGCTTACAGGGCCCACCTCAAATTCCGCGTGAGACTGTCTTTTCGCCCGTAACCTAAAGAGGACTTCTGGGCATCTCGTTCCTTAAAGGCAGCCATTTTTCTTAGATTTTGCATTGTATGCTTCATAGAAGGACATTTAAAAAAAGATAACGAATCTGTATACCAGCAGTAAGATACACATAGAGAAACATCAATGTAACCATAATTTGTAGGAGCTACACTATGCATTAGAGAAAAATGTTCAGCAAAAATCCACACCCTTGTAATATAGCTTAATCACTTAACGTATGCGCAACATTAACCCTACTCACCCCCATTATCGGTGCAAGAACAACTACAAGTAGTCACTTCAATATAGAACGTCATTCATCTTGTTTTTTGAACTTCAGTGCCATACAGAATATATATATCACGAAAGCACTAGCGGTTGCTGGGGCGCAGCCCAATCGTCATTGGTGCCCTATTCTGGCGTCCCCGCTTACAATGGTTATAAATCCACCAAACTCCTCTGATAAAGCACAGGTTGGCATTCCGAGACGGTAAAGGTTTATTAAATGCAAAATGGCACTGAAGCTGACGAGGAGGGAGTGGGAGGGGGGAGTGGGGGCGGGGCAGTGGTGCGGGCCGCAGTTGTAAAAGGCAGGGAGAGGGTGAGATTGAGGAAGGGAAAGATAGGGATCAAAGGAAAAAACAAGGGGTGGCAAATGGTGTGCACTTTGATGTCCTCAGTGGCCCCGCGGCTCACTGAGGACATCAAAGCAAGTGATCAGGCAGTGCTTTTCAGGCTGCCAAATGGTGCGCGCGCCCAGGGCACATGCACTGTATTTGGAGGCCTGGAAAGCACTGTTTGCACTTCCAAAAGTGCTTACTATAAGTCTCGCCAGAACAGCGCTAAAGCGCTGTCTCAGACGAGACCTAAAAAGGAGGCTACGCAGAAACAGACTCAGGGGTCATGGAGCTTCTTCAAAAACAACATGGCAATACGACATTGGTTAAAATTGTGCCGCCTTAAAAGTGATAAAAATATATCTAGACCTCGGTATTTTATAAAAGGTACAAAAGAAAAAAGGTATAGATCACATTGCACAAATAGATTATCGCATGGACATGGAGTCAACTCACTTAGAGAATACTTTTTTGCAGGGAAACCTAGCATCAGGGGGATTAAATTAGTGCGGAATCTTAAAAGAACAAATTGTTACGGGGGGGGGGGTTTGGTAATACAATTTAACTACAAATTTTGCACGATACGTTTCTTCCCTAGCGACGGCTGCCTTAGCTTGAAAAAGTGCCGTAAGTTTCTTTTTAAGGAATTTGGTACAAGAACTCGGGGTGGAAAACAGTTCTGGCACACCTAACGACCGACTGCACAGTTGTTTCACAAATCGTAACCAGGCAATTCTATGTCCCTTGTCTAGCAATAGACAATTTTGTATTATCGCCTGAGTGCCTATGGCGAAGAGCTGCCCATGGACCTTGCCTCCTCCTCGGACTCTGCCGCTGACCGCGGCCCCCGCAGGGGGCCACTCGGCGGTCGGCGCCTTAGTGGCCCCGGGGCCCCGGTCACCCCTCCCCACTCCCTCCTTCGGGGGGGGCGGGGGCAGGGATCCTGATTGTTGCCCCCCCTCCGTGTCAGGGGCCGGAAGTGACGCGCAAGGCGCGTCACTTCCGGGCCCAGGTGTGAGGGGAAGGCTATTTAGCCTTCCCCCACCCTCACTGGCGACCTCTTTGTCGCCCACCTCGCCTTGACGCCGACTGGTCGTGCCCGGGAGCTGCCAATCTGTTTGCACGGTGAGTGCATATACCCCCCCACCCGCCCTGTTCCTCCCTTTTGGGGGTTCTATCAGGGCTGGGTGGCCTGCATGGGTGCGGGCCGCTTGGGGGGGGGGGGGGGTTCTGCAGCTCCCGCTTGGCCACGGGTGTCGCAGCTGGGATGCCCCGGCCCTCAGTGGGCTCTGAGGGCGCTGGTGATGGAAGTCGCGGGGAGCAGCTGTGTCTGCGCCCCCCGCTGTCATTCATCTGTCCCGGGGAAGACTTAGAGAGGCTCCCGCCTGCGAGCCAGTCCTGGCCTGTGGGGCCCTACCCACGTGGTCAGTGGCCGGTGCCCGATTGGTCGGCCTCGGGGGGGGGGGAGTTTGCAGGCATCTTGGAGGCTCCCTCCCGTGCATGGGGCACCAGGTGCCCGTAATTGGGACCCGGTACGCTCAGGTGCTCCTTCCGTCTCGTGTCCCCAGGCCACAGTGGCACGCTTTCCCCCGGGCTGAGGCCGGGCTATGAGCGCTAGGCCCTGCCCATAGGACACCTGGGCATTCGGCGCTGGGGGAGGCAAAGGCCCACTTGGGGATCGGTGGGTGGGATGCTGAACTGTCTCCCCGGTCCGCCATCCTTGAACAGGTCGCGGGAGGGGACCCTCTGTCGTTTCGTGATCCTGGGAGTGGGCCGCCCTCCCCCCAGCTGGCGGGGGGTGAGAGTCGCGGAGGTCGGAAGCCCGGCCGGGTTTTCCACACCATGGGCATCTCTTTGTGCCTTACCCGCCTCACCGTGACATTGTTCTCGGGATTCCTCACAGTTCCCTCGGGATCCCAGCTGGCGGGCGTGTGGGTCATTATCCACGGGCCAGGCCCCGGCTTACGTGTGGGTGTGCATGGGGGGGACTGGGTCACAGCACTCTGCTGCTGTTCCAGGACGTGCCCCCCCCCCCCTCTCCTCTACATAGCACACACCGCTTGCCGTTTAGCACACACGCACGCTTAGCTTCAGCGCTCTTATTTTCCAGCGGGGAGTGCCAGCGTGCAATCCAGGTGCCTCCTGAAGGCACGCTCCAAGACCTCCCTCGAGGTTGCGCCCACATTCTGTGATTCTGGGGCAAATCACTTAATCTCCCCGTGTCTGAATATCTATGCAAATACGGTGCTCACGTAAAGCGCTCCTATCCTTCGGGTCGAGTTGCGCTTCATATCGCCATGTTACCGCTCCCTTTGAATGTGGAGTCATTCAAATTCCCATGTCGCCATGCCTCCCGGGGTGGAGGGGCGATGCTCGGCAGTGGAGGGGGTGGAGCACCTGGTTTGTGCAGTGCTCCGAGGCTCAGGATGCTGACTTGGGTGCAGGAAACCAGGGATCGAGCCTCGTGGTCGCGTCAACATCCAGTTACTCTGGGCAATTCACTTCATATCCCCGTGACTGAATATGTAATGTAAATACTGTGCTCTTGCACAGCGCTCCTTCCTTCGGGTCGAGTTTGTGCTATACTACGCCACGTGGCCCGCTCGCTGCTCGGTGGAGTCATTTATATTTATTCTTCACATTAGGGATGCTGGGCGCCGCGAGGTCCGCATTGCTGTGGGCTGCGGGGCGGTGCTTACCTCGGCTTCCCACGGTCGCCAGGCCTCCATGGGTGGAGGTCCAAGGCCCGGCAGTGGGGGGTGTGGGGCGCCGGGTCTTGTTGCTAACATGCGTGTCTTTTCAGATATTTCGTCCCGAGTCTTCCTTGGCTGTACTTTGCCCGGGAGTAAGCGGCAATCAGTCTCTCGATTATGGACATTTCACCCAGAAAGCATCCGATCTCGGCCGATCTCGGAAGCGAAGCAGGGTCAGGCCTGGTTAGTATTTGGATGGGAGACCAACTGGGAATCCAGGTGCGGTAGGCATCCTCCCAAGGTTAAGTGTGCTTTCCCGGTGTTGCATTTTAACCATGTTTAGACAAGCAGTGCCATTTTTCGGGGGTTTCCCCCCTTAGTTTTCTTATTTTACACAGGGCAGATTTTAGGAGCAAAAAAAAAAAAAAAAAAAAAAACCTGCAAACGTACAGCACAAAGGGCCCTCCCGTTTTTGGTGCTTTTCAGCTACATGCTTTCATCTCCTTTACTTCTTTATGCTCACGTATAGTGTCTCTCAAATCGGTGTATTAACACTTGTTACACAGAAATTATGGAAATGTCAAGTCTTGCAATCCTTTTCTTCGGCAGCTATCTTCTATGTTTGACCCCTCCCCTGCCAGTGCCATCCACAGTTGAATGACTGACAGTTTCCAGCAGTTAATAGTTACAAGCGATTATATGAATGTTCAGCAGCAATAGCAGCCTTACAATTTTTATCGGGAAGTCGGTGCTTCCCCCCAGTAGCTAAAGGCAAACGCAGCATTGCAGCTGTCAATGTAAACGGGTAAAAACAATGTTCATGGCAGGGATGATGTACTTGCTGCATCATGAGCAATATTGTCTGTCAGCGCGCTCAAGTGAAAGTTTGCAATATTATTTACAAGTGCAGTTGCTGCTTATTTTTCTTTGCAACTAACAACCATTGACAAAGCCAGCAACCCTGGCGTATCGGGTATGATGTTCTTGCTGGATAATCATCCGCATGCAATGACAGAAACAGCAAAATACCAGTCTGGAGGCACATCATATTGGCACAGAATAGCTCCCTCAAGCACAGGGGGACCCGGGTGCAGGTACTCAGGGGGTGCCACCAGGGGCAGGTTTACACGAGGTTTTATGGTTGCAAACGACACAAGAGGGGACACCGGGTGCATCACTCATGTGTGGTCACGGTGTGCAAGCACACACGAGGTGCCTCGGCCTGCAAAGCAAGGCACGTTTCCTGGTAATAGGACCAGCAGGACTGGGGCATGTTAAGTTAAAAAATAATATATATAATATATAATCCAGTAAGGCAAGGCATTAATTTTCTTTAACAAAAGTACCAGGGCACTCGTCAAGTGCCATTGACTACCTGTGGGGAAGCCCCCCCCCCCCATTATACGAACAGCGCCATCTTGTGCAGTGGTCACATGTCTCTATTTCCAATTATTTTCAGTAGGGGGCAGGGTGCATTGTGCAATCTGTGTATTGCACTGTGAGAAGTATATCGGCTAAACTACAAGGGGGGACAGAAGGTGCCCCGTGGACATGGTATCGGTGGGTGAGCACACTGGTCCCTTGGAGGACGTGATGGGGGTTTTGGCCGTCTGGTGCGGAGACGGCACAGTCTTAAACTGGAGGCCAGTCCAGGCTTCCCACTTTACCCAACTGGGTGATCACAGGCATTTTTGCATTTCAATTCGCTTCTTTGTGTTCTTCACACGTGGGAGTGCTCCCATGCGAGTCGATTTAGCGGACGGCAATGTCGCTAGAACTCATGTAGGATACAGATGCGTTTGGAGAGATTAGACAGAAAGGTAGTAGTGTACCCAAATTGGGAATGGACCGCACATCAATTAGATATCCAAAAAGCAGAGTAGAGACGAGATACAGATGCAATTAGGTATCAGTTCACTGGTAGGATGTTCAGCAATACTGAGGTCCACAACACTCCAGAAAGGAAATACAGCGGATGATGCAAATGCCCATAGTTACCACAGTTACAGTTTGGGACGGGTTACTGGGTATGCCTTGCCAGGACAGTGACACACACTTTACATGAACTGGAGCCTCAGTAAAGGTATGATGGAAGCACAAACTGGTACGTGGGTCTCTCCTCTCCAACATGCTGCGGGGGCATTATGTTGGTAGGGCTGTGACTGGCAGGCAAGAGCATCAAGGGGCAGTATTAAGCAACAGGGTCAGTTGCAGGGTGAATTGAGTAGGTTGTCACTCAGCAAGGGGGTGCGGTGGTGCCACACCGGGCACACTTCATACATTCCCAAACCAGGTCAGAGGTGCACACTTGTGCACAACAGCACATGCGGTAGTATTAGCAGTTGCCCTTGCTAGAAACTCATTTGGGGACCCCGGTTTGGATCAGCTCTGAATTTGAGACAGTCCAGCTCTTTCTTGCCCACTTTGGGAAAAGTACTACAGTGCACGGGCAAACTCTTCCAATTTCTAAATGTGTTTCTATACAATATTCAGGGATGGTGACGTGTTTGCAATAGGGTAACACAGCAGCAGCTCACTAATAGTAATGAAAATAATAGGTGAGTCTGCCAACTAAAAGAAACCTTTTAGTGATGTCGTAAGGGTGGAACACATGGCCCAAGCGGCGCATGGTGAAGCTTTGCAGGGGGGCATACTGGGCTCGGGAATCTGAATGATTGGGTCGGAAGTGCGACCATTGGTGTTAGTTTCGCTCTCACAGGTTGAGAAGAATAATACGAGACTTGTACTTGGTTGGTGCCAATTTGATAAGGGACTGTGTTCTGCGCAAGCACATGTGCCATCTGTCCAGAATCGGTGCACTTTCAGTATACTACTACACCAAAGCCATATTAGGGCTGTTCGCCTGGTTGGTGTCCTGTGCTGGGGAAGGGCAGATTCGGGCCTCCCGTCCCCGGGTAGGGGAGGGCAGTGCTCTCTCATGGTGCAGCTGCTATTTGGGGGGCCTTTGGGGTGCATCTGGATGATGGCACCATGGGTCAGCGAGTGCCGTGCTAGTATGAGGCGAAACCGGCACAAGCTGTTTCCCCCCCTCAGCGCAAGGTGTGTACATCACGCAAGGCTTGTAGTTTGCAGGTGCCAATCTCCAGTACTTACGGTGCCAGGCTGTTCAGACTGACTGCGTATATTCGTGATACTCTGCTCCATCTGGGTTACGTAAGTCTCATACTATACAGGCACTTTGACTCCCAAAGGATTGTATATATGTTACTGTATCACACATGCACACTCCAAGCTCCGGAATATCTCTCAATAGCAGCCTTAAACCTTGGTCGTCTTAGAGTTTCTTGTTGGTCAAATAGGCGTAATACTGATATCGGTATGTCTTCCTCATTTTCATGGTTTGAGTGCTAGCATGAAAGTGTCATTCATAGTCTTTTATATGTCAATCATAGTCCGCTGGAATGATGGGAATGTCACATATAGCAGTTGAAACCTTGGCAGCCGTGGTTGGGGGCGGCTAGCTCTTGGTTGGCTAGGCAAGAAAGCTATATTTGTGGCTTATCTATCTTATGTAACTAAGAGGCATTGTCAAAGCCAACAGATCGGCTTGTTGTAGGGTAGTGCTCCTTTTGTAGTAATATAGGGAGGCAATGACGCAATGACCTAGCGCCTAAATACCAGGCAATATGCAGCACTTTGCCTGAGCGAGCTGAGTGGCCCTGCAGATTAGTTGGGCCTACATGAGCCACACATAAAGCTTTATTATTTGAAGCCCCCATCCATCGAAGGCACATATTTAATTTTATGACACGTCTTGATCTGATAAAGTAGCACGGATAGGGAGCAGGGTAGTCGGACAGCGTTTGTGGCTTGACACACAAATCAAGGCAGGGCGCACATGGGGGGATGCACAATAGACATACAGTCACACAAACCAAAGGGACACCATTCAGTTGTTCGACACATTTCAAAAACAATATTGCCTGCGCAAATGTCTGGTCGATGCAGCAGAGTAGGTGCACTCTGTATATCAAGGGCATGCTACCAGTTGCTCAGGGGAGACAAAACACCCGCCCTATAGCCAGGGAGCCAGGCATTTGCAGGAGTTGCCATTTAAATAGTGGGTTGCGGTGGACAAGCTGGGGGGGAACATGGGGTCATAGCATAATTTGGCTACAATGTTTGAGGAATGATTGCTTTGGCATTCCCACTGCTCCGGAAATGGCAGGTAGTTGTGCATGTTGTTCCCCCCCTCCTATACGTCAGGTACACGAGGACACCAGTGCTTAATGTCGCCTATCCCACGGCAGGATAGTCCATTGCGGTTGGTGGCACCCCCCACCGGAATCACTGGTCGCGTACGGCAGCTGCAGGAGACTGGTGCTGCTGTCCCAATATCTGGGGTGTCAGCGGGGCAAATACAAGGGGACATTATGACAGCGCGCAACGCTTAAGCCAAACAGATTCCCGAAGCTGGTATGCCTAAGGGATCATCACTGAGGGATCCGTAGGGGCATAATTCCTATAAGGTATAAGGGATGGTGGGCAGGGGCAAGAGTCGCCCCTTGCCCATGGTCACGCGCTGGCAGTGAGGTGCACTCCTGTGCCCCAGGTTAACTATCTGAGGGGACTGTACAAATGTTAAGTAACCCTTCTCGTCATAATAGTCAAAGCGGGCAGGCCCAGGATTGTGAATAGGTGTAACCTTCCCGCTGGGGGGCGAATAGTTATCGCACATCTTCACAGGCCCCTCTATTTCAACAGACCCTATCCGATTGGGATAGCGTCTAGGGATTGGGGACATAGATGGGGCCATCTACAATCCAGGAGCTATAGCTCACTGGTATGTCTTGGGCCTGTGGTTATAAGGGATCTCACAGGGTTTGAGTCCCGCCCAAAGGGGTTTGGGCTTTATTCGCCATGAGATGATTCGGGGGAATGTAAAGGGGTACTTCGACTTGGATGGAGTACACCTCTCCCAAATAGGCATGGACCTGTTTTTATTGGATTTAAGCGAAGCATTGGTGAATAGAGGGTGCAGGTAAAGAGCTAGGTGGTGGGGGGCCCTGGCCGCGACGGTTAGCCGCCTCCAGGGCTGTGGCGGAGTTACAGGGCGATCTGGAAGCAGGCCGGTACAAAGGGTACCTCTGCGCGGCACCACGTGGTGCCTGAGCCAAAACGAGGAGCCTCCAGAGAGGTCCCGGAAGCCGGTCGGCGCCCCGCTAGGCCTGCGGGCGGTTGTGGGCCTGAACAACCGGGGGCTTGCTATGCGACGCTCCGCCCCGAGAGGGGGGGTGTGAGTAGAATTTCAACGGCACGTGATCGAAAAAAGAATCACTTGGGGGGCAGCACTTGCGGGTCGTTCCCGTGCTGCCCGGCTCATCAGGCGGGGCAGGTGAAGTAGATGGCCGCCTGCCCTTGGATCGCCCGTAAGATAACCCACCTATTACATATCCTGGAATTATGTAATAAATCCTGCAGCATTTGTTACCCATTTACAACTGTTTCTTGTGTCTTCTTTGGGTAACCTAATTTGGGGGAGGGGGGAAAGCGGGGTGCCCCTGGGGGTACTATGCCGCTGACCGCGGCCCCCGCAGGGGGCCACTCGGCGGTCGGCGCCTTAGTGGCCCCGGGGCCCCGGTCACCCCTCCCCACTCCCTCCTTCGGGGGGGGCGGGGGCAGGGATCCTGATTGTTGCCCCCCCTCCGTGTCAGGGGCCGGAAGTGACGCGCAAGGCGCGTCACTTCCGGGCCCAGGTGTGAGGGGAAGGCTATTTAGCCTTCCCCCACCCTCACTGGCGACCTCTTTGTCGCCCACCTCGCCTTTTTACCCTCCCTACCGCTTACCCGGCGTGGTGTGGTGGGGTGGGTTTTTTGGCTGAACGTTTTAATGTTTTTCTTTTCGTTGCAGGCGGAGTTACAGGGCGATCTGGAAGCAGGCCGGTACAAAGGGTACCTCTGCGCGGCACCACGTGGTGCCTGAGCCAAAACGAGGAGCCTCCAGAGAGGTCCCGGAAGCCGGTCGGCGCCCCGCTAGGCCTGCGGGCGGTTGTGGGCCTGAACAACCGGGGGCTTGCTATGCGACGCTCCGCCCCGAGAGGGGGGGTGTGAGTAGAATTTCAACGGCACGTGATCGAAAAAAGAATCACTTGGGGGGCAGCACTTGCGGGTCGTTCCCGTGCTGCCCGGCTCATCAGGCGGGGCAGGTGAAGTAGATGGCCGCCTGCCCTTGGATCGCCCGTAAGATAACCCACCTATTACATATCCTGGAATTATGTAATAAATCCTGCAGCATTTGTTACCCATTTACAACTGTTTCTTGTGTCTTCTTTGGGTAACCTAATTTGGGGGAGGGGGGAAAGCGGGGTGCCCCTGGGGGTACTAAGTCCATGAACAATTGCCTCATTACCTCTACCCTGTCCCCTCCTTTATTTTCAGACCCCTGCTTCGACTATTGAAGGACGCTGTCCCTTTAAATTTCCTCTGCAACCGACTTCTCAAACCGGTCATGTGATTTGGTTACCTGATCTCCTCCCTTTCAAAGAGGAAGAGACAGCGGGAATGGCGTTCTCGTTCAGGAGTCCAGTGAAGGGAGTAACGTCGTCACACCGAGAAGATCTTTGTAGAACCCGGACTCGCCAAACTGCGGATTGACTCCATCGCGTACACGGGAGCAGAAGCCCAGTACGTCGAGAGGCCACCGGACGGAGAAAAGGAAAAGAGGGACCCGGATCCTCTCCAGCAACGCGCCAAATCCAGCCACGGCCCAGGAGGGTCGTGGCTTCAAAATGTACGGGGCCAACTGGGGGCTGTGTGGGGAAAAGGGAAACCGGGCACAGCGAGGGCAGGCAGGTCCGCGTATACACACACAGATAGTCAGAGGCCAAGCTGTGAAGAACGTACTGACTCTTAGAGGAGCAGAATAGAAAACTCACTAGTGTTGGTCGGGTGCCTAGTCCCGGACTCCCTTTCCCTGTACCGATTAGAACACGCAAACGCTCCCCTTACCAGGTCTTGTTTTCTTTTCTTTGTTTTCTCCCGGAGTTGCGGCGTCTACCCGATGGAAGCACTCCTTCAGTCTCCGGCCTCCTGAAACCTCGGGATAAGCTCCTCTGATGTAAGAGAGCGAAGACAACGTCCCCAGAAAAGATGCTTATTGTTTACCTGGAAAACCTTTAGCTATAAGATTGAACTGGGAAATAAAAGAGTGTTCAACCACATCTCCCTGTCTCTCTGTCTCCTCCACCGCGCCACAGTGCCAGAGCATGATCGGGGCTAATTTCACTATATCAGTTATATATGGTAAGCCCAGCTCCAGGTGGCAAACATAGTTGGAAAACGAAAGCGGAAGAGAGGCGATCCTCTTTAAAAAGCTGAGCCTATACTTGAGTCCATGTCAATAGAACACGGAGCCAGAGCTGGAGTTCAGACAGGACAGGCACCTTCCAGGCCATGGCCACCTTGTGTTTGAAGAAAACAAAGGCAAGGTCAATAATCAATGCAAGTGCTTGTCATCTTTCTTGCTGCCAGAGTCCCAGCAGACAGGAGGAAGGGGTAGGAATGAGGGGATGTGCTGTCCATTCTGCCACCATTTCTGTTACCTTGTGCCAGGTCAGTTGTAATACTGGGAAGTCCCGTACCATATGGGAGAACTCTGGTGCCTGTAAAGTGCAGGTGGGGGAAAGAATCAGAAACATTTGTTTGATGCGCTGAGAGGCAAGCTAGGCCTGATGAACATAGTTAAACTGTGTGAACCTGAACTTGGGGTTGCAAGATACCCCCTTGACCATCTGAAGCGCCCGGGTCCAGGCTCCGTCCGACAGAGGCTGCTGTAGTACTGCGTCCCACCGGGTGCGCGCAGCCATCGTACAGTTAGGTGAGGTCCCATGCAGCGCCGTGTAGAGAGTTTTGATAGCATGCCGTGTGCCACCGGAGAACAGCATGTGCAGCACCGCCGAAGTGGGGGGCACCTCTTCCCCACCACCACAGGTGGGTCGCAGTGCACGCTGTATAGTGTAGTAGGTTAGGAACTAGTCAGCAGTCAAGCCATAGGTATCCATGAATTCCTAAAAGGGTATGATGACACCCTCAAGATACAGGTTCCCTAGCTGCTCAATGCCTGCATCCTTCCAGAGACCCCTGTCAGGGCTCCGAGTCATACCTTGCAATTTCAGTAGGTCCCAAACAGCAATTGCCGGCGAATATGGGAGGCGGGTACCCCTAGGATGCACGAATCTGAACCAGCAAGTGTGGGCCACCCCCATCTGGGCCATCTCCTGCTGAGGTTACCTTAGGAGCCATGGTGCTGGAGGTGGAAGTGGCTTCAGAAGCACAGGCATTGGAACTGGAGTCCTTGGGTGGCCTGTCCCGCAGGGTAGCAAAAGGGTTGACATGATGACGCACGGCTGCCTACCCACGCGTGGCCACTTGTTCTAAATCCGGATGTGTGCACGGTTTCTTGCACCGTCTGCACCTAGATTTAGGTGTCACCCAGGTCTCCTCCTCCCTTTCTGTGACAGTGGCGGACAAGGCCCTTTGCATGGAGCCAGGTCTAGACATCTTCAGGGGTAGCGCACTATGAGAGGAGTTTACCTTAAGTTTCACCGTGAACAGGAGCGCATTTCGGATTTCAAATTCTCGTAAGCGTCGTTTAACTTTCATGTATGAGCTGCGCTTGCGTTGGACTTGCAGAGCAAAGTCAGGATAGGCCGCAATGGATGTGTTCTCAAATCACCAAGGGCCCTTCGTGTGGAAAAGTTGGAGAACAAGGTCTTGATCATACAATTTGAGCAAATGTGCAATGAGGGGGCGAGGTGGTGCTCTAGCCTGAGGCGGGTGCTCCGGAACACGGTGTGCCCTCTCCACAGAGAACAGGCCAGGGACACTGTTTTTCAACCCCGCATCCATAAGCCACTCCTCAAGAAAGAGCTCAGTGCTGGGCAGTTCCAAGCGCTCTGGGAACCCAATAAAGCGGACATTATTGCACCTAGAGTGCCCATCTTCGTCCTCCGCTCTGACGTGTAAGGACGCCACCTCCTCCTGCACTGAAACAAGCTTGAGCTGTAATTTACGCACTGAAGGGGACAGTTTATTTATTGCTGATTCATCGTACTTCTCAGCCAGTTTGCGGTGGTCCGCCACGAGGAGGCCCCCGTCGAGAGATACCGCTTCAATTTTTGCTTCTAGCGAGGTCTTGGTATCCACAATAACATGCAGGATCTTCTCAAATTGCTCTGAATGTTTAGTGAGCATGGTTTAATGGTACTCCAAAGCACTTTTGGCCAGCGGACTCACTGGATAGCACCCAGTTGGATCTGCTTTTCCCCATAAGGATGTGAGGTAGAGGAGAGGCACCACCTGTGTCCCCCATCGTGATGGCACCAGAGTACCCTAGGGCAGCAGGGGAAGGAGCGATGCCGGCTTCTCTCCTCAGGAAGAGACAGGCAAGAGTGAGGAGGGCCTTCACCGTGGGCAGTCAGAGGCAAAGGGGAGGCAACCAGCCATTGCCAAATCTGACGTAGTAAAAATGCCTGGTCATCCCAATTTAGCTCATCTATATTGCGCAGAGAGCACCACAGGTAGGTCATCAGCTGAGTCCAGGGTTCTATAATCAGTCCATGTCGATGAGCCTCAGGCCCCGGGGCGCTCAGCAGTCACCGCAGTCGGGTGGGCATTCCGAATGGTCCTCCCAGCAATTTCCAGTGGGCCCCAAAATAAATCGAGCAGCCCCCTGAGCACACCCAAGCTCACCACCACCTCCGGTGCAAGGAAAGCAGGAGAGCTGACTCAAATGGCACTTCTCTGTAGCGACTTAGGGTAAGCCAGAAGTGAATGATCTCCTTAATTATTGCGATTGTCGATTAGTCTGCTGTGCACTCTCTTCTGTTCGGCTCTCTCTCTGCCACATAATCTGTCCAACCATAGTGCACACAGATAGCATTATTTCTTAGTGCACAGTGGTGCGTTTACACTAGGTTTGCTGCTCCAGAAGTTCTAACATAGCAAGAAGGTAAGTTAGGTAACAAGCGGAACAAGAGCAAGGACAAGGAGAGGATGACAGCCCCTAAACTGGGACTATAAAAGAAGTTGGTCCAAGGACCACGATTAACAGGCTGACTTCGCTGGCTAGATATGGGAATTGACAGAAGACTAAGGAAGCTCCCTGCTGGGGGCAGGGACTGCATTTAGTGCATGGCCCTACGGCGGAGAGCAAGACAAAAAATATTTGAGATAAGCCTAAATGGGTCAAGAGTAAACTGAGCTGTGGATTCTTTTTCTGAAAACAGCCATGCACACTCTGTAACATAAATGCAGTAAGGAATAAAAGCAAAAAGCTAATACTAGAGATACCTCATGAGAATTAGGAAACCAACAACAAAAGTACAATGGAATATACAAGAAATGCACAGTAATCCGCATCAAAGTCAGAATTGAAAACTAAGCTGGCAAGTGAGCAGGAGCAAAAGATAGAGCTGAAATAAGCAGGAGCTGATGAGTGGAAGCGTAAGCATGCAGCCGAAGAGCATATGGCAAAGGCAAATTCAACCCACGCTAGGCGAGCATTGCTACATGCAACAGTGCACACACAGAATACATTGGGAAATTAAACTAGTCCACAAGGGCAGGGCAGTGGAAAATTGGGCACAATAACTACTGTAATTACGTGATAGACAAAAAATGGCCAGACATGAGGAAAGAAGCACAGACAACGAGCAGAAGACTGTAGATAACTATATGTGTGGCAGGGCAGAAAACAAACAGGAGCAGAAGGTGGAGAGTGCATTAAAAGGATGGGGATAGTAGGAGATATGTAAAACACTGAGACAGAGTCAGTTAAAAAGAGAAGTGAACGCTTCCATCCCATGACAGAGAGAAGGGCATGAAGTACCTCTCCATCAGGAATGCCAAGGCTGCTGGAAACTATAGGAGGATGCAAACAGCTCTGGTAGAATCAGCAATATACCACTGCCTTAGTGGTAAAATGTGATACCCAAATACCCATGTAAGTGATGAAAAACTACTGGATGAAATGCATAAAAAAGACCCTCTGGCTCTTTTTAGGTCTAGGCTTGCGCTTTCTCTTTGAGACATATTTTATGGGCTTACAGCCCGCCCATTGCCTTTCATTTATTTTTTCGAGACTCCTTTAAAAAGCTTAGTTTGCAGGTGGTTAATCCTCCCTTTATGTGTCTTCTTTTCGTGGGTTGTTCCCTTACACGGAGCATCGCCCCATTACTTGTACCTTTACACTTTTGTGCTTGTATGTTGGTTTTTGGGCACTATTTTTTTCTCTATGTTTGGCCACTCTACAGATAGCATGTTTTGTAGCTGGCTCTGCCATCTGCTCCCTCCGACCATCTGTTTGCTTCTTCCCTCTGTGTTGGCATACACTCAGCACAATAAATAATCCAGAGGCAAGATGCCTTTGTCCCGTCCTGTTTCATGAAAGGCTTTGACTTTTGTTGTTTTTGCCATTATTTGGTAATGTTAACTCAACCACAAGGTATTGGAACGCTTTAGAAAAGGAGACATTCATTCAATTCACCTCCAGCCCCCAATGCCTCCAAGACAACCCATTCCCTTCCCTCGTCCCATTCCCAGATCCCCAAGTTGATGCTCCCGTAGTGCTTTACCCTACAGCATTCTCGCGAACTCTCTGGGACATGCAGAATTTCGCAGGTAAAATCTACTACAATAAATGTTATTTGTCAGTCTCCACATTGAGGAGAATTGTATTTTTTAATTACGGAACAATTAGAGGGAATACATGCTTAAGTGAAAATCACATCAGAATAAACAAGTATACATTCAAAAAGTAGATTTAAGTGTTAGGGCGAATACAACCTATACTAAGGTTCTCGCTAATAATGAAAAATAAAATACGACTGTCATTGAAAAGGCACTCATTTATAAAGACACGCTTGGAATGCTAGTTTAGGAAAATACATACTTTGAATTCCTGCTGTTTTGGAGGCTCTGTCAAGTTTAGTTGTTTAATTGTATTTTAGTAGTATGAATGCCATTTAATGTTTGTTGCCAAAGTAAATGCATCAGTATGTACAACAGTGCAATAAAGGCAACTCCTAGTAATAGAGCATTGAGACCTTTCTCTGTGCCCCAGCAAATTAGAAGGAAAAAAAATCTTACTTTCTCTGAGTCCCAAAGCAAAGACATTCTATTCCAGTTTTCCGAATTATGCATACTCAGTAAGGCCGTTTCTACAAGCACTCATAAAAAACACATCCACTCCCACGCCTCCTTTGCGAGTATGGGAGGGGTGTCTCCTGCCCCCTTCCAAACCAGTGGAGTAAAAGTTCTCAGGGATAACCCTTTTCATGTTTGCAGCAGTTCCTTTATGGCCTCCTGCAAACAGGCCCAAAATGCATTGTGACAGCGCTTTTCAAGTTGGCGAATGTTTTCAGCCACACTCAACTTGGGCTCCGAGGCCTGGCTGGGTGTGTGTGTATGGGGAGTGAGCAAAGGTAATCCTATTGTCCTTCAACATCTAACGCTAAAATACAGTTTGAAGCAGGTACCATACCCACAACAAACCCAGAGCCAGAAGTCTGGTAGGACAAAATCAAGGTTGCTCAGCAACCAGGCAGAAGATCTACTAGATCTAGGCATCTTGTTCTCTCCCTTTCAAGTGTGACCCAAGTGTTGCACGTGACTCAACAGATCTGTCAAGCAGGATTAAATGGTGTGTTGTTATGGATGCCCACAGCCTCTAATCGGAATTGTCTTTTTGGAGGACTCATCTCTGCCCGTTCAGGTCAGCCTATTCTTTTTGCACCTTCCTGGGAGGTATTTCACACTCACACCTATTCAAGGCTGAGCACAGGCTGAAAGCTGGCAGAGGCTTATGCTAATTAGCCTCATGACAGTTCATGCACAAAATGGGTAACTTTCTTAAAGTTACTTTTCCTTACTATTTATTAAAAATTCAACTTCATCATGGAAATTGATTTTTAATAACAGTTATACATAGTGCTTTGATTCTATTTCAAGCTGGTCAGCCTCTAGCTATGGGTCAGTGTTGCTTCACATCTCATGTGACTAGGGGGATGAGGTTATTGGTAACGGTGCTTGTGACAGCTAACCTCTAGTGCTTAGGGTGGCTGTAGCTACATTGCAGCTCCACGAACCGGAAACATCAAGACTCGTTTACCAGACAATTACTTCCTTGCCTGACCTTTGAAGATGGAAATATCTGCGATGTAGCTCAGGTTGGAAACGCCTAGTGGACTGTTCCCAGTGAAAGTCTGAAAGTCGAACACCAATAACTGCCTGGAGCACTATCCCACTTCAGAAAGGGACTTTGCAGGGATTTCACCTTAATTACAAGCCCAAGTACAGACTGGGCAGCTGCCATAGAGTTAATGCCAATTAACCGTCAGGTAGGATAAAGATAGCTTTCTAAATCTTACTTTTCCTTTATACTTGTTAAACGTCTGACTTCACCGCTGAATTGGATTTTTAATAACCATAAAAAATAGTGGTTCAATATTTTTTTGTAGGTCCCATACCCTAGATAACGGTATTGATAATTTAACCTGTACTCTGGGTTTCTGTATAGGACAGCCAGGCCTGAAACAGTGATCATAGCTTTTGGTAACTTGTCACTGTAGGGACATGGTGATATTAATTTTCTACATGTCTCACTTTTAGTGTAAATATATTTTCATTCACATTTAAGTTTAAACATAAAACAGTAATTTTCACATAATACCTCACCAAACCCCCCATGAATAGAACTGTAAACATGCCCCCTCCACACTTGTCTGTCCTTAGTCCCTTGCTGCCTAAAATGTGACCAGCCATATCATGTGAGTAATGTGCACCAAATTTGGGAAACGGTGATCAACCATTGTCTCCTGTTAACTTTATATAGCAGATCTCAAGTTTGGAATTTTCTAATATGTTAAGATCTTAAAGTCCCTTGGGGCAATGCAACTCCTTAAAATCATTCCCAAGGTAAGTCAACAATGGTTCCACAAATCTGTATATTCTTTCTCTAGGTCTAGCCATGTGTGTTTCAGAGGACCATCTCCAGGCCCCAAAGTGATCAAAGTAGATTTCCAAAGCGGCCAGTCCAGCAACCCTGCTTCAAGACAGCACAGTACTGTAGAGCTTGTTATCTTCTTGATGGTATCCAATACCAATTCCCAGAAAGGTCAGATCTGAGGCAAACCACACACCCTCCACCACCTTACATAGATGTCTTATTCAAGCCTGGTTCACTGGTGTATAATACCATCTATACAACCTTTTTCACATTGTTTCCCTTCCCCCAGTATGGGTGGCAAAGTTACTGGCGCGGTGTGGTGATGTCCTCCAATTGTCGATCATCTAGCTTTATCTGGAGTTCTCTTTCCCAAGATCATTGGAATGTGGGCTTCTCAACCCCTAACTGAGAATTAAGCATCAGATATATGCAGGATATAGTTTGTTGATCACTAGTGGGTGTGATCAGATATTTCTCAAAGGAAGTGAGCTGTCTACTTGCCCCCTGTTTCACTTTAGGGTCATAAGACCAACAATGTAACACTAAATATACCAGTCCAGATTCTGGTAATTCAAACTCGACTTTCAACTGCTCAAACATATTAACCTCACCTTGGTCGATGTCCCACTTTTAAATACCATGTACTCATTGTGGGCTACAAGGCCTATATACGGGGTGACTTATTAATAAGGGAGGTCTTTGCCCATCACAAAGGGGTATTTTGACAGGTCGCACTGCAGGTTTTATACTTCAGCAGTCAGGCTAACATGGTAGGCCCGAAGCCATGTTTTATAGAACCACTCTGTGGATGACACAATAGGTGCTACAGTCCATACTTTTAAATTCCATACCCAGAGAGCATTTTCTACACCATATATTAGGGATTTACAGGCAAGTTAAATGTGTTAATTAGGAATGATCCAATTTCACCATGTTCAGTGGGGGAAACACAAGTACTTTATTCTTGGTAAGAAGGGCAAAGTGTAGAGAGTTCTAAAGACAGAAAAAGTAGAGTCCAAAAAAAAGCAGAAACATCTGAGGTGACCATGCAGAAAAGGCATATTTCCTACAAATATGCAGATGGTAAGAATAATACATTTGCAAATAGTGAGAAATTTTACAGCATCAGATGTTCTGCATGGTTTCTGGAAATGTAATGTTATAATTAAAGAAGGTTTGAGTACAGCTGAATACTAACAAAACCACACACTCTCGTGCACTGGAGCAAGGCACAGCAGCTTCTTGCAGCTCGATCAGGTCCTCTGTGAGGTCCAGATCCAGTGTTGGCAGGTCCTAGATACCCGGTCCGGTATCTGCAGGCCCAGTAATTCCAGGATCAGACAAATGAAAACCAGCAATTGCTTGAAGCAGTATCCCCTGCGGAATACGGTTCCAGGCAACTCGTAATAAGAACTGTAAATGTGAAGAATACGCCATCGATCGCCCATAATTAGTGTTTAGGGTCAATGAGGTATGCAGACTTTCCTCAAATTTCAGATCATGCATTGCAATTGTAAAAGTGGTCTCGCTTGCATCACAGCTTATTAAAAGTAGAGATAAATGCAGGATTTGTTTGAATAAATGGTCTGGACAGCTAAATGTCCTTGCTGCAGTTATTCATATGCTTACTTAACTAACAGAGATTCATGCATATAGTTAGTGCTGCAGGAGGTCTTCAATATTCAATAGTAATCTGAATCTGCACCCGAGGTGAATGGCATAGAAGGATGCATATTAAAAGTGCCCTGAGTTGGTAAGAAGTTCACAAGTCTAATCTACTTACTAGAGAAACTGCCCAAGAGGACATGCATCACAGCAGTAAATGTATCAGATGTCAACTGGGGATAAGTTCAACTGACAAATCTAGCGGAGGTGGGATACTAATTATTCAACAAGACCAGTATCTTTGGCAAGTTAGAGGTCAAAAGAGTTATGAACTCAAAAATAACTACATTGTGTGAATTTCCCAGAGGTATGCCATAGCTCTAAAATTGTTCCCCTCTCCCAATACAGGAAGAAGAGACAAAACTCCCCACTCTCTCATCTTATCCAGACAGTCATTTTCAGAAAATAGCCTGCTTAACATATTAATGCACACCAATCTGTGACTCTGTACTTAACAGGACCCCACCAAAATGATGACCTAAAACGTAAGCAACTTCATTGAACAGTAAAACCAGGGTGACCGTTGATATTACAGACTTATTGCCTGAAAACAAAAGACTGCACCTTTTAAATTAAAGTTCTTGTAAAGACAGCAGTGTGTGTGTGTGTATATATATATATATATATATATATATATATATATATTCACAAAGTAAGCTTATTGCGAAATAAATTACAGAAAGGATATATAAAGCTGCCATCAGCAGCTACTCAATTCAAGTGTGGAACAAGTTGATTAAAAAAATAGCCAAGTCTTCTTGAAATCATAATTAAGTGTAGAAATTATGCTTATGATACACACAGAAGGAACAGTTCCTCAAGTAAGGGACGGGATTAACCCTATTGGGTGGAATCAACAGTCCGACCATCCAGATTCCAGGGGATCTGAGTGATCAGATCAAAGAGCCCTCACACACTTGTTGGGTGTCATGCATTATCAATAGGGTCAATCCCATCCCTTACTTGAGAACTGCTCCCTCTGTGTGTATCGTATATTGATTCTGGAGAAGTGCGGCTGCAAGATCTTGTTAAATATTTTCCTCCCCACTCTTGATTATTTGAGATGATGCTTATGGCAGCTATAAGAATTAACATCAAACACAATCAATCTAAACAACATTAAGATATGCTGACTTTTCTGGGTGGCTACATACTCCCTCACTTGGTAGTCTACAAAGGAAAGTTATGAGGAATATCCTTCCACTGACATGAACATCCACGCCTAGAGCAATGCAAAAATGACGCAGAGGGGTGCAGGTGTGATAAGGCTTTCCATAATGTCTGTTGAACTCAAGAGCATACTAAAACAATGATAAACCGGATATTGAGGCAAGACTTACCATAAAATTAGATTCTGATTCCTCGATGGGTGGTGCTGTTGTCTCTCAGGCAGGCTATGATATCTCTTCTGCGAGCCTAGAACAAACATATCACAACTAGGATTATGAATGAACTACAGTCATTTTCCCATAATTAACATAATTGAAAATCTTTTTTTGAAAAACAATAGAACATATTCAAACAAAAAGATTTACATAATTGATTATGGCGTCATCCCTCCCAAGTACAGAAAGGTACGTTAACATATTTTTAAATACTCTTACTCTGCCATTTGCAATGAGTTTTAGATATGGGCGCACAAATTTGAATAGGATTTGAACACGTTTCTTTCTTATAACCCAGACACATTCGCCTAGATCCTAGGGAGCATGGAAATGTTGTTCCAGATCCTTGGTGCATAGATGGAAAAGACATGCTAGCTACCTTTTTAGGTCTCGGCTAGCGTAGGCTGCGCAGACATGCGCAGTCTCGCTGGCGAGATTTTATGTTTTTGGGTAGATTTCACTAGCAGGGTTTAAGCCCCGCCCCTCTTTTCCATTGGCTGGTGTGACGTATATGCTAAACGGTGGCCAGCCATTGGAAAAGAGCTTCCAGTGACGTACACTTTTCTCTTTTAGAGCCGTCCCAGTTGGACTGGCTCGCTTGACTTACGTGCGTGGTAAAAGGTTTCTTATCTTCATGGGGCCATGTGTTTCAAACACATGGCCCCATAAAGACAAGAAATCACCGCCGGGAGCTTCATCTGCTGTAAGCTCCTACGTCACCGCAAGCCGCGCTGGGATTGGCCCAGCGTCGCAGGTTGCCTAGCAGGCAGCGGAGGGGGGGGGGGGGGCTCGTCTCTTGTTTTTATTGGTATACGTAAATATTTAGGAAATGCACTGGAAATATCTGCATATTTAATTTGTAGGTTTATCCTTTTATAAGGTTTAAATTTAACATGACTTTTCTTTTTCAAATAGATTGTGCTGATCTCGTTTGTTCTTTGCTTTTATCTAATCCACCCTGCTGCTTGTTTACTTGTGCTCTACAGGTTCATGGGAGCTTGTTTGTCCTCTGACTGTTACTAAAAGCAGAATGATGGTATCTTCCGGAGTCTTCGGGTCTCGGTTTGCACAGGATTGCTTTTTGCCTCATAAAGTGAGCGTCTTAGCAGTTCACTCAAAGCCATTTTAAAACCTCACATTATCACATACAGCGTGACGTTGATGTCGTCAACTCCGTATGTACCAGCAGATACGAGAGCATGTAGCCTTACGGCTAGAGCGTGGGGACCGGGTTCGAGTCTCGGCATCGACGCTCAACATCCTGTGATTCTGGGCAAATCACTTAATGTCCCTGTGCCTCACAAAAGTGAATGTGTCTAAACAGGTGCTCGTGTAAAGCGGTCTCATACCCGACTTCTCGGGTCTAGTTAAAAAAAAGATAGAACAAAGTCTAGTTATGTTCCCTGCATTAGCAGGGGCTGGCGATGGGCGGTATAACCTAGGAGACCTTGGCTTGATGTTATACTGCACGGAAAAGCCGGAAAGAACTGAAGGACTATTTCTGTGGGGACACCTCAGCCCCACGTCCCATGCAGGTATTCACTCCACACTGTGCACTGAAACCTGCACGGGGCGTTAGGATCCATGGTGTGACTGCGGCCCTGTGTCTAATGAAGGTGATTAGTCAGTGTCCAAGAGGGCCTGCTGACTCGTGGACACAGTGAGTGATGCTCCATGCCGGGGGACAGAGAGGTCATTAGCCGAGTGCCGGCTATCGATCCACCCAGAGAGAGGGAACGCAATGGGAGGAGAATTTTAACTCCTGCTGTAAACTGTGGCCATAACTCAGAGGGAAGGTGCTTTGTAAGGCACAAAATCGCTCCTCAGTAACCACTGCAACAGCTCCTCGCCAGTGGCGCCCAACAGCAAAGGTCAAACCTTAATTGATCCGGTCAGGCTTCCGGTGGCAGGGATCCACGGCGGCTCGAGGACATGAACGTATGAACCACTGCTACAAGTGCAGAGTGATGAGCATGAAACAGGTCAGGTGGTATTTGATTTTTCTTTGTGTCGGCCGTCTATATAGATACTTTGATAATATTGAGTGGCATCCTTATATGTGTCCATAAAACTGAACTTTCGAGATGAATTTGTCCTGAATTTTTAGTCACTGCCCAGAATTAGTCTCCAAGCCAGGTGTTGACCCTCTCTCTCACTTAGCACTTCATCCATACCAAAGTCCTACAACTGCCCCCTAACACCACAGCCCGGCCTCAAATCATACACCAGATCCACTTTCCTCTAGTCTCCTTCAGCAACATACCCTAGCTTCCTATAGCTTTCCTCACCGCTCTGTTGTAATGTCTTCCGCAACTCCCGCAGAGCTCTGAAGGACACTATGCCGGACCGGTCACTTCTCTGCGCTTTCTCTAGCTCGCTTCGTAACTCCGGGGACAGCTGGGGTCCATTTGAGGCTAGCCGGTTTCTTGCCTCTTGCTGGAACCGTTTTCCGACCCGACAGCAGGTAGCCATTTTGCAATGGGGCAAGCCGGGAGTCGTAGTCATTGCAGAGGTACGGGTTTGTTGGGAGTTGCAGTCCTCGCAGACATTTGTCTTCGGTTATTGACTAGAGTATAAAAAAATCTCTTGTACAGAACAGTATAGGAACACAACCCGATGAGGTGATTTGAAATTTGTGGCTCCAGAAGTGTACAGTACAACAACGTCAACAGTTGCAAGGTTCATTTATTTTAAAAATATTAGATTTCAAAAGTAAAATTAGCTGTTCAGCATTCGTGTATGATTTACATGTAGTATACGAAACAAGCATTGAAAATGCAATAGGTCTCGACTTTGATTAAGTTAAAGCCATTTGCTTTGCTAATGGTATTCTATAGCAAAGCAAATGGCTTTAACTTAATCAAAGGCGAGACCTATTGCATTTTTAATGCTTGTTTTATACACTGCTTAGTCTGCAGTCTGCTGCCGTCCTGGCTGCAGTGAACTGAGAGCGACCAGAGATGTGGAGTTTTATGGCAAGATAAGCAGAGGTGGTGGCTGTGATAGCTTGGTAAATGATGAAGCTAGTCATGATGGTAGAGCCAACAGGGTTCCATCAATATGGTGGTGATGTGATCATACTTCCTCAGGCTCTGGATGGGATGTGCTGCAGTATATAGGATTCCATTAACAAAGGACCAAAGTGGAGTCTGGGAGAATCTAAGCAGCATGTTACCAAAATCCAGATGTAAGTGTATGAGGGCTGGAACAACAGTTTGGAAGTCCCTTTCTGGAAGAAAGAGTTTACATTTCTTTGGAAGTGAGTTGGTCCAAGACTGTCCATGTTTTTGGGGGGGTTTCTGGCAGTGTGCTCTTAAGGGTAAGGATGGTGTACAGGGTAAATCCCTGTGACCTGGTATTCTAGAAAAGTTGGATTTCGAAGCCGTCAAGATTCATATGCTAGAGGGGTGCACCAAGTGTGCCCTCAGTACTAACGGAGGACTACTGTCCCAAAGGTGAATACAGCACATAGAGCAATAGTGGCAACATAACATGGTTAAACAAGCATAGGCATAGCCAATAGGTCTCGCCTTTGGTCAACAGGTTAATTCGGTGGCATCTAAAACCTTTTATGTGATCAAAACAATCAGAAAAATATTGCCGTTCCTGCCCTCGAACAGCCGGCAAACAGTGTTGTGACTCTCGTAATCTCGAGATTGGACTACTGTAACAGTCTGTACCTCAATGTTCAACAAAGGCTCCTAAATAAACTTCAAATACTGCAGAATGCAGCAGCCAGACTGCGCTCGGCCACACCTCGGTTTGCACCCATTGCCAAGGAAATACACAAATTGCACTGACTACCGGTAAGGAACCGAGTTCGCTTCAAAGCCCTTTGTCTAGTGTTTAAGGCGCTGCAGGGTTCAGGACCTGACTATTTAAAACAGCATTTACACTGGTACACACCGAAAATACCACTTCGTTTATTAGGGGCTCAGCTGGTCTTAGTGCCACGCATAAAAAAAGTTTGATGGGGAGGCAGAGGTTTTACTTACGGTGTAGCCAAAGCCTGGAACGACCTGCCGTTCCAATTAAGAAGCATCACAAACCTCTTAGCTTTCAGAAAAAGCCTAAAGACCTGGCTCTTTGCCCAATAAACTTCTTCCATTTTTTGCCACAGGAGATGTAACTAGCGCCAGGACACCTCCGGGTAACAGCTGCGCTGTATAAATATAATTAACATTAACATAAGTTTTTAGCCATGCAACAGTTGATGCTGTTGCACCAAGGATATTGTGCTGCATAACTAAATACTTATAAGGTCCCAAAAGCGAGACCTATTGGCTGTGCCAATGCTTGTTTAGCAAGCAATGTGGTTAGTGAAGGCATGACTACTATTTTATATCATGATTAGCTTGGCGAACGGGTTTGGCCAACTTCTAGTAAAGTAGAAGAAAGGAGGAATTGGTGAAAAGTGGGATATGAAGCGTGGGAGGCGTGTGGCGAAAGAGAGAGGGTACCATGAATGAATGAAAAATTAAGAAGAACCAGAGCGAGCGACGGAAAAATAAAAAGAGTTAAAAAGAAGGAGCGAAGAGTAGGGAAGCTCCACGGACACCCGACCGGGTAACGGAGAGAAAGATAGGTGCGTATGTTTTTTAGAGGACGTGTAAAATAAATAAGAAGGCGATGAGGATGTCAGACAACCAGGAGATAGGATGTAAATGAACCTGTAACGGGAGGGGGGGTGTAGGGAAGAGGACACGGGAGAAGGACGGGAGAGAATGAGGGATAAAGACAGAGAAAGAGTACGGGATGGGGAGGGAAAGGTGGGCCGGTAACTAGCCGGGTGGAAGCGGGCATGTGATGGAAAGTGACGGCGTGAGGCAGATGCCGGGTTACTGGGGAATGGATAACATTTAATCCGTGGAGGGAGGACACTAAGCGGGTGAAAGGAGAGAAACTGTAATTGGTTCTGAAGGAGACGAGAATAAAAAGCATTGGCACAGCCAATAGTTCTCGCCTTTGGGACCTTATAAGTGTTTAGCCATGCAACAGTGATGTTGCACCAAGAAAATTGTGCTGCATAACTAAATACTTATAAGGTCTCAAAAGTGAGACCTATTGGCTATGCCAATGCTTGTTTATGTTAGGCGTTATGCAATACCCCTTCTCAATTCTCTACTGTTCAGACGCACAAAAAATATCAATAGTGCCTGTCTTCGAATGACTGCTTAATAAACAGTGATTTCTCTCCCCACCCCGTGTAAATAGAACCAAAAGAACAAACGCTAGTAGATTTGGTCCCTGTTTTTTTTTTTTTTTAAATCTTCTGCAAATGTATAGCACCACTGTAATGTAGTTTGGGCACAGATGACACACTTCCCAGTCCCTAACTGCACATTTTGACTCTGGACTAATCTAAGGAAAAGGTAGAGTTTGGATTCAAATCAAGCTTTACACAATAGCCCGCGCTTGAAAAAAACAGACATTTTAAAAGTGGCCATTTCACAGGCTCGGAAACCGGGCATGTCCTCAATAAGTGGCGTACTTAAAATCATGTGTGCAATATGTGTTTTCTACTACTTGTTACCGTAGAAATAACTTTAGAACATAAAAGCGGGTTTTGTCAACAATTAAAAAATATCCACGCCACCTCCCGTTAAACAGAAACTGAATTTAACATTAAGCACTTTACATCACACACAAACGTTCTACATTAACAGTAAATGATTACCTGTGTAAATTAATTTACAGGATATATAACATAAGACGGTATGGTTACAAGGAGTAGGAGCCACGTCTTTCATAGCTCACTATACTGTATTAGAACGATTACAATTTATGGACTGCACATAAAACAAGAAGGAAGTGGGATAAGGGAGGGGGGTAGGGCAGTCATGCGCACTACGGGGAGAGAGGCACGCAGGCTGGCAAAAGGTGTGCACTTTCGCGGCCGCTTTGATGTTCTCTGTGGCCATGCGGCTTACTGAGAACATCAAAGCGGCCGAGAAAGCGATCACGCAGGCGGTCAAATGGTGCACACGCCCGGAGCACATGCACTGTAGCTGGAGGCCTGAAAAGCCACTAGTTTGCACTTCCAAAACCCGGCTTACTAAAGCTCTCGCCAGAGCAGCGCTAAAGCGCTGGCTCAGGCGAGACCTAAAAAGTGAGACAAAACACAGGAGAGAAGAAGCGATGCAAAGAAAGAGGGAATGCATTTGTTAGGGTGGAGAGGGAGATGGGAACGGAGGGAGACAGACTCCGACAGATACGCATGAAGGGAGGGTCACAGTCAGTGAGAGAGAAAAAAGGCGCAACGGAGGAGGTTGACAGGCGCAGAGACATTGAGCAGGGCGTGGGGCGATGTGGGTCAACGTGGCTGTTGGGAAAAACAGCGATTGATAAGGAGGAGGTTAGAGCGGGTGGGGCTGGATCCGGGACTTGAAAGCTACAAGGCGCTCGTGGTTCTGTTGATTCTCAAAGATGCAGTGCGAAGAAATAGTTACAACTCCCTCCATCACATCTCCCTTTATCCATCTCCCTGAGCTCTGCACCCGCTTGGGCTGCACATGCGGCGAGCTCCCCGCGATGCACTTCAGCGATGCAGGAGTTAAATCAGACGTTGAGGGTCAGTTCACCCTCCACCCCCACCCCATTTCGACTACCATAATATGACTACGAATAGGCACGGACAACACCAAAGCATAGCGACAAACAGGGGAGGTGCCCCACAGCTGTGGGCATTCCATGGGCTGCCGGGAGCAGCGTGTTTAGGGCAGCTAGATTGAAAGGGGGGTTGTAGGAAGGGAAGAGCGTGTGTCACCCAAAACTATATAGTCATAATAAAAGTGACAGGTGGCTGCTTATTTGCCCCCACTGTGCTTTAAATGGGCAGGTGCTGTCCGGTACTAGGTACTGCACTACTTCAGTTTGAAAGCGGCATTACGCCTGCCAGGGACCAGAGCAAATACAACTTTTTCCACCAGGCTTCTTGCGAGCAATTATTAATAACATGACCGACAGCCCTCTTCCTGACTGACTGTCCTCCTCGAAGCCTGCGGCGCATAAATAAGGCACGCTTAACGGCACGCAACCAGGAACAGTTTCCTGAAGAGATGAGCGCATGTCATGTCAGTGCACGGCGAGGCACATTTTTCACACTTGAAATGCAGCAGACGAGATAAGTAAAAACAAGCTCATGATAAAAGAGTGTCAAAATGGTATGTGCTAATAAATGACCGATTAAGCATAGTCGGGTTTGTATAAGAAAAAAGCGAAAAATACATATGGAGTGCAATAATGAAGCAATGGGAGAGTGCGTGAAAGCGCGTGCATACCTGCCTGTCCCTGCGTGCGTCGCCTGTTAAAGTGTGTGGGAGAACATGCAAACGCGCGGCCCCAAAAGTGAACGCGACCGTCATCTGTTTCCAATTAACGCGACCGCGAGACAGGCAAATGTAAACAAGCGCGGGCACGATAATTGGAAACAGATGGGGCCGCTGCTCGCTCCCGCAAGGTAAACGCCGTACATGCACGAGTGCTCATTGGAAACAGTGCAGTACATGCACGAGTTTCCGAAAAAGTCACTCCTAAGCAGCGCTTGTGCGCTGCGTTTAGGCTCGACCTAAAAAATGTAGTGTGATCAGACGGTTTATCTAAGTCAGCTTAAGACCTACTGGCTCACCTTTGTAAAGTTCTGCTTTAATGTGCAAAGCTCAGACCTTGCGCTGACATCCACTGTGAGTTAATTCATGTTTATGTGTGCAGCAAGTGTAACACATGTACGGTGTGAGTGAGCAAAGTAATGAAGGCCAGTAAGATCCATTTGGTATTACCATGGCCGAACACAAGATAGGGGGTGTAAACTGTGCTCCCAGAAGTGTATTGCTGTCATTCCTGTAGCTGGGGGGAGGAGACCTAGACACTGAAGTGAAGAATAGAGAGATGGCTGCCTTTAGAAAATCTATGAGTCTTTCAAAAAGCGAAAAGCTGCAAATTAGTCTTCATGTGCACTAGCGTTTGGTAGGGGTGAGGGGTGGGACTAAAGACTGATGTGAAAGGTGAGGAAGTCTCTAGGCGAGGCCTGGCCTCTGTCTTTCCCGGATTACTTCTTCAGTTGCACTGAGGATAGCCAGATGCAAAAACCTTACACCTCTTTTGTGCCTCTGTTGTGGGCCCTCTAGGATACACAGAGCTACCTGTAAGATTCAATTTCATAAAGGCTGTTTCTTGAGACAGCCTGATAAAGACACTTGAAAATAGAACCACCCCACATAGGTTCTACACTTTGAATCAGTGGATCTACCTGAGCCTAATTCATGCTACTCCTGATTGACCTTAGAGACAGGGTAGCACCAAGAGGCACTGGCTCGCCTAGATTCACTTAGGTGTAGTAGTTAGTACAAATATGTCATTAATGCACTTTCTTTCTTGCAAAGATATGCAGGTGACTAAACATTAACTTTAATGTGTCTGCTAGTGGATTGTTGAGCTCGGAGCTCCATCACCCCCACATTTCCTCCATGAGAAGCCTGCATCATCTTGCCCTTGCTACCCTGGGAGTCTAGTATGGAAGGGGATCTACTTGGAAGTGTCTGCAGAATCACAATTGGACTGGCACTTGGACAGCTCGACTGAGGCACTTTGCCCCTGCCTGCTCCATGGCACCATAAATGGGGCATGACACACATGATGCAGAGAACAACCTGCTACCTTTTGGAGGCGTCCTCATCTTTCTTCCACTGTAAAAAAAATGGCTATATGAGTCAACAAAATATCCATTTACACAACGATCCAAGCAAGAGGATGAACAGAAAACAACACTTCAAAATTGGCAAAAGTACGTGAATGCAAACATTGATTATGTCTGATCATAATTAAAGTGTGCAATAAATGTAACAAATGGTCATTGTTTTAAAAGACATAAGAAAAGTGAAAAACTGGAATTTCCTTGCAGAGATTTGACTGTACATACTCATCCTACTGAGATAACTGTGTGGTGAACATAAGTTCCCATTAAAAGCTTACTGGGTAGCAGCACCTGCCAGAACCGAAAAAGGACAGATGAATCTCATAGTTCCAAACCTGGTCTTTCCGTGCAGTCCAGTCACAGTGCAGATTATGTCATGAGGTTAGTAGGCACTGTGCACAAATACTTCCTTTATACCTGTTCACGTTTTTTATATGTTGACTTTTAGCACACATTTGCTTACGCGCTAGCTTGAGATAGTGTACTCAGAAAAGATTTGCTTACAAATACATTCCTTCGTAGGCACATTATCATAACTTAGAACATTCTGTCCAAGGACTGGGTGCACTGTGCAAATTGGCCTTGTTTGTTGTTGTCTGTTCGGCAACAGCTCTGGGTGGGTAGAATCAACAATAACAGCCGGACCAGAGCTCAGGCACAGAATGAATCGGTCCAGTTTTATCATATAATCTGCACCAAGCCTTTGTCCAGCAGAGGAGCATTTTGATGGATTGTCGCGGTCACCCCAGGATTGAAATCTAGCTTAGCTGAATCCCATCATTATCCTGAGAGGGATGGCAGCCTGCTCTACACCAAGACTGGCTACCAGATGACAGAGGTAAGTTGGGAGTTAGACCACTCTAAGGCATCTGACAGAATCGCATCCACCCTATGCTCTATAGGATAGGCTGTTCTAGGAGCAATTGTATGTATTAATATATTCAATGCAACAATTACAATGGTTGAATTATTTATCTTCTTCACCATCCTGGTGAAGCTGGTTACAAGACTTTGTTTTATTCTACTAATAATTGTAGCACTGGTATTTTACACAAGAATCCAATTGCTTCAATAAATGTTTAAAATGCCAATTTGTGTATTTCTTGTGTCTCCTTTTGGGCATGCCTCCGCTAACACCAAAAGGATAGATCTGTTTCAACAATTTCCTTGGGGGAATTATGGTTGTCATGTTCTGAGGTTGCAGACACCATCAGGTGCCCTGTAAGATTTAGCGGTCCAGATGGCGAACTGAGAACTAGCCAAAAAGTAGGTCAACATATTCTGATGGTATGAGCGGACACAGTTCCCCATAGTTTTGATGCTTATGTTGCCCAAACGCACTGCCTTACTGAAGCAGTAGGAACTGTACGACATAGCGCCACTACCGTTCCAGGTCAGGCACTTATTTAATGGGTATCCGGCGTAGTTTTCCTATGTGTGCCTAAAAACCCCTTGTCAGCCTCCTAACGAAGACGTCCGTGGTGTTCGAGAAAACTCCTCCTCAGCAGAATAGGGAAACCCTATTTCGGTCTGTAGGTTGTTCGAGCTTGAACATTTAAAAGGAACACGAATCGAACTGAGTGCGTCTCATACAGACCGATCTGGACGCCGAACCCAAAATCCTGGCCAAAGTACTTGCAAATAGGCTAATCAAGGTCATTAATAACCTCGTACACCCGAATCAATCCGGCTGTATGCCTCAGCGGAATTCAGCGCTAAACCTGCGTAGACTACACGGAGTGATAGGGAGGACACACACAATACAGGAAGAAGCGGTCTTGGTGTCCCTAGACGCTTCCATGGCATTTGACAGGCTGGAATGGCAATACCTATTTGCAGTCTTTGAAAAAATGGGTTTCGGGCCCCAATTCATCCGATGGGTGCGCCTCCTCTACTCGAAGCCGCTAGCCCAGATAGTAGTCAATAACAAAAAGTCAGAAGTATTTGAGCTGGGCAGGGGTACGAGGCAGGGGTGTCCGCTCTCCCCTCTCCTGTTCGCCTTGGCCCTAGAACCTCTGGCATCGTGGATAAGGAGGGATCCAATGATTCGTGGTCTTAAGTGGGCTGAGTCATGGGAGGACCGCATCTCCCTATATGCGGACGACATTCTGCTGTTCCTAGCCTCTCCAAAGGCCTCGCTAACAGCGGTGTTGGATATCTTCGCCATCTTTGGTAGATACTCGGGATACACCATAAATTGGCTCAAATCACTGTTGTATGTCCTTAGGGGCCCCCTCGGAGGCCTCCCTGTGGGCTGCCCGATACAGATCACCACACAGGGCTTCAAATACCTCGGCATCTATGTAACCACTAACCCGGCTGACAGGTTTGCCCGTAATCTGTTACCCCCTTTGCAGAGACTGAAAAGAGATTCCGAGTGCTGGATGGGTCTCCCGCTCTCGTTACTGGGCAGGGCCTCCTTATTTAAGATGATGTCCCTGCCCAGGTTCCTCTACATCCTGCAAAACTTGTTGGACCCAGTCCCCACTAGCTATTTCAGAGAGATTAAAACCCTACAACGCCGCCTTCTATGGAACGGGAAACCGCAATAGCCCTCCCGGACCTCAAAAAATACTACTGGGCAACACACTTGGCAGCCATCAACCACGGTATCTATAGACAAGCCGGGGATCCGGGATACGCAATGGATCGGTGGCTACTGCCAGGTGGGAACTATGACCGAGCGCTTTACTCAACCGCTGGGGACCGCCACTTAACCGGGCCAACCAAACTATCAGTACAGGTCTGGAGGGCAGCCACCAGGAGTACGGGATGGGATCGCAAGATAACCCGGGCGACGCCAATATGGGCCTCAGAACAACTCGGACATCTTTGATCCACTAAGGGCTTTGACAAATGGGATATCATAGGCATCTCAAAAGTGGGCGACCTTTGGGTGAAGGGAGAGGTTAAGTCATTTCCCACCTTACAGCAAGAGTACGAGCTCGCCTCTACAGAACGCTTTCGATACCTACAGGTCCGTCATGCCTTATACTCCTGTCTCCCAAAGGGGGAGACACCCCCTGAAGACAGACTCCTGGATGGATATCTTCCAATTAAGGCCATCTCGCTCACATATAAAAAATTAGTTAACAATTCTGTAGACCCCCTCATGAAGCTGCGAGAGAAGCGGGAAGGGGATGGTATAATCCTAGACGAGGAAGATTGGGTGGCAGCCGTGTCTTCACCTCGGGAGGTGGCCATGGCAGCGAAATTGAGACTGGTGTAACTTTAAATTTTGCACCGGGTCTATATCACAGGTCCCGGGATGGTACGAATGGGCAGAGCGACAGATGGAGGGTTTAGAAGGGGCTGTGGACACGTAGGCACCTTCCTACACATACTATGGGAATGCCCCTTGGTCCAGAGGTACTGGAAGAAAATACACGATGTTATGGGAGAGGTGCTACATCAGGCTCTCCCGCTGGAAGCTAAGAGATGTCTATTGAATGTATGGGAACCCACTGACCTACACAACACTCAGATGGCCTGGGTTACACTGGGGCTGATGATAGCAAAACGTAACATAGCCCAGAAATGGGGGGGCGACACAGACTCCAGCGGTAAGTGCCTGGAAGAAAGACATGGACTGGTGCATGTTTCGGGAAAAGTACGTTTATGTGGCCAGGGGATGCCCTAACAAATTGATCCGCATGTGGAATGAATGGAATGAATATAGAGGGACTATATGCAGCCCACCACTTTTACCAACTCAATTGGAACCAACATTGTAACTGCGTTAATCACTCGTAACCAATTGTTCATGCGTTGTACTGATAAGTGTATCATGTTTAACCAAGACGCCTGACTGTATCGTCTTCTTGCCTTGTAACCTTGATTCCTACTTTTAATGAAAAGAATTATAAAAAAAATAAAAAAATAAAAAAGGAACACCCCACTATAGTATAACTTCTCTGAAGTCCATTCGTTAAAATGGCTAATCCAGTACCAATAGTCATACCATTAAACTGCAGACATGTAGTAACACAGATGTTACAACACCATGGGCTCACTGTTATGGAAGGAGATGTTATCTTCATGGTAGAGGCTCACGAAGGCTCACGAAGTGTATAAAACAGGGGTATTCTATTCATGGGTCAACCCTCTACAGCATAAGTGGGCGACCCCCATTGGGGTAAAAATAATTGGTCCTTTTCCCTTCCATTGGGAGGCTGACTGGGCCCCCAGCAGGGTAAGATCAACCCAAACGCCCCAAAATGGAAAATGTCGGCAGCCAATGTTTAGCCAGCCCTCTTCATCGACTAATTTATTGTGTTACACAACAGTATACAGCATGGGCAGTGAGTCAGCCCTCTCCAGTCGCTGGCTACCTTCACAGTGAGAGATGGCATTCAATATATAAATGGATTTTCAACCAGCCCTCTTCATTCATTGGGTGTCTTCGACCCACTAGAGCATAGGGCAATGGGTCATTCCACTCCAGCCATTGGCTTACATCACTGTGATTTATGGCATTCTATATATATTAGGAAGGATTCAGTCAGCCCTTTTCATTCACTGGTCTTCTATCATCCATAGTTGTCTCGGCTGACTACAGCATACAGCATGGGCAAATTGGTCAGCACAATTGTCCACTGGCTAACTTTACTGAGTGATGAGATTGTGTATATAAAGGGACTTTTAACCAGTCCTCTTTATCTACTGGGTGTCTTCAACCCACTACTGCATACAGTTTGGGGCAGCGGATCAGCCCACTTCAGCCACTGGCTAACCTCAAAGTGAGTAATGGCATTCTTTATACAAGCATTGCCATAGCCAATAGGTCTCATCTTTGGGACCTTATAAGTGTTTAGCTATGCACCTACCCTCGCAAAGTGCTTAAAAGGAAACAAGCCCCACCTTCTCTGCCGACACCACCGTCCTGGAAGAGGGGCCGCCTGCAAAGCAGAAGAATTGTTCTACGAGAGACATTGATACTGGACGGGGGCTGCACAAGCAACACAGGCAGTATGTGAAGCGTCAGTGTTTAGCATCTGTGACTGGTGATCAAACCTGCATGGTCAGTCACACACTGACCAGTGCAATGGTGCAGTGGGCTGAGCACCTGCGGCTGAGATCTGTGCGTAACTCGCAGACTAGTGCTTTTGATTTCCACAGGGCCAACTCAGCCTTTCAATCTCCCAAGGTCGACAAAACGATAACCTTGTTTAGCAATAGCTATGACTTAAGAGCTAAGGCATGATAAGAGAGTTGGGGTCTGTGCTTTAAGAACGGCAAGCATCGACGCCACTGGCCAATGGGGTAGGTGTTCCTGCATGATAGAGGATAGATCAATAATGGCTTATGAAAATGTCACACCCCCATCCTACATTGAGCTGTGATTTCGACAGAAACGCTAGAAACTCAAAAGCACGAGGACGGAAACATCCCGAATGAGCCAAGAGGCCCTGAGCTAGGCCAACAGGAAGTGTGGGAATGTCTGGACACTTCCGAGGCGGATGAGATGGTATCGGTCCCGGGTGAGTGTTGGAAGGCGCGGAAGGAGGGCCTTCTAGGGATGTCCTGAGCCAGCAATCAAAGGTGGTGCGTCATGGGAAAATATCTGCCATGGAAAAATGTGTCACGCCATTAAAGCCTCGCTTCGAGACCCCGTCATGGCAGGAGTCCCCCTTACAACCGTTCTGTGTCCAAAAATGTGGAAAATATGGAAGGAGTCCAAAAGGATAGTATAAAAGCATCCATTAAATATAATTAAATAGAATTGTAACATTGTGCACTGAACTGTAAGTAGGACGAGATGAGGAAAATGAGATAGCGCATTTTAGTGACGAGACCATATCCATAGAAGGACACTCGTTGTCCCAAGAGGTTAATGTTAGGGCGATAAGTGACGGGCGGGTGAGAGGCCGGGGAGGGGGTGGAACAAATGGGCTGGGAGTTGAGGTGGGAGGGAACGAAGTGCACTGAAAACAAGTAGCGCGCCACAAGAATAAAAGTTAAGCAAAGCATGATGAAAGGTGCAGCCGCCATAATTACAGACAAGAATAAACCTGCTCGATGATTTGAGGACGCATTAATAGCGGGTACTTCTTTTTCTGGTAAACCACAACTCGTGCACATCCTACAGACCACCAAAAGCCTCAACAAAATTTTGGGCTCTACAGCAAAGGGGCCAGGCACAGATTACTACTTAAGGCAGGTCATCTCAAAGCACGTTTAAAGCGATCTCATAAAAACGTCCTTCACTGTCAGAAGCAAAAGCCAGCTTCAAGTTAGCAATTAGCAGTTGCGCCAGGCGCATGATAAACTGTTATTTTCCTTGAAATCACCTGTAAAAACACGGACATTTCTCCGTCATGAATAAAACTTAAACAGACGGTAAGCTCGCCACGGTTACAAAACCCACATAAATCCCCTTTTGACTTCGCCTGCTCGTACAGTAGAATTCACGGAGCATCTTCCGAAGACATAAACCTGATTTACAGCCAGACTGAAACAAGCAGTCTGAGACGTGAGCCCTGCTGATTAATTAAATTGTAGGCACTCAAGTGGAGCAGCGGGTAACCTGCCGGCCCAGCGTGTGAAGCGCCCCCTGCCCCTCCCGCCGGAACATCAGAATGTGCTTCAAAGGCGCACTGGCGCCTTGCACTGTCAGGGAAATTGTATGATTTATACTGCAAATTAGACGCGCTGGCTCCAAAGGTGGTCGCACATCATTCTTCCATAAGCAAAGAGAGCAGGATTAAGTGGTTTGTAAACGCTTCTGGGAGGACAGGATGAATGAATCGGTGAAGATTTGCATTTGAATACACCTCTGCCCCAGACTGGTCAAGTGCTGGTCCTATAAAAACCCGCTATTAATGCATTCTGGAAAGTTCCATTTGGAAGAAGGGTTATGTTTACTTATTCATCATGTAGTGACTGGCATCAGGGTACTTTTATGCTGTTTTTTTGCAAATCTGTGCTGGTCCCGGTTAGAACCTGAAATGGGAGCCGAAAGTCTGCCCGAGGCGATCATTTCCTGGCGGCTGTTTTGAGAGTTGGAGAGAGGAAATGCTTCTTCGTTAGCGCAGTGTCAAATGACCGTTCCATGTTCGAAACAAGTTCGTGAGTGATGCTGCTAGGAATTTAAAGAATGTAGCTGGCACACTGTGGGGCGCTGCTCGCTCCAGAGACCCCTAGGCCATGGGAGTGAAAGTTTTGAGGAAAGGCAGGACATGCACCCATCTTTGCCCATTTGCGTACTTTCATTATTGAAAGCCACAGCAAAGGACAAAGGGATGTGTGGGAGGAGGCAGACCCACACGGAGAAGTCTCTTGGAAGTCTGAAGTGATTCCCAGAGGCCCTCTCCTAGTGCAACGCATGTGCGCTGCACTAGGCGAGACCTACTAAAGGGGCTTGCAACCAACTGCTTCATCCATTGGTCTTGTTGTGTTATTCAAATTGCTCTTCAGCCCACTACAGCATACAGAACAGGGCAATGGGTCATCCAACTTCAGTCACTGTCTAACTTCAATGTGAGTGACGGCATTCCACTTGTTTACAAGACCACATCTTCTCACAAAGTAGTTCCCAGTCATTGCCAGGGACTACTATAGCAATATCTTCTTTTTGAGACCATGAAAATGCATATTGTTTGCCTTGCTGTGTATTTTTTTTCTTTATTTTCTCTTGTAGGTTTTTCATGAATATGGTGCACAAAGTCTAATGACAAAAATGGTTATATTTCTTGATTCTGTCAATTGTTTTTGTTGTCACTATTACTTTTGTGCTACACTGACTCGCGCATAGTATTGAACTTCATTATAATTTCAGCTCATATCATACACATGCATCATTCACAGTGCATTAACATTTGAGCATCTCTGCATTCTACCAAACACACATTATTTGAGGATGAAAGTTTATATTGTTAATAGAGATGTTGTATCACTGGATGACTGCTACCCACCCCTTAATTCAAACAAGCATCTGCAATGCAATCGGTCTCGCATTTGGGACCTTATATGTATTTAGCTATACAGCACATTTGCCGGGGTGCTGAAACATCTTCTATTCGTTAACATGGAGGGAAAATAAGCCCCAAACTGCGTGACAAGCCAGGTATGGGAACCCATGGAGAGAAATATTGCCTTTCAGCAGGCAACAAGGATGTGCACAGCCTCAGGCGGTAGCGGAAGGAACCGGGGGTAAGAGAAGGCCAAGGGAGGATGTTTGCATACGGCGTGTGCTTGTATCTCCTGTGAACTGGCGATGCTTTGACTGTGTATACAGGGTTCGTCAGTGTACAGCAGAATTCTGTACCCCTGTGTACAGGGGGAGGCTCTGAGTGCACGCGCTCCTAGAGTCCGTATCTATGTGCACTGTAAGAGCCGCTTTGTACAAGTTTGATTTGAGTACCTCTGTGCACAGTGAGTGAATGCACCCAGTATGTGCCTGCATTTATTTCTATGAATACCAAGGGTCTGTGCTGCGTGTGTGCCCGTGGCTCTTATTTCTGCGCCTATGTCTGCGTGCAGTGAGTGACTGCATCTTAAAGAACAGTGAATGTCTGTGTATTTTTTGAGAACAACCTGCACCTCCGTGTACAGTAAACAGGGTTTGTCCCTCTCGGTTCATGTGTGTACTCTTCGTTGTGTAAAATGATCGCCCTGTAAAGCCCACCTCTACTTCCATTTTCTCGAGTACCTCGAGCGATTGTGTACATATGTGGCACTCCCCCTGTGTACCATGAGCGCCCTGCACCTCTGAGAAATGGAATGGCTGGCACCTCCGTGTAGGGGTGAGCATTGAGGGCGATGTGAATCAGTGTCAGTCAGTCAGTCTCAGTCAGTCATTGTCAGTCAGTCAGTCAGTGTCAGTCAGTGTGTGTCAGTCAGTCAGTCAGTGTCAGTCAGCCAGTGTCAGTCAGCCAGTGTCAGTCAGTGTCAGCCAGTGTCAGTCAGTCAGTGTCAGTCAGTGTCAGTCAGTCAGTGTCAGTAATGTCAGTCAGTGTCAGTCAGTTTAATCAGTTTCTGTCAGTCAGTGTAAGTCAGCCAGTGTAAGTCAGCCAGTGTAGGTCAGTCAGTCAGTCAGTGTCAGTCAGTCAGTGTCAGTCAGTCAGTGTCAGTCAGTCAGTGTCAGTCAGTCAGTCAGTGTCAGTCAGTCAGTGTCAGTCAATTTTAGTCAGTGTCAGTTAGTGTGTCAGTCAGTGTCAGTGTCAGTCAGTGTCAGTGTCAGTCAGTGTCAGTCAGAGTCAGTCAGAGTCAATGTCAGTCAGTGTCAGTCAATGTCAGTCAATGTCAGTCAATGTCAGTGTCAGTCAGTCAATGTCAGTCAATGTCAGTCAGTCAATGTCAGTCAGTCAATGTCAGTCAGTGTCAGTCAGTCAGTCAGTCAGTCAGTGTCAGTCATGGTCAGTCAGTGTCAGTCAGCCAGTGTCAGTCAGTCAGTGTAAGTCAGTCAGTGTAAGTCAGTCAGAGTCAGTCAGTATCAGTCAGTCAGTGTCAGTCAGTCAGTCAGTGTCAGTCAGCCAGTGTCAGTCAGTGTCAGTCAGCCAGTGTCAGTCAGTGTCAGTCAGCCAGTGTCAGTCAGTCAGTGTCTGTCATTCAGTGTCAGTCAGTCAGTGTCAGTCATTCAGTGTCAGTCAGTCAGTGTCAGTCAGTCAGTGTCAGTCAGTCAGTGTCAGTCAATTTTAGTCAGTGTCAGTTAGTGTGTCAGTCAGTGTCAGTCAGTGTCAGTCAGTGTCAGTGTCAGTCAGTGTCAGTCAGAGTCAGTCAGAGTCAGTGTCAGTCAGTGTCAGTCAGTGTCAGTCAATGTCAGTCAGTGTCAGTCATTGTCAGTGTCAGTCAGTCAATGTCAGTCAGTCAATGTCAGTCAGTCAATGTCAGTCAGTCAATGTCAGTCAGTGTCAGTCAGTCAGTCAGTCAGTCAGTCAGTGTCAGTCATGGTCAGTCAGTGTCAGTCAGCCAGTGTCAGTCAGTCAGTGTAAGTCAGTCAGAGTCAGTCAGTATCAGTCAGTCAGTATCAGTCAGAGTCAGTCAGTATCAGTCAGTGTCAGTCAGTCAGTCAGTGTCAGTCAGTGTCAGTCAGCCAGTGTCAGTCAGTGTCAGTCAGCCAGTGTCAGTCAGTCAGTGTCAGTCAGTCAGTGTCAGTCAGTCAGTGTCAGTCAGTCAGTGTCAGTCAATTTTAGTCAGTGTCAGTTAGTGTGTCAGTCAGTGTCAGTCAGTGTCAGTGTCAGCCAGTGTCAGTCAGAGTCAGTCATTGTCAGTGTCAGTCAGTCAATGTCAGTCAGTCAGTCAATGTCAGTCAGTGTCAGTCAGTCAGTCAGTGGCAGTCATGGTCAGTCAGTGTCAGTCAGCCAGTGTCAGTCAGTCAGTGTAAGTCAGTCAGTGTAAGTCAGTCAGTGTAAGTCAGTCAGAGTCAGTCAGTATCAGTCAGTCAGTATCAGTCAGTCAGAGTCAGTCAGTATCAGTCAGTGTCAGTCAGTCAGTCAGTGTCAGTCAGCCAGTGTCAGTCAGTCAGAGTCAGTCAGTATCAGTCAGTGTCAGTCATTGTCAGTGTCAGTCAGTCAATGTCAGTCAGTCAGTCAGTCAATGTCAGTCAGTCAATGTCAGTCAGTCAGTCAGTCAGTGTCAGTCATGGTCAGTCAGTGTCAGTCAGCCAGTGTCAGTCAGTCAGTGTAAGTCAGTTAGTGTCAGTCAATTTTAGTCAGTGTCAGTTAGTGTGTCAGTCAGTGTCAGTCAGTGTCAGTCAGTGTCAGTGTCAGTGTCAGTCAGTGTCAGTGTCAGTCAGTGTCAGTGTCAGTCAGTGTCAGTCAGAGTCAATGTCAGTCAGTGTCAGTCAATGTCAGTCAGTGTCAGTCATTGTCAGTGTCAGTCAGTCAATGTCAGTCAGTCAATGTCAGTCAGTCAATGTCAGTCAGTGTCAGTCAGCCAGTGTCAGTCAGTGTCAGTCAGCCAGTGTCGGTCAGTGTCAGTCAGCCAGTGTCAGTCAGCCAGTGTCAGTCAGTCAGTGTCTGTCATTCAGTGTCAGTCAGTCAGTGTCAGTCATTCAGTGTCAGTCAGTCAGTGTCAGTCAGTCAGTGTCAGTCAGTCAGTGTCAGTCAATTTTAGTCAGTGTCAGTTAGTGTGTCAGTCAGTGTCAGTCAGTGTCAGTGTCAGTCAGTGTCAGTCAGAGTCAGTCAGAGTCAGTGTCAGTCAGTGTCAGTCAGTGTCAGTCAATGTCAGTCAGTGTCAGTCATTGTCAGTGTCAGTCAGTCAGTCAATGTCAGTCAGTCAATGTCAGTCAGTCAATGTCAGTCAGTCAGTCAGTGTCAGTCATGGTCAGTCAGTGTCAGTCAGCCAGTGTCAGTCAGTCAGTGTAAGTCAGTCAGAGTCAGTCAGTATCAGTCAGTCAGTATCAGTCAGAGTCAGTCAGTATCAGTCAGTGTCAGTCAGTCAGTCAGTCAGTGTCAGTCAGTGTCAGTCAGCCAGTGTCAGTCAGCCAGTGTCAGTCAGTCAGTGTCAGTCAGTCAGTGTCAGTCAGTCAGTGTCAGTCAGTCAGTGTCAGTCAATTTTAGTCAGTGTCAGTTAGTGTGTCAGTCAGTGTCAGTCAGTGTCAGTGTCAGCCAGTGTCAGTCAGAGTCAGTCATTGTCAGTGTCAGTCAGTCAATGTCAGTCAGTCAGTCAGTCAATGTCAGTCAGTGTCAGTCAGTCAGTCAGTGGCAGTCATGGTCAGTCAGTGTCAGTCAGCCAGTGTCAGTCAGTCAGTGTAAGTCAGTCAGTGTAAGTCAGTCAGAGTCAGTCAGTATCAGTCAGTCAGTATCAGTCAGTCAGGGTCAGTCAGTATCAGTCAGTCAGAGTCAGTGTCAGTCAGTCAGTCAGTCAGTGTCAGTCAGCCAGTGTCAGTCAGTCAGAGTCAGTCAGTCAGAGTCAGTCAGTGTCAGTCATTGTCAGTGTCAGTCAGTCAATGTCAGTCAGTCAGTCAGTCAATGTCAGTCAGTCAATGTCAGTCAGTCAATGTCAGTCAGTCAGTCAGTCAGTGTCAGTCATGGTCAGTCAGTGTCAGTCAGCCAGTGTCAGTCAGTCAGTGTAAGTCAGTTAGTGTCAGTCAATTTTAGTCAGTGTCAGTTAGTGTGTCAGTCAGTGTCAGTCAGTGTCAGTGTCAGTCAGTGTCAGTCAGTGTCAGTCAGAGTCAGTCAGAGTCAATGTCAGTCAGTGTCAGTCAATGTCAGTCAGTGTCAGTCATTGTCAGTGTCAGTCAGTCAATGTCAGTCAGTCAATGTCAGTCAGTCAATGTCAGTCAGAGTCAGTCAGTCAGTCATGGTCAGTCAGTGTCAGTCAGCCAGTGTCAGTCAGTCAGTGTAAGTCAGTCAGTGTAAGTCAGTCAGTGTAAGTCAGTCAGTGTAAGTCAGTCAGAGTCAGTCAGTATCAGTCAGTCAGTATCAGTCAGAGTCAGTCAGTATCAGTCAGTGTCAGTCAGTCAGTCAGTCAGTGTCAGTCAGTCAGTGTCAGTCAGCCAGTGTCAGTCAGCCAGTGTCAGTCAGTGTCAGTCAGCCAGTGTCAGTCAGTCAGTGTCAGTCAGTCAGTGTCAGTCAGTCAGTGTCAGTCAGTCAATTTTAGTCAGTGTCAGTTAGTGTGTCAGTCAGTGTCAGTCAGTGTCAGTGTCAGCCAGTGTCAGTCAGAGTCAGTCATTGTCAGTCATTGTCAGTGTCAGTCAGTCAATGTCAGTCAGTGTCAGTCAGTCAATGTCAGTCAGTCAATGTCAGTCAGTGTCAGTCAGTCAGTGGCAGTCATGGTCAGTCAGAGTCAGTCAGCCAGTGTCAGTCAGTCAGTGTAAGTCAGTCAGTGTAAGTCAGTCAGTGTAAGTCAGTCAGTGTAAGTCAGTCAGAGTCAGTCAGTATCAGTCAGTCAGTATCAGTCAGTCAGAGTCAGTCAGTATCAGTCAGTGTCAGTCAGTCAGTCAGTGTCAGTCAGCCAGTGTCAGTCAGTCAGAGTCAGTCAGTATTAGTCAGTGTCAGTCATTGTCAGTGTCAGTCAGTCAATGTCAGTCAGTCAATGTCAGTCAGTCAGTCAGTCAGTCAGTGTCAGTCATGGTCAGTCAGTGTCAGTCAGCCAGTGTCAGTCAGCCAGTGTCAGTCAGCCAGTGTCAGTCAGTCAGTGTCTGTCAGTCAGTGTCAGTCAGTCAGTGTCAGTCAGCCAGTGTCAGTCAGCCAGTGTCAGTCAGCCAGTGTCAGTCAGTCAGTGTCAGTAATGTCAGTCAGTGTCTGTCATTCAGTGTCAGTCAGTCAGTGTCAGTCAGCCAGTGTCAGTCAGCCAGTGTCAGTCAGCCAGTGTCAGTCAGTCAGTGTCAGTCAGTCAGTGTCAGTAATGTCAGTCAGTGTCAGTCAGTTTAATCAGTTTCTGTCAGCCAGTGTCAGTCAGTCAGTGTCAGTCAGTCAGTGTCAGTCAGTCAGTGTCAGTCAGTCAGTGTCAGTCAGTCAATGTCAGTCAGTGTCAGTCAGTCAGTCAGTCAGTGTCAGTCAGTCAGTCAGTGTCAGTCAGTCAGTCAGTGTCAGTCAGTCAGTCAGAGTCAGTGAGTCAGTCAGTGTCAGTCAGTCAGTGTCAGTCAGTGTCAGTCAGTCAGTGTCAGTCAGTTCCAGTCAGATTCAGTCAGTCAGTGTCAGTCAGTCAGTGTCAGTCAGTGCTGATGGAGCTTTAATGACTTGTCCAGCTGAAGGTGCCCCCCCACAGACACACTGGCTGGTCTGTGATGGATGTCCAGCCCCATCTGAAGCAACGTCCGGCCCCCATCGCCTCCAAGGGGGGAGGGGGGAATACCATCCATGAGTGCGGGAGAGGAGGGCAGCAGGCCAACCCCGGGTCAGCTTGGCTGCCTTCCACTCCTCCACGCCAGTAACATCTCATCAGAGGCGATGTTGTGCTGCATAATATAGCGCCTAGAAGCAAAATTGAGCTACGTTGTGAAACCTTAATTGAACGCCCGCCTCTCACCGCACGTCAACAAAGCATGGTCTTGCAAGGACTCTTGAAGTTGTTTCAATGCACAGTGTGGCACATGGAAGCGATCAACAAAGCGGATTTCGCACTGTGCAGTTAATTCAAGCGGAAGTCCCCTACACCATTCGTGCATTCATTCCCACCTACCCCCTCCTCCCACCATTATTTTTACGCGCCAGTAACATCTCATCAGAGGTGATGATGTGCTGCATAACGTAGCGCCTAGAAGCAATATTATGCTATGTTGTGAAACCTTAATCGAACGCCCGCCTCTAACCGCACGTCAACAAAGCATGGTCTTGCCAGGACTCTTGAAGTTGTTTCAATGCACAGTGTGGCACAAGGAAGCGATGGAATTTTAAGTGCCTTGTTTAATGAATTAGTCGATGATTGTGGAAACGTACATGCGTTTCCACAATCATCGACTAATTAATTAAACTCCTGCTGCCCTTCCAGGCTCTATCCCAGCACCGCACCTTCTCTGCACAAGCTCTTGGCTTTGGCAAAGGCAGCCGCTTGTTTATAATTGCATCGCGCTTTCACTTTAAGTTAAAGCCGAAGCAAAAATAAACACGCAGCTGCCTTTGAAAATGGCAAATGGTAACAAAAAAGTGCGTAGCGGCTAAATAGGAGACACTGTCTCCTGCCGCCAGTAAGAGATTCAATCCTGCTGGGCGTTGATAAAAAGAGACAGGGTGGCAACAATGAGGGATTGATATTCCTTTGTGCAATCATTACACTGCCTTTGGCATAATTCGTGACGCCAAACGACGAGCATGAATCAAAGCTGAAGGCGGAGCTGGGACACGGCTTCTGGAATCATATCGATTCCAAGAAGTCTCGTATGACGAGAGCAGCGCATGCGCTGCTTACATCAGGCTGAGACCTAAAAATAAAGGAGAGCTCTGTGGAGGGTTTGGATAATGAAACTACATCCTTGAGAGTGGATCATGGATCAGAATCTTGAAGCGATATTTCAGTTAGTGGAGTTCCATCTGACGATGAATTATCATCCAGGGATTCTAAAAAAAAATGGTCATGGCCGCCGTGATGTTGCTTTGCAAGCACAGCCTGTGCAGCAGAGAGAGAGACTGGCAGTGTAGCCCAATCTTGAATACAGGCAGGTAACGCAAGGAGCAGAGCACAGGGAGATTGCTCACTTGGCAGACCCCTGATAGAGTTCAGCCATAAATTCCCCAATTTACTATAGAAGCAAGATGTGTCAACATTGAAAATGTTTTGGCCACTGACAACTTCTAACATTTTGTGGATGAAGTATTTCTTGAAGAAACTGTGCATAAATCTGCATACAAAACAGTTACGGAGGGAGCATGGAGGCACTCTGGCACCTTCGTCTAGGGCATGCTTGACTGGGGAGTTGAAAAAAAAATCCAGGCCTTAAACTCCTTATTGGAATAGTGCACAAATTAGTGCACAAACTAACAGTACAGTCTTACTGGTCTACTTGTGTGGTTTGGGCAATATTTGTTTTCACACTTGCAATGATCAGAGATCGCTTTTTGATTCTGCAGCATATACTGCATTATATAATGCTGCAGTAGTACCCCAGGACCATCCAAACCATGACAGGTTGTTCAAAATGTAGCCTTTTGTGGAACATTTGTTTACCAGTTTCCCGGAGGTTTATACTCCTGGAAAGAATATAGTGGTCAACAAGTAGTTGAGCCTATACAAAGAGCTTCCGCTGTTCAGACAGTACCTACCACAAGAGATTGTTACAGCATAAAGCTATACATGTTGTGTGAGAGCTTCCCTGGTTCTGCATACAGCCCAAGAGTATATACTGGGAAGGACATCACTATATATCCTGCAGGCTGCCCTTCCACGTTGGGAATGTGAAAGGAGTATGTGGGAGCTTCTGCAATCACTCCTTTCTAAAGGTTATAAACCTTATGTGGGCAATTTATATACAGGATTCCAGCTGTTGAGTGAGGTGTACAATGCTGGCACTGTGGCTTGCAGTATAATTCAAAGTCACTGCAAAGGATTCCTTCAGGAGCCTGTCTGTAAGAAGCTCCACAAAAGCCAACAAACTGTTGGCTATAAAGATCGCTGCTAGGCTGGAAGTACATAACCTAACTACAATTCACAATGAGATCACTTCTCATATCACAGTTTTGAATCTATGGCAGATGCAGTGGCGGCTGGTGGCTTTACAAACTGATAGGGCGTAAAGATTGCTATACAAACCACATCAGCCCTAGAGTTAAGCGAGCTACTGAAGTCTGTAGCGAGATGCCTGACTCGAGCTCAGCTTGAACCAGTGCTTTAGATGGGCCGGCTCAGCTTGAACCCCAAATGAGCCAAATCTTCAGGTGGCTTCTGCTTCGCTCCCGGCCCTATAACCTTATCTGCCAATAATTGAAGACGCATCCGTGTCATTTGAGGTGGGATAGAAAGAAATATCCATCTAGTGACTGAATTGAACAATTTGAGATCGGAAAACCTAGGATCTATCTCGGCTTCCGTGCTAAATCAAATTGTGTGATGCTACGCAATGTTTTTATTTCGTTTTCTTCCTTTTTTCAGTATTCCATATTAAAGCGCCTTGACACACAGGAGTATTAGTAGTGTGCTGTACAAACACCACTTGTGTTTGACTTAATGAACTGTGGTGTTGCACGATGTTTAATTACCTAGGCCACATAGAGGGAACAAATAACTGACTTGCCTCTTGTTTTACTAATGGCATCTGTATGCGGGTGCAGGAGGGGAGAGCATGACTGCTTCAAAGCTGGATTTTTTTTTAAAGTACCTCTTCTAAATATATGTCACTCCAAGCAAATTGCTAAAATGTTTCAGTATGTTAAAGGAACATGCTTCCGAACTTTTAAAAGCCGGTTTGCTATACGATTTTTATGTCAACCGTTACGTACTTTGAATTGTGTTGGGGCTGCTCTTGAAGACTATTGCCACGCGGCCGGCATGTCGGGCGGGTGGGAGGAGAGGGGTTGGAAATGGGGTCGTCCCGGGAGGGGGAGGGGAGGCAGGAGGGGTTTAATTAAAAAAATATTACAAAATAAAACGTAACTTACCGTCCTGCGCCGCTGTCACCTCAGCTTCTGCTGGATAGGTCCGACTCCGAGTCCCGCCGTCCTGCCTTTTCAAATTCCTGCAGGCAGCTCTCATCGCGACGTCACCAGCAGCCAGGAAAGGCAGCCTCCCTCCCTCCCCTCTACCAATCACAGTGCTAAAAGGCGCAGCGGAGCACCCCCCACCCGGGCCATTTTCTCTATTTAGGCAGCAGCAGCCTACATAGAAAAAAAGGGAGAGTGGGTGGTCCTGCTCGAGGGCAGGGGGGAGTGGCTTGCCCACTGTTGTGCATACTGACTGTTTGGTCGGCCTTCAGGCCGGCCAAACAGTCAGCATGCACAACAGTGGGCAAGCCACTCCCCCCTGCCCTCGAGCAGGACCGCCCACCCCCAACCAGGCACTTCTGCTTTCTCGCCGTGCGAGAAGGCAGAAACATAAAATGGTAGTTATTACCATTTATATTTCTGCCTTCTCGCACGGCGAGAAAGCAGTGGGGCAACGCCCCCACGCCCCAATGGGGGAGCCGCCACTGGGCAGATGTCCACAAGCCCAACAGTGTACTTGATTGCCACAAGTACAAGTGAGGCATGCATAACGACCAGGTACTTCAACCATATTACGTATGTCGTAAAACTCACATGGTACAAGAAGTTGGCTATCCACCTAATCCAGTTAGCATCATACAATGTGTGTGCTGTCTATGTTCAGACTACCACAGGAAGCCTCTACATCATCTGTTGTGTAGGATGCCAGACCACAGGATCTACACTCTGCTATCAGCATGCCTACAACAGGGGAAAAGAGTTGCCTGTATCGCCGAAAAAGAGTTTGCTATCGGCAAAGAAAAAGGCAAGACAATCATTATTACTGCCCCAATACCTATCTCAACCAGGCCGGGGTTCTCCAACTTGCCTAAATTTTTTGCCACACACAAGTGAGGTTCTGGAAACCTGACTTAAATTAAGCAGTCAGCCTAATAGTTAGCATATGATTTTAAATGGCTCTGCATGGATACATACTGTTCATGGCCATTCATTACTTGACTAGGTTTGCAGCGTTTCAAATTGTTCCATCTTATTTGAAAAATCATTGTAATTGTTCTCAACCAAAAAAGTATCATTGGTCAAGACTCTTTTCTTCCTAAATTAGATTTGGGCCACTCTGTTTAACTGACTCCAATAAATAGGTACCACTGGTCATACTTGCAAGCTACCTTCACCATCCATCAAAACATGGTGGATGCAACACTTTCCATGTTACAAGTGCATTACAGTCAATGCACTGCAAATAACAGTAGACAGGATCTGTACCATGTCTGTCAAACCCCAAGGTCCTTGGTCTTTCTTGTAATGCTTTTTAGGGACCTCATCAGAATCTGTCCCAGTATGTGTACCCTACTTTTCAAATGTACATATGCTCACACTGAAGAATGGGCCACAGGATCATACTCTGACATCACCCAACTTTTTACCACACACCGGACGGAGTTGGATTTAGCCCAGAAAGTGTGTCAAAGGCACATGAAAGACAAGTGTTCCTAAGCTTAAGCAGCCTGCAATGGGAACAATTAGTAACGGTTCACTTGGCCTCCCACACAATATTAGTCTGGACTCAGAGCAAGACAAAAACATGAAGATATAATCAATGATTAGCCTAGGCTTATTTCCATATGGGTCCTGTGTAGGAAGAAGGTGGATGATCTTGGTAGGAGTGACTTCCAGATCACTGCACCCACCACAACTCACTTCAGTTAAACTTGTGGCCTGCTTGCTACCTTCATCTTCCATCAAAATGTGGTGGAAGTTCCATCCGACATATTACAAGTGCATTAAAGTCAAAGCCCTGACATGACAGTGGATGTGACATTCGCCATGTTTTGATTAAACTCACCATCAAACCCTGAAGTCCTTAGTCTTTCTGGATGTGTTTGTAGGAAAGTAGAGGAGTGTGCCCAGCATTTTTAATCCATTTTTCAAATGTAGATATGCTCACACTGCCCGAGGAAGAGGTCACAGGATCATACTCAGACATTCTGCAACTTACTACTATACACCAGAAGGATTTGGATTTAGTGCAGCGAGTGTGCTAACGGCACATGAAAGACAAGTCTCCCTGAGCCTAAACAGGCTGCCATAAAGAGGCATTAGTAAAGGGTTCATGTGGCCTTCAGCAAAATATTAGTCAAGACTCCGAGTGAGACAGAGACATGAAAAAAAGATAATCAAAGTATAGCCTAAGCTTGTTTTCATAGGGATCTTACGTAGGCAGAAGGCAGATGACTAAAGTAGAAGTGGCGCACAGAACACTGCACTCATCACTACTCATATAGATCATACTACAAACACACACATCTCTAACCAAGTCTAAAGATCCACCTGTAAACTCAGCACACTTGTGGCACGTGTCCATCTTTACAAATATCAGACAACACAAAAGCTCCCTAGTGCTAGCTGGGAGGATCCAATGATTGAGCATTGTACACCATGTTGCTGAGGGTCCATCTTCCTTCACGATTTTATCCCACAGTCAGAAACTGATTTGAAAAGTTATTTTCTATCTGTAACACGTTAAACACTTAAAATGTTACTTCACTGATCATTCTCACTAGTCCGGCAAGTATAACTATTCTGGCATTTATATATGGGCTTTCTTAATGGAAGAAGAAAGGGTTGACACTATGTCAAGTGCAAAGGTACCAAATGGCGTTCCGTTTATATTGTAAGGAGTGCGGTAATGCTGCATGGTGGGAGTTTTGTGGATCCCTGCAGATTCCAGAAGCTTTCCTCACAGACATTTGAGGAAATGTGTGATTTTAGCCTAAATGTAAGGCTTGCAAGGCATTCTTAGTAAGAGAAAAAGAGTGGCATTTGTGTGAGTTACACCACCCTGGACTCCCCAGGATGTCTAGTTTTCAGAAATGTGCTGCAGCAACAAATGATGGACAGAATACTGAATCAATCAAACATTCACCCCCAGGCAATAGATCTGGGTTAAATCCATTGTTCTTTTGCTCACTACGCCAATACAGTTTGGACCCAGCCATATGCAAATCAGTCTTGACTCTTTTCCTCCTGGGATCCAGCCCAAACTGCCAAGCCGGGTCCCCCAGGACCGGAAACAAGCATCCATTTGGGTGAGCGAGGGCTCGTGCTCCTATTGGAGCATAATCCTTTCCCTGGAACCATCGCCCTGAGTTTTCTTTCACAAGGAACTGCTCACCTCATTTATATTTTTACCCCCAACCCACACCACACGGTTATGGTGTCAACTCCAACATAGATAATCTCTTGCTGAAGATGAGGCAGTAGTATCGCTGAGGCTTACCTCGACACTGAAGTTGTTCTACAGATCGAGTAATGCGGTGGTCATACAAAGCTGGCAAGTTCTGGTGCCATCGGTTGAACTCAGTATTGCCGGTGAGGTGTTGGCACTATTGCGCATGAGCGAGCAGCCGAGAGCATAGAACGCTCACTTGGAAAATTAAATTTTTGCAGCCTTGTTGTGAGTCACACTGTGATGTCACCACGGGACGTAGCGGCCATACTTGAACTAGGCTTGGTTGTGTGGACACGGTGATCTGCACACCTTGGTATTTGGCCCTTAAATATATTCCTGTGTGGATCTACGGTGATCCGCTCACCTTAACTATTTAATGACTGGGACAAAATACATTATGTAGTGGACATCTGTGGTGTTAGGTGACCACGGGGATATGCACACAAAATTAATATACTAACTACACTATTCCTGGGAATAATTGTCGAGTGGAACAACTAACATACTCTGGCATACTTTATCTACAGTGAATTTCTACTTCAACTCAACACAGTTGATTGTTATTTCATTCCTCTAGTCACTTCGTACTGTTTTGCAAACATGTATGCTTAGAGTTTCACTCTTCCACCTCCTCAACCATTTTTAGTCACCCCTGGAGTGCCCTTGATGAAATGGTCACAGTGGAAAGCATATTTCTTAAACTAAATTGCTACATTGGAAGAAGTGAATGAGGAAGAGTTTTTTGTTAGGAAGAAAAAGACAATTTTACTTCACACTGTCTCCAGAAGGGTTAAGACCGTATGAACAAATGGACAAACAAGGGACAGTGATAACACAGATGTACTAAGTAATGCATTAGAAGACCTTGATCTTTATTTTATACCATCTGTAGGTATTTCAGTAGACACTGTAGCAGAGTTGGAAAAACTTGCAAATTCAGGAATTTGCACGATGAACTGATAAGGGATCAAACTGTGATGCATACTAATGATTCTCATGTTCAAGAACATTTATGGGCTAATGGAGACACTATTCTTAAAGAAGCCAGCTCTATGGTAAAAAATAAATAAAAAAAGCTGAGTTTGCAAAGCGTAGCGAAGGATACAGTTGCTGCCATCAAAACAACTTCTACAAAAACAAAGGAATCCCAGAAATATAAAGGGAAAAGTGAAGTTCGAGCTAATGCTGAAATGAGTGGCAGAAAATACATGAATAAACAGTCTCACAGTAATAAGAATAGTGGAAGAGCATGCTACAGGTGCGGGAGCAGACAGCATTTGGCATACAATAAGAAGTGCCCTGCAAGGAAACTACAGCGCTCGTATTGCGGGACCATAGCTCATTTTGCAAAAGTCTGCCGAAAGAAATGAGGTACATCTGTTGTAGTGTGTTCATGACTCAGAATCTTCAGGCCTGGAAGAAGATGATGTTCAATTTAGTTTATGTATAGATTATCATGATTTAGATGATAGCAATAAGAAGAAAAAGCCTACATGTGAATCAGTGATAGGAGGAGTCACGTCAACATCGTAGCTGACTCTGGTTCGCCATTCACTATTATCAATAACAAAGTGTGGAAGGATACGTTTAGGAATACTCTTTGGGATCTTTACAGCCTTCTATTGTCCATCTTGTGACTTTCACAGATGACTCTATACAATAGTAGGCTTTTGCATGTTCAAATTTGTATTTAAGGGGAGAGAAGCAGAAGGCAAGTTTTATGTGGCTAAGAAGGGTCCATCTGTGTTGAGTTGGTGGACCACGGTAACCTAGGTAATAAGACTTGATTACAACAATCCTGAGTAGGTTTTACTGATGGAAGATTCATATGCTCGTTCTTTGAGTTTACAATTCCCTGAGGTGGTTTTGAGTAATGTAGGGTGTATTAAAGGGTTCCAACATTAAATAATTTTAATGCAGAAGAGCGATCCTGTATTGCATAACGTGAGGAATATTCCCTTTAGCATTAGAAAAGAGGCAAAGCAGGAACCAGACAGGTTTGTCATGCTGGGACATTGAGTAGATGGAGTCAAGAGAACGATTGGTTTCCTTGGTCGTGGCTAGGAAGGCGAATGGCAAAATCAGAATATGTGTTGATCTGAGCAATCTTAATTGGAATATTCGTGTAGGTAGGTGTCCGTTGCCAAAGATTAGTGACATGTTAGCCATGACCAAAGAGATCCCCTGGATTTTTTCATTAGATTTGACTACAGCCTACCATCAGGTTCCACTGCACTCGAATAGCAAACAACTGATGGCCTTCACTACACAATATGGATGTTTCCAGTTTTAGCAGATGCCATTTGGCCTGCCATCCACAGCAGCTGTATTTCAAAGGCTCATGTATAAATTGTTTAAGAATGGTTCAGGGGTCTCGTTCTTTCAAGAAGACATATTGATTATGGGCAAGGATAGACGTGAACATGATGAGAACTTTTGGAAGCGTTACGAATTTTGAGTGTAAATGGCCTGACTGCAGAGATGAGTAAATACAAGTTTGCAGTGTCTAAAGCCATGTATTTAAGACATGAAGTGAGTGGTGAGGGTACTACCCCAAAAGAAGAATTGTTAGAAGCGATCTGTAAAGCACCTGCACTAGTGTCCAAGAAAGGGGTTATGTCCTCCTTGATAATGACAGAGTTTTATTCAAAGTTTGGATTTTGCAACAAAGACTTTGTACCTCAGACAATTGTTAAAAACAACCACTCTTTCAAGTGGGGTGACGAGCACCAAGAATGTTTTGAAGCTATTAAACATGACATTTGTTCTGCAGTTCCTCTTTAAAGTTTCAATTTGTTGGAGAGAAATGTTACTAGTACTGATGCCAGTGGTAGAGGTCTTGTGATGGTTTTGTCCCAGATTAATGTGAATGGAAAAGAATCTACCATTTCTTTTGTTTTCCGTTCTTTGACACTGGCTGAAGAGAAATTCTCAACTATTGAGAAGGAGATGTTAGAGTGTGTCTGGGGTATATGTAAGTTCTGGCAATATGTGTAGGGGTTCAGGTATTGTGATTTGTACTGATCACAAACTCTTATCAAAATTAATTACCACTGCTGGACTGGTAAAGGCCACTCCTAACTTGGCTAGATTATCTTTGCAGTTATTGGACTATAGCTATGAAGTGGAATATTTACCTGGAATTAAAAATCGGGTTGCTGACTATTTGAGCAGATTTCCACTTGAACAATGTGCTTCCAGTCAAGAATACAAGGTTGCAGTGATTGACAAATTAGGATGTGTTGGTGCAAGAGTACATGCAGTCTGATTGGCCACAAAAAAGGGACGAGTGAGTGTGAGAGACATTTTTGGAGGTTAACAATGAATTGTCATGGGAAGATGACTTTTTGTTAAGAGGGGTGAGAATTACACCTCCAGAGAGTTTAGGAAACAGGATTCTGTGTATTATCCAAGAGGGTCACTAAGGGATAGTCAAAAATAAAAGGAGGGTCAAGGAACAATACTGGTGGCCAGGGATTGCTAGAGAGTGTAGAGAGTGCTGTTTGGTGGATAAGACTTTAATCACATGTAGACAACCTTTAGAACCTAACAAATGCCCTAAAGGTCCATGGGAAGACTTAGCTATAGATATTTAGGGGGCACTGTAGACTAATGACGGCTATAGTTGCTATGTAGTGGTGTTATTAGATCCTGTCACAAAATGGCCTGTAATTTGGATTTCAAAAGTGACAGATTCTACAACTGTAATCAGATTTTTGCTAGATGTATTTCTACGTAAGGGAATTTCAAAGTATATTCTTACTGATAATGGCACACAATTTAATTCTGGTGAGTTTCAAACATTTCTTGGTAGGAATAACATTAAGTGGAAGCACACGTCTATTTATCATCCAGCTGGGAATGAAGCGGTGGAGCACTTTAACAGAGTACTAATGGGAAGTGTCCAAATGGCCATTGGAAATTGTAAGGATTGTGAGTTGGATGTGAAGAGGTTGTTGTGGGCCTACCGTGCATCTCCTACAGCCGTTGGTTATAGTCCGTGTGAATTGTTAAGAGGTAGGAAACCTAGCACAAAGGACAACTGGTCGGTGTGACAAACAATAGAGTGAAGGTGCACTGCACGTACAAAAAATACAATGGACCACGCATGGGGTCAATTCTGCCAAATTCAATGTAGAATATTTTGTCATGGTCAAAGTTCAAAGAGTGCAGAGTAAAGGAAGTCCAAAATTCAGAGGTCCATACAAGGTAATGGAGATCAGCACCAGCTCTTTGAAGTTATGTAATAGTGAAATATTGCATTTAACATAGATTGCCAAATGTAATGCTTCCAAGAGTGAAGCTGGTATCGTGGGAGGAAGAAAGAATTGGTTGTGGGAAGGTGATAGTAGGAATGAAAATATGTCTGGTACTAATATAGGTAGTGCAGAAATACTATTCAGGGATACTCAGGAATGTAAACACTAAAGGTGGTGGATGGGGAAGAGGAATGGGCACAATTCTGGAGTTGTATGGAAAATTCTACCCACCTGGATAATGTTGACAATGAAAGGGGAAATGTGTTGAGGGGAAAATTACAAGATGTGGGAGAAAGGTTGTAGTACGAAAGAAATTCAACGCTGTCATTACTTGTGTGCGAGATGTATCTTAAAGGAAAATTATAAAGTGATATATTGGGATTATTTAGCTTATGTGTTTTACATTAGGTTTGTATTGTTGTTACAATTGACCTTATTTTGTTAAAAGTGAAAGGGAGATGGGTAGAAGGTTTATTTCGTTTTAAAAATAAGGGGAATGTGTCTGGTATTGATGGAATGTAGGAATGTTATTGACGGAATGTAGTCGTTGTCGCTCTATCGCCGTCATGTGGAGCTCTCACGAATTCGGGAGAAAGACGGTTGGAAGGAACGACAAAGAACATAAGAAAGAGTAGTGCTAGAAGGAGGTTTCTATCTTGAGCTTCTGGATGGGTACAAATAAACTTATCACATATCAACTCGAGCCTCTACGTGTATCTTTACACAAGCCCCCCATTACTGCTCCCGTTGAGTATGGAGAGTGCTGAAAGCCAGTCAAGCACCTCACCCGAAGAGATGTGGCAACGGAGCCACGCCCCCTCAAGATCGGAGGGTACAGAGCCCTGTGCCCTATAATCTATAACTGCATGTAAGGAATGTAGAAGGCAGCACGTCATACTCACTGTCCTCGTGGCAGCGGCGTGAATGTAAACATGTGTCGCTGAAACCGGTGGTATACGGTGAACAGTACTTGAAGGGGGCAAAGGTGAAGAAGCACATGTGACGTAGTGTACACGTCGGATGGCTCCCTCTTGCAGAAAGGAAACTACTCGGTTGAGACGCAGAGCTTTCCTAGCTTGCTGGAAGGGATTACAGGAAGCGTCGCATATGTGACACGGCACAGCCCGGGTGGCTGTCGTCCGCGGAAGTCTACACATCAACAGCGGGCTCTTTTGTATAGGTAAGAAAGAGGGTTTTCTTGCTGCCTTAAACTCGGACGCTGCTAGCTGTTCAAAATAGGAGAAATCAACGAATGAAGGCTCAGGAACCCCGTCAACCGGCGGCAGGCTGTCTGTGCAAGCGGTACCGCTCGTAGGCCCGATCAAATGTCAGCGGCTGTAGTGATGTGCCAAGTGCTCTTTTCGCCCCTGTCTACCTTTGCTTTTTAGGGCTTGTGACCTACTTCGGCTGATCAGCGATCTCAGTGTCAAGTCGAATTTACAGAGTTTGAGACCGCTCCGACAGAGGCCCCAGATCCGACGTGGTGCCCATGACATAACAACAAACGTTTAGCTTGTGTTGCGCAGCTCCCTCAGCATGAACGCCTGTGTTACGTGCGCCTGCCATTATGTTCTCTGTCATTAGCAACTACGCTCTGGCTGCATTTCAATCGAATAAAGTAAAATGTCATTTTAAATACCTACGCGCGCACGAATCAACCGTCTCACCCGATTCTCAAAGCTATCTGAGTTATTTTCACGCGTATTGCATGAGACTTGGGATATCTATCAAACGTTGCATGGAATTACAATTTCGGATTCTCCTTTGAAAGCCCATGCACTGTGCGTGATTTCATAAAAATGAACGAGTCCCAGCATTCTGGCCAAATTAGTTGCCAAATGCATATTTCAGGAGCGTTTAGATAATATTAAGAGCTGCTGCCACAGATGTGAACGGAAATATAGAAGTGCAGATACTCGCACCGGACAGTACCTGCCCATTTAAAGCACTGGTCAAGCATTTGCAATGCAATTGGTCTCGCATTTACATGAGTTTGAGCTATTAGCATTGTAAATGACAATGCCTTTTATTTATGTTTTGGTTTTTAAAACATAAATAAAACACATTGTCGTTTGCAATTCCAATAGCTTAAACTTGTGTAAATGCGAGACCTATTGCATTGCAAATGCTTGTTAATTAAATGCCTGAAACACTTGGATATATCTTAATGTAGTGTATCATGTAGCCTCAATCATAATGGTTAAGATCAGTGCTTTAAATGGGAAAATATAAGTGCAGGTACTCATTAAATTGAGTTAGGGGTGTAGCTAGTGGGCGGGGTTAGAGGCGGAGCGAGACATGATGATACAAAGACACTTCTATTGAGTATTAATTTTGCCCTTGAACTATCCTTGATAGTAGTCTCAAACTTTCCATTATGCAGATTACCAGCTACATATGCTAATAAAGGGTGGTGTGAAGACATGTTTGGAACAAGCCCTAAATCATAATGGAAGGAGCTTGTAAACTATGAGTGCAGCCAAGCCATCTGCAGTACTGTTAGCACTTTCAGGCTAATATTCAGTGCGTACCAGGACCAACGAGACGCTGGCATAGCATAATTAATAATGAGTTCTACACCACTCAGGCTCGCAACGCCCATAGGGCTCAAAGTGCTAAAGCCCCCCCCCCCTTTGTGTGTGCCAGCCCGGGCAGAGACAGCTTCCAGGGCACACACAGAGACCGTTTTTGAGCTGTTGTAGGCTGGCTGGTCTGGCGTCTGTCTTATTGGAGCCGCACCGAGTACTTCACAGGTCTTTAAAAGACCATTTACTTGTTAACGAGCCTTTGTTGTTTTTTCACTCCTTCTTAGAACCTCTGGATCTCCACTCTGCCTATTGCAGGAAGACGACGACCCCCCACACACACACACGCAAAAAAGAATTGGGATCTAGTTGCGCCTCTAACACCCCTTTCAGGACATACCAAAACATGCGAGAAATGTATCAATATAACAAAACATTTTAACTCATTACATGAAATGAAGGGCAAACGCGAAATATTAATGTTTCCTTGTTTTTGTAATATTTGCTGCTTCGTAGTGTCATACTCTTCCTACTTGCTTGACTTAAGTGAAATCTTGTAGAGTGCGCACACAAACGAGCATTGTACGAATTTCTTTTCAAATGTCCCCTGAGTGTCCCGATTCTCTTCCTCTCTGATCTCATGTCTCTCTCAAACATACACAATATCAGTCAAAATGCGAAGTGGGTTGCACACCGCTCGTCATACTAGCAAATAGCCCCATAGGATTCTGGAGAATGTAGTGACAGCGGCGGGTACACCTGTCCAGGGATGGCTAACGCTATTCACACTTGCACTCACGACACGAGCATAGGTGTATCCGCCGACGCTGACTACAGGGACCACAGTTCTTTGGGGTAACACGCAGGTAGGTCAGCAGTGTGCGACCATTTGGATTTAGTTATTTAGTGGCTCTTTGAGCCGGGGAGTCGACGGGCTCAGGTTACGCACCTGCGTTGCTACGAGAGGTACATACCTGATAATGATTTTAGCAGCCTACACAGCAACCCTGCACTCTTTCCTACTCCCTGCTGACGAGAGGCAACAACCTCGAAACACGTGTCCAGGGATGGCTAACGCTATTCACACTTGCACTCACGACACGAGCATAGGTGTATCCGCCGACGCTGACTACAGGGACCACAGTTCTTTGGGGTAACACACAGGTAGGTCAGCAGTGTGCGACCATTTGGATTTAGTTATTTAGTGGCTCTTTGAGCCGGGGAGTCGACGGGCTCAGGTTACGCACCTGCGTTGCTACGAGAGGTACATACCTGATAATGATTTTAGCAGCCTACACAGCAACCCTGCACTCTTTCCTACTCCCTGCTGACGAGAGGCAACAACCTCGAAACACGTGTCCAGGGATGGCTAACGCTATTCACACTTGCACTCACGACACGAGCATAGGTGTATCCGCCGACGCTGACTACAGGGACCACAGTTCTTTGGGGTAACACGCAGGTAGGTCAGCAGTGTGCGACCATTTGGATTTAGTTACAATATCAGGCAAACACGAACACATAAGCAGACAAATACACAAAAGGCTCACTTCGGATTATTCCTTAGTTACTTCGGAGCGTCAGGGACAGTGCTTATGTGATTGACAGAGCAGGGCCTGCATGGGGCCTACTCTGTCAGACACAGCAGGGCGGTGAAATTTCCAACACCCGGACATCCCGTGCATAATGCAAATGAGTCGCTGCTTAATGGTTCAGTGGTGTCTCAGCTAAGGGCTAGAGAGGCGCTTTGGATGTCAGAGTGCCCTACAGATCTGCTCCACTCTGACTGCCTCGAGCTCAGCAGCACTAGCAGCAATGAGCTTACATTTCTTTGAGTACCGGTACTCTCCTTGGCAGTGGAGAAGTGCCGGTACTCAGCTCGGTAAAAATGAGAAGTGCCGGTACTCAGTACCCGTGAGTACCGGCCCATTTAAAGCGCTGGTTAAGATAAAATATGTGTAGGTGTAAATGTTTGCTTTCAGTAAAACTATAGATAGAATTATCGCTAAGAGTTAGTGGCTGAGCTTTTCCAATTCACAGGAATATTTTGGGAAAAAATGGGTAAATTAATGCATTTTACAGCACAATTTCGTAAATATAGTAATGCAAGCAATCCCATCATGCTGTCGCTGCAAGGAGGCGTTGTGCACCTCTGATCCTCAGGAGCGAAGCTAGGTCTCACCTTCCCCGAGAATACTGTAAGTCTCCAAGAGAGATATAACAGGAACCTTACAAGTATTCCCAGGGAGCGATGAGCAGACTTGGAAACTTCCACGAAGTAGGCACAGTGCAGGAGGAGTCAATGAGCGATGAAGCAACAAGAAGATACTGTGAACAAAAAGGACAATCAATATTAGAAATCTAAAACACATATGGGACAAGAGATGAAGGATTCTAATTGTGATTCTAAACAGTTGAATTGTGCGTGGTCTCAACTTACCAAGAGTATAAGCAACGTGAACCAAGAGACACCCGAAGTCTTAATGCAATCTTGTTTTGTTGCTCATAATTGAAAGGGAGACATCATCCTCTAGAACAATCTTCGCAAGACTGGTGAGGAAACGCTAGGTCCTTCAACTGAATGTTTTTAGAACGATGTCCGGACGTGGAAGTTCCATGAAAAAGGATTAACTGAGTTTGCAGTAGTTTTCCGCAATGTAGTGTTGAAACAAAGAATTGTAACGCTCCTTGAATTGACTCACGACTGACACAAGGTTGCCTCACTCGTAAAATGTATCTTAAGGAGAGTGAGTAAATAAGTCTCTCGTATTCAAAAGAACTGGGGTTTTAGTTCGTCGTTGTTCTTCAGGAAGGTTGCACAACGGGTACAAGGACTCTCTCTGATGCCGCTAGGGAAAGAGAATCAGCGTGCAGACGAACTCCTTTTGGCAGGCAACTGGAATACTTTGTGAACACGGCCAAGGTTGTGCATGGGAACGCCGAGAAGGGCGTGCAGATATACGCCGAGATTGGCGGGCAGACAAACGCCGCGAACGGCGTGCAGACAAGCGCCGAGAATGGCGGGCAGGATAACGCCGAGGCTGAAGTACGGAAGATACCGCAAACGGCGTGCAAGAATTCCAAGAATCGAATATTCCAATGAAGAAAACGTAGGATCCAGAACAGGCAGGGAAGCCAAGCAATGAGTGAGGGGGGCGATTCTCTATTCAAAGGCCACATGTAATCTGATTGGTTGTCATACGTCACAAGACCAAAGGACATGAGCGTTTTGATTCGTTGCCAGGTATCCAGAGACCACACACAATTACCCTAACCATCCCAATGCATTATGGTACTAGTAGTGCTATGGGTAGAATGTGTGGTTTATTTAGGTATGGGAGGTGTAGCGGGTAACACATGCATAGTGCTTCTCCTGTTTTATATGGTTTGGTCATCTGGATTTTGACCTCTGTTAATCACTGAAACCTGATGAATGTACTCTGCCAAATAGGTGTCACTTTGTTTCCCCAGTGTAGCCCCTACCTAGGTGGGTCTAACCTGACTTGTTAAGTCATAAGACCAATATTGTAAAGCATTAACATACTGCTTGTGGAAATATGGATTTTTATGATCAGTTATGTCCCCTATCTTGGACCCCAACGGTTTCATGGCATTCGTAACACAAAGTTAAAAGTGTACTCAAACCTGCCTGTAGGTCAGTTATGAAGCTGTGTAAAAGGATATATTTCTCAATGATTCTAAATAGATGCCATACTGCTGGGAAAGTTTCATTTAATCCCTACAACCAAACGCAGTTTCCCAAGTATGATAGTACATTGAGTCTCAGATTTATCTGGTGCTCGTGCTGGTCACACTTATCAAATTTGGATTCTCTTGCCTGAAATGATTAGATCTGCAGTCAGCTCTGACTTTTCCCACGCATGTGTATGTGTCACAGTTGTGTGCCTGAGACAGCCTGCAACCGAAGGAGAAAGTCCTCTCTTCCAGTCACACTAGAAAACGTCTTGGCTGCCAGATGAACAGTGGAAGTTCATGATTGCAACAACTGGGAGACTCACTTTCCTCCTGAACTGTCTCAGAGGATGCTTGGGCAAGCTCTGCTGGGGACCGCTGCCTGTTTGACGGAGAACTGAAGTTCAGCAACATTGCGAGTGTCTAATAGCTGAAATCTTGCTGACCAGTCAACTGAATGCTGCTTGGAAGAGTGTGGACAGCAGCATCATTTGACCCATACCAATAATTTCAAAAGGTCTAGCATCCCAGAGGCATATCTAGATATAGGGTATCTTCTAATGCAGAAGGTTGCATTCTCGCAGTGATTTACTGCAAGCTCTCCTACAAAAAGTCTCTTCATCAGGCAGGATCCACATGAGGTTATGATAGAGACACATACATGTTCGGCAGCTTTTAATGCACAAAATGCAGCGATATAGAAATCTGCATGTCACAGCCACTTCTGAAATATAGACAACACTTCAAGGTTCTCTATGAAATACGGATTTCGGCATCATAATGTTAGGGTTACTAAGTATTAAGCAGCATGGAGACTAAATTACGTGGCAAGCTTATCTAAATTATGCAGCAAAAAAGTAACATTATGTGGCAGATTCTCTGGTAGTATTATTTCTATTTATATGAACTAAACGCATTTTTGGTGAAATCTACAAATACGTGAACAATATGGTAAAGAACTAAATACACTGTAAATGCTACGGCCACAGAACTGTATGAATACACTGACTATTATCAATGATAATTTATCAACTATTTATCCACTAAAATTCAACAGAACTTAAATTTTCTAATTAAAGCTAGTGCCCACTGTTTAAAGAAAAACGCTTTTTCAGGCTAACTCCCACAAAATAACATATATATGGCAGTCATCGGCACCCCGCATACCTACCTGCTCCCTGCTGACGAGAGGCAATTACCTCGAAACACGTGTCCAGGGATGGCATTATATTTCTATATACTCGTGGCGTAGGCGTACTCACCGTAGCCACTACACTATCCAGAATCCTTTGGGGTTATTTGCAGCATGACGAGCAGTGTCGCGACCCATTTACGTAAATTACTAATAGCTCATTCGAGCGACTTTGGCTGACGAGCCCGGTGTCTGCACCTGCGCGCCTTGGAAGGTATTTTACCTATATATATGGCAGTCATCGGCACCCCGCATACCTACCTGCTCCCTGCTGACGAGAGGCAATTACCTCGAAACACGTGTCCAGGGATGGCATTATATTTCTATATACTCGTGGCGTAGGCGTACTCACCGTAGCCACTACACTATCCAGAATCCTTTGGGGTTATTTGCAGCATGACGAGCAGTGTCGCGACCCATTTACGTAAATTACTAATAGCTCATTCGAGCGACTTTGGCTGACGAGCCCGGTGTCTGCACCTGCGCGCCTTGGAAGGTATTTTACCTATATATATGGCAGTCATCGGCACCCCGCATACCTACCTGCTCCCTGCTGACGAGAGGCAATTACCTCGAAACACGTGTCCAGGGATGGCATTATATTTCTATATACTCGTGGCGTAGGCGTACTCACCGTAGCCACTACACTATCCAGAATCCTTTGGGGTTATTTGCAGCATGACGAGCAGTGTCGCGACCCATTTACGTAAATTACTAATAGCTCATTCGAGCGACTTTGGCTGACGAGCCCGGTGTCTGCACCTGCGCGCCTTGGAAGGTATTTTACCTATATATATGGCAGTCATCGGCACCCCGCATACCTACCTGCTCCCTGCTGACGAGAGGCAATTACCTCGAAACACGTGTCCAGGGATGGCATTATATTTCTATATACTCGTGGCGTAGGCGTACTCACCGTAGCCACTACACTATCCAGAATCCTTTGGGGTTATTTGCAGCATGACGAGCAGTGTCGCGACCCATTTACGTAAATTACTAATAGCTCATTCGAGCGACTTTGGCTGACGAGCCCGGTGTCTGCACCTGCGCGCCTTGGAAGGTATTTTACCTATATATATGGCAGTCATCGGCACCCCGCATACCTACCTGCTCCCTGCTGACGAGAGGCAATTACCTCGAAACACGTGTCCAGGGATGGCATTATATTTCTATATACTCGTGGCGTAGGCGTACTCACCGTAGCCACTACACTATCCAGAATCCTTTGGGGTTATTTGCAGCATGACGAGCAGTGTCGCGACCCATTTACGTAAATTACTAATAGCTCATTCGAGCGACTTTGGCTGACGAGCCCGGTGTCTGCACCTGCGCGCCTTGGAAGGTATTTTACCTATATATATGGCAGTCATCGGCACCCCGCATACCTACCTGCTCCCTGCTGACGAGAGGCAATTACCTCGAAACACGTGTCCAGGGATGGCATTATATTTCTATATACTCGTGGCGTAGGCGTACTCACCGTAGCCACTACACTATCCAGAATCCTTTGGGGTTATTTGCAGCATGACGAGCAGTGTCGCGACCCATTTACGTAAATTACTAATAGCTCATTCGAGCGACTTTGGCTGACGAGCCCGGTGTCTGCACCTGCGCGCCTTGGAAGGTATTTTACCTATATATATGGCAGTCATCGGCACCCCGCATACCTACCTGCTCCCTGCTGACGAGAGGCAATTACCTCGAAACACGTGTCCAGGGATGGCATTATATTTCTATATACTCGTGGCGTAGGCGTACTCACCGTAGCCACTACACTATCCAGAATCCTTTGGGGTTATTTGCAGCATGACGAGCAGTGTCGCGACCCATTTACGTAAATTACTAATAGCTCATTCGAGCGACTTTGGCTGACGAGCCCGGTGTCTGCACCTGCGCGCCTTGGAAGGTATTTTACCTATATATATGGCAGTCATCGGCACCCCGCATACCTACCTGCTCCCTGCTGACGAGAGGCAATTACCTCGAAACACGTGTCCAGGGATGGCATTATATTTCTATATACTCGTGGCGTAGGCGTACTCACCGTAGCCACTACACTATCCAGAATCCTTTGGGGTTATTTGCAGCATGACGAGCAGTGTCGCGACCCATTTACGTAAATTACTAATAGCTCATTCGAGCGACTTTGGCTGACGAGCCCGGTGTCTGCACCTGCGCGCCTTGGAAGGTATTTTACCTATATATATGGCAGTCATCGGCACCCCGCATACCTACCTGCTCCCTGCTGACGAGAGGCAATTACCTCGAAACACGTGTCCAGGGATGGCATTATATTTCTATATACTCGTGGCGTAGGCGTACTCACCGTAGCCACTACACTATCCAGAATCCTTTGGGGTTATTTGCAGCATGACGAGCAGTGTCGCGACCCATTTACGTAAATCACAAAATAAACATGCTTTATTAAAAAAAACGCATAATGGGTAACATGTGTAATAGGGTTCTATGTTGCCATATCGGGGCTCAAGCTATCTTTAGAAACAACTCGGCCTTTGGCCTCTTGTTTTATAACGTCACCAGAACTTCCACCAGATGCAGTCAAATATGGCGCTCGCTCGGGGAATTTCCAGTTCAAACTTAACTTAATGTTCGGTACAACAAAAAACTCTTCTCACGTGTCCCCCGCCCAACAATCAAGAATGGTACTCAACAGCCTATCACACTCCGCGCGTCTTCCTCCACACTATATATGTTTTTTCAAACAATGTTTAGGCTAGTGTGCCGACAATACTGGAGATGTTGGTGCACTCTATGAGACAGTGGAATGCATTAAATACAAACTCGCTGCAATTATTCAAATTTTTTTGGCAGGCAAAAGAAAACCCCAGGGTCGGCTTTTAACAACATGAAGTAAGGAATTAATAAAAGCCGTCGTCCTTCCGGACGCGTGTGGTTTCCGACATTACAGCTGCTGATTAGATCAATCAGACGTCCCGGGACTTGTTCAGGTGACGACAAGCACCGAGGTAAAGGGAGAGTGCCTTTCCCCGGAAGCGGCAAGTCAACAAAAGCCAGGATGATAGAACTGGGTTCGGAGGCTTCCATTAATGCGTCCAGCATGCTTGGGATCTGGCGAAGTGTTACACAGGAAATACGTGTATTGCACAGCAACAGCCTTCAACGCAATTGAATTACCTCTCAGTTGTCAACAAAGGTTTGCATGTATTTTAACATGTTTGAGCAGAGTACACGTGCACACATACATATACTCACTGCTCTTGAAACACATTTACCTTTAGATGTGTTATTAAAGACGAGTGTGAGCAAGCGGGCGGCCATTTGATGCAGCGCGGCCCATCCAGTGATCTTGTGAACATGGCTGCCCCTGCCTGGATGCTCTGGCGAGGCCTGGCCTGCTGAGGTAATCGAGGCACTTGTCCGGAGCTCTTCACAGCGCGGCCCATCCGGTCATGACCGTACTGAGCTCATGGTGAGTCCACCCCTGCATGGATGCTCCGGCCTGCTGGGGGCATCAATCAGTTGTCCTGACCTCTTCCCGGATCTTGGCACCTTTCAGTGGTACCCGCCCCTCCGCGGCCTGTTCTCACGTGGCTGCCTGCTTGGTATTCCGCGTCCGAGGCCTGCTGACTGCCTTGTGACCCTTGCTATAAAGCAGGCCGGGTAGTGCAGGGGGGCTGGTTCAGGGCAGTGTTTGAGCTATGTTCCTGCCCAGTGGGGTGGGGTACTGAAGTTTGATTTATCAAGCGTTCGTAACATTTGGCAAAGCGCTCTCCCTACCCAGGCACCCTCTGGAGGCCCGAGCGCCCCCCCCCCCTTCACCCCGGAATGTTCTGTAAAGGTTGCGTCAGATGTGCGTTTTACTGCCTCCCAGTCGTTCTCGTATCCCCAAAGCGACGAGCACTTAAACGTATCGCTCTCCCCGGACTGTCGGCTCTTGCAGCCTTCTGCAGGGCCCACCCGGACCCCTCTTTAACAAGCGGACGCCATGACGTATTTGTTCGGCTTTTTCTGCCGAGCCACTTGGACGGCCTCGGCTGCGAAAAGGTTTTTTATCTTTATGGGGCCATGTGTTTGGCCCCATAAAGATAAGAAACCTTTTGCGACAAACTCAAAGCAGGCCAGGCCGTCCAAATGGGACGGCTCAGAAAGCCAAGCAAATATGTCAGGGACACCTCTTTTCCAATGGCTGGCCACTGTTTAGCATAAACGGTGACGCCAGCCAATGGAAAAGAGGGGCGGGGCTTAATGTCCCTTACAGAAAATACCCACATCTCATTAAATCTCGCCAGCGAGACTGCGCATGCGCGCATCTTACGCCAGGCGAGACCTAATAAAAAGGACTTTTCTTCAAAAGAAAGAAATGGGGTGGAGGGGTTATTGTGTGTATCGGGCAAAATAGCTTTTCTGGGCTGGATCTTCACATTGTCGAGGAAAGTAGAAATGATGCACGTTAATTCCGCGTAATTCTGTCCACCGTGAAATCTTTACGTTATACTTTTAAAATACTGTTGACTGTGTTTTTCATTATTATTCACTCCGCATATTTCTATCAATGCTTTTAAAATTTTTCTGAATATTATACACCTATTCTTTTTTGGGTCTAGATTAGACCACGCACACGCTGTCTCCAAGACATTTTGTTTACGATTAGTAAGCATGGATGCTGCCCATTACTTACCAGTGGTTGGCTTCATGTCACTCTCAAATGCTTGCATCGCTGCTGGTCAGCGCCACTTCCTCTACCTAAGTGTGGCTCGCCCCTGGAGCATGACGCAAGTACTTGTGTCCTTCCACTGCTGGCACTTTTTGGAGCTATTCTTTTCTTTTTGTTAGAGAATTCTGCCTAGTGCATCTTTTGTCGCTGGATCCGTCCAGTATTTCTCACCGTCCCTCTGCTCTCTCCCAGCCCCCTTTGTCAGTGTTTACTTTTTCCTCCCTCCTGTTTTCCATGTTGCCTCTCCCTCCTGTTCTCATGTTTGCCCCCCACCCTCCATAACAAAATAAGCATTATGATGTGAACACCACTGGCAACGTCATAGCACTTTTTTCCTTCTCCCTACCTATCCTCCATCCGTTCATCGTTCTTGTTACCACCATACCCCCAACCTTTCTGTCTCCATTGTCTGAGCTGAATTACAAAAAAAACACCTTGACACTGACATGTCCTGTCACTTAAAAAGAAATAAATAAATTAGGCGTGGAACCCCAGACCTGGTTGAAAGAAGCAGCAGATTTAAGGGTCTCTTCTGCTTTACATTTGGCACCTCGCTAAACGTGGGCACATTATCTAGAAGATTGTTATCGTCAGTTACATTGTAAATCTGTGCAGCTGGGCACCTGACATCAAGGGAGCCATGTTTGTTTTTAGGTCTCACCTAGGCAGCGCATGCGCTGTCGCTATGAGACATGCCGTATCTTCTGTATGGGCTTTCGGGTCGCCCCTCGATTTTCATTTGTGCCTTTGTGTGTATTTTAAAGTCCGGTTCTTTTGGACGGTGAACAGGGCCAGACTGGCCGTCGCAGGCACCAGGCAATTCCCTGGTGGGATGGAGGCGTGGGGGCCGGTTTTATGCCTGCAGGGCCGGTTTTGTTACAGAGGGACGATTTTGCAGCAGTGCTGCATATCGGCCTCCTGTAAGAAAAGCAGGAGTGGTGCTTTTTGCTACCCCCCGCTCCCAGGGCCGGTTGGGCAGCAATCTGCCAGGCCTGGTGGCTGTTCCCAGTCCGGCCCTAGTTGTGAATCCGTCCTATGGCGACTGGCTCTTTCACATGTCTTCTTTTTCCTGTGTGCATTTATGTTGTTTTCAAAAGACTTTTTTTGTAGTTTGCCTAGCCTCGGGATTGTGGATTTGGGGGTTTTGTGGTGGTGAAACAACCATGCTTATGGGCTATGTGGTTAGCTGATGGCTTTTTTTTTATTTTAGGGCTGTTTGCTCTTCTGTAGTTTTGTTGAAACGCTATAAACCAAGTGACAGCAGTAAATCACCAAAGAGGAGGGGCGTGGGCTTAGTGCATCAGGACAGAGAACAGTATCACAGAGTGCAGGCGTTGTCCTGGGAGAAGCCGCCTCCGAGGGAATCTGTAGCGGTAAGGGCTGTGCTAGTGTTTCCTGCGGTGTCTGCTCTGCTCCTCAGCACAAACAGTGGTACAGCTGTAGAGTCCTGCTATGACCAAAGAAGGGACAGTGGGCTTTTAGATCTTGCATTAAATGTGATGTGTCCATCCGCTCTTTGTTCCCTCTTTTCCATTTTTTGCTTCTTAGTACATGAGGAACCCCTCGTGTGTTTTAAAACCTACCAGGTACTGTGATGCCTGGTTAGCACATTAGTCTGGGTAAGTCTCCTCTCGCCGTTACTTACATGCGCGTGCCACACTAGGTGACATTCAAATGCTTGCTCACCTGTTGTTTTTACTGTGTGGCACCCTGGTTCTTATTGGTTTTAACTGTTTGATGCTCACAATACAATTATAGAGAGACAGCTATGCACAGAGAATTTGAGAGAATCCACCTTTCGCAACTCTATCACTCTGACCCTTGTGATGTACTCTTTCCCAACAGGTAGTTCCAGCACTACCACTCGACTATTTAGTCCTATTGTTGTTGTGAGTGTGCAGCCACAACACAAGTCCTATAATTTTTAGATGTAGATATTTTTTCCTTTTTTTGCCTGACGAATCGCCTGCAGAATACTCACTTTGGCGAGAAACATGTTGACCCATTACTTATAAGGACGCCACAACCTGAGACATTTCCTCAGTTTTGCGCCTTATAATTCAGTTTTTACTTAGGGTAGGAGACCCCTTGATTAAAGTTGTTTTCTTAGGTACTCCAACCCTATTTTACAGTTACACCCAATATTTACAGACATCTACACACACAACGCCCCCCACCCGCACTTCACCGAATGGCTATTGGAAAAAGATCTCCGATAAAGTGCCCCTACTATAGGGAGCCCGTCGGGTATTGCATCGCCGACCCGACGAGGAGCAGCTCAATGATGAAGCACGACACCCGACAGGGTGTGTGAGGGCATTACAATCCAAGACAATGGATTCCCAACTTTGAACCCCAGTGGTCAGTTTGGTTTATAACTCCCTGTGTTCTTTGTCTCTCAACCTCATAGGAACAGCATATTCTTCTTGTTGAAATTATTGTCCTTGGGCCCTTATGCTGGACCTGTCTAAAAGCCCACTCTCCCTTCTTTGGTTACAGATGCCATTACAACCAATTGTTTTGTATAGTATTTCAGATTTTATATAGCGCTTATAACCACCTACTGGTACTTAAACCCAGCAAATCTTAGCTTCTTGGTTAGACAGATGTATGTATAGCCCCCTGCAGGTGACTCACACAAAATATAGGATATATTAGACCAGAGGAAAAATGTCAGCTAGTGAAAAGGTGCAACAAAGAAGGGACGCAACAGTGTTAAGGACGAAAACCCTCACTCCCCAGAGGGTGATATGCTTCATCATTGGCTTCCTCCAACACAGGGGGACCGCAAGGTACCCCCTGTGGGCTACAACTTCCCCTAGAGGGAAGGAGCGGGAGTGTAAAGCATGTAGTATTATTAATACCTCAATGGGGCAATGAGGGGCAGAGTGCAAAGGAAAGAAAAGAGAATGTGAAAAGGTGTATTAAAAACTATCTCCGTAGGGGCTACAACTTTATTCTTCCATCCTATGGGATAGTAGATAAAAACAGGTGATATAGGGTTGACAACAAATACCCTAGCAATTGGTCAACATGTTTCTGCCTTGATGACAATTAAGTTGTAGGCATTCGTCAGGACCAGTGTATAGCAGTCACTCTGCTTGCATAAAGTGTGTAAAGTGATGAAAATGATACTTAGGCCTCAATTATTGACAATCAATCTCGGTATCAATCAATATGATTGGTCAGAAGGCTCTGAAAAAGTAGCATAACTTTATTATCAGTTTAAATACAAAATCACCCAAGTGCACCTTCACCCGTCATTCCAGAATGTCTGGTCTGATACAAAAGATCTTACCTAAGATCAAATTGTTTTGTCCAACTCAACCATCTACAGAGTCTCTCGCCGTGGCGATTCCCCTAGCAGAAATTAAAAACAATATTAATGTGGCGATCTGGTATAGCCAAATAGAAAGTCCAGCATAAAACTTCAAGTGATCACACTTACAAGAATCTCATGCAAGTGGCCATAAAAAGAGTGAAACACTACGTAGCTTCAAATGTGTGCACTGGTTCTGGGCGAAGCTCTGAATATAATGTCACATATATCTAGGAGGCAACATCGACATCAGCGCTAAACTCTAGATAAATATAACAAAGTAATACATCAGAAGAAAATGTGAGGGGGCATGTTGTTGATAGAAGAAGTCTATAGGTAATAAATGGAGACTAGTTAGTGAAGCAAAGTCGTGTCTCTCGGCTCAAATTCCCCTGTCTCTTGTCAAAAACTAAACAAAACAAAAAGCTACTAACACGCATCTATATCACTATCTAGGTTTTTCTTGAGGGGAATCTGCTCACCTCGGATAACGCAACGGCATTCTCAGGAGACTCTGGCGGGAGTGCCGAGCAGCTCGTGTATTCTCGTATATGTACTCGTAAACGGAAGAATTGGTGTCCAGAAGTGACGTATTGCTGTTTACGTGAAGCGTAATGACGATCACACATACAATAACCATGGGAACCAAAACAAAAACAATGCGAGCTAACGTAATATGAATCAAAACCAATGTACTTGTTACCAAGCTTTAATATCAAGGCCGGATGACTAGTCTTAGTAAAATAACGCGACTAGCAGTATATATATATAAATCAAGTATGTTCTCTTTCAAAATAATAAAAATACTACAAAATGTCTGAATATATCACATGTATGGCCAGTTGGGAAGCAAATTGATATAGTCAGTCCACAAAAAGGATCATATTGATTAATCCTAAATACTTAATTTTAAATTCTAGATGGAAAGAATATATCCAGTGTGTAACAGTCTCCCTACATGTCAAATTGCCTAGCAAAAGGAAGGAATACCCCATGAAAAAATGACTGAAAGAGGGATTCAACTTCAAATGATATATGACCGATACCACTATCATGTCTACTACTGAAATACAGGTATTGGATTGAAAGAGCACCGGATAGGGCTTGCCGCCGCAAGCCATAGTATATGTTCATCTATCCATCTCTCAAACCGTGCACCATGGTATATCGTCGTTCAGGCCTGTCAGGTGGCTGCCCAATCGAAACACCCACCGTTGTTCTCTGTGAAACAGGAATGTGTCAAGGGGGCCCGTATTTTTATGATAATGAGGTTTATCAAGGACTACCCATCTAAAGTCTTCTTCTGTGTGTCCTGCATCTAGAAAGTGTTGAGTAAGCTTCGTATTGGATTGCTTGCATTTGCTAGAGCTCTTATGTGCTATCACCCTCGTTTTAACTTTGCGGGCAGTCATCCCAAAGTATTTCAAATTGCAAGGACATTGGATCAAATAAATAACTGCATCTAAATTACAGTTGGTATGGCTTGTATATGTCTGCAGTGTCTTGAGTCCCAAATCAAGTTGTTGTTCGTGTGGTGAGATGACACGCCACACATGAGCCGCACGGGAAATGGCCTTGGACAGGTACATTTGTCCAAATAGTCCATGTATTATCAACGGTGTAGGTCGGACTCTGTCTTGAATTCACCAAAATATTGCCAAGGTTCCTACTGCGTTTGAATGCAAAAGGGTTCTCTCACACACCTTATTGCCTTTATTCAAAATATGCCAGTTTGAATTGATAGCTTTTTTTATGGTGGTACACCAGGCGATTGGAGGGTGCCTTGTCATAGGTCTCTAACAATGCTTGCCGATTATTGTTCCGAGCTCTCTTGTTTGCCTTACGTACCAGGTGAGTTTGTCAAAAGGTTGTCCCTAAGATGAGTAGCATGTTTGTAATACGCACTAAGCTCAGTGCAGTTCCTCCTCAACTGTAAAAATTGCCCCACGGGGAGATTATCTCGGCGGGCCCGAGGTTAAAAACTATTGTAGTTCAACAGGGCATTTTGGGACATCGGCTTTTGGTACAATTCAGTATATATCTGACCATCTTTCGGATATAGTCTGAGATCAAGAAAAGGTAATGACTCATTACTGTAGTCACATATGAATTTCAAATGGATATTGAGAGAGTTGAGCCAAGTAGAAAATTCCAAAAGGGAATGTCGGTCGCCGTTCCAAATAACCAAAATATCATCAATGTACCGCTTTCACAGCAACAATTTACTGTCGAAGGGATTCATCACTGGATAGATGTAGGTTTCTTCAAACCAGTGCATGTGAAGATTAGCCATACTGGGGGCACAGGTGCTGCCCATAGAAGTGCCCTTAACCTGCCAGTATAGTTGGTCCTCAAAAGAGAAAAAATTCTCTCTCATAGCTAGATTTGCACATTCCATCACAAACGATGTCGGGGTCTGATCACTACGAGGATTATCTGTCAATAGAAGTTCAATAGTCCGAAGAGTATCCTCTTGGGGGATATTCGTATATAGTGCCTCAACATCAAATTAGGCCAATAGATGTAAAGCTGGATCGAACTCAATAGTAGTAAGAAACGGCAAAACATGTTTAGTGTCCTGGAGATATGACGACATTACGGCCACCAGGGGTCGAAGAAACCAATCCACAAATTGTAACAGTGGTTCTAATATAGAACTAATGTCAGAAACAATCGTACGACCAGGTGGAGGCCGCCGCAGGACCACCATTTTTTAATGACCCCATCCCTCTGCAGTACTTGTAACACGAGGATCACACATGCTGAGCTTTGGCATTCAAAATTGAATGCCAATAAATAGTGTGGTTGAACCCTATACACTTGCATCCAGCTCTCATGACTGCATCATGTGATGTTGCATTCTGCTGGATTCAGCTTTGTTTTGCAGACCATATATCATTGTCCCCGTAGTATAAATTCATTATAGTGAGGCCATCCTGCCTATTAGGCACACCAGTCTGAAGAAGCTGTTCAGCATAAATGTCCCTTACGGCGGTAGAGAGACGGCGGAGCGGAGCTAAACGATCTCTCCCTCAAGGGATGATCCTGAATGAAATGTTGCTTGCGATAATCAGTGCCTATCCGCTGCTAGTCTAGACATGGCCTGACAGCAGCTGTAATATGAAATGTTTGTGTAAGGATACTAACCAATATCTCTAAATGCAAAGTGTTCTTCGATAACAAGTGCAGACTGGTTGAGTGCATCATTTAACCAAAACACAGCCAATGCTCAGCTCGCTAACGTTAAAGCTGCTCTCCCAACAACATTAAATTATATATAGTCTCATTGGTGGTTAATGGTCTTTGTTTCATTATGAAGAATGATCGAAAGAGGTTTCCCATTCTGAGAAGGAATAATAAATATTGAAAAATGCCTTGTTTACTTAAGTATTTTTATTAATGAAAGATTAGGATTTACAAATAAATACACCATATCTTACCAGCCATGATGAAATGGGACAGCTAAGCAGTTTGTTTTAGGGAACAACTAGATTTTATTTTTTTAATTCTTGAAGATTGCTTACTATCTATTTTTTAGTAGGTTGATTCAAAGCTTCCAATTCTTTGTAGCATACTTGGATTTTCTGTGTGACACACAACAACACAAATTTCCACGCCACTTAATTCACTGCCACAAAATTCAACACCAACCAACATAATTACACTCCACATAATACCACTCAACCCAACATGATTCAACTCTACATAATTACTCTACTCAATACCACATAAATACACCCCACATAAAATTACTCTCACACATAGCAACAATCCACATAGATACACTCCGGACCATGCCACATAATCCCAATCAGCATAATTCCACTCAGTGCCACACAGTTTCACGCCACACAGTTCAACTCCACACATTTCTATTTCACACTGCATAATTCGACACTAAACCACATGATTCAACTCAACAACACAATACACCACATACATCCAGTCCACACCACAGAATTCCACATCATGCCACAAATCAACAGCACACCACATAATTAAACTCCACTACATACCACTCCACAACACAAAATACTATTCTACCTAATTGCACTCCATGAAACACTGTTCCACTTCACATAATTCCAGTACACTAAACACCACATAATTACTATCCACATAATTCCACTGCACACCATGCTACACAAATCCACCAAATAATTCCACCATTAACAATTCCAATCCAGCTGACATAATTCCACTCCACACTACATACATCCACTCCACAACACATGGGTAAAAGACATTATCTTCTTACGACAATAGCTCAAACTCTCGCAAAAGCGAAACCTATTGGCTCCGCCACTGCTTGTTTATTTACCTTTAGAGTGACAGTGATAATCACCCTCTAAAAGTAGCACTTTCTAACACTGAACTTGCATCCCACACTGCAAACTTGCTTCCTTGGGCCCTACTGAGCAGAAAGGAAACTGTGCAGCTGGTGAATAATGAAGCGCTTCGCATAGCATTACTTTCTCTGACAGCGCACCAAGGCACCTTCAGATGTAAAGAGACTTTAGCCCACGTCATCACTTGGCACTCATATCATGCACTGCAAAAAAAATTGGCTGTTGTAAATTCAGTGCATACCTTTCAGCGCGAGGTGTGTTCAATTTACTATCTTATTGTGTTAAGCATAACTTGCCACTGCTGCTGATTTCTAAGGCCCATCACTAACATTCTGTGTGGGGCTGTATCCCTATGTTATAGTGCTGTTTACTTGCACCAAGGCACTTTTCTTTCTGTCTGCACATTAAAAAGCCTTGGAATGTGTCTGTAAATAGTTCCTAAGGAAAGCATGTATTCCTGAATCAGACTGCACGACCCATTGTGCAGTATTTGTAAAGCGCTTCAACTCCCTTCAGGGCCCCAAAGCACGCTTCTCGAGGTTGGATAGGAGTTTAACCCATTAGTTGTGCAATGTTGGTAGAGATTAAGTTATATGGTGAGGCCTGTGCAGGACGCAGTAGGTGTTGTGCGTAAAGTGGGGAGGGGTATTTCAATTCATCGGTGGTGAACTTGGTCATGCACTTGGGCGTGAATGTGGAGTGCAGAGAGGTGCTGGGCATAGGAGTCCTGCTTTCAGATTGTACCTGCTTCCTAATGTCATACCTGAACCACAGGTCGTCATGTGACATTGCAAAACTAGTTTCCCAATGATTAAAGGACTATTTTATTCCTTCCAAATTGAAATAACTTTCCTAGGCAACTCGGGACCCACTGAGAATTAGGTCTTATGCATAACCAAACGATAGCCACATAAGTTCAGTGTACCACACAAAATCAATTAAAATTCTTTCATTTTATTCTTATTAAAATTATGACATAAACACACATGATGGAGAATATACATAACATAACATATAGGAAATGTATTGACTGACTAACAAATACATCTAACAATAGTTATTCAAAAACCAAAGAGAGATAATCAATTCTAGTGGAAATAACCACAGTGGCAGAGATGTAGTAAGATTTATAAGTTCTTCTATGAGTTCTTCTACGCGCGTTTCGGCGTTTAGAACGCCTTCTTCAGGAAGAGCCACAATCGATTCTGTACAAAAACAACATGTGTGTATATATATCAAATAACGAACATGTAACAGTACACTGAAACTTATGTGGGGATAAGGGCTGTACAATAAAGGACATACAAGGGTGCTCAAAAGAGAGAACAAATGAAGAGAAATGCAATATTGTGTACAAGGAATAAAGTGTGAAAAAAAATCTCTAGAAAATTCAAAGTATAGAGAAAGAAATAGCCACCTATAAATATCCCAAAATTAGTGCCATGCAGATAAAACATTAGTGATGCAAAGATCCCAAAGGAGAAGGAATTCATGTTGGATAAAGTATTGAAGCTTACCCGAATGGTAATAGAATAAGTATCTACTGGTGGAACTGGACAGATGCAGAAGCGCATTACTGAAATAAACAACCGATAAGAGACATGAATAAGATATATCCTTTGTGTTCCATGTGGAGTATCAAGCAGACAGTAAAGGATAGTTACCCGTGTAACCAAGGATATATTGTGGAGTAGTTGATATGCTTTTTGGAAAATCGTTTCTATTAAAATTAGCGGCTAAAGGATGGGGCCACCAAATGAGAGGTTCAAGTAATCACGCTTGTATTGAGTGATGGAGGATGGAATTCCGCTTATTGGACTGCACTTGCAGTTTGAAAGCGTGGTAATCTAAAAAAGATGACGAAATATAATGGCGTGAACATCGGAGCTTATTCAGAATAAATCTAAATGTGAGGAACTTGATAAAGACATGCAAAAGGCTCATAGAAGCTAAAACTATGCTGTTGAATACTAAGTAAGAAAGGAAACCTAGAAAACAGAGAATCTCATGGGGAATTAAGTGGAATTATACTTGATTGCATTTTCCCACGGGGTCTCATTATTTAATCCTTTTTTGTGTGTTGAGAGAGAAAAAATCCAAAAAACTTTGCATTTTTTGCGAATTTCATCAGTTTTAATATCTACAACATCATCAAGATTCTCAGTTATGTACCAGCGGATGTCAGATGGTTTGTTCTGTTGGTCTTTAAAATGTTTCACCAGGGGAGCATTTATTTTCGAGTTATGAACAGAAGACCGATGTTCCGTAAACCTGGTGTAGAAGGGTCGAAGTTTATCCTACATATCCCATATTGCACGGGCATATGAGGAGATAAATTACATTTTTCGTTTTACAATTTGAGATTTTTTGGGGTCTAATGGTGAAACTTTGATATGTAAAGGAAGGTCCTTCTATAACAGTATCACATGCTTTACATTTGGAGCACTTGTATGTGCCTGTCACTGGTACAGCTCCATCAATGGTTTTCTGAATGAAAGGGGTCCCTTCTTTGAAACGGGAACTTGTAACAAGATCTTTAATGTTTTTGTTCCTACGATGAGCAAATAAAGGTTTGGGTATTTTGTCATGATTTTCAGGATTACTGTTCAAAATATGCCAATTTGAATTGATAATTTGGCGTACTTTATTATTCATTGTCGAGTGTTTGATAATACAAACTAATTGATTATTAGTAGTTTGTACTTTAGGTTGGAATAAACAATCGAGGTAATAAAAACGGGCTAGTTTAAAGGACTCCCGAATTAACCTGTAGTGTAACCACAGGCCAAAAATGTGGATTTCAGTTTGATGGCCTGGGTATCAAAATCATGTATATTAGTACAATTTCTCCTCAGTCGGAGGAATTGGCTGAAGGGAATGCTCTGTTTTTGGGCACGCGGATGTAGTTACCATCCGCGTGCCCAAAAACAGAGCATTCCCTGTGCTTCAACCCTTGAGCAGTCTCTCTCTTCACTAATGATGGGGTGAGCTGTGTTGGTGTCTCTTTTTTTAATTTAATTTTTTTATACTTGTGTGGAGTGCTCAAGTAATTCCAGGAGTGTCACTATAAAATAAGTTACAGTTCACCTGCAGCAAACCCATGGATACAATGTATACTGTACGGGACTCAATTGCTCCCTAACTAAGTTTTCAGTACTACCAGTACATACATACTTCTGTGCAAATTAGCAAATTGTCATTCGTTGTTTGCAGGAGCAAGCCACAAGACACACTGTAAGGTGTTTTTCGGTCTCGGCTAGTAGACTCTGAACTGTCCACTAGAGTGCATGTGTTTCCCAGAAGTCTTTTTAGTGTGCTTCTCTTCCCCTCTCTGTAGTTCTCTGTCACCCATGTGGTTCTCCCGGGCCCCCTCCGTAATTTACTTGTTTGTCTGCTCCTGAAACCTGCATTGCTTTTTCGTCCAAGTGCTTCTCCCCTTCTGACTCCACGTTGCTCTCCCACTTGTTTGCTTTCCTCCCTGCTCCACATTGCTCACCCGCGCCCTCTGTGTTGCTCCCCCCACCCGCATCCTATGTGTTGCTTCCGGCCCCTGTGTTGCTTCTTTTCCTCTCCTCCCCATGGTGCTTTCGCGCCCCCCACCCGTTTTCCTTCCCCCACCTGCATTTTACCTATGTTGCTTTAAATATATTTAAATACTTCTGTGCATATTTTTTATTTTTATTTGATGATCAGAGTCGGGGTAACAAATAAGAAGAAAAAAACTGCTGCATAATTTTGTAGGCACATTTTGTTTTCCTTATTTAGCCACGCTGCACAGCAATGTGGATGCTGTGCAACATGGGTAACCTGTATTGGCAAACCAATAGGTTCCAAAGGCGAGACCAATTAGCTTTGACAATGCTTGTTGTTCTATATGGTAAATTTATTGTATTCCCATACTTCATTAGCTCCTCATATTTTTCCATTGTGAAAGGAACTCTGCCTGTGTAGCTTAGTCAGTCCCAACTTTTTTTGCTATGCATTCCTGGACATTTAGTCCTGCTTCTATATCGGGACTACAGAGAGCTCTATATGAATTCCTTGTAATTTCTGTATCTCTTGGATGTTTCGTTTTCCCTAAATCTGTTTTCATCATTTTGTCACAAAGGATGAGGCAACAGGGCTTCACAAAGAAGTAGGAGGAACACAATGTGGTGGAACATTTCCGTCTTAAGCACCTCCTTAGGATGATTTTGTGAAACAACTACAAAATCTAACGAATATGCTATATTGTTTTCCTTGCTCTCTTTTAGGTGCTGAACGTACAAGATGCATTGGTGATGTCCCTCTCCTGAATCCTGATTACACTATTTGACATATTCCTGCGTTTATGATTTTTCTCCAGCATCCCCTTGGCCGGAAGCAAAGGCCCCAAACTTCTTTCTCTGCTCCATGAAAAATTGTGTGCTCTCCATGGAGCTGTTTAGCTACGTTTTTACCTTTTTGGCCTTTGCTGGACTCCCTGCTGTCATTGCTGTTGAAGATCTCTCCACCAATGGGACGGATCTGACCATTCCCCTCTCCGTTTCCAATCACTCAGCCTCTCGTTCCCACCTACAGCTGATGGCCGATTCCCCAACACATCATGACATCATTGCAAAGGAAGGCACAAGCACACGGATCAACTGTAGCCTGAACATCAGTAGGCTTGAAGATATCAAGTGGTACAACTCCAAGGGTCACCTGCTGCGTGAAGCTGAAGGAGGTGAGCAGTGTCATGGTGACACCCTCTGTAAATCCGAGCCATCTCTGTGATGTGTGAAAAAAAAAGTTTGTAAGCAGAATGCACTAAAAGAAAAATTCTTACATTTAGCGTACATTAGAACTGTCTCCTCCAAGTTAAGGTACCTTATATATTGTGATTTTTTTTTTAGTTAGTTAGCAAAACTTTGATTTTGATACTGCCATTTCTGTCAGTAATCTAGCTGTGGAAAATAAGTGTACTTTTACAGGTCAGTTGCAGAGTTTTTAGTTTTTTAGTTTATGGTGGGCACACATTAAAAGTTGAAAGCCTAAAGAGGCTACAACTGTCGCAAAAACAAATGGAAATAGAAATACCTCACGCAAAGTAACCTCTTATCAGACCCTTTGAATGAGATACTTTGTAGGTAATTTGTAAACACGTTGTCATGGATTGATGTGTGGTGAATTGTTTTTTAAGGTTGTTTTGCCAGTTAAAATATTTTTAAGATGCTGAAGGCAAAGTAATGTGCATACTATGAAAGGCTTCGTACATTTTGATACTTTAATATTTAATTCTTCAAGAATTGTACAATGTGTTCAATTGGCAGTTCTTAAATAAGCTGTAATTTTGCATCTTGTGTTAATCATATTTGGAGTTTAAATATTTTATGTCCCTTTTCTTGTTTGCTTTTGATTGACACAATTGGAGGGATGGCAAGAGACCCAATTTTCTAAGGCTAAACAACACACAATAGCCGTTCTGTTAAGATAGCTGTATATCAGATTTTCATATCGTCATATTGATATTTGGAATTCAAATATTTATTGGAAGTGTTGCTACATTGTTACTAGGGCAAATCTAAATATAATCAATTTTTAATGTACAAGGCCTTTATTTGCCTTTGAAAGGAGGATTATATCGAAATGGTTGAATGCTGAAGAAATGGATGTATTAAAGGTCTATAACCGATTTGTAATAAGTGGATGCAACACACCTAAATCCATAATGGTTTCCTTTTGCAGTTTCACTCCCATAGCTAAAACAAGATAAAGTGTTTAAAAGATGGTCAACTTTTACACTCGAGGCCCGAAATAGTGCCAATGATGGGAGGATCCTGGGTCTCAAGGGCAGACTTGTTGGCAGGTCTATGACCTTCTTCACAATCTGTGACCTCCAACAGTGATGGTAAAAGGGTTTAGGCTGCTCTTGTTGCTATTGTCTCCAGCTTTGATAAGGGTGACTTAATGTTGGGTGTGATTTCAATGCCACATTAGATCCTAACTTTGACCAGTCCACCAACGGACAGTTTTTTTCCAGGTGACTCCAGTCTCTCATCCATGGTATTGAATCCACTTGACAAAAGGTTGGGGGTGGGAAGGAGGTAGAAACACAATGGGGAGAGGGATTGCACATTGTTTTCTAATGTATATAAATCCTACATGAGAAGCATGACTTTTTTTCATGATGCCTACCGTCATCAGTTAGTAATACTGCAGCAGGCACCAGGGCCAGTTCAGATCACTCCCCTTTGACATTCATTTTATTTGCGTTACCCCACAGCCTCAACATGAAGGGAAAATTACAGATAAATGAAATTGCACTTCAAGGACCCACCATGTAGGCTGATACTAGAGTCAGTATATTCTTATTTCACAGAAAATGCAGTGGCTTGTAAGATGGTATCGACGTATCCAAGGCGGTCTATAAAGGCAAACTTATTTCACATACTTCCACATTTGTCTGATTGACCAAAATAAAAAAAGATGGCATTGAAAGCAGAATTCAACAGTATGAAATGCAACATAAATTAGATTACAGAAATATACAAATCCCTCAGGAAGGCTATGGGAGAACTAGAACAGATTATTATTAATGGATTGGCACAAACAGTCTCTTCCTAGAATAAATATATTATGAGAGGGATGAGAAGACCAATTGACTGCTGCCCGTCAAAGCCATTAGAATGAACGTGTATTTACATTAATGCTATGATGGACAATGGGGGTAATCTCCAGGAAATTGCCCTGGACATATGTAGTAAATTCTATATATACTACACCACCTTGTACAGCTGCCAGATATGCGGTGAATCACTGATTGATGCATACCTTAAAGATTTCGAATTTCATTCTTTTAACCTCTAACATCATGTGTCAAATAGAAGAACCCATCAACAAAGCAGAGATCAGAGCTGCGATTGGAAGCTTACCTTATATCAAAGCTCATGGACCCTTTTACTGCCACCTTTTTACAAGACCTCTCAGGATCTCCTGTTAGCCCCTCTTACTCAAGGCTTTACTCACAAATGTAATGATGGAATCAATTCTCACATTACATCTCAGGTCTGATAGAGACCCAAAAAGAGTGTGATTCGTATTATTGAATACTGGTGTTATTATTTATATGACAGCTAGTCCCAGCAAAAAAATCCCATAGCCTAATCCCACCGAACCTTGGTTCAATGATGACCGTAGATAGCTAAAATGGGAATGTAGAAGAGCAGAACGTAAATGGAGACTTGTGTACATATCAGTTGATAAAGAGTTTTATAAAATCAAGTTGCTGACATAAAAAGATGATTCTTACAGCGAAAAAGAACTACTTTGTAGCTAAAATAGGAGCTATGAATTCTTCTAAAGAACTTTTCGCAACAGTCAAAAAATTATCAAAACTCCATTTTCTAAGAACACAAACCAACAATTTTGCAATAAGTTAGCACCTCACTTTCAAGATAAAGTCAAATCTGTCTGATTCTCTCCTAGACATCAATCAAACCGCCGACATAAATAGCAGATTTCCTAAGGGCGCTCTCAATTACACCTCATTATCCCTCTTTAGGCTGTTGATGGCTGAACAGAAGCAAATGACACTGACACAGATTAAATCAGGCTCTCTACTGGACCCTTGTCCTGCCACAATTAGTCATCTGGTCCCTGAGGTGAAAGCCACTCACCTAACGGCCATTTTTAACAACCTATTCGAAGCAGGATATTCTCCAAAACACTGGAAGGTAGGCTCTATTCTGCCATTATTAAAAAAAGATCAACCTAGATATGGATGACCCTAACAATTATCGACCAATCACTCGTTTACCATTTCCTGCTAAACTGGTCAAACAATTGTTAAAAATGAATTGAGCACCTTCCTATACAAATTCAAGTGTCTGGACTCTACACAATTCCGTTTTCATAGACACCATAGTACCGAGTTGGCTCTGATCACAGCTACGGAAGAAATCAGGCAAACCATAGATAGCAGAGGCAATGCGGCTTTGATCCTTTTGGATCTTTCAGCTGCATTTGATACGGTCAACCACGCTTTCCTAATTGATCACCTTGAAACAATAGGGATCAAAGGTAACGCTCTTAAATTCATTTCTTCATTTTTGGAAGACCGCATCCAGACGGTCTCTTCTGGTGATTGTAACTTCCGCACCCTTTTCATTGCCCTGTGGTGTCCGCCAGGGCTCATCTTTTAGCCCCACTTTGTTAAACCTTTATGTGACCCCACTTGCAGCCCTAATCAGATAATTTGTCTTCTCAGTTTCTTACGCAGATGATACACAGATTGTTGTATCTATCATTGACAACCCTGGGGACACGGCAGCTCAGTTTCATGATTGCATGCTCCATATCCAGAAGTGGATGAGCAGCAATTGTCTGAAACTAAACTTCTCAAAGACTGAGGTTATGCTATTTGGCAACAATCCCTCTTTTTGGTTCAACAACTGGTGGCCCCAGGAACTAGGGGCTTTGCCTACCCCCGGTGACAAAGCAAAAAAACGTGAGATAATTACTGACACCAATTTATCCTTTGAAGGACAGATAACACCTATCGCCGCCTCATGCTTCTTCAACTTGAAAACTCTAAGGAAAGTGTTGCCTTGTATTCCTGCAAGCCTGCAGAAGAGGGTAGTTACAACTCTTATCTCCTCCAAAGTAGACTATGGAAACGCCCTCTTCATCAATATCCAAAAGCGTTTTCTTCAAAAGCTGCAAACACTACAGAATGCAGTGGCACGGCTACTACTGGGCATTCCGAAACATAAGCACTGATTCAACTACACTGGCTCCCTATTGATAATCGCATTCAGTTTAAGGCACTTTGCATTGCCTTCAGGGCTCAACAAGCTATTAGCCCTGACTATTTGATTCAGCGCTTTCACCGCTACATTCCTTCTCGCCCTCTACGCTCATCCACAAGCGGTAATCTTGTAATCCCCAGACTTAAAAAAGCCAACTGGGGTGGGAGAGGCTTCATTGTATGCACCTCGAGGCTGTGGAACCTTCTTCCAACAGAACTTACATTTAAGACAAATCTGTTAGATTTCAGGAAACACCTACAAATCTGGCTCTTCCGCAAATAACTCTGTCATCTTCCGGATCCTCCTAGCTGTATTGTCCGCTTAGCGCCTAGATACCCCTGGGTAATTGTCGCGCCTTATACATTTTATTTGCATTCCACAATATTAGTATCCAGCCTTAATTCTCGTTCAATGCATCAGTCAGGCTTCATTCAAAATAAGCAAACTTGGAACAGCTAAATATTGCAGAGCAGGATACAAATCATATGATACACCTTACACTTGATGCTAAAAGCCTTTTGATAAGGTTGAATGGTTCTTCCACAAAAATCTACTAGATAAAATATGTTTGAATAAAACATGAAAAGTTAGATCCTGGCGAACTATGACAAACCAACAGCAAAGATAAAAGTGAATGGCAAGCTTACTCCAGATGTGACTCTTATGAGAAAAAGGTGTCTTCTTTTGCTCTTGCTTTTCACACTCTTACTGGAACCCTCTAATGCATAAAATAGGGTCCTGTCAAGATACTGAACTCGGACATCACAAACTAGTGTTGTTTATTGACCATATCTTTTGCTTCATAACTAATCCAGAGCGATCTGTTCAGCCTTCCGAGAGTTCTGGTCCTTTTATGCCATATCTGTGAGGCTGGGGGTGTCTGACTATTGGAGTGAAACCCACTAATCAACAATGTAGTCAGTTGGCCAAAGGGCCCTTTTAATTATCTACAAAATATGCCCCCCCAACACCGTATAAAATATGTGTGAAGCTAATGATCATCACATGATAGATGTACTTTACAGAGACTTAAAAAGATACGTTCAGCTGGCAATGTCATTACTTGGCACAGTCAGATGTATTAAAATGAGCTTTGTTCCACATATACTATATGTCGTTCAAACTCTACCTTTAAATTTGGCAAAAGCCAACATACTGTAAAAATTGCTACACTTCTATTAGAACAGTTAGTCCCTACGAGTCACAGAGGGAACCCTATTTAAACCATCTTCAGAAGGTGGCACTGATTTGAGAATTTGATCCAGCTTGTTCACTGGGCTCAAACTAGTGATCAGAAAAAGAAAGGTGAATGGGTAAAACATTTATTGAATCTCTAGTTGCCCAACACCAAATCCTTAAGAGTACTGTGATTTTACGTCTTATTTTGGGAAACTCTGAAATCAATAGCAAACATAAATACTTGATTCAATAAAAAAATAAACTGGGAGTAGACATACCCTAAGAAATAAGGTACGCCGTTTGGTCGAGGGCAGCGTTAACCTCCATACTATGTTCACCAGTTAAGAAACACTATAAAATTCTGATGAGGCGCCACTTTACACCATTGAGGCAGTGAGCAATGTTGAACTCTTCAAAGCAATGCTGAAATGATTGTGGCAAACCAGGTACCATGTCACTGACGTGGTGATATGGTACTTCAAAATATTAAAGAGATGCCTGGGATTTCTTTGGACAAGATTCTATCGGTCTATTAACCGTATGCTTTTGGTAGTCTTAAAGTTTGGCCCTACCTCCCCTACACCCCTACCAATTGATTCTTTGTTAGTCCAAATTATGCTTTAGAAAACTGAACTGCAATTTTTTATAACAGTTGAATAAATATAAAGTGACTTGGACACCTTTTACTACTTATGTCAAAAGAGATGTAACGGCTAAAGTTGCTAGGTTATATATGCTGATTTGATTCAAAGTTCAGAAATGACAAGATTGTCTTCAATGCTAGAGAACAGAGCACCATCTGCTGACAATCGAAATGATGTTGTTATAACATTCCAATATACATTATTCGATCTAAGATTTGCATGTCTTTCCATTGTATCCAGTTAGGTTTATTTTGCACATATTTTGTTACACCAGTATCTACCTCCAAATAAAGTATAATATAAAAGATGTAGTTGATCTAAAGTGAAAGAACCTTTCATGTGTTTTGTATTAAAGTATTTGCTATTTTCTTCTTTTGGTTACTAGATGGAAAATGGTTGATTTCAGAGGATGGGGCTCTAAACATCACCAGCATCACATTTGCCGATCGTGGGAGATACACCTGCTTGACACAAAGTCTCAATGGCACTTCTGTGTACACGGTCACCCTCCGAGTTATCTTCACATCAGGGGACATGGGTATTTACTACATGATTGTGTGCCTGGTCACCTTCACAATCATCATGATCTTAAACATCACTCGCCTGTGTATGATGAGCAGTCATCTCCGCAAGACAGAGAAGGCCATCAATGAGTTCTTCAGAATGGAAGGGGCTGAGAAACTACAAAAGGCTTTCGAGATAGCTAAGCGCATTCCTATCATTACCTCAGCAAAGACCTTGGAGCTGGCGAAGGTTACACAATTCAAGACCATGGAGTTTGCACGCTACATTGAAGAGTTAGCAAAGAGCATCCCTCTGCCCCCACTCATCCTCAACTGCAAGGCTTTCGTGGAAGATATTTTCGAAGCTGTGCGAGTGGATGACCCCGACCAAATAAATGAGGCAATGAAGGAGAACCAAGCCATTGGTGGAGCGATATACACCATTAACCCCGAGCTAAAGCGTAGCAACTCCCCAGCTGGCGATTCGGACGATGGCTCTCTAAACCAGGACTGCCAAGAGATTGCTGTTCAGGTATCCATCCACCCTCAGTTCGAAACACAGAGCATAGATACTACAGCCTCACGTGACAGCTGCCACTCAGTGCCCCCTGAGGAGGCTGTGACCCTGCTGAACACGGCCAAAGCCCCAGGGATTAGTGCTTAATCCTAATTCAAGGTTGTGGGTAGAGACAGGTCGTGGCAGGACAGGCTGGATGTGTTGCACAACTGCATCATCAATTTTGCACAAATGGCTTGATTTGTTACAACCTATAGGTCATTTGTTCCTCATTCACTTGAAGAATCTGCAACCCTTGAAAGATCTTGGATCCAGTAAAATGCAGTATGGAATATGGACATAAAGTTAAAGCACAGATTGTGCTAAACTTTCGTCCTGTGAATGTTTTAATACTAACTTCAGTGATCCATATTTTCAGTTGCAGTAATTATCTTCAAGGAAAACTCTTTGCGAAATCTCAGCACAGGAAGTAGTGCTGAATGTGAAGGGAAAAACAAGTTTTTCTTTCTTTTCAATCTGTTTTTGAGCTAATGTCCTCCTGGTCATATGACTGCTGTGAGATCTGTTGAAATGATTTAATTAAGCCCATGGATGGCAAAACTTACCTTAAGCATACTTTGGTTTCACTTGTGGGTTTTGATATTTTAGTTAGACGAAGATTTCAGTCATGGAGTTCTTCATACTTTTTCTGACTGTTAAAACATATCATATGAAATACTACAAGCTGTATAACGAAAACCATGAAAACCTGTGTATACCAGAAAGAAATGGAAAACATCAATGGATGTGAAGTATCATTCAAAGAGTTTAGGAGAACAATCTGTCCAGTACCTAATACCCCACACCTGCCCATATGGGCAAAGTAGTATGAGGCAGTGAGTGAAAACTTTACTGCTTTAGAGGAAACCCTGCTCAAAAAGATGAAGTTGAAATATTTTCAAAGGTATGTTCTGTCTTGAGAACTCGAAAAATATACGAAGATGATGTGTCAAGGCCTATGGAACTCTAGATGTATAGATATATAAACAATTTAACTTATTTTAATAATGCTTTTAGACATGTCTGATTTCTCATAGTTCATCTGTTCATTCCGGATTATGAGATTCCCCCTCATTTTAAAATATCAAATTTCACTTTGAATAACCTATTGGGTAGGTAGGTACCATTGTGGATGTTGCGAGCTGGCTACCCAATGGGAACTGATGAGGGATGAAGGCAGCTTAACCCAAGGACCAACTGCCATAGTCATCTGTACACAATAATTGAAGACGGTGACAAGTGTAGGATTGTAAACACATTTTCACGGTGACTCACCCGCTTGCTCATCACCCTCATTATTTATTCTACATTCCGCTGCACCCAATGACCCCTTTGTGGTGTGCATTTATTTTTTCCTTTTGAGTCACTAATGGCAGGTCTGAACAACTTGGAGCAAAATAAGTCAGCCATTCTGGGGTGGCAGCCATCTAAAAGATTCTTTAGAGCCTCTCCCTCAAGAGGAATACTGCCCCGATTACGACTTCCATGTTTCTGTCCATTTTTTTTCCACTGATCTTTTCATAGAACCGTTTTTGTGAACGTTTACTGTGTAGTAACAAACATCTGTCTCGCTAACAAGAATTAGACACCACACAGCCTTTAGTGTGCTGTTGTGTTGTCCGTTTAAAGATACACATTTCCTGATTTAGAGGCACTTGTGAAGACGAGTGAGCAAATGACAGGCGCAGAAAGGTGAGCACAGCAGGCAATAAAACCAGAAAGGTAACATACATTGGCAAATAAGAAGCAGGTGAATATAAAATAACAGAAGTAGAATGAGGAACAGCACCAGTAATCTCGGAAAAAGGATTAGGGCAGAAATAAAGCAAGCAAATGACCAGGAGAACCAAGAATAAGAGCAAAAACAAACCAAGGAGTTAAAAACATAATAACAATGAATCAGGGTGACGGTGAAAAATGGACATGGAAATAAACAAGGCAACTAGAAATAAAGAGCAATAGAATGAGGATGCTGGCAGATCATCTGGACCTAGAGCATGTTACTAGAAAACACAGGTGTAAACCAGAACTGGACAGCTGGTATTATGTAGCAAGAGGTTACTTGTAGTACCAGATTAGTAAATCTACCCTCTGAGGTATACCTCCTCTCATAACTAATTCGAGCTGAAGGAGCGTTGAATGGTTCTCAGACTTTTGGTGTATATCTGTGATTGGGCAGTGTTTTTTGTTTTTTTTCTTTCCTGAATATTCATTTAAAATATATATCCTTTCTCTGTTTTATTTATACTGGATGTCCCCATGGTTTTAACCGAGGCAGCTTGAAGGGCATTGCCTATGCTGCTTGTGAGGGGCAGAGATGCTTCACAAATTCCAAGCATCGCCTGTGTTGTTTCTACAGACAATGATTTGTTCACAGCCAGTCACAAACGCCACGTTTTTCTTGACCAACATACGCTACCGTTCTTCGTTTGTCTGTTAAATGTTACAGCACTAGGCTTCACATCTGAAATGCTAGACCTTTTCTTTGACATCCAGTATTTATAACTGAAGGTTCTGAATTCCAAGAAGCAGAGAAGGGGCTCAAGGTCTCTGCATGTAAGCAAACATTTCTTTACTGAGGGGTGTTAATAAATAGCAGGAAAAACAACTCTACTAACACTGAATCAGGAAGGGGTGTCAGCTTGGTAGATCTACTCACAGCTTTAACACGCCTGAGCTCAACACTGGCTTTTAGCCTGGACACCTGTGCCTGTTAGAAGCATTCCGCTGGAAACAATAAAAATCCTCGAATGTGACCGTGCCAATATCTCTCTTGTGGTGACCGGCGCACTTGTTAGAACTTTGGGTCTTGTTAACTGTTTTTAACCGGGTTGTTATGTAGCTTAAGCAGTTGGGAGTTTCAAGGCAGCTAGATCTTTTCAGAACGAGTGGTTTCCAATTCCATACCATATCTGGCCTGCTAAAGTACAGTTTTACTCTGCCTGATATCAGCCTTTTTGCTGATCCCACTCTTAACGACATGTTTTAAGAGACTGGTGCCGCCTATTATCAGATCTGCTCCAGCTGTCTCCTCGTCAGCTGCATCATTTTTATATTTGGTGCATCCTTGCTATGACTTTTTTTTAAAACTTTTACGTCTGTGTTCATGTGAACTTTGTGTCTCACTTAATTCCACTCAAATCTGTGGAGGCAGTGAATCTGGAGGGTCGTTTGGTTAGCTCTTTCCCACCTCTGAGCCACATACTCCAGTGACTAAGACTTTTATCCACAGTGCAGATATTTTATGAGCAAATGGGAAAGACTTCTTTGTCAAAATATATTTGGATTTCCCGGGAGCAGACAGCTGTATTTTGAGAGGGTTGTGGACTTAATGCGGGTAATAAGAAGTAATTTGAACTGAATGTACTAAACCTTGGAGCTGGGATTGTTTATTTTTGTACGGGGGTATATTTAAAACTTAGTTTTTTAGAATGCTTATGGCCCTAATCTGAATGTTCTTCCACTGAGCAGCATTGTGTGGGTCCAATCTGACAAACTATGTAATCTTCAAAGCTGTTTTATAATTGTGCTTTTCTTTAAAAAGTATATGGAAGTGAACCCAGCGATAATGAATGAGCAAGTTGATTCACCTAAAGGCTGACACAAAGGGACCAGCAAGGATCACAGTAGTGCTACCAGCACATGCAGTTCTAGGCCAGTTTGTGTGTTTTAACCTTTGAGCAAGTCTTATTTTACCACAAATTTTTAGCAAAACGGGTCTTTGGGCTTTCAGGGTAAGAACATTCTTTTTACATTTATATATATATTTGCAAAAAGTTTCCCACTTGTACACTGGAGAGTGCTGAAGGTTGTCTGTTTAAGAATATATATTTAAATAAGACACGTTGTGGATGACCTCTTTACGCCAAATGATGCATTTATGGGTAATAGCTTTTTTAAATGTGATGGGGACTTCAGACCTTTCTAATGTCTACAATGGCTCAGAAATATAATGTTTGTTCACACATGCGTGATGATCTTTGTGATTACCAACAGGGTCCTTCTCGCTGACTTTCTCTAGCCCATGTGTCGGAATAAATACAATATTGTACTACCTTTTGTGCAAATGCTCCACGATAAGATGTGTGGTAGGACTGTCAAAATCTGAGAAGCGTTTCAAGCATGGTCTTGTGTCTTGACAATGTTGTTGTGTCTTGACAATCATTTCTCCATTGAACCTTTACTACTTTAATCCCATGCTCTTTCTGTTGGTTGTCAGCATTTTGGGCACCAAAGTTGGTTGTTCTTTTATTACATATATGGAATACTATATTTGTCTTTAGGTAGCCATTGTTTTGTTGTAATAGTTTGTGCATGAGCCTGAAAATGTACATAATAAACGCAAATGTGCAATGTCCCTTTTTCCTTATTCTTTATTCTTTCAATGAACGTTGGTATTTTTAGTGGTGGTTCAAATCTTTCTTAGTAGAGTAAGAAACTCACCTTGGGAACAATATACCATACAGTGGGATAAATCAGACACTACTCACCACACTCAGTCAGTTTTCTCCTGTCCCCAATAAAGATCCTACTCTTTATGTTATGGTGATTTGTAAAGCGCGCGATTACCAAGTAGGTGTCCTGGCGCTGTCCACAACTCCATGATCCTTGAGCTGAATTAATTACTGAAATAGCCAGGTTTTCAATGCTTTCCTGAAATGCAATAGGTTCTCCATGCGTCTCAGGTGGAGAGACAATTCGTTCCAAAGCCTGGCTGCCCCGTAGGAAAAACTGCGTCCTCCCCAGCGGGCTTTTTTTATGACTGGGACCGTAATAAAACCGGCTTCAGCTGAACGAAGACGCCGGGCAGGAACGTACTTTGTGAGTCGTTTAGTAAGGTATTCAGCGCCTTCTCCATTCAAGGCCTTGAACACAAGGCACAGAGACTTGAACTGGATCCTGCTTTTTATAGGCAACCAGTGTAGGTCGCGGATGGCCTTGGATATGGGGGAAAATTTCGGGATGCCAGTTAGCAGAATAGCAGCTGCATTCTGCAGCAAGTTGTCCTGTATATTCAGATACAGACTATTGCAGTAATCGAGCCTGGAAGTTACAAGGGCCGTGACCACCGTTTGTCGGCTTTCATAAGGAAGCAGAAACAAGATCTTTTTCAACATTCTTAGAATAAAGCCTGTTTTGGAAGCTACTGCCTTAACCTGAAGTGCCATGGTGAGTTTGTGGTCCAGCACCATCCCGAGATTTTTTACTTTATTAACCGGGCTGGGAAGGGCCCCCAGTTCCTGAGGCCACCATAACGGGGTCCAGAAGCTAGGGTTATTCCCAAACAGCATTACCTCGGTTTTGTTAGAGTTTAGCCTAAGGCAGTTGCTAGCCATCCAGCGGGCCACCTCCGACATACAGGCCTGGAAATTGTGGTCCATCCCCAATTCACGTCCGGGGTGTAGAGACACAACGATCTGCGTGTCATCCGCATACGAGGTGACACTAAAACCGTGGCCTCTGATGATGGGAGCAAGGGAGGCTACATAGACGTTAAACAGTGTGGGACTTAGTGAGGACCCTTGCGGGACCCCACAAGGCAGAGAAAAAGGACGGGACGAGAAATTTCCTAAGGCAACTGTTTGACTCCGCTCGGAGAGAAAGGAGTTCAGCAGATCCCATGCTTTTAGCTGAATACCCCCTTTCCTCAAACAGTCCATCAACAGTCCGTGGTGGACCGTATCAAACGCGGCCGATAGATCCAGAAGGATCAAGGCTGCTCTGCCACCTTGGTCCACCGCTGACCTGATTTGTTCTGTGGCCGCGATCAGAGCAGATTCAGTGCTGTGCCCCTCCCTAAATCCGTGCTGGGAAGCCTCCAACACAGAGGATTTCTTTACAAAAGCTGTGAGTTGTAGATTCATTGCCCTCTCCACTAGTTTGGCTGGAAGGGGGAGACGGGAGATAGGTCGGAAATTGTTTGGATCCGACGGGTCCAGGCTGGGTTTTTTCAGCAGAGGAAGAATAGAGGCCACCTTCCAAACTTTGGGAAAAGTTCCTTCTTGAAACATGCCATTGAAAATAGGCGTTAGATAGATAGCTAGCTATAGGCACAGACGCCAGTTTAATGATCCTCAATGTGCAAGGGTCCAGAGGGGACCCCGAGTTGGCTTTAACCAGAAGGTCCAGAGTGTCTTGTAGGGTAAGAGGACTAAACGCCTCCAGGATAACCGGAAACATGGCCCCCTCATTGGTCCTTTGCACGGACTCCTGCTCAAACCTAATTGAGTCGCTAAGACTGGTAAAAATGTTATCAACTTTGGTAGAAAAAAACGAGGCAATTTTTTCGCAAAGCTCTGTGCTAGACGAGACGGGGGCCGCCGCCACTGTGGTTAACTTGGTGATGGTGGAAAACAGCTCTTTCGAAGAATTTTTAGCTGCTGAAATCTGGGCCGCGTAATACTTCTGTTTCGCTTCCCGTAACATGCATTTGTAAGTTGCTAAGCTTGCCAAATATAGCCTTCTTTCCTTGACAGTGTAATCCTTCCTCCAATTACGCTCCAATCTCTTACATGTACATTTTTGCCCTTTGAGGTCACTTGAGTACCAGGGGGCTGAAGGCACCGTTCTTTTAAAAGCGACTTGTCTGGGAGGAGCGAGGTCAGCACAGGCCAGCGTAAGCCATTTAGTGTAGGCCAAAGCAGCCTCATCCATGTTACTGGAAATGGGTATGGAAACGGTAGTCAGGGCCTTAGATACAGTCTCCGAATCCACTCTGTTCCAGGCTCTGACTACTTTCCGATCAATATGGTGCTGCCCATTAGCTGTGTGGGGTGTTGGACTAAGATAAAAACAGACTCCCGCATGGTCTGTCCAGGCCAGCGGTAACAAAGCTGAGAAGGATAGTTCGGGGGTGTTGGAAAAAACCCCGTCGAGCGTGTGTCCGGCCAGATGCGAGGGGCCAGTTACTTGCTGTACCAGCTCTGCTGTTTCCATGAAATTTAGGAGGCGAGCCGTGTCTGGCTCGTCGGCCTGCTCAAGATAGAAATTGAAATCCCCTAGTATGGTGTGTGAATTCCCCAGAAGCGCATCCTCTACAAGGGTTCCTAGCGTGGGAAAAAACAAATGTTTGGCCCCGGGGGTCTGTAAATGAGAATACCTTTAAATGAAATATGATTTGTTAATCTGAGATTGAATGCGAGTGCTTCGCAGGCCGGCAAAGAAAGTGCTTTAAAGGTTCCCGAAAATGTGCTATGGTAAATGATAGCCAGGCCTCCACCCCTCTTATTAGGTCGGTTGAGAACTTCGCAAAGAAAACCAGGGGGGGTGGCTTTGACTAGATCTGGACCGGAAGCATCGTCCGTCCAAGTTTCAGTGATGAAAGCGATTTTTATGTCTAGATCCATCAACAAATGAGCACATTCAGTGCTATGCTTCACCAGGGATCTGGCATTTATCAGGATACAAGCCACAGACTTTCCCACTGTGCAAGTTGAGAGTTCGCTCTCTGGGCAGGCCTTGTTGGGTCCTAAGCTAATAGGTGGAAAAGGAGAAGAGCAAATAGGGCAGGAGCCAAGGGATTGAAGGTAACCGGATTCAACCGGCCCACGGATACATTTGCCCAAAGTTTCCCCCGGGTTTAGCCGCAGCAATGCGGTTCTGGAGTACTTGAGCCGTATCTGTGCAACCGTGTGCAACCGGGCAGGGGTTTGTGCGCTGAGTGCGGCCTGGGCGCAGATGGGCTTGCCCTAGGTGCGCCTTCTGCGCGCCAGCGGCGCGCCCGCTGCACGCGTCCGCTGCGCGGTCGCGCCAGTGCCCCTAATGTAGGCGTCCCCAAAAAGACTAGAGCGCCGAGCAGCAAATGGCCTTCCAAGATGGCCGACGCTGAACAGCACGCCCGTTCCACAGGTGAAACCTGTTCGGGTCAGTACTGCAACAAGAGACACTTACCACCAAGCAGTACCATTCAGTAGAATAAGAAAGTGCCCTTGGGAACAATATACCATGCTATGGGAAAAATCAGATGCTACTCACCACACTCAGTCAGTTTTCTCCTGTCCCAATAAGAATGCTACTCTTTAAACACCACCATGCAGAAATTATGCATAAAGGTTTAATATTATAAAATGCACATATACATGCCCAATCTTTCATATCATAGTCTCATGGTACATATGGAGATTTTTCTTGGAGGATAATAAAAACAATATCAGTAAAAAACAATACCATCTTAAAAATAGATCGCTCCCCCGCAAGAAATTCAGCGCAATAGGTCACAAAAAAACACAAATTGATATGTTCTAAAAAGAGTACACAGATGGGAGCATCCTAGTAAACCGTGTTTCTACTGAATTGTAGTGCCCTGTTCCCTTGGTGTGTGGGGCCCCTCTCATTTTCTCTTAAATCTTTCTTAAGCAGTGTGCACAAGGCTGGCTAGTGCACATATGGTTTTTGCATCAGGTGTTAAATGGCGAGGATTTTTTTTTTTTTTTACAAAGGGACGGTGCACTCAAGGAAAAGTCTTTTCAAATATCCCAAAGGTTGTTCCTTTATTCTTATTCAAATCCCAGAAAAGTCAAACTCAGCCAACGTGTTTCGTTCTTTACGAACTTCGTCAGGGCATGGATTTTTTAGGAAACGAACTCCACGCCGGTAACCAGAGGAAGCGCGTTGTTTAAAGAAATATGGAGCCTACACATTGGGCATAAATATACAACAACAGTGTTGACTGAATTTTTCCTATGATTCGTATTGACGAAAAAAGAATCCGACTGTTATTTGCATTATCCGGTGACGCACATACGATCGTACTTATACGCATACCTTTCAGCTACTTGGAAAGGTTATACACCTTTTTGCATGAACGTTTGTACTTTTTGGAAGCCGACCCTTTTGAAGTTCGTGGAGTTCGTTTCCTAAAAAATCCATGCCCTGACGAAGTTCGTAAAGAACGAAACGCGTTGGCTGAGTTTGACTTTTCTGGGATTTGAATAAGAATAAAGGAACAACCTTTGGGATATTTGAAAAGACTTTTCCTTGAGTGCACCGTCCCTTTGTAAAAAAAGTTTGTATATCTGGTTTTCCAGTAGAGCACAAGTGCGGCTTGCTCTGGACGTGTCTTTGCACCAACTAAGAAACTGTTTATTGAATTTGGATCTGGTGTGCTTAACATTGGTCAGCCGTACGGTCCTTCTGTTCACGTTAAATGGCGAGGACCCCATTTTTTTGTGAAAAGATGAGTTGTATGCCAAAGAAGAGCATTTTGACCATTGTAGTGACTTACCATCTATAATAAACGTAAACCTTCGACATCTGCTGAAAAGTGGATTTTCCAGCTCGCAGTGATTGCAGCATGTTCTGTTTCATTTAGTTATCCAGTAATAAACAGCAGTTGCTGCCTACCCCACTGTTTAAAGCTTTCTGGAAACACTTTAACATACCTTAAAGGAGGGAGCCATGGTTTCACAATGCACTCATTAATATTGGTGTTCCACAAGTTCGACTGTAAGCAGATGATAGAGTGGGATATCTTATTCAATATTCTCTTTTTTCCAAAGCATTTATGTTGGTTTGGATATGTGGAATTTGAGAGAGTAAGCGGACAACCCCATACCTCCTGATGATCTATTTATATTGAATTGGTATTGGCTTAATGACGGGGATTAAAAGCACCACAATGCAAAGTGTCCTTGAAAGCACCTCTGTCTAGTAATTTCATGTTGTTCGGTTGCATGTACTGTATTAGCAATTTATCAGTGTTAGACCCGGCTTTCTGGGCACCCGGGTTACTGTGCTCCAGACGCATCAACTGACGTGTTCCCCCACTGGTGTCCTGGAGCCTCAGTACTAGTGGACCCATAACTGGAAAACCAAGTACTCTTCTCCAGCACTTGACTCTCTCAGGGTAGCGAGACAAAGCAGTCCAAGGTGTACTCAAGGAGGTGAGGTGCGGTTAGACATTCAGAATACAGTGCACACCGTACTACCAGCTGATAAAATCAATCAGTCAGTGCTTTACTTTTAATAAAATAAAAATACTTTTATACACACAAGACAAATATAAAACACAAAAAACTGGGATAACAGTGAAAAACAGTTGTTTCTCCAACCCTCTGGGTCAGAGTTCTTTCCCCAAACAGTATTATAGCGCCTAGATGCCAAGCACTAAAAACGCAGTTAACATGTTGACACATAATTTGCATTGCAAATTACAGACCATGTTGCACAGATTTACTCTGATTTGCTAGAGCCATGATACCAATCCTCATATTTAAATAAGGTAGTGTCAGCATTTGATGTAAAGTCAAATGTTCATAATCAGCCCCATACCCTTCCTCCCAAAGAAACAGAAGTGCCCTCCTGTCCTGATTGAGGACACCGCTTTAGTGGCGTCTGGGATCTGATCATAGGTGCCTGATATCTTTGCAGTTTACTGATGTCCCACTAGAGCCACTGGCTAGCTGTAGGAGTGTAGTGGCTGGTCAGAATGCCAGTTCACCCTGATACCCCCAGTTGTCACAAAAAGAAAGGTGTGGGGCTGTACCACTGGACACTCTTTCACCAGTTACCGATTGTAACTGGAAGTACCACACAGGCTCCCACTGCACAGGGGAGGGGTCTGGGCAAAGTAATCTCACCTTCAAGAACTGGGACCAAGCTTCACCTACTCTCTCTGTCTCAGTTGATGTGCTTCAAGCTTCCTTATCTTGAGCAGCTGTCTGTAATGTCCTTGTTCAAAGTGCCAGCTCCACAAACCTCACAGGAACAGCTGGTTTTCCAACTGATGCTGCTGAACGCTGCCCTTGTTCCTTGACACACTCCTGTGCAGCATAATCCATCAGTCACACGGAAAAGTTCCTTAAGTTAACCCCCATCCAGGGGTGTGCAGAGACACAGTGAGCAAGCCTCTTATCTTGCCTTTACACCGCGGGCTGTAAATAGCTTCCTCAGATGGACCCCGTGTAGGATCGCCTCTTAAGAATCGTAGACCAGTCTTGAACAACAACTGACCGCCAAGGCCGAACTTTTATTGCCTCTGATTGGTAGGCTGATCCAATCAGATTGTCTGCTACTTTTGAATCCTGGGTGCCCCTCCAATCCCGAGGCACATTTAAAGCATGTTCACTGCATGTCCAAAGCATGCAAAGAATGACTTACTGCCTTCCCCGGACAGGCTCTTCATGCCAGCCCAGGCTATTCCCCTGAGAGGAATTTCAATTAACTCCAGATCAGGGGGGCCTGACCATCACCCAGCCGAAAGGGTCCCTCTTAACTGGGATAGTGCAGCTAAACACAGATAAGAGTGTCTACTCATAGCTCACCAGGCTTCTCCAAGGAATAGGGAGGAGCACGGGGTGCTGGAATGTCCAGCAGAATAGCTCAACTCACCATCTTTCCCCAGTACACTCATAGAGTCTCAAACACATGTCAGGTGGACCAAGGCAACAGGACCACAAGTATTGGAGACTGCACAGACTTGATCAGAAGGGTGGCTAATCGTCCTCCCATGTTAGAGTACAGGGATTCCGGTATCCGTGACCACAGATTTATTGCTGCCACCACTGTCAGTCTATCACAGCCCCAGGTGCAGAGGGAAGTAGCCACTCTGTGAAATAAGGGTACATTATGCATGCCTCCCCTCAACCTTAAAGCCAAGTTCTAGGTTCCTGCTCCCAGGACACCCCCGCACCGCACGGCCACCAGCTGCTGCGTGTGCCCCTCCTCCCGCTGCTTGACTCAGCCTCGCTGAGCCTGCCGCCTCGAGCCCGCCCCCCGCTGCCCTAGCGGGATCACACTCTGCTCCTGTTGCTGCCGTGTGACGCTGTACTCTCCCCTGTGTCTACTGTATTTTACTTCGTTTTTTAATTTTGTGCCCCCAGTGTTCTCTGATTGTTTTTCGCCCCCTGAGCCTGTGAATTTTCATATTGTTGTGTTCCCTGTGCCCCTGTACCCCCCGCCCCGCTCCCTGCTTCCCGCCGCCGTGCTCGCGGCCACGCCCCTTTTCTTTCTGTACCCTCCCCGCTCCCGCCTCCCAGCTCCTCCCTCCCTCCCACTTCGCCTTAAATGGCGACCGTGCGCACACGCAGCGGTGACGCGCAGCGGGCGCGCCGATTGTGCGCCGAAGGTGCGCCGAAGGTGCGCCAAAGGTAAGCCCGTCTGCGCCCGTCCGCGCCTGGACCGCGCCCAGTGCCAGGACCCCTGGGGCCCGCAGAGCCCGACCGGACCGCCGGACTTACGACGCCGCCACCCTCCACGCACTCAACGCAGGACGAACCCCTGGTTGCTACCGAGCCACCCCGAGACGCACCCACGGACCCTACAGCTGCCACTCCTGCAAGTTCACCTGCATCCGGACCTGCACTGCACCCGCACCCACCAAGCCGGACACCAGCAGCAACCACCTGAAGTGCATCCTACTCAACACCCGCTCCGTCCACAGACACGCCATCCAACTCTGGAACCTCCTCGACACCGCATCCCCAGACGTCGCCTTCCTCACGGAAACTTGGATGAACGCCTCCTCAGCGCCCGACATCGCCATCGCCAGCCCGGAGGGTTACAAGATCATCAGGAGGGACCGCGTCAACCAGACTGGAGGAGGCCTCGCCATCATCCACAGGAACACCATCCGCATCACGACCAACACCGACGACACTCTGACAACCGCTGAACACCTGCACTTCCAGATCCACACCGACCCTAAGACCACCCTCATCTACAGACCCCCGGGACCACGCACACAATTCAGCGAAGACATCGCCGACTTCATCAGCCCTCACGCCCTCCCCTCCACTGATTACATCCTCCTCGGGGACCTCAACTTTCACTTGGAGAACAACAACGACCGCAACACCACCACCCTGCCCGACAACCTCGCCAACCTCGGGCTCAAGCAGCTGGTGAACACCCCCACCCACTCCGCCGGACACACACTCGACGCCGTCTTCTCATCCAGCAAAGACATCGCCTTCAGCCACGCCACCGGGATCCACTGGACGGACCACAGCTGCGTCCAGTTCAGATTCAGAAGGACCACGATCCACCACCACCAGCGACAAGCTGCACGAAGAAGCTGGAACAAGATCACAGCTGACCAACTCGCCGCATCCCTGAGCCAGCACCCTCCTGCCAGCTCAGCGAACCCCAGCCAGGCCGCCGACAACCTCACGAAGTGGATCAGCATCTGCGCAGACGACTTTGCCCCACTGAGGACCCCGCCCAGCAGACCCGGCAGCAAGAAGGCCCCATGGTTCACCGACGAACTCATGAGCTCCAAGAAGAACTGCCGAGCCCTCGAGAGAGCCTGGAGAAGAGACCCAACACCAGACAACATGACCACCCTCAAGCTCGCCACCCGAAAGCACCATCAACTGATCCACGCCACCAAGAAAACAGCATTCAGGGAGAGGCTGGACAACAACGCACACAACAGCAAGGAACTCTTCAACATCGTGAAAGAGCTCTCCAACCCCAACACCGAAAACAACGACGTCACACCATCGCAAGACCTCTGCAACTCCCTCGCCTCCTACTTCCACAACAAGATCACTGACATACACAACAGCTCCTCACGACCGCACCAATGCCCCCCACCACCACCATCCGCGCCTGGACCCCGATCAACACTAAAGACACCATCCGCACGATGAACTCCATCCACTCCGGATCACCCACCGACCCCTGCCCTCACCACGTCTTCAACAAGGCTGACGCTGTCATCGCACCCCACCTGCGAGACATCATCAACTCCTCCTTCGACACCGCCACCTTCCCTGAGAGCTGGAAGCACGCCGAACTCGGCGCTCTACTCAAGAAACCAACAGCAGACCCCACCGAACTCAAAAACTACCGTCCCATCTCGCTCCTCCCGTTTCCAGCCAAGGTCATCGAGAAGCCCGTCAACAAGCAACTGGCCGCCTTCCTCGAGACGAATGGATCCCTCGACCCATCTCAGTCGGGATTCAGGGCCAACCACAGCACCGAGACCGCCCTCATCGCTGCCACCGATGACATCCGAACCCTGCTCGACAACGGAGAAACAGCGGCCCTCATCCTCCTAGACCTCTCCGCAGCATTCGACACTGTCTGCCACCGCACTCTAGTGCAGCGCCTCAGCAACGTCGGAATCCAGGAGAAGGCGTTGGAGTGGATCATCTCCTTCCTCGCCGGAAGGACGCAGAGGGTCCGCCTACCCCCGTTCAGGTCAGAGGCCACCGAAGTCATCTGCGGCGTTCCTCAGGGCTCCTCGCTCAGCCTCACCCTCTTCAACGTCTACATGAGCCCCCTTGCAGCCATCGCACGCCAATACAACCTCAACATCATCTCCTACGCCGACGACACACAGCTGATCCTCTCCCTCACCAACGACCCCACCACCGCCAGAACCAACCTCCACGAAGGGATGAAAGACGTAGCCGAGTGGATGACGACCAGCCGCCTGAAACTGAACTCAGACAAAACGGAAGTTCTCATCTTGGGCTCCTCACCCTCCGCCTGGGACGACTCCTGGTGGCCCCCAGCCCTGGGCACCGCACCCAAACCAACAGACCACGCACGCGACCTGGGCTTCATCCTGGACTCCTCCCTCTCCATGACCAGACAAGTCAACGCCGTCTCCTCGTCATGCTTCAATATCCTGCGCATGCTACGAAAGATCTTCCGGTGGATCCCCACCGAGACCAGGAAGACGGTCACCCAAGCCCTCGTCACCAGCCGACTAGACTACGGCAACACCCTCTACGCCGGAACCACCGCCAAGCTCCAAAAGAGACTCCAGCGGATCCAGAACGCCTCAGCCAGACTCATCCTCGACATCCCCCGACACAGCCACATCTCCGGGCATCTGAGAAATCTGCACTGGCTCCCGGTCAACAAGAGAATCACCTTCCGTCTCCTCACCCACGCACACAAGGCCCTACACAACCAAGGCCCGAGATACCTCAACAGCCGCATCAACTTCTACACTCCCACACGCCAGCTCCGATCGACCAGCCACGCCCTCGCCGCCGTCCCCCCGCATCCGCAGAGCCACTACAGGGGGAAGATCTTTCTCCTACCTTGCCGCCAAGACCTGGAACTCGCTCCCGTACCACCTCCGCCTGACCCAAGACCACCTCGCCTTCAGGAAGCAGCTCAAGACTTGGCTGTTCGAGCAGTAGCGGACCCCCCCTCCCCTAGCGCCTTGAGACCCTCCGGGTGAGTAGTGCGTGATATAAATGTCTTGATTGATTGATTGATGTAAATGGGTAGGCCCTTAGTGGACATGCTAGATTGTCATGTTTACTGAGGTAGGGATCTAGAAACCATACAGTAGATTTTAAGTGACTTTCTTAGTAACCAGCATAAGGCAGGGTACGGATTCTTACAAGAGGCATGCAGAAGACTTCCATCCCAACATTTTTATAGTGCATTGCTGTCATTTGTATGGTATTGTGTTTTCACCATACAAGTTCTGTGATTATCACTCCCCAGCTTCCACTAATGCACCCCACCACACACAAATCTCTAGAGACTAAGATGGCACTGGAAAGCAAAGGCAGTTCTATGATGCAAAATGCAGCCTGATGATACTTAGGTATGGGTTGTTTAGGAGCAGTTATACAAGAAAAATGGATGTCGCAAGCCTTCCTAGCACAGGAATTCTGATGTTACTCTAAAGATGCATAGCTGTACTTCAACTAAATGAAAGCTCCAAAAAATGGGCCTGGAACCTTCAAATGTGGAACACCGTGCATGTTGTGTACAACTGGGCCTTATGAGCTAAATAGTGATAGATTTTTCCGCGTGACTAGAACTAATCCACACCAAAGTTTAGATATCGTCTTTCAGCAACAACTCCATCATATTAGAACAAGCATTTTCAATGCAATAGGTCTCGCATTTACGAGCGTTTATTGGCATTGAAAATGATAATGCCTTTTATTTATGTGTTTTTAAAAGGAACACATATATAAAAGGCATTGTTGTTTTTATTGTCAAGAGCTCAAACTCTCGCAAATGCGAGACCACTATAATGGTGGCCACGCCCCTTTTTTAGTCGCAGCTTGCATATTCAGGTTACCATGAGCAGCGTCTAAACAAATGGGGGTGGCCACCATTATAGTGAAGGCTCGTATGGTGCTTTCACCCAAAGTAAAAAAAATAAAAGTAATTTCAAAAGCTCTGTATCGTGGCCGATAAAGAGAAAGCGGCCCACGCTGGTAATTAAAGACGCGACCGCTAAAGTGAATGCGGATCGCGCAGTATAATAAATAATTAAATAAGTGTGGCTGCTATAAAGCGGACCGTGCTGTAATTTGAATAAATATATATTACTATTTTTTAAAAGAAGCAGGCGCGGATGCTCCGATGCAATGGGCGGAATAGGGGAAGAGCATTAAAGAAAATAGTGCTCACCAACTTCTAAAGCAGACCGTGTAACAACCCAAGTAAAAGGAGCAGTACTCATGGGTAGTTACAAGTGAAGACAAGGCAGTACTAAGGAAGGCACTGGCACAATGTAGCAAAGAACTTTCTTGTTACTCTGGACTAGGTGGGAGGAAGTGTACGTTATCACAGACCTCCAATGCTCGTTTATAATGTCTGGAGACAGCCCATCCAGAATGCTACAAACTTAACAATTAAAATAGATAGAAAAGTAAGAAAAGGAGAATGTGTAGTCAGTCCACAAACAGATGCACTCTACAGAAACCCTCAATGGTGACGAGGTGAGAAAATATGTAGAGAGAGAGAGAGTACCTCACGTGCGCACCACCAGAGAAGCTACTGGTTGGTTCTCACCAGCTTGCCCACGTTTATTTCATCATCGGTCACTCTCTCTCGAGAAAAAGGTGTGCAGTGTCCAATGGAAAACACAAAACACAAGACAGTGTAATGTGAAAAACACAACAACCAAATAAATTGTGCAGACAACGACAAATATAAAAATAGTGAAAGTGTATAGACTCACAATTGATTGTTTTTATTCTGGTTAGGAGTCTATCACTCTGTTAAAAACCACAGCATGTTGCATACCTTAACAATGACGGCCAACATGTTTCATTGCCAATAAAGTTTGTGGCAAATTCATCAGGTCAAGAAGGGGTCAAAAAATCACCTTCTCAGGACACACACCTTTAAAAAGACTGACAAACACAAACAAACATACAGCATAGTCAGTGCGGGGAGGGATGAGTTTAACAACCAACCAAAGGCTGGTGATGGTAACACCAATTGGTTCATTACCTAGTTGTGGCTATGGGCCCACGTACCAGCCACCAACCAGTTGCAGGGGCGTACTAAATTTTAAACTATCGCCATCCTGATCAGCAAAGCACGACCGGCGTTGGTGCCTGCACCTGTGAAAACAAGTATAGATCATCTATACATGACTCAATCTAAAAGACACACTGTGTATTCGCTCTTCCTCAATTATTAAAAAGTTCTTACAGCACCAGGACCCTTTGAAATATATCACATCAGCACACCCCAATGCCGATATCGTGTTCACAGCACACCTGCCTTCAGCAATCACCAGCGTCTAGTTTAATGTGTAAAAAGAAAGAAAAGCCCTAAGCTCTTCGTACCGCAACAATCACACATCAACCAGAAACGAAAACGGCGTTTATTCAATATCTCGTCCGTCACCGAGCTTACCCTGTCTCTTGTACAACCAAGCGTCACCTCAGCACTGGAACAACTCAACGCGCGGCTGCATTCAATTTCAATGAATAGCTGTGGCAACATCTCGCGAGACTACGCGAGTCGTGAGGGTATATCAATTACAGTGGGGAAATGCCGCGGCCATTTTGGAGTGGTCATAGCTCTAACTTGCAACCATAAAGACCCAAGCTACAAACTAGATCCTCTGACTCTAAATTAAAGGGTAACAATGCAAACTTGTTTAAAAAAACAAAAAACATAAGCCCACCAGAGATAAGGTGAGGCCCAATAGGTGGCGTGTGTGAGGCAATCCCAGCCAATATGTAAGCAAATTTCTGCAGTCACAAGACCCAAATGGCAATCATCATTATCAAAGGGCGATAATATATCGGAGAACCGGGCAGTCAGTCCGCAATTAAAGACGATAGGGATAGTTATTAACCAACCTCCAGGATGAAACAAGGCGCGCGTCTGTGCACCATCGTCCTATTTCGTGCAGCGCCCAACCCAATGGCACCATGAATGAACTATACCAATGGCCAATGTGTCACCTGATGTGTGCCCTAGGGAGCTGGAAAGTCTCAAACAAACCATTGCGGAACATGCGGAACCACTTTGTCACAGTTATACTATGTACCAGATGTTAAGAGAGGTTCATCAGGGGTGAGTGGAGGTAGTATATTGATAATTTGTTAAAATACTCAGCCTATCAATAACCAACTATCTGCTTACTTTATTCCACTCGATCTGGTCATTGAGGCCAACGGTGTCCCCCTTCTCAGTGAAAATCCAACGGGCCTCCTTCACGGCTAGTCTCTTATCAATATCACCCAGATCGCCCCACACCTTTTCCAGGACAACCCACTTTACAGATCTAAATTGATGTCGCTGCTCTTTATAGTGTTGGACTAGTCGAGTGGTGAGCTTACCAGCCCTAATGGTGCTCAAATGTTCCTGAATGCGTACCTTGACCTTTCTAGATGTAAGCCCAATGTAATGTAGTCCACAAGGGCATGTCAATCTGTAGATTACATGGCACGTATTACAGTTGGTAAACTGACGGAGAAACCAGGTCCTCCCACTACCTAGTATGATCTCAGTTGTTTTCTCCGTCAGTTCGCACACTGAACAGCAAGGATGGTGTCTGGGAGCTGTTCAGTGTGCGAACTGACGGAGAAAACAACTGAGATCATACTAGGTAGTGGGAGGACCTGGTTTCTCCGTCAGTTTACCAACTGTAATACGTGCCATGTAATCTACAGATTGACATGCCCTTGTGGACTACATTACATTGGGCTTACATCTAGAAAGGTCAAGGTACGCATTCAGGAACATTTGAGCACCATTAGGGCTGGTAAGCTCACCACTCGACTAGTCCAACACTATAAAGAGCAGCGACATCAATTTAGATCTGTAAAGTGGGTTGTCCTGGAAAAGGTGTGGGGCGATCTGGGTGATATTGATAAGAGACTAGCCGTGAAGGAGGCCCGTTGGATTTTCACTGAGAAGGGGGACACCGTTGGCCTCAATGACCAGATCGAGTGGAATAAAGTAAGCAGATAGTTGGTTATTGATAGGCTGAGTATTTTAACAAATTATCAATATACTACCTCCACTCACCCCTGATGAACCTCTCTTAACATCTGGTACATAGTATAACTGTGACAAAGTGGTTCCGCATGTTCCGCAATGGTTTGTTTGAGACTTTCCAGCTCCCTAGGGCACACATCAGGTGACACATTGGCCATTGGTATAGTTCATTCATGGTGCCATTGGGTTGGGCGCTGCACGAAATAGGACGATGGTGCACAGACGCGCGCCTTGTTTCATCCTGGAGGTTGGTTAATAACTATCCCTATCGTCTTTAATTGCGGACTGACTGCCCGGTTCTCCGATATATTATCGCCCTTTGATAATGATGATTGCCATTTGGGTCTTGTGACTGCAGAAATTTGCTTACATATTGGCTGGGATTGCCTCACACACGCCACCTATTGGGCCTCACCTTATCTCTGGTGGGCTTATGTTTTTTGTTTTTTTAAACAAGTTTGCATTGTTACCCTTTAATTTAGAGTCAGAGGATCTAGTTTGTAGCTTGGGTCTTTATGGTTGCAAGTTAGAGCTATGACCACTCCAAAATGGCCGCGGCATTTCCCCACTGTAATTGATATACCCTCACGACTCGCGTAGTCTCGCGAGATGTTGCCACAGCTATTCATTGAAATTGAATGCAGCCGCGCGTTGAGTTGTTCCAGTGCTGAGGTGACGCTTGGTTGTACAAGAGACAGGGTAAGCTCGGTGACGGACGAGATATTGAATAAACGCCGTTTTCGTTTCTGGTTGATGTGTGATTGTTGCGGTACGAAGAGCTTAGGGCTTTTCTTTCTTTTTACACATTAAACTAGACGCTGGTGATTGCTGAAGGCAGGTGTGCTGTGAACACGATATCGGCATTGGGGTGTGCTGATGTGATATATTTCAAAGGGTCCTGGTGCTGTAAGAACTTTTTAATAATTGAGGAAGAGCGAATACACAGTGTGTCTTTTAGATTGAGTCATGTATAGATGATCTATACTTGTTTTCACAGGTGCAGGCACCAACGCCGGTCGTGCTTTGCTGAGCAGGATGGCGATAGTTTAAAATTTAGTACGCCCCTGCAACTGGTTGGTGGCTGGTACGTGGGCCCATAGCCACAACTAGGTAATGAACCAATTGGTGTTACCATCACCAGCCTTTGGTTGGTTGTTAAACTCATCCCTCCCCGCACTGACTATGCTGTATGTTTGTTTGTGTTTGTCAGTCTTTTTAAAGGTGTGTGTCCTGAGAAGGTGATTTTTTGACCCCTTCTTGCCCTGATGAATTTGCCACAAACTTTATTGGCAATGAAACATGTTGGCCGTCATTGTTAAGGTATGCAACATGCTGTGGTTTTTAACAGAGTGATAGACTCCTAACCAGAATAAAAACAATCAATTGTGAGTCTATACACTTTCACTATTTTTATATTTGTCGTTGTCTGCACAATTTATTTGGTTGTTGTGTTTTTCACATTACACTGTCTTGTGTTTTGTGTTTTCCATTGGACACTGCACACCTTTTTCTCGAGAGAGAGTGACCGATGATGAAATAAACGTGGGCAAGCTGGTGAGAACCAACCAGTAGCTCCTCTGGTGGTGCGCACGTGAGGTACTCTCTCTCTCTCTACATATTTTCTCACCTCGTCACCATTGAGGGTTTCTGTAGAGTGCATCTGTTTGTGGACTGACTACACATTCTCCTTTTCTTACTTTTCTATCTATTTTAATTGTTAAGTTTGTAGCATTCTGGATGGGCTGTCTCCAGACATTATAAACGAGCATTGGAGGTCTGTGATAACGTACACTTCCTCCCACCTAGTCCAGAGTAACAAGAAAGTTCTTTGCTACATTGTGCCAGTACTTTTTTGTTGAAACTATTGTTGATTGGAGGGCGTTCTGGCACTTGTTCCCTCTTTAGCTCCTTTGTTTGATTGAGTACTAAGGAAGGACCAACAACCCTATGTATGAATCAGAAGATAGCATTTACGAAGGGCAATGACATAAGCCAATGACAAATATGAGCGGAGAGTGGGTGGGGTTTCAATACAGCATGCCTCGCAGAGCGAGCAGTGCATGAGCGCTGCCCCTAGGCTCAACCTATAAAGCAGCTTTCTATTAGACACGAACTTGTACGACAAACACTACAATGTTAACGTTCATTAAATATCAAGAAAGTTCAAAATGGTTGTAACAAACCATGCCTATACATATCACCAAAAGTCCAAATGGCAAGTCACTGTTAAATAAACTGACAAGTATCCATTCATTCTGAAACTTTCTCAGCTGCAATGTTTTGCATTTTTGTGGCATAGATTGCTTCAACATAGTAGTAATTCAGTACAGACACATGAATCGTGTTTTGTTGTATGCTCTTCATTTTTAAGCTGTACTTTAATCTCCAGTTTCTTCATTGTGGGTAAATCAATATAATAATCAAAATTGCTTAATGGAAACCGAACTACAGCTGCATTAGAACTTTGACCATAGGCACGGTCTGGATTTTTCTTCGGGGCCTGTGGAATGTCAGTGGCTGGAGGGTTTTTTTAGGTCTCAAATATGTTCTTGCTTTAAAGAGATTTTGTTTTCTACAAGGGGCTTGGAGACGGTCCGCTGCTTACCATTTATTGGCTTCATTGTCACTCTTACATGCAGCCTTGTAACTGTCCCAAAGTGTATGCCCCTTCACTCCTCTTCTTTTATGGGCAGTGCTGATTGCTTCATCTTGGTTAGAGTCATGCTCCTGTTCCCGCGGTGATTGAGGTACTATTTTTTTTTATCTTCTTCCCATTGTGTTGCTTCTTTTTTCTTTCATCTTCCCATCTTGTTGCTTCTTATTATCAGTGCTGATCCTTGCCCCCCACCCCGTTGTCCATTTTGCTTCTTCCCTCCCACCCTTGTTGTTCGTTTTGCTTCTCCCCTGCTAACTCCCCACTGTACTGTTGTATTTGTTGCTTATTCCCTCGCACTCCGGACCCTCCCGTTCTCCGTGTTACTTATTAACCCCCACACTCTACCCTACCATTTTCTGTGTTGTACCCACCCGACATAAGGAAACAAATCACAATGCTTCTTTTCCGTCTCGTCAGTGTTACCCTAACCATCCACCCTCCCTCCCATTGTCCATGTTGCCTCCCTCCTCCCCAAAAGAAATAACACTTTATCTTGCCCAGCTGGTCGAGTCATAACACTTGTTGCACATCAGCTACGCTGCTGCACAACATGGCTAAAACACATTGGCAAAGCCGATAGCTTTTGCATAGGTGAGACATATTGGTTTTGCCAATGCTTGTTTTTGTGAGTAGCTTTTTACTAGTAGTGTCCACACCACTGCATACTATTGAATTGCTTATTTGGTGCTAATTATTCCTACTTGAGTCTTGATTTTCCAAAAGGTAGTGAAGACTTAATCTGTGAGGGGGTGAGGTGTAATATATATATAAATACTTTGAAACACAAAGTAATAGCATTCAATAATAGGTTTATATATACAGCAACCGAATAAACTGTTGTAAAATGAAGATAGACACAAAGCAGAAGGTACTTTTACCTTTTAGAACCAAGATAAATGTCCTAAACCATTGATAGCACTTACTCAGTATGGTGCCATAATTTAAAATAGCAATGTACTCACATACATGTATGCTTATGTAGGCAATTGTCTTTTAAACAATACACATCCAACAATCCATTTTAAAATAACAAAAGAATTGAAAAGAAAACAGGTAACCAATTTCTTTAGTCTAATAATAATACATCAAAACATTAAAATTGCATGAAGGACTTGGACAGGTCCTGAAGCAACATCTGAGAAATAGGTTTGCCGGGCACTACAAAATGTTACAGATATAAAATTGCAGTGCCACTATAATCAATGGATAGTCCAGTAATAGATGGAGGGTATCAAGTGTACTATTAAACCAATAAAAACATTTCCCATCATTAACTAATATTCTCTTCAGTAAGCCAAGAACGTGCTTACCTAGATTAATTCTGGTCTCAAATTGTAATACCTCTTGACACAGCCTCTTATAGGAACGACTTTCTAGTTAGAGACAAGCCCCATCCTCTCTTAGGTCACTGAGTTTGAATTTTATTGAAACCTTGCTCTATAGATAATCTTTATTGCACCTTAACCATATAGCCATTTGCCCTGTCTGCAGGTGGGCTGTAGATCTTTGTGAGCATTATCCCTTCTAACCAATGACAACTTGCCTGTGCTCCCCATTTCAACATGGTAAAATTGGCGTACCCGTGAGTGGCATATTTAACTTGCATATATGATCCTAGTATATGATACAAAGGGTACCAGATCTTGTAAGTTAAGTCACTAGCTGACTGCAGTAACCGTTGTGCCATCCACTACTGTGACAGTGCAAACATGTATGCCAGTCTACCATTTGTAGCCTGGATGTCAAAATCTTATGTTCTGTTAATTGATTTTAACACATGTATACTATCCGTTTCTTGGCGCTTGAGCAAAACCAGACAAAGAAGCAAGCTCTATGACCGGCTATTTGAAGAGCCATGTCTTTAGATTTTTCCTGAATATTGCAAAATAAAGGAATTTAACGTAGCAAGACTGGTTGTTCCATTGGGAAACACTGGGTTACATTATTATATGCAATAATGCTACTTTTCATTTTGAGAAAAGCTAGAAATATAGTTCAAAGACTCTTTAATAGTTACTCAATAAAATTTAAGGGTAAAATCACATTTATAATAACTATTAAGAAAAAGGTACTTTTACCAAGTTACCTTTTCCCTGGCTAAAGCTCCTGGCGGCCCACTTGCATGAGCGCCAGCAGTCTCCTGGCACATGAAGAGCCCCCCTGATGAGAGCAGGACAAAGGCCTTGGTGTGGGGAGGTAGTGTTGTTTCCTTATCAGGGTGGCCAGTGCTCAAGAACTTGGTTAACTTCAGAGACCTCCCATGTTACAGGCAAATGTTAGCTGACATGGGCAGGGCCCTTCATATTTTCACCCCACCTTAACCAACCAGGAAGGCTCCAATCGGTGTGAGCATCATTTTTCACATTACAGTGTCAAATCCTGCTTCAGTGTAAAAAGCCTGCTTGACAGGTCTGCTGTGTTTACATACAACACTTTGAGCCCAATGCACGAGATGCCAAAACAAGTTGTGTGTATCCACTGTCTGGTTGCCGAACACCCTGCTTTGTTTTGCCAGACCTCGCTCTCTAGGTCTATTGAGGGTCACATGGATCCTTCAAACAGGATTTTGGTGTTAGATGTTCGAGGACACTAGGATTACCATTATACATGCCCCACACATACACACACAGCCCTCAGAGCTCACGTTTAGTGTGGCTGAAGACATTTGTCATAAGGCTGACCTGTTAAAGCTACAAGGACACAAGCTACAAGAGGCCTTTATTTGTAGCTGACCAGTGGCATCCCAACCTGACCTTGCTGTCTGGCCTCTGTCAGACCCTGTGAGTCTTTAAGTACCTTTCAAGAGGGCCTGGGATGCTCAAAGATCAAATTGGCACCTAGGCCCAGTCTACCGTTACCATTGACTATCATTGGCTGTTAATCCTTCTTGGTGCTATTCCTTCTAAAAATGTTTTTAAAATCATATGTCTGGTTTACCTTATTGGATTTTTGTTATTTTGGTGTCATTTTGTTTATTAAATGTTACTCTTGGTCTAATTAATTCTGGAATCTTTATTAATTTGCATTTCGATTTTATGGGTGTTTTGATTTTGCGTAAATATTTTAGACATTGCCCGGCCTACGCAGTTGATACACAGACTATCTTTTCCTTTGGTAAGGGGGATGCCAATTGAACAGAATGCAATTCAACATTGCCTTTCTGTGTTCTTTTACTGGATGAGCTATAATTAACTGAAGTGCAATACCAAAAAGGCTGAGGTGCTTACTGTGGGACACAATTTCGATCTCAATCTGGAAGTTCCCTGGCCAGAAGGGGTTCCCCCACCAAATACTCAAGTTGAAACTGTAAAAACTTGATCAAATTGGACAAAAGTATCCCGAAAAGTTGGCATGGACACCCTATGGTGCCTCAACTGTGCCTTAAATAACCTGATTTACACTGTGACTTTACTACCTATCTGGGCTATGTAACCGGAACCCCTTTTGGATGTATGCGAAATCAATAAAAATGTGTTTAAAAATAAAATGAGGCAAACAAATTGGACATAAGTATGTCTTTCCACAATCCAATCAAATCAGTGGTTGGAATGTGCTTTGGCATCTATTGAATGGTAAAAAAATTCTACATTTCCTTTTGGTTCCGATCAGGATTATAGTGGTTTTGGCTGTGGTCATCTCCAGGTTGGACCACGATAATGCTTTATATGCAGGCTTGACACAATATCTGGTGAACAAAATACAGATTGTACCAGAATACTGCCGCCCGACTTGTTCTCATTCTTCCCAGAAGAGAGCACATTACCCCACATTTGCATAATTTGCACTGGCTTCCCGTAAACAAGCGGATTCTATTCAACACAGGGTTCCTCTTGCTTAAGCCAGCAGACGTTCTTTCTCTCTCTTGGGGCCAGTGGGCTGGAACAATCTTCCACTAGAACTGCGTCAGACAGGCGATGAAGGCCGATTTAGGAAAAAGCTCAAGTCCTGGCTCTTCATCCAGTAGCACACCCAGGGGTAGTTTCAGTGTTCCTTAAAAAACCTAAAGGAATTAAATACTGTCTTTATAGTCCAAAATTTCCAGTGAATGAATCTTGTTGCTTGATACACTTTAGGGATAGAACCTCCTCTTATAAAGGAAAGTCGATGCATTTCGGCCCATTTTAATTGGGCCTCCCCATGACAAGGGACAAAGACTGACTTAATCAAAACTTCTTTGAGTCTGCTGATGATGCATATGCACCCGAGCCACAGTGTGCTGCTCTCTTGGTTGAGTTGTTCATTCATTTAAATCTAGGTACAATCAAGAAGCAGTTAGTCCACCTGTTACAATTACATTTGAAGTTTGGGCCTGTTTAATCTGGGTTCTCCATATGTTAGTGGCTGCGGCTTGCGTGTCAGAATAGACGCATAAACTACAAGTGTCTGATTGGGACATACTCAGTCCACCCTTTTGTCTGGCCCTTCCGTGCGCTTACATTTGTAGCTGTTGTGTTTTCGTGGATGCGGCCTGCATATCTGGAATACAGGATAATGAAGTATATGAAAAAACGAAATACTTTTTTAACCCTTACTTTTCCTCTCTGCTTGGGTGTGCCAGCAAAAACCTTGCCTGTACCTATAGTGAGCCTTGGATCCTTGAAAAAACGCTGGTCTCACCTGAGACACAGTTCTCACCTGAGTGTTCCTCACAGAGATGAGAGCAGGCAGTCAAATGGAAACTCTTTCAGGTCATGTTCTTGCTCTCTGTCTGCTCTCACACAACTCCCTCCAAAGGGCACATGTCTGGCCCTCCGGAAGGAGGTCAGGTGGAAGTGCAGGACCAGGAAGTGAAGTGAACATGATACTCTCTGAATGTGGTAGGTGCTACTTTGCCTCGTACTTGTGTGGTAATCCTTATTGTTCATGCTTCAAGGACTGTAAATAGTGATTCTGGCCTATCTCATAGTGAGACAGGTAGGATACGTCCAGTCTACGTATTGAAGCCGGAACCCAGACCTGCCAACTTACATGATGCCACCGATGAAGAGCTGATATCACACTGAAAAAGGGAAGGCGAGCTGGAAACCAATCAATCAAGGCATTTGTATAGCGCACTACTCACCCGGAGGGTCTCAAGGCGCTTGGGGAGGGGGGGTCCGCTACTGCTCGAACAGCCAGGTCTTGAGTTGCTTCCTGAAGGCGAGGTGGTCTTGGGTCAGGCGGAGGTGGGTGGGGAGGGAGTTCCACGTCTTGGCGGCCAGGTAGGAGAAGGATCTTCCTCCCGTTGTGGCTCTTCGGATGCGGGGGACGGCGGCGAGGGCGTGACTGGTCGATCGGAGCTGGCGTGTGGGAGTGTAGAAGTTGAGGCGGTCGTTGAGGTATCTTGGGCCTTGGTTGTGGAGGGCTTTGTGTGCGTGGGTGAGGAGTCGGAACGTGATTCTCTTGTTGACGGGGAGCCAGTGCAGGTTTCTTAGGTGTGCGGAGATGTGGCTGTGTCGGGGGATGTCCAGGATGAGTCGAGCTGAGGTGTTCTGAATCCACTGGAGTCTTTTCTGTAGTTTTGCAGTGGTTCCGGCGTAGAGGGACTTGCCGTAGTCCAATCGGCTGGTGACGAGGGCCTGGGTGACCGTCTTCCTGGTTTCGGTGGGGATCCACTGGAAGATATTCCGTAGCATGCGTAGGATGTTGAAGCATGACGAGGAGATGGCGTTGACTTGTCTGGTCATGGAGAGGGAGGAGTCCAGGATGAAGCCCAGGTTGCGTGCTTGGTCCGTCGGTTTGGGTGCGTTGCCCAGGGCAGGGGGCCACCAGGAGTCGCCCCAGGCAGAGGGCGACGATCCCAGGATGAGGACTTCCGTCTTATCTGAGTTCAGTTTCAGGCGGCTGTTCATCATCCACTCGGCTACGTCTTTCATCCCTTCGTGTAGGTTGGCCCTGGCGGTGGCGGGGTCGTTGGTGAGGGAGAGGATCAGCTGGGTGTCGTCGGCGTAGGAGATGATGTTGAGGTTGTGTTGGCGTGCGATGGCTGCGAGGGGGCTCATGTAGACGTTGAAGAGGGTGGGGCTGATCGATGATCCCTGTGGTACGCCGCAGATGACTTCGGTGGCCTCGGATCTGAACGGGGGGAGGCGGACTCTCTGTGTCCTTCCGGCGAGGAAGGAGATGATCCACTCAGTGCCTTCTCTTGGATTCCGACGTTGCTGAGGTGCTGCACTAGGGTGCGGTGGCAGACAGTGTCGAACGCCGCGGAGAGGTCCAGGAGGATGAGGGCCGCTGTTTCCCCGTTGTCGAGCAGGGCTCGGATGTCGTCAGTGGCTGCGAGGAGGGCAGTCTCGGTGCTGTGGTTGGCTCGGAAACCGGACTGCGAGAGGTCGAGGGAGCCATTCGTCTCGAGGAAGGCGGCCAGCTGTCTGTTGACGGTCTTCTCGATAACTTTAGCAGGAAACGGGAGGAGCGAGATGGGGCGGTAGTTTTTGAGGTCGGTGGGGTCGGCTGAAGGTTTCTTCAGGAGGGCGCTGAGTTCGGCGTGCTTCCAGCTCTCCGGGAAGGTTGCGGTGTCGAAGGAGGCGTTGATGATGTCTCGTAGATGGGGAGCGATGACGGAGTCAGCCTTGTTGAAGATGTGGTGTGGGAAGGGGTCGGTTGGAGAAACCCCTGCAGAGTGGGTTTCCAGCTAGTCTTTGAAGGCTCTAAGTAGCTGATGTAAAGACATCACAGGACATCAGCAGCAGCCTCAGTAAGTTTTCTGTTTTTTTGGGATGGGAGGTCGGTGATTGGGGAGCTGGCAGGCAGCAGCAGTGCTCCTCAGACAGTTCTCTGCATCAAGCCCCGCCCTCCAAGGCCACACTACCTCCTAAAACAGTGATTTTTAGGTCTCCGCTTTTGACGGCACACAAGCCCACCCATAGGCTTCCCATTTGCTGGCACTATCGTCGCTTCATTTTGCGTTCTCCCAATTTGTCAAGGGCATGCATACGTCATGGCTTTTCCGGTGTTTAGCCCTCCCCAAAAGCACCGGCCTACAACTGTTAAACATACACAGTGGCCATTTTCATGCATTGTTTTGGGACTACTTTTTCATTTTTGGAAATGGGTGACCAGTCCCGCCACATGTAAGGAGCAGATCGCTGCTGGTACGGGCTTTTTTTGCAGAACATAAAATATATACTTCCCATTTAATGCTTCCTAATACTCTGTGTTTAATAAAGCTAACTTGTGAGTTCAGGCTCTGCTCGAAGATCATGTACACTGTATTTAAGTGACCTAACTCACTTAACCCCTTCGCTGCCATGCCTTTTCCCCTCCTGTGCCACGCCCTTTTTTGGCTATTTGGGGTAGTGCGCGCTGAGGCCCCTGTAACTTTTTGACCACATAAGGTATCCACGCCAAATTTGCGTCCTTTTCTTCCAACATCATGGGGATTCTGAGGGTACCCGGGGTTTGTGGATTCCCCTGGAGGAGTCACAGAAATGAGCCAAAATACAGCAAAATTTAGTTTTTTTGGGGGGAAAATGGGGAAAACGGGCTGCAAATGAAAGCATCTGGGTTTTTCCCTGCAAGTGTTATCAAAAAAGGGTTTGTGGGGCTGAAATCACCATTTTCCCAGCTTTTAGGGGATGCCAGACTTTTGTCAGAAACCCAACATTTATTACACAGTTTTGGCATTTTTCTGGGACATAGCCTATTTTTGCTATTTTTTGTGCTTTCGACCTCCTTCCAGTTAATGGTAGAAATGGGTACAAAAGCAATAATGGATCCTGGAAAGCTATACATTTTGGAGAAGTAGACAAAATTCGGAATTCAGCAAGGGGTCATTTGTGTGGATCCATCAAGGTTTCTTTATAGAAACTAACAGTTAAATATAGGATAAATTGAAATTTTGTTGAAAAAAAGCGCCTTTTGTGTCAACGGTTTCACCTGTAACTTCTTCTAATTTTGACAGCTCTTTGAAAGCAATATACCGTTACATCCGCTGGACATTTCTGGTTGTGGGGATATATAGGACTTGTATGTTTACCAAGAACCCGACGAACCCAGAGCCAAAAACTGAGCAGCAACTTGGAATGGTTTTTTATTATGTACCGGGTATATAGTAATTATTCTGTAAAAATGTGTACATGGAAAAATCGGTATGAAAGACACCTATGTATTTCTGAAATGGGAACAAAATATAGAGTTTAGAAACAGTAGATATTTGCACATTTCCGAAATTGGCAATACTCATACTAGCATGAGAATTATCAGTCATTTTTTAGAATGACTTCTTTTTTACACAATGTCTTTCATTTGGAAGGCAGAAATGCATCGAAAGTCAATAGGTAATAACAGTTCCTTTACAAATCTGAATTACCCTAAGTCTCCCGATACAAATGGTACCTCACTTGTAGGGGTAGGCATAGTGCCCACGACAGGAAATGGCTCAAAACCCAACGTGAACACACCACATTTTCACAATGCAAAATTACCCTTTTTTAGCAAAGTGCCTAGCTGTAGTTTTTGAACCATAGCTCTGCCGGCACCTAGGGAAACCTAGCAAACCTATACATTTTTGAAAACTAGACACCCAGGGGAATCCAGGATGGGGTGACTTGACTGCCTCCCACCAGGTTCTGCTACCCAGAATCCCTTGCAAACCTAAGAAATTGCCAAAAAAACACATTTTCCCCACATTTCTGTGGTGGAAAGTTCTGGAATCTGTGTGGATCCACAAATTTCCACCCACCCCGTGTTCCCCAATGTCTTCCGATAAAAATGGTACCTCACTTGTGTGGGTCGGCCTAGTGCCCGCGACAGGAAACGGTGCAAAACGCATCGTGGACACACCTCAATTTCGCAGTGAAAAATGAACCTTTTTTGGCAAAGTGCCTAGCTGTAGTTTTTGAACCATAGCTCTGCCGGCACCTAGCGATACCTAGCAAACCTATACATTTTTGAAAACTAGACACCCAGGGGAATCCAGGATGGGGTGACTTGACTGCCTCCCACCAGGTTCTGTTACCCAGAATCCCTTGCAAACCTAAAAAATTGCCAAAAAAACCACATTTTCCCCACATTTCTCTGGTGGAAAGTTCTGAATCTGCGTGGATCCACAAATTTCCACCCACCCCGCATTCCCCAAAGTCTTCCGAGAAAAATGGTACCTCACTTGTGTGGGTCGGCCTAGTGCCCGCGACAGGAAACAGCACAAAACGTAACGTGGACACACCTCAATTTCACAGCGAAAAATGACCCTTTTTTGGCAAAGTGCCTAGCTGTAGTTTTTGAACCATAGCTCTGCCGGCACCTAGGGAAACCTAGCAAACCTATACATTTTTGAAAACTAGACACCCAGGGGAATCCAGGATGGGGTGACTTGACTGCCTCCCACCAGGTTCTGTTACCCAGAATCCCTTGCAAACCTAAAAAATTGCCAAAAAAAACACATGTTCCCCACATTTCTCTGGTGGAAAGTTCTGGAATCTGCGTGGATCCACAAATTTCCACCCACCCCGCATTCCCCAAAGTCTTCCGAGAAAAATGGTACCTCACGTGGGTGGGTCGGCCTAGTGTCCGCAACAGGAAATGGCACAAAACATAACGTGGACACACCTCAATTTCACAGCGAAAAATGACCCTTTTTTGGCAAAGTGCCTAGCTGTAGTTTTTGAACCCTAGCTCTGCTGGCACCTAGGGAAACCTACCAAACCCACACATTTCTGAAAACTAAACACCCGGGGGATTCCAGGGAGGTATGGCTTGCGTGGATCTCCCAACGTTTCCTTACCCAGAATGCCCTGCAAACCTCAAATTTAGCTGAAAAAATCACCTTTTTCTCACATTTTTGTGTGGGAAAGCTGTGGCATCACCGGGCTGACTCAAATTTCCTACCACCCAGAGTTCCCCCGGGTCTCCCGATAAAAACGGTGCCTCACTCGTGTGGGAGGCCCAAGTACCCGCGACAGGCAAGGGCCCACAACGTATTGAGGCGACATGAAAATTGCCTACCTCAAAATGACCTGGTTTTGCAAGGGGGGTCACCTGGGTTTTTGGCCCGGTGCTCGGCGGCCATCTAGGGGAACCTACCATACCCACACATTTCTGAAAACTAGACACCCGGGGGATTCCAGGGAGGTATGGCTTGCGTGGATCCCCCAACGTTTCCTTACCCAGAATGCCCTGCAAACCTCAAATTTAGCTTACAAAATCACCTTTTTCACACATTTTTGTGTGGGAATGTTGTGGCATCACCGGGCTGACACAAATTTCCTACCACCCAGCGTTCCCCCGGGTCTCCCGATAAAAACGGTGCCTCACTCGTGTGGGAGGCCCAAGTACCCGCGACAGGCAAGGGTCCAAAACGTAGTGCGCCTCAACAGGCAAGGGTCCTAAACGTAGTGCGCCTGACTAAGTTTTGGGCCCTTGTCTGTCGCGGGTACTTGGGCCTCCCACACGAGTGAGGCACTGTTTTTATTGGGAGACCCGGGGGAACGCTGGGTGGTAGGAAATTTCTGTCAGCCCGCTGATGCCACAACTTTCCCACACAAAATTGTGTGAAAAAGGTGATTTTTTTTCAGCTAAATTTGAGGTTTGCAGGGCATTCTGGGTAAGGAAACGTTGGGGGATCCACGCAAGCCATACCTCCCTGGAATCCCCCCGGTGTCTAGTTTTCAGAAATGTGTGGGTTTGGTAGGTTCCCCTAGGTGGCCGCCGAGCACCGGGCCAAAAACCCAGGTGACCCCCCTTGCAAAACCAGGTTGTTTTGTGATAGGTAATTTTGATGTCTCCTCAATAGGTTTTGGGCTCTTGCCTGACGCGGGCACTAGGCCTACCCACGCAAGTGAGGTACCATTTTTCTCTGAAGACTTTGGGGAACGCAGGGTGGGTAGAATTTTGGGGACCCACGCAGATTTCAGAACTTTCCACCACAGAAATGTGAGGAAAATGTGTTATTTTGGACACATTTTTAGGTTTGCAATGGATTCTGGGTAACAGAACCCGGTGAGAGCCAGTGAAGTCACCCCATCCAGGATTCCCCTCGGTGTCTAGTTTTAAAGAATGTACAGGTTTGCTAGGTTTGCCTACATGCCAACTGCGCTAGGGCCCAAAATCCACAGGTGTGCACATTGCTAAAAAAAAATCAGAGCCGGGGGGGAATCGGGAAAGGGGGTTTCATCCTGATATGCCCCTAAAGGGGCAGAAAGACTGTGGCTATTTTTTGTGGGGGTGGGGGCATTGGTATGACCATTTTGGGCAGACCCCACGCATAAAAAAAGCCTGCGTACTCACTGGCGCCTAGTGGGCTTTCTGCCCCCCTAGGGGGCAGATCAGGGGCCACTGCCACCATCTGCCCTCCCGGGGGGGCAGAAAGACTGGAATTTCTCTGGGGGTGGGGTGGGGTATTGTCATGCCCATTTTGGGGAGCCCCTACCCCTACACTAATAAAACAAAAAAATCCATGGTTTCTAGTGGGCATTCAGCACCCCCAGGGGGGGCCAGATTGGGGGCTACAGCTCCCATCTGCCTCCTGGGGGGCAGAAAGACTGTCATTTTTGTGGGGGGGAGGGTGGGGGCATTGGCATGCCCGTTTCGGGCAGCCCACACCCTAAAAACAATTGCGCTAAAAAAACCCTGGTGTTTAGTGGGCTTTCTGTTTCCAGTCCAGGGAAGGTATGGCTTGGCAGTTCGGGCTGGACTGTTCCCATGAGGCACAGGGTCAGACTGATTTGCATATGACCATGTCTGCACTGGGGTGGCAGAGTGGGCTAAAGAACGGTGATGGATCAAACCCGGATCTGTTGACTGGGTGTGAGTGTTTGATTGGTTCTGATGCTCCGTCCATCACCACCCCCTTTTGTACCGGTTTGTTCCCCATAAGTTGGCAGGGTATGCTCAGACGTGAGTCCCTTGCTCACTTTGCCACTGGATTCAAGTAAGCCTGGCTGAAGACGGCTGAAATGCTAGAAACCGGTCCTAGGAAGCTTGTTTCCGGTCCAGGGAAGGTATGGCTTGGCAGTTCGGGCTGGACTGTTCCCATGAGGCACAGGGTCAGACTGATTTGCATATGACCATGTCTGCACTGGGGTGGCAGAGTGGGCTAAAGAACGGTGATGGATCAAACCCGGATCTGTTGACTGGGTGTGAGTGTTTGATTGGTTCTGATGCTCCGTCCATCACCACCCCCTTTTGTACCGCTTTGTTCGCCATAAGTTGGCAGGGTATGCTCAGACGTGAGTCCCTTGCTCACTTTGCCACTGGATTCAAGTAAGCCTGGCTGAAGACGGCTGAAATGCTAGAAACCGGTCCTAGGAAGCTTGTTTCCGGTCCAGGGAAGATATGGCTTGGCAGTTCGGGCTGGACTGTTCCCATGAAGCACAGGGTCAGACTGATTTGCATATGACCATGTCTGAACTGGGGTGGCAGAGTGGGCTAAAGAACGGTGATGGATCAAACCCGGATCTGTTGACTGGGTGTGAGTGTTTGATTGGTTCTGCTGCTCCGTCCATCACCACCCCCTTTTGTACCCCCTGAAGGGGCAGATTAGGGGCCAATGCCCCATCTGCCCCCTGGGGGGGGCAGAAAGACTGTAATAATTGGGGGTGGGGGCATGGGCCTGCCCGTTTTGGGCAGCCCCCACCCCTATTTTTATTTTTTTTGTAAATTCCCTGGTGTCTAGTGGTCTTTTTGCCCCCCCGGGGGGGAGGGCAGATTGGGGGCCAATGCCCCATCTGCCCCCCATGCGGGGCAGAAAGGCTGTAATGGTGGCGGGTGGGTGGGGGCATTGGCGTGCCTGTTACGGGCAGCCCACGCCCTAAAAACAATTGCGCAAAAAAAAATCCCTGGTGTTTAGTGGGCTTTCTGCCCCCCCCGAAGGGGCAGATTAGGGGCCAATGCCACATCTGCCCCCCGGGGGGGGCACAAAGACTGTAATAATTGGGGGGTGGGGGCATGGGCCTGCCCGCTTTGGGCAGCCCCCACCCGTATTTTTATTTTTGTAGTAAATTCCCTGGTGTCTATCAATCAATCAATCAATGACATTTGTATAGCGCGCTACTCACCCGGTAGGGTCTCAAGGCGCTGGGGGAAGGGGTCCGCTACTGCTCGAAAAGCCAGGTCTTGAGTAGCCTCCTGAAGGAGAGATGGTCCTGGGTTCGCCAAAGGTGGATGGGGAGGGAGTTCCAAGTCCTGGCTGCCAGGTACGAGAAGGATCTTCCTCCGGTGGTGGCTCTGCGGATGCGTGGGACGGCGGCGAGGGCGTGGCTGGTCGACCGCAGCTGGAGGGTGGGCGTGTAGAAAGTCAGGCGGTTGTTGAGGTACTTGGGGCCTTGGTCATGGAGGGCCTTGTGTGCGTGGGTGAGGAGTCTGAACGTGATCCTCTTGCTGACGGGGAGCCAGTGCAGGTCTCTCAGGTGGCCGGAGATGTGGTTGTGTCGGGGGATGTCCAGGATGAGTCGTGCGGAGGCGTTCTGGATGTGTTGGAGTCTTTTCTGGAGTTTGGCTGTGGTTCCGGCGTAGAGGGAGTTGCCGTAGTCCAGTTGGCTGGTGATGAGTGCCTGGGTGACCGTCTTCCTGGTTTCGGTAGGGATCCATCGGAAGATCTTTCGGAGTATGCGCAGGGTGTTGAAGCACGATGATGAGACGGCGTTGACTTGTCTGGTCTTCGTGAGGGAGGAGTCTAGGATGAAGCCCAGGTTGCGTGCATAGTCCGTTGGCTTGGGTGCGGTGTCCAGGGCCGGAGGCCACCGGGAGTCATCCCAGGTGGAGGGCGATGATCCCAGGATGAGGACTTCCGTCTTGTCTGAGTTCAGTTTCAGGCGGCTGTTCTTCATCCACTCGGTGACGTCTCTCATCCCTTCGTGTAGGCTGGTTCTGGCGGTGGCTGGGTCGTTGGTGAGGGAGAGGATCAGCTGGGTGTCGCCGGTGTAAGAGATGATGTTGAGGTTGTGTTGGCGTGCGATGGCTGCGAGGGGGCTCATGTAGACGTTGAAGAGGGTGGGGCTGAGTGATGATCCCTGTGGTACGTCGCAGATGACTTCTGTGGCCTTGGATCTGAACGGGGGGAGGCGGACTCTCTGGGTTCTTCTGGCGAGGAACGAGATGATCCACTCCAGTGCCTTCTCTTGGATTCAGATGTTGCTGAGGCGCTGCACTAGGGTGCGGTGGCAGACAGTGTCGAACGCTGCGGAGAGGTCCAGGAGGATGAGGGCCGCTGTTTCCCCGTTATCGAGCAGGGAACTGATGTCGTCAGTGGCTGCGATGAGGGCGGTCTCGGTGTTGTGGTTGGCTCGGAAGCCGGACTGCGAGTGGTCGAGGGATCCATTCGTCTCAAGGAAGGCGGCCAGCTGTCTGTTGGCGGTCTTCTCGATGACTTTGGCAGGAAAAGGGAGGAGCGAGATGGGGCGGAAGTTCTTGAGGTCGGTGGGATCCGCTGTGGGTTTCTTCAGGAGGGCGCTGATCTCGGCGTGCTTCCAGCTTTCTGGGAAGGTGGCGGTGTTGAAGGAGGCGTTGATGATGTCCCGGAGTTGGGGTGCGATGATGGAGTCGGCCTTGTTGAAGACGTGGAGGGGGCAGTGGTCGTTTGGGGATCCGGAGTGGATGGTGTTCATCGTGCGGGTGGTGTCTTCGGTGCTGACTGGAGTCCAGGCGCAGAGGGTGGTGGTGGGGGGCGTTGGTTCGGTGGTTGGGTGCCTGGTTGGTGCGCCGAAACTGTTGTGTATCTCGGCGATCTTGCGGTGGAAGAACGAGGCAAGTGAGTCGCAGAGGTCTTGCGAGGGAGTGATGTCGTTGTTCCCGGCTCTGGGGTTGGAGAGTACTTTGACGATGCCGAAGAGTTCCTTGCTGTTATGGGCGTTGTTGTCCAGTCGTTCTTTGAATGCTGTCTTATTGGTGGTGCGGATCAGCTGGTGGTGTTTGCGGGTGGCGTGCTTCAGGGCTGTCATGTTGTCTGTGGTCTGGTTGATGCGCCAGGCTTTCTCGAGGGTGCGGCAGTTCTTCTTGGAGTTCGTAAGTTCGTCGGTGAACCAGGAGGCTTTCTTGCTGCCGGGTCTGCTGTGAGGGGTCTTCAGTGGTGCGAGGTCGTCTGCGCAGTTGGTGATCCACTGTGTAAGGTTGCTGGCTGCTTCGTTGGGGTCCGTTGTGCTGGCGGGCGGGTTCTGGCTGAGGGAGGTAGTGAGCTGGTCGGTGGTGATCTTGTTCCAGCTCCTGCGAGGAGCCTGTTGCGGGTGGTGGTGGGTCGTGGTCCTTCTGAAGCTGAAGTGGACGCAGCTGTGGTCAGTCCAGTGAAGTCCGGTGGAGTGGCTGAAGGCGATGTGGTTGCTGGAGGAGAAGACTGGGTCAAGCGTGTGGCCGGCGTAGTGGGTGGGGGTGTTCACCAGTTGCTTGAGTCCGAGGTTGGCGAGGTTGTCCAGTAGGGTAGTGGTGTTGCTGTCGTTGTTGTTCTCCAGGTGGAAGTTGAGGTCCCCTAGGAGGATGTAGTCCGAGGAGGCGAGGGCGTGCGGGCTGATGAAGTCTGCGATGTTTTCGCTGAATTGGGTGCGCGGTCCCGGGGGTCTGTAGATGAGGGTGCCTCTGAGGGTCGTCTTGGGGTCGGTGTGTATCTGGAAGTGGAGTGTTCGGCGGCGGTGAGGGTGTCGTCGTAGTTGGTCGTGATGCGGATGGTGTTCTTGTGTACGATGGTGATGCCTCCTCCGGTCTGGTTGACGCGGTCCCTCTGGGTGATCTTGTATCCGTCCGGGATGGCGATGGCGGGCGCTGATGAGGCGTTCATCCAGGTTTCCGTGAGGAAGGCGACGTCCGGTGATGTTGTGTCGAGCAGGTTCCAGAGTTCCACGGCGTGTCTGTGGATGGAGCGGGTGTTGAGCAGGATGCACTTGAGGTGGTTGCTGCTTGTGATCGGCTTGGTGGGTGTGGTGCAGGTCCGGAGGCAGGTGAAATGGCAGGTTTGGCAGGCGAAGGGTCCGTGGGTGCGTTTCGGGGTGGCTTGGTAGCAGGCGGGGTACCGGCCGTTGTTGAGTGCGTGGAGGGTGGCGGCGTCGTAGGTTCGACGTGTGGTCTGGCGTCGGCGGGGGCCAGGGGTCCTGGCACTGGGCGCGGTCCGGTCGTGGACAGGCGCAGACGGGCTTGCCTTTGGCGCGCCTTCGGCGCACAATCGGTGCGCCCGCTGCGCGTACACATGGGCTCCGCCATAAATGGCGTAGAGGGAGGGAGGAGGAGCTAGGAGGCGGGAGCGGGGTGGCGGCAAGGAGGGGGCGATGATACAGAACGAAGAAGTGGGCGGGGCCGCGGGGGAGCAGCGGCAGGGAGCGGGGAGAGCAGCGGGAAAACAGGCGGCAGAGAGGCACACGACTGGAAAATACAGGGCACGACGATCACACAGAGAGCACAATAGTGGGCACAATAGTAGTAAAAGAAAAAACACGGCAGTGAAAACACAGCACCACAGGCGGCAGCGAGGCACAAAAAACGGGAAGAATCACAGAAAGCACAATCAGGGACACCTGAGCCCTGGGGGCAGCGGCGGACAGGAGACAGCAGCGGGGACACCAGCGCACTCTGGAGGAGCCACGCGGCGGGTGGAGCGACCGGCTCTGATGAGGTCAGGTTAGGTCTAGTGGTCTTTTTGCCCCCCCGGGGGGCAGATTGGGGGCCAATGCCCCATCTGCCCCCCAGGGGGGGCAGAAAGGCTGTAATGGTGGTGGGTGGGTGGGGGCATTGGCGTGCCCGTTTCGGGCAGCCCACACCCTAAAAAAAACTGAAAAAAAATCCCTGGTGTATAGTGGGCTTTCTGCCCCCCCGAAGGGGCAGATTAGGGGCCAATGCCCCATCTGCCCCCTGGGGGGGGCAGAAAGACTGTGATTATTGGGGGGTGGGGTGGGGGCATGGGCCTGCCCGTTTTGGGCAGCCCCCACCCCTATTGGTATTTTTTATAAAATTCTCTGGTGTCTAGTGGGCTTTTTGCCCCCCCGGGAGGGCAGATTGGGGGCTACTGCCCCCATCTTCCCCCCAGGGGGGGCAAAAAGACTAAATAATGCCCAAAATATTTGGGGGGAGCAAAGGGCCTTGCCCAAGGGGCGGCTCCCCCCTCCCTGGTGTCTAGTGGGTGGATCCCTGCTTGGGGATCGCCGTCCTGTGGCGATCCCCAAGAGATTCTCCCCTTTCCAACGATACCTCTCCCGTCTTTCTACGTGCTCAGGGGGCTGAGATAGCCCCCTGAGCATGTAGAAAGTGAAACTGAAATGAGCCTCTTGGCCCATTTCAGTTTCACTTTCACTGTAATGACGTCGGCGCGACGTGCGCGCCGATCGTCATTACAGTGAAAGGGGGGGGGGGGGGCCTCGGGAGCTGGGGAAGCTCTTCCCCAACTCCCGAGGCTATTTTGGCAGAAACGGAATCCCTCAGGTGCCCGCACCAGAGGGATTCCCCAGGGAATTCCTCACGACGTGCTGGACACGTCATGGGCACAGCGCGACTGTGCTCCATGACGTGTCCAGCACGTCATGGGCACACAAGGGGTTAATTGGGCTTTATTGTTGGATATTGACTCCGATATAGAACCCGGAAGGAAAGGCTGCATTACTAGCAGATGATTTTCTCTATATCAATGTGTGCGAGTGCCCCATCCTATACTATGCAAACAAAACATGTTTATACAAAACGCGGACAGCACATAGGTGAATCCATGTTCCTTTCATTCACCTTCACATTTAAGGATGGTAAATCCAATTGTAGAACACTATCGGCGTAATGTGGTAAAATCACTGCTGGTCCAGAATTTCCTGCAAATTATCAGCTAAATCTGCATCCTACCCTTGAGAGACATGAGCATTAAGAATACTTTGCAGTATGAACCTACTTAGCAAGGTTAATGATTTCCAATAGGAGCGAGCCTTTCCTAATAAGAGTTTTTTGCCATCCATTTGATTGGTTTTTTTGATATGTAGAGACCTCCCAAAGATGAGAAATGGAGAGCAAGTGACTGTGTTCAATGAGGTTATCCTTTAATTCTTGTACACAAGAGGTACATTTGAAACAAGGTTTTGATTGAATTTACCAATAGAGAGGAACTAAGTCCCAGGTACATCATGGTCCAGGTAGAGACAGATTGGGCATTGACTTTAGATTGAGTTCCTGTTCTCCACCTGCAAGACTTATCCTCCAGGACATGTTCGAAAAGGAGCCATTTTTAGAACCAACAAGATAGAAACCTTACGCCTTCAAACAACACAGTTGAGGTTAACTCCTGTTTTGGACCCCTGATCAGGCACTGATGCCCCATATTGCAAGTGGGGATTTAACAGGATGGGGCATGGACAACAGGAACTCTGGACCAGTAAAAGATGTGGACTTGCCACAAGCAAAGCAGATTATTGTTCCAGCTCTGCAGCCCATGTCAATGCCACTTCCCACTTTAACTCCCCAAAGTAAAGTGCAGTGTGCTCTAAATCAAAAGCAAAGGCAGGTGCACCAGCAGTTTCTCCACAGGACTAGAGGCCCTATTAACACAGTCTACATTGTTGAGTGGGCTTTAAAGGGGTGGGTTGGAGGTCCAGCAGAAACTCCCAACCTGTCTAATTGGCGGGGTCACCTCAAACACATTGAGGTATGGTTACAGCTCTGAAGGCCAAAAGCACTAGGACTTTCAATTCCTCAAAGTAAATTTCAGTGTGCTCTAAGAAAGGGAAGTAAAACAGCAATATTAGCACAGGATAAGCAGCCTAGTAATACAGCTGACATTATTGAGCAGTACTATAAAGGGATGGCGGTGGCAAGCTGGGGGCTTGTCCCAATCTTACTGAAACATTGTTATGGTTCTGAATCCTACAGCGATATGACATCCACATCCAACTTGTAAAAGTACAGTGTAGTGTGCTGCAACTCAATGGGAAGGGAAGTAACAGTTGTATCTCCAGAGGACTTGTAGACTGAGTTACTCAGTCCTCTTTGTTGAATGAGCTTTAAAGAGATGGGGCGGACCAGCAGAAACATCCAACCAATGCAAGCAGAGGACTTGCCACATGCGCACTGAAACGTTCTTAATGCTGTGAAGCCGCAGGCAATGGGATTTTCTCCTTTAACCTCCTTAAAGTAAAACGAAGTGTTCTGTAAATCAGCACCAACTGTAGGACTAGCAGCAAAAGTTCCATGCGGCAAACTGGTGAACTCCATCGGCGTCTACGGAACAGTGTTATCTTAGAAAGGAAAATAAATTAGTTACTTACCTGTAACTCCAGCTCTCCAACATTGGTATCTTTTATATAATCACATGCTTGAATCATTCCCTGTTATCAGGCTGGAAATTCCCAGTGCATTAAAATAGCAGTATACAGAGTAAAATATACTGCGTATAGTGTAAAATGTCAATAGGCCTTAAACAACATAGTAATGTTTAGTAGCACATCCACCTCATTTGAAAGAACCCAAACTTCAGTCAATGAGGTGAAAGCTTAAGCTCCCCTACCCCTCAGAGGCCACCATAGCTCAGATTTCAAAGCACAAGTGCGAGAACAAATACGATGAGCCTCTGACCGGGGAGGAGCGAGGATCGCATGTGAATATACAAAAGATACCAATGTTGGAGAACTGGAGATACAGGTAAGTAACTCATTTCATCTACAACATTAGATCATTTATATATTTACTTGCTTGAATCTGAATAGCAAGCAGTACATATTATGAAATACAACAAAGCGGGAAGCAGGTTTACCTTTAATGAAACAGGTTTCTCAGGACTGCCTGTCTCACTACTACATTAGCTTCTGTGCCCATGTCGTGGCAGTAATGCTTCGTGAATGTATACCTGCTTCTCCAGGTGGCTGCACGGCATATAGTGCTGCAGTTGAAGTCATGCCCCCAGTGGAATGAGCCCCCACTCTTCCCTGGAGAGGATGCTTGATTTGGCATGACCGAAAGCAATACAGGCTGAGAGCAAATAAGCTACCCCCTGTTTGGAGAGGTCTATACCTTTTTGTGGTTGACCAAAAGATACGAATAGCTGGTGTGATGTGCGTATGTCCTTTGCTTTGTTTATTTTGAATTTGAGACATCTATGCAAATTTAGAGAATGTAATGATCTTTCTGTTGTTGAAGATGGATTGGGAAAGAAGGATCTAAGAATGACAGGCTTGTATATATGAAATTCAGTAGGCACCGTAGGAATTAATTTAGGATTGGTTCTGAGCATAACTTTGTCCTTTGTGAACTGGAGCAAAGGTTCTCTGATGGTGAATGCCTGAATCACCCCCACTCTCCTAGCAGATGTCAAAACTAGGAGTAGTGCTGTTTTCATGAGGCAAACGTCAAGTCTTCTCTATGCATTGACTCAAAAAGAGGTAACATCAGCTGGCCGAAGACTGTATTCCACTCCAATGGAACCAGAAGAGATGAAAATGTCTGAACAGCCCTTTCATAAACTGTTTAATGATCCTTTTGGGAAAACAGGAAAGACATTGATGTGTCAGTCCTTCTCAATCTCAAGATGGCATCTGGATGGACCATGATTGAAGAATATTTGAGACCATTCTTGGCCAAACTTAACAAATATGGAAGGATCTGAGAAGGCTTTATTTGAAGTGGATGATGACCCTTATTCCTGCACCAGACACTGAAACACTTCTATTAAGTGTTGTATGTCTTGGTTGTTGGCGCTCGAGGCTGCGCCAGAATCTGTTTACACTCCTGTGATAGATCCAAATGGGTGAATTCGAGGTGGTTAAGTACCAACCATGCTGTCAAGTTAAGACTTTGGATCGTGGTGGTGAATTTCTCTATGATGTCTGGACAATATTCTGGGATGCATCTTCAAAGGAATTACTGGATGTGCTGCCAATTGCAGTAGTTCTCTGTACCAGTACTGGTGAGGCCAAGCCAGAGCAATGAAGATCAGAATGCAACGGTCTATTTTCAGCATTGTCAACACCCTAGGGATCAGGGAAAAGGAGGAAAGGCATAGGCAAATATCTTGGACCAACTAATCAAAAGAGCATTGATCATTGTCCCTGGTTGCCAAAACCTGCTTGCGAAGCATGGGCACTTTCTTTTGTACAGGGTGGCAAACAGATCAATTGTGGGGTGCTCCGACTGATCAAAAATGTAATCCACCTGTTTCTGTTCTAGTTCCCACTCGTGAGAATCTGAAAATTCCTGGCTGAGTATATCCACCTGATTTTCCTCATAGATATTCCACTGCAATGTCTATCTTGTGAGAAATTACCCATCTCACAACAGCTGAGCTTCTTCTGAACGGATCTTAGACCGTGTATCTCCTTGCTTGGCTATGTAGAACATGGATGCTATGTTGTCCATTCTGACTAGGACTGGTTCATCTGCCAATCAGAGACGGAAGAATTGTAAACCTAGTCGCCGAGTTCTAAAACATTGATGTGGAACTTTTTCTCTGCATCTGACCAGAGGCCTCTAGTTAAAAGCTCTTGCAGGTGAGCTCCCCATCCATCCAGGGATGCATCTGTGGTGAGTAAAAACCTCTCTGTTATCAAAACAAAAGAAGGACTTGCATTTAGGTTTGCTAGAATCCTCCACCACATTAGAGTTTGTTTCAAGTGTCTTGTGACACGGACCATACCTTCCCATGAGCCTTCTACCTGTTTCCATTGCAATTCCAGTACTTGTTGAACAGGTCGCTTTCGAAGCCTGCAAAATGGAATGAGGCCTATACCTGATGCCATCCGACCTATCAGGGACTTGTTTTGCCTCAATGTAATTGATTGTATTCTAGCCATAGTCTTTGCCATTATCTGTACATTTCTCACTCTTTTTGTCGATGGAAAGGCTTTCCCCAACTGAGTGTCGAGTATTGCTCCTAGAAATTGGATCTTTATTATGTGTTCCAACTATGACTTCCTCTTCAAAGTGAGACGTAATCTCCAGAAGAGACTGGTGCACCCATTTGTGGAAGCTTTTGCTCTTTCCATTGATGTTGCTTTGACAAACAGGTTGTCCAGGTATGGGAACTCCTGGTGACCTCTCCTGAGGAAAAGCAGAAACTAGAACAAGACATTTGGTGAATATTCTCAGCACCGATTTGAATCCAAAAGGGAGATCCTTGAATTGGTAGTGCTGGCCCGCTACTGAAAATCAATGGTATTTTCTGTGTTTTTGATGAATGGGTATGTGGAAGTATGCATCCCGAATGTTCAGGGAGGTAAAAAAAATCCTCTTCTTGCATCATCAGGAGGACTTCTTGCAAAGTAACCATCTGAGATGACTGTTTCTTTATAAACTTGTGCAGCTCCTTCAGATCCAGGTCTCCATTAAGCTGTCTTCTTTTTGATGAGGAAGAACCTGAAATACAAACCTTGATTCCTTGGTGATTTGGGTCCAATCTCCATGGCTTCTGTGAAGAGAAGCATGAACATTTCCACTGGAGCTCGTTCACATGAAGATGATGTTACTTTCTTGGTGACCAAACTGGGGGTCTCTGAATGAATTCCAACGTATGGCCTGTTTGGACAATTTGTATCACTCATTTGTCTGATGTTATATTCTTCCATGCTGGAGAAAAAGGGATATTCCCCCCCCCCCTCCCCAACTTCTCAGGATCAGACGGAAAAGGGGTATGAGTTGGGGAAGTCAAGCTTGTTTCTGAGGTCCCTGACCTTCACACAGGTTGATTCTACTCTGAAATTCTGTGATCTTCTGAGCCAAGAAAAGTCAACATCCCAAATTTGCAATACTGCAACTGTCCTAATGCATTTGCTGTGTCAGTGTTGGTTTTAAGGCCTTGCAAAGCTTCATCTTCATGTTTACCAAAAAAATTTCGACCATCAAAAGGCAAGTCTGATTTTTAGATTGGACATCAGTACGAAAGAGTGTGAGTTTTAACCAGCCTTGTCTCCTTATTACAGTATCTCCTGCCAACTGTTGAAAACCTGTATTTGAAGCATCTAATACTGCGTCCATGAAGAAAGAAGTTACTTCTACTTTCTTTAGGATAGCTCTCACCAATAAGTTTCAGTAATGAAGCAATAATGTCATGCCACATCTGGCACATCCTAACCACCTAGAATCACCAGGGCTTTGGCTATCTTAATAGAAGTTGCTGTCATAGAGGAAATTCTCCGGCCCAGATTGTCAATACATTTGCTATCCTTGCCTGGCAGACTAGATGATAGGGTTATTGGGGTTTTGGTTCTTCTCTGAGCTGCTGAAACAATTACTGAATTCGGTCTAGCATGACCAGTGAGGCAGGCTGGAGCTGAATTTGGGGCCTTTTATTTCTTCTTTAGACGAGGTGTCACAGCTGGAGCAGTAGCAGGTGTCTTCATTAATTTCAGACATTCTGACCAAACATAATCAAGAATGGAAATCAAAAGAATGAGGGTAAAGGCTATGAAAACCGCACTCAACAAATGTACAATGTGTCGGAGTATCAAATAGTGCACGAAACCAAGGAGCACTCCCCTCTATGCTCCACAAATGGGAACAAGTCCTACAATAACATTCAATGGAAAAGGGTTCAGCACTATACAATGTAATATAAACGTGCCACATCAAAGTTCAAAAACAGTTAGCACACAAAAAGACTTCCGAATCTAAGATGTTTGTTTCTTGTAGTACTTTCTCTTTATTTTTCTTAAAAGGATTTTTCTTTATTTTCCCAAGAACATATGATCATAACTTTCAATGCTTTTTCGAGCAGAAAACCAGAGGACCCCACAAGCAGCTGGTTATCATGCCACTGCTGAGATTTTACATTGTATACAAGCTTACCGAACATTGGAGTTTTAAACGCCTGAATTGTACAGTCATTCAATGAACACACTTTATGCCATACTGTGAAGCACTGAAGAAGTCTCTTCGTGAGACGAAACGCGTTGGCTATGGTTATGATCATTTGTTCTTGGGAAAATAAAGAAAAATCCTTTTAAGATTGTATAGTGCTGAACCCGCATTGAATATTTAAGAATGGATGTGGACTTAATGTATCTCTGAGGTTGCTCTTTAAAGTCATAAAGAAAGCATGGTTGAGCTACAGAGGTCTTTAGCAGGTTGCATTTCTTGGCTGCTCTTTCAATCAATGAATGAAGTTTAGAGATATCATCTGTAGCATCCTGTGGAATTAGGCCCTCATTTCCACTTGGGACAATGAATTCTCTGCCATTATCATCTCTTACATCACTGTCCAATGGTAGCTCTCCATCCTCTCCTTCTAAATCAGAACTATTAGAATAAACATCATCCACATTTTCACCATGGACTGATCCCCATGGTGTTTGGGGAGGAGGTAGCAGTGATGACTGCCTAGGAGGTGAAATTGGTAAAGGAGCAGGTTGAGGAGGTGGCGGGATGGGTGTAGTAGGTAACCCCATGTTAGGATTAGTAGTTGGTTACTGCTATAATGACTTATTTAAAGCATCCATCATCTTATCAATGTTGATAAGAAGCCCAATGGCACTTGGACCACATCTGGTTCTCTATAACATTTAGGTGGTTTCTGCCTTAAATCAATTCGAGTACTTCCAGACTTGTACTCATGTTGATACACATATTCACTGGAGGACTCCTCCTCGTCCATTGCTTCCTCTCCAAAATCTGAGACATCTCACAAACAATTTTGATGGGCATAATCACTTGCCTCTTCTACTTGATTGTACTGACTGCAATAATTGCACTGGCGGTAAATCCACCACCCTCAAAGGTGAAAAAACATTTCCTCCCGTCTTTTATTGGCTGCATGATTCTTGACGCTGATGCCGTCAACTGCATCGCCAACGGTAAGGTCATTGTTATCCACAGTATGGTCGTCATCATCGACGGTCTGGTCTTTGTTGTCAACAGTATGGTCCTTGTCGAAGTTGTCATCGACAGCAGTATCTTTGTCATCGATGATGGAGTTGAAGTCGTCAACAATCTCGTCATCAACGAGGCTTCCTTTGAAGACTTCTTTTTTTATTATAGGTGAATCTTTGTAGTGCTCAGACTTTGGCTTGTCTACAAAGGAGGTGGCTGCAAGCTCTGTACTAAATAAGTCATGCTCAGGAAACTGTATAAGTCTCCTCTTGTGCGCTGCCTACATGGAAGTACATGGAGGGGCACTTCTAACAGAATATTCCCCTGAAGGGGGGCAATCTACTTTAGAAAGAGGAACATTCTCTTTAATCATAAGAAATAATGCTAGACTCCATTCTCTGCCTTTAATAGTCTTAGCTGAAAAAGACTTACTAATATTACATTTTGCTGACTTACGTTTCGGATAAAGACAATAAATACACTGAGAATGCGGGTCATCAGTGTAAATTGACCTGCTGCCACAAGATAAACAGGTTTTAAAAAGAGATTTCTTCTCTTTGTCAGCCATGGTGACAATTAGTGACAGTTAATTGTCAGACCAAATTAGCTCACTGGTCCGTCCAGATATTTTAATAATCTTCCCTAAAAACAACTCACAGTACAGTAGTGCTGAAGATAGGGCAGACTAAAATGGAAAGAATGTAGGTTCACTGAAAGGATACAGCAGAGCTATGACAGGGGACTCCCTCACACACGCCTTGATTTCACCTCTTTGGCTGAAGTTTGGGTTCTTTCAAATGAGGTTTGTAAACTACTAAATATATTACGTTATTTCAGGCCTATGGCCATTTTACATTGTAAAACACACAAAATGATGGACGGAATGTTGCACATTGGCAAAACATTCACCCCCAGTCACAGATCTGGGTTAAATCCATCGTTATTTTGCTCATCACACCACCCCAGTTCAGACATGATCATATGCAAATCAGTATTGACCCTGTGCCTCATGGGAACAGTCCAGCCCAAGCTGCCAAGCCATGTTCTGCATTCTGTCCATCAATTGTTGTTTTTGCATTTTACATTGTATACTGTATACTTTACACTGTATACTGCTATTTTAATGTACAGGGGATTCCCAGCCTGATGACGAGGAATAATTCAAGCATGTGAATATATAAAAGATTCAATGTTGGAGAACATTGGACAGAGCTTCCGAGGACACCTTAGGTGTCTGCTACAATGGAGGTGATGTTGGAGGGGGGCGGCGATTTTCACGTGATATCTAGATTATATAAAGCTCTGAAGGATGATAGAGTGAAAACTCCACTGTCCTTTGACAGTCAATCTGTTAAAATGTTATAAACCACAAAAATGTTTTAAATATCTTGTCACCGAGCAGTCTAGCAGCTCTTCCTCTAGGGCAGAGCTCATCTTGTCACCGAGCAGTCTAACATGACCACTTCAGTGCTCTATGATCTGTCCCAAGGTTGTTGATACAGCACCACATGGTGTCTTGGTCTTAGTTGCCACCTACAAGTTAGCTTCCTGAACTGTGTCTTATTCTAAAGCAGATACATAGAATGGAGTCTCAAGACCTCGATTCTGTCAGGAATGCATGGCCAATTACATTGAAAACTCCCACCAGTGCAGTGCTCATCTTTCTGGTCATTTCTATAAAATAGATGAAGTTGCAGACTTTCTTAGACGGTATTTCATCCAGGAGTGAGAGAGGGGTTATACTCCCAAAGTGGACCACTGCCTACTTCCTGACATACCCTAGCCAAACACAAAGAGCGGAGACCACAGATGGCCAGCCAGATGTCAATCCGAGTCCACACAACCTGGACACCTACAGTAGGGGTATGGTAGGTTCAGAAAAATCTGGAAGCAGACCTGCCCATGTTGAGATCCTTTTTATTTTCTTGCAGGACTCTCGCCTGGATATAGAGTGCATCCATAAGCCAGACAAGCATGGAACTATCATGGCTGCAGGAGGAACAGCCACAGGGTCCTGCTGACAGGTTACTCCATCACAAACATGATGGATATTCCTTCTGCCTTATTACAAGAGCATTAAATCATATGGCACTATTGAAAAGGTGCAAAGGATATTCGTCACATTTGTGATGGAGCACCATCCCATCCCCCAAATTCGAAATCAGGCCCCTAGACTTCACTTACAGAGCATAGACTACCAGTTTGACAGATGATGCAAACACTGATAGGGAAGGGGGCAGGCTCAAGGAATTTCACTGACTTCAGACTTCATTGACTTTAGTTCAGAGTTGGGTGGTTATGAGTAGTATAGGGTACAACTGTAAAGACAGAAGGAGGACAGCACTATGAAGTGCTGAATAAATTAGAAGTTGTAGAATAAGTATAGCAAATAGAAATAGAGGTACCTGACATAGATTTAGAAGTAGACTAGAAAAGCCTTTTGTGTACACCCAGATTCACCATACTATTGTTAAGATTGTTAACTCACCAGGGTTTATTCCTCTGTGTCGGACAGGCCGCCCGAGGACTCGTCTGATCTCCTCCGTGATATCGAGTTGCCCTGCCTCTCTGACATAGATAGGGACGATTTGGATGGTGACATCACGATTGACGAGGTGGCGGGGGCGATTCGCGCGTTGAACTCGGGTAAGGCCTCTGGACCGAACGGACTGCCGATCGACCTGTACAAATTGTTCCCGGATAGGGTCGCCCCTCACCTGCGCGCCATGTTTTTGGAGGCGCGGGGGGATGGGATCCTTCCGTTGGATCAGCGGCTGGCGTCGATCGTGGTCATACATAAAGAGGGTAAACCCCGAGATAGATGCGCCTCCTATCGGCCCATTTCACTCCTCAACGCTGAGCCGAAAATTCTGGCCAAACTCCTGGCTACCCGTTTGATTAGGGTACTTGGCGATTTGGTCCATCCGGATCAATCTGGCTTTATCCCGCACCGAAACACAGCATTGAACCTTAGGCGGCTACATGGCGTCATCGCCAGGGCGGACACGCTGCGTGAACCGGCTGTTGTGGCATCTCTTGATGCCACGATGGCCTTTGACACGGTGGAGTGGGCATATTTATGGGCCGTGCTGGCCAAGTTTGGTTTCGGTCGCGGGTTTGTGAGTTGGGTTCGGTTGCTGTACGAGGGGCCACTAGCGAATGTTGTGGTGAATGGTCGGGCATCTACTCCGTTTCAGCTTGGTAGGGGTACTCGGCAGGGCTGCCCCCTGTCGCCTCTGTTGTTCGCCCTCGCCCTCGAACCGTTGGCTGCGTGGATACGTTGGCACCCGGATATACGGGGCCTTCGGTGGTCGCCTGATCACGAGGACCCTATTTCGCTTTATGCCGATGATATCCTGCTGTATCTTGCCTCACCTAAGAAGTCACTTATAGTGGTCTGTGACGTACTCGCATCGTTCGGCAGGAACTCGGGGCTTGTGATTAATTGGGGCAAATCGTACTTGTACGTTCTTAGTGGCGAGGTCCCACCGATCCCTAGAACATGTTCGATACAGGTTGCCCAGCAGGGCTTCGTGTATTTGGGGATTTTTATATCCATGGATCCTGCTGTGCGTTATGAGAGGAATCTGCTCCCCCCCTTGGCACGCTTGAGGCGAGATGTTGAAGGTTGGCGGAGGCTGCCGCTCTCCCTTGTTGGGCGTGCGGCCCTGTTCAAAATGATGTCTCTTCCCCGCTTCCTCTACGCCCTCCAGAACACCTTGGACTGGGTACCGGCCAAATACTTTCGGGAGGTCGAAGGCCTCCAACGGACGTTGCTGTGGGATGGGCGGCCGCGAATAGCTATTTCAAAGTTGACGCTCCCATGGTACGATGGGGGCATTGCGCTCCCGGACATCCGACGGTACTATTGGGCCACGCAGCTGAGCGCGATCAACCATGGGTTTTATGGCCCTGCCCTCAGCCCTGGGTATGCCATGGATAGGTGGCTGCTGCGCGGCGGCAACTACTACAGGGCGTTGTATTCGCGGTCCTTAGACTCGTCCCTCACGGGGCCCACAGGTGTGGCGGTGCGCGTATGGAAGATGGCGACCGACTCGCTGGGCTGGAAGGATAGGCTAACCCTCGCTACCCCATTGTTTGAATCGGAAAGATTGGGAAGACTCTGGCATACGAAGGGCTTTGATAAGTGGGATCTGATAGGTATATCCAAGGTGGGAGATGTGCTGCATAAGGGGAGGGTGAAGTCCTTCGAGGAGTTGCAGACTGAGTTTGAGCTAGGGCCCTCAGAGTATTTTAGGCATATCCAGCTGCGTCACGCCCTCCGATCAGTCCTCGTGGAGGGTGAGAAGGTGCCGGAGTCCTCTCCCCTTGAGGACCGAGTCCTTGATGGTCATATGCCCGAGAGCACGATTTCGCTCATATATAAGAAGTTGATAAACGTCCGGGCAGACTTGCTATTGGGGCTGAGAGAACAGTGGACCAGGGATGGCCTTGAGTTGGATAATGAGGACTGGCAGTCAGCGGTTTCTTCGCCTAAGGAGGTTGCGATCCCGTCGCGTCTGAGGCTGGTGCAGCTTAAAATACTGCACCGGGTGTATGTGACGGGGCCAAGGCTGGTCCACATGGGATTCTCGGAGGACGGCCTGTGCAGACGGGGATGTGGTATGGTGGGTACTTTCCTGCACATCATTTGGGAATGTGGTGTCATTGTGGAGTTCTGGAGGAGAGTCCATGCAGTTATGGGGGAGGTGACGGGCAGTGTGGTACAGCCGGAGGCGCGGTGCTGCCTCCTGAACGTCTGGGGGCCCACTGACCTCGATGAGGCGCAGACCCAATGGGTGACTCTGGGTAACATGGTAGCTAAAAGGGATATCGCGCGATTATGGGGCTCCTCGGGACCCCCTACACTGACCGCGTGGAAGGAGAACATGGATTGGAGCATGTTTAGGGAGAAGACGGTCTACTGCTCTAGAGGTCGCCCCCGGAAGTGGCATGCCGTCTGGGGGCGGTGGAACCAATACAGGGGGGGAATATGTCTTGCCCCGGAACTGGAACCTCCCGAGGAACAGCTTTCCCCCTGACCTACTTTCCAGCACAGTTTGGTTTTAGTAACCGTTCTGGGCCTCTGCTGTTCCCCTTCTTCCTCCGCACACAGTCTAATACTTAGTAGATGAGTGGGGTCCGGCCTCCCCTGGGGGCTTTCGCCATGGGCTTTCAATGTTCTGCCTTGCTGGGGTTTGTTGTGTGTTTTTTCTGTGTTTATTTAAAATTGGACCTTTGCATTACTCTTTGAACTGTACTGGGGACACATCACTGTATCTAACTTGCAATGCTGCCGAACCTTCGGGCTGTCGGCTGAATAGCTGTGTCCTGAATTTCGAAATAAAGGTTTTCAAAAAAAAAAAAAAAAAAAAAAAAAAAGATTGTTAACTCACCTAGTGAATCAGCACAGATTGATTACTTCACCAATATATATCCAAGCCTAAAAGTAAACAAGCGTTCACTATTTGCATCTCAGTACACAGCCATGTTTTAGGTAAGCAACATATTCATTCACTGGGACAAGCCTGTAGTCAAAATAAATCTAACTGCTAGTTAATTATTGGGTATATATCTGTGTATTCTTCCTTAATTAACTGTTCTTGCTGCTTACTGCACCATGATTAGATTATATCTGACCCTCATGCATGACATCTACTCATATACATATTTGCCTCTCTACAGTACTGCACAGATGCATATCTAGTTTCCAAATGGTTTCTCAAAACTTGACCAACCCACATCTCGAATAAGCTGGATATACTGCTCCCTATCTCTTAATCAGAGCGCATCATGGACCCTAATGCATGTCACATATTCATACACATAACCCACCACCCAAAGGGACACTCATGCGCCATCAGCCTCCATTCTGCCCTCCCACACCATCCTAGTGCTATGCTAAGACTGCCTACCCAGCATGTCTCAACATTATTTCTGTCAAATACATCTGTTGCACCATGCTGCTATATTTAGGTATGTAATTGGAGCATCTCTACTGTAATAACCCAAAGAGGCTCTGCTCTACACACAGGCCATACCAGCCCAGCACCCTTATATCACAGTGTTTTCGTCAGTGGGCCATCTAACTCCTTCCTCAGACCAAGAATGGAAGCCATGTGGGTGATCCCAGGGGGAGCAAATTTGGTGGATGCGCTGTGACAAAAATCATGGGGGACATCCTTTGAATGCCAATAGAGGGTCAGATGCCCCACAATTAGAACAGTGCTCACCTGCCCCAAGACAGCTATTGATGGCAGGAGGGGAGAGGAAACCAGTTAGCCTCCGAAACCTTCAGCTGGTTAGCAAGTGCACAGTAGAAATTCATCCGGCTCCTAAGGAAGAAAATTAGGTAAGATCTTGTGAGAACTGGCTCTTGTTTTAGACAGTCAATCTGAATGACTGCACCATTTAAAGGAGCCATGTCCAAACAGCTCATTGTGTTTCCTTGTGAAGTGACATCGGAAGTAAATCTTGATTGTGTATGGTTAATAAAAACCATAAAAGTGTGAAACATTCAAAATAAGAGAAATTCTTAGTATAAAGGACAAGCGCGCTGATTAAAACAGTACAATACAGCTAGAACGATTGTTCTGATGCCGTGTCACTTTTACATAGAGGAGCAAAGTACTAGTAAAAGGAAAACCTAATAAAAACGGTATAGACATCAACAGAGTAAATGAAAAGTACAATGGGTCACATTTGCCTAGCACAGAGGCCATAAAGAGTTTGTGGAGAAGCACACATCACTGATCTACCAAGGAAAGACGACTCGCAAGTGCTAGTGCATAAGATATAGCAGCAGATTGATCCTTAAAACAATCGTCATCAGAATGACAGCACACTAAAGTCAATTGTCATATCCCTTCAGCTTAAAAGATCAAAGGGCCAGCGCAAGGAAGGACCTAAGAAAGGCAGTAAGGTCATCAATACATTAAGTAAAAGAGTGCAATCAGTCAAGTTAGCCTAGCTCAATGGCCACTTAAAACGTTTTCAAGAGGCACTCCCCACTGATCTACTAGTGAGTGATGTCCCGCAGGTGCCAGTACAGAAGACGTAGCAGTACTGGCTAGCTGGTGGCCAGCTTTAGTCACAGTGAGGTCCTGGTTCATGGTAGTCCTTATTTTAGTAGTGAACTTTCAAAACCATATTCCTCTGATGCTGATATTAAGTGTCTATTCATGATTACTGAAAGAGTTGACAACATGAGCTACGAGAGCACTCCCACTCGACCTATGTCTAGTTCACTGGTGGCTTAGAAAAGCTCACTGGGCTCCCCTTTACTATATTGTCACAGTAATTACAACAATTGTTTTATTTCAAATTGTTTCTTATTTATTGTATTCATTTTATCAAAAGGTAAAACAATTTTTACAAAAAACAATTATTTTTTTCTGATTTTTGTATCTTTTGTCGCTGTATTACTATATGCAGTTCGTCATTTCAACATGATATACATTGTGTACACTATTTACATAGAAACCCCATGCTGTGATCCACCTTACACCACAACTACCTCACATCTCATCACAACCTAAGCTAGCATACTCATGCATACACACACATCTTTCATCCAGCTATGAAGGCATACACTTTTTTTGTTCTAAATCACCAGTAAGAATCCCTCATTGGTTATTCATGATTACGTTGCCAGCTAGATATCCATAATGTCTACGCACGTTTCGGTGGGTTAATAAATTCACAACCACCTTCTTCAGGACCACTCCTTGTCGATTAATTTCTAGCGGAAGTTAATGGGGAATCTGTAGGTAAAAAATATTGCTTTAGAAAAAGGGGATGCCCTTAAGTACTTGTTTTACATTGCAAATAGCTACTACTCTCACCGTAGAAAAAGATGAATGAAATAGATTATAAAAAGGGATACCATCCTTCACCAAAACACCAAAGCGTGGTAAGAATTCTTGTGAGGCAAGCATCCTGCTTGTCAGAAGTTTTTTTAAAAGAATGAGCTTATTTTAAAACACAGGTGTTAGACCTGTCAGCCCTTTGGGTGGTCCCTCCTCATCATTATTTATTTTGTCCCACTTTTGCCTCAAACCCTGTTATAATTTTTCCTTTTTGGGAACCACCGAACTTTTTAGTGTTGATGCAGGGTCAGGGAGCCATTTTCCCTACCCCTGGAACTTCTGTCTGAGGGCCTGAGACACAAAATGGTGGCCACCCATTGTCACCTGTGACATCATCAGAACCCACTGGAGATTTCTAGAACCTTCCGTAACATTCTGGAACCCTGTGACAAGGAGAGGCAGGTTTAGAATGTTGGGAAGCTAGCTCAGAGTTGGCAGTTGGAGTTGGCAGTTGGCACCTGACTGGTGAAGGGAGAGGAGCACAACACTGAAGGAGGAAGGAGTGAGGCAGCAGGGGTGGAAACTTGTGCCTGGAGTGGGGTCCAGAAACCCACCCTTGATACTAGTCCCTACTGACTGAGCCCAGCCTAGAGCCCTGTGTGGGATAAAGTCAAGAAGAACCAACTCAAGGACCTGAACAGCCAGAACAGGCCTTGAAAGTAAAGAACAGCAAGTTCCTGACCTGTCTATTGGTATCTTCCTGGAGTCCGACGCCGAGAAGCCTAGAGACCTGGGGCCGGAGGTGAAGAAGCGGCGCTGACTGGAAAGCAGACGTCGTACCCGGAGCCGCCAGAGGTCGAGAGAGGGCGCCGACGGAGGTCATGGAGACACCAGAGGTCGAGGAGGAAGTCACCTGAGGTCGAGTGTGCGGCGTCGACGGGGGAGTGAAGTCCGCCCTCCGGAGTCGCCGGAGACCGAGGTGAATCGTGCCGGAGGTCGGGAGTGGAGATCGCACTCCGGAGTCGCCGGAACCTGAGGAAAGGAGCACCGGAGGTCGGGAGTGGAGATCGCACTCCGGAGTCGCCGGAACCTGAAGGGAAGAGCACCGGAGGACGGGAGTGGAGGTCGCACTCCGGAGACACCCGGAAGTAGGGAGATCGTGTCCCTGTGACGCCGGAGACCGACATCGAATCGAGGCTGCCCAGCGACATCGAGCCGAGGCCGCCCGCCGACATCGATCCGGAACCACCTCACGGCGTCAACAGGAACTGACATCGAGCCGAGGCCGTCCGCCGACATCGATCCGGAACCACCTCACGGCGTCGACAAGAACTGACATCGAGCCGAGGCCGGCTAGCGACATCGAACCGGAACCGCCTCACGGCGTCGACACGACTCCGGCGGAGTCGGAAGTTCATAAAGAGGGCAGTAAGTGGAATAGAGGGCGCCTAAGGCCCTGTGGAGCCCTAAGAGACCATCCTAGGGGCTAGAGAGGTGTTAGGACCAGCCTGGGAGTGCCAGGGGTGGACTGAGACTGATACAGTGACCTGTGTGAGGGGTTGTGTAGTTTGGGAGAGCCAGATTCCTAGATTACCCTTGATCTACCTCAGTTTTAGCCTCAGCCTTATCCAAGCTAGGTGAGACACCCTCAGGCCATCCACATAACCACAAGCTGTGATTGGGCCAAATCAACCCATAGTACCTCACAAATGTGACCTGATTTGAAAGTGTACTGATGGCTTATATTTATTGAGAGTATTGTATTCTTTGTATTTATCCTATTTATTGTCTCACAGTATTTATTCCCTCACAGTATTTATTTGCCTATGTATTTTATGCACATCTATTTATTCATTGATTATTTATGATCTGAGCTTATTTATTTGACCTACCCTTTTTGCAGAAGAAGCTTTGTGTAATGTAAGTGTGTTATTATTTATTTAACCTGCAACTAAGAGAAAACAAGATAAACACAGATATATTTTCATAAATTTTTACGGTGTAGTGTCGTTTTTGGAACGGATGCACGCATGGTTATTGTGAGGGTGTGACGTACGCTTAACACGGTGCCTGACCCCCGACCGCTCGAGCCAAGCTACCCCTTGTGTTGGGAAAAACCGGGTGACTGCTAACCCGGTTGCCCGGGGTTTTCTAACAACAGGTTAGAACGGGGGAAAAGGGTTTTTGCAGCATGCTCGAAGAGGTGATAGATGTATTTTCACCATATATCCCTCTCATTTTATTGTGTTTTAACAGGCCTCATGCTTGGTACTATTTATGTTCTATTTTGTTATCACATATATGCAAGGTTAGGTATTTTTCCGACCCAGAATACGATGAATGTAATCACATTCTTCTATGATGATCCGGTGCGGGGCTGAAAAACCCTTCCTCACCTATGTAAATTCTGTTTTCTCTTCAATAGTATTTTGGGCATTTGTCCCCGTAACTATAAATACACAAATAAAACATATTTTGTATTTACTGTTTTGTACCTTTGCTCCAGCGGAAAAGGGGCAAATTTACATATCCTTCCTCCGTCACAGACCTGTCATCACTCTCACTTATTCACGCATGCATTCACTGGTGGGGCTCATAACACCAAAACTCCTACGTCTCACTCGAATCTGCACACAGGAGGAAAAGAAACGCTGGACATGTGGGGGTACCTTGTTACCTATCGGAAAAATTATTTACATTATATATATTATATACATCAGTACCTATAGAATCCTAACTTTAACATCAAGGCACTCCACCACTTGGTCGATGGACCAATTAGTTGGACTGGTTGATGGTGACCAGCTAAAACACATCTAAAGCTTCAGAACCTTTCAGTCAACCTTCAATACCTTATTAAAGAATCACAAACTAATTTCTTATTAATCAATGTTTAGTTTATCTAATTAATTCACTCCGTTAGCATATTCAGGATTACAGTTCGTATCAGATTTCTATTAGCGATTTCGATCTTTAATCTCGAACACAAATTTACAGAACATTCATATTTACCTAAATTTGAATATTGGCGACCATTTCCAGAAGAACCCGTCAACCCACGGCATAAATCAAATCCCTTCTGATGGAATCGTCCCTTTAGCCCAAGAGAAACCCAGTTAAGTCCAGGAAATCTCCCTCAGCATAATGCAGTCCTCACGATTTATCCAAGGACCAGGCGATCGCACCAGCAAATTGATTCTCCACCCCAACAGTCACCAGTGGGAAAATGATACGGACTTCTTTTTTATTTTCCTCATCTAAGTTCCCCCCTTATATACCCTTTTTCTCCTTACTTTTGGACAATGTGCAACAATTTTAGGAGTAAAAGTGTTCTGATTGACTAAATCCTCTGAATTTTGCAATACTTTTCAATATTCCCAGGTTACCTGTTCCCATGAGTCCAGGCATGACATATCCCCAAATTGTATTATTTTCAGTGATTTCACAGGCGAAAGTTCCAAAGTAACAACATGTAAACCTTCTGGCATAGGTCGCTATTGTCCTCTCAGTCATACACACTAGTTTGGATTTTGGCAGTCCTCCACGTTCCTATCCTTGACAAGGAACATCTCGTCTTTTGTCGGAGGTCGCGTGGAGATCTTCAGAGCCATCCGAGTCTGCACAGTAGGCATCGCGCTCACATGACGGTGGCCACATCCGAACTCCATTTTCGTACTGTGGCCTAGTACGCCCGAATGCCAACTTAAGCAAAAACAAACATAACGGTAATTAATATATGGAACTGAAGATTCTAATGTTTAAACCCACACTAATCCCAATATATATTAGTATTTTCCTAGCTTGTAGCAACATTTAAAGCAATAATACTCACCATTCTGCAACACTGGAAGCACAAACCATCACAAAAGCAATATAAATCATGCAATTCTCTATTTCAACACATCCTACAGTTAGTCTGCGTACCATAGTTAATCATTGAATTATTAGCCATGCAATTAACATTTTAGTCCCACGTGTATCTTGTGCTTATTAAGGTGCAAAAGTTGGTTAATTATAACACTCCACACAATTAGTACGAATTAATATTTAGAATGATTACGTAATTAATATTTTCATGCAAAATAGAGAAGGTATACACATTTTTGCTTTACCTGCTCCATCAACTCCCCCTTTGGTGATTTTTAACATCACCACAAATCCCACTAAATGTCATAAATTTCTTTTTTTGGGAAATTATTACTCAGTTCCCTTACACTTGGTTACGTTACATCATAGTCTCTCCCATGTCATCATCTCTTGTTTACTTGTACATGTTTTCTTTCCATTCTTCTAGTTCTATATCATCTACTCATCTCCTTCTCCTTTCTTTTCACAACCTCTCTTTTTATTCTATTTTGTAATTTTCTTCTTTTTATACATACACAACCTAATCTCAAGATCAGTATCAGTATTACCACACAAGTCACTGGCATTAGTATTTTGCCTACAAATGAACTACCTAAATTAGTTAATAAACCCTTCATAGTAGAAAACCCTTTACCAAGCTTTTCCCAAACACTTTCAACCTCCAATGGAACAATTTCCTCATGCAAATCAGTTATATTCTTAATATATTTCTTTAAATTTTGGCTCTCGTCAGTAATGTAAGTACAGCAATGCTGTACCTTCAGCATTCCACAGACTCCTCCCTCTTTTGCTAAAATATTATCAAGGGCAAGTCGATTTTGCATAATCATGGCTCTCATGGCAACCATTTCGGTATTTACCATCATGAATCCTCCAGCTGTGCTTGTCGATAAGCGATCCACAACTGTAGACAATTTTCAAATTTTATGTGCATTCAGAGATATTCCAACGGCTGGTATCAGTGCTCCAAAGATATCCCCTACAATTTCTGACCAACTTTCCCTCCTTCTACGTGTTAGCTGCCTACCTATTTAGTGCAAACCATCCTCTCCCCTTCCCACATGAAATATTTTTGGGAAGACCAGGCCTAGGTAGCATGTACCATACCAATGGTCCGGTAACCTATAATAAGCCCTGTTCCCACAGATGTAATATATTCCAGGGAATACCGGATCATTTCCTCCTTTAAATCCCCTTCCCCCCATGATCTTATATACATCATGGCATTCACTTGTGTCATGAGTCTACGCCTGGACTGTAGTAAAGTCCTTAGGCGCAGTACATCACAGCACAGACGTATGTCTGCTGGTGCAAACTCTTCTATATCCCATAAAAACCCCACCCCTACCCCGTGCATCCAGCACTGCCTAGTGTTGTGTTTAACAGTGAATAAGTAAAAAACATAATTGCGTGATATTCGTTTTGTAGTTATTTTATATGTATCACCTGATTTGTTATTGCATCCAATATGTAGCACCTGATTATAATTGCATGTATTGCTATGGACACATTGTAGATTCTTGTTATGCTTTTCAAATAATAAGTTGAGGAAAGTTTTGTGTTGCCGACTCGCTCGAGTTTCAGACTCGCGCGCTGAAATAGACATGAAGCTGTGAACGGACTTGCGCGATGAAACGCTCATGAAGGAACACTTCCTGCTTTGACTGCATGTTGCCTCGCGTTTGAACGCGTGCGACGTGGCAGTTGTTAGGGTGCGGTTCGGGTGTGGCAGGGCTATAAAAGCCCTGCCACACCCGAGTTTCCATAAGGCGCTTAGCCTTCAGTCTGCAGTCGCATCTACAGCTGCTCTACTTACCCGAGTTTCCGGATTCCTGGATTCCGACTTCAGCATTTCGACTTCATGCATCATCCATGATACCTGAAAAAGAAAAAGAAAGCTAAGTGACTTTTCATTTCTTCTATGCATAAGGCGCCCATCGCAAGACAGCAGCAATAAAAGTGCGCACAAGAAGGACAATTTTTGGACATTCTTTTTGTATTACAAAAAGACAACTTTAAAGCACAATTGTGTGTTATTGGCGCAACGGTTAAAACTAGGTTATTGTAACATTTACAAAAAGAAGGTTTTCTGTGTTTTGGTGTATTTTATATTTTTAAGGAACAGAAAATGGAGTGATGGAGTAGAGGAAACAAGGAAGCATAATATTATGGAGTAAGTGTATAAAAGCAGAGGCAGGGTGTGTAAGGTTAGATAATTAAGAGTTGGCATCTTATGAATATAAGAAGTGAAGAACTAATATATATCTGCGTCTATTTACAAGAAAAGAAGAAGTCATCAAACAACATCTTACTGACACATCTGAGGTGACTCCACTTACAACCTTGGTGACTACACTTACGAAGACTTCCTTCATCACACTATATCACCCAGGACGCTAGGAAGATTCCTGTGAATCGCAGATAGGACATTTATACTTCTCACTTCACCTGAAAGCTACGTGCTACATTAGGGATTGTAGAGCTAATCAAAGACCCATAGGACAGTGTCCTTAAAAGTATTTCTTGTTGCCTCGCAGGTCGACAACAGGAATTCGTCAGCGTCCGAGTCCGGCCCTCCTCCCTAGTTCCTATTCTGTAGCCATAGAGTTTTTACACAAATCAAATCTCTGGTTATATTCTAATGGTTCTGGGAGGTTGGCTCATAGCGTCTCTGCGAAACCTCACCCAGCACCTTACAGGTAAGAAGCAAACAGCTTGCAGGTAAGAGTGATTGGTAACCTGACAACTTGCACCTACAAAATAATTATAATAAACAGTGTTATCTCTACTGAGGCACAATTTCCCTCTCTGAGGCCAATCCAAAGCCATTGCAGGATTTGTTTCTCCCTTTAAATGGTTTTCCTTCTCAGCATCCCAGAATGTTGTTTCCATCTTTTCCCCAGACACCTTTCTTTGCATCTTAATTCTCCTCTCTTCTACCATGTCCAAGAAAGTCTTCTCTTCTTTTCTCAGACTACAAGTAAGATTATTCTTAAACAGTTCTTCTAAATTTAATTCTCTGATTTCTAAGAAAAATTCCCCTAAAGTTTTACCAGGAATCACCTTATTTAGTTCAGGAACTACAAGTACTTGCGAGAAAACATTATCTACATTAGTATAATAATATTCTAATTTCCCTGTTTTATAGAACAAGCTTGCTACTACACTACATGTTATTCCATATGTCAAAGGAAGGTGATGGTAGGTGACACCCTCTGACACCGATGCAGGTAACTGCATACAAACATAGCAATCTCTAACATCCATAGTCTTTACATACTCATACAGTAACTTTGAAAAAACATTATTAGAAAAGTCAGTTATAAATCTATCCTTATGAAAATCTGTTCTATCTACCAGTTTAGTCGCGTGAGTATCATAAACCTCTTCCCTATTAGTCTTATTATCAGTGTGGTTCTCTACCCTTTCGAATGTCACTTTGAACAAAATAGTTATTGCTAATATGATCCATAGAAGCATTAGTAATCCTGTACAACAACAACACACCTTGCACCATCTTCGGAGAAACCCGCATGTAGGTTTTCTACCTTCTGTGTTTGCCATTTCAGAAATGATCAGTGTCTTTTGACTTAGCCTCTTTTATTCACAACTTAATTTTGTCTAAACCCAAGGCTTCAAATGCCTACTTGGTTCTTTCTGTTATGTGTCTCATCCAGTATTTTAAATTCTCTGCATCTTTCTTTGTCACTTCAATCCGGCATTTGATTGTCTTTGTCTTGGTTTTCACAATCTTGGTTCAGAACTTCCTGATCATCCGTCTCTTCTCTGATATCAGATAAGATAACTCTCAGGATTTCCGAATCTTCTTCTTCTTCAATCACTTCCGGTACAGTCACTCCTAGACCTCTTTGGCTGTCTGCTTCCTCTTGTATATCAGGAAGTGCCACATAAGTCCATTCCGGTAACTTGTACTTCTGATTGGGTTTCTTGATTCTCTTCTCTCTCTTCAAGTCTGCTTGATCAGTGTCTTCTGATTTCTCTTGACTAGACACTTCATTCACTTGTTCAGCGTTTGAAGATCTTACTCTCGTCAGTCGGTATCTCAATCTCTTAATTTTATTTGGCCAAATTTCCTCTTTCAACGGCCTTTTCAACCTGTTCCCCTTCTCACCTCGCTCGGTTTTCCAAGCCCTTTTCCTCAAGATTCGTCCTACTTGGCCTTCTCCTTCACTTTCTTCAGACTCTGTACCGGTTTGACTTTTACCTTCTTTGGATTTTACTCTCAGGACCTCAGGTTCATTATCTACTGTTTCCCTCCTCGGGATTCTTCCATGCAATCTTCCTGCTGACTAACTGTCCCTTTTTCTACCTTGATGTGTGTTGTCCCTACACCTCCTCGGGGGTCTTCCGCAACAATCTTACCCTCACTCTCTGTATCTAATTCCTCACCTTCTAATTCTATTACCTCAGGCGGAATTTCTCTTGTGCTTGCACGTGGTGCTTCTTTATCAAGAATTTCTTGTTCAGTTTCTCCACAATTTTCTTTTATCTTTTCTTGTATTCCCACCTGTTCAGTCTCTGATTCGGAGCTAGTGTCGGAAATTTCCAATCGTCTCCTCAGTGGTATGTTATCTGGCTCCGCAACTTGGCTCAACTCTGTTTCTCCCACTCTTGAGTTCTGTCTCGTTCTTGGTTCTTCTGATTCTGACTCAGAACTGGTATCAGACTCTTCCAAATACTCTTCCTCAGGTCTATTTATGGGACTAGGGATTCGAAGAGTATGACTAACATGAATCCAATTCTTTACCCTGGCACACTTCACAGTAATTGTCGTGGTCAGAATCACTTGACGTGGTTTCCCCCAACGTGGGACCAGACAATTTCTCCTTCTATGCACTTTGATCCGCACCCAGTCTCCAGGACTCAAATCATGAGCTGGATTCTTTTCAAGGGTGGTTGCATCTGGTCCAACCTGATGAAACACAGAATGAACGGAATCAGCCAACCCCTTGCAACTGTGTCCACCACGCATGCCTCTTGCATCCTCGATGCCACCAATAGGTCATCAATGTACTGCACGAGTACCGAAATTTCGGGCATTTTCAGATCTTCTAAGGACTTCTTGAGAATCTGATTAAATATCGATGGACTTTCTGTATACCCCTGTGGAATACGGCACCATGCCAAAGTACGTTCGCCGAACCGGAAAGCAAAAATCTGTTGGCTATCGGGGTGCAATGGGATAGAAAAGAAAGCATGACACAGGTCGATGACTGTGTACCATTCCGCATCATGGGGAATCTGATATAGGATTACCGAAGGGTTCGGTACAATGGGACAGCAGGGTACAACAATTTTATTCACCTTTCTCAAATCTTGTACTATCCTGAAAGTTCCGTTAGGCTTCTTCAAACCCATGATCGGTGTATTACACGGACAACTCATTATTTCTCTCAAAATTCCCTGTTCAATCATCTTGTCTATTACAGGCGTCACTCCTGCGATTATTTCTGGTGTCAATTTATACTGGGGAATGTTCGGGTAGCTTACTCCTTCTTTTACGGTTATTTTCACAGGGTCTACTCTTTTCATCAATCCCATATCTTCCCCTGTGAAATCCCATACCTCTGGTTTCACTGTTTTCTTCAATTCCTGAGGCAATCCCTCCGGATCAAATATAACAAATGCCTCAGTAGTTTTAGGTTCTGAATTTGCCATTGTCATCCTATACAGTACATCATCATCAGGAGTTTCAAAAGCTATGCCATCAGGGGTACAGAAGATCGTACAGTTCATTTTGCACAACAAATCTCTCCCTAACAAATTCACCTGGCTAGTATCACACACGACAAATCGATGCATGTCGGTGAATTTCACAATTTTAACTTTAACAGGATCAGTAAGTTTTTATCTGTCTATTTGAGACTCCGACTACTTGGATTGTGTCACCCGAGAGAGGAAGATTTTTAACATCAGCTGATCTGACAGTTGAACGAGTAGCACCAGTAGCCAAGTACGCACTCCTCTTCCTCTCCTAGGCAGCGTCAATAACTCTCTTCTGATTCACTCTCATCACGCTGCAGCCAATACTGCGAAACAGCACTAGCGTGTGGTAGCTTCGTTACCTGTTCCTCGGTGTAGAATCCTGTCTCATTACTGTATCTCTGAGGATTTACGCTCTGTGGAAAAGGTGGCTTTGGCACCTGACACTGTTGGGCAACAACCTGCTGCTGTCGCGGTGGTTGACAACTCACCTCATTCTGCACCTGTGGATTCAATGATGTATTATCACCATTAGCACTTGGGGGCAATTTACACTAGGATTTCCAATGCCCTAATTTTCCGCAATTATGACATGGCCATTTCTTTTTTGCTTCCTCTAAACTAATCTGTCCCTTTCCTTTCCCAATATTAGGCTTTTGTCTCACTTGGCCCATGCCATTAGCCTGCTCAATCAACTGGGCTTCTTGTCTTTCAACTACCTTAACTTGTGCCCACATTGCCTTCTCTTTCAGTTTGTGTTGTTTGGCTACGATTTCATCGCTAAAATATTTTGCATGTCGTAACACTTCATCTATCTTTTTATTTTGCCAATCCACGGTATGCTGTTTGATCATTTCGCTTACTTTAGGTCTTAAACCATAAACAAATCGATATACAAAATGACTTAAGTCCTTCTCACTCAATTTCTCATCACCACTGTATTGCTTAAAAGCCAAAAGTAACCTTTCATAATAGGCATGGTCAGATTCCTTAACCTCTTGGTGAGTTCTATCAATTTTTACCCAATCGGTTTCTTTTGGTGGCACTTTATTTTTCAAAAAAGTAATTACCTGTTCATATTTTCTCATTACCTCCGGATCAGGGGCTCCCGTCTTAGGATCCCTAGGGGACTCTTGAGTTGGCCAACCTACTGTAATTTTACATTCTGCCCATAAATCCGCAGGTACAATTATATCGAAAAGACCATTAAAATCTATCCACAATACTTTTGATAATTTAACAAACCTTTCCACCTGTCGATACCACTCAACGGGTTTTTCTCTTAACCTGGGGAAATCATTGGTAAATGACAAAATGTCCTGTCTAGTCCAAGGAACATGTACATAACCCCCTCCTGGGATCTCCCTCATGGGACATTCAGTTACTACTGTCTCCTTTTCTCTTACCAGGAAAGCCGAAAATGTTTTGTCTGTCACATCCTCTCCATTTCGAAACCACCTACTCTTCCATCTGTCTACATCACCCCATTTCCTTAACAAGGCAATCAATTCTTTAATTTGAGTTAATCTCCCTGCAGTATTCAGATTTTCAATATCTTTCTCAGAAAAATCTACTCTATATGGCTTCTGTAATGATCTTATTTTCTCAAAGTCAATGCCCATTTCACTCGCTGTCTCTTCAAGTTTCTCATGCAAACTCCTCGCTCTCCAAGTTGTACTCTTGCAGAGAAACATTAGCTCCTCGTCCTGATATGCTTTTAATTTTTCAGTTGGAATGGTCCCTACTATTAATTCTTCCAATGTTACTTTTAATTTTGCCACATCTAAAGGTTGAGGTTCTGTATCTTTTCGCTGTAAACTCCTTAACCAATCGCTTAATTCTTCGGAAGTGGGACCTACAGGGATTGTTTCACTTCTTATTCTCTCCGTATTTCTTTCGGGGGTTTCTGGTGCCGATTCTGTTGTCATCAGTGTGTTACCTACTGGACTTTCATTTATAGTCAGATTTTTAGGAGTACTTAAACTAGATGTTCCTGCCATTTTTCCCCCTGCATTTCCTCCAGATCCACTTCTTTCTGTCTCGATTTGTCTATTACTACTTTAGGTAACTGTTAAACCATGCTCACTATCTTTCTGTTTATCAAAGACAGGTATCACTGGTCCTATAGTTACAGGTACAGTTACAGCTTCCATAATTTTAGTTAATTCTCTAATTTTCTCAGTTAATTCCAGAGTAGTCCTAGCTAGTTCAGCCGAATTTTCATTACCAGTCCTAACAGGTTGTGCCATCTCAGAGTCTCTAAATGGATTATTTTTCCCTAAATCAATTGGCGGTTGCTCAAAAATGTTATTTAGCAGGGTTTCCTTTACTGGCGCACTCGGCGTCAGCAATGTAGAATTCGGTTGATACGGGGGAGGACTTTTATAAAACATGTCCTCTAGCACTTCATCCTCCGTTTCATTCACACCATACTTATAACCTTCTGACCCTGTATTGTTTCTCTTTTCTGTACACTTTCTACCACTTGTCTCTTCAGCATTTCTCAATGGAAACATACCATCAGTCATGTTTGTAGTCCGCCATCTTCTCATCTTGTCATCATGACCTTCCTGACCACAATGCCGTTCCCTTTCATACATCTCTTCTTTCCATTCCGTCAAAGCCTCAAACTGAGTAGGTCTAGGTCTCGGTTCTAACCTCATCATTCTTTCTCTTAAATTTCTTAATACAGCTAAACTAAATGAACCACTTTCTGGAAACTCTAGGACTCCATCTTCTTTTGTATACTTTGCCCAATTCTCTAGCCAAATACATGTATGGTACCCATATTTTGTTACCATAAAAGATGCAGGTGATTTCAGTGGAGGAAGTATCTGTCCTTTCCTAGTCACAATCGGCTTATCCTTTTTAAATAGACTTTTAATTCTCCCAAACCATGACTTTTTCTCAGGTGGATCATAATATATCATTTTTATTTATCCTTAGTTCTGAATCACTAGACTTTCAAATCACTTCTTTTGCGACTATTCCGTATGCTCTCCAATCCCAGCGCGACTCACACTAACGCACCAATCCTGTGTGTCTACGTCACACCGGCAATTCTCCACTCCTAGCGCGGCTCACACCAACGCCACCAATCCGTGAAAGCTTCGTCTCTCTATGGCTGGCCAATCCCAGGGTGGTCTTTCTGACGTCAGCGTTTTTAGCTACTCCTGCTTCTGCTGACTCCTCCTTTACAAAATTTATCGGCAAACTTTGCTTACGTTTTCTTTCATCAAAATCCATTAGTAACGACATAAAAACACCACCATTGCCTGTTTCGCTAAACCAAAGAGATAGTTTTATTCATTTACACAAGAATTCTGTATTTCCAGTAGGCAGCGCTTACCTCTACTCTACCACAGAATTATTCAGTTTCGCCGATAAAGTAGCACTTCCCTCTACCCGTCCCTTCTAACAAGCAAAATGGCTAACCGTTTCTCTGGGGGATAAAACATATGTGGAGACTACACTGCTCCTGAGAATTAAGGCCAGAGTTTCACGAGAGAACCTGTTGCTATTGCATTTACGCACATTCACACAGAAATGTCCCTACCGATAACACACGACGATGTTACCAACTCAAAACCAGACAATGCGTTGTGCGACTTCACTTGCCACATATTTCCCCGTGTACCTACAGGGCAACCAGACAATACACTGTGCGACTTCACTTGCCACACGTTTTCCCTATTTACATACAGGGCATCCAACTTCCTACATCCCGGAAGTCTTCAAAAACAACATAAAACACAACACGACTCAACATAGAATTTTTGTGTACCATAGTTAATCATTGAATTATTAGCCATGCAATTAGCATTTTAGTCCCACGTGTATCTTGTGTTTATTAAGGTGCAAAAGTTGGTTAATTATAACACAAGATGGTATACCCAAGAAAAGGTGTATCCTTATCTGAACCCCAACTATTACCAAGAGTGGCAAAATGAACAAACCAATCAAAATCAATATAGACCGAGAAGAAAAATATTACCCTTTTCAGACACTAATTCGTCTGACTCAGAAGGAGATAATTCATACACACCAGAGAATGCCAGTGCCAACTACAGACCCAGGGGACGTAGACAAGTTGAACAAAACCAGTACTACCAACAGCAACCCCCTTTTTAAGGGAGAGGTTTCAACAGAGGCAGGTTGAGATATCAGCGATTGAACAGGGGCAATTACCATCAGACAGACCCTCCACCTCCACAACCATACATGAGAACCAGAAACCAACACAATTGGAGGTAGAGAATGACAAACTAGGCCCACCACGAGATACTATCCCGATTTTCAATCTTTCAAAACACCAACTTAGTACAGATAAAGTGGGCATACTCAGCAAAGGCCTATCATTTGTCCCTGGCAATCGATGTCATAAGTTCCAACTCAATGTAGAATTTTTTTCCTTCTTTAGGAAGATAAGGTTAAAAAACTTCTTCCAAGAAAATGGTGGAGAAGATTCAGAACCCGATAGGTCAGGATGTAAACTGAAATCGACTTTCACTCCTACTCTAGATATGGTAGGCCCAGAGGTGGCCATTTACAAACAAACCGTTTTGAAAGAATTGCAAAAAGTCACTAAATACAATCATCAAGGCAATTACAACTTAACAAAATGAGAAGCTGGAGCTCTAAAAACATTACAAGAGAGTAGAGACTTCATTGTCAAACCCTGCGACAAAGGGGGTGGAATAGTGGTAATGGATAGGAACGATTACACCACAAAAATCCAAAATATGTTAGCAGTTCACGAACCTTACAGGCCAGTAAATCAAGCCAAGTTAACTAACCTCCAAACAGTAATCACCAAGATCACTAAAACAAAACTTGGAAAAAGGAGACATTTGTTGCAAGGAACATGATTTCCTTAACAAAGAACATTCAGTTATCCCAGCGCTATATGGTGTGCCTGAGACACATATGGGTAGCTACAATCCTCCCATGCGTCCTATTATCTCCTCCATAAATTCGAGCTTAGAACCCATATCGAAATATGTAGATGCCTTCCTGCGCCCTCTATTATTCACATACCAATCGCATACTAAAGATACAGGAGACATCATAAACAAAATAGAGAACATGGCATTTGAACCAACCATAGAATTCTTAGTAACACTAGACATGAAGGCACTCTATACCCCAAAGGAAAGCCATAGAAGCGGTCACAGCGCTACTAAGCAGAACTGCGGGGAAAAGACCGGAAGGCTTTATTCTTGAGTGCCTCGAATTAGTCTTGTATCACAACTACTTTGAGTTTAACAATGACCTGTTCCAGCAAGTGAAGGGGACTAGCATGGGAGCATCATGCACTCCCAGCATAGCAAACATCTTCATGGGGGAGTTTGAGCAGAAACATATTTTTAACGAGATAGCGCCATACTTTGAAAATGTAAAAATATGGCGTAGATTTATAGACGACATCTTCCTAGTATGGGAGGAGGAAGAACAGGCTCTCCTAGACTTTATATCCTGGCTAAACCTGAGCCATGCGTACCTTATGTTCACAGCCAACTACAGTAATCAAGAAGTGGAATTTTTACATATTGTCATCTCAGGCAGTAATGGCTATTTGGAAGTTAGCTTTCATCGTAAACCGACAGCCAAAAATACAATTTTGAAACATGACAGTTTTCATCCCAACTTCCAAAAAGACTCCATACCATTTGGAGAGTTTTTAAGAGTGAGATGTAATTGCTCAAACATTTCAGAATTTGACTTCCACGCAGGATAAATGAAACAAAGATTGCTAGATCCCAAACGTCTGGTCAGGACAGCCCTCAAAAGAGCTAGATTTTACAATCGGGATGCCTTGCTCACAGGGACAGAACGAAAGCAAACATACAAACTAGTATGTGTAATTAACCACTCTACACTGAACTTTAAAGTCAAAAAGATTCTAGAGAAAAATTGGAACATCCTTAATGCTACCAGTGATCAGGACACCTTGGAGAAACCAATTTTGGCATATCACAGAAATGCCAATCTAAAAGACAAGTTAGTCCACACCAGAGATTATCCACCAAAACTCCTGGGTGACAGATCAGTGACAGGTTTGCCTGTAATCAAAGGCAATCACAAATGAGGGACGTGTGTAGTCTGCGATACTGCAATAGCCACAGACTGATGGAACTATCAAGGGTGATCGGGAAAGCTCCAAGACATGACAAATTGCAGGAGCAAAAATATAATATATCTGATTTTATGCCCCTGCAAGAAAGGCTATGTGGGGGAAACAGGCAGGGAGTTTAGGGTACGGTACTCTGAACACAAGTCAGCCATTAAACACCAAACATTCACATCGCCTATAGCTCAGCATTTTCATGACAATTCACACACAGCAAATGAATTGCGCTGGTTGATCCTGGAAAAAGTAAAAGTTAAACCAGGATGCAATGAGACAGACACACGCAAGGGCAGAGAAACGTATTGGATCTTTACCCTCAACACTGTAAAAGAGGGACTTAACAAGGAAATAGTTTGGAAGATTACATAAATAGATTCAGTTTTTTGGCCAATCTCAGAGCATGATATGGATAGTACTCTTGTCCATTCAGGTTCTGTTTTCATTAGTGTACATTAGTGGCAAGATAGCACAACCTGCAGGGATCAACTAGGTGCAGTCATTCTTTCTTGACCACCCAAGAACTAGGGGAGGGCCATCATAAAAATACCCATAAAATGAACCACATGACATCTTGGGTACAAGATGCCTGGAAACACATGAGATTCACAAAGATGCCCATGGTAGGAATACCAAATTAAACTGTTTGAACCACATGGCTAATGCAGCATCCCCTCAAACAATAACTTAATATTCTCCTCGTATCATCGGAACAAAGTCGGATATCATGCATTGGTGGAGATAAATACAGTGTTGAAACCATGCCACGAGATTTTTCATAGTAATTGTTATTCAAACACATATTCACTCTCTAAATATTATAGTTTACAATACTGTCTGTAAGGTCAAACAACAAACATCGAAAATTGCCACTGAAAGCCGCCGTGATCTTTAGGAGAGAATTAAGCCCAGTGTATCAATTTTGGTCACCTGCTTGTCTCACGATACTCCATTTAAACGGCTTTTGCGTCCGCGGCTCAATCCCTTCACACGTATCGGGACAGAAAACACTGACAGCACGGATGGCCAGCAAGATACTAAAAAGCAGGTAAGGGAGACCCATAGAATAGGAAACTCTAACTCACAGAGGGGATACAAAGAAGAGTTTTAAGGAGTCACACCCAAATATTTTGCCATAGTCTGTAAATTTAGCGGCTAAATCTGGTGAAAAGCGTGAAGGCATCGGTTTCCAATGATAGAAATGCTCGATTTCAAATGCTCTTTTCTTTAAAAAGGGTAGCGCAAAGATAAAAAGGGAGAGGATTAGCGCATTAAAGAATAAACGCTTATGTTTATGTAATAAGATCAGTGTACTGCCAAAACACACCGGGGGCAAGACTTCTCCTAGTGAGACCAGTGGGTACAATTTAATGAGTAGTTGGGAGGTAAGAATGTTTTTTCCAAACGAATAAAAATACTTGATTTGGAATGCTCTTATAACAAGCATTTACAATGCAATAGGTCTCACATTTGGGGAAGTTAGAGCTATTGGCGTTGTAAATGACAATGTCTTTTACAAATGTGTTTTGGTTTGGTCTGCAGTGGATGTATGAGGTGTGGAATTGTGTGGGTTGTATTGGAATTTTTAGTTGTGGAATTGGGTGGGGTGTAATTGCATGGTGTGGAGTATATTTATGTAATGGAATTATGTGGCATGGTGAATAGAAAGGGGTTAGAGCTGCACAGAACAGATAGAAAGGAAAATAGAGAGGGATAGATAGTTTGTGCAGGAATTGGTGAATGAACTCAAGACAGAGGAGCAGAAAGAGTGCGTGAGAAAGAGAGCAAGTGAGGAAGAAGGGGAGAGCAGGCCACAGACGCATAAGAGGGAGGAGCTGTGGATGCAGAACACACTCTAAGGAAAGAAGGAGGGTGTGGGTTTGAGGGACGGAAACCTTGAAATGGCACGGGAAAGAAACTATGCTTAGTATGTGTGATCAGGTAGTATAGAGTGGAGAAAGGGAGTGTGAGGGATGAGAGGGGGCAGTGGAGTTGCGAGATGAGAGTGGGTGAGGATGTGGACACATTTGTTTTACGTCCGGGTGGTGTCCGAGGTTATTCTCGGAAGCCAGCACCAAAGAATGTCAAGGCTGCATTGGCTTGATTCCACCTCATGTCTTTCTTTCACCACATTACACTCTCTGCCCCTTTATTTCACTCTTACGGTGCTTTTCACCCCCTGCTTTTCAATCCTCTGGTGTTTTCTCTCTCGTTTATTTTGTTCAGTTTTATATAGCTTGAATTTCACACATGGAAATAGGCACACTTAACATGAGCACCGGATTACATTGTTTTGTAAACATGTGGATATTAAGTGATTTGCCCAAGATCAAAGGATGTTGAGGGAGGCTGGAACTTGGACCAGATTCCTCAGTTCTGAAATCGGCAGCTCTGGCCTTTATTCATCATCACTTCCCCCACTACTCTTGCTCTAGGTCATGGGTACTTGCAAACATATGCCCAAGGGCCACAAAGTACGATCTGTGGTGTGATCGAGGGCCGCACTGATGCAAACAAGGTGGTGGTAGGGAGTCTGGGTGGGTCAGGTTTTGTGTAAGGAGCTCTAAAAGATGTTAAATGACGGGCAAGCACTTATTTGCAGGTTAATACATGCTTGCCCGTTTATTTAACCAGGCCGTAAACTGAGTATCACTGTTCTATGTCAATGTCTGATGGGTAAAAGTACATGTCAGTTTCCCAAAAATTAGTGCTGGTGGGCTACACCTGCGACCACCGCCTCAAATTAAGCACTGTGCATAGTGCCTATTTCAAACCAGAAATGATGCAGCACAGTGACAGTATTCCAGCCAAAGATGGTGCTACCACTAGCAGCTATGCTGGGCTCCTCTACCACAATTACTGCATTTCTAGTCATGGTGAATTTAGTAAGACAATTGTGCATTGGTCACGGCTGTCTGGGATTTATCCTCAGATGAGGTGAATGGTGACAAATAGCTTTCTGCACTGGAGACCCTCCTCCTGCAGATGGCCTACCTGCGACAGCACAGCTGGGAGGCAAACTCTGAGGACCCCGGCCCTTAAAGAGTTTAAATTCTACTCAGACCTAGATATGCATGTGCACTGCATGCGTTTTATGAATGATCGGATTATCAGACCTATATGGGTGTGCCTTGTGTGCAGTATGCTATGCACACTCAGGTATTTAGCTGTGTACAGAAGTGCCATATTGAAACACAAACATGAGTTGAGCAGCTTATAGCAGTGAAAAAATAAGACTTTGTCAGAATAACCAAAAATATAAGAAAGGCAACACCCTTATGCTCCGTTTATCTATATTTATGAGAGGAGGCACTCCAAATCTTCTTCAAAATACATGGAAATGTACAATTTTTTGTGGGAAAGAAAGGTAAGATCTGTGATGAATATGCATTTGAAATCTGTACAAATGACCGCGAAAGTCGATAGTAGTTCATTTCGCACACTAATGATTAAAACAAAATAGAGGAAGCTAGTAGTTATATTTATTTTCATTATTCCTGAATGTTTTGGAAGCAAGCTGAATAACAAGCACTAAGCAACTGCTTGGAATAGAGAGCATAGCTACTGAGACCACGCGGGGGTTCTGTATCGCAGACGGAACAGCATCTTTCTGAAACCGGAAGTGTGAAGTTGGAGCATCACTACTGAAGCATCTACAAGTATTATCCCAGAAGGCGCCAATGAAAACTGCTTGAAAATATATGTAATTGTTATTCTGTCAAATGTAGAGGGTGTCCCTTATGTCCTCTTTCATTCTTTAACAACAGCAGTCACCGGGGCCCGAGAAGCCAAGTAATTTCAGAAGAAATCACTAGTTATTGCCATAGGAAGATTAAGTACCCCTGTAGGCACGGCGGGACAGGAGTGCACAGCAAACAAAATAAGAATCACCCCCCGATCAGCGCAGCTCCTATTTAAAGGCACAGGCAAACACGAGCCCTCATCAAGGCAAGTTTAGAACAACTAGAGCAAAGCTGCGGGTGGGACTACAAGGAGCGTTGCGTAGTATTACAACGCCCAGCAAGCCATTCGTATTTGTGACATGCCATACGTCATCCATACACTAACTGTATAGCCAATAAGAGACAGCAATGGGAACTAAACAAACAGAATGTCCTTCACTGGACAAAGAAAACAACACCAGCAGACTGGCCACAGCGCCAAGGGAACAGCAGTTTGCTGGGATTGAGAGGACATGAAAGCAGGATGGGAGAGAGGCCGGGGAGGGGGTCGAACAAACAGAGTGGAAGGCGTACGGGTACGGACAGTGCAACATGAGTAATGTGCACTTTGCAACATGAAACAAGTGAAATTCTATAGACTGAACGTACCCAGGGACATGTTGATCTCCTTCATGGTTGCGGACTCACCATCGCTCTGTTCCATTACTCGCCGCACTGACGGAATAAGCAGAAGCGGTTTTTAATCGCACATTCATTTTTAACAAAGGGAGATGAAATGATTTGCCCAGAATCACAGAAGTTTACGCCCAAGCCAAGACTAGAACCGAGTTCAGCAGTTCCAAAGGCGGCAGCAGTGCCCGCAAAGCCACATTCTCGCCAATTTTCACAACCTATGCACAGTGTACGTGCTGAAGCGCTACAGTGACACCTATCTTCTGTAACGAAGCGGACACAAAAACACTCATTGTAATGTCCTTTGTGCGCCAGTGCAGTTAATGCACTGGCCGCACGTGCCGAACCTTCCGTTTAGAAGCAGCTTGCATTAGGGGCAAAAAAAACAACACCGGGTGGGAAACAATAAAAACAAGCTGGATAGGAGCGATGGAGTGGAGAACTGGGAATGTGGACCATCTGTGTAGTGAAGAGATAGCTCTCCACGCCCCGATGCTATTGGCACAGTTTGCAACTTCGTCACGGAAAGCCAAGATGGCGTCGGCCTGTCCAGATGGTCTGTCCAAAAAATGGACAGAGCGGTAAAAAATAAGCCCAATTCCCAATCACATGCCAGCATTTACCCTAAATGATGACACCAGCCAATAGAAAAGAGAGGCAGGGCTTCAAGTCCCCTTCTGAAATTGTATCGATTACAAGAAGCCCTCGCATAGCGAGCAGCGCTTTGCGCTGCAACACCAGGCGAGACCTAAAAAGGGTACAGCTCAAAATAAACAAGCATTGGCATAGCCAATAGGTCTCGCCTTTGGGACCTTATAAGTATTTAGCCATGCAACAGTTGCATAACTAAATACTTATAAGGTCCCAAAAGCGAGACTTATTGGCTATGCCAAGCGGCCGCGAAAGTGAAAGTGATCGAGATCGCGATCAAACATCAAAGCGGCAGCGAAAGTGAAAGGAAATCGCGGTAAAGCGCGGCGCGCGCGCCCGCGCACATGCACTGTAGCTCTAGGTTGGCCTGGTAGCACTTTTTGGAGCCCTCTCAATAAGTCTCGCCAGACCAGCGCATGCGCTGGGTCAGGCGAGACCTAAAAACGGGTGAGAAAAAACGCATCAGGGAACCCTCTTTGATGTTCAAACCATAAGGTCAGTGCATGAAAAAACACATCTGCCTTTAGTGTAGTATATGCAGTGCTATACATTTAAGCATAGCTTCTTGGACTCATGTTTCTGATGTGACCATTTTCCAAAAACGACAGAAACATTTTGATAAATAGCTTACCATTACACCAACATTTATGAGTGAAAATGTATAAGGAACCTGTTCCTATGCATAAATAGCAAGATCAGAGCAGCTACAAACAGCGCCCGAAGCAACATCTGACCCAATATAACATTATTCAGTGTCGGTTGTTAAGGCTAAACCTAGTAACAGCTCTATAAATCAAATGACTGTCTGATACGGATATATTGTAACAGAAGATATTACCTTTTTTATTTCCTTAAGATTTCAATCGTAGAGAAGCCAATACTATAATATAGAAAGTCACCATAAACTTCGCCTACATCCCCATGAAGCAAAGTGAGGCAAAGTAGACCGAAACTGTATAAATCTTTCGAACGTTAGAGCTGGACCAATACAACCTATATAAAAGTTTACTTACAAAACAAAAGGTAATAAATTGTTTTTTTCTATTAACATTTAAAAGTAAGATCAATCACTAGAATAGGTAAACAAGGTACAAAACAGTAAATACAAATATATGTTTTATTTGCGTATTTATAGTTACGGGGACAAATGCCTAAAATACTATGAAAGAGAAAACAGAAAACAGAATTTCCATAGTTGAGGAAGGGTTTTTCAACCCCGCACCGGATCATAATAAAAGATTGTGATTATATTCATAGTATTCTGGGTCAGTAAAAATACCTAACCTTGCATATATGTGATAACAAAATAGAACATAAATAGTACCAAGCATGAGGCCTGTTAAAACAAAATAAAATGAGAGGGATATAAGGTGAAAATACATCTATCACCTCTTCTAGCATGCTGCAAAAACCCTTTCCCCCGTTCTAACCTGTGTTTTAAAATAAACTCATTCTTTAAAAAACTTCTGACAAGCAGGATGCTTGCCTCACAAGAATTCTTACCACGCTTTGGTGTTTTGGTGAAGGATGGTATCCCTTTTTCTAATCTATTTCATTCATCTTCTTCTACGGGGAGAGTAGTAGCTATTTGCATTGTAAAACTAGTACTTAAGGGCATCCCCCCTTTTCTAAAGCAATATTTTTTTAACTACCGATTCCCCATTACCTTCCGCTAGAAATTAATGGACAAGGAGTGGTCCTGAAGAAGGTGGTTATGAATTTATTAACCACCGAAACGTGCGTCGACATTATGGATATCCAGCTGGCAACATAATCATGAATAACCAATGAGGGATTCTTACCGGTGATTTATAACAAAAAAAAGTGAATGCCTTCATAGCTGGATGAAAGATGTGTGTGAAGTGTGTATGCATGAGTATGCTAGCTTAGGATGAGATGTGAGGTAGTTGTGGTGTAAGGTGGTTCACAGCACGGGTTTCTGTGTAAATAGTGTACACAATGCATATCATGTTGAAATGTTGATTACTGTGACAATATAGTAAAGGGGAGCCCAGTGAGATTTTCTAAGACACCAGTGAACTAGAGATAAGTCGAGTGGGAGTGCTCTCGTAGCTCATGTTGTTGCTTGTTTCTTTCCCCCTTCTCCCAGACCTAAAAGTACTTGTAGGGGGTACATTTTGATATTACTACTGAAAGAGTGGAAAAATTATTCATTGGAAGCCAGTTATCCCAACAGGGCCACAACTGCAGTGACGAGCACTCCCAAACGTAACATCAGAGTCCTTGTCATCAGTCACCAATAATTTTACCCTCAAGTTTTTCTCTCAGAGCATGTTCTAGTCAGTCGGCATGTGTGTTTCATTACTTGGTGTTAACTCTGTACAGAGCGGGTGCCTTTGAGGTGACCACTTACATAGGATATTTTAGTGGACACTAATCGACAGAAGTATGTGTGCCCTCTAAACTGCACTTCACGTGGTCGCATCCGCACATGGAGCATGTACCGCCCCAATGGTTCCTTCCCTGTGTAATATGGATACCTGTAACCCTCTGTTATGTTTAGTTCTTAATAAGGCCAATCCATTTCCTTACTTAACATGTACCCCACATGAATCTATTACTCGGGTTCCAGAGGGAGGTGAATAACAGTTTTAGCAAAAGAGACTAAATAGGACGGTGGTGGACGGGAACATAAGTTGGTGCGTTTAGGGCCAGAAACTTCTAGGTGTCCTTTTTTCTGTAACTTTTGATAACTGCACCCTACACTTCTAGATGGGGATTACAAAAACAACAAAAAACTAGAACTTTAGCCACGCGTTGTTTAACAAGCTTAAAAAACAATGTACTCTACAGCACCACAACCAGAGCAAGTGTCCCTGATGCATCTGTTCGGCACTCAGAAAGGAACTTAATACATTAATGTAGCTGCCTGCTGTTGAAGGATGCAGGCTGGAAGCTTCATGCACTTTTCAACTAGTGGATTTTTTACAGTTACATGTCACAGAATTAAGGAATTTGGGGGCATATTAACAACGGCCAGCGATCACTGGCCGTGATTAGCGATAATTATATTATCGCAGGCTATCTCTGGTATTTATCGCCCTGGTAGCGCGTAATTAACAACGCGTTACTCCAGGGCGATAAAAATTCCAGAGATAGCGAGGTTATCGCCCTTTTGCAGGGAACATCGCTGGTTTTCCAGCGATGTTCCCTGCAAAAGGGCGATAACCTTGCTGATACGACCCACATCCACCCCCTATGTTAGGGATGGCTAAGTCAGGATTTTAGCATACGTTAGGTTTTGGCGAAAACGGCAGTTTTTGCCAAAATCTAATGTGTGGCTGCCTTGTAAATATCGCGATGTAACATCAGCGATATTTGCAAGGTAGTCCTTCTTGGGTACGCCCAGTAATGCCCGCATCTCATTGGAGATGCAAAGTGAGGCGTTGGGGAAAAAGGGTGCTAACATGCGATTATGCATATTAGCACCCTCTTGTAAATAGGGCGCTGGTTTTATCTCCGGTTTTTTGCCTTTGTAAGCCAAAAAAGCGGAGAAAAAGCCCTTGTAAATATGCCCCATAGTGCCCTATTTTAGAGATGTCACTTGTATTCTGCTGCATTGTAAATGCAAAATTGGATACTTATTCGCCTTTTCGCATTCCCACTTCTCTTTTTTACCAAGTTATTACAGTGCCATGAAGATATGTAAACCATAATTTCTAAACAAACACCAGGCACAGCAGCGTCGATCTATTCTGTTGGGCCTTATGAACACCTGCACAGCAGATTTATGTGTAGGCTTTCATCACGACTTTTATGTGTCTGAAAGCAGGCTGGCTGCGGGCTGGCAGCGCGTGAGCTCGCGTGCAGCTTCATGGTGCGCATACCGAAACTTGTTAAAACAAATGAAGAGCAAAAGGAAAAGGGCATGGATCCCCACAGCGCAGATACCGGAGAAACTTCAAAGGCAGGAGAGGGGCTCATTAGCATACTCGACAGCTTCATGCGTGTCTGGCGAGGGGGTGGGGGGGGGGGGGAAGGAGGAGAGGCGAGATGCACTATTAAAATCTGCGTCCCCAAGGCGGGCCGCGCGCACAGTTAATCAGGCGAGCTTTGACAAAACCTCTAGGTGGCGCCTTTGGGACCTTTTGGCTGTGCCAATGGTTTTTAGCAATGACGCACAGCATCGTCAATGCTGCCAAGCTTGATTAAACAAGAAACAATGGCGCTATGACACGTGTGCCTATTTTTTCTTTTTACTTTCCAGTCTGAGTTGGGTCGGTAAATAAGAAAGTGTGAGAGTGTTTTTAAAAGCACATGATCAAGCAACACCTACAGCAAAGTAGAAGCAACCAAGAGAGTGCGCGTTGGGAAGGCAATGCGGGAGGGTTGGGGGCAGAAGTAACACAGAGTGATGGAAGCAATATGTAGGGAAAAAGTATCCGCCGCGGGCAAGAGAATGCAACATGGAGTGCATGGGGGAAGAGAAGCACAAAGGCGAGAGAAATGAGAGGGGGAAGCGGGTGGGTGAGGAAGCAAAGCGTGAGGAAATGCATACAATGGGGAGTGCAACACACGGGGGCTAGTGGAGATGCACAATGGTGAGAGAGAGCGACATGGAGCGCAGCAGAGGGTTGAAAAGAAGTACACATGGTAGGCAGCTGGAAAACACATGCACTGTCATGGAGTACTTAACCAAAAAGACAAAGCTAGCACCAGAAAAGCAAGCAGTGCATGGACACAACTACTGATACTATGCTCTAGGTGAGGGACAAACACAAGAAGAGGAAGGAAAGCCCACACAAGCTAACAAATAAAAGCAAGCAAATGAGAGTGGCAATGAAGCCAACCAATAGTAAACAATGAATAGCTCATAAGCCCACTGTAAGCAGTAGGTCTGTTCGCAAACGGACAGCTTGCGCTGTCTGGTAGACAAGACCTAACAAGGAAGTAAAAGAAAATAATGGAACAGCCACACAATGCGAGTATGCTATCAACCAGTAGGTTTCCTTCATGTGTAAACCCAAAGAGGCATTAATTTTTAACTGGGCGAAAAGAAAGTGAAAAAAGTGAAGGATGGTAATGGGTGTCCAATTCACTAAAAATAAATGACAGCACACATCAACTTGCCTCTATAGATCTAGTCAACATTACCTAGAGAATGATTTGGAGCAGCAGGTGGTGGAGAAGTGCAAAAAAAGGCAGAAGGAAGTCAGCACAATTGTGGGAATGGATGTGATAGGACTGGGGAAACAAAAGGCATAGCACAGAGGCAGAGCTGTCAGAGAGGAAAGAGCACACAAAGAAAAGAGCTAGAAACAGGCACCCTCGTGGAGTGCTTAATAAATATGAAAAATGTTGTTTCCTAAGAGTGAGCTCTGGAAGGATACAAGTCAGCCAGTCAAAAGAATGGTAAAGAGGTTAGGCTCCACAGGCAGGATGAACAAAAGAAGAGGAAGGCAAGCCATCGAATAAGAAGCAAGCAAATGAGTGATAATAAATCCAACCAATGTAAGCAATGGCTGGGCTCTAAGACCACTGTACATTTTTGGTATGGTCCTCAAGAGGCCAGTCATAATTAGTCTGCCACGGAAAAGGGTGTTTAATTAATATGAAGTTTGATGACTCTCCTTATTGGGGCTTCTGCGTGCTGGTTAAATGAGTACACCAACTAGCTCAAGAATCATTTTTCAAGTGTTTATTGGTAGAGAGTAAGACTGGGCTGTCTGAGACATGTGACTGCAAGGGCCTATTGTACAAGATATCTAGTCTCTCTTTTGCAGTAATCAGCAGTTCCTCTGTTTTTATAAATGCAGGATTGTAATCACTGATCAGAAAGAGACATGCAAGGTGAGTCCGTTTTTGTGCCCTTTGGTATGAGTTCATATATACAAGGCGTGACTCCCCGGTAGTCATTGCGGTGGACAATTTGATCCTTGGTCTCTCTCTATTCTATTTTTTTTAAACATATTTTTATTGCCATTTGACAATAGTATATAAGTATGCGTAGGAGCAGTCCTGTACATGGTACTATTAGGTGCATAGATTCACCATTCATTAAACGGCAGTGTTGATAGAGGAAAGAAACTTTAATTAGCACACTCATGATACAGCATAGTAGATAAAACAGATCGTAATATAGATTCAACAGGCGGTAAGTAGAACAGTGTTGGTGATATCTCGCTGCAGGCAGTCCAATGCAACACATGTTCATGGACAGCAACTTGATTAGACAGTCTCGTGGCCACCACCATGGACTGGTTTCTGTATGGACTCTCCAATGGGAGTTGTAGGACCTTTCATAGTGATGCCATATTACATAAATGATAAGTAACCTAGACTAGGCTAAAACAAAACAGAACAAAATAAAATATTCCTGAGGGTCAGAACGTTAATTGATTATGCAATACCCCACAGTAGGCTCCCACCTCTGTGGGATCGAGGTCATATTGTCTAGTATACCATGTAACAAGACTACTCATCCAAAAGCAAGTTTGATCCCACCTCAAAGGTATTCCTCCGGGCGGGGTCTACCCTGAAGGAGAGCAATCAGCGCTTTCATTCTGGGTCTCTGTATCCCAAACAGAAGGGTGGTTCACTGTGTCTTACAGACTATCTTACTCTTCAGCGTTGAGCAGGATTCCTGATTCATGTATTATCGCTTTGCAACCTCTACCTTTAGTTGTGGTTGAAAGGAGTTATGTTGGTCTTGTAGTCTGAGCAATTCTCGACACAGGTATTCTCGTTCTTCTTCCTGTGGGTCCCTCATCTCCAGTAACAGGACTCTTTCTCCCAAAGAATTTGCTTCGACTTTAATTCTTTTAAATAGTTTTTTTATTCAGTGTGCAGTGAGGAAAAGTCATCCCTCAGTTCTTTGAAACGAACCAGCATGAATTGCATAGTTTTTGAGCCATTCTTGTCGATTGCCTCCTTGTCCTCTTTAGATGCTCCTGATTGAGCTTCGGGAGGACACCATCTTGAGAGGGCCGCAGTGCATGCTCGGCTCAGCCACTCAGTATTAGAGGTTCAAGGTCGACCTTTGAATGTCCACAGCAATAGAGGCCCTCTCCATGCCTTAACAATGGCGCTGTCTGCCCTGATTCAGTAAGGGGCTTATGCCGCCGCCCCCTGGCCTACCTTAGTATCTTTTCGACTAGTGGTAGCAAGTTATGGCTTCTGTTGGATGGTATCCCTCTTCTGTGCAGCCACTGTTGTCGAACGCCTTCACCTCTGTTTCTGTGCGGGGGGAGCCTTTGCTGCTATTGAGCCCAGCTTCACCTCTTCTTCAGGTGGTTTCAATGGAGGCTGTTATCTTGGGAAGCCACAATCCCCCCAATAAAGTAAGAGGTTCGCACCTGCAGCCTCTGGCCTACCTTCATCTTTTCTTGGCCATGGGTGTCAATGTTAGGTACTTTTCTTCTGTGGCTCTGTCCAAGGCATAGAGCATTGCGCCTCAGCTACTGCCTCTTTGAACCCCTTGTAGGCTGACAAGGATGTCAGCAGCCTTTGTCCTGTTTCTGTGTGCTGCAGAGCGCCTAGTCTCTACGCTTCTTCAGGTGGTCCCAATGTCTCAGGTAGCAGATGCCTAGGCTTAGATCAGGCTCACTGGGAGACCACAGTGTCTGTCTGCCTCAACAATCATATACTGTGTGGGTGTGAAAGGCGATATGGCGCTCCAACAACAATCCACAGAATATTTGAATAGAGTTAGGAATCAACTGCGGTGCTATCAATACAGGTACTAACACCCAAATCTCCACAAGCTCAATCTTGGATTGATGTAATCAATTATTGTTATTGATGCACACGCTATATATCAAATTCACAATGTAACCAAAATGACTTAGATGATAACAATAAAAGAAAATTATTCAATGAAGACTTCTGTTCTTCTTGTTTATTCACAAATGAATCTTCCACTCCCCAACGCGTTTCGTCGTTTGAAGGGATTAACCCATACGACTTCCTCAGGGCTGGAAGTAATACAAATATAAATATGTTGAAAATATACTAATAATAGTTCTATATAACACCAGTTATAAACATATATATGCCCCATTTCAAAAACTAGTGCAGAGGAATCAATAGTGCTTAATATACACTAACCAAGTTCATACATTTGTTCCGTGAGTTTACATGTGTGCAAAAAAAATATATATAATCAAAATTAATGATTAGAAACATTATCTAAAATGACTATCATTTAAATCACTTTAGATATACAGAAAAAATTGACAACAATCATGTTGTCATTGCTGGTGGACATCACAGTGGGACCAAGCATTAGCGATTTCGTGGGCTTAGAAAAAATCCTATTTATCTTGCTTTATAGTGGGCTGTGACAGAGGAGCCCAAGAGCTGTCCTATCTGTCAGCCAGCTTCCCGAACTAACTTTTTAGCATTCTCCTGCTCTTGGATTTGCAAAAGTCTGGACTCCCTGATCTATCCAATACAGAGTCAGCAGTCATGCTTCAGTCACCGCCCATCATCAATTTAGATTTCCCAAACTTGGATAAAGTCCTGGACAGCCTGGAAAGGAATTCTGTTTTGCTACCATTTGAAGCATATATCAAGCCCACAACTATCAGCATCCTAGTGTGTGTGTCCAGATTCACACAATCCGATGTTGAAGCTATTTGCAGCTGGGTATAGCTCTCCCTCCTTTTTTATACGATTCAAATATAGTGGTTTACTTCCTTGTCATTCTCTTCTTGTGGGTAGGGATTACCCTCCACAGCTTGCCACTTTTGAGTTCCTCAGCTTCAAAGGATGAAAGATGTGTTTCGTTTATCAACATTATGGCAGGTATATTTGATTATACATAACATTTTCTTTTGTTTGATGTAATGTGTTCAACAGTTTACATTTAATGATATCTCTGATAGATCTTTAAGCTTCTGAATAGTGGTCATGAATGCCAAAGTGCAATACCTCATGATGCCTGACGCGTTTCACGGCTTTCCGCCGCTTCCTCAGAGGCAATTAGCATATACATGGCGCGGAAGACGCTTCTGATTTTTAAATTGCATGGCATGTTTTTATTGGTTCATTACCCCTCCTGAAGTGCGCTAAGTGCGTAGTTCACTGTGCTGCCTGATGGGATATGTATGCCGATTAGCACAGAAATCGCTTTGAGGAAGCGGCGGAAAGCCGTGAAACGCGTCAGGCATCATGAACAGTACCGGGACATCGATGCAAGCTGATTTCTAGCACCGGATGGTGGGGCGAGCTGTCGAGTGCTTCCCTAAGCTCCCTGGGCATTTGTCGATTCACATTTTAACACGGCGCTCGGGCCGTGGGGGAATGCACCATCTCTGACACATGGAGAGGCTGAGCTGGAACAATTCCACGCCGATTAGCACAGTGAGCCAAATTGAAGAGTGACTTGCTTTGTGACTCCTGGAACCTACTAAAGGATATTGTATGAGCATAAATAAATATTATATGGCGCATGGAACCCACTTAGGGTATTATTGAAATCGCTTCGAGGACTACATATCCCATCAGGCAGCACAGTGAACTACGCACTTAGCGCACTTCAGGAGGGGTAATGAACCAATAAAAACATGCCATGCAATTTAAAAATCAGAAGCGTCTTCCGCGCCATGTATATGCTAATTGCCTCTGAGGAAGCGGCGGAAAGCGTGAAACGCGTCAGGCATCATGAACAGTACCGGGACATCGATGCAAGCTGATTTTTAGCACCGGATGGTGGGGCGAGCTGTCGAGTGCTTCCCTGAGCTCCCTGGGCATTTGTCGATTCACATTTTAACACGGCGCTCGGGCCGTGGGGGAATGCACCATCTCTGACACATGGAGAGGCTGAGCTGGAACAATTCCACGCCGATTAGCACAGTGAGCCAAATTGAAGAGTGACTTGCTTTGTGACTCCTGGAACCTACTAAAGGATATTGTGTGAGCATAAATAAATATTATATGGCGCATGGAACCCACTTAGGGTATTATTGAAATCGCTTCGAGGACTACATATCCCATCAGGCAGCACAGTGAACTACGCACTTAGCGCACTTCAGGAGGGGTAATGAACCAATAAAAACATGCCATGCAATTTAAAAATCAGAAGCGTCTTCCGCGCCATGTATATGCTAATTGCCTCTGAGGAAGCGGCGGAAAGCCGCGAAACGCGTCAGGCATCATGAACAGTACCGGGACATCGATGCAAGCTGATTTCTAGCACCGGATGGTGGGGCGAGCTGTCGAGTGCTTCCCTGAGCTCCCTGGGCATTTGTCGATTATATATATATATATATATATATATATATATATATATATATATATATATATATATATATATATATATATATATATATATCAACAGAAAGGAAAATGATGCCTCTTGTTTCAGGAACAGGAACAGATGCCTACCACCCACTTCTTCCAATGTCTCATGCAGCGCAAATGTCCTGAGCCGGCAAAAGAAGGTAAAATACCCCTCTCGCTCCCTTGCACTCCTCCACTTACTATGTCAATACTAGGATAATCCATTCACAGAGTGGAGGAGGCGGGTCAGTCTCCACAAACTGTTTCCAGAAATGCAAAATCCTCCGAATTGAAAGGAGACCAGGACCCTGACAGGGCGGCATCAGTCAGACGGGAACGGAGCCTCCCGTTATTTAACATCAACAGAAAGGAAAGCTGACGCCTCTTGTTTCAGGAACAGATTCACGCTTTATCTGGCATTACAAAGCTGGCAGCAACACTCTCCTTCCTGACGCGTTTCAGCTTTCTCTGAAGCCTTTCTCACAGGTGAGCAGTTTATTTGATTTGTTTTTCGTCATGTGACATCACGCCCCAATAGGCAAACTGCTTGAGAATGTGCAAGTCTATCGGTCAACAATGAACCATAATGCACTTCGATGGTCCAGGTAACATACCCATCTGAGCTGCGGCGCAGTGCTTTCAATCTCTTTAAAATACTTTGTAATACTTTGAAAGGCACAGCAGTCTTACAGAGTTCATTATATTCTGTTGCACAATGCCACCCACTTCTTCCAATGTCTCATACAGCGCAAATGTCCAGAGCCGGCAAAAGAAGGTAAAATACCCCTCTCGCTCCCTTGCACTCCTCCACTTACTATGTCAATACTAGGATAATCCATTCACAGAGTGGAGGAGGTGGGTCAGTCTCCACAAACTGTTTCCAGAAATGCAAAATCCTCCGAATTGAAAGGAGACCAGGACCCATATGGGGAGTTCTTACGGATGAAAAGGAACTGCTCTGAACCTAAGGAGATGGAGGCCAAGTTTGATGAGACCAAAAATCGGTTCCTTCAACGGGGATACAAATATAGGGATATTATAAGTGGAGAGACCAAAGCAAGACAAAAGACAAGAGCCCAAACATTGATTGATAAAAACAAAAGTAAGCAAACAGCATTGAAAGATGATATACCGCGACTCATTTTAACATATTCCAAAGAAAGCTTTAAAATTCGGAAAATTCTTATGAAATATTGGAATATAATCAGGAAGGATCCAGACATTGGTACCAAGATAGGAAATCGACCATTGATCTCCTACAGGAAAGCACCCTCAATCTGTGACACATTGGTCCGCAGTCCTTTTGAGATCATGAAAACAGAAACGTGGCTCCAAAAAAGACAGAAAGGATTCACTAAATGCATGACATGTAAGGCCTGTAAAGTGGGAAAAAAATGAAGACAATCAAAGATCCCAAGGGTCAAACATTTGAAGTCAAGGGAACAATCACTTGTGAATCACAATTTGTGGTGTATCTAATCGAATGTTGTTGTGGCCAACGTTACATAGGATCAACCATATGTCCGTAGAAAAAACGCATACTAGAACACATTAGAGCGATTCAAAACAAAGATATTACTTATGCCATAGCCAAGCATATACAAAATCATGTTGGGAAGACCTGGTTAGACATTAAATACTCAGGCCTAGCCATGATACTCAACCATGAGAGAGGACGTAACAGAACTCAAAAACTGTGATGACTAGAATCTAAACTCATAATTCGTTTTAAAACTAGAAACCCGTTGGGGCTAAATGGAGATGAGGAGATGCATGTACATTTATAGTTGTTATATGCACACTCAATCTAAATATGGACCAAAATCAAAGGAACTCAGTAATGCCCTTCCCTCTTTCACTCCCTCCCTTCTGTTTCCCTCCACCCCCGCCCCCTTTTTTCCTTCTCTCTTTCTTTTTAGATGAGTAGATTTGTATACAAAAGTATATGTTTAATAATCTCTGTCAACTGGCTCGACTTTGTGATTGATACCGGATGTAATTATGGCACTCAACCAATATAGTAACTGACTTATTACCTAATACCAATGAGTCTAAAGATGCACGTATGTCAGCACTAATGCTACACGCCGCTACTTTATGAATAATCATTAATGCTCACTTGTATTTGATATGGCCACTTAGGCAATCAATTTTACACCTGTAATGTAGAACATTAATCATTCACAAGGTCAAACCCGTTTGACAGCCAAATGATTTGTAATTTGAAGCATTTAAAACTACCTAGTCCACAATGCCTCATTATCGGCGCACGTGGCTATATGGTATAAATATGATGAAACAAAAAACGGACTTGTAAAACTAACGTGATCAAGAGCTGCGTTCAGCTCAAAACGCGTAGGTGGAGAGAAGTTTAAGTCAATAAACATAGTTGACTATTCCAGAGCGAGTGCGGCGTCTTTTTCGATTTTGCTTTGAAATATTTTGTGAGGACAAGTCCTTTCCTTGCCGCCTGCACCAGCAACAAGTTGTTCCCCCCATAAGGACATTTTTGCCTATTTCATATATATATATATATATATGTATATTCACAGAAAAAAACATAGGTTTCAGGGGTGTTATAGTTAGCTGGCCATTTCACTCGTACACAACCATAGAAATTCTTCCGTTATAGTTAGTTCTGCTAACTATAACTCGCGCGCCCGCAATGCACTGCTGATGATGTCACATATTGCTTCATTCATGACATGGTCAGTGACATCACTGATGACATCACTGATGACATCTCAAATGACATCACAGATGACATCATCCACGTGACAATCTGCTACACCTCATCATACACTAGTATAACCGTTCATCACTCACTGTAAAATACAGAGTACCATATTTGAAACCATTGACACACCAACACCAGTTACTACATACCCACTCACTGATTCCTAAGTCTACACACACAACTATCCATTCAACAACACCCCTGAAACCTATGGTTTTTTCTGTGAATTTCTAAGGTTTTTTAAATGCTAATTTTTAAGTGTAGTTATACCTATTTTTTTGTATTGATTTTCTACAGTTTTTTAACTGTTTATTTATAAATATTTTATTCATTAAATAACATTATATATTTTTCTGAAAATTGCAAAAAAAAATTAAAAAAAATTCAAACTGAAATATTGATTAATTTTCTTGTTTTCATTTTTATTTTAATATATTTATATTATTTTCTTTTTTTTTAAATTCCAACTTTTTTTTCAGAGTCGCGCACTCAAAGCTTGCACCTCACAGTGGGTGCGCGCATTCTAGCCGCGTCGTGAAGGATCCGCGTACAGTGTGCGATGGCTGCATGTTTTTTAGTTACATCATATACATTTAATATTATGTGATGTGCGCGATTGGTATGCGACCAGTCCGCGACTCCTGCTCCCGCGCATTCTCGACACATGCACATTACGTGAGGAGATGCGTGTGCGGTTGCGGGTCCCGCGTGACGTCATATACGTGCTGGGGCGCGCTGGGTGCGCGACTCCCGCAACAATATTTATGTTCCACAATGATATGTATGTGTCTTTAATATACATATTAGGGAAGAGATTATCTAAGATATTCATAAAAATAATATATTTGTACTTATAATAAACTTATATTATTTATCAATATATTTTCGCGAAGTCGGGTGCGTGCATCGTGAGTGCAGAGAACCAGGTCAGCAGAGCTGCTGTAGAGCCAGAGAAACCAGGTCAGCAGAGCCGTTGTAGAGCCACAGAACCAGGTCAGCAGAGCTGCTCTAGAGCCTAAGAAGCAGGTCAGCAGAGCTGCTCTAGAACCAGAGACCCAGGTCAGCAGAGCTGCTCTAGAGCCAGAGACCCAGGTCAGCAGAGCTGCTCTGGAGGCCGAGAACCAGGTCAGCAGAGCTGCTGTAGAGCCAGAGAAACCAGGTCAGCAGAGCTGTTTTAGAGGGAGAGAACCAGATCAGCAGAACTGCTTTAGAGCCAGAGAACCAGGTCAGCAGAGCTGCTCTAGAGCCAGAGATCCAGGTCAGCAGAGCTGCTTTAGAGCCAGAGAACCAGGTCAGCAGAGCTGCTCTAGAGCCAGAGAACCAGGTCAGCAGAGGTGATTTAGAGCCAGAGAACCAGGTCAGCAGAGCTGCTTTAGAGCCATAGAACCAGGTCAACAGAGCTGCTTTAGAGCCAGAGAACCAGGTCAGCAGAGCTGCTGTAGAGCCAGAGAACCAGGACAGCAGAGCTGCTTTAGAGCCATAGAACCAGGTCAGCAGAGCTGCTCTAGAGGCAGAGAACCAGGTCAGTAGAGCTGATTTAGAGGGAGAGAACCAGGTCAGCAGAGCTGCTTTAGAGCCAGAGAACCAGGTCAGCAGAGCTGCTCTAGAGCCAGAGAACCAGGTCAGCAGAGCTGCTTTAGAGTCATAGAACCAGGTCAGCAGAGCTGCTTTAGAGTCATAGAACCAGGTCAGCAGAGCTGCTCTAGAGCCAGAGAACCAGGACATCAGAGCTGCTTTAGAGCCATAGAACCAGGTCAGCAGAGCTGCTCTAGAGGCAGAGAACCAGGTCAGTAAAGCTGATTTAGAGGGAGAGAACCAGGTCAGTAGTGCTGCTTTAGAGCCAGAGAACCAGGTCAGCAGAGCTGCTCTAGAGCCAGAGAACCAGGTCAGCAGAGCTGCTTTAGAGTCATAGAACCAGGTCAGCAGAGCTGCTTTAGAACCAGAGAACCAGGTCAGCAGAGCTGCTCTAGAGCCTAAGAAGCAGGTCAGCAGAGCTGCTCTAGAACCAGAGACCCAGGTCAGCAGAGCTGCTCTAGAGCCAGAGACCCAGGTCAGCAGAGCTGCTCTGGAGGCCGAGAACCAGGTCAGCAGAGCTGCTGTAGAGCCAGAGAAACCAGGTCAGCAGAGCTGTTTTAGAGGGAGAGAACCAGATCAGCAGAACTGCTTTAGAGCCAGAGAACCAGGTCAGCAGAGCTGCTCTAGAGCCAGAGATCCAGGTCAGCAGAGCTGCTTTAGAGCCAGAGAACCAGGTCAGCAGAGCTGCTCTAGAGCCAGAGAACCAGGTCAGCAGAGGTGACTTAGAGCCAGAGAACCAGGTCAGCAGAGCTGCTTTAGAGCCATAGAACCAGGTCAGTAGAGCTGCTCTAGAGCCTAAGAACCGGGTCAGCAGAGCTGTTGTAGAGCCAGAGAACAAGGTAAGCAGAGCTGCTGTAGAGCCATAGAACCAGGTCAGCAGAGCTGTTGGAGAGCCAGAGAACCAGGTCAGCAGAGCTGCTTTAGAGACATAGAACCAGGTCAGCAGAGCTGCTCTAGAGGCAGAGAACCAGGTCAGTAGAGCTGATTTACAGGGAGAGAACCAGGTCAGTAGAGCTGCTTTAGAGCCAGAGAACCAGGCCAGCAGAGCTGCTCTAGAGCCAGAGCACCAGGTCAGCAGAGCTGCTTTAGAGTCATAGAACCAGGTCAGCAGAGCTGCTCTAGAGCCAGAGAACCAGGACATCAGAGCTGCTTTAGAGCCATAGAACCAGGTCAGCAGAGCTGCTCTAGAGGCAGAGAACCAGGTCAGTAAAGCTGATTTAGAGGGAGAGAACCAGGTCAGTAGTGCTGCTTTAGAGCCAGAGAACCAGGTCAGCAGAGCTGCTCTAGAGCCAGAGAACCAGGTCAGCAGAGCTGCTTTAGAGTCATAGAACCAGGTCAGCAGAGCTGCTTTAGAACCAGAGAACCAGGTCGGCAGAGCTGCTCTAGAGCCTAAGAAGCAGGTCAGCAGAGCTGCTCTAGAACCAGAGACCCAGGTCAGCAGAGCTGCTCTAGAGCCAGAGACCCAGGTCAGCAGAGCTGCTCTGGAGGCCGAGAACCAGGTCAGCAGAGCTGCTGTAGAGCCAGAGAAACCAGGTCAGCAGAGCTGTTTTAGAGGGAGAGAACCAGATCAGCAGAACTGCTTTAGAGCCAGAGAACCAGGTCAGCAGAGCTGCTCTAGAGCCAGAGATCCAGGTCAGCAGAGCTGCTTTAGAGCCAGAGAACCAGGTCAGCAGAGCTGCTCTAGAGCCAGAGAACCAGGTCAGCAGAGGTGATTTAGAGCCAGAGAACCAGGTCAGCAGAGCTGCTTTAGAGCCATAGAACCAGGTCAACAGAGCTGCTTTAGAGCCAGAGAACCAGGTCAGCAGAGCTGCTGTAGAGCCAGAGAACCAGGACAGCAGAGCTGCTTTAGAGCCATAGAACCAGGTCAGCAGAGCTGCTCTAGAGGCAGAGAACCAGGTCAGTAGAGCTGATTTAGAGGGAGAGAACCAGGTCAGCAGAGCTGCTTTAGAGCCAGAGAACCAGGTCAGCAGAGCTGCTCTAGAGCCAGAGAACCAGGTCAGCAGAGCTGCTTTAGAGTCATAGAACCAGGTCAGCAGAGCTGCTTTAGAGTCATAGAACCAGGTCAGCAGAGCTGCTCTAGAGCCAGAGAACCAGGACATCAGAGCTGCTTTAGAGCCATAGAACCAGGTCAGCAGAGCTGCTCTAGAGGCAGAGAACCAGGTCAGTAAAGCTGATTTAGAGGGAGAGAACCAGGTCAGTAGTGCTGCTTTAGAGCCAGAGAACCAGGCCAGCAGAGCTGCTCTAGAGCCAGAGAACCAGGTCAGCAGAGCTGCTTTAGAGTCATAGAACCAGGTCAGCAGAGCTGCTTTAGAACCAGAGAACCAGGTCAGCAGAGCTGCTCTAGAGCCTAAGAAGCAGGTCAGCAGAGCTGCTCTAGAACCAGAGACCCAGGTCAGCAGAGCTGCTCTAGAGCCAGAGACCCAGGTCAGCAGAGCTGCTCTGGAGGCCGAGAACCAGGTCAGCAGAGCTGCTGTAGAGCCAGAGAAACCAGGTCAGCAGAGCTGTTTTAGAGGGAGAGAACCAGATCAGCAGAACTGCTTTAGAGCCAGAGAACCAGGTCAGCAGAGCTGCTCTAGAGCCAGAGATCCAGGTCAGCAGAGCTGCTTTAGAGCCAGAGAACCAGGTCAGCAGAGCTGCTCTAGAGCCAGAGAACCAGGTCAGCAGAGGTGACTTAGAGCCAGAGAACCAGGTCAGCAGAGCTGCTTTAGAGCCATAGAACCAGGTCAACAGAGCTGCTTTAGAGCCAGAGAACCAGGTCAGCAGAGCTGCTGTAGAGCCAGAGAACCAGGACAGCAGAGCTGCTTTAGAGCCATAGAACCAGGTCAGCAGAGCTGCTCTAGAGGCAGAGAACCAGGTCAGTAGAGCTGATTTAGAGGGAGAGAACCAGGTCAGCAGAGCTGCTTTAGAGCCAGAGAACCAGGTCAGCAGAGCTGCTCTAGAGCCAGAGAACCAGGTCAGCAGAGCTGCTTTAGAGTCATAGAACCAGGTCAGCAGAGCTGCTTTAGAGCCAGAGAACCAGGTCAGTAGAGCTGCTCTAGAGCCTAAGAACCGGGTCAGCAGAGCTGTTGTAGAGCCAGAGAACAAGGTAAGCAGAGCTGCTGTAAAGCCATAGAACCAGGTCAGCAGAGCTGCTCTAGAGGCAGAGAATCAGGTCAGTAGAACTGATTTAGAGGGAGAGAACCAGGTCAGCAGAGCTGCTTTAGAGCCAAGGGACCAGGTCAGCAGAGCTGCTCTAGAGGCAGAGAACCAGGTCAGTAGAACTGATTTAGAGGGAGAGAACCAGGTCAGCAGAGCTGCTCTAGAGCCAGAGAACCAGGTCAGCAGAGCTGCTGTAGAGCCAGAGAAACCAGGTCAGCAGAGCTGTTTTAGAGGGAGAGAACCAGATCAGCAGAACTGCTTTAGAGCCAGAGAACCAGGTCAGCAGAGCTGCTCTAGAGCCAGAGATCCAGGTCAGCAGAGCTGCTTTAGAGCCAGAGAACCAGGTCAGCAGAGCTGCTCTAGAGCCAGAGAACCAGGTCAGCAGAGGTGACTTAGAGCCAGAGAACCAGGTCAGCAGAACTGCTTTGGAGCCAGAGAACCAGGTCAGCAGAACTGCTTTAGAGCCATAGAACTGGGTCAGCAGAGCTGCTTTAGAGCCAGAGAACCAGGTCAGCAGAGCTGTTGGAGAGCCAGAGAACCAGGTCAGCAGAGCTGCTTTAGAGACATAGAACCAGGTCAGCAGAGCTGCTCTAGAGGCAGAGAACCAGGTCAGTAGAGCTGATTTACAGGGAGAGAACCAGGTCAGTAGAGCTGCTTTAGAGCCAGAGAACCAGGCCAGCAGAGCTGCTCTAGAGCCAGAGCACCAGGTCAGCAGAGCTGCTTTAGAGTCATAGAACCAGGTCAGCAGAGCTGCTCTAGAGCCAGAGAACCAGGACATCAGAGCTGCTTTAGAGCCATAGAACCAGGTCAGCAGAGCTGCTCTAGAGGCAGAGAACCAGGTCAGTAAAGCTGATTTAGAGGGAGAGAACCAGGTCAGTAGTGCTGCTTTAGAGCCAGAGAACCAGGCCAGCAGAGCTGCTCTAGAGCCAGAGAACCAGGTCAGCAGAGCTGCTTTAGAGTCATAGAACCAGGTCAGCAGAGCTGCTTTAGAACCAGAGAACCAGGTCAGCAGAGCTGCTCTAGAGCCTAAGAAGCAGGTCAGCAGAGCTGCTCTAGAACCAGAGACCCAGGCCAGCAGAGCTGCTCTAGAGCCAGAGACCCAGGTCAGCAGAGCTGCTCTGGAGGCCGAGAACCAGGTCAGCAGAGCTGCTGTAGAGCCAGAGAAACCAGGTCAGCAGAGCTGTTTTAGAGGGAGAGAACCAGATCAGCAGAACTGCTTTAGAGCCAGAGAACCAGGTCAGCAGAGCTGCTCTAGAGCCAGAGATCCAGGTCAGCAGAGCTGCTTTAGAGCCAGAGAACCAGGTCAGCAGAGCTGCTCTAGAGCCAGAGAACCAGGTCAGCAGAGGTGACTTAGAGCCAGAGAACCAGGTCAGCAGAGCTGCTTTAGAGCCATAGAACCAGGTCAACAGAGCTGCTTTAGAGCCAGAGAACCAGGTCAGCAGAGCTGCTGTAGAGCCAGAGAACCAGGACAGCAGAGCTGCTTTAGAGCCATAGAACCAGGTCAGCAGAGCTGCTCTAGAGGCAGAGAACCAGGTCAGTAGAGCTGATTTAGAGGGAGAGAGCCAGGTCAGCAGAGCTGCTTTAGAGCCAGAGAACCAGGTCAGCAGAGCTGCTCTAGAGCCAGAGAACCAGGTCAGCAGAGCTGCTTTAGAGTCATAGAACCAGGTCAGCAGAGCTGCTTTAGAGCCAGAGAACCAGGTCAGTAGAGCTGCTCTAGAGCCTAAGAACCGGGTCAGCAGAGCTGTTGTAGAGCCAGAAAACAAGGTAAGCAGAGCTGCTGTAGAGCCATAGAACCAGATCAGCAGAGCTGCTCTAGAGGCAGAGAACCAGGTTAGTAGAACTGATTTAGAGGGAGAGAACCAGGTCAGCAGAGCTGCTTTAGAGCCAAGGGACCAGGTCAGCAGAGCTGCTCTAGAGGCAGAGAACCAGGTCAGTAGAACTGATTTAGAGGGAGAGAACCAGGTCAGCAGAGCTGCTCTAGAGCCAGAGAACCAGGTCAGCAGAACTGCTTTAGAGCCATAGAACTGGGTCAGCAGAGCTGCTTTGGAGCCAGAGAACCAGGTCAGCAGAACTGCTTTAGAGCCATAGAACTGGGTCAGCAGAGCTGCTTAAGAGCCAGAGAACCAGGTCAGCAGAGCTGTTGGAGAGCCAGAGAACCAGGTCAGCAGAGCTGCTTTAGAGACATAGAACCAGGTCAGCAGAGCTGCTCTAGAGGCAGAGAACCAGGTCAGTAGAGCTGATTTACAGGGAGAGAACCAGGTCAGTAGAGCTGCTTTAGAGCCAGAGAACCAGGCCAGCAGAGCTGCTCTAGAGCCAGAGCACCAGGTCAGCAGAGCTGCTTTAGAGTCATAGAACCAGGTCAGCAGAGCTGCTCTAGAGCCAGAGAACCAGGACATCAGAGCTGCTTTAGAGCCATAGAACCAGGTCAGCAGAGCTGCTCTAGAGGCAGAGAACCAGGTCAGTAAAGCTGATTTAGAGGGAGAGAACCAGGTCAGTAGTGCTGCTTTAGAGCCAGAGAACCAGGTCAGCAGAGCTGCTCTAGAGCCAGAGAACCAGGTCAGCAGAGCTGCTTTAGAGTCATAGAACCAGGTCAGCAGAGCTGCTTTAGAACCAGAGAACCAGGTCAGCAGAGCTGCTCTAGAGCCTAAGAAGCAGGTCAGCAGAGCTGCTCTAGAACCAGAGACCCAGGTCAGCAGAGCTGCTCTAGAGCCAGAGACCCAGGTCAGCAGAGCTGCTCTGGAGGCCGAGAACCAGGTCAGCAGAGCTGCTGTAGAGCCAGAGAAACCAGGTCAGCAGAGCTGTTTTAGAGGGAGAGAACCAGATCAGCAGAACTGCTTTAGAGCCAGAGAACCAGGTCAGCAGAGCTGCTCTAGAGCCAGAGATCCAGGTCAGCAGAGCTGCTTTAGAGCCAGAGAACCAGGTCAGCAGAGCTGCTCTAGAGCCAGAGAACCAGGTCAGCAGAGGTGACTTAGAGCCAGAGAACCAGGTCAGCAGAACTGCTTTAGAGACATAGAACCAGGTCAGCAGAGCTGCTCTAGAGGCAGAGAACCAGGTCAGTAGAGCTGATTTACAGGGAGAGAACCAGGTCAGTAGAGCTGCTTTAGAGCCAGAGAACCAGGCCAGCAGAGCTGCTCTAGAGCCAGAGCACCAGGTCAGCAGAGCTGCTTTAGAGTCATAGAACCAGGTCAGCAGAGCTGCTCTAGAGCCAGAGAACCAGGACAGCAGAGCTACTTTAGAGCCATAGAACCAGGTCAGCAGAGCTGCTCTAGAGGCAGAGAACCAGGTCAGTAGAGCTGATTTAGAGGGAGAGAACCAGGTCAGTAGTGCTGCTTTAGAGCCAGAGAACCAGGTCAGCAGAGCTGCTCTAGAGCCAGAGAACCAGGTCAGCAGAGGTGATTTAGAGCCAGAGAACCAGGTCAGCAGAGCTGCTTTAGAGCCATAGAACCAGGTCAGCAGAGCTGCTTTAGAGCCAGAGAACCAGGTCAGCAGAGCTGCTCTAGAGCCAGAGAACCAGGACAGCAGAGCTGCTTTAGAGCCATAGAACCAGGTCAGCAGAGCTGCTCTAGAGGCAGAGAACCAGGTCAGTAGAACTGATTTAGAGGGAGAGAACCAGGTCAGCAGAGCTGCTTTAGAGCCAAGGGACCAGGTCAGCAGAGCTGCTCTAGAGGCAGAGAACCAGGTCAGTAGAACTGATTTAGAGGGAGAGAACCAGGTCAGCAGAGCTGCTCTAGAGCCAGAGAACCAGGTCAGCAGAGGTGATTTAGAGCCAGAGAACCAGGTCAGCAGAGCTGCTTTAGAGCCATAGAACCAGGTCAGCAGAGCTGATTTAGAGTCATAGAACCAGGTCAGCAGAGCTGCTTTAGAGCCAGAGAACCAGGTCAGCAGAGCTGCTCTAGAGCCTAAGAACCGGGTCAGCAGAGCTGTTCTAGAGCCATAGAACAAGGTAAGCAGAGCTGCTGTAGAGCCAGAGAATTCAGGTCAGTAGAGCTGCTTTAGAGGGAGAGAACCAGGTCAGCAGAGCTGCTTTAGAGCCAAGGGACCAGGTCAGCAGAGCTGCTCTAGAGCCAGAAAACCAGGTCAGCAGAACTGCTTTAGAGCCATAGAACTGGGTCAGCAGAGCTGCTTTAGAGCCAGAGAACCAGGTCAGCAGAGCTGTTGGAGAGCCAGAGAACCAGGTCAGCAGAGCTGCTCTAGAGCCTAAGAACTATGTCAGCAGAGCTGCTTTAGAGCCAGAGAACCAGGTCAGCAGAGCTGCTCTAGAGCCAGAGAACCAGGTCAGCAGAGCTGCTCTAGAGCCTAAGAACCGGGTCAGCAGAGCTGTTCTAGAGCCAGAGAACAAGGTAAGCAGAGCTGCTGTAGAGCCAGAGAAACCAGGTCAGTAGAGCTGCTTTAGAGTGAGAGAACCAGGTCAGCAGAGCTGCTTTAGAGCCAAGGGACCAGGTCAGCAGAGCTGCTCTAGTGCCAGAGAACCAGGTCAGCAGATCTGCTTTAGAGCCATAGAACTGGGTCAGCAGAGCTGCTTTAGAGCCAGAGAACCAGGTCAGCAGAGCCGTTGGAGAGCCAGAGAACCAGGTCAGCAGAGCTGCTCTAGAGCCTAAGAACTATGTCAGCAGAGCTGCTCTAGAGCCAGAGAACCAGGTCAGCAGAGTTGCTGTAGAGCCAGAGACACCAGGTCAGCAGAGCTGCTTTAGGGGGAGAGAACCAGGTCAGCGGAGCTGCTTTAGAGCCAGAGAACCAGGCCAGCGGAGCTGCTTTAGAGCCAGAAAACCAGGTCATCAGAGCTGCTTCAGAGCCAGAGAACCAGGTCAGCAGAGCTGCTCTAGAGCCAGAGAACCAAGTCAGCAGAGCTGCTTTACAGCCATAGAACCAGGTCAGCAGAGCTGCTTTAGAGCCAGAGAACCAGCTCAGCGGAGCTGCTCTAGAGCCAGAGAACCAGGTCAGCAGAGCTGCTGTAGAGCCAGAGAAACCAGGTCAGTAGAGCTGCTTTAGAGGGAGAGAACCAGGTCAGCAGAGCTGCTTTAGAGTCAAGGGACTAGGTCAGCAGAGCTGCTCTAGAGCCAGAGAACCAGGTCATCAGAACTGCTTTAGAGCTATAGATCCAGGTCAGCAGAGCTGCTTTAGAGCCAGAGAACCAGGTCAGCAGAGCTGTTTTAGAGCCAGAGAACCAGATCAGCAGAGCTGCTCTAGAGCCTAAGAACTAGGTCAGCAGAACTGCTCTAGAGCCAGAGAACCAGGTCAGCAGAGCTGCTGTGGAGCCAGAAAAACCAGGTCAGCAGAACTGCTTTAGAGGGAGAGAACCAGGTCAGCAGAGCTGCTTTAAAGCCATAGAACCAGGTCAGCAGAGCTGCTTTAGAGCCAGAGAACCAGGTCAGCAGAGGTGCTCTAGAGCCAGAGAACCAGGACAGCAGAGCCGCTTTAGAGCCATAGAACCAGGTCAGCAGAGCTGCTCTAGAGGCAGAGAACCAGGTCAGTAGAGCTGATTTAGAGGGAGAGAACCAGGTCAGCAGAGCTGCTTTAAAGCCATAGAACCAGGTCAGCAGAGCTGCTTTAGAGCCAGAGAACCAGGTCAGCAGAGCTGCTCTAGAGCCAGAGAACCAGGTCAGCAGAGCTGCTGTGGAGCCAGAAAAACCAGGTCAGCAGAGCTGCTTTAGAGGGAGAGAAACAGGTCAGCAGAGCTGCTTTAAAGCCATAGAACCCGGTCAGCAGAGCTGCTTTAGAACCAGAGAACCAGGTCAGCAGAGGTGCTCTAGAGCCAGAGAACCAGGACAGCAGAGCTGCTTTAGAGCCATAGAACCAGGTCAGCAGAGCTGCTCTAGAGCCAGAGAACCAGGTCAGCAGAGCTGATTTAGAGTCATAGAACCAGGTCAGCAGAGCTGCTTTAGAGCCAGAGAACCAGGTCAGCAGAGCTGCTCTAGAGCCTAAGAACCGGGTCAGCAGAGCTGTTCTAGAGCCATAGAACAAGGTAAGCAGAGCTGCTGTAGAGCCAGAGAATCCAGGTCAGTAGAGCTGCTTTAGAGGGAGAGAACCAGGTCAGCAGAGCTGCTTTAGAGCCAAGGGACCAGGTCAGCAGAGCTGCTCTAGAGCCAGAGAACCAGGTCAGCAGAACTGCTTTAGAGCTATAGAACCGGGTCAGCAGAGCTGCTTTAGAGCCAGAGAACGAGGTCAGCAGAGCTGTTGGAGAGCCAGAGAACCAGGTCAGCAGAGCTGCTCTAGAGCCTAAGAACTATGTCAGCAGAGCTGCTCTAGAGCCAGAGAACCAGGGCAGCAGAGTTGCTGTAGAGCCAGAGAAACCAGGTCAGCAGAGCTGTTTTAGAGGGAGAGAACCAGGTCAGCGGAGCTGCTTTAGAGCCAGAGAACCAGGCCAGCAGAGCTGCTTTAGAGCCAGAAAACCATGTCAGCAGAGCTGCTTTAGAGCCAGAGAACCAGGTCAGCAGAGCTGCTCTAGAGCCAGAGAACCAACTCAGCAGAGCTGCTTTAGAGCCATAGAACCAGGTCAGCAGAGCTGCTTTAGAGCCAGAGAACCAGGTCAGCGGAGCTGCTCTAGAGCAAGAGAACCAGGTCAGCAGAGCTGCTGTAGAGCCAGAGAGACCATGTCAGTAGAGCTGCTTTAGAGGGAGAGAACCAGGTCAGCGGAGCTGCTTTAGAGCCAAGGGACCAGGTCAGCAGAGCTGCTCTAGAGCCAGAGAACCAGGTCAGCAGAACTGCTTTAGAGCTATAGAACCGGGTCAGCAGAGCTGCTTTAGAGCCAGAGAACGAGGTCAGCAGAGCTGTTTTAGAGCCAGAGAACCAGATCAGCAGAGCTGCTCTAGAGCCTAAGAAGTAGGTCAGCAGAGCTGCTCTAGAGCCAGAGAACCAGGTCAGCAGAGCTGCTGTGGAGCCAGAAAAACCAGGTCAGCAGAGCTGCTTTAGAGGGAGAGAACCAGGTCAGCAGAGCTGCTTTAAAGACCGAGAACCAGGCCAGCAGAGCTGCTTTAGAGCCAGAAAACCAGGTCAGCAGAGCTGCTTTAGAGCCAGAATGCAGGTCAGCAGAGCTGCTCTAGAGCCAGAGAACCAAGCCAGCAGAGCTGCTTTAGAGCCATAGAACCAGGTCAGCAGAGCTGCTCTAGAGTCTAAGAACCAGGTCAGCAGACCTGCTCTAGAGCCCGAGAACCAGGTCAGCAGAGCTGCTGTAGAGCCAGAGGAACCAGGTCAGTAGAGCTGCTTTAGAGGGAGAGAAGCAGGTCAGCAGAGCTGCTCTAGAGGGAAAGAACCAGGTCAGCAGAGCTGCTCTAGAGCCAGAGAACCATGTCAGCAGAACTGCGTTAGAGCCATAGAACCGGGTCAGCAGAGCTGCTTTAGAGCCAGAGAACCAGGTCAGCAGAGCTGTTGTAGAGCCAGAGAACCAGATCAGCAGAGCTGCTCTGTAGCCTAAGAACAAGGTCAGCAGACCTGCTGTAGAGCCAGAGAAACCAGGTCAGCAGAGCTACTTTAGAGGGAGAGAACCAGGTCAGCAGAGCTGTTCTAGCTGACACTGACTGAGTGACACTGACTGACTGACACTGACTGATTGACACTGACTGACACTGATTGACTGACAATGACTGACACTGATTGACTAACACTGACTGACTGACACTGATTGACTGACACTGACTGACTGACACTGACTGACACTGATTGACTGCCACTGACTGACACTGATTGTCTGACACTGACTGACTGACTGGCACTGATTGACTGACACTGACACTGACTGACTGACACTGACTGACACTGACTGACTACTCTCTACTACTCTACCACTCACTCTCTACTACTCTCTCTCTACTACTCACTCTCTACTACTCACTCTCTACTACTCTCTACTACTCACTCTCTACTACTCTACTACTCTCTACTACTCACTCTCTACTACTCTCTCTCCACTACTCACTCTCTACTATTCACTCACTACTACTCACTCTACTTCTCTCTACTACTCTCTACCACTCACTATCTACTACTCTACTACTCACTCTCTTCTACTCTCTACTACTCTCTCTCTCTACTACTCACTCTCTACTACTCTACTACTCTCTACTGCTCACTCTCTACTACTCACTCTCTACTGCTCACTCGCTACTACTCACTCGCTACTACTCTCTACTACTCACTCTCTACTACTCACTCTCTACTACTCTCTACTACTGTCTCTCTACTACTCTCTACTACTACTCTCTACTATTCACTCTCTATTACTCACTCTCTACTACTCTCTACTACTCACTCTACTACTCTCTACCACTCACTCTCTACTACTCAACTACTCACTCTCTACTACTCTCTACTACTCTCGCTCTACTACTCTCTACTAGTCACTCTCTACTACTCACTCTCTACTACTCCACTACTCTCTCTACTACTCACTCTCTACTACCCACTCTTTACTACTCTACTACTCTCTACTACTCTCTCTACTACTCAGTCTCTACTATTCTCTACTACTCACTCTACTACTCTCTACTACTCTCTACCACTCACTCTCTACTACTCTACTACTCACTCTCTACTACTCTCTACTGCTCACTCTTCACTACTCTCTACTACTCGCTCTCTACTACTCTCAACTACTCACTCTACTACTCACCCTCTACTACTCTACTACTCCCTCTTACTCTCTCTACTTCTCACTCTCTGCTACTCTCTCTACTACTCACTCTCTACTACTCTCTAATACTCACTCTCTACTACACACTCTACTACTTGCTTTCTACTACTCACTCTTTATTACTCTCTAGTACTCACTCTACAACTCTCTATCTACTACTCTCTACTACTCACTCTACTACTCACTCTACTACTCACTCTCTACTACTCTCTACTACTCACTCTCTACTACTCCACTACTCTCTACTACTCACTCTCTACTACTCACTCTCTACTACTCTACTTCTCTCTTACTATTCTCTCCTCTCTACTACTCACTCTCTACTACTCACTCTCTGCTACTCACTCTCTACTACTCTCTACTACTCACTCTCCACTACTCTCTCTCTACTACTCTCTACTACTCACTCTACTACTCACTCTACTACTCACTCTACTACTCACTCTCTACTACTCACTCTCTACTACTCTCTACTACTCACTCTCTACTACTCTCTCTCTACTACTCTCTACTACTCACTCTACTACTCACTCCCTACTACTCTCTAATACTCTCTCTCTGCTTCTCACTCTCTACTACTCTCTACTACTCACTCTCTACTACTCACTCTCTACTACTCACTCTCTACTACTCACTCTCTACTACTCTCTACTACTCACTCTCTACTACTCTCTACTACTCACTCTCTAATACTCTCTTTCTACTACTCTCTACTACTTTCTCTCGACTACTCTCTCTACTACTCACTCTCTGCTGCTTTCTCTACTACTCTCTACTACTCTCTACTCTCTATTACTCACTCTCTACTCTCTACCTCTCTCTCTACTACTCTCTACCTCTCTACCTCTCTACCTCTACCGCTCTACCTCTACCTCTCTACCTCTACACCTCTACCTCTCTACCTCTCTCTACCTCACTCTACAAGCACACATATGCACATATATATGCATATATATGCATATGCATTTATATATATGTATTTGTGTATATATATATATACATATATATATATATATATAAACATATATAATCTGCATATCTATATAAATACAAATATAAATGCATGCATACATATACATACACATATATGCATACATATGCATGTTATGTACATGAAAGTTTGAAAAACACTAATACAAGCAAAGCTAAAAAGCCACCTAATTACAAACAGAATTGCTTTAACTTAAACGAGGGCGAGACCTATTGCATTTTCAATGCTTATTTACTTTGGATCCATCATGAAGGCATTCAGATGTTTCACACATTTGCCATAAATTCTGAAATGTTACCACTCTAGCTTCTCATTAGATCACTGTAGTAAAGCAACTGCTCACCAGGGAAGTCTGCTGCTGGTATTCAAAGTGCATGTTTTAGTCTGCATGTCAGATTTTTTTTATGAAATAGAAGAGGATTTGAGAAGTCAAAATGAGCACTAATTTTTCTTTCTGTAGCACTTATCATAAATTCTATGGCAAAATGAACCCACTCATTTTGTTCCTTTGAAAACTAAATGTTTTAAGTGTTACCACTTTATTCCAATCAAGATGGCTTCAGGTGTGCCATACCTTTGTCATAAGTAAGACTGTTAGCTCTCTAGTTGTTCTTTAGAACACTCTGGAACATTCTGTCATTGGGCTATATTTGGGCTCCTTTGTCTCTGGTGGCCTTCTTGGGAGACTTATTTGTTATGAAGTTTCCTAATTTCCTCATTTACTACAGTCTACTCAGTAGGAAATACTTTCAGGTTTTTTACTTTGATTCCATCAAGAAGGCATTCAGATGCTGCTCTAGAGGCAGAGATCCAGGTCAGTAGAGCTGATTTAGAGGGAGAGAACCATGTCAGCAGAGCTGCTTTAGAGCCAGAGAACCAGGTCAGCAGAGCTGCTCGAGAGCCAGAGAACCAGGTCAGCAGAGCTGCTTTAGAGCCATAGAACCAGGTCAGCAGAGCTGCTCTAGAGCCAGAGAACCAGGTCAGCAGAGCTGCTTTAGAGCCATAGAACCAGGTCAGCAGAGCTGCTTTAGAGCCAGAGAACCAGGTCAGCAGAGCTGCTCTAGAGCCTAAGAACCGGGTCAGCAGAGCTGCTCTAGAGCCAGAGAACAAGGTCAGCAGAGCTGCTGTAGAGCCAGAGAAACAGGTCAGTAGAGCTGCTTTAGAGTGAGAGAACAAGGTCAGCAGAGCTGCTTTAGAGGGAGAGAACCAGGTCAGCAAAGCTGCTTTAGAGCCAAGGGACCAGGTCAGCAGAGCTGCTCTAGATCCAGATAACCAGGTCAGCAGAACTGCTTTAGAGCCATAGAACCGGGTCAGCAGAGCTGCTTTAGAGCCAGAGAACCAGGTCACCAGAGCTGCTGTAGAGCCAGAGAACCAGGTCAGCAGAGCTGCTCTAGAGCCTAAGAACTAGGTCACCAGAGCTGCTCTAGAGCCAGACAACCAGGTCAGCAGAGCTGCTGTAGAGCCAGAGAAACCAGGTCAGCAGACCTGCTTTAGAGGGAGAGAACCAGGTCAGCAGAGCTGCTTTAGAGCCAGAGAACCAGGCCAGCAGAGCTGCTTTAGAGCCAGAGAACCAGGTCGGCAGAGCTGCTTTAGAGCCAGAGAACCAGGTCAGCAGAGCTACTCTAGAGCTAGAGAACCAAGTCAGCAGAGCTGCTGTAGAGCCAGAGAAACCAGGTCAGCAGAGCTACTTTAGAGGGAGAGAACCAGGTCAGCGGAGCTGCTTTAGAGCCAGAGAACCAGGTCAGCAGAGCTGCTGTAGAGCCAGGTAAACCAGGTCAGTAGAGCTGCTTTAGAGCGAGAGAACCAGGTCAGCAGAGCTGCTTTAGAGGGAGATTACCAGGTCAGCAGAGCTGTTCTAGCTGACACTGACTGACTGACACTGACTGACTGACACTGACTGACACTGATTGACTGACACTGACACTGACTGACGCTGTTTGACTGAAACTGACTGACTGACAATGACTGACACTGACTGACTGACTGACTGACACTGACTGACACTGATTGACACTGATTGACTGCCACTGACTGACACTGATTGACTGACACTGACTGACTGACACTGACACTGACTGACTGACACTGACACTGACTGACTGACACTGATTGACTACTCTCTACTAGGCCTATTCACTCTCTACTACTCTCTCTCTGCTACTCACTCTCTACTACTCACTCTCTACTACTCTCTACTACTCACTCTCTACTACTCTCTACTACTCACTCTCTACTACTCTTTACTACTCACTCTCTAATGCTCTCTCTCTACTACTCACTCTCTACTACTCTCTACTATTCACTCTCTACTACTCACTCTACTACTCTCTATTACTCTCTACCACTCACTCTCTACTACTCTAAAACTCACTCTCTACTACTCTCTCTCTACTACTCACTCTCTACTACTCTACCACTCTCTACTACTCACTCTCTACTACTCACTCTCTACTACTCCCTACTACTCACTCTCTACTACTCACTCTCTACTTCTGTCTCTCTACTACTCTCTACTATTCACTCTCTACTACTCACTCTACTACTCTACCACTCACTCTCTACTACTCTACTACTCACTCTCTACTACTCTCTACTACTCTCTCTACTACTCACTCTCTACTACTCACTCTATTACTCTCTACTACTCACTGTCTACGACTCTCTCTACTACTCACTCTCTACTATTCACTCTCAACTACTCACTCTCTACTACTTGCTCTCTACTACTCTCTACTACTCACTCTTCACTACTCACTCTCTACTACTCGCTCTCTACTACTCTCTCTCTAGTAATCTCTACTAGTCACTCTCTACTACTCACTCTCTACTACTCCACTACACTCCACTACTCTCTTTACTACTCACTCTCTACTACCCACTCTCTACTACTCCACTACTCTCTACTACTCACTCTCTACTACTCTCTGCTACTCACTCTCTACTACTCTCTCTCTACTACTCTCTCTACTACTCACTCTACTACTCACTCTACTACTCACTCTCTACTACTCACTCTCTACTACTCTCTACTACTCACTCTCTACTACTCTCTCTCTACTGCTCACTCTCTACTACTCACTCTCTACTACTCTCTAATACTCTCTCTCTGCTTCTCACTCTCTACTACTCTCTACCACTCACTCTCTACTACTCACCCTCTACAACTCACTCTCTACTACTCTCTACTACCCACTGTCTACTACTCACTCTCTAATACTCACTCTCTACTACTTACTCTCTACTACTCTCTCCACTACACTCTACTGCTCACTCTCTGCTGCTCTCTCTACTACACTCTACTACTCACTCTCTACTCTCTATTACTCACTCTCTACTCTCTATCTCTCTACCTCTCTCTCTACCTCTACCTCTCTACCTCTCTCTACAAGCACACATATGCACATATATATATGCATATATATGCATATGCATTTATAAATATGTATGTGTGTATATATATACATACATATATAAACATATATAATCTGCATATCTATATAAATTCAAATATAAATGCATGTATACATATACATACACATATATGCATACATATGCATGGTATGTACATGAAAGTTTGAAAAACACTAATACAAGCAAAGCTAAAAAGCCACCTAATTACAAACAGAATTGCTTTAACTTAAACGAAGGCGAGACCTATTGCATTTTCAATGCTTGTTTACTTTGGTTCCATCATGAAGGCATTCAGATGTGTCACACATTTGCCATAAATTCTGAATGGTAGCACTCTAGTTGCTCATTAGATCACTGTAGTAAAGCTACTGCTCACCAGGGAAGTCTGCTGCTGGTATTCAAAATGCATGTTTCAGTCTGCATGTCAGAATTCTTTTATGAAATAGAAGAGGATTTGAGAAGTTAAAATGTGCCCTAATTTTTCTTTCTGCAGCACTTATCATAATTTCTATGGCAAAATGAACCCCCTCATTTTGTTCCTTTGCAAATTAAATGTTTTTAGTGTTACCACTTTATTCCAATCAAGATGCCTTCAGGTGTGCCATACTTTTGTCATAAGTAAGACTGTTAGCGCTGTAGGTCTTTAGAACACTCTGGGACATTCTGTCATTGGGCTATACTTGGGCTACATCTGGGTGATATTTGTGCTACATTTGGGCTCTTTTGTCTCTGGTGGCCTTCTTGGGAGACTTATTTGTTATGAAGTTTCCTAATTTCCTCATTTACTACAGTCTCCTCGGTAGGAAATACTTTCAGGTTTTTTACTTTGATTCCATCAAGAAGGCATTCAGATGCTGCTCTAGAGGCAGAGAACCAGGTCAGTAGAGCTGATTTAGAGGGAGAGAACCATGTAGGCAGAGCTGCTTTAGAGCCAGAGAACCAGGTCAGCAGAGCTGCTCTAGAGCCAGAGAACCAGGTCAGCAGAGCTGCTTTAGAGCCGGAGAACCAGGTCAGCAGAGCTGCTTTAGAGCCACAGAACCAGGTCAGCAGAGCTGCTCTAGAGCCTAAGAACCGTGTCAGCAGCGCTGTTTTAGAGCCAGAGAACAAGGTCAGCAGAGCTGCTGTAGAGCTAGAGAAACCAGGTCAGTAGAGCTGCTTTAGAGCGAGAGAACCAGGTCAGCAGAGCTGCTTTAGAGGGAGAGAACCAGGTCAGCAAAGCTGCTTTAGAGCCAAGGGACCAGGTCCGCAGAGCTGCTCTAGAGCCAGAGAACCAGGTCAGCAGAACTGCTTTAGAGCCATAGAACCGGGTCAGCAGAGCTGCTTTAGAGCCAGAGAACCAGGTCACCAGAGCTGTTGTAGAGCCAGAGAACCAGGTCAGCAGAGCTGCTCTAGAGCCTAAGAACTAGGTCAGCAGAGCTGCTCTAGAGCCAGAGAACCAGGTCGCCAGAGCTGTTGTAGAGCCAGAGAACCAGGCCAGCAGAGCTGCTCCAGAGCCTAAGAACTAGGTCAGCAGAGCTGCTCTAGAGCCAGAGAACCAGGTCAGCAGAGCTGCTGTAGAGCCAGAGAAACCAGGCCAGCAGAGCTGCTTGAGAGCCAGAGAACCAGGTCACCAGAGCTGTTGTAGAGCCAGAGAACCAGGTCAGCAGAGCTGCTCTAGAGCCTAAGAACTAGGTCAGCAGAGCTGCTCTAGAGCCAGAGAACCAGGTCAGCAGAGCTACTGTAGAGCCAGAGAAACCAGGTCAGCAGAGCTGCTTTAGAGCCAGAGAACCAGGTCAGCAGAGCTGCTCTAGGGCCAGAGAACCACGTCAGCAGAGCTGCTTTAAAGACATAGAACCAGGTCAGCAGAGCTGCTGTAAAGCCAGAGAACCAGGTCAGCAGAGCTGTTGTAGAGCCAGAGAACCAGGTCAGCAGAGCAGCTCTAGAGGGAAAGAACCAGCTCAGCAAAGCTGCTCTAGAGCCAGAGAACCATGTCAGCAGAACTGCTTTAGAGCCAGAGAACCTGGTCAATAGAGCTGTTGTAGAGCCAGAGAACCAGGTCAGCAGAGCTGCTTTAGAGCCAGAATGCAGGTCAGCAGAGCTGCTCTAGAGCCAGAGAACCAAGTCAGCAGAGCTGCTCTAGAGCCAGAGAAAACAGGTCAGTAGAGCTTCTTTAGAGCGAGAGAACCAGGTCAGCAGAGCTGCTTTAGAGGGAGAGAACCAGGCCAGCAGAGCTGCTTTAGAGCCAAGGAACTGGGTCAGCAGAGCTGCTTTAGAGCCAGAATGCAGGTCAGCAGAGCTGCTCTAGCGCCAGAGAACCAAGTCAGCAGAGCTGCTCTAGAGCCATAGAACCAGGTCAGCAGAGCCGTTTTAGAGCCAGAGAACCAGGTCAGCAGAGCTGTTGTAGAGCCAGAGAACCAAGTCAGCATAGCTGATCTAGAGCCAGAAAACCAGGTCAGCAGAGCTGCTTTAGAGCCAGAATGCAGGTCAGCAGAGCTGCTCTAGAGCCAGAGAACCAAGTCAGCAGAGCTGCTCTAGAGCCATAGAACCAGGTCAGCAGAGCTGCTTTAGACCCAGAGAACAAGGTCAGCAGAGATGCTGTAAAGCCAGGGAAACCAGGTCAGTAGAGCTGCTTCAGAGCGAGAGAACCAGGTCAGTAGAGCTGCTTTAGAGGGAGAGAACCAGGTCAGCAGAGCTGCTTTAGAGCCAAGGGACCGGGTCAGCAGAGCTGCTCTAGAGCCAGAGAACGAGGTCAGCAGAACTGCTTTAGAGCCATAGAACCAGGTCAGCAGAGCTGTTTTAGAGCCAGAGAACCAGGTCAGCAGAGCTGTTGTAGAGCCAGAGAACCAGGTCAGCAGAGCTGCTCTAGAGCCTAAGAACTAGGTCAGCAGAGCTGCTCTAGAGCCAGAGAACCAGGCCAGCAGAGCTGCTGTACAGCCAGAGAAACCAGGTCAGCAGAGCTGCTTTAGAGGGAGAGAACCATGTCAGCAGAGCTGCTTTAGTCACAGAGAACCAGGCCAGCAGAGCTGCTTTAGAGCCAAAATGCAGGTCAGCAGAGCTGCTCTAGAGCCAGAGAACCAAGTCAGCAGAGCTGCTCTAGAGCCAGAGAACCAGCCAGGTCAGCAGAGCTGTTGTAGAGCCAGAGAACCAGGTCAGCAGAGCTGCTCTAGAGCCTAAGAACTAGGTCAGCAGAGCTGCTCTAGAGCCAGAGAACCAGGTCAGCAGAGCTGCTGTAGAGCCAGAGAAACCAGGTCAGCAGAGCTGCTTTAGAGCCAGAGAACCAGGTCAGCAGAGCTGCTTTAGAGCCAGAGAATCAGGTCAGCAGAGCTGCTCTAGAGCCAGAGAACCACGTCAGCAGAGCTGCTTTAGAGACATAGAACCAGGTCAGCAGAGCTGCTGTAAAGCCAGAGAACCAGGTCAGCAGAGCTGCTGTAGAGCCAGAGAAACCAGGTCAGCAGAGCTTCTTTAGAGGGAGAGAACCAGGTCAGCAGAGCTGCTCTAGAGGGAAAGAACCAGGTCAGCAGAGCTGCTCTAGAGCCAGAGAACCATGTCAGCAGAACTGCTTTAGAGCCATAGAACCGGGTCAGCGGAGCTGCTTTAGAGCCAGAGAACCAGGTCAACAGAGCTGCTCTAGAGCCAGAGAACAAGGTCAGCAGAGCTGCTGTAGAGCCAGAGAAACCTGGTCAGTAGAGCTTCTTCAGAGCGAGAGAACCAGGTCAGCAGAGCTGCTTTAGAGGGAGAGAACCAGGTCAGCAGAGCTGCTTTAGAGCCAAGGGACCAGGTCAGCATAGCTGCTCTAGAACCAGAGAACCAGGTCAGCAGAACTGCTTTAGAGCCATAGAACTGGGTCAGCAGAGCTGCTTTAGAGCCAGAGAACCAGGTCAGCAGAGCTGCTGTCGAGCCAGAGATCCAGGTCAGCAGAGCTGCTCTAGAGCCTAAGAACCAGGTCAGCAGAGCTGATCTAGAGCCAGAAAACCAGGTCAGCAGAGCTGCTTTAGAGCCAGAATGCAGGTCAGCAGAGCTGCTCTAGAGCCAGAGAACCAAGTCAGCAGAGCTGCTCTAGAGCCATAGAACCAGGTCAGCAGAGCTGCTTTAGAGCCAGAGAACAAGGTCAGCAGAGATGCTGTAAGGCCAGGGAAACCAGGTCAGTAGAGCTGCTTTAGAGCGAGAGAACCAGGTCAGCAGAGCTGCTTTAGAGGGAGAGAACCAGGTCAGCAGAGCTGCTTTAGAGCCAAGGGACCGGGTCGGCAGAGCTGCTCTAGAGCCAGAGAACGAGGTCAGCAGAACTGCTTTAGAGCCATAGAACCAGGTCAGCAGAGCTGTTTTAGAGCCAGAGAACCAGGTCAGCAGAGCTGTTGTAGAGCCAGAGAACCAGGTCAGCAGAGCTGCTCTAGAGCCTAAGAACTAGGTCAGCAGAGCTGCTCTAGAGCCAAAGAACCAGGTCAGCAGAGAGCTGCTGTACAGCCAGAGAAACCAGGTCAGCAGAGCTGCTTTAGAGGGAGAGAACCATGTCAGCAGTGCTGCTTTAGAGACAGAGAACCAGGCCAGCAGAGCTGCTTTAGAGCCAGAATGCAGGTCAGCAGAGCTGCTCTAGAGCCAGAGAACCAAGTCAGCAGAGCTGCTCTAGAGCCATAGAACCAGGTCAGCAGAGCTGCTTTAGAGCCAGAGAACCAGGTCAGCAGAGCTGCTCTAGAGCCTAAGAACCAGGTCAGCAGACCTGCTCTAGAGTCAGAGAACCAGGTCAGCAGAGCTGCTGTAGAGCCAGAGAAACCAGGTCAGTAGAGCTGCTTTAGAGGGAGAAAACCAGGTCAGCAGAGCTGCTCTAGAGGGAAAGAACCAGGTCAGCAGAGCTGCTCTAGAGCCAGAGAACCATGTAAGCAGCACTGCTTTAGGGCCATAGAACCGGGTCAGCAGAGCTTCTTTAGAGCCAGAGAACCATGTCAGAAGACCTTTTGTAGAGCCAAAGAAACCAGGTCAGCAGAGCTGCTTTAGAGGGAGAGAACCATGTCAGCAGAGATGCTTTAGAGACAGAGAACGAGGCCAGCAGAGCTGCTTTAGAGCCAGAAAACCAGGTCAGCAGAGCTGCTCTAGAGCCTAAGAACCAGGTCAGCAGACCTGCTCTAGAGTCAGAGAACCAGGTCAGCAGAGCTGCTGTAGAGCCAGAGAAACCAGGTCAGTAGAGCTGCTTTAGAGGGAGAGAACCAGGTCAGCAGAGCTGCTCTAGAGGGAAAGAACCAGGTCAGCAGAGCTGCTCTAGAGCCAGAGAACCATGTCAGCAGAACTGCTTTAGGGCCATAGAACCGGGTCAGCAGAGCTGTTGTAGAGCCAGAGCACCAGATCAGCAGAGCTGCTCTGTAGCCTGAGAACCAGGTCAGCAGACCTGCTGTAGAGCCAGAGAAACCAGGTCAGCAGAGCTGCTTTAGAGGGAGAGAACCAGGCCAGCAGAGCTGCTTTAGAGCCAGAGAACCAGGTCAGCAGAGCTGTTCTAGCAGACACTGATTAACTGACACTGACACTGACTGACACTGATTGACTGAAACTGACTGATTGACAATGACTGACACTGATTGACTGACACTGACTGACACTGATTGACTGACACTGACTGACTGACGCTGAATGACTGCCACTGAGTGACTGACTGACTGACTGACTGACTGACACTGACTGACACTGACTGACTACTCTCTACTACTCTACTACTCACTCTCTACTACTCTCTACTACTCGCTGCTACTCACTATTTACTACTCACTCTCTACTACTCTCTACTACTCACTCTCTACTACTCACTCTCTACTACTCTCTACTATTCACTCTCTACTACTCACTCTACTACTCTCTACCACTCACTCTCTACTACTCACTCTCTACTACTTTCTACTACTCACTCTCTACTACTCACTCTCTGCTACTCTCTACTATTCACTCTCTACTACTCACTCTACTACTCTCTACTACTCTCTACCACTCACTCTCTACTACTCACTCTCTACTACTCTCTACTACTCTCTCTCTACTACTCACTCTCTACTACTCTCTACTATTCACTCTCTACTACTCTACTACTCTCTACTACTCTCTACCACTCACTCTCTACCACTCACTCTCTACTACTCTCTTTCTACTACTCACTCTCTACTACTCTCTCATACTCACTCTCTACTACTCACTCGCTACTTCTCACTCGCTACTACTCTCTACTATTCACTCTCTACTACTCACTCTCTACTACTCACTCTACTACTCTCTACTACTCTCTACCACTCACTCTCTACTACTCTACTACTCACTCTCTACTATTCTCTACTATTCACTCTGTACTACTCACTCTACTACTCTCTACTACTCTCTACCACTCACTCTCTACTACTCACTCTCTACTACTCTCTACTACTCTCTCTCTACTACTCACTCTCTACTACTCACTCTCTACTTGTCAAGTCTTTATTCCAAACTCCCGGGATCGGTGCGTTGCTCAAATGGGTCCACCTCTCAATCGCTCCACCCTCTGATGCTATAACAGCGCAGAGGGTAGGAATGATTAAGCGAGGGAAGGAAAGGATGGGGACAGCAGGGAGGGAGACCTAAAAAACAAGATAAAGCACAATTACCATCCTATTCTGCGTCTAGTAATCCAAAACCAAGAACCCAAAGCATAAACTGAGCAATAACTACCAGTAAAGGAAAATAACATGTGCGTTTTCGTAACCAAGCTCTTGATGAGGGTACCTCCTATAAGCAGACTTTTGATATGCAATATAAGGAGACAAAATGTTCAAGGTGAGTTTCAACACACTAAACGTTACCACTCACACCTGCTAATACACACACTGTACCCACCACTAGGACAGTAGCTGCTTGCATCGCAGAGGGGGTTGAACCTACTTCACACCACAGCCCCTGCTAGGAGAGAGAAAGCGCACAAGAACTTATACAGTAGTCGGTAGCAATACTCATAAATACCAATAGAACAAGTGAAAACAGGCATTATCGTCATGCCCAGCGCTTCTTTTGTTTCAGCAACCCATTGTAATACAACTTGAATATACTAAGCACTCCGTATCGGAAGCAATGTTGTGGGCTTGCGCCAGCATCGGTGAAAGCTTTAATTATCATAGCCAAAGTTTGAGCGCTGGCACCCGTGCCTGTAATTGCCCCCGTAATGTTCGGAACGTTAGCTTTCCCTACCCTCAGGAGGCGGTGACTATGTCACCCTTACCGCCCTTCAATCGGAGTCAACAGCTTCAGGATCCTCGTGTGGTGTGTCCCCGCAGCGCTTCCTCTGTGTTCTGAATTCGCAGCACCGAGCACTGCCACCGCCTCTCCTTAAGAATGCTGGGTAGGCGCGTCACTAACCAGCGCGCGCTCCTACCCGGAAACGCTCCTGGGAAATGTAGTTTGTTTGCGGGCGATATTGCCCGTGTGTGCTCCGCGCCCCTGCAAAGCATCGTAATGACCAGAGAACATGACACTACTACTCACTCTCTACTACTCACTCATTACTACTCTCTACTACTCACTCTCTACTACTCACTCTAATACTCTCTACTACTGTCTCTCTACTACTCTCTACTACTAGTCTCTACTATTCACTCTCTACTACTCACTCTCTACTACTCTCTACTAGTCACTCTCTACTACTCACTCTACTACTCTCTACTACTCTCTACCACTCACTCTCTACTACTCTACTACTCACTCTCTACTACTCTCTACTACTCTCTCGCTACTACTCACTCTCTACTACTCTCTACTATTCACTCTCTACTACTCACTCTACTACTCTCTACTACTCTCTACCACTCACTCTCTACCACTCACTCGCTACTACTCTCTACTACTCTCTCTCTACTACTCACTCTCTACTACTCTCTACTACGCACTCTCTACTAATCACTCGCTACTTCTCACTCGCTACTACTCTCTACTATTCACTCTCTACTACTCACTCTCTACTACTCACTCTACTACTCTCTACTACTCTCTACCACTCACTCTCTACTACTCTACTACTCACTCTCTACTACTCTCTACTACTCACTCTCTACTACTCACTCATTACTACTCTCTACTACTCACTCTCTACTACTCACTCTAATACTCTCTACTACTGTCTCTCTACTACTCTCTACTACTAGTCTCTACTATTCACTCTCTACTACTCACTCTCTACTACTCTCTACTAGTCACTCTCTACTACTCACTCTACTACTCTCTACTACGCTCTACCACTCACTCTCTACTACTCTACTACTCACTCTCTACTACTCTCTACTACTCTCTCTCTACTACTCACTCTCTTCTACTCTCTACTACTCACTCTCTACTACTCACTTGCTACTACTCTATACTACTCACTCTCTACTACTCACTCTCTACAACTCACTCTACTACTCTCTACCACTCACTCTCTACTACGCTACTACTCACTCCCTACTACTCTCTACTACTCTCTCTCTACTACTCACTCTCTACTACTCACTCTACTACTCTCTACTACTCACTCTCTACTACTCTCTCTCTACTACTCACTCTCTACTATTCACTCTCGACTACTCACTCTCTACTACTCGCTCTCTACTACTCTCTACTACTCACTCTTCACTACTCACTCTCTACTACTCCCTCTCTACTACTCTCTACTAGTCACTCTCTACAACTCACTCACCACTACTCTACTACTCTCCACTACTCTCTCTACTACTCTCTCTACTACCCACTCTCTACTACTCTACTACTCTCTACTACTCAGTCTCTACTATTCTCTACTACTCACTCGACTACTCTCTTCTACTCTCTACCACTCACTCTCTACTACTCTACTACTCACTCTTTACTACTCTCTGCTGCTCACTCTCCAATATTCACTCTCTACTACTCCCGTTCTACTACTCTCTACTACTCACTCTACTACTCACTCTCTACTACTCTACTACTCCCTCTTACTCTCTCTACTTCTCACTCTCTGCTACTCTCTCTACTACTCACTCTCTACTACTCTCCACTACCTCTCTACTATGCACTTTCTACTACTTGCTCTCTACTACTCACTCTCTACTACTCTCTAGTACTCACTCTACTACTCACTCTCTACTTATCTCTCTCTACTGCTCACTCTCTACTACTCACTCTACTACTCTCTACTACTCACTCTCTACTAGTCTCTCTGTACTACTCACTCTCTACTATTCACTCTCGACTACTCACTCTCTACTACTCGCTCTCTACTACTCTCTACTACTCACTCTTCACTACTCACTCTCTACTACTCCCTCTCTACTACTCTCTACTAGTCACTCTCTACTACTCTACTACTCTCTGCTACTCTCTCTACTACTCACTCTCTACTACCCATTCTCTTCTACTCTACTACTCTCTACTACTCTCTCTACTACTCAGTCTCTACTATTCTCTATTACTCTCTCTACTACTCTCTACTACTCTCTACTACTCACTCTCTACTACTCACTCATTACTACTCTCTACTACTCACTCTCTACTACTCACTCTAATACTCTCTACTACTGTCTCTCTACTACTCTCTACTAGTCTCTACTATTCACTCTCTACTACTCACTCTCTACTTCTCTCTACTAGTCACTCTCTACTACTCACTCTACTACTCTCTACCACTCACTCTCTACTACTCACTCTCTACTACTCTCTCTCTACTACTCACTCTCTTCTACTCTCTACTACTCACTCTCTACTACTCACTCTCTACTACTCACTCGCTACTACTCTATACTACTCACTCTCTACTACTCACTCTCTAATACTCTCTACTACTCACTCTACTACTCTCTACCACTCACTCTCTACTACGCTACTACTCACTCCCTACTACTCTCTACTACTCTCTCTCTACTACTCTCTCTCTACTACTCACTCTACTACTCTCTACTACTCACTCTCTACTACTCTCTCTCTACTACTCACTCTCTACTATTCACTCTCGACTACTCACTCTCTACTACTCCCTCTCTACTACTCTCTACTAGTCACTCTCTACTGCTCACTCACTACTACTCTACTACTCTCCACTACTCTCTCTACTACTCTCTCTACTACCCACTCTCTACTACTCTACTACTCTCTACTACTCAGTCTCTACTATTCTCTACTACTCACTCTACTACTCTCTACTACTCTCTACCACTCACTCTCTACTACTCTACTACTCACTCTATACTACTCTCTGCTGCTCACTCTCCACTACTCACTCTCTACTACTCGCTCTCTACTACTCTCTACTACTCACTCTACTACTCACTCTCTACTACTCTACTACTCCCTCTTACTCTCTCTACTACTCACTCTCTACTACTCTCTACTACTCTCTCTCTACTACTCACTCTCTACTACTCTCTACTATTCACTCTCTACTACTCTACTACTCTTTACTACTCTCTACCACTCACTCTCTACCACTCACTCTCTACTACTCTCTCTCTACTACTCACTCTCTACTACTCTCTACTACTCACTCTTTACTACTCACTCGCTACTTCTCACTCGCTACTACTCTCTACTATTCACTCTCTACTACTCACTCTCTACTACTCACTCTACTACTCTCTACTACTCTCTACCACTCACTCTCTACTACTCTACTACTCACTCTCTACTACTCTCTACTACTCTCTCTCTACTACTCACTCTCTACTATTCTCTACTATTCACTCTGTACTACTCACTCTACTACTCTCTACTACTCTCTACCACTCACTCTCTACTACTCACTCTCTACTACTCTCTACTACTCTCTCTCTACTACTCACTCTCTACTACTCACTCTCTACTTGTCAAGTCTTTATTCCAAACTCCCGGGATCGGTGCGTTGCTCAAATGGGCCCACCTCTCAATCGCTCCACCCTCTGATGCTATAACAGCGCAGAGGGTAGGAATGATTAAGCAAGGGAAGGAAAGGATGGGGACAGCAGGGAGGGAGACCTAAAAAACAAGATAAAGCACAATTACCATCCTATTCTGCGTCTAGTAATCCAAAACCAAGAACCCAAAGCATAAACTGAGCAATAACTACCTGTAAAGGAAAATAACATGTGCGTTTTCGTAACCAAGCTCTTGATGAGGGTACCTCCTATAAGCATACTTTTGATATGCAATATAAGGAGACAAAATGTTCAAGGTGAGTTTCAACACACTAAACGTTACCACTCACACACACACTCACACCTGCTAATACACACACTGTACCCACCACTAGGACAGTAGCTGCTTGCATCGCAGAGGGGGTTGAACCTACTTCACACAACAGCCCCTGCTAGGAGAGAGAAAGCGCACAAGAACTTATACAGTAGTCGGTAGCAATACTCATAAATACCAATAGAACAAGTGAAAACAGGCATTATCGTCATGCCCAGCGCTTCTTTTGTTTCAGCAACCCATTGTAATACAACTTGAATATACTAAGCACTCCTCTGTTGATTCAGCACAGAGAAAATGACATGAAGTGTTTCATCCGTACACATGACACAGCGTTTAGTAATTAAATGCTCAACGTCACTGAACCATGCCCACGTTGGAGGTATCGCGAGCCACCTCAGTAATTAGGACCAAAGTTGTGCCCTTGCTCCTAGCGTCGGTAAATGCCTTAAGTATCGGAAGCAATGTTGTGGGCTTGCGCCAGCATCGGTGAAAGCTTTAATTATCATAGCCAAAGTTTGAGCGCTGGCACCCGTGCCTGTAATTGCCCCCGTAATGTTCGGAACGTTAGCTTTCCCTACCCTCAGGAGGCGGTGACTATGTCACCCTTACCGCCCTTCAATCGGAGTCAACAGCTTCAGGATCCTCGTGTGGTGTGTCCCCGCAGCGCTTCCTCTGTGTTCTGAATTCGCAGCACCGAGCACTGCCACCGCCCCTCCTTAAGAATGCTGGGTAGGCGCGTCACTAACCAGCGCGCGCTCCTACCCGGAAACGCTCCTGGGAAATGTAATTTGTTTGCGGGCGATATTGCCCGTGTGTGCTCCGCGCCCCTGCGAAGCATCGTAATGACCAGAGAACATGACACTACTACTCACTCTCTACTACTCACTCATTACTACTCTCTACTACTCACTCTCTACTACTCACTCTAATACTCTCTACTACTGTCTCTCTACTACTCTCTACTACTAGTCTCTACTATTCACTCTCTACTACTCACTCTCTACTACTCTCTACTAGTCACTCTCTACTACTCACTCTACTACTCTCTACTACTCTCTACCACTCACTCTCTACTACTCTACTACTCACTCTCTACTACTCTCTACTACTCTCTCTCTACTACTCACTCTCTTCTACTCTCTACTACTCACTCTCTACTACTCACTCTCTACTACTCACTTGCTACTACTCTATACTACTCACTCTCTACTACTCACTCTCTACAACTCACTCTACTACTCTCTACCACTCACTCTCTACTACGCTACTACTCACTCCCTACTACTCTCTACTACTCTCTCTCTACTACTCACTCTCTACTACTCACTCTACTACTCTCTACTACTCACTCTCTACTACTCTCTCTCTACTACTCACTCTCTACTATTCACTCTCGACTACTCACTCTCTACTACTCGCTCTCTACTACTCTCTACTACTCACTCTTCACTACTCACTCTCTACTACTCCCTCTCTACTACTCTCTACTAGTCACTCTCTACAACTCACTCACCACTACTCTACTACTCTCCACTACTCTCTCTACTACTCTCTCTACTACCCACTCTCTACTACTCTACTACTCCCTACTACTGAGTCTCTACTATTCTCTACTACTCACTCGACTACTCTCTACTACTCTCTACCACTCACTCTCTACTACTCTACTACTCACTCTTTACTACTCTCTGCTGCTCACTCTCCAATATTCACTCTCTACTACTCGCGTTCTACTACTCTCTACTACTCACTCTCTACTACTCTACTACTCCCTCTTACTCTCTCTACTTCTCACTCTCTGCTACTCTCTCTACTACTCACTCTCTACTACTCTCTACTACCTCTCTGCTACACACTTTCTACTACTTGCTCTCTACTACTCTCTAGTACTCACTCTACTACTCACTCTCTACTTCTCTCTCTCTACTGCTCACTCTCTACTACTCACTCTACTACTCTCTACTACTCACTCTCTACTAGTCTCTCTGTACTACTCACTCTCTACTATTCACTCTCGACTACTCACTCTCTACTACTCGCTCTCTACTACTCTCTACTACTCACTCTTCACTACTCACTCTCTACTACTCCCTCTCTACTACTCTCTACTAGTCACTCTCTACTACTCTACTACTCTCCGCTACTCTCTCTACTACTCACTCTCTACTACCCATTCTCTTCTACTCTACTACTCTCTACTACTCTCTCTACTACTCAGTCTCTACTATTCTCTATTACTCACTCTACTACTCTCTACTACTCTCTAGTACTCACTCTCTACTACTCACTCATTACTACTCTCTACTACTCACTCTCTACTACTCACTCTAATACTCTCTACTACTGTCTCTCTACTACTCTCTACTAGTCTCTACTATTCACTCTCTACTACTCACTCTCTACTTCTCTCTACTAGTCACTCTCTACTACTCACTCTACTACTCTCTACCACTCACTCTCTACTACTCACTCTCTACTACTCTCTCACTACTACTCACTCTCTTCTACTCACTCTCTACTACTCACTCTCTACTACTCACTCGCTACTACTCTATACTACTCACTCTCTACTACTCACTCTCTAATACTCTCTACTACTCACTCTACTACTCTCTACTACTCTCTACCACTCACTCTCTACTACGCTACTACTCACTCCCTACTACTCTCTACTACTCTCTCTCTACTACTCTCTCTCTACTACTCACTCTACTACTCTCTACTACTCACTCTCTACTACTCTCTCTCTACTACTCACTCTCTACTATTCACTCTCGACTACTCACTCTCTACTACTCCCTCTCTACTACTCTCTACTAGTCACTCTCTACTGCTCACTCACTACTACTCTACTACTCTCCACTACTCTCTCTACTACTCTCTCTACTACCCACTCTCTACTACTCTACTACTCTCTACTACTCAGTCTCTACTATTCTCTACTACTCACTCTACTACTCTCTACTACTCTCTACCACTCACTCTCTACTACTCTACTACTCACTCTATACTACTCTCTGCTGCTCACTCTCCACTACTCACTCTCTACTACTCGCTCTCTACTACTCTCTACTACTCACTCTACTACTCACTCTCTACTACTCTACTACTCCCTCTTACTCTCTCTACTTCTCACTCTCTGCTACTCTCTCTACTACTCACTCTCTACTACTCTCTACTACCTCTCTACTACACACTTTCTACTACTTGCTCTCTACTACTCACTCTCTACTACTCTCTAGTACTCACTCTACTACTCACTCTCTACTACTCTCTCTCTACTGCTCACTCTCTACTACTCACTCTACTAATCTCTACTACTCACTCTCTACTAGTCTCTCTGTACTACTCACTCTCTACTATTCACTCTCGACTACTCACTCTCTACTACTCGCTCTCTACTACTCACTACTACTCACTCTTCACTACTTACTCTCTACTACTCCCTCTCTACTAGTCACTCTCTACAACTCACTCTCTACTACTCTCCGCTACTCTCTCTACTACTCACTCTCTACTACCCATTCTCTTCTACTCTACTACTCTCTACTACTCTCTCTACTACTCAGTCTCTACTATTCTCTATTACTCACTCTACTACTCTCTACTACTCTCTACCACTCACTCTCTACTACTCTACTACTCACTCTCTACTACTCTCTACTGCTCACTCTCCACTACTCACTCTCTACTACTCGCTCTCTACTACTCTCTACTACTCACTCTACTACTCACTTTCTACTACTCTACTACTCCCTCTTACTCTCTCTACTTCTCACTCTCTGCTACTCTCTCCACTACTCACTCTCTACTACTCTCTACTACTCCTTCTCTACTACACACTCTCTACTACTTGCTCTCTACTACTCATTCTCTGCTACTCTCTAGTACTCACTCTACTACTCACTCTCTGCTACTCACTCTCTACTACTCTCTCTCTACTACTCTCTAATACTTACTCTCTACTACTCACTCTACTACTCACTCTCTACTACTCACTCTCTACTACTCTCTACTACTCACTCTCTACTACTCTCTCTCTACTACTCTCTACTACTCACTCTACTACTCACTCTCTACTACTCTCTAATACTCTCTCTCTGCTACTCACTCTCTACTACTCTCTACTACTCACTCTCTACTTCTCTACTACTCACTTTCTACTACTCTCTACTACTCTCTACTACTCACTCTCTACCATGCACTCTCTACTACTCACTCTCTACTACTCTCTCTACTACTCTCTACTACTCACTCTCTGCTGCTCTCTCTACTACTCTCTACTACTCTCTACTACTCACTCTTTACTCTCTATTACTCACTCTCTACTCTTTACCTCTCTACCTCTCACTACCTCTCTCTCTTCTACTCTGTACCTCCCTACCTCTCTACCTCTACCTCCTACCTCTACACCTCTACCTCTCTACCTCTCTACAAGCACACATATGCACATATGTATATGCATATATATGCATATGCATTTATATATATGTATGTGTGTATATATATACATACATATATAAACATATATATAATCTGCATATCTATCTAAATACAAATATAAATGCATGCATACTTATACACATACACATATGCATACATATGCATGTTATGTACATGAAAGTTTGAAAAACACTAATACAAGCAAAGCTAAAAAGCCACCTAATTACAAACAGAATTGCTTTAACTTAAACGAGGGCGAGACCTATTGCATTTTCAGTGTTTGTTTACTTTGGTTCCATCATGATGGCATTCAGATTTGTCACACATTTGCCATAAATTCTGAATGGTAGCACTCTAGTTGCTCATTAGATCACTGTAGTAAAGCTACTGCTCACCAGGGAAGTCTGCTGCTGGTATCCAAAGTGCATGTTTCAGTCTGCATGTCAGAATTTTTTTATGAAATAGAAGAGGATTTGAGAAGTCAAAATGTGCCCTAATTTTTCTTTCTGCAACACCTATCATAATTTCTATGGCAAAATGAACCCCCTCATTTTGTTCCTTTGGAAATTAAATGTTTTAAGTGTTACCACTTTATTCCAATCAAGATGGCTTCAGGTGTGCCATACTTTTGTCATAAGTAAGACTGTTAGCGCTCTAGTTGTTCTTTAGAACACTCTGGGACATTCTGTCATTGGGCTATACTTGGGCTACATCTGGGTGATATTTGTGCTACATTTGGGCTCTTTTGTCTCTGGTGGCCATCTTGGAAGACTTATTTGTTATGAAGTTTCCTAATTTCCTCATTTACTACAAGCTCCTCAGTAGGAATACTTTCAGTGTTTTACTTTGATTCCATTAAGAAGGGATTCAGATGTGTTACACATTTGACATCAATTCAGAATGTTAGCACTCTAGTTGCTCATTAGATCTCTGTAGTAAAGCTACTGCTCACCAGGGAAGTCTGCTGCTGGTATTGAAAGTGCATGTTTCAGTCTGCATGTCAGAATTTTTTAATGAAATAGAAGAGGATTTAAGAAGTCACTCAAAATGTGTGCTAATTTTTCTTTCTGCAGCACTAATCATATTTTCTATTGCAAAATGAACCCCCTCATTTTGTTCCTTTTTAAATTAAATGTTTTAAGAGTTACCACTTTATTCCAATCAAGATGGCTTCAGGTGTGCCATACGTTTGTCATAAGTAGGACTGTTAGCGCTCCAGTTGTTCTTTGGAACACTCTGGGAAGCTGCAGTAGAACACAAAGGAATCAACTGACAGTCTCTGTCCTTGTTAGATGTACATGTTTTACTGAGAATGTCACACTTCATTCTCACATGACTGAGAAAGATAATGTGAATTTACAGAAAATGTGCTCTCAGTTTAGCTTATAGATCACCTTCTAAACCTCTGTGGGAAAAGCATGAGAAAATAGTTTTCTCTCAAACATGATTTATGATATCCCAGCAGAAGGCTTTTTCACATGGTAAAATCACCTTGGAACATGCTACAATTCCAAAAATGAGTATGGTACCATCAACAAATGATTTAAAATGTAACTAAAGTCTTAAAACCTTCTATTAACCGCAATGCTTTTTAATGAGATGCTATCATGTATATTGTTCCCAAGATGGCTGCCAACTCTTCTTGGATGAAGTGCTGACAGCCAATCAGATCTCACGATGAGATATGTGGTTAGGCTCCGCCCAGATATATATGTGATTTTACTTTTGATTTTCTCAGGAACTACTGAACGGATTTACACAATTTAAGCAAAAGCCACGACTCTTAACCAAGGTCTACCTTTCTGCCAAATTTGGTGTAATTCCGTTCAGCAGTTTGGGCTGTAGCTGCGACTAAAGGTCCCTATGGAAAATTGCATGGGGAAAACACGTTTTGGGACCCCCTTTTTTCTCGGCCCCCGCTTGACAAATCACCCTGAGACTTTCAGGATAGGAGCGGACCGGAGCGGGCCACGAGTTTTGAAAATTTCGCAAAGATTCGTCAACCGGCGCCAAAGTTATTCTAAATAGAATGTTGCGGATTTCCTATGGATAATAGGTCCTAACTATAACTACCTACTTGCGACCGCCAGTAGGTAATACATATATATATATATATATGTGTGTGTGTGTGTGTGTGTGTGTGTGTGTATATATGAAAGATCCAGATTGTCCGTCAGGCAAGGACGCACTCGTCAGCAACACAAAGCCTTTATAGGGTATGGACTGGAACTGGCATTTCCAGTCCTTTTACAGTTCAAAGTCGAAGTAGCCTGATGCGTTTCAGCGCTTGATGTGCTTTCCTCAGAGGCTCGACAGTCTTTGCGCTCATTCTGACAAACTCCTGTTTATTTTTTTTTTCATATACATGCGGCGGCCCTGCCGTGAAGGACACACCACCCCGCGAGCACTGTGGGCCACACGGTTTTGGAATCTGCGGAGCCGCACATGTGAGACAACAACATAAGAGATTTAGGACAGACTTTACATTTCGAGGCCCATCTGAGGGCTTTGAATATTTTACCTGCGGTGTGATTGAGTGCATCCATTTGGCATTTTATCAACTGACACACACTACAATGCCCAGGAACCAACGCGAGCCCATCAGGGGGCGGGCAATCAATTAAATAAAGAGGAGTGTGTCAGAATGAGCACAAAGACTGTCGAGCCTCTGAGGAAAGCGCATCAAGCGCTGAAACGCATCAGGCTACTTCGAGTTTGAACTGTAAAAGGAATCAAAATGCCAGTTCCAGTCCTTACCCTATAAAGGATTTGTGTTGCTGCCGAGAGCGTCCTTGCCTGACGGGCAATCTGGAGCTTATATATATATATATATATATATATATATATATATATATATATATATATATTCACTGAAAAACCCATAGGTTTCACACATGTTATAGTTAGCGGAAATTTTACTGATAAAAAACCAGTGAAATTCCCCCGTTATAGTTAGTGCAGGCAACTATAACTCACGCGACCGCAATCCTCTGCTGATGCTAATACTGTATTTAGACACTTATTTGCCCATGTCTTCTTCCATACATTTTTAGCTATACATATATTACAAATATTTTTTTTTCATAAAGACATATATGTCATCAGCAGAAGATTGCGGTCGCGTGAGTTATAGTTGCCTGCACTAACTATAACGGGGGAATTTCACTGGTTTTTTATCAGTAAAATTTCCGCTAACTATAACATGTGTGAAACCTATGGTTTTTTCAGTGAATTTGCAAGGTTTTTTAAATGCTAATTCCTAACTATAACGTGTGTGAAACCTATGGTTTTTTTAGTGAATTTGTACGGTTTTTGAAATGCTAAGTTACTTTACGCCATTCGTGGCGTGCGCGGCCACTTAACGCAGTTCGTTCCGTGCGCGCACGGTGCGCTTCGCGCACCGTGCACGCACAGTAAGCACGCGGTTACGCTAGATGGGCCATGTACGCACGATGCGCTTCGCGCACCGTGCGCACATGGAGGACATATGATGCACTTCGTTTTGAAAGGTAATATTTAAATTTTTCGTAATTTTTATAAGCCATGCACAAATGGTGCCCTTCGGGCACCATTTGCACACGGGGTGGAGAGAGTGTGGATAATTTTTTCTTTTATTATTTTTGTTTAAAATATTATAGTTTATCACATATCTTATAAGCCATGCACAATTGGTGGCCTTCGGCCACCAATTGCACACGGGGTGGGGAGAGTGTGGATAGTTTTTTTTTTTTTATAATTCTTTAACGTACGAGTACGGTAAGCGTAATCGGCGAAGTTAGCGAAAAAATAAAAATTTCATTTTTGGCCTTGGGGGATCTTTGGGGACTCCCTCAACATGGCTATGTGTGTGGGAGCTGTCTAAACAGCCCCTTTACATGTTTTTTGGCTTTATTTTAAAACCTAACTCTCAGTGCGAGAGAGAAAATGGCGGCCGCCGCTTCCTGGTTTCGGCCGATTCGAATGTTTACTAAGATCTAAGAGCCAATCAGAATCGCGCTCGCGCACGCCACCGTACTCGTACGGTAAGCGTACCGTAAGCGCACCGTAAGCTGGCTCAGATATATATATTGATTTAAAGGCTATTTTCTCAGAATCTACTGAACAGATTTACACCAAACCTACAAAAGGCACTTCCTTGACCTGAGGACTACCTCTCTGCCAAATTTCTAGTAATTCTGTTCAGCCGTTCGGGCTGTAGCCCTGTCTAAAGGTCCTATGGAAAAATGCATGGGAAAAACGCGTTTTGGGACCCCCCTTTTATCTCAGCCCCCGCTTGACGAATCCCCCCGAGACTTTCAGGGTAGGAGCGGAGCGTAGCGCCCCACCTATTTTGAAAAATTCGCGAGGATTCGTCGACCTGCGCCAAAGTTATTCAAAATAGAATGTTGAGGATTTCCTATGGAAACGTGGTCCTAACTATAACTACCTACTGGCGACCGCCAGTAGGTAATACACATATATATATATATATTATCTACTGGCGGTCGCCAGTAGATAGTTATAGTTAGGACCTATTTTCCATAGGAAATCTGCAACATTCTATTCCCAATAAGTCTGGCACCGGTTGACGAATCTTCGCAAAAATGACACCAAATTTGGCAAAGAGGTAGTCCTCAGTTCAGACTTGTGCCTTTTGCATAAATGGTGTGAATCTGTTCAGTAGTTCCTGAGAAATTTAGGGTAAAAAAGTTAGTGATATCTATGGCCGGGGAGGATCCGCGCACCCTACCCGCACCGTATGCGCACCCTACCCGCACCGTATGCGCACCCTCCCGATCGCGCGCTGAATGGTAATTGGCTGTCGAGTGTCTGTCTACATTCGAAACCAGGAACTGTTGGCAGCCATTTTCTGCCTCGGTAGAAGCGAGGCTGAAGAAGCAAGGGGAATAAGTGTGTAAAACATATAAAGGGGGCAGAGTGGAAATACTCTGACCCTCTAGAGTTGCTTAGGGGGTCCCAGAAAGACCCCCTGGGGCCCCCTTTAAAAAAAAAAAACAGCAAAAAGCGCGCAGGATGCGCGCATCCTAACGCGTTGGGTGCACGGATTCTCTCGCGTTGGGTGCGCGGATCCAAGGGAAAAAAAATGAAATTTTTGGGAGATAAAGATCAAGCTTAAGTGTTTTGTTCTTGAGTGGCTCTAAAAAGAGCCGTTGTGTTAACAAAAAGTGATTGAAAGGAACATTATATATGATAAGCTGATATGTTGAAAAGTCAAGCACACTTGCTGTTTTGATTAGCAACATTGTGTGCTGAACTTGTGACCTGTGTGCTCAGTACAGTGTTCCATGACCTGTTTCTATGGTAATGGGCAGAAGGCAGATTGGGGAAGGGTTCAAATTTATGTCATTTGGAAAGGGTTGAAATGTTTAACCAATAGAAATGTGTGTTTGCTTTGGAATTTATGTGGGAAGGAATGTGATTTGATGTTCACATGTATATGTGTGGGAAATGAGAGGGAAACTTTGCCATTCTTTGGTTTTGCTGAGAGGTGCACAGTGCAGAGATTCTGTATAAGAAAATCTGGTGTGTGACTGATATCTGGTGTGTGACTGATATACTTCTTAATCTACAAAACAACTTGAAATGTGAGTTATTTAATTGTGAGGGGATGTATGTGGTCTATTTTGATTTTAATCAGACTAATGTATTTCTCCTGCTAAAGTGTAGGGAGTACTTTTTTTCTCTACAATCTTGTTGACAGTGTGTGTGCATGTAGAAACCATTCTGTGATAAGCATTTGTGTTTTTCATGTGTTTGCAGACAGATAACTGTGCTGTTTTTATATTTTGGTAGAATTAGAAACCAGTCATTGTTTATGAATTTGTGAAATGAGTTATGTTTCTACACTAAAATGTAGTACTCCTTCTAGATGTGTTTTGGTATAGTGCAAGGGATAGTGTTGTTTGTCTAGAATCACACAGTGAGTCTGTATGCATTTGGGAACCACTGTGAGAGAAACATTTGGTAACATCGTGTATTTGCTGACAGATAACTGTTTTAAAACCTGTCTTGTTGTCAAGTTTTAGTAGCATTAGAAGCCAGTCTTTGCTTATGGATTGATAAAATGAGTCATGCTTTGACACTAATGTGCTGAACTTTAATATGTAGATTGTGTGTAGTCTCCTTACCCCTTGCACAGTAGTGAATGAGTTTGGTAAGCTGCTAGGGATAGTTTTGCTTGTCTAGAATCACACTGTGAGTCTGTGTGCATTTGGGAACCACTGTGAGAGAAGCATTTGGTAACATTATGTATTTGCTGACAGATAACTGTATTAAAACCTGTCTTGTTGTCAAGTTTTAGTAGCATTAGAAGGCAGTTTTTGCTTATGCTTTGATTAAATTAGTCAGGCTTTGACACAAAAGTGCAGTCCTGAAATATGTAGATTGTGTGCAGTTCCCTTACCACTTCCACTGTAGTGAATGAGTTTTGGTAATCTCCTAGGGATAGTGGTGCTTGTCTAGAATCACACTGTGAGTCTGTGTGCATTTGAGAACCACTGTGAGAGAAGCATTTGGTAACATCGTTTATTTTCTGACAGATAACTCTTTTAAAACCTGTCATGTTGTCACGTTTTAGTAGCATTAGAAGCCAGTCTTTGCTTATGCGTTGATTAAATGAGCTAGGCTTTGACACAAAAGTGCAGTCCTGAAATATGTAGATTGTGTGCAGTTCCCTTACCACTTCCACAGTAGTGAATGAGTTTTGGTAAACTCCTAGGGATAGTGGTTGTTGTCTAGAATCACACTGTGAGTCTGTGTGCATTTGGGAACCACTGTGAGAGAAGCATTTGGTAACATCGCGTATTTGCTGACAGATAACTGTTTTAAAACCTGTGATGTTGTCAAGTTTTAGTAGCATGAGAAGCCAGTCTTTTCTTATGCATTGATAAAATGAGTAAGGCTTTGACACAGTGGAGTACTTAAATGGGTAGATTGTGTGCAGTACCCTTACCTCTTCTAGACTAATGAATGAGTTTTGGTAAACTCCTAGGATAGTGTTGCTTGTCTAAAATCACACTGTGAGTCTGTGTGCATTTAGGTAAGGATTGTGAGAGAAGCATTTGGTAACATCGTGTATTTGCTGACAGATAACTGTTTTAAAACCGGTCATGTTGTCAAGTTTTAGTAGCATTAGAAGCTAGTCTTTGCTTATGCATTGATAAAATGAGTCAGGGTTTGAAACTAAAGTGCAGTACCATTTACTATTCTCTTCACTGCGCCAGAACTGAAAATTTAAAAGTTTTACCCAGGCACTGCCCTAGCAGTAGTCTGATGATTTAGTCAGTTTCCAAGTACTCATGCTGTGAACCATACATTACCACATAGACTGCTTCAAATGTCTATGCAGTATGCATGCAGTCTTCTAACACTATACACTTGTCTTTCACACCTTCAATTCTCTAGTCAGTATCCATACAGTCCAGCAAACATCCTGTCACTCCCTTTGCACTCCTCTTGTGACCCATTCAGTACCAAGTACTAATCCATTCACTGTGCCAAAAGCCAACCACTTATAAATTCACCCAGGCACTCTCCTTGCTGTACTCTAATCATTCAGTCAGTACCCAAGTACTCATGCAGTGAGCCAGGCCTTAGCACATGGACTGCTTCAAATGCCTATCCACTATGTATGCAGTCCTCTTAACCACCTACACAGTTGTCTTTCACACCTTCAATTCCCCAGTCAGTATTCATACACTTCTAGCAAACACCCTGTTACTCACCCAGTGTGTCTCCTTATAGTACTGTAATCATTGAGTCAGTTAGCATGTAGTCTTTTAGTGAGGTAGGCTTTAGGGCCTGAACTGCTTCAAAGTAGTATGCACTATGCATGTAGTGTTTTAACCATCGTCACACTTGTGGTATAGTTTCTTAGTCAGTTTTTATATAAAATGTGTTTGTACAGTAATGGAATAGTATAAATTTGAAAGTTATTAATATACATTTATTTGTCATTCTTTTTTACAGATACTGTTTTTCAACGTTAAAATAGAGAAATCATGCCAGAAAAAAAAAGAAAAGAAACTCAGAAAGGCACAGGAGCAGGAGTGTTTCTCATCCGTTTGCACTCTTCTCGTGCAAGATTGTTCGGATGAAGGGTCCTTAGGTGCTTCATCATACTTGCCGTGCCGCGCGAGTATTTCTTGTTAGGATCCCCTCGCGACAGCACTCTTTTGCAAATCTTGCACGTGACCAACGTGGCATTGGTCTTTGTTTGCCACTCGGGAAAAGTAAAAATTTCCACACCACTGAAGAAAAACGTTGTGGGCGTGGTGCCTCCTCCAAAAATTCATCCTTAGATTTGGTGAATATTTTGAAGCGACAACATTTACAGTTTTTGTAAGTTTAACTTATAAAATGTTGTTAGCCATAAGCATTTTATATATGTGTGATTTGTATCTTGTGGTATTTTCCTGAGAATAGCATGTTGTTGTTTTTTTAACAATCTTTCTGATTGTTTTATTTTTGCCCGCTGTTAAGTGATGAGTACGATTGAAATCACTATTTCTAGTGAAATTCAATATATTCTGAGAACAGCAAAAAAGGCAAACAAATTACTTTGTGGAAATTATGCTGTGTTGTAAAAAATGTATTATTACATGTTACACATTTTTTTTTCTTTTCTTTCACAGATCCAAATTTTAAAATAAGCAATTTATATTAATTTAGATTGCAGTGAAAATCTGAAAAAAATGTATACCATTTTTTATTCCTATTACTGTGAAGGTAAGTTTAACTAAGTCTCAATATGCAGAATGAGGAGGTCTGCGAGAAGCTACAAAGTTGAAACACGTTTCTAAAAACACTCTGTTTATACCTATGTAGTTTTGAAATCTGACCATAATCAGATATCATGTGACCTGCAAAAAAAGAGATTTGAGGGGTTCATAATATTTCCCATTGTACCTATTGAAGGACCGCAATCATTTCAATCATTCTTCTTTGAACATCTTTGCAGACAAAAGTCTGTGCTTACCTTCTATCATTCGCAAGGAATTTTAAAACCTGAAATGTGTCACTTTTTGTAACATAGTTATTGCGCAAGACACTCTTTCATATTTACAAAGAGAGGAAAAGGCACTCTGTGCACTTTTTATACTCCATGTAAATACAACCTCATTATGCACACCACTTTGCGTTGAAAGGGTGTTCTATAAGTGTTGTTGTGCATGATTGCACTGAATACTCATAGAACAAGACACATGTCTAGATTTATAAGAAATCATAAATCTCGATATGTGTGTGAATGCTGCACTATTCTAAAATTGGTGTAGGAAAGCACAACAAGGAGAATTGTTTTCATTTCTCCACATTTTTATATCTTCAATGCATGCTGAAATGTTCAGCATACATTGAAGGAGAAAAATGCATTTTCTCATTGTTTTTGTGTAGGAAGGTGTGCCTTCCTGCAGAAAAAAAACAGCACATGACACAGATATCCTTGCACTATGGTGTAAGGGTGCCTGTGTCACCACATGGCTGCAGTTTAAGCAGCCGTGCAGAGAGAAGCATAGATTTGCAACCTATTTATGTACATATGTTGCATCCCTGTGCTTCGAAAGTACTACAGCACACTGCAGTTAAAGAGGTTACTGTGTGATGCTGCAGCACTTCCTCATAGTTCTGCACTTATACATTCACCATACGCTACTAATGCATTAATTCAGTCAATTACGTACTACACATACATTCATCTAATCTTTCACACACTAACAAAGAAATGTAGCTCTTTTTTAAACCAGGAAAGTTAGTTCTTAGAAGAACTTTTTTTCCCCTTCTTTTATATTTTTGGGGGGGGGGTTTCTGAACAATTTTGTGAATTTTTTGGTTTTTCTGCAAAAAAACCCAAAGAAACTTGAGGAACCAAACAACGAACTTCAGGGAACAAAAATAAAAAATAAAAAAAAACTAGCAATTGTGACTTTCTTGCCGGCGGCAGATCAGATCGATCGACTGCTCACCGTAGCACAAAGTCGCATTGCACTTAGTGCAGAGCTCTTTTAAAAATTGAAATTGAGGACGGATGTCCAAATTTTGGGCTGATGGATGCACTCTTGAAGTGCTCGGCTGCGATGAGGTGGAAGGCGTAGGAGCAGGAGCGTCTCTCATCCGTCTGCATTCTTCTCGTGCAAGATTGTTAGGATGAAGGGTCCTCAGGTGCTTCATCATACTAGCCGTCCCGCAAGAGTATTTCTTGTTAGGATCCCCTCGAGACAGCACTCTTTTGCAAATCTTGCACGTGACCAAGGTGGCATTGGTCTTCGTTTGCCCCTTGGGAAAAGTGAAAAATTTCCACACCACAGATTAAAAACGTGGTGTGCATGGTGTCTCCTCCAAAAATTCATCCTCAGATGTATGAGGAGATGCAGGTGATGCCTGCTGCCCTGAAGCCATTTTTGGTTGAAAAAAGTTAGAGCTAAGTGAAATCTGAGTCCCAAAAATCTTCTTCTCTGCAAAGAGATGCTCCTCCAAAGAAGGTGAAAGAAGTATGATTGAATTGGGTGGGGTCTTTCAATAGTTAGAACAGGAAGTGTAATGAACCAATCAAATCTCTTTTTTTGCAGGTGACATGGGATCCACACACCCTGCGCTTACGCATCACGCACCCAGCGCGCATCCGCGAAATTGAATTAAAAAAAATATAGGATTAGATGTAAAAATATATTACTTTTAAGACTAGTTTAGAGTTTGTCTTCAATTAATATTCACATGAAATACATATATATGTTTTTTTTAAATGTTAAATATTTTGCGGGATCCGCGTACCTACCGCATCATAGACGCAGATGACGAATCGCGGACGCGCGTAAACGTCGCGTTACGTACATCGAACGTGTCGCGTATAGGCTGGGAGTCGTGTACCAGTCGCAATGCGATCGCGCACTAAACACGTACCCAACGCATACCATGCGCGGATGCTATCGCGTAGAGATCGGGAACGGTGCGCATGGGGTGCGCGGATCCAAAAAACATGGAGAAAAAAAATATAAAATAAAGTTTTGAACATATAGTTAAAAAAATATTTTTACAAATATAATAAAATATGTTTGAAAAACCCAATAAAAACAAATAATATTTTTTAATTTTTAAAAGAATTAATTGAAAAAATTATTTTTAAAAATGATGATAAAAAGAATTTTAAAAAAACATAATTAATGAAATTGACACACTGAATTTGAAAAATATAGAAATCCAATGAAAATCATTAAACATGATATCTTTAGAGATAAGTTATAGATAGGAATTAGCATTTAAAAAACCTTTGAAATTCACTGAAAAAACCATAGGTTTCAGGGGCGTTATAGTTAGCTGGACATTTCCCTCGTACAAAACCCTAGAAATTCCCCTGTTATAGTTAGTTCAGCTAACTATAACTCGCGCCCCCGGAATGCACCGCTGATGACGTCACATATTACATCACTCATGACATGGTCAGTGACATCACTGATGACATCTCAAATGACATCACTGATGACATCACTGATGACGTCATCCATGTGATAAATTAGTGCATCTTCTCACACCCTAATATAACCTTTGATACACCGGCTCAAAATTTCAGTCGGCCATTTTGAAAACCATAGATACTCCAATACCAATAACTACATACCCACTCATTGACTCTTAGGTCTCCATACATCTCCACTCACTCACTTGTACAGTCACTCATACTTACAGTCACTCCGTACAGGACTATTATATGCATTTATACACCTATATAGACACTCACACACCGCCAATCATCCATTGAGGTACTGACACACCTAGTCAGTCATGCAAATAATTAATCACAGTCCAATTTACTCACCTATACAATTAAACACACTCAAGTTCACTTACTCATAAAAATACTAACAAATTCTGAAGCTCTTATACAATTACTGATACAAGCACACACTCATCCATACAGCCACTCCCGCAATCACACTCTCACATATAGATAGTTATATACTCTTACACACATATACACTGCGTTTCTCATATATAGTTACTGACACATGTACAACTGAGATATACATTCAATCACTAACACACCCATACATACACTCACCCAACCATACAGTCCATCACAGTTGCACTCTAAAAACCATGCACCCATACAATCACCCACTCACACATCCATGCACAGAGTCACACACACCCCACCCACACAAACACTCAGGCACCCATACAGATACTCAGACAACCAATCAATAAGCCATATAGACACTCATATAGCTATTCACAAAACCATGCAGCCACTTTAACACCAACACACAGACACATACAGACATTCACACAGTTTAGTCACTAGTCTGCAGTAAGATACATTTAATGACTCACTTATAGAGTCAGTTACGCACCTAGAAAATCATCCCTTCACACACTGGTACACCCACTCATTCTTCAACAGGCCTTTCCCTATATATATTAAACATATTAAAACTGTACAGAAACACATACTCACTGGATGATGTCATCAGTGATGTCATTTGAGATGTCATCAGTGATGTCATCAGTTATGTCACTGACCATGTCATGAGTGATGTAATATGTGACGTCATCAGCAGTGCATTGTGGGGGCGCGAGTTATAGTTAGCTGAACTAACTATAACAGGGGAATTTCTAGGGTTTTGTACGAGGGAAATGTCCAGCTACCTATAACGCCCCTGCAACCTATGGTTTTTTCAGTGAACTTCTAAGGTTTTTTAAATGCCAATTCCTAACTATAACGCCCCTAAAACCTTTGGTTTTTTCAGTGAATATATATATATATATATATATATATCTCCAAACAAAACCCCTCCGATTTGAAAAGAAGTTGGAGGCCACACCGGGGAATATCTTGGTAGTCTTTAATAGGGCAACAGGCATGATGCATTTCGGCGAGTAATCGCCTTCCTCAGATGCCATTGAAATCCCGGCACTACTCCACCCACACCTTTAAATGCTGTAAAGAACTCCCATTGGTTGAAGCTTTCACTCCCACGATCACATGATGACACACCCTCTGTAGTTGCTGTAATAGACTACAGTTCCCAGAGTTCATCATAACGGGAGGGTTGTTGCGCGGGCAAAGCTAAAAATATGTCCAGCCCAAATTGACATCTATTAACCAGGGAGGGTGTGACATGTCCAGATGGATGGCCATGGATTAAAATTGTAGTCCTCAGACTTCCTCGAGTCCCCTTTGACGTCCCAGCCCCTCATGCAGATGACGGGCGGATGTGAGTCGAGATACAGTGATTCTCAGCTCCTCGTACAGTAACGAGCTGCTCCAGGCAGCTGCCCTTTCCTTAATCTGCAGTCCGAGGCGGGCCAAAGCTACCAATACCTTGGTGAAAAACAAACGCTGCAACAGCTGATCCAGCAATGCTCCGGCCTCTTTAGTGGAACGGGTCCTCCCGACTGGGAAGCATGTTAAAATCCAAACAAAACCCTTCCGATTTGAAGAGAAGTTTGAGGCCACACCGGGGAATATCTTGGAAGTCTTTAATAGGGCAACAGGCATGATACATTTCGGCGAGTAATCGCCTTCCTCAGATGCCATTGAAAACCCGGCAATACTCCACCCACACCTTTAAATGCTGTAAAGAACTCCCATTGGTTGAAGCTTTCACTCCCACGATCACATGATGACACACCCTCTGTAGTTGCTGTAATAGACTACAGTTCCCAGAGTTCATCATAAAGGGAGGGTTGTTGCGCGGGGGAAGCTAAAAATATGACCAGCCCAAATTGACATCTATTAACCAGGGAGGGTGTGACATGTCCAGATGGATGGCCATGGATTAAAATTGTAGTACTCAGACTTCCTTGAGTCCCCTTTGACGTCCCAGCCCCTCATGCAGATGACGGGCGGACTGTGAGTCGAGATACATATATATATACTGAAACAGCTCACTTGTCGCTGGATTTGCTGGCATATTTGTGGTGGTGTGGAACCAAAGAGGGCAGAGCCCAGCCGTTAACCATATTCACCATATTTCTTTTCAAAGAAAAATTCAATCGCACTCACAGGTCGCTCATAATCCTTCTTTTATTTTTCAAAAACCATGTAAGCCAAAACCAACAGAAGCCCCAACATGTTTCAGTCTTATAAAGACCTTGTTCATGGGTAACAAACAGGGCAGTTCTCAACTCAATAAGTACAATTAGGGTTTTATGACATCACTTCCTGTTGCATCGCTGCTTTGGATTGTGGATATTGTAGTGTATAAATGAAAAAGTTGAACATTTGAAAAACTAAACACTAATTAAAGAAATCTTTGTGCAGTAAGTGAACAAACTATTGCTCAGGATTTTGCTCTCTTATCTCAATAGATGCTCGTGATTGAAAACATTTATCATTTTTGTTCCTAGGTACAAACATAATTTCGCCAAATCAGATTCTGTTGATCCTATTGTTAAAGAGTTATACCACGTCAACTACAATAATCATTTGATTTATGAGCCTACTGTTCTGGCCACATACAACCCTTTTGCATCAGGATCAGTAGGCAAGCTAAAATATATTAGAGCTATGTTTAGATGATTAATATATGGATACCCTCGAACAAAAACAGATTTAAACTCAAAGGTATACTGTGCCCAATCGTATTTATATGGCTTTTATATTGATCAATTGGCCCAATTCACAAGATGCAATCACAATTGTTGTTCTTGGAACAGTTGCAAATACAGACGTGTGTGACCCACCAACGGGTCCAATCATTTTTGTTATTTTACCTCAGCTTACCGGCCACACAGTGTCAATTTTTTATCAAATTGTGACCTCCTTAAATAAAGATTCCATCACAATAAATCGATCCGGACAATAAATCCTTTGCCTGTATATCTAGATGCTCAATGGTGCAAGTGAAAAGTGTAGTGAAAATAAAAATGTTCTGTGCAGGTAGGGAAGACAAAAAGGGGGGGGGGCATTTACAGGTGTGAGTAAAGTTCTTCATTCTGATTTAATCCATTCGGAGTTCAGGTACGCAAACCAAGTATATGTCGCAATTCTCTTTGTCTTAATTTGCGTTCCCTATTGCCACCTCTCTGGTGGCGTTCCACAGATTCAACAGCATAAAACCTCAACTTTTTCCAGTCCCCGCCATGGTATTGTTCCATGTGTTTGGCCACTGCATTGCTACGATCTGTGTTGATTGTTGCTCTCACTTGTTCTAAAATTTGTTTCTTGAGTTCACACATGGTACTCCCAACATATTTTAGAGCACATTGACATTCGATTATATACACAACAAATTGTATATTTTAATTACCTAATGTCGATAACCAGTTGGTAGTTATGGTTAGGACCAACTTTTCTCTTAGACAAAGCATTTTTTTTGTTTTGCCAATACTTTGGTGCCAGTTGACGAATCCTTACGGAATTTTACACAACTAGTGTACAACTTACTTTAGCTGCTGTTTGGAAAGTTTCGGGGTGATTCATCAAGTGGGGGCAAAGAAAAAGGGGCGTTCCCAAAACACTTATGCAATATCTATGGAGATTTTGTAATGTTTGAACACTACCTCCGTCCGAACTGCTGAACAGATTTACAAAACAATTTCAGAAAGGTAGATCTTGTTGTAGAAAGAGCCCTTTTGCTAAAATTGAGAAAATCTGTTCAGTAGTTTGAGAGTTATTAAAGAAAGAAATCTATACATATCTAGAGATGAGGATCCTTTGTGGTTCCACTTGCTGCAGATCTGGGGGAAAATCAAGGCCCTGATTGGCCGGTGAAACCTTAGAGGAAAGTTGCACCCACCATTTTCTTTGTCATTTGGCCTGGGGGAGGGGAAAATGAAGAGTGAAAACAGATAAGAGGATAGGATACTGAACACACAGGATAAATTTAATTGCCCCCAAAAAATGTTGGTGTGTGAATAGTGGATTTGAGGATCCACCACAGTGCTCAGTGTGGCCCCTCACTGTAACTTCATAATGGATCTGCGGATCCAAGGCAGAATGAAAAACATACACATTCCGAATTCCCGTCCGTGAGCAGCATGGGTTTCAGTGTGTGCGGGGGCAGGGGGGTTTGGCTGCATGGCCTAGCTGCAGGCTAGGCCCTGCGGCTACCCCCACTGTGCACAGCCAAAGGCCGTGCACAGCTGTGGCTGTAGTAACGCACAATAATTATATATCACTTTCTGTTTAAAAAAAAACATAAAGAAATTCACTGAAAAAAACAAGGCTTACAGGGACGTTATAGTTTTCACATTTTACCAGCAGTTATAGTTATACTTATCTAAAGAAATTATAACTCGTGGCATGAAGTAACTTTAGGCCATGAGTTATAGTTTCTTAACATAAGTATAACTATAACTGCTAAATTTCTATGGTTTTGTGTGGGTAAATGTGAACCTAACTATAACGTCCCTGTAACCTTTGTTTTTTTCGGTGAATATATATTACAGGGACCTTATAGTTAGACTGACATTTCACTTGTACAAAACCAGAGAAAATCAGCAGTAATAGTTAGCTGAGCTATCTATAACTTAAGCCCCTGCAATGTACTGCTTATGACCTCACATATTACATCACTCATGACATTGTCAGTGAGATCACTGATGATATCACTGATGACATCTCAAATGACATCACTGATGACATCATCCAGTGATTGTGAGTGTTTTCTGAAACTTACTGAGTGTTAAACATTTATACTAAGGTAAGTGGCTGTGGGAGTGTCTATATGGGTAAGTGAGTGGGTGTGTAAGTGGTGTATACAAGAGTGAGTGGGTATGTAAGAGACTGGGTGTGAGTATGTGTATGAGTAAGTAAGTGGTGGTGTGAGTTGGTGTTTAAGTGGGTGAAAAAGTGAATGAGAGCATGAATGAACGGCTGTATGGGTGAGGTGCAGGTGTGTCAGTGGCTGTAAATGGTGAATGAGAGAGTGATTGAGTAGATCAATGGGAGACTGAGCAGGTACATAAATGTCTGTATGGGTGAGTGACAGGGTACATAAGTGACTGTATGGGTGCATGAATGGGTGCATGAGTGGCTGTATTGGTGAGTGAGTGTGAGAGAGGTTGTATGAGAGAGTATGTACTTGTCTCAGTGACTGTATAGATGAGTGAGTAGAAGTCTTAGTATATCTATGAGTAAGTGTGTTAATGTGTGAGTAACTGTATGGGTGAGTGAGTGGATGCGTGAATGACTGTGGATGAGTAGGTACGTGAGTATTTGTATAGGTGACCGAGAATGAGAATGGCTGTATGGGTGTATGAGTGATTGTGTAAGTGTTTGTATATATGTTTGGCTAGATGTGTGAGTCACTGTATTGGTCAGTGAGTAGGTACATGAGTGGCTGTATATGTAAGTTAGTGGTTGCTTCAGTGCGGGGTCTCCAACTTTTCCTGTTTTGAGAGTGACTTAATGGGAGGGGAGCTGCATGGCCCCCTTTCTGGGCCGATTTTGGCCCCGGAGACTCAGTTTTCCAGGCCTGGCCTTAATTGTGGGTGCACCCCCTGCCAATGTTGTGGAATGCGGGGGAGCCTCAAGGCATCCGTGGTCCCTGGCCGCTTCATTGCTTTTGGACAGAGGGAGCTGCTGAACATGCAGCTCCCTCTGTCCAAAAGCAATTCTGCTCCACTTCTATTAAGCCAGAGCATTTTGTATGCCCTCGCTTGCTAGAAATGGAGCAAGGTTTGCTATGGCCACCTTTTCTTTGTTTTTTACTCTTTTGTGGGACTCGTCTTCAAGCCAAGTCCCATGATGTCTGCCACCACTTCCTGGTTGAAGTGTTAGCAGCCAATCGAATTTCAGTAGCATTTCAGTAGGACTTTAGGCTCCCAGATATCTATATTTTTTAAACTTAAATATCTCTGAAACTACTGAACGGATTTATACCAAATCACAAAAACAACACTCTTTTTAGATCAACATCTAGCTTGCGGACAAATTGGTGTAATTCCGTTCAGCGGTTCGGGCTGCTGTCGTGTTCAGAAAATGAAAAATCCCCAGAGACATAACATGGGGGAAATGAGTTTTGGGACCCCCCTTTTTTTCGACCCCCTCTTGATGGACCACACTGAAAGGGAAGTTTTTTGAAAATGTCATGAAGATTCAGGACCAAAATGCATTTTTTTCAAATTTTGCTGCAATTTCATGGTGTATTCATGAATTAGCAGCAAAATAAAAAATAAAAACACGCCCGGTCTCCCACACTTGTTTATAGATGAGGCCCCCTTGTTGGGCCATGTCCCAGGGGCTAATGTAATCATTAATTTAGGGGAGGGGGCACATGCGGCCCCCCACCCCATGGCCAATATCAGCCTTGGGGACTGCTGCCACCCTGGTCAATATAATAAAATAGAGGAGAGGGGCCACACAGCCCCCCCTCTCTAGGTCATTTAAAATCCCAGGAACCACCCCCTCCCCAGGGCAAGGCCAATAGATTACATAGCAGTGGAGGGGGACCACACATACCCCCCTCCTGCGCCATTTACAGCCACGGGGACCACCACCAAGTATATTTACAAGTATGTTTATTACATCATTGGTTACTTTTTCGAGTGGTTTTCACATTTCTACTTATCTCAGAGTGTACGCCATATGACATACTAAGAGTCTTATGGTCATTTTGAATTACATGCCATTCTATTATTTGTGTAATACTTGGAAGTAGTTACCCACATTCGCATTCATCACTCTTTTTACCATGTTAACCCCTTAAGTTAGACTCAGTGTCTGCTTGGTTCAATCTTAGGTTGTGTTACTATTCTGGGCTTAGTGCCCTCTTTCAACCACTGTTAAAAAGTAACCAATGATGTTATAAACATACTTGTAAATATATGTGATTAGCGATAAAAACAACCTATCCCACAATGCCTCTTAATGGGCAACGTGGGAGTTTGGTATAAAAAAGGAAAAGCAAGGATGGACTACTGCTATGTACAGTGATCAAGACCAGTTTGGTTGAAACGCGTAGGTGGAGTAAAGATGGCTTAATCAATAAAGAAAAAGGAAACCTTCTGGAGAGTGCTGCGAGATAGATAGATAGATAGATAGATAGATAGATAGATAGATAGATAGATAGATAGATAGATAGATAGATAGATAGATAGATAGATAGATAGATAGATAGATAGATAAAATGTAATTAATATATATATTATATTTAATTTAGGATTTAGGAGCGGGTAGGGGAATACAGTGGCATTGTTATTTGTATGGTTCAGAGTCTGGAATGGGCATAGTGTCGTAAGGGTATTTTTAGGGTTATGGGGTGGATAGAGGCATAGGGTGTTGTTCGAGTTTAGGAGTGGGTAAGAGTATAGGATGATAAGGTTGTGTTTATGGGTGGGAAGGGGTATAGGGTGAAAAGGGTGTATTTAGGAGTTAGGGTATTGTGAGGTAAAGGTGTTTTTAGGGTTTTTGGGTGGGTAAGGTAATATGGTGGTAAAGTTACAAAAAAGGGGGTTTCCCCCCCAAATAGAAATATGTAGCTTTTATAATGATTTTAAAAAAAATGGGGGGGTGGTCTCCCCCATAAAAAAACAATAACATTATTTTAAATATGTGTGTGTGTGTATATTTGCAAAACAATTAGGGGGGTAACTTACCTTATATATTCACAACCCTTACGTTGTAAAGGCATGCTTGGTAAAGACATGCCTGGCAAAGGCATTGACTGGTAACAGCATTGCATGGTAAAGGCATGCATTGTAATGTCATAAAATCATGTAGAGCCCGGAACTTATCTACACTTTCCATGGTGACCTTGATTTGTTTCTGTTCTTCCTTGCGCTTCTCTCTATCATACCATTTTTTCAAAACACTTTTTGGTGTTCTCATTAATTTCAAGTATCTGCACTTGGAGCCCTAGGGGGGTTTGGGATTTGAGAGTGCACAGTGTGGCTTGCCAATGGCACTGCAGAAGTGTGCGGCAGCGCTTGGACAAAATACTGACATTTTTATATTGAGAAACAAATAACAGAAAAAAATATTGTGATACAAAAATATCGTAATGTAGAAATGTTGTTACCAAGAATATCGATTTTTTCCAGGTCAGTTATATTGTTGTTAAGAATATAGTTGTTAATATCGTTTTCAATAATATAGTAGTAAATATATGTGTTGCACCGCGGGCCATAGTTCACCCAACAATGCTGCCTGCTTCAACCTCGCGGGCTGCAGCCCGTGATGCCTCCCTCTTCTCAAAGGGTGCGTCGCAGTGCTGTGTGGCGGCCTGCTGTTTCTGTCCTGATGTCCTGACGTCATGGTGCATTCTGCGATGCCAATTTCTATTTGGTGTTCGGCACGCCGTAGATCCACGCTGCAACCCGTTGCGAGAAAATTGTACACGTTAAGAATACCGCAGCTCCAGTCTTGGGACTGCTGCTTCCTATTTAACACTCTGTTTGGGCATATTCACTTACCGTTTCACCTGGTGATACATTTTCCTTGCTTATTTTTCATTCTTCTTGGGGCCATCTTTTTACTTTTCATCTTCCCATGATTCCACGTGCTTGGTCCCAGTTGGCCTTGGGAAGATTTTTGTCCTATCATTCTAAATTGGTGACTTTCCTATTCTTTTCATAATCTTTTTTTCCTATCCAAGATGGCAACTGCCTACTTCCTGTTATGTCACTTCCTGTCTATGAATATACAAGGGGCTGAACCTTTCATTTCATTGTGTTGCAACTCTCCTTGCTTCTACTGGTGTGCCTTCGCCCCTGTTGGTGCCCTTTGCTCCTGTTTGGTGTTCTTTTTCCTTCCAGTTGGCACACGTTTGTTTCCTGTGTGCACCTCCTATTCCAGTTTAGGTTCCTTTCAGCCATTTTCTCCTGCTTGAAATTCTGGTTGTCAAGTTCCTTCTCCTCACTTGTGTCTGCCTTTGTTCCTCAATCTTCTCCTTCCTTTCCATTCCTGGAGTCTCCACCTGCAACAGAGGTTTTTCCCCACTGAGTTATTTCCTCATGGGACTCCTTCTGGAAGACACAGGCTGTTCTGGCTTTTCGTTGTCTGCAGCACCGTGGCTACTGGGAAGGGTCGTCCATACCTCGGACAGACCACAACCTTCAAGAACCGAAGTCGGGAACCATCCCAGCACACCAAAACTGGTAAGAAAGATTCCAATTGTGACAATATTTTTTTTGTTTAATTATCTTAATATGTTTTATCTCATATATTAATTTTATGTGTCATTATTGTTTGTGTAATTGTTAATAATAATTTTAAATATAGTTTACAAATGTAAGTTTATTTAATTGCTAATAGTAATTTATAGTGTCAAGTTCAAGTTCAAAAGCTTTATTCGGTATGTAAAAATACAACCATATAAGCAGAACAAACATTTAAAAATACATATTAGACTAAAATGTCTTATACACAGGACATAACAGAAAACTATATTTAACACATTGTTAAAGTGCATAGTGCTTCCTTGAATCATACAAAATTAAGCTTAATTTTCCAACAAAGCATCCACATTATATTTATAACAAAGTGCAAATTCCAGGTAAATTATCTAATATGTGCAAATATACAAAAGATGCTAAATATGGTAACAATCCCATATTTACACAATTCATCCAAGTTTTACTCAGGCTACAAAGTTCATATCGGAGTCTGGGCGGTATCTATATATACAAAGTACGTGACCAGATAGAACTAATCAACGCAGACTATGGACTTCCTAATATTCATGCATTTGAGCACATAGGATGCCACAAAAAAAACAGGTATCAGGGCTTTCTAGAGTTGTTAGGAACTTCATTGCTGATTTAGTAGAGCGTATCTTATTTTTTAAAAGGATAGGTTTTAAGTAAAATTTCCTAAAATGACAATAACATTTACAAAACAATAAAAAGTGACAGCAGCTTTGTTTTGACATATTGTCACAAGGACACAGCATATTAGATTTGATCTTTATATCTGGGAATGAGACTAGATGGTGCACGATCCCAAGCCTTAAACGGGTTAGGACAAATCTGTGTGAGTTGTGAGTCACGATCGCAAGGTATGTCTGGAAACCTATCCTTAAGTTCAAATCGAGGTAAGAAGCAACTGTTGTTAGATTTTTGGACTGATTTTCTCTAGCCGCATTCTTAAATGCTAGGAACTTTGATTTTATGTCTTTCTTTGGTATCAGTGCAGCTGCTTCGGGGTTCAGACGGATATTACATTCAAACAGAAGATTAAACCAGTGGTAAATATAACTCAACCAAGGTATACGAGATAGATTATCAAGTTTCAAGCAATCCTTGATAATTGTTTGTGTAAATACAGTCTCGGATTTTGACCAGATAGAACGCCAAAGTAGCAATGGGCGTAATGCGGCTAAGTCCGCGATAAAGTCAATACCGGCCTCCATATGAGTTAAGATATTGGGAGCCGAGGATGGGGCACATAGCAGTTTCTTCAAGAACTTATTTTCGTCGTTCTGTAAACCATTAACAGAATGATGGCCCCAAACTCCTGCCCCATACAAAGCAGATGAAATACACCTAGCTTTGTAGATAGCCAGCATGTCTTTCACTCTCCTTTGCCCTAACTTAGCCGCAAATCTGAAAATACTACTGGTGTTTCTGTTCATCTTTAACCTCACGTTCTCGTCCTCGTTAGTCCATTTCCCGTCACCTGCAAATGTTATCCCCAAATAACAGAAACTATTGACCGGTTGTATCTTCACTTTGTCAATAAAGAAGGAAGAATTGAATTTCACCCTCTTTCCACAGGTCATAACAAAAGTCTTGCTTTTATTAATGATCAGTTTCCTCTCTTTGGTAAATAGCACAAATCTATCTATGAGGCGTTGCAAACCATTCTGTGTTCGTGATAAAAGAACTGCATCATCTGCGTATAATAAAATAGGGGTAACGCTGCCGTTGATCAGGGGGGCGTCTGAGGGTAGTTTGCTTAAAATCATATCAATTTCATTTATAAATAATGAGAATAAAAACGGGGCCAAAACGCACCCCTGACGAATCCCTCTTGCAACTTTAAAAAAAGGTGTACATTCTCCCATAGGACCATAGCGTACTTTGCATGAAAGGCCGGAATATAACCGGGCCAGAAAGAAAACACACTCTTTTGGGGCTCCGAGATCTAGCAGGGTGTCCCAAAGGATGTTATGGTCTACAAGGTCAAAGGCACTGCTTAGGTCTGCGAAACAAAGGAAGAGATTCCCATCCTTTGCAACGGTATATTTATGTATTAGGAGGTCTAAATTAACACACTGTTCCAACGTCCCCAGATCTTTCCTAAATCCATATTGCGCCTTTGAAATTATCGTGTTATCCTCAGCCCAAGTCTCAAGTCTCTTTAAAATTATTCTACTCATTATTTTTATCGATGCGTCTAATAGAGAAATGGGACGATAATTACTTGCCTCAGACCTGGATCCCTTCTTAAAAAGAGGAATAATTATTGACTGGCCCCAGGAAATTGGCATCTGACCCTCCGCTGTTGCATTAAAGAACCTGGTCAGGATGGGTGCCCACAGATCTAACTCAGATTTATACAAATCCAGCGGGACTCCGTCCGGGCCAGGCGCCTTTCCGCCTTTGCTATTGCATATGCCTTCGTAAACTTCATCAAGACCAATATCTAAAGGCAATCTAGGCCAAGTATACTCGTTGTCCATATGGGGATCTAAAATTAACCTATCCGGATTAAAAATATTTAAAAAGTGGTGCATCCATGATTGACAGTCGACATGAGAGGTTATTTCAGGCACTGAGTCATTTTTTAAGAAAGGACTATTTATAGTCTGCCAGTATAACTTACTATCATTTGTTTCAGCCGCACAGCTGAGATTGTACCAAGCCTCTTCTTGGAGAGCTTTTTTCCTTTTGGTAAGCGATGTTTTATAGACAGAACGACAAGTTTTAATTGCTGTACAATCACGTGGTTTAGAGCTCATCGCCTGTTTTAGAGCGTGGAGAGCATGTGTACAACTTTTATCAAACCAACCAGTGTTGATTACTCTTTTCCCCTTATGCGGTTTTGTGAGTAAGTTATCAATTGTTTCATTAATGGTGCGTAGGTGGTTTAATATAACTTGCGGGTGTACCTCATCGCTAATACAATAGGTTATCTCCATGGTACACTTTCTTAAAACCTCCTCCAACAACTCATGTGGGACAACCTTTGTCCATTTAATCCTAAACCCATTAGGTCTTACAGCCTCGATAAAGTTAATACGATTGTTAACATCCATGTTTTTGGGACCCCAACAATGCAATGATAAGGAGATACTGTTATGATCACTTAAAATTTGCTCATTAACACACAAGTTGGAGTATGCACAATCGTTGGACAGTAAAATGTGGTCAATATATGAATTAGCTCCTCTTCCAGTAAATGTTGGACAGTTAACGTTGATACTATTCTTCGTGCAACTTAACATATCCAAATCAAACTTTGCTAACATCATATTAAGGGTAGTGCCATACATACAATGTGGGAAGTGTAGACAATCATTTCCCTCCATGTTACCACTTTCCCTTGTTAGGCCACATGAGTTACTCGAGGCATGAGGACAAGGACTTATATTAAAGTCACCCAACCAAAGGACTATAGATTGGTGACCTGTAACTGCCTGTGTCCTCTCAATTTCTTTTTCAAGCTGAATCAGGATTTTACCTCTGTCGGCAGTGAATACATTATTATAAAAATTTATCAGCAACAAATCTTTCCCTTTATCAAACTCTAGACATAAGACCTGAGAATGGACATCCACTGAGACACAACTTTTAACTTTGCAGGATTTTAATTTAGTGGATATTAAAAGCAAGAGACCACCTTTGGCTCTTCCAGCAATTGAACTCACTGCATTCAAGCTGTGTGCTAAATATCCCTCAATAAAAATGGGTTCCTCACACCACGTTTCCTGAAGACATATTATATCGTACCCTATATTAATAAAGTCCTTCCACAAAGGGGAGTCTAACTTCCTTTTCAAGCCAGCAATATTCCACGTAACAACGCGGTAACCTGTTTCAGGATCACACTTAGCCCCTGTATGATCATTTACTGGGTCTACCAAGGAAAAATCTGGGTTTAAAGAGGGGTCTGCAATGGTACAACAATTCTGAGTCTTTTTGATTCCTGTGTTCTCCAAAACAACTTCCACCCTGTTAAGTTCAGGTAGAGGTGACGGGGGAACAGTCACTACTTTATCAGAGCGGACACCACTAACTAATTTCTCATTCGTGTTCTTAGTATTATCGGACAGTCAGTCATTTTCCTCCAATGAGGACAGGGCGGAGTAACGGTTGAAAAGGGGGATGGTATAATCCCTTTGCCTGCTGGGTTCCTCATTAAACTGTATATTCCCTCTATTAAAATACTGCGGGGCTCTTGGTGGCAAAAAGGGAGGATAACTAACCCCACCCCTAATTAAACCGGGTTCATACAGCTCAATCTGTTGGGGCCTTGGCAATTGTGGGCCATCTAGATAGCTATAAAAATAGCCTAAAGGCCTAGCAGAGACCAAGTTAGCTTGGTTGGGTAGGGAGGCGGCTCTTAAGAGGACAGTTGCCACGTGTTGTGGGTATTTAAAATTAACTAGTATACAGTCCCCTGTGGTAGTTTTCCTGCCTTCTCCTATCCAGCCGACTCTGCGGGTAGATAAAATATCTTGAGACAATGCCAGCGGAAATCCACAGTTTTTGTTAAGCCAGGCAAGTGATTTGTTTTTTAAAGAGTCATGAGATTCCTGGCTAGAGTTAAGCATACTAGAGTCTACCTCCGGGACATTAATCAATACCACTGTATAAGGGGCATACTGTGGTGGGAGGTTAACGATATGGTTTCTCTTGTGTTTAATATGCCCAACATTTCCCCTGGCTACAGGCTTCTGGATATTACTTGAGCATGTATGTGCAGAGATTACTTTTCCTGCTGAAATGGCTATTGTGGGTGGCGCAAAAACTGATGTCACAGTGGATGGCGCATCCATGGGTCGAATTAACTGACCGCTGTCCCCCGATCCCGAAGGAGCTCCCGTGTTGTGAGTACCAGACGGGTGCAAAGTAGGTTCCATGGCACCCTCTGTAGGCTTATGGACGATAGGGGCCAAGGCGGCAAAAACGGGGGTTAACGTGGGGGAGGATCGTTTTTCATAAGAAGCCAAAAGGCCCTTTAAGTTATCTACTTCTGCTGAGACTACATCTAATTTCGCCAACAAAGGACTAATTATAGACTCTAATTTGGTCTCAAAAATTGAAACCAAATGTCCTATTGTGGCTGCATGCAGAAAGACCCCCTCAGTATTGTCGTTAGTCCCTAATATTTCTTTGGACGAATCCGGTAAAACCCCCCTACCTAATTGAAAAGAGCCCTGCTTTTTTGGCTTATAGGTCACCACTCTCTTTACTGGTGCTTTCCTGCACGCCCGCATTTTCCTCTGCATCGGGGAGGGGGTTGGGGTGGTTTTAGAACAGGATGCTGTAGTCGGTGAGATAAAAGAGTTCAATTGGGAAGTGGGTTCATCAATACTTCCAACAATATCCGTATCAGGGAGTACATCAGCAATCCCATCAGCACTGTCAGTATTAACCGTACTGCTTTCAGCGAGTATTTCAGTATTAGGTGCTAATGTGTCCACTAGGGAAGTTTCAGGGTTAGATCTGCCCAATGAAAGTCTCCGATCTTTATTAATCTTATTTACAACTTTTACCAGATAGTTGTCCATAGTCCTCTTGTCCCCTGCACCAGATTGATTGGACGACTTGGATTTCGACATAAGTGAAGGCATATACAGTAACTTTTAGAACAGGTATGTTTATAGGACTGTTCACTTACAAATTAGGCGAAGATCACAGTTCCGTGGCCCTGCCCTGCCTCCTCCTGCCCCGGACGGCCACAGACGGCCCGCCCTCTGCCCGGGCTCAGCCCGGCGTCGCCCGCGCGCGTCCCGCGACGCGGAGGCAGCGTTGGTCTTTTATGCGCCTCGTGGCGCTAACGGGACGTCCGCGGGTTCCGTGGCGCTTTGAATGCTGGGGGATGTAGTCTCCGGCTCTGACCCCTCTCTGCGGCCGCTGGTGGGAAGGCGGCGGCGGGGGACCACAAGACTGCAGGTACTTGGTGCTCCACGTTAGGTTCAATAGTCGAAGGGACCCGCTCCACCGAGGCAGCGTTGGTCTTTTATGCGCCTCGTGGCGCTAACGGGACGTCCGCGGGTTCCGTGGCGCTTTGAATGCTGGGGGATGTAGTCTCCGGCTCTGACCCCTCTCTGCGGCCGCTGGTGGGAAGGCAGCGGTGGGGGACCACAAGACTGCAGGTACTTGGTGCTCCACGTTAGGTTCAAGAACCGAAGTCGGGAACCATCCCAGCACACCAAAACTGGTAAGAAAGATTCCAATTGTGACAATATTTTTTTTGTTTAATTATCTTAATATGTTTTATCTCATATATTAATTTTATGTGTCATTATTGTTTGTGTAATTGTTAATAATAATTTTAAATATAGTTTACAAATGTAAGTTTATTTAATTGCTAATAGTAATTTATAGTGTCATAGTGGGGTGCTAGGTTTGTAGAGGTATGAGTTGGAAAGGTCATTAAGTAATAATTAATTAACAATTCATGTTTAATGTATTCTTAATTATTTAATTGATTATTAATTTATAAAATGGTTTATTAACTTTATATATTAGTTGTATTTTAGGTGTGGGCTGTTGGGTTTCTTGGGGTATAGGTTGGCCAGGCACCTCCCCAAGGACTATAAATTATTTATAAAGTCCTACTGCCACTTGTGACCTGGAAGCCCCACCCCTTGACCTTCCAGGCAAGTAGTCCTGATGCTCCAGTTGCCGTCCACCAGTCCACCACAGTCTCACAGGGATGCTAGTGCAGTTTTGTGCCTTCTTACCACAGCAAAACCGAGTCTCCACATACCCTGCTTACTTTTGATACTTTCTTCCTAGAAACTGAGAGAGGCAAGCCTCTGGTCTGACCAAAATGTATGTACACCAAATGGGGCAGAGTCAGCAAGCAAGCATTCATGGCTGTGTGCAGTGGGGGTCAGCCACCAGTGACAAGTGGGATACAAGGCTTGGCTATGTGCAGCAAGGGCTGAAAATTAAGCACATCATAAGAAAAATGAAAATCACAAAAACAGCAGTTAAAAACAGAGGTATGGTTCGCAGTCTAACACATAAAACCACTGAAATGTGTAAGTTATGCTTAGGAACACACACAATGCACACTGGAACTCATGTGCCTAGCATGCTCAAAACACCAATTTGCAAACAGTAAAGAAATAGCTATCAAGACAACAACATGGCAGATAGGGTGAGTTATGGAGTGTATTGTGTCTGTTGGTAAATAAAAATTGGTAAAAAAAAAACATTTAAAATGCAAAAAAATAGAAAAGGAGATCAAATGCAAAGTAAAACACTTAAGCCAAAACTTCATTTAAAAAAGTCACTAAACACAAAACTGACAAACAATGATGTCCTCAGTGATATCAGGGGTGATCTCATAAGTGATATCATCAGTGAGATCACCGGTGAGGTCATCAATGATGTAATATATGATTTCATGTGCAGCACATGGGGACTGTTTTTTTCAGTGAAGCAAATATATATAATCTACGTCTATCTATGTATCTATCGCTATAGCCTTCCAGGCTAGTAGTCCTGACATTCCAGCTGCCGTACGTCAGTCCAAATATATTCTATATTTATAGAATATACCCTACATTAAGTATGCAGGTCCACAGACCACATATCCCATGTATTCCAATTATAGTGTAACAGACAATAGGTGACACATGAACACACTCCTCATACAACTAAATTGCCTGAGACAGAGAAATAACCATTAAATCAATATTCGTACACAATGATATAGTGATGGTTTTAAGCAAAGTCTAGACATAACCACTTAGGGACTTATTATGATGTCGGTCCGAGTTCCCTCCGACCAACATCGTTGCAGATACGAAACCTACTGATATCCAGTCGGCGGTCCCTAAATCGCAATTAGGATGCAACCACACATGGTGCGGCTACAAACTTCCATTTTACAATGGGAGCTTGTGCAGCGGTCCAAAACCGCCTGAAGCACAAGTTTCCATTGTGAAATGGACATTTTTGCACATCCCTGCACTGAGTGGCAGACACTTAACGGTGCTTCCACACGTTGCAGGGAAGTAGGGCCTAACCCGTAAGGCAAGGGGAGAAGGGGGCCCTACTATTGGCCCCAAAGGTGCTCTCCAACAGCCTCTCCACGTTGGAAAGGCCGACATTGGAAAGCTGTCGGACATCATAATCTAAATGTCGGAAACGACGTCCGTTAGGATTATGTGCGGCTTCCGACTGGCTGACGGGGTCCTTGAACCTGTTGGAACCCAGTCGGTTTGACCGGCCGGTTTACACTCCGACCGCCGACATTATCTTTTGGCGGTCGGAATGTAAACCTACCATGTCGGTAGTTAAGCTTCCAACGTGCTGTCAGAGGCTTACTGACCAACATCGTAATTAGGTCCTAAATATTTTCTTTAGCAAGACCAGCCCTCCCTTTAGAAACATTAAAAAAAATGTTTTGTATGTGGGCATCACAAAAATCCAGATTTATCAATGGAATAAAAGGGTCAACATCTTTAATTGGGATAAAAAATATTATTCAGTTTGACTTCCTAATCGTAGCAATTAGGGCTTAGTGCATTGTTAGCAGCGTGAAATGATATTACCGTATTGTATTTCTGTTTAAGCACATAATACTACATATTTTTACATGGAAATAGTAGCAACATCTTAAATATGTTGAATATTAAATTTTTGCTTGTTTCTTCATGTGAGAATATTTTGTAAGCTTGTTAAACATCACTTTAAAACTAATTATAATACCCATATGTATGGATGCCACACTCTGAGTTTTCTCTTGCCACTAACGGCAGTGCCCATGGTGTAGTTTGGATGCCGACGGAGATGGTGGCATCCCAGTGAAGCTCTGTGCTGGCTCCGAACTGCGGACATGGCAACAAACGCCCTCACAATGACATTCCTCAGGTGACTATGGCTGTGGACACATTTCAGGCACAGTTTTATATCCTGATAGGCTTCACTTTTGGAGGCAGTAACCTTCAGCCGTGTTTGTTCACTCACGTTGCGCTCCTTCCACCATCTTGTTTTTTTGTATGTGGAGATTTTCAGCTCCCTTCATTCTGTAATGTTCTACACCACAACTTGTTTTTATTATGGTCCGCCTTTCTCTACCACTTGTTTTTGAGCATGTGGAGTGCCCCACATTCAATTTGTTTCAATATATTGATGCTTTATTAAGCTAAAGCCTTATTTGATTGTTCTGATCTAGTCTAACAGGCGACATTAATTGCAGCCGTAATCAATCAATTAATTCAAAATGAGTTCCTTGTGAACATTGTTTGTGCTAAATTAGCAATACCCAGTTCGCAAGGACATATGGTTCGCTCTTGTTTGTTGAAAACATTGTTCTGCCTCCAATTTGTATCTTTCATGAGGAGTCAATTTGGTTAATTCACTCTGCACTGCGGGAGGAACACATGAAGCTCATCCTACATCATATTTATCACTTGCATCTCAAGGCTTTTAAGTTTGATTCCTTCTTCATTGCAGAGCATGTGCCTCATCTTCGGAGATTCTGAGCGCTTTGTTTTTTGAGCTGCGGTTTCCACAGAACACTTTATGATGCATGATGCCCCACAGTTGGTTTTATAGCTTATAAACACAGCATATAATCTAATGTCTTTGAGATTGATAAGAGACATCATTGTATTGCTCTCACCCTATACATCACGATTTTCTGGAGTCTCATTGCTGTATGGGAATGAGTAAATGGAGTTATAGTAAATCTGAATTTTATATATCTAAGACAATTCGTATCCAATTTTATGCAAAGTCTAATATGGTGAAAGGTAAAGACTTGCATACAATGGTTAGTCATGATTCTATACGAGATGTGGTTACTCCTTCTCAAGCTTCTGGTAACACTCCCAAAAATATAGCTGCTTCCAGTTCTGTCAAGAGACCTAAAAAGATATGGATTCTCCGCCCAAGTCTCCCTCAGTTTTACCACTAAATGACTTGATGGGAGAATTATGATCTCTACGACCACTTGTAATTGAAACCAATGCTACCTTATTAAGACCAGAAGAAAGGTGATCTATCTTTGACACACAAATGTCTACCTTGGAACAGTGTCTTAGTGAAGTTACAGACTCTAATGCTAATGTTGATGAACCTCACAAAAGATGTTGATATGTTTAAAAAGGTCACAGAAGAATTGGAATACGGGAATACGAGAGACGATCTCAGAATAATAGTTTCCCAGATAGAGCGGAAGGATCAGACATAGTCTCTTTTCTTCAAAAAATGTTACCAAATATTTTACGTACTAACTTTGTTTCTCCTCTTAGCATTCAGAGAGCTCATCAAATCCGTGATGCGGCGAGCTCAAGGTAAGTGTTTTTCTTTTTTTAAATTTAATTTTAACTCATCGTCATCTGTCGACTCCCTCCCCACCGCCCCACCGCTTTTACCTGCATGGGACGCTCCAGCTTGTTCTATTATTGTTTGTTTTATATTGTCTCTTGTGTTTCTCCTTTCAGCCTTTTTACAACTTGTCTCTATGTTTATAGCCTTTACTCTTTTGCTCTTCCTTTATTTTAATACTGATTTATTGTGGTTTTACAGGTTACTCTGCATATGTGTGTTCATACACTGTTGTCTAGTCCATTTGTTCATTGGAATTGCAGTGGTTTATGCCACCTTCCCCTCTTACAGTGCTTATATTCTCTTTGTGGGTAAGTGATTGTTTTCCATGTGTTATGGCTTCTGTACTTATTCAAATTGTGTCTTTGTTGTTTCTTCATTATTCTTGTTCCTCAATTATACTGTCAATATCATTCACAATATTATTTGGAGTTATGGTTTGCTTCTTTTCCCTTAGGTGTTCAAACACTCCTGCATCTTAATTGGAATGTGTTTTCTTAGTATTAAAAATTCACTTGCTGCGCCCCAATTTAGGTCACCTCTCCTTTGTTTATCCAATGTTTTGGGGGATTATGTCCCATTTATGTTCCTGCTTTTCTTTTTCTAGTCATCTTTCGTCCTTCTTTTCTCTTTATTTTCCTTTTCCTATAACTTTTTCCATTATTATTATTCACTTATTGTACAAGACAGTAGATAATAATATTTTTTTTCTAAAAGAACTGATGAACATTAGGATTTTTACTTGGAATGTTAAAGGTTTAAAAAATCCCATTAAGAGTTGGTGAATATTATCTCACTTGGCTAGACTTAAAGGGCAATTGGTCCTCTTGCAAGAAACTAATTTGTCGCACAAGGATATACTTAAATTACAGAAACAATGGGTTAGAGATATTTTCTATTCCTCTTCCTCTTGCACAAAAGGTGGTGTCGCTAATTTATGTCATAAACACCTAGATACAACAGTAGTTTCAGGGGAAAAAGACACTGAGGGTAAATGGCTCCTGGTACACGTGAAAGTGGATGACACTGAATTGTGCATTTTAAATGTATCCAGCCCTAATATCGCTCACAATGAGTTCTGGTCTACCTTATCAATAAAACCTATGAACTATTCTATGGATAACCTAATTTTAGATACTGGGCCCCTTTTTAGATAGACATTCACTGGTTAAATGTATTTCTATTGATACACTTAATCTTTTCAAGGCTGGATGTTTTGTAGTTGAACTTATTTTTATGGGCTGGATGTTTTGTTTTTGAAGAATAAAAATATGTTGAAGATTCATCTTTATGGCTCTTGTGTATCTATGGACTAATTGAAGAACTTTCCGACTTGACAAACTGTTTGATATTACATTTTCTTTTGATTAAATAATTGAAATAACCAAGGTGCCCTATTGCAATTTATTTACCGCTTCCAGCTCTGTTGATAACTATATCTTGCATTTCTGTCAATTATATGCTGATATGAGGCTATAAATACAAACTATGTGTATAAAAACTGTAAATTTGTGTTCTAATCATTGTTATGGAGTGCTATACAAAAGCTGCAATGCAGCAAATAAAATAAATGGTACCTCACAAGAAAATAAATTACAAGAAAAATAAAGTATACTTTATATGGTAATACAGTGATAACAAACCATAGTTTGGCTTTTATTAATCTGAAATAGAATAGTGATACCATCATCAGTAGGACAGACAGTTTCTGTATGGAAACTGAATTAGGTAAAGCACTTTAATCATGTAGCCACCACTATTGTAAGTTTTCACAATCCCTTTATGTTTGAACTACACCAGGTCCTGCATTGATGATATTGGTGCTGGGGAGTGAGGGAACTTTCCACTGTGGTCAAGGTGGAACCCTACACTGTAAAATATTGATATACCACGATGCAAGTCGAACAACTATGTTAATTTAGCTCATTTAAAAACAGCAGCAAGAGCATTTTGACAAGCAATGCTCTACTAAACAAGATTTGTGGTGGATCCCTAAAAATAAAGAGTTTAGTTGGATTACATACTAACGGCCTGATTACAAATCCGTCGGAACAGATTTAGCGTGTGCTTGCATGCATCAATTTCACCCAGCCTGATTATTAGTGGTTAGATGTTTCAACCTCTGGATTTACTAGGTGTGGAAGAACCTGACCTGACTTTTTCAGCCATCAAAATCTGATGAGACTTGCGTTGGGTCCGAATATGTTAGCCTGTGTGTGCCAATGGATGGGTGAAAGTGAGTGAGTGCAGGTGTGCCCGCCATACTACTCATTAAAACAACCAGTAACCATTGAAACTTTGGCTGCAGCAACAACCAAGTCTGATGCCACTTTTGTTCTCCTTATGTTATGTTATGTTATATTGTGTTTATATAGCGCACGGCTACTCAGAAAGAGTGTCCCGGTGCTTTCCACATGCAGCTGAGTGTAAAATAACACAACAGACCAATAACAGACCACAAGGCAAAAAAAAGGAGAAAAGAAAACCTAAAGGTTAAAAAGCCAAGTCTTCAGGCTCTTCCTAAACTGAAGCAAATTAGAAGTGCTGCGTAAAACCAGCGGAAGCGAATTCCAAAGCTGAGGGGCCTTCCTCACAAGCGGAACCACGGCCATGAAAAGAGATTTTGACCGCAGTGAACGGGCTGGACGGTAAAAAGACAGCCTCCGTTGCAAATACCTAGCGCCAGAGCCAAAAAGTGCTTTATGCATCAGCGTCAAGGATTTAAACATAATCCGCTTCCGGATGGGCAACCAGTGAAGTGTCTGCAGCAGCCCAGATACTCGTGCTCGCCTGTGAAGGCCAAAAGTGGCACGAGCGGCAGAGTTCTGCGCCACCTGCAGGCGCTGGACCAAATAATCCGGGAGGCCAAGGAAGAGGGCGTTCGCGTAATCCAGCCTGGATCCAATAAGAGCTTGCACAGTGATCCGCCTGTGCTCCACAGAGAGCAATGGTAGAAACTTGCGGAGCATCTTCAAAATGCCAAAGCAGGTGCCAGCCAGACCAAGAACATGCGCTCTCAACATAAGCTTATTGTCCAGCTTGACTCCCAGGTTTTTGGCAACCAGCGATGACTGTGCAGGAGGACACATATCCAACGGCCACCATTCCTGCCACTCCGGGTCAGTAGCACAGCCGAAGAATAAAACCTCTGACTTGCTGGAATTGGCCTTCAGGCTATTCCGCTGGAACCAGTCGAAGACCATTCCCAAGCACCCCCGAATACTCTCTCCATCAAATGCCTGATCTTTTCCGCAGGTGAAGAGGAGTTGCGTGTCATCTGCGTATGACACGAACTGGGCCCCATAAGCCTCCACCAAGGGTGCCAGAGGGGACATGAAGATGTTGAACAACGTCGGGCTCAACACAGAACCCTGTGGAACTCCGACTCCCAATGGCTGCATCTCAGTGGAGCTCTGGGAAACCCAGATCGTCTGGCGGCGGCCCTCAAGAAAAGATGTAAACCATTTGAGCACCGTCCCCCTAAGGCCGATGTCATGGAGCCTGGCGAGGAGCGCCACATGGGGGACGGTGTCAAAGGCCGCCGACAGATCTAACATGACAAGCATGGCCTTGCCTCCAACATCCAAAGTCTCGCGAATGACCTCCGAGACCTCCAGCAGAGCCGTTTCCGTACTTAAATTAGGACGGAATCCGGATTGGGATGGATGAAGTAGATTGTTTGTTTCTAATAAACCAGACAAGATGCCATGCACATGTTTCTCTGTGATCTTCGCCAGAGCCGGAAGAAGAGAAATTGGCCTGTAGTTGGCCAGGACCTCGGCATCCAAACCGGGCTTTTTCAGGAGGGGGATCACCATCGCCCTTTTCCAGGTGCGTGGGACACTCCCCTCCCTCAAGGAGGCATTGAGAAGGGGGTTGACCAGTGGGTTCACCATCGCCGCCATCCTGGCCAAAAATTTGGCAGGGCAGGGGTCTAGCGGCGAGCCCGATTTAAGGCTGGCCAGCAGCAACAGGGACGCATCGCTAGAAACAGAAGGAAAGTCCGACAGCACAGCAACAGGCGTGGACGATGGAACGCGTCCCGCCCCGGAGCCGCAACACCCCTCCTCCGACCTCTCCAAGAAGGAGGCCTGAATCGCCTTGATCTTATCTGTAAAGAAGCTGGCAAGATCACACGCCCACGAGTCAGGTGAAACTGGAAGGGGCAAGTTGGAGCTGGGGGTCGTGAACTCCTTCACCACAGTGAAGATCTCCTTACAGGAGTTCACCGACGCCTCGATCCTCCTAGCAAGATATTCCTTCTTTGCACACAGGATGTCCCGGTGATAAGCCTTCACAGCCGACCTATAGGCGAGTTTGGCCTTCCCGTCATACTGAAGGCGCCAGGCCCGCTCAGCAACCTTACATTGGCTGCGAGCCACGCGCAGCGCCTCCGTAAACCACGGCGCAGATCGCCGTATTGCCGTGGACCGGGGGGCCGCCCTTGGGGCAAGATCATTCAACCTTTCAGTCAGCCACAGCTGCAGAGCCTCAGTGTCCTGTTCCAAATCGCCCGAGAAGGGGCATGGATGATCCACAAGCGCCTGCTCCAGCATATCGGGCGTCACTCTATGCAACGCTCTCACAGCTGGTCTGGGCAGTATGGGGGCGCTGCTGTTCGTTCGCCCGTTCTCCAACACGGAGAACCTAATCAGCCTGTGATCCGTCCAGAGCACGGGCAGGGTTTCAATATCAACAATCGGGACTGACGAAAACACTTGGTCCAGGGTATGCCCTTTCTCATGTGTAGGACCCATCACAAAAGGTACAAGGCCCAGCGGGGATGTGATATCCAGCAATTTAGTTGAGTCCGAATCGTCCGCCACGTCAAGATGGAAATTGAAGTCGCCCGCCACCACACAATGCTGTGTGGACAGCGCCAGTTAGGAAATGGCCATCTGCAGGTCATCCAAAAAGGAACCCACAGGGCCAGGCGGCCTGTATACCAGCAGCCCCTTCAGAGCTTGGCACGGGGACAGTCTGAGCGTAAAGGCAAGGGACTCGGAACCCCCGATGGAATTCAGGGGGAGAACTGAGCAGGACACGCTCTTCTTCACCACCACAGCAACCCCGCCACCCCTTCCCTTCGCTCTGTCCTGCCGGAAGATATTATACGCCGGAGGAATGGCTGAGAAAATGTCCGGATTGGACGCCTTGCCCAACCAGGTTTCAGTCAGTAGAAGACATAATGGATTTTCCCTGACAAGGAGATCATAAATGTACAGGGCATGGCTACCTACTGACCTCGTATTGAGCAGCAGGCACAGATGTTTAACACGAGCCACTGCTGGTCGGTGGACGGTGACAGGAGTCCACACAGGCGACCAGCCACAGCCCGGGCAACGCCGTTTACCCTTGACACGGCCCAGGAAAACAGAGCGACAAGAACAAGAAACAGTCTGCAGGGCGCGCAGCGTCACTGAGGTGTAACAGATCATCCTCGTCCGAGGCTTACCGGGCCGCAGTCCACCGCCGCCCCGGCGCCTCCGGGACGCTGACGGGCAGGACTCCGGCACGACTCAGGCTAAGCGAAGGCGTCCACTTGCGCGTCCCACTGCGCGGGAACAAGCGACTTTAAATAGGCGCTCCAATAAGCCCTTAGCGCGCGAGTCCGCTCCAAGATGGCGGCCGCCGCCGGATCAAGTGCCCCAATCCAAAATGGCGCCCACCAAAGTTCGCCCCCGGGACCCGGACCCACCAAAGTGGTGGTGCTTCTGGCAAAAATGCCTTCTTTTAAATGCAGTGAGGGAAATAAGGAGCGCGAGCTGCAATCGAGAACTTAAAAACAGGGGTAAGTTCAACACAATCTCAAACACAAATACAAAACAAGGAAATGCTAAAAAACACAGCGCTAATGCAAGCGCAAGCGCAGCAGTGTGGTAGCCAGTAGAGACAGCCGCCGCACAGAGGACCGCCTTAAATAGGCGCTCCAATAAGCCCTTAGCGCGCGAGTCCGCTCCAAGATGGCGGCCGCCGCCGGATCAAGTGCCCCAATCCAAAATGGCGCCCACCAAAGTTCGCCCCCGGGACCCGGACCCACCAAAGTGGTGGTGCTTCTGGCAAAAATGCCTTCTTTTAAATGCAGTGAGGGAAATAAGGAGTGCGAGCTGCAAGCGAGAACTTAAAAACAGGGGTAAGTTCAACACAATCTCAAACACAAATACAAAACAAGGAAATGCTAAAAAACACAGCGCTAATGCAAGCGCAAGCGCAGCAGTGTGGTAGCCAGTAGAGACAGCCGCCGCACAGAGGACCGCCTTAAATAGGCGCTCCAATAAGCCCTTAGCGCGCGAGTCCGCTCCAAGATGGCGGCCGCCGCCGGATCAAGTGCCCCAATCCAAAATGGCGCCCACCAAAGTTCGCCCCCGGGACCCGGACCCACCAAAGTGGTGGTGCTTCTGGCAAAAATGCCTTCTTTTAAATGCAGTGAGGGAAATAAGGAGCGCGAGCTGCAAGCGAGAACTTAAAAACAGGGGTAAGTTCAACACAATCTCAAACACAAATACAAAACAAGGAAATGCTAAAAAACACAGCGCTAATGCAAGCGCAAGCGCAGCAGTGTGGTAGCCAGTACCATTGTAATAACAGGGGAGACTTACAATGCCTCCTGCCCTCCTGCTAAAATAACCACCTCCTCCCTCCCATTCTCCCTACACCACCCCTCTCTTACCCCATGGCCTGGACCTTGCATTCATTTACACCTGCTCAGTGCAGGTGGTAACTGTACCAGCTAAACCCACATGGAATAGGAGATTGTGTGTGGTTTCTCACATGGAAAAATCGTCTCTACATGGTAAATCCCTATTTAATGGGGTTCTACTCCTAACTGGATAATACATGACAATTTTACCACATGCAAACAGTTAAAGCACCTCAGTAACTTTCTACTCGTAATTAAAGCTGTAGTGATGTGGGAATGTTACTGATACATGAGCAACAATACCAGACATTAGATATTTAAACATATCTTTCAATATACTTATTTACATGGACATGTGGTTGAGGAGACGGGGGATTGAAACGGGAGGGGATGATATTGGTGCATTAGTCAATCTTTTCTTCTCGTTTGAGACGTTCTGTTTTTGGAGCAGTCTCAAAAGTGGAGAGAGTGGAGGTGGAACACAGGTCAGAGGAGACTGAGGTCCAGTGATAATTTCAAAGGAAGTTAAATAACCGGATCTCTGAGGCTGAGCATGGAAGTCTGGTCGCGGCCAGAAGATTTTGCCAAGGTGAGTGAAGACTGCAGGGTGAGGAGATGTACCTAAGAAGGACTTCAGATAAGCAGTTAGGGGACATCCCTTTCAATCTTTGAAAGACCAGTATTACTAATTTTACAAGACCAAGGTTCAGGCTGATCTCGTTCTGAGAAGATATTGTGAGTTAGATGTATGTCTGGGGGGTTATAGAAGGTCCTTGTGCCAAAGTATAATTCCTTATCCAGAGGCAAATATGAGTGCAATGGGAGACATAGTAATAAACTGTTGCTGTAGCTCACCCAATCAGGGCTAAGGCATGATGAGTATTTTGGCAGAATGGGTAGAGGGTGAAGGACAGAATATGGGTAGGTTTACTAACTGGTACTTCAAAACAATGGCTGTAGTTGTTATGAAGGTCTCATGCGAATGTAGTCTTAGGGCTAAAATGTATAGGTTATAGAGTTGCAGTTGCTGTCTTAGCAAGGAAATAGGCAATTTCTGTTTTAGATGAGAACAGCAAAACAGACTGAAGAACTTTCCAGTGTTGGGTGGCTGTGAGGCAATCGGAGGGCGAGCCTGACAGGCAGGGGTAAAAGCTGGAAATGAGAAGGTGATTTGGGTATCACCTGCACAGCCTAAATAGCAGAGTTGGAAGAAGGTTTTAAGAGAAAGCTTAAGCAAACAGGACCCTAGAAGAGAGAACGAAGAATTGGACACATTTCTGACTGAAGGTAACCGACGGCGCAGAGGAGGCACTGGTATATTTGCAGATGTGTCATCGAGATTTAAGGGACTCTAGTCGCTGTCAGCAACCGGGGAGATGCAGTATGTTTCATGTAAATACTGCAAGTCTCTCAAAATCGCAGGAATGATATAACAGGGCTGCTTTTCTCGGAACAGAGAGACGCATTTACTTGTTTATAGCAGTGAATACAATGTGAACCGAGGGAGCGAGTGACACATACGTGTGACTGGTGTCCCGATTCTGTCGTTTCGCTCTCAGGTGATGTGCACGGTGTCTTTGTTCTTGAACCACGAGCCCCCATATTCATGGATCTCGGGCACATGCTTTACTATTGATTCCTCTCCCCAGAGAGAGGGCACCCCTGCTCTCGTGCACAAGCCTTTAATTGGACTTTTTACGCGTGCCTTTGAAGAGCCCGTTTCCACAGCAGATTTCATCACAGGCCCACGTGCGCCGAGTTCCCATCCCCGATGGCGGCCACGGCAGGCACTGAACTGGTTTTTACTCTCCTCGTCCACTTTTGCACTCGGAGAAGCTTGTTTTTAACAAACACAAAAAGGCAACAGCATTGCGAACAGGCAATCTTGTTTTGTTCGAGTCACCCCAAACGAGCCTGCATTAATGAGCTGCTCCCTTGTGAAGATGCAGCTTAGCGAACAGCTGCACCGACGCAAGGCTGGCGAGCTCCGGGCACTGGGGTCAGACCACGGCGGATAACTGGAGCTGTGCTCGTCCACACCGGTGCGGTCTAACACCGGACCCCAAGCTGACTACTACAGGGCCTGCCTACCTCATTCTGTAGAAGAAGCAAAATGAGGACCCCAGACTGGTGAAACTCTGTTTGGTTGAACTATACCAGAACAATGGGTCACAGAGGCACATGGCACAAAACAGGTAAGGAGAAAAACGAACAAGAAAAGGGACACTAGAGAAACACATAGGACCTGATTTAGAGCTCGGCCGACTAGTTACTCTGTCTCAAACATGACAATACCTCGTCCACCGTATTACAAGCGCCATTGGATATAATGCCCTTATAATAGGCTGACAGGATATCCCTCACGCTTCTGATGGAGGAACCAGTGCGCCAAACTCTAAATCCGGCCCTCAGTCTGGTCAGTGCGTTAAATGTAAATTTAGACGTGTAGGCATTAATCATGAGAGTACCTGTTTGCTCCTGAGACATGCTCGTACTCTCCGATTTAATGGGCCACAGTAGTGCAGAGAAGTGCAGGAACTCCCCCTTTGGGAGAAAAGAAGTGCAGGTACTCTCCCTTTCAAATTAAAGAAGTGCCGGTACTCTCCCTTTCAATTAAAGAAGTGCAGGTACTTTCCCTTAAGAAGTGCAGGTACTCTCCCTTTCAAATTAAAGGAGTGCAGGTGCTTAGTACCAGGCAGTACCTGCCCATTTAAAGCACTGACGTACGGTATAGTTAAAGTAACAGAAGCCAGAGGTATTGGAAATGGTAGATCCACTAAAGATAGGTACTTAGGTAGGAGGGTATACAGAATGGGGGTGTACGCAGAGGTGCTAGGGTATTGGACGGTCATTGGAAGGGTCAAAGGTACTAAGTTATATACATTGCTAAATGTAGAGCAGTATACCCAGGACTAAGGGCAGATTTAATGGAACCATTATTTCAGGGAGAAGAGTGATGGGGCCAGATAAAGGGGTAGACCTACTACTATAAAGGAGGTGTAGAGGTACTGTGGTGAATCTCTCCCTTGCCAGTGGTAGATGTACTAAGGTGCCGGAAAGGTAAATGTACTGTGCCAAAGGTAGGGATAATATGGCATGAACAGCAGACCTACTAGAGTTTAAACAGGTCCAAAGGTACGAGGCCATAGGCAGGTACAGAGATAGTGGTGTGTAGGTATGTGTACTAGGGTATAGGCAAGTGGGTTGAGGCATTATTCAATAGGAATGGATGAAGGACAATGATGGGAAAAACCTAGATGTGGACGAACCGTATGGGATATATGAAGACAGCATTCACCAGGTTAGATTGAGCATTGGAATGGATTTGATTTGGAGAGATTCAGTTTTGTGGAGTAAGAGTTTCTCCTGAACGGCTTTCTATAACTATCCTTTTCTCCAGAATCTCATATAAGCCACTTAAAAATCGTTGTTTGCTTTAGTTAGTTATTCTAGAATCACCATACCTCACACAGAGTAGTAGTTCTGCACACTCCAACTAGACAACACAGAGGCTTATGGGCCAGTAGCTGCCTCAGTCTGAGAAGGTCACTGCCTAGAGAGACACTCAGCAGGTAGCACCATCCCACGCAATCATTTATTTCTTATGTGTTGCTCTTCTCTTGCTTTGGTGCCTGCCCTTGTCATATGGCCCGTGAGAGCTACAACAGAGATGAGTGCCCTCAGCTCTGAAGCCGTCATTTGATAATCACATAACGCAGGGCAGAATCAGGGCCTTGATTGATTTTATTGGGTACTGACACTCATTTGGGGACATTTTCACTCCAATGATGCAGCTAACGCTACCTATAATAGTGTGCATACAGCGTGCGAGTTATCCCCCTCCTTTAGCGACAACTACATCCGTCTTCTCCTCACCACCCCTTAGGCACCATAGAAAAAATATGAGGCAGTTGGTTGGTCACCACTGCATAGTCCTTTATTATATCTTAAAGCAGAGTAATCTTTTATTGTTCATTGTCTAAGACACTTGACCATTTTTCAAAGCATAGGTAAACCAAACAACACACTTGTTAACCAAAAGAGGTAGGTTATTTCCATCCCAAGAAATACATTTTTAAAATGATATTATTCACATTCCTGTCATGGCCTTAGCCATCCGAATATCAAGACATGCACTTCGGTCTTGAATCCCCCTGTGCTTGCTGTGCCAGCAGGCCCCAACTTGCACTGTTTTATCAGTAGTATCTTTCAGTCCTAGTCCTTCTACCCAGAGAGAGGCACCACCACCAGGGCACTGCTTACGCCTTGGCTCCACCCACTTTCCTGAACACCGGATACCCCCTCCAAAGTTTCTTAACATACACACAGGCATCTCAGGTAGGGCAGGAGTCCATTGCCCTCCAATCCCTAACCAGTGGTGTTCGACTCCCATTGCCATCTGCGACCTCTCTAACTCTGTACCACGAAAACACTGTCCTGCTCTGCGCACAAAAGAATGGCCACACCAGCATACCTGCATTTGTGGCCGCTCAACAACTGTATGAAATTAAAAACAGAAAAAGAAACCAAATAAGGAGGGGGGAAATTCACAGCACTAATGCACCATATGGGTAGAGCTAAGCTCCCGGTCACCGCCCCTTTTCAAGCTAGATTAGGTTTCACATAGCACTCAAAACAAGATGACTTCCATCTGCCTACCCTTTTTATTGCTTCAAATGACAAGCCCATTGAGGCTGCCGTTGTGGCAGCCCCAATGAGAAAAGAATTGGTCGTGAAGGGCGAGGTCTCCTCCCCCAACAATGACAAGGCATGCTTACATAAGCGGGTGAACTGAAATGTAGTCAGCCGGGAACCGTCTGCATGCAATAATAGCCTGGGATCCCCTCCTCCTGGATGCATCTGGAGAAATGCTTGTATCAAAGTCACCAGACAATACGTGACCTCTGGAGCAGCCCGCAGGTGTACCCATGTTCCCCTCCCCAACGGGTCTGTCTTTGACCTCCTCACCCTGATCTGTAGAAATCACAGCATCCTCTAGGTTAATCCCCCCCTCTCTATCTGTCCTTGAAGCGGGTATAAGTTCAGAAATTCTGAATGCCCCAAAGAAGGCCAAAGAATACGCTAAGCTTAAAAGGTGGGTCTCATAAATGGATGCGCAAACCTGAGGTACTACCTCCAAGATACGTGATAGTCTACCAGCATCAATAGGTGTCTTTTGGTGTCGGGTCGCGGCATCGTTTTCAATGGGAGCCAAAGAAGACTTGCTGCTTGTGAAGACAGGAGAAGTGTCTGGTGGAATCCAAGGCTGGATTCAGAAGAAGAAAGACCTGAAAGCAGAGGGGACAGTGTTCAAAGTCACTTAGCAGTGACCCGGGGCAAGGAAGATGGATGCCCACAGTCGTCGGGTGATTTCAGGTGATCACAGGTGTCTTGACTCTTCAGCCACGAGGTCCAGGAGGTGTTGACGATGACCAGGAGCTGAATTCAGCGTGACCCACAAAGTCTGCAGCCTACTGCGGTGTCGGCGACCAGATTGGAACCAACAAGCCTTGGCAACAGCAAGTCTCGTGGAACGTGTAAAAAGTCAGCGGTGCAGACCAGCAAGGTCTGAGAGACTCACCCAGCGAGGGAAAGTTGGGGCAGGCCTGGAGCAACCAGGGAAGCCCTTTGGAATTGTAGAAAAGTCTTCTGGGGACCCACAAGCCAACCGGCAAGGGATCGCAAAGACACCTCAAGAGGATTCACTCAACAGGGGCCCACAGTCACTCGGGACGGGATAGGCCTCTGATCTTCAGTGGAAATCCTGCTGGAGGCTTGGACCATAGGTGGTAGAAAGCACAAGTTCATAGAATGTCGTGAAGGGGTTGCACTCGAAAATAGTGCACGGTACCTAGGGATTGCGGTTCCTCATCACTCGTGGGGTCCACTTGCCTCAGCATCACTGAGGACTCATGATGGCCTTGGAGAAGTCAGGAAATCCTATTCATAGGATGCAGGGACTTCAAACTCTGGCGGGAGCGGGAAAGTTTGCGACCGTTGATTGCAAGATTGGGTGCCTGCCAAGAAGGGGAGTCACTCCTTGACTCCAAGGGAGATTCTTCAGTCTTCCAGAGGTAGTGGAATATCGAAGGTCCAGGATTCTTCTTCAGAGCGTCATCCAGGGATATCTAGTTTGCAATGATAAGGGTTCCCTAACTTATACTGAAAGGAAGGGAGGGACTAGCTCTATGACCCCACCTATGGGAGGGTAAGGGGAGTGGGTGGCTACACCCACTTCTCTTTGTCCAGTTTCATGCCAGAGCAGGGGCAGGTAGCCCCTGAGCCGGTTTGAACTGGTGTATGCACAGAGGAGCCTACTGATCCCCCAGTGCAGGACTTCAAAGCACTCTAGGAGTGCACCCACCCAGTCCCAATACACTAAACCCTGTCTTGGAGGTGACCACACCTCCCTGTGACAGGATGCCTATTGTTGGGCCTCCTCCACTGCGAGTTTCGGTCATCAGCAGGAGGGCAGCCCAGTGTCTGTGACTGGTGGCATCCATTTTGTGATGCCAGGGCTCTTCAGGATTCTACCGTGTTTCCACAGTGGGTACATGTCTAACCCTCTAGAAGGGTGGGATCATACTCCCACACCAGTTACTGGTGTGGGGGTATGATTCCAAAGCGTTTGACACCAAACACGACATGTTTTGATGCAGCCATCCCAGAGTTGGCATTTACAGCGAGGTTATAATGCACTTAAGAGTATATGGTTTGACAGCATTTACAAACAGCCCCAGAGAATGGACTCTGAGAGCTGCAGTGGGGCCCTGCTCAGGCAGAGGCACCCCCTCACATGGAAACCAAGCACCCTGCCCTCAGGATTGGTAGGGCCTGGCTTAGGGGTAACTGATAGGTTTAAATGTGTGTGCAGGGAGAGATATAGGGAACCTATATCTCAGTGAGGAGTGCTAACACTACCTCCCCCAGGCTGCAGTAGCAGGCCTGTGGTGTCAGATTTAGTCTGCTTCCCAGGGGTGGTATAATACATGCTTCATCCCCTGGTAGGCCTGTGAAGTACCTATGCCCTTGGTACCTAAAGTACCATATACTAGGGGCTCATAAGGTACCACAGTATCCAATCACTAGTGCACCTAATATGCACTCCAAGTTGTTTAGAGAGAACAGAGAGGCTAGGGCCCTGATTAGCAGGGTCCCAGCCAGACTATAGCCAGAAACCAGTGAAAACATCAGAAAAAACGTGGGGGCAACATAAGGTGCAGATCCTACTCTCCTACACTCCTTGTCTCCCCGCTATTACTCCTTCCTCCCCCCTCCTACGAATTCTTGAAACATTGTTTATGTGTATTGTATCTTACTATGCTCTTGTATCTGATGTAACTTTTAATGCAACGATCCTAAATGTAAAGCACTCTGATACCCTCCTGGATCAAGTTTGCGCTATATAAAACTTTATAAATAAATAAAAATAAAAAAATTACCTGCGCCGTAGGCGCTGTGCTGATTTGAGCGGAGTCCCCTACCTGGGGTGACCCTCCATTCGCCTGGCCCCCCATACTGCTGCCAGCTCCCTGCCCCTCCACACTGGGGGCTGGGTTTGTGACTACTGCCTCCGAGGGCCTATCCCCAACTGCCGCCTCACCTGCCATGACCGCCTGCGCATTTGTGCCCCGCTTGACCGGTTCCTGTAGGGTATCATTGTACCGAGCGGGGACTTTCCGTGGCCATTTGGGCACTGGGTCAACCTGCTGGGACCTCTCTCCCGACCACTGCGTCAACGTCTGAAGGGCCCATTCTATGCTGTGCGTCTTTTCGATGTTCCATAACAACCTGAATTCCTCTGGAGTGGCTGGAGCATCCTTGCCACTTCGGGCGCGCTTTGGCGGCATCCTACGACTTAACGTGCACTAGGTAAACAAAAAGAGAATTAGTTTTTTGGATGCCTCAACCTTTAAATCAACACACACGCCCCTATCCATGGCTAGGGACCAGAAACTGACCAGAAGTCATGTATCATAACACCGCTGCCAGCGCTCAATGAAAATTTACCCGGGGCACCGGGAATACTTACGACCCTAATGCCCCAGATCTCGCGTCATGCAATCTCCACAATGACCGAGGCAGCCAAGCTACTTACCAACCGAGTGCCAGATTAACATGCCATTAAAACCCCGACTGAATCCCCGATCATGCATACGCTAAAACATCCCCCATGCGCAAACGAAAGCATGCAACACGCGGCGCGCCGCCAAGACCCCGGGCACCGGGGATACTTACTACCCTAATGCCCTGGGTTAGTCCTGGACAATTCATGCAATGATACAAACACCCGTTACTTTACGGGCGATACCAAACATAGTGCAGAAAAGCTATGATTAACCCAGGAACCAGAATTACTGCACATTCCTACCGAGACTCGAACCTCTTACGACGACGCTTTACCCGAGCGTCTGAGCGAAAAATGTTACAACATTATGTAAATACTAAACAACCTTAGCTATGACACTGTATCACACAATCTTCGTTTTAGAACACCTCGGACATATTTTTTAAATAATTCTCAACCACCCGACTATGCTGTGTGGCCCTCTCCCTTCCTCCGTGTTCAGCGAACCAGCCTACTAACCTGCGTCCTGTTCTCCGATAGCGCTTTGAAAAACACCTGCTGAGAAACCTCTCGAACACTGTTGCACCACATGGACAAACTGGGACACCGATGGGTATCTTGTTGCTGGTCTGCCACCTCCGGAGCTGCTGGAAAGGACAAAGAGGGTTTCCCGCTGTGTGTCTTGTTTTCGCCTGTCAGATTCCATCTGACAGTGGTGAGTTTTTGGATACCGAGGCGATAGCCTCATTACTCCACATCAATTTTGAGTTTTTTAGTCACTGTTTCGGTTGTCTTATTGATGTGTGACGCTTTGTCACAGTTGAGGTTGGATCACAAGGTCAGCGCTGTGAGAGGCCGCGGGTTGCGGTCAGTTTGGTTTGCGGAAGTGTCAGCAAGGTTTATCGCAGAGTCTTGTATTCGTCTGCCAAATGTCTTCTGGCGGTGATGAGCTTTTGATGGCTGCCGCGGCGGTTGCCTTCTGACAGTGATGAGTTTTGGGTACCTGCCGGGGCGATTTGCCCTCAGGCAGTGATTAGTTTTTGGATGCTGTGTTGCTGTTTCAGTTTCACAAAGTTAGCGCTTCGATGGGCCTCGGGTAGCAGTCAAATGGGTTTGTAGAAATGTCTGCAAGTTTCCTGATCAGTGGGTTGTTTCCCTGTCTCTCCCGCCGCTTTTATCCTTGCTGGGGAGAGGAAGGCGACCCTGCGCCCTCTGATGACGTTGCATGTGGCCGCCCGCAACACCTTTCGCTTCCTTCCGGCCCCCGACCTGCCTCACCTCCAGGAAGGACAGAACCAATACCCGCTCCTGCCCGAGATGCCACTAAGGGCGCCATGCCCCTAGTAGGTGCGGGTGGCGACGATCATTTTCCTGGTGGTGCAGGAAGCACACTGTTGGAACTCTACATGGAAGAAGGCAATTCTGGTGTGGCGATTATAATAAGAAAAAAAACATTAGCAATGCAATTTTCTCTAATATGCTATAGGGTAACTTAACCTTTTTATTTTTTATTTTTATAAAACGCACATTTACCAAGAGACTTGACTATGAGTCGCCTGCTTTATATTTGTATAACTTCACATCAGCGGTGTATACGTGTTACTAGTTCTGAAAGTAACTAACTGCTTTTAATGTGGCTAATAAGTAGAATGCAGGAACAGTTTCTATTATGTACTCCATAAATATTAATTTCGAATAATCTCTTGTACATCTAAGAAAAAAGTTCTTATTTGCATATGTCCAAAGATAGCAGGCAGTTATTGTATCATTAAACATGGTGGGAAACTCCTGTCCTGTAGACTGTATTATTCCATAATTCACCAATTCAGTTTGTGGACTTCTGTCCCCAACCTATCAAGTGACCTGCATGATGCGTCAAGGGCCAGCACGTTCCCCCTCTCATTAATAGATAAAGGCTGCCACTGGCAGGTGTGAGCGGGTGCACAATCTAAATTTCCGGATGTTCGCCAACAACTATAAGCTGATGGCTCAACTGGAACAAGTCAGTTGGGGGGCTTCAATGACATAATGACGACATAAAAAAATATTGCAATACAAAAATATTGCCGCAAAAATATTATGTTCCTAAATATCGATATTACATATGTAAGTATATATATTTAGAAATATTTCAAAATATATTACATTTCAGCAAATTAATTCACTTGAAAAAATATGGGGTGTGTGCGCGTGTGTTCGCTTGTGTGTGTGTGTGTTCGTGTGTGAGTTCCCCAATGTTTTGTTCCCACAGGTTGGCTCGACCACCAAGGGCGCTGGTGCCAGGATAGGGAATGCAGATTCCATCTTAAATATAAAATTTTTCCTCGCAGGGAGAAAGACGCCGGCACTCACGAGCAGAAGCCATCCATGTATTTATTGCACGTGACACGTTTTGCCACACAGTGCATTTGTCAAACCAAATAAGGTGAATACCAGTGCACTGACATCCAAATTCAGTCTGTACAGACTTCGGAATAGTCTGTTTTTAGAAAAGTACGCAATTATTGTTTATAACGTATTTCAACCACATTTGCATAATTAAATTTGCCTGTGCAAAATCATACCGTCTATAACGTTCACTGTACTATCAAATTAAAAACTCACTGCATCAATGTTGATTTAAAAATGTATGTTATGTCTCAGGAACAGCATTACACTTCCATTAAATCACCAGATTGACCAGTTACTACTGAAAACAGTATAAAATCCCCCAAAGGGCGTATAATCTTATATTATGGGATTGGTTAAACTAATTTCCTAGTTGGTCGTATCATGTACAGTTTGAACATGACATATGTTTATCTTGTGTCAGTAACGGCCAAATTGTTGTATTTTTGGTGCACAAATAACAGTTACTCATTCACAAAAATATGCCAGTCGTTCGTCGTTAGTGTAGATGAGTCTCATAGGACGTGAATTAACATGCCTGTGTTTGGTTCATTGGGGGGAGGGGCAATCATATGTGGCCCAAGTGTGCACTACATGGTACCCCCAGCATTGTATATCTCAATCAAACAACATCATACCAACAATTAAGAATGACCAAACAGTTTAATGGCAAAGAAAGAAAGAACTTTTACGTGTGATTCATGTTAGTTCTGACTACAGGATAGCTGTTATCATTAGCTTCTTATTGCTCTTTGATGTTCTATGCAGCGGTGGCTGGCAGGGATCGGGTGGGCGGTGGGGTGGCACAGAGGGGGAGAGTGAGACGGGGAAAGAAAAAATGAATACCACATACCTCTTTGACGCATCTCTCCTCCTCGTCCCTCCCTCCGCCGGAGCAGGAAGCTCAGGGGAGCTTCCAGGCTCCCCTGAGCCAATCACAACGCTACAATGCAGCATTGTGATTGGTCTGAACGCCATAGTTCGGCACTCAGACGGGGACTGGGGGCCTGCGCATGTTCTCCATCCAGGCCCGAGACGGCCAGCCAAACATTCATGCGCACTTTACAGAGTGCCCACTACTCCTCCCCTGAGAACAGAGCAGCCCCTCCCGCCAAGCTGCTGCACTAGGAAAAAAGAAAATGATAATACCATTGAGTTATTATCATTTTATTTTTCCTTTATTTACACTGCTTTAAAGCAGTGGGGCGACGCTCCTTCGCCTTCGCAGAGAGGCCGCCACTAGGATTCTCTTATGCACTCAAAAGATAGTGCTACCAATGCCCTTAAGTCTACATGGGCATGTCAGCACATAGATGCTGTAATCAGAGGTGCAAGTGAGGGGTTTAAAGATCTTAAGAATCTTCCTGTGCTGAATAAACATGCATTACGTTTCCCACATGTATAGAAGTCTTATGTAGGTTGCATCCAATTTGCTGGAGTCAGGGGTCACATGTCACTATGTATAAGTAAATCCTACAATGATTTGGGGTTACGATAGGTGAGCACGCTCTGTTAAGTACTTTACTGCAATGACAGAATCATCACGTAAAAAATTCCAATGTTTTGGTCAGAATCTTACTGATTTCTCAGGATCTAAAGTTGTAGGTAGCAATGAATCTGGTTCTCAACACTCTCTATTGCCTATCAGATTCAGAGAGGAGTATGTCTCTAGGTTTGTTATTTACCTTCTCAACAGCATGTTTCAATATTTTTCCTTTATAACCCCTTTGCTTAAAACATGCAATGATGTTCTGCTCTTTCTTCTGATAACCTGTCAGTCAAGTGCTGTTCCTCTTGGCCCTTACCAATACATCATATGGGATGACCCATTTTAGATATACACAATGTTGGCTAAGGGCATGTAATACATTATTGCCTGTGTTGGTTTTACAAAACAAGCTAGTCTTTAAACATTATCTTCCTCTGTCACATGAATGTTGTGAGAAATTGAATATTATTTTGAAAGGGTGACTACCCAACTCAAGGAACAATCATAACCCTTGTTAAAGTCACTAAATTAATCTGCGCTCATCCCTCTGGTAGCTATTGCACAGTTCATGCTGGCTTAAGTAAGGGCAATATGTAAGGTATTTATTGCGTATTAGAACAGTAATAAAATTAAAATGTGAAATATCCAAAACCAAATCAGAAAAATAGAGCAAACTTTATTAAACAAAATTATACCAAAATGACACAAATCCAAAGAGGTGAGCCAGCGATAAGAATTTTTAAAGTTTTAAGTTGGCATAGTGCCAATAAGCATAAAGTGCCAATGATAATCAATGTTTGTGGTTGACTGGGATCTACGTACTATTTGAGGCTGACAGCAATGGAGTGCGGGTCAGATACACCAACCAGGTTCTTTCTGGTCAAAGATTTACCCTTCTGACTTAGTCTTTTAAATCCTAATTCAGCACAAGAGTACACTTCTAAAGCCCCCCAGGACCTCCCAGGGTGCCAATAGGAAGGTCCAGCCCTGGTCCAGTTGCCACTGGTCACTTGTGAAAAGGCCTCTATTAGCTTGTTGTATCCCTGTAGCTTAAACAAGAGGTCAGTCTTATGACCCTTGAAGTCCAGTTCTTTATCCTGCGTACAAAAGGGAGCAGGTCCAGTCCTTAAGTATGCCTCCTAAATCATGAACAGCAGGTACAGTCCTCTTCTGGTCTTTTTCAGGTGGGTGTCACATTGATTCCTGGACCTAGCTTGTGGGGCGGGGGCAGCTTCTGGCTCCTCTGTAACCAACAGGGTAAAAGTTCCCAGGGTAACCCTACCCACTTTTGCAGCACTTCATGTGTGCCCTACAGTAAACAATCCCACAGTGTCCCTCTCTGCCTAAATCCAAGGTGTTGAAACCCTTCTCCCCTTGTACAGAGCCTGTGTATCCACCCAGATGTTAGGCCAAGGAAATGATCAACCCCTCCACTGTGGTCACTTCAAACCAGTTCAGGGTGCAGCTCTCTCCGCATTGTGGTAAGAGCCTGGCTGACTGGTGGAACAAAAAAGGGGCCTTCGCATGTGTCACCTGAGATCTGCCTGTGACAGGAGAGGTACCTTTGAAGTTAATTAAGTTCCTCAGCACTGCCCAAATGTCCACCTGCCAGAGGAACAGAAACACCTCCCTGCATGCAAGTCTTTGTTTCCTGCTCTCAGAGCAGTTTTCACACCTCATTCAGGGTTGAGCACTTAGAGTGCTGCAGCTGGAGGCCAATGTACATTAGCCTCCATCAGCTTTAGTTAAAGAAAAGGTATATTTCTAAAAGTACCCTTTCCTTAATATTTATTCAAATCTGACCTCTCCAGTGAATTGGGCTTTTAATACATATTAGAAAGAGTCCAAGGATGAAATTTCTAGTTGTTTCTCAGCCGGAGATAGCTCTAATACATTTATGAAACAGCCAGCCTAGCTACAGCGAAAAAAGCTGTTGGGGGCTTTTCACAGTAGGGACATCTTTGACATAACATTTCTACATGTCCTACTTTTAAATACCATGCACTCCCCTTATGGGCATTAAGGCCTACTTAGATATGGCATATTAATATTTAAAAGGAAGGTTTAGCCAGGCAAAAGGGTTGTATTTCAGTTTTAAAAAACTGCTTTAGTCAGGCTACAGTGGTATGCCTGAAGCCAAGTTTTACACTGTCACTGCTGTGGATGGCACAATTGGTGTCTTCAGTCCACTGATGAAATTTAAGTTACATGTCCTAGGTACACTTTGTATCTTATACTGAGTACATATAGGTAAGTTAAATATACCAATTAGGGATATGCCAATTTCATAATTTTGAAAGGAGAAACGTAGGCACTTTACCACTAGCTAGCAAAGGCAAAGTGCACAGAGTACTACAGCCAACAAACAGTTAAGGCAAAAATCTGGGGGTACACCATGCAAAATATGGTAATTTCCTACACGGTCCCCACTCCCAGCAGAAGCGGGGAGAACTACCTGCCCCCAATAGAGTTCTCACCGCTAGGGCAGAAAAACCTGGTAAGACCATCAGCAGTACCATGGTAAGTCTCAGAGCAACGTTCCACCATTAAGTCCATGTCCTGTAGGGAGATGGATTGTAGGATTTTCACATCTCTATAAACAACCGCAATGGACCGCACTCCGCTAGCTCCTCCTCCGGGTCGCCCCAAGGGAAGCTGGTACATGAAGTTCTTGAGTGGTTCACCCCAGTGGGTGCAAGTAAGTACTTGTTGAACTGATGATCTCTGATGGAGTTCTTGAGTGGTTCACCCCAGTGGGTGCAAGTAAGTACTTGTTGAACTGATGATCTCTAGACCCGATACATGTCCCGGGTTTTAAAATATCGCCCGAGACATGGCTCGGGTTTCGGGATAACTTCCCTCCTCAGTAGAGAAAATAGTTAGGGGTGGAAGAGAGGGCCGCCAAACAACCGTCAAGGGCCTCAGTGCCCGCACAGGCACGCAGGTGCGTCGTCCAGGAGCTCGTCAGCTCAAAGCTCGAGGGAGCCATTTTTATAAACAACCGCAATGGACCGCACTCCGCTAGCTCCTCCTCCGGGTCGCCCCAAGGGAAGCTGGTACATGAAGTTCTTGAGTGGTTCACCCCAGTGGGTGCAAGTAAGTACTTGTTGAACTGATGATCTCTGATGGAGTTCTTGAGTGGTTCACCCCAGTGGGTGCAAGTAAGTACTTGTTGAACTGATGATCTCTAGACCCGATACATGTCCCGGGTTTTAAAATATCGCCCGAGACATGGCTCGGGTTTCGGGATAACTTCCCTCCTCAGTAGAGAAAATAGTTAGGGGTGGAAGAGAGGGCCGCCAAACAACCGTCAAGTGCCTCAGTGCCCGCACAGGCACGCAGGTGCGTCGTCCAGGAGCTCGTCAGCTCAAAGCTCGAGGGAGCCATTTTTATAAACAACCGCAATGGACCGCACTCCGCTAGCTCCTCCTCCGGGTCGCCCCAAGGGAAGCTGGTACATGAAGTTCTTGAGTGGTTCACCCCAGTGGGTGCAAGTAAGTACTTGTTGAACTGATGATCTCTGATGGAGTTCTTGAGTGGTTCACCCCAGTGGGTGCAAGTAAGTACTTGTTGAACTGATGATCTCTAGACCCGATACATGTCCCGGGTTTTAAAATATCGCCCGAGACATGGCTCGGGTTTCGGGATAACTTCCCTCCTCAGTAGAGAAAATAGTTAGGGGTGGAAGAGAGGGCCGCCAAACAACCGTCAAGGGCCTCAGTGCCCGCACAGGCACGCAGGTGCGTCGTCCAGGAGCTCGTCAGCTCAAAGCTCGAGGGAGCCATTTTTATAAACAACCGCAATGGACCGCACTCCGCTAGCTCCTCCTCCGGGTCGCCCCAAGGGAAGCTGGTACATGAAGTTCTTGAGTGGTTCACCCCAGTGGGTGCAAGTAAGTACTTGTTGAACTGATGATCTCTGATGGAGTTCTTGAGTGGTTCACCCCAGTGGGTGCAAGTAAGTACTTGTTGAACTGATGATCTCTAGACCCGATACATGTCCCGGGTTTTAAAATATCGCCCGAGACATGGCTCGGGTTTCGGGATAACTTCCCTCCTCAGTAGAGAAAATAGTTAGGGGTGGAAGAGAGGGCCGCCAAACAACCGTCAAGGGCCTCAGTGCCCGCACAGGCACGCAGGTGCGTCGTCCAGGAGCTCGTCAGCTCAAAGCTCGAGGGAGCCATTTTTATAAACAACCGCAATGGACCGCACTCCGCTAGCTCCTCCTCCGGGTCGCCCCAAGGGAAGCTGGTACATGAAGTTCTTGAGTGGTTCACCCCAGTGGGTGCAAGTAAGTACTTGTTGAACTGATGATCTCTGATGGAGTTCTTGAGTGGTTCACCCCAGTGGGTGCAAGTAAGTACTTGTTGAACTGATGATCTCTAGACCCGATACATGTCCCGGGTTTTAAAATATCGCCCGAGACATGGCTCGGGTTTCGGGATAACTTCCCTCCTCAGTAGAGAAAATAGTTAGGGGTGGAAGAGAGGGCCGCCAAACAACCGTCAAGGGCCTCAGTGCCCGCACAGGCACGCAGGTGCGTCGTCCAGGAGCTCGTCAGCTCAAAGCTCGAGGGAGCCATTTTTATAAACAACCGCAATGGACCGCACTCCGCTAGCTCCTCCTCCGGGTCGCCCCAAGGGAAGCTGGTACATGAAGTTCTTGAGTGGTTCACCCCAGTGGGTGCAAGTAAGTACTTGTTGAACTGATGATCTCTGATGGAGTTCTTGAGTGGTTCACCCCAGTGGGTGCAAGTAAGTACTTGTTGAACTGATGATCTCTAGACCCGATACATGTCCCGGGTTTTAAAATATCGCCCGAGACATGGCTCGGGTTTCGGGATAACTTCCCTCCTCAGTAGAGAAAATAGTTTGGGGTGGAAGAGAGGGCCGCCAAACAACCGTCAAGGGCCTCAGTGCCCGCACAGGCACGCAGGTGCGTCGTCCAGGAGCTCGTCAGCTCAAAGCTCGAGGGAGCCATTTTTATAAACAACCGCAATGGACCGCACTCCGCTAGCTCCTCCTCCGGGTCGCCCCAAGGGAAGCTGGTACATGAAGTTCTTGAGTGGTTCACCCCAGTGGGTGCAAGTAAGTACTTGTTGAACTGATGATCTCTGATGGAGTTCTTGAGTGGTTCACCCCAGTGGGTGCAAGTAAGTACTTGTTGAACTGATGATCTCTAGACCCGATACATGTCCCGGGTTTTAAAATATCGCCCGAGACATGGCTCGGGTTTCGGGATAACTTCCCTCCTCAGTAGAGAAAATAGTTAGGGGTGGAAGAGAGGGCCGCCAAACAACCGTCAAGGGCCTCAGTGCCCGCACAGGCACGCAGGTGCGTCGTCCAGGAGCTCGTCAGCTCAAAGCTCGAGGGAGCCATTTTTATAAACAACCGCAATGGACCGCACTCCGCTAGCTCCTCCTCCGGGTCGCCCCAAGGGAAGCTGGTACATGAAGTTCTTGAGTGGTTCACTTTTTACTCGTGGCATAGGTGTACCCGCCGCTGTCACTACATTCTCCAGAATCCTATGGGGCTATTTGCTAGTATGACGAGCGGTGTGCGACCCACTTCGCATTTTGTATTTAAAGCTCCCTGAGCTATGGGTTGACGAGCCCGGATCCCGCACCCGCGCGCCGTGAGAGGTACTATACCTGATAATTTTTGGCAGTCTACAGCACCCCGCATACGTACCTGCTCCCTGCTGACGAGAGGCAATTACCTCGAAACACGTGTCCAGGGATGGCATTTTAAACTTTTTACTCGTGGCATAGGTGTACCCGCCGCTGTCACTACATTCTCCAGAATCCTATGGGGCTATTTGCTAGTATGACGAGCGGTGTGCGACCCACTTCGCATTTTGTATTTAAAGCTCCCTGAGCTATGGGTTGACGAGCCCGGATCCCGCACCCGCGCGCCGTGAGAGGTACTATACCTGATAATTTTTGGCAGTCTACAGCACCCCGCATACGTACCTGCTCCCTGCTGACGAGAGGCAATTACCTCGAAACACGTGTCCAGGGATGGCATTTTAAACTTTTTACTCGTGGCATAGGTGTACCCGCCGCTGTCACTACATTCTCCAGAATCCTATGGGGCTATTTGCTAGTATGACGAGCGGTGTGCGACCCACTTCGCATTTTGTATTTAAAGCTCCCTGAGCTATGGGTTGACGAGCCCGGATCCCGCACCCGCGCGCCGTGAGAGGTACTATACCTGATAATTTTTGGCAGTCTACAGCACCCCGCATACGTACCTGCTCCCTGCTGACGAGAGGCAATTACCTCGAAACACGTGTCCAGGGATGGCATTTTAAACTTTTTACTCGTGGCATAGGTGTACCCGCCGCTGTCACTACATTCTCCAGAATCCTATGGGGCTATTTGCTAGTATGACGAGCGGTGTGCGACCCACTTCGCATTTTGTATTTAAAGCTCCCTGAGCTATGGGTTGACGAGCCCGGATCCCGCACCCGCGCGCCGTGAGAGGTACTATACCTGATAATTTTTGGCAGTCTACAGCACCCCGCATACGTACCTGCTCCCTGCTGACGAGAGGCAATTACCTCGAAACACGTGTCCAGGGATGGCATTTTAAACTTTTTACTCGTGGCATAGGTGTACCCGCCGCTGTCACTACATTCTCCAGAATCCTATGGGGCTATTTGCTAGTATGACGAGCGGTGTGCGACCCACTTCGCATTTTGTATTTAAAGCTCCCTGAGCTATGGGTTGACGAGCCCGGATCCCGCACCCGCGCGCCGTGAGAGGTACTATACCTGATAATTTTTGGCAGTCTACAGCACCCCGCATACGTACCTGCTCCCTGCTGACGAGAGGCAATTACCTCGAAACACGTGTCCAGGGATGGCATTTTAAACTTTTTACTCGTGGCATAGGTGTACCCGCCGCTGTCACTACATTCTCCAGAATCCTATGGGGCTATTTGCTAGTATGACGAGCGGTGTGCGACCCACTTCGCATTTTGGATTTTCACATCTCATTTGCCTCAGCAATCTGAGGTGTCTGTGGTTTGTCTGACCCAGAAATGACTCCCAAACAGTTATGGTCTCAGTTTCTTCAGTACCCAGACCCCTGCAAATGCTTCGCTCTCAATTGTACTCCCCCTTTGATTCCTGGGTAGGAGCAGCCTGCTGCTAAAGGATTTAGGATGGTCTTTCAGTCAGCTGTGAACGAACAACCCTAATACCATCCTCTGAAGCATCTGTCTGTACCAAAGTCAGGTGCCTGGAGTACTGATGCTGAGCACATTACTTCCTTCAGGGTGTCAAAAGTCTTTTTACATACCTCTGACCAGATCATCTTCTTTGGCTTCTTCTTAGAAGTCAGCTCTGTCAGAGGGGCAACAATAGTGGCATAGTCCTCACAAACCACCTGTACTACCCAATTATGCCTAAGAAGGCACTCACCTGGGCCTGTGTCTTTGGAAGCTCCCAGCTCTGAATTTGGAGTTGGAAAGTGTATACATGTCCTCCACCAACTTGGTGGCACAAGTACACCACAAAGCTCTGTCCTATCTGGCACTTACTCCCCATGATAGTCAGGCCTCCTTGCTACAGGGCCTGAAGTACTTCCTTCAAGTGGTACAGGTGATCTTCCCAACTGGAGCCAAAGGCAACAACGTCCTTCTGTTAGACAGAACTGAAGTTCCCCAGCCCAGCCAGGACCTGGTTGACCAACCTTTGGAAGATGGAAAGAGCATTCTTCAACCCAAAGGGCATAACTCTGAACTGGAAGTGCCTTCATGGTGTGGAGAATGTTGACTTTTCTTGGCTACCTGAGTTAGAGCAATCTGCAAATACCACGATGTCAAGTAAAAGGTACTGAGGAATTTGGCAGCCCCATACCTGGCAATCAGCTCACCAACTCTGGTGTGCCGGGGTGACTGAATTGAGGATCTTGTAATCAACACTGAACCGAATTTCTGGGGTGTTACCCAGTGGGGCAGCCTTGGTTACCAGTACCACTGGACTGAAACATGGACTACATGAGGTACTCAATCAACCCCATCATCTTGGAAACCTCATCTTGATACTAGCTCTAACATTATCAGACATCCTGTAAATCTTGTTTGTGTCCACTGTATCAATGTCATGGGTATAACCAATTGGTGAGCACTGGGGTAAGGGAGAACAATCAAGCCACCCCAGTTTAGACCTGGCCATATGCAAATCAGTCTTGACCCCGTGCCTCATGGGAACAGTCCAGCCCGAACTGCCAAGTCAGGTCCTCCCTGGACAGGAAACAAGCATCCTAGGACCGGTTTCAGGGTTTCACCCCTCTTCAGCCAGGATAGCTTGATTCCAGTGGCACAGTGAGCCCAGGACCCACGTCTTGGCATACCTTGCGCACTTAGGCTGAGAAAGCAAAAGACACACAATTGATGGATGGAATGCAGAACAAATCAAAACATTCACCCCCAGTCAAGAGATCTGGGTTAAATCCATCATTTTTTTGCTCACCATACCACCCCAGTTTAGACTTGTCCATATGCAAATCAGTCCTGATCCTGTGCCTCATGGGAACAGTCCAGCCTGAACTGCCAAGCCAGGTCCTCCCTGGACCGGAAACAAGCATCCTAGGACCGGTTTCGATGTTTCTTCCCTCTTCAGCTAGGATAGCTTGATTCCAGTGGCACAGTGAACCCAGGACCCACGTCGGGCATACCTGGCGCACTTAGGGCGAGAAAGCAAAAGACACAAATGATGGACGGAATGCAGAACAAATCAAAACATTCGCCCCCACCCCAGTTTAGACCTGGCCATATGCAAATCAGTCTTGACCCTGTGCCTCATGGGAACAGTCCAGCCCGAACTGCCAAGCCAGGTCCTCCCTGGACCGGAAACAGGCATCCTAGGACCGGTTTTGGGGTTTCACCCCTATTTAGCCAGGATAGCTTGATTCCAGTGGCACAGTGAGCCCAGGATAGCCAGTGGTAACTTCAATTCCCTCTCTGTCTGTCTGCCATCTACCTCTGATGGGGACTAGCTGTGGGAGGACACACTGCTCCCTGCCCTAAACCATGCAGGTGAGACTTCAGCCTTATTTTCGTGAAGTACTTTGGCGTCACAAACTTATAGCAGAAGCTTCACTCACACCATTCACCCATCATTTCCTGTAATAGCAGCCCCATTTTAGATCTTTCAGGGAGCATAAATAGCTGTATAAGAGCTTTTATCTTCATGGTCCAACAATACAATTATTTATATATGGTAAACCCAGGCCACATTTGTTCTGTTTTTTCCTAATCTTTTTCCAGGAGATTCTATCCCCCTTTGAATTACAGAAGAAATTGTTGATGTTAGAATGAAGGCCTTTTATTTTATTTATTTTTTGCAAATCTATTTTTATTAAGTTTAGATCATAATACAGGAGCATATCGCACGGCATCACATTTCACATACATTGGGTCAGAAACTTATACAGGCTAGTAAATCATGCCAACTGTCAAGAGGGGGGGGGACAACCTAGTGTCTGTTAGCGCGCCCGCCGCCGCCCTCCTGAGATCCAGTCACTTCACCCTTAGTAGTTCAGATGTCATCTCGTGGGAGGGGGCCAACCCCACCACCCACCAGCCATTGAGCCGTACAGGGAAACTAAGCTCGCCTACGCAACTGAGGCGTCAGTAAAATCGAAAAGGTTACATGCAATACAAAGGAAAGAACCCATAACAAAGGCAGCGTGTACATTGACGTGTATGGTGTGCTCCTACCCCCAGCCCGCCCCGACCCCCCCCTCTAACTCCAGGAGCACCCCTCCAAGCCCTAATGGGCGCAGATATCCCCAAGTGTTCCCAAACGCCTCACCTGTGGACCAATGACTATGGGGGCTATACTGTTTCGCCAGCGAGACTGCCTACACTGCGCCGCCGCTTGCGCCATTGCCATCCTGCCTGGCCTCACCCGTGTCGCCTGTGGTACCCTCCCCCACCGAGCGCCGAAACTCAGCAAGCAACTGTTCCCAGCGGTCCGCCATGGGCTCCCTCCGCAGCCCCAGTGTATCCTCCCTGCGGATGGCCGTCCCCTCCGCTCTGGCCCATGCCTGAAACGATGAACTCCAGGCCCTCACGTGCGGCGGGTCGGGCGCCTTCCATCTCCTGGTAATGAGGCGCTTCGCCACCACGAGCCCCAGGTCCAGGAATCTGGACACTACCTTGTCTTTGGGCGATCTGGTAAATTGGTGCAAGATGTGTTCGGGCCAGTCAAAGGGAACGCTGCGCCCCACACTCCCCTGCAGCTGCCCACTAACCACCCTCCAATAGGCGTGCAGCACAGGGCAGCCCCATAGCATGTGTAGCAGCCCCGCCCCCAGCTCGCGGCACCGAGGGCAGAGCGCATCCGCGCGGTGGAAGTACCTGTTAATCAGCTCAGGTGTGAGGTAGGCCCTGTGGACTATGAACAGCTGGATTTGACGAAACCGCAGATTGCGGGGGATACGCACTGGGCTCTTGAGCACCCTCTCTCACTCCCTGTCCGTCAGCGGCCGCCCCAGGTCCAGCTCCCACTTGCCGCGGAGTGGGCCTAGATCAACCGCCGTGTGCTCTCGCAACGAGGCGGCGAACCAGCGGACCAAGTGCCCGCCCCTTCCCATGACATGCAGATATTGCATGGTCAGATGTTGGGCAGGTTCTGTGGCCATGCTCCCCCATTTGGCGGTCAGGCTCGCCAGTAGTTAGCGGTGCAAGAGGAATCCGCCGGGTGGGAGCCCGTCCTCCGACACCAAGGTCTCGTACGGTATCAGCTCACCATCCCTGTACAGGTCCCTCAGCGTGTGCACGTCCGCCGCCCACCAGCCCGTCAGCACGGGGGCCGCGAGCACCCCCCCACCTCCAGGAGAACCCTCTAAGGGTATCGCCGGCGCGTATGGTACCACTGCACGCGTGAGGTACAAGGCCCTCTTAAAGCACCTGTGCGCCACAGCCAGGAGGAGCGGCATCGGTCCCGCCACCGCGGCCAAGGGGTGGAAAAGCCCGGTCACACGCTCTAGCGAGTAGGGGCAGCCTCCGTGGCTGTGTCATCCCTGTCCCTGTCGGCCAACCAGCGGGCGATCCATTGCAGCTGTGCCGCCAGGTAGTAATGCTCAAAGCAGGGCGCCGCCAGCCCACCCCTGTCCGTCGGAAGGAAAAGCTTTGCTAGCGCCAACCTGTGCCTGGCGTTGCCCCAGACAAAATCCCGCAGCATCCGGTTGAGCCTGCCAAAGAAGGCGGGTGGGACGTACAGTGGCAGGTTGACAAAGTAGTACAGTAGACAGGGGAGCATGACCATTTTGGCGAGCGCCACCCTGCCCGTGGTGGTTAGCGGGAGCGTATTCCAAAAGGCCACCTGCGACCCAAGCGCCGTGACCGCCCTCCCCAAGTTGCCATCAAACAAGTCAGTTGGGCATCGGTAAATGTGTATCCCCAGGTATCGGAAGGTACCGCCCCTCCACTGTACCGGCGTGCCATTCAGGCTGTAACCCGGGTCCGCAGTCTCCTCGCTGAAAGCGTACAGACAAGATTTACCCGCGTTCACGCGAAGCCCCGAAACAGTGGCAAAGGACCGCAGCAATGGGGCCAGTCGCTCCGGCATACTACCTACGTCTCTAACGTACACCAGCAGGTCGTCCGCGTAAAGCGACACCTGATGAACCGCGTCTCCCAGTGGTATACCATCGCCCAGGGTCGTCCGCAGAGCCTCCGCCAGGGGCTCCATAGCCAGGGCGAACAGCAGCGGGGACAAGGGACATCCCTGTCTGGTGCCCCGGCCCACCGGCACCGCCTCCGAGACATGGGGGCCCAACCGAACACGGACCGTGGGGTTCCTGTAGAGTAGATCAACCATCTGGAGGAAGTCCCCATCCAGTCCGTACTGCAACAGCACCGTGGACAGATATCCCCACTCCAAGCAATCAAACGCCTTCTCCAAGTCGAGGAGGAGGCACCCCGCTCTGGGCCATCTGTGCACTGCCTCACCGGCCACCCTAAAGTATCGTCTGAGATTGAGCGACGTGGACCTCGCGGGGACAAACCCATTCTGGTCAGAGTGCACCAGGTGCGGGACCACCGGTGCTAACCGCTCCGCTAGGGCCTTCGCCAGTATTTTGTAGTCGACGTTGAGCATCGCCAAAGGGCGGTAGGAGCCCAGGGCCGTGGGGTCGCGGTCCGGCTTAGGTAGGGAGACCAGGAACGCCTCCCGCATGGAGGGTGGGAGCGACGTCTCTTCCAGCGACTTGCTGTAAAGCTCGTGCAGCAGCGGCACCAGAGTCTCGCGGTATGCCTTATAGTACTCCGCGGGCAATCCGTCCGGCCCCGGAGTTTTGCCCGTCGCCAACGATTGGATCGCCTCCCCGATTTCCTCTAGGGAAAGGGGGCCACTGAGTGCCGCGTTATGCTCCCTGGTAGCCGCGGGTAGGTGAATGGAAGCGAGGAACTCCCCAAGAAGTTGCCGGGGGCCGTCCCCTGAGCCGTGTACAAGCGTTTGTAGTGGCCTACGAAGGCCCGATGTATTTCCTGCTGTGTGTGTACCATCACTCCGTCCTCCCCGCAGATTGCTCCGATCGGGGTCCTGCGATCCTCCTGCCGGATGAGCCAGGCCAGCAGGCGGCCCGCCCTATCCGCCCTGGCGTGCGTTCTGGCGGTGTGCGCCGCATAATTGTGACAGCGGAGCCGCTCCAGGAGCTCCGCGTGTTGCCCGCAGAGATCCTCCAGGCTGCGCGAGTGCCTGCCCCCTCCTTCTCCTTCCCTCTCATATTGCAGGAGGTCGTTTTCGAGGCGCACCAGGGAGTCCGATAGGGCCTTTCGTATGTTCCACTGGGCCCCCAGGCAGTGCCCTCGGATGGCCACCTTGTGGGCGTCCCACTCCACCAAGGCACTGCTCGCCGTCCCCTCGTTGGCGTCAAAGTAGGCCAGGACGGCCGTACCAAGGGAGGAACGGAACTCCGGGTCCTCCAGAGCGCTCGGCTGAAGTCGCCAGGTGGGCACCGGCGAGCGGTCCGCCACCCAGCAAATCCGAAGCCATAGGGGGTTGTGGTAGGAATGCGTCCACCCCAGATATTCCTACTGTTCGATAAGCGGGAGCAACGATTGGGTCACCACTATCCTGTCCAGCCGCACATGGAGATCATGGACCGCCGAGTAGTAGGAATATAGCCGGTCCGTCAGGTGAAGTGTACGCCACAAGTCCTGCAGCGACCAGTGCGTGAGCCAATCTCCCAACGCCCGGGCGTTAGATTCCACCGCCGTGGCGCGGAGGGGTGGGAAGGATCTGTCCAACTGGACGTCCAGTACCATGTTAAAATCCCCTCCCAGCAGCCAGGGGAGCCCAGCATAAGGATGTAGGAGCTGCGTCAATCACGCCAAAAAAGAGGCCTGGTCCACGTTGGGCGCATACAGCGAGCCCAGCAACAGCTCTTGGCCGTTCAGCTTCCCCCGCACTAAGGTGTACCTCCCCTCCCGGTCCACTACCACCTCCGTGCAGACGAAAGGAACACCTGCTCGCACCCAGATGAGCGTGCCCCGCGCGTGCGCCGAATAAACAGTGCCGTACGTATGTCCCCTCCAGCGCCTAGAGAGCCTGCCCAGTTCCGTCGAGGACATGTGCGTCTCCTGTAGGAGGGCAATCCCGACTGAGTGTCGCTGCAGATAGGAGAAGATGGCGTAGCGCTTGGACGGTGTGTGCATGCCCCGTATGTTCCAGGTCACAATATTAGTGTGCGCCATTACAAGTCGAGATGAGCAAGCCGGGCTGGGGCCAGGGCGCCCCCGCCAGGGAAAGGGGGGGACCACAGTCAGGGGGGAGCATGTTAACGCGCTGCCATGTAAACAGTAGAACCAATATGAACAGTGTAACAAACAGGGCGTATTCCCAACAGGGCATCCGTCCAAACCTCAGTAACGCCAAATAAAATTAGGCTATTGCAGTGTGATAACAAATGGGGTTCGTGCAATCATAGCAACCTTTGGAACCAGTACCCCTCCCCATCCCAACTGGAAGAGTAAGGAGCAGAATCAGGTCCGGAGCCGAACTGCCGTGCAGGTCCAATGCGAGCCCCCAGCGGGAGGCTTCCACAGATGCAATATTAGGGGACGCACACATCACCCAGCCCGCCCCCGCAGGGCCAGGCTCTCCCAGTTCTGGGCCCTCTGCCCCCCGAGTGGGTCCAGGGTCCCGGATCCGTCCATTACAGCTCCAAGGCCGTCGCGTGACCCCAGTTCAGTGCCCGCAGCTGTTATCTAACCTTCGGCATCCCGTCATCTGGTCACGCAATCAGGTACGCCGTCTGCGGGGTCACCACCGGCAGGAGCAAGTCCTCCGAGACCACTGTGGACGGGAATGACGCCCCACTCGCTCCCGCCCCACTGGGCGTGCAGACGTCCAGGCGGTCACTGGTGGGCGGCGTCCCAAGCGTCGCCACCGCCTCCAACGCCCCCTGCCGCTCCATCCGGATCCTCTCTGGGCTAGGTGCCACCGGTCCCAGCTGCGCCGGCCGCCGCGCCCCTCGGCGCCCTCGCCTCCTAGATCGCCTCCCCGGGCGGCCGTCAACCTCCGAACCAGCAGGCCTCACCCCGTCCACTGTCCCGACTCCTCCAGCCAGTCCCACACGTCCTCCGGGGAGTCGAAGAAACGGGCCCCTTCTTTTGCCACCACTCGCAGGCGGGCCGGGAACAGCAGGGAGTAAGGTAGAGCCAACTCTCGCAGCTGGCGCTTCACCGCCATGTAGTTGCTTCGTCGCCGCTGGACGGCTGCGGTATAGTCGGGAAAGAGCATAACTCGGCTACTGCCCACGGTCAAGTCACCAGTTCTTCGAGTTTCGCTGAGGATCGCGTCCCTGTCCCGGTAGTTGAGGAGCTTGAATAGGAACGGTCGGGGCCGGGCCCCCGGCTGGGGTCTCTGCGCCGGCACCCTGTGCGCCCTTTCCACCACGAAGTGTTGAGACAGCACCCCCTGGGGCAGGAGGCCCCTCAGCCAGGTCTCAACGTACTGCTCTGGGTGCCTGCCCTCCACTCCCTCCGGGAGACCCACTGCGCGGATGTTGTTGCGCCTCGAGCGTCCTTCCGCATCATCAACCCTGTCTTCGAGCGCGTGGACCCGGTCCAGTACATCCTGCAACGCCGCGCCATGGCTCCGCACAGTAGGTTGTAGTTCTTGGAGCGTCAGACCGTGCGACTCCACTCTCTCGGCCAGTTTGCGGTGGTCAGCATGGAGGAGGGTGAAATCAGACGTGACCTTGTCCATCCTCGTTTCCAGGGACGCCCGCGTCTGGTCCAGGGTGGCTCCGAGCCTCTCCACTGCCGCTAGCATGGTATCCATCTTGGTCGAGAGGGCCGCCGCTTGCGACTCCGCGTCCCCCCCCCGTCCGGCTCTGCGCGGGGTCCGCAGTCCCAGCCCGCGGCTGACCCTGCTGCGTCTTGTCTCGTAGTCGGCCCATCGCGTACTGTTGAGCGGTCGGCATTCACAGGTCGTTGCCAGGCGCCGTGTACGCGACCCGCCGCGGGCCCTCCAATCCACGCCGGCTCCCCGCTCCACTCTGTCACCCGGCCCCTAGTCGGACCCCGAGGCCCAGCCGCCAGGCCGAAGTCAGTAGGGGGGGAGGATCGGGGGCCCTCCACAGTCCGAAACGGCAACCGGCCCCGGCAGGACGGGCCCAACCGGCAGCAGACCTCCAGTTCCCTTCAGGGCTCCGCACCACCACGCCCCCTCACCAGCGCTCCAGGTAGCCGGCGGTCAGTCTAGGCCCGTGCTGGCCCTGCTAGATGCACCCAGGCGCCGTAGCCTCCGCCAGCCAGCCCCACATCCGGGGTCACGCTCCTGACGGCGCAGCGTCCAGTGCCCCGGGCGAGGGCGTCTCGCCTCTTCAATGTGTTGCTCCAGGCGGCCCCCTCAATGGCTAGCGCGCCGTTCTCTGCCGCGGCCACTCGCAGTGCGGCGCCTCGCATGTGAGGGTGTCAGCCCCAGGCCTCAGTGCCCACTCCACTGCCTCCGGGTCCTCACGCGCAGCAACTGTCCTCTCCCAGCCGCCCCAGTACAGGCTCCGCCGCACAGGCCACTCCAGCTCGGGGTCCTCCGCCTCACGCAGCTCACTCCCATGCACTCCGGACTCACCGCTGCAGGCCCCAGCACAGCCCTTCACGCCTCGCCACTCGGGTCCCTTGGCTCCCCCGGTTGCTGGTCCTGCCGGATGGTCGCCTCTCCTCAGTCCTCCACCGCTCTCCGCGATGTGTGGCGATCTCGCGGCCTGCAGGGCCCGGACGCCACGCTCCGCGTTTCCGCAGCTCCGCAGCACCCGCCAGGGCCCCCACCAGACCGCGATCGCCAGAGACAGCAGCTCCCAGCCGCCGAGGGACCACAGCCGCCAGGGGATCAACCTCGCTGCCAGCGCCGCCTCCCGCTCCGTCGTACGGCGTCCCCGCCGGGTCTCGCAGCAGGCCCCGCCTCACAGGCCGCCGCGCTCCTCCTCGCCACTCAAGCTCCGCTGGGCCACAGCGCCCCTCAGTCGCCGCTCGCGGGGCCGCACCAGCTGCTCCGCACTGCCCCACGTCGGGTCCGCTTCCAGCGACCACGATCTGCCCCCTCCTCAGGATAATCAGCAGGATGTCCGGGAGGTAACGGTCGGAGCCTCAGTCGCTTGCGTCCGCCATGTTGCCCGGCTGGCCACGCCCCCTAGAATGAAGGCCTTTTATAGCGGTTTTATCAAATTCAGTTGGCTATTGCTAAATAAACATGTTTATAGGTTATAGGTTACTCTTTATATACTGTTTTAAGGATATTTTCCCATCTTTTTAGACACCAGTAGATTCCTTCTTAACCTTCTCAAAGTTCTTTTTAGGAATATCTTTAATTTCCTGTGTGATGGTTATTCCCAAATATCTGGTTTCCTGCTGCTTGACCCTTGTAGCATTAGACCATATATTCCACCCCATTATTTCTGATTTCCCATCATTCACCCAATAGCTGGGAACGTCTCTGAATTATCTAGTGATCTGACTAATTTCACTCAGTGTATTTCCAAGTTCAGCCATGTAAATCAATAATTCATCTGCATACAAGGCTACCCTATTATTCAGGTGACCACATTTCAAAGGAATAACCTCTCCTTCTAGTCTGATTGCTTAAGCTATAGGCTCAATAAATAGGTTTAAATGTAGAGATGAAAATGGGCAACCCTGGTGCAGCCCCTTCTCTATTCTGATGTTCGATGTCAAACTACCATCAGAGGCGTAGCTAGAGCTTGTGGCGCCCGGGGCTATCCCTCAGATTGCCGCCCCTGGGGAGGGGGGGTTGCTGGGTAAAAGGACGGCGAGCACTTGAAAGAGGACCGAGAGACATGTAGTATCGCCGCTAATAGTTACCTCGATCATGCAAGTTACATGCACATACATGACACGGTCCAAGGCTACACAGTTGAATACACCAGTGACTGGCAGTACAAAAGAGAACACACAGACTGCATGATCTATCTGGGGACTCAGCACAATGCAAACATGCACACACATGACACTGTTCAGGGATCCATCATCTACAGCTGACATTAAATGACCATTCATCATGGTTCCCCCATTACAGCAGTGCTCTTTGTGATCTGCATGGTTCATGTTCTTTGCAGCAGGCACATTAACCCTCTGTGCTACCTTTCCAGGAGTCAACCCTTCCACTAGACAAAACTCCGATCTCTCTCTAGGAAGAACATTAATCACCAAAGTTATCATGACATTTTTATTGTTTCTGAAAATTGCTGGAGGCCAGGAAGGAGGCAGCAAGTTTTTTTTAAACCATAATATACTTGCAAACACTACGCACCCACCCAAAATAGGTACCCAGTGCGGTCACACCGTTCGCATCACCCTAACCTGCTCAAGGTTCATGTGACCTCAGTGACAGAGTCACAGCGACTAGATCACTGTTGCTCTAGGGTGTGCTGCTGTGTAGGCCTGCCCGCAAGACTGGAGATGAACTTCAGTATGGATTGTGGTGGACAGGCCTTCAAGGTTAACCCACAATTGACACCACTAGGGTACACCTGCTTGTGCTAAGACATCAAGCCTTCTAAGGTCTAGTGGGGCCTTATAAGTTCTAGCATGGGAATGTGCTCCCTCAGTAGAGTGGTCTGGTGGACTGGTCATGAAGGCTGAACCCGGTTCCCCAGATCCAAATTCGATAGCTCTGGCCATAGTGCCACATCCTCTCCCCCACTGAACACCATGCTTCCTAAAAAAGAGAAACTTGCACTGTCTTCAGCTATAACCTAATTGTGCCCGCTATAAACACTTGGATGTGGCTCAATTCAAATTATGCACTTGATAAGAGTAATATGCTGCCTAAAAAAATGTAAAAGCAACCACTCTTAGTGAATGCAAGATTAAGTAAAGCATGTGAAATGTAAGCAGAAACAACATGGTTACCTTAACGATCTCTCACTCACTATTCAGAAATCAGCGAGTGGTTTTACCTGAAAAGTTAAGGACATGACTAGAGGGCCCTGAAGGGAACCGTTTCAATGTCCATTGCTTATATCCTTACAAAACGTAAGCAGTATGGTTTAAAAAAACCACATCCATAAACACAGAGCCATGGTACACATTTTGTTTTCCAATCCACCCATCAACCAGGTATTGCAGTACCTCCAGGAATGGTACACTTTCCCACCTGGGAACAACAATGCTGTTCAAAGAAAGACGAGAAAACAAAAGTAGCTCTTCACTGGCAAACTCTGTAAAGTGATGGTGATGTATTTGGATGTAAATAAAACCAATCTGGCCACTTTGCAACCACTCTGTATTGCTTTATTTAGTTATGTATTTATTATTTTTCATATTTAAAACCTTCTATTTCTCTCCTTCCCGCTGCACTTTGGAATAGAAAAATGTCAGAAAAAGGGCATTTCTCGCAAGAGTGTTTTTCTTTTTTGTATACATTTCACAGGGAAGCAACTAAATGAAAGAAGGAAAGAGGTTGTGAACCGTTTCTTCAAGTCACGGTTTTCAGTAAGTGAGGAGGGAGACAGAAAGAGAGGGAATAATAGGAAGAGAGGGGGGGAGAGCTGCCAGCACAAAAAAGAAGAGGACATTGCCTTCTCGGCCCGTCCTCGAACGTCCACGAAAGCAAACCAAGCCTTATCTGAATGCCTTGTGCTCCCCCAAAATAGTGCCGCCTGCGGCGGACCGCCCCCACCGCCCCACCCTAGCTATGCCACTGGTCACTACGGCTAGCCTACTAGCAACGTGGTATACAAAATAAGTCAGACTCACAAAACGCCACTGCAAGTAGCTCAAATGCAGATTGAGGCAGAACCACAACGACACCAAAAAAAGCACCTACAGGTGAGTCCTAAGATTGTATAATTAACAAAGTAGACCCACCAAATGTTCAGCTCTCAACCAATGCACTGACAACAGCACAAAGGATGCTAAGGAAATCTTCACCATCATGAAGTATTTTTACACTCCTGCTGCTAGCTCCTCTAGCATCATGTCATCACAGGACCTCTGCACCTAGCTCTCCCTTTTTTTCAGGCATAAGATCAGCAACATGTGCATCTTCCTGCCCCAGCAAGACCCATCCACCCTTGCAGCCCTCATACCCATCGGGACAAAAACCCCTGAAATGGACCATGACCTCTTGGCCCACCATCACCACACAGGAACTGCAACAACCATACCATCAATGCATCCTTGAGAACATTTGGACACCTGCCCTCACCACATCTTCACTAAAGGACTGAACCCCATCAGCTCAGCCCTAACCCCAGTACTGAACAGCACCATCCACGTAGCAACCTTACCAGATGCCTGGAAGTATGCCACGATACTCCCCTTCCTAAAAATCCCTCAGCGGATGCTCTACAACTATTGCCTGATATCCCCACTACTCTCCTCGGCCATAGTCCTGGAGAACATCATCAACAAGTGAACAACCACCCTCTTCAATGACAACCACCTCCTTGACCCCACTCAATGCAGATTTAGGCCCAACCACAGCACTGAGACCACCCTCATCACCACCACAGAATACATACGACTGATCATGGACAAAGGCGGCACTGCAGTCCTCATCCATCTATTTGCAGCTTTCAACACTATAAACCACCCTATCCTCATTGAATGTCTCTTTAAAGCCAGCATACAAGGGCCTGCACTCTGCTGGATTTGCTCCTTCTTCGCAGACTGCACGAAGTCAGTTAGCCTGGCTCCCCACACCTCGTCCACCACCAACCTCATCTGCGGAATACCCCAGGGATCATCTCTCAGCCCCACACCCTTCAGCACCTACAGGGTCCCACCCGCAAACACCATCCAAATTCACAGAATCAACATAATTTCATACACCAGCAACATCCAACTTATCCTCTCACTGAGCACCCAGACCAACATCTCCTCCTGCATGTCCAAAAACACCATGGGGTTGAAGATCAACTGTCTAAAACTCAACATAGATAAAACAGAAGTGTTAGAAAGGGTAGATGGACCGGGAGGGTCGGCCGGGGACAGGAGGAGAGGTCTCCGGGGAGAGCCGTCTCCAACGATCGTACAGACAAGTAACTTCCCCCCCACAGACAGATACCACACACGGATAAGGTTCAGTGTTCTTTATAAGCACTTCTTAAGGTACGGTTGAATGGTACAAGGAGGTCTGGACTCAGGGGTCCCCTCGATTCAAGTCTCTCAAAGCAGGGTAAGGGGTAGCGGGACAGTCTGTCTACCAGTCAGGTAGTTCGGGTGAGATGATGACTAGCTCACAATCCTCGAGCTTGGTGGCTTAGTTGGTACGGGCCGCGGCAGCGCCAGCAGGTCCTGGTTGAGATGGTCGGTACACGGTCCGCGGCAGCGCCAGCAGGTCCCGGAAAGATGGTCGATGTACGGGCCGCGGCAGCGCCAGCAGGTCCCGACGAGGATGGTCGTTACAACGGGCCGCGGCAGCGCCAGCAGGTCCCGACGAGGATGGTCGTTACAACGGGCCGCGGCAGCGCCAGCAGGTCCCGACGAGGATGGTCGTTACAACGGGCCGCGGCAGCGCCAGCAGGTCCCGACGAGGATGGTCGTTACAACGGGCCGCGGCAGCGCCAGCAGGTCCCGACGAGGATGGAGGTTGCAGAAGGCCGCGGCAGCGCCAGCAGGCAGGACGATGGTTCACAAGAGCGGGCTACGGCAGCGCCAGTAGTCCGTCAAGGCTGAGTTCTCTCGGTGTCTCTCGACTCCAGGATACAACTGCCTTCCTGCTCCGGAGCTGCCCCAGTTATAGGGCTGGTGCCCTTTGATGTCCGGACCCTCGCACTTGGAGGTCGGAGGGTCCGGGATGAAGGTGTCCAGACACCCAGCAGGGGGTGGAGCCAGTGCCTGGGGGAGCTGGAGGCGATCGGCACCTGGCGGGGGAGAGCCCTTGACACTTCGTTCTCCCATTGACCTGCCAAGGGGTCCGCTCACCTCCTGGGTGGATGGTGGTGCCGGGATGTCGGGGCCGGCCAGGCCCGGGGTTAGGGTCGGGGTGAGGCCACGTGGCCTCGTGGTGCAGGGCCCAAGATGGCGGCTTGACCCGGCCGGGGAAGCCGGTGGGGCTGGCCCCCGTGATGAGTAGAGGTCCGAGGGCAGAAGATCCGTCGGGAGACGGGGTACAGGTGCTTTTCGTGGGGTATGCCTGGTGGGCCGGAGCTTGGGCCCTGTCGTGCGGGGAGGGAGCAAGCCCTCTGTGTGGCCTGTCCAACATGCGTCCCCCCCAGCTGAAGGCGGGGAGAGTCACCCATCTCCTTGGGGACTCTCTTCGTCGAGGCGGAAAAAGCGGGACAGGCCATCCGCGTTGGCGTGGTCTTGGCCTGGTCGGTGCTCCACGGTGAAGTCCATTCCCTGCAGGGAAATGGACCAGCGCAAGAGTTTTGGGTTCTCCCCCCGCATCTGCATCAGCCACTGCAGGGGTCGATGGTCGGTTTGTACCCGGAAGTGGGTACCGAAGAGATAGGGTCGGAGCTTTTTGAGGGCCCACACTACTGCGAATGCCTCCCTCTCGATGGTGCTCCAACGCTGTTCTCGGGCCAGGAGACGTCGACTGATGAAGGCCACCGGCTGGTCATGACCTTCGGGGTTTAACTGAGAAAGGACGGCTCCGATGCCGTGGTCGGAGGCGTCGGTCTGCACCACAAATTCCCGACTGTAATCGGGGGCCTGGAGCACAGGGGCGGTGCACAGGGCGGCCTTCAGCTTCTCGAAGGCCGCTTGACAATCAGGAGTCCAGTTAATCCGCTTCGGTTGGTTCTTGGACGTGAGACCCGTGAGAGGCCCCACGATGCTGCCGTAGTCCTTCACGAACCGCCGGTAGTAGCCGGTGAGCCCCAAGAAGGCTCGGACCTCGGTCTGGGTGACGGGGGGCTGCCAGGACTGGATGGCAGCAATCTTAAGTTGTAGCGGGGCCACCAGCCCGCTTCCCACTTGGTGCCCAAGGTAGGTCACAGACCCTTGGCCAATTTGGCACTTGCCGGCCTTAATGGTGAGGCCGGCCCGCTGGAGGGCTTGTAGGACCTCTTGGAGGTGACGGAGGTGGTCGGACCAGTGGCGGCTGTATACAGCGATATCGTCCAGGTAGGCAGCGCTGAACTCTTCGAGCCCCGCCAAGACCTGGTTCACAAGGCGTTGAAACGTGGCGGGGGCATTCTTCATGCCAAAGGGCATGACCTTGAATTGATAGTGGCCATCGGGGGTAGAGAAGGCTGACCGTTCCTGAGCCCTGGGTGTGAGGCCGATCTGCCAGTAGCCCGCTGTTAGGTCGAAGATACTAAGGTAGCGGGCGGCCCCCAGCCGGTCGATCAGCTCGTCTGCTCGGGGGATAGGATGAGCGTCGGTCCGGGTGACAGCGTTCAAGCCCCGGTAGTCGACGCAGAATCTCAGTTCGGGTGCGGTGCCGGGGGCAGCGGCTTTGGGAACCAATACAACCGGACTGGCCCAGGGACTGTCCGAGGGCTCGATGACCCCGATCGTGAGCATCTTGGCCACTTCCTCCTGTATGCAGGCCCGTACCCGATCTGGTACGCGGTAGGCCCGGTGTCGGACAGGGGGACTGTCCCCGGTGTCTACGTCGTGCAAACACCAAGGGGTGACCCCGGGGGTGAGGGAGAACAGGGCAGCGAACTGCAGCAGGAGGTTCCGGCAGTCCTGGCGTTGCTCCGAAGTGAGGGCGTCAGAGAGCCGGACCCCGTCCACGGAGCCGTCATTCTCCTGAGTCTTCAGGAGATCCGGGAGGGGTTCGGAGTCTTCTTCTGCACCACTGTCCGTAGCCATCAGGAGGCTAAGTTCTGAGCGCACAAAGTGTGGTTTGAGTCGGTTGGTGTGGAGGACCCGAAGGGGGTTCCGGGAGGTCCCCATGTCGATGAGGTAAGTGACGGGGCTTTTGCGCTCGACCATTTTGAAGGGCCCCGTCCACTTATCTTGCAAGGCACATGGTTCGGTGGGGGACATCACCCATACTTGTTGTCCGGGCTCGAACTCAACGGAGGAGGCATTGTGATCATACCACCTCTTCATGTCCTCCTGGCTGGCCTCGAGGTTCGCCTTGGCCATCTGTCTGAAGCGCCGGGTCTGATTGCGTAGGGCCAGGATGTATTTGAAGACGTCTGGAGGGGTCTTTAGGGGGGCCATCTCCCAACCTTCTTTTACTAGGCTGAGGGGCCCTCGCACAGGGTGCCCGTACAGGAGTTCGAAAGGGCTAAAACCGAGGGACTTCTGGGGAACTTCTCGGTAAGCGAAGAGGAGGCACGGGAGTAGTACATCCCACTGGCGACGGAGGGGCTCTTCCAATCCCCCAATCATCCCCTTGAGAGTGCGGTTAAAACGCTCCACTAGTCCGTTCCCTTGGGGGTGATAGGGGGTCGTGAATCTGTAGGTGACCCCGCATTGTTGCCAGAGGGACTTCATGTATTTGGATATAAAGTTCGTGCCTCGGTCGCTGACGACTTCTCGGGGGAAGCCTACCCGGGAGAAGATCCCCATTAGGGCCCGGCCAACCACCGGAGCTGTCACGGTCCGTAGGGGCACCGCCTCGGGGTAGCGGGTGGCATGGTCCACCAGTACTAAGATGAACCTGTGTCCTTGTGCCGTGCGGGGGTCCAGAGGCCCCACAATGTCTATCCCCACCCTCTCGAACGGGGTGGTGACCACAGGGAAGGGTTGCAGAGGGGCTTTCAGCTTCCGACCACTCTTCCCGCTGGCTTGGCATGTGGGGCAAGATCGGCAGTGGTTCAGGACGTCGTTCCTCATTTTCGGCCAGAAAAAGTGGGTTACTAGGCGGCTGTACGTTTTGTCCTGGCCCAGGTGTCCAGCCAGGGGGACATCGTGTGCCAGGTTGAGCAGAAAGTCTCTGAAGCGGAGAGGTACCACCAGTACTCGACCGGCCCCCAGCTCGGCGATTCTTTGCTCGCTGTATAGCAGGTCGTTATCCCAGTAGACCCAGTGAGTTCCGGTGGCGTCCCCTGCATTCTGGGCGCTGGCTTGTTGGCGGAGTCCCTCGAGGGAGGGACAGGTCTTTTGTTCCTGGCGGAACTGTTCTTGGGTGGGCCCCCTTCTTGACGCCACTGAGCCAGGTCAGGAAGGTCCTGGGATTGCGCGTCCCCTTCGGTCGTCGGGTCTGGGGGGCTGGCCTTGTCGTTGTCTTCTACTGGGGCGACCGGGGGCGGAGGTGCCGGCCATTCCGGTTCTTCTGATCGAGGGACGGCACGGGCGGCCATGGACCGGGTGGTTATGCAGGCCCAGTCCGGGAGGCCCAGCATCCCCAGGTGCTCTCTTCTCTCAACGGTGGCCCACGGGGAACTCTCGAGGTCATTCCCCAGGAGGCAGTCCACGGGGCATCGTCCCGGACCGTCACCTTCAACAGGCCGGAGACCCCTCCCCATTCGAATGGGACGCAGGCCATTTGACACATACTTTCAGAGTTGTCCGCCGAGCGGACGGGGCAGAGAATGTTCGGCAGTATCTGCTCGGGCTTCACCAGGTGACAGCGGACGGCCGTCACACTGGCGCCTGTGTCACGCAAGGCCTCGGCTCGCTGTCCATTAATGGTCACCCACTGACCGTATTTCCTGGTGTTAGCGGGTAGGGGAGCCCGCGGGACCATGTCTCTTCCCCCTAAGCACGCCAGGACCATGGCGGCCGGCTCCCACTCTTGCTGGGCCGGCTCATACTCTTCTGGTTCCTCCGATGATCGCTCTTCCCCCAGGGCGGCGGCAGCTACCTGGCGGGGCTTGGGTGCTTGGTTCTGCGGGCAGCTCGGGTCATTGGCGTAGTGGCCGACTCGCTGGCATCGGTGGCACGTGACGTTGGCTCGGGCCCCAGGACGCCACGGGGGGTTGCCCCGGCCGGCCGGAGGCGGGGTGCTGGCCACGGGTGTTGTTGGCAAGGCGTCTCTTCCTCGCCCCTGGCCCCCTCCTCCTCCCCGAGGACGGTGCTGGCCTGGGTTGCTTCTGTTCTGTTCGTGTGGCCCCCTCCGGCCCACTCGGGTGCTTTCCCATCGGTCAGCTTCGGCGGCGAGCTGCCGGGGGTCAGTCAGCTTACTGTCGAGGAGGTGCTGCCTGAGCTCGACGAAACAGTTGTTCGACAGGTGCTCCCATACCATAAGGTTAAAGAGTTGTTCGTAAGTGGTGACATGGCTCCCCCTTATCCAACCCTCGAAGGCACGGCTGAAATAGTTCACGTATTCTACCCAAGTTGTACCTGGGATCCGGGTGCAATCTCTGAACCTCTGGCGGTACATCTCGGGTGTGAGGCCGTAGCGGGTGAGGAGGGCAGCCTTCATGTGGTCGTCGGACGACATTTGGTGATCTGGGAGCTGCAGTAGGGCATCGCGACCCTCGTTGATAAACCTCCCCCAAAGTCCGGCTCCCCAATCACTCCGGTCGATCCGGTGGGAGGTCATGGCGATCTCGTAGGCTTTAAACCACTGTTGTATGTCGTCTTCTCGGACATACTCGCGGACAACATCCTTGGGGATGTGGACTTTTTTCTCGATTGGCCCCGGGGTATGTGGTCGCTCAGGCACCCCCAGTTCTTTATTTTGTTTCCGAAGTTCTATCTCCGCTAGTTGGCGCTCGTGCTCGAGCGTTATTTTTTTCTCCTCCAGCTCTCTCTGTCTCTGCTTCTCTTCTCGTTCATCTCGGAGCCGCATATGCTCGAGGTTGAGTTTCTGTTCAGCTAACTTGAGTTCCCCATCCATCTTGAGTCGTGCCATTTCCAACTCGTGCAATCGGGTTCTTTCTCTTTCTCGGATCTCCTCCTGCGAGAGGCCCGTTCCCCGCTCCTCGGGAGCCGTGGCGTTACCCTCTGGTGTGATGCTGCTTTGGTCGGAGGGTCCGGCGACCCCAGTTTCTGTCCACGACTCTAGGGCGTGCTTTAGATCATCCTTGGTACTCAGGCCGGTGGTAGCAATGCCAAGTTCTATGCAGAATTGTCTCAGTTCGCGGTGGTTGTATTCTTCTAATTTATCCATTTGGAAATTCTCGGTGGAGCTGCTATCTTTGGCTGACATCGTGTTTTTGTCGTGGGGTGAGCTACTCTCTGTACGATTACGCGTTGATTCGGATCGCGCCGCTGGCCACCAATGTTAGAAAGGGTAGATGGACCGGGAGGGTCGGCCGGGGACAGGAGGAGAGGTCTCCGGGGAGAGCCGTCTCCAACGATCGTACAGACAAGTAACTTCCCCCCCACAGACAGATACCACACACGGATAAGGTTCAGTGTTCTTTATAAGCACTTCTTAAGGTACGGTTGAATGGTACAAGGAGGTCTGGACTCAGGGGTCCCCTCGATTCAAGTCTCTCAAAGCAGGGTAAGGGGTAGCGGGACAGTCTGTCTACCAGTCAGGTAGTTCGGGTGAGATGATGACTAGCTCACAATCCTCGAGCTTGGTGGCTTAGTTGGTACGGGCCGCGGCAGCGCCAGCAGGTCCCGGTTGAGATGGTCGGTACACGGTCCGCGGCAGCGCCAGCAGGTCCCGGAAAGATGGTCGATGTATGGGCCGCGGCAGCGCCAGCAGGTCCCGACGAGGATGGTCGTTACAACGGGCCGCGGCAGCGCCAGCAGGTCCCGACGAGGATGGTCGTTACAACGGGCCGCGGCAGCGCCAGCAGGTCCCGACGAGGATGGTCGTTACAACGGGCCGCGGCAGCGCCAGCAGGTCCCGACGAGGATGGTCGTTACAACGGGCCGCGGCAGCGCCAGCAAGTCCCGACGAGGATGGAGGTTGCAGAAGGCCGCGGCAGCGCCAGCAGGCAGGACGATGGTTCACAAGAGCGGGCTACGGCAGCGCCAGTAGTCCGTCAAGGCTGAGTTCTCTCGGTGTCTCTCGACTCCAGGATACAACTGCCTTCCTGCTCCGGAGCTGCCCCAGTTATAGGGCTGGTGCCCTTTGATGTCCGGACCCTCGCACTTGGAGGTCGGAGGGTCCGGGATGAAGGTGTCCAGACACCCAGCAGGGGGTGGAGCCAGTGCCTGGGGGAGCTGGAGGCGATCGGCACCTGGCGGGGGAGAGCCCTTGACACTTCGTTCTCCCATTGACCTGCCAAGGGGTCCGCTCACCTCCTGGGTGGATGGTGGTGCCGGGATGTCGGGGCCGGCCAGGCCCGGGGTTAGGGTCGGGGTGAGGCCACGCGGCCTCGTGGTGCAGGGCCCAAGATGGCGGCTTGACCCGGCCGGGGAAGCCGGTGGGGCTGGCCCCCGTGATGAGTAGAGGTCCGAGGGCAGAAGATCCGTCGGGAGACGGGGTACAGGTGCTTTTCGTGGGGTATGCCTGGTGGGCCGGAGCTTGGGCCCTGTCGTGCGGGGAGGGAGCAAGCCCTCTGTGTGGCCTGTCCAACAAGAAGTGGTACTCTTCAGCAGAGATACCTTACTGTGGAACTTCACCAAGTGGACAGCACATCTCAGATTCACACCCGGTCTGACACCCCAGCCAAGAACTGTTGAATAGTGGAGGACAAGCAACTCACAATGACCTGCCAAGTCAATGCAGTTTCTGCCTCTTGCTTCTACACCCTTAAAATCTTCAAGGAAAACTTCAAATGCCTCCTGGTCAACACATGCAGAACAGTCACCCTGGCCTTCATCACCTGAAAACTGGATTACAGAAATGGCGGCATCAACGCCCAACTGACCAGAAGACTTCATGCCATAAACACAGCAGCAAGACTCACACTCAGGGTCCCTTCCCTCACTCACATCACCCAACACTGACTCCCATCCGCAAACATTCATTCTTCAAATTTCTCTTACACACATACAAAGCCCTGCACACCCTTGGCACTACCTTCCTCACTGGACTCATCAACTTCCACACACCAACCAGACACAGCCAAACTCCTGCTTGCACTGATACCCTGAAAACTCAGAACAAGAGCCAGCAGTTGTGCCTTCTCCTACCTCACTCCGAAAGACTGAAATGACCTGACCCTACATATTAGAGCTTCATTCACTGTGAAGCCATGGCTCTTCACCTAGGCCCCAGCTCTGCCCTGCTCTTCTGTGCCTGAATACCCTCATTGTCATTCTCCCTGGTTAACTGCTCAACCTACAATCAACTAGTCCCTGTCTCCCTCCCTCTGGAAGACCTGTGTTATCTATAAAGCTCCTAATTCTACCAGCATTCATGCACAAAATGATTGGTCCTGCAAAACATTTGTATTTCTTTTTACTGAAAGAACCAGATTAAAAAACCATACTCTCAGATATGATGTTTCCTTAAGCCACTGTCCTCCTTCCTGATCCCTTTCTCAAGTCAATTCTAGGCTCTCTCCCAGCGCCCACACATTAATCAAACTACTGGCAGCTTAGTATATTTATGAATCTTTATTTTATCGCTCATTATTCTGGCTGAGGACAAAAAAAATATCTAGAGCGCAAGAAAGCTGGAGCAGTGTCAGGCCCATGTTTCACAGGTGCAGTTTTTCCCTGTTAGGTAAGGACGCTATGCAATTTAACTGAGAAAGTGGCCCATTTACCTTGAATTGCAGCAGCAAGATGATGTGGAAACTACATCAGCGCAGTAATATTGGATTTGTCGTCTGAGCCAACAGAAACATGCATTGCCTGTAACTCCACTCGAGAGGCAGCGTGAGTGACAGCCCCCGTGCTGAGAGGCAAGCCTTGTTTTCAGTGAGTAGAGGCAGGCAGGCTCATTAGCAGATGTGTTTTGTTTGCGAATAGAAAAGAAAGCTCTTGATGCCGCCCCAGGCCAGAATGAGCGCGAGAGCGCGTAGCGTGAAGCGCGTGACGCATCACTGCTACGTCGTTTTCATCGCGAGGGCAGGGCTGGCCAAATTAAATTCATGTTTTTTTTATGTTGCCCAGGGCCGTCATTGGTAGCGCTCACGCTACAAGAGTGATTGACGGCCCTGGAGGCAGGCTGGTCAGTGCTAAGTGTGCTAAGTGCGCTCAGCGCACACTTTCAAACTGGGCCGCGGCCGCGGCAGCCGTTATAATTTACAGTGTACCCAAATAAATTATAAAGGCAGCCGCGGCCGCAACGGGCGATCAGTGCCGCGCGGGCACCCCCAAAATTGTGCCGCCTGGGGCGGACCGCCCCCCTCGCCCCCCCCTAGCTACGCCAGTGACTACCATTAACAACCATATTCACGATAAGATCCTTGTACAGAGCTTTAACCACATTCACAAAGTTCCCTTTTATGCCGCATTGTTAAAGGGCTTCCCATAAGTAAGTCCTGTTGAGCCTGCTGATCTGGCAATCGGGTTCGATTGAGTCATAATTAGGGCTCATGGTTTTATGGTATTTTCTTTTTTTGCATTTACGTTTGTTTTTATCCATATTTATTTTTGGGCCATTTTATGTGTATTTATCCATATTTATTTTGTGTTTTGTGTATGAATGAAGTTGTAAAACTGTACATTTCCATATTTATCCAACTGATAGACATGCACTCATACATTGATGTCTGTTGTGATGTAGCTGTTTAAGCTGCCAAATATTACGTAACAATACACCCACTAAATATTAGCATTATACCACAAATGCATGTTGACATGTGCCATTATTTAAAGTAATTTCATATATTTTTTTAATTTCCCATGCTCAGCTGCTGGGCTACAATTCATGAAAGACAGCACGGAGAATCACTTTCAAAGAAGCACAATTGTCTGTATTTATCCACTTTTAAAAATAAATGCAGACAGAAAACACATCTGTATTTATCTGTAAAAATTATTAAAAACGGAAAACAGGGAGCCTTGGTCATAATTTAATGCTGCAGGCTCTTCTATATGATCTCTATTGCATTTGGGAGTGAGACTTGTCTTCAACAATACCTGAGTATTTATAGCAGGTATGTATGAATCGTCAACATTGGTAAACGGTAAGAAAATAGAAAATGCCACAATGTACTGGTTATGATAACTCTGAGTCACTCTGTGGTGCTTAATAAAGTTTGTTAAAAAAAAAAAAGTATGTATGAATCGTTTTTATAAAAGGGTAAAATCTACAAGATTAAGAAGGAATCATTTCTTCTCTGTTCATAGAATCTACTAGACTCCTAAAAAGCAAAGCTGGGCACATTTTCCAGCTCGGATGCAGGTAGATGCAAAAAATGTTCCCAGGCAAAAGCAGCCAATCTCCACATGGTAGCGAGCTGCCTGGCACTGGAAGTCCATTGGAAGGAGATATTTTAACAGGAGAGCAAGGTAAGCTCTTCCCTTATTATTTTGGGGGATAATGAAAATAGATACTGGTGCTCAACTGAGCAGATTAGATATGGGGCTACCTTCTTACTTGATTCTCCGGGCAAGAACTTTGCTCAGTAAGATGTGGAGTATGCTGACAGCCCCCACTTCAAAAGAATGGTTGATAAGAGTATCATATGTAGAAGACCTAGTTAAAAACCAAAGAACAAGCTCTGATTTGATACATGGTATAATCAGAAGTTGGTCTAATGATTACATCATGAAAGTTCTTGGGCAATCTTCTGCTATGCATAAGGTTTTCAAGTGAGCTGTGCATCCACTTACCAGTACAGGTCGGTTATCCGAGCAAGATATGTAATATTACATGGAATGTACTGGTGAATAGCAGGGAGCAGGAAAACAACATTTTCTTTATCTTCCCTGTGGTGCATAAGGACTTACAACATGCAGGTGAGGCTGCTCTTTGGGACACAATCTCTTCTGGTACTGGAGTCTCTCCACTGTCTTTCACATTCTTCTCTTCCATCTCATCCTTCATCTCATACGTCTGTGAGGTGGAGTGCAGCTACTTCTTCACAAGCTCTGAGGGCAATGGCAGTCCTCCTTCTTGGATTCCTTGTTCAGCTTCAGTCCCCTTGGGTTCCACATGCTCCTCAGCTCTGCAATGCCAAGGCTCTCCACGTTAGCCAAATCCACCTCCATGTTCCCAAAAACGTAGGGTGCAAAAATTGCGTGAAAGAATGCATTTAGGAAAAAATCATAAATGGCCCAATTAAAAAACAAAAGCCAATTAAAAATCCCAAAAGTTAATTGCTGCTGTCAATTTTAAATGGGATTGTTTATTTCCACTTAAATCACTGAGTGGTACTGCAAAACACAAGTCCTGGAACTCACTGCTGAACACAAAAGTAAGAAATTTGATTTTTATTTGGAGTTGGTAGCAGCCTGGACAAGAGGTTTTATAGGCTTAACATAGTGAAATGTGTAAAATATATATGCAGTAACAAAACAGTAATGAAGTCGAAATGTAAAAACTATAAAAACCCTAAACTTGGTTAGACAAATGGAGTGAAATATAAAAAACAAAATGACATCAATATGAACAATTCCAATAAAGGGAAACCGGAGATATTAAGTTTTAAGTAGGAATAGTACCAAGATGAATAAAGTGTCAATGACAGTCAATGGACATGGTAGATTATGACCTTCGGGGAGCAACTTAAAGACTCGCAGTGTGTCAGGCAGAGGCCAACAGCAGGATCCAGTACAGATCCAGTGGCCACTTGTCTGCTGAGCAGTTCCAGGAAAGGCATCTTGTAGCTTATTGTGTCCCTGCAGTGTGAACAAGAGGTCAGCCTTATGACCCTTGGAGTCCTCTTCTTTGACCTGAGTACAAGAGGGAGCCCGTCCAGTTCTTCAGGGCTCACCTTAGGTCACAGACAGCAGATCCAGTCCTCCTCAGTTCTTCCTCAGGTCATGGAGTATTCTGAGGAGGGTAATGTGGGTTCAACATGTATGCATGGCACTAGCCTATGGTTGGCTCCTGGCCCCTCCATAACCAATATGTTAAAAGTACCCAAGGATAACTCTTCCCACTTTTTCAGAATTTCCTTTGTGCCCTACAGCAAGTAATCCCACAGTGCCCCTCTCTGCCTAAATCCAAGACAGTGAAACCCTTCTCCCCTTGTACAGAGCTTGTGTGCTCACCCAAGAGGTGTGTTCAAGGAAATGAGCAACACATCCGCTGTGGCCACTTTGAAGCAGTTCTGGGGCTATGAATTAACCCAGGCTGACAAAACAGGAAACAAAGAAGGGGCCTGTACAGGTGTCACCTGACATATGTCTGTGACAAGGGACGCCCCGTTGAACTTAATTAAGTTCCTGAGCACTGCCAAAATGTCCAGAGGAATAAAAACACCTCTTCACACCCAAACTTTTGTCTCCTGCTGTGGAGCAGTTTTCACAGTTCATTCAGGGTGGAGCACTCAGAGGTCTGCAGCTGGAGGCTGATGCAAATTAGCCCCCAGAGGCTTTAGGCAGGGTAACTATCTAAAAATACCTTTTCCTTAATATCCATTAAAACTCTGACTTCACCATATTATTGTCAGGAACTTGATAGCTAGTGCCCTCATCTGCCTATGAAGACGGAAAAAGCCAAAATGTGCCTGTTATGCAAGGTTTTGGAGAGCGCGCTCCCACCTGTGGCTGCTCTTGCGAAAACTGCTGCTTCTGATTGCTCAGACTGGTTTTGAGACTATCCAAGATGGTGGCCGCCATTTAATCAAACAAATGTGCTCTAGTCTTTCTGCAGGGCACTCAAGCCGTAGTTGACTTCTTGCGCGAGCTTCCTGTGGATGGAGAGCAGTGTTTTGCCCTTCGCGCCTGCTCTGAGGAGAAAGTTTAGCTACAGGAACACTCTGGTTTTTGTCCCGCCTTTCGCATAAGGGTCTGCACACCAGGGGAACTCCCCCTACTGGTATTTTGTTGAATTATTCCTTTCTTTCCTGAGAAAACATAACTCGTCAAGACTCAAGTTGAACTTCCTCGTGGACAGCGAGATAAAGTAAGGCAGAAGCTTTTAAGTTTTGTAGAACTGACTAAGGCAACTCAGAGACAGAAACACCTTTAGTCAGTCCTTTGTGAATGAACCTTTGTTAAAACTAATTCAGTCTTCAACAGAGAATTTCAATAGCATCTAAGGACAATTCTTGGTTCAGCGCTTTAAGTATCATTCTACACATTTCAGAGAGAGGCAAGCCTGTCTAATGATTCAGGTAGCTAATCTATATTCTGTGAGAGTTATCTAATGTGGGTTTAGGGAGGTGTTTTAGAGATATAAGGTCTGTGCTTTTCGTCCTTCTGCAGGTTCTGTCAGAACACTTTCCTGGGGCTAAGAAGAAAAACGTACACTTCATACAGCATAGAAGATACCCAGAAAAGAGAAGGTCCGACAGATTCTGAACACGCAGGCAGTCTCTCTTTCTATTTCCATTCCTCTTTCCCCCCATGGGTGTTAGTTCAACTTCTAGGTTTGTACTGGCACCGCGGCGGGGACTTCGGAGCTAGTCATCTGCTCCTGTGGAAAGTCTGGCACTTAGGTAAGAGTTCTGACAATTATAAACACTCGAAGAATTACATTTCTAGGGGCCTGATTACGACTTTGGTGTTGCGGCGCCGGGTCCACCCTGCCACCGCACCTCCAAAGCTGTGGTTGGGCCACCTGCCAGATTAGGATTTTCCTCCTATCTGGCGGGCTTTCTTTTTGGCGTTCCCATGGCGGTTCGGTGCCTCTAAAAATTGGCATCGCAATGGGAAAGCCAAAAACAGTTCCTACATGGCATAGACTGTTAAGTCCATGCCGTGCAGGACCTGGTTTGCATGCACACAGGGAGGCACCTGTTGTGCTCCCCGGGGTGCATCCACATGGCGTGAGGCACCCTTTGTTCCCTCTCTGCTACAGTTTTCATGGAGGAGGAACAGCTATGAAAATCGCCGTCGAGATGAAACTTGTAATTTGCTTGGCGGGACCGTGGCAGTGCCCCCAAGAATATTACTGCCTCTACACGCCGCACCACCATCAGGAAACGGTGGTTCCCTGGTGGCTGCGGCAGGGCAGTGGCAGTCCAACAGCCCTATTTGTAATAGGGCAGTAGGGAGACCGCCACTCCTCTGCGAGTCTGGCAGTCTGTGGACCACCAGACTCTTAATCAAGCGCTAAGTGTTTTCTAGCCGGAGATAGCATTATTAAGTTTTGTATTGCATTTCTTTGTTTTCCTATGGCACAGCAAGCCTTGACACAATTACAATGGCTTGTGGAGCCTTTTCACTATATACATGATAAACATTACAGGTCTGCATGTCCTGCTTTTAAATACAATGCACCCTGCCTTATGGGCAATAGGGGTGACTTAATAATATTTAAATGTAAGGTTTAGACTTGTAAAAAGGGTTTGATTTGACAGGTGAAATAGCAGTTTAAAAGCTACTTTGGTCAAGCTACAATGGCAGGCCTGTAGCCAAGTTTTACCCTGTCACTATAGTGGATGGCAGAAAAATCTTGGCTCCCAGTGCATATCACTGATTCTCCTAAGAAAACTAAACTGGCTTGGCAGTACGAGTAAACAACTGAAGGAAAAGTTAAATGATTTCAATAAATGGCTGTGATCTCCATTTCCCAGGGGGTTAGGTAGACTTGGTGTAGTTTGAGTAGAAGAACAAAAAAAACAACAAGGTGTTGTAGATTTTCCATTTCTCAATTCCCGATTAATGAATGAAATAAAAGCAGTCAATTTTGATATTCTGGTTGCTTTCACCTCTTTTCTGGGAAAACAATTGAGCCTCCACCATATACATCCCATTGGCGGTCACCACTGGGTAGTTATCATTAGTACCAAGGTTCTCGTTTCCATAGGAAATATATTTTTTGGTTTGTTTAAACTTTGGTGTCGTTTGATGAAACTTCACAAAACATTCCAAAACAAAACAGTCTCAACCACCTCAGCTCCTTCCTAGAAAGCTTTAGGGGTGATCTGGCAAGCAGAGGCCGAGAAAAAGGGGGTCTCAAAATGCATTTTATCCTTCCAGTTTCCCATAGGAAAATTTAACAGCATTACCACAAAACAGCGGAATGTAATTACACCAAATTTGACTGAAAGCTAGATCTTAGTGTCACAGCTTCGCCCGCATGATGGCAAGATTAAAAGACCATCTGTCTGCTTACTTCTCCACTATGAATGCTTTACTGCTAGACATGCCCTCCTTTTCTCTTATATCTGGCTTCCCTTTGGTTTTCTATTTCTGCATGGCTTCCCATTCTCCATCCCCCCACCTTCTGGTGTTGACAGGTAGTGTGTCCACATTATCCTACAGGTTCCCTTCTGTCTAGTATAAGCATGATCCCCCTGACTCCCTCAAACCTCGCTATCACTTGTATTTTTTGATGCTGTGTTTCCCAGCAATCGTGGTCCACATGTTTCTTATCTCCCTTGTGGCCTCCTCAACATTCTTGCTGGATAGTCAGCATTGTGCTAGTAAGCATGCACTGTTACTTTCCTTGCACCTTAAACATGTAATTATTGGATTGCAGTTATTTTCTTGCCGTGGGATCAGATTGCTAATCTGTGTTCTTGTTCTCCAGACAATTATTGTTATGCATCGGGAACTCACAGTCACATATTCTCGTGAGACAACAAGTCAAATCTCGGGTCCACCTATAATAGGCAGCTGTTACTAGAAGAAGTCCCCAGTTATTCGTGTCCCAGCGGTGGCGTTTGTACCGCTCCATAGGTTTACTGAAGACTTCCCGCTATGTTGGAACAACGGTGTGCGCTGAGCCCAGGGTACAAGTCTGATTATCCGGTCAACTGAATCCCAGTAAGGTAAGACATGCCTGGTAGGTTAATGAGGACTTGTATTCTGGAAGCAATTGGTGATTGCTGATTTATGCTACACACCACCCTAGTCAAGTTCTTTACAAAACAGAGAAATATGTGGAATCACAATTAGTTGTCAATTGGTGACAATGTTATGAGGCAAGATAGTAACCTTAAAGGAAAAAACTATTTGAGAGCTCATTTAGCAATGAGTGTGCCGTAACACTAGAATCTATTTTGAACAAACTGCTTGATAAGCTTGATCAAGAAACTCTGGAATTCTCAAGGTGCAACTAACCTTTCCTTTCCAGGTCTCCTCCCCCACAGCACCCTACCCAAAAACCCTTCCCCCATCCGGCTGCTCCAAACCTCTGTAATATCTCAATTCAGAGCCAGTGCTGCCTAAAGGTGGGCTTTATGAGGGTTTTTCTCCTGAGGAACCAGGGGTGTGACAAAATAACTGTCACAACGGTATTGGATCTTCTTGAGCAGTGCCGTTAGAATGTTAACCATGGAGGATTTGTAAAAAATCCTTGCTAACATGCAAAATGATTTTTCAGCGGCTAGATTGGAGACTGCCACCCTGGCTATCCAGATAGTGCACATTTAGGTGCAGCTTAGCCCTCCGTCCCCCATCTGTCACATTGATTCCAACAAATCCTGTTCCAGCAGTCTCAGTCATAGTACCTACGCCCGTACCACTTGCATCCCTAGAACGATTTTCCAGAGACCCGGCTAAAACACAAACTTTTCTCACCCACATCCAGCTTCATTTCATGGTCCGTCCTGCGGCCTTTCTGGACGCACAATCACACAGAGCATTCCTGATTTCATATCTCAGTGGGGATGCCACCATGTGGGCAGTCCCACTTGTCAATTCTGATGATCCTCTTTTACATAACTAGAGAGGGTACAAGAAGGAATTTGAAAAGATGTTTGATAGCTGAGATCTCACAGAGTCAGCTGAACAAATGGAAATTGGTGGTATTGAAGGACCCTTAGCAGCTCAAGAAAAGGAACTGTGCTGAAAGAATGGACAGTGATCTATGTGCGCATGTTGGATCACTGACCCGCATTTCTTTTCCTTGTAGGCAAGATTTGCCATTTTGGGAAGTTCTGGCTCCCGTAGGTCTCAGTGGGTGCCATCTTAGAAGGGAGCAAGTCCCTATTTTGAATAATTTTATGTTTTTCTTTGCACTTTTCTTTTAGCTTGCTGTTTATTTCAGAGTAGCGGTTCTATCACAGGGGAGCCTGTGAGGGTCCGCGGGGTAGCTGGACCCCAGTTTTGCACGTATTATTTGCCCTCCCTTATCTTAACTGTTCGCGCTCATGGTGCGTGTGTGGTCATGCCCCCTTAATGGAGGGACATTTAAGGCGTACTTTAGTGCGTCCGTGCAGCTCTGTGTGAGCATATTGGACCACTAACCTGCATTTCTTTTCCTTGTAGGCAGGATTTGCCATTTTGGGAGGTGCCTGGCTCCTGTAGGTCTCAGCGGGCGCCATCTTATAAGGGAGCAAGTCTCTATTTTAAATCAATATATTGCATTCCTTTGCACTTTTCTTTTAGTTTGCTGTTTATTTCACAGTAGCTGTTCTATCACAGGGGAGCCTGTGAGGGTCTGTGGCGTAGCTGGACCCCAGTTTTGCACTTATAATTCCCCCCCTTCTTTTACCTGTTTGCACTCATAGCGCATGTATGGTCACGCCCCCTTAATGGAGGGACATTTAAGATGGACTTTAGCACGTCCGCGACGCCGGTGTGCCGATGGCGTGCTAAAGGCAAGCACGTCTGCACCAGCCCGCGCCCAGACTGCGGCTAGAGTCAGGAACCCTGGTTCAGATGGGAAGGACATCATGAGGTACTTAGGTAAGGAACTTTTAAACCATATAAGCATTAGACTTAGGAGGGGTAAAGTTGACTAATCCCACTCTTGTAGATGCAACGGTAGGGAAAATGTTGGACTCAATAGGTAAAATGTACTATTCCCTCTCCAGTCTGTGCAACAGTAGAAAAAAGGTTGGACACCGTAGGGGTAAAATGTACCATTTGCACTCCAGTAGGTGCAACAGTAATGAAAGCGTTGGACTCAGAAGGGGTCAAATTTACTATTCCCACTCCAGTCTGTGCAACAGTAGGAAAAGGGTTGGACACTGGAAGGGTACATTTTACTAGTCCCACTCCAGTCTATGCAATACTATGGAAAGCATTGGACTTTGGCGGGATAAAATGTACTATTCCCATTCCAGTCTGTGCAACAGTAGAGACAGCCTCAACCAAATATTTTAAAAACTCTATAAAATATCTAAAAATATAAAATGCTACATATAAAAAGTATATGTGTAAATCTTAACAAAAATTAAACAAATTATATAATTATTACAATTTGTAATAATAATTATCAATTAAAACAAATATTATTAATTTAATTACAATGCCACACTATATTCTCACAAACATCACAACCAACAATTAAAATGTAATTGAAGTAAAAAAGGTATATCACAATAAAAATATTTGGTAATAAATAAAACAATTTGTAATAAATGATTAGATTTTTTTAAAGCATTATTACTTAAATAACTTCTCACCCTATTCTCTTACAAAACACAACAACACGCACCTACTATAGAGTATATAAAAATAAATTATTAAATGTTTCACAACAGTATAAATAAATTAAATATTTCACTTAAAATTAATAATTCATTAGTAATTAATTATTTCTTCATTAACTTCCCACTCTATTCATCCACAAACTAATGAACAGACACCTAAAATATTTCTTTATAAATAGAATAATTTCACAATTTACGTTATCAATTAAATATTTAATTATAAATAAATTATTTTTAAAATAACTTCCCACCCTATACCGCTAATAATCCAATAACCTGCACCTAAAATATATCTTAAAAATTATAACTGCACAAGTTAAATAATTAATTATTGATCAAACAGTTAATTTTACTTACAATTATTTATCAATTAATTATAATTAATTTAATTCCCACTCTTCACCCCTACAAATAGTATAACCCACACCTAAAATATAACTTGAAAAATTAATGAATTACAAAATTAATTATTAATTATCTATCATTAGTTTACTTCCCACCTTTTACCCCACAAAGTCCACAATCCACACTTAAAATAAAAAGTCAAAAATAAATTAATTACATGAGTTACATAATTATCAATTAAATAATTAGTTCTAATTAAAATAAATTTTGATTTAAATATATATAATTTACATCCCACCCTTTACCCCCCCCAAATGCCACAACCTGCACCTAAAATAACACTAAAAATAATAAATGAATTACCCAATTTGCATAATTAATTAACAATAAATAATTAATTCTAATTAAAATAAGTTATTAATGAATTACAAAATTAATTGCTTCCCACCTTTTATCCCTACTAATCCCACATCCTGCACCTAAAATAAAACTTTAAAAAAATGATTACACAATTTACATAATTATCAATTAAATAATTAATTGTAATTAAAATTAATTAATTTACTTCCCACTCTGTACCCTTACCAACCCCACAACCCGCTATGACACTGCAAATTACAATTAAGAATTACATTATATTTAAAAACTTTATAACATATACAATTAAAACATATACTAAAATATATAAACATAATTAAAAAACAATATTTTTCTACAACTATGGGCCTCATTACGATGTGAGGTGAAAAGCATCCGACCTGCTGTCGGAGGCTTTCCGTCCGACATCGTAGGTTTCCGTCTGACGGGCATATTAGGATGACGGCGGTCGGAGTGAAACCTGCGGAGAGATTCCGACACGGCTACGGGACCGTCAGAGAATCGGAAGCCATCATAATACCCTAATGATGACAGAGCCAGGATCGGCTCCACCGCCGGCATTATGATGCCACTTTCCGACAGCCTTTTCACGTCAGTCCGACATGGAAAGGCTATTAGAAAGTGTCTTTTGGGGGCCCTTAGCAGGGCTCTCTTCCCGTCTGGTCCACTATCGGGCCTCGTGGGCACCTAGAGTGCCCTCCTAAACATCCCTGCCAATGGATCGCTGAACTCGTAATCGGCCCCTATGTCTGACAAATCCCCGATATGCAGATTTGAGCAAATCCTGAAATTCCTTCTCTATTGGACCCTTCCAACCCACTCTACATGCAAACAATGTTGAATCAAAGAACTCACGCTTACACTTATGTTACCATGTAGCCAGTGTGTGACCTTGTTAATGAGGTGCTTAGTAATTTCTATGGCCTGGAGAGCTAACCTGAGGACAGTAGCCAACACAGTCACATAAGGCAAACCTCTTCCGCCTCCACTGCTTGCACTCCACAGATGAATTATGGGACCTCGAGTCCCCACAGCCAGCCAAGGCAGTGTCATTTAGAAGAAAACTGACTAAGAGAGTTAAACAGTGTCATGGACATAATGAGGCCATTTCACAGATCCTGGTAGTGAATAGGAAAATATGACAGTCCTAAGAGACCGCCCACGACTTGGATGCTTTAGGCTCTTCCATTTAGTTCTCCATCCTGGAAGCCTTCTTAATCCTTACTACAATATGCTGGTAACTAATCTTTTCCTGGTTGCGTGCTTTACATGATTACTGACTACTTTCTCTTTTTATTCCAGCCTTGGACCACTGAGCCACTAGGAATCCCACTTACTAATTCTTGTCTCTGTTATGCAATCGCAGTGCTTCAATGTTTGTTTGTCGTCTCCTCACTGCGTAGTACAGGTACAGTGCCAAACTTAGAGGGTCATTAGTATGGTGGGCGGACTTTGTCCTCCCTCCATACCCCCAGGAATTGGGACCGCCCGCAATGCTAGCGGCGGTCCCGCACCCTCCATTAGGATGCACCCGCCACAATGGCGGGCGCATCGTGCATTTGAAACATTGCGGCGGGCGGTGCTGAAAGCACCGCCCACCGCAATGCCACAAAGGCAGGTTGTGCCTTTCAATACACAACGTGACAGGGACCGCGCGGTGCCTGCCACGTTGTACATTGAAATGCAGAGGGGGTACCATAGGTACCCCCCATGTGTACCCCCCACCCCCCAGAGTCCCTGGGGGCCCGCAACGGGCCCCCGCAAGTAAACTCCAATGCCGCCACGGAAAGGCATGTTTCCACCCCCATTGTAATATGGCTGACGGTGTCTAACTGACACCGCCACCATATTGAACAAGTCGACTGGGCGGAAAGCGGAGGACGGTCTTTCTGTCCACCGCGGACCCCCCAGCCATCGTAATATGGTGGGGGGTCTTTGCAGCATGGATGGTGGGCGATCCGCCCGCCATCCTAATGGGCCCTTAGTGTGACCTAGCATGTTGAATAAAAGTACCCCAATAAAACTAGACACTATTGTATCCTTAAGAGGTGATCATTTTGTTCAATGAGTGCCCATTTTTTTAGTCACTAATGGATAGACTGATACGTCAATGACAGAATCTAATGTTTTTAAATTCGGACAATGATTAAAAATATGTTTTCAAATTTCTACATAAACAGGATTGGTTTACAGCAAACGTTTAATGGCATGGCAGATGTTATGTGAGGACAAAAGTAACATCATCATCAAAATATTGCATTTTTAACGCTTTGAAGGAGAAAAAACCTAAACCACCAAGATCAATATGTAGTTATCATAAGTGCCAAATGAAATACATATTTCAGAACACTTTATAGGGCATTTACTTTAGTATAAGTATCTGACTTAGAGGGTCATTAGTATGGCGGCGGATTTGTCTGCCCGCCATACCCCCGGGAATTGGGACCGTCCGCAATGCTAGCGGCGGTCCTGCACCCTCCATTAGGATTCGCCCGCCACACTGGCGGGCGCATCGCGCATTTGAAACATTGCGACGGGCAGTGCTGAAAGCACCGCCCGCCGGAATACCACAAAGGGTGCCTTTCAATGCACAACGTGACAGGCACCGCGTGGTGCTGGCCACGTTGTACATTGAAATGCAGAGGGGTACCATAGATATCCCCCCTTGTGTACCTCCCACCCCCCAGAGTCCCTGGGGGCCTGCAACGGGCCCCCGCAAGTAAACTCCGCATGCCTTTCCGTGGCGGCAATGCCGCCACGGAATGGCATGTTTCCGCCCCCATTGTAATATGGCTGGCGGTGTCTAACAGACACCGCCACCATATTGAAGTCGACCGGGTGGAAAACCCGCAGACCCCCCCAGCCATCGTAATATGGCGGGGGGGGTCTTTGCACCATGGATGGCGGGCGGATCGCCCCCTCCGGCCTGGCGGGGGCGATCCGCCCGCCATCCTCATGGGGCCTTTAGTGTGACCTAGCATGTTGAATAAAAGTACCCCAATAAAACTAGACACTATTGTATCCTTAAGAGGTGATCATTTTATTCAATGAGTGCCCATTTTTGTTGTCACTAATGGATAGACTGATACATCAATGACAGAATCTAACGTTTTTAAATTCGGACGATTAAAAATATGTTTTCGAATTACTACATAAACAGGATTGGTTTACAGCAAACGTTTAATGGCATGGCAGATGTTATGTGAGGACAAAAGTAACATCATCATCAAAATATTGTATTTTTACCGCTTTGAAGGGGTGAAAAAACATAAACCACCAAGATCAATTTGTAGTTATCATAAGTGCCAAATGAAATACATATTTCAGAACACTTTATAGGGTGAACGTGAATGCATGGGCATTTACTTTAGTATAAGTATCTGACTCTAACAGAATGTTGAACAAATGTCAAGCATTTTTTAGATCTATCATCTATACATTGACAGTCCCTGGTTCATAACATGAAACAATTAATGAATCCAAAACGCTGCAGCAAGACTTCTCCTCCTCCTTCACCCCAGAAAAAAACATGACTCCATTCCTGCAAAATTTTACTGGCCAAGGTTGGACTGGCCTATAGAGCAATCAGGAAGTGCCCGATGGGCTGGTCTGATAGGTTTGTGGGCCTGTTTTATGGTCTGCTGAAGCCCGTTTTTACTGTTGATTTCCCTACTATTAAAACACACACAGCCTGCAGCAAGCTCAAATCCATGCAGTATTCCATATCTTGCAATACACTTATACAGCGTGTCTTTACAAGTGCAAAACTGCCCATATTTGCAAACAAGGGCCACTTTTTTAGCTTTCTAATTCACTAATGGGGCCACTTTTATTTTAGTGCCCAGACTGATTTTTGTCCCAATCCAACCCTGTTACTGGTTACCCGTTGCTAGAGATTCAATGCTCAAAGCACTACACATCATTAACAGAACCTCCCAAGGAAATGGAACACTACACCTACAAAATAAATTAAATGATACAGACAAAATAGGGCACTTCACTCAAGGCGAGCACCACAGTTCACCATAACATGCAATAAGAAATCCATAGGAGGCTCTGCATTCCAAGTACAAGCTGCCAAGCTCTTGTCAAGATTCAAAACTTGAAGCATCCAGGAGCATTTAAAGTTCAGAACAGTATTGCAAATATGCTTGTTCCCAATATTATTGCATCAACCACAGACCCTGAGAGAGAATCAAGAACGACGATCACTATAAACACTATTGAGAACCATTGAACAATAAGAACTAGGACACCACCCACAGATACAGGCATCCATCCTACACAAATGGAGGAGGTATTTACCTCTAAAATGTTTTAATATGTATTTTATATTCAGTGCGTTTTCATTTTTATCTTTCTTTTTGATTTCTGTAGGGATTGCAGAAGCATATAATACTTTGGAGGTGCACAGGGGAGGAAAATGTGAACTTTGTCTGATCAACTACAGAATGAAAATGAAATGATCATGTGCTTTTCATTACTATTTTTGGTATTAGGTTCAGATGTATTGTCCACTTGGGCTTGATTTAGCTCAACGTCTTGTGTTTTATAGTGATGGGTTAGGGAAGGATTGTGGTTGGTTCATGGAGGATGATGACTAATGTACACTACAAATCACTGGGTTATTTTATGGTGATGCTTCTTTCCCAAAGAGTTTTGATATATGATGTTAGCTCCCATAACAATGTCCATACACATGTTAACTTACATATATTCCTTGTAGCAAATGTAGTGTAATATTGCCTTCTTGGGCAAAACGGCACTGATGTTGAGCATGTACATAAGAGTAATTTTGTGACCTGACAATCTCACAGCTGTATTAGTAAATTGCCTACTCTGTGGTCCCCAAACATGAGGTTTAGGGTTTGAATCCCTTCATGGATATACAAAAATCTTTTCTTTGGAGTTATTTTTCTTCTCTATTTAATTGTCACATTGTGTCGTACTTCTGTTTTGATGCAAGGTCAAAATGGAAGGAAGTTACATTATTGCTTCAACTTCCAAGTTTGAGCAAGGCTTTTGGTGACCCATTCATATTAATTGTTGCCTGTAATAAATGATTTTGCATGATTTCCCCTTCTGGAGTGCCGACTAGATTTGCCCGAAGAGCAACTTTATTGAAATATTATGCACTATCTGAATGCTGTCATGCACCAGGAGTGGAGGGCATACTCAGTTATTTCTTTTTTGATAAATATCTATATTTATCTATCTATGGATATATAACGAGTGTGCATATATGTGTACATATACTTCATATACTTGTATATATATATATATGCCTATACATATATACACACACAGACATATTTATATATTTATACACACACACACACACAGATACCCCAAAGGTTTGTGAAGTCTTAGTTGTTTTTGTATAGAAAGTATAAAATACGTTTTCCTAAGCTTTAAACTTTATAAATATATATATATATATATATATATATATATATAAATAATAATAATATTAATGATAATAATATCACTTATAAAGCACCTGGTTACACCAGCTGGTGTGTCCCCGCGCTAGAGCCACTCTTCCAGACAAAAAAGGAGAAACACAAGAGAAACAAAAGCGAAAAAGGGCAAGGAAGCCGGGCCTGGAACAACATGGGAGAGGAGGGACGGCAAACTCAAACCTAGAAAAGCCAGGTTTTTAATTCTGTTTCAGAAAAGGTTCTCTGATAACTCAGCATGGAGAAACAGGTGCCAGTCATTCCAGTTTATAGCTGCCAAGTAGCTAAATGAGCGCGCGCCCATTCTAGCTTTTTTGACTTTGGGAATTTTCACCAAGCAAGTTCCAGTAGATCTGATATGGCGTACTGTGTTATAAGGGACAAGTAGGTCCTGAAGGTAAAGTGGGCCTTTGCCCTGCAGGCTACGATGGCAGATGCATAGAGCCTTATAAAGAATCCTTTTGCTTATAGGCAACCAATGTAAGGAATCAAGAGCTTTCCTAGATGAGGCTTTCCAGGGTAAATTCAGAACTAAGTGGGCTGGCGCATGCTGGATGCATTGTAACCTATGGAGACATTTTTTCGTTGCTCCTAGATATAAGACATTTCCATAGTCCAGTTGAGATGTTACAAGGGCACGGCCCAGGATTTTCTTAGCTGAATTAGGGAGAATGTCAAGGCTTTTCTTTAACATTTTAAGAGTTCCAAAACACTTCCCTACAACCTTCCTGGTGTGTGTCTCAAAAGAGAGGGACTGATCCAGCCATATTCTTAAGTTTTTAACCTTTTTTAGTGGGTTAGGAACAGGGCCCAAGATCGGTGGCCACCATGCTGAGGACCAGATAGAGGGGGATTTCCCCACCCCCAGGATCTCTGTTTTACTGCCATTCAGTCTAAGGCAGTTATTTGTCATCCAAAGAGCCAGACCCTTCAGGCAGGACACAAACGTACTAGCTGCTTCCACTGAATTATGGGACAGAGTGACAACCAGCTGCGTGTCATCCGAATAAGACACAATGGTGACACCATGTTTTTCCACAATCTCCGCCAAGGGTGCGATGTAAAGAGTAAAAAGGGTTGGGCTCAAAATTGAGCCCTGCGGAACCCTCTGATGGAGAGCAATATTTTGGGCGATATGTGGATGTTGTTTGCCATCCATTTTAAAGCAACTCCATCCAATCCGTCTAATCTAAGGAGTTGTAAGAGTAGTTGATTGGATACCGTATCGAAGGCTGTACTGAGGTCCAATAGGACCAAGTGCAACTGTCAGGGCTTCATCCACACGCCTACGTATTGTCTCTGTGGCAAAGAGTAATGCAGACTCTGTAGAATACATAGCTATGAAGCCTGATTGGTAGGGTGAAATCGGTTGTGCTGGTTATTATGTGCAACTGTGTATTCACTACTTTTTCTGCTATTTTAGAGAAATAAGGTAGGAGTGAGATATGGCGCTAGTTCTCCAGTGAGATCAAATCAGCTGTAGTTTTTTTAGGAGGGAGAACAATTGCTTGCTTCCACGTATTTGGGACCACCCCTCCCCCCCCCAAGGAGAGTTCCAGCAGTTGCTGCACCAAAGGTAGTATTGTCTCTAGCCCTTCCTTAATGATTCTTGGTGTGGTTGGATCTGTAGGGGAGCCTGATTTGATACTTAGAGCTATCTTATTCAGCTCTTCCAAGGATGGGAGGGTGAACTGTGAAAGGCGGTAATCCCCCCACTCAGGGGTCCTCTCGGTTTGACAAGAGGTGCCATTGCGAGCCTCATCAAGAAATGCGTCATATATTTTTGATACCTTGGCTGCAAAAAAAGTTGGCAATTTTATTACACGACTCTATTGAACTAATGGCTGGCGCCATAGTGCTCTCTAGAGAGGAAAGGTCTTTGAGAATAACAAATAGTTCTCTAGAGGAGTGATCCGCTTGCTCTATCCTGTCATTGTAATAAGCAGCGCGTGTCTTCTTAATAAGGGAGTAGTAACACTTTAAGTTTAGCTTATAGGTAGCCTTATTATTATCCGAAAAGTCTATCCTCTATTTACGCTCTGAGCGTTTACAGGATTTCTTTGCTATCCTTAAGGCTTCATTAAACCATGTTGCAGATTTGGTACATCTGCAGGGATCACTAGAAGTCCACGGAGCAACCCCATCCAGTGATTTAGTAATCCATTTGTCCGCTACTCTGCTTGCCACATTAATGTCATTTCCTGAAGAAGGTCGGCTTAATTGTAGAGCCTGAGTGAAACTCTCAGAGTTAAATCTAGACCATTTCCTGTGTGTGGTATTGAGTTCTATTCTAGCTGTAGGGGGAGGTTTAGATAAGAGAATGGAGAATGCCACAGGGTGATGGTTGGACCAAGGAACTGCAATGGGGGGCTCAACTTCCAAATCTAGGCAGTTTGAAAAAATAGGGTCCAATATGTGACCTAGTTTGTGTGTTGGGTTCGTGGATTTAAGCACTAACTGGAGGGCGTCAAGTTCTTGCCATGGAGGTTGAGCTTCACCACACGTGTTGTTATCAAAGTGTAGATTTAAGTCCTCCAAGATAGTCAGGTTACTATGACCTTGAGATAAAACCAGTGGCCACACCAGGCAGTCGATAAATCAAGAAACCATTAACTGTGTGGTTGTTAGCCGCCCTTATTGTAAAAGAGGCTGCTTCAGTATGGTCTAAGTCAACTGAGTCCATTGTGCATTTTAAAGATAATTTATGAATAACCGCTATTCCTCCTCCACGCTTTTTCAGGCGATCCTGTCTAAGAATGCCGTAATCCTGCGGGAGAGCTTACAATATCTCAGGAGAAGAGAACTCATTCAGCCATGTCGTTGTGAGGAATTAAACATCCGTTTTTCTTTCTAAAATACAATTGTGGTTTTCAATCTTGTGTTTGTTGAGACCTGCAGTTAATGAATACCCCGACACCCGCGGTTTAATTTACCAAATCCCTCCCCTACCTCAACTATCACTGACAACGTTATGACGAAGGTATTGTCCTGGAACATAGCTGGCCTTAGGTCAAAGAAGGGTGATATCTCTTGGGAACACTTCCTTGCTACACACCACATTATTGCCTTTCAAGAAACATGGAAGCCAAATGATTGTTTTTATCTGGATGGCTTCATTTCATTATGCAAATTTGAAATCCTGTCAAATATTTGTAGAGCCAGGGGGGTTTTCTTTAATGTTTAGCCTTAAATTTTCCTATCAAGCCAAGCTGATTGACTCTCGTTCCCCCCACGTGTTAGCTGTGGAACTGTCAGGAAAGAATATCCCCACCCTGCTAGTGGTACATTTTTATACCTCTTTCTCTAGAACTCATGAGACCGAACATCTCATGGCCCTAGAGGATCTTCTGGAAAGTTATGGGGAAGGAAGACAAGCCTATTATGACATGTTAATCTTAGGGGATTCTAATACCCGCAAATGCTCCCTCAACTGCTTCTCAATACTGGAGGAGGAAGATGGCTCGCAGGAGCAAAACCACTTTGAACACACACCGTCAGGCACCTTTTTAGAAGGCCTTCTATCAGCCCATAACCTGAATTGTTTACAGAAATCAGACATGTTAGACCTGGTCCCTACCTATGCAGGTCATGGTAGCCCAAGTATAATTGACCACATCCTGCTATCCGCTTTATTAAAACCGGCTATAAAGAATTTACGTGTTACCTGGAACTGCCTTAGTGACCACACCATTTAATATTGGTTCTCCTCCTCCCGGCTGCCCTTAAAGGGCGGGTCGCGAGCCAAGTTAATAATACAAACATTAATACTGAAGACCAAGCACGTAGATTGGTCTTCAAAAGGTGGTTTGACGATACCTGTTTGGCTGCCCATAAGGAGCTAATGCAGGCCCTTAAGCAAAAACCGAAGGACGCAACATTAACCAAGAGCAGCAGGAAGGCCCAAAAAACTTGCAGGTCAGAAGAGGAAAAAACAGTTAAGGGAGCAGGCCTGGGAGGAGCTTAGCCAAGCCAGTGTGCTGACTAATGGCTCTAAATGTTGGTCTCTGGTCAATAGTCCTCTCTTTTCTGACACGCCAAACTCCAGCAAAGATTGCATAGTCCCTGCAGAGAAATGGGTCCAGCACTTTGGTAACATTTACAGTGATGCCAACTTAGCCGAAGCCGTGGGACAAACAATTCCCGGATTAGCACTTTCCTCCCTCCATTTCTATATAGATGAGGTCTACAAAGCCATCACTTTAACTTCGGTTGGAAAGACCCCTGGCCCTGATGGGGTACCAGCTGATCTTTACAAGGCAGATCCTAAAGTCTGGGCCAAGATTTTAACACAAGTTTTTAATGCAACATGTGCCTGTGGTTTTCCCTCGTCATGGGCAAAGGCAGTCATTATCCCCATTTTAAAAAAGGCACCCGGGATGACCTGGCATGCTACAGACTAATCTCGCTCCTAGACTCTGTGGCAAAAATCATGGGGAAAGTAGTACTGGACCGCCTAACAGCCTGGCTTGATCACGCTAACATCATTTCCGATCTCCAATATGGATTCAGCGGGGAAAGGGACATTGGATCAATGCCTCAATCTCCATTTGGTGATCGGGAAGTACACTGTTGCCAGAGGGTGGGGTCTTGCACCTGGCCTTTATGGACCTAACCTCAGCTTTTGACCTTGTCAACAGGTCCAAGCTGTGGTTGATCCTGCATGACATGGGGCTAGATGCTGAACTGATCTCTTTCCTGCACACTGCCCACGTAAATACAATGGCTGCAGTACGCTTTAATGAAGACGGGAGCCTGACAGACTACTGGGCAGTAGGAAGGGGGGTCCGGCAGGGGTGCATTTTGGCTCCCCTGCTGTTTATGCTATATATCAACAAACTGGGGTATTCTTTAATATCTTGCTGTAAAGACATACCCAGGGCTGGCACCAAGATAATCTCCGCACTTCTGTACGCTGATGATGCGGTTTTATTGTCCAGAACTGCAAGGGGTTTGCAGCAACTTTTACATTGTTTTATAGATTTTATGGATTCTTTGAATTTAATTACAAATCTTAATAAGTCACATGCCATGACCATAGGTTCACGAAAGGCTGCCAAGGCCAAATTCTATTGTAATGGGGTCGAGCTAACTAAAGTGTCCATGTTCCCATACCTAGGGGTACTTTTTGATGACCAAGGCACTTGGTGCACGCAACGTACACTAAAAAAGAATGCTTTAGCCAGAGCCGCGGGGGACACCCTGGACTTTGCAAAAATATTAGGGTCAAAGCCCCTCCCCGCACTTTTGAAGGTTTATAATGTGAAATGTATCCCGATAGCCACTTATGGTAGCAACATCTGGGGCTACAAGGATGTGAAGGGAATCCAAGGGGCCGAGAACAATTTTATGCATAAACTCCTTGTGGTCCCTGTTGCTACCCCCATTTCTGATCTACATGAGGAACTGGGGGTGCAGCTCAAGGGCATTGTCACCACAGATAACGTATGCTTACAAAGATCTGGAAATGGAGGTTCTAGTTCTTCTAGCTGCTCCACCGAATACCTCAGGAGCTGATTTCTACTAAAACTGGCAGGGGTCCTGGCCCATTGCCCCAGTCGTCCGTGGTAGGGCGCAGACGGGCTTGCCTTTGGCGTGCTTTCTGCTCACCCGCTGCGCACGTCAGCTGTGCGTTCGCGCTGGCAAATGCCATAAATAGGCAGGGAGCCGCCGAAAAATAGACTGCCAACTTCCCTGCAGAAGGGTCCAGGCGAAAGTGATGGAAACACTTAGTCCAGCCCTCTGCTCAAACAGACCTGCAGCCACGGCGTAATGGGGCGGGTAGTCACCAGGGGTCTGGGAACACAGTAACAGATGAGCAATCGTTGAGAAACGAGACTTTAAAAGCAAAGAGAACTTTATTTTAAAAAGTGGTTACAATACAAGAGCAACTGTTTCAGAATATGTTTAAAAGCATCTCAGCGTAATTTACCCTGTTTTGCAAGGAGGTCCTGTCAAAATGCTAGCAGACCCTGCCACTGACTGCTAACACTGCACGTCCATGCTGGCATATGCCATAAAAAGGCGGGGAGTCATCGAAAACTAAACTGCCAACTTCCCTGCAGAAGGGTCCAGGCAGAACTGAGGGAAACACTTAGCCCAGCCCTCCGCTCAAACGGCACTGCAGCCACGGCGGAACAGGGCGGGTAGGCACCAAGGGTCAGGAACACAGTGACAGGTGAGCAATCGTCGAGAAACGAGACTTTAAAAGCAATGAGAGCTTTATTTATAAAAGTGGTTACAATGCAAGAGCAGCTGTTTCAGACTAAGTTTAAAAGCATCTCAGCGTAATTTACCCTGCTTTGCAAGGAAGTCAAGTCAAAATGCTAGCAGACCCTGCCACTGACTGTTAACGTGTATGTATAACGTGCTATATATGTAACATACTATATATATATATATATATGTACATATATATACATATATATATATATACATATATATATATATATATATATATATATATATATATATATATATATATATATATATATATCCTACTGGCGGTCACCAGTAGGTATAGTTAGGACCCAGTTACTATAGGAAAATGTCAACATTCTATTCGCAATAACTTTGGCGCCGATTGATGAGAATCTTCGTGAAATTTTCAAAACGAATTCTTTATTGAGAACAGCTCCTATATTGAAGGTTTGGGGGTGTTCATCAAGGGGGGGGCCGAGAAAAAAGGGGTGTCCCAAATCGTGTTTTTTCAATGTTAATTTCCATAGGAAACTTTAGACAAGGCTACAGGTCGAACGGGTGAACGGAATTACCCCAAATATGGCAGGGAGAAGGGTCTTGGTCTAGAAAGCACGCTTTTGTTTATTTGGTCTAAATCCATTCAGTAGTTTTTGAAAAATATCGAGATTTAGGAATTCTTTCATCTGATTGGCTGAGGCATTATGAGCATGAGCTTGCTGCTGATTGGCTGTGAGCGCTGCGAGCGTTTGCAACTAGGAAGTGTTGGCCGCCATTTTGTGATTCCGTTGAAGCGAGTAAGGGGGAAAAAGGGCGAAAAATGTGGGAAAGAGGAGGGTAGGAGCACTGTAACCTTTGTGGGATGTTTAGGGTGTGCTATAGAGGGGATGCGAAGTGAACTAATCATACCTCCCAGTGTGAAAGTTCTAGGCTACGAAAATTAAGTGAGGTATTGGCTAGTGTGTGATGTTTCTAAGGTGAGCTTGTGCGCGACTCGAGGTTTAAAGCGTAAGTCTACACTGTGTGTCTTATGCTGTGAAGTCATGTGCCCTGGCCGCTGCAGTACAGTTGTGGAAGTAGTGTCAGCATGTGTTTATACCTACTAGGATGAACTACTGACCCGTAGAGGTGTGAAAGTCCTGGGTACAGAAAATATGTGAGGTATTGTCTCATGGAAGGAGGAAGTGTTGGCCGCCATTTTGTGATTCCGTTGAAGCGAGTAAGGGGAAAAAAGGGCGAAAAAAGTGGGAAATAGGAGGGTAGGAGCACTGTAACCTCTGTGGGGTGTTTACGGTGTGCTATAGAGGGGGTGCGAAGTGAACTAATCATACATAACGGTGTGAAAGTGCTAGGCTACGAAAATTAAGTGGTATTGCCTAGAGTGTGATACTGCTAAGGTGAGGTGGTGCGGGACTCAGGGATTAGAGCGTGAGTCTAAATTCTGTGTCTTATGCTGTGAAGTCATGTGCCGTGGCCGCTGCAGTACAGCTGTGGAAGTAGTGTCAGCATGTGTTTGTAACTACTAGGACGAGCTAGTGACCCGTACTGGTCTGAAAATTATTTTACATGTACTATGTGAGAAAGAGAGAATTGTATGTGTGTGTCATTTGAAATCTGGATAACAACTACAAAGGTGAGTTAGAAAGGAACAGCTCCGACTTCATCAAGAATGAAACCAGAAATGGCACAATGTTTCTGTCGCTCCACACATAAATATATGTAAAGAACAAATCAGAATACTTAATTCCTTCAACGACATTCCAAAACTTACCTCCATTGGTTAATTTTGAATTTTCCTTCCGAAAAGCTACTTATTATTCCACGGCACATACAGGTCACAAGTTCAACCTATTTTATCACCACACTTTCTGGAACCTTCTACGACACCTGCAGTTTAAAAGTTCATCACTTTTTTTTAACCTAACGATATACTTATGCAACATTTTATCGAACATTTAACGGCACATGCACGTTAAAAGTACACAATAGGGGTCAGTAGTTCATCAGCTTTATTCCCAACTCTAGCAGCACCTCACCTTACGCCCACAGCATGGTCTAGTTCGACTTGGTCCATTTATAAACCATGCTATGGGATGGTTTATGTTTTACCCGCCAATTTGCATGTTTGAATACCTTTTGCTGATAAGTGTTCCGGCAGACACTTGTTAAAATTAACGTTGTATATGGGTATAGTGGCGCTACTAGGAATGGGGGGGTTTCTGTTTGATTTTGTACTGTTAAGCACGGGCGGGGGTGGGTGTGGGGGAGGTAGTTATGTTGCTGTTTGAAACACAGAGTATAGTAATGTGGAGATGTGGAGGTACTAAAGGTGGTGTAGTACCACTGGGAGCACTTATAAAGTGCCATATGGCATGGTATATGTTTTACCCGTAAATTTGCATGTTTTAATACGTTTTGCTGAAGAGCTTTTCGAAAGACATCTGTTGAAATTAAGCATCTGTATGGCTATAGTGGCGCTTCTACGTTTGTGGGGCTCTTTCTTTTATTGCGTAAAGTTAAGCAAGGGCGGGTGTTGAGGTGGTGTAGTGGTACTGTGACTATTTATAAACGTCTTATGGTATGGTGTATGTGTGAGTTGCAAAATTGCAGGTTTTAATAGCTTTTGCTGATGAGCGTTCCGGCAGACACCTGTTGACATTAAGTCTATGTATGGCCATAGTGGCGGTAACAGGAGTGCTGGGGCTTGCTGTTTGATTTCGTAAGGTTAAGCAAGAGATGGGTGGGGGTGGGGGAGGTGCGTATGTTGCTGATTATAAGACGGATATTTGTAACGTGGGCATGTGTAGTTACTAAAGGTAATGTAGTTTCACTGGGCCCATTTATAAACAGTGCTATGGGATGGTTTATGTTTTACCCGCCAATTTGCATGTTTGAATAGTTTTTGCTGATAAGTGTTCCATGTTAAAATTAAGCCTGTGTATGGGTATAGTGGCGCTACTAGGAATGGGGGGTTTCTGTTTGATTTCGTACTGTTAACCAAGGGCGGGGGTGGGTGTGGGGGAGGTAGTTATGTTGCTGTTTGAAACACAGAATATAGTAACGTGGAGATGTGGAGGTACTAAAGGTGATGTAGTACCACTGGGAGCAGTTATAAAGCGCATTATGGCATGGTATATGTTTTACCCGCAAATTTGCATGTTTTAATACGGTTTGCTGATGAGCTTTACAGGAGACATCTGTTGAAGGTAAGGCTGTGTATGGCTATAGTGGCGCTTCTACGTTTGCTTGGGCTCTTTCTTTTATTGCATAAAGTTAAGCAAGGGTGGGTGTTGAGGTGGTGTAGTGGTACTGTGACTATTTATAAACCGACTTATGGTATGGTGTATGTTTGAGTTGCAAAATTCTAAGTTTTAATAACTTTTGCTTAAATGTTATAGTAACAAAAAAACGGAAAATATGGAAAGATTCTGTGGGTGTTAATAAAGTTGAAAAGGCTACCTTATATCTTATAGAGAACAATATTTATTCCAAAACTGTAAATGTGGGTGAACAGGTAATAAGTTTAGAAGATGAATCTTGTTGATCGATATTCTGAAGCTGCAATCGGTACAGGTGGATCATTATACCGTCCACCTTCTCCTGTAGGAAACAGCTGTGGAAAATAATGACCTTCCAAGGTTTTCTCCCATACACTTATTGGAGTTCCCTGTGCTTTTTTGATTTCAAATAACTCAATGCTGCTTCCTATTACTTCTTTTGAATGCAAAGGATATATTGTGTAATGTTCATAAATATCTTCAGTCCTTGACTTGTTCACTTTCTCTATTTGACCACTTGAAATTTCAGATTATATTCTGAAGATCCTAGATTTCGACAGTGCATTTTATACATATTTCACCTTTTTGTTTGAAAGTGATCTGTCTTCTTTGTCGTATGCAGTGAAACACATACTTAAAACTAAAGTTCATCAATAAGTTCTTTCTGCGTAAGAATTTGTGGAGAAACTTCAAGAAAGAGATGAAAATTTAGAAGGACACAATCAATTTGATGGCATGTCAACGTGGAACAAATGAGTATTGGTATTGTCGTCATGAAGAACTCAAGTGTATGTTACGAAACGTAGGTACAAGAACACGGTTTGTGTCACTTAGCTGTGCAGAGTATGCATGGGAAGATTTGCTTGACTTTCTAAGAGAAGCGAATTCCAATATAAAAAATGTTTAAATAAAGACTCATGTTGAACTGTGTTCATTGGATCCTGTATATGTGTGCAGATATTGTAATGGTAGGTTTCAACCTATAATGTCTTTTATCTGCAATAAAAAGAATACAGCTCTTGGAGAGGTTACCGATTTCTTCTGGAGAAAGGAGTATCAAGCAAGAGGTGCACCTCATATACATATGCTTCTATGGATCAAGGATGAACCTAAATTTGGAAATGATTCTGATGAAACAGTAATGTCTTTCATTGAATAGTATGTGACATGTGAGATACCAAGAGAAGAAGGAGATAGAACTTGAGATAGCAAGTTTTACGTTTCCAAAGTCACAGTTGTTTAAAGTATTGCAGAAGAAACTACAACTTTAAAGGAAAATTTTACACCAGATGTCGGTTTGGTTTCTCCTGTCCAGTAATTTGTAAAGGAAGAGTAAATTATTATTTTTCTTCTGTAGGGCACACAATAACTCGGAAATCTCAAAAGAATAACTACAAGTTAAAAAGAAGAGAAGTGTCAAAGTATATCAATGATTACAATCCAGTCATTTTAAAAATGTGGAATGCGAACATAATCATTCAGCATGTTGCAGATAACTCAATTGCTTTTGCATGTTACATTGCATCGTACATAACAAAATCAGAAAAAATAGAGATGAAGAACTGTGGGAAGAAATTACACAAGAGAGAAGCCTTAGTAAAGAATTGTACAGCTTTACTTTGAAAATGCTTTCCCACCGAGAAATTGGATTGTATGGATGTGTAGACTGATTGTGCTCTTCAAGTTTAAATTCAAAGTCACGAGGAATCATTTGGGTAAGTTTAGGTCTTGCTTGCAAACTAAATGGAGTCTTGAAATGATTTGAAGAAATTGAAGAATTAGCAGTAAATGAAGCAGACAGTACAGACAATCTTAAAACTAATATGTTGGACACGTACTAACCGAAAAGGAGTCAACATCTGGAACAGCTATGTCTGTATGAAGTACTTCAACATTACAGCTTGAAATGTTAAAGAGAATGTAAAATAAGGAAAATATGCAGTAGTTGGATGTCATGGTTGTTTAGTAAAACATGCAAAGAGTAATCTCAAAAACCACAAGAAAGTTAGTTGTGAAAGTTTAGATAAGGGAGAATTTTACTATTTAGCCCTTCTGCAACTGTTTAAGCCATGGTGTAGTGAAAGTGAATTTTTTGGAGATTTTGACTGTTACGAAGATTCTTGTAATACATGTAAAAGTAGCGTTGCATGTACAATTTTTGCTATATATTTAAAAATGTTGAATGATGAAGTTGAGCAAAAAAATACTATTACAGCTGAAATTAGTAATGAAAGTTCTCAAGATAGTGAAACTAGTGATCCATGTAGTCACGATCTTCTTGGACGAGCAATACTGGAAAATGAAGCAGCCATTGCTTTGCATGAAGTTGAAATTGCAATGCAGTACAGCAGGTCCGAACAGTGAAACGGGGTCTTGATTCTATTATTGAGGATGTCAGAAGTTAAAGTCTGTGTTTATTTCTGTGTACCACCTTCGACCAGGTGCAACCAGCTCTAGGTCCTAATAGTGGAACGGTGTCTTGATCCCAGAATGGAAGATGTCCAATATTACTTGTTGCTTGGTTTTCATAGAACTTCCTCCGTTGAGGTGCATCAGACAGTGTGCTTCCATAGTTTTTTTTTTTTGTTTGTTTTTTTTTTAAAACCTTTATTGACATTTCAATCAATTACACATATGGGCCTACAACCCCCGGGGCCGGCCGCTAAACAATCAGAATAACAGAAAGCAGGTCTATCACAGTCAGTACCTCGGGGAGCAAAATCTCGACGCTAGCATAATCTCAGTCTCTGAACAGCCCAAGTAGGAGACCAGGATAATAAAGTTTTTACATTTTATAATAGAAAAGGATGGAAGGATCAGGTGCCAGACAGTTTCCCAGCAGCGAAAAATGGCAGGCAGAACGATGAACGTAAACAATACACAGCAGTCTATCTAAGCAAAGGCGCTGAAACAGGAAGTTCAGGATGTGGAGGAATGACACGGCCATTTGCGCCTGCAACCCCCTGCCCCAAGACCCAGGAAACTCCACGGAAATTATGGCACTCCGGAAACAGCAATGATTAACAACAAAGGAGTACTACCATGCTGATCCCAGAAAAAGACAAAGAAGAATAAGAAAAGAAAAGGAGGCCATAGAAAAAGGAGGTGAAAGACTAAAGGATCCCCCCCCCCAACCCCCCACCCTGCACCTCTGCAGATGAGTACAGCCCCTCCCCCCAGCAGTGTGCCTGTCGCCCCGGAACCAGACCCGAAATATAGAAGAAACAGAGAAAAGAAGTGGGAAAGAAGCCCCCACCAGACGGGGGGGTAGAGAGAGTATTAATAAACTGGAGGAGGGCCTGCAAAACACGCCCCCGGCTTCTCCCTCCCGCACCACACGGTTACCCATAAAGCATACAATAAAGAACACAAGATCTACCCTGTCAAAGAGGAGTAAGGAGCATTACGCACTTGGTACACTAACAGTTATGCCGTGAGAGCACACAACTCCCGAGCCCGCCCGCCTAGTAGGTGACCACCTCGGAAGGGTCAGCATCATCCTTGGCCACTCTTTGCAAACCCACCCATGCATACCCCTCGTCCCAGTGCCATGTCCAATGTTACCAGGAAGAGAAGTGTCCAATAAAACTCAGGAAGCGACACACACAGGTAGGGTAGAGGGCTCTGAAGATCGACACAGTCAGCTCTAGGGAGGATCGTCTTTCCCGATGCCGAGCCAGGATTTACACTGCACACCAGGCCCAGGAAGGCGGAATCAGCCAGGGCGGGCGACCGTTGCTTGGACGTTGCCTGGGTCGTCGGAGACCGCGCACGGGACAAGGCCACCACCCCCCACTCAGGTCCGAAACCTCCGGAACAGACCAAATCCACAGCCAGCTGATCGCACTTTAATATACTGTCCGGAGAGTCCAGGCGTGCACTATTCACAGGGGAGGCCACGACACTGTCCCCCCGTGCGTGGCGTGAGAAGTCCCAGTGCACCTGGGGATAGGCAGGCGGCAACTGTTCCGACGCTGATGTCACTCCATCGAGCTTGCTCCCCAACACCCAGGCTCCGTGAATCAGGGTGGAGTGAAGGGCACCGAGAGCCTCGAGAAGGTCACCGTACCCCAGTACAGCTCCCGGCGCTCGCTCCGCTACGCTCCTCAGAGTCGCACCCTCCCAATCCTGTTGCAACCCGGTGTACAGGATGATGGACTCTGGCATACCAAAATGGCTGCTGGGTAGGTCCATCCCAGATAGGGACCGGGGCTCAGACACAAGCGCATCGGGTTCCATGGCACCGGTAACTGGGTTCCGAGGGCAGGCAAACAATGTGTCCGGTGTGTGGTCACGGGCCACAGTCGTCCCCACCACGGACCAGCGCTCGCGAAAATCCGGGAGCAGCCCGCAAGAATCGGGACAAGGTACGGGCGGCGTCCGGGCAGCTCACCGGCGAAGGCTGAAGCAATCACCGGGGAGTCTTGGAGTTGCCACCTCGGGCACGCACTCGTTCAGCTACGCTTAGTGGTAGGAGCGACCACGGCAAAGCGCAGTCCGACATTCGCACCACTCCGGCAGTCCGACCCCACCCAGTCACCAAAGGCCGTTGTTGTTGCACTACCGCCCGGCCACGGCGTTCACTCGAGGTCCCGGCTCCGGGGCTGCACAGGCCGCAAACTTCAGACGGACATTTCTCCGGCGGTACCGCTGCCAGAAACTTCGGGGTCACACGGCCGGTTGCCGCTCGCGTTCACCAACACGGGTAGATAGCGCAGGCTAAGGATCTCGTGCAGGATATCTGTGCGGGGTGCGGAGGTTCACGGAGCCGGGAGCCTACGCTGCCATCCCGGTCGCCATCTTGGCTCCTCCCCCGTGCTTCCATAGTTAAGTGTTGCACATGATTATTGTGCTTCGTTGACACCAGTCAGTGGAGTACACCGTGGTACAGCAGGTCCGAACAGTGAAATGGGGTCTTGATTCTGTGATTAAGGATGTGAGAAGTTAAAGTGTGTGATGATTTTTATGTACCCCATATGATCAGGTGCAACGAACAGTAGGTTCCAACAGTGGAACGGTCTTTTGATCTCACAATGGAGGATGTTAGAACTGCATCTTAGAGTGGAGATGAAGGTACTCTGTTCGACCAGGTGCAACCAACTCTAGGTCCCAATAGTGGAATGGTGTCTTGATGCTAGAATGGACGATGTCCGATATAACCTTTTGCTGGGTTTTCACAGAACTGTCTCTGTTGAGGTGCATCACACTTTGTGATTGTGTAGTTAACTGCTGCACATGATTATTGGGCTTGGCTGACTGCTGTTGCTGGACTAGACCATGTTATATCAGGTCCGAACAGTGAAACGGGGTCTTGATTCTATGACTGAGGATGTCAGAAGTTAAAGTTTGTGATGATTTCTGTGTACTCCCTCTGATGAGGTGCATCAAACTCTAGGTACCAACAGTGGAACAGTGTCTTAATCCCACAACGGATGATGTTAGAACTGCATCTGAGAGTGGAGATGAAGGTACTCCTTTTGACCAGGTGCAACCAACTCTAGGTCTCAACAGTGGAACGGTGTCTTGATCCCACAATGGACAATGTCCGATATAACATGCAGGTGAATTTTCAGAGGTCCTTCTGTTGAGGTGCATCAGACTTTGTGCTTCCGTGGTTAACTGCTGCACATGATTAATGGCCTTGTTTGAGTGTAGTTGGTGGAGTATACCACGGTACAGCAGGTCCGAACAGTGGAACGGGGTCTTGATTCTATGATTGAGGATGTCAGAAGTTACAGTTTGTGATGATTTGTGGTAACCCCTCTGATGAGGTGCATCAAACTCTAGGTCCCAACAGTGGAACAGTGTCTTGATCTGACAATGGAGGATGTTAGAACTTCATCTAAGAGTGGAGATGAAGGTACTCCCTTCGACCAGGTGCAAACAACTGTAGGTCCCAACAGTGGAACGGTGTCTTGATTCCACAATGGAAGATGTCCGATATTACTTGTTGCTTGGTTTTCATAGAACTCCCTCCGTTGAGGTGCATCAGACTCTGTGTTTCCGTAGCTAACTGTTGCACATTATTATTGTGCTTGGTTGACACTAGTCGGTGGAGTACACTGTGGTACAGCAGGTCCGAACAGTGAAATGGGGTCTTGATTGTATGATTGAGGATGTCAGAAGTTGAAGTTTGATATTATTTCTGTGTACCCCTTCTGATCTGCTGCAAGCAAGCCCATGCTTTCAAATTGAACGGTACATGGCTGTCAGGTGTTAATGAATAGTCTAAGCCTACAATGCAGACAGAAGTGTTCACAATTCAGATCGAGTGCTGATTGTTTAATTATAGAATCCAGTAGTCAAGTAACTACAACGTCTATTGGAATATACATATTATGTTTTTAGTATACTTCTTTGAAGACATTTTTTGAAATGACTTATAGGTTTAGTACAATGCCCAAATTTAATTTTGCAAGTGCAAAGGAACACTGAATAGTCCACACTGTAGACAGCAGAAATGGTATTTGAATTGTTTTGTTTTATTTATTGCAGAATTTTCTGCAATTTATGTTGTTGTCTTTTGTTAAGAGGAAGTGAGAGAAAGTATTCATGAATGTCTGTGTGAGTACTGTTTACAATTAACACTGCAGATAGCAGTGTTCACAATTCGGATCGAGTTGGTCTTGTAGATGACGCAGTTCTGTGGGAAAAGACATTGCTCCAGTGTGCTCTGTCTACACCATGAATACGTATTATTACAGGCTCCAGACACGCTTTTTGTGGCTTCGCGTACGACAAACTGTGTAGCTGAATTCCACCTGACGTAGCTGTGGGCCCTTGGTGACCGCTCTCTCTGGCCTACACTGTAGACAGCAGTGTTCACAATTTAAAATGAGTTGCTATTGCTGATGATGTTCTGTTGATGGCAACAGATATTACTCCAAGTACGGCCTGCCCGTCTACAGCACACATCATTGCTGGTTGTTGACATGCTGAATGATTTTGATGTGGCTTTCTGAGTGCAATAAAACTGATGGACCCTTTATGATAAAATCTTTTTGTGTATTATTTCTGATCTATTAATTGTGTCTCAGTGTACCATAAGTTGTGTTTCTTTTAAGATAGAATATTTTTCTGTATTACTTCACATATACAGTCCCTACCTTACTGCAGTACAAACTATTGATTCTTTTATTATTGAATGTCTGTGTGTGATCCAATGATTACTGTTGTAGTAGATGATAGCAGCAACTATTCCTTGAGGAATGGTTTACACTGACTCCACACGCATCCACCACAGACGTTACTGGATATGTGACCCTGGTAATAAAAAGGTGTTGAGCGCATGTGCTCTGTCATGAATACAGCCCGGTGACGCGCTGATCACCCAGCAATCAAGCTCCCGACCGACACCACGAGCCCCCGTTCAAACTACAGTTCCCATGATGCCCGAGGACGCACGCCCCACGTGATGGACGTTACGCTCGGAGGAGCGGATATAGACCGAGACGCCTAGGGGGGCGTTGCCGAAGATTCACGGATGTTTTCCTGACATCGGCTTACAGCATACTTCGTTCCCGATTCGGCTGCTCCTTCGTCCGTCGGACTCCCGCCTTGCCCACGGAATTCGGGGCCATCAACCACCGAGTGCACGCTCCTCTGCTCTCTAACCCCAGAGCCTAGAGTAGCAGTGCGAGCAACACCCTGCATCACCCTCGGATTTCCGGGCAACCAACCGCAGAGTGTGCTCTCCTCTGCTCTCTAACCCCAGAGCATAGAGTAGCAGCGCGAGCACCACCCTGCATCGCCCACGGATTTCCGGGCAACCAACCGCCGAGTGCGCGCTCCTTTGCTCTCTAACCCCAGAGCATCGAGTAGCAGCGTGATCACCAACCTTCATCGCCCTCGGATTTCCGGGCTCCCAACCACTGAGTGCGCGCTCCTCTGCTCGCTAACCCCAGAGCACAGAATAGCAGCGCGAGCACCAACCTGCATTGCCCACGGATTTCCGGGCCCCAGCGCTCCTCATTCGCGCTCCTCTGCCCCAAACTTTCAGGGCATAGAGTGGCAGCGTCGGAACCCTCCGTTTTTTGTCACAAGGAGTTCCAGGCTCGGAACCTCCGCGTCGGAGCTCCTTGGCCCTAGGAGTCACGAGCACAGAGCGGTAGAACCCCGCCTGGGGTCTACCACCCACTAGTCTCCCATCTTGGCAGAGCCACTCCCGAAGCGCTACGTCCCCGTGAGTATAACGGGATTGTTTACGCTATTTTGACTAGAGAGAAGCAAGGGTTTTGTAGTACTTACACCTCGAGGCAGAGGCACCGGAGCAGTCGGCTCAAGCGGTAGTGAGCTGCTCTTTGCTCCAAGAAACCCGCTCCTGTCGCTTCCACATGTACCTCTAACTATCGCAACTTCCGCCCAAGACTTCCCACCAGTGTCGAGTAACGGAAGAGTGGAAACAGGCGACACCGTTAAAAGAGGACACGGATAGAGGGAGGTAGTAGCAGGTAACGAGATAATAAACACAGATTGGGTTCCAAGCGGGAAGGTGGTGGACGTGTCTGGTGTCTCATGGTATGCTTGTCTCTTTACAGGTCTCTCTCCCTGCCGTCCCTACCCTTCCTTCCCTCGCTCACCTGTCTCCTTAGTCCGAGAGTATTATACCTATCCCGTACTGGTGGCAGATGGGAGGTGGACCCCTATAGAGCATCAGCGCCATCCCGAGGAGAGGAGCCCAAGGCCAGCACGACATGCTCATACCCACTTCCACTATCTATTTGTGTTCATTATCTATGCATGATAGTGCCCCTGGGCCGTATGATATTACATTGTGCTGTGGGCAGTGTATGTAACTATGTTACCTCTGGTAGTGGGGAAAACTTTGGTTATGTAACTTGTAGGTGTATGGCTATCACAGGTGGAAGGCTACTTTACAGACCATGAATATTGGTGAAGATGATAGTTGTGTGTTGTGTGTAGTGTAAGATATGTGTACATTGCAAAAAGTTTAGAAAAAAGCTTTCTAAGCAGAAGAGGTATGTCTCATCAAATGCAGTACAGAGATTGACTCAAATGGGTGGCATTTTCCAACTGTTACAATGGGAAATGTTATGAACTAATGAAGTGCTTTTTTTTTGGTCACATGGCAATCGCGCACCTAGTGCGCAAGGAGACTGCACCCGACGTGATTTTGAGAAAATATAATTGCTAAAATATAAGTTTATTACAGTTAGAAATATATAAATGTTTAAAATATGTTAGATTATTGCTTGCTCTCATATACACTTTAAAGTTATTTAGATATAGTTTTGAGACAAAAAAAATGAGGGAATGGCGTACGCGGCACAACACCGTACATTTATGATGTAACACAGGGTGTGGCAGCGTGCACTCGTCGCATTCGCAACGTGCAGCGGGCACAACCCCATACATACATGATGTAACACACGGCTTGGTAGTGTGTACCCGTTGCATACTAAAATAGCAGCTGGCGCGACCTCATACGTTGTTACGCGGAACATGGTGTCACAAACCTGTCGGATACAAAATGCGCATCATTTAAATGTGGTGGATAGGATTCGCATGCTGATCGAGGTTGGTAGAGTACCGGTACAGGACTGTAGTTTTCTCCCCCAAAAAAAAGTTTGATATGCATATTTTTTGGGGAAGATATACAACATTACATAATTTTTAAAGTTAAAAAAATGATAACTGAAATGCAAAATATTAAAAAAACAATTAGAAAAAATATAGGTGTTATTAATATTAAAATATGAAATTAACATTTAAAAAACCTTTGAAATTCACTGAAAAAAAACATAGGTTTTACAGACGTTATAGTTAGGACTTAGCATTTAAAATACCATAGAAATTCACTGAAAAAACCATAGGTTTCAGGGACGTTATAGTTAGTTGGACATTTGACTCATATAAAACTAGAGAAATTCGTCAGTTATAGTTAGTTGAGCTAACTAAAACTTGCGCGCCCGCAATGCACTGCTGATGACGTCACATATTATATCACTCATGACATGGTCAGTGACATCACTGATGACATCATCCACGTGATAATCTGATGCACATACTGATGCCCTAATATAAACTATGATACACGCACTCTAAAATACAGGCTACTATTTTTGAAACCATACACACAAGAATGCCTGATACTACATAGCACCGACTATTTCCTAGGTCTATACACACATCCAGTGTCTTACATATACAGTTACTCATCAATACAGTACTATAATATGTACTGATACACCTATACATAGTCACACTCTACCACTCATCCATAGAGTTAGTCACACATCTAGTTAGTCATGCAAAGAATGAATTACATACTCATTTACTCATGTATACAGTTATATACACCAACTGAGTTATTTATACTCACACCACATCACTTATTTATGCAGACATACTTATTGTCTTATACAATCAGTGATACAAGCAGACACTCATTTATACACCCACTCTTCAAATAACTTACTCTGACATATAGTCATTTATATACTCCAACACTCACATATACTGCCTTAACACATATGTAGTTACTCACACATATACCACTGAGACATTCATTCACTCACCACACACCCATACACACACTAAGTCACCCATACAGCCCTTCCCAGATGCATTTTTGAATCCATACAACCAGTGAATTACCCACTCAGACATCTGTGCACAGAGTCACACCCCCTTCCACCGACTCACACAGACACTCAGGCACTCATACAGATACTCAGACAAAAAATCAATAACCCATATAGACACCTATGTAGATACTTACCAACCCATGCAGCCGCTTATACACCAACTGAGAGACTAATACAGACTTTCACACAGTTTAGTCACTAACCCATGCATTCAGTAAGACACGTTCAATCACTCACTTATACAGTCAGTCATGTGCCTACTAAATAATCCCTTCAGGCACTTGTAAATCCGCTCATTCTTCAATACACCTTGGCATAGATATATATGAAAAATATTTAAAATTTAGAGAAACACACATTCACTGGATGATGTCATCAGTGATATCATCAGTGATGTCATTTAAAATGTCATTAGTGATGTCATCAGTGATGTCACTGACCATTTCATAAGTGATGTAATATGTGACGTCATCAGCAGTGCATTGCGGGCGCGCAAGTTTTAGTTAGCTCAACTAACCATAACTGGCGAATTTCTCTGGGTTTATATGAGTCAAATGTCCAACTAACTAGAACGTCCCTGAAACCTATGGTTTTTTCAGTGAATATACATATATATGTATACACGTATTATCTACTGGCGGTCGCCAGTAGATAGTTATAGTTAGGATCGTGTTTCCGTAGGAAATCCGCAACATTCTATTTTGAATAACTTTGGCGCCGATTGACGAATCCTCGCGAAATTTTCAAAATAGGTGGGGCGCTCCGCTCCTTCCCTGAAAGTCTCGGGGGGATTCGTCAAGCGGGGGCTGAGAAAAAGGGGGGGTCCCAAAACACGTTTTCCCCATGCATTTTTCCATAGGACCTTTAGTCCAAGCTACAGCCCGAACGGCTGAACAGAATTACTTGAAATTTGGCAGAGAGGTAGTCCTCAGGTCAGGGATGTGCCTGGTGTAAATATGTTCAGTATTTCCTGAGAAAATAGCATTTAAATCAATATATATATCTATAGGCGCACTCCGAGCGCGTACGGTAAGCTTACCGTACGCGCACGCTGCCGTGCGCGAGCTTAATTCTGATTGGTGGTTACATGACTGTAAACATTAGAATCGGTCAAAATCAGGAAGTGTCGGCCGCCATTTTGTGTGTCTCACAATGATAAACAAAGGTGGAGAACGTGAAAAGGGGGCAACGAAGAGAGTTGCAGACCCCCTAGCATTTGTCAGGGAGTCCAAGAAGGACCCAAAAGTATGAAAAATACATTTTATATATTTTTTTTTTAAATCGCGGGGTGCGCGTACGGTAAGCTTACCGTACGCGCACGGCAGAAACAAATCATTAAAAAAAATAGAATTAAAAATCACATTTAAGTGTTTAGATATTAGGAGGCTCTAAAAAGAGCTGTTGTGTTTATGAAGTGTTTTTTTTCAGGTTTCACACACGTTATAGTTAGGAATTAGCATTTAAAAAACCTTGCAAATCCACTTAAAAAACCATAGGTTTCACACATGTTATAGTTAGCTGGACATTTCCCTCGTAAAAAACCAATGAAATTCCCCCGTTATAGTTAGTGCAGGCAACTATAACTCACGCGACCGCAATCCTCTGCTGATGACGTCAGATATTACATCACTGATTAAATATGTGTCTTTCTGAAAAATAAATATTTGTAATATATGTATAGCTGAAGATTAATGGAAGAAGACATGGGTAAATAGGTGTCTAAATACAGTGATGTAATATCTGACGTCATAAGCAGAGGATTGCGGTCGCGTGAGTTATAGTTGCCTGCACTAACTATAACGGGGGAATTTCATTGGTTTTTTACGAGGGAAATGTCCAGCTAACTATAACATGTGTGAAACCTATGATTTTTTTAAGTGAATATATAGATAGATAGATAGATAGATAGATAGATAGCTTTAATTTCTATCTATCTATCTATCTATCTATCTATCTATCTATCTATCTATCTATCTATCTATCTATCTATCTATCTATCTATCTAAGTCATAGTTAGGAAATATGTATATATATATATATATATATTGCCTACTGGCGGTCGCCAGTAGGTAGTTATAGTTAGGACCTATTATCCATAGGAAATCCGCAACATTCTATTTGGAATAACTTTGGCGCCGGTTGATGAATCTTCGTGAAATTTCAAAACTCGTGGCCCGCTCCGGTCTGCTCCTATCCTGAAAGTCTCGGGGTGATTCGTCAAGCGGGGGCCGAGAAAAAAGGGGGGTCCCAAAACGTGTTTTCTCCATGCAATTTTCCATAGGGACCGTTAGTCGCAGCTACAGCCCGAACTGCTGAACGGAATTACACCAAATTTGGCAGAAAGGTAGACCTTGGTTCAGAGTTGTGCCTTTTGCTTAAATGGTGTAAATCCGTTCAGTAGTTCCTCAGAAAATCAAGATCAAAATCACATATATATCTATGGCCGCGCTGGATCCACGCACCCTGAGCGCACACTGAGCGCACCTTCCCGAGCACGAGCTGCATGCTAATTGGCTGTCAACTGTCTGTCAACACTCCAAACCAGGAAGTGTTGGCAGCCATTTTGTGCCTCGGTAGAAGCGAGGCTGAAGAAATCAGTGGAACTAGTGTGTAAAACTCATAAAGGGTGCAGGGTAAATACCCTGACCCTCTAGATCTGCTTAGGGGCTCCCACAAGGACCCCCAGGGCTGTAAATTATTATTTATTTATTTTAAATGGTGAAATGCGCACAGGGTGCGCGGATCCTGCTGTTGGAAAAAAAAAAAAAATTAAGCACGGGCTTTCATAATTAGCCCCCAGGGGGGCCAAATCCCGGGGGCGAAAGTTTTAAATTTTATAGGGGCCCCAGAGGGGCTCCCCAGCCCCGGGGACTGCCACCCCGGGGCTACAACATAAATGGGGGGGCTCAACCGCCACCCCCAGCAAAATAGATGGGTGGGGAGCTCAAAGGCCACCCCCAGCCCCAGGGACCGCTACCCCCTGGGGCTTTCTCAAAAATGGTTGGGGGGGCTCAAAGGCCCCCTCAAGCCCCGGGGACCACCACCCCCGGGGCTTTGTATGTTGTGGAGAGGGGCCGTGTGGCCCCCCTCCTGGAGCCCTCGAGGGCCCTGGGGACTGCCACCCCCCAGGGCCAACTCCTGCAGTGTCCCGGGGTGCCCACCCCCAGGACACTGCTGTTTGCTATGGCAGGGTGAGAGCCGAGGCTCCCGCCCTGTCATAGCAAACTTGGTTTGGATTTTGAAAGAGAGAGCAGGGAAACCTGCTCTCTCTTTCAAAATCCAAACCATTTTGCTTTTCCACATGGGGAGCTGCATGTTTGCAGCTCCCCTTGTGGAAAAACAATGCCGGCTCCCGAAGGATGCGGGGAGCCGGCTGGGACCATTGGGGCTCCCCCCACGGTCCCCAACGTTATATATGAGCCCCAGAGGATGGGGTCCCCGGGAGAATAGAAATTAGTGATAGATCCTATTTTTCTTTTTACGGTAAAATTAAGAGTCGCGCATCCAGCGCGGCGCTCAGCGCAGCCCCCTGGTGTGCACAGGTCTGGTGGACAATTCCTAACCTGTAGGTGCGCGACTCCAGCGCGTTGGCTGCACAGTTTTTCTCGTGTTGGGTGCGCGACTCCTAACGCGTTGGAAGCGCGACTCCAAGCAAAAACAAAAAAAATATTTTTTAAGATATACATCAAGCTTATGTGTTTAGATCTTGGGTGGCTCTAAAAAGAGCCGTTGTGTTTATGGACAGATTTTGGTACCTACAAGTAAGTACCGATGCAGAGTCTAAAGTTTATGAGGAAGACTCTGTTACCCTCATCTGTAAAATGTACACCATCTCTCCTATAGATGCCATCCATATTGAAACGCAGATTGTTGTGGTAAATGGACCCCATCCTATAATCTCGGAGAAAAGCAGAAACAGATTTATTGACATGTTTCCTAGCTTTCTCAATCTATGGACAAAATTGATTGGACCAGTTCCATTTCTGCCTTTGGCATATGTTAGAATAGACAAAGGCAGTTTGGGGGAAAAGTGACATCAATTCTGCACAGGTGTCCTTCATAAGCATTTCCAGACCTACCCCAGTCAAAGTGCCTAGGTCATTGCCACCACAGTGCACAATTATGAGGTCAGGGTGTTGGAGATGTAAAAAGGATTTAACCAATGGCATCAATTGGTGCCACTTTAACCCTCTCTGTCCAAGCCATTTAATGTCTACATTTGGCAAAGCTAGGTCTTTGTCAATGCCTCTGTTTTCTGCATACCTTTGGCTCCATAAAATATAGCCGTGTCCCACAATCCACACTCTAAGCATCTTGAAAGGAGGTCTGGATGCACTCAGATGGTCTCTGTAAATGAAATGGCAGTTTGAAAACTAAGATTGTTCTAAAATGGTGGATAAGATGCAGTTTTGAAAAAAGAAAATAAATGATTGGTTGTTTGAGAACATTCTAGACTGAAAACTAGGGTGTATGTTTCTGTTTTTTAAAAGCATGTTTCTTATTGGTTAACAAAAACTGTTTGAAAGGAACATTACATAGGATAAGCTGATATATTGAAAAGTCAAGCACACTTGCTGTTTTGATTAGCAACACTGTGTGCTGAACGTGTGACCTGTGTGCTCAGTTGAGTGTTCCATGAACTGTTACTATGGTAACAGGCAGAAGGCACATTGGGTGTAGGGTTCAAACTTATGTCAATTGGAAAGGGTTGAAATGTGTAACCAATAGAAATGTGTGTTTGCTTTTGAATTCATGTGGGAAGCAATGTGATTTGATATTTACATGTATATGAGTGCAGAATGAGAGGGAAACTTTGCCATTCTTTGGTTTTCCTGAAAGCAGTACAATACAGACATTCCGTATAAGAAAATCTAGTGTGTGACTGACATACTTCTTAATCTACAAAACAATTTGAAAGGTGAGTTATTAATTTGTGAGGGGATGGATTTGGTGCACTTTGGTTTTAATCCGAGTAATGTGTTTCTCCTGCTAAAAGTCCAGGGAGTAGTTTTTCTTGTCTAGAATCACATGGTGAGTCTGTGTGCATTTGGGAACGATTGTGACAGAAAAATGTGGGTAGTTCATGTGTTTGCAGACACATAACTGCTTAAAAACGTATCCTGTTCTCATGTTTTGGTAGAATTAGAAACCTGTCATTGCTTATGGTTTTGGAAAATGAGTGAGGCTTCTACACTAATGTGCAGTAGTAAAATATCTGCAATGTGTGCAGTCACCTTACCTCTTGTAGACTAGTAAATGTGTTTTGGAAATATGCAAGGGATAGTGTTGCTTGTCTAGAATCACACTGTGAGTCTGTGTGCATTTGGGAACCATTGTGAGAGAAGCATTTGGGTATTTCATGTGTTTGAGACATATAACTGCTTAAAAACCTATCCTGTTATCACTTTTTGGTAGAATTAGAAACCAGTTATTGTTTATGTATTTGCAAAATGAGTCAGGCTTTCATACCAAAGTGCAGTAGTGAAATATGTAGAATGTGTGCAGTTACCTTACCCCTTCCAGACTAGTGAATGTGTTTTGGTAAAGTCCAAGGGATAGCATTGCTTGTCTAGAGTCACACTGTAAGTCTGTGTGCATTTAGGCAACCATTGTAAGAGCAGCATTTGGTGACTTCATGTCTTTGCTGACACATAACTGCTTTAAAACCTGTCATGTTGTCAAGTTTTAGTAGTATTAGAAGCCAGTGAGTGCTTATGCATTCACAAAATGAGTCAGGCTTTGACACTAAAGTGCAGTATTGAAACATGTAGATTGTGTGCAGTCACCTTACCTCTTCCAGAGTAGTGAATGTGTTTTTGTAAAGTCCAAGGGATAGTTTTGCTTGTGTAGAATCACACTGTTAGTCTGTGTGCATTTGGGCAACCATTGTGAGAGAAGCATTTGGTTACATCATATATTTGCTGACAGATAACTTATTTAAAACCGGTCATGTTGTCAACTTTTAGTAGCATTAGAAGCCAGTTATTGGTTATGCAATCGCTAAATGAGTCAGGCTTTCATAGTAGTGTGCAGTATTGAAATATGTAGAATGTGTGCAGTCACTTTACCTCTTCTAGACTAGTGAATGTGTTTTGGTAAAGTCCAAGGGATAGTGTTGTTTGTCTAGAATCACACTGTGAGTCTGTGTGCATTTGGGAACCATTGTGAGAGAAGCATTTGGGTATTTCATGTTTTTGCAGACACATAAGTGCTTAAAAACCTATTCTGTTCTCACGTGTTGGTAGAATTAGAAACCAGTTATTGTTTATGTATTTTCAAAATGAGTCAGGCTTCTACACTAAAATGCAGTGCTAAAATATGTGGAATGTGTGGACTCATCTTAACCCTTGTAGACTAGTGACTGTGTTTTGGTAAAAAGCAAGGGATAGTGTTGTTTCTCTAGAATCACACTATGAGTCTGTGTGCATTTGATAATCATTCTGAAAGAAGCATTTGGGATACTTCATTTGTTTGCAGACACATAACTGCTTTCAAATCTATCCTGTTCTCACATTTTGGTAGAAATAGACACCATTTATTGCTTATGTGTTTGCTAAATGAGTCAGGCTTATACACTAATGTGCAGTAGTAAAATATGTGGAATGTGTGAAGTCACATTACCGCTTCAAGAAAAGTAAGTGTGTTTTGGTAAAATCAAAGGGATACTGTTTGTTTTCTAGAATCACACTGTGAGTCTGTGTGCATTTAGGAACCATTCTGAGAGAAGGTGTTTGCAGACACATAACTGCTTAAAAGCCTATCCTGTTATCACGTTTTGGTAGAATTAGAAACCAGTCATTGCTTATGTATTTGTAAAATGAGTCAGGCTTCTATACTAATGTGCAGTAGTAAAATATGTGGATTGTGTGCAGTCCGCTTACCCCTTCCAGACTAGAAAATGTGTTTTGGTAATATGCAAGGGATAGTGTTTGTTGTCTAGAATCACACTGTGAGTCTGTATGCATTTAAGAACAATTCTGAGAGAAGGATTTGGGTACTACATGTCTTTGCATACACATAACTGCTTAATCATTCAGTCAGTACCCAAGTACTCATGCAGTGAGCCAGGCCTTAGCACATGGATTGCTTCAAACCCCTATCCACTATGTGTGCAGTCCTCTAACCACCTACACACTTGTCTTTCACACCTTCAGTTCCTCAGTCAGTATCCATACACTTCAAGCAAACACCCTGTCACTCCCCTTGCACTCCTCTGGTGACCCATTCAGCACCATTTACTAATCCATTCACTGCGCCAAAACCCAAACACTTATAAATTCACCCAGGCACTCTCCGTGCAGTACTCTAATGATTCAGTCAGTACCCAGGTACTCATGCAGTGACCCAGGCCTTAGCACATGGACTGCTTCAAACACCTATCCACTATGCATGCAGTCCTCTAACCAACTACACACTTGTCTTTCACACCTTCAATTCCCCAGTCAGTATCCATATACTTCCAGCAAACAGCATATGACTCCTCTTGCACTCCTCTAGTGACCCATTCAGCACCATGTACTAATCCATTCACTGTGCCAAAACCCAAACACTTATAAATTCACTCAGGCACTCTCCTTGCAGTACTCTAGTCATTCAGTCAGTACCTAAGTACTCATCCAGTGACCCAGGCCTTGGCACATGGACTGCTTCAAACCCCTATCCACTATGCGTGCAGTCCTCTAACCACCTACACACTTCTCTTTCACACCTTGAATTACCCAGTCAGTATCTATACACTCAAGCAAACACCCTGTCACTCCCCTTTCACTCCTCCAGTAACTCATTCAGCACCATGTACTAATCCATTCACTGTGCCAAAACCCAACCACTTATTAATATCACCCTGGCACTCTCCTTGCAGTAGTCGAATCATTCAGTCAGTACCTAAGTACTCATGTAGTGAGCCAGGCCTTAGCACATGGACTACTTCAAACACCTATGCACTATGCATTCAGTCCTCTAACCACCTACACACTTGTCTTTCACACCTTAATTTCCCCAGTCAGTATTCCTACACTTCCAGCAAACATCCTGTCACTACCCTTGCACTCCTGTAGTGACCCATTCAGCACCATGCACTAATCCATTCACTGCGCCAAAAGCCAAACACTTATACATTCTCCCAGTCATTCTCCTTGCAGGACTGTAATCATTCAGTCAGTGAGTAAGTACTCATATAATGTCCCAGGGCATAACACAAACACTGGTAGAAACCTTTGTCCATTACACATGCAGACCTTTAATCACCTATACAGTTATGTATACACCTTGAATTACAATTTCAATTACTGAAGAGAAAATAAAGTGGTTAAATGGTTTTTATATAGAATGTGTTTGTATAATAATTGAAAAGTATAATTTATAAATGTATTAAATTACATTTATTTATGTTTACTTTTTACAGATATTGTTTATCATCATTAAAATAAAGTTATCATGCCGGAAAAATCAAGAAAGAGAAAAGGACAGAAATAGGACAATTATTCGAAGAAAATTCAACAAGTATTGGATGACCAACATCATGTGGCTAAAAAGATGAAGTCTTCTGGTAAGACAACCAAGGAATTCATTACAAAAACTTTCAAAGCCTACAAACAGTGTGCAGAATGTGCAAACTAATGACAATGATTCGACTAGACAAAAGAAAATCAATAACAGGAAAAGAAAAAAAGATAATTTACATGCAAAAGATTCGAAGTATGGTAAAAGAAGGCAAAATCAGTACAAAGAAATACATAAAAACTTTTTTTTTACAAAAGAGTGGTTCTTAATTTGCTGAAAGATATGAAAAAATATAGAAAAAGAGCACAATTTTATAAAAAGAAGAAGCATATTGAATCCATTGTTGAAAAGGCTTTTGCAGTAAAAAGGAAACTATTTATTTTAGTTTTAAACAGAATTCGATCACTAGATAAACCAATCCATTTAATGAAGGCCAAAAGTAAGACTAAAAGAGTAATTAACAGAACTAATTTTTGTGATTTGTTTTGGGTGAATGGAAACACAGTTCAAGTTCTGAGCCTTTCTTTAATGAAGAGAGTTATTTACAGACCAATGATTTGTTGCATACAGTTGATACCAGTGGTCGAGCTTATGAGGTTAGAAATGGTTGTCCAATTGAGAAAGAGAAAATGGTTCCCAGAAATGCAGAAGAAGTGATAGCTGATGAAGTTCTAGGCAGACGTCCTAAAGCCCCAGTGTACACTTGGGATTGCAGTAATATTTGTAGTGTACGACAAGAATCTATTGATATTTTACGCAATTTCTTACGAGCATATAGTAAAAAATCTGTTAACCAAAAGATTAAGATATTGCCAGGACTAGACCCTTGCAGAGTGAGAAGAAATACTGTTTTGCAAGGTCATTCTCTGACTTGTCTTTCTAGGAAAGTATGTCAAAGTGTTTTTCACCATTTCAGGATGTTAGTAGTACACCATACTCAAATGCGGAAATTAGTCAGAAGATTGTATTAGGCAAAAAGTCCAGCACTAATGTTAAATGAGTTGAACAGTGCTCTTTTGCGTGGATCAGTATCAGATGTGAAGAAGGTTTGTGATGAAATTGAGTTTTGTGTTACTTTGGTCCTGAACAAGAGAGTGCAGAAACTGATACATTAATAGAAGAAAATGTTGAAGAGAATGTTGAAGATAGTAGTACAAAAAATGTTGAAGATCAAATTACAAAGTTTAAGGTGATTTCAGGTGAAAGGCCAAATTATTCTTGTATTTGTTGCCGGTGAACTCACTATAAAAATCAGACTAGGACTGTTGATTTGTTTAAAAAGTGAAAGAGAAAATAATGATAAGTGAAAGGAATTTGCAACTTATTTGTTGGTAGAGAATTGTTTTGATTTGGGTTCTAACCAGCGTATTTGCAAATATTGTTATAACTAATTAGATGAGAATAATATGCCCGCTAGAGCTGTTCATAATAATCTAGAGTTGGTTGCTATTCCTCCAGAACTGATAGATTTAAATACCTATGAGTCTATTCTCATTCAATGTGTGCACCCATTTCAGGCTTTCGTTCGTATGGAGCCTAAAACAGGTAAATTGCCTCCTTCAGATTTACAGAGAGGATTAAAAGAAAGAGTTGTATATTTACTTCTAGATTTAAAGAAAAATATTGAAACTATTGGTGTAGAGAATGTAGAAAATGAACCACTAGTTATTCTAGTTAATGGCGTTCCTACTAAGAATAAGAAAATCTGGCAAGAGTTGGTGGATGTTAGGAAAGTGCAGAAGGCAACATTGTATCTGATAAAAAAACAATGAGCACTATAGAAATGTGTATGTAGGAGAAGAAGAAATAGATTTAGCAGAAGATACTACAACGTCAAGTGGACAAATTTAAAAAGTGGACATGTCCAGATGTTTGGAAATCTATGAACATTACAGAGTACATCCACTTCATTTCAAAGAAGTGATGGGGAATACTATTGAATTATTCCAAATGAAAAAAGCAAAGAGAAGTCCCATGAGTGTATGGGAAGAAAGCTTCGAAGCTCGTTGTTTTCCACAGTTGTTCCCAACAGGAAAAGGAGGACGATATGATGAACGACCTGTACATATTCCTGCATTTGAATATCGGACAACAAGATTGTATGCAGAAATTCAAGATTTCGACAATGTATCCCATATATATTTCATCTCTTGTTTGAGAGTGACTTGTCTGGACTTTCATATGCAGTCAATCACATATTGAAAACAGGAGTACATCTGCAAAATGTTTCTGCAAAGGAATTTATGGATAAAGTACATCAGAGAGACGATCATTTAGAATCTCAGCTGATTAATCTGATGGCATGTCAGCGTGGTACCGTTGTCATGGAGAACTTAAATGTATGCTAAGGAACTTAGGAACTCCTACATGGTTCCTTACCCTAAGCTGTGCTGAATATGCTTGGGATGATTTACTTGAATTTCTTCGAGAGGCAAATTCGAATAGAAAGAATATTGAATACAAGACACCTGGAGAATTGTGCTCTTTGGATCCAGTTAATGTATGCAGGTATTTCAATCATAGATTTGAAGCTTTGATGTCTTTTATCTGCAATAAAAAAATCCTCCTCTTGGAGAAGTTGTGGATTTCTTTTGGAGAAAGGAGTATCAAGTAAGAGGTGCTCCTCATATACATATGCTGATATGGATCAAGGATGCCCCTAAATTCGGAACAGATTCAGATGATACTGTTTTGTCTTTTATTGAACAATATGCTACATGTGCTATACCCAAAAGCACAGAAGAAAACAAGTTAAGACAACAAGTCTTACGATTCCAAAGCCATCGTTGTTGAAAATACTGTCGACGAAAGTACAAGTCTAAGGAAAAGTTTTATACAAAATGTAATTTTGGATTTCCACGTCCTGTAATATCAAAAGGAAGAGTAAACAGTTTTATGTCAGCTATGCGACATACTATCACAAGAAAGTCTCCAAGAAATACCTACAATTTATGAAGAAGCGAAGAGTCAAAATACATAAACGATTACAATCCGGTTATTCTGTCCATGTGGAATGCTAACATGGATATTCAGTATGTTGCAGACAAATCCATTGCTGTTGCTCGTTCCGTAACATCCTACATTACAAAATCAGAAAAGACGGAATTGAAAGAAATGTGGGAAGAGATTTCTCACGAGAAGAGTCTAAGTAAGAAATTATACAGTTTCAGTTTGAAGAGGTTATCCCATAGAGAAATCAGAGCGTATGAATGCTCAGATCAGTTATCATCTGCAAGTCTATACTCCAAATCAAGAAGAATCATTTGGGTGAGTCTAGGTCTTGCTGCAACGCAAAATCGAGTACTTAAATCTGTACAAGAAATCGAATATTTAGCAGAAAAAGATGCGGAAAGTACAGATATTGTGAAAACAAATATGTTGGACAAATATTATCCAAATAGAAGTCATCATCTTGAGAACATCTGTCTCTATGAAGTGCTGCAAAACTACACTTTTAAACGGAATACTACAGAAAACATCAATGAAGGAAAATATGCAATCATTGGTTCCGAAGGATGTTTGGTGAAACAAAGGAAAGGAAATTTGATTAATCACAGAAAACTGAGTTGCGACACTGCCGATAAAGGGAATTTTACTATTTAGCACTTTTGCAACTGTTCAAACCGTGGCGTTCAGAATTGGATTTACTTGAAGATTTTCACAGCTATGAAGATTCCTTCAATGCTTGTAAAGATACCATAGAATGTACTGTTTTTGCAAATTATGTGGAAATGTTGAACGATGAAATTGATCAAGAAGCTACTATTGCAGCTGAAATTGCTAGAGACAGTTCTCAAGACAGTCAAATTTCTGCTCCACTGAGTCAAGATCCACTAGGATAACCAATTGTTGAAAATGAAGCAGCAATCGCCATGAATGATGTAGAAACAGCAATGCATCAAGCTCAAGAAGTTTTTATGGACTTAGCCAACTTGGAAGAACAACTAAATGTTGAACAGAAAGAAATATATCAACAAGTGAGACAACAGATTGACCATGGATTTCTTCATGAAAACAAAGAATGCACATGCACCTCATTTCAACCTATACGAATGAATGTGCGTGGACAAGCTGGAACAGGAAAAAGTTTCTTAATTAACCCCTTCGCTGCCAGTCCTTTTCCCCCTCCTGTGCCAAGCCTTTTTTTGGCTATTTGGGGTAGTGCGCGCTTAGGCCCCTGTAACTTTTTGACCACATTAGGTATCCACGCCAAATTTGCGTCCTTTTCTTCCAACATCATGGGGATTCTAAAGGTACTCAGAGTTTGTGGATTCCCCTGGAGGGGTCACAGAAATGAGACAAAATACAGCAAAAGTTTGTTTTTTTTCCGAAAAATTGGAAAAACGGGCTGCAAATGAAAGCATCTGGGTTTTTCCCTTCAAATGTTATCATAAAAGGGTTTGTGGGGTTGAAATCACCATTTTCCCAGCTTTTCGGGGATACCAGACTTTTGTCAGAAACCCAACATTTTTTACACAGTTTTGTCATTTTTCTGGGACATAGCCTATTTTTGCAATTTTTTTGTGCTTTTGACCTCCTTCCAGTTAATGGCAGAAATGAGTACAAAAGCAATAATGGATCCTGGAAAGCCATACATTTTCGAGAAGAAGACAAAATTCTGAATTCAGCAAGGGGTCATTTGTGTAGATCCATCAAGGTTTTTTTTATAGAAACAAACAGTTAAATATAGGATAAATTGAAAATTAGTTGAAAGAAACAGCCTTTTGTGTCAACGTTTTCACCTGTAACTTCTTCTAATTATGACAGCTGTTTGAAAGCAATATACCGTTGCATCCGCTGGACATTACTGGTTGTGGGGATATATAGGACTTGTAGGTTCACCAAGAACCCGACGAGCCCAGAGCCAAAAACTGAGTAGCAACTTGCAATGGTATTTTATTATGTACCGTTTATATAGTAATTATTCTGTAAAAATGTGTACATGGAAAAATCGGTATGAAAGACACCTATGTATTTCTGAAATGGGAACAAAATATAGAGTTTAGAAACAGTAGATATTTGCACATTTCTGAAATTGGGAATACTCATACTAGCATGAGAATTATCAGTCATTTTTTAGAATGACTTATTTTTTACACAATGTCTTTCATTTGGAAGGCAGAAATGCATCGAAAGTCAATAGATAATAACAGTTCCTTTACAAATCTGAATTACCCTAAGTCTCCCGATAAAAATGGTACCTCACTTGTGTGGGTAGGCATAGTGCCCGCGACAGGAAACGGCGCAAAACGCAACGTGGTCACAACTCAATATCGCAGTGAAAATTTACCCTTTTTTGGCAAAGTGCCTAGCTCTAGTTTTTTAACCCTAGCTCTGCGGGCACCTTGGGAAACCTAGCAAACCTATACATTTTTGAAAACTAGACACCCAGGGGAATCCAGGATGGGGTGACTTGACTGCCTCCCACCAGGGTCTGTTACCCAGAATCCCTTGCAAACCTAAACAATTGTAAAAAAACACACATTTTCCCCACATTTCTGTCGTTGAAAGTTCCGAAATCTGCGTGGATCCACAAATATCCACCCACCCCACGTTCCCCAAAGTCTTACGAGAAAAACGGTACCTCACTTGTGTGGGACGGCCTAGTGCCCGCGACAGGAAACGGCGCAAAACGCAACATGGTCACACCTCAATTTCGCAGTGAAAAATGACCCTTTTTTGGCAAAATGACTAGCTGTAGCTTTTGAAGCCTAGCTCTGCGGGCACCTTGGGAAACCTGGCAAACCTATACATTTTGAAAACTAGACACCCAGGGGAATCCAAGATGGGGTGACTTGACTGCCTCCCACCAGGGTCTGTTACCCAGAATCCCTTGCAAACCTAAAAAATTGTCCAAAAAAACACATTTTCCCCACATTTCTGTCGTGGAAAGTTCCGGAATCTGCGTGGATCCACAAATTTCCACCCACCCCGCGTTCCCCAAAGTCTTACCAGAAAAACGGTAACTCACTTGTGTGGGTCAGCCTACTGCCCGCGACAGGAAACGGCGATAAACGCATCGTGGTCACACCTCAATTTCGCAGTGAAAAATGACCCTTTTTTGGCAAAACGACTAGCTGTAGTTTTTGAACCCTAGCTCTGTGGGCACCTTGGGAAACCTAGCAAACCTATACATTTGTGAAAACTAGACACCCAGGGGAATCCAGGATGGGGTGACTTGACTGCCTCCCACCAGGGTCTGTTACCCAGAATCCCTTGCAAACCTAAAAAATTGTCAAAAAAACCCACATTTTCCCCACATTTCTGTAGTGGAAAGTTCCGGAATCTGCGTGGATCCACAAATTTCCACCCACCCCACATTCCCCAAAGGCTTATGAGAAAAACGGTACCTCACTTGTGTGGGTCGGCCTAGTGCCCGCGACAGGAAACGGCACAAAACGCAACGTAGTCACACCTCAATTTCGCAGTGAAAAATGACCCTTTTTTGGCAAAACGTCTAGCTGTAGTTTTTGAACCCTAGCTCTGCGGGCACCTTGGGAAACCTAGCAAACTTATACATTTTTGAAAACTAGACACCCAGGGGAATCCAGGATGTGGTGACTTGACGGCCTCCCACCAGGGTCTGTTACCCAGAATCCCTTGCAAACCTACAAAATTGTCCAAAAAAACACATTTTCCCCACATTTCTGTCGTGGAAAGTTCCGGAATCTGCGTGGATCCACAAATTTCCACCCACCCCGCGTTCCCCAAAGTCTTACCAGAAAAACGGTAACTCACTTGTGTGGGTCAGCCTACTGCCCGCGACAGGAAACGGCGCAAAACACATCGTGGTCACACCTCAATTTCGCAGTGAAAAATGACCCTTTTTTGGCAAAACGACTAGCTGTAGTTTTTGAACCCTAGCTCTGTGGGCACCTTGGGAAACCTAGCAAACCTATACATTTTTGAAAACTAGACACCCAGGGGAATCCAGGATGGGGTGACTTGACTGCCTCCCACCAGGGTCTGTTACCCAGAATCCCTTGCAAACCTAAAAAATTGTCAAAAAAACCCACATTTTCCCCACATTTCTGTAGTGGAAAGTTCCGGAATCTGCGTGGATCCACAAATTTCCACCCACCCCACGTTCCCAAAAAGTCTTACGAGAAAAACGCTACCTAACTTGTGTGGGTTGGCCTAGTGCCCGCGACAGGAAACGGCGCAAAACACAACATGGTCACACCTCAATTTCGCAGTGAAAAATGACCCTTTTTTGGCAAAATGACTAGCTGTAGTTTTTGAACCCTAGCTCTGCGGGCACCTTGGGAAACCTAGCCAACCTATACAATTTTGAAAACTAGACACCCAGGGGAATCCAGGATGGGGTGACTTGACTGCCTCCCACCAGGGTCTGTTACCCAGAATCCCTTGCAAACCTAAAAAATTGACCAAAAAAACACATTTTCCCCACATTTCTGTGGTGGAAAGTTCCGGAATCTGCGTGGATCCACAAATTTCCACGCACCCTACGTTCCCCAAAGTCTTACGAGAAAAACGGTATCTCACTTGTGTGGTTCGGCCTAGTGCCCGCGCAGGAAACTTTGCAAAACACATCGTGGTCACACCTCAATTTCGCAGTGAAAAATGACCCTTTTTTGGAAAATTTTCTAGCTGTAGTTTTTGAACCCTAGCTCTGCGGGCACCTTGGGAAACCTAGCAAACCTATACAGTTTTGAAAACTAGACACCCAGGGGAATTCAGGATGGGGTGACTTGACTGCCTCCCACCAGGGTCTGTTACCCAGACTCCCTTGCAAACCTAAACAATTGTAAAAAAAAACACATTTTCCCCACATTTCTGTGGTGGAAAGTTCCGGAATCGGCGTGGATCCACAAATTTCCACCCACCCCGCGTTCCCCAAAGTCTTACGAGAAAAACGGTACCTCACTTGTGTGGTTCGGCCTAGTGCCCGCGACAGGAAACGTCGCAAAACGCATCGTGGTCACACCTCAATTTCGCAGTGATAAATGACCCTTTTTTGGCAAAATGACTAGCTGTAGTTTTTGAACCCTAGCTCTGCGGGCACCTTGGGAAACCTAGCCAACCTATACAATTTTGAAAACTAGACACCCAGGGGAATCCAGGATGGGGTGACTTGACTGCCTCCCACCAGGGTCTGTTACCCAGAATCCCTTGCAAACCTAAACAATTGTCAAAAAAAACACATTTTCCCCACATTTCTGTGGTGGAAAGTTCCGGAATCTGCGTGGATCCACAAATTTCCACCCACCCCACGTTCCCCAAAGTCTTACGAGAAAAACGGTATCTCACTTATGTGGTTCGGCCTAGTGCCCGCGACAGGAAATGTCGCAAAACACATCGTGGTCACACCTCAATTTCGCACTGAAAAATGACCCTTTTTTGGCAAAATGACTAGCTGTAGTTTTTGAACCCTAGCTCTGCGGGCACCTTGGGAAACCTAGCAAACCTATACATTTTTGAAAACTAGACACCCAGGGGAATCCAAGATGGGGTGACTTGACTGCCTCCCACCAGGGTCTGTTACCCAGAATCCCTTGCAAACCTAAAAAATTGTCAAAAAAAACACATTTTCCCCACATTTCTGTAGTGGAAAGTTCCGGAATCTGCGTGGATCCACAAATTTCCACCCACCCCGCATTCCCCAAAGTCTTACGAGAAAAACGGTACCTCACTTGTGTGGGACGGCCTAGTGCCGGCGACAGGAAACGGCGCAAAACGCAACGTGGTCACACCTCAATTTCGCGGTGAAAAATGACCATTTTTTGGCAAAATGACTAGCTGTAGTGTTTGAGCACTAGCTCTGCGGGCACCTTGGGAAACCTTGCAAACCTATACATTTTTGAAAACTAGAAACCCAGGGGAATCCAGGATGGGGTGACTTGACTGCCTCCCACCAGCGTCTGTTACCCAGAATCCCTTGCAAACCTAAAAAATTGTCAAAAAAACACATTTTCCCCACATTTCTGTGGTGGAAAGTTCCGGAATCTGCGTGGATCCACAAATTTCCACCCACCCCGCATTCCCCAAAGTCTTACGAGAAAAACGGTACCTCACTTGTGTGGTTCGGCCTAGTGCCCGCGACAGGAAACGTCGCAAAACACATCGTGGTCACACCTCAATTTCGCAGTGAAAAATGACCCTTTTTTGGCAAAATGACTAGCTGTAGTGTTTGAGCACTAGCTCTGCGGGCACCTTGGGAAACCTTGCAAACCTATACATTTTTGAAAACTAGAAACCCAGGGGAATCCAGGATGGGGTGACTTGACTGCCTCCCACCAGCGTCTGTTACCCAGAATCCCTTGCAAACCTAAAAAATTGTCAAAAAAACACATTTTCCCCACATTTCTGTGGTGGAAAGTTCCGGAATCTGCGTGGATCCACAAATTTCCACCCACCCCGCGTTCCCCAAAGTCTTACGAGAAAAACGGTACCTCACTTGTGTGGTTCGGCCTAGTGCCCGCGACAGGAAACGTCGCAAAACACATCGTGGTCACACCTCAATTTCGCAGTGAAAAATGACCCTTTTTTGGAAAATTTTCTAGCTGTAGTTTTTGAACCTTAGCTCTGCGGGCACCTTGGGAAACCTAGCAAACCTATACAGTTTTGAAAACTAGACACCCAGGGGAATTCAGGATGGGGTGACTTGACTGCCTCCCACCAGCGTCTGTTACCCAGAATCCCTTGCAAACCTAAAAAATTGTCAAAAAAACACATTTTCCCCACATTTCTGTGGTGGAAAGTTCCGGAATCTGCGTGGATCCACAAATTTCCACCCACCCCGCGTTCCCCAAAGTCTTACGAGAAAAACGGTATCTCACTTGTGTGGTTCGGCCTAGTGCCCGCGACAGGAAACGTCGCAAAACGCATCGTGGTCACACCTCAATTTCGCAGTGATAAATGACCCTTTTTTGGCAAAATGACTAGCTGTAGTTTTTGAACCCTAGCTCTGCGGGCACCTTGGGAAACCTAGCAAACCTATACAATTTTGAAAACTAGACACCCAGGGGAATCCAGGATGGGGTGACTTGACTGCCTCCCACCAGGGTCTGTTACCCAGAATCCCTTGCAAACCTAAACAATTGTCAAAAAAAACACATTTTCCCCACATTTCTGTGGTGGAAAGTTCCGGACTCTGCGTGGATCCACAAATTTCCACCCACCCCACGTTCCCCAAAGTCTTACGAGAAAAACGGTATCTCACTTATGTGGTTCGGCCTAGTGCCCGCGACAGGAAACGTCGCAAAACACATCGTGGTCACACCTCAATTTCGCACTGAAAAATGACCCTTTTTTGGCAAAATGACTAGCTGTAGTTTTTGAACCCTAGCTCTGCGGGCACCTTGGGAAACCTAGCAAACCTATACATTTTTTTTTTTTTGGGGGAAAATAAAAAGAGTTTATTTTTATAGACCACGTGTCCTAAGATGCAGTACTTTGGCTAATACAAGCAGACAAATGATTAGAATCAAAACCATCAGCATCGTTACAATACCATAGAATATAAAAGGGGTGATCATGTTATAATGACAGTGGATACTACCACCTTCCCTTTACTAAGAAGCTAATATTATTATTATGCTAATAGAAGGTCTCTTAGGCTTGAATAGGGGACCCCATACCTCAAAGATCAGCTTAGTGAAATCACATCACAGGAGCATCAGGAGTCTTCTCGCAGGAAGGCTCGTCTTCGGTCTGAATATTAACCCCTTCCCCGCTCATGACGGAACCGTTCCGTCATGAGCCACGGTTGCCGTGTGCTCATGACGGAACGGTTCCGTCATGACAATCCTGTTGGCGGCCGCTCCGCCTGCGCGGCGCTGTTTCCCCGCCTGTGCGAGGGGACAACGCAAATGGGCGGAGTCATGACGGAACCGTTCCGTCATGAGCACAGCTCAACTGTGGCTCATGACGGAGCGGCTTCGTCATGAGCACAGGCCCACCGCGCTGCCCCCCTGCCCCCCCCAGCGCTGCAGCGGAATGTCCGCAGCAGCGAAGGGGTTAAACATGAGGGCTGCAATATTAAAAGCACCAACTTTCAGGTATTTGCAGCTGCCTGTGTGTTATGGCTAAATAGTGAGTCGATCAACCTAGAGTGGAAAACATGCATTGTCTAACAACCCAGACTGTTTGTCACATCATGTACAGACCAAGGTCGCTGCGCAGAGCTCTGGATGGTAACAACAGATTGTTCTCGTGTGAGGCAAAGCTCGAGTCAGCAGTTTGTTTAAGCAATAACATGTAAACGCAGTGTCGTGCGCAAAAGCAGCAAGATGGCTTTCTAACATCTAACGTGGTTATGCTAACTTAACAATGTATGTACGTATTAAGGGAGTCCTTACTACAATGGAAAAAGCAAAAATGAGAAATAATGCATGTCTCCTCGTTACGCCAACTTACGACCAGGGTTTTCCTGGTCTTAATTTTGGCGCTGCCTCCCATGTACACCACCCTTGTACACAAGGGGCAGCATCAAATACAATGGGTGCTGCGGTGGAATGACCACCGCAACACCCACTGTATGCCCCCTTCGCGCTAACCATAGCGTGAAAGGGCGCCCTATGTAACGCTGCCCTGTACATACGGCAATGCCCCTATCACCACGGGAACGCCACAAAAAGTGACGTTCCCATAGCGACAGGGCCTGTACACATGCCCCGGTGTTCGGTCGCATCCTAATGAGGTGGTCAGGACGGCCGACCGGGTGGCAGTCAGTCCAGCGACCTAGTCTGTGTCGGGCAGAAGGAATTCTGCCTGACCTCAAAATCAGGCCCTTAGTGTTTTTTCATTTTGTGCATGCAACATGTATGAGCTTCTGGGGCCATATTACATAGGACGCACATTCCCTGTTTGAGCTACGGTGCATCTTTTTTTTTTTTTTGAAAAAATTTTATTGTGCAGAAAGAAGGTTACAAGCACGGGCCTACAACCACCAGGGCCGGCCGCTAGTAGGTAAAAGATCAAACAGTGCAATCACAATGACTGGCCCACCGGGGCTCCGCACCCTACAGAAGAGCAGACTGCACATAAAGGAAATCAGGATACACCCTTTTAACATAAATAACAACTTAAAACAAAAGCGAGGCAAGAAAACATAAGATGGGCGTCGGGCCACAGCAGGGGCACTTCCATATCCGACCACCCGATGGCAGTCAAGAAGAAGGGAAACAAAGAGGTAGGGGGGGGAGAAACGGGAATACCAAATCGATACTCAGATGTGCTAGATAAGTAAGGAACCATCAAGGATCAGGGGGACAAGGCTACATCAGACGTTTCCACCAGGGGGGGAGCACAAATACTTCCACGATACACATTCCACTGCCCCCAAATTCTGTTCCAGGCCCCGGGTTTACCACGAGCCACATACACAGTCTTTTCCCTGAACATGCACCAGTCCATGTTCTCCTTCCAGACAGACACGGTGGGGGGCCGCTGCGAACCCCAAAGCTGCGCTATGTCCCTCTTTGCTATCATGTTCCCCAGGGCTGCCCACCGGGTCTGGGCCGCGTTATAGTCATTGGGCTCCCACACATTCAGAACACAACGACGCACCTCCGGCAACAGCGTGACCCCGGTGACTCGCCTCATAACCTCATGCACCTGACGCCAGTATTCCACCACCTCGCGGCACTCCCACAGGATGTGGAGAAAGGTGGCACTGTGCCCACAGCCACGCTTGCAGAGCCCGTCCTCAGAAAACCCCATCGAGACCAATCGGGGACCCGTCACGTAAACGCGATGGAGGATCTTAAGCTGGACCAAACGGAGATGGGCCGGGATGGCAACCTCCTTAGGAGATGACAGCGCGGACTGCCAGTCCTCGTCGTCCAACTCAACCCCATCCCCCGTCCATGCCTCCCGGAGACGCACCAAGAGGTCAGCCCGATTATTTATCAATTTTTTATAGATCAAAGAGATAGTACTATCGGGAACGTGACCGTCGAGTATGCGGTCCTCGAGGGGCGAAGAAACAGGGACCGTGGACCCTTCCCCAAAAACCGAGAGCAGGGCATGCCGAACCTGGGCGTAGCGAAAAAACTCCCTCTCACTAAGCTCATACTCGCTCCGGAGCGCCGCGAAGGTCTTGACCGCGCCTTTAACCCACAGATCCCCCACTCTGCTAATGCCGATCGTGTCCCAGTGCTCAAAGCCTTTCGTCGTCCAAAGGCTCCCCAGGCGGTCTGAGGCAAACAAGGGAGTAGCACACGTTAAACGCTCACTCCAGCCCATCGCTACATTCGCCGCCTTCCACACCCGTACCGCAATCTTGGTAGGGCCCGTGAGGGTCCTGCCAGCAGATCGGGAGTAAAGCGCTCTGTTATAATTACCGCCGGGAAGCAGGAATTTATCCATCTCATACGCGGGGTTCAGACCAGGAGCATACGTGGCATGGTTAATTGCCGACAGTTGGGAGGCCCAATAGTACCGTCTAATGTCAGGAAGCGCGATGCCCCCGTCGTACCAGGGGAGAGTAAGCTTTGCCAGAGCGATACGCGCCCGCCCGTCCCAGACCAGTCTCCTCTGCAGACTCTCCACCTCCCGAAAGTAGGCCACCGGAATGACATCAAAGGAGTTCTGAAGTGCGTAAAGAAATCTGGGAAGGGACATCATTTTAAACAGGGCCGCGCGACCAAGCGGAGACAGGGGCAACCTACACCAACGAGCCGTATCCACCCTCAAACGTCGGAGTGGAGACAGGAGGTTCTGCTCATAACGGACCGCCGGGTCCAACGAAACCTATACCCCCAGGTACTTAAAGCCGGATGAGGACGTTTGGATAGGAAGTAGAGGCGGCAAAATGGGAGGGCCACCAGAGATAGGGTACACGCAAGATTTGGACCAGTTAATTATCAAACCCGAGTTTTTCCCAAAGGAGGTGAGGACATCAAAGAGAACATTAAGCGACTGTCGCGGCGAGGTGAGGTACAGAAGAATATCATCCGCGTACAGCGAGACCCGATCCTCGAAGCCCGGGGCCCACCGGATCCCTCTGATAGAGGGCTCCCAGTGGAGCCAGGCGGCGAGCGGTTCCAAGGCAAGAGCAAAAAGCAGAGGGGACAACGGGCACCCCTGCCTAGTGCCCCTCCCGAGAGCAAAAGGCCGGGAAGCCCGCCCATTGACAACCACCTGAGCCATTGGTCCGGCATAAAGAAGCTTCACCCAGCTAAGAAATCCCTCCCCGAAGCCAAACTTCTCCAAGACCGCCCAGAGGAATGGCCACTCGATGGTATCAAAGGCCATGGTGGCGTCCAAGGAAACCAATACGGCTGGTTCAGAAAAGTATTTCGCCCTAGCTAGGACGCCGTGCAGACGCCGCAGATTAAGAGCGGTATTACGGTGGGGGATGAAGCCGCATTGATCCGGATGAATCAGATCACAGATAACGCTCAGCAAGCGGTTGGCGAGGACTTTAGCCAGGATTTTGGGTTCTGCGTTTAAGAGGGAGATAGGCCTATATGAAGCACAGCGGTCACGTGGTTTACCCTCCTTAGGAATCACGACTATAGTCGCCAGACGCTGGTCGGCGGGAAGGGAACCCCTCTCGTTCGACTCCTGAAACATACGACGGAGGAAGGGCGCGATTTTATCCGGGCGTAGTTTGTATAGCTCGATCGGCAAGCCATTGGGGCCCATGGCTTTGCCCGAGCGAAGGGAGCCAATCGCGGTAGCAATCTCATCGACGGCCAAGGGGGCATCCAACCGCTCACGGTCCTCGACGGATAAGCCGGGCAGGACAATATCCCGTAGTAGAAGACGAGAGTCGTCTTCATCTCTGTCAGACACCGGGGAATACACCGCCCGGAGGTGGTCAGCAAAGCACTCCACAATCTCACCAGGCTCAGTCACACACACTCCATCCGCAACCCGGAGCTCTGGGACCACACGATTCACTCTCTCCTTCCTATCCAGCCAAGCAATCAATTTACCAGCCTTGTCTCCAGCATCATACAACCTACCCTGCTGCTCCCTATACATGGTCCGGGCAGCGTCAGTGACAAGGGACTTATACTCGAACTGCTTCAGGCTGAGGGCATGTAGCCCATCCGGAGTGACACCCGTCTCCAAGGCCGCCTCCAACCCCAAGATGTCGGTCTCCAGCTCCACCACCGCCTCCATCTTAACCTTCTTAGCCGCCACAATCTGGGATAGGGCCTGCCCACGGAGTACTGCCTTAAAAGCTTCCCACAGGGACACTGCGGACATCACCGACCCATCATTCTCAAGGAAGTATTGGTCAATCGACTTGACCAGACTATAGCGGATCGTGGGGTTCCGCAGGCACCAAGGGTTAATAGGAGCGATCCGCCCAGCAGACCGCGTCCCAGTGTCAAAAAGCAACCACAGTGGGGAATGATCAGAAATACCCCGGGCCAGGTGCTTAACCTCTCGAATCCGGGCAGTCTGGGCCGCGGGCATAAGAAAGTAATCCAATCTGGAGAGACTCCCATGCGCCCCAGAGTGAAAAGTGTACTGACACTGTGTAGGATGCATTAACCTCCAGCAATCGACCAGAGCGAAGGTCTCCAAGAATCCGCCAAGCCACGCCTGCGCAGCAGGGAGGGCCCTGGGCAGGTGGCGATCCCGGTCGCCCGAGTCCACCGAATTGAAATCCCCACCCATAAGCAGAAGACTGTCCGGAAGCTCAAGCAGCATTCGACCCAAGTCTGAAAAGGTGGAGTTCTGGAGGCCCGGGGGAACATAGACAGAGACCAAGGAAAGGGACTGCCCCTCCCACCGCCCAGTCAAAGCCACATGGCGCCCTCTATCGTCCGGGACTACCCTGGTGATCTCCAGCGGAAGTGAAGAGCGCAGGAGAATGCCAACCCCTCTAGAGCCAGTGGTGAAACCAGAATGGGCAACGAGTCGGTACCCCCCCCTGTTCATGGCATGACAAACGTTACCCACCAGATGCGTCTCCTGTAAAAACACCACATCAGGAGAAATACGTCGCAAATACTGCAGCACAACACCCCGTTTGATACGGTCCCCCAATCCATTGACGTTCCATGACATCAACCTCAACCCGTCTCCCCCCATCCCCTCCAATCGATCAAGGGTCCCCCAGCAGATAGCGCAACGCCCAAGACTGGAACAGAACAAAGACCTCGCATTAAAAACAAAACACACAAATCAAAACCCCCCAACCCCCCCCAACTGCCAACTCCCCCCACCCTGCACCCCTGCGACCCGAGAAACCACCCCAACTTGCAGTGTGCCTGTCGCCCCATAAACCCCATTCTACGGAAAGACCCCGGAGGAGGAGAGGGACCCGTCCCCAACCGCCCCCCACATAGATCATAATGAAACAAAATGCAAAAGAGAAGTTGAACCCAGCCGAACAGTACAAAATGGCAAAGTCAAGGACCAAAGTCACTCCGAGGGAGACCCGCCACCCTCGGTACCAGCAGAGGGCCCAGGCCGGTCCCCGCGGCCCGGCAGCGAGTCAAGCCAGTCACTCACAGTTGCGGGAGAGTCAAAAAAGGTTGTCCGATCTTCGTGCTCCACTCGGAGCCTAGCAGGAAAAAGCATGGAGTACTTGAGACCCAGGTCGCGGAGGCGACGCTTTACCCCCTGGAAGCCCATCCTTTGTTTGTGGACAAGTTGGGTGAAGTCCGGGAAAAAGTTAATAGACGCATTCTCATGGCGAACCGGGCCGTGGGCCCGCGAGGCCTGCAAAATCACATCTCGGTCTCTGTAGTAGAAAAGTTTTGCAACAATGGGCCTCGGGGGGGCCCCCGGCCGCGGCCGACCGCCCGGAACTCGATGGGCCCGCTCCACGGCAAAGAACTTACTCAGGCCGGCGGGGGGCAAGATGCGTGAGGATGAGCTCCTCCACCAAGAGATCCACCGGGTGGTTGTCGGAGGTCTCCGGGACGCCTATGACGCGGATGTTATTGCGGCGGGCCCGTCCCTCAAAGTCCTCCAGCCGCCGGGCCATCAGATCGTTGGCCGACTTGAGGTCGCCGAGAGTGGCCCGCTGGTCCGACACATCCGCCACCAGGGTGGACGTCCGCACGTCAAGCGATTGAACCCTCTCGTTGGTCTTGGAGAGATCCGCCCGAATCAGTGCGACATCAATAGCCACCGTGTCGATTTTACGGGCCAAGGCCTCGTATTGCGTAGCAATAGTCTCCTTGATGCCGTTAATGGCGCCCATAATGTCCTGCAGGGACGGATCCGAGGGCGTGGACGGGCCACCACCAGCTTCGTCCGAGGGGGCTCCAGCCGCTCCAGGGGCCCCTCGACCTTGAGTATAGCGGTCCATGTTGTTCGTCTGGACCGGACCCCCGCGGAGGGATGTCTTAGTCTTACGCCCCTCGGGGCCCCCCCTGCCACCCATGAGAACCACGCTCACCAACGGGGACCACCGGCCCAGCGTCAAGGGGGCACCGGCCACTCAGTCAGAAGCCGCACCAGATACCGTGATGCGGCCGGGCGAGGAAGCCAAAGTCAACGGGCACACTAGCGGCAAGCGGAGACAAGGGCATCCAGCAGAGATAAACACCCAGCCGCTCCAATCAGTTACGATCTCCAGCCCATCAGGGATCCAAAAGTGAAACCGAAAGTAATGGAGCGGCCACTGGCACAGATCCGCTGCCGCTGTTGTTCAATTACACCCCGGCTCCACAGGTCACCCTCGCACCGGGCACAGCCATCGATTGGGCCTCGAAAGTTCCAACCACCGTAGATCAGGATTCCCAGGTCCGATTCGGTTTCTGAAAGAAGGTCAACGTTCAGCCAGAATTCGCCTTCCAGATTCCGTCAGCCAAGTCAGGATAACATCAGGATAAATTCCGAGGAGCAGCGAGGGTCCGGGGAGCCCTGTGCTCACGCGACCATCTTGGATGCGCGCTAGGCTCCTCAAAACCTATACATTTTTGAAAACTAGACACCCAGGGGAATCCAAGATGGGGTGACTTGACTGCCTCCCACCAGGGTCTGTTACCCAGAATCCCTTGCAAACCTAAAAAATTGTCCAAAAAAACACATTTTCCCCACATTTCTGTAGTGGAAAGTTCCGGAATCTGCGTGGATCCACAAATTTCCACCCACCCCGCATTCCCCAAAGTCTTACGAGAAAAACGGTACCTCACTTGTGTGGGTCGGCCTAGTGCCGGCGACAGGAAACGGCGCAAAACGCAACGTGGTCACACCTCAATTTCGCGGTGAAAAATGACCATTTTTTGGCAAAATGACTAGCTGTAGTTTTTGAGCCCTAGCTCTGCGGGCACCTTGGGAAACCTTGCAAACCTATACATTTTTGAAAACTAGAAACCCAGGGGAATCCAGGATGGGGTGACTTGACTGCCTCCCACCAGCGTCTGTTACCCAGAATCCCTTGCAAACCTAAAAAATTGTCAAAAAAACACATTTTCCCCACATTTCTGTGGTGGAAAGTTCCGGAATCTGCGTGGATCCACAAATTTCCACCCACCCCGCGTTCCCCAAAGTCTTACGAGAAAAACGGTACCTCACTTGTGTGGTTCGGCCTAGTGCCCGCGACAGGAAACGTCGCAAAACGCATCGTGGTCACACCTCAATTTCGCAGTGATAAATGACCCTTTTTTGGCAAAATGACTAGCTGTAGTTTTTGAACCCTAGCTCTGCGGGCACCTTGGGAAACCTAGCAAACCTATACATTTTTGAAAACTAGACACCCAGGGGAATCCAGGATGGGGTGACTTGACTGCCTCCCACCAGGGTCTGTTACCCAAAATCCCTTGCAAACCTAAACAATTGTCAAAAAAAGCCCATTTTCCCCACATTTCTGTGGTGGAAAGTTCCGGAATCTGCGTGGATCCACAAATTTCCACCCACCCCGCGTTCCCCAAAGTCTTACGAGAAAAACGGTACCTCCCTTGTGTGGGTCGGCCTAGTGCCCGCAACAGGAAACGTCGCAAAACGCATCGTGGTCACACCTCAATTTCGCAGTGAAAAATGACCCTTTTTTGGCAAAAAGACTAGCTGTAGTTTTTGAACCCTAGCTCTGCGGTCACCTTGGGAAACCTAGCAAACCTATACATTTTTGAAAACTAGACACCCAGGGGAATCCAGGATGGGGTGACTTGACTGCCTCCCACCAGGGTCTGTTACCCAGAATCCCTTGCAAACTAAAACAATTGTCAAAAAAAACACATTTCCCCCACATTTCTGTGGTGGAAAGTTCCGGAATCTGCATGGATCCACAAATTTCCACCCACCCCGCGTTCCCCAAAGTCTTACAAGAAAAACGGTACGTCACTTGTGTGGGTCGGCCTGATGCCCGCGACAGGAAACGGCGCAAAACGTAGTGAGGTAACATCAAAATTGCCTATCTCAAAACCACCTGGTTTTGCAAGGGGGGTCACCTGGGTTTTTGGCCCGCTGCTCTGCGGCCATCCAGGGAAACCTACCATACCCATACATTTCTGAAAACTAGACACCCGGGGGCTTCCAGGGAGGTATGGCTTGCGTGGATCCCCCAACGTTTCCTTACTCAGAATCCCCTGCAAACCTCAATTTTAGCTGAAAAAATCACTTTTTTAACACATTTTTGTGTGGGAAAGCTGTGGCATCACCGGGCTCACTCGAATTTCCCACCTCCCAGCGTTCCCCTGGGTCTCCCGGTAAAAATGGTGCCTCACTTGTGTGGGAGGCCCAAGTTCCCGCGACAGGCAAGGGCCCAAAACGTAGTGAGGAGACTTCAAATTTGCCTATCTCAAAACCACCTGGTTTTGCAAGGGGGATCAACTGGGTTTTTGGCCCAGTGCTCTGCGGCCATCTAGGGAAACCTACCAAACCCATACATTTCTGAAAACTAGACACCCGGGGGCTTCCTGGGAGGTATGGCTTGCGTGGATCCCCCAACGTTTCCTTACCCAGAATCCCCTGCAAACCTCAATTTTAGCTGAAAAAATCACTTTTTTCACACATTTTTGTGTGGGAAAGTTGTGGCATCACCGGGCTCACTCAAATTTCTCACCTCTCAGCGTTCCCCTGGGTCTCCCGATAAAAATGGTGCCTCACTTGTGTGGGAGGCCCAAGTACCCGTGACAGGCAAGGGCCCAAAACGTAGTGATGCGACCTCAACATCATCCAACTTGATGATGGCCAACTTCTTATACCAAACATAAGCCTTCCGAATAGCAGAATAAGGTTTACCCCTCTGATCTACTCTGTCAACACCACCCATGTTCTTATTGTAGTCTAGAATGCACACAGGTTTGCGCACTTCAGCAACCTGACCCCAAACAGCCACAGGTGAAGTACTCTCATCATGGATGGTAGTCAGCATGTACACATCCCTCCTGTCCACAAATTTTACAGCTAGTAGTTCATCACTACGCAAGGAACTGCACTGCCCCCTCTGAAGTTTTTTGCAAACAAGCTCTTTCGGATAACCTTTACGGTTAGAGCGGATTGTGCCACATGCAAAAGTGTCCACTTTATACAATTCCTTAAATAATTGCACAGCAGTATAGAAGTTATCAAGGTACAAATGGTTGCCTCTGTTAAACAGTCTTCTAGCAAGATCCCACACAATTTTCTCTGAAACTCCAAAAGTGGACGGACAACCTGGGGGGTCAATAGTAGAATCTCTACCAGTGTACACACGAAAATTAAAAACATATCCTGTCTCAGACAATATATACAGCTTAATTTCATTGCGTGCCCTCTTGCTAGGGATGTACTGCCTAAAAACCAAACGGCCATTGAACAAGACCAAAGACTCATCAATAGATATTTCTTTCCCTGGAGTATAGATCTCAGAAAATCGATCTACAAAGTGATCAAGAACGGGCCGAATCTTAAAAAGACGGTCACAGTCAGGGAGATCTCGTGGCAACGCCATAGAATTATCAACACAATGCAGCATACGTAGCAAAAGTAAATACCGATTACGAGTCATAACTGCAGGAAATATGGCAGTTGCCAACAAGGTGCTAGTAGACCAATATGAAGCCAAGGTTGGCTTCCTTACCACACCCATCAATAAAGTCAAACCCAAAAACTTCTTAATCTCTTCCAGATATGTGGGAGTCCACCGGGTAGCTCTAGACTGGGGCCTAAGTTTGTCGCTGTTGTCCCTCAAAAACTGTTCAGCATACAAATTCGTCTGCTCAACAATCTCACCCAAAAATACATCATCCATAAACAACTGAAAAAACTGTATAGGCAAAAAGTGTTCACAATCCACTGTACACCCTGCATCACCGCTAAAGGCAGGCAACACCGGCTGCACCATGTTTGGATCAACCCAAAGTCCAGCACTTCCAGTAGGAAGCCTAGCAGCCTCAGACTGCAATCCAGATGCCTCTTGCACCATCGCCACAGCAGTTTCCTCCTCTAAGACAGGCACTTCATCCGCACTGAGAGTTGCTTCATCCACACAAAGAGTACCTTCATCTGCACTGAGAGTACCTTCATCATCTGATGATTCCATGTTGAGAGAAAACTCACTGCCAGAATCTTCCCCTCCCTCCTCTCCCTCAGACGCACTGTCAGTCTCATAATCATGCTCAGAGGAAGATTCAAGAAGCATATCAACCACCTGTTGAGCAGTCATTCTACGGCTAGCCATATTGCTTACTAATAAAGGTAACTTGTCAAACAAGTCAACAACAACAAACACTTTGTAAAATAAGTAATAAACAAAAAGCACCTTTATCAAAAACTCATATATACTCCAAAACAATACCACTCACTTGCCAGAGGCAGCTAAACTACTCACCACCACCTACTCTGTACAGACACAGTATGGATCAACAATATCCCACTAAAAAAGAAAGAGAAAAGCAATTACACATAAGACTATGCAAAACACATTGCAAAGAATTTCATGCTCAAACCACTAACTAAATATGCCGCCATTATGACATCACTTACAAAAAAATTCATTCAGACATTACAATATTACTCATTTGGAGTAAATACAACAAAAAAAAAATTCTTACCAAAACAATGCAACTACACAAAACTGCAGAACAACCACTGTCGAAACTGGAATCAGGAATCAAAAGCTTTAGACTAGAATAAAAAGGAGAAAAAAACTTTATTGTCACATATGCATATAATGCTCTAGATCATCACGTACTGCGCAAAATTTATTACTTGAACCTCCCACTTTCAAGAAGGAAAGATCGATGGCCAAATCCTTTACAAGCAACGCGGCGAGAATCTGGAACTCAGCCTCAGCTCCGGACCACCCCCTCCCTCTTCCCAGTCCTTCAAAATTGACCTCAAAGTTCTCCTCCTGCAAAGACACTTCCAAACTTAATTCACACCCTCTCTATTGTCTGAAGGAAGTCTTTACATTATAGGAAATTCTGTTCTCCATGCCCGTAGAAGTGCCTTCCCAGTGTGTTCCTGTGTTTTGAGTGTCTGCCATTTATTGCACTTTTATACCTCTACTTGTACTTTGTACTCTTTTGTAACTTGCACACATGACACTTTTCCTCTTGTAACGTATTGTTTGCTACCTCTTGTATTTTGTTTGCTTTTGATACATGCACAATTACCACCATTGCCTCATGTAACATAACGTTTGCTCTTGTTTTCAGAGTGTCTGCCATTTATTGCAGTATTTTACCTCATGTGACATCCATCAGAGAGCTGCGTGAATAATTACCTGGTAATCCCCTCAGCACAATGTAAACACCCACCCGAAATAGGTACCCAGTGAGGTCACACCGTTCGCATCGCCCTAACCTGCTCAAGGTTCATGTGACCTCAGTGACAGTCACAGCGACTGGATCACTGTTGCTCTAGGGTGTGCTGCTTCGTAGGCCTGCCCGCAAGACTGGAGATAAACTTCAGTATGGATTGTGGTGGACAGGCCTTCAAGGTTAACCCACAATTGACACCACTAGGGTACACCTGCTTGTGCTAAGACATCAAGCCTTCTAAGGTCTAGTGGGGCCTTCTACGGTCTAGCATGGGAATGTGCTCCCTCAGTACAGTTGTGTGGTGGACTGGTCATGAATGCGGAACCCGGTTCCCCAGTTCCAAATTCCACAGCTCTGGCCATAGTGCCACATCCCCACTGAACACCATACTTGCCCACTGAGAGAAACTCGCACTGCCTTCAGCTATAACCTAATTGTGCCCGCTATAAACACTTGGATGTGGCTCAATTCAAATTATGCACTTGATAAGAGTAATATGCTGCCTAAAAAAAACTTTTTAAAAAAGCAACCACTCATAGGGAATGCAAAGCATGTGAAATGTAAGCAGAAACAACATGGTTACCTAAACGATCTCTCACTAACTATTCAGAAATCAGCGAGTGGTTTCACCTGAAAAGTTATGGACATGACTAGAGGGCTCTGAAGGGAACCGTTTCACTGTCCACAGAGCCATGGTACACATTGTGTGTTCCAATCCACCCATCAACCAGGTATTGCAGTACCTCCAGGAATGGTACACTCTCCCAACCTGGAAACAACAATGCTCTTCAAAGAAAGACGAGAAAATGAAAGTAGCACTTCACTGGCAAACTCTGTAAAGTGATGCTGGTGTATTTGGATGTAAAAAAAAAACAATCTGGCCACTTTGCAACCCCTCTGTCTTGCTATTAGTTAGGTATTTAATTCTCATATAAGAAATTCTATTTCTATACATGCTGCTGCACTTTGGATTTGAAAAATTAAAAAGAAGGGCATTTCTCGGCATTTTTGGATCCATTTCACAGGGAAGCAACTAGAAAGACGAGCGTTTTTCAAATTTGGATCCATTTCACAGGGAAGCAACAACAGGCACACACGAACGAAGCCGAGCCTCGTGGCATGCCTGGGCATACCAAAGTGCCCCCTCCCTAACCCAAACCCACCGATACAAAAATCATGCTGCTGCACTTTGGATTTGAAAAATTAAAAAGAAGGGCATTTCTCGGCATTTTTGGATCCATTTCACAGGGAAGCAACTAGAAAGACGAGCATTTTTCAAATTTGAATCCATTTCACTGGGAAGCAACAACAGGCACACACGAACGAAGCCGAGCCTCTGGCATGCCTGGGCCTTCCATAGTGCCCCCACCGATGCAAAAATCCCCCCTCCCCAGCCCCAAAACTCTCCTTTACTCTCCGACGCGCAGGAAGCAAATGGCTTCCTGCGCCTCGGAGAGCAAAGGGGAAACCTCCAATGACGTCAGCGCGGCTTGCGCGCTGACGTCATTGATGACGCGGGGAGGGCGGGGGGAGGCAGGGGAAGGTCTTCACCTGCCTTCCCAGTAAAAAACAAAAAAGATCGACCACTCACCAGCGCTTCACCCGTGGGTGGGTGCCATGACGAGCTGGACTCGTCATGGGCACAGCGTGACTGTGCTCCATGACGAGTCCAGCTCGTCATGGGCACAGAAGGGGTTAAAGTAATCACCAGTTATCTACAGAAAACAATGGACTCACATTTGTCTTGTGTTGTAACTGCTCCAACTGGGTTGGCAGCACACAACATTTAAGGAATTACATTGCATCGTTTACTTATGGTACCTGTGGAGCATGGAAACAAATTGGAATATCGCAAGCTATCTGAAGAAGCTTGTTATGAAGTTTCAAGAGTGCTGAAGAAAATGAAACTTCTGATTATTGATGAGGTAAGCATGGTTTCAAACTGAATGCTTGCTTTTGTGCACTTAAGAATGCAGCAAATTCTTAAAACAGAGTACGATGTGTTATTTGGGGGAAAACATGTCATAGTTTTTGGAGATCTACTGCAACTTACTCCCGTAAAAGGACAACCAGTATTTAAAACACTTGCGCATGAAGATACCAGAAAGTCTCTGGGTAGTGTTGGAAATGTTAACATTTGGTCATATTTTGAGTACAAAGAACTCATTACAAATATGCGACAGGCAAATTATGTTAATTATGGAACTATTCTTCAAGATATAAGAATTGGAGTACTCCTCATTGGCAACTCCTTTTGTGCCATGAATCGACGGGGCTACCGCCTTGTGGCCCATTCGGGCTTCACGTCTGGTTCAAGGGGTGTGGGCATTATGGTTAAGAACTCGCTCCCGTTGGAGATTGATGAGGTGCGCCATGACGACAGGGGACGTTACACGGTTTTGGTGGGTAGAATGGAGGGCAGAGTGGTCATTTTCGTGTCTGTTTATGTCCCGCCGGGGCTGCAGACGACCACCTTTGCGGATCTGGGGCGCCTCCTCCTTGGCCTCCCGGAGGGGATTCTAGTGGTGGGGGGGGATTTTAATGCTGTGGTTTCCGGAACTGTGGATCGTCACCCCCCTAGGGATCTCCCCCGTGCCCAGGCATGGTTGTCTGGCCTCTTGGATACCTTGGGGCTGGTGGATTGTTGGCGTTTGAAACATCCCACGCAGCTACAGTACACCTTCCATTCAGGGGCTCATGGTAGTCTCTCACGGCTAGATTATGTCCTGGTTCCGGCGGCGCACGTTGGGAGGATAGGGGAGGTGCGCCATTTGGCACGGGGTATTTCGGACCACTCCCCACTCTTGTTGCACTTTGATATTCTTTCAAGGGGAGAGGGTAGGGTGGTCCCGATTAATCCCTGGTACCTGCGTGACCCCACCATTCGCGCAGAGCTGGTTAAATCCCTTAAGCGCTACTTTGACGAGAATGTGGGGTCTGTGTCATCGGCGATCTCATTGTGGGAGGCGTTCAAGACGGTACTCAGGGGAGAGGCCTTGTCCCTTATTTCCCATTCCCGGAGGCGCGAGCGGGAGGAGGTGACTCGTCTTGAAGCTGAGATAACCGAGTTGGAGGGCGATCTAGAATGTGGGGTGACGGATGACAAATTACATGTTCTCCGACTCAAGCAAGCGGCTTATAAGGCCCTCGTCACGGAGGCGGCCAGGGGCCTCAGTAGAGAGCAACAGGGGAGACTGTATGATGTGGGTGATAAGGCTGGTAAATTGATTGCATGGCTGGACAAAAAGGAGAGAGCGAGTCGAGTTGTCCCGTTGATTGAGAAACAGAATGGTGTGTGTGTCACTGAACCAGAAGAAATTGTCTCCTGCTTTGCAGACTATTTCCGTGGAGTGTATTACCCGGTGTCCTCCCGCTCTGAAGAGGATTCCCACGCCCTGCTCAGGGATATCGCGCTGCCTTCCCTTTCGGAGGAGGACAGAGTGTCGTTGGACGCTGCTCCAACTTCCGAGGAAATCGCCCTCGCCATACGTTCGGTCGCTTCCGGCAAGGCCATGGGTCCTAATGGTCTTCCCATCGAGTTGTATAAACTGCGACCGGATACGCTGGCACAGCATCTCCGTGCTATGTTCCTCGCGGCCCACTCGGCGGGTTCCCTCCCGCTAGACCAGCGTCTAGCCACTATCGTGGTTATCCATAAGGAGGGGAGGCCACGGGACCGGGTCACATCCTATCGGCCTATTTCGTTATTGAATGCAGAGCCCAAAATCCTCGCCAAGGTGTTGGCCAATCGGCTGGTCGGCGTAGTGTGTGACTTGATTCACCAGGATCAGTCCGGCTTCATCCCTCATCGCAATACAGCGCTTAACCTGCGGCGTTTGCATGGGGTGCTCGCACGTGTCCCGTCCATACGAGAGCCGGCCATTTTGGCGTCCTTGGACGCCACTATGGCGTTTGACACGCTTGAATGGCCTTATATTTGGGCGACGCTCGCGAAGTTTGGGTTTGGCCCAGGATTCATCAGCTGGGTAAAATTGTTGTATTCTGGCCCGCTGGCGCAGGTCGTGGTGAACGGTAGAGTGTCGGCTTCGTTCGAGCTGGGCAGGGGCACGCGGCAGGGCTGCCCGTTATCGCCGCTCCTTTTCGCGCTCGCCTTGGAGCCCCTGGCGGAGTGGCTGCGGTGGGAACCTTCTATTCGTGGTCTCCGCTGGACCCCCGAGTATGAGGACCGCGTTTCTCTATACGCTGACGATATTCTCCTGTACCTGGCTTCTCCACGTAAATCTCTGATAGTACTGGTTGATGTATTGCATTCATTTGGTCTTAACTCCGGCCTTGTCATCAACTGGGCTAAATCGTGCGTCTATGTTCTCTCTGGGGAGGACCCTATCCTTCCGCGGGGCTGTCCTATCCAGATCGCCCCGCGGGGATTCCGGTACCTGGGTGTCTTCATTACCCTGGACGCGGAGGCCCGATATAGTCAGAACTTGCTTCCCCCCCTCCAGCGCCTGAAGGAGGATGTTGCGCGTTGGAGGCGCTTGCCGCTCTCGCCGCTCGGCCGGGCGGCATTGTTTAAGATGATGTCGCTGCCGCGTTTCCTGTACGCTCTGCAGAACACAATGGACGTCGTTCCGGCGCGCTACTTTCGCGAGGTGGAGAGTTTGCAGCGCCGACTGTTCTGGGAAGGTAGACCGCGTATCGCCCTGGCGAAGCTGACGCTCCCGTGGTATGACGGGGGGATCGCCCTCCCGGATATCAAACGGTATTATTGGGCCTCCCAGCTGGCTGCGATTAATCACGGCCTGTACGGGCCCGCTCTAAACCCGGCCTTCGAAATGGATAAGATGTTACTGCCGGGTGGTGATTATAACCGAGCGCTTTACTCCAGCTCGCTTGACGCACGTCTGACGGGCCCCATGCGTGTCATGGTACGAGTGTGGCACGCGGCTAATGTGGCGATGGGGTGGAAAGGTCGTTTGACCCGGGCGTCGCCACTATACGCATCTGAGCAGTTGGGCTCCCTGTGGACCTCGAAGGGCTTTGAAAAGTGGGACATGATAGGCATCAGCAGGGTGGGTGATCTCTGGACGAGGGGGGGATTCAAAACGTTCGAGATTCTACGGACAGAATTCCAGTTGCAGGACAGGGAGTACTTTCGGTATATGCAGATCCGTCATGCGCTATGCTCCGTATTCCCAGACGTTGCCTCCATCCCGGAGTATTCCCCTCTGGAGGATAGAGTGCTAGATGGACATGTACCGGACAGCACGATTTCATTAATCTATAAAAAACTTATCAATGACCGCTCGGTACTGCTGACTAACCTTCGTGAGGCATGGGTGGCCGATGGATTGGAGCTGGATGACGAGGACTGGGTATCGGCGGTGGCCTCCCCGAAAGAGGTGGCCATACCGGCCCGCCTTCGCTTCGTCCAGCTCAAGATACTCCATAGGGTCTATGTTACGGGGCCAAGGCTACTGCGTATGGGATATGCTGTGGACGGGTTGTGTAAGCATGGGTGTGGTTCTTTGGGGACCTTTCTCCACATTTTGTGGGAATGCCCGGAGGTGGAGCGATTCTGGCGTGGTGTGCATGAGGTCCTACGGGTGGTTACGCGTGTGTCGCTGCTGCCCGAAGCGAGGAGATGCCTGTTGAATGTGTGGGAGCCAACCGACTACTCGGTGCCGCAGACGCGGTGGGTGACTCTGGGATATATGGTGGCCAAACGCGACATTGCTCAACTGTGGGGTTCCCAGAGGTCGCCGACTGTCTCGGCATGGAAGGATAACATGGATTGGTGCATGTTTCGGGAAAAGGTGGTTTATGTTGCGAGAGGTAAGCCTGGGACATGGGTGAACGTATGGGGCCCCTGGAACGCCTACCGCGGGGGAATCTGTACCCCGCCGTTATTGCCCGATCCGTCACCGGCCCCGTCCCCTTAGCCAGTTTATCTCCCCGGTCCCGGGCACTGAGTCCACCTAATCCCAGTCTTGACCTTTTTCCCCCCCCTTGCTACTCCTATGGATTGGTAGGGTCCCCCCCACTAGGGGAGCACATGCTGCTGTTTCCGATTGTGGGTTGCCTTGTGGATTTGTTCTTTTGTTGTTATTTATATTAAAATGAAACCGTTATGTGGGCCCGGATGGTGTGGCTACCACCGCTTCTAACTCCTGTGCATTTCCCTTTGCCGCGGCATGCGCGCTATTGTTTGTATCATATGCTCCTCTTGCTTGCTAGCGGCCGGCCTGAAGGTTGTAGGCCCATCTTTGTATATTTTTTTGAATTTTGTAATAAACGGTTTCAAAAAAAAAAAAAAAAAGAATTGGAGTACTGACAGAACATGGCAAACAAGCTTTGCAGAGTCTGTTACTTTGCAATTTGTTTCCAAATTAAAATATAGTTCCTGAGAAAATATATATGAAAATTGCAGAAAATAAATCTGTAATCTGCTTAATGCCAACACTGCGTGAGTGTTCTATATTCAACTAACAACTTTTGGAGCTGGAAAATGAAGAAATAATAAAAATGGGAGCCATTGATAAAATACAGCATGGAGGAATCACTATTATTTTGACAGAAAAGGTGAAAACGAAATTGGATTCTTTAGAAAAATCAATATCTAAAACTGCTGGTTTAGAAAAGAATCTATATGCATGTATAAACTGTCGGGTAATTTTAAGGCGTAATTTGGATGTAGAGAAAGGTTTTGTTAATGGAGCAATGGGCAAAGTTGTGGATTTTGTTAATTATCAGAATAAAGATGGTATTGAATTTTTAAAAATTAAATTTGATCAGATTGAAGAAGTGAAACAAATTGCTCGTTGTTCAGTTCGTTTTTTGCTTGTTAAAGATTTATATGTCCGTAGAACACAGTTTCCAGTTTCTCTGGCATATGCAGTGACTATTCATAAATCTAAAGGTTTAAGTGTAGACAGTGCTTTGGTGAACATTGGAAGTACCGTGTTTAAAGAGGGTATGGCATATGTTGCATTGTCCCGAATCAGAACTTTATCTGGTTTGTTTTTGATTGATTTTGATGACACAAAGGTTACTGCAGATGCAAAATGTGTAAAAGAGTATAATAGGTTAAGAAGAGTGTATGCTCCCAATTTAGGTCGATATCCTGTATTTGAAAAGCGTGTGATAGGTTGAAAAAGAAGGTATGAGACTATCTGCAGTGAAGGTATAGAGAAGGGAAAAAAACAAGATAATGTTGTGATTGTAAGTAAAAAGAAAAAAGACACTGTTGAAGAGATTGTTGGTTATCAGTTTGAACATAGTTCAGGTGTCAACTGCTATGCTAATGTAGTGGTCAATGTTGGTTTTTTTCTTGAAGGTTTGCAACAGCAAATTATGGAGAATCGGGAAAAAAGATGTTATTCCTTGTTGTATTGTGTTTATGAAAAATTGAGAACTGATAAAAGTAAAATACAAAGCGTTTGTGATATTCGTAATCTTTTGGATGTATGTTCTGGTTCTACACAATTTACGCAGAATATCCAACAAGATGCTCAGGAATTTCTAATGTATATGCTTACCATATTGGAAAATGAAGGCATAGAAATTGAAAATCTATTTGGCCTTTGCTATACATGGGAACATTATTGTGAAAATTGTATGTTTACATGTAGCACTAACATAGACACTGAAAGATTTATATATTTGACATTACCAGACTGTAAATCAGTGTCTTTCAACAAATTAGTTAAAGCAGCAAATCAGAACATGGAGTGTAGGCAATGCAACTCAGAAATGTTATCAACATTATTACACAAAGATATGGACAATATATAATTTTAATGATGCAACGTTGCACAGCTGATGGAAGAATATTGAACACTTTAATAAAACATTTTGTTACAAGTCAACTATCAATATCAGGGAGGACTTTTGTAGCAGTAGCAATAATTTTCCATGATGGTCCTTCCACAACATCTGGACATTACACTGCCTATTTAAAATGTGATAAAGGCTGGACATATTGTAATGATGCTCACTTGGTTCTTAAACAAGGTTTGCCAAGCGAATTACCAAATTCCTACCTAATATTTTTAAAGCCAAAGTCTTAGGAACATAATTCGGCCTCTGTTGGACAATTTAAATAAAAAGGATTTCAATAATACCATTTGGCCTCAAGGAAAGGTGTATCTTTGAATGACGGACGTTTTTTTGCACATTCTCCCAGCGTATATTTTTAAGTAACAACATTTACAGTGTTTATAAATCTAAGTTAGAAAATTTTCTTAGTAGTAAGCATTTTATATATTTGTGATTTGTATTATATGGTATGTTATTGAAGATGTAGTCTTGGTTTTTTTTAAACAATCTTATGGATTGTTTTTTTTTTTGCCCGCTGTTATGTGATGAGTATGATTGAAATCACTTTTCTAGTGAAATTCAATATATTCTGAGTACAGCAAAAAAGGCAAATAAAATAATTTGTAAAATGTTAAAATTATGCTGTGTTGTAAAAAATATATTTTTATATATTATAACTATATTTTTTCTTCTCTTTCACAGATCCTAATTCTAAAATATGAAATTTTCAGAAATTTAGATTATAAAAAACAACTGAAAAAATGTGTAGCATTTTTTATTTCTATTACTGTGAAGGTAAGTTTAACTAAGTATTAAAATGCACAATGGCCTGTGTTTGCACACAGGTGAAGAAAGGAGAGATTGACGGAGTAGATACGTGTGGAAAGATGCTGTGTGGACGTTTTAAGTTTCAGGATAAAGTTAACATGAATACTGAGTGTCACTGGGAGCAAACTAACCCACCAGATATGTACAGAAAGTGCCAGAGAGTTCCATTGCAGAGAAGTATAAAATAGGACATGGCTTCAGAACACCTCTCTGCAACGCACCTGTATGGTATTCAATAGAGAGACATGGTGGGCTAGTAGGGCCCAGGGACTTTCAGGATTAAAACAGACAAAATTCCTTAACTTAAAACACGTCACAGGGTGTGTTTGCACATGTCACATCAGGCCCCATCCCTTTCCTTCACTAATCTATAAACGTGTCCTATCAGTTTGTAAATGTAAATGTAAATGTGCAGATATTTATATAGCGCAAATCACCAACCGGTCTCTAAGCGCTTGCTTAGGGAACCCGTCCTGGTATTCCCCCGTGAGATAACCCAGCAGGGCATCCACAAGGTGAAAGCCAGGCATCCCGCCGCGAGGGGCCATTGTGGAGATTAAGCAAGCTATTGCCCAGAGTCGCAGAGTGTGAACCCATGAATCAAGTATGCACTGGAGCGAGAATTATCGAGTCCATGGACAATTTATGGACTCAAAACCCAGCCGAGCCGGGAATTGAACCCTGGTCCCGGGCTGACCTCTGCTTCAAGGTCTGCCTACTCTAACCAGTGAGCCACACTTCTCCAGTTTGCCAAAACGTAAGTACTTACAAATTTTTCTTGTTCTCTGTTTGCAGTACTGAAATTACTCTACTTATTACTCATATAGTTAAGGATTGGCCTAGCCATTAACCCTAGTACAAATTCATTTCTTTATATGCTATGCAAGCAGTTCTGCAAGAAGCTAGAAAGTATTAATTCAGTCTTGAAAACACCCAGTTTATACCTATGTAGTTTTGGAATCTCACTGTCATAGGATATCGTGTGACATGAAAAAAAAAGATTTGATTGGTTCATAAAATTTCCCATTGTGGGGGGCGTGGCCAGGCGCCGATGCTGATGGCCGCCTAGAAACCGAGCTCCGCCGGGACCGTCGTTGTTCCCTAACATCCAGGACTAAATCCTGGCTGGTACGCACTCCTGCGACGGTACCAGCTCCCTTTACTGTAGCGCTTCTGCCCCGCGAGTTGAGCGGGGGCTGGGTGTCCTGCAGCGGCTGATCGCGGCGATCTCCGGCACGGCGGCCGGACTGGGGCTGCGGCCTGGAGCTTGAGAGCCGGGTGCGGAACTGCGGGAGACCCCGGCTGCGGCCTGCACCTCGCGCGGGATCAGGACGAGGTCCCTAATTGCTGTTTAGCCTGAGGAGGAGGACGGGCTGTGCTTCTGCCTTCCGCCCCGCGAGATCAGACTGACGCATTGGACAGGGACCCCGGAGGCTTACGGAGGAGGGGAATGGGCCTTGGCCTGCGCTACGACTAAAGTGCTGCGGGAGCTCCGCGTCGCCCCTTGTGAGGAGGAGAGGGCCACGTGGCCGGCCTGAGCAGACCAAGTCGAGGTTGGTGGAGAGGAGTGGTGCGGCGCGGCCCACGGCGCCACGGGCTGATTGCGTGGAGCTGTTTGTGGGCCTGTGGAACGGGACTGCGGCTTGGTGTGACGAGAGGTGAGGGGCTGCGTCATCTGTCGAGTGCAGGGCTCGCTGGTCCCGACGGTGATCCGACCCGGCCTGGTGGACTGGGCCTGCCTCCGCTGCGGGGGGCGCCCTGGGTGGCTGCCTGGTGACTGGAGGTGGCGCGCCGCGACGTCCTGTAAGGTGACGGAACTGGCCTTCGGCCCGGTTCGATGGCGCAGCCCGGAGCTGAGGTGGTGCAGAGGTTCAGCTGAAGAATGGTCGCGCGGGCTGGGGCGCCAACCCCAGTGGGTGTAGTCAGAGACCCAACATGCGGCCCAAAGCGGGAGCCAAAACGCAGACAAACAACCTGGACAAATACGCTGTGCCTACAGGTACGTCGCAGTCCGAGGCGACGACGGACGCAGCCGCGAACCAGTAGGAGCCCTCCCTAACCTCCATAATGGCTGCGATACAAACGTTGGGCACCAACCTAGAGACAAAAATGGACAAAATCTCCATCGACATTAATTTGCTCCGCGCTGATCTGGGCACGACCACGGAGAGATCGAAATCAAATGAGGTAGACATCAGGGCGCTGCAGGCCTCAGAAAAACGGCTTGAGGGAAGAGTTAATGAGCTCGTCTTCCAGCACCGCCAAATGGCCCTTCGGCTCGAGGACCAGGAAGGGAGGGCCCGAAGAAGTAATATCCACGTCGTTGGGGTGCCGGAGGGAATGGAGGGGCAAAGCGTGGAGCTATTTCTTGAAGACTTAATCCTCAGGCAGTTGAAGCCAAAACGCCTGTCCAAGCTCTTCACCGTTGAACGTGCCCACAGAGCCTTGCTCCCCAGACCCAAGCCAGGGGCCCCGCCGAGAACAGTCACTGCAAAAATCCTGAACTATCGTGACCGGGATGCCATCCTCCAGGCTGCCAGACAACGTGGGGACCTGCGTTGCGACGGAGCTACTATCAGGTTTTTTCCCGACTTCACGTTAAAAGTCCAGCAAGAACGACGCTCTTTCCTGGGGGTCAAGGCGGCGCTCAGGGAGCGGGGCATTAAGTACATGATGTTCTTCCCCGCCAAGCTGAAGATCATCGCGGGGGGTAGGTCCCACTTCTTCACCTCGCCGGCGGCGGTTCAGGAGTGGCTCGACACGACGACAGCGGCCTTGCAGACTGAGCGAGGCGGCACCCAAGGAGAACGTGATGGGGCCGCCTCCCCTGGTTCGACGGAGAGGGGACCAATGGATGACGAGCGGAGTCAAAGGACCTGGCGTTCTAGATCAAATAGTCCCCGCTGGGACTCACCCCAGGGCACGGCGGCGAGCTGAGGCTTCGGACTGCGACACCAGTCTCTCTGAACAGTAAAGTATGAGACATGCACAGGGTTCGGGGTGGTGTCCATGGTTTGGGACGGGTCCACCTCTGCCTCTCGCCTACGTGGGGCAGTAACTGATTCTTGCAGGCTCCGTACTTTAAGGGACTTATAGTTTGGGTCGACACGGGTACGGGGGTCGGAGCTAGGGCCGGCTCGCGCTCCCTTACACAGATGTTTCTCCAGGGGAGGGGTGGCTCTCTCTCCCTGGGGAGGGTTCGGGCGACAGGCGCTCTGCTAATTGGGGTGGTGGGTAGTTTGGAACCTACAGAGCAGGGTGGGGGGGTGGCGTTCAGGGGGGGGATGGGACTATTTGTTCAGGCTTGTCTTAAAGTCGGGACCGGGTTCAGGGTTTTCGATCCCGTGTATGTTATGCTTGGTTGTGTATTGGCGAGGGGGTGGATGGGAGGGAGGGGAGTTGGGATGGTTTTAAGGTCACGCATTGGTACTCTTTACAGGGTCAGCAGCTACACAGATGCCCAGGGGCTGGCTAGCCCCTACAGTAATGGATATGGCTAGTAAGTGGGAGAGGAGTCTGAGGGTCCTTAGCTGGAACGTGAACGGGCTGGGGGATGGGCTCAAATGTACAATTGTACTGCAGTTTATTAAACGACACCATCCTGATGTAGTGTTCCTACAGGAAACGCACCTGATGGGGAATGCGTGTCAGGCCCTCAACAGATGGGGGTACACACTGGCGATACACTCCGGCTTCACTTCTGGCTCCAGGGGAGTGGGAATTCTTCTACGTCGCTCCCTGCCCTTACATATTGATCACACAAAGACAGACCCTCTAGGCCGCTTCGCAGCGGTGTCCGGAAGGTGGGAGGGTCGCAGATTAAACCTTGTATCCGCATATGTCACCCCTGGCCTCCAAACGCAATCCTACACGGATTTGGGTAGGCTGCTGCTTTCCCTACCGGGGGGTCATCTGCTCATAGGCGGAGACTTCAATGCGGTGGTCTCTGGGACTCAGGACCGGCATCCCCCTAGGGAAACCCCTCCAGGGTAGAGGTGGCTGACAAACTTCCTCGATGCCTTTGGGCTCGCGGATTTGTGGCGCCATGTGCACCCCACGGGCAGGCAATTTACATTCCACTCCGGGCCACATCACACATTCTCCCGCCTGGATTATGTATTAACGCCATTACCGCAGGACATGGTGATAAGGGAGGCCTCACACCTGGCCCGCGGGATCTCCGACCACTCGCCGGTCCTGACATATATCACGCTTGGTCGAGACCGGGAGGGATGTGTGCTACCAATCAATGCCTGGTACCTCAAAAACGAGGAGCTCAGGGAAAAACTGACCCGTTCCATAACGCAATACTTTCAACAAAACGCCGGATCGGTGTGCTCCTCTATCACTCTTTGGGAAGCCTTTAAGACGGTGCTCAGGGGAGAGGCCCTGTCGGCCATTTCGGGCAGCCGTAAGGAGAGGGTGGCACAAATAAACCTCATGGAGTCTTACCTACAGGCGCTGGAGGAGGCGGCATGCGCGGATAGTGAACCGGACGCGCAACATCAGTTGCGACTCAAAACTGCGGAATACAAGGAGCTGGTCACGCAGACGGCCCAAGCGGTGGCCCACCACAAGGCGGGTAGGATCTATGATCAAGGCGATAAAGCAGGTAAACTTATAGCGTGGCTTGAGAAAAAACAAAGAGCCGCCAAAGTGGTGCCAGAGATAAAAACAGAGGCGGGACCTCTGGTTACGGAACACCGTGAGATTGTAGCGGAATTCGCGAGGCATTTCCGGCGGGTGTACAGTAAAGGGACGGATCGTTCCGAGGAGGACTCCATCGCCCTGCTGACGGATATCCATATGCCGTGCCTAGGGGCGGTTGACAGGGAGGCACTTGAGGCTCCGCTCGCCGCAGCCGAATTAGAGCGTGCGATAATTGACCTGCGCCCGGGTAAGGCTCTTGGACCCAATGGCCTCCCGATTGAGCTGTACAAGCTCAAACCTGACGCCCTTGGTCTGCACCTCCAACGAATGTTTGAAGAAAGCAAGGCAGTGGGGACACTGCCGTTAGACCAGCGCATAGCAACTGTTGTGGCTATCCCGAAGGAGGGGAAGCCGAGGGAGCTATGCTCCTCATATAGGCCAATCTCGCTACTTAATGCGGAACCGAAAATATTGGCGAAAGCTCTCGCTAATAGGCTGCACGCTGTCCTGCCCGCGGTGGTCCACCCGGACCAGTCCGGCTTCATGCCCCATCGCAACACGGCTCTAAACATCCGGCACCTTAATGGTGTACTGGGGAGGTGCCCCACCATCCGGGAGGATGCGGTGGTGGTGTCACTTGACGCCACCATGGCATTTGACACCCTCGAATGGCCCTATATGATAGCGGTGCTACGTAAGCTGGGCTTCGGCCCCCTTTTTATAGCGTGGGTTCGTCTGCTTTACTCAGAACCCTTGGCGCAGGTTGTGGTCAACAATAAGGTCTCGGAGGTCTTCGCTCTGGGAAGAGGGACCAGGCAGGGCTGCCCGCTCTCGCCCCTACTGTTTGCGCTCGCCTTGGAGCCTCTCGCAGCCTGGATTAGGCAAGATATCTCCATCACGGGGCTGCGATGGGCGGCCGGCTGGGAGGATATAATCTCTCTTTACGCCGACGATATCCTCCTTTACTTAACCAAACCGGGGAAGTCAATAGTGGTAGCCATGGATATTTTCACGAGCTTCGGGAAAAATTTGGGGTTCCGTATCAATTGGGGCAAATCCCAAATGTATGTCCTTCATGGAGGGCCCCCTAGGCTTCCCGATGACTGCCCACTCACCATTGCTGAGGGTGGATTCAGCTACCTTGGAGTCTTTGTCCCGCTTGACAAAACGCTAACGTATGAGAGGAATTTACTGCCACCCCTGCGACGGCTTCAATGCGACTCCCAAACCTGGCAGAAGCTCCCATTGTCCCTGCTGGGCCAAGCAGCCCTCTTCAAGATCTTTGCGCTCCCGAGATTTCTCTACGCCCTCCAAAACTACCCGGATCTGGTGCCGAACTCATATTTCGTAGCTGTGGAGGCGGCGCAGCGGTCCCTCCTCTGGGCAGGCGCGCCTCGGATTGCGCTGCATAAGCTCACTCTGGGATGGTACGACGGGGGCATTGCCCTCCCGGACATCCGCAAGTACTATTGGGCAGCCCACCTGTCGGCGATAAACCAAGGGACATACAGGGACGGCGGCGACCCTGCTTACGGGATGGATAGGTGGTTACTTCCGGTTGGGAACTATGAAGTTGCACTCTACTCTATGCCCGGTACTCGCTTACGGGACCGACCAAACACTCGGTACAGATATGGCATGCAGCGCACCGTAAGCTCAGTTGGGCTAACGCTCTGACTCTGGCAACTCCGCTATGGGCTTCTGAACGTCTAGGCAGCCTAGGACGTACAAAGCGATTCCGGGAGTGGGACCTTATCGGTATCTCCCAGGTTAAGGACCTGTGGGGGCCCGAGGGGGTTAGATCCTTTGCTTACCTACGGGATACGTATGAGCTGGCGCACACTGAATATTTCAGATATTTGCAGATTAGGCACTCCCTTCAGACCAACATACCATCGGGGACCAGGCCCCCACAGGCATCCCCACTGGAGGATAGGCTGCTCGATGGTTACATGCCGGAACACGCCATCTCACTCACTTACAAGAAACTGATCAATAATCCCCCTGATCCCCTCGAGTCCCTTAAGGAGAAGTGGATAGCGGATGGCCTCGAAATAGATGACGAGGAGTGGGTGGAGGCGCTGGCGTCCCCGAGGGAGGTGGCGATCTCGGCCAGACTGCGACACATACAACTTAAAATACTGCATAGAGTGTATGTCTCATGTACAAGACTGCAGGCGATGGGAAGGGGGGGAGGGGCTTTGCAGGAGGGGCTGCGGGGAGGCTGGCTCTTTCTTCCATATATTGTGGGAGTGTCCGGGTGTGCGGCGGTACTGGAGGCGCATGATGTCTTGTATGCAGGAGGTGTGGGAGGTGGACATACGCCCAGAGGCCAAGCGCTGCCTTTTGAATATATGGGAACCCACAGACTTACCTGCGAGGGGGAAACTCTGGGTCGCACTTGGGCAAATGGTGGCAAAGAGGAACATCGCGCGCCTGTGGGGGGCAGCGGCTCCACCGAAACTGGCCGACTGGCAAAGAGACATGGACTGGTGTATGCTGCAAGAGAAGACTGTATATACGGTGCGGGGGTGCCCTCGAAAATTGGGGGAGGTGTGGTCCAGATGGAATGCATTCAGAGGGGACATATGTGAGCCCCCACAGGCCCGCCGGCCCGGCCTGGAAGCCACAGACTGAACAGATACTGCTCTAAAGTGATAAACAAGTTGTGCTAGCCTTAATCTCTTGCTGCCTGTACCTAGAGATTTCCTGACTGTGATGAATATGTGATGAATATGTGATGACCAAGCTGCTCTGTTATGTTTGTAAAACAATAAAAAGATTTAAAAAAAAAAAAAAAAAGAATTCCCATTGTACCTATTGAAGAACCACAATCAATTCAATCATTCTTCTTTGAGCATCTTTGGAGACATAACTCTGTGCTTACCTCCTATCACTCTCATGCAATTTTTTCAAACAATGAACTAGCAATATGTTCTTATTGTAACAGTCTGTCAATACCTAAGCACTTATGGGGCAAATTTAGAAGCATCCTGTGTCAACAATATCTCACTTTTTGTAACATAGTTATAGTGCAAGACACTCTTACATATTTACAAAGACAGGAAAAGTCAGTCTGAGTACCTTTTCTTCTCCATGTAAATACGACAGCATCATACATACCACTTTGCGTTGAAAGGGCGTTCTATAGGTGTTGCTGTGTGTGTTTGCACAGAAGACTCATAGAACAAGACACATCTGCAGATTTATCAGAAATTATAAATCTGCACGTGTGTGAATATTGCAGCATCCTCCAATTGGTGCAGCAAGACACAACAAAGAGAATTATTTTCATTTCGCCTTTTTTTCTCTTTCAATCCATGCTGCATTCCATGGCATACATTGAAAGAGGAAAATGCCTTTACTGATTGTTTTTGAGCAGGTAGGTGTCCCTTCCTGCACAAAAACAACCTCCACACGACACAGACATCCTTGCACCATGGTGCAAGGGTGCCTGTGTCACCGCATGGCTGCAGTAGGTGCAGCAGTGCAGAGGGAAGCACAGAGTTGCAACATATTCATGTACATATGTTGCATCCCTATGCTTCGGAAGTACCACAGCACACTGTAGTTAAAGAGCTTACAGTGTCATGCTGCAGCACTTCCTTATAGTTCTGCACTTATACATTCATCATACATGCATTCATTCAATTATACACTACACTACACATACATTCATCTAAACTTTCACACACTAGCATACAAATTTAGCTCTTTTTTTAACCAGAGTAGTTAGTTCTAAAAAGAACTTTTTTTGTTGTTGTAGTTTTATATATTTCTTTTTATTTTTGTAACTTTTTTTGATTTTTTGGGGGTTTTTTAAAAGGAAAAACAAGTCAACTGGTCGAACAAAACCATGAAATTCAAGTGGAAAAAAAACAAAAACTCTAGCACCGATGATTGTCAATTGCTCGGTAAGCCAAATCAACAGATTGCTCCCCATAGCAGAGCAATCTATTACACTTAGTGCAGTGTATTTTTGCTTTGGCAAATTGGGGACGGATGTCCGGGTGTTGGTTGGACGGAGACATCCCCGAAATGCTTGGTACTGCTGGCGTTGGTGGTGGGTTCTCCTGGAGTCTTCTGCACTCCTCACGTCCTAGGTTTACTGGATGTAGGCATTTTAAGTGCTTTATCATGCTTGCGGTCCCGCAAGAATATTTTTTACACGTGACAGTACAGCGCTACAAATTTTGCAAGTGACCTTGGTAGCATTCACTTTTTTCTGTCCTTCAGGAAACATAAAACATTTCCAGACGATGGAATAATACCTCTGAGGGCGTGGAGGTTCCTGTACAAATTCTTCGGTGTCTGAATGTTATGAATCAGATGATTCTTTTGGTCCAGAAGCCATTGTTACTCAATGCAAATCCAAAATAGGTGTGCAATCACCCAAAAATGAGCTTCTTCTTAGTAGAGTCGTTGCTCCAAAGAAAGCCTAAGAAGAATGATTGAAATGGGTGGGGTCCTTCAATAGTTACAAATAGGAAGTGTTATGAACCAATCAAATCTCTTTTTTTCTGGTAACATGGGATCCGCGCACGGTGCGCACAGACAGCACGCACCCAGCGCAACTTCGCGAAATTACATTTCAAAGTAATATAAGTTTATTAACCCCTTCGACGCGCATGACGGAACGGTTCCGTCATGCACGTCGGTTGCGCTGTGCGCATGACGGAACCGTTCCGTCATGGCCCCGCCCGCGCACGGAACCTTCAGCGTGGCGCGGAAATCCGCGCCGCGCTGAAGGGGTTAAAAGTAAAAGAATATTATTTTTTAAAATAACTCAGATATTGTCATGCTTTAGTATTTATATTAAATACATATATATATCTTTTTAGGCATTAAAATTTTTTGGGGATTTGTGCACCCAGCACGTCAAGTACGTATATGACGTCACGCGGAAGCGCGCGAATGTCGTGTTACGTAATATGTATATGTCGTGTATGAATTGAAGTCGCATATCGGTTGCATAGCAATCGCGCAGGATAATGCGCACCCATCGCACATCGTACGCGGTTCCTACACAACAATCCTAAAATGGCGGCTAGAGTTCCGAGCAGTAATCGAGAAAGGTACGCTTTTGGTGCGCGACTCTAAAAATATATATATTTTTTTAAAACAATAAACAAATTAATATTAATAAATCTAAAAAATATATTTAAAAAAACAATTTCAATATTTTTTTAACTTTTTTTTTCAAATTATATTAAAAATATGTAATTTAATTTAAAAAATAAAATATCTAAAAATAAATAGTTTTAAAAAATGTAGTAAATCAGTAGCAAAAAAGTAAATATAACAATTAATACATTTAAAAATTATAATTTAAAAAACCTTTGAAATTCACTGAAAAAACCATAGGTTTCAGGCAAGTTATAGTTCGAAATTAGCATTTAAAAAACCTTTGAAATTCACTGAAAAAACCATAGGTTTCAGGCACGTTATAGTTAGGAATTAGCATTTAAAAAACCTTAGAAATTCACTGAAAAAACTACAGGTTTCAGGGGCGTTATAGTTAGCTGGACATTTCGCTCGTACAAAACCATAGAAATTCCCCCGTTATAGTTAGTTCAGCTAACTATAATTCGCGCGGCCGCAATGCACTGCTGATGACGTCACATTTTACATCAGTCATGACATGGTCAGTGACATCACTGATGACATCTCAAATGACATCACTGATGACATCACTGATGACATCCTCCTTGTGATAGAGTGGCAGACCTCCAATCACCCTAATATAACCTTTGATACACACATACAAAAATAGAAAATAAAATCTTCAAAACAATGGACATACCAAAACCAGTTACAACAACCAATTCAGTAATTATAAGATCTACATACACATCCACTCATTTACCAACAGTCCTATATAGTCACTCATATATGTACTCACTCATCATATGTACTCATACAACTATACATCCTGTTACACACCGCCACTCATACATAGAGTTACTCACACACATAGTCACTCATGCTAATAAACATCCATTTGTCTCCCCCAAAAAACCCAGCTCCCCTGTAGTTCAGGTGTCGCAGCACACCGGAGAGGCACTCTGCCTCTCTTGTGGGAACCCAATGATGAAGCATGTCACCAACTAGGTTGGTGAGTGAGGGTTCTTTTAAAACACAGTGAGCACTTTTCTTAAGCTAGTTCATTCTGAATTCAGGATTCACTTGTCTGTTGTTTGATTCATATAATCCAGGGGGATTAAGAGTGGCTCCAGTAGCTTCCCTCCCTCTCTTGTTGTTGATTTATATACATGCAGACACACACACACATATATATATAAATATATATATATACATATGCATTATAACATTTAATTATAATTGACAGTTTTTTTAATTTTAAGGTTGCTAACTGCAGTTCATTTAGATTTTTTATGAATTACTTTGTTTTTTCCCAATATTTTAAATATTCTTTTTTAATTATGTATATGTTTAAATGTACTTTTAATGCATATTTATATATTATATTCACTGAAAAAACCATAGGTTTCACACATGTTATAGTTAGCGGAAATTTTAATCATAAAAAACCATTGAAATTCCCCCGTTATAGTTAGTGCAGGCAACTGTAACTCACGCAACCGCAATCCTCTGCTGATGACATATGTGTCTTTATGAAAAAAAAATATTTGTAATATATGTATAGATAAAATTTAATGGAAGAAGACATGGGCAAATAAGTGTCTAAATACAGTATTAGCATCAGCAGAGGATTGTGGTTGCGTGAATTATAGTTGCCTGCACTAACTATAACGGGGGAATTTCAATGGTTTTTTATGATTAAAATTTCCGCTAACTATAACATGTGTGAAACCTATGGTTTTTTCAGTGAATGTGCAAGGTTTTTTAAATGCTAATTCCTAACTATAACGTGTGTGAAACCTATGGTTTTTTCAGTGAATTTGTACGTTTTTTTAAATGCTAAGTTACTTTACGCCATTCGTGGCGTGCGCGCCCACTTAACGCAGTTCGTTCCGTGCGCGCACGGTGCGCTTTGCGCACCGCGCGCCCACTTTACGCAGTTAGTGCCGTGCACGCACGGTGGGCACGCGGTGCGCTTCGCGCACCGTGCGCACACGGAGGACATATGATGCGCTTCGTTGTGAAAGGTAATATTTTAATTTTTAAGGAAATATTTATGCCATGCACAAATGGTGGCCTTCGGGCACCATTTGCACACGGGGTGGGGAGAGTATGGATAATTTTTGTTTTTTTTAGGAATTTTTACCGTACACTTAACGGGAAGCGTAATCGGCAAAATTTTCGAAAGAATTAAAATTCCCTTTTTGGCCTTGGGGGATCTTTGGGGACTCCCTCAACATGGCTAGGTGCTTAGGAGCTGTCTAAACAGCCCCTTTACATGTTTTTGGCCTTTGTTTTTCAAGCCCCTCTCAGAGGGCGAGAGAGAAAATGGCGGCCGCAACTTCCTGGTTTCGACCGATTCGAATGTTTACTAAGATCTAACAGCCAATCAGATTCGCGCTCGCGCACGGCACCGTACGCGTACGGTAAGCTTACCGTAAGCGCACCGTAAGCTGCCACAGATATATATATATTGATTTAAATGCTATTTTCTCAGGAACTACTGAACAGATTTACACCAGACCTACAAAAGGCACTTCCTTGACCTGAGGACTACCTCTCTGCCAAATTTCAAGTAACTCTGTTCAGCCGTTCGGGCTGTAGTTGTGTCTAAAGGTCCTATGGAAAAATGCATGGGAAAAACGCGTTTTGGGACCCCCCTTTTTTCTCAGCCCCCGCTTGACGAATCCCCCCGAGACTTTCAGGGTAGGAGCGGAGCGTAGCGCCCCACCTATTTTGAAACTTTCGCGAGGATTCGTCGACCGGCGCCAAAGTTATTCCAAATAGAATGTTGCGGTTTTCCTATGGAAACAGGGTCCTAACTATAACTACCTACTGGCAACCGCCAGTAGGTAATGTGGTATATATGTTTACATGTATGTGTGCATGTTTTAAACACTCCCAATAGTGACAGCTATAAATGTCACTGCGGACCAGCGCAATCCCACGTTTCTGTAGAGACCCCATCCCCAAATATATCCGTAGGGCATGCAGAGCTCCACTCCAGTAAGCGGTGCGGCCCTATCCTGCTATCCTAGGCTGTTTCCCTAGCAGCATCTTCAGGAAGCATTTTCCAGATTAGAATGTTTTGCTTGTGATGCTGTGTGGCTGACATATGGTTTGCAGTCCAGGGAGAAGCATCTAACATGGTTGCCTTATTGCACTGGAAAGCTCTGATAAATATCAGAGCGGGTGGAGCAGAAGGTGAGATTGTATTAATGTTTGCTACTTCTACTCCCGGGGCTTGAAAAGCTATGAAGCCAATTAGCAGGATGTGCATGCGTATGAGCTCCCCTGCTGCCAGATACAGACAAGGCCCAGGGCGCTAGCGAAGAGGGTTACATCTGTGAGACCTGGAGTTGAGAAGAGACCAGTGAGTGCCCATATCTGGCCTTCAGGCAGACAGTATGACCCACGGGGGCCGCTAACAGAGGGGGGAATGAAATAAAGTGCGACGCCGCATAGGCTGGGTTTATTATCCACAAAGAAGCAGTGGTGTTGCTTAAAGAAGTTGCTAAAGGGACTCATTGATAATGATCAATGACAGTGCGACAGCACATAGAGGAAACCCAAACCTGAGCAAGTAGCGTAGCTGCAAATAATTCACCCTCGCAAAATATGTCAAGAAGTGCTATAGATGTGAGAGAAATCAAACACATAAGGGATCACACATTTGTTTTGATTCAGAACAGTCCTATACATATACACACACACACACACACACATACATATATGTGTGTGTGAGAGAGAGAGAGAGAGTTAAGACTTGTTACCATAGGAAATGGATTTATTGTTTTTTCTGTTTGACAAATTCCCACAAAACTTTCCAAAGAAGAGTTCATACACCTCAACTCCTGCCTGGAAAGTCTAAGAAAAAGGAAGGGTCCCACATTGCAACTTTCCAATGTCATTTTCACAGGGTATTTTAGACAAAGCTACAACCATAACAGGTGAACAAAATTACAACAAATTTATCAGAAAGCTATATTTTTATTCAGAAAAAGTGTTTTTTGTGATTTGGTGTACATTTGTTCAGTATGTTTTGAGAATTTAAGGTTCAAAAGTCATAGATAGCTGGATTGGTTAAAAAATTCAAGCCTTCTGATTAGTTGAAGTGGCTGTTCAGAGTGAGTGGTCTGATTGGTTGTCCGCAACTTGAAAAGAAATGTTGCTGTAGCCATTACAGGACTCGGGGACTTGATTCCCTGTTCTGAAAAAGCACGTAACAGAAGAGAGTAGAGATACCCTGATTCCACTAGCCATTTTAGTAGGAAAGAGGGTCGGCAGGGTCCCAGAGTGCCCCACCCCCAAACAATTTTTCTGTAAAAAAAATAGAGGTGTTGTTGCGATCCCACTGGACTTCCGAGGGACTAGTAAAATTAATTTAAAAAAAATAAAAAGTGAGGTGGGTGACCGTGAGATGTTGACCAGACCTTTCACCCAACTTCACGCAGCGCACAACCAAAGGTTGTGTGCCGCAGGACTTTAGCCACCCACTGGAGATGTGTCTGGTAAAAAGATTTTACCCTAAGTTAAAGAAACCCTCGAAATTCATTGAAAAAAACAAAAATGTAAGTGACGTTATAGTTAAGTATGGTAATATTATCTTTCATTTCATTTAAAAAAAAACCTCAGAACTGCACTGAAAAATCAAAGGTTAAAGTGTCAATATAGTTAGGTGAAAACATCAGTTAAAATGGAACATTTTAAACACAGATATCGCCGTGGCCACCCTCGCTAGATAAGAGATCATCAGGCACCGGAACTGACTACATGGAACACCTCAACGTTCAACTGCAAGTAATGGTCAACTTCACCCTGGGCTGAACCCTGGTCTACCAACTACACCAACAACATCACTAACTTCATCCCCCCATTAGTCATCAACTCCAGTGCATACGTCCTCCGAAAAGACCTCAATTTACATCAGAGAGATCAGACCAACCTCAATGAAGACGCACTTGTAGACCGCTCCGGAAACCTCTGGCTAACCCAACACATCTCAGATCCCACTTAAGCTGCAGGAGAAATCCTGGACCCCATTCTCACATCCTTCAACAACATCATGGTCAACACACACATCCTTCACCTGGATCGCCCACGCCATTGCGCCATAGTCAGTTTCACAATCAGCATCCATCACCTCAGAAGAGCCGCCACAATGGGCCCAGCGCATAGACACTGGAGAAAATTAGGTAAAGTGATTTAGGATTCTGCCCTCCACAAAAGCCACCCAACACGCAACATCGACAACTTCAAAAAATAGATCTTCATCTTGCCAACACCCTGGCCCTGCACAGAAAGCCACACAGCAAAAACAAGAACACAGGCCAGCAGGTAGACAGAAGATCTCAGAATGACACCTCAAACAAATGGAGGTGGAGAACAAGCAAGTATGAATTGAAAAGAATGCATTCAAATCCACACTGACACAGTACTGGCATCAAGTCCAGGAAACCAAGTGGAAGGTTCTAACCGAATGTATTGATAACAGCTCCAACAGCAGCAAAGAAATCTTCGCTATTGTCAAAGATTTCACCACTCGTACAGCAGTCTCTAGCAACACCAACCACCCAACTTAAGAACTGTGTGACAATCTCTCAGACTTCTTTCACAGCTAGATCACAATCACACAGAGCAAGTTTGCCCCACAAACGGACCCCTTGTACCTTTCCAGAAGCCTCCCGGTAATTTACGAAAGCAACAAAATAACCTCATAGGACACAATCCGCATGGAGGAAATCATAGGAGTCATGAAGACTGTCAGAAATTGGGACTCTAGTTGGCAGAGGTATGAACTCTGTGCAAGTAGAGACCACATTCCTAGCCAGAGTAAGTCATATACACCCCCTAAATTAACCCGAGCTCACCCTATGGTAGCTTGGAACAGACTTAACTTATGAGGCTATGTGTAAAGTATTTGTGCAACACTTAATACAGCAAAACAGCGAAAACACCTCACAAAAAGAATTCATGTTAGAAAAATAGAGCTTAATATAATGAACAAAACAAGACCACAATGGCAATAATCCAATAAGTAGAACCGGAGTTATGAATTTTTAAAGAATATCTTGAAATATAGTGCTTAAAAGCTTAAATCGCTAACCGGAAAGTACAGTCCTGGTTTTCCAGCCATTTGAGCCGTTGAGCTGCTCAAGCAGCAATGAAGGAGGTAGAGAGGAGCCACGAAGTGAAACGAAACACCGAAATCCCCTGGCTGCTTTTCTGGCGTTATCGGGCGACTTCTCCCTTCCAGTGCCTTAGCCAAGCGCCCACCCGTCAGACCAGCCAGTCCAGTGGATAGAGACGATGTTTTTACACCGTTACACCCGTTACATCGGGCTTCTTTGTCCAGCCGCGACCTGCGAGCTGCGGGCTGGGCCAAGCAGTGAGCAGCGGCGGCTGCGGAGCCCATTCAGTCTTGGTGGTTTTGACTGGAGGGGTTCCCATGGTCTTTGACTGCCGATTGCTGCGATGAAGGCGAACGGATTGACAAGCTGACTAACCCGCAGCTGGCAGTCAGTGGAGTTTCTCCTTAGCTGGTGGCTGAGGGCCTTTCATAAGTCCGATTTCAATGGCATGGCATGGTGATTGAACAGTGAACAGTGGAGTGGAGCGGAGTACAAAGAGTGCGAGCAAGAGTAAGAGCTGCAAGAGCGGCAGGAGCCAAGCCGCGCGGAGCCGTGAGTGGCATGCAGGGTCAAGCCCGTGTCAGTGTTGGTATTTGAACTACTAGCCCGCAGTTTCTGCCAAAAGCTGTGGGAGTACAACGTGCCAATGGAGGGCACGAACGCTTTTTAAAGCGCCAGGAGGCGCATAAGGTGCTACGAAGGTCTCCGAGCAGCTGAGCGGATAATGTTTCGGCTTTCAACCTTCAGCACAATTTTTTGCCTCGGATTACGCTGGAGGAGTTGGGGTAGCACTGAGACTTCTGAGATTATTGTGGCTATTGAGCCTGAGGTGCCATTGACGAGACACTGACGAGACACCATTAAACGCCAGGTGCGGAGTGCGGAGCAAGGTAAGGAGGGAGGAAGGCGGGGGGAGCAGGGGGAGCTGGGTCTCTGTGGTGTCCCCACCTGTCTCCTCTAATTTCCTCCTTGTTCTGTCTGGTGTGCTTGCTGCCATGCGCCATCAGTGCACTGCCTGAGCGGGGTCTCAGCTATCAGCCGCAGAAATAAAGGGAAGCTCTGAGTACCAGTAAGCAGCAAGTCTCACCAGCTAGCGGGATCAGGTTGACAACTGAATCACTGAATCATTATTAACCACGCAATTGAGTGGAGGTGAGAGCTTGTTCCTTTTGACAGTAAAGTACGCTGGTGCGAAATGTCCTCCAAAAAATGACACTCTGGGCGTGTACTTTCCTCATCACCAAGCTGTATAAGTAGATTAAGGAGATCTTATAGTGGGACCAGACATCTACAGCATCTTTGTTATAAAGCAACTGCCTGCCATTACTGGCTTCTATCGAAAAACTCCTTGGACTGCTCCTGTGGAGGCAATATTGGGTCAAGAAGGCCTGCTTTCTAAGCCTCTCATAGCACTGCCTCCTCCCTCGTTTATGGGGGAAGCACGGAGGAACCCTGGTGGTCTTGCAGGGGGCCAGATAAAGTATTGTGAAGGGGCCATGGCCCAGACAAATTTAGGAGTGGAGGACGGCTCTAGCGGGCAACCATCTGATACCCCCCTACGCATAAACCTGGGCCCCGGTTCTTGCGCTCACCATTCAACCCAACAAAATCAACAAAATATTCCCGTGAATATGGAAAAATTTAATTGTACGACTGTGGCTGCATCTTTTCTCTCTCCGGAGCAGGAGGGCGCTGACAAGGAACCTCTTCCTTCCTACTTCATCGAGGAAAGGAGGATCAAAAACTAGGAAGAGGGGAGGTCTTCCAATAAACCTTAAAGGGAATAATATGAAAAAGAAACATAAAAAGACAAGACGATTCCCTAAACGGAAAATGTCAAAATTGCATTTCCCACAGAACCCCAATAGCCAGAGTGATTTTCAGACTATAATGGAGGAGGGAGGTCTCAAATTGCCAGCTGAGGAGGGTGCTTCCAGGGACCCGATTGCAGTGCATTTGACATCAGACGGGAGAGTGGGGGCTACAGGAACGGCAGCAATTCCATCGAGTCTAGTGTTGCAGTCTTCACAAATATCCCATTCTCTCCAGACAAGCAAGTTGTGCGATCCCTTGATCCCTTGGGTAGGGGAATTCTAAGGGGAGGTGGGGCTGCCATACAACAAACATGGTCCAGAGTTTTGGGGGCCAGAGTGGAAGCCAACTTAGAGGTGGGGCCGCAATCAGTGGGCAATTCAGAGACAGGACCTAATAGAACTCCTACAAGGACAATATCATCGTATAATAGAAAGTCAGATATTCCAATCACCACTACTGTGTAGCACCTGACGACTCAGTCTAATGAGGAGGTACAAGTTGTTAGTCGTGGTGATAGAGTGCCTCTATGGATCCCCCCAAGAGACGCTGCAAAGAAAGATAATGTGGTGCAGAATGTTACTTCTCCCCTCGTGGATTTCATTTGGCTATTTGATGGTGAATCCGGTCCAGTAAACAGAGGATTCATTCTTAAGCTTTTTTCCGTAATAGAGGCATTGAAGTTAATAGAAAGTAGGGATATTTCTCGTGAAGATTATTCTGCATGAGAGCTTTTTCTATTCTAGAGTGATCTTTAGCTCTCTGATTGTGGCCAACTTGGTCATGCAGAATTTTGAGCATTTCTTAAAACGAGGGCTGGATCTAATGCCTGTATTAGAATCTAAGGAATATCCCACTATGTGTCCTACAATTCAGTGCCCGAAAGTACAGAGGGCAGGTAATTCTGTGGTACTAGACGCTAAAGGCCCAGACTCAGAGTTTCCATTGGGTAATGCTAAAAATATTATTGTCTCATTAAATAAAAGGGGTCGCTCAATAAATCTGATGTCCGATGCCGTAGGCACCTGCCAGGACACAGATATAGAAGACAATTTGGCCCAGTGGAGATGGGTCGCAAAAGCCCTGGATACCAACTGTCCGGTAGTAGAAAGAAGCGTTCCTTTGAGGTAGCCGAGGGGTACTTCTGTCCTGGAATATGGCCGGTTTGGGTCATAATGAAGAGAAATTGAACTTTTTAAAATCCTTGAATCCTTTGATTATATGTTTATAAGAAACTTGCTGGTGCAAAGATTTTGATTGCGATGGCCTTTTTGTCTTCTCTTGTTATGCTAAACATTCCGAAAGGGGACATGCCAGTGGGGGCGTTTCCATTTTGTTCAATAACTCGATTAACTGGAATCAGAAAGTCTTTCACCATCCATCAAACCTCTGCATTTGCCTTAAGCTGTCACATTTGGGAGAATCTGGTAGTCCTACCTTCTTCCTGGTGGCAAATCTATATATCCCACTTGGGAGAAACTTCGACCATTTGTTGAGTACACTCTTTTCATATATTCATGAGATAGCTACCATGGAAGAATGCCACTTAGTGGTATTAGTGGGAGATTTGAATGCGAAAATCTCCAACTCTGCATTGGAGATTTATGCCAATCCAGATAAAGAGGAAATCTGGCATATTCCAGATTCTTTACTACCAAATAAAATAAAAACAGACAAACTGGGTTTTCTCTTGCTTGATAGTACAAGAAGCATGGACTTGGTCATTTTAAATGGGAAGGTACCGGTCGATAAAATAGCACAATTTACTTTCAACTCGGATTACACACAAAGCCTATTGGACTACGTGGTTGTCTCCTACCAAGTGTTTGGGGCCTGTGAAAACTTAGCTGTATCTCCGTTAGTATGGAGTGATCACAGCATAATAGGTTTGACAATAGCCTTTAAACTACCCGCACTGAATCAAGGGAACTTGGGCCAGGGTTCGGTAGTTTTTTAATAAAGCTAATGGACGTACCTTTTGGACGCCAAAAAATACCACCGAGGTAGGTGTGATAGTGAAGAAAATTGAAGAAAATTCACGTAGAACAGCAGGGCCATGCTTTTGTAAATATTATACAGTTCTTCGAGGTCCAAATGAAGGAGATAAAAAATATAAGTTCTGATTTTGTTGGCCCCTGTATGGCAAACCAGGGTCTGCCATTGCTGAAAGTATTAAATCAAGGAATTAAACGTTTAGTCCAAAAACAACATTTACAATTTTCCATTGGCAAACAACAGGAAATCAATCGCCTTAAGAGAGTAAGAAGTCGTTATAAACTCAGAGAGAAGAGAAGGGAGTTTGATGTCAAATGGATTGGGTTGAGGGAAGCTGCAAGAGCCAAAGACTCAAAGAAATAATGGCACCTGATCGCAGAATATTGCAATTCAAGACAGAGGGCTCTCCCTATCCCGATTCCAGAAAGGGAGTGGGTGGTCTATATTTCACTATAAATATAAAAATAACGCTTTAGTACCTTTTTTGATGCCCGCCATAGAGGAGTCTTCTTTTTTGGAATATGGTCCTCTGTCAAGGGATGAAGTAGTGGGTTACATAAAGAATGCGAGAACCTCCGGTGCACAAGGGCCGGATGGAATCCCAATTGTGTTAATTAAAAATGAGCCAGTGGCATGGGGAGCTCTTTTGGTGCCACTGTTTAATTCCTGCTTTCGAACGATTAATATTCCCTCCTCTTGGAAGGGGAGTATTATAGTTCCTCTGTACAACAAGCATTTGCAATGCAATAGGTCTCGCATTTACGCAAGTTTGAGCTATTGACATTATAAATGACAATGCCTTTTATTTTTGTTTTCATTTTTCAAACATAAATAAAAGGCATTGTCATTTACAATGCCAATAGCTTAAACTCGCATAAATGCGAGACCTATTGTATTGAAAATGCTTGTTTACAAAGTCATTCACCCATTTCTGCTTTTTTTTGACCCACCAGAGGCTTCGAGGTTACGCCTCGAGGTCTCTTAGCTTACACTATTTCTTTTGTACATTCCCGGTTTTTCCTCCTAGAGGGAATTTGTCCACTTTGCCAGCAACACCGCTTTGGATTGTTCAGGTGGCTCTTCAGTCTCAGAATTTTACGGCGGCTCTGTTTTGAAGAAACTCAGGTCACCACGGTGTGGTACAAACAGTAACACCATTGTAAGAAGTAGGGTCATTTTAGACCTGAGCCATTTAACTGTGAAAGGGGCTCCTCCCAGCAAGAAGCTATAATTGTATCTTTTTCCCCTTGCATGCTGCCACACAGCTGCTTCGAAAGCATGGTTTATATGTCAGAGCCATAAAAATGGCCTCTATGTGACCAGAACAAAGGAGAAGCCATATTTCATCAAAAATCTGCAAATCCTGGTCCGCATAGGTCATCTATGCCTGTAAAATGAACCGGCGAGCCAGGTCAACAGTGCAGACTTCTGAACCATGTCTTCAGAATGGAGGAGAACAGCCCCTTTCCTAAAGATGCTCCTGGTACTGGAAGGTGCCAGGGCCAACGAGGCATGTGTGTACACCCCACACTGGAGACATTCATGAACCTGGATGTTATCTTTTTGTATATATGTGTATCTTGGGTATTTATTTCAAAGGGAAGATCTCACTACACATGTAGTGCCAGCGCGTCACAGATAATAGTAAAGTGATGCATCAGGGCCTTAATAAAGGGACCAACATGGTCCAGGTGAACATGACTTAAAGATAACAAACAGAAGAAAAACTGGCAATGAAATTGGGGCTTGCAGCTGTTGAACTCAACTGCTTCACGGGAAGTGATACTTTTCTGGCTTTGCTGGTGTCTTCTGTGAGAGAGTTCCAGAGACAACGAGCGTTTAACTCTTAATGCTCCAGAAGACACTACAACTCCTCCAAATCAACCCCTCAGCAGGGCTATTGACAACGCTGTTACACATGCATTAATTTACTACTGCACTGTACTCTACAGCATCCTCCCGCAAAAATCATAGGCATTCTCAACAAGCCTACATCACGTAGCCAGACTCTGCTTTAATTTCCAGAATAAACATGCTAAACCCGCCTTAAAAACACTACACGGCATCTGTTAGAATCCATGTTTAAATTCAGAGTTCTCGTTACCAAACATAAGGCATCCTGGATAAAAGAAACTGGCCTCACTTCCGTACTTCAACCCTCACCATCCAGAAAATTCTGATCATCTAAAACGCGCAATCAACCTATTGGCAGTGCTGTGTAGTGTAGCGGGCAGTGGTGGTGGGAGTGACGGATATTTTTGCCTATATTTAGGCCAACCATAATCCACCTACAGCCCCCAGGACCCACTGGCTTCTGACCCCCGACCATGACCCCAACCCTGCACTGGGTCCTAGTGCAGCTAGCTGGCTCTGAATGCAAACAGTCGAGCTCGTGTTAAGAGCAGTGAAAAATTGTTAATCACATTGAAACCTTGTTTGTGCGGGTCCATTGTCCCCTTATTGACTGAATGTTGTTGCTTGAACAAACCCACTAGCATTAAAAGTCAGAAGTTGAACACGATTTTTAGAACAAACAGAAAAGGCAGTGATAGTTGCAGTAGACTGAAACTTCTGCGAATGATTTCAAGGCATTAAAGGGGTCACCGAGTGTGGAAAAAACACTTAGGGGCATATCAGCAACACCCGGCGATAATTATCGCTCAGCGCTCTTAGCTTGAGGATAATTATCGCCGGGTAACATGGATTTTTATCGCTGAGATAGCGTGCTATTAGCAACGCTTATATCCTCAGCGATAAAAATCCTCATGCTAACTGCCTAACGTGAGATTATCGCTGGAAACCCAGCAATAATCTCACGTTAGCTTGTTGATAGGGACTCACAAACTTAGCCATGATATCCACCTTCCATAGAATATCATGGCTAAGACAGTCCTGAAGCAGGCGTAAGGAAACTAGCGATAACAGGGGTTATCGCTACTTTTCCTGCCGCTATGCTTCATAGCGTGGGGCTTGATGATAGGAATAATTTCGCTTAGCGACATTTCTCCTGTCATGTTAGGTCAGGAACGCCCACTTTGCATCTCATTAGAGATGCAAAGCTGGGCGTTATGAATCCCCACGCTAAAGCAAGGTTTCACGCGTTAGCGTGGCCTTGCTAATTAGGCAATAAAATTATCGCCGCTTTTCGGCCGAAAACGAACGCAAAAGCGCCGATAATTTTTTATCGCCAGCTTGTAAATATGCCCCTTAGTTTGCCCAGTCCAGCATCTCCAACAATCTCCAAAAATCTCCATCAGGCTTTCATGAACTATCCGTGGTTTGATGACGCCTGCTTGAGTTTTGTGATCAATTGCGACGTGATTCGCTTTGAGGCCGCTTTAGGGTGAGAACGCTCCCTCTGATGTACCAGAAAGTGCAGGAAGTTATTCTAAAGTGGCCACCGAGGAAAGAATAATGATCAGGTTGACTTGAAATAGGAATGTTAAGTTGGACCAAATTTAGTTTCAAACGGAGGCCCATATTGAGGTCGCCATTTTGTTATTGAGAAGAGCTGGGCTTTAAGTGGGATCAGGGCCGTTTCTACCACTAGGCAAGACTAGGCGGCTGCCTAGGGCGGCAAAGGGCTAGGGCGGCAAAGGGCTAGGGCGGCAAAAGGGGGATTTTTTTTTATTTGAACCTACGAAAGTAAAGCTAGGCGGCCGCCTAGTCTTGCCTAATGGTAGAAACAGCCCTGATAGGGGAAAGATAAGGTGGGTATTTGTGCAAAAGAAAACGTGAGCCACACACGCTAACCAGCTGCTTCAGTAGCTTAGCAATGGCAAACTGAGTTGCCCTACATCAGAGTAAAGGGGCGTAGCTCTATGGTGACAAACGTGCAAGGTGGTATGTATACTCCAAGGCCATCTTGGACTAGATTTGCATAGTCTGATGTGAGAGTTTCAAATTTAGTACGCGTAGGGGTGAAGGGGTTCCACTGTTAGGCCTTATTAACCTTAACTAGCTGCCTAAGCATTATTATAACTGCTTCGGCAAATTAAATAGTAGCTCAGTGCACCTTTTCTGCACTTTATTTTGAGATGTAATTCTATTTCATTTTTCTTCCGGACGAATAATAATTACTATTGTATTTCTCGAACATCATACCCCACGTTAGCGCTAGCATACTTGGAAAAACTAAGGTAATTGGCGTAACACTTGTTTTAAAATACAGCAACAAATCACTCATTTCAAGATGGCGACCACGCATATACACTACTCGGGCGACTCTATGAGCTCCAGAATATTTGCGCTGAATTTCAGACTAAGAGGCAGTAAACAAGTTTCCTGGGTTCGGGGAGAGAATGGGGTTTGCAGGGCCAGGGCACGTCAAAGGATTGTAGTGAAAGTGAACTAAGTTCCATCTTCCACTCGGAATACAGTGACTGTTCTTCTTGCCCTCGTACCTGAATGTGTACAATGGAGTCAGACGTCTCGGATAGCACGGAGCTCTCCCTCATTGACAGGCATATGATATCACTAGGTATGTAACTGTTGCTCGTCCTGCAACAATTAACTGCGGAGTTTAGTGAAAACCTGCTTTGATTTTCTGCCCCACACCTCCCTTTGTTCAGCCCCTAGACCGCCCCTAGTTGAACTATTAAAAATGGTTATTGTTCTCTTTCGGAATTCTGGGTTGAAATATTGGCAGCTCAATGAACTTTGCGACGGTTGTCATAATAATAGACTGTTCGTGACTAACAAAAATGAATGTGTCCTCATGCTGTAACGCAACTTGTGCTCGTTTAAAGCGCTCTGATACCCAATACTTTCGGGTCAAGATCGCGCTATATAAAACTCCGTAAAAAAAAAAAAAAACTGACCACTAGCCTAGTGTCATGCCCGATACTGTCATCCGGTAGTGACTGTTTAAGCCAATAGGCCAACGTCAATGTCCACGCTGGGATTTTTGAGCCACTGCTTACCCTGTTAAAAGTAAGACTACAAATCCCAGAATGCAATGCACAGATGGCAGCAAACCCGTGATTGGTTGAAGGTGTTTCACAACATGGAACCACTTTTCAACTATGGTGAAGTGTGCATTCTGCCTTGCACCAGCTCAAATTCTGGTCAGGATTACTCTCATAGCGGTACCATGCACAAGTGTGTCAATAACTTCTATTCACAGCGCCAAGAAGCAGTTAATTCTGTGTTGTACGCCAAACTTTAATAACGTCTTGCCATAGTCTCTGATTAGTGCAGATTTGAGGATCTTGAACTATAATCTCCCTGACGTGGAAATCTTTTAATTGTTGTGATCAGCCTCTATTAAATGGATACAATGGTAGATGATAACTATTTCAGGTGCCTCAGTGAAAAAAAACAAGCGTTGGCAAAACCACTAGGTCTGGCCTTGGAAGATGGTGCAAGTTACTATTTTTGTTGTTTCTGGTTTTGAAAACGAGGTGCACTTGACGCCTCGGTGGTATTTAAACACAAGGCTCTATTCGGCATCCGTGTACATAGTTCTGTGAGTGTATGGCTACAGTAATGGTCTGGCCTGGGCCTTTCTTTGAGGTCGTTTGCAGGACTGACTGTTGTGGTCGTGTTTCCTGATAGTAAATGTGAGTAACATAGAAGGGTTCGGCAGTAGAGGGTGTGCCTCTCTAGCCTGGAAGACAGGGGGAGAGAGTGATGGTAGGAAAAGGGAGGGGGCGGCATGTTTCAGTTCTCGCCTAGGGCGGCGAAACACCTAGAAACGGCCCTGAGTGGGATGAAAAAACTGGAGGGTCTCTCATTGGGTCGTGGCCGCTGTGATTAAGGGCGTGGCTTAAAACACTTAATCTAAAAATCTGTGCTTAGCATAGTGTGCTGCCCCACTGGTATTTTGCTGCTTCGTTCCATTCATCCAGATTTAACACGAGTACCATTACACCTACAACAAGCCAGGGCTGTTGGCTTTGTCAGTGGTTGTAAGTTGCATAAGATAAATAAGCAACAACTAACACTTCTTTGTATAGAATGAATATTAAAAATGCTACTCGCTATTTTGGGTGAGGGTGTGGCCTAAGGCTAGAGCAGCCGACCTTCAAGTTGTAAGAAAAGAGGTTCGAGCCTCAGGTCTTGGGATTTAATAAATGAATATGTGCTTGTGTAATGTAACTGGTGTTCATGTAAAGCGCTCCAAGTTTGCGCGGTGTAAAACTAAAACAACAATTCTCTTTGAAGTTATAGCGAACGCAGTGACGGTTTGTACTATTGCAGAGTTGAGTTACGGTTTCTCCCCCACCCTGTGGAAAAATGAAGAGCTCAATAGGGAACCGGCAGTACCCGGCTCACTTAAAGTCCTGGTGAAGATGGTTTTACCTCAGTGATAGAATCATCTACTGCCTCCGAGGACCAGGCGGATCCGTTCCTGAGAAATAACACAGGAAGCACATTCATAGTGTGTTAGTGGTTAGCGCACCTTTCTCGATGCAGTCGTGCTCCGAGTAGTTGTAGTGAACAGAGCCTTGACTGGCCTCTGTCCTCCTGAGATTCGAGATACCTTTCTGTCCCCCTGAACACGCAGTCCGTGTCCTTCAGAAGGGCTGCGCATTCCTTTCACTTCAGCTGCAGCCTGCGTGCTCTGAGCGGCCGCCGTGGAATGTGCTCTCTGCAGCCTTTCATCTGCCCCCGACCTCTGCACGTCCGGGCAGAGCAGAAACACATGGCCCAGCTGTGGCCGCCTCTAAAGTGCTTCGCTGGTGTCGATATTTACCATCTAGTTGAAAAGCAGGCCAGGGACGTTTGATTGTAGTTGTTGCACTATATAAATAACATACATGGTTTGTGAAGTTTCTAAAACAGGTGAACTATCGATATCTAAAAACCAGCGCGGAAATCGAGGGATACAAGTGCGTCACCCCCCAACACAGCGCGCGCAGCGTAATAGCGTCACGAGTCTGTGGCAGCTGCACTAGTCAATCATCATCGTTCGGGAAGCCGATTGGAGGGCGCGCCTGTCAACGCGCACAAGCTGTTCCACTGTGAAGCGCGGCGCGTTCACAGAGCAGAATCGGCTCGTGCTCGGAGCAGAATCTGCTCGTGCCCATGTCTGTCTCCCTTGGGAGGAAACAGGGCAACAATAGTACTCGTTGGCGGCAGCGCTTCGCGCTGCAACGCCAGCGAGACCTAAAAAGGGCCCGAAGAGTCTACCTACTAGTTTTAGACAGATTGCGTTGTTGGACGCTTCGGGCAAATTATTTGCAAAAAGTATACTTTATCACCTGCAGCAATGGGCCCATGACCAGAACATCTTACTACCAGAACAGGCTGGCTTTAGAAAGAACAATGGAACCCTGGACAACATTGCGGTTGTCCAGACCATCGTAGAGAAATATGCTTTCTCATGAAGCATGCCAGTTTATACGGCTTTCATTGATTTCTCCACGGCGTTTGATAAAGTGGATCGTCAAACGCTGTGGAGAGAGCTTCACCATCTCGGTATGCCATACCATCTCCTGGGCCTCTTAATAGAACTACATACAGACACCTGGTCTCAAGTGATGATGGGAGGCCCGCAGGGTCTATCTTGTAGGATTGAGACTGACAATGGGCTTAAGCAAGGCTGCCTCTTGGCCCCTCTTCTGTTTTCTTTTTATATATATGATCTCCCGGCACATTAAATTCAGTGAGGGGGGATGCACCTAGAATTGGTACATTGTCCATCAGCCCCTTACTATATTCAGACGACGTTGCAATTTTTGATTTAACTCCTATTGGCTTGCAACGTCGACTGGATGCCCTAACTAAATATGCGGAGGACCATTTTTTGAAAAATATTTCCAAAACCAAAATCTTAGTCTTCCGCAAGAAAGGGTATAAGTGGTTGTTGGGGCATGAAGAACTAGAATTGGTTGACTCATATTTGTACCTGGGAAAGGTTTTTTCAAAATATGGGTGAGATTCAGAGCATATTAAACTGTGTGTTGGTAAGGCTGCCTCTCAAGCCGGAGCTGTAAACAGATTTTATAAAACCTGTGGGAGACGCTATTTTAGTCATGTCCTGTCAGTATTCAAAGTTAAAATTCCTCCTTCATTAACGTATGCTGCAGAAGTATTGGATAATAACTATTGGCTCGATTTTGATAACGCTGAAGGCTGGTTCTTCTGCCAAATTTGTGATTTAAACTCTCTGGCTGCCCCACATGTTCTACGCTTGGAATTAGGTCTAGTCTCTTCGTACGTTTTATCTCTGTCAGCCGTCCTGAGGTGGGGGAATGCTCTCTCTTGGGGGGATGAGGGCTCTCTTGGGGCCACCTAGAGAATGGACATTTTTGACAAATTAAAGGATCAATCAGCATTCTTTAGATCATTTGCTTACACAAATGACATATTTGGGCTCAGTCTAAATAGTGATTCACCCATGCCAAAGCCTGCATTGAAGTTATTTTTAAAGAAGTCCGCAAGCTCGATTAGTATGGCAAGAGATATAGTTTTAAGTCAATCTAAGTCCCGCAATGAGGTGGTTTGTAGGAGCGCCTTGTGGAAAAGGCCACAGCCTTATTTAACATGGAATCATCCACATGGGATTAGAAGACTGATACTTCTTTTGAGAATTAACCTGTTGCCCTTAAGAGAAGTTACTGGTATATGGGATAAAATCCCAAGATAGGAGACAATTTGTGAATTGTGTCATATACAAATCCAGGATCTCAATCATGTTCTATTTGTGTGTCCGTAATTACAAAGGGCAAGGCATATGTTTTTAAGATCATCATTTATTAAATTTAATATTCATTCTGCTCAGGAGGCCCAAACATTTTTTTTATCCCCACCAAATAAAATGGTCTGTTATAGGATATTCCAATTTTTAAAAACTTTTCTGGCTATTTATTAGGAAATTTTTAAAAATCTAGCTACCAAGTTGTAGCGTCTAATGGTTGGACATTGAAGAATTTTGCACTGTATATAAAGTATGTCTCTCCTTCTTTTCACTTTTTAATCTACTGGTGTATTTTAGAAAAAGGGAAACATTTTTTGTATTGCATTTAAAATTTGTCTTTTTATTGTATTGGTGTGTTTTTGTGGACCTCCATAGGAGTTCCTTAACAAATAAAAATTGAATTGAATTGCTAACTGGAGACATCTGGTCGCGATTGACTGGGGTAAATCCAAACGTTCAGGCCGACCACAATGGAGTGCAGGTCAGATACAGGGACCAGTCTTGGCCCACTGCGAACAGTACCTTGTGAGGAGGGACCGTCGACGTCGAAGATACAATGTGTGAAGGTGATGCGTCACTGTCAAACCGGCTGGATGTAGACGATTAGTCGGTCCCAACCCGTACAATCCAAGATGCATCATCGGTGGCTTGCTTATGAGGTAGGTGATGCTTCATCATTAAGCTGTGCAGCCAACAATACGATGATCTTGGCAGGTGATGCAGTGATGCTGGAGGCGTGCGTCGGTTCCAATTGGCGCAACAATAGCAATGTGTGGATTTTGCCACCAAACTGCAGAAAACCAACTTTGAAGGGCCCAGGACTGGATTGGCAGGGTAAACTCACGGTTAACAGAGTCCCAAAAGTTGCAGGAGAGTTGAGGATGTCTTTTATATCCCTGAGACTTCAAACAGTAGTCAAGCCAGCATGCCCTTAGAGTCACTTAAGTTCTTGAGGTTGTAGAGATGTAGGTCCAGTCCTGCTCACTCCCAGGCAAGGAAAGCAGCAGGAGTCAGGGCAGGCACAGCAAATCAGTAGTCCAGCAGAGTAGCACTCCTTTCAGCAGCACAGTAGTCCTTCTTCCTTGGCAGAATGTCCTCAGGTCCAGAAGAGAACTGAAGTGATGATGTCGGAGGTCCAGTACTTATACTCAGTTGTGCCTTTGAAGTGGAGGAGACTTTGAAATGCACAAAGCCCCTGTACTTCCTTTGTTGGCTACAGACTCACTACAGAAGGGTATATAGGGCTTTGTGTGGGGACACCACAGCCCATTCAGGTGCAAGTCTCTGCGCCTCCTTCCAATCCTGCTCAGGATGACCCATCAGGATGTTAAATGGCCATCAGGATGTGGATGGCCCATTGGGGACATCTAAGCTCCCTTTGCGTGTGGCTGTCTAGAATGAAATGCACAAAGCCCAGCTGTCACCCACCCCAGACATGTATTCGGAGACAGGCAGAGGTACAGAATGGTGGCATTCTCAGACTCGCAGCTTAAAATCCAACTTAACAATAAATTCTGATTTTAAATTGTGGGGCCAAAGACACCAAACTTGAAAAAGCTTTGTTTTCCCAATTGGAAATTACACTTGTAAAATGTAATAAGGTAATACCAATGTTAACCTATGGGAGAGATAGGTCTTGCAGTATTGAAAAATGAATGTAATCGTTTTTCATTACCTGAACATGTAAAACTTAAAAGCACATGTTCTATTTTTTAAATAAACTGCACCCTGCCCTTAGGGCTGTCTTGAGCCTACTTTAGGGGTGACTTATCTGCATTAAAAAGGAATGGCGGGCCTGAGACATGTTTGAAGGGCTACTGAAGTGGGTGGCACAATAAGTGCTGCAGGCCTACTAGTAGCATTTAGTTTACAGGCCCTGGGCAAAGGTTGTGCACTTTACTAGGGACTTATAAGTAAATGAAATATGCCAATTGTGAATAAGCCAATGTTACCATGTTGTAAGCAGAGAGCATATGCACTTTAGCACTGGTTAGCAGTGGTAAAGTGCCCAGAGTCCTAAAGCCAAACAAGCAAATTCAGCAAAAAGGGGAGGAGAAATGCAAAAACTTAGGGGTGACCCTACAGAAAGGGCCAGGTCCAACAAACACCATACACTCCGAGGGCCTGTGAGATCTTTGCCTCCATCACGCATTCAACAAAGGATCAAACCCCATCAGCAAGGCCCCCATTCTCAACACCTCCATCAATACAGCCACGTTTCTAGAATCCTGGAAGCACACAACAGTCAATATCGTCCTAAAGAACCCCTCCGCTTACCCAATCAAACTCGCCACCTTCTGACTGATATGTGATATACCTCCTTCCATCCCAGCCAAGGTCCTTGAGAAAGCCATTAACAAGCACCTCTGGAAACCCCTTGCAAACAACCAGCTTCTCTATGCCACACAATCAGGTTCTAGACTGCCCTCATTGCAGCACCAGTTGACATCTGGATGATCCTCTACAGAGGGGAAACAGCAGACCTCATTCTACTAGATCTCTACAAAGCCATTGACACTGTTTCCCATACCATAGAAACCAGATGGCTCCATTACATGGGTCTTAAAGGACATGTACTCCAGTGGATCGGCACATTTCTTATTGGAAGAACCCAAACTGTCAGCATGTCACCATTCTCTTTATAAGCATGGAAACTTATTTGCATAGTCCCACAGGGCTCTTCACTCAGTCCAAGCCTCTTCAACACATGCATGACACTGCTAATATATGTCATTAGGGCTCACAACAACAAAGCCCTTACCTACGCAGACGACACTCAACTGATACTGTCCCTCTCGGAAAACAAAAACGCATCAGGAACAAGTTCACCACATGCATGACAGAAGTAGAAACCTGGATGAAGTCCAACTGCCTCAAGCAAACATAATCGGAGTGGTAATTTATAGGAAGGACTCCTCGCCATGGGACTTCACCTGGTGGCTGAAAGATCTTGGACCCATTTCCACGCCCTGCACAAAAATTAGAAACCTCAGAATCATTATAGATTGCAAACTGGACATGTCATCTCAAGTTAATGCAGTTGCATAATCCTGTTTTCATACCCTGAAGATGGTCAAGAAGATCTTCAAGTGGCTACTGAACAGCACCAGTAAAATGGTCATTCAAGCCCTTATCATCAGCAGACTAGACTACGGGAACATCCTAGAAACAGGAATAATGAACCAACTCACAGAAAGACTCAAGATCATTCAGAACACATCAGCCAGAGTAGGTCTTAAACTCCTACATCGGGCCCACATCACACCCCACTTAAGGGGACTTCACTGGTTCCTGATAAACAAGCACTCCTCACCCACACGTACAAAGCACTTACCAACAGATGCCCTGCCTACTTGAACCGCTGTGTCCAATTCCACTGTCCTCCAGACACCTCTGTTCTGCAGGACTCTAACTAGCCTTCAACACACGCATACACAAAAGCAAGTCAGGAGCTCATGCCTTCTCATACATTGATCCTGAAGCATGGAACGACCTCTCACAACACGTCAGAGCCTCCTCCTCCCTTCTTGTATTGCACAAGAAGCTGAAGACCTGGCTCTTTAGGTTAACCCTCCCAAGGCTAGTATTACTCACCTACTAGGGAAACATCGGTTACATCGCGGTGTTTACACCCCAATACCTTTACAACACGGGTATTACAACGCAAGTCATTACAATGACTTGCGCTGGATGGCACTCTAAGATAAGGAATAGTATGATTTACTACTCCTTCCCTACTGTAACGTAGGCTGGAGTTGGAATAGTAAATCATACTATTCCTAAGTCCAGCGCCCTCCAGCGCACGTCGTTGTAACGACTTGGGTTGTAATGCTTGCGTTGTAAAGGTATTGCGGTGTAAACACGCGATATAACGTCGTATATTCCACCTACTAAAGTGCCAGAATACTGTCACGGTTTATAGAAAGATCTACAAATACAGGTAATATAATATAACCTTACAAAAAAACACTTCAATTCACAAGTTATAGTTTACTGAGCTAACTAGAACTTGTGCCCCCCCAAAATGTTATATTTTAACTGGCATTTTCACCAAACTATAACGTCACTTTAACCTTTGTATTTATTAGTGTATATATACCAATACTGGCATGAGATTTTCCAACTAAATGAATGCCTCCTTTGTTAGTGGCAAAGTCCCACATCACTTAAATGTGTAGTCATTACCTCCTCATGAAGAAACAAACTGCAAACCTACAAATGCTTTCCAATTGTTTTCTGATTTCATACGTTCTATACTTGAACAAAATCTTGGAACGAGAAGACATCTTCCAGAGTATGTTAAAGAGAACTCCATTGTAGATAGTCACCAGTCTGGATTCAGACTACTCAGAGGAAAAGAGTAAATTGTGGCAGGTATCAGAGAAGATCTTCACATCTTCCTTAATAAAGGCAATCAACAAAACCTTCATTTTCTTGGGCTCGGCCTATGACCTAGTTGACAGCATCATCCTTTTATGAAGACTTAAGAGTTGGACATAAGTTTCAGGAATGGCACCTGACTGGATTTGATCATTCCCCCACAACTGGAGCTAGCAGATACATACAGAATCTTGGATTTCATCCTCCCACAAAATGATTCATGGAATATCACAGGCCTCATCCATCTCCCCTCTTTAATAGCTACATGCTTCCCCTGATGCAAATACTAAAATGCTAGCCTGTAATGTCCAAATGTCTGTGTATGATATCCTGTTTTAAATCTGCTAGGAGAATCACATAGAAGAGCAATGCCTTTAACTAACTATATCAGCAGATCAAGAAGAGACTGAAATCCTACTCATAGAACAGGTTACAACTGATTCTTCCTCTTCAAATGGCCCTCCTGCATGGACCCTCCACTGATAGGTTCACAACCGATCAGAACTCTGGGATCTGTCATAGAGATCAACCATCTACTGAGGAGTCACAGGGCTCAAAAGTGAGTGTTTTGAGCTCAGCACTTTGAACCTAGCATTTTGAACCAAGAGCATAGAACCTGCTACGTAACCTTAGAACATAGAACTGAGAACCTATATGCCTTCTTTGTATTTGCAAAACAAATCTTACCCATGTCCTTACTCCCACATGAATTCCAGTCCTCTGCAGTCGTTAGCCATTAGACATGAACCCAGAGAACGAGCCCACATACTCAGATCAGACCCCCAGAAATGACTAACTAGGGATTTTTAAAAATGTCACTTACCTTTTCAAGGTATGCGCACTTGGTCACTTTACAGCCTTTGAAAATGCCTGTGTCTGGCCCTCCACATGCATGGCATCATGCTCTGTCAAAGAAAAACACGCTTTTTGCCACTCTTCAGGTAAACCAAAATACACATTTATTGAGTAAGCAGAAGCAGTGTGTCAAATGCAAAGGGGATTCCAGTGTCAGCTACCAGACTTCTGTTGAGACTAAAAAATAGCTATTATTTTTACAAAAACTCCATGTTCGTTTTTGAGGCCTCAAGAAACAGTGTTTTACATCTTGACAGGTTGAGAGGCATACCTTGAGCAAGGTTTCCTGCAAGTAGAAAAAGTTCCTGCTCTCCAAAATACAATAATCAGTAAAAATGTTCAACTTCAATCTTGTGCAATCAGTAGGGACAGCAGATGTCTTATATATAAAAAATGTTTGCTTGCATTTTCCAGGGGTAAGCACAAGAAATAGTCTTGTTGGAGGGAGGAGGGGCACTGAGTCAAGAGGTCACAGGACACAACTGTAAGCTTACACATTTCTCATTACGGGTCCTGTCATGTGTTTTGTTTAAACTTCCATACAATGTATACAGCAATTCCAGGAACCTTGCTACTGTGGAGAGATCAAATGCTACTGTGGAAGTGGTGATCTCCAAGAAATCTGACACACCAGTTTATTTAACAGTCAGTATTCTATGAAGTCTGGGGCAAAAAGAGTCTAGATCCGAAAACAGTACATGTGCTTAATTACCACCTTCAACTAACATGAACACCCAGATGTTTCCAGTTTTTAAGCTTGATGTCCCCTGGAGATTAGATTTGTATTGTAGAAACGTCAACCAACACTGTGCAAGATGTGTGGTTCAAAATTCTCACAGCATAGGTCAATGACAGAACTCACATGCAAATTGTACAAGAGTATAAAAGATATAGCTATGGGTTTTTCCACACAAAGTATAGGGCATGAATCACAATACTTTAAGCCTTTTCCTTTGGAGGGACACAATATGCATTCATATGTATTCCCCAAGGGTATAGGAACAGTCTGTAAACTTGGTACAGTTCACCAATGCCCATGTAATATTTAGACCTGAATATATCTATCAGTTACATCCATTTTCAGAAGGTTCCTTTGGTTCAAGTGGCCTCTTCTGATTTTTACAGCACTAGCTAAAAGTGCAACTGCCCACTGCCTGCTCGTCAGAAGAACTCCCATTTTGCACCTCATCCTGGGCCTCATGTAGGTAGCATACCAGTTACCACTTCTTAAATACCGAGCCGTACCGAATCGGTATTTAAGAAGTGGTAACTCGTATGTAGGTAATGAGTCGGTAATTTTTACCGATTCGTTACAATTCGGTAATTACCAAATCGGTATTTACCGATTCGGTAATGAGGCATACTTTCCCATTGAGGGGAAGGTATGCCTCATTACCGAATCGGTAAATACCGATTCGGTAATGGTGGAGAACATGCAAGGGTGGCAGGGTGTCACATTGACACCCTGTTGCACCCCTGATTCGGCCATGTGTGCACATGTGGCACACATACATGCCCTAAGGGCATGTATGTCTGCCACATTGCACACTGCTAAGCGCTGAAAAATGCTGATACACATACATTAATTATTTACCACCAACTATTAGTTGGTGGTAAATACCGACTCCTAAACACACCCACACACTCCCCCTACATCTCATTTTTGGCTTCGGAATTTACCGAATCGGTATAATTACCGAATCGGAAAAATTACCGATTCGGTAACATTACCGATTCGGTAATTTTCCCGATTCGGTAATTTTACCGATTCGGTAAATTCCGAATCCAAAAATTGTCCCCCTACATACCAATAGCCAAAATACCGGTCGGTAACGGTATAATTACCGAAAATCGGCCGTTACCGACCGGTATTTGGCGACCTACATGAGGCCCCCTGTCTCTTAATAGTGGGCCCTTTCTACTTTTGGAAGTGCTGCCTTAAACTTGATCCTTTTCTGTTCCCTTAAATTGAGGCTTAGGTGATGTTGTTCCTAGGATATACCTACCCATCGCTTGTAAATTTGGCCAATCGTTTTTGGAACTCTGTTTCTTTCTCTCTTAACAGAGTAGTGGCATACTGCAAGCAGATGTCCAAAAGCATTATGTTGCTCCTTACATTGCCTAGAAATATTCAGCAATGGTGTCGATATTCCCAATTAATTTTATGCCAATATCTACTGCCGGAAAGGCACCATGCTGTTCCAGGATCTGCATGACAACCTCTTCTATATGGCTATTGAAGTGATACAATGCATGGAGATATAAAAGGTGGCAAATACACACTCCAGCATGTCTGGTACTGTTGAGGTTAGGTATCATTTCCATAGGGATACACACAGTCATCATTCTATCCTTATCTTGTTTTGTGGTACTTCATATTCCACTTTCTACTTCAATCTCTATCAACTTCATTGTTCTTTCTCCTCCTCACTTCTGTCTCTATGCTTCATCTATTTTCCCTCCACACCTAATCTCTCCCATCTCCCATCTACACTTCATCTCTCTCTCTCTCTCTCTCTCACTCTCCCACACTCTCTCTCTCCCTTTCAATCAGGCTCACCACTCTCTTTACCTGATGTATTTTTCTTAACATCTTTCATTTTGCCCCTCTTTCTACCTTACCACATTGTTTATCTTCTATCTCTCTATACTTCTCTCACAACCTCACTTATCTACATGAACTCTACATATCTCTACATTTGTCCCTACCTTACCCATTGTACCCCAATCCTCTCCCTATATTTACTTTTCCCAGTCTCTAGCTATCTCTACCTCACACTAAAGCCGTATCTATTTATATACCTGTATTTCTCTACCTATCACATCCTCTTTCTATCTCTATCTGTATCTTCCTTCCTGGCTACCTCACTTTTCTTCCTTTACCTTCTGCCTCGCTTTACCTCACATATCTCTCTACAATATCTCTGTCTTCCTTCCCTTACTACTTCATCCCTCACGCTACACTGTTCTCTTCAGCTCTCTGTCCTTTGATGTCTTATGACCCCTTCCATTTCATTAACTTAGCATAGTCATAGGTCCCCTATCCAGAGATGCATACACATGGAAAGTGCCATGGTGGGACAACACAGAAGATAACCAAGGAGCAAATGATCAGATTTCATCCCATAGAATGGTGAAAATGCAGAGTAATACTTTAAATTTTCTTTATTGCCTCTGTTCTGGAGGGGGCTTTATTTGTGATTAAAAAATTTAAGGCAATTAAAGTTACAGTTTCAAGGGCTATGAGCATATGTTTTACTTAAATGTTGTGCACTAGTCCACTAAATATCAACTAATTAACCCTTTCAATTCTGTTGATTGATTATTGCATTTGTAAAGCGCTCATTCATCAGAATAGACATCTTGGAACTAAAGGAGCCACCATAGTAAATAAAAAAAGACCTACATCTGACAAGAAAGAAGTGTGTTGAGAGCATTCCTAAAGGACCCAACGGGGAAATGAGAAGAGATCCTTTTAACTCAGGTTGTAAAGTTATTCTACATTTGGGAGCCAAATAAGCAAAAGGAATAGCCACCAAGACAAAAGAAGCAGTGGCGCTGTGAAACCCCCGCTTTTGCAACTTAACTAGGGGTGGGGTTGACATTTCTAGTTTTTTATGAGCCTTCTGTCAGAAGCTCTGCAGACAAAATCTCTTAAAAACAAAATAAGTTAAAAATCATAACAGAGGTCAGGGATGTGAAGCCAATCATATTAAAGTAGGTCCAGAAGGTCAAATGATGAGAAAAAAGTGCAGAAAAGAGATGGAAGAGTGAAAGGAAGGACATGTGAAAAGAAGGAAGAAACTTAGACAAGAAGGAAGGGTCAAAGGACTTAAGGATGGATGCAAGGGTGAAAGAATTGAAGGATCGAAGTGTAAAACAATTTTTGCATGGGTGGGTGAAAGAAACAATGGCTGGAATTATGAACGATTTGATGAATGAATGGAAAAATGAATGGTAGTCTGGGAGGGTAAAAAGATGGATGGGCGAATTGATAAAAGGAGGGTGAAATGATAGATCGATGAAAACGTATGGCTGTATGGATGGGAAAAGGAAAGATAAATGGTTGGAAGTGTGAGTGGAAGGATGGATGGGAGAGTGTAATGATGAAAGGGTGGATAGACAGAATGGTAAAGGAAGGATGGATGGAAAGGTAAGAGGATGGCTGAATGGAACCATAAAATGATGGATTGATGGATGAATGGATGCATGAAAGACTTAAAGAATGGAGAGATAGATTGACAGAAGGTGGGATGGAGGGATCTCATCTAGGGTTGGTAGGGCTTACTCCCTTCACTCTTGCAATGACATTCACGATATGGATTAAAGTGGGGGTACTTTCCTTTTATGCCTACTCCCTTGCAGGGGAGTTCCAAAAGAAGTTGGAAACTAGAGCAAATGATCTAGTAGGAACATGGGTGAGCTGGGAAGCAAGAGGTGATTTCTGAGTCTGACAGAAAATCTGATGCATGGCACACAGATTTTTTAATATCACATGCAGTTTAGTGGAGCCTAATCCTAGAAACAGTGATTTGATAAAATTTACGTAGTCCACATACTATCCATGCTTCCAGATACTGAATTATTTGAAGTTTCACTAAAAAAGAATCTGGCAGGGCTAGTTATAACATGCTACAATAATCCAGTCTAGAATGTTGCATGCAGATACTGCTTGAGCATGCAGCTGTCTAGGCAAGAAAAGGAGGATTTGTTTTAAAGAGTTTCAGAAAATAGACTTAAGAAGAGGCGACGAAATTAATTTGGGTTGAATGAGATAGTCCCTACTTTACTAAGATGTCAAAAGTTTCAACTTTGGTTCAATTGCACAAGAACTGACTAAGGACTGAGATCAGAGGGACGGATGCCAAAGATCGAAATGATTCCCACATAGCAGGATCTCTATTTTATTTGCATTGAGCTTGAGATAGCTATGTGACATCCGGTTCTAAAGATGACAAACTGCAAGAGAGGTGCTCTTCCTACAAAGTATTGAATAGGCTGGGCAGATACTGAATTCCACATAAAATATTATTGTTACAAGACAAAAAATTAAGTGAGTGAAATAAAGGCTATTTCATGCTTTCTATTGATACTATTGATACTATTTGTCTGGCAGATACTTGGCAGCTTAAGCTTTCAACTGATTTGTGTGTGCCACAGTTTCTAAAGGTTTCACATATAATAATTAAATATTGCTTGGTATCACAAGCCCTTAAATTAACAGCATATGGGTAATCAATTCAGAGTTATTCTGAAAGTTTTTTCCAAAGTTTGTCTTACCTGGGGCCTCAAAAATCCTTAAGATGGCACTGGCAGAGATGGAAGCCACAGAGAATAGGATGGAGACTGGTCATATGGCCCAACCTGACCCAGGAGAGAGCCAGCTCGTCTGGGCTTCAGTGCCGTGTGGCCATTCTGGTCACCAGCATGGCCACGCCCAAAAAGAGGCAGCTCTTGAGTAGACCTCTGTTGGCCTGACGGCTAGGGCGGTCGACCTTGAATCTGGGGAACTGGGTTCGAGTCTCGGCAATGATGTTGAACATCCTGTGATTCTGGGCAAATCACTTAATCTCCCCGTGTCTAACAAAAAAATGAATGTGTCCTCATGTGATGCAACTGGTGCTATGTAAAGCGCTCTGATACCCGATTCGGGTCAAGTTCGCGCTATATAAAACTCTGTAACAAACAAAAAAAAAATTTTTTTAAAGTGTGCATACTGCATATTCTCATTGCATATAAACTAGCTTCCTTTGCTGATGTATCAGCTGCTTCATTTCCCATAGACATCAAATCTGTTCCTTTTGTATGTACCTGGCATTTAACAACTGCTACTTTACAAGGTATTTGTAATGCAGCAATAAGGCCAGCTAAGAAATGTTGGTGCGCTACTGGTGTCCCATCAGATTTGAAAAATCCTTATTGTTCCCATCTCTTCAGTCCTGAGTGAATTGTCGAAGCTACATAAGCTGAATCAGTGTATATTGTTACTGGCTAACCCTGACAAGCCTGTAGGGCTGTTATTAATGCTTTTAACTCAGCCACTTGGGCTGAGTCTTAGGATGGCAAGGGTAGAAGAGGTACAATGTGTGTAAGGTATAATCAGTAAGTGTACCAATAGCCTCAACAACAGCTGCACTTTTGCCTGTCTGCTGGTTTATCCATGAGGAACCATCAATAAACAATTGCCGACCATCAGAGAAGGGGTACTCATGTGCCAGATGATCATCTTCCTCCAATGTTACACTACAGTCATGATCAGTGGGCTCTAGTGGGTGCACTAAAAATATTGCAGGATTGACTGAGTGTACATGCTCAATGCAGATAGAAGGGTCTGATAGTATTACTTCAAAACCTGTAGCTCTTTGAGTGGTCAGTGTACTTTGACTTTTCTGCAGCACAACAAATGGAGAGTGCTCAACATACAGCATTACTGGGCATCCTGCCGTAATAGTATTACTCTTTTCTACAGCAAAGCACTCGCTCACAAGGAAAGTGACCATTCATAACTGGAGCTAATTGTCCACTAAAACAGGTGACAGGTTTGTGACCCATAGTGTATTTTTGAGTTAGTACTGATGTCATGGAATCCTCTGTGGCAGTGGAGAACAGAAAAAAATCTCTTTGTATAGCCTGGATTTGCTGGGACTGGGGCTGAAGCAATTGCTTCTTTCAATGTCTGAAATGCACTTACACTGTCATCAGTCCACTGTATGCCTGTATTGTCAGTTTTAGCTTGCTTCATAACATATAATAGTGGTTGTATAATGGTAGCATAATACAATACCCACTGACGAACAAAATTCCAAAGACCTAGACATTTTTGCATGCCTTTTACTGTCTTAGGCTGCGGTTGATCACGTATAGTTTGTATTCTAGAACCTGCTGTCTTTTTTGCCTTCTGCAGATAACACTTGGCCCAAATACAGCACTACCTGTTGTACAAACTGTAATTTGTTTCCTGCCCTCTTTGTATCTCTTAGTAGCAAGTAGCGTTAAGAGATTGACCGTGTCCAAAACACATTCATATTCTATCTTACTGCATATTAGCAGATCGTCTACATATTGCAAGACTGTATTGTCTGACTGAACAAATTGTCTCTCAACATTCTATTGAACACAGATGGAGACTCACAATAGCCTTGTGGGGTCTAGAGTACACCAGTTATTCACCATCAAAATGGAAGGCAGTCAAATTGTGACTGTCAGGATGTAAAGTATGCTAAAAACAAAAAAAAAAGAAATGAGCATTCTTTAGATCCACCACAGAAAACCATGTTCTGTCACTTGGTTTATTAGTCAATATCACAGATGGGCCTGGCACTATGGGGTACTCTGCTAATACTATGGGATAAAGGGGGCCATTCTCCAAGTATTATCTGTAGTTTTTTTTACTGGATAAATTGCGGTCTTACATGGTGATGGACAGGAATACAGGACTACCTGATCCTACAGTCTTTGTATTGTCCCTCTGATACCTTAATTTGTTTCTTTGGACAGTGGATGCTGTTTTACATGGGGCAATTGTGCACCTGGCTTCAACTTTATCTTAAATTGTTCAGCAGATAGTATCAGTCCTACCTCGTCTGGAGCTGATGTCCAGAGACAAGGCGGGACCACTGCAAGTGCTTCAATATCATGGGAGGGGGATGGTACAACTGGTAACGTGGTCTTTGTATGAGTTCTGAATCAGAAATGTCCTGTTGTCTCAGACTAGGCATAAGAAAAATCAGGACCATCCAAATTTCTCCATCAATATCTGATGCCCCAGGGGTGCCACACCTACTGGTTATTTCCATGCACTCAAAGTAAAGGGTATTTCACCTGTCCCAGTTCTTCACCACTAACTCGCCTCCGGAAAATTAGTCTAGGTGGCAATTCCATCCATCTCCCTAAAAGTATTTCCTAAGTCTTCAGAGCCTTACGTACTGCATCTGCTAGCAATTTATAATGCATTGGCTCTGCCCTTCCAATGCATTTTTTTCTCTGGTATTCTTAGCAGATGTATCCCACATTTCACTTGACCTGGTATTTCACATGTCATCGACTCATCAGAGGAAACCCTTATTGCCATGTTTAATTTAGATATAATATCCCTTCCTAATAAATTTGCTGGTGAGTTTGGAGAATAAAGGAGTCGCACCTGTATTTGCACTCCTGCCACCTCAATGGGCACATATGTTGTATATGGAATGCGCTGTACTTCACCAGAGAAGTCCTACGTATACATGGTGGCAGAGGACAATGGTCCATTTCCTTCTGAGAGGCAAGATTTTGTTGCCTCTGTATCAACCAAGAAAGCATTTCTCCTTCCCATTATGATCACTTCTACCATTGGTTTTTCCTCTGGGTCAAGAGACCTAGCTACCACAGAACAACTGGGATTCCCTGGTGCGTCCCATCAAGCTATATGACAAAAGGGGTTTCCACCATGTCAATCACTACCCCTTGTCCTTGACTCCCTGTGCTCACCAATGCAGTAGTCTGCACCTGATGCTGGTCTCCTGTCTGTACTACAGGTTCTGGCGTCCCTTGGACAGATACATTGGCAAATTGCTGTTGTGGCATATAGAACTGTGGTAGTGGCATTATTTGTTGTTGACGGTAAGGGACATACTGGTAAGGACCACATTGAGGCGCTGGCCCGGACATGTTGACATTTTGTCGACCCTTCCTCTCCCTATTCCCATCACTCCCTGCGCTTCATCACTCTTCTTAAAGTGGCATTCAGCAATGAAATGTCCAATGTTACTGCAGACATGGCATTAAAAATGTCTCCTTCCTGCCATCTATCTCCCCTCTCTTTGACCCTTTCCTTATTCTGTGTTCGCAACAGGAACCTGCATAGTAATTTCTTTTCTTGTCTTTTCCGTCTCATTTTTCTGTATTTTTGTGTCACCAGTTTGGCTTGAGCTCTATCACTTTGGTCTTTATTTTTCCTCTCGCTTTCTTCCTTTTTCCTACAAAACATTTATAATATGTGCTTGTATTTCTGCCCAAGGTTTTACATCTAAGGCCACAACCTGATCTACATCGTCCTGCATGTCTCCTGGTAGCCCCTGCTTTAAACATTGTAGAATAATCTACAACTACCTTCCATGTCTACCAGTCCAACATCTGCTGCCCACTTTTTCTTCATCATCATTATGTAGTCTGCACAGGACTGTCCTGTAGACATAGTTTGTGTCATCAATGCCACAATGTCTGGTCGGACTGGGTACCTGTTCCTTTATTCAGTCCACACCCTGGAGCACACCACTCCAAAAGCAGACCCATCATGTATTCCCTTAGTAATAGTTACTCCTTGTATCTATGCCCTTCTCATTTTACTGCCAACCTCACCCCCTACCATGGAGCTTAACAGGCTCTTTACAACTCCAAGAGCTAAAGGTATCCCAGCCGTTGCATTTTCAAGTGCTTTTATCCATTTCATCGCTCCTTTATGCAATGGAGGCAGGTCCTTTTTTATGTTTTCTTTATCCATGTGTTGCCATGGAACATAGACAGATTGTTTTCCATATGCCTTATTCACCAGTAGCATCTGCATTACAGTGGTATTCCTGCCACCATGTCCCTCATAAGGTGTCCACACACACAGACTTTGTTGTATATAATCATAATCTCAGTCTGGGTTCCCATAACCCTGAAAAATACATAAATCATCCATATTTATCAATTCAAGAGCAAATGATCCTGCTCTTGGCCACACTTTCATCTGTAGCACCATACCTTCTGTCCACCACGCAAGGTTATTAGTGAATGAGACAACATTATACTCCATCCCTCCCTTCGCTACTATTTCATTAGATATCAAGTCATTATTTCCTTTCCTTTCTCTGTATAAAACTTGTCATTCCCTGCATATTTCGTACATCAATTGATCTTGCTCCAGCCGGAGGGGAACTTTTTCCTAACTCTATCATACCCTCTGCTCGAAACGGGCGCCCAGACCTTGCTATACTACTAGGAAACACCTGCTCTCTTGTTTGTTCTCTAAAGTCACTTTGTTACTCTAAGCTTCTTCTATTTATTTGAGCATTTCTGTTCTCAGCCACTTGCCACAATTCCATGCATTCATGGTCAAGAACACATTTGATTTCACTCCCCACTGAGTTTATCTCTTCTTCATCTTTTCCTGTCACATTCTTGATTCTTACATGATATCCTAAATCCCTTACAACTGTCTTTTCATCTGTCTTATTTAATATCGTTTTGGAAAATGAGGCAATATCTGTGAGGCCTGCACAAATACCATGTCACATTTGTCCTTCACTGGGAACCAAACACCCTATTGTAGTGCTTGACTCTCAGAGGGTAGCGTTGCAGAGCAGTCTAAGGCTTACTCAAGGGAGGTGGTGTAGGCTAGTAATCGCCATTTACAGGTACTCAGAAATAACAAACAATAATTGATTGTCGAGTCTGTACTTTGCTTTATAAAAGTAAGAGTATATCTATTAAACACACACACTACTCAATACTATGAAACAATTTACAAATATACATGAGCTGTTGGAATTACTTTGTGACAGTGCATAACATCTCCACCCCTCCCGCAGGGGGTTGGGGTCTAGTACCACCACTCCCATGTATGCACATCATCTTGCTCCTTAATGCAGTGGGTTGACACAACCTGTAGCGAGGGCCTTACCAACTGGCACCATACCATTGCCGACCCAACCCATCATCTCAACAAGCATTAAAAAATAAGTAAACCTGCCCTGGGGACACATAACCCTGACTGAACATTTTATACTGACCATACAGTATGCACCTCTACATCTTAGTGGCTCACAGTCTGGGTTGTTCTTCCCCTAACGCAGTAGCAAGAATACATGCTTGGCAATCACAGCCCCTAAAAGGCATCACAGTTATAATCACAGAATTAATTAATATATAGCCAGACACCCTAGCATGAATGTCTGGCAACATAACCCCACTTGACTTATGATTTCACCTTACACAGGTACTTTTTGTCCCACCATAGAAATAACATTGGTAAATGCACTTTTCATTCCATTGCACCTCTTCACCTCCAGGCGATGCCCTTCTCCAAACATCCCCAGCACAGCCCTCCACACCTTGAGACAGTCCCTAATGTACCTCCAGCTGCAGAACAAATGTTCCAGCCCCAGGATGCTTAGACTGTAAGCTGAGCCCTTGAGGGATTATTTCCTTGAATTCTCCCAGAGACTTAGGGGACACTTGACTCTTCGTGCTGGGGGAGGCTGCGTTGCTCCTGTAGCTCCCCTGCACCTCTTTCAGCAAATGGGGGTGACCCCCTTCCTCTGGGGGCCACCATGCACCAAAACCAGTAGCTTTCCCCGTGCCTTGCAAGGCATTATGGGGCGCTTCGTGCTCAGCCGATGTATATTATAACAGCAGCTCTCCCGCTGCTCCGGGGAGAGCCGCACTGCCCCTGGCGGCCTCACGCTGCATATTCAGGCTTCGGTGGGGGGCCCGGCCCAGGTGAATGATGGCAGCTCGGGGAGCCTACCCCCGGCTGCTCCTGCCGTCTCCTTGCTCCTCGGGGTCCCGGTCCCACCTGGGAACCCCGCACTGCATACTTGACGGAGAGCCACTCGGGGAGCCAACCCCCGGTGGCTCCCGATGGCTCCTCAACTGCCCAGCACCCTCGCGTGCTGCCGCGGGAGCCGGTCCCCCTCTTGTACCACCGCCGGCCTGGCAAGTCTTCAGGGGAGTGTGACGGCACTCCCTTTCCTTCTTGCTGCCGTGGGGGACAGCGATGGCACTTCCCCCCCTCCTTTGCCTTCAAGTCGGCCTGGAGATCGGGTCCCGGGCCCCTGAGCAGTCTTCACGGGGAACGCGACGGTGCTCCCTGGCTTTTCTTCGCTCACGAAGGGGGTTGCGTGATGGCGAGCTTTTCTTCGAGGAGAGTGTCGCGGCGCTCCCCCTCCCCTGACGTCACAGGCAGCCAGGGTGGGCTCCTGGCACCCCGTATGGGCATGTTCTTGGGGAGTGCGACGGCTTGGTGCCTGGCACCAGGTGACAGTTGCTGATGGATTAACCTGTAGCTCCACCCATCTTCTCTTCTTAGAGAGGAGGCCTTCATCCTTGGAATGCTTATCGTGAAGGGATAGGCCTCTGATGCTACAGCTTGGGGGGGGAAGGTCATTAATCCAGCCTGGCAGGGTCAGCCCCAGCCAGGCTCTGGTTATGAGCTGACTCAGAGGAATATAACATTTCTGGATGACCCAAAAGCAATACAGATATGACTTTGGACTCTGCAGAATACTTCTTATCGCCTAAGTTGGACTTAAGTGCATGTCTGGAATTTGTAGGCCCTAGGGAAGTGAAACTATCCTAAATGGTCCCCATCCTCATAGGGTAATAATGACGTGGTATTTCAGTGAAAACAGTAAAGCACACTGACTTTCCGTTACATGTTTCTTCCCATTGTATAAAGCCTATTCCATGTCACCACCCAGTTCTGCATAACTCCAGCCACACCATTCAATTTGTAGCTGCTCCTGGGCTGCGCACGTTAGGAATCTCCCCTGCGCAGCCCTTACACCTGTGCACACGCATGTACACACGTGTCTGCATGTAACCGGCCCGGTGCCCCTTACTCCGGCTGCAGCGCAGCGGCCTAGTCTTAGACACTACACGCGGGAAACTAACTGGCATTGCAAAAATCTAATTTATTAAATTATATGAAAATTAAATGAATATAGGTTTGTGATTTGTGTAGAAAGTAGAAGTAAATTGCATGTATTTCGTTTGTAGTAAAATTATATTGTGGCAAAGAATGCAGATGGTAAGTAAAATGGCTTTAAATGTGGCTTATGCTACGTAACACCTAACACGGGTCATTAGAATGGTGGGTGGTAAACAGAAGGGCTTATTTTCTATTTCTAATTTCTGCTATGTTGTTTTCATATTAGTTCCGTTCGGGCCTTCTAGGCCTTGCCTGAAGAATGGCTGCTGCAGAGAGACGTGATTGTGTGCGCAGAATTAAGATGGCCCCCGCGCATGAGCAGAGTGGAAGTTCTAGTCACGAGTGTGTGGCCTATGCCCGGAGTGATAGATGTCAAGGCCAGTCTGACCTAAAACAAGAGTTGATGCCAAGAGCTCAGCGTAAATGCATGAGAACGGATGGGAGACTCGAACTCCAGAGATGAACTAATTCATGACTGTCGAATAATGTTGCAAATATATTAATAAAGTTAAAGAACATTTGGATTTGTTGAATCACGAGAACCGTTGAACATACTAATTATTTGTGGAACCGGTTCGAGCAAGGAGGACAATGAGGTGACCATCACCACCCCTCCAATGGACCAATCAGAATGAATGTAGCCCCTATAAAGGTTTCAAATTGGATATAGCAAGTTAGTGTAAAAGGGTATTAAAGAGCTTGTGCTTACAATGATGTGTTCGTGCGCACTCATTCTACATAGATCTATTCAACACGACGCTCTGTCTGTTGAGACGATTTTTTCTTCTGATACTGAAAAAGACTTTGTCAAATTTGGACTTCGAACGTTAAAGGGGAAAAGGAACGAGATCGTCGCGGCATTCTATCTCGGGAGGGAATACGTCCGAGGAGGTTAGAGGGACAGTCAGTCAGTATTGGGAACCTATTCTGTGATCTTCGGTTCATGTTCTGGTGAACCATTCTTGTCATCGCCCTAAGGCCAAGGGTAATGAGTATTTTCAGTTTTCTATTTCAATCTTTATTTAAACGCTAATGTAATAATGTCTAGAATATTTGTCTAATAAAACTTTACTTATTCAATCTATTCAATGAATCTAGATAAAATGTCATGCTAACTCAAAACTGAGTCTGTGGTTTATTAGAATTAAAATTATGATCAATAGTTGTCATAAGGGTTTAATTGTAATTGAGCTGGACTTAATCGCCATCAACTGATTCCTACTAGTTGGTCCATCGACCGAAATAGCGGAGTACCTTGATGTTCAAAACCTGCAATTCCAAAGTCAAATGTATATAATGTATATAGTTATTATTTAGGCAATAATATTGACATGGTACCCCGTATGTCTTGCAGCTCAACAACTTATCACTGATCCAGAAAACTGAGTGAGTGTGTGTGTTTCGATGTCATGGGCCCCACCGATGAATAAAGGGTGTAAGGGTTTTCTGGGTTAGTGTAGTGAGGATAAGTTTTATGACCGCCGCGCTGCATCAGTTTTCTTGGTAGCAGAGTTATGGTTTCTATAGGTCGGTTTAGGGGATTATTGATTATTGATTAATAGATTCTATGGTTAACACTCCATGTTGAATTTGTATTACGTTATATGTAGTCGGAATTTTGAAGCTTCTGGGAAGTTGGAAGTAGATATGTGTGACAAGAGAAGTCACATGGAATCGTGCATTGTCTGCTTTCAATTTGGTGATAACACAGGACTGTGTTATGTTAGGGAAATTCATGTGTGGATTGCGTTGAGTGAAATAACAACAGGTTTTCTTGTGAAACTCTAGCCTTAATTCTCAGGAGCAGTATAGTCTCCACATTTGTTTTATCCTCAGAGAAACGGGTCTACTTCTTGCTTGAGGGAAGGGTAAGGTAGAGGGAAGTGCTACACTTATCGAACAAAACAGTATTCTTGAATGTTTGAATAAACTAATCTCTTTTGTTTAGAGAAACAGACAATGGAAATGTGTTTTATGTCGTAATTAACCGAATTTGTCAAATCATTGTGTTATAAAACAGTGTCGATAATTTTTGTAATGAAGCAGGAGTAAAGCTGACATCAACAAGGACCGCGCTGGGATTGGCCAGTCGTGGTAGAACGAAGATGTGAGAAGTTGGCCTGGTATATGCTGGTCACTAGTTAAAGTGGCCACCTTGCACCAGTACAATTAGACTCTTATGGTAGATAGGTTTAAGACAACCTTTTAAAGAAAGCTATCCTAGTGGTAGCTGTCGAGAGCAGCCTTCAGGCTAAGTCTTTAGAGGAATGTAAAGCAGCTTGTTTTACCTTATATTCTCTTGAATTACTAAATGAAAGGACACCACACAGATATATATATAAAATATATATATTTATTACTAGACACACTCTACTAATCTCTTTATGAGATTAGAAGTCAGGAACATATGCACAAATCAACGTTTCACAACAAATTAAGCACTTGTATGGCTGGGGCCCTAGGGGCGTACCAGACCATATACTAAAAAAGAAACTTAGGAATATCGACTTGCGAAGAGACAAGGCCTAGGGCCTTCAGAAGCGCTGGGGCCTCACTAATCCACCCAAGGCAGGTAAGTAAAGGACCCACGGGAGACGCATGCAGTGTGAGAACACAGCCGCAGATCCCAATTGACTTCAATGGAGCAAGTCGCGGTTGGAATATTAAAGTTTCAGGATACTTCGGGAGAGTCTACAAGCAAGTCACTTACAGGGTAAGTAGTTCTAGAGCCAACACACACAGGAGCACCGTAGTGCTGGAGTTACCTCACCCAGGGAAGCCAGGTGCATAGGTGTCTTTTGGTGTCGGGTCGCGGCGTCGTTTTCAATGGGAGCCAAAGAAGACTTGCTGCTTGTGAAGACAGGAGAAGTGTCCGGTGGAATCCAAGGCAGGATTCAGAAGAAGGAAGACCTGAAAGCAGAGAAGGCAGTGTTCAAAGTCACTTGGCAGTGACCCGGGGCAAGGAAGCTGGATGCCCACAGTCGTCGGGTGATTTAAGGTGATCACGAGTGTCTTGACTCTTCAGCCACGAGGTCCAGGAGGCGTTGACGACGACCAGGAGCTGGATTCAGCGTGTCCCACGAAGTCTGCAGCCTACTGCGGTGTCGGTGACCAGATTGGAGCCAACAAGCCTTGGTAACAGCAAGTCTCGTGGAAAGTGTAAAAAGTCCCTCAGACCTTGCAGACCAGCAAGGTCTGAGGGACTCACCCAGAGAGGATAAGTCAGGGCAGGCCTGGAGCAACTAGGGGAGCCCTTTGAAACTGTAAAAAAAGTCTTCTGGGAACCCCCAAGCCAACCGGCAAGGGATCACGAAGACGCCTCGGGAGGATTCACTCACCAGGAGCCCATGGTCCCTCGGGACGAGGTAGGCCTCTGATCTTCGGAGGAAATCCTGCTGGAGGCTTGGACCACACGTGGACCAATGCACAAGTTTGTAGAATGTCGTGAAGGGGTTGCACTCGAAAATAGTGCACAGTACCCGGGTATTGCTGTTCCCCGTCACTCGTGGGGTCCACTGCCTCAGCGTCGCTAGGGACTCACGATGGCCTTGGAGAAGTCAGGAAATCCACTTCCGGGGCTGCAGGGACTTCAGATGCAAAGTTTTGGTGCCTGCCAAGCAGGGGAGTCACTCCTTGACTTCAAGGGAGATTCTTCAGTCTTCCAAAGGTAGTGGAACGTCGAGGGTCCAGGATTCCTCTTGTAGAGCGTCGTCCAGGGATATCTAGTTTGAAATGGCAAGGGTTCCCTAACTTATACTACAAGGAAGGGAGGGACTAGCTCTATGACCCCTCCTATGGGAGGGTCAGGGGAGTGGGTGGCTACACCCACTTCCCTTTGTCTAGTTTCGTGCCAGAGCAGGGGCAGGTAGCCCCTGAACTGGTTTGAACTGGCATATGCACAGAGGACCCTACTGCTCCCCCAGTGCAGGACTTCAAAGCACTCTAGGAGCGCACCCACCCAGCCCCAATACACTAAACCCTGTCTGGGAGGAGGTTACACCTCCCTGTGACAGGATGCCTATTGTTGGGCCTCCTCCTTTCGGTCAGCAGCAGGAGGGCAGCCCAGTGTCTGTGACTGGTGGCATCCATTTTGTGATGCCAGGGCTCTTCAGGATTCTACCGTGTTTCCACAGTAGGTACATGTCTATCCCTCTAGAAGGGTGTGATCATACTCCCACACCAGTTACTGGTGTGGGGGTATGATTCCAAAGCGTTTGACATCAAACACGACATGTTTTGATGCAGCCATCCCAGAGTTAGCATTTACCACGAGGTTATAATGCACTTAAGAGTATATGGTTTAACCGCATTCACAAACAGCCCCAGAGAATGGACTCTGAGAGCTGCAGAGGGGCCCTGCTCAGGCAGAGGCACCCCCTCACATGGAAACCAAGCACCCTGCCCTCAGGATTGATAGGGCCTGCCTTAGGGGTGACTGATAGGTTTATATGTGTGTGCAGGTAGAGATATAGTGAACCTATATCTCAGTGAGGAGTGCTAACACTACCTCACCCAGCCTGCAGTAGCAGGCCTGTGGTGTCAGATTTAGTCTGCTTCCCAGGGGTGGCATAATACATGCTTCAGCCCCTGGTAGGCCTGTGAAGTACCTATGCCCTTGGTACCTAAGGTACCATATACTAGGGGCTCATAAGGTACCACAGTATCCAATCACTAGTGCATCTAATATGCACTCCAAGTTGTTTAGAGAGAACAGAGAGACTGGGGCCCTGATTAGCAGGGTCCCAGCCAGACTATAGCCAGAAACCAGTGTTAACATCAGAAAAAAAGTGGGGGCAACATAAGGGGCAGATCCTACTCTCCAACAGAAAGCTTTCTGATTGGTGCGTTAGTGTAAAGACGCGCTGGAATAGGTCTGTGTGTGAGTGACGTAGAGTTTTCTGATTGGTGTGTTAGTGTGATTCGCGCTGGGATAGGACAGAATAGTCAAGCAGATTAAAAGGAGAGTTGTGTGAATTCGCTTCGGCAAATAATTGTGAAATATGGATTATTATGATGGACGAGAGATAGAGAAACCTTCATGGTTTACGAAATTCAAGAACCTTTTTAAGAAAGATAAAAGGAGTGTAACAAGAGAAGGAGAAGTGATTCCTCCACCGAAAACCCCAGCATCTTACATGATGACGAAATATGGTTATCATACTTGTATTTGGTTGGAAAATTGGGCAAAGTATACTCAAAATGATGGAGTATTAGCGTTTCCAGAAAATGGTTCGTTTAGCACAGCTATACTATGAAATTTGAGAAACAAAATGATGAAACTTAGACCGACACAGTTTGAAGCCCTATGTGAATGGCAAGATGAGATGTATGCAAGAGAGACATAGAGGTATAAGGGATGATAGTTATGTTCTTGGAAGAGTATGGGGTTTGAACCATGAAGACAGGATGAGACGATGGCGGTACGCTAATTTGATAGATGGTATGTTTCCTGCTAGAACAGCTGAAGAAGTAGTAGGGAAAAAGTGTACAGAGAAAAAGAAGCATCTACTACCAGAAAGGTGTGGATATGGAGCCAGTGATATAGATGATAAGTTGCTGGAGCACATATTAAATTATAAAAAAACTCCATATCAACAGGCTTCTGCGGTGGTGACACCAAAGCACCGCCAATGGAAACTGTGAGGAATCAAAACTCAGAACGAGTTTCTGAAATAAATAGTCCATTTAATAGACAGAAAATACCACAGACTGTAGAACCTGATTTTCATAATGCGTCTGAATTAGCAAGAACAACAAAAGAATTGGCTGAAAAGTTAAAAGAATTGACAAAGAATGTAGAAGCTGTAACTGTGCCAGTAACTAAAGGTCCAGTGATACCAGTATTTGAAAATAAAAAGATAGATGAACATTTCTTAACAATTTCCTTAAATTTCAGTATGCAAAAAGTATGAGAAAAAATGTATCCTGAAATTAGGGAGACTAAAGATTCGGGTGGATTAACTCCACCTATGGACCGGGACAGGCAGACCTGGGGTATTCCACTAGCGGACGTCACGCACTGCGTGTCCATGTACGCAGACGAGCTACTCATATACATACGAGACGTGACAGCGGATCTCACCATTCTCGAGACCGCCCTGATGGAGTTCACGGCGGCCTCGGGCTTGAAAGTGAACTGGTACAAGTCGATGGTGTACCCCCTCCATCCAGGCGCCTCCTCCCAGGATGTCTGGATCGGTGACCGGAAAATACATTGGGCGGCAGAAGGTCCCCGATACCTCGGGATTCGTTTATACCACTCCCCAGCCGACATCTACGAGGGTAACCACCGTAGGGCACTCGCAGGGATACGATCCTCCATCGGGTTCTGGCGGAGCCTCCCGTTGGCCCCGATAGGCCGGGTAGCCCTCGCAAAGATGATACTGGTCCCGCGGCTCTTATATTACTTCTCCAACCTCCCAGTAATCCCACCCCGTTCCTTCTTCAAGGACTTAGACACACTCCTCAGTTCCCTAATATGGGGTAAAGGGCGGCACAGGATCGCGCTAGCAAAGCTGAAATTACCCACAACACAGGGGGGGCTCGGCGCGCCGTCATTTGAAGCCTACTTCCTGGCATTGCAGCTTCAGTGGCTCTAATATTGGACGGCGGACAGATACACACTCGAAACATGTACTACCACAGGTCTTATGCCCATACCAGAGTTACACCGCCTACTTATACCGGGACCTCGCCCCACTCGAACCTACCCCCTACAAGTAGACATCGCCCGGAAGTGCGTTCAATGTATACATCGCATGGCACCAGAATGCCCCCCATACACACCATTGCTACCGCTAGTCGGCTGGCCCAGACACGGGGGTTTTTCACCTCTGCTATGCTTCGGGAATGGACGTCTAGAGACGTAGTCGAGGCAGAAGCATTGTTCGAAGAAGGACAGCTCCGGTCGTACCGACAACTTATGGAGATTATGACCTGCCCCCAGGCCAGTTCTTGCTCCACCGCCAACTTCTCAGCCACTACCGACCATACTCCGACCTTACATCGGGGGAACCCCCCACACACCCAGTACTCCACTCAATACTACGAATGGGATCGGGTCGCCATCTCACCACATGGTTGTACAAATCGATTAGGGAACTGACACCCTCACTGTTAGGATCCCTACGTGCCCTGTGGGAGGAGGAAGCAGGACGACCATTCCATGATAGCGAGTGGGAAAGAGCGATAGAATTCCCCAAAAAAGTATCCAGGAATGCCCGGTTTAAGAACATACAGTTTCACATCCTACATTGGGCCTACCTAACGCCAGCGCGCCTTCAACGCTTCTACCCCAACACGACCTTCCTCTGCCCTCGTTGTCAAGCGGGGGACGCAGCCTTTTCCCACATGTTCTGGACCTGCCCGGGCATTCAGACCTATTGGTAATATATCCACTCGACGCTCAGAGATCTCACCGGGCTGACCCACTTGACTACCTGGGAGGGTTGCGCGCTGGGCATACTCGGACGGAGTAAACGACACAAAATACCAATGCGCTTTGTTTTCCTAGCCCACCTGTTGGCCAAACGCTGTATAGCCATGCATTGGCGGGCCCCATCGGGTCCTCCACTAGCGGCATGGGTGGGGGCGGTTCTGAAATGGGCGGCAGCCGAGGAGGATGCAATTCGCGAGGAAGAAGCCAAAGGTATCCGCAAGGTCCCAATCTCTTTAGAATGGGCGCTTCTACTGCACCAATTCAGACAATCCCAGACCCCGGAGGTCCCGGGCACGGACCTACATACCCCCGACACCGGACAGCCTCACACTGCACAGGCTCCCGAGGCAGGGGATCCCCCTCCATGACTTCCTGCGCCACTCCTAGACCCACCGGGTCTGTCCTCGCCCATCTTCCACACTCCACGGCCCCCCACGTCGGCCCGCGCACCCGCTTCCTCCCAGGTGAATAGTAGCTGCACTAGCGAGTAGGCAATAACGGACCCACAGTACACGCCTGGCCTAAACACTGAAAACCCCATGGTACATCCCAGTTTAGTTTTCCCCCAGTTTTTCTTACTGGCAAAGACCTCCTACAACACTGACCGCATCCACACTGAATAAGATGTAAAACGTACTCTATGTATTGATGATGGTCTACTCTGCTACTTATGTATCACAGTCCTCTTTACGAAACACGATGTTTGTACGCTTAAATTACCAAATGGCAATAAAAAGAATTATTAAAAAAAAAAAAAAAAAATAACTCCACCTATGGATTTGACAATGAATCAGAGTCCAATAAATAACATTCCTATGGGAGCTGAATCAGCAACTGAAACACCAGAGAAAAGTGTGAATAGAGTAGATTTAAATACGACCCCTGTGGGTCCAACTACGAAAGAATTAAATGAGTGGGTCAAGAGATTGCAAAGAAAAGATACAGAACCACAACCTTTAGATGTGGTTAGATTAAAAATAGACATGGAAGAACTGATTCTAGGGACTACTGGTACAGATCGGTTAAAAACATATCAGGATGATGAATTAATGTTTATGTGTAAAAGTATTACATGGAGAGCTAAGAATTTGCATGAGAAATTGGAAGAAACAGCAAATAAATTGGGAATAGATTTTGTAAAAGTTAGAGGATTACAAAAACCTTACAGAGTAGATTTTAGGGAGAAAGATATAGAAAATCTAAACACTCCAGGACGGTTAACACAGATAAAAGAACTAATTGTGTTACTGAGAAAATGGGGAGATGGAGACAGATGGAGAAGTAGGTGGATAAGGACAAAAGAAGGTACGGCTGATAAATCAACACTAGCTTTCCCAGTAAAAGAAAAGGAACCAATGGTAGTAGAATGTCCTATGAAAGAAATTCCAGGAGGAGGTTATGTACATGTCCCATGGTCCAGACAGAGTATATTGTCATTTACAAATGATTTTCCAAGATTGAGAGAAAAGCCTGTAGAATGGTACAGACAAGTGGAAAGGTTCGTAAAGGTTTCAAAGGTATTGTGGGAAGATTTGGATGGATTGTTTGAGATTGTTGTACCTGCTGATTTGTGGACAGAATGTAAAATCACAATTGATTGGCCAAAGGAAGAATATCCTAGAGACGCAAAAACAGGAGCCCCAGGTCCAGAAGTAATGAAAAAAATGAGCAGGCAATCACATTTTTGAAAAATAAGATTCCTCCGAAAGAAACAGATTGGGTAAAAATCAATAGAACAATTCAGGAACCTAAGGAGTCTGTGCACGCATATTATGAAAGGCTGCTTCTAATTTTTAAGCAATACAGTGGATATGAGAGTCTGACTGAAAAAGACATGAGTCACTTTGTATATCGATTTCTGTATGGTTTGAGACCTGAGATAAGTGAAATGATTAAGCAGCATATGTTGTGTTGGCAGTCTAGTACAGTGGATGAGGTACTAAGGTATGCAAAATATTGTAGTGATGACATTGAGGCCAGACAAAGTAAGCTCAAAGGAAAGGCAATGTGGGCACAGGTGAAGGTTGCAGAACAACAAGAAGCCCAGATAATTAACCAGATTAATGAAGCAGGTCAGACCAAAATGAAACCAAACATTGGTAAAGGAAAAGGTCAGATAAATATAGAAGAAGCCAAAAAGAAATTGCCATGTCATAATTGCTGAAAATTAGGGCATTAGAAAATCGAGTGTAAATTACCTCCAAAAGTTAACACCGAGAATAAATCATTAAATCCACAGGTGCAGAATGAGGTGAGTTATCAACAACCGCCACAGCAACAGGTAGTTACTCAGCAGAGTCAGGTGCTGCAGCCACCTCTCTCAAAGAGTGTAAATCTACAAAGATACAGTGCAGAGGCAGGATTCAACGGTGGAGAGCAGGTAACGAAATTGCCGCGCGCAGCTGCTGTTTCACATTATTGGCTAAAGCCGGATGGAAATGAATCGGATGAAAGCTTATGACGGTGCCCAGGAGTGTGTGCTTGGCGCAACTCTAGAGGTAGATCAGTCAGGTCCATTTGTGGATGGAAAGGTGAATGGTGTAAATGTTACTTTCCTTGTGGACACTGGTGCTACCCATTCTACTGTAAGATCCGTTGAAATTCCAAACCTTCCTCTCTCAGGAGAATTCATCCAAGTCGTAGGTGTCTCCAACAGACAAATTAAAACCCCTCTTACAAACCGGTAGAGGTGAAAGTTGGTCCTTTTAAAGACATGCACCGTTTTGTAGTGTGTGATTGCAGTCCTGTAAATTTACTTGGATGCGATATACTTTGTAAAATGAATTGCACCATCTACTGTACCCCAGATGGTATCGCTTTCCAGACATCAGATGATGATGCTCTGTATAAAATGACCGTATCAGCATTTGAATCAGAAAAATTTGATACATTTCCTGTATTTGATGCAGAGAAAACCCCTACTGAATTGAAAGGAATAGTGAAGACTGATATATGGGAAGATATAGGTCTAATGAAAGGAACTGATCCTGTAAACATTACTGTAAAAGAGGATGCAATTTACCCGAATACCCCACAGTACAAATTACCGCCAGAAATTATTGAAGGAATAACACCAGTGATTGATAAAATGATTGAACAAGGAATTTTGAGAGAAATAATGAGTAGCCCATGTAATTCACATAAAATGGGATTGAAAAAGCCTAATGGAACCTATAGGATAGTAAAGGATTTGAGAAAGGTGAATACAATTGTTGTTCCTTGTTGTCCAATTGTACCAAACCCTGCTGTAAAACTGAATCAAATTCCTCATGATGCAGAATGGTACACAGTTATTGATTTGTGCCATGCATTCTTTTCCATTCCGTTACACAGCCATTATTTGCCTTCCAGTTTGGCGAGCGTATTTTGGCATGGTGCCGAATTCCTCAAGGGTATACTGAAAATTCTTCCATTTTTAATCAGATTCTGAAGAAATCCTTAGAAAGTTTGAAAATGCCTGAGAAATCTGTTATGGCCCAATATACTGATGACCTATTGGTGGCATCAAGGACAAAAGAGGCATGTATTACTGACACAATCGCATTATTGAATCATTTGGCAGGAGGACATAAGGTGTCCCGCAAGAAAGATTGAAAAAGGAATGAGAAAAATAACAACAGAAAGAATCAGGATTATTAAAGGAATGAGGGCCTCAATGACACAAAGAGAGGTGAGAATGTTTCTCGGAATGGTTGGTTATTGCCGATAGTGGATCAATGGATTCTCATTGATTGCAAAACCTTTACAGTGATTAACAAAAAGTGATGTAAAAGATCCAATTGCGTTGAATGAGGAAGAGAGGGAAGATTTTGAACAACTAAGAAACAGGTTGTGTGAAGCCCCAGCATTGGGAATGCCAGATTATGAGAAAGAATTTGAGTTGTACTGTAGTGAAAGAGACAGATGTGCACCTTTCAGTACTAGTACAAAGGCATGGAAGAATGAGACGACCAATAGCATATTTTTCAGCTGTTTTGAACCCAGTAGCAAAAGCATTGCCTGGATGTCTAAAAGCAGTAGCAGCTACTTGTGTGAGTCTGGAACTGAGTGAAGGCATTGTGATGGGATATCCTTTAAAGGTATATGTCCCACACTCAGTTGAAATTCTTTTGACCAGAACCAAGACCCAATTCATGACACATAGCCGATTAACCAGATAGGAGAAGGTGATTTTGGGTGCAGACAATGTAACGAGTGTGAGATGCATAAGTGTGAATCCTTCTACTTTATTGCCTGATGCAGTAAATGCAGAGGTCAAAGATGATGTTGATCACAATTGCTTGGATGTACTTGAATTCTGCACAAAGCCTCGCGCTGACATCAGAGATGAACCTCTAGAAGAGTCAGATTATGTGATGTTTATGGCTGGATCATGCTTGAGAACGAAAGAAATAATTTTATGTGCTGCGTATGCTGTATATATGGTGGCAGACATAATGGAAGCATCTTGTTTGAGAGGAATACGTTCAGCCCAAGTTGCTGAGCTGATTGGTCTGATTTGAGCTTGCAAACTGGGAAGACATTTCCGAATCACTGTGATCACGGATAGCCAGTAAGGCTTTGGAGTGGTACATAATTTCGGACTGATCTGGTCACAGAGGGGATTAATGACTTCTTCAGGATCTCCAATTAGGAATGGTGAGTTTGTGAAAATGTTGCTTGAAGCAATACAGCTGCCTAAACAAATTGCTGTAGTAAAGTGTGCTGCACACAAGAATGGAGATGACTACATTACAGAGGGCAACAAGTTTGCTGATGAAATAGCTCAATATTGTGCCAGACATATGATCTCAATGAATCGGAGAAAAGAAAAAGAACATGTTTCATGTCCTTTGATGTTTACTAACACAATTGAAACGTGGGAAGGGGTGAGACAATTGCAGGAAGAAGCAAGTGATGAAGAAAAAGTTATATGGATAAAATCAGGCTGTAGAGGAAGAGAGGAAGATTAAGTTTGGGTTTACAGGGATGAAAGACCAGTTATGCCTGATAGCATGATCTCTAACATGGCACAGATGTAGAATGGACAGGCACACATAGGTAGAGATGCAATGATCAGACTTTTTAAACAGACTTGGTACAACTAAGAATTTAGAGCTATAGCTGAAAGCCTTTGTCAAAGATGTCTTATATGTCAACAGTTGAATCCTAGAAGGAAAACAGTAGTGAGTTTGGTAACAATAGGACGTGAAGGAGGTCCTTTTACCAGAATGCAACTAGATTTCATTGAAATGCCCCCAAGTAACAGACTAAGGTATGTCCTGGTGGTTGTTTGTCTGTTTTCTCGTTGGGTGGAAGCATATCCGACAAGAAGCAATGATGGAGTTACTGTAGCAAAATTCCTACTGAGAGAATTAATTCCTAGATATGGTTTTCCAGTAACGATAGAAACAGATAGAGGAAGTCATTTCCAAAATGAAGTTATCCAGCTGATATGTGAAGCATTAGACATTCAACAAAAGCTACATTGTGCCTACAGACCAGAGGTTTCTGGGGTGGTTGAGCAAGTAAATGGCACAATGAAGAATAGGCTAGGAAAAATGTGTCTAGCCACAGGACTTAAATGGCCAGATGCTCTTCCACTTGTACTCATGAGCATGAGAAGTGTACCAGACAGTTAAACAGGTTTGAGTCCTCATGAAATAATAATGGGACGAGTAATGAGACACGCATTCGTACCTGTCAACAAACGGCTGAATATAACTGATGATCTTATTTTGGACTATTGCAAAGGATTGGCTGATGTGGTACATTCTGTGTTTCATCAGGTTGGACCGGACGCAATCACTCTTGAGAGAAACCCAGCTCATGATCTGAGTCCGGGAGACTGGGATTGCATAAAGGTCCACAGAAGAAGAAACTGCCTGGTTCCTCGCTGGGATAAACCACGTCAGGTGATCTTGGTGACTACCACAGCAGTAAAGTGTGCAGGTGTGAAAAATTGGATTCATGCCAGCCATACAATCAAAGTTCCAGAACCTGAAGATCGCCCTGTAAGTCAACATCTGGAAATATCAGACACCAGTTCGGCATCTGAAACAGAAACTGAAGCAGTCAGAGTTCCAGATCCTGAAGATCGACCTGTAGGTCGACATCTGGAAATATCAGACACCAGTTCGGCATCTGAAACAGAAACTGAAGCAGTCAGAGTTCCAGATCCTGAAGATCGACCTGTAAGTCGACATCTGGAAATATCAGACACCAGTTCGACATCTGAAGCAGAACAATCTGAATCTGGTGAAAGACAAACTGAGGACATTGAGAAGCAAACAGAAGATTTTGAAAAACAGACAATTGATATTGAAACAGGAGAGACAGAGATAATTCACAGTGATGTTGAACAACCAAGTACAAGTTTTGAGGAAATCCCTTCAGAAGTCATTGAAACAACAGAAGAAAATCTAAAATCAGACGGCGAATCAGAGATCATAAAGTTCAATGTTAAAGAAAGTGAAGTAAGATCTGAAAAAGAATCAGAAGAAAGTGAAGAAGCAATAAGACAAAAGAGAGGACCAAGAAAGAGAGCTTGGAAGGTGGAACGAGAAGAAACAGAGACTGAACTAAAAAGGCCAATGAAAGGAGACAATTGGCCCGACGAGAGTAAAAGACAAAGATATAAAATAATAAATTTGAACAAAAACAGGGAAGAACAAGTAAATGAAATAACGAGGCAAAGAAATCAGACAAATCTGAATAAAGGACAATTGCAAAGAACGAAAAGAGTAAAAAGACGTAATCTGAAATACAAATCACCTGAATGGACTTACATAGCACTGCCTGACATCGAAGAGGTGAATAGCAGTCAAGAGAACCCAAACTAAAATTGTAAGTAGGAGGGTGAGAGTGAACTATGCCCATCCTGAAGAGACTGAAGAAACCAGAATAAAGACAAACAGACAAAATCAAAGAACATTTTGAAGGACCAAATAGTACGCTAAGGGCAGTTGGTTCGAAGGCCATATTTCCGAGTGTGGAGAGATACATTTTTCTGTACATATCTTAGATTATAGTTTACCATGGCAGAGGATGAAAATAGAAGATCTAGGTGTATGTTTCTACACAGATGGTGTTGAATGTGTTTTTTCTGTACAGGTTTACTAATGCTTATTTGGTTCATTTTAGCAATAATTATTCCACTTAGATTAACTGCAGAAAATACATTTGGGATGAACAATAAAACAAATAGTGATAAGGCACATAACACAAAGGATACCGCAACACTGATAGATAATACTGAGTTTCATAGAGACAGGTCAATAAATGATTTTTCTAAGAATGTTTTTACAAAACTCTTATACGAATATGTAGAGACAATGGATGTTAGGGATTGTTATGTTTGCATGCAGTTACCTGCGTCTGTGACAGAGGGTGTAACATATCATCACCTTCCTTTGACGTATGGAACAACCTGCAGTGTGTTGGCTAGTTTATTTTATAAGACAGGTAAATTAGAATATTATTATACTGATATGGATGCTACTTTTGCTAAAGTGTCTGTAGTTTCTGAAATAAACAAGGTGAAGCCTGGTAAAGTTCTTTGAGAATTTTTCTTAGAAACAAAAGAATTAACATTAGACTACGCATTTAGACACAACCTTACTTGTGGATTAAGGAAAGAAGAAAAAGTATTTTTAGACATGGTAGAGGATAGAAGGGTTACATTTCAAAGAAAGGTAACAGGAGAAAAGATGAAAACACCACCTTGGAGTTTTGAGGAAGGAAGTTATGATAACAGTGAAACTAATGTAGCAATAGGGTTAGATTTGCCACAACAAGGGAAATTGTGCATTCGTAGAGATAACACTAAATATGACAACTATTTAGTGGGTGCTAGTGAATGCCGAGATACATACAGAATTATAGGGGGATGGGGATAAAAAGGAGGAAAAGATCCAGTATTCCCAGGGATCTATTTTATTTGTGGGAACAAAGCTTATTATAGGTTGCCGGACCATTAGTACGGAACATGTTATCTAGGCCTGGTCTTTCCAAAGATATTTCATGTAGATAGGGGAACTAAAGGAACTCACGTGCTAGGTGAACCATTAACACGTAGAAGAAGGGAGAGTTTCTCAGAGATAATAGGTGCCATATTTGGAGCATAGATACCAACAGTGGGTATGTCTTTCAATGCATATAAGATTCGGAAATTGTCAACAATAGTAGATCGTTTATCAACGAATACTGCTGGAGGGGTCTTAATGGTAAATACCGAGATGGTTGCCATGTGAGCTATGGTGATGCAAAATCGACTTGCCCATTTTTTTTTTAACAAACTTTATTGCAGCTTTATTTCGACATAACAGTAAGCACAACAATGACTAATGCGAAATGAGCCGTGCCTGACCAAGTCACATTCTCTAGAGTTCCCCGTCAAGTCCTCCCAAACAACTTCTGTTGCATCGGTGTCCCACTACCCTCCACATCATAAGACAGAGTCGTTCCCTAGGCCCCCAATGCTGAGCTCTCATCCTGCACATACAGTATCCAAGACACCTTGAAGGAGCATCACTCCTCTTACCCCTATTCCCCCCCTTGGTCCTTCAAACCCACACATCGTCAGCAGTGTCTGGTTAGGCACGGTCTATAGCCCCTTCCGGAGGATCCAGTTCAAAAGTGTTCAGCGAGGCCTCGCTGCAAGCCTCCGCAATAGATAACAAATTAACAAAACACCCTCTGCCCACCCCCAATCCCTCCAACTCCCCCCGCCACTGTCAGACATGCCGCTCCATTCGCTATCTTTCAGTATTAATGATGAGCCCCGCTGTTTGGACCGCTGGTATCGCGCTGTCAGGGGACGAATGAATGAGAGTTACCACTCAATACCCGCTACCCTCCAGCCCCGCCACCCGCTCAGGAAGGGCGATTCGGCCATGCGTGTGTACTAGCGTTGTCGTGAAGGAGATCAGTCAGTGTCAGCTGCCGGTGTCTTAAGCAGGTCCACCAACGCCACCCATGCTCTGGCTGCGATCAACATTTTGTCATTATCGGCTCTCCGGGCCATTTGAAGTCTGAGAGTCCCCTCGCAGTCAGCCCACTTTGTAAATTCTCGCAGCCATCGCGCAGCATTAGGCGCCGTGGCCGCTTTCCAATGACTGGTGATTTCTCGCTTAGCTAGGACTAGTCCCAAGTCAATAAATTTACTAGTCACCTTGTTACGGGCAGTGTGAGGAAACCAGTGAATTAAGCAGAAACCCGGGGTCTGATCAATGCTCCTATCCGTTATGTCGCCTAGTTTAGCCGTTACCTCCCCCCAATACTCATGTAGCAATGGGCACTCCCAAAACATATGCAAAAACGTGGCATTTTCTAGTTTGCAGCGGGGACAGGCAGTGCGGGAACCAAAAAATGTGTTGATTTTGTGCGGGGTGAGGTACGCCCTACGGAAGACATAAAATTGTATCAGCTGAAATCTCGCATTTCTAGAGCATTTCCACGCCCGCTCCATCAGGTCCTCCCACGGTCTCTCCTCAATAGGCATCCCAAGGTCAGCCTCCCATTTGGTCCGTAGCCCCTCCAAAGGGGACCTAAGCTCCTGAGTAAGACGCCTGTATAGGCAGGTTACCGCTTTAATCGTCCCCGCTGCATATACCACATATTGACAGGGGAGTGAGGTGCCGTAACAGCAGCATGTAAAAGAAAGTCCTGGCGGGGTAGTTCGAACCGTTCCAAGAGGTCCTGGTAAGGCAAAAGCACGCCACCCCCATAGAGGTCTCCAATAGTGGAGACCCCCATATCCTCCCAACTTCGCAGTCGCTGCCAATCCCCCCCATGTGGCAAAACCTTGCAGACCCTCAATGGGATCTCCGGGGGGTACGGTGGACCCATCTTGGCCCTTCTGCTCGCCCGATTCCAGCACTGTCGCATCACCCACAACTCCCTCGGAGTCTCCCGCTCCCGCAGAGGAAGCTGGAGAAGCGTCCGAGAGAGCTGACTCAGGTCCGGGCCCAAGCCCCCACGGTCCTCCCCCAGGCGCAGCCCCCTGGCCATCCTTTTAGTAAACCATTGAAATTGGGCAGCATGGTAATAGGCCTCAAAGTCAGGGGCTGCAAGTCCCGCCTCACGCCTGGGGCGCTGCATGGTAGAAAGCGCCACTCTGCGCCTCCCAGACCCCCATAAAAACCCCAGTAGTCATGGTGTTGAGCTGGGTGAAATATTTTTGCGGTATCCATAGGGGAAGGGAGCCAAAATAATACAGAAGACGTGGAAGGGTGACCATCTTTAACAATGCCACCCTCCCTGCCACTGAAAGGGGAAGGGACCCACAGAATTCAAAGTTGCTCCTAGTGGTTCGCAGCGCCCTTCCGATATTCCCTTCCAGTAGGTCAGAGGGTTCATGATAGATCCGGGCTCCTAGGTAAGTCAGGCAGCTGCCTTCCCACCTCACATCTGGTACACCTGGGGGTGCCCCTCTACCACCCCGCATAGGGAAAAGGCACGTCTTATTCCAGTTGACCTTGAGGCCTGCCACCCGGCCTAGCCTGCCCAACAGTTCTCGGGGCCCCTGCAGCTCCTAAGCAGCATTGGTTAGGAACATTAGGAGATCGTCCGCGTACAGGGCGATGCGATGAACCTGGCCCCCCCCGTCCGATCCCCGGAAATATCGACCCAATCGGGCATGCACCGCCAGGGGCTCCATTGCCAGCGCAAACAGGAGGGGAGACAGTGGACATCCCTGCCTCGTCCCCCTGCCCACATTGCAGGCCTCTGAAATCACCCCCCACCCCGTGCGAACCCTGGCAGTCGAGAGGTGGTATAATATCCTCGTCCAATCCACAAATCTCTCGCCCAGGCCGAAAGCCCGAAGAACTCGAAACAAATACGGCCACTCCAAGCTATTGAATGCCTTCTCCATGTCAATTGATAAAATACACGCCTCTTCCCCGAAGCGCACTGAATTGTGAAGCAATTGACATAAGCGGCGATCATTCATGGCCGTGTTCCGGGAGGGAATGAACCCGGCCTGATCCGAATGGACCAGTGTGGTCATGTGGGTCAGAAGACGGCCGGCCAGGATACTGCTCAATATCTTGTAATCAAGATTAAGCATTGCGAGGGGGCGATAAGCGGCGCGATCCCACGCCGGTTTGTCCGGCTTGAGAAGTGGTACAATTATTGCTTCTCTGGTGGTACGAGGCAAGTAGCCCTCCCGCCTCGACCTGTTGTAGAGAGCTAATAGGTGGGGGGTCAACTGATCCACAAATGAGGCATAAAACTCTATAGGGAGCCCGTCCGTACCGGGGGTTTTATTCCTGGCCATCCGCTTTATTGCTCCCCGGATCTCCTCCAGTTCCACGTCACGACCCAGTTTCTCCGCTTCTCCCGCCTCAACCTGAGGGAGTTCAATATCCAGGAAATCATCCTCCTCCAACACCCGGGGGTCTAATTGACTTTGATATAGGGCGGTATAATATTCTAGAAACTGGCCATTAATAGCCTGCTGCTCATAGTGCACGGCCCTATCTCCATCCCGCAGCTCTAGGATTGGAGTTCCCCTGCGCGCTGGGTTAGCCAGCCACGCCAGTAGGGCCCCAGATTTGTCTCTCTCAGCGTGCGCCCGCACCGTGTACGCCTTATAATCAAAACATCTCAGACATTCTAAGTGGGTCGCCAGGCCTTCCTTGGCCGCCATGAGCCCCTCCTGTCCCTCCACCCGTTCAGGTCTCTCCCTTTCCGCGTCTCGGAGTTGTTGTTCCGCCCTCTGAACCTCCTGCAACAGGGTTCTGCGAACCCTGACTGCTTCTCCTATACAACAACCTCTTATCAGTACTTTAAAAGCATCCCACTCATTATGAATGCTAGCGGTCGTGTTAGTGTTGGTCTGGAAGTACTCCTCGATGGCAACGCCTATTGTAGCGCGGAAGACCTGGTCTTCCAACGTCTCCGGCCGAAGGCGCCAATTGGGAATAGCGGACCAACCTTGCAGCCTGTTCAGGGATACCAGCAGGGGATTATGATCTGATGTCGTCCTGGCTAAATATTCACTCAGGGTGAAGCCGCCATGCACATCTGGGGAACAGAGGATGGAGTCCAGCCTAACATGTAGCTCATGTAAAGCCGAGAAATAAGAATAGTCCCGCTCCCCTGGGTGATGTGCTCTCCAAGTGTCTATCAGCCCCCAGTGCCGCTGCCAGGCCCGTCGAGCTTCTGCTATTCTATGCGTGGAGGCGTCAGGGAGGGGAGGATGAGACCAATCCAGGGTCACATCAGTGACGCAGTTAAAGTCCCCCCCAACAGCACGGGACCAGTCAGGACCCGCGCCAACTTCTGAGACAGCTGTGTAAAGAAGGCCGGCTGATCTACATTAGGAGCGTATATACTTGCCAGAGTGATATCCCGGCCATCCAGGCGCCCCACCACTACCACAAAGTGCCCCTCAGGGTCAATTATCTGTCGTACACATTGAAAGGGAACCCCTGCTCGCACCCATACCAGTGTCCCTCGCGCAAAGGCCGAGTACGTAGTGTGGAATACCTGACCCCTCCATCGGCGCTGTAGCGCAGCCCCTTCAGTCTTAGTCAAGTGAGTCTCCTGAAGTAAGGCTATTTGGACTCCCCTCCTCGTCAGATATGCATGTATTTTGTGCCGTCTGTTCATCGTATGCAGCCCCCTGACATTCCAAGTCATTATTTCTATGCCTACGGAGGTACCCATGATCCTGACTAGATATATTGATCGCAATGAATCCCCTGAGCGACTTGTTTGACCCCCCCCCCCTCTTGTCCCAAACACTAAACCCTACCCAATTCCCGCACCCTAGGACAGGCACACAAGAACAGGTCCCCATCCAAACTAAAGCAGTCATGCTTGAAGCTAAGAAAAGGTGAAGGTACGTGTCCCACTCCCGATGTCCCCAGAACCCCCCGACTCCCCCCGCCAACTCTAAGCCATCCTACCGGGCCCCATGATACAGTCAAGCCCCCTTATCAGATAACAATTAGGCCACCGGCACACGAAGGGCTGCCCACCAACTTCTTGCCAAGAGACCGGCAATCAACCTAGCCAAACACCTCATCCGCCGTCTGTGGAGTGACATCTGGAAGTTCGACATCAGAGAGCCCCAGGACACTACTCGCCCCCGAGCTTTCAGATCTTTCTCTCTCGTGGTCCGTTGCAGTGTCACCCGGATCACCAATCCCACGGCTAATGGTCGCCACCGCCAAGATTGCCCGGTCTCGCTCTCGCCGGCGGTCAGCAGGAGAAAGGGGCCTCCGCGGGGGAGAGACAGGGGACAACCGCTGCCGGGGCGAATTCAGATGTGGCGAGCATGGCCCAATGTCACCTCGGGTGTCCAGCCAGTCCCAAGTGGCCTGCGGGGTGAGGAAAAAGTGCGTCTTTTCCCCATAGGTTACCCTAAGGCTGGCCGGGAACAACATTGCATAGGGAAGATGAAGCTGGCACAGTTTCCGTTTAACCGCCAGAAAGGAGGATCTCGGACGCTGCACCTCCCTAGTATAGTCCGGGAATATCATCACCTTGCTGTTCCCGATCTGTAGGTTTCTCGCGGGCCCTCTGTAGAAGAAAGTCTCGATCCCGGTAATGTAACAGCCGCACCACGAATGGACGGGGTGGAGCCCCAGGTCCAGGCGGGCGAGCCGGGACCCTGTGAGCCCGCTCCAGTGCATAGAAGGGGGAGAGAACCTCCGGGCCACCTCAGCTTTCAGCCATCTCTCCAGGTACTGCACTGCGTCAGCCCCCTCCTCTCGTTCCGGAACGCCAATTATGCGGAGATTGTTCCTTCTTGAGCGCCCCTCGCTGTCCTCAGCCCTCATCTCTAGGACCTTAACCCTGTGCACCACCTCTTTCAGTGAGCTTTGAAGCCTAGTGACAGCATCTAGAATGGCCTTCATGGTGGCCTCGTTGGTCACCACCCTCTCCTTGAGTTTCCGGTGGTCGTCTTTCAAGAGGGTAGGATCTGACCCAATGGTGTCTATCCTCGCCTCCAATGCTTCTCGGGAGGATATGATGGCCTGCATAATGTCACCCAATGAGGGGTCCCCAGGTCGCTCCCCACCACGACCCTCGGCCGTAGCGCCCTCGTCATCTGTGTGTCATTCCGATTCGGAGGGCCGCAGAACTTCGTGTCTCTTGCTCCTGGACACCCTCCCCATTTTCCAAGGCAGAGTTGGGGGAACAGTGGTGTGGGCGAAAGGTCATGGGCCCCGCCCCCACCAGTCAAGTATGGGGTCGCTTTGGCCTCCCGTGGGCACGGTGGCACCTCAGCCCATGTACGAAGTGCCTGACAGCACGTGGGCCCAACGTCTCCAGCCCGGAGTCACCCCAGGGAGTCTCCCCAGCCCCCTCAGCGGCTTGCCGGCTGGTCCATCCCAGCGCAGGAGGGCTCTCCCCCGTGGCGGTGCAGGAAATAGAGAGCCCCACAGCACTGTCGCTGTGGTCCTCCGGCGCAGCGGGTCCTGGGCCTTAGACGGGATGGGTCTGCCCCTCCAGGGACGGCAAACCTCACTTCCCCCACTGCAAGGCGGTCCCCAGCGTCAGCCCCGCTCACTGGTTAAGTCTCCGTGCCACTCGACTTGGGCAAGCAAGGGGCCCACCAGTACTCGCCAGGGGAGCCTACACACTCCGCTCACCACTCCCCGGAATCGCAGGCCCCCTCGGATGCCTCCAGCCACAGGCCACGCGCACCCTCCTCTTCTCAGGGTCTCCGGGGGTCCAGGGCAGTCACCGCAATCACCAGTCCCTCTGGGCGCTGCATCTGTCCGCGAGCCGCGGGATCGCCAGGCACGCGGGCCTCAAGGGTGCCGGCCACAAGCGCAGGCGGACGGCGCCACAGTCTGCTGCCACAGCCGGACGGGGCGCCCTGAATCTTTAGCCTGCGCCGGCGGGCTCCCTGCGCAGGATAGGCAGACTGGATGCGGGCAGGCTCAGTTCAGGGAAAGCGGTGTCCCTCCATCCTCCATTTTGGGGTCAGGCAGGTCGGGTCAGGTGTGCCGAGGCGAGCCCGTCCTCGCCGCCCCGCAGCTTCATCGTCCCAAGAGCTCTCAGGTCCTGCCTCACCTCCAAGCAGCCAGTCCACAATAGCCAGCTGTCGCGCTAGGGGCCCCCAGACTCCCTAAAGGCTGGCGTCACCCTCTCCCAGCACAGCCGCCATTTTGGGTCCCGCTTCGGCAGGGAGCCGCTCGCAGAGAATGTTTGGATCCCCCCTGCGATCAGCACCCCTCATCAAAAAGTTTAGCCAGGGGAGCACCCGGCATTCCGCTCCAGTTTGCAGTGTTGGGGGTCTCAGTGTCTCATCAGGATAAGCTTCGGCGGAGGGCAGCCACGGAGGAGCTCCGAGGTCCGCTGCTGCTTACATCAGTGCCAAGCCACGTCCCCCTCAAAATCGACTTGCCCATGATATTCTTTTGGCAAAAGAGAGAGGAGTCTGTGGAATGCTGAAGGTACAACATTGTTGCACTTACATCACTGACAAAAGTCAGAATATACAAAGGTATATAAAGAACTAAATTGCATTAAAAAAATTATCCCACTGGAGGTTGATGGTGCTTGGGAGAAGCTTGGTAAGAGATTTTCTTCAGTAAAGAAATGGTTTACAGAAATAGGTAGTTCATTAGTTGGGAAAATACTAATACCAGTGACAATATTATTATTAATATTGTTAATGTTGAAATAAGCATGTGTACTTATTAGGAAAAGAAAAGTAAAAAATAAAGTAAAAAGACAAAATGAGAAAAATAAACAAAGAGAACTGTCAAGGTTACCAAGTCACTCTTACCTTCAGGATACTTGTTCTTACCTGAAAGGTGCTTGGTGGGTTTTGCAGAGACGCTATGGACCAACCTCCCTGAACTCCTAAGATACAACCAGATATATCTATTGAAAACGCTATGGCCATACAGTAGAAACTTGGGGAGGAGGGCCGGATTCGGACGCTAATGGATCCTGTTGTCGACCTGCGAGGCAACAAGACGTTTTTTGAGTAATACGAACAGGAAAACAGACAATTGATATTGAAACAGGAGAGACAGAGATAATTCACAGTGATGTTGAACAACCAAGTACAAGTTTTGAGGAAATCCCTTCAGAAGTCATTGAAACAACAGAAGAAAATCTAAAATCAGACGGCGAATCAGAGATCATAAAGTTCAATGTTAAAGAAAGTGAAGTAAGATCTGAAAAAGAATCAGAAGAAAGTGAAGAAGCAATAAGACAAAAGAGAGGACCAAGAAAGAGAGCTTGGAAGGTGGAACGAGAAGAAACAGAGACTGAACTAAAAAGGCCAATAAAAGGAGACAATTGGCCCGACGAGAGTAAAAGACAAAGATATAAAATAATAAATTTTAACAAAAACAGGGAAGAACAAGTGAATGAAATAACGAGGCAAAGAAATCAGACAAATCTGAATAAAGGACAATTGCAAAGACCGAAAAGAGTAAAAAGACGTAATCTGAAATACAAATCACCTGAATGGACTTACATAGCACTGCCTGACATCGAAGAGGTGAATAGCAGTCAAGAGAACCCAAACTAAAATTGTAAGTAGGAGGGTGAGAGTGAACTATGCCCATCCTGAAGAGACTGAAGAAACCAGAATAAAGACAAACAGACAAAATCAAAGAACATTTTGAAGGACCAAATAGTACGCTAAGGGCAGTTGGTTCGAAGGCCATATTTCCGAGTGTGGAGAGATACATTTTTCTGTACATATCTTAGATTATAGTTTACCATGGCAGAGGATGAAAATAGAAGATCTAGGTGTATGTTTCTACACAGATGGTGTTGAATGTGTTTTTTCTGTACAGGTTTACTAATGCTTATTTGGTTCATTTTAGCAATAATTATTCCACTTAGATTAACTGCAGAAAATACATTTGGGATGAACAATAAAACAAATAGTGATAAGGCACATAACACAAAGGATACCGCAACACTGATAGATAATACTGAGTTTCATAGAGACAGGTCAATAAATGATTTTTCTAAGAATGTTTTTACAAAACTCTTATACGAATATGTAGAGACAATGGATGTTAGGGATTGTTATGTTTGCATGCAGTTACCTGCGTCTGTGACAGAGGGTGTAACATATCATCACCTTCCTTTGACGTATGGAACAACCTGCAGTGTGTTGGCTAGTTTATTTTATAAGACAGGTAAATTAGAATATTATTATACTGATATGGATGCTACTTTTGCTAAAGTGTCTGTAGTTTCTGAAATAAACAAGGTGAAGCCTGGTAAAGTTCTTTGAGAATTTTTCTTAGAAACAAAAGAATTAACATTAGACTACGCATTTAGACACAACCTTACTTGTGGATTAAGGAAAGAAGAAAAAGTATTTTTAGACATGGTAGAGGATAGAAGGGTTACATTTCAAAGAAAGGTAACAGGAGAAAAGATGAAAACACCACCTTGGAGTTTTGAGGAAGGAAGTTATGATAAGAGTGAAACTAATGTAGCAATAGGGTTAGATTTGCCACAACAAGGGAAATTGTGCATTCGTAGAGATAACACTAAATATGACAACTATTTAGTGGGTGCTAGTGAATGCCGAGATACATACAGAATTATAGGGGGATGGGGATAAAAAGGAGGAAAAGATCCAGTATTCCCAGGGATCTATTTTATTTGTGGGAACAAAGCTTATTATAGGTTGCCGGACCATTAGTACGGAACATGTTATCTAGGCCTGGTCTTTCCAAAGATATTTCATGTAGATAGGGGAACTAAAGGAACTCACGTGCTAGGTGAACCATTAACACGTAGAAGAAGGGAGAGTTTCTCAGAGATAATAGGTGCCATATTTGGAGCATTGATACCAACAGTGGGTATGTCTTTCAATGCATATAAGATTCGGAAATTGTCAACAATAGTAGATCGTTTATCAACGAATACTGCTGGAGGGGTCTTAATGGTAAATACCGAGATGGTTGCCATGTGAGCTATGGTGATGCAAAATCGACTTGCCCATTTTTTTTTTTTAACAAACTTTATTGCAGCTTTATTTCGACATAACAGTAAGCACAACAATGACTAATGCGAAATGAGCCGTGCCTGACCAAGTCACATTCTCTAGAGTTCCCCGTCAAGTCCTCCCAAACAACTTCTGTTGCATCGGTGTCCCACTACCCTCCACATCATAAGACAGAGTCGTTCCCTAGGCCCCCAATGCTGAGCTCTCATCCTGCACATACAGTATCCAAGACACCTTGAAGGAGCATCACTCCTCTTACCCCTATTCCCCCCCTTGGTCCTTCAAACCCACACATCATCAGCAGTGTCTGGTTAGGCACGGTCTATAGCCCCTTCCAGAGGATCCAGTTCAAAAGTGTTCAGCGAGGCCTCGCTGCAAGCCTCCGCAATAGATAACAAATTAACAAAACACCCTCTGCCCACCCCCAATCCCTCCAACTCCCCCCGCCACTGTCAGACATGCCGCTCCATTCGCTATCTTTCAGTATTAATGATGAGCCCCGCTGTTTGGACCGCTGGTATCGCGCTGTCAGGGGACGAATGAATGAGAGTTACCACTCAATACCCGCTACCCTCCAGCCCCGCCACCCGCTCAGGAAGGGCGATTCGGCCATGCGTGTGTACTAGCGTTGTCGTGAAGGAGATCAGTCAGTGTCAGCTGCCGGTGTCTTAAGCAGGTCCACCAACGCCACCCATGCTCTGGCTGCGATCAACATTTTGTCATTATCGGCTCTCCGGGCCATTTGAAGTCTGAGAGTCCCCTCGCAGTCAGCCCACTTTGTAAATTCTCGCAGCCATCGCGCAGCATTAGGCGCCGTGGCCGCTTTCCAATGACTGGTGATTTCTCGCTTAGCTAGGACTAGTCCCAAGTCAATAAATTTACTAGTCACCTTGTTACGGGCAGTGTGAGGAAACCAGTGAATTAAGCAGAAACCCGGGGTCTGATCAATGCTCCTATCCGTTATGTCGCCTAGTTTAGCCGTTACCTCCCCCCAATACTCATGTAACAATGGGCACTCCCAAAACATATGCAAAAACGTGGCATTTTCTAGTTTGCAGCGGGGACAGGCAGTGCGGGAACCAAAAAATGTGTTGATTTTGTGCGGGGTGAGGTACGCCCTACGGAACACATAAAATTGTATCAGCTGAAATCTCGCATTTCTAGAGCATTTCCACGCCCGCTCCATCAGGTCCTCCCACGGTCTCTCCTCAATAGGCATCCCAAGGTCAGCCTCCCATTTGGTCCGTAGCCCCTCCAAAGGGGACCTAAGCTCCTGAGTAAGACGCCTGTATAGGCAGGTTACCGCTTTAATCGTCCCCGCTGCATATACCACATATTGACAGGGGAGTGAGGTGCCGTAACAGCAGCATGTAAAAGAAAGTCCTGGCGGGGTAGTTCGAACCGTTCCAAGAGGTCCTGGTAAGGCATAAGCACGCCACCCCCATAGAGGTCTCCAATAGTGGAGACCCCCATTTCCTCCCAACTTCGCAGTCGCTGCCAATCCCCCCCATGTGGCAAAACCTCGCAGACCCTCAATGGGATCTCCGGGGGGTACGGTGGACCCATCTTGGCCCTTCTGCTCGCCCGATTCCAGCACTGTCGCATCACCCACAACTCCCTCGGAGTCTCCCGCTCCCGCAGAGGAAGCTGGAGAAGCGTCCGAGAGAGCTGACTCAGGTCCGGGCCCAAGCCCCCACGGTCCTCCCCCAGGCGCAGCACCCTGGCCATCCTTTTAGTAAACCATTGAAATTGGGCAGCATGGTAATAGGCCTCAAAGTCAGGGGCTGCAAGTCCCGCCTCACGCCTGGGGCGCTGCATGGTAGAAAGCGCCACTCTGCGCCTCCCAGACCCCCATAAAAACCCCAGTAGTCATGGTGTTGAGCTGGGTGAAATATTTTTGCGGTATCCATAGGGGAAGGGAGCCAAAATAATACAGAAGACGTGGAAGGGTGACCATCTTTAACAATGCCACCCTCCCTGCCACTGAAAGGGGAAGGGACCCACAGAATTCAAAGTTGCTCCTAGTGGTTCGCAGCGCCCTTCCGATATTCCCTTCCAGTAGGTCAGAGGGTTCATGATAGATCCGGGCTCCTAGGTAAGTCAGGCAGCTGCCTTCCCACCTCACATCTGGTACACCTGGGGGTGCCCCTCTACCACCCCGCATAGGGAAAAGGCACGTCTTATTCCAGTTGACCTTGAGGCCTGCCACCCGGCCTAGCCTGCCCAACAGTTCTCGGGGCCCCTGCAGCTCCTAAGCAGCATTGGTTAGGAACATTAGGAGATCGTCCGCGTACAGGGCGATGCGATGAACCTGGCCCCCCCCGTCCGATCCCCGGAAATATCGACCCAATCGGGCATGCACCGCCAGGGGCTCCATTGCCAGCGCAAACAGGAGGGGAGACAGTGGACATCCCTGCCTCGTCCCCCTGCCCACATTGCAGGCCTCTGAAATCACCCCCCACCCCGTGCGAACCCTGGCAGTCGAGAGGTGGTATAATATCCTCGTCCAATCCACAAATCTCTCGCCCAGGCCGAAAGCCCGAAGAACTCGAAACAAATACGGCCACTCCAAGCTATTGAATGCCTTCTCCATGTCAATTGATAAAATACACGCCTCTTCCCCAAAGCGCACTGAATTGTGAAGCAATTGACATAAGCGGCGAACATTCATGGCCGTGTTCCGGGAGGGAATGAACCCGGCCTGATCCGAATGGACCAGTGTGGTCATGTGGGTCAGAAGACGGCCGGCCAGGATACTGCTCAATATCTTGTAATCAAGATTAAGCATTGCGAGGGGGCGATAAGCGGCGCGATCCCACGCCGGTTTGTCCGGCTTGAGAAGTGGTACAATTATTGCTTCTCTGGTGGTACGAGGCAAGTAGCCCTCCCGCCTCGACCTGTTGTAGAGAGCTAATAGGTGGGGGGCCAACTGATCCACAAATGAGGCATAAAACTCTATAGGGAGCCCGTCCGTACCGGGGGTTTTATTCCTGCCATCCGCTTTATTGCTCCCCGGATCTCCTCCAGTTCCACGTCACGACCCAGTTTCTCCGCTTCTCCCGCCTCAACCTGAGGGAGTTCAATATCCAGGAAATCATCCTCCTCCAACACCCGGGGGTCTAATTGACTTTGATATAGGGCGGTATAATATTCTAGAAACTGGCCATTAATAGCCTGCTGCTCATAGTGCACAGCCCTATCTCCATCCCGCAGCTCTAGGATTGGAGTTCCCCTGCGCGCTGGGTTAGCCAGCCACGCCAGTAGGGCCCCAGATTTGTCTCTCTCAGCGTGCGCCCGCACCGTGTACGCCTTATAATCAAAACATCTCAGACATTCTAAGTGGGTCGCCAGGCCTTCCTAGGCCGCCATGAGCCCCTCCTGTCCCTCCACCCGTTCAGGTCTCTCCCTTTCCGCGTCTCGGAGTTGTTGTTCTGCCCTCTGAACCTCCTGCAACAGGGTTCTGCGAACCCCGACTGCTTCTCCTATACAACAACCTCTTATCAGTACTTTAAAAGCATCCCACTCATTATGAATGCTAGCGGTCGTGTTAGTGTTGGTCTGGAAGTACTCCTCGATGGCAACGCCTATTGTAGCGCGGAAGACCTGGTCTTCCAACGTCTCCGGCCGAAGGCGCCAATTGGGAATAGCGGACCAACCTTGCAGCCAGTTCAGGGATACCAGCAGGGGATTATGATCTGATGTCGTCCTGGCTAAATATTCACTCAGGGTGAAGCCGCCATGCACATCTGGGGAACAGAGGATGGAGTCCAGCCTAACATGTAGCTCATGTAAAGCCGAGAAATAAGAATAGTCCCGCTCCCCTGGGTGATGTGCTCTCCAAGTGTCTATCAGCCCCCAGTGCCGCTGCCAGGCCCGTCGAGCTTCTGCTATTCTATGCGTGGAGGCGTCAGGGAGGGGAGGATGAGACCAATCCAGGGTCACATCAGTGACGCAGTTAAAGTCCCCCCCAACAGCACGGGACCAGTCAGGACCCGCGCCAACTTCTGAGACAGCTGTGTAAAGAAGGCCGGCTGATCTACATTAGGAGCGTATATACTTGCCAGAGTGATATCCCGGCCATCCAGGCGCCCCACCACTACCACAAAGTGCCCCTCAGGGTCAATTATCTGTCGTACACATTGAAAGGGAACCCCTGCTCGCACCCATACCAGTGTCCCTCGCGCAAAGGCCGAGTACGTAGTGTGGAATACCTGACCCCTCCATCGGCGCTGTAGCGCAGCCCCTTCAGTCTTAGTCAAGTGAGTCTCCTGAAGTAAGGCTATTTGGACTCCCCTCCTCGTCAGATAGGCATGTATTTTGTGCCGTCTGTTCATCGTATGCAGCCCCCTGACATTCCAAGTCATTATTTCTATGCCTACGGAGGTACCCATGATCCTGACTCGATATATTGATCGCAATGAATCCCCTGAGCGACTTGTTTGACCCCCCCCCTCTTGTCCCAAACACTAAACCCTACCCAATTCCCGCACCCTAGGACAGGCACACAAGAACAGGTCCCCATCCAAACTAAAGCAGTCATGCTTGAAGCTAAGAAAAGGTGAAGGTACGTGTCCCACTCCCGATGTCCCCAGAACCCCCCGACTCCCCCCGCCAACTCTAAGCCATCCTACCGGGCCCCATGATACAGTCAAGCCCCCTTATCAGATAACAATTAGGCCACCGGCACACGAAGGGCTGCCCACCAACATCTTGCCAAGAGACCGGCAATCAACCTAGCCAAACACCTCATCCGCCGTCTGTGGAGTGACATCTGGAAGTTCGACATCAGAGAGCCCCAGGACACTACTCGCCCCCGAGCTTTCAGATCTTTCTCTCTCGTGGTCCGTTGCAGTGTCACCCGGATCACCAATCCCACGGCTAATGGTCGCCACCGCCAAGATTGCCCGGTCTCGCTCTCGCCGGCGGTCAGCAGGAGAAAGGGGCCTCCGCGGGGGAGAGACAGGGGACAACCGCTGCCGGGGCGAATTCAGATGTGGCGAGCATGGCCCAACGTCACCTCGGGTGTCCAGCCAGTCCCAAGTGGCCTGCGGGGTGAGGAAAAAGTGCGTCTTTTCCCCATAGGTTACCCTAAGGCTGGCCGGGAACAACATTGCATAGGGAAGATGAAGCTGGCACAGTTTCCGTTTAACCGCCAGAAAGGAGGATCTCGGACGCTGCACCTCCCTAGTATAGTCCGGGAATATCATCACCTTGCTGTTCCCGATCTGTAGGTTTCTCGCGGGCCCTCTGTAGAAGAAAGTCTCGATCCCGGTAATGTAACAGCCGCACCACGAATGGACGGGGTGGAGCCCCAGGTCCAGGCGGGCGAGCCGGGACCCTGTGAGCCCGCTCCAGTGCATAGAAGGGGGAGAGAACCTCCGGGCCACCTCAGCTTTCAGCCATCTCTCCAGGTACTGCACTGCGTCAGCCCCCTCCTCTCGTTCCGGAACGCCAATTATGCGGAGATTGTTCCTTCTTGAGCGCCCCTCGCTGTCCTCAGCCCTCATCTCTAGGACCTTAACCCTGTGCACCACCTCTTTCAGTGAGCTTTGAAGGCTAGTGACAGCATCTAGAATGGCCTTCATGGTGGCCTCGTTGGTCACCACCCTCTCCTTGAGTTTCCGGTGGTCGTCTTTCAAGAGGGTAGGATCTGACCCAATGGTGTCTATCCTCGCCTCCAATGCTTCTCGGGAGGATATGATGGCCTGCATAATGTCACCCAATGAGGGGTCCCCAGGTCGCTCCCCACCACGACCCTCGGCCGTAGCGCCCTCGTCATCTGTGTGTCATTCCGATTCGGAGGGCCCCAGAACTTCGTGTCTCTTGCTCCTGGACACCCTCCCCATTTTCCAAGGCAGAGTTGGGGGAACAGTGGTGTGGGCGAAAGGTCATGGGCCCCACCCCCACCAGTCAAGTATGGGGTTGCTTTGGCCTCCCGTGGGCACGGTGGCACCTCAGCCCATGTACGAAGTGCCTGACAGCACGTGGGCCCAACGTCTCCAGCCCGGAGTCGCCCCAGGGAGTCTCCCCAGCCCCCTCAGCGGCTTGCCGGCCGGTCCATCCCAGCGCAGGAGGGCTCTCCCCCGTGGCGGTGCAGGAAATAGAGAGCCCCGCAGCACTGTCGCTGTGGTCCTCCGGCGCAGCGGGTCCTGGGCCTTAGACGGGATGGGTCTGCCCCTCCAGGGACGGCAAACCTCACTTCCCCCACTGCAAGGCGGTCCCCAGCGTCAGCCCCGCTCACTGGTTAAGTCTCCGTGCCACTCGACTTGGGCAAGCAAGGGGCCCACCAGTACTCGCCAGGGGAGCCTACACACTCCGCTCACCACTCCCCGGAATCGCAGGCCCCCTCGGATGCCTCCAGCCACAGGCCACGCGCACCCTCCTCTTCTCAGGGTCTCCGGGGGTCCAGGGCAGTCACCGCAATCACCAGTCCCTCTGGGCGCTGCATCTGTCCGCGAGCCGCGGGATCGCCAGGCACGCGGGCCTCAGGGGTGCCGGCCACAAGCGCAGGCGGACGGCGCCACAGTCTGCTGCCACAGCCGGACGGGGCGCCCTGAATCTTTAGCCTGCGCCGGCGGGCTCCCTGCGCAGGATAGGCAGACTGGATGCGGGCAGGCTCAGTTCAGGGAAAGCGGTGTCCCTCCATCCTCCATTTTGGGGTCAGGCAGGTCGGGTCAGGTGTGCCGAGGCGAGCCCGTCCTCGCCGCCCCGCAGCTTCATCGTCCCAAGGGCTCTCAGGTCATGCCTCACCTCCAAGCAGCCAGTCCACAATAGCCAGCTGTCGCGCCAGGGGCCCCCAGACTCCCTAAAGGCTGGCGTCACCCTCTCCCAGCACAGCCGCCATTTTGGGTCCCGCTTCGGCAGGGAGCCGCTCGCAGAGAATGTTTGGATCCCCCCTGCGATCAGCACCCCTCATCAAAAAGTTTAGCCAGGGGAGCACCCGGCATTCCGCTCCAGTTTGCAGTGTTGGGGGTCTCAGTGTCTCATCAGGATAAGCTTCGGCGGAGGGCAGCCACGGAGGAGCTCCGAGGTCCGCTGCTGCTTACATCAGTGCCAAGCCACGTCCCCCTCAAAATCGACTTGCCCATGATATTCTTTTGGCAAAAGAGAGAGGAGTCTGTGGAATGCTGAAGGTACAACATTGTTGCACTTACATCACTGACAAAAGTCAGAATATACAAAGGTATATAAAGAACTAAATTGCATTAAAAAAATTATCCCACTGGAGGTTGATGGTGCTTGGGAGAAGCTTGGTAAGAGATTTTCTTCAGTAAAGAAATGGTTTACAGAAATAGGTAGTTCATTAGTTGGGAAAATACTAATACCAGTGACAATATTATTATTAATATTGTTAATGTTGAAATAAGCATGTGTACTTATTAGGAAAAGAAAAGTAAAAAATAAAGTAAAAAGACAAAATGAGAAAAATAAACAAAGAGAACTGTCAAGGTTACCAAGTCACTCTTACCTTCAGGATACTTGTTCTTACCTGAAAGGTGCTTGGTGGGTTTTGCAGAGACGCTATGGAGCAACCTCCCTGAACTCCTAAGATACAACCAGATATATCTATTGAAAACGCTATGGCCATACAGTAGAAACTTGGGGAGGAGGGCCGGATTCGGACGCTAATGGATCCTGTTGTCGACCTGCGAGGCAACAAGACGTTTTTTGAGTAATACGAACGTAAGACTTCCTAGTCTAATACTCTCTACTTTTAATTTGAGAATAATGTAGTGTAAACGTCCTACCTGCGATTCTACAGGTGTATTCCTAGCGTCCTGTTGTCGTCGTCAAATGGAGTTGTTTTGCAGGAGTGAAGTCCAGGTGAAAATTTGTGTTAAGATGTTGTGTTTTTTCATCAAACCTTCTTTTCCTTTTAAAAGAAATAATCACATATTAACAATTTTAATTCTATATTCAAAAAGGGCTTCACTGTACTCCTATTCTTTTTCTAAACTCTAATCAGGTTTTCATTACTCCACATAAGTACTTTTCCGCATTCTCCATCTTTTTTGACGTAGGTTCTTAGTCTAAAGATAACACATTTGCATCAGAGAATAACATAATTATATCTACTACTCAGCGTATAATCTAAAATTCAAGATTGCCAAAGTAAAGTTCTTCTGAAATATTCAAAAGTAAGTCCAAAAATTGCTCTTATTATTCAAGTTGTTAAATGCTCCTTTCTTGCGTAGGGCGCCTTCTTGAATAACAGAATTAAAAGTCACTTAGCTTTCTCTGTTTCATTTCAGGTACCAAGGATCCGTAGTCTACGAATGCCAGGAAGTCCAGAAGTCTGAAGGAAATCAGGTGAGTTGCTGTAATGTCAGGAGCGCTGCTGCAATGCTGCCGCGATGCGAACGTGACCGCACTCAGAAGGCCAAGCACCTTCTAGAGGCTCGGGTGTGGCTTTTATAGGCCTGCCACACCCGAACCGCACCCAAACGTTGGTTGACGTTGCTCGCGTTCATACGTGAGGCGACGCCCTTCCATCAAAGATTCCTCCGTTACAGCGCATTCAGCGCGGGGCATAATGCGAAGTGTCTTGTGCATATTAGAAGGCAAAATACATTAGAAATCAAAAAGGCCACAACGAATTGCTTTCAAGGCATTTACCAATGAATCAAAATATGAAAACATACAGAAATAAACACATACACATGTCACAATCACCTAAGCACTTTGATGACAATAACAGTACCCTAGGGAGTGCAGGATGCACGGGATAGGGGTGGGCTTTTCTCATGGGCGCATAAACGACATTAGATCCATAACCACTACGGATCTGTCGTTGTTCATGCTTGGTTAACTGCGAAATCGTGACAGTACCCCCCTCTCACAAGCCCCCCCAAAACTTGTGGTACAGGTTTGGGCTTATCAGGATGGCGTAAATGAAAGGCTCTAACTAATCGTGGGGCATTTTGTAAGTTAGCAAGGGGTTCCCATGATCGTTCTTCAGGGCCATATCCTTTCCAGTCCACCAGATAATGTAATTTACCTCTAAAACGTTTTGAATCAAGAATTGCTTTGACTTCAAACTCTGGTGTGCCATCTACTTCAATAGCTGAAGGGGGCTTAGTGATTCGAGTATGAGTATGAAATGGTTTTACTAAAGATACATGAAACACTGGGTGAAAATGATATTTAAGTGGAAGCGTCAAACGTACACACACTGGATTGATTACTTTTTCAATAGCAAAGGGTCCTATAAAGCGTGGGCTAAATTTCTTACAACCCTTCAAACGCAAATTCTTGGTTGATAACCACACCTTATCCCCCACTGTATATGACGGTGAAGCAGTTCGATGTTTATCAGAACTTTGTTTTTGTGCTTCCTTTGCTTGTGCTAAATGGTATTGCGCTTGTTGTTGAACAGATATTATAGTTTGTAAATACTCATCCACAGTCGGATTTGTTATAAGAGTATTTTCATGTTGAATGATCATTTTAGGATGGAATCCATAAGTGCAAAAAAAAGGAGACATGCCAATAGATGAATGATCCATGTTATTGTATACAAGTTCCATAGCCCATAAAATATCTGACCATTCACTATCACAAGTGGCCAACATACAACGTAAATATTGCTCAATAGCTTGATTTGTTCTTTCTGTCAAGCCATCAGTTTGTGGATGGTAACTGGAAGAGGTGCGTACTTCCATATGTACTACTTTCCCTAAATGTTGCCAAAAATGGGAAATAAACTGGGCGCCCCTATCTGAAAGTACTACAGAGGGAATTCCATGTAATCTAATTATTTCCTTTGCAAATACCTGAGCCATTTCAAAAGCAGTTGGTAATTTCCGTAGAGGAATCAAATGAGCAGTTCGAGTGAAATGGTCAACAACAGTCATGATAGTAGTAAACCCAGAGTGTGTACATGGTAACTCTACAATAAAATCTAGAGATACTGTGTGCCATGGTTGTGGGGGTAATGGTAAAGGTTGTAACAATCCCCTTGGGGCATGATGCATGGGTTTATTTTGAATACAAGTTACACAGGTGTCTACATAATGTTTGATGTCATTAAACATAGGAGGCCACCAAAACTGTATCTTAAATGATACATTTTAGTTACACCTGGGTGAGCAGCCAAAAACGTATCATGATGGATTTGCATGATTCGATTTTGCAACTGAGATGTTGGTACAAAGATCTGGTCATTATTATACAAATAATCATTTCTCCATTGTAATAAAGGATATTCTTTTTGCCAATCCAATTTGTCTTTTGTTTTTATTTCAGTTTGTATGTCCTTCATGACCTCTGAATCGATGATTCCTACTTGAAAACAATGTGAAGGTAAAATTGGGTGAGAAGACTCTACTGTTACATTAGTATCTTCCGTTATTCCAATTCGTGAGAGAGCATCTGCTTTGTTATTTTCTTTTCCCTGTCTGTACGTGATTACAAAATTATAATCATTAAAAAACAAAGTCCACCGTAAATGGCGGGCTGAAAGTGCTTTGGCTGATCTCAAGGTTTGCAAATTTCTATGGTCAGTATAAATGGTAATTGGATGACGAGCACCTAACAAGTAGTGTCGCCATTCTCCGAAAACAGCTTTTATTGCTAATAATTCCCTGTCAGAGATCGCATAATTTTGTTCTGCTGGGGTAAGTTTTCTAGAATAATATGCTATAGGATGCATCTGCCCGGTACTCTGATGTCTTTGGGAAAGAATTCCTTGTTGGACCCGGCCTCGTGGCGTGGTCTTAACCCTCTTGGATTGTGCTCGTCCCCCGCACCGGCCTACACGGGCCGCCCGTTCAGGCCGCCAGGGACCCCTCCTCCCTTCGAGGTCCCCCTTGGATTGTACCCGTTTTCCTACACCCGCCTCAGCGGCCCCCTTTTCCAGGCCGCACAGGAACCCCTCATCCCTTCGGGGTCCCCCCCATGCTTGCTCCACGCACCAGCCCCCGCAACCCGGCTCCCTCCGGCCTCGGCCCCAGCGAAGCCCCGACATCGAGGCACCAAGATCTGGCCAGGGGGCACCGCATGGCCACTTCACCACTCCCGGAGGAGGAGAGTTTCGATGGGACCCCCACCGTCCCTCCACACCTAGGTGCGATCGTCCTCCGGCCTCTCCGGGCCTGGCGCCTCTCCCGCTGGGCGTCTGGCCTCTCCCAGCCCAGCCTCTCCGCCCCCCCCAGGCGCAAGGGTCCGGACATCAAAGGGCTCCAGACCTATATCTGGGGCAACCCCGCAATGGGACAGCAGTTGTATCCCGGAGTCAAGAGCCCTGCTGATGGAATCGCGGCTGACCCTACGGAGAAGAACTCTTGCTTGACACTATACCACGAGCCCTGCTGACTGCGTCGCGGCTCCACCTTATTGAGACAAGGAACCTCACGGAACATCGGGGCTCTGCTGACGCTGTCGCGGCCCAACCTCGCTGAAGCCTTCCCCAGAGCCCTGCTGACGTCGTCGCGGCTCGAGCTGAACTGAACCACCTTAAGAGCCCTGCTGACCTAGTCGCGGCTCAAGCTCCACGAACTGATCACCAGAGCCCTTCTGACGCCGTCGCGGCTCGACCACTCCGAGACACGGAGTCCCTCCCGCTTGAGGATCAAGAACTGGGCCTAAGGTACCCTCGTACCCAGCTGCTACCAAAGACTGTCCCGCTACCCCGTCTCTACCAAAGACTTTGAGACTCTTGCGTATCCCTCGATCCCCCCTTGTATATATCGATAACCGTAACTTCCTAAATGCCGATAAAGAATTGCTCATCGTGATAAACATCCTCGAGTCTTGTGTGGTGGTGTTACTGTGCTGGTACGGTATAGGAGAAGGACCTCTCCTAGGAGGCTTCTCAGCAGCGCTCGGCTACTTCGTACAGTGTGGGGGGCCCCCCTGGGTGGTCTCTCCGACTCCCCCGAGGTCCGCCTTCCAACATTCCTCCTATAGCATATTGAGAAGCATCTGCTTCTACAATGAATGGTTGAGACGGATCTGGATGCATAAGGATAGGAGCTGAAGTGAATTGCCTCTTTAAATCTTGGAAGGCTTCTTCAGCTTCATTATTCCAGTCAAATTTTGTATTTTTTCGTAAAAGTTTGGTAATGGGGGTAATGAGTTGAGAAAAATTAGGAATAAACCGTCTATAAAAATTTGCAAAGCCTAAAAAGCTTTGAATTTGTTTCACTGTAGACGGACTAGGCCAAGTACAAACTGCTTGTATTTTCTTTGGGTCCATTTCAAGTCCAGATGGGCTAATTATATAACCCAAAAATTCCACTTTAGTGACATGAAACATGCTTTTCTCTAATTTTACATACAGAGAATTCTTTAAAAGCTGTCGGAGAGGAGGAGGAGCCTAGCGCGCAACCAAGATGGCCGCGTAGGTGCGAGGCTCCCGAGGACCTCCGCGACCTCCTGCATAAATCCTGACCGAATCCTGTCCCGAATGAGGGGACTGAGTTTGTGAACCCGAGCTGAGGTGACGCCCGTTTTCCGTTTTTCAATCGGACTTCGGACACCGGCGGGAGCACCGATTGAGGTTTGCGGCCTTCTCCACACCGGCCCCCCGTACTGGAGTAGTGGGGCGATCCGGCGACAAAGCGAACAACAGCGGCGGGCAAGGCTGGGCGACTCGCGTGCCCCGCGCTTTCGCTTTCGCTTTTGCGCCCTCCTTGCTGCCAGGCGAGGTAGGGTTGCGGAGCGGTGTGCGGTGCCGTGGCCTCGTTGGGGTGCCCTGCCAGCCCGCCGGCTGCGATCCGTCCTGAGGAGCGGTGGTCGCCCCCCCCCCGGAGCCCTTGAACGGGATTGTCTACCCCCTTTCTGAGGAGATTGGCTCGATTTGGGGATTGCGACCATGGCCACAAAACAAGATGGCGACCGGGCCAAGGTGAAGTCGACCCGTCGTGGCACGGCCCATCAATCCAATAACATGGACCGCTACACCCTCCAGAAGGGATCTCCAGAGGCGCTGCGTAGGTCCCCCACGGGCCCGACTGATGCTCCTGCTCTGCCCACGGACCTGACCCTCCGGGACGTCATGGGCGCCATCGCCGAGATGAAGGCCTCGGTGGACCAGCGCTTTGACACTCTGGCGCAGAAGATCGACTCGGTCCTCGTGGACGTGGGCCTCGTGAGAGCCGATCTGTCTAAAACAAATGACCGGGTCGATTCTTTGGCCCACTCTACCTCGGGCCTCACAACTGATGTGGCGGCCCTCCAACAGGAGGTGCGCAGGCTTGGCCAGGCGAGCGCCCTGATGAATCGTCGACTGGAGGATTCCGAGGGTCGGGCCCGGAGGAACAACGTCCGCATCATCGGGGTGCCGGAGGGACGCGAGGCAGAGGCAGCGGATCTGTTTGTGGAGGACCTGGTCCTCACCCATCTACAGCCCCGGGGGCTGAGCAAATTCTTTGCAGTGGAACGGGCCCATAGGGTCCCCGGGGGTAGGCCTAAGATCGGCGCCCCTCCGAGGCCTCTCATCGCCCGGATCTTCAATTTTAGGGACAGAGACGCTATCCTGCAGACTTCTAGGCTCCAAGGGCCAGTCAGACTTGACAACATGGATATCAATTTCTATCCTGACTTTACTCCGGCGGTCCAAAAACAGAGACTGAGCTTTCTGGGTGTCAAACGTCGCCTACGGGACCTGAATCTCAAATATTCGATGCTTTTTCCAGCTAAGCTGAGGGTGGAGGTAGATGGCCGCACGCACTTTTTTGATCGTCCCGAGGCGGCCGGGGACTGGCTGGATGCTTTGCCCGGAGATCGGGGCCGGGGGGGCGGGGGGGGAGCGGTTGGTGGGGAGGGCCCGCCGGATCAGGACTAAGGGACTAATGGTAGGCCTTGCTCCGGACTGTGTTATTGTCACCATTGACTGTTAGGGTAAGTTCCCCTCCTGTGGAGGTCGTGTGGGGTCTCTTGGGGGATCTCCCTCCTCCTCTGGGGGACTAGTTAGTTTTCTTTCTATGGGGCGACAGGCACACTGCACTTTGGGGGGGCTGTTTGGGCTCATGCAGGGGTGCAGGGTGGGGGGAGTTCTGTTGGGATGGGTGGGTTGGGGTGGGGTGTGGTTCGTTTCTACCGCAAGGCAAACCCTTTATTGTATTGGTGTTTTTGAGATGCTCTCGGGGGGACAAATGATGGCTTCTGTATGTGATGGGGGGTAGGGACCTGACTTTGTTGTCCTGGAACGTTAACGGACTGGGGGATAGGATTAAGCGGGGTGTGGTCCTGCAGTATCTGAAACGGATTTCGCCTGATGTGGTCTTTCTGCAGGAGACACACCTTATTGGTAACTCCTTTTGTGCCATGAATCGACGTGGCTATCGTTTGGTGGCCCATTCGGGCTTTACATCAGGCTCACGAGGGGTGGGCATTATGGTCAAGACCTCGCTCCCGCTAGAAATAGACGAGGTGCGCCATGATGAGAGGGGACGCTACACCGTTTTGGTGGGGAGAATGGAGGGCAAAGTAGTCGTCTTTGTCTCAGTGTACGTCCCACCGGGGTTACAGTCCACCACCTTTGCGGACCTGGGACGCCTCCTTCTTGACCTTCCGGGGGGGCTTCTGGTGGTTGGGGGGGACTTCAACGCGGTGGTTTCTGGGACTATGGATCGTTATCCCCCTAGGGACCTCCCCCGGGCACAGGCGTGGCTGTCGGGCCTTTTGGACACACTGGGATTGGTGGACTGCTGGCGTTTAAAGCATCCCACTCAGCTGCAGTACACCTTCCATTCGGGTGCCCATGGTAGCCTTTCGCGGCTTGATCATATCCTTGTCCCTGCGGCCTATGCCGGGAGAGTGGGGGAGGTGCGCCATCTGGCGAGGGGCATTTCAGATCACTCCCCACTCCTGTTGCACTTTGATGTCTTCCCGAGGGGGGAGGGCAGGGTAGCTCCAATCAATGCTTGGTACTTGCGCGACCCCACTATTCGCGCTGAATTGATTAAATCCTTGCAACGGTATTTTGAGGAGAATGTGGGGTCAGTCCTGTCGGCTATCTCCCTGTGGGAGGCTTTCAAGACAGTGCTTAGAGGGGAGGCCCTCTCCTTTATTTCCCATGCCCGGAGGCGCGCACAGGAGGAGGTGACCCGGGTGGAGGCCGAAATTACTGAATTGGAGGGTGATTTGGGGAGTGAGGTGACTGACGCTGCGCTCCACGTTCTGCACCTTAAGCAGGCGGCCTATAGGGCCCTCGTCACGGAGGCGGCCAGGGGCCTCAGCAGAGAGCAACAGGGGCGATTGTATGATGTGGGTGATAAGGCGGGCAAGTTGATTGCGTGGTTGGATAGGAAGGAGAGAGCTAGTCGTGTGGTCCCGTTGATTGAGAGGACGGATGGCGTGCGTGTTACTGAGCCGGAAGGCATTGTTTCTTGCTTCGCGGATTATTTCCGCGAGGTATATTCCCCGGTTTCTCCCTGCTCGGAGGAGGATTCCCATGCCCTGCTGCGTGACATCGCGCTCCCCTCCCTTTCTGTGGAGGACAGGGAGTTGATGGATGCCGCCCCCACCTCGGACGAAATCACCCTCGCCATACGCTCGGTCGCTTCTGGCAAGGCCATGGGCCCGAACGGCATTCCTATCGAGTTATACAAGCTGCGACCGGATGTACTGGCACCCCACCTCCGCGCAATGTTCCTCGCGGCCCACTCGCAGGGCTCCCTCCCGCCGGACCAGCGTCTGGCTACCATCGTGGTCATCCACAAGGAGGGGAGACCACGAGACCGGGTCACATCCTATCTGCCTATCTCGCTCTTGAATGCGGAGCCTAAAATCCTCGCCAAGGTGCTCGCCAACCGGCTGGTCGGTGTGGTGGGCGACCTGGTCCACCAAGACCAGTCCGGCTTTATACCCCATCGCAACACGGCTCTTAATCTGCGACGCCTGCACGGCGTGCTAGCGCGTGTTCCGTTCGTGCGGGAGCCGGCCATCTTGGCGTCTTTGGACGCCACTATGGCGTTCGACACACTCGAGTGGCCGTACATCTGGGCGATGCTGGCGAAATTTGGCTTTGGGCCGGGATTCATCAGCTGGGTCAAATTGTTGTACTCGGACCCACTTGCGCAGGTGGTGGTGAATGGTCGAGTCTCGGCCCCATTCGTGCTGGGACGGGGCACGCGACAGGGTTGCCCCCTGTCGCCGCTCCTGTTCGCACTGGCCTTGGAACCCCTGGCGGAGTGGCTGCGGTGGCACCCTTCTATCCGAGGTCTCCGTTGGACCCCCGAGTATGAGGAACGCGTGTCCCTCTATGCAGACGACATCCTTTTGTACTTAGCCTCCCCGCGCAAATCACTGATTGTCCTGGTCGATGTTCTGCGCTCTTTTGGCCGCAATTCAGGCCTTGTCATCAACTGGGCCAAATCCTGTGTCTATGTGCTTTCCGGGGAGGCTCCTGTCCTCCCGCGGGGCTGTCCGATCCAGATTGCCTCGCAGGGATTTCCATACTTGGGTGTCTACATTACGCTGGACCCGGTGGCCCGCTACGAGCGAAATTTGCGCTTGAAGGAGGATGTCGCGTGCTGGCGGCGCTTGCCGCTTTCGCCGCTCGGCCGGGCGGCGTTGTTCAAGATGATGTCACTGCCGCGCTTCCTGTACGCCCTCCAGAACACCATGGACTTGGTCCCAGCGCGCTACTTCCGTGAGGTGGAAGGTTTACAGCGCCGCCTGTTCTGGGACGGGAGGCCGCGTATAGCCCTGGCAAAGTTGACGCTCCCGTGGTACGACGGAGGGATTGCCCTCCCGGATATTAAACGGTATTACTGGGCCTCCCAGTTAGCTGCAATTAATCATGGCCTCTGTGGGCCCGCCCTAAACCCGGCATTTGAAATGGACAAGATGCTCCTGCCCGGTGGCGACTACAATCGAGCGCTTTATGCTAGCGTGCCCGATTCCCGCTTGACGGGACCCACGCGTGTCATGGTGCGAGTATGGCACGCGGCTAATGCAGCTATGGGCTGGAAGGACCGTTTGACCCGGGCGTCACCGCTGTATGCGTCTGAGAGGTTGGGCTCTCTGTGGACCTCGAAGGGCTTTGAGCAGTGGGACACGATTGGCATCAGTACAGTGGGGGATCTCTGGACGAGGGGAGGATTCAAAACATTCGAGACGCTGCAGGCGGAGTTTCAGCTGCGGGGCAGTGAATACTTTCGGTACCTGCAGGTCCGTCACGCACTGGGCTCCGTCTTCCCAGACGTGGCCTCCATCCCGGAGTCCTCCCCCCTGGAGGATCGAGTGCTAGATGGCCATGTTCCGGACAGCACGATCTCCCTCATTTACAAGAAATTGATAAATGATCGCTCGGGCTTACTGACTGGCCTCCGCGAGGCCTGGGTTGCCGATGGGCTGGAGTTGGACGACGAGGACTGGATTTCCGCGGTGGCCTCTCCGAAGGAGGTGGCCATCCCGGCTCGCCTTCGCTTCGTCCAGCTTAAGATACTCCACCGGGTGTACATGACGGGGCCAAGGCTTCTGCGTATGGGCTATGCCGAGGACGGATTGTGTAAGCGTGGGTGTGGTGCTTCTGCGACTTTTTTGCACATTCTGTGGGAATGTCCGAGGGTGGAGCGATTCTGGCGTGGTGTGCATGAGGTCCTGCGAGCGGTTACGCATGTCGCGCTGTTGCCTGAAGCGAGGAGATGTTTGCTGAATGTGTGGGAACCGACCGATTACTCGGTTCCGCAGACGCGATGGGTGACTCTAGGCTATATGGTGGCTAAACGGGACGTCGCGCAGCTGTGGGGATCCCAGAGGCCCCCGGCGGTGTCGGCCTGGAAAGAACACATGGATTGGTGCATGTTCCGAGAAAAGGTGGTGTGTGTGGCGCGAGGTAAGCCTGGGGCATGGGTGAAGATATGGGGCCCCTGGAACGCCTACCGCGGGGGTATCTGCGAGCCGCCGTTGTTGCCTCCCGCCTCGCCAGCTCCATCCCCCTAGTTTACCCCCTCCCTCAGTCCCGGGCACAGTGTTCTCCCAGTCCCGGACCTGTTTCCCTTCCCCTCTCGGGGTTTTTTTGTGGATGGTTTGGGGTCCCCCATTTGAGGAGCACGTGCTGCCACTTTCGATCGTGGGTTGCCTTGCGGGTGTGTGTTTTTTATGTTGTTGTGTTGTATAAAATGAAACCGTATGGTGGGCTCAGAGTCATATGGCCTGCGTTGTTGATACCTCCTGCCCTAGTGTCTATGCAAAGCCAAGTGCCTCATTGTATGTATGTCATTTGCTATCGTCACTTTAGCGGCCGGCCGGAAGGTTGTAGGCCCATACCTGTATATATTTGAGATTGCAATAAACGGTTTCAAAAAAAAAAAAAAAAAAAAAGCTGTCGGAGAATGGCTCTTACTTGCTTTACATGTTCTTCGGTGGTTTTCGAATAAATTAAAATATCATCAATGTACAGAACACAACATATGTCCAAAAATTCTCTTAATACTTCATTTATAAAAAACTGAAATGCAGCTGGAGCACTGCAGAGTCCGAAGGGCATGACTTGATATTCGTATAAACCAAATTTCGTACGGAAGTCTTCCATTCATCGCCCTCACGAACTCTTACCAGATGATATGCTCCACGTAAATCCAGTTTTGTATAAATGGTAGCGTCTTTAATTTGGTCCAATAATGTTGGTATCAATGGCAATGGGTATCGATTTTTAATAGTCACGTTATTTAATGCGCGATAGTCAATACACGGGCGCAAGTCACCTCCTTTCTTCGGGATGAAAAAAAGAGGCGACGAAACCGGTGACTTAGAGTGTCTGATAAAACCATTGGCAAGGTATTCATCTAGATAATATCGTAGATGGTTATTCTCGGATTCGGTTAGGGCATATATTCGAATACAAGGCAATGTAGCACCAGGAGTTAAATCTATGCGACAGTCAAAGTCTCTATGTGGGGGTAAAGTATTTGACCTTTTATTGTCAAAAACATCTAAAAGATCTTCATATTCTTGAGGCACTCCCTCAAGTAACAAAATATTTTTTGATTCTATTGGGAAATCATAACCTTGGGCCAAATGTTCCTTTTCTTGATGGTGAAAACAATAGGATACACAATGTTCAGATTTAAACAAAATGGTTTTTTGTACCCAATCAATATGTGGATTATGTAACACCAACCAGGGAATTCCTAGTATTAAACGAAACTGTGGAGCATCAATAATGTCAAATGTAATTTTTTCACTATGTTTAGTGGAACAAGTCATAAGAAGATTTTCAGTGTGATGTCTAAAAGGTCCTGATGTTAATTCCTTTCCGTCAACTGCTCGAACTCTTTCTGGGGTATCGTTAAGTACCTTCTGTATACCTAAGTCATTCATCAATTGAGCATCAATAAAATTTCCTGTTGCGCCTGAATCAATTAATGCATCTATTGACCATGCTCTATCTTTATTACTTAAGGATTGCAACAGTACTAGAATACTAATATGATATTGTGAAGTGGTTGGTGTAATGGAGGCCAAGGTAGATTGCTTACTCAAAAAACCGACCTCTTCGTTAGTCGAGCTAGTCATTTTTCCGATAATTGAGAAACTACTAAATCTGAAATCTTATTTTTGGATTTTATAGGTTTGGTAGGACAATCTCTCACAAAATGTCCTGCTTTTCCGCAATACAAACATTGATTTAATTTTCTGCGTTTCTCTTTTTCTTCTTTGGTCAAGGGTCCTCTGAGGGTTCCTATCTGCATAGGTTCTCCTGAATCAGTCTTGTTAAATGTTTCAGTTTTAGTGAATACCCTATCTTTAAATTGAAAGATCTTATGATCTGTCCTTCCTTTCTCACCTAGTATTTCTGAGAGGCGATGGTTCAGTTTCACTACTAAGTCTATGAAGTCCCCGCAATCTGTGGGAGGATCTAAAATCTGGGTGACCATATCTTTTAAATCGTCTTTCAGACCTTTATAAAACAAAGAAACTCTTTTTTCTTCTGGCCATTCTGCCTCAATTACTAGTCTATTGAATACTGAATTATAATGTAAAAGATCAGAAGAACCTTGTTTTAATTGTAATAATTCATGATCTGCTGATTGCACAAAAACATGTTTAGCAAACAATTTTTTCATTGATTCCTTAAATCGTCTAAGATCATAGAGAATGGGGTCGTTTCGTTCTACTATGGGTACTGACCATAATGCTGCATCCCCAGCTAAATATGACAAAATAAAAGCTACTTTAGAGGAATCCTCTGGAAATGCCGCCGGTTTAGCGATGAAATGCAAATTACATTGATTCAGAAAAATTGTGAACTTGCTGCTATCCCCATGGAATCTTTCCGGGGGCGCTAAAGGAACCGATACCGGAGTTATTACTTGAATTTGTGTCGGTAACACATCTATACCAGCACTCTGTGATTTCTGCGTCTGAGGTTGAAAGCTGGATGGTTTTAAAATAGGTTTATTTGCAGATGGAAAACTCCAAGGTTGGGCTTGGGCTCTGCTTATTCCTATATTAGCCTGTAAAACCGAAATATCTTTTCATAATTCACCGTTTTCATTCTTAATATCTGTTAGGAGAGTTGCTATTTCCTGAAGAGAGATCGATGCTTGATCCATAGCGTCTGGGCAAAACTTTTGTCGTGGGCTTGGCCTTCTGTCAAGGTAACCAAGCCACTCTTACCTTCAGGATACTTGTTCTTACCTGAAAGGTGCTTGGTGGGTTTTGCAGAGACGCTATGGACCAACCTCCCTGAACTCCTAAAATACAACCAGCTATATCTATTGAAAACGCTATGGCCATACAGAAGAAACTTGGGGAGGAGGGCCGGATTCGGACGCTAATGGATCCTGTTGTCGACCTGCGAGGCAACAAGAAGTTTTTTGAGTAATACGAACATAAGACTTCCTAGTCTAATACTCTCTACTTTTAATTTGAGAATAATGTAGTGTAAACGTCCTACCTGCGATTCTACAGGTGTATTCCTAGCGTCCTGTTGTCGTCGTCAAATTGAGTTGTTTTGCAGGAGTGAAGTCCAGGTGAAAATTAAGATGTTGTGTTTTTTCATCAAACCTTCTTTTCCTTTTAAAAGAAATAATCACATATTAACAATTTTAATTCTATATTCAAAAAGGGCTTCACTGTACTCCTATTCATTTTCTAAACTCTAATCAGGTTTTCACTTACTCCACATAAGTACTTTTCCGTATTCTCCATCTTTTTTGACGTAGGTTCTTAGTCTAAAGATAACACATTTGCATCAGAGAATAACATAATTATATCTACTACTCAGCATATAATCTAAAATTCCAGATTGCCAAAGTAAAGTTCTTCTGAAATATTCAAAAGTAAGTCCAAAAATTGTTCTTATTATTCAAGTTGTTAAATGCTCCTTTCTTGCGTAGGACGCCTTGTTGAATAACAGAATTAAAAGTCACTTAGCTTTCTCTGTTTCATTTCAGGTACCGAGGATCCGTAGTCTACGAATGCCAGGAAGTCCAGAAGTCTGAAGGAAATCAGGTGAGTTGCTGCGATGTCAAGAGCGCTGCTGCGATGCTGCCGCAATGCGAACGTGACCGGACTCAGAAGGCCAAGCACCTTCTAGAGGCTCGGGTGTGGCTTTTATAGGCCTGCCACACCCGAACCGCACCCAAACGTTGGTTGACGTTGCTCGCGTTCATACGTGAGGCGACGCCCTTCCATCAAAGATTCCTCCGTTACAGCGCATTCAGCGCGGGGCATATTGCGAAGTGTCTTGTGCATATTAGAAGGCAAAATACATTAGAAATCAAAAAGGCCACAACGAATTGCTTTCAAGGCATTTACCAATGAATCAAAATATGAAAACATACAGAAATAAACACATAAACATGTCACAATCACCTAAGCACTTTGATGACAATAACAGTACCCTAGGGAGTGCAGGATGCATGGGATAGGGGTGGGCTTTTCTCATGGGAGCATAAACGACATTAGATCCATAACCACTACGGATCTGTCGTTGTTCATGCTTGGTTAACTGCGAAATCGTGACAAGAACGAGAGATGGGAGAGATTGGATTAGAAGAATTTAAAGAGAAAATGTACAACAGGTCTAAGAGACAGAATCTGAAGAATACAATTGTTTGAGCTAACAAATGAAAAAGGACAAGAAACATGTTTTCTGATAAATTAGTAGAGATGGTTTTTGTGGTGATATTAAAAATCACCAAAGGGGGGAATTGATGAAGCAGGGGAAATACAATTTCTTTTGTACCCCTTTCGAAATTAATGACCTCATAACTTTAAATATACTAACTGTTTGAATGCATGTATTAATCAACAAATGCACCTTTAATTAGACACTACACGCGGGAAACTAACTGGCATTGCAAAAATCTAATTTATTCAGAAATATGAAAATTAAATTAATATAGGTTTGTGATTTGTTTAGAAAGTAGAAGTAAATTGCATGTATTTTGTTTTTAGTAAAATTATATTGTGGCAAAGAATGCAGGTGGTAAGTAAAATGGCTTTAAATGTCGCTTATGCTAGGTAACACCTAACACGGGTCATTAGAATGGTGGGTGGTAAACTTGATGTTCAGAACCTGCAATTCCAAAGTCAAATGTATATAATGTTTATAGTTATTATTTAGGCAATAATATTGACAAGGTACCCCGTATGTCTTGCTGCTCGACAACTTATCACTGATCCCAAAAAACTGAGTGAGTGTGTGTGTTTCGGTGTCATGGGCCCCACCGATTAATAAATGGTGTAAGGGTTTTCTGGGTTAGTGTAGTAGGGATAAGTTTTATGACCGCCGCGCTGCATCAGGCTCGCTCACAGTAAAAGCTCAACAATCAGGTGTTCAAAAAGCGAAAAATCCGGCCGGCTCAGATGGTCAGAACCACCTTCTAACATATAGATTTACATATATTTGAACAGCGATCAGCAATATGGCTTAGTCTCTCAATTGTGTTCATTATTCCCTTTAGACTGGTGGTCATGTCACGATAACCCTTATCCTCCTCCTGACACATCTTTGATTGTGCTCCTAAGTCAAACTTCAACTGTGGGGTACTAGTGTAGTATCCATTTTCTTCATCAGAGTTTACAATATGTCCTTTGACTTTTGTTCCATCCATTTTCCATTATTGTCTTGTCTTAATTTTACTGATATGTCTCCTGTTAGGGACACTGTTCCCTCATATACTTTTTCAGGTTTAAGAGAGACTTTATTAATTGTTTGAGCAAGATCTACCTCTCCCATGTTTAACAAGTCATCAACCTTTAGTGTAATTTTGTTTATGTGAGTAAGGGGTATTAATGTTGGGTCTTTGTAGCCTACAGGTGGAACATCAGTGTCCACTGAGTCTATTGAGGTAGTGGATTCCTTATCTTCCACAAACAATGATGGAGACATGTCCTGACAGCATAAGGGCCCTTTAATTATCTCAGATAATGTTGGGGGTGGTGATGTGGATTCCACATGGGAATCCTGAATGAATATCTTCCACATGTCTAATGATGCTACACTTTTTGTTCTTTTATCTCCTTTATATGCTCCTAAGATAAACACTATTACATGGGCTAACAGGGAAGTCTTTGTAACTTCGGCCCATTCCTGACAATGTCTTTCTATCCTATTAGAGTCGCCTGGAAAGGTGGAAATAATGTGGACTAAAGGAGTCCCTCTCTCTTCCTGCCTCCCTAGGAAAGATTTCTTAAAGAAAGGCATGACCCCCAAATTTTTTCTTTTAATCTACCAGAAACTCTTACTATTCCTGTTCGTGGGGAAAATACTTGTGGACTATAAGACAGACTACTCCCTTTTGTTTAGCCTCGTCTTTAGTTATCCCTAAATAAGGAAGTTGTGGGAGACTTACAAGAGTTTCACACGACACACCTACGCTCAAATCAGATGGATCTATATTACACTGAATAAATCTACCTGGCATCCTAGTAGACCCAACTCTTACTATTCTTAAGGACTCCTGTCCGAATGAAGTTAACACTAAAAAAACAGTTGCTGTCTCTGAGAACTCATGATCTATTGCACATGCTATAATAAACATAAATCTACATTATATATATATAGATATATATAAATATATATATCTCACATAACATATGTATAAACATGTCAACTTTTTCTCTCTTTCTCTGATGTTTTCCTAATTCAAAACTGTCAGGATAAACTTCTTATATAATTCTTATTTGTCTAATAATTCTAAAACGAAAAAACAGGCTGCCAAGTTTAACTAAACACATATCTACTTCCCTGACGATTCCTAAACAAGGCTCTGTCAGGATCAACAAAACACATTTACTTCTTTCTCTCTCTCTCACTCTCTGACAATTCCAAAACAAAGGTCTGCAGGGTTAACTAAATACACATCTCCGTTTGTAACAGTTGTAGATCAATACACCAGGGATCGACGATTGCCCTTTTTTCCTACCTTATCTGGCCTCTGATGATGTCCCCCTGTTTTTTTCAAAAAACAGATCTTACGTCTCAACAGGTGTCTGTCATCCTCCTCAATTTGTGCAGAACTAAATTAGTGGTCCGAAGGGGCCCCGAAGGGGAACCTCCCCAGCAGCAGACCGGAGCAAAGGGGATCTCATGGCTGGCTGGCCACGATGTCAGAAAAAAATCCTTTATGTAGCTAAAATCATTAAATCGCCACATCTGCAACAAAGGTAGAAGAAGCACGTTTATTCATTAGTAATAGTCAGTCAGTCAGTCAATATACTTTATTCGATAAAAAAAAATGTCATCATAAAAGTAAATGTACAATGATCATAGCCTATATAACATCACAATGTAAAAAGGCAATAACTCAATAACTTGCTTACTTAAAAACATCATAATACATCGCAATATAAAAGGGTGCAGTTAAGACTCCTCAGGCTACTCTGCCTTCAACAACATAACTACACATCCCCTGCTATATATATGTCAGAGGCAACTAACATACCCGTGGGATCTACCCTCATGAAGGTGCTTCAATCTGCAAGGTGGATTGGGTCTTAAGTCTTCTCATCCGTATCCTCCAAGCACTTCCTATGAATTTGGCAAAACCGCACACTAACGAGGGGGAGGATGTATCGGTACATAGAACCTGCAGGGCCATTACATGGCATCTAAGGCCCAAACCCTTACATAAAGGTTTTAGCCAACTTCTCCTAGGCACCTTGTATGCTGGGCAAGCAAACATAAGATGCGCCACGGACTCTATAGGGGCTGCACAGCACGGACAGGCCTTTGATAATCCACTTTGAATGTTCCACCCAAAAGTAAATGCATTTACAGGGAGAATCCCAAACCTGACTTTTAAATATAGTAATCTATCCAGGGGTTTCTCAATAAAATCAAGGAGTGGTTCAAATAACCTAGTCCCTTTAAACTCAAGGAAACGCTCGGTGAGAGAACCCCCTAGGTCTCTACAGGAAGTCTCCTGCTGGACCCGCTCCCAGTACAACTTCTTAATAACTAATTTGGGTGGCGGAGACTGGCTCTTCCAGAGGTCGCTTAGGCCTATATAACCAATCAGCTGCCTCAAATTGCTCATCCACTTAATCCTATTGCCTTTATCAAGAAAAATAAGTTCGTCCAGGGCGGCTGCGTAGTTCTTGAGCTCATCAGTCCTTCTCAGTCGAGCCCAAAAAAGTAGAGGGCGAAGGCGCACTATTTCTTTAAGTGGGCGCCTGCCCATGTCTAAACGTAATGGTATTAATGGTGTCGAAACCGGGAGGGCAACCAAATCCCTCAAGAACTTGTTTTCTGCAATAATTAAATCTGGGATGTTCTCGAACCCCCAGAGTTCAGAACCATACAAGGCAGTAGGTAATATTTGGCTTTCATAAATTGCGAGGGCAGGGGCTACAGGTTTACTCGCAGACGCTCTATGCTCTCTCATGACCGCCCCAGCAACTCTTTTAAAATTTAATTGCATTTTTGCCAGATGATCATTCCAACTCATCCGGCTGTTCACCCTAACACCCAGGTAGTCAAAGGAGTCCACCGTCTCCAGGGACTCGCCATTGAGGGTGAGATTATTCCTAAATCTTTTGGAAGGGGATAGGGCCATAAGTTTAGTTTTGGAGGTATTAATTGTGAGTCCCCTATTATTACAGAACTCACTGAAGCGATGCAGTAACTTTTGGAGACCTACTGGGGTTTTCGAGATCAGAATGGTGTCATCCGCAAAGAGAAGGGTTGGAGTTTTTTCCCCTGCCAGGGATGGTGCATCCGTCGGCTCCTCCCTCAGATGGTCCACCACGCCATTCACAAATAGGGAAAAAAGAGTCGGCGCCATGACACATCCCTGGCGAACTCCCCTTCTCACGGGCACCCTCTCGGTCAATTGACCTTGGGTACCCCATCTGATTCTCGCATAGTTACCCTCGTGTAACTTCACTATAAGGTCCAGAAGAGGGCCCGGAAAACCCATCTTCTCCAAAATATCCCATAACCTAGCCCGAGGGACCAGGTCGAACGCCATCCTGAGATCTATGAAGGCCAGGTAAAGACTACCATGATTGATTTTCACCGTTTTCCAATAGATCGCTAAAAGGCGGAAGACCTGGTCCATCGTACCCACTTTATTCCGGAAACCGGCCTGGAAATGGGAGAGAATCTGTTCTTCCTCCATCCATACACCCACTCGCAGGATGATGACCCTGCCAACCACTTACTGGATCACGTCAATCAGACTAATCGGTCTGTAGTTGGCAGGGTCATCCCTGTCACCCTTTTTGTAAACGGTGATCACCTCTGCGCCCTTCCACGAGTCTGGGACAGGATGTCCCTTGGAAATTAAATTCATTATTAACGCAATAAGTGTGGCCCAGGCTGTGGGTTCTTTCAGAAGAAGATCCCCCGGGATGCCATCTTGGCCAGCAGCCTTCTTTGGAGTTAGGTGTCTTATGGCCGATACTACCTCCGAAATCAGGAATGGCTCCTCAAGTGTCGATAAAAAAGGGGCCCGGCCAACAGGGGCATAAGAGGGAGAATTAATTGCATCTTGTCCGCCGTATATATTTAAAAAATGGGAATACCATTGTTGGCTAGTAATGTGATTTACCAATTGAGGCCTATTGTAGTTTCTGGCCTTATTAATCAATTCCCAAAACAGCGAAGCATTTTTCAGTTTAGATGCATATTTGAGGTCCTGTCAGAACTGTTCCTCCCACTCTTTTTTTGCCCGCACTTGTTCATTCGCATATTCCCTCCTAGCTAATCTAACTAGGGGTTGGTTCCTTTTGCGTAGAGCAACTGTTAGCTCCCGTCTTTTAGCCCGACACTTTGCAGAGTACCAGGGGGTACTGGGTTTGAGGGGTTTTGATTTAGAGCTCTGGATTAAAAAATATTTGCCAACTTCCTCAATGGCATTTTTATATATCCTAGGAAAAGGCGACTCCTGAGCATCCCCTGTACCCGAGGATAATCCCACCAACTCTCTAGTCAGCTCATCAATGTGTACCTTTATCCTTACCAATTTGTCTGGGTGAGTATTAACCTTGTCCCATTTCAATCTTCGATTGCCATCATATGGGACCACCTCCTTTGTTAACTTCAGCGAGGCTGGTTTCTGGCCACCTTTTAAATTGCTCCACCCTAATGTCAGACATAAGGGGTTATGGTCACTATCCTGCGAAGGAACCACCTCCATGTCAACTAAGTCACACCACATGGTGACATCCAATAGAATATAATCTATTCGGGACGGGCCACTAAGTCTATTAAACGTCATGGCTCCGTCTCGATCAGAGGGGGATCTGCCATTTAATGCTCTTAAGTTAAAATCCACGGTAAGAGCATTGATCTGTAGTGCCTTAGCTGACCATTTTTTAATCGGGGGTAATAACAGTGTGGGGATAGACCAACAAGCGTCCTCCTCCTCTATGCCCAGGGGATCATCCCCACTTAGGGGTTCGAATGTGCAATTAAAATCCCCCCCCACCAGTATTTTGGAATTTGTGGGGCAATTAGCTAATGCCTGTTCTAGAAACAAAAAAGTACAAGACGTTTTGTCTCCCGGAGTACCTCTAGCATAAATATTAAATAGCTCAATCCTACTATCCTTCGTCTGGCCTTCAAATGAGAGATGTTGTATGTCCCTACATCCCGGGTCATGGGTTGAGATGTTCCAATTTAAATCTATTTTTATCCATACATGAAGACCCCCGGCTGGTCTGCCCTTACCACAGCTATAAGCAGGTACCCAAAAGGTTGCATATCCAGCTTTATGTAATGGTGATAAGCTCCAGGTTTCTTGGAACATACATATGTCAAATTTTTCAATGAAATTGTTCCATTCAGGAAGGGCCAACTTTTTCCCTAACCCGGCTATGTTCCAAGATACCAGACGAATATCCTCTTTACCGCTAGTGGGTGGAGTAAGAATGACTTCATTGTCACCATTCAATACCCGTGGAATCGTTTCATTGGAGGTTTCAAGAAGGTCTATAGGAATTAAAAAATGACTTCCGTTACTAGAACGGTCCACATGTAATGGGTGAATAATAGCGTGAGACCTGGTAACAACCACACTTTTAGGATCTAGGGGAGTCATGTCCCTGGAAGGGGATTCAATGACCTCACCAGAGGTCACATTTATATTTCCCTCTACCCTAACAGTACTTAGACTACCCCAGTTACCCTTCCTGGTCTGTAAGCTTCAATCGCAGTCATCCATGCCCGAAAAAACATCAAACCTATTTGCTAGCTCCAGAGGTGTAAAGGGTCTTACATACTCCGTTCTCTGGTTGCTAATCCTAGTCACTCTAGGAGGGATCATATTCCAACCTTGAGGGTCAGGTAGCACTTTCCTACCATACAATGCTGTGGTAATAACTGGGTAAGCACTAGCCGTGTTCCTAGCATAGATTTGAGGGAACACTAGGGACCTGGGATAGAAATAAGTCAAGGCTCGGGGACTAATTCGACTATTACTATTTCCTAAGGGCCAGTTCAATATAAAATCAACCGCTCCTGGGTCTCTAAAATTAATCAGAACTTTGTCTCCCTCAATATCTTTACATTTACTACCAAGCCAAGGGAGACGTCTGACATGCAATATCTCTCCGTTAAGATTCTTGTTTATTGGTCTGTGTATACTTAACCAGTGTATAATTTTATTTTTCAACTGGTGATAGTCTTCTCTTTTATTGTCTGTCAATGTAGGAACCCCCGTCAGGACCACCACCAAGGGCACAGCTTCGGGAGGTAGTTCCACCTGTAGCCCGTGGTTCCCTGGGCCCCCATTCCGACTGAGGCTTCCCCGCTCCTGATGTTTAGCGCCCATCGGTGCAATGGTAAACCCTTCTAAGGTGTCAATGGTGGGTTTATTAGTTGATTGGTTCACAGTCGCTAAAGACCCTTCCCTATGGTTGTCAGGCACTAAGTTATTGGAGGCCTGTGGTATATTGTTATTAACAAGGGGAAATTCATATGAGGCATTAGTAGGGGGTAACGGGGCCAAGGGAGTTAACCTATTCACTTGGGCCTTATCCGCAACAATCATGTTTCTCAGTGCGGATTCAACGTCCTCCAACCTAAGCTCCAACCTTCTCAAGCTGTCAGTAATAGGCAATATAAAGGTGCTAAGCAAATCTCCCAATTTGGATTGAAAAGCGGTAGAAAGAGCCACCGACTGTGGTGATTCATCGGGGAACACATCGGTCACGGGGTTATTTACAACTAAATCAGAGCCTGCAGAAGGGGGGAGAGAGGTCAGTTTTATCCTAATATCTGGCCCGGTATCCAGCCCCAAATCATTTACATTTGCAGCCTTAGTGTGTTGGCCAAAATCAGAATGGTTAATCATAGTTTTAGCCAGGCCTTGCGTCTTATTTTCCTTGGAGGAGGACCATGGATTTTCCCCTTGACCAATTTCTTGGCCTTTTTCCCTGTTGTTTTTACACGGCATAAAAGTTGTGTTTTGGGAGCCATAGAGCTATCTAAACAATTTGCAGGAAGAGAATCGCTAATAACATGTACACTAGGAGCACATTCTGTAGGTGAACAGTCACATAATAAAAAAGGAACACTGTCTTGAGAGAGGGGGGCATCATGGGGACCACAGCTACCATCGTCTCCCAGGAGAACTTGAGAACTAGAGACCTCGATAGGCCTGCGTTTCATATTCTCAACTGAGCGACGACGCTCAGTTCTGCGTTCAGCCAATAAAATACCCCTTTCTTCGTCCATACTGATCTTCTTAAAATAACTGTCTAAGGGGCCATTTAACACGCCCCCCGGCTTCTCCCCTTGTATTTTGTTTTCAATCAAGGCCATTTCAATAGTAATATATCGAGGTAACTAAAATGTTAATATCCAAGCCCTGTCCGGCCTCGTTCGGCCTCTGAGGGCCTTAGAGGGCCCGCCCTTTGCCCGGGCTTAGCCCCGGCCTGAGCCCCGCACGCGTCCCGCTAACGCGTGACTGATTCCAAACCGATATGTAATGAAGAGGAGGGGCCGGGAAGAGGAACCAGGTGCGTTAGGCACAAAGTCAAGCAGAGCACACTGGTCCTCGCAGTCCCGGGCACACACTGAGCCCCAGAAGCACTTCAGCGCCTTGGAATCGATTCAGCCAGCAACTCCGTGAATGATGATGAAGGTAAAATAGGCAGATTAAAATGAAGCAGTTTCCTCAGCCTGCGAGCGGCACCCCTCATTAGTAATAAAACAGCTGGGAGTGTGACTGCAAAATAAGAGAAGCACAAGTCAGTCTCAAATTACACACACTGCAAGTCCATTCTTATAATACTATTTTTGGCAACCAGCCATAACTTCAATACAATATTAACAACAGAAAAAGCTTCCTGCTTTTCTGTTCTTTGCCACCCAGTCTACACATTTCCTCAGAGTGCAGCGATCCTGTTTTCGTGACTATATGTCAAAAATTCCTGTCCTGCGAGGGGAGGAAAATGGTAACCAGCGAAAACGGACTACATCTCCCAGGATGCTTAGCGGTTGAGAGGTTATGTAAACAGGAGAACTGTTACATAACTCAAGGAAAACACGCCCTTATGTAAACAGGAGAGCTGTTACATAACTCAAGGAAAACACGCCCTTATGTAAACAGGAGAGCTGTTACATAACTCAAGGAAAACACGCCCTTATGTAAACAGGAGAGCTGTTACATAACTCAAGGAAAACACGCCCTATAAAGGGAGGAACAGGGAGGTACAACGCTGTCGGATATTGTGTTTACACCGACGTACCTGCTTAGTGAAGAGCAGTGTTCCGGAGTTGTGCTCCAGTAAGGCAAGAACGGAGGTAGGTCGAGTCGTTACTCCCTGGGCCGTGTCTTGCCCCATCGTCACCTGTGAAGGACCCGGAAGCTCTACCGGATAACCATTGATCTTCGCTTTTTGACTCGGCTGAGTCAAAGCGCAGTGGCGCTTTTGCTGGTTGGAGTCGTAACTCCCAGCCCGACCAGAGATACAGGGACTGCCAGCTGTAACGCACACCAGGAGGTGTTTGCCGCGTTACAGACTCGGAAGTCCACAGGATCGATCGAGCGGCTGCTCTCGGTTCAGTCTTCTTTGCTTGTGATTGGGGTATCGGTGACGCATCACCAGGAGGTGACTCCGCGTCCCGGTGCAGTCTGAGGAAGAGGTTGAGCGGCTGCTCCCTTCAGGTAGAGACCCCGGCTGGGTGTTTCCCTGACTCCTCGATTCTCCCCAACACTCTTCGTGCCCCTCACAGCCTACCGATTGGCATTGTCGGCCATTTCATTTCTGCCCTCTGTTGGCATACGCCGGGATCGGCGTATATGCAGAGGACGGTTAGGACCATCCGTGCTGTGGGCTGGTAACGTACTTAGCCTGGAGGATTCCAGTGACTATAACCTTTGTTTATTCCTTGTATTGTTTTTGCCTTCATTAAAATAACTAAACCTTCACAAGTGGTTGCGTTCTCATTATCGTGTCTGTTAAACGATCCTGAGACGTTCAGGGCGTTACACTATAACAGCCACACTACATATACAAATGTAAGTTTGGAACATCCTCTGCTGCTCTGAATTTCCTGCAAAATATCCAAATCACGGAGGTTCCCAGAAACACACAATAGGAGGAAAAAACACTTAAAAGTCAGACGGCATTCAGACCTTTTTTCAAAGCAGGCTGTAGATTATTACCAGATAAATGTGCGCAACATATATATGCATTTTAACCACATTTGAACAGCCTCATACAAAATGCCCTTCTTTACACAATAATAATGCTTGACAGTTTCTGGGTAAGAGACGGGTAATACAGAACAATGAACAGAATGACTAGGGCCAAAAGCTAAATTATGGTTTTTATTCCTTTCACATTCATAAGCCATCGCCCTTATTTTCTTTTCATGGTTGTTTAATTGCACACGTGTGCTCATTGGTGTGCCATTATCCAAAGTGGAATGTCGCATAGGTGTTTTAAATGTATTTGTTTAATTGTACATGGGTGCTCATTGGTATGCCATTATCCAAAGAGGAATGTCGCATTGGTGTTTTAAATGTATTTGATGACCCCTGTAAATGTGGTGACATTCAGTAAAATTATTAAACTGGGGAGGGACAAACCCTACAACTGCCTGCAGTATGGAGGTATTAATAATTTTGGACCCTATCTGTGGACTCGCTGATGCTCCAGAAATGGGCGTATTCTGGACAATATTTGGCACTATGGGGAAGGATAAAAGAAGTGCCAGAGGTGCATTGGGAGCTATCTGCACCAGAGGCAGTATTTGTATTTGCCACTTTAGATCCCCTAAGCTTCCAAGTTCCGCCACATCTTGACATCTCAACTGCGGACCAGGGAAGGTAGGTGAGGGCACCCTCGATGTCTAGTGGGTGACTCCAGGGGTGCGATGCAAGGGCCACCCGTTTACTCCATGGGAAGGTCCGCCCACGCCGTTATGTCTCCGCCAAAGAAAAGTTGAGGGGTCGCGGCGCCACCAGGCAACGGCACTTTCTTTTTATTGATGAAAGGAGTTTATTTCTTTCAGGAAGACACAGGCTTTGAGGCTGCGCTGAGACTTTGTGAATGAAGATAAAAGCGGGGGGGGGGGGGGGGTCACAGCAACACTCACTGTAGGGCAGGGAGGGCAGTGCCCCCTTGGTCGCTCCATGACACCACCAATAAGTAAACTAGATTTCTGTGTTCTCTATTGTGTGCCACCCCACAAATGGTGTGAGATTAAATTAAATGTGAAACATAATTAGGAACTAAATGGCTGTTATGGAATACTTTAACTTTTTTACATTCATTTCCAAAAATCGATCACTGTTATTTGCCAATACGGTTAAGATCATGTACATAGGGCCCGATAAGGACTGGTTTCAATGTCCTTTTTAATTACTAACGGGTCGGACCTCGAGAAGGAACCAGCCAACTTAAAGCCCTGACTTTTTCTTCCTAAGCAATATATAACTTTTATAGTAAAAATACAGAACACTTTCAGTAAACGTTCGCGCTATGTAGAACTGCAAAATATTCACCACGAAGTCCTGCTGCATCGCCATAAGGGGGCGCAACAAAGCCAATTCTAGTTTGCGCCGCCTTCAGTCTAAGCCCACCCTTCATGCGGCACCCACGCCCATCGGCTGTCTCCTTCTTCCTCTGCCTGCCAGCTTGAAGCACGCCCCCTCCTAACCTGCTTGTCATTCTCTAATGCGTCCTTAGCCTCGCTGCGATTGGTCTGTTTTCCCGTAAACCCTACTCTACAGCTAGATTACCCTCCTATCCCCACACGTGTTAGGGTTCTTTCTGAAACCACCGGCTGAGAGATTTGGGTTTAGCTCATCTAGTAAAGTTTAGTCCTGGGCCAGATGTCACCTCGGGTCAACTCAGGCCGCTTGTGCCAGACTTCACCTCTCTGTGCTTTTTCGCCTCGGTCTCCTTCTACCGTGACTCATGCGTGGTCTCGCGCCCTACCTTAACTGGTTCGTTCGGCATCCCCTCTACCACCCCCCACCCCGGTTTAGGAGTCTCTTCCTTGTCCGAATCCGGAGTGGGCGGAGTCTTGGGGATTCTCCGCCCCTAGTTCCAGCTGGTGTTTGAAACCGCCCTGTGCTGCCTTCCGGGGTCTGCCCCTCCGAGTTCCTTTGCTTCACGCCCCGCCCCTGTGCGCGTGCCCGGCTGTTGGTTGGAGCGGGCGACGCGCACGGAGTGGTTTGTGGAGTAAAGTTGAGTCTCCAGGTCGGGTCCCCCACTTTCCTCACCCCGGCATGAGGCGGCGGCAGAAGCGGCTCTTGCAGGCCGCAGGGCTAGCCTTGACCGCTCTCCTCCTGCTGCCCAGCGTCTACCGGGGGCAGCGCGGGGGGTCAGGTACCGTGGCCCCCAGGGGCGCACCGGGGGCAGCACCAGCCGAGGTAAGAAGACACCAGCAGGGAGGCGGAGGACATGACAGTGGAGGGCAGGCTCAAGCGAAATGGGCACAGCAGGGGATGGGGTACCTGTATGGCGAGGTATTACCTGTGGGACAGCTCACCCCCCCCCCCCTTCAGTCAGGAGGGAATCTAGGGTTAGGGGTGGGCACTGATCAAACAGGGAGGTACACCTGTGAAAGTTGAGTTCATTAGGAAAGAGTGTGGGCAACTGAAGGGGAAAATATTTTTCAGTATGTTTGGGATATTTTGAACCCACATGATATGATGTATGCTGCATCTTCTGTCACAGTCACCTACCTGCATGTCCGGCATTTGTTTATTATTATTATTTAGGACGTGTTGTGGCAATCTATTCGTTACTGTGTGTAACCATATAATATTTGCCCAGTAAGGGTCACTAATGCTTCTTCATTTAACTCCGTTCTGGAACCTTGTGCTTGGCTGTATCCTCTGACACAATCTGTGATTGGGTGTAGTGGGATCCGACCTTTTTTTCATTCAAAGTGTTAGTAATGTTTCGGTTTCTCAGCACCACATGTATTAAAGCAGATCAGCGTGCGGCTGAAACGAGATAGTGTTTATTTAAAACCCAGAGATACGTGAATCATTTCCATGGATGTTTGACTTTACATTTGCAAGTTCCAACACCATGGGAGCATTCTGGCAGATATGAGAGCAGTCGCATTAAGCAAAGGTATTCATCCTGCAAAAAAGATAAATATTTGGTTTAGTAATGCCTTGTTTGCAGATTAGCTGCCCCAGTAGATTAACGTGTTTGCTTTTTTCAAGTAGCCTTCAACGCTTTCCGAACACCTGGCCGATCCCACTGCTGCCACGTATGGTTCTAACCTCATGGGTACTCGCAAACATTTTCCCAGGTGCCAAAAAGTTTGGTCTGTGATGGGACCGAGGGCCGCATTGATGCCACCAGGGTGGCGGTCGTGTGGCCAGGGGGTGAAACCAGAGCACCTGCATCAGTCCCTGCAACCGCACCTGTCCAAATTGTGTGATCCTAGTCAGTTGTTTTATTTCACCTTTTTCATCATTAACATATAAGAAAACCTCAAAATAATGATTGCAGGTTGTGCGCTGTACAAACCTGCTCCTATCTTTGATGATATTATGTATAATGGCATCCTAGCTCATCCAAACAAAGGGTGTACAAAACAACTGTCTTACCTCTTAGTTCGCTGTTGCCGTTGTAAGGGTGGGGGGAAGCATGCATGCTTCTAAAATCATGTTTGAAAACAGTTGACCAAAAATACTTCCCAATGCACTATCTTCTGATGTACTAAGGTGTAAAGCATGGGGTACTCACACATTTTTCTCCAGGGTCCTAAAAGTTAATATGTGGTGTGACCGAGGGCTGTACTGATGCCAGCATGGTGGCAGTCGGGGGCTTGGGAGGTGTAAGGTGGGCTTAGGGGAGCGACATGTAAATCCGCACTTGACCACACCGTGTGAGACTGGTTGTTTTATTTTACTTTGCGTATTGGCATTATTGTTTGGGGGAATGGAGACAGTGGGATGGGGAGGCTGGGGCATAAATGGTTGTTTCTAAATTGTTTGAAAACTGTCACATTTAAAAACAACGAATCTCAATGCACTTCTATAATTTGCTGTTAATTGTGAAGGGACTTTATTATATTTTTACACGGTTGTTGCAATATAACTTTAAGAACACTTTAATTTTTAAAGACAAGTGATGCACAACAGCTTCTGTGCTTTTTTGTTTTTTTTACTTCAGTTCGATTGTAAATAAATGCTTCCCATTTATTTAATATTTTTATATGCATTAGTGCTTTGTAAAGTAAACAGCAGGCTAGCTACTGTTCAACCAGGGGCCGCATGTATAGATCAGGAGGGCCGCATGTGGCCCCGGGCCGTACTTTGAGTATCACTGGTCTAAAATTTTAAATGTTAATTAAATCCACTTTTTGAAGAGGTTGATGTTTCACAGTTTTGCTGAAAGATGTCTTAAAAAATAAAGGTATTCTTAATGTTAAGTAGTGCAGTACACCTTCTTTTCTTTCACTTTGGTTAACCTGTAAATAAATGCTTGCCCATTTATAGCAGAGTAAACAAAAGCCTGATGCTGGTGTTGACCAGGGGCCGCATATAAAGGTCAGGAGGGCCGCATGTTACCCCCTGGCTGTACTTTGAGAATCACGGCTCTAACCCAACACTCGTGGCATTCCCTTCTGCTTTGAGCCATTGATCAAGGCACTTTCTCCATGGCAGGAACATCATTTGTTTCGGTCTCTGGAACAGCTATTTGTTAACATTAACGATCATTGGCAAAACCAATAGCTCTCGCCTGTGCGACAGCTATTGCTTTGCCAGTGCCTTTTTGCCATGATGTACAGCAGCGTGGTTAAAAGTAAAGTTAGAAAAAAAATTGTTGTAACAAGTGCTGGGCTGGAGGATGGGAGTGGAAGAAGCAACAAGGGAACGTGTGGGTGGTGGGAGGGGACTCAAAGAAAATATCTGAATCGGTGCTTGACAGTGAATGGACATTGGAAGGACACTAAGCAAGCTTAATTAATCAGTAGTTGGCCCATGACCCACACGAAAGAAGAGGAAGTGAAGCTGGCCTACAATATCGCATTAGGAAGCAGCAAAGAAGAGTGGCAATGAAGTCAAGGAATGGTAAAACAATGGTCGGGTTCCAACCCCCTTAGTGTAAACAATACGCCTTGCAGCAACAGCTCATACACTGTAGGTAGGCAAGACCTAAAGTGTTTGTAAAATCCAGTTAAGTGTTTGCTGTCTCCTAAAAGTTGTTAAAAACGTGCTTTTTAAACGTACCTTCCTCCTTTTTGCAACATTTGGAGTTGATTTTTTTTTCCCCCCCAGGTGTCAAAACCATTGGACAAAACGAGAGTACGGTTTTTGTCATTCCAGTAGAATGCTGGATGATATTGCCTTTCATGCAAAAACCTCGATTTCAGTCAACTAACCTTTATTTAAGGGCCCTGTGTTACTGTGGTAGCGCTTGAGGGTGGGAGGATTTAAAATAAATCTTTTATTTATTGTGCAGGTTTAATGGTTGCTGATGGCATAATCTGTACCGATTTTAGCATTTCTAAATCGCTAGTTTTGGAAACTTATTTCCATTACTTTGTCCGAGATGCTGTAGTGACCAAATAGCATTGTCAAATTTGGGGCTGGATCGCAGGGTACTATGAGTTTAAGAAATGGAAACTTAAACCGTCATAACCTCCTTTAAACTTTTCTGGTTGGCTGGTTGAGCCCTCGTGGGAGGTGGATACAGTCTGACAGCAGATTATTAACCATAATTCTGCATCTCAAGAAGTTACCCCATAATAAGCACAATGACATTTATCATGCAGAAACACTACCCTGGCATCTTGTCATTGTAGCACAATAGACTGTCCCAGGGTGCCTACAAAAAGAGCTAAATGCTCACCATTGCAAACAGTCTTTGCAAATCAGTCAGTCAGTCAAAATTACTTTATTCGGTTCATAGCAAAAACCATAAAAGTACATTGAACATAAAACAGTACAACCATTTAAAAAACATTTGACATAAAATTACAATAAATATTTACTCCGACAATAAAAAGATATACACTCTAACCATGTGATCTTTTTCCTCAATCTCATTGAAATTACTAAAAAAGTGGCAATATTAAATATTTCCCAAGGAGAACCCAACATCTGAAGATGCATGAGAGCTGGTTTCGCCTGTCTGAAGCCTTTGTTTTTTAAAAGAGGAATGATGTATTTTTTACGGATTAAAGACAGGTCTTTGCAAATCTTTTCCACCATCCTCTTGTGGAGAGGAGGTATGGCTTTTTATTTATTTTTGATAATTTCCCGTTTCGGTTTGGATTACTTTATTGTGCCATAGAAGTGATACGATAATGTTTTGTTGTATCAATATTCTTTTTGTTGTGATGTCCTTTGTATGCATCTTTAGGTCTGGCGTTAGCCAAGACCTTTTAATCTTACTTAAATAATATATTTTAGATATTTCTAGGAAATGTTAGCCAGCCCTTTCATCAATTGATCTGTTGTCCTTCACGCTGTTCTTCCACCCACTACAACATCTAGCATAAGGCAGTCTGTCAGCTCAGCCATTGGCTAAGTTCACTGTGAGTGATGGCATTGTGATATTTTACTAGAGTGCATGGGTTCACAGATTAGTTCACTTTAGTGCCGTTGAATACTATAGCAATGTTCTTTTTTTGAGACCTATAAAATGTTTTCTTCTAGCCAGGTAATTTTTTTTTGTATTGGCAAGAGAACAGCAGCTCCCCATTAAACAATGCATTTTTACAAAAAACATGGCAAAATAAGAATTGTAAAAGCCAAAAATCTCCAGCGCCAGATGTATTGGCTTTGTCAATGTTTGTTTGCTTTGTTCCTTCAAATAAAACAATAACCAAAATTCAGATTTATTATTCGAAGAAAAATAGGCCGTAGTGCAGCACTACTGGTAGCTAATAAAATAATCTTTCCATGATCATGATAAAATGCAGCACCAACAGATGTAATTACAGAAGTGACGTTATCTAGTTATAACATTTGTTTTTCATAGTCGATCTATTGTTTCCGATGACATTTTAGATGCAGTAATTGAACTATGTAAAACAATTAGGGCTTTTTCTGCAACAGTATTGTGATAAGCTGTATCGTTTACACCTTCCCTCTTTCTTTCTTTGTGTGTATTTATATTGTCCTGAGTAAGGCTGAAATGAGTTACGAAGGTTATCTTTTATGCTAGTTAATGTTTGTATCTTAATATTTGTACGTTAGTTTCCTTTATGCTGATGCCCTGGAAGAATATACCCCAATAAAATATTACTTTTTGATACATGTTTTGTGAACCATTTCAAAGACTATTTTGTGGCTTGTTTTGGAAGAATCTCTATCGCAAGATGTTATGGGGCTGTTCACTCCTGTGAAAGGTTAGCAAGACGGATATCGCCTGTGCTGTCCAAAGTGGTTAATCTTTTTAATATGAGAGTATATTGAGGTGTCCTTGGGTACAAGTGATCATAGCTAAAAATAGCCTATCTATTTAGTTTACCTCAGGGTTTTAGTCTTTTCTGATTATCTTGCGAAATAATATTACACCTAAAGGGAAGCAAAGTCCACTTATTTCAGTTCCCAGTGTTCGATGTCAACATTTTTGTCCCTTCTAATGCCTCACCCATGGGTGACATTTTTTTTTATATTGTCTCCTCTTTGCTGCAATCATATAAATGAGTGGATGTCCTTAATGAATTCAAAGAAAGTTGGCAATACATTTGGCAGCAATTTACTATACAGCGGCAGTGACACTGGTCTTAACCTTTTTTTTTTTTTTGGGTGACTCTTTACAAACCTAAATTGTGTGCAGCTATGGCATAACTATTAATATGATTGATTTGGGGCAAATGATCATTCAACAAATTTGCACCCTATTTCAGGTTGATTTCGCGCCATCCCATAGAACATTACTGATTTAGCTATGATAGTTGTAAACATACGTCGCTACATAGCTGTATTATCGTTTGCAAATTCTTTATACTTTAGAAAAATGTTTGAAGTGCAAAACTAGCTGCTAAGGTAGTGGAACTCTGTACAAAGATCATACGTGAGTAATGTAAGAGCAGATTTATAGTTTTGCTGGAGGCTGAAATGTGTGTTTATGTTGGAGCACTCTATCTACATCTAATACAAATTCAAGAGCAGTGGGATACCAGTGTTTCTTCAGCCTTTTGGAACCCCTGCTTACCAGCAGAGTTGTTACAGGATGTGGGGCACAGTCTGTGTATGCCTCTGATAGTTCGCGCTGTATTGCTCTCTCCGTCTCCTTTGTTGGCGCAATGTGCTGGCTATGGTTTAACCAGCAATTGTGTGGCAGGTAGATCTACTTGGTTTAGCTTCTGCTTATATTCCCTATCCTACTTGGGTCTAGTGGCTTGTGGTGATTTAACTTCAATTGGCGGGGAAGTAGATGTACTCACTTCAGTACTGTGGTTAACGCCTGCATTGATCCTATGCTACTCCGCACTTCTGGGCTGTATTTTCCACATAGGCACTGCTCCTGTCTTGTGCCTGGCTGCCATCACCTTCAGGGAGTAGCACCTCTGGCAGAAGTGATTCCCTCTGCACCACGCAGGAGATCGCTGTCTCATCTGCCCCACACTTTCCTTCAAGCCAAATGGTAGTGCTCTGGAAGAAAAAAATCAAAAGGCTTCTACTGAAAACGTCAATGATGCATAGCTAAAGCAGCCCTTTCTCCAACACCTTACAGTCCAATACTAAACCAAAAGGGTCGGAATGGCGGCAATAAACTTTGCAGGTCTTGGGAGGCTGTCCCTCAGTCTCTTTCTTGTCACGCTTTACCAGTGGTGCTCTAAATGGTACGGCTTTCTGGCCCAAACAGTTATGTGTTGGCAACTCAAAGTGTGACTGTAGTCTATGCTTCTATTTTTGTACACACTTAGACTTGCAGCCATGCACAATTGAGCTACGCATTCCGACCAAATTTTATCATATATTTGCTCCCTAGCTCAAGGAGTGTTTGAGTAAGCTATTTGAGCACATTTTTGAAGTATGTAGGTCCCCAAGATCATGGTCCTCTGCTAAAATAGTTGTTTTCTGGAAAATAAAACAAAACAAATCTCTGCTTGAACCGGGTTCTTACCGCCCAATAACCTTGATCAATGGTGATTCCAAAATTTACTCAAAGATCTTGGCTACTTGGTTAGACCCAATAAGCTATAATATTCTTTGGTGCGGCAACATGGGTTTATTGCTGGAAGACCTACAATTGACCATATCTGAAGGGTTATTTCACTTTTTGATGCTACCAGTGTGACCGGGGACCCTATAGCTTTAATTCTGCTTGACGCAGAGAAAGCCTTTAATAGGTCCTCCTGGCAGTTTCGCTGGACAGCGATGTTAAGAGTCTGGTTTGGCAAGGGTTTTATCAGGGCAGTTAAAATGTTATATGTCGACCAAAAGGCTAGGGTCGCTGTGAATGGTGTCTTATCAGATTCATTTATAATCTCTCCATTGTTGTTTGCTATCTATAATGACCCCTTTATCCGCAGATTGGAGAGCAATGTTTTAATATAAGCGATTTAGACTCTAGGCTGGGAGTCAAAAACTCTTGCCTATGCTGAAAAGCAAAAGCAAACAGAACGACCGACCAGGGTCCAGCTCTACCAACACACATGTATTGTTAGTAATCTAAAAGATGGGTGCAAAAACACTTCCTACATCCGTCGTCCAAAGGTGCAAAGCGAATCAAAGCGTAAATCCAAAGGTGGAAGGTGCACTCATTGAAATTGAACGCATTAAATCAAGTAGTCCAATATAATATTTCTTTCTTTTTATTCTGATGGTTTTAACACGAATAGTGCACAGCTAACGCGTTTCGTTCCATACAGGAACTTCGTCAGGGCTGTGATAATCACAAACAAAAAGACAACATTTACAAACATATATATATATATATATATATAACAGTCATAAAAAACACAAACATATAGTGTATGACTACTCAGTCTTTAAAGGAAAATGGCACATAAAAACCACACAAATATAAAAACTTTTTGACATATAAATATATACATACATAAAATTCACAAAGACATTCATTGCGAAGATGCATGATTTAAAACGCAATCAAACAACTAGACAATGCTCCATACTAGCGCACAATTTATGTAAGAATGGGGCAAGATTCATATGAATCAATCAATAAAAAAGAAAAAAGAAGAGGAGATGAGGAATGAGGAAAAGAAAGCGATAAGGGAGAAGTCCAGGGAGCAAAGAATATATAGGAAATCTGTATATATGATGCAGCCTCCCATGGAAAAACCATATGAAATGGTAAGTTATCTGATCCGGTCCAATATCATAATATATTGGTATCATTATTATTGTAACCCACATCAGCACTCAATGAGCAGCGCAGTATACCACATAGTCAAAGAAGATGATCAGAGCGAAGAAAACGACAACTGGTAACATCTCACCTCTTTGAGGGGCAAATATAATATCCAAAAAAGGGTATATGTAATCCTTTAAAACTTGTTTTATCTCAAAGAAAAGAGGGCCATAAGAAGAATATTACATTCCTATATTAAAACAAAGCACAATGTCAATCAGAGAAAAAGATTCTTCAACGGAAAAAAGTTAGTGGATCAAAGTACTATGCTGACGACAGTGCCCCTGTGACGTCTGACCCAGAATTGGATATCAAGACAATGGAAGAGGAAGCTAGACAATTTGGGAGACACTCTGGCTATGACCTGAATAAAAATAGGACCCAGTGATCTGTTAACGATGACATTTAGATGACTGATCTTCGGGTTGTCGGGAAAGGTATTTACTTGGAAGTTATTTTGTCTGCTAGAATGGATAATGTCATTAGGGATAATATGGAACCTCTTTTGTGGGCAAGATTATAGCAGGCTAAATAATCTGCATTTATCCTTAGGGGGCAGATGAAACATGATTAAGATGCATTCTTTTCCAAAAATGTTTTTTTCGGATCATCTCTTTACAGTTTTCATCCCAATGGTTTAAGGCAATGGAAAACTTTTTTCCCCGGTTTATTTGGTCACGCTCCAGACCCAGACGGGCATTTATATTGTTCAAATTACTCAGAAAGAGAGGAGTGTGGGCACTCTCTGATGTAGAATTGTATTATTGGGCTACGACACAGATACTCAGTCGAGTGCTGCTACAAGAAGATCCTGATGGTGGGGAAATAGAGCAAGTACCCTCCCGGTATGAACCTGTGATGGGATATGGGGCTGTCTATGGCGATAATTAAACGACAGTTACTAATAAAAAAAAGTGCACTTTAAGACCTTCATGTTGTATTTAAGGCCTGGAGTGCTGTGCGTAGAATATTAGGGATTGGCAGATTACGTTTTATATGCCCTTGACTAATAACCTAAATCTATCAGATTTTTAGAGATAAACATAGGATTAATTGGGTGCTACGAGGGGTGTTTCCGCTGAGTTGTTTTTTTCTTTCCTCCTTTGGCCTAAGCTCTTTTGATGAGTGAAAAATGAATTTATTTTTGAGTGGAAGGAATTTTTTTTTAAATATCTTCTAGTGAGAGACTTTTTGCTGCAAAAAGGGGGTGCGTCAGTGCAGTGGTGGCTCCTCCGCTAAGGCGGAGGACGGTTGCCGCACTGCCGAAAAGGAAAAATAAAATGATAATAACTATTGTTATCATTTTATTTTCCCTATTGCAGTCAGTGGTGTGGTGGGGCAGGGCTGGCCATAGCAGGGGAAGAGTCTCTGCCTAGTCTCTCTTTATTCTTTTATCTGTTCTTCGCGCCTTCCTGTCCTGGTTCATAGTCCGTTTTTCTGATGCTGGCAGCGCCGGGAAACCTCTTTGCTGAGCAGCTGCGTGCTATATAAATTCAGAGAACACTCCCTAATTGCCCATGAACTGTTTGGCCGGCCCTCTTGCGCTGACCAAACAGTTTAAACATTTTTTTAAATGGAATTTTCCAAAATAAATGCATCAAAGAAAAAGTGATATAAAAATAACAGCATAGCATTACAGGGTAGTAGCACAAGGAATAAATAACATAACATCGTACCTGACAAGGGGTTCAACGTGGTCGTAACGTGCCCCACACTATCTCATGGGCATCTCCGTACCCCATCGTTGCAATCGAGGTAATCAAGAATACAATGCGATGACAATGAAAAATTCAGTACAATTAATACAGATTGGTCCTTAGGTGTCTACAGATAAAGTGGGTGCAGGTAGTTCCTGTGTGGGGGCACTGTTACTATACGTTTAACAGGTTAGTGTGAAAAGGTTGCCAGATATCTGCAGGTCTAGAGGCCGGTGGTTGTAACTGCGCGTATGTGTCTCTCGTGGTATTGCGGTATGTCATGCTATGAAGCCATGCATTGAGTGTGGGGGGCTGAATGCAGGCCCACTTAAGAGACATTTCAAGCTTAGAAATCAAAAGCGCTATAGCAACAAATCAGTGTTGGGATTTGGGAAGGTCGTGAACATACCTGCACAGGGCCGATAAGGGTGACGGTGCAATCTCTACCTCCACCATCTTAGATAGTTCCCCGAATATTGATCCCCAATAATCCTCTATTCTAATTCAAGTCCATGTCATATGTGCAAAGTCAGCAATAGGAGAGCGGCATCTTGGACAGACGTCCGACGAGAGGGGTCCATACGAGGCAGTTTACTAGGGGTCACATACACCCTCCACAGAAATTTAAAATGCAATAATTTGTGTTGTGTCGGTGATTCGGGGACACCCAGGGTTTTTGGGCGCAGCACCGACCCCCCCCCCCGTACATCTGTCCGAGGATAGCCCAGATCCTGCTCTCATGCTGCCCGCACACTGTTGTCATGGTACGGAAGCCGTGCCACTGCTTCCGTAAACATCCATGCCACCAAGTGGCTCCCATCCCCGCCCCGGATAACCCCAGTCAGAATGGAAAAGTCAGGAGGCTCCAAGGGGTAGCTACCCAGGCACGCACGCAGTGCCTTCTGCACTCTCAAGTGCACAAAGTGATCCGTTGTCGTAGCAGTTCAGAAACTGGAATCTTCAGTGCGTGAAAAAATTTGCCCCCGGGGAACAAATCACCGAATGTGTGCAAGTGAAACTTGGCCAATGTGCGCTTCACCAACGCCTCCTGCAGTATGGGAATCCAACCGTTTCCTGTAAGCAGTAGCGCCGGGGAATATAATACTATAATAATAATCCACATTTGTAAAGCGCGAACAATCACCCGTAAGGGTCTCTAGGCGCTGTGGGCCGTCGGGAAGATTAAGCAAGCTATTGCCCAGAGTCACATGGTGCTGGACTAATCTGCCGCCGGTGATCGAACCGTGATCCCCAGATTCCAGAGTCGGTCTCCCTGGCTGTGGTGCCACACCTCTTCCCCGTGCACCAGTCACGCGCATCAACTTGTGCCACGCCAAGCTGGTAGTAGACACTGTTTGGATGTTGTGTGGATCCCTGGGGAAACCTCACGTCAGCCGTGTTAAGTGGAGCCTGAAGCCCCAGATCAGCCTCGGGTCTAATATACGGGATCCGAACGTCTGCACAGTACCAGTGTCGGGCATAACTCGCTTGTGCAACCATATAGTAAATCTGTAGGTTTGGCACACCAAACCCTCCTCTCATATTGCAGTACTAAGGTGTCCCAGCAAATGCTGGCTATTTACTACCCCACACCAATCATGTTAGCAATGTGCGCAGATTAGTGAAAAAAACTATTGTATAGTAGTATGGGAATATTTTAAAAAAGGTACAAGAATTGTGGTAATACCACCATTTTGATTATGGCTATCCTTCCCGCCTTCGATAAGGGTAGCTGCTACCAGCAGTCAATGTTACGTTTTAACCTCTCAATTACTGGGCCATAGTTCAACTCAGGGATGCGATCCCTATCCCTATGGATGTGGACTCCTAGGTACTTCACCGACTCGTCACACCAAATCAACGGGTACTCCTCCGTTTTAACACAGGTCGCCTCAGTGGGAGCACCTGGGACTTCTCCCAGTTTATATGAAGTCCTGACTTGGTGCCGAACCTCATGACTTCTGTTGATCCGAAGGCGAGCGGTGGGAAGAGAGGAAAGAAGATGGACTTTGCGCAGAAAAACCTGTTAAAGCCTAAGCGGGGGAGAAGATAAAAGAGGAAAGGCCACTCGAGAGTGTCAACGGCCTTGGTAGTGTCCAAGAGGGCAGCCACAGACGGAAGTGAAGGGTTAATTTGATGGAGGACGGCAAATTATAGTCTGGAGATTGTGCGACGTGGCGTGACCAGGGATGAAACCGGACTGGTCTGGGCGAGCTATAAGGGGCATGAGTGGAAGGAGATGAGAGGCCAACAACTTGGCGAACATCTTATTATCAGTGTTGATGAGAGTCAACGGGCTGTAAGAGTCAAGGAGCTTGGGGGACTTGTCAGGTTTTAAGAGCAGCGTTAGCAGGGCCTCGCGGAGCGAAGTGGCCACGCTCACAATAATCGGTATAGATAGCGGTGAGGTGCGGAATGAGAAGGGGCGCAAAGGCTTTGTAAAAGGACGCAGGTAATCCGTCGGAGTCTGTATCCTTATCGCCAGGCAGACTATTAATGGTGGCCAAGATCTCTTCCTTGGAAAAGTGTTCATTGAGGTACTCCTGGTGGCAGTTGCCCAGGCAGAGGAGCTCGAGAGTATCCGTAAAGGATGTCGCGTGAGGGGGGGGACAACCCCAGTAGTGTATAGTTGAGAATAAAAGGTGGTGAATCTAGTCACCACCTCCTCGGGAGAGGTAGTTCTATCCGGTCCCCTGTCCTGGAGTGCTGTGACATAGGCCGCATGGGGCCTTCGTAGGAGATTGTATAAGTTCTTGCCGCGACGATCCCCCTTACCAAAGCGACGCACCCTTGCCTCCCCACCCAGAAAGGAGAGTTCCCTGTTGGCCTCATCATTAAAGTCAGAAAGTTTGCCCCTGAGCTCAGCCTCTTCAACCATCACTCAAAACCAATGCAAACCCTCTTATTGCAACGCCTTAGGCAAATTGAATTTCACTCCTGATGATCCCGCTATTTGAATAGCAGCCCTCTATCTAGAGAGCAAGTGATTTTTTTTTTTTTTAATTTTTTTTTTTTTTTCCCCTTTTCCCCGTGCAGTGAAGAGGAAAAAGTTTAAGAAAGGTTACTTGCATCCTGGACAGATAACATTGGACGATTTGCGGCGATAACATGCCAATGGGAGGGGTGGCCTTATACTTAAGTGAGAGTCTACATCCCTCCAACACTACACCAAGTGACCTTTCCGGCTCTGGGAGAGTTTCTATTAATGCTCCCACAAGGTGACTTAATCATAGGGGGAGATTTTAATGCGACAATGGACCCATCCATAGACAGAACACCTCCTAGAGACCCCAATAGCGCACACCTCAGATTAGTGGAATTTATCGAGGCCCCTGGCCTCGTGGATGTATGGCGGACCAGATATCCAACGGACCGACAGTTCACGTTCCATTCAGGAGTCCATAACAGTCTCTCAAGATTGGACTACATGTTTACACTAGTTCACTGTTTAGAACGTGTCTTGGGGATCTCACACTTGCCCAGAGGCATCTCGGATGTGGGAAGCGTATAAAACTGTGCTCCGTGGACAGGCAATTTCCCTGATCACGGAACACAAGCAAACTCGGCGACAGCAGATTGACAGCTTAGAGCAAGGAGTGTCCCAGGTGGAGGCCACTCATGCCACAGACACAAGTGAGGAGTCACAACATAAGGTACACTTAGCACAGCAAGAATACAAGCCTTACACATGGCAGGAAGCTAAATCCAGACTCGCCAAAACGCAGCACACGGTGTATGAGCTGGGTGATAAGGCAGGCAAGCTTTTAGCATGGCTTGATAAACGTGAAAGAGCAAGTAAATGGGTTGCGCAGATCCAATTCGAAGATGGTACTACCACGACAGAGCCTAATAAAATAGCGGAGGCCTTTGCAGCCCACTACGAAAGAGTATACACACCCACGGCCACCAACACTGTCCTGGAGAATCTCGACTTCCTTAGAGACATAAAGATGCCTACATTGTCCCCGGTCGCGTCCGAAACTCTTGACGACGACTTGTCCCCTGATGAAATTGCCCTAGCGATTGGCGCACTACACGCAGGCAAGGCTCAGGGATCCAGTGGGATTCCAGTGGGAGTTTTCAAGAAGGCCTCGTCTCAAACTTGTGCCACCTTTGCTTAATATGTACACTGATAGCTTGGAGAAAGGGATCCTACTCCAGGACCAACGCCTCGCAACAATAGTGACAATTTACAAACCCGGTAAACCACCACAAGACTGCATGTCCTATAGGCCGATCTCCCTCATAACTGCAGAACCCAAAATACTTGCGAAGGTTTTGCCCACGAGACTACTACCGTATCTCACCACATTGATTCACCCGGATCAGTCCGGCTTTATGCCTAATCGCATCACTGCACTTAATTTAAGGAGACTACACAGTGTCATTGCATGTAAGTCCGCTGTTGAGGAAGATGCAGTTATCCTATCGCTAGACGCACGTATGGCATTTAACCTCGTTGAATGGCCTTTCCTCTTCGCAGTCCTCCAACACATGGGTTTTGGTCCCATGTTCTGTGCTGGGATACAGTTGTTATACACACAGCCCTTAGTGCATGTTTCCACTGACTTCCCGCTGGGCAGAGAGACAAGACAAGGAAGCCCCCTATCCCCGCACCTCTTTGCGTTAGTACTGGAGCCCTTGGCGACGTGGATACACCAGGATATTACGTATCTCACGTCCCCGGCGCGCTCCATTAATTGTTTGCTTCATATCTTTGCCTCCTATGGGCGGGTCTCTGGGTACACCATAAATTGGGGGAAGTCGCTCCTCTATTTACTACATGGTCCCCCACCATGACTCCTAAGAGGTTGCGACATTCAAATTACAAGCAGAAGCTTCAAATATTTGGGAATTTACGTAATGCATGATCACACACAGTTCACATCTGAGAATCTTATTAAGCCACTAATGAGATTTAGACGTGATGTCAAACACTGGTGCTCCCTACCACTCACACTACTGGGAAGGGCGGCCCTCTTTAAAATGATGGCACTCCCCAGATTTTTGTATGCTCTCCAGAATACGCCATTTCCAGTCCGCTCATCATATTTCACGGCAATAAACGCTGAAGTGACCGCCCTACTATGGGATGGGAAAGCAACTCGTGTCGCTACAAACAAATTAGTACAGAGTTGGGATGATGGAGGTATTGCCCTCCCCAATATCAAAATCTACTACTGGGCCTCACAGCTAACTGTCATTAATCAATGGCTTCATGCACCTCAAGAAGACCCTGCATACCTCGTGGACAGACAAAGGGGAGCCTGAGGGGATTATGGGAGTACTCTATAATAAGGTTAAACGGCCCGCTCGCCCGGGCCCAACTGCGCACACTGTACAGGTGTGGTTCGAGGTGCGGGGCGCACTAGGTTGGGAAGGTGTTACGACACAAGCCACGCCGCTATGGGACACGAAGAAATTAGGCATGCTGCGGAACACTAAAGGCTTTAAACAATGGGATTTTATAGGCATCTCGAAGGTAGGGGACATGTGGAAAAAAGGTGAAGTAATCCCATTTGCCCAACTACAACAAACTTACGGTCTAGCAGAAACAGAAATGTTCCGTTATTTACAGATAAGGCACGTGCTCACTGTGAAGATCGCACCAGGCATACAGCTCGCGGAGGCGTCTGTCGGAGGAAAGACTCCTAACGGACCATTTGGCTAAAAAGGCCATCTCCTTCACATATAGGAAAATAATAAATAACCAACCAGACACCGTAATAGCCCTAAAGGCAAAGTGGGAATCGGAGCTAGGCGACTTAGATGACTTGGACTTGCAAGAGGCGCTTGCGTCCCCCAAGGAGGTGGCAATATCTTCTAAATTCAAATTGGTACAACTTAAAACTCTGCATAGTACATACTACACACGCACGCTCCTACATAAAATTGATAGATCTGACACACCATTCTGCCTCCGTCCATGTGGTGAACCAGGCACATTCTTACACACGATCTGGCAATGTCCGGAGATAGTACGGTATTGGGGGGCGGTTATGCGTACAATCTCACAAGTCACGGAGGGCACGATTCTCTCAGAGCCAAAGAGATGCATTCTTAACATTTGGAAACCCACAGACCTCAACCTCATGAGTCAGGACTGCGTGACACTCAGTATGACAGTGGCGAAGCAAAACATAGCTCAGCGCTGGGGATCCAGACAGGCCCCCACCCTTTCCCAATGGTGTCGTGATATGGACAGTATAATGGTAGTTGAAAAGTCGGTGTACATCCATAGAGGATGCCCCAAGAAATGGACTCAAATATGGGGCAGGTGGAATGCTTATCGTGGGCGTATCTGTGAACCCCCACGAACGGACTTACAGCTGGAGATAAGTGATTGATGTATTTAGTACAAAATGTTATGTACAGAGTCAATACCCTCTGTTGTCTTCCGAGAATGGGTACTGAGTAACCTATCTGATAAACTAATTGTCACGCGCTTGACAGCAGACACAGCATGTATGCAAGTTCTATTACCAATACCATGTTTTGTTATTTACAAAATGGCAATAAAAAGAATAAAAAAAAATAAAAAAGAAAGGTTACTTGCATAATCTCGCGTGAGAATTAATGACACGCCCCCGCCCCCCTTTAACAATGATAGTGATGGGTAAGGGAGTGAAAGACATGCCTCCAAATTAGTTGCTGTCTTATCCCAACAGCCAATAAAATATACCATGATCTGTAAGTAATGAATTTCAAGTCCTGAGTGCCGATAAGATATGCCACGATCTGTAAGTTAAGACTTTGAATTCTGGCAAGGCCAGAATTGCCTACCACTAATGCATTGATCTAGCATATGCTCCCTTGCATCTCATTTACATCATTAGTCCCCATACACTTTTGTAAGCACAGAACTTGCTTTATTTTTACGTTGTCCATATTCCAACATCAATGTATTTTCTTCACGCATTTTTTCACAGAATCACAATTAAAATTAGTGTACATGACTGCTGTAATGTGCGCTCTGAAGAGATACCAGCAATAGTATGAGCATGTATTTGGAGCAACTTTATGACCCACTGACCATGGGTTGTAAAGAAGATTCTATGTCAGTCCACGGAGGCTCTGATTATGCTTCTCAATCTTTACTGACAATAACCGCAGCCAATCAAAAACCATCAACTTTAAACTGGCATGACCCCGGAAGTCAACCCCCTCCTGCGTCTGCTCCAATCACATTCCAGTCCACCACATAAGTGTCTTGGTAAACTCCATCACTACCTCTTTCTTTGCTGCTGCAGCAGCAGGAAAGTGCCTTTCCCTTTATTTTATTGAAGTGGTAAAAACGTTGGGGGAGGATTGTGTTATCGATGTTTACGGAGTACAGATTTAATTGTTTTAGCTGGTTACACGGCGACTCGCTCGCGGTTTTCGGTGTGTTTCGTTCGACGGAGCACACGTTGGCGATAGGGGGCGGTGGAGCAGGCAGACGCGAGACCCTCTCGCTCAGAGAGCAGTCTTGTTGTTGCCCCAGACGCTGCGCGTGAGCACGAAGAGCCGTTTTCTCGAGTTACGAGTGACCGGCTCTTCGCGTGTAGCGCTAAGCAGGACTGCATCAATCTCTGGCCTCGTTGAACGCTGACCGGAGCAGTTTCCGGATTAGAGCTTGCCTCTAGGGGAGTGTAGGGGTCCCCTTCCACCTTGAATTTACGTCTCAGCGCTCAGAAGTGTAGTGGTATTACTACAGCGGTTAGTGACATTATGAGGGTCTGAAGCACCCCTGGGTTGCTCCCCCCCCCCCCCCCCCCCCCCCCCCTTTGTGAAAGCTCCTCCAGTCCTCTCTGCGGCAATGGCGTACTATGCCGAAGAGGAAGACCAGTGGGTTGAGTGCAATCAATTTGAGGAATATCAGGAGTCAGAGGAAGAACTGTTGGAGGAGAACCTTGTGGAAGCCCTGGACACCCACGTCCTGGGCTCTGTGAATAAAGCCCTGATCAAGGCCTTAAAGCCTTTTACAAAACCCCTTCACAATTATGGCAAGAGGAGGATGAAATCTTCTCATAAAAGCGCAGGGCACACTCAATTATCGGCCCAAGTGTTGGCGTGCATGGCCAGGAATGAAATGAAGGATCATGGCTCCATGGCTAATTATACTACCGAGGAGTCTTCCCCGTCCACACCGGCTACCTCAGACTCCGAGGTTGAATCGGTGCTGCCTAAAAAGAAGGCAAAGAAGACTAAGCACACAGCGTACAAAGCAGACGACAGCCAGGCGCCCAAGAACCTGTTGTTTGACCCTCAAAGTTTGATCCATCCTAGGTCCACTGAGTGGGTACCTTGTCCGGAAGTGGCACATTATGTGGCTAATAATTTGCGGCAAGGCTTTGAGAAGGAGGTGCGGGCCACTTTACGGTCGGAATGCCCGAGGCCCTCCTTGACCGGGAAGGTGGCGGATACGCCAGAATTAGACCCGAATATGGCGACATTCATGAGAAAGTTCGCGAAGGACCCCAAGAAGGGTTTAGATAGGGCCTGGAGGGGGTGCCAAGACAAGTTATTAGATGTCTCTGGACCCCTCACTAGAATCCTGGAAGCTGCGATCAATGCAAAGGATCAAAACGTTCCGATGGACACGTTGGACGTTATGGAATGGGCCCAAAGGGCTCTGTGTTTTCTTGGCAATGCCAATGTGGCTCTCTCCACGAAGAGGAGACGTTCCTTTTTGATGCGTATTGACTCCCAGTTGGCAGAGATGGCCGCCACAGAACCGGGTTCCCTCGCCAATGGCATGCTTTTCGGAGACAAATTCGTTAAGGAGATGGGAAAATACGTGGCCACGTTTTCAGCATTAGACAAAGCTCAGGCGAACATTAAAAAAGTGTTTCACACAGGTGTTTTTGACAGGGCCGGCCGCTCACGAGGTCGAGGGTTCGGCCGAGGCTTTAGTCAGACCTCACGAGGAGTGGAACAGCGAGGCAGAGGTAACCAAAGGCCACATTTCTATCCCTCCCGCAACAGGGGAGGAAGAGGCAGAGGCCAGAGAGGAGTCTACCGAGGACAACAGAACACGGCAGGAGATGTCCCCTATTCAGGTACGGGTCTTAAGTCCCAAGGAGTGCATGGTGGGAGGTCGGATAGCATTATTTCTCCACAGGTGGCAGGGTCTCAAGTCCGATCCCTGGATTTTACAGACGGTGCAGGGATTTCACATAGAGTTTTATGCCTCTCCAGAACAGAGTCACGTGCCCGGTCCTCTACATTTTTCCCTACTAGAGCAGAGTTTCATCGATGGGGAAGTGGAGTCTTTGCTCCAGAAGGGGGCAATCGTGGAGACTGTCCCACACACACAGGGCTTCGTAAGCACCATTTTCTTGGTCCCCAAGAAGGATCAGGGGTTCCGTCTGGTGCTAAATCTCAGAGTTCAACGCATGGGTTGTGTATCTCCATTTCAAAATGGAGGGCATACACCTCCTGCGGGACATCCTACTAGAACACGATTGGCTGGTTCGATTGGACCTAAAAGACGCTTATCTCGCGGTCCCTATATTCCCACCGCACAGGCGCTTTCTTCAATTTCTTTGGCGCGATCAATGGTTCGAATTTTCCGCCATGCCCTTTGGCCTTTCGTCCGCCCCTTGGTGTTTCACCAAACTGATGAAGCCTGTCGTACAGTGGTTGAGAGAAAGGGTGTGCGTCTGATCATTTATCTAGACGACATATTGATTATGGCGCAGTCGAAAGAACTTATGTTGGTCCATCTTTCATGGCCAATACAACTCCTGCAGGAGTTAGGGTTCATTCTGAATCTGGAGAAATCGATATTGATACCATCGCAGGTAATGGATTTTCTGGGCTTTCAGGTCAATTTACTCACGACGCAGCTTCTTCTGCCTCTCAAAAAGAGTGGCGATCAGGAAAGAGTTGAGGAGAGCGCTTGCCTCTCCGACAATATCATTGAGGACATTAGCTCGCCTGGTAGGTCTTCTAGCATCCTCCATTCAAGTGATATTTCCGGGCCCCTTACACTACAGGGCCCTACAGAGACTGAAGATATTACATCTGCGCAAGGGTCTCTCGTACATGCAGCAGATTGTACTTTCGTCAGAGGCACGTACGGAGATGAATTGGTGGTTAGAGCATATGGATGCCTGGAATGGCAGAGCCATTTTTTCAACCAACCCGGACGTAGTGATAGAGTCGGATGCCAGCCGCTGCGGCGCACGTTATGGGACTCTGGAGACAGGGGGTCGGTAGTCCCGGGAGGAGTTGAACCTGCATATCAATTGTTTGGAGCTTCTAGCAGGCTCATTTGCGATTCGCACTCTTGCCCCGCAGCGGGTTTCTTGCTGCATTCTTCTCCGCATGGGCAATGTGTCCGCGGTCTGTTACATAAATCGCCTCGGAGGTACCAGGTCTCGTCTCCTGGCGGAAATGGGCAAGGACTTCTGGCATTACTGCCTGGACCATCGCATTGTGGTGACAGCGGAGTATATTCCCGGGTCGGCCAATGTGATAGCGGATTGGAATTTGCGGTATTTGAGGGATGCCAGCGATTGGAAGCTGCATCCCAGGATTTTCAGAGCTTTGGACCTCAAATGGGGACCTTGTGTGATGGACCTGTTTGTGTCCAGACTCAACAGATAGGTACCCCTGTTCTACAACTGGCGGCCAGATCCTTTAGCAGTCAGCTCTGATGTCTTCCTTCAGTCATGGACGATGGGCATTCTATATGCATTTCCACCGTTTGTCATGATCCCAAGAGTTCTGGCGCAATTCCGCAGACAGAAGGCGGAGGTTATTCTGATTTCACCATGTTGGAAGGCACAAGCGTGGTTTCCAATCGCGCTGGCGCTAACCTGTGCGCCTCCGGTTCATATTCGGTCGTTCCCAGATATCCTCACAGATCCTCAGGGGCTTTGACATCCTTTGGTACTACAAGACCAGTTAGTCCTCATGGCTTGGAGACTTTCAGGCGTCGTTGGCAGGTGCCGGGAGTTTCACAGGACACTCTTTTTCTTGTCACAAGCTTGGGCACCCTCCACACACAAACTGTACGAGTCCGCTTGGAGACGATGGGTTGGTTGGTGTAGTGAACGACCGGGTGATCCTGTGGAATCCGACATACATATGATAGTAAATTTCTTGTCGGAGCTAGCCAGATCAGGGTTAGCGTATAGGACCGTGAATAACTTCAGGTCAGCGATCTTGGCGGGACATCCGCACGTGGAGGGCAAGGTGGTGCGAGGTATTCGGTTGGTGAATCCTCCGAGGTATTCGGTTGGTAAATCCTCCTCAACCTAAGTATAATGTACTTTGGGACGTTACTGTGGTCCTAGGTTTTTTGGTAAGCTGGCCGAGTAATGAAGGTTTGTCGAGGAAGCAGTTATCTGCGAAATTAACGCATTTGTTGTGTCTGATCTCATGCAGACGAGTGTCTGATGTGCGGGCCTTGGATTTGGCAGGTAGAGTATTTACTCCTTCTGGAGTTTCCTTTACGATTTCAAGACGTACAAAATCACATTCGCATTGTATTTCTTATCCTGCATTTCCTCATAACAAATTATGTGTGGTCAAATGTTTAAAAGTTTATGAGGACTGTACTAGGGAATTTAGGAATGATGTGTTAGGTCAATTGTTGATTTCTCTTCAGAGACCTTTTCGCCCGGTCACTACTGCAACTCTGGCCAGGTGGGTTACATGGTTACTGGGTCTAGCAGGGGTTGACACTTCCAAATTTGGAGCTCATTCGGTTAGAGGTGCTATGGCCTCCAAATCATTTGGCGCGGGTTCCCGGTTGCAAGACATCATGACCGTGGCGGATTGGTCTACTGATTCCACTTTTAAGACGTTTTATCATAAACCTATTGTGGATGTGGCTTCGGTGGTGGTGGAGCAACTTTAAACTAGCATAATCAGAGCCTCCGTGGACTGACATAGAATGAAAAATTGACTAGCAGTCGGACAAAGAATTTTCAGTTCTATTAAGGACACGGAGGCGAGGATTATCCCACCCAGGCTACATTGTCAGTGACAGTATTATGTAGGTTATAATGCATTTTACCCGCCCTAGAATTGGTTCAGTGTTATTGTATTTCCATTAGTTTGGAATGGAATTTACGGTGGCAGTTTCCATTTCAGGTGACCAGAGCAAGCAAACCTGAGACAGTGAGATTACTGCAAGTGGCGGTGTGAAGTTCAGTGGAAGTTGAGCAGAGCTTCGGTTGTGACAAGGATCTACGTCACGTTGGGTTTCCAGTTATGGTTCGACTGTTGATAATGATCGCAAAGAAAGAGGAAGTGATGGAGTTTACCAAGACACTTATGTGGTGGACTGGAATGTGATTGGTGCAGACGCAGGAGGGGGTTTGACTTCCGGGGTGATGCCAGTTTTTAAAGTTGATGGTTTTTTTATTGGCTGCTGTTATTGTCAGTAAAGATTGAGAAGCATAATCCTCGCCTCCGTGTCCTTAATAGAATTGAAAATTCTTTGTCGCGACTGCTAGACAATTTTTCATTCTACAGAAAGCTGAAATTTAAAGGATATTAAGGAAACCTAAAGTAAAAAGAGAGACACAATGCTCTTCAGTCCCACCAGTGACCTCCACATCGGTGGGCTCTAGCAGGGGCAAGCGTCTGTTTACATCGTTTGGATCCTCTTGTGTGTTGTTACAGCTTTCATGGTACTGTCTGAGACCAACTACGTTTTGTTTTATTCGTGGAGCCTGCTGGTGCTGACAAAGAAAAACTTCCTGCCTCTTCGGACAGCTCCATAACTGCTTTGGGATATTAATAGTCTGGATTTGTTATATATCAAATGGAACAAGAACAAGCAACCCATTGGACTTGGTTCAAGTCTGCTTTTTAGGTCTCGGCTGCGAAAGGCTGCGCTTGCGCAGTCTCGCTCCGAGATTTAATGAGTTTGAGTGACTTTGAGAAGAGGGGCTTGCACCCGCCCCTCTTCTCTCCTGTTCTCCATTGGCTGGCCTCTTAAATGCTGGCCAGCCACTGGAGAAGAGGTCCAGTCACTCCGTTGAAGCCCCGTCCTTTTCGGATCGGGGGCGTGTTTTTTGCGAGAAGTCTCAGGGAGGAGACAACAGCAAAACACGCCCCCCAATCCGAAAAGGACACTCCCTTTCTCCGAGGCATTTTCTGCTGTGCCTCGGAGAAAGGCGGTTGTGTGCTCGTCCGCTTCCCCTTCGTCCGGCTGCTGCCCTGGTCTCCTCACCCTGTCCTCTGCGGAGCTTATTGTTTACTTTTTTTCCCTGCAACTAGTTCTAGAGCGTAAGCTAAAGAGTCAGTAGCAGAACTCTGAGAGGAAGTAAACAACTAAATGGTGTCCTGTTTTTATGATGCTTCGCGCGGCGCGTCAAACGTCAGGCTCCGAGTGATTCGTTGACAGGTATTAATAAGCTAATTGTGTTGGATGCGGGTAATCCATTCGCACAGCTGCGACGTGCCAGTCATTCGTGCCGCCATTTTGGAAGAGGGTACTGATTTTGTGGGAGTGGCAAGAAAGCACCCAAAGTAGTGTACATGCCTTCCTAATGCTGCGTCCAACCCTCTGTAGAGCGTGCGTGGATTGTTATCTGTATCAAAAACTTGGTTGAAATGTTTCTACAGATAAGGCTACCGTGTTTCTTGGCACCCTTCATAATAGCAAGGCCGCCAGAGACACGACGAGATATTGTCTTTCGTTTGTTTTGCCCATGCTACCACCAGTGGCATATACTGTCCTTTGAAAGTTGTTTCACGTGATACTTTTAATCGAATAATGTAGTACCATTTTGGTTTTAATTACTAAGTGAGTGGTCCTTCTTCTCTGCCCACTGCGGCTCACAGTCCCTCGCCTATCGTTACTAAGTTGGTAGTCCTTCCTTGATGGCTCTGAGTCCCGGCATGTAGTGTACCGAAGAGAGCGGAGAATGCACTTTTCAGCCCTGGTCCGGAGAGCTCTCTGGGTTCAGGAGCCGATCTGTAGGTGCATCACCAGCAGGGTGCGTGTGCTTAAATTTTCTATGCTTCTGGCGGTCTGGTTTTCAATTGCCTACACTGTATGACATTTCCACCTTTGCAATTTTTCAGAGTCTGACATTTAAGTACTTTAGAGGTGACACTTGGTGAGTTACATCGCAGTTATGTCGCATGAACAAATTACAGAAAGTAATGTTTTTGTGTAATTAAATGTTCCAGAAATTCAACAGCAGTAACCACTCATCGAAATAGATGTTTTGTATAAGGAAACCTCAACTACATTTTTAGGTCGAGGCTAGGCAGCTATGAACATTGTCCATTTACCGATCTTCTGCGGAGGCCCTGTAGTGCATGGTTGCCCTGTGAATGACATGCCTGCACTGTAGGTATTAACTTCCTGGCAATGGTAAGTGAAGCAGTGTATGATGTCAGGTTGTTCAATGCTTGAAAACATTTAGGCAGGTTTCACATGGGGTGCTACGTAGGAGACTGGCTGAGCTGATGTTGCTGGTGGGTTGTGTATTGATGAGAAATCCACCAATGGGATATTTGTCCCTGTATTTCGTTAATAAATTAAGTCAATGCATTTGACAATGTGTGAACAGTGATCTTTACAGTCAGATTGCGTTGCCTATGCCGGATGCCTCTATTTTCATCCCATGCATACTGAGTCTTTAGAACACGCTGATCAGCTGTTGAATTTGGCTGTCTTATACTACTTGTATAGAAGGGCAATTCACATGACCGCTCCAGAAAAGTATGACTGACTTGATTATCACTAGGGCTACTCACTTTTATCTGTTCATACATTGATGAACTATCCTACTTTATGACCTGGCATTGTTAAAGTTAGAGCTATAGGCATTGCTCATGACATTATTTTTGTTTATGTTTTTGTTTTTAAAACATGTAGAGAAACGGCATTGTTATTTACAATGTCAATAGCTTAATCAGTGTGTGTGTAGGTGGCTCTGTGTGTAGGTACAAATGCAATAGGTCTCGCATTTGAGAGTGATTAAGCTATTGACATTGTAAATAACAATGCCGTTTCTTTAAATGTTTTAAAAACAAAAACATAAACAAAAATGTCATGAGCAATGCCAATAGCTCTAACTTTACCAATGCCGAGACCATTGCATTGTAAATGCTTGTTGAAATGTGCCTTGGCGTAGAGCAAGTTTGTCAAACCTACATCTTAACTGCATCGCTGTGTGAGGCTTTAATGTTTTTTTGCTGTATGTTAACTTTGTTACATTAAGGAGGCATTTTTTTTATTTGCTTTGAATTTCAAACGCACCTTTATTACAGAGCGAGACAAGCGCTAGACTTACCTATCAGATACCCCTGTGTTGGTCGTCACTTTCGGCGAGTCATAGCATGGCGCGAGGCACGAGGAGCCACAGCAGGATGTTCTGTAACGTCTCTTTTGGTGTTCGAGGAATGCATGCTATCCAGAAAGGCTTGGTGCACGTCTGTGCCTGGAGCTACTGGGCACGCTGTTTTATTCGTGCTGCCATCTTTTTTCTGAAGCGAAACGCTAATCCAGTGGAGACACTACTGGCTGATCCACTTCCGGTTTGGTGGCCCGCTAGCAGCGTAGTTAGGGGAGGCCAAAGTCACCATTGACCGCAGCTGGCTCAGCACCCACCTAAATTAACTGGACTCCTCGTGTTCGTAAGGCTTTTTCTTGTGGTCTAGTGAACTGGTGATGCTGTGCCAAATTAGTGTGAAATCATTCACAGCAGGTCTTGTTTTATTAAAATTGTATTCAGCACTGAAAATCCCTAGGGAGATTAAGGAGGTATTACTGGACTATTACTCACGCCAAAGCGCAGGGCCCGAAGTCGACTATTTGTTCTCCTAGGACTAGTCCTGGCTAAGAGATGCATTGTTATAGCATGGCTGCATCCCAGACCCCCACAACTCGAAGAATGGGTCAGGGATATGTGTGAATGGGAAATTGCGGAAATGATACGGATGAAATTTGTACGAAAGGATGAGAAGGTTGATGACGACCTCCTGGCATGACCTACTATGCTATCAGAATTAAAAGACGAGCAGATCCCGGAGGCCAGCGAGACGGGGCGGGAATAATGTGTAGATCTTATAGAGTGACCTTGGCACACACCTACAGAGTAAATTTCTTCCACGTAACTATCTAACATGACACGGAATAGAGGGGGTGGGGGTGGGAGTTCTATTCACATGATGTTTGTTAGTAGAAAGATACAATAGACTATGTGGGCTGAGATATTAACATGCGGGCTGAGATATTAACATGCAACACTGTATGTATGCACCGTACATATGTCCTGCTATAATGTTTGCATGACTCAAATGCTAATAAAGAAATGTTTTTAAAAAAAAGTTTATTATTTGCGGGTCGGGTCATAGTGCTTTTTTTTTTGTAGACGTATGTTCACCTGAAGGAAAACACATCGACATGGAAAACTTGTTTAAAAGGACCCGTTTTATTTTACGTTTCATGCAAATTAAAGGTCGTGCCATTCCCTAGTTTCTAGACACCATTGTTATAATGCTGTTTTGTGCTAATTGGTTGAACTTCCATTCACAACTAGCTGAAAGATTAAAATTTGCCAAAGAGAATAAAACTGAAATTACTTATAAAACCAATTGTATTTCGGGAAGGCAAGTCCCTCTTCCGGCTCCACAGTAATAAGGAGGTGGTGAAAGACAGAATGCATAATACTTTTAGACCCTCTTTTTGTTTTTTCCTGGGCAATAGTTTTCGCTTTTGTGCAGAGAAAAGGGTTTACATACTTTACCAACACATAATAGTGCACACATACTGGGGAACTCAAGCTTTCATTAAACGCACACATACACCATAGGCAGCAGGATTGCAAACTGCGTGCGTACACAGTACAACATAGCACTTGCAGCAGTATAGGAGAACAAGCTTCTTTCTCTCTCGGTCACTTTCATTCCATCTCTCACTCTCAAGTTACTGTTGGTATACATTTACCGCTGTCTAGTGTACAAATCATTAGTAAAGTTTCAATTAGAGTACTGTGATTGTTTCGGATAGGCTCATCTTGATGGTTGTGTCAGATGACTGATGCCACACCTGTAGTGCTGTTCCCAGTTCTTAATAACTTTTTTGGAGTATTGATGCCTCTTTTAGAGTCCTAATCTGGCACATTGTGCCCAGTTTATGCAAGGACATTTGGTGTTTTCTGAAACCAAATGTGGGGCATTGTGCCGTTCACTAAAGGTCCCACGTAATGTATTGTGTTCAGTTGTACGAGGCTCAACCGGAGTTTCTTCCCAAGCCCCGGAATTCCAATATGAAATATTTTGTCCAGTTGTCGGTTCCTTACCTGGAGTATTGCTGCCAGTAGAGGTCAAATCGAACACATCTTGTCCAATTCGGGGGGTAATCTCAGAAATATTGTGTAAATTGATTTGTTTATTGATGAGTAAGTTTGTGTGGTTGTGCCTAGGGGTATGTGTCCTTATGGAAGGGTGTGTCAATAATTGGTTTAGTGGATAAATCGATGGAAGAGTGGATTGATGGGTAAGGTGATTGGATGGATGGATGGATGGATGAATAAATGAGTGAGTGGGTGCCGATACGCTCCCCCTTTTCTTTTTACAGGGTTGCTTCTATCTTGGTCAGGATTTGAGAGAGGAGCAGTCCCCATTGGAACCTCTTACCCCTAACATCTCCTAGATGCTTCTTTTCAGGGCTTTTCTTTGGAAGAGAAAGGTAAGTGCCTACTGAACTGCTGCTCACCTGCATAGCCACAGTATGCTCAACAAAAAAAGCGTAGCAGACTTTCTCCAGTCCCCATAAAAAAAAAGCCATAAATATGCTTTGGGCTAGGGACCTGCCTCTCCATCCCTGGTCCAGAACCAGCACCCTTACTTTGTAAGGATAGCAGCTGAGCAGATCCTTTCCTCCACTGAGAGCTAACGACTTCGCTGTGTTTTTGTTGTAAAGGAAGATACAGAGTCCATCTGTACATGTAGGATACTTCTTTATTAGTAGCTTGGTTTCAGTATAGGAAATCAGGATAGTAGGACAAGATAGATGATACAGCGATAGCCCCACCAGGAGCAGGCTCCCAACAGCTCAGCCTGAGTTGACTAACTGACACTCTAACACAGGGAGGCACTCGGGCATTCTATGATGTCTTGGAACATTCTAGCAGAGCAGTACAGTGGAGAATAGTAGACCAGGAATTTACTACAGTTTTCATGAGGCACCTCCAGCACGTGTAAGCCCCCACAGGACCCATGCTACCAGTGCCCACTGAAGACACGACAAAACTGTTGTGCTTCTCACAATCCCTCCCCCTGTGAACCCAACATTGGGGATAAATGAGAATAGAAATGGGGATATAAATGTCTGGGGTGGAGGTGAGAATTGATTTTTTGTACTGAGAGGGAGCCCTTGTTGGGCGTTTGTTTTAAGTGCATTTGTTTAGTGCTTATGAGGAGGCGGTGTAGCTTTTTTACCAAATTAAGGTGAAACTAGGTCCTGCTTTGCAACACACTGAGTTGGGAAATAAGAATGGAGGACTTCACTCTGGACCATTCATTGACTATAAGTTTGTTTAAATGCACTGTAAATATATACTAAGAACTAGTGCCATGCACCTGCACTATGTATTGCGGGTCTAATGGGAGATGTTTGTTAGGCGTTCCCCTGTGCTGTTACTGATCATATTCGCTCGCAGTTCCGTGATGTTTGTCTGCTCATATTTTCGTTATTTGTCTAGAAACCAAATCTTTAATTCAAAAATATTTCTTTAGCATGAAAGCCAGGGTTTTCGAATAGTTGAGTTTGAAGAATAGTATGGCTCAAACCCCACTATCAGAAGACTGTTCAACTTCAGATTTCCTTTCATGGTCTGTGTTTGCAGTGTTATAGTGTGACACATACTGTTTGTTCTATTGGGCATTTCTGTCTCATGTGAATACTAAACTTGATTTATATGCAGGTTGTGCGGATTAAGGTAGTGCAGCTAAGTTTAGGAGCCTGATTTCAAATGTAATCAAATTACAGACTTTGCTTCTGTAACTGTGTGATGTGCGTAGTGGAAATACTCTTAAGCTTTCACTTGTCAGCCTTTTCTTGCAGGTGGTCCTAACACCAGCCGTGTTGAACATCAAATGTTTTTAGTGCCTAGGCTGTTATCACTCCCCTTTTCGAGAGCTTTTTCATTGTTGCGGTAGGGTCGTTCAGACACTTAATTGCATCTACTGAGCCCCAAAACGTGTCTTTACCAAATCAATATCTGTTGGTTAATTTAAGATTGAAAATTATGAAGGTTTACTTAATTTGTTCACAATGACATTGTTAAATACTTTTAGTAGTTGATGAAGAAGACGAAGCATAAATTCATAATGCTACATAGGGGCACCCTGCTGTAAAAGCTTTTGAATAATGAGAAAAGAATGCTCAATTTAGATTCGTTTGTTTGTCTAACTAGGTCTCAAACCGCTTGTTTTGACATTCATTAACATTTGCAGATAGAAAGTGCCCTTTTATTTTATGTGAACAAGCATTCTCCACGTGCGTGCGTTTCTCTGTGTGCTTTTTCATTTTGAAAAATCAGCAAAATACAAGCCTGAGGCATTGTGATCTTCTTTTTTTTTAATTTTTTTATAGAAAGTAATTGTATTAATGTGCCTTCCTGAAGAGGAACCCATGTCTAAGATGTTCCCATATTTTGCAGTTCTCACGGCACGTTGCCAGTGCATAAACTAAAGGGCCTTCAACCAGAATATTTTATTTGTAAGTTACGTAAATATTTACTGCCTTCTCGTTTTCCCATGTACACATCTTTATTAATATGCAGCAAAGTAGGTGTCTACTACATGTATGTTATTTGATGTTTCTGGTGAATTTGAAAAGCAATTGGATTAAATGAATGTATCTTTGTTACTCCAGCCCTATTATTTTCTGTCTCACCAGGCTTTTCAATCTAAAGCTCTGTAAAATATGTTTTTAGTATGTGAGCCAGACTTTACTTTTTTTAATTAACTTTATTGTATATTATTACTAAACATAACATGACAGTGGTGATGGTTGCAATTTCAGTGCATTGTGAGCAGTGCAGGAGTCCACTAATACTCATACAGCAGGTGGGCGTATACATATTCAGTATCATTAGAATGGGAAGCAATCGCACATCTCTACAATGCAAGTGCCAACTCTCGTCCGTCCTAGAGGCCAGTCGTGCCATATGTCACTGGCCATCACCTGTAGAGCTAGTAGTATTGTCATCAAAGATTCTGTTCGGAGGTGGTGTAAAAGGGAGGGAAGGGCAGTGGGGGGTGGGGGGGGGAGATTGGTGTTGGTAGGGACAACCATAGACCTGTGGAATGCCTTACTTAAGAGAATCACAAGCTGTGGATATTCAGTGGCCCACCTCGGTCCAAGGTATGTCGCCATTGAGCCCTATGGATTTAGAGGATAGACGGAAAATCCTTCTTTGTTAAAAAGAGTTTGTTGGTTCATGTTCGGTCTATCCTCTAAATCCATAAGGGCCCAACGATGAGCTGCCCTATGATGAAGCATGACACCTCTCCGGGTGTGTGAGGGCCCTTGCTCCTTATTGGAGTGCTCCCCACTTTCTGTTCCTGCTCCTACCTGGTCTTCCTATTCCCCTTGTCCCACCTTTCCCCTACCATAGGAACTGCATACCCCATTGTCTGACCGAAGTAATTTTGACACTCACACTCTTCTCCAGGCCTCTGCCTCTGGCCTGAACAGCTCTGCCTTGTCCGAAGCCACTCCAGGTGCCCTGCAGGTGCACATACATAGTGTGCATATGGAAAAAAGTGCAGTTTATGTGCCGGGTGCATCTGTAGTACAATGAGCATGACTGGAGCAGATGTTTCTCCACCTGGCAGGTTTGCTTTGCTGTGCATATTACCAAAAGCACATACTGGTGCATGCAGTGAAGTGCACTGTACTCGTGCATTAGACAAACCAGAACAGCACTGCAAAGACTTCTCCATCTCTGAGGGCAATGGCAGCTGTGGGTGAAGTGGTGGATCTGTGGAATGGCCGTCAGTTTTCAAAACTAAACCTAAAGCTATCACCACTCGGAGAAAAGCAGTGAGCACATCCTAGCAGCAGTCATTTGCTTGCTGCAACACGCACCTCACACCAGTTCACTTTGTGTTGCTGTATCCTTGCGATTGAACTATCTTGGGAAAGTGTAGGCAATGAAGAGTGCGTTCGGTACTAGCCCTTTTGTTGATGACACATGCAGCTTGATGTTGTATTGCTTTTTTTCACTGTGACCTGCACTGCAGCTGTTGGAGCTTTTGATTCTAGAACGGTAAAACCATCGATAAGACTTGCCAGATCCTGGGCACGGATACCTACAGAGGAATGGAAAAACTTACTTATGAAAGAAGTTCCCCCTAACAACGAAGATCCATGTTTGGCTAACCAGGCCTATGAAAACTGGATCTTGCACTCTCTCGAATCCATCCTCCCCCTCAAGAAATCAACGGTAAAACGCCTCCATAAAACAGCACCGTGGTTTTCGGAGGCACTTAGGAACAAAAAGCGCCAATGCCGACAAATTGAAAGAAAATGGCGCTTAGACTATTCCATGGAGGAAAAGACTCCATATCGAGAGGAGATAAAAGCATATAAAAGGGAACTAAAAGCCGCCCAAGCAGTGTACTTCTCTGACAAGATCTTAGCTGCAAAATCCAAACCTAGAGAAATTTTTCAAACCTTGCAAAAACTTACAAAACTCCCGTCCCCAATTGTTTTGAAGGAAAAGTCTGTTTCCCAGTGTAATGACTTGGCTGAATTTTTTTCTGCAAAAGTAAATAAAATATATGCCTCCTTTCCCTGCACTCTCACTCCCACCCCTCCGTTAATTCAGGATAAAATCAAGACCTTAGACTCTGCTCCAGCCCCTCCACCTCTGCTCAGTCACTTTCCTTGCATGGATCTCGAAGTATTGGAATCCATGGCTCGGAAAGTAAAATCCGGATCTCCTTCTGATCCGGCACCCTCTGAAGCCATGATGCTGGTTCTTCAGACTGTCCTACCGACCATTAGGAACCTGCTAAATGCCTCCATTACCTCGGGCATTGTCCCTTCTGCTTGGAAACGGGCGATGGTCCGAGCGCTGATAAAAAAGCCCAATCTGGAACCATCGGACTTTGGGAACTATCGTCCGATTTCCCTGCTCCCCTGGGTGAGTAAGATCGTGGAGAGGTATGTTAATCTCCAGCTGGTCAGCTTCCTTGAGGATAACCAGCTGCTAGACACCACCCAGACAGGGTTCAGGCCTAAGCATGGAACAGAATCCGCCCTCCTAATGGTCATCGAGGAGTCCAGGAAAATCCTTGATCAGGGAGCATCAGTGGCAGTGATCCTCCTTGATCTCAGTGCGGCATTCGACACGGTCAGTCATGCCATCTTACTGAACCGTCTTTCGGATGTCGGCATTGTGGACAAGGCGTGGCTCTGGTTAAAATCTTTTTTGAGCAACAGGTCATTCCAAGTGTTTGATGGACAGACAGTGTCTTCTAGCATTCCCCTGAAGTGCGGAGTCCCGCAGGGCTCATCATTAAGCCCCGCGCTTTTTAACGTCTATATGAGGCCACTGGCTGAGGTAGTTCGCCCGTATGGAGTCAAGATCATATCCTATGCGGACGATACCCAGCTGGTGGTCTCATTAGCGCATGAGGCTCTTCAATCACGATCAGGGGGACTTACCGAATGTCTGGAGGAGGTGAAGACCTGGATGACTCAGTCATCATTAAAACTTAATGGTGACAAAACGGAGCTTATGCTCCTGGGCCCTGCCGATCCTACATTTTGCAACTCACTGTGGCCCCCCTGTCTAGGTCTCCCCCCGGCCCCGAAGGATAACATCAAAAGCCTAGGGGTATGGCTGGACAGGAGTCTCTCACTCAACACCCAGGCCACAAAGCTTTCAGCCACCTGCTTTGGAATACTTAGGACACTGAAGAAAGTTCTTCCTTTGCTCCCAATGGAGGCAAAGCAGATAGCCATACAGGGCCTGATACAATCACGGCTGGACTCCAACAACGTCCTCTATCTGGGTGCACCAGAGTACACCTTAAAGAGACTACAGCTGGTACAAAACTGTGCCGCGCGTACTCTGCTGCAGATTCCTCGTAGATTGTCAGTAAAGGCGGCTCTGATCAATCTTCACTGGCTCCCAGTGCGTAAGAGAGTCTTTTTTAAAGCAATGTGTATTGCCCACCAGGCTTTCTGGGATTCGGGTCCTCCTATCACCCGTGATCTAGTAAGCCAGTATCACCCAGGTAGAAATCTGCGTTCTAGTCAGGCCTTCATGGCAGCAATCCCCAGAGTCACAAGGTTTAGATCTGGCGGAAGGACGTATGCCTTCAACGCCGCCAAGATCTGGAACTCCCTTCCGTTTCACTTGAGATCCAATCCTGATCTCGTTTCCTTCCGTAAACAATTAAAAACACACCTATTCAATTCCGTTTAATTTAACTAGGTTTCTCTTCTTCTTCTTTTTTGGTTCTCAACCTCTTTATCCTTCACTGGTTCCTTTTTAGCGCTTGGACGCCTCAGGGCAGCAATCGCGCTGTTATAAATTCACTTAAAAAAAAAAAAAAACATGGGGCATTGGGGGGGGGGGGGGGGGTTGTGAGCATAGATATTATCTTCTGGAATATGGACAGCAATGTGCTCCACTGAATTTCATGTAGGAAGGTGGCAATTGGTTTGGACAAGGATTCTCAAGGCTGTCCATTTGTGACAGTTGGAGTCCTTTGCCTCCGATGTTCTATGTCAAACACTACTGGACCCAAACTGAGCACCAGGTACCCCTTTTAGCACTTGGCCCTCAGGTTAGCGAGATATAGCAGTCCAAGTCTTACTCAGGGAAGTGGTATGGTAGAAACTCTGGGCTGTGCAAAGCACACAATAAGCCTTAAAAACTTGATGTCCAGTCAGTGCTTTTTATTTTAAAAAGAAAATGTACTTTAATTGACATACAGCTAAATAGTAAACATAAAATTACAAATATAGACCATAAAAAACAGCTCGCTTTAACGCTTCCTGAACCTGAAATCTTTGTAAGAAGGTCTCTTGGGTTAAACAATATAAAGCCCCTTCCTCTGGTGTTTGCCACTAAGTTCACCTTTAAAACCCCTTCCTATTGTATTTACTGGAGAGTTCGTACTATAAAACCTCTTTCTACTATATTGGACTTACGGTCTGTTGTGGCAATATCTCTGTTATGAACAGTGGCGGCTGGCAGGGAACGGGGGCAGGTAGGGTGGATGGGGCGGACACAATATTTAAAAAAAATAAAATAAAATTACCTCCTCGGTCTTTTCTCCCTCGTAGCTTTAGAGTCCAGAAGCACACAGGCTCCCCCGAGCCAATCTCAACGCTGCAATGCAGCATTGTGATTGGTCTGAGTGCCTGGTCTGAGTGCCGTGGTTCAGCGCTCAGACTTGGACAGGGAGCCTGTGCATGCTCCCCCACCCAGGCTGTAATGCTGCCTGGTTGGGGAATATGCAAAGTGTGCAGGACTGTTAGGCTGGCCTGAGACAGCTGGCCAAGCAGTCCTGCTCACTTAGTGTGACCAGTCCACTCCTCCTCCCTGAGTCACCCGCCCTGCCCTAACCCAGCCCTGCAGAAACAAAAAAAAAATAATTATAACCTTGTTATTATCATTCTATTTTTCGCTTTTCCACTGCCCTGAAAGTAGTGGGGCAACGCTCCTCCACCTTAGCCGAGGAGCCGCCTTGGTTATGAGCAGAGGAAGTACGTCACGATATCCAAAAAAGTCGTTTGGTCCAAATTGGTAGTATTTCTATTCAAATTAAATGTTATTAGAAGATATATTCATGTATTATGGAGATATCATGCTAAACACGTCTGAGCTTTATCACCATATCTTTGGTGAGTTCATGCTGTTTCAGTCTGAGTTTTATCAACCTGTTCCTAAGCACGACTTAACTTCGACTTGTCCTCACACAGTCGAATTGAGTATGACCAATGTTTAGAGATGGAAGTATTGGAACCTGATCGTTACCACTGACTTGTTGCCACGACAGCAAGACCTGGTATTAGTAGTACCAAACTAACTTTTTGTAACCCTTAGCTTGCAAGCATTGTGTCTATGGAAGCGAAGACAGAGTTACAGTTTATTGAAACATGGCGCAAAGAAAATACTCCTTTATAGGCAGCGTTTTCTGTCTTTTGTTAAAAAATGCAGTCAATAAGCCAAAAAAGTACATTTGACGAAAGACACCATAATTTTATTGTTTGAACTGAAATACGACCAAGAATTAAAGTAGCCTCTAACTTAAACTGTATATGGAGTGCAGAACTGACATTGAACCTTTAAGGATCCACCAAGCTTCACCTGACCTCTGTGCCTGGGATGGTCATTTGAAAAGTTCGTCAAACACAGTAGCCTTTCCCAAAAGCTATTGTTGGGAAAACTCAATATCTGTGGGTTGTGTTAACTGTCTTTTTGCCAATTTCTAATGGAAAATCCAATGATGGAAAAGTACATTTCGGCAAAACTCTGATCAGTCGTACAGAGGCAGTAAGTTCAACTCCCTGCTGCTAGATTGCTTCCCTAAAATACTGGAAATATTTTCCAAAGAAAGAATTATCAGGCCCACACAGAATCTGTTCAGATGAATAATAGAAGACCACGACGCTGCTACGACGTTGAAGAGACGTATCGTATATCTTTTTTGTACATGGAATTTCGTAAAAGGTGAATTGCATTGTTATATCTGTAGTCTAGTGCATGAACATGCCAATAAAGAAAGCAAGGCGCAATATTTCTTTTGCTAAGTTGCTTTATTTTTTACTTGAATGTGCATGTTTGGCTCGAACATACATGCAATGTCAATCTCATAAACACAAACTTTCGGACATTAATCTGTGCTTTAGGGTGCTTATTATTTTTGGGAGATGTTAAGTATATATATTATGGCAGTTTAGTGTATAGGCTCATTTTCTCTACATTGCTTATGAGCCATTGTATCCACGCCCAAGCACTCCCCTCTATAGTGCTTTCACTTACCTCTCTTTCACCTCTGTGTCTTTGATCTCCCTCTCACTTGTCTTTTTATTGTGCCACCGCTCTGTGTCTCTGAGCCTTTCCTCTCCTCTTGGGTCTCCTTTTCCCCTGTATCAATCTCCTTTCCCTCTGCGCCTAATCTCCTTTCCCTCTGCGCCTAATCTCCTTTCCCTCTGCGCCTAATCTCCTTTCCCTCTGCGCCTAACCTCCTTTCCCTCTGCGCCGAACCTCCTTTCCCTCTGCGCCTAACCTCCTTTCCCTCTGCGCCTAACCTCCTTTCCCTCTGCGCCTAACCTCCTTTCCCTCTGCGCCTAACCTCCTTTCCCTCTGCGCCTAACCTCCTTTCCCTCTGCGCCTAACCTCCTTTCCCTCTGCGCCTAACCTCCTTTCCCTCTGCACCGTCTCTCCCTCACTTCCCTGTAGTCCATCCCATAACCACACTTAGTAGGTACCAAGATAGCATTAATCGCTGTTAGCAACCTCACATCATTGTACACCATATTCTACTATGTGCACATCATTGCTAGTTTTCTGTTTCTGTTGGTTGGTTAAAAATCGTCCATACATATAGTGGCTGTAAGTGAAGCAGTGCTCAGACGTCCACCTTGCTGCTGTCTAGCCTTATCAAAATGCCTGCTTATTCCTGTTTGACTGACCTCTCCGGTGCCACGAATCAAATATTGGAGAACCTCGGAAGGCGTTCCTTATGCCCTTCTTGGGTTCTGCAGTAATGGTTGGGGTGAGAGTTAGTAGTGCGATTTCTCATTAGGATGTGAGGGACTCCATAGGTAGGCTAACACAACTCCTCTTTTCACCTCCGTCACCACATAGAAATCTAAAGCATTGTATATGGGGCCAGGCTGTATTTTTCACGTTCCCTTAAGTGACTTTGTCCTCTTTCACCTCTGAACCCTATAACCTGCTCTCTAATACCTTTATTGCTTCCGTCTATGGTGGTTCCACCTCCCCTGTGTGACTGATCTTTCCCTGCTCATATAACCCCACATATTTGCTTGTTTCCAGTAAACTGATCTAATTTCTAGTTTTCAGTAATCTGGTTTATCATTGCCATTGTTAACTAAACCATGATGACATTGCTTGGATGTAAAGTTGCCGGAAGAAACTGTAAGCTTCATATTGTAGTCTGACACATCCTGCATTTGTACCTGATCTCACTTGTGAGATCAGCTATATAACGGGATTTGTTTTTATGATATTGTGCATCATTTGGTAGAACAAATGGTTCTGAGAATTCCATTGTAGGCCAGGATCTGATTCAGTGTGTGAAGATGTGCTTGCAATAGTGTTACTGGATATCTTCCTATGTTGGGTTCTTGTGTAAGTTTTGAGAGAATGTTCTTGGATATTCGTTGGGTGAGAGTAGTGAGCTATGTCATAATACTTGCATAATTTCTGGGTTGTTAAACACCCCTGTTGCATGGCGTGTGTGTGTGTGTTTGTGTGTAAGAAAATTGGTGATACTTCATGCAGTTGAGTTCAATTATAACTGATTAGTGGCATATTTGGTCAATCCTTGATGTATTTAAAAGCTAGGTCTTGTCTGTTAAATGTATGTGTTCTGTTTATCCTCTTGATAAATACAGTTATAACTATATAACTTATATGTGCTTTGGTTTATCTGTGTGGGTGTAGAAAGCTGGCTCTTTATATGATGTACCAAACTGAGGTATACTGTGCAGAGAGTCCAGGGGTCCCATATGAGTTGACATGGGCTTGCTCTAGCAGTCCCAAGTTGCTTTCCTAGAGGGTAGTGTGATCGAGCAGGCTTAGGCTTATCAGAGGCGAGTGTTCGACATCTTGAAATAGATAGACAATAGTCAATAAATTATGCACTCAGCTCAATAAGTAGGTCCACACCAATTTTTAAAAATAACACCTATCTTTATATTTGTTTAGGCACCAGAATCAATATGATCAGTTAAGTACGTTTTGCAAGAGAAATACTTTGCGTGTTATAAAGTCATCAGTGCATTTTTAAGAAGCTGCAATGCTATCCTATGGGAGGAAAAACACGTACAGCATTCAGGTAGAGTGTAGCGACTTAGGAGACCGATCTCTGGAACTGAAGGTGAGTATCGGGCAAGGTCCAAGGCAGCACCAGCAGGTCTTCTCCAGCAGCATTAGGGCAGCCTGGTGCAGTGGTGCAATGCAGTGGTCAGACTCCCAGGGGACACACAGCCTAACGACTAAACATTCACCCTAACGATAGCCTTGTAAGACTTTTTTAACTTGTTATTTCTCTTTGTCTCTCTGTGCCGTGTTCTATCTTGCATTGCTGCGTGTTGCAGGGTGCAGGAGTCATTCTTTTAACGGGGCACTCTTTCTGGGGTATATTTTTTTAGACAAAAGGAAACCGTAATTTCAGTAAAATTTTGCCGCCCTACCTGATCTGCCGGATGGATTTGCACCCATCAGCTGTGCCTGGGTCTGCCTCACTTCCGCCTGCACACATACAGCTGCCATCTTGGAAGGGTCAGCGGTCTAGTCTTGAGACCAGCTCACCCTTCCAGACTACTTAAAGGGAGCCGCAGTGCGGACGCACGCAGCAGGCACGCCAAAGGCAAGCCCGTCTGCGCCCATCCGTGCAACGGTCGTGCTCATCGCCAGCCCCCCTGCCGGTTTCCCCCCCCCTACATCAGGCTGGCCTAAGGTACAGTAGGGAAGAGCTACTCACTCTTGACGCTAAAAGCCGGTGCTGCCCAGACCACACATTATCCCCTGAAGATGTACAAGGATGTCAAACATGCCTGGTCTGCTCCCTCAGACTTGAGGGACTCAGGACACACTTACCAAACCTTTCTCTGATGAGTACTCCAAAAAAAACTTGGCAGAAACGATAAAATGCACCTTGTTAAATGCTCGATGCTGGGTCAGGGCCAGATTTGGTCTCCGCCAACATGGAAATAATAACCGAACAGGACCATCTGAACCATGGTTCAATGAGGAGCTCAGACTGACCAAACAATTGTGCAGAAGACTCGAGAGGAAGTGGAGGCTAAGTTACAGCACTGAGGACGAAGATTCGTATATGGCAGAACTATTACTCTACAAAAAAAATCTGGATGCAGACAACCCCAACAATTATAGGCCAATTTCCTGAATTCCCTTTCCTGCCAAGCTGATAGAGAAGGCCATAACCACTGAGCTCTCTCTATTTATTCAAGATCATAACCTACTTGATTTTGCCCAGTTTGGTTTTAGAAGCCAACACCGTGTTGAAACCGCTTTGATCACAGCTGCTGAATATATTCGAACAACCTTAGATAAAGGGGGGAACGCTGCCCTAATTTTGTAATATCTTTCGGCAGCATTTGATACTGTTAGCCATGAACTTCTTATCAAACGCCTGTTCGAGTTAGAGGCACCGCTCTCAAACTCCTCAGATCCTTTCTCACGGACAGATCGCAGTTCGTGGAACACATTGGCCACAGATCCACCTCCTCTATTCTTCCTTGTGTACCCCACAGGGGTCGACTCTGAACCCCACTCTTTTTAATTTATACGTCACCCCGTTGGCTTCCCTGATCAAGGGCCTTGGGTTCTCAGTTGTGTCCTATGCTGACGACACTCGAATTGAAGTGTCAGCCACAGAAAACCCTGACAGCACGGCAGAGCGCTTTCACAACTGCACGTCACAGATTGGCGGTGGATGTCCAACAATAGTCTGAAACTTAACTCAGATAAAACTGAAGTGCTGTTGTTCGGCAGGCAACCTTCATTCTGGTCCCCCAACTGGTGGCCCCAAGAAATGGGCGTGCTCCCAACACCTGTGTCTAAGGTGAAAAAATCTGGGAGTTCAATTTGACGAGAAACTCTCCTCTGTGAGACACGCAAATTCCATTACCTCGTCTTGTTTCTTCATTTTTAAATCACTGAGGAAGGTTTTCCCGTTCATCCCTCAAGACCTACGGAAAGCAGTGATCACTGTTTTGGTCTGATCTAAAATCGACTACTGCAATGGGCTTTTTCTGACAGCCCACAAGAAAGCTCTAGACAAACTCCAAATGGTCCAAAATGCAGCGGCCAGATTGCTTTTAGGAATACCGAAATATCAATCGGTCAATAAGGCCCTCCCCGCAATACACTGGCTGCCGGTTAGAAAGCGGGTGGTGTTTAAGTCACTATGCATAGCCTTTAAGGCCCTTCATCTTGTGGGTCCTGAATCGATGATACAACTTTTTCAACAATACATACCCACCAGATCTTTAAGATCCTCCTCCCAGGCTAATCTGGTGGTACCTAAATTCAGGAAAGCCACTTGGGGTGGAAAGAGCTTTGCAGTAGCCACTTCCAAGCTCTGGAATTCCATGCCTCTGACGTTAACCTCAAAAAATCTGCTTTGGTTTGCAAGACCCTTAAAACCTAGCTATTTAACAACTAGCTCAGGATCATCACCCACCAGCCCCTCACACCTCCCCAGGAAGTCGGCGCCTAGACATCTACGGGTAGTAGTGCGCTTAAGAAATCCTAATTTCATTTCATTTCATACAGCGTCGGTGCCCAAAGTTAGTCTATGGGGATCGGTCTGCTTAAAAAAAAAGGCTGCAGATTCCGATCGGGAGGCCAGTCTTGTTGAACCACGAAAAGGGCTCAAATCTTGCCATACTAAGGTACACCGGTGGTCCTTTAATCCTCAGTCTGGCGTCTGGGTGCAGAGGGTTTTTGTGGTGTCTGATTTCTTTGTCCAGGAGCACTCACGGTTGAGGGGAGCCTGCAAACAGAGGGTGCAGGCAACGTCGTGTTCAAAGTGGGCTTGGTCTCTTGAGGGCTTGGGGACCCCACTACATGGACCACTTCGACATGGGCTGGAGGGTTTGGGGTCAGTGGGACTTGATAGCTTCGAATTTTGGCGGTTCCGAAGTCCTCACAGTGCTTCTTGGGGTGTCTGTAGGGGAGCGGCTCCGCTACTGCACAGGAGGTCTTGTGTCTTTATTGGATGCCAGCCGTCCTCCCAGGTTTTGGAAGCATGACAGCTGCAGGATGAGGTGTCTTTGGTGCAGTTTCGATGGGGAACAGCAGGCAGGCAGGCCGGCAGTGCTGGGGCCAAGTCAGTTGCTCTTCTTCAGTCTTCAGTGTCCTTGGGTCATCAGGATCTGCCTTTCTGGTGCCAGGGGCACCATAAATACTGATTTTAGCAGCCTTATGGGAATGCAGGGTAATAGCCAATAGGCTGCTTACCCCTGGGGTCACTTCCCCCCCCCCCCCCCCCCCCCAAATATGACCACTTCCTGTGGAAAGTGGGTATAACCCTGTCCCAGCAGTTCTAAATTTGACATCACCAAAATGGCGAACTCCTAAAGTCCCCTCCACTTTAGGTAGTCCACCTTAGGGGTGGTACTGGCCTGATGATGGACACACCAATTAGACTAACTCATTTTTCTGCCTATCCAGGTGCTAAAGGGCCCTAGACAAAGGGCGTCTGCTACTTCTCCTGTGAGAGAAGGCAGATTCGCATACCAAAGGCGGTGGGTTCTTTGAAGCTCCCTTACCTTGGAATGCTAATCTGCAGGTCATCCTGTGGGAGGGGATGTGAGCACCTTCTGCCCAAGTAGGCTTGATTTATGACCTCCTGAGAGCAAAGGCCCTCACTTGTCTCTGATGGCAGGCTGGCAAAAACCAGTCTGCACACCAGGAGCTGATAGGTTTTTGGAGGACACAGCTAGGTTGCCCTCCATGTTCATATATTAATAAAGCCAACACCGGCATCAGTGTGGGTTCATTAACACGAGAGGTTTGATACTAAACATCCCTATTTTGAGTGAAGCAATCCTGTAGCTGGGGAGCTCGCTTTCACCTGTGTCCAGCACATTTACTGAAAATGGCTTTCCTGTTCACTAACACTGGCAGCAATGTAGCTGATCAGCACAAGGCATATCTGCTTGTGGCGTTAGGCCCTCATATATAGTATAGAGCACCCTGCCTTAGGGTTATTCGGACGGCCTTAGGGGTGACTTACCTTTACTCCATGCAGAATCAGTGGCTATGGCACACAGGGATGTGTGCCATGTCGTATTTTCACTTTTGTCTGCACCAATACACGCAGCCTGCAGTGACAGTTCAGTGTGTTTGTTCAGGAGTACTTAGGGTGGCACAATTCGTGCTGCGGCCCTTAAGGGTCCCTCTTTAGCTTCCTAGTCTGAGGCACCAGGGGCATTACTTATTAGGGACTTGCACGGAGTGCTAAAGGTATTGCTGATTGGGGTACAATTGCACAGTTTTGGTGAAAGAGACCTGACACTGGGACCTGGTTAATAGGAACCCAGTACACTTCCAGTTGAAATCACATCAAATGCCAGGCAAAAAGTGTGGGGTGACCATGTCAAAAAGGGCACTTGGGGTTTTATTTCCATGGTGTTATGTTGGGTGATATGCCTTGAAGGAGAGATATATGCAGTTTTAAGCATGGTAGTACCAAACTGTATTGCGTCTGTGCCATATAGGATGTGTGTGGAGTGTTCTAAGGTGTATTGTTGGATTTTATGGAAATGGATGAGAGTTAATCAGTGCTATGACATAATCTTAACAAAGTTTACCCAAATGTGATTAATGCAAATTACAGGCTTCTTTGCTTTCAGTAGGTTATTTGTGAACTCCGCCCTTGTGCTGTTAAGGATAAAAAAAGATAGCAAGCCATGCCCTTCTTCATTCCTGTTGGCTGAATGATCACTTAGCAACAGCCTATTTACGAAAATGCACTTAACAATATTGCTTTCTGTTTCACACGAGGAACGGGCATGATAGATCAAACATTGATGCTACAGGCTTCAATAGCTTTCTGCCATTGCTGTACAAGTCCTCTCTATAGTCCCCCCTTTGAGGTGGAGTAGTGTTCCCAGTTTGCAAAGGCAGCTACGATCTACAGTGGAGTGGGCATTGTCCCTGATATTAGTCTCCATGGATGAGATGGCGTGACTAGGGGCCTTGGGCAGATGGGCATGAGTAGGTAGGAATGGGCTTTGCTAGATCCTCAAGAAGATGAGCATCTGAAGGAGCTGGGCAGGAAGGACTGACCACCGGATGTGCTGCCTTAACCCAATACCTACTCTCCCTCCTCATTCTGATCAGAATTTCTATTGGGGTGGGAAGTATAATGGAGGATGGGAGAAATAGTCTTAACCCTAGCATCCTACCAACCTTCCCCTTCCAGCAACAAAACTAATTACTTGGATTTATGGCCAGAAAGTAACATGAAAAGGAGTAGTTCCACTCATTACATGTCCTGCTCCCTCCTCCGACACTTTATCTTTGGTTGTAGGGAACAGTGGAAGCAAAGTGCAGTGGATGGTAACCACTGACTCAATTCATCCCACTCCTATCAAAGTCTAGCCTGAAATCTAAGAAGACTGCGTGGGCATGATGAGTGAAAAGCTAAGAGCAATGATTGCTGCTCCCAGCCTCTTTTTAACATGCCCACTCAGTGATCATCAATAGAAAACCTGAGAGTGAATGTGAATTCTGATGGATACATCTGCCAGTGGATTTCTCACCTTGTGAATATCCCCTGCGCCAGCAACATTCGGAAACTTTTGTAGCAGTCCACGCCGATGGGGTTGACGACGACGTCACAGAGATACGGCTCCGCTCGCGACTCCGCTGACGTCACCGGCTCCATAAGAAGACCTAGTCGGTGTGATGACGTCAGTTCCCTTTTTCTGCGCCGTCGAAGCCAACGGATTTCGGGAATCGCTGTTAGCGTCGTTGATACTTTGTGTATTTTCGTTGTTTTTCCTGTCTTCTTTGAAGATGTCGACAAAGAAGTCTGGATTTAAGCCTTGCCGGGAGTGTGGCAAGCATATGTCCATCACTGATCCACATGAGGACTGTGTGTGGTGTTTATCCTCGGACCACGACGTGGATGGCTGTACCAGCTGCTGTAAGATGAGCACGAAGGCTCTGAAGGAACGGGAGGCAAAGCTCTTTATTGCCAAATTGAAGAAGGAGAAGAGAGGGAGAAGGAGATCGAGATCGAGGTCTCGATCGAAGTCGAGGTCTGCGTCGAAGTCGACTTCGGGGCATGCTTCTCGAGCTAAGAAGCACAAGAAAAAGAGAAGACACTCCTCTCTGCACCATTCAGATAAGGGCACGGCGCCGAAGCCGAAGTCACCTGCTCGGCGTCGAAGGGACTCTATTTCTCCTTCTCCTGTGCCCAGTTCGCCTGCTGGTCCTTCATCTCCGGTGGTCTCTTTGTCTCCGGCTTCGCCAGTTCCAGCCCGGACTTGGATGCCGGTTCCATCTCCGGCTCCGGTTCTGTCTCCAGCTCCATCTCCGGCCCCGGGTGAGCCTGCGACACCGTTGATTCCACCGTCGGCGCCGGTTGGCCCGAGTCCGGTGGGGCCTGACCAGTATCCTGCCTTCCCTGGGCCAGGTCAGGACCCCTCGCATTACTTAAATGCGATGTATGGGGTATTTGCTCGTGCCATGTATGCCCCTGGTGCACCTGCGGGTCCGATGGGTCCTTTGGCATTTAACTTAGGGGTGCCGCAAGTGTATCCTCGGGCCCCTTTCTATCCATTTTATCCAGCGACGCCGTCTTGGAATCCTCCGGCTCCGAGAACGTCGACGCCGCTTCCATCCTCGCCGGCTCCGGCTCGACCTCGTTCGACGCCGATGGCTCCGCCGGATCCACGGTCGACGCTGGCACCGACGCCGTGTGAGTCGATTACGGCGCCGCCGAGGATTCGAATTCGCTCCAGAAGGGAGATTCAGAGGATTATTGAGGAGCAGAGATACCTTCAGGAGGAAGCGGAAGGTGGAGAATTGGTGGAGTCGGATGAGGTTTTTGACGAGCTTAAAGAGGCTAGTGGCTTGGACCTGTCTCCTGAGTGGGAGATTACTCCGCCATCTGATGAGCCATCCAAGGACGTTGCACCCTACCATGCAGTCATAAGGAGAGCTGCGGAGTTGCTTGATCTCCAACTTCCAACAACGGAGTTTAAGTCGAACATTTTGACTGAAGTGTTGCATTCTCCCACGGGGGTATCAGAGCCTTTGCTTCCCTTTAATGAGGCCATTGTGGAACCTGTGTTGGAGGTGTGGCGCAAACCTTTTTCTGCTCCTGCGGTCTCTAAGACGATCGCTAGGAGATACAGAGCGGCCCCAGGGGATCCAGAATTTTTGTCGTCTCATCCATCGCCTGAGAGCCTGGTAATTCAGGCAGCTTGTTCTGGGAAGTCTAAAGGAGCTTTTCCACAGGTCCCTGGGGACAGAGAGGCAAAAAGGCTGGACCAATCGGCAAAGAAGGTGTTTTCATCAGCCAGCATGGCCTTGAAATCGACTAACGCCACATGTCTTTTGGGACGCTATGTACACGCGCTGATGGATTCGGCTAAGAAACTGGCGCCGAAACTACCTCATGGGGTCGTCTGTTGCAACTAGGAGTAGTGCTTGGTTGAGAACTTCGGAGTTCTCTCAAGATGTGCAATCAACCCTATTGGATCTACCGTTTGATGGGTCTGGCCTGTTTGGGAAAAAGGCAGATGCTGCTCTGGAAAGATTCAAAGAGAGCAAGGCAACTGCTAAATCTTTGGGACTCCAGTCTCAGACGAGAGGGTCTTTTAAGAGGTACAGAGGTTTTGGAAGAAAATCTTTTCGAACCTATAGGCAGACTCAGCAGCAGCAACCGCAGCAGCAGCAAGGTTCCTCGTCGAGAGGTTACAGAGGAAGAATCAGGGGTCGCACACGTGGCCGTCAGCTCTCCTCCTCCTCCTCTTCCTCAGCCCCTCCCACCACCGCAAAATAGCCCTAGATCCGCCATTCCGAATCATGCTGGTCCTGTGGGGGGCCGGCTTACCCATTTTCTACAAGATTGGGAATCTGTAACTACAGATCTCTGGGTTCTAGATCTTGTAGAAAATGGGTACGCCCTTCCCTTTCGGGAATTCCCTCCAAATTACCCTCCTTGCCAAGGGGCTTGCTCGGAGGACCACCGTCTTCTCCTGCAGGAGGAAGTCCTGAAGTTGTTTCAGAAAGGTGCAATAGAGGTGGTTCCAGAGCAGGAGAGGGGTCAGGGATGCTACTCCCGGTATTTCCTGATTCCGAAAAAGGACGGCAGGTTACGGCCGATATTGGACCTCAGAATCTTGAATCTTTATCTAAAACAAGAGAAGTTCAAGATGCTCACCCTTGCTCAGGTTCTTCAAGCGCTGAATCAGGAGGACTGGATGGTGTCCATCGACTTGCAGGATGCGTATTTTCACATCCCAATCCTGAAGTCGCACAGAAAGTATCTCCGTTTCACGGTAGGGTTGCAACATTATCAGTTTGCGGTCCTCCCGTTTGGTCTTACTTCTGCACCTCGGGTCTTCACGAAGGTGATGGCAGTGGTGGCAGCCCATCTCAGAAGGTCAGGGATCTCAGTTTTCCCCTATCTGGATGACTGGCTGATCAAAGCGGAGTCTCCAGAGAAGGTGCTGCATCATCTGCGGGATACAACTCAACTGTTGTACAACTTGGTTTTTCGATAAACGTGCCCAAATCTCACCTGTTGCCCTCCCAGCGCAACCTGTTCATAGGTGCGGTACTGGACACTACTGTTTGTCGAGCATTCCCTCCTCCTCAAAGGATTCTCGACATTCAGGAAATGATTCCTTTATTTTACAACGGAGCGGTTGTTCCGGTTCTGAAGGTCCATCGCCTCCTCGGTCGGTTTGCTTCTTGCATTCTGTTGGTCAACCATGCACGCTGGCGTATGAGGGCGCTCCAGTGGTGCCTCCGCAAGCAGTGGTATCAGCACAAGGGAGATCTCAGGGAGTCTGTGAGGATCTCCAGAGAAGCTGCGGTGGATCTATCTTGGTGGGGCATGGAGGGCAATCTGTCTCAAGGAAAGCCCTTTCATCTTCCTCCATCGGTGGCCACAGTGATAACGGATGCATCCACCTTAGGGTGGGGTGCTCATCTGGGGGATCTGGAGATCAAGGGTCTTTGGTCGCCAGAGGAAAAATTGCTTCACATCAACCTTCTGGAATTGCGGGCGATACGTTTGGCGCTCAAGGCCTTCCTCCCTTCCCTTCGCGGTCAGTCTGTTCAGGTCCTGACGGACGACACTACCGCGATGTGGTATATAAACAAACAGGGAGGAGTGGGGTCTCTTTGTCTCTGCAGAGAGGCTCTGCGTCTATGGTCCTGGGCCCAGGACCATCAGATTTGTCTGATGGCAAATCATCTGGCCGGAGTGCTGAACGTGCGTGCGGACAGTCTCAGTCGGCAGTTCTCCGCCGACCACGAGTGAAGGCTCCATCCGGAGGTGGTTCGTCACGTCTTTCGGACGTGGGGAACTCCTCGGGTGGATCTATTTGCCACCCGCGAGAACGCGCACTGTCCGTTGTTCTGCAGTCTCCAGTATCCGATGCAGGGAGCGTTGGGGGACGCGTTTCAGCTGAGTTGGGGCTCACTATTCCTTTACGCGTTTCCTCCCATACCCTTGATTCCTCGGGTTCTGAGGAAGATTCGTAAAGACCGGGCCCAAGTCATATTGATCGCCCCGGATTGGCCAAGAAGGGTGTGGTACACAGATCTTCTCCACCTCTCCTCGTGCCCTCCCTGAGGGCAGACCTCCTCTCGCAGTCGGAGGGGCAGGTTCTACACCCCCACCTCCAGAGCTTACACCTTCATGCCTGAAGATTGAACGGGGCAACCTGAATTCTTTCTCTCTCCCGCCGGATGCGGTGGATGTTATTTTATCGGCCAGGCGACACTCCACCAAATCTATTTATTCATATAGGTGGTCTAAATTTGTTCTCTGGTGTGGAGAGAGGTCCATTGATCCCTTGAAGGCTCGTCTGTCTAATATTCTACAGTTTGCACTTTCTCTTGCTCAGCAAGGCTTTGCTGTGGCTACTGTGAAAGGATATTTATCGGCTCTATCGGCTTTCCTTTGTTTGCCGGATCAGCCGTCGCTGTTCAAGTCACCTATTGTTCTTCTTTTTATAAAGGGCCTTACAAACAGGTTTCCTCCTACTCCCTTTATTGTGCCTCAATGGGACTTAAACCTTGTACTAACCTATCTTATGGGTTCTCCCTTCGAGCCCTTACACAAGTGTCCCTTAAGGCTGTTGTCCTTTAAGACAGTTTTCCTCGTTGCAATCACCTCGGCAAGGAGGGTAAGTGAGCTTCAAGCTCTAAGTTCAAAACCCCCATTCCTGACCATTCATGCTGAACGAATGGTACTCAGGACCAGGGCTGCGTTTTTGCCTAAGGTGGTAACTCCCTTCCGTTTGGGGCAGTCCATTACCCTTCCTTCTTTCTATCCTCCCACCTCACCCTTCCAAGGAGGAGGAGAGACTTCACCGCTTGGACCCTAAGAGGGCGGTGAGCTTCTACCTGGACAGGACAAGGGACTCCAGGATTGATGACCAGCTCTGTGTGGGCTTTGCTGGCTGCAGGAAAGGTCGAGCGGTGCACAAGCGCACCCTTTCCAGGTGGATTGTCTTGTGCATCAAGATATGCTACTCCCTAGCTGGTAAGGAGCCTCCGGAGGGTTTGAGGGCTCATTCTACCAGAGCAAAGTCTTCCACATCTGCCTTAACTAGGGGTGTTCCGGTGGAGGACATTTGTAGGGCAGCAACTTGGGCCTCCCTCCACACCTTCTCAAAACATTATTGCTTAGACACCGAGGTGAGGAGGGACGGACATTTTGCGCGATCCGTCCTTCAGGACTTTCTGGTATAGAAGGGTGGACACCCTCCTCCGGGAGTGGGGACTGCTGTGGAATCTATTCACAAGGTGAGGAATCCACTGGCAGATGTATCCATCAGAAGAACAAGTTACTTACCTTCGGTAACGCTTTTTCTGGTGGATACAGTATCTGCCTGTGGATTCCTCACTGACCCACCCGCCTACCCGTTGTCCATCCTTCTATACCTACAATTCTGTTGATGGTATTTCAAAATGTGTTTTGTTACTGTCAAGGGCATTATGTTTTTTCTTGTGCCTTGCTATTTATTTTCCACACTGTGTGTGTTGATTTGCATATCATGTACTGTGTATATTGTATATGTATATATTGCTGTCAGTCCGTCTGTGTGCCTCGAAGGCCCGGAAAAAAGGAGCGGAACTGACGTCATCACGCCGACGAGGTCTTCTTATGGAGCCGGTGACGTCAGCGGAGTCTCGTGCGGAGCCGTGTCTCTGTGACGTCGTCGACCCCATCGGCGTGGACTGCTACAAAAGTTTCCGAATGTTGCTGGCGCAGGGGATATTCACAAGGTGAGGAATCCACAGGCAGATACTGTATCCACCAGAAAAAGCGTTACCGAAGGTAAGTAACTTGTTCGTCCTATTCCAGGTCCCCTAGTCTCCTGCTAATGCTATAGGCGCTTAATATTAATATAGTCCACGAGTGAAATGTAAGTTATTTCTGAAAGAGGTGATTTTCATGGGCCTCTGATGAAATTGGAAATCTGATATTCTGACGCTTCTCATATTTGCCAATTACTACATAACATTGTTGGTTCCTATTTAGCACACATCTTTGCCTGTTTGTGGTTACCATGGTCCTAGTTAGCAAGCTCATTATTGCTCGTTCCATTTATGTGACCTCATTGCTTTTTCCTGGTTGGTGCACACATCATTATTAAATTTCATTCAGGATATATCTCTGTGAAATCACAGTTAACATAACATTTACAATTCTCAGTTAACACTTGCAAGTGCTGTTGTTGAATAGGCAATGCAAATTCCTTGACTTCAGTCTGCAAAAGTGCCTGATCTTGCTACCTTGCTGTACGCGTATGTCATTTGTGGCGCAAACCACATATCTAACAACCGAGTGTGGTTTCCTATCATTGAGTGTAAGGATTGCAGTAATTGTGCGAATCTCTTCCTCATTATGTGCCCTTTCTCCAATTTTTTTTTTTTTAAGGGGGAGATGTCATTCATTGTGGGGAAAGTAGTCTCCATCACCAACCACCAATCCCCCGGCGCACTAAATATACAGTGTGATTGATGGCTGTACTCTGATGACAGACACTGAATTGAATGAAACGGTTTCCTTTTTTTTATCTCCTGCTCCCACCTGCCAGTCATTTGGTTTGTGGCTGGGATCAGAGGGGTGGCTGCCCAGATTCCCTGCTCCAAACATCCACAATTTGAGGATTTTCAGTTGAACATAAGCAGAACTGGGAGCAGATTGTCCCTTGACCAATCAATCCTTTAATTCTCTAAGGGACACAAAAGAGAGAGACGAATCCCTTTCCAGGTTATCTTGTATGTAACTGGTTTCTCCAATGATCTAAATTCCCTTCTAAAAAGCCATTCTGAAAGTGAGCATTGCCTGTCTCAGGATGTGCCAGTGTGCCCAGTCTTGAAAGAACAGAGACCGTGCTGTCTTCCAAACCTCTTCAACTCACAAAGTTCACCAATTTGTCAAGTCTACACTCTGATTACTATCAAGGCTACTTTTTTTTATATGAAGTCTGCATTTATGTTTACGTGCATTATACCTAGAGAATTTTGTTTTTTTTAGGTTGCTTGGGATGAAATCTTGGATTGATTTTTAACTATTAAAATAACATTTCTTGGTTTAACGTGTTGAGTGGCATTGCATTTTTCTACATGCTGTCTGACTACCTTTCTGGTAGGGACATTCGCAAGAAGACGGAGTAGAGTTTGAGCCTTCTTACCATGTCAATAACAGCCAGAGGCAGCATCAGCAATGCACAGATGGAGGTTCTCCCTATTCGTGTATGTACAAGTCTTGTACCTCTACACTTGCGAAATCTAAAGTGGTGTTACCAGATTGCTTGATAAAAGTTTATATCCAGAACAACTTGAGTAAGGTTGACAGTTTGATCTTTGCTGAACTGTAGAAAAATGATAACATTGTAATAAAACCTGCTGGCAAGTGGGGTGCTATAGTGACCCAGCATTTGGGAGATTACAAAGAAGAGATTGTTATAACTAAGTGTACAGGATCATTATACCAAATTGAGAGGGAATCTTGCTCAGGAGATCTGTAACTTGATCAAAGAACTGACCAACAAAGGGTTTGCCGAAGACTAATAAAGTTATCATGAGTTTTGAATACCTTGATAATAAGCTTTGTAGAACACCACCCATATACACTCTCCTTAAGATACACAGGAGGTTGGACACGCTACCCATTTGTCCCAATATGTCTGTATGTGGATCAATCCTGGAACCTGTGTGTACATTTTACATATGACATACTCTTTCATCCATTTGTGAACACTCGTGCCTACATATGTGATTCCATGGGTGTATCATGTCTCTATACCAACATTCCCTAACAAGCAGCTTTAAATATCATCAGGTAAGTCCTGACACCAGAGATAAACCTACTGTGGTGCCCACCTATTTTCATAGTGGGACTTCTAGAATAGATATAGCTCTAAGATTTTTTTTCTTTTTCTATTTAGTCATATTGTCTAGCAGCACATCTGTTGTTCAGTATGGCAGAAAGTTACTAAAAGCCCAGAATCACAGTATGCTGAGCCGACGCGGAGTTTCTTTGCCCCCATCCCCTTAAATGTATTGTCTTGCCCCTCTGAAGACAAAAAAGCATTATGACATGGCCAGCGCTGGCCACATTATAGTGCTTTTTTTCAGTGACTTTCAGTCATGCTGAACAGCAGATGTGCTGCTAGACAACATGGCTAAAGCACATTCACATTGACAAGGCCAATAGCTCGGTCATTGCCCAAATCTATTTGATTTGCCAATGCTTGTTCGGTGTTGTCAGGGTCTTGCTGAAAAAATGTGGAAGTGATGGTGAGAAACGGGTTAGGCTCTTAGAAGTGAAGTTACGATGTGGCGTAATGGCCAGAGCTGCTGACAGGGGAACTTCGGAACCCGGTTTGAATCTCTGGGTCAGCTGAACAATTTGTGATTCTGTGCAAGTCACTCAAGCGTCCCCCGCCTACGACAATGAATGTGACATTATGTAATGTAACTGGTGAGCACCGTAGGTGCTCCAGTGCCATCGGCTGGTATTAGCACTATGGCAAGATGAAGGACTGAACAAGCGCGCCAATACCATCGAATCAAAAAAAAGCAGCATGAATCAAGGAGGTAGTAGGGTTATGGTCCAGTGAGGAAGTAGGAGGAGATAGGTAGAAGACGGGGGGCAGAAAACCTTAATTGAAGAAGAATCCGTGACCAAAATTGTGTCCTTCTGTAATGTAACTGGTGAGCACTTAAAACATACTGTGATAAAGTGATGATGTGGTGATACTGGGATGTCACCTGAAATAGAAAGGGGAGAAAGTTCTAGCTTGGAAGGTAGAGGATGTTTTAAAGTATTTACACGGCAGTAAAGATTAGGACTGGAAGTCACATGTTTTGGGTTTTTGAGTTCTAATAAATGTATTATATTTACCTCTCCATGTGAGCCTATTCCTTACAATGGCGACGAAGGGAAAGAACACGCAAAAGGAAACTTAAATGCAGTAAAACAACCAGGATGAAGCAGCAAATAGCCCCATTTGTCGTGCTGAAAAATAATCTAAAGCTTGTTGGTAATTGTGTTGAGTCTGAAGGTCACAAGAGGTGAGGATTGTCCGGCGCCGTGCAGAAAAAAAGAAGAAAAAGCATATGGTGAGTGGCAGACCTAGAGCTGGAGATCAGGACAAAGGAATACATAAGGTCCATTTTAAAGTCAGGCAAAAAGAAAACTAACTAAAAGACTGAAGTAATCAGAAAATGGAATACAGAGAAAAATATGTACATGTTATAAAGAGTGGCAGTCATGCCATTAGAAAATACAAGCAATTCAGTGAAGTTACAGTAAACATGAATTCAGAAATGTACAGTGAAGAGGATATTACTGCAAATGTTTCAAATACAATTTTTAGGAGACCATTACCCTTTGATCTAGCTGATCAAGAAAATGTTGTTCAAAGGTGGGAGGAATGGAGGAGGAGATTTGTTCATTTTTTGAAGGCAACTTGTAAGAAATATACTTATGAGCAGGCAAAAGACGTGTTACTTAATCTTGTAGGAGATGATGTAGAAGATGTAATAATTATGTTTCCAGAACGAGACACGTATAAAGGGCTCATGAAATGTTTTAATGATGAGCTTTATCCTCAAAGGTACCTAGATTTTGAAAGGTATAATTTTAACATGGCCTGTCAAAAAGAAAATGAAACCATGGATAACCAGGTCACCACTAGGTTAAAGAAATTGATGACGTTCTGTGAATTTAACTGATTTAGCAATGAAGAGGCAATACGACTGATAGTGATACATGGTTGTAACTCGGTGAAGTTTAGTAAAATACTTCTGGGAAAAACTTATGATCTACAAGAGATTTTACACATGGCCAAAACAGAAATGCAAGCTCAGAAACATGCTGCGAACAAGGAAGAAGGGAAAGCACTAGTGAGACAAATGTCAAGAAAAGAGAACGTTGGAATAAAAGTGGAAGCACAAAACAAAGAAAAGCGATTGTGTTACTGATGTGGGTTTCCATTTCCACATCAGTAAGCCTGTCCAGCTATGGGAAAACAATGTAAGGAATGTGGGAGGTACAATCATTTTGCAAGTGTGTGCAGGTTTATGAAAAAAACGTTGTTTTTTTAAATTTTTTAATGAAGAAGGAAAATTGGAATAAGCAAGCAAATTTGGATATAACAAGGCAAATAGAAGTTGAGGAAGACTTTGAGGCAGAACTCAAACAATCTGAAAGACTTTACATGATTCCAGAAGAAAGTGAAATTCAACAACTTAATTTGATAAAGAGAGCAAATATAAAGAAAACCACAGATGTAGACTTAATGGTTGGTCTCCAAAAGCTTTCATTTGTTTTGGATAGTGGGGCAACATGCAACATAATGTGCATAATTGAGTATTTGAAAATGAATGAACAAAACCCTTTCAAATCAATCGAATGCTAGTGTTTTTCACTGGGGGCTAAGCATCCTGTTTTGTGCTTGGGAACATTTTAAAAAACACAGAAGTATGGAGATGTAGTGAGCAAAGAAGAAATGCATGTTTTAAAAGGTGAAGTTTCAGGACCATGCCTGTGAGCAATGTTACTGCTCAGTTCATGGGTTTGTTACCAATGACCTGCTACGTTTCAACGAATCATCCAGGTCTGAGGAAATATCCAGAATTATTTGATCGGTTAGGTAAACTAAAGGATAAAGCGATCACCCAGCATATAAATGAAACGGTAAGACCAGTGGCACAGACACATGGAAGGGTTCCAGGCCATATGCAGGCAAAAGTAGACAAAGCGATAACATGGTTGCTTGATCAGGGCACAATTGAAGTAACAGGACCAACAACTTGGATGTCACCCATTTTAATTGTTTCCAAAAAAGATAGTGAGGACTTCAGAATCTGTGTTGAGAATTCAAAACACAGCCATTGAGAGAGAAAGGTATCCAGGTCCGCGTTTAAATGATATGATCAGTAACATCAATGGGGCTGGTTTTTCAAAACTTGATTTATGCAAAGGATATTGTCAATTGGAAATTGATAACCTGGTGAGGAATATCCTGACATTATCTACACATTTGGGACTGTTTAGGTACAAACGGTTAATCATTGGAATATGTTCAGCTGCTGAGATTTTTGAAGAAATCCTAAAGAATGTCATAAGGCCAGTGCAAAATAGTATGAACTACAGTGATGATATTTTAGTTTATGGTAAAACTCAGGAGGAACATGACCAGGCATTAAATGGAGAGTGTCAGCCGCTTCGGAGCGCTGGATTAACGCTCCATTTAAAAAAAATTGAAAAAAATAAAACTGAGTTGGCATTCTTTGGACATATATTTTCTTGTGAAGGAATGAGGCCAGACCAGTGAAAGTAACTGCTCTGAAAGCAATACAAGTCCGAAGGATGTAACAGAATTACCATCATTTTAAGAAATGACTAGCTATTGTGCACGATATGTTAGGAATTTTGCAACTGTAAGCTCACCCCTCGGAGAACTAACAAATAAAGGGCGGAGATGTTTTTGGAGTGATCAATGTGAACATACATTTAAAAAAATAAAAGTAGATATATCAAACGCAGCTATTGTGAAATACTTTGATCCACATTGGTGTACAGAGTTGGTAGTGGATGCCAGTCCTGTAGGGCTGGGTGTAATATTGGTGCAACATAAACCCGGGAGGGAAACTCCTAGATATGTGATCTCTCATGCCAGATAAAGTCTGCCCGAGATAGAACAAAGATACTTCAACCTGAAAAGGAAAGTTTGGCTCTTGTTTCGGCATGCAAACATTATCATGATTTTATATATGGAAAGCCGTTTGTAATTATAACAGATCATCAGGCTCTCATTTCTATCTAACGAAGATACCACCGAGGATTGAAAGATGTGGAATGAGGCTGATGGATTAGGATTTTAGAATCATTCATAAACCAGGAAAGGAGTATAATCCAGCGGATTACTTGTCTAGACACCCATTTAAAACAGGAGTGGAGCAACAATTAGAAGCAGAGCAATATATATATATATTTCATAATCAAATCTGCAGTACCAGGAATCATTACGGAAAAATAATTAAAGGAGGCAACGTGAACAGATGACATTATCCAAGAGGTGAAGAGTATTCTATATGAAAATAATTGGAGATTGGTAAACAATGCAAGCCAGTTTAATTCAAGTATAAATAAACATAATGTACTAGCATTCAAAAGCATACACACTGAGTTGTCTGTCGCTTCTTCTGGAATACTTCTAAGGGGGAACAAGATAATGGAATGGTGGAAAGGTTGATGGCCACCATTACAAAGGCTGTGCAGAGAGCAAAACCTTTGCAGATATCGAAAAACCAGGCGTTGTGTCAAGTTTTGTGACATTAAAGGAATACTTCACATATGTCAACTGGGAAATGCTCTTCGGATTTAATGTTTGGTGAATCTAGGCAAACTAGTCTACCACACCTGCCAGCGGACCCGCCAAAGGATCATAAGGAAGTAATACAAATAGATGAAGAGGCAAAGGACAAAATGAAATACTATGCAGAAAGTGGAAGAAAGTGTCAAAACTAGGAATACCAAATAGGTGATTTGGTGCTAGTTTAACAACAGAAAATAAGGAAGTCAAAAAGTAGATTTCACTTATACCCATGGAGGTAACGAACTTTCATGGAACAGCAGTACCAGCGGAGGATGACTGCAGAATATAAACGAGAAATAAGAATTTTTTAAAGAAAGTAAACCAAGTATTTACCAGCAAAATGTACAATTAAACATTCAAGAAAATGAGCAGATCCTTAGAAAATCTGAATGAGTTTTGAGAAGACCTGAACGATTCTTTGAACATTGCTGAATCTGTTTTTTTTCCCTTTTCTTTGACTTTTCTTTTTTTCTTTAAAAACAAAAAGGGTGGGGGGGGAGGGTGGAGAATGTAATAATGTGATGATACTGGAATAGAAAGTGGAGAAAGATCTGGGTTGGAAGGTAGGGGATATTTGCAAGTAGTTAAACAGCAGTTAAGTTTAGGACTGGAAGTGACATGTATTAGGCGTTGTGAGCTCTAATAAATGTATTATATTAACTCTCCCCATGAGCCTATTCCTTACAAATACCATCAGCATGTATTTGCACCATGGCTCCAATGCCATCGGAGCATGCAAAAAAAATTAAACACGTGCTGTTTGAGTTTTATTACATTTTTAAGAAATGCATTTGTGAAAGGACTCTCACGTGCATTTTAGTGATGGGTGTGTGTTTGGATGTATACAAGGGAGACTGCCTGAAAACACAAGTACGTCTTTGGAGTCCTTGAAAAGAATTGCTATGCAAACTGGGAAAGTGTAAGGAGATCTGTACTTTGCCTATGTGCTATGGACAAACGTAAGAAGAGGGTATGACGCCCACATGCCATGACAAATGGCATCAAAGAAAATAAGAGCGAAGCTGAAGTTTACCAATGTTAGGTGATTGGTGGCCTGTAAGTCAACAGATCGAACACAACAGGTCTCTTCAAGACCGCGCATGCGATGTCTAGCCGTGACCTAAAAAGACCGTGTGGAATTACTGCTTGTACAGCATCAATATCCTGCTTTTACCCCCGGATTGCGGCTTTTGTCAACCTCGTGTCCTGTGTACAATGATAATCTAGCAGAGTCTGTACTTTGTGTGGATAAGAGGGGGCAGTATAAACTGCCAGTGCTAGCATTCTGCAGGAGTGCCTGAGAATAAAGGAAACTGTGGTTCCCTAAGAGTTGGGATGAGCTTAGGTAGATGGGGGGTAAGAAAAGGCATAACGGGCTGGTATAGACACTGTACCAGGGTGACTAGATTTTAAAAACCAAAAACTGGGATATTTAGCAAACATAGAAGAAAGACTACAATTTGACATCAGCGGAGGGGCACAGAATGTTTTAAATGGCAGTGCTCAATAAAATACAAAATACAGAGATTAAAATAAATATGCCTTTTAAATCCAGCCTCGTCTGTATTAAAATTGTTTCTGATAAAAGCTGCTAATTCGTCCTGCCTTGCAACATGCCTCTCTCTGTTCTCAGTCGACCCTGTCTGAAAACCAGAACATGTGCTACATTTTCTAAAATCTGTAGGACAGCTGGTGAAAAACCAGGACTGATGCGTGGTCACTGTACCCTGTACCGGAAAACAAAAATCAGTTACCTACAACAGCTGGCGCGTGCTGTGTGTGGGGTGAAAGCAACATGAAGAGTGCAAGGGGTAGGGCTATGAGAGGGAAGCAGTGAACGAGGTAGAGGTAGAAAAGGCATGCACGGTCATGGAATTCTGAGCGGATTAAATAAAGTTGTTCGCTAAAAATGAGCAGTAAAAGGACACGACATCAAAAGGATGGTAAAGAACCTCTGCTCCAGGATAGCGACAAACAAACGAAGAGGAAAACAAGCCATTGACTGACAAAGCCGATTAGGGATAAGCAGTTGGTCCGGCTGTAAGCCCACTGTAAGGGGAAACCCCTTTTACAATGCAGTCTTTACCATGCATGACCTTTACCTCAAAGGTAAGTACCGCACAGGTAAGTGCATAGCATAGCTTTTTACCCTTGTTACTTGGGGTATTTTTATGTTTTTTTTTAATTAAATAGGGGTAAAGATTTTGAGGTAAATATATTTTAAGTTTAAGACCCGGTTTGGGGTAAAGTGAGTTGTGTGATTTTTCGGGGTTAGGGATGGGTACAGGTAAAGGTTATTTTAGCGTTAAGAGGTGGGTAAAAGTAAAGTGAAGTATGGGTAAATATAGGATTATGGGGAGGGTGGAGGTAAGAGTAAATGTAGGGTTTATGGGTGGGTAGACTCAAGGGGGGTAAGGTTAAATTGAGGGGTGAGTAGAGATAAAGGTGAGGTTAGGAGTTTAAAAAAAGGGAAGGGTTCGGGAGTTCCATCCTCTACCCCCCCCCCCCCCCCCCACTCCCTCCCCGTCAATATTTTTTTTTTTAAAGTGTGTAAGCGTTGCTGGCGTATTTCTTGCTGAGCACAGTGCTCGGGTTGGCCTTCCTGGATCTGCAGGCAGCCGGAGTACTTTTACAACTAACATCTGGGTTCCATTATTCGGGCTGGCTATTCAACAACTTAAGCTCTGTTCCTTTTAAAGTAGCTGACAGCTGGCAGGATTTATGCCCTACACAGAGAAATATGAACGATTTCAGCCCAATCCCGGATATCTTCCCAGTACAAGGATGGCTATGTTTCCAGTCGGTGTCTGCTCCTAGTCAGTTTGAGGATTTCCCAAAGCGACAGGTGTGATTAATACCACACTAACCCTACACATAATGTTCTTAAACTACAGAACTCCTCCTCTGCTCCCTGTCTTCCGTAAAAGCCAGTTATGAATAGTCTCTATGCAAGGCAGATGCAGACCACCTAAATAGATTTTGTCTGCGTATGAAAAACGCGCTTTAGCAGTAGACAATAAGATGCTGCTCTCTAAAATTAAACTTGCACTTTAGATGAAATCTGACATAGATAATTTTGGTCCTATGCGTTAATAGATATTTGTTACGATTCTGGGACCAGTCTGCTTTTCTATTAAAAGTAGTTGAGCTGCATTCTGGTACCGCGTCAGATCATAGATTAGTGACGTGTACCACTGTACAAAGGAATGTTTATTTAAGTACATTGCAGTGGATGTCGTCCTCAACGAACCAGTTTTTTCACCTTTCCCTCCGAAAACCACGAGGACGTGACTTGAAGAAGAAATACTGAAACTGATCTCCAGTGCATCTCCTTCAAGAGGATAAGCTGCCCTTTTGTTGATTGTTATATACCCTTATATTTATTGACTGTCTTCTGAGGCAGTTAAAAATGCACCAATTGTTGAGCACGTTATTTAGTTATTCTACAGTTCTAAAAAAAACTAAACCTGGATCACTACCTATGCACCCTCCTAGAAAAGCACACTCACTGTGTCTTACTCTTGTCTTGATATTTTCTTTTTTTTTAAAGAGGTTGAACGTTTTGAGTTCAGGTTTTTATTCCACTATGTTGTGACTTAAGTGCTGCCATACCTTTTCCTTGGCTCGCCTTCCCTACTGCTCAGCCAGGTGGAGTGCTGGAGTGCTTGGTGATGTCCTAGAATACATTGGTGCCTGATGATGTGCTGAGTGTCAGTTGGAGTGTGCAGGCTTAGCAGCAGGGAGGCTGCTCCTGGTGAGGCTAACCTACTAAACATCCTATCATTCATATATATACCTGAAACTTACCATCTAAACTTGTAACTAAATTATAATAAACGATCGTCCACAATCTACTCTACGGCTACCATAGACTTTTTATGCATTACTACTCACTATAGTTTAAAAGTAGTTTTTATTGGAAAATTGTTTCTTCTTACCCCCTACTGCCACCCCCCCACCGTGTCCAGGGCCAGCCTGGGACAAAGCAGCTCTGGCAATTTTGTTGGACCAGCCCCACACCCCAGGAGGGGGGTGCAAGTGTGAAGCACTGCTGCTTGACAAAACCGGCCCCTAGCACTGCTGCTTTTATTACGGGGGGCCGATATTGCTGAATCACTACAAAACCAGCCCCCAGTAACACAACCTGCCCCCACTGCTCCAAAACCGGCAGCCACCTTCCCAGTCCCCAGGCAAATGCCTGATGCCCGCTATGGCCAGACCCACCCTGGCAATGTCTTTCTAAGCAAGGTATCCATGGGTATATCCATTGATGTACCAAGTCAATAAACAATGCAGTGCAGAGTTTTATTGTGTCTCCAATATAGAATAATCCTTTGTGATGGATGGCCTAGGTTAAAGGTACAATGTGCATAATACAGATACATTTATTGTCTTAGCAGTCGCTTTAAGTTGTATGTTACCTCATTCGCCTGTTTGCATGTATAGCAAACAGACTTTGCGTTATAGGTCTTAATAACAGTATCAGTGGGTTTATTAATCTATTTGTGGGCACAACTTTGTATATCCCAGTGAGACAGGCACGTGTGCACATCTAGCATGGTGAACTGTAGTAATTCGCCCCGTGCCTTTACGATGCGCTCTTTGTAAGTTATTCCATGTTATTGTTCAGTATTGGTTCCACACTAGCAAGTGGAATGGTATCTGCAAGACTTATTGGGTTCTGGGGTTCTTACCGCGTTCGGGTTCTTTGCATGGAACCTGGAATGAAGGTTCCGTGCAGGGAATGTGGAGCGGTCGGGGTTGGCAGTTGCTGCCGGGGAATCAGAGTGTCAGGACCTGATTAAAGAAGCTCTACCTTACAACGTCGTATCTTCTTTTCATTGGCGACGGGCTGGTCCGGCTCTCTGTTCCCCTTCATCGGTCCTGTGGTTCCGTTTCTGCCTGCACTGCTGTTGTAACGGCGGGAATTCGAGAAAATTGAGCGTCGTCGAGCTTTGGGATTGCCGGATTTGAAGTCTCCCTCCGCTGCTTTCTCTGCTGCTCTTCCTCCAGATTTGATCGTCGGCGGTAAGAGTGTTTGTTTCTTTCCCCTTCTTTTGGTGTTGCTCGGCGCGTAGATCGGCGCGCGGCGTAAGCGCGAGCGTCACGCTCTGACGTTCCTCGCCTGGTTGTGTACAGTAACCTTGGCAACTGGATGTTCTGAAGCATGCGCTTTAGATAAAGGCTGTGCTTGGAGTTCAGCGTTAATCCTTGCAGTTTTTTTGTGTTGAGATGGCATATGGAGCAATATTTTGCATATGGAGCAATATTATGGAGGAATATTTTTTACCCACAATTCTTTAATCTTGGGGAAACGTACAGTCTTGTTCACGGGAAAGCACTTTTGCTTGTGCAGGAATTACTATATACAGTTATATGCACATATAATCATCCTTAAGCTCAAGAGAGCATCTCTGAAGTTTAACTAGTATATTATATATATATATATATATATATATATATATATATATATATATATATATATATATATTTTTTTTTCTTTTTCTTTTCTCTCGCTAAAAGACACTTTTTGTAGCAGTTGAAGGATTCCTAAGTGACATTTGCAGCATAGTGTTAATCTTAGTGGCAGCAACTCACCCACGCAAGATTGACAATGGATAACATTACTGCTCCACCTCCATTTTTACAGTTACCTGGCCCTCCTCCTATGCTATGGCCACAATGGAAGGCCACCTTTGAGGCTTATTTGGAAGCAATCGATGGTGACACTTTCACATCCAAGAAAAAGAAGGCCTTACTAATGTACAATGTAGGTGCTGAGGCAAGGTCAATTTTGCAAACTTTACCTCTGGAGTCGGTGTGGACGTGCACCAGTGGTGGTGAAGATGGGGATGCACTAATTGTCGATGATTATGCTTCCCTGGTAAAAACTCTTGATAAAAGATTTAATCCCAAGCGCAATGTAGTTCTGGAACGGCACAAATTTTTACAGCGTGCGCAGATGCCTGGTGAATCCATTGACGACTTTGTTGCTGCTCTCAGAATTTTGGCTCTCAAATGTAATTGTAGAGAATTTCGTGATGAAATAATTCGTGATCAGCTAATTGAGCGTACTTGTGACAAGAAAGTCCAACAGAAGCTTTTATCCTCTGACGATCCTGATCTTGAGACTGGTCTTATCTTAGCAAAGAGTGTTGAGCATTCTCAACTCTGCATGAAAGAGTTAAATACACCTGTATTGTTATCTGAAACCATTTCTGCATCTCAGGTCAAGCTGGTCACCACAAAAGCTTCTGTTAAACCAGCCAAGAGTAGTAACGTCAATGCTTCCCGGACACCATCCGTGTCTAATTTCCCCAAAGCGAGAGTTGAACAACATCCTTCGTGTTATCGTTGTGGTAGCACCTCTCATCTGGGAAACTTCAAGTTTTGTTATGCCATAAATCAGACTTGTTTCAAGTGCGGGAAGAAAGGACACTTAGCACGGATGTGCAAGGCAACTGTACCGCAGAGAGTACCTCCTCGTACTGTGAGGGCCATAGAAGAGGACTGCGTGTATGAGGATGATGAGCGCTACGAATTATTAATGTTGTCGTCTTCATCTATACAAGAAGAAGGGGTTGTAGAGATAGCTTCTATCGGAGAGGGTCAAAGAAGGAAAAGTCCTGTGTGTATTCTAAATGTGAACGGGAACGGCATGAAGTTTCTTGCTGATTCCGGTTCCCCTTTTACTCTGGTTAATGTCAAGGATTTTAAAGGTTTGGGCAGTATTCCGGTAGTCCACTCCTGTATAAGAATTTTTGCGTATGGTGGCAAAAGAGTGAAGGTACTAGGCAAATTCAAGGGAAAGTTAGAATTCAAGGGTGAGTGTATTTTCGGTACTATATTCATAGTGGAAGAAGGTGCGAATTTGTTAGGATGGCATGAACAAGGCGAACTTGGGATCATCCTTGATCCTAATCACGCCGACATGGTGCTGTCCAAACGGGAGGCTATACAATACTATGCTAGTCTTTCAGAAGCTCCTCCTGTACATACTATCACGACGGATGTGTGTGTTGAGAGTGATTGGATTAAAAGTTATCCTGAGGTTTTTAGTGGGAAGTTGGGCAAACTTAAGGGTTTTCAACACCGCATTGTCCTCAGAGATGGTGCAACGGCTGTGGCGCACAAGGTACGGAAAGTACCACTCAGTATGCGTGGGGAATTGAGGCTTGAGTTAGAACGGTTATGCGCATTGGGGGTGATCGAAGCTATTGAAGGGTCTGAGTGGTTGTCACCCATTGTTTTAGCGCGTAAGGCCGATAAGTCCCTTAGGATGTGTGTGGACTTGCGCGATCTGAATGCGTGCATCTGGGTGGATCGACAACCTCTTCCCAACATTAATGAGATGTTGTCGACTTTGGAGGGTGCCAAGTATTTTACTTCTCTTGACATATCTTCTGCATACCACCAGGTCGAACTGTGCAAGGACACCAGACATCTTACGTCATTTGTGACTCCTGATGGAGCTTTCCGATATTTACGCATGCCGTTTGGGTTGGCATCAGCTTCCGCAGTGTTCCAGCGTCTCATGGGAAACTTGTTCAGGAACACTGTGGGAGTGGTGTTTTTCCAGGATGACATTCTTATTCACGGGAAGACCATACAGGAGCACGATGTCAGAGTTAAGCACGTTTTGGACATAGTCAAATCTAGTGGTCTGACGTTAAGAAGGGATAAATGCAAGTTTCTGCAAGATGGGGTATATTACCTTGGTCACCATATCTCTGCTAAGGGTGTAGAACCAAAGATGAAGTTACTGGATGCCATTAAGGATGCACCTGAACCCATAAACAAAGACCAGTTACGCTCTTTTCTGGGGCTAGTTGAATATTACGCTAAATTTGTACCCAACTTTTCAGACAGAACTGTATGTTTGCGCAGTCTTCTTAAGAAAAATGTGAAGTATACCTGGTCTGAGCAATGTGCGTCTGATTTTAGGTTACTCAAGGAGGCTATAGTACAGGCACAGCCACTTAAACTTTTTGACATCAATGACAAATGCATTGTCACAACCGACGCCAGCAATGTGGGTCTAGGTGCTGTTTTAATGCAGAGGAGATCGGACAATAGGGAAGAAATTATTGCTTTTGCATCCAGAACACTTCGTGGTGCTGAAGGAACCTATTCTACCATTGAAAAGGAAGCGTTGGCGCTATGGTGGGGTGTACAGTATTTTCGTAATTTTCTGTGGGGTAACAATTTTATTCTCAGAACTGATCATAAACCTTTGGTAGACCTGTTTACCACCAAAGGTGGTGGTAGAGCTACACCTCGCATTGCTAAATGGCAGTACAGACTGAATGAGTTCAATTATTGCCTCGAGTATGTTGCTGGTGTGAAGAACTGTGTGGCTGACTGTTTGTCCAGGCTGCCTCTTTCTGGAAGTGTTACTGAACCTGCTATTGACTTTGTGGAAATGGTGTGTGCAGTCAGTACTGTTGCTGATACGGGAGCTGCCTTATCTGAAGGGGATTGGAAACTGGCCATTTCTGAAGATGTGGAGCTTTGCAGGGTAGTTGATTTGGTAATTCAGGGTTGGCCCAACAGTACTGCTATTCCTGAGGAATTGATTCCCTATTCGAGAATTAGTGACGAGTTGTCCCTGGTTGATGGGATTTTGCGCAGGGGTGGGTTGCTGGATTGTTCCCTTGTCATTACGCAAGAAAGTTTTAGACCTAGCCCATGAAGGTCATTTGGGTATTCGAGCTATGAAGCGGAGGGTGAGGGAAGATTTTTGGTGGCCAGGTGTTGATAGGTCCATCGAGCATTGTGTCGGGGATTGTGGTGCGTGTGTGCTGAGTGACAAATCTCAGGTAACCTGTCTGTCCTCCGTCAGTCCCGTTGCAGTCAAGGAGACACCGTGGTTTAAACTGGCTTTTGATGTGGCTGGTCCATTCAGTGGCTTAGGGGTTTCTCCTAAATACGTGTTAGTTTTGATTGACTATATGTCCAAGTGGCCGGAAGTTAAATTTGTGGATGGTATCAACTCAAGTGTGATTATTAAATTTCTGATGGAGGTTTTCCTTCGGGAGGGATTTCCGGAAGAATTGGTGACAGACAATGGTACGCAGTTGGTGTCTACTGAGATGCAAAGTTTTCTGAGCAAGCATGGCATCAGACACACACTTACCTCCCTTTACCATCCACGTAGTAATGGGTTGGTTGAGCGTTTTAATCGTGTCATCCAGGAACAGCTACAGTTGACCTCTGTTAATGGTCTTGATTGGAAGGTTGTGATTTCGGATGTGTTGTGGGCTATGAGGACAACTCCACACTGTAGTACTGGAATGTCTCCATTTTCCTTGTTAAGGGGGAGAGTTGCGGGTTCAAAGCTTAACAAGGATTGGATGCTAAGGAAGGCAGTGGATCCTCTAAGGTTGGGTGCGGTGGCGGATGTTAGAGCTGCCACTCAAGCCAAGTATGGTTCTGATTGTCCTAAGCAGTCTTCTGTGTGTGAAGGGGATTGGGTAAGGATTAAGAAACCTGTTTTTGTTCGTAAGGGTTTCTCTCGGTTTTCTGCTCCTGTTAAGGTCAGTAAGGTGAGAGATCATGTGGTTGTTCTGGAAAATGGCAAGGTCTGGAATAAGTCTGCTGTTTCTGTGGTGCCTAAGTCCAAGGTGGAGTTCGTGAAAACCAAATTTGGTGTTGATACTCAGGGTACAATTCTACCTTCCAGCACTGATACGTATGGTGGTTGCACTTCAGAGAGCAACCTTGCTCCTCAGCAGGGTCCTTTGAGAACTAAGTTTCTTCCAGCCAGAACCAGGTCATCTCCTGTTAAATTACAGGATTATGTTAGATTTTGACTTTCTGTATTTTGTGATTGATGTGTTTACATGTGGGTGTGTTTGTTTTTAGGTAATTAGTGGTTTGTGGTTTTTTTTGCGAAGGAAGGGGGGTGTGTTGGGGTTCTTACCGCGTTCGGGTTCTTTGCACGGAACCTGGAATGAAGGTTCCGTGCAGGGAATGTGGAGCGGTCGGGGTTGGCAGTTGCTGCCGGGGAATCAGAGTGTCAGGACCTGATTAAAGAAGCTCTACCTTACAACGTCGTATCTTCTTTTCAAACACTAATCAGTTGGTGGGTAAAACTCGGAGGTGTCGGATGCTCTGGTTGTGGGTGTATCCATTCCTGGTATAAGAACGTGAACATTGCCTCAGATCAAGGCAGAATGCCCTCTGATTCACATGCTTGTATTGGTACCCACAATTTCAGAGATGCGCAAATAACCACTGCCTCTAAACTCTATATTTTGTTCCCATTTCGGAAATATATAGGTTTCCTTGGTACCTATTTTTCACTCTTTATATTTTCCCAAATTAATTGCTACATATCCTGTTCACAATGAAAAACCACTGCAAGACGCAACTCTGTTATTGACTCTGGGTACCTCGTGTTCTTGTTGAACCTACAAATCCTATATCACCGTAAGCAGAAAGGTCCAGCGGACATTGCGGTATATTGCTTTAAAAAATCTGTCATATTTATAAGAAATTACAGGTGAAAACGTTGCCACAATTGGCTTTTTTCCAACTCATTTTCTATTTTTTTAATTAATTTCAATTGTTAGTTTCTATAGAATAATCTTGAAGGATCTACACAAATGACCCCTTGCTGAATTTAGAATTGTCTACTTTTCAGAAATGTATAGTTCTCCAGGAGCCATTATTGCTTTCACTCCAATTTCTACCACTAACAGGATGGCGTTTGAAAACATAAAAAATAGGCAAAATAGGCAATGTCCCAGTAAAATGCCAAAACTGTAGAAAAATGTGGTTTTCTGACAGAAGTCTGCCTGTTCTTGAAAGCTGGGAAGAGGCAGGGGACCCTTGGTTGGTGGCTGCTGGCTAGCAGGCCACACGGCTGTGGAAGCTGGGCTCCTGGTCACTTGCTCAGGGCAAAGGGGGAAGTAGATTAGAGTAGAGATTGCACTGCCAGGGGCACTCGGGCGGCTGGGTGCAGGGTGCTTTTGAGCCGTCAGGCGCTCAATGGATTGCAATGGAGACGCTCAAGAACAAACAAAGACTGCAAGCTCGGGGACGAAGATTCTTCAGGTGCGACCACCACTTCGAAAGGTAAGTTGGGTAGTTGGAGGATAGGTAGGCACCCAGGAGTTGGGCACAGGGGGGCGTCGGGTGCAGGGGTGCCTTTTGGTGTCGGGAAATCTTACCCTCTGCTGGTCGCGTTTGGGGGGGGGTCCCTGGTTCTGAGGCTGCAGGAGTCAGGAGTGTTGAGGTGGGTCCTTGGGTGCTGGATTCGGGGTCACAGTCGCCGGGGGGACGTCCTCGTGGTCTTTAATTCCAGCGCAGGCCAGGATTGGCGGGTGCAGAGTGTTCAGGGTTTGCGGTTCCTGGCTGATGCCAGGGGTCAGTTACTTGCTTTGAGCAGTACCACTGCTCGTGGGAGTCCCAGGTAGTCAGAGTCACAAGGCAGTCAGGTACTCCGGGGTTTTTGAGGTTGCTGACCACTGGAGATGCCGGGGTTTAGCAGGAGCAGGTTCGAGGATCGACAGGCCGGTAGGGCTGGGGCCAAAGCAGTTGGTGTCTTCCTCTTGTTAGCAGCTGCACAGCAGGTCTTCTTGTTCCTTGATCTTCTTTCTTGTTTCGGAATCTGGATCTGAAGAAGGAAGGTTCAGGGTGCCCCTAAATAATAAACTTAGGGGGGTGTTACAGGTAGGTAAAGGGCAGGGACAAATGGGTCCATTCCCTGGGGTGGGTACACCCCCTATCCTGCCACTCTCCTGTGGGAGGGGGGCAGTGGCCTAATCCTGATTGGGCAGGGCTCCCCATCTTCAAGATGGCGAGAGCCCGGGGATGTGCTTCACCTCGCCTTCCCCACCTGAGGGGTTGGGTTGGCAGAGGCTGGCACAACCCCTTTCCTCACTTAGCTTTTCCCGCCGATCTTCCCACCAGAGAGGGGGTCAGAACCGGTGGGAGCCAGTTGCTGAGTACAGCAAGTGGCCTGGAGAAGCTCACAAACGCGGCATGCCTTTGAAGCTTCCCCTGCCCATCCTGGGGGTGGAGACCTAGCACCTTGCGCAGGATGTGCATTGTTGCAGGCCCAGGAGAGCGGATGGCTCTCTACCCAGGGGTCCAGCAGCATGTCTGATGTGTGGCAGCCTAGGCAGCCCCTCAGACAAGATGTGGATTGTAGGTTAGGTTCAGGTGGCAACTCTAAGTTGCCCTCTGTCGTGCATCTTACAGTAAATCCCACACTGGCATCAGTGTGGGTTAACTGTGCTGAGAAGTTTGATACCAAACTTCTCAGTCTTCATTGTAGCCATCATGGTGCTGTGGAGTTCGTGTTGACGACCTCCCAGTACCATATACTCTTAATGGCAGCACTGCACTTACAGTGCCCAGGAATGGACATGGGTACCGTAGGGGCACAGGGCTCATGCACCTGTGCCCACAACACTGGCATAGGGCACCCAGCTAGAGGGGTGACTGAGGTATGCCTGGGCAGTGTGTGTTGTGGGCATGCCACACAGGGATGTGTGCCATGTCGACTCTTTGTTTTGTTCTGCACCAAGACACTCAGCCTGCAAAGGCAGTGTGTGTGTGTGTGTGTGTGTGTGTGTCAGGGTACAGGGCCTCTTAAGGGTGGCACAATAAGTGCCGCTGCCCCTAGGGGCCTTCTCTGGTCACAAGGCCCTGGCTACCTAGGGTACCAGTTATCAGGGGCTGAAATGTGACCAAAGATGCCAATTGGGTTTTGGCTGTTAGGCAGTTTTTAGGGAAGGAACACAGGCCCTGGGCACCTGATTGGCAGGAGCCCAGGGCACACCAAGGAAAAATGCATCAGTTATCGGGCAAAAAGTGGGGGGGGGTTACTGCAACTCCTGGTGCATATAGGGATGTCCCATCATCGTACTGGCTTCAGTCCTTGTGACTCTTGTCACAAGTTGATTTTGATCACGGAACGCACCTTATGGGCCTACAGTGACTGGAGCCCGACCGCGACTTGAAGTCATGCTCCTACTGTTGGGCCATGAACCTGAAGTCTTTGCAGAAGCAGTCCCGAAAGCTTCTGGAGGCCCGGCAGTCTGCTCCGCACTGCTCAAGGTCCCCGTCGAGAGGGAAGTCACGGGACCGGTCGCGGAGTCACCACCATCATTCTTCCTCGAAGTCTTCGTCATCGGGTAATTTGAAGCACAAGTAGAGGCGAAGAAGCACCGTAGCTCTTCACCTTCTCCCCGTCCGTCGGCCGACGAGACGCGGGACGCTAAAGGTCTTCGTCCTTCAGCTCCACCCATGGAGCCTACTTGGACGTCTCCGAGCCTCCCTCCCTTTCCGGTAGCTGGAGCATCCCCTGCTGGGCATCATGCTTTTTACGAAGCCCTCCACTCCATCTTTGGGTAGCCCGACTCTGCCTTCAGGCCCCGCGGACTTCAGTGCCGGCGGCTCCGGCCTCAGCGCTGCAGGGCCCCCAGGGATCAAGGCCTGGATCCGAATCGGGATTGGTGCCGGTAGACCTCACAACACCTCCCCCGCACCGATTCCTCTGACGACGCTTCCGCCTCCTCCGATGCCAGTTGTTTCCCTGGCTGTAGTCAACCCCGGACTCCCCCTTGACTTGGACACGGAGCCGGACCGGCATCAACCGGTACTTTTGTACCACTGTTGTACCCTGGTGTTCCTTATCGCCCTAAGTGGCAGCCAGAGGAGGGTGAGGAGGACTGGGAGGATCTGTTGGCCCTCTGGCAGACCAGCTTGAAGAGCTGGACTGGAGAGAGGAGTTGGGTGAGGCCAGTGGTCTGGATACCTCCCCAGACCTTGGTATGCTTTCTCCTCCTACCACGGCCACAAAAGAGGGAGCCTCCTACGCTGAGGTGTAGCGTAGGGCAGTGAGGCCTTGGGCCTTGAGCTTCCTACGGTGGCAGTCAGGACTAACCTCCTGACTCGGGTGATTCAGCCGGCAGGGGCCTCTTCAGAGCCCCTGCTACATTCAGGCGCTCACAGACATCCTTCTGGGCACTAGTTATGTTCAAAGGGGCCACTGTGTTTGGAACCTGTTTGTGTAACTAGGTGCAGTGAGGGGTAGAGTGTCCAAAGGTTTGCCTGTAAACAGAGATGAGAGGAAAAACGAGTTTGTGGCAGCAAGTGGCGCTGAGCTTTGTTGTGGCAATAGTTTATAGCCCCCAGCACACATACCAGGTCGGTCAGAGGGATGCTAGTAAGGGCAGGGTGAAACAAAGGTGGCCAACAGAGTACAAAATGGCTGTGATAGATTAAAATGACTGTAGCTTATGTGCACATAGAAATTTCCACAAGACAAGATGGCGCGGGCAATGTTCACGATTGTCGTTTTGCTTTGAACAGTGGCCCCTTTGAACATAACTAGCCAGCTTGTCAGTCTATTTCGATCTCTATAATGTCCTGTATCTCTTGATCATACATTACACTCATTTTTGTTAGCTGAGTGTCCATAGTCTTAGGGTGCAAGGTAGTTTTGCAAAGAGAACACAAAGGTGGTATACAGTGTATACCCAAACAACAACCACATATTGTCAATACTGGGACCAAGAGAATCATTGATATTTTCCAACCCCACTCCTTCAAGATGCCCCAAAGCCAACTTCCAATTGTCCAAGTCTCTGATGAATTTCTGAAGACAGTCTATGGAGATGTTCGATTGCTTCATAGACAGAAGGTGAATTATCAGGAATGTATACACGGCAGCTGGCACCGATGATGTGGCATGCTCCTCCACGGTCCGCTAGTACCACGTCCAGGACCATGCGATTTTGCAGGGTAACCAGACGGACTGCTTGGAGCTCAGCAGTGTTGTTGGTGAGGATGCCAGCAGTGACGTTCAGAACGGTCTCTACCGCTTGGGACAGATGTCTGATGGCTCGGCTGTTTGCCATCGGACCCCATAGTGGGATGAGCCCTTTTGCTGCGTCGAGGAACTGTGATGAGGCGGTGTCTGCTTGATCAGTGTCTTAAGAACGCTTTTCTCGACGATGCTCTGCATGGGCTGTGTAGGTTGGTGGCAAAACAAAGGCGATGTAGCACGTGCCCCTCCAGTTTCTTGGGAGCCAGGTGTAGGCTTTGGTTCCACAAACAAAGCACATATTGGGTGATGCAACAAGCGCTGGAGGGTTGGTAGTGTTCAAAGTCCTTACAATGCTACAGGTGATGTGACCCACATTATTAGTCCCACAGCCTTCAATGCACACAAGGCCAGAGACGTTCACCACAGATAGGGCCACAGTCAGTGTTGCAGCAGTTCTTTTCTTCAGGTAGGAAAATGTGGCTCTGTTAGTATTATTGAACACTTGCATTGCCACTCGTTCTTTGGAGGGGACATTCATCGGGAATGTTGCATTGAAGGTGTGAGGGCAGAAGGGGGCGGCTGTTCTTCCTGTTTTGTTTCGCCAGAACTCGTTGTAGAACTGGGCGATTGTTCCGTCGGAAGTGGCATTGTCTTTGTAACTTTCTTGTAGGAGTATTATCCAGGCAAGGCAAGATCCGTGAATAGAAAAGGGCGAAGGGATGAAAGGGATGGAATGTTCAGTGGCATCTGGTAACAGCCCACAGACCCAACAGTTGGTAGCATTGGTGGCAAGATTGTGCTGGTGCAACATCTGCACAAAATAATTATTCCAGAATTCTTTGCGTCGTTCTCGGAGATGTGGTGGTAGTGATACCAGGTAGTGTTCTTTCTTGGTGATTGGTTGCATGGTGAGTGACAATGTTCTTTATGCAGGTGCATTCTCTTCAATGATCCAGAGTGCGACCGTTAGCAGGAGACAGGTGAGAAATGCGGCTGCAAGTGCAATTGTCTTTGTGCTGTGCAGGTTAGCAGTCTTGGTGTCTTTGCGGTGGCTTTGCAGGTGTTCAGGTTCTTCCATCATCTTCGAGGAGCCCAACAACTGGTGGGACCACAGATTTTTGTCTGGCGCTTTCCTGGTAGCGTTGTTGGACTGTAACACCTTGACTCAGTTAGTGGCCTGGTCGTTGGAGCTCCCTTCTTTTCGTTGATCTTAGGTTGTACCCTTTCTTGGATGGCACCGTGGGGTCGGGAAATTCTGATAGTTCAAGGGTGTTTTCTTGTGGGTAGCAACTCAGAGCTGGTCAGTTCTTCGCGAGTACTTCCTCTTGCACCTCCACCCCTTCACAAGGTTGCCAGGGTTGGTGGGACTCGCTTGCAATGATGAGCGTGCAGCCAGTTTTGTTTTCCTTCCACTCGTAGGGCAGTTCGGGTGGTGATCAGGACTTGCCAGGGGCCCGTCCACCTAGGCTCCAGATTCTTCGTTCTTTTGAAGTTGCGAATCAATACCTGGTCTCCTGGCTTTATTTCATGTCCCGGGCCCCTGGATACGTCAGGCAAGGCTTGCTGCACCTGTTGGTGGATAATTGTTAGCTTCTTTATCAATTTATGCAAATAATCCGACATTAATATGTTCGGGACATCGTTAATGGAGGTGGGTCTTGGTGCCGGCCAAATGTTCATATGCCTGCCGAAGACCACCTCATACGGGGTCAGTCTGTGTTTGATTGGGGTGGAGCGCATTGATAGCAATGCCAATGGAAGGGCATCGGGCCATTTCGTGGCAACTATTTTGGCTAGTTTTAGTTTCAATGTTGCATTGTGTCTCTCTACCAGGCCTGCTGATTGGGGGTGAAAGACGGCATGGAACTTTTGTTTCACCCCCAACCCTCTCAGTATGTTCTGTATCACCTCGGCTACGAAGTGGGGGCCGTTGTCGCTCCATAAAATTCTGCAAAGGCCGTATCGGGGGAAGAATTCTTTCAGCAATATTTTTGCAGTGGCTAAGGCGGTATTGTCGCGGGTGGGATATGCCTCCACCCATTTGCGAAAAGCGCACACAACCACCAGGACATATTTTAGACCATGGCATCTCTCTAGTTGAATGTAATCCATTTGAAGGATTTCAAAGGTGTGGTCAGGGACTCCAAACCCTCCCCGTGGTACTACTGTCCCCTTCCCTGGTTTGTGTTGTAGGCAGACTATACATTGTTGTACTAGGCGTTTTGCAGATTCTGCTATCTTGACATTATGCCATACTCTGGTGATTAGTTCAATCATGGGGGTAGAGCCTATGTGTGCTGGTAAATGTGCCATGGTCAATATAGGGATGAGGTAGGCATCGGGTAACAGCCATTTAATTCCGTCTTTAGTTCTCCAGCAATCTTCCTTGTCTTTTAGTCCCACCTTTTCCAATTCGGTCAATTTGTCTTGTGTGCCTGTAGTCTGTATGTCTCTTACAGTGGTCCTAGCGTCAGTCCATTGTTCAGCTTGTGACCTGGTCACATACATTTATGTCATAGTTCTGTCTCCTGCCGGGCAGTAACGTCTGCTAGTGCATTTCCCTGTCCAATGAGATCAGTCACTTTCCTATGTGCTTGGCATTTTATCACTGCTAACTTCTTGGGGAGGAGGACTGCTTGCGTCAAGGCGGAGACTAAATCTCCATACAGGATGGGTGTACCGTGTGAAGTCAGGAACCCTCTTTTTTTCCATAAGATCCCAAAATGGTGAACCACCCGAAGGCATATTGGCTGTCGGTGTATATGTTAACTGTCGTGTCAGTCGCTAGGATACATGCTCGTGTGAGGGCAATGAGTTCTGCAGCCTGGGCTGATCGTTGGGGAATATGGGCTGTTTCCACAATGGTTTGGCCTGTGGTGACAGCGTATGCAGCTGAGGTGGTGCCGTCAGGGAGTTTGATGCACGAACCATCCACCCATAGTTCTCCATCTGGTTCTAGAAAGGCGGTGTCTCTGAGACCTATTCTACTCTTTGTTTGTTCATCGGTTAGTGTCACACAGTCGTGTAGTGGAGTCACGCTAGGATCATTTTCGGGTAGGGGTAACAGTGTGGCTGGATTGAGGATGGTGCATCGCTTTAGAATAATGTGTGGTGCTAGCAGGGTCAACTCATATCCTGTCAGTCGGGCGCTAGTCCAGTGTTGGGTTATGGTCTGGCTTAGTAGTGTGTCGACTGCATGGGGTACTAAAACAGTGACTGGATTGGAGAGCACTATTCCTTCGCTCTGGCGTATTGATATTGCTGCAGCTGCCACAGCGCGCAGGCTACTGGATCGAGGGTGGCAGAGAAATATGCACAAGGGCGTTGTTTGTGACCAATTGATTGTGTTAGGACAGACAATGCACATCCCTCCCTCTCGTGCGTGTAGAGGAAGAATGGTTTTGAGTAATCTGGGGTTCCTAGGACAGGCGCTGAACAAAGGACATTGCTTAGTTCTTTAAAGGCTGACTGGCATTCGGGGGTCCAGGGGAGAGGTGAGGGGATGTCTTTAGCCAGGAGGGAGAGAAGGGGTTTGACAATGAGGCTAAAGTTCGGTAACCACTGTCGGCAAAATGAGGTGAGAACTATCAAAGAGCGGACTTGCTTCTGATCTTTGGGGACAGGGGTGTCTAGAATTGTCTGGATCCTGTCAGGCGTGAGTTTCCTCCCTTCTTTTGATAAAAGGTGACCCAAATAGGTCACTTGTGATTTACAGAACTGTAATTTCTTTCGGGAGACCTTGTGACCATTCTCAGCAAGAAAATGGAGTAGTTTGATGGTGGCTGTGACGGCTATTGGTATGGTGTCTGCTGCTAGAAGGATGTCGTCTACATATTGTATTAGTGCCACTCCATCTGCCAATTGTATGGCGTCAAATTGTCTTTTAAGCGCCTGGCTATAGATGCTTGGGCTCTCCGTGTACCCCTGAGGTGCTCTGCAAAACCTGTACGAACGGGAGTTTAGGGTGAATCCAAATAGGTAGCGGCTGTCCTGTATAGGTATGGAAAATAATGCGTTTTTGAGATCAATTACAGTGAAGGTGGTGGCAGCAGAGGGGATTAAAGTCAAAATTGTCGTGATGTTGGAAACTACTGGATATTGCGGCACTACGATTTTGTTTATTTCCCGCAGGTCAATGATGAAGCGGTAGGCTTTTCCGTCTCCCTCTCCCTGTCTCTTTACAATCGGTAGTATGGGACTGTTACAAACGTTGCTCACTACTTCCTCTACCACACCTGCCTCTACCGAAGAGTGTATGATCTCTGTCAGTGCCTTCTCACCCTCTGGCGATATTTTGTACTGCGGTACTTTCGGTAGGGTTGCGTCCTGTCGTATTGTTACATGTACAGGGTCAATCATTCGTCCTACGTCTGAATCAACTTTAGCCCATAAGTGTGATGGCAAAGTGTCCAGTAGGAATGCGTCAGAGATGGGAAACATGTGCTGAGAAGGGTTCTCTCTATGGCGCTGAGGGTTGTCATACAGGATGACACGCACTCCGTCTGGTGAGCATCTGATAGTCGCATGGAAGTGTTTCAAAAGGTCGAGACCCATAATGGCGTCTGGGGTGTTAGAAGAGAGGAGGAATGCCGTTTCAATGCTATTGTTGTCAGGGTTAAAAGGGATCGGTCGGGACAAAGGGTTGGTGGTGGGTGTACCGTCAAATCCTATTGAGGTCACATGTGAGCCTGACAAGGGTGCCCTTGGAATTAGTCGTTTGGATAGTGCACTACGTGTTGCTCCCGTGTCTACCAAAAATGGCGACTTTGTGCCCAGGACCTTAGTGATAACATAAGGGCCTTGCTGGTCAACATAGAGCTCGACTGGATCCCTCCCTTGCCCCTGGCTGTCCTATGCAAAGACGTACGTATTGTCATAATCTGTCTGTTGGTACTGATTCTGTTTGGGATGGTCAAATGAGTTCACTCTTCCTGGCCTTTCTTCGTTTACTTAACTCGCGTACCCGTTCCCACGTCCTCTTCCTCTCTGTCCACTTGCTATTTCCCTCGCCCCCCTCCCCCTACCAGCTCCTAACAAAGCCGGGCATTGGGTTTTCCAGTGTCTATATTCTTTGCAAAATTCACATTGATCCTGTCCTAGGTCTTGGCGTCCTACATATGATGTCGATGAATTGTTTCTAGGTGTCTGTACTCTAGGGGTATTCTGCTGGTATCCTCCCCTATATTGCTCCCTTCCTGTATTCGCCCCCTGGAGTTGTGCTATCATCACCCTTTCCTTCAAGTCCTTCTTTTTCCTTTCTGTAGCCCGGTCATTTTCGGTTCTCTGATGCTCATAGTACTGGGCCATTTGGAGAATGGCCGCCGGTTTAGATGCTGCCCAACTACTTTCGCTGGCTTGTAAATTCTGCGATACATCTGGTAGTACTCCTTTGAAGTAGTTCTGCACAAATAAGTGGTGTCCGGTTGCGGTGGACATGTCTTGTCCACTGTAATCGGAGAACACTGTTTCAAATCTTGAGAAATACTCTGAGACATCCTCTTGTGGTTTTTGGCGGCACGCGGTTACTATGGACCAGTCTATCTTTTTCTCTGGGATCAGCGTTTTCACTTTCTGCACTATTTTGTCAGGGAGGTCCAATATTGCTTTAACCGGTTTTTGACCAGGGTTCTGCTGTTTATCTAGTGTGTTGAGTTGTACCCAGGTATGACCAAGCAGTTCGGTATGGTCTATTTTCCTAATCTGTTTCCACACATCTGCTGGCAAACATAACCCGAAGAACAAGTCTATGTCGGCAAGTGTCATTATTGTTGATCCCAGAGCGGTACCTAGCTCAGTGTAAAAGGCGGTGTTTTTGTTTCGTAAATCTGGTGAAGATTTACGGAACGTCAAAATGTCCTGTCTGTCCCATGGTTGATACACCCAGTTGGAGACCACCCTTCCTCTAGCGTCTTGATGGTTCAAATCGTCATGAGTCCCTTGTCCTCTAGGAGGTACCCAATAAGGGGCAGCTTCTTTTATCTGCATCATGCTATCTGGTTTTTCCACTGGGGTCCTGCTATCTTAGATGTCCTGTCCTTATCTATCCGTCCTTGTTCCACAAGGTGACGGAATACTTCCAGTGTGGATGAAAAGAGTTCTGTAACATCGTTGTCGCCTTCATCTCCGGTGTCTACCTTCCTATAGAGAGCTACTAGTCGCTCGGGCCCTACATCTTGGAATTCTCTTAATATGCAGTAAGCGTGTGGTAACGGATACGTACAATAAAGTATTGTTTGTGATTTTCAACATAGGAGTTGCATATGCCAGTTACATACTCTTCTGTCTCCATCCTATCTATGAGGGATTTAACTATTTTATCAATGCCTGCTCGCTCATTTGTACTTAATCGCGGGACCCTGGGCGCTCCTTTTTCTTTTGATCCTACCTCTACTACTGTATCCTTTGCTGAGGCATTTGGTGTGGGTGACTCGGTGGGAGCAGAGGCGGTGGAGACTGAGGCGATCGTGCTACCTCCGGCTATACTTTGGGGGTCCTGGCGTTGTACTACGGGATGAGTAGGGGCGTAAGGGGGGTGGCATGTATATGATTGGGGGACCTAACAATAAATCATCATCTACCCTTTGTTTTGCTGGTAACTCGGAGTAAAGAGTCGAGGGCATTGACCTGATATTTTTGATTCCTGTTCCTTTTTATCGATTTCTTTTTCTTTTCGTTTTTCTTCTAACCTTTTACGGGCTTTGTAAGCTGATTTTCGCGTTTCTTTATCTTGTCTAGCTTCGTCACTTTTCTTTCTTTGGTCTGCCTCTTTTCGCCTTAAACCAAAACTGTCAAACATGGCTGGTCTAGTTTTCTTTTTGTGGAGAGCTAATTCTAACGTTTCTATTTTAGCGGGATCGAAAGATCCCGTCAGTGGCCACTGATTTACCCGGTCCTTCCTAGTGTATTTATGCCATAGTTTGCTATAAGCTACGGTGGCTAATACATACTTTACGTACATGTCCTTGATAGGGGTGCCTTCCGGGGGTGCCTTCCGGCGGCGCCTGCTGACTGACCTCTAACAAACGGTCCGGTCCAAAACAATTACAATCAAACAATCTAGAGAAAACAGGCATGGCGTATTTATCGGTCAAAATGAATATCTCAATTAATTTAGACAAAAAGTCTGCACTACCTGTCCTTCGCTGTCTGCAAAGAGAGAGAATATTCCTATTCTTCGTTGTTTGCAAGCAGGGAATGTCTCTAATAACTCAATATCAAAACAAGGAATACTAGTATTTCAATCAAACTATTCAATCAATCAATTTAAGTCGTTTTTTCACGACCTTACCCGGACTGTATGGACAGTTCTTCGTCTTCCCCTTCCAGCGCCTGGTTGTCCTCTCACTCCAACAATCAATGGCGCGTTCCTCTAAGGTCCCAGTCAGGACCGCAGGTCACTCGAGAGAGGTCCGTTCGGAACTGGTGAAGTTCAGTAGATCGGCAGCCAGACGAGGGTCTTCTCAGGCAGGTATACCCCAATCGTTTAGTCGTTCACTCCATCGTTAGGACCTCTCTACTGGACCCACAAGTCGCTGATGGGCCCTCACACGTTTTGGGCGCCAATTTGTGAAAGGCAGCGAGTCTTCTAAGACCCTCAATGCTGCCTGGTGCAGGGTTCCACCTCTAATTCACGTTGGGTTCGCTATCAAAATAATGAGGCACGCGCTGGAAACTGGAAGACAAGAAAAAGGTTTATTTCTCATGGGGAGATCACGTCAACTGCAGACACCGGGATGTCTGAGGGAGGTGCTCTGCAATAACTCCTTTGGTTATTCCTTTTATACAGGTTTGACACAATGCATTTGTTTCGTCAACATGGTTACACAAGCTTGGAGTCCCTGCCCCGGGCAGGTTGTCACCCAAGCCCAACAGTAATTCTCTTCCCACCCAGGTCAAACAGGCAATCTTATCTTACAGCTGGACCTTGCTTCAGGGTCTAAAACATGTGAGACCGGCCAGATCTAAGAGTCCGTTCTGTTGATAAAAACAGGTCCCATTGTTGGTAAAAACAAGTCTTGCTGTTTGCAGTGCAATAAATCATGTTGCAAGAGTCTTTTTGGTGTTTGGAACCTGTTTGTGTAACTAGGTGCAGTGAGGGGTAGAGTGTCCAAAGGTTTGCCTGTAAACAGAGATGAGAAGAAAAACGAGTTTGTGGCACCAAGTGGCGCTGAGGTTTGTTGTGGCAATAGAGTTTATAGCCCCCAGCACACATACCAGGTCGGTCAGAGGGATGCTAGTAAGGGCAGGGTGAAACAAAGGTGACCAACAGAGTACAAAATGGCTGTGATAGATTAAAATGACTGTAGCTTATGTGCACATAGAAATTTCCACCAGAAAAGATGGCGCAGGCAATGTTCACGATTGTCGTTTTGCTTTTAACAGTGGTGCAAGGTCTCTTTCAGCAGTGGGCAGAGCCAATGTCAGCAGTTCTCCGCGTTGCAATTTCCAAGGTGGCATTCGCTCGGCGATGCTGTTCACTTTCCGCCTATACCACTTCTGCCCAAAGTGCTGAACCGCGTGACCGGGTCCAAGTCATTCTTGTTGCTCCGTACTGGGCACGAAGAGTCTAGTATCCTGAGCTCTTCAACATGGCCATCGATCCTCCGATCAGACTGCCTCTTCGGAAGGATCTTCTGTCGCAGCAGCAGGGGATGGTCTTTCACCTGAACCTGTCCAGCCTCCACCTCCTTGCGTGGAGATTGAGCAATGACAGTTGACAGCTTTCACCCTTCCTCCCGAAGTCTGTAACGTAATCTTGGCAGCCAGGTGTCCCTCAACCAAAACTGTTTACGCCTGTAGATGGAACAAATTTGTGGCATGGTGCACAGCAAAGGCTGTGGATCCCCTCTCCGCCCCTCTTTCAGAGGTTCTCCTCTTCATTCTTTCTTTGGCTCAGGAGGGCTCTGCTCTGGTCACTCTTAAAGGTGATCTTTCAGCAATTTCAGCCTTTCTTCGCCTTCCTGATCAGCCTTCTCTTTTCAAGTCCCCTATTATAAATAGGTTTCATAACGGCATTACTCACCTTTTTCCTCCCATTCCTCTCGTAATGCCCAAGTGGGACTTTAATCTTCTCTTGACTTGCCTTATGTGTGCTCCTTTCGAGCCACTACATAAATGTCTGCTCAAACTCTTGACTTTAAAGACTGCCTTTCTGGTTGCCCTCACCTCTGCTCGCTGAAGGAATGAGCTTCAGGGTCTATCTTCTAAACCTCCTTTCCTTGCTGTACATCCAGGCAAGGTTGTCCTTTGAACTAGGCCTTCTTTTCTTCCAAAGTGGTTACCTCTTTCCACAAAGGACAGACCATCACTTTGCCCACCTTCTTCCTGCCCTGCATCCTTTCAAGGAGGAGGAGAGGCTTCACCCTCTGGATCCAAAACGTGCATTATCATTTTATCTGGATCGCCCAAAACAATTCCGGGTGGACGATCAACTCTTTGTTGGCTAGGCTAGTGGAAAGAAAGGTCAGGCCGTGCAAAAATAGACCATCTCTCGATGGGTAGTCCTTGGCATTAAAATCTGTTATTCCCTGGCGAAAAAATGAGCCTCCTTTACTTGACATTACTGTCTAGATGGTCAAGTCCAGAGAGACTGTTTCTTTGGCCGTTCAGTTCTCCAGGACTGTCTGGTGTGAACTTGGTTCGCAGAGCCACCTCCAGGGTTGGTATTGCTGGGGTATCTATTCTAAGGTAAGGAATCTACAACAAATAGTCTCTTTCAGTTGAACAAGTTACTTACCTTCGGTAACTATAAATCTGTAAGAGACATATATTAGTTATAGATTTCTTACCGCCTCTCCCATCCTCCCCATTCTGTGAACTGACTTCTAGAGTAAGTGACTCCCTTTCAGGGCACTAGTTTTGTGCACCAGTGGTCAGAGTCTTGCATGGCTCTGTGCTTCTGGCATGGAATGTCGTGTAAAAGAGCTGACCTCAGTGCGCAGGGGTGGCGTCTGAGTAGATACCGTGACGTCATCCCGGTGATCACGACGACTAACGAGGAGTCGACCAACGCCACCTACTGACCCGCAGGGGTACTGCTAAGAAAAAAATCTCTGGATCCAGTCTGACGCCAGGGGGTAATTCCAAGGTAAGGAATCTATATCTAATATATGTCCCTTACGGAGATATCGTTACCGAAGGTAAGTAACTTGTTCTTTAGGTCTCACCTGAGACCGCACATGTGGAATTTCTTGCAAGACATTTTGTTTACTTATAGTGGGCTTAGTGCTCACCATTGATTACTATAGCTTGGTTTCATCATCGCTCTCCTTTACCTTCTTCTCTTTGATCGGCGTGTGCCTGCTTCATTACCTATTCGTGTGTTTGTCCCTCCCCTGGTGGATAGCACTAGTGCTGCTATCTTGCACAGTTGCATTCCACTGCTCGTGCTTTCAGAGCTATTCTCATGTGTTGGCAGGCTGTCTCTCACCTGTCCCGCACAGCCATTGTTGCTTGCCCCCTCCTGTCTGGTTGCTTTTCCTGCCCATCTCCCGCATTGTTTCTTACTTGCCTCATCCTAGCCGCCCACTTCTGCTTTGTTGCTTATTTGTCCCCTCCTGCCTCCCACGTTGTTGCTTACTTTCCCCCTCCCGCATTCTTGCATACTTGCCCCCTCCTGCCCCCTTTTGTGTTGTTGTTTGCTTGCCCCCTCCCGCCCGCCCCCTCGTCGTTTGCTTGCCCCCTCCCGCCCGCCCCCTCGTCGTTTGCTTGCCCCCTCCCGCCCCTCTTCGTTTGCTTGCCCCCTCCCGCCCGCCCCTCTTCGTTTGCTTGCCCCCTCCCGCCCGCCCCTCTTCGTTTGCTTGCCCCCTCGACGTTTGCTTGCCCCCTCGACGTTTGCTTGCCCCCTCGACGTTTGCTTGCCCCCTCGACGTTTGCTTGCCCCCTCGACGTTTGCTTGCCCCCTCGACGTTTGCTTTTGCCCCCTCGACGTTTGCTTTTGCCCCCTCGACGTTTGCTTTTGCCCCCTCGACGTTTGCTTTTGCCCCCTCGACGTTTGCTTTTGCCCCTCGACGTTTGCTTTTGCCCCCTCGATGTTTGCTTGCCCCCTCGTCGTGTGCTTGCCCCCTCGTCGTGTGCTTGCCCCCTCGTCGTGTGCTTGCCCCCTCGTCGTTTGCTTGCCCCGTCGTTTGCTTGCCCCCTCCCGCCCACCCCCTCGTCGTTTGCTTGCCCCCTCCCGGCAACCCCTCGTCGTTTGCTTGCCCCCTCCTGCCTCCTCGTCGTTTGCTTGCCCCCTCCCGCCCTCCCCCTCGTTGTTTGCTTGCCCCCTCCCGCCCGCCCCCTCGTCCATTGCTTGCCCCTCGTCCTTTGCTTGCCCCCTCCCGCCTGCCCCCTCGTCCTTTGCTTGCCCCCTCCCGCCTGCCCCCTCGTCCTTTGCTTGCCCCCTCCCGCCTGCCCCCTCGTCCTTTGCTTGCCCTCTCCCGCCCGCCCCCTCGTCCTTTGCTTGCCCCCTCCCGCCCGCCCCCTCGTCCTTTGCTTGCCCCCTCCCGCCCGCCCCCTCGTCCTTTGCTTGCCCCCTCCCGCCCGCCCCCTCGTCCTTTGCTTGCCCCCTCCCGCCCGCCCCCTCGTCCTTTGCTTGCCCCCTCCCGCCCGCCCCCTCATCCTTTGCTTGCCCCCTCCCGCCCGCCCCTCATCCTTTGCTTGCCCCCTCTCTCCCGCCCCCCTTGTCGTTTGCTTGCCCCTGGCCGCCCCCCTCGTCGTTTGCTTGCCCCCTCCCTCGTTGTTTGCTTGACCTCTCCCTCCCGCCCCTCGTCGTTTGCTTGCACCCTCGACGTTTGCTTGCCCCCTCCCTCCCGCCCCCTCGTCGTTTGCTTGCCCCCTCCCTCCCGCTCCCTCGTTTGCTTGCCCCCTCCCTCCCGCTGCCTTGTTGTTTGGTTGCCCCCTCCCTCCCACCCCCTCGTTTGCTTGCCCCCTCCCTCCCGTCCCCTCGTCGTTTGCTTGCCCCCTCCCTCCCGCCCCCTCGTCGTTTGCTTGCCCCCTCCCTCCCGCCCCCTCGTCGTTTGCTTGCCCCCTCCCTCCCGCCCCCTCGTCGTTTGCTTGCCCCCTCCCTCCCGCCCCCTCGTCGTTTGCTTGCCCCCTCCCTCCCGCCCCCTCGTCGTTTGCTTGCCCCCTCCCTCCCGCCCCCTCGTCGTTTGCTTGCCCCCTCCCTCCCGCCCCCTCGTCGTTTGCTTGCCCCCTCCCTCCCGCCCCCTCGTCGTTTGCTTGCCCCCTCCCTCCCGCCCCCTCGTCGTTTGCTTGCCCCCTCCCTCCCGCCCCCTCGTCGTTTGCTTGCCCCCTCCCTCCCGCCCCCTCGTCGTTTGCTTGCCCCCTCCCTCCCGCCCCCTCGTCGTTTGCTTGCCCCCTCCCTCCCGCCCCCTCGTCGTTTGCTTGCCCCCTCCCTCCCGCCCCCTCGTCGTTTGCTTGCCCCCTCCCTCCCGCCCCCTCGTCGTTTGCTTGCCCCCTCCCTCCCGCCCCCTCGTCGTTTGCTTGCCCCCTCCCTCCCGCCCCCTCGTCGTTTGCTTGCCCCCTCCCTCCCGCCCCCTCGTCGTTTGCTTGCCCCCTCCCTCCCGCCCCCTCGTCGTTTGCTTGCCCCCTCCCTCCCGCCCCCTCGTCGTTTGCTTGCCCCCTCCCTCCCGCCCCCTCGTCGTTTGCTTGCCCCCTCCCTCCCGCCCCCTCGTCGTTTGCTTGCCCCCTCCCTCCCGCCCCCTCGTCGTTTGCTTGCCCCCTCCCTCCCGCCCCCTCGTCGTTTGCTTGCCCCCTCCCTCCCGCCCCCTCGTCGTTTGCTTGCCCCCTCCCTCCCGCCCCCTCGTCGTTTGCTTGCCCCCTCCCTCCCGCCCCCTCGTCGTTTGCTTGCCCCCTCCCTCCCGCCCCCTCGTCGTTTGCTTGCCCCCTCCCTCCCGCCCCCTCGTCGTTTGCATGCCCCCTCCCTCCCGCCCCCTCGTCGTTTGCTTGCCCCCTCCCTCCCGCCCCCTCGTCGTTTGCTTGCCCCCTCCCTCCCGCCCCCTCGTCGTTTGCTTGCCCCCTCCCTCCCGCCCCCTCGTCGTTTGCTTGCCCCCTCCCTCCCGCCCCCTCGTCGTTTGCTTGCCCCCTCCCTCCCGCCCCCTCGTCGTTTGCTTGCCCCCTCCCTCCCGCCCCCTCGTCGTTTGCTTGCCCCCTCCCTCCCGCCCCCTCGTCGTTTGCTTGCCCCCTCCCTCCCGCCCCCTCGTCGTTTGCTTGCCCCCTCCCTCCCGCCCCCTCGTCGTTTGCTTGCCCCCTCCCTCCCGCCCCCTCGTCGTTTGCTTGCCCCCTCCCTCCCGCCCCCTCGTCGTTTGCTTGCCCCCTCCCTCCCGCCCCCCCCTCGTCGTTTGCTTGCCCCCTCCCTCCCGCCCCCCCCTCGTCGTTTGCTTGCCCCCTCCCTCCCTCCCGCCCCCTCGTCGTTTGCTTGCCCCCTCCCTCCCGCCCCCTCGTCGTTTGCTTGGCCCCTCCCTCCCGCCCCCTCGTCGTTTGCTTGGCCCCTCCCTCCCGCCCCCTCGTCGTTTGCTTGGCCCCTCCCTCCCGCCCCCTCGTCGTTTGCTTGGCCCCTCCCTCCCGCCCCCTCGTCGTTTGCTTGGCCCCTCCCTCCCGCCCCCTCGTCGTTTGCTTGGCCCCTCCCTCCCGCCCCCTCGTCGTTTGCTTGGCCCCTCCCTCCCGCCCCCTCGTCGTTTGCTTGGCCCCTCCCTCCCGCCCCCTCGTTTGCTTGCCCCCTCCCTCCCGCCCCCTCGTTTGCTTGCCCCCTCCCTCCCGCCCCCTCGTCGTTTGCTTGCCCCCTCCCTCCTGCCCCCTCGTCGTTTGCTTGCCCCCTCCCTCCTGCCCCCTCGTCGTTTGCTTGCCCCCTCCCTCCCGCCCCCTCGTCGTTTGCTTGCCCCTTCCATCCCGCCCCCTCTTGGGTTAGCTTGCCTCGCCCCCTTGTGGGTTTACTTGCCCCTACCCCCTAGTTGTTTGCTTGACCCCACCCCCTAGTTGTTTGCTTGTCCCGCCCTCTCGTTGCTTGCTTGTCCCGCCCCCTCGTTTGCCTGCCCCCAACCCTTCGTTGTTTGCCTGCCCACCTCCTCGTCTGCTCGGCCCCTCCCGTCCCACCCCCTCGTCGTTTGCTTGCCCCCTCCCGCCCATTGTCGTTTGCATGCCTGCCCCCTCCCTCCCGATCGCTCCCCTGCTTGTCGTTTGCTTGCTAGCCCCCTCTCGCTTTGATAGGTGATACCTATTGGCATTGCCAATGCTTTTGTTTAGTCACTAACTAGGGACTTCAAAAGACCATGATCTAAGATCGGCCAGTGAGCACATACATCCAGGTAAGTCTTAATAGCCACTCCGCGGTTTTCCTTGCTAACTGTTGGACAGGCCACACGAAGGGCTTGCTCCCTCCCCGCACGACAGGGCCCAAGCCCCGGCCCGCCAGGCGTGACCCACAAGAATCACCCGCACCCCGTCCCCCGACGGAACTCCTGCCCCCGGACCTCCATGTATCACGGGACCGAGCCACCACCGGCTCCCCCGGCCGGCTCAAGCCGCCATCTTGGGCCCTGCACCACGAGGCCGCGTGGCCTCCACCCGACCCTAACCCTGGGCCTGGCCGGCCCCGACATCCCGGCACCACCATCCACCCAGGAGGTGAGCGGACCACTTGGCAGGTCAATGGGAGAACGAAGCGTCAAGGGCTCTCCCCCGCCAGGTGCCGATCGCCTCCAGCTCCCCCAGGCACTGGCTCCACCCCCTGCTGGGTGTCTGGACACCTTCATCCCGGGCCCTCCGACCTCCAAGTGCGAGGGTCCGGACATCAAAGGGCGCCAGACCTATAACTAGGGCAGCTCCGGAGCAGGACGACAGTTGTATCCTGGAGTCGAGAGACACCGAGAGAACTCAGCCTTGACGGACTACTGGCGCTGCCGTAGCCCTACCTTGTGAACTATCGTCCTGCCTGCTGGCGCTGCCGCGGCCTTCTGCAACATCCATCCTCGTCGGGACCTGCTGGCGCTGCCGCGGCCCGTTGTAACGACCATCTTCACCGGGACCTGCTGGCGCTGCCGCGGACCGTGTAACGACCATCTTCACCGGGACCTGCTGGCGCTGCCGCGGACCGTGTATCGACCATCTTCACCGGGACCTGCTGGCGCTGCCGCGGCCCGTCCCAGCTAGAACACCGAGCTCGAGGATTGTGAGCTATCCACCATACCACCTCAACTACCAGATTGGTAACCAGACTATCCCGCTACCCCCTTTCCCCACCTTGAGAGACTTGAATCGAGGGGACCCCTGAGTCCAGACCTCCTTGTACCATTTCATCGTACCGTAAGAAATTGCCTATAAAGAACGCTGAATCTTCTCCTTGTGTGGTGTCTGTCTGTGGGAGGGAAGTTATTTATCTGTACGATCGCTGGAGACGGCTCTCCCCGGAGACCTCTCCCATTGTCCTCGGCCGACCCTCCCGGTCCGTCTAACATTGGTGGCCAGCGGCGCGATCCGAATCAACGCGTAATCGTACAGAGAGTAGCTCACCCCACGACAAAACCACGATGTCAGCCAAAGATAGCGGTTCCACTGAAAAGTTCCAAATGGATAAGTTGGAAGAATATAGCCACCGCGAACTTAAACAATTCTGCATGGAACTAGGCATTGCTACCACCGGCCTGAGTACCAAAGACGATTTGAAGCGCGCCCTTGAGTCGTGGGCAGAAACTGGGGTCGCCGGATCACCCGACCAAAACAGTGTCGCACCAGAGGGGAACGCCACGGCTCCCGAGGAGCGGGGAACGGGCCTCTCGCAGGAGGAGATCCAAGAAAGAGAAAGAACCAGATTACATGAGTTGGAAATGGCACGACTCAAGATGGACGGTGAACTAAAGTTAGCCGAGCAGAAACTAAATCTAGAACATCTGCGGCTCCGAGAAGAACGAGAAGAAAAACAGAGACCGAGAGAGCTCGAGGAAAAAAGAATAACACTCGAACACGAGCGCAAACTGGCGGAAATAGAACTTCGGAAAAAGAAAAAAGAACCGGGGGTGCCTGAGCGACCGCACACCCCGGGAGCAACCGAGAAAAAAGTCCACATCCCCAAGGATGTTGTCCGAGAATATGTCCGAGAAGACGACATACAACAGTGGTTCAAAGCCTACGAGATCGCCATGACCTCCCACCGGATCGACCGGAGTGATTGGGGAGCCGGACTATGGGGGAGGTTCGTCAACGAAGGCCGCGATGCCCTATTGCAGCTCCCAGATCACCAGATGTCGTCCTACGACCACATGAAGGCTGCCCTCCTCACCCGCTACGGCCTCACGCCCGAGATGTACCGCCAGAGGTTCAGAGACTGCACCCGGATCCCGGGTACAACTTGGGTGGAGTACGTCAACTATTTCAGCCGAGCCTTCGAGGGTTGGATCAAGGGGAGCCATGTAACGACCTACGAGCAACTCTTTAACCTTATGGTATGGGAGCACCTGTCGAACAACTGTTTCGTCGATCCTTGTAGACTGGAGGGAGAAGGAACGTTTGAAGCGGGTCCGGTGTAAACTTCGAGAGTTGAGAGCGAGGCGACCTCAAGCAGTGTTAAAACCGTGTATATGCATAAATATATGCATAATACTTGAACCGTATAACGAGTGGTTTTGGAAGGGTCGAATTATAATACACAAGCCCGCCAAAATAAGTTATAGAAAAAAGAAAGAAAGAAAAGACGATTATTTGTTCCGATCATACCCTAATTGGACAATAGGTTGTAAATTATTGGTTCGGATGCCCTAGTCCTGATGAGGCCAAAAGTGTTATTTGGCTGAAACGCGTCGACATTTATTTTGAAGACACTCACTGGATTATGATTTATGTTTTGACTTATTTGTGAAAGAGCACTCAAAATAATTAGTAGATTGTAAATGACAATATCTCGTAGTGCGTCTTTAGTAGTGATCTTCTCTATATATAGGAATGCTGTTTCAAAAAAAGCCCATAAGCATCCTGGTACATTAAAAAGGGCGTTTGATGATATGTATATGTTCAGTGATTGTGCTATATGTAAGTATTGTAAATATTGTACTTGTTTGTATATATATGTTTAAAAACAAAAGAATTTCAAAAAAAAGTGTGGTAGAAAATAAATATCCTTACACTTATAAAAAGTAATTGATACATTTTTGGTTTTCATTGGAATCGCCGTTGACTTGTTCACAAAATTTAATAATATAAGTTTTAGTTGGAGAAATAAATATGACTCCAGGGGAGAGATAATTCATCTATCTCTTCGCCTAAACTTACGTGAGAGTATCAGTCCCGAGGCATTATCTTTTTCTATATATCGTTTCGTCGAGCTCAGGCAGCACCTCCTCGACAGTAAATTGACTGACCCCCGGCAACTCGCCGCCGAAGCTGACCGATGGGAAAGCACCCGAGTGGGCCGGAGAGGACCACACGAGCAAAACCGAAACAACCAAGGCCAGCACCGTCCCCGGGGAGGAGGAGGAGGCCAGGGGCGAGGGAGAGACACCATCCCGGCAACACCCGTGGCCAGCACCACGCCCCCGGCCGGCCGGGGCAACCCCCCGATGCGCCCGGGGTTCCGAGCCAACGTCACGTGCCACCGATGCCAGTGAGTCGGCCACTACGCCAATGACCCGAGCTGCCCGCAGAACCAAACACCAAAGCCCCGCCAGGTAGCTGCCGCCGCCCTGGGGGGAGAACGACTATCAGAGGAACAGGAAGAATATGAGCCGGCCCAGCAGGAGTGGGAACCGGCCGCCATGGTTCTAGCGTGCCTAGGGGGAAAAGACATGGTCCCGCGGGCTCCCCTACCCGCCATGTTGGACAGGCCACACAGAGGGCTTGCTCCCCCCCCGCACGACAGGGCCCGAGCCCCGGCCCACCAGGCATACCCCCGTGACAAGCCCCTGTACTCCGTCTCCCGACGGACCCTCTGCCCTCGGACCCCTACTCATCACGGGGCCCAGCCCCACCGGCTTCCCCGGCCGGGTCAAGCCGCCATCTTGGGCCCTGCACCACGCGGCCGCGTGGCCTCACCTCGACCCTAACCCCGGGCCTGGCCGGCCCGACATCCCGGCACCACCATCCACCCAGGAGGTGAGCGGACCACTTGGCAGGTCAATGGGAGAACGAAGCGTCAAGAGCTCTTCCCCCGCCAGGTGCCGATCGCCTCCAGCAGCCCCCAGGCGCTGGCTCCACCCCCTGCTGGGTGTCTGGACACCTTCATCCCGGACCCTCCGACCTCCAAGTGCGAGGGTCCGGACATCAAAGGGCACCAGCCCTATAACTAAGGCAGCTCCGGAGCAGGAAGGCAGTTGTATCCTGGAGTCGAGAGACACCGAGTGAACTCAACCCTGACGGTCTACTGGCGCTGCCGTAGCCCGCTCTTGTGAACCATCGTCCTGCCTGCTGGCGCTGCCGCGGCCTTCTGCAACCTTCATCTTCCTGGGACCTGCTGGCGCTGCCGCGGCCCGTTGTAACGACCATCCTCACCGGGACCTGCTGGCGCTGCCGCGGACCGTCATCTTCCTGGGACCTGCTGGCGCTGCCGCGGCCCGTTGTAACGACCATCTTCCTGGGACCTGCTGGCGCTGCCGCGGCCCGTTGTAACGACCATCCTCACCGGGACCTGCTGGCGCTGCCGCGGACCGTACATCTTCCGGGGACCTGCTGGCGCTGCCGCGGCCCGTTGTATCAACCATCCTTACCGGGACCTGCTGGCGCTGCCGCGGACCGTACTGCCTAAACACCAAGCTCGAGGATTGTGAGCTCGTCATCATCTCATCCGAACTATCTGATTGGTAAATAGACTGACCCGCTACCCCCTTCCCTACCTTCCGAGACTCTAATCGAGGGGACCCCTGCGTCCGGACCTCCTTGTACCATTCTACCGTATCATAACTAAGTACCTATAAAGAACACTGAACCTTATCCGTGTGTGATCTCTGTCTGTGGGGGGGGAAGTTACTTGTCTGTACGATCGCTGGAGACGGCTCTCCCCGGAGACCTCTCCCCCTGACCCCGGCCGGCCCTCCCGGTCCGTCTACCTTTTCTAACATTGGTGGCCAGCGGCGCGATCCGAATCAACGCGTAATCGTACAGAGAGTAGCTCACCCCACGACAAAAACACGATGTCGACCAAAGAGAGCAGCTCCACCGAGAAATTCCAAATGGAGAAATTAGAAGAATACAACCACCGCGAACTGAGACAATTTTGCATAGAACTTGGCATTGCTACCACCGGCCTGAGTACCAAGGATGATCTAAAGCGCGCTCTGGAGTCATGGACAGAAACGGGGGTCACAGGACCCTCCGACCAAAGCAGCGTCACACCAGACCAAACCAGCATCACACCAGAGGGGAACGCCACGGCTCCCAAGGAGCGGGGAACGGGCCTCCCGCAAGAGGAGATCCGAGAAAGAGACAGAGTCAGATTACACGAGTTGGAGATGGCACGACTCAAGATGGATGGGGAACTCAAGTTGGCTGAACAGAAACTTAACCTCGAGCATATGCGGCTTCGAGAGGAACGAGAAGAAAAGCAGAGACAGAGAGAGCTGGAAGAGAAAAAAATAACGCTCGAGCACGAGCGCCGACTAGCGGAAATAGAACTGCGCAAACAGAATAAGGAACTGGGGGTGCCTGAGCGACCACACACCCCGGGGCCAAGTGAGAAAAAAGTTCACATCCCCAAGGATGTTGTCCGCGAATATGTCCGAGAAGACGACATACAACAGTGGTTTAAAGCCTATGAGATCGCAATGACCTCCCACCGAATCGACCGGAGTGATTGGGGAGCCGGACTTTGGGGGAGGTTTATCAACGAGGGTCGCGATGCCCTGCTGCAGCTCCCCGATCACCAGATGTCGTCCTACGACCACATGAAGGCTGCCCTCCTCACCCGCTACGGCCTCACGCCCGAGATGTACCGCCAGAGGTTCAGAGATTGCACCAGGATCCCAGGTACAACTTGGGTAGAATACGTGAACTATTTCAGCCGGGCATTCGAAGGGTGGATCAAGGGAAGTCAGGTCGCCACTTACGAACAACTCTTCAACCTTATGGTGTGGGAGCACCTGTCAAACAACTGTTTCGTCGAGCTCTGGCAGCACCTACTCGACAGTAAGCTGACCGACCCCCGGCAGCTCGCCGCCGAAGCTGACCGGTGGGAAAGCACCCGAGTGGGCCGGAGAGGGCCCCACGATCAGAACAGAGGCAACCAAGGTCAGCACCGTCCTCGGGGAGGAGGAGGGGGCCAGGGGCGAGGGAGAGCCGCCTTACCAACAACACCCGTGGCCAGCACCCCGCCTCCGGCCGGCCGGGGCAACCCCCCGTTGCGGCCTGGGTACCGAGCCAACGTCACGTGCCACCGGTGCCAGCGACTAGGCCACTACGCCAATGACCCGAACTGCCCGCTAAATCAAACACCCAAGCCCCGTCAGGTAGCGGCCGCTGCCCTAGGGGAAGAGCAATCATCGGAGGGACCCGAAGAGTACGAGCCGGCCCAGCAAGGGTGGGAACCGGCCGCCATGGTCCTGGCATGCCTAGGGGGAAGAGACATGGTTCCGCGGGCTCCCCTACCCGCCAACACCAGAAAATACGGTCAGTGGGTGACCATTAATGGACAGAGAGCCGAGGCCTTGCGTGACACCGGCGCCAGCGTGACGGCCGTCCGCTGTCATCTGGTGAAGCCCGAGCAGATCCTGCCGAACATTCTCTGCCCCGTCCGCTCGGCAGATAACTCTGAGAGTATGTGTAAGATGGCCTGCGTCCCGTTTGAATGGGGAGGGGTCTCCGGCCTACTGAAGGTGACGGTCCGGGACGATGCCCCCGTGGACTGCCTCCTGGGGAATGACCTCGAGAGTTCCCCGTGGGCCACCGTCGAGAGAAGAGAGCACTTGGGGATGCTGGGCCTCCCGGACTGGGCCTGCATAACCACCCGATCCATGGCCGCCCGGGCCACCCCCCGATCAGAAGAAACCGAATGGCCAGCACCTCCGCCCCCGGTTGCCCCCGTCGAGGGCAACGGCGAGTCCGATCTCCCGGACCCGACTATCGAAGCAGACGCACAACACCAGGACCTTCCGGATCTGGCTCAGTGGCGTCAAGAGGGGGGGCCCACCCAAGAACAGTTCCGCCAGGAACAAAAGACCTGTCCCTCCCTCGAGGGACTCCGCCAACAAGCCGATACCCAAAGCGCAGGGGACACCCCCGGAACCCACTGGGTCTACTGGGACAACGACCTGCTCTACAGCGAGCAAAGAATCGCCGAGCTGGGGGCCGGTCGAGTTCTGGTGGTACCGCTCCGCTTCCGAGACTTTCTGCTCAACCTGGCCCACTATGTCCCCCTGGCTGGACACCTGGGCCAGGACAAAACATACAGTCGCCTGGTGACCCACTTTTTCTGGCCAAAAATGAGGAATGACGTCCTGAACCACTGCCGATCTTGCCCCACGTGCCAAGCCAGCGGGAAGAGTGGTCGGAAGCTGAAGGCCCCTCTGCAACCCTTCCCTGTGGTCACCACCCCGTTCGAGAGGGTGGGGATAGACATTGTGGGGCCTCTGGACCCCCGCACGGCACAAGGACACAGGTTCATCTTGGTACTAGTGGACCATGCCACCCGCTACCCCGAGGCAGTGCCCCTACGGACAGTGACAGCTCCGGTGGTTGGCCGGGCCCTGATGGGGATCTTCTCCAGGGTAGGCTTCCCCCGAGAAGTCGTCAGCGACCGAGGTACGAATTTCATATCTAAATACATGAAGTCCCTCTGGCAACAATGCGGGGTCACCTACAGATTCACGACCCCCTATCACCCCCAAGGGAACGGACTAGTGGAGCGTTTTAACCGCACTCTCAAGGGGATGATTGGGGGATTGGAAGAGCCTCTCCGTCGCCAGTGGGATGTGCTGCTCCCGTGCCTCCTCTTCGCCTACCGAGAAGTCCCCCAGAAGTCCCTCGGCTTTAGCCCTTTCGAACTCCTGTACGGGCACCCTGTGCGAGGGCCCCTCAGCCTAGTCAAGGAAGGTTGGGAGATGGCCCCCTTAACGACCCCTCCCGACGTCTTCAAATACATCCTGGCCCTACGAAACCAGACCCGGCGCTTCAGGGAGATGGCCAAGGCGAACCTCGAGGCCAGTCAGGAGGACATGAAGAGGTGGTATGATCACAATGCCTCCTCCGTTGAATTCGAGCCTGGGCAGCAAGTATGGGTGATGTCCCCCACCGAACCGTGTGCCCTGCAAGACAAGTGGACGGGGCCCTTCAAAGTGGTCGAGCGTAAAAGCCCCGTCACTTACCTCATCGACATGGGGTCCACCCGGAACCCCCTGCGGGTCCTCCACACCAACCGGCTCAAACCACACTTTGTGCGCTCCGAACTAAGCCTCCTGATGGCGACCGACAGTGGTACAGAAGAAGACTCCGAGCCCCTCCCGGATCTCTTGAAGACTCAGGAGAAGGACGGCTCCGTGGATGGGGTCCGGCTCTCCGACGCCCTCACTTCGGAGCAACGCCAGGACTGCCGGGACCTCCTGCTGCAGTTCGCTGCCCTGTTCTCCCTCACCCCCGGGGTCACCCCTTGGTGTTTGCACGACGTAGACACCGGGGACAGTCCCCCGGTCCGGCACCGGGCCTACCGCGTACCAGATCGGGTACGGGCCTGCATACAGGAGGAAGTGGCCAAGATGCTCACGATCGGGGTCATCGAGCCCTCGGACAGTCCCTGGGCCAGTCCGGTTGTATTAGTTCCCAAGGCCGCTGCCCCCGGCACCGCCCCTGAACTGAGATTCTGCGTCGACTACCGGGGCTTGAACGCTGTCACCCGGACCGACGCTCATCCCATCCCCCGAGCAGACGAGCTGATCGACCGGCTGGGGGCCGCCCGCTACCTTAGTATCTTCGACCTAACGGCGGGCTACTGGCAGATCGGCCTCACCCCCAGGGCTCAGGAGCGGTCAGCCTTCTCCACCCCCGATGGCCACTATCAATTTAAGGTCATGCCCTTTGGCATGAAGAATGCCCCCGCCACATTCCAACGTCTTGTGAACCAGGTCTTGGCAGGGCTCGAAGAATTCAGCGCTGCCTACCTGGACGATATCGCTGTATACAGCCGCCACTGGTCCGACCACCTCCGTCACCTCCAAGAGGTCCTCCAAGCCCTCCAGCGGGCCGGCCTCACCATTAAAGCCGGCAAGTGCCAAATTGGCCAAGGGTCTGTGACCTACCTTGGGCACCAAGTGGGAAGCGGGCTGGTGGCCCCACTACAACTTAAGATTGCTGCCATCCAGTCCTGGCAGCCCCCCGTCACCCAGACCGAGGTCCGAGCCTTCTTGGGGCTCACCGGATACTACCGGCGGTTCGTAAAGGACTACGGCAGCATCGTGGGGCCCCTCCCGGGACTCACATCCAAGAATCAACCGAAGCGGGTCCACTGGACTCCTGATTGTCAAGCGGCCTTCGAGGAGCTGAAGGCCGCCCTGTGCACCGCCCCGGTGCTCCAGGCCCCCGATTACAGTCGGGAATTTGTGGTGCAGACCGACGCCTCCGACCACGGCATCGGGGCCGTCCTCTCTCAGCTGAACTCCGAAGGTCATGACCAGCCGGTGGCCTTCATCAGTCGACGTCTCCTGGCCCGAGAACAGCGTTGGAGCACAATCGAGAGGGAGGCATTTGCAGTAGTGTGGGCCCTCAAAAAGCTCCGACCCTATCTCTTCGGTACCCACTTCCGGGTACAAACCGACCATCGACCCCTGCAATGGCTGATGCAGATGCGGGGGGAGAACCCAAAACTCTTGCGCTGGTCCATTTCCCTGCAGGGAATGGACTTCACTGTGGAGCACCGGCCAGGCCAAGACCACGCCAACGCGGATGGCCTGTCCCGCTTTTTCCGCCTCGACGAAGAGAGTCCCCAAGGAGATGGGTGACTCTCCCCGCCTTCAGCTGGGGGGGACGCATGTTGGACAGGCCACACACAGGGCTTGCTCCCCCCCCGCACGACAGGGCCCGAGCCCCGGCCCACCAGGCATACCCCCGTGACAAGCCCCTGTACTCCGTCTCCCGACGGACCCTCTGCCCTCGGACCCCTACTCATCACGGGGCCCAGCCCCACCGGCTTCCCCGGCCGGGTCAAGCCGCCATCTTGGGCCCTGCACCACGCGGCCGCGTGGCCTCACCTCGACCCTAACCCCGGGCCTGGCCGGCCCGACATCCCGGCACCACCATCCACCCAGGAGGTGAGCGGACCACTTGGCAGGTCAATGGGAGAACGAAGCGTCAAGAGCTCTTCCCCCGCCAGGTGCCGATCGCCTCCAGCAGCCCCCAGGCGCTGGCTCCACCCCCTGCTGGGTGTCTGGACACCTTCATCCCGGACCCTCCGACCTCCAAGTGCGAGGGTCCGGACATCAAAGGGCACCAGCCCTATAACTAAGGCAGCTCCGGAGCAGGAAGGCAGTTGTATCCTGGAGTCGAGAGACACCGAGTGAACTCAACCCTGACGGTCTACTGGCGCTGCCGTAGCCCGCTCTTGTGAACCATCGTCCTGCCTGCTGGCGCTGCCGCGGCCTTCTGCAACCTTCATCTTCCTGGGACCTGCTGGCGCTGCCGCGGCCCGTTGTAACGACCATCCTCACCGGGACCTGCTGGCGCTGCCGCGGACCGTCATCTTCCTGGGACCTGCTGGCGCTGCCGCGGCCCGTTGTAACGACCATCTTCCTGGGACCTGCTGGCGCTGCCGCGGCCCGTTGTAACGACCATCCTCACCGGGACCTGCTGGCGCTGCCGCGGACCGTACATCTTCCGGGGACCTGCTGGCGCTGCCGCGGCCCGTTGTATCAACCATCCTTACCGGGACCTGCTGGCGCTGCCGCGGACCGTACTGCCTAAACACCAAGCTCGAGGATTGTGAGCTCGTCATCATCTCATCCGAACTATCTGATTGGTAAATAGACTGACCCGCTACCCCCTTCCCTACCTTCCGAGACTCTAATCGAGGGGACCCCTGCGTCCGGACCTCCTTGTACCATTCTACCGTATCATAACTAAGTACCTATAAAGAACACTGAACCTTATCCGTGTGTGATCTCTGTCTGTGGGGGGGGAAGTTACTTGTCTGTACGATCGCTGGAGACGGCTCTCCCCGGAGACCTCTCCCCCTGACCCCGGCCGGCCCTCCCGGTCCGTCTACCTTTTCTAACACGCCAACACCCGGAAATATGGCCAGTGGGTGACCATTAATGGACGTCGGGCCGAGGCCTTACGTGACACAGGCGCCAGTGTGACGGCCGTCCGCTGTCACCTGGTGAAGCCCGAGCAGATCATTCCGAACATTCTCTGCCCCGTCCGCTCAGCCGACAATTCCGAAAGTCTGTGTCAAATGGCCTGCGTCCCCTTCGAATGGGGAGGGGTCTCCGGCCTGTTGAAGGTGACGGTCCGGGATGATGCCCCCGTGGACTGCCTCCTGGGGAATGACCTTGAGAGTTCCCCGTGGGCCACCGTCGAAAGAAGAGAGCACCTGGGGATGCTGGGCCTCCTGGACTGGGCCTGCGTAACCACCCGGTCCATGGCCGCCCGTGCCGTCCCCCGATCAGGAGAACCAGAATGGCCAGCACCTCCGCCCCCGGTCGCCCCAGTAGAGGACAACGACGAGGCCAACCCCCCAGAACCAACGGCCGAAGGGGTCGCGCAACCCCCGGACCTTCCCGGCCTGGCTCAGTGGCGTCACGAAGGGGGGCCCACCCAAGAACAGTTCCGCCAGGTGCAAAAGACCTGCCCCTCCCTCGACGGACTCCGCCGGCAAGCCAGCGCCCAGAGCGCAGGGGACTCCACCGGAACTCATTGGGTCTATTGGGATAACGACCTGCTATACAGCGAACAAAGAATCGCAGAGCTATGGGCCAGTCGAGTGCTGGTGGTACCTCTCCGCTTCAGAGACTTCCTACTAACTCTGGCCCACGATGTCCCCCTGGCTGGACACCTGGGCCAGGACAAAACCTACAGTCGCCTAGTGACTCACTTTTTCTGGCCGAAGATGCGGAACGACGTCCTTAACCACTGCCGGTCCTGCCCCACGTGCCAGGCCAGTGGGAAGAGCGGCCGTAAGCTGAAAGCCCCTCTGCAACCCTTCCCAGTGGTCACCACCCCGTTCGAGAGGGTAGGAATAGACATTGTGGGGCCCCTGGACCCCCGCACGGCACAAGGACATAGGTTCATCCTGGTACTGGTGGACCACGCCACCCGCTACCCCGAGGCGGTGCCCCTACGAACTGTAACAGCTCCGGTGGTTGGCCGGGCCCTAATGGGGATCTTCTCCCGGGTGGGCTTCCCCCGAGAAGTCGTCAGCGACCGAGGCACGAACTTTATCTCAAAATATATGAAGTCCCTCTGGCAACAGTGCGGGGTCACCTACCGATTCACGACCCCCTATCACCCCCAAGGGAACGGACTAGTGGAGCGATTCAACCGCACCCTCAAGGGGATGATTGGGGGATTGGCCCCTCCGTCGCCAGTGGGATGTACTACTCCCGTGCCTCCTCTTCGCCTATCGAGAAGTTCCCCAGAAGTCCCTCGGCTTTAGCCCTTTCGAACTCCTGTACGGGCACCCTGTGCGAGGGCCCCTCAGCCTGGTCAAAGAAGGTTGGGAGATGGCCCCCCTAAAGACCCCTCCAGACGTCTTCAAGTACCTCCTGGCCCTACGCAATCAGACCCGGCGCTTCAGGGAGATGGCCAAGGCGAACCTCGAGGCAGTCAGGAGGACATGAAAAAATGGTACGATCACAATGCCTCCTCCGTCGAGTTCGAACCTGGTCAACAAGTGTGGGTGATGTCCCCCACCGAACCATGTGCCTTACAAGATAAGTGGACGGGGCCCTTCAAAGTGGTCGAGCGCAAAAGCCCCGTCACTTACCTCATCGACATGGGGACCCCCCGGAACCCCCTCCGGGTCCTCCACACCAACAGACTCAAACCACACTTTGTGCGCTCAGAACTCAGCCTCCTGATGGCTACGGACAGTGGGGCGGAAGAAGACTCCGAACCCCTCCCGGATCTCCTGAAGACTCAGGAGAACGACGGCTCCGTGAACGGGGTCCGGCTCTCCGATGCCCTCACCCCAGAGCAACGCCAGGGCTGCCGGGACCTCCTGCTGCGGTTCACTACACTGTTCTCCCTCACCCCCGGGATCACCCCTTGGTGCTTGCACGACGTGGACACCGGGGACAGTCCCCCTATCCGACACCGGGCCTACCGCGTGCCAGATCGGGTACGGGCCTGCATCCAAGAGGAAGTGGCCAAAATGCTCACGATCGGGGTCATCGAGCCCTCGGACAGCCCCTGGGCCAGCCCGGTTGTACTGGTCCCCAAAGCCGCTGCCCCCGGCACCACACCTGAACTGAGATTCTGCGTCGACTACCGGGGCTTGAACGCTGTCACCCGGACCGACGCTCATCCTATCCCCCGAGCGGATGAATTGATCGACCGGCTGGGGGCCGCCCGCTACCTCAGCATCTTCGACCTAACAGCGGGCTACTGGCAGATCGGTCTCACACCCCGGGCTCAGGAACGGTCCGCCTTCTCTACCCCCGATGGCCACTACCACTTCAAGGTCATGCCCTTCGGCATGAAGAATGCCCCCGCTACTTTTCAACGTCTAGTGAACCAGGTCTTGGCGGGGCTCGAAGAGTTCAGCGCCGCCTACCTGGACGATATCGCTGTGTACAGCCGCCACTGGTCCGACCACCTCCTCCACCTCCAAGAGGTCCTGCAGGCCCTCCAGCGGGCCGGCCTCACGATTAAGGCCGGCAAATGCCAAATTGGTCAAGGGTCCGTGACCTACCTCGGGCACCAGGTGGGAAGCGGGCTGGTGGCCCCGCTGCAACTTAAAATTGCTGCCATCCAGTCCTGGCAGCCCCCCGTCACCCAGACCGAGGTCCGAGCCTTCTTGGGGCTCACCGGCTACTACCGGCGGTTCGTGAGGGACTACGGCAGCATTGTGGGGCCCCTCACGGGTCTCACGTCCAAAAACCAGCCGAAGCGGATTAACTGGACCCCCGACTGTCAAGCGGCCTTCGAAGAGCTGAAGGCCGCCCTGTGCACTGCCCCTGTGCTCCAGGCCCCCGATTACAGTCGGGAATTCATTGTACAGACAGACGCCTCCGACCACGGCATCGGAGCGGTTCTTTCCCAACTGAACCCCGAGGGTCATGACCAGCCGGTGGCCTTCATCAGCAGACGTCTCCTGGCCCGAGAACAGCGCTGGAGCACAATCGAGAGGGAGGCCTTCGCAGTGGTGTGGGCCCTCAAAAAGCTCCGGCCCTATCTCTTCGGTACCCACTTCCGGGTACAAACCGACCATCGACCCCTGCAGTGGCTGATGCAGATGCGGGGGGAGAACCCAAAACTATTGCGCTGGTCCATCTCCCTGCAGGGAATGGACTTCACCGTGGAACATCGACCGGGCCAAGACCACGCCAACGCAGATGGCCTGTCACGCTTTTTCCGCCTCGACGAGGAGAGTCCCCAGGAAGATGGGTGACTCTCCCCGCCTTCAGCTGGGGGGGACGCATGTTGGACAGGCCACACGAAGGGCTTGCTCCCTCCCCGCACGACAGGGCCCAAGCCCCGGCCCGCCAGGCGTGACCCACAAGAATCACCCGCACCCCGTCCCCCGACGGAACTCCTGCCCCCGGACCTCCATGTATCACGGGACCGAGCCACCACCGGCTCCCCCGGCCGGCTCAAGCCGCCATCTTGGGCCCTGCACCACGAGGCCGCGTGGCCTCCACCCGACCCTAACCCTGGGCTTGGCCGGCCCCGACATCCCGGCACCACCATCCACCCAGGAGGTGAGCGGACCACTTGGCAGGTCAATGGGAGAACGAAGCGTCAAGGGCTCTCCCCCGCCAGGTGCCGATCGCCTCCAGCTCCCCCAGGCACTGGCTCCACCCCCTGCTGGGTGTCTGGACACCTTCATCCCGGGCCCTCCGACCTCCAAGTGCGAGGGTCCGGACATCAAAGGGCGCCAGACCTATAACTAGGGCAGCTCCGGAGCAGGACGACAGTTGTATCCTGGAGTCGAGAGACACCGAGAGAACTCAGCCTTGACGGACTACTGGCGCTGCCGTAGCCCTACCTTGTGAACTATCGTCCTGCCTGCTGGCGCTGCCGCGGCCTTCTGCAACATCCATCCTCGTCGGGACCTGCTGGCGCTGCCGCGGCCCGTTGTAACGACCATCTTCACCGGGACCTGCTGGCGCTGCCGCGGACCGTGTAACGACCATCTTCACCGGGACCTGCTGGCGCTGCCGCGGACCGTGTATCGACCATCTTCACCGGGACCTGCTGGCGCTGCCGCGGCCCGTCCCAGCTAGAACACCGAGCTCGAGGATTGTGAGCTATCCACCATACCACCTCAACTACCAGACTGGTAACCAGACTGTCCCGCTACCCCTTTTCCCCACCTTGAGAGACTTGAATCGAGGGGACCCCTGAGTCCAGACCTCCTTGTACCATTTCATCGTACCGTAAGAAATTGCCTATAAAGAACGCTGAATCTTCTCCTTGTGTGGTGTCTGTCTGTGGGAGGGAAGTTATTTATCTGTACAATCGCTGGAGACGGCTCTCCCCGGAGACCTCTCCCATTGTCCTCGGCCGACCCTCCCGGTCCGTCTAACACTAACCACAACCACTTTCATCATTGGACATTGAAATGCTCGATCTCTTCCTGATTTTAATTCTTTCTAGTTACACTGAAAAAGCAAATTTAATATGACCATGTTTAACAACTATGGTTTCCGCTTTTCTCTTTTTCAGGAATGTGACTACAATTGAGTTATATCACGCTATCGGCAGCGTATTCCTCTCTAATTTTCATAATCAAAAAATAAGGGCAATCACCGGTCTTCGTCTTCTTCTTCTTGTCAGTGGTCCAAAATATGCATCCAGTAGGATGCGTTACCCCCTGCTTTTTAGCCATAAAATGCATTATACTGGAAACTCCCTTTCTCAGATGCTGGTAAACCTAGCCCAGTTGAGATTCTTAGATAGCCATTCCTGCCAGTTGTGTGGAGGAGTCAGTACAAGGTATTCCGCATACTTAAAACCGCACATTTACCTTCCTTGCTGACAAATCCCAGTGTCCATTTAATAGGAGTTTTTAGATTTCTAGCCAAACTTCATTATGTTGTTTTAATGATATGCTCTCCAGAAACATATGGATCAGTTGAAATGGTTGCACTTATAATCTGGGTTTTGTGCACTGTGCAAAGAAGGGTAAGAACAAAACTTGTTCAAGCTCTGTGACGAATTCTTGGATTATGTCAGGGGACCAGCTAACTACTGATTTCCTGGCCAGAGACATTGAAACACCATCTGGTGCCTAAGGCTTGCGTTATTTGTTTTGAGTCCAGCCTGAGGATTATGGATGTTGGTAGCAACAAATCTAATGGAAGATTACCATTAGAAACAAAAAATGAAAATCTAGGAACTTCCTACTTGAAGGTTATACTTGCATTGCACCTTGTATTCCTCCTCCTCGTTTAGCCCTCTACTGCTTAGCAGCTAGGTTTGTTTTCTAGGTATGCCGTAGCCAGACTGATCCTTGGTATCACCTGGCACAACCACATCACCCAACACCTACGCGATCTCCACTGGCTCCCAGTCGAAATAACAGTCCAGCTGCTCGCGCATGCATTCAAGGCCCTCCATAACATTGGATCAGAATACCTTAACAACCTCCTCTTCTTCCACGCCCCCAAGAGAAAGGTCCGATCAGCCGACCTCTCCCTGGCCCCTGCCCCACAACTCAACAGGATCAGAGCGGGTGGAAGGTCCTTCCCCTACCTTGCATCCAAGATCTGGAACAGCCTCCCCCTCAACCTCTGGCAAAGCCGTACCCTGCTCCAGTTCAGGAAGGACCTCAAGACCTGACTCTTTAGATGACCCCCAACAGAGCCACACACCATATCCCCCCCTAGCACCTTCAGACACTAACGGGGAGTTGCTGTGCTTTACAAACCCTTGATATAGCGCTTACTACCACTATATGGGGATGCTGAAGCAGTTGTGCATGCTAGTAGCATGCTACACAATGCGGGTGTGTGATTGAAACAGTCTTATCTTTGCTTTGAACCTATATGGGAAGTGTGTCCATGTCACGAGTGATGACCACTGAGGTGTAGTTATCGTGTTATGGGACGCATCGCTCAGTTGTGTGAGACAGAAGTGTATTTTTAAAATATTTAATATACTGGCAGCTCGGATTAGCTCTGCAGGTCTTTGTTATATTAATAGTTTATCTTTTGTATGCTTGATCCAATTTCTTATGCTGTCTGTAGCAGTGGGATGCTACCCTTACAACGCAATCACTACATTGGCCATCCCATCCACTCCCTGGGCTCCACATTTATGTGACATGGCAGAGGCTGTTGGTGGTCCTTGCACCGCATGAATCTCTAGCTGAAATCATGATGTTAAGCTCCAGCACATGAAGGGTGAAGGTGCGAGTGGCTGTCCCATCCTTGTCATGTAAAGTGCCAATTTGATACCTGCAGATGCCCATCTGCGACTGAGGCTGATGACTGAGCATACTTATGGATACAGCATGCATTAGTTCAAGCTCGGGTGATCGTCAGAACAAAAGTAAAAGAAGGCGGCAAAAGCAAAACAAGGAACCAAAACCTGTCCAGACTAAATACAACAACAAAAAAAGAGAATCTAAGCTGTATTTGCACCCTCTCATGTCCCGCCCCAGTCAAATCTTCTGATTCTGTGAGATACGAATTTCGAACAGTGAACTATTAAAAATATTGGCAATTGGTGCCCTCAAAGTACTAGTATGCATCGACAAAAGGAAAAAAATGCATTAGTAGCAAAATAGACAGTGATATTATAGTCTACATTGTATCATTGTCATTCAATTCAATTAAAACTTTATTCGGATACAGATTTTGTGTCCATAAAAGTATACAAAGGTTAAAAACAATTTTTTTTTAAATCTTAAAAAGAATTAATATAGATCACAAAAACGTTCTTATGTGCATGATAAAAACGCCAAGTATATAACACATTATTACTTTCAGTTTGGATCCCAATCACGATCTGTCGTTTTATAGTGAATCATAGTTTGCACGGTATTTAAGACAGACTTTTAAAAAACGGGCTATTGGGAAAATGCTATACTCAGTGTCCAAACATTGTAAGGCAAGAAGGGCCGGGCGACACTGGCGTAAGCCTATAAGTTTTAATAAAGGAATGATCCACTTCTTACGTGGTAATTCGTAATAACTACAGAAAAAGACTACGTGCAGTGGCGATTGTTCTGATTGCCCATTACAAGGACAAGGAGTTAGGTTACTAGACCAATCTTTTGTCTTCGGGAAAGTTATCAGCCGATGGAAAGTATTAATCCGGAATCGTGTTAAAAGATATTTTTCATAGGGATTAACACTGGATAGTAAATACGGCTGGATCCCAAATGAGACTTGTACCGAGGCAAGATGGAGGTTTGTGGGCTTTATGATCTCAGTTGTTAAACGAAGCTCACGTAAATGAGATAAACACGCGTTTTTCAACTTTTTACGTGATACTTCGATTGTAGTCTCAGGGAACGTGAAAAAAGATTCCAGGTTTACGTCTCTCACAAAGTTATGGACATATAGCAACCATGGGATGTTTTTCCAATTTTCCAGAGTAAGACAGTCCGAGATAAGCAGACGAGTCATTTTACATTCTATAGTTTCCCAGAGTCGATGCAATAGGAGAATTGGTTGGATAGCAATGAGATCAGAAATATAATCCTCCCCCCAACTCCATGTGGCAACCGTAAGTTGGCGAACTTTTGGGAGCGGCCAAAAGGTACCTCAAAAAGCCATTTTCTACTTTTTGGATAATTTCCGTGTTGACATAACCCCAAACCCCAGCCCCATACATTGCCACTGAACGGCACTTAGCCCTATAGATCTGAATCAACTCCCGCGAGGGACGTTGGCCTAGTTTTTGCGCAAATGTGACCAAGGCTGTTGTAGTTCTAAGGAACCCCATCTTTCTGGCCAGAAGGGCTGGACCTCAACTAGAGGTATTGTCTATCAGAATACCTAAATAGGGGTACGAAGTTGCGGTCTCCAGGATGGTATTATTTATCTTGATACCGCCGGAGTATTTGAGACGTTCCCCCAGGTGCATGACAAACGTTTTCTTTATGTTTACTTTTAGCTCTAGGCTTGCCATGAACTCACAATATCTATCAAGAAGAAGTTGGAGTTGGCGTGGGGTCCTGGCCATGATCACCGCGTCATCCGCGTAGAGCTACGCGGGTATTGGGCGACGATCGATCATGGGCAGGTCCTGGCTTCCTACTAACATCGCAGCCTCCAAACCATTCGTATATAGATTGAAAAGAAAGGGAGCCAGTACACATCCCTGTCTGACACCCTTAACTACTGGGAATGATGTTGTAACTTCCCCCCCCAGACCATACCGTACTTTTGCTGAGGCCCCTGTATAGAGATTCTGAATGAAACTCACCAAGCACCAAGGGGGGTTCAACCCCCATAGTCAGAAGGAGTTTCCAAAGTTTGCTATGGGAAACGCAATCAAAGGCCGCCGAAAGATCGACGTAAGCTAAATGCAACCTCCCCTTTTTCGCCCATACATATTTACCTATCAGTAATGAAAGGTTTAATGCCTGCTCCACTGTCCCCAGTCCCTCTCGAAAGCCATACTGGAGGTCAGAAACCACTTGATTGCTTTCAGCCCAGTCTTGGAGTCTTTTAAGAAGTAGCCGACCCATCACCTTGCCTGTAGAGTCCAAGAGGGAAATTGGACGGTAACAGGCGGGGCTATTGCGGTCGCCTTTCTTAAAAATTGGAAGAAGAATAGAAGTTGTCCAAGACTCTGGTGGGCCAATTTTAGTGGCTGCTTCAAAGACCGTTGTAAGAATAGGGGACCATAATTCTAAATTGTTTTTGAATAGGTCCACGGGAACCCCGTCAGGGCCTGGGGCTTTGCCACATTTAGAAGTTTGCAATGCCAGGAGTACCTCGGCATGGTCAAAATGAAGGTTAGGGTTAGAGGAGAGGGATGGTCTTCTATAGTTTTGAGTAGCCGGCATCGCCAAAATTTCTGAGGGGAGCTCTGTCAAAGAATCCTCCAAAATACCAAAGATCCTAGAAAAATTATCAACCCAAGCTGCCTCACCCACTGCTACCTCAATCCGTGGGATCTCTCGTTGGTCGGTTAAGAAAGGTGATCTTACTATTTTCCAGAAGGTGGCTGAATCCTTGAAGGAACAGCTCTGATGTAACGTAGCCCATAGTTCCTTCTTGGTATCCACCTTACAGGATTTAAGTGCTTGCTTATAACATTTTCTTAATCTTATCTCTTCCCCTTTGTCCCTTACGGTATTAGTCAGAGCTTTCTTTATAAGAGGTAGGCGCTCCTTGTTGCGGGATTAAACCATCCCTTTTTTGTTTGATTAACACCCTTAGTTTTACGGAACAACTCTCTCTTAATTTCGGATGTAATAACAGAAAAGCTAGCCAGTACCTGATCGGGGACAGATTGTGAGTTTAAGCATACTTCAATATGTGGGAGTGTACGACTCAACACTGCTGAGGTAATCTTTTCAGCATCCACTTTATCCCATTTAATTGCATACCCGTTCAGTTTATTTATCCCTAATGTTTCTTGTGTTAGGAGAGTTCGCTTGCTGGGCAGTTCTGGCGTATCAGGAATAGTGATCATGAGAATGTTGGAAAAGTGATCACTGCTAGGATCAGTGCCTGTTCGGAAGCTACGTAGCTGCTCCTTAGATGCTTACGATACCAAAACAAAGTCAATCAGACTAAATAGTCCCCTGCCATTAAACGTGGGAGTAAAAGAAACTGGGGGGGAAACAAGATCGTTTGCAAAACCGAGATCTAAGTTAAATATTATCTCGGTCAGAGTGTTCCCTAGTTTGGTATGAGGAAAATGCGTTAAGTTATAACCCAGGTCATCGACAATACCACAATTGTTTGTATCGCCTCCCTTACAGAGATTTAAATTGAAGTCCCCTCCCCAGACTATGCTAATACTAGTACTAGAATGTTTAAGTCGCTCCTCTGTTAAGAGTAGGGAAATATTTTCCAAAACTGGGAGTATGTCCTTTGATGTCAAGTTGTTATAAAAATTAACTATGTAGAACACTTGTGTTTTACTAGGTATTAACTTAAGGATCTGGGAATAGGGATTGCTGTTAATGATTTTGGTATCAGTGATTAGGAGTTCATTTGAGAGATATATTACCAAGCCACCTTTCGCTGTCCCACATAATGAAGGTTGGGCAAATGAATTAAAGGTTTTATATCCTTGCAGATGAATGGGAACAGTTAACCATGTTTCTTGCAAACAGATAATGTTATGTTCCCTAATGGTAAAGAGCCATGGTGGATGGTCTGCCTTAGGGCGCAAGCCGGCGACATTCCAGAATATTAATTTGAGGGATAGGTCAGGTTTAGCCGAACCCCCCCCCCCCCCCCCAATTATGGTATCGTCGACAGGGGATTTTGTCATAGCCCTTGGGGAGCCTAGGTCTAATTGAAAATTTGATATACCATGCAATGAGGGTTGAAGCTCCTCGATGGCCCTACTGGAGGAAAGGAGTTGGAGTACTTGATTCTCTTTTTCAGGAAATGGACAAGTCGGACAGACTGAAGACTGCGACGATTGAACCAGTCAGTCATTTGCGTCCAGACCTGATGAATGGTCGAATCTATAGAGAGCTTGGAAGGGTTTAGGGCAATAAAGTGGATTATAACCATTATAGCCATTACTGTTAAACAAACAGTTGTTGTGGCTGAACATAGGACGCTCATTAGGATAACTAGTTAGTAGTCCCAGATTAGGTGTAAATTCTACTGCAGATCTCGGGTAGAAAAATATCAAATCACGTGTCATGATACCCCCTGACCCAATTTCCTGAAATTCACCTAGGATGTGTCTTACAGTTCTACGGTCTGAGAAATTAATGATAATAATGTCACCGGATAGGTTTTTCCTTCGACAGCCCAGCCATGGCAGTCGCCTGACATGAAGAATTTCACCATTCAAATACAGGCGGAGCGGCCGATTTTGACGGAGCCAAAAAAGCACTTTGTTTTTTAGTTGGTAAAAAGTTTCCGTCTTACCTTCCTCTAAGGGTGGAACACCTGTCAGAATGACTACATACAGAGCCGCTTCCGGGGGAGGTCTACTGGCCTAATCCTAGGCTCTCTCATTACATCAAGTTTTGAATGGGCACCTTGATCAGGGGCATATCTTAGGTTTGTAGGGTTCCCACCCCCCTGTATGTTGTTCACCCTGGGTTCAAATGCTAGACGTGATACACGAGGCGCACTTAGCTGGGAAGGTTTTGGGCTAGAAGGATTGATGTTCTTTACCCCTCCCTTTTGGGGGGGGGGAAGATCGATTATTATTTTTTACACATCTTTTTTCCACGGGGACAAAGGCAAGCTTTGATGGAAAAGGTGTCAAGGATGGTGGTAACCCTTTCTTTAAGGTGACGGATGTGGGGGTCGGTACTGCCGTTACCAGGGATACAGATGATGGAACACTGTTAAGTTGAGGCTTATTTGCTACTATGTTCTCCCTAATTACTTGTTCTAGGGACCCTAATTGGAGAGTGATTCTATTCAATCCCTCTATTACTGGGAGAATAAAAGATTGTACTATTTGCTCGATGGTCCCAGTAATATTGGTAATGGGGGTCTGCATAGATGGAATGAATTGAGGGGTAGGCGGGGCAGATGTCATGTGCAATTGCGGGATGGATAGTGCAGGGGTATTATCAGGATCAGGATTTTGGTTTAGAGTTTGAGTAGGCCTGCTTAATTTACCCCTTAGCGTTCTACCTCCACACTTTCTCCTTCTTTTTTGTTGGCGGGGGACCTTGGCAAAGATCGAGATTGTGCTTCCGAGTGTGTTTCTCTTTTTGGGCAGTCTCTACCACAGGTGACGAAGTGGGCGCCCGGGACTCAACAGGCGAAGGGAGGTTACAAGAAGAGGTAGAGATAATGACACTTAATTCATTAATAGAGTCGGCAATAAGGTCAGTAATGGAGTCTATTAGATTGGTTCTGTCCCGGAGAAGCAATGGAGTGCTTTCAATACTAGAAGATTCACAAACTGTTGGAATTATATGAGTCCCATCGTGAACCGACATGCTTGGTTGTATTGAATGCGGGGACGTGCGCATGTTCTTAATATGCTCAATCGAGCGGCGCCTATCAGCTCGCCGCTCAGCGAGAGAATCCTCCCTATCTGTGTCCGGAATTGTCCTGATGACAAAATGGTCCAAGGTTCCTTTGGTAGCCCTTTTTACCAAGGGGGTTTTACCCGTTACACTCATGATTCGTGGTGTTTGGGAAAAGTGACTGACAAACTGGGATAGGAGATATGGTAAGTAACCCACAGAGCCTTAGGAGGAAATTTAGCAGAGTAAAACAATTGGACTAGGTCACGACGTTATGTGTGTACAAACACGGAGTATTCATAGTGTCTTACTTGAGGTGACCGTTTCGAGGATGACAGAGGGGGGGCCCAGCCCGGCCTTTTCCGGCCTGGGACGGCCGAAGACGGCCCGCCCTTTGCCCGGGCTTCGCCCGGCTCGTCCCGCGCGCGTCCCGCGAAGCGGGCCTCAGGGTCTGTTATATGCGCCTCCTGGCGCTGGCGCTGCGTGTCAGGGAACGCGCCGCCGCAATGGCAGCCGGGAGTTGAGGTCCCGGAGCGGCGACGCGGCTGATTACACCCAAGGACTCCTGGCGGTGGCGGTGAGATTTGGTAGCAATAATCCAGGTAAGGACCCCAGCTCCGCCGGCCTTAGGGTCTGTTATATGCGCCTCCTGGCGCTGCGTGTCAGGGAACGCGCCGCCGGGAGTTGAGGTCCCGGAGCGGCGACGCGGCTGATTACACCCAAGGACTCCTGGCGGTGGCGGTGAGATTTGGTAGCAATAATCCAGGTAAGGTTCCAGCTCCGCCGGCCTCAGGGTCTGTTATATGCGCCTCCTGGCGCTGGCGCTGCGTGTCAGGGAACGCGCCGCCGCAAAGGCAGCCGGGAGTTTAGGTCCCGGAGCGGCGACGCGGCTGATTACACCCAAGGACTCGTGGCGGTAAAATTTGGTAGCAATAATCCAGGTAAGGTCCCCCATTGTCATTCAGAAATAAAATCATATTTTGAAAAGCTCCAACCTTTCCAATAAAATTTCAATTACGATTTTCATATATTTTTGATTTGTGAATTCATCAAAATATTTAAGATTTTGTTTATTTGATATGCATTTGTTTCGGTAGTTTTGTGTATTTTTTTAAGGCTCAGTTTTCGAAATTGCTTAACCTGAGGTCCCTGCAATCCAATAGTGAGTCAGTGGGGGCCCATAGAAGCCAAAAGCTTGAGAACCGCTGGTCTAGTTATTTATTTAGGCAGCTCTGGGGTGCGCAAAGTCCTGAATCCTACATCCTGGGCAGACCCCCATTTATTACGTTTCCCATTGACTTCAGTGAAATTTAGAGAGCTGCACAGCAGCCCCTCAAGAAACTGGCCTGGCACTCTTGCAGTCATGACAATGTTACCTCCATTCCACTAATCAGCTGGCCAAAGATTGCCATTCTCACTAGCCTGGAACCACACAATTTCTAAGTCAAGGCATACAAAACCGAAATACATAAGCCAATACCAACAAGTTGCTCCAAATTACCTCTACAGGCAGCAAATGAGATACGATTATCCGAGGGAGGAGATGGCCCCTAAACACATTTTGTAATACAAAATAAAAAAATTCTTGCACCTCTTTGCTAGAAACCTCTCATGCTATGACTGGAAGGTGTTGTGTAAAAGTAGACTGTGAGCCAAAAGAGTAGCTTTGTGCTGTCGTAAACGCTTACCTGGATAAATTCATAACACCTAAGCACTGCACCGTAAGTTCAGGCTTTGAATTGCACATGGTGTTCCTTATTTCAATGGTTTCAGGAATACAGCTGTAGCTGCAGACTACCTGGTCGCACAGTACAAGTGAACTCCGGTCCTTAACGCCTAGGAGGCAGGGACACATAGTTTGTGATTTTGTGAAAATCAGATGCTTCTAAAACTTGTTATATATTTCCAAACAACTTATGTACTAAATACTCTGGCTTCTTGTTTTGGAAATCGCCAGATAGTGAGCTGAGTGTTAGGTGGATATGATCAGATGTTTAAAAAACATATACAAGATTTGTTCTGCATATGCTGGCAATGATTCATGGCTCAAACTGATTGGCCAAAATATGTCCTATCTCCGTATTCGAGGTGGGAAGAAAAAATACATTAACAAAGATAGTGGGTGAGAAGAGGACAAAAAAGACATATCATGTGCTTTGTCTGAACTGGAAAAGCTGTGTGAGGTACCCGCTTTCATCTGATGATTCCAAAGGAGAGTAGAAACAACAAAGAGTCTCTGTTTTTTAACTGCCACAGTATGTGTGAGGTTAGAATCTAATAGTTGTGAGTCATTGTTGGACTTACCTTTTGAGAAGGATTGCACGAGGTCAACAACATTTCCAACTTGGACAGATTTAATTTAAGAAAGTTGACATCCACCAAATGACTGTGGATAAAACAGTGTATGTTCAGAACTGGCAAATGGATCACTATTTAGTATTGAAAGAATCGTTTGTCCATCATCCATATACCTAACAAATTTACCTCCATACAGATGAGGGTATTTAGCTACCTTGGCTTATAAAACCTAAATAGCAAGGAGAAAATTGCAGCTGAATGGGGGAAATCTGGTCTGGTTTGGAAGTTGATTCAGAAAATGCTGGAGCCAAGAAATTAGTTATGTTAGATGCAGAAGAACAAATGATGCAGAACAAATCCATCCCAGAGCCCTCCCTTTGATACAGGACAATGCCAATTGTTGACAGCCTCACTGTGCCTGAAAGGTCTAGGTAAATTAACACACCGACGACATAATCATCCACCCCCGTTCTTAAGTTAAGAGCAAAGAAAACAACCAACTTTGGGGCCGATTAGCTGGAAGGTGGTTTTAAAAGAGTTGAAATACTGTGTTTATTCTGCACACATATGGAACTGAGCCAGCCTCTAGTAATTTTACTGAGAATGACAGTTGCAAAATCGGTTCAAAGATGGAAAAATGTGAGGCCCCCAATCTGGGTCATTTGACAAGGCTATCACTACGTCTTTTTTCAACACGGACAGAATATCTATCAACGGGAATGGTTTATTGATGACTGGAATTAAATCTCTTGCAATGTCATCTGCCATTATTTTTGAAGGCCCTCATACGCCACTTTTTCCGGCACGATGCACCACTCCACGTTACATTTCAAATTCCTGGATGGTTGGTGGTTCTGTGCATCCTCATTTTTTGTCAGTGCATCTTTTGGAAACTGATACACCTTAATTCACATACACTTTTTGACACCCACTCAGGTCTGTATCATACTATTCTCCCAGTAGTACTATCAGTATATCCATCGGTATTAGTAACTCTACTGTTCGATCCAGTGCTTTCTTTATCTTTTGGCACCATTTTTTAATCTCAGAATATTCCCATGATAGGTAGATAAAGGTCCTCCTCTGTCCACATTTTTCTGTTCATTTATCTGTTTTTCTTCCTTATTTGCCTAGTTGCACTCTTTTGTTGTGTTCTAAGGAGTATTTGTAATTGTACTCGCCTAACTTGCTTTTATTGATACCTTCCTAAAAAATATGAGGCTTTCGGTCCTTGTAACAATTTCTATTTTCCCAAAATCCTGTATACACTTCTCAGTCCGGGCTTTCCACTTCTGGGTTTTTACCATAAATGTGTTAGATGTTAGTAATAGTATTAGTGCTCGTATATCCATCTACCAGCATTCTTTCTATTTGTGAATCTTCTTCAGTGTCTTCATCTGCCCTCTCGATCATAAGTTGGCAGTACCTAAAGGTCGGCAAGACAAACATATCCTGTTCAGTCTCCAAGTGTGTAAATGGAACCATCCCATTAGCATCCCACACCTCGTTTAATGTCGAAATTTCTGTACGGTCACATTTTTTGAAGTCTTCAAGACCGTTTAAGATCTTCAGTGTGGTGCCCACACAGAGTGGTCTGCGATCAATTGGTTTTACCGCCCCATTTGTCTGAATTTAATAAATATTAAGAAATGGATTAAATCACCATAGCTGTTGTGGGTGGCAGTGCTTTTAGCACATTCTTTTAGGTTGCAGCATTTGTCCATTCATTCACTATACAGAGTTGTGCTGCTTCATAGTATTTTAATGTTTGGGACAGCTATTCCCACTTCTGACATTGACCTTTGTAGTGTTGTCAGTTCTATGTGTGGGGTACCCACCACTCATAACCCTAGTAATTTGATTTAATTCACTAAAGAAGACCTTCAGGATATGTTATTCTATGCCATGTTAGATATATATAAATTTTAAAAGCGTTACAACTTTATATATGGCAGCTTTACCTAGGCTTGACACTGGAAGGTTGTGCCAACGGTCAACAGCAGTTTCCACATCGCCATGAGTGTCGTCAGGTTGTCTTAGTTGTTCATTGTGTGACCCGTCCACCCACCCCACACACGTATGTAAAATGATAGTGCTATATCTGTAAAGCGAAATTAAGCCTTTCAGTTGGTTTAGAACTGTGCATTGGGAAAATTAGTGATTTCTCCCAGTTTATTTACAGATCCCAGAAACTTCATGTCATGTATTTTTAGTCATTTAAGTGAAATGTCCCGATCAGCTGAGAGTAACAAAATACCATCTACATACAGTGAAAGCATTTTACCCCAGTAGGTATCCTAAGTCCATCCCATCAGCTGATTGTCTCTCCTTATCCATTCGGCAGCGGTTTCAGCTGCAGAGGCTAACCGCATTGCAGGTAGCTGGCGCCCTTGCCTACTCCCTCTACTTATAGGTATGCTTCTTGATTTCGGGGTATTTATTCTTATTTTTGCTGTTGGTTCTCGGTAAAGTAATTTGATCCAGAAAAGGAACTATGCCCATTATCTTGAATATATGAGACTGAAACTACCATTTTGCTGAGTCAAATGCTTTATTGACATCTAGAGATACTTTCTGGCTGTTGCTGCCAGATTATTTTAAAGTCTTATTAGGCTGAGCTTTGTAACATGAAACCACACTGGTCTGGGTGAATAAGATTAGTGATTAGGAGCTACAATCTGTTTGATGATAATTTAGCAAGGATCTTTGTTTCACAGTTAAGCAGCGAGACTGTGTGATAAGAGGCACATTCATTTCTGGGTTTCCCTTCTTCTGAATCAGAACTGTCATTGTTGTTCTAAGATCTGCTGATATCTTTCCTTCTTTTGGGGCATACACTAGCATCTTGAGTAATGGTTTGTGAGTTTGCCAATATTTTTCTGGAATTCTCCAGATTGTGGTGCCAGTGTTGTCCTGGATTGTGAGCTGTAGAATCCCTGAAAGTGTTCAGCAGATGTTTATGCCAACTCCAAACCTCCCATAACCTTGTCATCCATTGGTGTACTGATTTCTTTTGTGTCGAGGTCTCTATCCTTAACAGTTCAGCTATGCCTTTGATTTCCTAGCTGTACGTCCTACCTACTATAGTTTATTCTGTGTACCCAAATATTGTATCCGGATGCATTAGTTTCTATGGGCTTATATTAATTTTTGTTTTTTTGCCAGAAATTCGCTCATTAGCAGATGAATGGGATTAACTGTGTTCTCTATCTCTTTAATTGTAGTTTTTCATGCTGTGGCGCATAGGTGTGTGTTCCTTTCCCTGGATTCCCCATCCCTCCAGAAATCACCCTGCCCGAATTACTGCCTAATAGGTTTCCCACTTCATTTTGGTGCTTCCTACAGATCCCTTATTCCCAGACAAGTAGTTTTCCATTGCAGTTATCAGTTCTTGTACTACGTTCGTTCTTGGGAAGCGCCAAGATGTCATTTGTTATTCTCCAGACAGTTTCTTTTTATTAACTTGCAATGTCTCCATTAGTGGGAAGAGGTCAGAAATGCCCATCACTCATTATCTTGTTTGTGTGCATCTATGGAGTATTGAGATGGGGGTAAAGAAGTAATCGATCTTTCTAGGATTTGTGGGCCCCCAAAAAGTAGGAGAAGGCTCTTTAAGTGTTAACCACCTCCCTCTTTGTCATATATCCTCCCATATCCTGATAACATTTGTTTAGCTTGTTTTGTGTAGTGTCTGTTGTCTTTTTGGTACTAGTCCTATCATAGGGGATGTCCATTGGCAAGTTAAAATCTCTGCCTTCTCACCAAGTAGCCTGCGACTGTCTCCCCAAATTCTCCATCACTATCGTTAACCCTTCATTGCAGGTGTATGCTGATTTCCTCTTCCCACAACTACTCGCTATCGCAGTGGAGCAGTTTAGTACATTTAAAGTGCTGACTAGGCTAGCTCGCCATTGAGAGAATACGATTTGTTCTATCCAATGAAGATGTTTTGAACGTTTGCCCAGTACTGGGCTGTAATAACACTATGTTCCTGCTTCCTAACCAGCAGCAGATGTTCAATATGTTCTCAATTCTGAATGCCTTCTTGCTGCCGTTCTACTCTTGCAATATAGCTGCTGACTACACAGGTTGCTTCCTTCAAGAAGGCCCTAAACAATAAAGTTATGAATGCTGTGAGGGCAGTTTGCATAGTTACACCTTCAGTGACTAAAGGCTCGCACTTCCTGGCTGGCTGTTGAAATACGAGGTGGAGACAATCGTATTAACATAAGGAGTAGTTTCTTACCTGTAACTCCAGTTCTGTAGTAGGGGTATCTCTGTTATAGTCATAATCTATGAATAATCCCCGCCCATGTGCGGGGACCCCGGAGCAATCAAAAATATCTCTTAAGCTGTCCCGCATTTGCAAACCTGCAAAGACACTTAAGAGACAGACAAAATAATACAGCCTAATCACAACAAGGCTGCACTGGCCAGCACTTCCTCTGAAGTGAACACAAAAGCCAAAATAAAGTTGAAATGTCATTTTTATTCACATCTGACATGTTCCTTTATTATCACACACTCCCTTCACCAAAATCCCTTTAAACAATAGAGAGGAAGGGGTGGACAGACAAGCCCTATAGGCTGTCATTATGTGTCTGCTAAAGGGATACCGTGCCTTTAAGAAACTCTCCAGAGACCCCCGGTATCCCAGGATGCACAGCCAACACAAGTTACTTTCAGTTCTTTTTGAAGGTGTATAACAACAGGCCTGATACTGTCAGGTTACTCCACCGGGGAGGAGGGAGGGTCGCTTATGACTATAACAGAGATACCCCTACTACAGAACTGGAGTTACAGGTAAGAAACTACTCCTTCTGTAGTAGGGGATCTCTGTGTATAGTCATAATCTATGAATAGAATGGCAAGCCCATCCCAACCAACAAGCAGCGGTGGAGTAAGTCCAACCACCAACAAATCACTGTGCAAACAAATTCCTCAGCGAAGCCTGTCCAACCTGCGCATCTGCCCTAGCATCAGAATCCAGGCAGTAATGCTTTGTAAACGTATGGACTGACTTCCAGGTGGCAGCCTTACAAATGTCCGCAATGGGAACATTCCTAAGCAAAGCGGTAGTAGCAGCCTTGCCTCTAGTCGAATGTGCCGTAGGCTTACCCCCCAATGTTTTATTAGCTTTTTGGTAACAAAGCTGAATACAGGAAACAATCCATCTGGAAATGGACTGCTTTGAGGTAGCTAAACCAGTTCTTACCGAATCATAATTAACAAACAGTTGATCCGACCTGCGGATATCTTTTGTCTTATCCAGGTAGAATTTCAACACCCTACGTACATCAAGTGAATGCAGAGACCTCTCCGCCGGAGAGGAAGGATGCCGAAAAAACGTAGGCAAAGTTATCATTTGATTTACATGGAAATCTGATATCACCTTAGGCAAAAATTTAGGATGGGTACGCATCACTACTTTAGAAGCATGGAAAACAGTATACGGCTCTTGACAACACAGAGCCTGAATCTCACTCACCCTCCTGGCCGATGTAATGGCCACAAGGAAGGCAGCCTTCCAAGACAAATGCTGCAACGAAGCCTTATGGATAGGCTCAAAAGGCTCCCTCATCAATCTAGATAACACCACATTCAATTCCCATGGTGGAGAAGGTCTTCTAACAGGGGGAAACACCTTGCGCAAACCCTCCAAAAAATCCTTAATCACAGGGATTTGAAAAAATGAGGTTTGAGAAGGGCCCTTCCTATACGCAGTCAGAGCTGCGAGATGAACCTTAATAGACTGAAAATTAAGCCCAGATTGAGCTAACTGCAGCAGATAAGGCAAAATAACATCTTCTTTACAGGATGTAGGGTCAAAGTCCTTTGCCTTGCACCATAAGCAGAATCTCTTCCACTTATATGCGTAAGAAGTCCTCGTAGACGGTCTCTTCGCCTCTTTCAAGATCTCCATACAGTCCTGAGGTAGGTTCAAGTGTCCATACTGTACTAGCTCAGGAGCCATGCTGCCAAACTCAAGGACGAGAGATTGGGGTGAACCATCTGTCCTCCGAACTTCGTGAGGTCCGGCCGACACGGCAGGCGTCTGTGTGGCAGAACAGACCGGTGAAGAAGGTCGGTGAACCACCATTGCCTCGGCCACTCCGGAGCAATCAGGATCATTCTGGCTCTGGATTGCGACAGCTTGATCAGCACCGCCGGGATCAGGGGAATGGGTGGAAAGGCGTAGAGAAAGCTGTTGGACCAGCTGATCCATAGGGCATTCCCCAGCGTCCCTGGTTGGTAGTACCTGGACGCGAAGTCGCGGCATTTGCTGTTTTCTGCCGTAGCGAACAGATCTACATCCGGAGTGCCCCACTCTGCGAAGACGTCTCTTAGCACGTCGTCGTTTAGCACCCACTCGTGGTTCTCTTGCACGAGCCTGCTGAGCGCGTCTGCTTGGGCATTCTGCGCCCCCGGCAGATGGGTCGCCGTGATCGTCAGGTTCCTGGCCACCAGCCAGTTCCAGATCGCCTGTGCCTCCCGAGACAGGGTGCGTGAACGTGAGCCCCCCTGCTTGTTGAGGTAATACATGGTCGTAGTATTGTCCGTCTGAACCAGCAGGGAGTTCGTCCTGAAGGAGGGATGGAACGCCTTCAAGGCCAAGTGTACCGCTCTGAGTTCCAAAAAGTTGATATGGTAAGTCGTCTCCATCTGCGATCATATCCCCTGAATCTGAAGAGGGCCCGAATGCGCTCCCCAGCCCTGGAGAGACGCATCGGTCACTATGGTCTGGACCGGAATATCCTTGTGAAAAGGAGTCCCCTTGCAGACATTCTCTGGGGCACACCACCATTTCAGAGACTGCCGAGCGTGTTGAGACAGCTGGATCTTGTCCTCCCAACGCCCCCGCCTCTGGTCCCATTGATCCTCCAGACATTTCTGTAGGGGCCTCATATGCAGACGTGCATTGGGGGTGAGAAAGATGCAAGAAGCCATCGACCCCAGTAAGGAAGACACCGTCCTCACCGTAGGAGAGCGGGCTGAGATGAGATGCCGCGCCTTCCCACGGATCGATAAGCGTCTCTTCTCCGAAGGACACACGCTTGCGGTCAAGGTATTGACTGAGGCCCCCAAGTACTGGAGACACTGCACAGGGATCTGCACTGACTTCGACATGTTGATGTGCAGGCCCAGGCGATGCAGCAAGGCAGCTGTCCTGTTGAAATGGCACTGGGCTTCCTGGTAAGTGGACGCTTTGATCAACCAATCGTCCAGGTAAGGATACACAAACACCTTGGTCTTCCGCAGGTGTGCCGCGACCACCGCCATGCACTTGGAGAACGTCCGTGGTGCAGACTTCAGGCCAAACGGGAGTACTGAATACTGGTAATGGTTGTTGCCTACCAGAAACCTCAGGAACTTGCGATGCTTTGGTGCGATCGGCACATGAAAGTAAGCGTCCTGCAGATCTATGGCGCACAGCCAGTCTCCTCGATGCAACTGAGGGTAAATCTGATGCAGGGACAACATACGGAACTTTTCTCTGCGGATCCACTTGTTGGCTTGACGCAGATCTAGAATAGGCCTGAACTCGTTCTTGTCCTTTTTTCTTACGAGAAAGAACCGTGAGTAGAGACCTCTTCCTTTTTGCTGCAAAGGAACCGCTTCTATCGCCCTCTTTTTTAACAGAACGTCTGCCTCCCGCTGGAGCTCCCTTACCATGTAGGAGGAGCGCACTGGTGGAATCTGTGGAGGCGGGCTGGTGAAACGAAGACAGTACCCATTTCAAACAATATTCAGCACCCACTTGTGCTGCGTTATTGTCCTCCACTCTGCCAGGTAGTGTTGAATACTTCCCCCCCCACCGGAGCGGGTAACGGATGAGGGGGAAGTAACTTTTCAGGGCTTCGACCCGGCCGGGACTTTGTTCCCCGACGAGGACTGATGCTGTCCTCTGCCCCTCTGGCGCTTCTGAAAGGACTGCCTCGGGAACTGCTGTTGTTGCTGGGGCTGTTGTTGGTGGCCCGACTGACGCCCTTGACCTCTCTGCTTGGCGTAGCGCCTGCCCGAGGATCGGAAGGACCTCCTCTGCTCCTTGGGCCTCTCCAGCCCCACCTCCTTCAGAGTTTCCGCCTCAGCCTTCATGCGGGCCATCTCGTCATCCGCATGCGACCCGAACAGCGTCGTGCCAGAGAATGGTAAATTGGCGATCTTCTGCTGTGCTTCAGGCTTGAGCGGGGTCAGCCGCAGCCAGGAATGCCTCCTCATGTGTATGCCGTGGCAGTACCCATGGGCCGCCAGCAGCGACACATCCCCCGCCGCGCTGATGATCTGATTAGAGACAATCATGCCCTCGTTCAGCACCTCCTGAAAGTCCTCCCTCTTGTCTCTAGGCAGGGAGGCAGCGAACTGTTGCAGGGAGTCCCAAAGAGACCTGTCATAGCGCCCCAACAGAGCAGAGGCGCTAGCGGCCTTCATCGTAGTGGCCGACGTGGAGCACATCCTCCTCCCCAAGGAGTTCATTTTTCGACTCTCCTTATCCGGAGGAGCCGTGGATGAAGGCGTCGTAGAGGGTTGTTTACGAGCCGCCGCCACGATCACAGAATCCGGTGGAGGATCCACTCTGAGGAACGCCGGGTCCGAGTCAGGAGCCCTGTACTTTTTTAGCAGTCTCGAGGGCGCCGGTTTCACCACGGCCGGCGTCAAGAACACCTCCATTGCAGGTTCCTCCAACCCCGGAACCAACGGAAGGAGGGGGCGCGACAGATGAGCCTTATGTAAAGTTTCAAAGATCACAGAAGTAGTGGGAATAGGGGTAGTGACTGATATCCCCAACTTCGCCGCCCCTCTCATCAGCACCTCCTGGAACGTGGCAATGTCATCCACCGGCGAGACGCGGGTAGGAGGCGTCTCCGACAGCGAGGGCGAAAACCGTCCAGTCCCAGAAGAGTTCGTGCCCCTCGAGCCTCTGGAACGAGACCGATACCTCCGTCGTCCATGTCCAGAGCGAGTGGACGATCTGCGCCTACTCCGTGATCGCCTGCGAGGGCGAGAGCGAGATCTCTGCCTGTGACGAACCCTCGGGGGCAGAGGCGGTGGCTGCGGTGGAGATGTAGGCAGCTGAGGCACGGGCAGAGGCAGCGGAGGAGGGGGCGGAGGGAGAGGAGGAGGAGGAGGAAGGTCAGGCACCGGTGGAGGAGCCGGTGGAAGATCGGGCACAGGAGGCAGAGGTGGCTGCTGGGTACGCAGCGGGGACAGATGTTCCGAAGCCCCATCACTCCTAGCAGGCGAGCCCCCACCAGAACTGTCCGGGCTCGCGGCCACTCTCCTCTTCTTGGAGGGCCTGTCCCGCGTGGAGGCCACCGACGGGGAACGTCCGCGTCTCCCCGATCCCCGACTGGAGATCGTAATCACTGAGGACGTGTTCCCCGATGTCCGTGACGTCGAACTGTATGTCGACCTCGTCCGGCGTCTCTTAGCCCTCGACGTCGAACGCCGTCTCGCAGTCGAGCATCCTCTCGACATCGAACCATGCCTCCTCGACGTCGAACCATGCCTCCGTGACGTCGAACCACGCCTCGACCTCCGTCGCCGCGGTGTCGACTTCTGCCTCGACGTCGACTTCTGGTGCTTCGACGTCGAACGCTGGTGTCTCGACGTCGACGTCCTGTGCCTCAACGGCGACCTGTGCCTCGACGGCGACCTGTGCCTCGACGGCGACCTGTGCCTCGACGGCGATCGTCTCCGCCTGGACGGCAGGCGCCGGGATCTCGGCGTCGACTCCGTCAGCGTCGAGCCGTGGGTCGACAGCGAAGGTGGCGAGTGAAGTCTTCCATGGGGCTCGGTACGACGTCGATGGGTTGTTGACATCGACCGTGACACCTGCGACGGCGACCCGGTCCCTGGTCTCGCCGGCCCCTCCCTCGACGTCGAACGCCGAGGCTGCCGCGACCCAGAGCCCTGGATCGACGGTGAACATACCGGTGCCTTCTCTCTCGCCGTCGATGTCGTCGCCTTCGACGTCGAACGCGACCTACCAGCCGGTAGGTGCCGTTTCTGCTCCCTGCTCTGCCCGGAGGTCCCTCCGGGGGCTGAAGCATGGGCGGAGGAGGGAGAATGAGATCCTCCATGCCCCGAAGTCCCACCGGTCCTCTGCTGCTCCTGTCCCTGAAGGCGAATCTTCTCCCTGTCCCTCAGGGTCCTCTTTGAAAAGGTTTTACAGATGGCACATGTAGCTGGGACATGTGAGGGCGACAAGCAGAGGATACACACATCATGTGGGTCCGTCTTGGCCGTTTTCCTCCCACACTCAGGGCAGTTATCGAACAAAGCCATGCTAAGAGTGGGCCAAAACTGCTCCAGATTGTAGGCAGTAGTAGACAAAGGCTCTAGACGTCGAATGAAAACACTATTTATCCAAAAAATCCAATTTTAATCAAATAAACCACCCAAAAGGGTAGAGCTCAAGCTCCAGGGTCCTGCTAGCAGGAGCCGGAAAAAAGAACTGAAAGTAACTTGTGTTGGCTGTGCATCCTGGGATACCGGGGGTCTCTGGAGAGTTTCTTAAAGGCACGGTATCCCTTTAGCAGACACATAATGACAGCCTATAGGGCTTGTCTGTCCACCCCTTCCTCTCTATTGTTTAAAGGGATTTTGGTGAAGGGAGTGTGTGATAATAAAGGAACATGTCAGATGTGAATAAAAATGACATTTCAACTTTATTTTGGCTTTTGTGTTCACTTCAGAGGAAGTGCTGGCCAGTGCAGCCTTGTTGTGATTAGGCTGTATTATTTTGTCTGTCTCTTAAGTGTCTTTGCAGGTTTGCAAATGCGGGACAGCTTAAGAGATATTTTTGATTGCTCCGGGGTCCCAGCACATGGGCGGGGATTATTCATAGATTATGACTATAACAGAGATCCCCTACTACAGAATGGGTATTTATTCGTACACCTTCGCCTATGCCTTCGACCAGCTGCAGATCCTCAGCACGAAAAGAAACGTTGGTGAGAAATCCACAGTTGGCGAACCACCACAGAGCGTAGAATACAACTTCAAGAAATAACATGTTTGTCTCCGAGGAGGTCGCATGCGCCTGCAATGGAAGGCTGCATGCACCCACCTCATGAACCGTATGTGCAGTAATATCACATTTCCCTTCTCAACAGGTGAAGGCAAAACCAGACAAGAGAAAAAGACCAGCCAAGTTAAAACATAAGAAAGATATCAATGTAATAAAGAAAAGCACAAGTAATGGTAACATCCTGTAAAAGAACCTGTCCCTTCCTTCTCACATGGGGTGAGGGGGAGGCACTGGACTTTAGTTTCAGGTTCTCTCCCCATTCTCTGCTGGGTGGAACTCTGATTTATCGCCCCCCTGGTTCTGCTCGTTCTTTCTTGCAGTCTTGGGGTGATGCATTGACCACTAGGGCACTTCGCTTCTCGCAGTTTTTGTTTTTAGGGGATCTGAATATCCACCTTGATCAGGTGGAGTCTAAGGATGTCATCGCCCTGGGGGATATTTTTCAGCTTGCTCAATTGTCGCAATGGGTTGTCCATCCAACTCATCAAGGCGGTCATATCCTTGACCCTATTTGCTCTAATTTCAGCATTTCGGTGGAAGACCCTCTGCCTATCTCATGGTCTGACCATTTTATCACCTTTTTTCCTGGAAGCTAGCCCCGAATTGTGGGACGGAAACCAGCTTTAAAAAAGGTGGATCCCGCTACTTTGGCAGGGGTCCTGGCGGCTTCGAGACCGGCCCTTACTCCCGACCTTTAGGGAAGTCTTGCGGGCTTTACGAATTGGTTAGCTAAGTCTATGTCTCTGCTTGCTACTCCAACCTCATCTAGATCTTCGAGAGCCTCCCCGTCGAATCCCTGGTTTTCTTATGATTTGCGTCTGCTTAAACAGGAATGTCAAAAAAAGCTTGAACGGATTTGGCGTCGCATTGGCTACTGTCCCTCGGCCAAGGCCGCCCTTAGGGGCAGACAAAAAATCTACTATTCGGCCATTTTTCAGGCCAAAAAACAATATTTTACAGCCCGTATTGTGCAGGCCCGTAACAATGCCAAGCAGATTTTTCATATAGTTCAGAGTTTTACGTCTCCTACAGCTCAAACGTGTATTCTCCCGGCCACGGCTGACTGGTGCAATACTTTGTCTAGTTTTTTCCTAGATAAAATCTGTCTGATTCAGAAGACCTTCACTTCGTGCGCGGATTCTCCTGTGGCCGCGGGGCCTGTTGTGCCACCGCAGGGTGCATTAAAACACGTATTGTCAGCTTTTGCCCCTGTGGATCTCGTCAGTTCTCTGAAGATCCTCAAGGGCTTGAAGTCCGGTTCTCCTACAGATCCCTGCACGGCGAGATTGCTGGCAGCAGTAGCGGAGATCATTAACCCTGAGGTTAACGCTATTATTAACGCCTCCCTTGGCGAGTCTCAGGTTCAGTTGGAGTGGAAACAGGCCAAAATTCTTCCTTTTCTGAAGAAGCCTACTCTCGACCCCCTGATTCCCGGGAATTACCGCCCAATTTCTCTTCTTCCCAGCTTAGCCAAAGTCTGTGAGAAGGTGGTTACCAGACAACTCACTGAGTTTGTGGAAAAATCTGATGCTTTGCATCCAGCCCAGTCTGGGTTTCAGGCTTCCAACAGTACGGAGACAGCGCTGGTCTCTGAAGCTATCCGTGATTGCTTAGACGCTGGTGGCAGAGCAGCTCTGGTTATGCTCGATCTGTCGGCTGCGTTCGACACGGTCCCACACTCCAAGCTGCTCACCCGCCTCACGGAGATCGGGGTCTCTGGTTTGGCTTTGGCTTGGCTGAGGTCTTTCTTGGAAGGGCGGGTCCAACAGGTTTGGCTGCCACCGGCTGCCTCTTTGCAGGAGGTTACTACAGGTGTTCCTCGGGGGTCTTCCCTTAGCCCCCTTCTTTTTAACATCTATGTTACTCCTTTGGTCTTTTTGGCCGAGGAGCTGGGGGCTAAGGTGATAACATATGCTGATGACACCCAGCTCCTGTTCACATCGGGAAGGGTGCAGACTCAGTACTGTCTGTGCAGAAGTGCTTGTCTTCGGTATTTGGGTGGCTTACGAGGGCTCAACTCAAGTGTAACGAAGACAAATCTGAGATCCTTCTTTACGGCAACTTTCCCCTGGACTTCAGAAGTAGGATCTGGCCTCCTGGATTTCCCCTTCCTTCGTCTAATGGGAAATCCGCAAAAAAATCTAGGAGTTTGGTTTGAGGACAATCTCTCCTTCTGTATTCAGGTGAATAAGATTTCAGGCTGTTGTTTTGGTCTTCTTAAAACACTCAGGAGTTTTCTCCCTCTCTGCCCTAGGTCTGCCAAAGAAACGGTTATTCGGGCTCTAGTTTTATCCCGCTTGGACTATGCTAATGCCCTGTATGTTGGCATCCCTGGCTACTCTATGAATAAACTGCAGGTGATGTAGAATGCGGCCGCTAGGCTGCTTCTTGGAATCACTAGAAGAAGCAGTGTGCGTGTTCATCTTCGCGCCTTGCATTGGCTGCCCGTGGCTGAGAGGGTCAAATTTAAATCTTTGGTAATTGCTCACCGGGCTCTTTACGATCAGGGTCCCATCTATCTGCAGAAAAGGTTCTCCTTTTATGTCCCGTCTAGATTGCTGCGTTCTTCAGCTCTTCTGTTGGCTATAGTGCCACGTTTCTCTCGCTCCAAATTGGGGGGCGGCTCTCTTGCTGTTAGAGCCTCTCAGCCTTGGAATGCTCTTCCATTTCTCTTGCACAATACTCAAGATCCGCTCCTTTTCAAGAAACTATTAAAAACTCACTTGTTTCCGTAATTGTTGGCCTTATGTTGAATTTCCTCTTGGCTCCGCGCTGGGACACTCTTTGGAGTAGCTACTGCGCGCTATAAAAGGACTTAACATTACATGAGACACACTCCCCTGTTACTTCTATATGTGAAATGACATGTGACAAAAGCTTGAGGAGATTACCTGACAAACTCGAGGATTATGTCCTGAGCTAACATGTTTATTTCTTTCTTTTACAGGATGTTACCATTACTTTTGCTTTTCTTTATTGCGTTTTTATTTTTCTTATGTTTTACCCTAGCTGGTCATTCTCTTGTCTTGTTTTGCCTTCATCTGTTAAATATAAGTAAAAGAAAGAAAACGTACCCCCTCGCGTCTCTCCGCGTTGTCCCTCGTCGTCCCGCTGCTCCAGCCGGAAGAGGAAGCAGCCAGGCTCCCCTGACCAATCACATTGCTGCAATGCAGCATTATGACTGGTCTGAGCGCCGTGGTTCGGCGCTCAGATGGGTAATGGGGACCTGGGCATGTTTTCCATGCAGGCTGTAATGCAGCCTGCATGGAGAAAATGCAAAGTGTGCATGACTGCTTGACGGACAAACAGTCATGCACATTTTATAGAGTGCCACTCCTTCCCCCTGCTCTGAGAACAGAGTAGCCTCGCCCCACAAAGACGCTGTAACAAATAAAATGATAACGTCCAGTTATTATCATTTAATGTTTCCTTCATTTCCACTGCTAAAAGCAGTGGGACGACCTTCGTCCGCCTCAGCAGAGTAGCTGCCTCTGCACTACACTCTAGAAAGCTTGGGCTCCAAATCAGTGTTTCACTGTGGAAGGGAAAGCTCTTATTTATAATTTAGTTTATAAAAGTGCATGGTACAAGGAATTTTGCTTATTATTAATTAGCGTTTGTATTGTGCGCAGCTTGACATGACTACGTCTTTGCAACCCCTTTGGATAGTTTGGGAAAGGACTTTACAAACGTATCCATTACATACTGAAGTTTGATTCATCTTGATGGTGGTGTGTGGCCAGAAGAGTGAGTATGTCTGTTTGAGAGAGGTGTGTCTGTGTTTTCGATGTGTGAGATCAGAAGACTGCACCCAGCTGCTCACGTAGCGCCTTGTTGGTTGCTGTGTCCATTGCATGGCAAATATATATGCTAGTTACATAGCTGATGACTCACCGCAGCATTCATTAATTTACCCATCCATTGCTTAATTTTACTCAAGATTTAGTTGCTCTTGTTACACTCATTCTGTTTATTCCATTTGCTTGATTCTATGAAGTTGTAACTGTCAGGAATGTGACCTCTTAATCCTTTCAAATTTACACCTCGGTACTATAGCTGACACCCAGTATGACTGATGCACTAAATCACAAATTATTAGGTGTCGGCCATTGACTTGACCTCCATACCAGTCATTTGATTCGTCTGTCGCCTCCTTTTGGGTATGCTATGTGATTATTTGCTTCTTCTCTCTCTTTAATTCCATGCATCTTAAATTGCCTGCTTCGCTGCTTCACCACATAAATTCATTTGCAGATACATCTTTCAACATTCATGATTCACATCTGGGAGCACTTTAACTTCCATATCTGAATACTTAAAAGTTTGTTTTTGTGTTAAAGTGAGCTTATTCGGTGTTACCTTAAGGATCCTCCTGCATGCTCCAGAGGAAAATGTGGAGTCCAGCTTAGAACAAGAATTGGCATAGCCAATAGGTCTCGCCTTTGGAACCTTAAAAGTATTTAGTAATGCAGTACAATATCCTTGGTGCAACAACATCAACTGTTGCATGGCTAAACAATGATAAGGTCCCAAAGGCGAGATCTATTGGCATATCATAAAAACAACGCTAAGTACCGACGGAGAAGGGTCATGTTGGTGTTGCTTTCCTAATATGTAGAAAACAAATAGAGCACATTGTGAGGTGGATCTTTGTGGATGGGTTAGAGCAGTAAGCCCAAGGCACAAAGCGCAGAACACAGGCCCCATGCTGAACAGGTCTGAAGAGGTGGACAGAAGGGTTAGCTGATTTTCGTTAAAAGTCATTAAAAACCAGCAGACAATGCATAAAATGAAACCAGTTTTGCGCAAAAGTGTTACAAGCAATGTGCACATTTTTCAGACCACAGGCCTAACTACAGAACAGTTAGCTAAACGAGAATAGATAGCAGAAGTTTACTTGCTCGAAGGCTGGCCTGGTGCAGTCTGGACAGTACATTTTGGAGCGGAGCAGTGCGAAGAGTGGAAGTAAGTGTTAGGAAAACATGGGGCGGTGGTCAGCCTAGGATAGTCAAGCAGCAGCTTTGGTCACTGTAAAACTCTCATGGACTCCAATGAACATAAAATGCGTGAGAGACTGAAGATGTGGCTAGACTCGTCCCTTGTGCAAACGCCGAGTTCCCTTAGAAACAGAACATTGACGGGGAGAAGCAAAGAGACCCTTCCACCCATCGAGCAGCAACAAGGTCACGGAGTACTACACCGCCCCTCCCCCACTGGGCTCTGAACACATCTAGCGCCGTGGTAAGGCAGCAGTTTCAGAGGATGTTTGAGGTGCTGGGGAACCTAACTGGTGTGAAACTTGCCTCTCCAGACCATGTCGCCTTTTTGACGCCACTTAAATTCAGAGAGTTTGCGAACACAGGCAGGGGCCCTCTTCCACCGCCTCTCTTAGCCGCGGATAGTAGGCAACCCGAATATCGCCGAGACATGAATGTTTCTCACTGCCCCGTTAATACCTTTCACCGCGCCCCCCAAGTTCCAGAGACAACAGTCCATGTTAGCACATTTTATATGTCCTGTGCCTCCTCTGAAGAATGGTGTCGGTTGGGTCCCAAAAACTACGGTCCAGCAGCATGTCTGCGCTCATTCTATTCCTGCGCTCATTCTTGGGGCCCCATTAGCAGCATCGTGGCCCACAACCCAGGGGAGACTTTAATGGTCTGGCAGCGGCCCTCATGCTTCAAATACGGAAACTCAGTCGCTGGGCAGGAGTAGAAATACTTCGTAAAATCTTCAACACCCACCTCCCACCTATCTCGCACCTCCCTCTCACCCAAACCCATTGTTTTATTCCAGGCCTTAAGGGGAGATTGTTCCCCCCCAGGGAGTGAGGGAGAAAGGAATGGATGGACTTGATAGCTTTGGATTGAGGGAAGGGTGGGTTTTGGTACAGTGTTCTTGCCCTCTCGCCCGAAAATGCACAAATATATCATTCAGGTACCCCAAACAAAGGTTGCGACTGGTCATTTTTCGTCGGACTAACCATATTTACACATTGACTTACAGGTTTGCATAGCCCAAGGTCACATATCTAAAAGCATATTCATCACACCAGGGCGGGAGCTTGTCGCTTCTAACATATATTTACCATTGGGGGTGCAGGGGTGGGCACCTGGTGCGCTTATCGGAGGCTCTCTATGGTTCACGGCTACCGCTTGCAGATGTCAGTCTACCGAAGACGGAGGGCCACCTACCGGGGACAAGGTTTCGCAGGACAAAATGGCCACAGCGTGGAGAGAAAATTACTTCTTCCGCACTGACACGTGCTCCTGGCTTCACACGCAGACGAGCAGGCGCTCTGGCGTCCTTACCTAGTCCGACGGTATGGGGGTGGCTCTGATGTCTCATGGAGGCTGGATGCACGCCTGTGTATCTGTCAGTGCGCGTGTGTGTAGGCGCTTGGACCGAGAATGCTCAGACACGGACGCAGCAGGGAAGACACACCTGGTTTCTTACCTGGTCCCACGGATCTGGACGATTTTATCCCCCGGTGGGATCTCTTTAGTGACTCCTATTGTGCTTGTCCGCGTTTGCACGCATCTGTGTGTGCGCGTCCCTGTGTGCGTGCGTGTGCTTGTACCAAGGATGCTCCGACGGGGAAGGTCTAGTAGCTGACTTCTCTCAGGACACTTGAACATCCATGTTCACAGTTTACCAGAGGTTCCAACTTTCAAGCACGCAAGTGGTGCGCACGCGCCACAGCGAGCGATCTGTTTTCAATCATCGCGCCAGTGTCTGGTCACGATAATTGAAAACAGATGTGGCCTGTGCGGGTAACCGCAAGCAATAGGCTGCGGGCGGAGTAAAGGCGGGACATGCACCCGCCTTTGCCCAATTGCGTGCTGTCTTTCTTAGAAAGACTCTCGCAAAGCCCAATAGCCTGGGAGAAAAACATCACCACACACACAAGCATGTGGTGAGCTTTCAAAAGCCCATTACTAAAAGTCGAGCAGCAGCGCTTACGCGCTGCTCTAGGCTCGACCTAAAAATGGTGGCAGACTGTTTTATGTTCATGCTAGAATGCATCATTTCTTAACTATGACGGGTAGCTATCCCTTTGGTAGGCTGTTATGGCTGTTCTTCCATGGGGGTTTTGTGGTGATTGTTCTTCCCATGGCAAATAATATGTGCTCCTCAACATAGTAGTTTATGGTGGCATTTGCCATTTTTCCTTTGGTAGTTTATGATGGCTTTTCATTTCATGGTGAATTGTGATGGCTATTTTTCCTAGTTGTAGATTGTGATACTAAATTATTCTTTAATGAATTTAAAGGAGAATGAAATAGCACGAGTGATGTCTATTCATTCCTTTGAGGATCTATTAAATCACTTTTTGTACATGGGGCTTCATCCCACCCTTAGACTGTTTGAAAGTTCTGAAAGAACCAGAAGAAGCTAGAGTTATAAGAGAGAAGGAGGCAGCACAATGGTGGAAGAATGGTGTGTGTAATCTAGCCAGATGGACTCAGAATAAATATGGCAGTAGGTACACATCTGAGCTAGCACTTTTTCTTTGGTGATTCCACAATATCTCATTGTTTGTATTGTCTTCCCCTTCCTGTTGCTCCACCCCAGGCGTTGGTCTGCGCGGGGCTGTCTGTAGCATGCCCTATGATGAAGCATGTCACAACTTTGTAAGTGAGGTGAGTTTTCCCACTTTGCACATGTGCCACTACTTTCCATGTATACACATTTGTGTACACTTTCTCCTTTCCCTACTCCTCTGTGTGATAATTTATACAATGTCATAAGTTAAGCATGACTGATTTGTGACACAGCTACCAAGTGGTTGAGTATAGGTTAAATTAGTGAATTTGAGGGTACACCCTGACATGGGTTGTGAGTATTCCTTGAGTTAGTTACCCACCCCAAATAATGACCCAGTTTCTTACAGCTGTTATTCCTTCAGGTAGTCTGAGATGGCTGTTTGAGATTACCCCTTATGTTAGTTTGTAATGACTGCTGTTTCTCTAAAGCTTTTACCAGTGGGAGTTTGCACAACTGCTTGTTTATTTCTGGTGACTTATCAAGATTACTTATCGATTACTTATCGAGATTAACCAAGAAAACAGTAGCTACCACTGTGTCTGTTCTTCCCTGGGGTTCTTGCTAGTGCTGCTTTTTCCAAAAGTTATGTTGTGCTATCTCTTGTTCTCTAGAGACATTTTAAAGTCTCTCCATACAGGCAGATGTATAGTTGTGAAATACCCTTTGTGGACTATCCCAAAACCTTACTATGGGGTTAGACCTCACTCATTCTTTGACCAACACACGCTTTTCGTTAGGCTTCCCTGCCAAATTAATGTTTTTTCTTAAGCGCCTCAATGTTGTGCTTTGGTATTAAATATAATTATTTTTTTCAATACTCCACACAGCGCTGCCTAAATCAACTTAAAACGCCGTATTTTTTCTCAAGGGGACAAATGCCGCGCTTTAACTTTAGCAAGGGCACCCCCTGCGCCTCTTGTGAGCAGTTCTGCATGTTATAATTAGATTGCAACGCACAAACTCGGTTAGTGACTAACTGTAATATAAGTAAAAAACAAATCAGCTTTCTCCACGTCAGCCCAGAGAACAGAAAAAAAGATGCCACCTTTGAAGATTTGTCGTGAAAAAAGAAACGTTGAAACTCAGATCAAAAGCAACATGTCAGGAGTGTTCATTCCCAATGCACTGCTTGCAAACAAAATGCCCAGTGTTCCTGTCTCTCCGGGCCCAGTTGAGGTCAGTGGCCCCTTCGTTACCGTGCCTCGAGAGGGTTAGTCTTTAAAGCTCTTAGCATCACTTTAGCACCGCCGGAAACCAGAAGTGGACAAACATTCGAAAGGAAGATGAAAGGGGAGGTGTGTTCGTCTGTTGTTGGACCTTTGAAGGGACATTCATAATCTCTTCTGTGTATGATAGCTGTGTGTTCACAGTGTAGATCCGGCAAAAACATTTCCTGGAAATAAAAACTGCCAATGTGAGAGATAATGTCATTTTGTGCTACACGAGTGAAAAGAACTGCAACACATTATTATACTGTTCGAAAGTGCTAATTAACATTGAATTTAAAACCTGAGTAATGCACTACATGGTACAAAATAACAGACTGTGTAAACTGGACTTTACAAAGAAACCTGAGAAGTATCTTTGTTTTGGCATGCTATGCCAGTCCTTCATGCAACCCAAATGCCGCTTCGAAGCACGGGGCTAAACACCTGTCATTGCTTACGCAGGCTACCTCTACACTTTTCAGCATACGCACTAACTCAGGCATTTTTCGCTTTAAGGCAATTGCACTGATGGCGCAATAAAGAAACGCACACACCTCTTCTGCACTGGCATAGCACTGAAAATGGGATAATGACACGTGTCCTCGAGTAAAGCACATTTGCATAATCAGTCTATGATTGAACAAAGCCTTGAATGCGATCGCATCTATGCACATAACAAGAAGTGTGTTGGCATCACTATCACGGCTATCTGGAATGACACAGATTAAAGGTAATACTACTACATTTCCAAGTTCTTGACAAGAAAGCTCGTAAGAAGAATCCACTCTGCACATTTGGCCATGAAAAGGGCACAGGCAATAGTGTAGCAGCTCCCAGCAGTAGAATTTTGGCTTTGCCCGTAGTGTCAGCTAACATAGTTTCTTAGATTCCGGTAGATTCCAGAAGGCAAGATCCTTTCTTTTCCAGTGCTATTCTCTTCTGTTAGGACATTATCGGTATGTCATCAGCATATAGTTGACAGTCGAGTCCAAATTATGTTATGTTATTAATTTGTTCTGTTCTGTGCTGCTGTCTATAAATAAGGAAATACCCTAGTTATCAGCCCCAGTACAACATTACAAGGTTTGTGGAAACGCCAAAGGCCTGTCGTGTTTCCCTATGAGATTCTAGCAGCTAAACACAACCAAAAGCTTCAGGCAAAATTGTAGGGGTAGAGGTAAAGAAGTAATTACTGCTAAAATGTCTTGTTTGCGTCATAATTTTCCTCTACGAAGGTCCTGGCATGCAATCTTTTCGTCAAAACTTACCCCACACTGAGTCTCTGCCTGCTCATCTTATGCACCTCTAGTAAACCCAATGTAGCCAGAGGTTTCATTACTTCTCTGCAAAGCCGAACTTCCCTATAGTGCGTTCAGGCAATACCCAATGTGCTGGTCTGACAGATCAATGTGTGGGCCAACACATCTATCCCCTGCTCTTCCACAAACCCGTCATCTCTTCCCACACACCACTGCCCCTCTCACCTCTCCCTCACACTCCCACTACCCCTCTCATCTCGCTGTCCTACTGCCCACTCTCATCCCTCCCTCACAATCCCTGTCTCCTCTCTATACTGTCTGCTCACAAATGCTACCTTGCTGTACCTTCTCACTCTGTGCACTGCTCCTCCCACTGCCCCTCTGTCACACTATTTCTGCCTCTCTCATATAATTTACTTAATGTCTTCAAGTATATTTTCTTTCCCATGCATTTTCAAGGTTTGTGTCCCTCAAACCCATGCTATCCTCTTCTTAGGGTGTCTTCTGTGTACATAGGTGCTCCCACTATATGCATCTGTACCCTGCTTTCCAATTCTTTCTCTTTCTCATGCACTTTCTGCTCCTCTGTCTCGAGTTCATGCACCACTTTCTAATCAAGCTACCTATCCCTCTCTAGCTTACTTTCAAACTAATCTGTGCGGGTGTCACCCCTATCTATTCACCATACCACATAATTCCATTACACAAATACACTACCCACCATACAATTTCACCCCACACAATTCCCCAATTAACAATTCCAATGCAATACACAAAATTCCACACCACATACATCCACTACACTTCAAACCAAAACACATACGTAAAAAGCATTGTCATTTACAATGCCAATGGTTCTAACTCTCACAAATGCGAGACCTAATGCATTGCAAATGCTTGTTATTTGATGGCTTTCCTTCCTCTTCTTGTGTTTGTCCATCCCCTTGAGCATAGCCTCTTTACCATGTTTATGATTGGATGACCTGTATTGTTCCATATCTCACTTTTAGGGGACTACTTCTTTCCTTTTTATTAAGCACTCCATGAAAGTAAATGTGTTTTCCAGCTCTCTCCTTTGTTACTTCTCCCCTGCCAAATACCTGCACCCGTGCTCTTGGTTGCTCTCTCCCTTGTGTGTTGCTGTTCTCCTGTGTGCTACTCCATCATACCAATTCCCCACGCTCCATGTTTTCTCCTTTGTGTGCTACTTTCCTCTCCTTTATCCCTTTTCTGTAGTAGGGGATCTCTGTGTATAGTCATAATCTAGTGAATAGTCCCGCCCATGTGCGTGGACCCCGGAGCAATAAAAAATAATCTCTAAAGGTGACAAATCATGCAGACCTGCATACACCTTTAAGAGAGAATTTAATTTAAAGACAGATAATGCAGCCTATACCCACAGGCTACACTGTCCAGAACTTCAACTAGAATTCCACCAACATCCACAAACAGCACTGCCTGTCCAGCTTTTCTCCACATAGGACAAAACCCTGCCTCTACCAGCAAAAGCTTCTGGAATGATAGAGAGGAAGGAGTGGACAGACAAGCCCCATAGGCTGCCATTATGTGGCTTAGAACAGGATACTGTGCCTTTAAGAAAACTTTCCAGATCTCCAGAACTTTCCCCAGTATCCCAGAATGCCCAGCAGGTCCCTTTTACTTTCAGTTCTTTTTTCCGGCTCCTGCTAGCAGGACCCTGGAGCATTGAGCTCTCCCTTTTTCAAGGGTTTATTGTAGTTTTTGTCACTTTTTCAAGTGCTTAGTGGCTGGTACTGTCAACATGCCTGGCTTGTTCGACAAGTGCCCGGAGTGTGGTAGGAAAAAGGCTAAAACAGATCCACACGAGGTGTGTATAGGTTGCCTTCCCCAGTCCCACGTGCCTGAAGACTGTGAAATCTGCCACTCGTTCTCAGCCAGGACCCTGAGGGACAGAATGAAGATCAGGCTTCAAGTCCTGGAGGAGAGAAGGCTGAAGGCACCAGGTGGGTCTGGAGGGGCTGATTTGGCCCATACTGAGGCCTCTGGGGGGCTCCCCAGGGGCAGGAAGACCAGTAAGCGTCCCCACTCCCCGTCGACGTCGAGGGCGTCGACGGCGGCGTCGAGGGGGATGACTACCATCTGTTCGCCGTCTCCCCAGGGCTCTGGGGAGAAGCGGCGTCGACGGTCGACGTCGAGGGACCTGAACAGGCCGCCGTCTACTACATCAGCATCTTCTGCGACGACGCCGTCGACGTCGCCGTCCAGCGGTCGGCGTCGAGATCGGACCCGGCGTCGGCGCTCGCCTTCGAGGGGAGATCGCCGTTCGCCGTCGGTGAAGAGGAGACGGTCGACGTCGACGTTGAAAAGAGGTTCAACGTCGACTTCAAGAAGATCGCCGTCGAGGCGAAGGTCGCCGTCGAGGCGAAGGTCGACGTCGAGGAAGAGAGAGTCATCGGGATCGGTGTACTCTGTGGTGTATACTCCTCGGATGCCTACAACACCGCCTCCTCCTCCACCACCTCCGACTCCGCCTCCACCACCACCGCCACCACCACCGCCACCTCCACCGCCGCCTCCACATCTGCAGCCAGCACCACTGCCTCCGCCGCCCCCACCTCGGTCGTTACCACGCACTCCGTTGAGCCTGCCGGCGGTTCCTCCGCGGTCGGTTTCCCTTCCGAGGTACCCAACTCCGCCGCAGGGGACTCTGAAGCCGCCTCGTCCGCGGTCGCCGGGACCGGCTAGACCATCGGGCAGACCGAAGCCGAAGAGGTCGCGCTCCCGCTCTCTCAGGAGGAGAAGATCACGGAGCCATGGACGGTCATCGTCGGACTCAGGACGACGCCGTAGGAGGCACAGGTCCAAGGTCGCACACGCGGTCCTCGACCAGAGATCTTTCCCCGACGCTGTCGGACTCGCCGGGGACTAGGGTGTCTCCGGTGGACGATTTGGTCTCTTTCCAAGAGGTGCTGTTGAGAGGGGCATCAAAGTTGGGTATCACGGTGACGGTTCCAACACCCACGACGTCCGTGATATTCGAGACACTTCATAAGAAACATCTGTCTCGCCCTCTACTGCCTCTTGTACCAGGACTGGTGGAGCCCGCGTTGGAGCTGTTCCTCACTCCCGCGGTGACGAAAGCCGCCCCCTCCAGGCTCATAAAAAAGTATAGGGCCCCGGAGTCGGACCCTACTTTTTGAGGGTGGACCCGAAGCCGGATTCGGTCATTGTGACGGCGGCGAGGAAACAACATGCGACCGCTCCTTCATCGACGGTCCCGCCTGACAAAGAAAGGCGCTGGCTGGATTCTGCGGGCAGGAAGGTGTGTGGGACCGCCGCCACCACCATGAAGGCGGCGAGTGCAGGGGCTTTGTTGGGGCGTTACGACCGGGCCCTGTGGGAGTCCCTGCAGCAGTATGCGGACCTGCTGCCCTGGGACAGGAAGGAGGACTTCTTGGAAACAGTGCGCGAGGGCATGCTGGTTTCGAATCAGGTGATCGCGGCGGCGGATGTCTCCTTGTTGGCCGCCCACGCCTACTGTCATGGCGTCCACCAGAGTTGGCATTCGTGGCTGCGCCTGACGTCCCTCAAACCAGAGGCGCAGCACAGAGTGGCCAACCTGCCCTTCTCGGGGGAAACCCTGTTTGGAAAACATGCGGATGATGAGATGGCCCGCATGAAGGCGGAGGCAGAAACCCTGATGGCCGTCGGGTTAGAGAAGGCCGAGAAGAAGAAGCGCCCGTTCCAGAGGCGGTTTGGGTCTACGGGCAGAGGGCGTGGGCAGGGTTCGGGACAGCAGCAGCACCAACAGCAGCAGTTCCGGAAGCCCTTCCAGAAAGGCCAGAGGGGTAGAGGAGGCCAGCAGGCGGCTACCACTACCAAGGGCCCGGCCGGGTCTCGGCCCTGAGCGGCTACTTCCCCCTCAACCGTTACCCACTCCAGTGGGGGGAAGCATTCAACTTTTTCCGGCAGAGTGGAGAAAAATTACTCAGGACAAGTGGGTGCTGAATATTGTTTGCAATGGATACAGTCTTCGGTTTATCAGCCCGCCTCCAGCGATTCCGCCGGTCAGCTCTCAGTTCCAGCTGAGAGAGCTCCAGGCGGAGGCAGACATCTTGTTGAGAAAAAAGGCGGTAGAAGAGGTACCTTTGTCTCAAAGGGGAAGAGGTCTGTACTCTCGGTTCTTCCTCGTTCGCAAGAAGGACAAGAACGAGTTCAGGCCCATTCTGGATTTGCGACAGGCAAACAAATGGATTCAAAGAGAGAAGTTTCGCATGCTATCGTTGCACCAGATTTACCCTCAGCTGCAACGGGGAGACTGGCTCTGTGCCATAGATCTACAGGATGCGTACTTCCATGTGCCCATAGCACGCAAGCACAGGAAGTTCCTGCGATTCCAAGTCGGCGCCAATCACTATCAATACACAGTACTGCCATTCGGGCTAAAGTCTGCGCCCAGGACCTTCTCGAAGTGCATGGCGGTGGTGGCGGCACATCTGCGAAGGAACAAGTTGTTTGTCTACCCGTATCTGGACGATTGGCTGATCAAGGCGTCATCCTTCTCGGAAGCGCAAGATCACTTCCGGTGGACGTGCGCTCTCTTGCACAAGCTGGGGTTACACGTCAACATGTCCAAATCGGTCCCGACTCCGGTCCAGTGCATACAGTACCTGGGAGCCTCCATCGATACGCGGTCTGCAAGCGTGTCTCCTTCGGAGGAGAGACGGTTATCACTCCTTCGGAAGGCTCAGGACCTCAGGACTGCTCCATCGACGACAGTGAGGAAGGTGTCTTCTCTACTGGGATCGATGGCCTCCTGTATCTTCCTCACGCCTCACGCACGGCTACACATGAGACCACTGCAGGAGTGCTTGGAGGATCAGTGGGATCAGAGGACAGGCTCTTGGGACGACAAGATACGACTGTCTCTACATGCTCTTCAGTCTCTGGAAGTGGTGGTGTTCGGCGAAAAACCTCCTCAAGGGGGTTCCCTTCCACAAGGACATTCCCACGACGAGTGTCGTGACAGATGTGTCTCTCCAGGGCTGGGGAGCGCATTCCGGGGACTTGCAGATTCAAGGAAAGTGGTCTCCTTTGGAATCGACGTACCACATCAATTTCCTGGAACTCAGATCTGTCTTCCTGGCACTGAAGGCCTTCCTTCCGTCCTTCCAGACCGACTCGCTGCTGATACAGACGGACAATACAACCACGATGTATTACCTCAACAAGCAGGGGGGGTCGAGATCGCGCACTCTGTCGCAGGAGGCGCAGGCGATCTGGCACTGGCTTCTGGCCCGAGGACTGACGATTACGGCCACGCATTTGCCAGGGGTGCAGAATGCTCAGGCGGACGCCTTGAGCAGGCTGATTCAGGAAAATCACGAATGGGTCATAAACGACGAAGTACTAGGAGAAGTCTTCGCAAGGTGGGGGACTCCAGACGTAGATCTGTTCGCCACCGCCGAAAACAGCAAATGCCGAGACTTCGCATCCAGGTACTACCAGCGGGGGATGCTGGGGAATGCGCTATGGATCGATTGGTCGAACAGCTTTCTGTACGCTTTTCCACCCATTCCCCTGATTCCGGCAGTGCTCATCAAGCTGTCCCAGTCCAGGGCGCGGATGATCCTGATCGCCCCGGAATGGCCCAGGCAGTGGTGGTTCACGGACCTACTTCACCGGTCTCTCCTTCCTCACATGCGGTTGCCTTGCAGGCCGGACCTTCTCACGAAGTTCGGGGGGCGGATGGTGCACCCCAACCTCTCGTCTTTGAGTTTGGCGGCATGGCTCCTGAGATCGTGCAATATGGCCATCTGAATCTACCAGACGATTGTATGGACATACTGAAGGAGTCTAAACGACCTTCCACTAGGACATCCTATGCCTACAAATGGAAGAGGTTCTGTATCTGGTGTAAGTCCAAGAACTTTGATCCGACGACATGTAAGGAAGATGTCATCCTTCCGTACCTTTTACATCTGGCGCAGTCTGGCCTTAATTTCCATTCCATTAAGGTTCATCTGGCTGCTTTGACTGCTTACAGGAAATGCCCTTCACAGACTTCCTTCTTTCAGATCCCTGTGGTCAAGGATTTTTTGGAAGGCTTGAAGAAAGTGTTTCCTCCCGTCAGACTTCCCTCGCCTTCCTGGGACTTGAATGTGGTGCTGTCCAGACTGATGAAGGAGCCTTTTGAACCCATTCACAAGGCTTCATTGCAGCACCTATCCTGGAAGGCGGCGTTCCTAGTGGCCATTACATCGGCCCGCAGGGTGAGTGAACTTCAGGCATTATGTTGTCAAGAACCTTATACTGTATTTCATGCTGCTAAGGTTGTGATGCGTACTCACCCTAAATTTCTTCCTAAGGTTATCTCTGATTTTCACGTCAACCAGACCATAACTTTACCTACGTTCTTTCAGAATCCCTCTTCGCCAGCGTAAAGGTCTCTCCATTCCCTGGATGTTCGGAGGGTGTTGAAATTTTATCTGGATAAGACCAAGGATATTCGTAGGTCTGACCAATTGTTTGTTAATTATGGATCAGTCAGGACTGGTCTTGCGACCTCTAAGCAGTCCATTTCTCGGTGGATTGTGTCCTGCATACAATTGTGTTATCAAAAGGCTAATAAGACCTTAGGGGGTAAACCTAAGGCTCATTCCACCAAGGGCAAAGCTGCCACGACGGCTTTGCTGCGTAATGTTCCTATTGCGGAAATCTGCAAGGCGGCCACTTGGAAGTCGGCCCATACCTTTGCTGCGCATTACTGTCTGGACACGGATGCCAGGGCAGATGCTCAGTAGTGGTATTGTCTTGTGTGTTCTCCACCGCCGTTGTTGTGTGGGGATGGGCTTGCCAGTCTATTCACTAGATTAGGACTATACACAGAGATCCCCTACTACAGAAGGAGTAGTTTCTTTTCTGTAACTCCAGTTCTGTAGTAGGGGTATCTCTGTTATAGTCATAAGCGCCCGCCCTCCTCCCCGGTGGAGAGATAATTATTCATATGAAGAATGCTACAGGTCTGGCGTGCTACGCCTTCAAAAAGAACTGAAAGTAAAAGGGACCTGCTGGGCATTCTGGGATACTGGGAAAAGTTCTGGAAATCTGGAAAGTTTTCTTAAAGGCACAGTATCCTGTTCTAAGCCACAAAATGGCAGCCTATGGGGCTTGTCTGTCCACTCCTTCCTCTCTATCATTCCAGAGGCTTTTGCTGGTAGAGGCAGGGTTTTGTCCTATGTGGAGAAAAGCTGGACAGGCAGTGCTGTTTGTGGATGTTGGTGGAATTCTAGTTGAAGTTCTGGACAGTGTAGCCTGTGGGTATAGGCTGCATTATCTGTCTTTAAATTAAATTCTCTCTTAAAGGTGTATGCAGGTCTGCATGATTTGTCACCTTTAGAGATTATTTGTTATTGCTCCGGGGTCCACGCACATGGGCGGGACTATTCACTAGATTATGACTATAACAGAGATACCCCTCCTACAGAACTGGAGTTACAGAAAAGAAACTACTCCTTCCTTCACATCTAGCTTTTTAAAATGTCCTTACTCTCCCTCATCCATTGCTTGTTTAACCCTCGCCACAGCATTGGCGAAAAGCACTGGCAAGGCCGGTACACTCCAGAAGTGAGACCTACTGGATCTGCTAAAGCTGTTAATGTGCTGCCTCCACTGAAAAATGCATTTTTTACGTAACCATAAACATCTGGCTGCCTCTTCAAAGCTGAAATGCAGCTCCTGTTTCTTACCCACTTTTCTTTGGCTGGCCACTTTGAGTGCTGTGGTTGGCAAGTGACGCATTTTGAGCTGCTGACTTTATTTTTCTGCCCGAACGAGCATTTCTGAAGTTGGAAAATTCAGGAAAGGTAAAATTGATGGATAGAAAATATACACAAGAGGAAAAGTATTAATTACTTGCTAATGAATATAGGAGATAATGCAGAACTATCTTTACTCACATCATATTGATTTGACAGACTTCTCTTCCCAAGGTGGTGCTAACAAGTGACTGTAAGTTGAATTGTTGTAACATGAGAAAACAAATACATGCATACAAATGAGCAGTTCCAATCAAAACTGTAGGACGTGAATTAGTTTTGTATTCTCTTCTGTTTAAAAAAAAAAAAAAAGAGGTGTGGTCATATACAAATAATTCTGCTTCTCATTCGCCCACCTCCGCAAGACTAGGCAAGTGTTTTGTTGTCTTCATTCATATTGTGCTTAGCATTATAGTGCCTAGTGTTTTCAACTCATTTTATCATTGCATTTGGTGTTTTGCTTTTTTGTAAGCTCATCAGAGGAAGGTAGCCGATATAGATGCTGACCTGTTTGCAGTTCAGTAATCCCAAAAAGTAACTTTAGCTTCGTCTTGTGAAATAGTGGTTTCACCTCATACCTAGCTAGCTAGTCACTTGTCATTTATTTGTTGATTTTGCAGGCATGCGGTTGGAGCCACTTGTTCCCTGACAGGGTCTTGCTAGACAAATGGCATAAAAGGATCGGGCTTCCATCACCTGAGTGATGGAGTCTGTATGCAAGCACCTCTGTAGAAGAATTGAGCGGAAAGGGGGTTCTGGCTATTTTTACTTCTCAGATGGGCTTCTGCATCCCTTTCTCTTTTCATGGATGCCTGGGTCACTTCCAACGCTCTGTAATGTTCTAGGTTCTTGTTACATTGTACATCTCTTTTGGTAGGTGCTGTTTTTCCTCCATCTTGGGAACTACTCATAGACGAGATCTGAAATGTATTTCTGTGTCCCAAAAGTAACAGAGTAAGCGAGTCTCTATCTCTCCCTCTTTCTCCGCACACCCACCTTCCTACTGCTCAGTCAATGACCGAGCAAACCTACTTACACAAGCCAAACCTCACATGATTGGAGAAATGATTTTGGTGAAAGTACTAACAAACCTACTCCTTTAGCTGGGAAGGCCAGTAATATCCTTTCCCTATGTAGTTAACATTAACAAGCATTTGCAATACAATAGGTCTCGCATTTAGGAGAGTTTGAGCTAATGGCATTGTAAATGCCAACAGCTTAAACTATCGTAAATGCGAGACCTATGGCATTGTAAATATTCTGTTTGCTGTTAAAGCCCCCAGGCCGCACTTTCAAATGCATGAACGCCGCGCCCCTTTCTTTAAAAAAGCTGTGTCTAACAAAAGGTGCGTGGCGGCTATTAAAGTGAAACCGCGGCATGGGGGCTTTTAAAAAAACAAAAAGCATCTGCAAAGCCCCCATGCTACAGTTTCACTTTATTAGTGGCCGCGCTCCTTTCCTTAGACACAGCTCTTCTAAAGAAAAGCGCGCAGCCTTCATGCACATGAAAGTGTGGCATGGGGGCTTTGACAAAAAAAAACATTTGCAATGCCCTAGGCCTCACATTTGCTAGAGTTTAAACTATTGGCATGTGCAATACCGATAGCTCAAACTCTTCTAAATGCAAGACCTATTGAATTGCAAAGAAGCAGCTGCTATTGGTCCGGCTGCTTGGAAAGTGAAAGTTTGCATGGCGCGCTGAATGTAAGGACAGCGTGTCGTGCCTGCAGTAGACAAAACCCATTAAAGAAAATGGTGCTTACAGACGAATTTAAACATACCGTGTCGCAACAGACGTAAAAGAGCCAGTCGCCATGGGAGGTTTCAAATGAAGACAAGGCGTTACTAAGGAGGGACTAACAAAGCAATTAAGGAATCAGAAGTCAGCATTTACAAAGGACATCGACGCAAGCCAATAAAAAATATGGGCAGAGAGTAGGCGGGGCTTTAAATCCCTAACTCAATACAGCATGGCTTGCAGAGCAGCGCATGCGCTGCCCAGGCTCAACCTAAAAAGGTCCTTCACTTACTATGATGATTATCTACTGTTAGGATTACCCAGGCCTGTAGGATGGCAATAGTTGCTGTCTACAAAGAAGGAAACACTTGTTATGCCTGTCCAGACAAAAGAGCCCCGCTTTGGGTTGCACATCAAGTCAGTTTACTACAGCATATGTGCATGATCGTCATGTACACCTTTAAAAAAAATCTGTAAAAAGGTATAGAGACTTGCTATGGGGACTCAGTGAAAGGGCGCTACACTTGAAGTTTTTATTAATAACTTGCATTCTTTATTAAGTTACATTGTACCTTTTAACCGTTAATCCCCTTGAGAGGTAATAGTTTCCCCCTGCTTCTCAATCGGAGCTACTGCTGGGTTAATGTTCCCATCCAATAAGTCCGCCTGTGCAATCATAAATTTTATGGTGCCAGGGTTCCATTTAAGCCTATTTCTTATTTTTGCAATTTCGTTATATTCCAAGTTAAAGTTTTGGTGGAGGGGAAGATGCACCAAATTTACTCCAGTTCAGTTTTAGTCCTAGCATGTCTTTGAACTGTTCCAGAGCCCTTAGGACTCTTTCAGTGTGTTACTCTGAGCTTCTTCTAGGAAAACTAACATAACATGAACAATGTACTCATGTGCCCCAGTTCTCCCTTAAATAATATAGTATTTCCTCCCTGATGTGTGCATAAATACCATTGCCTTTTTTTAAAGCTTCCAGGTAGTCTTCCTCTGCCTAACGCCACATTATTACTATCAGTCGTAGATTATGATTATGGTCTGAAAACCTTCTTGTTAAATATTACGCCTCTTCCACTGCTGTCTGTTACCTGGAGTTACATTGAATTGCATCCAGCCTCATGTGTGAACTATGTAGCACCGAATAGTAGAAATATCCTCCAGTAACTGGGTGTATGGCCCTCCATGAGTCTGCTAAGTCCCATTGTGCCAGTCTGGTCCTAAATGCCCTGGCTGTTCTGGTTCTTGCCAATGTTAATAGTGAATAGTGGGAGCTATCCCAGGTAATGTTTGCAACACAGTTAAAGTCACCCTTTGTTTTTAACGAGTAGTGTTTCAAGACTGAAAGTGTTTTAAAACCTCATTGGGGAAAGCAGCTTGATCTAAGTGTGGAGCCTGGATATTCACTACTATCTCATCCTTCCCATCTAATCTACCAGCAGCCTCTGTTAAAGTCAACAGAAAGGAGCAGCGAGCCCTTCCAAGATACTGCACCTCCGCCTTGTCCCAACAGTTTCCAATTAGAGCACTGTAATCATTAATATGTGCACCCAGCACAAGGACCTGCTGCTCCAAAGGTGTAACTCAAAAGTTCAATTGAATTATGTATCACAAATGGTGATGCATCAACAAATCATAGTCCACAAAAGAGATCCATTTTAAAATTTCATATGCTTCAAATAGTCTTTATTTTCTTTCTTCGCACAAAACGAGACAGCCAACGCATATCATTTGCCACATGGGAACTTCCTCAGGGCTGTAAGGAGATATACAACATTGTATATATTTGTATGCTCCTGCTTATACAAACAAGAACACAAATACATAAACACTAATCTCTATGTACTATCAGTTGTAATTTAGGCCATCTGAAAGGGCTCCCGAAAGCACACCCTTATTAGAACTCCCCTGGCATAGGCTGATTAGTGGATGGAAATATCTGCGGCTGGCTGAGGCCCCCACAGAGGGCCACTAAAGAGGATAGCACTCTAGTGTCACCTGCGCACCCCACACCCCCCACCCCCATCAGGGGCAGGGACTCTGGGTGGAGTCCCCCCAGCCTGGTCGCGGCGCGCTAGGGGCGTCACTTCCTGGGCGCCAGGACTTGGGGGAGGGTATATATGCGTCCCCCACCATTTTAGCGCCCTCTTTTGCACGCCCAAACAGTTAGGGTTTGTACTACACAGAGCATTGTGCTTTGTCCGGTTTGTGTCATCTTTTCATAGGGAAGAGATATGTGGGGTATCTAATTGATCACAGCATGGCACATTAGAGTGGGCGCAAACCAGGCGTAGTGGTGACAAGGTATTATAGACCAGTTGGCATCCCCAATATTCAAGAAAGGGCATGTATTTGCACATATTGTTCCCTCATGGTTCCTGCAGACTGGTCTGGCCCCTGGGTTATCCTGCGAGGGATAGAACCAGAAGGGCATGGTTACTACTGAGGTTGTCCCACATTTGGGGCCAAACTGGGTTGGAGCAGTAAGGCTAAAGTCCTCAGGAAGCTTTAAGCATTCCCTCAATCTAAATAAGGGTGGTTAGCGGTACATAAGTAGCAGCGTGTGGGTAACGTATACCGGATTTCTCCATCAGCCACACCACGACCACCGCTGCATCCACTTCGCCTTCCAGAAACCCACCACACACCACCACACCCAACAGATCCCCCGTCGCTGCTGGAGCAAAATCACCGAAGACCAACTACATGCATATCTCGCTCTCAGCCCACCCACCGAACCCTCAAACGCCGACGACGCTGCCCACAGCCTCAGATGCTGGATCGAGGACTGCGCCAACACCCTCACCCCGCTGAAGAAACCCCACTCCCCACAGAGACACCAGCAAGAGGGCCAGCTGGTTCACCCCAGAACTCTTTGCCTCCAAGCAAGCCTGCCGGAAACTAGAGAAGGAATGGCACAATGAACAAACTCCGGACAGCCACGCAGCACACAAGGACGCCATCCGCAACCACCACCACCTCATCAGGGCGGCCAAGAGGACCTACTTCAAAGACCGCCTCGACAACAACGCACACAATAGCAAGGAGCTCTTCAACATCATGAAGGAACTCTCCAACGCCAGCTCCAACACCAACGACATCCCGCCGTCGCAAGCCCTGTGCGACTCCCTCACCACCACCTTCCACCGCAAGATAGCAGACATCCCGACAGCTTCAACACCCAGACAGTCCCAACAGACAGCAACACAACAGACCCTCCACACACCATCGACCACGACCCCCTGCTAGCCTGGGCCAGCGTGAGCATCGATGACACCATCAAGACCATGAGAACAATCCACTCCGACTCTCCGTCAGACCCATTCCCGCACCACGTCTTCAACAAAGCAAGCAGCTCCATCGCACCCCACCTGCGCAACGTCATCAATCTCTTCCTCGAGACCGCGACCTTCCCAGAGAGCTGGAAACACGCCGAGATAAACGCCGTTCTCAAAAAACCTAAGGTAGACCCAAAAGACCTCAAGAACCTCCGGCCCATCTCTCTGCTCCCCTTCCTGGCCAAGGTCATCGAGAAAATCGTCAACAGACAGCTAACCTGATACCTCGAAGTAAACAGAATCCTGGACCCTTCCCAGTCAGGGTTCCGCAGCAACCACAGCACCGAGTCTACCCTCATCGCCGCCACCGATGATATCAGGACCCTGCTGGACAACGGTGAGACCACAGCACTCATCCTCCTAGACCTCTCCGCCACCTTCGACACAGTCTGCCACCGCACACTACGCGCCCGCCTCCACGCCGCAGGGATCCGAGACAAGGCTCTGGAATGGACCACCTCCTTCCTCTCCTGCAGAACCCATAGCGTCTGCCTCCCCCATTCCATTCCAAAGCCTCCGTGATCATCTGCGGCGTACCCCAGGGATCCTCCCTCAGCCCGACACTGTTCAACATTTACATTGCCCCGCTTGCACACGTCGCCTGCCAGCACGACCTCAACATAATCTCCTACGCAGACGACACTCAACTGATCCTCTCCCTCACCAAGGACCCCATCACCGCCAAAGCCAACCTCCACGAAGGAATGAAGGCCGTCGCCGACTGGATGAAGATCAGCCGCCTGAAGCTGGACTCGGACAAGACGGAGGTCCTCATCCTCGGCTCCAACCCCTCAGCCTGGGACGACTCCTGTGGCCGACGGCACTGGGGGCAGCCCCGACACCCACCGACCATGCACGCAACCTGGGAATCATCCTCGACTCAACGCTCTCAATGACCAAGCAAGTCAACGCAGTCTCCTCCTCCTGCTTCAACACCCTCCACATGCTCTGCAAGATCTACAGATGGATCCCGACAGATACAAGAAAGACAGTCACCCAGGCTCTCGTTAGCAGCAGACTCGACTACGGGAACCCAGACCAAGCTCATCAAACGACAACGCATCCAAAACGCCTCGGCGCAACTGATCCTCGACTTACCACGACACAGCCACATCACCTCCCACTTGAGAAACCTGCACTGGCTCCCCGTCAACAAGAGGATATCCTTCAAGCTCCTCATTCACGCACACAAAGCACTCCACAAGACTGGCCCAGCCAACCTCCACAGACGGCTCTCCTTCTACATCCCCAACCGCCAGCTACGCTCTGCCGACCTCTCACTCGCCACCGTCCCGCGCATCCGAAGAACAACCACCGGCGGGAGATCCTTCTCCCACCTTGCCGCCAAGACATGGAACACTCTCCCACTGAGCCTACGACAGACCCAAGACCTGCTGACCTTCAGGAGGATACTCAAGACCTGGCTGTTCGATCAGTAGCGGCCCCCCAGCACCCTGAGACCCTCGCGGGTATGTAGTGCGCTTTACAAATGATTGATTGATTGATTGAAAGACACAATTAGGTTATTGCCCAACAAGCACTATACACACCGAAACGCATGACTGATAGTAAGGTAGGCCGGACATCCCTTGTCTTCTACTTGCACATGGTGTCAAAAGTTGGTGGGGTAAAGCATTGGGGACAATTATAAGTACATTTGGCATTCCCTTTCAGGGTGCACGAAAGTGGTTTAACAAATGTGTATCTCTGGTCTTATGGCTGGGTAGGGCCATTCCCTTTCGAGATATGCCCATGGCGGAAGGTGTTTTATTGCAAGTGGCAACTGGGATATTCCCTCTTTATCGTCAGCAGCGCACACATAGCCAGCATTCCTTCAACCAAAAACAAGGGCAGTTAGCGTTGCACAGTATCAGGGAGTGGGTAACCTACACCGGTTATTCAGCGACAGCATGCCCCGGGGGCACGCACGCTTCACAGAACACAGAGCTGGAACCAGAAAGGCGCCAAGTGGCAGAAACCAGTAAATAGGTGCAATATATGCGTGTTTCTGGCCTTACAGCTGGGTGGAGCCAATCTCCTTGAGAGGTACACACAGGTGAGAATTGGGTGCTTCTTAGGGTTTGCAGGACCAAGGCGGTTTGTGGTATCCCCCAGCGGGTCCACTGAAGGTGTACTGCAGCTGAACAGAGGACTGGGAGTCCAACACTTTTGCGACTTTTGTGCCTCGTTCGCAGTATATCGAGGTCAATTTTGTCTCCAACGCGGGGATTGTGCGCCGCCATTCAGTTTTCAAAAGGGCTGCCGCTTTCTGGTTTTGGCACCTGACATACGCGCAGGTGACCTGTCTGGCTGTTCCCGAAGTACGGAGGGCTCGGAGGGACTCTGGTGGACTCTACATTTTGGTGATAAACTGCTTCTAGTGGTTTCATTTGGCTGCGGCTGGGTTGTACACACGTCTACATGTTATTGGCTGGCGCAGCACTTGCCCATCAGGCTGTACCCTTGTACTGGTGATCATCCAGGGAAAGGGGCACATTAGGGCTTAGTCAGCCCAGAATGATATGTACAAACTGGCACGTGGTGCGTTAGGGTTTGTGCCACACAGAGCTGGCGGTGTCTCAGTCAGCACACTCCCTTCCCATGCATTGTGCTTTGGCCGGTTTGTTTAATCTCTTCATAGGGAAGAGCTATGTGGGGTATCTAATTGCTCACAGCATGGCACATCAAGGCGGGCGCAAACCGGGTTGTTACCCATCAAATGTTTTACAAGAAATGCTTTAGGGCACCTGCAGCAGTGAGGGATGCTTCCTGAGTGCCTAAGACTTGAGGTTTAGTAGCACTCTCCCCCCATCCCTCCACCCCGCCCCCCCCCCCCCCACTCCCCCAGGCCCACAGGGCTTTCAGCAGAATGACCACAGGCTCGAGCAGGTCAAAGGGGGGACTCCTGCGCAGCACTTGTAAAATGTCACGTATCATTAAGGGCGTTTCCTACTACAGTTGTCCCAAAGTTTTGGGGGTCAAACTGGGTGGAGCAGTACTTCATGACCAATGCGGTTTGTGGTATCTCCTAGCAGATCCACTGAAGGTGTACTGCAGCTAAACAGTAAACTGGGGATCTGGGATTCCGACACTTTTGCAGGTTTAAAGCGTCCAGGGTCAGAGATGGACAGTAGGTACTGTGCATCTGTGATCCAACGCAAGTTAAGCAAGCGGGGTGCGCTGCGTAAGTTTTCTCTGCACGATAGGGTGAGGTGTCGCCAATAGTGGGCACAAGACATATATTGTTTCAATCCAGATTGGGCACCATTAAAGAGTTCACCAGGGTTTAGCAATCAAAGGGGTTCGTGCAATCGTCTGGTCAATGGGGCGAAGTAAGGGCACCCCAGAACCAAGGGTAGGTGACATGTTCTTGCAGTTAAGCTCTAATGCCCCGCCCGGTTAGCTATATTCGCCTCGCTGGGTGGGAACACTGTCAATCAAAATTGTGTGCTGCTGTCCCAAGAAAAGGGGAAAACAACGTGTCAAGCACAAAAGGCTACTATGCAAAAAGAACATTTGTCATGTCCAGTGTTCTACAAAAATTTCAATTTAACGGAGCAGGTCATTTTTCCCCGCTGGGGCTGCTCAGGGTGGGCTGTGTGAACCACCCCCACCCCCCTATTTGGGAGTATTCTAGGATGGGTGTTAAGTAGGACTTAGTCAATCCTTAGTGTTAGGCACCTTAGTGCAGACAGTGCGCACTGTATTAAATCAGACAGAATCTCTAGCTGGTATGCCTAGGAGGTTCCACCACTGAGGGAGCTGAGCGGGCCAAATTCCCATAAGGAATAAGGGATGCTTGGCAAGGGCAGGATGGCACCCTTGCTCATTGTCACATACTTCTAGTTATAAACATTCCTGTGCGTCATGATTTAGAAGGCAAAGGGACTGTTCAAATGTTAAGGGTTGTGGGAGTGGTCACCTAGCAAGTGGGCTGCTGTCCCATAGATGAGGGACACAAGAGTCCAGGCACACGCAGTGCTAAAAGTACAGCAGCGAGGTAAGATCAGCAAATAGATGGGGCAATGTGAGCCATAGTGTCTGAAACCATCCGGCCCAGAGTTGGCACGGGGCAGAGTCATGTGATGCAGTGCAACTTTCCCGCATGGGGTGAATAGTCTTGGCACAAGTCCCTAGTCCAAAAGGTTTTTTGTTTCATCAGACACAGGCTGACCAAGGCTAACGTCACGGGCTATTGTGATATAGCATGCACCTCAAATGAGAGGGCACCATCCACTAGAACTCCCAAGTTCTTGACCCCAGATTTAGGTTGGGGGGGGGGGGGAAGTACTCCAAGGGCCGAAGGCCACCAGTAGCAGCCCTACAGATGGGTTTCTCTGCCCACCAGGAGGACCTCTGATTTGATGGAATTCAGTTGTAGATCGTTATCGGCCATCCATTCAAAGATGGCCGTAAGGTCGTCTTGAAATTACTATATTAAAAAAAAATACTCCAATTGACTACTCAGTGGTTGGTGGTGCTAGTGAACCCGTAAATAGGGGCCAGAGGAAATGAGGGGAAGAGGAAATTATGGAGACTCTCTAGTGAAAGGTTGTACCTAACCCAACCATGATTGTGGGAAAAAACTGTTTTTCTTTAAATTACCCTCACACACCCTAGTGGTGTCATGCTTCATCATCGGATCACCCGGACCCATATAAGTCAGGGTGGGCTCAACCACAATGTTGGGAGCTCTTTTAATATACCAAAGGCAGAGGGGGTTTTAAATAAAATACCTCAGGCAGATCCCCGGTTTCCCTTTATTCTTGGGTCTGTCTGGGTAATTAAAATTATTTAAAATTGGGTCTTTGTTGGAGTGTTATGGTCCTAAGACCCTAGTGCCGACATGTTTCAGTCCAAAGTGGCTGTAAAGGTCCAGGACTTTCTTCAGGGCAAAAATGACCCCCCCTATGTGAGTGAGATTACTGGAATGGGAAGTCCCTATCCTGTCAGTAAGGTGGGGGCAGAGTAGCTGCTCCTCGTGAAATGTTTAAAGGAAGGTGTGTGTCAACTGCCAGGCTCCATCCAATTTGGGGAGGTTGACCGTTTCACACAGGACCAGAATAACAATGAGGGTGGTCTATAATAAGAACAGTCACCCAGCATGCTACCTATTCTGGTTCTGGTCCCTGACTTTGAAGGTGTGCAAAGAAGTTGTTGTTTGGGGCCTTCTAGACGGAGCAGCAGGGAGATGAGGGGATGATCAGTCCAGGACAGAGGGAGGGGGGGCTTGGCCTCCAAGGTCTGAAGATTCGAAAATACGGGGTCGAGGAGATGACCGGCTACATGTATTGGCCCCAGAACTAACTGCGTCATGTGACAGGCTGCCATTTCCCCAAGTAAATTGGCGACATCAGGGGAATCTTGCAGTTCCAGATGTAGGTTGAGGTCACCTATGATGTTGAGATTGGCTGTTTCTAGAAATAACATAGATGCAGTGTTAGCTAGGGCTTCTTGAAAAGCTTTCAATGGGCGGTAGACGAGTTGCCCAGAAAGTGTAAAATTATCTGTGGGAGTCATTTTAAACAAAGCACCTTCACAATTGGGGATATCCTTCGGAGTAATGCTCCAGGTGTAGACAAATTTGAATATGATAGCTATATCCCTCCCTCCCAATTGCTCTGTTCCTTGTGCGCATTGCGTAGCCTGTGGGGAGGGTCAGGGCCGGTATAGCAACGGAGAACTCGGAGAGCCACATCTCCGTAAGGAATAGAATGTCCGGGACTGGTGTTTAAATAGAGAACAGTTTAGACTGCAAATGATATATTCCTTCAGCCCAGAGGCTGGGGATGCCGTTCAGAGGGCTGGGTTCACCCTGAAGCCGCATAAATTGCACTGTGTGAGACAGGAATCAGGGAACCAACTATGAAGCCCACAGGCGACTGTGGATTGCAGAGCGGATAGGGCTTCCCGTGTATAGACTAACCTGTAGGGTCGCCCCGAGGCAGGGTCCCTGGCGACGTCCATGCATGGACGGGCGCAGACGGGCTTGCATTTAGTACCTGCGGGTGTGAGAAGTTGGCCTGGTATATGCTGTCCACTAGTTATAGTGGGCACCCTGTACCAGTCCAAACAACCCTTATTGATGATAGGTTAAAGACAACCTTTATTGAAAGCTATCCTAGTGGTACCTATGGAGAGCAGCCTTCAGGCTAAGTCTTGAAGGAATGTAAAGCAGCTTGTTTTACGATTCTATAATCTCTTGAATGGCTAAATGAAAGACAACCACACCAGGTATATATATAAAATATATGTATTTATTTCTAAACACGCCCTCCTAGTCTTTTTATGAGGCTAGAGGTCCAAACACATAAGTCACACTTCAAATATAAAAGTAAAATTGCACAAATACACGTCAGGCCCTAGGGGCGAGCCAAACCATATACTAAAATAATGGTATAAGAACCACGACTTAACTAGACTCAAGGCCTAGAGCCTGTAGAATCGCTGGGACCCCAAGGAACCACCCAAGGTAGCGACACAGGGGACCCACGGGGCCGTGTGCAGTGTAAGAACACAGCCGTGAGCTCCCGTTAGCTTCTATGGGGAAAGTCGCATTTAGATTTTTAAAAGATTAGGGACACTTGGAAACGAGTCAGGTCCAAACCCTTAGGAAGTTCTAGGGCCAACACCCACGGGAGCACCAGAGTACTCGTGTTACCTCACCGAGGGAAGCCGGGTGCATAGGTGTCAAATGGTGTCGGGTCGCGTCATCGTTTTCAATGGGAGCTGGCAAAGAAGTGCTGCTGCCGGGAAGATGCGAAGTGTCCGAAGGGATCCAAGCCTGGATCGAAGTCGAGAAGAACCTGAAAGCAGAGGGGACAGAGTCTGGGGCACTTGCCAGTGACCAGGAGGACGATAGGCGGATGCCCACCGATGTCGGGTGATTTCAGGTGAAAGATGTGAAGCTTGACTCTTCAGCCACGAGGACCAGGAGGTGTCGAGGACAACCAGGAGCTGGATTCGAGCTGTCCCACGAAGGATGCCGAGTGCTGCAGTATCGGTGTCCGGATTGGACACACCAAGCCTTGGCAACAGCAACCTACGCAGAAAGCAGAAAGATGCTTTGGTGCAGACCAGCAAGGTCTGAGGGACTCACCACTTGGTAGGGAGTCAGGACACGTCTGGACGAACCAGGGAAGCCCAAGGAAAGTCAAAGTTGCCTTCACAGGGACCCACCAGTCGACGGACTAGGGATCGCGAAGGAGCCTCGAGAGGAAACACAAAATGGTGGCCCACGGGTCACTCGGGGTGACTAGGCCGACAATCTTCGGTGGATCTTCTGCTCGAGGTCGGGGCTACAAGTAACCCCAAGCAGGACTTCAAGAGACGTCAAGAAGTGAATGCACTTGCAATAGTGCACAGTGACCAGGAGTTCCGGTTCCACGCTACTTATGAGGGCTGCAGGTGTCTGCTTTGCTGGGGACTCGGGTCGGCCTCTGAGATGTCTGGAAATCCTCTTCCTGGGCTGCAAATACTTCGGAGTCCTGCGGGAGCTTCGGAGATGCAGACCGGCAAAATGCTTTCTTGGTGCCTGCCAAGCAGGGGAGTCACTCCTTGACCCCAAGGGAGATTTCTTCAGTCCTCTAGTCTTTAGTAGAGCGTCGAAGTTCCAGGATTCAGCTTCAGAGTTTCGTCCAGGGATATCTAAAGTTCTGGTTACAGAGGTTCCTTACTTCTACCCAAGGAAGGGGTTGGACTAGCTCTGGGGACCCACCTATGGGAGGGTTTGGAAAGAGGGGTGGCTACACCCTTTTCCTTTGTCCAGTTTGGCGCCAGAGCAGGGGCTGGAAGCCCCTGAACCAGTTTCAGCTGAACTATGCACAGGGACACCAAATGTGCCCCCAGTGCAGGACTTCAAAGCACTCTGAGAGTGCTCCCACCCAGCCCCAATACACATAAGCCTGTCTGGGAGGTGGTTACACCTCCTTGTGACAGGAATCCTATTGTCCAGGCCTCCCCTGCTGGAGTTTCGGTCAGCAGCAGGAGGCCAGACCTGTGTCTGTGGCTGCAGCATCCATTTTGTGATGCCAGGGCTCTATAAGATTTCTACCGGGTATACCAGTACTGCCATGTCTCTCCCTCTAGAAGGGTGGGATCATATTCTCACATCAAGAACTGATGTGGGGGTATGAGTCCAAAGTGTTCAACACCAAACACGACATGTTTCCGTGCACCTAGTCCAAAGTTAGCATTAACCGTTTTAGATAAAATGCACTTAAGAGTATATGGTCAGGCTGCACCACTGACAACCCCGGAGAAGAGATTCCGAAGGCTGCAGAGGGGCTCAGCTCATGCCTGGGCACCCTCTCACATATAACCAAGCACCCTGCCTTCAGGATTGATAAGGCCTGTCATATGGGAGACTGATAGATTACTATGTGCATTGATAGGTAGGGTATAGTGAACCTATACCTCAGTAAGGGGTGCATGCACCACCTTACCCAGGCTGCAGTAGAAGACCTGTGGTGTAATTTTGAAGGGCTTGCCAGAGGAGGCACAATACATGCTTCAGCCCCTGGTAGGCCTCTGCAGGACCTATGCCCTGGGTACATAGTATACCATATACTAGAGACTCACAACGGTACCCCAGAATCCAATCTGGATTGTACCTAAAGTACATGCAATCAATTTAGAGAGGAAGCAGCTAGGCTGGGGGCCTGAATAGCAGGGTCCCAGCCAGAGTAAAGTCGAAAAATAGTGAAACACCAGCAAAAAGTGGGGGTAAACGTGAAGCAGATCCTACTCTCCTACAGGGGGCACAACTGGCTCATCCACGGCTGGACTGGATTAGTTGGAACTAACCAATCAGGTCGCGGCACAATCGGAATTGAAATACAGCAGATGAAATACAATTGTACAACGAACAGCGTGCAAATTAGATTTTATGCAGAGTTTGCAGGTTTTAAAGTTAAAAAAAACCAACCAACAGTTCCCTCTTTAGAACCACTCGTGCTGAAAGCGCGTCCATGCTGCGGCGTGCATTTAGTACCTGGGGGGCACACCTAGCTCCTCCCAGGCTGGACCGCATTGGTTGTAACTAGCCAATCGGGTTGCGGCACAACCGGAATTGAAATACAGACGATAAAATACAATTATACAACGAACAGCTTGCAAATTTGATTTTATGCAGAGTTTACAGGGTTTAAAGTTAAAAAATCAACCAGCCGTTTCCTCTCTAGAACCACTTGTGCTAAAAAGTGTGTAGTTTGCAGAAACAGTGAAAGGTCGGTCATAGTTGTGGCATCTTGATAGCATAGTCTAAGACAGGGGTCTTCAAAGTGTGGGGCGCGACCCCCAGGGGGGCTGTGAAGTGATGAAAAGGGGGTTGCGCATTCCCAGTCACACTTCTGCCCAGGCCCATCGGACAACAAGGGATTCAGCCCCCCTCCTCCCCCATAGTGTCTCAGCTCGATCTGCTGTGGGCTCCGCTGGGCTGTGTCTGCAGTCTTATCTCCAGCACAGCCCGGCAGGCCTGAGTTTTTCACAGGTCGTTAAAGACCATTTGCATGTTTACATACCTTTTGTAAACTAGTTACTTAGGCTTAGGTTTTTTTTTCTAGTTCCAGTACCCCCTGGGCCCCAACTCTGCTGCAGTAAATGTAAAATACAAATGTAAGGAAAAGGCAGTGTGTTAGGCAATGGCCTCCTCTTGACACTAAATGGGATTGTAAATAAAATCATATGCATTCATTCGTAATGTGACTTTTCTTCTGTCTTAGCTCCCTTTAATTATCACTATTTATATTTGCTGTTCCAAGTACGCACAGATGAGTGCTGAAATATACAGCTTTAGGTGACTTCTTATTTTTGTACCGTCTGGGACATCAAAATAATGAGCAGGCAACCCTAACCACAGAACTGGAAGTGTGAAGCAGGATCAGCATATTATTTATTTCCTCCACCCTCGATCCCTGATTAATGTCATAATAGCAGTATTTTAACTTATATCTTTAAACCCTACACTGCCGTCAATTATATGCTGAGTTACTTCAAGTGTCTGGGAATGCACCCTGCATTCAGAGAACTCACTTCTCATTCTCACACTTCACTTTCACGCTCACCCTGCACTCACAGCGATCACAATGCACTCACACTGATCACCATGCACTCACATCATTCACCCTCTCCCCCTGCACTCACAGTGATCACTCTGCAATCACAATGCACTTGCGTTGTTCACCCTGTACCTCGGCCTGCAGTCACACTACTCATCTGCACTTATGTGACACCTCATTCACCTGCCCCCTCACTGCTCAATTTGCAACTCGCTCAAACAAGCCCATAATTAACCATGCATTCATTCGTCCCACTCTGCCTTACATCCGCACCCAAATCCATATGGTCACCTCACTCATCCTGCAGTCACTTCTCTTTCCCTACTCTCACACTGTTGCATCGCTCACCGTGCACTTACATGGGCACTCTTCTCATCCACAGAGTGTAGAGGGTTAATGTGCCTGCTACAAAGAACATGTACTATGCAGATCACAGAATTTAGTGTGAGTAAACTAGGAGTAGCACTATAAAAAACAATGTTTGTCAGAAAGGTACTACAGAGAGATGAGGTGTTTTGTTGGTGAGTGGTAGTGAGGGAATTTATGGAGAAGGAGGAAACGAGGGATGGGGCACCAAAAAAGACTGTTGCGCCGTGTGTGGCCAGTGCTATGGCCAGCCCTGCCTGGGAGTGTAGGCCCCCCGCGAAGGTTGGGTCTAGTGGCTCCCATACTTCTGCCTATTATTATTATTTACATTTGTAGTGTGCTACTGTTACCAAAAGGTGTGCTGGGGCTAATAGCCATCTTCTGCCTGAAGGCAAATGAGAAACATACAGAAGGGGAAGGAGAACCAGCCAAATGGGGTGACCTACAGAGTATAGAGGCAGGTTGTTATATCTTCCTAAGGGATAATAGATAACTGTGTGGCTTGCACCAAAACAGCAAGACAGACAATTCATGCCTTCCTGAATTAGGGAACAATAAGCAGAGTGGCACAGGCCATGAGGAGCATACGGGTCCAACCCATGTGCTCGGTGTGGAGAGATGAGAGGATGAGAAAGGACAGCAAGGGAGTGAGAGAATTTGATTGAAGAGGTCAGGGATGAGGAGAAATGTGAAGTGCCGAAGGGAAGTGCGGACACGCAAGAAGTGAATGTGAGGGAAAGTTGAGGGCACAGAGGAGGGCTGCTGTCAGACTGTGAGAGAAGATAGCTGAGAGATGATCTGTGACCTAAAATGTAATTTGATACGACAGGGGTGAGGGACAGCAGCGATAGGGGAAGAAAGGGAGTACTGGGATGGGTGCTGAGCAGTGATTAATTTGTAATAAAACATTTGCCAGGGACCTCACCAGTAGGCCACTGCAACTTTAACCACCCACCCATTGCCTTGCGTGTGCGGCCAATGACAATACTTATGCAACTACCAACCATAACACTGTACAAGTGTGACTATTTCAAGCCCCCAAAGCTATAAGAATGGCATGGATGTCAGGAGTTTATCGTTTTTAATGTATATTGAATTCATAAACAGCTCTTCTGCTCATCTCTAAATTACACAGACAGAGCCACCATGTGGCAGACGGTCATAGTGCCAGTGTGCACAATCCGGTGCCAGTGCGGAGCACCGGAAACCACCAGCTCAAATTAAGCACTGGTGCTGAGGTAACAGGGGAGAGGGACATTGGTTCAAGAAGGTGTTTAAAAACAAAGGAGAGATGTGAAAGATGAATTGGGGGACTGGAGAGGTGTAAGATACAAATAGACAACAATTTGAATGGAGAGACTTGAGGTGAATGAGAAGTGCAGATGGGCACGGGAAGCGACAAGGCCAGAGAGGCCATGAGATAAATGCAAGAAACTGTTAGAGATGAGGGCAGTTAAAAGACAGAATGGCAAGAGGTGATTAAGGGTAAAGTGAGAAGTTGAATGGGGAGAGTTCAGAAGTTGTAAAAAGGGGTGAAAGAAAATGGCCTGCAAAGTTAGAGAGGGATCCGGGATTGGGAGAGGAGAGAGGGATGGAATAGAGGGGTGAGAGGAAAGCGGCATGGGTATATTGCTTAACTCTGTACAAGACTGCCAGGGTTTTAAGGGACCCCTGCTGCTCCCGGCCAGGGCCAGTTGAGCTTCTAACGTGGCAGCACGTATTCCTGCGGAGTGGAAGGCCCATCACAAAGGTTGACTAGACATCTTTCTGATGTTAATTGCTGTATTTTGGTTATAAACTGGTACTGATGGGGTGAAATCTTTCCTCAGTGTTACTGTGTGGAAAAAACGTCAAAATAATGAAGCAATTCTATCCCAAAATAACGCGGCATCACATAACATTATTTACATTTTCTTCCCACACAATTTAGTCAAGCCTGTTGTGTAATTTGGTCCTCACCTGCCTTGTAATTCCAGAAGCCCTGCCTACAGGTTTAGAAATGTTTGTCAGGAGGGGGGTCCTTACGAAAATGTTGACAGGGGGGTCTCGGCACCCAAAAGTTTGAAGACCTCTGGTCTAAGACCTCACCGTTTGTTGTGTGCAGTAGAGTGCAGTTGAATAGCATGGATCAGAAAAACAATCTTATTAATAAAATGCTCTCCACACGTACTTTTATGGGTTTGATTCCCAAAATGAGATGTGCAGATTTTTAAACTCAAGGAGTGTCATGTTAAAGGTTTGGAGGCCTCTGTTTTACCAGCTCAAAAATGGATAGTTTGTTAGTAGACGATGGCCCCCCTTGCTGCCATCGTCCGACAGCATGGACTCTGCATAGTATCCTATGCGGACAACACCCAGCACATCCTCTTCCTCACGAAGGACCACAAAGCCACCAGATTCAGCTTCCAGGAGGAATGAAAGACGTTGCAGCTTGGATGAGCAGCAGCTGTCTGAAGCTCAACTCGGAGAAGACAGAAGTCCTCGTCCTTGGACCCACTCCCTCAGCTTGGGACAACACCTGGTGGCCCACCGCCCTCGGCAAACCCCCCAACCCCACGGACCATAGCCGGAATCTCCGCATCATACTCGACTCCTCCCTCACCATGACCCGCCGGATCAACGCTGTCACCTGTACCTGCTTCAACACACTCCGCATCCTTCACAAGACCTTCATGTGGATCCACCTGGAAGCCAGAAAGACCGTCAACCACGCACTCCTAACAAGCAGACCGGACCACAGAAACGCCCTCTAGGCGGGAATCAAAAAATTCCTGCTACACAAACTCAAGACCATCCAAAACACTGTGGCCACACACGTCCTAGGCATCCCACGACCGGAGCACATCACTGAACACCGGCAAGACCTCCAGTGGCTCCCCGTCGAGTAGAGAGTAACCTTCAAGCTACTCAACCACGCCTACAAATGTCTCCACAACACCGGACCCAAACACCTCAACAAAAGAGTCCTCCGCTTTGCCGACCTCACCCTAGTAGAAACCCTGCACTTCCGCAGAACCAGAGCCGGTGGAAGAGCCTTCTCCTACGTCGTGGCTAAGGCCTGGAATGAGCTCCCCGTCAACATCGGACGCTTCCCTACTCTGCACACCTTTAGGAAGAGCCTCAAGACCTGTATTTTTGGCTGACTTGTAGCTGCACCCCCAAACGCCAGCACCTTGAGACCCTTACGGGTGAGTAGCTCGCTTCACAATTCCCTGATTGATTGATTGATTGATTGATTGATGGTATTGATAGTTGTGGGGTGCATATAAAAGAGCCATTGAACTAACTCAAATCAAACCAAACTTATCCAGAATATGTAATTATTCAGCCTTTCGTTATGTGTCTGTAGCCTAAACACCCACCATTCTCCTGAAATGAAAATTGGTCAAGATCTTGGAACAAAGATAGCTGGTTTTGATTTGTCAATCCTTAACCATAATAGTTAATCCTCCGTATGGTTCATAGTCAGAAAATCCCATGTCAGTTTTCTGTTAAAATGACAGCATCTGATTGTGCTTTATTCTGAACAGGTATACCTGTTGTAGATCACACAAGATAGGCACCCTGCAGATTCTCCTAACCCTTACCTGATTTTCCAGTGCCATCCCTTCTGCTTAGTTGACGCACGTCTCCTACAGGAGTTGTATATGGGGCCTTTCTTCCACTAATTTTGGAGTAAATTTTAGGTCTCATGTTTGCGTTGCTAAGCTCCCTCACATTCCATGCATTGAGTTTAATTCTTTTGTTATTTCCTAGTATCATTTTGGTGCTGTACTATTGCCTGTGTGTATGCTTCTTTTCTTTGAGTGGTGTGTGTGAATCTGATCTTAGCTTAGTGGCCTTCCTCCTTCCTCTTTTCCTGGTTGCCCATCAAACCAGTAAAATTGAACTCCTACTATCTTCCTCACCATAGGACTGAGAGGCAACTGCCACCTATCTATAACCATCATAACCATTACAAGAAGTCTTACTCGGTGCTCTGGCCTGACCTATTGTGCCAGTGTTTGCATGTTGTGTCTGGGGTAAGGAGTTTTAAGGGCACTGCTTGAGTTCCTCACTTTGGTCACTTGTTGCTTACTACAAGTCATCAGGATATCTTGGTGTCAACCCAGGCAAAGTCTGCTCCTCTTCAGTATCTTGCATATGCTTAAAGTCTGAGTTTGATTAATCCCCCTTGTTTCTGTGTAGTTGTTGTAGTTTTGTTACAGATACTTGCCACTGAATCTTGTGCTTGCTTGTGCATTTGTCTATCTGGTTGTTCTTCGCCTTAGGTCTCCTGTGTGTGTGTGGTCGGTGCTTGATTTAGTCTTTCTGTGTGTTTCATCCAGCTTTGTTTTTATGAAGACAATCCCATATCTTTTGAGGGCCTGTGAAGAAAAGTGGCTTGTTTTTAGCAGTCGGTTTTAATTTGACTGGGAATAGTACCACATATTTCACCCATTGTTTCTAGGAGCCCACTTTTCACTTCCATGAAAGAAACCCTTTATTGCTGGACAGCTGCAGTAAAATCCGGGAACTTCATCATTTTACTATTCTGCATGGGAAAAAAAGTATCTTCGTGTGACTGCCTTCTGCAGCAGCAAGTTTGGGTCTTAAAAACGCAAGTGTCTAGGCACCACCAACACAGAACTGTGTGAAACCTTTTGAGTACACAGAATGAAGGCGGTCCTCCTGGGGCCACTGCTCTCTCTAGCCTCTTCTCTAGGAATGTGACCATGATGTTTCTTTCTATCTTTTCACATAGGCCCCACCACTTGTATGTTGTTTCCTGTGGCTTGCTCTTCAGCTCTGAATTCAAGGTAGTGAACACTTTCAGTGGGGTCCATTACTTATTTTTGAATCCCTCCTGATAAAGGTGTCAATTCTGATATTGCTACCTTCGCTCAGTTGATATGATCTGTCATTTCTTTTGATCGTCTTCGAGTAGCGTCGGGCCAATAGACACTGTCTATTTTGTGCTCTAAAGTGTACCTGGCAGCTGTTATTTCTGCTCGGACTGTGCCCAGTTTGTCTGTGTTTTCATTGATCACCTGAGGTGTTTGGGAGTTTGCATAATTTTTCAGCTTGGGGTCTGCACTGTAATCTTTCACTGCTGTTTCTTTCAGTTTGGAGTGATTCCTAATCTGTCTATGCATATTTTTATTTCACCATTTTCTATGATTTGCACCTTGGGTGGAGGGCTAAACCCCGCCCCTGCTTCCCTACTTTCCAAATATCGCCACCCAATTTGCCCAGCAGGCTCCATGTACACTGTCCCCTACTTTAGTGGCTGAGCTCCTCTTATTCAACTCTTAAGGTGCTATATTGCATGTACCTAGGATACTCTGAGACAGATGTCTTTTATTTGCTTTGGGGATATAGGATGGTCTCTGTTACACACGGGCCAGCACCCCAATTTCCATCCCTACACATCTGTTTGCTGTTTTTACTCTTATTTTATTATTTTTATATGTTGCCTCAGGATTTCATCCTTGCTCAGTCAGATTTCAACTCTCCAGTTTTCATTCTCTAATTTTTTTTTTGAGACTGCCACAGCCCCCAGGGTCCCCCCAACCTATTATTGGGTCTACCACTGCTATTTTCTTACATACAACTTCTTGCTTTCATTATTCGCCTGCGGCCCACAAGCCCTGCCTCCACATCTTCTGTGCCGGCTCTTCGAAATCACTGGTTACTTCACTTGTCCCTCTCAGCTGCCCCAGAGTATGCTTCCTAGGGGTCAGTGCTCAACTGCCACTCCTCCGCTGCTTTAAGCACACCACTTTCTTTGCAACTTGTGTGGAATTGAGGCTGCCGTCTTGATTCCCCGTCAGGCCATAAAGCCTACTCCCTCGCATGGCCAGCTAGTCTCCCGCAGTTGTTGCGAGTTAACTGAGATAAAGAAAATGACAAGACCCCTCTTAGCAAGGCAAACACATCGTTTTACTGACATGGCAGGGAGAGTAACTATCTCCACACAAGCAAACAGCTGGTCTCAATTTGCTGCTTCACAGACAGCCACTTTATATAGCAACATGAATAATGCCTATTACAGAACATCAAATAAGTTACCTAGCATAACATATTGGTTACAGATAAGATCTCGTCACCTGTGCCCCTAACCTCTTAACTTATTTCCTACACATTCTTCATTGTAATTCTAACCATGCTGAACAAGCCATGTATTTACTTCTGAAGCATGCATGTGTTTATCATTCTGCTCCCTCCTCTTCTTATCAGATTATGTGCACTCTTGGCTAATTCAATCTCCTGCTCCTATTCTTTAATCGTGTTTTCAATTTACTGGGATAACAGAATAAGTGCTTGTGCTGAGACCTTAAATTCCTTCGAGCGTACAAACACGAGTTTTCCTTTAACCAAAACCGTGCAGGCCATGCACTCTATTCTATAGTGAACTCTCAATCTCTTCTTGCATTAGCATGAGATTTGGGCCTACACTGTTTTTTCACTACGTATAATTTTATATCGCTTACTACTGTTGCCTACTGTAGCGTAATTTCTTCATATTTAATTTCTTCCCCAACATTTCCCCCCTGTAGTTGATATTTCAAATACTGGTTTCAAATCTTAGTCTGCACTTGGCACTAGGTGATATTCGTTGCCCTGAGCATCTGATACTCGTGTTGGTGTCCTAACTGTAAACATACCTCCCACCTTTGTACTGATGCATCTACAACATGCTAAAATTGATTCAATACCACAATATATCAAGAACAGGGCTACAAGAGCAGGCATCAAGACTCCCAGAAGTCCTGACATTCAGGATAGTAGATAAGCAAAAATAAAACCACTAGGCCACTTTTCTGGGACACCTCCTTCATCTACCATTTTCTTCTGTAGATTATGCAAAGTTTGTATAGCCTCTGATAGAGTACCATTGTCCACATCGTTGTCTGGGACATAAGTACAGCAAGCTGTCCTGATCTTTGCACATACCCCTCCTTCCGTTGGTGTCATAAGGTCAAGTACATAACGGTGCTGCATTATTATCATCATTGTTATGGCATGCAGTACTTCCTTTATGGCTTTAACTCTTTCGTAATACATATGGATCTCATGAGTTTCCATCAAGTTATCTGTAGTCATCCAGCAGTTGCCTTTGCCTGAACAAACGGTAGAATACTTTCAAAGAATAATTGGGCATCGTTAACCCCTTGAGTGCCCCGCCCTTTCCACGCCCTGTGCCGGACGTTTCATTAGCGGGCGGGGCTCATGACGAGATAGTCTCGTCATGGGCACAGCGCAACCGCGGCCCATGACGAGACCATCTCGTCATGGGCACTCAAGGGGTTAAACAACCAGTTCTCTTGGGGAACATCTTCCCAAGTGATGGTGCCATAATACTCTGTGGTTCTTCTCCTACGATGATGATGTAACAAAGTCGTTGGATGGCTATTGGTTTGTTTATGAAGTATTGACAAGTTAACTCAAGGAATTACCAAAACAGGGTAATGCAAGGTGACCATGATACTTAGGCCATTCTAGTTTGGTGGTAGCTGAACATACAGTAGTTCTCAACACTGCCAATAATAGTGCAAGAGGCTAGATGTGCCCACCTGCATGTCGATGTTATGTATAGTGGCACTGCAGTTGATATTCCTGCCTACATTAACGGTGTAGTTTCCACTGAAACATAAAGAAGCAGACGTTAATCTCATGACTGTCTGAGGACTTACTATCTATCCAAGTGTAACCCACAACATTATCACCCCATATACATGCACACTTTCTTACTGGTTCCTGACCAGTATTAGCACTGTTCTATAAAAACATAACCCTACAGGAAAATTTGATACCCGGATGCCATTGATAATTGACATCTGATCCAGTAACTCTAAATCCTAGCCTACGAACACAATCTGGGGTAAAGGATTTACTAAATCACTATTACACTCAGTGGGCGTGCATGTTTCTCTCAAAAACCCTAAACCTAAGTCCATTTGTATCCATTCGGCAGTGTTAGGACGACCTGTCTTCTTCATTTGTGCTATTTGATCCTTAATGTCTTGTAAGAATGTATAGAACTTCTGCTGAAAAGTCATATTTTGTGGCATTAACTAGAAACTGTGCTACTCTACCATGTTGACTACATTTGGGCCTTAATCCTACACAGTAGAAATGCAAAATACATAGAGCTGTGTTTGGGGATACTTTTAAGTTGAATATATTCTATCTGATCCTGTGGCATAAGAAATCAAAGAGCAAACAAAACATGATCCATTAGTACTTTCTCAACCTATGTCTGACGTCCAAATACCACATCTTATCTAATAATCTGGTATGAATACTCATGCATGTTAATGCGTCCCATAGTAGAGTTCTCTTCGCAGACGTGTGATGTAACTAGTAACTAGACATATCTATTAAAGACCAAGGGAAAAAGAAAACAAAAATACATAACTGTCGTTTTGTTGATCCAAAACTTTTTCCAAAAGCAGAGGTGGAGGGAGATATTTTTACAATCACAATCTTCTTCCCCGCTCTTGTTCCATTTACATTTCTGGCAGTACTTGGCGTAATGCTGGGTCTAATCACATGTCTGATAGATGAGTCCAAGGTTTCTGCTCTGCCTTGAAGGCAGTGGAGGTTACCATTGTCCTAGTGAAAGGCCTGTCAAATTGTGCCTATTTCCATTTCCAAACAAATTTTTTCATAAAAACTTTGTCGCCTATGTGCACAATTGGAAGGTCGACGTTAGTGGTGGCTGTTTATAAAGGAGCTTTGCACCTTTGGTTATTTCAAAGAGCCAAACCTGCATTAAATCATTTAGGATATCAGCTGCACTTTCTCCCTGTAGCTTACTTCTAGTGGCAGGTATTTATATATTTATAGGTCTCCCTGTCACTATCTGATGGGGTATCGGGTGATGATCAGCACTACGTGTGTTTCTAAGGGAGAAGAGTGCCAGTGGTAAGCAATATAACCACTTCTTATGCAATGTGGCGCATAGTTTGCTAAGCTTATTCTTCATCAGGCCATTAAGGCACTAAACAATGCCATTGCTCTAGGGATGATAAACAGAAGATAGTTTTTGTTTTAGCATTTGCATTGTTGTGAGATGTGTGAAGATTGCATTAACAAATTGTGTGTCGTTATCAGATTTTATCCCTTCTGGAATTCTCCAGAGGGGATTCACTTCATGAATCAGAAAAGTAGCAGCTGATTTATCATCACAGTGGAAGCACAGTCCTGCTTTAATCCGTTGGAGAAAAAGGACGAACTACAACTATAAGATAGTGATAGTTGTTGCATCTGTCTAATGTCCACAAAGTCAACATAAAGAGCTTTTAAAGGACCTTGTAGTTGGGGAGTGGTAGACTTTATCACCTTAATTGTGGGATTTGGATAGAATTGTTGAATTATGAATGTATATGGTAAGTATGTCATGTAAATTGGGAGCACACCTATCTTGTTGTATTTGCATAGACAAATGATATCCTAAGATGTGGGCTGGTAGATGCAATTGATCAAGAGCTATCGTAAGTAAAGCCTGAAACATCGCTGGTTTACCTGTAGATATTTGTCTATAAAGTAAGTTATTCTCAGACTGGGATCATAATCTAGCCTCCCTTAATTGTTTCTCATGTGGTGGAGCAGCTTCCTGCAACTCTCGACATATAAGCGCGCTGTTTCAGCATGATGAGGCGTGACATTATAAGTCATAGTGTTAAGTTCAGACTCAGACGGTGAGGCAGTCTGGGCCACCAAAACAGGGACATGTTGTGAACCTGATGGTATAGACGGCGGTGTGCGCCTAGCTGCATCTTTGGCTGATCAGGCTGCTAGTACATTTCCCTGTGACTCAAAATCCTTTCCATTTGTTTGTGCTCCACATTTTACAACTGCAACTGCCTGTGGTAATGCAAGTGTGTCCATTTAAGCCCCTAAAAGATGTATCTGCATGGCAGGACTCCCGCCTGACTTAAGGAAGCCTCTCCTACTAAATCTCATAATGCTAGAATGCACAGTAGTAGTTACATAAGCCAAATCTGAATAGATCGTGCTGTCTTTTCCTGTTCCTTGCTTAAGAACCGCCATCACCTCTGCTGCTTGTGCAGAATAATGTGCTGGTAGCGTAGGCTCATCTGCTATGTGAAGTGTATCTGAAGAATCATTCTGTTGTGCTCTGACTACTCCTGCCCCTGGATGTTTTACTCCTGTGTCTTCTTTAGAAGTAGAAAAACCATCAACAAAATAGACAATGCTATCTGGAATAGTATCCCCTGTTGCTGGACTAGATTATTTAGGAATATACATTGCACAGTCCTGCATATCATTCTCAGAGTCTAATATAGAATCAGTAAAGAATGTTGCAGGGTTCACTGTATGACACATCACAACCTTTAAAGATAGTAGTGACCGTTTAACCTCATATCTTGACACTCTATGTAGTTAGAGTAGTCTTAGCCTTCTGAATGATGGCAAACACTACATGTTCCGCATATAGCGTCAAAGGTGCCCCCATAAAATTGGGAGTGCTCTTCTGCACTGCAAAGGCTGCAGTGGCAAGAGCTTGCTTACAGTAATCATGTCCTATCATCACTGAATCAAACTGTCCACTAAAATATGCAATGGGTTTGTGTCCTAAGGGATATTTCTGCATCACTTAACCATTGCAATGACAAAAAAGAAAAAAACTCCTTGGTGTAGTCCATAGTGCCCAAAACTGCGGCATTTGCTATCAGTCTTCAATTTTTGACAAGTCTCCCTCATCTCTAGTGTCCACGCTATCTTATCATTTATGTCTTTTGCCTATTTAATAGAAGCCAGCAAAGGTGCTATTAAAGTGCTGTATTCAAATACCCATTGTCTCACATAATTGCAGAGTCCAAGAAACTTCTGCATTCCCTTAATAGTTTCTGGCTTAGTCATTTGATGTTTAGATGCTGTTCACTCTGGAGTTACTCGTCTAAAATAAGATGACAGTAATTGTCCCAAGTAATGGACCTCCTTGTGACAGTACTGAACTTTGTCTTGCTCTACCCAGTATACTCTCTATGCGAGAATAACCAGAAGAGATATAGTATATTTCCTATGCGGCTGTTCTGTAGGACTGCAACCTAATATGTTATCGACATACTGCAGCAAGGTACTGTCACACTAAGAGTTTGACAGATCATTTTTCACTACTCTGTTGAAAATGTTTGGGATCTCACAATACTCTTGAGGTAAACCAGAATACAACTACGGAGTCCTGCGATAGGAAAATGTTGCCAAATAATGGTTTTCTGAATGGAGAGGGATGTGAAAGGCATTCTTGAGATCTATAACAGAAATATTTTGCATCCTGAAGAATATTCGTCAAAATGATGGAATGGTCGGGAACAATTGCAAGTTTTGGTTCTACCACATCATTCAGGAGGTACAAGGAGATACTCCAAGGTAAATGACTTCTTGCTCTAGCATCTACTTTATAGTAGCAGCAATGCCCTCATCGTCTTCTTTAGAAACCGTATACTGTCTCACCCTGTCTAGAATAGCACCTTCCTTCAGGGTAATTTTGAATGGAGTAGCAGTACAAATAAGGCCTACATCTTGGGGACGCTATTAGTCCACAAGGTGTCTCGTACTTGGGAAAGATGTGCATCCCTCACAGAATCAAAAGCTCTACCTGTTGTGGGCGTCCTTCCCTCCAATACTGTTCTTAACAGTAGGTTATCCTGAAAGACGACCACTGTTTTCTTAGAATCATCATCAAATAGTTGATTATCCAATATTTCCCTATCCATTTTACCTGGCTCAATGAATATAATAAATGCCCACAAGACCTGGTTTTGATCAATTGCTATCCGAGTGCCATAGGCTGGTGTTATCTTCAAGGTCTCTATTTGTAATATCAACTCATTGTCAGGTATCCAAGAATGCTGCTGGAAAATAAACTCTTTAGGTACTGGACCTCTCTTCCCAGTAACTCTAGTCTTAATGCTATTTTGGTATATGGTGCTAAAGTAAATGCTTATGTATCTTTAATTTGATCTCCAGTGGAAGAGTTTACTGTTACAGCCATAATCCTGGAAAGTGGAACTCCAGCAGTAGCACAAATCATAGTTCCATCAGGCTCAAAATGAATAGTCATTTAATTTGACCATAAGTTATCTCCCCAATGTATTAACTGGGGTTGCTGGAGAGAACAGTAAACAGCCATCAATGTATCTCCCTCCTTGTGTGCCCATTGATGTATTAGAAATTATAAGGTCTCCCTCACTAGTACAAGATTGTGTTCTCCCGTATCTATGTGGAATGCATACCTCTTGATAGCTACTGTCACAGTGGGTTCCTCATGTGGCCTGTGAGTCACCGACAATACTAGACACATTGAACTACTCTGTGGGCACCTTCATTGTGAGTATTCTCCCATATAATTTGTCTGGAAAAGATTTCCTCCTCTAACAATAACACCTCCATGTCCACTTTAAGGTGGAGTTGCCATTGGGGTGCTTGGTAACTGTGCTGTGATGGCATTTATTGTACTTGAGGCATTACAGGTTGCTACATATTTTGTGGTGGCATCTGGGGTACATATATTATTTGCAGGTTTGACTGTGGCTGCCCTACTGTATTTCCTGGCTGGTTGTAAACTTCTGTCCTTTTATTTTATTCGTTCCATCTCATAGCCTTATAATCTCTAATAAAATGTCCATATCCGTGACAATAGTGACATGTTTGATCTATGCTCTGGAGACCTATCCTACCTATTCTTCCTCGTCCTCCTCTGCTACTTCCTTGTGCCTTACATTAGCTATGTTGTGGACATTTCTGTTCAGTGGTCCCAGGGATCAATTCCACAGACAATGCAGTCATCGAAGTGGTGGCAACTACTGCAGCTCATTCCAGTGCTCCTTTCTTCGCCACCTTTTGCTGCACTAACTTAGTTGCTGCTTTCTCTGTCACCTCCTGATTGTTTCTCTCTTTCTCCTGTTTCTTTGTACTGAAATGGATTATATGTGCCTGTATCTCTGTCCATGATTTGGATTCCAATTGCACTATATCATAAAGATTATCCTTCACATCAGAGGGTAAATCCCCTTTTGACTACATTGTAAAACAACCCAGCATTTCCCCCTGTTACTTCCCAACCTTGGCCAACTTTTTGAGACCACTTTTCTTTCATCTTGCTGAGAAAATGAGCGAGATTCTTATTTGGCTGCATTGATTGAGCCATGTGTGATGCAAGCCTGACCTCTCAAGCTGCATTTTCCTCAACTGATCCACAACTACTCTCCAAACTAAATGGAATGGAGAACCATCATAACTAGTGTCAGTGGGGGTAACATTTCTCATTCAAGCCTTCTGAAAAATAGTATCTCCCTCGTATCCTATCAGAGAGCTAAGTAAACTCTTTGTCACCTACTGCCAGGGTAATACCTGCAATTTGCCTTTCAAAAGCTCTAATCTATTTCCTTGCTCCCTCCGCAAGTAGCTGTAACAACTTTTTAAGATTCTCCTTGTGCATTTCTGGCCAAGGAACATGATGTGGTGCCCCAGGTCCCTTGCGCATCAGGGGCATCTTATGTATGGGAGTGACATAATGTTAGGGGTTGTGCTGTCTGGCAGATTTTTGCCACACACGCAAACATTTCCACATGCGGGTATAATCACAGTCCGGATCTCCCTCACCATAAAGAATGCAAACAAAGGACCCTTCTCATGACCATGGACTCATCTGTGGGGGCTAATCCTTCAGTCCATTCTGCTAAATTATCTACATAAGGTACAACACTGTACAAACTGTTTTCTCCTTCAGCAACTATCTCACTAGGGGCGAGATCAGTGCTGTGTAAAACTGATTGAACACTCATCTGCTGCATTTGTCTTATAATATAGTGTCCATTTTCCCACAGCTTCGCAAGATCCCATACTGGGAACTGGCTGTCTATGTGTTCCCTGAAATCGCAACCACTCAAGCTCAGTTGATCGGGGGTTCCTAGTTCTAGAGAGCATGTGCTGCTTCTCTAGTGTTATTGGGAACAGGAAAATTCATTGCACCCTTTGTATGGTCATGGTCAATATGAACCTTTCTTGAGTACTAATATCATGAGTAGAACACCTATCCTCCGAGGAGTGAAGAATATCAACCATGTTATCTACACACATATGTATTGACTTTACTCTATTTGCCCTTATCCTAAAATTTCCCTTTTAATCTCTCCTGAAAGATTATCATAATATTCTTCTCTCCTTGCTTCTTTCGCTTCCCTTCCATCCTCACTGCATGATAATCATTCCTGAATGCTCTCTGGTGAAACTGTTATATTCCCCTTCTGCCAACGTGGTAAATTATCTTTAGTCCTCCGAAAATCCTCATCTCTTCCCTGAGATACTAGCCTTCTCGCCATTCTAACAGCCCTGTTTACATAGTCATTCCATCTAGCATAATCTGCATCTCTTTGTTGTGGTGTAGACTTCCACTCCCTAATTACCCTTCCCTTTTACTTCCCTCTTCTGTAATAAGTGTGATGTTACTGATGAAACATGACACTGATTGTCACTGTTTCCTGGACCCTGTTCTTTACCTCAACCCTCCTGGGGAGAGGCTGGGTCCAAATGCAGTGTAAAGTGCGCTTCAAATTGTCCTGAAAACTGAGTCACCTACCTTTACTTGTTATCTGGGAGTACTTGTATGTTTTGGCTATGACTTCTGTGGGGTAACATTAGGGGATCTCTTTGGAGATTGTGAAGGGGTCTCAACTTTAGGATTCTCAAATCCCACTGCGGCTTCCTGTAGCCGTTTCAGTGGATAAATACCAGGTACCTTAGGAAAACTATTTATAGGGTCATATGGAGGTGGGAGAGCAGACTGGGTACCAGGAATATCAACATATGAGGAGTCCTTAGACTTCTCACCAAAAACACAGCGTAAAGTTAAGATGGGTCCTGGCTTCTGCAATGTAGCTCCAGCATATTTACCCCTAAGGTGTGTCCAATGTGCTCTAATATTTTGTAATCAAATGCCCTTTCATACATGTGCTTCTGAGTAGCCTTAAACCACTCCTGACAATATTTCAGTAATATTTTCTGGACACCTGGAAAGGTCTTTCACACGTGCTCTAAGGTAGTCTCCATTATCCCCCTGTAATTCTAAAAACGTTTACAATTTAACTTTATCTACTCAATATTTCTAATTTTAAAATGTTTACACTAGTCCTTATAAACAAGAAATCTGTCAATTTGTATTTTTAGTCATATGTTAAACATTATACATCATAATAACATTATGCATGCACTTCAAGCACTTGGTGGAGTACAGGTGCTCTTAGTAAGTTGTTTGTTCAACTTGCTAGTGTACCAGACGATGATTTTACAAATGTGACATTTAGAGTTCTGTTTGCAAGAATGAATGGCAGCCCGTTGCTTTTCTTTTTGACTTGTGACCAGAGTGTCTCCTCAGCCACATTGCAAGTTTAAAGTATTCAGTGCTGGAAAACTGTTTCTTGTAGCGGCATTACATCCTCCTCAAGTAGTTTTTTTTTTTTTTAATCTTGTTTTTTTAAACTGTGTTTTTTTAATTCTGATTACTCAGTCTCCATGTTCCTTGATAGTTTCTGAAGTCCCTTAAAATCCTAAGTATACATACTGCATTCTGAACCCCAAAATGTGAGGTGATGCCCATAGAAATGGAGAATGAACTCAGCTGCAGAATACCTTCATGGGTGATAGTGTGCTTTATAAATGCGCATAACATGATAGAGGCAGGGCGAAGATTATTTGGCCAGTGACTTCATGATCTGTAGATAATGTATGCAAAAAGAAAAATTGATGGACAGAATGCAGAACCATGTAATACATTCACCCCAGTACAGAGATCTGGGCCTAAATACATCCTTTTTTTGCTCACCATGCCAATCCTGTTTGGACCCAGCCATATGCAAATCAGTCTTGACTCTGCGCCCAATGGGAACAGTCCAGCCCGAACTGCCAGGCCAGGTCCACCCTGAACTGGAAACAAGCATGTATGGATGAGTGTGTTTCTATGAGTAATTGTTTAATAGATTAAGTATGTGTTAGTATCTGTAAAAATAAGTGCGGTGGTGTGTGTATGACTGTATAAGCAAGGAAATGGGTGTATGAGTAACTCTTTGGGTGATTGGCAGTGTGTGTCTGTCTATATGGGTGTATGAGAGGATATATCAGTGGCTGTATAGATAAATGACTGTGTGTATGAGTGAATGTATGGGTTAGTGGGTGGATGTGTGTGTGTAGACGTATGAATCACTGAGCAGGTATGTACTAAGTGCTATTGGTCTGTCTATGGTTTCGATATTTGGTGGTCTGTCTTTTAGAGTGGGTGTATGAAAGGTTTTATTAGGGTATGAGGAGGTGCATCAGATTATCATGTGGATGGTGTCTTCAGTGATGTCACTGAGCATGTCATGAGTGATGTAATATGTGACGTGAGTTATAGTTAGGTCTACTAACTATAATGGCCGAATTTCTATGATTTTGTACGAGTGAAATCTCCAATTAACCATAACGTCCCTGAAACCTATGTTTTTTCCAGTGAATATATATAGGATTGCTCTGGCTGAAATTAGTTAAGACTATTTTTACTTGCTGCTGCTGATTCTAATTGTGATTTAAAGCACTATTTTGCACTGCACTTTAGCTTCTCATAACAAACAGTCTATTTATCAACAGGTTAATTCTTGTCTAGAGTTTTACTATTTTTATCATGCAATTTTACAATAGGAGATTTTATATATCTATTTATGGTTTTAGCATATTGATAAATGTTGCACTAGCATTGCTATTTGTTTTATATGCTGCTAACATGACTGATATGAGTTGTCATTTCTTTTGTTTGATTTTTTTGGGTCACATTTTAGCCTTTGGTTTTTTAGCCTATGGTTTTTATTCATGTGACCAGCAATTTTTACTGTTACACTTGCACTTAAGTGAGAAATATGTATTGCCAAACTGTTGATTTAGATGTATGCCTTATCTCCCTTGATATTTTGGTTCTCCAAATATTTTATGCATGATTTTTATAGGATGTCAGATGTCCGATTTATGTACTTGTAAGTTGCATATCCGCTTTTTACGCAATTTTTTTAAGAGATATGCCGACACTGTTGGGTATTCAATTTTGGACACTTGTCCTCTATTTTTTGGATAGTTCCTCCCAAGTGCAATGCAGGTCACTTTAGAAGTGGATTATATACATTATGTATTGAGTATGGAGACCACCTCTAGTTACCTGGTTTGCACTTTTTGCATTTATTACATCTTATATCTTGATGTTTTGTCTCTTATTGATTTTTTTTGCGTATTTTGCACTAAATGATTATATCAATACTTTAATTATTCGGACGTTGTTATACTGGACAAATACACTGTTTGTCTGTTTTCTATTCCCTTTACGCTGTTTTTGCCCAGTGTCTCTATTTATTACGTCATCACACGGAGACTCATCATGTGATCAAGCTCCCTGTGTGGAGCGAAACGCGTCATGGAGGACACTGGTCCTGTGATTTTTCTGGCTTTATTTTGGTAATAAACCACCTGCTTTACCCACTCTTTGTGTAGTGGGATTTGTTATTCGATTCCTGGAGGTGAGAGGTCCGTGCCTTTATCCCCGCTGAGAAGAGAGTGGACAGGACTGTATGTGTATATATATGTATGTGTTATAAAGACTGTGGCAGAGACATTGTTCAGATGATTACCACGCAGAATCTTTAATAAATAAATGTGAAAGTCGCTAGAAGCCTCTGTTGCTCTGTAGGTTAGATAAACATGAAGTAGGTTAGTTGCGTAAACAATTTAAGCAAACTGAAAGAAAAGCCATATCCTTTTTGTTGTTGTTAAATTGCGGCTGCAATTATGCCCCATGACTTGCCTTTCCGTCTTGATGTTGACTCTGGCAGCACGCACTGTGATGTCAGAACTCAACAGTAATTATTATTATTAACAAGCTTTTATAAAGCACAATCGTCATATGTATAGGTATCATGGTGCTGGCATATTGCCTGTCAAAGCAAAACCAAAGGGGATGATGGACGGAGTGCTGAACATTGCAAACACTCACCCCCAGTCAACTGATCTGGGTTTAATCCATCATCATTCTTTAGCTCTCTCCGCCACCCCAGTTCAGACATGGCCATATGCAAATCAGTCTGACCCTGTGCCTCATGAGAACAGTCCAGCCCGAACTGCCAAGCCATATCTTCCCTGGACCGGAAACGAGCATCCTGGGACCGGTTTCGGGTTCATAACCCTCATCAGCCAGGCTATCTTGAATCCAGTGGCAAAGTGAGCAAGGGACCCACGTCTGGGCATACCCAGCAACCTTAGGGCGAACAAAGCAAAACCTGTCAACACATAAAATCTTCTCAAGTCTGCCACAGAAGGTTTGGCTGAAGCCACGTTTTTACTTGGTAAACAGCCATGTTTTTAGGCTCTTCCTGAAACTACAAATTTCTATTGGTTCGAAGAGAGGTTGGTAATTTATTCCATAGCTGAGCTGCCTTAATCTGGAAGTATCTACCACCAGAACTTGCCTCCCTAAATCTTGGGATACAAACTAGTTTAGAAGATGAAGGTCGAAGGCATCTTTGAGGCCTGTAGTAGCTGAATTTTCTTTGTAGTAGTGCAGGCCCCATACCATTTATGGCTTTAAATACTACATACAGTACTTTAAAGACACATCTTTCTTTAACTGGTAGCCAGTGAAGCGCTCTTAAGGTGCTTGAGGCAGAGTTAAATCTAGATTTGTTGAGTGCCAGTTTCACAGCCATTACTTGCACCATGTACAATCTTTTAAGTAAGTAGCCTGGGGCTCCAAGCAGAAGTGTGTTGCAATAATCGATCCTAATTAGGTCTGTGCATTGTACAATCCGCTTCCTTGCAAACTGTAGAAGTAGTGGAACAAATCTTTCTTCAGTTTCTCATCAGCCGACAACAGGTAGCTGCTGTCTTATTAATTTGAGTTTCGATTGACAGTTTTTCCTCCATAGAAATCTCAATACTGCTCCATGGCTAGAAATTGTTTGGCAATGAATAAGACACTTTTGAGGAGGAGCAACATAAAAACTCCGTTTTACTCCTGTTAAATTTCAGAGTGTTCCTCGTAAGCCACTTTGCCATTTATTTTATACATATTTTCAGTTTATATGTCTGAGTCATACTATTATCTAGAGATAGGATCAACTGGATGTCATCTGCATAGTTCACAAAAGAAATCCTATATGACTTAATCAGAGTCTGAAGTGGGGATAAATACACATTAAAAAGAATTTGGCTTAACGCAAAGCCTTGGGGTACCCAATGAGTAACTTCCTCAAAATCTGATTTAAAAGGTGAAGTGTAATTGCTTGATGTCGAACAGGTATCATTTCACCCAGTTCAGAAAAGTACCTTTCACCCTTATCTCCTTCAGTCTGATGAGTAGTATTTGATGGTTGACAGTATCAAAATCTTCTGACAGATCCAATAAAATCAGTACTGCCACCTGCCTGAATTAGTGCTGTTTCTGTACCATTTGCTGGTCTAAAACGAGTCTATTCAATTTCCTGGATGTTATTCTGTTCTAGATAATTAGCTAATTTTCTGCTAACACATTTTTCTACAATCTTAACAGAGTATGGGAGCTTAGAGATTTGTTGTTAATTAGTGAGATCATTTCTCTCCGCTGATGGGTTTTCTCAGGAACGGGGTAACCAGTGCTTTTTTCCGAGCGTATGGCACTTTGCCAGTGGACAGGGATTGATTACATACCCTTAATAAACCTGGATATAGTTCACCCACTCCTTCTTTCCAAAGTGAAGGCGGAATTGGGTCTAGCAAAGAGTCCGAGGAGATAGGCATGGCCAAAGATCTGAACTCTTCTCCTCCAATAGTTTCCATATTTTCCAGTCTGCCACAGCCCCCCTCTGATTGGGCAATCCTACTAGAAAGCCTTTCATTGGACCGAGGTTCATAGTTATCTTGAGGATCATTATCGTCCTTTATGTAATTTATGATTGACACCGTTTTCTTATTGAAGAAATCCGATAGGTTATTACATAGTTCCTTTGGTGGCTTCACTGTTGTATTTTATCTGTTGCCGTCTCTGTTACCACACCAATAATATTAGTAGCTCATGATAATTTTCAATAAGCAAAAGTATCCCTTATTACAGAAAATGTTGGAGACCCCTCCCTGTATTAGTGTAATTAAATTTAAAAAAATGCTTTTCTGCGGATTGGTGGGAGTGATGACAGAAACTCACTCCTACACCATCAAGAAACATCATAACACATTTGGTTCAGCTGTACCATCTTTGAAGTTGCTACGCTTGCCAATTGTGGCTTCCAGCAGGGCGTGTGGGTGGAAGCTTATTTAACTTTACATCTATACAAAATTACTCTTTATCTTTTTCAGTATAAAAGGTGCTATTGTTGGCAGAGTATCTCCAATTCAGAAAGAGAATTAACAAGGATTAGCAGTTAGCAAGACCAAAAAGGACTACTTTAGCTCCTCAATTATGTTCAACATAATATGTCCACGCCCTTTTTAATATTTGCAAAAAAGTATCCGACTCCCCTCCCCCCCAACAAAATCGTCACTGTTAGTAAGAACGCCTATTTTCAGAGTTTGAAAACACCATCAAATCCTGATATAAAGTCAATCAATGAAAAGCCGACAACTCATTTCTAACTAAGTAAAACAGCCTTTTTTGATTTTTTTTTTCTAACTATTACTACGATATGTGTGCTATATATAGTTAGCACAGCACCAAACATTACGTTTGTCCCACACATCCAACATCTGAATTCTGAGCAAACATCACCATTCTTTCTTCGGATTTGAAGAATCTATAACACGTTGTTGACAGCGAGGGTGCCATTATTGCAACTATAGTACAAGGAACCTGTAACTCCCTATAAAAGCCCACCTCTAATTTCCTTATAACAGGCAATTTGTGACCCATCTAGTCATCTGCAAGAAAAACATAACGTGACCACTCAACTGGAACAACTTATTAGTGACCTCCTTATACCAGATTACCATCGGTGATTTCATCAGGCACTGTTCCAGCAGTAGCTTAAAATGGTTGGATAATGTAGCATTCCTTTCAGTGGGTAATATAAAACAGCTACCCATATATAACCGCTATCTCTGCAATGGGCTTGGTGCCAAGGAAATAATAATAAGAGTAATAGTCTTCGTCTCCCATATACTCCGTGACTTATCACTGAATTATCAGCTTTTAAATATATTTTGGAAATTCATCAATTGTTCTCCGAAGATCAATTTATGAGTTCTGAAAAAACCCACATTTTAGTCTCAAAAACATGCTTTTTAATTTTTGATATACATATATTAATTCAACTAAGCATAAGTGTCTCATTTAGTAGACTGGGCTGCAAACAGGAGAGGTACTTTAGGTAGTAAGGGACCTACCATTAGCTCACGACCTACTAGTTGGAGAACCCTGCACTAATATTACACTCATTAGAATCTGAATGAATGTTGTAAGTGGATGGCAATGCGTTACCGAATTATGCTGACAGACACAAAAATATAGGGGGGCGGGTGGATTGGTTCAAAATAGATTTTCTTATTTAAAACCATTAAGGACAACAACAAAAAAATCCCATCCACTAGTTACAATGTCATTTTAAGCTCGCAGAACTGAAATGCTTTGACAGGCGTTTCCAGTCAGTTTAAGGCTGTTAACAATAGCTGAGGCCATCGGCGGACACGTCAGATGAAAGAAGCATGCATTGTGGGATTTATGGCTCATTGAAAGGCTCATTTGTGGGAGTGAATGTGTTGATGTTATCTTTCGCTCCAGTAATTTGCTTCATGTCTTTGCTACCCACTTTTCAGGACACAACTATGTGTTTCAGATTCTCTACACATTTCTACAGTACAGCTTAATAACATAGGCTGTCCGCTCCAAATAGCCATGATTGGTCCTTTCATTTGCAAAACTGGGGTTCCATCCAACCCCAAAAACGCCATTCAGTCTTGAGCTGCAGATCTAACTCGTACTCCAATACTATAAAAATCTTTAATTGTCTAAAACTGATCACAGTGAAAAAAACGTTATCCGTAAGGTGGAAAAAGAAAGTGGATTATGAAACCTGGTTACACACGTTGTTGTATGAGGAACCGTCACAACCAATATTTATGAAATGTTCCTTCAACAAACTTCCAGGGGAACATAATATTGGGTGGGGACATTAAACTAGCTTGGGGTCCAGAAAAAAAAAATCAGCGAACTGAGACTAGTTCTATTGGCTGCTAATTCTGTTTATTGCTTTAGGGGATTTATATGCTGCCATGAGTTTTCTTACATCACAAAGGACAATAGCACATATTTTTCTCTGGCGAATACAAAAACAATTATAATTCATATAGCATAAGAAAATTAACACTATGAGGAATACTAATGATACTAGCTCTTTCGTTCGCGCCAAAACAGTAAACAGCTGACCAAAACCATGCAATACTAACCTAGTACACAAAAGGCACATATTTAACTTATAACATTGCAATAAAATACAATGCATCAATTTACATAATCACACTGCCAAGCAGGATATTTGAATGTTATCCTTGTTCCACACCTTACATTAACTGAGCTCAGGTGAAAATCTCTCCACTCTTCACTGCCAAACATTCTGAAAATCACAACTATCCCTTCCTCACCAACAGTAGCTTAACTATCTCCTTGTTCTCAACTTTAAATTCTCATTTGTCTTTAACTTTAGTTGTTCCATTCAGCTACCAACCTCCAGGATAGCACCAAAACATAACTAGGTTAACTTCGCCTCCTCATCTCAAAGTGGGATATCACCTTCTTCTCTGGGTGCCACTGTAGACCTGAATCAAATACATAATAGCATACTTCCAGCTGCTCTCTTGTCCTAATGTTAACTGTATATCCTCTTTCAACACCTTGTTCCTCCTTTTCATTTTATCGTTGTTTGAAAGTGATGTGCTGATATGGTTAATACTGGCCCTTCACAAAAGTCTCTTATTTCCCTTGATGCCGGTTGAAACTCATTATCACGGATTGCTGAGACACTCCTTTTCTGAAGAATATTTTTTTTACTTGGCCTTGTGATGGGTTCATATACAAATATATAGCATCCTTGTCGCCAGTGAACAAACCTTATATGTAAGGTAGAAAAAGGTAAGTTTATTGAGCCATCTGTTTACACATGTTGAAGTATAAGGAGGAACGGTCTGCAACTAGCATTCATGGAGCGTTCCCTGAACAAGCTTCCAGGATGGAATCACTTGCATCCCATAGGGGAATACCAACACAGTCCTGATAACACCAGCTTCTTATCTTGACCTGCCGAACACAGTATTACCCCAGCATTTCAAGTAAAGCACTACATTCCTGATGCACAGAATCTATCAATAAAAGTAGACATCCTTAAAACACCAGAAAGTTCACAGCAGTCTTGATCAACAACCATTAGGGCTGTTTCAACCTGTAGATGACCTTCAGCGGATAGAATAATATAAAGGTCAAGATCCATGTGTCCTGACCTGCAATATCCCTTGCTACTCTAACTCTAGGGTGCCTGCTTCAGGCCCCAAAATTCTATTTCACAAGTGGAGCTACCATGATACCTCCAAAAAACACAGTAGCATATTTCCCTCTGCTATTCCATAATTGAAGTCACCATAATTCCCTTATGAATATCTTTTATCTTTTTCTGATAAGGCCTCCTCGAAATAACTCATCATTTTTGGGCAAGCTCGAACTTCTAGTGTCAGACGTTTTGCCACTGTGTGTGCATAGTTTCCAGTTTTAGTTAACTTCAATGAACAATACCAAAGTTAAGGGACGTGCTTAAAATTATCATACAGTCCTTATTCACATTTTCAAATCAAAATTCTTTAAATTCTAAGGCCAACAGTCCAAGATGTTTTAGAATTGTTCCATTTCTCGCGAGATCCACCCAATAAATTCCATTCCATCTTTGTTCAGATTAAAATGTTATTCTAGTTTTATTCTTCAATTTCCACTGTCAGCCCAGTCAATGTTTTTTGTCCCTTAAAAGAACTTCATCAGGTGCTGATTCAGTTGAACACCATTTGTGTTATATCACTATATCAAATCTTCTTTCATTTATATTCCATATTTTCAAATGATATAATGTAGTTTTTTATAATCTCAGTGACAATCAAAATCTGTTTTTGTCTCTGTTTTTTTTCTTTAATCAGTAGGCACAATCTTGCGGGATTTAAATCTTTGGATGTGTAACGAGTTTTGAAAGGTTTCCTAAATTTCTTGATTGTGGTTCTGAATGATCCTCCTTGAATTTTCTTGCCCTGTAATGTGTTGATCAGCAGCTAATATATAAAGCTCTCCAAGTTCTATTTGCAGTAAGTAGTAGACTTTCTTCTCAGTGCAAGCGAGTCGATATTGCATTGAATTTACTTTTAGAATGTTTTTTTCTTGCAAGCATAGGAATTGTCAAGTTATAGAGTTTCCTTTTCGAGCTGGTCCTCCATTGAACCTCCCTTTTTTTCAGAAATATGCAGTCAGTGGAAGTTCTCATTGAGCAGCGAAAAACTAAATTCCCAGTCAAAAATAGAACGTTGAACCCTCCCCTCCCCTCTCCAATAGAATCTCAAAAAGGAGAACAGAAGGGGTGAGATTTGTTGAGCCATAAATAGCTTCTTTTAGTCTCTCATGGGCAGATGGTCAAGGAGGGAGGCTCATTTTGATCAGACCAATTGCAATGTAGGAGTCAACTTAGGATATGATCAGTTTACCCATGTGTCGAGGTGCTATAAGGAAGGCTCTCAGCCGAAGAGTTGGGGAGAATCCATTTGAGTACTACACTGGGTCCCATTCAACAAAGGGATCACCTTCAAGCTCCTTACTCAGGCCTACAAAGCCCTCCACAATGCAGGACCAGCATATCTGAACCACCCATGCCATATACCCAGACACCTTTGCTCCGCCCAACAGGCCTTGGCCACCGTCCCGCGGATCCACAAGACCTGAGCTGGAGGAAGATCCTTTTCCTACCTCGCCGCCATGACCTGGGACACCCTGCCGCCCGCCCCCCCACCTCGGGCAATCCCTGTCTCTAAACCAATTCAGTAAGGGTCTCAAAACTTGGCTCTTCGACTGAAATCCAGCACCCCTCACCTCCCCCCACCCTAAAAGATACAGGTGAAGCACTCTTCTCCTTGGGGGAGTGAAACTAACAAATTCTAGCTGTAATGATGGTCAGTTAGAGGCTTCCGTGTAGTTGTAAATTATTTTCGAAGTGGGTGATCATATGAGTTATCTGTTCCATGACTAAGGTCAAGGTAAGGTCAGGGCAATCCCTGTCACTAAACCAATCCTGTAAGGATCTCAAAACTTGGCTCTTCGACTGAACTCCAGCAATACCATTTGGTCCCAGATGTCCAGTACTGTCTTAGTAGGGGTGGCAAAATACACATTCTTAGGTCATTGGTCATTGGTGTTGTGAAAGCCAAGGCCAGTCCCAAAGAAATTGACGAGCGAACGCTCAATCCAAATGGAGCCATGTGTTTTCCCCATTCCCGTACTAGTCATTCAGAGATGAAGTGTAAATCTGCCACCTCAGGATAATCTAAAAGATTTGAACAGGCTAAGCAACCTTGTTCCCTTCGTAGCGTAAATAATTTAGTTGAAATGTGGGGCTCCTTCACCCCCCCGCCTCCCCCTGTGCCCACCTCATAAACACCCTTTTGGTTGGGAGAGACTGAAATAGGTACAGTCTTGTGTGGAGGACGTTCATCTTAATCACATTAAAGTGCCCCAACTAGGAGACCTAAAGAGGGTGTCCACGCCTGAGGTCTTCCAGTATATTCTTGCAGTATTTAGGCCAGTTATCTTTCATACATACCTCTAAGTGGTTAGTTTTGTTGAGGTCAAAATATCTGATGGAGAGTGTGACTCGGCAGAAAGGACCCAGGGCCTGCAATTACGGTAGGATTTGAATAGGGATTATAAGGTTTAGGAAATGAACCTTTTCTTTTTTAACTTTGAAGCTTGAGTCACGCTTGAACATGTCAAGAAAATTTAATAACTGAGAGAGAGACCTCTCGCTTGAGCAGCAGGTCATCTGCAAAAAAAGGTTTAATGTGTGAAGTCGAACACCTCCCCTCCCCACCCCCGCACCAGTACTTTTTGAGAGTGTCTAACCTTAATTGCCAAGGGCTCTACGACTTGGGTGAATAGGAGCGGTGATGGGGTACACCCTGCCTAGTACCTCTTGCGGGGGCAATGGGATTGGAGCATTGGCTGCTCGTTCGGTTTACTGCTTTAGGGGATTTATATGCTGCCATGATCTTACTTTTCATCCTAGGTCCCAATTGAGTTTTGTTTAGGATAGCACTGAGGAAAGCCTAACTGACCCGATCAAATGCCTTTTAAGTATCTAGAGACAAACAAGGGCCGGAATATTACGACGGTGAGCTTTTTCAACCAAGGTTGCAAACCGTCTAATATTAAACGGTCCTTGGTGGTTGCAAAGGAACCCAACCTGGTCTATCGGGCCTGGGAGAAAGGGGTTCAAACACATTGCCTGGATTTTTGTTTAGCGCTTTGCTTTTGTGTTAAAGAGCACTGTGGGTATATAGGAAGCGAAATTTGCAAAATCCTTGCCTGGGTTGAGTATTCAAGTGATCTCCGCTTTGCACAAGGGCAGTGAAAGACTTGTGTGGGTGAGTTAATAGCTCATCATATGGGTGCTTAAGAGTGAAAGGGACGTTCTATAAAATTCCACTGAGAAGCCATCTGGTCCTGGTGTTTTTCCCATTGGTATGGTTTTAAGTGCTTTGTTTCCTTTTATAATCAAAGTGTTCACCCAATGCGAGCCAGGACTTTTCATTCCAATATTTTTCTGTGTGCTTTATATTCTCTGAGCTTTAATCTGCCCTCTTAAGATGGCTATTTGTCTTTGAATCCTTTTGGCCGGGGACTGTTTATGTTGCTTTTCTTGGATCTTAATTTGAGCTGTAAAGTTATGTTCAAGAATCCTAGCTTCGCATGCCCTATCTCAATGGCAACAATTGAGCCCTTGATAATGGCTTTGAAGGCATCCTAAAATGCGTTGGGAGAAATGTCAGGAGGAGTGTTGAGAGAGAAATATTCATCCATTGCTGGCTCAATCGTTGCTGTACTCCCAGTGTCTATGGTAATGAGGCTTCATATGTCATTCAGGCAGTCTCCCAGGTGACTGCAAATCACCACGCCAAGTGTGTTCCAAGTGTGCAGAAATTGAGATATCCAAAAGAAGGGTGGAATCCAGCGAGTGAAGCAAAGAGTGGGTAATACATCTTATCAGAGCAGGAGTACATAGAGTGGATGTGATAGTTGTAAGAGTAATCTCTCAGATCAGGGTGTAAACACCAACATGCTTACACTAGTCTCCATTCGGTTATTCCTGTTTTTTAAGGATTGCTGGCATTGCTCCAGTTCCAGAGTTTCTTTCGGAATCCCAGGCTAGGTTAATATCTCGACCCAATATTCTGTTTCCCTTGATAGTGCGAAGTTTTTTCCTCAGGGTGCATATGAAGGAGTCCTGTGTGGAATTCAGGGATAGGGGAATAAGCTTTAGCAGACAAACCCTTGCGTTGGACTTGTATTTTATTATATTACTGTCACGGGGGCACCACTGGGGGCACGGCTTCTGACACACAACCCGAGGGGATGCCTGATTGTTCCTTTAAGCCTTGGCCACAGGACTGGTACGGGCCCTTTAACTCCACCAGAGAAACCCGTGGGGAGGAGCCGACTGTCTGCACGTCAGACCACGTCATCCAATCGGAGAGCCCGGGACCTGGTAAAACGAACCCGGAAGAGAAGAAGGACGCGAAAGCCGGAGGAAGTGAGGAGAGCCGAGCGAAGGAGACGGAGCAGGAACGAGTGAGCAGTGGAGAAGGAGAGACGACTGAAGGAGAGTGCGGAGTCCGAGAGACGGCGCCGACGGAGCCAGGAGGCCAACGGATACGCTACTCGCCCTGCCACGTTCCTAGAGGAGCGTAGCTGGGAAAGGTACGTGATCGTATCTTGAGTCTGTCACAAGTACGGGGAGGGACGAAGTGAAGAGGGTGAGGGAGGTCACGGGAGTACGGGGAGCCTGAGTGTTGAGGATTCTTTTTCTGTGGGTCAACCACGCTCACCCCCTCCAGCCTTCTCTACCTACGTTCACCTCCTTACTTCACCTGAGTTACAAGAGTCACAAGAGTTGGTGGTAGCCCCGGTGATCCCTCACAACCCTTTCCCCCCTCAAAGCGCCCTTGGTCCCTACAACCCTACTCACCTTTGTGTCCCTCTGTATCTCTTCCCTGGGTCACGGACGGAGGAGGAGGAGACGGTCCCTACGGAAGAACCGGACGGAGAGAAGATCCCTACAGAGGAACCCTTAAACCGGACACTGACTCCTGGAGCAACAGACCTCATCCAGAACATCAAAACAAAGAACGCTTATTGAGCCAATAAAGTCCGCTTCTTTACCTCATCAGTGAGTCCCTGTGTTGGTGTATTAGGTGAACCACCTCCCTCCCCACATCGTCCCTCACAAGTGGCGAGCCAGATAGGAGTCTTGGAGAATCAGCATCCGAAACAGGATGGAGGCCATCGTACATCAGATGAAGGAAGGACAGGCAAAGCTCGAATGGGCGGTAGAGAAGTCGTCCAGTCAGGCGGAGGCGGATCGTGCCGTCTTTACATCTGCGATACAAAACCAAGCAAACAGCCTGATCAAACTAGCAGAGGGACATGCCCAACTCCTGATACTTTTACCCTCCTCCACCCACAAATTAAAAAAGGAGTGGCAAGGACCATTCAAAGTCCTAAGAAAGATAGGGAAAACTACATACATTCTACAACTGAGGGGAAAGAGGACCCAGATGTTCCACATCAACTTACTGAAGAAGTGGTTGCGACCCCCTCCTTCAGGAGTTCATACGGTCTCTATAATCACCCCTCCCTCTCATACCACTCTAGAGACACCTGTCAATCCCGATCTCACGTGCACCCAATCCCGAGAAATACGGTCTCTGCTGATGGACTTTTCAGACGTATTTTCTGATCAACCAGGCAGGACCCAACTGGCCGAACATTGTATCCCTACTCCTCCGGGGGTGGTGGTGAAACAAAAGCCTTACCGGATCCCTGAGGCTCGACGAGCCGCCTTTCAGGAGGAAGTGTCCAGGATGTTGGGATCAGGGGTCATCGTGCCTTCCCATAGTAACTGGTGTTCCCCCGTGGTGCTGGTACCCAAACCGGATGGCAGCATCCGGTTTTGTATTGACTTCCGCGCGGTGAACAAGGTATCCAAGCAGGATGCCTATCCTCTTCCCCGGGTGGATGAACTTATAGAACGCCTTGGTGAGGCCCGATACATCACCACTATCGACCTCACCAAGGGTTACTGGCAGATCCCTTTGGCCCCCGCGGATCAAGAAAAAACCGCGTTCTCCACACCTTCCGGCCACTATCACTTTACAGTTCTTCCCTTTGGGTTGCATGGGGCCCCAGCGACCTTTCAGCGGGCCATGGATGTGCTTCTGGCCCCTCACTTATCCTATTCAGGGGCTTATTTAGATGACATCGTGGTCTATAGCAAGACCTGGGAGGAGCACCTGGAGCACTTAGGGAAAGTACTGAACAGCCTTCGTCAGTCCGGGTTACACATCAACGCCAAGAAAACCCGAGTGGCCTTTCAGAAAGTGAAGTATTTGGGGTATCTCTTGGGGGAGGGTCATATAGCTCCCCAAACCGAAAAAGTGGCCGCAATCCAGTCCGTTCCCTATCCAAAGACCAAAAGAGACTTGAGGGCGTTCTTAGGGTTGGTGGGGTATTATAGACGGTTCATAGCCCAGTTCGCTACCATAGCGGGCCCCTTTACTGACTTATTGCGAAAAACACACACCTCACCCAGGTTACACGCCCCTTCCGATCAAGAAGCTTCTGCATTCCAAGCCCTGAAAGATGCTATTACCACCTCCCCTATACTAGTGACCCCGGATTTCGACAAACCCTTTATCCTGCAGACAGACGCCTCGGGTATTGGGATCGGGGCGGTTCTCTCTCAGAAAGATCCCGACGGTCACGAACGCCCCATTCTTTTTCTCAGTAGGAAATTGTTTCCTAGGGAGCAGGCTTACTCCACTATAGAAAAAGAGTGCCTGGCGGTCAAGTGGGGGGTTGAAAAACTCAGGTACTATTTGGAAGGCAGACCCTTTGTCCTTTACACGGACCATGCTCCCCTCACCTGGTTACAACGGAATCACGGTCACAATGACAGGATCCTCCGCTGGTTCCTTGCCCTCCAACCCTATCAGATAGACGTACAACATCGGAAAGGGGCGAATCAGGGTAACGCTGACTTTCTTTCTCGGTTCCCTTGTTCCCCCGATCGGGTCACGCCAGGGGGAGGGAATTGTCACGGGGGCACCACTGGGGGCACGGCTTCTGACACACAACCCGAGGGGATGCCTGATTGTTCCTTTACGCCTTGGCCACAGGACTGGTACGGGCCCTTTAACTCCACCAGAGAAACCCGTGGGGAGGAGCCGACTGTCTGCACGTCAGACCACGTCATCCAATCGGAGAGCCCGGGACCTGGTAAAACGAACCCGGAAGAGAAGAAGGACGCGAAAGCCGGAGGAAGTGAGGAGAGCCGAGCGAAGGAGACGGAGCAGGAACGAGTGAGCAGTGGAGAAGGAGAGACGACTGAAGGAGAGTGCGGAGTCCGAGAGACGGCGCCGACGGAGCCAGGAGGCCAACGGATACGCTACTCGCCCCGCCACGTTCCTGGAGGAGCGTGGCTGGGAAAGGTACGTGATCGTATCTTGAGTCTGTCACAAGTACGGGGAGGGACGAAGTGAAGAGGGTGAGGGAGGTCACGGGAGTACGGGGAGCCTGAGTGTTGAGGATTCTTTTTCTGTGGGTCAACCACGCTCACCCCCTCCAGCCTTCTCTACCTACGTTCACCTCCTTACTTCACCTGAGTTACAAGAGTCACAAGAGTTGGTGGTAGCCCCGGTGATCCCTTACAACCCTTTCCCCCCTCAAAGCGCCCTTGGTCCCTACAACCCTACTCACCTTTGTGTCCCTCTGTATCTCTTCCCTGGGTCACGGACGGAGGAGGAGGAGACGGTCCCTACGGAAGAACCGGACGGAGAGAAGATCCCTACAGAGGAACCCTTAAACCGGACACTGACTCCTGGAGCAACAGACCTCATCCAGAACATCAAAACAAAGAACGCTTATTGAGCCAATAAAGTCCGCTTCTTTACCTCATCAGTGAGTCCCTGTGTTGGTGTATTAGGTGAACCACCTCCCTCCCCACATCGTCCCTCACAATTACCCCTGTTTATTTTTGTCTACTGCTGGTTTTGCCCTGTGAGGTTTACAGAGTAAAACACCTGCTGTTTTACCTGTAGTGGAAGCCTAGTACTGGTGGGGGTATCGAGCTTTTTTTTTTAGGTAAGTGAGTTTCCTGTAGAAAGATATATTGGGGTCACAGTTTAAGAGATACCTCCATATTTTCGTCTTTTGTTCAGGGAGTTAAGACCTCACATATTTAGCAAGAGAAGTATAAGCAAGTGAATGTCCACTGCCATCACTGCACAGTACACTTTGAAATGTTGCTATTGCACATTGGGATGAATCGTGCAAGACTAATCCGGCCTCCATTCTATTTTAAAGCATCAGCGGTGATACTGCTATCTTTTATTATCGTTCACAGATGGTAGGTAGTGCGTTTCGTCCTTAGAGCCTCTCTCAATTGTCAATGTGGAAAACTGCTGACCAACTAGCTTCCTGAAGTGAAGTCTCAATGGTGTGGCATTATCCCCGACTCAAATGACTTGCAAAGATAATGCTCCTTATTCATAGTGTCCATATGATACTGTCCAAGTTGAAATACTTATAAAAATCTGTTTCATTCCCTGTTTTGTATAAAATTGTAAAGGTGATTACAGAAGCCAAGTGACAATGGAGTTTTTAATTTTTCAGTCATGTTTATATTTTTCCGTAGCTTTGTGTATGCTGTCTGGTAAAACCGTTCACTGGTTTTAACAACAGAAATCATCTTTATCTTCAAACATTCCAAAGGTGCATATACGTAGCTCATATAGACTTTATATTAATTGAGTACTGGTTGATGAATTCATTCAATAAAATTCCAAATAATGGGAAAGGGCATCTTTTACTGAAGTTCAAAACCAAATAGCAACTAACTAAAATTCCAAGTCAAATATCAACTATCTAAAAATGAATTCAAAACTAAAGTGTTGCCATGGTATGTTATAATTTCGTTGTAGAGCGCTTGGATGCAGATGCTTTTTGGTGCTTTAGGAAGACACAGACTTGAAACCTAACAGTGACCCGGGAAAAGAGCATAAATATACTTGGGTTTCATCTGGGGTCTAAAATCGAGTAGTTTTGTTTATGCAAGCAAAACCAAGGGAGAGAGTTTCACAGTTAGGCAGCTGCTGTAAAAAAACGCTGTCTCCTTAAGAAACCGCGTTCTGGTCCTAATAGTGTCCAGCAAGAACTGGTTTGCCAGCCTGAGGGAGTGTGACAATTCACAGAAGGAAATGTAGTTGCCAGAAAGGAGTGTGATCTGAGGTGTAGCGCTGTATGAACAGTTGTTCTGTACCTAACGAGTACACTAGCTCAATTGGGAAACCAGTGTAGAGATTTCTGTACTAGTGACCTATGTAAACTTTTGGCAGGTTTTATTAAACACTGGTGTCTCAGCATTTTGAGTAAGCTGCAGCTGATTTTAAAATAGATTAAATTGGCTAATTCAAGACGAGATTGTATTGTACTGCAGCATTTATATAATGCTTCCTACCCCCATCTTGGATGCTGAAGCACTTACCTACATGGATAGCATGCTACACCGTGTAGGGTGTGTGGTTGGAAGGATGTTTTTTATTTTGGTCCTGTGTGGAAAGTGTTTCATGTGCATGATGACGACTGAGGTGGGGTTATCATATTGTGGGACTCGGTGCATGGCAGTGTAGTGGATGAAGTGAAGTGTAAGACGGACATGCGGTTTTATGGTTTTCAGTATGCTGGTACCTTTGAATAGCTCTGCAATTCCCTTTATGGTATATCTTTTGATTATAGTCTGCTTTGTTTTTTAGAATTTATTGTTGTTGTATTTTTACTGGCATTTGTGCAATAAACATAATAATATGAACAATTTAAATATAACCATGTAAAAGTACTTCAACAGCCCAAGTCCCCCCCCCCTCCCCTCACAGGAGGCTCTGTCAATTTCCCTACTGCAGGATTTAACACTGTGTAATGAATCGGGTACAGTGTAGGAGGCCTGGCGGCGATAGATGCCCCTCATTATATAAAGTACCAAGGAACCCTCATTGTCTCCTTTATCAGGCCAACCTCATGTGCTCTTAAGTTTGACCTATGCTTGTGCTTATAGTCTGCTTAGATGGTAATGCCCTGGGTTGTCCAATATGACATTTTCACTGTAGTCCTGGTCCTGAGCAGGCATGTTGTAGGGAAAGAGAAGTGGAGAGATTTGTTGGGTTGGGCATTATCATCATCCCATATCCAAGTGTCAATGTGAGATATAAAGTAGCGGTCAGAGTGTATAGATATTAGGGACCTGCAATGGCGGACTATATTAAAGTCCTCCAAATTGTACAGCAGTGTGTGACGGATCTCTTCAGTCATTCCCTGCCTGCTCATTTGGTGATGTCTGTTTTGTTTTTCTGCTGTACAGTACTGGTGATGGACAACCGTTGTAGCAGATATCTTATTTGATTGTAAGAGGTACAAGTTATAAGTTGCCGCTGACCACCACAGATTATGCGCTTAGTATTATTGTGGGCCACAACTGTTATATATGTTTGAAAGTACATAACAAAATAATGCTATGGTGAACCACACATCAGGGCATCTTAGCATATCTGCATGTCAAAAGCAGTTTGCTGGTTAGGTTGTTTCCAATCTGCGACTTGGAAGCTGAGGATTGTGCTTGAGAGTACAACTGCCTTTCTGGGCTCTAGTATCCGAATGTGCGGAGGGGTGCAGTCATCTAGGAGATAGAAATATTACCAACTATCCCCAGAAGTGTATATGATCCTGTGTGCTTCTAATGCTGGCTCGTAGTGAGTTCCAGAGCGTTGGCAGCTTGAACTGAGATTGAATGATAGACAGCATTCACTACTGGTGTATGCAGTAAGTGATCAATAATAGGGAAGATCTTCTTTGCCTGCCTCAATTCTGAATTGGGCTTCCAGTGATGGTGCTGTCCAAAAGAACTCCTCAGTTCTGCACCAGCGTTTAAGGATATGAGGGACTACCCATTATATCTGGTCATAAGCTTGTGTCCCTTTCCACTGCAATGAAGAAGCGGTTATTAAGATATTCATAGGGACCATCTTCAAAATGTTGTTGGTCATCTAACCCAGCAGCGTAAAGGTCTTGTCTTTTGATTCAGAGTCTCTTTCACACTTGATAGGTTATAGATAACTGGGTATTGTCATCATACATATAGAGGCATACCCCTGCTTGGTGGAGCAATTTGGCAAGGGGCCGAATGCACATGTTAAACAGAAATGGCAAGAAGATTGACCCTTGCTGGACCCCTAAGTGGATGTCCAATACCATCAACAAATACAAGGGAAGAGTGACCTACTTGTAATCTACCTGAATTGAGAGCTTTTATCCACTTCAGGACCGACCCGCGATGCCTGCTGCTTCCTCAGTCTTAAGCAAGATCTGTGGTCTGTAGTATAAAATGTGACTGACAAGCCTAAGAGGACTATCATGTCAGTGTCTCCTTTATTAATGAACTGGCAAAGATCAATCAGGTTGGATAGGCCCCCAGCTTGGTGCTATGGCCTAGACAGTTCCACTTGTTGCTCTTCAGTTAGGTCATTAGATATTGCAAACTGCTGAGCTAAAACAGAGCTACTTTTTCTAGACGTTTGCTGTGTAGAGATGGGTTTAAACTTTTTCATGTCTGACATCCTGGGCCGGCTTCCTTAGCAAAGGTCTCACTATGGCTGCCTTCCAGAGGTCTGGAAAAAAACAAGCTTTAAGGAACAGTAAAAAAAAGCAGCCAGGAGGATGTCACTTGCGGCTAAAAGGACCAAGATCATTTAAGTAACCTGAAGGGCGACTGTTGGTTATGGTCTTCAAGAGTTCCTCTTATGTAGTTTGTGTGAAGGTGTCTAGATAGCACCCTGTCTCCAAAATAGATTCAAATGGCGAAGCCGTTGTAGGACTTTAATCAATGCTGTTAGAAATTGTGTCTGAGGCAAAAAGTGTAACATTGTCACAAAGGACCTCTGGTAGTATTTTTAATGTTATGTTTGCGAAATGTTGAAGTTCCGAGACCAGGTGAAAGAGTTATTTAGAAGTTTGGTGATGTTATGAATTTTTTTCAGAGAAGGACATTTTCTCAACTTATATTTTTGTTTTATAAGAGAGCATTATAAAGTGGTACTCCTCATTACATGGGGTGGAGTAGACTATTCTTGATTTCCTTTCGACTCTCCATACTTATAATTTAAGGCTTTCTGCTCACCTGAAAACCAATCATTACTTCTGCTTTGCATGTGTGCAGAATTCTGTTCCCAGTATGGCAGTCTTTCATCAAAAATAGCAAGGAGCGTGGAGTTGAAATGAAGCAGAATTTTAGGGTTGAAATCTATTGATGGTGCTTCTTCATGGACCTGTAGATTTTTTATTAATTTTATGGCAATTGTGTATGGGAGGAGAAGATTGTGGTTGCGCCTGCCGGTTGACGCCAAGGTTTTCCAGATACCGATGTGTTTTTGCAATTCTATGTGAAATGTGACTCCAGAGTTGTCAAACTAGATTGGAGGGTTAGTTTTGTGCACTCAAATTAGATTGTCCGAGGCAAAAATGAAATCCAAAATATGGTCTCGAATTGGAGGCTTAGAGTTCCGAAATTTAGTAAGTTCTGACATTTGTGGGATGGTTTAAAGATGACTCGAACCATAGGTTTAAAACCCCAATGGCCCCAAGATTGTCTTATTAATAGTTAAGGGTGACAGTTATTCGTAAAGGGAGGAGGACCCAGGGAAGTTAGATGGCCTCTTAATCAGTGGTATGTAACTCAGGGTAGCTGATTTTAAATAAATGCTGATACGAAGTACTTCCAGCTCGGGATTCAGTTGCTGAGGGGGTGTTTTGATTTTCAGTGATTCGTGCGCGATAACTGCTTCACCGCCTCCAATTCTGTTCAACCTGACCTTTCTAAGGATTGTGAAATTAAGAGGAACTAGCTCAACCAAAGAAGGAACACTGATTGGCTGTTTTAACAGAAACCTGACTCTCCAGTCAAGCCAATGTAGATCAATAGTCATTGATTTGGTTTCTATATTTAAATGCCGAAGGTGCATTACGTAATATGGCATCAATGCGAAGGTTTGAAGCAGGGTTTATTCCACTACATATCATACACACACGAAAGCCACAAGACATTTTCAGGTAAACTTTTTTTTTTTTTTTAGCATTTCCTTAACCAACCTGATGATTCTTAAGTTCATGTAATTCTAACCAGTTTACAAAGTGACTGATAAAAGATTTTCCTGCTTGCCAGAAGTTCCCTAAACAAATCTTCAGAGGTGGACATTTGTTTATACATTCATAACTAATATGTAAATGTGTGTTTAGAATTGAATGTGAGCGCATGCACATATATAAAAATGTTTGCCTTCAGCACTTTTAACGCCAGAATTTGTTGTTTTGTACATAACAACCCTCTCTATGTTGTTCAAATTATCTACCTCAGAAAGATGAAAGGATGGTCTGTTCCCACTGAAATTCAAACCTGTGACCATCCAGGTGTATACAGTTATTTCTATTAAACCCGCAAGTTGTCATGTCACCACAGCATGTCCGCTTTGGCATCTGCTACTACATCTCCAAACCCCTGTATCATGAGCTATTGCACTCTTAAGAGAATGTTTGTTTGACTTTAACGTTCAGTTCCCAACTAACGTGAGGCCACCCACAAACTCAGACCCCAGTCTGCATAATGCATGTTACTTGTTGAAGGTTTAGGGTTTAAATCTATTTGATTGATTTTATAGTAACATAATACACGACAATCAACCTACATCCACTGCCGGCGGTGTTTCAGGATTATATAGAAAGCGTGCATCATTTAATAACAATAGAAACAAATGAAACAAAAAGGACAGAAAGCTGGTCAGGCCCATGTGGGGAAGTGGGTCGGGCAGGGGGGCGCCATGAGTGTCTGGACTTTCAGGATGGTGTCTTCATGCTAGTGGTCTGTGGCTGGGGCCTGTTTTGTTAAACGTAGGATCCTTAGTTATTGGGGGAAGGACAGTTTGCGGAATTCCTCTGACAGATACTGTATACAAGGTTGCCACATTTTGTCAAAGCGTGGTAGTTGTGTAGCTATTGCGGTTAGCTTCTTTATACCCATTATGTCCCAAACCCTATGCAACCAATCTGACTGTGACGGTATGAATTCCGTGCCCAACTTAGCGAATAAGATTTGTTTAGCTGCCCCCAGCAGTAGGGTAATCACTCTACCTTTATGTGATCGCAGCGGATATGTGAATGGGTTGGGAAGGCCTATGAGTATATAGCTTGGGAATTTGGGTATGTCTGTCTGGAACATGGTGTTTACTTCTTCCAGGACTTTGGACCAAAAGGGGTCTAGTATAGGACACTGCCATTGTATGTGAGCCCTGTTGCCCACAGCGTTGCCAACATTGTCCGTCCCCAGAGTTGTCCCAGGCGTCTATCCTGATTGGGGTATGGTACCAATAGTGGGTGATCTTTAGGAGCATTTCTTTGCTTGTTGTGTTGAGGTATGTGCCTGGTGAAGGATGTCGTTCCATTCCTTGTCCGTAAAGTTACATTCACATTCTTTCTCCCATCTGGCATGGGCCGGTGAGGCAGGGAGGTGGGGCGGCATTATCAAAAAAGAGTAGAAATCTTAGTAGCTTTTTATCATTTGCCCCCTAAAGGATCCACTTCTCGAAAGCAGTCAACATTCTGCTGGCATGAGGGCGGATCCAGGGCTGAGCGACCCAATTAGCCACCATCAGATATTGCCAGTACGCGGTTTCAGGCAGGCCGTAGCAGGACGGTAGTGTGCGGAAGGCCATGAGCCCTTCTGCATCGAAAAGATCTTCTAATCGCTTACAATTGGCCTCTTGCCATGCCCCAAACGCTACCCCCCTAGCTGCTGGTGGGAAGTCTGGGTTCCCTATTAAAGGCGGCCGTGGTGAAATAGGGGTGGAGAGACTGCGTTGTTGTTGTACCCTATCCCACACTCCAACCGTAGCCCACACAACTAGAGAAACATACACGCCCTTCGGCCAATGTGGTTTTGGCAGCCATGGTATCTTCCAAATATGTGTAGCTGCTATAGCCTGGTAAATAAAACACCAATATTTTTCGGTGAGTGTACATATAGCCGAGTTGCGCCGTCTAGTAGTAGCAGCGCAGGTTCAGAACACTTAAGCCCCCTGCAGATAGGGGAAGGTACGCACAGGCTCTGGCCCTCCTCTCTCGCCTTCCCTCCCAGATGAAATCCCACATAGGTGATTGTGCACTGTCTAGGACCCGTGGTGGGGGGGCTGGAGAAGCAATGTTTGCATGACGTATAGGAGCTTAGGGAGAAGCATCATTTTAAGCGCTGCCTAGCGTCTCAGCCACGAGAGCTTGTGGGACTTCCACCTGGTGAGGATGTTCCTTGCCAGCGTTAAGAGGTTAATAAACCAAGGAAGTCTGGTGGTCTACACATTCAAGAGAGACCAATAGAAAAAATGCAAAAGGCAGAATAGAAGCTTTAAAGTGCTGTTCGACTATGAAGGATTTCCATCAACAACCAGTGATTGGTCAGTATCATCATCTGGATATCCGTCCTTCCCACCACTATAAACCTCTCCAACAAGAGGTGTTCCATGTGGTGTAGGTGTCGCCCAGATCACCTGAATGTAACCCGGGAAGGGGAAAAAAGAAGGCAGCAAAGATCACTGGTTTAGTCAAAAAATTTATCAGAAATGATATATGAAAGGTGCAGTGCAGAAACGTGAAAATTTAAAAAAGGATTTAGAGGAAAAAAGGGGAATTTTATTCAAAATATTCCTACTAATCCTTTGAATAAAAATTGGTGCAAAAACAGCTTTTAACAAATAAGCTGTGTGTCAATACGGTCGACATGTTTCAGCCTTCTTGACCCAATGGTCAAATGGCTTTCTTCAGGACCTTATAACATGCTTGTATTGCTACTGCAACAATAAATGTGACAAAAAATAAGTGCATAAAATACAATCTTCGTGGTGTGTAACTCTTCGTGTGATCAGTATATATGAATTACCTGATTAGCACGAGGAGTAAGCCTCACCTCACCCGGTGCTGACTCAGGTTAAGGGAGGCCCCGCCCTCTCCGTCGGTACCTCGAGATATGTCTGAGCCGTTTGGGAGGATGTTCCTTGCCAGCGTTAAGAGGTTCCCATAGTTGAATGTGGCAGTGGCTATGAGTGTGGGATATATCTGAAGCCCAAGATACAGGATGCCGCTCTTTGCCCAACGATACAGGTGTTGGCCACTGAGTCGGTTACGCTCCATCTCTGAGATGGTCAAGCTGAGAAGTAGGGATTTCTGGGGATTGATTTAAAGCCCAGACTCTACCCCGGAATGTATTCAGCTCCGTCAAGACGGTTTCCAAAGATGTGTCTGCATCAGTGAGAGTCAAAAGTACATCATCAGCATAAAGCATTATCTTGTGTTCCCGCCCCCCCCCATCACTATGCCAGAGATCTGCTGGTTGTTCCTCATTCTCCCTGCAAATGGCTCCATATAGAGCGTAAAGAGCTAGGGGGACAGGGGGCAACCCTGTCTGGTCCCCCACTCTATTGGAAAAGTGGACGATCTTATCCCGTTCACCCGCATGTTAGCTTGTGGAGCGGTGTAGCATGATTGGATCCAACCTCGTAGTCGTGGCCCAAAGCCCACCCACACCTACACCGGTACAGCCAGTGTACTCTGTCAAATGCTTTCTCAGCATCAACCGTCAGCAGAAGTGTTGGAACACGTGACCTTTGTGTCCTGTCCAGGAGGTGGCACATTCTTTTTGTGTTGTCATTACACCCACGCTCTAAGATAAATCCGGCTTGGCCGGAGTCTGTGGAAATGTGCCTTTTAATGAGCACACCGGTGCAGGGGTCACCCTTCTCTGTCTCTTGGTCTGTGGACCAACAAAATGGAGATTGGCACTGAATCTGGAATTCAGATAAGTTTATTAGTCACTCATGAGTGGGACCACGTCCATACAGCACCCTCAAGTGTTGCAGGAGGTAGTACATTGAATACACAGACCATGGTGCTTTTATACACACTTTGTTGCCGAGTAAGCATGTAGATACAAATAGAAGGTACAGGCCTACACAGAAATAGTTACCAACAAACATGGGCAGATGGGTGATCACTTAGTCAGTAAAGTGGGAGGGGAAACAGAACTGCTTACAACAGCAGAAAATAGTTGACAGTTACATCTTTAACCAGGTGCATTTTAGCAGCTACAGGCCTTTTCTCAGCAAGTACATTGCTTTGGCTCAGTACGGAAGGAGTTAACTAAAGTTGATGACACAAGCAGAATAGAAGGGCAAGCAACAGTGAAGACAGAAGAATTACATAGCTAACGAAATGGATGCCACAACCAAGAAGGCTTCAGCTTATGCTAACGGAAATTATTTCAGATTTCCACAAGTCAACTAGCCCTTGTACATAAGGGACGAGCCTGTGTGCTAGAATACTGGTGAATATTTTTGTATCAACATTTAGGAGGGAAATTGGTTGAGCTGAAGCACCGTCTCTAGAGTCTTTACCCATTTTCGGAATCACTATGATAGTTGCCTGGAGCATCGATTTCGGTAGTCCTCTCTCACTGAGTAAGTTATATAGTCTTGCTAAAATTGGGGCTATCTGAGCGCCAAAAAGTTTATAGCATTCCGCCTCATAACCGTCCGGGCCCGGTGCTTTGTTGGGTTGTAGTCTATTAATTACTAGAAAAACCTCCAGAATGGTGATGTCCTTTTCTAACACCTCAAAGGCGGTCCCTTCCGCAACTGGGGGAGCACAGATGCGAAATAAGGTTTGGTGTCTGCATTTCGAAGTCACTCCGCCTTATAGAGATTCCCATAGAAATCTCAGAACTCGTTCGCTATATCTGTCGGGAAAGCACATAGTGCCATCTGCCCTTCGTGTCCCAGAGACCCTTTTGTCCGCCGCCTACGTGCGAAGCCGGTGCGCTAGCATGCGCCCTGCTTTTTACCCCCAGCATAATACTTCTGGTGTATTCTAAGAAGGACGTACTCCGCTCTCCCCATGTCTATTGCACTCAACTGCTTCCTTGCCACAGTCAGTTTGTGGCAGATCGCTAAAGAACCCAATCGAACATGAGCTGACTCTAGGTCTTTAATCTGGGTTTCCAACTAGCGACGTTTTGCCTTTCGCTCCCCTTTAAATCTTGCTGCTATGCCCAAGAAGTGTCCTCTTAGGACCACCTGCAGGGTTTCCCATAATGTGTTGATGAGCATCTCTGGAATATTGTTATGTTCTAGTTAGGTGCATAATGCTATCTGCGTGTCCGTCCTTATTTTGTCATAAGTCAGGAGTTTTGTGTTCAATCGTCAGTGAGTAGGGGCGGGCGCCTGTCCTCTGTGGATAAACCGCAGGAGTAGGGGAGTAGGGGGAGTGTTGTGAAAGTGACACTGCACTCAAAAGACATGCGAAAACGGGGTCCATGTCACTGGCAAACACAATCACCATCAGGCAACAGTGGGGTGGAGCCCTGCCAGATTCATCACATGTGCTTAGTAGATGAGGCGAACGCCCAGACTATCCTTGGGTATTTCAAATCGGACAAGTGTGGGAGCCCATATGAACAGAAGGGGATCAGATCCCTCCCACCTATCATCAATGGTCGTTCGCACCGTCCATCCAGCCTTCTTTTTGCTGCAGTTGGTAGAGTAGCCGTGAGCGCTCCTCCCGACTGTCTGCCTCGGTGGGTTTGCTCAGCGTTGTCTGTCTTCTTCGTGATGGCCAGTGGGAGCCCCGATTTCCTTCCTCCAACTCGGTGGCTCTGATGGCCCCTGCTGTCCAAATTCCAGGATGCCTGGCAATTTTTGTGCCTCTTCCAGTTTGCAAAGCATTCGAAGTTCCTCCTGCCACTCAAACTGGAGGTGAGAGGGATGTCCCCACTTGTACCAAACTTTCTGTATCTGCAGGATTTCTGTGAGAGGCTTAAGAGCCCCACGGTGCTGAAGTGTTCTTGGGGGTAGGTCCTGATGCAGCAAAAGCCAAAGGCCCTCAAAGTCAATATTTATCAAATCTCAGGCCTCTGCCATGATCAGTTACTTCTGGCGGTAGTAATGTAGGCAGGTGAGTATATCTTGTGGTTGGCCTGGCTTTGCTGCTGGCCTACCTGCTCGATGTGTACAATCAAGGGCGATTTACTGATCCCGCAATGATGGCGCCTCGTGTTTGGAAAGGCGAATGACAAAGTCCTCTAGGCTGCCAGTGGCTGCCTGCAAATGGACAGCCTAAATTTGGATATTGGAACGTCTGGAGCTGTTTTCCAGTTCTTCTATCTGGTACCGGAGCTCCGATTTTTGTTTGTGTAAGGTCAGTAATTTTTGGCAGTGGCCCTCTAATTCCTCCTCCCTGGCGTCCTGATTTTGCTCCATTGAGGTCATTCTTTGATCTAGCACTTCATCATCTTGTCTGATCCTCTTAATGTCAGAGGTTATCATGTTTGAGGCCTGCGAAATTGCCACGGAGGGTCTCCAATAGCTGTTCAAGGAATGCTTTGGTGATGGGGGGCGGCGTCATTTCTTCTAGCCTCTTCACTTCGTGCTATTTCCCCTGCCAGATCCGACTCTCCTGACTCTGGCGCCCTGTCTGTCTTTTTGTAGCAGACTTGGTGATCATATATTCCACCAACAGGTCTTTTTTGCTGACCGATGGGAGGACATGGTTACTGGTGGACCAGTAGTGACGCTGTGTAATGTCTTGGTCTGCTGTTATGGTGACATGGCGCGCTGTGGCTCTAACTTCCGTTGAGGTCCCTAGTGGTACTCTGGTGCACCGTCTCCAACTTCCACCCCTGTTGCCACGGCACCACCCAGGGATGTCAGTATGGGATTTAGCCCGATGTCCTTCCAGCGGCCCCACCAGGGACGTACATAGCCGTGTGTAGGGATTCAAGGAGATCTACAGGAGACTTTTGAAGCTGGGGGCCAACATGCAGGTTATCTGGGGATGGGATGGTCTGCTCCCCGTGGACTGCAGAAGGCCACCACCACGTGCCCTCGTCTCCTCTTGGGGTCAGTGTTATAGATGCTAATTGAAATGAGGCCATCGTGTCTCGTCCACCCCTACCGTCCCTTTACGACTGCCCTTCAGGGCCGATGCCTCGACGCACAATGGCTATCACCAAGGTCACACTACACGAGCTGCCCCTGGGCCCCCATCAGCGTGAGTCAGCCGGTGCAGTCCCACTACCCAAGCTCACAACAAGTCACAAGGGCTCCAGGGCAGGCCGGCCTATAATATTAGGGCTGCAGAAATCGTGAGAGCAGATCCTCACCCTGCAACCCTCGTCCCAGATTACAAGTGGAAACGGGTCTGGCGTGCCCCCGGTCGTTCGATCACGGGCTTCTGCATGTACTGTCAGTCCCCAGCCCACTGCATGGACTGGGCCTCAACCTCCACCCACTCGCGGATCCGGGGAACCGGGCCTCTATCTCTGCGCTCGATGCCAAAAACTCAGTGCAGGCCCACGGTGCACGCCCGTTGCTCCCACCCAGGTCCCCCCAGCTCCACCAGTACTATCAGCCAAACTCACAGTTGTTAATCAGGGAGGGGAGCGAGCCACCATCTGCCACCAGGCACGACCAAGCCAGCCACAGGACACCCCCGGATTCTCAAGTCCAGAACTGTGCCCGTCCCTGAGACCTGGGCGCCCACGCCTGCTCCTCTTCTAGCCGAGGCTCTGCGGTTGCACACTCCGCTGCCTCAGGCGCCTCTGTCTCCGAAACACCTCGGGCAGGTGGCCCTCCGTCTCTGGGGGGGGACCCTCAAGCTCCTGAGCTGCGATGGCTGTGTCTTACTCCGCCGCCATCTTGGACTCTCCCCTGGTTGAAGGTTTATAGCAGGATTCCTTGTAGGTCTGAAGGTTTGAGTCTGCACCAGTGTAAGTGGGACTGGCTAGGATAGACTTGTCAGCCTTGTCCATGTCCTGGACGTGAAGACATTCTGGCACAATATGGTGGCTTCATTTGACCTAGTCCCCAACCGAGGATATAGAAGGCAAAGGATTGAAGTAATTCATGTATTCTACAGAGTGCTCTCTATTCGGTCTCTTTAAGGGAAAGATTTCTCTTTTGCAACTTACTTTTGTGTGCTTGATGATGCAGTCCCTTAGCGTCTGATACCTATTCCCGAAAGAGTGCTCTGCAGTGATCCAGCCATTCGGTCTATGGAGTTTAAGTCTAGTTTGCCAGCTAAATTGGTTAAAACATGGATCAGTTTGACTTTCTTAGCATACAATTTTCCATGAAGTAGATAGAGCTTTGTTCTTGGCAACTGTAGGTTTACGTTTCCGAGTTGATTACTCATGTAGCTATTTGGATTGTGTGAGCGTTAACTTTTCTCCTCCTTACCCGTTCAAGGAGCAAGCATAACTTTTCTGACTACCTGATGGACATGGCTAACTAGTCAGGCGCAATGTAATTGATCCTTTTGAGCCCAGGTTTAAAACTAGAATGTTAGGTCATGTTGCCCGTTTTTTGTAAAGAGCAGCATACACAAATGACTTCGACCCCTGGCCTTTTAGGCCTTAGGTTCACTGCCATGTGCGATTTTGAGTTTGCCATAATGACTTTCTCCCTGTGACACTGGGTCAAAAGACCGTCCCTGGACTGTTAAGGTTGTGTAACTCGTTTTAGTAATGTCCGTGTTTTTTGCATCTTGCGCTCTTCTAAAAGACCTATGTTGCTGCGTGCAAGAGTCTTGGAAGTACACTGTTTGGGAGTCTTAATTCAAATCTATGTTTGTGAGACTTAATTCAAGTCTGTTTGTTCCTACAGTTGGTTATGCTTAGGCTAGTGTCTTAATTATTTCTTTCTGGCCTCCTTGTTATTGGAGTTGTTATCCTGTATCCTTTAGTATATTTCCATTTCTCTTGTGCCTTGGGTCTGAAATTTCCTGAATCCTGAACTAGTTTGACAGGTGCCAAGTTTACTGCCCACCTGTCCTAATGCCCTAATTTAGCTATTTTCCCAGTGTTAAGCTCTGTGAGAAGTTGGCCTGGTATATTCTGTTCACTAGTTAAAGTGGACACCTTGCACCAGTACAATTCGACTCTTGCCTGCTGCGAAGGATTCCTTTGCGCTTGCCGCTACTTGCCTGCTGCGAGGTCCTGCTGGGGAGGATTCCCTTGCGCCTGTCGCCACCTTGTTGTCCTGCCTGTCTCGTTGCTCTTCCGGAGAGTGTGGAGTGCTGTGTCTGGGCTGCCCCCGTCGCCGTGCCGCTGCCGCTGCGCGGCCGTGAAGAGGGCTGGACTACATCCCCCAGCAAGCCCTGCATCCCCGCCCACCAACCGGTTCCCGCGCCTGGAGGCGTACTAAGGGAGGCAACTCCCTCCGCCTCGCGGGCGGCGCCGGGAGAAGCCCGGGACAAGGGCGGGACCGTCTGTGGCCGTCCGGGGCCGAAGGAGGCCGGGCTGGGCAACACCTCTTGGCTGTGGACTCTGGGTTAGTTTGTACTTTAATATCTCATTAATAATGAGTAGTGTTTTAATTGCTATATAGTATACAGTCATAAGCCTACATAGCGTGTTGTTTTTTTTTTATTCTCGCTTTTTTAGTAATTAGCTATTGTGCCTACAGGGGTTTCTTCCAGTACTGCATCAGTCTGCTAGTCCCCAACTGAGTAATGGGGAAACATACTAAACCCTCTTCGAGTCGTCCTATGACTAGGCAATTAGCTAACTCGAATCCACCGCTGCCAAGTTTGACAGCGATAGATAAAATGTTGCAGAAAACAATTGGGGTGGTTGCTACAGCAATTGAAAATACGGAAAGACGGCTGTCCATTACTCCTGCATTTACTATGGTACCCCCACATGACGGCTCGGCTGATATGTCCACATATCAGGTGGATATGGAAGCTATGACATCCATGCTCCCATCCTTTACCCATTTACCCTGTGCGCAGGTGATTTTAGATGAGCCTGAGCGCACGGAAGTTGGTCCATTATCGTCCTCTTTTGTTTCTATAGTGGCCCCCAAGAAACGGGTAAAGCCAAAGAAAAATAAGCAGAAAACAAAACAGACAACAAAACAAAGGACCTTCAATTCTGCCCCTCTTGCTCCTGGGCTTGCCTCTCCAGACCAGATTCAACACCCTCCTACTACTAACCCACCGGTTTGGGCTTCTAACCTACTACTAGATCTACAATCGCATATTGATCACTCCCTAAACCTTCTCCTAAAAACCCTGTCATCTAAAATAGACAGGTTGGTATCTCTTATTAATACCAAAGGTATAGGGTCACAGCAGTCATATTTTGATCCATTGCTCACCTCTCGTGGTACGGTAGGTAGTATCACCCAAGCTAAGAGTAATAATCCTGTTCCCCAGGGTCAGCCTAGTTCTTGCTCGCTTCCTACTTCCTCTATTTTACCCCAGCCTCCTTTGGCTCCACCAACTGTCCCTTCTCCTTCTGTTGGTCCCCCCACACCCTTGAATGCTCCCCGAGCCTCTATTGTTTCATCAGCTTGTGATCAGCCACAGAGCAATAAGGAACATAGCCCACGGGGTTCTTGTGGGGGTAGGCTTCTTTCTACCATGGGAGGGAACTCAGCCTCTCAGAATTTGGTTAATTCTCTGCCATTCGTACAGCTCCCCCCCGAGTCTGCCCCGTATGTGATTGTGCTCACAGGAGTTCCTCCTTTACCTAGCACTAAGGGGGAAACTTACTATGAATTAAAAAATAAAGTCACACATTGGCTGTCCAAAAATAGACCACTGAATGGTGCTGGCAAAGGGGAGATTTTGTTTGTTCGTAGGGTTAGTTGGCTAGGGACCCGCCCAAAGGACATTAGTGGGGATTGTGTCTTGATTAATTTTAGGGACCCCAGAGTAGTGGGACATATACTGGATTTGGGTGGGAAGATCAAACTAGGTTCTATTGATACTTTCCATTTGGGGTATTTTTATTCTCATCCCAATGTTCTGAACCCTGTAGGACCTTCATACCCCCACCATCCCTCTCATAATTTTTATTTCAATATCCCGGTTGCCAACCGTTTTGATGTGCTTAGTTCCGTGGATTGACCATCATCCGGAAGGAACACCAAGGGCAGGCACATGTGCTTTGAGGGGAACTTTGGTAGAGAGGTTTATGGTGTGGTGATGGATTCTTCCTTGACCGCATCGGGCACTGGGAGTGGACACACTCCCCTTCCCCTTTCCCATCTGAACAATAGCCCTATGGAAGGATACCCTGAGCTGGGTCCCCCTGTACATACTGCCTCGCATGAGTCGCCTACTTCTCCCCACTTGGAGACCAGTCCTTGTTCCACACCCTCGCGTAGACCACTAGTAGGGTCCTGGAATGTGGCTGGACTGGAGACCAAACTCTCTGACCCTGAGTGGGGAGAGCTAATGGACAAATTTGATATTTGTCTATTTCAAGAAACTTGGCTCCGGTACAGTCCAGCGAGGGTGGGCTACGCAACTTTTTCTATTCCCGCGGTTCAAGGCGCTAGGGGAAGACCATCGGGGGGGGCTAGTTATCTGGGTTGCAACCCATCTAGCTTGCTCTGTAAAATCAATTGATACAAAATCCCCCGATATTTTGTGCCTGCTACTTACCTTCCCTGCCGGATATTCGCTGGTTGTCCTAAACGTTTATTTACGCCCATGTCCGGCACAGTTGGGGTTGTCGATTCTGGGAGCTTTGGACGAGGTACTATACTCCCTTCCTCCTGCGTCGCACAAACTATTAGGTGCGGATTTCAACTGCCACTACGAGCCTCTCCTCGGGATCCCTCCCCTTATTTGTGATGAGGACGAAAACTATAAAATCCCTGTCCCCACCATCTACCCGGCCAAGCGTCTCCTCCCCCTAGCCCTCGAGATCAATAAGTTAGCCATCGCACATTCCTTGAGGGCTTGTAATGGTAGACTGTGTCCTGATGTACCGGGAGCTTTTACTTTCAATAGACCCGGGAGTTGCTCGACCATCGACTATATCTTGGTGAACGTGGAATTTTGGGGCTATTTAGCAACATTTTCTGTTATTCCGCGGGTCGATAGTGACCATAACTTACTGTCACTAGAGTTGATAAGTAACCTTGGTGGTAGTGCAGGCTCATATGGCCAGTCGCCACACAATAGTGAGAACTTGGTTCTAGCTGCAGGAGGCAGACGGATTAGGTGGGCAAGGGTTGTGACCGATGAAATAAAGCTTGCAGCTTTATATAGTAGTGTCACTCGTTCCCTGGAGGCGGTTTCCCTCCTATTGAGTTCTAACGGGGATATTGAACAGAACCATCTCCTTGTTTTCCAAAACATCCATAAGGAACTTCTCGGTGGCCTGGCTGGTTTTTTCTATAGTACCTCTGTTTCAAGGCCACGGGCCCCAAGGCCTGAGCATTGGTACAATAGTTCCTGCAGACTGGCCAAGACTGCCCTGATTAAGGAGGTAAAAAATGGCACACTGTCGAGTATCCAGGTCGCAAGGGCCTTTTATAAAAATTTGATTAAGGAGGCAAAATCGGAGTGGGAGGAGCTTAGGTGGCAAAACATGAAACAAGCACTAGCAGTTCATGACTCGAGGGCCTTCTGGAACATTGTTCGAACTGGTACAGTAGCTTGCAGCCCCGCTATCATTCCTAACCTCAGTGAGGAGGTCTGGCTCGCCCATTTCAAACCCCTATATTCTTTAAGTGACCCTCGGGGAGGATCTGATCTGGTAACCCCGCCCAACGCGATTCCATTGAATCAGAAGGATCAAGAAGACTCTGTGAGTCGTACTTTCTCCCTCTCAGAAATAGAGTTGGCTCTTAGTACCCTAGCTGCGGGGAAGGCTCCGGGGCTTGACAGGATTCCCGGTGATCTGTTTAGAAGTGAACCAAATATTTGGGCCCCTTACATTCTGGTATACTTCAATGCCATTTTGCAGGGCCTTGAGATCCCGGATACCTGGTTGGGAGCAGAAATTATACCCATACATAAAAAATCCTCTCCCCTCGACCCAGCCAACTACCGCCCCATTAGTTTGATTGACGTCTTACAGAAGCTGTTTGCTCGAGTTCTTTTAACAAGGTTGCAGTCCTGGATGGAGGACCACCAAATCTTAACCTCGCTCCAGGCAGGGTTTCGAGCAAAGGTTTCTTTTTTATTTTAAATATTTTTTTATTTTGTACTTTCAACAGTGCACATTTAATACATATAATACATTCGTTTATTCATTTTCGCAACCTAGTCTTTCAAGTAAATTTCAAAAACAAGAAGACAATTAAGAAAAATAGAAAGACCAAGTATCATGTAAACAGACTAATATACCAATATAGCTCTCGTCAATCCCAAAGTCAAATTTTTCCAAGTAACCAGGTTTATCAGATTACCTAGTTAACAGTTTACCCTACTCCAACTCTCCACCGCGCTAAGGGCCCCCAAATTCTTATGCCTAGAGCTCTCCCCACTCTCCCTTTCCTTGCATAGATAGGTTTTTCTAAATTAAATATAGATATTAAATTTGCTAGCCATACATGCATAGACGGAGGGGATTTGTCCAACCAAGCCCTGGCTAGAATTAATCTATACACTGCCATTGCCACAAAAATAAATTCCCTCTCTATGTTTCTGTTACCATCACAATCTATTCCTAGCAGAATACATAATGGTGACATGGATATCTGTAGGCCTAGAGTATTGTTAAAAAAAGCTTTGATATCCCTGATTAGAGTATATAGTTGTGGGCAAGTGGCCAGCATATGAATTAAGTCAGCGTCTAATGTGCTGCATCGAGGGCAATGTATCCCAGTTGTACCCCCCCATTTAGCAATTCTAGCAGGCGTATGATATAGGGAAAACAGAGTCTTATAATGTTGTGATTGTAGGGGGCCAGAGCATAAAATATTAGACCCCAAGTCCAATGACTCCTGAAACTCCTCCATTTCTCCTCCCAACTTCTCTGCCCACTTACGCTTATGTTTTTCTAGGTCGTCCACTTTAGTTTGAGCTAGTATTGCGTAAGCTGACCTGATACCATGGTGGCCGCCCGTAGTTAAAATCTCTAGAAAGTCATTTCTATTATATCCTGCTGAGCCACCGCTTTTCTGTCCCAAAAAGCTTCTTAGTTGTAGGTACTTAAAAAAATCTCTCCTGCTCAACTTAAACTTGTTTACCAATACCTCAAACTGCACCAATCCCCCATCCCCTATTAGATCCCCTGCTTGGTTAACACCTTTTCTGTTCCATTCTGCCATTACTGTATCAGAAAAAATTTCTGAGGGGAGCGATTTGTTTTTATATAGTTTAAGATACCTATTATACCGCCCAAGACCCATCTTCCTCATAAAAGCATTCCATACATATAGGGCCGCATTTAACGTCTTGAATTGCTTCCTTCTGAGCAAAGGTTTCTACCATTGACCAACTGTTTAGGCTTCAGTTGATCTATTGGAAGACAGTCAGTATGGGAGCTGGTAATCTTTATTTGATTTTTGTGGACCTTCGGTCCGCATTTGATACGGTCCAAAGGGAAAAATTGTGGTTTTTGCTATTAGAGATGGGTGTTCCCCCCTACCTTTGTCATTTATTCAAACGCCTACACCAAGGCACTTATGCAAGGGTGAGATTTGGGAGATGTGGGGAAATTTCAGGGCCATTCCCGGTGGAAAAGGGTGTGCGGCAGGGCTGTGTCCTGGCCCCCACCCTTTTCTCCCTTTTTATTAATGGGATGATTGAGCATCTCCTGCGCTCCGCTAATTTGGATTCTCCGATCCTCGCGGGGCGTAGGATACCGGCCCTTATGTTCGCGGATGACACGCTCTTGTTATCCAAATCTTTCATGGGCGTCCAGTGTACATTGGAGGCTTTTTGCTCTTTCTGCGAAAAAAGGGATTTGGAACTGAACCTATCCAAAACAAAATTCATGGTTTTCAGTTCCAAGTTAATCAACTGTCCCCACCCTAAGATGGGAGATGTAGAACTAGATAGGGTTGCCACCTTTGACTATCTAGGGGTGACCCTCAATGATAAAATGAAATGGGGGTCTCATATGGCAAAGGCAAACCTGAAGCTAGCTCAATCAGTGGGGGGTTTACTGAAGGTTTTTAATAACACCTCTTCCAAACCTTTGGGCCCCCCTATGGAAATCTATAAATCCCAAGCAAGAGGGGGCGCGCTATATGGCGCTGAGCTTTGGGGGTATTCCATTCCTGCTTCTTTAGCGGTAATTGAGAATTCTTTTATTAGGCGTCTGTTGAAATTACCTGCAAGTACCCCCCTAATCCCCTTGAGATTGGACTTAGGCTTAGTCCCTATAGATGAAATTGCCCTGAATCGCCCTCTCCTGTTTTGGAGACGACTATGGTCAACACCTGAGCTTGCAAGCTATAGGCTTGACCTGGCCGATATATTGGGTAGGGGGAAACTGGAAAAGATTCCTTGGCTAACTTATGTTAAGACCCTGTGCTATGCCATAGGGAAGGGGGACCTTTGGTCCGCCCCGGAAGAGACAAGCTGTACATTATCCAAGAAATCTTTGAGTGAGGCTTTGTGTCTCTATCGGAAGGAAACGCTATTACATTCTTCTCTGGGTAGGCTTACAGACACCTTTTTGGACATTAAGTCCAGCCCCCAGTATGAAACCTTCCTGGATGTTATCCAACCCCCCCTGGCAAAGAAACTTTACATCCAGTTTCGTTATAGTTCGTTACCTTTGAGGGCTTTTACATGTAGATGGTCTAGCGTATCTGATCGTTCAAGCATGTGTCCCGCTTGTATTGATATTTGTGAAACTGAAATGCATGTTGTTCTTTTTTACCCCCTCTATATCAAGGCTAGGAAGAAATGGATTATTCAGCTCTGTAAGTCAAGGGGCCTTAGGGACTACCAGGTAGTCTTTAGAATTTTAAAATATGATACTACCCCACTGGTAGTCTTTGCGATGGCCAAATATCTCTTTTCCATGTGGCTCACCAGGTCCAAAGAAATGATCACTGTCCCACAACCCCTTTGATTCCAGTATCATTATTATTGCATTATTAGATTCTGCTGGTGCTTTAAGATTATTTCGGGCTTTGGTCACAGCTCCAACAATTTGGCTTCTTGTGGTAATAGTTTACCCTTGTTTTTCTGCGCAAATTTTTTAGCTTAAAGTTTTAATGTTTTCATGGCCTGCACTCTATGTATATGTCGATTTAATTGTGTTTTATTGTACAGAATTATTTATGTCTTTTTATGGCATCATGCCGAAATAAAAGCTTTTGACTGACTGACTGACTCTTATGGTAGTAGGTTTAAGACAACCTTTAAAGAAGCTATCCTAGTGGTAGCTGTGGAGAGCAGCCTTCAGGCTAAGTCTTTAGAGGAATGTAAAGCAGCTTGTTTTACCGTATAATCTCTTGAATTACTAAATGAAAGGACACCACACAGGTATATATATCCAATATATATATATATATGTATGTATTACTAAACAACTCTCTAATAATCTCTTTATGAGATTAGAAGTCAGGAACATATGCACAATCAACTTTTCACAATAAGTTGAACACAAATATGGCTGGGGCCCTAGGGGCGTACCAGACCATATACTAAAAAAGAGACTTAAGAACAACGACTTACAAAGGGACAAGGCCTAGGGCCTTCAGAAGCGCTTGGGCCTCACGAAACCACCCGAGGCAGGTAAGTAAAGGACCCACGGGAGACGCATGCAGTGTGAGAACACAGCCGCGAATCCCTACTGACTTCAATGGAGCAAGTCGCGATTGGAAATTAAGAGTTTAAGGATACTTCAGGAGAGTCTACAAGCAAGTCACTTACAGGGTAAGTAGTTCTAGAGCCAACACCCACAGGAGCACCGTAGTGCTGGAGTTACCTCACCCAGGGAAGCTGGGTGCATAGGTGTCTTTTGGTGACTGGTCGCGGCATCGTTTTCAATGGGAGCCAATGAAGACTTGCTGCTTGTGAAGACAGGAGAAGTGTCTGGTGGAATCCCAGGCTGGATTCAGAAGAAGAAAGACCTGAAAGGCACAGTGTTCAAAGTCACTTGGCAGTGACCCGGGGCAAGGAAAATGGATGCCTACAACCGTCGGGTGATTTCAGGTGATCCACGGGTTTCTTGACTCTCCAGCCACGAGGTCCAGGAGGCATCGACGACTACCAGGAGCTGAATTCGGCGTGTCCCACAAAGTCTGCAGCTTACTGCGGTGTCGGTGACTAGATTGGAGCCAACAAGCCTTGGTAACAGCAAGTCTCACGGAAAGGACAAAAAGTCAGCGGTGCAGACCAGCAATGTCTGAGGGACTCACCTAGCGAGGGTAAGTCAGGGCAGGCCTGGAGCAACCAAGGGAGCCCTTTGAAACTGTAGAAAAGTCTTCTGGGGACCCACAAGCCAACTGGCAAGAGATCACGTAGACGCCTCATGAGGATCCACTCAACAGGGCCCATGGTCACTCGGGAGGGGGTAGGCCTCTGGTCTTCGGAGGGATTCCTGCTAGAGGCTTGGACCACACGTGGTCCAATGCACAGGTTCTTAGAACATCGTGAAGGGGTTGCACTCGAAAATAGTGCACGGTACCCAGGGTTTGCGGTTCCTCATCACTCGTGGGGTCCACTTGCCTCAGCGTTGCTGGGGACTCACGATGGCCTTGGAGAAGTCAGGAAATCCTCTTCCTGGGCTGCAGGGACTTCGGGCTCCGGTGGGAGCGATGGCGTTTGTGACCGTTGTTTGTAGTTTTTGGTGCCTGCCAAGCAGGGGAGTCACTCCTTGACTCCAAGGGAGATTCTTTTTTTTTTTTTAAGCTTAATTTTTTTTTTTTTTTTTTTATTAAAGTTTTTGCATCTTTTACAGCGCATATATATACCAAACAGCACTGGGCATAATAAACACCAAAATAGCAGAACCAGAGAGAAGAAAAAAAAAAAGAAATATAAATAAAACAGGAAAAGAAAACAAAATCAATAATCCATATCCGGTACATTTTCATGGTCAGAATATGTTACATGTGCATCTGGTTTATCCTTTACATGCTGGAGACTTGTCCATTTTGGGTGTTAGTGAGGTACATCAATCATATTTTATCATACCATGCAACATCATATAGGATCATTATCAGACTGGGCTAGCAAATAGTCTCTCAATGGGGCCCAAATGTCCCTGGGTCTAGATGTCGTTGGCAACTCCTCAGCATAAAGGTCCAACTGCGCACGGCAGTACACCAAATCCTTAACCCAGTCATCAACTTTCGGAGCCATTTTGCTTTCCCACGTGAACAGCACTCTCCTCTTGGCAAGCAAGAGGGCCACACGCACAAACCTCCCCATGACGGCCTTCAGGTTAGGGACATGTCCAAGAAGGCATACCAAAGGCGTGCACTGTAACATTTGACCTGTCATAGTATGTATGCGTGTGGTAACATTCTCCCAGTAGTGGAACACTGGAGCACACTGCCATGCAAGATGGAGGAAATCAGCACCGTCCCGCCCACATCGGCGGCACTGATCAGTGTCCCAAAGTCCCATTTTACGTAGCCTAACAGGAGTATGGTACACCTGATGAAGGAATTTAAAATGAATAATTCTGAAATTCTCATTCGGGGTCATGCGACCCGTTAGCATGCAAATCTCTTCCCATTCTTTTACATAAATCTGGGGAGTCACTATGGCATTCCATCTCTCCAGGCTTTTGTCTGGTCCACGAACCGTTTCATCCTGTACTGCTTTGTATAACTTAGTAATTAGTTTTTTCTTGGTTGGGGCTACCAGTAACAACTGAAGCGACTTAAGTGTATCTGGCTCCACGGGGAACTCAGCATAATGTTCCTGTACCGCGTGCTTCAATCGGTAGCAGGTGTACCGAAAGAGCGGAGTAGGGTTTTGTATGTACTGGAGGTCCTCATCCGCGAGATATCTACCCCCCGGGTAAAGATCGCTCATATGCGTTATGCCGGCTTCCTTCAACTCAGTTATGGGCCCTCTTTCCTGAGTAACCGACAAAGCCGCGTGTCCAGCGAGCGGTAACACAGGAGCATATAAAGGTAGTTTATGCGCACGCTTGCCAATCGCCTGCCAAGCCGCAACCGTGGTATCAAGCGTGTTAATTTCTGCTCTGGGCGTCTGCCTACGTGTGTGTGTGTGAGGATGCTCAGCAGAGATACAGGGTAGGCATTCTCGTCTTCTACTGCCACGTGTGGAATGTAGTCATGAGACCTAAACCAATAATGAGCATATTGGGCCTGTGCGCAGAGGTAGTAGACATACAAATCGGGCGCAGCGAAACCACCTTTGTCATATGCAAGCGTTAATGTGAGCCAACTAATTCTAGGCTGCTTATCCCCCATACTAATCGCAATAATTGAGTTTGCACTGTTTTGAAAAAGTGCTTGGTCAGCTTTATTGGAATGTTACAAAACGGGTACAGAAACCTAGGTAGTATGACCATTTTAATTACTGCAATTCGATCCGCCAGGGATAATGGAAGGTGGGACCATCTATCCACTTGGTGCACCAAAGCGTTATATGCTTGGCCGTAGTTCTCTTTGATCACAATATCAGGATCGCGGTGCACCCAAACGCCCAGATATTTAACTGGATCTTCAGACCATAGTAATGGGTATTCTAACTGGGGCGGAGACGTAATCCGCGTTAGCGGAATAATGACCGATTTTTCCCAGTTAATCTGGAGTCCAGAAAAAAGACCAAATTTAATATATTCCCGTATGATCGGAGATAGATGAATCTGAGGGTCATGGACGAACAGGACCATATCGTCCGCGTACATGGAGATCCCTACCGGACGGCGATTAAAATTAAGAGCAGCCGCTCTATGACATTGCCGGATTTTACAAGCCGAAGGTTCCAGAATGAGAGCAAAAAGGAGGGGGGACAGGGGACAGGGGACAGCCCTGTCTGGTACCGCATTAAATTCTAAAGGGTTCTGACGTAAGTCCACCCACTCGCACTCTCGCTGAAGCGTCCGTATATAAGACCTGTATCCAGCGTGTCAAAATAAAGGGAAATCCCATTCTGTGCAATATGTGGAACATATACTTCCATTCTATGGAGTCAAATGCCTTAGAGGCCTTAGAGCATGACCGCAGCAGCAGATAAGTTTGGGTTAAGAACGTGGAACATAGCAAAAATAGTGCGCAAATTATGGGAAGTGGAGCGCTCTGGAATAAACCCAGATTGGTCCGGGAGAACCAGAAGGGTGGATTTTTGTGGCTATGACCTTCGCCAATATTTTGGCATCAAGGTTTATAAACGAAAGGGGGCGATAAGAGTCACAACGTGTAGGCAATTTGTCTTTTTTCAGGAGAGTAATGATCAAGGCCTGTCGTATTGACGGAGGAAGTGTCCCAGTCTCATGGGCTTCCGCGTACATCTCCAGTAGGTAGGGGACCAAGAGATCTGCGTAAGCTTTGTAGAACTCTGCCGTAAGGTCATCGGGCCCAGGAGCCTTATTATTAGGGAGAGAAAGAATAGCCTCCCTCACGTCAGTTTCATCAATGGGCTGGCTCAAGTATTCTCTATGGGCGTCCGAGAGCCACGCACAGGCCGTATCTGTTAAAAATTTGATACTTGTATAGCGCACTACTCACCCGCAAGGGTCTCAAGGCGCTTGTACGAATACCGCTGTGGAACCCATCCTGCCTTTCCCTGTGAGGCGTCCACTTCTGGGCACCCCCAAGGTGGAGGCCAGGCTTCCTTAGTGTTGTGGGGGCCGTTGTGGAGATTAAGCAAGCTATTGCCCAGAGTTGCAGAGTGGGACTCCATGATTGGAATAGGCACCGAGGTAAGAATTATCAGGTCCGTGGAATTTTTTAGCCCAAGACCCGCCGAGGCGGGGAATTGAACCCTGGTCCCGGGCTAGACCTCTGCATCAGGGTCTGCCGCTCTAATCATTGAGAAGAAACCAAAGGAAATGATGGACGGAGTGTTGAACATTGCAAGCACTCACCCCCAGTCAACTGATCTGGGTTTAATCCATCTCCGTTCTTTAGCCCACTCTGCCACCCCAGTTCAGACATGGCCATATGCAAATCAGTCTGACCCTGTGCCTCATGGGAACAGTCCAGCCCGAACTGCCAAGCCATGTCTTCCCTGGACCGGAAACAAGCTTCCTAGGACCGGTTTCTGGCATTTCAGCCGTCTTCAGCCAGGCTTGCTTGAATCCAGTCTCAAAGTGAGCAAGGGACTCACGTCTGAGCATACCCTGCCAACTTATGGCGAACAAAGCAGAAACCAAAGGAAATGATGGACGGAGTGTTGAACATTGCAAGCACTCACCCCCAGTCAACTGATCTGGGTTTAATCCATCACCGATCTCTAATCATTGAGCCACACTTCTCCACAATCTGTTAGGTATTCGTCCATAGCTTCAGCATCCATCCCACCGCGTGTGGTATACATAGATGAATAAAACTGCTGAAATTGATCCATTATTGCATGTGGTGTGTAGTGCGCCGTGCCGTGAATGTCAATAATGTGGTCAATTAAGGGACTGTCTGTCCTAGCACGCAACTTTTCATCCAGATTTCTGCCCGGTCTCCCCCCTTCACCATACGCTCGGGCCACACGCTTTCTGCATATGTATCGTGTCTCAGTGTCAGCTAGTTTGTTATATTCTGCTAGGGCTTCATGTATGCGCGCCAGCGTGTCTGAGGATGGCGATTGTGAATATTGGCTCTCAAGCACCTCCAAAGCTCGTTCCGTTTTGGTTAACTGACCCCTAATGTCCTTTAGAATCCCCGCTGTGGTACCTATGCACGCCCCCCCCTTATAGTCACTTTAAATGCTTCCCACAGAATAGCCTGACTATCCACTGAGCCCACATTCACTTGGAAGTATTGTACAATAGCTGTTCTGATGGCATCGTTATATATCGGATCAAGTAATGCTTCCGCCCTAAACCGCCATGTATAAGGGCGATGTGGATTTATGGGAATGCAGATAGTAAGGATAACAGGATTATGGTCAGATAATGTACGTGGGATCATATGGACCCCCTCCACCCACCTAGTAGCCTCGTTGTTCAGCAGCCAATAGTCTAGTCTAGACCAACTATTAAACGCAGGTGTGACATGTGTGCCTTCCAATGTCCCCTCGTTACGTAAGTGCCAAACGTCAATCAACCCCATTTCCACCATGGCATCCCTTATACACTGGCTAACCTTAATCGTGCGCGCACCTGAAGGGTTGGACTTATCCACTTGTGGATTAAGATGGGTATTTAGGTCACCTCCCCATAGGACTGCAGATTCGGGCCATTCACGTAGAACATTGAACATTTGCAGAAAGGGTTTCTGCGATTTAAAGTCTGACCACTGTACCTACAACGTAAAAAATAAAGAACACCCCCCTCACCCCCCCACCCACTTTAGCAACCCCAATTTGCCAAAGACAATTCCCATCATTATAACCCCTCCCAACAGAACCAAGATGATGACCTGCATCAAGTGGGGTATACCCATTGGGGGACGAAGTGGCAAAGTCCACTCCCCGATCGAGTAGGGAGGGGGCCGCCGAGAAGATATGATGGTCTCCCACCCAATAGCTATCCCGCCGATCCTGCGGGTGAATACGCGCCGGTCTACACCGGGCGCGTCGACCCACATCTTAAACAGGAGACACATGAGGCGTAGCCCCCCGGAGATATGGAGCACACCCATCTCCGCGAATGAGGCAACAACTCACTCCTAACCAGCTGTGCAGCACAATAACACATACACTTGATATAAAACAACAGAGACAGAGGTTTTTCCCCCGGAAGCACCACGTGGCCCCAGTGCAGTCCACCCATGCCATAACGCGGCCATGCTATTCAACTCTGTTATACAACATAGAACGTTAATAAGCAAACATGTGCCCTTGGAGATAGCAATCAAAACCCCAGGCTCCTTACAACTCAGTCGCCAATGTCCGATGTGGAAGCTGGAGAGCCCCGTCGGCGGCAGAGGGATCTGGCGTATTCCATTGCCCTCGTCGGGTTCGTGAAGATCTTGGAGTGATCAGTCTCGCCAATGCGCAGTCGCGCTGGATAAAGCATGGCGTATGGAACTTGGTCTTTCATAAGCAGCTTCTTAACGCCCTGAAACTCTTTACGTGACGCCTGTACTGTAGCCGTGAAATCCGGATAGAATGATAACCCATTTAGGTGATTGCGCCCTTCTGGCGGGTGATGCACAGCACGGTGTCTCTATCCCTACAATTCAATAACCTGGTGATGATTGGTCTTGGGGGGCCTCCAGGTGGCGGGCGCGCCGCCAGGGATCTATGTGCGCGTTCCACTGCAAACATTGCTGAGAAACTGTCAGCGCCACAAATGTCCCGTAGGAGAGTCTCCATATAGTCCTCTAGGCGCCCCACGTTGGTCGATTCCGGCAGGCCCAAAATACGCACGTTATTGCGCCGGCAGCTCGCTTCGATGTCCTTGTTCTTCGCCTTTATGACAGCCAGAAGTTTCGTGATGTCTGAGTTTTTCGCAGCAAGTTGTTGAAGGCCATGTTCGGCATCTGATATGCGCTGCTCCGCCTCTCCAATCCGCGCCGCATGTTAGTCTAGTTTCGCAGAGAAATGGTCCATCCTGCCGTTGAGGGCCTCAATCTTGCCGTCAATGGCTTGAAGGCTGGCCTGTATAGCAGACAATGACTTTTCCAGCGCTGTGGGGGCCTGATCTGACGACTCCAACTCCGAGTCAGAGGCTGCAGTCTGCGAAAATTTACCACCCTTACGCAGCTCGAAGGTTAGCCGAGATTGAGTCCTATCAGGTTTGCCCATGATGCACTAAGGAGACAGAGCCCTGCCCAGATGAGAAGCGCCACCACCTATGCCGGGTGCAGAGGGAGCCGAACACGTGCCACACCCAAGGAGGGCCACGTATCGTAAAGTTGATGCCAATGCGTTTTCGGCGCCAGCCCTGCACCCCGCTGTCACTCTCCACACAATGGAACGCCCCCGTAACTCAAAGGCAAGTAACTATGTCACTGTGCCCCCTATTTCCAATGTCCTGCAATAGAGAGAATGCGGTGTCCCTTGCTCTAATCCTCCGCAGCAGATAGGGACCGTGCTCCCACCATGCCTCAGTCTGAAACCAACACTTGGGCGCAGGTATTGCACAAAAGGGGCAAGAGAACCCCCCCGCAGGAAGTGTTCCAGCGCGTGACTCACACAGCCAATGGCATCGATGACAAACAGTCTCCTCCGCCACCCATAGACAGGATTAAGGCCAGCCAGCACTCTGAGTCTAAGGGGGACTCTCAGGTATGAGGAGCTTCGGGGTCCGCTCCCGCCTCACGATACCACTCTGGCCCCAGCAGTCTGTAGCGTGGGTCCCACCGCACGCAGAGCCCAGCCCTTGCGATCAAAGGCCGACGACGGCCGCTTGCATAGCCCAGAGCGCCGCCCGCGTCCCAGCGTCCGCCCGTGCTCACCGCTTCCTCCATGTCGTCGGCTCTCGCCTGCAGACCACCACGCGCCTTACTGTTCAGCCGCTGATGTCCTCACGGCTCCTCAGGCTCCCAGATTGCTGTCACCGACGCTGCGGTTGCTGCCAGGAGCTCTCAGGGGGTCTTCACCACATAGCGGCCGCCAATACGGTCGCAGCCAGAGTACTCCGCCAGTCGCTCACCACATCCGAGAGGAGCCCCGACGCCAGTAAGCCCACTGCCGGGTCACCCTCGGCGTCAGCGATCGTCGCCACACAGGTATCAGCGAGAAAAAGCCCGGTAGGAGCAGGATTGTGAAAGGATAGTTTCGGCGGCCGGCAGAGCAACACTACTGTGCGGCCATCTTGCCGAACGCCAGGCCACGCCCCCACTCCAAGGGAGATTATTCCGTCTTCCAAAGGCAGTGGAACGTCGATGGTCCGGGATTCGTCTTCAGAGCGTCGTCCAGAGGTATTTAGTTTGCAGTGGCAAGTGTTCCCTAACTTATACTAGAAGGAAGGGAGGGACTAGCTCTATGACCCCACCTAAGGGAGGGTCAGGGGAGTGGGTGGCTACACCCACTTCCCTTTGTCCAGTTCCGTGCCAGAGCAGGGGCAGGTAGCCCCTGAGCCGGTTTGAACTGGTGTATGCACAGAGGAGCCTACTGCTCCCCCAATGCAGGACTTCAAAGCTCTCTAGGAGTGCACCCACCCAGCCCCAATACACTAAACCCTGTCTGGGAGGTGGTCACACCTCCCTGTGACAGGGTACATATTGTTGGGCCTCCTCCACTGCGCGTTTCGGTCATCGGCAGGAGGGCAGCCCAGTGTCTGTGACTGGTGGCATCCATTTTGTGATGCCAGGGCTCTTCAGGATTCTACCGCGTTTCCACAGTAGGTACATGTCTAGCCCTCTAGAAGGGTGGGATCATACTCCCACACCAGTTACTGGTGTGGGGGTATGATTCCAAAGTGTTTGACACCAAACACGACATGTTTTGATGCAGCCATTCCAAAGTTAGCATTTACCGCGAGGTTATAATGCCCTGAAGAGTATATGGCTTGACCGCATTCACAAACAGCCCCAGAGAATGGACTCTGAGAGCTGCAGAGGGGCCCAGCTCAGGCAGAGGCACCCCCTCACATGGAAACCAAGCACCCTGCCCTCAGGATTGATAGGGCCTGCCTTAGTGGTGACTGATAGGTTTAAATGTGTGTGCAAGAGAGATATAGCAAACCTATATCTCAGTGAGGAGTGCTAGCACCACCGCACCCAGGCTGCAGTAGCAGGCCTGTGGTGTCAGATTTAGTCTGCTTCCCAGGGCTGGCATAATACATGCTTCAGCCCCTGGTAGGCCTGTGAAGTACCTATGCCCTTGGTACCTACGGTACCATATACTAGGGACTCATAAGGCACCACAGTATCCAATCACTAGTGCACCTAATATGCGCTCCATGTTGTTTAGAGAGAACAGAGAGGCTGGGGCCTGATTAGCAGGGTCCCAGCCAGACTATAGCCAGAAACCAGTGTAAACATTAGAAAAAAAAGTGGGGACAACATAAGAGGCAGATCCTACTCTCCTACAAGCTCTCATTACAATTTCCCGTGTAATCTGTGGGCAGACTCGAGGGCAGGAATTTGTATTTTTGGACGGTATCTCTGTATACATTGCTACTGAGCTGAGACCTAGTTCTCTTGTGGGTCAGTTATTTTCTTTGAGAACTTTTGCTCCTTTATTAATTTTTTTCAGACTTGTGGGTTACTCCCGTTTGAAATCGAAGTTACCCTTTATACCTGCGATGCCTCTAGCTGTTTCATAAATATCTATTTCATAAAAAGCACTGTTAAAATTGCCGGTCCTGTTTCTGTGAATCTGTCTATCGCTTATAGGGGTGAGAAGAAAGGTTTGTGATGTTATTGGCCTCTACAGTAGGAATATTATGGCTACCTGGTGTCCATGGGGTACTAAACGGCTGCTGACCTGTTTAAAGCGGGCTAGTAATGCTCTGCCAACGTACTACGTTCAGTCACTGCATATTTAATTTATTGCGTTACCCACTTTTTACTGATTTGAGATGTGTGACTAGTTTATAGTCATCCTACTCGCTAGGCCTGTGGGCAACATACCCGCGCGGGTAGAATCAGTAGAATGTGATAAGAGAATGAAAGCTTTCCATTTACCCATCAAATTGAGGCCACCTCATATTTTTCATAATCATTTTGTACTTTCTACTTGTAATGCTTTTTTTAGTTCCTTTTTTGCAGACAAGGTTGGCAGCATTTGTGCTATGACAATGTTTGAGGTAAAACAGCAATTGATCTTCATTACTTTTACAGGATTTCCAAGTGCGGCAGAGAAAAAACGTATTCTTTGATGGGAAACTACCACGTAAAAAAGACTGGCATGATTTTGAAGCTATCAAGAGAGACTTGGAGCGGACAGGTACAGCACAATCAGGATTTTGATTTTATAGAATTTTTCTTTTCTGACACCTTGTCTGTTTTTATTGTTTTTCTACTTCTCTATTAGTTCATGAGTCTTTAGTAAGATTGTTATTTTTCTTAGTCTATTTTTCCTTGTTTTATGCCTTAAGGGCAAGAATTACGTAGGTAAGTCTTAAATGTGCTCCTATAGGATTACTCCTAAAGTTGGGACAGAGTTATAATTTTCATGGGATTCAAAACTAATCCCAGTTGTGCTCTTGAAAATGTATCCTAATTGTCCATTTCCAGAAATCTGGAAGTGTATTTTGTACACATGCACAATTTCCATCAGGTGGAATAGTCTGCAGATGTGCACCCACACATGTAACTTTTTTCTGCACACCTTTGGAGGACACCCATGGACAACACCCACATTAACAAGCATTGGCAAAGCCAATAACTCTGGCCTATGGCTGTGTGCTAATTTGTTATTTAAATGCAAGCTTGCACCACAAAGTGAATGGCAAAATGCCATAATGCCACCTGAACGTGTATGTATGTGTATGTTCTTTTTATAGCACTAACCTATCAAGAAAGCAACTGCGAGTTTTACAGAATCAATGGCAAGAATATAGTCTATGAGTGACAGGAGAGGTAGCTGGTTTGCTGAAGAGGTAATGCATTGTGATGTACTGCTCCTTAAAGAGGAGAGACTTGTACTCGTTCCTAAATTGGCGCAGTACTGGGGGACGGGTTCTTGATTAATACAACAGAGTTGTTGCTGATCCTGGGTGCATAGAGGAGAAATACCTTTTGCCTTCGTTTTCAATTTTCCACTTCTTAGCCAGCAGTCTGATGGTGTCCTGTCTGTGGGTGTGCAGCTAACCAACAGGGAAAAAAACTTGTTTGCAAGATGAGGGGGTGAAGGGTGGTGCTGGTTATTATCGGTTTGTGAATAATGCAGCTGGTTTTGAAAATAGTGCAGAGCTGAAGGGGGAACCAATGGAGTTCCATCAGGATGTGGGGGGGGGGGGGGGGAAGGTGTAATGTGATCATATTTCTTTAGGCCATAGATGGGACATGCTGCGGTTGGTAGGTTACCCTTAAGGGGTGTCAGTGTAGAGGATGGAAGGGCATGAAACGGTGTGTTATCACCATCCAGATACTAGAGTTTTGGGGCATGAGTAGTTCTGAAGTTGGTTTCTTGAATAAATGTTTTCGCTTTCTTTAGCAGAGAACTGCTTACATGCTGTCATGCTTGCATGTTGAGGTTCAAAGCCGTCTAGGTTCATGTCAGTTAGCCAAGTTTGAACTGGTTCTTGTTTTCATTGAGAAATACCAGGAATTCTGTCTTGGTTGTGCTGAGTTTCGGGTTGGCTTCGGACATCCAAGACTGGATAATGTGCAGGCAGTGTTTGAAGCATCGGATGTCTGACGCAGAGGAGCCTTTCAAGTAGAGTTGTGTATCTTCAGCATATGGATGAATCTTGCTGCTCTTCTCTGTGAGTAGAGCACTAAGCGGCTTCATGTAGAGGTTGCAGATGACAGGAGACAGTATGGAGACCTGGGAACTCTGTACGTCAGAGCTTTCCAAACTGTGTGTCCCGACACAGTACTGTCGCCTGCAAATGGTGGGTGTGTCGCGGGATGACACTGGTATTAACGGGCACTTAGCACATAACTGCTGCTAATTAAGAGGCATTCCTTTGAAAGCTTTGTTCTCACTATGCCTCATCTATTGCATAACGTCTCCCAGTAAACGGTCTTTTAAAGACCTGAGATACTCGGGTGTAGCTGTGTGTGTGCCCGGGAAGCTGGGGTGAGGTGACAGACAGAGGGAGATAGAGGGAGGAAGACAGAGAGGGAGGAAGACAGAGAGGGAGGAAGACCGAGAGGGAGGAAGACCGAGAGGGAGGAAGACCGAGAGGGAGGAAGACCGAGAGGGAGGAAGACCGAGAGGGAGGAAGACAGAGAGGGGAGGAAGACAGAGAGGGAGGAAGACAGAGAGGGAGGAAGACCGAGAGGGAGGAAGACCGAGAGGGAGGAAGACCGAGAGGGAGGAAGACCGAGAGGGAGGAAGACCGAGAGGGGAGGAAGACAGAGAGGGGAGGAAGACAGAGAGGGGAGGAAGACAGAGAGGGGAGGAAGACAGAGAGGGGAGGAAGACAGAGAGGGGAGGAAGACAGAGAGGGGAGGAAGACAGAGAGGGGAGGAAGACAGAGAGGGGAGGAAGACAGAGAGGGGAGGAAGACAGAGAGGGAGGAAGACAGAGAGGGAGGAAGACAGAGAGGGAGGAAGACAGAGAGGGAGGAAGACAGAGAGAGGGAGTGGGAGGAAGACTGAGAGAGGGAGGAAGACTGAGAGAGGGAGGAAGACAGAGAGGGAGGAAGACTGAGAGAGGGAGGAAGACTGAGAGAGGGAGGAAGACTGAGAGAGGGAGGAAGACGGAGAGAGGGAGGAAGGGAGACAGAGGAAGACGGAGAGGGAGGAAGACAGAGAGGGAGGAAGACAGAGAGGGAGGAAGACAGAGAGGGAGGAAGACAGAGAGGGAGGAAGACAGAGAGGGAGGAAGACAGAGAGGGAGGAAGACAGAGAGAGGGAGTGGGAGGAAGACTGAGAGAGGGAGGAAGACTGAGAGAGGGAGGAAGACGGAGAGAGGGAGGAAGACGGAGAGAGGGAGGAAGACGGAGAGAGGGAGGAAGACTGAGAGAGGGAGGAAGACTGAGAGAGGGAGGAAGGGAGACAGAGGGAGGAAGACGGAGAGGGAGGAAGACAGAGAGAGGGAGTGGGAGGAAGACTGAGAGAGGGAGGAAGACTGAGAGAGGGAGGAAGACTGAGAGAGGGAGGAAGACTGAGAGAGGGAGGAAGACTGAGAGAGGGAGGAAGACGGAGAGAGGGAGGAAGACTGAGAGAGGGAGGGAGACTGAGAGGGAGGGAGACTGAGAGAGGGAGGAAGACTGAGAGAGGGAGGAAGACTGAGAGAGGGAGGAAGACGGAGAGAGGGAGGAAGACGGAGAGAGGGAGGAAGACTGAGAGAGGGAGGAAGACTGAGAGAGGGAGGAAGGGAGACAGAGGGAGGAAGACGGAGAGGGAGGAAGACAGAGAGAGGGAGTGGGAGGAAGACTGAGAGAGGGAGGAAGACTGAGAGAGGGAGGAAGACTGAGAGAGGGAGGAAGACTGAGAGAGGGAGGAAGACTGAGAGAGGGAGGAAGACGGAGAGAGGGAGGAAGACTGAGAGAGGGAGGGAGACTGAGAGGGAGGGAGACAGAGAGGGAGGGAGACAGAGAGGGAGGGAGACAGGGGGAGGGAGACAGGGGGAGGGAGACAGGGGGAGGGAGACAGGGGGAGGGAGACGGGGAGGGAGGGAGACAGAGGGAGGGAGACAGAGGGAGACCAGAGGGAGGGAGACAGAGGGAGGGGGAGGGAGACGGGAAGGGAGACAGAGGGAGGGAGACAGAGGGAGGGAGACAGAGGGAGGGAGACAGAGGGAGGGAGACAGAGGGAGGGAGACAGAGGGAGGGAGACAGAGGGAGGGAGACAGAGGAAGGGAGACAGAGGGAGGGAGGGAGGGAGACAGAGGGAGGGAGGGAGACAGAGGGAGGGAGGGAGACCAGAGGGAGGGAGACCGGAGGGAGACCAGAGGGAGGGAGACCAGAGGGAGGGAGACCAGAGGGAGGGAGACCAGAGGGAGGGAGACCAGAGGGAGACGGAGGGAGGGAGGGAGACCGGAGGGAGGGAGGGAGTCGGAGAGGGAGACGGGGAGGGAGATGAAGAGGGAGACGGAGACGAAGAGGGAGGGAGACGGAGACGAAGAGGGAGGGAGACGGAGACAAGAGGGAGGGAGACAAGAGGGAGGGAGACGGAGACAAGAGGGAGGGAGGGAGACAAGAGGGAGGGAGGGAGACAAGAGGGAGGGAGACTGAGGGAAAGAGAGGGAGACGGAGACAAGAGGGAGGGAGACTGAGGGAAAGAGAGGGAGGGAGACTGAGGGAAAGAGAGGGAGGGAGACGGAGACAAGAGGGAGGGAGACTGAGGGAAAGAGAGGGAGGGAGACTGAGGGAAAGAGAGGGAGGGAGACGGAGACAAGAGGGAGGGAGACAGAGGGAAAGAGGGAGGGAAAGAGGGAGGGAGAGAGAGAGGGGGAAGGGGGAGGGGGTGAGGGCGGGGTGAGGGGGAGGGGAAGGGATATGCGTGTATGCCGGGTCTGGTGGCTCAGTGGACGAAGGCATCCGCTGCAGGGGCCTGTGTTCAACCTCATGGTCTCAAATTTGCTTGAAAATGCACCATTTGCCCACTTTTATTTCAAAATGTTCTTCCGGTGGGTGAACCCCACTCCCCCGAACCCCCCTTAAGTGGTTTGGGTTCACTTGCTATGCTCGCTCGCTACACTGCCTTACTGTGTCCCAAAACGATGCATCTCTAAAAAGTGTGTCACCAACATGAAAAGTTTGGAAAGCTGTGCTGTAGGTAATAGGGATCCTTTGAGACCTGTAGGTGCCCATGTGCGAATTAACTGGTGTCAATTGGAAAGGTAGAAGAGAACCAGTAAAGGACATTGCTGGTGAATCTCATTCAAGACTTCAGGGTGTAAATGAGAATGGGATGGCCAATGAAAAAGACTGAATGGAAAAGACTGAATGAAAAATTGTTTGCTGAGGTAGTCGCTTTATTAGAGATGCTTTTTACTTTAATCTTTCAGTTGTGGCATGTATTTTTTATTATTTGTTAATGAGACAAAATTAATTATCAAACCAAGCTCTCAAATTGTATTTGGCTACAATGTTAGTGTCACCTAAACAGTACATTACAGCATCTTTAAAAGGAGAACGAAAACAAATCTCCATCAAACTGTGCACTCATAGTGCCGGCAAAATAAATAGCCAATATTTAAAGTTAATATAAAAAATAAAGCAAGTTTGAACCAACTTTGTCATCAAAGAGAGAGAAAATATTTTTAGTTGGATGTGACCAATGTGCGCAAGCTTTGTGCAGTGACCCAAACTGAAGGGAGCCAATTGGTAAAGTTGACTGAGCCATTGCCTCATTCGATATGTTGCAAGTGGGTGGCAGCAAAATTTGAATGCCGAGTTTACAGACAAATCGATGAAGCCCTCTGACAAAAAGCTGTGTATATATAATGTGTATATATATCTATATATATCTCAAAAGACACTCCCCTGCTGCTTGGCACTTCAATATGTAGAAGAAAGGAGCACGGACCACATCTCGGTGCGTTCAATCAAATTTATTTTCTTGAGGTAAGTCAGCCATAACTCGTTTCAACTCCGTAGAGCCTTGAGCACATGATACGCTTAGAAGTCACATGACTGTTTAGATACCATTTTTTTTAGTTTGTGTTTTTTTCCTTTCTTTTTTCCACCTCGTGAGTATTAAAGTGACCGTGCTCAAAAATAGTTGTATTGCTTGATTGCTCATATGTAGAGTTTGATACTTGTCGGTATAAATACCATTACATTAATTCCACCTTCAATTTCATTCACAATATTAAAGGTGTAGATGAATTTGGCATATGTTCATCTCCATTTAGTTGTGCAAAGTAGTGCAAATGGTAGGTTCATTTATATAAATATATAAATTATATATATATAAATATATATATATATATATATATATATATATATATATATATATATATATATATATATATATATATATATATATATAATATATATATATAATATATATATATATATATAATATATATATATATATTACCTACTGGCGGTCGCCAGTAGGTAGTTATAGTTAGGACCCCTTTTCCATAGGAAAACCTCAACATTCTATTTTGAATAACTTTGGCGCCGGTCGATGAATCCTCGCGAATTTCTCAAAATAGGTGGGGCGCTACGCTCCGCTCCTACCCTGAAAGTCTCGGGGGGATTCGTCAAGCGGGGGCTGAGATAAAAGGGGGGTCCCAAAACGCGTTTTTCCCATGCATTTTTCCATAGGACCTTTAGAACGAGCTACAGCCCGAACGGCTGAACAGAATTACTAGAAATTTGGCAGAGAGGTAGTCCCTAGGTCAAGGAAGTGCCTTTTGTAGGTTTGGTGTAAATCTGTTCAGTAGATTCTGAGAAAATAGCCTTTAAATCAATATATATATCTGAGCCCGCTTACGGTACGCTTACCGTACGCTTACCGTACGCTTACCGTAAGCGTACGGTGGCGTGCGCGAGCGCGATTCTGATTGGCTCTTAGATCTTAGTAAACATTCGAATCGGCCGAAACCAGGAAGCGGCGGCCGCCATTTTGTCTCTCGCACTGAGTGTTGTTTATCAAACAAGATGGCCAAAAACATGTTACGGGGCTGTTTTGACAACTCCCTCCCACATAGTCATGTTGAGGGAGTCCCCAAACATCCCCCAAGAGCAAAAACGGTTTTATTTTTTTTTCGGAAATTTCGCCGAGTACGCTTACCGTACGCTTACCGTAAGCGTACGGTAAAAAAAAAACATAAAAAAAACACTATCCACACTTACCCCACCCCCTGTGCTTTTGGTGGCCGTAGGCCACCAAATGTACAGGGCTTATTAATAGGTAAAAAAAACTAAATTTTGGCAACATGAAATTATAAAATCGAAATAAAAAAAACACTATCCACATTGACCCCACCCCCTGTGCTTTTGGTGGCCGAAGGCCACCAAATGTACAGGGCTTATTAAAGTTGATAAAAACCGTGCACGGAACGAACTGCGTTAAGTGGGCGCGCACGCCTCGAATGGCGTAAAGTAACTTAGCATTTAAAAAACCGTACAAATTCACTGAAAAAACCATAGGTTTCACACACGTTATAGTTAGGAATTAGCATTTAAAAAACCTTGCAAATTCACTGAAAAAACCAAACGTTTCACACATGTTATAGTTAGCGGAAATTTTACTGATAAAAAACCAGTGAAATTGCCCCGTTATAGTTAGTGCTGGCAACTATAACTCACGCGACCGCAATCTTCTGCTGATGACATATGTGTCTTTATGAAAAAAAAATATTTGTAATATATGTATAGCTAAAAATGTATGGAAGAAGACATGGGCAAATAAGTGTCTAAAGACAGTATTAGCATCAGCAGAGGATTGCGGTCGCGTGAGTTATAGTTGCCAGCACTAACTATAACGGGGCAATTTCACTGGTTTTTTATCAGTAAAATTTCCGCTAACTATAACATGTGTGAAACCTATGGTTCTTTCAGTGAATATATATATATATAAATACAACAATGCATATATAGATAACACATGTTTCATAAAATTACAAATTCTAGTATTTATAAAATCTATAAAAAGAGACGAGAAAGAATGTTAAAAACAATCATGGTGTAAATACCTAATTGATCCCATTTTCTCAATATATGACTCTTAGTTATCACACAACTTAGACCGGTGATGTCCGTACCCTGTTCGGACATGAAACCTACTTAGCCAAATTATCTTTACACTCTACAATTATATATCTAGACCACCTATTGGGCAGCTAAACAAGCATTTTTGTGCAATATGTGTGCAAATCACCATAAACTTTATTGACAAAAGCCTTTGTCAATACTTGTAAGTATCTAAAAAATGTCTTAAAAAAAAAAAAATAGGATATCACTTGTAGCTTGTACCAACTTCTATGTGATGTGAGGTTCTTTGTGGCTGCTCAGTAATAATTTATAGCTCAGATATGCTGCTAGTTTTGTATCAAAAAGGAAAATTCTTTTTATAATTAAATATTAGATTGGCTATCGTGAAAAGGTAATGGAAAGAGCGAGGACAGACAGAAGTGGTTATGAAGGTCAGGCACCACAGTTTGATTGGCATTTTACAGATATGTATGCAGATCTTCTGTGACGTTCAGGCCGTTATGATTTTTTTAATCTAATTCTAAAATGTAACTGGTTTCTAGTTGTCTTAACATTTTTTCTCTGTTATCGCCACGTCTGCTAAATGTAATACAATCTATGATAACATATTTAAGATGTTTAGGATCTTATTGATGGTATTCCATAAAATGCCGAGCCACCGGATATACAGGGTCTTTAGTGGTTATAGATCTTATATGTTGTAAAATTCTCTTGTGCCCCTGTAGCTTGGTGCTTCCCACGTACCGAAGTCCACAGGGGCACAAGAGAACATACACAACAAATTCAGTTTTACATGATAGGGCTTTGTCGATGGTATATTCCTGTTCACTAAATGCTGTTTTGTATGTTAATGTATTTGTGCCAAATTGACACGCTTTACAAAATCTGCATTTGAAAAAGCCCTTTCTTTGGCTTAACCAATTGCTTTTTGGTTTGTCTACCGGAATGTTCTGTACCAACTTGTCTTGCATACTGGGAGCTCTCCTGTTAGTAATGGAGAGTCTAGTTGGTAATGTAGGACCTAGGATAGGATCATTCTTTACCAAAGGCCAATTTTTCTGAATGATACGGTTGATTTCCCTGCTTTGCTTACTGTATCCGATTATCATCCGAAATTGATCATTAGATATTGATTTGAGTTCGGATGATGTCATGGGTGCCTCTATGGTTTTGACTTTCAAAAGGGTATTTCTATCTACTAACCCACTTTTTAAAATTGCTGCATCTATACATTTTTTAGTGTACCCTCGTTGGAGAAATCGAGATCGACTAATCTGTTGGGCCTTAACTAGTTCAGCCTTGGTACTACATATTCTTTTTAGTCGAATCATCTCCCCATAGGGGATACTTTGTATAAGGTGTTTCAGGTGCTGGCTAGTTGCATGTAGCACCAAGTTTACTGCTGTGGGCTTCCTATGGATTTTGGTTTCGATTTTCCCTTTATCAATGTATATTTCTACATCTAAAAATGTCACCTTGTCAGCACTGATGTCAGATGTAAAATTCAAATTAATATCATTAACGTTCAGTTCATCAATAAATGTTTTAGCCTCAGTTTCAGAACCATCCCATATTAAAAACAAGTCGTCAATATATCCCCACCAACATTTTACTTTTTGTTTTAGGGTGTCAGCAAAGTTTCTGTGGAGGACCAGTTCCTCCCACCAACCCATATGGAGTCAGGCATAGCTGGGGGAGAAACTGGCCCCCATAGCTACGCCCCGCATCTGTTGGTAGACTGTGTTCTGAAACCAGAATAAATTGTTATGGTTGTCAATCATGTCGATGAGCATCCGGTTATGTGGTTCATACATGGCATCTTTTTCCGAGGTAGTGTTTTATTGCTCGCAGACCATCCTTGTGATTGATGCTCGTATATAGAGCGGAGATGTCCATGGTTATCAATAAGTAACCCTGTTGCCACTGGAAATTCTGTATCTTTGTTAGGAAATCGCCAGTGTCTCTCAAATATGAGGGCAGAGCTTGGACGTATTCCTGAAGGAACTAATCTATGTACTGTGACGTACTTTCTGTCAGGCTGTTGATAACAGAGATAATTGGGCGTCCGGGCGGATTGATAGAATTTTTGTTTAATTTGGGTATGAAGTAGATTACTGGGGTGGTAGGTGTGTTGTTCCTTAAAAAAACATATTCATCCTTATATATTCGCCCCAAACTTCTCCAGGCCATCAGTTTTCTGTAATAGCTATCGTATGTTGCTTTTAGCATTAGTTGTTCACTTCTACGATAACATTGTTGGTCTGTGAGTTGACTTAATGCTTCCTTATTGTAATCTTCTTTCGCCCAAAATACTAAGTTTCCGCCCTTGTCGGCATTTCTAATGATGATGTCATTATTACTTGACAATTTTTTCATTAGTTGTTGATATTGAATTCTCTGTTTATTCTTTTTCGTCCTATGGGTATCTTTGTGCATTTTTTTAACTTTAGTGTTCAAATCTTTAAGTCCCATTATGATCTGCTCGTGGTAAACATCTATGGCATCTCTAGGCATGATTGGAACATGAACTGAACGTGGTTTAATATATATATATGATTATGTATGATGTTTTCAAAAACAATAGTCTGGCAAGACAGCTAAAGCTGTAGTGAAGTCCATACCTAACAAACATTGGCAAAGCCAATAGGTCGCACCTATGCAAGAGCTATTTGCTTTGCCAATGTGTTTTAGCCATGGTGTACACCAACGTGGCTTCTGTTCATCATGGCTTAAAAGTTAGTGGAGTGGCATAGAGTGGAGCAGAGGGAATTGCGTAGAGTGGAGTATGCCTGGTGTGGTAGCGCCCTGCATTACAGACAACACATTTTCAGTTCAAAATACATTTGCACATACAGTTTTACTGATAAAAATATACAGCGCACAAACGAGAACCCCACTTCCTAAGTACAAAAAAGATGTGCTTCATTTTGCCTTCCTAATTCGGATATATTCTGAAATATTTACACAGTTCATTTACCAACATTTAACTTTTGTTGTGTGCTAGAAAACAACCTTTTCATTCCCACCCGAGTATCCATCAAGATTGTCAATTCTCTCATTATGAAGTCAGCAAAAGAAAAGTAAACACGAAGCTACCTTGGAAAACAGAGCCTGACATTTGACCTCTGTCCTGTTGAACTTGTTTTTATTAAATATTGCTTTAATTTTGCGAGCAAACAAAACAAAAAACTGAAAAAAGGTGCCAAACAGGCACCCACATTGGTACCGACTCAGTTACGGACAGACACTCTGCCAATATTCTAATATACAAGAAGTCTGAAATTATTTGTTCCTTATTGGTACATGGGTTTGGATTCAGCCTGGTCCCTTACTCAGGAGATCGCAGTAAATTGTATTTGAGCCAGACGCCCCACACTTTAAAGAATTTTTGGGACCAACTCCTACTGGTGTATGTGACTTTACCCCAGTATTGGAACTTTCATAGATTCTCATGCTTTGTATCATTCCCCGTCGTCGGAATGGGAGCCTCGGTAAATAAAAAATATCATAACCATAGAAACAAAAGAGAAAATAGGCTTAGGCCTCATCTCATTTTGTAGCATATCACCCTCTTTGTGTAAAAGAGCCCAAACTTTTGCCAGGAATAATCAGCACAGCCTCACCCTCTGGAACCTTCCTGAGAGAGCTCAGAGCCTCAGATTTTTCTACCGCACGTTGTGCTAGGGAGTCTCCACTGAGCTCTGCTCAGTTTTCTCAACTTTTATTTCAGATATTTACATTTTAACATCTATAGTGACATTATGTCAGATAAGGAAAAGAAAGCCTTATTCAGGCCCTGTGCTTCTTGTGGAAAGAAGAGACTTTTCATTGAGGATAAGCATGAGAGTTGTATTTACTGCTTATACCCTGAACACAAGGCCACAGACTGCAAGATTTGTCGGACTCTATCTACTAAGACTTTGCGGGACAGAGAGGGTCGACTGCTGACATGGCTGCAAAAGCTGAAGACCAGGAAGGAGGTTCTTTCTTCAGATGAGGAAGATTCGATTTCTGGCACTTCCTCCAGGAGATCAAAGAAGAGGGGTAGGTCATCTCCCTCCATCTCTGCAGAACCCCCTGTCAAAGCCCCTCACGGGATCTCTGATAGGTCTGAGGAGGCTGGTCCCATGAAATCTCCTCACGAAAGTGAAAAGGAGAGGCAGGGACAGGCTGCTGGTGTGGACACAGCCTCTAGGGACAAAAAGGAGGTTTCTATATCTTCTCCTCCGTCCCAGAAGGAAAAGCCTGCTAAGAAACACTCTGCAGGAAATCCACAGATGGCTCCTGTGAAGAAACAGCGTCCGTCGACGGTGATTAAAGCAGGTACGTCGTCGACGATTTCCACTGTAAAAACTGTTTCCTTGGTTTCGTCGACGGGACCGTCGACTATGTCTGCTCCTGTTTCATCGTCTACGATAGCTTCATTCTCGTTGTCAACGACGGTTTCCATGAAGCTCCTGTCGACGGCAGTTTCGACGACGAAGACCAAGACGACGATGACAACGACGGCGACGTCGTCGTCGATGCTGATGACGACGAGCTCGTCGACGAGACCATCGACAGTTGTCCCGTCGACGATGAAGAAAGCTCCGTCGACGAGCTTGCCATCGACGAAGAAAAAGGCTCCGTCGACGATCCTACCGTCGACGACGATTCAAGCATCGTCGACGACCTTATTGACCACGACGATTCACACTCCGTCGACGAAGACTACTGTGCCGTCGACGATTTCATCGTCTATTTCGTCGAAGCTTGGGATTCCTTCGACGACGACTCCGTCGACGGGACCGTCGACGGGTCAAATTTCTGTTTTTTCAATACAGAGGTTGAAAATTACACCTGAGATGACATCACCTAGGCGGGTTACGCCTTTACCACCATCTATGCTGCTAGATGAGTCGGAGGAGGAGGATGAGGTTGAGCAGTATGGGGATGCCTACGGTCCCTCAGATCTGCATGTAAAGCAGCACGAGATTAATACTGAGGATTATTATGAACAAGATGAGCAGGAGGAACAACAATATGTTCAGCAGGAAGTACGTCCTCGCACTTTGAGACAGGACATGATAGCTATGCCAGTTGCTCTGGTTACGGACTTGCAGATGATGTTGCAGGACGTTCAACCAGTGCATCCATCTACATCAGTGGTTCCGCGAGGGCCGTCAGTGGACTTGCCACCTCCCCCTAAAAATATACCACGTACCTCACCAGTGGTGGTACCAGTAGTGGTTCCTCAGACTTCGTATCCGGAACCTGCCAATGAAGATACACAGGATGTTGATACAGATGAAGAGGATGAGGTGCACGTGGTCCCACTAACTGATCCAGGGGATCCGGATGTGGATCTTGATGATACTGGAATGCAAGATCCGGATGCTACAGGGCGGGACACGAACGTGTCGCCTCCGGCAGATATTGGGGGGTTCCATAATCTTATGGAGCGTGCATCCAATAAATTTGGTCTGCCTCTCACAGTTGAACAGTCGGACTGTTTTCTATATGATTTTAAGGCACAATACAAAAAGTCCGTCAGGTCGATTCCCATCATTGAGCATGTGTGGGATGAGGGAATCAAGATTATGCAGAACCCGGCCACTGTCATCCCGGTTCTTCCCCGGCTGGAGAAGAAATACAAGGCCCCTGAGGGCAGTCCTGCATGTCTTCTTGGACAACCAAAGCCTGACTCTGTGATATCTCAGGCCGCACAGAGCAAGTCCAAGAATCCTTCAACACCTTTGACTACGCCTCCGGATAAGGATGGCAGGCGGCTGGACAATGTAGGGAAGAGATTTTCCACCATGGCCAGTTTGTTGGTTCAGGCAGCAAATTCATTAGCCATTCTAGGCAGGTACGACCGCCAAATGTGGTGCGACATGGAGCCGTTTATTGATCTACTACCAGACTCTAATCAGGAGGAGGCCAAGCAAGTCCTCATGGAAGGAGAGAGATGTTCCTCTGAGATCATTGACTGTGCTATGGACATAGCCTCTACCGCTTTCAGGGCTTTGGCAGGGTCAGCGGTCTTGCGCCGTCAAGGCTGGTTAAGGGCAACCTGGTTCCGTCAGGAGGTCCAAAATAAGATCCTGGACCTTTCATTTGACGGGGAAATGCTTTTTGGCAAGCATGTCGATGAGGCCCTGCAGAGCATCAAGAAGGACACGGACACAGCAAAGTCCTTGGGATCCTTAAATTATCGGAAGGTTCCATTCAGAGGAGCTCGTGGAAGAGGGTTCACTTCTTACAGAGGCAACCAGCGTCAGTATTCAACGCAGTCAGGACAATCATACAAGGGTCAGTACTCGAACCAACGCCAAGGTCAATCGGCGTCTTTCTCTCGTTAGTCCCAGAGAGGACGTCCGAATCGTCAGGGACGAGGCAATGCCAAGAGGCAATAGCGGCCTCCTGGTTCTGACTACTGTTCCTCCCCTACCAAAGACACCGGTTGGGGGCAGGATCTCCTATTGTCTGGACAGCTGGGTCTTCCTCCAACGAGAGCTCCGGACGCCCGTCCCTCAAAACATCTCCGACTGTTACATCTTGAAGCCCACCAACTATTCATCAAGGGGGCAATAGAACCGGTGCCTCTTTCACAGAGGGGCATGGGTTTCTATACCAGGTTCTTCCTGGTTCGGAAGACGGCAGATACGTGGCGTCCTATACTAGACCTAAAGGAGCTCAACACCTATCTCATCAAGCTCTCCTTCAGGATGGTCACTCTCCAGGATATTCTCAGTCTACTGAATCCGTGCGATTTTTTTTTTTGGCGTCCCTGGATTTAGAGGATGCGTACTTCCACGTTCCAATCCACCCAGCTCACAGGCAATATCTACGCTTCACAGTAGGCAAGAGCCATTTCCAGTTCAAAGTGCTTCCGTTTGGCCTTCGGTCTGCACCTCGGATATTCTCGAAGATGCTGGCACCAGTCGCTGCTTTTCTCAGAAAGCAATCCCTAGAAGTGTTCCCATACTTGGACGACTGGCTCGTCAAGGCTCCATCGCTCAAGGCAACTTCTCAAGCCGTTTCAACTTGCATTCAGTTGTTCGCCCACTTGGGTCTTCAGCTCAACAGGTCCAAGTCGGTGCTGATACCCTCCAGGTCGCAAAGGTTCCTTGGAGCTATTCTGGACACGACACTGTGCACCGCTCGTCCGTCGGAGGAGCGTCAACGCAAGCTGATCACCTCCGCTCGTCAAGTGCTGCAGAGGAAATATTTGTCGGTTCGCCGGTACAAGTCCTTACTCGGATCGATATCATCCTGCATACCATTAATACCGCATTGCAGGCTTCATATGCGTCCTCTGCAGGAGGAGTTAGACAAACAATCAACCTCTTGGAGCTGATGCCATTCGCTTAGCCTTGCTGGCGTTCCTTCCCAGAATTCAGAATCGTGCAGTGCTGGTCCGGACGGACAATACGACGGCCATGCACTACATCAACAAGCAAGGGGGAACAAGATCGCGAACTCTGTCCAAGGAAGCTCAGACGATCTGGGATTTTGCAATTTCTCACAAGATCAACCTACAAGCCGAGCACCTAGCAGGATGCCTCAACATCACGGCGGATGCTCTGAGTCGTCAGACGGAAGTGACTCACGAGTGGGAATTAGACCAAGCCACTCTGGAGGGAGTGTTCGAGGTATGGGGTACTCCGACCATAGACCTCTTTGCGTCCCCGGAGAACGCCAAATGTCGGTTTTATGCAAGCAAGGTTCCCCATAGAGGATCTCTGGGGAATGCCCTTTCGATTGCTTGGTTCGGCGCATTTTGCTACGCTTTTCCTCCCATTCCCCTCATTCCTCGAGTTCTCAGGAAGGTCAAGGCGGAACCGTGCAAGATGATTATCATTGCTCCAGCGTGGGCCCGGCAGTTCTGGTTCACGGAACTCCTGCTTCTCTCCCAGGGTCGCCCAATTTGCTTGCCGCTGATTCCATCTCTGTTGTCGCGGGATCAGGGACAGGTGCTCCATCCGGATCCGAAGTCACTACACTTGACAGCGTGGCTCCTGAATACAGAGAATTCCGTCATCTGAATCTCTCCAGGGAGTGCAGGGATGTTTTGTCTCAGGTACGGGCGCCAAGCACTAATAAGACATACAGGGCAAAATGGAAGAGGTTTTGTCTGTGGTGCCAGAGGAATAAACTCCATCCTTATAAATCCCTGCCACATCAGGTTTTACCTTACATCCTGTCGCTGGCTAAATCAGGTCTGGCGCACTCTTCTGTCAAGGTACATCTGGCTGCCATATCGCGTTTTCGACGAAAGGCATCGGGGCCATCTCTATGGTCCGTGAGGATTGTAAAACAGTTCCTTAAAGGGTTGTTTCGGATGTATCCTCCGGTCCGAGCACCTCCACCGATCGCAACTCAACCTAGTACTGGCTCAGCTCATGAAAGCTCCCTTTGAGCCAATTCACAGGGCGGACTTGAAGTTCCTCTCTTAGAAGCTAGCCCTCCTCTTAGCGTTGACATCGGCTAGGAGGGTTAGTGAACTCCAGGCTCTGTCCATAGTGGAGCCATTTCTTCAGTTCAAAAAGGATGTGCTAATATTGAGAAGAAACCCAAAATTCATCCCGAAGGTGCCTTCGGATTTTCATCTGAATGAACCCTTGATTTTGAATTCTTTTTTTCCACGTCCTTCTACCCAGGCGGAACGAACATTGCATTCTTTGGATGTCCAGAGATGTCTGAAATTCTATCTCGAGCGCACACAATCTTTCAGGAAGTCTACACAGTTATTTGTTTCCTACAGTGCACCACGGAAGGGATTGCCTCTCGCTAAGAGTGGCATTTCCCGCTGGATCTCCAGTGCAATTCAATTCTGTCATCAGGCTGCGGGCAAACCTTTGGACAGAAGGTCCCATGCTCATTCTACAAGAGCGATGGCGTCTTCAGTGGCTCTTTTTGCTGGAGTTGCTATCAAAGACATTTGCAGGGCAGCAACGTTGAGCAGTGTACACACCTTCACGAAACACTACTGCCTGGAGTCGGTGGGACGAGATGACGCTGCTGTTGGTCAAGCAGTCCTCAGGAATCTTTTTCATTGAGAGGTGAGCTTTCCCTACAATCTCTCCATCCTGGTAAGCACATTTGGTTCAGTGATGATTGTTTTTTCTTGATTACCATGTACTAGTTTTTACTGTAAATTGAGATGGTTATGTAAGACCAAGTGTCTACCAAAATGTGCTTTTGTGATTTACTGCTAGCTATTCTGATACAAAGCATGAGAATCTATGAAAGTTCCAATACTGGGGTAAGAAAACAAGTTACTTACCTGTAACTTTGGTTCCCCAGTATTGGTAACTTTCATAGATTCTCATGCGCCCACCCACCTCCCCTGGGAAAGCTCTGCCTGTTTACTGAGGTAGTGGCTGTTTGCACAACGGCTACGAAAATCTGAGGCTCTGAGCTCTCTCAGGAAGGTTCCAGAGGGTGAGGCTGTGCTGATTGGTCCTGGCAAAAGTTTGGGCTCTTTTACACAAAGAGGGTGATATGCTACAAAATGAGATGAGGCCTAAGCCTATTTTCTCTTTTGTTTCTATGGTTATGATATTTTTTTTATTTACAGAGGCTCCCATTTCGACGACGGGGAATGATACAAAGCATGAGAATCTATGAAAGTTACCAATACTGGGGAACCAAAGTTACAGGTAAGTAACTTGTTTTCTTCTTTGCCACCATTTATATTTCCATGCCACGTCTCAATTTGTGTATAGTTGGGGTTTCCCTTGCCCCCAGTACCAGGCCACGTCCCTCTTGGCCACCACCAGACCCAAGCCCCCAAACAGTAGCTTGGCTTGTGTAATATCCATGTCACGGGATATCCCCAGAAGAACATATTTTGGTTTGTGTGCGATGGTGACTTCCAGGATGACGTTGAGTTCCCAATACTCGCATCCCAGTACGCTTAAATTAGCAGGCAACCCCAGATCGAGTGCATGAAGGTCTGACGGTCCTGTTGTCTCAGTGGCAGCACATACATGTTAAGGATGCAACCCTCCCCATGTTGTGTATTCTTTAACATAGTATACCCTGTGCAGTATCTTAAATAGATCAACCGCAGTTGTGATTTTATCGCCACCTCCCTCTGGAGCATCAGTGCCGCCTCCCAGGTTATATCTTTAATTTCCCCTACATCCCGCTCCAGTCTCTCTCTCTGCCTACCTAGGATATCTAGAATATTATTTTTCCAGAGTCCTCTACACGGGTGAGATTGCACTGCTCCCTAGTTCTGCCATTAGCAGCTGTCCTAGGTGCACATATTCATGGATCTCCTATCCTATTGGGCCCCTCACCCTGCCCAGCGTGTCGCAGTGGTGCATACTTCAAAATTGATTACAGTGTATGTTCTAGTCTCGCTGTAGCGAGGACAATGGCATAATATCCCCATTTTCCAGCAGGTCCCCCACTTTATAGATTCCGATAAGGTCCCACGACCTGAACCCCCACAGCTGCCCCAACTTTCTAAGCCGTATGCCCTCCCCTAGGGGCATGTCCCTTGTCATTTTGCGGGCCCTCCCCATACATCTGATGGCTTTTCCCCATGCCACTAGGGCTACCTGTGTTGCTGGGAGCAACTGTTGGGTTCCTTTCCCCAGTAAAGATTGAGCATGTATGATCGCGACCCTAGCTTTCCCCAATCCAGTCTGATAGTCTAGTACCCCTGAGGGGTAAATATCCAGTCATTTATGTTAAGTGTGCCGCCCAGTAGTATGCTTCTGTATTGTGGAGAGCTAATCCCCATTATATGGATTGCACCATAATGTTTTGATTGCAATTCTGGGGTGTCCCCCATTCTAGAGCAGGGACCTCTAGTCCCCCTCCAGTCTGGTATACATCTCCTGTGGAGCACGGTAGTAGGTGTTCTGCAAAACGTATAACAGCTTAGGGAGCGTAATCATTTTAAAGATGGCCGGCCACCCCAGAAAGGTGCGGGCAGTCCTCTCCACCTCTCAGCATCCTCCTGAATGTTTTGCAAAACCCTACCCAGGTTTTTGTGAAGACAAAACTCTCTCTTCGGTGTCATGAAGATCCCCACATACTTCAAGCCACCTGCCCCCACTGCTAGGCTTCGCATGAGGAGGGACAAGTCCATCCGTCCCCTGGGTTGATATTATACTAACTTACCTGCACTGAGGTCTGAACCCATACTTCAGCAACATTTGCTCCAGAATGGGTCCAGTGCACCGCTTCGAACGCCTTCTCTGCATTGAATGCGAGGAAAACGTGCACGGCTGGTCCATCTCACACCTCAGTCAGCCAGTTGTGGGTCCGTCGCAGATTATACCGTGTTGATCTGTCAGGTGTAAATGGCGACTGCTCACTGTGTATCAGAGGGGTTATTACTTGCACAAGCCATGTGGTTAGTATTGTGTCAAAAATCCTAACTTCGATACTTCGATATTAAGTAGGGAGATCAAGCAGTACGACTTGCAGTGCTCCCTCGGTCTACATTGCTTTAGAGATCACCAATATGGAGTCTCTCTGAGTAAGTTCACTAGATGTGGTAGATGCTAGTATTCCCGCATAGCGCTTGTAGAATTCCACCAGGATTCAATTGGGCCCTCGTTTTCCTTGAAGTAAAGTTTGGTATGTTTGTGATGTCCCAAGGCCACTTCCTGGTCCCACTTCACTTTGTTGCGCAACCCATCTACATTCCATGTCTAGACCATATTTTCCATGTTACCTAAGGGTCTAGCCTGTGCCATGTCTGTGTGGTGCATCTTGATGTGATCTGGTGTCCTCGTCTAGCTCCGAATGCCGGCTGTGGTGTCTGTGTCCCTCACCTGCGAAAAGTTGTAACCAGTGAACCCAAACCCATTTATCCACCGCCCCACTCACCAATGGCCCCTGCGACTGTAAGACCACATGCCTAAACTTAAACTACTCATCAGGAGAATGAGAGTTCTGTAGCCCTGCACCCCTCATCAAGTTTAACCCCGAAGGTTCTCAAGTTAACCTGAACAATCTGCCCCTGTGTGCAGTGCCCTATGGGATGTTAATTTCACGCTAATTTCCACCAAGTGGTTGTTGCAGGGCATGGGGTGGCAATCTCTGCCTCTCACCAGTCCCTGCCTATGATTTCATCTAAGTTAAACTACCCTCAGTATCCATGTGGTGATCGGCCTTTCTGAGCTGATGTCTCTCATGCTTATTTTCTAGGTTCGGAATTGCTACCACAAGGGGGTGTGGTTCCTTTGACCGGTCATTCGTTCCTCTCCCGAGAAGCCAGGGGAGGTCAACGGCCGGTCCCTCTCTGAGTCCGAGGAGGTGCACTGCTGTTCCATGGGCAACTCTTCCTGCCCCTTGCTTTGAACTGGGGCCTCTCCTCCAGATTCGCATTGTCTCCTTCAGCCATGCTGCATGGCTGCTGTGTGATCTTGGGCAAGTCCGTCTACCACCCTGCTCGGTCAGCCAGGGGCGTTCTTCAAGCAATGTCCACGCCTCGGTAAGTGGAAGGAAAGGGACTTCCCCCTAATACAGGACTTTAAGTTTTGCCGGGAATATGAGCATACGCTGAAGTTGAGGTGCCTGCCACGGAGTCACAGGTACGCTGTTGCCTCTGGACCTCCCGCATGTAGTCCGAAAACACAATGATTTTTGAGTTATAGTGGCGGGTCCCCCTCACCGCTCTCAGGATCATGTTGTGGTCTTGGGAGTTCGGATATTTTGTGATCACGGATCTCCGGGAGCCCCTGTAGAGGGCCTCACGCCCAGTGCTATGTGTGCACGTTCTATTATAAAGTTGATATTGATTTTTAATATACCATTAACAACCAGAAAAGTACACATCACCCATCACCTTTCCAGACTAGACACACAGGGTTTGTGCTCGCTATGCCCTTGATCCGCCCCAACCCCTACCCCCACCCAAGCACATCATTGTATTGACTGTAGCCAGCCCCGCATTCCCGCACACCTCTGCTATTCGGTTCTCAGTCCCACTGCCGCATATTGGACCTCCTCAGATGCTTGGTACAGAAGGTAGAGATTCACTGGCTCCCAAATATCTCATGACCTGTTTGGAGTCATCATCAAATCCCAAAATGTCAATGGTGGTTCAGTGCAAAACGTTGCATCACAAATCCATTCTGATAGTGTTGGCAGTGGCCAGCGACTCCATTTCGTTGTCACCCTGTGCCTTGCCAGCACCAGGAGCAGTGGCGTTAATTTTTGTTCTGGGCCCGTCAGTCTTTCATGTAGTCTAACACGCCATCAGTGGTGGTAGCATCAGGTGTGCCCACCATGCTGGCCATCTGCCCTCCAAACCTCACCCATTACTCCCTGATCCCCTTGAGGTCCCACCCTACATGCTTGGATTGAATTAAAAAATAGATTTAATTCATGCACAATGATTGGGATTCACAGAGTGCGGTAAATGTTCATCTCAAGCTTATGTTGCAGAATAAACACATGGACATGAGGTAGTAATCAAAATCTTTCATGATGTGAGTGATTGGCATGGTTCTGTTTGAACACGTTTCAGAATGAATGTCGAGAGCACCATTTTGTGTAGTTTCGAATTCCTTTATTTTTTTTAAAAGTAAGCATTGTATAAAGTATTTGTGTTGTGTTAAATGAATTTTTTTGTTTTTTAGTTATGGCTTTTAAAAAAAAGTGGTTCTTATTTTTGTAGCTTCCCTCGAAGAAGGGCAATTAGAGGCCCGAAATGCATTGGGAAACCTCGGCTTCACTTTTAATTATGAGTAATTATCTGCACTTCTAAGTGACCTTGAGTAAAGCCAGTTGGCACTTGTTGAACTTGTATAGATGTAAAAACATTTATTCACAAGCGGATTACTTCTGGAATAAATTGAAGGAAAAATTTAAAATTGTGTTGGGTAGATGCTTTGCGTTCTCCATGACCAGACAGTAGTCAAATCTGGACCATGCCGATTGTGCATTGGTCACCAACGTGCCCTTCCTGACAGTTGGGGCCCTAACCTCCCAAATGTTTGTTGGTCATCCTTTTGCCATGATATTCCTGAGCTGGCTGACCGCCTGAGCATGAAGTCCACGACTCTCCCCTGATCCGTTCAATTTCAGGTCAAGAATACCATTGAAGTCCCTACCCAATAGCATAGGTCTGGATTTTTTGCCATACCTCAAGAAAAAACAAGCATTTGCAATGCAGTAGGTCTCGCATTTACGAGAGTTTGAGCTATTGGCATTATAAATGACAATGCCTTTTATTTATGTGTTGTTTTTAAAACCGATAAATAAATGGCATTGGGCCATATGTATCATTCCAAATTGCGATCGCAAACGCTGAAATTTGCAGAATTTCAGCGATCGCAATTGGGTTAGTGGTATGTAGGAATGAAAACTGCCTCACAAAATAAGGAATCGCAAAATTTGCGATTCCTTAAATGCAATGCAAGAAGCACAGAAAAAGTACAAATTGGCCTTATGGAATCGCAAATTACCACCAAGTTCAAGTTGGTGGTAATTTGCGCCAACTTCAAGTTGGTGGTAATTTGCGATTTCTTTCACTTTTTTGCATTTTTCAAAGTGCCATGTGGCGCACAAATGTGTGCCACATGTGCACACATGCACATTTCAGGGGTGCAACAGGGTGTCCTTTTGACACCCTGGCACCCTTGAAATTGCATTCTCAATTTGTGATTCTTTAATTGAGAATCACAAATTGAGAAGGTCTTCCTATTCATTTCCATAGGCCCATAGGAATGATTGGAGAGGTATTCCTTAATTACGAATCACTATTCCGATTCACAATTAAGGAATATGTAAGATTCACAATTTTATTTGCAAATCCTACATATATAGCGTTTTGCGATTCTCAAATATCAATTCGCAAAAAATCGCTATTTGAGAATCGCAAAAGAACATTTTGATACATATGGTCCATAGTCACTTACAATGCATATAGCTCCAACTCTCTCAAATGTGAGGCCTATTGCATTTCAAAATGTATTTGCCATCTGTGGTATAAAAATAAACAAAAAGGGTTAGGAGACCGTGCTCGTCAGAGTATCATTTTTGTATCTGAGAAGCATTACACAAGGGGAGGTTTTACAGCAGCACATCGAACATGATAAAGGGTACCTCGTATACATGAGGTGTGAGACATGTGGAAAGTGTTGTGTGGAATGACCAGCCATTACATCTAGACGCCTTACCTTTTTTTGTTGCAGTTTTATATAGCGCAAACTCGACCCGGAGGTATTGGTGCGCTTTACATGAGCACTAGTTACCTGACACATGGCCGCATTTATTTTTGGTAGGCAGGGTGAGATTAAGTGATTTGCCCAGAATCACAAAATGCCGAGTTGACGCCGAGACTCGAACCTGGTTCCCCAGCTCCATAGTTGGCAGCTCTTGCTGTTATGCCACATCCTTGTCATAAATACACAAACAGTCCAATAACAGGAACACAGCTTCCATAATATAACCCTTCAATAGATTGAGGAACACATGATTAGCATCTCTACGAGCCAGTGGGGGCTGTAAACTTTACCCCATTGCCACTAAGGCCTGGCCCAGGGGAGGCGGAAGAGTGGAGGCATTTATTACTCGAGACAGATGTCGTGGGAACTGCCTCGGGGCACACGCCACTGTCCGGTTTTAACGCAGGATGTGGTTTCCTGCTGTTAATGTCCATTGTGATAGCAACAGCGTTAAATAATTCGGGATATTTGCCTGCTATTAACAGGGAAGGCGTCCTTCCAGAAAACAAAATAGAGACCCGGGGATGTCCTAGCCACAGTGGCGATAATAGACTTCCGCTGTGGGCTGCTACACGAGCTTTAGAGTTGCTGCTGGTCCACCATGTTACTGTAAACTGCACCTGAGTGTGAGCATCACACACGTTACTATAGCACCAGGTACCCAGCGCACTTTTACAACAAGTACGCAGCGTGCACTATAAAGATTTCCAAAACACATTTGTTCATGCGTCATGAAACAAATAAAAACATTTAAAAACGAAAAGTTCACTTAAAATCCAATTACGTTTTAAAATCTGTTAAAGTGGCAGCTAAAGATAAAAGCACTTTATGCCATGATTTTAAATATTTGTAACGGATCTGCAGAACTGTAATATATAAATACAGTGCCTAATCCAACAACAAGTATTAATACATTTGTCAAACGTGTACATTTAAAAAAATTACATGTATTTTAACCGTTCTATACATTGCTAACAATTATTTCTTAAACGTATCATTTAAAGCAGCTGTTAATTACGTGTATGCAGTAAAAGAAGTAATACATACTGTTATCTGATTAAAATGGAAATAATCCAGCACCCATGCTTCGTGCTTACACCATCGTCCGTGGTGTTCGGGAGAGGAGGTGGGGGGTGGAGGGCACGGGGCCGAAGGGGGAGAGGTATGAAGGAAACACTGTTGTTTCTGTTTTCTGTCCTTTTATTCCTGAAATTGCCTAAAACCGTGTGAATGGCATCCAATATCTGTTTCTGCCTTCCCTGTGAGCACACGAGTCGGGAGGGGACTCATGTTTTGGGCAATTCGACTTACCAGACATCCTTGAAGTTTCAATGCGGGTTCTGCTGAGTGGAGGGGGCATGGTAGTTAAAGGTGGCTTGCTAAGTCCACTGTATTTACTCAGTGAGACTGTTTTCAGATTTTATTTTCTTGTGGAGCATGTCGCTAAAAGCAGATGAGTTCTGCCGGTTCATTTCTCGCTAGATACAAGCTCTCCCGGAGGCTTTTCACAGGCAGATACGGCTTGGCGAGTCGCGCTTTGTTTAGTTAGGAAGCCAGTGGTGTTTCTACAGCTGTTCTCTCTGCCAGCATGTCAATTTGAACAAGACAAGCCCGGCGGAGCGTGGCGCGCGCGCTTGGCGGGGGCGGGGGAGCGCATTCCAGGCGGGGGAGCGGACCCTTTGAATTGCGATGCCAAACGGATTGCATGGCGGCACGATGCGCGTGATTGTGAGCATGCTCGCCATGCAATCCGCTTTTCGGGTCACTTTTAAATGCCCCTTACTATATTCACGCTTTGCGATCGCTTACGCGATAGCAAGGCGAGACCTAAAAAGAGGGACTGTTTTTGGGCCATAGATGCAAATAAGCAGACTAGGGCGTGCGTACATTAGCACATGTAATAAAATGCATCTCCCTTCTGGATCTGTGGATACCGCCAGTGGACGAAGAGGGAGGCCTATGATATATAGTATATCTGTGTTCTATCCATCGTGCGTATAGCCTATGTTGTGTGGTTCCTTGTAGGTGCGATTCCTGGATGAACGCCGAGTCCATCTTGTGTCATCGTACGTCGCTAGGATGTGACTTTTTTAGCTGGGATCATTCAGCCCCAGTCTGTTCCAGCTCATAAGCTGAATCTTTTTAATGCCCTTGTGCTACTAAGGAAATGTCTGTGATGCGATCTGCTTTGGTCATAATGGGGAGCGAGTATGTTCAGGGGGCGGCTGTAAGCAACAGACCGTGGACATGTTGTATGCAGTAGTAATGTTTGATGTATCTGTATTCCTTCCCCCTTCCACCTCAGCAGCTGAAAACACCCAGAGAGGATGAACCTACCCTCCCACCTGATAACTACCCCATAACAAAAAGTTCTCATACAGTAGCCCCACTTGCAGGCAGCCGCATCTCAACTGTGGACATGTTTGTTCAACTTTGAATATTTTGCAACTGGTCGTTAATCATTGGAAACCATTGTGTTGTCTGTTGCGGGTCAAACTTTCTCACACACCTTTCTGCCTGCTTCGGGTCTGAAAAGAGGTGCTGTCTGTCATCATACATGATCTTTAGTTTAGCCAGTTAGAGCATGCTGTCACTGATTCCTGCTGCTCGGAGGGTGCTGTTAACTGGAATAAACTCTTTCCTAGCTGTTTGACCTGCAGATGTGAAGTCTGGGTACCCAGTGATTGGGTACACATCATATTGGAGGGATCCTAGCTCCCTGGCAAGCCGGAGCACCATGTTACGATCTTTGTAATTTAAAATACGTGCTGTGATGGGTCAGGCCGGTGAACCCAGCAGGAGAAGTGTACCTACTGATTGGTGTGCTATCTCCCCTGAGAACATGGGCATTAAAAGAAGTTTTCCTGAACAGTTGCTTTAGCATAGTCTCTACATATTCCTCCATACAGCCCATGTTCATGGTTTCCGAGACTCACAAGCAGGTTGTTTCTGCTTGACCTCGCCTTTAGGTCTTCATTTTTTACCTTCATGTCATCCAGGATTTCTTTCCATATAGAGGAGCATTTTGCTATGCCCTTTCGCCTCATCCTCCGCGTCAGACGTGTGCTGTTCAAGTTGTCCTATACGGTCTCCATGTGTGTCAACGCGCTCTTTGATGTGCTCCATGCAATCTGTCATGGTGTCTATTTTTGAGGCAATTTTCACTAAGCTTTGCTTTATTTCCAAAAGCAAATTCTGTAGATCCGGCTTGGTATCTTGCTTAGAGGGAGGGCCTGTCCCATGTGGTTCAACATTGTGCAGCAGAACAGCAGCTCGTCTGCTTTCAAACGCCGGCTTAGATTGTTTGTCCTTAAGCATGCCTAAGCTGCCTGTGTAGAAAATGGGAAGTCCAGTAGTGGTTGCACTGTCTGGTACTTGTGGCTTCCCAGCCCAGCTGCTCTCTCCCTCAGTTCACAAGTGGTCCCGCCTTGCCCCGATGTTGTCTTCCTCACTGCCGGGGGGCACCAGAAGATCTGCCGAACTGCATTGTCGCGAGGCCTCTAGCTCCGCACATGCCCCTGGCAGGAATCACTGGGTAAACAGCTGTCAATGGACTCGCTGCTGCGCTGCTTCCCTACGCGGCTACACCGCTGCCTGTACCAGGTGGAAGTGAAACTCAGGACAAAATATGCGAGGCAGTCTTTAGCGCCACTTTCGGCATGGGAAGAATGCCGCCTCCTGCCAACGATGCCACCCCTACCTGGGTATCTATAGGGGAGCTGGCCTACAGTTCTCCGTCTCTTCCGGGCCTAGCCCAGAATAGACACATCCGGAGTGACACAGTATGCGCCTGCATTAACTTCCTTCTGAGCAGCACGCAGTTCCAGCAGCTGACTCAGCAGCATGGCCTTCACTGCCGCGCGCTGCTCCTGCCGACAGTACTCGTTTGTTATGCAATCTTGCATCTGTCTCTTGAGATTGTACAAGTCTTGGAGTGATCCTTTGCTAGCTGTGATAGCTAGTTGCTGCTGTGTAGAGTCCCCTGATGGCTCAGTCATCCTGGCTGGCAGAGCCTCACTAGTGCACGTCCATCTGCTGCTGCGCCTCTTAGCGCCTCCAACTTGTGTCTTTGAACGCACAGCAAATGTGACAAGGTAAGAACAAAATTTAAGGGCCTGTTTGCAAACAGTGAGCACTCCTGAAAGAATACAAGGAGTGATGGTAAACCGGCATTGGTCCTTCGGAGGGGGCAAAGATATACTGGACAGCCTAAAACGCATAAAGCCAGCAAATAGAAATCAAGCAAATGTGGAGGAGTCACGCGAGCGCGCCGTTCAAGATGGCCGCCTTCTGCTGATCATCTGCGAAATTTGCCCGTTATAGACGATTTTATGGTGATTTAAGTCTGTCATTTATATTTTCAACTTGACGACAACGTTTTTGAAGGGGAATTTGTTCTGTACAGTAGATTTTTGAGCATCTACTTCAAGTTTGGGTGCTCATGTTCCTGGAATTCCTGTCAGAAGGGCGGAGTGAAGCTCAGGAAAGGGCACGGCTGAGGCCTTGGCCACTCCTACTGTTGGTTATAGCTGCTGCACTCTGCTTATTTAGGCAGCATTTCTCTTCTGTATTCATATTGCTCATACAATATTGCTCTAGCCTGCTCCTTTATTGTTGCTTGCATTTATTTCTTTTACTTATGGATGGCAAGCAGTCGCACAATAGGGCTACCAAACGAAAACAAAACATTTCTCCTCCACCACTTAAATCTAAATTAGTGGATATTAATGAGCCTTCATTATCTACTTTGCTGGAGGAGTTACAAGCTGTACGTTCAAATACTGACAATATTGCGGCTGAGATTAAAAATGTACATAAAGATATGGCTGGCCTTTCTATTACAATGACCATCTTATGCCTATTGCAGCCAACATTGCACCTATGAATACATTACTGCTGGATTTGGAAAATCGCAATAGACCATATAACCTGTGATTTTTTTTTTTTTATTTACCAGAGGATGTGGAGGGTAATAATTGCATGGTCTATCTAGAAAACCTACTTGCTGTTTTTTTACGTATTAAGTTTCCTGAAACATTTGAGATTGATATGGCGCACAGAATCCCTTCTCATCGCAACCCACGATAAGCCTCGTCAAATGATTTTCAAAGTTTTACGTCATCACCATCTAATTTTGATACAAAAGGCTGCCAGAGATATCCCTTTATTAATAGTCAATGGGAATACCATTTTTATTCATCAAGATTTTGCTAAAGATATGGTCACACTCGCAAGGAATTTGCAAACCTTCGTCTCAGACTGAGAAATGCTGGTTATAAATATGGTTTATTTGATCCGTCCACTATGCAAATTTGGAAAGATGGGTTTTCTAAGTCTTTTCAACATCCTGAGGGTCTTTGTCGCTTTTTGGATCTGCAGTCAGTCATCTACGGAAACAAATGAGGCTACTACCTGACTTTATTGTTGCTTGATTTTTATTGCTAGCATGTTTAACTTATTAGAGTATCTTTTCAGGACATGTTGAGTAGGTCATTCTTGGCATGTGTGTGTGCGATTCAGTAGTTCTATATAGGTTTCTATGTTGTATAGTTATTTTTTATGTCATTGGGTGGCGTCTTTTGTATCCTCTATTTATTGATTTTCGAGCTACTATTCTTTTTTTCTTATCTATCTTTTTCCTTCTTTTTTTCAAAATGTCAAGTGTTAACGGTATTTAAATTGTTTCATTTAATGTTAAAGGTTTACGGCACCCTGTTAAGCACACTAAGATTTTAGATTATTTAGCTAGGCATAAAGCAGACATTTGTTTAATTCAGAAAACTCATGTAGATGATAAAGGTTTATCCTATATGAATAAAAAATAGGTATGGGCTGTTATTTCATCTCCGGCTCTCAATTGGAAAAATGGGGTAGCAATTCATTTTGCAAAATTACATGTTCAAATTTTTTATAAACGTTCTGATTCTGAAGGTCGTTTCATTATAGCTCATATAAAAATTGACAAAGTTTTCCACCTAATTAATGTATATAGGCCTACTAATAATGACCTGGATTTTTGGTCAAGATTTACTTCAGAGGTTCTAAAATTGGGTAATGTTCCTCTGATTATCGGAGGGGATTTAATTCTTATATCTAACCCCTTACTGGATAGAATATCCCAAGCCAAATTTCGTCCTCCAAAAGAGTTTTTCTCTCTCAAATCTTTTTAATACTACCAAAATGGTCGATATTTGCCGTCTGCGTAATCCTACTGTTAAACAGTTTACTTTTTTTCTAATCCTCATGACTCCTATTCTAGGTTGGATTATTATTTAATTTCTCGTAATCCAATTTCCTCAATTTCTTATCCCGATATTCAAAATATAGATATTTCTGACCATGCTTTAATTCCCTGCATTTTATCTGGTGGTTCCAGTCAAAATGGTCAATGTTGCTGACATATGAATACCAATATTGTTCTTAATGGCAAAAACAAACCTAGGCATTTATCAGCTATTCAAGATTATTTTTCATTTAACACTGAAGGCTAATGTCTATTACTAACCAATGGGACGCATTTAAAGCATATATTAGAGGGGAAGCTATTTCCATTATGGCACATGAAAATAAAGTATTTAACACTAAAATTGAAGAATTGGGAAAACAGATAGCTAAATTTGTCTATACATTACATCTAACAACCTCCAATATAAGGAAAAATTACAGAAACTTCTTTATGAACTGAGTTCTTTTTTAAACAATAGAGCTGGAATACAAATCTCTAACAACAAAGCTAAATTTTGTTTTAGCACTAATAAGTCTGGTAGGCTTTTAGCTAACTATCTCTGTAAACAAAATTACAATAATCAAATTAATTCTATTCACTCTCCTAATGGTTCTATTGCTTTATCCCATGATATAGTTAAGAAATTTATTAAAGATTATTCGGAGTTATATAATAATCCACCTTCTTCGGATATTGCTCTTATTGATAATTTTTGGAAGGCTGTGGTTTACCTAAAATCTCACAAACCAATAGAACTAAATTGGATCTCCCTATTACGGTTGAGGAAATGCTTTCAGTTATCAAATCATTAAAGTTAATGAAATCTCCGGGTCCGGATGGTATACCTGGAGAATTTTATAAAGAATTTTCATCTCCCCTTTCATCATACCTGCTTTCTTTGTTTTCACATTTTAGTAATACAGGGTCTACTTCAGGATCGTTTACTGAAGCTCCGATTATTTTCCTCCTGAAACCAGATAAAGACCCTTCTCTGGTTACCAATTACCGTCCTATTTCTTTAATAAATCAAGTCTATAAACTGTATGCTAACATTATTGTGACTAGGTTGGCTTGTATACTTCCTTGTATTATCCATGTGGATCAGTCTGGCTTTATGAAAAAGAGAAAAATTCATTGGCAATACCTTTTTCGCACCCTGTCTGCTTTAAATTTTGGTAAATTGTTTATCCGTATGATTTCAGCACTCTACTCTAGTCCTTCTGCCAAACCTTTTATTAATGGTAGACTCTCACATAAGTTTTGCCTTTTTAGAGGGACCAGGCAGGGTTGCCCATTATCTCCATTACTTATTTTTATTGCAATTGAACCCCTATTAATTGCTAATAGAAATTGAAGGGCTTCAGCTAAACAAATTCCCTATTAAAACGTCAGCTTATGCTGATGATAGCCTTTTATATATTGATAACCCTGAATCTTCCATTTCTCCATTGTTGAATTTAATTGATGTTTACTCTAACATTTCAGGTTACAAACTCAACACTAACAAAACAGAATTGTGTTCCTTTAAATATTCATTGTTCACCTGATATGCTCACTAATAAGGATATTGTTTGTCAAAAAGATAAATACTTGGGTATATTAATTGCTAACAGCATAAAAAAAACTTTAACTCTGAATTTTGAATCTACTTTGGTGTATATTAAGGTTAAAATTCAAAAGTCGCCCTCCTTGTGTTTGTCTTGGTGGGGAAGAATGGATGCAGTTAAAACGATTTTGGCTCCTAAACTGTTTTATCTTTTTTCAATTATACCTATTCAACTCCCTCTTAAATGTTGTAAGACTATAGATAAATACTTGTCTAAATTTATTTGGAATAATAAATCGCCTCGGTTAAGTTACAAAAAATTTAAATTGTCTAAACTCAATGGAGGGTTTGGTTTACCGGATTTTCTAACGTATCATAAAGCCTTTGTTTTAAAACAAAGTATTTTTATGGTTTCAGCATTTAGATCTTAATAATTCATCTATTTGGCTTCGTAGTGAACAGAATTTAGTATCACCTTTTCATCTAGCTGCTTTACTTACAATGTCTAATTCTGCTTTTTTAAAGAAATCAGTAATGTTGAAATCTACTAGATTGAATTTACACTATTTAGATTCTGTTTTCCAGTGTTCCGTTTCTAACATATTGAGCTTAATGCTGTGGTATAACCAGTAAAATTAGTCCGTCACACAAATTTTGGAATTCATGGATAAGGTCGGGCATTTTGTATTTTAAATATATTTTTTAAAATAATGCATTTTTAAGTTTTGAAGACTTAAAACAAAGATTTCTTTTGCAACCATCAGATATTGCTAAATATGAATTGCTTTGTAACTCTATTCTTGACTCCTTCCGGAATGACTTTCCTTCCATTGTTTCTTCTGATTTAAAAATGTATCTCCAAACAATTGCGTCTTCTTCCCATGCAGTGTCATTATTATATAAAAAGTTAAATATATCTGATGGAGATAATATCAATTTTCTTTCTACCTTTTGGAACACAGAATTAGAGTGGTCTTTATGTTTGCACACTTGGAGGAAAATTTGGTTGAATTCTATTTCCGGTTGGTTACCTGTAACATTATATCAAACTAACTCCTATATACTTTGTAATTGTTTTTGGACCCCTTTAAAATATATAATGCCAAACTTTTAACTTCTTCCAATTGTTGGAATTTTTCTTTAGATATAGGATCATTAAGATATGTTATTAGATTGTCATTTTGTTAAGAAGTGTTTGGGATGAAGTTTGGCAAAGGATTACTCGTATATTGAATGTATTAGATACCTTATCATATAAAATAGTTATTTGCAAAGCCTCTTCTCTCACCACAAAAGTGCCCCTGCTAAATAACAAACTCTTTGATTTCTTAATGTCAGCAGCTGTAAAAACAATTACTGCTAATTGGTAAGATTCACCTTCTTTATCTGTTCATGCATGGTGGGCTTGTCTAATTTTCGCGAGAAAGGATGCTAATTTGACTTTATCTGGTATTATTCCTAATAATACGAACTATTAAAAATTTTTGGAAACCAAAATGATGATTTAATGTTGAATCCATAGTTCATACTAGTTTAAATATATAACTATTTACGGTTTTACTTTTAGCTTAGTAGCTCTGTAAACTATTCTTGTAAATTTACACTATTGTCCTTATTATTTTACAATTGCGGTGATTTTGTTTTGTAGGTACTTTATAATATAATTTTTAATCTCTTATTTATAAATTAGAATGTTTATTCATATTGTATTCTTGGATTCATGTTTGTACCTTTTCGGAGCTCTTTTTTGTATGTTGTCTATTATCAAAAATTCTAATAAAATATTTTGAACACAGAAAAGGACATTTGAAAGAGAATGAACCCAAATCAGTTCGGGAACCTAAACAGTGGATACACATCCCCCGTATGGAAAGAGTATAAAAGTGGAACTGTGAAATGATCAATCCTTAGGTGAAAAGAATGGAAGTAACAAAACACCTCTGTAAATTCAGTGTCTTATTTCCTACAATATTTGTAATAAAGTCAGTGAATAAAAAAAATCAAGCAAATGTGAGTTTTAAACCACTAAGCAATTGGCGAAATGCAATCCTAGGGAAGCTTTCAGAATGCCCTCAAAATGTATTTCCCAGCCAGACAGCTGCACTCTGTGGTAGTCCTCATTCTGAAAGTGGGGATGTTTCCCATCCAGTTTCACCCCTGAGAAACACACTCACCTTTTTTGACAGAAGTAGTTTTGCCTGTGCTTTAAGAGTGGGGACTTAATCTCAGAAATATCTAAATCGTATCGCACAACACCAAGGCCATATTTTGTTAGGTCATGGACACCAAGTTTTGAGGTTTATTTTGTCTACTGGAAAAGTAGACCCAACTCCTTGCAGCATTAATGCTTTGCTGTCACTTTACAGTATTGCAGTTTGGTTATAGGACAGAAGATTGTCTGCTTGCAATATAGGCATTTTTATAGATAAGATGTTTGGAATTGTATATATATTCAATTAACACGGAGTTGTTAGTATTGGGCAAGCACGCTAAGAAAATACAGTGAGCTGCTGGCTCAGTTTGCATTCTTGACAATGTGCCCAAAATAAAAACATTTAGACATTTGCAAATGTAGAAATATGTGGCTCTTTAGAATGTTACAAGAATGCTCCTCAATTATATGGAAGTTCATGCAGCAGAATGGAAATGACTGATGATTATTTTAATAATAAAATGTACCCTAAAAATATTTGTAATAAAAAAAAAAGGTTAGTCTGTTTCACTAAACTCCTGTGCAGTTTTTAAAGGACAGCTTTAAAAAGCATTGTTCAATAAATTTTGTTTGATTCACACCAGTATTAAAAAAATAATAACAATAAGGAATCAGTGTGAAGCCACCCAGGGCAACATTTTAGACCTAAAGAAAGCCACAAAAGTGCTCTGTCAGTTCTATGACCACCACAAAATTGCACCTGCATTTTTGTAACCTCTCATTGAGGCAAATATTTATGACTCGCAGGAATTCACAAACTGTTTTCCTCTCAAACTGTCATAAATTCCAATTTTTTACATGAGAAAAGAACCAAGTGTATGTTTGTTAATGCGAACATCTGCTGAGCAAGGGCAAATAGTTTTTCTTTTTTCTCCGGGAGGAAAATATTTTATCATACGGGGAGCTCCTTTTCTTAACTCCACTTTTAATTAGCGGGGGATCACATCCCACCCTACAACATATTTACTCCTGCCTTTCTCAGGCATAGATTTCTAACTTTTTTCACAAAAACATTGGTTGAAGGGGAGTTGGTGTAGAGCATTACACATGTAAATTTGAGCATTTGTACAAACCACTTACAGTCTACTTCCAGCCCTTGTAATTAAATTTACACAAAAACCTTCATGCAAGTGAATCCTTTCATGAATGCAAAACTAACTTTTGCACATTTAAGACAGATTAACATACATACATAGCTTTGAGAATCAGACCCACAACAATTTACCTGTACAAAACCTTGAAGACCTTAAAACATAAATCCCCCTCCCCCCGACTGATTTGTTTATTGCTGCATTCCTGTGAGGTGGATGGGGACACACTGGATGGAAAATGAAGACTCCCTTTACATTTTAAAGGACTGCTCTTTTATTCAATTATAAATCCCCACCAAAGGGCCTGGATACATTTCAGGAAGGGAGATGGGGCTGATAAGAGAATCCTAAAGAGTAGGGCTGGGGGTCTTGGATTAACCTTATGATGCACATATCACTGTAGCTGATATACAGGTGTGAACTTTTGTCACTTCCATGAATTGTGTTGTGGACAATCAGCTTGAAAGTCTTGCCAGCTGTGGCAGACTTTTTTCATGAAGGAAGATGAAAAGGACAACTGCCCACTTCAAAAGAAGCAGAACCCCACCATAAAACTTCAGAGACCGAGACTCTAAGTTACATTTGGTGTCTTGAAAAGGACTATAAGAAGGGGAGGTCGAGTCCCCCAAAATTCTTCATCTGCCAAGCAACCAGATGGGCTGTGTGAGAAGGGGAAGCTCTGCAAGACTTTTGACTGTGACCAGGCCTGGGGCCAAGGCCTACAATTCTCGCTGCTGGGTGAGGGGACACAAGGTCACCAGCCCTAGAACCTGGAGCACCAGTGCCTGCCTGCTTGCCAAGACCAGTGTGCCCTGTGAGGAAGAGGAGAGCGTTGGAGGGAGCAAGGTCAGGTGGGAAGCACTGATCAGGCCGTGCAAGATTGTTTTTAGTGACCCCCCCCCCCCCTATGCCAGAAGACAGCCGTTGTGGAGTGAGTCATGTGTTGAGCACTGTATGAATCTTGCTACACCCATACTGTCTCGCTGCAGTGACCCCATTTGCCAGAGGGGGCCACAGGCGAGTTTACTGCTTCAAGGAGGGCTAGACTTGTGACTATCTGGGCCAGGGTGTGTGTGCTGGGAAAGCCTAAGTCTCACTAACCCTGTAACATGGCAACCCCAAATGCCAGCAGGGGCTGTCAGTACCAACAATGCTAAAGAATCAGGGCCGGCGTCCGGAGGAGAGACTGAGGTTAAGATCCGCAGGTTGGACCCAGACTACAAGGGAACTGCCCCCGACTCACCACTGAGGACTGTTGGAAACCCTGTGGATGGCATTGCACCCAACCTGGCTCCAACCAGGAGCTGAAGAAACTATTCCTTCCTCCCGTTGAATAAAGTCAACTGACAGTGTCTTTGTGAGTAGAGAGCTCCTGTGACATCTGGGAGACCTCCAGCTCAGGAGAGAGAGCCTGTGCCGCCAGGTGCTGCTGTATGGGCTGCTTGCAGCCTGACCTCTCCGAACTGAGCAGGACTCGTGTGTTAGCGTTTGAAGGTGCCCACTCCATCGTTGAACTCTCCTGTGCTGTGAGAGTGGGTAAGACGAGAACTGGGCCCGTTGAGCCCCAGAAGAACTTGCTACTGACGGTGCTGTGGCACCATAGACACTTTTGGCTAAGTTCCTAAGGGTCAAAAGGGAGAATTCTTGAGTACAGCCTAATAGTTTGCAGTCCTTAATGTGGCAACCAGTGAATGGGGAATAACCCTGAATAAGTTACATGAAGGAGGGTGGGACAGGGATTCGCCTGACAACTACTAGAGCCCCAACGTCAAGGGGGATGGTGGTGTTGCATTCAAATCTCTCATTTCTGCCTGTGCAATGCCAGTGTAGAGTAAAAAATGCAATACTACTTTTTCTTATAAAGGCACGTATTTGTCTGGACATTGATTTATTGTTTATAGTGTTTGAATTTTTAGTTGTGTTCACTGACCTGTATCTACATCCCCTCCGAGGGAGTATTGACTGCTTGACAAGCTACCACTGAGAGGCAAGTTCAGAAAGAGTACTTGGCCCAGTTGAGCGAGATCTGTAGTAACATCAGCAGTGAAAGGCCTCAACCACCATGCTTGTGCCAGTAGCCACTGCATGTCCTGTGGCCCTCTGAAAGGGGTTCTGAAAATTGGCGGCAAGCTGTGGGGCACCTAATCTTTAGGAGTCAAAGATACATAGGTGGCATAGTCTATTTCCAATTTGCATCAGTAACGCAATCAGTCCATTTTTTTTCTTCTACACACGATGGCGACACACATAAGCAATCAAGAAAACAGGTTTGAGAATTGACCTCCGCACCATATCCATAGTTCAGATGAAGATTTGTGTAGAGACAGTGGGTGGAGGATTCCCAGGAGTAGAGATAGAGATGTCCTAGCTAATTTCGTTAGGGATCAGTTTGCAATACTGGGTGTAAGGGAGGAGGCTGTAGCGGACTGGGGGGGGGGGGGTAAAACGAGCGTGCTCTAGACTCAGGCTCTAGGATCCCAGACACATGCAGAGTGTCCTCCCTAATGCATTTTTTTTAAGTGTTTCACCAAGACAGTCACCACCTTTATTTTCTAGAATATCTCCGATGCGCACACTACCTCGAATGTTGGGTACTACTGTCCCCAGTTCCAGGATTAAACCACATTGGAGGGTTGAGTCTAGCAGAGACCCTGTACTTGCAGTTGGCGCATCAAAAAGCTTAGGCTGAGGAAGTCTAGAAAGTCTGAGAGTTTGAGAGGGAGAAGCTAAGACTAGCTCACCGGGAACAAGAGGAGAGGAGTCAGGAGAAAAAGTGGTAATGGGCCCCGGTAGAGAAACTGCAAGAGAGATGAAACAGAGAGAAAAGGAGGAAAAAAAGAAAGAGTTGGAAGAGAAATAGAAGGAAAAGGAAATAGAGCTGGAAATTATGCCTCGATCTGGGATAAGTGATAAGTTCAGGCTAGGTTGTGACTAAGGTTCCAAACGATGATGTGTATGTGGAAGGTCAGGATATTTTGAATTGGTTTGGGAGCTTCGAGCTCGCCTCTAAGCACAGGGCTTACATGAGGTCTCTAAGGCAGCTGCGTTAATGGGGAGCATGCCATTGAAACGGACAGCCATCATTTGGAGAATGCCTGTAGCTAAGCAGATTGTCTGTGAATGATTAAAGGCAGCTCTCAATAGGATGTTTTGCCTGAAGCCAGCGCAATACCTGTAGATATTCTGTGACTGCAACAGAGCAGTTGGTGGTCCGTTTGAGTCTTGATTCATGGTGCATTGCATGATTGGAATGAGTGGATTAGAGCGATGGAGGTCATATGTTTTCAGTCCCTAGACTAGTTCATGTTGACCGTGCCACTGAAGAAGTAGAGTTCTACCCCACTTAGGCAATACCTGTCTAATCTGACTTCGGTGGGGATCCAACAAAACTTACAGTATTATCTGATGAGTTGTTTGCTATCATGATTCACAGAGAGCTGTAACGGCAAGGTTCTAAGCCAAAGGGAGAGAAGAACTCTCCCCAGACTTCTTCCTAACCAGAGCCAGAGTAATTCTCATGGGACTCGAAGAGAGCCCAGGAAACATGGAAATGGTAATGGCCTGTCCGTGCAGTTGAATTATCCTGGGAGTTTCCTGTTTGCCGTAGCCATCCAGGTGAACTATAGGTGGAACTCAGAAGGGGTCGAGGGAGGGGTGGAGGTCGTCATGGCTGCCACGAGCACGTGCCCGGACAATAAACCCCAGCAACTGCATGTACCATTCGAGCCCTTTCACACAAGCACATCAGAATTTTAAAATGAAAGGTCTCGGGGGTAGATCTTTTCTCTTTTGTCTGCCCAGTGGAAAGCACACGTGATTGCAATTAGCATGTGACGTTCACGTCGTCAGGGCCCATCTCTAGTGGCACAGGCGGTCTTAGCACCTCAACAGATGCACATGGTGTAATACCCGGGTGTTGACCCTACAAGCAGCACATATCCTCTCGTGTTGTCCCTACAAGCAGCACATATCCTCTCGTGTTGTGGGTGCTGTTTAATCGCAGTCTGAAGAGGCTGCTTTGGGCTGGACCTCTGGTGCCACCTACTGGCCGGAACTCATTTGTTGTCTCCTATGAAATCGATGCTCTGTGTAGAAACGTATGTGAATTTGCCATTTAAAATCCTGGTTATCTGTGGTTTCTAGAAATTGGAGATGGTGATTTAACTAGCTGCAGCCAGTCCATTGGGGCTGAGGGGTAATGCCCCCTCATCTTTTGTCCCTCAAGAACAGTGTCTGTCAGGCTGAGCACAGATTAGCCTAACAGACACAATTAATTTTCAGGTCAGGGAGCCAGGAGCTACACTTGCGCTAAATGTGCAGACTTGTGGCTGCCTGAGCTGAACTTTGCTGAGCTGAGGATGTCAAAGCTCCTGTGGGCGTAACCTCAGCTCAGCAAATGACCTTGAGGCCCTCCCCCCTCAGTGACGAGGAGTAGCGTCACTCATTGCCTTCTACCTGGGCACTTCAGGTTTAAGCCCTGAAGCGCCCAGGGTCAAGTGTCGAACAGTGACAGTACGTCACAGAGTGTGGTTGAGGGGTCTGCAGATTCACCGACCCCATCCCACTCTGTGACGTGGCTGGGACTGCTGCCTTACCTTATTGTCTTACCTTAGGTGAGCCAATGAGGGAAGACAGCAGTCCCAACCCTCCTGGGACCTCCGAGGCAGAGCTGCAGGTTAGTTTTTATTTTCTTTTTCAAATTAACTTTTGGTTTGTGCGTGAGTGTATGTTTGAATATTTGGTAATGAGTGTTGTGAATGGATGTGTGCGCGTGTGAATGCATGGGTGTAAGTGTTTGTGTGCACGTGTATGTGTCCTGTCTGCTTCACCCTCCTAAAATTTCCAGCCGCTACTGGATTTAACTTCTCCATAAAGTTTTTATGTACGACTGAGGTTTACAATTTGGCTTCATTTTAAAATATTATTGCTTTAGGTTTCTGAAATGGTTTATTATTCTGATGACGAACAAGAGCTAGAAAGATATCTCAAAATTGCGTGACAATGTGGTGCCAGTTTGGAATGCGTGAAAGACTAACGATTTGCCTAAGTCTGACCCGTGATGCATGGTACTTGACAAGGTGGTGTGATGAGGCCATATACATAAGTTTACTAATTTGAAGAGTCGCCTGCCTGTAATACCTTGCCTAATTCATGGAGTACAGCAGGTTTAAACAAGGGGACCTGGACACCTTCAGACAAGGTCAAGCCTACCCCTGGGGCCTATTTAGTTTTTTAGTTAGTGAAGGGTTTCATCTAAAAGGTGTGTACAATTCTTTATAAGAACTTGTATAGGGGCCATGGATGTTTTCTTTCTCATTGCAGAATGGAAATAATTTTATCAGGGGTCACTGGATACCTTTCTGGCACCATATGCCGCTACTTGTAGCTTATTCATTCCTCTTTTTCGTTTCCTTTGTGTTACGTATAGTCTTGTTTTACCATTATAAATACAGAATTACGAGTCCAGAATGAAAAGTAAACTGGACTGAACGAGTTACACATGCGTGATGCGAGACAAGTTGACATTTAGGTATTCTTTCCTTGGCAGTCGAAACTTTTGAAATGGAGCATAGTGGCAAACTTCTGAAACAATGGTCTTTTTGTCATTAATATTTGTAGTCTTTTTATAGGTTTGTGGGGTGTGTCAGTAAAGTTGGTGGGTGATGTATTTTAGACCTTCAGAGTCCGTGGTGAGGACCAACATTTAGTTATACTTATGTGTCTGTGGCGGTCCCGTGTTTTTGGGTTCTCATAATATGGTAACCCTATCCTTAAACTATAGCAGCACCCCTTGCAGCCTTCACTGTTCCTACAAGTTAAACAACGAGATTCCAGTGTTTATACACCCCATGGCATCCTCTCTGAAAAAACAGTCTCACCGAAGAATATAGTGGAGGGTGAGCCTGTGTAAGCAGTATACTCTAGATGTTCTACTGTGGACAGGAAGGAGTCCGAAAGTAAGAAGGGACCCATATTCGACCAAAGATGCCTCGCCAAGTTCAGACTCGGAGAAATGGTCAAGATAGTCACATGCCGGTCAACTCAGGATATTTCTAATCATAATAGGCTTTCAACTTTCATTTTCCCCATTGGTTTCAAGTTAGCAATGTTAACGTATTATCTGCTTTTTATGGGGGGAACCTCACTTTTCCAAATTTAAGTTTCAACCATGGGTTTAAATCCATATCAAGGACTTTCGCACTGTATTTTTTTTTTTTTTTTTGTCCTCATTTGCCATTAACCCTCTTATAAGAATCACCAGCCACCTGGTGTGTCGCGAGCGGAGAGAACAACTCAGGTTCTCGGGCTAACTCGCATACCAGGACACAATTCACTAAATGGCAGAAGATAACTCCATGGTGAGGGAAGCTAGTTAGCTTGTTTACTCTCTCGAAGAATCTGTTCAGCTTGGTGGGGCGAATCGTTGAACAATGAAACCGGCGTTCAAGATCCAAAGAGTAACCAAGGCATAATCATAGGAGCCGGGGAAGAAAAAAAAAAAAAACCCCGGCGTTCCTATGACCAGTTTAACAAAAGGTCCCAAAAGGCCACATTGTTTTTGTTGACGCGTCTAGCCAGGTCCAGCTTAGATGTATTGTATAAGGATGTAAGCCAATCGCCGTGTGATGGAGGTACGGCATCTACCCAAAACCTACATATTTGGCGCCTGGCCAGGAGAATAGCATAAAAAAGGAAAGATCTTGCCTGACCCAATATGTTTTCATCTATGCCAAAGATAACCAATGACAGAGTAATGCGCACGGTATTTTGTAGTTGCAGTGGCTTATCTTCTTGTTAAATTCGTCATGTCTGCCCATATGTGGATGAATGGCTTTCACCTCTTAACATAATAGCCTCTTTTGCAGAGGGGATCTTTCAAGCTCCATTCAAAATTGAGCAGACCCACTCCTAATTTTAAAAAAACGAACCTAATCTAGGCTAGATGACATAACCAGCTATCATCAGTTACTATTTTTTATTGGAAGGATGATCAAGAAAGCACCTCACATCATCTTATAAAATGGAATTAATCAAATCTGCTTCCTTCAGTATTACCTGCTGTTAAGACCAGGATGCAGTAGTACTACCCATGTGGTATACAAAGCCATTCTTACGACAGAGCTAGTCAACACTTGCCTTTTGGGCCTCCTTCAACTATTAGCAGCTTTTGACTCCATTAGACCCTGCTCAACATGCTGCTCACTCGCATCAAAATACTGCAATTTTTGTCTTAATTTGCCTGCACTCTGCAGATCACAGTTTGCTGCCCAAATTTGGAGGGTCTAATCTGCAAAGAATCACGTAAAGCGCCTGCAAAGAAAATCCTCTGTCACTTGTGATTTTCGTTCTGTACATGGAGCTTCCCTAACTGTTCATGGCCAACCATATAATCAGAATCCATCCGTCATCTGTCAGCACCAAACTCTATTAAAATGTCTGAGTAAGTTCTAATTAAGTACCTGCCTTGTCCTCCTCCGGCCCTGGACATACAATGTTGTTTAACCTAAACTCCACCGAAACTGAATTCATCCTTAGCATCAACAGCTCCAAACCAGCGCAAATCCAGGACTGGCTGTCCTAGATCACACTGAAGTAATTAGGTCATCCACTCTTCTGCGAACACTAAACCCATAGCCTCTGCACATTATTTTTCAATACCAAATTGGCAGCAAAGTGCAGACTGCCTGGTATCAACTCATGAAATCGAACCATAACTAACTGAAGCACATATCAGACCCACTGCTTAGCTAATACACTCTCCCACCTTAAATGGTGGTACACGTGCACGTGCATAGGTCCATTAAAGAATATGAATATCTGCCCACACATCAATTTGAAGTCTAAAAATGTTTATTACAAAATATATCTGTGAATCACAGAAACGTGCATCCTCCGGCACTCCTAATGAGCATAAGCTGCACAAGTAGAAACAGGATCCAAATGTATAGGTTTTCTTATTTGGGGCTCCAATGAAGACACAATTAAACTGAAGCAAAGGCTTTACCCAGATGAAGGATCCTAAAATAAAGTGTCCAGTGACCGTTAAATAGATACAGAAATGCCTACCCTTGCCACTGAGCATGCTAATCAGTCGTTTGCCACCTTAATTCTAAATACTGAACAAAATATTTACATTTCATGCACTGGCAGAGTTTGAAGGCATTGTTCGCATGAACAGATAGTAACTGCAGTTGTTAGTTATCCTAGACAAAAATTGAAAAAATATCAGTTCCTTTTGCACTGTTTCTTTGTATAGCCCTTAAGACAGATCAGTTGTCAGTCCATTTTCTGAGTCACATCACTAATGTATTCAAGTGATCCAAAGTCTGATTTCTCATCTAAGGCGTCATCAGTCTCTGGTATTTTGAAGGGGAAAGAGGCGAAGATTCTTTTTCTGATAAGACTAATAATTGAATATATTCAGACTTTGACAAAGATATAAAGTGAGATGAGAAGACAAAGGCAACCAAAATGATCTCTAATATTTTCTTTCTCAACCCGCTTCAAATGTACCCTTCAACCAAGATCTGATACTCCACCAATCACTTCTAAAGCCATAATTTTTTTTTTTTTTTTTTTTTTTTTTGCGAAAACCTTTATTGTACATAAAAATCAATACAAACATGGGCCTACAACCACCAGGGCCGGCCGCTAATATGTACATGATCAACAACATCAGGGCAGCAACAGGCCCCCTTGGGCCCAGCCGAATTAACGAATTACTGAGTACACCTCAAAGATTATCAGGATACATAGATTTTAAAAGTACAAACAAAGAAAAAGAAAGTAACACCAAAAAGCAAGGCGGAAACCTTCAAAAAAGGGGGGGCGTCTAACCACATCCGTGGAACTACACAATACATACTCCACCCTCAGGTGGACAATGAGGATGAGCAAGAGGGAGGTGGGGGCGACGGGAGAGCCACAACCGTCTACAGGTAAAATGTAATAGTCCGGGAACCTCAGGATCAGGGGGACAAGGCAGCATCAGATGTGTACACGAGGGGGGGCGTGCAGATGTTCCCTCGGTACGCGTTCCACCGACCCCAGATTCTACCCCACGCCCCTGGCTTACCCCGAAACACATACACAGTCTTCTCTCTGCACATGCACCAATCCATGCTCTCCTTCCATACTGACACGGTGGGAGGCCGTCGGGAACCCCAACGCTGTGCAATGTCCCTCTTGGCAATCATGTTCCCAAGGGCCACCCACCGAGTCTGAGCCGCATTATAGTCATTAGGCTCCCACACGTTCAACAAACATCGGCGAGCCTCGGGCAACAAAGCGACCCCAGTGACGCATTCCATGACAGCATGTACCCGGCGCCAATACTCCGCCACCTCACAGCACTCCCAGAGAACATGGAGAAAAGTGGCGCTGAGCCCACAGCCGCGCCTACAGAGCCCGTCTTAAGAAAAACCCATCAAAACTAAACGAGGGCCCGTCACGTAGACACGGTGGAGAATTTTAAGCTGGACAAGACGGAGACGCGCGGGTATGGCCTCTTCCTTAGGGGAGGACAGCGCAGACTGCCAATCCTCATCGTCTAGTTCCACACCATCCCCGGTCCACGCCTCCCGAAGGCGCACGAGGAGATCCGCCCGCACGTTTATTAGTTTTTTATATATAAGGGAAATAGTACTGTCGGGCAAGTGACCGTCAAGTATGCGGTCCTCGAGTGGCGAAGACACAGGGACTGCAGTCCCAGCCCCGAAGGCCGAGAGCAAGGCGTGCCGAACCTGGACGTACCGAAAGAACTCCCGCTCACTCAATTCGTACTCACTCTGCAGTGCAGCAAAGGATTTAACCGCACCCTTCACCCAAAGGTCACCTACTCTACTGATGCCAATCGTGTCCCAACGCTCGAAGCCCTTCGTCGTCCAGAGGCTTCCCAATCGTTCAGACGCAAACAAAGGGGTCGCACCCGTCAAACGCTCATTCCAGCCCATGGCCACATTCGCAGCCCTCCACACGCGCACAGCAATCTTAGTGGGACCGGTTAAGTTCCTCCCAGCCGATCGAGAGTAAAGCGCTCTGTTAAAGTTGCCGCCAGGCAACAGAAATCTATCCATTTCAAAAGCCGGATTCGGACCAGGTGCGTACGTTGCATGGTTAATAGCAGATAGCTGGGAGGCCCAATAGTACCTCCTGATGTCCGGGAGCGCGATGCCCCCGTCATACCAGGGGAGAGTCAGTTTTGCAAGAGCAATACGTGCACGACCATCCCAAACAAGCCTCCTCTGTAAGCTCTCCACCTCCCGGAAGTAGGCCGCCGGAATAATATCAAAGGAGTTCTGAAGTGCGTAAAGGAATCGGGGAAGAGACATCATTTTAAAAAGCGCCGCACGACCGAGGGGAGACAAGGGAAGCTTACACCAACGGGCCACGTCTAACCTCAATCTCCGAAGTGGAGAGAGGAGATTATGCTCGTAGCGGACCGCCGGGTCCAATGAGACGTACACCCCGAGGTACGTAAAGCCGGAGTGGGACGCCTTAATAGGAAAACGAGAAGGCAAGAGAGGAAAGCCACCGGATATAGCATAGACACAAGATTTGGACCAGTTAATAATCAAACCAGAGTTCTTGCCGAAGGAAGTAAGGATATCAAAGAGCACATTGAGTGACTGACGTGGTGAGGTGAGGTACAAAAGAATGTCATCCGCGTACAACGAAACTCGATCCTCGAAGCCAGGGGCCCACTGGATCCCTCTTATCGACGGTTCCCAGCGAAGCCAAGCAGCGAGCGGCTCCAAGGCCAGAGCGAAGAGCAGGGGAGACAACGGACACCCCTGCCTAGTGCCCCTCCCAAGAACGAAGGGCCGGGAAACCCTCCCATTAACGACAACCTGAGCCAACGGAGCAGCGTATAGGAGTTTAACCCAACTAATAAATCCCGCCCCGAGTCCAAACTTTGCCAGGGCGGCCCAAAGATACGGCCATTCTATCGTATCAAAGGCCATCGTGGCGTCCAAGGAAACCAAGATGGCCGGCTCTGAGAGATATTCCGCCCTTGCAAGTACGTCATGCAGGCGCCGCAAGTTAAGGGCCGTATTCCGGTGCGGGATAAAACCGGATTGGTCCGGATGCACCAGGTCACAGATAACAGTAAGCAAGCGATTAGCAAGAACCTTGGCAAGGATTTTCGGCTCGGCGTTCAACAGAGAAATAGGCCTGTACGAGGTGCAACGGTCCCGAGGCTTACCGTCCTTGGGAATCACGACTATAGTGGCCAAACGCTGGTCAGCAGGGAGAGAACCAAGTTCAAGTGACTCCGAAAACATACGACGGAGAAATGGCGCAATTTTATCCGGTTCCAGTTTGTAAAGTTCAATAGGGAGTCCGTTGGGGCCCATAGCCTTGCCTGAGCGAAGGGAACGAATCGCGGTAGCAATCTCGTCGACCGACAACGGGGCATCTAACTGCTCACGCTCATCCACCGACAGGCAGGGCAAAGCAATATCCTGCAACAAGTGACGGGAGTCAGCCTCATCCCTATCAGACACCGGGGAGTACACAGCACGGAAGTAATCAGCGAAACACTACACAATCTCACCAGGGTCAGTCACACTCACTCCCTCCGACGTCTGAAGCACGGGGACCACTCGATTCACTCTCATACAGTCTACCCTGCTGTTCCCTATACATTGTTCGAGCAGCCTCCGTAACAAGGGATTTATATTCGAATTGCTTCAGGCTGAGAGCGTGGAGCCCGTCCTGAGTGACAGCCGTCTCCAAGGCAGCCTCCAACCCCGATATCTCGGCCTCCAACGCAACCACCTCCCCGTTCTTAGCTTTCTTGGCGTCCACGATCAGGGATAGGGAGTGTCCTCGGAGAACCGTTTTGAAAGCCTCCCACAAGGACACAGAGGACAAGACTGACCCCTCATTCTCAAGAAAATACTGGTCAAGCGACTTAATGAGACCCTTGCGGATCTTGGGGTCACGCAGGTGCCAGGGGTTAATGGGGGCGACCCGCCCGGCGGATCGCATCCCGGTATCGAAGAGGAGCCACAATGGGGAATGATCAGAAATGCCCCGGGCCAGGTGCTTAACCTCCCGGACCCGGGCGGTCTGGGCCGCTGGCATAAGAAAGTAATCTAGTCTGGAGATACTCCCGTGAGCCCCGGAGTGAAATGTGTACTGACTCTGTTGCGGATGTATCAACCTCCAGCAGTCCACTAGGCCAAAAGTGTCCAAGAACCCGCCGAGCCACGCCTGGGCGGCAGAGAGGGCTCTGGGAGGGTAACGATCCAACTCGCCAGAAATCACGGAATTAAAATCCCCACCCACAAGCAAGAGACTATCAGGAAGTTCAAGTAACATACGACCCACATCAGAGAAAGTGGAGGTCTGGAGGCCCGGGGGAACATAGACCGAGACCAATGAAAGAGTCTGACCCTCCCACCGTCCAGTCAAGGACGCATAGCGCCCTCTATCATCAAGAGTAACTTTGTCAATCTCAAGCGGGAGGGAAGATCGCAGCAAGATGCCCACCCCTCTGGATCCAGTGGTGAAGCCAGAATGTGCAACCAGTCGGTAGCCCCCCCCTGTTCATGGCATGACATACATTACCCACCAAGTGCGTCTCTTGAAGAAATACTACATCAGGGGCAAATCGGCGCAAAAATTGCAACACCACCCCACGTTTGATACGGTCCCCCAATCCGTTGACGTTCCAAGACATGAGTTTCAACCCGTCCCCCCCCCCCCATTCCAACACAAGAAGCTGGAGTCCCCGGACACGCAGCCAGACACCTAAAACTGAGAGGAAACAAACACACCGCCTTGAAAAGAAAAAACACACAACCCAACAACCACTGTCCCCCTCCCACCCCCACGCCATTACAACTCCCCCCACCCTGCACCCCTGCGGACTATACAGCCCCCCCCAACTTGCAGTGTGCCTGTCGCCCTAACAATCCCATGCTACAAAAAGACCCTAGAGGAGGGAAGGGACCCGTCCCCGCCCGCATCCAAACAGCACATTAATAGGCAAAATATACAATTGAAGTAGAACCTGGCTGGGCGCAGAAGGAAATGTCAAAGTAGAGGACCAAGAATCATTCCTGCGGAGGCCCTCCGCCCTCAGCACCGCCAGCACACCCAGATCGTTCGCCCCGGTCCGGCAGGGAGTCTAACCAGTCACTCACAATATCAGGGCGTTCAAAAAAGATAGTCCGATCTTCATATTCCACACGAAGCCTGGCAGGGAAAAGCATAGAGTATTTAAGTTCCAAATCTCGAAGACGGCGCTTCACCCCCTGAAAGCCCATTCTCTGTTTCTGAACGAGTTGGGTGAAGTCTGGAAAGAAGTTAACGGAGGCATTCTCATAGTTAACTGGGCCGTGTACCCTCGAGGCCTGCAGGATCGCATCCCGGTCTCTGTAGTGAAAAAGTTTTGCAATAATAGGCCTCGGGGGAGCTCCTGGTCGAGGCCTACCGCCCGGGACACGATGGGCACGCTCCACGGCGAAGAACTTGCTCAGGCCTGAAGGAGCAAGATGATTGAGGACTAGATCTTCGACCACGAGGTCCACCGGACGATTGTCGAGAGTCTCCGGCACACCTATGACGCGGATATTATTGCGTCGTGCCCGACCCTCGAAATCCTCCAGCCGGCGGGACATCGTGTCGTTCGCCGACTTTAGATCGCCAAGAGTTGCCTGGAGGTCTGATACATCTGTGACAAGGGTGGATGTCCTCAAGTCCAGCGATTGAACCCTCTCGTTAGTCTTAGAGAGATCCGCCCGAATTAGCGTGACATCAATGGCAACCGTGTCAATTTTACGGGCCAGAGCCTCGTACTGCAGGGCGATGGTCTCCCTTATGCCGTTGATGGCACCCATAACGTCTTGCAGCGACAATTCCGTGGGCACGGACGGGCCACCACCAGAGTCCTCCACGGCGGCACTTGCTGGCCCAGGGGATCCTTTGCCCTGGGTATAACGATCCATGATGTTGCTCTGGACTGGTCCCCCACGGTGGGATGTCTTGGTCCTCCGTTTCTCGGGATCCCCCTTGCCCGCCATGTTAAGGGATGCTCACCGGAGGGGTCCGCCAGGACCGATAGCAAAGGGGTGCCAGCATATCAGACACAGACTGTCCGAGAGCCAGCTCGGAAAAGTGGAGAAAAAGGCACAAATCAGTCCAGTACAAAGGCCGGAGGACGCCCCAGCCGCGCGAAGCAGCTCCTCAATCAGGCCATGCAGAAGTGCAAAAGCGAAACCGAAAGTGGGGGCGCGGTCATTGGCAAGGCTCCGATGCCGTTGTTGTTCAACTACTCCCCGGCCCCACAGTTCACCAAAGCACCGGGCACAGCTTCCAGATGGGCCTCCAAAATGCAAGACGCTATTTTTCAGGTCTCCCAGGTCCGATTTTCGTTCTGAGAAGATTAATGGATTCAGCCAAGGTTCATCTTCCAGAATCCGTTCACAAATCCAGGATAATGTCAGGATAAGTTGCGAGGAGCAGCAAGGGTCCGGAGAGCCCTGTGCCTACGCGTCCATCTTGGTTGCGCGCTAGGCTCCTCCTCCTAAAGCCATTATTAATTTTGTTTTTTTCTTGCCACATTCACAGATATGATCAATTTGTTTATGTATACGTAAATAAGTGGTATACATTAGAAACATTGCTATCCTACACTTGCACTGACCCAATCTTTGAGCCTCAAGTTGATCAGATATCAATCCTAAAGCTACAGCGATTGAGTTTGCAAATTTTTTAAAGAACTTTCCCAACTATTCAGATCTCCTTTATTGACATTTCAATTTCATAAGTAGGAAAGCAAGTAGCTGTGAAGTTGGCACTCTAAGCTATTTGTCAGGCATCCTCTTCCGGTGAGGAGATCTTGCAGAAGTGTCTAATTGCTGGGACAATGTAAGCCAGGTGACAAGTTCCAGACCTTGGGTAACCAGGTGTATCCAGATACCTCATACAAGTAGGTGTCAGGTTGCTCATGCGAGCAGCTGTGGGAATAGAAGACTCCTGCAGGTAGCTGAAAGTAATAGGTACTAGGTTCTGCATCAGGCCGGGCAGTGAAGAAGAAATCACCTTTGCTATGGCCCGCAAAGATACTGCCATTTTGTGTTTCACAGTACTTCAACAGTGTACGTAATTAGAAAGGCAGAGAGTATATTATGTTGGATAGAAAAATGAAAATTTCCAGCCATAAGAGGTAAAAGGGTGGAAACGTTTGGTAGCTGAGAGGCTTCCCACTCCCTATGCTTTAAATTGTACTTCTGTTCAGTAGGAGGGGTGCCTCACGATGGGAATGAAGCTGGTGAGCATTGTCAACAGGAGCCCTTCCTTAAGTCACAGTTTACAGGCACGGAGGCAAAAGCAGATGCAACTAATTGGCTTAGTGGTTCATTTGCAGGCGTGTACCCAGGCAGGCACTCTGTTGCACTTTATAACATTGTTTGTGGCGAGCTGAACTAGATAGGGGCCGTGCCACTGGGTTTGTAGATCTGACCTCAGTGTACTCTTGTTACATGACTATAGGTCATGGCAGGTTTAGTTTGGATTGTTGGGTAAGACAGCTCAGACCTTAGAACGGAAGCTCTTGAGACAGCAGATACATTGTTTGCCGTATTGAAACGCTGCATCATTCTTCTATAAATCATGAAAACCTGGAGATAATGAAAGGTTACAAGGTAGCAACAGGGGCAGGCCAGTAACTATTTTGTAAGCAATTTAACTAAGTTTTCTTACTAGGAACGGCTGTAGTTGATAAGGGTAGTGAATCAGGTCACTTCAGTCATGTCTTTGTGCAGATCTTAGCAATCTGGTTTCCTGAAGTTTGGATAAAATGCTCCATCTTCGCTGATGGTGTAGGGTGGTATGCAGAGTGCAAGTGTTGTTCAATCATGAATGTGTTGCATAGCTCAGGAACTTCAAAGGACATAAAGTGGGTGTCTCTTCCTATGTGGAGCGGAGCATCACGCTTGTATATGAAATCCTTACCATCCTTTTCACAAATCTAACCGCATCGGCATGTGGATATGGATAAGTTTCGATACAACCAGAAAACACATAGAGCATAACAAGAACAAAGAGGTATGTAAAACATTTGGGCATCTGGCTAAAGTCCATCTGTGGACATCGATACCCATGGAGGTGGAGACTTTGATTCCCTTCCCTATTTTGTGGACTTGGCAAGTGACACAGGAGTGGCAATACCGTGGGAAAATGGAGCAAACCAGTGAATACTTGTAGCACGAATCATGACTTCTATGCTCACTTAGTCAACCGCCTGATACAATTGAGATTAAAAAAAGGAATTTTGGGGCAATCCTTCTCCCTTTATTCTTCTTCCACACTCCATTGGGATCTCTTTTAAAGTTATGTATTATCCAACCCTGCTTTTATGAGACACATTCCTGCAATTCAGGCAAATCTTTGAGTAGCCATAAGAGATTTAACAGCTTTAGACACTTAGTCACTTCAGACATCTGAGACCATGCAGCCTTTTTAGCACTTTGAGCATGTTCGCTAGACGCCTTATCTTGACAGGATTGTTGTGCAGCATGCTTAACAGCAGTTTTATAAGGCAACGAGAGCGCATAGAGTAATTGTTTAACATAAGCATCGTTGTTAATTGTGGGTCCCATATAAGTGAGGAAACTTTGTTGCATCCAGAAGAGCCCAAAATCATGGTACACTCTGAAAGCTCATGTTGAGACTGCATATGATAGTAGTTTTAAAAGCAGCAAGAATGCATGCAAATGTGAGGATCAGCAATTTCAGCAGAGTGCACTTGTGGTAAACATCAACTTTAAACTACTTCTTACAGAGTACAGATCGTATATCCAGCCACTAGTGAGCCGCTGTCATTTCAAAGCAAGAACCACTGCATGATATACAAGATCCCAACTGACTATTGATCCACCAGTGGGATCAGTCCAGTGCCTGGGCAAGTAAGGCTGTCTTGTGCTTACAGGGTCTTTAAAATGGGAAGCAGGGAGGAGAGGTTTTGGACCGGTCATAGGTTCAATGTGATATGGGAGGCAGACAGTAAAATAATTTTGTTCATTGACCGCATAGCCATGGATAGATAGATGTTGAGTTTTAGTGGTTTGCAACAAGACAACTGGTATACAGTGCATGGCAGCAGTAAGTGTGTAATCGAAGGCTATAATCCTGGAAGCTTCCATTTGATGGTTAGCTGCCGTAATATGCAATCTAGGTTCGAAACCTGCAATGACTGCTTCAAGGGCAGAGAAGTAGTAGGCTATGGATTTAAATTTTTTTTTTTTATTTCTTTTGATCTGCATGACCCTGCACTAATACACTTCCAGCAAATTCCTGTTCAGGTCTGGACACTTACCGGAATGTGGTCTGGGTGTTCCCCTGTCTAATGGATGGGTGACTGATTCCGGAAGCCATGATGCCATCACACATTCAAATATGTGGTAGACAAGCGACCTTGAGAAGCTGGCGCCTTCTTAGGAGGGAAAAGCCAAAAGAATAAAAACGTCCTTGCTGGACAAAGATGTCAGAGGATTGAAGAAAACCAGAAGTTTAAGATCAGCTTGTGAAATGTTTCGGGAGCGAGTAATTTGGATCAGCAAGTGGAACGAGTGAGAAAACAAGCGAAGGAACACAGCTGTGTTGTAATGTACCCTCCAACTGGACGGAATACTTTATATAGTTTTAAAAAAACAGGAAAAGAATGACATAAAACATTACAGAAACACAAAGCATTGGGAAAGCAATCAATCAATCAAACAGCATTTGTAGAGGGCAGCACTGTCACCCCTCGGGGTATCTGGGCGCTGTGTCTCCATTGAAGAGCCAGGTCTTGAATCCCTTTCTGAAGTCTGCCAGCGAGGGGGCTGTACGGAGCTGGAGGGGAAGGTCATTCCAGGTCTTGGCAGTGATGTAGGAGAAGGAGCGACCACCGATGCGATGGATGTTGGGGGGTGTGAGGACGAGCGCAGGTGTCTGGTGGGTTGGTGGAAGTTGTCAATGGTTGCGTTAGTCAGGTCCTAGGTCATGGAGGGCTTTGTAGGCATGCGTGAGGAACTTGACCTGGCATGTCTTCTGGAAAGGGGAGCCAGTGGAGGTCTCAGGTAGGTGGCGATGTGGGTTCGTTTGGGAAGGTCCTTGGATTAGTCTGGCTGCAGCATTCTGTGGAGCTGGGTATAGATGCCGGCATAGAGGGTGTTGCCGTAGTCGAGGCGGCTGGGGATGAGTGCCTGAGTGAGGGTCTTTCTGCTGTTGTTTGGGATCCATCAGATAATTCTATTGAGCATGCAAAGTGTGTGGCAGCAGGAGGAGGTGACTGTGTTAACTTGTCCTTTCATGGTCAGTTGGATGTCTACGATGATGCCAAGGTTGCATGCGTGTGTGGTCAGTCGGTAGGTGTGGGTCCGAGTCCTGCAGGCCACCAGATGTGGTCCCATGTGGATGTGTTCTTCCCCCAGATCAGTACTTCAGTTTTGTCGGAGTTGAGTTGGAGGCAGTTGTCTCTCATCCATTTGGCTACGTTGGTCATGGTGTTGCAGAAGTTGGTTTTGGGGTTGGAGGGGTCCTCGGTGAGCGAGATCAGTTGACTGTCATCTGCGTTGGAGATTATGTTGAGCCCATGTGATCTGATGACGTCTGCGAGGGGGGTCATGTAAATGTTAAACAGGGTTAGACTGAGGGAAGGGAGGTAGATGATGGGAGGCAGTTGGATGCTCTGTGTGCAAGGAGGTGATCCACCTGAGGGCGTTTTGCTATATGCTTGTGTTGTGGAGTCTGTTGATGAGGGTGTTGTGGGAGACTGTGTCGAACGGAGAGGTCAAGGACGATCAGGGCCACGGTTGAGTGTTCTGATGTAGTCTGTGGCAGCGATAAGCGTGGTCTCTGCTGTGGTTGGCACAGAATCCTGATTAAGAGGCGTCCCGTAGGTGGTTTTGTTCCAGGAACTTGATGAGCTTCTGATTGATGGCTTTCTCGAGAACAATGCCCGGGTAGGGGAGCAGGGAGATTGGGCGTTAATTTTGGAGATCGTTTGGGTCAGCAGGGACTTTCTTTAGGAGGGGTCTGATGTCTGCGTTTTTCCATCTGTCCGAGAATGTTGCTGTGGAGATGGTGTTGAGGATATGGTGATTTGTGTGTGTATTGGGTTTGCTTTAAGGTTGTAGAGGTGGTGAGGGAAGGGGTCGGTGGGTGCCTTGGAGTGGATGGAAGACATGATGGCAGAGCTGGTCAGGGCGGTGAGCAGCGACCAGGTGGTGAGGCTGCGGAGTTGATGCGGGTGGTGATGGCTGCTTTCTTGTCTTCTTTGATGTGCCAGTGATAGATGCTGAAGGCTGTTTTGTGAGCTGCTCTGTCGCTGGGGTTCTTGGTGGTGCGCCATCGTTTCTCCAGTTTGTGGTACTTGCACTTGGTGGTCCTGAGTTTTGGGGTGTACCAGCGGGCATGTTTGGGGATCCTGTTGGATTTTGTAGGTTTTAGTGGGGTAACTGTAGGCGCTGTTGCTGATCCAGGCGGCGAACTACTGGACGGCCTGGTTGAGGTCTGAGGCCTCAGGTTGGGAGATGGTGAGGGCCTATTACCTCTGAGTTTCGGTGACCTGGCTCCGCCTAGTGATGGTATGCTGGGCATCCATGATGTAGAAGTGAATGATGGTGTGGTCAGTTCAAGAAAGTTCTGTGGTGTGGCTGAATTTGATTGTGTCGCTGGAGGTGAAAATGGAGTTGAGTGTATGTCCAGCTTTGTACGTTAGTTCGTTGACCAGTTGGGTGAGGCCGATGTTGCTCATGTTCTTCAGAAGGGCGATGGACTTGTTGCCGTTGGGGTCATTGATGTGGAAGTTGAGACCGTGGTGTATGACATATTGCTGAGTCGATTGCTAGGGGATGCAGTCACATAATGTTACGGGGGTCCCAGGGGTTTGTAGGCGAGGCTGCCTCATATCGTGGTCTTACCGATGGTTTGTAGTAAGAAGTTTAGGTGTTCCATGAGAGGTTTGGGGTCATCATTGGTGATGGTACATCTGATGGTTTCCTTGAAGATGATGGCGATGTCTCAGTCTTGTTTGTTGGTGCAGCCACGGTGTATCATCTTGTACAATTCAGGAGTGGGGGTAGAGAAATCTCGGTTCGTTTAAGGGGTTGAGCCACGTTTCTTTGAAGGTATTGTCCGTGGAGAGGGTGGTGATGGTGTCCCAGATTTCCGTGGTGTGTTTGCTGAGTGAGCGGGCTTTGAGCAGGATACAATATCTTTCATAGGTTGTGTTACAGGAGAATTGGCAGTTTCGGCAGGTGAAAGGTCTTTTGGTGGATTGTGGAGAGGAGTAGAAGCAGCTGTTATTTTGGTGTCCGGGGTCCAGGAGTTCCTTGGCGGTGTACTGTGGAGAGGTGGAAGGGCCAGGGGTCCTGATGCTGGGCATTGTCCAGCCAGCGTTGTATTGTCGGTGCACGGGTCCGCTGTGTGGTTGTGCAGCGGCCTCCATTAGTGGTAGTTGGTCATAGTGCCAGTAGCGCAAGGACAGCAGACTGCGATAGGGCAGCAGGCAACGCAGGGACAGCAGGCAGCGTGGGACTAGGGTTTGGGGGTACAGTACCTTCAGCTGGCAGACAGTTGAAAGAGGGTTGGTCCAGCCCAGCCCCCTCCTAGCTCAAGCCAGAATGATGAAGAAACAAACATAATGAACAAGCATTTGAAATGCAGTAGCTTAAACTCTCGCAAATGTGAGACCTATTGCATCGCAAATATTTTTTTAAGCTCCTATGCAGTGCTTTCTTGTTCATGAAGGCTGCACCCCTTTAATTAAACAAGCCCATCTAAAGAAAGGGGCATGTCCGACATTAAAGTGAAACCGCGGCATGAGGGCTTTTACAAAAAAAAGCATCCGTTTGTCAAGTTGACAGACAAATGTTTTTTTTTTTGGTAAAAGCGCCCACTTTAATGTCGGCCGCGTACCTTTCTTTAGATGCGATTTGTGTAAAGAAAGAGGCGCGGCCTCTGAATGTGAAAGCGCCTCATGGGCGTCAGTAAACAAAATAAATACTTAAGCGTGGCCGCTCAATATGGACTGTGCTGCTAAACTAAATACATTTTAAAACGCGGATGCTATAGTTAAAGTGGACCACCATTAGTAAAAATGTAAATAAAAGCAGGCAGCGTGCAGTGAGGTAGTGCAATAGGGGAAGACCATTAAATATAATAGCGCTCACCGATTTATAAAGCAGACCATGTAACAACACCAGTAAAAAGGTCCAGTCGTTATGGGAGGTAACAAATGCAGACAAGGCTGTACCAAGGAGGGACTAACAAGCCTAACAACGATTTAGAAGCCAGCATTTACAAAGGACAATGACACAAGTCAATTAAAAATATGGGCAGAGAGTGGGCAGGGCTTCAAAGCCATACTCCAATACTGCATGCCTCGCAGCAGCACATGCGCTGCCCAGGCTCGACCTAAAAAGGGAAAGACACTGGAAGGAAAACCTAAACCTTACTACTTGTGGAACAGCTTACAAAGGCAGCTGATTTGGAGCTTGGAGGAGCAAGACGCATCAGCTAGGAACTCTGGAGAATGTGAGAAGGCAGCCCCAGGTGAGTGAAACTAACAGCCTGCAGCTGCGAACTCCATGCAGTGTTTCCTGACTACTAGGAACCACACAAGGTACCAAGGGTCTTGGCCAACCTGGCTGCCGAGATTCCACAGTCTCGACACACCCTCCATTTCATGGCAGTACACGTGTATGGTTTGCTATATTGAGGCAGTCATAGAACATACGCAGATAATTTTTTTTAAAGCTTGTAACAATGCAGTGGTTCAGTGGTATCTATCGTTATAAAATCTTGGAGCTGATTAATAATGTGTGCTTATCCCAATATCCACTCTATGCAGTAACCTGCCATCCCCCAGTAGTGTGTGGACCTGAGACACGATAACTAGTTTCGGCAACTTAACAAATGACTTAAGTGTGGTCTGTGGAGAGCTGCCTCTCCCCCCCTCTGAGATGCTGTGACCTAAATCGCAAACGCAGGCCTTACAGTATTGTAATTTGTCTTTTAGAGCTTTGAGCCCTTTGTTGAAAATTCAGGAGCAGATCTAGGGAGTAAGTCTTTCTGGTCAAAGGAGTCGCGGCAACCAACAGGCCATCTGCATATTGAAGTATAGGGGATCGTCTTGGGAAGATGAGGGCATCCAGATCTTTCTTGAGTACATAGGAAAAGATAGAAGGTGACTTGGTAGAACCTTGTGACAAGTGGGTTTATGTCAGATGGCCCAGAGATTGAGAACATGAAGAGGTATTGACTCTGTGGGTGCATAAGAATTAAAAAAAAAAGGCTAAATTAGGCCCACCACCATGGACCATTTCGCAGTAGCTGGGAATCATGAATCATGATAAAATAGTAGCAGGGTTTGGGACACAGGATAACCAGGTATTCCAACAGCATTAAGGGTATAGAAGTCCTGCCAAACCTATATATATTTTTACCACACGTTTTGATTGGTTAAATGGGGGTGTTATGTATACTCCCATTAGGCAGTAGAACCTTTTGTTTTATCAGAGTTCTAATAACAGATCTTATTACCACTTCTTCTTCAGGATGTACCAAGTACTGAGGAATGCAAGAGTTTCTTAATTGGATTTACCTTAATTTTCACAGCGTCAGCAATTAAGATACAGCCTACATAATTTGCGAACTATAAAATAGGAGGTACTTGAGCAAGTATATCAGAGATGGATTTGAGCATTATATTTTCACAATGAACATAATCTGTATACTCTGTTTTCTCATAGTATGACTAGAACAACATGTTAATTGCTTTTCGGTAGATTCCGATAGACACCATCACTAATACAATATGGCATACAGTTATGTGTGCTGAGAAGATCTCTCCCCCAGTGGCTGACATGAGAGGTGGGGCTTAACCAAAAGCGATGTTACATGTGGCAAACTTAATATGTACATTCAGTTTAGTTAAAAGCTTTTAAAACCCTGAACAATATTGAGTGAGGTTCATAAGTAGTACCTGGTTTTGCTGCAATACTCTGTTTTAACCAGCAAAAGGAAAGGAACACAGTATATATTAATATATATATCTATGCTCCTCTTCCTTTTCCTTATGCAAAGGAATAAGCACTCACAGGGGTGGATTTAGTCGTTGTTTATTCTTCACAACTCGTGCAATCACACATGTTTGCACTCGAGCCAGAGTGCGCAGCTTCTTTGTTTTCTCACGTGGAGACATTGCTGCAAAAAATAATGTATATATATATTTATATATATATATATATACATATATATATACACACACACACATATATACACACTCCAAAGCCAGCATCAGCTGAAAGCCATTATTGGTATGAAAGAGTCTCGGCAAGTCGATTTATATTGCAGCTCACACTTCGTCCAATGCCTGACACGTTTCAGTATCACTTCCTCAAAGGCTGTCGGGTGTGAAATGAATCCGCTGTTTGACCTCTGTCCTTCTAATCATCATGACATGCCCTCTGATGGGCTGCTCCATTGAGCCTGTGCATACTGGGACTCGTAGTCAATAAAATGGGCTTCGGCATGCTGCTTGGCTAGTCCGAGAATACAGTTCGGGTGAATCCCAAACTGAGTGGCCCCCAAGGATAGCGGGGTGGTGCTCTCTCGGCGGATATATATATCTCTTACTGACGAGTCATTTAATAGTGAGTAAACTAGTGTTTATAGATTTCATGTTCACAAAAACGCAGGTTTCATTCACCCATGTGCACACCAGTGCATTTGAACAAGGTGAAACGATTTGACCTCCATATATAAACATCTCAACACTTTGTCTAGTTCTTCCTGACAATGTATGTGAAGCCAGTTGATTGATCTAAGTGTTGTTAGTCCACATAGGAGCATTTGTCTTCCAAATAAAACCTATACCATGCTTGGGTCTATTTAGTGCAGGGATCTCCAACCGTTTATGTAATAAGTGCTACTTATGTTCAATGAAAATCACCCTGAGCTACTAATAATTTAGGTGCTGTCATAGTGAGCCCATCAGATATTATTAAATTAGTGGCCACTCATGCAAGGTGACCAGCAGTGAACACATAACTGCCTCAGGCTCAGTTGCCTGCAGCAAAATACAAAATAGTAATAGTCCTGAATACTGCATGATTTATCATTCAAAATGAGCTTTAAATAGATTTAGAAAATTCTGTCACTTTTTCTTTACACAAACGTTTCAGTGTTGCTACATATGTTGATTCAGCCAATCAAATGCTCCTAAATTAGTAGCTTGGGTTGCACAGAGGAGAACTACTTGTATGCAGCTGAAGAGCTACAGGTAGCTCACGAGCTACTTGTTGGAGAAGCATAAGTTAGTGACTTTGGTCCTGATTTAGAATTTGACGGACTGGTTACCCTTCACAAACAGAATGGATATCTCGTCTGCCGTATTACAAGTGCATTTCACTATTAGATTTTGAGTAACTGAGGGGTCAACTTTTTTTACTTTCCTTTTGTTGGTGAAAGTTTAAATATGTCACCACTTCATTGAAATTGACTATTTAAATTAGTGCTTCTATTAAGCTGGGGAAAAACATGGAATGATATTCAGTATTGAAAACCTTCAGAACAGAATGCAACAGCACTTCTTACGATATTCTGCTTAAAACGGTGTTGCTAAAACAATATATTCTACTTGTTTTTGGTTAATTTTGATTTTGCAGTATCAAAATGACATCTCTTAAATTAAATCTATGAAAACATTTATTCATTCTGTAGTGTTTAAGCTATTTCAAAATGACAAATAGTATTTCCGGTACCTTGCACCTTCTTTTAAAAACGTGCAAGTTTAGATTATATTATTACAGGGTAAATATTAGCTTATCAATTCAGCTGGCGATACAATCTCTCAATCTCAAAATTGTGGTTTCCTACTTTGTGAATGCTTCCAGTTTAACCCTGCTGAAAAAAGGCTTTTACTTTGCATTTCGAAAGTTGAGGAACTAATGTTCACCTTGCTTTGATTCTCACTGCATAATGGCTAATGGCCAGGGTAGTAGTGAGGATCACGAAAATGGAGCGGATATCAATAGAAGTTTACTTACCGTTTTGAAACCATTCATCACACAATGTTCCGCAATATTCCCATGTTGCAGAGATGACCGGACATAAAGAGGGAATGCCCTTGAATAAACTGAACAGCATTTGTTGGAAGAAACAGAAAGGCAGGCAATTTAATCTGTTGCTTCATATACAGAAACTTCATGAGTAGCTCAGTCCCCATGGATAGATTGATGCTTTGCACCAAAATAATTTGGGTGTAGGAGTTATATGCACTCTTGTTTGTTTCCCTGTTAGCAACAGGGGGTATCTGGTGTGGTGGACAGAATAGTGCTGAATGGTGACAGGCAATTCAAGAACATCTTTCAGTACATAAATAATACGAGTTTGTAGGTTCCTTCAGTGTTGTATGTCTTCTATTCTGATGCATATAAGGATCTAATTTAATGTTTGAGATTTTAAGAATACCAATAATTTCAAATCAACATGCGAGTCAAATGAAAATCTACTGGTGTTTCAACATTTATAAACCTAAAGCGTAACCTAGTACTAAAATCAATGCACAAAATCAAAACATGTCCGTAACAAGGCCACTTTCCCCTTCCTACCCCATCACTTCCATCAATGCCTGTACCTACATATCAGACTTTCACTGCACAATGATTTTGGGAAGTGCCTGGGCTTGAAGATGCTACACCCATATCCCAGTGCACATGGCAAAAGGGTTCGGAAGCTAGACTATGTACTGCGCGTGCTGCGCACAGCTGATGGCCTTGCACCCTAGACACTGAGGAAGAAAAGGTGAACTTGTCACTTTGGCTAAGCCCTTAACATCTCATCTGTGGGACTGTGTGCGCTGCCATGAGACGTGTAGTGTTGAGGCACTCACCATAATTGCTTAATTTTTGTGATTTTTAGGTGTGAGGTCTGTAGTGATGTTATGTAGAATGGTGGCATGTAGTTATGGCCCCGTAGAATGTGTTTAGTATTCTACAGTTGAGGGGCATTACAACGTTGGGATTTGTGACTGTTACGAGCAAGCAGACTGCTCTGTGTCCATCTAAATAATTTAAAAGACAACTAAGGCTACACATCATTACAGATTGACGATGAGCGCCGATGCGAACCCAAGCACAATCTTTTCTTCAAAGCCGGTAAAAGCGCTACACGTCTTATAAAATTGACAAAATATGAAATTGGCGTAATCGGTGTATGAATAGCTGAGGATTGCTGGATCTGTGCCATGTTACATTGGACACGCAATGTGGCATGGAATTAAAACTTGAAGGAATGCTATTATAAAACTGATCATTTAAAAAGAGGACGCTTACTGGTGTGCGCTCGAGGAGCTCTCAATCCCTGTGATCATTAGAGAATGCACGCAGCAAATCTCGTGTGAGCCTGGTGTCACTAAGCAGCGGCCATCTTGAAATCAGGCAAGGAGAAGTTCATGCGAGATTTCGAAAATCTCTGTGGCCATCTTGAGACCAAGCAAGTTTTGGGATATTTCATTGAAATGAATGGGAAACCATATTGAAGTCAGGCAAATTTTAGAAAAGAGTGGAAAAGACTAAAATTCAGGCAAAAATGTAAAAAAATAAAATAAAAAGTAAAAGGGTAAAATACCAGTTCTCTCATCTTAAGTGAAAACAGAAATATAAAATGGAAAGTGTAATATTAGAGGAAGGTAAAAGTTCAACAAGTACATCAGCAAACACACATATGGATGATGTCAATGTTCAAGAGGAAGAAAATGTGTTGAACATGATTTATAGGAGACCTCTACCGTTTGATATCACAGATGAACAAACGATTGCTCAAAGGTGGGGAAAAATGGACAAGAAGGTTTGAGCATTTCTTAAAAGCCACATGGAAGAAATACACTGATGAGCAAGCAAAGGATTTACTTCTTAATTTAGTGGGTGACGAAGTGGAAAATATAATCATCACGTTTCCGGATGCATATAAAAATACTTATAAATGGATTATGAAAAGTCTAAGTGAGAGGTTTGATCTGTAAAGAAATGTAGATTTCGAAAGGTACACTTGTCATATAACATGTCAACAAGATAATGAGACAATTGATGAATTTGTGACAAAGTTAAGAAAGTTAGTCATGTTCTGTGAATTTGAGATATTCAATATCGAGGAAGCGGTCAGGTTGAGGATTATCCATGGATGTAATTCAGTAGAATTGAGAAAGAAACTCTTAGAAAAAAGTGTGATTTAAAAACAATTCTATGCATGGCATGTACTGATGCTCAGGCAAAAAAAAACATGCAAACAATTTGGAACAAGGCAGAGTCAAAACATTAGAACAAGTCCGCCAAATGACCAAAAAAAGATAATAAAAATGAAATGGTCAAAAAGAACAACAAAACTGGCAATAGTATGGAACAACCGGAAAAAATGACCTCTTTCAAAAAGGAGAAAAGAACATGTTATAGATGTGGACAATCATTTCTGCATACGAATATATGTCCAGCAATGGGACAGCAGTGGAAAGAATATTGAAGAATGAATCAATTTTCAAGTGTATGCAGATTCAAAAGAAGAGTTAACGGAAAAACATGGAAAAGTCAATTCAAAGGAAACATAAAATATATTAGACAGATGGAAAGCGTTGATGATTCTTCTGTTTGTGAATTTGAACAAGAACAACTATATTGTCACAGGAAAATGAAGATGAAAAGATCAATTTGTTAAAAAAAAGATATTGAAAAAACAGCATCTGTTGACATATTAGTAGGATCTCAGAAAGTTCCATTTGTTTTGGACAGTGGAGCAACATGTAATATAATGTGTACATCTGAATATGATAAAATGTTGGATAAACCTTTTCTTGTTCCATCAATTGTCAATGTCTTCCAGTGGGGACGTAAACGCCTTGTAACCTGTTTAGGGAAGTTTGAAGAAAAATTAAGTTATGGGGATATGTCTCTTAAGAGGAAATACATGTGTTAAAAGGGTAAACGTCTGGACCTTGCCTACAATGTAATGTCACAGCTCAATTGATGGGACTGTTAGCCGTGACGTTTCATGTAACAATGGAACAGTTCCCACTTTGACTGTGGTTCTTGGAAAATTAAAAGGAAGAACTATTTTTTTGCCCATAAACGATAAAGTGAAACCTGTTGTGCAAATGCATAGGAGGGTCTCAATCCACATGCAAAATAAAGTTGAACAAGAAATCAATTCTCTACTTAAGACATAATTGAGCCTGTAACAGGTCCAACAACTTTGGTGTCTCCAATTGAATTGGTGCCTAAGAAAAACACAAGTTCGATCCGAATTTGTGTTGAGATGAGAGTACCAAATGCCGCAATTGAAAGCGAAAGGCATCCTGGGCCATATTTGAACAATATGATTAGCATTCTGTATGGTGCAAAAGTTTTCTCAAAATTGGACCTCTGCAAGGGCTATCATCAGATCGAAATCAATGAAAAATCAAGATATATCACAACTTTTTCAACACATTTGGGGCTATTCCGCTACAAAAGACTTAATTTTGGAATAGGCTCAGCTGCAAAAAAAATTCAGGAGATCATAAAAAATGTTATCAGACCAGTAAATAATTCAATGATATAGAGTGATGATATTCTTGTTTTTGGAAAATTCAGAAAGGGAGCATGACCAAGCATTGAGGGCAGTGTGTCAAGAACTTCTGAAAGCTGGACTGACATTAAACCCAGATAAATGTGAGATTGCTAAACTGGAATTAACATTTTATGGTAATATGTTTTTAAGCAAAGGGATGAGGCCGGATCCAAAGAAAGTGTCTTCCTTAATAGCAATGCCTAGTCCAAAAGATATAACGGAGTTACGCTCTTTCTTGGGAATGGCTAGCTATTGTTCGTTTTATATCAAAGATTATGCTACTGTCAGTGCACCTCTTAGAGAATTAACAGATAAAGAGTGGACTTTCATCTGGAATAAGGAATGTAAAAGTGCATTCAAGAAATATAAAAGATGACCTAGCGTCAGCAGAAAATCTAAAGTATTTTGACTCAAATTTATGTACAGAAATAGTGGTGGATGAGAGTCCAGTAGGATTAGGTGCCATCCTATTAGCATAAGTTTGGCAAAGAAAAACCAAGGTTTGTGGTTTCACATGCCAGCAAAAGTTTAACGGATGTTGAGAAGAAATACCCTCAAACAGAAAAGGAAAGCTTGGTAGTGGTCTGGGCATGCAAGCATTATCACATCTTTTTATTTGAAAAACCGTTTTTGATAACAGATCACCAGGCACTCACAACTATTTTAGGAACTCCAAAGGCAAAAATATCTCATCGGATTGAAAGGTGGGGTATGAGACTAATGGACTATGATTTTAAAATAATTTATAAGCCTGGAAAAGAGTACAATCCAGCTGACTATTCGTCCAGACACCCTAGTGATGTAGACAAAAAGGAAATGGATGACACAGAAGAATATATAAACTTCATAATCAAATCAACAGTTCCTGAAGTAATATCAGAGCAAGAATTGATTCATGAATCTAACAAAGACAATACTCTGGCAGAAGTAAAAAGATTAAGAAGTCTAAGTGGATGCATCTCAATGCCATGACAAGATTTTAACCTGGAAAATGTTTGAGGTGTGCTTGCATTAAAAAATGTACAGGCAGAGCTAATGACAACCACTTCTGGCAATCTTATAAGAGGCAGCAGAATAGTCATTCCAAGCAATTTACAAAGGCCTGTCATCAATCTTGCACATGAGAATCACAGAGGAATATCGGCAACAAAAATTCTGCTAAGAGAAAAGGTGTGGTTTCTGAGACATTGCAGTCAAGTAGAAAAAATCATACAATCTTGTCATTTCGGTCAATGTACGACAAGAGAGAGAACTATTGAAGAGTTGCACATGTCTAGGCTACCAAATACAGTGTTGTCTGAACTAGCATGTGATTTCTATGAGCCATTAGACTCTGGACAATATTTGTTTGTCCTAATTGATGAATAGTCAAGATTTCTAGTTGTAAAGTCAGTATCAACCACCTCTACATCGTGATACTGCCTGTTATTGTTGACACTTGTTCAGCTTCGGGTATACCCAACATATTAAAGACAGATAATGGTCTGCCTTTCAATGGAGAAGAGTTTGAGAAGTTTCTTGATTACATGGTATTACAACACAGAAGAATGACTCCACTCTGGCCACAAGCAAACGCAATAGTGGAAAGATTAATGGCCACTTTTTAAAAAAACAATGTGCAAAGGGCAAAACTAACAGACATTTCTATAGATCAAGCTGTGTGTTAAGTCTCACGTGATTATAGAAATACACCTCATGGATCGACTGAGAAAAGTCCAAGTCCATCAGAGCTGATGTTTGGTCACTCTAGACAAACACGCTTAGCACAGATACCTTTGAAACCTCCTAAGGAACATGCGCAAATTGAAAAAAGGGATGAAATGATGAAAGAAAAGATGAAACATGCAGAGCAAAGGAAATATATTCACACAAGGAATTACAAAGTTTGAAACTGTGTATTAGTAAGACAAAATCAGACATGAAAGTCTATGAGCAAGTTTCACCCATTTCCTTTGGAAGTAACAAAAGTAAAGGGATCAGCTATTACTGCTCAGAATGAAGATAAGGCAATAATAAGAAATAAGGCACATTTCAAGAAGTTTGCAAATCCAGCTCCAATTGCAGTTCATGAAAAGAGAGATGATGTGCATGGTTGCATTTCTCTCAGAAGAACAGGAAGGATGCAAAGAAGACCTCAAAGATTGAATGAAGTATGTTAATGATTTAATTTTTTTTATTGTTATTTTGTTTTGATATTTTGTTTTATTTTGTTAATTACTGTATGAAGATTAACCTTGTTAAGAAAGGGGAAAATGTAGTGATGTCACGTAGAATGTGTTTAGTATTCTACATTTGAGGGGCATTACAACATTGGGATCCGTGACGGTTACGAGGCAAGCGGACTGCTCTGAGTCCGCATAGATAAATAATTTAAAAGACAACTAAGGCTACACATCATTACAAGGTCGTAACCACGATGTCTATTTAATTAAAGTTATTAGTGGCTTGTGTACACACACTGACGAATGCTCACTGTCCATTGTGCAGACTGACACTGTGCCTTACAGTGAGAATTACAGAAAGGGGCATACAAATATTGACATCTTCTCAAGTAATAATTGCTTAATGAGTACAAAGACTGCTCTAGAGGCAGTTTGTACAATCCAGCCACAGATTGTTTTGCACTAAATCTTACATTATTCACAGTAAGAGGTTTTTGGAAACAATACAAACTTGATGCTATAAAACATGAAAACATTGTACCCAGCAGGTACTCCTTATTAAATCACAAGCGAGCACAGAAGTTTTTTTGTATTAATATACAATTTTATCATGTTAGAAATCTCAGCCTTTATGGTGGAACATTTTTTTTGATTTTGAACAAAACATATTCTCTCTTATTCATTGCATTCATATAATATTTTCTTAGATGGCCAACTATCTGTACCTTATGCTGCGTGTTTCTTACGTTTTTCATGACCAGAACAGGTTGCTTTTTTTATGGGTGTTTGAAAATTATTTTAGACTTATCTAGGTTCCAGGGGAAATATTCTCCTGTTACCTGAAGTGAGGGTAGGAAGCAGTGAAAGCATTATATGCTGTGCTTAATTTGTACCAGTGCTTGCCGGTTCTTGTCGACGGCACTTAATTCTTAATATGAGCACTTATTTGTCACAGTGCACCACATGGTGGTGCTATCGATTTCTTAACAGAGCATTCTTGGACCTCTGAGTGGCCTGCAAGTGTACACACGGTCACATTTGTAGGAGTTTGATGCTTAGTAAGAAGTGTTTATACTGGCATTTAGAAACCATGGTAAGGTCAGTTGTTTGCACAAGCTGCAGTGGCCTCCTGGACAATACCCTGGGACCGTGGGCTTTAAAAAAAGAAAAAAAAAGAAATTAAGTGCTTATCATTGGTTTTTGCTTTTTAATCACTTGTAAGGTACTAGCTGAATGAATACTGCATCTAAATGCAGTGGCAGTGTACCAGTAAAAGATAAAGTGTATTTGCATACATTTTACATAATAGATCCAATCTGAAAGAGACAGTTGTAGATTCCTTACCTTCGAATTTCCCCAAGGCGTCAGACTGGATCTGGAGGTTTTTCTTAACTGTACACCTGCACATGCGTCATCTGCTCAGATCAGGGGTTCCATTCTTCGCCTATCTAGACGACTGGCTGTTGAAGGCGGGCTCGCCCCAGGCAGTCGTCACCCACCTCCTGACTACGGTGGACCTCCTGCATTCGCTGGGGTTCACTATAAATGTGCCGAAGTCACACCTGACCACTTCTCAAACGCTCTGTTTCATTGGAGCTGTTCTGGACACAGTGCAGTTTCTGGCCTATCCTCCCGAGCAGCAAGTCTGGGATATTCAGGCTATGATACTGATGTTTCAACCTCTATCTTGGATTTCGGTGAGAATGACTCTGAGGCTGCTGGGCCTTCTGGCCTCCTGCATCCTGCTGGTGGATAATGCCAGATGGCATATGCGGACACTGCAGTGGAACCTGAAGTTCCAGTGGGCGTAGCATCAGGGGAATCTTTCTGACTATGTTCAGATCTCAGAGGGAACTGCACAAAAGTTGCAGTGGTGGATAACCAACCATGCTTGGGCCAGAGGTAGATCCCTCTCCCTTCCCCCAACCAGATCTAATGGTGATGACAGGAGCGTTACTCCTGGGATGGGGCGGCCATCTGGGAGAGGCGGAGATCAGAAGCATCTGGTCTCTAGCGGAATCTGGGCTCCTTATCAACCTGCTGTAGCTCCGGGCAATCTGACTGGCACCAAAGGCATTCCTTCCCTCTCTCAAAGGGAAAGTGGTGCTGGTGTTCCCAGAGAACAACACCGCCATGTGGGTCTGCAACAAACAGGGTGGTGTGGTGTTGTGGACCCTATGTCAGGAGGCTCTTTGCCTCTAGACATGGATGGAACATCAGGGCATAAGCCTGGTGGTTCAACACCTGGCGGGTTCTCTGAATGCCAGGGCGGACAAAAGCAGCCATCGGTGCTTGATCGATCACGAATGGTGTCTTCATTCTGAGATGGTACAAGGTCTCTTTCAGCATTGGGGAGATCCTTGGTTAGATCTGTTCACCACCTAAGAGAACGTGCAATGTCAGCATTATTGCGCATTGGAGTTTCCAAGGCGACACTCGCTCGCGACACCTTTCGTTGCAAGTGGAACTGCGGCCTCCTGTACGCCGTTCCTCCTGTACCACTTCTGCCCCAAGTGCTCAAGAAGATCAAGCGCAACCGGGCCCATATTAATCTTGTGACTACGGGCTGGGCACGAAGAGTCTGGTACCCCAAGCTCCTGAGCATGGCCATCAATCCTCCGATCAGACTACCCCTTCGGGAGAATCTTCTGTCGCAGCAGCAGGGGACTGTTCCTCACCTTAACCCATCCAGTCTCCACCTCATTGCATTGAGATTGAGCAGCGACAGTTGACGGCTTTCGACCTTCCGTCCAAAGTCTGTAATGTCATCCTGGCAGCCAGGCGTCCCTCCACTAAATCAGTATATGCCTGTAGATGTAACAAGTAAAAGTCCCCTATTGTAAATGGATTCTTTAAGGGCATTAATCGTCTATTTCCTCCTGCTCCTTTCATAATGCCCCAGTGGAACTTGAATCTTGTTTTAACATATCTTATGTGTGCTTCCTTCAAGCCTCTTCATAACTGTCCTCTTAGGCTTCTTACTCTGAAAACTACCTTCCATGTGGCCATCACCTCTGCATGCAGGGTGAGTGAGCTGCAAGCTTCGTCTTCCAAGCCCCACTTGTGCATCCGGACAAAGTGGTGCTTAGAACGAGGCCTTTGTTCCTTCCTAAAGTGGTTACACCCTTTCATGTAGGACAGTCTTATCACTTTGCCCACCTTTTTTCCACTTCTGCACCCTTCCAAGGAGGAGGAGAGACTCCACCGTCTGGACCCTAAACCTGCGCTATCATTCTACCTTGACCGCACCAAAGATTTCCAGGTGGATGATCAACTCTTTATTGGGTATGTAGGTGCCAAGAAAGGCCGGGCTGTTCAAAAACGTACCATCTCTCGACATGTTGTCATTTGCATAAAGATCTGCTACGCTTTCGCGAAGGAGGATGCTCCTGTGGGGCTGTGCGCTCATTTCACTAGGGCTACGGCAGCAACCACTGCCTTGGTACGTGGAGTCCCACTCCATGATATCTGCCAGGCGGCAACGTGGGCATCTTTGCACACGTTCACCAGTCATTACTGCCTGGACAGCCAAGTCCGGAGGAATGGGTATTTTGCCTGTTCGGTCCTCCATGACTTTTTAATATGAACTTGGTTCACAGACCCTCCTCCGGGGATGGCATTGTTGGGGAATCTATTCTAAGGTAAGGAATCTACAACTAACTGTCTCTTTCAGATAAACAAGTTACTTACCTTCATTAACGATGTATCTGTAAGAGACATAGGTCAGTTGCAGATTCCTTACCGCCCCACCTATCCTCCCCTCTCTGTGAACTGACATCTAGGGATAGGGACTACCTTACAGGGCCCTGGTTGCTACACACCAGTGGTCAGTGTCTTTCATGTTTCTGTGCTTCAGGCGTGCAAAGCCTTGTTAGAACTGACGTCCGCGCACAGGGGCGGCATCTAAGTAGGCACCGCAACGTCCACCCGATGACGACGAATGCGGAGTCGACCGATGCCACCTACCGACATGCAGAAGTGCTGCTAAGAAAAATGTCTGGATCCAGTCTGAAGCCTGGGGGTAATTCTAAGGTAAGGAATCTACAACTAACTTCTGTCTCTTATAGTTACATGGTTACCGAAGGTAAGTAACTTGTTCTACACTGCCATAAGAAATAATTTGTTATTTTGAGTTCTTCCTATTCATGTGTCTGGACCTAGCTCTCTGTCTCATTGTCTTATATTGGTATCAGAGAATTAACTTTTGCCTTTTTTCCACCCAAAGGCAATGGAGAGCAGGGGAAGCCATACCCACTGACTGATGCTGACCGAGTTGACCAGGCTTATAGGGAAAATGGATTTAATATTTATGTGAGCGATAACATCTCTCTCAACCGCTCGCTTCCAGACATCAGGCATCCTAAGTGAGTACTTTAACTGTAGGTTTTTCTTTTGTATTTATGGGTGTCTGTCAGATTTATGCTTCTAATGATAATTATTTTTACTTAATAAACCCTTTATTTCTTCAGCTTGGGTAGTTTAATTCCTGAGCTCTCTTTTTTTGTGAGAAGGGCAATCAAAGTGCTAGCTGATTGACCAGTGTGCCAATTTCACTGCATACATTGATTGGTTTGCCAACCTTTTTACAATGTTTTTCATTGCCTTCAGTCTTTGAATTGGTTTATTATTTAGTCTTTTCCGCATGTTTCTTCCTACACTAGCCTTCATTGGCACCTCCTTCTACCCCTGGTTTTCATCGGAGATTTTTTTTTTAACTGACTGGGCTGGAGGGAGCTGCGTGCCTGCATGGTGAAATACGAGTGCTCAGGCACCAATAAGAGAATTTTGGAGGAATCTGATAGGTAACCGAGAAGCTTGAAGGCTAGACGTTGAGAAGTAAAGACTCTGCTTCAGCACGTAGGATTTTTCCAACTGTTTTTAAAGTGCAAGCGGCGGCAGGGAGATGCCTAGCATAAATTAAACTGAAATGTCCAGTATAGCCAAAGGTGATAGGGCACGGAGGATATCTCATTCTCTCTGTATAAACGGACAATGTTAAGTACAGAGTGAGGGTATTTGAAAATAGTCGCATGAACCTAAACACTGAAGCAGACCCTTACAGCACAATGTTTAAAGCTGCAGACGCCTCAGTATTTAAAGGGATGGAAGCAATTTTCAAGATAGAGATGGAAAAATGCTACAAACCGCATAATGAGAAGATTGGAAAATGGCAGCTAGTCAGTAAATCAAATCTTACACTTTTAGATTGCCCTGCTGCTGGCAAGGGGTCGGGCCTCCGGGATCACGTTCAGGACTTAGTCTGAATTACGGTGGAGCAGTGGTGTGGCACCGAAACAGTGTTACATAAACAATTAAGCTTCGATCAGAATTTCTGGAGGTGGTAGCAGTGTTGGTTGACTTTTAGGAGAATATTATGAGAAGGTGTTCTGAAACTGGCAGGAATATATACAAGTTATGTATACTGTAGAGTTTTTTCTTTTTAAAGATTTTTATTTGTTTCCCTGATCCCAGCTCAGAACCAGTCTCTAGGCTAAAGGATTTATTGTTCATAGTAACAGAAATTCTATTCTGCTGCACAAGCCTCTGTATTGTTTCCTGCCCACTTTAGAGTTGCACACAGCATGTTTGTTTGTGCTCAGGTGGACGAGCAGAGGCTTTTTTGAAGAAAAAACAAATATTAAGAGATGATAATTGCATCTAGTGAGTGTTGGCCTGGCACCTATTTACTGTGGTTTTCGTACCATAATTTGAAGCATACCAACGGGTGGGCATTACAAGCCCAAAATGTCATGTTGCCAAAATGTATGTGCTGTATACATTTTCTGTGGCGAAGCTATGTGGACACCTGCAATGAGACCCATATCTGAAAGACAAAGACCTATTTTAGTTTCCACTAGCTTTTAAGCCTAGACAACAGCCGAAGATAAAATGTCAAGCATCTTCCATTAAGTTTTGTACAAATCTCAAATCAGCCTCTTTTTGTTCTCATGGAAATTAGTCTGACTTCTCCTTCGGGACTCAGGAAGCTCCGCTGGTCATCTGGCACCATGTATTTCAAGTATGAAAATAGCAGTTGCCCTTTTCACAATTAATGGGCAACATTTACTCCTAAAATTCCTGCACTAAGAACAATTAGACTGCTTATAAAGAAGCATTGAAGAGTATACTTTAGCTCATAAATGCAAAAGAAGCAATATAAAATAAACTCTGGAATAACACCCAAAGCTTGCTTTCTACTCACGAGAACCTCCTTTGATGTCACTGTGAAGCATTACTTCTCGAGTTTTACTTCCCAAGATTAGTTAGTATGCTTCCTTTAGTGGGTTCCGTTCAGACTGTGCCACTACTGGAACCAAGCTGTTCCTGGCTGATGAACCCCTAACTATGGTGAAACCGGTCCTGGGTTGCTTGTGTTCCAGTTCAAGAGGACCTGGCTTTGCAGTCCCGGCTGGACTGTTCCGATTGGAGCAGGGTCAAGATTTATTTGTATATAGCTGGATCCAAACTGATGCGGCATGGTGGGCAAAATAGCAATAGATTAGGATGCTGCCCAAGTAATTACCAGTAGCTGAGATTAACTCGAGCATTCCATCCATCACTTTTTTGTGCACTTTAGTCTTTTAGATGTGTGGCAGAAAGTTACAATAAAGGTTATTGTATAGGGTCTTATCAACAACATTTTAATGAATATTCTAGTCAGATGTCAAAAATGTTCATTAAAGTTGATGAGGACTGTTGGAGATGTGGCTTTTTGGGATCACCATTGTTACTCTATTCACTGTTTGGGTTGGCGGGAGGGGCAAAAAGAATATTTATTTTTCTATCTTTTGTTTTCTTTTTTTTTTTGTTTCAATGTGTCATTTCCTCTTCTTACCATTTTTCCTCTTTATTTTGACTAACTCTTTCTTATTTCAACATCATGACAATTAAAGAGTGAACCCTTGGATGCTGTTATGACTGTATTCTATATGTGTACATCCAGTATGACAAAGATGATCCATAATACATTCAACGTAATACCAAGAACTTAATTAGCAAAGAGTCGTTTAGATTTCTGGAACGTCAGACACCACTGTATTATCTATAATCTGAAGGCCACCCATCCATCTCAGACAAAATAAGCTTTTAAAAATACTGTCCTTGAACACAAAAGAGCTAAATCATCCTGTTAAAATTAAATGGATTATTCCTACATTTTGAGGGGTGACATTATCCTTCTACAAATCGGAACCCAAGAAATCTGATCTATGCATAGCCACTGGGTCCACAAACCAACATTTTCTCCTGTTGGCAAAAAGAAAAATGCAGTGATAAGTTAAATCTACGAATTCAGACCTCGAAATAGTTGAAAAGCAGCATAATGAAGGTATGGCCAATTTTAAAGCAGCACTAGAAAGCAATGACATTTACATAGTAAACATATAGGCCTCTACTAAACCTTAATAACAAATAAATGAATTACTGAACAACTCAATACTATTTTGGGAGGGAATTTTAATTTACCCTGTAATATAATTTTAGAAACCTTTGCAAACAAAACTAAGTTGCATATGGAGAATGCATAACCCAACATGAAGTGAGTTCACATTTTACTTCTCCCTCCCAACCCCCACTATTAACTCTCACAAATCAACTACATTCCTAATAACTACTCCCTTGCCGCAAAATCAATGAATCCTAAAATTAAGCCGATATTGGTCTCGGACCATGAAAGCATCTCAGTCGAAGTAGTAGCTTATAAAGAAAAAAACACAAAAGATAGAATTTGAAAATTGAACTAAGACGTACTAAATGATACAAAATTTAAAGATCATACTAAACAAGTCATCAAATACTTCACCGCAGAAAATAATACTACAGATAGCTCTCTTAAACGCGTATGGGATGTCATGAAAGCAACAATAAGGTGCGTGATTATTAAAATCATGGCCTATAAGAACAAAGCAATCTCCATAAAACTAGACTCTTTAGAAAAAGACATTAAAAGCCTGGAAAATGAACTCCCAAATACTAGAGATAACAGTATACTTCATAAACGAAAACCAATGAAATCTGAATACAATAACCTTATTAGAAATGGATCACACATTTAGGTGAACAACTTCTGATGGATACATCTGCCAGTGGATTCCTCACCTTGTGAATATCCCCTGCGCCAGCAACATTCGGAAAATTTTGTAGCAGTCCACGCCGATGGGGTCAAAGATGACGTCACAGAGACACTGCTCCGCTCGCGACTCCGCTGACGTCACCGGCTCCATAAGAAGACCTCGTCGGCGTAATGACGTCAGTTCCCTTTTTTCCGCGCCATCGACGCCAACGGATTTTGGGAATTGCTGTTGGTAGCTTTACTGTTACTTTGTTTTTCTTCTGGGTTTCCCTGTTTCTCTTCGAAGAAGATGTCGACGAAGAAGTTGGGTTTCAAGCCCTGTCGGGAATGTGGCAAACACATGTCGATCACAGATCCACATGACGACTGTGTTTGGTGTCTCTCATCCGACCACAATGTGGATGGTTGCTCTTGCTGTCCCAAGATGAGCTCCAAAGTTCTAAAAGAAAGGGAGGCGAAGCTCTTCATCGCTAAGATGAAAAAGGAAAAGAGAGGAAGAAGGAAGTCGAGATCGAGGTCACGATCGAGGTCGGCGTCGAAGTCGACTTCGGGGCATGCTTCACGAACCAAGAAGCATAAGAAGAAGAGGAGGCATTCTTCTCATCATCACTCTGATAAGAGTTCGGCTCTGAACTCGAAGTCGCTGGCTCGACGCCGAAAGGAATCCGTGTCTCCTTCACCGGTCCCGGATTCTCCTGGTCCTTCTTCTCCAGTGACTTCGCCGGCTCCGGCTACATCTCCGGTTCCGATGCCGTCCCCGGTTCCATCTCCGGCTCCGTCTCCGGTTGAAGATCTTCAAGTCCCGGGTGAGCCTGCGACGCCGCTTGTTCCACCGTCGGCGCCGGTTGGCTCGAGTCCGATGATGCCTGACAAGTACCCTGCATTCCCTGGGCCAGGTCAGGACCCCTCGCATTATCTGAATGCGATGTATGGGGTGTTCACGAGAGCCATGTACACAACTGGTGCACCTGCGGGTCTGATGGGTCCAATGGCGTTTAATTTATCCGCAGGCCCCTTTCATGCCGTTTTTCTCAGCGACGCCGTCTTGGCATCTACCAGCGCCGAGGACGTCGACGCCGCTTCCATCTTCACCGGCGCTTCATCGTCGGATTCGAACACGGTGACGCCGCTTGTGCGGATTCGATCCAGAAGAGAAGCACAGAGAGTGGTGGATGAAAGGAGGTACCTTTTGGAGGAAGCTGAAGAGGGAGAGCTGGTTGAGTCTGATGAGGTGTTTGAGGAGCTTAAGGAGGCTAGTGGACTGGATTTGTCTCCTGAGTGGGAAATCACTCCACCTTCAGATGAACCCTCAAAAGATGTGGCTCCGTATCATGCGGTCATCAGGAAGGCTGCGGAGCTACTAGATCTTCAGTTGCCAACTACGGAGTTCAGATCAAATATTCTGACTGAAGTGCTGCATTCACCCACTACAGTTTTGGAGCCTTTGTTGCCCTTTAATGAGGCCATTATTGACCCTGTATTGGAGGTATGGCGTAAGCCTTTTTCTGCTCCCGCAGTCTCTAAGACGGTCGCAAGAAGGTATAGGGCGGCTCCAGGGGATCCAGAGTTTTTAACGTCGCACCCATCGCCTGAGAGCCTGGTGGTTCAGGCGGCTTGCTCGGGTAAATCCAAGGGTGCTTTCCCTCAGGTTCCAGGGGACAGAGAAGCTAAAAAGGTAGACCAGTCGGCCAAGAAGGTCTTTTCATCGGCCAGCATGGCCCTTAAGTCGACGAATGCAACTTGGCTGTTGGGACGCTATATCCATGCGCTCATGGACTCGGCGAATAAATTGGCACCAAAGCTTTCTGAGGAGGATAGAGTCGGCTTCAATGAAGTTTTGACTGATGCCCAGGCGGCAGCACGCAAGTGATACAAAGTGGGCTGGACACGGCAGACTCAGTAGCGAGAGTCATGGGTTCTTCTGTTGCCACCAGGAGAGGTGCTTGGCTGAAGTCTTCTGAGTTCTCCCCGGATGTACAGTCGACTTTGTTGGACCTGCCATTTGATGGATCTGGTTTGTTTGGTAAGAAGGCAAATGCTGCTCTTGAACGCTTTAAGGAGAGCAAGGCTACCGCTAGGTCTTTGGGCCTAACAAACTTGTCCTTTAACAATACTGTTTGAATAAAACTTTACTCCCTCTCCTGGCCAAAAATGAAGTGCACAGTCCCCATTAATTACAGTTTAAACAGCACACAGCAGATGACTGCTCTCTCAGAGCACCCTCTGATGTAGAATATCCCTGTTGGCGGGGGGAGGCAGGGGGGCTCGTTTCACTGACTTGTTAAGACAAAATGGTGGCTGGGGTGCACTGCTTAACATACAGGTCTTAGCACAGAGCAAAGGAGAAATTTTGAAGGAAAAACAGTTAGTCACGGGGCATGAGAGTGAAAAACTACAGAGTTTGGACTGCAAATCCCACAATTCAACAGGTTAAATGGAAGCAGTCCCACGCAGGAAAAACCACAAGTTTAAACAAAAAACAGGTGATAAATTATGCCATTACGGGCAGGTTAAAACTACAATTTTAAACTGTAACAATCACAGGCAAAGATAGTTAAAGAAATTTGAAAAAGATAAGCTGATGCAATCACAGGTAGGGAAAATCATTTTATATAGAAGAGACAGCACTAGTCTGCCTCCTTACCACTTCTTGGACTCAGCTCACTGCAATCTGGGGCACATGTAGGCTGCAGCTCATAAGATGGAGGAGAACGATTTGGGGTGCACCCAGCAAAGCCTTAACCCCTTCAGTGCCCATGACGAGCTGGACTCGTCATGGGCCGCGGTGGCGCTGTGCCCATGACGAGTCCAGCTCGTCATAGACCCCGCCCGCTAATGCAACGGCCGGCACTGGGCGGGGAAAGGGGCGGGCACTGAAGGGGTTAAGGGGCCTGGGTAGGTGTGAGAATAGGGCTCAGATTTGCTTGGAGCTGGGAAAACCAAACACCAGTCCTAGGTCTGCTGGCCCTGGGGGTGGGGCTGGGGCTGGGATTGGGACTGGGGAGCTGCTCTATTCAGAAGTCTCCTAGGAGATAGACAGGTTCAATCCACACTTTGGACTTCTGCAGGTAAGGGCCTAACAAACTTGTCCTTTAACAATACTGTTTGAATAAAACTTTACTCCCTCTCCTGGCCAAAAAACAAAGTGCCTATCCCTCACCACGGCAGCCTGCAGCTGAGCAAGTAATTCCTCCTCCACCACTGCCTCCATGTAGGAAAGGGCAAAGTGAATCCCTGGTACAAACCAAATAAGAACACCGCAGGAGAATGTTGAAAAGTTGGCATGAAAAGCCCATCCCCCCATATTTTGGCTAACTTAGTAGCTTCTCCATCCGAAAGATGAGTCTCCTGCAGGCAAGCAATATCTACGTTCATCTCTAATAAAAGGAGAGAACTCTATACTGTTTTTGTTATAATCCCAGCCCCCATACTTTCCTTGAATGGAGTTCAAAAGATCAAGTTTACTCATTTTAGGGTAAGTCTTTACCCCTCCTCCCTGTGACTGATGGCAACAAAACCATTGGAAAACAGAACAAAACCCATAACCAACAAATCTCACCCAACCTGTACAAGTATGAGCAAACCACAACTGCCCACAAAGATCGATGCGCCCCCAAGGACCAATACAACTCTCAGAAATCCCCACCCTTCCCGTTATAGTGACAGTCACACCAGGTGATAACATTCCATAGAGAACACAGCCACATCCGGCCAACAGACACGCATATACAGCACTCAGGCCCCACACAAGGATGGGTTAGACGCCAGGGAAGAATCATCCTTGGTAGCAGGGAGTCTACATTCACATTTAGGGCTCTTAAGAGACTTCGATGGCACTACTCTACAGTCTAGAGGACCAGAGAAGTAGCTCTCAAATCCCCTCCCCCAGTACATGGGATAGCAGGCAGCTAGTTATCCCCCTGCCACTAGCAGAAAAGCAAAGACCCCTCAGGGCGACACAGTATTATGAACTATGCCACTGGCTTGAGGACCATCCAGTGCCCCACCGTCTGACGTAGCCCCACTCATCAGTGTTTCTGGCACTCGCTGTGTCTCCAACTCAGCGGTGTCTGTACTGCCATCGTCCCGGGCTACAATGCAGCTGGTGCCTGTTGCTGCTCTCCAGAGCGAAGACGCCGCGTCCATGCAGCCCACTTCGGGGTGTGGAAGGGATCTGTTTCGCTCAGGGTGCGCACCAGAAGTCCATATGACATGTCTAGTCAGGACCAGAAGTCCTATGGCCGCTCAAAGTATGACCTCCCTTCTGCAATAGCAACAAATGTAGCTGGATTAAGGGGCATGTACCAGGGGTTCATGGTGTGCAACTTACTTTTCACCTCCAGAAAAGACTTGTGCCAATCCTATACCCTCCAAGTATTGTCAGAGTAAATTGCAATGTTACATTTTTCAAACTGCAGAATGGGCACTTCTGTGGCAGCCCTCAGGATCGTATCCCTGTCCCTATAATTCAGTATTCTAGCTATGAAGGCCCTCTAAGGGGTCACCATGGAAGGGGAATGTGCCAGTGCCCTATGCACCCTTTTTGTAGCAAAGAAATCATACACGTCTTTGGGGCATGTAGTATGCCTCACCCAATGTTGGAAGAAGCACTCCACCAACTGTCTCTCCACCCTCTCTAGTAAGCCCAGCAGGTGTACGTTGTTCAATCGCGAGCGGACCTTCGCATCGTCGACTCTGTGTTCCAGGGTTGAAGACCACCTGTAGTTGTGAGACATGTTGTTTGAGTTGCTGTACCTTAGATTGCTGGGTAGTGAGGTTAATCTCCACATTATCCACCTGGTCCGACAACTTGAGGAGATCCACCCGCAGCAAATTAACCTCAATAGACACACCTGCTATTTGGCCATTATGAGTTCAGTGGGATTTCTGGAGTCCACAGGGGCAGTTAGCACCAAGTGAACCCCACCTTAGCCCCCGTAGCAGTCACGTACCAATGTACCAGGCAACCATCACAGCAGCAGGGAACGCCCTTCTCTGCGGGTAAGTGCACGCCAATGAAGAAGGACATGGTGACTGGTCTGCACAGAGCACTGGCGTCGAATACCCCGGCCAAGATTAGAGTACCAACTGTCTCAGCAGCTCCCTGGTAGTCGAGGGCCTTCGCTCACTGCCGGTGCCTCCCAACTGGACAGTGGCCTGCACACCCCTGGGCAACTTCACACGTCACCCTTAATGGAGGACCTACAAGGCCAGGACTTCCTGCCACTCATGGCCAATGCCTTCTGCAACAGCCTGGAGCAAGGCCCCATCATACAAAGTTCACGCTCCTCCATGCACAAGTATGATGATGCCCATCTCGTATTGGGCTCCCATGCTGTCTTCCTCTTGGCCTCAGTTAGCACCCCAGCAGCACAAGCAGGGCCGGCGATGCCTCCATGCCGGCCTGCAGTGATCATGGCCCCCCACACCACAGGGTGGTGAGTGATCGTTGCTCCTAACCTCGGTGCGAGGTCAGAGTCCCTCCGTATTGCAGGCTTCTCCTGGAGCCCACAGTAGGCCTCCGCGCTATACGAGCATCGGCCCGTTAAAAGTCCAGTGCACCGCCCCTTAAGTGCCTGCCTTCCGGGCACCCCAGCAACTGCAACATCGGAGGGGGAAGGCACATCATGCGAATAGGTGTAGCAGAAGAGCTGCAAACAGACCTCAGTCCATCCCCTCTGACTCTAAAGGGAACAACCCGAGACAAGATGTTCTTGGGTGCATCGAAGTCCGCCAGGTCGGGTTCCTGCAGTTGCCAGCAATGCATGTCTTCGGGGGTACATGGGTGTGGCTTCCTCTCTCAGGTTTTGGCCATCCTCTGCCACCCCAGTAGCTAAGCGCATCGAGGAGTCTTTGGGCCTGATGTAGGTCCTGGGCTGCACGGGCCTCGATGCATGTTGCGCTGCCAGCCCCGGCCCTAAAACTGTGGCGTATCAAATGCGGGTGGGGGGGAGGACAACACGAACAGGGATCGTAGGATGGGGTTTGTTGTGGGCAGGATTTCAAAGCGGTGATATGGAGCTCCCTATGGGCACGTCCTCTCAGCCTTCTTTGTTGGTCGCGCCCCCCCAAAGGTAGAGCGTCATTGCACTGTGTAAACGCTTGTTGACTGATATTTTGATACATGGAACCTCACAAATTACCATAGTAGGCAAGGGTTTCAGTGTTGGTTACAGCTTCAACACCTTTAGTTGAAGGCATGCAATGTGATAATCCTAGTTAGGCCCTTTACAGAGGGATTATATATTGTTTTGTGAGCTGCTATTGTGTGTTTTAGCAATTTTATGATACTGCTTGATAGGTGCCAGCTTATATGCAGGACAAGTGACCTCAGTTGGTTATTACGACGAGCCAGCGATGAAGGCTATAGGCTTGATTGGTTCACTAGGAAAAGCTGTGTCCGATGACATTGATCTGATCTATTTATTATAAAACATAACAAAGAAAGCAGATATGACTTTTCATTATGAAATGCATTCTTTTAAGCCAACAGGCGTTTAAGGGCCGAATTATTATTGCAATGTGTTAAAAGCTGCAGTAAGGTATTTTGTTACATGGAATATCTGAGATTTACTTTGTAAGAAAGGAGTTTGGTCACTACCCTCCACACAATAAACCCTTGGGGCAGAAGATTAACATTGTGATAATCCTTCTTAAAATGAGGATTTTAAGAGGTGTTGTTTTGCCGAATGTAATTGTATGTGAATTTGTACACTTGCTTGCTGTTTGCCTGATAGCTGCCTTTTGAAACGTATAGTGCAGGGGTCTTCAACCTTTTGTGTAATAAGAGCTACATAGGTTCAATGAAAATAATCAGAAGCTACTAATGTTAGTTATAAGTATAGTGACACCCCCACCACCCCCCATCCAGGATTGTCAACAGTGATCACATCAGTGCATTTGGCGGGAATGCCATCAGTAAAGTTATAAAATCATATATAGCTGCAACCAAGGTAATAATATGGTTAATACATCTCTCAAATTCAAATAATAGTTTTATATTCATTTTGAAAATGTAACCATTTTTCTCCAAACATCAGCTTACAGTTCTAAAAATATACATATTTTCATCTCAAATATATGCTTTTTAATTCTGGTACACAAATTATAATTCAGCCAAGGAAAAGCTTTTAAATTAGTAAACTGCACACAGAAGAGCTACTCAGAGATAGCTGGAGAGCTACTGGTAGCCCACGGGCTACTCGCTGGAGACCCCTGGTATAGTGGGCATGAATTGATTTGATAATCTGACAATTAAGGTTAGGAGCCTGATTGGTTTGTCCGGGAAAGTAGTGCTGGATGCCATCGGGCTGATGTGTGTATTTTGTAAAGCTTTGTCAAAGCCAGCAGATCTGACTTATTCATTGTGAAAAGCATATGTTAAGCTCAATACGCATTTCAAGGTGGATTGTCATTACACCGTGTTCATGCATGTAGACAAACATTCTGATCCGTCGGTTCTCACAGGTTACTCTAGTGGGGTAGAAGATTTGCATGGTGACAATCCTAGCTATTACCCGCTCAAGAGTGCTGGCAAATGTAGCTGTCTGCCGGGCCCTTGTAATAAAATAAAAATAAAAAATAAAAATCTCTAATGTTAAAGTTACTGGTTTAATACAATATATTCTTTCCATGGCAATATACATTTGGGGCACAAACTAGTGTAGTCTATCTCACTTCAAAGTCCTTTCAGCTGGTGGTAGAACAACTTTTCCATTGGATATTTCTAACCGCAGAGCCCTCTGCTTAGAATATCTTCAGGTGCCAGACTTTATCCGGGGAGTAGAGTAACAGTGCTCACCTGTGCTGCTAGGTGGCGTCATGCAGCTCGGTGCTGACTGTATACCGCCCTGGAAGTGACTGAGAGGAGCTACATATATGCACCACCCCTGCGAGCTGGTGCAGTTTCCTGTCCGCGCCTTCTAAAGTGAATCGAGAACTTCACTCCTAACTTTCTCAGCCTTCTGACCATTCAAAATAATTCTTTGAACAGTGTGACGGGGAACAATGTCCGCCACCCAAAATTAAGGGATTCAAGCGGTGCCGCTACTGCAGGAAGATGTCAGTCACAGACATGCACAAGATGTACCTTTAGTTCTTCAGCTCTGGACACGACTCATTGTGTGACCGATTCACCCTAGTGCACACAAAGGTGATTTGAGACCGTAAGGCAAAGCTGTACATACCTGAACACAAGAAGACCTTGAGGTTGTCGCCAGGTCCCACTCTCAGTCGCAGTTCAGGTCATGGTGCCATTACTTTGAGCACTCCACTTCCTCCTCAAAATCTTAGGAGAAGTTCGAGCATTAGAAAGCGAAACAGAATGTGACCCAATCTTGCACCTCTAATTGCAAAGCGAAAGGCATTAGACTTTAAGATTTACATTACGCTTCCTCTTAGTCACCAGATACAGAATACTCACTTGGTCCCAATATACCCTAATGTTCCCTGGACTGTCATTGACCCTGAAGCATACCAAGACCTGCCAAGAAGCCATGCTGCAAATCTGTAGTGTGCTTCTGTGTGACGCCATAAATAGATACTTTGATGGTTACCTGGTTGAAACAGTGTTCTTGCCCTCCTGTTAGTCCACTGGTGACCAGATGACATAGGCCAGCAACTGGTGTCCCAGATTTTCTCTCGAAGGAAACAACTCCAGAAAGTCTCCTTGTACAGGCTTTGACCAGTAAGGAGAATCCTAATTCGTTTCTGACCAATCTCCAGGGGAGAGACTTCAAAAGGATTGATGCCTTTGGGAAGCAAATGTGTTCTACTGCGTGTCTGGTTCTGAGATCTGTAAACACATCTGTCTATTGGCCTGATATGCACATTCTCTTTGGGAACACCTGGAAGATCTTACTAGCCATATCGCAGAGGATCTTAGGACATCTTTGGCTCAGACAGATGATTCATGACGAGCAGAACTCAGTGAAGTACATCATCCGCTCAGGCTTTGATACCACAGACTGCATTGGCAGGGCAGGCGGTACCTGTATTGTGCTACGCCGACATGCCTGGATTAGATCAACCAGATTTTATGATGTATAGCTATTGCTAGTGTACATGCCAATTGATGGGTCCCGCTTTTTTGGAGAGCAGGTGAAGTCCATTCTGTGACAATTTAAGCGTAGTAAAGCTGCAATGAGTTCCCTGAGAGTGTTGACCCCTGCAGAGCAATTTCATCACCAGTTCCACAAATGAAAGGGATTCTTCGAGGGCATGTTTATAGGCAGGTAAAGCCTCAACAGCCTGTGATGCAGCAGACAGCCCAGTCCTTTCAGGGGTGTGGATATGGAACAAGCAGAGAGCAGACCAACAGGGGGCTGCCCTTCAGTTCTTCTTGCCTGCAACAGCCAAGAAACTACTTTGGTTTATCCTTAGCAGCTCATGCAGGATTCAATACTTCCTTCTAGTTTGGCAATCCACCACTTCTGATGAGTTTTGCATATTGTTTTAAAAGGCTGAGCCATACCTCTTCTCTCCTCCCCAACCAATACTCATCCAGTACCAAAAGGAATGCTGTAGAAACCATCTGTCCATTTTGCTGCAAAAGGTACACCTGTTGCTCTCCATCGGTTCCACAGAGCTGATACCGAATTTGGGGAAAATCAGGGGTCGTTATTCCCACAGTAACCCCACCGCAAAATAAATCGGGGACCGCAGGCCTATTTTGCACCTTTGACCACTGACGCCTTCAAAAAATTCAGTATGCCCACATTGGCTCAGATCCTTTCTGCCCTAGACGCAGGAGACTGGTTGGTGTCCTTGGACTTGCAGAGCTTGTTTTTTAATACACATGCCCTGCAGTTCCACCGGCGTTACATGTGGTTCAAAGTAAGCTTACAGTGTGCCTGTCCCCCCCCCCCCCCGCATCTGCCTCACCAGCGCCCTATTGGTGTCCACGAAAGTGATGGCAGCGGTCACTGACCATCTTCAGAGTTTCACTTATTCCCATACCTTGACAATTGGCCACTGAAAGCAGGTTCAATACAGTCAGTTGTGGACCACTTCCAGATGACTGTGGACTCCTAACATTGTTGGGGTTTACCATAAACAAGTCGAAGTCCCACGGGTTCCATAGCAAACATTTTGATTCTTTGATGCCATCCTGGCTTTTTCTCAGCTACATTAAACCAAAGCTGTTTGTATTATGGTCCTAATATTTCAGGCTTGATCCTGGACCCTGGTGAGGATGGCTCTGAGGCTTCTTGGCCTCTAAGGCTCATGCATTCTCCTCATCAACTACGCCAGGTGGCACATAGCAACCCTGCAGCAGAACCTAAAAACTCATTGGGCCTGGCATTAAGTCATATTAACTACCCCAGCTTAAGCTAGGAGTATGTGGTATACTGAACTCCTAACCATAAGCATCTGCCATCTAATCAGGCTACCACTTCAGAATCAGTAGGGCAGGGTTCTGCTTATGAATTACTGCAACTTAACACCTCCATGCATAGAGATTCAGCGGCTATAATTGACTTCATTTAATTTGCTGTCTAAAGTGGTGGATATCATCCTTGCCACCAGACACCCCTACATGAATTACATTTACAGTGGGACAAGCTTGTAGCCTGGTGTCTAGGACCCCTTGCAAGCAAAGCTGCTGATGTTCTTTAGTTTGTTTTGTCTTTAGTCAAAAAGGCCTTGCAGTGGGCACTGTGAAAGGTTGTTGCCAGACCAACTATCCTTGTTTAAATCACCTCTTGTGATGAGGTTTATTAAAGGTTTGACAATTTTCCTTTTAAACAAATTGAGCTGCCCCAGTGGGGCCGTAGCTTGGTCTTTACATTGTTTTCTGTGCAACTGCCCTACACTGACTTCATTCCAGACAAATTAGTGTTGGTAATCAGGCATCCTCCTTACCAAAAGTTTTAACTCCCTTCAATATTTGGCAATCAATGACTCTGCCAGCTTTCTTTGCTCCCCCTCATTCCTCGAAAGAGAAGGGGCTTCATCGGTTATAGATCCCGCCCCCACCCCCGACTGAGTTTTTACATTGATCATACCAAGGACTATTGATTGGACAACCAGGTGTTTGTGGGGTTTTCTCAAGCAAAGAAAGGGAGGACTGTGCAGGAAAGGACCCTATTGAGGTGGATTGTCTTCTGCTACCCATTGGCCAAGAAGCAACCATTGGAAGACCTAAGAGTCCATTCCAACAGGAAAGGGATGCTAACATTGCATTGGTGTGAGGGGTCCCGGTCCTTGATATTTGCCAGGCTGCAAAATGGACGTCAGTATTTACATTAACGAGACCCGATTGGGTTGACAGCTAGTTCTAGCTGGAAGAACACTTTGCCTGGTAGGTTCTACTAGAGCTTTTGATTTGAGTCTGCTTCACTGAGCCTCCAACTTCGAAAGATACTGCTTTGGTATCTATTTATTCTAAGGTGAGGAATCTGAGGTTATAAGTACCATCATAAGAACAAGATAGGGCCTTCAGTAGCGCTCTTCCTGGTGGATACTTTATCTAACGGCAGATTCCTCACTGCCCTACTACTTCACCTTCTCATGAAGTGGCCTCATTTTAACATCTACACAGGCCCCAGTTAATAATTTGCACACTGTATCCAACAGTTCATGCTCTGCATATGAGGGAGAGGAAAGGGAAAGAGATAACGAACAGACCTCGGTGCACAGGCGTAGCGCTCATATTAGGCTCTGCTCCTTCACTTCCGGTGTATCGAATCAATGTGGAACAGCATTATGCCACTTATTGGCACACAGCAGCACTGATACAACATTCTCCTGATCCAGTCTGGCGCCTATGGGATATTCTATGGAGAGGAATACTGTGTTCACCAGAAAGAATACTACTGAAGGTAAGTAACTTTATCTTCTGTGATTGTCAGAAATATTTCCATTAGTGTATGGTGCAGAGGAGACAAAAACTCATAAATATGGCCTATTCTAAGACTTGTCGTCTGGGTTCTTGGAAAAGTTAAAATAGACTGAATAGGTTTCACTTTAAAACTCGTTTTACTGATTTTTTTTGTTGTTGCTGCAGTTTTCTCCCTTTGGTCAGATGGTACAGCTGTTTGCTCGACTTTGTAATCAACATATACAAAAGCTTTCAGGAGTACTACATAGAGGGGCTCTAGCTCCACACACATGTTATTGGACAGGGGGACATGTTTCGATTGGACAGACAGTGTTTCCACTCTACATAGCTGTGATCATTTTGTTTGTTTTTCCAACTGCATGAGACAGCAGCAGCAGAAAGGATGCTTAGGAAAGGTTCACTGACACACATAAAGTATCACGATTACGATGTGTTGTAGCTTGAGCTTCAATTTAGGGTGTTTGTTTCTCTCTGGCAGTAGTAATAATTCCCCTCCCATTTCCATTAAATAACTTTAGACTTCTGAGTGCAGTTGTGTGTTTGAGAGCAGTAGGGGATGCCTAGAGCTACAGTCATTCACATACATTTTTATGTCTTCCTTGACGGTTCATCTTTGGACTTTATGTGATCATCAAAAAAGAGATTCCAGGGTACTATTTAAGAGAGGGACTTGGGCTCCACCCATATGTTGGTTTCCCTGAGTGGACGATTTTATCGTATCATTTCACACTTTTTTGGCTTGTGGCAAAACTTGCACTCATGTAGTAGGATTGGTTTATGTATTATGAAAAGCATATGTTTGTCAATAGGCATTTAAGGGTGAATTGTTATTACTCTGTATTAAAACGTACTTTTTGGTATTCGGTACATGGAATCTCACATTATGCTGAAGTTGGAAAAAGCTTTTGGAGACCCCCTCTGACAAACCATGGGTATACAAGATTTCCATGGGGAGAATCCTTGTTAAGCCCTTTTGAGAGAGATAGTATTTTGCTTTGCCAACTCTCATTTTGAATACATTTGTAGTTTCATGATTGTATGCTGATGGATGCCTTGTGGGAAAGCTGAGACTCAGTACAGTAGACCTGAAGTTTTTTTTTAATGGTGACAAGCTGGTGATAACACTTATATGCCTGATTGGTGAACATGGAAATGTTCTGTCAGATGCCATGGGTCTGGTCTGTTTATTATAAAAAGTTATGACAAAGGCAGTAAGCTTAGCTTATTTATTGTGAACAACGTTTGTTAAAGACACTAGGTCTTGAACAGTGGATTGTTATCATACTACGTTACAGACTGTCAACATGTATTTATGTATTTGCCTATAGGCCTTATCCATTCACTAGGGAAAAGTTATGTGTGTTGCCAGAGTCCTTGTCAGATTCCCTAGGAGTGATATGCTTATAATGAAAAGTTATAACAGAGCAAATAGGCCTGATGTGAAAAGATGTTTTAAATGCACTAGGATTGTAAAGGTGGATTATTACACTAAGCTAAAGCTTGTAGCCAGGTATTGTTTAGGTGTGTGCAAAATGTGCATAATATCCTTTCGCTACATTACTCCATTTTAGGAAAATTATTTAAAATGTAGATCAGTGATTTAGCACTATATTTGAGCATGAAATGCGAGTTTGCTTTTTGCTCTAATGAAAAGCGCAAAAACACAAGTACTAACAATAGCCACTTGTATTCTGGCTGTTCACATTGTTCCCGTGCTATAATTTGGCCACTATAGGCAGCGTTATTACAAACCATGGTGTAATTTAGGAGATTTGCCTGACAAGCGTAATGCTAAATTATTCAAATGATAATGGCGTAATTTAAATGTAACCTGGATATTTTGTTACACACCCAGATAAATCTGGGCATAGAGCATTGGCACTATGGTAATCTCTGTTAGACTCTATTAGTAGAGTTTTTATATTGGTTTGACATCTATAATATAATACATATTTGTAATTTGAATCCGGTAAACTGTGCAAGGGTACTGCTCATGAAAAATTTCCATATCCAGTATGACGCCTGGGGATAATTCTAAGATAAGGAATCTGCAGCTAGATAGTCTCTACCAGATAAGGCGTTACCTAAAGTAATTAACTTGTTCTTCAAATGGAAAGTGCTGCATCCCACATAGCAACTTCCTCTAAACCAGGCAATATTATGAAATGCAATTGTCCATAGTGTGTCATTGTTTTGCCATTTTAAGATGACCAACATATTGGCTCTAAATGTGGTGGTCATGCTGCAACTTGAAAACAATGATGAACTATGTACAACATCTCTACAAGATGATACCCTCTGCTATATTTAGTTTTGTTATTGCAAACATATTTAGACAGCAGCATGTTTTCTTTTTCTACTTGTTTTCTTGTAATTTATCTCGGTTATATTGTTGACTGTCTGTGTTTTAGTGTGGTTGTGTTATAGGTTGAATGCAAGAAAAAGTCTGAGAATGGATGCATGAGCATAAAACTGAATGACAGAGTGCATGTAAGATGGCTAGTTGATTTGCATACATGATGACTTATTGAGTGCCCAAACCCATCAATGCCACAAAGTCACTCTCATTCATAAGCCAAACCTATTGGCATTACTAATGTTTATTCATCATTAGTTAGGATATTTTGCAGCTTCTCCACTGTCCAATGCAGGAAATGCAATTTCCATTGTTTATGAATATTAAAGAAGGTTGCATAATCTTCATTAATAGTCAAGCCAAGGAGTTGGCCTTTTAATTTAAGTGATAGCTCTCTGTGACCTGCAGGTCATGTATTGCAATCCCTTCTAGGCCAACTCAGCTTTTCATCCTTCCAAGTTAGAAAGAGTACCAAATCTGAAAATAGTCACGCAAGCAGTTTAAGGGGTATTTACTGTAGTGTTTAGTGCTATATGACACAATTTTTCTTATTCAGAGGTCTATTGCTCGCATAATTGTTACGTCTGTAGTGCTTGGAAACTGCAGCATTTCAGTAGTTAGTACATATGTAAAATCATGGAAAAAGTCAGTTTTAGTTCCTCATGGGTATGTTCATGAAAACAGCCCATCCTCCTTACAGGTACAGTGAGAAAAAGGTATATTTAGTAGTGTGTTCCATTCTTGCCCATCAAAATAAAGGACTACCGCTGCACTTCATTCTGGAACTCTTCATTACCTTGCTGCTCTAAAATGGCAAAACCATTGGGGATGATGGACGAAGTGTTGAACATTGCAAGCACTCACTCCCAGTCAACTGATTTGGGTTTAATCCATCATCATTCTTTAGTTCACTCCGCCACCCCAGTTCAGACATGACCATATGCAATTCAGTCTGACCCTGTGCCTCATGGGAACAGTCCAGCCCGAACTACCAAGCCATGTCATCCCTGGACCGGAAACAAGCATCCTGGGATCGGTTTCTGGCTCATCTGCCGTCATCAGCCAGGCTAGCTTGAATCCAGTGGCAAAGTGAGCAAGGGACCCACGTCTGGACATACCTGCAAACTTAGGGCGAACAAAGCAAAACCAAAGGGGATGATGGACGGAGTGTTGAACATTGTAAGCACTCACCCCCCAGGCAACTGATCGGGGTTTAATCCATCATCATTCTTTAGCTCACTCCGCCACCCCAGTTTAAACATGGCCATATGCACATCAGTTTGACCCTGTGCCTCATGGGAACAGTCCAGCCCAAACTGCCAAGCCATGTCTTCCCTGGACAGGAAATCAAGCATCCTGGGACCGGTGTCTGGCTAATCAGCCAGGCTAGCTTGAATCCAGTGGCAAAGTGAGCAAGGGACCCACGTCTGGGCATACCCTGCCAACTTAGGGCGAACAAAGCAAAACCAATGGCGGCTTCCTTTTCAACCCCTTACCTGCTGTGACTTTTACACCACAGTGCTGGGCCTTTTTTTTGGCTATTTGGGGATCTTTGCTCTTAAACCTCAATAACGTTTTCCACATATGGTATCCATGTCAAATTTGAGTCCTTTTTTCCCCAACATCATGGGAATTCTAAGGGTACCTGGTGTTTGTGCATTCCCCTAGAGGGGACCAAAAATATAGGCAAAATATAATGCATTTGGGTTTTTTGGGATTGAAGTGCTCTGTAAAAAGGGTCACTCTTATTCCTATAAATGCCATCAATTAACGGTTTGCTTGCTAAAATCACCACCTTAACCGCTTGCAGTAACATGCAGAGCGGATTTAAAAAAAATATATTTTTTTACCACTGTTTTGGCATTTGTGTATGAGGTAGCCCTTTTTTCCCTAATTTTTAGACTTTTAACCTACTTTTAGTTTGTGGTGGAAACAGGTAAATAAAAGCATGGTTGAGGCTGGAAAGCTATACATTTTCGAAAAGTAGATGACATTTTGAATTCAGCATTCGGTCCTTTGTGTGGATCCACCAGGGTTTCCCATTAGTTAGAAGTTAACTGTGGAAATAACTTTTTTTGAAAATGAGTAGAAAAAAACTGCTATTTATGACAATATTTTTATCTATAACATTTTGTCACAAGCAATACACTTATACGCCCCCGGACACTTTTTGTTGCGGATATATGTAAAGTTTGTAGGTTCTCCAAGAACCTGAGGTACCCTGCGCCAATAACTGAGCTGCAGCTTGCAATGGTTTTTAGGTCTCGCGTGAGACAATGAATGCACTGTCTTGGTAACATCTATTGTAAACAAAGCCAGCATCTGCAATGCAATAGGACTCACATTTACGCAAGACTTATTGCTTTGCAAATGATAGTGATCACGGACTGCGGGGTGGGCAGCACTGACAACGTGAGTGCGAAGGCATGGTAGGCATGACGACAACATGGGGGTGTTATTTGAAGGCACAGACAACAGGAGGGGGCAGAAGGCACAAACAACGGGAGGGAGTGGGGGTAGAGTAAAGAAGCCACCAAAGCACGTCGTGCCTGCAGTAGGACAGCCGCCATTTTCAATAAAGTAAATAGTGCTCACCCACTAGATAAAGCATGCCACGTTAGGAGCAAAGTAAAAGGTCCAGTCCTTATGGGCGGCAACAAATGGAGACAAGGCGTTACTGAGGTGGGACTAATAAGCCTCATAATGAATCGTAAGCCAGCGTTTACCAAGGACATTGACACCAGCCAATTACAAATATGGGCGGAGAGTGGGCGAGAAGCTTCCACAGCACTTCCTCAACATATCCTACTGCAGCATGCCTCGCAGAGCGAGCAGCGCATGCGCGCTGCAATGCTAGGCTCAACCTAAAAAAGAAATGTAAAAGGGCTTACAGCCCACCATTGACTTACCATTGATTGGCTTTCAGGGCACTTTAATTTCCTTGTTTCTTCTTTGGCAGTTCCTCTTGGTTTCCCTTTGTCTTCTGTTCAGCCGATCCGTGGAGCATGGGCGAAGTACAAGTAAATTATTTTTTGTGTCTTTCTGCCGCTGGCTCTTTATTGAGGTACTTTTTTTTGGTTGCTTCCCCCTTCCCTCCTCCCAATCGTGGCCTGCTTCATCACCCCCATCCCCCGTTGCTTCCACATGTTACTGCCCCTCCCTATGCCTACATTCCCCTCCTGCCAGAAAAAAGCTCTAATACGTGGCCTGCGCTAGCTGCGTCATAGCGCCTTTCCCCAACTTAACCAGCAACCTGGCTAAAAACATTAACACAGTCACTAGCTCTTGTTCACAAGAGCAACTGGCTTTGGCAGTGCTGGTTTTCCCTCAAGCCGTTGATGAGGGCCTGATGATGCAGTTTTGCAGATAAGAAAGAGCTGAACTTTAAACAATAAGTAATTTATGCCTGAGATTTGTAAAGATGTTGATCGTGTAACTGTGATCAGGAGTGTGTAATGCCAAGAAGAAGATGGACAGAGAGTGAAAGGTGAAGGACAGAGGACTCAGTTTGTGTCTGTGTGTAGTGAGTACGAGGCACGGAGGAGAAACACAAGAATGTAAAGTGTGAAACCAGTGAACTGAAATTATAAAACGCAGTGGTCATGACACTGAAGGTATGCTCTGTCTGGCATTTTGTATTGGTGGAATAGAAGCAGGGTGCTAACAACATTCAGAGGTTGTGAAGAGCCCCTTAAAACTCTACTATTAGTCAGACAAGTGTCTGTCGAAGCCAAGGTGCAAGTGCTTAAAAAAAAAAAAAAGACGAAGAGGACAAACCAAGTTAGGCAGTGTGCAAGTGACACCATAGTTCATGACTTTACTGCGCGTGACATCACAAAAAGTGGCATCACAACCCTTGACGTCACAGCAAGTGACATCGCATCTTACAACCTCACATATTTAGCAGGTCTATCATGAGCACATTTGAGCGCATGACAATATTTAACAAAAGAGATTTCGCGTTGGGCTTGTGCCAAAAAATGGATGCAACCCCGAAGCACATTCTGGGCCTCTAATTGTACATTTATGTTTTTAAAACCCTGAAACAAAAATGTTCAACAAGGAGAAATTTTGCAGTAAACCTGTTCTGCTTAGTTGGTTGCAAAGTCTGTATTTTAAATATCTTATGGTGTTAAGGCACCTGCTGCAGAGATCTTTTTGTGCCAGCTACATCTCAGGGAATAATAATGGTAAAATAACTCTGGAGGATAACGTGTTTGTTGGTGAAATGTGTATTTTGTCTAGTTACAGTTTCAAATCAGAGTAACACAGAGGTGTCTCTTGCAAAGCACATTATGTAACATGAAGATGACAGATTTTTATTTTATGTAAATGGGTAAGTGGATTACTGCTTATAACACAGATAATTGTACTTGCAGTTAGTAAATTATAATCCTTCTAATATAGCATGGGTAGCTATGAAGGACATGTAGCTCCCACACTTTAGCCAACACTATATTGTGTACCTAATCCTGTACAGTGATTTACACACACATGATTTATTTTTAATGCATAATGTGTTTGTGTGATGTAAAGCGCTCTGACATGCTGTATTGGGATAAGTAGTGCTAAAGCGCTATTTAAGGAATAAAACAAAATAGTGGTATTTAAATTATTTGGGTAAATACTGGAACAGATCAACACATCTGATATTCATACAGTGCATGCATATCTCTTATACACAGGGACAGAACAAAGTCCAAATCATGCCTCTCTTAAGTACCTTTGAAGTGATAACAAGCTATGAATCTTTGTTTTCCATCCATTGTATCTAGGTTTGGGGCTCCTGATAGTTCCTAGTCAGGATACTCCCAAAAAAAGGAGGCCTGGTGGCCTTGGTAATGGGCTCAGCTGGAATCTGATCAGCCCCTTCCCCGCCTGCACTTCGCTGCTCGGAACATAAGCAAACAGCGTGCATGCACTGCTGAAAGTGTCCCGGTGACTGAAAATTACAACAGGACAAGTTTAGCATATTTCTGTGGGGCCCAACCTTTTGGCAGGATACACGGCATCGACCCTGTGAAAATAGTGGGTAGATGCCGTCTACCCCAGTGTACGCTCGACTTGTGCCCTGGTCGATGCACTTTGTGAAAGCTTACACTATCCTTCCTGTGTTTGGGCCGGTTAAATCAGTTGGTTGGACCATGTTGCTAGCAACGTCCAGGTCGGGGGTTCGACCCAGTATGGCTCAATGTAATTTCTGATGCAGTACTTAATCCGGCCGCACAAACAGCAACGTGTAATCCTTTTTTAGTGTAAAGTGTTTTTTAGGTCTCGCCTGACCCAGCGCATGCGCTGGTCTGGCGAGACTTATTGAGAGGGCTCCAAAAAGTGCTATCAGGCCAGCCTAAAGCGATAGTGCATGTGCGCCGGCGCGTGCGCCGCGCTTTACCGCGATTACTTTCACTTTCACGGCCGCTGTGATGTTTGATCGCGATCACTTTCGCGGCCGCGCGGCTGCTTGGTATAGCCAATAGGTCTCGCTTTTGGAACCTTATAAGTATTTAGTTATGCAACTGTTGCATGGCTAAATACTTGTAAGGTCTCAAAGGCGAGACCTATTGGCTATGCCAATGCTTGTTTTCACTGTATTTATTCATTTTAAAAGTTTATAAAGCGCCCAGATCTCCTAGGAGTTTTCTGGTGCTAAACATCAGGCAAGGACTTGTATTAGAAAAGAACACTTGTTTAGTGCCAAGAAACTGAGCAACAGCACCAAGTCTTTTTATCCTGATTTGAACATTGGCACGATGCTTGCATAAAAGAAACTAACTCGTAAAATACTTGGAAACAGAATTTATTGGGGTATGTACCATGATATATAATTTCCTGCCGTAATTTGTGAAAAAAATCCATATATATCAGTGATAGGAAGCTCTAGTTTGTTATTACTCTGCAGCCGCTTGCTGAGAATTCGAGTAAAACATGTAACTTCTCATCTATATAGCTTCATAGTAAAGTAGAACTTAGACGGGTTGGCGAAGGAAAAGGCGCTCACTTTTGGCTGAGTGATGGTACTGTAACTTAGTTAGTAAAAGTGCCTGTCAAATAAACAGGAGATCCTGAGTTCCATTCTCAGCTGTGCCTTAACTTTGAACTAATTTCTGACCGTTTTAGGATGTTTTGTGAAGTAACCAAGTAAAACAACATTAAACATCTGTTTTTTATATATCATTGTAATGCACAGATATACAGCCTTCCTTTTATAAATAATCCAAAGAGAAAGAGCACAAGCTCACCCACATTTATGTAGGTCTGAAACACCAATGTATTGTAGATTCAAACCTGAGCATACACATATTACAAAGTACAAGATTTTATGAATTCAAAGAACGATGGGAGTTAGGGTCATTTGCTGACAGTGTTTCTCCATGTCCCCATGTAGGAGTAAGGGGGTGGGGGCCTTGTGCACATTATTAGGACATGTGTGGCCCTTGGGCACCATTAGAATTTGAGAAAAGGACAGTAATGCCCAATGGAGCATATGAAAACAGTAACTACACTGCACTCCGAAGATGGCTGCGCCGGGCAGCATAGGTTATTTTTTGAGGATGTGTGCATGGCTTCATCCCAATCATAGTACCCAAGCTGGGCGGCCATGTCCCCATCCCCTAAGTCAACTAATAATACTCCTTCACACATTTGTTCATTCTCAAACCTGTTCCTTTGTCCTGTAGTTTCCACCCTACGGGAGGAACTGCACGCTTGTGGGCAGCATTATCGTTAGGATGGTGTCAGACTAGTTCCATGCACCCCATCAGGATATGTCACCATATATATCATTAAAGCGGAAAAGGTACCCCCTACTAATATAATTTAAGGTCTGGGTCAAGGGGGAAACATTACCAAACACACAAAAGCAGTATCCCAATTGACCTGTATTTATTCCTCTATACCCCAAAACCATTACACAATGTACAATATTATCTGTAAAACTAAATTTTTATTTGATTTGTATTTGTCCAATTTACTTAATGCCACTAATGAATGCTTCAATAACATGTTAACAATAGTTTCACAGTACTTGACATATGTTCGTAAACACCTTGTATAAGACACATAGTGACAAATTCCTGTACATATAAAATGATGTGTTCCCCATCCAACAAACCACTCACTCACTCATACATTCATCAAACACCACCCATCACGCCATCCTTACAAACCAAGACCCAGCCACTCCACACTTACAGAAAAAAAAACAATGGGAAGAGATGTTCTATTTCAGCCGTTGTGGTGGTGTAAGCTGGAATCACTTCTAAAAACAGTCAACGTGTGTTTCGGTGTGGAGATTACTTTCCTCCCAAAAACTTTCAGGACCACACAGAATGACACTACTTCAAATGCTGGTCATAGGGTAATAATGCTAGTCGGCTTTAAAAGGACAGCTGGCTTTGTGTAAATGCACTTGTCCTTATTTGTTAAATGCTCCTCCACTCAGTTTTGACGGTTCTAACTGCCAGGAATAGTTCCCCTGGACCCTACTTGTGTTTCTTGGCCTATTGCGATTACACATTCCCAATGTCTTTAATTTCTCCTGGTGATCGCTAAACTGAATTCTGCTTCGCAATGAGAAAGACCCGTAGAGAGGTTCATTTAGAAATGCCAAACTGGCATTGGGCTCCTCGAGTGCCTAAGCGGTTTGAATGCAGTTGAACACATTTTGGCAAGACAGTTGCTGACTGGGTCGTGGTGAAGATTGCAGTAGTAGTATATGCCTAGGATTTTTTTAGTTAAAGTTTTGTCATCTTAGTATCTTTAATTGTGATTTTTAATTGAATGTATCTCCCATATTTGTGAGTTAATTCTTTCTGTTTTGTTGTTAGAGGAAGCTATTTGGTGTAGTATTGGATGTGGAAGTTGTGATTTTAAAGCCAGGCATCACAGTCTTCCACATTCCATTTGGAAAGAATGTGGGGACAGTTGAAGAACTTCTTGGTGAGCGATTGTTCCTTGGGACTGTTAATAAACTGCTATGAACGTCTACATACTGCCCTGTTGTTACTAAAGAGGGGGCTTTTCAGTTGACTGCATAGTTTCTGGGACCTGAGAGATTCACATGATAAGTTGGGTGGTGCCATTGTAGAAGTAGAAATCCAGTGATTTATGTGCTGATATTTGATGTAGTAGCTGGATGTAGATGAAAATCACTGACCGTGCATGGCCTTAAGGTGGCCTTGACACATTATTCAAGTTCCCTGGGTCTTGCTGGGTATGCCATTGCCTTTGCAAAAAAGGATTGTGTTATCCAAAAGTATGGAGTAATCTGGTGGTATGGAAGGTATTGGTGGCCATATTAATTCTCTTGTCCTAATAACTGTTAAATAATTAATTCAGGTAATGGAGAATGAAGAAATTTGGTTTCTCATGGTCAATCATATGGAGCCGGCTGTTAAAGATAACTGTGTGTTGTTGGCTGGACCACATCTGAAGCAACAATTGCTCAGCAGATCGTTGTAGCCGTCTTTAATGCTGATAGTGATTTGCCCTGGACTCATGAGGAATACATGTATGTTTGTATTAGGGCTGCAGTGTAGTTATAGAAATGGTTAGGCCCATGAATTTGGCTTCCAGGACATTTAATTTTAAGATGCAAACCAGCACCAGGACATCAGCATTAAATTCGGGCCTTGATTGATGAGCCAGATTCAAGCAGTAGAGACAAAGCCCTCCTGATGGGGGTGCTCCACAATAAGAAAAGAACTAGTGAACATGTAGAGAGGTTTGTGGAGAAAATATTGATTGAGAAACTGAACATGGAGTAAGTAAATAAATAAAGCTTTGTGGCTAGGTTTGTGGACACCAAGAGTCTGTGGAATCCCCTGGTCTCCCTAGATCCAGGGTGTTTGTTTCACATTCTGGCAATAAGCAAAATGAATGCATCATCCACTGTAGGAGGTCTGCTGTGTCCATTGGTTTTTTCCCCTCTACAAATTTCTTTTTATACTCCTGAGCAAACGGTATCTCTTAAAGAGGTTCCAAAGACTCTTGGTGTTATTTGAAGCTTGCAACCTTATGTCCCTCATAAAGAAATAAGTTTTGCTGCAAAATGTTTTTCAATTTCTGCCTCAGTCACGTACTAGACTTGTGTGGAAAATAATCCTGGTTTTCAATTACTCTATTTCTTTGATACATATTGAAAACATGTAGGCCATGCCAGTTTGTTACCACAAGGCCTCTTGTTCTGTGAATCTACTGCAGAGGAGCCAGTACATAAGGATGTAGAGACATCTTAACAAGGAGCTCTCTTCCAAAGAGCAATCGCCCCTCAAAAATAATCAGTGGGGTCACCCTCTCTGGAGTGAGCTGGCCCCAGGAACTGTGATAACACTACAGGCCTCATGAAGATAAATATAGAAAACACAATAAACATTTTTTCTCAGAAGATCACTCCGACTGTTACGCTTCTTCTTAGCACATGGAATAGACTTGACAGTCTAATGGCAATGGGCACTTTTCCTGGATTATCCTTTATCATGTGCCAAAGTGTAATCATTAGTATATGTAAAGGTTAATGTTAAGGGAGAGTTTGACATGAATGTCTTTTTTCCCTTTGTTTTCTGTATTGTTTATGTCTTTGGATTTACATAGCACAATCGTTGCCAAAGGGCATCCTAGCGTTATATGGATAACAATCATCATTCAAATGATAGATGAGCAGCAAAGAAAACACACTGCCCTAGCAATTTGAATCAGGGGAGAACGCGCTGGCATCTGAATTGATTGGATAAGTCAGAAAAGGGGTTGTGGAGAAGTGATCATAGCTTTATCAAAAGGGCCTCTGAAATAAGATGATTTTGAGATCCGATTTAAACGTGGAGAGACTCTCTAGATTGTTCAGAGAGCTGGTCCGAGGTAATTCCAAGTCCTTGCTGCACTGCTAGCGAATGCTTGTTTCATAAAGTGTCCTTTACTGATGTAGGAGGCTGCAGCATTTTTTCACCCTGGTGAGTTTCAGAGATGTTTAATTTTTCAGCCAAGTTAGTGGGTGTGGCATTGTGGAGGGTTTAGCACGAGATGCATTTAATCTTAAATTGGGCCCTTGCATCAATTGGATGACTTTGTAGGGTGCGAAGAATACGAGAAATGTGATTGCATTTTTGTGACCTGCCACAAAGCGGGCAGTTATGTGAAGCACTGCTTTCTGGGGAGCCAGCCAGCCCTGCCAAGTACCATGCATCAGGCGTTGGACTAACACATTTCGGTGTGGTTGTCCTCATCACTGTACTTCAATGCAAAGTCACACATAATAGACCTAGCGTGTGCCTCGATTGTTAATCCATAACGCTGCTTTGCTGATGAAACTATACGCTGGAGTAGCAGCACGCCATGGTGAGCCCGCTGCTCCCTGCAGGCTTTGGGGTTGGCTGAGCTGCTAACTGGCTACAGTGTATCAGTAAGAAGGTCTGGATTCCGGCAGTGCGGCTGACTTAGTAATGTCAGGAAAGGCAGTGCCCAATGGCTACTACTGAGACATCAGCCGACCCAAATCAGGTTGTGAGTGTCGCAGTGTTAGGCGTAAGGCCTCCAACATTGCAACGTCCTGCTGCCGCCTGCGGTGGCGTGAGCAGGTGGCTGTAGTTTTGAAAGTACGTTTGTAGGGCTGCTGCGGCAGAGTCAATGGCACTGCTCGCATCTCCTCGTGGAAATTTAAATTCAAGATCCCCAGTCTGACCGACGGACCCAACCCCGCGGACCGTGTCAACCGCTGATGCACAGAGCACTGCTGCTGCTGAGCCTGAATGCCTCAGGTGGCGCGTTTGCTGAGGGAATCGTTCATTGCAGCAAGGAGGACTCTTAGGCGGGCAGTCAGCTGCCTGATTATATAGCGTGCACTGGCTCACTCTGCCACCCGGCTGTGTGTGTGCGAGCTTCAGCCTCTTGGGTCCCAGTCAATGCCCTGTGCTGTCTGCCCCGGCAGCTGTCAAGTTTGTGAGTTAGTGTGTTGACTAGGCAGCTCATCTGGGCCACTGGCGGTGGGGCGGGACTGCAGGCAGCGGCACGTCTACCCGGGTGGACACTTAGAATTAATTTTTATTAGGGTTGACTAATTTCTTAAATACACTTTGTGCCCTGGCTGCTGACTGTCAGTGGCAGTTTTGAGTTGTCTAACCATATGGTAGTGCAGAGGATTACCATGCCTGCACCAGAGAGCATGTACCAAACTGTATTTTATATAACTAGCTAAGTGGGTTATTGCTTTTGCCGCAGAGATCCTTTTGTTACCTGTGGTTCAGCTGCACCTGAGATGGGGCAGGGGGTGGTGTGCTTAGACATAACTTTTGGGTGTAAAAGCACCTCTGGAGAGTTACTTGTGGGTCCAGCAGTTTTAACGCAACAATAAAAACAAAGTTAACTGATGATTAATGTGCCAGCTGGAGAACGATCAGAGTTTTGTCCAGTAGCAGTTTTGACTTACCATAAAGTGGCGCTGCAAAGATCGGTTGCTTTGCACCAGTTTCAAGATCTTTCATAGAGATTCTCCTTGCTCACAGGGGGGTAATTTCTCATACGTTTCTTTTTTCATGGACTGCGCTGCTTGATTTTGCTTGCGAGAGAAGCTGTAGGAGGATGGCAGTCCATTAGCGCTCCGCGCAGAAGGTAAACAGGAGCACACTGCATTTATTTTTTTTGTGAAGCGGAGAGGTTGCCAACTGTAAGAAGTACAATTATCATGTAAGTGGGCAGCTGATAAATGACAAAGCTAGAAGACTGTCTCATGTCAGTGAAATTTACATACTTGGGAACTAAAGGAAGAAACCGTTTTTTGTTTTGTTTTTTGTTACCTTATTGCATTAGTAACTGATTATGCCTGAGTGCCGGTATAATCTCCTAGTTGCATTTGCTATGCTATAAAATATGCGTTTTAGGTTAGAGCGCAGTCATGAATTATCAGATCAATTATATCATTTGAGAAGCTGCATTGCCTGCCTGCCCTGTTACTGAGAACTGGAGTCAGGCAGTCTGTCACCGGTTATTGCCCTTTAATTTCTGGAGCTTTGCAGCAGTTTTAAGATCTTCTTAGAGTTTCTCCTTGCTCAAAGCTGCATAATTTCTATTATTTGTTTCCCTCATCTTCATTGCTTGATTTTGTTCGCGAGAAAGTGTCACTCGTAGTTGTTGAAATATCACGACTAATTGCACTGAAAATATGAAAATGTCACACATACCAATCGGAAACATTGGCAGCTATGCCAGGTGTGCTGTGGAGAGGAGGAACCTGGAGAGGAGGAAGTTCCCATAGTACAGCACCTGGACTACAGTTTTCATGTCCTGCTCAGGAGCAAACTTGCTGGTGTTCCAGCGCAGTCTAAGTGGGTGGCAGTCGCTCTTGACCACCGACGAGACTTGCTTCTGAATGGTAAGGCAAATCCTACCAATTTAGCAGACTCCTCAATAGCCGGGTTACAGTTCAGTGGAGATAACGGTAGACTGGAGGGAAGGTTGATTAAACTAAATGGTTTTGTCAGCCATTAAAATAAAATGATTACTGTCTTTTAATTTGACATGTTAAATTGGTCAATGCACATATCAAACGTGGAAGTAGAATATCAAGGTGACTGACCGATGCCATTTAAAATGTAAGGATCTGAAGATGATATTTAGAACATAGTTATTTCGGCAGTAATAAATTCTGTGGATGCAGGCCCCCCCACCCCACTTGCCCATCAAGTGCTTAAATATAGTTTGCACTCTACCTAGAATAAGATTCTTCTTTACAAAATTGCACTCTTTAGAGCAACCATGCCTCAGTGAGACATGCTATATCTAAACAGTGTTCAGTGATGATGTTGCGAATGAAAACTTCATTCTCAATAGAAAATCCAATAACATCCAACTGTGTTTGGCTCAGAGAATTAATGTGCTGTGGGTTTGTTCTGTCTGTGATATATAAACCTAATATGTATAGCTGTATGCAGTATGTTGCTTTCTAAATAACCCTTTCATTACATATATAGAAAAGGGGAGTTTGCCGATTATTTTCCATTTGAACTATTAACTACAGTCGTTCAGACTCAAAGCTGGAATATCAGCTCTTTCTGAGACAACCTTTGAACTTGTTTTTTGGTTTGCTGGTCAAAATATTTAAAATGCCTGTGAAAGCTTCAGTTCCACAGACAAATGTATTGCTTTGGGTGCCTTCCTTTCCAGTTTTGTCATTTTCTGTTTGCTCTAAGAAATGGAGCATTTGATTAGAAAGGTTTATAATAGAAAGGTAAACTATTTTTAAATTGGAAAAATCAATATTTGAGACAAACGTTTTGAAAAAGGTTAAATGTTTCTCTGTTGCTCTGTTTGTAGCTGCAAAAAAAAGCTGTACCTGGATAAGCTCCCGAACACAAGTGTGATAATTCCGTTCCACAACGAAGGATGGTCCTCTCTTCTGCGAACTGTGCACAGCGTTCTTAATCGCTCACCGCCAGAGCTTATTGCAGAGATTGTGCTGGTGGATGACTTCAGCGACAAAGGTATAGTTAGTTTATGCTAGTATTTATTTCTGACTGGTGCCTAGAATGTATCAGTAACCCTAGGTACCTAGTAGCACATCAATCACTAGTGCACTGTTCCCTTTTCCAAACCACCTTGTATCTGCAGAAGGTGTTCTATGAGGTTTTTGCATTTCCCCATAGCTGCTTTTCTCAAACAAGCAATCAACATAGCATCATGTGTTGCACAATGATTATAATTTTGTAGAATTCAACCTTTTCCCTTAGAGTAGCTATGAGTATCTCTGGTCCTTAATCCCACATACCTATGATTTTCCAAGTTAATCTCTGACTGCAGATAGATCCATTGTATCAAATGTATCTCTTTAATATTCACCTAACATATGGAAAGCTTCCCTTTCCACAAAAACATACTATACGTTTTGCAGGCATGCCATTACCATTTGCTTTCTTTTTGCAATATCGATTTAACACCCAACCTTTGTAGCAAGCCCAATGTTCTAAATTGTTCAGGTAACAGCCATGCACCATAGGCACTTCATCCTCTTTTCGAATATGTTGAAGCATTTAATCCTTCCCCATAGGGAAGTAGACTGTGGATGCACACTAGGCTGTTTATATAGTGTCTGAAATCTGGCTAAAGCTATATTGGACAAAAATAAATCCATCCATTCTTCCCATAAGTTCAAATGTTTCCTTCTGTATTTCTGAAAACACTTAATCATACTCCATAGGCTCTACAGATCTCATGGTGAATGCATTTCAGGAACCCGCACTTCGTACACTGAGACATAGCAATATCATAGTGTTGTGTAGTTCATACTAATCCGTAGGATCTGCACGTTTGTTGGACTACATAAACTTTGACTACCTAGATTGATTCCGGGCACACCTGTAGGATATGTTGACCTAGAAACCAGCTAGATCACAGTGCCACTATAAGCCCCTCCTAAACTTACCAGGGAGCTAATAGTTTCTGGCAACCACAGAAAATGACAACCCTGACGCCTCAGGGATCGTGGAAACCGATCAGGACCTTTCGCTCAGTCACTCGTGCTTATGTGTGCTCAGAGAAAAATACAGAATACACAGGGAGATGTTTGCAATATATTTATTGAACCAATGTTCTTCTTGTATGGAATATTTGTGCTGCGATGATCAGTAGACAGAAGCAGATGAAAGCGATTACAAGCACCAAAAGAGTAAATAGTATATACAGTTCTACCATGGTGCTACAACAGTGTATATATGCAGGCATATGATACAAGGTAGTAACCAGGCGTACTCCTACTTTGCAAACCCTACTCTGAGTGTACCTAGAGTTTGTGTTTGAGAATCCCCTCAAGGAACGATCCAACCCCATTACCTTGTCTGCGAGAATGTAGGAGCCTGTCTTGGTCACAAACTGGACACCCACTCACGGAGATGTCAGGCCGCTGCATGGTGAAGCCTCAGCATGCAGGGACCCTCGGTGTCCGCTGAAGTGCCTCCTCTGCTAATCTTATGGGATGCTCTATATTTATAATAGAAAGCAGCCTTGCGATGTGCTTATAGTTTAGTGATGTTATGGATATGTAGATAGCCCTTTCGCCCCATGACTGTAGATAGACCAACATTTGTACATAGTGCATAGAAGGGCCTTGTACATGATGTTCGCAGCATTGTGATAATTTTGTGTGAAGGTAGATGTGTAAACAGTCATTTGAAGAAACAAATCCAACATTGTCATGCACGTAAATATGTGCAAAATGTCACAGCAGAAATGTTATTGTGAAAAATAGGACAATGCAAAAAATGAGCCACTTCGCTAATGGGCCTAACCTGGGCACATAACAATAGTAGTTTGCTCTAGGAATTAGAAGATCCACTAGAGGCTCGACTGGGTCAGTCATCACTTTCACTCTTGGAGTACAGTAACCAGCGTTCTGGATGAATTTTTCTATAGGCGGTCACATGTTTTATGTATCCGGTCATTTGTGTAGATTGAACAAACTTGCTTGATCTGTACGGTGACTCCTATCTCAATGTTGAAGGCAGGATTCTTTGTTTATAACCAAGAGTTTGTACTGTCTTTATAGGTTAAAACCGTGATTAAACGGTCTCTCTTTCTATTCTGACAGCCATGCAATCGTCTCCTCTTTTCTTAATGTCAGAATGCTGCAGCCGCAGGTTATTTGGTGTCTGCTGCACTACATGACAATAACTATGTAGCTGGGCCCCATGATAACAACTTCACAATTGGCTGAAGTTTCAGGTTTGACCTACGAACTTTGAAAGTCCTTTGCTAATTCTTTTGACCCCACTTTTTTACATGTAGACCCTTCATTATTAATTCATGTCCTTTTAGTATTCAGATTTTACTCTTTTCCTTGAATATATTTTCTACTTTTTCTGTTAGTCGCCTTCCATTAAGTCAGGTTGTAAACTTACTGTTTTTTTTTAATTCAAACAGTCTGAATATGTGAGATAGAAGCTCAGCAGTGCTTAAAGTCTACTTTCATTCCAAGTTACAGTTCCTTTTGGGTTCCTGATTATAAAAAAATGCACTGCTGTGACAGCTACGGAGATTTTCGAGTCTCCATATTATTTTAACAGCTGTTCATTAGTTCCTGTGATCAAAGGAAATTATTAAACCATGTTTTTTGAAGCAAGAGCTCTAATCCCTTGCCCGCCAGCCTTTGCTTTGCGAACGTGCGCTGAACATTTTCAGCCTCGAACATCAGTAGCTTGTACTGTTGATAACGGATTTGTGAGATATCTCTTATGTATAAAAAGCCATGTTGGAGAACTGTGATTACATGTAACTGTCTCTTTTCGAATAATCTCACTATTTACCAGTGATTGGCAAATGATTTCCCTCGATGGGAACAGTTGGTTTTTTGAGCAATTGTTAACAATTTCCTTGTTGACTATGGGGATGCATTGGTCATAGTTTGGATTCTTTGGGGCAGTTATAGTTGGCCGATACAGTGATTGAAGTTCTTCAGTTTTCCTTTCTGTCTTTTGTTTTCCTACTGTAAATTAATGCTTAAATTTGTTTATATATAATCCACTTAAATGGATTGAGCCCTTTTAATAGGAGACTACAAGGGTGGAATTTGACTCATTTACTTTGCTCTCCAATCAGACCCGAGGGGCCTTTCACAGGTGTCCTCTCCATTTCCTCTGTTGTTTATCTTCTATTTAACCCTGCTGGCTCATCTGTTGCTTGGGATAGGCTTGTCCTTTTACATGTATGCAGATGAGGCCCACATTTACTTGAGCCTCGAGTGGAGAGAAAGCTTTCTCCACATTGCTCCCTTGGACGTGGATACAATACAATGGTGAATGAGCTCCAGCTGCCCACAGATAAACCATGAAAAGTCTGAGATTCTTCTACCCAAGTGCGGTGTTTGCCTGCGAAACCAGACCTACATCATTTGGCACTTGTGCTGCTTCTGGAGATGTTGTCAGAAACCTTGAGTCTTGGTTGACTCTGTCTCTCAGAACAATCAAATCTCTGCTGTGTTGAGGGCCTTTTTAGGTCGAGCCTGGTCGACTTTTAGTAATGGGCTTTAGAAAGCGCACCACACGCTTGTGCATGTGGTGATGTTTTTCTCCCAGGCTATTGGGCTTTGCATGCGTCTTTCTAAGAAAGACAGCACGCAATTGGGCAAAGACAGGTACATGTCCCGCCTTTGCTCCGCCCACGGCCTATTGCTTGCGGTTACCTGCACAGGCCACATCTGTTTTCAATTATCGTGCCCAAACACGGGCGCGATAATTGAAAACAGATCGCTCGCTGTGCCGCGCGCACCACTCGCGTGCTTGTATTCAGGTGACTCCAATAACATGTAGTCTGGTGCATTTGAATGGGAACATAGAGGCATTTCCCGAGTTCCTTGTCAAGTGGCCTTACTCAAAAATGCTACGAGAGCTAATCGGATAACTGGACTCCGAAGCAATACTGGATCCAAACCCGAATGCTTTGATCAGAAAATATGTTTTGTTATCGTGGCTGAAACATCCGCTCGTTTCATACTTTGATTCAAACGTACAGAGTTGCGTATTTATTCTGTGATTATGGCACAACCAATAGGTTTATCTACAGATGCTCGCAGTTCAATTTTCAAAACGTAGACAATCTAATTAACCACCGAGATCTTGCACTACCTGCAGGCTCCCAGAGCCTCTCTCGTTAGCTGCAAGCCTCATGCTTTTCAAACAAGCCTCGCTTTTGACTATACGCAGTGACCCTTGGACATTGCTGAAGTCGCACGGCTGCCATGCTGTTTTATGTAACATGGTAAACAAGCATGTTTACATTTACTTTCGTATTTAGCATGCAGTAAATGTAAACGTTTAGTCTTGCACTTCAGTTTTTTTTTTTTACTTGCAAGGTCCCAAAGGCGAGACCTATTGGCTATGCTAATGCTTGTTTTCTCCATGTCAAGGTTCTTAAGACGTTTTCCGGTCCCTTGGACGTGTTACGGTTCTCTTAAAACTTTCTAAGAAACCCATGGTGAGAAATGCATTTTTGCATTCGTGACACCGTTTATGTAGAATCTCTGCAAAGACTGTTATTATGTCCATAATTCTACAACTAGAGTGAGTTTGGTTCACAAAAAGTGTATTTACATTTAGGAGAGGCTGAAGCTATCCTGGTGGCATTAAAAATGACTGTGTGATGCACTGTCTTTTCCATTTTGGTTGCCCTTCGTTTCTGCTTAGCAAATTTTACGGATACAGCCTTAGAGTTAATGTGTTTCAATTGTCGTCTTTGATGTTCGTGCCAAAAAGCTTGGAAGGAGAAGGACAAAATTTTTTTTTTTTTGTTTTGGGTTGTTGTATGAAACGTGTTCCTGCTTGAACTGGATGAAATCAACTTCCTAATTTTTCAATAAAGCTTGAAATACTTTCTGTTCGAGGGCATGCAGATTTACAGGGCTAGTGATCCTGTGAATGAGATTCTGGTTGAGTGTAGCTCTTTGTAAATATGTTTATTAATTTGAGCAAGTACAAAATCCACTTATACACCACATGTCAAGCAAACGTCAGAGGGGGAAGCCGGCTACATGAACCTCGTGCCGCGCAAACAAGAGATACAGTATAACATTTACAGGCCTCGCGGCAGCAAAAAAGACGAAAGGATCAGCAATAACCGTATTCCTGTTATTTATAAAAGAAAAAGAGGCAGCAGTTATAAACCATATGTATGTGGTTCCTAATCCCATTCCCCTGTCTGCCCCGTCACAAAACACAAGTGAGAGACCCAACAACCAAAGGAGAAGGGTACCAAAAAGACCTAAGTCATAAAAAAAAAAAAAAACTTTGGGTTAATAAACACTTCACACACCACACTTGCATATGGAACCTCAAGTCACCAGTATGCCAACCATAGGACAGAAAGATATGAATAGACCTGGTATGAAAATTACAAATTTATTCAGATACAAATGTCAATAAAAACAGTGTTCCTACAGATATTTAAAAGTCCTTATCTGAACTACATACAGAACAAAACAGTTAAAATCAATAGTGAAAAGTTATTTTCAGTGGCAATGATCTTTTCATTATATTAGGGATTGGGAAAAACAAGTTGGAAAATAATTCAAAATCCTAGAAAAGTCCTACTAAATTAACAAATCACTTGTAATCATCTCAAGCCTTATTTCATATAACATATAAAATACAATTGTCCACATAGATTTAGAGTAGACTCTTCTCCTCAGTGCATCAACGCGTTTCGGTGGGTACTAGTTTATGACCATCACCTTCTTCAGGAAAAACACATAGTTCCCAACAACAACATAAAAATCTTAATCAGTGTCTCAATTGGGCCAAAATAACCTCCAAACAAACACACAAGACCAAATAGTTCAGGTGTCAGTAGTTCCAAATATCTTCAGCAACTAAATATAGGGATCAGCTTTTTAATGTAGCATCCTTTTCATCAATTTCTTTGGTCCCAGGTTTCTCTAGCCGGCACTTTTTTTACAGCCTAATCGCCCGGATGATATTGGAAAATCGAGATAGTGCTTGAGGATCGGTGTATATAACGCATCCACTAGCTCAAGTTAATCGCAAAATTAAAAACAGTCCCCGAGCAGGATCTGTATGTAGCCGGGAGCTCTCCTACGGGCAATCCGCCTCCGTGGGTTTGTACCCCTGAAGTCTCTGGATCGCCCTCCAGGGTGCTCCTTACTTTAGTGACCTTGCTCACGGCATGCGGGTGGGGTATCTACTCATGAGCTACCCGTCATCTGGACCTCATGCACTACCACAGTGGCCGAGTGCCTTTACTTCACCACTCATCTGTTCCAGGTTAGAGGAGTGCGCTCATGGGGTACGCTAGTCAGACCTCACATCTAGTTGCATCAGTTAAGAGTCCCAACAGCCCCCATATCCCACCCCACCCCCCTCCCCCCCTGCGCGCAGTGCCCCTTATACAGGCAAATCAGCAGTGGCCTACTTTACCATCTTAGTCCGCCAATGGGTCAGAGAAGGGGCATTGTCTGTTTTCGACGCCATAGCTATGCATCTTTTCTTTAGAACCAAGGCCAGATTCTGGAACCACAGGCAACCCTTCGTTTATCTGGTAATGGGACCTACTTCTAGTAGGCACCAGATGAGATCCAGTAGGGGCAGACTTTCTGTCTCCCCTGATGCACTCTATGCCACCTGCATCCAAAACTCTGATATCACCGGGCATGACCAAACCATGTACAGAAAATCTGCAGTGGCCCTCCTGCACCTGGGGCACTCACTCCTCGTCCCTAGGTATATCTTTCCTGTCCTCTCCAGGGACAGGTAAATGTGATGGAGGTAATTGAACTGAACAAGTCATAAATGAGCGTTCTGTGGCACCCAGCTGTGGCTCTTCTGCTAAGACGGATGAGCATTGCCCCACTGCTTTTTAGCAGTGCAAAAAAATAAAAATAAAATGATAACACATTATAATGTTATTTTTCCCTGCTGAGACATTTTTGTTTTTGGGGCAGGTCTGGGCTGCTCACAGAGCACAGGGAGGAGGAGTGTTTGGGGCACTTTCTAAGTGCGCTTGGCGGTTTGGCCGGCCGTCTTGGGCCAGTCAAACAGTCATGTGCAATTTGCATGTTCTCCACCAGGCTGTATCCCAGCCTGGTGGAGAACATGCATAGGCTCACAGTTCCCGCCTGAGTACCGAACCACAGCTCTCAGACCAATCACAACACTGGTGATGGCAGTGTTGTGATTGGCTTAGTGGAGCCTGCGTGCTTCCTGCTTCCATTCCGAGACTCGTCGGGAAGAGAAACGGAGGAGCGACACAGCTGTGGAGAGGTAAGTCTATTTTTTTCTTTTTTTTTTTCTTCACCTCCCCTTGCCACGCCACCCCTTACCCTTGCAAGCAGCCAACAACTTGCCCTGCACATCAATTATCAGCACGGCGCTCCACCTGTCGTTAAGTGCTCCTGTTCCCCCTACAGTGTCCCCTAACTCAGCATAGAGGTAGGTTATGGCTCTGCCACGTCCCCTTCCAGTCAGTAGTGCTTCCAGTGGGGCCACCGTGGGTGGTACGCTACGCTCCGTGCCTCGCTTCTTCCACATTGCCCAGCATTGAGTTCTTGTTAGGGTGTATGTTGTACTGTATACATAGCCAACTAGAATCAAATATGTGAAGAATTTCTTCCAAGTACTTTAATCAGCTGTTTAAGTTAATGGTTGATGAACGAACTTTAGTGTGATCTAGGCTGGGAACTGGAGTTGGCTTATGTTTGGAAAAGGTATTGCTCAGTACAGACGGAAGGAGATTACCCCCACGCGCCTCGACCCTTTCCACCTGTTCTGTTAGATTGTACTGCGTAATGCATAAAGGGGACGTTCTACTAATCAAAAGTGTAGATATTAATCACAGTTATATTCTAGGCTTACCCACTTGACTAGAGAGTGTGATTCTGCATTTTCTAAATGTGCAAGTCATTTGAGACAATTTATTTGAAAGCATCAGTGTTTCTGGGATGAGCAGACAACAGTGCAAACCATACACATTTCTTATTTACACATTCTCCCCCTCTCAACGTCTACCTTGATATTATATATGCTTCAGTTTTAAATGCCAGTTCGTCTCAGCTGGTTGTGACATTTTGACACTAAGGCCGACTCAGAGGAATGCTTAACCTCTACAGACCTGCACTGTTGTGCCTGCTCCATGATGAAGATTATGTTCTTGCCATATTTTGAAAATTGCCTTCGCAGCCACAAATGCCCGCCTCCATGTAATTGTCATCACTTTTGGGCCAGAAGCAGCGAGTCCTGTAGGAGCAAACCTAATGAGGATAATCAGCGGAGTCCAGATTAATCATTCTGGCATAATATGAGACTTGCCGTGCTCATGCTACGTTTCTGAGATAGACATAGTAGACAAAACTGAGCCTTTGATTCTCAAGGCGGCCATTATATCTCCTCCACACACTCCTTGCCTCACTGTTGCTCACCCATGCAAATGTTCTAGAAAAATACATCAATCAGGAACTAATGCGATTCATTGAAAATCATGATCTACTAGACCCTTCTCAGAACAGATTCAGGAGTGGACACAGTACCGAATCCGCACTTGTAACAGCCTCGCACTGTATCAGAGGCCAGGTGGACCAGGTGGGGCTGCCATTCTGGTTATGCTGTATCTATCAGCAGCTTTCAACCTTTGTCTTCCCTCGTGCGCCGATGGTGCAAACCTTTGGGTTACAGTTTCTGTCTTATGCAGATGACACACAAATTATTTTGTCAGTTACTGATAACATACCACTGATGGTTGATTACCTTTAACAGTGTATGTCCAGTATCAGTATCTGAATGAAAGATAACGTTTTTCAAAACTAAACGCTGACAAAACCAATGTAGTGGTTTTCAGAGAACAACAGTCTGTTTGGTCAAAACTGTGGTGGCCTGAATCTTGTGGACCACTACCGGAACCTGTGGATTCAGCTAAGAATTTTTGAGTTCTTTTTGACAGTTCCTTGACCTCCAATATGTAGGTCAATTGGGTAACAAGTACCTGCTTCTACATCATCAGAATCTTTAAAGAGCTATGCAAGTCTGCGGCTATGGCCTTGATTTACATCTTGTTTAGACTAGTGTAATGCACTATATCTAAACATAAATAGTTCTTCACTTAACAAACTTCAGGTCAACCTAAACGCAACAGTATATCTCATTTCGAACACTCCCAAACATCTGTCAGAGAAGGCCTTCAGGCCCTTCACTGGCTCCCAGTGAGGAAGCGAGTGATTTTTAAAACCTCTGTAAAGTTTTTCGTGCACTTCAACATAAGAGACCTTAGCTCATTAGGTCATCTTTTTAATGGTATGTGCCTAGTAGGCCACTCAGGAAGAAATTGGTGGTGCCAAGGATCTGCAAAGCTAGATGGGGGAGGGGGGGGTTGTGGGGGGGGCGTTCCTTTTCCGTTGTGGATGCAAAACTTTGGAACACCCTTCTGATCCTAATCTCAGGAAGTGAGTCCTTCATTGCTTTTCGTAAACTTTAAATATTGGCTTTTCTTTTCTTAGCTTCCTTGTTTGGGAGATTTCCTCCTCCTTTCCTCGCTACGGATGTTGTAGGTTTCTAAAATAGCTTATTGCTTTGATACCTTCGGGTTTAGTGGGTGTAGGAAAATGCCCCATTTTGACATGGTCATCCCCCAATTTTGCCTGGTATCTCATGCAGTTTTGACTGAAGTGCACTGGGTTCCAGCTAACCAGGTCACGAGTGCAAGTACTCTCTCCTTAAAACAAGGTAAATGTGAAATTGTTCCCCAGTTGGCAAGACCTTTAGCACTTCGGTAAGTCCCTAGTAAATGGTACCCCTGGTATCTAGGGCATGGTTACTAAAGAAGGTCCCTTAGGACTGTAGCATGTATTGTGCCACCCTAAGGGATCGACCGCCAAACTCATGCAGATTGCCATTGCAGGCTGCGTGAAATGGTGCAGCCAAATGTGAAGACACGACATGGCACACACCCTGTGTGCGATGCCTACAGACACTACATGCAATATATGTAAGTTACCCCTACTGCAGGTCTTATAGCCCTAAGGCAGAATGTATTATATTACATTTGAGGACATATCTGCATGTGCAGATTTGCCCCTGTGCTGTTTAGTTCAATTGCTAAATAGTACAAGTGAACAGGGAAGCCATCTTTAGTATACGTGCTGGGCAGTGGTCATTACCAGTTCCACAGCTACATGATGGCTTCACTGAAACCTATGGTGTTTTATATGAAACACATTGTTGTAATACATCCATACTGATGCCAGTAATGGATTTATTAAGATATGCACCCAGAAGGCACCTTAGAGATGCCCCCTGAAAACCTACTGACCTCTTAGTGTGTGGGCTGACTGGTATCGTCCAGCCTGCCACCACAGGCATGTTTCTGACCCCCCCTGCAGTTGAGAGCCTGCACTGTCTGAGGCCAGAAACAATGCCTGCTCCAGAGGAAGGTGTTCACACAGTCTCCAGCAGGATGCCTACTGAATCTGCATACCAGGGCCTGAGACTTCAAGGCCCCTGCTGCCTGTGATATGTGAACCCGGCTTCCCCCAGACCTGTGAGATGCCACCACCTGCCCTGAGGCCTAATTGGCACCAGGGCAGATGGGAAATTAGCTATGCAAGGAGGCGTTGTGCACTACCAGACCAGTCACACCCCCAAGGTGGGCTTCCCGATGTACCCCACGAGAGACGGGCTCCACCATTTTAATTTTGGTGGAATTAGGAATTCTGGGACAGTGTTATTCCCACTACCCACAGGAAGTGGTCATAAAGGGGGTGTAGTGACCCAAAGGTAAGTAGCACATTGGCTATTGCCCTTCACTCCCTTTAACGCCCCAAAATTGAGTATTTAGGTAGCCCCATGACACCAGGAACGCAGATTCCCCTGAAACAAGAAGAGCCAAAGAAGCGAGAACTGCAGACTGCTGGTGGACTTTGGCGCCAAACCCTGCCTGCCTGCCTGCCTGCCTGCTCCGGTCCCAACAATCAGAAAAATCCGACTTGTCCTGAAGTTGTGCATCCTCCAAAAGCCTCAGATGGCCTCCAGCACTTCGCCAAGCCATGAGCATCTCCCTCGAAGTTGAGGAGCCACTTACCTACAGGCGCCGACCGCAATGTCCGTTTCACCGTTCTGCTGACCACTGGGTCCACCGACGTAGCAGCCACCCAGGAGGAGGTCACCATGCTCCAGGAGTACAGATCAGTCTCTCCACCTAGTGTGAAGACACCAGGACGAACCGTAGCTGCCCTGCACCAATGCCCAGGGTACCAGACCCCTTGCTGCAACCAAAGTTTGTTTGAGTCCAATCCAGACTCCAGCGCCGCAAAGACCTACCAGCCGACCAGTGGCCCATCTGCCCTGTTTATCCCTCTTTGCAGGTCTGACTGAAAACCATAGGTGCCTTTGACGCACGGGCACCAACCGACTAAAGCCCTCTACACCCGAGCTCCCTGGCCCACCAAAACTAACTCCATAGGAAAGCATTACAGCATAAAACTCTTTTGAGTGACATTTAAACTTAACTGCAAAAGTTGATAAGCTGTAAAGTACCTACCCAATTACGGAGTTCTTGTTAAAATAAATATAAAAATACCTGTTCTTGTTCGAAAATTGGTCTCGAGTTCTTCTTAAGTGTCCCTCATTTATTGACTCTGTGTGTTAAACAAATGCTTAACCCTACCCTCTGGTAAGCCTAAACTGCTTGCCCACACTACCACAAAAGAGAGCATTTGGGATTATTTTTTTTTTGTTAAAATTTTTATTAGAAACCGTTGGTACACAATAAAATACAGACAAGGGCCTACAACCACCAGGGCCGGCCGCTATGGAGCCCGAGGGCCCGCAGTGCAACACCACACATTCAACTGAACCAGAGGCAAAGCTCCCGGCAGTTCGTAAGCACATGTAACAGGCCGCGGCCATAGGCCAGTAGCAATCGGAATAAACAGTTTCATTTTTTATTAAATATAAAACACACTCAAGGCAATGAGAGTCCGAAATAGTAGCGTGCTCTTCCCAGGACGGGGAACAACGTACAGTGTCCAAAGCAGTTCTTGTCTGGAAGCGGTACAGGGGGGCAACGGGAGAGCAAAGCATGGAACACACCTCACACCCTCCCGCAGAATGCGCGGCTAGGGGGACAAAGCAATATCGATTTCTAATGGCAGAGGCGGGGTGCAGATACGTCCTCGATATAAATTCCATGGACCCCATAACTTAGTCCACTTCCCTGGCTTGCCTCTCGCCACATACACCGTCTTTTCCCTGAACATACACCAGTCCATATTCTCCTTCCATACCTCGATCGTGGGCGGCCTCGGGGAGCCCCACAGCTGTGCAATGTTACGCTTAGCCACCATGTACCCCAAGGTCACCCACTGCGTCTGTGCCGCATTACAATCATTCGGTTCCCAGACATTCAACAAACACCTCCTAGCCTCTGGCAACAGAGCAACGTGCGTGACCTCCTCCATTACGGTGTGGATACCGTTCCAAAATCGTACAACCTCCGAACATTCCCATAAGATATGGAGAAAGGTACCCGACAGGCCACATCCCTGCTTACACAGTCCATCCATCGAGTAACCCATGCGCAGCAAACCAGGCCCAGTGACATACACTCTATGAAGGATCTTTAGCTGTACGAATCGTAAGCGGGCCGGGATCGCCACCTCTTTCGGGGAGGCCACCACTGAGACCCAGTCCTCATCGTCCAGTTCCAAGCCATCGCCCGTCCATGCCTCCCGCAGACGGAGCAGCAAGTCTGCGCGGTCGTTAATGAGTTTCTTATAAATCAGAGAGATGGTGCTGTCGGGCACGTAGCCATCCAACACTCTATCCTCCAGTGGGGAGCACTCAGGGATAGCAGCAACGTCTGGAAAAGCCGAACATAGCGCATGGTAGACTTGAGCATACCGGAAGTACTCTCTATCGTTTAATTTATATTCAGTTTTAAGCATTTCAAACGTTTTGAATGACCCCTTCGCCCAAAGATCACCCACCTTACGTATACCAATCATATCCCATTTCTCAAAGCCTTTCGATCTCCACAAACAGCCCAACCGCGCAGAGGCATACAACGGCGTCGCCCGAGTCAAACGATCCCTCCACCCCATCGCAGCATTCGCCGCGTGCTACACACGTACCACAACCTGCGTGGGTCCTTTCAACCGCGTGTCCGGGGTCACCGAGTATAGCGCTCTATTATAGTCTCCGCCCGGGAGCAGAAATGTATCCATCTCGAAGGCCGGATTCAAGGCAGGACCGTATATCCCGTGATTGACCGACGCCAACTGAGACGCCCAATAGTATTGTTTAATATCGGGGAGGGCGACCCCCCCATCGTACCAAGGGAGCGTCAACCTGGCGAGAGCAATCCACGGCCGCCCGTCCCAAAACAGTTGGCGCTGAAGACCCTCCACCTCCCGGAAATAACGGGCTGGCATGACATCTAGAGTATTTTGCAAAGCGTATAAAAAGCGAGGTAGCGACATCATTTTAAACAATGCCGCCCGTCCGAGTGGCGAGAGCGGAAGTCGGCGCCACCTCGCGACGTCGGCCTTCAATCGCTGGAGGGGACATTTGGGATTATTAATTTAAGCATTGTAAGCCAATAAGGGCAGTCAGGACTTTCTACATAGTATACCTTGTTTTGGTATACTACATAAAATACCAGTTTCCTACAGTGCGCTTTACAAATTCTTTTTTCTTCTATTTTCATTAAACAAATTATCAGAGTGCTTAAAGCATCTGTAGGCCCAGTACGTCCCCATGCTGAAGAACAACTTCTAAAGAGCAGTTCACCGGTGCTGCTGTCCTGGGTTCAGAGCTGACCTAGCAGATGCAAATTTGGGAAATATAGAGGGGTTTCCGTTCACACATAGACCTAAAATTACAGTGAGTGAATATGTGAACAATACTGTGCAGAGTGGCAGAAAGGCAGCGTCACTTAGCAGGTTTCCTGTTTCTATCTATTATGCATATGAGAAGGTGGATGAAACGCACAAAAAGTGATGGGAGGAATGCGTGCAATTTGTCTAACTACTGGCAGTCGCTCAGGGTAGCTACCCAACACATTGTTCCATTGCTCACTATAACACCTCAGTTTGGACCCAGCCATATGTAAATCGGCTTAATCACCTCATATGGACTGTCCAGCCAGAACTGGCAGACCAAGTCCTCCCTGAACTGAAACACAAGCACCCTGGGACCTGTGATTCGAGGTGAATGTTTGACAATATTCAACATTCTGTCCATTATCTTTGTGTTGGTATAATCGCCCTAAGTGGGAAGGGTATTCCCAGACGTGGGCCTCATGCTCACACTGCCACTGGATTCAAGCTAGCCTGGCTGATGAGGGGTTATACCTCGAAACTGGTCCCAGGATGCTTGTTTTCCAGGGAGTACCTGGCCTGGCAGGTCGGGCTGCACTGTTCCCATGGGGAGAAGGATCAAGACTGATTTCCATATGGCTGGGTCCAAACAGGGTTGGCATGGTGAACAAAAAAATGATGGGGTTAGCCCAGATCTATGACTGGAGGTGAATGTTTCACCATTTTCAGCATTCCGTCCATCCTCTTTTTTTTTTGTTTTGTTACTATTAGAAGGTGTGTGTCATGAGGAGGCTACACAGAATGCTTCATGAAGAAGTATTTGCTCTGGGTCAATGGGTTCTCCATTACCAGGGACCTCCTCCAACAGGTTACAACAGTTTTTTCATATCTACCCATTCTAAGGAAACCATCATGAGTAGTCAATTCTATAAAAATGTTTCAAAGTTACCTGTTTAGGTGGAATAGAATACACGCTATACCATCAATGCTTACTATAATTTGAAAAAATGGCACAGTTATTCTCTAAAGTGACTTGCTTGATCTGCTTCTCCAGTTAGCAGTTATGGGATGGTTTTCCAGAGTCAATTTGTTCTTGCCGTCGATACTTTTTTTAAATGTTACTATCACTGTACAAGTAAGGAGGCAGGAGAATAATGTAAGCAAGACTGAACTGGAATAAACTTAACCATCAAGGCACTTTCAGTGATATGAAATCAGATACATTTTCTCTGAGGTATGAAGGTGAACTGCACTGGGGCACTGACACTGACAGAGAAGTGATGGTAGAAGTAGGATGAGGTAGGAGTCGGGCAGAGTGTGCCAAATGACGAATACAGCAGAATAAAGGACTCCATCCTACAGTATGCGTAATAAGGTTGTTGAGGATGTTTAAGCCTGTGGCTGAAGGTTTACTGCCACACACACAGGTGCAGGGCACAGTGACAATAATGAAAAATATTGTTTGTTCTGTGTTGGCTCCCGTATGCTATGAAACCAGATCCAGTTTTTCTGGATAAAGAAGCCTCACCCACGTAATGTGGCATGCTTCATCACTGGCTTCCTTCCCCAGATGATACTACCAGGGTGGACTCAACCTCCACTATGTGAGAGTTCTTCAATAGAGTATGATTTCTGTACAGGGCGGAGAACCAGATATTAAAAATACCTTAGGATAAACCATAGAAATACACTGTATTTGTGGGTACCCTAGGTTTACATAAAATCTTAAAAACAAAAAGGGGGGTGTTTTATGGGTAGAATGGCTAATACATCCAATTTATTGCCGAACTGTTTCTGTGCCTATAGAATTGGTGAGCACTTCTGCATGCAGGTGAAAGGATTGTTTACCCTCACTCTGCAAAGGTCTCTTCGACAGACTGAGGGAATTTGGACTGGGTTCTATGCTGGGCGCTTTCTTTGACTAATGTGTGACCATAGGAAGTACTCGCCCGGTCCTGGCCATTTTGGAAGCACATGCCTACAGTTAGGCTACCACCTTACATGGCCTGAACAATACACAGTCTTTCGCTTGTTTTGAAAACGTACCCAGAACCTTAGTTGAAAATCAGCACAGCTCTATTTTCGACCCATGACTACAACGTTCACAACTTCTAAAATACAGGGCTTCATACTTGGCACAGAAGTGAAAATTGCACAGGCTCTGTGATCGACCAAAACCTAAAAACGCTCACAACGTATTGCTTACTCATAGCTGAAAATTACACGAATCTCTTTTAGACCCAGGTTTTAAAAAGTATTCATTGATGGACACAAGGTTGAAAAGTACAAAGTGTTGTCTTGTCCTCTGACTAATAAGTACACATCTTCCTGCTTAATATGTGGCTGTAAAGTGGATTATTGACACAAAGTAAACAAATGCTCAGAGACTGAAAATATGAATACCATTGATTTGGTTGTTTACCTCCTATGTCAGCACCTAGATTTAATTCATTGTCTAGTCTATGTTCTCTACAAGCAGTTTTTATAGATTACAGTTCTACTTAGCATCAAATCATCAGGGTACTGTGTAACAAGGTATTGTGTAGGCCATGCTTCTCCGAGTAGCTCATGAGCTATTAGTAGCTGTCCTGTACAGCCCACTGAAATACATTAGAAGCTTTTGCTTGGTTGAATTAATGTATGTATACCAAAACGGGAAAGTGTGTATTCAAGATGATAGTGTATGTACTTTCAGAACTCATAAGCTGATGTTTGGGGGAAAATGGTTGAACTTCTAATATATATTTAAAGCTGATATTTGAGTGATGAAAATCAAACTGTGTTTGGGGAGACTTTTTAATAATTGGATTAACTTTGTACTATGGGCACTGCAGCTCTATGGCTCTTAAGTTTTACCCAGGTAGAAGCATTCCACATTGACAAAGCCTTTCTTACATTACTGCTGGCGACCATGCCTGATGCACTAAGGTGATCACTGCTGGTAATCTTGCATGTGGTGACCACCAAAGTAACTGTATCTTATGTGTTTACTAGTACATTTCTTATAATATTAATGGCTTGGCAGGATTTTCATTGCACATAAGCAAATCTTATTACAGAAAGGGTTGGAGTAGGCACTAGGTACACTTCTTTTTAATTTTAGTACCAGAATTTTGTTTTCTCCCCTTTCCACAGAGCATTTGAAGAAAAGATTGGAGGATTATATGGTGGACTTGCCCAAGGTGAGAATAGTTCGAACTAAGAAGAGAGAAGGACTGATCAGGACACGCATGTTGGGTGCACAGGAGGCGATAGGAGATGTTATTACTTTTCTGGACTCTCACTGCGAAGCCAACGTGAACTGGCTGCCACCCCTACTAGGTATGTATTATCTCAAACACCAGGAGGATAGCAGGATTGGTTCCAGTATCTCACAGGTCATCAGCAGTGTTGGTAGGAATGTAGTTGATTTGGCATCCTTAAATTGATGAAAGAATATTTTTTAGATCAGTAAATCACTCTGGTAGACCCCAAGCTCATTTTATAGTCTCTATGGAGAATGAGTGAATTTATCTGCATCTGGCTTTGTCAGTCATTAAGTGAACAATATTCAAAATTGTACTGCTTTGCAATCTTGATATGTATGAGGTGAAAGGATCTATTGTTGCTGTTCGTTCATGTGTTTCTGTTCTGCTTTTTAGATCCCATTGCTAAGAACCACAAGACTGTTGTGTGTCCAATGATTGATGTTATTGACCATGACCACTTTGGCTATGAAACACAGGCTGGAGACGCGATGCGTGGAGCATTTGACTGGGAAATGTTTTACAAGCGAATTCCCATCCCTAGTGAAATTCAGAACACTGATCCCAGCGAACCTTTCGAGTGAGTACTTGAGGCATATCCAGTTATGTCATGTTAAGCTAGGGTGATTTGTGTAGTGGGCGTCCTGCCATTAATATGTTCTTGTAGTGCATTTAGTGTTTGGAGACCTTGATAACTTTGTTTCGTGGATTCCTGGTAGTTTCAGCTCAGACACTAGTGTGTGTGAGTAGTTTCATGTGCATGATTTAGTCATGTGCTGCAGAGCATTATAATGTTTGATGCATATGGCTGAAGGTCTTTATAATCTCGGGTATGCGGCGACCGGCTAATGCTAAACACATGATTTGAGTAGTAGTGTAGTATCTTGTTGAAGATCCACAGTATCCTTGAGCCAGGCGATCTGTGATTGTAAGAAATTGGGTTACTGATTGAGGGGGTGAAACCCTTCGCAAGCAGCAACCACAGTTCTTGTCGGAGTGAAGTATCAAGCAAATCCCAAATTAACATGTGATCAACCCTCTGATAGTTTGGCACACAGCAGTCAGACTTAACTTAGAGGCAATGTGTAAAGTATTTATGCAGCACTTCAAACGGTAGTGAAGTGAAAACAAAACAAAAGAAAAATCTCAAAGCAGTTTAGAACAATAGAGCAAAATGTAATAATTAAATAAAGACCGAATCAAATAAAATCCAATCTGTATAACCGTAGGAATGCAGTTTTAAAAATCTAAGTGAAAATCGCTCCAAAAAGCCCAAAGTACCACCTGCGGTTATCGGAGTGTACAAGACTGGTAGAAAGATACAAGTTCATGCCAACCGCGATTGAGCGCAGATCATATACAGGGTCCAGGTTAGTCCCGCTGAAAAGTTGCCTTCTCAGTTCAGCGGGAAGAGTTTTGTTTGCGGTGAAGGGGGCCACGAGGAGCTGGGAAGCGTCATGGGTGAACATAGATGTAGCCAAAGAGCAGGCCTGGCGTTGCTGTACTGCGACGATCCTGTTGTCGCTGCAAACGGTTAGGCTGGTATCTAGCGGTGGCACTCCTCACGAGCAGTTGATCCTGTAGCGTGAAGGGTCAGGCTGACAGAATTTTGCTTTGGTGGGTTGTGCGAGTGACACAATATTTAATTCAGCCTCTCTGAGGTCACACCAAGGGTCCATGACCTCACCACTTGGGGGGGGCAAGGGGTGGGATGTTATGTGACAAGTGACACCTCTTTTCCAGGAACATAAGTAAATTAAATATGGGTGTAAGCCAATTCTACCATGTTTAAAGGTGAGAGGACAAGCACCTTCTCATTGGTTAGCATGGTGAAGAGCACAGAGTCCTAAAGCCCAAAAAAACTAATTCAGAAAAAAGGCGGAGGATAATGGAAAAAGGTTTAGGGGTTACCCTACAGAGATGGCCAGGTCCAACAGTGGTGATTTAGGATATGGTGTTGGGGGGGTGTAGTGTATTTTGTGCTGTTACGGAAAGTTGTATAGGTTTAAAAGAGTGGGTGTTTCTATTATTATGGTGATATTAAGCTATGCAGTATATCTTAGCTGTAGCAGATCTATGGGCAGAATTCTATTTAATGAGTTCTATTAGATGTTGCGTTTGTTAATTATTATGGTTATTGCCATTGTGAGCTTGGTGATAACTGGTCATTATGGAATATGAGTTGTGAGAAGTTAAGGAACATGAGATCTGTGCAGAGTTGGATATTGTCTGTTCGTTGATTCCTTGAGAGAAGCAGATGCCCTATCTTATGGGTTCTGTTGGGCATAATTTGTTTCAGTGAAGGTAACCAATCTTTCCTTTCCTTGGTTTAACTCAATAGCTCGAATAATGAGCCATGAGTGAAATATATTTATCACAATTTAGTTTACTTAGAAAATGTAGTACATTTTTTCACCTTTTATGTGGTTCATTATGCATTGACACTTCACTGGCTCTATGAAGTCAGCATGTATGTTGATTGATGGTTGAGTTCTGGCATTTGACATTTACAAATGGGAGCAGATTATCTTTGTTTTTAATAACAAAAAGTATATTTGTTGTGTCAACTAAGAAACAAATGCAAAAGTTAGCAATATAGAGTTATGGTAACCTACCTCTCCATATTCTTGAGAACTTATTAATTAACATAATATCAATTGAAACCAGTACTGTTGCTGGTCTTCTATTTCCTGTTATGTACATGCCTACAGTGCCCAATCTGGCAATACTCCTGTCTGAAGTCTCACTCTCTCAGCAGATATACATCAGTCATGTTCAAGCACCATGCGCCTACAGTAGGTACCACTTGGCTTCCCCATTTAGGTGCTGTTTCTCCAATCCAACACCAAGTCCAGTTTGACTAACAGTTAGTGATATTGTAGCAGGTCCTTATCACCCCTTTAAATGTGAATACAAGAACCAAGTCTATTTTTTCCTTCTGAGCATTCAAACTACAACTCCCATTTAACATTGTTTCCTAGCCCATTGACATTCCAGGTAAGGAGCTTGAATCTACCCCAACAGGGCGACACTGTAAAGGTGCATGTTACATGTGTATTGGTGAATATTTAGCATCAACCTCAATGTTATTTATGGCTTGTTTACCTGTTGATTGCTTAGTAATCACTTCCTAGTATTTCTAGATCGTGTGGCAGGTCCACACTGTGTGATATAAGGAGTCTTCCTTGTTCTCTCATCTAGGACACAGACTGGGGTCAGGTAAATGTAGTTGAACTTGTGTAGTTTGAGTCTGTCATTTCTGGATGCCTTCGCTTCATGTTGAAGGGCCAGCATCCACTCCATGTCTGCCATACCCTAATCCAGATCCTCTGGCACTGCGGAATGAGCAGAGGATGAGACAGGACAGGAAGAGAGATGGAGGTGATGGGAAAAGGGTGGAAGGAAAGCAAGAGGGAGTATGGAAAAATATCGGAGAGAGGGAAAAAAAGAAAACCGAGAGACGAGGAATGTGGATCGAGAGAGAGGACAACGGTAAAGGGCTGGTTTGAACCTTTTTGCCAGGGCTAATTTTGGTTTCCAGTCCAGCAACCACGGCTGAAGTTCAAAGTAACAAGTGTGGGTCAGAGAAGATGCAGGATCTGAGAGGACAGAAGTTAAGTAGCACGTTTCTCTTTCTAAAGTTTTGGATTGTGAGGAGGGATCCAGGAGTGGACGGCAAGAGGCGCAGATGGACTGAACGAAGGAGGTGAAAGCTGAGAAGCAACAAGGGGGGGGGGGGGGGAAGTATGGTAGGCAATGTTTGCAGAGTCCCAGGATAACGTATTAAAGATGTCACCCTAGCCTCTTACCATCAGTCCAGCTCTCAGACAGAGCTCAACCACTAGTAGCCGCAGCTCAGAAAATTAGTGCAATATCCCTCTACTGGTGTTCAAGATGTACTGAGTGGTAAGTACAGCGCTCCATCGAAACGGCGTTGCGTACTGCAGCAAAAAAGACAAAGGGGAAAGGGAGAGGGAATGGACAGTGGAGAAAGAATGCAAAAAACTTAGATGGGTGAACAAAGGGACAGGGCAGCAAAGGCAGAGTGAGATGAAAATAAGACATCAGTGTAATTTCATTATGAGACAGCAAGTGGTGCGAAAAATGCCACCACAGAAAGAGCAAGCAGTATGAGACAGGTCATGGCAGCGAAAGAAAGACAGTTGGTGTAACAGATACCACTACAGTGAGATATATAAAACACTGCATAAGGTTCACACCAGCCTTCGATTAAGGGGACCATGAACTTGAGCCGCCATACAGATTTCTATGAGAGTGCCTCCATTAGCTGCACATTACAGCAAAGGCCTTTTCCTTGAGCAAAGCGCCTTCTGGGGAGGCACTGGGACTGTTTGGTAGGAGACACTAGGCTTTGTCAGATCATTGAGGTTCTGTTCCTGCTTCTTGACACATGAAACTACACCTGTGAGTAACGTTAAGTGTGTTATTGTTTTCATTGCTGAGATGTACATGTACTATGTAAGTCCAAGATTAGGTTGTGATCCTTTCATGTTCACTCAGTTGAGTTAATAACTTCTGTCATCAGGGCATACAGAACTCGTCTCATAGAGAGAGCGTTACTATGAGGGTTGTAATGAAAGGCAGGTGTAGAAGATCTTTGATAGATAAGTGAGATTAGGAACCTCTTTATCATCTCACAAAACAGTTCAGTTTATGTAGTACACGCTGTGAAGATCTTTGCCAAAACTGCACATTAACGGTCCCAATACTCATATTGATGACTCGTCCATTCATCATCATGAGGTCTGTAACTAAACGGGGCGTGGCCGGGTGCCGAAGGCAGAGGAAGCCTAATCCCAAGATCCCTCCGGCAATCCCCCATCTAGTGCCATCCTGCAGTTCATAGGGGGCCCAGTGGCGAATAAAATATCCACCCCCCTCCCTCCCTCCCCCCCCCGACTTCCACAAAGTGGGACAAGCGAAAGGTCCATAGCCCGACTCGGGGAAGCAAGGCAGGAGCGAGCCGTGAGGCGGCTGGCGCCAGACTGAGATGAAAGGGAAAAATGGCGCCTGCGGTGCTGAGATGAGGCTGGACACGGTCTTTGGGACAAGAGCAGCCCATAGCACCCACCAGTGAGTCCCCGCAGTGGGAAGGTGCGGGACAAGACCCGCAGCCCAACCTGGGGAACGAAGCAGAAGGGAACCGAGAAGCTGACGGAGACCGGGCTGCGAGGGAGAAGACTCGGGGAAGCGAGCGAGGCAGGAGCAAGCCGTGAGGTGGCCCGGCACCAGACTGAGAGGAAAGGGAAAAATGGCATCTGCGGCACAGAGATGAGGCTGGACGCGGTCTTCGGGACAAGAGCAGCCCATAGCACCCACCGGTGAGTCCCTGTAGAGGGAAGGTGCGGGTCAAGACAAGATCCGCAGCCCAACCTGGGGAACGAAGCAGGAGTGACCCGCGAAGCTGACGGAGACCGGGCTGCGAGGGAGAGAAGACAAAATGGCACCTGCGGCGCCAAGCTGAGACCGGCCGCAGCCTTTGGAACGGGAGCAGCCCACAACATTCACCGATGAGTCCCCGCAGCGGGAAGGAGAACGGGCTGACCCACAGGAGGGAGAACGGGACGACCCATGACCACCTGAGGTCTGGCTACGGAGGGCACCTGAAGCGGAGAGCCATGCAATATAACAAATACCGCAGCAGAGGGGGAGCTGCTGACAGAGCCCGCCGGTGGGATTCTAACCTCTGGGTCGGGGCGCACTGTGGAGAAGAGGAGCAGGAGGGGGGATCACGCTCAGCGAGGCCCAGAACCAACAGAAAGGCCCCCTCTGCAGGCGCAAAACACACAAGATACCCCACTGGTGGGGGGAAACCAGTGAAGGGTGGGAGAAAACCCTGGCACACGCAGGAGGCAGAAGCAGCTGGGAAACAGCGCTGCAAGGTAGAAGGTCACTTTACACTCAACCCATCAGGAGGGGGCCCGGTGCCCAACCAGGAGCGGGACGTCTGAAAGCAGGGGGCTCCCGAAGCAGGGCGCGAAAGACTGCCCCATTGGAGCAATTGGAGGGACTATCAGGAGAGCCCGGTCAGAAGCTGAAAGTAGCCTCTAACTACCCGATCCAGCACAGAAGCAGCGGCAGCCGGCATAAGGCGGTGGGCAAGCCTCGGATCGCTAACTGGGAACAAGAGGGAGAGAGGTGAAGACCGACCAGGGGCTGCGAGAATTGGGGCTGAGAGAGTTGAGGCCCACGGAGGGAACAGTGAAAGCACAAGCGTAAGGCAGGCCTGTGTGACATACTCCAAAGACCTGAAACCACTGCATAGGGGTGACCAAGGGGGTGTAAGAGAGCACAAGAATTTGGGACCTCCTGGGACCCATACCTGAGTAGAACCCAGATCGGCGGGCTAAATCAAATCAGACACCGTGTCCCCGAACAACGCACATAGCAGCCGGAGAACGAAAAGAGCCAAACATGACGATTGCATAGTAGAGCTCCTTCCTGGACTGGCACTTACGGGGCCCTACTACGGCACGAGGAGTGCCAGAACCGGTACCACGGCCTGGTGACCGCCACAAGGGGTAGCACAAAAGAAACCCACAGCGCGGCTCCCATTGCAAGGAGGCAACCACCATGGGGAAACCCACGAAAAGACGAGACCAGGAACAGCAAGAACTGCTGGGAGAAGAAACGGGGGGGGCACGTCCACGAGAACAGTGGGCCGAAATGCAGCGAAAGAGACGCCGGAAGACCCATCTCTGTCAAACATCCTCCGGGCCATAGAAACATCGCGGACGGTGGTGGAGACTAAAATTGATACCCTCAGAGAGGACTTGGGTCTATTGAGAGCGGACCACCGAAAGCTAGCAGACCGGGTCTCAACAAGGGAGAAGTGCGAGAACTGAAACCCCAGATGTTACGGCCAATCAAAGGCTCACCGACATGGAGAAAAGAGTACAAATACTGGAACTTAAAGCGGAAGACGCCGAAAGCAGAGCACGGAGCAACAATCTACGCATAATAGTCCTTCCGGAGAAAATCGAAGGCAAGAATATGGTGGCCTACATTAAACAATGGATCCGCACTGAAGTGGCAGAAGAGGGGCTATCCCAATACTTTGCACTGGAGCGAGCGTACAGAGTTCCCACAAGAGCGCCCCCACTGGGACGGCCGCCAAGACCGGTGGTGGCACGCTTACTATTCTACCAGGACAAGGGACCGTGTGCTGAAACAGGCCCGGCGGAAAGGGCAGCTCAAGGTGGCAAACAACATAGTCAGGATCTTCCTTGACTTTTCCAGAGAGGTCCAGAGATAGAGGGCATCATATGTAGCTGCCAAACGGAAGCTGAGGCAACTGAATATCCAATACTCAATGGTATTCCCGGCCCAGTTAAGACTGTCAATAGCAGGTGGGACCAAGCTCTTCAATACACCACAGGAGGTGTGGGAATAGATCGACCAGCATGACCCGCAGGACAACGGGGACCAGAGACAGGAGGGAACAGACCGAAGCAGAGCCCGACTTGGAGGGAATGGAGGGAAACCCGGCGAGCCATCCCACAGCAGAAGAGACGCAGAGGGAGAGGGACAGCACGGTGGCGGCGATTGCATCCCTCAGTGCACATGGACGACGGGGCGCAGCTTCAGCATCCAGAGAAGACCTAAGAGACTTGGACTCTGAGCACAGTACAAGCAAGGTGAGGGAATCCAGTCCGGAACTTCCACACGTTTACCCCCAGATCAGCGGACATCGTGTGAAGGTGCCATGAGATATGCAAGTATATCCAGGCAAAAACTGATAAACATGGGGGAGGACCCAGCACACTAATCATGCATCCGGATGGGCTGGGAGAATCTAGGAACTTGCTCCACTGGTTAAATCCTACAAGCCTACAAGCACTGGGGTGGGGGAGACCCGAAGGGGGGGGGGAGGGGGGCAGGAGAGCGTGGCTCCTTCCCAAGTAGGCGCCAAACCCGTCACTACCGGAACTGTGTAAAAGTTGCACTTGAGTGCAAAGTTTGGATGGGGGAGAGAACCTCGCTTGTCCTGGGGAGGGGGATTTTTTTTTTTTTTTTTTTTTAGAGTTTTAAGTTCGGGGAGCTGCAGGCCACCAGAGATAGGACTAGAAAGAGTTTGCAACCCGAATTCTGAGGGATCGCGGCCTGAGGGCCAGGGGGAAAACGAGACAAATAATTGAAGATGGGGGATAGAGTAACGTACAACCTGATATCCTGGAACATAAGAGGAATGCACTCCATGCACAGGCAACACAAAATGTTCAAACACACACCCTGGCTTCCGAGGGGGCAGTGCTGCACCAGAGGTGGAGGGGCCAGCTCTATTACAGCTTGTTCTCAGCGTTCATGAGAGGAGTATTAATTTGGCTGCGGGCGGGGGTCCCCTTTCAACACACGGGACACAAAGCTGACCCAGAGGGCAGGTACCTCATAGTCACAGGGAGACTGGACAGACAAGACCTACAGTTGATCAACCTTTATGGGCTGAACACAGACCAAGCGGCCTTCCTGGAAAAGATAAGTAGGGTATTGGCACCTTATATGATGGGATTAATCATTATAGGGGGAGATTTCAACTGTGTGGCAGACCCGGAACTTTACCGCTCTTACCCTCCGCTATGTGGCTCTCCCATACATAAGGCGGTCAGGGGTTTTCGGGACTGGCAGACCCGGTACCTGGAGATGAATGCACCCACTTGACAAAGAATACTCCTACTTCTCCTATGCACATGATCTCCACGTAAGGCTTGACACGGTCCTTTGCACTCCAGACATGCACATCGCGATGCGAGGAGCGGAGTACCTGACTCGCACAATATCAGATCACAATCCCCTCCTAGTGAGGGTGCAGTTGGAAGCATTGCCCCAGCCCATTCCAACATGGCGACTCAGGCCAGAGGCGCTCGTGGACCAGGTATTTCAGCAAGAGATCCGGGGTCACATCACCTCCTACTTTACTGATAACGCCCACTTCACGGACACCAGACTGGTGGAATGGGAGGCCTTCAAGGCAGTGATAAGGGGGAGATGCATGGCAGCATCAATCTGGGTGAGACGGACGCTACTCGGTGACATTGAGAAAGCTGACCGTGGGCTACGAGAGTTGGAAGTGAGACTCCCGAGCACCCGGAACTCCGCCAGGAGCTACTAGAGGCAAAGGAGGAAGTAGCGGTCCAGGAGGAACGCTTAAGATGCTTCGATTGCAAAATAGTATATTGATCGGACACATGCGGAAAGGGACAGGGCAGGCAAACTACTGGCATGGCTGGCCAACCCATCCCGCAGAGGGAATACCATCATAGAATTAGTTGACCCGGTGGACGCCCCTATACAAGCAGACAGACATAAATAACAGGTTCCTCGACTACTATAAACACTTCAATAAGGGCTCTGGGCCCCAAAGGGAAGAGGCGATAAGCAATTTCTTGGAGGGATTCCCATTTCCACTATATCTGAAGAAGATGCAGACCAGCTGGGAGCTGACATTTCAGAACGCGAGATTAGGGTTGCTATCAAGGGCCTGGCGCAGGCCAAAACCCCAGGAACAGACGGATTCCCTACAGAATTCTACGCTACCTACATGGAGGAGCTGGCCCACAGGCTGGCGGAACTATACACTGCGGTAAGGGAGGAGGGAGTCCTGCCACAGGCTACCCAGGAGTCAGCTGTGATAATACTCTTAAAACCTAACAAGTCCCCCCTTGACTGTACTGCTTACAGGCCCTTATCGATGCTCAACCTCAAACTTCTAAGTAAAATACTGGTGGCCAGGCTGCTCCCGCACATGACGTCCCTGATCCATCTCGACCAGGCGGGGTCATACCGGGCGGAAATACAACCCTGACTATAAGATGACTCCTTTCACTCCTAGAATGGGGTAGCAGAGAAGAATGGGGATATTCACCATAGACATAAAGGCTTCTGACAGCCTGGAGTGGGAGTTTCTCTACTCTGTGCTAGCGAAGATGGGACTGGGGCAGGGGTTCCTGCGCTGGGTGAGACTGCTGTACACAGGCCCGACGGCAAGGGTGCACACTGGCCGCACGATCTCAGAGCAGTATTGGGTGGAGAGGAGCACTCGTCAAGGGTGTCCCCTCTCTCCCCTATTGTTCGCCCTGGCAGTGGAGCCCTTAGCCTGCAGGGCACGATTGGGGGACAGATACAGAGGACTGCAGCTGTAGGGACAGGTACATCATATAGCGGTATATGCTGATGACTTGTTGCTCCTAAAAGACTTGGGGGAAGACCTGCGAGGGGCTAGGAGGTTGATGGAGGAGTTTGTGGCTCGCTCAGGCCTAAAAGTGAACTGGCAGAAATCCAGACTGTTCCCCATGGTAGCGGACCGACAACCACCCGAGGGGCTGGGGGACCTGAGTTGGGATCCTCGCTGCTTCCAATACCTGGGGTTAAAGATTTTCCACTCGCCCCAGGACGTACAGGAAGGAAACCTAGGCGGGGGCGCTAAGGACCCTAAAGGATAATGTGGGTTTCTGGGTGGAGACTCCCCATCTCGGTGGCGGGAAGGATCTCCTTGCTAAAAATGGTGGCCCTCTCCCGACTGCTGCACTTCTTTGTCACACTGCCTGTGTGGGTCCCCAGGGCGTGGTTCCGGGAGGTCGACTCATGCCTCTCTGCATTCATATGGGGATCTGGGAGATGGCAGGTGGCACTAGCCACATTAAAGCGGCCATTGGTGCAAAGAGGTTTGGCGACCCCGAACTTCGAAGCATACTACTTGGCAGGGCAACTGCAGAGACTCACACAATGGATAGCGGGGAGGATCACACCAGATAGAGGGGTGCCCCCCCCTTTACCCCGGTGAGAGATGAGCTGCTCCGGACACTAATGAGGACCGCAATGCCACATCACAAACACACCAATGAGCATAGAGTGATACAGAGGTGTTGGAATAGGTGCCTCCAGAAGACCCAGACGAAATACCCATGCTCTCTGGAACTCCTGCTGATGGTGCTTAGGGCACTGCCGCATGGGGGGCAATGCAGAGGCATAGACGACTGGGTACAGGCAGGGGACACAAGGATAGGGGATCTCTATAGAGATCGAGAACTGCTCTCATTAAAGGAATTCAGTACTGATCGGGATATCCCGCATGTCCACTTTCTGCTGCACAGAGTAATCACGGGTGCAATGAGACGACATTGGCAGATGGGTACAAAAGAACCACCACAACATGCAACATGTGAGTATATTGAGATAGCCGAAGGGGTTTTTAAGGAAGTCACTTGCTTGTACTGGAAGATTGAAGAAGACTCTTCTAGACCCCTAGAAGGGATAAGGAACTGCTGGGCGGAGGATATAGGGCGCCCTATAGAGGACAAAGACTGGGAAAATATATTGCAAAGGACACCAAGGGTGTCTAGAAACACACGATTCAGGCTCATACTTTTTTACACGCTACATTCAAGCATGCATCACCCCGGAACGAATAAACCGGTATTTCCACAGAGAGGATGTGGAGTGCCCTAGATGTAGGGAAGTAGGAGCGAATTTCATCCACATGATGTGGAACTGCAGAGCATAGTCCAACTAATGGCTGGAGGTCACGAGTGAGACGGCCCGAATAACGAATAGGAAAGTACCATGCACACCGGCACACTGTGTAGTGAAGTCCGGGTTCTGCCTGCATACATTGCTATGTTAGCGTAAGCGTTTTAGAAGTTTAAATACCATCTTGCCACTTTGCCGCTTTTGCACACGACACTACAGGTAACTGTTATTTTAAGTAAAACTGCTTGCTTGCTTTTTGTTCACATGAGAACGGTCTGTTTTTCACATCCCTAGACTTACACCGCAACCTTAGTCTGAACACTCTGTGCAGACGCCTTCAAGGTCAAATAACAATGTATGCTATTGAATTCAGGTTGATCGGCCCACGCTCTAGACACAACAAGCACACAGCTGCATATATCTGAAACTCGGATGCCTTTAATATTGCATTGCATGCATGATGCTGGCACTTGGAGAAAACCTTTTCGTCTACAGAGAGCGTTGCTGATCCTGTGATGTGATTCACCTAAGCTGATCTTGGAGATATGGGGTTCCCCATTCAAACCTAGAGACCTTCTATTATTATAAAACTAGCTTCTAGCCAGGGGAAGGAGGTACACAAGGCGCTATAAGACCTGTTTCCACTATCATTATAATATAATTCCTCCCTTTGTGTTTTATGGAATTGTAACAATGCTGATTGTTTTATTTCTAATCAATTGCCTGCTTATGTTAGCCAAAATACTGCATCTTAGAGCACGTAGTTAAACATAAACATTTTTTTTTAAAACAGATTTTTGTTTGTCATTTGCACAATATACGCAGGGCTCTGTACCCCAGAGGCCACTGCAGCATCAAGTTACACAGTAATAGGACCGCAAAGGACATTTTTGTTTTTTAAGAAAACAAAACAAACACACTCTTTGAACTTGAATGTCATCTCGGATATCTACCCCCCTCCCCCAACTCCCCCCACCCCCCCCCAAGTTGCGCAATTCCCACTGATGACGCTCACCCGCCAATACTCAAGGACCAATGGGAGTAAAGAAAATGACGGTCTACCCGATCTAGTGGAGGGCCATCCCACTCTGAGCACACACACACCCCCGCAGCCCCCCACATATCGGACCCAACCACTCTAGCCCTGCCCTCATCCCACTAGGAGATCCTCCGTCGCCATTGGAGTCTCCAGCCACAGGCCCCTATAGTCCGCCCACCGCTTCCATATTTTATTTATTTATAAAATCTGTTTATTGGCATTTCTTATAACAGGATACACAGATCGCTCTGTAGTCAGAGCGTCTCACATTTGTAATAGGTTAAGTGGCATGCATCTAGCCAGTTGCATATTAACTAATAGGGGCGGGACATCTTCCAGTTTCGTAGCAGTATTGAGAGCCTCCCAACAGCAGCCACATTCACAGAATCCCCCTTAACATCCCGCCACTGGGAGGCCTCCCCAAGATGAGACGTTAACATGTCCCCCCCTCACATCCTGCATGTTTCCCATAAGCAGTGAGCTAACTATGTAACAGTAAGGCAGAACATCAAATGCCTAGATGAGGCAACAACAGCAAACTCTGACCCATAATATATCAACTTCTCAATCCTTTCCCCCGCTCCAGCTCCCCACCCCAGTGTCCCGTGTGGATGTCATTCGTGCCACATGACCTCCTTCGCAACATGTACCCCCGACCAACCGTACACACCAGTACGCCCCCTCATGTCTCGCCTCTGGGCGGACCCGCCCCCGGCCCCTCCCGGTGGGCGTCCCCATCGTGTTCCCAGCTAGTCGCTGCGCCTTTCCCATCTAGTCGCACCAGGGCCTGTACCATTCCCCCCCATTGACTCGCTATTGGTGTCTTCCTAAGGCCTAGGGTTTCTTCCCGTAGGAGTGCGGTGCCCTCCGCCTTTGCCCATACCAACATGGAGCCTCGCCACCCCCGCACATGGGGCAGATCAGCCGCCTTCCAGCGCTTAGTAAGCAGCCGTTTTGCCACCAACAGCCCCAGATCGATGAACCGAGAAGCGACTTTCGTGGAGGGAGTCCTGTGAAAGAGGTGTAACAAGTAAACTGGCCACTCAAACGGCAGTCGACAAGTCGTGCACATGCGGATCGCCCCATGTACCATCTGCCAGTACAGGGCCAGTATGGGACAACACCGCTTCCATATTTTATAATGCTTACGCGGACAGCCCCGGGCCACAAAGATGGGCTGTTCCAGCCCCATGCAGAAGTCTAGGCCATTTTTCCAAGCGGCCACCGAGGGAGCCCGCACATCCTTCCACATCCCGGCACTGTCGCATTTCGCCAATGTAAGGCCCAGCTGCATAAGGTGCCGTTTATAGATATTGCCCCCGATGCCATCCATGACATGCAGCAGTGCGAGCTGTGGCATACGCGGGAGCAACCACCCCAGGACCTCAGACAGACAAGAGAAGACCCCCCTCCAGAAGCGGTCCAGCGACGAAAAATGCCAGACTGTATGCAGGAATGTGCCCTCCGCCCCACCACACCTGAGGCATTCCGGGGAGGCAACCAGGCCCGCCCGATACAGTCACACCCGAATATAGTAGACCCGGGAAGGTACTTGAATTGGATGAGGCGGAGGCGCATCGCAATGGCCGCTCCCCGAGGGCCGGCTAGGGCCTCCCTCCAATCCTCCTCCTCCAGCGTACCCACATCCTCCTCCCACACCCTCCGTAGCTTGTCCAATGGAGGCACACTGTGGGTGACCAGGGACTGATATATCCGCGAAATCTTTTTGGTTGCGAGATCACCCATGAAGACTTTCGCCTCCAACGGGCTAAACTCTGGAATGGAGGCGAGACCCTCCAGGCTGGGGGAGAGCGCATGACGGAGCTGGAGGTACCGGTAGAACTATGTCCGGGGCATGCCATATTCTTCCTGCAGATCTCGGAACGATTTAAGGGACCCATTCCGCATCATGTCGCCCAGGGTGGAAATGCCGATGGCATCCCATCTGCTAAAACCTTGCAGCGCCGCCAGCTCTGGCAGCCGTCCATTGTGCCACAAAAGGGTTTCCCTCGTCAGTGTATTCCACCACCCCATTCTTCTTAGAGACTGCCGCCAGATCTGGAAGACCACCCTGGACACTGGCGGCTGCGCATTCTGCAGCGTCGCCTAGTAGAGGATTGTGTGACGAGTGTAACGCCCCATTAGGTGCCTCTCCAGTGCATAAGCCGGGTCCCCTCGGTCTCCATACCACCACTCGTTGAGGACCAACAGGTGCGAGGCCTGATAGTATGAAAGCATATCTGAGGTCGCCAGCCCTCCACAGTAGGTGGAGAGAAAGCACGTGCGCAACACCACCAGCACCGCCCCCTGCCCCCTGCCCCCATAGAATCCGTCCCAGCACCGAATTCACCAGTCGGAACCAGCGAGGCGCGATCGGGTACGGGTGATTCTGTAATTGATAGAGCAAGCGGGGGAGCGCAACCATCTTAAAGATTGCCTATCTACCATATATAGTCAGCAGCATACGGGACCAAGTCGTAATATCTGCACGGACGCGCTCCCACACCGGTGCCAAATTCCGCTCCCACGACATCTCCGGCACCTCCGACAGGAAAACTCCCAGGTATTTAAGTCCTCCGTCCGCTACCTGTAGCGCAGATGCCCACGCGCCCACCCCCACCCGAGTACCCAAGACCCACAGTGTGGACTTGCGGGGGTTCATATAAAGCCCGGACGTTTCCCCGAAAATTTGCATTATCTCCAGAATGCGTGGTCCCGACCTATCCAATGCTGTTAAAAGGAATAGGACATCATCGGCATATAATGCTATCCTGTTCGATAGGCCAGGGGCCCACTCAAACCCCTTCAACTGTGCATCGATACGCACCCACGCCGGCTAGGGCGAATAAATAGGGCGACCGGGGGCATCCCTGTCTAGTACCCCGACGAATGGGGAAGCCAGTCGAGACCGCCCCCGCCACGCGGACTGAGGCTGTCAGCTTGGTATACAAGAGCATCACATACGACAAGAACCGAGGGCCGAGATTAATCCGGCGAAGGAGGGCAAACAAATAAACCCAGCTTAGAGAATCAAATGCCCTGTCCATGTCCGCCAGTAAGAGCGCCGCCGGCTCCCCCATCCCCCGGACCGCCGCCAGTGCTGCATGTGCCCGCCTTCTGTTGTGTTGCGTCGCCCTATGAGGCATGAATCCGGCCTGGTCCGGGTGGGCCAAAGTCGAGATATGAGGCAGGAGGCGATTAGCCAGGGCCTTGGCCAAAACCTTGGCCTCAACATTGAGGAGAGAAATGGGGCGATATGAAGCATGTTGTTCCGGAGGCCGACCAGGCTTGTGGAACACCACCACCTCTGCATGTCGCCAATCCTGTGGGACGGAACAAATAACAATGGTTCTGTTGGGAATCACATAAGCTTAGTTAAATGTGTATTCAATACATATAATCAATGTTTTAGTATTCATTCAGTAAGTAACACAAAAGCACACACATAAACCAAAGCAAGAGATTCTGAAATTAAATTCGTTTTTACTCTGTTGTATGTATCAAAATATTCCGCGAAATATATACAGGACTAACCAACCATAAGGCACATAGAACGTGAGACAATTAGTGACTGAACGTGCTTGGTGACAAAGAATTGACCACAAATTCACATATAACATATATATACAATAATGGACACAATTATACACAAAAAGTCCAAAGTCAAGAGCACAAACCACAACAGGATATAATTTTCCTAATTCTAATTGTGGGATTGCGTGGACAAGTTGGACGAGCAACGTCAACGTTTCGACCCTGTAAAGTAGTGCCGGATTATATGCATCTAGAGCGGGTCTTCATCAGGACGGAAAGTAGGAATGGCAGCCTGTAAGTGCAAAAGATTTTTCCATAAGGGCCATGTGTGTGTGTGTGTACGTAACTTGAGATAAACTAAAAGTTACCCTCAGCGGCAAAATGCTCACCTGGTATCAAAGTATTACAGGATTTGAATTCCTGATATCACGTTTAGTGAGATGTCAGCCGACACCTTAATAGATCATCTATTCTGTAATAAAATAGAGGAGATTGAAATAGTATTGTGGCTTCCCTATTGTACTCGTTAGAGTTGTGTGGTACAGGAGAAAGGAACGTATCTTGACAGTAATTCTTTCCTCTTGGAAGAAGGTGGTGCCGTCATAGTGATCGCCACGTATTGTAAATAGAACGGCATGGTTAAAGCCACTTGGGAAGGCTGGAGTAAATTAATTGTAAATAGACGGCTACTTAAAACGGAAGCATCATACTAAATACCTCCCGTAGGGAAAGAGGTTATTTTGAGGAGTACACATATATTATATTTAGAACGGTGCATGTTAAAAATTAACGAGGAATAGAATGGGACCGTGATTAGGCGGTTTGAATCTAACGGGAGGTTTGCTAATTACGCGCGTGCATTTCATATCACTCCGATCTTTTGACAACGGTGTCAAATACCCAGGAGCACCAAACGGATCGCATAGATTCCATACGGTGGCACGGCAAACATAAAGCAGCGATGTAGTGAAGACTTACTAAGTATTCTCTGGAAAGACTTCTGTGTCCGTCTGTGACTCAACAGCTAATGACAGCGAGTGAGGGGTGGGATCGGCTATATGACGTAATCTCAATTAGCGTGTACGTGCGGGAAGCAGACTCGGCTCGCAAAACGCGGTCAGGAATCCTGCGAGAAGGATCCCGCGTCTGCTACAGCTGTGCCGAAGAACGCAGTGTTTATTCACAATGAAGAAAGTGTATACACATGAATGCATAAACAGAGTTTGTCTCGGGTATCTCTTCCCAAATAGATTTCTCTCATATACAAGTCAATTACATACAACAATTTTAAGGCACTGGTTCAGTAACTTATAAACATATGACCGCAATAGTAAAGTGCCTTTATGAATGGATGTTCACATCAATGAATATAAAGCATACATATCACAAACTATACACATTAAGGTAGTTTGGTTCATCATTGTCAGGGTTGTATTATATAACATATTGCAGTGAACTGTATGGGCCTAAGTTATCAGTTAGTATATATTAAATAAACAACTAATAAAGTAGTTCATAATGCCCACAAATCAACATAATGTAATGAACAAATGTAGTTAGATAAGATTATTCCATCGAAATGACCCCATATGTCTCCTATCAATGTATGCCTGACTAGAGATACAAGGACCAGGGAATAACGATGTTTTTACATTTTTGGATCGAAAAACTCAACAATTGAGTAGTCTTACAATTTACTCATTTGTAAATGCGTCTCTTCATGCTCATTGAGGCCATGGCTAGTAGCCTCAAGAGTATGAATCCAACGGCACTCTTTATAGTTGAGAGAGGTTGCAATATTCCCTCCCCTTTGGTGTACTACGATTTTTTCTAGTACCCACCATTCAAGGTGTTCATGGGTGTGTCCAAAATTTGTATAGTGTTCGACTAGGGGAGCTCCCTGGGTCTTGCATTTTAGTCTACTCTGATGTTGCAGGATCCTATTTTTGACTTTTTGGGTCGTCTGACCCACATAGATCAGCTCACATGGGCATCTGATAGCGTAAATAACATTTTGACTGTTACAATTAGTAAAGTGGTCAAGGGCATATGTCTTTCCACGATGTCTGAACATAGTTCCGGGTGTGGTATATTGGCATGCCTTACAATGACTACATCTGTGGTGTCCTGTAATTGGTGGCAAGCTGAGTTGTGATCTTATATCAGGTATGGGAGGTGGTTCTAAGTAAGAGGACACTACAAAGTCCTTGATGTTTTTTGCCCGTTTGAATGAAAACATTGGTGCCTCAGTCATACATATTTCTGATCCCACCAAGTTCCAATACTTCTTAATGACATTTTTTATTTCATTGCTTCTGGTGTTGAAAGTTGTTACGCATATCAGTTTATCCATTGTTCGGTCTTTTGATTGTACTTCCAGTAAAGTTTCTCGTGGTCTATACCAGGCTCTTTTTCTGGCTCTGTTGAGGAGTCCCTTGGGGTATCCCCTTTCCCTTAGTTTAGTGATGAGTACGTCAGTTTCCTTGAAGTAATCTTTTCTTCTAGTGCAATTGCGACGCAATCGCAAAAATTGGCCATAAGGTAAGTTGTCCCTAAGATTCCTAGGGTGATGAGAATTATATTGGAGCAGGGTGTTTCTATCCGTAGGTTTTTTGTATAAGTTCATCACTATTCTGCCATCCTCTGTTTCTAGTGTAAGATCCAGGAAAGGTATTGAGTCATTGCTATGTGCTATGGTAAATTGGATATCCACGTTGCGGGAATTCAGCCATGATAGGAATGCCATCAGTTGATCGACTGTACCTGACCACAGCATAAGGATATCGATATATCGCTTCCAGGCAGTGATGTTGTCAATATAGGGGTTCTGGTCAGAGTAGATATTCTTGTCTTCAAAATAATCCATGAACAGATTCGCCAGGCTCGGCGCGAACCCAGCTCCCATGGCTACTCCTCTGCACTGGTAAAAAAACACATTTTGGAAGATGAAGTAGTTTTTTTTCATTGCAATTTGCAATAGTTGTATGAGGAATTCAGTGGGGATCCATTGGGGTGTAGGACGAGTGTTTAATACGGTCCTGATGACTTCAATGGCCTCCTCCTGTGGTATACCCGTGTATAGTGAACACACGTCAAGTGTGACAAATAACTGTTGTTCTATCGAAGGGTTGGTCCTCAAACAATTGAATAGTGTGCATGCTGTCTCTGATAAACGATCTGGTCTCCAAGACAAATGGCTGTAAGAAACTGTCAAGGTATTGATTCAAAGGTTCCAAGACAGACTTGACGTGTGTTCACTATACACGAGTATACCACAGGAGGAGGCCATTGAAGTCATCAGGACCGTATTAAACACTCGTCCTACACCCCAATGGATCCCCACTGAATTCCTCATACAACTATTGCAAATTGCAATGAAAAAAAACTACTTCATCTTCCAAAATGTGTTTTTTTACCAGTGCAGAGGAGTAGCCATGGGAGCTGGGTTCGCGCCGAGCCTGGCGAATCTGTTCATGGATTATTTTGAAGACAAGAATATCTACTCTGACCAGAACCCCTATATTGACAACATCACTGCCTGGAAGCGATATATCGATATCCTTATGCTGTGGTCAGGTACAGTCGATCAACTGATGGCATTCCTATCATGGCTGAATTCCCGCAACGTGGATATCCAATTTACCATAGCACATAGCAATGACTCAATACCTTTCCTGGATCTTACACTAGAAACAGAGGATGGCAGAATAGTGATGAACTTATACAAAAAACCTACGGATAGAAACACCCTGCTCCAATAGAATTCTCATCACCCTAGGAATCTTAGGGACAACTTACCTTATGGCCAATTTTTGCGATTGCGTCGCAATTGCACTAGAAGAAAAGATTACTTCAAGGAAACTGACGTACTCATCACTAAACTAAGGGAAAGGGGATACCCCAAGGGACTCCTCAACAGAGCCAGAAAAAGAGCCTGGTATAGACCACGAGAAACTTTACTGGAAGTACAATCAAAAGACCGAACAATGGATAAACTGATATGCGTAACAACTTTCAACACCAGAAGCAATGAAATAAAAAATGTCATTAAGAAGTATTGGAACTTGGTGGGATCAGAAATCTGTATGACTGAGGCACCAATGTTTTCATTCAAACAGGCAAAAAACATCAAGGACTTTGTAGTGTCCTCTTACTTAGAACCACCTCCCATACCTGATATAAGATCACAACTCAGCTTGCCACCAATTACAGGACACCACAGATGTAGTCATTGTAAGGCATGCCAATATACCACACCCGGAAGTATGTTCAGACATCGTGGAAAGACATATGCCCTTGACCACTTTACTAATTGTAACAGTCAAAATGTTATTTATGCTATCAGATGCCCATGTGAGCTGATCTATGTGGGTCAGACGACCCAAAAAGTCAAAAATAGGATCCTGCAACATCAGAGTAGACTAAAATGCAAGACCCAGGGAGCTCCCCTAGTCGAACACTATACAAATTTTGGACACACCCATGAACACCTTGAATGGTGGGTACTAGAAAAAATCGTAGTACACCAAAGGGGAGGGAATATTGCAACCTCTCTCAACTATAAAGAGTGCCGTTGGATTCATACTCTTGAGGCTACTAGCCATGGCCTCAATGAGCATGAAGAGACGTATTTACAAATGAGTAAATTGTAAGACTACTCAATTGTTGAGTTTTTCGATCTAAAAATGTAAAAACATCGTTATTCCCTGGTCCTTGTATCTCTAGTCAGGCATACATTGATAGGAGACATATGGGGTCATTTCGATGGAATAATCTCCTCTAACTACATTTGTTCATTACATTATGTTGATTTGTGAGCATTATGAACTACTTTATTAGTTGTTTATTTAATATATACTAACTGATAACTTAGGCCCATACAGTTCACTGTAATATGTTATATAATACAACCGTGACAATGATGAACCAAACTACCTTAATGTGTATAGTTTGTGATATGTATGCTTCATATTCATTGATGTGAAATCCATTCATAAAGGCACTTTACTATTGCGGTCATATGTTTATAAGTTACTGAACCAGTGCCTTAAAATTGTTGTATGTAATTGACTTGTATATGAGAGAAATCTATTTGGGAAGAGACACCCGAGACAAACTCTGTTTATGCATTCATGTGTATACACTTTCTTCATTGTGAATAAACACTGCGTTCTTCGGCACAGCTGTAGCAGACGCGGGATCCTTCTCGTAGGATTCCTGACCGCGTTTTGCGAGCCGAGTCTGCTTCCCGCACGTACACTCTAATTGAGATTACGTCATATAGCCGATCCCACCCCTCACTCGCTGTCATTAGCTGTTGAGTCACAGACGGACACAGACGTCTCTCCAGAGAATACTTAGTAAGTCTTCACTACATCGCTGCTTTATGTTCGCCGTGCCACCGTATGGAATCTATGCGATCCGTTTGGTGCTCCTGGGTATTTGACACCGTTGTCAAAAGATCGGAGTGATTTGAAATGCACGCGCGTAATTAGCAAACCTCCCGTTAGATTCAAACCGCCTAATCACGGTCCCATTCTATTCCTCGTTAATTTTTAACATGCACCGTTCTAAAAATAATATATGTGTACTCCTCAAAATAACCTCTTTCCCTACGGGAGATATTTAGTATGATGCTTCCGTTTTAAGTTAGCCGTCTATTTACAATTAATTTACTCCAGCCTTCCCAAGTGGCTTTAACCATGCCGTTCTATTTACAGTACTTGGCGATCGCTATGACGGCACCACCTTCTTCCAAGAGGAAAGAATAACTGTCAAGATACGTTCCTTTCTCCTGTACCACACAACTCTAACGAGTACAATAGGGAAGCCACGATACTATTTCAATCTCCTCTATTTTATTACAGAATAGATGATCTATTAAGGTGTCGGCTGACATCTCACTAAACGTGATATCAGGAATTCAAATCCTGTAATACTTTGATACCAGGTGAGCATTTTGCCGCTGAGGGTAACTTTTAGTTTATCTCAAGTTACGTACACACACACATGGCCCTTATGGAAAAATCTTTTGCACTTACAGGCTGCCATTCCTACTTTCCATCCTGATGGAGACCCGCTCGAGATGCATATAATCCGGCACTACTTTACAGGGTCGAAACGTCGACGTTGCTCGTCCAACTTGTCCACGCAATCCCACAATTAGAATTAGGAAAATTATATCCTGTTGTGGTTTGTGCTCTTGACTTTGGACTTTTTGTGTATAATTGTGTCCATTATTGTATATATATATGTTATATGTGAATTTGTGGTCAATTCTTTGTCACCAAGCACGTTCAGTCACTAATTGTCTCACGTTCTATGTGCCTTATGGTTGGTTAGTCCTGTATATATTTTGCTGAATATTTTGATACATACAACAGAGTAAAAACGAATTTAATTTCAGAATCTCTTGCTTTGGTTTATTTGTGTGCTTTTGTGTTACTTACTGAATGAATACTGAAACATTGATTATATGTATTGAATACACATTTAACTAAGCTTATGTGATTCCCAACAGACCCATTGTTATTTGTTCCGTTATAACGCCCAGGTTCTGAGGGTTACTGGGTTACCCCATTATCTTTAATGTCAATCCTGTGGGAGCTGACCGGCCTCTCTGGCATCCTCCACCGCCGCCCGATAATAAGATGCTAGTTGTAAATTGTATCGACGATGAAACTCGCTTGGGAACCCATTGGGTCCCGGTGCCTTCCCCGAATTGAGCTCCCCTAGGGTCTTACTCAGTTCCTCCTCCGAGAGGGGGAGTTCCAACTGTTGGCGTGTCTCATCGGGCACTGCTCTGGGCAGGAGGTCCTCAATGAACTTGACCACTGTTGCCTCAGATAGGCACTCCTTAGGGGCGTATAAATCCGCATAGTAGGCGGCGAAACTCTCTGCTATGGTCATAGGGTCAATGATCGGCACTCCCTTTCTCATCCAGCACCCCTGGGAGGACCTGGGGAGAAAAAACAACCTGGCAGAGCCGATGCAGCATCTTGCTCGACTTGTCGCCCCATTGATAAATTCTGCTGCACGTCGCAAGCCATACTTGGCGAGCCTCATCCATAAGGAGAGAGGCATAGGACTGCCGTGCCAGCAGTAGCTGTCGCACCTCCAGCCTGCCACCTGCCCCCCGGCTCAGACGCTCAAGCCCTTCCACCTCCACCTCTGCCCTAACCAACTCATCTCGACACTTTCTACGGGCTGCCACGCTACATGCAATGTCCACCCCACGTAGAGTGGGCTTCAACGCCTCCCATAGTATTACTGCACTGGGGGCCGACCCTGCGTTAGCGACAAAATAATCCGCGATCGTTTCCCTCATACACCTCTCGTAGTCAGCGTTTTGCAAGTTCCATACTCCTAGTCGCCAGCGAAATGGTTGCCGCCCCCTACCTAACCGCAACGCCAAGGATTCCGGTGAGTGGTCAGACAGCCCCCTAGTAAGGATCTCCGTGGAGATTACTCTCGTTGCGATCGCCCGGGGTAAAAAGACATAATCCAACCGCGAGAAGGACTTATGAACCACGGAGAGGTATGTATATTCCCTCCGATCTCCATGTAAATGTCGCCAGGTGTCGACCCAATCAAGGCTCCCCACCAAGCAGTGCAATTTCGTGGGATGAGGGCCCCCCAGACCCCTCCCGCCCTGTCCCTGTCCCTCCCCATATCCATAACATCATTCCAATCTCCACCCACCACTGCAGCTACGTCCGGCATGGCCGCCCACAAAGAGAGCAACCGCTCCACCAGGGACCATTGTAAGGGGGGAGTGGGCGTAGACACAGCCGAGCACAATAGACTCCTCCCCAATCTTACCCCGAAGAAACGGGTACCGCCCCTGCGGGTCAAGCCACTGTTGCACATGCACGTATGGGACCCTACGATGTATCAATACCAGCACTCCTAGAACCCTGTATGAACCCAGCGTGAAAGACCTGCTGGAAGCCATAACGCTGCAGGCACAGGGCCTTAGAGCCCATCAGATGAGTTTCCTGTAAGAGGAGAATGTCAGCTCCGACCCTTTTCGCCAGACGCTTAATTTTGTCCAGAACCCCACGTACATTCCAGCTGACAATGCGGAGGGTGCCCGGGGACCTCCCAGCCTCTACGTTCCCCACAGCCATGGGGCTATCAGCCTGGATGGAGCACGGATATGAGGTCCCAACTGCGGGTGTGTACGACCAGATGGGCACAATGTAAAAGTGCAATTCGTCCCCCTAACCAAACCCCTTCCCCATAACAAAGCCCCCTCCCCATACCTCAAAAACAGTGAAGTACCTGTTGCGGCGGGGTTGACTCTGGGCCCCCAACAGGGGGGCACGGACCGCACCCGCCAAAGGATCCCTAACTTACAGCCCATATTGCCCAGGCCAACCCCCCACAACCCTGAACAGGTGGGGATACAGCCCTCCTAGAAGCTCCCTCTAGACCCATAAAAGCAAACAGTCACATAGTCTAAAGAAGGAAGCGCCCCGGCATCACCCTCCTCACAGGCATCAAGGACCCAATGTCAGGGGCTGGGAGGCAGGGTCCTCCCGAGCCGGGGCTCCCCGAGAAGCAGTGCGCCTCTAGGAGCGCGATCGTCCATGCCCTCTCCGGCGCCGTCCACGAGTATTCCTTGACGGCCCCTCACTTAAGGATGAGTCTGACTGCAGCCCAGGCGGCGTACACACCCACACCTGGACAGTTTCGTCGGTCCACTTAAAGACCTCTTCCGGTGAATCCAAGAAGTGGGTGCGGGATTGAAAGACCACTCGCAAGCGAGCAGGGAATAGCAGAGCATACGGGAGATTAAGGTCTCTCAGTCTGGCCTTCGCCGCCATGAATGATTGGCGTTGTTGCTGCACGAGTCGTGTATAATCTGGGAACACCAGGATACGTTGGTTATTATAGAGCAAAGGTTCTTTGGCGCTGGCCTGCTTCAGCACAGTGTCTCGGTCAAGATAATTCAATAGTCTCGCAATCACCGGTCTTGGACGAGCCCCCACCGGGGGTTTCTGCAGAAGTGCTCTGTGAGCCCGCTCCACGACGAAGCACTGAGACAGCGCATCAGGCGGAAGCCAACTCTCCAACCACTGCGTACGGAAACGCTCCATGCTACCATTCTCACACCCATCCGGAAAGCCAACAAAGCGCAGGTTGTTCCTCCGGGCCCGTCCCTCCGCATCCTCGACCCGGAGCGCCAAGCCCTTCTGGATGCTCTCCAAACCCGCCACTTTCTGCTTGAGGACCCCGACGTCATCTTCCACCCCTGATATGCGGGCTTCTGCCTCCGTGATACGAGACACTGCGTTCCGAAGATCTTGGCGCAGTAACATGACATCCGCACCCACCGCGCCAATTTTTGCATCCAGCATATCCCGGGATTGAGTGATCGCCGCCTTTGTCTGGTACGGCATCCTGAGAGGCCCCGGCCGCCCCACCCGTCGCCCCCGGGCCCGTGAACTTGTCTATAGGCCCATGCTTCGTGGATCCTCCACCACCCTTGTCTCTCGTCATGACAGCTTGCAGCGGACTCTCCGCACCTTCAGGCCAAGGTGGACGGGGCACCTGCACCAGTGCCTCCCCTGTGTCGGCACACCGTAGGCAGAATCGTTGCCCGGCCTGCGCCCAAGGAACGGAGGGAAGGAAGAGAGAGAGGTGAGAAAGCACCCCCGGCCCGGGGCCCGCAATCCACCGGCGGGAGACTCAGCCCGCAAGCCAACCTCACACCAATCCGCCCGTCAAGGTCGTCAAGCTCCCAGGCTGCGGGGCCCTGCCAGTAACACCGTCCTCCTGACCCCCAACCGCTCGTCCGCGGTCTCAAAAGGGCGCGGCTCGATGCAGCCGCCGATCACAGGCCCCGCCGCCACAGTCCGAATAGGTGAACGTATGCCAACACAGGCCATCCAACTGGTGTTCACGTCCAGGGCTCACGTAGCAGCAAAAGTCCCTCAGGATACGCCGCCCTCTCCCTGTGGCCGCGCCATCCCTTCTGGCCTTTCTTATGCCACAGGCTCGTCACTGGACGCCCCCGATGGAGCACACTCCTGCCAGGCGAGTCTCTTCAGCAGCCCAGGGCACCCCCAAGGCCGAGGCACCACGGGGCCCGATCTCAGTCCTCACCCCCGGGACCCCGAGGAGCAAAGAGCCTCCAGGCAGCTCCCGTGAGGCCTCCCTAGCCCCACCACCGCGGCTCAATACAGCCGCCGATCCCCCAGCACCAGAATCACTGCCACACTGCGTCCGCCAAATGTCTGGGAAGGGGGGCCCCCGGGGCCGCAGAGACCGACCTCGCTCCCGGGCACACTGTTCAATCATGGCCAATATTCTCCGCTGGCCGGGGCGTTCCCCCTCACCCCTCGCCTCAGCTCCTCACCGGTGCTCCCTATGTCGACTTGTGCTGTCCCCGGGGCCGACCTGCCCCGCAAAAATCACCGCCGCCCCCGGGCCGTCTGCTCCGCAATCCGCCACCTCAGCTCACTGGGGCCGCCACGCGTCTCGCGTCTGCTCCCGGATGCACCAAAATCGAGGCCCCGGCTCTGCCTCTGATCCCCAGGCCGCACCTCGCGCGCGCGTGCCGGTGTCCGAGTTCTGCTATGCCGGTCGCCGCCGTCGCGCACTAATCGCCCTCTGCCAGTGACCGGTGCCGCCAAGCTCCCTCCAGGACTCATCAGGGGTCCGAGGGAGCCAGGATAATTGTCGGATAAACGTTGGGCTGGACGGAGCTGGCTAGCACACGTCCGCCATGTCGGCTCGCTAGGCCACGCCCCCCAAAAATAAACATTTTAAACTTTTCCGTGTCTCTGATTACTCACGTTGTGGACTTGTATGAGAATACAGACGAAAGTGTGTTCTTGATTCCCACCGTTACTGAGAGTACCCTAAGTTGCTTGTTCTGGGTTGTCTAATCTTTGGTAGCTTCGCTGTAGTACGGAGAAGGAATGAGACACTGATGCTAGCCGTATAGGGGTTCTGGGTACTGAGTTGAGTTTTTTGGTACACCACAATTCACTGAGGTCCTGGTTTCCTGCGCATAGTTCTGTGCATGAGCAGAATCCCTGCAACAACTGCCTGCTCAATATGTTCCCGCACACGGCCAAGACCAAAGTTACCGCCAGGTTTCAGGAACTGGCTTTTATATTAGCCAAGTGGGAAATCACCAGCAGGTGGAAGGCACCAGATGGACCTAGCATCTTGAGTTGGAGGCGGGAGCTGGAGAGCTCGGCAGGCTGCGAGAGCCGAGTCCTGATGAGAAATGCGAGACGAGGCATAGGCAAACTAGAGAGGGCCCAAGCATGGGAGACACTGGTGGAGGAGATGCAACGTAATGGTTGAGAATCTGGCAAACCGTTCCCATCGGCGAGATCCAGACAGGGTAGCCCCCAGAGACAGGACCCTGAACCTGACTCAGAGCTGGGACCCGGGGAAAATGGTCCACAATTACCAAAGTGAGCCGTACCAAACATGGCTAGGAGATGAAGACAGGAAGGATACTCAATTTGTTTAGAAAAGGAGAGGATTTGGGGCAAAGCACAACCGCACCTATCCCTAGTGAGATTATTTAAATAAATGGTGCTAGTGACCGGAGATCCAAAGCCTCTAAATCTCCTGAAGCTACACACTTCAAACAACCAAAGCAAATTTTAAAGGTCCAGCACCCAAGAAGGAACAAATATTAAACATTTGTACATGACATGAATGAATGTCAACAGTTAATCTTTCAGGAAATGGACTTGCAGCAGAGACGATTCTTGTCTTTTTTTGATCCTTTATTCAGAAATTTTCTTTCAACAAATTAAAACAGACCATAGCCAACGCGTTTCATCCTCACGGACTTCTTCAGGGCATAAAATAGTGGCTTTGTTTTTCTCTGGTCTGGGCTCTTTCCTTACGGTTGTAGGTAGTCTATTTGCTGTATGCGTTTTATAATATCTGACAGAGTGCTCAGGCGATAGAAAACCAGTTCCTTTTATTTTTCCAGTTTGTTAGATTAATCAGTATCCGCCATTCCTCAGTCAGGGATTATCTTTTCATTTTGTGTCTGCCGGCTACTCGCGTGGCGTCCTTGTGCCGGATACTCAAGGATACTCAACCTGTTAATGATCACTAGAAGAAAGCAGCAAACAATGGATGGCGAGGTTTGCGATGGCCTGCAGTGCGAGGGGGGGAGGGAGTTTGAACAAACTCAACTAATTTGAAGATACCAAGAATGTAATTGGGTTACTAAGAAAACTGAATGCAAGTCAATAACAGATGTCTATGCTATTATGTAATCTAAATTGATGACCGATTTGGAATGTGTGTCACACCGAAATTCAATAAAATGTTTTTTTTTGTTTTTAAATGAGGTCTGTAACTGAAATCTGCTTATGGTAGGGCAGTAATCTCCGAGATGAGAAAGGTCTGGGGCACAGGGACTGAATAGTGACAGCGGGACCCGGCAGCTGGGGGCTAAGAAAAGGCACATAGGGTCATAAGAAAGTAGACACTGCTGTAGAGAGGCCGGGTCCAAGGTGAGGCAACAGGATGAGGCATAGGGGCAACAGTAATAAGTAAAGAGTTCCAGTAATAGGACAGTGGCCGCTACTTTAAAAGTTCAATAGCAGTCACTACTTGCAGGTGGTCCTGGCACTAGTGCAAGAAAATGATTGCCCATTCATAGCACCTGTGGTGGAAGTGGGCCACCTTACCAATGGCGGGGGTGGTGCCTTCCCAAAAATATTTTGGGCCTCAGCAGATATTTATTACTGAAAAGATGGAAACTGGGTGCTTTGTCTATAGGTTTAATCCCAATACAGCCGCTGATTCTGCAAGTCAGGCAGGAACAGCCTACCTTGGAACCCCCCCCCAAATTCAGATTCCTTACTAATTGCCCACATTCCATCCTGTAGTAATCAAATCCACATCCAGAATGTAGTTTAAAGTAGATTTATCCAAGTTGGTTACAAGATGTAGGTTCAGTAGTATTCAGCCCCACCAAGAGCAGCCAGCCAGGCGCTCAGCCCTTCTCCAACTGTCAGTTCCCACTCCCAACATTCCATCTTGCATCATTCAGGCAGCATTCCACTGGCACATCATGAACCACAACAAACAGGATACTACATATCCTCCTTTGTTCCACAAAAAAGAAAGAGAGCAGAGCTAGATGCAAGCTAAAGGAACGAGAAAAACGGAAGGAAAGAGAGAGTAGGGGTAAGTTGGAGTTGGAGAAGAGAGAATAACAAACCAAACTCATCTTCCAAAGGAAGGAAAAGAACAGAAACACCAGAGGACAAAGAATAGAAGGAGGAACCATTAATGACTGTCCTCTGCAACAGTGACTTCACTGCAACATGCAGAATGAGAGATCCAAGGGGAGTTGTGTGAGGGAGTGAAACCAAGAGGAGCTGTGTGAGGAAGAGAAACCAAGGGGAGTTGTGTGAGGGAGAGGAACAACATACCTATTTCGAACAGATTGCCTTCTAAACAAACAGGAATGCTGTAAGTAAATAAACAAATGCAAGACATGGCAGTTTGATGTAGTTTGTCCTGCTGACATGAACCCAAGAGAAATGCACTTATATTTTCACTGTCTTCTCTACAGAATTCACAGATTTGTCTCTGCAGATTTTGGCCTCTTAAAGCAAAAATGCGAAACATTTCCTTTTAGTTTCTATTTTCTGAGGATTTAGACGTTCTACCGATTATGAAGGTACATCAAGCATAAGGCGCTACGTGATACATTTTGTTGACCGCGCAAGCCAACTTTAGCAGCGTGTGCCCCTATGGCAGAACTCTGTTTTTCTTCAAGTTACACACAGCCAGAGACCAAACGCATGGTGCATAGTGAAAACATTTCCATAGCACCAGATGATTACGTGAAAACCCAAGGAATGTGAATTTTGACAGCACTGCAGGCAGTTGTACCTACATTTAGCAGTAACATGCACCGTTAATGAACAAAAAGCAAGTTGACACCGCTGTGAAGGATGTTGGTCGAATCAAATGCATATTAATATTGTAAATGGGAACGGATGTTAAGTGTGTAGGCCGTATGCTGTTTATAAAGAGAAGAAATACATGGAAAACAAACTGTTGTTTACATCAAAGGCCCATTCCGAGAGCTATTTTTAAGTACAAACTGACAAACACACAACAATGTTTACAAGTGCAAAATTCTTAGCATTTCACACAAGTCAGTGCCACATTCAAGTTAAGTGGATAAGAATGTATTAGACATTGTGGGCCACATTCATAAAGCTAATAGAACATTTAAAGCTGATTAATTCACAAAGGTCATTTTCACACTCGAAACTGGCATTCTAGGAATGGAGTACCCTCAAAGTTTGTTTACACCTACAAAATATATGGTTGAGCAATGCTGGATTAGCCACAGGAAGAACATGGAAAACCAGCGGTAGTCTGAGGATCAGGGGGCTGCTTTAAGAGGTAGATAGCGGGATAATCTTCTGTACAGACTGGTACACAGTTCTGAAGGAACAGCTACACTTTAAAAAAATGATTTACCACACTCAACTCACATGGTGCCGTGCAGAGCTGATATCAATACATTTTCCAGGGTTGCTTTTAGCTGATATCAACCACTGCATTTGCGGTTACTTGCAAATCCTTTCCTTACCTTTTTCTACCCTAGAACTTACTGACAGTCTCATGTCAATGATGGTGGTAAATAATTTTGCAGGGTGGGAAAGGAGCACCTCTCACATTAGTGAAGGTGTAGAAACAGGGGTTTCTCTATGGGGAAGAAAATAGTTTCCTAGTTTCAGAGAAAGAGTTAGCAAGTGTGCTTGCTGTGTTTTTTCACATCTAAAATGTACACTGGGATATTTTCAAATGCCAAAGTCGAATTCACAAAGCGTTTTTAAGGTTGGAAGTTTGCATGCATGAATGTCAAAGCTTCTGCTGCAGATTTCTATTTTTTATAAACCGAACCCTGAATCTTCATAAACAATAACAAAACTGAAAAAAACTTTGATTACTACTGATTATTTAAGATCGAAGTGTCTATATCCTTAATTAATGTGAATATTATTCTTTAGACAATATTTCCCAGTTGCGAGCAAAATACCTGGTTGGTATTTATTCTAAATAGACAGATATCCATATTCAAGCAAATAGAATTATACAGATGTCTTACTGCCTGAAAAAGAGCGTGGAAAAAAAGTGATTTCCAAACATTCCTTCCACGAGATGCAGTTGTGCAATAGGACTTCACCATAGGGATCTCATAGTAATTCGATTTCTAATAAAACAGAACTATTGACCACAAATCCCTTCAGTCCCAACACCATACATAACTCTGCACTGAGGAAGGGCAACTTTGTACCAGCATATGTTCTGAATGAACAGCGCTAAAAAAGGACACCTCCAACACATATCAATAAATGTCTACATTACATTTTAGTGATCGACCCGATACAAAACCCTATTTATGCTCTAGTCGGTTTCTACAAACTTTCCTTGGCCTAGCAAAGACATCAGGTGCCACATAGATTTCTAAAGAGCAGTTTTGCACTGAACACCCAGTGCAGACACGACATTTGCACCCTACAATCTGCGCAAAATAAATGTTTAATTGCCACGCTGGAGAAAATGTAGGTCAGTGCAAAATGACCATTCTCTGGTACTAATATATGTTATGTAGCCAATACGTTTCTCTCTCTCCGTCTATTTAGCTCCCCTTTCCATGTAAAGACATCTCTCTTTTCCTTCCCTCCCTTGTGTCTATCTCTCTGTGTCTCTATTTCTCCTTCTCTGTCTCTTCCTTCTGTCCTTTCCCATCTCACAAAAGCCAGGCTTTTCTTTCACTATTTGTCCATTCTGTAGTCTCCCTTCACAGAAGCTGAATATCTTTCATTTTCTTTCATATTTGTATTCCTGGCTTTCACCATGGCATTGGATATTACACTATCCTCTCTACCTACTCTTCCACTTCCCTTCTTTGAAACAGAAATATTCTAAATAACAATACCGTACTGGAAGACCCTATCATAATGCTGGCATAATAGTATCTATTGTTTACTGTGTGACATAAGAGCGTTAGTAGCACTCTGCTTTAGTGACTGACCTCCCAGCCATACTTTGAAATGGGCAGTGCACGCCCAGCATGCAGCCAGGGGAAGCAGCAAGCCTGTGAAGGGCCTCTGCAGATGTGGAAGACCAGGATGCAAACCAGAAGATGATTTACGACGGCAACGTGAGAAGGGACTCCGAGCATTATTCTCTTATGGGAAAAGACACAGGGTTTGTCTCCGGGGTGAATCGTTGCAGGACTGCTGAAAGAGCCAAGCATCTGGGGAAACCCACACCTCGCCAACAGACTCAATTTACAAAGGTACCAACCACGGAAGAAGGCCCAGTTTGTACTGCCGACCCGAACAGGACTCTGAAGTTGTTCCTCTCGATGTTTCTTGTGGTCTTAAACTTGCAAATGCTCTTTCTAGGCTCTAAAATAGTTCCACACTACGCTACCTATACTCGTGTTTACAATACCTTGTGTAGCGCTCTGAAACCCAGCTGGGTGGAGTTTATGCTATAAAAATACAACTATAAAGTACCCCTGGAAAAGGCACTGGTATGCGCATTTATACCACGGGTGCAACCACCGACCAGAAGGAGGCTGTCAGATGTTGACGATCTGTCCTAGCTCCCACGTTTCATTGATTTTGAGCAACTAGTCAGAGGTACGCAAGTAGCCTACAGAAATCATCGCTCCCATAATGCCGTGCCCCAGCAGTGCCCATAAAATAGTTAACAGCCTCTCCTACAAAACTGCCCTTGCTGACCACCCTGCCTCACATGATGAGAGATTCCTTGGAGACCCGGGTGAGCCCCTGACCAGGGCACCTTTGGAGAATAGATCAGTCCATTACTAGAGGTGCAAAGGCAAAACAGACACATGTATACAGTCGTGGCCGGCATGACTGGCGGGGGGACTCGTGCGGGTTCACTGGGTGTGTGAAAGCGGCCCGGGACGGTAATAAAAATATTAAAAACGTACCTTCCCCAGGGTCACGCGCCACCGACACAGCTCCTGCTGCTCCTGGCCGGATGCCGCGTCTGGAACCGAGCTTCCTCCCTCCCGTCTCCAAGCCAATCACAACGCTGCAATGGCAGCATTGTGATTGGCAAGGCGCAGTGGAGAGTGCCCCAGTCGGGCCATTTTCTCTATGTAGCCTACATGCAGCAGCCTACATAGAGAAAAAGAGGGAGTGCGCATGACTGCTTTGTTCGGCCCTGGGGCTCACAACAGTGAGCAAGCCACTTCCCACCTGCCCTCGAGTAGGACTGCCCATCAGCCCGCCCACAACCAGGCAAGAGGCACTCCTGCTTTCTCGCAGTGCGAGAAACAGAAACATGAATGGAAGTTTTTACCGTTTGTTTCTGCCTTCTCGCACTACGAGAAAGCAGTGGGGCGACGCCCCAATGGGAGAGCCCCCACTGCTCAAGGTGCTGTGGATCGTCTGACATAAAAAGGATTAAAAAGACAGGTGCAAGTACACATCCTTGTTTAAGAATATTATAAGTTTTAATGTTTTAAGTAAGGCCATCACCTAACTTGACCTGGACCCTAGTATTGGTATACAGGAGTGCTATGGCATCTAATATTTTTCGGGGCATAACCCATCCTGCAAGTTTTTTCCATAGTAATACTCTGGGTGCTGAATCAAAGGCAGCTTTTAAACCTATAAAACAAATACAGAGATTTTGCTATGTTAAAACAGCATGTTCAGTTAGTAAAGTGAGGGCCAACAAATTAGTAATTGTAGAGCGGCCCTTACGAAATCCTATCTGGATAATTTGGATTATTTCCTGCAACGCTGTCCAATTTTCAAAATTGATCAATAGGCGAGAGACAAAAAGCTTAGCGTCTACATCAGTTAAGGCAATTAACCGATAAATGGCAGGATTATCAACTGGGCCACTTTTGAAAAAAATTGGCTGTACAATGCTAGCTTGCCAGGACACGGGGGCATTATTTAATGCCAATACCTCATTAAACACTGGAATCAACACTTCGGCCCACATTTCAGCATTGGCACGGAATACGGTGTTAGGGAGTCCGTTTAGGCAAGGAGGCCCATTTGATCTAAGACGACGCAAAAGAGTGTCTATTCCAGTACTGCTTATAATATCCAAGTCTTTCTCTGCAGTAGATCTGGTCACTGGCTCTTTGTATTACTTAGTGTTATTCACACAATGGTTGCTCATGTCTGGCCTATTTGTAGCTGAAGCCCACAAACCATACAGGTTGGTAATAGACCTTACCCAATCATCCTCCATAATATTGATATTATTGGCCCTATTGCCTCCCCTTTCGAGTTGGTTAATGATATCTCAAAAGGTTTTGACATTATTTAGTTTAGAGGTATGTAATATTCTGATGGATACATCTGCCTGTGGATTCCTCACCTTTTGAATTACCCCTGCCCCAGCATTCCACGGAAAAAATTTTCTTAGCTCTCCCACGTCGATGAGAACTTCATAATAGCACGACTCCACTCGCAACACCGTATAACATCACCTGAGCCATAAGAAGACCTCGTCGGCGTACTGACATCAGTTCCCTTTTTTCTGCGCCGTCGACGCGTAGCGTTTTTTTCTGGGACTCTCCATTTTTCTGTGATTACTTTTTTTTCTTCTATCTTCTTCATGATTCTGTAGGAATGGCTACTTTGAAGTAGTCTGGTTTCAAGCCCTGCAGGGACTGTGGTGGCCATATGTCTATGACAGACCCTCATGACGACAGCCTTGTGTGTCTTTCTTCGGACCACGATGTTGAAGGGTGTTCGTGCTGTTGGAAGATGAACCCAAAGGGGCTGAAGGAACGTGAAGCTAAATTCTTCATGGCAAGGGCGAAAAAAGAGAAGAGGGGTCGTGAGTGCTCGAAGTCGTCGACCTCGCATACTTCAGAGTCAAAGAAGCGTAAGAAGTCGAAGAGAAGACACAGTCCACAATGTCGCTCTTCGAAGGGCAAGGCTTCGCCTCACCTGTTCAGCGGCGCAGAGAAAAAGACTTTGTCTCTCCGTCGCCTTCTCCTTCTCCGCAGGCGACTCCGATCCACTCACCGGATCCGAGGGGTTCGCCGAAGCCCAGAGACTCTTCCACACCTAGAGGTTCTCCGGCGCACAGGAATTCTCCACTCCCAGAGAATCTTCTCCTGTTCCTGCGACTTCGCCTGTGCGGGCGCCGATGTCACCAGCTCCGCAGCCCCAGCCTCCTGTACGGCCTCGGATGGATCCAGACCAAGGGGGTTCGGATCCTTACCCTCCTTTCCCAGGACCAGGAGCGGATCCCTCGCATTTCCTGAATGCGATGTTTGGCATGCTTGCCAGGGCATCCTACTCTACGGTGCGCCTTCTGGCCCCGTGGGTCCACTTGCCTTTAACTTGGGCATCCCCCAGCTGTACGCCCAGGCACCCTTTGTGCCTTTTATGCTCCATCTTGGCAGTTTCTGCCACCGAGGTTTTATGACTACAAAACCTCAATCCCTGTCTGGTGTCGAACCGGCGCCATATCGGATTCGATCGGCGCCGCTGCCTGTTTCGGAAGGTCCTCCTTTGACGCCGGCGCCGCTGATGCCGATCCTGAAACAGTGATCCGTGAGAGACGCACAAATGTTGCTAGAGGAAGTTGAGTACCAAGCAGGAGCAAGAGGAAGGGGAGATGCTCGACTCCGTAGATGAATTCGAAGGTCTACATGAGGCTAGTGGCTTGGACACTTCCCCGAAGTGGGAACTTTCTTCACCAAAGGCTCTTTCCTCTCAGGATGTCGCCCCTTATCATGTGGTGATCAGAAAAGCTGCTGAATTTTTGGACCTTCAGTTGCCTTCAGCTGAAGTAAAGTCAAATATTCTGACTGAAGTGCTTAATTCTGCTTCTTCTTCTACTGAACCGCTACTGCCTTTTAATGAGGCATTGACGGAACCAATTATGAAGGAGTGGCAAAATCCCTTCTCTACTCCTGCAATTTCTAGATCAGTGGAAAGGAGGTATAGACCTGCTCCTGGGGATCCAGCTTTTCTTTCTGCCCACCCATCTCCAGAAAGCTTGGGGGTTCAAGCTTCTTGCTCCGAGCAGTCGTCTGGGTCCTTTCCTACCACCCCGGGGGATAGAGATTCAAAAAAGTTAGAACATTCGGCCAAAAAGGTGTTTTCCTAAGCAAGTATGGCGCTGAAGTCTACCAACGCCACATGCTTGCTTGGAAGGTACATTCATGTCCTTATGGACTCTGTTAAACAATTGGTCCCTGAACTTCCTAAGAATGATCGAGTTCATTTTCTTGAGGCTTTTTCAGATTCACAAGCAGCTGCCCATCAGGTCATTCAGCCGGGTCTGGACACTGCAGACTCGGTTGCCCGGGTAATGGGTTCTTCAGTTGCTACGATAAGACCTGCCTCGCTCATATCTTCAGGTTTTTCATCAGATGTTCAGGCTACTCTACTGGATCTGCCTTTTGATGGCTCAAGATTGTTTGGTAAGAAATAGGTAGCGTAACCTCAATAGGTTACGTCCCCCCTGAGCATAGCTGAAAGCCTGCTGAAAGCAGGATCTATGAGTCTGTATTGGTGCAGTAATCAATAAGTGAAATAAATTGACTGCGTTTTGAAAGTTTATTTAATCTTCCGATATTAAGGCTTCATATCGTGAATGATTAATCCAAAAATGTATTCATCCATTTAAACATTCAAATGAATCTCCCGATGCATTTCGGGCAGAAACTGCCCTTCTTCAGGGGTAAATATTTGAACAGTGTCATCGGTAAACTCTTCTTTCTGTGGCAAGTGTTCCATCCCATCTATTCAAGATTGTATGGTACCAAAGCGGAATCTGCTTTGCAGCGTTTTAAAGACAGTAGGGCTACTGCAAGATCTTTGGGCCTGCAGTCCCAGCCTAGGGGCTATGACTACAAGAGGTATCAAGGTTTTGGGAAGGCTGCTTCCTTTCGAGGCCGTCAGCAACCTCAGCAACAACAGCAGAATCTTCTGTACAGGTCGTACAGGGTTAAAAATAGAGGCCGTCTTCGAGGAGCCTCTCAGCAGCAGTCCTCCTCCTACTCCTCTTCTCCTGTCCCCCCTCTGGTACCATGGGAAAGCAGCTCTAGATCCCCCATTTTGGAGCATGCTGGTCCTGTAGGGGGTCGGTGTCCCATTTTCTACAAGATTGGAAATCGGTTACCTCAGACCGTTGGGTTTTTAATCTTGTGGAAAATGTGTACGTCCTCCATTTTCTAGAGTTTTCACCTCCTTACCCTCATCGCCAGGTTGGTGTTCAGAGGACCATTTACTGCTCTTATAACAGGAGGTTCTTGTCTTGTTGCAGAAAAAGGCGATAGAGGTGGTTCCAGAGTAGGAAAGGGGTCAGGAATGTTACTCTCATTATTTCCTGATTCACAAAAAGGACGGCCGATCGAGGCCAATCCTGGACCTCAGGGTTTTGAATTTTTACCTCAGGCAGGAAAAGCTAAAATTTTGACCTTGGCTCAGGTTCTCTGGTGTTGCAACAGGAAGACTGAATGGTGTTGATCGATTTGCAGGATGTGTATTTTCATCTTCCAATCCTGAAGTCTCATCGGAAGTATCTCCGGTTTGTGGTAGGGTCGCAGCACTACCAGTTTGCGGTCCTTCCATTCATTCACACTTCCGCACCACGGGTCGTCACAAAGGTGATGGTGGTAATGGCAACACATCTCAGAAAGTTAGGGGTTCCTGTTTTCGCTCATCTGGACGACTGGCTGCTAAAAGCCAAGTCTCCAGGGATGGTGTTGCGCACTTGCATGCACCAACACAATTGTTGTTCAACTTGGGTCTCTCAATAAATGTACCCAAATCTCACCTGGTGCCCTCTCAGCGCAGCCTGTTCATAGGGGCAGTACTGGACACTACTATGTGTCGAGCTGTCCCGCCTCAGCAGAGGATTCTCAACATACAGGAGATGATTCCTTTATTTCATGATGGAGCGGTTGTTCCAGTCCTGAAGGTCCTACTCCTGCTCGGTCTGTTCCCTTCCTGCATACTGTTGGTCAACCATGCACGTTGCCACACTAGGGCACTCCAGTGGTGCCTCCACAGGCAGTGGTATCAGCACCATGGAGATCTCGGGGAGAAGATCAGAATCTCCAGAGACACTGCAGCAGAGCTGTCTTCGTGGAGTGTGCAGGGCAACCTGTCTCAAGGAAAGCCCTTTCAGTCTCCTCCACCGGTGGCCACAGATGCCTCCACTCTAGGGTGGGGTGCTCATCTGGGGGATCTGGAGATCAAAGGTCTTTGGTCTCCAGAGGAGAGGTTGCTTCACATCAACCTTTTGGAATTGCGGGCAATACGTTTGGCTCTCAAGGCCTTTCTTCTCTCCCTCCGCGGTCAGTCGGCTCAAGTCCTAATGAACAACACTACCGCAATGTGGAACATAAACAAACAGGGAGGGGTAGGGTCGTATCGTCTCTGCAGAGAGGTTCTGTGACGCTGATTCTGGGCTCAGGGCCATCAGATTTGTGTGATTGCAAATCATCTGGCTGGGGTGCTGAATGTACGTGTGGACAGTCTCATTTGGCATAACTCTGCCGATCACGAGTGGCGTCTTCATCCAGAGGTGGTACATCACATTTTCAAGATGTGGGGGTTACCTCGGGTAGACCTTTTTGCTACTTGGTAGAATGCGCACTGCCGGTCATTCTGCAGCCTTCAGTATCCGATGCACAGGGCGTTGGGGTACGCGTTTCAATTGGATTGGAGCTTGCAGTTCCTCGAGTTCTGAAGAAGGTATGCCAAGACCGGGCCCTAGTCATTATGATCGTCCCGGATTGTCCAAGGAGGGTGAGGTACATAGATCTACTTCACCTCTCGTCACCCCCTCCGCTCCATCTCCCTCTCCCTCTCAGGGCAGACCTCCTCTTGCAGTCGCAGGGGCAAGTTCTACACCCCCAGAACCTGCACCTTTATGCCTGGGGATTGAACGGGGCAACCTGAGTTCTTTCTCTCTCCCACCGGATGTGGTGGATGTTATTTTATCATCCAGGAGACACTCCACCAAATCTATTCATTCATCTAAGTGGTCTAAATTTGTGAAATGGCGTGGAGAGAAGTCTATCGATCCTTTGAAGGCCCATTTGTCTGACAATCTGGGATTTTCACTTTCCTTGGCCCAGCAGGGTTGTGCTGTGGCTACAGTAAAGGGATATTTGTCGGCTTTTCTCTGTTTACCGGATTAGCCGCCTTTATTTAAGTCCCCCATTGTTGGGAGGTTCATTAAGGGCCCAAACAATAAGTTTCCTCCCACTCCCTTCATTATGCCTCAGTGGGATTTGAATCTAGTTCTTACATTTCTGATGAGGTCTCCTTTTGAGCCTCTTCATAGTTGCCAGTTGAGGCTTCTTTCTTTCAAGACGGTCTTTTTGATAGCGATTACCTCAGCCAGGAGGGTAAGTGAGCTTCAAGCTCTTAGTTCAAAACCTGAGTTATTAACCATTTATGCAGAAAAGATGGTTCTAAGGACCAGAGCTGTTTTCCTGCCTAAGGTGGTTACTCCTTTCCATTTAGGACAGTCTATTACTTTATCTACCTTCTATCCTCCCCCTCACTCTTCCAAGGAGGAGGAGAGACTTCATCACCTGGACCTTAAGAGGACGGTCAATTTCTACCTGGACAGGACCAAAGAACTAAGGCTGGATGATCAGCTCTTTATGGGCTACATTGGACGAATGAAAGAAAATCTGTCCACAAACCAACACTCTCCAAGTGGATCATCTTGTTTATCAAAATCTGCTACGCCCTGGCCAAGAAGGAGCCGTCTGAAGGTATTCAAGCTCATTCCACCAGAGCTAAGTCTTCTTCTTCTGCGTTGGCTAGAGGTGTTCCTGTTGTGGACATCTGCAAGGCCACAACTTGGGATTCCCTCCAAACCTTTGCGGAGCATAACTGCTTGGATCCTGAAGTTACGAGGGACGGCAATTTTGCACGCTCTGTTCTGCAAGATGTTTTTGTATAGTCAGGTGGACACCCTCATCCAGGAGAGATACGGCTTGGGGATTCAATTCAAAAGGTGAGGAATCCACAGGCAGAGAAGAACAAGTTACTTACCTTTGGTAACGCTTTTCTGGTGGATACAGTATATGCCTGTGGATTCCTCACTGCCCCACCCACCTCCCTGTTGTCCTCCTGCCTGACATGGTTATATTTTAAGTCATTTTCATGTATACAGTTTACTGCTAGGAAGTGCTTTGTTCATTGGCTTTTCCTTTCTGTTTATGTATGTACTATATGTATTTGTATATATATTGTGTGTACTTGTGGCAATGTCGTCGGTCCGCCCGTTTGCCTCGGAGGCTCGGAAGAAAGTGTGGACCTGACATCAGCATGCCGACAAGGTCTTCTTATGGCTCCGGTGACGTCATACGGTGTTGCGAGTGGAGCCGTGCTATTGTGACGTCCTCGTGGACGTGGGAGAGCTAAGAAAAGGATTTCCGTGGAATGCTGGTGCAGGGCTAATTCAAAAAGTGAGAAATCCACAGGCAGATACTGTATCCACCAGAGAAAGCGTTACTGAAGGTAAGTAACTTGTTCATCTGTGCCATAGCTCTGTTTGGTAACGTAATTTCGCCAACCACAGTTCTTGTCTATATGACCTTCTTAGCGACCTCAGTTTATACATAAGAGCGTAGTAAGATTGCCGATAGCTATGAAAAAAAAACTTCCTGTGCATCTCTAATAAGTGACTGTTTTAATTTGAGTAACTTAGATGAATACCATTTATTAGGGGTGGTTAATGATGGATTCGCTTGTGCTCGAATTTTCCAACCAAAGATGAGGTGATATAGTTCCACTTATCCATCATTGATCCTATCCCCACCAGGCCCTGATCATGATTCTTTATTAAAACTTCAGCAAACTTCATTATTTCAACTTGTTTTTCCGAATGCCATACCAGCCGTTTCAAATTATATGAAGAATGAACAATATTTTGGAGCTCATTGGATTTGGGGTTACAGATTTTTGGTAGTTGAGTGTTAATATCTGAGGGTTATGGTCACTTTCGGTTCGAGGAGTCACCTTATATTTAACAATATGTGACCCCAGTCTATCTGGAAAAAAAAGTGTAATCAATTATTGAACCATGCTTGGATTGTTTAAAATATGGACCTACCCTTGATTTGCACAAGGATTTTTCAATTAACATAGTTAGCCCAAGCTGTTGCAGATTGTCACGACACATGTTGGCAGTACCAACACTTGTCCTACCTGAATAGTTGAAATGCGACCCAATTAAAGTCACCAGAGATAATCAAACCGGCATTTGGATACCGAAGTGCTAATGTTCTTATGATGTCCCACTAGATAAACAGCTGGGTCGTCTTATTTTTCCTCGTACTTAGATAAACATTCAATATCATCATCCTATAGCAGTTACATTGTAATAGAACACATTGTATCCATGCCAGTTGCAAAATCAATTGCTTCTACTGTTAGTCTTAATTCGGTTGCAATATAAAATGAGAGCACGCCCTTTGCTCAACCTTGTTTATTAGTGCATATGGCTGGGAGAATAAATTCATTAAAGCCAAGCAATGTAGTGTCTTGCTCTCTCCATGATTCTTGAAACATTAAAATTTTAAAGGCATTTAAAAATGAGAGAGTATCAGGGTCGGCCAGCAAATGGGCTAGGCCGTGCACATTCCAAGAACATACACACCACAATTGATGCTGGACATACACAGCATTGAATATCTACCCCGCACATTATCGGACCACTCCTCGGTCCTCCTGGTATTAGATTTCTCTCTGCACCCCAAGCTGCGACCATTATGGAGGTTGTCCTCATCTGCCCTCTTAGATCCGGTATTTCGTAGTGAATTTGGTGATGCCATTAGAGAATATTTTGAATTAAACGAGGGCACAGTGGATTCACAGTTAACACTCCGGGATGCCTTCAAGGCGGTTATTCGCGGGGTCAGCGTCTCCGAACACACTGGTGTACTCCGCTTCATTCGGGGTAAGTTAGGTAAAATAGAACAGAAACGAAAGGAGGCTGATGCTACTGCACTCACCACTCCCTGGTCGGTGTTTTTCCTACCCGCTCAGCATTAATGGTGGAATTCACTGATGCAGCGGCCAGAGAAGTCCAGTATCTCTGTAAATACGCCATGGCCCGAGTATGTGGAGAAGGTTAGAGGCCCGGTAGGACACTCGCCCGACTCCTCCGTCCACAATATCAATAAGCGTTTATTATACACTTAGATACCGAAACAGGTGAATCGCTGACTACCAATACTGACATCTCTGGGGCTTTACTGGCCTACTATACATGGCTGTATGAAACTCTGGATCCCCCCGTAGAGCAACCTCTGATGGACTATTTGCAGGAAATAGCCATGGTTTGGCTTGAGGATGGGCAACGCAAATTCCTGGCTTCCCCAATAGATGCCGACGAGGTTAAGCAGGCAATAAAGGATCTAGCCAGCAGGCGGGCCCCTGGCTCAGATGGCCTCACTGGAGATTTTTATAAAGCCTACCAAGACATACTCACCTCACGGCTTGTAGAAGTTTATGCTGAGGCCCTAGAAAATGGCTCCCTCTCCCAGACCATGCGAGAAGCAGTAGTCCCACTACTGCTTAAACCAGGCAAACCACCTACTAAATGTCAGTCATATAGACCGCTGTCATTACTTAACCACAACTACAAAATTCTCGCTAAAATCTTAGCCACCCGCCTTTCATTATTAGTGGACACTATCTTATGCCCATTCCAAGGGGGGTTTGTCCCTGGCAGATCTACGACGTTCAATCTTCATGCGGTATTGTCCGTGATGAATCAAATGGAACCAACACTACCTGCAGCCGTGGTGCTGCTAGATGCCGAGAAGGCATTTAATTCATTAGAATGGCCCTTTTTATATGCCGTGATGCAAAATCTAGGTATACCCGTTGGCTTTTTAAACTTGGTCCGCCTTCTGTATTCCAATCCGGTATCTCGATTTAAAGGTAAATGGGACAGTGGCGACCCAGTTTCCTTTGTCACGCGGCACCAGACAGGGGTGCCCACTGTCCCCCCTATTCCTTATTATCGCTATGGATACACTCGCCCGCCACATACAAGAGTGGCATCTTCACCGTGGCTTGCAACTACATACGGGCCCATTTACCGCTTCCTTTTATGCAGATGATGTAATGCTGTTCGTTCGGAAACCGCCTGAGAACCTGTCCCTGCTCTTGAGAGGCGGTCCGTTTTGTAGTGTACTCTGGATTGGTCATCAATTGGACCAAATCGGAAATTTTTCCCGCTAACCCCTGCAACTACCCAAATAGATATAGAGTTCCCCTTGCAGTGGTGTATTGACCCCCTTAAGTATCTTGGCACCTATCTGCATTGTAACGCTGCAGAAGTCATCCGCCTTAACTATGGGCCGGCAATTGATCAGCTTACAATACAGATTGATAGATGGACAAAGCTCCCTCTTTCTCTAGCCGGCAGGATTGCCATAATTAAAATGGTAGTCTTACCACAACTGTTATATTTATTTCTAAACATGCCAGTTGCTTTGACTGCGACATTTTTTGATACCTTACGATCCATGCTGATGCGCCTGATATGGGCGGGCAAACAACCGCACATAAGCTGGACCACACTTACAATGCCATATGAACAGGGGTGGCTTCGGGGTTCCTGATTTTTACTTATACTGCCTTGTAGCACAGGTTCACTTCACATACTATTGGTCCACCCTGATGCTAGAATACAATACCTAAGACCTGAGAGATCACCAGAGTTCACTTCTGACGATTCAGCCGCAGGATGTCCCAAGTTGCCCCACTGAAATACAGACACTGTCTACAACCTGCTGGGCGTGGACTAAATTGCGACTATACTTGCAGCGTGACTTTTTATATTCTTCCTATACACCATTGGCTGATAATCCGTGGATACCCCCTACCACCGAAACTCTCACTAAAAAGACGCTAGATAAATATTGACTCCGTACTGTAGGGGATTTATTCAAAGATTCTCGTCCATGCACTGTTACTGGCTTAGCATCCCGTGGGCCGGCCACATACATGGACAGATTTCTCCTTCGCTGAGTGCAAGGCGCTTAGTCGAGTGCCTTACCGGATGCGGCTGCAGAACCGGAAGATTTTACCCCTCTCACACTAGTAATAAGTTCCTCAGATAGCACACATCTCGTCTCCCGCCTATATCACCTATCACAATCCATAGGACCTTCACTGAAGCTCAAGGCAAGGGCAGCCTGGAATCTAGGCGAAACATTGACTGACAATATATGGCTATACTGCTATGCACAGACACGATACATCTCGAACAACCACAAGCATAAATTATTCACTTTAAGTACCTCCATAGAGCTTATGTTACCCTGAAATTACTATCCAAGATAAGCCCGACTGCTATGAGTGCATGCACTAGATGTGCGGCTCTAGAAGCGGACTTTGCGCATCTCGCTAGGAACTGCACACCCATTAAGATATATTGGGAGGAGGTATTCCATCACTTGTCCCTTATGGTTGAGCACACTTTGAGGCCCACACCACTGACCACATTACTGGGGTATGTCAAACCCATTAAAAGGAACATTAGGAGATTCTCTGTGATTGCTCTACTTCTGGCAAAGCGCCAATTCTCTTTGCATTGGGGCAGAGCACAATCACCAAAAATAGAAGACTGGCTTTGTGACCTTACCTATTGTAATACAGCAAGTGAGGTATATGCAACACTACTGCCTATGGCGTCGCGCTCTTGTGACATCTGGCAACCACTCAAGGATTATCTGCAGCTCCAGCCTATAGATGAGGTGCCTGGGGGGAATGTGTAAAGAATGTCGAGATATATTGGCCCGTTGGGGCTGATAAAGCCGGATTCTTATCTGCCTTACCATCACCAAGAATCCTCTCTGGTCGCCAGGATCTTTTTATCTGCTAAATAGTGTAGAGGGGAGGAAATTCAATGTTTAGTACATGATCAACAAAATCAAATCTTAACTCCCTGACTCTGAATCTCAAATTTTAGGGATTTATTACAAAGCCAAAAATAAATGCACATACAAACACCTCAACACAAGGTTAAGAAAATAAATGGGCACTAATACAAAACATATACTACGCAGGAGTCTAATTCTCCTCAGAATAAGAAGAATAGTCCGCTCCAATAACATCAGGCAAGAGATCATCACTTCAATCTCTACATTAGAAGTCATTTACCTAAAAAGGAAGTCAGTTACTCTATCCCTACTCTATCTCTAAGGTGACATCCCTACTTAGCATTATCCCATGCAAGAGTAAAAAGGTGTCAGAAGTTAAGACTTCCTTAGAAGTGCACTCACTTAGTCAGAGCTCGCTCTAAGATGCTCCTTCTAGCTCCCCACCTAAACCTCAACTGCTCAACCCACGGGGCACTATCCCTAATTCAAAATCCCCAAAACGTAGAACACGCCCACCGGCACAGCTCTTCAACCAGGTCTTCTTCCAGTACTTTTCCAGTGAAACTTGTCTCCCTTCCAACAGCGGTTTACTCGTCCTTGGGTCCCAGGCACCTTCTCTGCCGAAAGAATCATCCCTACATTCCAGTATACTCCCATATTGGCTTCTCGTACCATCCCAACTCCTAGAACAAAGGGTTAGTCTCTCTAACGAGCTAAGTGTCTTTGCACCTGCAACAGAAACAAGGGAACGAGAAACTTTCCACTTCTCTGAGATTTTCTAACGTCCTGAAACCCAAAGCCTTACCAGGGGAAATCATTTTCGGCCTACAATATTTAGCTAACATAAGAAATGAACAGGCCTTTCTCTTTATACGTATATGCGATCAGGCCTTTACACAATTTAAACACACTCTTCTAATATCACGCTATAAGCATTAATTTCATTATACTTCATGTATGAATATGCAAACTACACGTGCAGACTCTAATATGGTGCACGTTTAAACCTAAGGCATCATTTTACACGAAACCCAATCATTATGCATTGACTAAAATACATTTGCAGTGAACTATGACCTTGCTCTTCATGAAAGGCATGGTTACATTTCTAATCACACATTACTATGAGTCATTTAACATATGTGGGTGCGGACTAACAGTGATTATTGTGCACCCCTACAATTTTCAGAGTAACGTGGCACTCTGTCAGTTCCCCCCTTTGATGACTAGTGTCATCACACCATTTCACAATTCCCTTGGAGAAAGAATCGACCTAAACAGTACTTGTTGCCATCCTCCCTAGTTGGAGTCTCCCTATTCTTAAGGTTCTGATACCAGATTTTCCTGCAGTCTGGTCATGCGCATTTCACTCGCTCTGAGAGCTCTCTCAACTCTGTTTCCTTTATTCCACTTATAAGCTCAATTGAATCCCCTCAAGCAAACCAGACAAACAACAACAATGATGAGTGGTTTTAGCACAAAGCCAAGGAACCCTTTCCCTAAACTGGCAAACCAACTTCCCACTCGACCAAATCCTTTACCCATCTTTTCCCACACCCCTCTTCAGTCAAATCCTCTATCTCATGATGGATCATGGTAATGTTGCTTATATATTTCTCCAGATCCTTGCTGTTATCTGGGATATACGTACAGCATTCCTGAACTTTCAATAATTTACAGACTCCGCCCTCTTTTGCTAATAATACATCTAAAGCAAGACGGTTCTGCAAAACCATCGCCCTTATCGATAACATCTCTCCATCCACAAGTAACAGTGACTTTGCTGTATTCATCGACAACTCATCAACCACAGTCGCCAATCTTCTGATCTTCACATCATTCAAAACCACACCCAAACTCGGTATCATCGCTCCAAAAATATCTCCAATCACTGCTCCGGCACTCTTGGCTCTCTTCATTCTTGAATGCTGTCCATCCTCCAAAAGCTCCAAATCCTCTGCATGGTAAATCTTCGGAAAAATGATTCCCAAATAGCACGTACCATACCAATTCACAGGCAACCTGACATAGGCATTCTTTCCACACACATAATACACAGTTGGAATCACTTGTACAGAGCCTTGCAAAAAGTTCTTAGCAGAATCTTCCATGGTGAAAACATGATCACACGTACTCTGTCCCACCGGAACCTTTTCATAATAAGTCTGGTTACGTCTCACACACAACTTTCCTCTCTGCTCCTTGTCCAATGCTATAGGACCATAACTCCCTTTGGCTCTGTGCAACCTTTCTTCGTAAGTCCAATCTACTGGATTGTCTCCTGTATCTCGAGTCTGGGTTAATTTTCTATATCTATCTTCTACCTGATCTACGAATTTCCTCTCTACATCAGACAATGAACAGGTCAAGTTATGCCGATGAGCATAAGCCGTATCCAATTCCAAAGACGGAATAAAATACTTCTGAAGTCTGTCTTCTGACTTATAATAATCATACTTATTCAAATGCTTGTAAGCTGGGACCTCAGGAAGCACTGCATCGTAATTGGAAAAGAAATACTCAAACTGACCTCTCTCATAGAAGATACTAAGCAACAAACTACATGGAATTCCATCCGTCAGTGGAAGATGGTGATATTTAATACCCTCGTCCACTGAGGCAGGTAACTGCATGCACACGTAGCAGTCTTTCGCATCCATCGCATCCACATATTCATATAGCAGCTTCGCATACGCATTAAGCTTAAAATCACCTCTAGACAAGTCTATGTGAAATCTACGACTCTCTTTGATTAGTAAAGCTTTTTCAGCTCCTATGGTGACCTCCTTTTGGCTAGGAGTGGTAGGTGTAGGTGTCCCCTGTACCTCCGCTTCTTGCTCATGCGAAACAATATATGAAGCTACAACTATAATGATTATAGAGACTATCACTCCACCTACAAGTGTACCTACTACTAATTTGGATCTACGATAAGTATTTCCAGCCTCCATGATCTCGCAAAGTTCTCATAGTTCTTGGTTTCAGCAGCAAACAATTAAGAGTCTCTTTTCTCCTCCAGATGTCGCTTGCTAACCAGTTCGAACAACACTTCAAGAACTGGAAATCTCCTTGCAATTTCAGTTCCTTGTTTACACAGTCCACAAAAGACTTCCCTAGCCCTCTTTCGTCTTCTTGGCGGAAGGTCCCTAAATTTTTCTTCTTCCACTCGGACCTAGGTTATCTTCTTTGTAGACTTTTATTTACAACCAAGTTCACTTTCAGTCCAAAATAAGATCAGCTCCCAGAATCTCTAAAACATGCTGCAAAAGTTCAAGACGAAGCCACACGAATTCCTGGTGCGGTGGCACATAACCAAATGTTGGAAAAAACAGTCTCTCAAGGATTAGATCACGAATTCTGCTTAGACATGGAGGATTCGGAATAGTGAGAGTCAGTATTCCTTCAATCTCCACTTGCGGGACCAACAGCAACACATCAACTTTCAAGTCCGGAAACTCGCTGACCAACGTAAAGGACCTCAGCCTCCCCGAGCTCACAACTCCTGGCATCAGTCACAACATATGTCCAGTCCTGTGAGGCGTATCTTTGACACGGCACTCTTGTTCTCCTGGATCTTCTCAGACCACCCCGAGCTTGCTCTTCGTCACTCTGTTCAGATTCAGACGTTTCAGAAACTGGGGCAAGATCTCTTTCAGGTGCCAACCTCCGGTTCAGCTGCCTCTGACTCATGGGCCAAACCTCTTCTGCACTTGTGGCACTTCTGCTCTCCCTCTGGGTACCCTGTGCACTACTTCCTTCTTTGGCTGGATTTGACTCTACTCCTCCCACAGCAATATTTTCTTCGTCCGAGTCAAATTCGGGGCTTTGATTGACACAACCCCTTTCAGCTCGATCCAGTGCACAACCAACTGTGTCAGCAACCCTCACAGCTTGACTTGCCCTCTCAGATGGCCCTGCCACCTCAGCTGGATTTTCATTCACAAGAAGGGCTGTTTCTTCCAAGGGTGCTGAGACTCTGGGGGTATGGGAGGCATGCACCCAGTTCGGCAACCCTCCACACTTCACTGCCGTGTTCGTGACCAGTATTACCTGGTACGGGCCACGCCGTCGAACATCCAGGCAACTCTTCCTCACGTGTTTGCAAACAAGCATCCAGTCTCCCGGACACAGGTCGTGGCACAGGTCACTTGAGCCTGGAACAGTTGTTGCTTGCACCTGTTGAGACACAGAATGGACTACATCAGCCAGTCCCTTGCAGTAATCGAGAATTAAGTAATCAGTGATGCCAATTAGAGCAGTCGCAGGTATGGCTGGCAGTCGCATTGCCCTCCCCATCAGGATCTCGTGAGGTGATAACCCAGTCTTCCTATCTGGAACACTGCGCAAACTCATAAGGACCAAGGGCAGTGCATCAGGCCATTTCAAAAATGTCAAAGTGCACACTTTTGCCATTCAAGCTTTCAAAGTCCCATTAACCTACTCCACAATCCCAGAAGCCTCTGGTCGGTAGCTGCAATGTAACCTCTGATCCACATTCAAGGCAACACAGAGCAATTCCATTATCTCACTGTGGAAATGTGTCCCTCTATCTGATTACAAAGAGGTCGGGAAACCGAACCTCGGGATAAGCTCCCTCAACAATAGCTTAGCTACAGTTACTGTGTCACATCTACGTGTTTGGTAAGCCTCCACCCACCTTGAGAAAACACATACCACAACTAATGTACCTCAGTCCATTACACTTTGGCATCTCAATGAAATCCAACTGCATTCTATTGAAAGGCCCTCCTGACCTTCCAATGTGACTCAGTTACAGCAGTCTTCTTTCCTGCATTCATCTGTTGACACGTGACACACCTCTGGCATACAGCTTCAGCAACAGCACAAAACTTCGGATTGCACCATGTCTGTCTAAACACTCGCACCATTGCGTCCCTGCCAAGATGTACGGCACCATGTATCAATCTTGCCATTGGGCTCAACAAACTTTCTGGCAACACAGCTCGACCATCACTCGAGACCCACACATCCACGTCTCCTTTCTCACATCCCGACCTTATCCAGCCATCTCGTTCTTGGTCAGTAACCTCATCCTGCAAGCGCTTTAGTTCCTCCCAAGTGTCTGGCATGGCTAACATCATGCTGAGCTTGGATCTTTCTTGGCTTTCTCCAGTGTAACCTCCTGTAAATATACATCCTTGTTCTGCACAGAAACAGGCAACCTCATCTGTATAGTTATTACCTAATGAAACAAAATCAGTCCCTCGCCCGTGAGCAGAACATTTGACAACCGCAATTTCCTTGGGACACTGTAATGCTTCAAACAATTGTCTCACATATTCCCCATTTCTGATGGGCTAACCTGAAGATGTCAAGAAACCTCTCTGTGACCATAGCTGCCCGAAGTCATGAACCACACCAAACCCGTACTGACTGTCAGTGTATATTGTTTTCCAAATCTGATCAGCAGCCAAACAGGCACGGGTCAAGGCAATGATTTCAGCTACCTGTGCGGAGTGTAATCCCTCTAAACAAGCAACTCCAGTGTTGGTACATTCACGCTGCTCTTAATTGACCAACATTGTCCCTTAAGCATGAACCATCTACAAAGAAAATTTCATCAGGATCGGGGAGTGGTTCATCAACAATGTCTGGTCTCGGTTTGGTGCACAGCTCAGTCACATCGAGACAGTCCTGGTCCTCACAGTCTTCATCATCTACATTTGGAATGGGCATCAATGTCGCGGGATTCAAAACAGAACACCTCTTCAGAGTCATATTTTCTGCCGCAAGTATAACTTGCTCATAGCGTGTTAATCTGTTATTTGTGAGGTGCTGTGTTTTGGTCCTCGTCATCAACAGTTCAACAGAGTGTGGCACATAAATTGTAAGTGAATGTCACATGACAATACTCTCACACCTTTCAATACTGATGCCTGTTGCAGCAACGGATTTGAGACATCCGGGCAACACAGAAGCTACTGGGTCGAAAGTAGCAGAAAGGTAGGCAACTGGTCTACGGACACCTCCATGATTCTGAGTCAGAACTGACAATGCGCAACCTTCTCTCTCGCAACAGAACAACGAGAAATCCTTGTTGTAATCATGCATTCCCAAAGCTGAAGCACGACACATAGGCTCTCTCTCAGCCTTAAAAACGACATTAAACAGTTGTTGTCCCATGGTACTGGATCACTCACATCCTTGTGCGTCTGCCGCTGTAAAGGCTTTGCTTCAAAGCTGAAGTCAGGAATCCATTGGCGACAATAGCCAACCATCCCCTGGAACATCCTAACTTCTCTCTGTGTGGTAGGCACAGGCATGTTCATAATTGCCTCAATGCGATATGGTGACATCTTCCTCTTGCCCTTCTCAATTCTGTGACCCAAATACTGAACTTTACTCAGGCAGTACTGCAATTTGTTTGGAGACACCTTGTGTCTATTCTCTGCCAAACAATTCAGTAAAGCAATGGTATCAATCCTGCAAGCGTCTTCTGTTTCTGACGCAATAAGCAAGTCATCGATGTATTGCACCAGAACAGAGTTCTATGGCAACACAAGACTCTCAAGATTCTTCTTCATGATCTGATTAAATATCGATGGACTCTGTGTACCCCTGAGGGATACGACACCACGTTAACGCACAATTTTCCTACCGGAAAGCAAAAAGAAATTGGCTTTCCTCATGGAGTGGAATCGAGAAGAATGCTTGACACAGATCAATCACTGTAAACCATTCAGCTTCACATGGAATCTGAAACAGAATCACAGATAGATTCGGTACCACTGGACAGCATAGAACAACTATTGTGTTGACCTTTCGCAGGTCCTGCACGATCCTGAATTTCCCACTCGGTTTCTGTAATCCCATGATACGTGTATTACATGGGCTACCCATGATCTCCTTCAGAATTCCCTGCTTGATCATAGACTCGATTACAGGCTTGATCCCTGCAATAGTCTCAGGTGACAAATTGTACTGCGGCGTCCTAGGAAATTCCACATTCTGCTTGACCTGAATCTTCACTGGCTATACACCTTTGATCAACCCAATCTCTACTCCAGTGAAGTCCCACACCTCATGTGACACTGAATCTCTCAAGTCAAGTGAAAGTTCCTCCACTGTCAGTGCTGGGTACATTTCTATGCACAAGTGCTGATTTGCAACTTTAAAGGTCGCATCATCCTTCGTCTGTACTTCAACTCCCTTTGGTGTGCAGTAGATCATTTGCACAACAGATCTCTTCCTAACAGGCAAACTGGACTCGAGTCACACACCACAAACTGGTGTAGATCTTGGAAAGTTCCTATTCTCACAGGAATCTGCTCTGTTAACGGACTAGTCATTTTCTTATTCGCTACTCCAAAAACTTAGATCGATTGTCCCGAGAGGGGTAGGTTGGGGACTACTGTGGATCTCACAGTAGACCGGGTAGCACCAGTGTCAGCCAAAAAGGTGGTAGGGTGACCATCAACCTCTGCTTCTACAAATGGTCCCCTCTGGTCTACCTCCAAGACTGCTCCAAGTGTGCAGTCTTCCTCCCCTCTCAAGCACCGTCATGCCAATAAGTCTGGGCTGAACTCCTCATACCCTTCGAACAAGGACATATGTTGATAAGTCCGAGTCCCCTGCTGAACATATTGAACCCTAGGTGGCTGGGGAACTTGTATCTGCGGACTGAACGTCCCTCCTTTCTTCTGGTCTCAAACCCAATACAAACTTTGAAACAAACTGTCCCATGTCTTTTGAATCTAAGGCATCTAATCCACTGTACTGTTTGAAGGTCTGCAAAAGGCGTTCATAGTACTCGTGCACCGTCTCTTTTGGTTCTTGGACTGTCCGATCCATCTTAACCCAATCAATATCCTGAGGCGAAATTTTCGATTTTTAACCACTTTTTCATAACTATGGGTGACTGGCCATACGTGATAGGATTCCTTTCTGGCTCTGAAGTCGGCCAATAAACAGCAATCTTATATGCAGACCATGTGTCCCCTGGAACCACAATGTCAAACAACGTGTTCAAATCGATCCACAACACTTTTGATGTCTTGACAAAGCGATCAACCTGCTTGTACCATTCTACAGGCTTCTCCCTCAGCCGAGGGAAATCGTTCGTAAATGCAGCCAAATCACCCCTACTCCAAGACACATGCACGTACCCCCCATTTTGTACCTCTCGTAAAGGGAAGTCCCCTATGCCTAGCGTCCCTCCACCTGGAGGTGGCGTCTCTCCTACTATCTTTTTGGAACTCTTCTTCTTGGACCATCTTTCCTCCCATTTATCAAGCATGATCCATGCACGCATCGGTGTAATCACCACCCCCTTTTGTACCGCTATACATGTTCTCAAGCATGCAGAAGAGACAGAGCGTCTGGTGGCTGTTTACAGACGCTTGTCTCATGGACCATCTTTCTTTTCACTAAGGGTGATCAAACTATTTATGAAATAACTTTTATGACTTTCTCCAGAGAGGCGGCCAGCTCCTTGGAAACTGAAAACAGACCTTACGCTGCCCATTGCTCCACCATTTCAACCAAGTAGAAATCGGATTTGAAGTGCCTTTCCTCGGAAAAAGTGTTGCTACTTGCTTTAAACTTGTTCAGATGAATACATTAATTACATGCCTTGACTATCAAGAAAACAAGTCTTGAAGGGATAAATGAAAAAATTACGATTATCACATAAATTTACCAATGACTGAAGAAGCTACAAAGAATGTGGTAATATGAACAGCCGTCTTTAGCGCTGGTGGCGCCCTGTGCAACAATGTTTGTGGGCGCCCCCCACAGGCTCCCTCACTACCACCCTTTAACAGTGCCCACTCAAGTCTCCATAACCACTCTCTCTCAGATGTATTTAATTAGTTTAATAGTGCCACCTATACCAGTGTAGAGTGTCAAAGCACTTTACATCAGACGCACATTACACAGACACAATCAATCATATGTGGGTTAATTAGTGTATAGCAAATGTTACATAAGCCAGAAGCCTACAATGAACTATCACCCGGAGAACAACAATGACAGCAACTCCTCCACCCTGATCGACAACCTCGCCAACCTCGGACTGAAACAACTCGTCACGACGCCGACCCACATCGCCGGCCAAACGCTAGATGCCATCTTCTCCTCAAGCCCCCACGTCACCTTCAGCCACGCCTCCGAACTCACCTGGACAGACCACCACTGCATCCACTTCTCCTTTCGAAAACCCCTCACAAACCACCGCACACTACAGACCCCCCGCCGCTGCTAGGGCAAAGTCACCCAAGAACAACTACAGACCAGCCTTGCATTCAACCCTCTGACGAACCCCACCAACCCCAATGAGGGTGCACTTACCCTCGAACGCTGGATGAACGACTGCACCAACACCGTCGCCCCGCTGAAAAATACCCCCAGCAGAGACACCAGCAGAAGAGTCAGCTGGTTCACTCCGGAACTCCTCGACTCAAAACGCACCTGCCGGAAACTGGAAAACATATGGCACAGCAACAAGACGCCAGACAGTCGCACCGCCCACAAAGACGCCATCCGCAACCACCACCACCTCATCAGGACCACCAAAAGAACCTCCTTCACAGACCGCTTTGACAACAACGCACACAACAGCAAGGAGCTCTTCACAATCGTGAAGGAACTCTCCAACCCCAGCTCCAACGCCAACGACATCCCACCATCTCAAACCCTGTGCTACTCCCTTGCGACCTTCTTTCACCGGAAAATCACCGACATCCATAACAGCTTCAGACCCCGGATGACCACTGCCGACCGCGCCGAACCGAACCCACCGCCCACGACACCCTGACAACCTGGGCCAACGTGAGCATCGAGGACACAATTAAGACCACGGGAACTATCCACTCTGGATCCCCGTCCGACCCTCTCCCGCACCACATCTTCAACAAAGCCAGCAATTCCATCGCACCCCACCTGCACAAAATCATCAACCTCTCCTTCGAGACCGCCCCCTTCCCTGAGAACTGGAAGCACGCAGAGATCAACGTCCTACTGAAGAAACCCAAGGCGGATCCGAGCGACCTCAAGAACTTCCGACCCATCTCCTTGCTTCCGTTCCCAGCAAAGGTCATCGAGAAGATAGTTAACACCCAGCTCACCCGTCACCTCGAAGACAACAACATCATGGACCCGTCCCAATCAGGATTCCGCAGCAACCACAGCACCGAGACCACCCTCATCGCCGCCACAGACAACATCAGGATCCTGCTAGACAACGGCAAGACGGCGGCCGTCATCCTCCTGGACCTCTCTGCCGCCTTCGACACCGTCTGCCACCACACACTACGCACGTGCCTCCACGACGCAGGGATCCGAGACAAGGCCCTGGACTGGACCACCTCCTTTCTCTCCAGCAGAACTCAGAGAGTCCGCCTTCCCCCGTTCCGATGCCTCCGAGATCATCTGCGGCGTCCCTCAAGGATCCTCCCTCAGCCCGATGCTGTTCAACGTCTACATGGCACCACTAGCACGCATCGCCCGACAGCACGACCTCAACATAATCTCCTATGCCGACGACACTCAACTGATCCTCTCCCTCACCAAGAACCCCCTCACCACCAAATCCAATCTCCACCAGGGAATGAAGGCCGTCTCAGACTGGATGGAGGACAGCCGCCTCAAACTGAACACAGACAAAACGGAAATCCTCATCCTCGGGTCCAACCCCTCCGCATGGGACGACTCCTGGTGGCCCACGTCACTGGAGTCCCCCCCAGGCCCCAACCGACTACGCACGCAACCTAGGAGTCATCCTCGACTCGAAACTCTCCATGGCCAAACAAGTCAACGCTGTCTCCTCCACCTGTTTCAACACCCTCCGCATGCTCCGCAAGTTCTACAGATGGATCCCGACAAACACGAGGAAAACAGTCACCCAGGCACTTGTCAGCAGCAGACTCGACTACGGAAACGCCCTCTACGCCGGAGCCTCATCCAAACTCATCAACAGACTACAGAGAATCCAGAACGCCTCTGCACGCCTGATCCTCGACGCGACCACATCACCCCCCACCTGAGGAACCTACAGTGGCTCACCGTCGACAAAAGAATCACCTTCAAGTTCCTGATCCACGCACACAAGGCACTCCACAAAACCGGCCCAGCCTATCTCAACAGTCGACTCTCCTTCTACGAACCCAACAGGAAACTCCGCTCCGCTGACCAGGCCCTGGTCACGGTCCCACGCATCCGGAGAACTACTTCCGGAGGCAGATCCTTCTCCCATCGCGCCTCCTGGACCTGGAACACCCTCCCCCTCCACCTGCGACAAACCGAAGACCTGCTGACCTTCAGGAGACAACTCAAGACCTGGCTCTTCGACCAATAGCAGCATCATCACCCCCCCCCCCCAACCCCAATCCCCAGCACCTTGAAACCCTCCCGGGTATGTAGTGCACTTTACAAATTATGTGATTGATTGATTTACAATGTGAGTCTTGTCATCCATACTGGTTGACAGTATAGTTTAAGAAAGCTTAGTCTGGAGAAGCACAGACTCAGAATTTAAAACATAACCCCATGGTTAGGGGTTACATTTAATAACAAGGATTTTTTTAACCCAAATGAACCCTTTTTGAAACATTGGAATAATGAAAGACCGTGGAAAACATCCTAATGCTCCAATCTATACCTTACAGTTTGCATGCAGCTCTTTTATGACAGTTATTAGTTCACTGTTCCATGTTAGGATTTTAACATCTACACTGCTAGTAAGAAAAGGATCTCTCTGACAAAAGCACTTACCTATTTAAACTATATGCACTTTTGCATGGTACACATTCTTTGCAGCAGACACATTAACCCTCTGTGCAACCATAAAATGAGTTGAAACTTCCACTTGACAAAACCTCTTCTCTCTCCAGGAAGAACATTAATCACCATGTTATCTTGACATTTTTTATTTTTGTATGAAACTTTCGGAGGCCATCAATGCAGCAGCAGGTGCTTTTAAAGCCATAAAATACTTCCAAACGCGGCGCACGTGGAAGAGTCAGCACCCGGTAGTTAAGTGTAATTCCGTTAGTGCAAAGTCAGCTTTGTTGAGACTTTGCAATGGTACCAATGCAATGAAAATGAAATCGCATAACGTAAGCTCTGAACTACATAGTGTGTCATGCTTTATCGTTTTTGCCTCCATCTAGCACTTGGAATACGTTTAAAGATGGTCCAGTGTTTTCTTCCCACATCACACTACTTAATACCAGAGGATCAATACTTTGATCCTTCAGAATTTATCCATTCATCGGTGCTATAAATATAAATGATCCTGATAATGAGACACCTTGGAAATTACATGTATGGATGCGAGGTGTTTGTATGTTAAGGGTGCGTGTCATCTCTCTTTTGCTTCAAATTAGTAGATATTCTAGATAGAAAAGGTTTTTCTTAGCAAGTATTGCACGGAACATCATGATCATTTAGATAACACAATAGGAGTGTTGAAAAGTTTAATAACAACAACGCTTTTACAAATATACCTTCCACCGAATAAAAGTGCACTTTTACGAATACTATTTTTTGACTCCAACTTTTCTAAGATGTTGCGAAATACATCAAATACTCTTGAACACAACCTATTTTGCTTTTACCGGTAACTACATCCTTAATTGTTCTATATCATGCTTAGCTCGGCTTAAAATTATAATTTTATAGACAAACCAGAAGTATACCACTTTACCTTTAACAGTGGTGCTTTCCAGTACTTGACATTATCAACTTAGAATATTAAATGGGCTGGGCTGTGTTTTTACGTAGTTTTAAAGATCATAGTACTTAGTTAAGCTGATAAATAAAAACCTTCTTTCAAGTGGTGCTTTCCAGTACTTGGCATTATCAACTTAGAATATTAAATGGTCTGGGCTGTTTTTTACGTAGTTTTAAAGATCATAGTACTTAGTTAAGCTGATAAATAAAAACCTTCTTTTAGGGGCAGACTTTTGGATTAATACACGGGTCGTTCATAATTTCCTTCCGAAGTAAAAACAAATAAAAGGTACAGCTCTCTGCAGACGCTTCCATCCATAGCACATCTTTACCAGCCTCAACACTTGCCAAAATAGAACAGGCATGCGATTGGACCCAGCATAAAAGGTAGGAAGAGAGGGCCATAGACGCTATAGTGGCAAGCTGGTTTCCTTGCACGGATCATATTGTACTAGGTCTGTGTACTGTAAGAGTAGCAGTTAGTAAATCTCCTGATTTATGTAAAGGAATTAACACTTCCTGTATTATAAGAACATCAAAACAACATTTAAACTACCACCTATATAAAGGGCATAGAGCTGTGCTGGCAGGGTACTGTGTTTTGTGAACCCATAGCTGTCACCAGACCCTTTTATCTGCCTCAGTGGAGTGGAGGCCTAATGGCTTACTTATGCAAAGTTCTGCTTTTATGTGCTCAGCCGGATCCTAGCACGATCATCCCAAATGTATGTTTGCGTGTTTGTGTATGTGACCTGCATGGCACAATCATTGTGTGTATGAGTAAGCCAGTGTAATAGAAGCCTAGGGGAGCCCTTGGCCTAGTTTTGTGCACAAGGTGTAGATTAGATTTGCTTCCCCCAGACAGCTTAAGTATATTGTTGAGAGTCCTGAAACTGAAGGGAGCAGTCTCTTTTAGTAATTCAATTAGGCTTTTTGCTGAGAGGGAATTCCAATTAGTCTTTCTGTAGCACAGCAATTTGGTAGATGATGTGACAGAAAGGTGGGACTGCAGTCTCTGTTCTGGGTGAAGGAACACCTCAAAAGAGGCCAGCCTTTTGTCTTTCCCCTGATTGTACCCCAGAGTAACTGATGACCGCTAGGTGCTGCAAGCTCATGCCTCTTATGCCTCTGTTGTTTTGTACTTTAGTCTGGAGTCTACCTTGGTGTGAGGAACATCACTGTACACAAAAGCTGTGTCTGGAGAGGACACTTGAAAGGACAAACACCCTAAACCGCTTCTGAAAGTGCGGACAGTGGATCCATATTTCCTACTTGCTTTCACAATATAAAAGTATGACCTACTGATCCATCTCTGGTTCCAGTTCCACATTCTCTATGACCAAGGAAGAGGGTGCTTTGCTGAATACTCTGAGATCTGCTGTGCAGATAGAGCTGGTATCTGCCTGACAACCAGCTTTCCAGAGGTGATAGGCCATCACCGAAGTCTTGATTTGATGGCATTAACTGTTCATCTGACCTAAAGTGCCTGAAAGTTAGCCTGCCTGCTCATTGAGGAAAGGAGCCTGCCAGTCCTACAAGGAGTAGTAATCCGGGAGGAGCCAGGTGCAGCAAGACCCTGGTGCTGGTGTAGTCTGTTTGAGAAAAAAGGATGAAGGAGGGCAATCAGCATTGCCCAGTTGTGACCATTTCACACTTCTATTCGAAGTTACAGGCGAAAACCACAGAACCACTGCTATCTGGTGCCTCTGAGAAGAGGATTATGAGCACAGCTGTTCTGTGGCTCTGTAACCTAAAGAACTGTTGTACCTGCCACCTCAACCGAAGACTGAAGCTTGCCATTGAGGCCTGTCCCAAGCCACTTCAGCTGAGGATACTAGTACCCTGAAGCCGGGCCGTTGTGAAGCCTAGTGCCCAGAACCTGGCTGGAGGGTGACTGTGATGAAATCGACCGACGTAATGCCACCGCAACTCCAGAATAACTTTGCTTGTCCAAGGGTTCCCTCCGCTGCTCTTTAGATGTGACCTTGGTGCAGCCGGAGGAGGGCACATTGGAACCACAGTGCTCATTCTCTCCGAGAAGCAAGAGAGGGCCTGTGTGCTTTCACCCAATAGTTAAACGCCTTTAGGACTTACCACGGTGAGAGAAAGAATGCATTGACTGTGAAAGACTGGGCCAATGGACAATTCACGTGGGGGGTACATTTCATATGAACCTAAATTCCCAATATTTCTGCAAGGAGTTAAACTACCTAGACCAGATCGGAGGGAAACCCAGTGGCGAGGAATAGGATATTTCTAGAGGCCCATAGTAATGAATGGGAGGAAGCTCTCAACTTGCGATTCTCAATTAGACAATCGCAAATTGAGAATGCAATTTCAAGGGTGTCAAAACGACACCCTGTTGCACCCCTGAAATCAATCTGTGTACAAATGTTGCGCACACACATGTCCAAAGGACATGTGTGTGTGTAACCTACCACTTTGAAAAATGCACTTTCGTGCATTTTTCAAAGTTTTTGCAAATTACCATGATGTTCAACTTCATGATAATTTGCGCCCCTATCAGCGAAATCGCTAACTATTTTACTTTAATGCATTGCATTTAAGGAATCTCAATTTGCGATTCCTTAAATGCAATCGCAATTTGAGAACTCGCAATTAATTGCGAATTCTCAATTTGCGAGTGCCTTGACCCTTCATGCATCGGAAATGCTCTTTTTGCGGGCGCAAACGCCGATTTTTGCGAATCGCACCGTTTGCGCTCGCAAAAATGGTTGATGCATGTGCCCCATTGTGCCCAACATAGTGCCATTATTTTTTTCTACACCTTATTGTGGCAGGTTTCTTTCTGAGTTCTAATCACTTCGCTCGCTACCAAATGCTGTCTCGCAAACCAGCGCAGAATACCCGCAGCCTGGCTGAGTTCCATGGAGACTCCTAGCACGATGACATACAACGTTTTACATAATGACATACACATACCAATCATCCTTTTCCTCTTTCATATGCTTTTAGGTGGTTCCATAGCCTGTAATGAGTACAGCAAACAACACACCAATGATTTTTAGCCCTTAATGAATATTGTGACCAACATAGTGGCATTCTTTTTTTTCTCCACTTTTTTGTAGGGGGTTTCTTTTGGAGTTTGTTGTTTTACTCCCTAAGACACGATGCACAGAATGAGAGCATTGCTTGCCCACAGCCGCTTTGGTCGCCATGCATGTGCATAACACGTCACCGCCTGATGATACACACTCCACATAGGTAATTACCTCATACGCAGTACCCCAATGGTGGAAACGACTGCTTTCTCTCACCCTTTAAAAAGTTTGCCTCCGACATGTACCTGTAATATCTGGATGCGGTGGTCAAACATTAGGCTGTTCGCTAGTGTTGCCCTTGACGAAGTGAGAACCCTTGAAATTTTGATCCCACACTGGTTATGCCTGATCTTGGTAACTGACAATATTATGCAGTGTGTGACTACAAGGCATGTCCGGACCCTCCATCAATGAGGCAACATTTACCTATGATTGGGGTAAGCATGCAGAAATATGCATGACTTGTATTCATGAGAGATTGATATGTTACATCACAAAGTGTGTGCCAAACACCTGTGTGGTTTTTGACAGTTTTTCTCACAATTGATGCATGAAATTGGTGTGGTGTCCCCACCTTTTGTCACGTTGCGTTTCTGATATCAGCCATTTGTTGCTGCACGCCAGGAATTACGACATTAGTCACGCAAACAAGGCTAAGATTTCCTTAGTTTATTGGACAGACTTCTGTGTGCTAGGAGGGTACTCACTCGGGGTATTCCATTCCCACAAAATGTTCACATATATACTGCCAGATAACACTGCTGTCACAGTTTTCCAGGGTCATGTATCCTTCAATGCGGTCTCCAAAGCAAGGTCTACGCCTTTGGCTTGTTTCTAACCATCGAACTTTTGGTGTTGGTTCAGGGGCGATGTGGAAAAGCCTTTCTCTTTACATCATGTACTGGATGCCTTATTTGTCTACCTCCCTTTTATGATGTTTTGGTTAGAATTTCTTGTATGGCAGAAATGAAAGCATGCGTTGTAAAAATAAGAAAAATATTCTCACTTGAGTAAGTCTTGAATTTTCGACCTGCAGTCCATTTTTAATAAACTGTTTACTTTCAACAAAGATAAAGATAACTGGATTCAAAAGTAGTTTTTCAGGGCGCCACCTACACTTGGTTGGCAACCACCTCTGCTAAGGTTCCTGTGCTTCATATCTTAAGCTGCTTAAGAGCTAGAACAGCTGTTGGGCTACTGTGAGTTTATTTTCCATCCAAAACTGATTTATTGTACTTTTATTGAAATCTATTACTGTCCCCATCATTTCATAATGCATGCATTCATAATGTTCCCTAAAGAATGCTTTACCCTCTAATGTTACTGGATTTTTTTTTCTCTCATTCATTTCAGATCTCCTGTGATGGCAGGGGGACTCTTTGCAATGGATAGAAGGTGGTTCTGGGAACTGGGAGGCTATGACCCTGGCTTGGAGATCTGGGGAGGAGAACAATATGAGATATCCTTCAAGGTAAACATTGTTGCTTTACAACTGAGTTGCGCTCTTTTCTAAAACCCTGCTTGTTTTGTGGAATCCTAAACTCTTGTTAGCTGCTGCAGATGCTTCTCCAGATTTGTTTCCGGTTGCACCTTAACCCCTTAACTGCTGGGCCTCCCCCTCCCCAGTGCGGAGTCCTTTTTTGGCTGTTAGGGGTAGTTCATGCTTAGCCCTCCAAATCTTTTTGTCCACATAGGGTATCCATGCCAAATTTGTGTCCTGGTTTTTCCAACATCCTGGGGATTCTAAAGGTACCCAGGGTTTGTGGATTCCCATTGTAGGGACCGAGAAAATAACCAAAATATATCTCAATTTTGAGGTATGGCGAAAAATAGGAAAGCAGTACTCTGAGTAAGTGTCTTGTGTTTTTCACAAAAATGGCATCAACAAACTGTTTGCTGTGCTAAAGTCGCCATCTTCCCAGCTTTCAGGTACATGCAGTGCTGAATCAAAAAACCTAATTTTGTAATGCAGTTTTAGGGTTATTCAAAGAGGTAGTTGCCCAGTTTTCTAATTTTTGTGTGCTTTCAACCTACTTCCAGTTTGTGGTGTATGGTCACTCTGTTACATATAACACTCTGGCGTAGGGTGGGGTATTGTAGAGTTTAATAGATTAAACACCAAAGGAAGTAAAGGCAGTCTTTGGGAAAGGATTTTCCTTTAGTATCAAGGGGAACAGTAGACTGTCTTGACAGATGATCAGGAGAATATCAGTCCTATTGGTGTCAGTTTCCTCACTATACACCGGGGTGAGTCCTTTCTCCTGAGTGCCTAGTCGTCTGCTTTCTCTTGGTTCCGGAAGGAGAAGGGGTGTGGCGTATATCCTTAAAAATTAACACAGATACAAAATAAGGTCATGCATCTCATGGCTCAAGTTCACTCACTCTCTCACACGTCACTGTCACCTAGGGGATCTCCTGCATCCTTTGTGTGTGACATGCTCAGTACACCCATGCCTGAGGAAAAATCCCTACTTGTGCCTATTCCTCCACTTGGCTAGTGAAAAGAGTTTCATTCAGGGTACTTGCCTGAAGCCACGGCCCTCCGGGATCGTGGCCGTGGGAGTCACACCGCCCTTCTCTCCTCCGGGCCGGCTTGACTGTTTCACAGTGCCTCCTGGCGTTAATTCTGTGCTCTTCGCCTGGCTGTCTACTACGTTGCTCCAGCTATGCTCCTTGAGGCCTCCCGTCCTCTTCTGCGGTGGCAGCACCTCTCCTCCTGCCTCCGTTCTTGATCTGGTGTCCTTGTGGTCCATAGCGTCCTCACCTGCCTCTCCCGACTCCCGCTCACTCTCTTCCTCTCTCTGGTCTGCGCCCACTAGAACGTTGGGCTCCCTCCCCTCGTGCCACGGCTCCAGCGCCATGTTGAAATCCCCTCCCGGACACGGCGCAGGATTACACTGTAGAAACCAGTGTGAAACCCATGGGTGATCCAGGAAAGCTATATATTTCTGAAACGTTGACATAATTCTAAAGTCAGCAAGAGGTCATATGTGTAGATCCCTCAACGTTTTCCCAAAGAAACTAAGTGTTGGAATAGAGAAATATCAAAAACATGTAGGAGAAAACAGCCTTTTGTGACAACAGTTTAATCTGTAACTTTTTGTCAGGATGGACGATTTACAAAAGCAATGTACCATTACGTTCGCTAGACCCTTTTGGTTGTGGGGCTATATAGTGTTTGTAGGTTCTCCAAGAACGCAAGGTACTGAGAGCCAACAACTGAGCTGAACCGTACAATGGTTTTTCATTGTGTACTGAGTATAGAGCAATTCATATGGTGAACTATGTAGAGTGAAAAATTGGTATCAAAGTACCCTATGGATATCTGAAATGGGCACAAGATATGGAATTTAGGAGCAGTGGTTATTTGTACATCTCTAAATTTGTGGTTTCCCTTTTGAGCATATGATTTAGAGGGAATTTTTCAAAATGTCTGCTTTCTAGTAGTGAACAAATGCAGTGAAATCCAATTGGTAATAACAAATAGCCTACTATTCTATGCTCCCACATGTCTTCTGATAAAAATGGCAACTCACTTGCGTGGGTTGGCCTAATGCCTGTGACAGGAAACAGCTCAAAAAGCAACACTGAGACATCACATTTTTCCACTTAAAACTAACCTGTTTTTTGCAAAGTGGGAAGCTGTGGATTTTGGGCCCTAGCTCAGCCAGCACCTAGGGAAACCTAGCAAGCCTGCACATTTTTAAAAACTAGACTTTTAGGGGAATCCAGAATAGGGTCAAACCTGCAGTTCACTATCTCCATAGTGACAGCCAAATAGTTATTTACTGCACACTCTGAAAAATCTGATTACCCACAGGGGGTAAGTATTAGTATTATTGTTAAATTGGTTAGTGCTATGTTTCTGTCACAAGTTAACTTCAGTTGCACACACTTGTATGTATCATAATGGCCTGTTCAAGTAAATGTGCTGGTGAAAAAATGCTTGCCGTTCCCCCCCTCCCTGATAGATAATGGGATAGTAGAGAATGCCTTAAGGTTACGTTTTATGCATTCGTACAGAAGTAAGACTGCTTCCATTTTTCAATTTCACGATAAGACCACACGCTGTATAGGCTTTGAACAGGTGTAAGGAAACGGGCCATTAGTTGGGTGTCCTGCACAAGTAATGGGTCCGCAGACACCCTCCACCGGGAAACAAACACCCCATTATAGCACTTGACTCTCTTAGGGTAGCGAAGCAGAGCAGTTCATACTCAAGGGTGGTTGTGTGGGCTAGTAATCACCATACATTGGCACACAATAACACTCAATAAATCATTGTCTAGTCTGTGTTTTTTCTTCAGAAAATTAAAAGTAACTTTTATTGTACACACACTTCTCACTCCTACGTAGTAATTTGCAAATATACACAAGGCTGGCAGAAATAAGTTGGGCAATATTACATTTGACCCTTAAAGGGTCATGACCCCACAATTCACAGTACTGCCTCCTTCATGTACAATTCAGCACATAACCATATATGGGGGTGTCCGTTTACTTCAGGTCAGTGTTACTATATTTCAAGTCTAGATTCACGTTTCATAATAATACTTCATTCCATCACTGACTTCAGTAACCATGGACTCTCTGTACTTATTATGAATAATCAAGTATTGCAGTCATGTGCCCACATTATCAGTAATAAAGCATGACATCCTCTTCTGCCCTTATTTTGAATGGTCTGGCATTGCAGGAAGGTGCTCACATCATCATTAATCAACCATTGCAGCCCTTGGGGATATGAGTTACTATCAGCATTAACAACTCTTCAAATAAAGCATTGTCAATTACATGTTTGAATGGAGTATTGCTTAAGACCATGGTGAATAATACTGTTAAAGCATTGTTAAACCATCATGAGTAACAGTTTCCAATAAAGCATTGTTAAAATCCTTATGACAGCCATCTTTACATAAAGCATTTCCAACCCCTTGTGAATAACACATTTAATTAAATAAAGCAGTTTTCAATATACACCATGTGTCTGTGTGTGTTTTTTTTCTTAAGAACCTTTAGGCCACAGAACCTGCAGCCATGGACTCAGCCCCTAGAGGGTGATGCACTCCAAGCAGTGCAGCACCTGCTTCAGTCATAGGAGTGCTTAAAACCCACAAACACGCCTGGGGTGTCCATCCTTCCACTGACCCTTCCAACTTCGGGTCTCCTTTTTTCATTCCATTTTTTCAGCACTCCTGCAGCTCCCATCCTGGCCCCCAACACTCCTGTTGTGTTGGTGGTGCCACTCCTACCAGACGTTTGGGCAGCAAAAGCCCCACAGTACATTATGGGTCTCTCCCTCGTCGGGAACTTGCATACTGTATAATTAGCTCCACCTGCTGTTCTTTTGATGCCTTCTTCCTTTTATTTATTTAATCTTGGGATGCCCGGTTCCACTCTGGCACCCCTGTGTGCCTCCAAACATTGGAGGCAGCCCAGTGGGTCCTTCCCTGGCTGCCCCACTGGCTTCCTTCGTAGCAGTTCTCCTCCCCTGGCCTGCATTGCTGTTGGTGGCTGCCCACCTTCCCCTTCCCCCTCCCTCCCAGGCACGGGGAGCAGGACAGGTCCACCATAAGTGGGAAAGTGCAGCGCCACTCCCCCGTCCACTATCACGCTTGCGTAGCCCCGAGTTGGGGATCCTGGGTCCGCCTTCCTCTCTTTCGGGGGAGTGCAGTGGCGATCCCCCATTCTTTTGTGGCATCAGGGTCCTGGAGTTGAGGACCGTGACTCCCCATATATCCATGAACTGGCCTGGAGATTGGGGATACCAGGCCTCATGAGTGCTGGGCAGGGGGACCCACACATGCCCCCTCCCAGGAGAAATTCAAGCTTACACCTTGCGGCAACCACTAGGCCGTGGCCCACCCCAGGGTTTGAAGATCTCCGGCAGTGAAGCTCTATGCACTCTAGGCCTTGCTAGGGAAGAGAGGTCAATGGTCAAACCATTTGCCCTTCAATATCTAGAGTCCTGTTGGGCTGTTTTACTCCATCTTAGCTCATTTTGCTCCAGGTGGCGAGCCCTAGTCGCCTAAATAATTTTCCTTAAGCCTCCTAGCCTCTAAGGTAGCAAACTCTGCAGGGAGCTAGTTCCCTTGGCTCCATGCACCAGCCTTTCTTGTCTTTCTCCTTTTGATGCGTCTCTCCTCCTTGGCGCAGAAGTCCAGTTCTTCCCCCAGCTAATCCTTAACGGGTATATGGGTACTAGATTCCCTGGTCCTGGGTAGAGCCCCACTGGTCCTGAAGTCAACTGTAGTCAGTCCTTAGTCCAGATGGGCTCCTCCTTCCAGCTTTCCTTGGCTGCCGCCTCCAGTCCCAGTGTCCAGCAAAAAGCACAACAACAAAGAGCACACTCCCCCTTGTCCAAAACTGCTTAAATGGGGTGGAAAGTTCTAGAAGCCAGGCCCCCCTGGCCAATCCTAGGGTTCCACATCACCTCTCCGCCCTTGGTTTAACACTCCTGCACATCATCCTGGGACAATTCAAAATTGTGTCAACCATGCTATACTGGTTACATCTTTCCCACCAAAACTTCAAATGGGACCCCCCTCTTCTGTTGACTCCAGAAGTCTAGGCTCCCTCCTTTATTCAGTTGGCTTTGGCTGTCACAACCCTGGTACAGTGTGACAGTTAAATTGATTAATGCAGATCCTTCAGCCCCCACCCGTATCTCTTTTATAGCTGAGTGAAGCACTGTTAGTTGCTCCCTTTGTGTGGGGCGGACTTTGTTCCTGCTGCTGGACAAAAATGTAGTTAACTTTGTACAGCAGGGCGACCAAAGGTTTGGGCTCTGATCTTAAGCTGAGCTAGAGAAATATGACAATCCTGGATGACTCATATGCTTTACAAATATCTTCTTGGAGCTCTCAGATTTGGTTCTGGCGCTCATGTTCAAAATGTGGTTCTGATGCACATGTTCGACCCCAATTTGATACGTCACTGTACTCTGTTGGCCAATGGTAAGCGATACTGCACTCTAAAGCAGCCTTCCCTCGGTTTATAAGGGTGTCACTGCAGACAAGACAGTAAACCATACTAACTTTCCCTATGAGTGTACACTAACATTATACGGCCTACCCCACGTCAATATCCAACCCTGCAGAGTCCTCTTTGCGTCAGGCCACCTATGCGCAGTTACCAGGGTGCGCACAACAGGCATCTCACACACGCAGCCCTCGTGTGCTCATGTATGCACACGTATTCATATGTAACCAGTCAAGTGCCCCTTACCCTGTCGCAGGGGCCTTATCTTGAAAGGTAGACACAGATGGTAAACATGCACCGTCCAATTAGCGTGGGTGAGTATCCAGTTGTAGATCAGGCCCACAGTTTAAAAAAAAAAAAAAGCCAAATACCAGGTAGTCAAAAAATCTGAGGAAATTAGATGGGCAAAAGCCAAGGCGTCACAATAGGATTCTGTGTTAGTGACAGGAGTTGTGCATTACCAGGTCATGATTTTGTTCTTGAATCATGCTGTCTTCTTTTAACTAACATCATTGACTGTTAATCACAGGTATGGATGTGCGGAGGTCGCATGGAGGATGCCCCCTGTTCCAGAGTTGGCCACATATACAGAAAATATGTTCCCTACAAAGTTCCAGCGGGAGTTAGCCTGGCAAGGGTAAGAGCTGCTGGTGGTGGTGCATTGGAGAACCAGATATTAGCAAAGTAGCCACTGTGAGGAGAAACCTTGCCTATAGAAGGTCTCTGGAATGCAGCAGTTGTAGGAGTGGATAGTATGATGTATTCCAACATGTAGCACTGTTGAAAAAACTGACAAAAGATTAGCTTCCATTAGGGCTCAGTATGTTTTCGCATTATAATGGAGCGTCATCTAGTGATAGTAGGTAGAAAAGAAAATCGGCTTATAAAATACATTGTGGAACAACTGCTAAACATGCAGAAAATGGGTAATCACGCATTTTGGTGCTTCTGAAGTAAATTGTGAATGTATCTTTATTTACTGGCCATGTTTCCCCTGGTTTATTTCAGCAGTCTCAATCAGCCTAAATGTATCTGGGGAGAATAACAGGGGTGCAAATTTTAATATGCCTGGCAAATTTCCCATGCGGTGTACATGACTCTGGATTTTGATATGTGCGGTAACATAAGTTAGCGCACATATCAAAATTCCACAGTTGCCTCATAATAGGGGCTTAAGAGAAGTTGGTCTAGTTCACTTACAGACTCCAACTCCTCACCTAACCTTCTTTGACCTTGTCTTTTCTATGCTCCGGGAGATAAATATGGTATCTCAGTACGAGACTTAAAGTAGGTTACTTTCCAGATATTTTTGACAAAAATCCTTCAGAGTCTCACATTTACAGTTTGCGTCCTTTAGTTTAGACACCATTATCAAATATATGACTGATTTTAAGGCTTGCAAATATTATGTCTTGGCTGTCTTCTGCTTCACCCTCTTATAACAGTTTCACGCTAAGCTCGTGTTTATGTACAGTTGTACTCTGTGAATACTTGTATATAGAAGACGTACACTACTGGCCCGTTTGTTGGTGTCAGTCCTCCCTTAGGCTGAGGCTAAGCCTGAACTCCTGGAGCCCCTTGTTTCTCTGGCTGGTGTGAAAGAGAAGGAGCTGGACTGGACTGGCAGGAGAGTAGCTGATCCCCCCCAAAAAATCTGTATGGATTCCTGCTGACTGATGGACCAGAGTGGGCGATGCATCAAGGGGCTGAGCAGCAGAGAGCTACAAAATTCTTGTAGCCAAGCTTGCATGTTTATAGACGAAAGCCAACAGTCTTACATTGAATGGGTCTTTGGAGGTTATTCATTATTGGGGTATCTTTCATAGAGTCCCATAGTAATCTAAATAAAGCAGTCACAAAACATTTTCCATAGGCTATCTTGGTGAGAACCGTGCATTTAATAGCCTATCTACTTCCTTTTCGAAAAAAGTACCAAACTTTAACAACCAATCGGTAACCAGCACCCTCTAGAACCTTCCCAAGAGAGGCTGAATCCCTCAGATTTTCACCGCACGTCATGTGTGAAGGGAATCTCCCTGAGCTCTGCTCAGTTCTTCCATATTTCTCACAGATAGGTTTTATTTCCTTCTGAATATTTATAATGTCTGACAGGAAAGGACTGATTAGCCCTTGTAAGTCCTGTGGGAAGAAGAGGGTTCACATTGATGATCCCCACAAGGATTCCATCTATTGCCTCTATCCCCATCATGAGGCAAAACAGTACAAAAAGTCAGTGCCCAACAATCTATGGACACAAAGTAGCTGTGATCTAGACCCATGCCAGGGTTCGTAGGTAACCTCTTCTTGAGAGTAACCAGTGGTTTTTGCCCGAAGAGCCTCTTCATCTCTCTGATGGGGGTCGGGACATAAGAAACCTCCAGTTTTAGCTGTCAATTTCTAGGGCGACAATGACAGCAGTGTGGGTCACTAGGCTGCTGAGTGGGAGAAGGCTTATTTGCTAAGCAGCTGTGGACCCCGAGGTTGTGATAATGGATGATGCTGATAAGGATGCAGGTGTACTGACACATTACTGTAAAGCCGCTTGCCTCGTATAGCAGGCACAGCTGCTGACCAGAACCGATGTGAATTAGGAGAGCTGTGTGCGAGGCTGTTACTTTAACCTTAAGATGCTGCTGACAATGACAGAAAAGCTTTGGAACAGCATAGTTGTGGAATAGATGGACACATGACTCCTCAGTACTGACAAGCCTGGGTAGGGATTTGCGTGTTGCACTTCTGGAACCAAAAGAATTTGTAATATTGGGGTGAGTGAACACAAATAAATATGCAGAGCACAAGAGCTTACTATCCTTCCTCTGGTAGGGTCAGTATGACCAGCACAGGATCGTGACATCAATACATTGTTTCATGAGCAGTCTTGCTAGAGTTACCATGGATATTTGATCAGCCTTGTTTGTACTGGGAAAGACAGCACAGTTCTGTATCCAAAGACGACTATTTGGTGTCTCGCCAGAGGAGCCGACCTAAATACCTTTGTACATGACCAGATGGGCCATGCATGCATTTGTGAATTTCAAAGACAAAGCTGGTCCTGGTGGCAACCACTGTATGATCTCAGGGGTCGAGGACATGCAGGGACGCAAAATCCCCTTCTGAGTCTAGTTCATAGGTAAAAAGACAAATCTCTGTAGAGCAGTATCACTGATGCTCAAAGAGCAGCTTACAAATGCCTAGAACAGGTAACACTGTGGCTGCTTATGCCATCTGACACGGCAGCTGTGGTTTCCCTACGAGGGCGTCGGGGCTCCGCCCCGTTACATTGCTGGATATGCTCAGCTCAGTCATTTATAAAAAAATACCCATTTATCAGCTGCCAAAATGCCATTAACAACACTTACTGCTAGAACTTGATCACGGGGCTGTGGGGCACTGTATGCCCCACACACCGATATAGCTGCTGTTAATGAACGTCACATGACTGACTAGTCTCACTTTCTCCCCTGCCCTGTTGTTTGCTCAAGAAGCCTAGCCTACATGTTTGCCCGGCTGAGAACCTCACAGCCCTGAAGACAGTGATGTCATCAGCTCAGCAGAGACCTAGCTGCAAGGCATAGTCTCCATTCCCTGATGGCGTGGAGGTAAAGTTAGCTCCGGGCATTTTGAATACAAGCTCGGGATCGCTAACCCTCCACGTCAATCAGAGAGAGTGGAGAGCTTGTCACCACACCCTTTCCCAATTCATTATAGGGCGTGGGTACGACCCCTCCCTGTGACAAGTTGGGAAAGGGTATGGCAGGTGGGAAGCAGGAATCGAGTCTGCGCAGACTCGACCACCTCAGACGGCTTCCTGCGCATGAGTCTGCACTCTGCAGTAACTGTGGCAGTCAGAGTGCATTTTTTACTGCATCACTAGACTGACTGCATTTTAGAGCAGATCAGAGGCCGTCTGAAAACTCTGAATCATCATTCCTGCCTGCACTGATTACTGCACAGTGCAATAGTTGCTTGCTTGCCGCTTACAGCACTGGTTTTTGTTGCTGCCAGAGAATAGGCCAGACTGCCTGCTGATGTCTGAACTAACTTGGTCAGTTCACCAGCCCAGGTAAGGCCCAGGTGGGCATTTTTAACTTCTAGTATAGGCCAGTTTAGGGCCTTGTCGTCACGTGGGGGGCATGGCCTATTTCGGAGTTCACCCAGCTGGGGGACCGCTGCAGGCCCTGTTCTAGAGGGTGGGCCAGGTGGCTCCTAACTGGGATTTTTGTTTTCTCTATCAATTTCAGAGAGACTGTATACTGATGTGTCCATTTAAGAGAGGTTTTCATTGGTAACCTGCCAGGAAGATTACTTACCTGTCAGAGGAACCCCCGAGATCAGGGAGTCCCTGCCTATCTGGTATCTGCTTTTTAAAGTTTTTTCTCTGAAGAAATGTGATGCCCAGGGGATCCTTGGTGCTCTTAGATGGGGCTGGGAAACTGGATTCCCATGTTCGAGAGCCACCTATGCTATATGCTTGAAAAAGGCACACCGTACTCTGTCATAAAACACACAAGCGAGTTACCACCTACAAAGGTAATATAATGCCATGACTGGTGACTTGACACATCTCCGAAGACCTGTTCTTCGGGCACATCACCAGCCCGCGAGGTGGTATTCTAGAAACTTTCAATCGTATTGCTTTTATTAACCTTCCTGCTTCCTCAAATTTGCTTGAAAATGCTCCATTTCTCCACTCTTTTTTTTTTTTTCAGTGCAGTATAGCGACAATCTTACACCTCACCACTTTCAAATGTCACCAGCCACCACTGTGTCTCGGATATGGCATTGTAGAGCTTTAGTGGCCCACAGACTACTTTCCAAATGGTCTGAGGTTTCTATCCCAGAATGCTTCAGTTTGGGCTGGTAGTAATGTTAGCAGTATGACTGGCTCTGCATTTCTGTTCTGCACCAAGACCAACTTAAATAAGCATTTGCAATGCAATATGTCTCGCATTTGCGTGATTTTGAGCTATTGGCATTGTAAATGACAATGCCTTTTATTTATGTGTTTAAAAAACCTGCAATAATGAAAGGTATTGTCATTTACAATACTAATAGGTCAAAGTTGTTAGAAAAGGAGGCTATTAAATGCATGGTTGGCACCATGATGGCCTATGGAAGTTTTTTACTACTGCTTTATTTATATTACCTTGGGACTCCCACTTGAACAACGGGGGAATGCTTCAAGCAAGTGAATCAATGAAAGATACCAATACTGGATAGCTGTAGTTACAGGTAAGTAACTTATTTCTTCAGAAATATGTTCTTGCTTTCATCTTAGCTGAACCTGCACCATTCTAACCTACTTTGTACATTTATCATGCCTGTATTTGCCTCTTTCCTTAACGCCATTGGGGCTGTGTTTGGGCTGGTCATCCCGAATTTAGAACCATTTGAACAATGTTCGCTTTTACAATTCCAGAAAATTCATGTTTTATATTGTGGTTGGGCCTTAACCATAAAGTGCTGTTGCTAGTTTTAGCTGTAGAAGCCTTGGGAGTTGGCGATTGCCCCTGTTTCAAACATGAGCTTCCACCAGAAAAACTCCTATTACCTTTTTTGAGAAGCAGGAGACTAAAGTTGGTTATCTGCATAGTATATCACACCAGGTTCGGACTTATGAAGAAACAGAGAGTAGACATGTGCCCCAGCAGTGACGAGCTGAGAAATACAGGCATGGTTCTCCACTGGGCCCAAAAACCTTTTTCAGGTGAACAAGTTGTACCTAAGATTATCTCGGATTTTAACTTTAATTAATCCTTGTTCTTTACAAATCCAACTTCTGTGGCCATGATATCACTGCACATCTGTTAGAAATTGGGTGTCCATGTGGCAAAGGTATGCACACTGTCCAACTTAGGACCACAATCCTGTGTAAGTCACAACACAACCTAAGTTATCCTGTGCTCACGCTCTTCCAGCTTGGCACAGAGCAGGCAGGCTTAACTTAGAAGGCAATGTGTAAAGTATTTGTGAAATAACTCATACAGTAACACAGTGAAAACACCACAAAAGACTCCACAATGGTCTAGAAAAATAAAGCATGACTTTACAAATAAAACAAGACCAAAACAACAACAATCCAATATATAGAAGTTCAGATATTGAATTTTGAAGAATAAATGCAGTAAAGCAGTTAGAAACCTGTAGTGCAAAAAAGGTTACTGTAGGTCACGCTGGCCTGGGGCAAATTTAAAGTTTAGCCGATCACGATGGAGTGCCGGCTTGTTACAAGAGCCATGCAGGCCCCAGTGAACAAAGCACCTTTACTGGTTGCAAACAGCGAGATGCGTCGATCTTCTCCACGCTGTGAAGACAATGCGTCAGTTCTGAAGACGTGCGCCTCAGAGTCGCGAGGCATCGAGCGATGCGCCGGTTTCTTCCTCGCAGTCAAGGGGATACGTCGATCTCTCCGAGCTGCAGCGGCGGTGATACTCTTTCCGGTACGTTGATCTCTGGAGGCAAAGCACTGGTTCTGAGGCTCTCTGCAGATTTTACTCCCTCAACTCAGTCGATGCACCGGTTCTTCTACACACAGACAGGAGTCCCGAAATCCGTGTTGCAAGTACCTGGGCCACTTCCAGTGAGTCCGGAGCAGGGATAGGGTCTTTGATTTCCCTGAGTCTCAAGCAACACGAGGCAAGCCAACAAGCTCTTGAAAATCACTTAGAAAAAGGCGGAGTCCAGTTCTCCTTCAGCAGAGTCAGAGAGCAGAAGGCAGCAGGGCAACAAACAGACAAACAGGTCTTCCAGAACAGTAGTCCAGTTGAGTCCTGTGAGCAGCACAGCAGTTCTTCTGACAGAGGTTCAGGTGTAGGCCCAGAAGAGTCTGATTTGGTGGGGTCAGAGACCCAGTACTTGTACCCAAAAATGCCCTGAAGTGGGGGATACTTCAAAGAATGGCTTCGAAGTGCACCAATATCCTCTTCAACCCAGTCCTGTGTGCCAGGCTATCTGTGGGAAGGTTTCCGCTCCTTTGTTTAGGGTCAGGCCACTACCGTTTGAAGTGTAAGTATGAGTCCCTTCCTAACCAGGAAGGGCCATCAGAATGCAGATATATTTAAATGAGTACTCAACCACACCTAGACCTCCTGTGTTTTTGGCAGTCTGGAGGAAATGCACAGAGTGGATCTGTCGCCCAGACATGTATTGGAGGCAGGCTGCAAGGCACACAGAGAGCAGTAAGAGCAGGGAAATGTCTACTTACTAAAAGTGGCATTTCTAAACAGCACTAATTAAATCCAACTTTACCAGTAAAGAGGATTTATTAGTTCCATTCCAAATATATGAACATGATACAGCCACTCTTTTGTAAACCAGAATTACAGGTTAAAGGTATTTTAAGAGATTCCTAATGTTAGCCTATGAGCGGAGTAGGCCTCACAGCAGTGAAAAACGAATTTAGCTATTTGTCACTATCAGGACATGTAAAACATGAAAGTACATGTTCTACCTTTTATCTACTGAGCAGCGTGCCCTTAGGGCTACCCAGGGTCTACCTTAGGGGTGACTTATGTGTAATGAAAGGGTGGTTTAATGCTTTGCAAGTAGTCTTAAATGCCAACTCGAAGTGGCAGTAAACTGCACACACAGGCCCTGCAGTGGCAGGCCTAAGACCTGGTTAGATGGCTACTTAGATGGGTGGCCCAACTAGTGCTACAGGCCCACTAGTAGCATTTAATTCACAGGCCTTGAGCACATTTAGTGCTCTCTACCAGGGACTTAAAAGTAAAATAAATATGCCAATTGGATATGAGCCAATGGTACCAAGTGTTAAGGAGATAGCACAAGCACTGTGTGCTCTTTACCACTGCTAAACAGTGCTAAAGTCCAAAGGCCAGCAAAAACGAGGTTGAAAAAGAGGAGGAGGAAGGCACAACATTTGGGTGGCCCTTCAGAGAGGGCCATTTTCTAACGACACCCTAATGGCTATTGGGCCTAAATCTATTAGATGGATAAAAAGGAAAATATTAAACAGTCTTATCAGCAATTTTGATTAGAAATGGTGATCTCTAAACAGTCAGTAGCATGCTGGACTGTGTCTTGCAAAATTCCTTCTTTTCGGAAAGAAGACAAAAATTTGCTAAGAAGACCCAACATCACTGTTGAAGTTAAAAAGCTATTACAACCTTGCTCAGATATGTCCTCATCACTCTAATTGGCAAAGCAGTCTCCTGCAGCTCCGTTATTTCATGTGAATGACATTATTGTCTAGGCCCGTGTGGGTCCAGCACATATGTGAAAAAAGTGTTGTGGTAAAAATATTGTATAGTTGTGCTATCTTTTTTTATTTCACTGACACCACATTGTTTTCTTCTCTATGGGTCTCTCTCTGATATTCATAAAATATCTCCCAGTATTAAACACAATAAAAAAATTATTTCTAGTCTATTCAGAATAAATAGAATCATGTCCAAGAAAGCAGCAAGTACAAATCAAGCAGTATAGGTGGCTGAAAATACTATTCTAAAACAGTGTACATTAAAGTAAGTGATACGCAGGAAACTGTGCCCCAGAATAAAGTATACACATGACAGAACAGAAATTAACCCTGTTCTTTTAAAAAATCTTCGAAAACCGCACTATCCCGTCATGCCCAGCACATTGTAAGTTTAGCAGTTCATATTTTGAGACAAAGAGAAAATACAGTTATGTGGAATCCTGTTCAAAATCTGTGATCCAAAAACCTCTAGGAGTGGGTGAGACTTTTGTGAATTAGTAAAGAACACTAATGATGAAAGAATAGGATTACAGTTAGGTAACTTTTTGTCTTCAGTATTGGCTTCTGGCTGCTATTAAGAGGTAAAATGCAGCCAGCCTCAAAAGCACTTTCAGGGTCGAAGAATGAACCCTTTAGACAAATCTGTTTTATAGGCCTCACCCACCTACTTTCCGTCTTGGAATCAGAACCCACACAATAATGTTTAGCTAAAGTATGGTCTGACCTCCAGGTGGCAGCTTCACATGTCAGGAATGGGGGACAATTTTCGTCAGAACAGCAGTAACTAACTTCCCTGTTCGGAAGTGGGCTACTAGCTTCCCAGGTAAGGATCATTTTTATTTTTCATAACTGACGACAATGCAAGAAACTATTCACCTGGCTATGTTTCTTTTTAGAGGAATTCAGTCCTGCAATATAGCCCTAAGATTGACAAAGGATGTTTGACCTTACCAATCCTTTAGACTTATCCAAACAATGCCCTCTTCACATAGATTGTATGTAACAAGCTCTCTAATGGGTACTTTGGAAAGAAAGTAGGCAAGGAAAATTGTCTGATTTAATTTGAAAACCATAAAATATCTTGTAGGAGTAATGAAGGGTTAGAAGAGTATGTTCTTAGAGCTATTATAGGATTAAAATTGTGTATGGTTCGTTAGTGCTGAGAGCTTGAAGCCCTGTCACACTTCTGGTAGATGTAGACACTAAACAAGCAACCTTCCATGAAAGGTGCTGTAAATCAGTCTTGTGCATTGGTCAAAAGTGACCCATCAATTTAGAGAGTTCCGCATTCAGTTTCTGTGGGGGAAGCTTCTAAAAGGAGAAAACACTTTCCCAACTCCATCTAGGAAATCTTTAACCACTGCAATTATGAAGAAAGATGCTGGATGCCAGCCAAAGGCACTCTAGCATTCTAATATGAGAACTGTAAACCAAACTTTGCCAGGACTTCCTGCTTGCGGATCTAGAACAGTCTTACATCTCCTCAAATCATCTATTGCACAAAATCCAAGCTTGAACCCTGCATTTAGGATGTAAACACCTTTTTTAAAATTATTTTTCATTTTTAACTAAACCTAGAGACTTGCCTCTTAACTGGCCATACTTTCCCAAGCTATGGCAGACGGGTGAGATGCACCCAAGTTCATGATCAGATGTGGGCTGGATATGACTGACTCACTAGGCAGAGCAGTTTCCTCATAGGTAGCCTTACTGCACCACAGCTGTTTGAGAACTACTGGCTCACTTATGGACATGCCCTTTTGGTCCAGTCTCTTCGCAGACAAGGTGGACTCGGCGCTGGAGCTCTTCAAAGATAGCAGAGCCACGGCCAGTTCCTTGACCCTTTCCATCGCCCCCCTGCCAACACCAATCTGCCTTTCATGACCACGGAAGGGGCTTCCAACCATGTCCTTACCTACCCAGCCACCATGGCACGCAAGCCCCCTGAGCCTCTGCGTGGCCAAGGACACAGTACCCGCAGACCTTGTGTGGCCTAGTGGTACAACCAGAGGTCAGGCCAGTCCATCACCTCCTTGGCAGCCGCAGCCTCCAAACCTCTTTAGTTCATCCTTAAGTCATCATGGGCAACCAATGGGAGGTAGGATATACCATCACGTACACCACTGGAGCTCAATAACATCATACCGCTGGGTTCTCCAGATTGTTGTCCCCTGCATGACTACACCTCCACGCATGCTACCTGCTTGTGACAGGCTGACAGAAGACCATCTCTCCTTAATCCACCAGGAAGTGGCGGCTTTCTTGGCCAATGGAGCAATAGAGAGTGTGCTGATGTCAGAAGTAGGTCGTGGTTGCTATTCACGCTACTTTCTAGTGCCCAAAAATGACAGACGCCTTTGTCCTGTCCCCTCTCAATTTCATCCCAAGACCTGCCTGCTCTGGACCCGGGGGACTGGATGGGTAGCGCTGGACTTGCAGGACTCATATTCTCACATTCCTGTCCTGCCTGCCCAGACGTTGCCTGCAGTTCACAAGAACTTTCAATTCGCCGTGCTCTCTTTTGGCCTTACCAGCACCCTTCAAGTGTTCAACAAGGTGATGGTGATGGTTGCAGCTCATCTGCGGAGATCAGGGATTCCGGTCTTTTCCTATTTTTTTTTTTTTTTTTTTTATAAATTCTTTTTATTAAACATGTGCAGCTTATTCAACATAGGTACAGTTCCATCAGATCAATGACAGGGAACACAGCGATATCAAGGTATGTAAACTTGGGAGGATGATAGTTGTTATGGTGAGGGGGGGACTGTCACATCGGGATCACATGGTGGGGTACATATATAGCCACGATATGCATTCTAAGGAGACCAGATCCTAGACCACTTTCGGGGACAGCCCCTAGCTGAATATACTGTTTTTTCACGTAGCATACACCAGTCGAGGTCCGTCTCCCAATCCACAATCCTTGGGGCTTGTGTTGCCCACCAGAGTTGAGCAATGTTTCTTTTGGCAATCATGCAGCCCAGTGTGACCCATTGTATAGCATGTGAGTTTAGGTCAGTAGGTTCCCAGATATTAAGGATGCATCTGGGAGCTTCAGGCCTTATAGTAAGCTCCAGTGCCTGGCTCATAATGTTATGAATATCTCGCCAGTAAGCCTGTATTGGGTCGCAGTGCCAGATTATGTGAATAAACGTACCCATCTGGGTGCATCCCTTTCTACAATACCCATCCGCTGAGCCACCCATGTGTATCAATAGGGGCCCCGTGATGTAGACTCTGTGTAGTATTTTTAGTTGTACGAGACGGAGGCGCGTCGGGATGGCGACAGTTTTGGGGGAGGAGACTGCAGTCTGCCAATTTTCATCATCAAGCTCGATACCGTCCTTCACCCATTTCTCTTGCAGTAGCATCAGTGGGTCATCCATATTGTTAATGTGTTTCCTATATGTTAGGGAGATGGCTCTCTCGGGCAGATAGCCATCTAGCAGTCTGTCCTCCAGTGGTGAATAGTCAGGTGGGGAGGTATCACGAGGTAGTGCTGTTGGCAATGCGTGGCGAATTTGCAAGTAGCGAAAACGTTCTGTTTCCGCCATGGAATATTGGAGTTGGAGAGAGTCAAAAGACTTAATTCCATTTTTGTCCCACAAATCTCTGATGTGTGAAATGCCAATTAGGTCCCACTTATCAAAACCCTGTGAGTTGCCCAAGTCTCAGAGTCTCTGGGAGTCCCACAGGGTCAATTTGTTGGTCCAACCCAGCGAGGCAGTCGCCGTGCGCCAGATATGGACGGAGTGCTTGGTGGGGCCAGTGAGGGGGTATCTATTTGGCTTAGAGTAAAGGGCCCTGGTAAAGGAACCGTTAGGAAGGAGAAGTCTGTCCATACCAAACCCGGGGTCGTCAGGCCGCCCATAGATGTTGTGGTTTATTGCCGTTAGGTGTGAGGCCCAATAGTATTTCCTTATGTCAGGTAATCCAAACCCCCCGTCAAACCAGTTGAGGGTGAGTTTTTTTAGAGCGATATGAGGCCTCCCATTCCAGGGGAGGTCTCGTTGAAGTCCCTCTATTTGTTGAAAGTAAGAATTTGGTACTGGATCTGCCGAATTCTGAAGGACATAGAGGAAGCGGGGTAGGGACATCATTCTGAAGAGGGCCGCTTTGCCCAGTAAGGAGAGGGGAAGCGATTTCCAATTTACAATGTCCTGCTTTAGGCGTTGTATCGGGGGAGCAAGATTTCGGGTGAAACAGAGAGTTTTGTCTGGTGAAATAAAAATGCCCAGATATTTGAAGCCGTCTGAGACTATTGGTATGGGACAATTTCGGGGTATTGGGGGGGCCTTCCCGCTTAAGACGTAAAGGAGAGATTTCTGCCAGTTGATGCCAAACCGGAGTATCTACCAAAAACGGCGAGGATATCAAATAACGCAATAAGGGATCTTTTAGGTGATGCGAGGTATAACAGAATATCGTCCGCATACAGGGATATTCGGTCTTCCCAGTCGGTCGAGCACCGCAACCCACGGATCATTACATCCCTGCGGATCCAGGCCGTGAGGGGCTCAAGGGCTAGGGCAAACAATAGAGGAGAGAGGGGGCACCCCTGACTGGTCCCTCGGCTAAGTAGAAAGGAGTCGGATTTCCTGTTTACAATTACTTGAGCCATTGGGGCGCTGTATAGCAATCGTACCCATTGACTAAAGCCCGGACCAAATCCTAATTTCGTGAGCACTGCGAAGAGATAGGGCCATTCAAGTGTATCAAAGGCCATTGTGGCGTCTAAGGAGACCACAATGGAGTCCTCGCGCAAGGTCGACGCCCTGCCCAAGACCCCATGCAGTCTGCGAAGGTTATGGGCAGTATTTCGCCGCGGCATAAACCCCGATTGGTCACGGTGCACTAGGCCACCTATAACCTTGATCAGTCTATTAGCGAGCACCTTAGCCAATATTTTGGGCTCAGCGTTCAACAATGAAATAGGCCTATAAGAGGCACAATCAGTTTTGGGTTTCCCTCCTTTATGAATCGCAACGATAGTCGCAATTCGCTGGTCCAGGGGAAGTGATCCCTGCTCAAGACTAGTCTCAAACATTGATTTCAGATGCGGTGCTAGTCTGTCCGGGCGGAGTTTGTAGAGTTTGATCGGGATGCCATTGGGGCCCAGGGCCTTGCCTCGGCGGAGTGTTCTGATTGAGGTTGCAATCTCGTCTGCTATAAGGGCGCTGTCCATAAAAGCACGGTTACTGTCAGATAGCACCGGTAAAGAGATGTCTCGTAAAAGTTCAGAGGAACCCGCTTCGGCGTGTGGCGCTATGGAGCGGTAGACTGTACGGAAGTGGGCTGCGAAGTGGTCAACTATTTCTTGGGGATCCACTATGGCGGATCCTCCAGGATTCCTTAGTTCGGGAACTAATCGGCTAGCTCACTCCTTTTTATCTAGCCAGGCAATTTATTTCCCGGCTTTGTCACCCCAGTCATAAACCCGTCCCAGTTTGCACTGTCCTAGGGTCTTAGCGCGGTCGGTGACCAGGGCTCGGTATTCCTCTAGCCGGAGTTGCAGAGCGTGGAGGGCCTCCGGCGAGGGGTCGGGATCAAGATCATTTTCCAGACAATAAATGTCTTGTTCTATATCGGAGACCGCCGCTAGCTTGTCTTTTTTGGACCCCGCTATTAAGGAGAGGGCTTCGCCCCATACCACTGCTTTGAAGGCTTCCCACAATGTCTGCAGGGAGTCAACCGAGTGTTCATTATCCAGAAAATAATTGTCGATGGATTTAATAAGACCGGTCCGTATTTTAGAGCACTTAAGGTGCCAGGGGTTGATTGGGGCGATGCGCCCCACCGGGGAGTCGTCAAGGACGATATGGGCCCAAAGGGGAGAGTAGTCGGAAATGCCTCTGGCCAAGTGCCGTATCTCATGTATGTTCGTCACCTGCGGGGCGGGGACAATGATATAATCTAGTTGCGAAAGGCTGTTATGGGCACCCGAGTGGAATGTGTGTTGGATCTTGTCAGGGTGAAAAGCCCTCCAGCAATCCTCAAGTCCCATCGCTTCCAGAAAACTAGAGAAAGAGTGAGCGGTGGGTGGCAACGTATGTGGGGGTTATCTGTCCAGTGTGCCTGATACTACTGAGTTGAAGTCTCCCCCGATCACTAGATGTCCCTCTGGCAATGTCAACAGCACAGCGCTGAGGTCGGAGAATGTGGTGGCCTGCAACCCCCGGGGGCATAGGCTGACATGAAGGTGATGGTTATTCCCTCCCATGTGCCTGTGACACCCATGTATCTACCTCGGTCGTCCATATGAGTGGAAGCAGGTAAGAAAGGGAATGATTTCTTTTGCATGATTCCCACCCCTCTAGAATTAGACGCAAACCCTGAATGGGTGTGCATGGAACAGCCCCATCTGTGCATGGCTTTACATGTGTGACCGATGAGGTGGGTTTCCTCGAGTAGGACAAAATCTGGCGACAGCCTCCGAATCTGTTGCAATACTATACTGCATTTGAATTTGTCCCCCAACCCATTCACATTCCAGCTTAGGATTCTAACTTCCTTGCTACGCTGTACCCCCATCAATGCATTTGCGGAGAGTGGGATTGATACCCATTAAGAAAAGGAACGGCACCATCGTCATAGCAACAAATTAAACAAACAAAAAAACCCCTACCCAACAACCCCCCGCCCTGCTCCCCTGTCCTTTTGGTTCAAAACTGCCCATTAACAACTTGCAGAGTGCCTGTCGCCCTAGAAAGTTCAAAGAAAGAAGGAAAAAACAATCCAGGGGGTAAAGCGGGGAGCTCCATGCCCATGCCCTTAGTCTACATCTATGTCACACCATAATTGTTACTTTAACTTATGTCCAACATTAGGTCAATAGTCCCGTTTTAGGTTGGAAACCGTGGATCCCACCCTCCATCCCCCAACCCCCCGCCTCCCACCCCTCAAGCCGCGAAGTAACCTGTCCTCGTCGAGGCACCCCTTCAGGTCGGCGCGTTGTCATCAGGGCCGCCAGCTCTTCCTGTCCCAGTGTTTTTGGTGTCCCGATACTCGATCCAATCAGCCACGTCCTCAGGCCGATCAAAAAACCAAGCTCTCCCTTCTGCCTCGACACGGAGGCGGGCCGGGAACAGCATCAAGTACTTGAGGCCTTTCTCTCTGAGGACCTGCTTGATAGAGAAAAATAGTCTTCGTTGCTTCTGTACCCTTTGTGTGAAGTCCGGGAAGAAAGAGATATCCGCGTTTTCATAGCGGAGGGGGGTGCCGGCCCTGGAGTTTTGGAGAATCACATCGCGGTCTCGATAGTTGAGGACGCGGGCCAACATAGGCCGCGGGGGAGCGCCCGGCTTGGGTCGGCCGCCCGGGACCCTGTGGGCCCGCTCGATCACAAAGAATTTACTGAGTCCCTTGGGTCGTAGGTGCTTGAGGATGAGGTCCTCGGCAAATAGGTCAGGGGTCTGTCCCTCTGCCTTCTCCGGAACACCTATGATGCGGAGGTTGTTGCGACGAAGACGGCCCTCATAGTCGTCCAGTTTAAGGTCTGTGACATTCCGGGAGTCCTGCAGGTCGCGGACTTCCCTCTGCAGCTGAGCCACGTCACTCACCAGGCCCGCGGTCGTGACCTCCACCTGCTTCACCTTTTCATTAAGTTTCCCCAGGTCGGCCCTGATAAGATTGATGTCGACAGCCACCGAGTCCAAAGAGGTCTTAACCCCCGTTATTGCCTCCATGACGTCTTTAAGAGAGAGTTCCTGCTCCTCAGGTCCAGATCCACCCCGTTCGCCGTCCTCCTGCTGGTGCCCTCGCTGCAGGTCCCTAGAGACCATGTATCTGTCAAGTTTATTCGCTTGGACCGACTTCGCTGTCCTGGCGCCGGATCCCTTGACGCGGTCCGCCATTGCGTCAGATGTCAACCAACTCCAGGTAGGCAACGGGGGGGGGGGGAGCGGACAAAGTGGTACCCACCGGTCGGTGCGTCGGGGGTCCGCCCAGGCTCCGCTTCACCTGCGTCCCACACAATCGAGGCGCCACTTACCAGGCACTAGATTCGCGCTGAGGCCAGATTCCGCACTCAAAAGGGCCCATCAACAAAGCCACTGTCCACTCCGGATGGGCAGTCACCAGCGATGCCACACCAGGGCCAACAGCGCCACCGCGTCCAGCTACAGTCCACTGCAGCAGCCCAAGGCACCCGGCGTCATCCACCCTTCGTCTGGCACAGCGCGCCCCCGATGCCCGGCAGTCCCCACGGCACACTGCGCAACGGGAGCAAGAGAGTCCCCACCGCAGGCCGCCAGCATCAAGGTAAGTCACCTGATAGTTCGCCTCAGTTGGGTCGGGCCCTGTCTTGAGACTATACTTGCTGAGTCACTGCAGGACCAGGCTGCTCCCCATACTCTGCACAACGCGGTCTCTCCTCAAGCAGGATCGCGACCGCTCCAGCCGTCCCGTGAGTTGAGGCACGTCAGCTATACCTCAGGTAGGTGGGTTGTTAGGCATCACTAAACTCCGCTACTATGGCGGCGCCAAGCGGGCCCTTCACTCCCAGCGCCGCCGCCATTTTGGGACCCGCAGCCGACGCGCTCCGGATAAATCGCGTCGAGGAGTGTTTACAGCTCTCCCAGACTCATCGCAGGATCGGGGGCATCACAGTCCCTCCGGGGCGGCTCAGGACTCAAAGGCAATGTCAGCAGCCGTTTGGGGGGGGAGCCCCCACGCCGCCGCTAAGGCCCTGGCTTCAGCGGCAGGAAGGGAGGAGCGGCACGGATCTTCACAGCGGCCTCAGCCGCGACCACAGGACCCGGCTTCTGGGATGTGAGCAGGCCGCGATCTCGCGGAAGCCCCCACCGCCTCGCCGCCGGTCTTCCACACACTGGGCCACAGCAGGGGGGCTCCGCTGGCGATCTGACACTCTGGATCGCTTCCAGGTGGTTCGGAAAGACAATCAGGATGGTTAGGGGCTGATTTGGGCAACGGAGCTCACACGCTATGCGGCCATCTACAGTCCCTGCTTGGCCACGCCCAGTCTTTTCCTATCTTGACGACTGGCTGTTGAAGGCAGGCTCACCCCAGGCAGTTGTCTCCCACCTCCAGACTACGGTGGATCTCCTGAACTTGCTGGGGTTCGCTATCAACGTGCCTAAGTCACACCTGACTCCTCAGGCGCTCCTTTTCATCAGAGCTGTTCTAGACACGGTGCAGATTCGGGCTTATCCTCCAGAACACTGAGTCCAGGAAATTCAGGCTATGATATCGATACTTCAACCTCTATCCTGGGTTCTGTTGAGACTGAATCTGTGGCTGCTGGGCCTCATGGCCTCCTGCTGGTTACACATGCCCACTGGTTAATGCGGGCTCTGCTGTGGGACCTGAAGTTCCACTGGGTGCAGCATCAGGGGAGTCGCTTTGACATAGCCCATATCTCGCAGGGAACTGCACAGTGATGGTTAACAAACTGTGATTGGGTCAGTGTCAGACCCCTCTCTCTTCCCCAACCAGATCTGACCGTGGTAACCGATGCATATCTCGTGAAATGGGAAAGCGTCCTGGGGGAGGTGGAGATCAGAGACCTCTGGTCTCCGGCAGAATCAACCTACTGGAGCTTCGGGCAATTTGGCTGCCATTGAAAGCCTTTCCATCCTCTATCAAGGGAAGGCTAGTGCAGGTGTATATGGACAACACTACTGCCATGTGGTACTGCAGCAAACAGGGCAGATTGAGGTCATGGACCCTCTGTTCAGATGCGCTGTGCCTCTGAACATGGCTGGAATGTCGGGGCATATCCCTGGTGGTTCAGCACCTGTCAGGCTCTCTGAACGCCAGTGCGGACGTACTCAGCCAAAGATGACTGGTGGATTACAAATGGCGTCTCCACTAGGAGGTTGTGGAAGGTCTCTTTCAACAGTGGGGAGAGCCTTGATTACATCTGTTCACCAGCATCACGAACGTGCAATGTCTGCAGTTATGTGCGCTGGAGCCTCCTGTACGCCTTTCCGCCTATTTCACTCCTGCCCAGAGTTTTCAAGAAGATCAGGAACAACTGGGGCAAAGGCATTCTTACGGCTCCGGACTGGGCTTGGAGAGTTTGGTATCCCGAGCTGTTGAGCATGGCCATCAGTCCTCCGATAAGACTGCCCCTTTGGAAGGATCTTCTGTCGCATCAGCAGGGGGGGGTCTCTACTAGAACCTGTCAATGCTCTGCCTTCATACGTGGAGATTGAACGGCAACAATTGACAGCTTTCAACCTTATGCCCACAGTTGCAATGATATCTTGGCAGCCAGGAGTCTCTCCACCAAGATGGTATATGCCTGCTGCGGGAGCAAGTTGACCCCCTTTCTGCTCTTCTTTCTCAAGTCCTTCTGTTTATTCTGTCTCTTGCCCAGCAGGGCTCTGCCTTGGGCCCCTTAAAGTGCCATCTTTATGCCAGCTCAGAACTTCCTGTGGTTGCCTGATCAGCCATGCCTCATAAAATTCCCTGTTGTAAATAGGTTTTTAAAAGGTCTCCTACATGTGTTTGCACCTTCATCATGCCTCAGTAGAACCTCAGTCTTGTATTTCTGTTTCTGATGTGCACTCCCTTTGAGCTGCTGCATAACTGCCCTCTCAGACTATTTACCATCAAGGCGGCCTTCCTCGTGGTGATAACATCTGCGTGGAGGGTCAGTAAACCCCATGCCTTGTCATCTTAGCCTCTGTACCTAACCATCTTCTCAGACAAGCTGGTTCTTCGCACTAGAGCTTCCTCTCTGCCGAAAGTTGGCACTTTGTTTTATGTAGGCCAGTTCATCAACCTGCCTACCTTTTGACGCTCCACTACATCTATTTAAGGAAGAGGAGAAACTGCACCATCAGGACCCTAAAAGAGCGTTGTTGTTCTATCTTCACCTCATGAGAGAATTCCGGGTGGACGACCAACTCTTCGTGAACTATGTCGAAGCCAAGAAAGGAAGGTCTGTGCAGAAACGGCCCATCTCCCGATGGAGATTGTGCTCTGCATTAAAATCTACTTCGCTTTGGCCAAGAAGCAACCCCTTGAGGGTTTGCATGGTCATTCCACCAGATCTAAGGCTTTGACCACTGCGTTAGCACACATAGTTCCTGTCCTGGACATCTGTCAGGCAGCTGTATGGGTGTCTCTGCACACGTTCACCAAGCACTTCTGCTTGGACAGTCAGGTCTTTCGGGATGAACACTTTGCCTGTTTGGTCCTGTGGTACTTTCAAGTGTGAACTTGTTCCCCAGACACACCTTCGGGGAGGTATTGCTTGGGTATCTATAGGTAAGGAATTTGCAGCTAGAAGTCGCTATCAAACGAACAAGTTGGTAACGCCTTATCTCGACGATTCTAGCTACAGATTCCTTACCGAACCATCCATCCTCACCGCTCTGCAAACCGATTTCTAGGGTTAAGGCTTTCCCCTGTCAGGGCCCAGTTTTCATACAAGCGGTCAATGTTCTTTGTGCCTCCACGATCCTGGTGTGAAAAGTCGTGAAAAGAAACTGGCATCTGTGCGCTGAGGTGACACCTACATAGGCACTGAACATGTTGCTTCTGACACTTATGACACCAACTACGCCAATAAGAGCCGAATTGTGCCATCTAGGGGCTTTTCTTGAGATGGGGTACTGCTCAAGAAACATTTCTGGATCCAGTCTGACACCTTGGGATAATTCTAAGGTTAAAAATCTGCGGCTAGATAGTGTCTCTACCAGATAAGGCATTACCGAAGGAAAGTAATTTGTTCTACGTAATGGTATTAGGCACCAAAACAAAAAGCCATGTCTTCCTTTACTTGCTGCCAAACAAAGTTTTAGGTGTGCTGATCCTGACTAGGTCTATTTACATAGTTGTGCCAGTGCTCATTTGTTTAATGAAAGTAAATGTTTTTTTTCTTAGGGACCAGGGAGAAATTGGCATCCAAGGCTAGTGGAGCTATTCCAGAGGTTGAGATCCTAGGCACACTTCTGGATTTTATCATCTCTGAATCATGATCATAGTGCTACTCTTTACTGTGAGATAATTTTGGTAGCAATCAATGTTTGATATCGTCTTCTGTGACATGTAGTTTACTTTCCTTATGTTACCTGTGGTGTAGCTCAAATGTATATTGAATAAAATGTGCTATTTCACTTCAGGATAACTTGGATTCATATGCTTCGACTAGGGCCTTATTTTTCCTAGAATCGTATCAGTAGTCTTTTTTTATGTGTCCGAAAATGCACACATTTGTACAGTGAGGAGCCTGACAGCTTTCACTGATTGTACCTTATGTCACCCCTTTCCTTTGCAGAATCTGAAGCGAGTGGCTGAGGTCTGGATGGATGAGTATGCGGAGTACATTTACCAGCGCCGTCCTGAGTACAGGCACCTTTCCGCAGGTGATGTAGCTGCACAGAAGGAACTGCGGAACCACCTCAATTGCAAGAGCTTTAAGTGGTTTATGAACGAGGTTGCCTGGGATCTGCCAAATTTCTACCCCCCTGTGGAGCCCCCTGCAGCTGCCTGGGGAGAGGTGGGTTAAGCTAAAAAGACCCAAATAGTGGGACCGCAGCTTATTCACAGACGTGCTTGGCGAAAGTCATAATTTGTGTTTTTATTTCGGCGAGGATGGCATCAGTTAATGAGTTGCAGCACAGAAGCCTTAATTGCACCGGAGGAGTTACACAATATGCTACTGAAACAACCATATATTTTTTTTAAATGGAAAAATTACCCCAGGCCTTTAAGTGTGCTGGTCCCTCTGGGTCTGATGATGGTTAAAAACGGACATTGGAACGGCTCGATACCGAGCCCTATATTTATGTCCTTAAGTCTACTGGCATAAACACTGATCCATTTCTGAACAATTAATGTAAATAACCTATGGTATTCCATGTCGGCGATTAAGTTCCTGTTTATTTTTCTTATTTTACCCAATATTGCATTCCCTAGGAGTGTTAGCTATTTCCAGGCCATTGTGTTTATGTATTTTTTCATGCATCATATTAGTCCTGTATAGTGCATACTTTGCCCACAGGTATATATAGTGAGCCACAATTGAGAACTATGGAGTTGAGCTGAAGACAGTGCTGATTTCTCACAGTGCCAACCTTGTGGGCCAAAAAGTTGTTCAGAATACACAGTCATCCAATCGTTGGCTTCTGAGCTGAGCACACAGAACAATGGTCACATATTCCAGTTGCACTTGTGAGTCTGTGCATATGTGTGTGAAGAAGTTACACTATCAAAATATTGACAAGCAGAAAGTAAAAGAAAATGCAGTGATTACAAGTGAGTGGGTGCATTGTGTGTTTAGGGGTGGTAAAGTGGAGATGTGCATTCAGAAAAGAGGATGATGAAGAGGCAATATGTGAAGTTTAAGATGTGCAGATGGACAAGATGTGGAGAGAAAAAGGGCCTACATGTTTAACATAGTGTGAACATATCTGGTGCGATTGAGACAATCTGAAGACAAGTACTTCTTCCACAGTCTTCAGAAATGTTTAATACAGTGTCTGTCTTAAATTCAATATTATTTGCAACAAAATAATTTTTGTTACTTATTTATCTTATGTGTGGTAAACAGAGACCCCTTTTTGAGACCAAGGGAATAGGGTACTCTTCGCAAGTTAAACAGATAATCCCTTGGCAATAAATAGTCACTTGAACCACTGCTAGATTGAAATCTATCTATGGCCTATTGGACTAACCACACTGACATTGTTTCCAGCCCACCCCACAAGACAAAATCATGTACTAAGTTGTTCAATTGAAAAATTACAAAAACATGTTTTATTTAATTATCACAATCTAAAAAACATTTCTCTAAAACAGATTAAAATCTTATGCACATTTCTCAGACAATTCATATAAAACAATTAATAAAATAATCACAGTTTTACACAGAACATCAATCACAATAAAAGCCACCGAAGAGAAAAAATAAGTTTTTAGACAATATATTCTGTCATTAAAGGAACATATCCTTTGGGGAAATGATTGAACACCCGGCCTGCGTGCACTCCTTATCTTGCAAGTACAGGACCGAGTTACCACTGGGATTATGTTAATCAATATGCGTCGACGCGTTTCGATGATTAGAATTGTAATTCAATCTTTATCAAGACCGTAGTTTACGTTTTTCTCTGTTGTTGTTCCTGACTTCTATGTCCTGTATAGAACAAACATGTATAGAAAGATATTTTTATATTCATCTAATACATAGTGTCTACCCTATAGTAATTAAAAAAAAACACATCCTATACTTTGTCACATCACAATAATAATACCCATTGTCCCTAATTCCATTATGAGGATGCACATAACCTACATTGAGCATTCATAAATTCCTCCCCCCTTCATGAGTGTACTTTAAGCATTGCACAATATTCATAGTAAATCATAGTCTTGTGTAAATACTTTTCAATTTTCACGCTTTTAGGCAGGTGTAAACATATGGCCAAGCCTTTGTACATTCTGAGTATCCTCCCCAAATATTACATGCCATAGTTTATTGGGAGTTAACCCTTGTTTTCCAGTCTCCCGGTCCTTGGTCCCACTAGAGCTGATCACTCTGAAACCCATTAGGCTCTTTTTCCTTTTCTTTCCTGCTCTATTTAAATGTTGACTGGGAGACATAGTTCAATTACCTTTTGCAAGAAGAAAGTCCAATCAAACTTCACCACATTAAGAAACCCGTTATCTTAGTCACCTGGGTCTGCTTCTATTTAAAACTGCAATATATCTCTAAAATGACAAAAAGTAAACAATTTCTACATCAGCCTCCATATGAGTTCTTATCTCATGTAGACAGTGTGTGTTCAGTTTCAGAAAAGAAAATTGAGCGCCTACCTCATTTTAAACAAGTTATTTGTCTATGTCCCACACCGTTGCATCTGCTCAACGCCTCAAATTAGGCTTGTGAAAAAGATTGCCATCACCTATGAACGAAATCATAATATTTGCTAGGTGGCCACCTTCACCCTATACCTCAAGCTAAATAGCTATTATTCTATTTTCATACCTTAGTACTGCATTCCTTATAGGCATGCGGCTCCCGACTGTCACTTGTTCTCCACGGGTCGAGGGGATTTTACAATGCTCCACCACCTCTTCCTTGTCGTGCTGCATGAATAATGGAAAAAAACAGATCTGTCACGCGCCCCTTAGAACTGTATGGGATATATTTTAAATGAGTTATCTTGATGCCCGCGGTCGATTTTAAACAGGGGAAGGATGGTGCCCCGGGAGCCAATTATCTTCTATAAAGTCCTCACTCCCGAGGCCGCTATTACCCTTAAGGTGATCACCTGGATACTGCGCTACCCTCCCCTCCTTCAAAACCGCTGCACTCGCAGTCGCTCGCTCGTGTCCTTACCTCCTCAAATGTAGCGGTTTGCCTAGATGTGCATCTTCCTTGTGGTGTTCAATATGACAAATGCCCGCGTGGACGCCTTGGTTCAAATGGGGCAGTGTCCATTCCTGTTGGCTGCCCCAACCACGGTCATATCATATGATCGGCTTGTGCTGACTCTGCCCATCTTAGCCTGAAAGCCAAACAGTCTGCGATCTATTCTACATTGATTTGAACACAGCATGTCAAATAATACTTTCTCTTCAATCTGGTCTCATATCTTAGTTATTAAGTATTTAGCCAAACCGGGTGGCACTAATTGCATGTGGCCACCTCTATTGTGACCGGGATAACAGTCACCCGTTCCTATATTAACGTGCACCCATCCTTGCTTACCCTCCGTCCCCGCAATGGACTGACGCACGTCTTAGCGGGAATACTGTTTCATAGTGCATTATTCCAACCAAAATCAGGTCAAGTTTAAAGACTGCTTCCATGCCTGTGAGAGAGGCCAATCAGTTTATTTAAACCCTCATTAAAAACGTGAACATTATTGATATCCACCCACATTGTAGTCCCATCCCACTGTAATGTCCCCTCATTGATTGGCCAGTATCCTCATCCAGTCCTCTCTGGTATTCAATCCAGTATCCACAGTGTTCAAATAACACATAAACCATTGTTCCCTTCTTTTCCTTCTCGCGTCCAAATCCCCATCTCTTCTATTTACACTAATTTTCTCAAGTATGAACCATTGGAATTGGTCACAGTCATGTCCCAATCTTGTGTAATGATCGGCTAATGGCGCATTTTCCTTTCTCGTTCTTATTGCGGATTTGTGCTCAAGAAGGCGGATACGCAGTTCTCTACTGGTCTCCCCTACATAACCTAGCCCGCATGGGCAGGTCAGTAGGTGTATTACATTTTTGCTGCGACATTTGTTCAAGGTTGTCGCTGTCTTGCCAGCAAATACCATGCTTTTTCTTTCTCTGCATTGTGGACATATAGAACACAATCCACACTTGTAATCCCCCACTTCTTTTCTTCCACTTAATTTAAGTTGGTTCTCTGTGTTTGTGGGATATGTCCTCACCAGAGAGTTGCAAATGGTCTTATTGCGTCTAAAGGAGAAGAGGGGTTTTTCTAATTATGTTGTTGCACCATGGTTGAGGATCTTCCAATTTCTATTCACTATGTTTTTAATTTTGTTACTCAAGCTTGAAAATTGGCTGACAAAAACAACTCTATTATTCTCCTTATCCTTCTTTTCTTTGTTAATATCTAAGAGACAGTCCCAATTGTAAAATCGGGCTCTCTTGAAGGACTATTTAATAAGTTTACCAGGATAGCCTCTGTCTCTCAATTTCTTCTTTAGAGTCTCTGCATGGTTGTAAAATTCCGTGAGTGTGGTACAATTGCGTCGCAGTCGTAGGAACTTCCCAAAGGAAATATTGTCCTTCTGCGATCGAGGATGATTACTTCCATATTGTAATAAAGTATTTTTGTCCGTAGGCTTTGTGTATAGCTCCACTTGTAATTCATCCTCTACACTCTTTAACCTAATTTCCAAAAACTCCACACTAGAGTCACTAAAGTGTGCTGTGAATTTAAGGTTTGAGTCCCCCAAATTGAGCCACTGTAAAAACTGCTCTAAATCACTGCTGGCACCGTTCCAGATGAAAATGATATAATCTATGAAACGATACTAGCAAGTGATGTTTTCGTAATAGGGTGCCATCTCATTATAAATGTGTTTCTGCTCAAAATCACTCCCGTAGAGACAGGCTAAACTAGGGGCACAGGTGGGCCCCATGCTAGTCCCCTTGATCTGTTTATATAGCTCGTCTTTGTAGAGAAAAATGTTGTTTTTAAGAACCGTGGTGATACACACCATTATAAAATCCTTGTTACCCCCATTCAGATCCTCTTGGTCCAGGGTGGATGAAATCACCCGAATTGTATTGTCCTGGGGTATATTTGTATACAGGACTTCAATGTCCAGGGTGACCAGGAGCTGAGTCACCTTGTTGAAGCCCTTCCCCTCAAAAATTGAAATGGCATGTGCTGTGTCTTTTAAATAAGACCTCTGTTTGTGGACTATCAGATTTAAAAAGAAATCCACGTATTTGCTTAGTGGCTCCATCGTGGAGCCCAAACTGCTCACTGTCGGTCTCATCGGGGGTTGGACACACTTTTGTGCACCTAAGGCAATCCATAGATCGCTGGGAGGACTTGATGCATGTTCAATAAGAACTTGTATTCATTCGCACATATCCATCCCTCTTCCCTACCTCGGGTAAGTAGACTCACTACCTCCTTCTTAAGATCACTGATTGCTGAAAAGCAAATTATTTTTTTGTGATCCTCTACATTAAGAAGTTCTGCATTCTTCTATCATAATCAAGAAATGTTTTTTAGATTGTGATATCAATAATTGAATAAAACATGTTTTTGTAATTTTTCAATTAAACAACTTAGTACATGATTTTGTCTTGTGGGGTGGGCTGGAAACAATATCAGTGTAGTTAGTCCAATAGGCCATAGATAGATTTCAATCTAGCAGTGGTTCAAGTGACTCTATTTATTGCCCAAGGGATTATCTGTTTAACCTATTTATCTTATACAGCTATCAACTATTGACACAGCTAATGGTCCTGGCTGGTTTTAGGTGTATGTCGGTTGTTGTGTTAAATGTTTTCATGCAATAACAGAAAGCTCTGATGAGATCCAAAATACTGGCCAGATGGCACACTATATGAATAGCAGAAATTTAGTTTACATATCTGAAAGAGACAATTAGTTATGGACTCCACACCTTAGAATTACCCCCAGGCGTCCGACTGGATACAGAGAATTTTTTCTTCAGCAGTACCCCTGCGCGTCGATAGGTGGCGTTGGTCGACTCCATGTTCGTTAGCGTCATGGTTGCCGGAATGACGTTGCGGTATCTACTTAGATGCCGCCCTCGCGCGCTGACGTCATTTCTTTCTTTTTCCGTGCCAGCCAGCGCAGATCTGGAGAGAGTGGTACCTAGAGTCACTTTTTGACTTGCTTTTTGTGACATTTTGTCGGTCTTTTTGAGTCATTCGACTCCTGGTGCACGCAGGGATGACCCGTCCTCAAGCCGGCTTCAAGGCTAGTGACTCCTGTCACAAACTTATGTCGGTTATGGACCCACACCTTCTGTGCCTTTGGTGCTTGGAGCGTGACCACAACCAAAAGTAATGCTCTGACTGTCTGGCCATGAACCCAAAGTCTTTGTGGGACCGGTCCCGAAAGCTTATTGAGGCCCGGCAGTCCGCTCCACGCCATTCGAGGTCCCAGTCGAGAGGGAGGTCGCAGGACCGGCCGCTGAGTCGTCACCACCACTCTTCATCCATGTCTTCGTCTTCAAGTAAGTCGAAGCACAAAAGAAGGCGAAGAAGCACCATCACTCTTCGCGTTCTCCCCGTTCGTCGGGCGACGCGGGAAGCTGAAGGTAGTCGTACCGCTCCGCCTGCGGAGCCTGTTGGTCGACAACAGCCTTCCCTCCCTATCTGGGAGCAAGAGCAACCCCTGCCCAGCTTTGAAGCTTTTACGAAGCCTTGCATTCCATCTTCGTGCAGTCGGACTCCAATGGCGTGCCCTTGGGACCCGTGGACTCAGTTGGGAGCTCTAGGCCTTCGATGCCGGCGGCTTTGGCGCCGCAGGGCCCACAAGGATCCAGGCCTGGATCCGGATTGGCGCCGGTCGAGCTCGTGACACCTCCGGCGCCAAATCCAGTGACGACACGTCCGCCCCCTCCGACGCCAGTTGTGTCCCCAGCTGACAGCGACCACCGCCTCCCCCTCGATGTAGACTCGGAGCCGGACTGACGTCGGCCGGTACTTTTGTACCATTGTTCTCTCCTGGTGTTCCCTATCACCCTGAGTGGCTACAAGAGGAGGGTGAGGAGAACTGGGAGGGGTCTGTGGACCCTCTAGCAGACCAGTTGGAAGAACTGGACTGGAGAGAGGAGTTGGGTGAGGCCAGTGGTCTGGATACGTCCCCAGACCTTGGCATGCTTTCTCCCCTTACCGTGGCTACTGAGGAGGGGTGCATCTTACGTAGTGGTGTTGCGTAGGGCGGCCGAGGCCTTAAACCTCGAGCTTCCTATGGTGGCAGTCAGGACTAACCTTCTGACTAAGGTGCTTCAGCCGGCAGCAACCTCTTTGGAGCACCTGTTGCCTTTCAATGAGGCTCTCACGGACATCCTTTTGGGCACCTGGTCCAAGCCCAACACAGGGGCCCCTGTGGATAGGATGATTGCCCGATGCCACCAGCCGCCCCGGGTGACCCCATTTTCCTCTCCCAACACCCCACCCCTGAGAGCTTGGTGGTCCAAGTCTCGACTTCCAAGGGCTCATTCCCTAACGCACCAACTGGTAAGGAATCCAAGAAGCTGAACCACCTTGGGAAGAATGTTTTCTTCCTCCAGCTTAGGACTGCGGTCGGTGAACACCACATGTCTCTTGGACCATTACTCCCACTCTGTGTGAAACACGGTTGCGCAGGTGCTGGCACAGTGCCCGGAGGAAGCCCGGGCAGTGCTCTCCCGTGCTGTTGCCGAAGGGATAGACGCAGCGAAGTTCGCCATCCGGTGTAGGCTGGACACGGCCGACTCACTAGCCAGGATGATTTCCTCGTCAGTAGCACTGAGACGCTACGCCTGGTTAAGGTACTGGCTTTTCGGGGGATGTCCAAGCAACATTTTTGGACATGCCCTTTGATGGCCGTCGCCTGTTTGGCGACAAGGTAGACAACGCGCTCAAGCCCTTTAAGGATTCAAGGGCTACTGCCAGAACCTTAGGCCTCGCTTCCGCCTCCCACCCAGCGCAGTCTGCTTTTCGCCCCTTTCGTGGTTACGTGCCACGTTCCACCCAGAGCCACAGGCCTGGGAAAGCTGTCCAGCCTCTGTGCGGCCGGAGACATGGATCCCACTGCCGTGGGCCAGGAGCCAGTGGGTGGGCTAGTCTTCCAGCGCCCCCTCTGCAACATCAGTGGGCGGCAGGATTCACCATCACCTCCCCCCACTGGCTCAAGATCACGTCGGACAGGTGGGTTTTGCAGATAGTCCGAAGGGGCTGCTCCCTCCCCTTCAAGACTACCCCTCCATCCATGCCTCCTCAATTCCATCGCATGTCGGAGGATCACCTGTCTCTTCTCCAACAGGAAGTTATGGCTCTCTTGGCCAAAGGAGCCATCAGGCGCGTTCCTGCACCAGAAGTAGATCGTGGCTGTTAATCCCATTACTTTCTAGTGCCCAAGAAGGACAAGCGCCTGTGTCCTATCTTGGATCTCAGGAACGTCAACCGCTTCCTCCGGAAGGAGAAGTTCAAGATGTTGACACTGGCTCAGGTCCTGTCTGCTCTCGACCCTGGAGACTGGATGGTAGCTTTGGACTTTCAGGACGCCTATTTTCACATCCCCCTCCTGCCGGCCCACTGGCATTACCTACGGTTCATGGTAGGCCATGAGCACTTTCAGTTTACCGTGCTCCACTTTAACCTTACAAGTGCCCCTCGGGGATTCACGAAAGTGATGGCGGTGGTCGCAGCTCATCTGCGCAGATCATGGGTTCCAGTCTTCCCCCTATCTCGACAACTGGCTGTTGAAGGCGAGCTCACCCCAGGCTGTCTTTTCCCACCTCCAGACTACAGCCGCACTCCTGCATTCACTGGGGTTCACCATCAATGTGCCGAATTCACACCTGATTCCCTCTCAATCTCCTTGTCATCTGGGCGTTTCTGGACACAGCGCAGTTTCGGGCTTATCCTCCCGAGCAGCGAGTCCAGGATATTCGGGCTATGATTCAGATCTTTCAGCCTCTATCCCAGGTTTTGGTCAGAGTGACCCTGAGGCTACTGGGCCTCATGGCCTCCTGCGTCCTGCTGGTGGACTATGCCTGGTGGTCTGCAGTGGGACCTGAAGTTCCAGTGGGCATAGCATATGGGGAATCTTTCCGATTGCGTCCAGATCTCGGAGGGCACTGCATGCCAATTGCAGTGGTGGCTGACGAACCAGGATTGGATCAATGGCAGATTTCTCTCCCTTCCCCAACCAGAGTTCACAGTGGAGACAGATGCATCACTGCTGGGGTGGGGTGGCCAAATGAGAGAGGCAGAGATCAGAGGCCTCTGGTCTCCGGCGGAGTCCGGGCTCCACATCAACCTTCTGGAGCTTCGTGCAATTCGGCTTACACTAAAGGCATCCCTTCCCTCTGTCCGGGGAAGAGTAGTGCAGGTGTTCACGGACAACACCACCGCCATGTGGTACTGCAACAAACAGAGCGGGTGGGGTCGTGGACCCTATATCAAGAGGCTCTCCGCCTTTGGACATGGCTGGAACATCAGGGCATATCTCTTGTAGTTCAACATCTGGCAGGTTCTCTGAACACCAGGGTGGACGAACTCAGTTGCAGGTGCATGATGGATCACGAATGGCATTTTCACTCGGATGTGGTGCAAGGTCTCTTTGAGCAGTGGGGAGAGCCGTGGTTAGATCTATTCGCCACTGAAGAGAACGGCAATGTCAGCAGTTCTGCGCGTTGGAATGGCGATGCTTTTCGTCGTGAGTGGAGTTGCGGTCTTCGATATGGCTTTCCGCCTATACCACTTCCTATACCACTTCTGCCCAGAGTTCTGAAGAAGATTGGGCCCAAGTCATTCTTGTGGCTCCGGATTGGTATCCCGAGCTATTACGCATGGCCATCGATCCTCCAATCAGACTGCTTCTTTGGGAGGATCTTCTGTCGCAGCAGCAGGGGATTTTCCTCCACCCGAACCTGTCTAGCCTCCACCTCCTTGCGTGGAGATTGAGCAGCGTCATTTGACAGCTTGCGACCTTCCTCCCGAAGTCTGCAATGTTATCTTGCCAGCCAGGCGTCCCTCCACCAAAACGGTATACTGTAGATGGAACAAGTTTGTGGCATGGTGCGCAGCAAAGGCTGTGGATCCCCTTTCTGCCCCCCTTTCAGAGGTTCTCCTCTTCATTCTTTCTTTCACCCAGCAGGGCTCTGCTCTGGGCACTCTCAAGGGCTATCTTTCGGCCATTTCGGCCTTCCTTCAGCTGCCTGACCAGCCTTCTCTTTTCAAGTCGCCTATTGTAAATCGCTTCTTTAAGGGTATTACTCACTTGTTTCCTCCAACTTCCTTTGAGCCGCTACATAACTGTCCTCCCAGACTTCTGACACTTACGACTGCCTTTCTAGTTGCCATCACCTCTTCTCGCAGGGTGAGTGAGCGTCAAGTCCTTTCTTCTAAACCTCTTTTCCTGGGTGTTCAACCGGACAAAGTTGTCCTTCGCACTAGGCCTTCTTTCCTTCCCAAAATGGTTACCTCTTTCACATAGGACAGACTATCACTTTGCCCACCTTCTCGCCCCTGCATCCTTCTAAAGAGGAAGAGAGTTTCCACCGTCTGAAGCAAAAACATGCGCTTTCTTTCTATCTGGATCGAACAAAACAATTCCGGGTGGATGACCATCTCTTTGTTGGCAATGTGGGCGGCAAGAAACGTCGGGCTGTGCAAAAACAGACCATCTTCCGATAGGTCGTTCTTTGCATGAAAATCTGCAACTTCTTAGCAAAAAAGTAATCTCCAGTGGGTAAACAGGGCGATGGCAGCCACTACTGCTTTGGGACGTCGAGTCCCCTTCTTGACATCTGCCAGGCAGCTTCGTGGGCTTCACTGCACACGTTTACCAAACAATAATGCCAGGACAGCCAAGTCCGGAGAGACCGCTTCTTTGGCCGTTCAGTTCTCCAGGACTTTCTGGTGTGAACTTGGTTAGCAGACCCACCTCCGGGGTTGGTATTGCTCGGGTATCTATTCTAAGGTGAGGAATCCATAACTAATTGTCTCTTTCAGATGAACAAGTTACTTACCTTAGGTAACAATATATCTGTAAGAGACATAGATTAGTTATGGATTCCTCACCGCCCCACCCATCCTCCCCGTTCTGCGAACTGACATCTAGGGTAAGGGACTCCCTTTCAGGGCCCTAGTTTTGGGCACCAGTGGTCAGTTTCTTCCATGGCTCTGCGCTTCTGGCGTGGAATGTCGTTTAATGAACTGACAGCGCGCGAGGACAGCATCTAAGTAGATACCACGACGTCATTACGGCGACCACAACGCCAATGACGAACGTGGAGTCGACCGACGCCACCTATCGACAAGCAAGGGTACTGCTGAAGAAAAATTCTCCGGATCCAGTCTGATTCCTGGGGGTAATTCTAAGGTAAGGAATCCATAACTAATCTGTCTCTTACAGATATATCGTTACAGAAGGTAAGTAAAATGTTCGTTTAAGCCATACCCTTAATTATATAGGGCACACAACGCTTTTAGAGGACTCCCTACACACCCTTACTTTTATCATGCAAGGGGAAGAGCAAAGAAACCTCTGTGTCTGTATCATAATCTCCCAGGGAATCTGCGCCAGGTAGAAATAGGGCAGCAGCACAAAGATAAAAAGATCACAGACTTCCCTGCTCTATCCTGACCCTCACTAGCTAGGCGACTGCAGATGCTTCCGCAAGTTCCTCCATTGACCCAGTCATACCATGGCCTCTTTATAAATCACTCATGCACCTACTACTTGTGACCCAAGGAAGAGATAATCCTGCTTGCTACTGCCTACTCTGTCCATTCAAGTGCAGTCGCAGTTATGGAGGCTTTGGGGAATGGGCAAGCCACAACACTTCCACAATCGCAACAAAGCCTTGTCTGCTTACAGCTTCATCAGACACCGGGCAGCGTTACAGCCCCTTGCTGGCCATTTCTGTTTGTGTTATATAATCTATTGATTATCTTCTAACCACAGATTACTGACCTTAGAATATTCCCTAGACGTCGGGCTGGATCTGGAAGTTTTCGAGTTGTATCTCCACATGCCAATAGGTGGCATCATTTGGCTCGGTGCAGCTCTTGCCAGAAGTGACACGCATGGTGCCTATATAGAAGTCACCCTGGTGCACTGACATTTTTTCTTTCCTTCCCGCACCTGATAGCTCTTATACGTGATGAGCTGCCCCCAGTTGTTTTTTGACAGTTTTTTTCTCAACCTTTTGTCAAACTTTTTTTGAGAGATTTCTCTCCTAGTGTGACAGGGATGTCCCCAAAGAAACCTACTTGTTTAATACCATGTGGTGCCCGTCATAGGCAGATGTTGCGATAGACCCACACTTAGTTTGTCTGTGGTGCTTGGAGAGGGGCTGCAACTCCGAGACCAGCAAGGACTGCCATACCATGCACCTGTAGGCGATGGAGTGTTCCCTCAAGTTCCTCACCGCTTGGTGTTGGACGACCCAGCAATGCTCAAGATCTCGGTTGTGCCGAAGGTCCTGGGACAGCTTGCGGAGCTGCACCGGGTGGTCATTGTCTCCTCATTCAAAGTCGTCGGGTAAGTCTCACCACTAAAAGAATTGAAGAGGTCTTTGACTTTGCACCGCCTGTCTAAATCCTTGAACGAGATGCTGGAGCGTCTGCATTCCAGGACCCCGCTTCGGCGGAGCCTGAGACAGGGTCCACTCTGTGCTCCCCTTACTTCCCCAGAGCCAGAGCAACCCCCGTCCCACTGAAAGACTTCTATGAGGCTATTCATCTCATATTTGGGTGGTCCCACCCTCTATGCAGCACGTTCAGGCCCCACAGGTTTGGGTGGGGTCTCCACTGGATCCCCAATGACTGGCACCATGGATGCCAGCTGAGCACCTTGAATCCGCCCTAGGATCCAGAGCAGGCCCACCTGCGAGACTGCAACCTTCCTTGGTGCCTGTTTCTGTACGTGCAAGGTGGACCCCCACCGTCGCAGTGCTGGGTGGGTGTCATCCAATGACGGTATCTGCGCCAACTAGGACCATACCCTCCGGGTTCGAGCAAGTGCATTTTACATTCGACAGTCGACTGGAGAGGGAGTCAAATGGGAGGGGTCTGGGAACCCTTATGGATACCAGCATCCCCTAAACGATACTGATGATAGTGGGTTAGACACCTCAAGGGAGACTGGCTTGGTCTATTCCCCTACCATGACTATGGAGGAGGGTGCCTCATTTGCTGTGGCGGTGCACAGGGCGAATGAGATCTTGGACCTTCAGGTGCTTAAGCTGGGAGTTGCCCCTTCTGAACCCATAATCTCCTTTAATGAAGCCCTTACCAATGTACTACTTGGGGCCTGGTCCAAGCCCTGTGTAGGGGTTCCTGTGCACAGGACAATTGCCTGCCTCCATCCCCCCTCTCCTGAGGACTCTAGTTTCCTTATCCAACAATCTACTCCTGGGAGCTTGATGGTCTAAGCCTCCACCTCTTCGGTCAGTCCTAGTGCGTTTCATTCCACTGGGTAGGGAATACCACAGGATGGCTACCTTTGGGAAGATGTTCTCTTCTGCCAGCCTAGTACTGCTGTAGGTGATCACAGAGTGCCTCTTGGGCTGATACACCCATATGAAACGGGATTCAGTTGCACAAGTGCTGCCTATGGTCTCAGACGAGGCCCTAGGCATACTCTCCCAAGCTATTGTTGATCGGAGAGACACAGCAAAGTTGACCATTAAATGTGGACTGGACACGTCAGACTAGCAGGGCAGAGCCATTTGATCCTCTGTGGCCCTTAGGCTTTACACCTGACTGAGAACCACTAGATTTTCAGGGGATGTCCAGGCCTCGCTCTTAGATGCTCCCTTTGATGCCTTTTTTTTTTGGTGAGAAGGTGGACTTTACGCTGGAGTGCTTTAAGGAGGTCAGAGCTAAGGCAAGGTCCTTGGGCTTCTCCATGGCCCTTTCCAACCACAGTCTGCCTTCCACCCATTTTGTGCCCATGGAAGGGGTTTCCAACCACATTCATTCCCTCCCAGCCAGCACAGCCAACAGGCTTCCCAGCCTTTTTGCGGCCGGGATGCAATTCCTACAGACCACGCGGGACAGGTACCCAGGGGTCGAGCCAGTCCACCACCCCCTTGGCAGCTTCCAAACTCCATTATTTTGCCCTCCTACCAACATGGGCACCCAGTGGGGGGGCAGGAAACACCATCACCCGCACCACTGGAGGTCAATAACATCCAACCGGTGGGTTTTACAGATTGTCCAGAAGGTTTACTCCATTCTCTTTCTGGAAAACCCTCCTTGCATGCCACTTACTTAAAACAAACCACTATCTCTCGCTGCTCCGTCAAGAAGTGTTGGCTCTTTTGGCCAAGGGAGCCATCGAGAGGGTGCTGGTATCTGAAGTGGGTAATGGTTGCTATTCCTGCTACTGTCTTGTACCTAAATAGGACAGAGACCTTTGTCCTATACTCGACCTGTGCCTTCTCAACTTTTCCTGCAGAAGTAGCTCAGGATGCTCACCTTAGCTCAAATCCGGACTACCCTGGAGGTAGCATTGGACTTGCAGGACTCATATTTCCACATCCCCTTGCCTGCCCGCAGGCGTTACCTGCGGTTCACGATGGGCCTAGAGCCCTTTCAATTAACTATGCTCCCCTTAGGCCTCACCAGCGCCCCCATCTCTCCGACATGGTCCAGATTTCGGAGGGAACTGCAAAAGACCTGCATTGGTGGCTGACGAACTGCGATTGGGTCAGTGGCAGATCCCTTTCCCACCCAGAGCTAATTTTAGTGACCATGTGTCACTCTTGGGCTGGGGCGGCCATCTGGGAGAGGTGAAGATCAGAGGACTCTGGCGACCGGCTGAGTTTGGGCTTCACAACAACCTGGTGGAGCCTCGGGTGATCTGATTGGCATTGAAAGCCTTCCTTCGATAGAGGGAAGGCTGGTGCAGGTGTTCGTGGACAGCACCACCGCCATGTGTACTGCATCAAAGATGGCTGGGTGGGGTTGTGGACCCTATATCAAGAGGCCCTGCGTCTCTGGACATAGTTTAACATCTGAGCATTTCCATGGTGGTTCAACACCTGGCAGATTCTCTGAATACCATGGTGGACAAACTCGGCCGTCGATGCCTAGCGGATCACGAATGGCGTCTCTAGTGGAGGTGGTGTAAGGTCTCTTTTAAGAGTCGAGAGAGCCTTCGGTAGATCTGTTTGCCACTGCTGAGAACATGCAGTGTCATCAGTTCTTCACGCTGGGGTTTCCAAGGCAGCTCTCGCTCATAGAGGCTTTTCATCTCGAGTGGAGCTCCAGCCTATACCACTTCTGCCCAGAGTTCTCAAGAAGATAAGGAATGACCGGCCCCAATTCATTCTTGTGGCTCTGTATTGGGCAAGGAGAGTCTGGTATCCTGAGCTATTGAGCATGAGCATTGGTCCTTCAGTCAGAATACCTCTTCTGGAGGATTTTCTGTTGCAGCAACAGGGGAGGCTCCTGTATCTGAACCTGCGCACGTCGAGATTGAGAGGCAGCAGTTGACCGCTTTCGACCTTCCTCCTGAAGTCTTCGATATTATTCTGGCAGCCAGGCATCCATCCCCTAAAACGGTATATGCCTGCTTATGAGATACATTAGTGACGTGGTGTTCCTTCATGCATATCAACTCTGTCTGCTCCCCTTTCCCCAGTTCTGCTATTTGTTGTTCTTCTTGGGCCAAGCCAGGCTCCACTCTGGGCACTGTTAAGGGCTACCTCTCAGCCATTTCTGCATTTTTGCAGTTACCGAACCCGCCTTCTTTGTTTAAGTCACCCGTTGTGGTCTCCGAAATATCTTTCCTCCTGCTTTTCTAGTGGTCATCAAATCACCCAGGTGGGTCCGTGAATTGCAGGCACCCTGTGCATTCTCCTTATGCCACCTTCTATCCAGTCAAGCAGGTACTGTGGACACATACCTCCTTCCGAAGGTTGTGACTCCTTTCCATGTAGGCCAGAGCCTTGCCTACCTTCTTTGCTCCGCCTTGTCCTTCTAAGGAGGAGGAGAGACTCAACCGTGTGGACCCAAAAAGAGCGTGCTCTTCTACCTTGATAGCACAAGAGAATTCTGGGTGGATGATCAACTCTTCAAAGGGTACGTCGGAGCCAAGGAAGGGAAGGCTGTGCAGAAATGGACCATTTCAATATGAATAGTGCTCTGCATAAAGATCTACTGTGCAAAGGCTAAGAAGCAACCCCCTGAGGGATTGTGTGCTCATTTTACTAGAGCCAAGGCTGAAATCACTGCGTTAGCTCTTGGAGTCCCCATCCTCGACATCTGTCGGGCAGCAAGGTGGGCATCTCTGCCATGTTGATCAAGCACTATTGCCTGGACAGTCAGGTCCGTGTGACTGGCACTTTGCTCGTTCGCTCTTTTTCATTAAATCAGTTTCATAAACTCCCCTCCGTGGAGCGAAATGGCTGCAGTATTTCCTCAACAAAATATGCTACCGTATTTATCGATTGTCAGGGCCTACCTCCAGTTTCTTTAAATATGATTTTCTCTCCACTGTGTAGGGAAGTTAGTGCTTCACAATTCTGCACTGTCTTTGTGAATACTGCCTGTTTGTACATGTGTGTGTTATTTTAAGTTAAATAAGTTATGTAATTTGCTTTAATGTAGAGGCCTTACTGCTCTCATCTCGTGCGAAAATAGTTGCGTCTTTGTTTCATTTTGCCAGTATGGCATTTAATACTCTTTTTAAGCTTTTTAGTCTTTAACCAGTTCCCTGATCACGTTCTTAGTTTCTCTTTTTTATGTTTTATTTTCAAGTGGTGAGGGCATGTTTGTGGTTTGCAAACTTAATGATCTGCTCACATCGTGTGGATGAACTTTTTGTCCCCAAAGGTGAAGAAATATCTCATAGGCAGGAACTTAGTACGTTATTAACAGTACCACACAAAATGGATAATTTCAGGCCTTCTTAAGGAGTAAATCATCATAAACCTAAGGATACATATATAGTTGTTGAACACATATCTCTGTGCCACTCATGTCACATATATGCACATCAAACACAAGGAGATAATGGACAGAGTGCTGAAACTTTTGAGACACTCACCCCCAGTCACAGATCTTGGTTGAAACTATCATCGTTCTTTAGCTCAGTTCGCCACCCCAGTTCTGACCCAGCTATATGCAAATCAGTCTTGACTCTGGCCCTCGTGGGAACAGTCTAGCCCAAAGTGCCTAACCAGGTCTTCCCTGTACCGGAAACAAGCATCCTGGGACCGGTTTTGGGGTAACACCCCTCAACATCATTTGGTGAGTGTCTAAAAAGTTTCAGCGCTCCATTCATAATCTCTTTGTGTTTTCTTTGTTCGCCCTAAGTTGCCAGGGTATGCCCAGACGTGAGTCTCTTGCTCACTTTGCCACTGGATTCAAGCTAGCCTGGCTGGTGAGGGATGTTACCCAGAAACCGGTCCCAGGGTGCTTGTTTCCAGTCCAGGGAGAACCTGGCTTAGCAGTTTGGGCTGGACTTTTCCCATGAGACACAGGGTCAAGACGGATTTGCATATAGCTGGGTCTGAACTGGGGTGGCATAATGAGCAAAAGAACAATGATTTGATCCAGATCTCTTGACTGGGAGTGAATGTTTGATTTATTCTGCATTCCGTCCGTCATTTATGTCTCTTTTGTCTCCGGCGACAGGCAGACTCAGCGCTGGAAGGCTTCAAAGACAGCAGAACTGTGGCTAGGTCCTTGGGCCTTTCCACGGCTCCCTGTCAAGCACAGTCCTTCTTTAAGTCCTTTCGTGGTCACAGAAGGAATTTCCAGCCATGTCCTTACTCGCCCATCCACAATGGTGTGCAGGCTCCCCAGGCTCTGTGCGGCTGAGGGTGCAGTACCCACAGATCCTGTGGGTTGGACAGTCCGAGATCGGGCCAGGCCACCAGCAGCCGTAGCCTTCAAGCCTCTTTAGCTTGCCCTCAGACTATCACTGGCGACCAGTAGGAGGCAGGATATACCATCACCTGCACCTCTGGAGGTTGAAAACAGTGTTCTCCAGTTTGTTAGAAGAGGCCACTCTCTCCCCTTTGTGACTACCCCTCCACCCATGCCACCCATGACAGGTTGACTGAGGAGCATCTCTCCTTACTCCACCAGGAAGTGGCAGCTCTCTTGGCCAAGGCACCCATAGAGAGGGTACCAACGCCAGAAGTAAGTTGTGCTTGTTATTCCTGCTACTTTCTGGTGCCCAAGCATGACTGAGGCCTATGTCCTATCCTAGGCCCGCGCCCTCTCAATTTCTTCCTGGAAAAGGGTAAAATAAAAATGCACTTGCTCGCTTAAGTTCTGTCTGCTTTCAACCCCAGAGACTAAATGGTAGCATTGGATTTGCCAGGCAAATACTTCCACATTCCCGTCCTGGCTGCCCACAGGTGTTACCTGCAGTTCATGGTGGGCCATGAGCACATTGTTTGCCATGCTCCTGTTTGGCCTCACCACCTCGGGTGTTCACCCAGGTGATGGCGGTGGTTGCAGCTCCACTGTGGAGATCAGGGGTGCTGGTCTTTTCCCTGTCTCGATGACTGGCTATTGAAGGCAGGCTTACCCAGGCTGTCATCTTCTACCTCCAGACTTGGGCGGGGCTCCTGCACTTGCTACCAACATGCCAAAGTCACACCTGGCTCCCTCTCAGATGCTGCCTTTCATTGGAGCTGTTCTGGTCACAGTGAAGTTTCAGACTTAAACTCCCGAATGGCGAATCCAGGATATTCAGGCTATGGTACCAATGTTTCAGCCTCTATCCTTGGTTTCAGTGTGATGGACTCTGAGGCTGTTCGGCCTTCTGCATCCTGCTTGTGACACATGTCCGCTGGCATATGCAGTCTCTGCAGTTGGTCCTGAAGTTCCAGTGGGCGCGGCATCAGGGGAATCTCTCTGACATGGTCCAGATCACGGAGGGTACTGCAAAAGATCTGCAGTGTTGGTTAACGAACCATGATTGGGTCAGTGGCAGACCCCTCTCCCTTCCCCAACCAGATCTGACAGTAGTTACAGATGTCACTCCTGCGATGGAGCGGCCATCTGGGAGAGGTGGAGCTCAAAGGCCCTTGGTGTCAGGCAATCCAGCCAGATCAGTCTATAGGAGCTCTGAGCGATCCAGCTGGCATTGACAGCCTTTCTACCCTCCATCAAGGGAAGGCTAGTGCAGGTGTTCACGGACAACACCACTATGTGGTACTGCAACTAGCATTCATCTCTTCCCCCCAGAATACTGCAACAAACAGGGCATGGTGTGATCGTGGACTCTTTCAGGAGGCCCTATGCCTCAGGACATGGCATGCTTCAACACCTGGCAGGCTCTCTGAACAATAGGGCGAAAGACCCCAGCCGAAGATGCCTTGCGGATCACAAATGGCTTCTCCATCCGGAGGTGGTGCAAGGTCTTTCAGCAGTGAGGAGAGCCTTGGTTAGAGCACAGGTTTAGGCATAAAGATTATGGCTTACAATGATAGGACAGAAGTAAATTTTAATGATTGGCAGGGAGAGTCAATCAATCCGGGATTGTACAGACCTACAGTGCGTACATAGTGCAATATATATTCACGGTACAACTTAAATCCCTATGCCTGATCAGACCACATTTACAATTCAGACAGTCTCAGTGACCCTGTGCTCCCCCCTCTATAAATCCCTCACCTTCTCCCACTTCTAGGGGCACCCCATACTCTGATAAATTGCCTTTTTGGTTTGTTGGGACCAGTCAAGGTCAGTTTCCCAGTCAGCCACTGTGGAAGTAGTGTCAGCTCCCCACATTCTAGCTATATTCCTTTTTGCCACCCCTGATGCTAGCATCAGCCACATCATGGGATACCTAGGCCATACCTCTTCTCCTGTCACCCCCAGGAGATGCCATTGCGCTTGCAATGGGAAGTTCAAGTGCGTAAGTCATAATTTGTGTTACCTCTGTCCAATACGCGTACATTTTGGGACAGGCCCACAAAATATGGAAGAAGGATCCCACCTACCTGCATTTCCAGGCACAAAGATCCAACTTGCATCGGCCCAAACGTTGTTGAGCATCCTAGAGGAGTAGGCCCTGTGTAGTACCCTCATTTGCATCAATCTGAAGCGAGCACGTATGTCAATTTAACAGGCACTCTGTACTGCTTCCACCCAATCATCATCTTCCAGAACTCCCACAGCCACCTCGCACGCCATCCTTAAGGGTCCCATTGGTGCCCGTGGAATTACTAATTTCAGATATGTGAGCGAGCTGGCCCCCTCTGTTGTTGGTCAAGCAGCAAGCGAGCCTCAAGGGGTGAGCATTTCTGGCAGTTGTTCCCTTTCCAATATATGCCTCCTCAGCATGTGCCCCAATTGCAAGTACCGAAACCGTTTGCTGTCTGCTAACTGATATTCTCGCGGTAGGTCCTCAAATGTGATTAGAACCTGGCCCTTCCAGATATCTCCAAGATATTCAGTGACTAAGAGCCCCTACTTGTGGAACCTATTTATAATCCACACTTCCCGTAGTAGGTCGCTATCCCAAAGCGGGGTCCTTTCCATTAACTTACACTCCCAGCCCAACAGCATCGTAACCTCATGCCACGCACGAACCACTGTTTGTGTATGGATCGGTAAGTGTCACTCCAACCCTTTCCTGTACAGTATAGCTGGGTAGTCCTGAGTACTCATGGTCTGTCAGTCTACCCGGTACGTAGGCCCCTCTATCTGCAAAGACCCAGTCATTGACAAATATGAATTGGGTTGCCAAGTAGTATTTCCTGCAAGGCTCCCCTTAAAGACTCCGCGCTGGAGCTTGGGTAGTGCTATTCGGGATCTGCCCCAATCCCAAAGGAGTTTGCACAGTTTGCTTTTAACCTTTTGAAAGAAGTCTAGTGGTATTTTTGTATGGTGTATTCTGCATGACCTATATTAAACGCGGAAGGGTCATCATCTTAAAGACGAATCTATGCCGCAAGTGGCTCGAGCGTTAGGGCGAATATCATCAGAGATAGAGTACACCCTTGCCTCGTGCCTCTGTGTAGGGTGAACAATTGAGATAGTATGCCACCGACCCGCACTCTCGCCATGGGTTTTTGGTAGAGGAGGTGGACACAGAATCGAGGACCAAAGCCCAGTTTTGCCAGGGCTGCAGAGAGGTAGAGCCACTCAATTCTGCCATATGGGCATCCAGTGAGAGCAAAATGGCTGCTCCCCGATGCTTGACAGCCACCATGTACATTACCCCTTGAAGTCGGCAGAGATTCAGTCTGGTGTTTCTGTGCAGCATAAAACCCTGTCTGATCTGGGTGGATCACCGAGGATAACACTATCCGCAATCTGTTTGCCAAGGACTTTGCCAGGACCTTTGTCTCCAGGTTTAATAACAAAATAGGTCTATATGAACTATACAGCTCCAGAGGCTTGCCCTTTTTTAAAATTACCACAATAATGGCTAATGTCTGGTCCTCTGGCAAGCAGCCCTCTACTCTTGCGGCCTCAAACATGTCTGCACCACTTTGTCTGCAATACACCTATAAAACTGTAACAGAAGATTGTTTGAGCCTGCAGCTTTCCCAGATTGTAACTCATGAATGGCCCCTTCCACCTCCTCGACAGTCATATCGCGCTCAAACTCTTCCTTATCCTCTGCAGACAGCTTGGAGAGGGAGAGATCTTACAGGGGCTCAGTGTAATCATCCCCAGTCCTTTCAGAGACCGACTCGGTTACTGACTCATAGTATGCTGCAAAGGCCTCTGCAATGTCTTTGCCGTCCTACAGGGATATTCCCCGAAATCTGGATTTCAAGAACACAGTTCCTCTCTTAATCCCGTTTTTCCAACTAGACAATCAGTTTGTTTGCTTTATCCACAAATCATACAGCCTGTGTTGTCACTATGGCATGCATACGGGCAGTATTTTCAAGTAAGTCTCTATGCTCCTTTTGTTTGAGGCATAATTGATGCCCCAAAGAAGGACTGTTCCATGGCTCACAAGCCTCAAGGGAAGCAATTTTTTGCTAGAGTGCTTCACATTGTAAATTCTGCTTCTTCTTTTCCCCTTTCAGGGCCTGGGCATAACCCAGCAAGACTTTCTTAAAGGCTTCCCAAAGGATGCAGTCAGAGTCCACTGTCCCTACATTGTCCTGAAAATATCGGCCCATTCGGTCCCTCACCTTATCCTTGACCGTGTTATCTCTGAAGAGCCAAGGGTCTATCCTGAGAGGTAAAGTGTAATCCCTGGGCTGGCCCTGGAGTTGTACCTCCCCTGGGGAATGGTCAGATATACTCCTTGCCCTATGATGTGCCCCTTGAAACAGACCCGCCTGTGCACAGTGCTTGAAAATTTGATCCAAACGATAGCTCCTGACACATGTGGCTAATGCACAGGTGAACTGTCTCACTGTAGGGTTGTATTCCCTCCATAAGTCAGTGAGCCCCAGTGCATCTACAAAGGATCGTAGCGACACCGAACCAACATTGCGTGGGGAGATTGAAATCCTGTCTATCTCGGGTCCATAGTAGCATTCATGTCGCCCCCCAGAATAAGTGTGGCTCGAGGCAATTCCAACAGTAGGGCGCTCAGCACCGGAAACATATCCACATGTCTTCTCAGCGGCACGTATGCTACGCAAATATTAAGTGTGCGGCCTTCCCATGCCTCAGTTACGGCCACCTACCTACCCAAAGGGTCCTGCGAGACACGGCCAGGTGAAATTGTTAATTCTGTATCTGAAAGAGACAACTGGTTATGGATTCCTCACCTTAGAATTACCCCCAGGCGTCAGACTGGATCCGGAGATTTTTTCTTCAGCAGTACCCCTGCGCGTTGGTAGGTGGCGTCGGTCGACTCCGCGTTGTTGCCGGAATGACGTCGCAGTATCTACTTATACGCCGCCCCTGCACGCTGACGTCAGTTCTTTCTTTTTCTGCACCAGCCAGTGCAGATCGGGAGAATCCGGTACTTCGACTCACTTTTGGTCTTTTTGCGACTTTTTGTCGACATCTTTCAAAGTCTTTCGACTCCTAGTGCTCGCAGGATGTCCCGTCCTCGAACTGGCTTCAAGGCTTGCGACTCCTGTCGCAAATTGATATCGGTAACGGACCAGCACCTCGTGTGCCTTTGGTGTTTGGAGCGCAACCACGACCTGAAGTCGTGCTCTGACTGCTGGGCCATTAACGCAAAGTGTTTGCTGGAGCGTTCCCGAAAGCTTCTCGTGGCCCGGCAGTCTGCACCACGCCACTCAAGGTCCCGGTCGAGAGGGAGGTCGTGGGACCGGTCGCGGAGTCCTCACCACCATTCCTCATCGAAGTCTTCGGGTAAGTCGAAGCACAAAAAGAAGGTAAAGAAGCACTGTCGCTCTTCGCGTTCTCCCTGTCCATCGGCCAACGCGACACGGGTTGAGGAAGGTAGTCGACCGGCTCTGCCCGCGGAGCATGCTGGGTCGACCCCGATCCTTCCTCCTTTCCCGGGAGCTGGGGCTATCCCTGCCCCACTTCATAGTTTTTACAAAGCCCTCCATTCGATCTTTGGGCAGCTCGACTCCGCTGACGTGCCTTCCGGCCCCGCGGACTCGGCTGGGGGCTTCTAGGCCCTCGATGCCAGCCCCAGGGATCCAGGCTTGGATCTGGATCGGCGCCGGTTAACCTCTTGACACCTCCTCCAGCACCAAATCCAGTTGCGACACCTCCGTCTCATCTGACGCCGGGAGTGTCCCCAGCAGACGCCGACCCCAGCCTCCCCCTTGATGCGGACACGGAGCCGGACGAACATCTGGACCAGAGCTGACCGTTACTTTTGTACCACTGTTCTCCCCTGGTGTTCCCTATCTCCCTGAGTGGCTACCAGAGGAGGGTGAAGAGGACTGGGAGCAGTCTGTGGACCCCCTAGCAGACCAGTTAAAAGAACCGGGTTGGAGAGAAGAGTTTGGTGAAGCCAGTGGTCTGGACACATCCCCAGACCTTGGCATGCTATCTTCCCCTACCGTGGCTATGGAGGAGGGTGCGTCATACGCAGTGGTGTTGCGTAGGGCGGCTGAGGCCTTAAACCTTGAGCTTTCTACGGTGGCGATCAGGACTAGCCTCCTGCTTCAACCGGCAGCGGCCTCCTCGGAGCCCCTGCTGTCGTTTAATGAGGCCCTCACGGACATCCTTTTGGGCACTTGGTCCAAGCCCAACACAGGGGCACCTGTGGGTAGGATGAATGCCAGACACCACCGCACAGCCCCGGACGACCCCGTTTTCCTATCCCAACACCCCACCCCTGAGAGCTTGGTTGTCCAACCCTCGACTTCCAAGAGCGCATTCCCTACCACACCACCAGATAGGGAATCCAAGAAGCTGGACCACCTTGGGAAGATGATGTTTTCTTGCTCCAGCTTAGGACTGCTTTCGGTGAATACCACATGTCTCTTGGACCGTTATTCCCACTCAATGTAGGATTCAGTCGTGCATGTGCTGCCACAGTGCCTTGAGGAGGCCCGGGCCATGCTTTCCCATGCAGTTGCCGAAGGGAGAGGCGCAGCAAAGTTCACCATAAGATGTGGGCTAGACACCACCAACTCACTAGGCAGGAACATTTCAATGTCAGTAGCACTGAGACACTGCGCCTGATTAAGGTCCACTGGCTTTTGGGGTGATGTCCAAGCTACACTTTTGGGCATGCCCTTTGATGGCCGTCGCTTGTTTGGCGACAAGGCAGACAACGCACTTGAGCGCTTTAAAGACTCCAGGGCTACGGGCAGATCCTTGGGCCTCGCTTCCACCTCCCGCCCAGCGCAGTCTACTTTTGGCCCCTTTCGTGGCTATGGAAAGGGTGCCCCGCCACGTTCCGCCCTGAACCACAGGCCTGCGCAAGCTGTCCAGCCTCTGCGCGGCCGGGGACGTGGATCCCACCATGGTGGGTCTGGGGGCCAACGGGCAAGCCAGTCTACCAGCGCCCCCTCTACAGCAGCCTCCAAGCCCTCCTAGTCTGACCCTTCAGGGCCACCATTCGCCAGTGGGCGGCAGGATTCGCCATCACCTCCCCCACTAGCTCAACATCACGTCGGACAGGTGGGTTTTGCAGATAGTCCAAAGGGTCTACTCCCTCCTCTTCGAGGCTTCCCCTCCATCCATGCCACCTCAATTCCAACGCATGTGTGAGGATCACTTGGCCCTTCTCCAACAGGAAGTTACGGCTCTCTTGGCCAAGGGAGCCATCAAGCAAGCCTCAGAAGTAGGTTGTGGTTGTTATTCCCACTACTTTCTGTTGCCCATGAAGGACAAGGGACTGTGTCCTATCTTGGATCTCAGGAACGTCAACCGCTTCCTCTGGAAGGAGAAGTTCAAAATGTTGACACTGGCTCAGGTCCTGTCTGCCCTCGACACTGGAGACTGGATGGTAGGGTTGGACGCTTATTTTCACATCCCCGTCCTGCTGGCCCATCGGCGTTACCTGCGGTTTACAGTAGGCCACGGGCATTTTCAGTTTACAGTGCTCCCATTTGGCCTTACCAGCGCCCCTCGCGTGTTCACGAAAGTGATGGCAGTGGTCGCAGCTCATCTGCACAGATCAGGGGCTCTAGTCTTCCACCTATCTCGATGACTGGCTGTTGAAAGCGGGCTCGCCCCAGACTGGTGACTCGCACCTCTAGACTACGGCCGACGTCCTGCATTCGCTGGGGTTCACCATCAACGAAACAAAGTCACACATGATTCCCTCTCAGAAGCTCCTTTTCATCAGAGCGGGTTTGGACACATCGCAGTTTCAGGCTTATCCTCCCGAGCAGTGAGTCCGGGATATTCGGGCTATGATTCAGATCTTTCAGCCTCTATCCCGGGTTTCAGTCAGAATGACCCTGAGGCTACTGTGCCTCATGGCCTCCTGCATCCTGCTGGTGGACTATGCCAGGTGGTATTTGTGGGCTCTGCAGTGGGACCTGAAGTTCAGTGGGCACAGCATCCGGGGAATCTTTCAGATTGCGTCCAGATCTTGGAGGGCACTGCACGCCAATTGCAGTTGTGGCTAACAAACCAGGATTAGGTCAATGGCAGGTCCCTCTCCCTTCCCCAGCCAGAGTTCACAGTGGTTACAGATGCATCACATCTAGGGTGGGGTGGCCACATGGAAGAGGTGGAGATCAGAGGCCTCTGGTCTCCAGCGGTGTCTGGGTTCCATATCAACCTTCTGGAGCTGCGGGTGATCCATCTCGCACTGAAGGCATTCCTTCCCTCTGTCAAAGTGCAGGTGTTCACGGACAACGCTACCGTCATGTGGTACTGCAACAAACAGGGTGGGGTGGGGTCGTGGACCCTATGTCAGGAGGCACTTTGTCTCTGGAAGTGCCTGGAACATCAGGGCATGTCCCTGGTGGTTCAACACCTGGCAGGTTCTCTGAACGCCAGGTCGGACGAACTCAGCCACCGGTGCATGATGAGTTACGAATGGGGTCTTCGCTCGGAGGTGGTGCAAGGTCTCGTTCAGCAGTGGGGAGAGCCTTGATTAGATCTATTCACCACCAAAGAGAACGCGCAATGTCAGCAGTTCTACTCGTTGGAATTTCCAAGGCGGCACTCGTTCAGCAACGCTTTTCGTTACAAGTGGAGTTGCGGTCTTCCATACGCCTTTCCGCCTATGCCTTTTTCTACCCAGAGTGCTGAAGAAGATCAAGCGCGACTGAGCCCAAGTCATTCTTGTGGCCCCATACTGGGTACGAAGAGTCTGGTATCCAGAGCTCTTGCACATGGCCATCGATCCTCCGATCAGACTGCCCCTTCGGGAGGATCTTCTGTCGCAGCAGCAGGTAACCGTGCCCCATCCGAACCTGTCCAGCCTCCATCTCCTTGCGTGGAGATTGAGCGGTGACAGTTGACAGCTTTCGACATTCCTCCCAAAGTCTGTAACGTTATCTTGGCAGCCAGGCGTCTCTCCACCAAAACAGTATATGCCTGTAGATGGAACAAATTTGTGGCCTTGTGCGCAGCAAAGGCTGTGAATCCCCTTTCCGAGCCTCTTTCAGAGGTTCTCCTCGTCATTCTTTCTTTGGCACAGCAGAGCTCTGCTCTGGGCACTCTAAAAGGCTTTTGGCCATTTCAGCCTTCCTTCGGCTTCCTGATCAGCCTTCTCTTTTCAAGTCCCCTATTGTAAATCGCTTCCTTAAGGGCATTACTCGCTTGTTTCCTCCAGTTCCTTTCGTAATGCCCCAGTGGGATATGAACTTGGTTCTGACCTATCTTATGTGCACTCCTTTCGAGCTGCTACATATCTGTTCTCTCGACTTCTGACATTTAAAACTGCCTTTCTGGTTGCCATCACCTCTGCACGCAGGGTGAATGAGCTTCAGGCTCTTTCTTCCAAACCTCCTTTCCTGGCTGTTCATGCGGACAAGGTTATCCTTCGCACTAGGCCTTCTTTCCTTCCCAAAGTGGTTACCTCGTTCCACATAGGACAGACTATCACTTTGCCCACCTTCTTTCCGCCCACGCATCCTACCAAGGAGGAAGAGAGGTTCTACTGTCTGGATCCAAAATGTTTCATTTTATTTGGATCGCACAAAACAATTCTTGGTGGATGACCAGCCTTAGTTGGTTATGTGGGCGCCAAGAAAGGTCGGGCCGTGCAAAAACGGATCATCTCCCGATGGGTCGATCTTTGCATCAAAATCTACTATTCCTTAACTAAAAAAGGAACCACCAGTAGGGTTGCGTGCCTATTCCACCAGGGCAACGGCAGCCACTACTGCTTTGGGGTCTCCCTTCTTGACATCTGCCAGGCAGCTACGTGGGCTTCCTTGCACACGTTTACTAAACACTACTGCCTGGACAGTCAAATCTGGAGACGGCTTCTTTGGGCGTCAGTTCTCCAGGACATCCTGGTGTGAACTTCGTTCGCAGACCCACCTCGAAGGTTGGTATTGCTGGGGTATCTAATCTAAGGTGAGGAATCCATAACTAATTTTATCTTTCAGATGAACAAGTTACTTACCTTCGGTAACAATATATCTGTAAGAGACATAGATTAGTTATCGATTCTTCACCGCCCCACCCATCCTCTCCGTTCTGTGAACTGACTTCTAGGGTAAGGGACTTCCCTTCAGGGCCCTAGTTCTGTACACTAGTGTCTTGCATGGCTCTGTGCTTCTGGCGTGGAATGTTGTGTAAAGAACTGACGTCGGTGCACAGGGGTGGAATCTACGTAGATACCGCAATGTCATTCTGGCGACCACGACACCAACGACTAACGCGGAATCGGCCGACTCCACCTACCGACCCCAGGGGTACTGCTGAAGAAAAAATCTCCCGATCCAGTCTGACGCCTGGGGTTAATTCTAAGGTGAGGAATCCAGAACTAATCTAGGTCTCGTAAAGATATATCGTTACCGAGGGCAAGTAACTTGTTCTTTAATGAGTATACCCACGCCTCAAGAACATGATGTAAAGCCTGCTTGGGCAAGAAGAGTTTATTCAAACCTGTTGAGTGCCTTATAATGATACTCTCAAATGGATTTCCTGAATCAAAACTACATCTGGAGTGCGTCTACGGAGATATTGTAGGACTGTGGTGCGTTTGATTTTGTTACCGAGGCCATTGACATTCCACGTCAAGGCGCTCACAATGTGGGACTCTATGTGGGAGCTAGTGGAAGTGTGCGCCCCCACCGTATTGGCCTTTTGTTTTTTCCCCTCTCCCACCCATGTCCATCCATCCCAGTCCCCTGAATCTGGTATAGCCAAGACTGCAACAAAGAGCATATATAGCATACTTGTAATAGAACAATGAAAACGTCTATCCCCGAAGATCTCCTCCCTCCCAGCTACCCTGCATGGTAGGCCTAAAGCTGCTCACTTCCCCAATTTGCAGAGCACCTGTCTCCCAAAGTCGTTAGTCCTAGCTAGTTATTGTTGGCTCCACCATGTCAGGCCAGATAGCGGCTTGGTATCTCCCTCTTTGAAACATGAGATACAGACGCAATGTGTGAGTTCAAACATTAGTGACACTTGTTGCAGACCAAAAGTCCATCACATCCACGTCCTCCCACGGTTCCCCAACCGCGGAGCACTCAAGTTACCCTTGTGCGCCCCATAGTTCCACACCAATCTGGTACCCCTCAATGAAGACCCCCATAACCAGCAACTGGACGTGTTCATTTTGGGGGGCTCTTTGAGCGATGCTCCAGCGCTATATCCTCCCCCTAGGTGATCAACATTGGTTGGTGAGAAGTTATGAACTTGCCGGTCGTCGCAGTGCCTCTTCTCCTTGTCTTGTCGTTGTCTCTTCCAAACGCTCGCCAATTCTCAAACCAGTCCCAAGCCTCCTCCGGCACTATAAAATGCCATGGCTGGGGGGCGTGGCTAAGATGGTGGCGGAGTGAGACGCGTTTCTGTCTCTCCGGTGCCGCCCGTTCATCGCTTTCATTATCTGACCCCCTGATGCCCATCCGAGCCTACCGTGGTGCCCTACTGTGTGTGCAACTTACCTGATGCCTCCGGCGGTCCTCTTTTTGTGGAGCGGTGACGATCCGTGTGCTCTGTGGAACCGCCCGGCCCCGGCTTTGCTGCAGCCCGGCAGACCTCCTGCCTTGGATTGACGGCAGCGATCGGTGGAGTGGCGTGGGTGCGACAGAGGTTCCCGGAGGTGGTTAAGCGGCGGAGGCGGCGCTGCCTGGGGCTCGCCCCTTGGGTGGGCTATAGTGACCGCAGAGAAAGCGGAGCGACCGGCTCTCTGGCTGCCATTGGCAGTCCCGGCGGGCCCAGCCCGGCGTCTTCCGGCCCTGTGACCCTTTGGCTGGGAGCTGAGCCATTTGCGGAGCCTGGTGCCTTCAACGGTCCGCTTTCCTGAGGTACGGCGACGCTCCATGGGTTTGGCGGGGCCATCCGGTCCCGTCCTTGCTGCCACCCGGCGGCCCCGCTGATCTGTGCTGGAGACTGCATTGGACGACATCGAGAGACGACGGAGGCGGAGAGGGTGCCCAGAGGCGGCCTGGAGATGGCAGTGGCATTGATTGGGGCTCGCCCTTTGGTTTCCCTGGAGGCAGCGCAGAAAGAGCGGTGCGGCCTACTGTCTGGCCGCTACTCAAATTACTGGAGGACCCGGCCCGGCGGCTTCCGGCCCTGCGACTTCTTGGCGGGGATTCTCGCCCTTTCCAGCCTCAACAACTGTCGAACTAGCGGTGAGTGCTGTTGTTAAGGGGAGTGCTCTCTGCTGAGGGGTACTGCTCGGTCCGCACCTCGGCGGACGGCGAGATTCGCGCTGATGGGGCGCGTGTGAGACCTTGCTGCAGGGCCCTGTGGCCCGCCACTGTGTGGAGTGATCTGTGCGCCCCACGGACTTTGTGTAACGCTGCTGGGTAGCGCGCTGTGGCTTGGGGATCCCCCCTCACTTCTGCCCAGATTGCTTGCTGTGGGCCTGGGAGGCTGGTGACTTTGACTCCGGGGACCGGCTTTCGGCCCGCAGGTCGACGGGCCGCGCCTCCTTAACTGTGCTGTGGAGGACCGGTGGTGAGGTCTTCTGGGGCCTGCGGTACGGGGGCCTACCGCTTCTACTGTGAGGGCGTTGCGCTGTGCCCTGCGGTGGTGGGGTGACAGCTATCTTTGTGGAGGAGTTTCTCGGGCCGTGTCAACGGTCGGCGAGGTGCTTGTGGCCCTACTGTGTGCTAGGGACGGGCTTCGGTGGTGTCATAGCGCTGTCCCCATCTCTCCAGACTCGTGGGTCCTGCTGGTCTGGTCGCTTTGTGGAGGGTCCGTTTTGCTGACATGTCATCCACCAAAAATAGGCGGGACAAGACCCTGAAAGACGCTATGCAGAAGTTCACGGGTCCGTCCTCTTCTCAAACGACTCCACATACGCAACCGTCTGAGGATAATGACCAGCCGGCCACTAAGGCGTTTATGCTTGACTTATTCTCCGCCATCAAGGAGGATATTCTGGAAATCCGCTCCCAGCTCTCCTCTGACCTCCGAGAAGTGCGGCGCGATGTGGACACCCTTGGAGAGTGCATTGCTACTGTGGAAGAGCATGATTTGGGGCGTGAGGATGATCTGCACCAGCTCCAGCATGATGTCATCCATCTCACGGAGCAAAACGTTGATCTGCAAGCCCACGTTGAGGACCTCGAAAACCGTTCTCGACGGAATAACATCAGAATTCGGGCGGTGCCATGGAAAGGAGAGGGGGATGATCTCCGTGACTATGTTCTTCAACTCTTTCGACAGATTCTGGGGGAGGGGTCGGAGCGGGAAATTCAGATGAACCGTGTGCACCGTGTTGGCTTGCCGAGGGGTGCGAAGGCTCCCCCACCAGACATACTGGTGTGCATGCACGATTTCCAACTCAAGGAGCAAATACTGCGGAAGGCCCGTGATCTCAATCCGGTGCAGTTTCGGGGCTACCGACCGACCCTCTTTCAGGACTTAGCTGCCTCCACCTTGGTGAAACGTAGGGAGTTTAAACCCATCACTACTCTCCTTCGTGAGAATAACATCCCATATTCGTGGGGTCACCCATTCCGTCTTATCTTTAAATATCAGGGCAAACTCCTCCAGCTCCGTTCTTTTGCTACTGCTTATGAAGTCCTGGGGTTGGATCGGCCCTCTTCCCCGGCTGTGGTAGCTGGCGCTCTCTCGCGGCAGCGCAGAGGCTCCGATGGGTGGCAGCGAGTTGGGCGCTCCCCTCAGTCCTCGGGGCCTGACGTGTCCACTAGTCTTATGGAGAGGGAGGCAGCGGTTACATCAGTGGCACAGGTGACGGACAACAACGGCGCTCTATGAACCATGTATAGCGGGCATCAGGTGGACTTTTCTGCTATGGCGCCGGAGAGGAGAGGTCCTTGGTTGAGTGTTTTTATCATCAACTACCCTTTGGGGGTTGGATGTCTATCGCCCTTAGTGCCTAGGTGTAATTTTTCATGGTGCCATGTTCCCCCACATCATTTGTTTTGCGTGACAGACTGTTGTCCTTTCCCAGGGCTCTGGTGTCCTGTGTTTTGCATTGTCTTTTTCGTGTTTGTGGTGTTTTTTGGGTCCGGGGGGGGAGGGGTGGGGATGGGGGACAGGGTTGTTTTTGGGAATGTGTTGGGGCTCCGCATCAGTCCTCTTATGGGTTTGGGAGATGTATGTCCTAGAGTTGCTGCCCTTTGGCCCGCCTCATCGCTCTGGGGTTCTGCGCTTAGGCCCTGGCTTCCCCCCCCCTGACCTCTATGGGTAGGAGTCTTAAGGTAGTAAGTTTGAATGTTAGGGGCTTAAATAGCCCTGTTAAGCGTTCTGCTATCCTGTCCCTCCTGGAGGAAGTTGGGGGGTGACGTGTGTTTGCTACAGGAGACTCATCTCCTCTCTAAAGACACTAAGGGGATGAGAGATAGGCGCTTCCCTATACAGGTGTGGTTTTCCGGCACGGCTAAAAAACATGGGGTCGCAGTCCTTTTTAGCACGCGCCCTCAGTGTAAGGTTCTCTCCCAGGTTGCTGAGATCAAGGGGAGACTCCTTGTGATTCATGTGCAATGGGTGGGACAATTACTTCACTATAGGATCGTTGTACGCCCGGAATGAGCATCAAGAACCCTTCCTGAAAACTGCCTTTTCTGAGGTTCTGGCTTCGCCAGACGCCCTGATCTTAGTGGGTGGGGACCTGAATGTGGTGATGGATGCGTGCATGGATAGGTCAGAGTGGCGGTCCCATCGCACAGGCGCCTTATCGCAGGGGGGAAGACAGTGGATGAGTGATGGCGGTCTGCACGATGTCTGGCGTGTACAGCATCCTACTGAGGGTGATTATACTTTCTACTCTGCAGCGCATAAAACTTACGCCCGCCTTGACCACTTCTTCACCTCCACCTCCCTTTTGTCCTGCTTAACAGATGCAGTTATCACTCCCCGCTCACTCTCCGACCACGGCTTCATATCGGTGCAACTCAGCTCTCCTGCTGCGCGACCCCCCCATCTCCCGGTTGGCGTCTGCGCGATTCTTTGCTACACTCAGAATCAGTGATTACTCGTATACGGGACACGATCAATGCTTACCTGGCAGTTAATGACCAAGAGAGTACGTCTTTAGCGGCAGTTTGGAAGGTCCTTAAATTGGTAGTCCGGGGAGAGTTCATTGCTCTGACGACTGCGTTTACGCGCCTGCGTAAGGCTAAGCGTGCGGAGCTGGAGCGGGAGCGGGAGGTGGGAGCCTTGGAGTCCATCCACAAATGAACAGGTGCGCCTAGGGTGTGGAGGGAGCTTGAAAAGAAACGTTGCATGCTGAAACACTTAGACCTCGATAGGGCCGAGCATGCACTTTTGCGCTTGCGCCATAAATTTTACCTTAATGGGGATAAAGGGGGGCGTCTGTTGGCCCATAGGCTGTGTGCGAGTGCACAGCGGACAGCGATCCAATCCATTAGGGACTCTCATGTGGTGGAGCATACCACCGACGCCCTTATTGTGGATGCTTTCCGCCACTTTTATCAGCGATTGTATACTAGGGAGGAGACTGGGTCAGAGGAGAGGGAGGCTTACCTTGCAGCCTGCTGCATTACGCCGTTGTTTGCATCCTCGGCTGACGCGTTGGAGTCTGCCATCCGCATTGAGGAAGTTATATCGGCGATAGCCCGTCTTAAGATCGCCAAATCGCCTGGGACAGATGTTTTTTCCGCTTTGTTTTTTAAAACCTTTTGCGTTGAGCTGACTCCGCTTTTAACGCGTCTTTTTAACTCTTTTCTGGATGCTGGGGGGGAGGTAACTCCCTCTGTCGGAAACCGCGATCACAGTCATACTTAAGCCTGGGAAGGATCCGAGGGACTGTGACTCGTATCGGCCAATTTCCCTCTTAAATATAGACGCCAAGTTATTTGCGAGTATTCTGGCGGCACGCCTCAGCCCCCTGATGGATGGCATCATAGACCTCGATCAATCAGGCTTTATTCCTACGCGCCAGGGCGGGGACAACACCAAACGTATTCTCCATCTCATTGACCTGGTTCACCGATCTCGGGCTCAGGCTTGTCTATTTTCCATCGACGCCAAGGCGGCCTTTGATCGAGTAGACTGGGATTATATGTTTGCTGTTCTGCGCGCTTTTGGTTTCGGCGAGCACTTTCTTCGCTGGGTGCACTGTCTCTATGCAGCCCCTAAGGCATCGGTGAGGGTGAATGGGTGTCGATCTTCCCCATCTCCAGGGGGACAAGGCAGGGGTGCCCCCTGTCTCCACTATTATTCGCGCTCTATATGGAGCCCTTTGCCCAGCGAATACGCTCTAATCCGGATATTGAGGGTATTAAGTTTGGTGCCGACATACATAAAATTAGTCTCTATGCGGACGATGTTATTCTTTTCCTTACCCGCGTACCACCCTGCGGTATTTGGCGCAAGAGCCTCATGATTCTGGCTTAGTAGCGGGGTTTAAAGTCAATGTTTCGAAATCGCTGGTACTTAATCTTTCTATCCCTGAGGATGAGGTTAGTGACTTGCAGCGGGACTTTGCCTTCCAATGGGTGCACTCTGACATATCATATCTGGGTATCCGATTGACCCCTTCCATTGCTAAAACTGTCCACCTCAATTATAAGCTGTTGATGGAGCAAACCGCTAAGTCGTTATCCGATTGGTCTCGCCTTGGTCTGGCCTGGTACGGGCGGCTCGCGACGATAAAGATGACTGTGTTGCCGCATGTCCTTTATTTGTTTCAGATGCTCCCGGCGCAGCCGCCGCCGCCGGGTACCCTCCGGAGGTTGCAGGAGCTGCTTAATAAGTTTCTATGGCATAATAGGAGGTCGAGACTCACCTTATCTCTTGTTACCTCGCCGAAGGCCACCGGGGGGCTGGGCTTTCCGCTTTTGAGTGCGTATTACCAAGCATCTTGCCTCCGATATATCACGGAGTGGAACCAACCTTTGTCCAGCAAGCACTGGAATTTTATGGACCAGACAGTCGCTGGCTGTAATATATGGCGTGAGCTCTGGCTTCCGCGGAAGCATAGGGCATGGGGCCTCTACTCGTCACCGGTTTCTTCCCCGACTCTCAAAGCGTGGGATCAGTTGGTGGGCACAAGGGGTTGGACCACGTCCCCTCCCCTATGACCCCTATCCTGGACAATCCTGACTTTCCGCTGGAGTGTGCGTCCCCTGTTTTTCAAAGCTGGCGAGAGGAGGGATGTAAGAGTGGGCTCCCTCTTTGATTCGGATGGTGTGATCCCCTTCGCACAACTGCGCAAAGACTATTTTGACCTGCCGAAAGCGGACGCCTTCCATTACTCGCAGCTAACACATTGGGTGACCCTACCCTCTAATTTCGCCTTGATGTCCCGTCCCTTGACCACTTTTGAGCGCTGGTTGGTTTGTAAGAAGGATGACCGGAAACTCATATCGGAACTGTATGCAATGATAATGGCGCGCCCTAAGTAGCAGCGGTCGAAGGCGCAGGTCCGGTGGGAGACTGAGTTGGGACGCCCTCTAACACGCAAGGAATGGGAGCATGTTTTCTATCGCGCCCATCACACAGCGTCTGACACGGCGGGAGCAGAATCTGCCTATAAGGTGGCGGCATACTGGTACTATACTCCATCAGTCTTGGGATCCTACTAAATCTGGCCTTTGCTGGCGGGGGTGTGGTCACCCTGGCACACTCGTTCATTTGCTGTGGCGTTGCCCGAAACTGGTACGGTATTGGGCGGCGATCCTGGATGATCTTGATGAGGCGTTTCAGATCAAGTTGCCGCGGGAGCCTGTGCACACTATTGGGTCTCCCTAACCCCAAGTCCTTCCCCTTGCGCACGTTGCGGGGCAGACAACTTGCGTTGGCGCTGCTTGCGGCATGACAGGTTTTGTTGGCGCAGTGGGGCTCTCCGGCTAGGCCAGACCCGAGGGACTGGCTCCGGAGACTCTGGCAACTTCTTGCGATGGAGCGCCTATCGCTCAGAGTTGATTGGAAGGGCTCGGAATACGCTAAGCTCTGGGGTCCTTTCTTGCACCTTCGGTCAAAGGAGTTGAGGGAAGTCACGTGCCCCAAATATTTGCAAATTCTTCAACTTATCCCTTTGGAACCGGCAGGGGCCACTGGGGCAGTTTGACACATCTTTGACTAGGACTGTTGACCCCCGTGGACTTCGGTGCGGAGGATAGAGACTGATGCGGAGAGGGTGGGATTTTGGGGGGAGGGGGTGAGGGTTGGGGGCTTGTTTATTTGTTTTACTTTCGAATTCTCCTTATAAAAGTGATACAAGAGCAATTGCCTTGCAGGCCTGGACTACACTAAATCATCTTCTGGCGGGGTCGACCTCCGGGCTGTAGACCTGTGTGCTGTGTACTGACCATTCCGTTTCGCTCTGCCAGCCGATGGTTGTAGGCAGTTGAGCTGTGTACTTTGGATGCGTATCACATAATAAAAAAGATTGATTCTTAAAATGCCATGGCTTCATGTCTGCTATTACTGTTAGTCTTGTAGCGTACGTCATGTATTTGAGATCCTCAGCCCACAGTGCCTTTTTAACTTCATCAAAACTTCTGCGTTGGCGCTGTACCCGCAAGGTGAAATCCGGAAAGAAACAGATCGTCACATTTTCATATGCCAAGTCCCCCTGAGAGGTGGCAGCCTGAAAGACAACATTGCAGTTGCGATGGTTGAAAATTCGGGAAATGACTGTTCGAGGTGGGGCTCCCGGCTTCAGTGGTTGGATCGGCTCCCTGTACACCCGCTTGATAAAGAAGAAACGGGAGAGGAGCTTGGGCTTCAGGTAATTTACTATGAGCTCCTCAAGAAGTAGGTGTACTCTGGACCCCTTTACCCCTTCTGGAACCCCAACCTCTCTAATATTGTTCCTGCGAGCCCGACCCCCTTGGTCCTTCAGCCGCGCCGCCATATTTGCATGCTGTTGGACCTGCTCTTCCAAATTTTTGGGACGTGGACCGCAGTTGGCTGATTTGGGTTTCTGCCGTGATGATCGTTTTGGCCATCTTATTTTTTTTTTTTTTTTTTTTTTTTTTTGAAACCGTTTATTACAGTTTATAAAAGTTACAGGTATGGGCCTACAACCACACGGCCGGCCGCTAGAGCATCAAAAGCATAGTACATACATACAGCAGGAAGTCTCTCAGCGGTGCACCGTAGGAAAACAGGGGTAATCTATGGTGCAGGCCTCATAGCTCCATGCCCACAGTACGGTTCCATTTTCTTAAAACAAAACAACATCAACAAACCACAACCGCAAGGCAACCCTCGATCCAAAGTGACAACACGTGCTCCATAAGTGGGGGATCCAAACAGCGGCAAAACTCTGAAGAGGGGGACGGGAGTGAGTCAGGGACTGGGGGACCACGCGCCCGCGGCCGAGGGAGGGGGGCCATCTAAGGAGACGGAGCAGGCGAGGCAGCCGGCAGCAGGGGCGGCTCACAAATACCCCCGCGATAGGCGTTCCAGGGGCCCCAGAGTTTCATCCACGCCCCAGGCTTACCCCTCGCCACATACACCACCTTTTCACGAAACATACACCAATCCATATGCTCTTTCCAGGCCGACACCGTAGGGGGCCTCTGGGATCCCCACAATTGAGCAATATCACGCTTAGCTATCATGTATCCCAGAGTCACCCACCGCGTCTGCGGAACCGAATAATCATTAGGTTCCCATACATTCAGCAAGCATCTCCTCGCTTCAGGCAGCAGCGCGACACGCGTAACCACTCGTAGAACCTCATGCACACCACGCCAGAATCGCTCCACCCTCGGGCACTCCCACAGTATATGTATGAAAGTCGCCAACGCACCACAGCCACGCTTGCACATTCCATCACCGGCAAAACCCATACGTAGAAGCCTTGGCCCCGTCACGTAGACCCGGTGAAGGATCTTGAGCTGGACGAAACGAAGGCGAGCCGGGATGGCCACCTCTTTCGGAGAGGCCACCGCGGAAATCCAATCCTCGTCGTCCAGCTCCAGCCCGTCGGCAATCCAAGCCTCGCGGAGATTAGTCAGCAGGCACGATCTATCGTTGATCAGTTTTTTGTATATGAGGGAGATCGTGCTGTCCGGGACATGGCCATCTAGGACTCTGTCCTCCAGGGGGGAAGACTCCGGAATGGATGCGACATCCGGGAAGACGGAGCCCAGCGCATGGCGGACCTGTAGGTACCGAAAGTACTCACTACCCTGCAGCTGGAACTCCGCCTGCAGCGTCTCAAAAGTTTTGAATCCCCCCCTCGTCCAGAGATCTCCCACCGTGCTGATTCCGATCGTGTCCCACTTCTCGAAGCCCTTCGACGTCCACAGGGAGCCCAACCTCTCAGACGCATACAGCGGTGACGCCCGGGTCAAACGGTCCTTCCACCCCATAGCTGCATTAGCCGCGTGCCAGACACGCACCATGACACGCGTCGGTCCCGTCAAACGGGAGTCGGGCGCGCCCGCGTAGAGCGCTCGATTATAGTCGCCACCGGGCAGGAGCATCTTGTCCATCTCAAATGCCGGGTTCAAGGCGGGTCCGTAAAGGCCATGGTTAATTGCAGCTAGTTGGGAGGCCCAGTAATACCGTTTAATGTCCGGGAGGGCGACTCCTCCATCGTTTTGGCCATCTTATTGACATCTGCTCTCAATAGGTTAACATCTTTAGTCACTGTGTTTTAATGTGCTTTTGAGATCATGGATAACCTCCATTATGGCTCCCCTGGGAGGCCTCCACCACCTTCTGCGTCTGGTGTTGCCACATCTTCCAAGTGTCTGGCATTGCATATTTGTCCATTTTGTTAGTCTGGGCCGGGAGTGCTCCTTTGGGCTTCACCATAGCCTTTCTGCGCTGTGATTCGTCTTGTAGCCTTCCCCACCTGAGATTCACTCACACCCCACAGTCCCAGTATCGCCAGCACTACAGACCTCCTCATTAGATAATCATATTAATCATCAACCATCAAAGTTGTCTGGCCAGGCAGCACCAAGGGCCACCATAAACACACCTCACCCCCACCAGTACCCAGGAAGCAGAAACAGAGGGGACACCCGCACAGGCCGCAGTATGCCCCTATTTTTGCAGTGTATGCGGGTTTCACTTGGGGCAAGCTCCCTCATGCAGTGTGGGGCCATCCCCGTAATCACCTAGTGCATCTGAGCGCAATGCCCCCCCCTATGCGTCCACACAAGTCCAGGCCCGCTCTCTTCTCACAATTAGGGCTGACAACAGGCCTCAGGAGTCAATTGTGGGGACAAGGGTCCATAATGGCCTTTGGTGTAGGAAACGTCATCATCTAGGCCTCCAGGAGCCCCTGGTGGGGAACCCCACCACAATTCTCCTCGCCTCCACCTGGCAGATAACCACAGGAAAGGCTGGCAGCAGCACCACGCACACTGGAGAGGGGGGAATGGCACTCACCACAGGCCCCGGATACCTCAACCAGGCCGGTCAGGCCCCCTCTGCTGCAGCCGTGACTCACTCCTCCAGCAGGCCCCTCCGTCCTCCAACTGGCATCGGGGCTGACGCAACGTGAGCCCCGTCATCTCCTCCGTGCCTCACTTGCAGCACTCAGTCAGGATCTGCGGCAGGGTGGGGGCTCTGAATCCAGGTCGCCGGGCCCCAGGATCAAAGCAGTGTCGGCATCTGCTGCGCTGACCGTCACTGTCGATGGGAATGGGGTCCCACGTGGGCTGTCTCTGCCTCACAGCCCACCACGAGGCCTACTCTGCCTTCCCGGCACTCCGCCCACAGGCCACTCATCCACCACCCAGGATGGTCGCGATCACTCCTGCACTGCTGGAAAGCAACCCCAGATAGGCTGATATACTAAATATTGCAGTCCGTGGCAGATAATGTGTGGATGGTAGGAGATAATGCAACAGCCGCTATGGAGCTACTGCAAGTAATTAACTTGTCCATTTCTGCTGCACGTCATGTATGAGGGAGTCCCGAAGAAGAGCTCTACACTAACCTTTCAGTGACCTTACCCAGTTACTTTTCTGGTCTATCCTGGTATTCATCCAGTCTGCCTTCAGCTTTCAGAGTATTGTAAATTGTTTTTAGGTTAAATTTTCCAGATAATCTACATTTTATGGACCTCTCCTCTATCTCCCAACTGTCATCTTGACTGACCAATAGAAAAAATGAAATCCTGTTATCTAATGTACAAGGCTTCATGCTGCAACAATTGTAATACCATTTCCTTCTAAGACTCTAACCGATATGGAGAGGACTCTGGTATTGTATGTACTAGAGAAAAAGAAATACACTCCTAAGTGTGATGCTCTCTCATTTGGGGTTGATTCCACCAAACAGAGCACAAAAGGAAACGTAGGGTTTCCAGAGTTGGACTTGCAAACCTGAAGCGCCCCCTCACTTGAAAAGACTGGAGTTCCTCTGTAAAACACTCCAGGAAAGGTGAACATGCAACTGCAAAAAAAACAGCACAGTAACTAGCTCTGTTGATGTCCTGTCTGAACTGCCATCTTCTCCAGTGATTTTGAATTCATCCTCGTCGATGGTAAAGAAAAAGCCACCATCGTGCACAACATTCCAAGTCACACTGACTTGCACAAAGTGTACAACATGTGCTTGTCTCTGGAGCACAAGGAACAGAACTGCGACGTGTGCAGATCGTTCCGAACGAAGAAAACGCTCTGTGATCGTCAGGCTCGACATCGCAAAGTGCAGAGTCAAAACAGCGGAGAATCTGAGCACGAATTCGAAGCACAAGGGGCTGAGCAAGAACAAGAAAACTTGCTTCCATTCCAAAATCGGACTCCAAGATGGAAGACTTGCCACGAGATCAACGTCCCATTAGTACCGAACGCCCCTTTGACCGAAACTCCCAACTCAGCCAAAACAAAAGGCTTAATTCCCACCCCTGACTTAGTGCCTAGGTCGGCACCGACAAGATGTTTCTGATGCCCCGCCCTCCGGCTCGGCAACGAAACACATCACTAAGCCTTCCGGCTCGGGATCTAGTCAGCCAAAGTCTGGCACCGAGCCGAAACCTTCAGGCTCTATGCCGAAAACCACTTCGGAGCCGAAATCATGGACACCAAAAATTAAGCCTCTTTCGGGACCGAAATCTTCTGTGCCAAAAAGTAATTCTACCCCAGCACCCAAATCCTCGCTGCCAAAACCTAAAACTCTTCCTCCGAAGCTGCAGGATCCAATTTTCAACGCCCCAACACCCAAGTTGAAGTCTAAACAAAAGGAACTTTATGTAAATCTAGATACAGGAGGTGTTCTTACTAAATCACCTCAGAAATGCAAATCTGAGTCAGAGGACACCCTTTACCATATGCCTTTGAAGAGGAAGAATGTAGGTACTAACCCCTCCCCTCCTCCACCCCGTTCTCCAGCAACTTCTCCACCTTTGCAGCATTTACTGATTACACCAACTAACTCACCACCACCACCACATGATGATGATGGAGATGGGGGGGGGGGGGGGAAATGTTACCTATAGACCCCGGTAAGGATCATAATACAGATTCATCTACAGATAACGACCCAGATCTTTACCCTGCAAAGCCTTCCCCTCCTGATGACAATGTAGGATATCTAGATTTACTTACTAGAGTTGCAGAATATATTGAGGTACAGTTACACAAGGAATCTCTAGAGGATGATTTCCTATTTGAAATGCTCAGTAGCAATCAAAGGGCTAGCCACACTCTACCTATGCTTAACGGTATGATGAGACATGCCGATTAGATCTTTAAAGATCCAGTGCATGCTCGCGTTCTCACCCCTAGAATTGATAAAAAACATAAGCCTGCTCCCTCAGATCCAGTCATTATTAAAGGACAGTTACCACTAGACAGTTACCACTAGACTCCGAGGGGAAGCCTGTCTCCTCTTTACTTCAGTGTCTAATGCCTGTAAACGGGCCAATTCACAGACTACAGGGGATGCTTCCCCTCCAGGCAAAGAGTCAAACTATTAGACGCCTCATGTAAATGAGTAGCCACCCAAGCAGCAAATCGTTGGCGCATTGCCAACACCTATGCCCTGCTAGCCAGATATAATAGGCCACACTGGGGCGAAATGGAGCAGTTGCTACAACACCTCCCAGATGAGCACAAAGCAAAACCCCAGGATTTAGTCCAGGAAGGTAAACTCGTATCCAATTTTTAGAGTAGATGCTGCAAACACCACAGCTAGAGAGATCAACACTAGTGTGTTATTAAGGAGACATGCAGGGTTGAGAATTTCTGGTTTCAAAACCGAAGTACAACAGTCTATTTTAAATACGTCTTTTGACAAGGAACTGCTCATCGAGCCCAAAGTTAAGTCATTAGAAAAAATGAAAAAAGACACAGAAGTAGCTACGTCTATGGGAGCTCTGCAGTCTCCCTTTAATCGGGGCTCCTTTCATCGCTCCTTCTAGCGTGGAAGGGTTGAAAACCATGTCCTCAGACAATACTGCCACCTCCTACAAAGGCAACAATCAATCTTCCTCTACAAAGAGCTTCTTTAGAGGAGGAAACTGAGGCAACAACAACAAATGTTGAGGCAGGGGTTCCACGCCACGTAATTCCCCCTCCTTCAACTAGCAGCGACTTGCCTACACTTCCCCCTGATCATTTAACACTCTATCACCACAAACAAATGCATGTTAGGAATTATCCAACATGGTTATTGACTGGAGCTTACCAACAAGCCTCCAAACATTCCACCACATTCTCACAAAATGTCACCAGAATATCTACATCTACTTCAGGAGTATGCAACGCATGAGAATCTACAGCTCTACATGCCAAGAACAGCTGCTCCCTGGGTAAGAAACAAAATCCATTATCCTTTTCAGATTTGTTGCAAAATTAGGATCTAGTTATGTATTCTGTAATCTGCTTTGTGCATAGGGAATGTAGTTTGACTTTGTATCTTCTACAGAAGAAGAAAATTCACTTTTTCAATAAAAATGCACCCTTGTCTGGGGATTATTCTGTGAAATGTACTCCTCCAGACGCTTCCACAAAGAGTGCAAAACAGGAAATGTGGAAAATTCCTCCGCTGGAAATTTCCTCAGTAGTACCTGTATCCACCTCCTGAAAGGACAAGACCCATCCACCTTCAGTGAATTAGTTGTTAAATGGAGAGGAACAAGCTTTGCAGGAAATGGTGTGAAAATCCAGATTCTCCTACACACTTTCAGTACTGCAGTTTAAATTGTCATCACTGAAGACCCTGCTGGTGATGATGCAAAAGCCACTGTCATCTGTGACAGGCAGACCCTGTTTGGGCGCCACAGCGCAGGCAGGGGTTACTGGGCCACAGCTGTGGGACTGGCGTCATTTGCCTCCACTGTCCCGGGGTCTATCCTACTATGGCTCTGGAACATCTGGCCGAGTACAACCCTTTCGGCACTTGCCTCTCAGTGGCAGGAATGGCGAGTGGTCACAGGCTTCGCAGGGAGGTTAGTGTGTGGGTACGACTGGCTCCACACTCAACACAGCACCCAAGAGCACAATAATATGAACGTCCAGCCCAGTACATCTCCACAGGTGCAGAAAAGTATTTGTCTGCAGAGTATACTCTCAACACAAATGGTATCAGATAGCAGATACGCAAGTGCAAGGCCAATAAGGCAGCAGGTGGGCCCACTTTCACTCTCCCACCCCTTTCTGATAATCTGAGGTCTTGTGGTATGGTAGCAAGTGCAGGTGCAATGCTTTCCCTCTAGGTAAAATACAGTCTCCACGGCTGAATAACCTTTCTCTAGGCAGCTGCTACAGGGCTTCTGCTTTTGGTCTGTGCTGGCCACGGTCTAGTCACACAGCAGAGCCACACGGGTGCATACCACTCAGCAGAGTCCAGAACCGCTTGGGCATGCTCCATAAGTGTTGAGGTTCCCTAGTTTAGTTCAGTGACTGGTTGAGCTCCAGTCATGCTAGCTGTGAGACTCTGGTGGATGGACCAAGCACCAGGGTCAACCGCTTCTTTCCACACCAGCAGTCGACCCCTCCCTTAGGGTCAGCTGGCTCCTTCCCTCACAGTTGGTTTCTGAGGGGAAGCCTGTCTACTCTTTAATTCAGTGTCTATGTTCCCTCCCTCCGGTCTTAAGAAGGTCAGCGGTACACTTCTTATGTTTAGGAAAGTAACCTCATTCAATCTTGTGTGCATGAACTGGACAAGGTGGAACCCACAGGCCTGTTACACTCTGGTACACTCATGCAGTGTGTAACATGCATTTTGCACCCCACATGCACTCCTCCACATGCTAGGTTTAGTGGCACAAGGATTCCATGTTCACCTTTAGAAGCCGAAATTTACGAGAGGGCAGTAGGCTTCCATTCCTATGGTAAGAGTGAAAAAAGGCCTGGTCACTCTAGGATCACTGCAAAACATGGTATACTACCACCACTGCCCTATATGAAGGAACCCGGCACAACCACATTAGCCCTCTGCCACACTAAGTGCTCGCTTGGTACACCCCTCCAGACCTAGGACAAGCCTAGGACCAGTCAATTTGCAAAAGCAGGCCAAGGCCTTCAGACACATACAAGATTAGCATGAAGCTGGGACGAAAACTCTAATAACCGGATACCAAATACTTGCAGTTGGGCACACAGGGCTGGGGATACAACTGTGTACACCTTACAGGTGATTTCCATCCCAACAATGACCATCTCGCAGTGATGCTCCTGTCGTTAACCGAGAACATTCCGTTGACAAGACCATCTTCGAACCTCTCGACAACTGCAAGCACCCTCTCGACAACTTCAGAGGAATCCTAGTCGATTACGACAATTTGGAGGTTGGCCATACCATTAACTGCACTTTTACCATTGAAGGTCCAATCTGTGTACTCGTTGTCGATGACCGAGTTAACGTTTTTTGCCAGCTTTAGAAACACAGCCAGCCTATTCACAGTCACCTTTGAAGGTTACTGTTAAATGGCCTCTACATATTTTGGACTCTGAGCTAATGGCTGACGTCAGCACCTGAGTCTGCACTGGCATGTATGACTGGTCATTCTAAGCTGGATTCCATTATTGCAGCAGCTGCTCAGAGTTAGTCAAAGAATTCCTGTAACTTCAGCCTCCACTCCTCTAAACAGAGATTGGACATTAATAGCAACTGAGGCCAGTCAGTTCCATGATAGTGACTTTAATCAAAGCAGTAAATGCCTTCCCCTTCCTAGGCTACTATGACTGCCAAATGTGTCATGATATTTCTTCTCTCATGGACTTAATTCTTGAGTACAGGAGGGTAGAAGCTCAAGCCATTGTGAAGCAAGGAGCTAACACATCAGTTTCCATCTTAGATGCAGCAATGAGTGTCTTGAATGGCGGTGATACTGAGGAGAAAAGACTTGGTCAAGTCTACATTGTTGAGCCCTGGGATCCTGGACCTGCCTTTTGATGAACAAACAATGTTTTGCAAGCATGTTGATGAAGCTCTGGAAAGTATGATGATAGATAATGATACTTGTTCATAGATTCACATGCACCCCTTCCTGCTCAAGAGAGGGGAGTCTCACTATCTACTTCATGTATCTCTTATATCTGTGCAATGAAATCTGAGCTCTTTGAACTCTAGGGGGAGTAGAGCACTCTGCACCTCCACCTCACTGGTTGAAGCTTGAGTTGTTTCAGATGAGGTGTATGTGCTGGTTCAGTGACTAAATATCGAGGGACAAAATATCGACACCAAAATATAGAAGGACAGACTATCGACTCCCTATCTCCAAACAGGTAAGTACTAAAATATCGATTCCAAAATATAGAATGTTAAAATATAGTAAGCCAAAATATCGAATTTTTTAAATGTATTAAAAATAATATAAAATTAATTAAATATTAAAAACTATTAAATAAAACATACATAATATAATATAAAAAAGCTTAAAATGTAAACATAATAAAAAAAAAGTAGAGATTTTGTTGGATAGTGAGAGCGTAAAAATTACTATTCCCACTCCAGTAATTGCAACAGTAGAGAAAACGTTGGATCGTGTAGGGGTAAAAATTACTATTCCCACTCCAAAGAGTGCAACAGTAGGGAAAGCGTTGGATAGCGGGAAGGTAAAAATTACTATTCACACTCGAGTGAGTGCAACAGTAGGGAAAGCGTTGGATAGCGTAGGGGTAAAAATTACTATTCCCACTCCAGTGAGTGCAACAGTACGTAAAGCATTGTATAACGGGAAGAGAAAGATTACGATTCTCACTCCAATGAGTGCAACAGTGTTGAAAGCGTTGGATAGCATAGGGATAAAAATTACTATTCCCACTCCAGTGAGTGCAACAGTAGGGAAAGTGAGGGATAGCGGGAGGGTAAAAATTACTATTCCCACTCCAGTGACTGCAACAGTAGGGAAAGAGTTGGATAGCGGGAGGATACAAAATACAATTCCCACTCCTCAGAGTGCAACAGCAGGGAAAACATTGGATAGCGTAGGGGTAAAAATTACTATTCCCACTCCAAAGAGTGCAACAGTAGGGAAAGCGTTGGATAGCGGGAGGGTAAAAATTACTATTCCCACTCCAGAGAGTGCAACAGTAGCGAAAGCGCTGGATAGTGTAGGGGGAAAAATTACTATTCCCACTCCAAAGAGTGTAACAGTAGGGAAAGTGTTGGATAGCAGGAGGGTAAAAATTACTATTCCCACTACAGTGAGTGCAACAGTAGGGAAAAAGTTGGATAGCGTAGGGGTAAAAATTACTATTCTCACTCCAAAGAGTGCAATAGTAGGAAAAGCATTGGATAGCGGGAGGGTAAAAATTGCTATTCCCACTCCAGAGAGTGCAACAGTAGGGAAAGTGTTGGATAGCAGGAGGGTAAAAAAACTATTCCCACTCCTGAGAGTGCAACAGTAGGGAAAGTAATGCTTTAATTTTAAAATAAGATTACATTAATTATCAATACCAATAAAAAGTTAATTAAAATTAATTACAATTATTAAAAATTAATTACCATTGTTAAAAAAACAATTACCAATTAATAAATTAATTACAATTAATAATTATCAATTAATTATCAATACACATAAATTTAAAAAAATATTTACTTTATTACAATTAATTTACTTCCCACCCAATTCCCCTATAAACCCATAACCCACTCACAATACTAAAAAATACAATTAACATTATTATCAATTAATAAAAATCATTTAGCAATTAATAAAAATTAATTAGCAATTCATACAAATTAATTGCCCATTAACACAAATTAATTACCAATTAATAATTATCAATTAATTATCAATACACATAAATTAAATAATTAATATTTACTTTATTACAATTACATTACTTACCACCCAATTCCCCTATAAACCCACAACCCACTCACAAAAATACAATTAACATTATCAATTAATAAAAATCATTTAGCAATTAATAAAAATTAATTCGCAATTCATACAAATTAATTACCCATTAACACAAATTACCAATTAATAATGAATTATCAATTAATTATCAATACACATAAATTAAATAATTAATATTTACTTTATTACAATTACATTACTTCCCGCCCAATTCCCCTATAAACCCACAACCCACTCACAATACTAAAAAATACAATTAACATTATTATCAATTAATCAATTAATAAAAATCATTTAGCAATTAATAAAAATGTATTAGCAATTCATACAAATTAATTACCCATTAACACAAATTAATTACCAATTAATAATTATCAATTAATTATCAATACACATAAATTAAATAATTAATATTTACTTTATTACAATTACATTACTTACCACCCAATTCCCCTATAAACCCACAACCCACTCACAAAAATACAATTAACATTATCAATTAATAAAAATCATTTAGCAATTAATAAAAATTAATTCGCAATTCATACAAATTAATTACCCATTAACACAAATTACCAATTAATAATGAATTATCAATTAATTATCAATACACATAAATTAAATAATTAATATTTACTTTATTACAATTACATTACTTCCCGCCCAATTCCCCTATAAACCCACAACCCACTCACAATACTAAAAAATACAATTAACATTATTATCAATTAATCAATTAATAAAAATCATTTAGCAATTAATAAAAATGTATTAGCAATTCATACAAATTAATTACCCATTAACACAAATTAATTACCAATTAATAATTAATTATCAATTAATTATCAATACACAAATTAAATAATTATTTACTTTATTACAATTACATTACTTCCCACCCAATTCCCCTATAAACCCACAACCCACTCCCAATAATAAAAAATACAATTAACATTATTATCAATTAATCAATTAATAAAAATCATTTAGCAATTAATACAAATTCATTAGCAATTCATACAAATTAATTACCCATTAACACAAATTAATTACCAATTAATAATTAATTATCTATTATCAATACACATTAATTAATTAATATTTACTTTATTACAATTAAATTACTTCCCACCCAATTCCCCTATAAACCCACAACCCGCTGCTAATAATCCAAATTTAAATTAACATAATTATCAATCAATTAATATAAATTATCAATTAATAAAAATTAATGACCAATTAATAATTGTCAATCAATTATCAAAACATCTAAATATAATTAATATTTAATTTACCATAATTAAATTACTCACCACCCTATTCCCCTATAAACCCACAACCCGCTACAGAATTAAATTACGCAATAATTAAATTACATAACATTCATTAGTTTAAAAAAATTAAACATACATTACAAAAATAATACATAATTTTAACACATATACTCCCATACATAACACTAAAAAAAATCGATATTATGGGATTCTATATTTTTAAAGTCGATATTATGGAATTCTATATTTTTAAAGTCGATATTATGGAATTCTATATTTTTACATTCTATATTATGGAAATCGATATTTTGTACCCCAATTTCGATATTCTGACCTATCTATATTTTGATTTTCAATATTCTGGTCATTCTATATTTTGGAATCGATATTTAGGTCATTCACCGTATGTGCTACTAAACACTGTTGTTGCACCTATGGCAATTTTAACATGGTGTACTGCTAAAGTTACTAGGAATTCTCAGCCTGAAGACAGTGAATGATTAAAGCTTGTGAATCTGTAGGAGATACCAGTGCTAGAGAATTAAAGTTGCAGGTAATTAAATCATTTGTTTGTCACCAGTACTCCAAAAACATCTGGTCTCAAGTTAACTCTGTTCTGGGATACCCTTATTTTGGGGGGTTTTCTTTTTGGACTCACAAGTAGTTGCATAAAGATAGTTATATACATGTGATGGTTCATTCACTCATTGCGTGTTCTGCAAGAATATCTGGTTCTCCTCTTTGTACTAATTCTGACGTCTGGCAGTGATTATAAACGATTATTAGCATCCCTGCACCATGTTGGTTTACTTCCTTGTATTCTGGGCTGCGATTGTACATTGGGAAGTATCACTTGAGTAAAAATAAAGTTACTTTCAATTAATTTTGTGGTATTCGTATTCTTTTTTTGATAAACAAGTTTTTATTGTTTTAGACAACACAACAAAGGAAACTTTTGGACCCTTTGAACCACCACCACACAGTAATACATTAGAAGGAGCACCACAAACCCACTGTCCCCCCGAAACCCTCCCCCAGCCTCCAAGTCGCCCTATTAAGGTACGTTGCCCAACCATTTCCCCCAGACCTTTCGATATTTCTTGGGGCAGCCCCGCGCCTGGTAAAGAGTCCGTTCCTGCACCGCACACCAGTCCACCCCTGCACCCCATTTAGCTAAGCTAGGCGGCTGCGGCTATGCCGCTGCAATGTCTCGTTTGGCCACCATTAAGGCTGTCATGAGGAATAGCTGTTCCGGGCGTGTGCTGTCTAAGCCGTCGGTGATGCCCAGTAGGGAGTGTTTAGGTTCATGTGGCACCTCCCACCCCAGGACCTCCGTAAGTTCAGACTCAACGCCCCTCCAGAACCCCTCCAAATCCGCGCAAGACCACACCATGTGAAGGAAATCAGCCGGCTCAGAGCCACAGCGGGGACAGGTCGCGTCAGTGGAGAGGCCCGCTCGGTGGAGGCGAGCCGGTGTAAGATAAGCAGTGTGGAGGTAGTAAACCTGGATAAGCCGCAGTTTGGCGAAGGCCGTCACTAAGCGGGGAGCCATAAGGGCATCTCGCCAATCGGCCTCATCCAGGGGCCCCACCCAGCCCTCCCATCGTTCTTTAAGGCCCTCCAGGGATGTGGGGGTGCAATTAACAAGGGAGCGATAGATCCTGGAAATGCCTACCCCCTTCCCTAAATTGCCCATCATGACATGAGCCTCCGGGGGGCTGTGGTCCGGCAGCCGGACGTCAAGTGGGGTGTTTGTGCGTATGGCGTGTCGCAATTGGAGGTATCGGTAGAATTGGGAGGGGTGGAGGGAGAAGCGCCTGCAGCTCCGAGTAAGAACACATTCGCCCCCCCCCCCCCCCCGCCAAACGTCCCCCAGCTGGGAAACACCGAGTAGGTCCGAAGAGTTAAAGCCCTCCAGATCCGCGACCTCCCGCAGCCATGTCCCGTGCCACAGAGGAGTGACCCGGGTCAGCCTCCCAGTCCATCGGGTGTGCCGGAGCGCCGCTCGCCAGGCCAGGAATATAGCTTTGGTGATATCCGGGCAAGAGGCAGTGATGGAGGCGCCATACAGACGGTCCTGAACGCCGGAGAAGCCCAACTCCCCAAGTTCCACCCTATAGGCCGGGTCGGACCATCCCCCCCCAAACCAGTCGTGGATGACCAGGAGGCGGGTGGCTAGATAATAGAGGTAGAGATTAGACATGCACAGGCCCCCATCAAAGGTTGGCAGGCGGCATGTCGACAGAGCCAACCGAGGCCTCCCACCCCCCAGAGAAATCTCGTCGCCATCCCATCTAGTTCACGAAACCAAGGCCGCGGAAAGGAGAGGGGGGTATTCTGCAGCACATACAGGAACTGGGGGAGAATCATCATCTTGTAGAGGGCCACCCGCCCCAGCGGGTTGAGGAGCAGCTGGTGCCATCTCGCCAAGTCTGCCTTAGCTTTCTTGACCAGGGGGGTCACGTTAAGCGCCCAGCTCAGCTCCGGGAGGAGGGAGACCCAGATGCCCAAATATTTAAAGGACAACCGGCGGAGGGGGATGGTCCCCTGCCAATCAAAACAGTCCCGGGAGGGGTGCAAGGGAACCAAAACCGACTTCTTCGAATTCAGGGACAGACCAGACGCCCGGCCAAAACGACCCAGGATGGACAATGCGCGAGGTCCAGAGCGCGCCGGGTCGCCAAGATACAGCAGGATGTCGTCCGCGTAGAGGGCGATTTTATCAGCCTCGATGCCAGGCCATTCCCAGCCTTGAAGGAGATGGTCACTTCTAATCAGGGTCGCGAGGGGCTCCATCGCGAGCGCGAAGAGAAGGGGTGACAGCGGGCATCCCTGCCGCGTCCCCCGGCCGATCCGAAAAGGCCTAGACAGCGCTCCGTTAACCAAGACCCTGGCACGGGGGCGGGCATACAGGACCCGCACCATCCCCATGAACTTAGGGCCGAAACCCATATGGGCCAGGACATCGAAGAGGTATGTCCACCCCACCGAGTCGAAAGCCTTTTCGAAGTCGGCAAGGAGGAGGGCGAGGTATGGAGTCAGGCGGTGGCGGTGAGCCAGGGCCACGTGGAGGCGGCGAAGACAGTGGCGAGTGCCCCGCACAGGCATGAAGCCACATTGGTCCGGATGGACCAGAGTCGACAAGAAGGGCCGAAGCCGCTGGGCCAGGATCGCCGCGTAAAGCTTCACATCAGTACTAATAAGCGAAATCGGTCGGTAAGCTGCTCTGTCGGTGGACGGCGGCGTAGATTTAGGCAAAACCACAATTGTGGCCAAGTCCGCTTCTAAGGGGAAAGAGCCCTTCTCGATCGCCTCTGCATAGTGGTCCCGCGGCCGCGGGACCAGGCTGTCCCTATATGCGGCATAGAATTCCTGGGGGAAGCCATCGGGTCCCGGGGTCTTCCCCGCGGACGTACGCCCTATCGCGTCCCCAATTTCTTCAAGGGAAATGGGGGTTTCCAGGCCCTCCCATTCGTCCGGTCGAAGCCGGGCGAGGTGCACGTCTCTGGACGCGAGCAGAGTGGCCAGAGAAAGATCCGGTGCCCGGGCCCGGTAGAGCTGGGAATAGAACTGGGCGAAAGCAGCCGCTATCTCCACGGAAGAGGAATGGAGCACGCCCTCGGAATCGGTGATCGCCGGAATGATGCGTGATGTCCTAGGATAGGTGGCCAGACGGTGCAACAGCACGCCGTTTTTATCACCCCAGCCGTACACCCGTGCCAGCGAAGACTGCCAGAGAAGCTTGGCTGCCTGAAGGGAGCGCTGCCGAATCTCCTCACGAAGGAGTCGCAGCTGCCGGTCCACAGCCGGGTCGTCGAACTCAGCGAGAGACCGTTCCAACTGCAGCGCCCGGGCCTCACAGGCAGTTATCTGCCGCAGCTGCGTCTGGCAGTGCCGCACCATGTGCGCTTTAGCCGCGCCTCTGATGGTCACCTTGCAGGCCTCCCATAGGGTGCCCGCCGAGGAGACCGATCCCTCATTGGTGCAGAAGTACTGGGTAAGCTCCGTGCCCACCGCCCTACGAAGCGTCCTATCCTGGAGGAACCAAGCGTTAAAGCGCCACATCGGCCGGGCCGTGTGAGGCGGTGGGCCCAGACCCAAGAGGACCGGAGAGTGGTCCGAAATCCCCCTGGATTCCCCCACAGTCGGCAGGGGGGACAAAAATCATATCAATACGCGCATGAGAGCGGTGAGCGGCCGAGGTGTGGGTGTATTGGCGCGCGTGAGGGTGCCAGGTCCTCCAGGCGTCGCATAGGGCCCGGGCCTCGGCCCAGCCCGCCAGTTGCCGCGCGGGAGTCCGACACCGGACCCGATGAGTCCAGCTGAGGGGCCAAGACCGCGTTAAAGTCCCCCCCCCAAGCACGACAGCGCCCAACGGGAAGGTATCCAGCAGAGAGGCCGTGTGGGATAACGCCTGCGACAATCCGGAGGGTGGCGCATAGAGCGACAAGAAGCTGGTCGGCCTACCGTCGAGTGTGCCGCACACAGCAATCCCGGTTCCATGAGGGTCGTGGATCACCCGTGTTAGGACAAAGGGGAGGGAGCGGCGCAACAGGACGGCCACCCCGCGGGAGCCACGGGAAAAGCCAGAGTGCCACACCCGGTCATACCCGTAGCGGGCTAAAAAGGGACATCTCTCACCGAGAAGATGGGTTTCCTGAAGCAGGAGCACATCGGCCCCCACTCGCTGGGCGTACTTAAGGACCGCAGCGCGTTTAAGCCTATCCAGCAGGCCGTTAACATTCCAGGATAGGATGCGCAGCTGGGCCCTGGGGGCTAAGTCTTCCATGGGAACAGTAGGCGGGAATCGCAGCGGGGCGAGACATCCCAGGGGGCGCCGGTAGGACACCGAGCGGCAGGGACGCGCGGGTAAGGGACAAGGTGCATGGAAGCGCCACGGGGAGAACGAATGACCTACTAAGGGGAACCAATGAAGGCCGGCAGCAAGCGGGCGCTGGCGAAGCGCATGTGAGTGTCGGGGGGAAGCCACACAGTGGCGCTCGCAAGAAGCTGCTGTGTGATGGGCCCAAGAAGAAACAAACCTGAACTAAAAAGAACACCCTCCCTAGGAGGAACAACCGACAAAACCTCCCTCCCAACCCCCCACCCTACACTTCGAAAACGGAAGCATCTGTCGCCCTAACTTCAACAAACAACTACAAGGACCCAAGCAGAGGCGCTCGGGTGTAAAGAGCGTGGTGGACCCCTCCTGAAGTACGGATGGAATGGTGCTGTCCTAGGTAACTACACCAGAGCGGAAAGCCGCTGAAGCCAAGTCCAAGATTGAGGCCCTTGCAGCGGGGCCAGGCCGTCGAACCCTCCGCAGAGACAGAGGACAAAGAAAAGTCACGTCAAATGGCTGGGCTGCGGGAGAGGTCGGAGAGGTCTATGTGCAGGGGGAGGGGGGTCGGGGATGGGTCAGGCAAAGGTGATGAGCGGTGGCGAGAGCCCCCAGCCGCCTGAGATGACGTCCCAGATGAGGCGGATGAGTCCCTTGGTCTCCTCCCCGACATACTCACAGATCGAGGCCCAGCCGCCGCCCCGCCGCGGGGTCGCCGGGACTGCGTGCGCCTCCTGCGTCGTGGGCGCGGAAGTCGAGCTGTGTCCTGAGCCGAGGGCCGCTTGGTTGGCGACACCCGCCCGGGCTGGCGCAACGGCCGTTCCTCGGTGAGCCAGGTCCATGCCGCCTGGGGAGTGTCAAAGAATAAAGTCTTGCCCTGGAAGAGGACGCGGAGGCGCGCCGGGAACTAGAGTTGGTAGCTGAGGCCCAAGGAGCGCATCTTGTATTTCACCTCCATGTACGAACGGCGCTGCTGCTGGACCTCTCGGGTGTAGTCCGGGAAGACCATGACGGGGTGGTTGTTAAAGGACAGGGGGGCTTGCAACCGCGCTTCCTTCAGAATAGCGTCCCTGTCTCTAAAGTTGAGGATCCGCAAGATGAAGGGGCGCGGGGGGCCTGGCCGCCAACGACCGGTGCGCCCTCTCCACCACAAACCAGGTGGACAAGCTGGCCGCCGGCATCCAAGACTTGAACCACTTCTCCAGAAAGTCGTCGGTGCTGCCAGACTCGACCCCCTCCGGAAAGCCCACCAAGCGGAGGTTGTAGCGGCGGGCCCGGTTTTCGGCATCCTCCGCCCGTCGATGCAGCTCCTTAAAGTGGATCGTGAGCTCCCTGACTTGGTCTTGGAGCTGCCGGATGTCATCCTCCGCCGTCGAAATACGGGCTGTGGCGTTGCGGAGGTCCTGTCGCAAGAGCGCAACGTCCACATTCACCTCCCCAACCATCCCCTCCAGGGACGCGCGGGAGGCGTTGATGGCCTGCAGGATGGCTGCGAGGTCTGTGCCAGGAGCCGACGCAGTCTCACCGCCCGTGCCCAGGGGGTCCGGGGTCGTAAAGCGGTCGATTGTGGTCTGATGGGAAGTGGTCTTCGACTTGGCGCCCTTGTCCTTGCCCATGATGGCGCTCGGGAGGTGCACGCCAGCGTCCGGGCTCAATAAGGCGAATCGGTGGCCAGCCGCGCCCCTCCGCCAATCGACCGGCCGGCGTGAGGCCAGGGACTGGAGGGGCCAGAAGAAAGGGAGAACAAAGGCACTGCTGTTCCCCGGCGGGGGGAGGCCAGGAGGCCGCCGGAGACACCACCGTCCCGCTCCGGGCCAGGCCGCCCCCTCACCTCACCAGAGCCGCTCCGGCGCGGACCACCCCGCAGGCGTCTTCAGCCCAGGCACAGTCCCGGGGCCCTCTCACCGCAGTCCCTCACAGTAGATCCGCGGGTGCGCCCGATGCAGCCGGCAGATACCCTCGGGTCCGATCAACAGCTGGGGGGGGGGGGGAAGAAAATAGGGCGCCTTCTGCCCACCAGCGGCGGGGCCCCACCGGCAGCGGCAGGGGGGGAGGGGAGGGGATCCGAGGCCGCAGACAAGAATGGGCTCCCACGCCGGCTGCGGAAGCCTGTGGCTCTGCCGCTCCCCGCAGCGGATCCCACCACACAGCTCTCCAGAGGGCCGCCGCCGGTACAGGTCTGCAGCGGCGGTGCGAAGAGACACAGGAGCCGGTCCCAGCGCGGCCCACACAGGTTCAGATCCCCCGCTCCTGGCCGTCGTCGTTGTGGGCCCCCGCAGGTCCAGGGGGCACCCCACGGCTCCGGTAACAGCACCCTGCCGGTTCACAAATGGTTGGGGCAGCCTCTCCGGGTCCCGCAATGGCCAGCCAGCCGCCACCATCCACACGGCCCATGGCCCTCACTGACGCCGCGGGGCTCGCGCAACGTCCGGCGCCGGCCGCGGAACCAGCCTGCCGCGTCCCCAACAGCCTCGTAGCCAAGGGCAGCAGAACTCGGCCCGGGGAGCAGGAAAACAGCCGAAAGTCGCACCGAGTGTGGTGCCTCGGTCCCGCTGCAGATAGAGACCTTCGGATCACTGCTAGGACAGCGGGGCACGGATAAAGGCCGGATGCGAGGGGTCAGGCATCAGGAGCCTCACAGAGGTCCGGCCATCTTGATTAGCGCCACCTAGCGCTCTCCGGTATTCGTATTCTTAGTAGATTCATGTGTGATTCCACAAACCTTTCCCGCTTCCAGGAAGTGGTCATAATGTGTTCTAGAGATACTGAACTGAGATGGTGCAGTTGATATACAGCTTTTTTGGTTGCTTCTTTCTCCGCAGAGCTGAGAACCATTAAACTAACAGAGCACTGCTGATCTGTGAGACATTGAAAATGTGTTTCTAAGGTCCATGCTAATGCTTTGGATTATTTAAAGTTTATTACTCTAGGTTGTATCTCCATACTGGACAGCTAATTTACAGGTGTTCAACTTTTTCTTATCTTGTATAGTGACATCTACAATTTGTTTCAGATTCCATCATTCCTGATTCGCCTTCTGTTCCCACTATTCCAATGTGATTAAAAAGCATCCTACAACCCACAATGGACACGCATGTAATGGCCGGTTCAGGGTGCACCGTGTACACTAGTAATGTTGAGTGCATTTTTCCATCTTAGCATGAAGATCCAAGCCATTTTTGTATATGGTTTGCAAAGGGTACTTTTACTAAATGTTGTAAAATGAAGGAGGCAAAGGAATTGGAGCAAAGAAGTTTTCCAGTATTGGCTCTTTCATAGATTAACATGGTCTTTCCTATTGTCTGTTTTGTGCCTGTGAATCATTGGAAGACAGTGTATTGTGAAATATTCAAAAAACCTGCTGGTCCGTGTGAAATTTATGCTTTACTTTACTATTTGTAAATGAGTTACTTTATCACTGTGTCAGTATAAACCTTATATCTGTATTTTCATCCTTCCAGATCCGTAATGTGGGTACCTCTCTCTGTGTGGATGCAAAAGTCGCAAGCCAGGGTTCCCAGTTGCGTCTGGAGCCGTGTGTGAAGGTCAATGGAGATGCAGCTTGGGGAAACGTGCAGGTATCTTTGCAAGCTCCAAATATTTTCTAAAATATTTAGCTCCTGACTGCGTTAGGCCCAGCCTCAAAAACAATGCTACACATAGACACTGAAGGTATTCCAATCCTGAAAGGTAAACTATGTCTGCTTCTGGGCTATGTATTGAGTCTGGAAAGGCATACTAACTGGATGCAGTGGGGCAGTATAGAACACATCAGGCCCTCTTTTTTCCTTTTCTTTTCTTCAGTTTTTGGATAAAAGCATAGGTCTTGAATGTCCCTTTCTTGCTCCAGCATTAAACGTCCCTAAGTAGAAAGCCTGCTACATATGGAATTTTCTGTGGACAAAATTTGAATTACTTGCTGTATAAATAGCATTTAGAGTATTGTATTATAGCATCTGAAAAGTACTTACTAACCCTGTGTGGCCATTGAAGTGATTGCCCACAGAAACAGCCAGCTAAAACATGTAGGCTGTTTGGTTGGAAGAGTATTTTTATTTTGAGTCTATATGGGAAGTATTGTCACATTGTTTATGATGACCACCGAGGGTTGGTTTTCATGTTAAGGAGCCCAGTGCCTAGTGGTGTGAAGGGTGAGAGCATGTGAGAGACACACAAATTATCATTGCATTGTGGCTAAAACATACAAGCACTCAAACCGTGCCACCCTATTGGTATGGGCAATGGGATGCTGTGTGCATGTATAGCAAAAAATGGGCTAATCAAAGAAGGCCCATTGATCCATATGGCAACATGAGCTAGACAGAAATGCTCTTATATGAGCAAAAGGGCAAGAATTGGAATTTGTGATATAAGCAGTAGTCGTGTGACTTCCAAGAAGGGATACTGACTTCCTGCTGCTGAACAAATGCACTCACAAACAATGAAAGTGAAAGATAAAGCAAAAATGGAAAGCTGAGCAGAAACTACACAATCTTTAAAAGGCTGAGTGTCTACTCACACTTGCAAGGCTAAAGGAAACCAACATTTTGAGCAGAGGTTCTAGCCCCCAAACCATCTTAACCTCCAAAGGCGGACAAGCACCAATTGAGCAAGCCCTAGGCAGGCAGCGGCTCAGACCCTCGCCAAACCAGCATCCTGCACACCTGTTAGGTGAGAGACCAAGCACCTAGTAGGTTGCTGCGACGACTTAGTGGTCCTCTAAAGCAGTACGCTCTGCTTAAGATATTTTTTTCTTTCTAAAGATAAGTGCTAATTTTGTAGCTTACCTCAGAGTATTATCCTCTAGTGGTTAGTCCAGAACCATTGTAAATATTGTTTGCAAAAATTTGAGAATTTAACTTGCGGTTGTCTTCAACAAGGACTACCTTGACCGCTAACTCACAGCCTCTAAACCTCATAGCCTGCTTAAGATTCTTTGTGTGCCTTAGGTTAAACAATCTAAAAGGATCACAAAGATATCAAAAAACAAGGAAGAAACATGGGTGTTTTGGTACTAGAACACATATTTTAGATAATCACCTAAATATTTTTACTTTTCAGTGTTCATGCAGCATCAATTTGTACAAGGCTAATAGAAATGCTTTATTTTAGTTCTTCCAATATTGCCTTTAGATGATCTGATGAATAGCTGGTACTTTGTAGTGTGTCTGAGTTTGAACCAACTCATAGCCAGGGATGCAGCTTGAAAGATGTATAGGTTTGACTGCAACACTCAATCCTGATTTGCGTGCAAACTCCCAGGAACTCATCACTACTGCTGCCAAGAGCATCAGCGTCTATCTGTTCATGCATCATCAATCAAGAACCACATCTACAGATTTTAAGCCGCCTTCCCCTTCTCTTGGAAGAATCTGTTGAAATCCTCACTGGATGAGCTCTTCCAGCGGTAGATGGCTGACACAGTTGCAGCCAATTCTGAGTGCAGTCCGAGCAGTACTATCAAGACCTCCCGTCATCCAGCAGGTGATGGACATTCAGTATTTCAGAACTATTGGATTCTGTTGCTCTGAGCTTCTACCTGAAGCCTACTTCATACAGAATCAGCAGTTAAAGAGGACATGCTTTAAGGGTAAAAAGCAAGCCTGCTCTCCCAGTCTCAACAGTGGGCAGAAGTTCCAACTCCATGGGGACCAGCCATCCTTCTTAGCTCCATTTCTCTCCTCTGTGGGGACGACGTTCTCTTAACTACCACCACTGGACCCAGATAACCACCAATACATGGACCTTTCAGTGGTGAAGAATTGGTATTCTCCTTAGCACCCACTGCCACCTCCATCCAGGCCTCGTCTTTCACGATCATCATTTCTTCTGCAGAAAGTAGAAAGCCTTCTCTATTTAGAAACAATTGGGCCAGTCACTCCCCAACAAAGGGGAGTAAATACTAATCCACTTACTTCCTTAAAGGGTTAAAATGAAGGCGGAATGTGCCTCAATCTGATAGAGACTTCTAGCTGCAGATTCCTTACCTCTGAATATTGCCCAAGTGTTAGACTGGATCTGGAAATTTCTGAGCAGTACCTCTGTGACTTCTCTTAGCTCTGTGACTGCATAGCCCACGCTGGATCGGATGTGCGCACTACCTATATAAGTGCCACCTCATCATGCTGACATAAGTTCTTTTCTTTCCGCACCAGTCAGCAAAGATCCGGAGAGAGCTACCTGTAGTCTTTTTTTGACTGATTTTTTTCCCCGACTATTTGTCAATGCTCTTTTCAATATTTCATCTCCTGGTGTGCTAGGGATATCTCCCAAGAAGCCAGCAGACTTTTAACCATGTAGGCAGAGCTCTGTGACAGGTTTGCATCTGGAACAGGACCACAGCTCCAAGACCTGCGAGAATTGCTGCGCCACGAAACCCAAGCCACTTGGAGAATGGCCCATCAAGCTCCTAGATGCCCAGTCTCTGACAACCCTGCAATGCTTTCGATCCCGCTTGCGGAGAATATCGTGGGTCCTCTTTCGGACCTGCTCATGACGGTCATCCGGTAAGTCACACAAAAGAAGAAATATTAAAGAAAAAGGAGAGGGTTACAATTGGGAGGGATCAGAAGACCTTTATGCTCACCATCACCCCACAATGATACAGAGGACAACTGGTATGAGGAACTGGTGGATGCCAGCGGTTTGGACACCTCACCAGACACTGGCCTGGTTTCTCCACCCATCCACCCCCACTAGGGCTATGGGGTGGGTGCCTCATTCGTAATGGTGGTGCGGAAGGCAGCTGAGGTCCTGGCCCTTCAGCTGCCCACAGTGGCAGTCAAGACAAGTATCTTGACTGAGGTGCTTCAGCTGTGAGTGGCCCATACTTAAACTTTAGTGGCACTAAAGGTTAAGTATGGGCGACTCCCAGCTGAAGCAATTAAACCCTTATTGATTTCCTCCTTGGGGCCTGGACCAAGCCCTGCACAGGGGCTCCTGTGAACAGGGCAATTGCCTGCCGCCCTCACCCTGCTCACAGGGACCACAGTCCGTTTCCTCACGCTTCACACCACGCGGAGGGCTTAATGGTCCAAGCTTCCACTTCTAGGGTCAACCTCAACGCGTTCCCTACCACTCCACATGGGATGGATAATCCAAAAGTGGGCTACCTTTTAGTAAGAGGAATTTCTCTTCCATCAGTCTAGCACTGTGGTCGGTGAACCCCACGTGCATTTTGGGCTGATAATAGTACACTGTGTGGGATTCAGTTGAGCTCCACTGGTCCCGGAGAAGGCCCGAGCAATACTCTCTGGAGAATGGAGAGTCCCAGGACCCTGGAGACTGGATAGTGGCGTTGAATTTTCATCATAATTTCACATGCCCGTCCTGCCGGCCCACAGGTGCTACCTGCCATTCACAGTGGGCCAAGAGCACTTTCAATTTTCCATGCTCCCCTTCAGCCTCTCCAGTGCCCCTTGGGTGTTAGCAAAAGTGGTGGTGGTGGTTGCATCATACCTGCAGAGGTCAGGGTTTTCCAGCCTTCCCCAACCGCAATGATTGGCAGTTAAAGGCGGGGTCTCCCACCTCCAGAATTCGGTAGACCTCCTATATTTGCTGGGGTTCACTATCAACTTTCCATAGTCACACCTGACTTTCTCAGATGCTCCCTTTCATCTGAGTTGTTCTGAATACGGTGCATTCATGGGACTATCCTCCCGAGCAGCGAGTCCAGGAAATTCTGGCTGTGATTCCGATGTTTCAGCCTCTATCTTGGATTTCGGTGAGACTGATTTTGAGTCAGTTGGGCATCCTGCATCCTTCTTCTAGCCCATGACCATTGGCATATGAGAGCTCTGTAGTGGGACCTACAGTTCCAGTGAACACAGCATCAGGGGAATCTCTCTAATCTGGTACAAGTTTTGGAGGTAACTGCAAAAGATCTGCAGTTGTGGTTGATAAACAGCAATTGTGTCAGCTGCAGATCTCTCTCCCTTCCCCAAACCAAGCTGACTGTAGTGACATATGAGTCACTCATGGGCTGGGGCTGCAATCTGGGAGAATTCAGAGGACTCTGGTCTCCAGCAGAGACCGGGCTTCACATTAACCTGCTGGAGATCCGGGAGATCTGGTTAGCATCCTAAGCATTTCTTCCTTCGATCAAGGATCGATCATTTGCTAGTGCAAATGTTTATGGACAAAACCACTGCTATGTGGTACTGCAATAAACAGGAAGGTGTGGGGTTGTGGACACTTTGTCAAGAGGCCATGCGCATCTGGACATGACTGGAATGTCAGGGCAGATCCCTGGTGGTTCAACACCTGGCGACCTCTCTGAACGCCAGCCGACGTTGCCTAGCGCATCACAAATGGCGTCTCCTTCCGGAGGTGGCACAAGGTCTCTTTCAGGAGTGGGGAGGCCCTTAGTTAGGTCTGTTCGCCACCAACAAGAATGTCAGCAGTTTTGCACACTGACGTTTCCAAGGCGGTTCTTGCTCTGAGACGCTTTTCATCTTGAGTGGAACTTCAGCCTCCTTTATCCCTTTCCGTCAATACCACTTCTGCCCAGAGCTCTCTAGAAGATCAGGAACAACTGGGCCTAAATCATCCTTATGGCTCCTGATTGGGAATGGACGGTTTGGTATCCCGAGCTACTGAGTATGAACATCAGACTTTCCATCAGGCTGCCTATTTCAGGAGGATCTTCAGTCGGAGTAGCTGGTGTGGGTTCAGCCCCCAATTCTGCAAAACCTCCATCTTCCTGTGTGGAGACTGAGCGGTGACAGTTGAAAGCTTTCAGCCTTCCTTCAGAAGGCAGTGAGGTTATTTAGGCAACCAGGCATCTCTCCACCAAGAAGGGATACACCGGCCGATGGGACAAATTTGAGGTGTGTACACATCCAGAAACATTGACACCCCTGTCTCCCTTTCTGCACCCTTCCAGGTTCTGCTCTTTGTTATTTTTTTTGGCACAGCAGCACTCTTCTCTGACCAGTGTTAAAGGTTATCTGTCTGCCATTTCGGCATTCTTGTAGTGGCCATACCAGCCTCCACAGTTGTGACTATGGTCCTGAAAAGACTACAACACATTTTTCCTGACTGTTCATAATACCCCCGGGAGATCTTAACCTGGCTCTTCCCTTCCCTGTGTGTTCTCCCTTTGAAACGTTACACACCTGCCTACTTCGTTGGTTGACTCTCAAAGTGGCCTATATAGTGGCCGTAACATCGGCCATGAGGATCAGCGAACTGCAGAGACTCTCTGTACACCGTCCTTATACCTCCTTCTACACAGACAAGCTGGTGCTTGGGATCCTTGCCTCCTTCCTTCCTAAGGTTGTCACACCCTTACATGTAGGCCAAAATATCACCTTGCCTGCTTTCTATGCTTTGCATCACCCTTTCAAAGAAGAGGAGAGACTCAGCTATCTGGACCCAAAAAGAGCATTGGCATTCTACATTGAACATGCAAAAGAGTTCTGGGTGGATGGTCAAATCTTTGTAGGATATGTTGGGGCTAAGAAAGGAAAGCTAGTGCAGAAATGAACCATTTCACTACAGATAGTGTGTACATAAAGATCTGCTATGCATTGGGCAAAAAGCAACTGTCTGAGGGCTTGTGTGCTCATTGTCCCGGAGCCAAGGCTGCGACCATTGCGTTTGCCCACGTAGTCCCTGTCCTGGACATCTTTCAATCAAAAACATGGGTGTCCTTGCAAATGCTTACCAAGCACTACTGTCTGGATGGTCAGGTCTATGGTGATGGGCACTTTGCCCTTCCCGCCCTGCTGGACTTTTTGGTCTTATATGTTCACAGACCCATCTCCGGACAGGTATTGCTTGGGTATCTATTCTAAGGTAAGAAAACTGCAGCTAGAAGTCTCTATCCGAAGAAAATGTTATTTACCTTCGGTAACGCCTTACTGGTAGAGACTCCACCTAGCTGCTGGTTCCTTACTTACCCTCCCGTCCTCCCTGCTCTGCGTATTGATCAAATAGGGTCTTCCTTCTGAGGGCCTTAGCTGTGCACACCAGTATGTGAACATTCTTCATAGCTCTGTGCTTCTGGCGTGGAAAGTCATGAAAAAAAACAGATGTCTGCTTGCTGGAGTGGCTACTATACTACTATATAGACACAACAAAAAAAACTCCAGCATGGTTGATGCAGAGCCGAACGCTGCCACCTACTGGCAGGCTGGGGTACGGCCCGTAAATTTGAGGATCCAGTCTGATGCCTGGGGAATATTCAAATGTAAAGAATCTGCGGCTTTACCAGAGGAGGCATTACCAAAGGTAAGTAGCTTATTCTTTTAGACCTATCATCCAGACCGTTTTCCCTCCTGCTCGTAATCTGGCAAACTTGATCAATCTCTTTCCCTTGGCGATGAAAGATAAGGGGTCTGCCCTAAACCCATAAAACCTGTTCACACAGAAACATTGATATTTTACCATGATTATTAGAACATTAGAATGTTAAGAGCTCCATTAAAGACAGTTGAGCAGCAGGAGGTCAATAAAAGCTAGCAAAGGCCTGCTGTCTAAACTTTATTATGTCCTTAAACACAGCTTGTGCCACTCTTTCCCCACATCTCCAGGATGTGTATTTGGCAGGGGGAAAAAAAGGCAAAGACTGTAAACCAGGGCACCCAGGAGCCTCCCCCTCCTCCTCCTGTAGCTCACAGTGACACTGGAGCCTCAGGAAGGGGAGTTCTGATGAGCTCATGGGTCTCGCTGGCTTGGCTGAACGAGGAAAAGCAGTTTAGCAGAACACATAGAGAACCAAGGGCTGACATCAGAGGCCTTTCATAGTTGCTGTGTATGTTCAAGAGAAGGAATGGAAAGGTTAAAACACATTTTCTCAATTGTTTCTTGAACAATATGGCCAGATCACCAGAGTATTGTACTGAATTGTGTTGTAGCATTTGTATAGGGCTTACTGCACCCCAGGTGGTGTGCTGAACTTCTTACTCACACGGATAGGAAGCTACATTGTGTAGGGTGTGTGGTTGGGAAGGTAGTGTTTTTTTTTGCCGGTATGTGAAGTGTTCACGTTATGCGTGATGACCACTGTAATATGGGTATAGTGTTATGAGGTGCAGCACCTGGCAGTGCAGTGAATGGGTGAGTGAATGTGAGAGATATATGTGCACATTATAAATATAATAAGGACTATCCAACTCAACCACAGGCACAATGGGATGCTATTTGCCCATACAGCAAAAGGAGGGATTATCACAGAAAGCCTAGTAATCCATACAGCTACATATGGCAGACGATATGCTGTTGACTGATTAAAAGGATTCCAAAAAGGCAAGAACGGAAATTGGTGACAAAAGCAGTAGCCATGCACCACTGTATTTTGTACTGTCTACTGCTGAACAAATACACCCCATGAAGGAGGAAGCATGTGGAAGAGCAATCAAGGCTGGCAGCCTGAGCAAACACTGCACAGTCTTTACAAGGCCCAGATTCCACCTACTTTTGGTATCTCGAAGGAATCCAAAATTTGCAAAGGGGTTCACTTCCCAAGGGCTCTGAGGCTCTCAAACACTCCCAAAGGCAGGCGAGCACTGGTCGGGGAGCCCTAGTCAGGTCGTAGCTCACATCCCAACAAGAGGGGCATCTTGCACCTGTAAAGATAATAGAGACAAAGCTGACCTGCCAGTGCAAGATCGAATCCGCTTGTCTTGTGTTACCCTGCTGTCCTTCCCCCCCCCCCCCCCTCCTCTATGCTTGACCAACACATTTCATGGACTCCAGGGACCTTTCTTCCTAGTTTACTCAATAGGGAATTCTCCTGACCTTCTAGAATTTCCTTTCAAACCAGCTTCCACTTTCATTATTAGTAGTGAATGACATTTTATTGTAAAAAAGAGACAATGTAGCAAAAGGTGACTTAATCTACTTCCATTACTTCGGCTAGGACAGCAGCATGGCACTGATTTGTAAGTTCTCAGTTTGCTCAGTTTTTACTCAACTCATCTTTGACCTGCGAGCCATGGGAAAACACATTTTATATATATTGCCACAAGTTAGCTTTCCTTCCAAGCTCCTTAATCTGTTTGTTCCCCTCCTCCTCCCTCTGCTTTCACCCGTAGCAGCCAAGCTTTCAGTTTGCTTGAGTGGCATTTCCATATTTTCAGTGCTCTCGTGTAATATTTTGATGACTTGTGTGACACTTTGAGTGACTTTTCAAAAATCGAATGAAGCAGTCATTTCCATGTCATGACTAGTTCCACAAATCACCTTTTTGCATAATATATTGTCCAGAAACAGTCCTAAATCCATTGCAATGCTCCTGAAGGGTTCATGCTTAATAAGTGACTATCCCGAGCATTTTGGGACTTTGAAGCTAATTTTGTGTATATCTTGTAATAGGTAAAATCCAAAATAGAGTGGGTTGATCTAACAACTGTCAGGTGGTATAGGCCCGTTCACCGTCCTACATTTATTTTGCATTTGTGTAGAAGTTCCACTGTGTGGGCCACATTTGTTTAGATTGGAACGATAGAGCTGCAGCACAGAAGGTGTAATGTGCATCCCAGATTTAGATAAATATGTATATTATTCATGCTATTAAAGAGAAATGTGATCATAAGCCAGAAGGCAACAAGCCCAAAACCTTTAAGCCAGCCAAAATGTCATACGCCATCTAAAATAAATGGGCCTGTCTGTCCCAGGCAGAATCACAACTATAAATACCTACATGCCAACAAACAAAATGATCAATCTTGTCTATAACGCTTTGGATGACTAAAGGTGACAGTCAAACACGACATAGTCACTTGAACATTATTCCAGAGGCTTGCTACCTATTTCCTTTGGCCCCTAACAGACACAGTGCACTATACAAAAGAATGTCCTTGTTGCTCTCATCTTTAGGCATAAGAAACTAAAATATTAGCATATTTCGCCATTTACTTAAATTATTTTACATACATTTGGCCCTCCAAACGTGCCCTCTAAAATTAGTTTCCAATTCTAAGCACAGTGCTACCAAAAGGTAGGATATATACAAGTCACTTGGACTGCAGTTTTTTGGCCACAGCCATTAAGAAGCACAAGGGCATGACAAGGCAGGTGAGTTGCTATTGTATGGTATTGATTCACTGTAAAAAGTTGCTTCATTATGTGCATGACGTTTAGCTTTACAAGGTTTTGGTTTTTGTGAACAGCGGGTTGGATCCTGGAACTTGTGGATTTTCTTTTTTTTTTTTGTGTGAGCTGTTGACAAAGATGCCAACAGTGTAGAATGTATCAAACACGCCTGAACTTTAAGCACAACTACCTACATGTGAGTGGTGAAGGAGGGGCTACCCAGTTATGAAGCGGTTGTTGCTGTATTTTCAGTATGGATCTGGCACTGCTCGAAAATATCAACATTGAGTCTAAATAGCTAGTAAGGCGGAAATGCAGTGTCCCTCACTTTAAGAGTGACGTTGCCTGCTCAGTTTGTGGACCCACTCCTCCGCTTCCCACTTCAGGTAGTGGTAATGCACATGCAGCATTGTTAGTGCACTATAGGCTTGCTTCGATGTGACGGCCAACACCACCACCCACCTCTCTTAACCACATGACTGCGGGTTTGACAGGAAGAACTCTTTCAAGGGTATGCAGCTGTTTAAGAAGAGTGTAAGAGAGGAGTGCAGTGTTTGTAATTTAACAACACATACACCCTGAATTCGTGTATGCAGGTTTCATGGAGTTAACAGTCAATGATGCGGATGAAATCGACAGTATTTTATTTTTAGATCATACACATTAAGGCGGCAATGACAGGCCCCAGCCAGCCACATGATGTCATCGATAGCAACCTGTCTTCGACCCACTTTCCCACCGCCTGGGCCTCCTCCCTTCCCAGCGCTGCGGGCTAACAGCGCTCTCATTGTTTATTGTTAGAGGGCCTCCAGGGCAACTGCAGGCAGAGTCCAGGGAAGTTAATTTGGGTGAATAAAGCATTTTATTGCGTTCATGTGGCATCAGGCTCTGAAATGCGTTAGTCTGGCCCTGAATATGTGGCATTTGGCAGGACTGCTCACCTCTAGACAGAGGCTTCTGAACTAAAACAATACTAGCCAACAAGTGCCATTTCCCACCCAGGACAACAGCTAATTCAACCCATCTGACTGCTTACTTCAAGCAACAGAGTGTGTTGATTAGTCTTTTGGATATTGCAGCTTTGGTCTTCTCTGGGAGAACAGAACCTTTGTCTTCCTTGCTCATCAAAAAGTTAGGTCTTGGGACATACATGCACGATTCAGAGTCAAATTAGACTACCCCTTACTACTTTTAGGCTGTTGGTTGTTATTCGAATATGCATGTACCCTGAGCCCTGCCAGCAACCCCTACTACATTAGGGCTGTTTGCAGTGTCTTGGGCTAAGCTTATTGATTCCTAGGGAATTTGTCCAGTCCTGCTGACCATTCCCATTTTGGAGATATGACCCACAATCTGCCTTTATCAATATTAGAAGATGAAAGTACACTGAACACTGCCAGCCAAGACAAAACTAACTACCACTACCCCATTATAGTGAATAGGAAGGGGAAATTGCCTTATTTATCTCCAAGTGTGTCAAATTCTAAACAGTATAGAAGAGGTCACAAGTTTATTTTAATTGCTGCTCTATAATCTAGTTTAGACTCTCAACTTTAGTGGTTTCTCCAACTGAGTTCTAAATGTTTACAATGGCAATTTCAAAAAGAACACCTGCCTGATCAGAAGGGGAAGTGAAAAACAGAAGCCATAAAAATAATACAACCTGGATGGTACTGTTCTGTTGATTTTGCTATCCTTTATCAGCTCACCAGCAAAGTGATGAACCTAAAGTTTGAAAGTTGATTGCATTTACATTGTCCAAACTGGGACCCTCCACACCCCTCCCTTCCCCCCTCTCCCCCTGCAATAATTTTGTTTTGGGGTTCTGTTATACATAAGACCTCTGTAGGGGTTGATCATAGTTTTTTAGACGTTTGTCCGCTCGCATGTTTTCACGGCTGCTCTCCCATCCACCATTCTGGCTCTCTATTTCACAATTATCCCTTTTGCAGTATATTCCAGACGACCACTGTAGCACAGTTTCCAGGTTGTCAAGTTATGCTATATATTCTGTCAGCAGTGAAGAGACGTAGAGTGATTTGCTCTCCAGCCCAACAAAAGGGTCATGTGGGGCACTCTCTCCTTTCTTAGACCTCACTCTTGCATCTCTAGGGGCCTCTCGCAAAAAAGTGCCACAGCTAATACCATTCCAATTTAAGGTCCTTCATTTTGCCTGCAATGTGCTAGTCATTAAGGAATCTTACAACATTTGATACTTCATTATAGAGGTAAATGCGGAAGAGGTGCTCAATGTTTAGGGCTTCATTGAGGACATCAAAGGTGTGACCATCATTTAGAGGCTCTTTGGCAAGGGCGACCTTGCTGATTCTGTTGTTACATCAAAGGTCAGTAGGAAGTTAGGTTCTTCCTTGTCCGTCGATCTTGTCAAAGAAACAGGCACATATGTAAATTGAGTAAAATGTTGTGGTATCTGATACTTATTTTTATTGTCAAACACACCTACACTAATAGAAAACTATAGCAAATTGCTCTTGGGTCTTTGGAGCAGTTCATTGAAGATATACCGTGAGAAAAAAGACAAGATTGTGTTAATCTATTTTGCGAATTTCTATTGTTATTAAATCAGATAGGTGCAGTAGCAAATGTGACTGACTTCTGAGACTATGGACAGACCCTTGGTGTCGCTCATCTGACATTGGTTGACAAACCTAACATTGGATGTCCAGTGCTGGATCTGAGGTTCGCTGCTTGCTCCATTTACTAGTCTCAAGGTCCACAGGATGAAATAAAATGTGGCTACTTGACCACAGTAATAGAAGCTTAGGAAAAAGGTATCTGACAGTGGACAATAAGAGCAAAGCCTTGGTATAAAAGACCAATGCCATAGGCAGAGGGCCTATGATGAAACTGACTATCAACAGTGACTGAAGACGCTAGCTAATAAGCAGTGACATTCCTCCATTCTTTCATGAACTCCAGTGGGCGGATACCTCCTCAGCCCAGTGTGGCAGAACATCACAAAGGCCTATTGCTTGATCAACATATTGCTGAATACATGCTGACTGAAATGTAAAATGCCTTTTGAATCCTGCCTGCAAATAAGATTATACCACTACACCTTGCCCCTTGCTTGAGTAGGTACTTGCTGTTTTAAAAACCGCCATTGAAGATTTTTCAGATGCCAGAGGGGCAAAAATAATATACTCCTTCTACAACCTAGAAAAGAAGAAAGGCCAGGATGACAGATTCAAACCAGGTCTTAAGACTAAGACTTCAAACAAATGAGCAAAGAAAGAAAGATTTGACAATTAGGCATTATATTAATATAGTCACAATTAAATTAATGGCACTGGATGTGCTCTGTAGATCTTTCATATACATATTTTCACATCCTACTTTCAGTGATACACATTGATTATGAAAAATAAAACAGTGCAAAGTCCTACCTTTCAGCCAGTGACGCGCTCACTGTACTTTCTCCCAAACATTGTGATGTTAGAGGCCTGTCCCATAAAAGGGAATATTTCATCTACCTTTATGTAGGCGATTGCCTCCTGCGTGCAAACCTCCACAAATCGTTGTGAAAGATTTGTTAGGTGATCTCTGAAAAGTATTTTTTTAAATCTGAAACTCCAAATAAAGAACAGCATCTCAACGTCATGTTCGAGTGTTTGAATGAAAGGAGTTCTTCAGAGCGGTGTTGATCATAAGCAGTCTGAGAATATCCTGCTAAGGAGAGATTGCAATCTCATTAAAAGAAATGTAATTACCTTCAAACCAGTTCTCATCATCTCTTTTGGGATTGATATCCTGCATTACCATTGCATCACATGCCTACCTTCAGATTAGAAACCTTAAAAGGTATTCCCAGGATAGTTTGTGGCTGAGGTCACTGAACAAGGTGGACATAAAGAAGCTAAGCTCTTCATTCTAGGATCTCTACCTTGGTAGACAAAAGAGAGTACATGGAGAAGGGAATAACATTACTGAAGCAAGGCCCCACTTATAATGGAGGTGTGAATGATTTTAAGCTCACCTGGATCACTGGAAAATTCCCAGAATGTGGTCAAAGAGAGAGACCCACTGGGGACTTCTACATGGTGAAGCTTAGGAAGATCCATCAAGCCGTTTTCCCCTAGATTTAATAGGAAAGGTACAGAGCAGCTATGATTTGCTGTATAATTTTATGTCCAGGTTCCTATAGAAGGAAGTATAAAGGTACTAGCTTAACACGTGGCCCAAAACATTCACATGACTGTAATATAGCTAATATGTGGAAAATGCAGGCTTTGAAGATCACGAGAAGTATTTTATGCATCAGAGAACAAAACCATATTTGCTCTCACCCTTTATTGCATTAATGTACAGAATGCTTAGCTGAATTTCGAACATGGTACTTCACGCCTTGGCTCCCAGCATATCCTCTCACCTTTCCTCCCTAACACAAGAAATCACCTTTCTCATATGCCATTATTCTCTCTTGCCCCATTAAACCTGTCAAACTCCATAGTCGCTCTCTCCTCACTCATATGGCCCCAGCCACACTTTCATCTTCTAGCCATACTTTCACTCCTATCCACAATCTTTTACACCCATCACCATTCATGTCATCCTCACTCACTATGTCCTATTTCTTACCTTCTCTTCCGCTCTCTTGTGCTGCATCCATGGACACCCCACACCCATTCACTCACTTCTTGAACATCCTCTACTCTTTAAGTTGATCCATTCTCCAGACTGTCACCTTCACTGCCTATAGAAGAAAATCATTTTGGTTACGATTTTTCCACGAAAGAAAAAAAAGTAGTTTTAAGAAGTCATTCCTTTAGAAATCACAACTTTGTATGTTTCTTATTTGCCCGCATCCTCCTATAAACACTCAATAAACAGTTACAATGATACCGTGTCCCATTCCAATAAGAATGATGCATTTGTATAATGATGTATTTATATATAGTGCTTTAAGCTGCCCTGTTGACTGCTTCAGGACATTATATATGGCATGCAGTACATACTTAAATATCAAAGTACTTTTGGAATGGAAATTAAAGATTACATCATCAGACTGTTCAGGAGGAGAATCTAGAAATTTCACGAAAGCTGGTAGCTCTAAAGAGCAGCTAGAGCTTAGCAGAATCAGTTAATCAATCAATCGGGATTTTATAGCGCGGCTACTCACCTGTGAGGGTCTCAAGGAACTCTGGGGGGAAGCTGCTGATTCGTCTGGGTATGGAGGTTCAGTCAAAGAGCCAAGTCTTGAGGTCCTGAGATTAGTTGGGTGTCGTCAGCGTAGGAGACTATGTTGAGTCCGTTACTTCTGACTATGGCTGCGAGGGGAGCCATGTAGACATTAAAGAGGGTGGGGCTCAGGGAGGAGCCCTGTGGCACTCTGCTGCTGATCACTGTAGGTTCTGAGAGGAATGGGGGTAGTCTGACTGACTGTGTTTTGCCAGTAAGGAAGAAGTGGATCCAATCCAGTGCCTTGTCGCAGATGCCAGGATCGTGGATTCTCTTGATTAGGGTGCGATGGGGGAAGGTGTTGCAAGCGGCCGAGAGGTCAAGTAGGATGAGGGCTGTGGTTTCGCCCCGGTCGAGGAGGGAGGGGATGTTGTCGGTGGTGGCAAGGGGTGCGGTCTCGGTGCTGTGGTTGCTTCGGAAGCTGGATTGGGAGGTGTCTAGTACGTGGTCCTCTTCGATGAACACAGAGAGTTGGGCATTGATGGCCTTCTCGATGACTTTGTCTGGGAAGGGGAGGAGGGAGATGGGTCTGATGTTGGTCTGTCAGGTTGGCGGGCGACTTCTTCAGCAGGGGGTTGATCTTAGCGTGTTTCCAATCGAGGAAGGTGGCGGTTTCGATAGATCAGTTGATAAAGCAGCGAAGCTGGAGGGACAATGAAGGCGGATGCCCTTTTGGTGATGTGGTATGGAAAAGGATCCGATTGGGCTCATGAGTGGATGCTCTTCATGTCTCTCGAGTGTGTCGTCTGGTGAGCAGAGGCCAGTTGAGCACCATGGTGTGTCGTGGTTGCGTGCAGTGGTGGCGGGCGTAGTGGCAGGGTCTTGGGTGTCAAAGCTGTCGTAGATCTGCCTGATCTTGTGGTGCAATTAAGTGATTAGTTTGGTGCTGAGGTCTTGGGAGAGTGGGACGTCTGTGGTCTCACTGTTGGGCCTGGCGAACTCCTTGACAATGGCGAAGATTTCTTTGCTGTTGTGTGCATTGGCATCGATTCTATCTTGGAACGCCATTTTCTTTATTTTGAGAAGGTGGTGTGTGTTGACGTAGGTTGCGTAGGTTTATGGGGTTTTGTTGTTCCTATATCTCTTTCCGAGTAGTCTGCAGGTGCATCTGGACTCATGGAGGACAGGAGTAAACCAGCTGGCTTTCTTGGAATGTTGCTTGCTTGGTGTCTTCTTGCGGGGTTCCAGAGTGTCTGCGCAATTGGAGATCCATCGGTGAAGGTTGCGCATTGAGGAGTTGGCGTCTGTTGGTGTTGGCGGAGTAGTCGTGCTGAGGAAGTCTCCGAGAAGTTCTTCGGTGGCCCTGTTCCAGCTGCAAACGGGGGCGATGAGGGCTGTGGTGTATGGTAGGCGTGGTGAAGGTGAGATGCACGCAGTAGTGGTCGGTCCAGAGAAGTTCGGTGGTGTGGCTGTTGGTGATTTTTCCGCTGGTGGGGAAAACTGGGTTGAGCATATTTCTGGCTGTGTAGGTCGGTGTGGTGACTATCTGCTTGAGTCCAATATTTGGCGCGGTTCTCTAGTAAATAGGCGGTGTTCTGGTCACTGGGGTTGTTCCATGGTTGTCGTTGAGTCATTTGAGTTTGTGGTCAGTCGGAGGGTGTTCTTGTGGACTATTGCGATGCCGATGCCTCCTCTTGGTCAGGTGATTTTGTAGCCTTTGGGGGTATGGCAAAGGAGATGTCTGGTCTAGAACAGGGGTTTGTCCAGGTTTCCGTGAAGAAGGCGATGTTGGGCGATGCGGCCTTGACGAGGTCCCAGATTTCTTTGGCGTGTTTGTTGAGGGATCCCACGTTGAGGAGGATGCAGTTGTGCGGACTGAGAGCGCTGTTGGGCAGCTGTGCGGCAAGAGTAGCCAGCATGTTGGTGAGGGTGAAGGTGTGGCTGCAGTTCCGGCATGTGAAGGGCCCATGGGTGTCCTTCGGCGACGTGAGGTGGCAGGCGGCGTGGCGTCCTGAGTTGAAGGTAAGGAGGGTGCTGGCGTCGTAGCGGTAGAAGGTCCGAGAACCACAGTCCCTAGCGCTGGGCGCAGACGAACGCAGGTGGACTTGCCTTTGGCGGGCCAATGCCGCCATTAAGTAGTGCTGCAGGGGGATGGACAGGTAGGCGTCTGGAAACACGGGAGAAGGAAGGGCCACTGGAGGGGGGCGGGCCGTGGGGGATCACAGGGGTGAAAAAAGTAGAGAAAAACAGAATTAAGGCAAAAACTGAATTGAATTAGAAAAAAGAGCAGTAATAGCGGCACAAAGGAAAAAGCAGAAAAGAGACAGAGGGGCAGCCCTAGCAGCAGAGCAGTGATGCTCTGCCACTAGACGACAAGGGATGAGGCGCAGGCAGAAGCCTTCTGGTGGAGGAGGGCTTCTAACTCCTGACCAGTGAGTCAGCAGCAGCAATGGGGGCAGAAGCAGCTACCAGTCGGAGCTGCGCCATGAAGGGAGCAAGTCCACTAAAGGTCAGTGGACTGCACTGTCACCATGCAGCACCGCCATTAAGTAGTGCTGCGGGGGGCCTTAATAATGCGGTCTGTTTTTTTAGATGATGATTAGCTCCTAAATCTGTGAAATTTGTTTTTCTTCAGAAATAGTTCCTCATTAGAAAGGGCCTCTCAGCTTCTGGTTCTTGGCAGTCTGGCGGTCCAGGTTATTAACAGTGCATGTCTTACACTCCCTCTTGTTCTGCTCTCTCATTCCCAACCTTTCACCTGACTGTCTCCTACCTTCTTATGCATTGCAGGTGTTCACCTTTGGCTGGCGAGAGGATATTCGTCCAGGTGATCCTCTGCACACAAGGAAGGTTTGTTTCGATGCCATCTCTCACACCAGCCCAGTGACTTTGTTCGACTGCCATGGGATGAAGGGGAACCAGCAGTGGAGATATAGGAATGTAAGTATCGGAGAGAGGCAGCACGGCTGCTTAGGACAACAGAAGCTATTAAAGTCATAGGAGAATCACAATAGTAAACAGGCATTGGCACCCCTTTACCATGTACTTTTTGCAGGTTGCCATTGATACATTTTTTAAAAAACCTTAAAGCACAAGTTCAATTTCCTCTCTTGTTAAGCGTATTCCTCCACCTATACCCTATATTCGTCACAAGCTCCAGTTCTAACTGTGCTTATAGCGCGTATTGAATTAGTTGTGATCCTTGCTGTCTTGGTTTTATTCCGATCCTACATGTGCCTGCTCTTTAACTTACAATGGTATAAAATGTATTTGAAATACCCCTTACTTTAATTATACACATCTCTTTTTTCTTGTTACGCTGAGGCACAATTTTGGTTCGTAGTCCTTTACAAATCTGGGAAAATTATTATTATTTACCAATCTATGCTGCCTGGTTGTGGTTAGTCCCTTTGCAACCAGATGCCATTTTCATCATCATCTAGATGTTTTGTTTGGGATCCTTATGCCACAGCCACTTTTTTTACCTCATAACAAAACTGATGGTTTCCAGTATCCTTCCAAACTGTGGAACAGGCTATAACTGATGAATTCAAGATGTGTTTTCTTTAACCTGTTTAGTGCTACGTTGATTGTTCACATCGGTGGAAGTGCATTTTTTACACTACTACCTCTCTGTAGTAACATGTCGTTCGTTGAAAAGCTTTATTCGGTAAGGCAGTTACAAACCATAAAAGCATGTACATATGAAAACGGTAACATTATTACAGTTAGTATCAATTTTATATACAAAACGAAAAGAGTTTAAAAGAAAAATGGAAAGATATTTTTGCCTGCAGAATAAAAATATGTGCAAATTAGCAATCGTAAGTGCCTGTTTGTTGCATAAATTATTATCTATAGATAGATTATATAAACATTAAAATTTTCAAGACGGAACAAAACAATCCCCCCAGAAGCAAAATTAAGGTGCATAGGGGGGTAATCCCGAAATCATAGGGTATGTTTTGAGTTTTTGGTAAGGGCTGTCGTTTTGAGCATAGTGAGTTTGTTACTGTATGGAACATGTTTAAAAATACTTTCAATGTGACAGAGTTCAGTTTAAAGATTTGTTCTATGCCGCACACAAAATTTTAAAAACTTCGTCATATTTGCTACCATTAATTCTGTTTCTAACATCTGGAGAGCCATTAGGGCTGGTCGACACTGCTTGAGGGCCAACAATTTCAATAGAGGAATCAGATATAGCTTTCTTGGTACAGTATAAAATTTACAGAAAATGATTGCGTGCAGAGTCGACTGGGCGGAGAGATTATCACAAGGACACAAGGTCAATTGAGTTGCCCAGTCATCTGTCACCGGAAAGGTGATTAATCGGTGAAACATGTTAAATCGGAATCTTGTTAGTAAAATTTTTCAAAGTTACTTAAACTTAGGTTCAGATAGGGCTCCATTTTATCTGTGGTTTAGATGGAGAGAGAATACTGAACAGAAGATTTACTTATTTCAAGAGCCAGGCGTAGGTCTGCTAAGTGGGTTAGGCACGCATCTCGTAAATTCTTTCTTGGGATTGAATTTAGTTTATGAGGATTGAGGTAAAAATGGTCGAGTCCCATGTCTGATTTTTTTTTTTTAACATAAGGTAACCAAGTGATTTGAGACTCGTGATCCAAGTTCATACAGTCAGTGATAAGTGCCTGCGTGAGTTTTAATTCTGTTGTGGTCCTGATATGATGCCACCGTATCACATCTGTAATATGTGGGAGACCCAGTTCACTATGAATGTTAAAGGTTGAAGTAGACGACGGGACGGCCAATAAAAATTTCAAGAAAGTATTCTCTACCTTTTGGATCGGGTCTACTCGTACGTTTCCCCATATTCCTGCCCCATAAATTGCCGTGCTAAGGCATCTCGAATGGTAAATGTCAAGCATTTCCTTTGACGCTCTCTTACCCAGTTTTCTAGCAAACTTGGTCAGTGCCGTTGTGGCTTTTTGAAATTGAAGTTTTCTGTTCTCTATTGAGCTTTTTCAGGTACCTTGCTGTCTATTACTTCTCCCAAGTAAGGATAGGTGATAGTCTTTTCTACTCTTATATTATTTAGGTAGATATTTTTTCCTTTTCGGGTTTGATTGCCTGATGTCATTATAAATGTCTTTTTGACATTGATGTAACATGTCAAAATACAAATAAGTTTTTTCCGAACGCCTTGGGTTAATTATTAGTGGAAATCACATGTTAATATTAGTATACACAGTAAAGGTAGCATTGAAATTATACATTTTTTTGTTATAATTGCTCAGTGTTTTGCACTTGACAAGTATGTAAACTTAAATCTCAAAATGTAGTAGTACTGGTCAGTGGCCTTTTGCCTCTGCTGTTGCCTCCAGTGCCCTTTAGTAAGATTCCCATTTGTCCCTGTCTTCTGCCCTAAGCACAGGTAGGGCCCTTATTCTGTGAGGCTGTAGTAGATCTGTAGAGAGTAGTTGGGTGTGGAGAGGAGAAAGTCAGTACAAATACATCCTAATCAATCGTGCCCTAACCTGTCTTGAGTTGCTGGTGGTAATAACTTGCGAAAAAACAGTTCATTTTAATTTTCCTTTTTCTCACGAAGATCCTTTCTAGCTTCCTCAAAGCTAAATACATCAGTGTGGAAAGTGGCCACGTGTTCATCCTCTTGTATCTCCTGAGCATGGGATCCCAGGCATATACTGGTTGTCAATGAGTTTTCGAAAAAAAGTGAAAACAAAATGTCAGTTTGGGGCTCTACTCCTAGGTCATGGATAGCAACCTCTGTACTACAGCAACATCTATCACAACTATATATTTTCAACATTTCCATACCCTAAAGAATCTATTGGTGTACAACAGAGCTCACACACCCTGATTGATAATATACTATAATTCTGTATGATCTTTGTTCCAGAGTCTGACATTTTTTCCAAAACAAGGCATTTAACTTCAACCACTTGCTGCGTACCCCAGAATTTTTGGGGAGAAGGTGGTACATTTTCCCATGCTCCCAGCAGTAATGGAAGTAGCTGATGCCCTTTAGAGTTGAGAACATTTACAGTTATTGCACAGATCCCCCAATGAGCTATACCCACTGGATAAGAATGTGTAGAGAAATAACAGAACTGCCAGAGACAACTTTCAGAGACGTTTTATACAGGTTTTCTTACTCAGTTGGCACTCCTCCCCAAACTCACTGCAAACACATCAGATAGTTAAAGCAGTTATATATTTTTTATTATACTCTATTGTAGTATAGAATATATATATATATTTATGTATTTGAACTACTGCGAGAATGATCAGGGCACTAACGCTGGCAAATGAGAACAACATACACAGTACGAAAATACAAAACATTGTTTTTACAGCCTAGCTAAACAAGTATCCCATCTGCAAACGGGAATGTACAGCCTTGTCTCTACACTGACACAGTTCCAACCCTTGCTTGTGTCTGCAGACCTCTATAAGCTGATTGCGTAGCAGCAGAAATGCCCTTCAAAAGAAGCTCCCTGCAACATGAGTCCTCTCTTTACGTTAGCTAGCCAAGACGCTATTTATATATTTGTCCAACAAAGAAAAAATGAGAAGGAAGTAGTGCTTGTTGCCATGTGATAGGGCATGGTAACCAGATATTGAGAATTACCCAATCGTAGGTCGATCATCAGAACTGATCATAAGAGAAATACATGCAGCATAAGAGGAATTCCAGGCCCACAGAAAAAGAGCAGCAAGGGATTGTACAAGGCATGTTTTGGTACCTACATATAGAATATCACAACCCTAACACACTCACACAACCCCGGAAAGAATGGATATATATAAAGTGTGTAGTCAATATGCATGGTTAGCAAGTACATACATAGATTTTAGGTCTAGAGTGAAAGATCATGGGTCGAGTGACAAACAGGATACATCGGATAAATACAAGCACCTGACTCACTAGGTAGATGTCTGTGGTCAAGTTGAATGCAGGTGTGTTGCAGTGAATCCAGAATTTTGACTTTTTCCACAATTTCAAAATAATGTCAGTTCTCTTTTGTTCCTACTGTACAGGGGGCGTTTCAGATGGCAATTAAGACCCTCATGTGTTTCCCTGGGTCTCGGTATGATGGTGCTAGATATGGATAGGTTTTAAAAAAATGTTTGCCATATCAGAGGCAACTTGAGCAACTAGATAGACCAACGTCCAGTGATTTGACAAAGGCATACTTATAGGAATGCTTTCAGGATAGGTTTCAGGCCCATAACCATTGCGAAACATAGCAGAACTGTGTATTGCTAAATTATGCATACCATGGAGAATCCAACAGTCTGTGATAGACCACCTTTCGTCCCAATGGCCGAAGAGAAAATGGGCATTTTCATTTTTTCAGAACATTTCACAAAAGATGGGCATTTTCTCATGCCAACTCTGCACTGCTAGATGTCAGTGGGGAAGAGCCACATATGTGTTTACGTTGATTTCTTTAGAGAAAGGATACCAGGAAGAAGGATGTTAGGCTACATTGGTTCATAATTGATGCCACCACCTAAATCTGTTTTGGATATGAGTTGTTGACAGCCCCCTGATTATTGTGAAACCTAGCATTGCCATATATTTTACAAATGAGCCTGGAGAAAAAGGTGGCTGCTGTTTTCCAATTTAATTTCTTTAAAGTTGACAAAAAAATGTTAACTAGTTGGGTGACCCCAGGTACAGATTCCCTGGGCCTCTTTCTTAAAGGCATTTGATAACTTCATAGGTGTCCATGAAGATTCTGCCCTGTACAGCCATCTTAACGTTGTGGTGGGAAATCTACTATAGGACAAAGGAGCAAATCCTTTTGTTTCCTGATAGGGCTTACACTAAAAATCTGTTTGTGTAAACATCATTGTTGTTCCTGATTGGCTGGACAGAAGAGTTATGTCAATGTTGCTCCTGTGTTTTTTTTTTCTATTTTTTTTTTTTTTTTTTAAAAGAAGTTTTATTGTTTTCATAATAACTGCAACAAAAGGACACGAAATCAGGTCGTATACACAGTACAATAGACAAAACACCATACATAATCATCATTTCTACAAGTAGGCCTAGATCGGAAATCCTGAGGCCTTCATTATCGTCCACCCTCCCCTCCTCCCCCTCAGTTTCTCTAGCCATCTGAGTCAGAAGACTCCTCATCAGAAAGAGGTGGCGGATCACATATGTTGCCCCTATATTTGTTCCATGCTCCCCACACTCTGACCCACTTTCGAGGACAACCCCGCCTGATAAATACGAAACGCTCAGCAAACATAGCCCCATCCATTTCCTTTTTCCACATCGTTAGCAGCGGTGTCTCCACCGCTCCCCATTTTTGGGCTATGATCCGTTTAGCCACCATGTTCCCTAGCGTCACCCAGCCCTGCGCCTGGCGATTAAGATCCGTGGGCTCCCACACATTCAACAGACAGCATCTGGGTTCTGGCAGCAGTGACACCCCGCACACCTGCGACATCGTTCGCAGCACTCGCCTCCAGAAGAGTTGGAGAACCGGACAGTCCCAGAGCAGGTGATAGAAGGTTCCCTCCTCCCCGCAACCCCGCAGGCAGAAGGGATGTGGCGCTCTGCCCAGTCTGTGCAACAGGCTTCTGGTGAAATATGAGCGATGTAGAATACGAAGTTGCACAAGACGCAGCCGTGAGGGTATACCCGCCTCGCGCGGTGACGCCAGCGCCTCCCGCCAATCTGGGTCATCAAAATCGCCGACCTCGTCGGCCCATTTCTCCCGCAAGACCCCCATAGGGTCCGGCAAATTGTTGATCAATTTGCGGTATGTGAAAGATGTGGCCCTCTTAGGCATGTATTCGGTCAGCAACCTGTCTTCCAGCGGAGATGCCTCTGGAACCTGCACACCTGGGGTTAACTGTGCCGTCAAGGCGTGTTTCATCTGTAGGTATCGGAACCATTCTGAGGGAGCCAGCTCATACTGTTGTTGCAAGCGAGCGAATTGAACAACCTCCCCTTTGTGCCACACGTCGCCTATCACCGAGATCCCGATAGCGTCCCAAGCGGCAAAGCCCTTGCTGTCCCTGAGCCGTCCCAGTCGCTTCGTGTCCCAGAGAGGCGTAAGCTGCGTCAGGACTCCGCGCCACCCCAGCCTGGCCTGTGCCACATGCCAGATAGACACAGTCTGACGCAGAGGGCCAATCAGCTGTGGGGCCAGCCGGGCATCGTACAATGGGGTTAGCATACCCCTTTCGCCCAGTATATCCCTATCTGCCTTGAACGCTGGATCCGACTGCGGCGCATGGAGCCACTGGTTGATCACCTTAAGCTGCGCCGCCCAATAATACAGCTGGATATCTGGGAGAGCAATTCCCCCATCGTACCACCCACAGACCAGTTTCGCTTGTGCAATGCGTGCTGGTTTGTTGCCCCAGAGTAAGTTAGAGACTTGCGCTGCAACCGCGCGGAAGTAGGCCGGCGGCACCGGATAAGGAGTATTTTCCAACACATAGAGAAACCTCGGCAGGGCCATCATCTTAAAGAGCGCCGCTCTCCCCACCAGGGTTAAGGGCAATGTTCCCCAGTGCCGCACATCCTGCTTGAGGCGGTCCAGTTGAGGGCTTAAGTTGTGCCTGAAAAATTCCAGCTGATCCAAGGCAACGTGAATCCCCAGGTATTTGAATGACCCCTTCGCCACCTGTATCTGACAGCCCTCCGACAGTCGAGGGGGGGGGGCCCCTCAGCACCATGAGGACCGACTTCGACCAGTTGATCATATAGCCGGATGCCCGGCCAAACACCTCGCAAATATTAAGCAATGTAAGGATGGATCGCCTCGGAGAAGACAAGTAAAGCAGTATGTCATCCGCGTATAGGGAGACGCGGTCTTCCCAATTCGCCGACCAGCGAAGGCCTCTCATCATAGGCTCCCACCGTATCCATGTTGCGAGGGGCTCGAGTACTAGGGCAAAAAGCAGCGGCGAGAGCGGGCAGCCCTGTCGCGTACCCCGCCCCAGGGGGAAATCCTCCGACATGTGCCCGTTGGCCGCGACATGGGCCAGCGGCTTGGTGTATAGAAGTCGGATCCAGGCACAGAATTTCGGCCCAAACCCCAGATGAGACAATACTGCGAAGAGAAAGGGCCACTCCACCATATCGAATGCCATACGGGCATCCAGGGAGAGAATAACAGCGGGTTCCGGAATTCGGTCCACTCGGGCCAGCACGCTATGTAAGCGCCTCAGATTGTGGGAGGTACTCCTCCCGGGCATAAAGCCCGACTGGTCCGGGTGCACTATGTCAGTCAAATGTGGCGTGAGTCGGAGGGCCAACAGTTTCGCAAGGATTTTGGCCTCTGCATTAAGCAGTGAGATGGGGCGATAGGAGGCGCATTGGTCCGCCGGTTTACCCGGCTTCGGCAGTACCACGATAGTGGCCGTTCGCTGGTCCGCGGGGAGTTCCCCCACCTCCAGGCCGTGTTTGTACATATTCAGCAAGTGTGGGGTCAGCATCTCGGGCAGCCGTTGATACAGCTCAATCGGGATGCCATTAGGACCCAGTGCCTTACCAGGTTGTAATGCCGCAATAGCCACCTGTAGCTCCTCGACCGTAAGATCGGCCTCCAGGGACTCTCTAGCTTCAGGGGAGAGCTTAGGCATCTGTAGGTCCCTAATGTATGTCAGCGCCACCTCCACCGACATGGAGGAGTTGGAGGAATACACACCACGAAAATGCCCCGCCAGGGTGCGCACTATTTCTCGTGGGTCTGACGTTTTCGACCCCTCGGCCGTGGCCAACTGCGCGATCCATCGGGCTCCGCTGTCGCGCCTGTCCAACCACGCCAGCAGCCTGCCGGTTTTATCGCCGACATCGTAGACCGTATGCCATGAGGCCTCAAGTCGCTGTTTGACACGGTCTGCCAGGTGCTCCCTGTGCTTCACCTGAGCCACTCGCAGGTCATGGGAGGTTTCACGGGAGGGGGTTTCGGCCTGACGAGCCTCCGCAGCCCGGAGCTCAAGCTCCAGCGTCTGCAACTCAGACGTCTGCATGCGCTTATATCCTGTGATGGCAGCCATCGCCTGGCCCCGCAGCACCATTTTGTACGCCTGTTGCTCCTGTGTTTTTGACTGATATTTCTGCCTGGCAGATATTTCCCTGGTACAGGAAAATTTTAACTAGGAACTAAAGCCTTGATATTGGTCTCCCTGGGTCTCCTTTGTGTTGGAATACCAGATGTACATAGATGGGAACAGAGGAAATATGGCCTTCCCCAACATTTTGCCTTATGCATTTGCCTTGTATGTTATGTGAGCGATTGCCTCTTTTTCTTTTATTGTATCATATGTGTCTCCTATCTCGTTTTACTCTCATCAGTCATCCTTTCCTCCCGCTCTCATTTGCCTCTTGACTCTGCCCTCTCAACCGGCATGTATCCCAGCCCCTTTCTCCTTCTCCTTGGGTCTCCAACACCTTTGTCATCCATCTTGTGCTCTGGCCCCTTCAGTCTTCTTGTCTGTGCCTTAGTTTCCAGTTTCATACTTCTTGTGCGTTACTCCCAGCTCTCATTTGTCTTCCTTGGTCCCTGCTCTCAATTGTGCCCAATCACCACTCACATCTGGATTGTGTCCTTATTTTTTCTATATCATCTGTCTTGTTCCTTGGCTCTGTTTCACTGCCATACGCCTCACTCCCTTATTTGTTGGGTGCACTAGTCTTCACACATCCTGCTAGTACTTTGGTTCCTCCACTCATTCATTTTGTACCTTCTCATCCATTTTGTGCCTTGTCTGCAATCTCATTCCATTTGAAACCTGGTTACTGCTTACAAATTGCCTACCTCATCTAGCTAGCGGTAGAGTCTGCTCTGATCCATGTTATGCCTTGGTCAGCTCATTGATACTCGTTATGAATAGGTTCCCTCTCGCCCCTGCTTTTTGCATCAGTCTCGTCTCTTATCTTATGTCTCTCTCCGCTGTCGTCTATTTGTATCTTGTTTGTATTGGCCCCCTCTGACCTGTACTGTCCCCCAGTCCCTCTCTCATCAATGTTAAGCCTAAGTCCCCTCTGTCACTCAGCTTATCATGTAGCTGATCTCCATTTTGTGTCTCTCGCTCCTCTGTCTACTTCCTTAACACCTCACAAATCTGGCGCCTCAGACTCTGGTCTTCTCTTTTGTGTGTTTCAGTGTTCTTCCTTGGTCTTCTTGCTCATCTGGTAAGGGCCTTTGTCCACTCTTCCACCTACTTTGTGCCCTGCTTCCCTTCTCTGTTTTATCCACTTTGTGCCTTGTTCCCTTGTTTTCTGGCCGGTGCTTAACTCCCAATTTCCATCCCTCTTGCGCCTCAGTTAAATGTCTTCCATCTCAAAATTCAATCACGAAATTGGCAAAAAGCCGTGGAAGAAGTTAGCATATCTTGCTTGTGCTGTATCTTGTGCCATCCTGCTGTCAATTTAGAAGGCCACTTTTTGTCAGCAGAAGAGTGTTAAGAGCAGCACTGAAGAAGGATGAGGAACGGACAAGACAAAAGTGGGATAAGAGGGAGAGTTCAAGTATGAAATGTATCCGAAAGGACAGAGGCACAAAACGTAGGAGAGAGTGGAGACCAGTTGAATAACGAAAGCAGAACAAGAAGCGAGCCCAATGAAAGTAGGATGAAGCATACAGTCCATTAGTGACGGGACGGAGGCACAAGATGGCTGAGAGAGAGGACCAGTGCACACAGTAACTGATAGAATAAGGCCACGGAACATGAGTGGGAAGTGAAGTAGCAGCTGAGTGTGAATAAGGTGAAGCATCAGCCTAGTGGGAGAGGGAATGTGGGGTGTAGTAGGATAGAAAAAACTTCTGAAAGAGGTTTAAGGTGCACTTTGGATGACACTGGAGAATGAAGCACAGTACAGAAGAGTAGTGGAGCATTTAGAGCGTCAAAGATGAGTGAGGCACCAGGTAGATCAGAGATGGAAGTACGGTATAAACCGAATGAGTAGAATGGGATGCAGGCTGAATGAGCAAGAGAGTGAGGTTGGTGTTCCTTCATACCCTCCCACCGCAGTCTATACTCAACAGTGAAATTGAGAACAGTATAAATGGGGCATAGCAAAACATTTTTTGCTGTCACCTGACACTCTGATTTGACTTTGGGGTTTGGGTGTGGGTGTAAGGAAGAAACGTCAACCTCTTATCACCCTGTGTAGCAAAACCTGTTTTTGTGCATCTTATTCCATTGCCCCTTATTCCCATACCCTCCCCACTTCTACCCCCAACTTGTATGCACTAACCTTTGCAAACAAGATTACTGGAGCCTAAATCTAAAAATGTTAAATATAATGCTGTTTGATCGGAGTGTGGTCTAGTGTTCTAACTGAAGCTTTGGGAGCAAAAAAAGCACTTCGCTGTTGAATTACCTCGGTCTTAAAACTCAGTGTCTGAACAAATATTCACCAAATTTAGAAGGACATAGGTCTGTCTCAGCCTCTTTTGGTACATTTTCCAGGTCTAGTTAATTTTGGCCCAGCTATTTAAAGAAAATCCAAAAATGTAGTAATCCAGTAAACATGCATGATGTATAGATGTATCAGTTTGCTTGAAAAAATCAGGAGTAATTACAAAATGCGAAGAACTCCGTTGTTTAGTCGGATTTCACCAGTTTTTCGAAAACACCTTTCCTGATTGGCCGCAAACCCTTTGTTTTTCAGAGTGCAGCTATCATGTTATTTCTTCCATTTGACCACAGATGTCAGACAAAAAATATGGTATACAATTTACATTGTGTAACACGTTTCTTTTGATGAGGGCAGAGTGGGCGCCATTAAAAAAATTTACTCATCACGATGTTCGCACACTTAAGGAGGAAGACACAAAAAGAAGCACAGCAGGAAAGCCAATGCTGTACTTATGCAATATACCTTACCTACCTGTCATAGTGGCTGTGGAGATCACAAAGTAAAGTTCCTTCATCCACAAACCACCTGGTCTGGCCAAGCCCACAATGTTTAATCCATTGTGCTGAGGGTCACCATCACTTGGCTCCCTCCCCAGTTGCTAAAACCTGTTTTTGACATTTGTAAGACTTTGCACTTAAGTTTTTCCCAAAGGTATCAGACCAAAAATACATATTTTTTCTATGCATATTGGAGTTTGTAAAGATACCCAGCGGTTGCGATTTACACTGGAGGGACCATACAAAATAGCCAAAATATGAATGGGAAAATGGTGCAGTGAACTGTGTTTTATTTTCTAAAAATAACATCTGCCAAAGGTTTGCTATGCTAAGTTCACCTCTTTCCAGCTTTCAAAAACAGACGGAAAAGAAAATGTTTTACTATTGATTTAATATTTTTGTAGGTGGAGGTCAGTATTTCATATTGGTTTTGGTTTCTACCTATTTACAGTCTTTGGTAGAAAATTGGTGCAATACCCAGAGATCAATCCAAAAAGCTATTCATTTCTGAAAACTAAACATGTTTCTGAGCTGTGTGTGTTTGCGATTTGTGTAATCTGCTCAAGGTTTTCCCAAAGAAAGTAATTGTTGAAATTAAAAAATAGTGAATTTAAATGGGATCAAAAAAGAGAAATTAGTGCCAAGTTTTACATCTTCACCTTTTTGGGTTAAAAGCTGATCTTCTGTGCGATCTAATGCATTGTTGTATCCACTAGACTCTACCAATCCCAGAGATACAATGTTGAATTTTTTTTTTTTAAAGCGGCAACCAATGCATGACATGCAATATTTTTTTCATTGTGTATTGAGTAGAACTTCTGAACGAAGGAAAGCATTGTGTTTTGAAATATTTCCTAGAATCTTAATTTAGTGGTGAAGGTCATTCATACAACTCTGTTACACTACTAGCCTACATTCCAATATTTCTTTAGATTAAAAACAAAAAAGGTACCGCCCTTGTATAAGTGGGGGGAACACTCTTCATACATGCAAGCAACCAATGCATGACATGCAATATTTTTTTCATTGTGTCTTGAGTAGAACTTCTGTACGAAGGAAGCAATGTGTTTTGAAATATTTCCGGTAATCTTAATTTAGTGATGGTGGTCATTCATACAACTCTGTTACACTAACCTTTTTAGGTCTCACTGGTGACAGCACATGCACTCTCACCTGCTAGAGATATTGTTTACAAGAAAGGTCTTTGAGCCCACCCTTTATTTACAGTTTGTTAGCTTCATTTTCACTCTTAGTTGATGCCTCTTAATTGGGCAGCGCATGCCGGCTTCACTTCCTCTTCTTTTGTTTGGAGCAATGATGAAGTACTGGTGCTGCCTCTTGATTAGTGCCCTTCTGCTGGTGCTGTGATTGAGGTACTATTTTTCTTTTTTCTTCCTCTGTCCTTGTTGCTGCTTCTCTCTTATTTCCAGCTCCCTTGTCAGTGTTGCTTCTTCCCAACCGTCTTGTTCTTGTTGCTTTTTTCCTCCCCCCAGACGCCCGTAATCATCGTTGCTTCTTCCTTCCTGTCGTCTGTGTTGCCTCTTCCTTTCCAACCCCACACTCTCCTGTTGTTCATGTTGCCACTTTCCACCCACCCACCCACTACTCACCTGTTGTCTGCGTTGCCTCGCTGCTGGAGCACTGACCAAAAACTGTATGTTTCTTGATTAGTGTCCTTCTGCTGTTGGCGCTGTGATTCAGCCACTATTTTTCTTTCTTCTTTCCTTGTCATCCTTGTTGCCTCCTGTTGTGAGTGTTGCCTCTTCCTTCCAACTCCAAACCATGTTGTTGTTTATGTTGCTTCTTCCCTCCAACCATATGCCCTCCCGTTGTCTGTTGCATCTTCTCTCCAACCCTCACCCTCCTGTTTGTGTTGTCTCTTCCCTCCAAACCCCACCCTCCAAAGGCCTGTGTTGCCCGCTGCTAAAACACGCCTAAAAGATATTGGTAAAGCCCTTAACTCTAGGCTAAACTATTGGCTATGCCAATGCTTGTTTTAGTTTTGCTGCGTATTATTTAGAGTTATGTAAAGAAAGAAGAGGCTGCACCGCTGCCGAAAGCTATAAGCTGGAGTCTCTGCCATGTCACCCAGTTTCCGAGAGTCACATCTCGTATACAGATGCACTGTACAGGCTCCAACTTTCGGCTTTGTGCTTCAGAATTCAGTGATGTACTGGTTCTTGTCTGCGACAGTCTACTCTCCTGAGCCACAGTGCACAGGATAGAGTATTGGGGGAGCCACGTCTACTTCCCAGTCCTTAACACCGTCTCTCTTAACTCAAACAGCTTCTTATAGTTCCTTTAAGCTGCTTCTGGTCTGGATGCTCTGCATCAGGTACATTATATGCCAGAGTATTGTATTGTAGGGTGATTGCATCTATATTTTATTTCACGTGATGTGCAGTAAACCAAACTGGGTAAATGGTTCACTTCAGTTTAGTAATCAGAGCTCTGGCAGTAGAGTAACAAGATCTTCCGTTATACTTCAGGTAAGTGTGCAGCTGATGCTCCTTGCCTGAGTTTTCACCCTTCATTAGGCTGCACACCTGAAGCAGCCCCTCGAGTTTCAGACTTCACATTTAGCTTCAGATGCTTAGCACTGTGATTAATTTCCCCTCTAAAAAGCACTTACACTGTAACCATCAAATTGCAAATTTTTCTAATTCTAGACATTTGAATTTATCAGATCTTACTGTAGGAGACACACCATGCGTCATGTACTCCAAATTTCTCCTATATATTTAATTTTTTTTGGGTTGTTGTAATTAAATCCCTCGTTCTTTGAATGTTTGCTTGAGGTACAGTGTGTTAAATGCTTGTCTATCTCTTTGACTCCTTTAGTGAGAATTAAAACATATTGCGGTGCTAATGGTAGCTGGAAAACAGCGTACGCATATGGTCTGTCTGCCTGACTTCACTACTGCATTCTTGCATTGAGTCTAGTTGAGTACTCCCAATGGAGCAATAAAAGCATGTCTATCTGATGGAGACTTCTAGCCACAGATTCCCTAACTTAGAATATCCCCCAGGTGTCAGACTGGATCGGACAATCCTGGGCAGTATGTCTGCACGCCGGTAGGTGCCGTTGAACGGCACCTCTTTGGTGTTGTAGGTGTCAACTGCACTGAATGTGACGTACTCAGTGCCTATATGGGCACCACCCCAGGGCATTGACATCAATTCCTTTCTTCCGTGTCAACCGCACAGACCCAGGAGAGCTACCTCAATTATTATTATTTTATTTTCTCATCATCTTGTCTACTCTTTTAAGCAGTTTGCTCCTAGTGTGCCTTAGGGATGTCCCCTAAGAAACCAGTGGGTTTTAAATCCTGTGGGGCCTGTCACAGGTAAATGTCTGTGATGGACCCCCATCTGGTTTGACTGTAGTGCCTGAAGCAGGACCACGACTCCAGGTAGTGTCCCGACTAACGCACGATAAATCCAAAGGCAATGCACAAGATAACGCTACTGGTGGACTGAGACCTGAAGATTCCTCACCACTCCTGGTTTCGGTGGCGTGAAAGGTCCTGGGTCTGATCTTGAAGTCATTCCTGTTGGTCCTTGCCATCGAAGTTGTCATCAGGTAAGTCCCACAAAAATAAAAATCTAAGCAGTTGAAGCGCTGTTAAACTTTGCCATGCTTCCCCAGGTCACTTGACGGGGCGAGGGAACAACGCTAAAAGTTGAGACCCCGCTCCTGTACTCCACCTGCAGAGCCTGGGTCTTTTCCGATCCTCGCTGAATTTCATGGAGCCGGAGCGACTCCCACCCAACTCTAAGAATTGTGTGATGCCATGCACCTCCTATTTGGGCAGCCTGACCCCTTTGGAGCACCTCTGGGCTCCACGGGTCTGGGAGATGCCCCGACTGGATTTCTGCTGGAGGGTTCACCCTCTGTGCCAGATGTGCCCTCTGGATCGTTTCCTCGTTCCGTGTGACTCCGTTTGCGAATCCACGACCTTCACTGGGGTACAGCCCGTGGAGCTCTCTGTGGTGCAGAGCACATAGTCATTCCCTACTCTGATATGGAGCTGAACCGGTACGTTCAATGTCAAAACTGGCGCCGACAGACCTCAAAGATCCTCCGAGTGGGAGACAATACCTCCTTCCTTTTACAGGCCCAGTGTCGATTTTGACTGGGGTGCCTATCCGGATTCTGATAACTACCCTGATTCCCATGAAGACCCTTTGGCCCAATTGGATGACGACTACTGGTATGAAGAGCTAGCTGACACCCGTGTCCTCGACACATCCTCGTGCACTGGCTTGGTCTCTCCTAGTGTGGCTATGGAGTAAGGGACATCTTTTGCTATGGTGGTGAGGACGACAGCTGAGGTCCTGAATGTCTAGCTACCCTAGTTGAAGTCAAGACCAATGTCTTGATGGAGTGGGTCCTTGATCTGTGTCCTCTCAATGCCTTCCAGAGTAAGTAAATTCAAAATGCCAAATGTTGTGTCTGTGTTAGACCCTAGAAACTGGATGGTAGTTTTGGACCTACAGGACACCTATTTTTATATACACAGGGGTCAAAGCCCATTGTGGGCTGGGAGCATTTCCAGTTTGTTGTGCTACCCTTTGTTCTAACCAGTGCCTTTCAGGTGTTCACGAAGTTGATGGCAGTAGGTGCAGCACATCTGCGGAGGTCGGCAGTACCAGTCTTCCCATACCTCGACTACGAAAGCAGGTATTGCACAGGCAGTCATTACCCACCTCCAGACTACAGCAAACCTCCAGCATTCGCTGGGATTTACTGTCAAGATGGCAAAGTTACATCTGACTCCTTCTCAGATGCTCCCTTTCATCTGAGCCATTCTGGGCATGGCGTGATTCTCCCTCTAACCACCAGAGCGGACGGAGAGTTCAGGACATCCGGGCTATTACCCTTGTCCTTAGTCCTGGATCTCGGTGAGCCTTACTCCGAGTCTGCTGGCCTCCTACATCCTGCTAGCGAAACACGCCAGGTGGCACATGAGGGCCCTGTAGTGGGATCTAAAGGCCCAGTGGGCACAGCAACAAGGAAACCTTTCCGATCAGGTCCAGGTATCTGAGGAGACCGCAAACGTTCTGCAGTGGTGCTTGCTGATTTGAGATTGGGTCAGTGGCAGACCGCTTTCCCTTCCCCAACCAGAGCTGGCAGTGGTGACCGGAGTATGGCTTCTGGGCAGGGGCTGCCATCTGGGAGAGGTGGAGATCAGAGTCCTCTTCTCTCCGGAAGAGACTCTGCTCCACATCAGTCTTCTGGAGCTGAGGGTGATTCGCTTTCCTGCCCTTCATCAAAGGGAAGCTGGGCCATGGGTTCACGGATAACACTACAGCATTGTGGTACTCTAAAAAGAAGGGTGGAGTGGGGCCATGGATCTTGTGCCAGGAGGCTCTGCGCCACTGGACATGGCTGAAACTTGAGGAAATGTTCCTGGTCATGCAACACCTGGCAGGATCTCTAAACACCAGGACAGACAAACGTAGCCATCGATACCTCGCAGGCCACGAACGGCGTCTTCATCCCGAGGTGGCTAGAGGTTTCATTCAGGACTGGTGAGTATCTTAGCTAGATCCACTTGCAACTGCCCAAAACATGCAATATCAGCACTTTTGTGTGCTGGTGTGCCCAAAGTGCCTCTAGCTCAGAGACGCATTCTGACTAGACTGGAATAAAGGACTCCTATATGTGTTTCAGCCGATACCTCTCCTCCCCTGAGTTCTGAAAAAGATCAGAACTGACCAGGCTCAAATCATCCTGGTGGCTCTGGATTAGGCGAGAAGTGTATGGTATCTAGAATTTCTAGTCCTGAGCGAGATGGGGTGGAAGATCATTCGCACACAGCTTACCAAAGTTATGGAATGGTCTCCCACTCGATATAAGATTACTGGAAGACGAACTCACTTTTAGAAAAAAAACTCAAGACCTGGTTGTTCCCACATTAACCCGTTTACCATGTCCAGTTATCTAGTTCAGCACTCATCAGCATGGGGAAGACCATGGGTAGCCATGCGCTATACAAATCATAAACATAAAAATCTGTCATTTGATTAGGCTGCCCTTCTGGGATGATCTCCTGTCGGGACAACAGGGTAGGGATCTGCACTCAAACCTGCACACATTCCACCTTCATGCTTAGAGATTGAGTGGCGACAGTTGAGGGTCTTTGACATTCCTCCCGATGTCTATGAGGTCGTCTTGGCAGGCAGGCCTCCATCTGCAAAAACTGTGTAGGCCTACAGTTGGGATAAGCTTGTGGCTTGGCGAGCTGAGGAAAAACATTGGGCACTCTCCTCCAAAGTGTTGATATTTGTTTTGTCCTTAGGCTGGCAAGGAATTGGTTTGGGCACAGTTATGGGGCATTTTTCAGCTATTGCGGCTTTATTGCAGTTTCCAGACCAACCTTTCATATTTAGGTCACCCATTGTGACACGTTTTCTGAAAGTTCTTAATCATGTGTTTCCTCCCAAACATTTTGTTAGGCCCCAATGAGATCTTAATTTAGTTTTAAACTATTTGACGTGACTCCCTTTTGAACCCTTGCATAGCTGCCCTCTAGGACTTCTGACAATCAAGACAGTATTCTTGGTAGGCATCAAATCGGCCAGGAGGGTCAGGGAGCTACAGGCTTTCTTTTCACCATCCTCTTTTCTGCTGAAGATGGTGACACCTTTCCACGTCAGCCAAAACATCATGCTGCCGACTTTCTTGCTCTGCCTCACCCCTCCAAGGAAGAAGAGAGACTCCACAGTCTGGACCCTAAAAGGGCACTGTCATTATATATCGATCGCCCCAAAGACCAATCAGCTCTTTGTAGAGTTCACTGGAGCGAAGAAGGGGAAAACTGTGTTAAACCAAACTATCTCTCAATGAATTCTACTCTGCATCAAGATCTGCTATGCATTAGCCAAGAAGCACCCCCTGAGGGCTTGCAGGCTCATTCCACCAGAGCCAAAGCTGTGTTTACGGCGTTAGCTCGTGGAGTTCCGGTCCTGGACATGTCGGGCTGCTACTTGGGCATCTTTGCACATGTTTACCAAACACTACTGCCTTAACAGAATGGTCCTACAGGACTGAGCCAGTTCGCAGGCCTACCTCCGGGGAAGGTATTGCTTTGGTATCTATTGTAAAGTAAGAAATCTGGGGCTATAAGTCTCTATCAGATAGACAAGTACTTACCTTCGATAATGCCTTATCTGGTAGAGGATCTATCTTACCGCAGATTCTTTACTGATCCTCCCTGTTCCAGGAACTGAACTTTTCCACCTAAAAAGGTCCATGTAGGCCCTTAGAATCTGCACGCTGGTCAAAAAAACTTCTGAATTGGTTCTGTGCTTCTGGCTCTGAAATAGTCATGAAAAAAACTCATCTCAGCGCACTGGGGGAGCGCTTATATAGGCACCCCACGGGTCACATCCAGCACAGACAATGCCTTCGACGCCAAGGCTGAGCTGTTTGATGCCACCTACTGGCATGCACATGTACTGCTCAAGATTTTTCGGATCTAATCTGATACCTAGGGGATATTCTAAGATAAGGAATCTGAGGCTCGATCGAGTCTCTGCCAGATAAGGCGTTACGGAAGTTAAGTAACTTGTTTGTCAACGCTTCACCATCCAGAACCCAGGCTTGTTTGGTGGTACAGATCATGCAAGTGTATAATATTACTTGGGGTCTTTAAATCCCTGTATAAAAGTATTTCTCTAATTTCTTTATTACAGGCAACTTGTGACGCACCTAGTCGCCTGTAATAAAGAAATGATGTGTCGCTCGACTGTATTATGTTATTGCAGATAAGTTTTGACGTCACAATGCCTGCTGCCCAGCAGCCAAGGAAAAAAGCAGGCCAAAGATCATAATTAAAGCTGCAGTTTCAAGAACGTAAACGAAACGTGGCTTTTCCTTCTGCTGCTGTTTTTCTAGATGAACAGTGATAAGTAGTAAGGAGCTATTTATGGCAACATATTTATTTATCCACTCTTTCGGTAATTATAGGAAAGATGGACATATGCATGTTTTTACACTTTCTGAGATGCAGCATGTTTTTTAGATCTGACTTGTATTAAACTGATTGTAAAATCGTTTTTGCAACAAATTTCCAACTGATTTTTGGTGTGTTGTGTTTTTGCACTAGAGATTCTAATTGTATTAATGTTTGGAAACATCCTATCTCTCATTCACAGGAAAGAGCAATGCAGCAGGGTTTTAAGTGTTTAGGGAAGGATGATGGCGTAACCATGTATTATAAGAAATAAGGTTAACGTACCGCCTGCTGGACACAGTGCAAGTCACCTTGGAGTTCCATGACCTTATAAAGGAACTGTGATTTTGGCCTCATTCCTCTATATGGTAACGGGACAACTTCAGTGATTTGCAATATCTTTATAATGTGCAGCAGGAAGTACTTTATCCAATATTTAATTCACTGATTATAAAGAAGCATGTAGCAGATTCTTAGCTTTGACTTTAGGGCCAGGAGTTTTGCTTAGCAAAATTAATAAAGCAGTTAACAATTTGTAAGAGAAGGCAAAAAACATTTCTCACATAATAGAAGTGATAAATATATCTTTAATTTGTAGTGTCTGCACCCATAATTAAAAAAACATACCACACTTTAGACCATTTTAAGTAGAATGGCTGCATGTTTCATTGACATATCTCTTTCTGACAAATTAATCAGGGCACGGGGGACCTTCTTCCACCTTGGAAGCGCACCCGACCTGTAGATTAAAAGAAATAGAAGGGGACAACATACAGCATAGAGAATGCATAAAACTTTTATAAAGGAACTCTCAATATTGAACCCAGGAGGTTTTATCCATCGTATATGGTATAGTTACCATGCAGCCACCAGGGGATGGCCTACCAGCAGACCGCAGGCAAAAGGAATGTAGGGACAACCATTCAGTCGCCTAAAAGTAAAGGATCCACCTTTTTAGAGACCAATGTTCATCAGAGAGTCAGCCCCAAAGGTCTTTCCTATTCATAGGGGCGTCAGCATGCGTCCATATACTCAGTAACGCATTTGCACCACCCATTTCAGGGCTAGTCACTGTTGCTTTTCACGGCTTTACTTGAGGAAATATATCATGTAATTAAAATGGCATCTTATCTTCTGTTCACACATATCCTCTCAATTCATACCTGCCCACATTACAGCACAGGAAAGAAGATCGAGTGCCCTTTCCATATTTTCACCAATGGGAGCTAAGTATTAGTGATCAAGTTTAACGGCAAAGGAAACCAGCATTTGCAATGCAATAGGTCTCGCATTTACGCGAGTTGGAGCTATTGCCATTGTAAATGACAATGCATTTTATTTATGTTTTGTTTTTTAAAATATAAATAAAAGGCATTGTCATTTACAATTCCAATAACTCAAACTCTCGTAAATGCGAGATCTATTGCATTGCAAATGCTTGATTACACTGATTATGTGGTTTGCACTTCTGATATTGTGAGCTTTGTGTAAAAATTACATTTGTTTTGCATTTTGGGTGAAGCAAAAAGGGACACACATACCTTCAAACCATGGAAAACTTCTCAAACAAAATTAGTCATAATATTTTTTTAATAATGCATATGCTGCAATCCAATAAACTACATACAAATTACATGTAGGCGGAACTATGAGCATGGGGAAATCAATAATGGCGAAAAAGTGGTGCAGTTACTCATTTTAACTCGGTGACGTGTTGTATGTGCTATGCAATAGCTCTTTAAAATAGCTAGAATGCTGCTTAAAAGTGTGATGCTCTATTTGTTTGTTTATTTGTGATATAGAAACAATTGTGTGCACTGTTCTTGCAAAGGTGGCAACAGAAGATATTGGTACAGCGTGACAATGATTCGTTAGGCTGCTGCTATCAACAACGGAGCTTGATGTCAGTGACAGCCATTCAATGATAAACATGAAGGAGCCAGGCTGGCTCTTGTTGCATTGGAGGACAGTAAGACACCACCAGAAAACTAACCAGAAACACATGCTTCACAACATGCCAAATTTAGACGAAGTTACAAGGCAAGAAAACATATTTGAGGTCGGTGAAAAAAATATTGAACACAGTCCTGATTTCAGAAGCTGCACTGTTGTCTTCACTGACCTTGGCAGTCAAGCCAATACTCCCACCAGAGTGCCCTGGCATGTACCCACCTTCCTGTGCCGCTCCTAACGAGAAGGCCTGGGCGTCACTGGGGTTCACCCAGCTGAGCTTCGTCCTTCCTGCGGTGAGTAGTGGAGGGCAGCATTTGACTGTGTTTGTGGTCTGGTGTGGTTGGCGACATTGGTTATTCCAACCCATGGCACCGACACTCGTACCCCTGGTGGTTTCCCCTTGGTGGTGGAGCCAGGTGAGAAAGAAAATACCGCAGCGTTGACACTCGCTTCCTAATTAGCATATCTGAGGCCTGCAGAGTAGTGTTGCAGAGACCAGCAGCAGGACTGCTAATGTGATGTCAATCGCAGGGTGTGAGAAACTTGGCGCTGCCAATGCTTACAACCATTGTGTACCAAATAGCGGACTTTAAAAGTTGTATACAGCAATCGGACCCAGTTCCAAAAACAGTTGTAACAGAGTTCTGAGGAGATATTGGCTTTCTGTAGAAAGATCATACAGAGTGTCTCTGATTTCTGTTTAAAAAAACAACCTTTCCTCCATTCATCGCAGAATAAATGTGACATTGTTCTGCGCCACGGTTTTAATAGCTTGGTGCTCCGCCAGTAAAGTTCATTTGGAGTGAGGGAAGTGAAATGCCCCAGTCTGCCAGTTTTATAGTCCAGAGCTCTTGCAATCTTCAGTGTCCATTGTAATAAAAAATAGTACTCACCTACCAGATAAAGCCCACCATGTTACGCCGCGAGTGCAAAATCCAGTCCGGATGGGCAAGCCGACAAGGAGACAGGGAGGAAACAAACAAACCTCACTTCAAATCGAAAGCATAACGTGTGACACGTGCCAATCAAAAGCATGGGCGGAGCTCCTACTCTACTTCCGAAATCACCTCAACGACAATAGATCTCGCAGGGCGAAAAGCGCATGCGCTACAACGCTAGGCGAGACCGAAAAATGTGAATGACACAACAGACCAGTGGATGAAGAGGGATGGCTTAAAACCCTATCAAGAATTGTATCATACATATAATTTTACAAAAATAAAAAGGTATTGCCTACATCAGATGTAAAAAAATATATATATATCTATCAATTCCTCTTGTTTTAGATTTTTATTGGCTCTTTTGAACCAATTAGCACTTTCTGCACTTTTTTCGATTACTGAGTGCCTCATGTTTGCATTAACCCCTTCGGTGCTCATGACGGAACGGTTCCGTCATGAGCCACGGTTGAGCTGTGCTCATGACGGAACCGTTCCGTCATGACCACGCCCGCGCAGTAAAAGATCAGCACAGCAGGGGAATCCGTCCAGCATGGAAGGGGTTAAGGAATTTACAATTTGTAAATATGGGAATTTAATGCAGTGATTATTTATCAATGCACTTTTCTATTGTATTCAACATAGAAGCCCTTAATACAGACAATTGTCTTCAAATTGCAACCGAGGTGGTACTCAAGAAGTAGTTTATATAGATAAATGGCAAGTAGATTTCAATTATTCACTTAATAATTCTTTTTCACAATCACGCATGTAATAGAACGACTGAAAATATTTCCACGAAGGCTACGTACTTATCTGTATTTAAACAGTTATTTGTAAACACCACATTGATTGAGAATAGCCCTATGAGGGTTATTTTCCGTTTTGTATTCAAACAGTTAAAGAGGGAAATTATAAATACCATCAATGTTTTTTTTAATTGTTATAATTGCCTTCATGGGTATGTATGAAATGTACTAAGGAGGTATTTTACCATTATTGTTTTTTTAATTGTATTCTTGCAATTAAGTCTACAGTACATGAACTACATATGTGGATCCTCATTAATAGGATATTAGTTAAGTCTTTCTTCATTGTTTATCAACTTCCACATGTGTGATAGGTTGGTTTTGGAAGCACTAGCACTTTAAATAATGAGAAAAAAAGTCTGAACATTGTCATGTGATCAAGGCCGCTTTTGACGGCTGAAACGCGTAATGGCAGACAAGGAGAAATAAAAAATCTTTGAATCATACAACGAGGTCCACGTTCGTTCTTGTTTTTCTTGGAAGAAACGTGTGAGCGAAGCAAGCTTATATATATATATATATATTCACTGAAAAAACCATAGGTTTCAGACAAGTTATAGTTAGCGGAAATTTTACTGATAAAAAACCAATGAAATTCCACCGTTATAGTTAGTGCAGGCAACTATAACTCACGCGACCGCAATCCTCTGCTGATGCTAATACTGTATTTAGACACTTATTTGCCCATGTCTTCTTCCATAAATTTTTAGCTATACATATATTACAAATATTTTTTTTTCATAAAGACACATATGTCATCAGCAGAAGATTGCGGTCGCGTGAGTTATAGTTGCCTGCACTAACTATAACGGTGGAATTTCATTGGTTTTTTATCAGTAAAATTTCCGCTAACTATAACTTGTCTGAAACCTATGGTTTTTTCAGTGAATTTGCAAGGTTTTTTAAATGCTAATTCCTAACTATAACGTGTGTGAAACCTATGGTTTTTTCAGTGAATTTGTACGGTTTTTTTTTTGTGTTGAAATTTTTTATTGAATTTTATAAGACAAATACATTAGAGCATATGCAATAATAAATAAAAGAGAATAATTACATGTTAGAAGGAATCATGGAATAAGAAATTGATAAATAAATACGATATAAATATGCGTTTAAAAAGATAAATACAACTTGATGCAGCAAAGATATCAAAACCCAGCATAATATATAATAAGAGTGAGCAATAGGGAAAAAAGAGAGAAGAAAAACATAGTGGGATAAAGAGTGCTGGAAATATAAAGAAATAGAACAAAGGAAAAATAATTAAATAAAAGCAGAGGAGTACCACAACGGAGGAAGCAAATGATTGTGAGGGAACAGGGAGAAGAGAAGACAAAAGACAGAAAAGTGAAAGTTAATTAGTGTGTTTGAGTAGAAGTGGAGGCCGGAGGGTCAGCAGCATTTGATTTAAGAAATGGAGACCATATTCGAAGAAAGGTGTCATTTTGATCTTGAAGATTATAGATTGTACGTTCATGGGAAGCAGTTTGCATCATGGCCACCAACCAATCCTCCTGTGATGGAGGCATAGTTGATTTCCAATGACGCAGTATACATATTTTGGCAGTAGCAATTGAAGTATGAAAAAGACGGAGTTGTGGCTTCGTGAGCTTTGGGGAATGACGTAAGTCATGTAGGAGAATGTTAGTAGATGTAAGTGGCAATTTTAGGGGCATGGTGGATTTCAAGGTAGCACCAATAAAAGTCCAATAGGGTTGAATACTAGGACACTCACAAATGATATGAGTAATATCACAACCTGAATTGAAGCATCTCCAGCAGTTAGAATGCGAGAGAAGACCAGCTTGGTGTAATTTGACAGGAGACCAGTGCCAATCATGCAGAATTTTAAAAAGACAAAATTTAAGCCTTGATTCACGAGCTCCCTTATTTAAACTCTCTAGAATCAAATCCCACTCAGCATCGGAAAAGGAGATGGAGAGACGAGATTGCCATTTACGCTGGAGATCATGTGAAAGAGATTTAGAAAAAAGATGAGATGAAAAAATTTTGTATATACCAGAAGTAACACCCTTAAATTTCCCCCAAATGTGCAAATAGGATAATATAGGGGAGTCCTGTAGGAGCCATGGTGATGATCCCATATGGGTCTTTAAACATTGTTGGAGTTGAAGATATTTGGAAGAATGATGAAGGGGAAGATCAAATTCTACCCTGAGTTGAGAGAATGACTTAAAATCCCCATCATGTAGGAGTTGATCCGGATAGAGAATACCTGCAGCTCGCCATTCAGACCAGGATAACATACGGCCATTAATACGGATCCCCGAATTATTCCACAAGGGAGCCTTAGCATGTATTCTGGAGTTTGAGCCTAATAATCTGTGACTTTTCTGCCAGGATTTATGCATGGCGGAGAGTATCGGGTTTTTTGGGTCAGAACGACTAGAGCCAGTACCATACAGAGGAGAAAGATTTGATTCCGAGGATAGAAGATGTCTTTCTATTTGAACCCATTGTGGTAAATCCTTGATGCCAGGTAAAAAATATGAGATTTGGGAAATATGTAACGCCAGAGAGTAGTGCTCAATAGAAGGAAGACCAATTCCGCCAGATAATTGGTGAGCCTTCAACTTAGTGATAGCAAGTCGCGGTTTCATAGTACCCCAGATGAAAGTTTTAATCTGGGCATCTATTGATCGAAGTAAGGATAGAGGGATCTGCAAAGGAAGCATACCTAGAATGTATATAAACCTCGGAAGGGTAACCATTTTAACCGCCTGAGTTCTGCCCCAAAGAGAAAGGCCCAAAGCCTTCCATTTGTCAAAATCTCGTTGCATTTGGGATATAAGAGGAGATAAATTATCTGCAACCATGTCTTGCAATCCTTTATTAACGAGGACACCCAAGTATTTAAGGCGTGAAGGCTGCCAATGAAAAGGGAATCCAAAAATGGCTGCTTTGGTGGTACCGTTAGAGATGGGCAAAGCTTCACTCTTGTCCCAATTAATCTTATAACCTGAAAAAGAGGAGAAATCATTGATAATGTGAAGAAGAGAAGGAATCGACCGGGGAAGACGAGTAAGTGTGAGTAGTATATCATCAGCATATAAGTATATTTTAGAATGTCCAATTGGAAGGGGGACACCAGAGACCTCATCCGATTGACGAATGGTGGCGGCCAAGGGTTCCATAGCCAGAAGAAACAAAAGAGGGGATAGTGGACATCCTTGACGTGTCCCTCTCTTAATAGTAAAGGTGTCTGATAGAAACCCACCGCAATTTACCTGAGCAGAAGGATGATCGTATAATAAGCGTACCTTATCAATAAATTTCTTGCCTAAACCAAATCTATCCATGACCTTGAAGAGATAGTTCCATTCGATGCGGTCGAACGCCTTTTCTGCGTCAAGTGAGAGGGCTAACGCATCATCCTTAAGATGTTGAGCCGACCATAATGCATGGGCCAGAGAACGCAGATGATTCCTAGAGGATCGACCCGGTACAAAGCCTACTTGAGAATGGTGTATCAAGGAAGGCAAGACCTTACGCAAACGCGAAGCAAGGATGCTGGCCAGGATTTTAATATCAGTATTTAATAAAGAGATGGGGCGATAGCTACTGCAGAGCTGGGGGTCCTTACCTGGCTTTGGAAGCACAACAATAATAGCCTTGTTAGAAAGAGGTCCAAGTGAAGATGAACTATCCGCCTCCTGGAATGCGGTATGCAGGGTATCAATAATATTGTGACCTGCCCAGCGATAGAACTCAGGGGGAAATCCATCTTCACCAGGGGCCTTGTGATAGGGCAGGGCAGTAATCGCACTAGAGACCTCATCTCTGGTTATTTCACCCTCTAGGATGGCTCTGCCCTCCGCCGAAAGAGAAGGAAGGTGTACTTTTGCAAGAAATGCTGTCATTTTATCCGGATCCATTCTACTATCGGAGGTGTAAAGAGATTCGTAAAAAGAGGCGAACTCATTAACGATGTCTTGAGGTTTCGTGCACAGGTGACCTTGCGTAGATCTAATGGCCGGAATGGCCATGGACGCCTCCCTCTGACGCAGCTGCGCGGCTAATAACCTTCCCGCCTTTTCCCCTTGCTCGTAATGCCGGCCTTTCATTTTCTGTAAAGCGAATTCTGCTTTGGATGTAAAAAGGCTATTTAAGGCCATTCGAGCTTGCTCTAGTAATTTGCGGTTTTGTAAAGACGGAGATGCGGCGTATAAGCGAGAATAAGTTTGTATATCAGATTCGAGTTCACTTTGTCTCCTTGCATTTTGTTTATTGGCAATTGCTGCATCACGCATTAATTGCCCCCTCAAAGTAGCCTTCGCCGCGGCCCAAAGAGTCCTGCTGGAGGTGACAGACCCCTGGTTAGTAGAAAGATAATTTTGAAGGTGAGATTGCAGTTGGGCCTTACCAGCAGGAGTCCTGTGGCGTTGGATGCTCATACGCCATGGTTTACGCCCAGGCCGAGAGAGACCCAGATCAAGGGAAAGGAGAACCGGAGAGTGATCAGACAAGGCCGCTTCCAGGATGCAGGAGTCTGTAACGAATTGAACTGTATTATGAGAAATAAGGAAATAATCAAGACGAGAAAATGTACCATGGGCCGAAGAAAAGAAAGTATATTCCTTATCCGTTGGATGGCTAAAACGCCAATGGTCAACCAGTCCGATATCTGATATGATGTCCCCCAACAAGGCTCTGTCTGACGCATTGCCCCTATCTAATGGGCCAGTTTTGTCTAGAATGGGATCTTGCGTCACATTCCAGTCTCCGCCAATCAAATATTGTGATGCATTAATTTCAAGCAGCAAACGGGAAAGTTGAAGAAAGAATGTTTTTTTGGTACCCGTAGGGGCATAAACAGACCCTACACAAATGTGAGACTCTCCAATTTTAAGTTTGGCAAATACATAACGGCCATTTACATCTGACCATGTTTTAGAGACAGTGACCGGGAGGGATTTGCGAAGGAGGATTGCTACTCCACATTTGCGGAGAGGGCCTGTGTCTGAGGAATCGTCTTGTTGAACACTACTATGGATAACCTTACCCACCCAGTCTCTGCAAAGTTTGTCCGACTCCAGAGCATCCAAATGGGTCTCCTGAAGCAAGGCCACATCTACATGTTTGGTCTGGAGATAGGAGAGTACTTTCTTCCGCTTTATGTAATGGGTGAGGCCATGTACATTCCAGGTGATCGCATTCAGAGAATGTGCCTGTGTCATAGTAGAATAGAGCAAAAATCAGGAGGAAGAAGATAATATAAAGCACAAAACAACGTGATGAACCAAACAAAAGGAAAAGGAGAGAAATGACAAGAGAAAGAGGAAACAGAAAGAATATAAGTGGAAGTAGTACTTCTAATCTAGATAAAATGCATAAAGAAAACAATAAAAAGATAAAGACGAAAGGAGGTAAGATTTAGAAAATAGTACAGTAATAAAGAAATTATGGAATAATAGCGAGTGAAGAACAAGAAACCGTAAGACTGTTACCCGCGGGTCTGGGCGCACTAGAGCGCCGCCGCGGGAAAAGACCCCACAGAAAGAGAGAAGCAATTAAGAAGGCATTAATAATATAGAAGAGAAGCCCAAAAGAGCGATATAAAAAAGAACAAAAGAAGATAGAGAAAGCCAAATAGAGGTTGAGAAGCAACACTACAGAAGAAGAGAGATCCTACAGTAATTAAATGTGAGGCAACCTCAGCGTATAAAACATATCATACACATATATCAAAAATCTATACCAATATGCATACGAGCAAATAAGGTGATACAACTATAATCAAACAATTAGGCGCCAATGCACCCGAGTAACTGCAAAACCAGTTGAGAATATGCAATAAAATTGTAACATGAAAAGTGAGAAATACAGGAAGAAAAAAGAATAGCATTATAAGGCAGAGATATAGCAGAAGGCAAAGTGAAAAGGAAAAGAGGTAAGATTAGAAGTTAATGAGAAAAGAGGTGAGAAAGAAAAGGCAATCAGATATTATAACAGCGAAAAATGCCAAAGATATATAATAATGGTTTAACAATATAAACAAGGCCCATAAGGACCGAAAGTCTACGATAAACTGCCAATAAGTCAAGAAGTGATTTTTCCCACATGAGGAAGTATTATTCAGTCCGCATCCGAGGGGGTTTTAAGAGGAGAGCGGGACTTGTCCCTTTGTGAATCTTGTGGGAATGTGGCTGCTGAGACCGACTGTATTGCTGACTTCCTATCTTCTTGTGAGCGGTGAAGTCTTTCAAGGTCCCTACCACGAGGCCGAGGACTACTAGGAGGGCGTCTGCTGCGGTCTGGCAATGGAGTAGAAGACTTATAGGGAGAATGGGACTGATCCTGCTGCGAAGATGAAGTGAGAACTTCCATATCTTGAGGTTGAAGACAGTCCAAGAATTGCTGAAGATGCTCTGGATCATGAAAGTCCTTAGAAACTCCATCTTTGGTGATCCGAAAACGTGCTGGTTCAAATAGGCCATACTTAATGCCTAATTGACGTAATTGAGGTCGCATAGAAAGAAAGGCTTTCCGCCGCTCATTTGTTTCTTTAGAGAAATCAGCTGCCATATGAATCCGATGGCCATCAAAGGAAAAAGAACCTTGTAACCGAGCAGCAGCCAATAATTGTCTTGTTTGATCGTGACGGAGGAAACAGGCAATGATCGGTCGTGGTCGCGCAGCAGGATCATTGCGTGGGGGGCCAAGTCTATGAGCCCTCTGTATCTCCAGAGGTGGAGTGAAAGAAATGCCAGTCAGCTTTGGAAGTATATGACACAAAAATGCACTGGAGTTTTGTCCTTCAATGCGCTCTGGAAAACCAAAAAAAACGGATGTTGTCCCTCCTACTACGATCTTCCAAATCAATGAGCTTACTATGTAAGAATAAAAGGTCTTGTTCTTTGTTTGGAAGGGAATCAAATCGTTTCTCCATTGCCAGAACTCTGGAGTCCAGAGATTCAACCTTCACATGGAAGCTGGAGATTTCTGCTCTAATTGATTTAGTCTCCTCAGCCAAGGACGTGATTGTAAGGTTCATGTCATCTAGCCGGCGACTAACCTCAGTTATTTCATGCAGAATACGCTGCATAGTTGCCGCCGACGCTTGCCCACCATTAGAGGGCGCAGCGTGAAGGGCCGAGGAGGATGCATGGCCTTTCGTTGGCATAGTAGTAGACTGTTTAAGAGCTTCTGCGAAAAGAAGTGGTTTAGGAGACTTATTTCCTTGCTTGGTAGCAGACATTTGAAGAATAGGCTTGATGGAGACTTTGAAAATACGTGAAGGCGTCTTTCCGTGTGGTGAAATACTTATATGTGAGCACAAAAAATATGGCAAAGTGTCGGAATATACAGAGCAGCACAATTAATAACTGTATATATATATGATAGTAGGACACTGGCCCCCCCAAAAGAAGAAACCCATGTCTCACCTTCAAACACTGAAATGCGAAAGCATATTTTCAAAAAGTGGTATCTGTGCAATAACAAGGCATCAATTATCGCTATAGTCAAAAGGGCGCAGAAATATAACAGTAATAGAATGAAAAACAGCGTATGTGCGCTTATGGCGGTGACAGACAAATTTGCGATTATGACGGGACTAAATTAATCAATATTCCAGAATGCAGATTAGTCATGGACCATACAGGAACAGAGGGCACAATTCCTGACTGAAAAAGTTGACAAGAGCGCTATGACGACATTATGAGGAGACACAGTCTAATGTAGGTCAGTCAGTCTGCTCTTAAAAAAGCCATTTTCATGAAGCACCAGCGTAAACAATAGTCAGATAGCGCAAAATTGTAGTTGCAGTGAAGATGAGAGGAAACAACTCTCAAAGGAACGAAGGTTCCGTTTTTTGTAAATTTCAGCTGAGCTTGAGGAACCAGAACTTCCCATTACAAGAGAGCCATTGACCATGTAAAGGATGAAGTGCACAAATCCTGTGCGAAATGCGCGTCAAAGGTGCTACAACAGTAGTATGGAAGAAATTAGCCCTACCAGTAGCTGACGGACAACGCGGCAAAAAACATGGTTCCTGTCAGAAATTCCTGAACTCTGAAGGAGGCGTTGCTGCAGGCATGTTGAAGGAGGCGCGGCCAGAGTGAAACCAGGCAGGCGCCCGTTGTCAACGTCGGGGGCGCGGCTTCATGAGGAGAGTGAGGCGGCCTGAGGGAACACGTCAGGCAGGGTGCGCCGGGCAATATCACCACAGAACATCGTCGAGGCGGTCATCAACAGAGAGCCGTTGTCATGCCTCCGAAACTCGCCCAAAGCCTGCCCTCCATCTTCCGGTTGCAGCAGGGCACGAAGAGGAGATTCGAAAGCCGGTGGAAGGTGAGAATATTCCCTTAAGGGCTCATCCCGCGGCGGAGCTCATCCGTCAGGCGGCCATCTTCCTGCGTGGCCAGACCACGCCCCTTTGTACGGTTTTTTAAATGCTAAGTTACTTTACGCCATTCGTGGCGTGCACGCCCACTTAACGCAGTTCGTTCCGTGCACGGTTTTTATCAACTATAATAAGCCCTGTACATTTGGTGGCCTTCGGCCACCAAAAGCACAGGGGGTGGGGTCAATGTGGATAGTGTTTTTTTTATTTCGATTTTATAATTTAATTATAATTTAATGCAAATTTTTTTTATGTCATTTTTTGTAAGCCTTTTTTCAATAATTTATGTACTATTTCCTGCATTATGGAAAGGTTTTTTTTTATGCATTTTTTTACGTGCGCGTACGGTAAGCTGACGCTACGCGCTTGTATAATACGCGTACGGTAAGCTGACGCTACGCGCTCTGGACGTAATTAGTGCAGCGCGCCTACGTGATACGTGCGTGCCGTACGCGTATACCCGGAAGCAACGTCGCTGTTACGCAGGGGCGTGTAATGCGCATGCGTGATACGTGCGTGCCGTACGCGTACACCCGGAAGCAACGTCGCAGTTACGCAGGGGCGTGTAATGCGCATGCGCGAAAGTGACGTAAGCGCACCGTAAGCGTCACGTGCGCGCACAGTAGGTCATGTGACTTACAAAGAACACTTTTTATTGGTTGAAATTACTTTCACTAACAGAAACTTCCCACACCACACCCATTCCCCTCATTACTGCTTGAAAGAACACTTTTCATTGGTTGAAACTACTTTCAGTTCCAGATTCTTCCCACACCACACCCATTCCCCTCATTTCTGCTTGTGATTCTCTAGGAGCAGGAGCTGGATTGACATTGGGATACAATGGCAGAACAGCAGGGCTCTTCTGAGAGTGAGGCCAGCAGCACCACCATGATCCAGAGAAGGAGGAAACAAAAGACTTCTTTTGTATGGGAGTATTTCACTTTTCCAGAGGGGGAGAAAAAGGTGAATGCTCAATTGGTCACTTGCATACTTTGTGATCGTGTTTTATCAAGAGGAAATCCAAGGAAGAAATATTCCTTTGGAAATCACTCTATGACGAGACACCTTCAGGACAAACACCCAAGGACCTTTGCTCGACATACTGGAGAAAACTCTTCAGTAAGTCACCAGAGCCCAGCCTCAGATGCTCAGCCGAGTACATCATCGGCAGCTCAGCTGAGCCCTTCCTCTGTTGTTGGAGCATCACCTTCTTCTTTTCCTTTGGACATCAACCCTCGATTTGCGAGTGTTGAAATGAGGTGTACAAAATGTGGTGGTCTTATTGTTTTTGGGGAGGTCAGTGTTCCCCTTATTAACAATAAGATAGACCAGAATGTTTGTAGACGCTCATAATACTCCCATTCTTTCTTTCCTCCATCCCTGTATGAACCCAACGGCTCTTATAAGAGCCAACCTTACCTCACAACTTTTTTTTTTTTTTTTTAAGCTTTCCTTTTTGCAAATTTTTTTTTGCCGTGCGCGCACGGTACGCGTAATTCCGCGAATTTCGCGGAATTCCGCAGGTCACCGTGCGCGTACGCTACGCGCATACGGCGATTTTTCGAAAAAAAATTTATTTTTATTTTTGCCCTTGAGGGTCCTTCTGGGACCCCCTGACCAAGGCTAGGGGGTCAGGAACTGTCGAGCCTGCCCCCTTTTCACATTATCTACCTTTTTTATTCACCCCCCTGACAGTTCGAGAGAGAAAATGGCGGCCGCCGCTTCCTGGTTTCGACCGATTCGAATGTTTACTATGATCTAACAGCCAATCAGAATCGCGCTCGCGCACGGCACCGTACGCGTACCGTAAGCTTACCGTAAGCGCACGGTAAGCGCACCGTAAGCTGCCACAGATATATATATTGATTTAAAGGCTATTTTCTCAGGATCTACTGAACAGATTTACACCAAACCTACAAAAGGCACTTCCTTGACCTGAGGACTACCTCTCTGCCAAATTTCTAGTAATTCTGTTCAGCCGTTCGGGCTGTAGCCCTGTCTAAAGGTCCTATGGAAAAATGCATGGGAAAAACGCGTTTTGGGACCCCCCTTTTATCTCAGCCCCCGCTTGACGAATCCCCCCGAGACTTTCAGGGTAGGAGCGGAGCGTAGCGCCCCACCTATTTTGAGAAATTCGCGAGGATTCGTCGACCGGCGCCAAAGTTATTCAAAATAGAATGTTGAGGTTTTCCTATGGAAAAGGGGTCCTAACTATATCTACCTACTGGCGACCGCCAGTAGGTAATATATATATATATATATATATATATATAACCTACTGGCGGTCGCCAGTAGGTAGTTATAGTTAGGACCCCTTTTCCATAGGAAATCCGCAACATTCTATTTTGATATATATATATATATATATTACCTACTGGCGGTCGCCAGTAGGTAGTTATAGTTAGGACCCCTTTTCCATAGGAAAACCTCAACATTCTATTTTGAATAACTTTGGCGCCGGTCGACGAATCCTCGCGAATTTCTCAAAATAGGTGGGGCGCTACGCTCCGCTCCTACCCTGAAAGTCTCGGGGGGGATTCGTCAAGCGGGGGCTGAGATAAAAGGGGGGTCCCAAAACGCGTTTTTCCCATGCATTTTTCCATAGGACCTTTAGACAGGGCTACAGCCCGAACGGCTGAACAGAATTACTAGAAATTTGGCAGAGAGGTAGTCCTCAGGTCAAGGAAGTGCCTTTTGTAGGTTTGGTGTAAATCTGTTCAGTAGATTCTGAGAAAATAGCCTTTAAATCAATATATATATCGGAGCCAGCTTACGGTACGCTTACCGTAAGCTTACCGTACGCGTACGGTGGCGTGCGCGAGCGCGATTCTGATTGGCTGTTACACCTAAGTAAACATTCGAATTGGTCGAAATCAGGAAGCGGCGGCCGCCATTTTCTCTCTCGCACTCTGAGGGGGGGGCAGTAAATAAAGGCAAAAAACATATAAAGGGGCTGTTTAGACAGCGCCCATGCACATAGCCATGTTAGTTGAGTCCTCAAAGGCCAAAAACGGTAAATTTTTATTTTTTGAAAATTTCACCGATTACGCTTACCGTACGCGTACGGTGCGCTTACGCTAAAAATTTTAATAAAAAAAAAAAAACTCTCTGTGCATGGCATATTATTGTCATCACTTACAAATTAAATTTAACAGATTACCTATCACAAGGAAGCGCATAATATGTCCACCTTGCGTGTACGGCACTAACTGCGTAAAGTGGGCGCGCGGTGCGCGAAGCGCACCGCGTGCTCACCGTGCGCGCACGGTGCGCGAAGCGCACCGTGCGCACACGGAACGAACTGCGTTAAGTGGGCGTGTACGCCACGAATGGCGTAAAGTAACTTAGCATTTAAAAAACCGTACAAATTCACTGAAAAAACCATAGGTTTCACACACGTTATAGTTAGGAATTAGCATTTAAAAAACCTTGCAAATTCACTGAAAAAACCATAGGTTTCAGACATGTTATAGTTAGCGGAAATTTTACTGATAAAAAACCAATGAAATTCCCCCGTTATAGTTAGTGCAGGCAACTATAACTCACGCGACCGCAATCTTCTGCTGATGACATATGTGTCTTTATGAAAAAAAAATATTTCTAATATATGTATAGCTAAAAATTTATGGAAGAAGACATGGGCAAATAAGTGTCTAAATACAGTATTAGCATCAGCAGAGGATTGCGGTCGCGTGAGTTATAGTTGCCTGCACTAACTATAACGGGGGATGGATCACGAATGGCGTCTTCACTCGGAGGTGGTGCAATGTCACTTTCAACGGTGGGAGAGCCTTGGTTAGATCTATCCGCCTCCGAAGGGAACACACAATGTCAGCAATTGTGTGCCTTTGGAATTTCCAACGACGCACTCGCTCGGCGCCGCTTTTCGTTGCGAGTGGAGTTGCGGTCTTCTATACGCCTTTCCGCCTATACCACTTCTGCCCAGAGTGCTGAAGAAGATCAGGCGCGACCGGGTGCAAGTCATTCTGGTGGCTCTGGATTGGGCGCGAAGAGTCTGGTATCCCGAGCTATTAGACTTGGCCATCGATCCTTCGATCCGACTGCCTATTCAGGAGAATCTTCTGTCACAGCAGCAGGGGATGGTCCTCCACCTGAACCTGTCTAGCCTCCACCTCCTTGCTTGGAGATTGAGCGGCGACAGTTGACCACTTTCAACCTTCCCCCGAAGTCTGTGATGTTATTTTGGCAGCCAGGCACCCCACCACTAAGAGGGTATACGTCTGCAGATGGAACAAATTTGTGGCATGGTGCATAGCAAAGGCTGTGGATCCCCTTTCCGCCTCTCTTTCTGAGGTTCTCTTGTTCCTCTTTTCTTTGGCCCAGCAGGGCTCTGCTCTTGGCACTCTTAAGGGCTACCTCTCGGCCATTTCAGCCTTTGTTAGGCTTCCTGATCAGCCTTCTCTTTTCAAGTCCCTTGTTGTAAATCGCTTCTTTAAGGGCATTACTCATCTTTTTCCTCCTGTTCCCTTCGTAATGCCCCAGTGGGACTTGAACTTGGTTCTTATGTGTGCTCCCCTTGAGCCGCTATATAACTGTCCTCTCAGGCTTCTAACTTTAAAAACTGCCTTTCTGGTGGCCATCACCTCTGCACGCAGGGTGAGTGAGCTCCAGGCTTTCTTCTAAACCTCCTTTTCTGGCTGTTCATCTGGACAAGGTTGTCCTTCGCACTCGTCCATCCTTTTTTCCCAAAGTAGTTACTTTTTTCCACATTGGACAGACCATCACTTTGCCCACCTTCTTTCTGCCTCCACATCCTTCCAAAGAGGAAGAGAGGCTCCACCGTCTGAATTCAAAACATGTGCTTTTATTTTATATGGATCGCACAAAGCAATTCCGGGTGGATGACCAGCTTTGTTGGCTACGTGGGCGCCAAAAAAAGGTTGGGCCATGCACAAACGGACCATTTCTAGATGGGTCGTTTTGTGCATCAAAGCTTGTTATTCCTTGGCAAAGAAGGAGCCTCCAGTGGCGTTACGCACCCATTTCACCAGGGCGGTGGCAGCTAACACTGCTTAGGGACGTGGAATCCCCCTTAATGATATCTGTCAGGCAGCTACGTGGGCATCGTTGCACACGTTCACAAAACACTACTGCCTGGACAGCCAAGTCCAGAGAGATGGCTTCTTTGGCCGTTCTGTTCTCCAGGACTTTCAGGTGTGAACTTGGTTTGCAGACCCACCTCCGGGGTTGGTATTGCTGGGGTATCTATTCTAAGGTAAGGAATCTTTAACTAATTGTTTCTTTCGGATCAACAAGTTAGGTACCTTTGGTAACGATATATCTGTAAGAGACATAGATTAGTTACATATTCCTTACCGCCCCACCCATCCTCCCCTTTCTGCGAACTGATTTCTAGGGTTAAGGACTCCCTTTCAGGGCTCTAGTTTTGTGCACCAGTGGTCAGTGTCTTGCATGGCTCTGCACTTCTGGCGTGGAAAGTAGTGTAAAGAACGGACGTCAGCATGCGAGGGTGGAGTCTAAGTAGCTACCACGACGCCAACGACGAACGCAGAGCCGACCGACGCCACCTTTCGACGCGCAGGAGTACTGCTGACGAATAAACTTTCTGGATCCAGTCTGACGCCTGGGGGTAATTCTAAGTTAAGTAATCTATAACAAATCTATGTCTCTTCCAGATATATCATTACCGAAGGTAAGTAACTTGTTCTTTCGGCCTCCTTGGTCTGTCTTCTCTGCAAAAATCGAACATGCTTCCTTTTTGTACAGTAGTTCATCTGCCCCCATGCTGCCCGCACTCACCTTTTCCAGTACAGTCCACCTAAAGTCCATGGGCCCATGTCCCAACTCCTAAAAGTGACGGACTAGTCATGTCATGAGTTTGCCTGTCTTTAGGGTGCTAATGTGTTCCTGAACCCTGATTTTGACCTTCCTGGTGGTCAAGTCAAAGTAGAGAAAACCACATCTACAGGTCAGCCTATATATGACATACATTGAATTACAATTGCTGAACCTGTTTTGAAACCAAGTACGGCCATCATTAAGAACCATATGTTTTTTAGGCCTGTGTTAGTCTACAAACCGTGCACCCACCACAGGGAAAATGACCGGGTGGCACAATGGTTTCACTTTGCGATTGGGCTGTCAGGCGAGTGTGAACGATGCAATCCCTTGGACTCTGTGCCCTTTTAAAGGCATATATTGGCTGTGGCATCCTATTTGGACCTACATCAAGAGAATGCCAGTTTGTTCTTATAATTGGCAAATATTTGTTGACAAAGGGTCAAAAGTGGATGCCACTGGGGTACATGGGTTATTAGTTCTCATAGTTTTCTCAAATAAGGCCTCCCGGGGGGTGTTCAGTGGCCTTTTATGTGCTCTGTTGACCACTTTCACCAGATAGGCCTTCTCTTTTTTGCGCTTCACAAGTGTCGATTATGTGGGAAATTTCTGAACATCTGTACTGTTAACCTATACCTGAACAACTGCCCCAGAGGGAGAACATCTCACAAAGCCCTGGGGTGAAAGGAGGAATAGGGTAACAGGGAATTTCTGTCTCAGGGCTTTTGATGGACAGCACTGTGTAACCTGAAATCTTTAGCTGCAATATCAAGATATACTGCTGTGTTCCTGCTGATGGACCACATGAACTGAAGGCAATGGTCTCCTCCATTGATCCAAGTGAGGAACTCCATCATGACTGATTTGGTGGAAAATTGTCCAATTGTAAATGCTGAGGAGCTTCCAATTGTGAATTTTCCTCTAGGTTACGCACTTACTCCAGTAATCAGGTTAGCCATGTACCACACAACTCTAAGTCAGGCACAATGTCTGTTAGCAAGCAGTAAAGAACCCTAAAATATATACTTCTTTAGAACTGGAGGAAAGGTGCCAAGAATGAAAAAAACTGTCCTGTACAGGGTAGGGTTTCTTGTATTTCAAAACAAGGTCTGCACTGTGAACGTGCTTTGCTTCCAGTTTTATAAATGAAAAAATATAAAGGGCCTGCTCTATGATTAGATGTCAGGAGTGCATAGAGACATGGTCTGTTTATCGATCCCTGTCATCAGGATGGAAGGAAATCCTTTGTTGCTACCTGCTTCCAGAAGCCTCTGAGCCACACGGCAGCGGTCCCGTGCAAGCCAGCGACAACAGTTCTTTGCTGGAGTGTTTTGTTCACTCTCACATGATTGGGGCTGACCGGTGAGGACAGTGTCATACTGGGTCCATACAACCTGTCTTCACCACTGGCATCCCCAGGTCTCGGCCTTGCATTTGTGCTGTATGTAAGCCCATGTTACTCTTGTATTGGTCACCACAGTCTCTATCAGCCAGCATCTACAGTCTGATGGGCTGCGCATCAATCAGAGTAAAGTTGCTGTAATTTAATTGCAGTTCACGTTGCTATATCACCTTATATCCCCGTGCCCCGTTATAGCATGTCACATCTGAATGCCACATTACAGCTTGTCACATCATTATGGAACACACTCTTGACTATCCTTAAGGAGAAGGTTGTTATATGTGTGGAGGCAGTTGTGTCTGAAAGAAAAAGCTGGCAGGAGTGCTGTGCTGATCTGTACCAAAGTTGTACCAATACATCAACTTGAATATATCCATGTTACAGATTTGTTAACACCTGTCTATCACAACTCTAGCTTATGAAATTTCAAACAATCTTTGAATCTACAGAACTACATGCAGCGAACAGATGTGGGGTCGGACTGGCCAATAGGGCAATCGGGCAGCGCCTGATGGGCTGGTCTGACAGATCAGTGTGTGGGCCATTTTTAGGTCTCGGCTCTAGACAGCACATACTCTGTCTCAAAGAGACCTGTTGTATACACTCTGTGGGCTTACAGCCCGCCCACTGCTCTTAATCTGTTATTTTGAGTGGCCTTTAGGAAGGCTTGCTTGCTAGTGGTTAATCTTTCCTATTTGTCCCTCCTTTTCGTGTTTTGTTCCCTCCCACGGAGCACTGCCCTATTATTTGTAGGCTTACACTTTTCCCATTTTAGCAACTGTTTAGGGACTACTTTTAACTTTTTCTAAGAGCACTTCACATGGGCGCTGAATGTTTTCAGTCGCTGGGCTGATGTGAATGAGGTACTATTTGCTGCATCAGACACTTCTCACAAGAACTTGTTTTCTATGCGACTTTGCCCTGCTGCTGTGATTTCTGTCTGCACTGTTCTAGTTTCAAGGGCATACTAAGCTGGGAATGCAATAAGTGGTTTTAGCTTGTGCCTCATGTGCTTGCACCCTGTATTTCTGCTCAGGGGAGGGTGGAGCCTGTTGTCACCTTCGTTGCTTCCTTTTAACTATAGTAGTAGTCCGGTTATTTGTGTCCTGGGTAGAACGGTGTCTCTGCTTGCCTCAGAAGCTGTTCTCACTTTTCTATCAAGTCTGCTGCACTCTCTATCTTTGCCGGGCCCCCAGGCACTGCTTTATGGTTCAGGATCTTATCAGCCTGTATATTACTCACACGTGATGTCAATCTCTTTCGGAATCAAAACAGCAGCCCGGAATCAATACAGCAGCAGTACATTTTCTGGTCATTCTTCCCCTCCTCCCACTTCCCCTTCCTACTGCTCCGACCATAGCGCTTGCATGCCACACCGTGACACACAATCTCACTCCACATAATTCCACTACACTCAATACCACATAATTACTTCCCACACAATTCCAATGCACACCCTACACAAGTCCACTTGATAACACCACAATTCCACTACAACCCACATACATCCACTCCATCACACATAGCTAAAAGACTGGAACATTGACAACGGCAGTATCTCTTGGATTGCCGAGACGTATTAGCTTTGCCTGTTTTTCTTTTTAGCAGTTGTGGGCAGGTTTTATGGCCGGGTGGGATATCCTTACTGTTTTTTTTCTCTGATTTTACCACTTTTTTAGCTATCTGCTTTGCTAACGGAGGGCACTTTTATTTTATTTTGGTGCCAGGGCCTATTTTCTTGTCCCAGTCTGACCCTGAACAGATGCTTACAGTGTAGGTAACATAATTGTTTCACGGACACTCGACAAAAAGGAAAAAAACTTGCAGAAATCCAAAGGAACTCCTGCAACAACTCAGATGAGTTCACATTGATTAAAGAATATATCATAAGAATATGCAGTGACCGTTAGGGCATCACTTTATGCTTGAGTGCAAGACATCAACTCTAGTGTAAGTACAACGTCATTACACATTGGACCATAGTTGGAGTGGCCTATAAGGTAATCTGGCAGGCATGGTCTGACAGGTTAGTGTGTGAGCTGTGTTTTCTCTTCTTTTTTTTACCGTTTGTGGGCCTACTTTAGTGTCTGACAGGCAGGTTTTTACCGATTTTACCATAAATATTGCCTGAAGCTAGCACAAATGCATGTAGTATCCCACACCTTGTAAAACAGCCATAAAGTGTCTGCATGTTAATAAATGCCCAGATTTGCAAATGTGGGCTACTTTTTTAGCTGTCTGATCCGCCAATGGTGACCACTTTTATTTACGTGCCTGGGACAGTTTTCTATCCCAGTTCAAACCTGGAATGGACTCAGTATGCTTGTGATAACTTCTCTGCCCTAAGTAAGCCAAGTACTTTAGTTATTGTTTTGCTAGACTGCGCACCGTTTCCACAAATCTTTCACTATATCTAGATTGTATCTGCATAATGTGTGCACTATAGTTGTTTACTTTGTTGCAACCATACGTTTTATTGCCATTACCTGGAAGTCAGCAATGAGTTGGCTTGAGTAGAAAGAATACTATATGCCCCCAATTGAAGAAAATTCTTTGGATTGAGAGAAAAAGATAATGTTGTTGCATTTCCTGGGACTGGAATGTCTTCGTCTGTATAGTCCAATACAAAAGAAAGCATGCGGTGCTGGGGAGGGTGATGACTTTGTAACAATACTGGCTGAAATAGATACGCATTGTGCACGATGTGTTTATGTGGTAATTAATTGTCATGGGTTTTACCACTGCAAGCAAAGGAAAGAAGAAAAGGTGGCTGACAATTGCAGTTTAAACAAAAAGTCGTTAAACATAAAAATTTGGCACTGTGCAGGAGGAATTCACTAGAGATTAATTCGTCATGCATGCAAACAGCTACTGAATGCAGGGCAGACTGCGACTCAGTTAGGATTCTCCGTTAAATTATGCGGTAGCAGTTATAAGAAAGGCAGAAATGCCACCCAAATGTGTGAATGCAGTCCTTAAATATTGAGAACAGGTACTACCAGAGTTATTAGGCAATATTTAAGTGAATTAAAAAAGTATCAACCCCACTAACCAAATTGCCCCCAGATATAGAAAAATAAAATGGTAATAAAGTTCATTTATTACCATTTTATTTTTCTAAACTCCGTCCTAGCAGAGCGTCAGGGCGGGGGGTGGGGCTTTCTGGTTTCTGCTGCTGTCAGTTAGCAGTAGAAAGCCGTGATGGGCAGGTCACTTTAAATTTAAAGTGCACATGTCTTTTGGCTGGCAGTCTAGTGACGCCAGCCAGACACGCACAGTTTAAACCTGGGTTAGAGACAGCATAAGGTTTTAGTGCCCTCAGGAGTGGCGAGAGGGTCCGCTCCCTCCAATCCTGGTGCTTCTTCTATTCTGCATGAAAGGAGCTCCAGGATAGGTTACTGCAGTTTCCTGGTACTGCGTTGGAGCCTGCCTGGACCCGAGATGAGAGGACGTCGTGCCAGGACTTGCATTTTTTTATTTATAACTTATTTTTCCCTCCTGCTCACCCACCCTCCTTACATGCCAGCCACCACTGATTATATTATTCAAGATGAAGAAGTAGGTTTTGGGAGGTTGATGTAGGTTGGAAAAGAGGCAACCATGTTGAAGTCTGTCAAGTGTTATATTGGTCACCAGGGCAAATACGAGTGAAAACAGGGTGACATGCCAAATGAGGGTGAGTGGTAATATAGATATATATATATATATATATATATATTACCTACTGGCGGTCGCCAGTAGGTAGTTATAGTTAGGACCCCTTTTCCATAGGAAAACCTCAACATTCTATTTTGAATAACTTTGGCGCCGGTCGATGAATCCTCGCGAATTTCTCAAAATAGGTGGGGCGCTACGCTCCGCTCCTACCCTGAAAGTCTCGGGGGGATTCGTCAAGCGGGGGCTGAGATAAAAGGGGGGTCCCAAAACGCGTTTTTCCCATGCATTTTTCCATAGGACCTTTAGAACGAGCTACAGCCCGAACGGCTGAACAGAATTACTAGAAATTTGGCAGAGAGGTAGTCCCTAGGTCAAGGAAGTGCCTTTTGTAGGTTTGGTGTAAATCTGTTCAGTAGATTCTGAGAAAATAGCCTTTAAATCAATATATATATCTGAGCCCGCTTACGGTACGCTTACCGTACGCTTACCGTAAGCGTACAGTGGCGTGCGCGAGCGCGATTCTGATTGGCTCTTAGATCTTAGTAAACATTCGAATCGGCCGAAACCAGGAAGCGGCGGCCGCCATTTTGTCTCTCGCACTGAGTGTTGTTTATCAAACAAGATGGCCAAAAACATGTTACGGGGCTGTTTTGACAACTCCCTCCCACATAGTCATGTTGAGGGAGTCCCCAAACATCCCCCAAGAGCAAAAACGGTTTTATTTTTTTTTCGGCAATTTCGCCGAGTACGCTTACCGTACGCTTACCGTAAGCGTACGGTAAAAAAATAAAAATAAAAAAAACACTATCCACACTTACCCCACCCCCTGTGCTTTTGGTGGCCGTAGGCCACCAAATGTACAGGGCTTATTAATAGGTAAAAAAAACTAAATTTTGGCAACATGAAATTATAAAATCGAAATAAAAAAAACACTATCCACATTGACCCCACCCCCTGTGCTTCGGCCACCAAATGTACAGGGCTTATTAAAGTTGATAAAAACCGTGCACGGAACGAACTGCGTTAAGTGGGCGCGCACGCCTCGAATGGCGTAAAGTAACTTAGCATTTAAAAAACCGTACAAATTCACTGAAAAAACCATAGGTTTCACACACGTTATAGTTAGGAATTAGCATTTAAAAAACCTTGCAAATTCACTGAAAAAACCATAGGTTTCACACATGTTATAGTTAGCGGAAATTTTACTGATAAAAAACCAGTGAAATTGCCCCGTTATAGTTAGTGCTGGCAACTATAACTCACGCGACCGCAATCTTCTGCTGATGACATATGTGTCTTTATGAAAAAAAAATATTTGTAATATATGTATAGCTAAAAATGTATGGAAGAAGACATGGGCAAATAAGTGTCTAAATACAGTATTAGCATCAGCAGAGGATTGCGGTCGCGTGAGTTATAGTTGCCAGCACTAACTATAACGGGGCAATTTCACTGGTTTTTTATCAGTAAAATTTCCGCTAACTATAACATGTGTGAAACCTATGGTTTTTTCAGTGAATATATATATATATATATATATATATATATATATATATATAGATATATATATATAATATATATATATATATATATACCTAAATTCACAAAACTTTAGGGGAGCAATAAATAACAAAATACCCTTTCTACTAAAGGTACTTTGCTGAAGAAAAACCCTGCAAAACTCCTCGGAAGAACCTCCATAAACCTTTTCTTAGTTTGCAGGCAAAGACTGAAATGTAGCACACCCATAAAATATATCACACCTTCAATGTATTTCTTCCGCCCGGTTTTAAACCTCTGGTGAACCTCGAGTAATGCATAATGTAGTGAAAAAGTGTGCTCTAAGGTGCACTCTGGTCTCACCAAGACTGAATGCTCAAAGTGAAAGATTTACAAAAGAGGTCTAAGATTATAAAACAGCACTTATCCTTGTCTCGGGAACATTATCGGTTCTATGGTGCGGGGATCAGAGAAGCAAGACCCCTTTGCTTCCCAATCAAGTGAAAGAAACTTCCACTATAAACAATTGCATAAAGAGTTTGATCCGCACTCAAATATAAAAAACAAGTTCATCCGATTTTTGTATTTGATATGTTCCTTTATTCTTGTATCTTTTCTTCCTAGTAGCCTCCTAGTAGCCAACGTGTTTCATCCTGTTTAAGGACTTCTTCAGGGCTCAACTGTTGTCTTTCATGTTGTATTTTGATCTCTTCTTGCTCTCATCCCCTCTACCTTGTGTTATTCTCTCTTTATAGTCATTCTGAATTTCATAATCATGTAAATTCAGATAGGGGCATGTTTTGCATGTAAGAACATTCTTTTCGGTAGCCTCAGGTCATGGTTGACTCAATAACCTGCAGTGTCCGACACCTCCATGCATCGATTCCCAGGGCTCTGCGGAGTGCGGATCAAACTCTTTGTGAAGGCTTAAAGTGGTAGCTATCAATAGTGCTGTAGGCACAGGGTCTTCAGGGGTCACTCATCAGTGCACCACCTCCAGTGGTGGACCAACTCCGCATCAGCGCAGCACCACCTCAGCACTAGAGCAGTACCACCTCAACATCAGCACAGCACCATCTCAGCATCAGCGCAGCACCACCAACAGCGCAGCCCCACCTCAGCACCAATGCAGCACTACTTCAGTATCAGTGTAGCACCACCTCAGCATCACTCAGCACAACCTAAGCAGCAATTCAGCACCACCTCCGCACCACTTCACCATCCGCACAGCACCGCCTCGTCATCCGCACAGCACCACCTCGTCATCCGCACAGCACCACCTCGTCATCCACACAGCACCACCTCGGTATCAGCACAGCACGACCTCGACATCAGCGCAGCATCACCTCAGCACCACATAATCACTAGCGCAGCACCCACACCTCCGCAGCGCCTCAATATCAGCTGAGCACCACCTCAGCACAGCAGCACCTCCTTATCAGTGCACCACCACCAGTGTAGCACCAACTCGCATCTAAGCAGCACCAGAATGCCCCCCTCAGCACCACTTCAGCATCAGCGCATCACCACCTCGGCATCACTGCAGCACCACATCAGCTTCAGTGCATCACCTCAGCACAGCAAGAACTGAGCATCACTTAGCAAAACCTGAGCACCAGTGATGCATCACCACCTCAACATGACTCCGCACCACCTCTTTACTCAGCACCACCTCAGTATCACTCAGCTTCACCTCCAGAGCAGCACACCATCACCACCTCAGTATCAGTCATCACATGAGCACCACCCCCGCACCAGCTCAACACCACCTCAGTCTGCCCTCGGAATGTGGCATCTGTTGGTTCTCCCCTGTTGTCCTTCTGCTGCACGTGTTGTAATTCAGGACCCATTTACCCTCCCGTAGTTTGTCCGTTATTTATGCCCCCACCCCCCTCCAATAACAAAAAAATCTATAACAAACGAGCATTAGAATAGGCAGGAAGGAGTTGCCAGCATTGCAAGGCCAAAAAATCTAAGACATTTTTTAAGTTAATTCTTTTTTTAATAGGGTCGTCCAGTTGTACATAATGTCTTCTTGGTTAAATATAAGGTAACAAAAATGCTTATAACAGTTTTTTATTATACATTTTCAACATGCTGCACAATTTCAAACTGGTCTTTACCCCCACCCTCTCCTGATTCTCTTTCTACCGACATCTTTCCAGCCCTTATTTCTCTCTTCCCGCCTTGCAGACTGCTTTTCCCTCTCTTCCTCCCACCACTCTTCTCTTTGTTCGACACTCTCCCCTTCATCACTCAATACATTGACTTTCTAACCATCTTCACCCTCTTCCCCTGCTGTTTCTTTCCATTCACCCTCGTGTCTACAGCAGGAAGTATGTGTGTGTCGGAAACAATTTATCCCAGTGTATATAGACATGCCTGTACGTATGTGTTTCTGTGTGACGACGTGTGTGTGTATGCAATTATATCTGAATATTTGTGCCGAGAACCCATCTGGGTGTGTTTGTCTACTGTGTTTGTATTCAGAGATGTGTGAATATTCAGAGATGTGTAAGGATGTGTGTTAACCGATCTCTGTATGCATACAATAATCCATCTGTATGTGCTCTTGTGTTTGAGAAGAATCTTGTGGTGGTTTTATCTGCTTGCTTGTTTTTGTGTATGCATACACAGATGGAGTTGGGTGTTTTGATTTGAATGCAAGAATGTATCTTTGTTATGTGTTTGTATCAGTCCCCATGCGCTTGTGTGACTGTGTGTATTTCTTTTTAAACACATTTTTATTGCTTTTCCTTTAAACAGCCAGAGTGGCTAGCCATACAACGGGAATTAGGCATAAAGGCAGTGTTACATAGCATGGTGTTCAGCATAAAAAATACATTTTACGTTACATTCTATTATCTGTATCAGTACTAATGTCTTTGCCTTGTATCAGCCAAGAATTAAACTTTCTTCTAATTAACCTTATATTAAACCAATAGCAAAAAAAAAGAAAAGATGAGCATGGATATTTTTAACTCACCCCATCCCTCCCCCTCCCACTCTTGTTCCAGCGTTACCATCACTTATATACATGTTCTTGCAGCCTGCTCCATGGTCGTGCTTCCGCATCTTAATAGTGTGCATCTATCAGCTAAGTTCATCCTACACTGTATCTTGTTCTTGTTACAAATATGTTATGGGTTATTGTATGTTCGGGTGTTATCCACTGGTTCCAGGTCCGCTCCTTTTAGGGCTTCCAGTATAGGATACCATTCCAGAGATATCAGATTTTTCAGCAATCCCCTAGCTTCCTCCCGCCATATTGCAGCACTCTCGGCGCTACCCCCAGCGGAGCATTTCACTATCCCAACTGTGCACGGTGGGGGGGAGGGGCATAGTGATGGCTCTTTTTGTTATTATTAGGGCGAGGTCCGTGAATCTATTCTGAACCTTTTTGTTTTTCCGAGCGTTTATAATAGCCTAGGATACTGTCCTCAATTGTGTAGCCCTGATTTAGCTGCGTAACTGACACTATATGAAGTCAGACTGACTGCCAAAAACATTGCAAGCGAGGACATGCCCAGATCATGTCAGCTAGATCGGCTTCTTCCAGATGACAGCAAGGGCATTTGTGTTGTTTGCGGGAACATCCGTTGTAGTATATGTGGGGTACGATAGGCTCTATAGAGTAGCATAGTTTGTATAAATTTAAACTTAGCATTTCTGGACACTTGTTTTGGGTATTGTAAAAGAACACCCCATTCCTTGTCTGAGAGCTCCCACCCTATGTCCCCCGCCCATGTGTCGCGTAGTTCTGTAAGGTCTATCGCGGCGTGTGCCCATATCCCCATGTATAGCCATTTTATAAGATGTCTCCCTCTGCCCATATAATGTAGGGTCTTGACCAGTTCGTGGTTTGGAAGTTCTTGTCTCTCTGGGGGCCAGTGTTTTTTGATGTATTGCAATAATGTGGCATGTATCAAATATAAGTGGTGTGACTGTGTGTATATGTGTAGTGCATATGACCCTAGTGATGTTGTATCACCTACATTTGTGTAACCTACATCTGCCTTGGGTATGCCATGTGAAGTTGAGACCTGTCTTGAATTCCCATTTCTCTAATGCTTTGGAATACTGTGCAGTGGCTGTGTCTGATGAGCTGAGTGTATTTTATCAGGTGCTTTTATCTGGGGCTGTGGCAGAAACTGAAAGCCATTAGTCGTCCATTGTGTGAGTTGCTCTCGGGGTTGCAGTCTGTATAGGAGGAATAATGTGTCACTCAACTGCCCCACAATTATTATTACCGCTTGATAAATACGGTCAATGCACTACATTTAACGGCGCTGGAACCTCACTAGGAGTGAAGTAAACACCAGGCTTGCCGCATTAGAGCCTCCGCTGGCTCTGCCAGCATAAACATCTGACCTGTGGCCTATCAGCCACTGGGCCGCCAGGTCACTGGGAAGGTCACCTCTCCCTACTTCTGATCAACTCTACATTTCCATGCCCTGGACAGCCATTCAAGGCCTGGCAGTCCAGGGCAGAGTAATCAAGCAACGAGTCAGTGCTATGGAGGCTTTTTTATTTTCAAGAAACAAGCTCATACTTTGGGAGCTTGTTCCTTGAAAACATTATTTACTGAATTGATGCAACAAACATTGCAGCTGCTCAGCAATGTTCAGTGCCTTTAGTGGCTATACTGAAGGCATAGAGGTTTCCACCATAGGAGCAGAGGCCAAACCCTCCAATGGCTGGATGGGCGATTGAACTGCCCGCGTGGGTGTAAAATGGCACTTACATTTTTATACATCATATTAGGTTTCCATAATGTAAAATATCACCACAGATACATTGTGCAGATATATATGATCTACTTTTGGTAAACTGACATCTTGCTCTAACCTTAAACAATTACCAATCGAAGTTCCTCGATTTCCAAATTATAAACTTCCCTGCATCTTTTGTGTTTTTTTGTGAAAACCTGGTTGTTATTTAACATTCCCATTAGTGTAGCGTGAGCTTAGATGCAGTGCGGAGTCAACCACTTCGTTTTGTCTTATATTAGTTACTTTAAAACGTTTTGTTTTTTCTTAAACAAGGCAGTGTAATGAGTGTGCAGTTGTATTAGTCAAAATTATGCCTGCAAACTTTAACACAGTATTCCTTTTCCATGGTGCTTCACCCCTTCCTGTCATGTTACTTTGCCCTCCACCCACCAAATTGCTTAACCACCACTCCATCCCTAGCCCTCTCCTGCAGCCCATTCATCTGTTTCTTGTTTTTTTTAAGCTTGACCCCTTTTGTAGACATGCACATGTGTGTTGAATACATGTGCATGCCTACAATATGAAGCAGAGGCCATTTCATCACTTTTTTTGGTAGGAACTTTTGTTTTAAGCCATACTGCACAGCAGCCATGGCATGGCTAAAAGGCATTGACCAAGCCAAAAGGACCTATAGGCGAGACTGTTGTAATTTGTTTTGCCTTTAAAGAATGCCAGCTCGAGCCTGGAATGCCATTGTCTCCATGGGGATGTCAGAGAACAATTATTCCATGGCTGGCTGGCGAGCTGGATAGTCGTGGTTCTGGTACGAATAAAGGATCTTTGGAAACCTACACTGAATCTGCAATTTAATGCTGGCGATGAACGACAAACGTCTTATGGGGACAGACATTGTGAGCTACCGATTCCCCTATCGATGAAGAATCAGACCCGCGCAGTTATATCATTGCCATTTTACAAGATTCTGCTTTCTAAATCGTGAATCTAATGAGTTATTTATCGACAATGAGACGAGGCACACTGAAGTACTGGAATTGTGTGCCTTTCTTTTGTGAATAAAGTGTTAAAATTGCTAGTGGCATAGTCATCGGTCAATTTAAACACTGCACGAGCCTTACCTCACGCTTGCTAAAATTATGCCGCATTCGGCTCTCACCTCAGCGGCTGCTCCCTTCTCTGCCTTTCGTCATCACGCTTACGTTCGACATATCACACACCCGTCGTAACATCATGCGACGTGCTGCCATCTTGGGACACGTATTTTCCTGCAACTACGGGACAACATCGAGCCACAACTAGAACTTTTAGTAAAACAACATCTTTTATTATGGTATATCTGGATGGAATGGTGAGATATATGGTGAGATTATACTTTGACCCCTTCCACGCGGGGGTAATTCCCCCGTGGCGCGGAGGGGGGGGCGGTGGCGCTGTGCTTGTGACGATCCCAGCTTGTCATGAGGCACAGTGGAGCTGTGCTCATGACGAGCTGAGCTCGTCACGACCCCACCCACTGATTGATTCTCCCGCACAGGCGGGGAATCAATCGCACGTGGGCGGGCCGCGCTGGTTATGACGAGCCCAGCTCGTCATGAGCACAGCTCCACTGTGCCTCATGACGAGCTGGGCTCGTCATGAGCACCGAAGCGGTTAAAGGCAGAAGCAGTCATTCAGTTACATTATTGTTATTCTCAGCATACTGTGGCACATTTAGTTTTCTCTGTATACATTTTCCCCTATAACCATGGCTACCACCTCCAGCATGTCGCAACCTCCTGCTTTTCTGTCAGAAAAGGGTGAATCAGTTCTTCCTTGGAAAAGATGGAGGAACCTTTTTGACTCGTATATAGTGGCAATTGGTGGAGAAAAATTCTCTGCCTTCAGGAAGCAAGCCATTTTAATAAACAATCTAAGTGTTGAAGGGAGGAACGTCTATGATAGTATGGATGTGATACCAGTTGGTGGCGGTGATGGGGAACCAGCAGATGTGTATGAGATTTCAATGACTATGTTGGAACGATACTTTAGACCCTGCATTAATGTGGTGTTAGAACGGCACAGACTTTTTACAAGAGTGCAGGGGCCTGTTGAAAGAGTGGGCAGTTATGTGGCATCGTTAAAGACATTTGCAAGCATGTGCGAATTTGAAGAGTTATCTTATTCTGTGGTGAGAGATCAGCTGGTGAGATACACCAATAGCACCACGGTCAAAAATACATCTACTTGTGTAAAGGGAAATGAAGAGGAATCTTGAAGACAAGGAGGCGCAAGGTGATAATTATGCTTTGACAGATATTTTTACTCTTCAACTTTACGCTGACAACATCGCTAAAGTTTCCTCTAATGTTAAGGGAGAAGGTACTGAATGAGACATACAATCACGTGGTCCTGACCATGATGCACAATCACGTCCTGAACATGATGTGCAGTCTTGGGGTTCTGAACATGACTTTCATGAGAGGGGCACTAATGATTCTCAAAAGATTAGGTGCTATAGATGTGGTAGTTTTCACATTTATCTAACAGCCCAAACTGTTATGCTAGGGGGTGTGTGTGCAAGAAATGTGGTATAAAGGGGCATTATGGCCGTGTGTGTAGATCCTCTGGGAGGAACCGGATGGCTGAGAACTCACCTGAGGCAGTAAGTACCGTTATTTTGAATGTGAATGACAAGGATGGGGAGGTTGACTCAGGGAAGGTGGTGATGCCTGAGTGTGATGTTGAAGTAGATGGAAGGACATTTGTTGTGGTGGCTGATTCGGGTTCACCTTTTACCATGATTTGCAACAAACAGTGGGACAAAAGTGTTGGTATGGGTAATATAGAACTACCTCACCCTGATATTAACCCAGTCAGTTATGAAGGGTCACGCATCAATGTGCTGGGGTATGTGGTGGCTAAGATAGAGTTCAAAGGCAGACATACTGTTGGAACATTATATGTATCAGAAAGGGGTGACAACCTGTTGGGGTTGAGGCATCAGTGAGATTTGGGTATCATCTTGAACCCTAGTGCCAGCAATCCTAAGGACCAAGTTATGTTGATTGATCATGTGGGAGGTGGTGAGAAATACTTTGAAGAGTTTCCTGAGGTGTTTGGAGATAGTTTGGGACGTCTCAAGGGATTTGAACACTGCATTATCTTGAAGAAGGGAGCCAAGCCTTGTGTACATAAGGTGCGCAGCGTGCTGAATATGATCATAGAACCCTTGGAAAGGGAGCTCAAAAGACTGTTGGATTTGGGTGTCATTGAGGAAATTGAGGTATCAGAGTGGTTGGCCCCAGTGGTTTTGGCACCCAAGGATGGTGGTGCCAGTGCTAGGATGCGTGTGGACTTGCAAGGGTTGAATGAGTGGATTTGGGTGGACCGTCAGCCTCTTTCGAACATCTCTGAATCCATCAGTATGTTGAAGGGTGCTAAAGTTTTCAGTGTTTTACACCTTTCATCTGCTTTCCACCAGGTAGTGCTGCAAAGTGATTCCAGTGTATAAAAACTGGGGATTGATTCAATAAGGGTTGCAGAGGCCAGAATCAGTACATTAACTATATAAACATGTGGATGCCTCTGAGCCCATAGATCAAAAATGTTTCCTTGTCTTTCAGTCCTTTTTATTGACTGTAAGCATCAATTTAATTTTTCTGTTTTACACTTGAGGGACATCTTGGCAGGAGTCTCACAAAAGCTCAGGTAAGAGAGAGATATTGGTTGCCTGGTGTGGACCATATGATTGAAGGGGTGGTCAAAGAACGTCAGCTGTATGCAACCAATGATAAATCCCATGTTACCAATCATGCTCCTTTGTCTCCAGTTGATGTTCCGGAGATGGTATGGTCCAAGTTGTGTTTAGACATAATTGGTTCGTTTGAGCTTATGCCTTCATATGAAAGGTTTGTACTCCTTCTTGTGGACTACACCTGTAAGTGGGTGTAGTCAATACTAGAACTATGAGTTTTTGAAGGATGTTTTTGTGAGTGAGGGTGTGCCAAAATATTTGGTCGTTGATAATGGAATGCAATTTGCGTTCCATGAGATGCATGTTTTTCTCAAAGAATTTGGGATTGTCCATCAGAAGACAGCCCTGTATGCACCACAAGCCAATGGCCTAACGGAAAGAAGGAAACGGGTGGTTAAAAGTTGTGCACAGAGGGCTCTAGAATCTAGACTGTCTTTTGAGAGTAACGTGGTGGGCTCATCGAACTGCCCTTAATGTTGTCACACAGAGGTCTCCCTTTGAGGCTTTGAGGGGGAGGATGGCTCTAAGATAAATCCTGTGTGGTTACCCGTGAGTAACAAAAGTGGCATTTCTGACTAATCAAGGAGGGCCAGGCTTCTAGATTATCATCAAAAGTATAAATTGAGGTATGATGCTAAAATGTCTGTTAAAGGGAAGAAATGGACTGTTGGGGACAAGTTCTTGTGTAGAAGGCGAGACGTAGTTGTAAATGAACTTCTGGCTTAATGGGTCCCTACACCATCACAGCCATCAAGAAAAATGTTGTGACTGTCAACACAGGTAGTACTTGGGAGTATGTCAGGACTTGTTAAATTTGACAATGTTCCTGGGTTTCCTGGTGCCAATGTTCCTGAAAGCACTGGTTGCAGTGATGGTTTGTGCAGATCCTCCTCAAATAGATGTAAGAGTACCTGGCAAATTTAAAGATTGTTCTTCTCCAAGTCATTTGGTTATGTGTGCATAGATTCTCCTTATTCTCAGTTTCCTTTCATTCCTTTTTGTGTTGTTTTCCTTACTCCTTCATTTTGTTGTAAGGGGGATGTGTTGTAATTTGCTTTGCCTTTAAAGAATGCCAGCTCGAGCCTGGAATATCATGGTCTTCAGGGGGATGTCAGAGACCAGTTATTCCATGGCTGGCTGGCAAGCTGGATAGTCAATGGTTTTGGTATGAATAAAGGCTCTTTGGAAACCTACACTGAATCTGTGATTTAATAGAGACCTATTGGCTTTGCTAATGCTTGTTATATTTTTAGACACTACAATGGCCATTGCGAAATCACACCATCTTAAGTGAATAAACTAAACTGAAGTACATTGTTTGAAAGACAGTCGTAGCACTGTTGTATTTGCGCTTTATTTTTCAGCGTGTAACTGTTTTAACAATATAACCGTTTCAGCTGTCTCCCTTTTCTACATTTCTCCTTACAGGACAAGACACTATACCACCCTGTCAGTGGCAGCTGCATGGACTGCAGCCCTTCTGAACGCAAGGTTTTCATGAACATCTGCAACCCTTCATCCTTAAGTCAGCAATGGATATTTGAATACACAAACCACACAATTTTACAGAACCTTAACAGGAACAAGGACTTGTAGTGACTCAAAATAGACATAAAAATTTATATTTACAACTATATTTTTATTGGGCGGAGGATACCACAAAATGAAGAAATTAGTTTTTAAATGAATATGTTGTGGCGGGATGAAATTAGAGCTTTGTGTGTGAAGACCAGTTTGAACTCTTAGAACAAGAATGCTGCGTCCCTTAACTCCAGACACTTTGCATCTTTTACTTCACTGAAATTCCAGAGTGCCTCATGAGCATATTAGGGCAGTGGGCTTCATTCTCTGATTGGGGGATCATCCTAGCACATTGATGACCTCCTGAATGTGAAGGACTGAACTGATAGCACATTCTCCTCAAGCAGGAAGCGAATGACAAGGTGCCTCGGATCCATGTATACACATCCAAGCACTGCACAGAATGCATCTCCTTGTAAGAAAGCAAAGTTCGCCTTTTGCTACTGTGGACATGTCACTCACCGTTTGTGTCTAAGTATAGAGACTTTGAGGAGATCCGTTTCATCCACTTATGGGCATTTTGCTACTAAATGTTGTCAGAGTTTGTTTTCATACAATAGAAATTAACTTATTTTTCCTGCTATTGGAAGCAAGATGTTGGTGAACATTGATACCTAGTGGTTCGTTTGTCAAAGGAGAGGACAGTGTGTTTCGATAATCTCGTATAATCTCCATTTCACCTAATTCGGTATTCGTATGGATGGGCCTAATTACTTTGGAAAGTGAGGTTTAACTCTAAAACAACGCAGGATATGTGACAAGTAACTTTAAGATGCTTTATGTAATGCTACACTCCCAAATTAGGTTGTTTCACTGGGGCCTACCTGTTTTAAGTGCCTAAGACTTACTCAATTCAAACCATTCTGCACGAGTTTCTGTTTGAGTTGGAATGTGATGTTTTTATACAGGTTGAGCGATTGAGACGTTTAGAATCTTCAGAGTTACATTGATGTGAGAGGTCGAGTGACCTCTAAACACTCTTTAAGGTTGAGCAGATTTAACCAGCAGCTCATGATAACTCAGGTCATTTGTGTTTGGTAATCTGAATAGGTTCAATGGAAGATTTTTTTTCAAAAACAAAGTGGAGTACCTGGAAGGAAATTAATAAGAGCCTTCATTACTCAAGAACCCAGTTTAACTTGTATGTAAATCACCCATTTCTGTATATTTTTGAATAAGTTTGACTTTGTTTTTTTTTTTAATATGTAATTAGTTTACTCATAAGCACGGTTTATACCCCTTGTGAGACTGTTTAAACACCTTGTGCCTGACATTTCCTGATTATATCATCTTATAATTTATCATTCAACTGATTTTCAATTTGTTGAACTTATCTCAACTTTTGAAGACTAGACAAGTTATCAGGTTCACTCCATTATATATGCACAAAAGAGATGGGTTTGAGAAAAAGTGTCATTCCAGTTCTGTCATAAAACAAGAAATGCCTGAATGTGTACCGTTACCTAGTGCCTTGTTAGTCCAAAGGTAAATGAACTGTATTAAGTATGTTGCATAATTGTGTCCTGGCTGTCTCCAACTCTCAGCAACAGAAAATGCTGGAATCCAATCTTGTGTCTGCCAAGTAGAGCTGCTGGGTGTGTTTTGACATTAACTGTCCTGTTCCTTTTTTCAACTCTGAACTTTATCTGTTATCTACATAAACACTGAAAAAAAAGTCTAGTTTCCATTGGTATCCGATCAATAAAAAGTAGAGGGGATTGTTGCAACCGGATATGGCAGCCTTGGAAATGAGGAGGGAGGGGGCTGTGGATCGGTCAAGTGGAGGTATCGCTTTTCAATCCTGTGCCGCTGTGCTGTTGCACAAAGGAATTTGGGAAAAGCAATCTGCAAGCTGTTTTGAAAGATGCTACCTTCACTAAATTGTTAAAGCTAGTACATGTTTTCGTATAGCAACTTCCCTGATTTCATAGGAACGTGTCTGAAACATAAATAGATGTCTTCTTGAAAGGTTGCAAACACAAGTATGCATTAGGCTAAGAAGTGCTATCCATTGGCTATCATATACTGTAATATTTGTTTTGAAATAAAATTAAAACGGCAGTTACATTCCAGACACACACACGGAAAGATGGGCATTAAAGGTATAAATAACTATTTTACCACAAAACCAAATCATGTGAAATAAAGTTACAGCACTGACCCCTCTATTAAACAGAACTCACAGCGCTACAAATGCTGAATTAAGAATTTTTGTTCATTTTACAGATTGCATCTGGCATTGCTCTGGTGATAAAGCATATCTAACATAACCATAGAGTCCCATTACTAGACAAGGCTGGTCTTATAAAGTCCGGTGTGGCCCTTGGATTCGGGCTAATATGGATTTGAGACCATAGCTCAGAAAAGTGTTAAAAACCTCTACATGTCGGCTTTGCTTCTGTCTCATTTTTGATTCAAAACAGACTTGTGAGACGAATGATCTATTATTAGGGCTGCCTGTAATCAGAAGGCGGGTAGGTTGATGACTTTGTCATATCATCGCCTGCATGTTATTTTCCTAATTTACAAAATGAGGCTGTGCATCAGTTCAACTTGTCGCATCTAACAAGTAGACCTGTGTTGAACAGTTGCAACTCCGAGTAGGCAGCTTGTCCAGAACGGCAGTTCATCTCACAGTAACTATATAGTTTATATGAGGAGACAGTGCATTCTTCTCTGTACGTGCCTCGTCATTTTGCTGTTTCGGCACTGCATATATCTCAAGCACTAATTGCAAAGGCAGTCCAGGTTAGTTAAAGCTGTAAAGATTAATAGAGCAAACCTTTATAATTCGTGTCTTTAACCTGGCTAGTGAAAATGGCTTCCTAAAAGTAGGCCAACAATGCAGTTGAACGTCAGTCTGTCTTTTGTCCTGTATCCTTTCTTTCAAATCTGATTTTGCCGTGCATGGAGCTTTGCGCACCAAACACGAAACAGTGATTGTGAAGATTTTGAAAGGAGTGGTAACCAGAGGAACGTGTCTGTAGAAAGTGAAGGGCATCAGTAGCACTTTAATCTTAGAACCTTTGATACAACAGATGATTATTCTATAATAATGTATGAGGGTTTTTTAAAAAGTTGAATGTGGTCTCTTTTTATAAGGTATTTAAAATAAATGTTTAAATGTTTTAAACCTGTGTAAATTAACTTTATTGGGGGTGGGGAGCAACAATGTGGTGCTGGTCACTTTCTGTTCCTGGATCTAGCCACTCTGCTGCAGTTTTACACATGTACTGCTTAGCTATACATATATTGGGAAGGATGTGTTGTACTTGAAATTAAATTAGAAATGTTATCACTTCTGACTAAATGGCTCTGATAGTTTGCATTTGGACACAGAGTTTAAACGACAGGCTGGATAGTATAGAGTGGAATGGCACAAGGATATAATATGGTGGTGCAATAACAAAGGTCCTTTGCTGGGAGATGAAAACTACTTGAGCAACAGCAGTGTATGTCTGCAGTTGGGGAAACAGTAGTATAGACGGATGAAGAAAACAAATCCATTTGACAGCAGTGTGAACTGTATACTCAGGCATGTTAATGGTAAGCAACCCCTGAAGTGGCTTGTTAGTCTTGATTGCACATGGCTGGGTCTAAAGTAGGGTAGCACGGTGAGTAAAAAAACCCAATGGATTTAACCCAGATCTCTAGACGGGGGCGGGGGGTGTGAATGTTTGATTTGTTCTGCATTCCATCCATCAATTGTGTGTCTTGCTTTCTCGCCATAAGTGGGCCCCCATATGTCGGCCTCACTGTGCCACTAGATTCAAGCTAGCCTGACTGATAAGGGGCGATATACCCCGAAACTGGTCTCAGGGTGCTTATTTCTGGTCCATAGAGGACCTGTCTTGGCAGTTCGGGCTGGACTGTTCCCATGAGGAACAGGGTCAAAACTGATTTGCATATGATTGGGGTGGTATGGTGAGCAAAACAACGATGGGTTTAACCCAAATCTCTTGACTGGGGTGAGTGATTGATTTGTTCTGCATTCCGTCCATCATTTGTGTCTCTTTCACTATTATTAAAAGCACAGAGGAAAGGTGTAGACACAAGCTAGAACTCTAATGAAATTTGCAATGAGACCAAGGCTACCCTGGCATTAAGAGTAAGCTGAGAAAATCATGAACAAAGTAAAGAGCGAGACTGTGCACAAGCAAACACAATAGATCTGCAAGGAATCTAAACACATTCTCCTTAGTAATTCCATCTAACCAACAGCAAAATGACCATCTAAAAACAAACAAAAAAATTGCTCATACTACAAATCATAAAAAAGACCTGATGGAACTGAATAATCTCGTTCAAAAATCTGCTTCACAGTCACCTAAGGAATCACCAGCTCAGAATCCTTGAATGAAAGCGAATTGAATTCAATGCCATGCAACTACGAAGAGCATATTATGCAGCATTAACCGTATTATAGATTTACATATTTTGCTCATAAGCCACTAGCTAGTGGTACTGGATTATTTTTCCGCCAAACCTTCTTTGTCTTGGAAATGGGTGTGTTTGAAAACAGACCTCTTACGAACAGGCTAGAAAAACATTGTTGTGGAGCGTGCCTTTAGATTAGATCATATGATAACGTAGGCATTTATGTAGTGTATTAGTATTGAATTACTTATTTGCCTACCTTCCACGTTCTGGGAAGGATGAGAGGGTCACATGTTAATCTATAACATGGTCATGCCACAAAACCACTGTTTGAGATAAGTCACTTTCTGCATCATGGGATCCTGATTGATAGTCCTGTGGGGATCTCAAAACTTTTTAAATCTATTTATAAATGCATGTATACATGTTTCAGTAAATAGTACAGCATGTAGGGGGCAGCTTAACCCTCCAAAACCAAGCTACAGCCAGTTTTTACAAGTTTCAGAATTATCCATAAAGATACTTCCTTTCCAAAACTACATTACAGCAACATTAACTGCAGACTCGCCTATCTACAATTGAGGAAATTGCAGTCTGATAGGCTTAATGTTAGAAGATTTAAAAAAAAACCTAGGAGGCAAAATACTGACCAATCTTATGTAAGTCGATGATGTAGTGCTGCTCAGTCACACCTATGTCGGTCTCAAACACTTACTTATCGAAATGCAGAATTACGCCACAGAAAACAATTTAAAAATCAACTTCAGTAAGACACGGACAATGTCAATAAACAACAAAATAAAACGGCAGAGAAGTTGGCACTTGGGAGGTACACAGCTTGAACCAACAACTTAATATAAGTACCTAGGAGTTATCATCGATAAACAATGTATCTTCACCTGCCATAAAGAAGAAATCAGAAGGAGAGGGCTGTCATAGCAATATCAATGAAAAATCTCACAAATAAATTGATGGGACCTACACTGAGCCCACTCCTTAAGGTAGCACAAGCCAAATTACTCCCTACGATATCTTATCGCAGTGAAGCGATGTGGGGTCGTGATGACAACTTACTGGACAGTACGCTAGTTAAAGCATACAGAACCATGTTTTGCCTCCCCATATACACTTCACTAGGCCTGGGCGCTGAACTTCGCTCCGTTCGTGGAGTTTGCGGATTTTTTGTTCACTCCGCACTCTACGGAGCTCGAGGAGTGCAGAAAACTACGCTTCGCCTTGTGCAGCAGAGTTTTTTCCCCGATCGCGAACAGTAAGTTCACGATAGCGAACGGTAAGTTTGTGAGCTGCCGCTCGGGTAGAGTTTTTTTGTAACTTCGCAAAGTTATGCGTAGAAAAACTCCACGAACTACACCCAGGCCTGCACCTCACCAGCTCAAATTAGGCTAGAGTTCGGCCTTTTAAAACAAGCCCTGGCAAGGCATGGATCTTATATTATCTGTTGGAACAAGATTAGAACTTCCACCTCAAACACCTTAAATCAACTTCTATGGCAAGACCTCCAGCACAGGTAAACGTCTTGCACAAGGAATCTCTGGAAACAGCCAGGCTCATGGAGTTCTGGAACACACAGATTTACCACTTAACTTTTAAAAGAGTAGGTCTGGAAGTGCGTAAAACAAGTTTCACTGGTGGAGGACAAAGCAGCATTTTCAGCCAGGTCTCATGGCTGGGTGATCCTAAATTCCTACAAAACACTCACACCTCAAAAATACTTCAAGCAGGGCTAAATTAAATCTATAAAAACAAAAAATTTCTAAATTGACAATCCAACATCAGCAATGTTAGTACTAAGCTGCCTGTGTAGGCATCGGCTAGCAAGCCGGTCACTGGTTGTTGCATCTCTTTGTTGCAAAAAGAAAAGTGCACCCTTCTTAAATGTATAAAAGTTTAGCTAGTGCCAATTCATAAGGTGTCACTGCCAAACATGTATGTACTGTACGGCAACTCACTATGCATATTTCTGGTTTTAGTAATGCATTTTAATGATTGCACTGCAGTTTAATAACTGCACTTTCTTATGTCAATTTTTGACACGCTCGAACGGCTACATCGTCTATTTTAATCAGTCAGGCACATAATGTACAGCATTTTAGTATGTGTATCATTGGTTTTACTGGGGGACAACTCCTGTTTTATTGGATATTTAAAATGTTGCGAAGTTTTTCAGTAACTATGCAAATAAAAATAAACTTGAAACTATCTACAAATAAGGAAAATGCAGTCTGATAGGCTTAATGTTAGAAGAGTTAAAAAAACAAAAAATCCTGGCCCTTTAAGATTTTAGGTGCTCCCAAACCCATGACGCCTGAATCGGGTAGTTGCCTCTTAAAGACAGTTCTTTTTTGTGGGTCATGAGAGAAGAACCTTAGAACACTGGTCGTTTTTACCCTACTTTTCTGCATAACTTCTTTTAGGATACTTAGTCCACCATCTTTTCTTGACTTTTCCCTTCCCTATGAAATGTTTTAAAGCTTTATCTGTTTTTGCTTAAAATGCCTTCCCTTTTTGTCTGTGCCCTTCATGTGAAAAGAAAACTTCCTCTGACTTCTACCAGGTCTGTGTGATATGTCTGCCTCTCTTACACCAACAAGGAGTGTGCATTTTGCTTTAATATGTCCAGAAAGACTCTCCTGTCATCAGCACTCCTAACTGGTATTGAACATCTCTACATTGGCAAGTGATATGACCCGCAAACTGTTTGCCATCATGGCAGGTTTGACAAGATGCTGTTGTCAAAGCACCATAAGTCCTCAACATTGGTAACGGTATTCAACATTGCGATACTTGAAGTCTCACCATTTAACTTTGTCTCATGTCCTGTAGAGACATTCACTGTCAGGCAGGTTGGTGTCAAGCCATTAGACATTGGTATATTCCAATTGCGTCTCTTGTTTTTCCCAGGGACTCTTTCACTCAAAATACCTTTGGAGGGTCGTCTTCAAACTCAGCTGAGGCTTCTCTTGCCTCCATCACCTCTAGCACAAAGGGCATTATGGGATCCAATCTAATGTCAATGTTCCTCAGTAGGAAAAGACTTCCCTCAACTTACTGATTTGCTAAGTTGTGTCCACCATCTGAGATGACTCATCATCTTCAACAACCTTTACCAGCTCTACAGGGCTATCACCCGTCACGTAAATGTTAAAGGACACCATTTACATCTCTTGGCAGAGCTTCTGATGACTGGGATAGTAACAATTTCTTTTATACACCTACTTTGATCACTGATTAGCTGTCGAATCTGTACAGCGGATGATATTACTACTTTCCAAGAGGTATTAAAGAGAGGTGTATTCAAGCTTAAGATTCCAGTGGAGTATTCCCAAATAGCAGTTTCAGTCATGATGGAGACTGTTACAGCTCATAGTAGCACATAGACCTCTGCTTCCACTAGTGGCAGGGATGTTTGAAATGGGGAACTTTTTACATGGACAAAAAACTCTACTCATTGACTTGAAAAAGTTCAGACCTTCTGAGAAGAGCCTGGCCCCCCTTCTTCTGTAGCCAAAACCAGATTTGGTTATAGTGTCATTTGTTGGCAAGAGATGTGCACCAGGTCCAGAGACATAAGCTCTGCCTGCTAGGCAAATTAAAAGAATGGACGTGTAAGAGAACAAAATAGACGGCACAGCCTCAACAGCTCTCAAATCTGCCAGCGCAGCAATCCTTTTAGGGAGATATGACGGATCCCTATGAGAATCTGTCAAAAGGTGTGTGAACAAGCTCCCCTAAGAACAAAAGCAGAATTCTGTGAGATGGTTCACGAAGGTCTCCTACTCTCTAACCAATTGATAAAATTGAGTATATACTTGACATACCTTGCAATACCAAGATTTTGTTATAGCTTTGCCTCACAACGTTGAAACCTGATACCTAACGGAAGATCCTGAATCTTCCATTCTCAAGCTCTTTTTTTTATTTCGACAATATGTCGAGGTGAAAGTACTTTGAATAATGAAGCAGAAATGCTAAAAACAGTTGGACTGAAGGAATGGGGCAAGTATTTCAAAACTCAGTACCACCAAACAGCCCACCAATTCTACAAGCAGCAGAGAGTTCAGTACATAGCATACTCACTAGCAGCAAAAATTATCCTCAAAGGTGAGGCTCCACAACCAAGTCCACCAATCATCCCTAGTCAGCTAATTCTTCATGACGACAACCCTCCAATTCAGGCAATGACAACTCCACCTTCTTCCTTCTGTACTTTACTCTGCTGAGGAGTTGTAGGAGCTAGCCCCACACCGCCTGGGGGACCGTAGGTGTGCCAGCTTCGCCGCATTAATTAAATAAGACTGTCCAGGAGGGAACTCCCGCACAGAAAGTCGCTGAACAGACGTACCTACTGAAGACCTCCGGGGAAGTTGAGCGGGAGAGGAGCAAGAACGGGCACACACCATAGCTAACGCGAAGAACGCCAGCTGAACGACCAGATGGGGGAGCAGCAATGGGCAGCCTCGACCTGCCACGAATTGGGGACACGGCAGAGAGGAGGAGGAACATAAGGGGAGCTGGGCTGCAGTGCAGGGACAGCCAGAAGCAACGCCTTACATGGAAACCTATCGATACCTAGTTGGGCCTACAAAGATCCAGGTGCCGGCTCAGGCCCAGTTCACGAGGTGGGCGAGGCAGGACAGACGCGGAGAAGGAACAGATCCATCTCACCCTCCTTCTTGCATCGAGGCCTATTCAGGCCTACAAAGGTCCAGGGACCGGTTTGGGCCCAAGCTGCATGCACCGGAGAGTGAGGGTGGCCCAGTGCAGTAATTGACGAGGTGACCCTGCGGGAGTGGCCCAGACAAGGTTTGCAAGAGCTGCTCTCAGCACCCTAAGAAGAAACACAACGAGGCCTAGTCAGGCCTACTGAGACACAGGGGCCGGTTCGGGCCAAGAATGAGGAGCAAATGAGGCAGGCTCACAACGTAGTAGCGGTGATGCACCAGGGACATTCTGCATGCCCCTCGTCTCACCCTCCTGCTGACATCGAGGCCTAGCTGGGCCTATAAAGATTTGGGGGCTGGACCGGGCCAAGATCACGAGGTGGGCAGGGCTTGCCTGGCACGGGGGAGCAGCAGCACGCCTACGGCACCTCACCTACCTCTGGTTTCACCCTCCTGCTCTTGGACGACAGGAAACTCTACCCTCACGACGCCAGGATACGACCTGTCCGACATGAAGGCTAGATCCCGAGAGGACGATATTACTACCTGCTGAATGCCCTCAGCGCAGAAACTGGCCATGGATCGACTCCGTACAAATACTCAACAAGTCGCCAGAAGCCCAAGAATCTCCACACACACAGGGGGATGTAGCTAGCGAAGCCCCACACTCAGCGATTTCCACTAAGCTTGACTCAGTCTTGGCGGCAGTAGAGAAAATAGGAGCCGCGCTAGATCAAACACTGACCTCCCTGGAGTCCAAGATAGACAAGGTCCCGTCAGATTTCACGCTGCTATAAGCTGACAATCGCAAACTGGTGGACAAAGTCCTAGCCAATGAACAGACACTCTCGGATCTGAAACCAACCACCCACAGTCACACGGCAGCTGTACAGGATCTCCTAGACTGAGTGAGCATGCTTGAAGACGCGGAAGGATGCTCACGCAGAAAATAACATCCAAGTAGTGGGCCTTTCTGAAAGAGAATGAGGAAATGACCCGGTTGAATATGTAGAGCGATGGCTAAAAGAGTTGTTCCCAGAATTCGTGATTGAGCGAATGCACCGTGTGCCAGCCCGTGAACCACCTTCAGGCACCAGACCAAGACCGTTCCCTCTTTAAATTACTCAATTGCAGAGACACACCAGACTCTCAGTATTCAAGATTTGTAACAACCAAGTCATACTATTACTGGACTATACCATGGAGGTACAGAGGCGGGAGGAACTTAAAATGTGGTGAAACCTCAACTTCGAGAATTAAACATCTGATACTCACTGATATTCCCAGCACGACTACGGGTGGCGGCGAAAGAAACCACTCATTTTTTTGATGCAGCCTCCGATGTTTGGGACTAGCTGGAGGAGTCAGGCCTCTTGACAGGGTCTAGACCGCACACAGACAATATGTCGCCATGCCCTGGCAGGATAAACCACCGCCGTGGCAGAGGCAGAGGCCTTGGCCGCACAATACCGCCATTAGCAGTCCCAGATCTTAAGCAAAGACTGATGGAAAGGCAAGAAGCAATACATGTGGCCGCAACAATTGAAACTGCATCTTAGATCACTGAGCAAGAACTGAGTCCTACCGGCTCGCTGAGCACAGATGGGTCGACACCTGCCAGATCCAAAGACCTAGAATTCCTGCTTCCACCAGATGTCAGAGTGCTCTCGATCTAGTATGAACATTCAGTAGTAATCTGAGTGGGTAATGTTATCACACAGTAACCATACATTACACTAAGATGTACACACCAGTCGCACTGACAAGCACACAGATAGCATGTTGAAGGGCCTGAGAACACATTGCCAAACACACCCCGCACACAAGACCTCGCATGCATACCAAACCACTCCAGAATTAATTAACAGATTAGAAGGGATCATCTACTACCTTGACAGAACATCGCGGGGGAGCCAAAAACGCATAGGTTCATACCGCGCACTCCCATAACCAGTTGCAAATAAGCACAGTAGTTGCCAAGGTTGGGCATCCTAGTTTGGACGAACGTCAATCTTGAATATGGATAAAAGCCAGCATCCCATATGTGAAAGAAGAGGTGGTATCGGATCCAGAGGGCAGATACATATTTGTAAAAGGTAGAATATACAGTCTAACACTACTCATGGGCTCTATTTACGCGTCGAGCGTATACCAAAGCCTCATTCTTAGGTATGCTGACTGTGGTGCTGGCCAGATGGAGTGGAATACCGTGGCTTAGGGGGGAGATTTTAACTCTGTACTAAACGTAGACCTAGACAGATCATTCCCACCCCTGACCAGATCCACAGCAGCATCCAACGCACAGGCACTGGTGGACTGGCTAGCTCACTGACAGACATCTAGAGTGCCCTCAATCCCAAAACACGTATCTATTAGTTCTACTCAGCCGATACATGTAGGACTGGACCGCATAGTAGGATCACACGTCCTCTCCCCACACATCAGGAAGATTGAATAGCTAGGACGCACACACTGACCACAACCCTCAGCTACTACAACTCACCTTTGAGGTAGGCTCCCCCCCAGTCCCCACATGGCGGCTCCAACCGGCGGCACTAGAAGACCAAGCATTCCGATCCTGCTTAGGGTCTGCAATCTTGGACTACTTCGTAACAAATGAGGGCACCATAGGCGACATGCTGCTGGAGTGGAACGCTTTCAAAACATTTACGAGAAGGCACTGCCTGGGGGCCAGCTGGAACATACGGAAGCAACTGACTGACGCACCTATTAGAATAGAGCCAGTTACTGTAACACGAAATAAACGCGGCGGCAGGCGCAGGAGATATGCAACGCCTAGAAGAGCTGCGCACAGAGCACGCTGACCACCTAGAAAGGCTCCGCTCTCATAACTACGCATTGAACTTGGCATGTACACATGCCACAGCAGACTGAGCGGGGTGGATGGTGGCATGGCACATACGCCAAGAGCACACTTGTCAGCCAATAGGTGCATTGCAAATTGAAGCAGGACACATGATATACATGCAACTTGAAATACATGCAGCCGTGACGCGACATTACACTACACTTTACAAATCTCAAACGCAGGGTAATGAAAGTAATCTAACTACCTTCCTAGTGGCTATACACCTACCTGAGGCAACGCCGGAACACAGGGAAATGCTGAATGCATTGATTATGCCTGAGGAGATCCGAGACACAATTGCAGCACTAGCCACAGGAAAAACGCCTGGGCATGATGGATTCCCAGCGGAATATTACAAAGCATACTCTATCGCTAACCCCGCGACTACACACACACTATATGCCACAGCTCTGAACGAGCGGAAACTCCCCCACCCCCCTTCCATGCGTGAGGCAATCCTTTGTGTCACTTCTTAAACCTGACAAAGATCCCACAGAACTGGGCTTCTATAGACCGCTAGCCCTTCTTAATGTAGATTACAAGATACTGACAAAGGTCTTGACGGATAGGCTTGCGCAGGTAGTCCCAACTCTGGTCCACACAGACCAAAACGGATTAGTCCCCTCTCAAAGTACCTCATTAAATTTACGGTGCTTCTTTACAGTCGCGACTCGATATTCCAATGGCCACATGCTGGATGCCTCATACTAGACCTCGAAAAAGCATTTGATTCCCTGGAATTGGAATTCCTATTTGCAGCGTTAGAGAGATACAAACTAGGCGACACGTTCCTCCAAATGGTCCGGCTATTATATACGGATCCAACGGTCTGGGTCAGAGTGGGCCCATAAAGATCAAATACAATCTTGGTGCCAAGAGGCATCAGGCAAGAATGCCTCCTATCTCCCCTCCTTTTCTCCCTAGCCATAGAACCACTAGCAAAGACAATCTGCACTAAATTAGGAGAGGGCATCCCATTAGGAAACTAAACGCACATGGTATCATTATATGCGGACGACCTGCTGGTCTACGTCAGACACTAGGAATATCCCTCAACAACTAATGCATATCCTACAAGACTTTGCCACCCTCTCTGGACTGAACGTTAATGATGCCAAGTCCTGACTCAGGATATATGCTCAATGGGGTACATTGCAGTGGACGGCAGACACAATCCGATACCTAGGCATAAGAATATATAGGCAACCACCAGATTTGGTCGATGGCAACCTGGGTAGAGCACTAACCGCCATCCGCTCCCAGATGTCGTTCTGTAGTATGCTCCCACTATCGGTAACAGGCAGAGTAGCCGTGACCGAAATGGTGACCCCAACCACGGTTTCTATACTATTTCAGAAATTTGCAAATATATATCTCTCCCCCATTTTTCCGCTCGCTAGAGACTAGTCAGAGACTTCATATGGGGTAACGCGCGGCACCGAGTAACCTTAGAAAAAATTATACCTGCCCACAGACCAGGGAGGACTAGCAGTCTCAAATTTTGAACAGTACTAGCTAGCAGCTCAACTGCAATGAGTAGCTAGATGGTTAGCCGATTGGCAGCGTGAAGATACTGCTACTATGCGTCCACCCTACACGCTACTGCAGCTAATAAGGTTGTTTCACCCTAGGGCGTGTGTAAGGCAAACAGAACCATTACTGCTCCAAGTGGCATACAGATGCTTTCGCAGAAGTCTATACCTAACCCGGCATATCACGACATACGCGCCTGCATTACCGATGGAGGGAACACCCAGACAACAGTTACAGAAGCTGAGCTACACAACTGGCATGAGGCGGGTATTCAAAACATGGGAGACATACCGGGAAGGCACTCTAATCCCATACATGACATTGATAGAAGAAGCAGAGTTGTCTCCATGCCAATTCCTACTCCACCGATCACTTATAGCCGCCCTCACAGCCAGATGGGGTGACCTAACAAACTCACCTCACCATACAATACCTTCTAAAATGAATCGATACTGCAACCGCATAGATTCCGCCTGCCCTCGCTGCTCTCTCACTGACGCAGACCTCTTACACATGCTCTGGGGATGTCCCTGCCTATACACTATTGGAAGAAGATTACGGACACCCTGGCCACGTGCACAGTCCCATTTGAATGGCATACTTACATTATACATCTATACCGCAGACACCGGAACAGTAACATTACTACTAGATTCCTAGACCTGGAAATATCTGTAGCTAAGAGATTAATCACCTGGAAATGGAAGACCCGGGATCCACCCCTATATTAGCATGGAGCATTGAGCTTCACCGAGAAGACAACACGGGTATGCGTAAGACCCCCGATTGCCACAAGTTGTTATGTAATGACGGCCGAGCTGCTGCAAGTTCACAACGTTCCTAGGGAGGGTTCACCCTTGACTAACACTGTAGATTAGGAACACAAACGCGTAAAACAGGAAACCAAGCACAATAGACTATCCAGATGCAGGCAGTAACAAATATGTCTGTATTCCAACCAATATCAATTAGTGAACAAATGTCAAAATCGGCCTTACACGCAACAGCGCGCATGATGCATGAGGCCGGGAAATTAGGGGAGAGCTCTGAACATGTTCTATAAAACCTGTTCTGTTTTAAGTTGGTCCTGTTTCGTTATCATCCGCCTTCTTAGACCACGAGACAATGCGCAACAACAACCTATAGCGCTAGCAAACACTACTCACTGACACTCCATCATGCTTGCATGGACAAAAGTAATAGACATTTGTAACTGATGAATATGCATTGCCTTTTTGTCAATGTTACTATTGGGGGCTCAGAATGTACCTGTTAATATTTTTTATGCTATACATATATTGTTATACAGTCCATTGCATAGCCAATGACAAATCCTTCAAAATCTTCACTCTCCTCTCATTGTATTACATATAAGAAAATCTCTTGCTCTTCATCAACCTATACAAATGCCAATTTTTAGTCTTGTTACTCTCCAAATTAATTTATGCTATCTTCAAATATTTAGAATAAGTCATATAATTTCCAAAATTTTCGGCAGTAGGAGGAACTTCCATTGAAGCATAGAAATCCGAAAGATACTTCGACAGAAGCTCTTGCTTATGAAAGACACTAACAAAAACATTACAGGGCAAGGCTGTAAGACAGTGCAAACTGGAAATAGGTTGATCCTTTTTCAGCCTAGGAGGTACAAACTAAACAGTTCTTATTGTACAATATCCCAGTGTATACTTGCACATTGAGTATAGTTTTTCCATGAATCTATCCCTATTTATAAATCGCATGTGCGCCATGTCATTGTGCATAGTAGTTGGTTCACTCTGTGAAGGTGAGACATTTCCAACAGGAGATATAAGGCATAGAATTAAGCCAATTGCTGTATGGTATCTTCTACTGCGAAAAATAAAATACAAAATGATGTAAAAATCAGGAATCGGACCTTAATTTAAGATAACTACATGGAGTAATGGCGCGTAATCCCTTTATCCAAGAAGCAGCTGTCATACTTTCCTTAGATGCCCGTATGGCCTTTGATATGGTTGAGTGGCCCTGCCTCTTTGCAGTGCTGAGACACTTAGGTTTTGTCCCTAAATTCTGCGCCTGGGTGGGATTGCTGTACTCTGGACCGAGGGCTCATGTGACAGCAAACGGCCACCTGTCGTAGGATTTCCCGTTAGGGCGGGGAATGCGTCAAGGGTGCCCCCTCTCTCTGCTTTTATTCGCTCTAGCTCTAGAGCCACTAGCCACCTGGATTCGGTGGGCGCCGGATATCCAAGGGCTCCGATGGGCAGACGGATGGGAGGACCGCATATCCTTATATACTGATGATGTGCTACTATATATAGCATCCACGAGACTGTCCATTCCTGTGCTGCTGAATATATGTGACTTATTTGGTCGGGTTTCGGGGTGCACCATCAACTGGGCCAAATCGCTGGTATATGTTCTCCATGGCCCGCCGCCACAGCTCCCACAAGGGTGTAATCTACAGATAGCACAGGGAGGTTTTAAGTACCTGGGAATCCATATCACGCCACTATTGGACGAATTTGTAAAAAAAAAACCTCATGCCACCTCTGGAACGACTCAAACGTGACGCAGTACACTGGCAATCCCTACCGTTAATGTTGCTCGGGAAAGCGACACTTTCTAAGATGATGGCGCTACCTAGGTTTCTTTATGCCCTACAGAATACGCCGTTTCTGGTTCCACCAAGCTACTTCAGGTCAATAACGGCGGAAGTCTCTAATCTACTCTGGGGGAAAAAAGCAGCGCGCATTGCCATGAACAAATTGATTAGGGGCTTGTACAATGGGGGCATAGCACTTCCAAAAACATACCGCTATACTACTGGGCGGCCCAACTGAAGGTGATCAGTCAATGTATTCATGCACCACAAACAGATCCCGCGTTTAGAGCGGATAGACATGGGTTGGGGGAGGGAGGAATAATGCGGGCATTATACACTAGAAGGCAGACAACCCCACTGATTGGACCTACAGCGCACACTGTCCAAATTTGGTACATAGCACTAAAAAAACTAGGCTGGGACGGCATCTTAACCCAGCTCACTCCACTCTGGGGCACACAACAATTGGGTCGACTTCGGAATAGTAAAGGCTTCTGCTGATGGGATTCTATAGGCATATCAGCGGTGGGGGACTTGTGTATCAAGGGAGAGGTAGCTACCTTCGCCCACCTCCAAGAACAGTTTGAACTGGCACCCTCTGAAATATTTAGATACACACAGATGAGACATGCACTACGGGCAGCTATACCAGCAGGTACCATACTTCCGGAGGCCTTCCCACTAGAGGACAGGTTATTAACAGAAGACCTGACCAAGAAGGCCACTTCCCTTACCTACCGCAAACTTGCCAAATATTTACCAGATCCTATGCTGGCCCTCCATGAACGATGGTCCAGCGAACTTGGGGACTTAGATGACACAGATTGGCAGGAGGCGCTCCCATCACCGCGCGAAGTAGCAATATCCTCCAGACTAAGACTGGTGCAATTAAAAATATTACATCACACGTACTATACCAGAGTGATCCTACATAAAATAGGGGGGGGCCCGAAAGCTCCCTTTGTCTCCGAAACTGTGTGGGGGGAGGGGGAAGGTACGTTTTACCACATGCTATGGCAGTGCCCACGAATAGTACTCTACTGGACGGCAGTTATGCGAGCGATTACACAAGTGGGGCGAGTGTCAGTGCTACTGGAGCCCAAGCGATGTCTCCTAAATGTTTGGGAGCCCTCGGATCTCCCTAACGCCTCACAGGACTGGGCAACGCTTGGGATGATGTTCGCAAAACGAAATATAGCTAAATTATGGGGGTCACACTCCACTCCAACACTCCATGACTGGTGTAATGATATGGATGGAGCCATGGTGGCTGAGAAGGTGGCATATGTGCGCCGCAGCTGCACCAAGAAGTAGGAGAAAATATGGGGAGCCTGGAACACGTATAGGGGGAATATCTGTACTCTGCCTCGAACTGTGTCGGGTACAGTTTCTGACAGAGGCCGATGTGTGGAAAGAGGCTGCTCGCAACTGTCTACCAAATATGATGTATTGACTAAAATGTTCAAATGTGTGACAATATGAGAAGAGACGTGAATTACTTAACATAAGGCAACTTGTAACCGCTTGAGCTGTGCCCTGTTATCAATCAAAAGAGTTAAAAAAAAAAAAATCAGGTATAAGGCTTCAAAAATTAACTTCGGGATTCTTTTTTTTAACCTCTTACTGACAAAATAATTATCAAAAATGTATACTGTTTAAAAACTTTATTTAAAAAAAAAAACGACTGAGTCTGAGCAAAAAGTTCAAGGTAACTTTTCTTTTTTTTTTTTTTTAATGAATTGGCAACAGTTTGTCAGATCACAGATTTCCACATCTGATTCTTCTTCTTCTCTTTCTTCTGGCACAGATGCAAGATAGGTCCTCTCAGGTGACATGAATTTTGGTTCAGTACTCTCCTTGTTGGTCTTTTTATAAGTCGATTCAGATTCTCTATTCTCAGAATTAATTTCAATGGTCTGTGGTTCATCTCTAATTGATTCTAATCTTAAAGTCTTGCAGTGCAGTCCTTGACTGCTACAGACTCAGTTTCTCCTTGTTGCTCTTAACTTTGGTATTCACGCACATTTCACAGCACTGATAATCATAAGGGCAAGTTGATGTTGCCCCTCCCATCCGGGATCGTGATATTTTTTACCAGTGTGCTTCTCTATCAGAATCCAACCACTTATTTGCAGTGCGTAGTATTGAACTTCTTTCGTTGATGCTGTAGTTAAATTCACCTGATGAGACCAATGTCAGCACATCAGCCTGACCTTTACAGTAACCTAACACAATGTGATCAGTTATCAACACAAGTACTGCTAAAGGGACATCTGGGATTCTCATATCTCTTCCCATTAGAATTTCGTGAGGCGAGACAACAATCTTTTTATTTGGGATATATCTGATGCTCATAGGACCAAGAGGAAGAGTGTCTAGCCGTTTCAAGTTTGTCGATGCACACACTTTGGCATGCTTAGATTGAATAGTTCTGTTGATATTCTGGACAACAACAGATGCTTCTGGTCGATTACTGCAATGGAACTTCTATTCTATCTGAAGAGCAGTGCACAAGAATTTTAGGACGTGATTCTTAAAATGAATTCCACAGTGTATTTCAATAGAAGTAGGCAGGCCAAAATGTGGAGTTAATTCTCTCAATAGGAGTTAGCTACAGGCATGCTGTTGCTTCTCCTGGTTGGATAGGCCTCCACCCATTTAGAAAACAGCCAGACAGCCACAAGAATACAAAAAAATCCCATTGTAAACAGGCATATCTGATAGAGACTACTAGCTGCAGATTCCTTCACGTAGAATTATCCCCCGCCGGATACGGAAACTTTTGCCACAGCATCCCTGCGTGCCGGGGCGACATCAGGCGACTCTGCCCAGGCGTCGTCCGTGTACGTGACGTCAGCGAGGTCACTTAAGACCTGCCCCGGCGCGCCTACCTCAGTTTTTTCCTTTTCCGCGTGCAACGCGGATCCGTTCCTTGCTACGGGCCTGTTTCAGGCCCCCCTTTCTTCCATTCTTTTTTGGTGGGAGCAGTGTGCGAATGCCTTCGGGCTTTAAAACTTGCACGTTTTGTGGACGTCTTATGTCGGCGACAGACCCTCACCTCATTTGCATGTGGTGTTTGGGGGGAGGATCACGGCACCTCGGATTGTGCGGCGTGCCAAAAGTTGAAGCCGAAGTCGCGGCAGGAGCGCCAAATGAAACTTCTCTTGGCCCGTCTCTCCAGGTCGACGTCCTCCCCTCGGTCTGCTTCGGCGGACGGCTTCAAGTCTGGCCGTGGTCGTCGTCTTCGCCTTTCTCCGATGTCCCGCGAGCGTCGCTCCCCGGTGGGTAAGTGTCGCAGTGTGTCCCCAGGGGCTGGTTCTCGGCCTACCGGGGGTGTGGACTCTCCGCGGGTAATGCGGCCCCACGTATCGTCCTATCCACCGTTTCCCGGTGTTGGGGCATCGAGAGTCCAGATGGAGACTTACGCGGTGGCTTTACAGGCGTCTCCTCCTCCTTCTCCTCCTGGGGCGTCGGCGGATCCCTCGCCTCTCGCAGGCCTCCCCGCGGTGCCGCCGGTGGCTCCAGCCCCGGCGCCGACTGGGTCAGATCCAGGCTTGGAGGTGCTGTTTGGGTGCGGCTCCTATGGGGCACCTGCTTCAGGCCACACCGTCTCTGCCTCGCCGCAAAGCCCCGCGGGGTCCCTGTGGTGTCGCGGGAGGTCGCCGGGGCTCGGGTCGCATCCCGAGCCCCCTTCGGTCCGTTCACCCCTCAGCCGCCAGTCCCCTTCTGCAGACTGCTTTTCCCTCGCTACCGCCCCTGTTGGCTCCGCCGTCCAGGGAGGCCTGCTGGCTGGACACTTGGGGACGCAACATTTTTGCCTCGACCAGCGCGGCCATGCGGGCCCTTAACACCTTGTGTGTGCTGGCTAGGGCCTCCTCCTGTTTGTGGGACTCGGCTGAGTCTCTGGGGTCTGCAGTGTCCCAGGAGTCTGCTCAGGTGGATTTGCGGCACCATGCGTTGGATGGCCGGGAGCTTGAGGCGTTTATTCTCCGCTCTGCTCTACACGTCTCTGAGGCGCTGTGCCGGGCCATGGCTTCCTCAGTTGCTCTCCGTCACCATGCTTGGCTTCGGGACGGTGTCTTCCCCGAAAATATTCGGGAGAGGCTCATTGATCTCCCATTTGATGGCAGTCTGTTGTTTCATGTCCCGGCCGACTCTGCCATCCAGAGCCTCTTGGCAGGGCTCCGTCCTCCTTCTCCTCCTCCTCCGTCCCCTCCTCAGTGACTTCTGAGTTAGGGTTGCCTTTAAGTCTTCCTAGGCCGGCGCTTATGGTTGTGGAGTATGTTTTTCTGTCCGATTACGTCCTTCCTTGGGACTTTGGCATTGTTGGCTGTTGGACGGCCCCTTGTTGCTGTTGTTGTGTGTGAGTTCTGCAGGAGTTGTTGCGCAGACTTGGCCCTGAGATCGGGCCTTCTGCTTTGCTTGGGCTTCTGTCAAGCCTGTTGCGGGGATGTTTTATTCCCTGTGGTTCTTTTGTTTCTTCCTCTGCTGCGGAAGTTCTTCCAAAGAGGGTTCCCCTATATTGGGCCTGTACATGCCCTATGTGGGGCTATGGTGGCTGTCATATGGCTTATGCTCTGCTGGAGGGTTCTGGTCACCTTCGGGTACCTGTTCTCCTTGGTGTTTCCGTAGGTTGCTTTGCTCCCTGAGGTCGTGTGCGTGGCCAATCGTAGTGGTGGTCCGGGCCTCTCCTTCTCTCCCTGCTTCCGTTCTGCGGTCTAGGTTGTTCCTTACTAGGCGTTGCCTGCTTCGTCTTCCTGGGGCCTCGAGCTGTTCTTCTTGCTTCTGGCCTTGACTGCCGACATTGTTCTGGCTGACAGGCTGCTCTCCATCTGGAGTGGGCTCGCCTTCTTCTCCCTAGTTTTCTTGGGCTCTCTAGGCTCCTCTTTCTGTCTTGGCATTTGGCGGAAGCTGTGCTGCCTTGTGGGGGGTGCAGTGCTTCGGCCTCTCAGCCCTTGCCCTAGGTTCCTCTGCTGTGGATGTGCGAGCCTCTTCAGCCTTCTTTCCATCCTACGTCCCCTTGGGGTCGGTGGGGTTCTGCTTGTGGGGGTTCCCTTGGCCTGGCAGGGACGAGGTTCTACCTAGTCCACAGATCTGGTCCCCTGTGGGGCCCTCTGCTTTGCATTGGCTGGTGGGGTCCTTTCGCAGGCCCTCCTTTCCCCTGGGGTATTGCTAGGGTATCTATTCTACGTGAAGGAATCTGCGGCTAGTAGTCTCTATCAGATGTACAAGTTACTTACCTTCGGTAACGATGTATCTGGTAGAGACTATTCTAGAGGCAGATTCCTTAACGGCCCACCCTTCCGCCCCTATTCTGCAAGAACCCTTGGGTTGATCTTTGGTACTCGCCTCCCGGTGGGGACTGTGTTTCCTGTGAGTGCCTTCCTTGTTCTTGACGGGTGGCTCCGGCTGGGGGCGGTTCCTTCCTCCCTTGATTGTTTGGAGGCTAGGGTTTCGGTGCGCTGGTGCCCTGCTGCTCTAGCTACTCCCGGTTTGGGGGGGGTTGCTTCTATCCTTGTCCTCCCTCCCCTCCATGGCTGTCCTCTGGTTTTAGGGTCCTCAGACCATGTCTTGCCCTTGTCCTTGTGGGTGGTTGCCCTTTAGGTTGGGGTTACTTGGTGGTTTGTTGTCCCTGTCCGTCTTGGGACTGCTCCCCTTCCTTGCTCAGGATGAGGGGTTGGGCTTCCTCCGTGTGCCATGACTTATGCCTGTTCTTTCCTTCGGGGCACAGGGATAGGAGGCTGTCTATGTGGGGGCAGGGTGGCTGCACAGGTTTCTGCTTGTTCTTCTTTTTTCCCTGCCTTTGGGGTCTGCGGTGTTGGCACTACCCTGGTGGTGGTGTTGTCACCGCTTCATTCCAACTTTTCTGCTCTTCGCACACTGTTCCTATGCTCCTACAGTTTTTTATCTGGTAATTCCGCGTTGTGGTGCGGAAAAGTTCTCTGAAGAAAACTGACGTAGGTGCGCCGGGGCGGGTCTTATGTGACCTCGCTGACGTCGCGTGGTGTTGCCCCGCCCCGGCGCACAGGGATGCTGTGGCAAAAGTTTCCGGATGCAGTCTCATGCCTGGGGATAATTCTACGTGAAGGAATCTGCGGCTATAATCGTCTCTACCAGATACATCGTTACAGAAGGTAAGTAACTCGTACTTCTATGACGTCTCCTTGATCTTTAGTAAATGGGTCTTCAGATTTGCCTGTGACTCATGGTCACTAATGTATGCTTACCCTGATTATTTCTCTGATGTGTGTTGAATCTTTGACATTAATCTTCTGGTACACTTCTGAAGTTTGTGTTGTGCCAGTACTTTTTAAACCACCTTACCATTCCTTCTCTCCCTACATGGGTGTGGCAGGATTCATGCCATATTCTGAGGCATGGAGTTGTTAAGGACACACTGGTAATCTAGAGTTACCCATACTTTGTTTATCTCTCTCTCTTCAAAACTAATTGCCATCTTTTCTTTTCATCCACCTGCAATTCTGAGTTCATTCAGTGTGCTCTATATTGGGTTCAACAAAAAACAATTCTGACTATTTACGTCAACAATTTGCACATTAATTTCACAATGTTCTGATTCTTTTATTTGCTCAATTGATTTGACAGTTAAATTTTCAAGAGCACAGTATTTTGCTCCTTGGTCTGCTCAGTTATTACTCATGGTGCCCACATCTTCACCCAACCTATGCAAAATGCATTTAAGAACTGATATCACTCTAAGTTGCCTCCAATACGTCCAGAATATATGACCCATTATGGATAGGAGAAACTGAGGGTGTCATGAAGCCCCTTTGTTACCACAACTGTCCACTACCATGCACCTCTCCAAATCCGTATTGGTTGTCTGCATATATTGTCACCCTCAAATCTTTGGTCAGGATTATTAGATACTTTTGTTGAAATTATGCTTCAATTATTTAAAAATAGAACAAGCTACACATATCTCTCTTAGTATTCCTTAGTGCTTTCTCAGGCAAGAACCATCCACAAAGTGAGATCAAATATTTCAAGGGGAACATCTTTGATATCTGGTCTTGATTTGATACATTGTTCTGTTAAATTGGTGCAATCCTGGTTGGGGTCTTAATCATCTTCATCGCTGTTTGGAATCGTACTGTTGCAGGATTAAAGTGTTGCATATTTTAATTGAACTATTCTCAGCTTCCAGTATTGTGTACTCAAACTTTGGATGACCGTTGTTTGTCAAATGCTGGGTTCAAGTACGAGTCAGCAAAGTCTCAACTGAATGAAGAACTATCACAATGAGAGTATGACCCATAACCGTTCACTAGCTCTGTTCGAATGCATGACAAATAGCTGCAATCAGTGTCAAACAACCAGGAACAGATATTGCTATTGTTCCTGTTTCTAGTTTAAGTTTTATTATTTCCATGCTGAGTCAAACACAATTACATTCTTTAAAAGAAAAAGAAAAAATGATGAGAGCAATGTTACTGATACAGAGATAACAGTTCATGGTTAAAATGATCACTACTGCCCTTACACATAAAGTCTGTCAGGACGAGTGTAGACGATCCTGTGAACTTTCTCTCTTGTCTCTTTAAAGTGCTTGGGGCTAGAACATATTTTGATAAAGACACTATTGTTACCAGAAGACCTTGGGTGTTGAAGATGCTCTGGAGCAAAATACCCTGTAGACTTTCTCTCTTATGCCTTTAATGTACTTAGGACTGGGATGTGTTTTTGCAGAGTAAATTGGTACCAAGGTCTTTCAATATTGAAGTGCTATAGTGCAGAGCTCCTATGGACAATCACCATTGTGTCGCTTAAAATACAAAGGACAAGGACAAGTTTAAAACTAATATGTTAAAGGTGGCATTATTAAAGTGAGATCGATCAGACTCCGAGTTGCCTCAGTTAGATTACGGATCGGTTGTGCTTTTCTTGTTTGCTGTGTCAGTGTTTGTCCAAACTTTTTGTCAAAGATGAACATGAATTTTGTAACGCTAGCGTTCAGCCTTGTGTTAGTTGGATTCAACGCCTCAATAAAAGCTTGTCTTCACATCCGTACTGATAATTGATTGAACAGATTCTGAAGCATGTAATGTTCGTTAATTCCAGGTAGGTACAAATGATGTGTATTCAAGATTTCTTTGTGGCTCTACAAAGCCTGCATCTATGGTCGCTGTTGTTTTTTTGCCAAGGTGGGAGGCTGGCCAATGTTGAGTGGACTCCAAACTTGTATAGTAGAAATTTACTCTTTAAAGCTCTGGAAAAGCTGATATCAAAGTAGGGTTGTGGTTTTAAGATGGTATATGTATTTAGAATTTACCAAGCATGACCCCATTTGGCTACAGTGACTTTACCCTGCAGTACAGATTGCTGACGAAATGGATTCCTCTAAGTAGCATTGGTATGGAGACTCCTTGCAAGACAAGCTGATCCCATGCTATACAATTTGGTCCAGGGTATCTGGTTGAGAAGATCAGAGCCTATTGCTCTTGGATCTAATGTAGCAGAGAAGTAATAAACACACCGCTTTACCTCACCATGCTTTTGTACCAGACCAGAAAGCGGACACCAATGATTTTCAGGACCAAAAGGGTAGAACTCTTTAATATAATCTAGCATTCAGAGAACAGATGCACTGCAAAGTTTTTCTTGTAGTTCTTACTAATCGCTGATAAACTGCACTGGATCCTTCATAGCACTGCGAGTAAGCCTCAGTAAAGACTTGGCAGTTGGGAAACATTTGGTATCCACTAATGACAGTTGCTGACTGTTCCAGAAACTCCCTCTGGGTAGCTGGAGGATTCATCTTTAGGACTCCAGAAACATATTAGTTGTGCACATTCCTTGCTCTTTGTTTTGAACCTGGGGTGGGCTCTCAGAGGCCTATAATAGCTTGGGGAGGGGAGCTTTACATATGGTAATTAAATATTACTTTACATTTTAAAAAAACTAGAAATTCACTGACAAAACCAACGGTAAAAATAACGTTATAGTTAGGTGAAATGTTCAGTAACAATGTAGTGTTTTAAACTATACAAACCACTGAAATGCACCAGTTATGTTTAAAGTTATCTCAAGTTACTATATCCCGTGCCCTAAAGTAACTATAACTGTTTTATGATGTTGCCATAATGTTCTTCAAATCATTTTGACTCTGCTATGGTCCACATTCAGGATTCAAATAGATTTTCCAATAAAATGTCATATTTTTCCTCCGATTTAGTTCTCTCCAACCTACCTTTCCTCAACTTTGAATATCTCTAGATAGAAAATTCCAGTGGCACATAAATGGTTACAGAGCTAATGTCTATGTACTTGGAACACATACATGACCATTAAAGTGATATGTGCTTTTGGATATGCTGTGGTGCTCCCAACCATTTCTATTTTCCTCAAGCCTGAGGGAGGAAACGTTTGATTTGAAATATGAATTTTAGTTACCAATGTGCCCCTCCAAAGTCCAACACTTTCCCTACTGTTTCTTAGATTGGAGTAGGAATAGTAAATCTAACCCCGCCAAAGTCTAACACTTTCATTGGTTTTGCTTACGTTGGAGAAGATAGTAAATCTAACCATCCAAAGTGCAGCAATTTCCATACTGTTACTAAGATTGAAGTGGGAATAGTAAATGTCTCCTTCTAAAGTCTAATACTTTTCCTGCTTTTGCTTACATTGGAGTTGTTCAAAGTACAACACTTTCTCCACTGGTGTTTATTTTGGTTGTTATTTTTTTTATTATTGTTTCATTTTTTTAAATGTTTATATTGATAATACAAATTCCTATTTTGTAATTTTAATTTATGGTTTTCTTTCATTTTGTAATAACTATTATTTTTTATTACATTTGATACAAGTGTGTTTGTTAATTTAAATATTTAAATTATTGTTAATCATTTTAATGTATTTTTTGAATTGTTTAAATATTATTTTCATTTTTTTTAAAGTATATATTGTTTAGTTTATATTATTAATTGAAACAATCTACTTCTAGTTAAATTCTTATTTTGAACTTTATCATTTTAAATAAATTACATAGGTTATATAAATATATGCGTGTGTGTGTGTGTATATATATATATATATATATTCACTTAAAAAACCATAGGTTTCACAGATGTTCTAGTTAGGTGGACATTTCACTCGTAAAAAACCAATGAAATTCCCCCGTTATAGTTAGTTGAGATAACTATAACTCGCGCGCCCGCAATCCAGCGCTCATGACGTCACATATTACATCACTCATGACCTGGTCAGTGGCATCACTGATGACATCATCCTTGTGATAGAGTGGCGGTCGCGCGAGTTATAGTTATCTCAACTAACTATAACGGGGGAATTTCACTGGTTTTTTACGAGTGAAATGTCCACCTAACTATAACATGTGTGAAACCTATGGTTTTTTAAGTGAATTTGCAAGGTTTTTTAAATGCTAATTCCTAACTATAACGTGTGTGAAACCTATGGTTTTTTATGTGAATTTGTACGGTTTTTTAAATGCCAAGTTATGTATGTATTATTTATTTATTTATTTTAAATGTTTTTCACCGTGCGCGCACCCCGCAATTTAAAAGAAAACAAAACACTTTTTTCACCCTTCGGGGTCCTTTAGGGACCCCCTGACAAAGGCTAGGGGGTCAGGAACTCTCTACCCTGCCCCCTTTTCACGTTCGCCACCTCTCTTTTTCACTCTCGCACCCAAAACAAACAAAATGGCGGCCGACACTTCCTGATTTCGACCGATTCGAACGCTGACTGACATGTAACCATCAATCAGAATTACGCTTGCGCACGTTAGGGTGCGCGGCTATAGATATTTATGTGCTTTAACTGCAATTTTCTCAGGAACTACTGAACAGATTGACACCATATATGCAAAAGGCACTTCCCTGACCTGAGGACTACCTCTCTGCCAAATTTCAAGTAAATCTGTTCAGCCGTTCGGGCTGTACCTTCGACTAAAGGTCCTATGGGAAAATGCATGGGGAAAACTAGTTTTGGGACCCCCCTTTTTTCTCAGCCCCCGCTTGACGAATCACCCCAAGACTTTCAGGGTAGGAGCTGAGCGGAGCGCCCCATTAGTTTTGAAAATTTTGCGAGGATTCGTCAACCGGCGCCAAAGTTATTCAAAATAGAATTTTCAGATTTCCTATGGAAACACGGTCCTAACTATAACTATCTACTGGCGACCGCCAGTAGATAATATATATATATTTATTTATAATTTCCTACTGACAGTTGCCAGTAGGTAGTTATAGTCAGGACCTAGTTCCCATAGGAAAAGCGTTTTTTGACTTGCAAAATCTTCGGCGCCGGTTGACGAATCTTCGCAAAGTTTTCCCATAAAAAGTGTGCAGTGTCTTATTTTGCACGTAAAGTTTTGGGGTGATACGTCCAGCAGGGGCAAAGAATAAAGGGTGGTGTCAAAAAATGTTTTTCCCCATGTTAATTCTCATAGGAATTTTAGACATGACTACAGTCAGAAGCGCTGAACGGGATTACACCATATTTGGCAGATAGCTAAATGTTAGTCCAGAAAGTGGCCTTTTTGTTATTTGGAGTAAATCAGTTCAGTTGTTTTAGAATTTGTAAAAGAAAATCACATTTCTATATCTAGGGACGCGACCCCTCCACGAATCCTCCAGCTCTCATGCAGAGATCTGATTGACTGCCAACATTTCAACCAGAAAGCGTTGGCAGCAATTTATGGACTCTGACTCAGCGAGTCCCAGGAAAAATGTAAAAAATAAACTTAAGAGAACAGGGTAGGAATACCTTGACCTCCTAGGCCTGGTGTTGGGGGTCCCAACACTAGGGCCAAAGAGCATTTAAAAAATATATATATATTGCAGTAAAAATGGGAAACAGATTCGGGAATTTGTGGCAATGTTTTTTTCCAAAAACATTGCGCAGTGTCCTGTGCTTGTTTATAATATAGCTCCCAGATGGGCCAGGTCCCAGGGGCATCTGGGCATCTAAATGAAAAAGAGGGGACCACTGCTTCCCAGGACTTTTTTAAAATATTGGAGGGGAGGAGCACGGACCCCCCTCCATGGCCTGATTGTAGTTCCTCCCTAAGACTGGAAATCTAATATGGAGGGGACCATGCAGACCACCCCCTCCTGTGGTTATTTAGAACAGGGACCAACACCTCCCCGGTGCTTAAATCAAGAATTTTGAGGTGGGGCATGCAGACCCCCCCCCCCAGGCCCCAAGAACCACCACCTCCCTGTAGCCAGAAATCCATTAGAAGTGGGAGGGGGCAAGCAGCGCCCCTCCCGGGCTATATACAGCCCTGGGGACCACTGCCTCCCTGGGGCCGTCTCCTGCTATCTCCTGAGGTGCCTACCCTCGGGAGATAGCAGTTTGCTTTTGCTTGGCAGGAGCTTTGACAGCTTCCGCCAAGCAAGAACAAACTAGCCCAGCTCAGAGTGGGCAGGATCAGGAAAACTGCTCCTTCTTGCTGGGAGTGGAGTTTTCCTCTGTCATAGATGAAGGAATAGCTCTCACACACAGGGAGCAGTATTTTCTGCTGCTCCCTAAGTGCGGGAGCAATGCCAGCTCCTGCTGGAGGCGGGGAGCCGGCATGGACCGTGGGGGCATTGGGTCTCCCCCAAGAGTCCCAAAGTTGCACACTGGGTACCCTGGGTAGGCTCCAGGGCAACCAGCATGAAGAGGTAATGCCCAAATTGGCCCAGGGATGAGGCCACCCGGCTTCCTCCCCCATTCAATTTTGGCTGGGGGATTGGGTCCCCTGGGCCGAAATCAGCCTGGGGGGAGCGCGACCACCCTCCCCCGTTAGGTTTTGGTGGAGCTGTTCTGGCCCTGATGCTCATTTCACAGAAATGAAACCTCATCGGGAAGCACTTAGAAATGTAAAAATAGTGGGTACCCCTCGACGGAGGCAAAGCAAATGTGTTTTCTCGGTTATTCCACATTAAAAGATGATCTGAAATGCTTTGTAGAGGTGAAAGCATCATTGATCTATTGGAGCAAACTCTGTAGTGACTGTGATGAATGCGTTCCTTCTTGTCCTTGCCTGGTGAGAACAGAGTTCATGGTTCTCCCTTTAAATGACTATGAGTATACAAATGTGCAAAATCAACTGGAACCTCTGTCCAGTTGCCCTGCCCCGTTCACCTTTGGATTATGCAATGGTCTTCTCGCCATTTGCTAGGATGATGAGCAGCTTGCTAAAAGGCCTTCCAGCACGTTTCCCACCGATTTTGGTGATGCGTTCTTGATGCCGAGGAATATGAGGACATCTCCAACAAACAAATAAGCACTTACTTCATATAGTTAAGAGGGAGGGACTTTGTTTGGCAGACAGTTACCTCTTTGTAGTCTTATGTCTTCTCTATAGAAGGATTTATGTTATCACAGATTTCAGGATTAAGACGCATGAGAAACATTCACATTGCCAAAATGCACACAAGGTCACTGGAGACATTTCCTCGTGGTCCACTACGCAGCTGTAGTGTAGAATATGCAGTAGATATTCACCCAACAAGGTAGCACTTTATAATTAACCAGTAGAAAGTACTCCAGTTGGGTAGACATTTTGCGCAAATCTGTGGAATCTTGTTGAATGAAGGGGCAGGTGCGGTTCTGTTCTGATACAGTCACTCACACAGCTACTGATTTACCCATACAGACATCCCCACACACCCATTCTGCTACTCACACAGACAAAACCACACACCCACTCACCGACCCATACAGCCACTCACACACCCTTTCACAGACCCATACAGCCACTCACACACCCACTACAGTTAGGAAATAATATTTTAAAAATCTTAGAAATTCAGTAAATAATCGAAAGGTTACGGGGTTTGTTATAGTTAGGAAATAACATTTAAAAAACTGTAGAAATTCACTAAACAAAAAAAAGGTCACAGTGACGTTCTAGTTAGGAAATAGAATTGAAAAAGCGTAGAAATTCACTGAAAAAAATAAAGGTTACAGGGATGTTACAGTTAGGCTCAGATTTAACTCATACAACACCAATGAAATAAAGCAGTTATAGTTACCTGAGCTAACCGTAACTTATGGCCCTGCGAAGCACTGCTTATGACCTCACATATTACATCACTCGTGACATGGCAGGTTTTGTGCAGATCCATCAAGGGTTAGGGGGGGGAAATTGAAAGGGGGTAAAAATTATTTCACGTTTATAGCAGTGCTCTGTAATGAAAGAGTGTGAAATTTAGCAGGCTTTAAGTGCAGTGCAGTAATGACTGCCTGCATGCAGATATAAGACGTGGGCAAAGTTAATTAGAGCAGGCGGTCTAACATCCTTTATTTGCTAATACCTTTGGGGCAGTTTCACAGATCTGCATAAAACTTGCCAAATCCATACCATGTATATCTTTGTTGGGATATTTTGAGTTTTATGCAGACCCAGCAGGGGGGGGTACGCTTCTATGGGTCTTCAAAAAAGCAGCTATTCCCATTTTAAATCCCATAGAAATGTTTGCTCTCTGCTACAGCAAGAAACCCTAAGGAAATTATAGCAATCTTGAAAGTAAAACATTACTCAGGGAAGTGCTGTTGTTTTGTTTGAGTAAATCTGTTGAGTATTTTTCAAGAAATTAACATGACAGTGTTGTCAGTGGGCTTGAATGTGTTAAAAGTGAGCGGTAGCTATACTGTTAGTGTACAGACAGTCTTTGAACCCAGGTTTGCAGATAGGCTGGAGCATATGGGAAGGGAGAACCGCCATGGCACATTCTGGAACGCATGACTGATTGTCTGTTGGGGCTAATACTATATGGCCATAACAGATTACGGGGTTTGGGACACCATGCCACACCCCCAATTCTCCATACATTCCATTCATATTACTTGAGGCTCTAGTCCACCAGGGGACAATGATCTCCAGAGCAAATCAACAACTATCTGAAAGGTACACCACTAGTGTGGCTCAGTGATGCACAGTGCCTATTCCTGATGCAGCCCTTCACACTGGATGAGGTGCTGGAGGTCATTGACAGCCTCCCCACATGTAAAACTCTGGGGTCCGATGGACTTCATGCAGAGTTCTATGAATGCTATAAAACCATATTGATATGAGACTTTATAAATATGTTTGAAAAGTCCCATACACAGCAAATCCTCCCTGAGTGAAGCCATCCTAGTTACTCTTTTGAAGCATGACAAAAGGGCCCAACATTGTGACACTTAACGGACACTGTCACTCCTAAACTGTGACACTAAAATATTGGGTGAGTTAGTGCCACATAGGTTGAACTTATTTCTCCCAGAAATAGATTTGGCCGGATCAATCAGGGTTTATCCCTGGCCGCTCCACAGCACATAATATCTGCACACCCTTTGCCCTGATAGAGGACCTCGACCCAGAACTTAACGCAATTGTAGTATTCCTTGACACCTTAAAAGCATTTGACTAGGTGCTTTGTCTCGGACTTCCTCTTGGAGTGGTGCGATGGACCCGTGAAATATTTCTGGGTGGGGGCAAGTCGAGATAGGGATGTATTAAGAGATAACTATGGCCATGTGGTCAGCAGGATGGGTGATAGGGTGGCCAGTTGGATCACCCCTCCCTTTGTCCTTTGCGGGCAGAATAGGACTCATGAAGATGGTGTTGCTACCCAAACTGCTCTACTTGTTCATCAATATTCCACTGCCCCTCACCAAGTGCCTTCTCTGTTTGATCTCCTCACTGTTCACTAGCCTGATCTATCAAATAAATAAGGGTGGGATAGGACACACTAATCCTTCCCTTTCATAGAGGGGGGTTTGAGGCTACCTTTGTACCTAGGCACAATTTGCAAACTACTGGTATGGGCCATACACCTCCACATTGCACCTCACTATCAAGACAGGTGCAGTGGCACCATTGCCATTAAAACCTCCTATAGGTAGTGCTGCCCCTAGAGACTCACTATGTCTACGGCAAATTGCACACTGAGAGATGGGTGTTAAGAAATGGGGCCCACGAAGTAGTTTAATCCAATAAGTTTATTGGAGCAAAAGACACCGACAGAGCACACCACCATCAGTCCTTCTCCCTGGCCAATCGTAGACAAGAATCCCGGTTACCAGGACGAACAACTGAAAGATGGAATGTAGTTTCCAAAGATAAACAAGGTGAACATTTCTCGTGCGATACGCGAGGTACAGGATTACACATAAACAACTTAAAGGAACACAACACATCTTCCTCCTTAATCAAAATAACAAAAAAATAGGATACAATGCAAGTAATGATAAATTAAACTATACAAAAAAACACGAATAAATTGCTCAATATCAATTAGATTGATCATTGCATATAAAATCATCTAACCATTTAGGTTTATTACGCGTGCAAGCAGAACGTTCACAAACAACATCAGTACAGTCTTCAGTGGTAACTGCATTAGAACGTTCATCAGCATCACCAATAAAATTCTTAGTAGTGATAGCTGTCGCACTGTTGCTTTCATCAGCAATTAAAGTTAGATCATTCAAAACATCTGTTGCCTTGTCAGCTTTATCATGTGCACAGGTAGTGTCTGCTGAAATACCATCCCCTGGTATCGTGCCATGGGCCCCTGGACTAACACTAGTATCAACCATGTTGTCCGCCGCAAAATAAGTTTTAACAGTAGGGGAGACACCAGTGCCATCAACAGGGCACTCTACAGCAACCTGACCATCAAGAGTGGTATCCCCCAGAACACTGGGATAAGAAATATTGGTACTGCTAGATTCATTGTTAATAAGGTCATCATCAATAAAAAAATATTGAGACTCTTTTCTTGACAAGGCTGGATCCTCAGTACTTTTGAACAATTGAATTTCACTTTTAAGGACTGCAATACGCTTTAAATTCCATACCTTCCCATCATGCAATTGCACAGCATTGCGAAAATTTTTAACAACTTTCATAGGATCAGAAAATTGGCTCTCTCCTTTCTTTACTTTCCAAGGTTTCTTGACTTTAACCCATGTACCTACTTTAATATCGCAAGTTTTTACATTATGTCTGAGATCAAAGACCTCTTTGCTTTTTAAATGCTTGTTCTCAATTCTAGACCTCATGACTTCCATGGACATACAAGGTTTGTAAGCATCAAACATCCATTCTGGATTACATTTGGTTTGAACCGTTCTTCCTCTCATATCTTCAAAAGGTGACACCCCTAAAACGTCGTGGGGAGATGTACGATACATCCAAATGGTTTTGAACAATTGTAATTCCCAGTCATCATTGTTACTAACTGCAGATTGTATGGCATTTTTTAATACTCTGTTGAAACGCTCAATCATTCCGTTTCCACTTGGATTGTACAAAGATGTAGTGCAATGTCTTATTCCTACTTTATCAAAGTAGATTTTAGCTATTTTTGAAGTAAATTGAACACCATTGTCACTAACCAAATGAGCAGGAAGTCCTTCACCAACAAAGACACAGTCCAGGAAATGTATAACTTCTTCGGAGTTAACCCTGTCAACAATTTTCAAAACCGGCCATCTTGAAAATAGATCAATTACGGCCAACACATATTTGTTTTGAGAACCAATAGGTCCCATTATATCCTCAGCAACAGTATGCCAAGGTGCTTTTGGAATTATGGGATCGGCCATAGGCGGTCTAAGAGTGACCAGTGTTTTATCAGAATTAGCACACCATACACAATTTCTGATGACCCTCTCAATAGCCAAATCCATGCCTGGCCACCAACACCACTGCTTAATCCTTTGTTTAGTTTTGACAATACCGCCATGTCCTTCATGACACATTTTAATAATGTCTTCTCTGATTCGTGAAGGAGGAATGACTCTGTCCCCTTTCCAAATGTTCTCATGTGATATTAAAAGTTCATCACGAACCTCCCAGAACTGTTTAAATTCATCTGACAATCTATTCTTGGATGGCCATCCATTCGTAACAAACTCAAATACTTTTTCCAATACACTGTCCTTTTCATAAAGCCTTCTCCATTCACATCTATCAATGTTAGGTAAACCCTGATCATGGACTAATGCAACTTGAATATTTTCCCATTCATGGTCTGAACTGTCCAACATGTTTGTGGGCATTCGTGACAAAAAATCTGCCACTACATTTTCCTTACCAGGGACATAAATGATTTTATAAATATAATCTTGCAATCTTAAAGACATCCTAGCAATTCTAGGAGAAGCGTTGAATAATCCTTCAGTGGTCAATAATTTTACCAAGGGTTTATGGTCTGTGCGAAGGATGCATGGTCTACCCCACACAAATGCGCTAAAATGTTCAAGAGACCAGATGCAAGCTAAAGTCTCTTTTTCAATTACTGAGAACTTTTCCTCAGTAGGTGAGAGGGCACGGGAAGCATAAGCAATAATGAATTCCTTTCCTTCTGAATTAACTTGGGAAAGAACACCCCCCAAACCTTTATTGCTTGCGTCTACAGTAATAAAGTTTTTAAGATTTGGATCGAAAGCACTTAAAGCTGGAGCATCAGAAATTGATCTCTTGATTCCTTCAAATTCCTTGTTACAATCAATAGACCAATTAAATTTGTTCTTATTTTTTAGTAATTGGCGTATGTTAAAAATCTTACTTGAGAAATTATGGACAAATTTGCAGTAAAACTCCACAAATCCAATAAATGAACGTACTTCATCCTTGTTTTTTGGGTGTGGGGCGTTCATTATAGAATCTACCAAGGAAGGTTTAGTGGATATACCCTCACCACTAATTACATGTCCTAGGTAAGTGATGGATTTTACAGCAAATTTACACTTAGTATGTTCAACAGTTAAACCCTTTTGTTCCAGTGTATTTAATACCTCTTTGAGCATAGAATCGTGTTCCTGCCGGTTTTTTCCAAAAACAAGGATATCATCTTGAAAACACCGTACTTTTTTTAACTTGCCAAAAAGTTGGTGCATCAATCTTTGAAAAATTGCCGCAGCTGAGGCAAGCCCAAAAGGCAAACGTTTATACTGGAACCATCCTGAAGGGGTAATGAAAGCAGTTAGTGGTTTACTGTCATTAGTGAGAGGAATCTGATGAGATGCAGCAGACATATCTATTGTGGAAAACCAGTTAGCATCCTTAATTAGGGTAAGCATGTCAGAAATTTTTGGCAGAGGAAACTTGTCTACCACAATATTATTGTTCAGATGTCTCAAATTAATACAAAGTCTCAACTTTCCACTACTGCGTCGTGCAACGACAATCGGAGAAATCCATTGCGAGGATTCAATAGGTTCTATAATGTCTGCTTTAACTAATTTTTCAAGCTCTAAATCCACTTCTTTTCTTAATAAAATGGGTATGTTCCTTACTTTATGAATCTTTGGGGAAGCATCGGGTTTTAAAAGTATTCTGTGCTCAAAATCACTAATTTTACCTATTTCCTTGCTGAACACTTTTGGAAATGAACTTAAAATGTCTTTGCACAAATCTGTTTTGTCATCTAATAATATGACAGGATCATCACTATTAGGGTTGAGTATAATCCCTAAATTCCCTTGATCTTTCCAACCAAGCACAGAAGGACCCTTTCTCGAAACATACAGTTTCCCAAATGCTTCTCTTCCTTTGAATCTAAATAAAAGAGAACGATAACCAACCATATCGATTTTTTCTCCAGAAAAACCTTCAGGTTGGATATCAGGTGGAAGTAATTCCTTCCCTAATTTATCTACAATTGTTTTTGCCAAACCTCTTCATTCACAATGGTATATGGGGAACTCGAATCAGCATATACTTGCACATTCACACCACCAAACGAAATTAAACACAACGGTTTCTTTTTGTTATCTGACTTCTTATCAATAATATTTAGTAGAAATAACTCTCTGCCCTCATAACCACCATTGGACTCAGCGCTTGTAATTATGTGAGAAGAGAGTCTTTTGACTAATTGTTCATCATCATCAAAACTATTTTCATTATCATCAACACATTTCACTTTTTGAAATTTTTTCCTGTGGCACACTTTGGCAAAATGTCCCATAATGTTGCAATTAGAACATCTTTGTTTCAATGCGGGACAAAATTTACTAGACACCAAATGTGAGCTACTATCACAGCGATAACATTTGAAATTTTCATTCTTATTGGAGGACTCATACTTTAATGATTTCGAATTGAATTTCTTGTTTTTATCAGAAAACTTCTCTCTGATTCTACTGACAGTAACTTCAGTTTTATCGTCCAGTTTGGACTCTTTTTCAAGGCTTTAGCACTTCTGCTGGATAGTTCAGCCTTTCTTACTAGAGCTAAAATGTCCTTTAAATCTGCATCCCCATTGATCCATAAACGTTCTTGAATTGAAGGATCCTTGGTGTGCATGACCACTTGATCCCTTATGAATTGATCTTGTAAGTGATCAAATTTGCAGTCATCCGCAATAACCCTAAGGGCAGAAACGTAGTCATCGATGGACTCATTAGATTCTTGTTTTCTATGAAAAAATGTTTTATCTAGTAATACCAATACAGACCTTGGGAGCAAAATAATTGTCAAAGTCTTTGAGAATGGTTAGAAATTCATTGGCATCACCACTTACTGCTCCCTTCTGCATACTGTCATATGCTTTTATTCCACCTGGACCCACAGAATGTAAAAATATAGATTTCTTCCTGTCAGCTGACATCTTGTTATCTTCGTCAATAGTTTGAATGAAATTCAAAAAATATGCTTTCCAATCTAGCCATTTAATACAAGGTTCAATTCCTGCAGGCCAAAAAGGTTGAGGAGGCTGAATGGAGTAACTTTGGGAAGCCATTTTGAAATTACTATGTTGTTGTAATTATTATATAAATAAGGAAGAAAAATAAGTACAATACCTAGTACCAGTCGATTTGTCCAGCGTGTGAAAGAAAAACTGTTGTTAGTTAGAAGTATGGTGGTTTCCTTGTGTTACCTCGATGACGAGGGGGCGTTAAAACGTGCTGCTGTACAATATTTGGAAATGAGCAAATGAAATATGAAGTTGCCCCACACTCGTAACGTGCCAAAAGGATCGCCGTGACTCGCACAGCGTGCGCGAAAATCTCCGTAAGGCAGATCAGCTTTTGAAATGAACCAAACTCCCTTTAGGACCTCAGCGAGATCCGAGCAGTAAACTCTGGGGACTCCGTCCACCCAGCACGGAGAATGCGTCAGGAACGGTGAAGCCGAGAAAGGTTACGCCTCACGAAACGAGGATCTGCAATGAAGCAGGGTGAAGAAGGCTGATAAAGGTTGCGTTGCAGGAAGACACTTCATGAAGATTTAGATCGGCGATAAGCATTTCCTGAAGTAAGATAAATTCGCCAAGTACTTCGAAGTGGAGACTTCTTGCAGGATTTCAATAATGTAGAAATTGTGGGTTCTTGAAGTCGATGTCTTTCAAACTCGTCGCCAAATTTGTTAAGAAATGGGGCCCACGAAGTAGTTTAATCCAATAAGTTTATTGGAGCAAAAGACGCCGACAGAGCACACCACCATCAGTCCTTCTCCCTGGCCAACTGTAGACAAGAATCCCGGTTACCAGGACGAACAGCTGAAAGATGGAATGTAGTTTCCAAAGATAAACAAGGTGAACATTTCTCGTGCTATGCGCGAGGTACAGGATTACACATAAATAACTTAAAGGAACACAACAATGGGCAGATGAGCAGGCCTGAAGTTACTACATTCAACTTGATTTCCACTTCATCAACTCTCGGGCATCCCAGCCACACATGAACCAAAAGCACTATGACTGCCAATCAGTCTTGAAGCTGCTCCAATGGGAACAGTCCAGCCTGAACTGCCATCTGACGTCCACTGCTTGTGGAAAACAATTTACACATACAAACTCTGTGCATTTCATGTATACACCATAGCCATGACCTGATAATTTGTAACATCAGTGTCACCTGCTCAAAAAAGAGCCAAGGACAGGCAAAGGAGATTGGCTGTGGTGCAGGTTAAAGAGAAAATGCCTGCTTCACCCAGTCCAGCTTCAGAAAAGAGGACAGTGAAGTCCAGATGATACACATTTCTTTAAAACAAGGTCATCCCAAACCATTTCTGGGGTGACTAAATTACCATCAGGAAATTCATCATGTCTGCCACGATTGCCAGGAGCCAAAGTAAAGTCACTTTGTTCTTCAGTGTCTGATTCAGCACCTTCAAGGAAATGTTGTAAGAAAACCAATAAGAGACTAGTTTCAACTGAAGATGCTCTAAATTAAAATAAAATTTAAAAAATACAGATTTCCTCAACTTTGTTTGTTTGTAGAATTAGGTTTCTGAGACGGGCATTGGACTTTTCCTAACCCTAAAATACATCTACAAGGCTGCTGCGAGCCCTGAGGAGGTGGGCTTTACCTTACCTGCACTATTTAGCGCGTTCAACCATTCCGCTGCACAGGAAGTGCTTGGACTTTAACTTACCCTTAACTACATCTACTAGGCTGCTGTGAGCTGTCCCTCACTTGCACTATTTAGTGAGTTGGACCATCCCGCTGCACTGGACACACCTGGGGCTAAACTTCATCTACAAGTGGGGCTTTTACTTCCTTAAACTAGATCTATCAGGCTGCTGAGGGCACTGAGGAGGTGGGATCTCCCTCTCCTGCATTATTTAGCACATTTGGCCATCATGCTGCGTGGGATGCATGCAGGACGTGCCTGGGTCAAGACCAGCCCTGGGTGTACCTGTCAACACCCGACTGAGGCCTGGCCTCCCCCTTTCATCTTCAACACATTTTCTGCAATTGGAAAACAGAAAGTTACAGGCAACATAAGCGCACTGCTCACCGGAACAACATTTGACAGTTTTCTTCTGCCCGCTGCTGGGGTTACCATTAAAGAAATTGAATTTGCTGAATTTAAACATTCTTGTGATGGTAACGTTTTAGCAGGCCAACCGCTTGCAGGTATGGCTCCTACTACAATGGCTGATACCATGGCAGCTTGCAAGCTTAGTTCTCTCCCTGGCTCAGCAATAAATGTTTTCTCCCCGTCCATCGAGCCCGCTGCTAAATGCAACAAGCATTTACAATGCAATGGTCTCGGCATTGGTAAAGTTAGAGCTATTGGCATTGCTCATGACATTATTTTTGTTTATGTTTTTGTTTTTAAAACATTTAAAGAAACGGAATTGTTATTTACAATGTCAATAGCTTAATCACTCTCAAATGCGAGACCTATTGCATTTACACCCACACACAGAGCCACCTACACACACACTGATTAAGCTATTGACATTGTAAATAACAATGCCGTTTCTTTACATGTTTTAACCCCTTCCATGCGGGGCGGATTCCCCCGCTGTGCTGAGCGCTGCTTGCGCGGGCGTGGTCATGACGGAACGGTTCCGTCATGAGCACAGCTCAACCGACGCTCATGACGGAACCGTTCCGTCATGAGCGTCGAAGGGGTTAAAAACAAAAACATAAACAAAAATGTCAAGAGCAATGCCAATAGCTGTAACTTTAACAATGCCGAGACCGTTGCATTGTAAATGCTTGTTATTGTTGATTTCAGTGAAATTACCATTTTTGTTAGCTCTCTGGGTCGGTAATGGGGGGGGGGGGGGGGGGGCACTTTTCTTTTGGTTCCCTAATGGGGGGGGGGGGGGGGGGCTTTTCTTTTGGTTCCCTGGCCTATTTTTTGTCCCAGTCTGAACCTGACAGATGTTTGGATGGAGGAGAAAGGGGAGCTGTTCCAGGGAGGTTCAACCTCACGTGCTTGGTGACCTCAGAGCTGTGGAGGAGAATTTTAATTTTCTGGCTACTCCTTAGACCTAAAACCTATATACATCACACACTAGTTCAGAGACTCTGCTCACTAACACCCAACCGCAGAGAAAATCCAACAAACACCAATCTACACTCACTCAGAAGGGGCAGGGCTGGTCTCAATACATCCTCGTGTAACGAGCCTCAGCAGTAGTTTTTCAAAGTTCTATATTCACTTCTTACTTTGGTGGTGTAAAAATGCAATATAAAGGAGAGAAGTCCTCTCTGGGCGAAAGTAAAGGAGGGAAGTGAGACTTACGCAGAGGTTGGGGTAATGAGAATAAGACCGAAGCAGGACAGGCCCGGGAGAGTGGAATAGAAGGTGAAACATGGGAAATAAAGAAGGAGAGAAAAAAGGGGGCCTTAGAAATTAGGACATACAATAGCGCGAGTGAGAAGATGGGAGCTGCTGTGACAAGGGGATAGAAAAAGAGAGGGTTACAGGCGGACAGAAAGGGAAAGGAGAATGCCTATGGAAGGGAGACAGCGTGGCGCTGCAAACAGCGTGAAGAGGAGAGCGATAGAAGCAAGGGCGGCGTACAGCAGGATAGGGGAGGGTCAGAGGGGATCACGAAAAGGGAGAGAGGCGCTCGAGAGGCAAACACAAGCAGAAGGGGAGGGCTGAGAGGAGGGGCAGAGCGGTCCAGGAGGGGGCGTGTAACCAACCCGGAGGAAGCGAAAATGGCAGCAAAATTACAACAAGCGTTCTCAATTGTTTGAAGAGAAGTAAATTGCTATTGCATGAATGCAGGACGAATAGTAACAAATCACTTTTTTTTTTTAACGAAATCTATAAAAGTAGCAGATCGAACAAGCCGAGGGCACCGGAAGACACCACCGCCTTTCTCCGAGGCAGAGCAGAAATGCCTAGGAGAAACGCAGCGTCCTTTTCGGATTCGGGGCGTGTTTTGCTGTTGTCTCCTCCCTGAGACTTCTCGCAAAAAACACGCCCCCCAATCCGAAAAGGACGGGGCCTAATAGGAATGACTGACCTCTTCTCCAATGGCTGGCCAGCATTCAAGAGGCCAGCCAATGGAGAACAGGGGAGAAGAGGGGCGGGTTCAAGCCCCTCTTCTCCAAGTCATTAAATCTCGGAGCGAGACTGCGCAAGCGCAGCCGAGACCTAAAAAGCAGGGCTTAACAGTTCCAACTACTCACAATAAACGACTGAACACTTTTAGTGATGCTGCTAAATGTAATGGGGTAAACCAAGAAAAAGCCCAGCACTTCACCTCCCAGATCCCTAGTTACCTGCTAGGGAGATTCTAGTATTGATCAATACAATTAGATGCAGTTCAGAGGTGATGAGATGCCACCAAAAATATTTTTTCATAAACCTCCAATAACTTATTTAAAATCCTAATACATCCATTTTTTATAGAACACAGAGAAAAACATTTTGATCTATGTATCTTCAAAATGTTTATTCTTCTTAAATTTCTATCAAATCATCTTCACAGCCAGCTGACACCTGTTTCGTGGGCACCTCTCTTTTTCCAGGAACCTCATTAGCTCAAAATATGCAATGCACAGCCATAAATCTGCCAATTGCTAAATTTTATTAAGGAAATCCATTTCAAATCTTCTGTTTTATCTTCAAGTTATGATCATCCACTTGTAGCTCTTAGAAGGCTTTGACTTTACTCTTCATAATAATCTATATCTGTGTTTCAAGCCATGGAACACCTTGCGGCGAGACCGCCTTTCTGATTCTATCAGAGACTGTCATTTAGCTTAGAATGTGGATACGGCAAGGATGTATCCTGGTACTCCCATTCCCGCCTTACTATACGCAAATGATGCTATGTTATTGGTGAACAGCCCGTGAAGTCTCAGGAACTTGGTTGTAGCTTTTTCCAACTTTATGACCAGGCTTACCCTAGGCACTAAATATTCTAAGTCCCAAATTATGGCCTGTGGTCCTAAGAGATTGAATATACATACCTTTTCTATCAATGAAAATAATCTAATGAAAGTATCTAGTTACCCTTACTTAGGAGTCATTTTTGACACCTGGAATCAACAAAACTCTCCTGCACAAGCTCCAGACCATCCAGAACGCAGCAGCCATACTCGTCCTCGGCACCCCCTAGCGCGATCACATGACCCAACACCTGCGAAACCTCCCCTGGCTCCCCGTCGGGAAGAGGATAACTTTAAAACTGCTCACCCACACCTACAAATCACTCCACAACATCGAACCCAAATACCTCAACGAGAGATTCTCCTTACACTCCACCGACCTTACCCTCGCCGAGAGCCCACGCATGCGCCAAACTAGAGCAGGCGGAAGCGCTTTCTCCTACGTAGCAGCCAAAGCCTGGAACGAGCTCCCCGTTGACATCAGACGTTCCCCCACCCTCCACTCCTTCAGGAAGAACATCAAGACCTGGCTCTTCGACTGAAGCGGAGCTGCACCACCCACCCCCAGCGCATTGAGACCCTCGCGGGTGAGTAGTGCGCTTTATAAACCCCTGATTGATTGACACCTTCAACTCCTGGCATTCCAACCTTGTTGCAAGACGTGAAAAATGTGTTCAAATAATTGTGTGCCTTTTAATCTGATTCCTTTAATAGATGGAAAACCAGTTGCTCCGTTTCTAGACCTATATAAAGCCCAGTGTGCCCCAATTGCCATTTACAGAGCTGGAGTATGTGGGATGTGCAAATATTTTGTCCTTGCTGCATAGGTGAATCACTTCAATTGACATCTTCTCTCCCTATCTACCAGCAGTCAATATTTTATTTGCCACAAAAGGCTGGGGATGCCATTCATTGAGGACTTAATCAAGATTGCCCCTGTAACGCTATGGTTGTCCATCTGGTACAGCCCCTATGCTACCTTTAATCAGAGATTGCCTCAACTATGATTTGGGGCTCGAGATCCCATGGCTATCATATTAAATAATCTCTGGGAAAATGGGAAGGTCTTCTCTTTTTTTAAACAACCGTTGTTCAATTAGTAAATAGGATAAGCCCTAATTAAAACAGACATTTTTTGGGATCAGACGCTTTGACAAGGAGGGGAAGGGTTCATCATCCCTACAAACATACAGTATTTAGTTTTACAAACTACTTTTGGCATCAAAGCTTACTTATTGTACCCTATTTGTCACTGGAAATGGCTTTATTCTTTAGATTCAGATCTGATTGTTTACATAATCTGCTTTGCTTTTCCCTGGACCAATTCTCCAGTGATAGCACCATTCTAAGCACGCATTGGTGCTTTTATTTTGTGTACAATGTATGTAAAATATATAACGACATTTCTGATACCTTTCTTGAATTCTATTAATTGCATAAAACTGTGTTGCTGTTGGCTCTTACCTTGAATCGATTATACGATGTCGCAATTCTATGTCTTTTCAATGAATTTTCATCTTATTTTAACGATTGTACTTTTATGATTAGTTTATATAATCGAGTAAACCTTTTAGTGATTACCGGAGGTTGCTGTTGGTTGTCAAATTGCTTTTGTCATTATTGCCAGCAAACACAGGCCAGTCAGCAATAGGCCTTGCAAAATATTATTTCAGCGAAAGTCACGAATTTCATGTTAAGCAAAATGTAAAAACGGGGTCAATTTCACAATGTTGTTTTCCGCAACATTTCCTACCTGTTCACACACAGCATGCAAAAAAGTCTCGCGAGATACCAGTGGAAAAAAGCTCAAGCAAAAAATGTATTGCTGAGAGACATTTTCCACTCAAACCAGTCCTCTGCCAGGTTTTGCAAGACATTTTTTTTTTTTTATACATGTAAAACGGTTTTAGGTAAAAAAAAAAAGTACGCAATATACCGCAAAACCACATTTCAATACAAAAGCTTAATTTTGTGAATTTTTCAAGCAATTTTGCAATTAAAAATGACGCTATTCCACACACCCTAGCAGTACACATCAAGTTGGCTGTGCCATCTTTCACAGCCCGGAAATAACTGACCGTTTCAGCAGGTATGGCTTCTTCATCAGCACTTGAAAAGAAACTGCCATTGCGCCAATTCCTGGTCTGTCAACGGCAGTCCTTTCATCCGCCACATCTTCGGTCAGCGGTTTGAAGGACAAATAACATCCCTTGATTTGCCATCAGTTCCTTCTCAAAGACAGACCAAAGAAATTAAATATATTTTCCAACACCCTTGCAGCACCCTTTAAAGATAACTCCGGATCAGTTTCTTCCTTAATTGCTTTAATTGACTAAATTAGGTTTAAAATACTCTCTATGAGAGTCCAATTGTCGCAAAGTAAACACAACTCTAAAGACAGTTCAAAACATTGGGCCATATTATCAAGGAACGGTGATAACATTATCGCCGCTTTAGCGGCAGGAAACTGCCGCTAAAGCGGCGATAAGGGTATTGATAATATGCCCTTGAGAATTCCAATTGAAGCCCAGGTTTGATGTCCTTCACACCAGAACCTAGGCTTCTATTGGAATTCTATAGGGCTGATTATCAAGCCCCTTATCGCCGCTTTAGCGGCAGTTTCCTGCCGCTAAAGCGGCGATAATGTTATCGCTGTTCCTTGATAATGTAGCCCACTGTTTTCTACAACGATCTCTAAAGAGTTCCTGAGGGGACTCTTCCCTACTTTTGTTCCAGTGTCTAAATCCCCACCTGTGTGGGAACACAACAGTGCTAGCACCTTTCATGAAAGCTTCATTCGAACTGACACATAAGGGTGCCATACCCACCTGTCACCGAAGAAAGTGCTCCTGCTGGCTGTCACATTGATAAGAAGAGATGGTGAGCTGAATGTCTTCTGCACAAAGGAACGCATCTAACAGTTTTACAATGACAAGGTCGTTTCAAGAACGAATGCAAGATTCATACTCAAGGTCCCATCATTTCTTTAGCATGAGGAAGATTGTTTACCAACATTTTTCGAATACAGGCTTGCCAGAAGAAGATTGGTACGCCTCTTTGATGTTGAAAGGTCCTTAAAGTTCTCCAGCATTGGCTCTTTCATAGATTCATCTATTCCCCATCTCTAGTCCCCGTTGTGAGGTTGGGCACCCTCTGAAATCACTGTATGTAAAGCAATGTGCACTACACTCAATGACAATGGAACAGAGTACACTCTACCATCAACTTCCTTCTGTGAATCAAACTTCCACCAATTAGAGAGAAGCACCCTCAGCCCTTCTCATGACCGACTATTCAGACAGCCAGATTTTGGACCTCATGTTAAGTCAGAAGATAATCCTCTGCAGATCTGTCTGCATTTGATATTTTCAAGATGTTTAAGGTCGAGCCTGGGCAGCGCATGCGCTGCTCTGCGAGGCATGCTGTAATGAGGTATGGAATAGAAGCTTTGCCCATTTCCCACCCATCTTTTCTATTGGCTCCTGTTACTGTCCTATCGAAATCATTGCTTTTCATTCGTAAATAGGCTTGTTTGTCCCTCCTTGGTACGGCCTTGTCTGCATTGGTTACCTCCCATAAGGACTGGAATTTTTACTTGTGTTGTTACACGGTCTGCTTTATGTAGTCGGTGAGCACTATTTTCTTCAATGATCTTCCACTATTCCACCCATGACGTCGCAGCACACCACCCGCTTTTATATTATTATTAGTGATGTATTTATTTAATTTACAGAGCGGGCCGCTTTGACTATAGCGCTGCGCTTATTTATTTATTTGATTTACAGCACGGTCCGCTTTCACTTTAGCAGCCACACTTATTTATTTTATTTACAGTGCAGTCTGCTTCCACTTTAGCGGCAGCGCTTATTTAATTTACAGCGCATTCCGCTTTCACTTTAGCAGCACAAATAATTACAGAACCCTTCTATAATTATTTCCTTTTTGGGTGAAAGCGCCCCATACTGCGCTTTCACTTTAATGTTGGCCGCGCTCCTTTCTTCAGACGCTGCTTGCTGTAACCTGAATACGGCGAGCAGCGTCTTAAGAAAGGGGCGTGGCCACCATTAAAGTAGTCTTGCAGTTGCGAGAGTTTGAGCTATTAGCATTAAAAATGACAATGTTTTATATATATGTGTTGCTTTTAAAACACATAAATAAAAGGCTTTGTCATTTACAATGCCAATAGCTTAAACTCTTGCAAATGCGAGACCTATTGCATTGAAAATGCTTGTTTTCTAATTCTGCTTAGATTTCTTCAGCTCCAGCTCTGCCTTACTGTTGTGTATCGGATTGCCTGTTTATTCATACATACAACATACAAGCCAGGCCTGACTGTATGCCAACATGAATGCACTAATTCCTTAAAGTGTAGATTTGACTGGCATAGGGCCTACAGAGCTATTAACATTTTGAATGGTAATGTTAACAAATGTGCATTTGGTTCCAATTTATTCATATCTGCATTTTGAAATTAGGCAGGTTAGTATAACAGAGAACTGGAAACATTCTGCGATCTGAAATCTACAGAGCTGTGTGCAGTGATTACAAGAACAAGGCCACCCTGCCTTGTATGGATTTGACTTGGGAGGAAGCAGAAATAGACATATTTGCTTGTCCTAATTATGCTTATGCAAAAAAAGGACATTGTCAGTGTTCCGAAGCAGCAATATAAGAGTTACGCAGGGGTGCCCGTTCCACTCTCTATTGGGAATCATTGGAGACAAAGGTATAAAAAGATGCTTAAGGTGGAGCGGCACACATGATGAATGGTTACTACGGGGACATGCTGAAAAGCTGATATCAGACTACATATACAATATCTTTGTAAGGTAGGCAGGGAAACTGGCATGGCATATTAGAATTAGGATGGAGTTAGATATAACCAAACATGGCCAAATAATAGTGTGGCTGGAAGCAAATCCAAATTAGGTAGGTAGTAGAGTTGTGTGATGGAATATGTAGGGAGTTTTTCTAGCAATTGCTTTGACTTTTGTAATGACTGTTGAGATTTTCATAGGTATCATTCTGACACACATAATTTGTAGAAAAAAGAATGCATAATAAATAACCATAGGTGCAACGATATAAACCAGTGGGTGTGTCTACTGTTTCTCCGAGCCAGTGTGGGGCTCGTTATTCACTATTCCTCCCTGAAGAGAAGAGATCCTCTCACAGGCTGTCTGACTCCTAACACTCTCTACCTAACAGAGCAGAACCTGCTTTGAGGAGAGAGAGAGAGAGAGAGAGGCACCTGCCAGTTCTTCTTTTATCCAAAGAAGGTGAGCTATGTTCTTTTCTTCTTGGGGCTTTGGATATTTACCAGATGTGCCCCCTAAAAAGTGGTGGAACATGGTATTACTGTAGTGAAGCAGCGGTCTGCCATATTTTTCCAGACATTTTTGGGGAGATTTCCAAGTATGTCAGAGGCTCCTGAGAGGAAACCTCTCTTCAAGACTTCTAATGCCTGTGGTAATAAACAAAATATAGGAAGATCCTCGCTTTGCTACCTTCCTGGAGTATCAATCCTAAGAAATGTGACATCTGCAAAGGTTTGCTTTTCATCTAAAAAGTTGAAGGACAGAGAAAGAAGGTTGGCTTCCACCCTTCAGTAAGCAGATGCTGGCCTTGAGACTCGCCTCAGTAAAGTCTAAACTGAAGAGTTGTACTCTGGCTCAAAAACCCCCTGTCCCTGTGCTTAAGGATCAGACATCTAGTAAGCTGCCATTGTCCTCAGCATTTTTAAAAATCAAAGAGGTTAATACCACCCGGCCCAGAATTTCTCTAGAAAAGGTAGAAGCTTGACTCAGAAAATTCCTCAACAGTGTCAAAATTATTGATGACTGTGCTGCCGTCAGCAAGGCCGTCAATGACTATGGACAAGAGGTGATATATGATGGCAGTGTCACCGACAGTGCCTCTGGTAATGCCCCCTGCCACACTGACGAGAACGTTCCCGTCAACTGCAACATCCTTATTGAGGGCTCCCCCAGCAATGCTACAACTGTCGAGGACCATACCATCACCACTAACTTCATCAACAAAGAGATCATCAACACTATATGCCTTTTCTATGGCAATTTTGGAAACGTCAATTGCCTGCTTGTCGACAATCCAGACAATGATAGATGCCCATTTCTACCTTTGCTATGCCAACAGCAACTGTCAGTGTTGTCTTCAACAGTGGTGAATACCCAATATTTTCTGATAAGCCACTGCAGCAGTTAGTGGTCTCGCCAATGCCTTAACAGGTGCCTGCAAAGATGCTACAACATGCCTCTTCGGGTCACAAAGGTGAAGACTCAACCGAGAAGCCTAACCTTTACCAAACTGAAGCTTTTGACAACATTTGCATGATGCATGCTTTTATAAAAAAAAAGGCAACGCAAAGGTTCAGTCTGCCTTTGACTAATGTGGAGAAGTCATGCTTTTTTTCTATTTTAACGAACAGTTTGACAGACATTCTAAAGCAACCCCTATTCTGGAACAGGGAGGGAGGGCTTTTGGTAAGGAAAAATCCAGCTCTCTCTGATGTGAAGTTATCAAGCCTTAAAAAGAAATACAAGGCTCCAGAGTCTGCACCTGTCTGCATCCTAAATCAGGAAGCCTGATTCAGTGGACTTGTGGAAATGTGCCTTTTTAGGGGCACACCGGTGCAGGGTTCACCCTTCTCTGTCCACGGGTCCTTAAACCAACAAAATAGAGATTTGCACTGAAGCTGGAATTCAAATAACAAGTTTACTAATCACTCATAAGTGGGACTACGTCCACGCAGCACTCTCAAGTGCTGCCTGAGGTAGTACATTGAAGTCACAGAACACAGGCCTTATATACAGAGTTTGTTGCAGAGTAAGCATGTAGTTACAAATAGAAGGTACAAGCATACGCAGATGGGAGATCACTTAGTCAGCGGAGTGGGAGCAGAACTGCTTACTGTTGCAAGACACAGTTGACAGTTATGTCTTTAGTATTCAACAACAAGAGAGAGAGGGTGAAATTCACACTCTTAATCCCCCTAAAGTAATATTGGTAAACAACAAAAGAGCATGAATAAACAACAGATAAGAAGGGAGTAAAGCCAGCAGAAATCAATAAGATTTGTTAGAAGAGCCCTCACTCACCAACCTAGTTGGTGACATGCTTCATCATTGGGCTCCCACCAGGGAGGTCGAATACCTCCCTGGTGTGCTACAACGCCTGTTTACAGCGAAGCAGGTGATTGAATGTAGATCAGGAGTGCAAAAAATAGTGATTAAAAAATGCCTAGATTTTAACCAAAAACTATTTATTTATGGTAAATCAGGCATTGATTAAAAAAGGGGGGTAAATAACTATAACCAGATCTGATCAGTTATCCCTTAAAGTGCAAATAAAATCAAAGCGGTCAACATGTTTCTGGCTATGTAGAGTATTCACCAGGCATTCATCAGGACCTCGCCACCCCGGTGGTGTGCACACGCTAAGGCGCACCCAACCGTCGGTGGTAACAGAAAACCACAAAAAACTCACGGTTTTACCCTTGTCTTTAGGATTTCTGAAGAACACGTGTAGCTGAAAGAATAAACAGAAACACAGATCAACAATATATGACACACAAAGGGCAAAATGAAAAGTGCCATTGTGTTTTTATAAAAGCGGACATGGAATGCTCCCTTCACCGCATGGGTTACAAAGTTAATAACCCTGAGATGCTCTAATAGAAGCTATTAGTATAAACAGCAAATCTTGTGTGAAACATATTAGAATGAGCAGACTACGCAACACGTATATATTAATAGTGTGCTCAGTAGCAATAGGTCAATTAAAAAACGAACTTCACTCATACATCATGTGACTCGAACTACGGAGCCCAATTTATATCATGGTTATTGTAAATTCCTTATCAAACAAGTCTTTAGTAAAACAATGAATAACTCACATGGAGCCATAGTTAGCCTCACATCATAGATCCAAGAGGTGTCGCGCACTGGTAATCACACGCTAAAAGATAGAAGTCAGTCTAGTCAATATCACTCCCATGGGTATCTGGAAGAGGGAGAAGCAAGACGCTACACATAGCATAGTTGAACCCCACATACTTCGTCAAAGTGTCGCACCCGCCGGTAAACCTACAGCTCCCTTAGTCAAGGACGTCGAGGATGACGCTGCCGGTCGGTCAGAAAGTTAAATACAGTGAGTATACGATATGTGCGTCAAACAAGGCGTATGACGTCACGCGTCATGTGACTATTCGGCACCAAATAGTAAACAAGGAAACAAAGACGTGCAGCATAAACGCACGGCCGACAGCTAGAACGCTCACCTCCTGGTCCACAAAACTTTATTTATGTGAATCTGAAGACAAAAAAGACGACAAACCGACTCAGCGAAATGACAGAGGCTGCTGATGAAAATTCGCTTATTCTACGGTACTAATAAAATAGCAACTGGACTCATGTCATTAGCAAAGCCGTTGCCACGTATGTAAAAGGTGCCCACTCTGTAGTCACTATAAACACCCATAGTCATAACCTGGATACTGATATACAAAAGTAATCACATCAATTGTCCCCTAGTTGGTGAATGGACAGTAGAAAAGGGGGTTCAATAACGCATTACCGTACCCCAAGGTATGTTATCATTAAGCCCAATGGTGGGTATCGCCAAATGGTAAACCCACCGTTGTTCTTTCTCATGTAATTTTTGGGCTGTATTATTGCCTGATGTCAGGTGTTAAATAATGGTCCAATGTAAATAGTAGAGTGATTAAATTGGAGGTAATGCCCGTGAGCTTAGTGGTACTCCACCTACACCGTACATTACTCCGATGTTCGTACACCCGTTGTTTTATTTTTCCTGTGGTCATCCCTATATAACGCAGTCCACACGGACAGGTTATAAGGTAAACCACATTGATGTGTTACAGTTAGTATGTAGTCGTTGTGTCCAAGTCTTGCCAGTTTCTAAGTCCAATGTTTTGGTTGCTGTTGTCAAATGACACATACTACAGGAGCCGCACGGATAATGCCCTGTTATGTTGGGTAGACCCCATGCATTACGTACTGTCTGCTCACCCATAGTGGTAGTTTTCATTGGACGTGTGTGCACTAAAGCGTCCTTAATGCTCCTTGCTTTCTTGAAAGAGAATAAAGGTTTGTCCCATTTTCTGTTATTACTCTCAAGAATCCGACAGTTTTTGCAGATGGAGTTTGTTATCGCATTGGAAGCGGAGCTGTAGGTTGTAACACATGTAAGAGGAGCAATTGTGACAGGTTTCACAAAGTCCTCCAAAAGTGCTGCCCTTGGTTGGTTACGAGCCCTTTTGCAGCTGCGTGTCAAAATTCTGTTGGGGAGGGGGAGAAGAACTGCTTACAGTTGCAAGACACAGTTGACAGTTATCTCTTTAGTCAGGTGCATTCTAGCAGCTACAGGCCTTTTCTCAGCACATATACATTGCTTGAGCTTAGAAAAGAAGGAGTTAACTAAAGCTGATGACTCAAGCAGAATAGAAAAGCAAGCAACAGTGAAGACGGAAGAATCAGAAAGCTAACAAAATGGATGCTGCAAACAAGATGGGTTCAGCTCATGCTAACAGCAATTATTTTCGATTTTCACAGACGACCCTTTTAGCATTAGCTGAAGACATCTCTATGACTTAGAAGGGGCACGGAAGATATCCTGTACATCTATTCTTATGAGTTCATTAATTTCCTGGTCCATTGCTAGGTGGGCATTTACATTGTTGACATTTTGTTTAGTCGGTATACATGAGGTACAGGTAGAGATACAAAGGGAACAGTGCATTGGGCCGCATTGAATACATAGGCAACAAGTAAAAAATATACATAGGGCTGACAATATTTTCCAGCCCCATACAGTAAACATAGTCCATAGCCATCCAGTCAAAGTCCATGTCCCTGAATCCTGATGGATTTCAGTGGCTATTTTGTGCAGTTTAGAAATTGCTTCAAAAACTGAAGGGGCATGGTCAGGGATGTACACACAACAGCTGCTCCCAATGATGCGGCATGCTCCACCATGGTTGGCCAGGATGACATCGAGGACCATCCTGTTTTGGAGTGCCACTATTCTTGCAATTTGTAGTTCTTTTGTGATATTTCCAAGTGCCATGGCTGTCTGATTGGTTACAGCCTCTACAACACGTGTTACACGCCTTATCTTTCTGCTGTTTAAGGCCGCATCAACAAAGAAGAACAGTCCCAAATTAAAGTAAATGTACTGCTGTAATGCAGTATCAGTTTGATCCACCTCATCGTTGTTTATTGTCTTCTTGAATCTATTTTTGGAAATGTCATTACACAATTTATAGTCTTTATGGTAAGATGTAGGTGCCAAGAACACAGGTGGTGGTAAAAAGGACACATAGCCGCTACCTGACCAGCCAATAGGTAGATGGTAGTAACCTTTATTTCTGCAAATGAAATAGGTGTTATGTGAGGACAAAAAACTGCTATTGTTCATTCCAGTAATGTTCAGCACTAAGGTACAGTCACTTTTTCCCACAGGGATATTGCCAATACTGCTCACACAAAGGTCTGCCCGAGCGCTAGTAACAGCTATAACAGGAGGTCCATTACCCTTGATAGTTCGAGTGTGTTGGGGAAAACATAGGGGCATATTATCAAGAACGACGTTCAAATTATCGCCGCTTTAGCGGCAGAAAACTGCCGCTAAAGCGGCGATAATGCGCTTGATAATATGCCCTTTTGAATTCCCATAGAAGCCCATGTTGACACCAGAACATGGGCTTCTATGGGAATTAACAAGGGCATATTATCAAGCCCATTATCGCTGCTTTAGCGGCAGTCTTCTGCCACTAAAGTGGCGAGAATTTTAAAGCCGTTTCTTGATAATTTGCCCCATAGTGTGTGGAGGAATTTCCTCGACGATACTCCTCCATTTCCCATACAGTTCCTTTAGCTTGTGGATCTCCTTCCTCATCAGGGTAACAGACTCTCTTTAACTGAGCGTTAAGTCTTCCTACATCAAAGTTGGTAATATCCAATATGAGAAGCCCACAATACTGCAAACCAGGCTCTGGAGGAGCCATTATGTGAAAACTGCAAAGGATTAAAAGGCGTTCCTCCCTTTTTCTGATGAGCTGGCATCATTCCACACACCAAACAGTTGGTAATGTTCGTAGCATTGTGGGTGTGATGCAACATTTGAATGAACGTATTGTTGAGATAGGACATTCTGTGCTTCTGCTCATGATAAGGAAGAGAAAAATAGTGGTGTTCAATGGGGACAGGAGTAGTAGCAGTCAGTAGATTTCGAGCAGGAGCTACTTCCTCTACAATCCATGTTATTGTAGCAATGATAACAACAATCAAAGTGAGTCCAATAGTAACATACTCTTTCGATCACAAACTCTTGCAGCAGCTTGCTTCTTTTCCTTAGACATGTTCGTCTCGTCGTTGAAAAACAGATGGTGCCCTAAGGTCCTGGGCAGATGTTGGTTTCTTCACTGAGATTGAGACGAGTAGTCACTAAAAGGTTACCCCCCTTTGTAACTCAGGCTTTCACTACCCAGGACAGTGGCTCAAACAGTCTTTTTCAGCAACAAAGTGTCTTTCTTCCTGGGTCACAGCTGATATCGAGATGTACCAGGGATCATGTGGTCTGGGAAGACTTCCTCAGGTCCTTCAGGTGACGTGGCTTGTCCTTTCTTGGTATCCAGGAAATTGTGGTGATCTGCCAACGCAGCTAGGCTCACTAGGTCTCGCAACACTTTGACAGTGTGTCGCATAGATCCAGTTCTTCCGGTTCGTCACTTGATCTGCAGTCCTGGCAGCCAGCAGCACCTGCTCCGGTCCTCGCCACCTCGGTGCTAGGGAGCTGGTCCTCTGGAATGACTTTACGACCACAAAGTCACCAGGGCGCAAGCAGTGGCCCTCACCTTGCGACCTGTTTGGAAGAGTCTCCCGAACCTGTTGATAAACAGAAGACATAATGTAAGTCAACTGAGACAAATAGTCATTCATTAATACATAAGGTACATCATGTATAGGGCGTGGCTTAGGAATCCCCCAAATATTCATTGGCCTTCCAAAAATCACCTCATACAGTGTGAGGCCAGATCGTGTATGTGGTATTGATCTAATGGACAGCAATGCTAAGGGCAGCAATGCTAAGGGCAGCGCATCAGGTCATTTCAAAGATGTGGAAGCCTGTATTTTGGCCAACTTCAATTTGAGGGTAGCGTTGTAACGTTCCACTAGTTCTGTTGATTGTGGGTGGAAAGCAGCATGAAATTTCTGCTTAATTCCCAACTCTTTCATGAGATACTCAACAACCTGCCCAATAAATTGGGGTCAGTTGTCACTCCACAAAACTCAACAAATTCTACATCTGGAGAAAAACTCCTTTGGGAGCACCTTCGCTGTAGTAAGAGCTGTATTATCTTTCGTGGCATATACCTCAACCCATTTACTAAAGGCACAAACCACCACCAGAACATACTTCAGATTGTTACAGCGTTCAAATTGGATGTAATCCATTTGCAGAACTTCAAAAGGTGCAGTAGGTATTGCAAACCCTCCTGTTGGAGTTAGTGTTCCCTTTCCAGGATTATACTGGAGACAGATCAGACAAGACTGGACTATCTTTTTAGCTGTGCCGGCAATATCTGGATGATCCCAAACTTGCATAAGTTGCTTTGCCATTGAGGATGCTCCAACATGTGCCAGCCCATGTGCCATGTGAATCATAGGATGTAAATAGGATGTGGGTAACTTCCATTTTGTCATTTCTTTATTCCTCCAACAGCCCTCATCATCCAATGCTCCCTCCTTAGACCATTGATCTAATTCTTCAACAGAAGCAGATTGCTGCATGTCCAGAATCTCTTGTCTGGCATCATGCCAACGTTCAGCCTGTGACTTAACTACATAGATAGATGTATTGAAGTCTCACGAGCTGTGTAATCTGCAAAGGCATTTCCTTTTCCTATTTTATCAGTCGATTTCTTGTGTGCACTACACTTAACAATCGCCACTTTCTTAGGATATGTCAAGGCAGTAAGGAGATTATGTACTAATTCCCCATGCACTATTTGTGTCCCATGTGAAGTAAGAAAGCCTCTTTCTTTCCAAAGTTGCCTTAAGTTATGAGCGACGCCGAAGGCGTATTGGCTATCCGTGTAAATGTTAACAAGCAACTCTGTACTAAGTTCAAATGCTCTTGTCAGTGCTATCAACTCAGCTGCTTGAGTTGACTTCTGTGGGATACGAGCTGTCTCAACTACTGTCTGAAGTGTTGTAATTGCATAAGCAGTAGATGTAGTGCCATCAGGCAATTTCAGGCAGGATCCATCAACCCACAATTCCCCATCAACACTAGAAAGAGGTGTATCTTGTAGGTTAACACAACCCTTTGAGTGTTCTTCTTTAAGGAATATACAATCATGTAACTCTTGTGACTGAGACTGAGTAGCTGGAAATGGCAATAATGTAGCAGGATTCAGAGTCAAACATCTTTTCAGTGTGATATGAAGGGGCCAAAAGTGTCAATTCATTGCCTGTCAAACAGGCACTAGTCAAATGCTGTGTTTTCATTTGATTTAACAAAGCAACAACTGAATGTGGTACTAGCACAAGCAATCTATGTGACAAGACTATTCCCTCACTCTGACGTATGGACACAGCCGTTGCCGCCACCGCTCGAAAACACCCAGGCAGCGCACAGGCGACTGGATCAAGGACAGCTGAGAAATATGCACAAGGGTGCTGCTTATCACCGTGTGTCTGTGTTAAAACTGAGAGAGCACAACCGTCCCTCTCGTGTACATAGAGTGTGAAGGCCGTAGTGTAGTCTGGAGTTCCTAATACTGGTGCCGAACAAAGAGCTTGACATAACTGTTGAAAAGCATTCTGGCATTGAGTAGTCCATGGGAGGGGCATCAGAGTGTCTTTAGTCAAAAGGGCCAACAAAGGTTTAACAATGTGAGATAAGCTAGGGATCCACTGCCTACAGAAAGAAGTAAGGCCAATCAATGCACGGACGTCCTTCTGAGTACGGGGCACAGGTGTGTCTAAAATGGTCTGACTGCTGTCTACAATATTGCAATTTCTTCCGAGCGACTTTGTGATGATGAGAGGAAAGGAATGATAATAGTAATAGTGTTCCTTCTTCACACTGTTCAAGGGTCTCAGCAGCCAACAAGATGTCATCGATATATTGAATCAGAGCCACCACTTTTGGTTTAGGGAAAGAGTCAAGCTGCCTTTTCAATGCCTGGCTATAAATGCTAGGACTCTCTGTATACCCCTGTGGAGCTCTAAAAAAATCAGAATGATAGATTATTCAAAGTGAAGCTGAATAAATAACGGCTGTCAGGGTGAATAGGTATAGAGAAAAATGCATTCTTTAAATCGATCACACTAAATGTAGTGTCAGTAGGAGGAACCATAGTAAGAAGTGCCGTGATATCAGAGACTACCGGGTATTGGGGCACCACTACTTTGTTGCCCTCTCGTAAGTCAATGATGAATCTGTAAATTTTAGTGTCAGTATATTTTTTCAAAATAGGAAGAATAGGACTATTACAGGTATTGTAAGGGACTTCTTACACAACCCCCACCTTGATTAAATCCTGAACAATGTGTATTAACGCTTCTTCACCTTCCCGAGATATTTTATATTGGGGCAGTCGAGGCAACGAAGCACCTTCCTTCACTTGAATATGTACTGGTGGAATAACCATGTGTCCCACATCGGTATCTGATGTAGCCCACAAAGTACTAGGTAGCGATGCCAGAGCAACATCCTCTTTAATGAGACAAGACCTCTCAACCATTGGATAGTTATCATTTAAAATAACACGCACACCTTCTGGGGAACAACGTATTATAGCACGAAAATGTTTGAGCATATCGATACCCACAATGTTATCTGGCATGGTAAGGGAAAGCAAAAATGGACATGCTGCTGTGAATTTATCAAGACTAAGTACAAGTGGCTCTGACAGTGGGCTGGATGTAGGTGTCCCATCGAATCCTCTCAATGTTATCACTGCGCCAGACAGATGAGCCCTAGGAACCAATTTTTTAGACAGAGCACTACGAGTAGCTCCTGTATCAACCAGAAACCGATCAGTAGAGCCCAAAACATTTGCATCAACACAAGGACCTTTCTGATCTACTGGGACCTCAACCGGTTTCTTACACCATCTTAGGCATTCCTATGCATAATCAGAATCCCTAAGACCATCAGCCGAATAATCTAACATTTGATATTGATTTCATCTATCAAAAGTATTAGAATATTTTGGACCATGTTCAACTGCCTCAAACCTGGGACGAGTTCCTATTCCTCCCCTATTTCCTGAATTCCCTGGGCGTCCTCTCATGCTTCCTCTACCCTGTTGATACTGCTGACCTCACAAAAGGGGGCATTCGGAATGCCAATGTCCAATCTCTTTACAGTAAGCACACTGATCAGAAGACAACGTTGATCGAGAGAAAGGGGGTACACCAGGGGTATATACTGCACGTCCGCCTCTACCACCACCTCTGAATGGTGGACCATATACTTGAGCCAACATAACTTTTGTTTTTAACTCCTTAACCCTCTTATCCTCCTTGCCTTTTGCTTCCAATTCCTGATGCTCATAATACTGGGCCATAGTCAAAAGGGAGACTGGGGAAGACGTAGTCCAGGAACTCAGTCTCTCGCTGACCTTTACGCGACTAGCTATTTCTGGCAACATGTTAGATACAAATTTGTCGACGAACAGATGCTTACCCGTATCATCTGTCAAAGACTGCCCACTAAAGTCATGAAATGTCTCTTCAAATCCTGTAAAGAAATCAGAAACTGACTCATCAGCTTTCTGTTTAAAAGACGCTAACGCTGTCCAATCTATTTTCTTAGAGGGTATCAGAGTTTTCAACTTAGTTACAATAGCTTTGGGAAGATCTAATATCTCCTTTTGTGGTTTCTGTGCAAGGTCTCTAGCGCATCATTTTCCTCTAAATGCACCCAAGTATCACCATAGGCTAAATTATCATCTATTTTTTTTTTTAACTGTTCTCCATATATCAGGGGGCAAAATAAGTCAAAAAAAAATGTCAATATCCGGCAAAATCATAGTACAGGAGCTAATAACTCCTTCCACTTCTTCATAAAAAGCGGACGGATTTTTCTGTGGATCAGGTAAAGCAGCTTTAATAGCCATAACATCTGCTCTACTCCAGGGAGTATAGACCCAATTATAGACAAAATATCCCTTTGCATCATCTGAATCTTTATCGTCATTCGTTCCCGCTCCCTTTGGTGGAACATACAGAGTCGCAGCTTCATGCATCGCTTTTACAGTAGCCACAGTATCACTAGGGTAATTGTCTGTCCCCAAAACGTCTTCTTTCTGCATTGGGGTCTGAACTGTTTGTGCAGTTTTAACTTTACCAGCTGATTTTTGCTCAACTTTTAAACGTAGTGTATCATGTCTTAATTTAACTACTCGCCTAATTAAACTAGGTATATTTGAAAAAAGAAAAGTTCCATCATTTAATTGTTTATAATCAGAATTGATATCAGTGGGATCTAAGTTTTTAGAAACGTTTCTAAACTGAAGTATTACTTCCCAGGTAAACTTCTCTGCAATATATAGCTGCTCTAAATCCTTCCACTGCTGAACCATTGCTACAAGGTCTGGGGCAGAAGTAGTCCCATGAGCTTCTTTGCGAGCAGTGGATCTGAAAGTGGCTTTTTCATCAACAGTCAAAGTAGAGCGAGTCTGCCGCCCATCTTGCTTATCTAAGTCTTTATCATCTGAAGAAAGATGTTCTTCTTCAGAAAGATCATCCTCAGGTGCAGAGGGAAATTTATACGGGGGCAGAGGTCGATCTAACAAAATGGAGTCATCCTGAGGTTTATTAAGTATGGGATAAATAGGGAGCCTAATAGGGTACTGGCCAGTTACCGCTAAACTACGCGCCCGTTCTTCTTTTTCATTTATTGCATTCATTTCTTTATTTTTTTAATTCTTACGCTTTTTGATATATTGTTTTACGCTGGTCTTTTTCGGCTATAGCTTCTGCTTTCCTCACTCTCTCTTGCACTTCTTTCTCCCACATTTGTACACAATTAAACACATCTTGTCGACTATTATGCTTAAACAAACACTGCTCTACATACTGAATCTATATTTGTTCCACAGTGTACTATACATTATGGAAGAAATACTATATTTAATGTACATATGCCTATTAGGTGTCCCCTCTGGAGGAGCCGGCTGACTTCTTTCTAAATCCATTTTGGTACCACCAAGACTGCAACACAACCTACGGAGTGTGCTAGGAGCAGGCATGCTACCAATTTTTGTAAAATATTACTTATCCCAGATAAGTCAAAGTAGAGAAAAATCTCCACATTACCTGCCTTTATCTTTTGCAAGAGATAAACAAACAAAACCAGAATCTTGGCCAAGCAAATCCAAAATTAAGAGTGCCTCTTCAGCGACCTTACCATACAATAGTTATGTTATGTTATTGTGTCTTATAAAGCGCGACAGCTGCCCCAGCGAAGGGGCGTCCCGGCGCTATTACAGGAAGACTGACAGAGAAAAGGAAGCCGGCAAGGACTAACATGCAGAGAAAAGACAAGTCTTAATGGCCTTTCTGAATGCTAAATAATTATCAAGGCCACAGATCTGTCCAGGGAGTGAGTTCCAGTGCGTGGCGGCTCTGTAACGAAAAGAGCGTCCACCAGCCCTAACTCTACGTGTCCGGGGAACCACCACCCGGTGCTGACCTTGTGAGCGGAGAGGCCGTGTAGGTGCGTATGGCAGCAGAAGATCAGCCAGGATGGGGGGGTGGCCAATTTCAAAATCTTGAAAGAGATACATAGGGTTTTGAATTCAATGCGTCTGGCCACAGGTAGCCAGTGAAGACGGCGGATGGCGTTTGACACAGAGCAAGATTTGCGCAGACCTAAGAGTGTTCTTGCTGCTGCATTCTGTGCCCTTTGCAACCTCGAGACCTCCACTTTGTTGGACCCTAGATAGAGGGAACAAGCATAATCGAGTCTCTTTTTCCCCCCTTTTTTTTATTGAGCAGAGCAAGAGGTAGATAAAAGAAGACATTACAGAGTACAATTAGCGTCCATTACATAGATAGTATGGCGAAAAGATGAAAAAAGGTACAATGAAGAAAACACTAATAGGAAATTCAATATGCTTGATGTGTAGCAGCAATCAGAATTTTGATAGCTAATGATCAATGTAATCGTTAATCACTTCGTTAATCACTTCAGGATAAAAGTGCAATATACCAAGTGCAAATAGCAAAAATACAGTACTTGAATCATTTAAGGTGCAAATGCGAAACAAGGCAATATACAAAAGTGCAATACACCAAGTGCAAATAGCAAAAATACAGTACTTTAAGCCATTTAAAGTGCAAGACAAGGCAGACTACAAAAGATTGTAGTCAAAGAAGGATTCCACATCATGATAATCATAATAATAAAAAAAAAAAAAAAAAAAAAAAAAAAAGCTGATTTTAAGCGATTCACCACTTCCAGTGTTATAAAACAGTTGCCAAACAGAGTGCAAATGCATTCTTGGGGGGGAATGAAATTAAGTCGTCTCCAATTTTTCAAAAAACTTCCAATTTCGCTTAAATTTTCTTACAGCTCCAACCCTCCTAGCGTAAGCCTCCTCAAGTTTTTTAACCCTTTTCATTTTATTTATCCATTTCAAATGGGAGGGGGCTGCATTTGATCTCCAATTTTGTAGTATTAGAGAGCGAGCTACCGCACAGGCAATAAAAATAAAAATTCTTTCTGGATTAGACAATTGTAGGTCTCCCTTGCAACTGCCGAATAAGACAGTCTCAGCTGCAATAGGAATGGGATTCCCAATTGCACGCTCGATGTCCGAAAAAATTGCTTCCCAGAAAGACCTCAGCCTGGGATATACGAAGAAGGTATGGTGCCATCCGCCTTCCCCAGGTTTGGCGCAACGAAAACACCTGTCTTCTACATCGGGAAACCTTTTACTCAAGATGGAGGGTGTCAAATAGGCCAGCCACCTAGAAAGAAAAGCCATCCTCTTGTAATTTGCAGCACGAAGTGCACGGCCCCCAGAGAGGCTGATCCACTCCCACTCCTTTTCGGATAGACTGCAATCAGTCTCCCGAAGTATTTTTTCCCGATGTTTCTGAATTATAGGGGTATGCAATTGTTTATGGATCAGCTTATACCAATTACCAATCCCTCGAAGTTTAGCTCCATAAAGTGCAGTTGACAGCTGGTTGGGAGATTCATTTAAGCCTCCGTAGCTTCTCAACCAGGAGACTAAGCGCAGATATTCAAAATAGACCGGTTTCCGACGAGCCCCCACCCTGGCCAATATTTCCTGCCAAGAGATTGGTCTATTCTGTATTAAAAAGTGTCTCAATTGGATTAAGCCGGAGTTTTCCCATATAATATTATGACCGGCTTGTAGCTGGAGACCAAGGCCGGCACATTCTTTTAGTTTAAGATATAGAAAGCCCGTCAAATTCATGTCCCTAAAAATTGCCTGTAGTCGACATAGGAAGTCCTTTAAAATTTTATATCGGCTTTTCTTTGGAAGTTTAGCAGTCTTTAAAAACACTGGAATGGATGAACCGATCTCTGTCAGCATTTTATCAAAAAAAAAATATCTCTACAAGAGCTGGATCCTAACAGTCTTGATACAAGGTCAAGGAGGACGGCTTCATAATAGGATTTAATATGTGGGAGTGCGAGTCCCCCCTGATCTACGGGTAGTTGAAGGATATTCAATTTAACTCGGGGGGCTTTCTTCTCCCATATAAATTGCCTAAAAAGCGTATCTATTTCCCTAAAAAATACCTGATTGATTTTAATAGGGACATTAGAGAATAAAAAGATCAAAAGGGGAAGTATTGACATTTTAATCAAAGATACACGCCCAACTATCGATAATGGAAGAAGTGACCATTGATCCAATAATTTCGTTATTTTTTTCTTCATTCTTATGTAATTTAAATCATAAAGTTGGGAAGACTGTGAGGAGACATAGATCCCAAGATATCTTATAGGGTTAGTCCTGGCTGCCTGTAATTTTAAAGAGTCGGGGAAAGGATCAATATCCGTATTCAATGCAAGAACTTCAGTTTTATTTGCATTGATTTTATAGCCCCCTATCTTTTCAAATTGAGAGAATTCACCCAAGACCTCCTCAAAATTAGACCTATTGGGGGCCAAATATAAAATAATATCAGCAAACAACTTAAGTTTAGACATATCTGGAATTGGGGGATAAATAGCAGCATTATTACGAATATTTAATACAAGGGGTTCTATAAAAAAAGTAAAAAGTAGAGGGGAAAGTGGGCAGCCTTGTCTCGTTCCCCGCTTAATTCGTATCATTCCTGCACAGGTAGCATTTATTACGAGTTTGGCTGTAGCATCCTGATAAATATTGTTTAGCATTCCTACCACCTTAGAGGGGAACCCAAATTGGCCTAGAGTAAAAAATAAAGTCTTCCAATTTACAAGGTCGAAAGCCTTTTCCGCATCAACCATTATGATACTTGCGGGGATATGGTTTGTGTTGATATACTCTAATGCTTGTATCAAAAATTGGGTATTGGAAGCCATCGATCTACCCGCAATAAAGCCCGTTTGATCTCTATGAATGACCTCCTGAGCGGCTGGTAATAAACGTACCGCCCAAACCTTCATAAAAAGTTTATAATCGGAATTTAAAAGACTTATAGGCCGGTATGAATTCATGTCATTAGGGTTTTTATCTTTTTTAACAAATGAAATTATAATCGCTTCTTTGAATTCACACGGAACCTGGCCTCCTTCTTTTATAAAATTAAACAAGTTTTTCAGGGGAAGAAGTAATTCTTCTGCAAACACTTTGAAGAACTCGATTGGAAAGCCATCTTGGCCACAAGCTTTTGATCCTGGGGTTGATTTGATGGCTGCCAAAATTTCGACTCCCTCCACTTGACTTTCTAACTCGAGAGCCCGTTCCGAGGATATCTGGGGGAGAGCCAGAGTTGAGAAATACTCTTCGATTGAATTGTTCCGTATTTTATATTCAGTGGAATAAAGTCGGGTATAATGATCCTGGAAAAGTTGGGCAATTCTAGAACTATCGACTATTTCCAGACCAGTAGAGGGATCTAATATTTTTGTTATTAAGGCTGATTCCTGTTTTTTTCTTGTAGAATTTGCCAGGAGTCTGCCGATCAACTGGCTCTCCTCATAGACCCTCTGTTGGAAAAGTTTGGAGTTACAAACCTCTTCGACAACAAAAAAATCTTTTAATGCTGTTTTGGCTTGGAGATATTCGTTGGGAAGAGACTGTAGTTGAAGGGATATTCCCGCTCGAGATCTGACTGTAATTGAGTTATCTTGTTCCTTCGGTCTTTAGATTGGGCAGTTGTATATGCAATTATCATACCCCGGGCTGTCGATTTAAATCCGCCCCAGACAGAAAAAGGAGAAGCAGTGTTCTCATTTATCCGAAAGTATTCTTTTATCCAAATCCTAAAGCCTCTTACCCATTCCTCATTCTGCAGAAGAAGGCGATCCAGTTGCCACCTGGGTCTCTCCCTATTTGCTTCATAGATCTTAATTTCCAAATTGATATAGGCATGGTCAGAGAAGGGGTTGCATCCAATGCCTGTTTCCAGGATCTGAAGAGATCTGGAATTAAGGAAAAAGTCAATTCTAGATGCCGTGTGGAAGCGATGAGAATAGAAAGTTAAATATTCTTTCTCTGAGTTCCTATCCCTCCAGCTATCCATCAATTGGAAGCTCTCAATAATAGTCTCCAAAGCTTTTTTAGTGTTCGGTTTCAATTGACCCCTCTGTTTATTTGTCGTGTCTTTACTTGGATCTAATATAAAATTAAAATCTCCTCCGAGTATTATCTGTCCCGGAGCACCAGATAATAGATTATAGACTTGAATCAGTGGTCCCTCATCATCAACTATAGGGCCATAGTAGTTGACCAGATTGAGTCTCTTCCCAAACAACTTTACTGCGACCCAAATCCATCTCCCCATTGGATCTCTTTGGACTTCTATGACCTCCCAGGGAAGTTTATTAGAGAGATAAATTGCTACACCCCTCTCAGCAAAACCTGAGGACGCAAAGAAAACTTTTGAAAAGGTTCTAGGTATAAAAAGTTTGGGGGAGTTGGATTTTAAATGGGTTTCTTGAAGAAAGAGGATTTGGGGTCGCAGTGAAGCTAGCCATCTGATTAAGGCGCCATATTTTTTTTTATTCAATATGCCATTAACATTGGCCGAGAGAATCTTACATTGATTGGACTCCCTAACCATCTATGCGACTGCTTAAGACCAAAGCATAATCGAGTCTCGACATAACCGTCGCCTGAATGATGACCTGACGCGTAGATGCGTCAAAAAAGCCCAGCAAGGGTCTAAGCCCTCGTAAGAGGCCAAAACAGGTCCCTGCCATTTTTTTGGTTTTGTAATCGATAGTTTAAAGAAGAGTCCAACCAGACCCCTAGGTTTTTTACTGCCTGTTTTGGGGAGGTGGGTGTACCTAGGCAGGCTGGCCACCAGAGCTCACTCCATCGACCATGGTCCTTACCTACTAACAGCACCTCAGACTTGTTCGAATTCAGTTGGAGGCAGTTGTTATTCATCCACTCGACCACTGAAACTTAAGGGCGTCCAGCTCGGTGTTATTAGAGAGTGCCACCACCAACTGAGTATCGTCAGCGTTTGAGACCATGGTCAGGCCCCTGCTGCTGGCTACTGCCGCTGAAGGTTGAACATAGATATTAAATAACAGGGGACTGAGGGAGGAGCCCTGTGGCACCCCTTGTTTCACTGGATGTTCGCCAGACGCAAACGGTGGGGCAGTTACCGTAAAAGACCTCTCATGGAGAAATGAGGCAAGCCACTCCAGAGCCAAGCCCGTAATTCCAATCTCCGCGAGGTGCCTCAGCAGTATACCTTGAGACACAGTATCAAACGCGGCACTTAGATCTAACAAGATCAGCGCCGACGTTTGACCCTCATCCATTGTTGACCAGAGATATTCTGTAACAGCTAGGAGAGCTGACTCCGTGCTGTGGCCCGGCCTCAAACCATTCTGGGAGGGGTCCAGTATGTTATTCACTGCCAGAAAATCCGACAAAAGAGTTCACATAAGCCTCTGTAATCTTTGCCGCCCAGGGGAACATAGAAATCGGGCGATAGTTTTCTGGTTTGGCTGGATCGAGCGCAGGTTTCGTAATGGAATTACTTTAGCCTGTTTCCAGGCCCTGGGCACAGTAGCTGTACTGAGGGACACATCGATCACCTTAATCAAGAGAGGCAAAATTGGCGCCAGCACTTTCTTGAATTGGTCAAGTTTAAGTGGGTCAGTGGGGGATCCTGACTTGATCCTGCTACAAAGAGCTACAAGTTGATCAACCGGGATCGGCAGAAAGGAATGAAGACTATTAGCCTGTTGACAGCCGTGTGCCACCAGCACGTTACTATGTGCGGTCGGGATGGACCTGTAGATGTCATCCACCTTTTTCACAAAAAAGATGGCCAGGTCCTCACACTGTTTATTAGACTTAATGGTCTACCCGGCCATGGTTTGCTGAAATTGCAAACTGGCAAGTATAGAAAATGTGCTCTTAGAGGGATTAGTGCGCTCGCGGATTTGGTTGGAAATAAAAACTGCACATGCCTGATATAAGGCCTTATGATATCTTTTAATAGCTGCCCGATAGATAGCTTTAGCAGTAGGACTGAAGTCTCTTCTCCATGTCCGCTCTAGTCTCTTACAACCCTTACGCATATCGGCGAGTTCATTCTTAAACCATGGATGTGTTTTGGTTTTGAGATTGACTGACCGTTTCATAGGGATTAAGCTGTCCAGTGGATGCTCTATCCACTCAGAAAATACCCTGTGTGCCTCGTTAGAGTCCTCTGGTAAATTAGGGCGAGTAGGCAAGAGGCAAGCATCCAGGTGATCCCAGTTCAATTTATACCACGGCCGTTTCAGAGAGGTCGACTGACCCTTAGTCATAGCCGAAATGACACCGGGTAGGGACATTGAGACCAAAGAATTATCCGTCCATCCCGTCCTAATCGGTGCATGCATAGTGATATGAGGTATATTAGTAAAAACTGGGTCAAATAGGTGCCCTGCAATATGAGTGGGGCCTGAGACCAGCTGCACCAGTTGGAAAGCTGCAAGGTCGGCCACGAAATTTGCCATATAAATGTCCTCCAAATTGTCTAAACGGAGGTTCAAATCCCCTAGAATAGTGAAGTTGGCGGTATTAACTGCTAAAATACTGACCGTGTCTACAAGGGCTTCCCTGAAACCTAGGGAAGGCCCTGGGGGCCGATATACTAGGAGCCCAGACATAGTATAATTCGGGCTCAAAGTAACCTTAGTAGGTCTCCAACCTCCAACTGCCAATCTCTTGGTCGACCTAATGGTCACTGCAAAACTTGCACCAAAGGAAGTCTCAGTCGGGACCGGCCACCACCTGGAGGGTCAAAGCGAGAAAAACGGAAAAGTCGTTTCGGTTTGCAAAGACAAGGGTTTTCTCATGCAGGACGTCTCCTCAGCAAGATTCCATTCCTCCATCAAGACCACTCCTTCGGGCAGCTGCATCTCCGATGAGTCTCACATTGGGTGCCAAGCTGTGGAAATGTGCCTTTTATGGGGCACACCAGTGCAGGGTTCACCCTTCTCTGTCCACGGGTCCTTAAACCAACAAAATAGAGATTGGCACTAAAGCTGGAATTCAAATAACAAGTTTATTAATCACTCATGAGTGGGACTACGTCCACGCAGCACTCTCAAGTGCTGCCTGAGGTAGTACATTGAAGTCACAGAACACAGGCCTTATATACAGAGTTTGTTGCAGAGTAAGCATGTAGTTACAAATAGAAGGTACAAGCATACACAGGAATAACTACTGACACACATGGGCAGATGGGAGATCACTTAGTCAGCAAAGTGGGAGGGGGAGCAGAACTGCTTACAGTTGCAAGACACAGTTGACAGTTATGTGTTTAGCCAGGTGCATTCTAGCAGCTACAGGTTTTTTCTCAGCACATATACATTGCTTGAGCTTAGAATAGAAGGAGCTAACTAAAGCTGATGACTCAAGCAGAATAGAAAAGCAAGCAACAGTGAAGATGGAAGAATCACAAGGCTATCAAAATGGATGCTGCAAACAAGATGGCTTCAGCTCATGCTAACCGCAATTATTTTCGATTTCCACAGACTCTGCAGCAGCCCAGCACAGATTGCTAGATCCTATGACACCGGTAAGGGCTCTCCCGAAAGAGAAGGGCGCCATAGGGACTCTATTGGACAGTGAATGTATTGGGAGCAGATGCTGTGCAGATTGGTGACTACTCAAAAGTAGTGACCACGTATGACCGCCTGCAATGGAGTGACTTGGCTATAGGCAAGTGCTATTCTGAAATAAGGAGAGCAAGTCACTGCTTCTTTAAATGACACTCCTAGGAATTCCTCACTTTCAACAATTTGGGAATGCAAGAGTGATGAGATGCTACGGATGGCTCAAGAGTATGGCCTTTAGACATGAGGTGCAATCAAAGACCATGGACAAGCCAGCCATCTGACAAGCAGAATGTTTTCAGCAAGAAGGTTGATGAGACCCTGATGTCAATCTAAGCTGTTACTGCCCAGACATAGTCCAGCATTGGCATCTGCTAGGGAAACCACAACCTGAGCCTCCAAGGAGCGAAAAACACAAGCATCTACAAAACATGACGGAGATTGTAAAGAGGTCAGTTCAGGGGCAATTGAGCTTGGAGAGGCAGAAGAAAATCAGGGACTCGGGCGATGTGGTGTTTATCATCCCTGGAATGAGGCATGCACTGCAATGTTTGTAAAACACGAACAGTATTTTCAAAGGACAAGAAGTGCCCCCGGCAAGCCACTGTTCTATGTAACTGCAGCCACTTCCCTACTATCTGCATGATCTGCACGTCAAAGGACTATGGACGAAACTGCAAGGGTCCCTCCATATGAGCCTGCTCGAACTCAGAGCAAATAAACAAAGGAGGGGGGGCCAAATGGGCTTTTGAGAGAGAGCTCCAGCTAAGTATGCCCGAAGTATACAACATGAAAGTGACAAAGCTGTTCCTACAGTAAAAAAAAGGGGGGGGGGGGGGAAGAGCGTACCATGTAAAGAGGAATAATTATGGATATTGGAACCCTCACACAGCCATCAGGATATCGTGAATCACGTACCCTTCAGGATGTAATGTAACATCATCGGGCTGCTCCTACGTCGAGTCGGCTGGTGCAATACCCGACGGGCTCTTGTTTAGAGAGCACTCTTGTGGAGATCTTTATATCCAAGATAGCCGATAGATGAAGTGGGAGTATGGGGCTCTTCAGTAATGTAGATGAATAGTCAGTAATAGTTGAATAAAATAGGGGAGGGAGTGCTATCTCAACAATTTTATTCTGATGCCTCCTCACCTAATTAAAATTGTGAGGTAAAGTGTTAGTAACTCAGGTCAATGTTCTGGGTTATCTACACTGCCTCATCGTGGTCAACATGTTTCTCGCTTCAAATGAGGTGTACTCATGCGATTCTTCAGGACCTAAAATAAAATCTATCTACATATATATACAGACTGCATTGTTTGGTTAACAAAAGGCATTCTCATATACAACTGGTATTTTACCTTCGACTCGGTCTACCTGTATGAGAGAAGGGAGACCAATATAATTATAGAATGCTTAAATACAATCTTTGTTTCATTACATGGTGCGTATAGTAGGTGCAGATAAAGTGATGGTGCACATACTGTGTTTGGGAGAAGAAAATCAATTTAAAACCACACAAAAGCCACGTGAAGTGATCACTCCAAGGGTGTTAAAAACTGAAATTAGTGGACTTACCCTATATACTCCATAGGATAAGACACTGCAGTCCCTGGTAGGCTACGCAAGGAGTTCCTTGCGTTCTGTAATTGCACATGGGGGGAGCTCATTGGAAAAAGGGTTTGATGAATAAACACAATTACTCCGGGGTCATTACAACCCCTTCTCTTCTGTTATATATTCACAAATAATATTGTTGCGTTTATTGGAACTCTAAAGAGGGTCAATGATGGATATAGGATTAACCAAAGCAAGCTCAGAATACCCCTTAGTAACAGTCGGTCATTGAAGGAGATGTGTTCGTAAAAAAGTGAAAGTGAAATAAAGGGAACTAGCGGAGGAAGTAAGCATCGATTCTCCGCATTCTAGTGGTTCCCTCGTTACTTTCATACGGTCGGGGACTCAAGCTCTGTCCTATGTGGATCTATGTGATCACGTTTAGCTGTGGGAAGTAGGGGCATTGACTTGAAGACCCTGATAAGAGAACAATTCCCGTGTGAGGAGGTAGGCTTGACCCCAGCAGATGGTGGTGGTGTGTTGATATTAAGAACCATCCAAATGGTTAAACGTGACGGTGCTTAAAAACGCTATTGTTTAAGAAAAAGAGAAAGAAGGATTACGAATATTAAGTCATACTCACAGACACGCCGAGTCCGTGTCACCCGTAGACCTACCCCGCACTACCAGGACTGGGAGGTAGGGCTAGGAAGTATCGCGTGGGTATAAAAAAGAATCACGTCACCATATGGGCGGAAGTGGATGCACTGGTATTGTATGCTTGTGTATGGATCAACGTGGCCGCCATATTGGGAGGGGATTAATACGCGGAGTACTAGCGGTTGAACCATATAGCAGGTGTATATATGTTGTTGTTGCCATGTACACATGGGTAAAAGCAATACTCGCGTCACCATAGAGGTGGGGGTGAAGGTGCTGGTATTGTTTGCTTAATTTGAAGCGCAGGAATGGTTCCACGTGGCCGCCATAATGGGGGAGTATTAATGCAAGGAGTACCAGAGATTGAACCACATGGCATTTGTATATACGCTGTTATTACCATGTACACGGCTTTAGTTTGACATCGTGAAAATGTGTAATAAACCATACGTAATAGGCCATTGTATTCAATTTCTTTTCCTTTGATTGCAGAGTGTCCGTTGAAACGGATCATAACCAAAACATTCAAGGAGTTAGGAGGGTGGAATAAATGTTTATGGAAGGCATATACAGGTCAAGTTGGCCTAGTGTATAAATAAGATATCATACTGGAGTATGGTGACTCGAGAGCTAGTGTTCACATTGTAGGATACTTCTTAAGGTGGTTTTAGAGAGGACCAAGGAATGGCGTCATTGAGTCCTGTGATGTGTGTGTCCCGTTTGTACACCCACCGTTGTTCTTTAATTAATAAGGCTTCTTTCGTAATATTCGGGAATGTTTCCAAAATTAGCCATCTAAGAGATTCAGGGGGGTGTCCTTTTTCTAGGAAATGTGCGCACATTTTGGTGTTTATTCTTTTGCAGCGAAAGCTACTGCGGTGTTCAATGATGCGCGTCTTAGCTGGACGGGTTGTCATGCCTATGTATTGTAACTTGCAGGGACATGTGATCATGTATACGCAGTTGGTCGTGTTACAGTTAGTGTGGCGGCGTATTTCCCACTTGAAATTGTCACTGAATTCAACTGTCTTGTATATGTCAGTAAGATGGCACACAGAGCAAGAGCCACAAGGGTGGTGCCCAGTCACAGGGGGCAAGTCCCATAGTGATCTCTGTGTTGTAGGTCTCTGTGGGCGGGTGTGAATCACAGTATCCCTCAGGTTTCTGGTGCGTTTAAACGAAAACCTGGGGGCTTCAAGAGTCATAGAACCTGTATTCAGGATCTTCCAATGTTTTTTAATCACCTTGGTGATCTGATTAGATACAGGGGTGCATGAAGTGACACATGTGAGGGTCTCCGTATGTGTTTTAGATTTTGGTTCCAACAGAGTCTCTCGATGATTATTACGAGCTCTTTTGTTGGCTAGGGCAATCTGTTTGGCTGGATATTCACGTGATTTAAGATGCCCGGCCAATTTTTCTGCTTCAATCTTATAATCAGTTAGATTACTGCAATTGCGTCTCACCCTCAGGAATTGTCCTATAGGTAGGTTGTCTCTCAAACTCCGCGGATGATGGCTGGAGTAGAGTAACAGACTATTGCGGTCTGTTGGTTTTTTATACAGTGTAGTTGAGAGTGTACCTCCATGAAGATTGATATTGAGGTCTAGAAAAGGGATACTGTTTTTTGACACTGTATGAGTAAATTTGAGATGTGGATCCAGAGTGTTGATCCAATTGCAGAACTCCATGCATGCTGACATTTCTCCTTTCCATAGTATCAGAATATCATCTATGAACCTCTTCCAGAGGTATATGTCAGCATCGAAGGGGTTCGCATGATGAAAGATATAACGAGTCTCAAAATCGGACATGTACAGGCAAGCTAGACTAGGCGCAAATGTATTGATTTTCTTCTCCCAAACACAGTATGTGCACCATCACTTTATCTGCACCTACTATACGCACCATGTAATGAAACAAAGATTGTATTTAAGCATTCTATAATTATATTGGTCTCCCTTCTCTCATACAGGTAGACCGAGTCGAAGGTAAAATACCAGTTGTATATGAGAATGCTTTTTGTTAACCAAACAATGCAGTCTGTATATATATGTAGATAGATTTTATTTTAGGTCCTGAAGAATCGCATGAGTACACCTCATTTGAAGCGAGAAACATGTTGACCACGATGAGGCAGTGTAGATAACCCAGAACATTGACCTGAGTTACTAACACTTTACCTCACGAACTCAGAGCAGTCAGACTGGCTCGGCAGCATTCCTTCCTTCTTCGAAGTCATGGTTTGCACAGACCGCACCGCCCCAGTGTCCCACATTCGGAAGAAAGGAGGCACGAGACCCCTTATTCTGTCCCAAGAAGCCCAGGAATTATACCCAACACAGACCCCTCTGCAGAGCCCACGCCTTCCTTTCAAAGTGCACTTCACCAGGACAACCATGACTGGGAATTAAATGACAGACAACTGAACTTGCTATTCCAAAGATGCGGAATATCCAGTTGGGACATGGTGGATACAGATCAGAACTGAAAAGGCCCCTTTTCTACGAGCAGGGAATGTCAGTTATTTCGTGGTAGTTTACATCGAGTTCTTTACATTTCACATCAGTTTTAGAGTGCAATGAGAATAGTAAGTGGTTCCAGGCAATTGCCATGAGCATGGAGAGAGATCTTCCTTCTAAGGGAGCAAGGTGGTAGCATGGAACGCTGACAACAAGGTTTCCAGGTAAAGAATTTGCAAATAGTGCTTAACATTATTGCGGAGTAAACGTGGATAAGTTCAAGTATTTGGAGAATGGGGTTTTATAGGAATAAGCATTAAACTAGCAGGATAGGAGGAAATAGCAGAGTTCAAGCATGTTTTGAGGTGGAACTGTGTTTAAAGAAGGAATTAGTGCGATGGAAATGGCATATGCAGCAGAAATGGAGACTCTGTTAGGCTGGCTTCTAAAGGCAGTGCTGTGCACCAGACTTTACCTTAGTAGTCCAGAGCATGTACTTTAATTGTGTGAGGAGGATGGATTACCAGAGGCAGATTTGTTTCTGGGAGTATCTGAATAGGGCCAGAGTGTATTTAATCATAAAGTTAAGTTGTGAAGCGGTGTAAAGCTAACTGTGTGCCCAGTCTTTGATCCATCTGTTGATCCTGTGACCTTGCTGTCTGGTGGTTCTCTTCTTCCCACTTGCCTAACTTGCTGTTACCTTGAAGACGCGCTGTTTTTTGTTACAACTGGGGAAAGGATGCTGCAAATTGGTCACAAGGACTTTACTATCCAGCCTGCATTGTGCAGAAATGGGCCCTGCCTTCATCCCTGATTATAGCTAGGACTGGTATTTAACCACATTAAGCCATGCTGCGCCAGGCCGCTGGCACGCTGGTTTTGGCCCACACTGATACATTCCCCACCACAAGGTGGAAAAGGCTGCAACCTCCCCCTTCGGTCTCTTCATTTTGGGTCTTTCAGATTATGGCAATAGCCGTTTTGAATATCTAATGTAAATTATTTAGCTTCTAATAAAATACCCCTCCACAGATAAAAATTCAAAAGTTCAAGATGATGTCAGGCACGAGGGAGATCTCCTTCTCACAAATGGTTCAAAGAAAAATGTAAATATCAAGTAAATGAGTTTATTTTGGGTACAATCCACAAAACATGAAGGATAATAAAAACAGGTACAATAGGTAATATTGTGCATAAATATAAAAAAACAGCAACAAACCGTCACAGCTCACAACTCCGGCACCTAATATGCCATGCTGCAACCTGACAACAAGATACAGCTGCCAGCATAATGCTTGATGCTAGTCTTCGCCAGGTCCAAGGATGGTTAGATTTCTTAATGGTGGAAACAAGCACTTTCCTCCCTGGGCAACATGTGATGGACAAAGAATCAAAATATTTATCCAGACTTCATCACGATTTGTGCAGCTATGACATTAGTTTGTTTAAAAGGGTAAGTTGCCCCGATTAGAAGTGAAAGAGTTCAATGCGAATGTGCCGCATTCTTAAAGTAGCTAAACTCGGGTGGGCCCCATATTCTTGTCCAGTACAGTAATGGGCTGATGTTAGCACGGTAGGAAATATCTATAATCCCAAGGTCCCGATACTGTCACGTCTCAATGCAAGGGCACCCGTAAAACACTAGAAAGGCGTGGCAACGGAGCGCATACTCAGATACAGAAAGACTACATTAAACATGAGTCCACGGGTACCCGACGTCTATGACGTCATCACATTCACGGAGGCGTTGTGGAGAAAAGCGCTTCCGGGACACCGGCTTGGTGCTGCTTACTTTTGCAGCTGAGCTTCGATTGAACGACGAGAGGAGGTCCGGTAAGGGTGCTACGTGCACCAACGATTCCTTGTCCTTTTGGTTGCCTTTTGACTTTGCTCAGCCTGCTGTGGCCTGTACATTCTTGAGCGCTGTATTTGCTTGCCTTATTGCTCCGTTGGGTGAACCATCCATTCCGGTTCTTTATGGGGGTATACGTGGTGGGAACACCGCGAGGGTGCGTCTGCTACCATCTGTTCTCCCCGGCCTACGCACTTGTGCGCTTGCAGCCCGCTGTTGATGAGCGGTTGTGGTCTATTTAATCAAGGGTACTTTGTGGTGTTCTCTCGTGTTGGAGAGCTCATGCAGAAAGAACACACGGCCGAATTTTTCCCTGGCTGACTTTGAAATTTGTTTTCACAAGCAAGGAGTATTGCTATCCAAAACACTCAGTGGTATATCTCATTTTATTTGTGACAGGATAGCATGAGCATTCATACGCGTGAGGATTTTCTGACCAAGGTTTCATGCTGACCTCAGTGAGGGGGATACCCTGGAGGTAACGGAGCAGACATTTTGTGTTTATGTGAGAAGTGTGTAATCCAGCGACTTTCCAAGAAGTATTGTGATTTTGCGCATGGATTCTATGTGTGGCCTTTTCCTTTGGAAGGATCTAAATCTCTGTTCCGCATCCTTCATGAGCTGTGGTCAATTGTTTTTTTTCCTTCTGTTACAACAGGGGTATTCAGAGCGCAGGAGGACAGCTCTCTCCCCCCCCCCCCCTGTTCTAGCTCTCACCGCAAAACCATTGTAGGTCTTGTTTCTAGAGAGATAGAGTCCCTATGCCTCAAGAAGATATTTTCTTTTACAGGTATTGTTGCACATACCAGTAGGATAGTCTGTGGTGTCATTATATATGTACATATAGGACTGCTGTTTTATCAACGTTTTCGTTTTCATTACAGGTCTCCTTCCCCGTTATCCCCATTCTTCCCTTCCCCCACTTGATCACTCCATTGAGTCTGTTCACACAATCGGACCGTGGGGGTGTCAGGAGGTGGACAATATAGATCAACGATCCTGAGGATTCGAGGCCACGACAGATACACAGGAATTATAGGTGTGCTGGGGGAAAGTCTTAAGGGTCTTTTGAGCAACCGTCTTTGACAAATTGATAGTTGTGGGATGTTTGAATAGGCCCAGAATTCTGCTTCATACAAACAAACATTCTGGCACTGTGCCTTATAAACTTCACGAGCAGGGGACACACCACTCTCCACCCCACTCATTTTCAGTTGCAAAAAGGGTAATTTCTCCAGCCCTTTGAACATAAAGGTTCTTCTGTCTAAAAAAAGAGGCGTGGGGGTGTGGCCAAGATGGCGGCTTGAACGGACGTGCCGCTCTGTCTCTCCCACCGGTGGCCCAGCTAAGTACCGGTGATTCGCCGCCAATAACTGTCGGATACCCATAGCTCCACACCAGAATGTGGCGGCTGCGGTAGCGGAGGCCACGGTAGCCGAAAATCGGCGTTCATGTTCCGGGTGCCCGTTGAGGCCGCGCCATGGTGAACGCTCCTGTGGAGGCGCGGCCTAGCCACGAGGAGGCCTGGCTCTCGGGTGGCGGCAGCTGCCGAAAGTGGAGATCTGGGATGGACCGGTCCCACAGGAGAGCACCCGGGACGAGAAACAAGGAGGCGAGTTGGGCCGCCACCCGCCGTACCTCGTGACGGGGAGTGGTGTACCGCCTCTTCCACACAACGTGGACTGCCGGAGAGTTCCCCACGCGACGGGCCCCGTGGTTCAGCAGCGCAGTTCCCTCCAGCCTGAGAAGTGACCCGGCAGTGTGTCGATGACTCTGGGGCGATTCCGAGGCCTGCTGAGGGGCCCACCTGACCCACCAGACGACAGGCAAGTGTTCGCCATGGGAGGGGGGGGCGAGCCGCAGTGGGTGCTCGCCACTGGGAAAGGAAGAAGACGGGCAGAGAACGACAACAGGAGGCCTGGGGACCGGCTAACAGCACCTGGCGCTTGGAAGTACAAGCCCCAACACGAGGTAGCCTACCAAAGGGCAGCATCCAGTGAGCGACAGATTGTGCGCACGCCCTGAGCCACTTGAGAGACCGGTGGGCCCCCGAGGTGGCTGCCTGTGAAATGATGTGTCGGAACCCCGCCATTTTGCTTTGCGGCCCAGTGAGGGGTTTTGGAGGCCCGGAGGCCGACTGGAAGCCTCTGCATAGCAGAAAAGTGCTCACCTTGAGGGGAGGGCTGCGGTGGCTGTCCGCCACTGGAGGAGCGAAGAGCGGGGGGAAGACTATCGGCGGGCGACACAGGGATAGGTGGGAGACCCGTGGGTGCCCTCAAGAACCCGGGATAAACGAGGGACAGCATTGCAGTCCGCCAGACCCAATGCCAGGAGCGGAGGCTGGCGTCCTGGGGCTCACTAGGAAGAAGGTTCTGGGTGCATCAACTGCAGGAGACACGGAGGTGGGCAGACTGGAGCCGAGACGTCGTGTCCCTGGAGTCTCCCGGTCAGCATAGGCCTGGCGCTGGCAAGGGGCCCAGGCGCTTACAACGACAAATGTTTCACGGCACAACAGTGAGGGAGAGGAACCCACTGATTTGGCCGGTGCCGAGGGAGGGACCTCCCACCCCCCTGCCTGGCAGAGCTCCTCGACGGTTCGCGGACGGGAGGTAATTAGCCTTCGGTGCCTCCAGTCGTCTTAATCAATGGCCATAAATGAAAAAAACTTTTTACCACAACTCAAACAGTATGTGACGATCATTACGCACATACAGCCATGTCGGTCCCAATCAGCCCAAAATGAAAGTGGTAGTTCAATAGGAAAATACCCCAGTTGCAACGCGTACAACCGGACACTACATATTAATGCATTAATAATCACGGCGAAGTAATAGTACAAAGGAGGAATACTCCCGCAAACATACCGAATCTGTAGAGTGTAGCGCATTACGGCATAATAACCTCAGGTAGCGTTTCCGGTAAGAAACACGCCGAAATGGGAAGCCGCCATTTGTAAGGGGGCCGACGTCACGGCGTTCCCAAAAGTCACATGATCAGGGTCACGTGTGGCGTGCAGATAAACACAAAATGAAACGCCAATGCAACTAAAGAAAGACGTATAAATCAAACCGATCCCAAGAACTACAAGGCTGCCAATCAATAACGGACTTCTCCCCTCGTACACGGATGAGTGAAAATCATTAGTCATCGTATTACGATCGAAATGCGGGAAAAGCTTATGCAACATATCCAGATTGAAAATAAAAATAAACCTAGAAGTAGGAATATATAAAGCAAACTGACACTAAGACTGAATATAAAATCAAAACATATAAAAAAAACAACACAGCGATCCCAGCGGCCCCAAGGGTTACAAAAATAAAAATATAAATAAAAATAAAAGTAAAGAAAAAAAAAAAGGGGGGGGGGGGGACTCCCTTAATTGCAAGTAAACCCAATAGAACAGAGACCAATAATATAAGTATTCCATTCCAAAATCATCAAGAGAACCATAATCAAAAGACCAAGACACAGCAAAGCACAAAAAACAAGAGCCAAACCAATCACACAATCCTGTGACAAGAAGCTTAGAATACAACACTCACTCTCCCCCACATTTGTCATACAAGTAAAAAGAAATAAGAAAAGAAATAGAAAAAGAAAAAGAAAAAACCAAAGTGAGATAAAAGGACAGATGACTAACGGGAAAAATAATAATAAATTGCTTAGTTCAAACAGACAAAATCGGAAAGAGCAAAAGGAGCGGTCCGCAAGCAACGGATATACATAATGTAATTCACATATGGTAAAGTTTTTTTCATTTATGGCCATTGATTAAGACGACTGGATTTTTGTCGTGTGCTTTTTGAAGTATGGGTTCATAGAGAATAATTGCTCTTACCACATAATGATGGTGGTGTTTTAGAATTACATTCTGCTCTTTTAGCCATATAAATACATATATATCCATCTCGTTGATGAATGGATCCTTGGAATACAGAATATTTCTAGCATCATGTACTGTTCTTTGGGATTTGTTTGTGAACAATATTCCCTTCCCCTCTCTCTGTTTTCGGAAATCTATCTTAATTTGAACCTTTTTCATATTACATATTTCAGAATTTAGTTCTTGAACTTATGGAACTATACTTCACACTTGTAAAGTGATTACAAGACCACTGCCCATTGAATATACATTAAACAAAATCTCGGGTGAGTCCTATTGGTTTATAGTTCTGGTGAAGACTGGTCTTCAGGGTCAATGTGATTTGAGTTTAGTCACTAATTCTTTTGTCACCTTTTTCTCTTTTCCCCTCCTGTTTTCTCGTTGTATAGACATTTTGATTTTAAATTTTCATTCTAGAGCCTATTGTTAAAACAAACTTTGGCAACGCCAATCGGCGTGGCGTTGGTCGCTAGCCTTTGTCAATACTTGTCTTGTTTTGTCGTGGCTTTTGTAAAACTTTATTGTTGGTGGAGATGCTGTGCACTCAAAAATATGACACCAAAAAATATTTACTAAAAGCAAAAATATATTTTTGTCTCAAAAGGCACACATTGCTATCGTAGTCATAGACACTGAAAGGAAACTACTTTGCATCGGTGCCGTTTGAAAAAGAGCAGAAAGCTGTTACTCAGACTGAAGTAACCCAGTGGCAGAAGTGAGCTGACCCATTGTTTCAGAGCTGACTCTTCCTTACAATCGTTAAGAGGTCAAGAGCTGGTCACACAATTTTCAGGTTTCCCAGTCTGCCTCTGCCGTGGCCATCTCAAAAATAGATTACGCCGCTCCCATTTTTTAAATTTAGACACATCATTTTAGCAGGAGATAGGAGGATCTGGAGCTTAAAAATTCCACTTGTGTGTGTGCGTGTGCATGCACAGTATGAGTGGAAAGGTGCATATCTATGGATATCTGTGTATATTGGAGGAGCTGTGTGGGGTATGCTTGATGTGCGTATCTGTATGTTATTTCTGCCTGTGGGTGTGTACCTGTGAAAGCATGTCTGTGTCTACCTACATGTGTGAATAGCCATCTGTGGTTTGCTCTGAGAAGTGCATGTCCATGTGTGTATGTGTGCGTGCGTGCGTGCATGTGTGAATGCATGTGTTCATCGGAGTACTTATTTGCTCTTCAATCCCTGGCCAGTTACACGACTTCCAGCAGAGAGATGAATGTATTTTGTTTTGTTATGTTTTGTCACTAGTGTGTTTTTGTTTTGGCTGACAGTTTCCTCACTTTTTTACCACATGTCACATCAGTCACTAATTAACTATTCGCATTGTCTATACTTGTTGTATTACAGTCTGTTTTTGTTTGTTAAAGAAAAGCGTCCATCTGATACATGATGACAAACTAATCCCTAAGTTTGTGAGTTCATTCACCTGCTCAAGGGTCAAATTATTTAAAAGGAAATTGTTTTCTCATATTTAAGTGGATGAAACACCATTAATTTTGTTTTAGCTGCATGCCTGCCTTAGTCCATGACACTGCAGAACTCTGCAAACTTATCAAGTAGATACTGAAGGGCCTTGGAAATTACAAGGGTGTCATCAGCAAAGAGTAAGATGGCACTCTTGGTCCCATCTAACCCTGGATCGTCATCACTGCAGTTACTGACTTCCTTAGCCCCTTGATTTATATATAATAAGAACAAATGACAGTATCGAGTCAAGCAGAACCTACTGAGCCCATCTCTGGGGGTTGTGGCCTTTACATCTGATGTCCCGGAATCTGACCTGCTATGGGTCCTGAGTAACTGGGCCAAGTACTACCCCTTCAGTACTTGCCTCTCAGTGGTAGCCTGGGTCGAGAAGTCTAAGATTTCTCAGGGGGAATTAAACGCAAGGTGTACCAAGACTCGCAACTCAAAACGCACTCAGTAACCCCAATAAACAAATTTCCAGTCAGACACTTGCATCCTGGGACGGATTCGGGCTAACACCCCATATCAGCTAGGCTAGCTTGAATCTAGTGGCAAAGTGAGCAAGGGACCCACGTCTGGGCATACCCTGCCAACTTAGGGCGGTTTCGGGGTAACACCCTTCATCAGCAAGGCTAGCTTGAATGAGCCTGTTTTGCATAAAGCTGGGTCTGAACTGGGGTGGCAATGATGGATTCAACCCAGATCTGTGACTGGGGGTGAGTGTCTGAAAAGTTTCAGTGCTCTGTCCATCATCTCCTTGTGTTTGCTTTGTTCGCCCTAAGTTGGCAGGGTATGCCCATACGTGGGTCCTTTGCTCACTTTGCCACAGGATTCAAGCTAGCTTGGCTGATGAGGGGTGTTACCCGGAAATGGGTCCCAGGATTCTGGTTTCTAGTGCAGGGAAGACCTGGCAGTTTGGGCCGGACTGTTCCCATGGGGCACAGAGTCCAGACTGATTTGCAAATAGCTGAATCTGAACTGGGGTGGCGAAGTGAGCTAATGAACGATGATGGATTCAACCCAGATCTGTGACTGGGGGTGAGTGACTGAAAAGTTTCAGTGCTCCGTCCATCATCTCCTTGTGTTTGTTTTGTTCGCCCTAAGTTGGCAGGGTATGCCCAGATGTGGGTCCCTTGCTCACTTTGCCACTGGATTCAGGCTACTTTGGCTGTGAGGGGTGTTACCCCCGAAACCAGTCCCAGAATGCTGGTTTCTGGTCCAGGGAAGACCTGGCTTGGCGGTTCGGGCTGGACAGTTCCAATGAGGCTCATGGTCACGACCAATTTGCATATAGCTGGGTATGAACTGGGGTGGCGAAGTGAGCTAAAGAACGATGATGGATTCAACCAAGATTAGTGACTGGGTTTGAGTGTCAGAAACGTTTCAGCGCTCCGTCCATCATCTCCATGCGTTTTCTTGCTGTACCAAGATCTTTAGAGCCTTCAGAAGAAAAAGTTGTTATTCCACCCAAGAGGTCATTAAGTACAGGACATAGATCTTCGGAGCAGTGAATGAACAGCCCAATCTCTGCATGTATGGACAAGTTATCGGTGTAGAGTCAACGTGCTTGTCAAAGAATATTGGCATATTGGAACCTGTGGCTACATTATGCTGTAGGTGGCTTGAATTAATTAACCCTGCTGCTTACCAGACTTCCTCTTTTTTCTTCAAAGCTCATACCAATACAATGCATATAATGTATGAATGAATGAACAAAAAGGATTTGTTAAGGGAAAACTCCTACCCGAGGTCTTCTTGGCACTGCAAAAGACAGGAAGGTGAGAGTTCTGGTCTCCTCTTAATGGGCAATGGTCTCCTTTTACAGAGCGAGTCTCCTAATGCAGAACATAAAGCAACGTTTTCAGCAATTTTCAGAAAACTGTTATAGGAGATGTTTTGAGTTCATAATGTAAGCTATTCCAAATGTTTCTTTGTATATCCCTCTCTCACTCCCCTTATTTTTAACTGTATGTAACTTTTGATCCTTAGATTTTTGCCTGATCCGAATTCGTTGTTGGATGTCCCACTAATTAACCCCAATAAACAAATGTCCAGCCAGACACTTGCATCATCGGACTGGGTTTGGGGTAACACCCCATATCAGCTAGACTAGCTTGAATCAAGTTGCAAAGTGAGCAAGGGACCAAGGTCTGGGCATACCCTACCAACTTAGGGCGGTTTCAGGGCAACACCCTTCTTCAGCAAGGCTAGCTTGAATAAGACTCATTTGCATATAGCAGGGTCTGAACTAGGGTGGCGATGATTGATTCAACCCAGATCTGTGACTGAGGGTGATTGGTTGAAAGGTTTCAGCGCTCCGTCCATCATCTCCTTGTTTTTGCTTTGTTCACCCTAAGTTGGTAGGGTATGCCCAGACATGGGTCCCTTACTCACTTTGCTACAGTATTCAAGCTAGCATGGCTGATGAGGGGTGTTACCTCGAAATCGGTCACAGGATGCCTGTTTCTAGTCCAAGGAAGACCTGGCTTGGCAGTTTGGGCTGGACTGTTCCCATGAGGCACAGGGTCAAGACTGATTTCCATATAGCTGGGTCTGAACTGGGGTGGCTAAGTGAGCTAAAGATCGATGATGGATTCAACACTGTGACTGGGGATTGAGTGTCTGAAATGTATCAGCGCTCCATTCATCATCTCCTTGTGTTTGCTTTGTTTGCCTTAAGTTGGCAGGGTATGCTTAGACGTGGGTCCCTTGCTCACTTTGCCACTGTGTTCAAGCCAGCCTGGCTGATGAGGGGTGTTACCCCAAAACCGGTCCCAGGATGCTCGTTTCTGGTCCAGGAAAGACCTGGCTTGGCAGTTCGGGCTGGACTGTTCTCATCAGGCACAGGGTCAAGACTGATTTGCATATAGCTGGGTCTGAACTGGAGTGGTGAAGTGAGCTAAAGAACGATGATGGATTCAACCCAGATCTATGACTGGGGGTGAGTATCTGAAAAGTTTCAGCGCTCCATCCATCATCTCCCTGTGTTTGAACAGTTTTCTTGCTGTACCAAACTCATTAGGGCCTTCAGAAGAAAAAGTTGTTATTTCACCCAAGAGGTCTTTAAGAACAGCACACAGATCTTCGGAGCAGTGAAAAACAGCCCAATTTCTGTCTGTATGGACATGTGCTCAGTTATCCTTGTAGAGTCATCGTGCCTGTCTAAGCATATTTACATATTTGGACCTTTGGCTACAACATTATGCTGTAGGTGGCTGGAATTAATTAACCTGCTGCTTACCAGACTTCTTTTTTCATCAAAGCACATACTAATACAATCCATATAATGTATGTATGAATGAATGAATGAATGAACAAAAATAATGTATTAAGTGCAAACTCCTCCCCGAGGGCATCTTGGCACTGCAAAAGACAGGAAGGAGAGAGTTCTGGTCTTCTCTTAATGGGCAATGGTCTCCTTTTGCTGAACATAAAGAAAGGTTTTCAGCGATTTTCTGACAACTGATAGAGGAGATGTTTTGAGTTCATAATGTAAGCTATTCCAAAGCAATGCGTTGGACCTGAAAAAAACTCTCCCCTCCCCTTCCCCGGCGGTTCTTCTGTCACGTGGTTTTAGGCCACTCCCTATTTACAGTGCTAAGTTAGCTCAATCACGTTAGCTGTTGGAAAAACATCTTGTTGCTTTTGCTGCCTTTGCACCCGACACTGTTGTTACATGTTATTCATTTGAGAAATGCAGACTCGTCTCAAGTGAATGTTATTTATACATCCTTAACAGTTGCTAGTGCCCTTGGTCTGTACATCGAGTAAAGAACTGTTCTAGGACACTAGACGGTGCCGGCTGATTATGTTCAGGGTGATCGTACCACTGTTTAGTCACAACATGCACGCAGCCACACATACCAGAATGTCGTGGGCTTTAATATCACAGCGCAGCATATTGTTAGGGCATTCGATAGAAGAGCGGTTGCAGAGAACACTGAGCTGATCCTGTGATGTGATACACCCTAGCTGATCTATACGGTATGGGGTCCCCTATGCAAGCCTATGAGACCTTCTAATAGTCTAATAATATATTATTAGTTGCTAGAGAAAGGAGGGTGGTTGTTTTCCACTGTCATTACAATATGATCGCTCCTTTCATTTTCTATGGTATTGTAACAATGCTAATGGTAATGATCTTAACCATTTGTCTGCTTATGTTAGCCAAAGTACTGTATAACAGGACTCGAGGTTTATGAATAAATTCTTTAAACTTTACTGTGTCTTAGTTATTCTGTTCTAATATATATGTGCAAACGGGTATTTCGGGTTCCCACCATTCCTGAGAATAACTAAGTCGCATGTTCTGGGTTGTCTATACATTGGGACCGCCGAGCTAAATCTCGGATAACGAATGTGACACTAAGCTAGTCGGATAAGGGGTTCTTAGTTCTGAGGGGAGTTTCTGGTACACCACAATTCTCTAAGGTTCTGGTTTCCTGCGCATAGTTCTGTGCATACGCAGAATCCCTACAACATGGCGCACCTAACGTTTGGTCTTAATATCTGAGATGCCTTAGTAGTGCTTTTTATTAGTCCATAACACCCTCACTCTGGTTTCCGGATAACGGGAGTGACGGTTTAACCTACCTAGGTTTTAGGCTATAGGTTCTTTCAAGCTTGATAATAAAAAAGGTTACACTAATCTAAGCCCAAGTGCTACTCAAGATCCTCGTTGTATCTTCTTTTTCGTCCTAATGGCGGTAGAAATTCCCGCTCATAGTAGGGTGTCTCTACGTGCTCATTTGAGGACGTACGGGGTGCCTGATGACGGGATGGCAGTGGTGTTTGTCGTAAGTGCAAGTGCCACTTACCCTTATGAGTTGTTTTACTCTTGGGTTACCTTTGAGGCTGTGGAAGATGTCGATAAAACGTTCCACAAATACACTGCCACGCAGGTGCCTCTACATTATACCCCATATATGGCTTTAGAAATTCCTATTTCAACCTGGCAGCACACTATTTGGTTTAATGGCGCCCTCCCCCACACGGTCACCCCGGCGAGACTGGGTCCTTTGTCTATTGAAGGAGCTACTTGGCCGGTGCTGGCCGGACATACACCTCATCCACGCTACCTGACGGTAGGGGTGGATAGCTTACGTATACTACACACGACCCTGATTACGGTCCATAGGGCGTTAGTGCAGTATGTGTCGCGCACTGTACAGGTGGGGGCACCTGCAGTTGCGGGACACGGGGCTGATCACCATCATGCGGTTGTGATTAGTCCTGTAATGGTAAACGCGGTTGTTGGCAAGCGCCCCCAGAATAAGGATGAGTATCCTTATTGGCTTGCAGAAAAATTCGATCAACTAGAAGCCGTGTTTCCTAACACTAGTCCTGTGGATAAACACAGGATACTCACTATTACTTTGCCGAAAGAACTGGTCCCAGACATTGTCGATTGTGACAATTGGGGCAAGGTCTTTGCCGCGACCTATTCGAAGTGCTTCGGCACTACGTCTATGTCGGTACTACCTTCCGTTATCAAGAAAGTCCAGGAGGACCATGGGGCGGAAGCAGCTATTGAATTGGGAATGCGGCTTATCGACAGCTTCGATATAGTATGTTCCATGATTATGGGAAATCTCAAAGGAGATGCCATGCAGTTTCAAGTGGGAAACATGATGGCGCTTATTGCGGATGACGATAAGCCGAGGGAGTTTGCTAAAGTTATTGCGAAAGCCTATAGGATGGTTGGACGTAGTGCCCTAGGCGTGAAACCCGTCATCAAAATTCCTGATGTAGTACAGCACACTAAAGTGAGTTCGTCTACAAAAGACGATAAACCCAACTTTCCAAAACGAAATTGGCGAGCTAAAAAACAAGATAAACAGCAACAGAAACAGGAGACTCGTCCTGCGTCCCCAGTTCAGGCTTATGTTGAACGCACTTATGATTTGCGTGATCGTTCTCGTATTAAGTCACCTGATAGGTTTCAGGTTCCTGACCAGCGCTCTCCTCGTTCTTCACAGGAAACAGCGGCTTCACACTTTGGTGGAGGAGACCGTGGGAGAGGCCGGGGTGCTCAAGGTCGAGACCCGCCCCGACAGGAGGACAGAAAAGGCAAGCAGGAGGATTCTGCACGTCCACGTCCCCCGTTTCAGAAAAAGAAGGTTGCTGCAATCTCAGCGAAGTATGCCTCAGATGGTACGGACACAGCTTCTGAACATGAAATGGGCGCTGACGCTGCTAGACAGCGCGGTGGAAGTTACAGTAGTGCGGGGAGCACTGCGTCCATTTCTGGAGGCGACAGCAACTAAAATCTATGTAACAGTAGAAACTGCTGATACTCGCGTAGCCCCCCCTGAGAGATTATTTGACATAGTCCTCAATATTGAGGGTGACATACAACGAAAAATTAACGCGGTATTTTGGGATAATCTAACGACCACCTATGATATACTATTGGCGGAGAAAGATTGGCCCCCGGCTTTCGTTCTAAACGCTCCAAGGGGGGAAGAAGTCATTCTTCCTTCTTTTGGACACGTAGTGCCCAAGGAGGAGTCTAAGAAGTTTGCCGAGGAGTGGGCGCGGGTGCTTGCACCTGCGTTGTATCGTAATCAGGTGGGGTGGGATAAAAGTTCTACCCTCCACGAATTTCCATTGCGGTCCGACCCCCAGCCTCAGCCCCAATACCCTATGCGTCGTGAGGCTAGGTCTCACGTCGCGGCTATCCTTGAACAATTGGAATATCAGGGTGTAATTGAAACGTGTGTGTCATCCATGAATAATCCTTTATTCACTGTAACGAAGCCTGACGGATCGTACCACCTAGTTTTGGATTACCGGCATTTAAACTCACACTGCTGGAATTGTGCGGTGCAAAATACCCATAGTTCAGCCCTCGTAGATAGTCTTGTGAGAAAAAGGTTCAAAACCACACTCGACTTGTCCAATGGTTTTTATTGCCATAACATATCCCCTCATAGTTATGAGTGGACCGCTTTTACTTCGGGTGGTAAACAAAAAGTGTTCAAAAGGCTCCCAATGGGCTATAAAAATAGTCCTGGGGTATTTGCTGCCCGTGTGGTCTCTCTCTTAGAGATGGTAGACCCGGAGGCGTACTCGTATGTTGATGACATCTACTTAACAGACGACGAGTTGCTTCCACACCTTGCTCGTGTGGACAACATAATTTGTATGTTTGCGGACTTTGGTTACAAGTTTAACTTTAAGAAGTCCCACATTGCCGAGTACACAGTTTTATTCTTGGGGTACGAACTCAACAATGAGGGCCGAGGCTTGGCTCCGCAGTTCCTTGAGAAATGCGCACGCCTTCGTATCCCTACGACACTGAAACAACTACAATCATTGCTGGGCTTTCTGAATTTCGGTCGTACCTACATTCCTGAATATGCCCAGCGTATCAAGACATTATATGCCTTGGTGCAACCAACTTTTACCAAATCTTGCTGGCTGCCAGAACATTCGGCTGCATTACACTCTTTGCAGTCTGACCTTCTTACTGCGAAATATTTACAAACTCGTGATAACCACACAAACCTGGTCATAAGAATTGCACCGGGTGTGGAGGGGTTCACGTACTTAACATACAATGAGGGCGACACTGTCCCCATTGCTTACAAATCTCATTTATATACTTCGGCTGAAATGCGTTTCTCCACTGTCGAAAAAGTTTTGACGGCAGTTCAGATGGCAATCCTGAAAGAGCGAGCGCTATCACAGGGGAAGCGCATGATGGTGGTAACACCATTTCCTGCCCTAGAGGCAGTCACTAAAGCAAGTGTGCCGAATTCTAAAGCTTTGCATCCAAGGTGGATACAATGGGCGACCTCCTTAGCCTCGCCTGATGTCGAATACATTTTTGACGCAGGACTTCAGACTCAGGAGAGTTTGGAGTATGAATTAGTTCATCCGGCTCCACTTACATTGCGCCCGTTGGAGGAGTTCAATTGTGTCATATACACTGATGGGTCCGCGCAGCCCGCAACTGGATCAAGGCACGCTTATTCAGCGGCTTGCGCAATTGTTGTTGGTACTTTCGTGAATGGTGAATTTGTACAGGATGCGGTGCATACGCAGACTTTGGGTGATTGTACCGCACAATTGGCGGAGCTTAGAGCTCTAGTGCTTGCACTGGAGTTTGCTGATTACAGAGTCACAACTCTTATAGTGAGTGATTCTTACTATTGTGTTCAATCTTACAACGACAATCTGATGTTTTGGATTGCGAATGGATTTCGTGATTCAAAAGGTAGCACAGTGAAGCATAAAACGCTTTGGGCTAGGGTGGCTGAACTAAAATGCAGTCGACCCCTTGTGAATGTTATTCACACTCTTGGTCACCAACGAGTTGGCGTCCATGCTGTCGGTAACAGTTTGGCTGACAAGGCAGCTAAAACAGCAGTGGCAACATACTTAGTAGCAGCAGTTACAAGATCCAAAAGTAAGATCGATGATGACATCTTGGCAGCTAATGCTGCATCAGAGACTGGGACGGACTTCCCTAGAGGTTTCCCTTCTCGATACCATTATCACTTAAGTCCTGATAACGTCCCGTTAGTGAGGATTAATGATGTTGGGGATAGGGTTATTCCCAATTCGGACTGCAGGCCCGCATTGGTACAAGCTGCGCACGAGGGTGTTGCATCTGCGCACGCCGGAGTGTCCGCAACTGTGTCACTGTTGCAACAGCGTTATTGGTGGTACGGTTTGTACAAACATACACGGACTTATGTCCTCAATTGTGGGATTTGCCAACAGATAAAGCCATCTACGGTGGCGCGTCCACCACAAACGCAGCTGCATATATCTAATCAACCACTGGCGTGTGTTTATTTAGATCACTGCGGTCCTTTTTCCTCGGACACTGCGTACAAGTATATCTTGGTTGCAGTAGATTCGTGCACACGTTTTCTTTGGGTGTGGCCACACATGAGTGCTGACGCCCGGACTGTCATCAAAGCATTGCGTGTCTTTATAGGGAGTTTTGCATGTGGCACCCTTCACTCTGATCAGGGCCCTGCGTTCGCCTCTAAGGCTTACAAAGAAGCTATGAGAAGTTTGGGGGTCCAAGTCAAATTTTCGTCTCCATACCGGCCTGAGGGCAATAGTGTTGTGGAACGAATGGACCGTGACCTAAAGCAATCATTGACAGCCAGGGTGTTAGGTACTGGCAAAAACTGGCTAGCCCATTTGTATGACGTCCAACGTGCACTTAATAATCTCCCTAGAAGGTCTCTGGGTGGGAGGACCCCGTACATGATGCTCTTCGGAGTTCGAATGTTTGTTCCTGACCTTGAGGGTCTCGACATGGCGGCGGCAGCCGCGCCTTTTGACTTAGATGACCACTGTACTGTCTTACAGAATCTTCAAGAAACCAGAGACACTCTAGCAAAAGAACACGTATCCTCTGCGACCGAAGCTGGATTTCAGATTCCGGTAGTCGGCTGGCTACCCAGAGTTTGTGATCTGGTCCGTGAGAAGGTGGAGAAGAAGAAGGAGTTTGGCCCCTCTTATCGTGCACCAGTGCCGGTGCTTGGAGTTGAGGGTACCCGCACAATTGTTTTGCCTCCACTTCCTGGTCACGGAGACAACAGGTACATTTCAGTTGACAATGTCAAGCTACACAGGGTGGCCGATACTCCATAGTCTGACACCTTCAGTTTCTTGCCCTTCAATGATGCGCAGTTCTGTAGTGGTTCCACCATCTGACATCGTGCCTGCGGTTGCCATTGAAATGCAAGTACTTTCTGATTCTGCTGTTTCACCTGCGGATGGTGTTTTGCCTGATGATGCTGAGTATTCTTATCCTGCTGATGTCCCTTTGTCCCTTTTGCAATCAACTGACATTGTCCAGTCTAATTCTTCCTTTGGAACTGAATCATTGACTTCCACTGCCCCTTCCAAATTTTCAAAATTTTTTGCCTGGTTCAAGAGACAATTTTTGGTTCCCCCTGGATTTACATTTGGCTGGTGCTCATTTGCATTTTTTTGTTCATGTCCATTGGTTTTGTGGTGGTGTTTTTTAGGCTGATAAATGGACACTACCTGGATGAACGTTCTACAATTAGTTTAATTAATGGAACTTTGGCACCACATTCATCGTCGCACATCATGAAGAGGGACCTGACTTTTGTAAATATCACCGCCTGGCCTGTCCTGTCCGTGATGGAATAGCATGGGATGCAGTTAAATTTCAAATTCATGGGCCGACGGAAGTGATTATTGTGCCATCTGTATATCGTGTTTCTATGGGAGATGTAGTGAAACAAGACATTCGGTCTGATGATTGGGATGTTAAAACTATAGAGACGCTGTTTTCTGATTTGAAATACTATGCCGCATTCGATGCTGAGGATTTGTATTTGAATAATGAAAACTATGCAGAACAGTTTTGTTATCAACATTATGGCACACATTTTCTTCATAGGGCAAACACATTTCGGAGTTTAGTCAACTTTACACAGTGGGAACATTGCCCAGCCCCGAAGATTGGTAGTTCAAAAACATTGATCGAAAATTTTTCGTATTTTTCGGATTTCAGTGTATCCAATAATGCATCTTTTTATTTTAAAATTAGAGACGAACCTATTTCAAAGGTGCGTTTGACCCACACTAAATTGTTGTTTTCTAAGTCCTTCATGGACGATTTGGCTGTTGGTGGGTATGACGTTTGGAAACATACTATTGATCTCAAATCGGTTTGGGGAACTAAAACTTGGCAAATACAAGGTACAGAAGCTTTACATCGTGCCTGCCTCATCCCAAACCACATGTTATTTTTAAATTCTACTATTTTTCAGACAACCTGTTTAGGATTGGCTGTTTCTAAAAAATTAAATTCCCCCTCGATCCCGGATCTGAGAGCTTACCCTGGTTGGGAGAATCACACAGATCTGTCCCTTGCTATGTTGCAGTCTTTTATTTCCAATTCCACCTTCAATATTAGTGCCTTAGACCCTAAAGGTTGGTTGGTATGGCAGAAAAGTTCGGATAACTGTCAACGCAGATTTTTAGGGTTAATTCCCGGGTATGTACAAGATAGAGTAGACCCACGTTTTCTGTCCTCACACACTGTCACTACCTACTCGGTGGGTAAATTGTGCCAGACATGGTTGCAACATTCCACATTAGATTCAGTTAAGATTCACTTGTCACGTTTGCATGACAAAATTGATTTGAATGATTTTGTTAAAGGTCCCGCATTGGGTAGATCCAAAAGATGGGTATATGCTGTTTACAACGAGGTCTGGAAGTTGTCGCAGATTGAGGCTGCTTCCAGACTCCGTGCTATTGACCAAGCCAATATGGAAAAAGTATTGGCTGTAATAGATAATAGTATTAATACCTTATCTTCGAGAATATATACATTGGATAACATTGTTTCATCTGTTGTAGATATTGTCCAGGACGATGTGTCTGTATTGTATCATGGTCAAAATCAATTGCGTTCAATAATGCAATTTGCTTGGACTTTGCAGACGTTAAAGGCGGGGAAAGTGCCGTGGGATTACATGAATATTTCTTCTTTATTCCGCCCATTTAATCTGACATCAAAGCAGCAATTCATGTCCATGAAAGATGCTACATATTCACTACTGCATATAGAAAAGTTAGAACCTTTGCCTTTTTCTGTTGCTGAGTCGGATTATGCTGTGTGGCTCGTACATGGGATGGTCACTCTGCCAATTTCTATGTATAGGTTTAGTTCATGCATGAAACATTATGCCTTAGGCAGATACGAAAAACTTGGTTCTGCATTCTTGCATGAGGTCTGGTCTCTCCCATTTACATATCGATGTGAGAGAGACGGCAAAGAAGTTTATTTGAAAGGTGAGGAGTGTACGTCTGCTCCTGATCATTCTGTAGTATGTAGACATATCCAATTACATGGGTCGTGTAATATGAATGCCCCTAATCTAGCTTGCGTTCTGAAGGGCATTCCTGTGCCAGTTATAACACCGTCATTTACGCTGCTTGCTAATGGTAGTTATTTGCTTTTAAATAGTGAGGCTTGCTGTGGGATGTTAGCTGGAATTCCCTATATTGTTTCAGTTTCACGGAGAGTAATTTGCTGTAATAACGTGCTGTTCCCACCCCCGCAAGGCCGACTGGATATATCCATCTGGCCGACGATTCCGACCTTGAAAGCAGAGTTCAATAGGATGAGCAGAATAAGGGCTCTTTTGTCTCAAAAGGAGGTTGCGTTGACTTCGTCACGTGAAACATTTCTCCTTCAGGTGGCAAACGCTCGCACGGAAGTTCAAGCACTTTTGAATACTGACCTCCCCCTCCATTTTGGCACACTAATACACACTATCTTCAATGCTTCTTCTACGACTGGTCTGGTCCATTTTTTTAAAGTTGTAGGCTCTGGCCTTGTGACGTCTTTCCAGTCTATTTTTGGTATAATACCAGCTATTTTTCATTCTATTTTTTCTGGTGTTTTCGGAGGGTTTCCTCGGATACTCGCATTAGTTGCTGGCATACTACTGTTGGTCTGCGCACTACGCTATGGCTGCACAACTTGCGCTTCTCGACCACAGATTCAGCCTGTTCCATCTGCGTAGCCGGATGTGGGAAACTTATGGGACTTTACCACTGGCTACCTTAAGTATCGCTTATGGATTATCCTTCCGGTTCCCGTATTTTACTTGTGTACAGCCTGTTTTTCACTGTCTCGAATGTCCGTTCCAATGGGCTCTGGATGTGTGTCTGTCAAACTTGGTGTCACCTGACCTGGATTTTGATCGACTGATGTATCCCTTAGTGGTTCATGAGTTTGACTGTTCTGGAGTCGGGTTTATGGCCTTGGGTGCGGCGCATGGAGTCCTTGGATTATGGAATATCGAGAAAGCAGCAGTTGACTTCCTGGCACGAAGTTACATCGAGATGCCTGCTTCTTGTCCACGTGGAGTGCTTGATGCTCATTTCCCGGTGGAACACGTGTGTTCTTTTTCGTTGCTGAACTGGATGACAGCCAATTTTGCGGATGACTCCAATGATTTTCTGCTGGAAGCTGCAGCTACATATGCTGCTTATACCTTTTTAAATTGACTGCCGGATGGCGAGTTCAATGGAGTGACCTTTTTTCTATCTCCTAACAAACGATCGTTGGCCTCTGTGGACGATGGATTGTGTTTTTACATGTTTTTTTTTTTTCTGTTCTCTCTACTCTTCTGGATTTTTTTCTTCTTCCTCTGACTTTCTGAACTCACATTTCAAGTTCTTTAGTCTGCATCGTTGATCTTGAACTCTGCGTTCTGCTAAAAATTGTTCGCCCCTGGTTGTACAGTGGTTCGATCAAAGGGGGATGTCACGTGGTTTTAGGCCACTCCCTATTTACAGTGCTAAGTTAGCTCAATCACGTTAGCTGTTGGAAAAACATCTTGTTGCTTTTGCTGCCTTTGCACCCGACACTGTTGTTACATGTTATTCATTTGAGAAATGCAGACTCGTCTCAAATGAATGTTATTTATACATCCTTAACAGTTGCTAGTGCCCTTGGTCTGTACATCGAGTAAAGAACTGTTCTAGGACACTAGACGGTGCCGGCTGATTATGTTCAGGGTGATCGTACCACTGTTTAGTCACAACATGCACGCAGCCACACATACCAGAATGTCGTGGGCTTTAATATCACAGCGCAGCATATTGTTAGGGCATTCGATAGAAGAGCGGTTGCAGAGAACACTGAGCTGATCCTGTGATGTGATACACCCTAGCTGATCTATACGGTATGGGGTCCCCTATGCAAGCCTATGAGACCTTCTAATAGTCTAATAATATATTATTAGTTGCTAGAGAAAGGAGGGTGGTTGTTTTCCACTGTCATTACAATATGATCGCTACTTTCATTTTCTATGGTATTGTAACAATGCTAATGGTAATGATCTTAACCATTTGTCTGCTTATGTTAGCCAAAGTACTGTATAACAGGACTCGAGGTTTATGAATAAATTCTTTAAACTTTACTGTGTCTTAGATATTCTGTTGTGGACTAATATATATGTGCAAACGGGTATTTCGGGTTTCCACCATTCCTGAGAATAACTAAGTCGCATGTTCTGGGTTGTCTATACATTGGGACCGCCGAGCTAAATCTCGGATAACGAATGTGACACTAAGCTAGTCGGATAAGGGGTTCTTAGTTCTGAGGGGAGTTTCTGGTACACCACAATTCTCTAAGGTTCTGGTTTCCTGCGCATAGTTCTGTGCATACGCAGAATCCCTACAACACTTCTAAAGGGGAGGGGGGGGGGGGAACTGCTGGGTTCTTAGCCGAGCCTGACCGGAGGGTCCTGCTGGGGATGTAAAACCTCAGCTTGTCCTTAAAAAGTGATGGGCCTTGGCCCTGCAGCGTATTATAAGCCACACAGAGGGCTTTGAACCTGATGTGCTGTCTGACCGGTAGCCAATAAACTTTCCTAGAAGCCCCCTTTGTTGATTCAAATTTAGGGATTTTAAGAAGAAAACATGCAGCAGAGTTCTGCAGGTTCTCCAGAGAGCCTGCCGAAAGATTGAGATAGAGACCGTTGCAGTAGTCGAATCTTGCAAGTTGAAGAAAAATATCTACTGTCTTCAAGAGCTCAAAAGGTAGATATTTTTCTATTTTTTAAACTAATCTTAGTGAGCAGAAGGAGGCAGACATAACCTTGTTAACGTGTTCTTTGAGCTTCAGCTCCTTATCTAGCAAAAATTCTAAGTTTTTGACATGAGCCACTGAGGTGGGAAGGAAGCATAGTTCCCGTGGCCATCATCCAGGTGTCCAAAAGGATGGAATACTGCTAAAAAGGATGACCTCAGTTTTTGCGGAATTCAATTTCAAGCAGTTACAAGCCATCCAGCTGCTTACCTCACTCATGCACATCCTAAAGGTTATCACCAGTGCTCCAGAGTTGATCTCATCCTTTGACAGTGACACAACAATTTGGGTGTCATCTACATAGGATGCTAGTGAGAGGCCAAATGATTTTATAAGCTTAGCTAATGGCGTAACATAAGTTGATGTAAATATGCCAGAGAATAACAGAACTCTGGATGAAATTAATAATTTAATAGGTTGAATGTTTGCTAGCCAGTGACAAAAATAGCTTGATGACAAAATGGTGACAAAATATCACTTGTTATCCCAAAAGGGTCTTCCCATTAGCCGCTAATCTTAAAACAACCTCAGATTGGCTTCAAAACAGTAGGCAACCCCTCAACCAAGCAGGTTACAACCAATGGTACTATGGTGTTTGAGGCTGGTAACCCAAATCCGAGTACAACCGAACAAAATTGCTGAATACTTGATAATGGGGGTCAGTAGATGAATGTTCCTTTGTGTAACAAGTTCAACACCCGGACCTCCTTGCCAGAGTCTAATAAAACAGAAAAACAGGTTACAGAAGTATGCAAACAGTGAGTAAGTGAGTTGGGAAGCTGGAGGGGGGGTGGGCATTGTGAGAAGTTGGCCTGGTATATGTTTTCCACTAGTTATAGTGGGCACCTTGTACCAGTCCAAAGAACCCTTATTGATGAATAGATTTAAAGACAACCTTTATTGAAAGCTATCCTAGTGGTAGCAGCCTTCAGGCTAAGTCTTGAAGGAGTGTAAAGAAGCTTGGTGTACCAGATTATAACCTCTTGAATCACTAAATGAAAGGGAAACCACACAAGGTATATATAAAATATATGTATTTATTTCTAAACACTCACTACTAATCTCTTTATGAGATTAGAGTCCAAGATACACAATAATGTAGTTCTAAAACGACAGTAAATAGCACAATATACAATGGGCCCCAGGGGGGGACCAAACCATATATTAAGAAAGTGGTATAAGAACCACGACTTGACTAGACAAAGTGCCTAGAGCACGTAGAATCGCTGGGACCCCAAGGAACCACCCAAAGTAGTGACACAGGAGACCCACGGGGGACGCGTGCAGTGTGAGAACACAGGCGCCAGCCCTGTACTATTCTAGGGGAAAGTAGCGGTTGGAATTTTAGACGTTAAGGACACTTACGAGAGGACTTTGAGCAAACCCCTTTAGAATTAGGGGGTTCTAGGGCCAACATCCACAGGAGCACCGGAGTACTTGAGTTACCTCACCCAGGGAAGCCGGGTGCATAGGTGTCAAATGGTGTCGGGAATCGTCATTGATTTCAATGGCGATCTGCGGCAAAGTGCTGCTGCCGGGAAGAAGAAAAGTGTCCGGTGTGATCCAAGCCTGAATCGAAGATCAGAAGAACCTGAAAGCAGAGGGGACAGAGTCTGGGTCACTTGCCAGTGACCAGGGGCACGATAGACGAATGCCCACCGATGTCTGGTTTTTTCAGGTGCGCAGAGGTGAAGCTTGACTCTGCAGCCACGAGGACCAGGAGGCGTCGACGACAACCAGGAGCTGGATTTGAGCTGTCCCACGAAGGATGTCGAGTGCTGCGATGTCAGTGCTCGGATTGAACCCAACAAGCCTTGGCAACAGAAACCCACGCAGGAAGAGAAAAGATGCTTCAGTGCGGACCAGCAAGGTCCTGGGGACTACCCAAGCGATGGAGAGTCAGGGCACGTCTGGAGCAACCAGGTAAGTCCAATTAAAGTTAGAGTTGCCTTCACAGGGACCCACCAGTCGACGGACCAGGGATCGCGAAGGGTCCCTGAGAGGAATCACACAATACCAGCCCATGGGACACTCGGTGAGTGTAGGCCAGTAATCTTCGGTGGAGACAGTGCTCGGGGTGTGGACTACAAGTAGCCCAAAGCACAGCCTCAAGGATCAACAAGAAGCATATGCACTTGTAAATGTGCACGGTGTCCAGGGGTTCCGGTTCCATGGTCCCCACGAGGGCTACGGGTCTCAGCTTTGCTGGGAGCTCGGGTCGGCCCCTGGGAAGTCTGGAAACCCACCTCCTGTATTGCAAATTCTACGTCCGGCGGGAGCTTCGGAGATGCACACCGGTCAGACGCGTCTTAGGTGCCTGCCTTGCAGGGGAGTAACTCCTTTACTCCAAGGGAGATTCTTCAGTCATCTAGAGCCTTGTAGATCGTCAAAGTTCCAAGATTATGTATCAGAGTTTCGTCCAGGTAAGTCTAAAGTCTGTAGCCAGGGGTTCCTATCTTGTACCCAAGGAAGGGGTGGGACAAACTCTAGGGACCCACCTATGGGAGGGTCAGGAAAGAGGGCGGCTACACCCATTTCCTTTGTCCAGTTTGGCGCCAGAGCAGGGGCTGGTAGCCCCTGCAACCGGTTTGAGCTGGACTATGCACAGGGACACCAAATGCGCCCCCAGTGCAGACTTCAAAGCACTCTTGGATTGCACCCACCCAGCCCCCATACACTCAAGCCTGTCTGGGAGGTGGTCACACCTCCCTGTGACAGGAAACCTATTGTCCAGGCCTCCCCTGCCGGAGTTTCGTCCAGCAGCAGGAGGGCAGACTCATGTCTGTGGCTGGCAGCATACATTTTGTGATGCCAGGGTCTGTTAAGCTGGTACTGGGTATACCGGTGCTATCATGGTTCTCCCTCTAGAAGGGTGGGATCATACTCCCACACCAATTACTGGTGTGGGAGTACGATTCCAAGGTGTTTGACACCAAACACGACATGTTTCCATGCAGCCATCCCAAAGTTAGCATTTACCGCGGGGTTATAATGCACTTAAGAGTATATGATTTGGCTGGATCACAAACAACCCCGGAATAAAGGTTACGAAAGCTGCAAAGGGGCTCTGCTCATGCATGGGCACCCTCTCACATAAAACCCAGCACCCTGCCTTCAGGATTGGTAAGGCCTGCCATCAGGGTGACATAGGTTTATATGTGCAGTGATATGGAGCGATATAGTGAACCTATATCTCAGTAAGGGGTGCATGCACCACCTTACCCAGGCTGCAGTAGCAGACCTGTGGTGTCATTTTGGAAGGCTTCCCAGGGGTGGCACAATACATGCTGCAGCCCCTGATAGGCCTCTGGGGTACCTATGCTCTGGGTACATAGTATACCATATACTAGGGACTTATAAGGGTACCCCAGAATCCAATCTGGAGTTTACCTAAAGTACTGGTAATCAATTTAGAGAGGAAGCAGTTAGGCTGGGGTCCTGGTTAGCAGGGCCCCAGCCAGGCTAAAGTTGAAAAACAGTGAAACATCAGCAAAAAGTGGGGGTAACTATAAGAAGCAGTTCCTACTCTCCTACAGGCATGATTTGGTATATAACACAACACAATAATTTAGTTATAAATATTTAATTATTGAAATTCCGGGTTTACCAAAAAAATTAAATCTTCAAGAAGCGGTTGTGATTACAATCCTTTTTGTAGAATAAAATGAATCAATCACCTCACTCTGAAGTTATTGGTGTCACTAGTGGTTAAAATCTATTGATCATGAACAAAACGCTGATAACAAGTTCCCTAGCGAAGACATTCTGTTTCTGCTGCCTAAAAAGACAAAAGCCTAGCCTAGATAGATCGAGGATCTTGAGAAGAAATAACATTAGGAATGATATTTACCCCCTTGTAGATAGTCTGTTTGTATGAAACCTATAAGGAACATGCTTTTCCCTATGGGTTATGAATACACCAGCATTAGGAGATTCAACGGGAATAAAAGCAGGTATGGAGACTGAAGCCCACAAAGGCTTTCTAATAGCTGTTGCTCAGAAGTTTTAACTGAGCGTTTTGTACTCCTCATGGGCGTAAAAGGGCTTGGGATAGAGTGGAATCAATAGAATCCTAGGTAAATGAGGTGGCACACTGAATCAAAGACTCCTTTGATAGAAGAGCAACTTATAAGGGGTTAGCTAGTGGCCTTGTAAAAACTGGGTAGAGATATACCTGTTCATTACCCACGGAGATTCAGCTCTGAGTGTTTCCTTTCGTTAAGGATGAAATGTCTGGAAGTAATAAATGCCGTATAGAAACCGAAGAGTGGCCAGGTTCATGTCCAAAACTCTTCTGGTGTATATGCGAAGGGGCATGTATGTCCAGCAGCTGACAGAGTACCATTAGAAAAATTGCTATGCTACCAAATGTAATTTGCAAAGGCAACAGCAGGCAGATGTGAGCTGTGCTGGTTAAAATATCCTGACTAGCAATGAATGTTGCCATGATTTTAGTCTTTGTGCCTAGAGAGGGAAATGCCAACTTGGTTTCTGTGGACTGCTGGCTGCCAGAATGGTCTGGGGCTCTTTCCCATGGCCGGGCGGCACCTAGCTTTGGCTGTCGCTGCCGGGGTCCCTGCCTGGGCCCTCGTGTTGCTCCCATCTCTGGTGGTGGGGTCCGGGACGACCCTGGGGGCCTGTCAACTACTATCTCTACCCTCCTAGGAGTTCTTGGCACCCTGGGGATCTTAAGGAGCTCTCTGGTGCTGCTATATACATGCACAAGCTGCACTCAGGGTAGGTGGAACAACCTGTGACCCCTGACCACTCTTCCTCTCTAGGGTCACGCTGGGCACTGGAGTTGCTGAATACCGGACCTGCCTGTCTCAGGAACTGTGCCCTGGCGTTGACTGCTTCTCCTCCACAGCGGGTCTGACCTTGCCCAACTCCCCGGGGTCTGCCCCATGCTCTTCCTGTATTATGGCGCTCCCCTGAGGACCTTGACTCTGGGCCACATAACTTAATCCTCTTCTTCTGCTACTTGGTGTTGACGTCTTAAGAGGGCCCCTGTATCTCTCTTCTTACCCTGACCCCTCTGTGCCAGGCTGCGCGGTGGTCCTGCCCGGCACGCCCAGGGGCAGATCTGCTAGAGACATTTGGATGGTCTCCCTTTGTGCCAAATCAAGTACATCGGACATGGATAGTAAGAAAGACCCGTCGTACAGCCCCCACGGCAGCCCCCGCCCTCTTCATAACATAGGACTACCTGGAAAACTTCCTAGCGGGCATTCACCAGGACTGACTTCAAAAGCTGCCCCAATGACTTGCACAAAGACATCTCTGCGGTTGGCGACCGGGTTGATGACCTGGAACGCACTGTTGACTCCTGCGCACAGGACCAATAGGGCCTTTTGAGAAGGGTTGATCTGTTTGAGGAGCAACACATTGAACTCCAGGCCTAGCAAGAAGACTTGGAAAATTGGTGGCGATATAATAACCTCAGAATCAGGGAAGTTCTACAGGGGCCAGAGGGGAAGGATATAACTTTCACAAGGTACCTTGTGATGGCCATATGGGGTGACATGAAGGGAGCCCTTCTGATGTTGGACAGAGCACATTGTGTGACTGCAGCCCCAGGCCGGCCTGATACGCCCCCTGATATCCTTACTAGAATCCACTTTTTTCAAGATAAGGAGTGAGTGCTCCGGGCGTCAAGGGGTAAGGTGGACATCATATATCAAGGTCATACTCTGTAAATCTTTTAAGATCTCTCTGCTGACTCTGCAGAAGACGCATTACTTCAAACCTATGACTGATGACTTACGTGCTCAGGGCACCAAATATCAATGGGCTCACCCCTTTGGCTTGCTTTTTACTTTGAATGGGAAGCGGCACATCGTCTGCTCCTTTCCAGAAGCCAGATCACTCATCAGCATCCCAGGAGACCCTGCTGATGAGGGCGTGCCGCCTATTCTCTCCGCACCCGGATCCTTGGAGATCCCAGTGCCATACTGTTTAATGAAAGAGGGGTAACCGCAAAGCCAAGTCAATACAGACTGTGGACGCAGCTAAAGCAGACATCATTGCACATCTTCAGAAGATGAAGACAGAACAGGCTCACTCCTCAGCTGGAGATAACCGACTCCGGCCCGCAGGCCTAGAACTCACTCTTTTTTTTTTTAAAAACCTTTATTGAAATTTCAATCAATTACACGTATGGGCCTACAACCCCCGGGGCCGGCCGCTAAACAGTCAGAATATCAGAAAGCAATTCCATCACAGTCCGCACCTCGGGGTGCAAAATCTGGACGTTGGCATACTCTCAGTCTCTGAACAGCCCAAGTAGGAGACCAGAATAATAAAGGTTTACATTTTATAATAGAAGAAGATGGAAGGATCAGACGCCAAACAGTTTCCCAGCAGCGAAAAACGGCAGGCAGAATAATGAACGTAAACAATAAACAGCAGTCTATCGAGGCAATGGCGCTGAAACAGGAAGTTCAGGATGTGAAGGAATGACACGGCCATTTGCGCCTGCAACCCCCCTGCCCCAAGACCCAGGAAACTCCACGGAATTATGGCACTCCGGAAACAGCAGCGATTAACAACAAAGGAGTTCTACCGTACTGATCCCAGAAAAAACAGAGAAGAATAAGAGAAGAAAAGGAGGCCATAGAAAAAAAAAGAAAAAAAAAAAAGGGATTAAAGACTAAAGAATTCCCCCCCCCAACCCCCCACCCTGCACCTCTGCAGATGAGTACGGCCCCCCCCCCAGCAGTGTGCCTGTCGCCCCTGAACCAGACCCGAAATATAGAAGAAACAGAGAAAAAGAGTAGGGAAAGAGCCCCCACCAGACGGGGGGGTAGAAAGAATATTAATAAACTGGAGGAGGGCCTGTGAAACACGCCCCCGGCTTCTCCCTCCCGCACCATACGTTTTCCCGCAAAGCATACAATACAGAACACGAAATCGACCCTGTCAAGGTGAAGTAAGGAGCATTACGCACTTGGTACACTAACAATTATGCCGTGAGAGCACACAACGCCCGAGCCCGCCCGCCTGGTAGATGACCACCTCTGAAGGGTCAGCCTCATCCTTGGCCACTCTTTGCAAACCCACCCATGCAAACCCCTCGTCCCAGTGCCATGTCCAATGTTACCAGGAAGAGAAGCGTCCAATAAAGATCAGGAAGCGACACACACAGGCAGGGTAGAGGGCTCTGAAGATCGACACAATCAGCTCTATGGAGGGTCGTCTTTCCCAGTGCTGAGCCAGGATTTACACTGCACACCAGGCCCAGGAAGGCGGAATCAGGCAGAGCAGGCGACCGTTGCTTGGATGTTGCCTGAGTCGTCAAAGGCCGCGCACGGGACAAGGCCACCACCCCCCACTCAGGTCCGAAACCTCCGGTGCAGACCAGATCCACAGCCAGCTGATCGCACGTTAATATACTGTCCGGAGAGTCCAGGCGTGCACTATTCACAGGGGCGGCCACGACACTGTCCCCCCGTGCGCGGTGTAAGAAGTCCCAGTGTACCTGGGGATAGGCAGGCGGCAACCGTTCCAACGCTGATGTCACTCCATCGAGCTTGCTCCCCAACACCCAGGCGCCGTGAACCAAGGTGGAATGAAGGGCACCGAGAGCCTCGAGAAGGTCACCGTACCCCAGTACAGCTCCCGGCGCTCGCTCCGCTACGCTCCTCAGAGGCGCACACTCCCAATCCTGCTGCAACCCAGTGTACCGGATGGTGGACACTGTCCTACCAAAATGGCCGCTGGGTAGATCCAACCCAGATCGGGACCGGGACTCAGGCCCAAGCGCCTCGGGTTCCATGTCGCTGGAAACAGGGTTCCGGGGGCAGGCAAATGATATGTCCGGTGTGTGGTCACGGGCCACAGTCGTCCCCACCACGGACCAGAGCCCACGAAAATCCGGGAGCAGCCCGCGAGATTCGGGGCGAGTTACGGGCGGCGTCCGGGCAGCTCACCGGCGAAGGCTGAGGCAATCACCGGAGAGTCTTGGAGATGCCACCTCGGGCGCGCACCCGTTCCGCTACGCTTAGCAGTAACGACCACAGCGAAACGCAGGCCGACATTCGCACCACTCCGGCAGTCCGACTCCACCCAGTCACCGAAGGCCGCTGTTGTTGCACTGCCGCCCGGCCACGGCGTCCACTCGAGGTCCCGGCTCCAGGGCTGCACAGGCCGCAAATTTCAGACGGACATTTCTCCGGCGGTACCGCTGCCAGAAACTTCAGGGTCACACGATCGATTGCCGCTCGCGTTCACAAACACGGGCAGATAGCGCAGGCTAAGGATCTCGTGCAGGATATCTGTGCGGGGTGCGGAGGTTCACGGAGCCGGGAGCCTACGCTGCCATCCCGGTCGCCATCTTGGCTCCTCCCCTCTAGAACTCACTCTTGTTTAGTTCTTGCAACTCCTCGGCTCTCCAATATGTGGCTAAGTCAGCAGGGCCCGTGGGGCAAGACCTCCACTTATTTGCTGATTGTGTCTCTCCACTGGTCTCTTTTTTTCACAGGAGCAAATTATTGGACACACTGTATTTTGTAGCGGCTCAAGGCCTTCCACTCCTTCACTACGAGCTTTACTCCGTTTAGGGAGACACCTCGTTGGGTCTGGTATCTTCCTCCAAACTCTCTATGCAGTGGTTCACATGATTGGGCCTGTTGGCCCTTTGAGTTTCCCTTTGCATTCTCCTATTCCCTCCCTGTCCTCACTAGTTCACTCAGCCAATGCCACCTCCATGAATGTATTACTGCAGGGGCTCTTCTCATTCCAATCCCTGTCCTGGAACTGGCCCTCCGATTGCCACTAGACGCGCGAAGCACTATCCCCTCATGGCGACCACACGACTTAAAGTTGCTTTTCCCCAATGTCCGTAGGCTTAACTTCCCCAGCAAACGTCGCTAGCTGTGGCGCTATCTTCTACAGCGTGAGCCTGACATTATCTTCTTACAAAAGACCCATTTGCTCCAAGCTCATTGTCACAGCATGACCCACCTTAAATACCCATACACATACTGCAAGACGGGCTTTTTATGCAAATTTTCTTAACCTAACCAGGTACCCCGGTGGAAGGTTTCACCTTGACTATGGAAAAGGGAAGAGACACTTTGACGCTTCTTAACCTTTATGCTCCTGACCAGGCACAGGATAGTTTCCTACCTCATACTCTCACTGATCAACGTTTTTTTTTTTTATTAAGTTTTATTAAATATTGCATACCAATAATAACAAACATTTACAGCATACCTGAAGTACACAGTACACCACATTACATTATTCAAAGTGTCAGCCAAACCGCTTATCCATGGGTTTAAGTTAGCCTAATTGCACACTTTATACATTTTTTTGTTAACAAATCAGGGTGTTCATTCAAATAAAAAGTAAGGGGCTCCCAAAAGTCAGAAGGTTTGGAAGTTGTAGGCAGCTCCTCTGCATAGAATATGAAATTATCTCTACAGTAGATAGAGTCCATAACCCAGCGTTCCACCCTGGGTGCTTTTTTACTGTCCCAATGTATTGCCATACTGCATTTTGCTAAGAGTAGCGCTATGGCAGCACATTTTTTCTTGGCAGATTTTAATGGTATCACATGGCCCAATAAGCATGGTTGTGGTATGCAAACCAATTTACAGTTCAAAATATCTCCCAAAAGGTTTCCCACATGTCCCCAATGCATTTGCACCCACCTACACTTCCAGGCAAGATTATCAAAATCAGCTTGATCTAGACCACATTGTTTACACTTTGCATTATCTCGTAAACCATATTTGTGCAATTTTAGTGGGGTATGGTAGGCCTGATGCAAGTATTTGTAATATACAATACGTAAATTCCCATTGGGAGTAAGCAATTCAGTAAGTGCACAACATGATTGCCAATCTGCCTCGCTTAGAGGTGTGTCCAGTAGTATTTTCCATTTTTCATGGGCCTTTAACTTGCCAGCACCGATCTCAACCTGTAGGGCTCTGTAGAGTTTCGCTACCATATGGTTGTTATCTGGGTTGGTAATAAGTAATTGTAATGATTCAAGCGTAGGGGGTTCAGTAGGGTAGGTAGGGTACAATTTCTTTATTGCTTAACGGAGCCTATGATAGGTGAATTTAAAAAACATCGCCAGGTTACTGACATACGATAGATCGTCTGGGGTGACAAATGTTTCATTAATATATAGGTCACCTATTATCGTAACGCCCACCTGTTCTAGTAACTCCATACTCCCTTTGTCTTGAGTGACCGACAAGGAGGGATGTTGTGCCAATGTCATGTTCGGTGTATAGATTAGAATTTTGTTAGTCATCTGACCAATACGCTGCCATGCGACAGATGTGGTTCAAACCGTGTTAATTTCATGTTTGGACAAGTGCGGTCGCTGATGCGTCAGAATCCTTGCTAATTTGATGGGATTGGTATCCCAGTCTTCCACCGCGAAATGTGGCATATAGCAAACTGGGTGATACCAATAATATGCATATTGTGCTTGGGCACATAAATAATATAAAAACAGGTCAGGGTCCGTAAAGCCACCAGAGGCATATGGTAAACTTAGTGTGTGCAAACTGATCCGTGCTTGATTGCCCGCCCATATAAATTTTGTGAGAAGTGCGCGTTGTCTTTGAAATACCGGGGTAGGAGAGGCAATAGGGATATTAGTAAAAAGATACAGCAATTTGGGCAGAATCACCATTTTAATGAGATATTCGGTCTGCTAGGGAGAAGGTGATCCATCTAGTTATTTGTATTTCAATTTTATCTTCAGACCGATTGTGAAAAAAATCACATTCCTACCTTAGGGACACCAAGGATGTCCTTTGCCTTCTCCGAGATCTGGATATAGATCCTACAGAGAACCTTCTCATAACAATGGACATAGAGGCCTTATACACAAGCATACCACAGAGACGAACCTTGGAAGTGGTGGAACAAATTATCCTAAACATGCAGTGGAATTTCATCACTCCCCAACATTTTGTGATGGAATGTGCTGAATTAGCATTAACTGAGAATTTTTTCGAATTCGAAAACACCGTCTACCACCAGATTACCGGTACTTCGATGGGCAGCACTTTTGCCCCAAGCATGGCATGTCTCTATGTCCAACAATTTGAGGAAGACCACATTTACAATCCTAATAATCCATTCCTGAAACACCTTAAGGTGTGGAAACGCTTTATTGATGATGTGCTGATTGTATGGCACGGAACCAAGGAAGAGGCAACAGAATTTGTCCAATGGGTCAATTCCAAGGACACCCATCTCAGATTCACACACACGATTGATGTAAACCACACATTTTTTCTGGATCTAGACATTACCATAACCCAAGAAGGATTCACAACAAAGGTTCATAACAAAACCACAGATAAAAACAGTTTACTTCTCTATGAAAGCTACCATCCTAGGGGCCTGAAACAAAACCTCCCGGTAGGTCAGTTCCTCCGAAACCGACGGAACTGCTCGAATACAACAACCTTTGAGGAGCAGGCTGAACAACTGGAAAATAAACTTCTAGAACGCCACTACCCGAGAAAAATGGTGAGACGAGCAAGGAAACGTGCCAGGAACAATCCAAGAGAGTCACTACTAGAGGATATAACAAAAGGAGACACCAAAAGACCAGTATGCGTTACGACATACACTCCGATCTCAAACAGAGTACAAAAAATTGTGAGAAAGAAAACTGGCACATTCTCAATAGCGCTGGAAACCAGTGGCAGCCACCTTTATTTGCCTTTAGAAGGAACAGGAGTCTGCGCGACAAACTAGTACACGCAAAGAGACCATCGACCGGAGAAGAGGAACAATAAACCCTGTGGAGCCAACCACAGCCTGTCGGCCACTTTTCCTGTGGGAACTGTACATCCTGCGCACTCACTTCTAATACCAAGGAGGTAGACATAGGATCAGGGATCCCTTGGCAATTGCGAGAATTCAGTAATTGCAACACGGAGAACGTCGTATACCTCTTGAACTGCCCATGCGACCTCAAATACGTTGGCATGACCACCAGGAAAATCAAAGTGCGTATCAATGAACATCGGAGCACGATTAGGTGTAAAAAGACCAACACCAAATTGACTCGTCATTTCACTGAAAAAAACCATAAAGACACAGACCTGAAATGGACCATTCTGGAAGTAATGAAAAAACGAAAGTTTGACCTTACTGAAGCCCTACATGTAAGAGAACAACGCTGGGTGTTCCGTTTACGAACCTGGGACAAAGGGCTCAACGATGAAATACCGTGGCTCCAAATGGGGCGTTGAAACCTCTAACAACCACCAGTAGATTCATTCACACTAACACATAGACGGAGTGTACCTGGTATACCATCATACGACACTGTGAAACCATCGGTACATGCAGTGCCCGGTCTTAAATGAGTTTACTTAAAATGGGCTGAGTCCACCTGGAATTATCACACTTAGCTGGCTTTTAAACTAAGCCGAAGTCGTGAGGCTAATAGGCCACATGCCCTCCAAAGTAATCCTCCCCCAACTGGAACCGTCTCTCACCCAGGCTTAATGCATGAATAGAAAGGATAGCGCAGACACTTAGCACTAATACCCAACATTTGACATCCTTACCCTTATCACCCTTATTATGATCTTCCTTTATAATACCTGTTTGCACAAGTGCATCAGAGCAAGTCCAACCGAAAACTGCCTGCTGGTACACGCACATCGCCCATCTGGGCAGCTCTAGACTCTGGGTAGAATACCTCCCCTTTGTTCTGGGCAATCAGCCGCTCACCCGTTCACACACCGGGTGCTTCGCAGTCACGCACTAGTCACACACAGAGCAGACGTGTACTTCTGCCCCTTCTGCAAAATCTCGCCCCTCTGGGCAGCTAAAAAAATCTAGGTAGAATTTCACCTTGCATCACAGTAATTGGCCGCCCATCCGTTTCCACATCGGGTGCCTTGGCAGTCACGCACCAATAGCACACAAGAGCATGCATGTACTTTTGCCAATTTAAAACTAGGCACTGTCGCGTAGGGCACAGACCACTGCGCACTTTCCCTCAGTGATTTCCGTCACGCGCTTCACTTCTCGAATCTGAGCATGTGCGTAACTCTACCATTTTGAAACCAGGCACTCGCGCTTCAGGACACAGGCAGTAGTGCTCCGGGTTTATTCACACTGAGCATGTGCACAGTGCAGCCATGGATGAATCAGGCTTCCCCTCCAGGGACACAGGAAACCACACACCTGATTTCACTTAGCACCACTTAAAACCAATTTGCTTAAGTGAGCATACTATAAAAGCACAACGGCTCTCCACCCAGTCCTACACCGGGGAGGAACGGGAGCAGTCGCCTAGGATCCACGCAGGAAACTTTCCTTGAGGCAGTAAGGGTGTGAATGAGATCGGATTGAATGAAAGTACTTTGGGGCAATTAGCACAATTGAGGATGAATGTTGTGTGTTTGTACTTGAAAAACTATAATTCTCACACCAACTGTGATCTATATGTTTTTTCCACAGGTTCTGACAAACAGGGGTTTCCCCTCCCCTCCTCCCATGGGGCCAGTAGCTTTGGTTTTTAGGGTAAGAACAGTGAGACACGTGCTCTCACCTTTGCATCCCCATCATGTACACAAATTGAGTGGCACATGTCACATGAGTAGTCACTCACACAGAAACTGGATCAGTGCATGTATTGAGTTCAGTTATATGCCACTACTACGGTCTGTTACATATTTTTTCCTCTCCCTACATTTTCTTTTACAGGCTTGAATCTAGGAGCCATCCAATTGTGGAGTGTGACAGTGATCACGCCCACACAGTGGTACACTCGTGCCACTTTTGGTAAGAACGGAGCCCCCATTTACATATTTAGGTCCTGATGAATGCCCTGGACCCTCCTGGGCCAAGACGGCAGAAACATGTCGACCTCTAAACACAACGGTTAGGGGACACTAATTCCCCCACATACCGTCACCAGCTTTTAAACATCATATAGTTACCTTTCACATTAAAAAACACAATGAGGATAACTATAATGATTTTTAATCTCACTCACTCATACACGGGCCCCCACTTAGTTTAGATGTGCATCCCTGTCGTCAGGTGTATGCCCGCCCTCTATCAAACCAAGGTTTTAGAGGGCGAGGACTGGTCAATGATGAAGCATGACACCAGGTGGTGTGTGAGACCAGTCCGTTACTTTTTGTGAGATGTCCCCACTCACAATATAACTCAAACCTTATAGTGGTGATCACTTTAGGAGCAGCTCTTTTGTGGTTAAACATCAATTTTATCTATGGCAGTGCCTAATTTGTTCTTATGACTACTTCCTGATCACGATGAATCCAGATACCTAAATATTTAATGGGGTCTTCCTGCCATACAAGAGGGAATTCCAGTTGTTGGGGTTTTGTAATTTCGGTCAATGGCAGTATGGCGGATTTGTTCCACTTTATCTGTAGGCCAGACTGCCGTCCGAATTTGATGTATTCTCTAAGGGCCGGTTCCAAATTAGTGCATGGGTCAGGATTATAAATAGGGCTCCTGGTTTTATGGTATTTATTTTTGGGCCATTTCCGTCTGTATTTATCCATATTTATTTTTGGGCCATTTTATCTGTATTTATCCATATTTATTTCGTGTTTTTTCTATATATGAAGTTGTAAAACTGTACATTTCTGTATCTATTTAAATGATAGACGCACACTCAAACTATGATGTCAGCCGCTTTTTAGCTATTTAAGCTGCCAAATATTACATAACAGTACATTCACTGGTAAATACTAGCATTATACCATAAATGTTATTAGACATATTCTGTTATTTAAAGAAATTTCATCCTGTTTTCAAATTTCCCTTGCTGTCCATCTGCTCAGCTGCGGCCTATAATTCATGAAAGACTGCACGGAGAATTACTTAAAAAAAGCACAATTTTCTGTATTTATCCACTTTTAAAAATAAATGCAGACAGAAAACACATTGCTGAGCCTTCCCCAAGGCGAGGTCGCCCCCACTCCGCTGCTCCTGCTTGCCGCCTGAGCCTTGCTGCTGACTGCCACCTGCCTGAGCCTTGAGCCTGCTGCCCCGCTGCTGCCTACTTCTTTGCTCCCCTCTGCTGCCTCGTTTCCTTTTCCCCCTCTTCTCTGTCCCCCTCTGCTGCCTCGTTTTCCTTTTGCCCTTACTGCTTCCCCTCTGCTGCCACCTCGTCCTTCTTCCTCCTGCCTGCCCTGTGTACCCCTTACCCCCCCTTCTGCTGCCCTCCCCCTCCCTTGGGTCTCCTCCGCCGGACGACCCAGCCGCCGCAGAGCCGCCCTGTGAGCCCCTTCCCGCCACAGACCGCCGCCGACCACGCCCCCCCTGCCCATTGGCCGCCCCGCTCCCGCCACCCAGCTGACCCGCCCTCCCGGCTCCTCTCTTATGACGCCCCCAGAGCGACCGCGCAGCGGGAGCGCCGACTGAGCGCCGAAGGTGCTCCAAAGGTAAGCCCGTCTGCGCCCGTCCGCGGCCGGACCGCGCCCAGCGCCAGGACCCCTGGCCCCCGCAGACCCCAGCCCACCCGCCGGACGTACGACGCCGCCACCCTCAACGCCGGCCGAATCCCAGGATGCTACCGAGCCACCCCGAGACGCACCCACGGACCCTTCTGCTGCAACGCCTGCAAGTTCACCTGCATCCGGACCAGCACTACTCCAGCACCGACCAAGACGAGCAACAGCAGCAGCCACCTGAAATGCATTCTGCTCAACACCCGCTCCATCCACAGACACGCCATCGAGCTCTGGAACCTGCTCGACACAACCTCACCAGACGTCGCCTTCCTCACGGAAACCTGGATGAACGCCTCTTCAGCGCCCGACATCGCCATAGCCATCCCAGACGGCTACAAGATCATCCGAAGGGACCGCATCAACCAGACCGGAGGAGGCATCGCCATCATCCACAGGAACACCATCCGCATCACGACCAACACAGACGACACCCCCGCACCCGCCGTGCACCTGCACTTCCATGTCCACATCAACCCCAAGACCACCCTCAGAGGCACCCTCATCTACAGACCCCCGGGACCACGCACACAATTCAGCGAAGACATCGCCGACTTCATCAGCCCGCACGCCCTCCTCTCCGCTGACTACATCCTCCTCGGGGACCTCAACTTCCACCTGGACAACAACACCGACCGCAACACCACCACCCTGCTGGACAACCTCGCAAACCTGGGACTCAAGCAGCTGGTCACCACCCCCACCCACTACGCCGGACACACACTCGACCCCGTCTTCTCATCCAGCAAGGACATCGCCTTCAGCCACGCCACCGGACTCCACTGGACGGACCACAGCTGCGTCCACTTCAGCTTGAAAAAGAACACGATCCACCACTACCAGCAACAGGTTGCGCACAGAAGCTGGAACAAGATCACAGCCGACCAGCTCGCGACCTCCCTGAGCATGAACCCTCCCACCAGCGCAACGAACCCAAGCCAGGCGGCCACCAACCTCGCGAAGTGGATCAGCAACTGCGCAGACGACCTCGCCCCTCTGAAGACCCCGCCTAGCAGACCCGGTAGCAAGAAAGCCCCATGGTTCACCGACGAACTCAAGAGCTCCAAGAAGAACTGCCGAGCCCTCGAGAGAACATGGCGCAGAGACCCAACACCGGACAACATGACTGCCCTCAAGCTCGCCACCCGGAAACACCACCAACTCATCCACGCCACCAAGAAAACCGCATTCAAGGAACGACTGGACAACAACGCACACAACAGCAAGGAACTCTTCAACATCGTTAAAGAGCTCTCCAACCCCAACGCCGGAAACAACAAAATCACCCCTTCGCAAGACCTCTGCAACTCCCTCGCCTCCTACTTCCACAACAAGATCGCGGACATACACAACAGCTTCAGCACTCAACCGACGCACGCCACGACCGAACCACCGCCCCCCACCACCACCCTCCGCGCCTGGACCCCGATCAGCACCGAAGACACCGTCCGCACGATGAACTCCATCCACTCCGGATCTCCTACCGACCCCTGCCCTCACCACGTCTTCAACAAGGCCGACACTGTCATCGCACCCCACCTACGGGACATCATCAACACCTCCTTCGACACCGCTACCTTCCCGGAGAGCTGGAAGCACGCCGAACTCACCGCTCTACTAAAGAAGCTATCAGCCGACCCCACCGACCTCAAGAACTACCGCCCCATCTCGCTGCTCCCGTTTCCTGCAAAAGTCATCGAGAAGACCGTCAACAAGCAGCTGGCCGCCTTCCTCGAGACGAACGGTTCCCTCGACCTCTCGCAGTCTGGCTTCCAGGCCAACCACAGCACCGAGACCGCCCTGGTCGCAGCCACCGATGACATCTGTACACTGCTTGACAACGGAGAAACAGCAGCCCTCATCCTCCTAGACCTCTCCGCGGCCTTCGACACTGTCTGCCACCGTACACTAGTGCAGCGAGTCCGCAACGTCGGAATCCAGGAAAAGGCAATGGAGTGGATCACCTCCTTCCTCGCCGGAAGGACACAGAGTCCGCCTCCCCCCGTTCAGATCTGAAGCCACCGAAGTCATCTGCGGCGTTCCTCAAGGCTCCTCGCTCAGCCCTACCCTCTTCAACGTCTACATGAGCCCCCTCGCAGACATCGCACGCCAGCACAACCTCAACATCATCTCCTACGCCGACGACACCCAGCTGATTCTCTCCCTCACCAACGACCCCGCCACCGCCAGAGCCAACCTTCACGAAGGGATGAAAGAGGTAGCCGAATGGATGAAGAACAGCCGCCTGAAACTGAACTCGGACAAGACGGACGTCCTCATCCTGGGATCCTCACCCTCCGCCTGGGACGACTCCTGGTGGCCCCCCGCCTTAGGCAGCACACCCAAACCAACAGACCACGCACGCAACCTGGGCTTCATCCTGGACTCCTCACTCTCCATGACCAGACAAGTCAACGCTGTCTCCTGGTCGTGCTTCAACATCCTGCGCATGCTACGTAAGATCTTCCGGTGGATCCCCACCGAGACCAGGAAGACTGTCACCCAGGCCCTCGTCACCAGCCGTCTGGACTACGGCAACTCCCTCTACGCCGGAACCACCGCCAAACTCCAGAAGAGACTCCAGCGGATCCAGAACGCCTCAGCACGACTCATCCTGGACATCCCTCGTCGCAGCCACATCTCCGGACACCTGAGAGACCTGCACTGGCTCCCGGTCAACAAGAGAATCACCTTCCGACTCCTCACCCACGCACACAAAGCCCTACACAACCAAGGCCCAGGATACCTCAACAGCCGCCTCAACTTCTACGCTCCCAAATGCCAGCTTCGATCGACCGGCCACGCCCTCGTTCCCCGCATCCGAAGAGCTACCACAGGGGGACGGTCCTTCTGAGGAAAATAAAATATCATGAGGCCTATGTGTCCCCGTGTGTTCCCCCACACTCATGTGCACATACATGTCACCTATGTATTTCCCCTCCATGGCCTGTCTATCATGATGCTTATGCTATAACGTGGCCTGCCATAATCCTGAGGGGGAGCGGGTAAAAAGAGAGCAGGCTGAAAGAGAAAGAAATACTGCCGTTGCTGGTATTTATCCCGTCCTTTCGGAGGAACTAGCAAAAGTGGCCCCAGTAGAAAGACCAGTTAGAGTGCCACCGCAAGTACCCCGAAAAATCAAACAAACAGCATCCGACACGTTCATTAACACCTACCTAGAGGAACCCCCACCATCATACGTGGACGGAATTTTCCCTGCACCCCCAACGCAAGAACAGCTCCAGGAGCTCGAGGACGGCGGGGAGGGAGGATCCGGGGCAACATCAGGAGGGGGGCCGACAGTAAAAGTAGACATCTCCGAATGTATATATGACCCAGATCCAGGAAAGGGCAGAATGCTCGTGTTTTCATTACGGCTTAGACGAGCAGTCGCAGATTTGGAAAAATTACCAGATATGGATAAACATCTAAAGAAAATGTACACATTCATAAGAACAGGGGAAGGTCCTGAGTGTATAGCAGAAGCCGTACAAAATAGAAAGGTAATTATTAAGAACTATATCCTTCGCTTCCTAATTAATTGTCTGATCAGGGAAAAAGACGAAGGTGATGGTGACGTAGACCGTTGTTATATTGGTTGGAGTGATCGCATAGATGCCGGTCAGCATGATAAATCAGGCCAGACAGACAACATGTTGACCAAAATCCGAAAGGCAATAATAGCATCACACGAAGGAGGCCCGAACGAAACAGCTGAGTTATCATCTGATGACGAAGCAGGGGACAAAGACAGAATACATTATGTGGGCCGTGCCCGGCGATTCGAAAGGCCCAAGGGCCTCAATCACCGTAAACAGGGAACTGCCATAAAGGAAAGATATTCCCTTGAAAGTTTGTTCCAGATCACCGAAAAAGCGGTGAATAAATGGCTGGGTAACGATCAGCCCCTCACCCCGACCGAAAATGAATTAGCACGATCAGCCACCCTGTGGATATCCCAATATGATATATATAATAATGATATCGTAGCCCAAACGTTCTTGAGCCTCCCACCAAACGAACAGCGCATAGCTGGTGTTTACATGGTCCAACATTTGATCACGTTATATGAGAGTCAATATTCTGGTCCTGGTCTATTGTATAAGTTGCTGGACGACATAATACTAGACAGGTGGATGAACATGGGTACTGAACTGATTAATGTCATTCTGGATCAGCGACACAAGTATATAGTATACGTGACTAGATCCCTGCTTCCCGCTCCACCCCAGGTTAAGGAACAGTCGTACGACAAGCTGAACCCCCTACGAGAGGTTCATCCTGTAAAGGATGCAAACAATGACCTGCAACGGGTGTATGTCTACACCCCCTTGTCGAAATTAGAGATACTGGAAATGAAGAAAATGTTCCCATCCCATGATAAAGACCCGGGGGGTTTTCACCGAGAACTAAAGGACATTCTTCGCTTAGGAGAATATACATATGCTGACATTCTAAAGTTATTAAAAGTACTATTGCCTGCTGGTATTTACGAGAAACTGAAAGGACAGGACTGGGAGGTGGGAGAGAAAAGGCTCAGTTGGGATCTGTTGGAAAGAGAGGAAGTGGGAAGAGGCCCGGGGGTTGGTCTGGGTCCCCGAGCTAAAGACCTACCTGAACTCCTTGTACAAGTTTTGCCCAGATTACTAATTACCAAGAAGGAAGACTGGGATGCTATTTCGGCCTGTAAACAGAAACCAGACGAGGACACTAGCGATTTTTACTCTAGGTTTGAGAAATGTTTCACTATCAATAGTGGTCTTAAGCCCGGTAGTGATTCATATCCCCATCTTTTCGTGAGCAAACTAGTAGAAAATTCCCTACCAGAAGTGAAGTATAGGGTACTGAAGGATGAGAGTACTTGGCAAGCAAACAGCCCTTCACAAATGTTACAGATGTTACAATACCACCAGAACAGAATTAGAGAGGAACACGAACAGGACAAGAGACGTATGAGAGACACAAAGATGAAGATGCTGGTGGCCCAATCGACCCCGGCAAACACAAACACGAACAAGAATAGCACGAAACAAAATAATGGGACCTGTAATTATTGCAAGAAGCCAGGCCACTTCGTAAATGAATGTGCGGTCCTGAAACACAATATAGCGATAGGTAAAACTAAGCCACGTCCTTATCCTCCCAAAGAAAATAACACACATCAGACATCAGATACATTTCCACCGCCGCCGCCTGTCCATGCACCTGCACCAGCCCACGCCACAGCACAAATGTATGAGCACGCTCAGACTAACTATCCAGAATACCAAGCATATTCGTGAAGAAGCCCAGAGAGGGAATTCGACTTGCCCCTTATTCCAGTTCCTGTGGACCAAGCGGGTCCCTATGTGCATGCACGTTTACTAGGAAAGAATAAAAAGTTTTTGATTGACACCGGGGCAAGTAGAACTACCATCAGTCATTCTGAGGTTCCAGGGGCACCCCTCTCGGGCTCAAAGAGTATATCCCTGGGCTTTTCAGGAAAGCCTATTATCAATGAGGTTTCAGAACCAGTCTCTTTAGGAGTTGGTCCACTAATACATACAACAGACTTACTGCTTACTAAATCATGTCCAGAAAACTTACTTGGCATAAAAACATTAAAGGAACTGGGAGCAGTTATCTGTTGCTCGCCAGAAGGAGTGCGACTGTATTTACGTGATTTCAAGGGACATTTTGTTATGAAAGATATTGACATCAGGCTTCAAAATGTACCACAGCACCTATGGGCACAAGGCCCGACTGACGTAGGTTTCATGAACATTACACCATACCAGGTCACCCTCAAGGAAGGAGTGGTGCTGCCGCGGATTAGACAATATAAAATTCCACCTGAGGCTGAAGTAGGATTGCTGAAAATTATCGATGAACTCATCGCACAAGGGGTGGTGATAGAGACAGAGTCAAACATATGCAATTCACCTGTTCTTCCTATTCTTAAAAGAACTGATCCCAATGCATCACCTGTCTATAGATTAGTTGTGGACCTGCGAGAATTAAACAAATGTGTGGTGCCACAGTACCCTGTGGTCCCGGACATTTCTTCATTATTGACTGCCATTGATGCGAAGGCTACGTTCTTTACAGTTATCGATCTGAAGAACGCCTTTTTCAGTATCCCAATACATCCGGACAGCCAATATCTTTTTGGTTTCAGTTTAAAAGGCCGCAGCTTCAGATTCACAAGAGCACCACAGGGCTTCACGGAAAGTCCTAGCATCTACAGTCAGGCGCTCATAAGACAACTAGACAGTATTCATATGCCTACCACTACAGCACTGATACAGTATGTAGATGACATTCTCATTACTGCACGATCGGAAACTGACTGTGAAAATGCATCACTCACTGTTTTACATTTCCTGGCTGACAAGGGGCACAAAGTGTCCCCTTTGAAGTTGCAATTCTGTGAACAGCAAGTGGCGTACCTTGGGCACTTGCTATCCAAGGAGGGTAGGCGACTGACACCAGAACGTATTCAATTGATTTCTGGCCTTTCACAGCCCAAGACACAAAAGGAGATACGTGCATTCATTGGCCTCACTTCATATTGCAGGCAGTGGATTCCCCAGTATGCTCACATAGCCAAGCCCCTAATACAGTTGACGACACAGGAGGTAGCTTCTACTAAAGTCCTCCCTTGGACACAAGAACACACTGTGGCATTTGAAGAATTAAAAAGAGCTTTATGTCAAGCACCAGTTTTAGCGATCCCTGATTACAACAAATCTTTTATGCTTTTTGTGACAGAGCGGGATGGAACGGCACTATCTGTCCTCACACAAGATCATGCAGGAAAACACAAGCCCTGTGCTTATTTCTCTAGTACATTGGACCCAGTAGCACAGGCTTTGCCTGCGTGCCTAAAATCTGTTGCAGCAACAGCCTTAGCCATAAGACAAAGTGACTCGATAGTGCTGGGCCACCCCCTGACAGTACAAGTACCACACGCAGTAGAGGTTCTCTTGAACCGAACACAAACACAACACCTGACTGTAGCGAGACTGACAGGTTATGAGCTAACGTTATTTCAACCACACAGAGATCAGACGATGCAATATACTGAATCCTGCTACTCTTTTGCCCTCCAGTACAGAAAACGTTTCCCCACATGACTGTGTTGAAGTGATACATACCGTGACAAAACCAAGACAAGACTTGACAGATGTTGCACTCCCAGACCCTGACCTAACACTCTATGTTGACGGTTCATGTATGAGGACGGGGGCGGGAGAATTAGTGGCAGCATATGCAGTGACCACTGCTACTGAAATCATAGAGATTAAAAGAATAGACATACTGTCAGCACAAGCAGCAGAGCTCATCGCTCTGACACAAGCGTGCATAAGAGCCAAGCACCTGAGAGTAAACATTTACACTGACTCACAATACGCATATGGGGTAGTTCATGACTTCGGCGTCCTATGGAGGGAAAGAGGTTTCTTGACTTCTCACGGGGCCAAGATACAGCATGGCCCCCTTATTCAAGCCCTTCTGGAAGCGATACATTTACCAACAGCCATAGCTATCCTGAAATGCAAAGCACATACTAAAGCCACAGATACCATTTCTCAAGGCATTGATCTGGCAGACCGAACAGCTAAACAGACAGCTCAGACCCCACTAGACATGACGAAATTACAGGTACCATTAATGTCCAAAGCCATGACAGTTAGGGATCCTTCCAAGGACGTACAAGACATTCAGACACATGCTACTCTAGACGAATTAAAGAAATGGTCGGAACAAGGAGGGGTACTGACTGATCAGGGTTGGATGACTAAGGGCAAAGAAACATGGTTTCTTCCTGATTCGATGGTACAATTGATCATAAATACCGCACATAGTCCTGCACACTTAGGAGAGAAAGCAATGCTAGACAGCTTACAGAATATATGGTTCAACAAGCACCTGCGTGCAGCAGCGAAACAAAAGGTCAGAACATGTATGATCTGTTGCCAATTCAATCCAGGTAAAGGCATTCCAATGGAACAAGCTGGATTCCATCCACCTGACCATCCTTTTGAAGTCCTCCAAATAGATTATATCCAAATGGACAGATGCAGAGGTTACAAATATGTCCTAGTAGTAGTATGTTCCCTATCAAGATGGACAGAGGCCTATCCAGTCCCTGATTATACTGCTGTAACTACCGCCAGACAACTGGTGCGAGAGTTTTTCCCACGTTATGGATTACCGCGTGTCGTATATTCCGACAACGGTCAGCCTTTCTCCTCTGAACTCATGAAACAGGTGTCCCTTCTGTTAGGGTATACCTGGAAGTTCCATTGTGTACGACATCCTGAGGCAGCAGGCCTTGTAGAAAGACATAATCAGACCTTAAAGATAAAAGTAGCAAAGATTTGCGCAGACAAAGGTGTGGATTGGATGGTAGCCCTGCCGGTTGCCCTCTTTTACATGCAAATGGTAGCCCATTCTAGAACAGGCTTATCTCCCTATGAAGTGGTCTTTGGTAGACCACCGAATATGTGGGGCACTCCAATGCCTAAAAAGATCACTGATGTTGATAGTAACATGCTGACAGATTACCTGGCTTCCTTGATGTCTGCACTACTCTCTTGTCGTTCGCAGGTTGCTGCCGCCTTCCCTGACAACACCCAGGTCAAGGAACATTCCTTCGCTCCTGGGGACTATGTTCTCATAAGGAACTTTGACAGAACGAGCCCTCTTGAGCCAAGGTGGAAAACGCCCAAATTGGTATTATTGACCACGAGGACCGCTGTTAAAGTCGAAGGACGGAAAGGATGGGTTCATCTTCATTATTGTAAACGCTACTTTGGAAATAACGATTCGTTTAAAAAAGACATAAAGACTTCAGACTTTGAGCCCCCTTTACTAGAGGAGACTCCCCAGCAGGAGTACAAAACTAAACTTAGATCTAAAAAGTCAGAACCCGTTTGATCAATTAAGTCCACTAGGTGGTGAAGCGGTTGAACATGTATTCTGGCTTGCATAAGATCTTGGATACTGCGGATGAGAAAAAGAGCAAGATGAAAAACAAATACTGTAAAATATTACTTGGTAGATGTATAGTGACTTTGATATTTTTATTTCTTCTGTGCATCACGATGATATGTATCAGCTTAATACTACATGCAATTTTTCCTCCTATTGCCTCACTCTTACACTCTACTAATGACACCATAAAGCACACATTTAGTGATCTGCCATCCCATGAGCTATCATATCGACTTGCCTTACGCAACAATACCTTTATTCAGATGCTACATCATGCACATCAAACTAGCAATGCTACAGACTGCTGGGTCTGTGGCCGACTTCCCCCGTATCAGAAGGTGAAGGGAGTGTTGCCTCTTTTCCCATTTCCATTCTCCCATAATGGTTCTTGCGGAGCGTGGTTTGCCTTAATGACATCCATCAACGGTGATGCCAAAGAATGTCAAGACAAGGAGTGTAGGGGCGACTGGGTATGGGGTAACTTGAATAAAGTCATGAATAAAGCATGTTTCCCAGATGAAGAAGGTCTTCCCCAAAGGAAAGGTACCGATCTAGAAAATGAAGAGTATCTGCAAGGAAATGCGACCCTTGACTTTATAGTGTTGAATGTCAAGCCCATACACAATTTAGGTCCATCCTCAATCACAGTCCTGCCAGTAAAAGGGAACTTGTGTGTCAGAAAAGAAGGCTCTGTACATTTGGGGCACAGCGAGTGTAACACTATACTAGTGTTTAAAGACAAAGGAAAGTCTTACTTCAGAGCATCACGACACACCTACTTTATTTTTGGCCAGACAGCCTATGTACAACTGCCCTTAGACTGGGGTGGGACGTGCTATATATCATTTCTTCTACCACCCGTTTTCTTGGCCCCATCGAACTATCATCAAAATCTTCAACTAGCACTTATCAGACACAGACGAGGGCTCGATGCCTCTGGCATTGACCAGACTGAAACAGCTTGGGAGCAATATACAGATTTCAACAAAGGATTCTTTTTCTTCATAGGTCCCGTCCAGAATAGTAAACTTATCCGCAGACTAACAAGGATTCTAGAAACAGTTGCTAATGAGACTGCATCAGCCCTGGGGAACTTGACCCAGGAACAGTCTGCTATGAGAATGGTCGTTCTTCAGAATCGTCTTGTTCTTGACGTCATCCTAGCGGATAGGGGCGGGGCCTGTAGGGTCATTGGTTCCAGCTGTTGCGTTTTCATACCTAATAACGCACCGTCTGTATACAAAGCAATAACAAGGCTCCACAAGATTGCCCAAAGCATACACCAAGACCCAGGCACGTGGACTTGGTCCAGTTGGCTCTGGGAAATAATATCAGCGTGGGGATGGAAAGTGTTGACAGTCTGTGGACTAATACTACTGATGATATTCAGTTGTTGCCTATGTCTGCAGTGTGGCCCGGCCATTTGCGGCCTGTGTGCTACTGCAGGTGTTCCACATCCCCATTTACAAAGCATTGAAAATGGTAAAATAATGCTGCAAGAACAGATTGACTGTCTCATGAGAATAGATATGACATGAGGGTCCACTAGGGGACAAGGAGGGAATGAGTAAAATTAAATATCATGAGGCCTATGTGTCCCCGTGTGTTCCCCCACACTCATGTGCACATACATGTCACCTATGTATTTCCCCTCCATGGCCTGTCTATCATGATGCTTATGCTTTAACGTGGCCTGCCATAATCCAGTCTCCCATGAGAGAAACGACAAATCTGCTCTGAGGCCTACACGTTTTGCATCATGTTTTCCCGCATTTCCATTATTGTGGCCCAGCCAGAGCCGAAAAGAGGCTTCAGGCCTCAGAACGCTCTGAAAGCTGTAGCTGCGTATCCTTGGCCTTGCACACTTGGGCCTCAGCCAAAGGGGCCCTGTCCGAGACAGTATTGAGCACGGTTATCTGCTTACTCCTACCGAAACCACATTCCTGCCTGGAGAAGGAGGGATAAACATGACCCATCTGCAAAGGAGAAAGCCTAGCCTTTCTGTCTCTTTTTGTGTGATTACAAAGCTCACGTCAGTGAAAAGCCCATAGCCCCCATGTGAGACTTCAGCAGTAAACGAAGAAATAAATGCCACATTGGCCCTTGGTGATGGGCAACCTATGTCACGTATCAGTCCCTGCTCCAGACTTTAGATACCAGATAATACAAGATGTGCTGGTCGCCCTGACACTGAAGGCCTCACTTCTAGACTCCAGACTCCCCGGTTGCATAGCAACCCTTTCACACGTCAGTTACACGTCATGCTCGAGTTGAGCACAAGTAAGGCAAAGTTCCAGTAAAGTTCCAGCTGATCACGCAACCCCCTCTAGGCATCCACCCACCTATGACACTTACCTATTATCATCGAGTGGACGCCCACCTTCACGCCTACTTACACACCCACATGCTCTTATCTCATTCTCTCTTGCTCCGCCTGAAGCACTCTTGCTTACGTATATTATTACAAACATATATATACTGTACTCTGTGAATAAAGTTTGAGAATACCTTTTTGAGAATCCTGGTCCTGATCCCTTGTGGTGATGGAACTATTCTCCCTATAACTCGAGTTATTTGAATAAAGCCCTTTTGAACCTGATACCACGGACTCAGCCTCTTGCTTCATGCATGATCATATTGATATATAGAAATTCAGAACGCGTAATAATTTATTTACAACACTTCTCCTACCTCGCCGCCAAGACATGGAACTCCCTCCCGACCCACCTCCGCCTGACCCAGGAGCACCTCGCCTTCAGGAAGCAACTCAAGACCTGGCTGTTCGAGCAGTAGCGGACCCCCCCTCCCCCAGCGCCTTGAGACCCTCTGAGTGAGTAGTGCGCTATATAAATGATTGATTGATTGATCTGTAAAAATCCGAAAAAAACGGAAAACAGGGAGCCTTAATTATAAAGCACCATATCGTCCGCATACATTGATATGCCAATGGTACGGAGTTGGAATCGCAATGCAGAACGTGCGTATGGTTGGCGTATTTTGCAAGCTAGTGGTTCTATTGCAATAGAAAATAACAAAGGAGATAACGGGCAGCCTTGCGCCTCTGTATATTTATACGGTCAGAAATTTGTCCATTCTCCCCGATACGCGCAGTTGGCCTAGTATACAGCAATTTAATCCAGTTCAATAGCATGGGCGGTAGGCCGATCCTTTGCAAAATTGTGAATAAATACTCCCATTCAATAGTCAAAAGTCTTGGCTGCATCAAGGAGGACAGCCGCCGCTTCCAACTCCGGATTCAATTGATGCAGGAGTGCAAATCTGGTAGGTAGGTTATGTGACGTCGATCGAGTTGGTATAAAACCGGACTGATCCAGTAGGACTATAACCTGCATAAAAGGCTGCAGTCTGGTGGTGATAATCTTTCCCAATATCTTAGGATCTGTATTGATTAGGCAGAGTGGTCTATTTGACTCACCATGTTCGGGGTATTTATCCGGCTTTGGTAATGCCACAATCAGTGCTTCCCGTAGTGTCAGGGGAAGAATTTGATAATTATAAGCTTCGTCATACATTTCGACAACATGTGGACTGATCACCTCAGAGTATTCTTTAAAGAATTCCCCTGTGAAACCGCCAGGCCCAGGGGTTTTGCCATTAGGCAGTGTCTTTATAGCTGTTTGCTCTTCAACGGTTATGGGCTGTGCCTAAAATTCGCATTGGACATCTGAGAGTCATGCGAGTGCAATGTCCTCTAGATAAAGTACAATTTCTTATGTAGTTGCTGTGTCTTGCACGGCAGAAAACGTGCCATATGTTTCCATGAATGTGCCCAGTATGCCCTGATTGTCATCGTGTGTTGTGCCTTCGTGATCTATCATTTTCAGCACGGTGTGTTTGTGTTCTATGTGAATTTTTTGTGCCAAGTTGCGACCAGGTATCCCCCCCCCCCCCCTCCCATTCTGCGGGCCATATGTCGACAGGTAATGTATTTCATTTCATCATCTGCAAGCTCATTATAGTTGGTTAATTCGTCCCTGATTTGGCTTAAAAGACTCACATCATGGGGTATCATACTCTGCTTCCAATTGCTGTATACGGGCCTCACTATTATGTAATTGCGTGCATATATCTTTTAAGATACCGGCAGTGGTACGAATACAAATACCGCGCAAGGTCGCCTTAAAGGCTTCCCATAGTGTGCCAGCACTTTCTACGGAATTTTTGTTTAGATTGAAGAAATCTTCTATTGTTGTATGGATGGTCTCTTTATACAGTGGGTCTAGGAGGGATGTGGCATTGAAGCACCATATGACCGGAGGAGGGGTATACTTCGGGACTTTATGAGCCAGAACGACCGGCTTCTGGTCTGATAGTGTTTTCGGTAGATGTCATACGTCTTGCACCCATGTACATGCTGGTTCCGTGAGTAGCCAGTAATCAAGTCAAGCCCAGCTGCCATGCACGGATGAGGAGTGGGTGCTCTCTAGCATCAGCAGATTGCGCATTTGCCAGATGTCTTGCATGTGAAATTCCACCATCCCATTGAGGATAGTAGAGACAGCACACTGATGTTGTTCAGTTGTGTGGGACCGGTCACGTGTATCAAGTGCTACATTTAAATCTCCTCCCCAAATTAGTTCCATACGTGGCAGATTTCTAAGCATATTCCATAGGTTAGCAAAGAATTCAGGGTCGTCTATATTGGGGCCATAGATGTTAATGATACCTACTCTTGAACCTTGTAGAATGCCTGTAATTATTACATATCAGCCATTTTCGTTGATTAGCGTTTGTTCCCTTGCTTAGTTTATCCCTTTACGTTTCAACGTTCTAACACCTCTGGCATAGGAGGAGTAAGAGGAAGCGTTAACTATTTCCGCCCATCTTTTCCCCAGCACATCCGCCTTCTGCTTGAGATGTGTTTCTTGAAGCAGAGCGATATTATTTTGATGCCTGTCTAATCTTCCGGGGGTTATTAAGACCCCATAAATTCCAGGTGGCTAGACATAATGGTGTGGAGTTAGTGGTACTATGCATATAGGGAGTAAACACGGTCATGGATAGAATGCATGATAGTGTCCTGGTTATGGTCATGAGGTACTGCTATTGTGGCTGCGTAATCAAATGCAATGTGCCTGTGCGTAGGTATATTAAAGATTGACAGTGTAGTAGTTGCCTGGAAAAACAAAAACACGAATCCCAACAATCCCTCCTCCTACTTTAGCATTCCAATTATGCCAAAGACACACCCCAAACTTAATTGCTAACAGCAACATAACTTCAGTGGGTTTTACCCATTCGGTGCTCGGTGTTCCATCCGCACGCAAATGGGGCCGGAGCGACAGAAATGCTTATGGTAATACAAATCAAGCTGTTATCTGGGAAAAGCAATAATAACTAGAATATTACCTGAAACCCTATGTTTAGTGCAATGGTCCAGTAATTGCACAGACTTTACATCTATATCAGTACAGTGAAATGTCACAATTGCTCAGTACCTGCATTGCATCAGTTGTCCTGGCAGGAAAGAGCAGTCACCTGTGGCCTTGAAAATAATGTAATATCTTACCCTATTCCAATGTTCAAGAAAGGTACCGACATCAGGTTCTCCCCATGTTAGATAGTTGTCTTGGGGTATCAATGTACATTTAACATTAGTCAGAGTCCTTTGGTGTGGCAGATCTTTTGTCGTGCGCTTGCTGCTTCTTAACATGTTTAAGTAAGTCCTCCACTGCTTGGGGCATCGGCAAGATTCTTGTTTTGCCCGCGTGCGTGACTCGAAGCCTGGCAGGGTAGAGCAATGCTCATGTCACGCAATGTTTTCTTGACCAGTCCAAAATCCCTGCGGGCTAGCTGGACAGTTAGTGTAAAGTCCAGGTAGAAGGCTATCTCACAACCGTTGCACTCTAGTTTTTGTTTCTCCCTTGCTAGACGAAGCGCTGTATCGCGGTCTTGATAGTTCAGGATACGGGCTACTATGGGTCGTAGCAGAGTGCCCAGTGGTGGTTTCGGTGCAAGAGATCTATGTGCCCTTTTTACAATGAGCATTGGTGAGAATTGCTCCGCTCCAAACATGTCCTTCAGCATTTTTCCCACATAGTCTTCAAGCTTACCAGTATTTGTACTGTCTGGTATTCCTGCAATGCAAAGGTTATTTCGATGTGATCTAGATTCAAGATCTCTGTTTTTTGCTTTTATCACCTCCAAGAGTTTAGCTATATCGTCGCATTTAGATGTAGTGGTGTGCGACTCATCTTCAAACGCTGATATACGCTGCTTGGCAACCTCTAAACGTTCGCCCTGTTTGTCGAGCTTGGCGGACATGTGATCCATCCGGATTGTGAGCGTGTCTATCTTGCCGTCTATGGCTTGCAGACTTTGCTGGATGGCGTTGAGGGCAGCTTCCATTTTGGCGTTCACAGCTGGTTCCGTTTCCGTGTCGGCAGCTGCGCCCGGGAGTCACAGGGTTCTATGGGGTTGAAACGGCAGTTTAGCTTGTAGCTTGTCAGTCTTTCCCATTCTCGTGCAATCACTTTGGGAGTGCAGCCACTATGTTTTCAGAGCGATTAGTTAGTTTTATGGTGCATATTAATGTCTATAGTGCTCAGCCTTCAGGGAAGTCGTGGGATATAATGCAGTACAGTCCAGAGCACCCACAGTGCAGGCAGTCCAACAGTGGGTAGTTGCTATACAAAGCGAGTGAAATTTGGGCCAAAGACAATGGTAGTGTCGATGCAGCTACAACAAGGGTTCCACAGACTCCAGGGCTCGATTAGGTGCACTTATAGCTTATCTTTGCCTGTACACTGCACTCCAAATCTATGTACCTCAGCGAGAAATAATGTCCCTGTCCAACTTATAGTTCACTCAGAGTTCCAACACGAGGGGATGTGGCCCAGAAACGCCTTCAAACGATATTGTGCTGTACTTTGAATGCCCTCCAGTGGCGCATGTCACTCACGCTGCGTGTTTGAAATCAAAGTGAGCCCAGCCTATGTCATTCAATGTTCCAATAGCAGATGATATGCTACACAGTGCACCGCAGCCACAATTATTATTCCCAGCAGGAAGCAAGATTAAGGCTCCTGCAGTATTGCTGGATGGCCGCAGCACATTGCATGCAAGAGCCCGGGGTCAGCTTCTATCTCCGCAGTAGCAAGCTATATAGCATGCCGTCGCAGTATTCACAATGTCTTCGCCTCTTTTTCAGCCAAAAGAAATCAGCAGCAATCAAACACTTAGCTGCCTGGGGGAAGGAACTTTGAGTCCGCGTTTCGGGTGCTCGTGCTCCCTCGCCACTGCTTACTGTGTCCGTGCATTCGCGAGTGCTCAGGTCCGCGCCGGCAGCTCTTCAGTTGAAAAGCACCACAGTTACCACACAGAGTGCTGCGCTGGTGATACAGGTATCGGCGGGACACTGGTATGTTGGAGTTGCACAGATCAGGGCTTCATTGTGGGATGCATTGCAGGAGAGGCGCTTTGCGATCTGCTCTACTCTCGCATAGGATCCGGTCCACCTCCTTCACGCCGCCATCTTAGTTGCAGGGTGGTGAGTGCTGCTTCAGTTTGACTTTGCAAAGTATCGCAATTATGCAGTATTCAGTGACGCTTAAGGGCCTGCACTCACCAGCCAGTTTCCAATGGGTAAAATTTCAGGCATGAGGGGCTTTTCTCAGATCTAGCTCATCTCCTCTCAGATCTGCTCCAATGTTCGCTGCCATTTTCTCGTCTGCTTGCACAGAATGGACATTCCACATTTATTTCTTGGCAGTGTGAGCGTATTAGCAGGTCATATTGGTATCGATCTGTTCCGCCGTACTTCCGATCGTTTGAATCTTCGGTCTGGCGCTAGTGCGCGACCATCTTACTGCGGGCTCTCTAGCGCCCCCATCACTGATCAACTTTGCCATGTAAAAGGTGATATAATTTGGGGGGGGAACACCTCAACTTGGTGTGGGATCCCTTGTTAGAATTCATCCCACTTACAAGGAGCGAGGACAAGGTCAGGAATGTTCAAGAAAAAACTCTGCGATGCAGGCTTAGTGGATGCCTAGCGAGACTTACACCAAGACAAAAAAGATTAATCTTTCTGTTCACATCTACACCTATCTTACTCCCGCATTGACCACCTGCTTGTTTCCTCATTCCTATTGAACACCCTCACCTCAGCGCAAATATCTGATAGCTCTATCTCAGATCACGCACACGTTGAGCTCACATGGACGACCTGCACCGATCTACCGCATAAATCACTGTGCAGGCACCTATCCCCGCAGCTCCTGAGAGATCCTGTAGACATAACCACTATACAGGATGTCATCACAGAACACTTTGCAATCAACTCCCTTTCGGATACCCCCTCACCCCCATGTTCTATAGGACAGCTTTAAGGACATTATACTTGGAGTATAGACTTCTATCTCAATAGCTAGAGCTCAGGAGATGCGCCTCTTTGAAGCAAAACTCACTGATGAGATCCTCGCACTAGAGTGCACCGATAAGCAAAACCCAACACTGCAGGCCCACTCTCCACAGTATTTAGGTTTCACAATCACAAACTCCATGTCTACCTTAACAAGCGCGAATTTGTCAAGACACCCTAAAGCATTTTTGGAAGCTAGTCGGAGATGGAAGCAACTTCACATCTCCTGGTTAGGCCGCAATAGCGTGGTTAAAATGAACATCCTCCCCAGGCGCTTGTATTTATTTAAATCTTTGCCCACGTCTATACCCTCAGAGGATATCTCCCAGGCACAGTCGGATCTCAGCTCTTTTATATGGAAAGAGAAGCGCCCCCGTATCTCTGCTGCGCTACAATTGCTCCCAAGAACGGATGGGGACTTGCTTATCCCAATCTTCAAGAGGACTACTGGGTTGAGCACTTACGCGATATATCTGAGTAGGTAGAGTGGGAGAGAGAGAAACACTGGGTGCACATGGACAGAGTGGTTGCTTATCGACCACTCTGGGACCTCGCTTGGATGCCTAGACACCTCCACCGAAGCAGCACTTACATTGCGACCCCCACACGCAGGATACTAGAGATCTGGGATAGACTAGAGACCAGACGAGGCCTGACCACATTCCCATCAAATACCCCAATTACACATAATCCTCACTTTTTCCCCTCCCCTCCCTGGGAATCCTTTCCAGATTGGGTCAAGGGTGAGTCTAGGCTATGACAGGACCTCTTCCAGGGCCAGACGATTAGGTCCTTTGATCAGCATAAGGTTTTTTGTCTCTCAGAGTCTGCCCATCACCAGTATTTCCAGCTTCGACACTGGGCTCTTCACCCCTTGAATACAGAAGCCGCCAGTCGTCCACTTGCCTCTTTTTAGCAACATGTCCGCAACTTTGAAGGTACTCAGTGGCTAATCTCCCAGACATACACTGTCTTACAACAGACACACCTTCTGCCTTATCACCACTAAAAATGGAAATGGCCCCCTGACACAGTCACCAACATTACCCTGATATTATGAGAACTTCTTTGGCAGGAAATACCACGTACCCACAGAAGCATTACTAAACAGGAAGAGGCCTACAAGGTCATGCTCCAATGGTATTATACTCCAGCCCATCTCCACACCATGTTCCCACTGGCCTCTGCCTCATGCTGGCGCTGTACTGCACCGACAGCCGATTTCCATCACAAATGGGTGGCTGGTCCTTAGATACAAATCTTCTGGAAGGAGATCCTAAGTCACCTTAAGGCCACCCTGGGATATCCTATATCAGAAGACTATCATGTTATTACCTATGCATTTGCCCAACATCACTAACTGCCATGACCCACACAGACTGGTATCTGATTAGACACATGACTGGCGCCGCCAACCAGCTCATAGCCCAGGCATGGCGGTCACCCCTGGCCCCCGCAACGGCATCCTGGTTCACACAAATCTAGTATACCATTGCCATGGAGCAGATGACACATAAGCTCTCCTTCACAGATAAGAGGTTCCGACGCCTTTGGACACCTTATCACATACCTGCCCCTTTTGGAATATTTATAATTCCAACCTCCCAGATTGCAGGCTCTCCGTCTATTTGATGTGGTGTAGATGACGAGCCCCACCCCCATGCCTTCATATATGAGAATGACAGTCCCACTCCCTGTCTCACTTGGCGACACTCCCATTCTACATTCTGCACGATTTCGCACGTATGAGAGACAGATTGGGAATTTCCCACTCTTACCTTTGCTTCTCCCCTTAGCCCAGTTATTCTTCTTTCGTTACATTTGACCGTTCATGTAGGAATGTCCTATCGAGACCCCACAAGAAGCTAGTTCTTCTTAAGCCTTCTCATTGGAGTGATTTCTCTCCCTTTGGTACCTACCCTCGTGGATGGCCTGGCAGATGATACTGGTGCATCTATATGAAGTTTTCTATGTCTTTCTAAAGCACAGTAACCGTCTATTGAAGGACTACCTCTTTGCAATTGTATTGTTCCTTTGGAAAAATCAATAAACAGAATTTGAATAAAAAGAAGAAACAAACAAATTGTAATAAATTAATTGTTAAAACAGTACTTTAAGGAACAATTAATTGCAAAAAAACTTCGAACGAATAATCAAACAAGACTTAGATTTATTGATTTATATGAAGGCATGAAGAGATTGGAATAATGGTGAAAATATACATAAAGGATTTGATTTAGCTGTACCACCATACATTATCATTGCCCCACAGAACAACACGGGTGCCCGCAACAGGAAAACAGTGCTCCATGCATGCCCAGAGATAAGAGTGGCAGAGCTGGTAAGAGCAGGGCACTATGCCCCGCCCCCCTAAACACCAGGAAATGGAAAACTTCAACATCCATTCTTTAGCCAGCCCTCTTTATCCATTATTATTTCAATTGGTCTTTGGCCCAATACAGCATACTGAATGGGGGGCAGTGGTTCAGCCCACTTCAGCCACTGGCTAATTTCAGTGTGAGTGATGGCATTCTAAGTATATTACATGGGCTTTCAGCCAGTCCTCTTCATTCACTGGTCTATTGATGTGTCAGTCACATTTGTATTCCGCTCACTACAACATACAGCTTGGGGAAATGGGTCAGCCCTTTTACAAGGAGCACATCCTCACACAAACTAGTTCCCTTAATTGCCAGGGACTACTACAACAATGTGTTTTTTTTTAAACCAATTTTGTTTGTTTGTTTTAAGCCAGTTTATATAGACTGACATGGGCCTGGCAGCTTTACAAACAATAAAGTTCTGCAACAAACATTCATTGGTTTGGAGGAGGGCATAATTAAATTTCCATCAATTCCCCTACCCTTGGGGGGTGGGGTCGGTCGAGCCTCCTTTCCCCAGGAAAAGGAAACTGGAAAATTGTTATTGCGTTTTAGTTTACTTATTGTGTGTATTGCAAGTTGAAATATTTTTGTTCCTTTTTTAAGCGATATTGAAATCTAATGATGATTTTAGACTAAGTTTCTGTCCTCCGTTATTGAGACAGTTGTTATTGTTATCTCTACTATCTTTGTACTATACGCTCACTTGCATTGCATTGCGTTCTCACTTTCAGCTTATATATCTCACACCATTCTATGTGCCCTACCTAGCACACATTATTTAAGTTAGAAAGTTTGAGTGTTAACTGAGATTGCATCTCATAGGATGACTGCTGCTTAGGCCTGAACTCAAATAACATTGTAAAGCTCTGTGGCCGGTTCTGATATTGAGACTGCATCCGAGGGAGGTGGGGAGGTCATGTGTCAGAAAGTGTAAGTGATTTTTCAGTTGGTGGAGTTCCATTCGATGACTAATCGTTTTCCAGGGATTCTGAAGAACATGGTCATGGCAGATGTGATGTCCCATTTCAAGCACATTCTGTGCAGCTGAGTGACAGTGTAGCCGATATGGAAGGCACCATGCAGAGCACAAGAAGAGTGATCACTAGGCAGCCCCAAAAAAAGACTCCAGCCACAAATACCTCATATCCTGGATATGCTGGATGTAAAATCAATACTGCAAATGTTTTGCCTGCTAACTACTTCCAGCTTTTTTTGAATGACCTGCTCCTTGAGGAAACTACGCACCAAATAAATCTGTGTGCCGAACAGTTTCTTAAAAGAGCATGACGCACTCATTCTATGGCACATATGCCTTATACTACTACATGAAACAATAGAGTAGCTAATGAGTTGTGGATCTTGTACAAAGGGCCGCTGCTGTTCAGAACATACCAAATAAAAGAGCTTGTTACAAAATTAAGTTCATGTGTTAGGCAAGAGCTACACTGGTTAAGTATACAGCCTGAGTCTGTATACTGGTAAGCACCCCCAGTATAAATCCTGCAGATCGCCCTACGTCGGGAAGACTGATGTCCTTCCTTGATTATGAGTACTCCACTAGACATGTTGCACAGGTTTGCTAGCTGCTGTAAAACATGGCTTAAAGTTTTTTATTTTTTATTTAAAGGCTATGACGTGGACAGCTTTGACCGAGTAATAGCGCTGCTTTTTTACCTTAAGCTGTTCTGCACAGCAGCTCGTGCTGCTGTGTAGTAGGTCTTCAAAACAGACAAAACCAATAGATTTCGCAGAGGCGAAACCTATTAGCTTTCCTAATACTCATTATGTAAAGCGCTAAACCTCAGAGGAGGGTTCTTAGACGAAGAGGTAAAAAAAAAAATCCACAACCGGGCGCCCCTTTATTCTTTTAGTCCAGCAAGTTTCAATAGAAATTTCAGGTTTGATAGCATTGTATGTCAGCGGCCAGTTGCCTTCAACTGTGGCCCCAAGGCATCACAACACAGGGCACTTGTTTTTCTTCTTCAGACATTTCCTGAGAGCAAACGAGGAAAAAACAAACGGAGGGCATGCAAGCAGTAAGAGAAAGATGGAAACCCCGTCACAAACAGAGAAAGTAGTGACCTACAAGAGTGAGATAAAGGGGCAGAAAGTGTCCGGAAGTAGATTGGAGAGGCCAGGCGATGGTTTAAGAATACAAAGCCTTGGTATTCGGTGAGCTGACATTTAACAGTGCCAGCCGCAGGCATCTGAGCAATGCTTTGGGCACCGGCACTCATTCTTTTACACATTACACAGTATTAAACCTCCTCTATCAAGGCTTAACCACGAAAGTCCACAGCTCCTATACTAGCCAACCAGCAATTACAGCGCTAAATGACAAGCGTAGGCTAGTTGGGAAAAAGTTCAAGGGTCCAGTTGTGAGATGAATCTAGTTGATTACATACTTAGTAACTTTGCATTTCCCTAAGCACTGGAATTCTGTGCACTGTTTTAACAAAATGTTCTCTTTAATATAGCCACTCTCTCTCTTTTTTCCTGTACCCATCTTTTGCTAAAACTGATATAAACATCTATCCATCACATGTTCTGTAGGAAATTCACTCAGTCTGCTTTATGATGGGCAACCTTCACAAGATTCTTGTTCATTAAAACTCATGTTTTAAAGTCAGCCAGCATAACAATGAAGTCTATTTTTCAAATGTCAAATTATCATTCAAATACTATCATCACTTTGTTTTCTAAAATTAAATTTATTGGCAAGGAAAGGGCTCTGTATCCAGCCTCTTTCATGCAAGTAAATGTCTTTTTATTACAGAAATTGCAAAGCCAATAAAGATGAATAATATGTCAGTTATGAGTGTAAACAACTGGTGAACATCAGCAATATGGAAGCTTCTCAGGGTACGATTGCTAAGCAGAATGTGAACTGTGCACGAGTGTCATGCTGAAGGTCACATGGATGAGTACAACGAGGAATAGGACCTGTCCAATCAGTCATGCACGAATGTTTAACATGCCAGGGACAATGAATGTAGCAGACAGGGTTGCTGCCTGGCCAGTATTTGCCTGGCAGCTATATTTTCATGCCAATCGGCTAAAATAATCCCAGGAAAATTATTAAAATCTGTCACTTTGTTCCTCTTCTAAAACGTAAACTTAACAAATGCAAAATGAAGACATCAAAATAATGTTAATGCTGTTTGGAATATTCCTAAATGATCTTGAAAGCAACTAAAGGCAAAATTACTGTACTAACAAAGAATTCACAAACCGTTAGTCAAGAATCAGTTCCTGGCCCCTTCAGACAATCTATAACACGCACAAATAGCCAGTATTTTTCTATGAGAATGGGGACTACCCTAGGCAGAGTGTCAATTTTACCAGATTTTACCAGCGTCTTAATACAAACCGAACATCCAGTTTCGCTAAGGACTGGAATTAAGGGGAAACCAGACGGATCCCAGCTCCAGCAGCTATTACTGAGCCGATTGGCTATACGTCTGGCGCATGGATAATATGTTGGATTGGTCCAGGTGTGGCACACTTCAGCAGCTTAAACAGCAATCTGCAGGCGGAGAAGGGGCTTTATTTTCTTTCCTCTTCCAGGAGACACAATATAAAGGCCGAATTTAAAGGTCCATCAGCCCTACTTTTGTCTGAGTATAATCCGGGCTAGGAGCCATCTAGAGCCTAACATCTAGAGGCCAATGCAATGGGGAAACAAAGGCACACAACAATTTAACACTTCGCAAGTATTTAAGAGAAACTAGGATTGGGAGAGAGAGATATGCATGCACAGTAAGAATGCCAGCTGTATCGGCTTGTACGAGTATTTACACGAATAACCATGTAAAAGCACCTACTATTTTTTGTATTTATTATATTAATACTCCTAATGTAAGGTGTCAGAGCGATTATCACTCGCACACATTACACAGACAATAAATCATACATGTATGTATATAAATCAACGTACAGGATGCTATATACACAACAATGAGGGCTTCAAGGTGTAGGAGTCACACATCATCCTTACTGTTCGGGATTATATGTTAAGATTGCATGGCTGGGAGAAATACAAAGTCAGGATTTAAACTGTCATGCAGTGCTTGGGGTGGTCTGTACTAATAAGACTTGATTAATACCCAAAGAAACCCTTTCAGCTATTTAACAAATCTGAATGTTCACTGATGTGCTTTGCAGGAGACATTTTAACCCCCTATGCTACTTTAGGAGTTAAAACTGTGATTGCACAAAGATCACTTCAGCAAGTGAATGAACTACCAGAGTTATCTTACCATTATTACTATTCCCTGACTTTTACTGGGTACCCAAAGCTCTTTTCAGCAGGTGCCTTAACCCCATACAATATTTTAAAATGCAGCCTTTGGAATCAACTAAGCTAGAACAGATTTTCTGTCAGGTTTCTCCTTGTTGCCAATTTCTTTGTGGGAGTTTTTAAAAACAAATGTATAAGTTGACCTCAGACTGCTTTTCGTAACTCCACCCCTTTTTGTTGCCACATCTTCATTCTCCAATGTATTGGTTATCACAGTGACGTTTTTCCAGTTCTAGCAGTGGTGCCAGGTAAATTTTTTATAATACCACATATGTCACCCAGTAAACTGCCGGACTCCTGCTGCCTGGTCTAGTCCTAAGGCACATGAAGACTGGCAGCCACCAACAAGGCTTGCAGTGTTAAGTTGTGAATTTCTTTATAGTAGCATTTAGAATGTTGACTCGCCTAGGTTCCTGAGGCTAGAATATATAGTGTCAGTTATGAGAAGCTGTTCACGGAGGAGGTTGCAGTCACCTGGATTAGCCGATAAAGATTTGGAATTTCAATCCATCTTGCCTAATTGATGGGATCTACAAAACAACTTTGGCGACGAGTGTCTTGGCCCATGTGCAGCAGACCCACTAGTGTTTTATTGCAGACATTTGAGAAAGTGCGGTGCAACGTCCTTGTTGTATTGGTGTTAAGCATAGAACTTAATTAGGGCCTAGTAGGAGGGTTTGGAATGTTGTTGGTGTGGGGTAGAATGTTGTCGACAGAAGGAAGTCTGCTCAAGAGGAGTTACCTTTATCATATATGTGCTCCTCTTGTGGGCCTTATTAATATATTACTACTTGTAATTAAATAGTTATTATCTTAAAGACCGTCCATGTTCCTGATATCTTCTTTACTACAATTTGGTGACGATTTGTGTGCGAACACGGACGCTGAATTTTAAGGCCCACAGAGAAAACACTAATCTCTGGGAGGTTCCGATTTAGTTGGAATGGACTAATTCAGCACTTTCAGAGTTACAGTGTGCCACGATAATGAAACCTATGTACTTTATTATATTTGTGCAGAGCCGCCGTGATTGGCGCAAATTAACAATAGCGGTTGCCCGTTAAAACGGCATTGGCTCTTTGACAGTTGGCTTGCAGCAGGAGTTTTCAAACAGCTTGCACATGAAGGTGGCAGGAATCGAAGGCAGCTTGCGCGCCACGGAAGTCGTGAGTGAGGAGCAAAAGCGTCATCGTGCATGCGTGTCATAAATCAATAAATATGTGCCGTGTTGGATGCGAACATGTCCACGTCAGGAGCTTCCAGAGAACTAGTGCGGTTGATCCATTGTAGCAGGGAACCCTGGCGGCCATACTTGAAGTCATTCAGTGCGCGTCTGCGCGTGGAAACACCTGTCAGCTGAGAGTGCCATGTGTTGCTGCATGTTGTACAGACCCAGCGCCCATTTTCGAAACAGTTCATTGCAGGTCTATTTTTTGTGCTGGCAGAGTATTTGAATTACAGACTTTGGCAATTTTTCCTGTGTTCCAACGGGGATTCGCACACCCAACTGCAGATCCTGTGATTTACCATTTTCATTAAATAATAGTGATTCGAATACCTTCAAAGTATAATTTTTTAAACACTTTTTGCAGTATATTATTATTATTTTTTTTTTACACTTTTTGCAGTAGCTTATCTCATACTGCCATCTTGTGATTGCTATAGGAATTACATGTTCAATTGGCACACTTGATGGTTACAATACTTTTGTAATTTTGGAACATCAACTGGAATTTAAATACTGTATTTTTCGTGCTGATATTAAGGGGTATTTTTGCAGAATATTACACATTGTGTTAGTTTACATTTTAGCATTTCTGCATTCAGCAAGATGGCTAATTCCAGTATGTTCAATCAACCACTATGGTTTCTCCAAACACCAGGGAAATCAGTTATGAGATGGAAAAAGTCATTTAAAAATTATTTAATTGCTATAGATGACACAAAGTGTGATGCTGAACGGAAAAAAGCATGTATGTATGTATGTTAGGTATTGCTTGTCAAGTCATTTCTGACAATATACCAGAGATTGAAGCAGCACCATGTCAATTTGTACCTTTAAATGAATACAAGGAGGCAGTAAAAATAATGGGGAAACAATTTATTGAGGCACCATATGTTATGGTGAAAAGGAATGGTTATACATGAGAAAACACAGAAACCAGAAAGTATGGAAGAGTACATTGCAAGTTTGCAAATTTTAGCAGCCTCATGTGAGTTTGGAGACATGATGGATAAGTATATGTGGAAGATCAATTCATATTTCACTGTTACTCAAAGAAAATAAAAAAAAAAGAGACTTATAGCAATTCTACACTTAACGAGGATATAGACATTGCCAAAGGAATTTAAAGATCAACTTTCTACAAAAATATTATTAACTGGAAATACACAAAACCAATCGGTGTATATGGCACACGAAAAGAAATCTGATTTTTGAAATGGGGGACATGCTTTGACTGCAAAGGAGAAATCAAAAAAAGGATTTACATGGTTATAGATACAGTTCAAAAAGTCACTTGAGGAATCATTCAGGGTGTCCAGCTTTTGGAAAAAAAAAACCAAAAGGTGTGACGTTTTGGATCAGTTTGTAGAAGCATTAGGCATGCTAGTAAAAACAAATTGAATTCAGTAAATGAATTAGATTAGGAAACGTATTCTAACATTGTTCTTACTGTTGATTCAAAACAAGCTAAATTTAAAGGACCATTAGGAATAGTACACATAGGCACAGAGGAATCAGTAATGGCTGATTCAGGTTCTCCAATAACAATCTTAGCAGATCATACATTTTATAAATTATGAAAGAATATGAAATTAATAGTCAGATGTTAACCCAAACACTTTGAGAATTTGATATTGAAATGCTAGGATACTTCAATGACATTTTGGAATTCAAAGGACGTTCCATTAGGATGGAAATGTAAGTAGCAGTAAGGGGGAAATAGATATAATAAGATTGCAAGATCTTGGTAAACTTGGAATTTTGCTCAAACTAGGTTCTGAAGAGCCCATAATACTAGGGGACATGCCTATTCTTATTGTGGGGCAAAAAGAGCAGGATTTGTTAATTGAAAAAAAGTATCGATAAACCAAAGTGTGGTTTCTTCTTCAAATATTGATAGTGTAAAAGGGTTTGAGCATCATATGAAGTTAAAACAAAATACCATACCTGTGACGCATAAGCTACGATATGTACCACTATCAGTCAGAAAGTAACTGAAAGAACTTTTAGGCACACTGTGTAACAATGGTGTAATAGAAGCTGATGATTCTTCAGAATGGGCTTCTGCAATAGTGAATACTAAAAAGAACAAGGATTTGCAATGCAATAGGTCTCGCATTTACGAGAGTTTGAGCTATTGGCATTGTAAATGACAATGCCTTTTATTTATGTGTTGTTTTTAAAACAGATAAATAAAAGGCATTATAATTTATAATGCCAATAGCTCAAACTGGCGCATATGTTAGACCTATTGCTATTTGAAAAAAATAGTGCTCTGAGGCTGTATTTAAAGCCTACCCAGTAACAACACTCGTAACAGGGGGCGTAGCCATGGGGGTTACAAAATGATACAAGGAGGGTCTACTAATTCTTTTGACCAATGAACAGTCACAGTTTACAGTGGACAATGACAGAAGCCAATGAAAAAGATGGCTAGAGAGTGGGCGGAGCTTCAAGTCCCTACCTGAATACAGCATGCCTCGTGGAGCAGCGCATGCACTGCCCAGACTCGACCTAAAAATTGTGAACTTAGACTGCATGCAGATCTAAGATCATTAAATAAGATCACAGTGCATTGCCATCCACTTTCAAAAATACAGTAGATGCTCAATTCGGTAAGTGGATCAAAATACTTTTCAATAATAGACCTAAAATCAGCTTACCGTCAAGTGAAATTATCAGGAAGCTCAAAAGATTTAAGCACTTTTATTACACCTTTTGAGGCATATCTTTACATCTGCCAACCTTTCAGTCTGGCATCAGCTGCCGGTGTGTTCCAAAAGTTAATGGATAATTTGTGCGACAGCATACAAGGTGTCCAAACTTCTAAAGACTACATCGTGGGGGGGGGGGGGGGGGGGGGGGGGGCGTGGCCTGAAGCCGATATGAGCGAACGCGAATTGAGGGGCTCCGTCTGCCATATCCCCCCGCAAACACATATCTTGAGCCCCGGGCGCAGATATAGGCAAAGATCTGCAATTCGGAGGGCCCCAGGAACACGGTGTGATAGGCGGTGAGCTCTGTTTCCCCACAAAAAGTGCTTCATACTCCGAATCTGTTGCCGTGCGGACGAGACAGCAACAAGATGGCGCCCAATGCAGTGCATACAGACGCAACAGGCCACAGAGGGAGAAAAGAGACTCGGTGGGGAGAATTGCCTCGAGCAATGGGAGAGCCCAGATTGACGCCAGCGTGAGGAGAGCATGCAGTTGGGGCCCTTACGGAGACCAGAGAAGGGCCACATCCCAGTAGGCACCCAGGGTGAGATTGCAGAGGGGCTAGCAGGAAGAACACTCCCTCCAGTCGGACGGACCAACAGATCAGCCCAGGAGGGGGAGACCACCTAAATCAGATAGTGGGTGACAGAGTAATCGGCCAGAGTCCCAGGGACCACCGAGGCGCTCGGCAGACATCTACTGGCCCTGAGACAGAGACAGGCCATCAGAAAAGGGAGTGAATCGAGAGTCCTGTGTGCCCCGAGTTGCGAACGGAGACCGCGGAGGAAGGAGCCCAGCGAGGCATGCCCTAGGAGGTAAATGGCTGCCGTATAGACAAGGCCGCTAGTGCTTGGAGGAACAGTTGTAATATGGGGGATAGCAGCGCACAAGTCATAGGAGAGTCCGTGAAGGGGGGTGCCCTCAAAAGAAAGAAGCCTTGCTGCCCCAACGAAGAGCCTTGGGGACACCGATTGTGGAGCTCCCCCCACACCTATTGCGTAACTAGGGGAACCCAAGTAGAAACAGCACCGGGCACATGCAGCCGAACTTGCCATATAAGCTCACCGTGTAGCTCAATGTCGACAAAAGAACAGGAGTAGGCTGCCTTAATGTTTACTGAGCGTTACAACAAACAATTGATGGACGGAATGCTGACAATGCAGACATTCTCCCCCAGTCAAGAGATCTGGGTAAAATCCATTGTTCTTTTGCCCACTACGCCACCCCAGTTAAGACATGGCCATATGCAAATCAGTCTTGACCCTGTGCCTCATAGGAACAGTCCGGCCCGAACTGCCAAGCCATGCCTTCCCTGGACCGGAAACAAGCTTCCTAGGACCAGTTTCTGGCATTTCAGCCGTCTTCAGCCAGGCTTGCATGAATCCAGTGGCAAAGTGAGCAAGGGACTCACGTCGGAGCATACCCTGCCAACGTATGGCGAACAAAGCAAAAACCAAAGGAAATGATGGACGGAGTGTTGAACATTGCAAGCACTCACCCCCAGTCAACTGATCTGGGTTTAATCCATCACCGTTCTTTAGCCCACTCTGCCACCCCAGTTCAGACATGGCCATATGCAAATCAGTCTTGACCCTGTGCCTCATGGGAACAGTCCAGCCCGAACTGCCAAGCCATATCTTCCCTGGACCGGAAACAAGCTTCCTAGGACCGGTTTCTGGCATTTCAGCCGTCTATAGCCAGGCTTGCTTGAATCCAGTGGCAAAGTGAGCAAGGGACTCACGTCTGAGCATACCCTGCCAACTTATGGCGAACAAAGCAAAAACCAAAGGAAATGATGTGGCGTAGTGGGCAAAAGAACTATGGATTTAACCCAGATCCCTTGACTGGGGGAGAATGTCTGCATTGTCAGCATTCCGTCCATCATTTGTTTGTTGTAACGCTTTTCGCCCTAAGTGGGATGGGTATTCCCAGACGTGGGACCCGTGCTCACTACGCCACTGGAGTCAAGCTATCCTGGCTGATGACGGCTGATAGCCAGAAACCGGTCCTAGGATGCTTGATTCCGGTCCAGGGAAGACATGGCTTGGCAGTTCAGGCTGGACTGTTCCCATGAGGCACAGGGTCAAGACTGATTTGCATATGGCCATGTCTGAACTGGGGTGGCGTAGTGGGCAAAAGAACGATGGATTTAACCCAGATCTCTTGACTGGGGGAGAATGTCTGCATTGTCAGCATTCCGTCCATCATTTGTTTGTTGTAACGCTTAACGTTTACTGAGGCTGCATTGGTGGTGACCGCGCGGAGATCAGGTTGCACCTTGCAACACTGGACAGTACTGGCCTGCAAAACTATTGCGGCACACTAGGCAGGACAAGCAACCGCAGTACAGCGGAATCGTCTTCTTTATTGATTGGATAGCCTGGTAACGGAAGAGGACAATAAGAAACCGGCCAAGAAGATGGGAAGAGTTCAGAAGAAAAGTGGATATGCTGTCCTCAACACCGGGGTCTCTGGTAACCAGACCGATGATGAAGTAATGGAGGCAAGAAAAGACTGCTTCCTTGAGACCTACGTTGGCGGAGATCATGCAGGCGATCACGGCCTCCAGGGAGGTACTGGAGGCGAAAATTGACACGATAGGCACAGATTTAAGCCTTTTAAAGGATGATCATCGGAAACTTAAAGAACAGGTCGTAACCAATGAGAAAGTACTGGATGGCCTCCCAGAGGCGGTGACCACGCTGCAGAAATCACTCATGGAGTTTTAGTCTAAAGTCAAAGTAGGGGAAGTGCGGGCTAAAGATAGTGAGGGAAGGTCTCGCAGAAATAATATACAAGTAATTGGAGTGCCAGAGAGGGTATCGGCACGGATATAGTGAGCCTTCTTGAGGATTGGGTCCGAACTGAAGTGGCCCCTGAGGGACTGTCACCCTTCTACGCACTGGAAAGAGCCCATAGGGTTCCGGCAAGAACCCCTAGACCTGGGGCCCTCCTAGACCGATAGTGGCGCGCCTTCTGCATTTCAGGGACAGAGATTATATTCTACAACAAGCCTGCCAAAAACAAGGTCTGCAGATTGATAATAATGCAGTAATGATCTCTGGACTTTAACAGAGAAGTTCAACGTAACAGAGCATCTTTCTTAGCATCCAAAAATCAATGGGGGAGTGGATCACTAGTCCCAAAGAACCAGGGAATGCAAAGGTAGTACTAGGTACTGTTAAAAAACCCTCAATCACGTTTTTGTAAAGATCGAGTTAAGCGGTATATTTTCGTTCTCCGCTTCGTCATTAACAACGTGACAGCATCATCATCATCGGGTTCGTGCAATGCTTCCTCCACCTGGAGGTCATCCCACTGGTTGTTTTGGTAGTGATTGTGGAAAAAAATGAAGTGACAAATGGTGAAAAAAATATATAAAGATAAAAGACCCGTAGAGCCAGTAAAAAATCTTTAATTGCACTGGATTCGGGAAATTGTAAAAGGTCTTCGGTGTGCACTCAGAGGCTGGTTATGGCCATGTGCACTATAAAAGAAGTGTCCATAAAAAAGGACGACATGTTTCAGCCCTTCAAATGCCTCGAAGGGTCAAGTGGGCTTTCTTCAGGACCTAAACGGTGAGGAGGACCCTAATATTCAAGGAGTCTTCCAGTGATTGAACCGAGATCTATTGATCCCAGGAGTATCTGTTCAATTTGAACCTATAGTCGTCGTTTGGAGCAAATAGGGGTAGAGGGAATAACAAATAACAGACCTTGTTAAAAACTGTAAAAGAAATATACTCAGAAGAATACAAATAAATCAGTAACGATATCTGTGGTGATACAGGAGCTAAACTCATATTGTACCCATTTTGAGTAGTAATCAGTTAAAACGATCAAAAAGTGCATATCTTCATTTAAGGAATTGAAACGACCAGAAAAATCAATGCCTAATCTCAGCCAAGGTCCCCCGGGAACAGCAACTGAATGCATTTCCTCTTTTGAGGTCTTCCAATTTGTCAGGCAAAATGTAACTTATTTGGGGCATATAAGTAAGCATGGGATCAAGCCCAATGACAGTTTAATTTGGGCTATAAAGGAAACTCCTGCATCAAGAAGCAAGGATGTTGTGAGAGCTTTCTCAGGGCAGGCAGGGTTCTACTTAAAGTTTAAGAATTTTTCTGAGAAGCCTTATAACTTGAGACAGTTGTTGAAAAGCAAGGTACTATTTGAATGGACAGAGGAGTGTCAGAATGACTTTTTTAACCTTAAAAGGGATATTTGTGAATATCAATCTCTTCAAGGGTTTGATCCTTCAAAGGAGTCTGTGGTGACCACTGATGCCAGTGGGAAATGTATCAGAGCGGTGTTGACAACTGGATGAACATGGAAATGAAGTGCGTATTGCCTTCTCTTCAAGGTCTTTAACGCCAATGGAAGAAAAATACTCTGTAAGAGAAAGATTTTGGCTTGCGTTTTAGAGCTTGACCCATCTCAACAGTTTGTATGGGGATCTCTTGTACTATTAAGATCAGATAATAAACCCTTGACTAAAGTACTAATGGCACAGTGTTTGTATATAGCTTCAAGGATCGCAAGAATGTCCATGAGACTCCAGTATTTTAAATAAGGAGAGGAGTATGTGCCTGGACCGAAAAACAGAGTGGCAGATTTTTTCAGCAGAATGCCTTTACCAGTCAAGGAGGTTCAGAGTAGTAAATGGGATGATTGCTGTGTGGCAAGTGTAGCCAAGAAAGAGTTGAGGTGTATTGATGAGGAAGTGAGGAAATATAAGTGTATACGAGATGAGACATTGATGGAAGTGAAGACCTATGTTAGAATTGGATGACCAAATTAAAATAAAACGTGATGCAATTTTATTGTGTTATTGGGAAGTGAGACAAGAGTTTGGTGGGAGAATTACTTATTGTTGAGAGGTGGAAAAGTGACAAATTTGAGATTTAGTACATGAAGGACATTTGGGCATTGTTAAAACGAAGAGGAGAGTAAAGGATACTTATTGGTGGCCGGGAATAGATAAATCTGTGCAAGGAAAGTGAGAGATTGTGAAAGATCGGATAAGACTCAAGTGACATTCAAACCACCCTTCTGTCCTTTATCCAGCCCAAGGATGCCTTGGGAGAGAGATGGTGCGGATGTTATGGGGACGATACCATATGATAATGGGAGTGTTAAGTATATTGTGGTGGTAATAGATCATTTTTCTAAGTGGTCGGAGTGTGAAGGATATAGTATAGAGTTCTTGGACGAGGTGTTCTTGAACTAGGGATTGCCTAAATGTCTTATTAGTGATAATGGGCTACAGTTTAAGTCTAGTAAATTCTCTGAATATTTTAAGAGGAATTGGATAAAGCACAGGACTACATCGGTGTATCATCCCAAAGGAAATGAGTGTTGAGAGGCTTAATTGTGCGATTATGGGTGTGGTGCTACTGGCTAAAAGGTAGTCAACTTAACTGGCAAAGTGAAGTTAAGAAAAAGTTGTGGGCGTATTGCATTAAACCCAGTGAACCAACAGGATACAGTCTTTTGCCTTAATCAGAGGAAGAGTACCTTTTGATAAAGATAATCAAGGTTGGATGAGTGAGTCAAGGCATGTGGAGTAGGCACCAGAACAATATGGTTGAGTATCAAAAGATAGCAAGACAAATGCAACGGGTGGTATAAGAAAAATAACACAAGGGAAATTGATATTGAGTGACAGGAAACAGTAAAGTTAAAAAAGGGTGTACTAAATTCTCAGCACCTTTACGCATGGAAAAGATTTTTTGTAATACTACTCTTTTGATTAATGGAACGACGTGGCATTTGGGTAAATTATCCAGAAGTAGATTTGGAGAAGAAAGTGATGTGGATATAACAGATTTCAACTTCAATTGGGTGGAGAGAGAGTTGAAATTGAATGAAAGAGGTTTTGGAGATGAGAATGTAAGTGCTGGAAGGCAGGGGCGTCGTGAACACCCGCTTTAGCAGCTATAGCTGGGGAGGGGCTCTTTATGGGACTCTTCTGTCTGCAATACACAAACAAAAATTAACACCATCAAGGAATATAGAGTCAACAGAAGAGAAAGTGGCAGCAAAGGAAAACAAAAGATGGGCAAATAGAAGAGGGGATGGAGAGAAATACTGAATAGAATGAAGGGTGAAAGGGGGAGGGAAGGATGAAGGGATGAGTAGGCGGATGAAACAGCGGGTGGATGGATGTGTGATTAGATGGATGAATGGGTGAAAAAAATGAGTGAATGGATCTGTGGATACATAGGTGAAAGGGTGGGCCAGTAGATGGATGGATGAGTGGGAGAATAAATGGATAGGTGGAAGGGCAGGTCAAAGGATGGCAGAGTAAAGAGATGGATTAGCTAGGAAAAGGACAGTAGAGTAAAGAGATGGATGGATGAGTGGGTGAAAGGATGAGCAAATCAATGGCAGAGTAGATGGAAGAGTAAAAGGATGGCAGCGTGGAAGGATAGACTGGTGAATGGCAGATTGGATTTATTGATGGAATGAGGAAAGATTGAATGATGCATGAAAAAATGAATGAATGTAAAAGATGAAATAATGGATATCAGTGGGTGGACAGAAGGGTAAAAGGATGACTGGAAAGATGCCTGGATGGAAGAGATATGGATGCATTTCTAGGGACAGGTCGGCCCACTTCCTTCATGTTATAAGAGCTTTTATTTTAAAGTGGGGAGTACTTTAACTTTCTAGCTACTCCCTTGCTTGAAGGATAAGTGAGAATACTAGATAGGCTGTGAACATAGATAACTGTGTGAAGGGAAGGTTTGGTAGGAAGGTGGCGAGTCCTAAGACATTGGAGGATTTCATTTGTTCATAAATTTCCCCTAGCTTTTATTTTTCAGTGCTCATGTGTATATTTTTCTCTTTGAAATCAATGAGTGCATGAATAGGACATGGATACGTATTTATAAAGTATAATTAGGATAGAATTTTTGTGTGTGTTGTGATGCAATATATTTAGTGTTACATGATCTGCATTTCCCTTATGTATTGTAGGGCGGGAATATGTTATGGTGGGAATTTCTTTATAGTAGAAGTTAGAATGTTGACTGCACTTCAGTTCCTAGGATGTTAAAATATACCGAGTCCGTTTTGAAAATGTGTTCAGGAGGAGGTAGCCAATACAGATTTGGAATTTCTGCCCATCTCTGCCTCATGAATTGAATCTACAGAACAGCCTGCTATGGTTTGGCTTTTAGTGGTAAACAGACCTGTCCATTAACCAAAAGTTGTGACCCTAGGGCCAGAGCTGCCGACGTTGGAGCTGGGGAACCAGGTTCGAGCTTCGGCCTCGGGTCAGCTTCCTGTGATTCTGGGCAAATCACTTAATCTCCCCGTTCCTACAAAATATGAATGTGTCTTGTGTAACGTTACTGGTACTCATGTAAAGCGCTCCAATACCTTCGGGTCGAGTTCACGCTATCTAAATCTGCAACAACAATAATACAATATGCAGCGGCGAGGGTGCTGTGGGTGACTACTTACAACCATGGCTCACTCTGACAACTCTGCATCATCCCGGCTCCGCATTACCGCCCTCCCCTCTTTTTCCAATGGAGAACCTAGAGCGACAGCAGCCTTGTCTAACCGGGCCAGAAAGGATATAATTGCCTGATCAATAACTGTCCGTTGTGAAGTCCACCTCCAATCAATATCACCCCGTTCCAAACAGGTGGCGCCTTCATAACGTTTGAGGACTCAAGATAAAGGCACGTGCGGACCCAAGAGCCAATCAGCACTTAGACATTTTGTGTAGCTCACAATGATTGGCTAAGATGCCGCCACTGCTCCAATCCTCGGTCACTTAACGTAGTAGTAGTACCTCCCGCTCCTGGGGATTCCAAAATATCTTCAGCTATGGAACTGGTTGGTATGCAACCCGGAAGTGCTAACATTACGGACAAATTACATCCGTTAAAAAATCAACAACGGGCATCAGGCTAAATTCACGGATGGTCCTAGTAAGTAGGGGGCAGGTGTCCACCTTTTGCGCATCCCGGTGGAAGTCTCGTTTTCTTGAGCTAGCGCCTGCCAGCCTCTAAGTGAATGAAAGGCTCGTTTCTTAGAAACTCCAATAAGGAACTCCAAGCATCCAACTGTAGGAGGTACTCTGGGTTTACTCTCTCTTCTCTTGGAGGATTACTACACCTTCCCGACCGGTACGGCTGCTACAACATCCCCACATTGTAAGTTGGTACTTAGTTCTCAGTGTGTTACCATTCCGTCACCCCCTTTAGAGAGTTGCAGTGTTTATATTTCTCTTGTCTGGATCCCTTGACATCCTCTTAAGCAGTGTTTTCACTAGTAGCTTACCGGTATCTCTAATGCGGGCTGCGGCGGCTTGCCTTTCTGAGGCAGGCTCTGACCCTTTCAAGCCCGGACTTGTCGATTTGGATGTCTTTCTCTCAAAAGGTTTGGGGTTTCGTTCAGTAGCGGAGAAAATCCATGCTACTGTTAATAGACGAATGACTGACCACTTACACTGCTAACTTTTATTTCCACCTCTGTCACTACTGCCCCTCGCCAACACTGTTTCACTTACCTCTGTAACTGGTGGTCAAACTTCTAGCACTATATTTGTGTTTATGTTAGTAGTGCCAGTTTCCCAGACGCTCCAAGCTGTAACTTTAGTGCCCTGTTTGTAGCACTGTTGTTCGAGCACTATTGTCTCTCCGCTCTACTCTATTGGCATTTTTCCGCCACACTGCCCCCTCTTCCTTTTCAATGCCTTGTCCAGTTAACAGAATCCCCTACGTAGTGCAGTGCATTTATTTACGTTCTTGCTTTCTACCTTACAGCATCAAAAGCAGTGCATTATTTGTCTCCACTCCTCTTCATTAAGCCCTCCTATCCTAGAGTAGCCCTGCTTGCCTATTTTCGTTCCTGGTCTTAGTCGCTTTAATTTCCTATGCTATGAAGAGGGCTACTCTTGCATATGTTTGTAAGATCTTTCATTTAATACTTAATTTTCAGACTTCGTTTGGCTTTTTGGTGTCATTAACATAAAACAAAACCACCAATTAGTGCTGGTGGAGAGTATACAAATACTGCCAAGGTAGTAAACTGCAAAGTTACCAGATTGCAACGACGTCCTCCTAGAGCTTAAGGAATTCAGTTGTTATTATTACTAAGTTTTTAACAGAAAACCAATTTCCATTCAGTTAATGCTGTAACTTTTTGCCCACATCTTTTTATAGGCATCCCAAACTTAATACTCTGATTGTAAACAGGAAATGTGGGTGTCGATTTTTCATTCTCAGAGGAAGAAATCGATCCTTTCACTAACATGATGTTGGGGACGCAGCTTGTTTAAAGGTCAGTTGCGAGGAGAGAGTTTGCTGGCGGAAGGGTAACTGCTCATAGGTAGCAGGAAATTGACCAGTAATTACTGGAACGACACCCCGTTTTCACCTCTGGGTCATACATACTTTAATTTTTTAAGAAACTTCTTGTTGGGTGGAGTTTCAAAGTGTTCCAAAATGAACGGATTCAGCACTGAGGAGGACAGTAGAGATGAACCACCTGCCCCTAGTACACCGTTTTATGGTCAAAGCTGCTGTCTGATTGACGATGGGGAAAGATGTGTCCGGCCAGCTGGAAATGCGTCCTTCAGCAAGCGCATCCAGAAGAGTATCTCTCAGAAGAAGCTAAAGCTGGACATCGATAAGAGCGTGAGTATTCCCCATTTTCTATGTGTTGGTAAAGCTGTGTCTCTTTATAGCATTTAGTCTACTCCACTGCTTCTTTCTCCTTGGCCATCAGAATTCCGAATCATCGTGTTGCATGGAACGAATGGAGCTTTATGCCTAAGGCAGACTTTTAATGTGTCTGAATGTTTATTGTCAAAACAAGATTGCATGTTTTAATTCAGCCAGACGTTATGTTGGTAGAAGCTCAGCTGGGTTCCTCCGACTATCCACCACACATAGAATCAATGATAAGTCAACACTTTCCATGGCTTTACAGGTGGAGATGACACGAACTGGAAATCACTGCTGGGGTTAACAGAATAGACACAGAATAGGATGCCTTGCTTCTTCCTCCTGCGTAACACAGAGTAAAGAAGAAATACAAAAGTCACAAAAGCTGGCATGAGATGATAGGCACATCCCTCTCTTTTCCATCTCTCGTGCAATACAAGATACTGACTGAATCATTAAAGATATATTGAAACCGTGGCACTTAGGCGTGCATTCATTCTGGTCAAGGCACACAAACTATTCAAAACAACCCAGTACACCACCAATCCCCATTGATACATGGCCCTGAACACTGCAAAATACAAATTCTCACTCGTCCACATAAAACTTTAAAATGCACACTTGCCTGTACACTTATCCCCACCCTGCAGACATTCATCTATTTTTGATTAATTATTACATTTACCTAGTGATTATATTCTAGATGTAGATATGCCAACCCTGTTTTCCAAATGAGCTGTAAACAGAGTATATCGAATTAGGTGTTGGAAAGGGGCTGGCATCTACAAATTTGTAAGCCTGGTCCTGTCAAGTGCTGGTTTGGCTATTTTGCATCCCTTTAGGACCCTGACTGTATCCACGTTTATCCTACAGTAGACATATCTGCTGGGGTTTTCTTAACTGCCTTCCCTGTGCCAACCTTACCAATATGGAGGAGCCGGGTGGTCTGTCTCTTCATATAACCAGCTGATGGAACAGCCCATATAGTAACTCTCCACACCTTGTTTTATTTGGGGTGGCCCACGGGTGGGATAGATGTAGAACATCCAGGTTTTTAATAATGAGGCCGTTATCATTAAATTATTTTGTGAGTATCACTGCTGATCGAAGCAGATGTTCATCAAAGCATGATGTAACTAGCCAGCGTATCCACATTCCTTCCATACAAATGCCTTTGTTTGTAATCCTTGTTCCCCCTTCCATAACCCATAGATAGAACACAGAGTGAGATCTTGTGTCTCCTCCTTTGATATCCATTGCAGAGCTCAATTTGTTTATCCTTTCACTTGGCTGATGTTTGCTTGTCGAAAGACAGTTAAAACTTACAGGCCTTTAAGTTGCTACTGTTGTCATTAAACTACATCTTGAATATAATAGCTGGTCAAAGGTGAAAAAGTCTTCACCTCTTGAAGTACACTTGTCCGTTCCATGAACTGTTTTTGGATATGAATGTCTCACATTAACACCTTGCTTTTAAAGAGCCCCTATCTTAGTCCACAGTTCAAACATAGACAGGCATGCATGCCTGCTCTCTTCCTTTAAAGTCTATGTAAATTCAGGGAGAGTGAGCTTTATATGTTTAAGCTGGAAGGAAGCGTGCAAAAAATACAATTAGCCATTGTTGATCCTGTTTTTCCCTAGCAGGTACGCCCTAGGTAGTCTTTAACTACTCTAATGCCAATGACCAATATTAGGCCTGTATCCCTAATTCCTTTTCATCCCAATTGACCGTGTGTGTCATAAATTCACAACTCTTACACTTTATTAAGAAGCACAAGCTTCTTGATCCGGTCCATGATGGTTTGCAACCTGCACAAGTAACTAGGTAGGAGTTGGCACCTGCTATCAATGACAAACAATTCATTTTGAACGAGAGTACAACTCTAATCCTCCTAGATCTCTCGACTCTTTTCTCTATGGTCTCATATGCCTCTCTCCTGAAACGAGTTTGGGAGGCGGGCATGCAAGACCATCACTTGGACTAGTTATTTTCTTTCTGTGTGCTCACACATGGTGTCCCTTTCCCTCATGTGTAAACCTATTAAGTCTGTGGTTCTCTGTGATTTGCATCTAGTCTGTCCCTAGTAAATATTTATGATCCCACTGGCAAGATTGATTTGGTAGGTCTAAGTTTTTCTGCTTTCGCTAATAATATTCAGTTAATCATGTAATCAATGAGGGATGTATAATTTCAGCTGCACTTTAAAGAATGTTTTAGATCTGTAGCGTTCATGTTTCATTTTAAGGAAAGGGAATTGGAATCTATCCAAAGTGATGTTTTAGTTTTTGGTAGAAGACCGACCGACTGCCTGGTCAGATCCCTTGTGAACCTTTTTGATGTCAAAATCCACATTCAGTAACATGTAATAAGTTCTCTCCATGCGATTCCTCCGCCCCAGTGCTAATGTCGATTCACCTGCTCCTTCTTTCCAGGAAGACCCTTATTTAGTCTAGCATTATGTTGGACCCAGACTATTCAACGTTGCTTGGAATTCCACATGACCCTAGTCCAAAGGCTTCACATTATACTAAACTGTGGTTAGACTCCTTCTAGATCCGAGCAGAAGATATTGGAAGAATTCAAGCTCTCTGGTCTATATTGATTTCAGGAACAGAGTTGTTTGGAAAATAATGTGCACAGTGAAGCCCTGCCCTCATACGTGACTTTTTAAGCTTCACTGCTCAGGGGTCTTTTCCTTTTCACCTTTTTCTTTTGCTCGTGTCCACAAGACTAGGACAAGCATGATAACCTTCTTGCTGCTAGCTCCTAGGGTATTGAAACCTTTCTCTTTTGACCCCAAAACTCATGTAAGGTCATCTGTTTCCGGCAGAGAGACAAAACTATTTTTGTCTCCTTCTCAGTATATGACTTAGTAATCTTCCTTCTTCTTAGTTAATAGCTGTACCAAGGTGACAGATGCACTTAATAAAGTAAACGTGTTATAATAAAGTGATTAAATGCGTTCAAGGTCACATTATGTGTTCTTTTACAACTTAACAAAGCAACATCTTAAATGAGACCTTGGTTTCAAGTTAAAGTCTTTGCTCATGAAGGACAGTTGCAAGTTAGATAATTACGATTGAACTATAGACCCTTAAAAGTCTAGTAAAAATGATCCCGGGTAGCCTCGTATTTTTATTAGTGCTGCTGCAGTTCAGTTCTGTCGCAGTTCAGTTCTGTCTAGATCGAATAATTTGGTTGGCATTCTTCCTTCATACTGTATTACCACATACTCGTGTATTGGGACGCTGGGAGTCGCACACAGCTTTGCTAACATACACCAGTCTTAATCTTCCTCACACCTGCTCTTCAGGTGTTGGACTGAAACCAGAGTCAGCCAGCCCATCGGAGTTCCACCTCGCACACTACTTTCTCTGTTATTACTGTTCTAGGACTGATGCACAACTCTCCCTCAGCATTTTTTCCCAACTTGTCTTATGAATGACATTCCTTGCATAGGTCTGTGTAATCCTACTACCTGCACTGTGCTTCGAGGACCATGTATAGTTATTTGTCTTTGCATTACATTTGGTCTGTTTTGCTCTATGTAATGACTGCAAAATAAATAACAATCTTCTGATGTGCAGCGTCTTCCATTCTAGCAGTAGGGCACTATGCAACACACATACTTTCCAGTGAATCTCAGTCTCAACTTGCAACACCTGTGTTATTCCGCAAACTGCTCTTAAGGTGCACCCCTTTGAATATTTAGCATTCCCCACACTTGGCTCTTCCAGTGCTTCTCAGACCCGTCTTGTAAATTTTACTTGTAAGAACTCTCTCTGTTCTAGCACAGAGACCTGTGCAGCATCCTCGATTCCGATACTAGAATCATTCAACACCGTTCTTCCAATACACCTAAATTATGACCTGCAGTCCCTCATGGTATTTCCAGTACAAACACCCCACAAAAAGCTCTTCTGAAGCTCATTAGTCGTGGCCTTGTGCGTCTATAGCTATTTCAACACTGAAACTTGCACACAGCTTTGTCAAGGCCTCCCGAGTCATGACAACAGCCTCTCTTATTATGCCATTAGCAGGACTAGTGTACAGCTTTGCTAGTGCACCTCAGTCTTGCCTCTAATACCTACAGCTAGTCAAGAACTGGGACCTATGCACAGGCCTTCAGTTGCAATCATTCTTGATATGGAACACTTAAAAAAAAATAAAAAAAAATAAAAAGTTATTCCACTACTGGCACTGAAGGCCAATTCTGCTAGTGATTGTCCCTGTTGACATCCGTGCCTTGTACTAATGTGGTGCTGGGACCTAAGTGCAGCCTTTCCAGCGTATCTCTGTCCCGACTTTCCTATCGATACATGTCAATTGAAATGGCTACCACACAGCATCGGTATTTCAGTTCTGATCACATCATTCTCTACTAGTTTAGTGTAGCCCTGATAATACACCTCCATTCTGACTGAGCGCATGCTGTACTCTTTCAAAACTGGGATCCAAACACAACATTGTGATTGCTCCTTACTTCTCAATGGTGGTACTCCCTTCATTGTGAGTAGTGGGTACTAATCACAGCTGCAGCGATGTGCCTCCATACTGACTGTCAGTAACCCCCACTGTTCTGCTAATATTACCCAAGCAATACTCAGCCAGCGTGCCTTGGTTCTGAACAGCAGTCCCTCTACTCTTCTTCAGCAACTAACCAGGCTCTACCAACACAATTCAATCTGGACTTCAGCAGACCCTACTATTTCAGTACATCCTACTATTTCAGCACTGGGACTCAGTCAGATCTTCCAGTGTAACTCGAACCAGACTGCAGCCCACCACTCCAAATTATAACACAAGAAACCACACACACAGCTCTGCCAATGCAGCTCAGTATTAAACACCAGCACCCTCTTCTCCATGCTTTTTCAATGCGCCTACAGCTTTGTGTGTTCACTTGAATTGCTACGCCCTAGCTATTTCAGCATATGCTCTATTTCAATTTTCACGCCTTACTATTTTAATACTGATTTAAGGCAACCATGCCAATGCACCGCTACTATAGCATTCCTTGCAATTATGATAGTTAGTTTCGCACATAGTTTTGCCAGTGGCCTTCAGTCCAACTCTTCGCTACCCCTTTTTACTCTAGAATGGTGACCTACAAACGGCTCCAGTGGTCCTTATTTCAGATCTCTACCGCTCTGCCAGACTGCAACAACTCTGATAATGCAATTCAACTATGTGCCTTAGTATTTCTTTGTATGCTATCTCTTGGAGCCAAACACAGAACTGTATGTACATCACCTTCTTTCATTTGCTGTGTTTCCAGTGCAAGTAAAATGTATGTGTCATTGATGTACACAATTATGAGATATGACCAACGATATGGATTGATTATTTTGATAACTTTATCACACATCTGTTATGGATTGTGATTGTATGCGATTACATTTATGTGGTTATCAATCTTGAATATACGATAATAACAAAGTTAGAAGAAACAAAAAAAAGGACTACCGAATGCACCTTGATAAATGTATTCTCCAAATTTTAATAAGTAGTGCACACACACTCGTATATTCATTTAATGTATCAAGAAGGCCATGAGACAAGGTCTTCAGTATTCTTTCTTTTACAAATTTGAGTAGTCACTGTAAAAACTGTTTTTGTTATACACTTGCTCACATTTTTTGATTGTTCATTGTTAACATTAAATTGTGAATTTGTGCTTAGCTTATGTCACTGTTTGTATTTCTCTATACCTAAGGTGAGACATTTATACATATGCGACTTCCACAAGAACTTTATTCAAAGTATGAGGAACAAACGGAAGAGAAAAACGAGTGATGATGGTGGAGACTCACCCGAGCATGAGACGGATGTCCCAGAGGTAAACATGGCACCCACATCTTGTTACTTGGGAAGCACAGTGCGTACCAGCATGTCACTGTGAAGAGGGAAGTACTGCTCACAGGAGCATATCACAGATACTACTAGCAGGGATGTGGAATTTATATCTTTCTGACACACGAGCCATGTGGATTTCCTGGGGGGAAAGGGGTAAGAAGTTTAAATGGCTATTTTGTCCGATGGACAACTAGACACTAAATGACAAAAACTAGAACAGAGCTCTGGCAATGTGTGTTTTCAGAGCAGATTGAGTCGGTGTGCTAAAAAAAAAAGCTCAGTGTAAAGAACGTGACATATTTTTTACAGTCTACTGTGAGAATGAGGTAAAGCAAGCAAGGACACATAACTTCCTTTCAAGTACAACAGTTTACTGTTCTTGTTGTATGTCATCCACACATGTGGCTTACAAAAAAAAAATTAACCATTACGGCAAATCTTACGTTGGAGTTTAATGGGCACACGTCTAACATACAGCATGAGAGAAGTAAAACATTGCTATGGACGGAAAGGCAAAACTGAAGACCATTTAGGGATAAACCATAAAATAAGCAGAGTGTAGTATGCCCAAAACCTGGTTCTTCTTTCTTCTAACTGGGCTACACTTCGCAGAACTATTGCCCTAGTAGTTACTAGAGTGGGTCACACTGCTGCAGGGATTGAAAACTGCCTGGCTTGGCCCAGCTGTTTCCCTAGTGCCTGCATCAGCAGTAACTCATCGGCAGAAGACTCCACAAGCCTCATTTACAATGTCTTGTGGGACCCGTCTACCTGCAGTCCTAGTCTGGCTTTACAGTCCATCCTCACCACTTTAGCAATCATTGACTTGCTGATTCTTGCAACTGCCTTAATGCTTCATCTCCTCTAACCCCGTCTTCTGATGCCACAGAAACTCTCACTCTTCTCTGCTCAGTGGTGAATCTGCAGGCCACCCCCTATTTCCTCTATTCAATGCCGAGCTACCGAACCTCTCCCCGCAATCTTGCCAGCACTCTCTCACTGTTTCCATGAAGGCAGCCTCTCCTGTTTCTATCCATCAGCCTCCTTCCACTCACCCGGTCCATGCATTGCCTTCTGTCAGTGGTTTTGCTGGCGGGTTGGACTGCTGGAGACCTGTTTCTCGGGGGTGGGGGGCATTGTTCTACATGCTCGTGTAACAGCCTTTAAAAAAGAACCAAGATTAAAAATCACTTAATCATCATTATGTAAAAATGCTAAGAATCTAAATGCAGGTCTGCATTGTCTAAGGTCGTTACAGTGGAGAAATTGGGATTAAGAGTCTGGTGTATCGTGTATATAATTAGCAAAAAAAGGTAAAATGGGGTATAGTCTTTTTTAGATGTATCGTCACACGCGCAAGATGAAAGTTCAAGGTGCTGAGTGTAGCTAGTGGAAAACATAACATGCTTAACAGTATCTGATCTAAAGCGGAGTCCCATATGTCCAAATACCTAGTTACGATTGATCTCCCTGAGTGACCCAAAGCAAGAATGGGAAAGACGGCAAGAAACTAGATCCGCTTGTGTCATAAAAATGAGAAGTGCAAAACTATATTAATTAAAAATATATCAGCATAACCAAGGCAAAACCAAATATATCAGAGATTGCGGTCTGGCGGAGACAGGGAGAGGCACGCAGGTGGCTACGCAGTTGGATCGGCCCTGCTACTATGGGAAAACCTCCCTGAATGCCCTCACTGATCTCATGAGGTCCTGACTCTAATATTAAGGGAAACGCTACTCCCTTCTACAAATTCGGCGGCCGCCACTGATACTAAAATTGAACTTTCTTTGATCCTGAAGAAGCGCTTTGGATCTCCTTCTGAGGCCACATACAGCGCAAAACATGTTGACTGTTATATATGTCCATTAGGGACATATGCCCAGTTACAGAGGGACATAATATCCCCTAGAAGAGCACCACACACTTTGTTTTAACAATGACAGTGGGATCACTCTAATAAATAGCACCCACTCCCTCCAGTCATTTTTTTAACACCCTATTTGTGACATCACTGCCACTTACACCCATGCACCCAAACGGCTTCTTATCAAAAGATCTCCGATAAAGAGACCCTTCGGGGGACCCATAGGGCATTGCAGTGCTGGCCCAACGAGGAGCAAAGCCGAAGTGATGAAGCATGACATCCTTCGGGGTGTGTGAGGGCATTATGATGAGGAAACACTGTCCCCAACAGACAGAGTAGCACACGACAAATATGTCTTCCCCTTCTTTCTCTACAAGGGACAGTGACTCCCTTTGTGTACACACAGTCTCTTGACTGTCTACTTTACATGTCTCTGTATCAACTGCACAATTGTCTTGACTTGCTGTGCTCCCAAACACTTTTTGAGTGCAAATAATTCCTGCCATTTGGAAGTAATAGACATTTAAGAAAGCATCAAGTTATTATTCATTCTCATGTATTTCCTTTTTGGTTGGATTACAAAGGCTAACTAGCTGATGCAGTCGTTGTCCGTGTTTTATCATCCGCGACAGTGACAACATATTAGGACTGCATAATAAGGCAACACCTCCCATTGATACATACACTTTGCAACGTTGGACATGGGAGTTTGAACAAAAAAAGAAATCTGTGCATCACTTGTATCTATGAATATAACTCTAAGTAAAAGTACTTACTTAAACAGTATGCACCATTCGTGTAAACGTTTCTTTTTCTATTGAGAAAGCTCAGCCTGCTAATGCACCTACTGCAGAGATTTTTTTTTTTTTTTTTTTTTTTAAAGTTTTTATTGAAACAATAAGTCAGGTACAAGCATGGGCCTACAACCACCAGGGCCGGCCGCTAGATTCAGAAAGGATCGTACATTAGTTAAGGCAGTAGGCGACTCCTGGGGCCCAGCCCCGTAAATAGCTCAGGATAGCTCGAAAGAAGCAGGAGACATACATTTAACATAAATAACAACTAAAAACAAAAGGCGAGGCATAAGGGCAAAAAGCGTGGGTCAGGCTACATCCGGGGGACTTTACTCCAAACCTTCAATTAGCTATCAACAGGAGGGAGTACTGAAAGATCGGGGGGGGGTAACGGGAGAGGAACATATATATTCGATTATTACAACCAGTTGCAAGGAACCATCAAGGGTCAGGGGGACAAGGCAATATCGGTGTCCACTAGGGGGGGCGTACAGATACCCCCACGATACGCGTTCCATTGCCCCCAAATTCTACCCCATGCCCCGGGTTTACCGCGGGCCACATACACAGTCTTCTCCCTGAACATACACCAGTCCATGTTCTCCTTCCATACTGACACGGTGGGTGGCCGCTGGGAGCCCCAAAGCTGCGCAATATCCCTCTTGGCAATCATGTATCCCAGGGCCGCCCACCGAGTCTGAGCCGCGTTATAATCATTGGGCTCCCACACATTCAAGACACAGCGACGCACCTCCGGCAGCAGCGCAACCCCGGTGACTTGTCCCATGACCCCATGAACCCGACGCCAGTATTCCGCCACCTCCCGGCACTCCCAAAGGATATGGAGAAAGGTGGCACTGAGCCCACACCCCCGCTTACAGAGCCCATCTTCCGAGAATCCCATCGAGACCAGACGGGGGCCCGTCACATACACCCGGTGGAGAATCTTTAGCTGGACCAGGCGGAGACGGGCTGGAATGGCTACTTCCTTGGGGGACGATAGTGCGGACTGCCAGTCCTCGTCGTCTAATTCCACCCCGTCCCCCGTCCACGTCTCCCGAAGGCGCACCAAGAGGTCAGCCCGATTATTAATAAGTTTTTTATAGATTAAAGAGATAGTACTGTCGGGGACATGACCATCGAGTATGCGGTCCTCGAGGGGCGAAGAGGCAGGGATCTTGGTCCCCTCCCCAAAGACAGAGAGCAGGGCGTGCCGAACCTGGGCGTATCGGAAGAACTCCTTTTCCGTGAGTTCGTATTCGCTCTGGAGCGCCGCGAAGGTCTTAACCGCGCCCTTCATCCATAAGTCTCCCACTCTACTGATGCCAATCGTGTCCCAACGGTCAAACCCCTTCGTTGTCCAGAGGCTTCCCAGTCGGTCGGAGGCAAATAAAGGAGTAGCACATGTTAGTCGCTCACTCCAGCCCATGGCTACATTGGCCGCCTTCCAGATCCGTACCGCGATCTTAGTAGGGCCCGTCAGGGTCCGTCCAGCCGAGCGGGAGTAAAGCGCCCTGTTATAGTTCCCACCGGGGAGCAAGAATTTATCCATCTCATACGCCGGATTCAAGCCAGGCGCATACGTGGCATGGTTAATGGCCGATAACTGCGAGGCCCAATAATACCTGCGAATGTCGGGAAGCGCGATGCCCCCATCGTACCAGGGGAGAGTAAGCTTGGCCAGGGCGATACGCGCCCGTCCGTCCCACACCAGTCTCCTCTGCAGGCTCTCCACCTCCCGAAAGTAGGCCACTGGAATGATGTCGAAGGAGTTCTGAAGTGCATAGAGGAATCTGGGAAGGGACATCATTTTAAACAATGCTGCCCGACCCAGTGGGGACAAGGGCAGCCTACACCACCGCGCCGTGTCTTCCCTCAAACGCCGAAGTGGAAGCAGGAGATTGTGCTCATAGCGAGCCACCGGGTCCAACGAGACGTGTATCCCCAGGTATTTAAAGCCGGACAGAGATATTTGAATCGGAGGCCGAGGCGGCAGGAGAGGGGGGCCACCGGAGATAGGATAGACACAGGATTTAGACCAGTTAATCGTGAGACCCGAATTTCTCCCGTAGGAAGTCAGAACATCGAAGAGAACGTTAAGCGACTGCCGCGGCGAGGTAAGATACAGGAGAATATCGTCAGCATATAACGAGACCCGATCCTCAATGCCCGGGGCCCACCGGATCCCCCTGATCGAGGGCTCCCAGCGGAGCCAAGCAGCGAGTGGCTCCAGGGCGAGAGCAAAGAGCAGAGGGGACAACGGGCACCCCTGCCTCGTACCCCTACCGAGAGCGAAGGGCCGAGAGACCCGCCCATTAACCACCACCTGAGCCATGGGTCCCGTGTAGAGAAGCTTCACCCAGCCAAGAAATCCCTCCCCAAAGCCGAATTTGGTCAAGGCAGCCCAGAGGAATGGCCACTCGATGGTGTCGAAGGCCATCGTGGCATCTAAAGAAACCAGCACGGCCGGTTCGGAGAGGTATTCTGCCCTGGCGAGGGCGCCATGGAGACGCCGCAAGTTGAGGGCGGTGTTGCGATGCGGGATGAAGCCGCATTGATCAGGATGAATCAGATCGCAGATGACGCCCAACAAACGATTGGCAAGGACTTTAGCCAGGATTTTAGGCTCTGCATTTAGCAGTGAGATGGGCCTGTAGGAGGCACAGCGGTCCCGCGGCTTACCTTCCTTGGGGATCACGACTATCGTGGCCAGTCGCTGGTCGAGCGGAAGGGAACCGGCCTCAAGGGACTCCTGAAACATACGACGGAGGAAGGGCGCTAGTTTATCCGGGCGCAACTTATATAATTCGATAGGGAGACCGTTGGGACCCATGGCCTTGCCCGAGCGAAGGGATCGAATCGCAGTCGCTATTTCATCTACCGACAAGGGAGCGTCCAGCTGCTCACGGTCCTCGGCAGACAGGCCGGGCAAAGCAATGTCCCTCAGTAGAAGGCAAGAGTCTTCCTCATCCCTATCAGTCACCGGGGAGTACACGGTCCGGAGGTGGTCGGCAAAACATTCCACAATCTCACCAGGCTCAGTCACACACACTCCATCCGAGACACGCAACTCCGGGACCACACGATTCACTCTCTCCTTCTTGTCCAGCCACGCAATCAGCTTTCCCGCCTTGTCCCCGGCATCATACAATCGACCCTGCTGCTCCCTATACATAGTTTTGGCAGCATCAGTGACAAGAGATCTGTATTCAAACTGTTTCAGGCTGAGGGCGTGGAGCCCGTCCGGAGTGACACCCGCCTCCAAGGCCGACTCCAGCCCCGAGATGTCAGTCTCCAGCTTCACCACCGCCTCACTCCTGAGCTTCTTAGCCACCACTATCTGGGAGAGGGCGTGTCCGCGGATTACGGTTTTAAAGGCTTCCCACAGGGACGTTGCAGACAACACCGACCCCTCGTTTTCAAGAAAGTATTGGTCCATAGCCTTAACCAGACTATCGCGAGTCGTAGGGTCTCGCAGGTACCACGGGTTAATGGGAGCGATCCGCCCTGCAGACCGCGACTCGGTGTCAAAGAGAAGCCACAGCGGGGAATGATCGGAGATACCCCTCGCCAGGTGCCTGACCTCTCGAATTCGACCCGTCTGCGCAGCGGGCATAAGGAAATAATCTAACCTAGAAAGACTCCCATGTGCCCCAGAGCGAAAGGTGTATTGACATTGGGTCGGATGCATTAATCGCCAACTATCCACCAGGCCGAAGGTCTCCAACAGACCACCTAGCCAAGCCTGGGCAGCGGGGAGGGCCCTGGGTGGGTGACGATCCAGGTCACCCGAGACCACCGAGTTAGTCCCCGCCCATAAGCAAAAGACTGTCCGGAAGTTCAAGCAGCATTCGACCCAAGTCCGCGAAGGTGGAGTTCTGGAGGCCCGGGGGGACGTAAACTGAGACCAGGGCAAGGGGATGCCCCTCCCACCTCCCAGTCAGACAAACATAACGCCCTCTGTCATCTGAGACTACCCTGGCGATCTCCAACGGAAGTGAGGATCGCAGGAGAATGCCCACCCCCCTGGAGCCAGTTGTGAAACCAGAGTGAGCCACCAGGCGGTATCCCCCCCTGTTCATTGCATGGCAGACATTACCAACCAGATGCGTCTCCTGGATAAACACCACATCAGGAGTCAGACGACGCAGATACTGCAGTACTACACCCCGTTTGATACGGTCCCCCAACCCATTGACGTTCCATGACATCAGCTTCAACCCGTCCCCCCCCATCCCCTCCAATAGATCAAAGGTCCCCCCGCAAGTAGCTCAAGTCCCAAAAGTGGAAGAAAATCAATACCTCGCCCTGCAAACAAAAAACACACGACAAAACAACCCCTCCTTCCCCCCCACCCCCCCCAACACCCAACTCCCCCCACCCTGCACCCCTGCGGGCCAAAAAACCCCCCCAACTTGCAGTGTGCCTGTCGCCCAACTAACCCCAGTCTACAAAAAGACCCCGGAGGAGGAAAGGGACCCGTCCCCGCCCGCCCCCCGGACAGGTCCTAGCAAAACACACTGAAACAAAGAAGTACAACCCAGCTGAGCAGTGCAAAATGGCAAAATCAAGGACCACGAGTCACTCCAAAGGGGACCCGTCACCGTTGGCACCTGCAGAGGGCCCGGGACGGCCACCTCTGTCCGGTAGCGAGTCCAGCCAGTCACTCACGGCCACAGGAGAGTCACAGAAGGCAGTCCGATCCTCATGTTCCACTCGGAGTTTGGCAGGGTAGAGCATAGAGTACTTTAGGCCCAGCTCACGAAGACGACGTTTCACCCCCTGGAATCCCATCCGCTGTTTCTGGACAAGTTGAGTAAAGTCCGGATAAAAGTTAATGGATGAGTTCTCATGTCGAACCGGGCCATGGACACGTGAGGCCTGCAGAATCGCATCCCGGTCTCTGTAGTAAAACAGTTTGGCCACGATAGGCCTCGGGGGGGCCCCCGGCCGTGGCCGCCCGCCCGGAACTCGATGAGCCCGTTCAACGGCAAAGAATTTACTCAAGCCCGCAGGGGTCAGCTGTTGGAGGATGAGTTCCTCGACCAGGAGGTCAACCGGGCGGTCGTCGGAGGACTCCGGTACGCCGATGACACGAATGTTGTTGCGTCGGGCCCGTCCCTCGAAGTCCTCCAGCCGCCGGGCCATCTGATCATTGACCACCTTGATGTCACCAAGCGCGGCCTGCAGGCCCGACACATCCGCACCAAGGGTGGAGGTCCGCGCATCGAGAGTTTGAACCCTCTCGTTTGTTTTGGAGAGATCCGCCCGTATTAAGGTGACATCAATCGCCACCGTATCGATCTTGCGGGCCAGGGCCTCGTATTGCGTGGCGATGGTCTCCCTGATGCCATCAATGGCGCCCATGATATCCTGCAGGGAAAGTTCCGAAGAGACGGATGTGCCCCCACCGGCGGCGTCTGAGGGGGGACCGGCCGTTCCAGGGGAGCCTCTGCCCTGAGTGTAGCGGTCCATGTTGTTGGTCTGGACCGATCCCCCACGGAGGGAGGCCTTAGTCTTACGCCCCTCGGGGCCCCCCTTGCCCCCCATGTGGTCACAGACTCCGAGGGGGACCGCCGATCAAAAGTAGCTGAGGTACAGGCCCTGGAAACCAGCGCCTCACCCGAGGCAACAATATGGCGGTGCGGGGGGACCCAAGGCGATAGGCACTCTAGTGGTAGGTGGAGACAAAGCCTTGTGCAGAGGTCGAGGAAACACCCCGCCACCTCAAGCGCTCCACCGGCCAGCCCCCTGAGGTCTGAAAGTGAAACCGAAAGTGGTCGAGCGGCCCCTGGCACCGAGTCGCAGCCGCTGTTGTTCAATTGCGACACGGCTCCACGGTTCACCTTCGCCCCGGGCACCTCCGTCGGGTGGGTCCCAAAAGTTCAAGCAACGATAACTCAGGATTCCCAGGTCCGATTAAATTTCTGAAAAGAGATACGTGCTCAGCCGGTCGTCATCTCCCAGATTCCATAAACCACGTCAGGATATTGTCAGGATAAATTCCGAGGAGCAGCGAGGGTCCGGGGAGCCCTGTGCTCACGCGACCATCTTGGATGCGCGCTAGGCTCCTCCCTACTGCAGAGATTTGAGTGTAACTTGGTTGTCACAAGTTGTATTCATAGTTCTGAGTGTTGAATGCACCTTCTGCCTTGTTCTTGTGTAGCTAGCAGTTCATGTAGTGAAACAGATACCTTACCTGCAGTATGAGCTCTAGGTCGACAGATCCCTGGGATTATAAAGAGGAAGTAAAAAAAAAAAACAGACTAAAATATGTTTTCCTAAAATGCACCATGTCCCAACCAAGGCCACAGCAAAGCCTCCTCCGATATATTTCCCAATTAAAAAAAATAGGTTTTACTTTTAGAAATGTTGAAAAGCATTAATTTAATTAGCATTTCCAAAGAAACAAAATATAAATCCTAGCAGTTTGTGTGTGCTAGCCTGGCTAATTGATTTAGAGGATAGTGTCACAAGTGGATCTCTTTACAGAGCAGTTGATTTTTAAAGATTTATGTCCATTGACAATTAGTTTAATTTTTTTATGTCCAGTCTCCTGTACAATGGAAGTACACCACCCTATATCATGTCAGTGATGACAACAGGATAGCACAGCATCATACTGCACAACTCTGATAAGATGAGTAAAGCATGGCGCTCCATAGCAATGATGGGAGGAGGCAAGCATAGCAACCCATACTATTTCACTGGTGGTATGACATAAGCGCATGGCCCTGAGAATGTAACTGGTGGGATGAGCAAGAACCTGACTTATTGATCAAATGGCACTGGAAAGTCTATAGAAAGTCGCACTTCTTCAGAGGTTTGAGAATCCAGAAGAGGGGAGAGCTGTATGGGCGTGGCAGAGAAGCCTGAAGATTTCCTGCTTGCGGATTGGCAACTAATGTCATGATCTCAAAGTAGGATTAGAAGGACATGTAGGAGGAAGATTGCATATCATTGAAGTTGCTGTGTTTTGAATAGTTTGGAGAAGAGTAAACAAATGGTGTGCCATGCCAAAATATAGGCCACTGACTTAATGAAGTCAGCTAGTGATGAGTACCTGAATGGCAATTTTCATACAACGTATCGAGAGCCAATTAAAACTTCTACTAAGCAAGTCAGATACTCCTAGCAGGCCCCACAGATCGCAGCAACCTGTTCTTCCATTTATTTATAAGTTTTATATAGCGCTGGTTAGACCCGAAGGTATCAGAGCGCTGTACAAAATCCTAAACGGGAATGCAGTAAGTCAGGCACGCAAACACAAAAAGAGGCGAGAATACAAAATAACAAAATATTAAACATCAATGAAAAAAGCAGTACCAAAAGCGAGAGAAGCAGATTTTAGATGATCAAAAGGACAACATAAACAGATAAGCCGCCGACTAAGATCGAAGGGACTAGCCCTGTACATGCGATAGTTAACCAAGGTCAATAGCCTAGGAGTTGAAGTATTTGAGGAGGAGTTGTTTCAGGTTCCTTTTGAAGCTAAGGAAGGAGGGGTTGCATCACAGGTCATTGAACGGAAGTTGTCAATAATGAGACCTAGTAGGGTGAAGACCAAGGCTGCTAGGCCACCAGTTCAACAAAATAGAGTTGACTTTCTCAAAAAGGATGGCCTTTGTCTTCTCACCATTTAGTTTAAGACCGTAGTCTTGCATCCATATAGGTAAATTGGTTAAACAAACCACAAGGTTACATCTGGTAATTTGGTCATTATCCGCAATCGATATTAATTGCGTTTGATATCATGCCAAAGCCATTATCTCTTATATTGACCGTCAGAGGGGCCCCAGATAGATGTTCAACAATATGGGGCTGAGGGCGAAACCAGAAGGAATGCCACAAGGAGCTAACACAAATTCTGATTTTAATAACTGGAGATGGATACACTGGGATCTTCATGATAGAAAGGACCAAAAACATTTGAGGGCCTTGGAGAAAAGAGTTGCAAGAGAAGCTGTATTAAACGCTGCTGAGAGGCCAAGAAAGAGGTCCTCTAAAGTGAGCCTGATGCATCGGCAGCCACTAATAAGGCGGTTTCAGTACTATGGACATTCTCATTGCTGATTGGGAGTGGTCCAATAGATTGACGTCCTCGTAGGGTGAGAGTTGATTTTTTTTGTTTGTTTTTTTTTTACTTTTCAAAAACCTTTATTCAACAGATAGCGTCGGTACACGGCTCAGTGCCTACAACCTCGTCGGGCCGGCAGCGTAGCATGTTAGTCAGACGAGTGATGTTGTACACAGCGGTTCGCCAACAACCCGAAAGGGCCGGCCGCGTCAAGTGCATAAGTGTTACATTTCCTTGTTGTGTGCGAGGTCACTATAATGGAACATTTTTACAGCGTACATTGTGCAGCAGAGGAGGGAGGAGCAAAGCAAAAACAAATGGGTAGTCTGTCTCTGACATCGCGAACATTAGGGACCAATCAAAGAGGTGAAGCAATAGTTGCTCAAAAACGAGGCAACAAGGAAGTACCCGGCGAGTGGGACCACTCCGCTCTCCATCCGTCCGTCCACCCCACTCTCTTTCTCATGCATACAGGAATCGCTTAGCACGGGGGGGGGGGGGGGAGAGACACATCTATCCTCAACAGTCAGCAGCCTGGCGGTCTCCCCGTAGGTTAATGCGAGGGGGGGGGGGGCAGCACCATGCAATTCACCCTACTCCGGCGCCCCATCAGGTGCATCAGGCGTTGTAGCCGCTAGGTAGCACCGCAGCGGAGCCCATATGTCCGCGGGACGGGACGTTGTTGGCAACAGTTCAGAATAAGTGCTAATCTGCTCTTGACAGTAGGCCAGGTCACAAATCCAGTCCTTGAACTTCGGGGCTCTACCCCTACCCCATCGACAAGCAACCCGTCTTTTAGCAATGAGGAAGGCAAGCGCGACAAACCTGCGGTACCCCGCGCGTATGGGCTCCACATACCCCAGCAGGGCAAGGAGGGGGGAGGGCTCCACCACGGAGTCGACCATTTTGGAAAGTGCTTCACATACTTGACACCAGAAACTGTGTACTGCTGCACATTCCCATGCAAGGTGCAAAAAATCCGCCCCGGGGGCCTGGCATCTGTCACATCGGTCATTATCCCGAAGCTGAAAGCGGCAAAGTCGCGCCGGGGTACAATACAGTCTGTGGACATATTTGTAATGTATTATCCTGCATCGACTGCTAGCGGAGATGCGTTCCGTCTGCAACAGACAGAATTCCCACTGTTTGTCCGTGAGCGGGGCCGGTAGCTCTTGGTCCCATTTAACACGTGCTGCCAGTGAAGGCGCCGGCATGGAGGAGTGCACCGAACGGTATATTTTAGAAACGAGTTTGGTCGGGACGTCATCGCGCAGGATGCGGTTCAACGGTTCCATGGGCGAAGGCTCCTGTGGAAAGTCGGGCATCAGCGCCCTCATCCCATGTTGGAGCCGGAGGTACAGAAGACGTCAAGAGGAGAGGGCCGTATGCCTGCATACAAATCGTCCATTGATCGAAAGGTGCCATTATGGAACAGCTCCCCCCATGTCGAGACGTGAATGTTGCGCAGTAATTTGTGGAAACCCGCCTCCTGCAGTAAGGGCATACTGGGGTGATAAGCCAGGGGCAAGAGTGGCGCGTATAGGAAATCCAGTCCCACCTTAGCGGTCAGGTGCGTCCACGCGGACACCGTACTGAGCAAAGCCGAAGGCGTTTTATCTCTACTTGTCACCGGGATAAACAATGCGCCCTCTATGGGGACCGGGTGTGCCAGCCAGTGTTCAGCCGCAAGTTGGGGCATATATCTGGGCTGTCTTATCCAGAAGAAAGCGAAATGCGCCTGAGCTGCATAATAGTACAGTTCAAAGTCGGGGATGCCAAAACCTCCCTGATTGTACGGCTTTATTAGAGTCTCCCATCGCAGCCGAGGCGCCCTGCCACCCCACACGAGTCTAATCAGCTCCGTTCGCAATTGCCGAAAAAAAAAAAAAAGGCGCCCGGATGAAAGGGAATATTCAGGAATAGATACAGCAATTGTGGCAGTATCACCATTTTGACCAAGGACGATCTGCCCGCCATAGAAAGAGGAAGGGAGTTCCAGCGCGTCACATGCTCCGCAATGCGCACAATCGCCGTACCGTAATTAGCCCGCATGAGTTCCTCCCTGCTTTTTTCAACGCGTATGCCCAGGTATTTAAAGTCGCCCTCACACCAGGTGAGGGGGAAATCCATTTCGAAACGCTCGGTAGAAGGCGTTAAAGGGAACAGACAAGACTTGCCCCAATTTATCTTGACCCCAGATATCTCACCAAAACGGATGAACTCCCTGAGATTAACCACAGGGTCCCGTATATAGAGGGTGATATCGTTGGCATACAAAGACACCAATATCTGTCTCTGAAAGCATCGTAACCCCTTGTCTTTATGGTGTTGCCGCAATCTTGCTGCCAGAGGTTCCATAGCGAGAGCAAACAACAGAGGCGATAGCGGGCACCCCTGCCTGGTGCCTCTGGATATGGAAAAAGGAGCAGATAGCCGACCATTCACCAACACCTTGGCTTTAGGGCCAGTGTATAGTAGTTTAATCCAGGAAATGAATATACTGGGTAACCCCATTCGCTCTAGTACTTGGAACGTATAGTCCCATTCCAGGGAGTCGAAGGCCTTGGTGGCATCAAGGAAGACCGCAGCCATAGGAAGGTCATCATGCACCGAGTTCAGAATGGAAAAGAACGTGCGCAGGTTATGGGACGTCGCCCGGCCGGGCACAAAGCCAGCTTGGTCAGGTAAGATCAAGTTGGGGAGCAAGAGGTTAATGCAAGTTGCTATGAGCTTAGCTAGTATTTTCACGTCACAATTTAGCAGAGAGAGAGGCCGGTAAGAATCAACGTCATTAGCCGCTTTGCCTGGTTTAAGCAGGGACGTGATGAGGGCCATACGCATGGATGGGGGCAGGGAGCCGACCTCCAGAGCATCTTCATAAACCTCTCTCAGGACAGGCTCCATAAAGTCGATATAGGTCTTGTAAAATTCAATAGGTATCCCGTCAAGCCCTGCAGTCTTACCTGACCGCATGTGCATGATAGCCTCCTGCACCTCGTATAGTTGGAAAGGGGTGCTAAGAAACTCCTGTTGCGTAGGGCTGAGCCAGCCAAGCGAGACATCCCCTAAGTATTCCTGCAAGTGGAGATCTCCGGCTCGGGCAGACGAGTAAAGCCGGTGGTAGTGCGCGACGAACCTATTAAGGATCTGAGTGGTGTCTCTGTACAGCACGCCATCCTCCCCCAAGAGCTCCACGATGGTATTAGAATGCCGCATCAGTCGCACCGTCGCCGCCAAAGCCTTACCCGGCCTCTCACCTTCGCCATAGCGGCGAGCAACCCAATGCTTGCCTCTGAATTTCACCTCTCTAGCGGCTTCATCCGCGTACTCAGTAATCTTCTCGCGGATGCTCGCGAGCGTGGCATCATCGGGGTTGGCCGCCAGCGATGTCTCGAGCGTCCCCAAGTCCGCCTCCAAGAGGCGAAGTCGCGCCAGCAAGCTCTTCAGTACACCCGACCCTTTGGCTATGCACATGCCCCGTAGTGTTACCTTAAATGCATCCCAGATGGTTGCAACATCTGCCACCGAATCTTTGTTGCGACGGAAAAAGTCAAGACATTCTTCGCGCAGTTCTTCCTGAAACCGTTCGTCCAACAGCATCGTGGGCTGTAGACGCCAGGCCGTCCTTGGAGGGCCAAGGTCAGGAGCCCGCAGAGTGACCCTGACCGGCGCGTGGTCAGAGAAGGTGCGGGGGAGGTGAGCTGCCCGGTCGAGTGCCGCCAGAAAACGAGGGGCCAAGAGGATATAGTCAAGCCGCGCCCACGATTTCGCCTGAGCCGTGGTGTGCGTACCCTCCCGTGAAGTAGCGTGGAGGTGCCGCCATGCATCAATCAAGTGGTGTTCAGCAAGTATCCCCAGGAGCGCTCTGCGGGATTTGGTGAAGTGATGGGGAGCAGGGTGGGATCTATCCATCTGCGGATCAAAAGTGGTGTTGAAATCCCCCCCCCCATATGTGGTGCTGCGGGCCAGTACCTATTATGGACGCCTCAAGGTCTGTGAAAAATTGCGGATCATCTATATTGGGGCCATAACAGCAGACTAGGGTCACCGCCAGCTGGCCAAGCCTGCCCCACATCAGACTGTACCTGCCCTGGGTGTCACTCTTACAGCCAGCCAGAACGAAGGGGGTACCTTTTTTCACTAGTATCGCTACGCCGCGCGAGTAGGAGGAGTAGGAGGAAAATGCCGTGTACTTAGCCCATCGGCAAGCGAAAGTCGGAGCAGACTGGGTGCTAAAGTGAGTCTCCTGTAGGAACGCTATGTGGACGGTATGGCGGTCTAGGTAGGAGAGGATCCGTCTACGTTTCCTCGGGTCCCCCAAGCCTCTAACGTTCCAAGTCCGTATGTTCAGGTCAGTGTCCCCCATTAGAAGTTGGGTGAGAAGAAGGAACAAGGCACAGTGGCCAAGGAGCCAGTGCCCGGAAAGCTACCCAAGGAACACATGACAATTGCACACCTCACAGCACCGCCAGCAGTGTAGTATGCCTCATGCCGCACAAATGCACCTAAATACAGTCCTCGGAGGTAACAGCACCACCATTCCGTGAATGGCAACATCCTGACATCATCTGTGCACCAAAACGTACCAACATAACAAAAAAGAACAACACCCCCACCCCTCCCAACCCGCAGCCCAACCCTGGATCCGTAACATATCGCAATTATGGTCTCAGCTGTCGACATAGACGTAGATAGCACATAGTTTAAGAATCGGGAAGAAGTGAGAAAAGGAGACGAGTCCCTGTACATCCAAACAAATACAAACCCTATAACCCCCTCCCCCACCCACTGAAGCAGCCCCAACTTGCCAGAAAGTACATCCCGCCCCCCACCCCAGATTGCCACTACACAGCTCAACAGGAGCAACATAGTCAGTTTGTCCATAGGGGAACACCCTTCGGGGGCCAGCCAGAGGACACGCGTAGCCACCCTTCGCGCCAAGCTCCCCAGCACAGACAGAGGAACGAGGGAGGGTGGTGCCTGGATTATCTTACCAACCGACAGCCATCAGCCATCCAGTACAGCGTAATGCCGCCGTGAAGATACCATCCAAGCGGGCATGTGTGAAGGACTTCCATAAAAGCGTCTTACAGCCTTTCCCTGAGCCCCGCTGCGAGCCCCAGAAGGCAGAGGGAGAGCCAGTCACCGTTCGTCATCTTGCTCAGTACTATCCTCCCCACGCTGCCCATTACGTGCATGTTTCAGGGATCTCAGAAAATCGTCCACTTGCTGCGGGCTTGTAAAGACATGTTGCTTCGCCTGATGGGTGATTCTGAGCTTCGCTGGGTATAGCAACGCATAGTCAATTTGAAGGGCCCTAAGTTTCTTCTTCACATCGATGAACTTGCGCCGCTGCTCCTGAACGACAGGAGTGAAGTCCGGATAGAGGGTGCAGTTGACGCCATCACAGGTGAGGTGCTGATTTTGGCGCGCAGCCCGCAACGCCGTGTCGCGGTCCCTATAATTCAGTAGCCTCGCAATAATGGGCCGAGGTGGAGCCCCAGGTTTGGGACGCGGCCCAAGCGAACGATGCGCTCTCTCGACTATGAACTGCTTGGAGAGTGCCTCAGAGCCCACGGTGGCCAGGAGAATTTTCTCCACATAATCTTCCATGCGCCCTGTGTTGGTGGACTCCGGAACCCCCACCACGCGAATGTTATTACGTCGGCCGCGAGCCTCCAACTCCTCGTTTTTAGCTGCGATAACTCTCAGCACATTATCCATTCTGGAGAGTTGCGAGGTATGTGAAGCAGTGACGTCATCATTGTCGGAGATCCGTCTTTCAGCCTCGGCGATACGTTCTTCATGAACGTCCAGTTTTTGCGCAAAAGCATCCATTCGGGAAGAGATGCGATCTACTTTGTCGACCACAGTAGCGAAGCCCTGTCTCATCTCCTGCATCAGCTGCTGCATGTCCGGCGGCGGCGAGCCCGGCCCGGCGGCAGTCGCTGGGGGGTCGGCCGTGCCCCCAGAGTCAGGCGTGCCCCGCAGTCCCTTCTTGGCCGCCGGGGCCTCGAATGAGAGCTTAGGTTGTTTGCTGTCCTGTTTCCCCATTACTGGTCCTCTGGGTAGGGGCGACGTAGAGCCAAAGAAGGGGGGGGGGGGAGACGCGGAGCACACCGGACAGTCACAGTCCGCCAGCAAGCACCTCTCGATACTCAGCCAACTGTTGCACAGCTACTAGGCCCAGCCAGATCGCCAAGGCAAGGACCGGCAGGTAGATAGCACCTCAAGGCCACCGAAACGGACAGCCGCCGTCCTCAACTCCCAACAACAGCGAGAGAGCAGTCGCCGCCGCAGTCCACAGTCACTTCGTCGCTGTATAGGCAAGGGACAGACACAGGTATTATGACGCCCCACGCGGTAGGAACCTCACGGTCGTACCGCCCAGGGCTCGCCAGTCAGCTGCCCCACGCACTCGACTGCCCCAGCACGGCCCAGAGGAAGGTCCAGGGCGGCAGATGGCCTCAACAGTACGCCACAGGGACCAGAGCTCCACCAATAGCCCCCACGCCGGTACTCACAGGTCAGCAATCGATCCCCATCTGCTCCAGAGGGACACCCAGATTCGCCGAAGCTGCCACTCCGCACCTCCTCGTCACGAGACTCCACGCACGGAAATGTGCGGCGGACCCGGGAGAGGCCCGCACAGCAGAGATCCGAATCCTCCTCCAGGCCGTCCAAGGTGAGGGGGGAGGCCAGACGGGGTCACCACAAATCGAGGGGGGGAGCGCTCAGCCGCACGTAGCACTCGGCAGGAGCTCCGGACCCCTCAGGCCCCAGTAGCGAAGGTCACTTACTCCGGCGTCTCAGCGATCACCAGACAGGAGGGTTGACCCGCTCTCCAAGGGCAGAGGGGGGTGTGCACTGAAGAGTCTCACCGCGGGGCCCACACTCCTCGTGGCGCGCCGCGGACTCGCGTAGACCACACGCCCAGCCGCGGCCGCGCTCAGCTAGCGCACGGGTCGCGGTCTCGCTCCAGCTGCCTCTATCTTCGCCGCAATCGGCTCCCCGGCCCCCAAACTCAGACCGGAGCTGCAGGGGGTTAGCAGGAACACAGCCCAGCGGTTATTGTCGGTCCGTCAGTCGGGAACAACAGGATAAGTGTAGGATTCCTGATCCAGGCTGCAGGAGCCTCACAGGAGTGCGGCCATTCTGCTCGCGCGCCCTCTAGCGCCCCTGAGAGTTGATTGTCCTTTCTAGGATCTTAGCTGGAAATGAGAGCAGGTGTACATTGCGATGGTTAGTCATATCGAGTGGATCAGCTGAAGGCTTGTTAAGTAACAGAAGGACACATGCAGATGGAAACTCTTCTGCCTCAAGAGAACTGTACAATAGGGCCACTAAATGAAACCAAACTATGATAGAATTGGATCTGAAAATATGGTGACAGCATAGTTCTTTGGAGGACCCCAAACGGTATTGCTGATTTTGTTTTAAATTGAAGGTTGGTACCTAGCTAAATAAAATGGTCTTTGGCCAGTGGAAATCCATTTCTTTTTTCTTATTCATCATCTGCCTGGGTGTGCCGTCTCTCAACGCCTTTGAATTAGATCTTTTTTTACAGACCCAAAACTGCTCAACCAGATGAAGGCAGTGAGATTTTAGCTGACCACAAGGTTACAAAACTGATAATGGTAGCTGTAATGAGTTTTTTTTTTTTAATAAAAAAGGAGTACCTCCTTAGTTTTTCATGTTAAAACGTGTTTTTTCTTCTTCCAAAGAATAAAATGGACTAGTTATTTTTAAAAGAAACTATATACAAGGAACGCTCTAGAGCTGAAATATGCAATATGAGTAGGACAATTTGTATTATTGCAGGACAAACAATATTTATGTCGGCGAGTAGATCTGCATGAAAAAGGCCATCCCAAAGGTCATTTACCAGCAATGAAAGCTAAAGCACGGCAGTTATGTATGTATCCAGCTAAGTTGATGTGCATGGTATTTCTTGAAAGGACACTTCAAGGTGTCTTGTATTGTACCTGTTTAAGCACCAAGGGAACACTGTCGTATTAAAACGCTTTCTTGATAAATTGGTTGAGCATATAATAATACTTTATTCGGTATAAAAAAAATACCATAAAAGTGCAGATCAAAATACATCATAATATAAAAACAGAACAATCAACAGCTTAAAATGATACATATTCGATCCTTCCATGAGTGGGAACCCCTTATCACATGAAATTCATATTAAAGACCAATGAGAGGCTAACCTCACGGGCCACAAAGGTACATATAAAAAACATTAAGAGAGGAACATAATAGTTTGACAGCTTAGAAGTGATTTTTATTCGCTCCCATCACAATTAAAAAAAAAAAAAAAAACCCTCCCCTTTTCAAATTCATTCATATTTTTTTTTTTTTGTCTTTTTTTTGTGCCTTTTAGAAACTGGTATTACGAGCCACATTTGTTCATCTGGTACCTCTTGTGTTTTTGAGTCTGATGGCTGCCCTTAAAAAGTTTACAGTGCAGAACAGTGTCTGTAGACAATTTAAAAAAAAAACAGGGCCACCTTTGCATGTTTAAATCTAGAAGTCTTTAGCATACTTTTTAAAAACACTCCTAGGTAGTGAATAAAAAGGGCATAATAAAACAAAGTGAAGGGTATCCTGAGGAGACCGATGGTCGCAGCCATACGGACCCTTCAACTCTATGGACGTTGTATATCCTGCCGGATCAGCTAGTATGTGGTGCAATAGATTGAGCCTAAACCGTGTTGTTATAAATCTATCATGGGCATTATGGAAATAAGATAAATAGGGTTTGATACCCAAACATGATTTAGTCAGGAGGTGTTCTCTAACTGACTGTTTAACCAGTTCCCTATCTTCCCTGCATGATATAACATGCTTCTGGAACCGGGCTTGCACCAAGGTCTTGTCATGCACTGACATTTTAGTGGGGTTATCAAAAAGATCTGCGCATCCTATAGCTTCTAAAGTCTCCTTTACATACTTAAGCCATGGGATGTTCAGCCCCCGGTCGCGGGCAAGGCAGTCTGTTATAATCTGCTTACTAAATGAGGCCTTTGTATTTGCCCATATTTTGGCCCAACAGGTTAGGGGTTTGTCTTTCAGCCCATCTCTGACATAACTGACACCCAGTTCTTCGTGAATGATGTGGTACGGTGTTCTCTGAGGCACTTTCAGTACGTGCCGAAGGTACTTGTTTTCCTCGGTCTGCAGATGCTGCCTGTCAATAAACCCCCATACCTCGCTTCCATAAAGAATTTTGGCACAACATTTAGAGCTATATAATCTCAGTATTTGCTCCGGGGACCAACGGCCCAACCTTCGTGCAAAGTTCATGATCGACCCAGAGCAGCTCACTAATGTGTGGCATTTCTCTTCTACAAGGGCCTTAAGCATATTTTGTACCACATTATTATTCCCGGCTAATCTGCAGGTAGGGTCTGTATTGTTGATGCCCAGCTTGCATCATTTCCCATTTACTATGATGTGTTTGCAAAACAGGCCGGCCAAATTACAGGGCATGGTTTACATGGTATAGAGCACTACAAAGTCAGTCATTGGCTTCTTTAGGACCAACACACAATTTTTGTATGAGCAGTCCATCGAAATTAAGCCTCTTAAACACATAAAACACTTGTTTTTCTGTCTTTCTGTTCTGCTTCTCTTTGGAGATTATGGGAGCATTCCTTTTGGCCATTGAGATGGGTGGTTTGGTCCCCCATTGTAATGCTTCCAAACCTTGTTGACACGTAACTAAGACCCAAGTCCTTTCCCAGCTGCTGTGCCCTGTTTACAAATTCCGATTTTACAAAAGGGGGGTTTGGTCCTACTATGGTCAGGTGGGACCTTTTGAACATATTATGAGAAAACAGACCTGACCTGCTATTTAGAGCTGCTGTTTCTACCAATAAACAGTCTTTGACCTTTATCTATTTCGAATGATCTAAGTGATGTATTGACAAATGATTAAGTGGTTGTTTTTGGTATGAATCACCTGACTGGTACTTTTCTTTATTGTTTCCAATATTGCATTTGGTTTATGTCGCATGTTTTGCTTAACCATTTTTGTTGATTCAAGAACACTGTTCTATTCATGTTCTGTGTCTTTTAGACAGGCATGTCTTTATAATGTCACAATTTGTCAAATGAATTGCCCAAAAAAATAGTAATTAAATTACTTAGATCATTTGAAATAGATAATGGTCTAAGACTGTTTATTGGTAGAAACAGCAGCTCTAAATATCAGGTCAGGCCTGTTTTCTCATAATCTGTTTACGAATTCAGCACATCTGTAGTTTCTTTAACTTGATGTGCCTCCGACTGGTCACCAGACTTGTTGCACAATGTGGGACAAAAAGTAAATTCTTAAATTTCTTTTTTTAACTTTTTTTTTAAACTTTTGTTTTTGTTAAAGTATTGTAGAATGTTTCCTCCTTCACCATCAGCTCTCAGATAAATCCTATTTCTCATGTTTAGCATTTTGGGTTCTTCTGTAAACGTCCTGAATTTGCATCAACATTATTCAGAGTTAAAATGTATCTCAGTGATGCTTGTTTTATCGTTATGTTTATTATTTAAGACTGAATTGGCATGTAAAATGGTAGTACCAACTATTGATAAAAAATATGAAATAAAAACGGACTAGAGATGCATTTATTTAAATTCAGTACACAAGAAGTGAGTCTCGAAGTATGTGCAAAATACCTGAATAATGGAGACCGCTCCGGTATCTGAAATTATAGGGATCCACATCTTAGATCACACATTGGTATACTTTTTCGCAGCATCCCGTTGACTGAGAAGGCATGTTGACCATGTTGTGGTTCAAATGACTGTGCTAGAGACTACTGCTCAGAGTTGTGCATTTGAACTGTTTAAAACACCTAATGAAGATAGTACTGTGTGCCAGCAAACAATGCTTTTCTCAATAAGAGTTTGCAATATGGAAGGGAGGGATGGTGTGAGTGTACATAGCACGGAACCACCCTTATTTGACCACTGTATCTTAAGGATGTTCAGTCTTCTACCATAGCTTTCTATTACACTGTAACAATTCCTCTCTTCTCAGGTTGACCTGTTTCAGCTGCAAGTGAACACACTCCGGCGATATAAAAGACACTACAAGCTGCAAACGCGGCCCGGCCTCAACAAGGCTCAGCTTGCAGAGGTGAGGAGAAATATGGGGTTGCATCGAGGGTGGAAGGAACAATCCTATTTAACTTTGGATGGTGGGGAGAGGATACGTTCTAAAGGGGAGGATTACTAGAATCATGTTTTAGCACATACTGTTGAGTGTGTAAAGGGTCTCTAAATAGGTGGCGATTTAAAGGTTCTGAATACCCAGTATGAGTGTGGATGAGATAGAGAAAGTGGATTGCAAAGCTTGATTGACTAACTTCCGTTACTTTCCCGTTACCGTTTAAGATTACCCGACAGTGCTTAAAATACAGCAGCACACGCTCTTGTTGTCATAGTTTGACTGTGTGTACGCCTCTATGTATGCAAACTTCTAAAGTTCTAAACTAACTGACTGCAAAGAAACTGTTTCTTCATTGTCTTCAGAATGATTGCATTTGCTCCCTGATCGAGGCACCATCCCCGTGCATTAATCTGCACAGCAAGAAAAACATGGCATTGCAAATTTATTAATGAAGAGCAGTTTGATTTGTTTCATAACCAACGAGTTCTCCTTGAAGAAACCAACATTTCATCTAAAGTACAAATTGAAGCTACCGCCAAATTGGAAGGCATGGTACTGCTATGTCTGGCTTTTCTACACTTCCAGTGGCAAAGCTTTCCGCTGCATTTTCGATTTTGTTTATTTTCTGTTAATGAAGTAATGTAGAGGAAGATCCAGTGGCTGTCACTGAGAGAGAGTCCTTGTGCCTCATCATCTTTGGTTTCAAACAGCCTGTCGTTTGCTGAGAACCTCAGCTGTTCTACATCTTCTCAGTAATGCAGTGCTTTTGCTTGTTAAATGTTTGACTACTATTTTCTTCTTGTTGGAGCTATGTCATGGTTGCACAGAGCCATTTTGAAGGAATTGGGAATCACAAACAGCTTTTTTTAATGAGGTGCACTGCTATTTATTTATTCAAAAATCACGCAGATCCACTCCCAGAAACATAATTGTGAGAATTCTGGAGTAGGATTTTATTTTCAGCTTTTACCAATGAAAATGAAAGCTTAAAAAGGCTCATTTGTGAAGTTGGCAGATTGAGCAATGGAAGCATGCCTATGTTTTAATGTCAAGAAAAGTCCCGTATTTAACCTGCGGTGATTTCATAGGCCCACACCACTGGTCTTCCACGATGGTTAAAGGATTCCCAGATATTTTGTTATGATCTCCTTGTGAACTTACATAGCTCTAGGATTAAAAGAGGGCTATCATTTATGTTTCAAAGCTTTTTTTTTTTTTTTTTTTTTTTTCCAATTTCCTCTCATCAAAATGTTTTAACTATTCAATCTTTAGCATCATCTCTTGTCACTTTCCTTTCATAGATCTCTCTCAAAAGAAATGCTTTATCTTGTGGTCAGCAATCATATTTCCATACCAGGAGCAGTTTGTAAAATAGCCACAAGATGGTGCTTTTGATTTATGAGGACACTTCTCAAAGGGTATATCATGCGTTCAATCCTCTTAAAGAAAGACCATGATAATTTTACTAAATGTCACTTCCCCCTTTACCAGAAGTCAGGAAGAGTCCTCTTTCGTTCCAAATTTCTTGGCAAATTTGGTTGTGGTTTTATATATGTGTGTGTGTTTTTTTATCTATATTAAAAGAAAAAAACTAAGGTTAAAGTGATGTGATAGTTGGTATTTGTAAGAATATCTCACTTAACATTAAAAATACCTTACAAAGTCACTGAAAAAAAGTTTATAGGGATGGTATAGTTAGTTTCAAATGGTATGTTTTATATGACCTTTTCACCTAAAGAAACCCCTGAAATTCACCTGTTCTAGTTATCTGAAGTAACTGTACCCTAAAGTAACTATAACTCGCACCCCTGCCATGCACAGTGTTATCAACAATGATGGCTTTCGAGATGTGATTTGGGATATTATAAATGTAGTCCATGAATGTCATAAGTGATTTAATGTGTGAGGGTAAAAGCAGTGCATGGTGAGGGCACAAGTTATAGTTACTTTAGGGTACAAGTTATAGTTACTTGAGTTTTTTTCCATTGAAAAAGATGGGATTGTATGCGGGAGATGGCTAAAGTAAAGCCCTTTTGGGATTAAAAACATCAGGAGTCTCCTGCCTGAATCTGGTCTGTTGGCATGTATGGTTGTAATCCCACTGCCTCTCCCTTGTGGCCCGTTGTATTGCCACTGCCTCTCCTGGCTGTCCTGCCTGGCTGGTTTGTTGCCCCTGCCCCGCTTTACCCTTCTCTCCCTGCCCTCACTTGTCCACGCCCCAGACCTCTTCCTCCCCACAATGTTCTAATGAACAAATAGATTTCTAACATTCTATATTTATTACAAAAGTGTGGCATGCCTGAAGTCATCTTGATGTAATCAAAACTGTAATACCTAAAGCATTTTCTTTAGAAATTATAAAAATGAGGGGATATTTTTCCTAAAGAAATGATTGTTAGTGCACTAAAAAACTAAAATGAGGACACATTTTCTGAGTTCTCAAATAGCGACGACAAAGCCCTTTTATTTTTATTTTTTATCCAGTTGATCACTTGACTATCTGTTACATTTAGAGGAGAAGGTCAGGGGGTGTTATGGCCAGAGCTGCTGACTTTGCAATTGGGGAACCAGGTTCGAGTTTAGGCATCAGCTCAACATCCTGTGATTCTGGGCAAATCGCTTAATCTCACCTTGCCTAAAACCAAAATGAATGTAATTGATGCTCACATAAAGCACTTCAGTACCTTCGGTTCAAGTCTGTGCTATACATCTTTGCCAACATTTTAGAAGAGAAAAGTAGGAGATTTAAAAAAAAAAAAAAAAAAAGAATCTGGAGAATGTATTTTCCCCAATGACGTTTATTGAAGCAGAGGCAATTTCAGGAGGGAGATGGCCAAAATAAAGACATTTTGACTTAAAAAATCAGGAGTCTCCCACCTGAATTGAGTTTGGCATGTATGGTTCAACAAAACTGCAAACAAAAAAAATATAAGCATTTTCTCTCATTGACCTATACTGGGCTTTATTTGGGTGATACTTGTGCTACATTTGAGCTCTTTTGTTTTTCTTCTTTTTCTGGAGGGCAGTTTGTGAGAGCTTTTTGTTATAAAGCTCCTTAGTTTCCTCATTTACTGCAGCATTTTCAGTGAAAAATGCTTTGTTTTCTACTTCAATTCCATCAAGATTTACTTTCATATCACACTTGGGCATAAATTCTGAATGTTAGCACTCTATTTGCTCATCAGAACACTGTTGTAAAGCTGCTGATCACCAGGGTGTTGACTGGCAGTCTACTGCTGGTGTTGAAAGCGTATGTTTCAGGGCACATGTCATAATGTTTTCATTCAATAGAAGAGGAAGATAGTTGAGAACTGATTTAAAATGTCTTAATTTTTCTTTCTACAGTACTAACCATAATTTCTATGACCAAATGAGCCCCCTTAGTTTGTTCCTTTCTGAATCATTTTTTAAAAAAGTTTTACCTGTTTGATTCAATCAAGATTGCTTCAGGTGTGCCACACTTTTGTCATAAGTAAGACTATTGGCGCCCTAGTTGTTCTTTAGAAAACCCTTGGAGACGCAGTCGAACACTGGGGAATCAGCTGGGAGTTTGCTCCTGTTGGATGTAAATGTTTTACTAAGAATGCCAGACTTTATTCTCACATGACTAAGAAAGATAGTGTGAATTTACAGAAAATATGCTCTCGTTTTAGCTTTTGGAGCACCTTCCGTAGCCTCCATGAGAAACATTTTCTCGCCAACATGATTAATGAAATCCCTGTAGAGGGTCAGCATTTTTCACAGGATGAAATCGCCTTCGAACACACCACAATTCCTAAAATTAGTGTGGTATCGCCAACAAATCATTTGCATTGTAACTGAAATCTGTTATCGCCCTTTATATGCGCTCCTTTTTGTGACCCTCAAAACCTGCCATTTGCTACAATGCATTTCATTGGGACCATGTCTCAGAAAGATGTAACAGTTGCCACCCCATGTTATCCATCTTACGGCCAGCCAACAAAGGGGTTGGGGGTCCCATTGGGATCCCCCACCCCACATACCCTTTGGGGTCTGGTTGTGCTCACCCTGCCCCCACTTACATTTTTTTTAATGTTTATTCGTTTACAGGACACCGAGAACAAGGCCTTTAGGCTTGTAATAGCTGCCAAAACATATTATTCAGGTTCAAACCAACCAATCTGGATTGAATGGTCCCTTTTAAATTGGTCAATCAGAGCTTATCTGGACACCAGCGGTTCAGAAATCTATTTTTTTTTTAACTGTAATCTCTCAAAAACTACTAACCGGATTTGCACCAAATCACAAAAGCACCATCTGCAGACCGAGATCTAGCTTCCTGCCAAATTTGTCGTAATTCCATTCAGCAGTTTTTGCTGTAACCCTGTCTAAAGAAGTCTATTGAAAATGAATGGGGATTTTGCTTTTTGGGACCCCTCTTTCTTTGTTGACCCCCCGCTTGACTGATCACCATGAAACTTTCCATGGATAAACTAGTCAAAAAGTAGCACCTTTTTGTTAAGTTTTGTGAAGATTAGTCAAACTGGGCCAAATCCTATGGAACTGCTGATCTAACTATAACTACCCTGTGGCGACCACCATTGAATATATAATATAATATATCCCGCAAATGACCACACAACTGCCGAACACCGTTGAACGGTTGCCTCCGACATGATAGTGATCAAATCACGTATTAGTATTGCCAACAAATCCCACAGGAATGAGCACTCGCAGGTAAGTAACAGCTTTATTTGTTTCTTTAGCCAGATGCGTTTCGGCAGGAACTGCCTTTTTCAATGGCGATAGTAAATGCGGGAAGTCAAGCAATACTGTGTAGGCAGAGGTGTACGTTTCTGCCAGTCACGAGCTAATGGCCAACGGGAGCGTGTCGGCTCCCATTTAAAGAGCAATGTTGTTTGATTTTCCGCATTTTCAATCGCCATTGAAAAAGGCAGTTCCTGGCTAAAGAAACAAATAAAGCTGCTACTTACCCCTGAGTGCTCCGTTCCTGTGGGATATATATATATATATATATATATATATATATATATATATATATATATATATATATATATATATATATATATTCTGCAAGACAGGAAGCAAGGAACTCTGGGTAGCTCCTAAATTTAGGTGGAGAGCAGCTCCTTTATATGGAGCACCCTACAAAACCAGCAACACTCTGAATCTGCTCACCTCAAATGTCTGTTTTCTAGCAGAGTTGTCAAGCATAGTATTAGTACAGTGCCATCCACGCTGAGCTAGAAAATGGTAAAAGCCTTTTGCTACTCCAGGCACTGCATTGCATCTTTGGATTGGTAAATTACCATCCAAGCCAACCTGGAATGAATTCAAGCAACCCCTGACTCATTTGTTTCACTCTAGTTAGAGCACATCAGAGAGGTGCAGCTTTGTCCAGACATACAAGTCAAGACAATACCCTTTCAAATATGATATAGCTAGATTTAAAAAAAAAATAATAATATATCTATCTTTCTATCTTTCTTTAGGGAAGGGAGGTGACAGCTGAAACGTTTTTATCTCCATTCCTGCAGTACGAGGTTTAACATATTTCCCATTGCCCAAACAGCTTTATATTCACTGCTCCTTCAAATGAAATCAATATCTATATCTCCTCCACTGTCTCTCCCAGAGACCGCGTATACGGTGGCACAGGTCACCTGCTCCCAAAAGACAGGTATTCGTGACCACAAAGGAAATTCAAATGTTTATTTAATTCCACTTCAATCCATTAAAAAATACATATATATTTGTTCCAATAGTAGGTGTGTAAAACCGAATCACACATTGCTAGACTGCCCAGTTGCGCTGCTCTGCCACCCAGGAGTTCTTACTGCATCTGAAGTTTTCCAAGACTGTTTCTTTTCATCCCTCCTTGCAGACTGTCAGCCGTCACTTCCGTAACATTCCGGTGAATGAGAAGGAGACCCTGGCATATTTCATCTACATGGTGAAAAGCAACAAAAGTCGCATGGACCTGAAATCGGACGGCAGCAAACCACTGGAGTGAGGACTTCTGGAGTCAGCAGAGAAAGGTGCTCTGTGGGGATTCTGTCTCCTGGACCTTGTTGGGGGAAATTGACTCCAAGACCATCCTGGCGGTGGTGGCTTCTGGATTTTATTTTTGGGGGAGGGGTATATTGTCTCCCCCTTGATCTTGTTGGGTGAACGGCTTCTTTTGGACCCTGTATGGGCAGCTTGTTTCTGAGGAGCATTGCAGTATATTGCGCTGGCAGGAAGCTGTGGATTATTTTACTGAGCGTGTAGGTGTTTATAGGATGGTGAGGGGTCAGGTTATGCTGTTATTCCTGGACCTGAGAAAGTGTTATAGTTCTTGATGCTGAAATAATGGACAGATTATCAGTTTACTTGATCCAAGGAAATTATCTGACTCCATACAAGGAGCTGCTTGACAGCACATGGAACTTCACCAGCATCCCCTCTATGGTTTTGTGACACCTACATGAGAATGATAAACTTTCCATGCTGGGTCAGTTAGCGGATCCAAGTGTGCTGCTGTGTGGAAACCTTCCAGAGAGGCTTGGACAAGTTGGATAACTCTTTAAAGTTGGCCTGCATTTTAGAGGACAGTAACAATTTAAAAATAAAATGAGGCTTTACAGGACGACTGTACGCTCCTGGTGTACATTGGCCCATGTTTTGTTCAGTGAGGTCAGTGGAACTTGAGTCTGAGTTTGTTATGCGGTGGGATCTACAGGACGAGGTAAGAATGTGTGTGTGTGTGTGTGTGTGTGTACACACCCTCGCACTCAAAGCAACTGATGGTGAGAGCTGGAGCACCTATGGCAGATAGGCAGGCATTCAACCCAAAGGTCATCTGTTACCATGCGGGGATCTACTGACCCATTTGAGTCTGCTGCCTGGTCAGTAAACTGCAATTGCTAAATTCTCGAGGATGCTGATGTCAAGTTCTGGTGCATGCTGCCACATTTTCGGCCGTGTATGCTGCATATGTTGTACACACCTGCTGACTGTTTGCGCAAGGCCGTTATGTACTACCAAGATAAGAGCCCTACCTCCAAGACCCCTACAGCTTGTATATTAATAGTGTTAGAGGGCAATATGGGCAGATATTTGTCATCTTTTGCATATATTTGCCGGTTTGGATGAGGTTACTTACTCCTTTCTCAAAGTTGTCTCATTCACTGGGGATACCTAGCTGACCTAAGCAGGCTTGTGCCTTCTTCCCATCATGGAAGCAATCTAATACCGTGATTCTATAGCCAAATGATCTTGTCGGTTTAGTCCAGAAAATGTGTTAATTAAAAGGTGCTTTTTAGCATGCATGTCGGCACGTTTCACAGTTGGAATTAAAGCATTTGGTTACTCAAGCTGTGGTGGTACATAGGTTTGAAGCGCTTCTTGCATGTAATATGGAAGACATATGGAGTGCTTTCCTTCTCTATAACCATAGACGATTCCTAGGTTCCAGCCATTAGTCTATTTATCATGTATGAATGGACCTATTTCCTAGAAGTGGGGAAGGACCTGGATTTTAAAGAATCATTTTCTTTCTTGAATGGAGGACTTGGGATTAGAGCACTGTTCCTCTTTATGGGGCTTGGAAGGCTTTTGTTTTGGAGCTGTAGTCCTGGCACGAGGATTTCACTACCCTGTGTTTGGAGCATAATTATGTGCATGAGGTGAGGAAGTCCTTTTTGTTTCATGCACAATTCTATGTGTACTGACTGCAGAAAGCTATATTCCTTGTGCTTTGATCTTTGCATGACCCGGAGAAGTAACCTTGTTTAATGAGTGGAAGATCTGACTGTAAAGCACTTGTACTTGTATTTTTAAAGCACTATTTTTTGCATGAGGGGTGACTGACTCTAGGATTAGCACGCTATTTGGTTTAGCAGGTTGGGCTGTTGCTGAAAATTTGAATTCTGTTAGATGGCACTTTGTTTAATCTGGCTTGATATTCCCTACCTTCTGCTGTCCTTTCTGGAAACCACAATAGTCACCATAGGGTTTAGTAGTAAATTGAAAGCTTGCCACGGCCACTTAACTATTAGCACTGCAAGCATTCCTAAAAAAAAATACCTGTCACCCAAGCCTTTATATTAATTAGTCTAGTTGTGGCTAAGCTTTTTAGGCTTTCCAGAAATTTCAGGTACCTTTGGCCTCCTGTTTGCTTGTCTTTCTTCGTGTGGCTTTACCTCTGCACTTAGGGGCCATTAGGCTGTAGACATGCCATTTGTCTTTCAGACCTGGTCCTGCTGCTCTGCTGGTCCGAAACATTGTAGTTAATGCTTTTGACCTCCAGAAATAATGTTCTGAGTTATGCAGATGACAGAAGAAGCTGTTGATCAGATTTCTGTGCTGTTAAGAATGTGAATAACCCAGCATGTGTGAGAGTAGGAGAAGAGTGGAGTCTAATAGACTGCCTTCTTCCTGGGTATTAAACATTCGACGGTTAAATATGCTTTCCATTGCTGTTTAATGAGCATGACGTTTTCCTCTGTGTGTTGCCTTCTGCTGTTGAAGACTGCTGGACTTTGAGTGCTGGTTAATGAAGCCTTTCATACTTGCTCACACACCCAACTGCCAATGCCCTTTTCCTGGAAGTGCTAAACTCTCCTTTGCCAATGATAGATCTTGCTCTGTTAGTGTGCCTAACCCATGTCTTGAAAGTGAACAGACTATTTTTAGTCTTTACCACTGAAGCATAGGGTCCAGTGAAATGGATGCCTACCCGCAGGCAATGGCACTGAGACCAACACCTCGATTCACATTGATTGTGAAAGCTTGGTATTTTATGAACTTAGTTGTTGGAGGATCACTTGATTGTTGCTCCAAACTGCTGTCCCATGTAATCCTAGTGCCATTATCCATAGGAGAAGAGGTAGGTCTGCTATGGTCAGTAGATGCAATAGAGCTGACCATAACAGCGTTCTGTTAGTCCTCACTGTTGGAGTACTTTGTTTATAAATGAGCATGACGGTTTGTATAAGATGTCAAATGATTTTAATTACCCAAAATATTTTTGCAAACGTAACAAGCAATCTGTAAAGAGCTTTCTCCTTCCAAAAGCAAATACTAAATAATTGACAAAGTAATTCTACATTGAAAAAGTCTAGGTCCAGTCTATTTGTGAGACCGACACAGACAAGCATTCCAACTATAGGCCATGTATTGAAATGCTTCAGTCATATCTTAGTTTCCCTACCTTATGTCACATATTTTGTCCTGGGGTTGATTGTTCTTGGAGGTATATAGGACTGATTCAGCTGATACTTTGTTGGCTGCTGAACACTGTTGTACACTCCTAGTTTGGAGCAGTGTGTGCTTCATCTCTCAAGTTTTACAGCTCTACTTCCACATGCCTTACCCCTTATTTGTGTTACTATTACTCTCTCTGTTTTACATGTGAATTGAATTGTGTTGTTTCAGTAGGCCTTATTTTAAAAATCGGAAATCTCCTTGTTTTGTATCATGTGATGTTTATGTTAAATACTGTTGTGGATAACTTGCAGTTTTTTTAATGTCTAAACTTGTTCCGTTGCTCATTTCTTGTGAAATGTCTTCCTAATGTTGGGATTGTCTCTTCCATTGCTGCCCTTCTCCAGACCGTAAACTCAGCTCATCATTGTGTTGAGCCAAATGTTGTATTGGAAATGTATGTTTTGTAATAAAGGCAACACTTCATTTGGGATTGGGATGTCATTTTGTGTGTGTGTTTTTGTTTTCTTTCTGGACTTGCTGTAGATTGGTAACCAATTTAGGGGCAACAGCCCATTTAATCAGAAAAGGTTTACCTGAAAAATTGAGCCTCAGATTTGGCATCTGGAGCAAAATGCCCATCAAACATAGGGGTTTGGAGGTGGGTTTAGGCAGGTTACAATCGTAGTAGTGAAGAGTTCAGACCTGTGGGTGGACATATATTGGTGTTTGAGTTGGCCAGGTTAAAGGAAGCTGAAGAACTCTGAGCCAGCAGGAAGTGGGGAGGTAAATCGACACGGCACGGCAGTGGCTCAGACAGAGCGAGTGTTACAGAGCATAAATGAAGAGACTGGAGAAGAAGAAATGTGCAGAGAGATCATAATTCATCGTCTAGGCAAAGGGGGAACAGGATATTGATGTGGAGGACAGTGGCACTGATCAGGATGATGCAGGTGTTAGTGGGCAAATAATGCAAAGAATAGGAAGGGCAAGGATATAAGAGTGCAAAAGAAGTGTAGCAGGAGAAGAGTGTGGCAGATTTGTTTGGAGAGAACAGAAGCATTTGGAGTGACCACTCAACCTATTTTCTAAGCCATTATAAGTGGGCTAAGTAGAACCTCAGAGGTTTGATTTTTGTCATATCTATTTTCATTGTTTTGCATGACCAGAGCATAACCTAAACCACAGTGTCTATTAAACCCCTCAGTACAAACATTATCACATGTGGTTGCCCATTCATTACATAGATAGACATGGGCTGCACACCTTCTGGAGCTTCCCAGTACAGCCGTCTATTTGTAAACAGTTTTCTCTGCTGCATCACCATAGTCCAGCCCATCCTCCTACACTAGCAGGGAGCATTTCTGGAAATGGACCTTCTCTCCGAATCCACTCCACTATCGGCTCTATAGGTAGGGTGAAGGGAACTAGGCAGTTTAGGACATCTTTGTTATAGCCATTTGTAGTTCATTCATGGAAAGCTGTTCTTTTGTCCTCGCGTTCTCTTTGGAAAGTGACCTGATAATCAGGTTGTTGGCTATTGGATGTGCCACTTCCAACCGAGGGATAGCTTTTATGCTCTATTGCGTTCTTTGTTAAGTTGCAAAGACCCCTGCTATCTCTACCAAGTCAGTGACCTTCTGGCCCTTCGCATTATGGATATCTGGAATAATGCTAACTAGTTTTTCCCTCTGCAACAACCAGTAAAGCAGTTTGCCTGCCTTGTTCATACATCTGATATTGGGAAATAGTCCAGGCTGCTCTGGCTGTGTCCATAATCTTTAGCTTCAGAGCCAGTTGAAGCTGCTCCACTCGCCTCCCCCGATCCTACCCCCCCCCCCCCCCCACTGACTGTCACACGTCTCTTTCTGCTCCAGTGTCAACATTTGACGCTTTTATTCCCTCCCTCTGTCTGCCTCACACGTACAGGAATACTCTGCCCACAAGTACAGCGTTTAGTCTCTCCCAGAAGGTGAAATAAGAAGGCACTGAAGGGGTGTTGTTCTCAAAAGTATCATGTAGCTAGGTGTTTAAGACCTAGTCTTTCAGTCACCATGCGTTAATTTGCCATACTCCCCGCTGACTTCCTTATAATAATAATAATCAGTGCGTGGTCTGACAATTCCCTAGGCAGGATACGGGACCCAGAGATTGCACCAAGGTCAGTCACCAGCAGCAGCAAGTAGGCCAACCTAGAATGGCACCTATGAGGAGTAGAGTAATGTGTGTATTTCCACCTACGTGGGTGGCTGTGATGCCACCCGCTGCACAAGGAGCCAACCAATTTGTTGAAAACCAGTGACGTAGCGACAAGTGTTTGATTCAAGATTTGATTAAAGCCTTCTCCAAGGATTAATATCCTCATCAGGGAACCATGCAAGACCCCCAGAGACCACATTGAGAGTATCGTTCATTAGTGTTGGGAGTTACAAATATACTGCCCTCTGGCCACAGGACCACTTCTAGTGAGCTCTCTATTAAAACATCCCTGCCCATTGTCTCCAAATTGATCCCAGTTTCCGCTGGGGGGAAAAAGCCTATGTACCAAGAAAGTAGTTCCCCGCTAGCTTCTGGTGGATCCCGCATGCAACACTCTCTTATAACCATGGTGAGCAAGGAATCCACACTTTTGCCCTCAGGTGAATGTCCTCTAATAACCAGAATTTCCAGGATAAGGCCCTTAGCTTAGGTCATCCCATCCCTACGCTTCATCTTGTCAAGGAGGCTATTGACTATGGCTCTCATGAACATCACACATAGCCAAATAACAGACATCTCCTGCCTCATGTGGCAATCCAGTTGTGGGCCTCTGCTCTACCATAAAGAAACCTAACTAGATAAAATAACCTCCCACCTTCCCACAACTGCCCTCCACCACATACTTTGTAGCCTTAAGCATCTGTCGGATACAAAAATAAACAAAGTATCAAACACGTCACACTCCACAAAACTCTTACCAAATTTTAAAAAAACACCCGCTTGATGCAGTTAAAATTTGAGCAGACTGTTAAGTCCGCAGCCAATCTGATCTGGCAGCGGTGTCTGACAAGACCACCTTGTTGATTTCATTCTGTTCTTCTCAGTCTTTTTTTAAATTTTTTTTTTTTATGGTCCTTGGTAGGTTTGGCATCTCCTGTCCCCAATCCCTCACACCAGCTCCTCAGATCTGTCTCACAAATCTCCGAAGTAGGTTCAGAGAGCAGGCAGTCATTGGTCTGGGGATGCCAAAGGCTGGGGCTGCAGCACAAAGACCTGGTGTGTCCGTTCAATTAAAAAACAGGTTGAGAGCTGGTCCTTTGGCAAGAAGGAACACAGGCCTCAAGGAATTGGGCCTGCATCCACTCCCTCGCGGAACTCCAGGAAGGTCAAGTTGTTACACCTTGAGCAGACTCGCGATCTTCAATTTGAGACACCATTTCTTCTGTTGAACTTTTGAGTTTCTGACCAATATGTCCAAGCACCTTCATCGTATCCTCCAGAACCATGATCTGTGTTTTTGCCTCAGGCATTCTGGCTGTAGGTTTGTGCAGGTGCAACATCCGCCCATGACCTTCCCAATCTTAGTTCAAGAGTCATCCATACGGCACTGATTTGCCAGCTTTATGGCATCTGTGCCAGGGTGGGCCACTGCTCCATCACCATGCAGTGGCGGCTCCTTCATAGGGGCGTGGGGGCGTGGCCACACTGCTTTCTCGCAGTGCGAGAAGCAGAAACATAAAATGATAAAACTACCATTTTATGTTTCTGCTTCTCGCACTGCGAGAAAGCAGAAGTGCCTGGTAGTAGGAGGGTGGGTGGGCGGTCCTGCTCGAGGGCAGTGGGGGGTGTGGCTAGCCCAATGCTTTGGGCCCTGACTGCTTTGGTCGGCCTGGGGCAAGCCAAAGCAGTCATGCGCACTCTCCCTTTTCTCTATGTAGGCATGCAGCCTACATAGAGAAAAGGGCCTCTGATTCCTGGCTGGCACGCTCTCGGCTGCGCCTCACCAATTACAATGCTGCCATTGCAGCGTTGTGATTGGTGGAGGGGAGGGAGGGAGGCTGCCTGTTGGGGTCAGCTTCTTGAAGAGTCGGAGAGCTGTGGCAGCAGGAAAATGTGGGACGGTAAGTTTTATTTTATTATTTAAACCCCTCCCGCCTCCCCCCCTAACCCCACCACGCGCAAACCTCCACCCCCCCCCCCCCATGCCCCCCCATCCAATTTCCTCCCCACCAAACATGCCGCCCTCGACTGCCACTGGTGAAAAAAAAATGTGTGCCAAGGAGGCCTGCAACAGAAGCATGCAGTAAACTCCGATAATCCAGGAGCTCACCCGGTCTGTGGCGACAGTTCATAAACAGATGCCGATCAGGCAGCTGTTGGCTGCAGGTGATCTATGCAGCACTCTGGTTCTACATTGGGTCAAGACATGAAACATTCAGAGCCCAACATCCCCAAGCATGTTAAATAAGCTGCGCCTACCCCTCCTGGGTTAGAAACTGGTGTCAAGCTGCAAGCTATTGACACAGGCTTTCCATATGTAATAAAGCATTGTCAGGTGCTTCATGTACCGTGTCTTAGACCTCACACTCCTTATTGATAGGCCTCCAATCTCACTGAATTTGACGTAAAAATCTTAATGGGCAAGCACAGGGAATAGAGTTCTAATCCTAAGGATGTGACAGTTCTGCATTCCTATAGAGAGAATTAACAGCACAGCAGAAGAATCGGGACCCTGCCGTGTCACACCAAACCCTTTTCTACTGTAGTACATGGAGTAGTACAGGCAAGTGGGGATTGCTTCCCTCCTTTAGTTAACCCCAAAACCTCCTACAATATGTCCAAACATTCCAACTGTAAGAGGGTTAGGGGATTTTCGCCATCAAGACAGCCAAGATTACCACACCTGCCGAACAGCACGTTTTCAGGCGAACAGGTTCCATAGGCGAACGCTGGCGGGGCCAACTTAGCCATTCACTCTTCAAACTAATAACATCCAATCTATTCATTGGGGTAAATATGTTTTTTCAAAGCGCAAAACAGTTGTCAAGCAGCTTTATCGCTAACATAACACCCACCGTTTAGCTATTAATTGAGAGGCAGTATTTTATTAAGTCACCCAAAAAACAGTGAGCTTGCATTGTGCAAGGGCTGTCGGAACCAGGACGTCTTTCATTGTACTCGCTTAGCAACAACCTTTCCGATTTATTCCTTGGATTAAATATAAATAACCCCGGGACGTCACTGAAGGACGCGCACACAACCTAAACCCAGGAGGTAAAGCGGCGAGGAATGCAAGGGCCATTCTATCTCCAGAGGGACTCTAAATTTCGCGTGTCTCAGTCAGAGGCCGCTTTGGGAAAATCGAATTTACAAAGAAACCCGATGACCTTACTATCTGGCTCTTTAGATCGATCCTGTCGATATGGGCAAACGCCGATGCCCACGCACCCTGTTTTTTTCACTCCCTGTGTTTGTTTATTTACATTTCTGCACCTTACATGCGGCATTTCGAAGACCATTCCTGTGAGGCGCTGGTTTTGCATTATGGGCGACACTTCGTTCAACATGTAAAGGGAACTCGTGGGGTTTTCCACCCTTACAAACCGAGATAAAATCTCTATAGTAAAATTTACACAGTACGAAAACCTCGATAGGACTAATTTAATAAGAGCGGTGGGTTAAAACAAGTACTCCGCCCCCCAAAATAGGGCCTCTCAATGGAACACCAATCAACAGCGCAGACCTCACCTGAAAGTCTGCATTTGAAATGTTATATGACATTTATTACAATGCGCTCACCCGCTGCCTTTTACAGTTTATGATGTTCTTTATAAGTTCAGTTTCTATGTGTGTGACGAGCCATTTTTAATTTACAATTGTTTGACCCACCGTCAAAAAACCTATTTTCTGCACTGGGCTGTGGAAGGTCCTCTCCGGGTGATTTCCAAGTAAGTTCCGTCTACTTAAAACTTCCGCCTTGTGTCTCAACTTACTGACAATTCATTGCCACATTAAATCTGTTTTAAAAATCGAGGTTTTCATATGCAGCATTTTGTGTATTTGATTTTGATATTGTAACTCTCGCATGAAACGTTTTGTCGCAAATCTGAGTGAGCAATGTCATTTTATTTCTTTTTTGAGGCGGGCTGCGGGATCAGTCCTCTTAGCTTTTGCTTAATCGTACACGCTGATTTCAAATGTTACATCTTTTTCCAGGATTCTGCTGATGTAGTAGGTTGCATATCGATTGGTCAGTAGTTTCCGATGTCTCTGGGATATGATGTAGGTGTTTTTCATAAGTGATAGTGTGCTAAAGTTGCTCGCTACGGATACTCCGGAATGAGACCGGACAATAAAGCTTTTGAAAAAACAGAGGAAGCAAGCGTGCGATTGGAAAGCAGATAGCTCCCTGCGTAGAAAGGAAGCGCCTCTAAGCACAGCGGGACACGAGTTTGAGAGACAGAGAGTAGAGAGTGGTAACCCAAAAAGAATCTAGGAAGGGAGGTAAAGAAGGCAGCAGTGGCAGAGAGGAGTAGAAAGGAAAGTGGGCGAAAAAGGAAATGAGATGGTGGGAGCGAGTCACAAGGCAGAGAAATGGTTGCATCATACATCTGAGCCCCAGGCCATCATGGGCATTGTCTCTTGGCTGTCACCTCTTTCTCAAATTTGCTAGAAAATGCACCATTTGCCCACTCTTTTTTTTCAAAATTTTCTCAAGGGGAGAACCCCCAGCCCCCTGTAGGTGCTTCGGGGTCGCGCGCTGCGCACGCTCGCCGTAGTACAGTACGACAATTGTTTTACGCCTCGCCACTTTCAAATGTCACCAGCGCCACTGTCATCATGCATGTCGTTCATTCCAGGCACTGCAACATCTTTTTCCCCTGTAGTGGGGGAGCTTTATCCTTAGTCATCACAGCACTAAGCACTGGAGTTCAGTATAGATCCATATTCTCCCGATGTGTCTGAACCGCCAAACCCCTTTCCCCCGGGTGGCATGAACAGTAAGGTTCTTTCTCTACCTAACCAGGCTCCCCTATGGGCATCTCGTTTGATCTCTGGCTGGATGCTTTACAGTTAACCAGAATTAAAATGGAGACCAAGGATGCTCCGGTCATCTGGTAGTCTGCCTTTTGTGGCGCCAACTGATACGCCACCACTGGAAGTACCTCAGATGCTAGGGAAAGGGTCCTGCCATGGGCCAATAGTCTCTTCAAATACCACGGACAAGCAAAGTCCAAAGTGCTAGCTGGTAAGCTGAAATCGGTGGCACTATTGACGGAGGCCGAACTCCCCCATCTGGCCAATGGCCCCCCACCCCCCTACTGGGTGACGGCCAGGCAGAATCACGTCAGGGCCTCTGTGCTCAGGGCCAGCACCACACCATCATTAGCTGCACTCCCCCTGGCAGTAGCCTCCCAGTACCACTCACAATATGCTGCTCTTCAGATGCGGCGCCCACCACCTTCAGATTCAGAGACTCCAATCAGCCGTGCCGTCTGTGTAATGAAGCCGCCACAGTGGTCGCGGCACATGGGGGTCAGGAGCATGCACACCTCTCCTGTTCTTTTACTTGCCAGTGCAAGGCTGTGCCATAGCTCACCTAGGTCCTGGCTCAGGGGGGGATCCCTCCAGACCGCTTGTTCTGTCTGGGAAGCGATCCCTGCACTCAGACCCATCAACTACGCTTGCCTGCCATCTTGCCAGAGTGGTATTGAAGTGCGCACCTACCAGGGGACAGCAGGTAACACACCTGCGCTTGCTGATGGGTCTTCAGCTGCAGGACTCCTGCAGGTCTAATCCGTTTTGCAGCAAAGCAAGTCCACCAGCTCAAGGATGACAGACAGACGCCTGGTGCAAGCGCAGGAGCACGGAGAGTTGGCCCACTGTCTTGCGCAACCAAACATGCCCCCAGAAAAGTTGGCATTGTTTAATTGTGTTGAGGTTGCACATTCAATACTTAATTGCCCCTACTGACTTTCTTCAAACAAAAAAAAACGTATTAAAATGAATCATTTAGGACAGGTAAATGCTGATGCAATGGCCACAGGATGGTAAGTAATGGATTGAAATCAGCATGGTCCATTGAAGAGCGATCCATTGAACGTTCAATAGAAGAAAGGATCAGAAATATTACTAAGAAATATACCAAAGACTGCAGGTAAAGATACCTTGGCAAGAAAAATGAAAGCAGACATGTTTTACCAGATACAATTTCAGTAGTCTTCGTTGAAGAAAAAAATACCAGAATATGTTATAATGTTGTATTTAAACTACTGGTATTCAAAGGACAAACGTCCATTCCTGCAATTTTAAAAATGTAAAAAGTTGTGGATGGGATTAGGACTACCAAAGACTGTAGCAAATTACTAATGGGGTGAAAGGAGGACATGAAAGTCAAGAGTGCACGCTTATAATATACTTTCTTCACATAAAGACCGACTGCTTAGGCAAAAGAAGGAACCTAACTTCTTATAGTAATAATACTTTCTTACCCAATAAAAAGAAATAACTGTGCTGGAGTGACTAGAAGCCACTTATCGCAAGCATCTCTAAGAGCCAAGACATTTGAAAATAAAATTATTGTTCAAAGAACTGTACAAAAAACAGTTTAATTTAAAGTCCAAATAGACATGCACAATACATATATGTAAAAATATTAAAAACGTATTCAGTCTAGTTTTACATCAAAGTTCATAGGCTGACTGCTATTCCTTCTAACAGTCTGACAATATAATGTTTTGCTTCCTTTTCCATGCGGATCTATCCGATAAAGTTACGTGCACCAAATGCATCCTGTTTTCTTAAAAACACGTTTTCTTTAGATTTTACAATGATCGTCAGATGACCTTCATTTCAGTACATATTCATTAACACAAATATGTCTTTGAAATCTCTACAAAGTTTCTGAGGTCCTACTGCCAAGGCTTGTTTTGCATATTCCAAACTCTCCCTCAGGGCTAAAATAAGGTATATCTTAAAATAGTTTCCTTGGGTCACATCATAGGCCGTATCCTATGCTGACAATTGTGTGTATAATACGTGGCTTGACAATCTGTGTTTCCTGTACCCGTGCGAAGGCAGGACTTAGCGTCATGGACGTAAGATAATGTATTGTGAATCAGAAGGTCTCCCTTTCTTCTGGAAACTATAGACTATTTGATCAATTATCATGTCGGTCTATGCAGTGGATGTAAGGTATACACCAGGTAGGTTTCTGGTTTCCTTTGGTTGAGTGTATTCGGGTATCGGATCTATAAAAATCCAAAGTTTGTGCAAATACAGACATTTTCTATTAGGGCGAAAAACCCTTGCTAACCTTAGGTAGCATACTTCATCATATGGCATGTCCTCACATTGGTTAAAGGTGTTCTATAATGCAGCTACAACCCTTATTGAGGGGTTCTCTTGTGCCCTCCTTCATATAATCTTAACTGTGAGTCATTTTAATATAACATGAAGTGGAAAAATCGGATAAATCTAACAAATGTTTCACAGGTACTTTATTCCTGTCACTGGTTTGTAGAGTTAGAAACGAAAATAAAGGAGTTGAATTTGGCCCTGCTCTGAAACCGACATTTTTAAGCCTGCAATAAAATACCTACGTGTGGGTTATGGACAAATCCCTTTTCTGTGAACTGGTATGTCTCACAGCTACCTACTTCACTGTTGGTGTCTGAGAATAGTGAAACCTGCATTCTAAAATCAACTGCCAGTGAATGAATAAGTGGTATGCTCGTTCCTCTGTAAGGCTTGCTTACCCCCATCCATGAAACATGTAAAATTCCAGTGTAAATAAACGAAGATAGGAATTTCATTATGGATGCCAGTTGAATGTCTACATGGATAGGCACGTGGGGGAGATGCATCACGTCCTCTCCATTTCTCTTCTCTCTCAAATGACCTCCCCTTCCTGTGCCCCACTGCAGTGGCTGTCAAGCCTCTTTATCATGCCCTTATAGGCCTATACCTAGCCTGTAAGAAGCTGAATAAGCTCCATCCCGTCAGACACATGACCTTGGAAATCTGAAATAATTTCCGTTCGCATAAGCTGAAGCCATCTTGGTTGTGGCATCCATTTTGTTAGCTATGTAATTCTTCCGTCTTCACTGTTGCTTGCTCTTCTATTCTGCTTGTGTCATCAGCTTTAGTTAACTCCTTCTGTACTGAGCCAAAGCAATGTATGTGCTGAGAAAAGGCCTGTAGCTGCTAAAATGCACCAGGTTAAAGATATAACTGTCAATCATTTGTGCTGTTGTAAGCAGTTCTGTTCTCCCTCCCACTTTGCTGACTAAGTGATTACCCATCTGCCCATGTCTGGCTGTAACTATTCCTGTGTAGGCTTGTACCTTCTATTTGTAACTACATGCTTACTCTTCAACAAACGCTGTATATAAGCACCATGGTCTGTGTATTCAATGTACTACCTCAGGCAGCACTTGAGAGTGCTGTGTGGACGTGGTCCCACTCAAGAGTGATTAATAAATTTGTTATTTGAATTCCAGCTTCAGTGCCAATCTCTATTTTGTTGGTCTATGGACAGAGAAGGGTGACCCCTGCACCGGTGTGCCCATTAAAAGGCACGTTTCCACATGACTACATCCTGTCTTTCATTTCCTCCCTATCACCTTTTTCGTCATACATCTGAGCATCTTTCAGTAGATCATTCTGCAATATTACTGCAAGAAGTCAACCATCTAATGGCCATGGGTTCCAGATTCAGAGAGACGTGAGGGGTGTTATTTGCACTACTTCCTTGGACTGAAGAAGGACAGAGGCCTCCGGTTTATTCTTGACCTCCCCTTTCGAAGGAAAGACTAATTCAGAATGCCCACCCTGTCTCGGATTCTCTTCTCTGGATCCAGGAGATGGATAATGTCCCTGGTATGCAGGATGTGTATTGCTATATACCCACCCTGCAATTCCACTGGTGTTAGCTGTAGCTCCAGTTGGGGTTAAAACACTTCTAATTTTCTGAGCACTCCTTCAGCCTTACCTGTCCCTCATATGTTCACAAAAATGATGGTGGTGGTTGCTGTCCACCTCCAGAGGTAGGGGATACAGGGATTCCTGTACTTAAATGACTGTCTCTTCAAGACAGGCTCGCCAAGCAGTCATAAGCTCCCTCCAGACGATGGCTGAACTCTTGACATCTTAGTTTTTTCCATCAACAAGATGAAGTCCCACCAGCATCACATGCAGGAGATTCCCTTCATATGCGCTATCCTGGATACTGTGGCTTTCATGGCTTATCAAATGCCGCAATGAGTCTAGGATGTTAAGGATATGATTGTGATATTTTGGCTCAGTCACGGGTTTCCGTCTGTGAGCATGGATGGAGGCTTCTTGGACGTCTAGCGTTGTGCATTTTCTTCATCTTGAATTCCAGATGAGATATGTGGGACATGCATTTACCGTGCTCCTCATTATGGCTACCTCTCTGACTCATCCAGATCTCGCTGGAGACTTCTCAACAACATCTGTGGTACGGGACAAGTGCCATCCTGACTTGCGTAGGCCATTCTCCCATCTCCCCCCAGACATCCTGGTTGTGACCGATGTCACTGCTGGGTTTAGGCAGTTACTTTGAGGAGGTGAAAATTGGAGGCCTCTAGCTTCCGGTGTAGAGTCGGCTGCACATAAGTAACTTTTGACAGTCAAAAAATTTACATAATCCACTTTTGAATTGTCCTGAAAGCCTTCTTGCAATCCATGAAGCGGAGGCCTGTGCAGGTCCTCAAGGAGAACACAACCTCCATGCAATTGTGCAAAAAGCAGGGCGGAGTGGGGACCTGGACCCTATGCCAGGCAGCACTACATCTCTGGAAGTTGCTGGTGTGGCACTAGTTTTAGCGATTCTATGGGGGCCAGATTATCGGATTATTGTTTGTTCTGTTGGTGGGCCAGCAAGGCAAGGCCTTACAGTGGGCACAGTAATGGATTCTCTTTCAGCCCTTTTGTCTTTGTGTGTTTAAATGATCAACTTCTATGTTTAAAACACCAGTTGTAATGCATTTTTATTAAATGGCTTACTTTCATGTTCCCTCCAAATCTGTTTGTGATGCCACAGTGGGATTTTAACTTTGTGTCCGAATGCCTTGAGTCCGTGCACTGCTTTTCACTGTGACTGATGATGCTCAAAGCAGTTTTTGGACTCTCTGTAGTGCATGAGTAAACTACTGGTGCTCTCGCTGCAACCATCCTACACCACCACCACCACCTTCCGGTACAAATTGGTGACGAGGGCCTGGGCAGCCTTTTTACCTGAAGTTGTGACACACTTTTTTCATTTATGACAATCTGTCACTCTGCCAACGTTTTTCTACCCCACCACACTCTTCCAAGAACAGGAAATGCTCAATTTGCTCGAAGCTGAGAGGGCTTTAAGTTTCATCACTAAGCAGCCAAAAAACATTGTGTGAATTATACTTTTTGTAGGATTCTCTGTGGCAAAAAGGGACGTCTGTGCATAAGGGAACCCTGTCTAGATGGCTAGTCCTCTGCATCAAAAGATACTACCTGCTGGCCAAAAAGCAATCCCATGAAGGCATGCATACTCATTCCACTGGGGCCAACAATACTGGAGAAATGGTTAGTGCTGCACATCTGCCATGCCGCGAGGCAGCTGTCAATCAATCCATCAGGTTTCTTATAAAGCATGACTACTCACACTTGAGAGTCTCCAGGCATGGGGGTGGTGGGGTGGAGGGTCTGTGGTTCAGTCGAAGAGCGAGATCTTGAGGTCCTTCCTGAATTGCAGCAGCGATTGTAATTGCCTGAGACACAGAGGCAGGGAGTTCCATGTCTTCGCAGTGAGGTAGGAGAAGGATCTTCTTCCAGCTGTGGTCTTGCAGATCTGTGGGATGGTAGCCAGGGCCAGTTGGGCTGAGCGGAGATGTCTGGTGGGAGTGTAGAAGGAGAGGCGGTGCTTGAAGTATGCAGGCCCGGCTTTGTAGAGGACTTTGTAGGCATGCGTGAGGAGCTTGAAGGTAATTCTTTTGTTCATAGGTAGCCAGTAAAGGTCTCTCAGGTGGCAGACGCTGTGGCGTGGGATATTCAGGATGAGTCTGACGGACACCTGGTGGGCGGGGAGAGAACCAGGTGGCTTTCTTGGAGGGCTGCTGGCCTGAGGGGATCCAGTGTGTTGGCGCTGTCGCAAATCCAGCAGTGGAGGTTGTGTGCGGAGGTGTTGGCGTCCGTGTCAGTGGTGGGGTCTTGCTGAGGGAGGTGGTGAGCTGGTCTTCGGTGACTTTGTTCCTCCTTCTGCAAGAATCGCAGTGGGTGTGGTGGCATATGGGGGTTTGGTGAAGGAGAAGAGGATGCAGTGGTGATCGGTCCAGTGTGGCTCAGAGGTGTGACTGGCGTAGATGTTGTTGCTTGTGGAGAAGGTGAGGTTGAGCGTGTGCCTTGCTGAGTCGGTTGACATTGTGACCAGTTATTTGAGTCCGATAGTGGTGAGGCTCTCCAGTAGGGATGAGGTGTTGTGGCCGTTGAGGTTGTCCAGGTGCAAATTGAGGTTGCCGAGGAGGATGTATTAAGTTGAGGTGAGTGCGTGTAAGCAATGAAGTTGGCTATGGCTTCGCTGAAGGGGGGGCAAGGTCCAGGAGGACTGTAGACTAGGGTGCCACAGAGGGTGGCGTTTGGGTGGGTCTGGATCTGGAAGTGGAGGTGCTCCATGTCAGGTAGGTGATTGTCGGAGCTGATTGTGAGGCGCAGGGTGTTTTTGTGTACAATGCCTCCTCCTGGTCGGTTGACACGGTCCTTGGGGATGATTTTGTAGGCGTCTGGGATGGAGGTCACAATGTCCAGCACAGAGGTGGGGTTCATCCAGGTTTCTGTATAGACGGTGATGTCGGGGAAGATGGAGCCGAGCAGGTCCCAGATTTCAAACAGCGTGTCTTTTGAGGAAGAAGGTGTTGAGTAGGATGCATCTGAGGAGGTTGGGTCTGGTTCTTGAGGATCATGCGGTTGGTGGATCTGGTGTGCAAAAGCTGGCGAAGGTGCAGTCGTGCCAGGTGATCGGGCCTTGGGTGTTTTTCAGAGACGCGAGGTGGCAGGTGGTGGAATGTCCAGTGTTGAGGCAGTGAAGGGTGCTGGAATCATAGCGGTGGAGTGTCTGGGGACCAGGGTCCGTGGCAGTGGAGGGTCCTGGAGTCGTAGCGGTGGAGTGTCTGGGGACCAGGGTCCGTGGCACTTGGCATGGCCCAAGTGTGAGCGGGCGCGGACTGGCTTGCCTTTGGTGCACCAGCAGCACGGTTGCGCAGTGGCTGCCATTAATTAGTGTTTGGGGAGGGCTGGACCGCTGGGAGCCGGGAAGCACGAAAATACAGCTGGAGGGAGCCGGGCCGTGGGGGACGAGCAGCAGTAAGGGCAGGGAAAACAAGGCGCAAACTAAGAGAAAGTGAATTAAAGCAAAATAGAAAAGAAAAACAAAAGAAATAGATAAAAAGGAAGATGTAAAAAGAGCAGAGGAGCAAAAAGGCAGAAATACAGAGGGCAGAGAGCAGCAGCAGAGCAGCGATGCTCCCCACTGGACCACCAGGGAATAGGGGCCTTGAACACAGGACCTGGAAGGGTCGGGGCAACAGCTAACAGGCGGGGCTGTGCGGCAAGTGAAGCAATTTACTGACAATGTCAGTAAGATCGCTCCTTCTCCACGCAGCGGCCATCATTAAGTAGTGTTTGGGGAGGACTGGGCAGCTGGGAAGCGGGAAAACGGTGCTGGAGGGGGGTGGGTCCCCGGGGTACAAGCAGTGGCAAGGGCAGGAAAAGAAAGGCACAAAAGAGGAGAAATAGGCGAAAGTGAAAGAAAGCAAAACAGATAAGAAAAGCAAAAGAAATAGATAAAGGAGGATGAAAAAAGAGCAGAGGAGCAAAAAGGCAGAAAGCAGAAATACAGATGGCTGCCTGCAAACATTCACAAAGAAGAACTGTCTTGACTATCCGATCTGGTGAGAAGGCCACTTTGCCTGATTGGTCCTGCAAGACTTCCTAATCTTAGTCCAATCCTCAAATCTGCTCCTTTGCTATTTAGTCTAAAGATGGGAAATCTGCGGATAGATCTATCCATTAGTAAACAAGGTACTTACTTTTTAGTACCGCTGTTTGTGGTGGATACTCTGTCTAAATTCAGATTCTTCACTGCCCTCCCTTTACTATGGAGTGGCCTGCTGACCATCATTTTTTTATATAACACATTTTATTAGATTTTTGTTTTTCTTCAGCAAGTAACCTCCATTACCAAATAAACAAATATATTAGATACATTAAATGTCACAATGCTGTCTGGATTGGAAAGGCTGCTAAGGTTATAATGGTAGTCCCGTGTGTATCCAGCAGAATTACATGCCCTATTGTGTCTGTGCTTGATACACAATACAGTTTGGATGCAGCCCTAAGCGGTCCATTTCTTGCTGCACTTTAGCACTGCTGCAGTGTGATAAGAAGATTAGTGTAGAGGGGGGAGGCCCTATCTAAAATTGCCGGACGACGGAAGGAGAGGGAGAAGCAGATGCTCGAGATGGAACAGGACCTCCTCGCTCTTGAGGGTGAAGCGCAGGTGCATGGGACCCTACAGACCCAGCATCAAATGCAGCTGAAGGCAGCTGAATATAAGGCCCTAGCCACGGAGGCGGCTAAGACACTAGCCATGCACAAAGGCGGGCAGTTGTATGACCAGGGGGACAAGGCGGGTAAGCTCATTGCTTGCCTAGATAAAAAGCAAATGGCACAGAGAGTAGTGGCCGAAATCCGCTCTGCGAAGGACGTTCCCCTGACCGAGCTGCAGCAGATAATCTGCGAATTTGCCGCCCATTTTAAAGGTGTATACAGTAGTGCCACAGACCGAACGGAAGAGGACTCAACTGACCTCCTGAAGGATATCAGGCTGCCGGTGCTCTCAGAGGAGGACCGTGACGGGCTGGACGGCGACCTCACCGTCGCCGAACTGGTCAAAGCTATTGGAGACCTGCGGACGGGCAAGGCCTTGGGCCCAAACGGCATACCCATTGAGTTGTATAAGCTTAGGCCCTACAGTCTGGGTGTGCATCTCAAGAATATGTTCGATGACAGTAAGGCACAGGGTAAACTGCTGAGAGACCAACGACTTGCCACCCTAGTGGCTATCCCCAAGGAGGGAAAACCCAGAGACCGCTGCTCCTCATATAGGCCAATATCGTTGCTAAACGCCGAATCTAAGATACTGGCCAAGCTCCTGGCGAACCGGCTCAAACCGTTGCTCACTAAGCTGGTCCATCCAGACCAGTCGGTCTTCATGCCGCACCGGAACACAGCTCTCAATCTACGGCGGCTCCACGGTGTTATGGGGCGCTGCCAGACGATCCAAGAAGATGCGGTGGTGGTGTCATTGGATGCTACTATGGCATTTGATACTCTGGAATGGCCCTATATGATGGCGGTTCTCAAGCGGCTGGGATTTGGTCCCAACTTTGTAGGATGGGTGCATCTCCTCTATACCGAACCGTTGGCACAGGTGGTAGTCCACAACAGGGGCTCCGAGGTCTTCACACTCGAGAGGGGGACGAGACAGGGCTGCCCCCTCTCGCCCTTACTGTTTGCGCTCTGCCTCGAGCCGCTGGCGGCCTGGATAAGACAGGATCCATCGATACGAGGGCTGCGCTGGGCGGAGGGATGGGAGGACAGAATCTCGCTATACGCGGATGATGTCCTGCTCTACCTGGCCTCACCGGCAAAATCGCTCCGGGTTGCATTAGATATCCTTACCAGCTTCGGGAAAAACTCCGGCTACAGTATCAACTGGGGCAAATCGCTGCTTTATGTGTTGCGCGGAGCCCCCCCCCACCCCCCCCCCCCTCCTCTCCCTCGTGGGTGCCCGATTCAGGTAGCCACGGAGGGATTCCAATATTTAGGAATATACATTTCCGGGGATGCAAAAAAACGCTTTGATGCGAATCTCAGGCCGCCTCTGCAGAGGTTCCAAAGGGACATGGCTACATGGAGGAAGCTCCCGTTGACCTTGCTTGGGCGAGCGGCCCTGTTCAAAATGATGGCCCTACCGCGGTTTCTTTATGCGCTTCAAAATTACCCGGATTTGGTGCCACACAGATACTTTGCCAATATCGAAGCCGCCCAGCGGGACTTGCTCTGGAATGGGGCGCCACGTATAGCTCTCCAGAAGCTTAACTTGGGGTGGTACGTCGGGGGCATAGCCCTGCCAGACATCCACAAATATTACTGGGCGGCGCATCTCTCAGCCATCAACCAGGGCACGTACAGTAGTGGGGACGACCCGGGGTACGGGATGGACAGATGGCTCCTCCCCGGAGGGAACTTTGAGGCGGCACTCTATTCACGCCCTGGGAAATTTCCCCTAATGGGACCTACGCAACACTCGGTCCAACTGTGGCATATTGTAAACCGAAAGCTGGGCTGGACTGATAAATTGACGAAGGCTACCCCACTCTGGGTGTCGGAGAAGCTCGGGTTACTGGGGCGCACCAAGGGATTCCGCAGTTGGGATCTAATCGGTATCTCCCGTATCGGGGACCTTTGGGGGGCTGAGGGTGTGCTGTCCTTCGCCGCCCTACAACAGTCACACAAATTAGCACAGAAAGAATATTTCCGCTATTTGCAGGTCCGCCACTCTCTCACAACCAACATCCCACCGGGGACGCCTCTCCTGGAATCCTCCCCTCTAGAGGACAGACTACTAGACGGTCACTTGCCGGAAAGGGCGATATCCCTCACCTACAAAAAACTCGTGCACCACTCCCCGCATCCAGTGGGGCCCCTCAGGGGGAGGTGGGAGGCAGATGGCCTGGAAATTGATGAGGAGGAGTGGAGGGAAGCGCTCTCCTCCCCTAAGGAGGTGGCGATCTCGGCCAAACTGCGCCTGATCCAACTTAAAATACTACATCGGGCATATGTCTCCGTCACTAGGCTGGAATTGATGGGGAGGAGCGTGGATGGGCTCTGTCGGAGGCGGTGTGGGGAGAGGGGGACATTTCTTCATGTTTTATGGGAATGCCCACAGGTCCAAGCATACTGGGCAAAGATACATGACTGTATAAGTGAGGTGTGGGGAACTCGGTTACGGCCCGAAGCGAAGCGATGCCTCATAAACATCTGGGAGCCCACGGACCTGCCAGTGAGGGGCAAAAAGTGGGCAACGCTGGGGCTTACAGTGGCGAAACGTAACATTGCCCGCTTGTGGGGGGCGGAGGCACCACCACGGCTTGGAGTATGGAAAAATGACATGGACTGGTGCATGCTGCAGGAAATGACAGTCTGTCTCGAGAGGTTACCCCAAGAGTTGGGTGTCGATATGGTCTCCCTGGAACGCCTACCGAGGCCATATCTGTGAGCCCCCAATCTCCCCGCCCCTTGAAGCACTGTTGTCCCAATGAAATTATGAATGAGAACCTGCTCTCTTTTACTCTCTTATATATATATATATATATATATATTGCATTGCATATCCGCCAATCGATTGATGGCTGTACCATTGTATTTCTACTGCTTTGAAATGTGAAAGTGACCGTTTTGTTCCACTTTTGTTAATAAAAAGAATAAAAAAAAAAAAAAAGATTAGTGTAATGCATTAATTAAACTAGTCCCAGGGTACTTCCATGGGGAGTACCTTCACCCCGAGCGTGGCATGCCTATACAAGTTCGAAGAGGATGTCATCATGAACCCCACCAATCCGTATAGGACCAACCGGACACTATGGAAGAGGTTCATTGATGACATCCTCGTCTTTTGGAAGGGTGATAGGGCAACGTGTGAGGCATTCTGCCAATGGATCAACAACCAGAGTACATTTCTCAAGTTTACCCACACAATCTAAGACACCAGTATCCCTTTCCTGGATCTGAGGATAAGACGATACTGAGGGGTTGAGTACAACCCTTTACAGGAAGGACAGAGACAGGAACAGCCTGCTCTTACATGAGAGCCATCACCCTACGGCACTTAGGAATAACTTACCATTTGTCCAGTTTCTCCGTATCAGGAGGAACTGTAGCACCCTGACCGACTACAAATCAGAGGCTCAACAACTGCAGCTGAACCTTAAGAAAAGGGGCTATCCAGCACGGCAGGTTAGGAACTCCTACAAGAGGGCCATAATTAACCCACGGGAATCCTTACTGCAGGTCACAACCAGAGAACAGGCAGAAGTCCTCACATGCGTTACCTTATTTACTGCTTAAGGAGATACTTCAATTCGGCCTTCATTTACACCACATTCCACCCGATTCAAGAAAATCATTAACAAGCACTGCGGTATAGTCAACACTGGTGAACCACATCTCCCTAGTCCCAGATTTGCTTTTAAACTCACCAAAAATCTAAAAGACATCCTCATACACACCAGACCAAGGGCCAAGGAACAACTGACACAGAGGACCCTATGAGACCTCCCTCCAGTAATAGGTCATTACCCCTGTGGGTCCTGCTCGGTATGTGATCAAACTTAAGCAGTGAAGAACGTCCCACTGACGGACACGTTCACATGGAAACTAATGAGGCACACCAACTGCAACACACAGAAGTGTATTTATATGCTGACATGTCCCTGTCGCAAGAAGTATATAGGGATGACCATGAGGGCCGTGAAGTTGCGAATCACGGAACACAAAAGCAATGTGAGATGCATGAAAACCACCACCAAACTGTACACGCACTACAAGGATCTCAATCACCCTGCAGAGTCCCTTACATGGCTAGTTTTGGAAGCACATCCCGGGATCACACAATGGGCTCTATTCAGGTTAGAACAGAGATGGCTGCACCGCCTCTCGAAAAGCCTTGATGGCTTGAATGACGACATCCCATGGGCCTCCGTGGTAGGAAACTAGATGCACCAGTACTACACTTCTATATAGTGGCACAGTTTTGAGCTTGCACACTAGAGCAGCAGGCATCATAACCTTCAGTACTGCCCACCTTTGCACACCAGAGTGGCTAGCACTATGACCATCAATACTGCCTCATAGAGGACGTGCAAACCCCAGGGTGCAGCCACCACTACACAGCTGCCTTTGTACATGAGCTCCATGGTGCCTATACTACCCAGATGGGTTTGAGGGAACAACGGCGCACTTTCCAAGCCGCTACTAACTCTTATGGGAATACCTTCACACTATTGACGAGGAGGGTCAGAATGACAGCTTGTACCACGTAAACCCCTAGGGTGCCACTACATGACTTCTGGCCTGTACGTGACACCAATACAACTTAATGGCCTGAGAGGCTGCAGAGAACCCACTACGCCCTGACACGTCGCCACTCAGGGAGAGGGTGCGCGTATTTACCGGTAGTACATATTAATAAATGGACGCACCAAGGAAGCTTCTATAGGGGCTCCGCTCACTGCAGCACATTGAGACTGTGTCCAGTCACGCTTTATCCAGGTCATGCTAGGGCGCCAAGCACGCTCATGAACACCCACCAGATTGCCAGGTAGACTTGTGCACACTGTAAGATGGTCGCCTTGTTTTCCAGATCTCCGACACCTTGCGTGGCCCCGTGACTCACTTACAGGCTACACCCACCCTGCACCATGGGACATCACCCTGGGACGCTGGAGGCCGCGGGTAACCGGGATTGCCTTTATAATCGGCGATTGGCCGGCACTGTGGGCATTCAGTCTGTCGGCGGCTCTGAGCGCGGGAGGTGAATCAGCGCATGTCCGAGGAGGACAGGTGAGCGTGGGTGCTGTTTGTGTGTGTGTGGGGGGTTTTACGGGTGAACCTTGAGTGTTGCACTGACCCATTGGGTCCTGCAACAGGGGAGGGAGAAAAATGCTCTTCCTACCCTTATGTGGGGGAAGGGGTACCTTCATCTTCGGTGCTGCTTAAGCCCATGATTAAAGTCTACTTTCTCCTTACTCCGGGACCATGAGGACACCGCCAGTTGGGTGTCAGCAGCCCTGACTTGCCGTATGAAGCGAGTAGCAGCTAGTAGCTAGGTGAGTCCCCGCTTGCCAAGCGGCACCCCCTGCGATGGGAACACTCTAGAATGTTTATCCATGCTGATAGCTATTACATTTCTCTTTTGACATTTCTCTTTTGATGTTGCTCTTAAGCCTGGTCTCATGACTATTTTTAATAGAGGGAAAGTTTTAAAAGGGTTTTTTAACTCACTCAGTTGTCAAGTATGTCCTCTTTAACAGGGATTACACCAGTATCCTAGATTGAGCACAGAAAGGACACCAGAGTAGAGGGGTTGAGGGAGCTCCAAACATGCTAGACATATTTCTCTAGTAACTGTACCCTATATCTTTATGTCATCCCTTATGTACAGGTTACCACTAGGATTGACGGGACCTCGTGCTCGCTTCCAAGGAGTGTGGTAGGTAGGAGCATTGTAGCCCACCACCACTACCACGTGTAGATAGTTTCTGAATCGAATAGGTCCTGATGAAATGCGATGGATCAGTATTGACCGCTACGCATGAAACATGTCGACCACTTCACATGAGTAGAGCTGAGCTCTATTGGACCATTGAGCCTGAGCACAGCCACTCGGCTTGTTTTTAAGAGGGCGGATTACTATTCTAATAAAGGGTTTTTTGTGGACTATCCAACCTTTTTTAATATCACTCACATGTACCACATTTACACTGCCTTTTAGGCCCCTCACACCCACGCAGCAAACGGCAGGAACAAAAGATCTCCTCTTAAGAGCCCCGTTTTGGGTGCCCGTCGGGCGTTGCAGCACCGGCCTGACGAGGAGCAAGTCCATATGATGAAGCATGACACCTAGCTTGCTGGGTGTGCGAGGACTCTAGTTCCGAATAGGAGGACCCCCCATCCCTTATCCTCTATCCCTCCTCGTTGTCCGTCTTGTGGGAACAGCATACCCTTCTTGTTGATGATTAATTAAACTAGCCTGTCCCTCCCTCCCTTCCCCATCTTCGTCTGGCCCATCCCACATCAACTTTTTTGTCAGAGTCCTCCGCTAGCTGCACCTGCTCTTCCCTCAAACATTTCAATATACGTACTGTACAGTATTAGATCAGCAGGACTTATGAACCGTTAACAGTGTAAGCTGGAAAGGGCCTGGTCAGTGAGGCTTCCACTAATCCCGTGCTACAGGGACTGGTGGTGGTGCAAGGGCCTTGAAAGCTTCCAATATGGTATCCCAGTCCAGAGAGATTATCTTTTTGCGCAGTCCACGGGCTTCTTCCAGACAGATCGCAGCACTTTCTGCGCTGCCCCACCTCACCACCTCCCCACCTCCCCGTGCCAGCCATAGAGTGGTGGGGGTGTAACTGACTTCCACCTCATCGCGATGGAACGTTTGGCCATGAGTAGTGCGCCTGCTGACCACTATAATAAGGTTAGATTTGGACACCCTGTTACCTACAATTTGTTGAATGTTCCACATCTAAGGGCGCAGAAGAAAAAAGATTTTGAAATGGACGTCCGTGCTCATGGTGTAGTGCTTTTATGCCTCTCAGCTTTGTCCCTTCCAGGGTGGTACTGAGTCACCGTAACACCACCTATTGGTATGCAGTAGGGTTGTGTAAGAATTCTCCAGATCCAGTCTGGTGCCTGTGGATAGTCTAAGGATGAGGACTTTGCGATTAGATAGGGTATCTACTAGAAAGAGCATTGCCGAGGTAAGTAACTTGTTCGATTTGCAGTGATTTATCAGGACTAACGAGGGACAACGTGCATAGGATAATTAGAAAAGTCAAGAGAGGAAAAAGGTGGGGTGGAAAAAGGTGGGGTGGTGGGGCAAGATGGCCGCTGACTGATCGCAGCAGACAGTCGCAGCAGACCACCCTCCTCTAATACGCTTAATTGCTGGGGAAAACTAGGATAATGCCGGCATGAATAATCAATTTGATCTCTCCTACCTGATTGTGGATATTACAGCGCTTCGGTGGTTTACTAAAACGAGAGCACTTCTCGGCGATCGACTGCTGTTCCCATCTCGTGGCAAAAGTTGTTTGGGTAGAATCGGCAGACTCTGGAGCGCTATGCCACCCAAAGCAACAAAACTGCAGAAGGAGGTGGAATCGGCAAAACGGTCGCAACCGCCAGTAACCAACACTAACACTAACACCAACACCAAGGAAAACTCTGCGAAGGAAAATGACAGAGAGACCTCGATGGCGGGTGCTCGTACAACGATGATGCAGCGCAAGAGCCTTGTAAAGCCAGCAGAAACATTGCGTGGCAATGGCGGTGGAAAAGACAATAACAAGGAGCTTTCTAGCCTCACATTAAAGGGCAATGTGGCTGGAAAGGACCCGACTCTTAGGCAGCCCGCAGTTAAAGAATATTTTGCTGCAAAGACGCCGGAATCTGCAGAGCCTCCGGCGTTGACAGAGAAGCAGAGCGAAGCAGCGCCTGCAAGCTCCGAACCGAGTCAGAGGCAGAACAAGCAAAGTGATGCAGAAGCAGATGCTGCCCATTCGAACGAGGAGACGGAGGCGAGGCAACGGAGTGAGTCCACCGTTGGAAAACAAAGTCAAGAAACAAGCAGACACAAAAGAATACCGCCACAATTCCTAAGGGCTGATACAGAAAGAACTGATGGCAGAACATTGTCAGGGGGTTCAAAAGTGGGAGGCATAGCGTCCATAAGAAAAATTACCAATATGGCAGTCATTTCTGAGGGGGGGGCTCCTGCTACACCTGATGGGGAGTGCTTTTTTTCTGTCAACGAGGACTCTGGGTCAGAGTCCTATCCTTCTAGCGAGCTGGGAGATGAAACTCAAGAATTAAGCTCTGACTCTGACACTGCAGCCAAATCATCTATTTAGAAAGCTCCACTAGGGCATGCAAGTCATCAGAGAAGTAAAAGACGAGCTAAAATAAACCCCTCAAGCAGCACCTCAACTGCAACCCTCAGACTCAAAACTTTGCTGGGATTACTCAGCAACGTCATCATTATATCAGGAGGAAGAAACTGAGGGGGCAGTCAACGGGGCAGGTAACTTAGGTGCACCCCCTCCGACACCCTCACTGGGTTTGCTATATGAGACTCTGATGCAGATGCAAGCAGAGGCCAGAACTGAGAGTCGGAGAGCTAAGGTGGCGACAAAAAAGATACAGAGCTCCATGAGAAAAATGAACAAGCTGTATGAGGAAATGGCAGACAGAGTATCGCATGTGGAGGAGCGGACAGCCAGGCTAGAAGACGACGTTACTTGCTGGCAGGCTTTCAAAGAGACGCATGAAAAGATGTCAGAGGACATAAGATGGAAACTTGAGGATTATGAAAACCGGCAGCGCCAGAACAACATAAGACTACTGGGGGTGGCCGAAGGGTTGGAGGGGGAGGATGTGAGGGCTTATGTAATCAAGCTGATAAAGGGGGCTTTCCCAGATATTACCAAATGGAATTGGGAGAATGAAGTACAGAGGGTCCACCGGTCTCCATTGGTACAAAGAAACGCATATGGGGAGTCACAATCCACGAAACCTAGAGCTATCCTTATATATATTGGAAACTTTTTAGCTAGGCAAGATATAATGAATAAGGCAAGACCAGAGGCTAGGCGCAGTTTTGAGGGGGTCACATTCTTTGCAAGACCAGATTTTTGTCATGCCACGGTGGAGAGGAGGTGGCGCCTTAGGCAACTTATAGCTCCTGTACAGAGCCTAGGCTATGAAGCATACCTACTCTACCCAGCGAGGCTTAAATTTATTGTTAAGGGATACGTAAAGATGTTTACTTCTGAGATAAAAGCGCAGCAATACATTGATGAACTCAAGGGGCAGAAGGTGGGATAGGTGATTTTTGGATACGGTAGGCTTAGCTAGGAATCATAGGGGTTTTAACCCCTTTAGCCAGTACCTCCTCCTCCCGCCTCATACAATGATTTTGTTTCACATCTAGGCTGAATACTTTTCACTTCGTTAGTGGGGGAGTGGGAGGGAGAAGGCAGGTTAACAACTGGCTTTCAATGAGAGGGGGGGTGGGATGCGACTGCTGCTTTCAAAAGCTGCCACACATAGGTCATGCTTGATCTATTTGCCTGTAGTGGGGGGGGGCGGGAGTGAGTAGGGGGGAGGGAGGGTCGAGGGGGGGTGGTTGTATATGTAAGGTATGCACTTTTCACAGCATGTACGGTACTGCACACTCTTTATCGTTTTCTGGTGTTGACTCTAGTTACTCTAAAGATCTGGCTTTTCTAAGTGGTTGTACATTTGACGTGTTTTAATGTCGTGCAGAATTGCATCAATTAACATCTGTGGGCTGAACGATGTCAACAAAAGAATGAGAACTTCTGCAGTACTTAAAACACTACGGATAGATATGCTGTGTCTCCAAGAAACGCATATTGAGGGGGGTAAGGGATATCTCTTGGAACAACTGGGCTTTCATTTGCTGGCCTATTCTAAGCAAGGGACAAGGACAAGGGGAGTTGCAATCTTAGCTAGGAGTAGGGAGGTTGTTGTAATTAGAAAAAAAGAGGATCAATGGGGGCGATGGGTGGTGGTGGAAATAACATATAAGGGAGAGAAGTGTACTTTGGTTACAATATATGGTTCTACCGAGGATGATCCGGAGGTCTTTCAATTTCTAGATACTGAGTTGGCTCACTGGCCAGAACCCATAATATGCTGTGGGGATTTTAATATACACGACCCACTTAGTTCTTTTACGCAAGAAGGGGGGCAATATACTGGTAGAAAGAAGAAAATGTACAGGGCTCTGGCTGCAATGGTACACCACAACTCTTTGATTGATCCGTGGGTTAAATTGTACCCTTACAAGGAAGGTAGCACCTTTTTCTCTGCACCACATAAGGTCTTGGTTAGGCTTGACTATTTTTTTATTTCTAGTTCTCTCGCTGCGAGTTTTTTGATGGAAAAGCAGCCTAGGATTATTTCAGACCATAATCCCCTGATTTTAGCAGTGAATATAGGGCAGTCACAAAGACAGGTTTCACAGGGGACTTTCGAGAGAGCAGTATTAAAAGATGAGGGATATAGAGAACATATGAACATATGGATTAAGAGTTTTTGGGTAATGAACAGAGGAACAGCATCTCCAGGAATGGTATGGGATGCGTTTAAAGCTGGGATTAGGGGGTAGACCCTCAGCTATACTGGCCATAAACGCAAGGGGGACAAGGCTAGATTGGATGGCCTGACTAAAGAACTCTGTAATGCGGAAAATGAGTTGGTTCAAGGAGTTCAACTACATCTACCTCTGGAGGATCAGCTGCTCAAAATTATGTTGATTAAAACTGAAATTATCGAGAACATTGCTACGAAAGCAGCAGTTAGTTACCTAATAAGAAAAGAGAATGCATATGAACTAAGTGAGAGAGTGAAGCATTTATTAGCCGTCCGTACAAGACAGAATGTATCCGAGGCGGATATCAAGGAGGTTACAGATGGACAGGGCAATTTGATCTTAGACCTCGACGCTATAAGAGAAGTTTTTAGACAGTTTTATTCGGATCTGTACTCCCGGGAGGGTGAAAACCAGGGTCTTGATGTTCTAGGGTACACTAGTAACTTATTGCCACCAAAACTTCCACAGGAAGAGAAAGTAGCCTTAGATTTACCAATTCAGCTGGAAGAAGTCACAACAGCCTTGAATAGTCTTCCCTCAGGCAAAGCAGCCGGCCCTGACCAGATCCCACTCGAATTTTATAAGATGTTCCAAGATATACTTATGCAAGATCTTTTTGATATCTTGTGCCGAGCACAGACAGGGGAATCAATTCCTAACTCTTTTGGGGGGGGGAGCAGATATCATAATAATTTTGAAGAAAGGAAAGTCCCCGCTACTTCCCGGGTCTTATAGACCTATCACGTTAATGAACGCAGATGTCAAGATATTCTCTAAAATCTTAGCTAAGAGATTGGGTAGAGTCATTGAGAGCATGGTTAGCCCATCGCAGCATGGTTTTATTCCTGGGAAAAGCACCACCCAGCATATTAGGCGGTTAGTTACACTATTTGATACAACGGAGGTCCTGGGGGACCCTATGGCAGCCTTGTTTTTAGACGCGGAGAAGGCGTTTGATAGGGTTTCCTGGGATTACCTTTGGGCAATTATGAGATGGTATGACATAGGGGAGGGATTCATAAAAGCCATTCAGACATTATATAGAGATCCTATGGCTAGGATAAGGGTCAACAGAGGGTACTCTCCAACAGTCAAGATAAGCAGAGGGACTAGACAGGGGTGTCCGTCATCCCCCTTGGTATTTGCCCTCTTTATGGACCCATTCCTACGTAACCTGGAGGCCAATGATAAGATACCTGCAGTAGTGATTAATGGCAGAGTGTGTAAAACCTTGGCTTATGCGGACGATGTAGCCATTATAACGTCTAATCCATCAAAGGCCATCAAGGAGGTGGAACAAGAAGCCTTCTGCTTTGGGCAGCTTTCAGGGTATAAACTCAACAGCACTAAGACACAGATTGTTAAAAACGGGTATACACACTGTAATGATAATCGAGTCGTTAGGTCGGCAGTATACCTCGGCATTGAGCTTTCTGCAGAGGTGGGAAACGTGGTGGAGCAGAACATGACCTCTCTCATGGCAACGGTACGACTAGATTTGGAACGAATGAACAATCTTCATTTATCTTTGGTTGGGTGTACCAATATAATTAAAATGGTAATTTTGCCAAAATTTCTTTACCTTTTCAGATCCATTCCTTTGTATTTTGAGGCTAGGTGGTTCCAAGCATTAGAGATCATTTTGAATAGATTTATATGGGCTCAGGGGAAAACACGGAGGGCTTATAAATTTATTTCTGTTCCCAGAGAAAGGGGGGGGGGGGTGGGGTGCACCGGATTTTAGATTGTATTATTGGGCTGCGGCATTACAATATATGCAGGGCTTAATTGGGGGGGTTGGGGGGGTCACGACCACAGGGTTACTAATAGTTCTACGGATGTATATGCAGTGGTTTTCGGTGAAGAAGCTGGAAACTGCCTGCTGAATTGTACCGACTTTTCATATTACAAGAGGACAAGGTTTAAGACAGTTAGTGCGGTTATCAAGATCTGGACTGCATTCAGGAAGAAATTCGGAATAGGTAGATTCAATAGATATACCCGATTATATTGGAATAGGTCATTTCCGGAATTGATTTTTGCAGATAATGTTATGGCCCAATGGGCGAGCAAAGGGATAGGGCAGATAGGGGACCTGTTGGATCAAGAGGGAGTAGTGCAGTTTGCGGATCTAACCACTAAGTACCAATTGGACGTGAGAAGTTTTTTTAAATATCTTCAAATTAGGAGATTTTTGAACACTAAGAAAGGGGGGCCCGCCGGATTTGGGAATAATGCAATATTGGATAAAGTAAGGGGGGGGGGGATTGCACAATACGTAGTTTTTATGCAATATTCGCAGAAGCAAAACCAGACGATATCTCCAAATATGACGCTAAATGGATGGGGAAGCTATCCATTGAATTGGGATTGTTTCAGGAATCATTGGTCCTTGGACATACCGTCCTCTGTTCAGCTCCACTTCAGGCCCAGCATTACAAAACAATATATGCTTTGTACTATACTCCTGCTAGAATTGCACAGTGGGGGGGCACCAAGGGGACTAGCTGCCCAAGATGCAACTCTTTAGGAGCAGATATTACTCATATATTTGCATCTTGCCCTCAGTTATATACATTAAGTCGGGATTTGGAAATGTTCTTAGCTACATATTTAGGTATCCAAGTCTCGCTTACGCCGACTTTGGTTCTGCTAGGGGTTAGCCCGGATCCGGGGGTCCCACATCGTGAATTCCTGTTTATAGCAATGGCAGTGTATAGATTAATTATTGCCAGGGCCTGGTTGGATACAAGACCCCCTGTCATGCATCAATGGCTGGCAAGCTTACTGTCCGCCTATAATTTGGAAAAAGCAATTTATGCACGCAAAGGCAAAAAAACAGGAAACTTGGGTTGAAAATTTGGGAACCTATAAGGAAATGGAAGGAGGAAATGATGTCAGCTTAAGGATTTTTTTTTTCCTTCTTTCCTTTTGCACTTCAACTTCTTCTCTGTTCCATCAGTATATATATCCATTTTTTCTTTTTAATGTTCCTTCAGGTTATGAAGTGATGATTAAAAATACCAATGATGTATGATTATTTTGTTATAAAGTAACGTCAATATTAATTGAGCTAATATTGTATATAGGTCTATTTCATTGTAAAGTACTGGATAATGCTGTGATGTATTAATGATGAAAGATAAGTAAAACTTAAAATAAATTTTAAAAAAAATTAAAAAAAAGAAAAGTCAAGAGAGATTCTGGGGATGAATAGTGGCTGAAAATGTATTATTTATGGAAGGACAAAATACACGTGTTTCAGTACTTCAAATGCGTAGCAATCTCGATAGTAAATCAAATTTAGAGCATGGAAAATGGTTGTAAGAACTGGTTTATCCTAATGAGGAATGTGAAGGCAGAGAATGAAGAGCTAATGCAGAAGAATATGCTAATGATAATACAGAGACACCATTTGCACATCTGTAGTTAAGATTCAAATGTTAGTACCATAGGAAAGGGACTTTTTGTCTAGTTTATGACTTTGCTTATTTTACCCTCCCTTGCATTGTCGCCAAATTTAATGAAGTGTAAAGGGAGGAAGGATATGCAGATGCCTTATAAGTACTTTTTTCCACGGAGGCTTCATTTGGTGCCCATTCCTAAATTAGTGCATTTTTTTCGCAGTGGTTAGGTTGCTATACCTCAAAACATAGTTGTAAGGTGTGCATGCAATACATATTTCTGCTCTGCTCGTAAAGACTATAATTACAAAAAAAAAAAAAAAGCATTGGCAGAATGTTCCTGGTGGTTGCAAGTGGAGTAAACATGCATTGGCATAGCTAATGGGTCTCGCCTTTGGGACCTTATAAGTGTTAAGCCATGCAGCACACATACAGCTGACAACTGCCCCGAAGTGAAACAAACAGCTCCCTGAACCAAAGACTGGGACAGGTCGCATGAACCCTGCCATATTTGTGGGTTCAAATGTCAATGAAGCCATAGGAAATGTAACTTGTTTCCAAAAACTGTACTTAAAGCAAATGACGGCTGGCGCGTGACATTTTAAGGGTGTATACAGTTTGACAGCCATATACAGGCTGGCCACTTACCCCACTGCACCTGGTAAAGGCGCAGGGCCCGATTTCGAAAGTTTTTGGTGTTAGGGGGTGTGACTTAATCTTGTCCAGGAATAAACTGGAGCATGTCAATCATAGCAACACTCTTGTAAATCGGGCCCATTGTCCCAGGCTTTGCCGACTAAGTTGTTTATGGACAATTTTTAAATATGGCTTAATGTGAGACAAGCAGGAACCTTTCTATGAGACTCTTTTGTTGTTACTGAAACGGAATGTGTAGTTTATAAACTCACAGGTTCGTCATAGGACATACCCTTGTGCTGTGTAAAATATTATATGTATTAATAAAACAAACTCGTCTTCACACTATGGCGCTTCCCTGACGCAAAAGCTGCGACTGTCACTCCTCATCATGTTAGCCAACATCGACACCAGGACTTCAGCAGCAACCACATCTACCACCACAGCAGGAACCAGAGTAGCAACAACTTCTGTTTACAGAGAGCAACCCTGGCTGCCACCACGGCAGGGGCGACTACAACAACAGTTGCTAGCAAAGGAGGGGCAACAGCAGTGGCCAATAATCAACTATTGCAAGGACAACAAAAGTAGGGACCACAGTAGCATCAACTACCACCAAATAAGCATTTGCAATGCACTCGGTCTCGCCTTTGGGACCTTACAAGTATTTAGCCATGCAGCACATTAGCGCATATTACTGCAAATTGGCCTAGTTATGGACTGTGTGCCAGTTATCCTGGGTCTGGCGGTAGATTTGGCAATAGACAAGCGAACATGGTATTTGAGCTCTTAGGAGTGGGTTGAAGACAAAGACATTAAATGATTGATACACTTTAATTAAATGTGTAAAAAAGTGGAGCCTGCAAAGAAGTATGTGTAGGTTTGTGTGAAATTAAATTGCATGTCCTTGTTATTACATGTGGCTATCACCAACTTTCGAGGCTTTTGACTTGAAGGGAACTCTGCTTTCACACTTTCAACCATTTTTTCTTAGTCTAAACTATCAGTAGTAAACTAACTACTAGTTACCCAAAAGAATGAACATCTAGAACCACGTCCAAAACTTGGCAAGAACGTTGCATTTTCCCAACAGTTGTTTCTGCACTCTGGAAAGTGACCAACTCACGGTAGCAAAGCAGCCAATCAGAGGGCGGCAACAGCAGTGTACACATGAGAGGACCAGTGTGCTGAGCGTGCATCATGGCAGCGTGCGCTCTGAGTTCACACGCAAACCTGTGGCGCGCACTCCAAGCCCCACTCACCAATGACAATGCAATAATATCACACCAAGTGATGGTAAACTTCACTAGAGACAGGTATCCTTTACACCATCTAAAAACACCTGAAATGGCACAGGGTAATAAAGCAATCCGGCTTGATTTCCTGGTGGCCACACACTTTTATTATGGCTGTGAGACCTGCACAAGAGGAACTGGCCCTCTACAACCGTCGTTTCCTTGCACATACTAGCCAGAATGCAGTAGGATGGCTTAGCGACATACACAGAAATATGGAAGCAACCAGTGAGCCGTATGATTGAGACACGACCCGATACTTAGCCTTTCAACCTCTTGAGGTCGGTAACCTGTTGTGGTTGGAAACTTGAACATAATTTTTGAATTGTGCGACGTCATGCTCAGTTCTATGGGACATTAAAGTGCTACAAAACAAACTATGTTTTCACTCATAAAACAGGCCTACTCATTCTGCAGAGGTCGATCAACGAACGAGGGATGAGATGGACTCTTAACATCACTTTTTACGCTTTGAAAGATACTTCATATTGACACAATTATGAATACTGAAGATTCTCTGTGTGTTGTGTCAGAGCTGGTAGAAATTGAGTCGAAGTATACTTTTGTGACTGGGCCAAGGCTAAATTCAATCTATTCTGTACTATCGGTTAAGGAAATGCAGAGTGGTAAATGCAAGTTACATCTTTGGCAGCCTGCCACATCTGGCCAGTAACAATTCAAGGAGCGAGGAGGGCAGGCTGACGGGAACTGAACGCCCAGCCTGCAGCAGACCTAAACTTTCTAATCTACAGGGAGACAGCATGCTGCCCAGGATCAAAGTGTTTTGAGAGGCGGAGCCAGGGGTCCACTTTGTGAGTTCTCTTGAGCCTTCAATAAGCGACGCAACTGAATTAATTCAATGGTTTTCACTGCTTGACCTCAAAGATGAAAGTCTGAGTCATCAGTGCTGGTAACAGAGATTTGAGGAGTCACAGTGGTATAACGTAGGAGTGGGAAGTAAGCGTCCACCAACTCTGCCAGTGCATGTCTTCCACAGGCGCTTTTAAAATGTTTGAGCTCGGCTGGCATGTATGGCTGCAGAGAGATTGCTTGCCAGCCTAGCATCTCTGAGGAGGTGACAGGGCTGAGGCATGCAGCTGTGAGTCAGGCTTTCCTGAATGGCAGGAATCTATCAGAGTCTTCATGCTGTGGAGAGTGGTTGGTGGTGGCAACAGACACTGGATTTGAATGAACGTAGCTGAGAGAATGAGGAGTACAATATTACATTAAGAATCTAGGTGAGTCTTACACAGACAATTGTATGCCAATTCGAAGTAAAAGCTCCCTCACTGACAGTGTCACAAAGAGATAACTCCATACAATCAGCATTGTAATTGAAATATTATAGCTGCACACACCTCGTCAACTTGCCTGCGTTCAGCTGCGCTCAACGTCTAAAAGTAAACTAGTAGTTGAACCTGGGTAGCAGTCCTTCCTCGTGTTAAGCGCACAGCACCATGCCCCCTTCAGCAGCTACGCCGCTGACTTCAATGTCTAAAGGTGAGCATGTTATAGCACACGGGTCAGCCATGGAAAGTGCATGGAAAACAAACTAAACGCATATATCTCGAGAGCATCCCATCTGTTTTTTTTATCTGAAACCGCCTCTAAGTAAACCCCAAATAAAAGATTAGGCGCAAAGTCGGCTCATGAGTTCTGATAAACAACAGAGCACAAAAAACTAGTAAAATATCAAAAGGTAAATCCAAACCCTTATCGTGCATGGTAATGTTGCATTTTAAAACTGTTATTAATGGCCAGGGTCCCATGGGGCTCGATGTAGATGTTTAACAATGTGGCGGGATCACAAAACGAGACGATGGTGCCAGCCAGGGTCTATGTGGATGTTGAACATTGTGGCGGCATCACAAAATGAGACAATGGTGCCAGGTAGGAGGGGGCGCTGCCATGCCAGCAGCAGGGTGACGCTGACAAGCGCGTGCACATCGTCTGTTCGCCCGTACGAGTGGAATCCGTATTGATTCCAAAAGGCCTTCACATGGCGAGAGCAGCGCATGCGCGCTGCCAACGCCAGGCGAGACCTAAAAAGCAGTATCGGCCGCAAGGCAGCACACTAGTGACCACGGCATCAAGGGCAATAGAGACCACAAATGTCACTATATTAGGGAACAGAGCAACAACCCCAGCAGTAGCTACCAAAGGGGTCACACCATCAACTAAAATTGCTGCCAAAGCTGCAACAATAATAGTGACAATAAATGTCATCACAGTCACAACAGCAGCAACCGCATGTTATACAGCGGGGAAAAAAGAAGAAATCACAGAATGAGGAAGGACAGCAATGACAACTGTAGAGACCCAGCAGTGACCAGAGCTTGCCACCATGAAGGGGCCAACACGAAGAGCACAATTGCAAACAGCACAGGTAGTGGCAACTTTTACCATAAGAACAGAGCCAACAGCTCCAAACTGCTATAATAGTAGGGCTAAACCCTAGAAAAAACGCAAGAAAGTTATGAGCAGATTGCTTGAAATAATCTCAGCCACTGGTAAATCTTGGTCACATTCAGGTCCATTACTTTGTATCACTGTGCCACTCCATTCGAGGCCCAACCATACACAAATCAATGTACTTTCCACACAAACAGGTGCTGTCAAGTTCAAGGTGCGTACCCTGTCCCATTCGAGAGACTAGTTTTAGTCTTGTTTTGGCCTTCTGAGGTGTAGCGTTACCCTCCAGGAAAGCACCTGAAAGTCTACATACAAATGCCTTATTCTTACCATTGTTATTATCCGTACCCATAATTTTGCGATCTTGCAATGTGCTGCGAACTAAACAGTACTGCTGTTGAAGTATATGCGCTAACTGCAAGTCGTGTTGAGAGCCCATCCGATTAGTTTAGCTTTAATAATGGGTGGTCTATAAAATAAGTGCTCTATATTTTTTGATAAACAAATTTTTATTTTACATATAGGCATCAAAATCAAACAGGACATGTAGCAATTGGAATAACTTGGCATCGGCAAGACCTGTCACAGAATCACTGATAATCAGTCGTATGAGCTTTCTCCCCCACCCCTTCCCTTCCGTTCCCGCCCAATATACTCCCTCCCCTAAACTAGGCCCCCAAGCCATTTCCCCCATATTTTGCGAAACTTTTTGGGGCAACCCCGGGCAGCGTACAGTGTCCGTTCCTGTGCAGCGCACCAGTCCACCCCTCTCCTCCATTTGGCTCCTCTGGGTGGGTCGGTCATAAGTACTCAATATTAGCACCTATTATGTCCCTGCAAGAAATTTGCAAGACGGTCTGCAAGTGCTCTTTTAATGGGCTGGCCTTGGCAAGCTAGTGCTATAGTTAACTTTTTTATATTTTATTTTGGAAGCATGTGTAGCAAAAATAAAAATAAGAAAACCTACTGGTTCCTTAACGTGGCTGCCGTAAACTTTCAAAAAGATTTTTAATTTAAAAATGACCTATGCATATAATTTTAATAAAACAGAAAGAGCGCTTACTAGCAGGCAGGTTTTCTTGGAACGGGTATAGAAAATTGTTCTAGTTTGAATGAATCTCGTAGTAAAGTATGATTCTTAGTGGTGAAAAGGAACGGTACTGCTTATTTTGAATTACTGCTACAGAAGGCCTAATTAATATTGCACTGTATGCTGTGGTAGGAGAAGCTACATGTGAATGATAGTTAAATACACCAATTGCTGAAGAGGGCCAGAGTCCAGACTCCCTCTATATATGTATTTGAGTATGTGTTTTTTTGTAGAAGACAAACGATAAAGCTATTTAACTACCTAACAACGTTCACAGTCATTTCCGAGGTGCCCACACGGGGGCAGCAGCGGCCTAGTTCTCAAGCAGCAAGGACTTTTTAGGTCTCGCCTAGCATGGCAGTGCGCAAGCGGTGCTGGCTCGACAAGATATATTGTGGATAAGGACTTTCAGAAGGGGGCTTGAAGCCCCGCCCCTCATTTCCATTGGCTGGCGTCACCGTTTATGCTAAACGGTGGCATGCCATTGGAAATGAGCTTTTTTGGTTGCTGCCTTTTCGTCCGGCCCATCCGGACTGCCTCGTCTGCTTTGTGTCTGTCGCAAAGCACTTTCTTATCTTTATGGGGGCCGGGCGTGTTTCAGTGTGGACGAGTTTATGATGCTGGGGCCATCTGTTTCTAATTAGCGTGTACTGCTGGCTCATGTTTCTGACAGCTTGTTTTACTTGGCCGACTGTTGTGAGCGACGCTTGGATAACTGGGTTTCATGCGGTTAAGTACACAAAACCCCACTCGCTCGCGGTACTTCACATCTAAGAACAATATTGGTGATGTACAGTGCACAGGTTAAACCGACAATTCTTGCATTATTCGAGGCAACCTTTTTTTCTTATTTCAATATGTTAAAAAGTTGTTTTTTTTAGTTAATATTTTGCATGATTTGGATGTGAAACTTACTAAAAGCTCTGGTCGCGATTTGGTCCACACCGAATCTAGTCAAATGTCCATAAAATGTCTCGAAGTAAAAAAAGGGCCTGAAGGGGCGCACGGGGAACCCTGCAAGCGGAGACCACCCCAGGTCTTCGCTGAAATGGAACACACAGCCCGTGGCTTGTTTTATTTAATAAATGCAGACGTGGCCCCTAAACGAGGTGCATTAAAGCGTCTGCACATCGTTCCCACAGCGCTAGCTTTATTTATGGCGCACCGAAGATGCATACGCCCTCACACCACCTTCCTGCTAACATAAATAAAGCGTACACGGGGTACGAGGAAAGAGTATTGTAACACTAAAATTAAACATTGTGACTTATTTGTAGTATTCTATGGACGAACTGTACCCAAAGGAACAAGAGCGGGTCACAGGAGCACCAGTTACCTTACATGATGTCACATTAATGTACATGTTTTTTATTAAAACCCGGGGTGGTGTTTAAAGGGATTTGCCCAAAATCCCACGACATTGAGAGTCCAACTTGGGAGAACATTCAGAGAGGGAGGGGAGAAGATGTGAAAGAGAAGGGGAGGAGTGAGGGGAAAGGGGAAAGAGCGCAGAGCGGATGGAGAGGGAGGGGAGGAGGGCGAAGAGGCTTTTCTCAGCACTGCTCTCGGTTCCACAGTTACATCTCTGGCTGCATCACCTGTAGAAACAAGCATTTGCAATGCAATAGGTCACTTAATTGAGATATTTTAAGCTATTGGCATTGTAAATGGCAATGCTTTTTATTTATGTGTTTAAAAAACCTGGAACATTAAAAGGCATTGTCATTTACAATACCAATAGGTATCCCCCACCCGATGTGCAGCGGAACAATTGCGCCCGTCCCAGCGCACGCACTCATGTTTGACAATCACACTACCTGGCTACCAAGTGAAATGTGTGTCACAGCTTTTGCGAGTGTGGTGACCTGCCAAGTCCGTGTAACTGGGCTTCCTCTAGGTACATTAAAATAAAAAGTCACGATGCGTCTCTTCTTTCCCTCCCCTGCCTCCTGCGCTCTCCAACGCATGTGTCTGGCACCTCAAAGCAGAGCAGAGGCTGATGCAGGCAAGATTTGCCCCAACCCCGCTCTGCCGTGACCAGCAGGAGACCCCACACCCTCCCCTCCTAGCATTCAAAAGAAGGACAACAAGCAGAAGAGCAACTAATGAACCGGGGCTGCTGTCAGATAGGATTTCAGCCTACTCACAACAAGCATTTGCAATGCAATAGGTCTTGCATTTGCGAGACTTTGAGCTACTGGCATTGTAAATCACAAACATTTTATCTTTGTGTTGGTTTTGAAAACATATAAATAAAAGGCATCGTCATTTACAATGCCAATAACTTAAAATTTCGCAAATGCGAGACCTATTGCATTGCAAATGTTTGTTTTGTAGTGCTTGTATTGTTTGGAAGCTCTTTTCGTGGCTAAGGTTTATCATAATACTTGTCAGATTTACACGTTTTTTTCAAGTGTATACATCGACATTTTAACAGTACCTTTTTGACATGGTTTTAAAAAACGAAATGTGTTTTTATGTCCATTTTGTGACATCTAAAGACTTTCACAGATGGTAGGGACCGATTAATTACACTTTGGAAAACGCTAATAAACTGAAATAAACCAAATTAACCAAAACATTTTTTCAGCTTGATACAGGAGTCTTACCCCAGGATCAAGTCACATGGGATTTTCGAGATACATATAGTTTTTTTTTTAATATGTAAATTAACATATTTTTGCAATTCAATTTCTAACAATAACATCTGAAGACAATAAGGTCTTTAACCTTTGTTTTTTTTTTGTGACTATATAAAACAAAGGTTAAAGTGATGAGTGATGTTATTGATAGAAATTGAAATAATGTTAATTTACGTTATAAAACTATAAATTTACTGCAATAAACAATGGTTAAAGGGACGTTATAGCCAAAACCACTGAAATTCACCAGTTATAGTTTGTTTAAGTAACTATTACTACAACTGGCACTCCCACCGTACACAATGTTGTCAGTAATTATGTCTTTTCAGAAGTTGCTGTCTTATCAGTAATGAAACGAACATGTCATGAGTGATTTAACATGGGAGCTAATTAGCAGTGCATGGTGAAGGAGTGAGTTATTGTTGCTTTAGAGCACGAGGTATAGTTAGTTACTTGAGATAAACCACTAGTTAAAGCTGGCAAGGGCTCTGCGAGATTGGCTATGCTGGCAGCCTGAGTGCAAGATTTTCAGTACACCGTTCAATATATTCCTGGATGTCGAAATGCTCAAGCGGATGGTGTAGGAGAGTAGGATCTGCACTTATGTTGCCCCCACTTTTTTTCTGATGTATACACTGGTTTCTGGCTATAGTCTGGCTGGGACCCTGCTAATCGGGGCCCCAGCCACTCTGTTCTCTCTAAACAACTTGGAGTGCATATTAGATGCACTAGTGATTGGATACTGTGGTACCTTATGAGCCCCTAGTATATGGTACATTAGGTACCAAGGACATAGGTACTTCACAGGCCTACCAGGGGCTGAAGCATGTATTTTGCCACCCCTTGGAAGCAGACTAAATCTGACACCACAGGCATGCTACTGCAGCCTGGGTGAGGTAGTGTTAGCACTCCTCACTGAGATATAGGTTCCCTATATCTCACCATACACACACATATAAACCTATCAGTAACCCCTAAGGCAGGCCCTATCAATCCTGAGGGCAGAGTGCTTGGTTTACATGTGAGGGGGTGTCTCTGCCTGAGCAGGGCCCCTCTGCAGCCCTCACAGTCTATTCTCTGTAGCTGTTTGTGGATGCGGTTAAACCATACACTCTTAAGTGCATTATAACCTAGCGGTAAATGCTAACTCTGGGATGACTGCATCAAAACATGCCGTGTTTGGTGTCAAACGCTTTGGAATCATACCCCCACACCAGTAACTGGTGTGGGAGTATGATCCCACCCTTCTAGAGGGATAGACATGTACCCACTGTGGAAACACGGTAGATTCCTGAAAGAGCCCTGGCATCACAAGATGGATGCCACCAGCACAGACACTGGGCTGCCCTCCTGCTGCTGACCAAAACTCGCAGTGGAGGAGGCCCAACAATAGGCATCCTGTCACAGGGAGGTGTCACCACTTTCCAGACAGGATTTAGTGTATTGGGGCTGGGTGGGTGCACTCCTAGAGTGCTTTGAAGTCCTGCACTGGGGGAGTAGTAGGCTCCTCTGTGCATATGCCAGCTCAAACCGGTTCAGGGGCTACCTGCCCCTGCTCTGGCGCGAAACTGAACAAAGGGAAGTGGGTGTAACCACCCACTCCCCTGACCCTCCCTGGGGAGTGGTCATAGAGCTAGTCCCTCCCTTTCTTTTAGTATAAGATAGGGAACCCTTGCCATTGCAAACTAGATATCCCTGGACGACACTCTACAAGAAGAATCCTGGACCTTCGACGTTCCACTACCTGTGGAAGACTGAAGAATCTCCCTTGGAGTCAAGGAGTGACTCCCCTGCAAGGCAGGCACCAAAACTTTGAATCAGCGGTCGCAAACTTTCCCGCCAGAGTCCGAAGTCCCTGCAGCCCCGAAAGTGGATTTCCTGACTTCTCGACGGCCATCGTGAGTCCCCAGCAGAGCTGAGGCAAGTGGACCCAACGAGTGACGAGGAACAGCAATACCCGGGTACCGTGCACTATTTTCGAGTGCAATCCCTTCACAACGTTCTACGAACTTGTGCATTGGACCACCTGTGGTCCAAGCCTCCGGCAGGATTTCCACCGAAGATCAGAGGCCTACCACGTCCCGAGTGACCGTGGGCTCCTGTGAAGTGAATCCTCCCGAGGTGTCTTTGCGATCCCTTGCCCGTTGGCTGGTGGGTCCTCTGAAGACTTTCATATTGAACCAAAGGGCTCCCCTAGTTGCTCCAGGCCTGCCCTGACTTACCCTTGCTGGGTGAGTCCCTCAGACCTTGCTGGTCTGCACCACTGACTTTCTTCACATTCCACAAGACTTGCTGTTGCCAAGGCTTGTTGGCTCCAATCCGGTTGCCGACACCTCAGTAAGCTGCAGACTTCGTGGGAAATTCCGAATCCAGCTCCTGGTCGTCGTCGACGCCTCCTGCACCTCGTGGCTGAAGAGTCAAGACACCCGTGAATCACCTGAAATCACCCGACTACCGTGGGCATCCATCTTCCTGGCCCCGGGTCACTGGCAAGTGACTTTGAACACTGTCCCTTCTGCTTTCAGGTCTTCCTTCTTCAGAATCCAGCCTTGGATCCCACCGGACACTTCATCCGTCTTCACAAGCAGCAAGTCTTCTTTGGCTCCCATTGAAAACAACGCCGCGACCCGACACCAAAAGACACCTATGCACCCGGCTTCCCTGGGTGAGGTAACTTGTGCACTCCGGCGCTCCTGTGTGTGTTGGCTCTCGAACTACTTACCCTGTAAGTGACTTGCTTGTAAACTCTCCAGAAGTACCCTAGAACTTTAAAATTCCAACCGCGACTTGCTCCATTGAAGTCTATTGGGATCCGCGGCTGTGTTCTCACACTGCATGCGTCTCCCGTGGGTCCTTTACTTACCTGCCTTGGGTGGATTAGTGAGGCCCCAGCGCTTCTGAAGACCTTAGGCCTTCTCCCTTTGCAAGTTGATATCCTTATACCTCTTTTTTTAGTATATGGTCTGGTACGCCCCTAGGGCCCCAGCCATATAAGTGCTTAATTTGTTGTGAAACATTGATTTGTGCATATGTTCCTGACTTATAATCTCATAAAGAGATTAGTAGAGTGTGTCTAGTAATAAATACATATATATTTTATATATATACCTGTGTGGTGTCCTTTCATTTAGTAATTCAAGAGATTATAAGGTAAAACAAGCTGCTTTACATTCCTCAGAGACTTAGCCTGAAGGCTGCTCTTCACAGCTACCTCTAGGATAGCTTTCTTTAAAAGGTTGTCTTAAACCTATCTACCATAAGAGTCGAATTGGACTGGTGCAAGGTAGCCACTATAACTAGTGACCAGCATATGCCAGGCCAACTTCTCACAGTTGGTCTTTCTTGGTTGTCATTAGATTGGCGTGTTGTAGACAAGGAGGCAGTGATGGACAAGGAGAAGGAGGGTGCAGTGGTGTGTTTCGGATGATGTGGTTCAGAGCCCTCCCCATGCCCCATAAGTAAGTCCTAAAATATTCAGTGCTCCTAGCTGCTGCCAGTGCTTCATGCTCAATGACAAAATAATTTTGCTCGGTATCAGTCAATAAACATGAAGCAAATGCTACTGTTTTCTCTACAGCATTGTGCAATTGTGACAAAACGGCATCGATCCCTGTGGCGCTGGTCTCAGCTGTCAAAATGGGACCCAATTTGGCATCAAAATGATCCAAAATTCCTGCTGAACATATTTCCTTTTTGATAATATCAAAATATATTTTCTGCTCCTCTCCCTACCTGAATGTACACTCTTTCCTCAGCATTTTCAATTTTCCAGTCTTTAGCTTGCTTGCAACTTGAGCAATACTTTATTATGAATTCAAATTTGCCAAAAAATCCCATTTGATGTGGTGTGAAGATTTTTGAAGAGGAAAAGAACTGTAGATTCTTATGATCTGAGAATCTAGTGCTAGTGTATCGTGCACAAGGAGGTAGCGGCTCCACTCCTGAAAAGCCAGTTTGATTGCCAACAGTGTTTGTTCCGCAGTGGTATGGTTCTACTCTGCGGAGAGTAGCATTTTAGAGAAAAAAGGCTATATCGAGCATTGGCCCTGTCTCTGGGTCTCATTGGGATAACACTCCGTCGACAGCATTTTGAGAAGCGTTTGTCTCTGCATAGTGTGGCAAATTGAGATCAGGATGTCGAAGCACAGAAGCAGACATGAATTTTAACTTGCGCACAGGAAAGGCTTCTTCTGTCCAGTAGAAGACAGTGCAAGTTTTGTGATAGGGGAATCCCAAAAGACTCAAAACTTCTTTCACATTGCTTGTTCTTGGCCATTGGAGGATTGTGTCTGCCTTTTTATTTATTGATCTGGATTCCTGTTGGGGAAATCACAAACTCTAGCAACTCTATACCGGTGACATGAAATGAACGTTTGTCTAATTTAGGGAAAAGGTTTTTACTAAACTATGGAGCACTGTCCACATGGCCTGACGGAAGGTGTCTCTTCAGTGGCAAATGTATACCTCTTGTCATAACCCATTCTGCTTATGCTGTTTATTCTCCTTTATCATCATGTTTTTCCAGTTAGACAGGTGCCATGCACTCTGCTGTGCACTGTAAAAAGACCTGTTTACCTAAGTGAAAATGCTTGGAATTGACTTTGAACAAATATGTGGTGCTGATTAGTTAAATGCCTCTGTTTTCTACTAACCTCAGGGTTGCCTGTTAGGCTTGTCTGTTTGTTTATTTGTTCCACTGCCCTACCATCTATCTAAAGGTCTCTAAATTATGTCCCAGTTTCCTGCCAGAGACAGCCTTCTAATTGACAGGAAACATTCAGTATTCTTCAAGAAGGCTCCAGTGCCTAATGTGTTTGTTTACCTGTTTCCTGCAGCAGCTTCCTATGGGAGACAGCCTTCTATTTGACAAGAGCTGCTCAGTAATCTAGAAGCCTCCAGATTAACATTTGCTTGACAGGCTATAAATACGGCTTTCTCTAAGACAGCCCCCCTGCTTGGCATCCGTGATCAGTCTGAAAAGAAAACTGTACCGTCTTTGGGTTCCGAGCCCTGCCACCTACAATAAGAGCTTGTGACAGAGTAACTCATCCGCCGAACTCTAAATGAGGCCCTAAGGTAAAAAACAAGTTCTGTACCTATACACTGAAGTTTTCCTTCATTTAAATCTTTCATGGATTTTCATGCTTGAATCTTCCCTTTCATTGAGCGGAGAGTCCCACTGTAAATGTAAGAAGCAGTATAGAGGAAAGGCATTATTTAATAAAACTTCAAACCGTAACACTTGATATAATGCACTTTAGATATGGTGGATGAGACATCCGTTACGTTTGTGACAGAGAAACCTGTCCGCCATTCTCTAAATAAGGCCCTCGGTGGTGTGGTATGTTTTGTAGGACCTAATTCTTATTGCTTTCTGAATAAGTTATCAGTTGTAGTTGTTTTCTTGGACAACAAAATGCAGTACCTTGCTACGATGGTGAAACTCATATGTCAGCCAGCTTTCTTGTGTGAGTGACAGAAGACTAAATCATCAATATAAAGGAGACTGGTTATATTTGCATCTCTGACAATGGACTTTGCCTGGTGACATCACCCTGTACAATTCCCTTGCACCAGTAGACCGTGCCTTAGTCTGCAATACTCCCTAGCCTCAGAAGGCTCTGTCTGGCCTGTGTGCTTTCAAGGATGTGCCTGGTAGGTGACATCATTATAGTATTTCTCAGCCTTGGTCAGAGGTGTTATGTAGCTGGAGGACCATCTTATGACATCAGTCATACTGTGTGCAGGTCATCCCTCCTTCTACCAGAGGAAAATCAGAATTTTGTATTTGCAGGCCAGAGGTGAGGTGAATTTACATTGATCTCCGGGATGAAATATAATAGCTGCTCCATTTCATAATAAAGGTGTACTTTGGGAGCAGTGTTTGTATCAGTGCTGCCGGTGAGGTTCTCGATGCAGTGGCAGTACTTACAAACCCTAAGAAATCGGGTTACTAGTTATGAGGGGTGAGAGCCCCCCTCGAATAACAAACACAGTCCTTGTCATGGTGATCCACAAAAATCACTAAATAATGCTGTGCTTAAGCCTCCTGTATCTTAAGATAAAAGCAGTCAGGCTTAATTTAGAGGCAATGTGTAAAGTATTTATGCAACACTCAAACAGTTATAATAAAGTGAAAACCTAACGCAAGAAAATCCAAAACAATTTAGAAAAATAGAATGAATTATAATTAATAAAATGACACCAAAATTCACAAAGCCCCACTCATGGGTATCTGGTCGTGCTGGACCTGGTCAAAGTCACAAGTTCAGGCTGACTGCAATGGAGCGCGGGGCAGATACATGGACTAAGTTTTCTCCAGTGGAGGGTATTCGTTCTCAGAGTTCAAATTCGCACAAGGAATGACAGCTGGAGTTTTGCTTTGGCAAGGGTCGCAAGGAAATCATTGTTGGCACGAGGAGCAATCCAGGCGTCGTGGACGGTCACTGTTGTGTGATGAAGAGATGGTTATTGCAGGAGCTTCACTTTGGCTGTCGACGCAGACTGTCACTGCTGATGTGTTGTGGATGATGTGCAGTGCAGGCATCGCTGGAGATTTGCATCAGTGGGCGTTGTTTGCTGTGAGTAGTCTGTTCGTGGTCACGAAGAGCCCAAAATGTCTTGATTTTCTCCTGGAGTTCAGGAGGAGTACATGCTGATTCCAGCTGAGGTTCCAGGACCTGGGGGACACCTCTTGGGATGAGAGACTCTCTCCAGCAGAGGCCAGCAGCAGGGCTCGGGCACGTCCAGGTAGTGTTGGTCAGCTGGGCAGGGGTCAGCCAACTGACCTCTGGAGTCACTTCTGAAGAGCATTGGTTTAAGGCAAGCAAGTCCAATATCCTTCTTCAGAAAGCAGGGCAGTCATTCGTCTGAATCTTCAGCAGGCTCAGGAGTATTCTGATGAGAGATTCTGGAGGTGCTATTCTTATACCGTTTGCCAGCCTGTGGGTGTCGATGCCTCCTTTGTCTAACCGTCCCCCTTTCCTGGATGTGTCTCTAAGCTGTATAGGGTAACAAAGAGCAGGCAGGACTTGGTGTGATCTGCATTGTCACTGGCGGTATAGGCAGCTCTTAGAAGTCAGGGAACTGCTGGGCATAGCCCTGATGCTACCCTTTGAAGCTCAGGAAGGGCTGAGTACAATACCCCAGGACACCCTGTTTAGGAGAGAAACACCCTGTCACACACCTTAGGCTATTTTATCCCCATGTCTGGAAGGAATACAAAACCCACCATAGGAGAGCCATTCACAGTCATGTGACCATGGACACTCTCAGAAAGGCACATATGGTTTAGGCAGAAAAGGCTTAAACTTTCTAAAAGTGAAATTTTCATAAAAGTAAGGGGAAGAAGCACTTCTCTATCTGCTCCCAAACTGAAGTTATCATGCATTAAGTGTAATAAGGAAGGACAGTGTTAGCCTGTGGGAGAGAGCCTTTCCACAGTGAAAAACGACTTTAGGAGTTTTTCACTGTCAGGACACGTAAAACTTAAACACAGATGCCCTACTTTTTAAATGCCATGTACCTTCCCCAAGGATTGGTTAGGGCCTAACTTGGGGATGAATTATAAGTATTAAAATGGAAGGTTTATGCTTGGCAGAAGGTTTATTTTGCCAGGTCCAAATGGCAGTTTGAAACTACACTGCAGACTGCAGTGGCAAGCCTAAGACATGTTTTACAGTTCTACTTCAGTGGGTGTTACAATAGGTGCTGCTACCCACTAGTAGCATTTAATTTACAGGACCTGGGTACATGTACTACCATTTACTAGGGGATTGTAAATAAATGAAGTGTGCCTATTAGGTGTATGCCAATATTACTATGTTTAAGGGAGAGAACCTAAGCACTTTACTACCGGTTAGCAGGGCTAAAGTGCACAGTCCTAATGCCAACAAAAACAAGTTCAGTAAAAACAGGGAAGTGAAGGCCAAAATACAGGTGGAATATCATGTCAAGGATGTCAGGTCTAACATGTTAACTCGCAAGCAAAATGAAGGGAGAACTATCTGCCCTCATGGAAGTTTTCATCACTAAGGCGGAAAAACCTGGAAAGACCATCAGCATTGTCGTGGTTAGTCTCCCAGGGCGATGTTCCTCCGTAAAGTCTTCATGTCACATCAGATATACTCAGGAAATTGTCAGCTCCCAACCGGTTGATGAGCTCATCAGCTTTGGGTATGGGGTGGGCATCTGTCTTGGTGACTGAGTTGAGCCCACAGTAACCCACATAGAACCGGAGTACTTGGGTGATACCTGGAGGGGCGGCCTTAGATACCAGAACCACTGGACTGGACATGGGGCTGTTGGAGTGCTCAATCATTCACACTTTTGACCAGTTTGAATCTCTACAAGAGTAGCTTTCTGGTCATGGCAGAGGTTCATGAGTTTTAGGTTGTCCTCCAGGTTCCCAGGGGTCTTTTTCCAAAAGTGCTTCATCAGAGTCCAGAGAGCCAACATTAGCTTACTATATCATGGAGGATTTATTGGAAACTTGCTCCCACCCCTCCTTCACAAGGCTGAGAGCCCTCTAACAAAGTGGCCATACAGAGGTTCAAAGGGACTGAACCCCACCCTCTTCCGAGGTACTTTCCTGTAAGCAAATAACAGACATTCGTAGAGGACCTCTTACTTATGCCTTAAGGGCCCCAATAGGCCAATGATCATGCCTTTGAAGGTCTGGTTGAATCTCTCAGCAAGCCCATTGTTATGGAGATGGTATGATTTAGAGAACATGTAAGTTACCCCACACTCATCCTACATTGACTTCATATATGCTGACATGAATTAGGTGCCCCGGTCAGACACAACGCACTTGTGGAGAACCACACAGTGTGTATAAACCCCTTCAGTCCCTGGCTACTGTCATCAGAGGTATGAACTCCAGGTACCAGGTGGTATGGTTCACCATGACAAACTTGTTGCCCAGGGCTGTCTTGGTGTCCATAGGTTCTACAATATCGATGCCCACCCTATCTAAGAGGAAGCCCATGACGGGTAGAGGAATCAGGGGAGCCTTCCGCTTTACCCCTGAATTCCCACTAGCCTGGCAGAAGGTACAGGACCTACAGAATACATATGCGGTCACTCTCATTCATGTCCAATTAAAGTGGGTGACCCGCCTGCCCAGTGATGGTGAGCCACTGCCTGTAATTCGTAGTATTGTCAGACACGTGAGCCTTTGACACAGTTTCCCTCTCACCCAGGGACTATAAGGTAACCTCTGCACTCCCTCCCACATTAACTGGGACAACCTCTTCCTTGAGCACGACACTAGCCATTCCCAGGGTTTGCCAATCATTAATGGGGTAGCTCCTGATGATGTGAGTTTGTAACAGAAAGGGCCAAGACCGGAAAGCATCGTGTTCTGCTAAGATGGAGACCCTGAAAACCCAGCTGCCTCTGCACACATCTTCTCGCTGTCCACTTGTTGAAATTCTTTTTCATTAGCAGAATTTGAGATCCTAGGCAGCATTTAAAGGAACACGCCAACAGGCTTCCTGCACCTTCTGCTATTGAACTATTAATTATGCCTGGGTGCAATTCCAATTAGCCGGACATGGTTCACTGAATTGGTATGCCCATACTACCCCATTGACTAGATCGGCCTCGAGAATTAAATGTCACTGGTGACGTTTTTGCCAACAAGAAGCGGACAGGCAAACTGTTGGACATCTGAAACCTGGAAAAGGTTTGCAGGTGGGGTGCCACCCTCCCCAGAGCAGGCTATTCTGGATCACCAGCCTGTAGTTACAGGCTCTCCATGCCTCTCACGGGAGATTATGGGAGCTGTTCAGCCTGCAGAAGCCCCAGACTCCTCTCTGGTCGGATGTCATCCTGCCTCAGGTAGGGAAAGTGACACTGCCCAATGCCTGGAGGCCTGGCCCACTGAGACCGTGCCTCTCAGGAAAATCCATGGCTTCGCCCACCTCTCATTGAATATAACGGGAACTGTTCAACCTGCACGAGCACTAGACTCAGCCCTTCCCTAGGATCTTCTCGGTGGCTGGTTCTTCATTGGGATCCTGTTATCACTCCACTCCCCGGAGGGACACAAAAGTCCTCCCCAGCCTGCAGCCACCATACACTGGGCAGGGAATGTGTCTTCCATCTTCCTGGTGCCTGAGTCTAGAGAATTAGGGAGGGTTAAGTACCCAGCCACATCCCTTTCCCCTTGGGCCTGCCTGGGAGCTGTTTTTCTTCACCTATTAATCCCTCATGAATAGAGGGCTTAAACAGTACACAGGCGATTAACAAGTCAAGAGTTGTCTGGTCGGCCAGCCAACATCTGGTCATCTTGGGCCGACCTGGTGACAAGAATACCTAGGCAGCAGCTGACTACAAGGCCATTGCTCAGGAGTCTCTTTCCGAGAGCCACCCACTGGCTTCTTAGCTCCAGGCGACTCTGCTGATGCGCTCTCCAGCCCTTTGATCACTCTGCTGAACTGCAAGAGATCATGCCCTCATCCCTGCACCCAGCAGTGCAAGGTGGGAGGTGGAGGAGGAGGCCCCGGTGCTGCAATGCACATTATGGAGGAAGTCTTCTTGGGCCAGCATTCCATACCTCCCGCAGGCCTGGCATTAGAGAGACCACAGGGGGACACGGGCACCCAGGGACAAAGACAAATGCTTGGCTCAGAGGATGACTTTCACTAGATTTCTGCGAGGCAGCTGCTTTGCTTCTTACAAAACCCTTACCTAGAATCAGATTGTCCATGAATGATTTAACACCAGGTTCCCCACAAACATGCTGTGCACTAAGGGCAATGGAGGTGGCCCCCTTCTGTGTGGACTTCGGTCCCCATGACACTGCAGTATCATTACAGTTTAGGGTGGATTCTGACTAAGAGGCGTTCAGTTACAATCCCAATAATGGTATCTTCGCCCCATTGGCTCTTCAATCAAGTACATACACCAAATGTCTGAACCTGCGCTTCCTCTAATACTGAGCAGGATTACTATTACGTCAACACATCATCAGTAGGATAACTATCACAACCTTAACCCAGCTCACGTTTCCTGTTAGTGGATGAATCATCCCAGGTGAAACTACAACTGCTGCACCATCTCGCCTAGAACCACTGTAGGCCATTTCACCTGCCAGAACTACTGTTTCATCTGCAGCCTCAACTACTCGGCGACTCCCAACCAACCAGATCCCAACACGAGGCTCCACTGCTCACTGCTTAATGTCTGATACCTCTGCAAACGGAAGTTTTAGACACCATAACCACCCTCGCCCCGACGTGATTCACAAATGTGGATGACCCCCACATCGGCCCCGACATCTCCACCGCGACACCCCCCTAGCTGCAAGATGCTACACTGAGAGCGGGCCGGCAAACGCAATGGAGGCATCGCCATCGTCCATAAAGACTACCTCCAATGCACTGCCTCAGACGATGACTGCACACCAATCGTGGAACACCTCAACTTCCAGATCAGACTTGATGCTAAAACTACAGAGGTACCCTCTCCTTCAGACCCCTGGGCCCCTGATCAAGCTTCTGAAAGCCATCCCCGACTTCATTGCCCCACTGGCTATAGACTCCAAGTACTACATCTTCCTGGGAGACCTAAACTTCCACCTCGACAACCCCAAGAAACTAGACTGCAAGAAACTAGAGAGAAACTGGCGCTCCAGCAAGCAGCCCTCCGACCTCAGCGCATTCAGATCCACTTGTGGAAATATGGATTTTCCCGATCAGTTATGTCCCCTATCTTGGACCCCAACGGTTCTATGTGCATGTCACAAGTACATGTATGTTCCCTCCAGTTCCAGTTATGAAGACGCAAATACATGTGCGTCCACTGTCAACATGTCCTCTGTCAGATCCGCCATGAATAGGCCGGATATTCCATTCCTAAGTATGAAAGGCCACCGGCTTTGTATGGTTCACTTATGCCATTTTACAGTCCAGGCAAGTAGGCCCTGATTCTGTCATCAAACTCCTCTTGCCTTCTGCCTCTGAAAACTCCAGTTCGAGCCTGCATCTGTGACCATGAACTTTGTCTCATCCTCTGCGCGGCTCATGAAGCCTGACATCAGCCTATTCTCTGCCAAGAACTGTATTTCGCCTTCGAGTTATCTGCTTCCCCCTCAGCCGATGCATTCCTGTCTAGTAGTTTAAGTAAACATTCTTCCAGCTACCGAGCAAAAGGCTCGACTTCTCTGTCCTCATGCAAGTAATTCATAGCCCTGTTACCATGGAATATTCCTACCCCCTCGCTTTCAGTGTAGACATTTAGACGCTTGTACACGCACGCACAGTCAGTATAGAATAGATTCTGTCCGAGAGTCCTTCTTTTATGGATAACATAGTTCTTTAAACATAGGATGTTAGATATGATTTGGGATTAGGTTGACTTGACCCCCCAGACTTTTTGTCTCCACATGTAGAGCTAAATGTCAAGTCCCCTTCACCCCCTAGTTGCACGTCAATCACACGTCATACTGCTGCGCGCGCATCTATGCCAAGTATTATCTTATAGATCCACCTATAGGTGACATCATAACCAATTATGTTCCTTTTTACGCCTTATTACACCCATTTTTGGTTACGCAGACAAATCGTCATTTTTCCTTATCAATTGTTACGCCTACTGTATTCGCTTCATTATAATGTATGTACTATAAAAGTCATTTCATGTCAATAATGCATGTACTTCACTTCCTGAACCTCCGTGGTGATGGAACTTGGAGCAACCGATTATAATCGATTATTGGAATAAAGCCCATTCCGAACCTCTAATACCACGGATTCTGCCTCTCATTTTACTGAGCTATTTAATTATGTTTCTGTATCAAATTATGTCCAGGTAAAGGAAAATTATTTACCACATGAATGGCGCCCGAACAGGGACACTTTCTCATCTCACGCGCCGGCGGTGCGTTGCAGGCCCGGTCTCCTGCCACAGCTGGACGGACAATAACGCGTACCAGCAGGATTTCCTGTATCTCCCTCCGGTCAAGCGGGGGCGACTGAGACTGCGATCAACACCCAGACGAGGCGGTGAGAAGTGCGAAGTATCCCGACCAGAGCCTAGCTGAGAGAGCAAGATCCGAGGTATACAGAGACCCACCAGCTCGAAGTCAAGTCCAGTGTCCGACGAGTCGAGTCGAGTCCAGTCCGGTTCAAGTTCAAGTTACCGAGGCCTTCCGTTTCCGAAGCTACCCGGTGAGTACCATTGCTGGGGAGGCATTTCTGACGTGCACATAGGTTGTGCCGGTCAAGACGGATTTGGGTACACAAATCCGGTCTGCACTGTTTTAGCAGTGTATCTGTACTGTTTAGCAGTATATCAAGTATTCCGAAGTATCTAGTTATTGTCAAAGAATTAAGCTTGGTGATTAGTTATGCAGACGATCATCATTGTTGGTTATTCTAACGGTTAAAAATGTTTTAATGTTAAATATTTAAATGTGTTAAACGTCTTGCATATTGTGGTATGAATGGTTGTTCATTATTGTGCTTTTGTATTAAGTGTGTTCAAGATTAAGTATCGGATCAGTTGTCGATATGCCGCTCTTTTCGAAATTAAGACAGATCACTACTAGAAAAGGGGTTCTCGAAGAAGCCGTCCCTATTCCTCCTAGGGACACTCCAGGGCATTTCATGTATCACAAACATGGCTTAGACGCTATATTATTTCTTGATTTATGGGTAGACTACACCAAGGGATTACCAGAAAGTCAGAGGTGGCCCGCAGCGGGAACCTGGGATGCAGAGTGCATCATGAAAGTCGAGGAAGAGTTATGGAAAAGGAAAGTCAGACAGTCACAGAAAGACGCCGTTGAGTTATGGCGTAAAGAATCTCACAGACGCACAGAAAAAGCACGTAGACAGGAAGAAAGGAATAAAGAAAGTTCAAATAAAGTTCGAGAAAATCTATTAATTGAGGAAGGAATCCGAGTGAAATCAGAACAAGTAGACAGACAAAGAAACGCCCTTATGAATGGTATGTATCCCCTTCTGGCCGAAGGATTACCTAAGGCTACTCCAGAAATACCGAAAGACTTGCCACCCCCATTGTTCCCAATAAAGGTGCACCCTAAGGGGCATCCTAGAACCGCAGAAGATGTTTTTCTTTCCTCATATTTAGATGACGCAGCTCCCGAATATGCAAATTCCGCCCCGCATAGACCGCATACCGGGGAGGTCCAACGCCAAGATCCAGCACACGTATCCCTACAGCAACAAATCGAGTCACAAGTTCTGGCAAACACATCTGTTTCTGCATCCGCTCCTACAGCTACTTCTATAGCTGTGTCCACACCTGTAGTTGCTGTGTCACGTTCGACGAATCCTTTCACACCCGACACCCCAGATGGGGCCACGGGAGGTGCTACCAATATCTTCTCTACGCCACCCAGAATAAATAAACTTACTTTTCAAGAGTCAGCACATTCACGTACACCCAAACTCATAAGTGCCCGTACGCTGAAGGAACTTCTTATAGATTGTAGATATGACCCTGTGCCCGGCAAAGAGGACGAAATGACCCTGGCATCATTGCGTATCAGACGAGCCGCAGTGTATTTAGGAAAGTTACCAGGAATGACTGCCCATCTAGATAATATATATCATTTTGTCCAAACAGGGCGAGATCCAGAATGTATTAACAGAGCTATGGAATACCAGAAAGTAGAGATACAAGGGGAACTGTTACGTTTCCTCATAAACTGTGTGATCAGAAATCAAGACCGACCGGGGGTAGACCCGGAAGCAATGCGAGTTCTTACAAGATGGAGCCAGAATATATCAGAAGGGAGACATGATAAACAAAATTGTATAATAGCCATGTGCCGAAAGATCCGTAAAGAAATAGAACGCCTACACGAAGAAAGATTAGAGGTAGACGAGTTCGAACAAAACGAGGAAGAAGGGTCAGGACTGCTCACAGGACAGTCAGACACCATAGCCTATGTAGGTAGAGGAAGATCTTGTAATAATAATAGACGTCTTACTGACTCGATACGTCCGATATGTCCAGATAATAACAGGAATTTCCAAATACCTATAATCAATATAAGGTCTAACGAGCATTCGTTCCAAACCGCCGACAAACTACTCCAAGAACGAAGGGGTTATCATTTTCTCGATTCTATGGATGAACAAGATTTAGCCAGGGCAGCTGTCCATTGGGTGGACAGTCCCGGAAAATATAGTGATGATACAGTAGTACGCACATTTTTGAATCTCACCCCAGACGAGCAGAGGTTGGTTGGGATTTATATGATTCAACAACTCATTATACTATATCGAAGTCAGCATTCGGACCCTGGTCCCTTACCTAACATACTGACTGAATTGCTTATGAATAAATGGAGAGGTGCAGGTACTAAATTAATTAAAGAAATTCTAGAATCAAGAAAGCAGTATACTCTTTTTGTATGCACAGAGCATGCCTCATTGCCTGTCAAGGAAAGAACCACGTATCACATGGATAGACAGAATCCCTTACGAGAAGTGCACCCAATAAAAGGCGAGGACAACGAGTTCAAGCGCGTATTTGTATATACGCCCATATCGAAAATAGAATTGTTACAAATGAAAAAAGTGGTACCCAGTCATGACAAAGATCCAGCGGGTTTTCACCGAGAAATTAAGGACATGTTACTCATGGGAGAGTATACCTATCCCGACATTATGACAATATTAAAGGTATTGATGCCTGCTGGTATTTATGAGAAACTCAAGGAAAAAGAGTGGGAGGTAGGAGACCAAAAGATAGAATGGTCAGTGTTAGAAGCAGAAGAAAAGGCCCGAACTGCAGGAGCAGGACTTGGGGATAAAACTAAGGCATTACCAGGTTTATTAGTACAGGTACTGCCACGTTTATTAACTACGAAAAAGGAAGATTGGGGTACAATTTCAGCCTGTAAACAGAAGCAAGATGAAGACACTAGTGATTACTATGCCCGATTTGAGAAATGTTTTGGTATAAATAGTGGCATAAAAGCAAGTAGCGAATCATACCCACATCTGTTTGTAACAAAATTAGTAGAAAATGCCCTGCCACCAGTAAAGAATAGAGTATTAAAATTCGAGAGTACCTGGCAAGGTAACACTCCATCACAAATGTTACAAATGTTACAGTACCACCACAATAGAATTAGAGAGGAACAAGAAAATGAACACAGACGCATGAAAGACACGAAAATGAAAATGTTAGTTTCCCAGACAGTTCCAGCTGAAGGACATAAAAAGGGTATGACACATTCCGATTCAGCAGGACCTGTAAAAGGGACATGCAATTATTGTAAAAAGCCAGGTCATTATGTACACGATTGTCCAGTTTTAAAACATAATATCGCCATAGGTAAAACACAAGAAAGACCACGGCCATTTAGACAAGAGCAGAATGAACAAGGAGCTCTGCAGCATGCCCAGGCCATGCCAGCCGCACAACAGCCAATACAGTTTGTGCCAGCTGCACCACCGTTGCCTGTTGCTGCCACACAGACAACAACACGACAAATGTATCAGACCGCACAGTATGAATATCCTGAGTATCAGCGTTACGCATGAACAAGCCTAGAGAGGGAAGTTGATTTACCCCTTATCGAGATTCCTGTAGATCAAGAAGGACCTTATGTACATAGTGAATTATTAGGCCAAGATAGGAAGTTTTTACTCGATACAGGGGCAAGTCGAACAACTATAAAACGTAGTGAAGTTCCAGGGGCACCCCTCTCAGGCTCACAGAATATTTCCCTTGGTTTTTCAGGAAAACCTATTGTTAATGAAGTATCACAGCCACTTCCACTTACGATAGGACCTCTGACCCGAACTACAGATTTATTGCTTACTAAATCATGTCCAGAAAACTTGCTAGGAATAAAAACGTTGAAAGCTCTAGGAGCCATAATATGTTGTTCTCCGGAAGGAGTAAGGTTGTTTTTACGTGATTTTAAAGGTCACTATGTGTCTAGAGACATGGATCCCCGACTGCAGACTTTACCTACACGTCTATGGGCACAAGGCCCTACTGATGTTGGTTGCATGAATATTACACCATATAGAGTCACATTAAAGGCAGGAGTGGTGCTACCACGAATGCGACAATACAAGTTACCACCAGATGCTGTAGTGGCTTTACTACAAATCATTGACGAGCTTATTGCCCAAGGAGTAGTTGTGGAAACAGACTCCAATGTATGTAATTCACCGATAATTCCGATTCTTAAACGAACAGATCCTAAGGCCCCGCCAGTATATCGATTGGTTATTGATCTGCGCGAGTTAAACAAATGCATTGTGCCACAATTCCCTGTGGTTCCAGATATCTCGTCATTACTGACAGCTATTGATTCCGAAGCAACATTCTTTACTGTAATCGATCTCAAGAATGCCTTTTTCAGCGTCCCAATCGATCCGGAAAGCCAATATTTGTTCGGATTTAGTTTAAATGGACGTAGCTTTAAATTCTCACGCGCACCTCAAGGATTTACAGAAAGCCCCAGCATCTATAGCCAAGCACTGAAATGAGAACTCGATAGTATCCACATGCCAGATAACACTGCTCTGCTTCAATACGTCGATGATCTGCTGATCACCGCCCGAAGCGAACCTGAATGTGAAAAAGCATCACTGACAGTTTTACAATTTCTAGCCGAAAAGGGGCACAAGGTGTCCCCTTCTAAGCTGCAATTCTGTGTCCAGCGAGTTGTTTATCTTGGACACTCGCTGTCCAAGGAGGGAAGGCAGCTTACACCCGACCGCATTCAGTTAATAGCTAACATGCCAATACCCAAGACACAAAAGGAGGTACGGGCTTTCATAGGCCTCACTTCATATTGTAGGCAGTGGATCCCTCAGTATGCATTTCTAGCAAAACCACTCATTCAGTTGACAACACAGGAGGCAGCCACATCGACTGTTCTCCCTTGGACTCAAGAACATACACAAGCTTTTGAAAGCCTAAAGAAAGCTTTATGTCAAGCACCTGTCTTAGCAACACCATGTTACAGAAAACAGTTTACACTCTTTGTTACAGAACGCGAAGGTACTGCCTTGTCAGTACTCACACAGGAACAAGCAGGAGCACACAAACCATGTGCTTATTTTTCTAGTACATTAGATCCAGTAGCTCAGGCTTTGCCTGCATGCCTGAAATCAGTAGCAGCGACAGCTTTAGCAATCAGACAAAGCGATGCCATAGTGTTAGGACACCCATTGACAGTTCAAGTACCACATGCAGTAGAGGTCCTTGTAAATAGAACGCAAACACAACACTTGACTATAGCGCGACTTACAGGGTATGAACTTACATTGTTTCAGCCACATATAGAAATCAGACGCTGTAACACATTGAATCCTGCCACACTTTTGCCAGTAACCGGAACAGACCCACTAGCTCATGACTGTATTGAAGTTATTACTATAACGACAAAACCCCCGACATGACAAAGACAATAGTCCCGACACCGACACATTGTATGACAGTTAAAGATCCTACCCTTGACGTAATTGATATACAGACACATGCTACACCAGACGAAATAAAGAAATGGACTGAATCAGGAGGGATCCAAACGGACCAAGGATGGATGATGAAGGAACAGTCTGTATGGTTCCTCCCTGATTCAATGGTCCAAGTTATAATTAACACTATACATAGTCCAGCGCATCTAGGAGAAAAAGCTATGCTAGACAGCATTCAACACATTTGGTTCAATAAACATTTACGAGCAGCAGCCAAACAAAAGGTCCGTACCTGTATGATCTGTTGCCAGTTCAACCCAGGAAAAAGCGTTCCCGTAGAACAGGGTGGATTTCATCCTCCTGACCACCCTTTTGAAGTCCTCCAGATGGATTATATCCAGATGGAACGATGTCGAGGATTCAAATATGTTCTCGTAGTCGTCTGCGCTCTGTCCCGTTGGACGGAGGCATACCCGGTTTCAGATTACACTGCCCCGACTACTGCCAAACAGTTGGTTCGAGAATTCTTCCCACGATACGGTTTACCACGTGTTGTCTACTCAGATAACGGCCAGCCGTTCTCATCCGAATTAATGAAACATGTTTCACTTCTGTTAGGATATCAGTGGAAATTCCACTGTGTTCGACACCCCGAGGCAGCAGGTCTCGTAGAAAGACATAATCAGATACTGAAAATCAGACTGTCCAAAATATGCAGAGAGAAAGGGGTCGACTGGATAGTAGCATTACCAGTTGCACTCTTTTACATGAGAATGGTAGCACACTCTCGAACAGGGCTATCCCCGTATGAGGTGATCTTCGGCAGACCACCAAATATGTGGGGGACGCCCATACCACGCAAAATAACTGATATTGACTGTAATATGCTGACAGATTACTTGGCTTCCTTGATGTCTGCACTACAATCTTGTCGTTCACAGGTTGCTGCAGCATTTCCCGACAACACTGAGGTGAAACCCCATGACGTAGTTCCGGGTGATTTCGTGTTTGTGAAAAATTTCGACCGAAAGACTCCGCTGGAGCCCAGGTGGAAGACACCCAAGTTGGTTCTGCTGACCACAAGAACAGCCGTGAAGATCGAGGGCCGCAAGGGCTGGATTCATTCAAGTCATATCAAGAAATTTCATGGACAATCCTCGGATATAGACATTGTGCCCTGCACTCCCTCACAGACTGATTCAAAACTTCCTTTGGTTGAAAAGACTGAAACCGAACTCTACAAAGAAAAGTTGAGGCCTAGAACGTCAGACGATTTGATTGTTTAAGTCCTCTCCAAGGTGAAGCGGTTGAATTTGTCTCTGACATGTATTCTCTAGACCTGAATCATGGACAGTCGCGAAAAATGATGAAACGACAGGCGTATTGTAAATCACTGCGTAGCCATTGCATAGTGACATTATTAATCTTGTTTTTCTTGAGTCTTTTAATAATTACTGCAAGTATATTGTTGCACATATATTACCCTATTTCAAGACATATTTACAATGTTACCGCAGAACATTCTTTTAGTGACTTACCTCCGCATGAATTGTCTTATAGACTTGCGCTGCGCAATAACACTTTCATTAGTATGTTACATCATTCCCATCAGACTAGTAATGCCACTAATTGTTGGGTGTGTGGCCGACTCCCTCCCTATCAGAATTATGAAGGAGTCCTGCCATTCTTTCCACACCCATTTACACATAATGGATCCTGTGGAGCATGGTTTAGTTTAATCAATTCCATAGACTCAGACACAGCAGTTTACCAGGATCAGTGGGTATGGGGAAATCTGAACCTAGTTTTACTCAAGGTCTGCTACCCTGACAAGGAGGGTCGCCCCAAGAGAACAGGAACTGATCTAGAAAATGAAGTATATGGATTAGGTAATTTTACACCTAATCTCATGATTCTAAATGTCGTATCCGAAGTTGAACTAGTCTTACCCACCATGTCAGTATTCCCAGCAAAAGGGGAATTATGTGTAAGAAAGGTTGGTTCCATACATATGGGCCATAGTAAATGCACTACTATAGTAGAATTCAGTGATCAAGGCAAATCTTCATTTAGAGCTTATCGCCACTCCTACTTTATATGTGGTCAGACTGCATATATGCGTCTACCTCTAGATTGGGATGGTACCTGCTACATTGCATTCCTTTTGCCACCTGTTTTCCTAGCTCCTCCTGATTATTACAGAAATATTCATTTAGTACACAACAGGGAGCGGAGAGATCTCCCAATTGTCGATTACACTGAAACAGCATGGGAAAAATACACAGATTTCAATAAAGGCATCTTTCCTTATATAGGTACTGTTACTAATAGTAAACTGATACGTAGATTAACTAGAACCCTTGAAGCAGTAGTGAATGAGACTATTTCCGCCTTAGGCAATTTAACGGAAGAGCAGTCTGCTATGCGGATTGTTGTGCTTCAAAATCGTCTTGTCCTTGACGTCATCCTGGCTGATAGGGGCGGAGCTTGTAGGGTCATCGGATCAAGCTGCTGCGTATTCATACCAGAAAATTCGCCATCTGTATATAAAGCCATCACTCGCCTTCATAAGATTGTAAACCAGATACACCAGAACCCAGGCACTTGGACTTGGTCCAGTTGGTTTTGGAGTGTGATATCGGCCTGGGGATGGAGAGTTTTATCCTTCCTAGGTATTGGCCTTCTCATACTATTCAGTTGCTGTCTATGTCTGCAATGTGGACCAGCGATTTGTGGTCTGTGTACCACATCGTGTATTCCACCACCAAGATTTCGTTCGTCCCGGAAGAAGAAAGAAGAACAAATGATGTTATATTAACAGATCAATGGATTGATGAAGATTGATATCTCTTAACGGGCAAGTAGGGGACAAGGAGGGAATGTGGAAATATGGATTTTCCCGATCAGTTATGTCCCCTATCTTGGACCCCAACGGTTCTATGTGCATGTCACAAGTACATGTACGTTCCCTCCAGTTCCAGTTATGAAGACGCAAATACATGTGCGTCCACTGTCAACATGTCCTCTGTCAGATCCGCCATGAATAGGCCGGATATTCCATTCCTAAGTATGAAAGGCCACCGGCTTTGTATGGTTCACTTATGCCATTTTACAGTCCAGGCAAGTAGGCCCTGATTCTGTCATCAAACTCCTCTTGCCTTCTGCCTCTGAAAACTCCAGTTCGAGCCTGCATCTGTGACCATGAACTTTGTCTCATCCTCTGCGCGGCTCATGAAGCCTGACATCAGCCTATTCTCTGCCAAGAACTGTATTTCGCCTTCGAGTTATCTGCTTCCCCCTCAGCCGATGCATTCCTGTCTAGTAGTTTAAGTAAACATTCTTCCAGCTACCGAGCAAAAGGCTCGACTTCTCTGTCCTCATGCAAGTAATTCATAGCCCTGTTACCATGGAATATTCCTACCCCCTCGCTTTCAGTGTAGACATTTAGACGCTTGTACACGCACGCACAGTCAGTATAGAATAGATTCTGTCCGAGAGTCCTTCTTTTATGGATAACATAGTTCTTTAAACATAGGATGTTAGATATGATTTGGGATTAGGTTGACTTGACCCCCCAGACTTTTTGTCTCCACATGTAGAGCTAAATGTCAAGTCCCCTTCACCCCCTAGTTGCACGTCAATCACACGTCATACTGCTGCGCGCGCATCTATGCCAAGTATTATCTTATAGATCCACCTATAGGTGACATCATAACCAATTATGTTCCTTTTTACGCCTTATTACACCCATTTTTGGTTACGCAGACAAATCGTCATTTTTCCTTATCAATTGTTACGCCTACTGTATTCGCTTCATTATAATGTATGTACTATAAAAGTCATTTCATGTCAATAATGCATGTACTTCACTTCCTGAACCTCCGTGGTGATGGAACTTGGAGCAACCGATTATAATCGATTATTGGAATAAAGCCCATTCCGAACCTCTAATACCACGGATTCTGCCTCTCATTTTACTGAGCTATTTAATTATGTTTCTGTATCAAATTATGTCCAGGTAAAGGAAAATTATTTACCACACACTCTCAAAATCTACCACCATTATAGGAAAGTGCCCCTTTTTGCATGGTTACCCCCCACGTTTTGCCTGACACGTGATACACTTTGACTTGGTGGGCCATGGGTCCCTCCCAATCAAGTTACCAGGGCCTGTGTTCTTTCCCAAAGCTGTACCGACAATTGGCCACATCTTTGGCCACAGGTAAGCCCTTATGAAAGGTACCATGGGTACCAAGGGCACTGTGGCCAGGCAAGGCCTCTAAGGGCTGCAGCACCTCTTGTGCCACCCTTAGAGGCTTTGCCCCTTAACACCCACACACTGCCATTGCAAGCAGCATGTATTGGTGCAGAGAAAAGTGAAGAGTCGACATGGCACACATCCCTATGTGCCATGCCTGCAACCCACTGCCTAGTGCCTAGGTAAGTCACCCCTCTAGCACAGTGCACTAGCCCTCAAGTGAGGGTACAGTGGCATGAGCCTTGTATCCCCACAGTGTCTAAGTCCATTCTTAGACATTGTAAGTGTAGTAAAGCCGTAAAGAGTATATGATCTGGGAGTTGGTCATTATGAACTCCACAGCTCCATAATGGCTTTACTAAAACCTGGGAAGTTTGATAGCAAACTTCTCAGCACATTAAACCCACACTGATGCCCATGGGGGATTTAATGTAAAATGCATTCAGAGGACATCTTAGAGATGCTCGCTGAAAAACGACCAGCCCTATTGTGGTTCCTGAATGGCTGCCTGCCATTTGCCACCACCAGAAAGGGTTATGCACCCCTGGGTAAAAGGCCTCCGCTCTCTGGGTTCAGAAACTTAGCCCATCCTGGGCAGAGGAGTAATGCCTCCTACCCAAGGATTGGCTGGGTCCAGAAAGGGGAAGCTTCAAAAGCCTGCCACCTTTGTAATCTGTGACTGCCTTTTGCTGCCCCCAGAAACTGGCTCCTACCGGTTCTGACCCCCACTTTGCGCGGGAGAATCGGCAGGAAAACCAAGTTAGGAGGAGGGGTATGTTTACCTTTGCCAACCCCTCCCCTCAGGTCGGTGAGGCGAGGTGATGCACACATATCAGTCCCCTCCATCTTGAAGATGAGGGGACCCAGTCAATTAGAGAGAGGCTTGTGCCCCCTCCCACTGGAGAGTGGCATAATAGGGGGTGTACCCACCCCAAGGAAGGGACTTATTGGTCCTGACCCGCACATCCCTTTAACGCCCCTAAATTTAGTATTTAGGAGCAACCCTAAACTGTGCCTCCTCAGATTCAAGGAAGAATGAAGAAGGACCAAAGAGTGGTGCTGACCTAGGAAGAAGAGGAATCCAGCTGCTTTGGCCCCAGCCCTACCGGCCTGTCCTGAGTCCGAACTGATTTGTCCGAAACCCTGGCATGTCCAGCAGCCTCCCAGAGTCCGGAGGACCTGCTCTGCACCCTTCTTACAGAGACCGTCTCCCGTGAGCACCGGATTTGCTCAACAAAGACTCGCCCGCAGAATACAGATCCAGGCGGCTCCGTGATTTTGCACCACTCTGCACCATCACCACAAGGAGATCTCCCCAGCGATCCTAACCTGGGATCTAGTGATCCCGGCCTCCCTCAACCTTCAAGCAGACACCTGCAGCCTCAACCTGAAGGGTCCCCTGACCGCGACTGGAGCTGTGAAGAAGAACCCGACGCCAAAAGACACCCCTGCACCGGATGCCCCACGGCCTTGGGTGACCCAATCGACGGTGTCCAGGCATCCCTCAAGATCCCAACTTACCTCTCCAGCCAGTGGTAGCCTTCAGCATGCCTCCCTACCTGAGCCTGCAACATCTTTGCTGAACCAGAGATCTCCATTGAAATCCAAAGGGTCCCCTACATCGCCTTGGCACTCGGCACCAGGCTACCCCTGTGCCACTGGTGGTACAGCTCCTGTGCTGATTGTTAGCCCCTGCAATGCTGATCCTAACTCCAGGAGCTTTGCTCCCACAGCCAAGTGGCCTGCTTGTAACCAGTCCATGACCCCTTACCACCATAGATCCACCCTCTCAGCCTGGGACAACTCCTGGTGGCACGCAACCTCAGCATCATACTGGACTCCTCCTTCTCCATGAATCGCCTCCTCCCCCAGGATGGACTGGGTCCATGAAGGGGAAGCTTCAAAGGCCTGCTGCCTTTGTAATCTGTCCCTGCCTTTAACTGCCCCCAGCAACTGGCTCCCACCGGTTCTGACCCCCACTTCGGGCAGGAGAATTGGCGGAAAAATAAGTTAGGAGGAGAGTTGTGCCCACCTCTCCCAACCCTCAGGTGGGGGAGGAGAGGTGAAGCACACATCTCAGTGTCCTCCATCTTGAAGATGAGGGGACCCAACCAGTTAGGGAGAGGCCCATGCCCCCCTCCCACTGGAGGGTGGCATAATATGGGGTGTACCCACCCAAGGAAGGGACCCACTGGTCCCAACCTGCACACCCCTTTAACACGCCTAAATGAGGGCATAGGGGAACCCTGAACCTCGCATCCTCAGATTCGAGGAAGAAAGCAGAAGGACCAAAGACCCTGGAAGAAGAGAACACTAACTGCTTTGCCCCAGCCCTACGGGCCTATCTTGACTCTGACCTGACTACAGTGAACCCCGGCGTTTGCAGCAGCGCCCAGAGCCCAGATGACTTGCGCTGCATCCATCTAACAGACTCTGTCTCCTGAGAGCACCGAATTGCTCAACAAAGACTCACCCACAGATTCCTGATACAGGCGGCTCTGCAATTTTGCACCACTCTGCAGCCAATGCCCATGGCCAGAGTTCGAGTGGCTCAACACCACAAGGAGATCTCCCCTGCGATCCTGACCTGGGATCTGGTGATCCCCGACCTCCCTCAAGCTTCAAGCTGATGCCTGCAGCCTCAATCTGAAGGGTCCCCATGACTGTGACCGGAGATGGTAAGAAGAACCCAACTCCAAAAGACACCCCTGCACCCAGTGCCCCAGGATCTTGGGTGGCCCAACCAACGGTGTACAGGCATCCCTCAAGATCCTAGCTTACCTCTCCAGCGAGTGGTCACCTTCAGGAAGCCTCCCTGCCTGAGACTGCAGCATCTTTGGCGAACTGGAGATCTCCATTGATATCCATACGGTCCACGATGTCGCCTTGGTACTGTGCACCCGGCCGCCCCTGTGCCACTGGTAGTGCTGTTCCTGTGCTGATTATTAGCCCCTGCAGTGCTGATCCTAACTCCAGGAACTTGTACGCAGTCCCTGACTGAATGCCCACAGAGCTCCATTGGCTAACATTGGGCCCCTGCACTCTGCACCCGGCCGACCTAGTCCTGCTGGGGGTGCAATTTAAGTGCTCAACTGGACATGGGGGAACCTTGGTCCTAACCCCCAAAATTCCTACTCGTAAGTCGTTTACTTACTCGAGAACCAATATAAAAAATTTTCCCATTGGTACCCATGTTACTATTTTTTTTCCCTAAAAAACGCGATCTACTGTTTTGTATGAAAAGAAAGTAACTGTGCTTTAATTTAAGAGTTTTCCATTCCTTTTAACAGAGGACCTAAAAGTAACTGAAAAGTAATCCAAGAGTAATCAAATGTAATCTCAATTTTAAATTGTTTTAAACGTAATTCTTACTTACCTATGCCAAGTCCTGCTTGGTTCTACAAAATGAAATACAAGTTTGTCTTTTTATACTTACATAACTGGTCTGGATTAGGTCTCTGAATGTGTGCTATCAGTCTTAATTGAGTGAATACAATAAATGCTTAACACACCCTCTGGATAAGCCTAACTGCTCGCCCACACTACCACAAAGAGAGCCGTTAGTACTTGTCTAATTTAGCCTCTTTTATTTACCTCTGGGGACTCCCAGGCTATACCATGCTTTGGTATAGTATATTCAGAGCCAGCTTCCTACAACCATCACCTCAGGGAAACCACAAAGGATGCCCTGACCAACCACATCAAGGCAAGCGCCAACCATACAAAAGAGCTTTTCACCATCATCAGGGAATTCTCCTGCTTAGCCGCCATCGAAAACATGATTCACTCCTCCCAAGCCCTCTGCAACAGCCTACTGGACTACTTCCACCAAACGATCTCTGACATCTACCTTCCAAACTCAAGCACCTCCAAACTCACACCGAGGCCATGGACACCCATAGACTTTCCAGCTGGAACCTGCTCTCAAGCCAAGACTCCACCAACATCGTGAGGTCCATCCACTCTGGCACACCCACTGATCCCTGCCCATACCACATCTACAACCTAGGGAGAGAAGAAATCAGCTACAACCTTCCAGAGATCCTCAACACGTCCATCCTGACAGCCACTGTCCCAGCCACCTGGAAGCACGCGGAGGTCAAGCCTCTCCTGAAAAAAACCTTCACCGACCCCAGCGTACTTAAAAACTTTCACCCCATCTCCCTACTCCCCTTCCCAGCCAAGGTCCTGGAGAAAGCCATCAACCGCCAGCTCACAGATAAGGGTGAGCGGAGTTCACGGAGTTGCATAAAAACTCAGTGGAATTCCCCGGTGTTCCGCTCTGACCTAGTCATTATGCCATACTCCCACAAATGAGCAAAAGTTAAATATTCCAACTCAAATTCCCCTGGTATGAACATGCTGCAGCCGTGGGTCCACTGCCAATGATCACATCCTCTGATAACTTTCTCCGCCCGCAAGCTTGCATGCCTAGCATTGCTGTTCTCTGCTCGGCTGTGCGCTGCCTGGCCTCTGTCTAGAGGTGCTGCCGGTGGCTTTGGGGTCAAGGGAGGCGATCCCTAACCTTGCTTGGGAGTGGGCAGGGCATGCTGAAGCCACACTCACCTCTTAGCCTTCTGCGCTGCTCCCGGGCATTGCGACTGCGGTTCTCGCTCGGGCCAGTTGGTTCCCTTTGTTGGCAGTGGGCAGCACCTGAGGGCTCTGGGCAAGTCCCTCCTGTTTTCCCTCCCACTCTGCAAATGAGGACTTCAAGCGCACTGCTTCCTGCTCCATTTCCGGTGCCCTGTGATGTCCTCACTTCTGTCTGGTGCTCCCTAAAAAAAAAAGTAATACTTAAAACTCCACTCCGCTGGCGGTAGGTGGAGTTGCCCAAACTCTGCTCTCCAAGCAAAGCACTGGAGTGGCAAAACTTCGCAAACTCTGCCAGTGAAGTAGAGTATGCTGCCCACAGTTACTCACCACAGAAGAGAACAATTTTCTTGACGCCTCCCAATCAGGCTTCCATGTCAACCACAGCACCGAGACGTCCCTGATCGCAGCTACGGTCTACATCAGATTCTCCTCAGCCAATGGGAAACAGCAACCCTCATCCTCCTCGACCTCTCGACAGCCTTCGACACTGTCGCCCACCACACCCTCATCTCCAGACTACACCGCCTAGCCATCCAAGGCAACGCTTTCAACTGGATCACCTCATTCCTTTGCGGTCGAACGCAAAGGATCCACCTGCAACCCTTCGTCTCCGAACCCAAGGACATTATCTGCGGCGTTTCCCAGGGATCCTCCCTCAACCCTCCCTCTTCAATAACTACATGATGCCTCTTGCAGACTTCACCCGCACCCACGGACTCCACATCATCTCATACGCCCTTGACACGCAGGTCATCCTCTTCCTCTCAGAAGACACCTACACCACCAGAGCCAACTTCCAGAAGACCATGTCAGACATCGCCATTTGGATGAAGGCCAACTGCCTACAACTTAACTGAAACAAAACGTAAGTACTCATCTTTCGAAACAACCCCTCCCCCTAGGACGACTCCTGGTGACCCACCACACTCGGCCCTGCGCCTGCCCCAGCCAACCACGCAACCTCAGAATCATCCTGGACAGCCAACACATGGGCTGCAGCATGTATTATGCCAGCCATGAGATACCACTCAAATTATGACTAGAGGCCTGCCATTGCAGCCTGTGTAAGCTGGTTGTGAGAAGTTGGCCTGGTATAGGATGTTCACTAGTTAAAGTGACCACCTTGTACCATGCCAAGCAACCCTTATGGTGTGGTTGTAAGTCAACCTTTTCGGACTAGCTGCCCTAGTGGTAGCGTTGTCTAAGCAGTCTTTGAGGCTAAACTCGTGAAACGTGTTAAGCAGGCTGTTTTACCAACTGTAACCCCCCTTTTATACCAATGAAAGGACACCACACAGATATATATTGAAAATATATATGTATTTATTTCTCAAAGTATCCCCTAGACTCTTTATGAGCACAGGAGCACAAATCGTTAAACAAGAATACGTTAGAATACACAGAAGTTGCACTTTATATGGATAGGCCCTGGTGGCCACTCGAACCATATACTAAACTAGTGGTATAAGTACCACGAACAGGAAAGGGAAAAGGCCTAGGGCCTCTAGAATCGCTGGGCCTACAAGGAGCTAACTTTAGTTAGTGACCAGGAGGTCCACGGGTTGCGTGTGCAGAGCAAACAGTCACACGCGGGCTCCCATAGGTTTTCAATGGGTGCGTAAAAGTTACAAAGTTACTGCAAAAAGGATCTTCCGGATGGACTATGAACTCAAGATTGGAAACACAGACACTAGTGATGTTACTCTACACTTGGGCACCGGAGTGCCAGCTTTACCTCACCCACAGGAAGCGGGTGCATAGGGCTCGAAGTGCGTCGGGTTTCTTCTATCTGTTCAATGGAGCCTGAAGACAAAGATGCTGCAGGCGGTCGGTCCAGAAGAGATGCAGTGGATCCAAGGGTGGATTGGAGTTGTAGAAGACCTGTAAGCAGAGGGGACAGTGATCACAGTCACTAGCCAGTGACCAGCGTGGCACCAGGTGGGTACCAGGCGATGTCGGGTGCAAACAGGAGGAAAGGTGCAGCTTGTCTCTGCAGCCACGTGGTCCCTGAAGGTCGACGACATCCAGGAGTCAGTTCACGAGCTGTCCCACGCAGGCTCTCGCTGTCGGCGGTGTCGGCGACTTGATTGAAGCAAACAAGCCTTGGCAAAAGCAATTGTTGTGGAAAACGAAATAAGCTGATGGTTCTGACCAGCAAGGTCAGAGGGACTGCTCCTTTGGAGGGGAGCAAGGGCCAGTCTGGAGCAACCAGACCAGCGGTGTAGTTCTTGAAGTTCGTCGCCAAGATGGCCACTAGCCAACGGGCCAGCAACCGGTTAGGCGTGTCGAGTGGCAAAATGCAGAGGGGCCCCACGCAGATCGTGGAGATGCTGGAGGGCTCACCTTTGATGCAGATGCTGCTCGGGTGTTGGGCTTCTCAGGAACCAAAGCACAACTTGGAGGGAGCCTCGGTTGTCGCGCTTGCAGCTTGTCGTGGTCTTTTCAAGATGGCTGGCTCCACGTGTCTCGGTGCCTCCACGGGTTCCTTCTTTTCAGGGACTGTGGATCGGGCGGTGAGAGGTCTGGAGGTCCAGGTCTTGTCAGTCTCTGGGCTCGGGCTCCGGCGGGAGGCGGCGGCAAAGCAGACGTTGATTCGCTGGGTGCTGCTTGCGTTAGCAAGGTGGTCACTCCCTGACCACAGGGGAGATTGGCTTCAGTCCTCTGTGCGGCAGAGCGTCGAAGTTCCCGTCTTCTTCTTGTAGTTAAGTTGATTCCAGGATGTCTAAAGTCTTAGGACACAGCTCCTACCTTTATTCGGATTCTAGGGGCCGGACTACCTGCTAGGTCCCTCGCTAAGGGTGGGACCAGGAAGGGGGGTGGCTACACCCCCAATCCTTTGTCCAGCTCGCCCCGGGTCCAGGGCTGGTGTGCCCCAGGACCGGTTTGAACTGGCATATGCACCGAGGCTCCTTGTGAGCCTCAGGCATGTCTGGTTTCTTTCAAGCCCTACCTGACCAATACACAAAATCCTGTCTGGGGTGGTGCATGCACCTCCCCTGGCAGGAAACCCTTTGTCCACACCTCCCAAGCTGGAAGGACTCCCAGCAGCAGGAGGGCAGACTTGTGTCTGTGGTGGCAGCATCCATTTTGTGGAGCTGAGGCTATGTCTGATTTTACCCAGGTTTCAGGTACTGTACATGTCGTGTCCCTCTAGAAGGGTGGAATGCTAACCCCGTCGCCAGAATTGGCGAGGGGTTAGTATTCCAATTCGTATGACACCTTACTCGACATGTTTTGATAAAGCCAAACCAAAGATAGCATTTAACCGCGAGGTTCATAATGCACTTAAGAGTATATGGTATGACGATATCTGGAAACAGTAGAAGGAAGTTGTTCCGACCACTGCAGACAGGCTCAGCTCATGCCAGAGCACCATCTCACATGGAACCAAGCACTCTGCCTTCAGGATTGTCAAGGCCTGCTATAGGAGTGGCTGATAGGTTACCATGTGTTCCATTTAAGGTTAGGTATAGGTATACTACACCTAAGTAAGAGGTGGTTACACCAACTTACCCCAGCTGAGTGATCAGCCAGTTGTGTCAAATTTGTTAGGCCAGGCCAGGGGTGGCACAATACATGCTTCAGCCCCTGGTAGGCCTTAGATACACCAATGCCCTGGGTACCTAGTGTACACTGGTACAGGGGCTCACAGGGTGATCCACTTCCAATTGGTTATGCACCTAGGGTGCATAGTGTAAATTTAGTAGAGAGAACAGCAGGCTGGGGGTCTGATTGGCAGGCCCACAGCCTCAATATGTCAAAAACCAGCGAAGCAAAAAGCAAAATTTGGGGTGACCATAGGATAGCAGACCCTACTCTCCTACACAACCCCCCCCAAACGCAGGGACATTAAACTAGCCTTGACCAGTCTCGTCTTCATGTCCTAAGTGGAAGTACCTGGAGAGACCATCTGCATTCCCATGGTCAGTACCTGGCCGGTGCTCCACTGTAAAGTCCATCCCCTGTAGGGAAATGGACCACCTAAGCAGTTTGGGGTTTTCACCCTTCATCTGATTTAGCCACAAGAGGGGCTTATGGTCGGTCTGAATCTTGAAGTGAGTGCCAAACAAGTATGGCCTCAGCTTCTTCAGGGCCCACACCACAGCAAAGGCCTCCCTCTCAATAGCTGACCAATTCTTCTCTCTGGGGGTCAACCTTCTGCTAATAAAAGCAATGGGTTGGTCTTGACCATCTACATTAAGTTGTGACAGCACAGCTCCCACACCCAACTCAGAAGCATCTGTTTGGACAATAAACTCTTTGGAGTAGTCAGGACTTTTCAGGATAGGTGCAGAGCACATGGCCTCCTTCAGGTCATCAAATGCCTTTTGACAGCTTACTGTCCACTGAACCTTTTTGGGCATCTTCTTGGATGTCAGATCATTAAGAGGAGTCACAATGGACCCATAGTTCTTAACAAACTTCCTGTAGTACCCAGTCAAGCCCAAGAAAGCTCGAACTTGAGTCTGGGTGGTTGGAGGAGACCAGTCCCTTGATGGATTGTATCTTACTCTCCAGTGGTTGAACTTGGCCTCCACCTACAAGGTGGCCCAAATACACAACCTTACTCTGCCCTATCTGGCACTTAGTAGCCTTGATAGTGAGGCCTGCCCTTTGCAGAGCCTCAAGAGCCTTCTTCAGGTGGATCAGGTGATCCTCCCAGGTGGAGCTAAAGACAGCAATGTCATCAAGATATGCTGCACAAAAGTCATCCAACCCAGTAAGGACTTGATTCACCAACCTTTGGAAGGTGGCAGGTGCATTCTTCAGACCAAAGGGCATCACCACAAATTGGTAGTGCCCACCTGGGGTTGAGAATGCTGTTTTGGCCTTAGACTCCTCAGCTAATCTGATTTGCCAATAGCCAGCTGTCAAGTCAAATGTGCTCAAAAACTTAGCAGAAGCCAGTTTATCTATGAGCTCATCTGCCCTTGGAATAGGATGTGCATCTGTCCTAGTGACAGCATTGAGTCCTCTGTAATCCACACAGAACCTCATCTCTCTCTTGCCATCTTTGGTGTGAGGTTTGGGGACCAGAACCACTGGGCTAGCCCAGGGGCTCTCTGAGGGTTCAATGACACCCAATTCCAGCATTTTGTGTACCTCAGCCTTTATACAATCCCTGACGTGGTCAGGTTGTCTGTAAAGCTTGTTCTTTACAGGCAGACTGTCACCAGTGTCCACCACATGGGTACACCAGTCAGTTTGGCTAGGTATCAAGGAAAACATGTGTTGAAATAATTGTAGAACCTGTCTACATTCAATCTGTTGATGATCAGTGAGGTTGCCTCCAAGGGTCACTCCTTCAACTGAGCCATCCTCAGGGTTCTGAGACAACAGGTCTGGGAGAGGGTCACTCTCTTCCTCCTGTCCCTCATCTGTAGCCATGAGCAAGCCCATGTCTGCCCTGTCAACATTTGCTTTTAACCTGTTAACATGGAGTACCCTGTGGGGACTCCTGGGAGTTCCTAGGTCCACCAAGTAGGTAACCTCTCCCTTCTTTTCCAGGATTGTATGGGGTCCAGACCATTTGTCTTGGAGGGCTGCTGGGGCCACTGGCTCCAACACCCATACCTTCTGTCCTGGCTGAAACTCAACCAAGACAGCCTTTTGGTCATGCCAAGCTTTCTGTAAGGCCTGGCTTGCCTCAAGGTTTTTGGATGCCTTCTCCATATACTCAGCCATCCTGGAGCGGAGACCAAGTACATAGTCCACTATGTCTTGCTTAGGCTGTTTGAGAGGTAACTCCCATCCTTCCTTCACCAAACACAGTGGGCCTCTTACAGGGTGCCCAAACAATAATTCAAAGGGGCTGTAGCCAACCCCCTTTTGTGGGACCTCTCTGTAAGCAAACAGAAGGCAGGGTAGAAGGATGTCCCATCTTCGCCTGAGCTTTTCAGGTAATCCTTTGATCATACCCTTTAGGGTCTTGTTGAATCTCTCAACAAGCCCATTGCATTGTGGGTGATAAGGGGTGGTGAACTTGTAGTTGACACCACATTCCTTCCACATAGCTGTCGAGTATCCTGACATGAAGTTGGTACCTCTGTCAGAAACCACCTCCTTAGGAAACCCCACTCTGGAGAATACTCCCAGCAGGGCCCTGGCCACAACAGGTGCTGTAGTGGTCCTAAGGGGAATTGCCTCTGGATACCTGGTGGCATGATCCACTACCACCAGTATAAATCTGTGCCCAGATGCAGTGGGTGGATCCATGGGACCCACTATGTCTATTCCCACTCTTTCAAAGGGGACCCCCACCACAGGTAGTGGTATCAGGGGGGCCTTTGTTGTGCCACCTGATTTGCCACTGGCTTGGCAGGTCACACAGGAGCGACAAAACTCCTTGGTATCTTCATTCATGTGAGGCCAGTGAAAGTGAGGGACAAGTCTGTCCCAAGTCTTGTTCTGGCCTAAGTGTCCTGCTAAAGGAATATCATGGGCCAAGGTAAGAAGGAAGCCCCTAAATTGCAGAGGTATAACCAACCTCCTGGTTGCACCAGGCTTGGGGTCTCTAGCCTCTGAATAAAGGAGCCCTTCATCCCAATACACTTTATGGGTACCTTGAGCATTCCCAGCAGCCTCAGCAGCAGCCAGCTGTCTGAGGGGTTCAAGAGAGGGACAGGATAACCTGCCTCAAGTCAGCCCTTGAAGGTCCCCCTGTCCCCAGAAACTCAACCTGATCAGGTTCAAGCTCTTCAGGGACAGTTCCTTCAGGGTCCTCTAGATCAGCTTCCTGGGAAGGTTGATCATCACTCTGAGGCAGGGGGGAAGGCACAACCTTGACCCTCCTGTCCTTCTTCTTGGTAGGTGCTTGGTCCATTGTTCCAGGATCCAAGACCTGAGGTTCAGTAAGGCACTTTTTGGCCTGTGACCTGGTCACAGCAAGGACATGTGGTGATATACCTAACATCTCTGCATGTGTCCTGTACTCCACTTCAGACCATAGAGAACTCTCTAGGTCATTGCCCAACAAACATTCTACTGGGAGGTCTGCACTAACCACAACCCTTTTGAGGCCAGTTACCCCTCCCCATGAGAAGTTAACAACTGCCACACTATGTGATGTAGTGGCATTGCTGGCATTGGTCACCAGGTAGTTCTCACCTGGTATGTACTGTCCAGGGTCCACAAAGCCTGGTGTCACCATGGTGACACTGGCACATGTGTCCCTGTAGGCTTGAGCCACTTTTTTTTGATTAAAGGAGTCTGTCTGTACTTGCCCAGATTACTGGGGCTCACAGTCAGGGACAAATCTATGTCCCCATCACAGATCAGGACTGCCTGTGTAAGGGTTCTGTCTAAGTCAGAATCCCCTTCAGTTCCCATAGTGATTCCCACTACACCCTTTGTCTGGGGACCAACACTGCTAACAGTAGTACTGGGAGCAGGTGCCTTAGGGGCAACAGTGTTGGGGGCTCCACCCTTTTTACAATCACTAGTCCAGTGAGTTGTATTCTTGCAAGAGTTGCACCAGGGTTTCTTTTGACCTTCTTTCTTCTTCCCTTTAGGCTGGGACCCACCCTCTTTAGTACTAGTTTGGGGCCCTGTTGAAGACTTCTGGTCTTTAGATTTCTGATCTCCACCCTTTTGGTCTGTTTTCTTCTGATCACCCCCTTGGCCCTGGTTCTGGTTCTTTTGCTTAACCCTGGTTCTGACCCATTTGTCTGCCTTCTTTCCCAATTCTTGGGGAGAGGTCAGATCAGAGTCAACCAAGTGTTGATGCAGTTGCTGGTTTTGACAGTTATTTAAAATCTGTTCTCTCATCATCAAATTGTACAATCCTGTATAATCAGATACCTTACTTCCCAGCAACCAACCCTCCAAAGCCTTAGTGGCACATTCAATGTATTCAGACCAGTCCTGAGTCTGTGTCTTCTGGGTGTCTCTGAACATTAACCTGTACTGTTCAGTGGTTAAGCCTAACCCATCAACTAGGACACTCTTCAGGGCTCTGTAGTTTCTGACATCCTCCTCCCTGACAGTGAGGAGTCTGTCTCTGCCTCTTCCTTCAAAGGAGAGCCAGAGGATTGCTGCCCACTGGTCTTCAGGAACCTGCTGCACTTTGCAGGCTCTCTCAAGAGCAGTCATCCATTTGTGGATGTCATCCCCACTTTTGTAGGGGGGTACAACCTTAGACAGGTTCCTATTATCAAAGACCCTATCTTTGTCCTTAGGGACAATGCTGCCACCAGTGGGTATAGACCCACTCTCTTTAGGTCGCCTAGCCTTACTCAGTTTCTCTACCATCAGAGCTACTTCTAGCTCCTGTTTCCTGATTCTCAGCTGAGCTTCCTGCATTCTGGCCTCATGCTCCCTCCTCTGAGGGGTGGTCATCCTTCTCCTGGAGTGACCTTGAGAGTCTCTAGAGGCATGAGAAGCATTAGATTCACCTGAGTGATTCCTTTGCCCCCCAAGCCCCTGGTTAAGTCCACTAGGGAGATCCAATGGGGTGATCCCATTCTCAGTCCCCAGTAGCCTTAAGTTAGCTGGGCCACGTATAACACTTGGCACTGGGCTAGTTCTCCCTTCATCCTCACTACCTTCTGTATCAGTACCCTTCTCACTTTCATCCTCTGTAGTATGATTCTCATCTAAGGGGTGACTATTGGAAAGGGGTACCTCAGTAGCATCTTCAGAAGGGGGGCCTCCTGTTCCAGTCCCTAAGGGGCCTAACTGGGAGGCTTTCCTGAGAGCTTTCTGATCTTCATCAGCCTGTAAAAGCTCCCTGAGTTCAGCAGAAGTAGGATTCTTGGGCTGTTTAAGGCCCCTGATATTTGCCAACTGCCTGAGCTCATTTTGATTTAGGGTAGCAAAGAGAGTTGGTGCCCTCTGGGGGTCACTCTCGACAGAGATGGGTACCTTGGACCCCTCTGCCCCCTCCATTGCTCTTAAGTGTGGGTGGATGTGTTGCAATCTACCTACACTTGGGTTTACCTACTAAACCTATCTAGTAGTTGTAGTCAGGGTGTGCTACTCCCTTTGCTCTACAACAACTAAGTTCAGTAGAACTTAAGTATATCTAATCTTGTTTTATATGTACCTAAAGGTACCTGTATGATCTTTCAATTGGTAACAAAGAGATTACAGAGGTAAAACACAGCAAGCTCAAATCCAACCGCTGCTCACCAATGTGAGAAGTTGGCCTGGTATATGATGTTCACTAGTTAAAGTGACCACCTTGTACCATGCCAAGCAACCCTTATGGTGTGGTTGTAAGTCAACCTTTTCGGACTAGCTGCCCTAGTGATAGCGTAGGCTAAGCAGTCTTTGAGGCTAAACTCGTGAAACGTGTTAAGCAGGCTGTTTTACCAACTGTAACCCCCCTTTTATACCAATGAAAGGACACCACACAGATATATATTGAAAATATATATGTATTTATTTCTCAAAGTATCCCCTAGACTCTTTATGAGCACAGGAGCACAAATCGTTAAACAAGAATACGTTAGAATACACAGAAGTTGCACTTTATATGGATAGGCCCTGGTGGCCACTCGAACCATATACTAAAATAGTGGTATAAGTACCACGAACAGGAAAGGGAAAAGGCCTAGGGCCTCTAGAATCGCTGGGCCTACAAGGAGCTAACTTTAGTTAGTGACCAGGAGGTCCACGGGTTGCGTGTGCAGAGCAAACAGTCACACGCGGGCTCCCATAGGTTTTCAATGGGTGCGTAAAAGTTACAAAGTTACTGCAAAAAGGATCTTCCGGATGGACTATGAACTCAAGATTGGAAACACAGACACTAGAGATGTTACTCTACACTTGGGCACCGGAGTGCCAGCTTTACCTCACCCACAGGAAGCGGGTGCATAGGGCTCGAAGTGCGTCGGGTTTCTTCTATCTGTTCAATGGAGCCTGAAGACAAAGATGCTGCAGGCGGTCGGTCCAGAAGAGATGCGGTGGATCCAAGGGTGGATCGGAGTTGTAGAAGACCTGTAAGCAGAGGGGACAGTGTTCACAGTCACTAGCCAGTGACCAGCGTGGCACCAGGTGGGTACCAGGCGATGTCGGGTGCAAACAGGAGGAAAGGTGCAGCTTGTCTCTGCAGCCACGTGGTCCCTGAAGGTCGACGACGTCCAGGAGTCGGTTCACAAGCTGTCCCACGCAGGCTCTCGCTGTCGGCGACTTGATTGAAGCAAACAAGCCTTGGCAAAAGCAATTGTTGTGGAAAACGAAATAAGCTGATGGTTCTGACCAGCAAGGTCAGAGGGACTGCTCCTTTGGAGGGGAGCAAGGGCCAGTCTGAAGCAACCAGACCAGCGGTGTAGTTCTTGAAGTTCGTCGCCAAGATGGCCACTAGCCAACGGGCCAGCAACCGGTTAGGCGCGTCGAGTGGCAAAATGCAGAGGGGCCCCACGCAGATCGTGGAGATGCTGGAGGGCTCACCTTTGGTGCAGATGCTGCTCGGGTGTTGGGCTTCTCAGGACCCAAAGCACAACTTAGAGGGAGCCTCGGTTGTCGCGCTTGCAGCTTGTCGTGGTCTTTTCAAGATGGCTGGCTCCACGTGTCTCGGTGCCTCCACGGGTTCCTTCTTTTCAGGGACTGTGGATTGGGCGGTGAAAGGTCTGGAGGTCCAGGTCTTGTCAGTCTCTGGGCTCGGGCTCCGGCGGGAGGCGGCGGCAAAGCAGACGTTGATTCGCTGGGTGGTGCTTGCGTTAGCAAGGTGGTCACTCCCTGACCACAGGGGAGATTGGCTTCAGTCCTCTGTGCGGCAGAGCGTCGAAGTTCCCGTCTTCTTCTTGTAGTTAAGTTGATTCCAGGATGTCTAAAGTCTTAGGACACAGCTCCTACCTTTATTCGGATTCTAGGGGCCGGACTACCTGCTAGGTCCCTCCCTAAGGGTGGGACCAGGAAGGGGGGTGGCTACACCCCCAATCCTTTGTCCAGCTCGCCCCGGGTCCAGGGCTGGTGTGCCCCAGGACCGGTTTGAACTGGCATATGCACCGAGGCTCCTTGTGAGCCTCAGGCATGTCTGGTTTCGTTCAAGCCCTACCTGACCAATACACAAAATCCTGTCTGGGGTGGTGCATGCACCTCCCCTGGCAGGAAACCCTTTGTCCACACCTCCCAAGCTGGAAGGACTCCTAGCAGCAGGAGGGCAGACTTGTGTCTGTGGTGGCAGCATCCATTTTGTGGAACTGAGGCTATGTCTGATTTTACCCGGGTTTCAGGTACTGTACATGTCGTGTCCCTCTAGAAGGGTGGAATGCTAACCCCGTCGCCAGAATTGGCGAGGGGTTAGTATTCCAATTCGTATGACACCTTACTCGACATGTTTTGATAAAGCCAAACCAAAGATAGCATTTAACCGCGAGGTTCATAATGCACTTAAGAGTATATGGTATGACGATATCTGGAAACAGTAGAAGGAAGTTGTTCCGACCACTGCAGACAGGCTCAGCTCATGCCAGAGCACCATCTCACATGGAACCGAGCACTCTGCCTTCAGGATTGTCAAGGCCTGCTATAGGAGTGGCTGATAGGTTACCATGTGTTCCATTTAAGGTTAGGTATAGGTATACTACACCTAAGTAAGAGGTGGTTACGCCAACTTACCCCAGCTGAGTGATCAGCCAGTTGTGTCAAATTTGTTAGGCCAGGCCAGGGGAGGCACAATACATGCTTCAGCCCCTGGTAGGCCTTAGATACACCAATGCCCTGGGTACCTAGTGTACACTGGTACAGGGGCTCACAGGGTGATCCACTTCCAATTGGTTATGCACCTAGGGTGCATAGTGTAAATTTAGTAGAGAGAACAGCAGGCTGGGGGTCTGGTTGGCAGGCCCACAGCCTCAATATGTCAAAAACCAGTGAAGCAAAAAGCAAAAATTTGGGGTGACCATAGGATAGCAGACCCTACTCTCCTACACTGGTGCTAGCACCACTTACTACAGATATAGGTTTACCTATAGCTGAGGTCACTGCACTTAAAAGCTAAAAGTCACCCCTAAGGCAGGCCTTTTAATCCTGAAGGCAGGGTGCTCAGTTCTAAGTGTGAACATCCCTACTACCTTTGGAGTCCATTCTCCAGGGTTGTAAGTGCATCAGCCATTATGATACATAGAGTGGTCATGCCTCATTGAGCGATGACAATCTCTAAACTAGCTGTAACAAACTCTGTTGTGTTTGGTATCCAACATGTTGGAATCATACCCCCACACCGTAAACGGTGTGGAAGGTATGATTCCATGCACTGTAAAGCTCCTCCAGGAGGCCCTCAGTGCTTCTGGTACCAGTCTCCTAGACCCGGACAGCAGAACATGGCTGCTGCCGACCAGAGACATGATTCTGCCCTCCTGCTGTTGAGCCAAGTTTGAGCAGGGGAAGGTAGGACAATAGGTATCCTACCACAGGGAGGTGTGACCACCTCCCAGACAGGGCTTGGTGTAATGGGGCAGGGTGGGAGCGCTTTCCAGCGCCCCTCTGCTTGAGAGACACATTTGGTGCCCTCCTTGCATAGTCCAGTTCAAACCAGCTCAGGGAGCCGTTTGCTCCCGCTCTGGTGCGAAACTGGACAAAGGACATGAGAGAATCCGCCCCACTGTCCAAACCCCTCCCCTGGGAGGGAACCCTGAACCGTGCCAATCCTTTCCTTGTGGTTCTTTAGAGCTTACCTGTGGGTGGGTCCCTAGATTCGTCGTGGGACAAGATTCATATCAAGACACCACTTAATCTTCGACCGTCTGGGCACTCTAGACTTCGCTCTGGGTATCAAGACTGCAACTGGGAAGACTCCTGCTGTTCCTGCTCTCGTCGCCCTGCTCATCTGCTGCAACATCCGTGCCTGTGCTCCATACAGGAACCTTCCAAGACCTGTGGGCATCCAAGACACCTGAAGGAATCTCCTTGGAGTGAAGAAATCACTTCCCTGCATCTGCAGGCACCGCAACGAAGCTGACTGGTCTGCTGATTCTGGGCTCCCACGGACTCCCAAAGGCTCAGCAACACAGGTGGTGGTTCTTCACATCCCTCAAGGCCTGCCCTGTCCTCTCGCTGAATTTAAGGCCAGTATCCCTCGTCAGAGCTGCAGGAACCGAACCCCTGTGCATTGTGTTGACTTGCTGTTGCAAAGGCTTGTTGGCTCTCCTCCTCAGAGATCTTCAGGCTCCAAGTAGGCTCCACCTCAAGCATCTCCAGTGTCCAAGATCTTTGTCCTCGCCACACTAATCTCTTGCACTGTGTGGCCTGCATCTTTGGTGAGCTGCTCAAGGTCCTCTTGTGACTCCAGTGCTTCCGGCCTGTGGGTCCATTTGAGGGTCTTCTTTGATTTCAGTGGGCTCCCCTGATTGTTCGGGCCTGGTCTGACTCCCCTGCTGATAGTGGTGAGTCACCTGGACCTTGCTGGTCCTGATTCTGCACCTTTTTCGCTTGCCACGTTGTTTGCGGTTGCCAAGGCTTGTTGGTGCTCCCGATGGACACTGACACCTCAACCTTTGACATCGGATAGCTCATGAACGGCTCCTGGTCTTCAACAGCGCCGCCTGTTCCTAACAGCTGCAGCTCCAAAGCAACTGTCAACTCTCCTGCAACACCCGACATCGGTGGGCATTCGACTTCCGTGCCCCCTGGTCACTCTCGAGTGACATAGACTCTGCCCTGCCTGCTTGCAGGTACTTCTCATCTTGAGTCCATCTTCGTATTCCACTGGACACTTTCCACTTCTTCGCCAACAACATCTTCCTGAAGTCCTCCATTGAATTTGACTGCAGTTGCCGACACCACTTCGCACCTATGCACCTGGCTTTCTTTTTGTAGATATCCTGGTTACTAGGGTATCCATGGGTGGGGTGGCTCTCCAACCTTCTGTCTCTCACAGGGCTTCTTCGGGGTCCACTGGGAAGGGTCCTATTTCTTTAAAGTTGCAACCACGACTTACCCATTGACTTGAATTGAGCCTTCGGTCGTGTTCCCACTTTGCACACGGCCTCCATGGGGTTCCTGGTTACTTACCTCGGGTGGTTCCTTGGGTCCTCTGTATTTCTACGTCCTCTGGGTACAGGCTTTACTTGAGTAGTGGTTTGCATCCCTCTATTTTAGTATATGGTTTGGTCCCCCCCGGAGACCACTGTGTAATACGTGCTTCTTACCTGTTTTCTTTGCCAAGTATTGTGTGCATTTCGTATATCTCTGGGTAGGAGATATTTATATGTGTTAGTAAGTGTCTTGTAATAAATGCATATTTTTATAAATACACTGTGTGGTTCTTTTTCACTTCATCTACACCAATAAGATTATGTTCTGGTAAAACAAGCTGCTTTACACTCCTTCCGGACTAAGCCTGAAGGCTGTTCTCCACAGCTACTCCTTAAAGAGCTTTCTAAGGTTGTCCAAGACCACTAAAGTCACCATAAGGGTTGTCTAGATTAGTGCTACACTTGTATAAGTGAGCACCATATACTAAGCCAGCTTCTCACTCCGTATACCCACTGTAAGATAGTACCCTCGTTTTTCATGGTTGCCCCCATTTTTTGCCAAACTGCGGATGTACTTTGACTGAGTGTGCCCTGGGTTCCTGCCAAACAGGTACCCAGGGCCTATGTGCTTTCCACAAAACTGCATTTCAACAAAACCCAATTGGCACTCTTTGGCCACATGTCAGTCCCTTGTAAATGGTACCAATGGTACCAAGGCCACTGTGGCCAAGGAAGACCTCTAAGAGCTGCAGCACTTATTGTGCCACCCTTAGAGGCCCTGTACCTTCACACACTGCCATTGCAGGCTGCATGTTTTGGTGCAGAACAAAGTGAAGAGTCGACATGGCACACATCCCTGTGTGCCATGCTTACAACCCAATTGCCCTGGCATAGGTCAGCTACCCCTCTAGCTGGGTGCACTATACCAGTGGTGAGGGTACAGATGCATGAGCCCTGTATCCCTACAGTGTCTAAACCAATTCCTAGACATTGTAAGTGCAGTACTGCCATTAAGAGTGTATGGTGCTGGGAGTTTGTCATTACAAACTCCACAGCACCATGATGGCTTTGCTAAAAACTGGGAAGTTTGGTATCAAACTCCCCAGCACATTAAACCCACACTGATCCCAATGTGGGATTTAATGAAAAATGCACACAGAGGGCATCTTAAAGATGCCCCCTGAAAAATGACCTAACACTAGTGTCATGGCTGAGTGGTTTTACTTACCTGTAACGCCCCTAAATCTAGTATTTAGGGGCAACCCCAAACATTGCCATCTCAGAGAAGAATGAACAAGAAAAAGAGAAGAAGAAGGACGAAGAAGCTATGCTGAAACTAAGAAAAGGAGGACGCCCACTGACTTGGTCCCAGCCCTACCGGCCTGTCCCCACCTTGACTGTGTCCAACAAAATCCCGGTGTGTCCTGCAGGAATCAGCCTCAAGAACCCGAAGGACCTGCCCTGCCTTCCAAGCCACCGGATTTGCTCATCCAGAGACTTAGGCCCCAGCCAAAACCACGAGTCTGCACTACTCTGCACCCAACACCCACAGCCCAAGTTTGAGGTCTCTCCGGTGATCCTTATCTGAGATATGGTGATCGCTGACCTCCCTCGAATCTCCAAGTGAAGCCTGCAGCCCCTTTCTGGAGGTTCCCCCTGACCGTGACCAGAGCTGGTAAGAAAACCTGACGTCTAAAGACACCCCTGCACCCGACGTCCCACGGCCTTGGGTGGCCCCACAGATGGTGTCCCAGCATCCCAACTTACCTCTCCAACCGGTGGTCACCTCCAGAAGATCTTCATCCCAAAGCCTGCAGTCTTTGTTGCAGCCAGAGAATCCCCATTGAAATCACCGGGGCACCCGACGCCAAAACAGCACCCTCCACCCAGCCGCCCCTGCGGGTGTACTTTGGGTGCTAACTCGGATCCCCCTTTGACCTGAGCCTAACACCAGGAGCTTTTCTTTCTCAACCTTGTGGCCTGCTCATGAGCAGCCACCAACCGGAGGCCCCCTATTCCCTATTGGATAACATTGGGCCTCAGCACTCTAGACCCGGCCGCCATAGTGCCACTGAGGGTGTTTCAAGAGTGCATCCTTGACCATGGGGGAACCCTGGTTCTTACCCCAGAATACCAACTCCCACAAATAACTACTGGGGAAAAGGCCGCCCGTAATACTACTAAAAATCTATCAAGCGAAATGCGTCAGCACAGCCATTTACGGGGCGGCCATTTGGGGCTTCCATGATTGTGCTTCGTTACAATACATTGAAAACGGGTTTTTAAGGTATATCCTGGGGGTTCCAGCTAGCACTTCAGTTTTTAACTGCCATAGCGAGCTCGGAGTCGTCTATATTTCTGACTTAATTAAAATCCAACCAATCTTGTTATGGCACAGAATCTGGACTTCATTTAGCACCGGCTTAAATAGGGACATTATAATGGACGCCATGAGTTTGGATAATGCGGACAAAATACCCTGGCTCAAGTATGTCAAAACGTTCAAGCATGATATTGGTCGCCCAGACTTTTATTTTTTACCTGAAAATATGAATTCTTTTAATCGAAAGGACCTCAAAAAAACTTGCATGACTCCCTTAGAAGAAGTCAGGCTAGCCCATGAATTGAATAAAATCAAGGTGATTAATAACCAAATTATTACTGTAACATGCGAGATCCAACCATACCTAGCATGGGTTGCAGGAGGGTATGACAGATATTTGCTATCCAGATTTAGATTTGGGTCTTTTTATCGCCTTACCACCCACCCTAAAACTAATGATTGGTCGAGGGAACTTTGCTGCTGCCCATGTGACAATACGTCACTGCAATCTACTATACATGTTATTTTATTTTGTAAATTTTATATTAATGAAAGGCGCAGATGGTTGATTCCCTTTTTAAAACAAGGTGGATGGAGGCAATGCCGCCCTGCACTTATGTATTTACAGAAGCTGGAAAACTGTTATTGCATTGGTTCAGTGTTGGGTTTTTTAAAGGGCGTGTTACGAGCTAGAAAATGTGTAAATAATTAAATCTTCAAATTCGACACAGGTTGGAATCAGTCAGGGCGACATTACTTGTTCATGAAACTTTTCCTCTTTTGGATCAGATGTATTTTATGAATATATTTTTATCATCTCTAACACGTTCTGTATTTACAGTATAACGATGTACCTTATATGTAACCAATGCTTCTATTTTTAGCTGCTGTTCTTATTAATATGTTTGCTTTTATGATTTTAATTTTCAAAAATCGAATAAAGCTTGGTTTGATTTGATTTGAACTAATTAATTGTAAATCGATAACTTAATATCCTTCCATGAGATTGCATTGATTGTTTTTCTTGAAAAGTGTTGTGTGGAGTTGGTTTTGTATGAGAACTTGAAAAACTGCAAATAACTAAAAACTGCTTTACTTACCTTTTCTCTAGGAAATGTCCCAGTGTGATTTCTAGGCATATCACACTGAGTAGAAAAAGTAATCTGTAAAGTAATCTAACAGTAATTTCCACTGTATTAAAAGTATTTAGAAAGTATTTAGAAACCTGTAACATTAAACTTGCTTGTATTGTTCAACCTTCCTTGAAAATTACCATTTACACTTACCTGTACCAGGCTTGCTTGGTTCTAGAAAATAAATATAACTAAATAAAATTTTTATACAAGCAAATTGGTCTGAGTTCAGTCTTTGAGTGTGTGGCATCATTTGCTGCCTGAGTTTGTACAACAAATGCTTAACACTTCCCCCTGATAAAGCCTTAATGCTCACCCACACTACCACAAATAGAGAGTAAGGTGCTATCTACTTTTACCTCTGCCTACCTTTGGGGTTCCACTGGACTCTGTGCACACTATGTCTATGTCTATGTATTGGTATTTGTAAGGCGCATATATCACCCGAAGGTCTCATAGCGCCAGCAGACACTCAGTGGTAAGATGTAAGATAGGCAGAATTTAGAAAAGCCATGTTTTTAGGAGTTTACGGAATTTCTGATGGCTGGGTTCCAGTCTTAGGTGTAGGGGAAGAGCATTCCAGCTTTCAGGAGCAATTTTAAAGAAGGACCTGTCCCCATTTTTGACAGTTCGTACTTTTGGCACCCTTAAGAGGTGCGAGCTAGAGGATCTCAGAGTTCTCGTTGGATGATAGTCTATAAGTTTATTTGCTAGATAGACAGGGCCACTATACCTCATTTTTGTAAAGGATATACAGAGCCAGCTTCCTACACCCACCCAGCCTAACAAGGTGAAGTAAACCAGGCCCGCCAGCGGTGTACCTCCATGATGGGACCAGAGGGGCCCCTGTGACGGGCGATCAGGGGTCTGACTGTGGGAGGATGAAGGGACTAGTGTCCCCTGCGACAGCCTCTGGCACGCCCTGGGAGAGCTCCAGTGTGAGTGACGTTCAAGTGACCCTCAGACAGGCATAGCCTCATAAGGAACCCAGGCTGCAAGGTGCCTTTTAATTATCGATTATCAATGTGTCCTATAATTCACAGTAATTCTTGCATCTATCCGCGTTCTTCCTCGATGCGTGAGCCAAGTGATCCATTTCCAAGAGTCACAGGCAAGTTTTGCAATGTTCTCCCATCTGCAGTCAAAGTCGGCCTCCATGAGTTAGAGTGTTTCCAGATACTCTGCCCTGTAGCCTCATCCTGCCACCACGACAGGCGGGCAAGTGAGAGGTTACCACTGCAGCAGAAGCAGGCAGCTCCACCACTGGCCCACCTGGACAGGGCCACATGAGTCTCGAAACCCCAGCCTGGCCACACCAGACTAGGCCACAGGTACCTGACAATGAGGGAGGGTTGCTCCATCTGCACATCATCCATCTGCCACCCACTTCGTCCCGTGAGAGCCAGGGCTTGACCCCTGCACTTTGAGAGTCCATCATGTTTAGAAACTTGCAATAAATGACTGTCCATGCAGTGATATAATCTGATGTACTAAGGTGAAACGCTTCCGCATATTAAAGAAATACTTTTTTGAATTTAGAAGAGACTTTATCATTTTATTACATTATGTTTGTTGCATGTTATACGTGCCTGATGTTTTCATGGCTTGGCTCATGCATGCAGTCTTAGAGCCTAGTCAGTTCAGTTCAAATAACTTTATTCGATTCTTTAGAATCATAAAAGTTTACATATATACATAATTAAAACAGTTAAAACCATTAAAAAGTTTCCTCATGTTCCCTTCCATAAGTCTTGGTGTACCAGTAAAAATGTAATCAACTTTTAAAATCATCATACCCCTCCCCAACATAGTTTGTACAATTGACTAGTTCTAAATGATACCTACAAAGATTTAGATTCCTTTTCACAATTCATTACGTTTTCTGATCGAGAGTGCAATTCTAATAAACCTAAGTACTGCACTTAAGATTGCAGTTGTAGACAATGACCTCAAGTAGTCAAAGCCTTCTTGATAGGAACAGGTCTGAATAGCTTTCAGTACAGGCTTAATAAAGCGTGCTCTTGGATCTGCATAGAGTGAGCAAAACAGCATAAAGTGCATTGTGCTTTGTTTGGCCAGATTGTTACAAGGACAAGGGGCTAGTCTCTCACACCAGCCAGCATGTTTAGGATAGGCCAATAGAAAGTGCAGAGTGCCCAACCGAAATCTAGTCAACAAAAAACGTGATTGTACATGTAAGGTAAAAAGACAGATAAAATTGCTGATGTCTTAACACCCCACCATCTAACATGCCCCGGTCCTGATTAGACATACTTAATTCAATACGGTATGCATTTTTAATGATCGTTTTCATGTTAGGTTGGATGGTATCTGGATTGTTGTAATATTCATCTAGGCCAATTTTATAGAATGTATCCTTGACATAACATAGCCAAGGGAGTGACATTGCGTTATCCAAGTTCATACAGTCCTTGAGGATACTCCTAGAGAAAGTCCGATCTTCTGAGGACCAGATTTTCACCCACAAGATCAGTGGTGCGATATTTATACTATCTTTCACATATTCCAGGCCCACCTCGGAATGACAAAATGATGTTGAGGAGCTACTAAGAATCATTAATAATCTTTTTAAAAATGTATTCTCTAAAACCTGAATCTGGTAACTCTTATGGTAACCCCATACTCCGGCTCCATAGGTAGCCACTGATCAACATTTTGACTTGTATAGAGTTATCATTTCAGCTACCGGCTTGTGTCCTAATTTACAAGCGAAACGAAACAGCCCCTCTATAATTCTACTGGTCTGTTGGGCCCTTGTCAAAACCAGGTTATCCCACTTCAGTTTATTATTAAAAACGTTACCTAAATAAGTAAAATTGGGCACCTTCTCAATAGTATTTCCTTTCACAATGAATTTCTTAGTTTTGTTTTTTTCTGGACCACAGACCATGACAAAGGATTTACAAAAAATTTACTTTAAGATTCAATGCTTGCATAAAATCAGTGAAGGCAGTCAGGGCTTTTTGTATGCTGTTTAATCAGGAAGGATTCAAGGCCATTTAGTATATACAAGAAATAAAAAGGGGGCCAGGATACAACCCTGGCGGACTCCCTCCGTAGAGGCAATGGGTCGAGTCTTCTCCCCTCCTGGGCCAAAGCGAACAGCTACGGGGTGGATTTATGCAGCCTGCGTAGCAGGGTGATGAGGGGTTCTTCAAACCCCATTTCTGCCATCATCGTCCATAGCTTTCCCCTACTCACAGTGTCAAATGCACTGGACAAGTCCATGAATGCCAGGTGAATCGAAACCCCCCTGGCCATCATGTACTTGCACATGATCAGGGAAAGGTTAAGACACTGCTCGTTTGTTCCCATCCCCTTTCTAAAATCGTATTGGGTATCAGCCATTAGACCTGATGCATTAGCCCATGATTCCAATCTGGCTAAGATCACCCTCCCATGACCTTGCACATAGAGTCTATCAGGGAAATTGGCCTGAAGCAGGTGGGGTCGTTCCTATTACCTTTTTAAAAAATTGGTACCACCACCGCTTCCTTCCATGAAGATGGGATATGGCCGACTATTACCGCCTTAAAAACATTAAGCAACAGGGGCGCCCATAATTGGAGATTGCTTTTAGGCTAATCTAAGGGAACTCCATCTGGACCTGGCGCTTTTAGAGATATGCCCTTAACTATCGCATCTTAGACCTCACTCAAGGATAGTGTTAAGCTTAGTTCATATGCCGTTTGTGGATTAATACCTGTCTCATCCCTTTGCTCTTCTATTGATATGCCCCGTGGATTAAATATTTTTAAAAAATGAGCTTCGCCTGTTATGGTCGAGTCAATGCTCTTGGCATCATTAGAGAAGAGCGGGCGATTTATAATCTCCCAAAAACTCTTCGAGTCCTTGAGTGTGGTGGCTCTCTCTAGATCCTCCCAGGCTGTTCTTCTTAAATCATTTTTACTGCAGTTAATAGCTTTTTTATAAGTTTGTCTCGCTATCTTTATCAGAGCCATATTCCGAGGAGCCATTTGCAGGGCTTTCTTAAGTCCTCTTTGTGCCCTTGAGCACTCTGCATTAAACCACCTAATTTCAGGTAAGTCCCGTTTCTTAATTGGCTTATTGAATTTTTAGGCCACATCTACACAAATTGATTCAAAAGCCTGAATGACTGTGTCTGGGGGGGAATCAAAGTTTTGGCAGGTCATAAATGTACTTTAATTTTCTTTAATGATGGTCTCCTCGAATTGCTTTGAGTCTATTAAATTCCATTTGAGCCTTACCCCCTGGTAGGTTGGAAGCTGGACAGAAGGATTACTATCCAAAGAATTCAACATGCAAAGGTCGTTTACCAGAATGATAGTGTTTAATGTATCTCCCTGTGGTGTATGCTTAAAATGCGGCACAGGTTCGTTTTCCATGTCAACTACACCACATACTCTGTGTGAGCTATATTGGCTAGCGGTACAGTTGAAATCCCCCGCCCAAATTATACACAGGGGTTGGAATTTCGCAGCCACGTTATCAATCTCCTCTTTAAGTATATAATGACCTCAGTATTGTTTGGGTCAAAAATATTATAGTACCAATTAATTAATAAAGTTATAGTATCAGTTAAATTAAAGATTAAAATAAGCTGGTACCAATCGGCATTTATTATATTCTCTATCTTTATCGAGCCATACTTAAGCTAAATGAAAGTCACTAAACCTCCCTTATCTCTTCCTGCAATTGATGGAATTGCATGAGTATTTAATGAACAATATCCATCGATAGTGACATCGACACGGCTCCAAGTTTCCTTAAGACAGATAATGTCAAATGTCTTCACATATTGCAACCAAGCCTCGTCTGTTAATTTTGAAAAAATACCCGCAATATTCCATGATGTAAACCTAAAAGGCTTTATATTCGAATTCTGAACTCTGGGAACCTCATAAGCACTATCAGTATCATTAAGGTTCAGGTCCCTAGATGCCTCTTCGGTGTTATCATTGACAATTATATCCTCCATATCAATTTTTGGGTCCTACCCCGTAGTTCCTACATACTCAATGTTCGAATACTAGGGGATGCGCTATGTTATCATAGCAAATTATAGATGGAATAACCGCTATACAACCTAATTCCCCAGTAACAGTCTCTGAGGTACTAACCGGTACAGCAATTTTCCCTATATTATTCCGGGCTGGGGTCAGTCAATCTATTTCTGCGAGATCGTTCAATACCTCAAAACGGTTGGGATGGAGCCAGGGAGGAGGAAGGAGATGCTGTGTTGCCCACTACAGGTTTACCTTCTCCTACTGTATTCCATCCAGCTCCTGGTGGCTGGTAAAAGAACCCCAAGGGAAAGACAGACATCCCCCTCACACCCTCAAAACAGTTCTCTGTCCTATTTAGTATGGTCCTAACTAACCCTGGAGATCTAAAAGTCAACACGATACAATCTCCCCGAAATAGATTTGTTAGATTTCCCCACCCAGCCTATGCGGCGGGCCATTTGGAATTTAGAAAATAAATGCTTATTATCAATATCTGTCCTAATACTCAAAAAGTGAAGCAAATGTATTCCTTAGTGTTGACCAATGCTCAATGTCTCCAGACGATAGTGTTGGAACATTGGCCAACACCACAGTATAAGGTGTTGCCTCTGTAGGTAAATGTAAATTAGGGTGCGGGGGGCTAAAAGGTCTTTGACCAAAGAACTGCTCCTCTATTGCTACTACATTTTGTGGTCCGTCTGTTTGATTAATGTCAGACTTATCTTTTGGGGTTTTTCTTGATATATTTGCAGTCTGGCCTTGAATGTGGGTCAGCCCTTCTGACCGACATAATGTGTCAGTGCCATTGATAGGGTGATGTACGACCCTTGAGTAAGAGGGGCCAGCCTGGCTCGCTGGTCTAGGGGCAGATTCAGGGTGCTGCGTGTTACCATTCTTAACAATACCCCCGGCCACATTTTGTCCACCGGCTACAGAAGCTACAGAGGTACTTAACCCCTTCAGTGCCCCGCCCTTTCCCCCTCCTGTGCCGGGCCTTTCATTAGCGGGCGGGGTCCATGACGAGATAGTCTCGTCATGGGCACAGCGCAACCGTGCTCCATGACGAGACTATCTCGTCATGGGCATAGAAGAGGTTAACACAGGTTTTACCAAACTGTTTATCCTACCCTCAATATCAATTAACTTTTTTAGTATAGGATCTAAGTGGGCTGAGATTACAAGTTCCAATTTTTTCATGAAAGAGTCCCTCTCTTGAATAGGAGGAGCTCCCAATGTTGCAACATTGTTCAATACTTGAGAAGCCCCTTGATTACAATCTAAGTCAAGAGATTTACTCCTGGAACCAGAAGGGTTTACAGAAGGAAAAACTCTTGTTTACTTTGTTTTTTTGGTTTGTTCGAAGCATGCCCCTTTCTTTTTTGGGGGGGATGTGCATTACTGATTCCATGGTTAATTTTTGTATTTTGACCTCGAGTAACAACGCACGGTCTCAATGGAGTGTCCATTTTTTCGATTTCAACCGAATATTTTCAGAACCGGGTGACTGTATGGTAACAATTTGTGAGGGACCCATTTCCAGGTTCTATTGTGTCGCAGAAGTGACAAGGGCAACAGGAGTAACAGGGGCAATGCGTTGTTGAAAATGTTGTGGGTCCAAGGACAATCTGCGTTCTGTCAACTCGATTTCGTGGATGAGGGCCGACTCAGCCCTCAACAGAAAGGCGTTCAGTGTCCCAACTACCCCTTGCCCATTTCCAGATTTAGGTCTCTTCATCATATATGGCCTTGACCCTACTTTATCAGTATATCAATATGAGCAGTATAAACAATGTCAGAGTCAGTACCAGAGTACCACAGTACCACAATAGGATGTAACAGTACCTTCTGGGGTGATTTTAGGGCCAGATGTTAATAACGTGGCTCAGCCCAGCCTCAGCCTCTGTCGGACTATGACGGGCTAAGATGGGCCCGTGTTCTGCTTTTGATGGCGTCACCGCCCCTCCAGGGGCCGGGAGGAAAGTGCAGGCGTGATTAGGGGTCCAAGGACAGCAACATAATTATGGTGCCTGTGCTCAGGGTCTAGCAGAACAATCACCATACCCCTATGATGTGCATCCTGAGGTATCACAGCAGACCCTCCTCTCTCTCAGGCCGCCCGGTGATCAAACAGGAAGAGCACCACTTCTCCGCAACTCTCTGAAGTGTCGCTCAGTGTGCCCCTGTTGTCAATATCATTACCGCTATGTCGGTCTCGGCGCCTCTCCACTTGTCATCGGAAGCGCGCTCAAAAGCCTTGGGATAACGTCCTTCAGCTCTCTGAAGCGCCGTTCTTGTCAGTGCACCGGGGCTTCAGTCCTCACATCCCCAGGTTGTAGCGAAGCGCCGTTCTTGTCAGTGCGCCGGGGCATCAGTCCTCACATCCCCAGGTTGTAGTGCACCTCCAGTGCCGTCAGGGCTCTCTGCAGACGTTTATGGCCGCCGTCTTGCTCCTGCTCCTGGAGGCGAAGCCGTCAGATCAGAAATCCGCACTGGTAAGCCTGGGTCACCAGCCGCTCTCCTAGTCAGATGCTTGGTTCGGCTCTGGCATGGCACACCCTGATTATTTGCTGCCGGTTGTATGACAGAACCCCGCATGCATTTACCCTGCATGCCTTTACAACGCAGTCACTACCCCAACTATGATGTTACCATGTGTTACTTTACCACGCAAGGTGTTACAAAGAATTGCCTTGGGGGGCACTGGACTTTGGAATAGTATAAATTACAATTCCAACTCCGGTCTTTGCAACTGTAGGGAAGGTGCTGGACTTACAATCCAACACCAGTCCAACAACGCCCTCCCCTAAAGAAAGTCGTCGTAACGACTTGAGGGTTAAAGGAGCGCTCAGTAACATTGCAGTCGGGATAGTGACTGCGTTGTAAAGGCAGTTCGTTATTCTGACTGCGGGATAAAGGATGTTTCCCTTGCTGGCATACCCACCTCTATTTGTAAGTTAGGCTTAGTACATGGGGTTGTCAGTCACGTGATAAAATGATCTGTAAAATGCGAGGACGGAAACATGGAGCCCTTCCTATATGCACCAATTTGAAAACTCAACCATCAAGGCTTCTCTTAGCAGAGATGAATAAGAGTGTGTGCAGTGAAAATACATTTGAAGTAAGCAATCCCAGGAAAAGAGCTCCAGGCCATTGGGTTGTGCATGACTGTAGTCCAGGGGAGGCTCCTCCGCTATGGGGAAGGAGTGTCACCTCACTGCTTTTGAGCAGCGTAAAGGAAAGGAAATATAAAATGATAACTTTCAGTTATTATAGTACCAAAGGAGGGGACAGGGGGTTTGTTTAAGGAGGTCCAGTGTACATACCCCAGGAGACTATCTGCGAAGTAGGGTACAAAGTTCCTCATGTACAGTAAAGAAGAGATAAGGAAGGCGGTGGAAGGAAGGACTCGACCAACCGCTAGTTACCAGAAAGGTAACAAAAGGAAGACCGGGGGAATTCCCTTGGTGGAACTAGAGCTCTTACAAACCCAGCGAGCTAGGTGTCATGCTTCATCATATGAGCACTGCCCCTCGTCAAGTCGGCGCTGCAATCCTTGACGGGCTCCCGAAAACGGGGCTCTTTATTGGGGATCTTTTGTTCCTGCCGATAGGTGCATGGGGGTGAGGGGTCTAGTATGTATGAATGTAGCAGAGAGTGATGTAAAAAGGGTCAGTTAGTCCTAATTACTGTTTTATTCGCAAGGTAAACTACCCTATTAAAATGGTGTAAAGTGGCTAGACCGAGAAAACATACCAATCCATCACAAACTACCCTTTGGGGACTACCGCCTGTTAAGGGACATTTTCCCTGCGGCTTGTGTGCTGTCTGTAAACTCACTACATCAACCAAGGAAGTCATGTTACGACCTAATTTCAAATGGAGTATTCAAAAACATACTAATTGTAACACCAAGCAATGTATCTACTTGATCATCTGCCCATGTGATCTACAATATATAGGCATGACAATGCGACCAGTTAAAACCCGCATTATTGAACATCGGAGCAATATACGCTGTCAACGCACCACCACTAGACTTTACAGACATTTCACGGAGGCGCAACACTCCCCCGATTCACTACACTGGGTCATATTGGAATCCCATGTACAGATTTCCAAATCTTCTCTGTTCAGGATTGAACAGAGATGGCACATAGACTATCATGTCATACTGAAGGTCTTAATGATGCAATCCCGTGGAGCAGCCTACCGTAACCTGGTTCCAATTCCTGAACTTTAACCCCTCGGGTAGTGACACTTGCACTTCTAGTCTCCTTCTGTCATGACAACTCGTTCTGATGATTGGTCCTAGTGGGTTATGATTGGTCAGAAATACTACCACCACCCCTCGATTGGACCCCCTCCTGTTAGTGTGACCTGGACTGTCTTGAACCGTAGTTGTTTCGATACTCAAGAGGGTACCACTATATTGAGGCCTTTGATGTACACCAGTATCAGACACTTTATACCTTTATGGAAGAGGACCATTCACCAAATTCACCTTACTTATGTGTTCATGACTCATGTCATCTCCTGTTCGACACTTATTAGTAGTAAGCAATACCCTGATAACTGTCTGAATTTTATGCATTACGTAACATAAACTGACATATACCGAGCAACACTAGTACACATTTCGGCACAACCACGCCGATCGCATTGAGATAGTGAGTAGGTACATCACGTTGTTACCCAGATAACTGTGCCATTCTCATACATTACGTGACATAAACTGTTCAGTGTTAATACACACTCCTGTAGAACCACTCCTTTCGCAGCGAGAGAATAAACAGGTTACACTACTTATTTTAGCACTTAGACGCAACTATACGCTACCCGCTAGTTTCCCAATGAGTATTCCCCTCTGAAACAGCGTAATAGCCAATCCTACACAATTGTGTACATCTAGCTGTTTAGCAACGGGATACGTCACTACGTGACTTTGCCTACGGCGTGATAGCCAATCCCACACAATTGTTTACACCTAGTTGTTTAGCAACTGGATACGTCACTACGTGACTTTTTGCCCAGCACCTTAGACGTCACGACGCTCACGTAACACTGCAATTGACTTCCCCGTAGAGTATAGCTTGCCGCTCTAATCTCCCTTCCTCACCACCCCGGTTCCTGGCGGTTTGGGTAGGTCTTCCGGCATAGCGCGAATACACGCTGGTGAGTACACGTCTCCATGACTGTTCGTAACTCTTTAAGCAGCACCTGTCTGCTGGTGATCGAGGCCTCCCATGCATTCCTATCTTCCCTACCGACCACACCGGCTACCGTGCATCCTGGCTGACACACCCCTCGCCTGGGCGCCGGATCCGGCAGACTCTCGTGTGCGAGTGGGTATTGCTCTGCAATGGCTGTAACTCGCTCCCAGTACCCTGATGAAACGCTTATTTTAATCTGAATTGAGGTACTTTCTACCAACTGGCGGAAGCGTAATCTAATTCATTGTATTTCTGGCTCCTTTTTATACATTCTCTTACAGGACCCAACCGGTGTCCTTTTAATAGCCGCCAGTACTGTTGCTAGCAAATCTAGTAGCATCATTAGGTGAGTTCGTCCTTGTGTTTTTCCATTCATTCTCGCCAGATAATTATCTGTAGAAGAATTTTTACTTAATCCCTCTCCATACCACCACAACCCCTTTCCTATCACTCCCTCACGACTCTCTGAGATACTTCACCAGATAGAATACATTTTGACCTATTTCGAGCACGGTGATCTTCACGACACCATTGTATTATACATAGTGAACAGTAATAAGAGTTTGGTTTTATTCATTTTTGTTTTATTGTTGCCTTTTTCAACAGGTCACAGACCTAAGGACGTGGTATGTAGATTTCACTCCACCACGTAGTGTAGACAGTTTTTTGATCCTGAAGAACTGCCCAGATCCTCCTGACATACACGGCATGGAACATGTTGATCTCCTAGAGTAGAGCTATACGTCTAGACACATTATTTCTAGTACCTAGCCACTCTACACCATTTTAATAGGGTAGTTTACCTTGCGAATAAAACAGTAATTAGGACTAACTGACCCTTTTTACCTCACTCTCTGCTACATTCATACATACTAGACCCCTCACCCCCATGCACCTATCGGCAGGAACAAAAGATCCCCGATAAAGAGCCCCGTTTTCAGGAGCCCGTCAAGGATTGCAGCGCCGACTTGACGAAGGGCAGTGCTCATATGATGAAGCATGACACCTAGCTCGCTGGGTTTGTGAGAGCTCTAGTTCCACCAAGGGAATTCCCCCGGTCTTCTCTTTGTTACCTTTCTGGTAACTAGCGGTTGGTCGAGTCCTTCCTTCCACCGCCTTCCTTATCTCTTCTTTACTGTACATGAGGAACTTTGTACCCTTCTTCGCAGATAACTTTCAGTTATTATCATTTTATGTTTCCTTTGCGGGCAGGGACGGGGCTGCTCTGCTCACGAAGCAGGGCAGGAGTGGTTTGCCCACTCCTAAGTGCGCAATGACTGTTTGGTCGGCCCTCTCGGGCTGCCCAAACCAGTCATGCGCACTTTCCCCATTCTCCATGCGGGCTGCATTACAGCCTGCGTGGAGAACAAGCCTAGGCCCCATTCCCTTGTTGGGCGTCAAACCAGAATGTTCAAAACCAATCACAGAATTGCATTGCAGCGTTGTGATTGGTCAGGGGAGCCTGGCTGTTCGTCCTGGCTTCCTGTCCCATGAGGAACACAGGAGCAAGGAGCAGAGATGCGCCGGCAGGACCCGGAGGCAAACCAAGTATATCATTTTTTAAAAATCATTTTGTTTTACCTCTTGCGCCCCACCCAAATCCCCCCCCCGCACCTGCCCACCCTCGCCACCCTCGAGTCATGCCAGCAGCCACTACCGTAGACATGTTGAGTTCTCAGTGAGAACTACCTGGGTCAGGTGGAACAGGCTGGGGCATAGCTTCAGGGTGGTGTTTGGGGTTTGACACCCCTCAAATGCATTCTTGACTTGGTAGTTGGGTCACAGGGCCATGAGTCGAGTCTGCTGTGTCTGTGTCGGTTTTTCTCATGGTTTTCATTTCACTAAGAGGTTTCTAGTAGCTCAATTTTTGGAGTAGAAACTTAAATATATATTGTAACTGGTGTACCAAACAAGAAGTGAATTTGCACTGATAGAAGTGCTACTTGAATGGGTTTAAATTTACTACTTTTTGGAATTCACAAACATTGGCAGTAGAAGGCTAGCTCGAAGGCTTGGAAAGCTACACAAGTCTTAAGTTTCCAGGCATACTACTAGCAATCAATCACCCAAAAGGTGATGGGACAAAGGCTTGGAAATAGTCTAACTAGTGGCAGTCGCTTTGGGGGTAGCATTTCAGCCCATCGTTTTTTTTCATTCAGTGTGCCACTTTAGGCAGAGGCCCACCTAAGGCAAATCCGTACTGACACTGTTTCTCACTGATAATTTTCGCTGGGAAATTTGACATCCACACTGCCCGAATCTCACTGGCAAAGCATTGCTTCTGGGTGTAGAAGAAAGAGTTTCTTCACATTAAAATATATTTTCACAACGGAGAAAACAGAAATACAAAGAAATGTGCATTTACATAATAGAAACCATTTTTATTGTGCAGAGTTCTCCACCAGGGACAACTTCATTCAGTGCGAATGGATTTCAACCTTGCAAATCGTGATGTTCCAAGGCATCCGTGTGGAACCTTGCACCACTGGCAGCTTTGCATGCAGACTCCTATTGGAATTTGTGAGTTACTGGAAGTTGCAAAAATTGACATGAATTTAAAAATCTGAGTTTAATTTTACTACTTTTTGTGAATCATCACCCTTAACTTGAACAATTGTTTGGCATATATTACTAGTACTACTTACAAGTGTTTTGTATTGATTTGTGTTTGTTTATAAGGCACTATCATTGGTTCAAGGAATAGAGGTGAAGGGTATTTTCAAACACATAACTTTTCACATGATATCAATAATCAAACAGGAACAACAAGTTCAAAAAGAAGTGTGTGTGCTTTTTTATTTTTTATTTATTCATGCATAGAAGCGTCCTTTGCAGTGCCGAGTCTACTTATTTACATAGAACCTAGTTTTATTTCGAGTTCCAGCACTTGTTCCAGTGGAAGCCTCAGAAAGTAAACGGAGCTCATAGAAACACTGTTTACCTTCTCTTCTTAACGGTAACTTTGCAGCCCCTGATGTCAGGGGTCCCAAAGGCAGTGTTGGGGTCACGGGTAAACGAGGGTTGCAGTTGCGACCCCTGACGATCCCTAAATGACATCTATGCCCTTCGCCCTGCATTGAAATTTACCTATACTACTAATTTTTCCCAATCTAACCTGCTGCTCGTTTCAGTGACAGTGAAACAATGCCGACCCCGGGGGAAGTAGGGTGGACAGACCAGTCTTCCCCGCGGTGTTCGTGCATTGAAAGGAAGGACTAGGTGTAGCGGGGTCAGGGGGTTGGGCTAGGGGTGGGGTTTAGGCCGAGGGGTTATAGGGGGCAGGCGAGGAGGTTTCATCCTCATCCTGCATCCCAGCGCTATTGGGGAAGGGTTGTTAGGAATTTTGGAGAGTAGGTAGAGAGGGACAGGGCGGTTGGTAGTAGTTAGCAGGCCCAATCGGTCGATTGGTGCGGGGTAGGCTCGGGGTGATAGCTGTGTGGAGTCCGCTTTGCAGGACCTGTGTTTAGGCAGCCCCCAACCTGTTTTTCCACCACTCACCGGTTGCGGCCTGCTATGGAGGTGCCCGAAGCAGAGGCGGTCCGGGCCGCTTTACAGGTGCTGGGACGGGCGGGCAGGGCAGACCTCCTGCGACCTGGCGTCCTCGACCAGGTGTGGGTGGGGATGGCCCGCACCCCGAGGTCCGCGTCGGCAGAGGTCGCTGCAGCGGTGGTGGTGTGTATGGAGGAGCCACCATCGCCCAAAAAAGGTATGCCGGGTAGGGGGCGGGGCTGGTAAAATCAGAGACGGGGAAGCGCGGGGCCAGCGCAAGAGCATGCCTGCGTGCGTTATGGAGAACGCGTCCACACAGTCTGTGATGCCGGGAGGGGAGGGGCGGGGCGGGGGGAGGAATTCCTGGCGTGTCCTCGCGTTGAATCGGCAGCGCAGCCTAGGTGTCCCCCGGGGCAGTGGAGGGGCCAGGCCCTGGCCCGGCCAGCAGCTGGGCCTGTTTTGAATTCTGAGGCGGCTTCGGAGGGTGAGGAGGGGGATGATCGCAAGATCAGTGCAATGAGCTAGCGGAATTTTTCCACAATAAAGTCTCTCGGATTTATTCCGCCTTCTCGACAGCAACCTCAAATTCTGGAGGTGCGGAGGAAGCACCCTCGACAAATCCTATCCTTCCAGGCCAACCAACTTTAGAATATTTCCCACCTCTAGACCTCGACACTCTGAACAGGCTGGCTCGGCAAGTCAAATCCGGCTCTCCACGCGATCCAGCTCCACCGGAGATTATGTTGCGGACAAGCCTAACCACTTTTCCCGTAATTCTGGAACTTTTAAATTCCTCGATCTCATCTTGTACTATGCCCACCGTTTGGAAAAGAGCCATGGTACGGGCATTGTTAAAAAAACCAAATCTTGACCCAGAAGACCACGCCAATTATCGCCCCATTTCATTGCTCCCCTGGGCAAGTAAGATCCTGGAAAAATACATAAACACCCAGCTGATTCAGTTCCTAGAGAACAACCTACTACTAGATATGACTCAGACAGGCTTCAGACCCAGGCACGGAACTGAGACTGCGCTGCTGGCAGTCACTGAAGAGTCACGGAGGATACTGGATCAAGGAGGATCAGTGGCAGTGATCCTCCTTGACCTAAGTGCTGCCTTTGATACGGTCAGGTATACCACCTTACTGAACCGTCTCCTTGACATCGGGGTAACAGGCAATGCACTGAGGGGGTTTGACTCTTTTTTGACTGACAGATCGTTCCAGATCTTTGACGGGGACACAGTGTCAGTCAGCAAATCTCTGAGCTGTGGGGTTCCGCAGGGTTCCTCCTTGAGCCCTGCGTTGTTCAACATATACATGAAACCGCTTGCTGGGATCGTCGAACCGCATGGTATTAAGATCATATCATATGCGGACGATACCCAGCTAGTGGTTTCATTGACGCAGGAGGGCATCAGGCAAAATTCGTCAGGCTTGATGAAATGTCTGGAGGAGGTTAAAGGTTGGATGACAGCCTCCTCCTTAAAACTCAATGGAGACAAGACTGAGGTCATGCTCTTGGGCCCAGCTTCACCAGTACCTTTTACCTCCTTATGGCCTTCATGTCTGGGTACGCCCCCTATCCCCAAAGAGAACGTAAAGAGCCTGGGAATTTGGTTAGACAAAAATCTTACTTTTACTCACCAGGCCACCAAGTTATCTGCCACATGTTTTGGCCTGCTCAGAACACTCAGAAAAGTTCTGCCTCTTTTTCCAAGGGAGGCCAAACAGGTGGCAGTACAAGGCCTGATACAGTCCAGGTTGGATTTCAATAACGCCCTCTACGTGGGAGCCCCAGAACTGACTCTACGGAAGTTACAGGTTGTGCAGAACTGCGCAGCCCGTACCCTGCTTAGCATTCCACGTACGCAGTCAGCCAGACCTGGACTAAAAAGTCTACACTGGCTACCGGTGAAGCAGCGAGTGGCTTTTAAGGCACTATGCATTTCACATCATGCCTTCTGGAAAACAGGTCCAGCAATAAATGACAATCTAGTCACCCGCTATCACCCAAGCAGGAATCTACGCTCCACCGAAGCCTTTTTGGCCGTGGTTCCTAAAGTTAAGAGAGCTAGAACTGGGGGCAGAATGTTCACTCTGAATGCCTCAAAACTGTGGAATTCACTCCCTCTTCAACTTAGATGCAACCCCAACCTGCAATCTTTCCGCAAACAATTAAAGACCCTTCTGTTTGCTAGGTCCAACCTGCCCTAAACTCCTACCGTACCTCCCAACTCTGTCTACATCCTCAGCGCTTGGACGCCCGTGGGGCAGCAATCGCGCTTTACAAATCGATATACAATACAATACAATACGATGAGTGGGGGGAACCTGTGGCAGACGACTTTGCCCTGCAATTATCCGGAAGCGAAGGTCAGGAGGGGGATGAGGGGTGCTGGAACGACGCTCCCATCGACCTTACCTGGGGGGGTGAAAGGAGTCACAACGCCACTGGGTGGGGGGGGGAGCGCCCCCATAGCTATTCCCCAGTATGGGTTCAAACGGGGTACGGGGCAGTGTGACTGGGCCAGCCAGGCCTGGGGAGCTGGACAGGGCGGGGCAGGTTTCACCACCGGTATTGCCCAGTGGCATGTCAATTGAAGAAAAAAATAAGGGCTCAGCGTAGGTTGATCCAGGAGACTGAACAGAAGTGACATGATCTCCGGACTGCCAGGGAGGAGGGGTTGGGGGGCCGGGGCGGTAGAAGGGCCCCCTACACCCATGTCAGAGGAGGAGGCTTGGGCGGAGCTGGGGCCAAGGGCCTGGTAGGCAAGTGGGTGTGGGTGGAGGAGAGGAAGCACCCCATGACGTTGGTGACACAGGAAATGCGGGTCCACCACGAAGCCAAGTCGAAGTACCACAGGAGCTTGTTGGAATTTCAACAAAGGCTTCTGCACCAAGTACCCCTGCAAGTTCAAACATGAATGCTCAAAATGTGGGGGACGCCACCCGCTTACATAGTGTTTTACGTTGGCCACGCCATCCGAGCAGTGGCGGGCAACGAAGGGCAGAGGACAGTCTGGGCTAAAGGGCTCCTACCCCAGTTAGGGTTGAGGCCATGGGTCCATGGCTCTCAGTGTACCCAGATAGAGAGGCCGCGTTGCAGATTCATTGGGGTTTTATGGAAGGTTTTCGGGTGGGTTACCAAGTCCCCCGGGAACGGAGGTGGGCGGAGAATTTGAGGTCAGCCAAGGAGTTGCCAGAAGTAGTTGCAGGTAAGTTGAGGAAAGAGGTGGAGGAAGGGAGGATAGCGGGCCCATTTGAATGTTGGCCCATGGAAGATCTGATTATATCGCCCCTGGGGGTGGTCCCTGAGAAGGAGCCAGGAGAATTTAGATTGATTCACCATCTATATTGGCCCGGAGGGAGTTCCGTTAATGACTTCATTGCCGAGGAGGATTCGAGGGTGCTGTATGCTTCTGTGGACGATGCGGTCCACCTAGTGCGGTTGTGTGGGCGGGGGGTGGAGTTGGCCAAATGTGATGTGAAATCGGCCTTTTGCCTCCTTCCCATACACCCCGCGGATTTCTCGTTACTGGGGATGCAGTTTGAAGGTGCCATTTTTGTCGACAAAGTCTTGCCCATGGGATGTGCAATTTCTTGTGTGCTGTTTAAGTCCTTCAGCACATTTCTGCAGTGGGCATTTACGAAGAGCAGTGGTTATCGGGAAGTGTCACATTACCTGGATGACTTTCTATTCCTCGGGAAAGGACAGTCCGGTGAATGTGGGAGGGCGCTTAGACAGTTTAAGGCTTTGGCGCAAGAGTTTGGGATCCCCCTGGCAGCGGAAAAAACAGCTGGGCCCAGCTGCAGGTTGACGTTCTTTGGCATTGAGTTGGACTCTGTCCTGTGGGTGGCCAGGTTTCCCAAGGGGAAGGTGACAGACATGCAAGCCTTCCTGCTACAGGTGATCGGGGAGAAAAAGATTGACTTGCGGAGAGTGCAGCAACTTATGAGATTTCTGAATTTTGCTTGTCGGGTGGTGAGAGCTGGGAGAACATTTTGTCTCCGCCTGGGCATGGCCATGTCTGGGGCGGTGCTTCCACACCACAGAGTCAGGATCTCCATGGGAGTTAGGGCGGACCTGAGGGTGTGGCAGAGTTTTCTGGTGGAATTAAACGGTGTGTCAATGGATTTTGTGGACGACAGGACTGTTTGGCAGGTGCAACTGTTTTCTGACATGGCAGGGGCTTCCGGTTTCGGGGTCTTCTGGGATGGGAAGTGGTACACGGAGCAATGGCCAGCACACTGGTTGAGGCAAGGGCGGAGCATAGCTTTTTTGGATTTTTTTCCCTTGTTAGTGGCGTTGGCTGTTTGGGGCCCGGAATTTCAGAACAGGTCTGTGCTGTTCCATGTCAACAACATGACGGTTGTGGAACTGGTGAATAAGCAGAAGGCGAGGGACTTGTGGGTTTTGCAAAGTTTTATGCTGCAATGCCTGCGTCTGAATGTAATCTTCTGTGCGAAACATGTTCCAGGTGCAAGCAATGACATTGCGGATGCATTGTCTCGTTTGCAGAAGCAGCGTTTCCGACGTTTGACCCCGGGAGTGGATGCTTGCAAGACAGAGCTGCCGGACGGCATCTGGGCCTGGGGGGAGTGAGAGTGGTGGGCCTGGTCGAAAACTCCATAGTAGACTCAACGAGGCGCAGCTACATGCTGGCTGGGGCTGAATTCGGCGCATTTCTGGGATGGACCAGTGAGACGCTGCACATGTCGCGGCAGGACAGTTAACAGGGATTTATACGTTTTGTTCTGAATTGCATTGATAAAGGTTTGTCTCCAACTACGATTGCAGGTAAACTGGCTGGGATTTCTTTCTATAGCAAATTGTATATGGGTTTTGATCCTGCTAAGGATGGGTTACTGAGTAAGATGTTGAGAGGTTGGGGACGGGAGCAGGGGGAGGGCACTGAGGAGGGCTCCTAGGGAGGCGATTACCTTTGATTTGTTACAGAGTTTGTTGGCTGAGATGCCCAACTGTTGCTATGATGATTACGAGGTCTTGGTGTTTCGTTTGTGCATGGTGTGGATGTTTTTTGGGGCTTTTCGGGTCTCAGAGTTGTTAGGTACGAGAGGGAAGGCTGGGAAACTGTATGATGAGGTGCGACTGGATGGGGCGTGTCTGGGAATTTGGCAGGGACGTTCTAAAACGGACCAGGCTGGGAGAGGCAAGTGGGTTTGGTTGAGTGAAAGTGGCTTTTTGGGGGCGTGTCCAGTGCAGGAATGGCACGTTTTCCTACGACGGCCCCAGGTGTATCGGGTGAGATTTTTTGTCATGCTTCACAGGAGCGCTTGACCGCTTTTCAGTTGTTGGCAGTACTGTGGATGGCTTTGATGCACTTGGATAGGGATCCTGCTAGGTTTGGTACTTATTCCTTCCGCATTGGCACGGCGGCATGCCTGGGGTGGTCTTGAGACAGGATACGTCAGATCGGGCGGTGGAGGTCAAGGTGCTGCGAACGCTATTTGCGCAAATGAGTAAGGGTTGGCATTAGGGGGTGCAGGTTTCTGGGGCTACAAGGGGGAGTCGCTGTGTTTTTCGTGCACTAACACTTGTTTCCTTATCGCAGGTTGTGTGGGGGGCCCAGGGACCAAGACGGTCACCTGGATCGTTGGGCATTCCTTTGTACATTGGGCAGCGAAGTATGCAGATTGGCAGGTTTACGACCGTAACCTGGGTCTCAGAAGCAGCCATCATGCAGTGCATTAATGGGGAAAAGGAGGGATGCGCTGGGGAACATTGCTGCCCTAGCTGACTAAAATGATCTCTCAAAGAGGCTATCCGGATATGTTGGTATTGCACCTGGGTGAGAATGACTTAATCAGACTGTCGAGTCTGGCTCTTTTACATTTGATGCAAAGGGATTTGGAGGTCATGAAGAGCAATCTCGCAGGCACGTGCATTGTTTGGACTGAATTTGTGCCGGGTAAAATTTGGAGAGGGTCTCTGAAGCCCAGCCGCTGTTTAAAAGGCTTGTAGGATGCTTAACAGGGCTATGAGAGGTTTTTGCAGTACAAGGGGCATCAAGGTGATTGCGCATGTAGGCTTGCGGCTGGAAGAGCCATTGCTGTTTCGTGACGATGGAGTGCACCTTTCGCAGATGGGCAACGCTTATTATATGATGGAGATGAGGGATGTCATTAGTAAGTTGTGGAACAAATCCATTTGGTGTCGCAGGGACTGAGGGGCGAAAGGTGCACTACAGTAAGGGGGGGGCAGGTAACCGCCCTACGGGGGTTCCCTGGTTGGCAGTATTTTGGAGGGGTGGGGAGTCAATGACGGGCATACTCACCCCTCCGGGGAGGGGGATACAGGTGCATGATGGGGGTGCGGGATGCATGAGAGCGATGGCTGGAGATGATGGAAAGGAGGTTGAAAGATAAGTGAGGAAGTGAATGGAATGAGGGAAGAGGTCGCAGAGTGATACGGGAAGAGAGTAACAGGAGTGCGGGAATGGATGGTGGATGAAAGGTTTGAGGTGTGGGATTGTTTATGTGTTATAAGTTTAATTATGTTTTTGGTTAAAGTATTGTGTTGTCAACCTTTTCCTAATAAATTGCCTTTTATGCTAACATACAGCGTGGAGTGTATTTATTGCACGATGCCGGCCACCGGGGGAAGTAGGGTCGACAGACCAGTCTTCCCCCGGGTTGTTCGCGCATTGAAAGGAAGGACTAGGTGTAGCGGGTCAGGGGGTTGGGCTAGGGGTGGGGTTTAGGCTGAGGGATTATAGGGGGCAGGCGAGGAGGTTTCATCCTCTTCCTGCATCCCTGCGTCATTGGGGAAGGGTTGTTATGAATTTCGGACCACCCGCCCACCCTGCAAGTTTCAGAAGTTAGGGATTGTTTTTTTTTGTCCTGTTTATAGCGTGTCAGTTTAGGACAGGTTGCTAGGAGGTGTTAATAGTATTTTGGGGGGGGGGGGAGTCGACGATGGGCATACTCACCCCTCCGGGGAGGGGGATACAGGTGCATGATGGGGGTGCGGGATGCATGAGAGCGATGGCTGGAGATGATGGAGAGGAGGTTGAACGATAACTGAGGAAGTGAATGGAATGAGGGAGGAAGTCGCAGAGTGAAACGGGAAGAGAGTAACAGGAGTGCGGGAATGGATGGTGGATGAAAGGTTTGAGGTGTGGGATTGTTTATAACCGTTATAAGTTTAATGATGTTTTTGGTTAAAGTATTGTGTTGTCAACCTTGTCCTAATAAATGGCCTTTTACGCTAACATACACCGTGGAGTGATTTGACCATGGCTTGTATTTGAACATATGACTTGCAGTTCACACAAATCTCAGCAGTGGGCGCTAAACCCCTTAGGCCTTTTAGAAATTAATAGAGTTTCATTGCTAATAACATAAGTTAAAACAATATGCAAAGACTAAATGAACTTAAATGTTAGAGGAGATATAATTAAAGACTTTGAGTTGTGAATCTTACAACCTGAACAGGAGATTTGGGCAATGAGGAGCTATATTTATATGTTCAACATAAAACTGTATTCAGATCACCCTGACAACAAAGAATGCTCCCATCAGACTGCCTCGTGCTGGAAATTAAACCCGCTGCCAGCGAAATTATACCACTGCGATATAACTTCATTTGACAAAATTGCACAAAATTGCCCGATCTATTTTTGGGCTGAGGGCCTCCTTTATTTAGGGTGCCTCAATATAGTGAATGTTGTCGCTGGGCCAGCTGTACGCGAGACTTGATGTAGGCAGTCTTCGTCTTTGACGACAGACAATAATACCCTTCCTTGCCTTGGATTTTCACAAACAATTTCAGTTCCGAGTTCTGTGCCACGTTAGGGAGGGTCAAGAATGAGCGGCAGAATCTGTTCCTGTGTCGGCGCATTCTAGGAGCTGTGGTTCCGGTAGCCTTAATTGAACGAACGTTTTAGCTCACTGTGATCTACAGAAAGGAAAGCTTGACTAAACTGTTGTCCCCGATGACTTGGAGTTTTCTTGCTTAAGGGACCACTGATTAAAAAGTCGAAGAGTGCCCCCCATGTTGCTGTGTACCACGCTTCGGCATAACTATATAATGCTGCCTTTCTTTCTTTAAATCCTCCAGAAAGGCACGTTTTTCCTATTGTGAGGACCGTTTTTTTAAATTATTTTTTTCAATATTTTTTCAATTATGGAATAGGATCGTGGCTCGCTTGATGCTGCCTTTGGGATGTGTATTGATTTATAAAAATAGTGTCGACATTATGACAACTTGACATCCCGTCTGGTGTGGTGAAAGAAGCAGGGGTCGCACGTGTAAACAGGCACACTGATCCATATCGCGGACTGCGCGCCCATAGATAAGAAACGTGTCACCGTCCTCAGATAATGTCAGACAGGGCTCAGCTGGCGCAGAGAGGGGTGATATGTCTCTGCCCAGAGACGGCTTTACCAAGCCTCATGGGAAGCTAATGCTAATAAATACAGGGTTAGCCAATAAGAGTACACTACTTTGCCTGTTCCCTATTTGATTTCGTGGGGATGCTTTTCAGCAGGAGTCTGGGCCGTGGATTGTGTAGACGAGTGTGGCTAGTTATCATAAGGCTGCTAGTTTAAAGGCGTCTTCAGAGGGCGAGCGCTATTTGCATGTTCCACTAAGTATACATAACTGACAGATTTCTAGTAGCAAAAGGTTCTCCTACTCAATGGAGACTGAGGTGTATGGAATTATTAGGTCGGGCTATAATTTCAGAGCTTCTTAATAGCTGCTATTAATTGATACACAGGGGTGACAACAATCTTGCTAGGGATGTCTGCTGCTTTTTCTGCCCGTATCACCCCGGTGGGACTTCCGGTCCCAGGGTGCAGCAAGAACATGTTCCTGCTGCAGCTGCTGGGGGAAGGTGTGGCCATCTCCCGCTTATAGCACTGCCTCGACCCCCGCACCGCAGGACACCAACCCTGTTGGGGTGCCTGCTTTTTTTTCTGGGGGTGAAAGATGATGGATTCAGCCCAGATCTGTGACTGGGGGTGAGTGTCTGAAAAGTTTCAGTGCTCCGTTCATCGTCTCCTTGTGTTTGCTGTGTTCGCCCTAAGTTGGCAGGGTAGGCCCAGACGTGGGTCCCTTGCTCACTTTGCCACTGGATTCAAGCTAGCCTGGCTGAAGAGGGGTGTTACCCCGAAACCAGTCCCAGGATGCTTGTTTACAGTGAAGACATGAAGACATGGCTTGGCAGTTGGGCTGGACTGTTCCCATGAGGCACAGGGCCAAGACTGATTTGCATATAGCTGCGTCTGAACTGGGGTGGCGAAGTGAGCTAAAGAATGATGATGATTCAACCCAGATCTGTTATTGGGGGAGAGTGTCTGAAAAGTTTCAGCGCTCCGTCCATCGTCTCCTTGTGTTTGCTTTGTTCGCCCTAAGTTGGCAGGGTAGGCCCAGATGTGGGTCCCTTGCTCACTTTGCCACTGGATTCAAGCTAGCCTGGTTGAAGAGGGGTGTTACCCTGAAACCGGTACAGGAGGTCTGCTTCTGGTCCAGGGAAGACATCGCTTGGCAGTTCGGGCTGGACAGTTCCCATGAGGCACAGGGCCAAGACTGATTTGCATATAGATGTGTCTGAACTGGGGCGGCAAAGTGAGCTAAAGAATGACGATGGATTCAACCCAGATCTGTGACTGGGGGTGAGTGTCTGAAAAGTTTCAGCGCTCTGTCCATCGTCTCCTTGTGTATGCTTTGTTCTTGTGTTTGCTTTTTTCACCCTAAGTTGGTAAGGTATGCCCAGTCGTGGGACCCTTACTCACTTTGCCACTGGATTCAAGCTAGCCTGGCTGAAGAGGGGTGTTACCCCGAAACCCGTCCTAGGATGCTTGTTTCTGGTCCAGGGAAGACATGGCTTGGCAGTTCGGGCTGGACTGTTCCCATGAGGCACAGGGCCAAGACTGATTTGCATATAGCTGTGTCTGAACTGGGGCGGCAAATTGAGCTAAAGAATGATGATGGATTCAACCCAGATCTGTGACTGGAGGTGAGTGTCTGAAAAGTTTCAGCGCTCCATCCATCGTCTCCTTGTGTTCACTTTGTTAGCCCTAAGTTGGCTGGGTATGCCCAGATGTGGGTTCCTTGCTCACTTTGCCACTGGATTCAAGCTAGCCTGGCTGAAGAGGGGTGTTACCTCGAAACCGGTCCAAGGATGCTTGTTTCCAGTCCAGGGAAGACATGGCTTGGCTATTCGGGCTGGACTGTGCGCATGAGGCACAGGGCCAAGACTGATTTGAATATAGCTGTGTCTGAACTGTGGTGGCGAAGTGAGCTAAAGAATGATGATGGATTCAACCCAGATCTGTGACTGTGGGTGAGTTTCTGAAAAGTTTCAGCGCTCTGTCCATCGTCTCCTTGTGTTTGCTTTTTTTTCTGCCCGTATCTCCCTGGTGGGACTCCTGGTCCCAGCATGCAACAAGAACAAGTTCTGTTGCAGCTGCTGGGGGAGGCGTGGCCTTCTTGCGCTTATAGCACAGCCTCGACCCCGCAGTGCGGGACAGCAATCTTGCTGGGGCTGCCTTCTTTTTTTTCTGCCCATATCTCCCTGGTGGGACTCCCGGTCCCAGGGTTCAGCGAGAACAGGTTCCTGCTGCAGCTGCTGGGGGAGGCATGGCCATCTTGTGCTTATAGCGCTGCCTCGACCCCTGCAGCACGGAATAACCATCTTGCTGGGGCTGCCTGCTGTTTTCTCTGCCCGTATCACCCTGGTGGGACTCCTAGTCCCAGGGTGCAATGAGAACAGGGTCCTGCTGCAGCTGCTGGGGGGAGATGTGGTCACCTCGAGTTTATAGTGCTGACTCGACCCCCGTAGTGCAGGCCATGCTGGCACGAAGCCTAGGCCGAGGGCGGGCCCGTCTGCACCCGTCAGTGCCCAGAGAAGGCTGGGCTGGCCGCCCTCCCCCCTCTTGGCTCAGAGTTTTTTCTTTCAACTGCTGGTCCTATATTTCTTTTGACAAGAGGAGTTTTGCCCACATTCTTGGAGGAACCTGGAGTCTGCAGGAACTGGTAGGAGATGCCTCACACTCTTTCTATTGTTTTGATACCTTTGGTTGTGCCCCTTCTGGCTTATCCTTCACTGTGTTGTGACATTATCCCATTGCTTTGGGTACCGGCCTAATCATATCTTGACATCTAGACCTAGGGATAATCCCTCTTGTCAGCCTGACGGGTGCATTTCAGCATAGCGCAGTCCCTCACAACTTGTCACGAGTAGCCCTGTGTGGTGTTGGTTTCTCTGACCAGGGGATAGCCTTTGTGTACCCTGGTAAAACGTAAGACTCTTGCGCGCGCCCCATGACCTCTCCAAACACGGCCACCACCATGGACGCTTTCTTGCAGCACGCTGCATGGGTGCTCGACAAGGACATTGAGATGGTTACTTGCAGACTCTCTGGCTCCCCCTTCCCTGTCTATCCCGAGGTGCCCCACTGCCTGCACCCTTCCCCGTTCAGGGAAGGGGATCGTCTGTACTGCCCTCTGCGCACAATAGCGGATATGAAGATATCACACCTGCACCTTTGAAGAAGGAGGGGGGCTACCATGTCCTATGTGCTCTCACACGTAAGATCATGCTATCTCAATGCCATCTGACGCCCAGGTCGGAGTGCAGGAGGCTACTAAAGCTAGAGGCAAAAGAAAACGGTTGACGATTGTTAGAAAATATAAGTGCTCTAGGGTCACTAGTGACTTACTGTTAACTATCATCAACACCCCTGACATGGCAAAATCAGAACTGGTGGTTTTGTTGGATTCAGTTCGAGACTCCTTATTAGCTGCACTGGAGGCCAAGCTGGACACTAAGTCACCGACTAGCAGCAATCAAAAAGGTGCTCTTTAATTAAAGTCAGAGTCAGCCTGCATGCCACATGGAAGCTTCTGCTTCCAATCACCCCTCATAGGGCCACCCACCACAACCAAGCTTCGTGACCTGCAACGCACTGCAAAGGAAGCAGAGGTGTCGAGACCTCGGACTAGGGGTGTTATTTAAAGTCCCCTCACCCAGACAACAAGGCCAAATATTACTGCCCCACCCTCAGGAGTTGGTGCATGCCGTGGTAATGTAGGAAGCAGCAAAGAGAGGGTGCCAGCTGGAACGCTTGAACGAGAACATAACAGGTTGCAAAATGGCATTCCATGTTTGAGACCAGTTATGCTCAACCTCCGTCCTCAAGCTACCAGTTTATGTGGTAGTGCTAGGGAATGTCCCCATTCTTTCACCAAGCATCACAGAGGATTTTGAACTACTTAAAAACAAAGTTCTGCACTGGTTGAATTTAAACACTACCTTAGGGCCCGGTGGTAAGACATATCATCAAGGTACAGAGAGTGAGCTGGATTGGCAGGACCAAGGAAAATGTAGTGGAGGATTGTATCATCATTAAACTTTAATAGGCAATATGTAGCAGAGAGAATACTAGCGTCCATCAGGTGCCCTACTTTCAGTGGCTCTACCGCCACTATTGTGGTACTCCCCCTGGGGTTCTTTTATAAGCCATCGACTTGCTTTCTACAACCTAGTCACCTGATAACCCCAGAACGTATGGACTTGGTCCTGGGCATGGGGGTATGGGGGTTGCCTCAGATTTTGCTCTGTCCTATAGTTTTGCCCCTTATCATATCTGGATGGCTGTAATTGACTGGCTGGGACTAATCCTTCTAAAGTGGTCCAGAGTGTATCTCAACCTCCGAGCCCACATGCGCCTATACCTTCCAGCAGTAAAGAGTGCAAATTCATTAGTTGAAATATTGCCGGCAGTGCTTAAGTTGAGCCAATGGTTTCCAGTGCTGGGCACCGGCACTTAATTATCAACACCGGCGCCTTTGATGAGCACCAGTTATGGACACATTCATTTATGGTAGGTATGGGGAGATTAAGTGATTTGCTCAGAAATACAGGATGTTGGGCCAATGTCAAGACTCAAACCTGGTTCCCCAGCTCCGAAGTCAGCAGCTCTGGCCATTACACCACATCCTCTCCTGACTTTCATGGTTAGTAGTTGGTTCTGTTTTAAGCTGCGCTAACAGGAGAAATGGGCTTGTGCAAGCTGCATGCTGAAGAGAGGCCCGACACTTATTTATTGTTACAAATTAACCACTGATTTCCAGCCTTGCGGGTAAGTTCAGTGCCCCCAAGTGACTGAGTTATATTAAAGGGTTCGACGTGATCTGTCTCCAGGAGACATGGGCCACCACCAATTGCTTCTTTCTGGAGGGTTACAAAACCTTTTTTTTTTTACCCGCAACCCCCTCACACGTGGGTAGATCAATAGGGGGGCTTGATAGTTTTCACATATTTAGCACTCCGGTGTAGTTTTAATGTTTTATCTACGGAAGCTCTTACCCTGCAAGCTCTCTTACTCTCCTCTCCAGTGTGTTCAGTAAGCTGCTCCTGTTGAACTTTTATAACGCTATCTCCATGTCCTCACAGGGTTTGTAACATCCAATAATTGGGCTCAAATTTAAGAAAATTGAAAGATCTCAATGTGTTTAGTGTAACTATAATGATTGCTGGCAGCTTTAATATTCATGTGTTTGGGGGATCCGAGGGAGGAGGGCGCGCAATCCCCAGGTTGTTTTCTCCTAACTGGTATACATATGGAACACACCTCACAGGGGACAAGTCTTAACAGCAGGTTAAACAAGTTTGATTTTGTTTCAGCCATGTGCAAGTTGCCTTCCTTGATGAAGAACATTAATCCCACTTTCTCCGAGAAAGGATGTAAGTCATTTATTGTTTCCGCACCCATCGTTACTTTTATTTTGTAATTTGTAATTCCCTTGACTCCTTTTAGTGATCACAATCCAGTATGTACCACAATTTTTTGGTCCCCGCTGACCAAGTCCCTCAGGGTGGGAGTAAGAGGGAGTAACTGGGCCGTTGAGGGAGGTAGGAGACTTTAGTAGGAGACTTTAGTGGTCCCAGATAATCCCAGACTCTTTTTACAATTAATTGTATACTGAGTGTAAGAATGAGTTCGATATCTGCACCGTTGAGCAGAACAATTCTTCGAGTATCTTAAGAGGCCTTCCACAAGATCTCTATCACCATCAGGGGATGGTTCTGAGGTGGTTCAATTCAGGCTGTTCTCAGGCGCCTAAAACCCTTAAGAGAGCATTGAGGTCTAAACCTAGGGATCCTTCCCTAGTTATGACTAGCCGTAGCTTGTATAAATGAGAATTGACTAGACTCAACAACATCATAGAGGAGGCCTGGATAGAACTGATCGAGGCTAGTACCCTGAGGATATTATTTAACCATTGGCCTTTCAGGGAGTCTACATTAAAATCATCCCCATTTTAAATTGAACACATAAGGACCTAATTAGGACTCTCCGATATGGCGGTAATAGCATGTGTTTGTATTCTGGTGAATTTTGGGTAATTAGTAAAAAAATATAGAAATTTCCTTTATTATACTTTTGGTATTTATTCTTTTTGTTATTCACATTTTTCCGTGTGTATACACTTGCTGTTCTCTGTTGTAGTCAAATAGTAGTCCTTTTACTAGGTTTATGGTTTGCAATGTCTAAGTCTTCCTTCGTAGTTGAGAGAGTGGTCCCTCTATTATGTTTACGGCATTTTCTGCCGTGTTTAAATAGACTTCCGCATCACGTGATTGCGGACGCGATCCTTGTAGACTGGAGAGAGAGAAGGAACGTTAGAAGTGGGTCCCGTGTATAAACTTGGAGGTAAGGAGACGGGCGACTCGGCACAAGTGAAAATAGACCTGTTTGTTTCATTAAGGCTAAAGAGAATCGGTACTTAGATTTGTGTTTTTCTTTGGTTTTATCGACAGAGGTGATAGTTACGCGACCTCCAGCAGTGTTAAAACATTGTATGTGCACAACAAATGCGGAAAATAAGAGCCGTGTAATAAGTTGTTTCGGAATGGCCGAATAATAATTCACAAGGTATGTACTACATATTTTCAACGACATGCATGTTCTACTTACCGCAATAGGTGTAACTCACGGTGTCAATTATATTTGGGGATTCTCGTTCTAAGTAACGATGTTATCGGTTTACTTTGAGACTATACTGATTTCGATACAAAGGGAAACGGACTTGTGAGACTGTGATTAGAAAGTAGATATATCTATTATAGGTGGATGGATTTGCCTTTGAGATAATTTTTGGCTTTGATTGCTTTTAGCCCGCCAAGATATACAAAAATAATTTATAGAAAAAAGAAAGAAGGAAAAGACGACCATTTGTCCCAATGAGACTCTAATTGGACAATAGGTAATATGCAGTTTCCATTATAAGGCATTTTAGGTTTATTTAGCAAATTATGCATTACTTCACTTAATTTCTTTACATTCACTGTCGGTGATATGTTAGATTGGGCAATAAGGTTGTCATACACCTTGGGTGTTTTATTTAAAGTTCTTCGGTTTTTTGTATGGGCCGCCACTTCAGTTTTGAATTGTTGTAATATAATTGTAATATAGTGTATTTTAATATTGTTCCGTGTGTTCCTGTGTATATAATGTATATAGAAATAAGATGGATATTAATAGGGACAATTGATTTGTACTTATAGGTTGAAAATTATTTGTTCGGATGCCCTAGTCCTGATGAGGCCGAAAGAGTTATTTGGCTGAAACGCGTCGACATTTAGTTTGAAGACACTCGTTGGATTATGTTTTGTGTTTTGAATGATTTGTGAAAGAGCACTCAAAATAATTAGGAGATTGTAAACGATAAAATCTCGTAGTGCTTCTGTAGAAGTGATCTTCAATATATAGGAATGCTGTTTCAAAAAAAGCCCATAAGCATCCTGGTATAAACAAAGGGCGTTTGTTGATATGTATATGTTCAGTGGTTTTGCTATATGTAAGTATTGTAAATATTGTATTTGTTTGTATATATATGTCTAAAAACAAAAGAATTACAAAAGAATTTCAAAAAAGTGTGGTATAAAATAAATATCCTTCCACTTACAAAAAAGTTAATTTATATACTTTTGGTTTTCATTGGAATCGCCGTTGACTTGGTCATAAAATAAAGTAATACTGGTTTTGTTGGAGAAATAAATATTACTCTAGGGAAGAGATAATTTATCTATCTCTTCGCCTAAACTTATGTGAGAGTATCAGTCCCGAGGCATTATCTTTTTCTATATATCATTTATATACCCAGATGCCGGAGGGTTATTTGGGTTCCCCCCTTTTTTGAAGAGGTTTATATTTACACCTAGTTAGGTGTGAGGGTACTGAAAAAAAGAGAGATACATCCTTTGAGAGTATTTGATTAAAAGAAACATTAAAGATATGAGTCAATTGGCTTTTCTAATTTTATAAATATTTTGGTATTACATACACAGGAACAGGAATATATTAGCTATAGACATTCATTGATATGACAGAACCCCTATTAGTAAGTTATACGGAAGAAGAAATAAGTGCCCTATGCAAAATTCCTTCGTTACTAAGTGGAGATCAAACAGTCACACAGGTTTTGAATATAGATAAAGTTGAGAGATTGAAACAATTGAAAAAGAAAAACATTAGAACTCAACTTCATGCACAAGTGTTGTTGGAACATTTAAAAAACAACACCATCCCAGTGGGACTCCAAGTGAGAAATATTCCGGTAATCTTTATCACTGATAAGGCTTATTTGGGTAAATTTGGTGGAGTAGGTACAAAATGTTCCAGGGATTGGATGGCATTATCAATAGAAACTGCCCTCAGACTGAATGAAGAAGAACTCAAAGAAATTCAGCTATTAGAACAAGAAATCTTGGGAGATACCACCATAAAAGATTCTAAATCTTTGTTGGAATCAGTCGAAAAAACAATAGCGGATTTCAAAATTCATACCACAAATCAAAAAACCACAAAAGTGGCTAGAGACATAAAAAACTTTAAATTGGAAGAGATTTACCCTTATTTAAAAGAAGATTTTTATCAGAACAATAATCCCAGTTCCCTAAATTTGCAATACAGGGGTAGATCACGAAATAAATTCATTACTTTTTCAGACACTTCCTCAGATTCTGACCAAGGGTCCTACAATAATTATCATCCAAACCCACAATATCCTAGATCCCAACCTTTTTTTGGCAGAGGCCGGTATCGAGGCAGAGGAGGAGGAACAAGATGGAGAGGTTACAATACACAAGTTGGCCAATATCATCAACAAGGCCAATATCAGACCCCAGAACAATATCAAAACCAAGATTCAGAGACTTTCAGAACCAGGAAGAAAACATACAGACGTTGAATATAAACAACATACAAAAGCAAGATAGATTAGAGACTATACCTATATATAATCTATCTAAGTACACGCCCACTCAAACGGAACTGTTGGTTTTAAATAAAGGGTTATCATTTGTTCCCACAGCCTTACAAAATCCTGTAGACACTAAAACTGAGATTTTACACTTTTTGAGAAAGGTTAGGCTTCAAGCTTTCTTCTTAGAAAAAGAAAAAAATGAACAGTTAAATATTAGTGGCCTAAGAAATAAATCTAAGTTTATCCCAGAAAGCATTCTTCTGCCTACAGAAATTTTGATCTTCGAGGAACAAATCCTAAGAGAACTTGATGTATTACAAAGTAAGAAAGTTTTTTTCAATGCCAATTGCAGTAAACAGGAAATTCAAGCCCTTAAGGATTTAGCCAATAATCCTACAATAATAATTAAGCCGGCTGACAAAGGGGGAGGAATCGTCCTTTGGGATACAGACAAATATGACCATGAAGTTATTCGACAATTGTCGAATCCTATGCATTACAGATTACTGGAAACTAACCCTACACTCGAGTTAAAATCAGAGATCTTTGAGATTACCAAAGATGGTTTAGAGGGTGGATGGTTGTGTAAGAACGAATTTGATTTTCTCAAAAGTGATAAAACTAAGGTACCGAGTATATATGTTTTACCAAAGGTGCACAAAACATTGATAGATCCACCAGGTAGACCTATTGTGTCTGCATGTGGTTCTATATTAGAACCATTGGCCAAATATATTGATACCTTTCTAATTCCTTTGGTGAAAAAGACTCCATCCTATGTGAGAGATACAATGGATTTGATATCGAAGGTAGAAGGACTACCTTATAACAGAGAAAAACAACTTCTAGTGTCCTTCGATATCGAATCCTTGTATACCAACATCCCACAAGATGAGGCATTGGCTGTCATGGAATATAAACTAGATGAAAGAGATCGCCCCCATCAAGTTCCTACCGAATTCATAATAGCTCTAGCTACTTTATGCCTAAAAAACAATTTTTTTAATTTTAAGGAAAATTTGTACCTGCAAGTATCGGGAGTCGCAATGGGCTGCAGTTTTTCACCTGAAATAGCTAATTTAGTTATGGCTGAATTCGAAAAAAGATAGATATATAGTGACACCAACCCATTTTTAACCAACATTGGGTTTTGGTGTCGCTATATAGATGATATTTTTATGATTTGGGATGGAGATGATACATGCCTACTAGATTTTCACAACTGGTTAAACTCAAGAACAGCTGAATTTAACTTCACTAAAAGTGCTGACCATGACAAAATAAACTTTCTGGATGTTTTTATCCAACAGGAGAATGAAGTATTGGGGGTTTGTCTATACACAAAACCGACAGACCGTAACACTCTTTTGCACTTTACAAGCAGTCACCCACGTACTTTAAAAGAAAATTTGCCGTATGGGCAATTTCTCCGTGTAAGAAGAAATTGTACAAACAAAACAGACTTTTTCACTAATGCAGAGACATTGAAAGACAAATTAATAACACGAGGATACCCAAAAAAATTAGTGAAAGGTGCACTTAAAAGAGCGTGGTACACCCCAAGGGAAGTCTTACTAGTTCCAAAAGCAAAGGATAAAACTACCCCATTGACATGTGTGTTAACTTTTGATCCAAAAGCTAATAAAGTCAAGAAAATTGTCCAAAAAAACTGGAAAATAATTGAGACTTTGGGAATTTCGAAACCTTTGTTTGCCTTCAAAAAAGGTAAAAATATCCGACAACAACTCGTGAGGGCTACAAGACAGACAGAAATACCAAGAAAAGATCTGCGGAACCTCCTGAAATGACCACCTGTATTTGGTCACTTCCGATGCCAAAACTGCTTGGCATGTAATCTAACAGAAGACTCCAAACAGTTGGAGATTAATGGCCTTACGCACTACCAAAAGACATTTTCCAATTGCAATTCAAAAAATGCAATTTATTGCATAAAGTGCCCTTGTAATAAATATTACATAGGCCAGACAACACAGCATGTAAAGAAACGTATATTGCAACATAAATCAAGAATTAAATGTAAAGTTCAGGGGGCCCCATTGGTACAACATTTTCAGAATCATCAGCATTCAGAGAATGACTTAAAATGGTCAGTAATGTGTTTAGTCGGTAATTTTGAAAAAACTGAGTTGCAAACAAAACTTAACAGATTAGAGGCCAGACTAATAGCGAAATATCATACCACAACGCTAGGCCTTAATGATAAAGATAAGATCTGGCCTCTGTTACAATAATGGAGCGTTTTAAAGGGTTTACATGTTCTTCAGACGATGTTTCTTGCAATAGTTGGTTCGTACTAACCTACAATAATGTATTATGGATGGCTAGAATGTAAGGAGTGGCGGTAACATACTGGGTTATAAGGTGACCTTTTTATTTTTATTTTAATTTTATTTTCAATCCTGTTTAAGTAGGTATAAAATGAGTACAAGAAAGAAGTACTTGTAGCACTAATTTTAGCGCATTCGATATTATTTAACCATTGGCCTTTCAGGGAGTCTACATTAAAATCATCCCCATTTTAAATTGAACACATAAGGACCTAATTAGGACTCTCCGATATGGCGGTAATAGCATGTGTTTGTATTCTGGTGCATTTTGGGTAATTAGTAAAAAAATATAGAAATTTCCTTTATTATACTTTTGGTATTTATTCTTTTTGTTATTCACATTTTTCCGTGTGTATACACTTGCTGTTCTCTGTTGTAGTCAAATAGTAGTCCTTTTACTAGGTTTATGGTTTGCAATGTCTAAGTCTTCCTTCGTAGTTGAGAGAGTGGTTCCTCTATTATGTTTACGGCATTTTCTGCCGTGTTTAAATAGACTTCCGCTTCACGTGATTGCGGACGCGATCCTTGTAGACTGGAGAGAGAGAAGGAATGTTAGAAGTGGGTCCCGTGTATAAACTTGGAGGTAAGGAGACGGGCGACTCGGCACAAGTGAAAATAGACCTGTTTGTTTCATTAAGGCTAAAGAGAATCGGTACTTAGATTTGTGTTTTTCTTTGGTTTTATCGACAGAGGTGATAGTTACGCGACCTCCAGCAGTGCTAAAACATTGTATGTGCACAACAAATGCGGAAAATAAGAGCCGTGTAATAAGTTGTTTCGGAATGGTCGAATAATAATTCACAAGGTATGTACTACATATTTTCAACGACATGCATGTTCTACTTACCGCAATAGGTGTAACTCACGGTGTCAATTATATTTGGGGATTCTCGTTCTAAGTAACGATGTTATCGGTTTACTTTGAGACTATACTGATTTCGATACAAAGGGAAACGGACTTGTGAGACTGTGATTAGAAAGTAGATATATCTATTATAGGTGGATGGATTTGCCTTTGAGATAATTTTTGGCTTTGATTGCTTTTAGCCCGCCAAGATATACAAAAATAATTTATAGAAAAAAGAAAGAAGGAAAAGACGACCATTTGTCCCAATGAGACTCTAATTGGACAATAGGTAATATGCAGTTTCCATTATAAGGCATTTTAGGTTTATTTAGCAAATTATGCATTACTTCACTTAATTTCTTTACATTCACTGTCGGTGATATGTTAGATTGGGCAATAAGGTTGTCATACACCTTGGGTGTTTTATTTAAAGTTCTTCGGTTTTTTGTATGGGCCGCCACTTCAGTTTTGAACTGTTGTAATATAATTGTAATATAGTGTATTTTAATATTGTTCCGTGTGTTCCTGTGTATATAATGTATATAGAAATAAGATGGATATTAATAGGGACAATTGATTTGTTCTTATAGGTTGAAAATTATTTGTTCGGATGCCCTAGTCCTGATGAGGCCGAAAGAGTTATTTGGCTGAAACGCGTCGACATTTAGTTTGAAGACACTCGTTGGATTATGTTTTGTGTTTTGAATGATTTGTGAAAGAGCACTCAAAATAATTAGGAGATTGTAAACGATAAAATCTCGTAGTGCTTCTGTAGAAGTGATCTTCAATATATAGGAATGCTGTTTCAAAAAAAGCCCATAAGCATCCTGGTATAAACAAAGGGCGTTTGTTGATATGTATATGTTCAGTGGTTTTGCTATATGTAAGTATTGTAAATATTGTATTTGTTTGTATATATATGTCTAAAAACAAAAGAATTACAAAAGAATTTCAAAAAAGTGTGGTATAAAATAAATATCCTTACACTTACAAAAAAGTTAATTTATATACTTTTGGTTTTCATTGGAATCGCCGTTGACTTGGTCATAAAATAAAGTAATACTGGTTTTGTTGGAGAAATAAATATTACTCTAGGGAAGAGATAATTTATCTATCTCTTCGCCTAAACTTATGTGAGAGTATCAGTCCCGAGGCATTATCTTTTTCTATATATCAGTACCCTGAGGAGTAGCTCTAAATTTTGGAGCATCATAAACAGCCCTTTCTTTGTAGATACAGGTGATCCCTGGAGGCTCACATAACTGAAGATGACTGTGTAGCTAACTTTGAGGAAATCTATAATCTCCCCCCTCCGCATCAAGAGGGGGTATGGAGCGATAGAAGGAAAAGATTCCCTATATTTCTCTCCTGAGGAGGTCAGTAAAGGTGTATTGGGGCTATCTAAGAACAAAGCCCGGGCCCTGAAGGGATTCCTCCTGACCTCGACGTACAGGATGTGGATGTTTGGGTCCCTGTTATGGACCTATCATCAATGTTTGACTGAGTAAATAGAACCAAACTTTGGCACATTATGCTATCTATGGGGGTAGATCAGGACATTGTTTTATTTGAGGGACCTCCACTGGGATACGATGGGAGCGGTTCGATATTTAAAAGAATTAAAGGTCACCCGCTTTTTCTGAATACACAGATGAGTTTGGCATGGCTGTATCCTGGCTCCATTCCTCTTTAATCTACATGTTAACAGCTTGGAGCAGGTTCTTTCCGACTCAAAAGTAGATTGTTCACAGGTGGGGCTCAGGCATTTGCCGGTCGTGTTATTCGCAGATGATGCAGTCCTTATGGCCAGATCCGCCAGGGGCCTTATTTAAATTCCTTTGTTCACTTCATGGAGGAGCTGGGTTTGTCAGTGAATGTCAAACAATCTTTTGTGATGGTTGTAAGGCCACTATCTACCAAATCGATCTCTTTTAAAGTTGGGCTTTCCTAGTGCCTAAGACCAGAGCATTTTCTTACCTGGGCATATTGTTTGATTTTGCCCTGAACTGGCAACACCTGGTTAACAGGAAACAAGCATTGGCATAGCCAATAGGTCTCTCTTTTGGGACCTTATAAGTATTTAGTTATGCAGCACAATATCCTTGGTGCAACAACATCAACTGTTGCATGGCTAAACACTTATAAGGTCCCAAAAGCGAGACCTATTGGCTATGCCAATGCTTGTTCTCAGTTCATCTCTGAGGGGCTATGCTTTGAAGAATACATTCCTATTGAGGATACAGCATACCCTCTACTCAAGGAGCCACAGGGACACAATGCAATGAACCTAAAACAAGGGCATCAAAGCTCAGCATCATTCCATTATTTTTGACATTGCATCAGCAGGTAAACAGTTAAGAGAGGCTTCATGGGCTTAGTTTACATGTGTGAATACCAGTGCTACCATTGTAAGGACTGAGAATAGGCCAAACACGGGAACAGTTTCCAGAGGGACCATAAACCGTATTATCGGACTTCCAACACTGCTGAAATGATGGTATCATGGTCACTCCTTGATCTATCAAGATACTGAAAGGTCTGGCCTGGGTGACTGAAGAGGCATCACCCCAACTTGACATATACGGGAACTGAAGATTTGAGAGATTAAGTTTTTGCCCTGTATAACAACGTATTCGAACATGGAAGTAGGGTTTACGAGTTTGGGATTTTGTTTAAAAAACCTAGACCTAATACGTCAGTGTACTGAAGGCACTTACATGATTACCTCTATGAAACATAATGAGGGCAAAAGTACATACATGAAACACACATTTACTAAAACAAAGCATATTTAGTCCAGTTATGAAGAGCTTCAGCACACAGCCATGTGGTATCTTTCTCACCCCCGTTAGCCTATGACCCTGCACCTCTAGAACAGTGTTTGGAATGTTTTAAGGATGTCTTGTAGAATCTATGTACAACAGCTGGACACGCAAGAAGGGTGTTAGGAGGCTCTTGCTGGATAATAAACTCACATAATGGTTTCTGCTGTCTGTTCTTCTGTGTGTCAAGGCCGTTTTGAATCCTTTACAATTTCAAGAGATGCGTAAATTGAGCACATCAAGCAAAATGAGTTGAAGTCGTTTTAAAATATCAAGAAATTTGGGCAAGCAGGATAGTAATAATCAAAACCTATTCTTTTCATTGATCAGCCTGCACTGCCATACTATAAGGGCAGTGTGTTCTCGCAGACCAAAAGGTTCATGACAAAGCCAAAAGGCTGGTATACAATACCAGACCTACTGGTGTTACCAATACTTGTTTTTACCACATTGGCCGGTGAGGAGTCAAACTGTCAAAGCATTCTTCACTGAAAAATAACATAAATCCTTCGAGACACAACCTCGAGGTTAATCTCACAAATGGAGGTAAGACGGACAGGTTTTGCTTGTCTTCCATGATGATGTTATTTGCTAGCACACAGTCACTGATGTACGCACGCCTGGGTTCATCTAAATTCATCCGATAATGCAATGAGGTAAAACGCGCTTTATAAAAGTAACACCATAATACAATACATCTGATGTGACGTAGCATATAAATCAGATTACCGCAGACAGTTTAACTTGTAATGCAGTGCAAGTCACTTAATCTCACCGTGCCTAAAAAAAAAATGTGTCCCTTTGTCGTCTGTATTGCAACTGGCGCTCATGTAAAGCACTCTGATAGCTTTGGATCGAGTTTGCGCTATTTAAAGTGAGACAACAACAAAAGTGGTGGTGCGCGCGCAGCAGAAGTGAAAGTGAGGGAAAGGGAGGGAGTCAGGAGCGGATATGAGATCGCGTGCGCGCCTCAAGTTAAAAAAAAAAATGAAGTGCAAACTCACGAATTGCACTGAAAAAAACACAACTCACCCATGCAGCACGTCAAGCCCACTGCCCACAGGACCCGCGCCGGGCTCATGGTAGTGTAGTGCAGGGAAGTCGATAGAAGCGATGAGGGAGGAGGCTCAGGATTGTTCAGGAGTGACTTGAGGGTGAGTCCCGAGAGCTTTTCTTTTAGTATGAGGAAGTGAAGCGCACCTGACCGCAGGCTGGAACTGAGGCGAAGTAAAGACAAGTGCGGAGCGGAAATGAGATCGCGTTCAAGCGCGGCAAGCGATGCAAGTATTGGCCGCGCACGCGAGCGGCCACGAGAAGTGATCTGTGGTGGGGGAGGGGGAGAAGCGGGAGTTGTGTGACAGAGGAAAGACAGATGGCGGCTGCGCGCATGCACGCTCGCGTGCACGCAAGCTTGAGGCCACCAAAAGCCTGTGGTGGCACTTTCAAAAGCCACTTACTAAATGTCTCACAGAGCAGCACATGCGCTGGCTCAGGCGAGACCTAAAAAGTGGACCTTGGCAGGGCAAATACTGCTGTATTTAATTTTTCAACATGGCAGGCAGCAGACCCAGAAGAGCTCTTTTACAGATCGACAGGGCCTACTGCATATCGAAGGTAATTTACGGGAGTGACATCTGAGGATATATCACACTGGAAGAGTTGCGAATTGTAGAAAAGGCTATTATGAGACGCTTTCTGTGTGTTCCGCAAAGTATACCAACCTTCTCAGTTCATGAAGAAATGTAAGTGGCCTACTTAACTGATATTACCGCCTTCCACCCTCTCACTCTGGCCGTCGAATCGCTTTTCGGCGAGTAACACGCTGCTCCAGAACTCAAAAAGGATTAGTTAGTTAGCTGTCTATGTGCTGCGTTCATAAACATAAGCACCAGTTTGCACCAATAAATCCATGTGCACATTCCATCATTTGTCCTGCATGTTACATGGCAACGTGATCATGCCCACCCTCTCATATTTCAACAGTGAACAAGGTCAATTAGAACAAATAGTGATAAAGAGGGCAGACTGCCCACACTTACTGAGACTACTTTCACACCAAACTTCTTAAGCACCGTTAATTAACCCTGCTGTCACTGGCTTAAATTTGCGTTCAACAGAAAAATAATTTTTACAGGAAAATTACTTTCCTTTTTTCAAACAACAAGAAGTGGTGCAATGATAATATGCATATTTCCATGAGCAATATTGTGTTACACATTGTAATTCCAAATTCATTTCAAATTATAATTTAAATATCGTGCTACCGTTGAGGTGAACACTTGGGTGAGTGAGTCCTACATAATAAGGGTCATGGAAACATACCAAAATAGTATTTCCCCCCTGTTGATATCAAATGCATCACTTGATGTCAATGCCCTGGTAGGCCTTCTCATGGTTGTGTGCATCCATCGCCGTGTAGGCACAAGTGGAAGCACACCGACGTTCTATAGTTCGCTATTAGTATGCATGACTGAATGCCGTACATATTAAGTCCAGTGCACAAGAAAATCCCTCTTTCCTCTGCAAGGCCAAAGCTGCACGATCAACATAGCCCATCAGGAATATCAAGTGATGGCCAAAACTAAAGCTGACTTGAGAGAGAAGGTGTCTTTTCCTCAGGTGGACATCATGGAAGCAATGATTGCAATGTGCATTCTTTGTCAGGCCCCGGACACACAACATATCATGGCCCATGTTATCACAGAAGGTGCCTGCACGGAGAATTGGGTTAAAGTCAGTGCCGACCTAAGCAGCTTACTAGGCGGCCAACAACTCATTGCTCCAAGTAGCCAGCAGTTGAAATTGTAGATTAGTCAGCTTTTGACAAGTCAACTCCAAGATAGAAGAACATATTCACAGCTTATGGTCTTCTGGTTCATCTCAAGACAAGCAATGGTCCACCTTTTAAAGGGAGAGACTTAAAGGAGTACAAGGAAGAGCTGCACATTCAGTATCATATGATAATGCTCCGGCGGCCTGGAGCACTTCATGCTCACATTGAGCAAGACATTACGTATTGCTATGGAAATAGGTGACAACATCAAGTGGGTGCTCCACATCTTCTGAAAAGCCCCATTCTGTACAACCAAGTGCTCGCTGGCAACAGTTTTATTTAGAAGAGCTCGACAGGACACCATCCCCATTACCTGAAATTCACTACAAGCATAGCCAAGTAAGACAAAAAGCCAAAAATGACCAGGCAAACCAAAGGCACAAAGCTGTAGATCCTGATATTCACATCGGCTATCATGTACCGGTCAAAGAACTACACCAGGCAGCAAATTTTGATTGTCATTTGAACAAACTTTATGAGTAAGCCAACTACAAAGGGGATGCTGAGCTCTGCCAAGAAGGGAGTGAGACTGTCCCTCACAGTGTATCCTTATTTTTAAAAAATAACAACGATGAAGATACTAGAAGGACATCAGGAGGAGAGGGAAGGAGATGACGGCATGCAATCAAGTAGTGAAAATTCCGCAACAGCGGTAATGGATAGAGAAGGTGGTGACAACAGGGCATCAGGAGCCAACCACCACTCTGGAAAAAGACCCTTATACATTGCTGACCACCCTCAGCCTGGGTACACGATATGCCCTCTGAAAGAATCGCAGAACTGCGCCAAAGCCAAGAGACTTAGGGCCATATTTGCCAATGAGTTGCATCACCCTTGCACCACGCAACAGGGCATGAGAACGACGCAATTCATAAGTAAGATTCATAAAGCCACGCAAGGCCCCCTTTCATGGCCCTGAGTGGCTTGATAAATCTAGAGTAACGCAACTCCGGACAAATCGCTGCGTTGACTTACTCTACTCCAGGGGAGCATTCCATGGGTGTTGTGTGGATGTTTCCACCCAACACCCATGGATTTTGGCACATCCCCCGATTTACACTTACTGGTAGACCTGGGAATGCAGCAACATGCTACGTCTCCCCAGGGGAGCCATAACAAGGAGAACGATACCTCAGGGGATTGTTTTGTGCAGGAAGATGTCTTCAAGTGTGATTTTAAGATCCCTTTGGCTTTTTTGTCAGGCTCATGTAATCAAAATAATCATAACTGAAAAATACATAGATACATCGATGGGCTTTGGATCAGCCCTCTTCAGCCGTTAGTCTGTTCAAATATCATTCACGTTTAGCTTTGGACATTCAAGCATTTGCCAACAGGTCAGTCCACTTCAGCCATTTGCTCTCTTGTCCAGTGAGCAATCACATTGTCCTCATCACATATGCACATCCGTCTTCCAGCTGGGGCTGATATGCCAATACTTAACTTTGCCAATTACTTTTAAAATTACTTTTTCATCCTTTTTTTCATTTTTTTAAATAATTTTTGCGTGTGTAAACTGTTTTCAAGTTACAATTCTTTAAAGCCAATATTAGCTTTTCTTTGCACGAGTAAGAATCATAGTTTATTTTGCTGTGCATTAAATATAATAAAAAGGGCTTCTATGCATGTTCCTGGTACACCTGGCTGCTAGGAAGCAGCCTGTCTATCTTACTGAAGTTGCATATGATGGCTATTTTTTAAAGCATTTTTATTGCACACGTATAGCCACCATGTCTAGGTGACCTGCATGAACACCAATTTCCAGGGGCACAAAATGACTGCTAACTCCCCCTAAACAGCCCCATTACATGGTTTAAATAAGCTGTTATGGGGGGGCGTGGCAGGGCTGCAGGTGGAGTAGGTTGCACCTCGCGGTGTCTCCTCTCTTCTGCTGCCGGCCTAAACTCACCTTATGGCATCTGGACCCGGAATTCAATGGCAGGCCCTCTAGTGACCCCTGGCTCGCCACCAGCTGCCTTTTGTGGGTGCCAGAGTCCCCCGTGGGCAGACTACCCAGTTTTGACATCCAGCCTCGAGAGCCGGGATCAGCCGGACCTGCCATTTTAGAGGCAGGAGAGGAGGTGGTGGACTTCCAAGGGCTGGGAGCTGGACTCTGAGGTGCTTCAGGCCCCCTGCAGGGGCCATCACGCCTGCTGGGGCTTCGGAGCAATCTGGGCCCTCATTGCTGCCGCCTCCCTGAGATATAGAACCAGCCCGACCAAGCTTTGTGAGGTTTGTAGGGCGCCAGGCCCTAATGTGTTTATGTGGTGCTAGGAAATGTATTTCATGTAGTATGATTTACGGACCCTGTTCTGGTTACCTCTAAATGTGTTTTTTATGATTGAGGTTGTCTTGCATACTATGGTTTATGCTAGTGAGATTATGTTCCACCCTGTGCTTTATGCCCCGATTGTTGGAGATACTTAGGAGGTTAGGGTCTAATATTAGACTGTTGAGATTATGGGCGTACAATGCGTCTGGCACCTAATGTGATGCTGTGCATAATGTGGTTTATGTTACAGGCTGATGGTAAGTACAGTGATTTTCCTCTTACACCGCTCCATCTTCAGTCCTATCTTGTTGAATCTGTCCTGTTCTGAAGTAACAACCTGTTCCTAATCGCCTCACTTACCTGACTGCACATTAGTTCAGATCTCTTCACCCGACGTCTGGAATATGTGCCCCCTTCTTGTCCTTACACTTCGCCTTACCACCGCTTTCCTAGTAACACCCTTCTCATATCCCCACCTCCCTCCTCCTCCTCCTCAGTTTCCCAACATGGCCACCACTCGAGTTAAGTCTGGAATTAATTGCTACAAAATCATTTACCCTTCTAACCTGACTAAAGCTTCAGCAAAACGTTTCAAGCATAACACCATTGAATGTTTCCCTAATTCCCATTTTGTTGATCAATTTTACAATGGTCGTTATGGGAGGCTCAAAAACGATTTAATTTTTTTCACTCACGACATCCCCTCTTGGTCCACCAGCTTTTACAATTCCCTTAACGTCGCCTCCTCCTCCTCTATCCCTCATGGGAAACAGCTAAAAATGTCCCCTTCTGCGTGTTTCATCGGCCCCCTCACTATTTCACTCTATAACAACGGTACTGTCATGATCCAAGCCAAAGACACCTGTCTCTCTCTCTTTGACCACCTCTTCCCTTCCCAACTCTCCTTCCCTGCGACCGGATCATCCCTTGACTCTTCATCCAGCTCCACCAATTACTCCCTGTCTCCTCCCATGACCCCCCCACTCTCCAATAGGCTGCACCCTCGGGAGGCACAGGTCGACCCTCTTCCCTCCCATGTGCCCCCTCACAGTATGCCCACCCCTCATCACTTCAGCCTTACCTCTAACTAACACGCTCCTCGTCCAATCTGCACCGTCCCGGTACTCCATTCTCATCTCCTCCCCCCTATCCCTACCTGCCACCCCCCTTTTTAGTTCACCTCTCCTCCAGCCTTCTCCTCTAGTTAACTTTCCTTTCGTTCTCCTTATTCCCTCCTCCTCTCCGCTTTTCTACCCCCTCCTCCCCTCGCTATGTACCCCGATTTCTCCACAAACCCATTGAATCTCTTTCCTTCCCCCCACTCCTCCTGCAATGCTGTGCTACCCCCTTTCCCCCCTTGGTAACCCTTTCCCTCCCTCGGCCCTAACAGAACCACTTCCTTTCTTCAACTTCCCCATCTCCCAACCCCCCTCACTCTGCCAGATGCCCGCTCCCTCACAGCCACCTCACCTAGCTGACGGGACCTCTCCAACCCCCTCCCCTCTTTTCCTCCCAAACCTCCTTCATCCCTATGACTCCACACATTCCTCCCCTCTCCTTCCGCCCCACCGCCTCGCTCCTCTCCTATCTCCCCCTAATTATGTCCTTAATTCCTATCCTTCTTGCAACGCCAACAAAGACAACTCTCCTTCCACCTCTGGTGCACCAACGCCTGCTCTCATCCACCACCTTTCCCCACCTCTGAACCCTGTACCCCTACTCCCCTCCCTTACCCCCACTTCTCCCTGCCTTCCACTGCCAAGTGCACCGCCTCCTGTTTCCATCGAGCCACCCAACATGCCGTGCTCTGCCTTACTCTCTCTGGAAAATAAGCTAGGCTCTCTTATCACCTCCATCTCCCAACTTAAAGCTACCATTTCAGTTTTAAGCTCCAAGATTTCCCCTTTTCCATACACATCAATTCCTTTGGAAAGCACTCACCTTCCCACGAGATGCACCTCGCCCCCACACCCCATAATAGCCAAGCATAACCTGTTGTCTGTAAACATCGCAAACTCACACAAGTCCTCGAACGCCACCCTTCCTCCACTTTCTTCTCCAAGTAACCCTACTATCTACACTTTTCTGACCATCTCCTCTGTCAGAACCACTCATCCACCTAAACCCTCCCGAGCACCCTCGTATAAGTACAATATCTCCATCACCCCTCATAGCCCAAGTGCCCCCGTCACCAAAACACAGACAGATCTGCGCTGTATGCTCCACAACTGCAGATCTGCAATAAAACACAAACTTGAAATCTCCGATACCATCATCCTGCACAATATTGACATGCTCTTCCTCACAGAGACCTGGTTCAACGATACCTCTCACTCTATGTTTGATCTCCTATTATCCACAGGCTATTCTATATTGAGAAATGACAGAATTGACAAAGTTGGGGAGGTGTTGCAGTCACCTTTAGAAACTCCCTTCAATTTAAGGCTTTTCCTAACCGCACCTTCCGCACTTTTGAATGCTTATCTCTTGAGCTTCAATTGCACCACCGCTCACCTCTCAGATTCCATGCTACTTACCACCCGCCTGGCAGCAGCCCTTCGTTCATGGAGGAACTCACTGACTTCATCAGGGACCAATACTTGCAAAGTGACAATCAGATCTTTGTGGGTGACTTCAATGTCCACTGGGGCTCGCCTCAAGACACTTCTGCGAATTTGCTGGCCACCTTCCTCTCTGCAAACGATCTTATCCAACACTGCACAGAAACAACACACTCTAAGGGCTCAATCCAGGACCTTGTTATTTCTAAAGCAGGCTTGCTGACTATCGCTACCCCTATTCATGTAGACTGGTCTGACCACCTCCTCATCCCATTCTCTCTTCACCTTCACACTCTATAACTCTCGGCCAACCTAAGAGGGCTACTCACTGGTTCCGTGACACTAAAAATATTGACCTCGGTACCCTCTGTGACTCTGCTTTGCTATCACTTCCAAGGCCTGACCCGAACCTAGATGTTAACGAAATCAATAATGTCGCTCCTCTCCAGAGCAAAAAGAAAAGGCCTACTCCCTCAGCACCTTGGTTCAACAAATCCCTCTATGAAGAAAGGAAGTACCTAAGAGTCCTTGAGAAACAATGGAGTCAAGCGCCCTCCTTCGATAATTTGGCCAGGCTTCATTCAGCAAGATCCAAGTACCACAAGCACATCTTCCTTGGAAAAGCGTCGCACTTCAGATCCCTCCTCGACTCAGCCAAAAATAGACCCCAAAAAACTATTCGACCTCATCAAGCACACAAACTGCTCTCCCCCAACCTCCAAGTTGGAGGATTCTACTAAGAAAGCAGCGGAATTCGCTATATTCTTTGATGAAAAAGTGAAATCACTTGTAGATCAGGTCATTCATCCTACCCCTACAGAGGAGCGCAAATCCTTAACCATTTGGCAGAACTTTGACCCCCATCTCTGAAGATACCCTCCTCAAATGCATCCTCGAAACAAAGCCCTCCAACCATTCTCTTGACCCCATCCCTAGTGCCATTGTCTTTGACTTCGATACCGATTCTCTTTCCTATTGGACCACTCTGGTCAACCTCTCCCTCTGTCAAGGTTCCCTTCCTGTTTCCTTCAAAACTGGGCAGGTCACCCCTCTGCTTAAAAAAACCACCGCTGATGCGAACAACCTCAACAACTACCGCCCCATCACTAACCTACCTTTTTTGCGAAAATCACTGAAAGATGTGTAGTGAAACAACTCTCTCGTCATATCAAGGACAATGATCTTCTTGACAATTTCCAGTCCGGCTTCATTCAAAACTGCAGCACTGAAACAGCCCTGCTGCAAGTGATTGATGACGCGCTGCGGATACTCGATTTGGGAGAGTCTTGTCTTCTAATTCTCCTTGACCTTTCTGTAGCCTTTGACACTGTCAATCACAACACTCTCCTTAACACTCTTCAACAGAGAATGGGCATGGAGGGCACTGTGCTTAAATGGTTTGCCTCCTTCCTCTCTGATAGATCCCAAATTATCAAAATAGCGAACAGTCTTTCATTTCCTTTGGCGGTCGGTCAAGGTGTTCCTGTTCCTCAAGGCTCTATACTTGCACCCACATTGTTCAATCTCTATTTAGAACCATTGGGAAATCTCCTTAGTAAATCCGGGATCCACTATCATCTCTATACTGACGACACTCAAATCTACCTTAAGGGGGCCTCACCTCACGATCTCTCCATCCTGAGCTCTACTCTCGACTCCATTCAAAACTGGATGTTAACTTATCAGCTGATTCTGAATCTCTCCAAAACTGAATTCCTCCTCCTCTCCTCCTCACTTTCTCCTCCCCCGGTTCAATCATAGATGGACCAGATGAATCTACTTAACAATAAACCCATCAAAATCCCTTGGTGTCACACTCGACAAAAATCCCTTGGTGTCACACTCGACAAAAAACTCAATCTACTCGCCCACATCGATTCCATTGCAAAGTCTGCTCGATACCAACTGCGCCTTCTTTGGGGGATTCGTCGCTTCTTCCCGGAGCAAGACCTTAAAACCCTGGTCCAATCGCTGGTTCTCTCCAGATTGGACTACTGCAATTCTCTTCTTACTGGCCTCCCCAAATCCCACCTGTCCCCCTTAAGTCTGTTCTCCATTCAGCAGCTCGTTTCATATAAGGGGCCAAAAGAAGCGACCATATCACACCCATTTTATCCACCCTCCGTTGGCTTCCCATCGAGGCAAGATCTATCTACAAGACTGCCTGTATCACCCACAAAGCCTTGCACTCCTCCCCTCGCTACCTGGCGAATAAACTGAAACTCTCTGGAGGCTCCAGACCATCACGTAATGCAGAAAATGTATTGCTTGAACCTCCCACTTTCAAGAAGGAAAGATCGATGGCCTGAAGAACCGGGATTTAAACCCAGCGGTGCAGGGGACACGCCCGAAGTCTTCGGGTCCACCTGTCTTAGAGCTACAGAGACACGGGATTCTTCTGCTGACATCAAAGATCAAATTTATTAGCTGCAGCCAGTAACAGAGATCCTAGAAGTACAACACGGTGTATGTTCTCAGGAGACTGCTCGAATTCATAGAGCGGAGCATCCTATTTTATGTCAAAAATCACATTCCAGGCTGGCATCAATTACTTACAAACTGACCAATCAGAAGATGACGTTACAGAGGTATCACATAACGACAAACCCACTTTCAGTTGTCCAGCCCACCAAAAATGACAAGGCGAAATCCAACGTTCTTGCTCGGACAGGCTGGACGGGCCCATCATAAAGACCTCAACCCAAATCAATAATTAGGCCATAAGGCCATAAAAGGAAGGAGCAGAAACAGATGAGGAGCAAGATAGAGGGGTGTGTGCGTGTGCCATAGAATCAATAATGTCCTGCCCTTTGATCTCTATCTGACCAGCTGCTTAACAAGGTACTGGCTCAATAAGTTTAGCCTCGGGCAACAGGGTCAGTTGACTTAGGTCAAACAGGAGTCAAAACGAACTTAAGCTAAGGTGTACGCGTCCTTAGAGGCTCGCTTGGCCACAGTCATTCTGGAGTCATTAGCCTATGTGAGGGCAACCACAAAATGGTGGTTATGCACAAAATGAAACCCAAGGGTGCAGACTAGATCGTCAAACACACAGTGAATCCATCGGTGTAGCATGCCGAAAACGCTCATGCATACCGCACTTGTCAGTCGCGGTTCGCTGATACCAAAATCATCACGATACGACAACCTTCATTGAATGGGTTCAGAATTCACGGAACCACAGACCCTCCTTTTGCCCTTACATAGGCAATAACCTAAACTCACGTCAATCTGAGTCCAGGTCTATATTCATCAGATCATTGAGATGTTGCTGTAGCATCATCCTGGTACTTAGTAACTCTCTCTGGACAGGTCTCCTCGAACACGAGGTAGTGAAAAGGCCACAGATAGCAGGATCACACTGCATACAAAGACAGAACAGGAAAAGGATAGCTAATACCGTCCCAATGACCATCAGAATCTTCCATCCCCAGGTGGATAACAATCCCCAGAACCATCCCATTAACGACCAATCTCCTTCGTCCACATGTACGGACTCGGAGAGCTTATGTAGCTTGGAGATGGCTTGGAAAACTGTTGGAGCGTTGTCTGGAATGAAAACACAACAGCTCGATTGGATCAATTTACAGACCCCTCCTCTATCTGCAAGTATGACATCTAACGCAACTCTGTTCTGAAGAGTCATAAGACGATCCGACTGGAGCTCAGCAGTCAAGTTACTAAGGGCGCCGGCAGTCTCGACTATGGTGGACTCAACTACTCTCGTCAATTGCCGTATGTTCCTGCTGTTAACCATAGGTCCCCAAAACGGCAGAAAACCCTTCAAGAAATCTCCCAATTCTTGTCCTGCGGTATCTTCCTTTCTGAAGACACCTCTAACGACTCTCAACTTGTGGTAATCTGCCGCAGCTGTAAATGTAGGAGGTAACAAGAACGAGACAAAACATGTGCCCGAGAAATCAGGGGGCAACCATGTATACGCTCTGTCATGGCAAATGAAGTAGGTACCCTTAGCTGCTAGAAACGGTGGGGATGTCTGGGATGCAAAAACATATGTCTCAATGCAAACACTCTTCCCTAACTGAGCTCTAGGATTCTTGCCATTACCTTGCAGACAGTAATGACCCTGATGGGGTACTATCCAAATCGGAGAGGATCTCTTCGCTCGCTGGTTCCCACTCAGACTAGCTCCATATCCAGTAACGTTCCATCCAATATACGCTAGCGTCTCACCTCTTGGGATAGTCTCTTAAGAACCTATTCCTTTGATCATGTCGACTATTCCCTTGACCAGAGCACTATTCTTCGGATTATCCTTCACAGAACGTAGGGGGTTAACTTCACGGGCATAAATGAACATTGTTCTGTATGCCCACACAGAACCATTGTAGCTAAATGGCAGGACCAGGTAAGGAATACCTTTATTGGTAGTATGGGGCATAAGGCCACACACCCAACAATTAGTTGTGTTCACTACTAGCTGGTGTTGGTGCAGAAGCTGAACAAAGGAATTATTAGCGAATTCCATTCTCCTAATGGACTCATGTTCGGGCAGAGGGTGAAAAGAATGCGGAGAAACAGTAGGAGGAGGCATGGGTTGTGCAGTGGGCATGAATGTCACTTGAATAGAGAATGTCACATATCCAATTAAAAACATCATTAAACTAAACAGTATAAACAGACATAATATTACAAAGTGTTTTCTACTCATTATTATACACATTTCGTTCTTGAAGCTCATTCTTTTAGTAGGTCTCTCCATCCCGAAAAACTCCATCCTCTAATCGTGCTGCTCGCGGCGGATGGGTGTTCCGTGCTAAGGAATGCGCCTGTCGGTCCAGGGAACGCCCTTAGACCAACCAGAACCGTCGACCTAACGTCTTCGGCTTGCACTCCAAGGACTTGGCACCGCGACCCTACAGCTGAACCCGGATGGTGGTTCGAAAAACAAAAATCAAAATAGTTTCTCGGAGGGGAGCTAACCTCAAAAAAATAGCAAAGAAGGAACTCAATTTGTTATTTGTCCCGCGACTCTTGGTCGCAAATTATAACGCTCTTTGCCAGGCAATGTCTGTTCTCGGAAAAGTAGCTCAGGTTTAACAGTGTTCAAACGGTTCGATGGAGGCACAGTTTCTTGAAGAAGATCATCGCTTTCTGGCTCAGTGTTTGTTCCAATCAAACGGGCATCGCTGAAAGGCAGAAAACGAGGCACGGTCTCAGTCTCAGAATCAGGAAGTCCTTTTTGGACCCACCGGTCGTACGGCAAAGGCAAAGGGGCCCTCTTACAATGTACGCCGTGAATCCAGTTCTTTTTACCGTGCACTCGTACCGCAGAACGGGTAGATAATAACACCAGGTAAGGTCCTGTCCAGCGGGGCTGCTCGTTCTTGGTTCGCTGAAAATTCTTCGCGAGCACCCACGCGCCAGGTTCAATGGTGTGCCCTGGATTTTCAGAAACCTGTGGCAAAGTATCATGAACCTGTTGATGCAGAACACGCAATTTAGCCGTCAATTCGTACAGGTAGTCAAGCAATACAGGGTGTTCTATCTCACTAAATTTTGTCGGCCGCGGCACTCCCCAAATATTTGCCGGGCGACCAAACACAACCTCATAAGGGCTCAGACCCATTCGCGAATGCACAGTCATTCTTGTGGACAGAAGGGCTAACGGCAAAGCATCAGGCCATTGTAGACCAGAGCTTGCTTGAATTTTGGCCAAATTCAATTTTAACGTGCCATTGTAGCACTCAACTAGACCAGCTGACTGGGGATGATTGGCAGCGTGGAACTTCTGCCGGATTCCTAACCCATCACACACTCTCTTCATCACTTGACCCACAAATTCATTCCCATTGTCACTCCAGACCATTCTCGGCAACCCATACCTAGGGAAAAATTCCTTAATAAGGGCTTTAGCTGTGGACAAGGCAGTATTGTCCTTCAAAGGGTAGGCTTCCACCCATCTAGAAAAAGAGCAAACCACCACTAAGACATACTTCAGGTTGTTGCACCTTTCCATGTGGATGAAATCTAACTGCAAGGCCTCAAACGGATACGTGGGAGGAGCAAAATGACCAGCTGGGGTTGGAGTTCCCTTACCAGGATTGTACATCAAACAAACCATACAGTTCTTGACCAAATTCTCTGCACACTTAGGAATTCCAGCATTTTGCCATACCGGGGCCAACAACTTACAAATCCCTTTCACACTAATATGGGCCATTCCATGTGCCATCGTAAACCACTGGAAGTACATACGCATCCGGCAACAACCATCGCTGATGCTCTGACAACTCAACCCAACAACCATTCGAGTCCAATTTACCCTTGCTTTCTCTCCATTCATTCAACTCTTTCTCTGTAGCTTCAGCTTGGATGGATTTCACACTCTCAATCGTATCTTCACACATACTTCTATCTGGAATCCATCTCGCCGGACCCGCAACATACATTCGACTCATCACATCTCTCGCGGTCTCTTTCGCGACTTCATCTGCAAACGCATTACCACGACCAACATCATCCGTGACTTTCTTATGCGCATTGCATTTCACGATCGCAACTTGCAACGGCAGAGTAAGAGATTCAAGAAGTTCATTCACCAATTGACCATGTTGGATCTTGGTCCCATGCGAAGTCAGAAACCCACGTTCTCTGCACAATCGTCCAAAGCTAAGAGCAACACTGAACGCATACTGGCTGTCAGTGTACACAGTCACTCTTTTCCCTTTCGACAACACACACGCTCTTGTCAATGCAATCAACTCTGCCGCTTGTGCTGAATTATGTGGGATACGAGCAGCTTCAACAATCGTATGCAAAGTCGTAACAGCATATGCCGCAGTCGTATCACCATTCGAAAGCTTGAAGCACGAACCATCAACCCATAAAGTACCATCACATTCTGCAAGAGGAGTGTCCCTAAGGTCTATCCTCCCTTTCGTTTCTTCCTCAGTCCTAAAAAGACAATCATGCTGTCCGGTATCAACTGTCTCAGTTGAGATCGGCAACAACGTGGCTGAATTCAACGTGTTGCATTTCTTTAAATGCACATGACTTGCTAGCAAGGTCAATTCGTAACCTGACAACCGAGCACTAGTTAAATGCTGTGTCTTGGTACGGTTCAACAAGGTATCCACTGCATGTGGAACCATCACAGTCAGTGTATTGTCCATCACCAAACCAGCAGACTGTCGGATTGAAACAGCCGCTGCCGCTGTAGCTCTCAAACAACTCGGCAACGCTCTAGCTACCGGATCCAAAGTCGACGAAAAATAAGCACATGGACATTGCTTATCGCCAAACTGTTGAGTCAAAACTGACAATGCACATCCCTCTCTCTCGTGGACATACAATGTGAAAGGTTTACTGTAATCGGGAGTACCCAACACAGGAGCCAAACACAGCGCATCACGCAATTCTGAAAAACTCTTCTGACATTCGTCAGTCCAAGGAATAGGATTCGGAGTATCCTTAACAGTAAGAGCTATCAAAGGTTTTGCAAGCAACGAAAAATTAGGAATCCACTGTCTACAGTACGATGTAATACCTAGAAACGCACGCACTTCTCTCTGTGTCGTAGGCACACTCATTTTCGCAATCGCTTGAATTCTTTCTGGGGTCAATCTTCTTCCCTCCTTCGATAAGAGGTGACCTAAGTAGGTAACTTCTTGTCGGCAATACTGCAACTTCGAAAGAGAAACCTTATGATGGAAATCAGACAAGTGACGTAACAACGACAGGGTAGCCTCTCTACAAGTTTCTTCATTGTCAGCAGCAACTAAAAGATCATCAACATACTGAATAAGGGCAGCACCATCAGGTAAAACCAACAAATCAAGTTGCGTCTTCAAGGCTTGACTATAGATCGATGGACTCTCACAATAGCCTTGAGGAGTGCGTTTAAACCGGAAACTTCGGCCTCCTAAAGAGAAGCCATAAATATCTCTACTCTCCACGGCAATTGGGATGCTGAAGAAAGCATTCTTCAAATCAATCACCGAAAACCACGTGGCTGTGGCCGGAATCAAAGTCAGTAAAGCGGTGATATCAGGCACGACAGGGAATTGTGGAACAACAATCTTATTCACCTCGCGAAGATCGATCACAAACCTATGTACAGGAGGCTGAGAAGAATCGGTTCTTTTCAGAACAGGCAAAACCGGACTATTGCACACATTACCTCTCGTTTCCTCAATCACACCTTTCTCAATCAGATCAGAGATGATCGCCAAGAGTGCTCTTTCACCATCACTTGAGATACGATACTGTGGAATGCGTGGCAATCTAGCATTCGCCTTCAATGTCACAACATATGACGGAATCTCCAAAAGACCCACATCATTAGGACCAGTAGCCCAAAGAGAATCAGGAAGAGAAGACAATTCAGCTGGGAGTTGGTCTTTAGCCAAATACATCGGAGAGATCACTCTCTTTCCCAATGTAAGCTGTACTCCTGAAGGAGAACAATAAAGCGTTGCATACAATCTCTTCAACAAGTCCAATCCCAACAGGTTCTCACCACAACCTGAAATCGGATTTCTAACCGGGGCGCCAGAAAAACCTACTGAAACATTCGTTAAGCCAGACAAAGGTGCGCCAGGGAGTTTAGAGTGCATGATAGAACTCTTCGCAGCACCAGTATCCAACAGAAAAGGCTCTGACACACCTGATGCAATCACTTCAACATAAGGTCCACTCTGATCTACTGGAACTGAAACGACTCCCTCTCTTTGTCTGTGGCTGTCCTAACAATCATTACCTTCCATATTCTCACCTTCAACGTAATAATCATCCGCATAGTACTGAGCCGTCCTACCAGACGCGCCATTCTGTTGATCCAAACAATTCATCGAATTCTGCGGAGGCAAGGAATGCGCAATCTGAGACATACCACGTCCTCGACCTCGCGGAGCTTGTTGTACACCTCGACCTCTCATACCAGAAACACCGTTCGTGCGCTGTAATAAAATCGGGCAACTATTCTTGAAGTGACCCTCTTCTTTGCAATACGCACACTGATTAGGACCTACAGGAGAACGCTGTTGAGAGGACTCGAACCTTTGCGAGTTTCTCTGATATTGTTGGGGTTGCTGATAATCACGCTGGGTATTGCGGGGCGGGTATGCTTGCTGCAAAAGAACCTTAGTCTTCAGTTCTTTAGTCTTTTTATCCGCTTTCTCTATCTCGTCCTTATTTCTATTCTCATAGTACTGGGCAGTAGCCAATATCTGTGCTGACGAAGAAACAGCCCAGGCACTTTCAGAATCCTTCAACCTATTGCACAACTCGGGAAGCAAATTATGCACAAACTTGTCAACGAACAACCTTTGACCACCTTCTGTACTCATATCTTGACCACTGTGGTCTGCAAATGTCTCTTCAAATCGAGTAAAAAAGTCGGACACAGTCTCGTCTTTCCTCTGCTTGCATGCAGACAACTTGTCCCAATTGACACGCATAGCAGGCATCAAAGTCTTCATATAATCAATAATTCTACCGGGGAGATCAGCAATCACATTCTCGGGTTTAGCACCACCGATTTGTCTTTCATCTGCAGTTCTAAGATTATTCCATGTATCACCTAATTCCTGCGCATGATCCGTATGACGAATCTTACTCCATATAGGCTGTGGAACAACATTCCCAAATAACATATCTATATCAGCCAAATTCATAATACATGAACCCGCAGTTTGAGATAGCTCCTTATAAAACCCCGCAGGATTTTTACGTGGATCAGGCAGAGTCTGCTTTAGAGCTAGGACTTCGGCACGCTTCCATGGAACATGTACCCAAACGCGCTGGAAATGTGGCAGAACAGGTGGATTAGCTTGCGCATCACCAGGTCTCCACACGGGAGGAACCTCACGCATCGGGTATTGACGCGCCTTTCTCCTAACTGAAGAATCAGGCTCAAATAACGACCTAGAAGGAGACTCACTCCTAAACGACAACAATGTTGCGACTGCTCTTTCAACATCAAGACCCACTATAGTTCCTTTCGCAAACTCGGACCGCACACGGAACAACTCAGGCGGAGTCTGCCCTACCTCACTATCTTCCCACTGTTCACGAAGGAAAGAACACATCACATCAAATACGTATCTCTGTTTTGGTGCTTCCCATAGATGGAAAACATCCATAACACCCTCAAGATCATAGTGCGAAGGAAAGGTAACCCATTTACGCGCTATGTGATCTAACACTGTCCGTTCATCAGGACCAGGCAATTGACTACGCAATTGCTTACGCTCTACAACAGGAGACATACGCAATGAACCCATTGGAGGAGAAAAAAGACTAGCAACCGCATCAGTCATCCTCCGTCGAGCAGAAGGAGAAGGTGACAAAAGAACAGGAGACAAAGCAGAATGAGAAGGAACCGAAGTCGGAACAGTAACAGAAGGAACAGACAACACAGGTATAGGAGTAGCAGACGAAGGAGGTAGCAAAGACGGCGGCCCTTGAGAAGGCTGCACCGAAGCAGTAGTAACCAGTAGAGGGAGAGCTGGCTGTTGAGGAACCACTGGAGGCAAAACAACCAGAGGTTGCGCAACTACAAATGGCGGAGGTGCGGTAGCACTCTGAGCATAAGGGGGTGGCGAACTTAATAGATGCGACATTAAAGGATCTTTCGCAAGATCTTCCTTTCCTTCTTGCTGTTGAGGCGGCAAAGCTGGGTAACATTTGTCTACCGCTAATTGACGTTGCCTAAACATCTGTTCGTTTTCTTGCTCTTCCTCATTATCCCTAAACTGTATAGCAGCCTGCACCATCGACATACCTTGTGCACGCTTATTTCGTTTCGCTAACTTAATTTCCTTCTGTTTGGCTTCTTTCCGCCAAAGGCGGAAAGAGTCAAACATTGCCGGCCGGGCTTTCTTTTTGAAGAGTCTAACTTCTAAATTATCTAAAATCTCCGTGTCATAACTACCATATTGGGGCCATTTCAGGACACCGTCCTTCCTAGTATACCTAATCCATACATCATTATACGTGATGGGGCCCACGCCGTGTTTTAAATAGAGCTCATAGGTCGGAGTTCCAATCGGAGGCACGGGACACGAGTCCTCCAATCGGGAATCCCTATTACAACCATAACAAAATATCTTTCCAAGTCTGCTAAGACCAGGCATCTTCGCTCACTAGTCTAGCTTCAAACTTCAAGGGAATATCAAAACGATAGCCTCATGAATGCACGAGTCCCTCGGCTTTGGGGCCTGCAGGTACCAAATCAAAGCGATCCCGAAGGATACCAAAACAAACTAAGGACTGGGAGACGCTCCACTCATACTTAACTGAAATATCGATGACGTCGCCAGAAGACCCGTCTATCGTTTCGCTTTACAAGTCATCAAAGGGCTCCAAGACAGGGCGACAGTCAGGACAGCAGTCCTTCGTAGCCGTCGCAATGCGGGGAACTTCGCAGCAAAGACTTTTGAACCACAACGACATACAGGGGTCGATGAAGTGGTAGGCCTCCCTCCAGAATTTTCACACGAAGCTCCTCGCGATCTTCAGGCTTGGACCGGTACCGCTGAAGTCGCCCCAGAGTTGGGCGCCAACTGAAGAACCGGGATTTAAACCCAGCGGCGCAGGGGACACGCCCGAAGTCTTCGGGTCCACCTGTCTTAGAGCTACAGAGACACGGGATTCTTCTGCTGACATCAAAGATCAAATTTATTAGCTGCAGCCAGTAACAGAGATCCTAGAAGTACAACACGGTGTATGTTCTCAGGAGACTGCTCGAATTCATAGAGCGGAGCATCGTATTTTATGCCAAAAATCACATTCCAGGCTAGCATCAATTACTTACAAACTGACCAATCAGAAGATGACGTTACAGAGGTATCACATAACGACAAACCCACTTTCAGTTGTCCAGCCCACCAAAAATGACAAGGCGAAATCCAACGTTCTTGTTCGGACAGGCCGGACGGGCCCATCATAAAGACCTCAACCCAAATCAATAATTAGGCCATAAGGCCATAAAAGGAAGGAGCAGAAACAGATGAGGAGCAAGATAGAGGCGTGTGTGCGTATGCCATAGAATCAATAATGTCCTGCCCTTTGATCTCTATCTGACCAGCTGCTTAACAAGGTACTGGCTCAACAAGTTTAGCCTCGGGCAACAGGGTCAGTTGACTTAGGTCAAACAGGAGTCAAAACGAACTTAAGCTAAGGTGTACGCGTCCTTAGAGGCTCGCTTGGCCACAGTCATTCTGGAGTCATTAGCCTATGTGAGGGCAACCACAAAATGGCGGTAATGCACAAAATGAAACCCAAGGGTGCAGGCTAGATCGTCAAACACACAGTGAATCCATCGGTGTAGCATGACGAAAACGCTCATGCATACCGCACTTGTCAGTCGCGGTTCGCTGATACCAAAATCATCACGATACGACAACCTTCATTGAATGGGTTCAGAATTCACGGAACCACAGGCCCAATCCTTTTCAGGCAATGCGGTGAGAATCTGAAACTCACTTCCGCTCCGGAGCACCACCTCTTCCCAGGCTTTCAAAACTGACCTCAAAGCTCTCCTCCTTCAAAGACACTTCCAAATTTAATTCAAGCCCTCTATTATCTGAAGGAAGTCCTTCCATTATAGGAAATTCTGTTCTCCATGCCTATAGAAGTGCCTTCCCAGTGCGTTTTGAGTGTCTGCCATTTAGTGCAGTATTATACCTCTACTTGTACTTTGTACTCTTTTGTAACATGCACACATATCACCTTTCCTTTTGTAACGTATCGTTTGCTACCTCTTGTATTTTGTTTGCTTTTGATACATGCACAGTTGCCATCATTGCCTCATGTAACGTAACGTTTGTTTTAGTGTTTTGAGTGTCTGCCATTTATTGCAGTATTTTACCTCTACTTGTACTTTGTATGCTTTTGTAATCTGCACACGTCACTTTTTCCTTTTGTAACGTTTCGTTTGCTACCTCTTGTATTTTGTTTGTTCTTGATACTTGCACAATTGTCACTATTGCCTCATGTAATGTAACGTTTGCTTTTGTAACATGCTCACTTGTAATTTTCGCTTCATGTATCATTACTGTTCCTATTGTGAAGTGCTCTGACACCTTTGGGTAAAATCCGCGCTATATAAAAACGCATAAAATAAAATAAATAAGCTGAGGCAGGTGTCGCCATTTTGATTGAGCTCATGGCAGGCGTGCCTTGCTGGGCCTGGTGCCTTGCCTCCTGCCCCTGCGACATCGAGGGCTGGATCGGGCCCAGGGGTCCTCGTGGTGGAACCCCTTACTGCCTGCCTACATAGGGCATGGATGGTGACTTGGACGGCGGCTCCCTTTGCGGTGACTGGGCCTTAACTTGTGAACAGCGGTGGGATCTATCTGTCCTCCAGACGCACGAGTATCGAGGAGTGGTGCTGCCCGGGAAGGGGCCTGTCGGCAGCCCTCCTTCTCTACATTTGACGCTGCCTACGAATTCAGGTGAGGCAGTCATTGAGGTGAGACAATTCCCTAGCCAATATTTTTACATCTATTTGTGGAGCTGGGGGAGGGGGATGATCGGCTGCACTATCAGGCAGCGGGTGTTCCCCTATCCCCCCCCCCCCCCCACCCCGCCCCCCGAGTGACTGAGGCTAAACATTCTTGACGCTTGGGCCTGCCAAACATCGCTGGTGACAGGGCCTGTCTGGGGCTCTATACCACTCAGGGAGACTGCTCTAGCCCCCCTTTTCCACTCTCACTTCTACTGCTGAACTCGGAACAGGATTTCAGGAAGACACTGAAAACTTTGCTTTTTAAGCAATGCGATTAACTGCTCAGCTATTCTCCTCTACTTTCTTCTGCGTTAGTGCTGGGACACCTCCTCTGAGGTTGCTGTACGCTCTATAAATGCTCTATATTATTGTTATTAATATATATTACTATATAGCTGGTGGCCTCCTGCCTCGTCTCGTTGCTGGGCCCCCCTGCGTTGGTTTGGTGGTGAGCGTGGACCTGCAAGCTGTGGAGAACCCCTTGCACTGCAGCTAACAGCGGGGTCGTCTGGAGTAGGGCAGAGGCAATCGGCCGCATTGTGGAGCGGTGGGCACCTACCGTCTGCCTTCCTGAATACTGGCGGTGGATCATTGTTCAACTCTTGAGCTGTGGTGGGGCACCCGCGCACACACACCGGAGGGCCCAGACTGGGGCCCATCCCTCGCTTTCCTCTCCTGTTGGGCCAGGGGACTTGGCTGCCTGTCTTTCCTCTTGAGGTGCTCTGGGCATATTGGCCCATACGTGGCTTGGATCCGGACTCCTCTGTGAGACCCCTCTCCCGCCTCCTTCCCTGCTTTGGCCTCTGAGGCGACGCTGGTACCCACCCCTGGTCTGCTGCTTTGTGCCCCAAGAGACTTTGTTCCTAAACGGGGGTGACCTCGGGGTGTGGTGCCCTCCCCCACTCCTTGGCCCTTGGGAATACTGGACTTATAGCTGCATCAAATCCTGGCCGTGGAGCGGTTGCGCCCTTCCAGGCCACTGTCTCCCTCCGACGGAGTCCCCCATGGGGTGTGGACCCTGAGAGAAAATGCACCGCACCAAAGCTGGAAAGGAGATACCTGCAGCTTCATCCAGGGATGCTACAGTCCCAGTCATGTGGCTGAAATCGGGCTCCTCTGCCTTGGCCCCTCCGGGCTCCCTCCCCAGGGGAATCCGCTTTGAATCCTCTCACACAGGCCTTCATGATTAACTTCCTACAGGAAATAAAGACAGAGATTGGCTCACTCAAGTTATACTTTAAAGCTTGCCTCCGTGACCTCAGGCGAAATGCGGTGGAAATCGGTGGCTGGTTCTATGACCTTAACGTACCCTGGACTCATGGACGGAGGACCAAGAGGACCTATGGCGAAGGATGAACATGCTGGAGGTGCAACATTTAGAGCTCTAAATAAAACAGGAAAACCTAGAAAGCAGGAGGAACAACCTCCGCTTTAGGGTGTACCCAGGGGCGCAGTGGGGTCGGACATCCTGACATAGACGGCGGACCTCCTTCAGGCTGTTAGATGTGACGACGATGCCTCTCCACCTACCTTAGACAGAGCCCATCGTGTGGTGGCCCCACGGGGTGGCCCGGACCTTGTGCTGGACATTCTCACTCGGGTGCACTTATTTACAGAGAAAGAAGCAATCCTACGTGCAGCCAGGGACAAGGCAGAGCTGACCTACAATGGCCACCCGTTCAGATCTTCCAGAATCTCTCCACGGTGACAGTTTGACGCCTCAGGGACTTTAAACCAGTCACTGACAAGCTGCAAGAGCTTAACATTAAATATCAATGGGCCATCCCTGTGCCCTGCTCTTTACATGGGAAGGCAAACACAGATCACTTTGATCATTGCAGGAGGCCCAGCAACTTCTCCACATCACGACAGACTCTCCCCCCACCAGCCCGGACCAGCGTCATACACGGCCCAGAGACCCCATGTTAGACCTGGCATCTTTTGGCGTGGTTACCCCAGACTTTTTGCCTCTACCACCTGTATTTTTGATGCTATGCTGGATGTCGTTTTTACTGGTTTAGATGCTTTGGGCACTTTGCCACTGCTGATTAGTGTCAAAGTGCAAGTGCTCCCTAGGGAAATTGTGATGTAATTGGCTATACATGTTTGGCATATTTGTTCTACCTGCAAGGCCCTAGTAAAGTGCACTGAGAGTGCCAGGGCTGGTAGTACAAATGCTACTAGTGGGCTACAGCACTGATTGTGCCACCCACAGGAGTAGCGCTAAAATGATGTTTTAGGCCTGCTTGCAGTGCCTATGTGCAGTCCAGGACTGCCATGTCGACTTGGCCAGAGCACCCACTGACCAGACCTTATCCTTCCCTTTCTGTACATGTAAGGCATCCATATGGTGGCCCTAGGTACCCCCCTGGGCTGGGTGCAGTGTATCTGAAAGGTAGGGCATGTACTGAGGTGTGTAACATGCCCTGGTAGTGAATTACAGCCATTGTAGTTTTTCACTGCTGAGAGGCTATCTTGCCCATAGGACAGAATGGGGGGAGGCTGTCTACATGCCTATCTTCCCCTAAAGGCAAGATAGAAAATCCAAGTTTGGTATCTTTGTGTTCAGAATTTAATTATACATCTTTTTAGAAAGATGGTTTTTAAATTCACTGTGTGAGAATGGCACTTTTTAGAAAGTAGTTATTCTCCTGTTTAACCTTCCTGTGTGCCGGTGTGCAGATTGGCTGACTGGTGTCATGTGATGGGCTAGGTGGCTCCAGGAGTCTGGATGATTCAGCAGCAGGGTGAATAGGGAGATCTGCTCTAGATGGGTGGGAGGGGTAGCCCTTGGGTTTGAATAGAGGTGCCTCTGCCAGCACAATGCCGGCTCCACCCCCTGCTGGCCAGGCTGAGGACTCTGCCTCTGCCAGCACAAAGAAGGCTCCACCTCCTGCTGAGCGTCTAACGACCCTGCCCCTCACTCTGAAAGGAACCAGGTGCTCCAGGGCAGAGCACACCCAGGAACCGGTTTGAGCAGGGGAATCCCCCCACTGAAACAAAGAGAGACAAAGACTTTGAGTGGTATAAGAAGAGGACCCCAGACACCTAAACTTTAGATCACTGTGGATCTAAGAAGGAACCTCTGCCAAGGAGAAAGCTGGAAGGAACTGAAGAGGAGAAGACTGCCTGCTTGCTGTTTTGCTTTGCTGCCAAGGAGAGGGGAAGGACTCTGCTGTGTCCCCTTCTTTAAATTGGTGGAACGCCATGCTCATTTGGAGATGTTGGGTTTGCCTGAGTGGGTCTGTGTGACCACTCGGTCCATAGCAGCCAGACAGGGTGGTGAAGCAGACCTGGAGCCTGAAACAGTGGCCCGGTCCCTGCCATAAAGAGGAAGGGCAAGGGGCGTGGTGCGTCCACCCCCGCTGTTCCCACGGACCAGGAAGGAGCAGACCCTGAGGGGGATGCCCTAGAGCCTACAGGGGAACAGGTAGCTGAGCTGGGAGACATACCTGAGCTGACCCATTGGCAGCAAGAGGGTGGTCCCTCCAGAGAGGAGTTCTGCCAGGCGCAGAAGACATGCCCTACTCTTGAAGGTCTGCGGCACCAGGCTGCAGACCAGGCAGCAGGTGCTGATCCAAAGAACTTCTTTTTCTACTGGGAGAATGACTTGTTGTACAGTGAGCCTAGGTTTGCTGAGCCCAGTGGATCACGTACCCTGGTGGTACCCGCAGGGTTCAGAGACTTCCTACTGGGTCTGGCTCACGACGTGCCTCTTGCAGGACATCTCGGGCAGGACAAGACCCGACAAAGGCTTGCCACCCACTTTTACTGGCCCGGGATGAAGACGGACGTCGGTTCCTTTTGTAGATCATGCCAGACTTGCCAGGCAAGTGGTAAGGCTGGAGGGAAGTGCAAAGGCCCTCTCCAGCCTTTTCCTGTAGTGAGCACCCCTTTCGAGCTGGTGGGGATAGATATTGTGGGGCCACTGGACCCCAGGACAGCCTTGGGCAACAGGTTCATCCTGGTCCTTGTGGATCATGCCACCCGGTACCCGGAGGCTATCCCTCTCAGGAATACCACAGCCCCGGTGGTGGGCCGTGCGTTGATGGGGATCTTTTCCCGTGTGGGTTTCCCCAGAGAGGTGGTATCTGACCGGGGTACCAACTTCATCTCCAGGTATATGAAGTCTCTGTGGGAGGAGTGTGGGGTAACTTATAAGTTCACCACTCCTTACCACCCTCAAGGAAATGGGTTGGTTGAAAGGTTCAACCGGACCCTGAAGGGCATGATCATGGGGCTGACAGAGCCCATGAGACGGAAGTGGGACGTCTTTTTGCCATGTCTATTATTTGCCTACAGGGAGGTACCACAAAAGTCTCTAGGGTTCAGTCCCTTTGAGCTTTTTAATGGGCACCCTGTTAGAGGACCTCTCAGTCTGGTGAAGGAGGGTTGGGAGAAATCCCCTGGGAAAACCCCCCAGGATGTGTTCAGCTATGTGCTGGCCATCCGCAACCAGACACAGCGCTTCAGGACACTCGCTCAGGCGAACCTGGGAGCCAGCCAGGATGAGATGAAGAGATGGTATGACCAGCATACCACTCTGGTGGAGTTTCAACCTGGGCAGATGGTGTGGGTGATGGCACCAGTGGAGCCTTGCGCGCTCCAAGACAAGTGGACTGGGCCATATGAGGTGGTGGAGCGCAAGAGTGAAGTGACCTACCTGGTCAACTTGCGGTCTCCCAGGAACCCCATGAGGGTCCTACATGTGAACCGCCTCAAACCCCATTTTGAGAGGTCTGAAGTAACAATGCTACTTGCTACAGATGCAGGGATGGAGGAGGATAGCGATCCTCTTCCTGACCTCCTGGAAGCTAAGGAGCAAAATGGGTCAGTGGATGGAGTGGTCCTCTCGCCCACCCTGACCCCAGAACAGCAGAGGGACTGTCGCCATGTGTTGGGTCAGTTTGCATCTCTGTTCTCCCTGACCCCCGGTATCACCAACTGGTGTGTCCATGATGTGGACACTGGAGATAGCATGCCTGTAAAGCAAACGTTTTACCGGGTGGCTGACAAGGTCAGGGCCAGCATCAAGAAGGAGGTTTCTAAGATGTTGGAACTAGGGGTGATTGAGCCCTCCAGCAGCCCCTGGGCTAGCCCAGTGGTACTTGTACCAAAAGCTGCTGCGCCAGGTGCCACTCCAGAACTTAGGTTTTGTGTGGACTACCGTGGGCTCAATGCGGTCATGAAGACTGACGCACACCCCATCCCCAGAGCTGATGAGCTTGTGGATCGGTTGGGAGCTGCCAACTACCTCAGTACATTTGATTTAACTTCTGGGTACTGGCAGATTGCCTTAACTGATGGGGCCAAAGAGAGGTCTGCGTTTTCAACGCCAGAGGGGCACTTCCAGTTCCGTGTCATGCCCTTTGGGTTGAAGAACGCCCCTGCCACATTCCAGAGACTGGTCAACCAGGTACTGTCCGGGCTGGAGCAATTCAGCGCCGCCTATCTGGATGACATTGCTGTGTTCAGCTCCACTTGGGAAGAACACTTGCAACACCTCTGCACAGTGTTGAAGGCTCTGCACAGTGCAGGCCTCACTATCAAGGCCAGTAAGTGCCAGATAGGGCAGGGTTCAGTGTTGTATTTGGGACACCAGGTAGGAAGCGGCCAGGTGGCGCCCCTACAAGCCAAGATAGATACCATCCGGGCTTGGGAACCCCCCAGGACCCAGACAGAGGTGAGAGCCTTCTTAGGACTCACCGGGTACTATCGCCGTTTTGTCAAGGGGTATGGCACCATTGTTGCTCCCTTGACAGAACTAACTTCCAAGAAGTTACCCAAGAGAGTGATTTGGACCAGTGCCTGCCAAGAAGCTTTTGATGCCCTGAAGGAGGCCATGTGTACAGCACCTGTATTCAAGGCGCCTGACTTCTCCAAGGAATTCATAGTGCAGACAGACGCTTCTGAGCATAGAGTGGGAGCAGTAGCTTTCCTTAGCAGGAGGCTACTTCCCAGGGAACAGAGGTGGAGTGCTATTGAGAGGGAAGCTTTTGCTGTGGTCTGGGCTCTGAAGAAGCTGAGACCCTACTTGTTTGGGACTCACTTCCGGGTTCACACAGACCACAGGCCCCTTAGATGGTTGATGCAGATGAGGGGTGAGAATCCTAAGCTGTTCAGGTGGTCCATTTCCCTACAGGGGATGGACTTCACGGTGGAACACCGTCCCGGTACAGACTATGCCAACGCTGACGGTCTGTCCAGATTTTTCCGCCTTAGTAATGAGAACTCCCAAGAGGGTGGGTAGTTCTCCCCACATTTCAGCTGGAGGGGACACGTGTTAGACCTGGCATCTTTTGGCGTGGTTACCCCTGACTTTTTGCCTCTACCTCCTGTATTTTTGATGCTATGCTGGATGTTGTTTTTACTGGTATAGATGCTTTGGGCACTTTGCCACTGCTGATCAGTGTCAAAGTGCAAGTGCTCCCTAGGGAAATTGTGATGTAATTGGCTATACATGTTTGGCATATTTGTTCTACCTGCAAGGCCCTAGTAAAGTGCACTGAGAGTGCCAGGGCTGGTAGTACAAATGCTACTAGTGGGCTGCAGCACTGATTGTGCCACCCACAGGAGTAGCGCTAAAATGATGTCTTAGGCCTGCTTGCAGTGCCTATGTGCAGTCCAGGTCTGCCATGTCGACCTGGCCAGTGCACCCACTGACCAGGCCTTATCATTCCCTTTCTGTACATGTTAGGCATCCCTATGGTGGCCCTAGGTACCCCCCTGGGCTGGGTGCAGTGTATCTGAAAGGTAGGGCATGTACTGAGGTGTGTAACATGCCCTGATAGTGAATTACAGCCATTGTCGTTTTTCACTGTTGAGTGGCTATCATGCCCATAGGACAGAATGGGGGGAGGCTGTCTACATGCCTATCTTCCCCTAAAGGCAAGATAGAAAATCCAAGTTTGGTATCTTTGTGTTCAGAATTTAATTATACATCTTTTTAGAAAGATGGTTTTTAAATTCACTGTGTGAGAATGGCACTTTTTAGAAAGTAGCTATTCTCCTGTTTAACCTTCCTGTGTGCCGGTGTGCAGATTGACTGACTGGTGTCATGTGATGGGCTAGGTGGCTCCAGGAGTCTGGATGAGTCAGCAGCAGGGTGAATAGGGAGATCTGCTCTAGATGGGTGGGAGGAGTAGCCCTTGGGTTTGAATAGGGCTGCCTCTGCCAGCACAATGCCGGCTCCACCCCCTGCTGGCCAGGCTGAGGATTCTGCCTCTGCCAGCACAAAGAAGGCTCCACCTCCTGCTGAGCGTCTAACGACCCTGCCCCTCACTCTGAAAGGAACCAGGTGCTCCAGGGCAGATCACACCCAGGAACCGGTTTGAGCAGGGGAATCCCCCCACTGAAACAAAGAGAGACAAAGACTTGGAGGGGTATAAGAAGAGGACCCCAGACACCTAAACTTTAGATCACTGTGGAACTAAGAATGAACCTCTGCCAAGGAGAAAGCTGTAAGGAACTGAAGAGGAGAAGACTGCCTGCTTGCTGTTTTGCTTTGCTGCCAAGGAAAGGGGAAGGACTCTGCTGTGTCCCCTTCTTTAAATTCTGATCTCCAAGGGCCTGAGGAGAGCTGGATCCCTGTTAAGAATCCCAGGAACAAAAGGACTTCACCACCAGCTCCCCTGGAAGTCTGCTGAGGGAGTTCAGACCTGCCTTGCCTAGTCTTGGGGCCTCAGGAGGTCGTTTTGCTGTGTTTGGGAGCTGGAAAGCAGAAAGCGTGAACAAGAGTAACTGGTACCCATCGCATCATCCGTTTGAGGGTCGCATCATCCGGTTGCGAGTCGCAAGATCGAGAGTGCGAGAAGAATTTCATTGCGGCGTCATCGCAGCACCCGGAGTCCCCGCATTGCCGAGTCCGTCGACCATCGTCCCGGTGCGTGAAGATTTCTGACACTGCGAAGGTCGTCACAGAACCAGTTTGCGGGCCGCACCACTGCCGGTGCGTGAAAGTATCCAGTCGCTGCGTGCGTCGACGCAGAGTCCAGTCCTGTGGCGCATCGAGGGTTGCGGCGCCAGAAGTCAATGCCGCGCATCGCGCCCCTTCGAAGAGCGTCGCACCGTACATGTGCGTGAAGCTTCCCCCTAAGAACCCTACGCAACGAAAGCCAAAGTCATCGCATGCTCCCCCCTACAGATCGGAGCCAGCGCATCCACCTCTGCTGCGTGAAGCAGGGCTGCTGCAAAGCCTCCCCAAGGTCTCAGGAGTATCGCATCGCCTTTGCCATCTTCATTGTAATAGCTTTTGGGAACCTTAGCGCAACTACAGGTACTGTTGGGCACGAGAGTGTCGCATTTTGTGCATTGAGAGTCGCATTGTGCAGGACACTGATTTTTACATCCTGGAGTACTTTCTACAAACTCTTGAACTATCTTTTAAGTAACCTTTTTAATTGTATGTTGGTTTTTCTGTAGTATTTGGTCTTGTGAAGTTTTTAGTAAAGATACCTTATTTTTCTAAAACTGGTGTAGAGTAAATATGTGGTGTTTTCAGTGTGTTACTGTGAGTGTTGGTACAAATACTTTACACATTGCCTTTGATAGCCTAGACTGCTCAGGCCAAGCTACCTAGAGGGTGAGCAGGGGTTATCTTAACAGTGTATCCCCCTTTCCCTGACTAGAAGCAAGGGTCCCTACTTGGACAGTGGTACATACCCTGCCAACTAGAGAGCCCCAGATCTAACACCCCATAAGTCCAAAGTGGACTACTGTTGCGCGCTCAAGACACAAGTCTCAGGTCAAGGGAAATCGACTCTCCAGGTTAAGCAGGACATCATACAGCACCTACGCTCCATGGATGACACTCAATCTCCACTAACTCTCCTTCGGCCTTGGTGGCAACCCTCCCACACACACCTTGATTACGGAGGTAACTCATTGGTGTGTACTGGCTGACCCCGTACACCTGCCCTGGGGGCCTCCTCACTACCACACGCAGATGAGAGATATACAAGGCACGATACCCTTCTCTGACAGATCAGGCATCAGAGCAGGGCGGACCTCTGATCGGGTCCAGGCCCACCTCAAGTGCTACTCGTTAGGCCTCCCCTCCCATTCTCCCAGCAATCCATGCACGGAACTGATTCAGTGATCTCCCGGGTCCAAGAGAGGTTGTTTCCTCTTCTGTTTTGACGGCCGGCTGTGGGGACCGGAGGTTGGGACCTGCAAAGAAGATTTCCTCGCCCCTCCACCCCCATTCAAGGTGTCCCCATGGGGAGTGACTTTCTCAGAATGGACCCAGGTTTCAACAATGGATCATTCCAGGACTCGAATGGCTCTCTATAGCCCCTTTGGCCTTATTGCACTTGTGATTATTGTCTTACTCTTTTCTTCTCCCTCTATATTGACCCTGGGGCCCCAGGGTTTGACGGTCACTATAACCCTCTCTTTGCTACTTTTCTTCGCCATGGGGGGCATGTTCAATTGCATGCTGTTGAGCAACTGGGATCAAGCGCACTGCGTCTCTTCTCCCACTCCTACATTTGCAGGCTGCGGGGCTCTCCATGGTTGGATAGAGATTTGCTCACTGCACATTGCCGTGCCCCACACAAATAATCATGGTACAGACTAAACGTCTCTCACTCAATGTGAAAGGTCTCAACGCCCCCAACAAGCGCAGACAGGTCTGGCGATATCTCTTGCTGCAAGACCTGGATATTATCTTTCTGCAAGAAACACCTCTTACACTTTGACACACACCGTATGGCACATCTCAAGTACCCCACTCAGTATTGGGTGTCCTCTACAACAAGAACGGCAGGGGTGGCCATTCTCTTCAAGGTGGGTCTTTTACAAGGGGCATAAGTGGCACTGGACAGGGACGGACACTTACTTAAAATTCACTCCCAGATCAACAGACCCCTTACCTTGATCAATATTTATGCCCCTAACCTATCGCAGGATTTATACCTTAGACACCTCCTTAAGGAATCAGTCCCACAAGAAGATGAGCGGTTGATCATTGGAGGGACCTCAACTTGGTATGGGATCCTGAGATGGATTGCAGCGCCACTTCCTTTCAGGGCGATGTCGGCAGCATTGAAGAGGGACATCACTGCTTTGGACTTGGTAGATGCTTGGCTTTACAAATCCCCTGACGCACAAGACTACACCTTTTTCTCCCATGTCCACTGCTCGTATTCGAGTATAGACCATTTTTTTAATCATACTCCCTTATCCAGTCCCTTGAGTCGGCAAGCATTTCTGACATATCCATATTGGACCATGCGCTCCTTGAAATGACCCTGATGGGCATTCGGAGGGCTTCCCGCTCTGCACCACGTTGGCGGCTCCCCACTCATATCCACCGTGATCCATTTAATATTGCAGAGATCCGGCAAGAAATCCAGGCCTACTTTGGGGCCAATTCCTTCCCCGACACTGATAGGCATACCTTGTGGGACGCCTTCAAGGCGACCATCTGCGGCACTATCTTTTCAATCATAATCGCCTGTACCTGGGAGGCCCGGCTGTTGGAAACTGGAATAATCAGGGACATTAAGGCCCTGGAGCACTTGGATCACGGCTCCCCCTCGAGGCGGCATAAGAAGCAGTTAGGTTTACCGCACGGCCAATTACGGGCGATGAAGGTGAACAAAGAGGAGCGTTCACTTCTCACACTGAAGCAAAAATATTACGAAAGAATGAACAAGGCCGGCTTCCTTTGGCCTGCTGTATCCCTATCCGAATTTTTCGAGCCCATATCTCAAAGGTAAAAAATGAGGATGGTACGTGGGCCACCTCTGAAACTGACAAACAGCGGGCATTCCACAGATTCTATTCGGCCCTCTATGGCCAAGGGTATACGTCCCCAGGTGAGGTAGTCCCTTCCTTACTTCATGGCCACGCTTGGATCCGGTCCATACACACAGCCTGGAGTCCCCATTTACACTAGATGAGGTGCACCGGGCGCTGAAAGTCCTGCTGATGGGCAAGACACCGGGCCCAGGTAAGCTCACTGTGTCCTTCTACCTCTTATTTCTGCCTCAAATACAAGGCCACCTTCTAATTCTTTTTAACTCTTTCGCCATGAAGACTAGCCTGACACCTATGATGTCTATGGCCAAGATAGTTTTAATACCTAAGCCAGGGACGGACTAGTCGCTCTGTGCATCATACCGCCCCATCTCACTCCTCAACACGGATGCCAAGATCTATACCAAGCTCCTGGGAACCTGTTTGGAACCTTATCTACCCGGCCTGGTTGACCCCGACCAGGTTGGGTTCATTCGCCAACGACAGGGAGCGGATAACATTTGGCGCCTAGCCCACTTGGTGGTAAAGGTCCAATGACGGGATATCCCAGCGTGCCTCCTCTCCCTGGACGCTGAGAAAGCTTTTGAAAAGGTGGACTGGTCCTTCCTCAGAGCGGTTCTGGTGAAGATTGGGCTCAGACCATACATGATATCCTGGATAATGACATCCTATGTTGCCCTCACCATGCAAAGCTGGGTCAATGGTCTTCTTTCCACCCCGGTACACATCCGCAGGGGCACCCGACAAGGATGCCCACTCTCCCCCCTACTTTTTGCCCTCGCAGCGATAGCCATCCGTCAGACATCTAATATCAAGGGTATCCCCTTTGGCGATGACAAGCACAAAGTCACGCTATTCGCGGATGACCTTCTGCTTACCTTGACCAACCCGAGCGATTTCTTCCCTGCCTTGATTTCGCTTCTTCATACATTTGAACAAATCTTGGGTCTCAAGATTAACACTGCCAAATCGCAGGCATTGAATGTAACACTTTCGCCACAGGAGATTTCACAGCTGCAGTCACTCGCCCCATTCCAATGGGCTACCCACTTGATTCGGTACTTGGGTCTCAACGTGACCCCTATGCTGGCTACGGGGTCTCAAGCTAACTGGCAGGATCTTGGAAGATCTGAGGCGCTGGAGGTCACTCCCTATGTCGTGGCTTGGTCGACTTTACGCGGTAAAGATGTTGATACTGCCGAAAGTGCTCTATCTTTATCACACCCTTCCCACGCCCATTCCCCAAACTGCTATCACTGGCCTTCAAAGGGGCATCAACTCCTTTAATTCGGGGAAAGGCTGTCCACGGTTCTCCAATAAAATGCTCGTGCTACCATGAGATCGGGGGGACTTGCCCGCCCCATTCTCCTTGTGTACTACTGGATGGCGCACCTCTGCTATATCTGGGAATGGGTGGTTTGCGAAAGCAAAAAGCGGTTGTGCCATATGGACAGGGCAGTGGCATGCAGACCTCTCTGGGACCTGACCTTGTTGCCGAAAAAGCTAGGACCACGCAGTGCCTACATTGCTACCCCTACAAAACCGGTCTTGGATATATGGGACAAACTGGCTGTCACTAGGGGTCTCACTTCCTTCCCCTCCCCTAACACTCTGTTGTCTCAGAACCCCGATTTTCCTCCGGCCTTGCGACCCCACTCCTTCCCAGACTGGGGTAAAGGGGAATGTTGCACAATCAGTGACCTCTTTGAAGGGGAAGCCTCTGTGTTGGTGATGCAACTCCGTCATGGGCTCCTTCATACATATCTGGTGGTCCTGCCCACTTGTTACCCTCTTTTGGAAGGAGGTGCTGAGTCACATCAAAGACATGGTAAGGGTACCCATACTGAGTACGCCGCGAGTAACCATATTAGGGATTCGGCCCCAATCTCTCAAGACTATGACGCACACTGACTGACGCCTGATCTTGCATATGCTGGGGGCAGCAAAACAAACTATTGCCTTACAATGGAAAAAGCCCATGGCCCTGCCTACCCCGCTGTGGTTCACCCGTTTATGGCACAGTATGGAAATGGAGCTTTTAACTTGTTGTATTACGCATTCTGAAACCAAATTTACGCATGTATGGTAACCACTACTAGATCATCTCTCCAAACTTGAACATGCTGCTCCACTCCACCCCGCCTTCGTGCTCTGCAGCTCTTTGACGATATTCTTCTGCCGCGCGGGACTGAGTCCCCATATTGAACCGGCCCACTAGCATAGGCCAGGGACCCTCTAGTTCACTCCTTCCCCCCATACCACTGCCATAACCTCTCTGCACCCCTTTTCACACACTCCTGCCCCCCCTCGAACATGGCTAGATGCTAAGCAAAGACCTTCATGGGCCCCAACCCCTCTCCCCATCTTACCCCTCTCCTTCCTCCTTTATCTTATCTCTTTTTACTTAGTTATGCTGTTTTATGTGATCTAAATGAAATCCTACCTCTAGATTGCAGCCCATTTATCAACCCAGGTGATGTAGCCACTTTACATAGAGTATGTTGAGCTATGTTCTATATGCCCCACTTTATCTGTCCAGAAGCAACAGATCCCTATTAGCAATATCACAGTGGGGGCTACAAATGTAATGGTGACATGTAGCAAGCCAAAATAACTTTATCGAGAGCAAACTGTTGCCATACAGAACTGCACGATAACCCCTTTCTTTTTGTTATTTGCTAATGTTGAATTGATCTACACACATTACCCTTTGAAATATGGAGCACCTGCCGGAACCCAATGAACGCTGCTACACGCCTATAACCACTGCCCTGTGATAAGACCACTCAGGTCACTGTGGGCAACTAGAAGTATATTGACCGGATCCTCCAAGTTATGAATAACATGTGAACTGTTTGTTGGATGGGGGCTGGGCTCGTCATATGTCACTATAATCGTTCATATCCATAATGTGTGTCATCATGGTGATGGACTAAGAGGGGATCCTTGGAACCCTCTGTGAACTGTCCAGATTCACTTCTAAAAGTGTGTTAGTCTCTGCCCCAAAACATAGGCCTTACTTGCATGTTAATGCATGTGTTCTGTACCTCATCGAAGAATTTTGCGAGTCAGTGTTCTTGTCATATACATTGACTAGGGAAGGCTTCAATCTTATGTAGGCAACCTAGTACTATAATGTAATTGTGGTGTTCAGGTTGTAGAATGTTATGGGTCATGTGGGGTTCCAGGTTCTACTCTGGACGTGCGGTTGGTTTTTCCTAGGCACTGCCTGGAAGTGGTTGTCCAAGCTGTTCTCTCTCCGTGTGAATAAATACGCGTGTAACCACTATTTGGTTTCCCTCTGGTTACTTCATATTGGCGCCGAGCGGGATTCAAGGAGAGGACAGCGTTCACTTATGGAATAAAGGTATCGATTTTTTTTTTCTTCTGACTCCTGTGTGGCTAAGTGCGTAAATGCACCGGCGGCTGTTTCTAAATGTTTGTGCTGTGATCGCACCTGCGGCCGTGACTGCGTCTGAGCATCTCGCCCACTGTATGACCCAAGGATTAACTGTGAAGCAAAGTGCCCTAAGTAGCGTGTTACTGGTTGGAGCGGCGAATAACTAGCGCGCCGGTGAATAACTAACGTTTGTATTTGTACGTGCTTTAAACAAATGCTGGTGAAGGGGCCTCGCAACTAATTAAAAAACAAAGGGGAAGATTTTTGGCCACATTCCTACATTCAATCCACGAGAACGAAGACGAAGGAATTTGAAAAGTAAACAAGAGTCTTACCCGTTCAGAACCTCGCGCTCTCTCACGCTCGCAAAGAGGGACGCTAGGAGAATGATCACGATTGCATTGCTGAGCATGCTGGGAGCGTGATGACATCACACGTTCGGCGGCCATCTTGAGTGTGGAACTTAACCACTGGTGTGATTATTTCATCGGTTTTAAGTTATTTCATCGTATTTTCAAGAAGGGAAAAAGCGAGCACTTTTTCGGTGATTCGCACACCATTCATGCAAAGGAAATTGTTCTTTTTACATGGTGTTTCTATGCTACTTCATTTTTATTGCTACATTTGTCAATACTGTATATTTAATTAGCAATTATAGATACACAGTTGAATAATTCTAATATAGGAATTTTAGATATATTATATAATTTTTGCTATATTCTCATATTCAATATGTCTAACATTTCAGCACCTCCACATTTTTTACCCTCAGCGGGTGAGCCTAAAATGGAATGGGATTTGTGGTACCCCATGTTTTTAGCTTATGTAGAAGTCTTAGAAGAGGATGGTTGTAGTCCCAAGAGAAAATTAGATCTTTTGAGACACTGTTTAGGTGGCCAAGGTATTAAGGAATTTGATAACCTGCCTCCCCTAGAGAGTACAGAAGGTGTAAATGTTTTTGAAGTTGCTATTAAGAAAATGACCATCAGGTTTGGGAAGAAAACTAATGTAGTAATGGAAAGGTTCAAATTTTATTCTCGTGCTCAAAAAGAAGATGAGTCCATTGAAAGTTATGTATCTGCCTTACGTTCTTTAGCAGGCTCATGTGCATTTGATACCATTAACTATGAACAAGTATTAAGGGATCAAATAATGATGAAGACAAAAAGCAAGAAGATACAAGAACGTTTGTGGTTAGGCACGGAATCGTCATTAAGTGCCGTAGATAATATTGCCAAAGGCATTGAACAGTCAGAAAAGTTTGTTAAAGAGATCAGAGGCCAACCTCAAGTTTGTGATACAAAAGTACAAGACCCTGTAGTTGAAGTATCCCTTGTTAAAAATCAATTCACAACGAAAAGACCGCAGTTTGCCAATAGAAAGGAGTTTAGTTTTAAAGACAACAAATTCAACAATAGAAGAAGCCCTGTTATATGTTACAGATGTGGTAGTTTCGACCACGTAGGCAACTACAAAGGGTGTCCTGCTTGGAGTAAAATTTGCATCAAGTGTAAAAAAACAGGACATTTTGGGAAAATGTGTAGGTCAATACAAAAGGTTAATTGTGTAACATGTGAAGAAGAAGACATCTCCACGGATTTCAACGAATTCAATTGTATTTCTTGTGTATGTGAAAGCAATTGTAAAGGTTTTCCATCTGGTACAATATTAATTGATGGGAAAGAGGTGTTAATGATGATAGATTCTTGTGCATGGTACTCTATTGTAGGCAAGGATCTATTCAAAAAATTGTGGGGTAGCAAAGAATTATTACCTCCAGATATAAAACCAGGTAGTTATTCAGGACACAAAATTGATCTGGAAGGTTTCATTTGGGCAGACTTTGCATTTAAAGGAGAAAACAGTAAAGGAAAATTGTATGTTGCTACCAAGGGTGTATCCATATTAGGATGGCCACACCAACAAGCGTTGGGGATTAAATTGGATCCTAATGCCTCGCCGCCTGTGTATAGTATTGCTGCAGACAACGAGACGTTTGCACAAAACATAAAAGACTTGTATCCTATAGTATTTCAAGACACCCTTGGGAAATACATAAATTTTAAACATAAGATCATCCTCAAAGATTCTGCGGTGGCGGTAAGACACAGGGTCCGCAAGGTGCCTTTGGCTTACCGTACCAAATTGAAAGACATATTAGCAGATTTAGTGTCTAGGAGGGTAATTGAACCTATAGAATCTTCTCCTTGGGTTTCTCCGGTGGTTCTTTCTCTCAAAAGTAACGGGGATCTGCGTTTATGTGTTGACTTGCGCAGCTTAAACAAGGAGATCTGGATAGACAGACATCCTTTGCCCAATATACATGAGCTGATTTCAACCCTCTCTGGTGCATGTGTGTTTTCTACAGTGGATTTGGCTAGTGCGTATCACCAGATTATGCTACACGAAGAATCTAAACCGCTAACAGCATTCATTACACCTGAACGCATGTTCCAATACCAACGTATGCCCTTTGGGTTAGCTAGTGCAGCTTCAGTGTTTCAGAGGATTATGAAAGAGGTGCTGGAAGGTTGTTCTGGTGCAATTGCGTTTCAAGACGACATCTTAATTTTTGGGGGAAATTTCGAGGAGCATGATTCTAATCTGAGGAAGGTTTTAGATAGCATACAAAAGAAAGGTCTAACGCTAAAATTTTCTAAGTGTAGGTTCAGGAAAACTAGTGTTGAATATTTAGGACATGAAATTTCAAATGAAGGGATCAAACCAAAGTTAGACCATGTGATTAGTGTTCAAAAGGCACCGGCACCTACCACGAAAGAGCAATTGTTATCTTTTCTAGGTTTAACGGAATTTTACAGTAAATTTGTGAAGAATTATTCCTCAAAAGTATTCCCTTTACGTGAATTGTTAAAGAAAAATGCAAAATTTGTCTGGGGTAAGGAGCAGGAACTAGCTTTTGGAGTTTTAAAAAAAGACATCAGCTCTGCTCCTTTCTTGAGACCTTTTGACATTGGTGGAGAATGTATAGTAGCGGTGGATGCCAGCAGCACTGGTTTGGGGGCGGTGCTCATGCAAAAGAATTTTGGAGAAGAGTTTGTTGTATCTTATGCCTCTAGGTCCCTGTGGGGAGCAGAATTTCTCTCATGGTTTTGTAACCAGAGGTGATAAAATAGTTCCTCCGCAAGGTGTCAGAGATAATCTGATCAATTTGTCCCATGAAGGACATTTGGGCATGTCCTGCACTAAACGACGTTTAAGGGAGTTTTATTGGTGGCCTTGCATTGATGGTATGGTAGACAAATGGGTTAGAGATTGTGCCCAATGTTCTAAAAGTGATAAGTCAGTCAAACCTTTATCCGTAGATGTTACTCCCATTGAATATTCGCTAGGACCATGGAGGAAATTGGGCATTGATATAATTGGCCCGTTGTGTCTTACGCCTGTGAAACACGTTTTCGCACTAGTTTTGGTAGACTATTTCTCAAAATGGCCAGAGGTCCAGATCGTAGACAAAATTACTTCGACTCAAGTTATAGAGTTTTTGGACAACATTTTTAGTAGAGAAGGTTTGCCTGCTGAAATTGTGTCTGATAATGGCCCACAATTTGTTAGCAAAGAGCTAGAACTGTTTTTAAATAGATGTGGTATTGTTCACAAGAGAGTTTCCAATTACAATCCTATGGCCAATGGTCAAGTTGAACGTTTCAACAGGGTGGTAAAGGAATCCATACAATTAGCAATCAAGAGTAAAATGGATTGGAGGAAAGCTTTGAGAGCCACTTTGCGTACATACCGTACATCTCCTCATTCTGTAACTGGTTGCTCTCCCTTTGAGATGTTAAGGGGAAGGAAAGCCAGTTCGAAGCTCAGACCTTGGTGGGTAAAAACTGATGATGACCCTATATTGGATCTTAAAGTAGTTCGAGAACGTGTACTAAAATATCAGGACAAAATGCGAAGGGAGAATTGTAAAAGTCGTTCTTCCAACCATAAAATTAGAGTGGGTGATTTGGTACGAGTGAAGTTTGGTTGTCCGGACAAAAAATGGTCCAAGTGGTCTGATCCTGTCAGGGTGATTGAGGTTTTTAGCAAGGCTGTCAGGGTACAAGATGGGAAGATTTGGAATTTCAGACGGGTGTCCATGTATAGGTCTAACAATAATTTTAGCAAATTGAATACTATGCCCCAGAAGGATAGGGTAGTCCATGAGAACAAGGAGGATTTTCAAAAATTTTTAGATGCTTTTAATGGTCCTTATTCTGGATCAGATTTTTGTATTCCTCCTTCCATTGTTCAAAGCACGTCTGGGACCATTGCTGAGTCAACTCCGATTCCAGTTGGTGATGTAACACAAAGCATCTCTGTGAGTCAAAATGTTGTTCCTGGTGAGGATTTATCTAGGCAAAATGGTGAAATGTCTATTCCAAGAAGGAGTTCTCGTATCAGGAAATTACCTGTTAAGATGAATGATTTTGTTAAATTCTGATTATTTTCAATTGTCAATCATTTTGTAATTCCTGTTTGATCTGCGAATGTTTTTTTTTTTTTTTGTTTATTTTTGTTTTGTTTTCAAAGGGGAAAGGTGTGTGGTGTTCAGGTTGTAGAATGTTATGGGTCATGTGGGGTTCCAGGTTCTACTCTGGACGGGCGGTTGGTTTTTCCTAGGCACTGCCTGGAAGTGGTTGTCCAAGCTGTTCTCTCTCCGTGTGAATAAATACGCGTGTAACCACTATTTGGTTTCCCTCTGGTTACTTCAGTAATCATCCCTGGATATTTGCTACTTATATCTACATTTAAAAGTTAAGGTCACTAGCCCTCTAAACTATGTGCTGTGACAGGATGTAATGTGATTTTTTTGTAACTTGTAATTCCCTAATCCTCATGTAAAGCGCTCTACCTCCGGGTCTAGCCAGCGCTATATAAAACACTGCAAATAAATAAATAAAATTCATATACTGTACTATTGATAACAATGTTATATGTGTAATAACTGCGTTTACAGTCATTTGAAAACAACAAAAACAGATTTGAAACAAAAAAGCTGCAAGGCCTTTCAGAGTTTCTCCAGGGTCCAAGGTCCCCTGTTACTTTGAACGACGTTGTTATCTTCTTTGTTTATTATCGATTCGATATTTTCCATTGTTCAGACTCGTGCTTTCAGTAGGAGCTGCCTGAGGTCAGCTGTGCCCTTTAAGTGAAATCGAGGAGGGCTGCTGAAGGGCAGCTTACACCCCGAGCAGCTGGCGTTGGTCAGCGTCAGCGGACTTTCTCTTCATCCTCTTTCAATAAATGTTTTCTGTTCCACTATCCTACACCTGGAGTCTTCATCATAACAAGTATGAACCAATTCAGAAACAACCTGTCGTGCATAAAAATCTTTACACTGCTCAAAGCCTTCGTGAACAGAATGTTGGTTTAATCAGGTAGAGCTATTTTGGGCACTGTTGGCGATATTCTGGTTGTCCCTGGCGACATGTGCCATCATAGCCATAATATGCGCTTGGTTAGTGGCATTTCAAGTATTCCAGGTGTGCGAGGGCCCAGTCCGGACATATTGTGGCTTTCTAGGCAGCATTCCAAACATAACACTGGGCAATCCATGATAGTTTGTGGGAATCTTGGCAGCATTTTGGCTGTGCCTGGTACAATACTGGCTCATCCAGGACTATTGTTTTTATATTTATATTGTTTTTTTTTTATGACTATTCAGGGGAGAGGATGTGGTCCGTCGGCTAAACTGCCGACTTTGGTGCTGGAAACCAGGGTTCGAGCCTCGGGGTCGCCTCCACATCCTGTGATTCTGGGCAAATCACTTAATCTCCCCGTGCCTGAATGTGTAATGTAAATACGGTGCTCATGTAAAGCGCTCCTTCGGTTCGAGTTCGCGCTATATAAATATGCACACAAAAAAATTGTCGGCATTCTTTGTGACATTAAGTACATCCTTGACAACAATCTTGCCATCTCTGGCATAATGAAGGCGAGCCCTCGACATATCACCTACATCTATGGTAATATTCTGTGTATCAATGGCCACATTCTTGACATGTTGTGGGTGGGTGTCTGCCCCTGACATATGGATGGCTCTGGTACCATTGTGCCCATCGTTCACCCGCTGTGGCTATTCTTTGCCTCATTCTGGTTACTATCCCCAACACAGGGTTGATGCATGCCGGTCAGTAGGATGCATGTCCCTGGTGCGAGGATGAAACGTGGGCATTAAAGGCAGGATCAGTCCATGTGTCACAGTAGTATGAGTACTGGTGATGGGACACACTTTTTTCCCGACCAGTGAAATGAATATGATGTAAGCATGTGATTAATTGTTCCTCTTTCTTTGTATGATGTAGTGTGAAATTATTGATGTGCTGTTTTTCCAAAACAATGTACAGATGTTGAATGAAATAACGCTGTGATGTTGAATTGACTTATTTCCTCTTGATGTATCTATAAAATACCAGTAAAAACAGAACACGGAAGTTACCTCTTTCTTTGTATAAATGTTTTCTTTTTTTTCTTCTTTTTATTTTTGTGTCATTTGCGTGCAGTACACCATGCAAAAGCTTGCCAAGGCCAGATCTATTGCCTTTGCCAAGGCTTGTTTTAATGGAACTAGACCTTGGTTATAGCAGAACCTGGACGGCCTACACCATCTTCCCTGGCAAGGTATGGATCAGGTCATCATTTTGTGAGACAGTGACAGTTGTGATGGGTGGATTCAAGACTGGAAGTTTGGGTCATTTGCCTTTCTCAGCTGAATACTCGCCCAGTTTACACCCTCCGCCAAACTGCATTCGGCTTCTGATGGCACCGGGTCTAGCTCTCCCCGTCCACCTTCCTCGTCCTCTCTCCTGGTTTCCTCCCCTGCTGGTCCTTACCCGTCTCCACCTCTTAATCCTGATGTCCAGCTGGTTTGTCACAGGCTCCATGCAGTCTGCACAGCTCTCCCCTAACTTGTGCTTGGCCGGTTTCGAGATAACAGGGGAATCTCTAGAGATCAGATCCCCCCCGCCCTGCAATCATTAGACCAGCATCCCCTGCCCCGCGCACCGTCAGTCAAAGGGCCTGCTCTGAGAAAGGCAGGCTTGGCCTTAAGAAATGTAACAACAACACTGAGTTACACTAGAAATAACACGTTATTTTCCATCTGAATTGTCTTCGTCTTATCGACCTCAGAAAGATGAAAGGCTGCGCGGAACCAAAAGGATATGAACCCTTGACCTGCACAGTAGACACACATCTCTGTAGTGGTCGCCCAACTCACCGAGTTACCTTACTGGCTTTGGTACTGTTTGAACTCAGCGCTGATGGTGTGGATGTTTTTTGCACACTTGGGTTGTGGAATGTCTATGTTTACATCTTATTAATTCCACAGACTTGGTGGAGCCTGAGAGCCGAGGCCTCACCTGTGAGTCAAGCAAACTTTGTACAGCTATACACATTTTCCTAAACAGCGGTCGCTTCGCTTCCTTGATGGTGTAATCACTGCTGCAGTGGCCAATCGGAATTTGAATCTGTTGAGTAATTTCACTGGAAGGCCTTTGGGCGAATGTTTTAAATAAATAGAACAGGGGACCCTCTTCGCTGCACCGTGATGATATTAAAGTAGGGTTCATTTCTACTGGTCAAGCTAGTTCCATGAACTGTGTACAGTGCAGGACAGGGATACGCGGGGTGGTTTGCAGCATCCGGCGTCAAGCTTACTGTAGTGCTCTCAGCTCATGCACTCCTGCGACTCCCTGCTCAATGTCATGTCTCTGGCGACAATGGAGCAGCGCGTGCACTCGGGCAATATTACATATACTGGACCCGAATTCTCAAAACCATGGGAGTAATTTGTGTGCCGAAGTTCAACGTAGGGCACTAGTGTCTTAATTTAAGTAAATGTACATTTGAGAATTGTAAAATGCGGATACAAATCAGAAAGCTTCACTCACACCTACTTGTCTATGTGAGTAAACCCTATCTCACAGGTGGGGAGTGGGTGTTCTAGAGCGGGAACTCTCCAAGAACATGGGTTTGTCGGTATTCAAGAACTTTCCCACAGTCCTTTGCAGTTATGATTATGTTAGGATGACTCCAGAGACCCCCATCATGGTGGAAAGGGGTTGGGGCCACCCACAAATGTATAGGTGTGTTTGGGGAGTGGGTGTTCCTTGGCAAAGACGTTTTGAAATGTATTTGCGCTACTACCTTAAATGTATGGGTGAGTAAATGCACTATGTGTATTTTTAGATGCAAAGATACTTTAGCATTGGGATGAATAGGAATTCACAGCGCACTGCGAGGAGCCTGGGACTGTCTCATCTTTCTGCGACTGCTGCATCTCTCTGGGTGTATTGCTGCACTCACTTGTAAATACCAGAACGAGTTGAACATGAATTCCAAAGGATGGAGGGACATTAAGGAAGTATATTTATATTTTGTTCTGTGAATAAGGCTATGAGGGTTTATTTTTATTTTTTACCATACACAAGTTTCTCACACTCGACAGACCACCTGCACGCTACACGGACTGCTGCTCTCAAGGAAGAGGTGGGTGTAGGCGGTTCTTTCCTGTTGTTATTTGTAGTATGCAGATAGGTTTCTGTCTCGCTTGGTGCAGTAAACGCACCACATAAAAAGTGAGTATTGAGATAAGGAAGGTGCGGAGGAGGTAACTGCACCATCAAAGGTGGTGCTGTCTTGCGGAGTAAAGTCAACTTCTAATAAGTGAGTACTGCGATAAGGAAGGTGGTGGGGAGGTAACTGCACCATCTATGTTTAGGCCATGTGCTCAGCCTGCCACGGGCACCATCCTCCACTGTGGGAGATGGCCGCGGCACACAGCCCCATTGCACACAACCATAGGCCTTGCACTGCATAGGGTGGCCAAGCACAGTGATAGTTAACCAAATTCTATTTATTTTTGCATCAGAATTCGTCGTATTGACAAATCCTGAGACCCTGGCAAGGTCTAGGACTGGCAAATCTGCCACAGGTTTCACAAATACCAGGATAAAAGTGGATGGAGTCACTTTTGTAAATGATTCCAAATGCACTGATGTAATGGACAAGCGCTGCAAAAAAGTTTAAAAAGTCAAAAACCTTAGACAGCAGTGAGACTCCAGCTCTGAAGTGCTGACAGAAGGTAGAAACATTCACTGGAGAGAACACAAGGCTAGCAGCTCGTGTTAAATTACCACGTTGTGGCAGGCAAGTCTCGCCATCTCACAGCCCAAAGTGAGACAATGCCACCAGGAAGTCCATCTCCACTAGCACTGGCCAGCAAGTGACACCACCCATAAAGCACATCTGAGGCAGACAAGTGGGACCCAGCAAGATGCAAACGTCACCAAGGAAGTCATGCTATTGCTGACCCAGGAGGTGCAGCCACATGTAAGTCTGCTGGACAGTTTTGGCAAAAACACAGAGGCCCAAAGGACCCCACAAAGACTGATATCTGCAGATGACTCTGTGCTATTTTAATCTGCATTGAAATTCACACGGGAGAGTGCTATACGGTAAAACGTATTACTTTTTTATGAAATGTACTGTTTACAAAGTATTACTAAAAGTTGAACCATAACAAACCTTAAATGACATTACAACATTAACCATATCCAGTGCTGAGTCAATCGAATGCATAGTTTAAACAAAAAATGAGGCAAGATTCCACTATGAGAAAAATTAATGGAAATCCTATGTCAACATCAGAATAACTGAATACTGTTAAAAGTACTTAGACCAGCCCGTACTGAAACCGTCATGCGTAAGCACACACTTGTTACATTTACTCATATCAGTCAGTCAGTCAGTATTTCTTTATTCGATGATTAAAAAACATCATAAAAGCACACATATACAGACAGTTAAAAAAACTATTAAATCATTATCCAGAATCCTGACTGCTACTACACATAAGTAAAAAAGAAACTAAACCACACATTTCATTTAAAAGGACAATCAGGTTGGTTCTCTAGTTGCCCTTAATCGTACCGCAACTCTAATAAAATTCATAATACTACAAAGTGTCAGGGGGTCGGTCGCTTTTTGAAGAAAAATTAGTGCATCTTTAGCGTGTGCTACTTTAGCTTGCTTTAAAATTCCTACTAGGAATCTGCGCCTAGGCATTGAATAAAAAGGACACAAAAGTACAAAATGAAGGGTGTCCTGCGGGGACCTATTGTCGCAGCCGCAGGCACCCTTCTGCTCAATAAATGATATAAAACCTGGTGGATCGGCCAGTAAGTAAGGTAAAAGATTGAGCCTAAAACGCGCCATTAAAAACCTATCCTGGGGGGGCGTGGCTAGCGCCCGAGAGTAATGGCGGCGTTTCCCTGACTCTCCGCGGCAGCAACGATGATGGCGAACCTAACGCGGCACTTCCTAACTGCCGGAGCTTCGGGATGACGGCCTGATCTCCCCTGACGAGCCGGCGCATAAGGAGATGTTTCCTGGCAACACGTGTGGCATGTAAGCGGCATTTTGTTCCCTCATCTCTCTGAAGCGGTTCCGCGAACGGAGCGGCCGCCATTTTAGATACTCGATTGACGGCGAATTTTACCTCAGTGCGCTGCCTGCTGTTTTTATCATTCAACTTTGGCTATAGCCATTTTCTGTCTCCAGAACTGTTTGTGCCTATTGCATTATGAGCAGCTACAACTACACTGATGCCTAGGTTGTCTTCTACGGAGCCTTTCTGATATTCCATGCCAGAGAGGGTTTTACTGGACTTTTTCAGATGATCTGCCACAACAGGGGACGGCCTCCAACCTACTAAACAAATGTTTAAATACTACTAGTTTTCTGCTTGAATATTTTAAAGAGCACAGACTTTGAGGGTTGAGAGTATAATATTTACTTGATGCTTTCCTCACATGAATGCTGATAGTTCTAGGGCTGGGCTGTCCTGAGATACTATTTCCAGACGAGACATCGGGGATGCTAGTAGGTTGTGGCACAATTTTTAATGCTGATACAGGGTTTTTGATCTGTTAATCATCTTGGTCTTTTACCCTTCATAACCCACGCACAATGGTCTTTTTCAACACTTGAGTAACCTACAATTCAACCTAATTTTTACATCTATGCCGCAACCTCATTTGCCACCTATTTTCGATTTTTTTTCACTTAATGGCTCTAATAGTGGCTCTTTTGAGGCAATTCCAAGAGGGAGAATTTAACAGCTCTGACGGAGCGTGGTATATATGCAGCAGTGGTTGCAGGGCTTCTTTCGTTTAGAATATTGTCTGCTTGACACTCTCACAGGATACGTTATCATACTTGGTTGCTCATTCTGTATTCACGCTCTACACACGTCAGACTCCCCATGGGAAAACTACAGAATTTAATCCTGGCTACTTCATCTCAGTTACCTGCGGACTCAGATTCGGATTCCCCTCCTCCGGACATGGAAGACGTCAGAGCACCAAAATCAGACTCAATAAAGGGAGCCATCCCGAAAGCTCGCAATAAAGGGAAACTAGCATCCTCCCTTGCTTCCTCTAAACGCTTAAAGAAGGATCCACCGTCCCCGGAGAGTAACTCCTCTTCTTCTTCTATGGATCTCATCTTGGAAGAACTTCGGGCGTTCAAACCCTTTATGGAAGCTACCACAAAGAACATGCAGGCTATGCAGTAAAAATGGTCGTCTCTGGACTCCCGTGTTCAATCTTTGGAATCGGCCACAGACTCCTTGCAATCCTCTTGTTCCCATATTCCGTCAATGGAGACGGAGATACTTCTACTTAAACGTCAGACGGAGGATTTGGAAAACAGAAATCGTAGGAACAATCTACGCCTATATGGTCTTCCAGAACTTACAGAGGGGTCAAACCCCACCGTCTTCTTCCAATCCTTTCTTGCCAAGATCTTAGATGCTCCGGCCTTATCCTCCGTCAACATCCAGAGGGCTCATCGCCTCGGACCGAAGGTCGCTAGTAAACCTAGAGGGGTCATTATGTTATTCCTGCAATTCACTGACCTCTTGCAGGTCCTTTCAGCTGCCAAGCTCAAAAAGCAAATTATGTGGGAAGGTCACCGCCTCTATCTTTCTCAAGATGTCTCCAAGGCCACTGCAGATCGACGGAAAAAATTCCTGGACATGCGACCTCAATTGCGAGCCCTGAATGCTAGATATGGACTACTCCATCCTTGTCTCTTCAAGGTCACATATAAAGATAGAACAACTACTTATGAAGACCCTGCTGCCTTGCAGGCGTTTCTCCGACGACACAGCCCAGATGTTATGGATGTCTCCGGACCTGCTTGATAAGACTTGCTACTTTTTCTTGGAACTTGTTGTCTTATGATTCTGTTGTCTCTCCACTATTATCGTTGATGTTGTGAATACCCAATTGGTCGTTTCACGCTCACGTGTTCCCTATGTAGTTTCAGCTGTTTTCTGTTCCCCTATGACTTGTTTATCTCTTGTAATTGTTTATCTCTTTTGTTTTTACAGATTTCTCCTTCCTCCCTCTTATCTTGATGTGCCATGATATTTCCTATATGCTACATTTTCGGATCCATATTCTTTGAGGTTTAACATCTGCTCTGGATGTTGTCGTCGTCGTTGTCTCCCGGCGTCACCACCCCATCCTCGTTCTTGTGTTTTTCGTTCCGTAAGTATGTTTTTCAGTCGTTCGTTTCAAACATGCACTGTCTCTCTGTTGGTTTTTGTTTCTGTCCTTTTTCTACATTTGACCTCCTACTCTTTCCTCTTCCTCCTCTCTTTTCATTCTCTTTCACCTTGCATTTCCCCTTCTTGCTCCTTCCTTTCCTTGGTTTCAGTATTTTACTCATAGTGGTTCCTTCCTTTTACTCCTTTTCTTTTCTTCTTCTTTGCTCTCTTTCCTCCTGCCCCCTCTCTTTCCTTAATTGGTTATGGTTTCTCCCAGTTCTCTCAAGTTATTTTTTCCGCAGTATTATGCATGTTGCTACTAGCTATTTTTCTTTGCTATTCCATTCCGTGTTACATCGTGGAATGTTAAGGGATTAAACAATCCCATTAAAAGGCAAAGGGTTTTATCACATTTAGCAAGACTTAAATCTGATGTTGCTCTCCTTCAGGAGTCACACCTCTCTGAATCGGAGGCTCTGAAACTCAAACGTTGTTGGGTGGGTCATGTTTTTTGCTCCCCCACAGTTACCAAGAAAAATGGTGTTGTGATTTTATTACATAAAAGGTTAAATGTTTCCTCAATTTCCCATGAATGTGATGTTGATGGTCGATGGGTTATTGTTACACTGCTTATAGATAATATTCCTATCACTCTTTTTAATGTGTATGCTCCAACTGGGATTGACAGATCATTTTGGCCCTCTATTTCAACTAAATTGTCCTCCCTTTCTGGAGACTACATACTTCTCGGAGGAGATTGTAACCAAGTTGTTGATCCCTTCCTTGACCGTCACTCCAATGTTAAATTTGTTCCCTCTAGGATGCACTCTCAATTTGTTAACACCCTTCATAACAATGCCTTGGTAGATATCTGGAGATTGTGTAATCCTGATCGTAGAGAATACAGTTTTTACTCCCCTCCACATCAGTCACAATCCCGCATTGATCATATCTTCCTTAGTAAATCCCTATCCCAACACGCTATACGCTCTGACATTGGTTCCATCCTAATCTCTGATCATGCTCCGGTTCATGCGGACCTAGACCTACTTCCTGTTTCCCCTCACCCTGGCAGATGGCGTTTCAACAATGCTTTGCTTTTGGAACCCACTTTTTGTTCAGAATTTACTGCCTTTACCACTGAATTTTTCCTTTTCAATCACACCCCTGATTCCTCTTTTGTTACTGTTTGGGATTCATTTAAATCAGCCTCTAGGGGTTTTATTATTAATTTTGTAGCACGCCGGAAGAAACTTCGAGAAGCCAATTCCAAACGCATTTTAGCTAATATTAAGGCCTTAGAACTTCATTATCATGCTTCTAAATCTGAGGCTTCTCTTAAAAAACTTATAGATGCGAAAATCTCCTTCAATAAGTTTACAACTGATGCTGCCTCTAACCTTTTGTTAAAATGTAACTCCAGGTATTATGGGGGTAAGAACAAAATGGGGAAACTTTTGGCCAATTACTTAAAAATAAGGAAAGATCGTACTAAGATTGAATCCATCAAGACCTCCACTGGGAACTCTTGCTTTAAAGATAAAGACATTCTTTCCGAGTTTGTCAAATTTTATGATAATCTTTACACCCCCGAACATAGCCCGGAGACCGCGGATTTTCTTTCATATTTCCATGCCCTCCCCTCCCCCCCAGCTTTTCACATCGACTTTACTGCCCTAGAACGGGACATTTCGCTTTCTGAAATTTCCCATGCTGTGTCTAAATTACGGCACGGTAAATCTCCGGGCCCTGACGGTTTCACTATTGAATTTTACAGCCACCTCGCCTCTCTTCTTCTCCCTAAGCTGTTATTACTATTCCAATCTTTCCTTGCAGCGGGTTCCTCCAGTGGTTCCTTCCAACAGGCTCTAATCTGTTTAATTCCCAAAGAGGATAAGGACCACTCGTTTTGCAAAAACTATAGACCAATTTCTCTGGTTAATACGGATTATAAAATTCTGGCTAAAATCTTGGCATTGCGCATGGACCCCCTTTTACCTGATCTCATCGGCCCTGAACAATCCGGTTTTGTCAAGGGCCGTCTTTCTTCTGACAATTCTCGTGTTTTCCTTAATATACTTAGTAAAGCCTCTTCTTTGCCACTTCCCTTCGCAGCCATTTCCTTGGATGCGGAGAAGGCCTTTGATAGGATTGGTTGGGATTTCATGTTTCAGGCCTTGCGCTGGATCGGCTTTTCTTCCAAATTCATCTCTATTGTTTCTTTACTCTATTCTAATCCCCAGGCTTCCATTTTTGTCAATGGGATGACCTCGGATTATTTCTCGTTACACAGGGGGGTGCGACAAGGCTGTCCTCTTTCCCCTCTACTTTTCGTTATAGCTTTGGAACCATTTCTTACTAAAATTCGTCTGGACAACAGTATTTCTGGTTTTGAATTTGGTTCACGTCAGGTTAAACTTTCGGTCTATGCTGATGATATCCTTTTTTATTGCTCTGATCCTGTTTCCTCTCTTCCCTCTTTTCTCCAACAAGTATCCTCCTTCTCCGCGGTCTCTGGTTATCGTCTAAATGCTGATAAATGCGAGATTCTACCTTTAAATCCTATTTGTCAAAAGCATCTTTTTTCTCAAGCGGGCTTCTCCTGGCAACCAATTAAGATCAAATATCTGGGTGTTTGGTTTGCTCCTCTTTTGTCCGACACGCTCAAACTTAATTTTGATTATGTCTTCAAAAAAATGGATACGGCTATTCAACGCTGGAGCCCACTCTTTCTATCTTGGTGGGGCCGGCTTAATTCTATAAAAATGATGTTATCCCCTCTTCTTCTATATATCATTTCCATGCTTCCAGTTCACATCCCAGTTTCCTTCTTTAAACGGATTGATTCCTTGTTGCTAAATTCTTATGGAATGGCAAAAGGTCTCGGATAGCTTTAGCTTCACTGCGCAAGGATAAGGCTCAGTCTGGTGTGCGCTTTCCGGATTTCAGAGAATATCACCGAGCTTTCTCTTTGAAACAATCGACCCGTTGGTTCTCTTCTGATCTTCCGCACTTTCCGCCCGTCTGGTTAAGTATGGAATCTTCCTTTCTATTCCCCTTTACCTTTCGCGAGTTCCTATCCTTTACGTCTTCTTCAATTCGTCTTCGCACGCATGTTATGTCCCACTCCCGCACTCTCCTTCTCCCTTACATAATATCATCTTATCCCTCCCTGTGTTCCATTCACGAACAACCAATTTGGCACAATTCTCTTTTCAAACTTCGTAATCGCACCATATTTTGGAAGACTTGGCACTCTCGAGGATTGTGTTGGATCTCTCAATTAATTTCCCAAGATACTCCCCTTTCATTCCAAGAACTTCAATCCTCTTTCTCCTTACCCTCTTCTGCTCGACCGCAATACAATGCCCTTCTCCCAGTCTTGATCTTTTATCTTCGCTCTCTGGCACCATCTACCGATATTCCTTTGGAACGCAAAGCTACTTCTTTATTATTGGAATCGTCTCCCTCAGTCTCTGCTATCTATAATTCTTTTCGACACTCCATCGATAGACCAAAATCTAAAATTGAGAACGCATGGGAATTGGATCTTTCTCAAGAATGGCCCATACCTTTTTGGGACAAATTATGGGCTAAGCTCCATAAAGCCTCTAGAGCTGCTAATACTACCCAAACCTTATACTTCATTTATAACAGAACTTTATGTACTCCTCTTGCTTTATCCCGTTTTTCACCTGATACGTCCCCTATCTGCTGGTCCTGTTCCTGTCCCATGGCAGATCTCAAACACATGTTGTTTGAATGCCCTCCTATCTCCAAGTTCTGGCACCTGGTCTGGACGCAAATTCAAAAGATATTCCAACTTCAAATTCCCTTTTCCCCTTCGCAAGTTTTTCTAGGTTCTCTATCACCGACACTCCCGCCATCTCCTTCCCATTATTTATTACTTGACCTTTTAGTTGCTGTAGCCTTCCATACTATTACTTCTAATTGGAAGCAGGCGGCTAATGTCTCCTACCAATCCTGGTGGAATGCAGTTTGTTTCCATCACCGCTTAGACACTAATTACGTATCTCCCATTTCCCTTGCAATTAAACGTGACCTGATTTGGCTCCCTTTGGTCTCCTATCTCTCCTCCTTTGCTCCAACGCACGCCTCTCCAGACCCGGATACAATTGAGGTGCGTAAACCACCATGATTTTCTTGTTTCTGTAATGCCTTTTTGTCATGTAAGCTTCATGCATGTTATACCTGCTTTTCATGAGGGTTTCTATTGAATCACTTATATTTTGTATATCTCTATCATGATGATTACTCCCCCTTTTCCCTCCCCTTCCCCTTCCTTCTTTATTTCTTCAATAAACTCAAACTTAAAAAAAAAACCTATCCTGGGCATTATGCATAAGGTACAAATACGGCTCCATCCCCTCCCTATTTTTTACCAGACTATGGGCGTTCACGGTACGTTTAATCCCTTCAGCCTCTGCTCTGCTTTTAGTTCTCTGGGCCAGGAATAATCTCTTTATAACCAACTTGTCCTGTGACACAATTCTCGATGGGTTTAAGAAAAGATCCTGGCGGCCAAGGTTTTCCAGACTGGTCAATACATATTTCAGCCATGGTATACTCAAGCTTCTGTCCCTTCCCATGCAGTCACTTATAATTTGTCTACTTAGGGTCGCCTCCGGGTTTAGCCAAGATCTCATCCAAGCCAAAATGGGTCTGAGCTTGACCAGATCTTCTAGATATGGTCTCCCTAATTCTCTATGGGCTATTACAGCAGGGGTGCTCTGTGGTATCTTCACAATTGAGCGTAAAATTTTGTTTTCCTCCCGCTGTAACTGCTGAGTATTTACAAATCCCCACACTTCTGCACCATAAGTGGCCTTGGAACAGCAAATAGCTCCATAAAGATTCATTGTTTGCTCGGGAGACCATCGACCCACTCTACGCCCATAGCCTGCGATGGCACCATTAGAGGATATCAGCTTGCAACAACGTTCCTCCACCAGGGGTTTAAATTGCAAGGAGCCATCGAACAATAGGCCCAAATACGAAAAGGCCTGAACCTTTTCTAGTGTGTGGCTACCTATTTTGTAAGAAACATTATTACAGGGTTTGTTGCCAGCCAGCATCACGTATGACTTGCCCAGGTTCACCGATAGGTCTAGGTTTGCCATAAACTTTACAAAACCATCTATTAGCAGCTGTAAGCTCTTAGGGGTACGTGCAAGTAGGACCGCGTCATCAGCGTAAAGGAGATCCTACGCATGGGCAATCAGTTTTTAAATTGGTCAGAAACTTCTCTAAGTTATTAATGTAGATTGAGAATAAAAAGGGGGCCAGAATACAACCTTGCCTCACCCCGCTAGTACATGGGAAAGATTCAGTCAACCCTCCCTCCATGTTATAGCGTTCTCTTGCAGAAGTGTCTCTATGTAGTTCCCTCAAGATGTTAATCAGTCCTAGGTCTATCCCCAAATGTGTCATCATGGCCCACAGTTTGTCCCGATTTACATGGTCAAAGGCAGCTGCCAGGTCCATGAACCCCAGTTAAATGGCTTCATTGCTGGCTTTGGTATATTTCGCTACCAGCATATACAGGTTCAAACATTGATCGCTTGTGGATCTCCCTGTTCTAAAGTCGTACTGAGTGTCCGAGATAATATTATTCTCCTCGGTCCACTCAGTCAGGCGGTTCAAAATTACCCGGCCCAATATTTTGGCTGACACGTCAATCAGTGAGATTGGGCGGTAGCATTGTGGGCTGTCCCTGTTCCCCTTTTTAAAAATCGGGACAATTATGGCCGTTGACCAGGTTTGGGGGAGGCCCAGCCTAATAGCGGTACTTATCACTCTCGTGAGTATTGGGGCCCATAGCTCAATATTGCTCAGAAACATCTGGTGGTGTTCCATCGGGACCAGGGGCCTTGTTTTTTGTCAGACCCTCGATTACTCATATGTAAATGTTTACACACGCGAAAATCCTGGAAACTGCTAAAATAATTTATGATAGAATTTATTAGACGGCTGCCTTTTTGCATACATTTAGATATGCAGAAATACTAAGAAATGCCTTTGCACTTTAATTTGTTTTCTTTTTTTCTCTATGAAGAAAATATTACCCTCGACGAGAATCCCTCTCATCTCCATCCTTATCAACTTGTGTGAAGTGCCCCAACCCTGGGTAGTGATTTACTGCTGCTCGCGGTAGTAATAACTCTGGCCGATTCTGTGATGGAAAGGTAACTTACAACTCACAAGCTGTGTGATTGTTAACCTACCGTTCCAGGCCTCCCCACTCTGAAATACCAACTTCCCTTCCCTTTGAGAAGATTTATCAATTACTTGCCACAAAGCGCTTCAGCACCTCATCTGGGGTAGCAAGCGCTATATAAATGCAAACCCTTCCCCCTGATGGACAACGGAGAAACAGCGGCCCTCATCCTCCTAGACCTCTCCGCGGCATTCGACACTGTCTGCCACCGCACCCTAGTACAGCGCCTCAGCAACGTCGGAATCCAGGACAAGGCGCTGGAATGGATCATCTCCTTCCTCGACGGAAGAACTCAGAGAGTCCGCCTACCACCGTACAAGTCAGAGGCCTCCGAAGTCATCTGCGGCGTCCCTCAAGGATCCTCTCTGAGCCCCACCCTCTTCAACGTCTACATGAGCCCCCTCGCGGCCATCGCACGCCAACACAACCTCAGCATAATCTCCTACGCCGACGACACCCAGCTGATCCTCTCCCTGACCAACGACCCCGCCACCGCCAGAGCCAACCTACACGAAGGGATGAAAGAGGTAGCCGAGTGGATGACGACCAGCCGCCTGAAACTGAACTCTGACAAGACGGAGGTCCTCATCCTGGGCTCTTCACCCTCCGCCTGGGACGACTCCTGGTGGCCTCCCGCCCTGGGCACCGCACCCAAACCGACAGACCATGCACGCAACCTGGGCTTCATCCTGGACTCCTCCCTCTCCATGACCAGGCAAGTCAACAACGTCTCCTCGGCGTGCTTCAACATCCTACGCATGCTACGGAAGATCTTCTGGTGGATCCCCACCGAGACCAGGAAGACCGTCACCCAGGCCCTCGTCACCAGCCGACTGGACTACGGCAACGCCCTCTACGCCGGTACCACCGCCAAGCTCCAGAAGAGACTCCAGCGGATCCAGAACACCTCAGCCAGACTCATCCTCGACATCCCACGAACCAGCCACATCTCCGGACATCTGAGAGACCTTCACTGGCTCCCCGTCAACAAAAGAATCACCTTCCGCCTCCTCACCCACGCACACAAAGCCCTACACGACCAAGGCCCGAGCTACCTCAACAGCCGCATCAACTTCTACGCTCCCAAACGCCACCTCCGATCAGCCAACCACGCCCTCGCCGCCGTCCCCCGCATCCGAAGAGCGACTACAGGAGGAAGGTCCTTCTCCTACCTGGCCGCCAAGACCTGGAACTCCCTCCCGGCCGACCTGCGCCTGACCCAAGACCACCTCTCCTTCAGGAAGAAGCTGAAGACCTGGCTGTTCGAGCAGTAGCGGCACCCCCCCTCCCCCAGCGCCTTGAGACCCTACGGGTATGTAGCGCGCTCTATAAGTGTCTTTGATTGATTGATTGATTGATTATTCTTTTCAGTACATATAACAGACTGATATTCCCCCCGCTCAAATTCATTTCATATTTTCCTATACTAATTCAGCAAGTCCTTTTTGGGTTCCAGAGTAGCGTGCTACTCGCCGAAAAGTGCTTAGACGCCTCGTCTGGGGTAGGAAGCGCTATATAATTACACTTATACTATCCTTGTGTAATTGTGCACATGAACAGATCACGCACAAATCAATCCATTTGCACATCTGAGTTCTACTCGGGTGAACTGTGTCCAGGGAGAGTATGCAAGAAATGTTCTGGATAATTTGAGGCAGAATTATATAGATACTAATTTGGAGAAATGCACACTTCATACGAGTGTGGGTGAGTTCCATGGTGTCATCCCTCTGGCCATTACTGTTACCAAGTGGCTATCTCCAACTTCTAGAAGTGTTTAGTTGTTTTCAAGTTCTTTCTTGAATATCAGATTATTTCAAACATTTTCCAAGGCCATAACCCAATTCCATGTTTCTGAAGAACGGAGTGCAATGTAAATGGACTTGAGGAGAGGATGATGCATTTCAGCACTAAAGCAATGTCGTGAGGTAGCCTGGGTTGAACCCCCCCCCCCAGCACCAGATGCTCCTCGTTGAAAAAAGCCAATAATTTCAAGTCGGGCTCTTGGAGGATTTTGTTCCAGCACCATCATAGTTCTGGGAAATGTCATCATGCTGCCTACTATTCTAGAAAACATGGCACCGGCTGAAACAAAGGATACTGTGGTCGATGAATCATTTTTAGCTGTGGGGAAACATTTCAGGAATGTTGTTAGTTCCTCGTCGGCTGTAAGTATATAACTGATATATACTTAGACAGCAGAAACATAAAATACCTTAATTTTTTTTTTTTATTGGACATCTGGAGTTTTGATGTCAGCTATGGCCTGAGCCATATTTAACATGCCTCAGGCACGTGGTTCTTTTTCACATTGGAGCCTCTGCTAACCTTGGACTTTCTTATCTTATCGAGACTGTGCAGTTTACTAATGATTGCAGGTAAACTAACCATAACTTGCACCCCTGTTATGCCCTACTCATGGCATCACGTATGACTTGCTCAATGACATCATTCACAATATCAATTATGACATCTCAAATAACATCATTCATGACATCACTGATGGCATCGGAGCCTTCCAAGCACCCATTCGTCCACAGTATAACTCTGCTACAAGTGGCCGGTGGCCCCTTTTTTCCTTATTTTATTTTAAAACTTTCCATGATTAACATTCTAATGTCAACATCTGAAGATAGTGTGAGCGCTTTATTTGCGCCAGTGCTAACAGTATTACAGAAGGGGCCACACAAGCGTCTGCGACCCCTTCTCTAATGCCGCAGAGACCCTGACAAGTGGTGAAGGCTGTTGACCCTCACGTTCACAGTGAATATATGTTACTGTACCCAGAATAATGTGCTACACAGCTAAATACTTATAAGGTCCCAAAGGCGAGACCTATTGCATTGCAAATGCTTGTTTAAAAAGCTAACCACATTGCCTAGGTTAAAGGAAAAGGGGATACGGCCTCTAAGATAAAATTGCCTAATAAAATCAGATATTCTATTAAGACGTCAAGAGAACTCTTTATAAAACTATGCAGTAAACCATCGGGCTGCAAACCTTGCAATTTGGAGAACTACCAACCACCTCTTCCAGCTCTTCCTTACAAGAAGGGCTCACCATCTTTTGCCTATCTTCTCCCCAGAGTTCTGGCATGTCTAATCCTCCCAGAAATGCCTCCAGTGCCTCTTTATCAACTCTCTGGCTATAGCTATAGATCTAATTGTACTGTTTGAGGGAGATTTAATTTATATTTCTCTTCTTCTTACATTGCAACCCATTTACGGGACATTTTAGGGTATGTATATCGCTTTTTACATTTTTATTCTCGAGCTTGCCAGGCCATAAAATCCCGGTATAATTGCTCTCTTCATAGATCTTTTGCATATAAACAGTGTTGTTTACATAGCTATTGGTGTAAAAATACTCAGTTAGCACATGCTTAGCTTTTTCAAGCACCCATCCATTATCTTTGTTGTACTGCTGAGAGAGTTTGCCATGTGCTTCCCCCACATGCTTTCCCAGGGCCATTTTTTTGGAAACTGAAGTTATCTTGTGCAATATTTTGCTTCCAGAGCTTCGTGGCTGTATTCATAAATTCATACCTAACCTAAGCGCTACTTGGGGATTAGATATACAAGCAAGGTTAAAGATCTATACAAGTTACATTTCTATCCACTGTTATTGAAAGTTAAAGCGCTGTTAGAGCAATGGAAATCACTTACCCTTCTGGGGAGGGTGCCGTTGATAAAAATGGCGATTATTCCCTCGTTTAATTTACTCTTCTCAGCTTTACCCTGTGTGTTGAATGTTGCCTTTTATTAAGGATATAGAATCTATCTTTATATCTTAAATTTCGCAAGATAAAAATGCCAGACTACTACTTAGCACTTTATGTAGAGATGTGGAGGAAGGTGGCTTAGCTCACCCCAGTTTGCGAGAATATTACCATGCCTATTTTACACAATATATGTTCAAATTTTGTACAACACTTGAACTATTTGTAATTTGTTAGAATGAACTGATGAATATGATTTTAATAGAATATTATATAATCGATATTTTAAGATTGACTAAATCCCCCAAGAAAGTTCTACACTGGTTTTTAAAAAAGCAGATAGACTTTGATAGGTGCTATTCAATTCCCTATATTAATGCTGGTACATGTTTGTTGGATTTGGTCTGGGGACCAGGGAGATGATTGATCAAAGCACTGTATCTAAATTGGACGATAGATTTCATTATAGGGGATAGGTGAAAAACATGCTTGAAATGAAGGCACAGATAGGGGGAAATTATTGGATGCAGTGCTCTTACAATATTTTAATCTCAAGATTAAAGTCAATTGATATAAGTCCACTACTGAGTAGCAAATATTTGGCTATTGATGTAATTGAGACCTTAGCCCTGAAACAACCGGGTGGCTGGAGAAAAATTATTGTTTTAAGTAGAGGGACTGATACCTATCAAAAAGCTGTAAATATGTGTGGAAAATATGCTGGTTTTGTATTGTCAAGGGAAGCTTGGGATAAAGATAATAAATTAAATGTCATGGTGATCAGGGAAGCTAATTGAGGTAGAATGCAGTTCTACCCAAAGTGGTTGATTTATCTAGCTCTGCCATTACTTCATGAGATTAACCGAGGATTGCTGGACCAATGTTTTAGATGCAAACCATGTAATCTGGCACTGTGTAGCTCTTCAAGATTTTAGGATTGCAATTTTTCTGTATTTGGAGTGGGTTTGGCAAATACAGCTTGCAACTAGTGCTTTGTTGGTTTTCTGGCATATGATCCCAATCGAAAACTAACCTTGAGATACCAAAAGCTGTTATATGGTTCATTGCTGGTAGCCCGAGCACCGTTGTTGCAAAGGTGGAAATCACAATAAATCCCTTCCATTGGAGAGTGGTTGGGAAAATGAAGCAAGTGTGAGTTAAAGCGCTACTATATGCTAGCCGATGTGGAGGGATTGTAAGGTTTAATAAAATATGGGCCCTACTTTTGGTTGATTAAAGGTTCTGGTGGAGAGGATGTGAATAAAAGGGAAGATTATTTAGTTGTTTATGGTTCTGAAGAGAATGATTATTTAGAGTTATTTTATTTAGGGGATAGAATGCATACGCTCTATATGCTTTTGATTAGTAAATTCTTCTTTAGATAGGTCATTCATGGATAGGCTGTATGATATTGCATGGAATTGTATGACATTAATTGTTCTTTCACTTTATTTTAGTCTTGTTACAATCCGGATCTCTGATTAAAAAATTAATAATAAAGAAAGCATCTCACATAGTACTTGGTAACTGTTCCATTTGGGCTGAGATTTCCTAGTGCAGGGATTCTTAAACTTTTGACTTCCATGGACCCGTACTGAATCAATACTGGAACCCGGGTTCCCCGTTCAAAGTAATTTCTACAATTTGAAACTCAGAACAATACACAAAAGTACAGGAACAAGTTTACATCTAACATTTACACAAATGATGAAATATGTTATTTTATCCACAAACAAAAAATATGCAGAGGTCGAAATTTTAATGGGAAGTTTGAAGCTTTTCAAAATGCAGTTTTACTTCTAAAAGAAATATGCTAGGCTCTAATATATCTAATTGTCTGTTTTCCTCCTGAAACATTTTGTCTGAGCATACAAGTGCTTCTGTTGGCGCTACCGGTCTTCTGTAATAGACACTATGAGCTGGAATTGCTCTGCCTCAACAAAACAATTTAAGGATATGAACTTACTTTTAGCCTTACATTTCAAATTCCTTCACATTTACAGAGGGTTTTAAAATATAAAATGTTACATTTTGCTTTTTTGTGTATATGTTTTATTACTCTACTGATATTTCATTTTCTAAACAGTGGCGAACCCCCCAGAATAAGAACCGCTGTACTGTTGTCTATTCTTTGTGTGCTCCTGCACTTTGTTAGACATTTTGGTACAACTCAGTATTTTCTGCATCTGGTAGTCTGGTGGATAACATGAAAGGCTTAATAAAGCATGTGGAATTATCTTGCAACTTAGCTAACTCTCTTCGCAGGTTGTCCGCTAGCAGATCATCTGACCGTCACCAAGTTCTTTTTAGAATTCTCTATAGAAATAACACACCTTTAAAATAGTTTTAAAAATGAAGACAACAATATAAAGCAGTGCAGTAGTTACAAATTATTTTTAAAAACAAAAAATCGTTTTCTCGAATAACAATTATTTTGGGCTCTGATGATGCATGTGTTAATAGCCATTTATTTGGCTAGTCACTTGTGGTAGTTATCCTCTCCCATTACCAGGCTCCTTGGCATACAGTGTTTCTGACCGGTTGGCGCTATGAGTTGATTCAGACTTCGTCCGATATGGTGTCCCTGTTAGATTATAAAGCTTATTCATACCCTTTCATTTTATGAGTCCTTAAAAGAAAGAGTTTATGCTCTGCCCCCTGGATACTCCACACTTAGGTCGTGCTGTAGCCTCACAACATGGAATGAAAATGGAGGTTTCCCTGGCATATGCCAGTGCCATTGTTGAGTTATCAGATCTGGTACCTGGCAGATTGACCAGTTGGGTGGTGGCCTTCTAGGCAAAGGTGAGGAATATCTTACTGATAGGCATTTTCAAGATCCCAACGTGGTATGACCTTTCTTCTTTTGTTTCCCACAGGGGGTCTCATTGTCTTTGGGCCCAAGATTCTTTCTTCTGTGCTGCAGGCTTAAAGTGGATTGATTTTTTAAATTATGTTGTGTCATAAAAGTCACACCAAATAGCAAACAACGGGTGGTGTGATGTGTATTTTATATTATGGTCAGGTGACTGGGAGTGAAGGTGTGCCTCTTAGGTGAATACTCATAATAAGCAATGACCTCAACCAGTAAGGAGAAGATGCAATGCCCCAATAGCTTAACAGTAGTATTCAGTCCTGAGCTGTCTGTTGTGGAAGACCTATTGTGTGCATTACCAATACCTTCAGGGGGCTTTGAGTCAGCGTACTTATTATCTTTGGTTGTCTTTCTTACCAGTCTCATTTGCTTATTTCTCATTTGATAGCTTTCCTTCCTCTTGTCTTTGCCCCATTCTTGCAACATAGCTTCTCTGCCACTCTTTTGACTGAATGGCTTATGTCCTTCTGCAGCTTCACATCAGGAACTATTTTTCTCTTTGCTTCTAGCACTCAATGGGATTGCATTTGTTTTCTTGACTTCTCCTCGTATGCTGCTTCCCCCTCAGATCCTCACCTCCATATGCCCTTTGTGCGGCTCTTCTTACTTCTTCTGCTGCTTCTGCACCCCCTCCATCCTGCTGTGCTTTTTGTTTTTATTTAAATACCCCCACCCTCACAGCTCCTCCGTTGCTGCCTTATGCTGCTTGTTGACATTTGATTTCGTCCCCTATCAACCATACTCCACGTCATGCATTTTTTTTTTTCCAAACAAAATGCTCAGTTTTGGACGATCTCACAACTGCAATTTCCTAGTAGGCCGTCCCTTTCTTAAAGAAACAATTTAAAAAAAGGGATTTTGGTTCACTTTTAAGATTCTTTTAATTTACTGTTGGCGTCCGCCATCATGGAGCAGTAAATTGAAACAAATGCAAAATGGCCATTGTCGCATGATTGGTAATGCAATCACGTGTCAACGTGCTAGAGTTGCCCTAGTATCATGACACATGCTTGCAAATGGGTGGTGACGCATTTTTGCGTATTCACTATCTTTTTGAGGTATGGCTTTTGACAGCAGAGCAGTCAATCTAATTAATATCTTTATTCGGTTACATTGAAAATCATAAAAGCGTGCATCTGAAGCATTAAAACTGTACATAAAAACACGACATCCATTAAAAAATACAAAACAAATTAGCAGCATAATTAATCTCCCTGTGAATTCCTGAGGGTAACTATAGCTCTTAAAAAAGCCTGTAACATTCGAACGGGTGGCCACTTCAGATAACATCTGTAAAAACGGAAGGGCTGGATGAACTTGTAAAAAGCCTCTATTTTTGAGTAATGGGGCAATAAAGATTCTTCTGGTCACAGTGTAAGATTTGCAAATCATGATAAAATGCATCGTATCCTGCGGAGACCTATTGTCGCAGCTGCAGGGGCCCTGAGAAGTAAGATCAAAACAACCTCTCGGGTGAGCTAAAGACAGATACATTAAATTGAATCTAAATTTTACAAGCAAGCACCTTTCTCTGCTCTTTTTCACGAGTGCCAAATAAGACTTTATACCCTGGGTGGTGGTTAGCATCACATGCTTTCGAATGGAGGGTTTCATAACTTCGACCTCCTCTCTTAACAAAATGTTCGGTTCGAGGAAGTACTCCATCACCCAACTGTAATCAGGTATATGTATACCCTCAAGATTTGAAATAACTCCATCCGTCCCATCCTGTAAAATGAGTCTCTAATATTCTTGAGCCACGAGATTTTTAAAGCGTGGTCAAGTAACAAACAGTCCCTAACTATTAAGCGGTTCAGGCTAAGTTCCTCCTTGATCCATACCCTGATCCAGCTCAACAAAGGATGGAGGGCTATCAGATCACTAAGATACTTGACTCCCAGCTCTTCATGCACACATTACGTTGATGTGCTCTTAGGAACACAACAGGTATCTAAGAAATTTGTTTTCTACGATCTGAGTTTGTTTACAGCAGCATAACGTCAGATGTCACACCCGTAGGATACCTTCGAAATGCACTTGGCCTGATATAGCTTAGCTAGTTCCTTGAGAGGTCTACGCCCCAACCTTGTGACAAAGCTAAATATGGCTCCATTAGTCCTAATAAATTCCTCTTTCTTTGCCATAACTAGAGGTTTCCAATTCATGTGTGGGTCAAATAAGACGCCCAGATAAGGGAAGCCTTAACCTTTGCCAAAGCATGATTACTCATGCTGAAAGAGTTGGATCTTGTCAGATGAGGCCCCAACACTATAATAAAAGATTTAGTGAAGTTAACAGACTGATCCAACTTACTCATAAACGTATCAAAGGAATTCAGAGGCTTTTCAAGCCCTTTGCCGTCCTAGCCATCAATACCACATCGTGTGTGTATAAAAGTACAGGGAAAGATTGGGAACCAACACGTGGGCTATCTGCCTTAACAGATACTAGGGCCTGTTCGAGCCATTTATGTAAAGGGGAATATAGATATTGGGGCAAGAATGCACCCTTGGCAAAAAACCTCTCTTTTTAAAACTATTAGTACATATGGAGTCATTCAAGAATCTAACTAACGAAGACGTATTTGCATGGAGATCCCATAAAAAATAAACTATGTTGAGGTCCACCCCTATTCCCAAAAGAATAGTCCACAGTTTATCTTGATTAACATGGTCAAAGGTTGATGTAAGATCCATAAAGGCAAGATGGACTGACTCATGGTGGGCAATAGTATATTTGGTGATAACTATGTAAAGATTCAAACATTGATCAATTGTAGATTTGCCTGGCTTAAAACCATATTGAGCATCTGAGATAATATTATTCTCTTTTCGCCCAACAAGAACGTCTGTCCTATAACACACTTCCCAGGAACTTTACCACAAAATCGCTAAGTGATATAGGCCTATAACACTGCAGGTTGTCTTGATCGCCCTTTAAAAACAGGCACTATGACTGCCGTGGACCAGGAGGGAGGGGGATCGTCCCTGAGCGCTGCGTTCAGGGTCTGGGTTAGCAAAGGACCCCAGAATTCCACATCACTAGCAAATAAATCCAGGGGGATTCCATTAGGGCCTGGGGCCTTTTGCCTAGTGAGACCGAAGATACACTGGGTAATCTCCTCTATTGAAAACACAAGGTTTGATCTCTCCTGAGTTAAGATTCCTGTCTCGTGGGTAACAGAGGAAAGTACACAATTGTAAATACCCTTAAAGTGTGTAACCCATTGACAGGCTGTGATATGATGACATAAGGTGGGGGTGTTCTCTTGTGCGAAACAAGGGTGATTAATAATGCGCCAAAAGGTGGAGCTATTTTTCCATGTACTTACTTGCATGAGGTCTTCCCAAGCTGTTTCCCTCAGGGCCTTATTCCTCCTGTTTAATTCTTCCTTATATCTACGGCGCAGGTGAACACCCGCACGCCATCTCTTTGTGTCGTTTTTAGTGCACATTTTAAGCTTTGTAAGGCCTTGGAGCAACTGGAGTTGAACCACTTAGGAGCAGATAAAGAAGGTTTACCAACTAGCTGGGGAATGGATGATTTTCAACGGTCTTTCTAGAAATGCTTCCAAAGGCAGTTAAAATTGCATAATTTGAGACATTGAGATCAAGGCCAGTTAAAATGTCCTGAGTGCAACTATGGAACAGTGTGTTAAAATGCTCCAGGTCTACCATGGCCCATCTAAGACACCTGCCCTGACAGAGTGGCTGGTGCACACATAGTGCCCTCTCAGTGTTACCACCTCAGGAACATAGCACATCCAGGGAAAGAGAGACCGGGTCATGGTCACTAAACACACTATGGGAGAGGGTGCAATTAGAGATCATGAGGAACAAGGGTGCCCTGACAAAAATATGATCAATAATGGAGGCACAACCCCTGCCTGTGAAAGTGGGGATAACTACAGATATGTTGGATTTAACAAGCTTATCTACAGAAAAGACAAGATTGTAAATTTAACAAGGTATTCAACTCTGACCCCTCTTTGGAATGTTCTCTATGTAGCTCCACAGATGACAAACACCAGGAAGAGTTACTCAAGTCATAAATGGGGCTTTGTCATTAATGTATGTTAAAGTCTCCAGCAATGATTAGGTGCCCCTCCTGATTCTCAGATAGTGTGTGAATGAGCCCAGAATGTATATATTCGAGGAGACCTGTGCCCATGTTTTGGCATTATGGAAATTCATTGTGTGTATGGCAAAGGAACCTGAGAGGGTTATTCTCAAAATGTGCAAGGTAGGTATGTAGGAAGGTAGGATCCTTCTGCATGGTTACCCCCACTTTTTGCCTGGTGCTAAGCTGTTTTTGACTAGTCTGACTGGTATCCTGCTAATCAGGACCCCAGTCTATCTGCTTTCTCCCTTAAATTAGTATGTTCAGTACTTGGGTACATCCCAGATTGGATACTGGGGTACCCTTATCAGTCCCTAGTATATGGTACTAAGGTACCCAGGGCATAGGTACCCCAGACGTACCCCATGGGCTGAAGCATGCATTATGCCACCCTTGGTAGACCATTCAAAATGGAACTACAGGCCTGCCATTGCAGCCTGTGTAAGCTGGTGCTAGCAGCACTTACTAAAGATATAAGTTTCTTATATCTATGGTCACTGCACTTAAAACCTATAAGTCACCTGTATTGCAGGCCTTATCAATCCTGCAGGCAGGGTGCTTGGTTCTAAGTGTGAGGGTGCCCCTGCATGAGCAGGACACCCCTACAGCCTACGGAGTCCATTCTACTTGGTTGTAAGTGAAGCAGTCATATACTATATAGTGGGGCACTGCATAATTACACGATGACCATCTCAAAACTGGCTGCAATTACTCCTATCATGTTTGGTATAAAACATATTGGAATCATACTCCCACACCGTAAACTGTGTGAGAGGTATGATTCCAAGCATTGGAAGAGCCCTACGTTAGGCTGTCAGTGCTCCCGGGGCCAGTCTTCGAGACCCGGACAGCACAAAATGGTTGCTGCCGACCAGAGACCCGATTCTGCCCTCCTGCTGCTGAGCCAAGCCCAAGCAGGGGAAGGCAGAACACTAGGCATACTGTTATAGGTAGGTGGGACCACCTCCCAGACAGGATTTAGTGTATTGGGGCCGGGTGGGTGTACTTGCCAGCACCACTAGTCTGCATGAGAGGCACATTTGGTGTCCCCATGCATAGTCCAGTTCAAACCAGCTCTGGGAGCAATTGGCTCCTGCTCTGGTGCAAAACTGGACAAAGGACATGAAAGTAACCTCCCCCTGTCTAGACTCTCCCCTGGGAGGGTCCCCTGAATCGTCGCAACCCTTTCCTTTGGGTACTTAAGAGCTTACCTGTGGGTGGGTCCCTAGATTCGCTGTGGGGTAAGATTCAGATCAGACACCACTTCTTCTTCTACCGTCTGGGCACTCTGGACTTTGTTTGGGCTTGACTTCATCTCTCTTCCAGTCTGCTGCATCGTCTGTGCCTGTGCACCATACAGGAACCTTTTAATGCCTGAGGGCATCAAAGAAACCTGAAGGAATGTCCCTTGAAGGGGAGCAGTCACTTCCCTGCATTTGCAGGCACCTCAACTAAGCCAACCAGTCTGCTGATCCTGAGCTCCTTCGGACTCCGAAAGGTTCTGCAACACAGGTGGTGGTTCTCCAGAGCTCTTGAGGCCTGCCCTCTTACCAAGTTTGAGGCCAGTATCCTTGTGAGGGTTGCAATAACCGAAACCCTGTGCACCGCATGAACTTGCAGTTGCAAAGGAATGTTGGCTTCTTTCCAAGAAGATCTTCGAGTTCCGAGTAGCCCCATCCTCGAGCATCTCCAGTGACCAGAATCTTTGGCCACACCACTTTGTTTTGCATCGTGGCCTGCATCTTTTGGTGAGCTGCTTGAGGTCCTCCCACAACTCCTGAGCCTCCGGCCTGTGGGTCCATTTGAGGGTCACCATTGTTTCTTTTGGGCTCCCCTAATTGCTCGGGCCTGCCCTTACTCCCCTGCTTGTGGTGAGTCTCCTGGACCTTGCTGGTCCCGACATTGCACCTTCTTCGACTTCTGCTTTGGTTGCATTTGCCAAGGCTTGTTAGCGATCCCGCTGGACACCAACCCTTCAGCACTCGACATCCGACTTGGGGTAAGCTTGTGCATGGCTCATGGTCTTTCTCAGCATCACCTGGCCCTCACAGCGGCAGAATCAAGGTCCTCGTCAACTCTCCTGCAACTCCTGACATTGGTGGGCATTTGTTTTCCAGATCTCCTGGTCAGTCCTGAGTGACATAGAGTCTGACCCCTCTGCTTGCAGGTACCTCTCAACTAAAATCCACCTTTGGATTCCACCGGACACTTTCTCCTTCTTCAGCAGAGGCAGTTGCCTGAAGTCCTCCATTGGGTTCGACGGCGGTTTCCGACCCCACTTCACACCTATCTACCCGGCTTCCCTGGGGTAGGTAACATGAGTACTAGGGTATCCACGGGTGGGGTGGCTCTCCAACCTTCTGTCTTCCACGGGGTTTCTTCAGGGTCCACTGGGAAGGGTCCTTAATCTTTAAAATTCCTACTGCGACTTACATGTTGAGTTGTACGGAGCACATGGTTGTATACCCACACTGCACACGCTCTCCGTAGGGTTCCTAGTCACTCACCTTGGGTGGTTACTTGCGTCCCCACCACTTCTACATCCTCTTGACATTGTCTTGACCCGAGTCATGGTTCTAATACCGCTTTCTTAGTATTTAGTTTGGTCCACCCCCGGGACCCAATGTGTATTCTGTGCTATTTACTGTATTTCTATGCAAAGTATGGTATGCATTGTATTTATCTCTGGGTAGGAGATATCTAAACATGTTAGAGAGTATTATATGATAAATACATCTTTTTATAAATACTTTGTGTGGCTCATTTTCACTTAATCTATATATACTGTATGATTGCATTCTGGTAAAACAAGCTGCTTTACACTCCTTCTAGAATAAGCCTGAAGGCTGCTCTCCACAGCTACCACTTAGAGAGCTTTCAAAGATTGTCTAAGACCTCTTAAATCACCATAAGAGTTGCCTGTACTAGTGCAGGGTGCCCACTTATATTAGTGGACGTCATATACCAGGCCAGCTTCTCACAAGGTGCCACTGTATACACTTTTTTGACCCAATCTCCATCTCACCCTTTCCCCTGCCAGAAACTGAATGAATTGCTGGAGCAAGATATGTTTTGTAGCCCTCCAGGAAAAAAGAATAAGTAATCGCCCATGTCTCTTGTAAGCATAGCAAGTGAAACCCCCTAACAAAACAAGCATTTGCAATGCAATAGGTCACGCATTGGTGAAAGTTAGAGCTACTGGCGATGTAAATGGCAATGTTTCCTACTTATGTTTTTTTATGCAGTCGAGTGGTTGTGGGTATACATGAGCTGTTTAATGTTTACAATCAGCAGGTTTGAAAACATCTAACACAAAAAGCAAGCTAATAAAGCGGATGGATCAGGAGGCAGAAAGTGAAACCAAAAAACCTGGATTAATCACAGCTTCCGAGCTTAAGTAAATTGTGTGATATGAGGCAAATATTTTATTTTACTGATAACACTCAAACCTGGCTGCAGCAGCAGCTAGACAGGTGGCATTTGTAGGGCAGGTGAGGTGGTTACTCCTAACTAAAGACAGACTGCAAACAATCCCATCCCTCAAAATGAGAGCTAGTTCTATAAAGAATAATAAAGACCAATTTTGTCGAGGGGATGGGGAAGAAACAGACCCGTGGCAGCTGGTGAATTTTCTAAGTGGTGTGGTGAAAACATGCGTCATGAATTGCACTGAGCGAGGAAATATGAGCTGGTTTATGTCTCCCTTTTGGAAGTAGAGAGGCTTCTGGCATCTATCTGCACCGTAGCACCAGTGGCCAAACGTACTATACGCCTAACTGCAAATGTGTTTCAACTGCACCCATTTTCTCTCCCCCGCAGATAATTCTCTTTAGTAACTCTATGTTGCCTTTGTGGCCTCATTTGCACTATAGAATACTGTATACATTTATACAGTTTACCCATTCGGTCTACTGGCTAAAAGCTCAGAGAAACCAGGACTGGTTTCTGTGACAGGCGAGACCCAGGGACACCAGACTGGAGCCTGGGGACGACGAGAAAACATAAGTTGACAAAAATTTTCATATCTGATCTAGTAGACAAAGCAAACAGCTTTGGCACGGGGAGACTGTTCAGCGAGATTTGTTAAGAGACATGGCCGAGAGTCACTGTGTACAGAGCCATTAAGTGCACCAAGAACATTGGACAGCGAGAGCAACGTCTGCTGCGCCACAGGAAGGAGAATGTGCAAAGTTATCACCAGGAAAGGCAACATTGTAGTAGTAAAGCAAGTATTATAGAACACCAAAAAGAGAGGGGGTTCAATCGCAAATACAACAGGTGGAATCAGATTAGCAGAATTTGCATGAGCTTCATCTAGAAATAATTGTACTTCTTTAAAGCGTCAACTTGACCGTATATATCGTAGCTTTTTAAATGAGCACCAGTTACATTATGTAGAGTTTCAGACACTGGTAGATTTTGTGATTTGGCCAGAATCAATGGCTGTTGAGGCTACGCCTCAGACTAGAACCTCGGTCCCCGGTTTCAAAGTCTGCAGGTCTGGCCATAAGGCCACATTCTCTACCTGTATGAAATAAACATAAGCCATTATTACTTACTTCATTGCCTACTACATTAGAATATGTAATCCTTCCACTTAAAGCTTTATAACTCAGGCATTAGTCCAGGAGAGAGTCAATGTAAGTCACTAAACCGTGTGGTTGCAATTGAAGACAGACTGATGCAAACAAGGACATTTCACAAGGCCGTGAGGGATGATGGCATCACACGGGCTTCCATATTCAGCATCCTCTAAAACCGAAACTTCTGTGACACTAGTATTCACTCTGCTGCAGTCGCTCTGTTATGATAACTAAGGGCTGTAAAAAGGTAAGCCCAGAAATGCGCTTTTCAGAGCCTCGCTTTTGCTTACGATGCAATAATGAACAGAACGAGGTCAATTAATCAGGGATGGTTTACAGTGCTACCAATACAATACATTGTAAATGTATGCAAATTAGAGGGCCGGGCCGCAAAGCTATAAGGCAGAAGCCGCTGCTGAAACAAAAAATGGGGGGGAATCAATACAAAGCTGAAAGAGGTCTCGACCTCGGAGGGGGGTGGGGTGGGCAAGTGGGATGGGTGAGATGGTGTTGGGCACAGCACGGGAAATGGGGGAGAACAGTCATGGGCAAGCTGACAAAAAAATGGATGTTACTGTGTGCAGTGAAACCAGTGCTCATGGTAAAGCGGTCGAGATCGCTTTCTATAAAACTGCAAAAAAACAAAGGGGGGGGGGGCAAATCAATACAAGGCGGAAAGAGGTCTCAACCTCAGAGGGCGGTGGGGGCGGGCAAGTGGGAGGGGTGAGATGGTGTTGGAAAATGGCAGTGGAGATGGGGGGAGATGAGTTATTGGCAAGGTGACAAAATAAAATGTCTGAGAAGGGCCGCAAAGCTATAAGGCAGAAGCTGCTGCTGAAACAAAAAATCAATGGCCGTCTTGAAATAGTCTTGCTTCCTTTGATGAAATAGAAATTACAAACATCTGTTTTTTAATCAGCGATGGTGGTTTATTAAATGCACGTCATTCACAATAAACACTAACTCCACAATTAAAATGTGTGCAAGTTATTTGAATATCCAAGACATGATTGCAGCCCATGGAAGCAAGACAATGGCAAGATAGTCTCTGTTGAATTTATAAGGCCAACGACTCGCTTAAATTCCCCGCGCTTTGCTTAGCGCGTACGTTGCCATGGGGTTTGAGCATCCTTAGTTATTTAGTCACTGCACAGAGATAAATGCGGTAAAAAGGGGGGGAACACACAGAAGTTTAATTGCTGGAATTTTTCTCTTCCTTTTATGTCGGCGGGAGGTGCATCACGTAAACATGGCGGCAACAGGGTCGCAAGTCGGCGACTGTCAGGAACAGGCGGATGGGCAAGGTCTAGATGGCTGCAGAAATCGGCGAAGGCTGCTGGAACTGGCAGGAACTTGCGGATGGGCAAGGTCTCAATGGCAACAGACATTGTCGAAGGCTGTTGTGCTCCGTATGATAACTAAATTGTAGGCGGTTTGCAGATTGGCTCTGGGCAGTTTTAGCCAGTTTGGCGGAGTGGGTAGCCCAATAGCAACACAGAGCCTGCTTCGAAGCGCTGCAAAGCGTCTAGCATAGTTGGTGTGGGGATTGGTATGGCCGGGCTGATGCCACAGAGGGCTGGGGGAACACCGGCTAGTGTGGTGAAGTTAAGCATGGGGCAGGTTATGTAGCTGCAAGGAGGTGATATGCGAGGCTTGGAAGGCAGCGCATGGGGACTTGAGCCAAGCATAAGTACGTCTAATGTGAACTGGTATGGATAGCGGAAGAGGAAATACAATCTGAACCCGCTTTTTAAATATTTACACAACACAAGCAAAGAAATGTTAATATGCTTACTGCGGTCAGAGGCATAGCTGCAGTCCCGGCGCGGAACTCGAACATGTTCCACGATGACGCGCTCACCACACAGGTCTTTACCATTGAGTTCGTAGACTGCATCGCCTGTGTCGCGTAGATCATCAAACTCTATAAAGCCACAGCTTAAATGGACGGATCACCACTGGTTGTTTGTTGTAAACAAGCGGCAGTGAAAGCGATCTTTCGCGATCACTATTGTAAAAAAACCACGCCCGCGAGTGGTGCGCGCACGCCACAGCGAGCCATGTGGTTTCAATTATCACGCTCGTGTTTGGGCACGATAATTGAAACCACATGGCCGGCGGTGTGCGTAATAGACACCAATAGGCCATGGGCGGAGCAATGCGCCCGCCTTTGGCCAATTGCGTGCTGTCTTTAATAAAAAGAAGCACGCAAAGGCCAATAGCGCGGCCCAAAAGGAAAAGCACATGCACGAGTGTGTGCGATTCCTAGGGCGATTTTGAAACCCCGTGCAAGAGGTCTCTCGCTGCGCGAGCAGCGCTGCGCACTGCAACGCTAGGCGCGAGACCTAAAAAGCAAGTTCGGATCCATAAATTTAGAGGCAAGTCCTGCAATGTTCAAGCTTAAGGTCATTGCAAGTACCAGGAGCTAAATCGACATAGGATCAGGCAGAATAACAAGCTTGGGTAAAGGAAGCTGGGGTAAGGAATGCTGGGGTAAGGAGAGTTAGAGCTGGGGTTAGGAGAGCTGGAGCTGTGATAAAGAGGGCTGGAGCTGGGGTAAGGAGAGCTGGGTAAGGAGAGCTGGGGTAAGGAATGCTGGGGTAAGGCGAGAGTTGGGGTAAGGATAGCTGGAGCTGTGATAAGGAAGGCTGGAACTGGGGTAAGGAAAGCTGGGGTAAGGAGAGCTGGGTTAAGGAATGCTGGGGTAAGGAGAGCTGGGGTAAGGTATGCTGGGGTAAGGAGAGCTGGAGCTGGGGTAAGGAGAGCTGGGGTGAGGAAAGCAGGAGCTGGGGTAAGGAGAGCTGGAGCTGGCCTAAGGAGAGCTGGAGCTGGCCTAAGGAGAACTGGAGCTGGAGTAAGGAGAGCTGCGTTAAGGGGAGCTGGGGTAAGGAGAACTGGAGCTGGGGTAAGGAGAGCTGGAGTAAGGAGAGCTGGGGTGAGGAGAGCTGGGGTAAGGGGAGCTGGGGTTGGGGTGAGGAGAGCTGGAGCTGGTGTAAGGAGAGCTGGAGCTGGTGTAAGGAGAGCTTGGGTAGGGAGAACTGGAGTAGGGAGAGCTGGGGTAAGGAGAGCTGGCGCAGGGAGAGCTGGAGCAGGGGTAGGGAGAGCTGGGGTAAGGGGAGCTAGAGTAGGGAGAGCTGTGGTGAGGGGAGATGGAGAAGGGAGAGCTGAAGCTTGGGAAAGAGGAGCTGGGGTAAGGAGAGTTGAAACTGAAGTAAGGAGAGCCGGGGTAAAGAGAGCTGGAGTTGAGGTAAGGAGAGCTGGAACTGGGGTAAGGGGAGCTGGGGTAAGGGGAGCTGGGGTAAGGATAGCTGGCGTAAGGAGAGCTGGGGTAGGGAGAGCTGGCGTAAGGAGAGCTGGGGTAGGAAGAGCTGGGGTAAATAGAGGTGGCGTAGGGAGAGTTGGAGCTGATGTAAGGAGAGCTGGAGCTGGGGTAGAGAGAGCTGGGGCTGGTGTAGGGAGAGCTGGAGCTGGGGTAGGGAGAGCTGGGGTAAGGAGAGCTGGTGTAAGGAGATCTGGGGTATGGAGAGCTGGCATGAGGAGAGCTGGGATAGGGAGATCTGGAGCTGACGTAAGGAGAGCTGAAGCTGACATAAGGAGAGCTGGCGTAAGGAGAGCTGGAGGTGGCGTAAGGGGAGCTGGAGCTGGGGTAACGAGAGCTGGCTTAAGGGGAGCTGGCATAAGGAGAGCTGGAGCTGGGGTAGTGAGAGCTGGGATAGGGAGAGCTGACGTAAGGAGAGCTTGAGCTGGGGTAACGAGAGCTGGCTTAAGGAGAGTTGGAGCTGGTGTAAGGAGAGCTGGGGTAGTGAGAGCTGGAGCTGGCGTAAGGAGAGCTGGAGCTGGGGTAGGGAGAGCTGGAGCTGACGTAAGGAGAGCTGGAGCAGACGTAAGGAGAGCTGAAGCTGACATAAGGAGAGCTGACGTAAGAAGAGCTGACGTAAGGAGAGCTGGAGCTGGCGTAAGGAGAGCTGGGTTAAGGAGAGCTGGAGCTGGGGAAGGGAGAGCTGGCATAAGGAGAGCTGCGATAAGGAGAGATGCCTAAGGAGAGCTGGCATAAGGAGAGCTAGAGCTGACGTAAGGAGAGCTGGAGCTGGGTAAGGAGTGCTAGAGCTGGGGTAGGGAGAGCTGGACCTGGGGTAGGGAGAGCTGGGGTAAGGAGGGATGCCTAAAGAGAGCTGGGGTAAGGAGAGCTGGCGCTGGCGTAGGGAGAACTGGAGCTGGGGAGGGGAGAGCTGGGGTAAGGAGAGCTGGAGCTGACGCAAGGAGAGCTGGTGTAGGGAGAGCTGGGGTAGGGAGAGCTGGCACAAGGAGAGCTGGAGCTGACGTAAGGAGAGCTGTGGTTGGCGTCAGGAGAGCTGAAGAGACACAATTGATGGACGGAATGTAGAACAAATCAAAACATTCACCCCCCGTCAAGAGATCTGCGTTAAATCCATCATTCTTTTGCTCACCATGCCACCCCAGTTTGGACCTGGCCATATGCAAATCAGTCTTGACCCTGTGCCTCATGGGAACAGTCCAGCCCAAACTGCCAAGCCAGGTCCTCCCTGGACCGGAAACAAGCATCCTAGGACCGGTTTCGGTGTTTCACCCCTTTTCAGCCAGGAACGCTTGATTTCAGTGGCACAGTGAGCCCAGGACCCACGTCTGGGCATACCTGGCGCACTTAGAGCGAGAAAGTAAAAGACACACAATTGATGGACGGAATGCAGAACAAATCAAAACATTCACCCCCAGTCAAGAGATCTGGGTTAAATCCATCATTATTTTGCTCACCATGCCAACCCAGTTTAGACCTGGGCATCTGCAAATCAGTGAGGAGAGCTGGAGCTGGGGTAAGGAGAGCTGGAGCTGGCGTAAGGCGAGCTTGTGCTGGGGTATGGAGAGCTGGGGTAAGGAGAGCTGGAGCTGGCATAACGAGAGCTGGAGCTGACTTAAGGAGGGCTGGAGCTGGGTAAGGAGAGCTGGGGTAAGGAGAGCAGGAGCTGGGTAAGGAGAGCTGGGGTACGGAGAGCTGGATCTGACGTAAGGAGAGCTGGAGCTGGGGTAAGGAGAGCTGGCGTAAGGAGCGCTGGAGCTGGGGTAGGGTGAGCTGGAGCTGGGGTAAGGGGAGCTGGGGTAAGGAGAGCTGGAGCTGGCATAAGGAGAGCTGGGGTGAGGAGAGCTGGAGCTGGCGTAAGGAGAGCCGGGGTAAGGAGAGCTGGAGCTGGGGTAGGGAGAGTTGGGGTAAGGAGAGCTGGGGTACGGAGAGCTGGAGCTGGTGTAAGGAGAGCTGGAGCTGGCGTAGGGAGAGTTGGAGCTGACACAAGGAGAGCTGGCATGAGGAGAGCTCGGTAAAGGAGAGCTGGAGCTGGGGTAGGGAGAGCTGGGGTAAGGAGAGATGGGGTAAGGAGAGCTGGGGTAGGGAGAGCTGGAGCTGACGTAAGGAGAGCTGGAGCTGGGGTAGTGAGATCTGGGGTAGGGAGAGCTGGTGCTGGCGTAAGGAGAGCTGGGGTAAGGAGAGCTGGAGCTGGGGTAAGGACAGCTGGGGTAGGGAGAGCTGGAGCTTGTGCAAGGAGAGCTGGAGCTGTAGGGAGAGCTGGGGTAAGGAGAGCTGGAGCTGACGTAAGGAAAGATGCAGCTGGAGTAGGGAGAGCTGGGGTAAGGAGAGCTGGAGCTGGGGTAGGGAGAGCTGGGGTAGGGAGAGCTGGTGCAGGGAGAGCTGGTGCTGGCATATGGAGAGCTGGGGTAGGGAGAGCTAGAGATGGGGTAAGGAGATCTGGAGCTGGGATAGGGAGAGCTGGAGCTGGGGTAGGGAGAGCTGGGGTGGGGAGAGCTGGAGCTGGGGTAGGCAGAGCTGGAGCTTGGGTAGGGACAGCTGGAGCTGGGGTAGGGAGAGCTGGGGTGAGCTGGGGTAAGGAGAGCTGGAGCTTGGGTAGGAACAGCTAGAGCTGAGGTAGTGAGAGCTGGAGTGAGGAGAGCTGGAGCTGGAGTAAGGAGAGATGCCTAAGGAGAGCTGGGGTAGGGAGAGCTGGGGTAAGGAGAGCTGGAGTTGGGGTAGGGAGAGCTGGAGCAGGGGTAGGGAGAGCTGGAGCTGGGGTCAGGGGAGCTGGAGCTGGCGTAAGAAGAGCTGGGGTAGGGACAGCTGGAGCTGGGGTAGGGAGAGCTGGGGTGAGCTGGGGTAAGGAGAGCTGGAGCTTGGGTAGGGACAGCTGTAGCTGAGGTAGGGAGTGCTGGGCTGAGGAGCGCTGGAGCTGGGGTAAGGAGAGATGCCTAAGGAGAGCTGGAGCTGGCGTAAGGAGAGCAGGGGTAGGGAGAGCTGGTGTAAGGAGAGTTGGAGCTGGGGTAGGGAGAGCTGGAGCTGGGGTAGGGAGAGCCTGGGTGGGAAGAGCTGGAGCTAGGATAGGGAGAGCTGGTGCTTGGGTAGGGACAGCTGGAGCTGGGGTAGGGAGAGCTGGGGTGAGCTGGGGTAAGGGGAGCTGGAGCTTGGGTAGGGACAGCTGGAGCTGAGGTAGGGAGAGCTGGGGTGAGGGGGTGAGGAGAGCTGGAGCTGGGGTAAGGAGAGATGCTTAAGGAGAGCTGGAGCTGGGGTAGGGAGAGCTGGGGTAGGGAGAGCTGGAGCTGGGGTAGGGAGAGCTGGAGCTGGGGTAGGGAGAGCTGGAGCTGGGGTAAGGGGCGCTGGAGCTGGCGTAAGAAGAGCTGGGGTAAGGAGAGCTGGAGCTGGGGTAAGGAGAGATGCCTAAGGAGAGCTGATGCTGGCGTAGAGAAACGGGAGCCGGCCCTGTTAACAGTGCTGAGGCTCAAGTCAATCACACAAGTCCAAGGGACACGAAGGGTATCTATTAGTGAGCACGCGTGGAGTAAAAAGACACAACTTAATCGGGCGAGCAAAACTCTGAGGTCCTAACCGTTGTCCAAGTTGCTGAGCATACTAATTCAGGTCTGTAAAAAAAATCCTAGATGAAGCACCTCAGTTAAGGAAGTTGTAAGAGTTACCAAAGAACTAGTTGTAGCAAGTACTTGCTCCGCCACGTTGGAGCAGTTAAAATTAATTACTGCACAGTCCCCTTTAAATGTCTTTTCACCTTTCCCCAGCCAGCTAACCCTTCTTCTAACCATGTTTTTCCGGTTATAGATGGAAATGTTGAGGTGTGTGCCAATCCAGTGGGATGCTTTGTTGTTTAACTGGACATGCAATTCCGACCTGTGACCAGTCAACGGGGGCACATGCCCAAGGATCACAATGCAAGGAGTTGCTTCTGGAAGGAGGTTGATGATGGGACCAGGATCGGGCGGGGTGAAGATCAGAGCTGACAAAGGGAGGCATGGTGCATGCTCTAGTTGACTCCCTTCGGAGCTCTTGTCTGGATGTCCGGGCGTCACCCTTCGTGGGGTTTAGTAACAGTTGTACAATCCGTCGTCCGTTCCGGGGCCTCAACAGGTAGCCTGGGACAGAAGGGGCAGATGTAACTGATGTGCCGCTGACCGCGGCACCCACAGGGGGCCACTAGAGCTCTAGTATCGCCTGGGCACCGGATACCCCTCCCCGCCCCCATTGGGGGCAGGGACTCAGGTTGGAGTCCCCCCTCTTCCTGCCCGGTCGTGATGCAAGGGGCGTCACTTCCGGGGCATCTTGGTCCTGGGGGAGGCTATATAGCCCTCCCCCACCATGTGGGCGACCTCTTTTCGTCACGCTCGCCGCATTTGAAGGTCGCGCCGCCCGTTCTGTTGCTTCGCGTCCTGCTGCTACGGTGAGTGCTGCTTGTGATCCCCCCGCCCCTTCCCTGGGCAGTACCAGGTTGTACGGGGCCCTATGGCATGACATGCCATGGGTGGGGGGACGCGAGCCTCTGGTTGTTCGCCTGTTCGTAGCCCCTTGCGTCCCGCAGGCCCCGGCGGGGTCCCAGTAAGTTAACCCACCATTACCACACGGCCCTTAGGCAGGGGCCGGAGTGGTCACGGGGTGCCCTCGCGGGGGAGGGGGGGATCAGCTGTTCCCCTGCTCGGCGCGGGGGTGGTGGTTGCATATCCTGCCGGGCCCAGCAAAGCCCAGCACCTCCAATAGTGACAAGACTAAGGACACAAAGCAGGAAGCGAAGGGCCAGTCCAAGAAATCCTTTCGGGGGGTTCGGGAGAGGGCCGGAAGCCAGGCAACCGATCACTGTTTAATAGGACCTGCAGGCTATTCAATGCGGGCTCTTGTTCTTGGGGGAAAGCATGCAGGTTCGCACACAACTGCAGCAAGTGTGGGGCCCCCCACCCTGCCTCCTCCTGCTCCAAGCGAGACAGCTCGGCTCAGCTCCCGGCCTGACAGGACAAGTAATCTCTGCCCTCCCCAAGTCTCCACCCCACCATCACGCTCCCATTTTCCTCCCAACAGCAATGCTGGCCGCCCCGCGCTCCCCGGGGGTGGATCGGCTCCTCCCCCCCGGCTAAGGGTCCTTCCCCCCATCAGTATCGCCAACCTCCTTCCCCTGATCCGTGGGTACCCCAACACCAAAGATGGCTCGTTCCTCGCGGAGTGCTTTGTGGAAGGATTTAGAATTCCGTACCTAGGCCCCCTAGTGTGCAGGGACGCGGAGAACCTCAAATCGGCTAGGGACCACCCTGAGATTGTGCTGGCCAAAATAAAGAAGGAAGCGGCCCTGGGGAGGGTTGCGGGCCCCTTCAACCTTCCACCTCTTCCGCACTTTGTAATCTCCCCCCTGGGGTTCGTGCCCAAGAAAGAGCCCGGGGCCTTTAGGCTGACCCAGCACCTGTCGCATCCAGAAGGGGACTCAGTGAACTCTTGGTTGGAGGAGGGGAGGTGTTCTGTGTCCTACTGCTCCCTGGACCTGGCGGTGGACATGGTCAGGAGGGCGGGGTAGGGAGCGTGGTTGGCAAAGTCAGACATAGAGTCGGCTTTCTGACTGCTGCCGGTCCACCCTGACAGCCAACACCTCCTGGGTTTCAAGTGGCAGGGCAAAGTGTTCTATGACAAGTGCATGCCCATGGGCTGCTCAGTGTCTTGTGCATACTTTGAGGCGTTCAGCTCGTTCCTTCAATGGGTGCTAATGAGTAAGTTCGGGATTGAGGGAGTGACCCACTACCTTGATGACTTCCTGTTTATCGGGGGGTCTGACACGCAGGAGTGCATGAGAGCACTGCAGTGCTTTCAAGACTTTTCCAAACACCTGGTTGTGCCGTTAGCACCTGGCAAGACCGGCGCAAGTACTGACTTTTTTAGGCATCCAGTTGGACACGGTCAAGGGCGAGTCCAGACTCCCTGCGGACAAGGTACAGGCGCTGCGTCAGGACATTCAGGCATTGTTGGGGAAAGACAAAGCCACCCTGGGTGACATCCAATGCCTCTTGGGTAAACTAAACTTTGCAGCTAGGGTCATCCCTGTTGGGAGGGTGTTTGCTCGGAGACTAGCAAGGGCCACATCAAAGGTTAAAAAGAAGCACCAATGGGTCAGACTGGGGACAGGTTTGAAGCAGGACCTCACCATGTGGGGTGACTTCCTCTCCCAGGTCAATGGGACGGTGATCTGGCGGGAACCCTGGGTGGACAGTCAGGAGCTATGCCTATTCACGGATGCTTCGGGTAGGGAGGGCTTTGGGGCAATTCTGGGCGAGGACCAGTGTGCTCAGGAGTGGCCCAATGCCTGGCGCAGGCGCAACATCACCACAAACATCACTGTACTTGAGCTCTTCCCCATCGTCATTGCTTTATACCTCTGCCCGGAGACCCTGTCAGACAGAAAGGTCCTATTCTGGTCTGACAACATAGCGGTAGTCCAGGCCATCAATGGGCAGACAGCCAAGGGCCAGTTGGTCCTATGCCTGCTCAGGGAACTGGTTAGGGCTTGCCTGCGCGCTAATGTGGAATGCAGGGCGAGGCACATTGAGGGGGTAAAGAATGTGGCAGCTGATGCTCTTTCTCGTTTTCAGTGGCTCCGCTTCAGGGAGGCCTGGCCGCGGGCGAGAGCACAGATGACCCCCTTCCCGGCGCACCTCTGGAGGATCCTGCAGTGGACCAATGACTGAGAACTATGGGGGAGAGATCACTGGCCCCAGGTACTAGGAAGCGATATGGGGCACACATGGCCACCTTCAGAACTGTGTCTCACTCCTTGGGTATTTCTTCGGCACCAATTGAGGGTAGAGTCCGGGCATTTGTGGTGTGGGCCAGGGAGCATGGGACGAGCCACTCCTGGGTGTGCAGCCACCTGGCGGCCGTGAGCCACGACGCCAAGCTGTCTGGGGGGGTAGACCCAACACAATCTTTTGCCATAAGGGCAGCTCTCAAGGGGTGGGCTAGGGACGAGCCCAGGGCTCCTGATAATAGGGCCCCCATTGATTTCAACATCCTCATGGGCATGCTTGGTGTACTTGATGGGGTTACCTACTCCAAGTATGAGGCTACCCTCTTCGCGACTGGTTTCTGTTTGGCTTTCTTTGGCGCCTTCTGGATTAGTGAGCTGGTGGCCAAGTCCAAGACTGACAGTTTAGGGGATGCCTTAGGCATCCTAGATGTGTCCCTCACTGATTCCCTGTCCATCTGCCTCCGGAGATCAAAGACTGACCAGGCTCGGCAAGGTGTTGACGTGGTCCTCAGGCCCCTCGGGGACCCTAGGTTTTGCCCGGTGCTCTGGGTCAGGGAATATCTGGTGTGCCGCCCCCTTGCCCCCGGCTATCTACTGATGCATGTGGACCAGGGCCCCCTGAACAGATATCAGATGGAAAGAATCATCAGGGCTAGTTTGTCCAGGGCAGGGCTGGCTCAGCCAGAGAAGAGATACTCCAGCCACTCATTCAGGATCGGGGCTGCCACGGCTGCTTTCAAGGCAGGCTTGGAGCCCGGGAGTGTGAAGAAGGTTGGGCGGTGGGAGTCGGATTGCTATAAACGATACGTTCGCCCGTGATGTACCTTATCATTTATAGCAGTGTATTGTAGTGGTTATTGTTTTATTTTGCGTGTTTTTACAAGTTATTAAATGATTAGTGAGTGTAAACCATGTCTCTTGTTTTACTAGGGCTACCTGTTTGGGTGATCGGGCATTCATTTATCTCCAGAGTGGCTCAATGGGCATCGCACCGGAACTGGATGCGGCACTTCCCACAGACACAGTTTGAGTGGATGGGTTTCCCTGGCATGAGATGGAGTTGGCTCAGGTACAAACTGGAGCAGAGACTGGTTGTGCGGGGGGCTCCACCCAAAATGTTAGTGATTCACCTGGGCAGGAATGACCTCATTGCTCTGGGTAGAAGGCTTCTCCTGCAGGCCATGAAAAGCGACCTAGGCAGTGTGATGTTCTCTGGTCTGAGATGATTCCACGCAGAACTTGGCGAGGCGGTTGAGCATTCCCGGAAGCGTCTCAAAGGGGCAATGCGCAAGTTCACTTACCAGAGGGGCCTAGGTTTCATCAGACACGAGATGATAAAAGAGAATGTGAAGGGTTACTTTGATGACAATGGAGTTCACTTATTGCCAGTAGGCATGGATCTTTTCCTTTTAGACCTGAGTGAGGTGCTAGAGATGAGAGGTTGCAGGCAGACTACAGCTGTGGTGGTGGGCCCTGGCGGTGACAGGGGCTACCTCCAGAGCTGTGGCGGAGTTACAGGGCGATCTGGAAGCCGGGTCGGCACCCTGCTAGTCCTTCGGGCAGTTGTGGGCCTGAACAACCGGGGGTTTGCTATGCGACGCTCTGCCCTGGAAGGGGCGTGAGTAAGAAGTTACCAATGGTCACGTGATCCTGTAAGAGAATCACTTGTAGGGCAGCAAAGGCGGGGTTCGCCCCAGTGCTGCCTGGCTCATCAGGCGGGCAGGCGGCCCAGTTGGTTGCCTGCCCTTGGATCGCCCGTAAGATAACCCACCTATTACATAACCGGTGTATGTAATAAACCTGCAGCAATTGTACCCAACCTAACAGTCTGTGTCGTGTGTTTATTATTGGGAAATGTATATATGGTTGGAGGGGTGTACAGAAGGATGCCAATGACGATACTATACCACTGACCACGGCACCCACAGTGGGCCACTAGAGTGGTCAGCGCTCTTGTATCGCCTGGGCACCGGATACCCCTCCCCGCTCCCCTTTGGGGGCAGGGACGCAGGTTGGAGTCCCCCCTCTTCCTGCCCGGTCGTGACGCGAGGGGCGTCACTTCTGGGGCATCTTGGTCCTGGGGTGAGGCTATATAACCCTCCCCCACCATGTGGGTGACCTCTTTTCGCCACGCTCGCCGCATCCCTTTCTCCTGCTTACCCGGCGTGGTGGTGGCAGGTGGGGTGTAGAGAGTATTGTAATGTTTTCATTTTTCATTGCAGGCGGAGTTACAGGGTGATCTGGAAGCAGGCCGGTACAAAGGGTACCTCTGCGCGGCACCATAGGGGGTGCCAGAGCCAAATCCGAGGAGCCTCATGGGAGGGTCCTGGAAGCCGTGTCGGCGCCCTGCTAGTCCTTCGGGCGGTTGGGGGCCTGAACAACCGGGGGTTTGCTATGCGACGCTCCGCCCTGGAAGGGGCGTGAGTAAGAAGTTACCAACGGTCACGTGATCCTGTAAGAGAATCACTTGTAGGGCAGCAAAGGCAGGGTTCGCCCCAGTGCTGCCCAGCTCATCAGGTGGGCAGGCGGCCCAGTTGGTTGCCTGCCCTTGGATCGCCCGTAAGATAACCCACCTAATACATAACGGTGTATGTAACAAACCTGCAGCAATTGTACCCAATCTAACAGTCTGTGTGTATATATGGTTGGAGGGGTGTACAGAAGGATGCCAATGACGATACTATGACTGACGAAAGCAAGTCACCCTCAATACTTGCAACAGCCAGCTCAGTGTTTCCACAACGCACCACACGTGGATGGAGTACCCCTTAATTCACAATTCCAGCCGTAAATAAAGCGAATCCATGCAGGCTTGAATTTTGTCGCTGATGAAAGCCTCTGTAGGGTGGGCGAGAGAGGCCTCCTTCATTTGGACCCCTTTAGAGACAGTCCCCTCCCTCTTTTTCCGCTTACACGTCAGCGGGAGGGGATCAGCGGTCAGCTCCTTACTCTCGCCCACTATCATCTGAAGCTGGTGTTTCCCGCTAGCTTTGATGATTCAGACTGATGTACGACCAACTGAGCATGCATAATATGAGAGGGGCCACTCCTCGGTAGGGGGGCTAAGGAGCCAGCATTTGGTAAACATACAATATCGTGGATGCACACGCTGTAGGTGTGAGGGGCGGGGGCTTCCTCAACCCTCACCTTTTGAGCCAGCTACTCCCCCATCTCCGTAATCTCCTCATTTAGGACTCCCACAGCAGAGGATAAAAAAGCTAGAATACCTGTTTTACCCTATCGGGCCTTAAGATAGTCTGATTCCTCAGGAGGGGCAGAATCCCCACCGATCTTCCGTTTCCCCATCTATAGCACTTATGGGTAAAACAAACTCAAACAAGCATTTGCAATGCAATAGGTCTCGCATTTGCGAGATTTTGAGCTATTGGCATTGTAAATAACTATGCATTCTATTTATGTGTTTAAAAAACCTGCAATAATAAAAGGCATTGTCATTTGCAATACCAATAGGTCAAAGTTTTGAAAATGCAAGAGCTTATTGCATTGCACATGCTTGTTAAATCTTTGTAACAGATCCTCGACCTATGAAGGACCCTGCTAAAGATTGTTGGACCAGCCCGACAAAAAAGTCTTAGATGCCTGACTTGAGTGCTGCCGGTATCAATTTGGCTGAAAATGAGCCTAAACGTTCTGCCGCATCTCTGAGTGCCTGCCCTACTGCTAATGACATTGCCTGCGTGGGAGTTCCCGAGCAGCCAATGGAGTGAAGAAACACGACCTAGAAGCCATGTCTACTGTTTGCAAGAGATCAAAGGAGGTCTGGCCGAAGAACCAACTGCTAAAAAGTCCAGATGAGCTGGGTGGTGGCTGCCTCAAATGCCAACTCCCTTCTTTGCACCACCTTTTATTCTTTGAGTCTTATTGAAATGGGCTATGGCGTGACCGATGTATGAGCCTGGTTGTCCATATGTGTCTGATTGTTATTTCCCCACTGCCCCTTCATCAATATTGTCCACGGAACGGGCGTTGCTAGAACACCCTGATCATGAGATATCCACATTTTGAGGGCCTAAAATCAGATCAGGTAACCCTAGACTGAGGAGTGGGTTTAATTTCTTGTACGCTATACTCCACCTTCCCAAACTCTAAGACACAGAGCTATGGTTGCATTATGTTTCAATTGCCACTGTTTCCTTTTGTTTCAGCCTGTGTGGATCACGACGGTTAGGTTTGCAAACCCATAACAAATTAATTTTCTTTTGTCAGGAGGATTTTCTTTCTCCATGCTGGTGTAGTGTATTTGTGACCAGGTAGTGATCTCAAATTATACATGTTTGCGAACATTGTGTGCCTCATCTAACCATGTGGAGTAACTACCATAGCTTTGACTTGAGAGTCTTGTTTTTCAGTTTTCCAACGTTCATCATCATTCTGTGATCACAAATGGCATTTAATATTTCAATCCAGAGGCACTGGTATTCTCGCTTTATTGGGTTACTTGCTCTTTTTTTTAGGTGCAGCTTGATAGCACAGCTGCCTGATGACATATTATTACCAATTCTTTAAACTAGATATGTAGACTGGGCTTTGGCCTGCATCCAGGGAAATATTGCACTTACTCCTCATGCACTTGGCTGTTGGTACATCATTCCACCTTCCAGGAAGTGTTTCCTTTGGAATGCACAAAGGAGTACCTTACGGTTCTCACTATCAGTTGTTTATCTCCTTCTATGCGCTCTACACAGAAAGCAATCCTTGTTGCTATTTTTCAAGCTTTGCCCAAAGCCAATAGGGCAGGCTTTAATGTGATAAACAACATGCCTACGTGCAGAAAGTGTAAACAGTATTTGCAACTGCCTGTTTTAACATGCGTTGACAAATCAAAGCCAGGCGTGTTGGCTTTGCTTGTTTGCGTGTTTTGATTGTGTCATTTTTTTCATTTGATCTTTGTTTTTACTGTAAATATATTTAAAGGTTTTAAGATATTGTGTCTTTATAAACACACAACTTTGTCATTGGATATCACATCTTTAACACAGCTGCAATAACTGTTTTCCTGTACCTAGACTGGACCGCACACCAGCTTCTTTGTGCTACATTAACTGCACGTCCACGCATACCCGGAGAGTCAAGGATACACAGGAATCCGGCATTCCTCTCAGACAGAATATTGGAGTCCTTTAAAAAAAATCTCTATTTTAGGTTGTCCTGGTCGGTGGGGAAGAGCAGCGCCCTCACCTTCGACAGCGCTTGGTTGTCCGGTGGAAAACGCCTCACATTTATTTGCAGGGCTGAGAAATAGCAGAACTTGTGGCATCAATCAGCATGTAATAATAAAACCAAGACATTTAGCTCCTCATCAGTGGCAGTAAGCGCTATAGAAATACAATTTAAACACACAGTATTGTAAAAGAGGTAACTCTGAGCCCTTCTGAGGTACACAGTATTCTCGTGAAGAGCGTCTCCGCTACAGTGGGCTTCCTCGCAGTGGCAACTTCAGTGATTTCTCTTCGGAGTTTAGTTGGGTGTATAACTCCCGCACTGTGCCCACTCCAGGATGGCATGCATACCTTCTTACATATGTATTACCCAAAGACAGCCAACACTCATGTTAGTTTTTGTGGTCATTGTTGGCTGCAGTTTATTAGCCTTATTTGCATACTCATTACGCCATCTCCTGGACTTATGTTTATGGCCAGGGTCATAAATCATTATCCTGAACCATCATAAACTGGGTGTCATAATTCATTCTGTGTTACTCATAAACTATGCATCATAAATCATTTGCGTATCGTATATCATTTATGTCATGAACAGTCATAGGTTGGTGTCACAAATCATTTGCATTACTTGTCATAAATCATTTTTTATAAATCATTTATTGGCCATAAATCATTTGCTTTACTTGTCATAAATAATTTGTTGGTCATAAAAAAACATGTTTGTCATAACTCATTTGCATATCTCGGAATCGTAAATCACCCTGACAGTTCGTTATTCTGCTGTTTTGCAGGCGTATCTCGTTTCTTGCCACTTTTGTGGCAAAACATTGTTCTGTTGGTTTCCACGCCCCTTTGCGTGTGGTGGGTAGTCTCTCCCCGGAGTTAGGCCCCAGCTCGCTACCTTGCTAGTCTTTTTGTGTCCTGCAGTCTAGCGGGGTCTGGGCTGCGAGCGCCGTCTCCGTTTGCTACCCCCTTTTGTCAGGGCTACTCACCCTGCCGTAAGGCATCCCAAAGTGAGCAGCCCTCCTTCTACACACCGCCCTGTCGGTGTGCCTCCATAACAAACCAATGTACCCTTCTTATCCGCCACGCCGCTTGAAGGGCTCACGTGTTCCTGCGGCTCCCCCCTGTGCTGTCAGTTTGTTTTCTTCTTCGTCTTCCGTTAGGTGCAGCCTTCCGTTAGGTTGCTCTGAAATACACACCTCCCTTCCTCTGACATGTGAACCCCATCCCTACAGCTCCGGGCGGTCTGGGTGGATGAGGCATGCCTAACACTCCCTAGGCCATTGGTTTTGGAAGGTTTCTCTTCTTTCGGGGTTTTGTGGACTGTCGCCCTCCCTTGTGCCACCCCGTCTGTCCCTGATACTGCAGCTGCCCGCACGACAGTGGTCGGTTGTTCTGCCACTACTGAATGTTTAGGCCTGTGGCACCATGACCCGGCCTCAGGAGAGGCTGCTACCTCAAGTCTGGAGCCTGCTGTAACCAAGGCTTGTCAAATGGAGAAGTGTGCCCCGCTGACTGATTCACCATGGGCCCTTACTTTGAGCACCCGAGCCATACCCCAGACTAAGAGAAGGAGGGGGGTATCCCTCGGCAGTTGCCCTCCACGGCATGTGGTTCCGCTGTTACTCAGCTTTCCCTGTTGCCAATGGGTAGCGAGTTGCTTGGCAGCACTAGTTGTGTTCAGATCCTCTCAGTCAACCTACTCTGCCTTGCTCCCCAGCCTTTTCAACTCCAATGACCCAGTACCAGTAGCTTCTGACCTGGAAAGTTCTCAGCGAGGCTCCCCATCTCCACATTGTATTAATGAGCTGCATTATGGGGAGCGGCACCTTATATGCAAACATCACCTGACCCTCCTATTGGACAGGTGACTAGGTGCCTCTCTGGCGCGTGAATGCTGCAAAGGAAGGGCCCCTTCCGCTTCGGGGCGCTTCCAGGCAGCTGGAACTGGATCCTTACAGGGCTCCGGTGTCCGTTATTTTTTTTTAAACATCTTTTTATTGAGATTTTATTCTGATTACATACACTGGAATGTAAACGGGTCGTGTGTTACAACAACTATACATCATCATTGCTGGGAGCATTGTGGATCAATTTTGCATTAGACAACAAATTATTACGTACAGAGATGTGACCCAGTCCTTATATCACTGGTCAGTCAATGACTGAGTTGCTATGCAAAGGATATACGCTGTCTCTATGTACACTGGTTACGACAAGGAATAGAGCGCGATGTTCATCCAAATAAGCTATAACTAACAAACTAATAAAAAAGAAAAAATCGCCATATGTAGTCTGTGGAAACCGTGCTGTGCAACAGGTGAGGGTGTGTGTGCGTGGACCAATGCACTGTAAAGGCTGAAGAAACAACAATGGAATACCATGATAATACTGCGGTGCGTGATGGGGGGGAGAGAGGGGAGCATCCCGCAGTCGACTTACTGCTCATGGCACAAACCTGCATAGCACTAACCAAAACATCCTGTGAAGTAAAAGAGAGGGAAAAAAAAGAAAAAAAAGGGACGGGGGAGGAATATGCTGCGCTGGGGCCTCCGGTATCTCGCTGGGGAGCTACGTGTGATTTGTTGTGGCGTCTGGCTGCGTGAGCACTTTAAGAAAAGCGTCCCAGGTCTGCGCAATCGGGTATTTGCACAGCCCCGCAGTTTCCTCCTTGTGTAACGTAGCGCTCTCAGCCTGGGGCCAGATTGTGAGGGATTTCTCCCAATTAGCCGATGCTGGGGGGTCAGCGGTCTTCCAACGCTTCGTAATTAGGCGCTTGGCCGTGATCAAGCCCAGATCTCTAAATCTGGATATCACTTTATTGGTTTTTATCCGCGGATATAGTCCTAATATGCAAGTCTCCCAGTTAAACTGCAGTGGCGCCTGAGTGCATGTCACTAATGTGTCTACAACTGTACGCCAATTTGACTGCAATGAGGGGCAGGACCATAACATATGTAGCAGGTCCGCGCCCACCAAATGACATCATGGGCAGGCGGTGGGCAGGAGGTGTTGAGGTGAAAATAATAATTGATCTTGTCCGGTGAGATGTATGCCCTATGTATAATATAAGTCTGAAAAAGTTTAAATCTCGAATTACGTGGTATACATGTGGACCCGGCCAGTAGTGAAGCCCACTCTCTATCAGTCCATGGCCGCCCTCTATCCACCGCCCATCTCTCGCGGAGTCTCGTCAACGGCATCAGTGTGTGCGTCAGCAGAGCCTCCACCAACCAATGCACAACATGTGACCCCTCCCCCATTACATGTAAGTATTGAACTAAGGGCACCGGTGTCCGTTATGGCGCCAGCCCTTGAGGCCCCCTTCGGGGGTAGCCTCTGCAAAATGTAAAGACAGAAATGGGCATTTATGACCTGAGTAATACCTCTTTTGTGTCTTTGGCACCATGTCATTTGTGATAAACCACCTGGAGTTTAAGTAATGGCACCGACTGTAACATGCGTTGCTGTTGGAAATGTAACAGGATATAGTTACCAATCTTTGTAATTTTAATATTAAAATTTGTCACTGCAGCAGCTGCATTCCTTACAGCTACATGCACTTTTTTCCCACGAGTTGACAGTTACACTCTTTTTTTTTTTCCACTAGTGACAAATGTATAGTACAGGATAGCTCAGTAACTTAACACTCGCCGTTGACATCTTTAGTGACCTGAAAGCCACACGTTTGATTCCTTGGAAAGCAGACTCATGCTCCAATCCTTCCAAGGTCGGTAATTGAGTACCATTAAACCTGGTAAAAGTCACAGCTAAAATGTAATTTGTTAATTAACTATCCATTAAACATATGAACTGTATATTTTTTATGACATATACGCATCTCCCAATCATTTCAATCCGCTATTTACCTCAATTTCATTAATCAGACAAACATAAGTCTCTACATCATAACATAAACATTTTCCACAACCCTTAGAAATGGCAGAAAGGTGCTATGTAAAAATAAGAGCTCATTAGTTAACTTACGCAATAAAAATAAATCTCTTGCTTCTTTATTTGACCTTGTTTAACCTTCGTTGGAATTATTAGTGTCTCTAGCTGTATTCACAACGTTATTTTCAGTTATGTTTATTGTGTTTTTTCTGCACTGGGTTTAAACCTGTGATGGATTTGTTCTGAACGTTGCATTGTGATGCAGCATGTTCTCAGTGAGTTGATTGACTGTCCTGCTGTTTTCTGCAGGAGCCTGACTGTATGGCTTTTTATTTGCACTTTTCCAATAAAACTTATGAATATCCTGGGGACAGCTAGAAACGCGGATCACTTACCTGCTGGGGGTGCCATCGGACGCTTTGCTGGCCAGGTCCTGTGCTCACTATCTCCCGGCATCTCTGGGCTGCGTGTCTCCCCCGCCGCCGCCACAGCACCTCGCGGGTCGCAGCGGGGGGAGACTACAGCCCCCAGACTCCCTCGGGACAACGACGTCATCCACGCGCCCGGAGGCGCTTAAAAGCCATCCGATTCCTCCGCGTCGCGGGACGCGCGCGGGCGACGCCGGGCTAAGCCCGGGCAAAGGGCGGGCCCTCTGTGGCCCTCAGAGGACCGATTGAGGCCGGGACGGGCCACCTCACTAACGTGTAAGACTTTACAAGCCTATATTATCAGGTACACGGTGGGAGTGATCTGCCCTATTTATGACATATCGGTTCTGTAGTATTGTTTTTAGCTTGTTCATATTTGGCTATCAGGTATCATCATATGTGTTGGTGTTGCCACATTGTGTGAAAGTTTAATTTAAGTTTAATCTAAGTTTTAGGTCTTCCCAGGGGTTTGCCAAACATGGCTAAAGCTTTAGCAGGCAGCAAATCCACGACTACGTCAACGTTAGATAACTACTTAGTCAAAGTAGTCACTAAAATTAATAGTGATAGGCGTAAATCCTTGGGACAGGGTTCAAACCTAACGACTACTAGCCCTTTGTTAAATAACACAGTCACTTTATCCTCTCCTCCATCTACTACTAAGAATTGTTTAAACGAGGATAATGATTTATTAACCCTGGGTGATCATTTTCCTAGTGAACAAGATTCACTTGAAGTTAACAGAGATTTAGTAACTGATGTTATCGAGACTGTAGAAGACTCTCCGGACCGGCCAACCCAGAGAGTGCTAAGATCTCGTAAACGGACTCTTTTGAAACAGGGTTGCCCACGAAGCACTCATAAAAAGACGGGTCCTGCTCCAACAAAACAGGTTACCAAGGAACCAGCCATCCCTAACAACCCTATGGCTAAGTTAGACTCTCACCAACTTGATTCCTTGTTAGGTCTTTTAGAGTCCAAAATTTTGAAAATTGTTGAACCCTTAGTCACCAAGATTGACGAACTATCTGTTGAGATTGAAGGCCTACGTAATCTTTTGACACGTAAGATTAATTCCTCTGGGAATATAACTAGAGTAGCCGAGGGTCCACCTGTTTCTGCTGATATCCCTAGGCCCCCAAAGGATACTCTAAACAGTATAGCACCACTGGTTGTCGAATCCACGACAAATGAAAATAACACTTTACCTCCTGAAAGTTGCTTAAGTAGTAATAACGCAACGGCAAGTACATATTCAGGAGGAGCAAAACCAGATCTTCCCCCTGATTGTGCCCCATTTGTTGTAGTGTTAACAAATGTACCCCCCTTGAAGGACGTCGCCAAGAATTCTTTCCCTGAAACCCATGAATCTCTTAAAAATAAATCAGTCTCGTGGTTAAACAAGCATTATGGTTTTCCAGCACACTTATCCCACCAGATTTTAACAACGAGAAGAGTTTCCTGGGTTAGGCGATCGCGCAAGACCATAAAGGGGGATTGTGTAGTAATAAACTTTAGAAATCCCTTCATAGTGCATAATATCTTATCAAAAGCTACCTTGCTCCCACACACTGACGAGGGTATTACCCTTCACTCATTGGGTTATTTTTATAAACAACAGATAAATTTACCCCGCAGTGTTCCATTGGAGGTCAGAGCATGTCATCCTGAAAGCCAGTTTCCTCAAGGTCTTGTTATCTCAAATCGTTTTCAGGCTCTGAGTAACTTAGATTTAAATGATTGACTGCACTCTGGTGGGGCTACTTCTAGACTTATTAGGGAAAGTTTATCCCCTATAGAAGTAGAGGACATGGTTTCCAGTGGTTCTGTGCCAGTTACAAGTAGAGAGGGCACCCAAAATGTTACGCCTGCAATGGGGATTGTCATTGATGAAAGAGTGGATGATACTGTCAGTGCCCCTCGAATGCCCTTAGGTACAAGTGTCCTTAGCTGGAATATAGCTGGCCTAAACAACAAAGTTCATGATCCTATTTGGAGGGACAGTCTATCAGGCCACGAAATTATTGGTCTGCAAGAAACCTGGGACACTGAAAATACCTTTTTGCTGGATGGGTTTTCTGCTTTTTGGTCACCAGCGGTGGCCTCTAGTAGGGGGAGGGCTAAAGGCGGACTTTTAACCCTTATCGCATTGACCATTGATGGTAAATATAGTAAAGTGGAGACAGGCTCGCCTTATTGTTTAGCAGTAGAAATCCACTCCAACTCTAATGGGATCTGGCTCATTGTTAATTTTTATAATTCATTTATTCAGAATACGCCAAATGAACATTTATTCAGTCTATTTGATTTTTTACAAATGTATAGTGAATCTTGTAAAAATTCTTATTCGGTTGTTGTGCTTGGTGATTTTAATGTTCATTCCTGTTCTAAAAATTGTTTTATACGGGACAGTTTAGGTCCACACAATCAAGGTAATCTACACTTTGAACACACACCACAGGGGATATTTTTAGATGAGCTTCTAGTTGGGAATTCTATGGTTTATCCCGCGAATCACATTAATGACATCCCGTCCTACAAAGGAAGTGGCTCAGGATCCACCATTGACTACATCTTTGTCACATCCAACTTAGCTGGAAATGTAAGTCAATATAAGGTAAAATGGTCTGTTTATAGCGATCACAACCCCGTCCAGTTAATTCTCATTGATGATCTCAAAAAAAGAGTTTCTGATAATTCTACTGTCAGAACACTGGACATAAGGCCAACTGACCAAACTCGACGCCTGAAATGGTGTCAGTTGGTCCCAGAGGATTTTACTGAAAACTTGTGGGGCACGGTTGGGGACGAAATACTCTTGTGTTTACAAGACGGGATCTGTAGTGACGCAGTTCTGACAGCCTATGATAAAATTTGCTGTCAGGTAAATAGTGATCTTAAAAAATTTTGTAAGGATAAACCCAAAATTGGGGAGAAATGGTTTGATCACAGCTGCTCATCTGCCCAACGGAAGCTAATGTCAGCTCTTAAAGCGGTTCCACTTGATAGAGCAGAAATTGCCATTTGTAGGAAGGCCTATAAAATGGCTCAGAAAAAACGCAAAAATGAAATTAGGGATGAGGCATGGAATGAACTCCTGTCCATTGATGTCATTAAAAATAGTGCGAAATTTTGGTCTATCGTAAACAAGCCTTTTTTTAACGGTAAAAGCAACACTGAGCTTGAATGCGGTATCCAAGAGGACAAATGGTATACTCATTTTAAACAAGTGTATGATGGAGATGGCTCGAGGGTGGGGTCCTCATTTAACTCTGAGAGTTATACTTTGTCCTTCACAGAACTAGAGGTGTCGAATGCTATTTTGCAAATGACAAGTAATAAGGCGCCGGGACCGGATGGAGTCCCGGCTGATCTTTTTAAATCAGATATAAAGCTCTGGTCCAAAATCCTTTTTAATGTTTTCACAAATGCCTGTCAACTGGGCCTTCCATCAACGTGGGCGAAATCGGTCATCGTTCCTATTTTTAAAAAGGGGGACAGAGGCGACCCGAGCCGTTATCGCCCAATCTCCCTCATAGATTCCTCAGTCAAAGTCCTGGGGAGGGTGGTCGTCGCCCAACTAAACGGTTGGCTAGAGGAATCAGGAAAACTCTCTAGGGTCCAGTATGGATTTAGGAAAGGGATGGGCACCATAGACCAATGTTTAAATCTACAACTTTTAATTGGTAAATACACGGTGGCCAAAAAAGGAGCCCTGCTGGTTGCCTTTATGGATTTGTCATCGGCTTTCGACCGTGTAAATAGATCAAAACTATGGCCCATGCTCCTTGCACTTGGTGTAGACAAAGACATCGTCCACTTTTTAGCGGACCTACACAGAGAGTTAATAGCTACAGTTCGCTACGATCAAAGGGGTAATTGCACAAAAGATATACCCATATCTTATGGGGTCAGGCAGGGGTGCATTTTGGCACCTCTCCTTTTTACACTGTATATAAATGATTTAGACAATACCCTTATCGCCTCATGTAAAGATATCCCCCGTGCAGGGAAATATTTAGTCCCTGCCCTTTTATATGCTGACGATGCCGCCCTAATTGCTAGAACGGGAGTGGGCCTTCAGCTATTGCTAAATTCATTTGCCGATTTTATGAAGGGTCTGGACTTATCTGTTAATTTTGTCAAATCACATGTCATGGTCATCGGCCCTAAATCCGCTAAATCTAAAACCTTTTTATGTGGGGGTCATCAACTATCCAGGGTTTCTTCTTTTCCTTATTTGGGTGTTCTTTTTGATGATCGAGATTCCGGGGTAACCCAAATTATGGCAAAAAAGATTGTGTTTTCAAGAGCAACAGTGGGTGTTCTGGGCTTCGCCAGAAAACTGGGTGCTAGACCAATGAAGGCCCTTATCCAGGTGTACAAAGCTAAGTGTCTCTCCATAGCTTTGTACGGAGCTGAGGTTTGGGGCATAAATAATGCCAAAAGCATACAGACTGTTGAGGATAGATTTTTAAAAAACCTCCTCTCAGTCCCGATCTCAACTGCCAACTATATTGTTCATCAGGAACTTGGTATCGGTTTTCTTGAAGATAGTATTGCTCTGGCCCCGATGCTTAAATGGATCAGCATTTGGCTTAACCCGGATTTACACCTGAATCACACAATTTTGAGAGACTGTCTGTTGCTTGATTATGGACTGCACATACCCTGGTTGAAATATATTCGGAACCTGGCGAACAAGCTTGGTAGACCAGAGTTGTTTCTTTTTCCTGAGACCCTGGTAAAAGGTGACATTAATTGGTGCAAAGAAACTCATATGTACATATCTACCTCGGCAAGGGAAGAGAAGGAGCTGGTTAAGGGCTCCGTTAGGGCCCACCAGCTCTGTAAAACAATATCCTCTATGGAACCTTATCTTGGATATGTAACAAATGCAAATCATCGTTTTCTTTTAACCAGATTTAGATTGAATCAACTACACCTATTGATTGGAATTAAGAAAGACTGGAAAAGGTCGTTGGACCCTGGCCCCTGTTCCTGTGATAACTTTTCCCCCCAGGATATGATACACCTTTTCTTCTTCTGTGAGCACTTTACTGACATTAGGAAACGTTTTCTAATCCCAATATTAAGAGATAAAGGCTTTGTTCAAGTGAGACCTGCTTTTTTGTACTTACAGCTGTTAAACAATGTTTGGGAAACTTTTAATATTGCAAGTTTTTTAACTGTGGTAATTCGTACCTTGAAGAAATGAACTGTACTCTTTTAATGTTTTTAACTGGACACGTTACCTTGTTATTTTTTTTTTTTTTTTTTTGAAAAACCTTTATTGACATTTCAACCAATAACAAGTATGGGCCTACAACCCCCGGGGCCGGCCGCTAAGCAGTCAGAGTAACAGAGATCAATATTTATCACAGGCAGCACCTCGGGGAGCAGAATCTCCATGCTAGTATACTCTCGGCCACTGAACAGCCCAAGGAGGAGACCAGGATACAAGAGGTTTTCATTTTATAATAAGGGAGGATGGAAGGATCAGGTGCCAAACAGTTTCCCAGCAGCAAGAAATGGCAGGCAGAATAATAAACGTCAACAATAAACAGCAATTTATCTAGTCAATGGCGCTGAAACAGGAAGTTCAGGATGTGGAGGAATATCACGGCCATTTGCGCCTGCAGTCCCCTGCCCTAGAACCCAGAAAACACCACGGAAATTGTGGCACACATGAAAACGCAGCGATTAACAACGAAGGAGTTCTACCATGCGGATCCCAGAAAAGAAAGACAAAGAAGAATAAGAGAAGAAAAAGGAGGCCATGGAAAAAAAGGGTTAAAGACTAAAGGATCCCCTCCCCCAACCCCCCACCCTGCACCTCTGCAGATGAGTACGGCCCCCCCCCCCAGCAGTGTGCCTGTCGCCCCGGAACCAGACCCGAAATATAGAAGAAACAGAGAAAGAGGAGTAAGAAAAGAAACCCCACCAGACGGGGGGGTAGAGAGAATATTAATAAACTGGAGGAGGGCCTTCAAAACATGCCCCCGGCTTCTCCCTCCCGCACAATATGTTTTCCCCCAAAGCAAACAATAAGCCACACAGAATCGACCATGTCAAAGAAGAATGGGGAGCATTATGCGCCTATTACACTGATAGTTATGCCGTGAGAGCCGCAACCCCTGAGCCCGCCCGCCTATTAGATGACCACCTCTGAAGGATCAGCCTTATCCTTGGCCACTCTTTGCGAATCTACACATGCATACCCAACGACCCAGTGCCATGTCCAATGTTACAAAGAAGAGGAGCGTCCAAAAAAGAACAGGAAGCGACACACACAGGTAGGGTGGAAGTCTCTGAATACCAACACAGTCAGCAGTATGGAGAGTCGTCTTTCTCAGTGCTGCCCCAGGATCTGCACTGCACACAAGGTCCAAGAAGGCGAAATCAGCCAGAGCAGGCGACCGTTGCTTGAATGTTGTCTGGGTCGCCGGAGGCCGCGCACGGGACAAGGCCACCACCCCCCACTCAGGTCCAAGACCTCCGGAACAGACCAGACCCACAGCCAGCCGGTCACACGTTAGTATACTGTCCGGAGTTTCCAGCTGGTCACTATCCACAGGGGCGGCCACGACACTGTCCTCCTGTGTGCAGTGTAGGAAGTCCCCGTGTACCTGGGGACAGGCAGGCAGCAACTGTTCCGACGCTGATGCCACCCCATCAAGCTTACTCCCCAATACCCAGGCGCCGTGAACCAAGGTGGAATGAAGGGCACCGAGGGCCTCGAGAAGATCACCATACCCCAGCACAGCTCTCGGCGCTCGCTCCGCTACGCTCCTCATAGTCGCACACTTCCAATCGTGCTGCGACCCAGTGTACGGGATGGTAGACCTCGTCCCGTCAAGATGGCCGCCGGGTAGGTCCAACCCAGATTGGGACCAGGACTCAGGGACAAGCGCCTCAGGTTCCATGTCGCTGGAATCAGGGTTTCGGGGGCAGGCAAAAAATATATCCGATGTGTGGTCACGGGCAACAGTCATCCCCACCATGGACCTGCGCCCGCGAAAATCCGGGAGCAGGCCGCAAGAATCAGGGCGAGTTACGGGCGGCGGCCGGGCAGCTCACCGGCGAAGGCTGAGGCAATCACCGGGGAATCTTGGATTAGCCACCTCGGGCATGCACTCGTTCCGCTACGCTTAGTGGTAGGAACGACCACGGCGAAATGTAGGCCGATATTCGCACCGCTCCGGTTAGTCCGACTCCACCCAGTCACCGAAGGCCGCTGTTGTTGAACTGCCGCCCGGCCATGTTATCCACTCGAGGTCCCGGTTCCAGGGTTGCATAGGCCGCAAACTTCAAATGGACATTTCTCCGGCGATACCGCCGCCAGAAACTTCGGAGTCACACGATCGGTTGCCGCTCTCATTCACCAACACGGGCATAGCGCGCAGGCTAAGGATCTCATGCAGGATATCTGTGCGGGATGCGGAGGTTCACGGAGCCGGGAGCCTACGCTGCCGTCCCGGTCGCCATCTTGGCTCCTCCCACGTTACCTTGTTAAACCGATTTGTGTAAATGTGTTTCTTTTTAAGTTTGGTAATCCACTAAAAATGAACTTTGTTTTTTTAAATATGTATTTATTGTAGTATGCTTTTATGGTTTGCACTTAAACCGAATAAAGATTTTATGACTGACTGAATATCCTGGGTGTTGGAGGAGGCTCAAGACCAGGTAGACAGGCAGACAGTGGACGCAAGCTGAGATATGGATACCTTGCTCTGTTATTCAGTTAATTGCTCCTGTAGTGTTCCTGGGGAAAAGTGAACTTTAAACCTCACTCCGTGAGTATTAATCCCTTAAATCCGCAATGCGCTGACAGTCTAAGTTTGCAATACCTGCTCGGGTTTGCAAGGCTCGTTTCCCAGTCTCTCTTTGAAGGTCGCTTTCTACTCAGTTCTCAGAAAGCACCGTGGATGTTGTGATTATGGCCGCCTACTGTCCTCACTCCTCGCACCTTCACTCCATACAGCCCTTCCGTCACACCGTCCCACAAACCCCAGAGACTAATTGATTTTTATTTTCATTCACTATTGCCGCAGAGAAAGCTTTCTTCTACCACTTCGGGGACAAAATGTATTTTATTGTTTTATTCGAGTGGAAGATAAAAACAAGCTAGGATATGGGCAACGTAGATGGTCATGTGGAGGAGGCAGGCTATAGGTCTTGTTTTGGTGGGGGAGAAAAACACACGAGGGTGACGGAGCAAGATTAATCAGGGACGGGGTGGGTGGGGTATTGAGATAACACAGGGCGCCTGTGTTAAAGTGAAAGCGGGCGCCCGTGTTGTTATTGAAAGCAGGCGGCCATGTGCTGCTTGCAGTAAGAGAAACTCAATAAAGAAAGTAGTGCTTACAGACTAAATAACACGTACTGTGTAACAACCAAAGTAAAAGGGCCAGTCACTATGGGAGGTTACAAATAAAGACAAGTCTGTACAAAGGAGGGACTAACAAGCCTATTTACGAATCAGAATCCACTATTTATGAAAGACAATGACACAAGCCAATGACAAATATGGACAGAGAGTGGGCGGGGCTTCTATCTCATACTCCACTACAACAAGTCTCGCTGAGCAGCGCATGCGCGCTGACTCCAGGCTCGAGCTAAAAAGAGAGGTAAATTGTGGGCTCCCAAAGGTACCCAGCAGAAAGAACAGATATACAGTTTAAAATCCTCCCCTCACAGTGCTTAATACCAGTAGCCAGCTGAAGGATTCCAAGGGGTTAAAAGTTGAGGCCCTTCACAAGCCAAACTGCAAAAATCAACTCCAGTGGAGAGAATGATTCAAGCCCAAAAAACCCACCAAGCTGATACTGCCCGGCTGACAAAACTTTTAAGAACAGTTTTCAAGCAGGCTTCCCGCTATCAGAGATGTAGGCAAGAATGGTGTCCTTGCTAGGGAACATGAGTTAGGGCTGCCAGACTGGGATATAGACTCTGGCAGATGCATTCAGATTGATTTGCAAAGTAATGCCTAGAAAACTAATACTTCGAAGGAAGGCACTCTATCTTACATTGATACTTTGGAGAGTCGCGTTTGAAAACCTGACCTATTTAGTTAACCACAATAGTAGAATAGGACACTTCACAGGAGGGCCGATTGTATTTAGTGTAAAATGTTATTGATTACAGTATAACCTCTGGATTTGTGTATTCTAAGGAGAATGTAACTGGTCCAAGCCAGAGCTGATGGTCGATGAGGTGCGATGCAGTGGCATAGAGTAGGAACTCGAGCTGGTACACTGCAGCTTCATAGAAGAGGTGGAGGTGCTCTGCAGCCGCATAGAAGTGAGTACAGTTCATTGTAGCGGCACAGAACTGGTAGAGTTACACTACAGCGCCACCGAAACTGGTGTGTCCTGCAATGACATGGAACTTGTACAATATGGAGGTGCACTGCAGTGGCATAGAACTGGTAGAGCTGTGCTGCAGCAGCACAGAATGGGGGTGCTCTGCTGCGGCATAGAACTGAGTGAGAAGCACTGCATTGGCCTAGAACTGATTTAGTGATTGCTGTGCGCTGCGGTGACATATAACTGGTGAAGGTGTGCTGCACTGACATAGAACCGGTAGAGGTGCACTGCAGTGACATGTAACTGGTGTAGGTGTGCTGCAGTGACATATAACTGGTGAAGGTGTGCTGCAGTGACATAGAAATGGTAGAGGTGTGCTGCAGTGACATATAACTCGTGAAGGTGTGCTGCAGTGACATATAACTGGTGAAGGTGTGCTGCAGTGACATAGAAATGGTAGAGGTGTGCTGCAGTGACATATAACTTGTGAAGGTGTGCTGCAGTGACATAGAACTGGTAGAGGTGTGCTGCAGTGACATAGAACTGGTGAAGGTGTGCTGCAGTGACATAAAACTGGTGAGTGTGTGCTGCCGTGACATAGAACTGGTAGAGGTGTGCTGCAGTGACATAGAACTGGTGAAGGTGTGCTGCAGTGACACAGAACTGGAGAAGGTGTCCTGCAGTGACACAGAACTGGAGAAGGTGTCCTGCAGTGACATAGAACTGGTAGAGGTGTGCTGCAGTGACATAGAACCGGTGAAGGTGTGCTGAAGTGACATAGAACTGGTAGAGGTGTGCTGCAGTGACATAGAACTGGTGAAGGAGTGCTGCAGTGACATAGAACTGGCGAGTGAGTGCTGCAGTGACATAAAACTGGTAGAGGTGTTCTGCAGTGACATATAACTGGTGAAAGTGTGCTGCAGTGACATAGAAATGGTGAAGGTGTGCTGCGGTGACAGAACTGGTAGAGCTGTGCTACAGTGACACAGAACTGGAGAAGGTGTGCTGCAGTGACATAGAACTGGTGAAGGTGTGCTGCAGGGACATAAAACTGGTGAAGGTGTGCTGCTGTGGGATAGAACTGGTGAAGATCTGCTGCACTGACGTACAACAGGTGAAGGTGTGTTTCAGTGACATAGAACTGGTAAAGGTGTGCTGCAATGACATAGAGCTGGTAGAGGTGTGCTGCAGTGACATAAAACTGGTGAAGGTGTGCTGCAGTGACATAGAACTGGCGAAGATCTGCTGCAGTGACGTACAACAGGTGAAGGTGTGTTTCAGTGACATAGAACTGGTAGAGGTGTGCTGCAGTGACATAAAACTGGTGAAGGTGTGCTGCAGTGACATAGAACTGATGAAGGTGGGCTACAGTGACATATAACTGATAGAGGTGTGCTGCAGTGACATAAAACTGGTGAAGGTGTGCTGCAGTGACATAGAACTGATGAAGGTGGGCTACAGTGACATATAACTGATAGAGGTGTGCTGCAGTGACATATAACTTGTGAAGGTGTGCTGCAGTGACATAGAACTGGTAGAGGTGTGCTACCGTGACATAGAACTGGTAGAGGTGTGCTGCAGTGACATAGAACTGGTGAAGGTGTGCTGCAGTGACACAAAACTGGAGAAGGTGTCCTGCAGTGACATAGAACTGGTAGAGGTGTGCTGCAGTGACATAGAACCGGTGAAGGTGTGCTGAAGTGACATAGAACTGGTAGAGGTGTGCTGCAGTGACATAGAACTGGTGAAGGAGTGCTGCAGTGACATAGAACTGGCGAGTGAGTGCTTCAGTGACATAAAACTGGTAGAGGTGTTCTGCAGTGACATATAACTGGTGAAAGTGTGCTGCAGTGACATAGAAATGGTGAAGGTGTGCTGCGGTGACAGAACTGGTAGAGCTGTGCTACAGTGACACAGAACTGGAGAAGGTGTGCTGCAGTGACATAGAACTGGTGAAGGTGTGCTGCAGGGACATAAAACTGGTGAAGGTGTGCTGCAGTGGGATAGAACTGGTGAAGATCTGCTGCAGTGACGTACAACAGGTGAAGGTGTGTTTCAGTGACATAGAACTGGTAAAGGTGTGCTGCAATGACATAGAGCTGGTAGAGGTGTGCTGCAGTGACATAAAACTGGTGAAGGTGTCCTGCAGTGACATAGAACTGGCGAAGATCTGCTGCAGTGACGTACAACAGGTGAAGGTGTGTTTCAGTGACATAGAACTGGTAGAGGTGTGCTGCAGTGACATAAAACTGGTGAAGGTGTGCTGCAGTGACATAGAACTGATGAAGGTGGGCTACAGTGACATATAACTGATAGAGGTGTGCTGCAGTGACATAAAACTAGTGAAGGTGTGCTGCAGTGACATAGAACTGATGAAGGTGGGCTACAGTGACATATAACTGATAGAGGTGTGCTGCAGTGACATAGAACTGGTGAAGGTGTGCTGCTGTAACATAGAACTGGCGAAGGTGTGCTGCAGCAGCATGGAACTTGGGCGCATTACAGTGGCATAGAACTAATTGAGGAGTGCTGCATTGGCCTTGAACTGACTGATAAGCGTTGATGCGGCATAAAATGGTAATGGAGCTGCATTACAGAGACATAGAACTGGTGGAGGTATGCTGCAGTGACATATAACTGGTGAAGGTGTGCTGCAGTGACATAGAAATGGTAGAGGTGTGCTGCAGTGACATATAACTGGTGAAGGTGTGCTGCAGTGACATAGAAATGGTAGAGGTGTGCTGCAGTGACATATAACTTGTGAAGGTGTGCTGCAGTGACATAGAACTGGTAGAGGTGTGCTGCAGTGACATAGAACTGGTGAAGGTGTGCTGCAGTGACATAAAACTGGTGAGTGTGTGCTGCAGTGACATAGAAATGGTAGAGGTGTGCTGCAGTGACATAGAACTGGTGAAGGTGTGCTGCAGTAACATAGAACTGGTGAAGGTGTGCTGCAGTGACACAGAACTGGAGAAGGTGTCCTGCAGTGACATAGAACTGGTAGAGGTGTGCTGCAGTGACATAAAACCGGTGAAGGTGTAGCTGAAGTGACATAGAACTGGTAGAGGTGTGCTGCAGTGACATAGAACTGGTGAAGGAGTGCTGCAGTGACATAGAACTGGCGAGTGAGTGCTGCAGTGACATAAATCTGGTAGAGGTGTTCTGCAGTGACATATACCTGGTGTAGGTGTGCTGCAGTGACATATAACTGGTGAAAGTGTGCTGCAGTGACATGGAAATGGTGAAGGTGTGCTTCGGTGACAGAACTGGTAGAGCTGTGCTACAGTGACACAGAACTGGAGAAGGTGTGCTGCAGTGACATAGAACTGGTGAAGGTGTGCTGCAGTGACATAAAACTGGTGAAGGTGTGCTGCAGTGACATAGAACTGGTGAAGATCTGCTGCAGTGACGTACAACAGGTGAAGGTGTGTTTCAGTGACATAGAACTGGTAAAGGTGTGCTGCAATGACATAGAGCTGGTAGAGGTGTGCTGCAGTGACATAAAACTGGTGAAGGTGTGCTGCAGTGACATAGAACTGGTGAAGATCTGCTGCAGTGACGTACAACAGGTGAAGGTGTGTTTCAGTGACATAGAACTGGTAAAGGTGTGCTGCAATGACATAGAGCTGGTAGAGGTGCGCTGCAGTGACATAAAACTGGTGAAGGTGTGCTGCAGTGACATAGAACTGATGAAGGTGGGCTACAGTGACATATAACTGATAGAGGTGTGCTGCAGTGACATAAAACTGGTGAAGGTGTGCTGCAGTGACATATAACTGATGAAGGTGGGCTACAGTGACATATAACTGATAGAGGTGTGCTGCAGTGACATAGAACTGGTGAAGGTGTGCTGCAGTGACATAGAACTGATGAAGGTGGGCTACAGTGACATATAACTGATAGAGGTGTGCTGCAGTGACATAGAACTGGTGAAGGTGTGCTGCTGTAACATAGAACTGGCGAAGGTGTGCTGCAGCAGCATGGAACTTGGGTGCATTACAGTGGCATAGAACTAATTGAGGAGTGCTGCATTGGCCTTGAACTGACTGAGAAGCGTTGATGCGGCATAAAATGGTAATGGAGCTGCATTACAGAGACATAGAACTGGTGGAGGTATGCTGCTGAGGCATAGCAGTGGGGATCGGTGAGGTGCATGAAAGAGTCAGAGAACTGGGGATCTAGGAGATGCACTGCAACGAGATCGAACTGGTCCTGCGTGAAATGTACTACAGCGGCATAAAACTTCGCGGGCGAGAATTCAAAGATGGCGCCCGCGACTAGACCGCCGGAACGAGAAATAGGCGGTCTAGTATTTCCGGCAGAGGATCCAACAGCCCGGCAGAAGGAGGAACAAATAGTGGGAGGAGAGAACGCCAAGGGAGACGGAGGTTCGTTTTACGCCGCTTCCGCAGACTGCTGTGTAGGAGACTGGACCGGAACCTCATCCCAGGAGAAAGACGCCGCCGAGGAAACAGAGAGCCCGTCGCCAGAAGAACCGCCTAGTGGCAACGCGCAAGAGTCCAGCCAGCCCAGAGAGGAGGAGGGCGGCAAGACTCCGACAGCCACGACCCAGGAGGGCTGTGGCCCTAGTCAAGTACCGTTTCTTAGTTATTTTACTGCAGGCGGGTGTAGGTCAGGACTGTGGAAAGCCCCTTGGTTGGAAAACCCCTTCCCTCATCCTCATCACGTGCACAAATCCCTTCCTTCCTAAGCTCAAGGCACATCCCTGATTGTGGGTGATGGTGGTGGTGAAGTAACTGACCCAAACCCTGTGTTGCTGACCTTGTTCATTTGTTCTCTTTGAGTATACAGGCCACACACACAACCCCCTGGTGTCCCGGCAGTAAGGAGAAGCCAGTCAAGGACCACAGAAGCCCCACCCCAAAGAGAAGGCCACAGAAGCTATCCTCCCCATGACACTCTAACCGGACTGGCACCCAAGGAGCCCTCTTGTTGTTTAAGCATAATAGCCCTGTCCCCTTCTCTTTTTGGGACCACTCAGGACCTGTACACTGTCCTATACCAGCAGGTCAATAAAGTATTCACCACCCCTCGGCCCGACTCTGCGCACTCTATATCTGGGGGGGGGGGAGGGGTCACAGTGAGCCATAGCAGCATAGAACTTGTGGAGGTGCAGTGGCATAGAACTTGTACAGGTGTGCTGCAGAGGCATAGATCTGCGGGTGGAGGAAATACATTGCAGCAGCATAGAACTGGTGGAGGTGGGCTGTAGCTGCACATAACGGGTGGAGGTACGGTACAGTGGCATAGAACTGGTAGTTGGGGAGGTGCACTGCAGAGGCATATGACTAGGGCTGGGGAAAATGCACTCCAGAGTCTGAGTGAGAAGCACTGCATTGGCCTGGAACTAATTGAGGATGGGCTGCAGCGGCATTGAATGGGTGGCGGTGTGGTGGATTTCAGTGGCATAGAACTGTTGAGGGTGTACTGCACAGGCCAAGAACTTGGGTTTCAAAGAGGTGCACTGCAGAGGCATAGAATTGGGTATGGGGAGATGTACTGCTGCTGGACCAATCTGGGGCTTGGGGAGATGCACTGCAGTGGCATAAAACCGTTGAAGGTGGGTAATAGCAGCATAGAACTAGTGGAAGTGTGGTGCAATGTCGTAAAACTGTAGAAGCATAGAACTGGAACTCGAGGGGGTGCATTGCTGAAGCATAATACTGGTGGGCTGTAGTGGTATAGAACTAGTGGAGTTGTGGTACATTGGCATAGAACTGGGGGTCAGAGAGGTGCACTACAGCGGCATAGAACTGGGGCTCAGGGAGATGCATTACAGTTACATGGAACTGGTAGAGGTGCGCTGCAGCAGCCTAGGACTCGGTGAAGTGCGCTACATTGGCATTAATCTGAGTGAGGTGTGCTGCAGCAGCATAGGAGAAGGGTGCACCAGCAGCCTTGAACTAAGTGAAGTGCACTGCAACAGCATTAAACTGAGTGAGGTGCACTGCAACAGCAAAGAAGGAGGGTGCACCAGCAGCACAGAATGGAGTGAATGCTATGTTGCCAACCGGGCCTAGGGCACGCCGCACCTATAGTGGTTGTGCCGGTCCCCGACGCCATGGAGGGGCGGAGCGGTTGACGTGTTGTAAATTGGCTGCGATTGGATTAGCATTAGCAGGAATCCATTTGGTATTTAGAGGCTATCTTGTCAATTTTGTGGAATCCATTTTGTATTTCTGGCAGCCATTTTGTTTACCCTTGTGCTCTGTTTAAAGGACTGGCTATACTTAGACTCTGCTACTCTGCACATGTGCAGAAGAATCTAACTGTCCATACATCTGTTTTTAACCTGTAGCTGTCAGGTTGTTTCTATCAGAGTCAGCAACTGCTAGCTCCTCCTTTACTGTTGACTGTGCATTTCTGTATGACCATCTATGTATGTAATTCTCCTATGTGTGCTTGTACCGCCCTCTTTTTTTAGCCCCTGTGTGGGTATAAAAGACCCATGGTTCTTCTACTCTGTGTCCTACTTCACTCAGTACCAAAGGGTGCTGTTTGAATGTAGTTCCACCTCATGAGGTTTATTAAACTCTGTATTTTCTATTCCAGTTTCTGTGCCAACTTGAGAACTCTGTGCAGAGAAGGGCGAACCCCTTGCACTGGTAGGCCTAGCTGAGGTCACCATCAACAAATTGGCACCCAACCAGTGTGGCTCATCGGCGACTCGGATGCCCAAAGGATTGGTCGCGACAAAGGATTGGAATCTCGCTGTGGACGCGATCGCTGCCCAATGAGACCCGAGTCTTGGCAACCACGGAGTTTTTCCTTTCTTTCTGATCTGACCATCCAGGTGGTGCCGGTCCTCGACTGAGATCTCTTCTGTTGATTCACCGTGCAGTGACCATTTGGTCGATTTTAGAACTTGGCAGTTGGAACCTGGACACCAAGTGATTGGTAAGTGTCCTTCTGTGGCGCTTGCTGTTGGTTTTGATGCCTGGGATTGGTAAGGTAGTTTAGTAACGCTTACTGTGGCTTTTGGATTTGGAGATTTGTGTTGGCCAACTTGGTTTGTTATAAGATTTATATATAAGTTGCAACCTATATAGGCAGGTAATGAGGAGAATTTTCTCTATCTGAATTGATTTGAACGGCACATCGTACTAAAGGTACATTAAGTGCTACTTTGATTATAATACTGCATATTCTGCACTATTTTTGGCATGCCTGTTTTTAGCACACTTCATACGATGTGTAGCTCTGGTAGTGGTACCAATTTGAATTTCAAACTAGATGAAGCACAACCGGGTCCCCGGAGGGGACGCCTAATAGGGATATGTATATTAAGTATGGTCTTTCTTCTATAATGTACAGCGCATTATGGAATAAATACACTCGTAAGGATCCTGAGTTGCGTTGGCCTATGTATGGGTCATTTCATTTACGAAAGATTGAGTATGTGGCACAATGTATGTTTAGGCAAAAGACTAGGCAAAAGGTGTTTGATTGTGTACAAATGTGGGAGAAAGAAGTGCGTGAACGAATGAAGCGTGAGCAAGCCTTGATTGAAAAAGAACAGCAAAAGAACATTTATGTGAAAGCATTAGAGCTGAAGAACAAAGCAGTTACTTGTATATAATTAGCCGGCTCCCCTAGAGGGGATACTTAACTAGGTTTAGGTATAAAAAAGTATTTATTCTTTGGTGATTAGTACCCCGAGGAACTAAATATGTACATAGAAAGGATCCTGGTCTGTGCACTTAGTAACATTCATAAGTGGTGATATGCAGAGCGTTTTTTTCTTGGTGTTCTGCCAGCCTGATCTAGTGAATATGACTTACAACTAGTATTTAGAAATGGTTTTGTTTAAGTACAGTCTGTGGGCTGTCTTTTGGTTTTATCCTAAGTGTTGATCTGTGGGTTAAATGTGTGTTTAAATGTCTGTGGTTTGTCATTAGTGGTACTTGTAAGTAGCGATTGCGCTCTTGGTGCAAGAATGGCTAGCCTTAAGTGCCCTGTATTATGTGTTCTGAGTATATGACACTGTTTTGAAAATGTCTGGAATAAGCTCAATGTTTGTTTTGTCATCATTCTGTTATGCCAAATATCATTAAAATAAAATACATTTTAAAAGAATCCAGCAATGAATTATATAATATATGCTAAATAGCTGCACGCTATCATTAAATTGACAGAGTAAGACACTATACATGTGTGCAAATTGCCACAATGTTAATGATAAAATTGGAATCCACATTTAATAGGAATAAAAAAAGCTTCAAAAAACGAAATTGTGTGTTTTGCAATAGATGAATTAAGATACAAAATGTCACAGCATTTATCCTTCTGTATTAGGTATTAAAAGGCATTTACATTATCTGAGTGAATTGGTTGTTGCTGACTCAAAATACACATTACAGAACGACAGATTTGTGCTGGCTGGCAAGGCTGACTTGAAAGGCGTGTGAATTTGATGCCTTTACGTGTCAAGCAGCTGTGTCAGCACATGGGTATTTCTGACTCCGGCCACAGAGAACAGCTGAAGTCAAACACGGTGTAAAATGCGGCATTTCAGACTGCTGTTTTAAAAGTTAGAAATATAGTTTCATTATTTTTGATAAACAGGGGACAGATTGACAGTAGGGATTTTTTTTCTTAATGCCTTTTTAAATAAGGATAAGAGTGGTTTTTGATGTTAAATAATAATGACTGTCCTTTAAAAGTGGCGCAGACTTTCAAGTTAAGTTTCTGTTCTTAGGGCTGTGAATGCATGCGTTTAAATATGATAGGCAAGGGATGCAGCTCGCTTTTCATATGTGGACTCATCAAAATGATTAGATTTATTTAAAAAATTAATATATATATATTTTGATTATATAAAACATGTTATTTAAAATAGGTGCATTAAATTCGTTTTTTAATATTTATAATGCCTAATAATGATACTGTGACCTCCTAGCATCCAAATTGAATTTAAGCCATGCTATACAGCAATAGGGGGTCACTTAGATGTGAAATGTCACTTTACCCAGGCGTACAAAACTCATTTTTATACGGGTATACATTATACATTTCTGATGCCACATCTCTGGGATATGGAGGGGACATTCTGGGGTTGACTATTATGCAAAAACATTGTAGGATATTCATTTTTAAGTGCCCTAAACATCAAAGTCGAAATTGAGTAAAATTCACTATTTAAATGAGGTTTCTCCAGTCAGAGCAGCTTTTAAACTGCCTTAGGCTACAGTAAATGCACATATGTAAGCATAGAATGAATAGCTGACATCTATACTGCTAGACAAGCACTCGGCACACTGCTTACAAATATAAATATGTACAAAAAACCTGGCAGAAGTTATTCAGCATACCTCTGAATTGCTGGTAGGCAGGACTGAATTGGGTTTGCTGTTCCTTTTTCCGTTTCCAGGGTCATTTTGAAATGGGACACCCCCATGAAAACCTTGCACGCACGATGTGACAGTTGCATAGGTTAAAGGCCGAAGTCCTACATTTAGAAGCCTGCAGGGCTCAGCGCAACGTTTGCTTTGACATTTCGACATTTGAAAGACGAAATAGCAGGGCAGGGACAGAAAGAGGTTTTGCTTACTTTTTTTGGCAAAAGCAAGTTTTTGTTCACTCACATGAATAGATTGCATAATAATAATGGTATATGTCAGCTTTTATTAAGACAATGGCTCTGTCATATGTATAGCAATAATGCTTTTAGGGCTGAATTGAGGAAGCAATGGGATTTAGTTTGAATTCATGTGCCCTTGTGTTACACTTGTACATTTGCTAAAGGAATATGTTCTTTAGCTAGCTCAATGTGCTATTTAGCTCCTCAGAGTTTGTTTATGCCCAGTTGCTACAAATTGGGGTTGATAGTTTTGACAGAATGAAACCTGTTACAGGTTTCCTACTGTCAAAAATGGGGGGAGGAGGCTAGCTCCTCTACAAATTAAGGGTAGGCAAATATATGTTTTCTCTCTATTTCTCTTAATCTCTTTTGAGCCTGTCTAAACTGTCTGTGAAATAGCCATGAGACATTTAATTGGCTATTCAGTAATACTGTTTTAAACATTATTAGCATTAATACACTGAATAAATAAATTTGCTATGTTACTGCCCATCCTGTCTGATGAAATTATTAAAGGATGAGTAGTCTAGATTGTGGTTTCCTTATTTGATCTTTAAGGGGAACTAGCTGTGGGTAGTTTTTGTTCTAAAGTTCTCAGGTGATAACACCACTATTGTTTGTTATTCTCATGCTACATACAGTTTTGCAAGGGCATTGCTAGTTTTTATAAGTTAGTCTGTGTAAATAAACTGACAGTCCTTACTAGAGCTGATGTTGCAAAGTTTGGATTGTGAAAAATAGAATGCAGGGAAGATGCCTATGTGATCCTTAGCAAACATTTTTGAGGAAAATATTGTTTTATAGGAGTCTGTGTGTCACAAGATGTTCTGCTGGAGAAAATGTACCCATTATGTTGAAGTTTTTTAGTTCTTTATGTAATAGGAACCCTTGTTAAATTAGCAGTTTTAGATTTTCCTGTTGCTCCTATAACATGAGAACATGGTCCTAAGCATACAATGTAGGTGCTTTTATTAAGAGAAATCGTTTTAGAAGTGTCTGCAGTCCTGTACAAGTAATGCAAAGTCTATGAGTAAAAGTGTAGAACATTTCCTTTTTTCTTGAGGGTCTTTAGATGATTAAGATAGGAATATACAGATGTAAGGATTTGGAGTATGTCTGTATTGTTTTTCTCTTTTCCTCAGAATTTAGTAAATGAACACAGACTTCCTTGGCTGCTTGGGATTGGGTGATGTATTACTCTTGTCAGTTCACCAAAGTGTTCCTTTTATACTTGCCAATAGGTCCAGGTTGTTGTTTCTTTTACTCTCACATAGATTAAAGTGTTTTTTGGGTGCCTTGCTAATTTATGGGGTGTCCCTAGACTAGGAAGTATTCTGAGACTATCCTCTCTGTTGATAGATTATTTCTGTACCTTGTCTAAAGACCTTTTGTTCTGTCCACCAATAGATATTTGCTGCCTTACAACCATTGTCAGAGGGGCACGGACATCAGATCCAGTTTGGAGAGTCAGCACCAGTCCAGCTTGAAGTCAAAGTGAAGGTGACCAGCATAGGCATTGCTGGCAACCAGGACCTCAGTGAAGGTAGAAGGCCGGAAGCACTGGGATGTGAAGTGTGTACCCCTGCCACTGTCTTGGGCGAAAGACGGGGTCACAAATCAGAAAGGAGAAATCGTGGATCAAGTTTTTGATGCCCAGCCGAGAGTCACAGACCGAACAGGAAGGCGAGAAAGTTTTTGCTTGAGGTAACCCCCTTTGAAACAAGGGTTGCTTCAGAGATCCTAGCATCAGGCCTCTGAATCCTGCTCCCAAAGTGGCTGTAAAGTTTTCACCTTTGTTGGTCAAGAGATACCTGGGCACACTGAATGCAATCTATGGCCCCAACGAAAGAGCAATGTGCCAGCAGAGCAATACAGGAGTTAGGGAAGGACTTGAGTTCAGGGTACAGGTGCTGTGTCTCTGGTGCCTGTTAGATTGAAATGAAGAAAACTGGTGCACTGCCTGAGACACTGAACAGGATGGCTGAGAGCATTTGCCCTGGTGGGTGATTGCCCTATCCTGAAAGAAGAAACTTTTCCCTTGAAACTAGACCATGATTCCTGAGTTGCGACTTGTGCAGCTCCACCGTGGGAACAACAAGAGCCTGCCTGTGAGGCTCAAACGGACACAGGGAGAAGACTCCCCTCTGGTTGGTTGTACAGCGGCTTTAATTTCCCAAGGACTTCTTTTTCTTTTTGTTGAAAATGTACCCCATTGGTCGTCCCATTTTTGAGGAGGAGCAACCCTTTGCAGCTCTTCGTCCTAATTCTCATGGTCCTGTGTGGTCCTCCTGGTCCCCTGGATCCAGGATCATTTTTGTAATATGTCTGACTGCTTTAATGTTTGTATTGGGAATAATGTTTATTCTATGAGAGAAAAGTTCATCTGAGCAGTTGAAAAATATTACATTTCCTTAATAAAGATTAATACTCTAGCCCTCATAAAGGAAACACTTGAAAAGTCTAGTGAAAATGTTTTTATTACATATGTACTGTTGACTATTTTGATATCGAAATTGATGGTCACTGAAATGCATAGGAGCCTTGAAAATGTTTTTACTGGATGGTTCTAGGATTTGCTTAGGACTAGAAAGCTAATAGTTCTGTTTCTGATAATAGTAATTACTCTCTCCTGCTATCTGTATGACCCAATGCTCTGTTCCCTTTGTACTCCTGCTTATACCTTATACATACCAGCTTAACAATATTTAGAATGAGAAATACCCACCTAGCAATGATTTAGGATATTGATAAATTTATGGAAAAAGAAGAAGAAGAAAAAAAAAATTAATGTGCATATTTTTTTTGTTTTCCTACTGGATTATGGGAGATGTCTTCAGCTAATGCTAAAAGGGTCATCTGTTGTAAATTGGCTGCGATTGGATTAGCATTAGCAGGAATCCATCTGGTATTTAGAGGCTATCTTGTCAATTTTGTGGAATCCATTTTGTATTTCTGGCAGCCATTTTGTTTACCCTTGTGCTCTGTTTAAAGGACTGGCTATACTTAGACTCTGCTACTCTGCACATGTGCAGAAGAATCTAACTGTCCATACATCTGTTTTTAACCTGTAGCTGTCAGGTTGTTTCTACCAGAGTCAGCAACTGCTAGCTCCTCCTTTACTGTTGACTGTGCATTTCTGTATGACCATCTATGTATGTAATTCTCCTATGTGTGCTTGTACCGCCCTCTTTTTTAGCCCCTGTGTGGGTATAAAAGACCCATGGTTCTTCTACTCTGTGTGCTACTTCACTCAGTACCAAAGGGTGCTGTTTGAATGTAGTTCCACCTCATGAGGTTTATTAAACTCTGTATTTTCTATTCCAGTTTCTGTGCCAACTTCTTTCTATTGGTCTGAGGACTCTGTACAGAGAAGGGCGAACCCCTTGCACTGGTAGGCCTAGCTGAGGTCACCATCAACAGACGTGCATCTGGTGATGCGGCCGGCACCCGGCCGGACCGTCTCCCTGTTTGGCTGACTTTAGGGTATGGAGGTGGGCGGTTGTAAGCTGAATATTGCCGGTTTCCATTTGGGAGATAAAAGGGGCTGTGGAGCGGCAGGATAGTCTTCTACTTCGCCACTCCACAGCTGATTTACTGGGAAGACGTCTACGTGACGGACTGTTCCTGTTTTTTCCCCACCCGCCATCCCCTGAGGCAGCAGAGTTAATGTGTGCATTTTTCTTATGCTCCCATTGCAGGTTGTCAGAATTTTTCTCTTCTAATCTGTTTTCAGGAATTTGTTGGTATTGTTGATATAACAAAGAATTTTTTCTAGCAGGGCGGCGTCATTGTCGGATTTTATGTGAAGGTATCTTTGGTCTGCGGTAAAGTCATGATTGGTGGGCATTTTTGTGGTCCTTAGTAGGCATCACTATGGTCAATGGTGACACCTGGGGGGGAAGGTCAGTGGTCTCTCATGGAACTCCAGGGGGCGGTTACAACCGGTAAGCTGGAAAGTGCTGGGCAGGGAAGTTCCGCTTCCTGTCGGCCTTTGGGTCAACCCCCGCACAAGGGCGCAAAAGATGGCATAACAGCACAGCCCGTTGGAGATATTTATTGAGGGAGTAGGGGGTGCCCGGGGGATATAACCTTCTGGGGAACTGGGCCTCCTGCGCAAGGTAACTCCGGTTGGAGGGGCTATACCTAGCACGTAGTTGGACCAGTCATGACCTTGTCCAAAGGTTCAATTTGGGATACGCAGAAAAGCAATAATGCATATAATTTAGTTTTATGTCAGGAATGGCTATGTATTAGATAAAATGTTAAGATTAGCCGTCTGAAATAATATAAATACATTTTATACGAATTTTGGTGCAGTAATATGGTGGATTGATGGACTGGTTTTTCTGCGTATTGCACCTATTGTAACTATGAAATCTTTAATCTGTTAGTATGTTTTGAATAAAATACGGCCGGGGTTTTACGACCCCTAACCCAAAGACATTGTGTTTGATGTTCATCTATGCCTCTGGGGAGAGCGGAAGGGGTTGGGATACCCAGGGGGTCATGGTTAGGAAGAGATGTCATTACTGGTAAGGGGACTCGGCAATACCTGGCCATAGCGCGCTGCACTGGCATCGATCTGAGTGAAGTGCGGTCCAGCGGTGTAGAATGAGCGGCGGTGTGCAGCAGTGACATGGAACTGCTAGAGGTGGGGTGCAATCGCAGAGAACTGTTGGAGGTGGGCTGGAGCGGCACACAACTGGTGGAGGTGTGCGGCAGCAGCATAGAACGGGGTCCCCTGCAGCGGCATAAAACCGGGTGAGGGACGCTGCACAGTGGTAACAAAAAAGCCCCCTCTTAACCCCCTCCCCCAGAATGTGATTGGGGAAACTTCAGATTCCTGTGCCTTAAAGATATTAAATGGACTTTGGGTGAATAAGTTTCCCCCCCTTGTAGGGTTGGGGGGGGGGGGGTGTGCCGCAGGGGCACGGGGGCCTGCGTTACGCCCCTGGCTCCGCAGTGACACAGAACTGGCGGAGTTGAGCTGCAGTAACATGGAATTGGTAGCGATGTGCTGCTGCAGCACAGCGGCATACACCGGGGGTGGGAGGGAGGGGCCAGGGGCTTGGAACCTAAATCTAGGGACTTCTTAGGGGGCTCCTGGGTCCCAGCACGTGCGTCATTAAAGAGGTGTTTTCCTCATTAATGCGCCCCGGGCTTTTGATCTCACTTTCCTTGGCTTTGCTCAAAGAATGCCACATCTTCAGTTCCCCCACAACTCGGGGAACGGGGAGCTCATAAATACCGGATTCCGGTGAACTTGTTAGAGCCCGTATCGGATAAAGGCTGCCTTTGACCCGCCACCTTCTCACTAATGGGGGGTTTCCATGTCTATAAAATGCATTGGCCTGCTCCCAGCAACTCAAAGGCCTCTTGTTTGGCACACAGCGCGCTTATTATACGCGCAGGGTCATTTGTATGTGCGCTGAACATAAGGAAGCGTTTGTACATGGAAACACATGCATATATCACATGTTAAAAAGTGTTGTCCTTAGGATACGCACTAAGTGCATAAACTACTTAATAATGCAAAGTAAACATGATCTTTTACGGCACCCCTTAGTAGCACGGATGAAATGACACCTGCCAGTTACACAGGACAACGCACGACTTTCCGTGTGACATATCATGCATTACTTCATATAAGAAATCACGCAGCATCACGCCCAACATACATGGCGTGTGATTCTGGACAGAATAGTCTTTCAGTGCTTCAGAGAGTACATGCGTTACGTATCATCAGCATGTGTGTAAATATATATATACCGTAAAGCAATCATAGTACAGTCTTCTGTCTAGTGCCGGAAGAGTGGCATGTTGTCGTAATGCTTTACCCACGGCGTCCTAGAGCCTGTGATACGGGATCAACCAGATCAAAATACCTCTCCCCGCGCCCTCCTCCAGGCACCACATTATACTGTGCAAAGTACAGCACCGCATTAAAATGTTCTGCGTTAAGTGCTTCTCAGCCTCTTGGAGACAGCCCGAGCTACATCAAATATCTAAAATAATTGCAAATAAATGAATGTGTTCCATACAGCCACCCTGTCACTCCAGACAGGCTGTATTGGCACCAGAGTGACATAGAAGCTGTTCCTCTATAACACTGTCCCGAGTGATGGCCTGGCTCATCCTCGCAAGGCGTGAGCCCGTGGGGCGTTGAGCTTCCGGCTCTGCAGTCAGTGTGCCAGTCTGCCTTCCTAAACCTCAGCCGACAAACCAGCGATACTGCTCATGTTTCCAGGCGCCCTGTGTCACTGTCCACATTAGCCAGAGCCTTGGGTCTAGGTCAGATGTCACTGTGCTTAAACTGTAAGCACCCGTGACAGCCGCCCAGACTGAGCATTACATTGAAGGGTTTCTTTTTGTCGGGATTTTCTCTCGCCCTCTCTAGATAGCCTTCGCCAACGTCATCCTTGCCTGCAGGAGGCGCCCCTGTTCCACACTTATGACCAGCACAGGGACTGCTTGCCATGTGACCCTGTACCCAGTTTCTGCATTCTATACCCTCACCAGGAAGAGGATAGGCAGTGGAAGAGTTTACTCTGAAACGCACCATTGTGGAGGTGGGTTTGGGTTTTGGGGTTGTCAGGGGCAGGGTTAATAGGTCAAGTCCTGGAACCACCTTTCCCTTCACCTCCGAACACATCCTCTCTCTGGAATTCAGAAAGGGACTCAAGAACGGACTTTTTGACTGATCCCACCACAGCAGCAAGAGCCTACCGCCTGGGTACACAGTGGGTGAGTAGCCGTGCTCTACAAATCGTAGTTGATTGATTGATGGCAACAGGCAATGGATGGGTTATCTTTTTACAATGCTCTCACCAAGTCACCACAACATGGCGCTGGCACATCTCACAGGGTCTGCAATAACTGCAATGTGACATTACTAAGGATTGAATTCCGATCAGCAATGCATCATCCCAAAGTCCGAGCTGAGTGAAATCACTCAGTAGATCTCACTGTACAACATATAGTACCAATCTCAGCAGGGCAAAGTACTGTCGCACCACGGTGTATCAAAGAGCCTTATACCAGCATTGGCATAGGTGTGGCTGACTGTGGTTGCAACAGCGCTACCCTTAAAAAACTGCTGGCATGCCTCCTGGGGTGTTAGTCATGATTGTCGATGGTGCCATGGCAGCAGCCTGAGGCTGAAGTCCAGAGACCCAAAAGGCAGAAGGATTGAAAATGTGTACAGGACAAAGGAAAAGTAAAAAGTTCTAAAGCAAAACTACCTGTTTTTAGAACATTAACCTGGCATGCCTTGGCTTAGAAATGAGGTTGCAAATTTGAGTAGAAGGAACTACCCCAGGGCACCTGCAACAATGATGGGACAGAAGCAGCACATTCAGAAGGGCTCTGATCTTCTCAGTAATCATCACATTCAAAGACATCACAGCTATTAGTCCTTCATGCACACAGGTCAAATTCATCACCAGTGGCGGAGCCCCCCTTTAGTAGTTAGGGCCATCTATCCCAATCTTCTCTGAAATGTCACCAACAGTATTTGCTGTGATTGTTAATGAGACAGCTCACCATCCGCTGCCACTAACAGTCCACAATCTACCATCAACACCAATATCACCACCACAAACGACTGGTCGTTCCTATGGTCTGCCTGTTCGCTGATCCTTCTCAATATGACTAGTAAACTCTGCACCCATCCAGTTCCCACAGCTGTAGTAGAAGTACCCACCTGATTCAGAACTCTGACCAGCGCACCCAGAGGTCTTTAAACAGGTCCTCCTGGGATCAATCTATGCCAAGACTGTTCACCATCACTGGACTCAAAAAATGGTGTTTCACAAGCCTTGAATTGCATACCCAACCCCCTCAAAGGCTGCAGGTCAAAGACTACGAAAGTGGAATCAAATGATTCAATGAAGGGTTTTTCTAAATTTGCAAAGTGCATAAAACCAAAAAGGTATCAAATTAAACATTTTACTAGCATGCTCGAAACAAGGTGCAAAAGTTGCGTTGGTTGCTAAATCCCAAATAGAAGCAACACATTTTCCGATTCTGGAGCCAATAAGCCCAAACTGTTTTAATGAAGTATAAACTCAACAAAGGAACACATGTTTCTCATTGCACTTCTTGTTGTGTTTTCTAGCAATGCCCCATCAGCTGAGGCCACTCCTGAGTTCATTCCTATTTCAGAGTGGACATTTCAGAACTTATTAAAATAAAAATAAAAACTCAAATACCAATCAAAGCCATAAGCAGCACCAATGTAGCTGAGGTCAGGCTCACTGCAAACGTACCCCTGTTTATGTTGCTCACTCCTCAGCAGTGGAGCCTAGTCATGCTGTCATCTATCCACTACATTGAAAGCTCAAAGGAAACTCTGAAGTTGATATGAATTTAAGACACTTTTCATATCTCCTGTGTGCCATTTAGACCCTCAAAATGTTGGTCTTTTGGTTCCACTCTCACCTTGGAACAGCCTCCTTAATGATTACAATTCAGGCTTCTGCTCCAGCTGTAGCACTGAAACTACCTGGTGGGCACCATAAAAGTCCTGCTCACCACCAGAGATCTAGCCAATCTTGTGCCGGATCCTGCTTGACCGGCAGGTGGCTTCTTGTGCTGTCAATTATGAGAGCTGAAATGCCATCCAGATGAATCAATTGTATGCATCAAGGTGATCACCTAGGCGTCGCCTGTTTTCATCCTCTACAACTGTGCCCACCAAGTGAACCTTGCATCCTCCATTCATTCCATGATCTCAAACATCATGTATGCAATGTACCAGGAGCCTGCCTTGTTATCAACCCTGTGAATGTTTACCCAGGCAGTTATCTCAAATCCTGTGTCATTGCAAGATTGCTTACTTCATGAACATTGATGAAACACAACTTCATCTAAAGATGCATGAAATAACTGGGTACAATGAGCTGATTGTGAACTGCCTCGTGTACATCTAGGTGTGGAAGAATGAAAATCATCGCTTCTCAAATGCTGGAAAAAACATTTCGTTCCTACTAGTCTGTGTACACCAATACGCCACACACTCCTTTGCCTTCTCCAGGACCAGACTGTAAACCCCAAATGCAAGGTTTCGAATCTGGGGTTTACTTTTGACTTTGGCTTCACATTTATTATTACTACATGAATAACACAACTACCTGTAATTGTGCTGTACCCGACGAACTGTGAACTATACTAGAGAAAAAAACAGAAGGGCTAGTTAATCCAAAGCATACACCTGAGGGACTGTGATGCTGGTTTGTTGGAGTGCAGTAAAAACAGAAGGTTTTTGGATTTAGATATGTTAGTTATTCTGTGTGACAACTGTTTTCTTCTGCCACCTTAGGTTGCTGCGGGAAGTCATCTACCTCCTTCCTGAATAGCTCTCGCCCTTGAAGTGGTCCTGGCATTCCTCGATTACACTAATGGAAGCTGGTGAATGTACCTGCTATGAAACACACATAAGGTGATAGGAGGAATGCCCGCAATTTGTCTAACCACTGACAATCGCTTGGGGTAGCATCCCAACTCATCGTTGTTTTGCTCACCATGCCACCTCAGTTTGGACCCAGCCATATGCAGATCAGTCATGACCCTGTTCCTCAAGGAAACAGTCAAGCCTGAACTGCCACGCCCATCCTCTCCGAACTGGAATATAAGCAATCCAGGACCGGTTCCCCCCCATAATTATAGGTTCAAGGTACCGCTTGGCTCCAGTGACACAGTGAGCATGGGACCCACTTCTGGGCATACCCGTACCGTTTAGGGCAGTACATACTATGGGGATACTACTTTCGGAGCAGAGACGCTAACGCGGTGTCCGAGCGACTCGTGGTTGGGGTTAGCGCTCTAGTTGCTACTTTTTGAGACTCCTCCTGCCCATAAAAACCGGATGCAGTGTTCGCGCCGGTAATTGCTATCTGTTGCTGATAAGAGTGGGGGGTTACTGGTGTGAGCCTGAAATTTAATAGCACTTTGTTTTTAGAATTAAGCGAATATCTGTTTTAAATAAAATTGAAACAACCTTTTATTTTATTCTTTCGGAGCAGAGACGCTAACGCGGTGTCCGAGCGACTCGTGGTTGGGGTTAGCGCTCTAGCTGCTACTTTTTGATACTCCTTCTGCCCATAAAAACCGGATGCAGCGTACGTGCCGGTAATTGCTATCTTTTGCTGATAAGAGTGGGGGGTTACTGGTGTGAGCCTGAAATTTAATAGCACTTTGTTTTTAGAATTAAGCGAATATCTGTTTTAAATAAAATTGAAACAACCTTTTATTTTTTTCTTTCGGAGCAGAGACGCTAACGCGGTGTCCGAGCGACTCGTGGTTGGGGTTAGCGCTCTAGTTGCTACTTTCTGAGACTCCTCCTGCCCATAAAAAACCAGATGCAGCGTTCGCGCAGCAGACGCGCCGGCGGCGCTCCGAAGGCACGCCTAATGCAAGCCCGTCTGAGACTGTCTGCGCCCGTCCGCGCCGCGGGAGCGCCAGGCGCCAGCCATGCTGCCGGTTTTGTGTTGGAGGAGGAGGGAGGTAAGAGGTTTAGCAGAAGCCAATTGATGGCTCTGAATAATGTTAGCTGTAACGGTGGGGAGAAATGGGCAGTGCTCCAGAACCTCTCCAGGACCTGCCTTGCTTGTAAATTCTGTTTTGGCATGAAGGAGGATTCACCTGCCGTATGTCCTGAGCGAGGAACTACTATCCAGGCTGCCCTTATCAATTCACGTTCTATGGTGAAGCACGCTCTTGACATTCATGAACTTCTGTCTGATGAAGTTTTGGACCTGTTGTTTATCACCGAGACATGGCTTAATGAATCCTGTGCCCCCTCGATTGAACAGTCCATTCCGCTGGGTTTTAAAATTTCAAGATTGGATCGGACAACAGGGAGAGGGGGTGGAATTGCCGTAGTTTTTAGAGATACCTGGACCTTTTCTGGGGAATCCTCGGTCGGGCTTGCGGAAGGGGAGGCATTTGACTTTTCTATTGTAATGTCCCCCCATTTCACTGTAGGTGGTACGCTGGTTTACCGCCCGCCTGGCCCCCCGGGTGCTTTTCTTAAGGCCCTAGATGACGTGATCACTCCTCGCGCTTTGCGTTTTCCCAGTTTCCTCCTTCTCTGTGATTTTAATATTCATCTTGACTGTTTGGATGCCCCTGGTGTCAGGGAACTTAATGATCTGTTCGATCTGGCTCATCTAACTGAGTGGATTAAATCTCCCACGCACCAAGGGGGCCATCTAATCGATCTGGTCTGTTCCAACTTTGACTTACTAGCTTTGGACCCTTTGCCAGTCACTTGGTCCGACCATTACTTGCTGCATTTCTCTTGGTCTATAGGGAATTTTTCACCTTGCTCTTGTTCAGCCAATAGTCTACAGCCTCGCAGGATCGATATCCCTGCCCTCTCGGAGGCCCTTTCTCTGACCGGGCCGCCGGCTACCAACGATTTAGAAGATGCAGTTGCCGGTTTTTCCTTATGGATTAGCCGTGGAGTTAGGGCGGTGTCTAAAGCCCCCTCTGCTAGTCGACCGAGGACTATTCCACCTAAACCTTGGTACTCTGCCTCTCTTAGAGTTCTTAAACTGGCTTGCAAGGTATTGGAGCTGTCCTGGCGCCGAGACTATTGCCCGTCGGCAAAAACCATCTTGCGTAAAGCCCAGAGGAACTATTACGCAGCTATTGGTGCGGTTAAAAGTAGCTTCTATGCCGCACGAATAGCTAAAGCCAGGAACAATAGCAAAGAGATTTTTTCTATTGTCAGAAGTTTTTTATCCCCCGTCTCTGAACAAACTTCCCTCCCAGCCACATTTGAATGGTGTGAGGAATTGTCCTCTTTTTTATTGAAAAAATCCAAGTGATCCAAGACAGTCTTGGTTTGGACTCCCCTTCATCAACTGACTCTCCCTACTCGATACTTTCGGCCCCCATAGCCCCTTCCCTTCTTTTCACTAAGTTTATGCATGTAGCTGAGTCAGACACCTTGGCTGTTTTAAAATCCCTTAAATCGGGGTCTCCTTCTGACCCCGTTCCTGACAGGGTGTTAGCCGGTGTCGCTGAGGTGGTCTCTTTGGAGGCAAATAGAATTATAAATTTATCTCTGCAGACTACCACTGTTCCGAGTTGTTGGAAGCAGGCCAAACTCTTGCCACTTCTGAAGAAACCCTCACTTGACCCTACTAAGCTAGCTAGCTACCGTCCCATTTCTCTTCTCCCAGCTATGGCAAAAGTTTGTGAGAAGGTGGTTTTCCGGCAATTGGAGGCTTTCGTGGAAACATCTGGCCTTCTCCACCCAGCTCAGTCGGGGTTCAGGTCATCCCACAGTACCGAGACTGCTCTGGTGGAAATGGCCGAAGCAATTCAGGAGTGCCTTGACGCGGGCGGCAGAGCAGCTTTGGTTTTACTCGATCTCTCTGCCGCCTTCGATACGGTTCCCCATCAGATGCTTCTATCTCGCCTTTCAAATATCGGTATTGCTGGTCCCGCTTGGGATTGGATGAAATCTTTTCTTGAGGATCGGTCCCAGCATGTATGGATGCCTCCCTTCTCCTCTTTGGCCAGGAAGGTGTTTACGGGTGTCCCGCAGGGCTCTACTTTGAGCCCTCTGTTTTTTAATATCTACCTAACCCCCTTGATCTTTTTGGCAGAGGAGCTGGGTGCTAAAATAATTGCATATGCGGATGACACGCAACTTCTCTTTACATGGAAAGATTCAGATTTGTCAACTGGGATTGCGCAGAACTGTCTATCTGCGGTTTTTCGGTGGCTGGCTTCTGCCCAGTTGAAATGTAATGAGGACAAGTCCGAGGTTCTCTTGTATGGTCAATTTCCATCTAACTTCAGAGAATCTCTGTGGCCATCTGACTTTCCTCGTCCGATCTCTGAGGGTGCCCCAGTAAAAAATCTGGGGGTTTGGTTTGCAGAGGACTTACGGTTTACCCATCAAATTAAGAAACTGGTTGGAATGTGCTTCGGCATTCTTAAGTCCCTGAGAAGGTTCCTTCCGCTGCTGCCTCAGCCAGCTAAGGAAACCGTTGTTCGTGCCCTTATCCTTTCCCATCTCGATTATGCAAATGCCTTGTATATGGGGATTCCGGGATACTTACTTAAAAAATTGCAGACTATACAGAATGCTGCTGCCAGACTCCTGTTTAACATCTCAGGTAGACTTAGCGTAAAAAAACAACTGCGCGATCTGCACTGGCTGCCTGTTTTCCAAAGGGTGCAATTTAAAGCTCTGACCCTGACGCACAGAGCATTGCATGACGTTGGCCCTCTGTATATTCAAAAGCGGTTTGCCTTTTATATCCCGAATAGAGTGCTGCGGTCCGCCTCCCTGCGTCGGCTGTCGATCCCACGCTTTCGCAGGGCTCGACTAGGTGGCCAGTCCCTTTCAGTTAAAACAGCCATCGCCTGGAATGCTCTGCCCTTGAAGCTACGGAACATCCAAGATTTTAGGCTTTCCAAAAAACAATTGAAAACTTTTCTTTTTTCAGAATTGTGCTAATGGCCTTTCCACAGTGGTCTCTTTTCAGCTTTCGCGCCAGGACACTCTCGAGTATTAGTGCGCGGTATAAGTTTTTTATAACATAACATATAACATAACATAAAACACACAAAAGGTGATGGGAGGAATGCTGGCAGTTTGTCTAACCAATGGCAGTCATTCGGGGTAGCATCCCAACCCATCATTTTTTTGCTCACCATGCCACCTCAGTTTGGACCCAGCAATATGTAAATCAGTCTTGACCCTGTTTTTTCATGGGGACACTCCAGCCCGAACTGAACAAACCAGATCCTCCCTGAAGTGGAACACAAGCAACCCAGGACCGGTTACGCCCTGGTTATGGGATCATGGGAACAATCAAGCTCGATCTGCCAAGCCAGGTTCTTCCTGGACCAGTTTTTTCCTAATTATGGGCTCATCAGGTGGGTACAGCTTAGCTCCAGTGACACAGTGAGCATGGGTCCTACTATACCATTTAGCAATTTACTACAGGAAAATTACACACCCAGTTTCACTTTTGGCCTAATGCAGTCACACCATATCTCCGCAGCAATAAAGCACTGGTGTCCAATGAAGAAACCACAAGAATGCCACAATGGTTGTTTTTGGACCGGGCCTCTCACCTACACATGATGGCATGCGTCATCATAGAGTTGCTTCTACATCAAAATTGAGACTTTAGGTTGGGTGGGCTCAACCGCTTTGTGGTAGCTCTTTGATATTGTTTTGGATGGGAAAAATGAAATATAAAATTACCCAGTGAGTCACTGATTAATTTAAAGATGGTGCCCCTGATAAAATGAAAAATAACCCGGAGGATGCCTGGGGGTATTCATTCTCTCTTCATCCTAATATGTCAACATATTTCGGCCTTGTCATCTAGCCCATGTGGGTATAATGGCATTAATCATGGCCTTCATCAGGGCATATATATATTTTTGGGTATCCACTGTATCTGTAAACGAATGTAGCTGAAAATAAGAAGCGGAAAAAAACACCCACGGTCTACTCGCTATGTATTAGTTTCTTTGTAGAGTCCCAATGGAATAATATCTGCAATGCAACACAGATCAAATGGTAAGTATGTTAATAGTAAATTTGCCAAGGCAAAAACAACCACTTGCAATGTCGGCATACAATAAACCTGGTGAAACACACTGCAACCACACACAGTGCCCATAATACACTTCAAACTTTATAGGTGCTTGTAATTCCTGGATACCAATAAATTGGGACAGATAAATTCTGCCATTGTGATATTAAGTTGTATTTAGGAACCACATAGATGGATGCGGGGAGACAGTGGACCTGATTCACACACCGAAACACACATAAGTAATGCCAGCTGGTCTGGCCTACGAGTGTGAGTGCCTTTTATATCATTGATGGGTTTAGGCACTCAGTAAGTCACTGTACATGCACTGTCACCCATCATTGCACTCATGCATCCATCCACTGACTCATGCTTGGATTGTTCCTATTGTACATCCACAATGAAACACAGACAATCTCAACAACATATATAAGACACACTAAAAGAATACAAATAGAAAAAACATGCTGCCTGGACACGGAGGGTGTATGCTTGCGATAAAGAAACTAAACATAGTAGAGGGTGTCCGTCTTGCAGTGCTATTGTACATAGTCTATCATAGTGTTTCAGTTCCAGCATGGCGTCACATTTAGAGCCAATGTGTTGAACATCTTGGAAAAGTAAAACAATGATCCGAGATGGACAACAGCATTCCACAATGGTGGCCTGGTTTAGAGGAAGTGGTCATGTGGGATGATGTGCGCTGCAGATGAAAAGAGCAGCAATGAGGTTGCCCATTAATACTGCCTAGTGAGCAGTATTTCCCTATATTGGGAAAAACTAAAATAAAGAAAAGAAAAAATTGAAAGGGGAACAATGAATGGAGAAAATTGAAAACTGAAGGACTGGCCAATCAGCCCTTACACAGAAGTATACCCGTTTTTAGGTGGTTGTGTGCATGTAATCAGAAAATGTTGTCATTGATAGGGCAAGAGAGTCCATGACTGATGTAGACCGAACCATTATCCCATGCCGCAACCAATACCACAATTCTTTCCAGAAAAGTAATCTGTGAGATTTCATGTAACAAAATGCCTGACTAGTCTCAATACAGTGTGAAAACAATCCACCCTTAAAGGCCTATGGGCTTTAACATGTGTTACATAGTAAATAAATTGGGCATACTGCCTTTGTTGTAACTATTCACAACAAAAATCACAGACCTATGGCAACTGAAATACCTTTTGAGAGTGATCCAATTAGGCCTACAGCTATTATCATTGGTTTGCAACTTTGACCAATTTAGGCGTGCCTACTCTACTGAGTTTAAGCTTTCCAACAAGGTAACCATCAGGCATAAAATTATAAAATTAAAAATGTTATTAAACATTACAGTTGGCACAGCAAAATACCTTCTCTCATTAGCATGTCTAACAAGTGCAAATCTTCTATCCCCCATGGCTGTCAGGTGTGACCAACACCAAACCCTTGTCTACTGTAGTAATCTACAGCCTGTATTATGATGTGATAACAAATCACTGGAAGAAGCCTACTGTTTTTAAAATTGCTTTCAACTCAAATAATTCAGGCCTACTGCTTTTGTCATAACTTTTCATAATAAACAGACAAACCTATGGTATTTGGCATAACCCAGTGCACCTTCCAGGCCAATAGTTGTTATTGACGGCTTATCACCATAACCAACTCAGGGCTGCTATACTTAACGTAAGATTTCCCACAAGGTAACCATCATGCGTACAATGATAAAATTAGAAATGTATACAAAATTACAGTTGGGAAAGCAAAATCCTAGAAGGGCCTCTCAAGAATTCTCACAACATGAAAACCTTTGCCTTCTACAGTAACCTGCGAGATACCAAGTAACAAAAATCCTGCCTGCGTTCTATCCATAAAAGCTTATTGCTTTTTACTCATGATTTTGCCAATAAGTGAGTCACGCCTGATGGCTTTGTCATTATGTTTTATTACAATGACATCAGATCTATGGCATTGGACATAACTTTACCCAGTGGACCAATCAGTCTATAGTTTGTCACCAGAACTAACTCAGGCCTATGTTTTTAGTGTAAGCTTTCTCACAAGGCACCAATAATGCACAACAGTCATAAAAATACAAAGATATACACAGTTACAGATGTCTAGGCAAAATACTCTCCCTCCCAAGAGGGTCTAACAAGGATTCACACCGATCAAATCTTCTATATCCACTGTTTGTTACAGAGGGTAAACAACACCAAAACTGTTGCCGACTACAGTAATCTATGAAATTTCATGTAACTAAATCCTTCTCCACAGGGTTCATGCAGAGTAATAACAATCTGCTCATAAATGGATTAATGTCAACCTGCTCTTTTCACAACAAATGGGTAGGTCACTAGACAATGTAAGTAGTCTGGGGAGTTCTCTACCTAAATCAAAAAGATTCAGGAGAAATCGCCTCACCCACAGCTTCTTGTGGCATGCTTCATCATTGGCGATTTTCACCCAATGGTAGGTAAGTACCACCATAGTAGAGTCAACCATTGTTGGGAGTTCTCAGATAAGTAATGATGGATCCAACAATATGTAAAAAAATATAGAGAGAGAGGTATACCCAGGAATGTGAGTACCACAGATATGATTAAAAATACTGCAATTTCGGATATAGGATAAGATACAATGACTCATGCATCCCTATACTTAATGGTAAAATCTTTTGGCCATTTATAAAGCCCATTCGGGTCTTCTGGCCTTCGTCAGGGCTAATATGATCCTTGCCTAACTACATATTCATTCCATGCAGTCTGCCGGACGTCGAACCGGGAGACAGGAGCAACAACAGGTGCAAACGCAGACACATCCCCTTGACTAATGTGTGACTACATGGGAGTGGCTCCCTATTTTGACCAGTAACAGCTCAAACCACCCTAACCTAAGGGTTTCTCTCTCACTAAAGAGATCTGGTTAGGTGAGCATATTAGGCCTCATTTCAGAACATGGAATTGGTAAGCAGTTTGTCTTCCCATGGAGTTATGACTAAATGAAGGAAAAACAATTCGGTATTACTAATGGTATGACTAAATTATAAGAACTCGTTTCAGTTATTCAGCCATATGATGATTACCACAGTTCAGTTTTCTCTCCCTGTCTAGATATTAAGGATATCATCAAATGTATCTGCCACAGAGGCACAAATGTTCTATGAATGGATAAAATGATGAATGATGAATTTGTTCTCAAAGTGGTGTACGGATAGATGCACTGTACTAGGGGTGAATGTGCTGCCCGTGTAAGTACCAGGTATTTGTAAGTGTAGTACCCCATCGTATTGAAAAAAGTTTATTTTGTCAGAGCTTTACATGCACTGTCTATTGTAAGGTCTTGTGCTGTCATATATTGCCGATCCATAATATTCATGAGTTTATTGATGACTTGTAGCATCTCCTCTTGTAGCATGCTTGTACAAAAAAGCAATATCTAAACTAATTAATAACTCTCTTTTGGGACTGGATGTTACATCTTTATTGAAAATTATAAGTTATTTTGTACCCTTCAAATAAGAAGGCATCTTTTTTCTTTTACCAGAGATTGTAAAAACCATCCGCAAAACCTAGATAATGATTTCAAAATTGGCCCTATTCCTGACAGAATAGGGTGTCCCGTATGGCTCATAATAGCTCGTGTATTTGAGGTAGAGAGTAAAAATACGGGAATCTGTTCTGCATTGTTAACTAAAGTTCTGCTCAGGGGCGCCTGCAGAATTGTTTTCCGTGGGGGGGGGGGGGTCAAAATTAGAGTATAAGTGTGGGACTCACCTCACACCTGACATGCAGACCAAACTCTTATATTGTCATTGATACCCTGAATAGCTGTACCAATAAACTAGAAAACCTGAACTGTAGCACTCCTGTTATTTCCATATGAAGGCCTAAAAATATTTGTGACAATACACATCAACTCTGAAAGCAGCACATTTCTCTTACAGGACCAGTCACTCAAACTGCTCCAGGGATGCACCTCAACCATGACCCACAGCGACCCGTTATTCCAGCACTATGACCCAGCACAGCTCTGCCTGAGCACTTCATTCCTATTTTGCAGCAAACCCTACTACTCAGATCCTTGGTTTGTCCCAATCTCCCAAAGACGATACTTTGAGAGACTGTGTCCAAATTAGTTCAAACCAGCATCAACCTAAATCCAGGGGACAATGTTGGTGACTGACATTTCTCAAAATGTCTTCACCACTACCAATTGCTACATGTGGTCTATCCCTGGTATTGAGGCTGAATGAGTCAACTTCTCATTGTGGCAGTATTAGAGGCCCATATCAGGTGAACAGCACCAAACCCACACTGATGTGCTGTTTCTCATACTGACTATAGGGTTGGAAGGAGAGGCAGTCTGTTCTGTTCACTGTAGACCCACCTGTCATGCTGATCAGTGCCAGGAGCAGGAATTCTAATAGCCGGTTAGCTACACTCACACCCTGCTCCTTCAGAGGGATGGGGGTCATGCTTGGGCAATGCCTTGGTTCAAGGTGTAGTGTGGATGAGGAAAGACAGCATAAAATGAAGGCACGTATATGGCACAAAGAAGCGTGCTACGCCGACAATGCCTAGCCCACCCCAACTGAGTCTGCCCAGCCAATGGAGGGAGGCTCCGGTATTAGCAGAACAACCTCACACAGCATTGCTTTCCCAGCTGGATGAGCAATGGATGTAGGACTAGCTTCTGGCCAGTGTAGCGACGTCAAGAGTAATTGAGGAAAAAAAAATAGCTAAATGAAAATAAATGCCTATATGGTGCATTTTCCAGTGAAACCCACTTGCTGTGAAAGTGTCCTGGTTCTCAGGAATGAGCGTCAGTGGGTCACCTGTTGCAACAATTAAGCACTGGAATCACCTTAAGGCAGGGCCAGTTATGCAGCTATAGAAGCGAGAAACAGGGAAATAAAGTGATTTGGCCGGGATCACACAGTTTAATTGCTACACTAAACTGGATTTGTTCTTATTCTGTAAGTAACCTACATATCACATCTCTCCCACTCTTCGGGATATAAAAACGTTGACTATATCAAAAGAGATTGTATAGAGGTAATATTGTACTTATATTTATGCATGGCTGGAGATCAGTATAATGACACTACTTTTTTTAAACACAAATACCTAAGAAAGAATGAATACTCAGGAAGGCCTAAGTATAGGACATTCACATAGTCGAGCCGAGATAGTATTAACGCTTGCACCACTATCTTCCTGTGAGATATAGAGAGTAACGGTAAGAAATTTCGCATCATCCTTAACAGACCGAAACAAGTGCCCACCACCGATTGAACCTGGGTATTCATAGAAAGATTATTGTCCAATTTGACCCCCAAGTTCTTGACCGTAGTGGCCAGGACAGTTGGGGGAGACATATTAGATGGCCACCATTCACACCATTCATCGTCCGGTGAACAGCCGAAAAAAATCATTTCTGATTTTTCAGAGTTACATCGTACCTGGTTTACATTAAACCAGTTAAATACCGCAGAGAGACATAGGTTAAACATCTTCCCATCCAAAGCTTCGCCCTTGGCACATGTGAACAGTAGTTGTGTATCATCGGCATAAGAGACGATTCTAGCACCAAAAGGTTCAACTAACAATGCCAGGGGAGCCACATACACATTATACAATGTGGGGCTCAAAATGGATCCCTGGGGAACTCCCACATTCATTGATTGAATGGGGGTCTCAAAAGGGGGGGACCAGACTGTCTGCTGGCGATTGGTAAGATAGGACCGGAACCATTGTAGGGCATTGCCACCAATACCGCACCTCCAAAGACGATCAAGAAGAAGGTCATGGGGTACGGTATCGAAAGCCGCAGATAGATCAAGCAATACCAATACTGCTTTCCCACCTTTGTCCAAGGTGACTTTTAGGACTCCGATATCTCGAGGAGAGCCGTTTCGGTGCTATAGTTAGCACGGAAGCCTGATAGGCTAGAATGAAGGATTAACGTTCATGTTCATTATAAAGTTGTATGATGTGCTGAGACAGTAAAAAACGAATGCCAGGCAACAGTAATATTTAAAAGGATATAAAATTCCACCTCGCCTCAATCTGTAGGGCTGAGACATATGCCAGCCTGGTACAGTCTCTTCTAAACACCAGCTACAGGGCTCTGCTTCTGCACTACAGGGCCATGCCCACACGCATGCCTTGGCTGTCAAGCTCCAGCGGGTCCCTCTGTTGCAGTACCAAGCAGCAGCCATGGGTGCAGAAGCTAGCGATCTCTGCACACAGTTCTTATGCATGTGCCATTCTGTTTCCTTCGGGTTGAGCACTTCCTGGCAGCCTGTGTAGACACACTTCATGAGGTTGTAGTGACAGAGCTGGGAGTGCCAAGCCAGGTTCTACAAGCAACAGTGCTTGCTGCTGAGCCCAATGGCAAGTTAGAAAACTTTATGTACATTGGGTTAATGCCACGTTGCAGTCCAGGATAAATGCATTGTGTTTTACTGCTATCTGAGTAAGTCTTACCTCTCGTGAGGCCCACTGAGCTTTCTTGATGGTCAGGTATGTGACAGACAGGGCTTCATCACAAACATGTATACCACACGTGACCAAAAGGAGACATAAATCACATGACCACATCAGCCATCAGCTGGGCATATGCCCCTCACATGTTGACAACAATATTGAGCCAGACCTGTTCCGGTTAAATGAAAACAGCGATGCTGTAAAAATATTTTTACTACAGATTCAACCAGCCTAGATACAGCAACACTAAACTAATCGCATTGAAACATGGTATGCGTGCTTTTAGCGACATAGATTCAAAGCATACCAAGTGCTGTTTCAGAGGCACAACCTCACAAATTTGCAATTTCAGAGACAGATATACTGTTCTGAACCACAACCATTAAAAAATGTATCTTTCCAGACACATTCCTCTACCATACTTTGCAGCACTTCTAGCAATACACAATTTTCTCTTAAACGTGCAAAAAAAGGCTGCAGATTCCGACTGCTCGAAAGTGTTCCGCCATGGTAAAAGCTGCAACTCATACTGAGCTAAACCTGCATCACTATTTCACTCAATCCAATATACAGTTTCCTTCCAGACTCTTGGGCATAGGTACAGAAGTGTCACAGACAGCAAGTTGTGAGGGCAGTCCGACACGAAGCTCTCTTATCACATACACGTCTGTTGTCTGATACACTATGGACTACACACTGATGTATCATGCAATCGGCCACGCACAATTTCTCTCACTGTCATTCGTACCCAAATACAGTGCCCCATTACACAATCATATATGCAAAATGTCGCACACACATACAATGCAGTTATACTGAAACATAAAACACATCATTTGCTACTTGTATAGCTGTATAGAAATGCCTGTTACACATTCAGCCATATACACAATTTGCCAGTAAGCACAAAGGGCACCACACCTATTCTCGCTGGGATCAATTGGAGTGTGGCGAAGCCAAGGCGCGATATGGCTAAGGGTTCAGAGGACTGCTCCAAGCAGAGCGCACTTAGTCGATGGAACACAGAGACATCTTTAAGCAGTCTTTAAAAATGAAAGAACTTCAGACAGGCGGTACAGGTTGAGAAATAGGGCCAGAGCACGCTCCGTCCCATAACAAAACACATTTGGGCAGATTTACAAGCCCCTTGCGCCACTTTTGCGTCACTTTTCCCATGTTAAAAGTGACGCAAAAGTGGCGCAAGGGGCTTGTAAATCTGCCCCATTGTAGGAACCAAAACCACCGCACATGCGCTCTCAAATCACTCTTATAGCGCACATGCCACCTCAGGCAGTTCATCCCACAGAGCTCGCCCGCCCCAATTTCCGTTAATCAATCGGAGGTAGGCAAGGCTGAGGCGCGATGAAATGCCGTGTTGATTATAACGTCACCGGCCATTCCCCAAAGCCAATGGTGTGAATGCTGGGGCAACTACATTGAACGTTTATTTTTCTACTGGTAATACGGCCCGTGGCAGGAGCAGAATGCTGGGGGTGAAAATACGTGCTGGTGGTTGGCACAAATTAAGCACTGCGCCCCCCACCCCACTGGACACAGGGAATTTTGTTTATGCAATCTGAAAGCACATTCCATTCGGATTCACAATGGTGCGTGCTTTCGGTGTACACGTGCAAATGGTGCACCCCCAAACCTGCTGCCCGCACCGCCTTAAAGCCACCACTGTTTCCAGCAAAAGTATTACTTCCTTTTTAGATCCATTTCAAAGGAACGAATGGAGCAAAGGAAAGGAAAGAGAGGGAAGCCAGTTCTTGGAGTCATGGTTTTCAGCAAGTGAAGAGCTAGACCAAAAATAGGATGGTGGGCCCCGGGGGAAGCACAGTCGCAGACTAGTCTTCTCCCGGGGTCTTTCGCGCAGGGGAGGACCAGGCAGGGTCAAGGGGTGGGATTTAGGGGGTGGGTATAAGAATGAAAGGGAGGAAGGCAACTTCCTCTTCCTGCATTCTCAGCACCATTGGGAGGGCATAGTTAGTGAAGGTGTAGTCAGGAGAGTTAGGGAAAAGTTCGGCAGGCGTTTTGTGGCTGTTTCTGGCCGGGATTGTTTGTAATTACCGTGGTGAGCGCGCAGAGCCACTGGCCGGTGGTTTCGGGTCAGCGGGGACGTGTTTGTGGCGGGTATCTCAAAAAAGAGAGTTTCCCAGGGACCAGAAAGGACTGGGTGTCAGATATTTATCAAAAAAGATTCCTTTCTGTGTATTACTCTTTTAGTTGGTGACCATGAGGCCTACACATTTAGATCAATAACCTTTGATTTTTGACTGTGACACTGGACAAATATTGTTACTCCAGACTAGAATATACTTTTTGTTACTCTCAAAATTTATTTTTCATAGGAAAACACTTATATTCAATAAAATCATATTTTAAAATTGCATTCAATATATACTCTGATTGGGTGCTCTGGTACAATCTTATATATGCTATCTAACAATTCCGTATTACGGTATCTATCTCAGAGTCACACACAGTTCAAATCATGTACTTTAAAAATTGCAAATTAAATACTACACAAATACATTTCATATACTTTAAAAAGTCCCACTGTCGACGCGTTTCGGTGCATAGGTTACAATGGTAGCACCTTCCTCAGGACGGACGAAAATTTAAAACCAAAGTTTTGTTCTTCTTTCTAAAAAAGAGAATGCATATAATTAATACCATGTCCCTATGGAGAGTTGATTCTAGTTCTGGGCTATGCTGTTAGTGTCACTATTACATGTTGTCTGCCCTTACTTTAAGTGTAGGGGTTGAAGTCCTTCTATGGGTGTTCAGGACGACTTTATCACCTCTCAACTTTTGTGATTTTAGACCACTTGCATCATAGTCAGTGGAGTCATAGAATTCTACAAAAAGAGCATGGAGTTATTTCACCATACTTTTTGAGCCTATTAGCCTATTCTCATGCTGTTAAGCAAAACACTTACTTTTAAAAAGTCACGTTGACACATGTTCAATGGTGTCTTAAAGCAGGTACGTCTTTCGATATGCACCGCCTGTATTCAGTTGTTTAGCTGTGCCTGTAAGGTGCATAGATAATGCTATATACTTCAAATAATGATGTCATGGCACTGGTGTTTATTCTCAACAAATACATCCATATACCTACCAATAGGTTTTTCGCCTAATGTTTAAGTTCAGGCTGTCCTTCCCTGCACCTTTTCAAGTGGTGTCCTGATACCTGTACCGGAATAACATGACGTTCAGTTTAAGTGTACAGTTATCCATAGATCATGGCTTTAGACATCTACCTATCTCCTACTCCTTCTAAATTAGAAAGGGGTTCAGTACATACCAGTTAGAGCCTGCAATATCTTGTGGCAGCCTGAATCTTGACAACGCTGTCTTCTTTTCTTTAAGCGCTGTCAGCCACACTGTAGGTTTTCTTGGGGGTGTTTTTACTTTTACTCCCAACCTGTGTATTAAAAGTCATATTGGAATATGATTGCTAAGTGTGACATTGCGCAACTGTGGGGATCCCAGAACCCCCCGACGGTGTCGGCCTGGAAAGAGCACATGGATTGGTGCATGTTTCGAGAAAAGGTGGTGTATGTGGCGAGGGGTAAGCCTGCGACATGGGTGAAAGTGTGGGGCCCCTGGAACGCCTACCGTGGGAGTATTTGCGCGCCACCATTGCTGCCTGCTGCCTCACCAGCCCCGTCCCCTTAGCTGACCCCTTCCCCTAGCCCCGGGCACAGGTCCCCCCAGTCCTCGCTCTGTTTCCCTTCCCCTCTTTGGACTCCTCCAATAGTTGGGGTTCCCCTTTGGGGAGCACGCGCTGTTACTTTCGACTGTAGGGTAGCCTTGTGGGTGTTGTTTTTTTGTTGTTTGTATAAAATGAAACCGCACTGTGACGTATTATGGCTGTGGCCCATGATGTTGATGACTCCTTCTTATGCTCCTTTGTAATGCCAAGGGTTCTATGAACGTATGCCATATGTTTCTGCCATTCCTAGCGGCCGGCCGGAAGGTTGTGGGCCCATAATTGTATATTCTTGAGATTTGTAATAAACGGTTTCAAAAAAAAAAAAAAAAAAAAAAAAAAAAGTCATATTGGAGGAGGTTTTATTTAGATCCTCGCATAGAAGAATCTTCTTATCGCATTCCCCAGATTTTGCCAAATTTGCTAATTACAAGTATGTCCTCTACTCTCATTGTCACTTATGCTGTTTTTAAGCAGTGCTGAGGTGTACTTTAATATTTCTTTATCAGAGGTAACTAACAGAAACCGTGCCCTGTTCGCTTTGTAGTGCTACAGCGTTCAAAGTGATTGTCACAAGCAGCCCCTCCCTAGAGCACTTGCTTAATGACCCCCCCTAGAGCACTTGCTCAATGCAAGCTGATAGACTATGGTCTTCAGAAAAGGAGTACCACAACTTTCCCCCTTTCCTAGGATTTCATTCTTGGAATCCTGCATAGGCGAAAAGATTCTCTCCCTCACTATACATACATTCGAGTGCCCAATGCTTACTCAAGTCTTCTATCCATCTAGTTTGCACCAAAGCGGTCCTTACCTTTAAAAATCGGCGAGCCTGCTTGTCACAACGTCCTGCTTCCACCGCAACTGGTGAATGCAGTTGTTTGTGCAGGCTTTAAATACCCCTAGGCACACTTAATTGGATGCCTATTACCTGCCAAATTGGTATTTAACAGTCAATTAAGGTAGCCGTCTATCGGCGCCATTTTAGTAGTTTTTTGCATTAATCCTTTAAGGACTACAGGTCCATGGGTTCAATTCCGGGTCCTCCTGTTTGCCGAATTTTAAGCTGGTGACTATTATTATTTTTTCTGATTTATTTATAACACTGTCCCCTTTTCTTTTAATATTGTAAATTTCCTCCTGGGCACACCGGTTTGTTCAGACCGAGTTTCGATCGTTTTCGGCCGCCATTTTCGTAGTTTTTAAGTCTTATTTGTGAACTACAGAACCACGGGTTCGATCCCCGGTCCCCCTGGTTACTGATTTTCGAATTATTCATATTTGCCGAATTTTCAGCTGGTGACTTGTATTATTTCAAATTTATTTATAACAATATCCCATCTTATTTTGATATTGTAAACTTCCTCCTGGGCACACCGGTTTATTCAGATCGAATTTCGATCATTTTCGGCCGCCATTTTTGTAGTTTTTTAGTCTAGTTTGCGAACTACAGAATCACGGGTTCGATCCCCGGTCCCCCCGGTTGTTGATTTTCGATTTTATCCAGGTTCATATTTCTACCTTGCTGGTTACAAGCTCACATTAAATTCACGCCATTTTTGCAGTTCGCTATGCTGCATTGTTAAGGAACTACATGGTCACTGAATTGGTCCCCAGCCCTATATTTCACAGAATTTGAGTATTAGTCTCTCTAATTACACAAGATACTGTTTAATTGATTTGTAACTGACATCTTGGTATTATGCCGTAGTTCTCTTTGTGCACAGAAGTACTAGGATGCAATGCTCATTAACTGCCTCATTCTGTGCTCAACTGTTACTCATCTACTCGGCTGGTGGTTTCATGGTCACATATTTCAATAAACCTGTAGGGCATGCCAATTTTCACACATTTCTTATTGTGAGGTGTGTCCCCTTATCCCACCCTATGGTCGTAGGTCAAAACAATTTATACTCCACAGCAAATGTCATACGGTTCACTATTGCTATTCACCATATACTACATTTCATATCATTTGTGTATTCTTCTATACAACAAGAAAAAAACAGTTACCGTAAAATGAATGGGTATAAAGTTCAACCTTGCTATTGGACATCTTCTACACTGCGTGTCTGCTTTATTCAGTTATAAAAATAAAATAGAACAGTCACCGTGTTACATTGGGTATACCTACATTGTGCTTTTTGTTAACAGTATCTAATACAACATGATTCTTTTGCATAGTCTTTACAGAAAATACTTGCATTATAGCTACAATGCCATCCTAAATACATAATACCATTTTCATTGCCTATACTTGCTTATTTCTCCCCATTGGGGACAGCCTTAATTTAGGTCGTGTTAATCCTGATATTTATTAGGGAGATGATTACAGACTTTCATATTACTATCCTGTATTTCTTGGATGTGGTGGGGCAGAAATCTGCGGCACTATCTAATCATTCTGTCCCATTCCTCTCGACCGTTCAGTCCTAGACAATAAGATTTAAATTTGGACATATAAAACTGTTCTCTCTGTTTACGTTTTTTCTTTAAATCTCCTCCCCTTGTTGAACAACAGCGGCCACGCGAGGGGCGAGTCGTCGGAATGAAGGTGTTCTCACTTTCGCTTTCGCTTTCCTGTCTCCACCGCTCCCGGTCTGGACGTGGGTAGCGCCAGTCACTGGCTGCATGGTTGTCTACTCTGTATGGGCAAAGAGATTGTCCCCGCGGCAGATAGCGATGTCGACTAAATCGGACGCCGAAAAACAGAAGCCCAAAAGTACCAGGAGGGGAGGCTACACCCAGACTAACAACATGGACCGCTATGCCCACCAGAAGGGGTCACCGGGCGGATCGGGGCAGACACTGGAGGCCTTGAAGGACGTGTCGCCCCCCCTGCGGAACCAACCCTGCAAGATATCATGGGGGCCATCGAGGGGATGAAGTCCTCTATCGGACAACAATTCGAGACCCTGGCGCATAAAGTGGATGCCATATCGATCGACGTCAATCTGATTCGGGCAGACCTGGGGAAAACTAATGAGCGGGTTCAGTCCTTGGACCTCAAGACTGCAGGCCTCCTGGGCGACGTCTCCGGCCTTCAGCTGGAAGTCCGTACCTTGCGGACTGCAAATGATCACTTTGCCCGACGGTTGGAAGAGTTCGAGGGCCGCGCAAGGCGCAATAACGTGCGCATTATTGGGGTCCCGGAAAATTCGGAGGAACAGTCTGTGGACCTGTTTGTGGAGGACCTGGTGGTGAACCATCTGGCGCCCAAAGGCCTTAGTAAGTTCTTTACTGTTGAAAGGGCCCACAGAGTTCCTGGCGGGAGGCCCAAGGTGGGGGCCCCTCCGAGGCCAATTGTCGCCAGGATCTTTAACTTCAGGGACCGGGATGCCATTCTGCAAGCATCACGGGTGTCCGACCCAACGCTATTCCAGAACACCACTGTAAGTTTCTATCCGGACTTTACCCAGATGGTACAGAAGCAACGACAAGGCTTCCTGGCGGTCAAGAGAAGGCTACGAGAGATGGGACTGAAATATGCCATGCTCTTCCCGGCCAGGTTGCGTGTGGTGTTCGAAGAGCGGACTTTCTTTTTTGAATCACCAGACATGGTCGGAGATTGGCTGGACACATTGCCCCAAAGACGGACTAATGTGGAACGCTCCGGTGGGGCAAACGGTGGCGGCGATGAACAATGAGCCTGGACTTAAGTACCAGATCTCCGGTTCCCCCGGGAGGGTGACAGTCCGGGGGTGGCGGGGGCAGTATGGGAGCTTTTTCCTCCTCTGGGTTTCTTTTTGTAGATTAGTCTTTGTATGGGGCGACAGGCACACTGCAAGTTGGGGGGCATTTTAGAGCTTACGCAGGGGTGCAGGGTGGGGGGTGGATTGGGGTTGTTGTTGGGGTTGTTGTTGTTTTTGGTTATGCAAGGCGTAAGGATGCAAGCTTCTGTGACTCTAGTGCGGTTCCACGCGGAGGGGGGTGGTCTCCTTACATGTTGGGATGGGGGGTAGGGGCTTAAAAATACTCAGTTGGAATGTAAATGGCTTGGGGGATCGTATTAAGCGTGGGATTGTCCTGCAATTCCTGAAGCGATGTGCCCCTGATATTGTCTTATTGCAAGAGACGCACTTGATTGGTAACATGTGCTATGCACTCAATAGGAAAGGCTACAAGTTTGTTGCACACTCCGGGTTTTCCTCGGGGTCTAGAGGGGCTGGAATACTCATCAGGTCCTCCCTGCCCTTCGAGGTTGACTCCACTACTGTTGACGATAGGGGACGCTTTGCGGCTGTAGCGGGGAGATGGGAGGGCAGGACGCTGGTCCTGGTGTCGGTTTATGTCCCTCCTGCACTGCAACCTTCCACACTTGCGGACTTAGAGAGGACTTTGTTGGATCTCCCAGAGGGAATGTTGGTGGTGGGTGGCGACTTTAATGCGGTAGGCTCCGGATTGCTTGACAGACACCCGCCAAGGAGCTCGGGGGGGGGCTCAGAAATGGCTTCCAGACTTTGTAGATACCCTTGGACTGGTTGATTGCTGGAGACTACTGCATCCCACACAGCGGCAATACACTTTCCATTTCGGGGCGCATGGCAGTCGTTCCAGAATTGATTATGTGCTTACCCTAGCTGCACACGCCTCCTTTGTCTCTGAGGCCAGGCACATGGCACGGGGTATTTCTGACCATTCGCCGGTGTGGATCTGTATGGATGTTGGTAGAGGAATGGGGGGTAGGGTAGCCCCAATTAACCCATGGTATCTCAGGGACCCTATGACTCGTAGTGCGGTGCTGAAGGCGGTCGATCGTTACTTTCAGGAGAATCTCGGCTCGGTCGCGTCGGCTGTGTCTCTGTGGGAAGCGTTCAAAACAGTGCTTAGAGGAGAGGCCCTCTCCTTGATAGTAGCGGCCAAGCGTCGGCGAGACGCGGAGGTCGCCCAGATTGAGGCGGAGATCGCGGAATTGGAGCTGTCGTTGGAGGGGGAGGTTACGGCGGCGGCGCTGCACAATTTGACCCTTAAGCAGTCGGAGTACAAGGCCCTTGTGACGGACGCGGCCAAAGCCTTGAGTAGGGAACAGCGGGGCCGTCTGTACGACGTCGGGGACAAGGCCGGGAAATTAATCGCGTGGCTGGATAAAAAGGAGCGGGTCAATCGTGTTGTGCCGGACCTCGTGACGGGAGATGGCGTCGTTGTCGCGGAGCCGGATGGCATAGTCCAGTGCTTTGCGGATTACTTCCACACGGTCTATACCTCCGTGTCGGACAGGCCGGTGGGGGATTCGTGTGAACTCCTGCGTGATCTTGCTCTGCCTTGCCTGTCCGACGTAGATAGGGACGATCTTGATGGCGATATCACAGTCGACGAAATCGCGGGGGCTATCCGTTCGTTGCGTTCGGGCAAGGCCTCTGGCCCGAATGGCCTGCCAATTGAGTTCTACAAACTTCGGCCAGATAAGATCGCCCCGCATTTGCGAGCTATGTTCGTGGAGGCGCGGGAGACGGGATGCCTCCCACGCGACCAGCGCCTGGCAACAATCGTGGTCATACATAAAGATGGTAAGCCCAGGAACAGGTGCAGCTCATATAGGCCGATCTCGCTCCTTAATGCCGAGCCGAAGATCCTCGCTAAAATCCTCGCTAACCGTTTGGTCAGGGTGATCGGTGATCTGATCCACCCTGACCAATCCGGATTCATCCCGCATCGTAACACCGCGTTGAACCTTAGGCGCATCCACGGAGTGATCGCAAGGGTGGGGACGATGCGGGAGCCGGCCATTGTGGCAGCGCTCGACGCAACGATGGCTTTCGATACGGTAGAGTGGGAATACCTGTGGGCCGCGCTTGCGAAATTCGGCTTTGGACCCGGATTTATGGGCTGGGTGAGACTATTATATGAAGAGCCTCTCGCTAAAGTCGCTGTCAATGGTAGGGCGTCCCGCCCTTTCGGGTTGGGGAGAGGTACCAGGCAGGGCTGTCCTCTGTCGCCGCTGTTGTTTGCCCTTGCTCTCGAGCCGCTGGCGGCCTGGATACGATGGCACCCGGAGGTGAGGGGGCTTCGCTGGTCACCTGACCACGAGGACCGCATCTCCCTCTATGCCGACGATATCCTGCTTTATCTCGCTTCACCCCGGAAGTCCCTCATAGTTGTCTGCGACATTTTGACTACCTTCGGGAGGAACTCGGGACTAACCATTAACTGGGGAAAGTCATATCTGTATGCCTTGTGTGGAGACGTCCCGGTTCCCCCGCGGAATTGCCCGATACAGATCGCCCGGGAGGGTTTCATGTATCTTGGGATTTATATCTCCACCGACCCAAAGGTACGGTATGAGAGGAACCTGGTCCCTCCGCTGACGCGCTTGCGGCGAGATGTAGCGGGCTGGCGGCGGCTGCCGCTCTCCCTCCTTGGCCGCGCTGTGCTATTTAAAATGATGTCTCTTCCCCGCTTTCTCTATGTCCTGCAGAACACCCAGGAGCTGGTTCCGGCCAGCTACTTTCGGGAGGTCGAGAGTCTCCAGCGCTCGCTGCTGTGGGACGGCCGTCCGCGTATAGCGATAGCAAAACTAACTCTTCCTTGGTACGTTGGGGGTATCGCGCTTCCCGACATCAGAAGATACTATTGGGCCTCCCAGCTGAGTGCGATCAACCATGGAGTCTACGGCCCGGCGCTTAGCCCTGGCTTTGCTATGGACCGGTGGTTGCTGCGTGGGGGTGGCTACTATAGAGCACTTTACTCGAGGCCCCCGGCTGGGTCCCTCACGGGGCCGACGGGGGTGGCGGTGAATGTGTGGAAGACAGTCACGAACTCGTTGGGCTGGAAAGATAGGCTCACCCTCGCCACTCCGTTGTATGACTCAGATATGCTGGGGAAACTTTGGCACTCTAAGGATTCGAGAAATGGGATCTGATTGGCATCTCCAGGGTGGGCGACCTGCTGGCCAAGGGGCGGATTAAGTCGTTTGACGAACTACGGACGGAATATGCGCTGGAGGGCACGGAATATTTCCGGTACGCGCAGGTGCGCCATGCGCTGCGGTCTGTGCTCGTTGAGGGGGAAAGGGTGCCCGAGTCCTCTCCCTTGGAGGACCGGGTCCTGGACGGCCATATGCCGGAGAGCACAATCTCCCTAATTTACAAAAAGCTTGTGAATGTCCGGACCGACCTCCTCATGGGGGTTCGGGATCAGTGGACTAGGGACGGCCTTGAGCTGGACGATGAAGATTGGCAATACGCCGTCTCCTCTCCTAAGGAGGTCGCGATCCCCGCCAGACTACGGCTGGTCCAGCTTAAGATACTGCACAGAGTCTACGTCATTGGGCCCCGGCTGGTTCATATGGGCTTTTCCGAGGATGGGTTATGCAAGAGGGGCTGCGGGATGGTGGGCACTTTTCTACATATCATATGGGAGTGTGGTGTGATTGCGGACTTTTGGAAGCGGATTCATGTGGTGATGCAGGAGGTCACGGGCATAGTACTGCACCCAGAGGCGCGGCGCTGTCTTTTGAACGTGTGGGGTCCTACGGACTATGACGCAGCGCAGACTCAATGGGTGACACTAGGCAATATGGTGGCTAAGCGAGATATAGCACGACTGTGGGGATCCCATAACCCGCCCACCCTGGATGCATGGAAGGACAACATGGACTGGAGCATGTTTAGGGAGAAAACGGTGTATAGTGCACGGGGGAGGCCTAAGAAATGGCATAAGGTATGGGGAAGTTGGAACCAATATAGGGGAGGCATATGTCTGCCTCCTGCCATTGAACCGCCAGAGGAGCAACTCTCCCCCTAGCCTCACTTCCGACTTGGGTTCTTCTGATGCACCTCCGTTAGAATGTTAGCGCCTCTGCTCTCCCTCATCCTCCCGACCGGTGGCTTTGATTTGATGTTTGGAAATGGGGCCGCGCCCCCGCTGGAAACTGGCACGAATTTGTAGTGTATACTGCCTTGCTTGTTGTGTTTATTGTAGGTAGTTTTCAAAAATGAGACCTTTGTCATTCTCCTGCATTAGAGCTATGGAGGACTTCACGTGTTGACTGTTTAGCTGCCGAACCTCCGGGATGTCGGCTGAATAGCTGTGTACCTGACTTATGCGAATAAAGGTTTAAAAAAAAAAAAAAAAAATCTCCTCCCCTTACTGAAATCTTGATCTTTTCTAAAATGAACCACTTGATGTCATCCATATTGTGGTTTTCAGATGTCCAATGTTCAACCAAAGGAGCATTCTTTCTTTGGTTTCTTATTGCGGATCGATGCTCCGTGAGCCGTAGATGCATTTCACGTCCGGTTTCTCCAATGTAACATTTGTTACAAGGACACATCAATAGGTACACTACATTAGATGTGCGACAATTAACATGTTCGTTCATCCAATGAGTTATACCGTTGATTTCCAGTTTGTCGGTCTTAATGATGCTCTTACAGTGTGAGCAAGACCCACATGGCAGGTTTCCCCTAATAGGAGTATTATTTGCAATATTCCTTAGTCCCCCACTCTTTGGTTCTTTAAAGGTATGCACTAAATGATTCCTGATGGTCTTATTCCTCCTGTATGCATATGTTGGTTTAGCCATTGGTATCACTCCTACCTTATTCAATATGCCCCAGTTCTTGTTAATCAGGTTTTTTACCTTATTACTAAAGCCGTTGTAGTCTGATACCATTATAATTCCATCATTACGATCATTCGTTTTTGTCGATGTCTCGAACAGACTATCACGGTTATAGTACTTGGCGCGCTTATAAGCTTGTTTTATTAAGCGCTTAGGGTATCCTCTCTGTGCAAGTTTAACTCTAAGGATGGCTGCGTGTTTTTCATAACTGGATCTATCGCTGCAGTTACGCCTAATACGTAAGAATTGGCTGAAAGGTATCCCATCTTTCTGGCATTTAGGATGGTAGCTGGTATGGTGAAGCAGGGTGTTATGGTCTGTAGGTTTTACGAACAATTCTACATTGAGGACTCCTTCTTTTTCATGGATCCTGATGTCTAGAAAGTCTGCTGCTGATTGACTTTTATTTGAGGTAAATTTAAGATTTGGATCCCCACAATTGATCCATTCAAGGAAGGTGTCTAAATCCCTTTCTGGACCGTCCCAAATGAAGAAAATGTCGTCTATGAATCTAGACCAGCACTTTACATTCTCAAAAAAGGGACACATTTCGTTGTAGATATGTTGGGTCTCAAATCTCCCAACATACAGGCATGCCAGGCTGGGAGCACATGTGGCTCCCATACTGGTGCCCTTGATCTGGCAGTAGTGATCTTGCTTGAATAAGAAGATGTTGTTTTTTAGAATTATATCAATGCATTCTATGATGAAGGTGTTTTGTGCAGTGAGATCCCCTGCCTCATTTCCCAAAATGTCCTCCATCATTCTCACAGTATCCTCTTGTGGGATATTGGTATATAATGCTTCAATATCTAAGCATACCAGCAATTGGGTGTCTTTATTGAATGCTAAACCCTCAATTTTAGAAATCATATGGGTGGTATCTTTTATATATGAGGGTAGTTGTGTGACCAAAGGCTGGATAAAGTGGTCCACATATTTGCTGAGAGGCTCAGTCAAAGATTCAATTCCTGACACTATAGGGCGCATTGGGGGGTCTTCCAGGTTTTTGTGAACTTTGGGCAGCCCATATAGTGCTGGGACCTTAGGGTTCTCATTAATTAGGAATCGATATTCCTCTTCGCATATTATATTGTCTTCTTTAGCGAAGGTTACAACATCTCTAACTTTTTTCTTAAGAATGTCCCATTCTCTCACGCTACTGGATTTATAGTGTGTCTCGTTATTCAGTAGTTTAAGCATTCTGTTTTCATAGTCTTCAGTGGTTAACACCACTATGCTCCCTCCCTTGTCTCCTGGTTTTATGGTGATATCATCACAGGATGACAAGGACTTTAGTGCCTCCCTTTCCTGTTTTGATAAATTGTTTTCAGTCCATACTTGTGTATCTAATAGCTTCTCTAAACCAGTGGTCACTGCTTTCTCAAAGGTATCCACCTCTTGTCCTACCATTGCTGTATTAGGTGTCCAGATGGATGGTGGTTTGAGGCCCGATTTATTAGTGGTCTCTCTACTCTCTTTCCCTTCAAAAACAATTTTATTCTGACTTTTCTGAATAGGTCCCTCACATCCCTTTCTATGTTAAATCTACAGCCTACCTCAAATAAAAGTCAATCAGCAGTAGACTTTCTAGACATCAGGATCCATGAAAAAGAAGGAGTCCTCAATGTAGAATTGTTCGTAAAACCTACAGACCGTAACACCCTGCTTCACCATACCAGCTACCATCCTAAATGCCAGAAAGATGGGATACCTTTCAGCCAATTCTTACGTATTAGGCGTAACTGCAGCGATAGATCCAGTTATGAAAAACACGCAGCCATCCTTAGAGTTAAACTTGCACAGAGAGGATACCCTAAGCGCTTAATAAAACAAGCTTATAAGCGCGCCAAGTACTATAACCGTGATAGTCTGTTCGAGACATCGACAAAAACAAATGATCGTAATGATGGAATTATAATGGTATCAGACTACAACGGCTTTAGTAATAAGGTAAAAAACCTGATTAACAAGAACTGGGGCATATTGAATAAGGTAGGAGTGATACCAATGGCTAAACCAACATATGCATACAGGAGGAATAAGACCATCAGGAATCATTTAGTGCATACCTTTAAAGAACCAAAGAGTGGGGGACTAAGGAATATTGCAAATAATACTCCTATTAGGGGAAACCTGCCATGTGGGTCTTGCTCACACTGTAAGAGCATCATTAAGACCGACAAACTGGAAATCAACGGTATAACTCATTGGATGAACGAACATGTTAATTGTCGCACATCTAATGTAGTGTACCTATTGATGTGTCCTTGTAACAAATGTTACATTGGAGAAACCGGACGTGAAATGCGTCTACGGCTCACGGAGCATCGATCCGCAATAAGAAACCAAAGAAAGAATGCTCCTTTGGTTGAACATTGGACATCTGAAAACCACAATATGGATGACATCAAGTGGTTCATTTTAGAAAAGATCAAGATTTCAGTAAGGGGAGGAGATTTAAACAAAAAACGTAAACAGAGAGAACAGTTTTATATGTCCAAATTTAAATCTTATTATCTAGGACTGAACGGTCGAGAGGAATGGGACAGAATGATTAGATAGTGCCGCAGATTTCTGCCCCACCACATCCAAGAAATACAGGATAGTAATATGAAAGTCTGTAATCATCTCCCTAATAAATATCAGGATTAACACGACCTAAATTAAGGCTGTCCCCAATGGGGAGAAATAAGCAAGTATAGGCAATGAAAATGGTATTATGTATTTAGGATGGCATTGTAGCTATAATGCAAGTATTTTCTGTAAAGACTATGCAAAAGAATCATGTTGTATTAGATACTGTTAACAAAAAGCACAATGTAGGTATACCCAATGTAACACGGTGACTGTTCTATTTTATCTTTATAACTGAATAAAGCAGACACGCAGTGTAGAAGATGTCCAATAGCAAGGTTGAACTTTATACCCATTCATTTTACGGTAACTGTTTTTTTCTTGTTGTATAGAAGAATACACAAATGATATGAAATGTAGTATATGGTGAATAGCAATAGTGAACCGTATGACATTTGCTGTGGAGTATAAATTGTTTTGACCTACGACCATAGGGTGGGATAAGGGGACACACCTCACAATAAGAAATGTGTGAAAATTGGCATGCCCTACAGGTTTATTGAAATATGTGACCATGAAACTACGAGCAGAGTAGATGAGTAACAGTTGAGCACAGAATGAGGCAGTTAATGAGCATTGCATCCTAGTACTTCTGTGCACAAAGAGAACTACGGCATAATACCAAGATGCCAGTTACAAATCAATTAAACAGTATCTTGTGTAATTAGAGAGACTAATACTCAAATTCTGTGAAATATAGGGCTGGGGACCAATTCAGTGACCATGTAGTTCCTTAACAATGCAGCATAGCGAACTGCAAAAATGGCGTGAATTTAATGTGAACTTGTAACCAGCAAGGTAGAAATATGAACCTGGATAAAATCGAAAATCAACAACCGGGGGGACCGGGGATCGAACCCGTGATTCTGTAGTTCGCAAACTAGACTAAAAAACTACAAAAATGGCGGCCGAAAATGATCGAAATTCGATCTGAATAAACCGGTGTGCCCAGGAGGAAGTTTACAATATCAAAATAAGATGGGATATTGTTATAAATAAATTTGAAATAATACAAGTCACCAGCTGAAAATTCGGCAAATATGAATAATTCGAAAATCAGTAACCAGGGGGACCGGGGATCGAACCCGTGGTTCTGTAGTTCACAAATAAGACTTAAAAACTACGAAAATGGCGGCCAAAAACGATCGAAACTCGGTCTGAACAAACCGGTGTGCCCAGGAGGAAGTTTACAATATTAAAAGAAAAGGGGACAGTGTTATAAATAAATCAGAAAAAATAATAATAGTCACCAGCTTAAAATTCGGCAAACAGGAGGACCCGGAATTGAACCCATGGACCTGTAGTCCTTAAAGGATTAATGCAAAAAACTACTAAAATGGCGCCGATAGACGGCTACCTTAATTGACTGTTAAATACCAATTTGGCAGGTAATAGGCATCCAATTAAGTGTGCCTAGGGGTATTTAAAGCCTGCACAAACGACTGCATTCACCAGTTGCGGTGGAAGCAGGACGTTGTGACAAGCAGGCTCGCCGATTTTTAAAGGTAAGGACCGCTTTGGTGCAAACTAGATGGATAGAAGACTAGAGTAAGCATTGGGCACTCGAATGTATGTAGAGTGAGGGAGAGAATCTTTTCGCCTATGCAGGATTCCAAGAATGAAATCCTAGGAAAGGGGGAAAGTTGTGGTACTCCTTTTCTGAAGACCATAGTCTATCAGCTTGCATTGAGCAAGTGCTCTAGGGAGGGTCATTAAGCAAGTGCTCTAGGGAGGGGCTGCTTGTGACAATCACTTTGAACGCTGTAGCACTACAAAGCGAACAGGGCACGGTTTCTGTTAGTTACCTCTGATAAAGAAATATTAAAGTACACCTCAGCACTGCTTTAAAACAGCATAAGTGACAATGAGAGTAGAGGACATACTTGTAATTAGCAAATTTGGCAAAATCTGGGGAATGCGATAAGAAGAGTCTTCTATGCGAGGATCTAAAAAAAACCTCCTCCAATATGACTTTTAATACACAGGTTGGGAATAAAAGTAAAAACACCCCCAAGAAAACCTACAGTGTGGCTGACAGCGCTTAAAGAAAAGAAGACAGCGTTGTCAAGATTCCGGCTGCCACAAGATATTGCAGGCTCTAACTGGTATGTACTGAACCCCTTTCTAATTTAGAAGGAGTAGGAGATAGGTAGATGTCTAAAGCCATGATCTATGGATAACTGTACACTTAAACTGAACGTCATGTTATTCCGGTACAGGTATCAGGACACCACTTGAAAAGGTGCAGGGAAGGACAGCCTGAACTTAAACATTAGGCGAAAAACCTATTGGTAGGTATATGGATGTATTTGTTGAGAATAAACACCAGTGCCATGACATCATTATTTGAAGTATATAGCATTATCTATGCACCTTACAGGCACAGCTAAACAACTGAATACAGGCGGTGCATATCGAAAGACGTACCTGCTTTAAGACACCATTGAACATGTGTCAACGTGACTTTTTAAAAGTAAGTGTTTTGCTTAACAGCATGAGAATAGGCTAATAGGCTCAAAAAGTATGGTGAAATAACTCCATGCTCTTTTTGTAGAATTCTATGATTCCACTGACTAAGATGCAAGTGGTCTAAAATCACAAAAGTTGAGAGGTGATAAAGTCGTCCTGAACACCCATAGAAGGACTTCAACCCCTACACTTAAAGTAAGAGCAGACAACATGTAATAGTGACACTAACAGCATAGCCCAGAACTAGAATCAACTCTCCATAGGGACATGGTATTAATTATATGCATTCTCTTTTTTAGAAAGAAGAACAAAACTTTGGTTTTAAATTTTCGTCCGTCCTGAGGAAGGTGCTACCATTGTAACCTATGCACCGAAACGCGTCGACAGTGGGACTTTTTAAAGTATATGAAATGTATTTGTGTAGTATTTAATTTGCAATTTTGAAAGTACATGATTTGAACTGTGTGTGACTCTGAGATAGATACCGTAATACGGAATTGTTAGATAGCATATATAAGATTGTACCAGAGCACCCAATCAGAGTATATATTGAATGCAATTTTAAAATATGATTTTATTGAATATAAGTGTTTTCCTATGAAAAATAAATTTTGAGAGTAACAAAAAGTATATTCTAGTCTGGAGTAACAATATTTGTCCAGTGTCACAGTCAAAAATCAAAGGTTATTGATCTAAATGTGTAGGCCTCATGGTCACCAACTAAAAGAGTAATACACAGAAAGGAATCTTTTTTGAAAAATAAAAAATTTGTGGCGGGTATGGCAGTCACGGCGGAGGAGGTAAGAGAGGCCTTGTGGCTGCTGGGCCGAGCTGGGCAGGAGGATCTCCTCCGGCCTGGCTTTCTGGGGAGGCGTGGGTGGGGATGTCGCGTGCCCCACGGGCGGCCTCTGCGGGAGTGGCGGCAGCGGTTGTAGCTTGTCTCGAAGAGCCGCTGCCGCCGGAAAGAGGCGCGCATTGGAGGGGGAGGGGCGCAGCCAAGAGAGAGCCTGAGCGCGGAGGCCGGCATAAGAGCCTGCCTCCGCGGCTCAATTTCCTGCAATTGGAGTTTCGGGGGCAGGAGGCGGGAGGGCCTCCGATCTTTCTGGCGCCCGCTGGGGAACTGCTGCTGCAGAGCGGAGTGCGCACCCAGGGGGGGCGGGAGGGGGTGATCCTGTGGGGTTGCTGCCAGGCCCGGAAGCTACAGTTTTGCCACGGGAGCAAGGCGATGTCCAGGAGGGGGCCGGGGGCACAGCTTTGGGGCACAAGTTAGTGGGGGAGCACAATGGTAGAGGAGGATGTCATGGGGCAATGGGAGGACGCTCCCATTGACCTCTCTAGGGGGTCACGAGTGGGTACCCCAGTGCCAGTGGGTGGCGTGGTGGAGGCTCATGGGGCAGTTGGCAAGATGGAGGGTGGGAGGGGTGACCCCAGCCAGGTCGTGACACCGGTGCCTTGGGGGCTGCAACCTGGTAGGGGGGCTCTGGGCTACTGCCCACCTCTCCTCCCTCGGTGGGAGGCATTGGCATGGGAGGACAGGATCAGGGAGCTGCGACTATTGGTCCAGCAGACGGAGGCGCGTTGGGCAGAGCTGAATGCTGCCAGGGTCGGGGCAGTCTGGGAGGAGGGGACGGAGGGGCCCCCCACACCCACCTCGGAGGAGGAGTGGTGGGCTGAACAGGAGGTGAAAGAAAAGGTAGACAGGGGCAGGAGCAGCAGTAAGGGGCCACAACCCACGCCAGGGACGGCCAAGACGGCTTTGAGGCCCGATGGTGCCGGGGCTCACCCAGGTTGGAGCGACCTGGGGCGTAGGGGGGATCCAAGCCGGCAGAGGTCGGTGGAGTGCGGGGTTGCGCGGCGGGGTGCAAGATGGCCCCAGGATGCCGGCTAGAAGCAGCAGGGGGGTCTGCAGCAGCCATCCCTCCGGCGCGGCAGCGGGCAACGGCATCGTGTGTGGCGAGCGGGGGGTGTTGAGTGTCACAAAGAGTAAGGGTGTGAAGAGAGAGGTGTTGTGGGCGACTGTGGATGTGGAGCATGAAGTTGAGTTGGATTATGATGAGGAGAGTGAGGAGCTGGAAGAGGGGGAGGTGAGGGATGATGATGACAAGACTAGGGGAGTAAAGAACAACAGTGGAGTTGGTGTTTTGTAGGAGTCTAAACCAACGAAGGGCAAGGCGAAGGTGGAGACGACCAAGGCCACCAGCACCAGAGGGCGGTCCGTTGAGGTGCACTCATCGTTGTCAGGTGAGGGGATATGGTGGGCAGCTTGGGATGGCGGGCCAAAAGGGGTTAGGAAGAAGGCTTGCCGGTCAGTGGGTGTGGGTGAGGGGTCTGTGGGGGACGTCGAAGGGTTGACGAAGGACAGACCTACACTGGGTGACAAACCAGAGGGGGTTAAGACTGTATCTACAGAGGGGGTTCAGACGGACAAGGTGGAGGGGAAGGACGACAAGGAGGAGAAGACCAAGGACAAGCACCAGAAAAGGTTGGCCTACATGGGGCTGGTCATGCCCCTGGGATCACATCTGTTGGAAAAGATAAAGAATAGAATCTGGAAACAAGAGTATGTGGACGTGTTTAAGTTATTGCACAGGGAGGTGCAAGCGAAAGAGGGTTCTAAGGAGGAGGAATGGGAGCTGACTAGAAGGCCCAGGGTTCCGGTGAACATGGAAAACTTCGGTGTTTCTCATTTATGCTTGTATTTCCTGCGAGAAGCACCTGGATAGGGCCATAGCGCTACTGAAGTATATGGACATCATTAGAAAGGCCCAGATGCAATTTGGGGGGTTTGCTTGGCTGAGCTACGACGAGGAGTTCAGAGCCAGGGTTAGCGCGAACCCGGACAAGCACTGAGGGGAGGTGGACCAAGAACTATGGATGCAGTGGATGGCATCCACGCACTCGTCGGCGTCTACTCACACAGCCAGTGGCTTGCCGGTCACTTATCGGTCTTTTCCGCTGCGTACCGCCCACAGCGGGGCGGGGGGAGTACCGCCAGTACAGGAACCACAGGTCAGCCCACGAAGCCAGGCAGCAACAACACCAGTGCATGTTGGAGTTACAACAGGGGCTACTGCTCCCTGTACCCGTGCAAGTTCAAGCACGAGTGCTCAAAGTGTGGGGGGCGGCACACCCTTACCCAATGTTTTACCTTGGTCACGCCGTCTGAACAGTGGCGAAACGCGAAAGGCAGGGGACAGACTGGACAGAAGGGCGCCTACACCGGTTAAGGTGGAGGCGATGGCCCCTTGGCTCTCGTGTTACCCGGACACGGAGGCGGCTTTGAAGATTCAGTGGGGTTTCACAGAGGGTTTTCGAGTGGGCTATCAGGGACCTAGGGTGCGGAGATGGGCGGACAATCTGAAATCAGCCAAAGAATTGCCGGGAGTGGTGGTGGCCAAATTGCAGAAGGAGGTAGACGAAGGCAGGATAGCTGGCCCGTTTCGCAACTGGCCTGCTAACGCCTTGATCATCTCCCCACTGGGTGTGGTGCCTAAGAAGGAAGAGGGTGAGTTTCGCATGATCCATCACCTCTCGTGGCCGGAAGGGCAGTCTGTGAATGATTTTATCGCAGAAGCAGACTCAAGGGTGCTCTATGCATCGGTGGATGATGCGATCTGCCTAGTGAGGGTGTGTGGGCCAGGGGCGGAACTGGCGAAGTGTGATGTGAAATCTGCTTTCCTCCTGCTGCCAATACACCCCGCGGATTTCTCTCTACTGGGGATGCTGTTTGCGGGGGCCATCTACGTGGACAAGGTTTTGCCCATGGGGTGTGCCATTTCCTGCGCGCTGTTCGAGATGTTTAGCACATTCCTGCAGTGGGCCTTTACGCAGATCAGCGGACATTGGGACGTTACTCACTATCTGGATGGCTTCCTCTTTCTGCGGAAGGCCCATTCTGAGGATTGTGGCAGGGCCCTGTCGCAATTCCAGGTGATGTCGCGGCGTTTCGGAGTCCCCTTGGCACCTGAGAAAACAGCTGGGCCTAGCTGCAGCCTGCCATTCCTGGGGATTGAGCTGAGCTCCATTCACTGGATAGCTCGACTCCCTGCTGCGAAAGTGTCGGAGATTCAGGCATGCCTCTTGTGGGCGATTGGGGAAAAGAGGATCGCGTTGAGGGCGGTGCAGCAACTGCTGGGTTTCCTGAACTTCGCGTGCAGGGCGGTGAGGGTTGGACGGACGTTCTGCAGACGGCTCGGCATGGTCATATCGGGGGCAGTTCTACCGCACCACAGGGTCCTGATTTCCATGGGGGTCCGGGCGGATTTGAGGACATGGCTGACGTTCTTGACTGATTTCAATGGGGTGTCACGGAATTTTGAGGACGAACGGATGGTTTGGCAAGTGCAAATTTACTCTGATGCAGCCGGGCTGCAGGTTTTGGGATCTTCTGAGATGGCAGTTGGTGTGCTGAAGACTGGCCAGCTCATTGGGTGAAGCAGGGGAGGAGCATTGCGTTTCTGGAATTTTTTCCCTTGTTGGTGGCACTGGAGGTGTGAGGGTCGGAGTTTGAGAACAGGTCAGTGCTGTTCCATGTGGACAACATAACTGGGGTCGAGTTGGTCAACCGACAGAGGGCAAGGGATCTGAGAGTGCTGCGTTTGTTGCGGAGTTTCATGCTGCAGTGTCTGAGGTTGATGTGGTTTTTAGAGCCAAGCATGTCCCTGTGGCGAATAATGACATTGCGGATGCGGATGCTTTGTCTCGTTCGCTGTGGCAGCGATTCCAGCGATTGGCACCAGGAGCGGATCAGTTCAAGACCGAGCTGCCGGATGGCATCTTGGCCTTGGGGGAGTGAGGGTAATAGGCCTGGTGGAGAACTCTATAGCCGATACCACAAGACGGACCTACAGACTGGCATGGGTGGAGTTTGGATCCTTTATGGAATGGCGCAGGGATTCTGCTTTTGGAGATCTCTCGACTGTGGAACAAGGAGTGTTGCAGTTTGTATTGCATTGCATTGACAAAGGGCTGACGTCTGCGACGATTTCGGAAAAATTGGCAGGAGTGTTGTTCTACTGTTGTTTGTTTTTTGGCTTTGACCCTACGAAAGATGTGATTATAAGTAGGGTACTCAGAGGCTGGGACAGGGAGAGGGGGGGAGGAGGGTTGCGTGAGGCGATTACTTTTGATCTGTAGGTCAGATTGGTTGAGGTTTTGCCGCTTTGTTGTTATGATGTTTTTGAGGTTCGGGTTTTCCGTCTGTGCATGATATGGATGTTTTTTGTGGCTTTTAGGTCCTCTGAGCTGCTTGGAAAATGCAAGGTGTGTGGCAGGAGGTATGAGGAGATCAGGTTGGATGCGAGTCGTCTGGGGATTTGGTTGGGGCAGTCTAAGACGGATCAGTTGGGGAGAGGCAAGTGGGTCTGGCTGTGTGAGACTGGTTTTGGGGGGGGTGTGCCCGGTGGCTGAATGGCGGAACTTTCTCTTGACCACACGAGCATGGACTGGTGAAATTGTTTGTCACGCATCTGGGGCGAAGGTGACGGCGGGGCAGTTATTGGCAGTTCTGTGCATGGTATTGAAGCGGTTGGGTCTGGACCCGGCTGGTTTTGGGACGCATTCCTTCCGTATTGGGGCGGCGACAGCGGCAGCATGGCTGGGTTGGTCCTGGGATAGGATTCGGCAGATTGGGCGGTGGAAATCTAGGTGCTGTGAGCGATATGTCCGTAAATGAGGGGCTTGGCATGGCACGGTGCTTGGCGGGGGGGGATTGGTGTGTGACGTTTCAGGCTGTTTTACTAACGTATTTTTCTCCCGTAGGTTGCATGGGTGGACCGGTGGCCAAGACGATCACTTGGATGGTGGGGCATTCGTTCGTGCTTTGGGCTTCAAAGTATGCAGAGCAACAGGTGTACGGCCGTAACCTGGGACTCAGGGGACAATGTCATGAGGTGCACTGGTGGGGAAAAGGGGGGATGCGATGGGGGGCACTATTGCCCTGGCTCGGAAGCTGGACCCCCAGAGAGGATGCCCTGATCTGTTGATAATCCATTTGGGTGAGAACGATTTGGTTCGGCTGTCGGGTTTGGCGCTCTTACAGCTGATGCAAAGAGACTTAGAGGTTTTGAAACAAAGGTTGGCAGGGACATGCATTGCCTGGACGGAATTTGTTCCTCGTAAAGTATGGAGAGGTGCAATCAAACACGGGGCTGTGGAAAAAGCACGAAGGAAGCTCAAACGAGCGATGCGGGTTTTCTGCGGGGAAAAGGACATTCAAGTCATTGCTCATGCTGGACTGCGACTGGAGGAACCATTGCTGTTTAGGGACGACGGAGTGCATCTTTCGAGATTGGGGAATGCTTACTACATGATGGAGATGAGAGACGTGGTTAGCAAGTTGTGGAATGAGGCGATTTGGTGTCACATGAATGCTTGAGCAGGTGGGGGCGAAAGATGCACAGTTTGGATCCCGGGGGAGCAGGTAACCGCCCTCAAGGAGGTTCCCTGGTTGGCGATACTTTGGAGGGGTGGGGGAGTCAATAGCGGGCACACCCATCCCCCGGGGAGGGGGGGAAGAGTGAATGATGGGGGGAGCTGGAGGCATGAGTGGAATGCCAGGTGATACCGGGGAGTATGCTAGGAGATCTGGGGAAATGGATGAGGAACCGAACGGGCCATGGTGTGGTAGGAGAAGTGAGTTCGGAGTGGGTGAAGAGAGTGAAGGGATGAAGAGTTGTTGTTGGGGGTTTGTTTATTGTTGGTGCTGTTATTTGGTATTGATTATGTTGTGCAGCCTGGTCCTAATAAATGGCCTTTTACGTTTAAGTCATCAGCGTGGTCTGTTTATTGCGGGATGGTGGGCCCCGGAGGAAGCACAGTCGCAGACTAGTCTTCCCCCGGGGTCTTTCGCGCAGGTGAGGACCAGGCAGGGTCAAGGGGTGAGGTTTAGGGGGTGGGTATAAGAATGCAGGAGAGGAAGGCAACTTCCTCTTCCTGCATTCTCGGCACCATTGGGAGGGCATAGTTAGCGAAGGCCACCCACCCACCTTGCAGTTAATAGGGTTCGGGAGTAGGGTTGGCGGAGCGTGCCAGTTTAGGATGGGCTGCAGGGTTGGCGATACTTTGCACGGGTGGGGGAGTCAATAGCGGGCGCATCCATCCCTTGTCATACACTAGATATAGGCAGTCAGGGTAGATAATGTATGTCGTCCACCCAGGAGAAACAGCTGACAACCTGTAAGCATGCACTAGATACAAGCAGCTTTAGTACGTCATGTAAAGAGCACATCCATGGATGACTGAGAAGAAGCTCTACAGGAATGCACTGATTACTGGCAGCCAGGGTCAAATGCTCTATAGGGTTCACCCAGGTCTAGCAAGTAAGTGACTGACTGTATGCAGTGGATTCCTGCCGCCATGGTGAATGACCTACAGTCAATACAGGAGCGAAAGAGAAGTAACTGACTGGCACGCAAAAGAGAATAACAGTCAAAGTGAATATTCTTTGAAGACAACCTATGGTCAGTAAGGGATCAGCCAACATAAATGCTCTTGTAACAGACAGCTCGGCCACAATCAAGAGAGTAACCCCTCAAAACCAAGAGAAAAGGGTTCAGTAAACCAACCAAAACGACAGACCCCTTCGTTTTAACCCTAAAAACCAGAACGGAATTGACGTTAAATGTCCATTATGCCATTATAATTGTTGGAGCACAAAATACATTAAACATCATTATATTGAGCTGTGTGTTACAGTGTAAAATCCTAAACTTTCACAGGAATATCTATCAAAAATATATTATTTTGTTTTTCATTAATTATATAAAAAATTATACAAATTAAAATGATTCTGTACTAATAATCTCGGAAGTACCGACTCCCACTACGACCATTCAACCTTCAAACTTTCCACGTCCTCCTATCCTACTATTTTTATCATTGCACAACTTGTAAGTTTTTCCTCCTCAATATACTGTAGGATGTAAATGCAGTGATAGTTCTGTAAAAATCGTGCTTGCGAGTCTATAATTTGGCTAGTTAAAAAACTGAAAAGGCCCTGATGTCACTAATGAACATAAACAAATAAAGCTAGAGAACCTACAAAGGAAAGGGACAAACAAATGCCAAAACTCTCAAATCAAGGAGGCTGGGATCTGATGCCCTGATTCTACAAGTCACATTCAGCCTTTTTCATTGACAATTACAAGTGCCTAGCAGATTGTAGTTGACGGGTAAGCGTTTGTAGAGTCCATCCAGCAGCAACAGGTGATAATCCCATTGACATGTTCTGGACACAGGCAGCTATTATAAGTGCTCTCTATACTATCTTCCCAGAATGTGTAGTAAAAATACTCTAAAGGGGTCACCAAGGCGTGGCACAGGCGCAGCCTAGGGTATGCACTGTATACAGGCAGAAGGGATACATGCTCTAAAGGTTCCAACCAGGAGTGACAGAGGAGCATCGTATGCATGCAATGGTTACAGGCTGCCAGGGTAAACATTTTCCATAGGGCTTACTCGGGGTCTATAGTGGAAATGCTCTAGAGGGTCCAGCCACATTTTCAGTGGTTAAAGGAAGCCAACATAACAATGCTCTGTAAACCCCACCCATGAGTGATAGTGGAGCAATCCATGGCATGCACTGGTTTAAGTCAGCCCTGGAAAACACTCTTCAGGTTCCATCCAGGAGCGACAGAGGAGTGCCCCAGGTCATTCACTGGTTATAGGTAGCCATTTTAAACTCTGGAGCGCCAGAGGAGCAGCTAGTACCAGGCACTGTTAAAGGTAGTCTGAGAAGATGGTTATAAAGTCCATCCAGGAGTGACAGAGGAGCAGTGGCCACAGTCAGCAGGGTAAAACACTCTTAGTGTCCACCCAGGAGCAACGTGATGGAATCAGCGTAGCTGCTATGACAACCCAGTAATAGCATTTGGTAGCAGGGAAGTTAGTAGCTAAGATTAATTGAATGAGATAGGGGTCCACGGAGGGAGTGTTTTGAAAGGAAGGTCAAGGGGCACAGAGTCTGGCCCTAGGACCTCCTGCCCCTCACAGGTCCAAACAGAGAAAATATCACAATATGACGCCCTTGGCCTCTCTGTGCCTCATCTGGAATCCCTGGGAAGGAAAGATGCGCGTATAGGGTTAGTGGACCCTGAAGTTCCAGCCACAATGCATCTTTTACTGTTTTCTTTTAAATATACTTCGTAGCTTATATTATACACAGTACCAGGGCACAAGTCCTAAAAAAAGAAGTGGGGGGACGCTCCAAGTTAGGTGGTGTCACCGGAAGTGACCTCACAGCCGGAAGTGACGTCACGAGATGGAGTCCCCACTAATTAACAAAGGTTAGAAGGCGATGGGGGCAGGTTCAAAGGGAAAAGGAGAATGTTTACGTTGGAATTAGTCACCGTATTGACACTCAAAGGAACGGGGAAATTAAAGATGCGCTTGTTCGGTGCGTATTTATTGCCCACAGTAAATTTGCCGGTCTCCGTCTGAAATGCATAAACACATACTGACCTTTTCTAATATACGGCCACGAGCGCCCGTCTGTCATACTGAACGGCTCCATCAAAGTGAAACAACTTAAAGAGCTCTGTTCGCCCTCTCTCGACAATAGAAGGTTAGGTTTGGTGAGTGCTGAGCGCGCGCGCAGGCTCGGGTACCGGCTCCATCTTTTGGGCAGGGTGGACGGCGTCCACCCGGTAAAAAACCCGGTAAAATAAGTGGGGGGACGCCGTCCACCCGCGTGGTACCCCGACTCGAGCCCTGCACAGTACAGTAAAAACAACTTATATCGAAATTCGCTGTTTGTAAACATATATATAACATTAATACTTTAAAAATAATTACGTGTATCGCTGTACACCTTCTTCTTAAAAGCGAGTCTATTTTAATTTACATGTTTTCATTATAATTACACACTACAGTTCCTGTATTAGTACACTGGGTAAATATCTTTACATTTGCAGTTTTCCTCAAGTCAGTCTTTGGTACATGTATAATTAATCAACAAATATATTTCAGTATTTGTTTCTAAATTAGCTGACTTATATTTTCCATGCTATTTAAATTCTACATCGCTTCTAATAACTCATGCCGAACATATATTGTTTTTCTACAGGGCACCTGCATGTCCTAACGTCTCTATAAACCCTTTAAGTATAATATTATTTCAGCTTCAGGAAGGTGATGCTGTTAGAGCATTTTAATAAAACATGCACCGGAGTCCCTGAGGATGAAGAATCATAACAGCACAATCGTGGATTATGTGGACTGTCACAGCATGCGTCCAGCAAGACCAGGTTATTACTTAAATCAATTGCAGCTTTCTGATACAGTCTTCAACCCTTCTACTCCAACGGCTCAACCGTCATAGAGGCCGGAGGGGACATATATGGCTCCACTGCCATCATGACCAGAGTCGACATCATCATGGAGCCGTACAATGCTGTCCCCCTGGTGCCTGGGGAGAGTTCAAAAGTTAATGAATCTGCAGCTAGACTGCGTCTCTACCAGATATTATGTTACTGAAGGTAGGTAACTTTTACTTTAGGGCCTGATTTGAATTTTGTCTGATGTGAGACATCTGCCAAAATGCAGCAGAAATCCTGATACCAGACATGCGTTCAACTTCTCTATTTAGTCAAAGTGAACTCTGGGTCTGACAGCAGAGCCTCTGCTAGCTCCATTGGCAGAAACCTTTCACCAGGTCCCTTCTTATGCAATGATGTTGATCAAGATTATGAAACTGTCCATCCAGTTTAGGGCTGATGTTCCAACCTGCTATTTTCCTCTTCACAATTGCGAAGGAAAGCCTGGTGGTCCTAAACCGAAAAAAACAGTCCCCAAATGCTTGGAGAAAAATCTGGGACATTTCTTTTATATTTTCATCCCACTTTGGGAGTTTGATTTTGATAAACAAAAACGTTTGCTGAATGTTTACATTAAACACATCACCCCCTCAGCAAAGCTTAATTGCCTTCTGTGCAGCCTCCACATACTGGCAGCTGTGCTGAAGGTGCACTGGTCTTCACAGACATCTAATATGGCGTATGGACTTTGGCCATGGCGAACCGCCCAACATACGTTATAGGAAGCCCATTGTATCTTCTAGAGTCTCAAATTTGGTGCTCACCACTTACCTACCAGTGTGAGGTATTTTCTTGTGTCCTGGGGCACTGTTGTGTTACTCCCTTATGGCACCTGCAAATTTAGCAAAGCCAAGCAATTAAGACCTACTAGAGAAGTGGTGGAAATTAAAAACTCGTACACAGCAAGACACAGTACATAACACAAAACTCAAATGCCCAACCAGTGCGAACACTTCATAGAAGAATAAAACTTCATCATTGATTTGGGAGTTCATATTTATCACACACAGAATACAACAAGCATTTGCAATGCAAGAGTTCCCACCTTTGGGACCTGATAAGGATTTAGTAATGCAGCATATTGTGCGGCCCTGGAGTTGTCAGGGTGCCGAGTCGCCTATGAGCAAGTGGTGGACTGTGATTTTGGGAAAATACTTAAAATACAGGCAGCGATCTCAGAAGGGGTGGTAGGTGCAGGGTGAAGAGGTAAGGAGAGACAGCACAGGGCGAGCAGGCTGCCACGAGCAGGAAACAAAAAATATATAGAAAAATAATGCCTCGGGACAAATAATCCAACAAATACTAGGATGAAAAGATAGTTAAGTTATCTCCTCATGTGAGTTATATTCTTTCTCTGAAAAAACGTATTATATTATATTTCACATAAAAATCAAAGGCAGTTCCACCAAAAAAGTAATTTCACTTTTAGGTTGAATATATGTGAGCATTTTTATTTTATACTTTAAATATTCCACATAATTATATAAAGATCTTTTTTTTATATATACATACAAACATATACAATATTTACTTACATAAAAAAGATTTTACACATTACCAAATTGCCCTATTATTCAATCAGGATGCTTCTAAACTTATTTTGCTAAAGCATTCCTTTAAAGAGAAGATCACTCTTTAAGAGACACTTCGAGATCTATTATTGCAACCTCAACCTTTTTGAAGTACTCTTTGCTATTTATCACAAAACCAAAATCCCACGAGTGTCTTCAAAACCGTTGTCGACGCGTTTCAGCCAAATCAATCTCAGGCCTCATCAGGACTAGGGCAGTAGAATATACAATTTTTTCTAAGTTCAACCTGAAGGAACAAATTAAATATTCCTTTTTATCCGTATATACAAAAAACAATACTTATGTTTATATCCACTTTATACACACAGGAACATATCATACAGAAATAGAATTCCCTTGTATTACAATCTCTGAAATGGCGGACCACCGAAGATAAATAAAACACACCCAAATGTGAACTTCAAGCACATTAAACGTGTTTTACCTTACCAAGAAAGTGAAGTGTATCTAGAAAAAGCTTTTTACCAACACCACTCTTCCTAATTTTATTCCTTTTAAAGACTCGTTTAGTTCAATGCCATAGGAAAATCAAAATATACCTATTTTCTGCAATTTTTGCTCGAGGTATACAGATATTTTCTTTCTTTCTTTTCTCTATCTCAAAGCGCTAAAAACAAGTGAGTATTATGTTAAAAATATTTTTATATATATAAAGAATATAGTGGTCCAAACACAATTGTTACATTTATTTACTTACTGGCAAACAACATTATGTTATTCATCCTTTCTGTATCATGGGACCCTTTTAAATTCCCGTAATCCTTTACAGCCAAATCACTTCTACTAGTTTTCTCTAACGAAAACAAAACCCAATAGATCCAGATGTAACTTGCCACCAGATTTTGACCACAATATCTAAAATAGTCCAAAAAATAATCCATAACGATTCATACCTTTCAATTCTCTATTCTCCAGCAATACACCAATTTGTCACATTTTTTCAATGATGTAATTGAAATATCTTTAACATCGCCTCTATTGAAAAAGGAGGGATAGACATTAATCTGAGTGCTTATTGCCTTACTTAGTCTCTTCACCTCAAGCTTTTCATTTTAGCCTTTTCTTACCTTATATATCTCAACTGGCCACGCTTGTAACGATCCGTCTCCAAACCACGTACTTTGCACGTCTAGAGTCACATGACGCGGAAGTACGTATTTATGCGGGAGCGCGAGCCGTAAAAACAATAGAAGGACCTCGTTTTCACATGTTTGACTAAATGCAAAGAAAGACTAAAAGATTTCCAAGAGACCCGTCTCAGGAAAAACAGACTTACAAAATATATCATGTTCTAGTCTATATAGTACTTCATATTCTAGTCTATTCATAAGAGTAAGGCCAAATCACGTACTCTATCAAATATATCAAAAAACTGCTTATTGCAAAATAATAAATTATTAATACAAAATAACCAAAAAGGGTGAATAAATTAAAAGCACCTTATAGCCCAATGTGATACCGCCACTCCTTACAATCTTTACATCTGCAGTACGTTTATTCATGAATTGTTGGAAACCAAGTATGTAGGGTAAAGCACTTCAAGTCCAAGAAACATATAAGAAATTATGTATACATATTTCATTGGCTCGCACCTACTCTATTGGTGACCCAATTACTGTAACAGTGCCCATTGTTGCAGTATGATATTTTTCTATCAACCTGGCTTCCAATCTGTTGAGTTTCATTTGAAGTTCTGCTCTTTCTAGATATCCAACTAGACACAATACTGACCATTTTATATCGTTTTCCGAATGATTTTGGTTCTGAAAATGTTGTACCAAAGGAGCCCCTTGTACTTTACATTTTATCCGTGATTTATGCTGTAGTATGCGTTTCTTTATAGGTTGTGTCGTCTGTCCTATGTAATATTTATTACATGGGCACTTTACGCAATATATTGCGTTCTTAGAATTACAATTAGAAAATATCTTTTGATAATGTGTCTGGCCGTTAATATCCAACTGTTTGGAATCTTCTGTTAAATTGCATACCAAACAGTTTTGGCATCGAAAGTGGCCCACCACAGGTGGTAAACTAAGTAGGCTCCTCAAATCCTTTTTAGGTAATTCGGTCTGTCTTGCGGCTCTCACAAGTTGTTGCCGAATATTTTTACCTTTTTTAAAGGCAAAACGGGGTTTTGGAATTCCTAAGAGTTCAATCAATTTCCAATTTGTTTGGATAATTTTCTTGACTTTATTTGCTTTTGGGTCATAAGTCAGTTCACACGTCAGTGGGGTGTTCTTATCTTGTTGTTTCGGGATCAATAGAACTTCTCTTGGAGTATACCATGCTCTTTTAAGCGCACCTTTCACTAGTTTTTTTGGGTACCCTCGTGATATAAGTTTGTCTTTTAATATCTCAGCATTAATGAAGTAGTCTGTTTTATTTGTACAATTCCTTCTCACACGAAGAAATTGCCCATATGGCAAATTTTCTTTTAGCGTGCGTGGGTGACTACTTGTAAAATGTAAAAGGGTATTTCGGTCTGTAGTATTTGTATACAGACAAACCCCTAGCATTTCGTTCTCCTGTTGGATAAACACATCTAGGAAATTGATCCTTGAGTGATCCATACATTTGGTAAACTTCAATTCAGCAGTTCTTGAATTTAACCAGTTATGGAAGTCTGTTAATTGTGTTTCTTCTCCATCCCAAATCATAAGGATATCGTCTATATAGCGACACCAAAAATTAACTTGTGTTTTAAATGGGTTGGTGTCACTATATATCCATTTCTTTTCGAATTCTGCCATAACCAGATTTGCTATTTCTGGTGAGAAACTACAACCTATTGCTACACCTGATACTTGGAGGTATACATTTTCTTTAAAATTAAAGAAATTATTTTTTAGGCACAAAGTTGCTAATGCTATTATAAATTCCGTAGGAACTTGGTGAGGGCGTTCACTTTCATCCAATGTATATTTCATAACTGCCAATGCCTCATCCTGAGGTATATTGGTGTACAATGATTCGATATCGAAGGATACCAGAAATTGTTTTTCTTTATTATAGGGTAACCCTTCAACCTTCGCTATCAAATCCATTGTATCTCTCACATAGGCTGGAATCTCTTTTACCAAAGGAATAAAAAATGTATCGATATACTTTGCTAGTGGTTCTAGAATTGATCCACATGCAGACACTATGGGTCTGCCTGGTGGGTCTATCAATGTTTTATGTACCTTTGGTAAAACATATATATTAGGTACCTTAGTTTTGTCACTGTTAAGGAAATCGAATTCATTTTTACAAAGCCAACCACCTTCTAAACCTTCTTTGGTGATCTCCAAGATCTCAGATTTCAACTCGGGTGTAGGATTGGTTTCAAGTAATCTATAGTGCAAGGGATTCGACAGTTGGCGTATAACTTCTTGATCATATTTATCTGTGTCCCAAAGGACAATCCCTTCCCCTTTATCAGCCGGCTTGATTATTATAGCCGGATTATTAGATAAATCTTTTAGGGCTTGGATTTCTTGTTTGTTACAATTAGCATTATAAAAGACTTTCTTTATTTGTAATGCATCTAAGTCACGTAGAATTTGTTCTTCAAATATCAAAATTTCAGTTGGCAAAAGTATACTTTCAGGAATAAACTTTGATTTGTTTCTTAATCTATTTATATTGATTTGTTCACTTTTTTCTCTTTCTAAGAAGAAGGCTTTCAGCCTAACTTTTCTCAGGAAGTGCAAGACTTCAGTTTTTGTGTCTACAGAGTTTTGTAAAGCCGTAGGGACAAATGATAACCCTTTATTTAATACTGACAGTTCCATTTGAGTAGGAGTATATTTTGATAGATTATAGATAGGTATAGTCTCTAATCTATTTGGCACCAGAATATTATTTGCATTCAGCGCCTGTATGTTTTCTTCCGGGTTCAGAAGGTCTCTGAATCTTGATTCTGATACTGTTCCGGGGTCTGATATTGGCCCTGCTGTTGATATTGGCCTACTTGTGTATTGTAGCTTCTCCAGCTTGTTCCTCCTCCTCTGCCTCGATACCTGCCTCTGCCAAAAAAAGGTTGGGATCTAGGATACTGTGGGTATGGATGATAGCTATTGTATGACCCTTGGTCAGAATCTGAAGAGGTGTCTGAAAAGGTGATAAATTTATTTCGCGACCTACCTCTATATTGCAAATTTAATGAACTTGGATTATTGTTCTGGTAAAAGTCTTTCTTCAAATAAGGGTATATCTCTTCTAATTCGAAGTTTTTTATCTCCCTAGCTGCTTTTGTGGTTTTTTGATTTGTAGTGTGTACTTTGAAATCCGCAATTGTTTTTTCAACTGATTCTAATAAAGCTTTAGAATCTTTAATGGAGGTGTCCCCTAAGATTTCTTGTTCCAGTGCTTGAATTTCTTTGAGTTCTTCTTCGTTCAATCTAAGGGCAGTTTCTATTGATAATGCCATCCAATCCCTTGAACATTTAGTTCCCACAACACCAAATTTACCCAGGTAGGCTTTGTCTGTAATGAAAATCACTGGGATATTTCTCACTTGGAGTCCCACTGGGATAGTATTATTTTTTAAATGTTCCAACAAAACTTGTGCATGTAGTTGGGTTCTTATATTTTTCTTTTTCAATTGTTTTAATCTCTCAACCTTATCTATATTCAGGACCTGTGTCACTATCTGATCGCCACTCAGTAATGAAGGAATTTTACATAAGGCACTGATTTCTTCTTCAGTATAACTAACTACTACAGGTTCTGACATATAAATAAATATCTACTATTGTTCTTTTACTGTTCCTGTGTGTTTATTTTAATTTTATTCAAAATGAAATTGCCATTTGACTAAGAGTATCTTAATTTTAATTATTTTTATTGCATACTCATTAAAGATGTATCTTTCTTTCTTATACGCCCTCACACTTAAAAATGTGTAATCGAAAACCTCTTCAAAAAAAGAGGGGGGGGAGGAGGAGCCTAGCGCTTGACCAAGATGGCCGCGTGAGCTTTGAGCTCCCGAGACCCTCGTGCCCTCCGTCGACTATCCTGTCTCTAATCCTGATGGTATGCATGGCATCGTGTTGCTGAGTTGTCAGGGAGGCGATTGATGCTACCCGCGGTCGGATCGCCCATCGGGAACCGGACTTACGCCTGGCGGAAGATTGCGGCCTATCTCCCGGGGATGACAGGGGCTAGAGTTGGCAGGATGCCCGGCTCCTAGTTGATCAACAACGGCCAGGCGAGGTGTGAACTGTCGGACGGAGGTCCCCGCGCTTTCACTTTCGATTTCGTTCCCTTTGTCTGCCCGGACACTGGAGAGCTCTGGGTGGCTTTATTACCCCAAGTACGCTCGGCGGGCTACTCTGGCAGCATAAGGCAGAACTGCTCACTCCTTACTCCTCTCTCTGAGAGGGACCAGTCTTAACTGCACTGGACTGCTTGGAGTCCATTATGTCGGGCAAAGCAGAAGGGGATCGGCTGAAGACTAAGTCTACCAGGCGGGGAACGTATACCCAAGTCAACAGCATGGACCGCTACGCTCTCCAGAAAGTATCACCGAGTGGATCGAGCCAGGCGCCGGATGCCCAGAAGGAGGACTTGCCGGTGACACCGGAGCTCTCCCTACAGGATGTCATGGGCGCGCTTGACGGGATGCAGACCTCGATGGGGAGACAGTTCGAGGCCCTGGCGCATAAGGTGGACGCCATCCTGGTGGATGTCAATCTGATCCGCTCGGACCTGGGCAAGACAAACGAACGCGTTAAGAACCTGGACCTCAGGACCACGGGCCTCACTGATGATGTTGCGGAACTGCAGACCGAGGTCCGTAAGCTGAGGGCCGAGAGTGACCTCGTCGCCCGCCGGCTGGAGGACTTCGAGAGCCGGGCCAGGCGCAACAACGTGCGCGTTATCGGGGTCCCGGAGTCCTCGGATGAGGCTTCGGCGGACCTGCTTGTTGAGGATTTGGTCCTTAATCATCTGAAGCCTAGGGGCCTTGGAAAGTTTTTTGCGGTGGAAAGGGCCCATAGGGTGCCGGGCGGGCGGCCCAAGGCGGGTGCCCCGCCGCGGCCGATTGTCGCCCGGCTCTTTCATTTTCGAGATCGGGATGCTATCCTGCAAGCATCGAGGGTGACGGGCCCAGTTCCCTTCCAGAATGCGTCGGTGAATTTTTATCCGGACTTCACCCGGCAGGTGCAGGGACAGCGACAGAGCTTCCTGGGGGTGAAGCGGAGGCTTCGGGAACTGGATCTGAAGTATGCCATGCTTTTCCCTGCCAGACTACGGGTGGTGCACGAAGATCGAACATTCTTTTTTGACTCTCCTGTTATGGCCGACGAATGGCTGGACGCTTTGCCCCGGCGACGGACGGGGGACGACACAGCCGAGCATGGAGACAGTGGCCGGGATGGACAGGGCTGATATCTCAGAGACGGCCTGACTTGATTTGACTATACTTGAGAAACTGAACAGAATGCAGTAACTGTGGAGGGTTGCGGGAGGACGAGGGGTGCTCTTTTCCTCCCTTAGGGTACTTTTTGTAGACTTTTGGGGTTTTTTAGGGCGACAGGCACACTGCAAGTTGGGGGGGCTTTGTAAGCTCCAGCAGGGGTGCAGGGTGGGGGGAGTTTCGGGGATTGGGGCTTTGTTGTTGGGGGGTTTATTTCTGCAAGGCATGATGATTATCCTCAGGGCTGTTCCATGGTGGCTCCTCGGGTGTGGGGTGGGCCTCTTTCCGTTTGAGGATGGGGGGTAGAGGCTTAAGTGTTATAAGCTGGAATGTTAATGGTTTGGGGGATCGCATCAAGAGGGGGATTGTTTTGCAATGTTTGAAACGCTCAATGCCAGATGTTGCCCTGCTGCAGGAGACGCATCTCATAGGTAATACGTGCTATGCCCTGAATAGGAAGGGGTATAAATTCATTGCACACTCGGGATTCTCTTCTGGGTCCAGGGGTGTGGGCATCCTAGTTAGAGCATCGTTGCCTTTTGAGGTGGACTCCACCATTGTTGACGATAGGGGGAGGTTTGTGGCGGTGGCGGGGCGGTGGGAAGGAAGGACTCTGGTTTTGGTTTCGGTTTATGTCCCGCCGGCCCTGCAGGCCTCCACATTTGCTGATCTGGGCAGGGCCTTGCTGACTCTCCCGGGGGGTATGCTGGTAGTGGGAGGGGATTTCAACGCAGTGGGCTCCAGACTGTTGGATAGATACCCGCCCAGGGACACAGGGGGGGCTCAGAAATGGCTTCCAGATTTCCTAGACACGCTTGGTCTGATAGACTGCTGGAGACTCCGGCACCCCACACAGAGTCAATACACGTTCCACTCCGGGGCGCATGGTAGCCTCTCCAGGATTGACTACCTGCTCACTCTGGCCGCACATGCCTCGTTGGTATCCGAGGCGAGGCACATGGCACGCGGTATCTCTGACCATTCGCCAGTGTGGATCCGGCTGGACCTAGGTCGGGAGGGAGGAGGGAGGGTGGCCCCCATCAACCCATGGTATTTTCGAGACCCCAAGATGCGCAGCGCCCTGGTAAAGAAGGTAGATAATTACTTCGAGGACAATCTGGGAACTGTGGACTCGGCGGTGTCGCTGTGGGAAGCTTTTAAGACCGTGCTTCGGGGGGAAGCCCTCTCCCTGGTGGTGGCTGCCAAGAATCGGAGGGATGGCGAGGTACGGCAGGTAGAGGAGGAGATTGCGGCCCTTGAGGGGGCTTTGGAGGAAGGGGTTACAGAGTCCTCACTGCATGAGCTTTGTTTGAAGCAGACGGAGTATAGGGACCTGGTGACGAACGCCGCTAAGACCCTCAGTAGGGAACAACAGGGCCGCCTGTATGATGTCGGAGATAAGGCAGGGAAACTCCTGGCGTGGTTGGACAGGAAAGAACGGGTCAATAGAGTGGTGCCAGAGTTGACGGGAGAGAGGGGAGAGGTGATTGCGGAACTTGAGGGGATTGTGAAGTGTTTCGCGGAGTATTTTCGTAGGGTTTATTCCTCTGTGTCGGACAGGCCGCCCGAGGACTCGTCGGATCTCCTCCGTGATATCGAGTTGCCCTGCCTATCCAACATAGATAGGGACGATTTGGATGGTGACATAACGGTTGACGAGGTGGCGGGGGCTATTCGCGCGTTGAACTCGGGTAAGGCCTCTGGACCGAACGGATTGCCGATTGATCTGTACAAGCTGTTCCCGGATAGGGTCGCCCCTCACCTGCGCACCATGTTTTTGGAGGCGCGGGGGGGGGGGATCCTTCCGTTGGACCAGCGGCTGGCGTCGATCGTGGTCATACATAAAGAGGGTAAACCCCGAGATAGGTGCGCCTCCTATCGGCCCATTTCACTCCTCAACGCTGAGCCGAAAATTCTGGCTAAACTCCTGGCGACCCGCCTGATTAGGGTTCTTGGCGACTTGGTTCACCCGGATCAATCCGGATTCATCCCGCACCGAAACACAGCATTAAATCTTAGGCGTCTTCATGGCGTCATTGCCAGGGCGGGCACGCTGCGTGAACCGGCTATTGTGGCGTCTCTTGATGCCACGATGGCCTTCGACACGGTGGAGTGGGCATACTTATGGGCCGTGCTGGCCAAGTTTGGTTTTGGTCGCGGTTTCGTGAGTTGGGTTAGGTTGCTGTACGAGGGGCCGCTAGCGAATGTTGTGGTGAATGGTCGGGCATCTACTCCGTTTCGGCTTGGTAGGGGTACTCGCCAGGGTTGCCCCCTGTCGCCTCTGTTGTTCGCCCTCGCCCTTGAGCCGTTGGCTGCGTGGATACGTTGGCACCCGGATATACGGGCCTTCGGTGGTCGCCTGATCACGAGGACCGTATCTCGCTTTATGCCGATGATATCCTGTTGTACCTTGCCTCACCTACGAAGTCACTTATAGTGGTCTGTGACGTACTCGCATTGTTCGGTAGGAACTCGGGGCTCGTTATTAATTGGGGCAAATCGTACTTGTACGTTCTTAGTGGCGAGGTCCCACCGATCCCTAGAACATGTCCGATACAGGTCGCCCAGCAGGGCTTCGTGTATTTGGGGATCTTTATATCCATGGACCCTGCTGTGCGCTACGAGAAGAATCTGCTCCCCCCCCTGGCACGTTTGAGGCGAGATGTTGAAGGTTGGCGGAAGTTGCCGCTCTCCCTTGTTGGGCGTGCGGCCCTGTTCAAAATGATGTCTCTTCCCCGCTTCCTCTACGCCCTCCAGAACACTTTGGACTGGGTACCGGCCAAATACTTTCGGGAGGTCGAAGGCCTCCAACGGACGTTGCTATGGGATGGGCGACCGCGAATAGCTATTGCAAAGTTGACGCTCCCGTGGTACGATGGGGGAATTGCGCTCCCAGACATCCGACGGTACTATTGGGCCACGCAGCTGAGCGCGATCAACCATGGGTTTTATGGCCCCGCCCTCAGCCCTGGGTATGCCATGGACAGGTGGTTGCTGCATGGTGGCAACTACTACAGGGCGTTGTATTCGCGGTCCCTAGACTCGTCCCTCACGGGGCCCACAGGTGTGGCGGTGCGTGTGTGGAAGATGGCGACTGACTCGCTGGGCTGGAAGGATAGGCTCACCCTCGCTACCCCATTGTTTGAATCGGAGAGATTGGGAAGGCTCTGGCATACGAAGGGTTTCGATAAGTGGGACCTGATAGGTATATCCAAGGTGGGAGATGTGCTGCATAAGGGGAGGGTGAAGTCCTTCGAGGAGTTGCAGACTGAGTATGAGCTGGGGCCCTCCGAGTATTTCAGGTATATCCAGTTGCGCCACGCCCTCCGATCAGTCCTCGTGGAGGGTGAGAAGGTGCCGGAGTCCTCTCCCCTTGAGGACCGGGTCCTCGATGGTCATATGCCCGAGAGCACGATCTCGCTCATATATAAGAAATTGATTAACGTCCGGGCAGACATGCTTTTGGGGCTGAGAGAACAGTGGACTAGGGATGGCCTTGAGTTGGATAATGAGGACTGGCAGTCAGCGGTTTCTTCTCCTAAGGAGGTTGCGATCCCGTCGCGTCTGAGGCTGGTGCAGCTTAAAATACTGCACCGGGTGTATGTGACGGGGCCAAGGCTGGTCCACATGGGACTCTCGGAGGACGGCCTGTGCAGGAGGGGATGTGGTATGGTGGGCACTTTCCTGCACATCATTTGGGAATGTGGTGTCATTGTGGAGTTCTGGAGGAGAGTCCATGCAGTTATGGGGGAGGTGACGGGCATTGCTGTGCAGCCGGAGGCGCGGTGTTGCCTCCTGAACGTCTGGGGGCCCACTGACCTCGATGAGGCGCAGACCCAATGGGTGACGCTGGGTAATATGGTCGCTAAAAGGGATATCGCGCGATTGTGGGGCTCCTCGGGACCCCCTACACTGACCGCGTGGAAAGAGAACATGGACTGGAGCATGTTTAGGGAGAAGACGGTCTATTGCTCCAGAGGTCGCCCCCGGAAGTGGCATGCCATCTGGGGGCGGTGGAACCAATACAGGGGGGGAATATGTCTTGCCCCGGATCTGGAACCTCCCGAGGAACAGCTTTCCCCCTGACCTTCTTTCTAGCACAGTTTGGTTTTCGGAACTGTTTTGGACCTCTGCTTTCCCCCTTCTTCCTCCGTACACTGTCTTGTAATTAGTAGATGAGTGGGGTCCGGCCTCCCCTGGGGGCTTTCACCATGGGCTTTCAATGTCTTGCCTTGCTGGGGTTTGTTGGGGGGTTTTTTGTGTTTACCTAAAATTGGACCTTTGCGCTACTCTTTGTACTGTACTGGGGACACATCACTGTATCTAACTCTCAATGCTGCCGAACCTTCGGGCTGTCGGCTGAATAGCCGTGTCCTGATTTTTGAAATAAAGGTTTTTAAAAAAAAAAAAAAAAAAAAGAGGGGGACCCAAATCAATAACCCTCCGGCATCTGGGTATATGAACACAAAATATATAGAAAAATAATGCCTCGGGACAAATAATCTAACAAATACTAGGATGAAAAGATAGTTAAGTTATCTCCTCATGTGAGTTATATTCTTTCTCTGAAAAAACTTATATTATATTTCACATAAAAATCAAAGGCAGTTCCACCAAAAAAGTAGTTTCACTTTTAGGTTGAATATATGTGAGTATATTTATTTTATACTTTACATATTCCACATAATTATATAAAGATCTTTTTTTTATATATACCTACAAACATATACAATATTTACATACATAAAAAAGATTTTACACCTTACCAAATTGCCCTATTATTTAATCAGGATGCTTCTAAACTTATTTTGCTAAAGCATTCCTTTAAATAGAAGATCACTCTTTAAGAGACACTTCGAGATCTATTATTGCAACCTCAACCTTTTTGAAGTACTCTTTGCTATTTATCACAAAACCAAAATCCCGCGAGTGTCTTCAAAATCGTTGTCGACGCGTTTCAGCCAAATCAATCTCAGGCCTCATCAGGACTAGGGCAGTAGAAGATACAATTTTTTCTAAGTTCAACCTGAAGGAACAAATTAAATATTCCTTTTTATCCGTATATACAAAAAACAATACTTATGTTTATATACACTTTATACACACAGGAACATATCATACAGAAATAGAATTCCCTTGTATTACAATCTCTGAAATGGCGGGCCACCGAAGATAAATAAAACACACCCAAATGTGAACTTCAAGCACATTAAACGTTTTACCTTACCAAGAAAGTGAAGTGTATCTAGAAAAAGCTTTTTACCAACACCACTCTTCCTAATTTTATTCCTTCTAAAGAGTCGTTTAGTTCAATGCCATAGGAAAATCAAAATATACCTATTTTCTGCAATTTTTGCTCGAGGTATACAGATATTTTCTTTCTTTCTTTTCTCTATCTCAAAGCGCTAAAAACAAGTGAGTATTATGTTAAAAATATTTTTATACATATAAAGAATATAGTGGTCCAAACACAATTGTTAAATTTATTTACTTACTGGCAAACAACATTATGTTATTCATCCTTTCTGTATCATGGGACCCTTTTAAATTCCCGTAATCCTTTACAGCCAAATCACTTCTAATAATTTTCTGTAACGAAAACAAAACCCAATAGATCCAGATGTAACTTGCCACCAGATTTTGACCACAATATCTAAAATAGTCCAAAAAATAATCCATAACGATTCATACCTTTCAATTCTCTATTCTCCAGCAATACACCAATTCGTCTCATTTTTTCAATGATGTAATTGAAATATCTTTAACATTGCCTCTATTGAAAAAGGAGGGATAGACATTAATCTGAGTGCTTATTGCCTTACTTAGTCTCTTCACCTCAAGCTTTTCATTTTAGCCTTTTCTTACCTTAAATATCTCAACTGGCCACGCTTGTAACAATCCGTCTCCAAACCACGTACTTTGCACGTCTAGAGTCACATGACGCGGAAGTACGTATTTATGCGGGAGCGCGAGCCGTAAAAACAATAGAAGGACCTCGTTTTCACATGTTTGACTAAATGCAAAGAAAGACTAAAAGATTTCCAAGAGACCCGTCTCAGGAAAAACAGACTTACAAAATATATCATGTTCTAGTCTGTATAGTACTTGATATTCTAGTCTATACATAAGAGTAAGGCCAAATCACGTACTCTATCAAATATATCAAAAAACTGCTTATTGCAAAATAATAAATTATTAATACAAAATAAACAAAAAGGGTGAATAGATTAAAAGCACCTTATAGCCCAATGTGATACCGCCACTCCTTACAATCTTTACATCTGCAGTACGTTTATTCATGAATTGTTGGAAACCAAGTATGTAGGGTAAAGCACTTCAAGTCCAAGAAACATATAAGAAATTATGTATACATATTTCATTGGCTCACACCTACTCTCTTGGTGACCCAATTACTGTAACAGTGCCCAAATTTTATCTTTATCATTAAGGCCCATTGAGCAGGAAACAAGACGCAATGGTGAAAATGAAAGCATTGTCTTGTGATTTTGAGCAAATCACTTAAAATACAAGCAGCAATCTTGGAGGGGTGGTGGGTGCGGGGTGAAGATGTAGAGAGGGATGGCACAGGGCGAGCAGATAAGACGTGATAGTGAAAATGAAACAGCATCAAACATGCTATGACGGGCATGCAGTTAGAGTTTCCTTCTCGGGAGTTCGAGTCTCGGCGTTGGCTCAAACATCCTGTGATATTTGACAAAGCACTTAAAATACAAGCTGCTATTTCGGAGAGGTGGTGGGGCGGGGTGAAGGGGGAGACTTCACAGGATGAGCAGTCTGCCACGGGCAGAAAACAAGATGCAATAGTGAAAATGAAAGTGAGCATGTCGTTAAAAAGTAAAACAATAATTAATCCCACGATGTAAATGCAGACCGAACCATGGAGCACATGAAGTGGGCACTGTGCTGATACACAAGCTGAGGCAAATAAGAAAAAAAAAATAGTACGTACAGCGGAGCTATATAAAACAAGCATTGGCATAGCCAATAGGTCTCGCCTTTGGGACCTTATAAGTGTTTAGCCATGCAACAGTTAATGTTGTTGCAGTAAGGATATTGTGCTGCATAACTAAATACTTATAAGGTCCCAAAGGCGAGACCTATTGGCTATGCCAATGCTTGTTTTTCCTGTGCAGTGATTGTGGTTGCCATTTTATAACAGGAGTAATCTTTTTCCACAGGAACCTAAAATCGAGATATATTTCACATTGATTGAGTAAGTTGTTTAAAATAGCAACTCATTGTAATTTAAAGGCGTCCTGCACATTATTTAAACTTCACATTGAAGGCATTAACAATTGTTGTGCCTGTGATGCTGTAATTTGATACTACACGAACTCCCTGGTATGAATCGAAATTCCAGGTAAAGATGGCTACAAAAGTCTTTATGAACTGGTTACAGAGGCAGACGCTAGCTTACAAATTCCGAATAGAAAATAGCGAACGACAAGCTCCCGGAAAATTAGCTCTAGAAAGAAGGTTGACCTATTTTGAAAGTAAAATTTATAAACAAAAAGAGTTCTTTTTTAAGCTGGTACCTATTGTAGAAGAGTCCGCAAAACATACTGTTCTATTTTTTAGTTATTTTATTTTTGTGACTATATAATAGCGTAGATTGCCCCAAAGGCACTAGAGCAACTCACAAGACAGAGCAGAAAGTACATAGTTGCCATGCTTTCACATTCCATATGTGTGCACTGCATTTCCATGGTTTCAGTATTTAGGTAAAAGTGACATTCTACTACCAAATTTGACACTTTTAGGGGGGGGAGAGAAGAAGGAGAGAGAGAGAGAGAGAGAGAGAGAGAGAGAGAGAGAGAGAGAATTACTGCATGCGCAGTCTGCTCATTTTCAAAGGTTGGTGACATATTTTAAAGCTGCCTTTCAAGTGTCCCGATTTAAATCTTACCCCCATTATATTTTTATTTAAATAATGTATGTACACTACAGTAGAACATGAATGAAAAAAGATACAGGGCGAGAAGGCAGGGAAATCCATCAGGCAAAGTGCCTCGGATGGGGAAAAGCTAATCAGACAATAGCTGATCGAGCTGCAGTCACTTGGGGGGTGGGGGCGTTGTTAGAGTAGACTGCAGCTAAACTAACTAGTAAACTGAGAGCGCAAAAAAAGAAGAAGAGGCACCAACGAGTGTATTGATAAAATAAGAGTAGAAGCTACAGAAAGAACCGAACTGCACCAATTGTGTGCGAAAGAATGAGTGGAATTTTATAAGAAACCATGGATTAAGTAGAAATTACATGGACTAAGGCAGACAGGAAGACATCAACGAAGAGCGCAAGGCATTTACAAAAATATAGGACAGGTTAAACTGCTACTTAATGAAGGGCGGGGGGGAGGAAAATGTGAAATAGAACAGGAAGAAACTTGAAATAAACTGCGTAAAAATACAAATAAAATAAAAGTAATAAGCATGAAGATAACCACATGGTAATGAAAAAGGGTGGAAGCGACAGACAATGGGTATGAAAAGGAAGTGTTAAATATGGAAACAAACTCGCAAAAGTATGATTAAAAGGCACAAAAAAAGCTTTGTGTGCATGGAACGAGTCAATAAGCAAGTGGCAAGGGATCTGGGTGGAGGGGAGTAGAATGACAAAGACGGCCGTTAAATGCGGGGGCGGGCACAGAGCAACAAAATACTAAGAGGGATGCAGCTAACCGGGGGAAAGGAAACAAGAGGAGCAGAAATGGCTAAGAAAAGAAGCAGCATGGGAAATGGCTACGGTGAATCCAACCTTTGTAAATAATTGAAGCAAGGAAGAAAATTGGCAAGACCATGCGTTATGGACACTTAATAAACAAGGAGTGGACAAAAAGTGGATGCGAGTGTTGCGCGCGCGCGTGATGGGACAAGTGAAAGTAGGCTGCGTGCCCAAAAGTGAAAGGGATCGCGGCTGTACATATTGCAAAGCTGCCGGCTGCGCGCGTGCACGCTCGCTTGAACGTAAGCTTGTCGCCAGCCAGCAGCACTTTGAAAACTCACCTACTAAATGTCTCTCCGAGCAGCGCATGCGCGCTGACTCAGCGAGACCTAAAAAAGCGTAGGACCACATGTAACCGAGGCAGTCTCCTGTGGGGGTTTTAAACACAAAAAGGCGGGACTAATAAGGCATGCTGACTAACCAAAAGCATGCATTTATGAAGGGCACGAACAGGAATGAATGGAAAAGATGTGAGGTGATTCAAGCCACAGTCTAGATTTATGCATGCCTCTCAGAGCAGTGCATGGCTGCCCCGGCTCGACCTAAAAACAACTGGCCCTTTCTTTTAGTAGCTACTCTTACTGTGGTTGGGGTACCCTCTGATATATCGTCCATTCGGACATATTTTGTTGAAATGTGGAGGCACTCCTGCGGTCTTGCAGACTGTTGAGTTAACTGACGGAAAGCATTAAGCTTGTGTGAGGAAAATCGGCGGGCATAGTGGCAAACTATGCAGAGTTCTAGTGCGCCAACACACACAGGTACTTTAGAAACTGTAAATTGAGTGTACTTCGGCGACTATACTTCATTTAAAGCGGATGGATTGGTCAACATACCATCCTAGGTGCAGCAAAAAGCTGTGCCCTGACTTCTAATTAAACAGTCAAGAACTAGGCAGTCAACCATGGTCCAAGAGGAAAGATGCATTAACAAAGCCAATAGGACTCATCTATCAGATTTATTGGCTTTGGCAATGATTTTTAACCCTGTTTTACAGCAGCATGCTTACTTGCAGCCTGGCTAAAAATAATTTTTTTAAGCACTCTGACATGACCAGCGCTAATTCACTTTTTTGTATTAAAAAAAAGAAACAAACACATGAAGGATTGGGCTGGAGGGCTAGACAACATGGAGGAAGGGTGAGAGGGAAGGATGCGGGTGGGTGAGTTAACAGATGAGAGACAATGGGGAAGCAAATGGACAATGGCAAGCGAGCAAGAGGGGTTGGAGAAGCACATGGACAATGGAGGGCGGGAAGGGTTGGGGCAGCAGGCTAACAACAGCAGGAGGGGAGGAGGAGTGTGACAGCTGTGTAAAGAGGATGGGCGGAGGGCATGGGAGAGCAATGTGACTGGGGAGGGCAGGAAGGGCTGGAGAAACAAGCTGACAATGGAGGGTGGGATGAGCGTCTCGTCATCAAGCTGACAATGGAAAGCAGAGAAAGAAACTGGGGCAGCAAGCTGAAAACAGAGGGCGGACAAGAAGGGCTAGGGATGCTAGCGGACAGAGATGGTTGAGCAGGAGAGGCTGGGGCAGCAAATGGACAATGGAGGGCAGGCAGGAGAGGATGGGGAAGCAGGCGGATGAGGGGGTTGGTGGAAAAGTAAGAACTGCAACTGAGGGAAGGTGAGAAATTAGATTATGGAGAAATACACAACAGAGACTGATGAAAAATGTATGCAGTATTGTGTTCCATGCTACAGGGGATGGACAAACAGAAGGGGAAGGAAAATGTGGAGAAGCTGACGTCTCACAACAGACAGTTTATGCACTGTTTTAGGTGAGACCTAAAAATAATTGCCACTTTGTCCCTAGATAACATAACAGGTGTATTTGTAAAGCGCATGATTACCCAAAGGTGTCCTGGCACTGAATAACAGATGTTTATTGTTACCCAACTCAACGGTATTCATTTTATCGACCTCAAATGGATGAAAGGCTGAGTGGACCCACCAGGATTTGAATCTGTGACCATGAGGTCAAACACAAGCTCTTGTAGTGGCTGCTTTAGTCCACTGAGCCACCAGACCCAGCTAGATTGTACTGTGGTGAAGCTGAGACATGGGTATGGAGCTCATTGTGCCCTTAAGGTTGAGGGAATTAGTGGCTTCTGCTGTTGGGTGACTGGCTACTACATGTCAGATTTGCACTTGCTCTGCTTCTCGCCAAAGTTTTTGTTAAACTGAACCTGTTGTTTGGATTGCTTCTTAATTGTGGGTCTACTACATAAGCAGTGGATTAGAGTTACAATACTTTCTGCTACGGTCTACCAGCGAGGAAGTGTCTAACTTAACTTGCTGCAGCAGCTTTTGCTGCAGTCTGTAGTGCATACATTTGCAGCATGTAATTTTAGCATAATATGTAAAAAGAAGTTCAATAAATCTATTATAATATTTTTTATAGTTTTTTCCACAAGGGTTTTAATTGGTAGTTCAAAACATTTACAATAATTAATCACTGTGCATTGGCAAGACACTCTCAGCCAGTGCAAAATAACTTTTGTTGTGAGTGACTGAAAAAACCTTCAATTGCAGAATAGTGAGGGAAGTTCTTTAAATTAGACCTTTTCTTTTTTCGGCACCAACTTCACTTGTGCAGCATCCAGACACTGTATCAAGTTTGGGATACTATTGACTATGTTTAAAAGGACTGTCCTGGGCTTAGCACTCAACAGGCTAGGACTCTTGATTTTTAAATGATGAGTACACTCGGAATTGCATATTTAAACTGTCTGACCCAGTTATGGTGCATTATGTATAATGTTCTTTCTTTCTACAGTTTACATCCTCGGGTTGCTTGGTCTCTCAGAAAGCCATCTCCCACTATACTCCTACAATCCTGCATGAAAAATGGACCTTGACTTTACTCTCTCTTTATTCCTTTCTTTTCTTTATTCAGAGTGACCCTCTTCTTGCCTTTCATCCTCTGCATACCTTCTATTTCTGAGTATAGCCTCCTCTCAGTCTCAGGTCTGTCTGTATCTCTCTTATTGAAACTCTGCAATTAGCTGATACCTTATTTCATAGACCTTAACCTCTCCTCTTTAAAACCTTATCCCAGTAGTTTAACTTTACCTAATCTCCACCAGCCTATCTAACTCAGCAGTCATTCACCTGACACCATATAGCCCTCACTAATGATCACACCTAACCGATAGTAATATAATCTATCACAAAGTAACTGGAGTAAATTCATGCAGTTTTATCTTGAGTGCACATGACCAAGCACAATAATCACTGGATTAACCGCTAATTTTGCGTTCCAGAGTAGCATACTACTTGCTGTAAAGCTCTTCAACGTCTCATCTGGGGTAGTAAGCGTTAGATAAATACAATTACAGTTACAAGTATAACTTTTTGCGGAAGGGGGTGCAGGATGGCATTGCTGCGGTAAAAGGTTTTTGTCTTTCATCTGTATACACCTTGGCTGTGTCTTTGGCAAATGACAAAATGGGTGCTGCTTTGCTGTGTCTTGTATTGGGATATCACGGAATTGCCAAATATCGGTTTCACAAGCACAGGGCATGGTCAAAATGAAAGCTCTCCACTCTTAGGGCCAGATATACGACCGTTTGTTGTGGTCGCAAATGGGAGATCAGCCCGTTTGCGACTGCAAAAAAGATTCCTGGCTGGTACAAACACTATTTTGCGAGTCACTGACTCGCAAAATTGCGTTTGCAACTCTCGCTGTTAGGAAAGGGGGTCATCCCTTCCTAATAGCAAGTCTCAATGCAATGTACTATTGTTTTGCAACCGCATTTGCGGCCGCAAAACACTTGCAGTTTACAACCTACTTCAAGTAGGTGATAAACTACTCGCAAATGGGAAGGAATCCCCAGGGGATTTTTAAAGGCACAATTACTATTTCAACAGGACACTCAGTCTGCCAGTTTGACAGAGGTCATGCATCCACTACACTGGAGGAGTAGTGTCTGCCCTTTTTTGGGTAGAGCCTTAAAGTGCATGCGCTGAACGCATGCATCTCGCTTGCAAGACACTGCTGTATACAGAAAGGGCTTGGAGCCTACCCATTGATGTACTGTTCGTTGGCATCACGTCACTCTTCTTTACAGCCTCCTTAATTGTTGGCCCTTGAGGGGGAAGCGTCATTTCTGATCCCTGCTGTGAAGCAGGGACCAAGTACCAATTGATTCAAGTTGATCTGTTCCGTCATCTGCTCTCAACAAGATTGAGGTATTATTTCTTCCGCCTCCCACTCATCCTGCCTGCTGCTGCCTCTATAGCGCTTGCATTTATTTACTTATTATATGTGATGTAGGCCTCCCTACTCATTCAGGGGGCTGCTTGGTCACTGACAAGCGGGCAGGTTATATGTGTGAACTGCCACTGAAAAGATTTTAAACTCTCTAATCAGATGTTTATTTGAGTCTCGTCAGTGCAGATACTTCACAATAAATGCATAGAGTAGCTAGTTAATAATGGGAAGAAAAAACACCTGAAATGGAAAACAAAACTTCCTACATATTTGTACAGCTGCGCCCAAGGAGGCTGCTGCTTTTCTGATCATGTGAACAGCTGCCCCTCTTGCTGCAGTGGAACATATATTTTTAAATGTATCCATGCAATTTTCTGTAACAATCTGAGCGTGTTGGGACATCTACAAATCAGCATCACTTTTGGAGTAGGATTTCCACAAACGTAACGCCTGTAGTGGCATCATGGTTCCAGTCCGGTTGTTTACCAAATCATTCTATCCTAATGTTGTAAATTGCAACTTCGATGTGATTAAGCATCTACTAAAGACATGAATTCTCCTGCCTTACACATGTCTCTTTTGTTATGTTGACTGAAGTCTGGACTCCATTTTGTATTGTCATGTCTCCACGTGTGCAACACGAGGAGAGTCTTATCTTTGTGTTAGTTGCTCTTGTAATCTGCCTAGTAACAGTCTATAAATAGTTCTTTTGTCCGTCTGGCGCATGCCCAGATTTGACCACATCTGTTATCAGTTAGTCCTTGCTTGACCATGTTTTCGCGGGCTTAAGGAGTATGTCAGCTCCGCCCACATATCGATCTTGTATTGCAAATGTCCATAAAAGGTAACATTCTTCGTCTCATGTCGTATCCTCCCACTTATGAGCCCCTCTGTTGTGTATAAAAGGGGACCGTGTATGCAAGTTCTTTGTGCTACTCTATGCAATACTGAAGGGTATTGTATGGATTGTAGGACCACCCTTAAGGGTTAATAAACTCTGTCTTTGTACTTTGCAGTTTCCGTGCCAACTTCCTTATAGATTCCTTTACAGGAGAGCGAACCCTTGTGTCCTGCGGGCCTAGCTGGGGCCTGTATTCATCAATTGGCGCCCGTCACGTGGGGCTCATCGGCGACTCGGATGCTCGAAGGATTGGTCGCGACGAAGGTGAGGAATTTGGCCGGGGATGTGATCACTGCCAGAGGCGTTTTTAGTCCTGGCATCCCGAGGTTTTTCTTCCTTCCCTTCCGACCTGACCATCTGGGTGGCGCCGGTCCTCGACTGAGACCTCTTCTGTCGGTCCTGCCGTGACAGCCGTTTGGGCGAATTTCGGAGCTTGGCAGTTGGAATCTGGACTCTTGATTGGTAAGAACCGTTGTACGGTACTTGCTCCGAGTTTTTGAAGCCTGGGTTGGCTATTTGAGTTTGATTTGTGATGACCGGTCATATCTTGTATTGATTATTGAGAGAATATATGCGTTGCAACACATATAGGCAGGTAATGTGGAGATATTTCTCCGGAACTGTGTAACTTTGAATAGCACAACGTTTAAGTGCCATTTTTTTGATAATACTGCATATTCTGCATTATTTTTGAGCATGCCTGCTTTTAGCGCACTCCGTAAGTGGTGCTGCTGTTTTGGAAACCGGTTAAACCTCGAGGAATCTGCTCCAGCTCCCCCAGAGGGGACTCCTAATAGGGATATGTATGTGAAGCATGGTCTTTCCTCCATAATGTACAGCACAGTATGGAGGAAATATACCAAAAAGGATCCTGAGTTACGGTGGCCGTTGTATGGGTCGTTTGATATACGTAAGATTGAGTATGTGGAACAGTGTATGTGTAAACGGCGTGCGCGTCAAGACATGTTTGAATGTGCGCGACTATGGGTGAAGGAAGTGCGTGAGCGAGAGAAACGCGAGAAAGCGCTGTTTGATAAAGAGCAACGAAAGAATGATCATGTGAGAGCGCAGGAAGCAAAGCGTCGGGAGGAAAGAGAACAGACGGAGAAACAAGAGAAAGAACGCAGGTTACAAGTCTCGGGTCAATATGCTGTTCGTCAGCCACTCTATCCTGTCCTTAATAATCATGACGATGATTTTTATTTATTAGATCGTTCTCCGCCTCCTTATGTTGGCGCGTCTGCCCCGAGGCCACAAGATTCTGGATCGGGTTCGAGTAAGGTAGACACGCGGTCCATGTTATCGGCTGAGCGAATGGGTGAGCTTCGACAGTTTTCCTATCGTGCATGTAAGGGCAAGTTATCCCTTGATGAGCTGTTGGCTTCTTGGGAGTCGTGGCAGGATAGAGAAAGGTTGTATTTCTTGGGACACTTTTCTGATGAAGTGATTGCTGCCTTTCGGAAATATTCCAGTGTCTTTGAACCTGACGATGTGGTATTAGATGCTAGAGCATTGCGTAATGGTGTTTTCTCTCCCTCTAAGGCGCCTGAGGCGGTTCGGCGACTGTTTGCGTTGCGGGATGCGGCGGCAGATCTTAAAGAGAAAGCACGCCAACAAGTCGAGGAGGAGAAGCGGTCGGCTTCGCGTACCGGAGATGGCCATTCATCCACCTCTCAATCAGATAAGAGCGATCTAGTGCATGCTAAACCAATGCGCGAGACGGTGCCTTTGTATGTTCCTCCTAAAGGAGCGGGGACCAGCTCGGATATTACCTCCGCCGATGCTAAGGGATATTTTGTGTATAATTGGGTTTATACTCCCTGGCACAGGGCTGACGTCATGGCATTAAAGAATGCGTTGCCTGATCCCCGCAAGAATCCAGCGGCCTTTTACGAAGAAGTCGAGGGGGCCTTGAATTCTTGTATTATGACCTTAGCAGATATAGATTTGTTCTTTGGGCCTATTCTGCCACCAGATATGTGGCGATCCGTGCGGAAGGTGGATGATGTTGCCACTTTTAAGGCTCGATGGTCTGAACTTGAGGATGAGGATAGGGAGAGAAAGCCCGCGCAGAAACCACCTCAGATTATCTTAGATCTCCCCGCTGCTATTCTGACTAAGTTGAAGACAATCATTCCTCCTAAAAAGATTGACTGGAATATGCTAGCCTCGTGCAAGCAGAAAGCCGATGAATCAGTTGCAGATTTCTTTACGCGCTTTGAGGAGACGTTCCATGATTTTAGTGGTCAGTCTCTTACGGATGATACGGGTCGGCACCTTTTTGCTGACAAATATGTGGCGAATTTATTACCGGCAATTGCAGCTCTCCTCAAAGCGAGTGAAAGTTCCTGGTCCACTACGACCCCGACAGCCCTCCTGACTATAGCTCAGTACTATGAGCGCCAGGAGCAAGAAGCGAAGGGGCAGGAGGAGAAGAAATCGAAGGATTTAAAAACAAAGGTGATGTTAGCACAAGTATATGGTCCGCCCCGACGGGGTGTAAATAGAGGTAGGGGAGGACTTTATGGTCCTCCCTCGGGCCGATCTGATCTGAATAGGAATCAATGTGCGTATTGTAAGCAATCGGGACACTGGGCCAGAGATTGCCCAGCGTTGCATGCTTCGCGGCAGGGACACAGTCAGGGACACAATCAGGGTGGCCCGAGAGGTAGAGGGAATTTCTCGAATTTTAGAGGGAATTCTAATGATCACGCTCGTTTTGACCTTGCCGGGCAGCAACGAGATAGGTCTAATGTTTTCGATCGACAAAATCAGTATCAAGTGTCGGGGATTGACCGTTCTGGGTACCATGATTCTCAGCATGCATAGGAATGCGTTGGATGGGGGTTAGAATCAGTTGAGGTGCCAGTTGATCAGAAGGGTCCTTACGTATCAGCTGAGGTTTTGGGCTCCACTGATCAGTTCCTAGTGGACACAGGAGCGACTCGTAGTGCGCTGTCTAAACAATTGGTTCCGAGGGCTCCCCCATCTGGCTTAATGGTTACATCGGTAGGGTTTGATGGAACACTCTCCCGAAGCCCTCTTTCGCAGCCCCTCACATTTCAGGTTAATTCTTTTTCTGCACCCTGTCCGTTTTTGTTAGCCCCGAACACGCCGGATAATATTATGGGCCTTGATATGTTGAAGCACTTCAGAGCTACGATCCGGTGTTCCCCTGCTGGAGTGCGGGTGATATTGAATGACAATTACCCCCTGTCTGAACGGATGTGTGTGGTTACAGAAGATGCTGTGTTAGCTGCCCTCCCTCGTGCTCTGTGGGCCACCTCGGATACTGATGTGGGACAGATGGTGATTCCGCCCGTTCACATTAGTGTCCAGGAGGGGGCGGTGTTACCACGCCTTCCCCAGTATCGTATTTCGCAGGAGGGGGAAGAGGCTCTTATACAGATTGTGCAGGATTTGATTAAGGTGGGAGTGGTGGAAGAAGTTCCCTATAATGTTTGTAATAGCCCGATTCTACCCATTCTGAAAAAGGATACGGATGCCAAAGTCTATCGGTTTATCATTGATTTGAGAGAAGTAAACAAGATCGTGATACCTCAGTACCCAGTGGTTTCGGATATCACGACGTTGCTTACTTTGGTCCCGCCTACGGCGACCATGTTTTCAGTTATTGATTTGAAAAATGCCTTTTTTTCGATTCCCATTCATCCCGATAGTCGATACCTTTTTGGTTTCACTCTAAATAATAGGTCTTACCGATTTTGTAGAATCCCTCAGGGCTATACGGAAAGCCCTAGCATCTACAGTCAAGCCTTCAAAAGACAATTGGACTCCTTTGTTCTGCCCGACGGTGTCGCCCTCATTCAATATGTCGATGACATCTTGCTGGCGGCTGACACTCCGGAGTTGTGTGAAACGAGTACGTTGTCTTTGCTTTCCTTTTTGGCATCCCACAATCACAAAGTCTCTTGGAAAAAGTTGCAATTCTGTAGACCAAAGGTGACTTATCTGGGTCACCTTTTGTCTAAGGAGGGACGTGCACTCACACCAGATCGTGTCCAAGTGATTCTGGATACACCGACGCCGTCCACGCAGAAGGACGTGCGCGCATTTTTGGGTCTTGTTTCTTTTTGTAGGCAGTGGATATTAGGGTTTTCGTACATAGCCAAGCCATTGTTAGCCCTTTTGACAAAAGATACACCTATCCCGCTTCCTTGGACGAATGAGTGTGACACTGCCTTTCAGAAACTGCGACAGGCCCTCTGTTCAGCACCAGTGTTAGGGACTCCTGATTATACCAAGCCTTTTTCGCTGTATGTGCATGAGAAAGATGGATGTGCATTATCGGTTTTAGTACAGATGCACGGCGACAAGCAGCGCCCTTGTGCATATTTTTCGGCTGTACTTGATCCTGTTGCCCGAGCATTGCCTGGTTGTTTTCGCTCGGTTGCGGCGACAGCTGTGTCAATACGCCAGAGCGAGGGAATTGTGTTATCTCATAAGCTGTTGGTATTAGTCCCCCATGCTGTTGATGCCCTGCTTAATCAGACAAAGACGCAGCATTTGACCAGTGCCCGTTTAACGGGATATGAGCTGACGCTTTTGGCTCCTCATATTACGTTTAAGAGGTGCGTGACGTTAAATCCTGCCACATTGTTGCCATACCCTGAGACTCGGTCTGAGGCACGAGAAGCACATGATTGTATCCTTGTGACCGAGGAACAAACAAAGGGTCGTATTGATCTCCAGGATACGCCCTTTTCAGATGTAGATGGAGAACTGTGGGTGGATGGGTCATGCCTGAAGCTACCAGATGGTACGACTTCAGCAGCGTATGCGATTACCACATTGCAAACAATAGTGGAGACAGCGCGCATACCACAGAAATCAGCTCAAGCAGCGGAACTGATAGCATTAACACGAGCGTGTGAGCTCAGTACAGGATTGTGTGTGAATGTTTATACAGATAGCCGCTATGCCTTCGGAGTAGCGCACGATTTCGGCCTGCTCTGGAAGGAAAGAGGGTTCTTAACGTCACATGGAGTACAAATAATGCATGGGGAGTTAGTTCATAATCTTTTAACTGCATTGACATATCCGAAGAAAATTGCCATTGTTAAATGTAGCGCCCATAGGAAGGTAGTTGATAAAATTGGAGAAGGGAATGCGTTAGCAGACCGGGTGGCACGGGAGACTGCGATGCAGCCCGGTGCTACTGCCATGTATGTAGTGAAGTCACAAGTAGAAAGATGGCATGATGCGAAGGAAGAAGTGCGAGAAATACAGAGGACCGCTTCTGACAAAGAACGGGAGCAATGGTCCAGTGAGGGAGAACTGGATGATGAGGGTTGCTGGAGAAATAAGCAGATGGATAGATGGAAATTACCCACAGCTTTTGTACAACCTATGGTGCAGATGGCACATGGGCTAGCACATGTTGGAGCTTCCGCAATTGTAAAATTGCTTACCCAAGTTTGGGAGCATCCAGAGATTGCTAGCACGGCAAAGAGGGTGGTGCAGACCTGTATGATTTGCCTGAGGTACAACCCAGGAAAGGGTACTCGGACCCCAGCAGGAGGGTTTGTAACACCTACTGCACCCTTTGAGGTTTTGCAGATGGATTACATCCAGCTTGAGCGTTGTAACAATTTGAAGTATGTTCTAGTAGTGGTGTGTGCCTTTAGCAAATGGGTTGAGGCATACCCCACGAAGGACAATACTGCAATGACTACAGCCAAGATGCTGTTGAAGGAGTTCTTCCCTCGATATGGCGTTTGTAGACTTCTGTGGAGTGATAACGGGCCCCACTTTATAGCGGATGTTATAAAGTATGTTCTGAAGGGTCTAGGCATCACCCAGAAGTTCCACGCAGTATTCCACCCTCAATCTGCAGGACTAGTCGAGAAGTATAATGGTACACTGAAGCTCAAGATCGCTAAAATTCAGGCTTCGACGTCTTTGACTTGGCCAGATGCTTTACCGCAGGCATTGTTGTCAATTAGGTCGGTACCGCACTCTCGGATCGGTCTTACACCGTATGAGATTGTCTTTGGACGTCCAATGAATATTTGGGGTCCACCAAAACCTAAGACTGTGTATGATGTACCTTGTGTAATGATGAATGATTATCTGGCACAGTTAACGGATAACTTGGTTTCCATTCATCAACAGGTCCGGGAGGCGCTCCCTGATCGGTCCACCGGCGAAGGACATAGTCTCCGGCCTGGAGACTATGTCATGCTGAAAATCTTTGACAGGACGAACAGCCTGGAGCCGAGATGGGTTGGCCCTGAGCAAGTCTTACTGGCAACGAGGACGGCTGTGCGAGTTTCCAACAGAAAGAATTGGATCCATTCCCTGCACTGCCGCAAAGTACCGCCCGGATTGGTGGAGCCCGCTGTATTGACCGATCAACGAGAGATTCTGACCACAGAGAAAGGCCGTGCTGTGGAATCGAACGACGCTGAGGAGCTCTTTCCGGACCACGCGACTCCTGGAGGAAGTCGATATCATCTGAGGCCAAGAAAGTGAATCCTTCAGTATCGGGACATGTTGTCAGAACGGCCCTTGGGTTAGTGAAACGGAGAGCCAATGAGGCAAGGGGGGGGATCAGCCCTGCATTAGTGTAGCGACATCCGTCTTGGCCCGTTGGTGAAGAAATCAACCGCTGCCCAAGGGGAAGAGTTCTGACAAACCTTTAGTTTCAGGAAGATATTGATTCTCTATTTTGACATGGAGAAAAAGAAGATCCTTTGTGCAACAGGTTTTATGCTCACAGTAGCTATTGTTGGGATAACCACATGGTTTGTGGAGGATGTGACTCCTGCTCGAGAGTTGCTTGTGTTGACCACTCCAGTGCCTGCGGAGCACTATTTCTATACCCTTCCGTATCAAGAATTGAAGCATCGTCAGTCCTATTTGAATAACACTTTCATCCAGATGTTACATCATACCCATGTTGCCACCAATGCTACGAACTGTTGGATATGTGGTATGATGCCAGCTCATCAGAAGAAAGGAGGAACGCCATTCATACCTCTTCCTTTCTCTCATAATGGCTCTTGTAGAGCATGGTACACTTTGCTTTTTGCCACTCGGAAACCCACAGTGGGACGATTACTCTTCAGACTCAATAAAGAATGTCATCAGGATAAAGATGGATATCCGCAAGCGAATGGGACAATTTGGGAATGGGAAGAGTATCGACCAGACAATGAATCGATTCCATATGTTTTCACGAACACCAGAGACACTGGGGGAAAAGACAAATTTGTGATTCAAGTGGCACAAGCTCAAGCGGATCTGTGTGTCCAAAGTGTGGGTTATATTCCTGTCGGTGTTAGCGATTGTATTACCATATTAAACATCGATGGATTGAATAACAGTACTTTCTTAGCATCCCATAATACGTACTTTGTATGCGGAAATAAAGGTTATTACCGTTTGCCAGCCGGTTGGTCCGGAGTATGTTATGTATCATTTTTGTTACCTCCTGTATTTCTGGCACCTGCATCCTATCATAAGGATTTAAAGTTGTTAAATAATGTGACTGTAAATAGGTATAAACGTACTCTATCAATTGATGACGTGGACCAGACTGACACCAGTTTGCAGCAGTATATCGACTTCAATTTAGGATTGTTTTTCTTCGTTGGAGCTGCCCTAAATAGTAGGAAAGTTCGAAGATTAACACGAGTGGTAGAGGCTGTGACAAACCAAACCGCTGCTGCTCTTGGGAATCTTACGGAAGAATTACAGATTACTAGAATTGTTGCATTACAGAATCGTATGGTGTTAGATGTTATGTTAGCTGATCGAGGTGGAGCTTGTAAAATTATCGGAAGCAGCTGTTGTGTGTTTATTCCTGACCACACACCTTCAGTCTATAATGCAATTAACAGGTTGCATAAAATTGCAGCTGAAATCCATACAGAAAACGGCACTTGGTCCTTTTCTGGATGGTTCTGGGCATTGATCACTGCTTGGGGTTGGAAGGTTTTAACTGGTCTCTGTATAATTATAGCCGTTCTGTTTTCTTGTTGCATCTGTGTTCAATGTGGTCCCTTGCTCTGTTCCTTATGTGTATCATTCTGCATCCCCGATAAGAAAGCTATTGCCAATGTCACTTATCAGAAACATTTAGCTAAGGAAGTAGAAGAGATGATGATAATTGATATATATGATGATTATTCTAACAAGCCGGATGTCTTCAGTAAATGCTGAAAGGGTCGTCTGTTGTAAATTGCAACTTCGATGTGATTAAGCATCTACTAAAGACATGAATTCTCCTGCCTTACACATGTCTCTTTTGTTATGTTGACTGAAGTCTGGACTCCATTTTGTATTGTCATGTCTCCACGTGTGCAACACGAGGAGAGTCTTATCTTTGTGTTAGTTGCTCTTGTAATCTGCCTAGTAACAGTCTATAAATAGTTCTTTTGTCCGTCTGGCGCATGCCCAGACTTGACCACATCTGTTATCAGTTAGTCCTTGCTTGACCATGTTTTCGCGGGCTTAAGGAGTATGTCAGCTCCGCCCACATATCGATCTTGTATTGCAAGTGTCCATAAAAGGTAACATTCTTCGTCTCATGTCGTATCCTCCCACTTATGAGCCCCTCTGTTGTGTATAAAAGGGGACCGTGTATGCAAGTTCTTTGTGCTACTCTATGCAATACTGAAGGGTATTGTATGGATTGTAGGACCACCCTTAAGGGTTAATAAACTCTGTCTTTGTACTTTGCAGTTTCCGTGCCAACTTCCTTATAGATTCCTTTACAGGAGAGCGAACCCTTGTGTCCTGCGGGCCTAGCTGGGGCCTGTATTCATCACTAAGAGGCGTAGTTTTTCTCGGATTTAACTAGAGTAATACATTTCAATCATTGCTCTGTTGTGTGTGAGCGCGATCTGGACACCCATCGTGGAACCGGCAGTTTCATTGTAGGGGTACCTGAGTGGGGCATCCATCGTGATAGATATGAAGCTTGGTTGTCTCTTTCAAGGGCGTTTCATCTTGGCTTGTTTTGTTTTTTACTTTGCATTCTGGTACTTGTAACATGGATGACGAGCGTCGGTATCTTCTGCAGCCCCTTCTCAGAAGGGAAATAGTCCTAGCTGCTAAGTGCTCATTGTCCTGTGACCCATTCACCCAGTACTAGCACTTTAGGCAATGGGATTTTGCATTCTGGGACTTGTAGGTTCATCTTTTCAGGCAGAAGGTGTCTTTTAATTTATTTTATTTGTACTGCCCACGTTTCCTCTAAATTGTATTAAAAAGCATCTATTTTTCTAAGGCTAGTGAACAATGGTTCAGTCCACCAACTCAGGGCCCTGAAAATCTCATCACGCTGCTGGCTCAAAGTCTGGATTAGCTTCAGGTGTTACATGTGTGATGTGGGACCACATAGCAAAAGGGTCTACCACCTATTCCTTGTGGGTCAGTCTACTTCTTGACTGTGGCAACCAAATGAATATAGTGAGAGGAAAGACAGGAAGAGAGGAGAGTGAGGTGAGAAAAATTTGGAAAGGGTGAGTGGGTGTATAATAAGATCAGGGCTACTGGAATTAAGCGATTTAAGACTCCAGATTGTAAACGGGTCTGACAGTGGGAACAACTTGCCTATCTTAGTGAAACACTTATTGGAAGAGTCTCTCCTTCCTCGGTCCTGGACCCGTTTGCACCCCAAAAGAGTTCCAAAGAAACCCACTGGCCTTCTCTGCAAAGCGCTCCTCTCATCCTCTGCCCCCTCCTGTCCATATGTGCGGTAGTATGTACCTTTGAAATGGGCACAACATGTCACAGGCCAGTTTATTGGGTGGAAATATCCCTGATCTTTGTCTCTTTAAAGGACGTGCTTACCAACCAACCAGGATGGGGAAATTTAAAACACCCGAGCAGTCCTGTTGATGGAAACAAGCATTGGCTAAGACAATAGATTGTGCCTTGGAGAACCAGTCAATATTTAAACAGGCTGTACAGAAACGTAGGAAAAAAAGAGCTGTGAGCTGGGCATTTTTTTTTGTAATGTTAAGCCATGCTGCACAGCATCCGCGCTGCTGTACAACATAGCTAAAAGACATTGACAAAGCCAATAGCTCTCATACTATAGCGACCAAGTGTCCCGGATTTGTTGGGACAGTCACAGGTTTTCACTAGCTGTCCATGCAGATCTCAGCAAATTTAGCACAAACCCCTGTTTTCAAAGAAGTTTACTGAAAACATAGGAAAGCACATGTGTATGTGTTAAAGGCAGGACTAGATACCAGCACTTATCGCAAAGCAGTTTAATTAACGTGCATAATACAGAATTTCAAAGTTGCTTTAAACTTATTCACTTAGTGCCTTGCTCTCTCTATTTCTATTTTGATGTGCATTGTCATTGGAGTCATTCTGTGCCCCTCGATTGATGTTAAATTGTAGTCCTCCTTCTGTTTTTGTATAATGTCCTGGTTTTTAGTTTTTTAAATCTCGTCACCCTAGCTCGTAGGCAAGACCTATTGGCTTTGCCAATGCTGTTTTCTTTTTGCTGAGGCATTCTATGAGAGTGGATACATTTTCCAGCTCTCTCCCTCGTGTGCTTCTCTCCACTAGGGCTTCATTTTGCTCTCTTGTCCATGCCCCCCACACTCCATATTGCTCTCTCTCTTGTGCGCTTCTCTCCCCCTGCGCTCTGTGTTGCTTTTGCCTGCGTGCATCTCCTTTCATCCTGATTTGCTCGCTCCCTTATGTGTATCTCGCCCACCCTCCTTGTTGCTCTGTCCCTCATGTGCTTTTTAAGTCGAAGTCTACGCCTAAAACATCTTGGGGACATTCTGAAAGCTTCCCTGCGAATGCATTCCGCTTATTGATTACCATTGGTTTGTGTTTTGCAACTCACAGTTGCTAGCTTTCTTTTTGCTGGCTTTATTTGTTTTAGGCCGTCCAGCTTAAGTTAGTTGCTCCCGTGAAGCATAGCCTGTTTACTGTATTCTTACACTAGTGCTCACTTTATGTAAACAGGCCTATACATACATTTTGTTCTTATCTGGTTACATTCGCTGTGGATTCATATACAGAGGTCAAATGTCAGACTCTACCGTGCGAGGGAGCTTGGTGTTTACTTTTCTCTCTGACTTCAAAGTGAGAGGGTTTATCTGACAATCTGGGATGTGAAAGGAAAGGCTTTTTTCTAGCATAGCACAAAATGTCTAAATTAACTGCGATTATTTCAGAATATATCAGAAGAAAGAAAGCACAAATTAAGCCTATTTTTGTGCAATTCGGAAGCATGCTGGAAACAAATATTTTAATACAATCAAAACAAATCACTATATTAGGTTGGTGATTCTTAATCTGGGGTCCAGCCATGCCTACCCAGGGGGTCTGTGACTGCTTAGAAAATTAAATATGAAAAGATTATTGAATGTATATAAACAAAAAAGCAAACGTCAAATTGTAAATGTTCAATAAATTTAATGGAATTTGAAAGTGGAGACTAAAAACTAAATTGATATCCTCCTTGGTATCCACTTATTTGTGGAAGCAGTGCAAGTGCATCTAACAGAATACAGTATGGATGAAAGATGGACTCAACTGAATTTAGAAAAGCTACTGCATTCCCTTTAAAATGTAAGTTATTTTTTTTATATTTGTGAATTAAATAAAATATGTCAACATTTGTATATTGCTATGACATAAACGTATTTCTGTATTTTTTGTGCATTGTTTTCTAGTTGAAGTAATCAAACTTGATTTTGGGGGATTAAGTGGGGTATTAAGTGGGGGTCCGCATGAATCAAAAGGTTAAAAACCACCGCTATAGGTGATGCCATTTCCACACATTATCGTTTGTTTGCTGTATACTTTCCTCAGTAAAACTGTATGTCTGTGCAAATGTAATGGTCATTTCAATGTGAAAACATATTGTCTGTAATGACAGTGCACTTCTATCATGCTTTTGCGGCATGGCCAATTGGCTGAGGCACAATGTGGATTGGCAATATACTCCTGCCCTCTTAAAAGGGGGCTACACTGCCAGTACCCACAACAGAAATGCCCCTAATGCCCATGCTGTTGCTTGCAGACTTGGGTGGCTTACTTGGTGGTCTTGCACGTAGTGAGTACTGCTTAAAATAACATGGCAACCAACTTATTTAAGCCCTACATACCATTCTCAGCTGCAGAACCAGTGGAGGCTTCTAGTCAGGAACACTGCTTTCTCGCACCCTTGAAATATGTGTGTGGGGGGACAAAGTATAGCGGGTGGGCGTCTGCCACTTTTAGCAGCTGCCCTGCTACCTCCTTACCCTGAGTCGGCCCCTTAGGCCGTGTTCCTTGGTGCAACGCGCAGAGTCTGAAACCGAAAAACAAGACTCAAGAAGCTTATAAAACACAGACAGATCAGCAAATATGTTTCTATAAAAACTTTATTTTCTGTCAAAAAACCAATAAATATTTGGCTTTGCAATATTTGATCTGATAGGAAAGTGGTCATACATTTGAGGTAGGAGAAAAAAACTTGATACAGTAAATTCGGACATTTAGGTAGTTAAATATATATATTTTTACCACATAGAAAAACAACACTTTTTATTATGTACAAAAAATAAACGTTTCCTGCTCATGGGCAGGGAAGTGCAGAACAATAAACAGAAATAACAGGACACAGGAACCAGACTCACAAAACAGTAGGTTGGTGGGACGGGGTCACTGAGAGAGGGCCGGTAGGTAGTTAGGTAGTACAGCAGGAGGTAAGCCCCAGTCACCCTACCCCACGCACCCCACTCCAGCTTTGGTTCACCCTCATTCCAAGGTTTCCGGGTCAGGGCTTTAACGCGTGCATTCGCTTTTGAAAAAAACCGAAAGTGAACATTGATGGAGCTGGCCGAATACACTTCATTCTACCATCTCCCGTGCCCCCACCACCACCCTCCTTTTCTCTTTCTTTTGATGGGCGAGACATAAAGGAAGGGGCAGTTTGTCACGGATAAACACTAGGGGTGTCAAAGGTACCAAACTGGGCAGGTGTGTTATACGGGGAGCTGAGCATGCATAGAGGTGCCTTTGGGGGACTCACAAGGAAAAGCGCCTGTCTACCGAACCTGTGAAGGCGCTTTATCTGTGAGTTGTTGTAACTTATCTGCACAGTATTTTGCAGGGTCGAGGAAAAGAATGGCAGACTTTTAGAAGCAACATACACACATTCTGGGAGAATTTGATAAAACACAAACAATACCTAGCATGTTAACTCTATATTTCATGGGGAAACTCCGCAGTGGGGGCAGACCTTTGAAGGGGCTCGACGGTTGCCTATGCAAGGGAAAGGGTGAATGTGTCAGTGGGCAGAGCCCTTGCAGCATCCGGTTACCCAGGTGACCTTGAGGGGCTGGCACGGTATGCCCAGGCAGGGTCCCTCGAGGACTGTGCCATAGGAACTCGAGTGGCCCCTCGCCCAAGAGGCGCCTAATGATGTGTGTTCCTGTTCTGAGGGCACGTGGCCTGGCAATTCCGGCCTCGCCGGATTGTCCTTATTAAGGCCAGACAGTGGAGCCCTGGGGCACCCCGATCTGCCCCACCCCCCTTTTCCTGCGTGTGGTTGAGCCCAGAGACCTCTTCTGCTCCCAACTGGTAGGGGTTCACATCACATTGAGGTGTGGCGACTGTGTAACGGGGGTCTCTCTCACTCGTTCTGCCTTTCCCCTCACCTGCATATGGCGCAGTTAAAATGCTTTCATGGAATGGAATTAATAATCAGGGGTTCGATTGACTTAACCAGATCATTTTCCTACCATTATTGTCGCCCCTCGCGCACACCCCCTTGCTGGAGCCCCGGGACACTGCGTCGTCGCTCAGGGCTCTGTGGCCACCCACTCTCTCCAGGTTCATAAACGTGTACTCCAGGGATAACAGAGCATTCTCGAGAGGCGCAGTTCGCTCTTATAACCTTTTTGGGACACAGAATGGCGCTGCCCGGCTGGGATCCGTGGGGCCTGCGTTTCTCACGCTGGACATGATGATAGGCACTCCTGTGGCCTGTTCTTGGCCATCCTCTCTCCCCTGTTTCACATTTTTTGCATTCCCCGCTTGTGAGTCCTGGGGGCATTGCACACTCAGTTGTCAGTGAAAGGAAGTCCCGGCCTGGACACGGAGTCGGCTCTCCTTGCACACTCAGTCCTTGGTCAGTGCGCGTCGCTAGGGGTTCAGCTCCAGGGCCCACACCTGCTGAGGCCAGCCCGTCCGCCCCTTCATCTTCTTCTCTCCTGGGCCCAGCGAGGCCGGGAACACTTCCCCCTGTGCGGAGAGAGAACGAACGTGAGCAGGAGGCATGGATATATGAGAGGTCAACAGAGAGATAGAGAAAGAGAGATAGAAAGGCCCACCGAGAGAGACAGAAGGATAAAGAGAGATCGAAAGGCCCACCGAGAGAGACAGAAGGATAAAGGGAGATAGAAAGGCCCTCCGAGAGCGAGAGGAGAAAGAGAGATAGAAAGGCCCACGGAGAGAGAGAGGGGAAAGAGAGGAAAGAGAGGAGAGAGAGAGGAGAGAGAGGAGTGAGAGTGAGTCAGTTCACTCGGAAGTGGCACGTATACGGGCAGCACACGCGAGAGAGTGCACATTACTGAGGGGAGGAGAGACACAGACACTAGACTGCACACTCCAGAGCGGCGGGAAACGAGGCGTAGAAAACAGCAGGAAGGAGCACACAATAAGAGAGAGACTGGGAATAAAAGAGGAAAACTGGAACAACAGAACGAGTTCAGAACAAGGGACTAGTGCAGAAGCGACATCAGCAGTGTGTGCGGCAACCGCCCGCCCACCCCTTCCCGCAGGCAGCGTTCACCGCGCAGTGTCCGCCGAGGGCCCGACCACACTCGGGTCATAACGGCGCAGCTCTACCGGCGCGCGCGGGACTCGTGAACAGCTGCGCGTGGACATCTCTGGGCACACGAAGGGGTGCACGCGGCCCAGAGTGTGTGTGGGGTGGAGGTCGTGAACAGAGCGAGTGGACATCTCTGGGCACACGACGGGGTGCACGCGGCCCAGAGTGTCTGTGTGTGTGAGGGGGGCTGGGGGGCTCGTGAACAAAGCGCGTGGACATCTCTGGGCACACGACGGGGTACACGCGGCCCCGTGTGTGTGTGGGGGGGGGAGGGGAGGGAACGCTACGCTAGCCACACAGCACATAATGTGTGCACGCAGTACAATGTGTGAGTGGGGGAGGGGGCGGGGGTAGGGCTCGTGAGCCACAGCAAAGATTTGGGTGCAACCGACGACATTACCGGGATACAATGAGTTACCCACGGCACAGCGTTATGTGAGTGTCTGTGGGGCATTATTAATGCACTACACTGAAACAATGTATGGACAGGAACAATTACTAGTGTACACACCTCGTTCGCAAAACAATTCACCCCATCCTACTCGGCTGTGTGTGTGCACACAAAACACGAAAGCCGTTTTAATAATGCTAATACTAAAATACATGGGTCATACATTTGCTTTTTATCTGTAAAACTCCCGTACACATTTACATTTCAGATATTGCTTTACTAATTCACTTTGTATTTGTAAGTACATCAAGCCCCTTTTTTTTGATTCCCCGGACAGAATTTATATTACAAACTTAATAAAACTGGCATCTTTCTCATGGGTATTTTTCAAATTTATGATGCGACAACAATCTCGTCTCTCTCTCCTACACTTATACCATTAACGTTGAAGCGAAAAAACAAATATGGCCTAGTCGTTTATAGGGCTTGCAATTTATGGTTTAATTTTCCAAACATATGTTTTTTGAAGTTTCACTAATAACTCTAGCCCAGTTGGGCAAATCTATACAAAAGGCCCAAAAAATCATTTTTGATTAAAATTCGTATTGGGAATTTTCAGTCACGGACACTGCAACACTGAACTTGAGATAAAGTCTTGACCCAATTTTGGTTTTATGTAAATTAGTTAAACTTGCATCGAAGTTTTTCTATAAGACAACGATTGTATTTTTTTTATATATTTGCACTCGAGTGTGCGAGCCGACTGTTGAACAACAAACTATATCTGAGCTGTCCATCTGTTTGGGGCAAAGAGCTAAAATATGTTTGTCCATCTAGACCACAAGCTATGTCCACAATTTATGCGGTTGTGTTGGGGACGCTAGAAAACCACACATGCTTGGGGCGTAGGTACATGCAAGAGGGGGACTGAAACTGTCCTTTAAATGTGCCTCTTTGTACGTCCACGTGTCGGCCGCCGTTGTGAACTATAATGCTCACTTTTAGACGCGCTTTACTACATGTGCTATCCAGAAACCATTATGTGGCCCGCCGGCATTTCTTTTATTATTTCGATAGAGAGTCTTCTAGGAGTAGTGCCTGGGCACGGGCCGGGCGTGGGCAGAGGATCCGTGCACTGCTGCCCACTCACAGGACACAGCACATGCCCCGCGGCAGCTGTGCCCGTAGCCCGTGCCCTGACGTCCTGCCCTCCGGACAAGGCGGGCTGTGCCCTCGAGACCATTCTCTGCCAGGAATCCCTGGGCAGTGGCTGAAGCACCCAGTAAAGGACAATTTTATTCAAGAGCCGTTATGTGACGTCTCTCTTGAAGAAAAAAAAAAAGTAATACTAACATATGATATAAAAGTAGAAACCTCCTGAAAAAACTTTGGTTGAAGGGACAAGTTTAACTATTAGTGCACTGCTTGTGAATAGAACATCACCTTGGACATGGCGGCTTTGATAACATAACGCACAGTAGAATATCAGCGATTTAAACAAACATGCACAGGGCAGGGCCAACGACCAGTCATGCACAAGAGTAGAGAATGTACAATCCTTGGGCAGAGGCTTGAAGGGCACGGTGACAGGCAATGCCCTTGTGTATAGTGTTCACTAGCATGGTGCCATGCCGTCAGTGTCATATACCTCTATGTATACTAGTATTAGCTTGCATGGTGACAGGCCTGCTTGCCATATATCTGTGTATAGTGTTCACTAGCATGGCGACGGACCATGGCCCGTGTGTCATACCTCTGTGCATAGTGTTACCTTGCATGGTGACAGGCCTGCTTGCCATATATCTGTGTATAGTGTTCACTAGCATGGTGACGGACCAAGGCCCGTGTGTCATATACCTCTGTGCATAGTGTTAGCTTGCATGGTGACAGGCCATGCCCTGCTTGCCATATATCTGTGTATAGTGTTCACTAGCATGGTGACGGACCAAGGCCCGTGTGTCATATACCTCTGTGCATAGTGTTAGCTTGCATGGTGACAGGCCATGCCCTGCTTGCCATATATCTGTGTATAGTGTTCACTAGCATGGTGACGGACCAAGGCCCGTGTGTCATATACCTCTGTGCATAGTGTTACCTTGCATGGTGACAGGCCATGCCCTGCTTGCCATATATCTGTGTTGAGTGTTCACTAGCATGGTGACGGACCAAGGCCCGTGTGTCATATACCTCTGTGCATAGTGTTAGCTTGCATGGTGACAGGCCATGCCCTGCTTGCCATATATCTGTGGATAGTGTTCACTAGCATGGTGACGGACCAAGGCCCGTGTGTCATATACCTCTGTGCATAGTGTTAGCTTGCATGGTGACAGGCCATGCCCTGCTTGCCATATATCTGTGGATAGTGTTCACTAGCATGGTGATGGACCATGGCCAGTGTGTCATACCTCTGTGCATAGTGTTAGCTTGCATGGTGACAGGCCATGCCCTGCTTGCCATATATCTGTGTATAGTGTTCACTAGCATGGTGATGGACCATGGCCCGTGTGTCATACCTCTGTGCATAGTGTTAGCTTGCATGGTGACAGGCCATGCCCTGCTTGCCATATATCTGTGTATAGTGTTCACTAGCATGGTGATGGACCATGGCCAGTGTGTCATACCTCTGTGCATAGTGTTAGCTTGCATGGTGACAGGCCATGCCCTGCTTGCCATATATCTGTGTATAGTGTTCACTAGCATGGTGACGGACCATGGCCCGTGTGTCATACACCTCTGTACATAGTGTTAGCTTGCATGGTGACAGGCCATGCCCTGTACGCCAAACACCTTTAGGTGTAGTGTTCATTGGCACGGTGATAGGCTGTTCTGTGTCCATTCCATATATGTGTGCCCTATGCCCCTGGAGGTGATGCCCTCTATGTCTGTATGGAGCAGGGAGGCCATGCCTTCTCTGTGTTCCATCGGGGAATGAACACAGGTCATTTTTTTCTGCTTTTTATGCTGACGATGTCATTGATGATGTAATTTGTGATGCCAATAAGAAGTGAATGTGGCGGTAGCAGAACTCTAAGTGTGTCGGGTCTCACCGGTGCTGAGCACCGGCAGTTTTTTAAAGGGGTCTCGAAACGGGTCTCTATCGGGCTCTGTTTTGTGCCCTGGCACAGGCGGTCCGTTTTTTCCCCCGGACTGCAGTGACAGCAGGCACATCAATGTGCGCGTGCTCACACTGCTCACTTCTCACTAGTGGAGAAGTTACGGCATGACGTCATGCCAGGTGAGCATTGTTGGGGAAGTGAAATCCTTCAAAGAGAGTCATTTTCTCTCCACGTTTCCCCTCTCTTTTTGAAACTCGAGTGCAGCAACTTTGTCGTGGTGTCACCAGAGCTTCAAGTGGAAGTTTTTCCAATATTATATACAAGCCATATTTTCTGCTTATTTATCTTATGCAGCTAACAACCATTGACAAAGCCAATAGTCCCGACTTGTTGTAGGTATGATGTTACATGTCCTATCATATATCTGGATGCAATGACAGACACAGAAAAATACAATTTGGGTGGCACACCATGCTAAGCAAAGATTTTAGCTTACGTGTTTCTAAGCCAAGCCCTTAATTATATTGGCCACGCCCCTTTGAGAGACCCCCCAGTTTTTTCATCCCACTTAAAGCCCTGGGCGGTAGTATTATGGTTGTGTATTTCACCACAACTGGTGAATTTCTATGTGTTTTAGGTTTCTTAGTGTTCTCATAAAACCCATATAACTGTTTATTTTAGCGAATATATAACATTTTTATTTTGTGCAAAGTTATGACTTATCTCGGACTCCCAAAAGTAGCTTCTTGAAAATATCATGGCCGTAGGAGCCACAAAACATTACTGAGGGACAGGCTCAAGACATTAGTACAGAGAGAACACAAAACCCAGTAGCCTTAGTAGTGCAGAAAAATAACTAGCGCATGGCGTATAAACAAGGCAAGTTGGAGGGCTCAAAACAGTGGCGGCTGGTGAGTTTTGTGAGTGGTGTGGCTGGGCTTGGTGGGGGGCGGGTGGTGGGGGCAAGACATTTGTTTGGTAGGTTAATCCCCATTTCCTGTGTAAATCTTTTTAAAGAAAAATTAGATAAAAAGCTGGCTAAAAAGGAATATCTTTCATAGGCCTGGCTCAGTAGGCAATCCTGACTGCCTTCTTTAGCGATGTGTGCAGCAGTCCAGAAGTGTGTGAATACATGTCAGGCTAATATATTTATTATAATAGGATAGGTAGGGACTAATAATCACAATTTTAATGATGTGCTGCATATAGAACAGTTTCTAAACTTTCCAAAATTCGCAGAAAAACAAACATTCTGTTTTCTGTTAAAAAGAGACCCGTTTTGCCATTTAAACAGTCCCTAACATAATGTGTGTTTGCAAAGCTCACATTCACCCCTGGGCATCTTGGCACTGAATAACAGTTTGTTCCCTAACTCTATGGCACTCTTTTTATTAACCTCAGTAGGATGAAAGGCTCAGTGAACTCTCCAGGATTTGTACCTGTGACCAAGATGCCAAATACAGGCCCCTACAGTGGGCGCATTAGTCCACTAAGCCACCAGCTGGTCTTGCCTATTCAGTGTGTCCTTCATGCCCGGATGCCACAAGATTCAAAACCTCATTTGTATAGCTGAGAACTATGGATGTCATGGCGTTTTTTAAGCATCATACCTAAGAGCCCAAGTTATGCCTCATAGGTGCAAGTGAGGGAAGCAGGGAACATGCATTACGGGGCTGGTCTGTGTGCAGAGCTCTCACTCAGCTCCATCTGAAGTCATCCTCTGCCGGGCATGGCATCTCTTCACACTCCTGGGCAGCCGGGGCCACACGAGGCGCGCTCACTTCTCCCTCCGGTGTCCGTGCATCTGCATTTCACCAGACCAGGCTGGGCTGTACTACCCTCCCGGTCTCGGCACCCCCCCCCTGGGGCACTCTGCAATCTCACAGCGCTGTATTACACTAGCCCTGCCGCCAGTGCAGCTGCTCTCGCCTCTTCGGTGGCGCGAGAGCCCAACGTTGTGCCTCATACACGCTGGTGAAAGAAGCAGGGCACATTCCTCATGCTGGCTTCGCTTGTCTGCACTGCACTCTCACTCAACTCTAGGCAGACTGACTATCCCAGGGACAGCAGCAGGACCACCACCAGGCCCTGAAATAGGCCCAATTACATTGTATTACAAAATGGGCCGGGCCGGCCGCTGACACTTGTTTTTACCTTACTCTGCCAAGGTGCCCGCCTGGTCTGCCGCCTCCTTCGCACCTACAGACACGGCGTGGACGAGTCAGAGTGGAGTCACCACGCACACCTACAGTGCTGTGTCTGTGCGCAAGGACACTGCCGGCACTACTACTGCTATACATGAACTCAAATCAACCATGACGTGACCAACGCTTCAGCACAAAGGACCTAAACATTGTGTTGAGCTTCAAATCCCGCGCGCAGTGTGCAGTTACACCCCAGTCCATGCGAGTCTGCGCAGACTCCATTCCTCCAGACACCCCTGGAGCCAGTCTAGCCCCACCCTTTCCCCACTCGTCACAGGGTGGATACCACCCCACCCTGTGACGAGTTGGGAAAGAGTGGGGTGACAATGCTCTCCACTTCCTGATTGACGGGGAGACTTGGCGAAACCGGGCTTCAATCTGAAACGCCCGTGGCTAACTTTACCCGAACGTCATTAGGGGGTGGAGACTAGGCCTGGATGCTCAGTCTTTGCCTAGTAGGCCTGGATGCTCAGTCTTTGCCTAGGGGGTGGAGACTAGGCCTGGATGCTCAGTCTTTGCCTAGGGGGTGGAGACCAGGCCTGGATGCTCAGTCTTTGCCTAGGGGGTGGAGACCAGGCATGGATGCTCAGTCTTTGCCTAGGGGGTGGAGACTAGGCCTGGATGCTCAGTCTTTGCCTAGGGGGTGGAGACCAGGCCTGGATGCTCAGTCTTTGCCTAGGGGGTGGAGACTAGGCCTGGATGCTCAGTCTTTGCCTGGATGCTCAGTCTTTGCCTAGGGGGTGGAGACCAGGCCTGGATGCTCAGTCTTTGCCTAGGGGGTGGAGACCAGGCCTGGATGCTCAGTCTTTGCCTAGGGGGTGGAGACCAGGCCTGGATGCTCAGTCTTTGCCTAGGGGGTGGAGACTAGGCCTGGATGCTCAGTCTTTGCCTAGGGGGTGGAGACCAGGCCTGGATGCTCAGTCTTTGCCTAGGGGGTGGAGACTAGGCCTGGATGCTCAGTCTTTGCCTAGGGGGTGGAGACCAGGCCTGGATGCTCAGTCTTTGCCTAGGGGGTGGAGACTAGGCCTGGATGCTCAGTCTTTGCCTAGGGGGTGGAGACCAGGCCTGGATGCTCAGTCTTTGCCTAGGGGGTGGAGACTAGGCCTGGATGCTCAGTCTTTGCCTAGGGGGTGGAGACCAGGCCTGGATGCTCAGTCTTTGCCTAGGGGGTGGAGACTAGGCCTGGATGCTCAGTCTTTGCCTAGGGGGTGGAGACCAGGCCTGGATGCTCAGTTTTTGCCTAGGGGGTGGAGACTAGGCCTGGATGCTCAGTCTTTGCCGAGCTGATGACCTCAGAGGCCTCAGGGCGGTGAGCTTGTCAGCCTGGCCCCACCAGGGGGACCAACGCTGAGAGTCATCTTTCTCCACTACCATGACGTGAGTGGGGCAGACAGTGCCCCAACTTCTAACTAGACTGCAACAAAACAGTTTTTTGCATGGATATAATTGTGATGTTTTCACTGTAAATGTAAAGGGGCGGAGCCCCAACGCCCTTGGACAGAAACCGCCACTGCCTGAGCAGAAGAGTGTAAACAATCTTTGAATAAAACAGTGTTAGTTTGAAGGTACCCAGCGCCGAAGAGAGGTGCTGCCTGTCATGTGGTGCCCCCGAGGAGACCCTAGATCATGTTCTGTTTTTCTGCCCGGCGTACGAGAGCAGTAGGTGTTCTTGAATATCACCGCTGTGCCCGTCACTAGGCACTAGACAATACAAAAGGAGACCAAGAACTGATCTGAGTAAGCCCTTAACTTTTGCACTAACACATTATATACTGGCTATGTGGAAAGCTAGGGCAAAGCTTTCCCTGGTAACTGGAAATCCATCCCTGAATGATGTAGTAATGTGATATACTGCACTTCCTACGTTCAGTCTTGTACCCTAATATGTGACCCTACTGTTACCTTCCCACATCCTTCAGTGTGCCCACTAACCTAAAGTCTTTTAATTATATCAAATCTGTCGTTTTATAACCCATAGAATGTTATGAATTGTATTTTAACTATAGTTATATACTTACCGATTTATGTTTTATATTGTAAAATGTTTTTAAGTGCTTTGGTGGCTTTTTGAGCCAAAATAAAGCGGAATTGAATTTAAGGTATCTGATCGAGCAGTGAGAAGGTACTGCTGGTGGAAGCTGGCACTAGCAGGAATCCTAGTGCTCTGAGGAAGAAGTGCAAGGAGACCATTCTGTGACGCTATCAGGCACTACCCTGGGTGAGGCTGGCACTGCTGACTATAAACCTTGAGCTAGTCACTCCAGGGCGCTCACCCTGCTGAAGTCCTGCTTGTTCTTGCTGGCACTGTCCGGCTCACACCTCTCTGGGCACAACCCCTTCTCCATAGGCAGGCATGGCTGCTGCCCCAGCGTCACTGGACAGTGGGTAGACATTGAAGCTAATTCATTTTTTTTAAGTAGACATGAAGCACACCCTGTTTTGTCCAAAAGTTTCTGTTGATCATATTTTTCTAAGTTTGGCGCGCATGCGCTCTTTTAGCGCTCCGTTCCTTTAGCGCAATATGGAAACATCGCAAGAGAGTGGCGCGCAACTTTGACTTTGCCTGTCACAGAAGAGTTGCACAACCTGATACACTTTTGTGAACGAAATAACCACGTAGTCAAGACATCGAAGCTAAACCGCAGGCCTCGGTCTCATCATTCTGGCTGAAAATGTCCAGCCACAGTGACGTGGCACAGGCTGGTGCAAACCTGCCTCTCCGGGCACCGGACAGAATTTTGTGCAAAAACGTAGCCGCCTCTCTCTCTTCTATAATTGTGCATGGTATAAGTCATGTAATATGCAAGGGTATAACCAATAAAGGGAGAAGTTATAGTAAATGCAGTGTGGCGTGCGAGGTGACAAGACTGCGCACGGAGGTGTGCGACTTTTAGTAAATTGAAGGTGGCCCGTAGCTATAACTTTTGAATTTCTAAAGTTTGTATAGAAAAAAATAAGTGAAGTTTTCCTAACTTTTAAGTAATCTTTAACCTTTCAATTATATATGTGTGTATATATATATATATGTGTGTGTGTGTGTGTTTAACTAGGACAGTTGAGAATGCCTCACCTGAACTAGGAGGGAGGGAGTCTCCACTCTCCTGTGCTGTGAACTGGAAGCTGAGGGAAGGGCAGACAACTAAACAAGAAACAAGCCTTCTCGCTGAAGTGCCTGCTGCCTGAAGTAAATGTATGTACGTGTGTAAGTGGTTAATCTGCTTGGAAGTCGGTATTGGCTTTAATTGATTGAGTCACTTGATGCTCCTTGGTGACAGAGTTATTTTAAGAGATGTTGCACGGATGTTGCCATCTGAGCTGTGGAGTGCATGGTTGAATGGACAGTTATAAAAAAAAAAATGAACTAGATACATTTTGTGTATTACCATAATCTATACTTTGGAAGCACTTGTTTAATCCTAAACATAAATGTTTTTGCACATTTTGTGACAAACTATATTAAAGTGTCTGTAATGCAAATGTATACAACATATATTCACAGTGCTTTCAGTCAAAGTCTGGCACCTCGTAGCACTAGGAATACTCAGATCACTACTTTCCACTGCACCAGCCAGGATCTCATTCTGTGGTCTCTGGTTACACGCGCAGATATCTGCAGGGGTCGCATTAACCGACACAGGTTTATTAGGTAAAATTACGCACCTCCCAGTGCTTAACTTGCGTTTATATTTCATTTAAGGTGCGCGGTATTAGATCAGCAGTTACCTTTAGGCTTAAGACCAACAAAGTACGTATAGAGTATGTTGTTCTTTTTAGCCTCTCCTTTGACCGTGTCCCCACCCTCACTGACCCCAACACTTGGCACTCGGGATCACACTTCCCTTGCTTTTTTTGTTCAGTGCACTTCGAGCACAGGGTAGAGGGACGCGAGTCAGACTGAGACACATCTATTGCTGCTTTTATTCCGTAGAAAGCAACAATAGTTTGAACCCCGCACCGTATTTCGTGTTATCCTGTGAATGTGACGTCATCCCTTTCAAACACATATTGCGCCCTAGTCTCCCTTTTGTTGCCTTAAGTGAGTGCTCCTGTTAGAGCTAGTGCCAGCTATATGACGACATGCCATGGTATGGAAACCGCAAAGCTCCCGCCAAAAGCATTCCATTTGATGTCTGTAAACTGCTAGTGTGCAATGAAGAGATGGGAGATCATAGAACGCGTGAAGTTATGAAGAGCTCTTTGATAATAGACATGACATTATATATCTATCTATTTACCTCCAGAATGGGCGTACCCCATTGAGGTATAGATCTATCTATATAGTTGCCTCCAGAAGGGGCATACGCCATTGAGGTACATATCTCTATATTTACCTCCAGAATGGGCGTACCCCATTGAGGTACATATCTCTATATTTACCTCCAGAATGGGCGTACCCCATTGAGGTACATATCTCTATATTTACTTCCAGAATGGGCGTACCCCATTGAGGTACATATCTCTATATTTACTTCCAGAATGGGCGTACCCCATTGAGGTACATATCTCTATATTTACTTCCAGAATGGGCGTACGCCAGTGAGGTACATATCTCTATATTTACTTCCAGAATGGGCGTACGCCAGTGAGGTACATATCTCTATATTTACTTCCAGAATGGGCGTACCCCATTGAGGTACATATCTCTATATTTACTTCCAGAATGGGCGTATGCCAGTGAGGTACATATCTCTATATTTACTTCCAGAATGGGCGTACCCCATTGAGGTACATATCGCTATATTTATCTCCAGAATGGGCGTACCCCATTGAGGTACATATCTCTATATTTACCTCCAGAATGGGCGTACCCCATTGAGGTACATATCTCTATATTTACTTCCAGAATGGGCGTACCCCATTGAGGTACATATCTCTATATTTACTTCCAGAATGGGCGTACGCCATTGAGGTATAGATCTATCTATATAGTTGCCTCCAGAATGGGCGTACCCCATTGAGGTACATATCTCTATATTTACCTCCAGAATGGGCGTACCCAATTGAGGTACATATCTCTATATTTACCTCCAGAATGGGTGTACCCCATTGAGGTACATATCTCTATATTTACTTCCAGAATGGGCGTACCCCATTGAGGTACATATCTCTATATTTACTTCCAGAATGGGCGTACGCCAGTGAGGTACATATCTCTATATTTACTTCCAGAATGGGCGTACCCCATTGAGGTACATATCTCTATATTTACCTCCAGAATGGGTGTACCCCATTGAGGTACATATCTCTATATTTACTTCCAGAATGGGCGTACGCCATTGAGGTACATATCTCTATATTTACTATCAGAATGGGCGTACGCCATTGAGGTACATATCTCTATATTTACTATCAGAATGGGCGTACCCCATTGAGGTACATATCTCTATATTTACCTCCAGAATGGGCGTACGCCATTGAGGTACATATCTCTATATTTACTTCCAGAATGGGCGTACCCCATTGAGGTACATATCTCTATATTTACTTCCAGAATGGGCGTACCCCATGAGGTACATATCTCTATATTTACTTCCAGAATGGGCGTACGCCATTGAGGTACATATCTCTATATTTACTTCCAGAATGCACGTAAGTCATTGAGGCATATATCTATCTAGGTATATATCTATCTATTTACCTCCAGAATGGGTTACGCCTTTGAGGTATATTATCTATCTCTATATTTACTTCCAGATGGGCGTATGCCATTGAGGTATATATCTCTATATTTACTTCCAGAATGTACGTAAGTCATTGAGGAATATATCTATCTAGGTATATATCTATCTATTTACCTCCAGAATGGGCGTAGCCATTAAGGTATATGTCTATTTATTTATTTACTTCCAGAATGTGCATACGTCATTGAGGTATATATCTATATAGTTACCTCCATCACCATGGGTGTATGCCATTGAGGTATATATCTATGTATATGTTTACCTCTCGAATGGTTATGCCATTGAGCTAGTCAGCTGGCATAATGCACAGCTAGGTTAAGGGGGTTTGTGGTTGTCTACAGAGCTCATGTTTTTTTTCTTTAAAGGAATTGCTAGCATATTTTTGGCAGCGGTTTAAAAAACGTGTTTTGTTTTTTAACCCAAGACATAAGTCAAACACTGGGCTATGCTGTGTGGTTGGCTAAATTAAAAATGCCAGAAGCTTCATTTCTCAGTTAAAAATGTAGAAATTTGGAAACTATATCATGTACACTGTTAACAAACACATTGCGTCCATCGAAGGGAGACGTTGTTAAAGCTGAGAGTGGGCGCGGATTCTAATTCGGAGGGAAGGATTGTGTTTAGATTAACCAATGGACAATAGAGAAGCTGGTAGCGGCTGTCATTCAGGATGAAACCTAGGCTTCACATGGACTGAGAAGTATGGTCCATATGTCACGGACCCCAGTGACCTATAGGTTTATACCACTGCACTTTGTTAAATAAAAGCACCGTGTATGTGGGTATGCATCTGTATGTGGACAAACATGTATATATATGTACATAATCTGTATTCAAATGTGTGTGTATATATATATATATATATATATATATATATATATATATATATATAGTTTGACACACAAATACCAATCCTGGGAGGGTGGGGGATGTGAATAGCTAATGTCATATAAGGCCTACGTTCGACGCAACTGCTACTCTTTCTGTAAACATAAATGCACCTTTCCCCCGTTTGATGAAGAGGTGCGATGTCGGCTCATACTTGCGTTTTTGAAGTATTTGAATGGAATTTCTTTGTATGTCAGGCACTTTTCCGAGTACTAAAGCATCGTGCGCATGCGTAGCTGCAGCGCTGAGCCTGGTGGGCGCACCTTACATTACACGTTTTACATTAGGGGCACTGCTGTTTGCAAAGATGTGTTTTATGTTTACCAGCGAGGCTCCAGTCACTGGATATTTAGGTAGTTTAAATAACGGGGGTTTATGTGTTCTGATTGCAACCCGCCTGCCTTATTAGAGTGTATTATATCCTAATAGACTTATAACTTGGCAGCCGATTGGCTGAACTCTAAACCAGGCCCTTAGTTTTGCATCGTCGGTGGGCCACTCGTCAGTCTGCCCCACATCACCCGGTTTTGTGAGATCTTCAAATGTACAATGCGAGAATTGTAGCCACTGGACTACCTCTCCTTACCGTTAATTGTGCACAGTTTAACTCACTGCGAATGCTGAAACAGTCTCCGTTTGAAGATACATCCGTATACTTTACGTCGCGGCCATGTCGCGTTAGTTCTGTTATGGCGGCTCTTCTTCAAACACACTTATTCTCCAAGTACAGTAGTCTGGAGGTTACTTACGGCCCTGTCGCCCCTCGTGCTCGCATACACGGCCTCGCTGTTCACTGCGTCATTCGTTCTACAGCTCACCTCGCGGTTACTTCGGAGCGCTAGGCGCCGTGATATCGCACTTAACCTTTCTGGTTCTGGGAAGGACACGGTGTTTGCAGATATACGTTAGTGGACCGGCCTGGGAAGGCCCCGACGTTGCTCTATATCCTGCACTGGGGGCTTCAGACAACCGCTGCCTGTGTGGGGCTCCTGCAGACGGCGCCCACTGGCCCGCACGGCCGTGCATATAAAACTGCTTCCCCGCGGCTGACACAAGCCAGAGCACTGCAAATTGATGGCCCGGCTTTTCTCGTGAGACATGGAAAATGTATTTGTGTCTGATGGAAATTGGGCTCAGTCTACACACGAAGGTGCAAGAAACGTCCTCGGGGTCGAGAAGTTCTGTACTGTTGAGCTGTTCAGTGCGCAGTTTCAACCGAGGGTTCGTACCTGGCAAGAATGTAGCGAGTTCCAATGCGAAACTACAAGACAGTATGCGGAGGGAAATAGAACGTGCCGCTGTGTTCTACGAGTGTGCGTCAGAGGAACCCCTTTCAGAGAAATATAAAAGTCTTAAGAAGGTTGTATACGAATCATATTGATTTATGCGATGGATTGTACAACTACAAATAAATTGGTCCTGGAGTTTCCTGTTTTTCAGTTAAATAAACAAAAACACCTTTCGGAAATACTGCTCATTTCGCACGGACAATTTGGGGAGAAATGTCGAAAAGAAAATGGAACTGAAAAAGTGTAGAGGCCCGTCCCTTGCGGTCTGCGCGCCTGCCAGGAATCTGGATTTCTATTTGAAAGCCCTCATTACCGGCCCTTGCTATCTGGCGGAGGCTTTAATGGGCTGCGTGGGATTCTTTCCGAAGCGCACACGTTTTTACAACAAATTAGGAAAGGATCGTAACACATAAAATCCGACGTTTTAAAGTCTAATGATGCGGTGCACAGGCACAGGCCACGGCGCTAGTAAAAGGGAGGATTCTGCGCGCGCTGCTAATTGTGGAGTTTCCAGCAGAATTCGTGCAATTCCAAAATGTACAATTACTGATTTAAGACCCGCTATTCGGAAACATGATTTGCCATTTTCTGGATTTTATAAATGGGGTGACGTAGCCCCTGGAGCAGCAGCCGCCTCGCTGAAGGGGGTGGGGGGCAGGGTGTATAAGTGAATTATCTATTTCTGGGAAGGCCTCTAATCGGGTTGCGGCCCCGGCCGGCTCCAGATGCCCCTCTGGTTGAGTACGGGCCATTGATAATATCAGAGTGATTATGAGAGAACCGAGTATTACAAATGTCTTCCTCGCCCGGTGACGAGCGCAGGTCGCCCCCGGGGACCGGGCGCCCCAGCACTTTAATGAGCAGAAATTAACTTAAGTAACCCACTACATTAACCCGCGGTCCCATAAAATGGAAAACTGCCGCCGAGCATCCCCGAGAACAAAAGTCAAAGGAATATACCTCGAGATCTTTTTTTACATAGTTTAAAAAAGCTATTTTCCAACTGTGTGAAGAGTTGTGTCAATTTTTAATGTGTGTTGTGCGGCTCGTCGGAGAGTGAGTGTGCGTTTAATCCACCGTTTTCAAGTCACTCTGCAGGGTTGTGATTTTAAAAATAAAAGCAGGTAGTATACACTCTTGCATTTTCTTATTAAATTAATTATGATTTTAATGCTAGTTACTCTGCTTCATGTAGTTTGCTAAGTTTTTTTTAGATATTTTACAATGTAGGGATTTTATTACATTGAGTTCCGATGTTCTTTTTGATTTTTAGAGATATCGTATTCGGGTTTCCCGTCCTTATCGCCTCTCCGATTTATCCCCCCAGGTACCTATCCACACCTCCCCAGTCCATACCTCTCTTCCCCAGGGCTGGGGTCATCGCTGTATTCCAAGCTAACTACAACCCCCCCACCCCCCTAACCAGGTCCTTACTGTCTCCTTTTCTTCCCCCACCCCTGGGTCATACAGGCCTCTCGCCAGATCCTTGCCGACTCCACTCCCACCGTCTCCCTCTTATCCCGGTTTTATACAGGGTTTTGCTGTCTCTTCCCACATCTTCCCTCCCCCACCCCCTGTTTCATAGAGGTCTCCCCCTCCCCTGGTCCATACAGGTCTTCCAATGTCCTTACCGACTCCCCCTCTTCTTCCCTCTCACCCCCTGCTTCATACAACAAATACTTCCCTGTCCAACATCAACCAGCCTAGACTTCAATATCCGAGTTTACTCCTCTCTCTCTTGACATTCAAGGCTGGTTGGTGACCGGACTGTGTTAGCCACCTTTGCTTGTTTTCTCGCCCTCCCCTGCACTGTTTACCTACTTTTCATGTTGTATTTTTTATCTGTTTTGCTTCCTTGCCGCCTTCCTACCATGTAATGCACATTTTCTTCTGTCTTTACTGTGTGTATGGTGTCTCCCCAGGTCCTCACGGCTCCCCTTCTCCTTCTTTCCTCTCACCCTTAGTTTATTTTCTATAGGTCTCTCACACCCTCTTCTACCCCCTGCCTTCCCCCACCCCCAGTTCATCACGGTCTCTCCCCGGGTCCCGGGTCCTTACCGTCTCCCCCCTCCTCTTCTTGTCGCCCTTCTTGAGTTCGGCCTTGAAGGCCTCGGCCTCCTCGGGCTGGCTGTCCCGGGCCAGCACCTCCATCAGGTATCCGATGTAGCTGGTCGCCAGGCGCAGGGTCTTGATCTTGGAGAGCTTGGTGTCGGCGGGCACGTTGGGGATGCAGTCCCTGAGCTCCGCGAAGGCGCTGTTGATGCTCTCCGTCCTCCGACGCTCCTTCTTCGGGGGGCCGGGCCCGCCCTTTCGCCTGCCCAGCCTCCCCGCCAGGGTCTCCAGCCGTCCGGGCCCTTGCACGGGCCCCGGGACCGCGTACTCCGGGCTGAAGGGCGGTGGATTCGCGAACTCAGGAGACATTTCCGCGGAGTTTAACAACCAGCCCTGGAAGTAGGGCCGGTCTTGAGGGCACCTGGGGGGGAAGAGAAAGGGGTCGTGCATCACGTGGGGGTGCGGCTGGTGGTACCCTCCGACTAGATTCATGGCCTTATTGTCAGCCACAGGTTGCCGTAGATGTTACTGCCCCCTCTTGTCCAAATACCTGTCAAGAGGCACCCTCGGGCACCCCTCTGACCCCTTGAAGTCTCCACACAGTCCGTTGCTTCTTCAGTCTCCTCGGGGAGCCTTCCAACTCCTCGCAGCCTCCTTGGCCTCCAGATGCTCCTTCGGCCGCGTCAGACTCCTCGGACACCTCCCGGAGGTCTGTGACTCGAGGCCAGGAGTCAGCGCAGCCCGAGCTCACAGAGGCGTCAGTACGATGAAGTGTGAGGGTGAAGCGGGGAGGATCAGAGAGGGCGCCTCCTCGGCTCGGCTCAACCGCTAGGGCTCTGGGGAAAGTGTTTAACCCTTCAGGACCCGGCTCCCGCCTTATATAGCCCGGCTGCAGGCCTGTCAGGCCTCAGCCCCAGCCAATGGAGAGAGGGAGCCATGACAGGGAAGAGGTCGGGTGGGGAGGGGCGCCCCCCCCCCTCCGAGCTGTTTACTTTGCTCTCCTGAAGGCTGCTACCAGAAGACAGCAGCACACCTCTGTGTGCCCGTGTCACTGAAGAGGGCGAGGGCCCGACAGGCCTGTAGCAATGGGGCCGGTTGCTTTTTGGGTCACCATCTATTAACGCGGACGGGGACTTTTGCATTTTATGTTCAATTAGTCTGCATAGCGCTTCACAGTGTTATGATGCGGTACTGTTACTTACATCTCGCGCAACCTACCAAAATATCTAAAGCGAGGAAAGAAAATCCATAAAAATGATGCATTCTGTGGATTCGGCGCCTATGTGAAGAATGGATCCGCTACGGACAAGTGGTTTCTGTTTATTTCTTTGACTTGCTTAAAGAACACTTGGCTGTATATGTCTGGGGGCCGCATGTAAACAGCGAGCCGAGCGCTGTGTATACAGTTTACAGCAATGTCTGAATAACTGTGCACTTGCTGGTCCGCCTCGGTTCTTCCAGACGAGCCTCTTCACTGCGGACCACGACTGGCCCACGCCACCAGGGCTTCCCCTGGTCACTGTGACCGACACCCCTTGGCAGCTCCGCGCTCTCAAAGCTTCCCGGCGTGGCCTTCACGCTTACCTGGGTCTGCTTTGCGACTGGCACATAGTGATGTAGGGTGTTTGTGGCTGAAGTGTTTGTGCTTTCACTGCGTGTCCACGAGCGTCGGGGAAAGACATTTGTTTTATTTTCAGCCTCTTGTATATTTTTACAACCCTGAATTAAACAGAGTCCCCAAGCAGGATGGGATCTCAAGGGCAGTTTCCAAGAGAACAATATTTGCCATAAATCATGACCCTGGCTCATAATCGCTTCAGTGTTTGTTGAAAACCATACACTTTACATACATCATTTCTTCTGGTGTACACGAACACATTCCTGCACTCACATTTAATAATGTCAGACATTTCCCCAGGTCCAACGTTTGCAATGGCGGCCTAGCAGAATAGACCTGACCTGCTGTGCTCCACTCTGCCCAGGATGCTGGGAGCTGGGTCTGAGATGGAGAGGCGGCCTCCGAACCCAGTGTTAGTGGAGCAGCCAAGGCCTTGTTCATGGGGATGGTGTAAATATTGTGTAAGAAACTGCATTATTAGTTGGGGTGGGAGCCTACCCACCTCAAGGAATGACCACAACTCTTGTCAGAGTGAACTCTCGTCAGAGTGAACTCTCAAAACCATTAAATTAACCTTAGGTCAACCCAATATAAATGCAATTTAAACCCTATGGTGGCTATGGCACAGAATAGCCAGGCTTAACTTAAGGCATTGTGTAGAGTAATTATGCAGTACCAAAACAGTAATAAAATCAAAATACAAAACAGTATAAATACCAAACCAAATTAGGAAAATGGAGTAAAACTGAATAAAGAAAATTCCACCAAAATGACAAAAATCCAATAAGGAGAACTGGAGATATGAATCCAATTTCTTACAGTGATCCCCTTGTTTAGCAGAAAGTGTCCCTTGAAGTGGAGAGTGTTCACTATGCAGAATCGCAGTCTTCTGGAAGCAGCTCCCCTTGTACCTTGGTGACAATCACTTCCTTCCATCTTGGGGGAGGGACGCTTGGAGGAATTAAACACACTCTGGAAGGTTTCCCTGCTCTTCATAACCTAGCTCGAGCAACTCACCAAAGAAGCAGGCACACAATGCATGTGTTGCGGTGAGGATGAAGATCTTGGTCACTGGAGAGGCTTGAGGTTGGAGCTACTTGGAGCCGGAAGATCTTGGTGGAAGGAAGCCATCAAGACTTTTATACTGCAAGTCGACGCGGTACACAGGGGTTCAGTTTCTGTGGCTCCGACAAGGGATACTGGCCTCAAACTTGATGAAAGGACAGGTCAGGCCTCGAGAGATGTGAAGAACCACCACCTGTGTTGCTAAGCCTTTTGGGGTCCATGGGAGGCCAGGATCAGCAGACCGGTCAGCTTAGTGGCTGTGCCTGCAGATGCAGGAAAGTGACTCCTTCACTTCAAGGGAGATTCCTTTAGGTGTCTTTGGATACACACAGGCCTTGGAAGGTTCCTGTATGGAGCACAGGCGTAGACGTTGCAGCATACAAGCAGGGCGAGGTGATCAGGAGCAGCAGGAGTCTTCCCAATTGTGGCCTGGATGCCCAGAGAGAAGTTCAAAGTGCCCAGATGGTCGAAGAAGAAGTGGTGTCTAAAATGAATCTTGTCCCACGTCGAATCTAGGGACCCACCCACAGCTAAGCCCCTAAGTACCCTAAGGGAAGGAATGGGACGATTCAGGGGTCCCTCCCTAAGGAGGGGGTGGGCAAGGGGGAGGATACTCCCCTGTCCTTTGTCCAGTTTTGCGCCAGAGCCGGAGCCAACTGTTCCCTGACCTGGTTTGGACTGGACTATGCATGGAGGGAACCAAGTGTACCCTGCATGCAGACTATGTGGTGCCGGCAAGCGCCCCCACCCTGCAGCAATATACTAAATCTTGTCTGGGAGGTGGTCACACATCCCTGTGACAGGATACCTGTTGTTCTCCCTTGCCCTGCCCGAGCTTGGCTCAGCAGCAGGAGGGCAGAAACATGTCTCTGGCCGGCAGCAGCCCTAGCTTGCTATCCGCGACTGGAAGACTAGTACTGGGAGCACTGAGGGCCTCCCAAAGGAGCTTTATGGTGCATGGAATCATACCTTTCACACTGTTTATGGTGTGGGGGTATGATTCCAACTGCATTCTATCATACCTCCCACACCGTTTACAGTGTGAGGGTATGATTCCAACATGTTTGATACCAAACATGATAGGATTCGTTACAGCGAGTGTTGAGATGGTCATCACGTCATATGGTTGTCATATGGTTGTCTCACTTACAACCCAGGAGAATGGACTCCATGGGCTGTAGGGGTGTCCTGCTCATGCAGGGGCCGCCTAACACTTAGAACCAAGCACCCTGCCTTCAGGATTGTAAAGCCTGCTTTAGGGGAGACTTATAGGTTTTAAGTGCAGTGACCTTAGATATAGGTAAACCTACATCTTTTGTAAGTGGTGTTAGCACCAACATACACAGGCTGCAATGGCAGGCCTGTAGATACAAATTGAGTGGCCTCCTGTGGGTGGCATAATGCACGCTTCAGCCCATGAGGGAACCCCTGGTGTACCTATGCCCTGGGTACCTTAGTACCATATACTAGGGACTGATAAGGTTGCACCAGTGTCCAATCTGGGATGTACCTAAGTACTCACCAAACCAATTTAGGGGAGAAAACACAGAGACTGTGGTCCTGATTAGCAGGATCCCAGTCAGACTAGTCAGAAACAGCATTACGTCAAGCAAATAGTGTGGGTAACCATAAAAGCAGATCCTACGATCTATGTGTGTGTATATGTATATATATGTATATATATATATATATATATCCCAAATTTGCCGCTCCTTCTGAGAGAGGTGGCGCTTATGCCGACGGAGCACACCGGCTGTAAAATTCTCAGCAAAGTCCCAAATTGATGCGCTCTCAGTAACCAAAGGACACCACATCCAAATCACTTCAAAAGGTGTTTAATTCTACAACGCGTTTCAGCTTGTTGCAAAGCCTTGTTTACGTAGAATAGTGCATACAACTTGATGACTGATAAAGTTTGTGGGCATGAAAACAAACAAATCCACATTCATGTACAATAACAATTATTTGGACCTTGGAACTTATAATCATCAGTATAACACAACAAGCACGAACTGGCAATGGCAGTTCTTTGTGCGTTATTGATTGGATAGTACTGCACTATGCACATACAATTGTTCGGGGCACTATTTTGGAGATACGAAATACGTAGATAATTAGCATATTATATGTTAGTTTGAGTTGATGTGTCCATTCATAGGAATGTATTCTTTTCATTATCAGGTATTATTCTCTTGTACACCATTCCAATATGTCTGCTGCATTTCGTTCAAAATCAGTGTGACATACCTACAGTGTCCTTTGTTTGTTTTCATGCCCACAAACTTTATCAGTCATCAAGTTGTATGCACTATTCTACGTGAACAAGGTTTGCAACAAGCTGAAACGCGTTGTAGAATTAAACACCTCTTGAAGTGATTTGGATGTGGTGTTCTTTGGTTACTGAGAGCGCATCAATTTGGGACGTTGCTGAGAATATATATATATATATATATATATATATATACATATATATATATATATTACCTACTGGCGGTCGCCAGTAGGTAGTTATAGTTAGGACCCTGTTTCCATAGGAAATCCGCAACATTCTATTTGGAATAACTTTGGCGCCGGTTGACGAACCCTCGCGAAATTTTCAAAACTAATGGGGCGCTCCGCTCCGCTCCTACCCTGAAAGTCTCGGGGGGATTCGTCAAGCGGGGGCTGAGAAAAAAGGGGGGTCCCAAAACGCGTTTTCCCCATGCATTTTTCCATAGGACCTTTAGACACAGCTACAGCCCGAACGGCTGAACAGAATTACTTGTAATTTGGCAGAGAGGTAGTCCTCAGGTCAAGGAAGTGCCTTTTGTAGGTCTGGTGTAAATCTGTTCAGTAGTTCCTGAGAAAATAGCATTTAAATCAATATATATATCTGTAATTGCGCTCCGAGCGCGCACCGTAAGCTTACCGTACGCGTACGGTGCCGTGCGCGAGCGCGATTCTGATTGGCTGTTAGATCTTAGTAAACATTCGAATCGGTCGAAACCAGGAAGTGTCGGCCGCCATTTTCTCTCTCGCACTCGGAGGGGTGGAGGAAAAACAAAGATGGATATCATAAAAAGGGGACAGGCTAGACAGCTCCTAACCACCTAGCCTTGGTTATGGTGTGCCAGAAGGCCATCCAAGGCTCCAATTTTTTTTTTTTTTTTTGAAAAAACGGCGAATACACTTACTAAAAAATTAATTAAAAAAAAACAAAATCCATATTTCCCCCCCCCCGTGTGCAAAAGGTGCCCGTAGTGCACCTTTTGTGCATGGCGTAATTCGATGTCATTGAACATTTAATAGAAAACCTTTCAGAATGAAGCGCATAATATGTCCTCCGTGTGCGGACGGTGCGCGAAGGGCATCGTGCGTAAATGGCGCATCCAGCCTAACGTGGGCACGCGGTGCGCGTAGCGCACCGCGTGCCCACCATGCGTGCATGGCACTAACTGCGTTAAGTGGGCGCGCGGTGCGCGAAGCGCACCGTGCGCGCACGGAACGAACTGCGTGAAGTGGGCGCGCACGGCACGAACGGCGTAAAGTAACTTAGCATTTAAAAAACCGTACAAATTCACAGAAAAAACCATAGGTTTCACACACGTTATAGTTAGGAATTAGCATTTAAAAAACCTTGCAAATTCACTGAAAAAACCATAGGTTTCACACAAGTTATAGTTAGCTGTACATTTCACTCGTAAAAAACCAATGAAATTCCACGTTATAGTTAGTGCAGGCAACTATAACTCACGCGACCGCAATCCTCTGCTAATGACATATGTGTCTTTATGAAAAAAAAATATTTGTAATATATGTATAGCTAAAATTTAATGGAAGAAGACATGGGCAAATAAGTGTCTAAATACAGTATTAGCATCAGCAGAGGATTGCGGTCGCGTGAGTTATAGTTGCCTGCACTAACTATAACGTGGAATTTCATTGGTTTTTTACGAGTGAAATGTACAGCTAACTATAACTTGTGTGAAATCTATGGGTTTTTCAGTGAATATATATATATATATATATATACATGAAGTCCAAATCCCCACTCAAAGTAGAAGAGGGGTCCGACACCGCCAGGATACATTCAGGAGGATTTATTTCAGGGTGAATTCACTGTGCAAACAGGGTAACAATGCGGCAGACGCGTTTCAGCGATTTAGCTTTCCTCAGTGCCTGTTACAATGGAAGAGCCTCGCACCTGGTGGCCATTTAGGTATTCCCTTGACCACTCCCATTAGAGTCTTAATCGAGGCTCCTTCTTTACCTTAAAGGGATATTGCACTGTGCGCTGGTGAAACAGGCTGCTGCATGCTGGGATTTGCAGTCCATATGCTGATCCCCCTTGAGTAAGTGGGAAATCCGAAACACCCGGTGGCGTCCCATCAATGTGGCCTCCGGACTACACCCAACCACAGCTTCCTGTTTGGTAAAATGTCCTCACTGAGACCCCTTGATGCTCCCTGCAGTCGATGCTGCTCCTCTCTCCCCACGCAGTGATGTCTTCACACTGTGGTGTTTTGATCTGCGCGGGGGGGGGGGGCGAAGCGTTGTGCATTCCAAACACAAGTCCAAAGGTTGCTGGCTAACGCGGTGCTTCCTGACCGAGAGGGCGTGTCGGGAAAGCCAGTGCCTGCAATACTGGCGTAATATGAAGTCCAAATCCCCACTCAAAGTAGCAAAATCAGTGTGACATACCTACAGTGTCCTTTGTTTGTTTTCATGCCCACAAACTTTATCAGTCATCAAGTTGTATGCACTATTCTATGTGAACAAGGTTTGCAACAAGCTGAAACGCGTTGTAGAATTAAACACCTTTTGAAGTGATTTGGATGTGGTGTCCTTTGGTTACTGAGAGCGCATCAATTTGGGACTTTGCTGAGAATATATATATATATATATATATATATATATATATATATATATATATATATATATATTATAGAGAGAGAGAGATTTATTTTCACTTTGTAGTTAGGTGAATTTTTCAGTGACAACATTAACATTTTGAACTAAAAAGAAACCCAGAAAAGAACCAGTTATAAATAGCAGAGCTAACTATAACCGCAACGTACTGTTTATGACTTCACATGTTATATTACTCATGACATGTTCTATGACATCCCTGATGACATCACCCAAGCTTCGCATATATTGCGTCCTGGTGGTCGCCAGTAGGTAGTTATAGTTAGGACCCTGTTTCTATTCAAAAAGCGTTTTTTGCTTTTGCTAATATCTTTGGCGCCGTTTGATGAATCCTCGCAAACTTTTCAAAACTAGTGGTTCACTCAGATCAGCTCCTGTTTTGAAAGTTTCAGGGTTATTCGTCAAGTGGGGGCTAAGAAAAAAGGGGGGTTCCAAAACGCGTTTTTTGCATGTTGATTTCCATAGGAACTTTAGACACGGCTACAGCTCGAACTGCTGAACGGAATTACACCAAATTTGGCAAAAAGGTACTTCTTGGTTCAGAAAGCGCTTTTTTAGGTCTCACCTGGCGTTAGCAGTGTGCATGCGCTGCTCTCGCCATGCGAGGGCTACTTAGAATCAATCCGATTCCAGAAGTCATGTCTGAGCTCCGCCCGTACTTTCATTGGTGTGCGTCTTTTGACGTCATTGAATATGCTGAACAGAGTGTAATGATTGTACCGGAGGCTTTGTAGTCCCTCCTGGTTGCCACCCTGTCCACTTTTGGACCCGCCCCCCCGGGACTGGATCTTTTACTGGCGGCAGAACACGGTGGGTTTTATAATGACAGTTGGCACTTTTTTTTACCATTGTTTGCGTGTGGGCTGTGCGTTTACTTGTGGGTGACATTTAATAATGTGCGTTACATGAGTAACAGTTATCTTACATTGGAGCGCTTTACATGAGACCCAGTTACGTTACACAAGGACAGATTCAATTTTGGTAGGCACGGGGTACAAAAATAGTCGTGCCGCCCTGTTGGTGTAGTTTGGCACATTACCCGTACCTTTACTACGAATGTCACATGGTTCTTGACCAATTGAAGCAATCTGCCTGAAAGAGGCACAAAAGCACCAGGAAACACAGTTTGTATATGCAGCGTGAAATACATCCAGGAAACTAAAGCACTCACAGAGATCATACGGGCTCGCGGGCAGCCATACAATCGGCGCTCAGTGATACCAACAACATAACAATCCATAATGAATTGCGCGCGGCCTCTGATGGTTAGTCTGGGCGCCAATACCGCACTTAAAAACGGAACCATTTTAACAAATCTATAACCCTATTCTTTCGCCCCATTACATCCTCTTCTCCCTCCTTCTCCCACGCCTTACTTTGAGTACATGTGCCAATTCAATAAAAAGTGTCAACTGGTTCCAAAGCCTTCTGTATCCAGCAGATAGAAATACAAACAAGCATTTGCAATACAATAGGTCTCGCTTTTACGTGAGTTTTAGCTCTTGAAGTTAGTATGCACTTTTAAAATTTTTTTTGGGGTGGGGCGTTAACTTTTCTGTGTATTCCGACTCATAAAAAGCTCGTTAAAAAAAAAACGAGTTAGAATTGAATTCGCGGTGATGGAGCGTAAAGGTGGGGGCTGGAGCCCGGAGGGGGAGGGGTTAACTGGCAAGGTTGTGAGCTGCTGCACCGAGTGGGCTCTGGAGCCCGACATCGAGCGGTGTGGGTGGGGGCATTAGATGGGGCTGGGATGTCGAGATAAGGAAGAGCAGTGAGTTAAAGGACTAAAGCGAGGGAGGAGGGGGAGATGATACGAAGGACAGATAGAGAGCAAACCATAGAGAAGTGGAAATGACAAACGCACGGCAACATTGACACCACGACATGAAGTGACAATGGCATCACGACATAAATGATCACTGTAGGAGAGTAGGGTCTGCTTTCTATGTTCACCCCCACTTTTTGCTTTTGCTTTACTGGTTTTCGACTTAGATGTGGCTGTGGGCCTGCTAATCAGACCCACAGCCCTGCTGTTCTCTCTCTAAATTAATACTATGTACTTTAGGTGCATAACCCATTTGGATAGGATCACCATATTGGCCCCTGTACAGTGTACCCTAGGTACCCAGGGCATAGGTGTACCCTAGGCCTACCAGGGGCTGCAGCATGTATTATGCCACCCCTGGCCTGGCCTTCCATTTTGACACAACTGGCTGATCACTCAGCTGGGGGAAGGTCGTGTAATCACCCCTTGCTTAGGTGTAGTATTCCTATACCTAACTTACATATAGACACATGTGTACCTATCAGTCACTCCTATGGCAGGCCTTAACAATCCTGGAGGCAGAGTGCTTGGTAACATGTGAGATGGTGCTCTAGCATGAGCTGAGCCTGTCTGCAGCTTTCGGAACCATGTCCTTATAGCTGTTCTATGATATAGCCTACCATATACTCTTAAAGTGCCTTATCATCTTAAACGGTTATGGTAACTATGGGTTGGCTTTATCGAAACATGTCGTGTAAGGTGTCTAACACTGTGGAATAATACCCCCATGCCATTTCTGGACATGAGGATATTATTCCCCCCTTCTAGAGGGAAAGACATGTTAAAATCATACTTCACTGTTAGCCTCTGACCAAAGCCTCAGCATCACAAAATGGATGCTGCTGCCACGACACAAGTCTGACCTCCTGCTGCTGGGAGTGATCCCAGCCAGGGAGGCCTGGACAATAGGTTTCCTGCTTGGGGAGGTGCTAGCACCTCCCCAGACAGCCTTTAGTGTATTGGGGCAGGGTGGGCTGAAAGGAATGAGACATGCCTGGGGCACACAAGGTGTTCCTTGCATAGTCCAGTTCAAACCGGCGCTGGGGCACTCCAGCCCCAGCTCTGGCGCGAAACTGGACAAAGGGAAGTGGGTGTAACCACCCCCTCCCAGGTCCCACCCATAAGGCGTGACCTAGCAGGTATCCCAGCCCCCCAGATTAGTATAAGAGTGGGAGTTGGGCCTCAAGACTTTAGATTATCCTGAACCTGCAAACTTGAACAGAAACTCTGGACCTTCGACATTCGACGAAAGAAGAAGACTGAAGAATCTCCCTTGTGGCCAAGGAGTGGCTACCCTGTGCAAACAGGCACCATCAAGAGACTTCCCTTTGCTTTGCCCAAGTTCTACGAGGGACCGACTGCAGAGCCCGACCAGAGCCTTGACTTCCAGACTTCTCCGACCCTGATCCACATCCACAGCAGAGCTGAGAACCGTGGAGGCGACGAGAGACGTGGGACCGGCTACCTGGGAAAAGTGGCTAGTATCTTGAAGCGCAGCTTCTGAGGCACCCTCGAAGTTGTGCACTGGGGATTGAGAAGCCCCAACCCCAAGCACCATCTGCACCGAAGACCAGCCCCCCACACTCCACGAGTCCTGCGTGGGGCCCTTCTGCATTTTCCTGCTTGCCGCGTCTGTCCGGTTGCTTGCCCGCTGGCTAGTGGCCTTTGTGACGACGCATCCCGTAATCTTCAGCGCTGGTTTGGCTCCTCCAGACTGGCTCCTGCTCCTTTGAAAAAGAGAAGCATCCCAGACCTTCCTGGTCTGCACCAGAAGCAAGTCCTCCGTTCTGCGTGGGTTCCGCTTGCCAAGGCTTGGTGAGTCCTAGTCCAACTTCGACGCCGCCGACAGCAAGAGCCTTCGTGGGACAGCTCGCCTCCTGGTCCTGGTCGTCCTCGACGCTTCCTGGTCCTCGTGGCTGCAGAGACAAGCTTCACCTTCACCTGCAATCTTCACGACATCGCCTGGTTCCTTCCTGGTTCCACGTGGTCACTGGCTAGTGACCTTGACTCTGTCCCTTCTGCTTGCAGGTCTCCTCTCTTCTTGATCCCAGCCTTGGGATCCACCGGACACTCTTCACTGACTGCCTGTCAGCATCTTTCTCCAGGCATCCATAGGAGTCGACGACGAAACCCGACGCAACTTCACCCCTATGCACCCGCAGCCTGTGGGCTAGGTAACTTGGGTACTCCAGTGCTCATCAGGATAGTGACTATCCTAGTGTCTAGTTTTCCAGTCTCGACTTCCTAGCTACTCCGGAAGTGTCCTAAATCTATCTATTTCTAAACTGTACTATTGCTAGTGACTTTTACGCATTACGCGTGAGTGTTTCCACTCTGCACCTGAATCCTGTGGGCCTCCCACTTTCTAACCTTTGGTAGTATAGTGTAGCCCCAGCGATTCCCTAGGCCTAGGCCTATCCTATTTCCGTGACAGTGGTCCTTATACCACTTACTTAGTATATGGTTTGCGTGGCCCCTAGGCCCTAACTGTATTACTTACCTGTGTGACTTAATGTATGCATAAATAAGACTGTGTTGTACTTACCTCTAATCTCATAAAGAGTGCTGAGGGTTTGACTAGAATAAATACCCTTTATTTTATATATATATCTGTTGTGGTGTCCTTTCATTTGGTATTCAAGGGATTATATATGGTATCACAGCTGGCTTCACATGCCATTCAGAGTTTAGCCTAAGACTGCTCTTGTCCATGCTACCACTAGGATAGCTGGTCTATAAGGTTGACTTTACAACTAATCACCATAAGGGTATTTGGACTGATATAAGGTGTACACTAGAACTAGTGACATCATACATCAGGCCAACTTCTCACATTGGTGAGCAGCGGTTGGGATCTGAGCTTGCTGTTGTAATACCATTGTAATCTTAAGATACTAAATTGAAAGATCACACAGATATTGTCTAGGTACATATAACATAGATTATAATACTTAAGTCCTACTGGACTTAGTAGTTGTAGGTTGAAGGGAGTAACACACCCTGACTACAACTACCAGAGAGGTTTAGTAGAAACAACTAGTGTAGGTAGGTGCACACACCACACCCTCAATAGATCATGTTTCTGGGAGGAGATCAAGTAGATGCTCTCTCAGGAGGGTCAGGTCTGCAGAAGACCCCCTCTAGATATGATACCCTAACATTCCAGGAGTTGAGACAACTGTGTACCTCCAGAGGAATAAAACAGGGTGCAAACCCTACCCTCCTTCAGTTAAGACAACTCCTAGAGGAGTATGATGCTCTTAAAGCCTCACAGGCAGGTACCCTAGGTACAAAGGAGGGTCTACCCACCACAGATGAGTCAGATGGGACTTCAGATGAAGAGGTAGACAGCCAGGGCCAAGTAGGAAGACTTAGCCAGGCTAACCTAAGCTTACATGGGAGTTTGCATGGGGTCCCCCCATACAGACCCCCAAGTGGGCTTACACAGAGAAGCAGGAGGGACAGATCCCCTTCAAGGGAATCCATCCACTCCCATGTCTCTAGCATCTCTAGTGTTTCCTCTCACAGGGGAATGACTTCCCCTGAGAGAAAGGAACATGAAGCCAGAATGAGGGAAGCTAATCTGAGGATTCAGAGGGAAGAACTTGCCCTTGCCAAGGAGAAGCTTGCTCTGGCTAGAGAGCAAAAGTTAAGTGGGTCAGAACCCACTGGTGGAGGCAATATCCCTAAGGATAGAGACAGGCACTATGATAATAGAAACCTGAGCAAGATTGTCCCTCCCTACAAGTGTGGGGATGACATCCACAAACGGATAACTGCTTTGGAGAGAGCTTGCAAAGTACAGCAGGTACCCCAAAGTCAGTGGGCAGCTATCTTGTGGCTCTCCTTCTCTGAGAAAGGTAGAGACAAGCTCCTCACAGTTAGTGATGAGGATGCAGATAATTACACTGTCCTGAAGAGTGCTCTGAGTGATGGGTTTGGCCTAACCACTGAACAATACAGGTTGTTGTTCAGGGACACCCAGAAGACACAGACTCAGGACTGGACTGACTTTGTAGATTGTGCCACTAAGGCTCTGGAAGGCTGGCTAATGGGAAGTAAGGTTAAGGACTATACAGGATTGTATAATTTGATCATGAGAGAACAAATACTTAACAACTGTCAAAACCAGCTATTGCATCAACACCTGATTGATTCTGATCTGACTTCTCCCCAAGAATTGGGAAAGAAGGCAGATAGATGGGTCAGGACTAGAGTTAAGCAGAAAAACCAGAACCAGGGCGGTGATCAGAAAAAGGCAGACCAGAAGGGTAATGATCAGAAACAAAAAGACCAGAAGTCTTCACCAGGCCCCCAAAAGGCTCAGGGGGAGGGTGGTCCCAAAAAGGATAAAAAGAAAGAAGGCCAAAAGAAACCATGGTGCAACTATTGTAAGTCCAACTCACATTGGTTTAGTGAGTGCACCAAAAAGGATAAGCCCCCAGCCACCATTGCCCCTAAGGCAACTGTACCCCCTAGTTCAGCTGTAAGTGGTGGTTCCCAGCAAAAGGGTGTAGTAGGGTTAACCCGGGGAACTGAGGAGGATTCTGACCTAGTCAGAATACCTACTCAGGCTGTTCTGATCTGTGATGGGGACTTAGCTTTGTCCTCTACTGTAGGCCCCAGTAACCTGGGCAAGTACAGACAGACTCCTTTTATCAACCAAAGAATGGCTCAGGCCTACAGGGACACTGGGGCTAGTGTCACAATGGTGACACCTGCTTTTGTGGACCCTGGACAGATCATGCTAGGTGAGAATTACCTAGTGACCAACGCTAGCAATGCCACTACCTCCCATAGTGTGGCTATTGTTACTTCTCCTGGGGAGGGGTAACTGGCCTCAAGAAAGTTGTTGTTAGTTCAGACCATCCTGTAGAGTGTTTACTGGGCAATGATCTTGAAACTTCAGTTTGGTCTGAAGTGGAGTATAGGACCCATGCAGAAATGCTGGGGATAGATGCACATGTCCTTGCTGTGACCAGGTCACAGGCCAAAAAGTGCACCACTGAACAAGTGCTGGATCCTGAAACTATGGACCAGTCACAACCCAAGAGAAAGAGCAGTAGGGTTAAGGCTGTGCCTTCCCCCTGCCTCAGGTGGTGGATCAGCCCTCCCAGGAGGATGATTCTGAGAGCCCTGAAGGAACTGTCCTAGAAGAACTTGAACCTGATCAGGTTGAGTTTCTTGGGACAGGGGGACCTTCAAGGGCAGATCTGAGGCAGGCTCAATTAGACTGCCCCTCTCTTGAACCCCTCAGACAGCTGGCTGCTGCTGAGGCTGCAGGGAATGCTCAAGGTACCCACAGAGTGTATTGGGATGAAGGGCTACTGTATTCAGAGGCTAGAGACCCCAAGCCTGGTGCATCCAGGAGGTTGGTCATACCACTGAAGTTCAGAGGCTTCCTTCTTACCCTGGCCCATGATATTCCCCTTGCAGGACATTTAGGCCAGAACAAGACTTGGGACAGGCTTGTCCCTCACTTTCACTGGCCCCATATGTCAGAAGATACTAAGGAGTTTTGTCGCTCCTGTGTCACCTGCCAAGCCAGTGGCAAATCAGGTGGCACCACAAAGGCCCCCCTCATACCACTACCTGTGGTGGGGGTCCCCTTTGAAAGAGTGGGCATAGATATTGTAGGACCAATGGACCCACAAACAGCATCTGGGCACAGATTCATACTGGTGATAGTGGACCATGCCACCAGGTACCCAGAAGCAATTCCCCTGAGGACCACAACAGCTCCTGTTGTGGCAAGGGCCCTGCTTGGAGTATTCTCCAGAGTGGGCTTTCCAAAGGAGGTAATTTCTGACAGAGGTGCCAACTTCATGTCAGGATACTTGACTGCAATGTGGAAGGAGTGTGGTGTGAACTACAAGTTCACCACACCCTATCACCCACAGTGCAATGGGCTTGTTGAGAGATTCAACAAGACCCTAAAGGGAATGATAAAAGGGTTACCAGACAAGCTTAGGCGAAGATGGGACATCCTTTTACCCTGCCTTCTGTTTGCTTACAGAGAGGTCCCATAAAAGGGGGTTGGCTACAGCCCTTTTGAGCTTTTGTTTGGGCATCCTGTAAGAGGACCCCTGTGTTTGGTAAGGGAAGGATGGGAGAGACCTCTCAGACAACCCAAACTGGACATAGTGGATTATGTACTTGGTCTCCGCTCCAGGATGGCAGAGTATATGAAGAAGGCTTCTAAAAACCTTGAGGCAAGCCAAGAACTCCAAAAAGCTTGGCATGACCAAAAGGCTGTACTGACTGTTTACCAGCCAGGACAGAAAGTGTGGGTGTTGGAGCCAGTGGCCCCAGCAGCACTCCAAGACAAATGGTCTGGACCCCACACTATTGTTGAGAAAAAGGGAGAAGTCACCTACTTGGTGGACCTTGGGACTCCCAGAAGCCCCCACAGGGTGCTTCATGTCAACAGATTGAAGGCATATGTTGACAGGGCAGACATGGGGCTACTCGTGGCTACAGATGAGGGGCAGGAGGAAGAGAGTGACCCTCTCCCAGACCTGTTGACTCAGAACCCTGATGATGGCTCAGTTGATGGTGTAGTCTTTTCTGACAGCCTCACTGTCCATCAGCAACAGGACTGCAGGCAAGTTCTGCAGTCCTACAGACCTATGTTCTCCCTGACCCCAAGTCAGACAAACTGGTGCACCCATGAGGTGGACACTGGTGACAGTCTGCCTGTGAAGAGTAAAATCTACAGGCAACCTGACCATGTCAGGGACTGCATAAAAGTTGAGGTACAAAAGATGTTGGAGCTGGGAGTCATTGAACCTTCAGAGAGCCCTTGGGCTAGTCCTGTAGTCCTTGTGCCAAAACCTCACACCCAAGATGGTAAGAGAGAGATGAGGTTTTGCGTGGATTACAGAGGTCTCAATGCTGTCACTAGGAGAGATGCCCACCCAATACCTAGGGCAGATGAGCTCATTGACAGACTGGCAGCTGCTAAGTTTTTGAGCACATTTGACCTGACAGCAGGCTACTGGCAAATCAGACTAGCTGAGAGTGCAAAGGCCAAAACTGCTTTCTCGACCCCAGGAGGACATTATCAATTTGTGGTAATGCCCTTTGGTTTGAAGAATGCACCTGCCACTTTCCAAAGGTTGGTGAATCAAGTCCTTACTGGGTTGGATGATTATTGTGCAGCTTATCTTGATGATATTGCTGTCTTTAGCTCCACCTGGGAGGATCACCTGGTCCACCTGAGGAATGTTTTAGAGGCCCTGCAAAAGGCAGGCCTCGCTATCAAGGCCACTAAGTGCCAGATAGGGCAGAGCAAGGTTGTATACCTGGGCCACCTAGTTGGTGGGGGTCAGGTTCAACCACTGGAGAGCAAGATCCAGACCATAAAGGACTGGACTCCTCCAACTACCCAGACTCAGGTCAGAGCTTTCTTGGGCCTGACTGGGTACTACAGAAAGTTTGTTAAGAACTATGGGTCCATTGTGACACCACTTAATGACTTGACCTCCAAGAAGATGCCAAAGAAAGTTCAGTGGACAGTAAGCTGTCAAAAAGCATTTGATGACCTGAAGCAGGCCATGTGCAGTGCACCTATTCTGAAAAGTCCAGACTACTCCAAAGAGTTCATTGTCCAGACAGATGCTTCTGAGTTAGGTGTGGGAGCTGTTCTTTCACAACTGAATGTAGATGGTCAAGACCAGCCCATTGCTTTTATAAGTAGAAGGCTGACCCCTAGAGAGAAACGTTGGTCAGCTACTGAGAGGGAGGCCTTTGCTGTGGTTTGGGCCCTGAAGAAGCTGAGGCCATACTTGTTTGGCACTCACTTCAAGATTCAGACAGTAAATAAGCCCCTCTTGTGGCTAAATCAGATGAAGGGTGAAAATCCCAAACTTCTTAGGTGGTCCATTTCCCTACAGGGGATGGACTTCACAGTGGAACATAGACCTGGGACTGACCATGCCAATGCAGATGGACTCTCCAGATATTTCCACTTAGAACATGAAGACTCAACTGGTCAAGGTTAGTTTAATGTCCCTAAGTTTGGGGGGGGGGGTTGTGTAGGAGAGTAGGGTCTGCTTTCTATGTTCACCCCCACTTTTTGCTGTTGCTTTACTGGTTTTCGACTTAGATGTGGCTGTGGGCCTGCTAATCAGACCCACAGCCCTGCTGTTCTCTCTCTAAATTAATACTATGTACTTTAGGTGCATAACCCATTTGGATAGGATCACCTTATTGGCCCCTGTACAGTGTACCCTAGGTACCCAGGGCATAGGTGTACCCTAGGCCTACCAGGGGCTGCAGCATGTATTATGCCACCCCTGGCCTGGCCTTCCATTTTGACACAACTGGCTGATCACTCAGCTGGGGCAAGGTCGTGTAATCACCCCTTGCTTAGGTGTAGTATTCCTATACCTAACTTACATATAGACACATGTGTACCTATCAGTCACTCCTATGGCAGGCCTTAACAATCCTGGAGGCAGAGTGCTTGGTAACATGTGAGATGGTGCTCTAGCATGAGCTGAGCCTGTCTGCAGCTTTCGGAACCATGTCCTTATAGCTGTTCTATGATATAGCCTACCATATACTCTTAAAGTGCCTTATAATCTTAAACGGTTATGGTAACTATGGGTTGGCTTTATCGAAACATGTCGTGTAAGGTGTCTAACACTGTGGAATAATACCCCCATGCCATTTCTGGACATGAGGATATTATTCCCCCCTTCTAGAGGGAAAGACATGTTAAAATCATACTTCACTGTTAGCCTCTGACCAAAGCCTCAGCATCACAAAATGGATGCTGCTGCCACGACACAAGTCTGACCTCCTGCTGCTGGGAGTGATCCCAGCCAGGGAGGCCTGGACAATAGGTTTCCTGCTTGGGGAGGTGCTAGCACCTCCCCAGACAGCCTTTAGTGTATTGGGGCAGGGTGGGCTGAAAGGAATGAGACATGCCTGGGGCACACAAGGTGTTCCTTGCATAGTCCAGTTCAAACCGGCGCTGGGGCACTCCAGCCCCAGCTCTGGCGCGAAACTGGACAAAGGGAAGTGGGTGTAACCACCCCCTCCCAGGTCCCACCCATAAGGCGTGACCTAGCAGGTATCCCAGCCCCCCAGATTAGTATAAGAGTGGGAGTTGGGCCTCAAGACTTTAGATTATCCTGAACCTGCAAACTTGAACAGAAACTCTGGACCTTCGACATTCGACGAAAGAAGAAGACTGAAGAATCTCCCTTGTGGCCAAGGAGTGGCTACCCTGTGCAAACAGGCACCATCAAGAGACTACCCTTTGCTTTGCCCAAGTTCTACGAGGGACCGACTGCAGAGCCCGACCAGAGCCTTGACTTCCAGACTTCTCCGACCCTGATCCACATCCACAGCAGAGCTGAGAACCGTGGAGGCGACGAGAGACGTGGGACCGGCTACCTGGGAAAAGTGGCTAGTATCTTGAAGCGCAGCTTCTGAGGCACCCTCGAAGTTGTGCACTGGGGATTGAGAAGCCCCAACCCCAAGCACCATCTGCACCGAAGACCAGCCCCCCACACTCCACGAGTCCTGCGTGGGGCCCTTCTGCATTTTCCTGCTTGCCGCGTCTGTCCGGTTGCTTGCCCGCTGGCTAGTGGCCTTTGTGACGACGCATCCCGTAATCTTCAGCGCTGGTTTGGCTCCTCCAGACTGGCTCCTGCTCCTTTGAAAAAGAGAAGCATCCCAGACCTTCCTGGTCTGCACCAGAAGCAAGTCCTCCGTTCTGCGTGGGTTCCGCTTGCCAAGGCTTGGTGAGTCCTAGTCCAACTTCGACGCCGCCGACAGCAAGAGCCTTCGTGGGACAGCTCGCCTCCTGGTCCTGGTTGTCCTCGACGCTTCCTGGTCCTCGTGGCTGCAGCGACAAGCTTCACCTTCACCTGCAATCTTCACGACATCGCCTGGTTCCTTCCTGGTTCCACGTGGTCACTGGCTAGTGACCTTGACTCTGTCCCTTCTGCTTGCAGGTCTCCTCTCTTCTTGATCCCAGCCTTGGGATCCACCGGACACTCTTCACTGACTGCCTGTCAGCATCTTTCTTCAGGCATCCATAGGAGTCGACGACGAAACCCGACGCAACTTCACCCCTATGCACCCGCAGCCTGTGGGCTAGGTAACTTGGGTACTCCGGTGCTCATCAGGATAGTGACTATCCTAGTGTCTAGTTTTCCAGTCTCGACTTCCTAGCTACTCCGGAAGTGTCCTAAATCTATCTATTTCTAAACTGTACTATTGCTAGTGACTTTTACGCATTACGCGTGAGTGTTTCCACTCTGCACCTGAATCCCGTGGGCCTCCCACTTCCTAACCTTTGGTAGTATGGTGTAGCCCCAGCGATTCCCTAGGCCTAGGCCTATCCTATTTCCGTGACAGTGGTCCTTATACCACTTACTTAGTATATGGTTTGCGTGGCCCCTAGGCCCTAACTGTATTACTTACCTGTGTGACTTAATGTATGCATAAATAAGACTGTGTTGTACTTACCTCTAATCTCATAAAGAGTGCTGAGGGTTTGACTAGAATAAATACCCTTTATTTTATATATATATCTGTTGTGGTGTCCTTTCATTTGGTATTCAAGGGATTATATATGGTATCACAGCTGGCTTCACATGCCATTCAGAGTTTAGCCTAAGACTGCTCTTGTCCATGCTACCACTAGGATAGCTGGTCTATAAGGTTGACTTTACAACCAATCACCATAAGGGTATTTGGACTGATATAAGGTGTACACTAGAACTAGTGACATCATACATCAGGCCAACTTCTCACAATCACGACATGAAATGATAATGTCATCGCGCCATGGGGGCGAGAACTCTTGACAGGGGCACTGTGACGGGTTAAAAATAGCCCTGCAGTATGGGGAGACAAGCCCCGACAGTGAAACCACGACACTGGTGACAGCGCATGATGGTGACAGCCTTTGGCGATAGCAGCATCGCAGTGTGGGACGACACGGCATGACAATGGCATCGGGATATGAAGGAACAGTAGAGGCACCATGACATGGGGGAGGGGTGCGGGCAGGGACATCACAGTGACCGCGGGACAAGGGACAACAGACCCCACATAGTAGAGGGACCAGGACACGGGGGGAGGGTGGCAGAGGCATCAAAATGACACTGCGACAAGGGGCCACAGACAAGACACAGTAGAGACACCGTAGCATGCAGGGACGAGGCAGGACAGGGACTCCGTGACATGGGCGTCAGGCCGCTCCGTGATATGATGGTGACACAAGGACATAGGGCGGAAGCATCACCTCGGTGTGGGATGACAAGACATATGGCATCAGGACATGAACAACACGGCCCATAGTGATACTGCACATGGGCCAACATGTCGTGACAGGGACTCACAAATTTGCAGTGACGGGCTGAGACAGGGGTAGTGCACCGTGGAGCAACGATATGCACTAGAGACACCACAGTGTGGGGTGACATGGCAGAGACTGCACAACATGAGGTGATGGCAGCACCACATCACGAGGCATGTCAGCGAGTGATGCCGTGACACGGTGGTGCAGGGCAGCGCAGCACCACAGGTGACACGACGGGACACCGAAGGGGGCGACGCTGTGACAGGATGCTGCGTGTGAAAGAACCCACCAATGACACCACACATAGGATGGCAAGGTACCACGGTGACACCCTCGCCTGTAGCCACAACTGTGTGGTACAGAGATGACACACCACGGTGCTACACGGAGCCATGGTGACACCGTGGTAGGGAGAGTCCCCGAGCCACATGTCCACATAGACACTAGGACATGTGACATTACTGTTTGAACAAGGTGACACAGAGCGACAGGGTTGTCGTGTTGCAGCGTGGCAGATACCACTGAGTGGGGCACCAATGCCGCACAGTGACAAGGGAAGACAGTGGGAGTGAAACAGCATGTCAGAGATGCCTCTATACGGGGCAAAAGGCGGGGCATTACAGTGACAAATTGTAATGGGGTAGCGGCACACAGGCAGTGCCCTGTGGCACAGGGTCACACTGGCTTTGTGATTTAGGGCCTCCTTGAAACAACCGCCGGGGGTGACAAGTGTTCCCGAAACCACACAATGTGAGGCAGCGATGGGCATCCCTGGCACGTGACCCAGAGGGACCGCGACACTATGACCTGCGACTGCGAGCGTGGCAGCGACGTCATGACATGTGGCGATATGGGCAGCGTGACACACATGTATGCAATGGGCAACAAGAGCAGTGCAGAAGGGTCCCGCGACACAAGGGGACAGTGACACAAGGTGTGAGAAGTTGGCCTGGTATATGCTGTCCATTAATTATAGTGGGCACCCTGTATCAGTCCCCTTATTGATGATAGGTTAAAGACAACCTTTATTGAAAGCTATCCTAGTGGTAACTATCGAGAGCAGCCTTCAGGCTAAGTCTTGAAGGAATGTAAAGCAGCATGTTTTACCAGTCTATAATCTCGTGAATGGCTAAATGAAAGACAACCACACCAGGTATATAAATAAAATATATGTATTTATTTCTAAACACACCCTACTAGTCTCTTTATGAGGCTAGAGGTTTAAACACATAAGTTACACTTCAAATAGTAAAATAGCACAAATACACGTCAGGCCCTAGGGGCGAGCCAATCCATATACTAAAATAATGGTATAAGAACCACAACTTAACTAGACACAAGGCCTAGAGCCTGTAGAATCGCTGGGACCCCAAGGAACCGTCCAAGGTAGTGACACAGGGGACCCACGGGAGCCGTGTGCAGTGTGAGTACACAGCCGCGAGTTCCCGTTAGCTTCTATGGGGAAAGTCACGGTTAGATTTTAAAAGATTAGGGACACTTAGGAACGAGTTAGGACCAAACCCTTTGGGACTTAGGAAGTTCTAGGGTCAACACCCACGGGAGCACCGGAGAACTCGTGTTACCTCACCCAGGGAAGCCGGGTGCATAGGTGTCAAATGGTGTCGGGTCGCGTCGTCGTTTTCAATGGGAGCTGGCGAAGAAGTGCTGCTGCAAGGAAGATGCGAAGTGTCTGAAGAGATCCAAGCCTGGATCGAAGTCGAGAAGAACCTGAAAGCAGAGGGGACAGAGTCTGGGTCACTAGCCAGTGACCAGGAGGACGATAGGCGAATGCTCACCGATGTCGGGTGATTTCATGTGAAGAAGATGAAGCTTGACTCTTCAGCCACGAGGACCAGGAGGTGGCGAGGATGACCAGGAGCTGGATTCGAGCTGTCCCATGAAGGATGTCGAGTGCTGCAGCATCGGTGCCGGATTGGACACAAAAAGCCTTGGCAACAGCAACCCACGCAGAAAGGAGAAAGATGCTTCGGTGCAGACCAGCAAGGTCTGAGGGACTCACCACTTGGTAGGGAGTCAGGGCACGCCTGGAGCAACCAGAGATGCCCAAGGAAAATCAAAGTTGCCTTCACAGGGACCCACCAGTCGATGGACCAGGGATCGCGAAGGAGCCTCGAGAATAAACACAGACTGGCAGCCCACGGGTCACTCGGGGTGATTAGGCTGACAATCTTCAGTGTATTCTCTGCTCAAGGTGGGGGCTACAAGTAATCCCAAGCGCGACTTCAGGAGACGTCGAGAAGTCAATGCACTTGCAAAAGTGCACGGTGACCAGGAGTTCCGGTTCCACGCTACTCACGAGGGCTGCGGGTCTCAGCTTTGCTGGGGACTCGGGTCGACCTCTGAGATGTCTGGAAATCCTTTTCCTGGGCTGCAAATACTTCAGAGTCCAGCGGGAGCTTCGGAGATGCAGACCGGCAAAATGCTTCATTGGTGCCTGCCAAGCAGGGGAGTCACTCCTTGACCCTAAGGGATATTTCTTCAGTCCTCTAGTCTTTAGTAGAGTGTTGAAGTTCCAGGATTCAGCTTCAGAGTTTCTTCCAGGGATATCTAAAGTTCTGGTTACAGAGGTTCCTTACTTATACCAAAGGAAGGGGTTGGACTAACTCTAGGGACCCACCTATGGGAGGGTTTGGAAAGAGGGGTGGCTGCATCCATTTCCTTTGTCCAGTTTCAAGCCCCTGAACCGGTTTGAGCTGGACTATGCACAGGGACACCAAATGTGCCCCCAGTGCAGGACTTCAAAGCACTCTGAGAGTGCTCCCACCCACCCCCAATACACATAAGCCGGTCTGGGAGGTGGTTACACCTCCCTGTGACACGAAACTTATTGTCCAGGCCTCCCCTGCTGGAGTTTTGGGCCGCAGCAGGAGGCCAGACCCGTGTCTGTGGCTGCAGCATCCATTTTGTGATGCCAGGGCTCTGTTAGGTTTCTACCGGGAATACCAGTACTGCCATGTCTCTCCCTCTAGAAGGGTGGGATCATATTCTAACATCAGGAAATGATGTGGGGGTATGATTCCAAGGTGTTTGACACCAAACACGACATGTTTCCGTGCAGCCAGTCCAAAGTTAGCATTAACCGTTTTAGATATAATGCACTTAAGAGTATATGGTCAGGCTGCACTACTGACAACCACAGAGAAAAGATTCCGAAGACTGCAGAGGGGCTCAACTCATGCCTGGGCACCCTCTCACATATAACCAAGCACCCTGTCTTCAGGATTGATAAGGCCTGCCATGGGGGTAACTGATAGGTTTCTATGTGCAATATTAAGTGAGATATAGTGAACCTATATCTCAGTAAGGGGTGCATGCACCACCTTACCCAGGCTGCAGTAGCAGACCTGTGGTGTCATTTTGGAGGGCTTTCCAGGGGTAGCACAATACATGCTTCAGCCCCTGGTAGGCCTCTGGGGTACCTATGCCCTAGGTACATAGTATACCATATACTAGGGACTTATAAGGGCACCTCAGAATCCAATCTGTGATATACCTAGTGTACATGGAATCAATCTAGAGAGGAAGCAGCTAGGCTGGGGCCCTAAATAGCATGGTCCCAGCCAGACTAAAGTAAAAAAACTGTGAAACAACAGCAAAAAGTGAGGGTAACCATGTGAAGCAGATCCTACTCTCCTACACAACCCCCCCCCCCAAACGCAGGGACATTAAACTAACCTTGGCCAGTTGAGTCTTCATGTTCTAACTGGAAATATCTGACGAGTCCATCTGCATTGGCATGGTTACTCCCAGGTCTATGTTCCACTGTATAGTCCTTCCCATGTAGGGATATGGACCACCTGATAAGTTTGGGGTTTTCACCCTTCATCGGTTTTAGCCATAAGAGGGGCTTATGGTCTGTCTGAACAATGAAGTGAGTACCAAATAAGTAAGGCCTCAACTTCTTCAGAGCCCAAACCACAGCAAAGGCCTCCCTCTCAATGGCTGACCAATGTTTCTCTCTGGGGGTCAACCTTCTGCTTATGAAAGCTACTGGCTGATCCTGACCTTCATCATTCAACTGTACAGCCACTACCCCCAACACTCAGATGCATCTGTTTGCACAATGAACTTCTTGGAGTAATCAGGGCTTTGCAGAATGGGAGCAGTGCACATGGCCTTCTTCAGGTCATCAAAAGCCTTTTGACAGTTAACTGTCCACTGAACCTTTTTGGGCATTTTCTTAGAGGTTAAGTCATTCAGGGGTGTTGCTATTGATCCATACCCCTTGACAAATCTTCTGTAGTACCCAGTCAGGCCTAAGAAAGCTCTCACCTGAGTCTGGGTAGTGGGAGCAACTCAGTCCATTATGGTCTGGATTTTGCTCTGCAATGGTTGAACCTGGCATCCACCCACAAGGTGGCCCAGGAACACAACCTGACTCTGCCCAATCTGGCACTTAGTGGCCTTGATAGTTAGGCCTGCTTTTGCAGGGCCTCCAAAACATTCCTCAGGTGGACCAAGTGATCCTCCCAGGTGGAGCTAAAGACAGCAATATCATCTAGATATGCTGCACTATAGTCTTCCAGGCCTGTAAGGACTTGATTCACCAACCTTTGGAAAGTGGCAGGTGCATTCTTCAAACCAAAGGGCATTAAAACAAATTGATAGTGCCCACTAGGGGTAGAAAATGCTGTCTTTGGCTTTGCATCATCAGCTAGTCTGATCTGACAGTAGCCAGCTGTCAAGTCAAATGTACTTATAAACTTGACTGAGGGCAAAGTATCTATTAGTTCATCTGCCCTTGAGATGGGATGGGCATCAGTCCTAGTGACTGCATTGAGACCCCTGTAGTCCACACAGACTCTAATCTCTCTCTTGCCATCTTTGGTGTGACGTTTAGGTATCAGGACTACTGGACTAGCCCAGGGGCTATCTGAGGGTTCAATGACTCCCAAATCCAACATCTTTTGGACTTATGTCCTTAAACAGTCCCTGACATGGTCATGTTGCCTGTAGATCTTATTCTTCATAGGCAGATTGTCCCCAGTGTCCACTTCATGAGTGCACCAGGTGGTCTGACTTGGAGTCAGAGAAAACATATGTCTGAACTGGCTGAGAAGTTTTCTGCAGTCAGTTTGTGGCTGGACAGTGAGTGAGCCTGCCAAGGCTATACTATCTACTGATCCATCATCAGGGTTCTGAGAAATCAGGTCAGGGAGTGGGTCACTCTCTTCCTCCTGTCCTTCATCAGTAGCCATGAGCAAGCCCATGTCTGCCCTGTCAACATATGGTTTTAGTCTGTTGACATGAAGTACCCTGTGGGGACTCCTAGGGGTTCCAAGGTCTACCAGTAGGTGACCTCCCCTTTCTGTTCAACAATGGTATGGGGGGCACTCCATTTGTCCTGGAGGGCTGCTGGGGCCACAGTCTCCAACACCCACACTTTCTGCCCTGGCTGGTAAACAGTCAGAACAGCCTTTTGGTCATGCCAGGCCTTTTGTAATTCCTGGCTAGCCTCAAGGTTTTTAGTTGCCTTTTTCATGTACTCCGCCATCCTGGAGCGGAGACCAAGTACATAGTCCACTATGTCCTGTTTAGGGGGTTTGAGAGGTAACTCCCATCCCTCCTTCACCAGACACAAAGGACTCCTAACAGGATGGCCAAACAAAAATTCAAAAGGGCTGTAACCAATCCCCTTTTGTGGCACCTCCCTCTAGGCAAACAAAAGGCAGGGCAAATGGATGTCGCATCTGCGCCTAAGCTTTTCTGGGAGACCTTTGATCATGCACTTTAAGGTTTTGTTGAATCTTTCAACTAAACCATTGCATTGTGGGTGATAGGGTGTGGTGAATTTGTAATTCACTCCACACTCCTTCCACATTGCAGTTAAGTAACTTGACATGAAGTTTGCACCCCTGTCAGATACTACCTCCTTAGGAAAGCCCACTCTTCAGAATACACCCAAGAGGGCTCTTGCCACCACAGGTGCTATAGTGGTCCTAAGTGGGATTGCCTCTGGGTACCTAGTGGCATGGTCCACCACCATCAGGATAAATCTGTGCCCAGATGCAGTTTGAGGATCCATGGGACCAACAATCTCAATCCCTACCCTCTCAAAGGGAACCCCCACCACAGGTAGTGGTATCAGGGGGGCCTTTGTGGTTCCACCTGCCTTGCCACTGGCTTGTTATAACAACCAGGGTGTGGGCTCCTAATCAGCAAGGCAGAGCCACAGTTAGAACAATAAACAACAAAATGCCAATGCTGATCCCTCTTTTAAGCCTTATTTGAAATGCATCACGAAGAAACGAAACAAAGTGACCAATAAAGTTTTTTCTGTTTCAATTAATGAATTTATCAACATTTATTTCAACAGCAAAAATCAATTCATAACCAAATCATAAACCCTTATACCCTTTTTACATATCACATAGCTCCTATATATCATTAGTACACAATTCTTACATACTCACACTCGTATGTTGGAACACATTCCCTAATTCGATTCACACTCAATATTCAAACTTGTGCACATTTGCATCTAACAGCCACACAACCAATGATTCATACACGCCCTCATTACATACTACAATGCTAATTTTACAATAATTTAAAAAGACAATGCTTAAAGACAACAAGACCTAAGGTGAATGAATATCCACAATTCCAAATATTTAAAACAAATACAAAACACTCGAAAACACTCAAAAGGTCTGAAAAATGAACAGGTCGACGCGTTTCGAACACCCCAATTTAATTATTCGTGTTCTCTTCAGGACCCACAAAGCTGTAACAAAATAAAAACAAAATACAGTCACTCTATGTTCTCCCAGGAACCTCCACTCTTCAAGCCTCACTACCTCTCAAAGATCAAGAGCTTACTTTGACTTATTAAATAGATCAGCCGATCTATTAGTCTGCAAAATGGTAAGCGTGTTAATCTGCAACGATAAATCAGACAACACCAACTGAGGATGCCTTCTCGTATTATCTACAAATTAATCTCCATATAGTAAGACATGATGCACTGCAACACCTTAATCACACTTACTTGTGTACATAATCTGCAAACTTCCTCTTAAGGAGCCAGAGACCATCAAGCAAACAAAGCACCAGCTTGCTCTTAGACTTTAGCAGCCAACAATAGGTTTCCTATAACCAAAAGGTTAAAAAGGAGCATTTAGTTGTTTTTTTTAAAAAGAGAAGAAGAAAGAAAGGTCTTCCATAGTATGTGCGTAATCGGTAGAAGACACTTACTTGAAAAACTATTTTTAAAAATCCTTCTATACAAGCCTCTCTTGATGCGTTCTTCAATTGTGCATTACTCCTTCTTTAAACCGTCACTCTAAACCAAAACAGGGAGAGCGCCATTACTCTCGTGCTTGTCAGAAAACTCATACATACGAAAATATTCAGTCTTTCGCATGCTGACAAACCTGATTCAAATCAAGGAGGGAGCTCTTCGTGGTACCGTGCTTCTGATTTACGGCGGGACGCCACGGGTAATTACTTCCCTATACCCGTCGTTTCGCCTTGGTTTCATTTTTTTTGTCTGTATCACGTGATTGCCACGTCCTTCCCTAGGCGCATTCTAACGCTAAGTCTCTTGGGATGTGTAGTTAGAAAACCATCTGGAGTGAGTCTGACTATTTGGGTGCAACCGAGGCGCAACTCAATGTTGTCAAGGAAGCTATGCCCGTTTACTTTGGGTATTCTGAAGACACATATTTTTGGAAGTGTAGAATTCTGAGTGAAACATTATTTCTCTAGTACTTTCATTCGACAGATGGCATAAACAATGAGTAATAAACCCCTGTTTGTATGAATGACACAGCGCTGCGGGTCCATAGCGGTCCCAGGATTGCAAATTCCATCTAATCATAATAAATGTAAAATTCCGTAATGCTGACATCTGATATTATTCCGTGATGGTCATATTCTTTTTTAATGAAAAGGCACAGTCAAGTGCAGGATCACATGGGGGATCTAGTTGTAAATACCTTGCAAGAGGGCTGAATCACACCGAAGAATCTTTTCACCGAGGAATTTTGGAAATAGTAGGAGCATTCTAGTGCCTTGACAATTACCCCTACCGGCATGCAAGTGACTAGATGACACTATAGAGGTCTCTTTTAAGATATTATGCCAAGCTTGAGTCCTTATTTTTTTGTTAACGCCGGAGAGGGGAATACATCATTCCGCTCGATTGGACTAGATGAGTGGCAACTGACAGTTATATATCTGGCCGGTGTTTCCATTGTTTTAGTCATGCAAATGTGGGTGAGTGATGGAATTATTAGTTGTAAAATGATCATGCGAGTGGTATAGCGTCTTATCCCAATTTGTAGATCTCTGATAATTCGTTCAATCCGTTTACTGCCGAATTGTATTTTACAATCAACATTGCTTCCCTGCGGGTCAGTTTGAGTTCTAAGTCACCGCCTCTGGTATCCAGTTCAACTTTTGAAATTACAGTCCATTTGAGATCCTTTTCAACATGATTGTTTGACCTCCAGTGGTTTACCAGAGGAGCTGTTTGGAAATTTTTCCGAATTCGTGATTTATGTTGTGAAATCCTGACTCGTACTTCCTGATTAGTTTTGCCAATGTACAGTTTCCTGCATGGACAGATGATTCCATACACGACATTTTTCGATTTGCAATTTGTAAAAGTTTCATGTTTCCAATGAATGGAGTTATGGGAAAACAAAGAACCTTCTTGAGTGGATTCACAGCAGGAACAACTGCCACATTTATGGTGTCCAAATACTGGTGCCAAGCCGACATAATCTCGTATTGTCTTTGGTTTTGGTTGGGAAATTGCTGCCCTTATGATTTGATTCGCAATGCTCCTGTCTTTCTTAAAAGCAAAACGTGGTTTAGAGGTCAATGACGTATCTACTCCTTTGAGTAGATGCCAGTTCTGATGAATGATTTTTTTGAGGTGATTGGAACTGGTACAGAAAGTTGACACACACACTATTCTGTCCATTGGTGTTTTCTCTCTTCTTTCAAGTAATACTTCTCACGGAGTAAACCATGCTCTCTTCATCGCTCTTTTGCATAGTTATTTAGGGTAACCTCGATTCATCAGGTCACCTAACAACTTAGTGGCATGGAACGTGTATTCGTCTTTATAGGTGCAATTCCTTTTAATCCTTAGAAATTGGCCATAGAGCAAATTGTCTTTTAAACTTTTAGGGTGATTACTTGAAAAGTGTAGGGCTTTGTTCCTATCTGTGGCTTTTTTGAACAATGTTGTGACTAGTCTCTTTTCTTCAGCGTATACCTCCACGTCAAGAAAAGGCATTTTTGCTTTGGAACAAATGAGGCTGAACGTAATATCCGCAGATCTATTGTTCAACCATTCATGAAATTTGGTGAGATCTTCAACAGAACCAATCCAAACCATGAAAATGTCGTCAATGAATCGTACCCAGCTCCCTATAAATTGGGAGAAGGGATTGTTATTGTACACAAATTGATCCTCATATTTAGCCATATAGAGAACAGCTAGCTCAGGGGCAAATGGACATCCCATCGCTACTCCTTTGACTTGGAAGTAAAAGTCGCCATTAAAATTGAAATAGTTCTTTTTGAGTGTGAAACTGGCTAGTTGTATTATGAAATCTGTTGGAACTTGTGTTGGTTTTTCTCTGCCACTCAGGAATGCATTGCTTACTGCTAGTCCTTCATCTTGAGGGATTTGGTATATAGAGAGACCACATCTAGTGTGACCAAGAGGTGGTTTCCTTGGATAAATCGTATGGACTCCAACTTGTTGATAAAAACGGTTGTATCTTGTAAGAAAGAAGGGACTAAAGACATGAACGGTTTTAGAAAAAATTCAACGAACTTCGAAATAGGTTCCATTAATGATTCGCAGCCCGAAACAATCGGTCTGCCAGCGGTGTTTTCTCATTCTTATGTATTTTGGGAAGTACATAGAACAATGGGATTCTAGGATGTTTATTCTGCAAATATTCATATTCTTTTTTGCCAAGGAAACCCTGGTCAAACCCATTCTGTAAAATTTCGAAAAGTGCCCCTTGTAAATCAAGCGTTGGATCTTTCCCAAATTTTCTGTAACAATCCACATCTCCTAGTTGTCTCATGACTTCTATTGTGTAGTCTGTTGTTCCCCAAATCACAATTGAACCCCCCTTGTCCGCTTGAAACCTTTGCTTATAGTGAGGAACACATTCAGAAAATTCTTAGAGACTCCCCCTCTCTTCGCCTCAGCCTCTTTGAGTGTTACAGCTAAAAACCAAGATGAGTCAGACAAACTCATAAGACTTAAGAAAAAACAAATCAGAACTGACCTGCATGGACATTTCCTAGTTCAACATTTGAAAGCTGGAAAAATTCCAGGCGGTCTTCAAATTCGTAATGTACCTGTAATTTTCAAGGAAGACCCTTTGTATAAAAAGGGTTATAGCTACATTGAGACCAAATGTAGCAGGGATCTTATGGTTCTAACTGTGGAAACGGCATTGAGAATTTCCAAAAAACAACTGGAAGAGATAGAGCCTTTAGAGTCTGAAATCAAAAACAACCAAACTATAGTAGACTCAAAAGCACTGCTGGAGAAAGTCGATAAGGAAATTGGGGAATTTAAAGACTACACAGTTAATCAAAAAAGTAATAAATTCGAAAAAGATACAAAACATTTCAGTTTGGAAAAGGTGTATCCATATCTTCAGACAGACTTCTACTCAAGAGTTGAATCAGGTAGATATCTACAGGAATATCAAGGAAGATCAAAAAATAACTTCTGTGAAATTTTCAGATACCTCTTTGTCTTCAAGTGGGAGTGAGTCGGAGAATAATGAAAGCCGTAGAAATCTAAATAGAAGAGGCAATTTCCAGCAAAATCAACCTCCTTTTTTAGGACGAGACCAACAGAGAGCACGTGGAAAAACCAGACTCAACGACCAACCATGGGAGATGTCCACAAGAAGACAGAATTACAAGAATTAATGGTCTCTCCGATTTTCAACCTTTCTAAAAAAAACTCTATCTGTCAATGAACAACGGGTCTTGGAAAAGGGATTATCTTTCTTTCCCACAAAGAGTACAGACTTCGTTTGACTGAAAACAGAGGTTATTGAATTCTGTAGGAAGATACGTCTCAAATCATTTTTCTCCGAAAATTCATTTTGCCCAAGCTTGGAAGTAACAGGACTAAGGAACAAGTCATCTTTTTGTCCCCCATCTACAAAAATTGCTAAAGAGGTAATTACATTTGAAAGAACGGTCCTATCAGCCATCACAGATATGGAAAAGAAAAAGTGTTTTATTAAACACAATACATCTAAATTAGAGAAAGAAGCCCTCCTCAATTTGAAAAATGATCAATCAATAACAGTCAAACAAGCGACAAGGGGGGTTCAATTGTGATTTGGGGAACAACAGACTACACACTAGAAGTCATGAGACAACTAGTAGATGTGGATTGTTACAGAAAAATTGGGAAAGATCCAACGCTTGATTTACAAGGGGCACTTTTCGAAATGTTACAAAATGGGTTCGACCAGGGTTTCGTTCGCAAAAAAGAATATGAATATTTGCAGAATAAACATCCTAGAATCCCATTGTTCTATGTAATTCCCAAAATACATAAGAATGAGAATACACCGCCTGGCAGACCGATTGTTTCAGGTTGCGAATCATTAATGGAACCTATTTTGAAGTTCTTTGATTTTTTTCTAAAACCGTTCATGTCCGAAGTCCCTTCTTTCTTAAAAGATACAACCGATTTTATCAACAAGTTGGAGTCCGTACGATTTGTCCAAGGAAACCACCTCTTGGTCACACTAGATGTGGTCTCTCTATATACCAAATCCCTCAAGATGAAGGACTAGCAGTAATCAATGCATTCCTGAGTGGCAGAGAAAAACCAACACAAGTTCCAACAGATTTCATAATACAACTAGCCAGTTTCACACTCAAAAAGAACTATTTCAATTTTAATGGCGACTTTTACTTCCAAGTCAAAGGAGTAGCGATGGGATGTCCATTTGCCCCTGAGCTAGCTGTTCTCTATATGGCTAAATATGAGGATCAATTTGTGTACAATAACAATCCCTTCTCCCAATTTATTGGGAGCTGGGTACGATTCATTGACGACATTTTCATGGTTTGGACTGGTTCTGTTGAAGATCTCACCAAATTTCATGAATGGTTGAACAATAGATCTGCAGATATTAAGTTCAGCCTCAATTGTTCCAAAACGAAAATGCCTTTTCTTGACGTGGAGGTATACGCTGAAGAAAACAGACTAGTCACAACATTGTTTAAAAAAGCCACAGATAGGAACAAAGCCCTGCACTTTTCAAGTAATCACCCTAAAAGTTTAAAAGACAATTTGCCCTATGGCCAATTTCCAAGGATTAAAAGGAATTGCACCTATAAAGACGAATACACGTTCCATGCCACTAAGTTGTTAGGTGATCTGATGAATCGAGGTTACCCTAAAAAACTATGTAAAAGAGCGATGAAGAGAGCATGGTTTACTCTGCAAGAGGTATTACTTGAAAGAAGAGAGAAAACACCAATGGAGAGAATAGTGTGTGTGTCAACTTTCTGTACCAGTTCCAATCACCTCAAAAAATCATTCATCAGAACTGGCATCTACTCAAAGGAGTAGATACGTCATTGACCTCTAAACCACGTTTTGCTTTTTAGAAAGACAGGAGCATTGCGAATCAAATCATAAGGGCAGCAATTTCCCAACCAAAACCAAAGACAATACGAGATTATGTCGGCTTGGCACCAGTATTTGGACACCATAAATGTGGCACTTGTTCCTGCTGTGAATCCACTCAAGAAGGTTCTTTGTTTTCCCATAACTCCATTCATTGGAAACATGAAACTTTTACAAATTGCAAATCGAAAAATGTTGTGTATGGAATCATCTGTCCATGCAGGAAACTGTACATTGGCAAAACTAATCAGGAAGTACGAGTCAGGATTTCACAACATAAATCACGAATTCGGAAAAATGTCCAAACAGCACCTCTGGTAAACCACTGGAGGTCAAACAATCATGTTGAAAAGGATCTCAAATGGACTGTAATTTCAAAAGTTGAACTGGATACCAGAGGCGGTGACTTAGAACTCAAACTGACCCGCAGGGAAGCAATGTTGATTGTAAAATACAATTCGGCAGTAAACGGATTGAACTAATTATCAGAGATCTACAAATTGGGATAAGACACTATACCACTCGCATGATCATTTTACAACTAATAATTCCATCACTCACCCACATTTGCATGACTAAATAAATGGAAACACCGGCCAGATATATAACTGTCAGTTGCCACTCATCTAGTCCAATCGAGCGGAATGATGTATTCCCCTCTCCGGCGTTAACAACAAAATAAGGACTCAAGCTTGGCATAATATCTTAAAAGGGACCTCTATAGTGTCATCTAGCCACTTGCATGGCGGTAGGGGTAATTGTCAGGGCACAAGAATGCTCCTACTATTTCCAAAATTCCTCGGTGAAAAAATTATTCGGTGTGATTCAGCCCTCTTGAAAGGTATTTACATCTAGATCCCCCATGTGATCCTGCACTGGACTGTGCCTTTTCATTAAAAAAGAATATGACCAGCACGGAATAATATCAGATGTCAGCATCACGGGATTTTACATTTATTATGATTAGATGGAATTTGCAATCCTGGGACCGCTATGGACCCGCAGCACTGTGTCATTCATACAAACAATGGGTTTATTACCCATTGTTTCTGCCATCTGTCGAATGAAAGTACTAGAGAAATAATGTTTCCCTCAGAATTCTACACTTCCAAAAATATGTGTCTTCAGAATACCGAAAGTAAACGGGCATAGCTTCCTTGACAACATTGAGTTGTGCCTCGGTTGCACCCAAATAGTCAGGCTCTCTCCAGATGGTTTTCTAACTACACATCCCAAGAGACTTAGCGCTAGAATGCGCCTAGGGAAGGACGTGGCAATCACGTGATACAGGCAGAAAAAATGAAACCAAGGCGAAACGGCGGGTATACGGAAGTAATTACCCGTGGCGTCCCGCTGTAAATCAGACGCAAGGTACCACGAAGAGCTCCCTCCTTGATTTGAATCCGGTTTGTCAGCATGCGAAAGACTGAATATTTTCGTATGGATGAGTTTTCTGACAAGCACGAGAGTAATGGCGCTCTCCCTGTTTTGGTTTAGAGTGGCGGTTAAAAGAAGGAGTAATGCACAATTGAAGAACGCATCAAGAGAGTCTTGTGTAGAAAGATTTATAAAAAGAGTTTTTCAAGTAAGTGTCTTCTACCGATTACGCACATACTATGGAAGACCTTTCTTTCTTCTTCTCTTTTTAAAAAAAAACAACTAAATGCTCCTTTTTAACCTTTTGGTTGTAGGAAACCTATTGTTGGCTGCTAAAGTCTAAGAGCAAGCTGGTGCTTTGTTTACTTGATGGCCTCTGGCTCCTTAAGAGTAAGTTTGCAGATTATGTACACAAGTAAGTGCGATTAAGGTGTTGCAGTGCATCATGTCTTACTATATGGAGATTAATTTGTAGATAATATGAGAAGGCATCCTCAGTTGGTGTTGTCTGATTTATCGTTGCAGATTAACACGCTTACCATTTTGCAGACTAATAGATCGGCTGATCTATTTAATAAGTCAAGGTAAGCTCTTGATCTTTGAGAGGTAGTGATGCTTGAAGAGTGGAGGTTTCTGGGAGAACATAGAGTGACTGTATTTTGTTTTTGTTTTGTTACAGCTTTGTGGGTCCTGAAGAGCACACTAATAATTAAATTGGGGTGTTCGAAACGCGTCGACCTGTTCGTTTTTCAGACATTTTGAGTGTTTTTGAGTGTTTTGTATTTGTTTTAAATATTTGGAATTGTGGAAATTCATTCACCTTAGGTCTTGTTGTCTTTAAGCATTGTCTTTTTAAATTATTGTAAAATTAGCATTGTAGTATGTAATGAGGGCGTGTATGAATGATTGGTTGTGTGGCTGTTAGATGCAAATGTGTACAAGTTTGAATATTGAGTGTGAATCGAATTAGGGAATGTGTTCCAACGTACGAGTGTGAGTATGTAAGAATTGTGTACTAATGAAATATGGGAGCTATGTGATATGTAAAAAGAGTATAAGGATTCATGATTTGGTTATGAATTGATTTTTGCTGTTGAAATAAATGTTGATATATTCATTAATTGAAACAGAAAAAACTTTATTGGTCACTTTGTTTCGTTTCTTTGTGATGCATTTCAAATAAGGTTTAAAAGAGAGATCAGCATTGGCATTTTGTTGTTTATTGTTGCCACTGGCTTGGCAGGTCACACAGGAGCGACAAAACTCCTTAGTGTCTTCAGACATGTGGGGCCAGTGAAAGTGAGGGACAATTCTGTCCCAAGTCTTGTCCTGGCCCAGGTGTCCTGCTAAAGGAATATCATGGGCTAGTGTCAATAGGAAGCCCCTAAATTTCAGAAGTATAACCAACCTCCTGAATGTACCAGGCTTGGGGTCTCTACACTCTGAATAAAGGAGTCCATCATCCCAATACATTTTATGGGTGTGACTAGCATTCCCAGCAGCCTCATCAGCAGCTTGCTTTCTGAGGGGTTCAAGAGAGAGGCAGGTTTTGTGCTCCTGGCTCAGATCTGACCTGGAAGGGTCTCCTGTCCCCAAGAACTCAACCTGGTCAGGTTCAGGCTCCTCTGGGACAGTTCCTTCTTCAGGCTCAAGATCATCTCCCTCAGGAGGCTGATCTGTATTCTGAGTCAGGTGGGATGGCACTGCCTTAACCCTATTGCTCCTCCTCTTGGGAGGCACCTGGTCCATTCTTCCAGAATCCAGGGTCTGTCCAGTGTTAAGACATTTTGGCCTGTGACCTAGTCACAGCACAGACATGAGCAGGGATCCCTAACATTCCTGCATGTGTCCTGAGCTCCACTTCAGCCCCAGCTGAAGTTCCCAGATCAATTCCAAGCAAGCATTCAACTGGTAGGTCTGCACTGACCACAACCTTCTTAAGTCCAGCTACCCCTCCCCAGGAGAAGTTAACAACTGCCAGAGAATGGCCTGTTCTGAAATTGCTAGCAGAGGTCACTTGGTACATTTCACCAAGTATAATCTGCCCAGGATCCACAAGATCTTTTGTCACCATTGTGACACTTGCTCCTGTGTCCCTGAATGCCAAAGCCTCTTTTCCATTTATCAAAGGCTGCTGTCTGTATTTGCCCAAATTACTGGGACTCACAAAGGAGGACATATCCATGCCTCCATCACAGATCAGGACAGCCTGAGTTGGAACTCTGACTAGGCCAAAGTCCATCTCAGAACCCAGGGTTAACCCTACTACACCCTTATTCTGAACATTACCACCACCAATTGTAGCTGTACTAGAGGGAACAGTTTCCTTAGGGGCAATGGTGGCTGGAGTTGAGTCTTTGGACTTGGTGCAATCACTTGTCCAGTGAGTCTTCTGTTTACAGATTTTTCACCATGGTTTCTTTTGGCCTTTTCCCTTGTTAGACTGTGAATCCCCACCCGAAGAAGCTTTTTGGGGACCTTGTGAAGACTTCTGGTCTTTACCCTTCTCCCCACCCTTGTCAGAGTTTTTAGGATCTTGCTTCCTCTGGTCACCACCTTGGTTTTGAACCTTCTGCCTCACCCTGGTTCTGCCCCATTTGTCTGCCTTCTTTCCCAATTCTTGGGGAGAGGTCAGATCTGAGCCCACCATGTACTGGTGCAACAGCTGATTTTGATAGTTATTAAGGATCTGCTCCCTCATAATCAAATTGTGCACACCTTGGAAGTCATGCACTTTGCTGCCAAGTAACCAACCCTCCAGAGCCTTAGTAGCACAATCTACAAAGTCCACCCAGTCTTGATTCTGTGCCTTTTGGGTATCTCTGAACTTTCACCTGTATTGCTCAGTGGTTAGGCCAAACCCTTCAATCAATGCACTTTTCAGACTGGTATAATCATCTGCCTCCTCCTCTCTTAACAGTGAGGAGCTTATCGCTACCTTTGTCTGCAAAGGGTAGCCATAAGATTGCTACCCACTGCTCCTGGGGGACCCTTTGAACTTTACAGGCCCTTTCCAGTGCAGTTATCCATTTGTGGATGTTATCTGGTAGGGAGGGACACTCTTATTCAGGTTTCTATGGTCATGAGACCTCTCCCTATCTCTAGGGATGTTGCTGCCACCATGGGACTCTAGTCCCACCTTTTTTCTAGCTCTGTAGAGCTCTAGGGCTTCCCTGTCTAGGGCTACCTGCTGCTTTCTGATTTCAAGCTGGGCTTCCTCATACTTCAGCAGTCTCTCTCTCCTCTCCTGGGAGGTTTCCCTCATATGAGAAGAAATAGAGGTCCCTATAAATGAACCAGAATGGTTAGACTCCACTGAGGGAGATCTAGACCTTCTAGGTCCACCACCAACTCTTCCTGGATGGACAAAGAGGGGTCCATTGTGGCCCTCCCCCTCATCTTTCAGGGGAGCTGGATTTCCCAGGTCAAGATCATTGTCATCTTTCTGGTCTGCATCAGAGGTCAGATCATGGGGAATTTCACCCCTAGGCCTTTCCTCATTTGCTGCACCACCCACTCTGCCTACCCCTTCAGATCCTATAGGTCTTCTGAGATCATCCAGCCTGAGTAACTCTATGAGATGCTGGGTGGTTGGGCTTTTGCCTGTCTTCAGTTTCCTAGTAGTGCATAATGCTTTCAATTCAATGAATGGGAGGTTATCATACTTGCAGACAAGAAGCCCATTGGCTTCTGGCAGGGACCACTGGTTCCTGAACTTGAAGACATTACTAGTGAGGTGTGGTGCATTGCACTACCTACTCTAGTGTGGCCTACTAAACTCTCTTGAGTTGTAGAAAGGGTGTGCTAAGCCCTTAACACACAACTCTAAGTTCAGTAGAACTTACTGTATTCTAAAGCTTGTATTATATGTACCTAGGGTACCTTTAGTGGATTTCAGTTAGTCACTCATTTGAGATTATCTGGTAAAACAATAGCAAGCTGGAATCCCACACGCTGCACACCAATGTGAGAAGTTGCTGTCCACTAATTATAGTGGGCACCCTTTGCCAGTCCAAACAACCCCTTATTGATGATAGGTTAAAGACAACCTTTATTAAAAGCTATCCTAGTGGTAGCTATGGATAGCAGCCTTCAGGCTAAGTCTTGAAGGAATGTAAAGCAGCTTGTTTTACCAGTCTATAATCTCTTGAATGGCTAAATGAAAGACAACCACACCAGGTATATATATAAAATATATATATGTATTTATTTCTAAACAAACCCTACTAGTCTCTTTATGAGGCTAGATGTCTAAACACATAAGTTACACTTCAAATAGTACAGTAAAATAGCACAACTACACCTCAGGCTCTTGGGCCGAGCCAAACCATATACTAAAATAGTGGTATAAGAAACACGACTTAACTAGACACAATGCCTAGAGCCTGTAAAATTGCCGGCACCCCAAGGGACCACCCAAGGTAGTGACACAGGGGAGAACACAGCCGCGGGCTCCCATTAGCTTCTATAGGGAAAGTCGCGGTTAGATTTTTAAAGATTAGGGACACTTAGGAACAAATTAGGACCAAACCCTTTGGGACTTAGGAAGTTCTAGGGTCAACACCCACGGGAGCACCAGAGCACTCGTGTTACCTCACCCAGGGAAGCCGAGTGAATAGGTGTCAAATGGTGTCGGGTCGCTTCATTGTTTTCAGTGGGAGCTGGCGAAGAAGTGCTGCTGCCGGGAAGATGCGAAGTGTCCGAAGAGATCCAAGCCTGGATCGAAGTTGAGAAGAACCTGAAAGCAGAGGGGACAGAGTCTGGGTCACTAGCCAGTGACCAGGAGGACGATAGGCTAATGCCCACTGATGTCGGGTGATTTCAGGTGAAGAAGATGAAGCTTGACTCTTCAGCCACGAGGACCAGGAGGCATCGAGGATTACCAGGAGCTGGATTCGAGCTGTCCCACGAAGGATGTCGAGTGCTGCAGCATCGGTACCCAGATTGGACACAACATGCCTTGGCAACAGGAACCCACGCAGAAAGGAGAAAAATGCTACGGTGCAGACCAGCAACGTTTGAGGGACTCACCACTTGGTAGGGAGTCAGGTCACGTCTGGAGCAACCAGGGAAGCCCAAGGAAAATCAAAGTTGCCTTCACAGGGACCCACTAGTCGACGGACCAGGGATCGCGAAGGAGCCTTGAGAGGAAACACAAAATGGCGGTCCACGGGTCACTCGGGGTGACTAGGCCAACAATATTCAGTGCATTCTGTGCTCGTGGTGGGGGCTACAAGTAACCCCAAGCACAACTTCAGGAGACGTCGAGAAGTCTATGCACTTGCAAAAGTGCACGGTGACCAGGAGTTCCGGTTCCACGCTACTCACAAGGGCTGCGGGTCTCAGCTTTGCTGGGAACTTGGGTAGACCTCTGAGATGTCTGGAAATCCTCTTCCTGGGCTGCAAATACTTCAGAGTCCGGCGGGAGCTTTGGAGATGCAGACCGGCAAGATGCAGACACGCAAAATGCTTCTTTGGTGCCTGCCAAGCAGGGGAGTCACTCCTTGACCCCAAGGGAGATTTCTTCAGTCCTCTAGTCTTTAGTAGAGCGTTGAAGTTCCAGAATTCAGCTTCAGAGTTTCATCCAGGGATATCTAAAGTTCTGGTTACAGAGGTTCCTTACTTATACCTAAGGAAGGGGCTGGACTAACTCTAGGGACCCACCTGTGGGAGGGTATGGAAAGAGGGATGGCTACACCCATTTCCTTTGTCCAGTTTCACGCCAGAGCAGGGGCTGGAAGCCCCTGAACCGGTTTGAGCTGGACTATACACAGGGAAACCAAATGTGCCCCAAGTGCAGGACTTCAAAGCACTCTGAGAGTGATCCCACCCAGCCCCAATACACATAAGCCAGTCTGGGAGGTGGTTACATCTCTCTGTGACAGGAAACCTATTGCCCAGGCCTCCCCTGCTGGAGCTGCGGTCAGCAGCAGGAGGCCAGACCCGTGTCTGTGGCTGCAGCATCCATTCTGTGACAAGGCTCTGTTAAGTTTCTACCGGGTATACCGTACTGCCATGTCTCTCCCTCTAGAAGGGTGGGATCATATTCTCACATCAGGAAATGATGTGGGGGTATGATTCCAAGGTGTTTGACACCAAACACAACATGTTTCTGTGCAGCCAGTCCAAAGTTAGCATTAACCGTTTTAGATATAATGCACTTAAGAGTATATGTTCAGGCTGCACTACTGAAAACCCCGGAGAATAGATTCCGAAGGCTGCAGAGGGCCTCAGCTCATGCCTGGGCACCCTCTCACATATAACCAAGCACCCTTCCTTCAGGATTGATAAGGCCTGCCATGGGGGTGACTGATAGGTTTCTATGTGCAGTATTAAGTGAGATATAGTGAACCTATATCTCATTAAGGGATGCATGAACCACCTTACCCAGGCTGCAGTAGCAGACCTGTGGTGTCATTTTGGAGGGCTTTCCAGGGGTGGCATAATACATGCTTCAGCCCCTGGTAAGCCTCTTGGGTACCTATGCTCTAGGTACATAGTATACCATATACTAGGGACTTATAAGGGCACCTCAGAATCCAATCTGTGATGTACCTAGTGTACATGGAATCAATTTAGAGAGGAAGCAGCTAGGTTGGGGCCCTGAATAGCAGGGTCCCACCCAGACTAAATTAAAAAAACAGTGAAACAACAGCAAAAAGTGGGGGTAACCATGTGAAGCAGATCCTACTCTCCTACACAAGGGGCTCATGACACAAGGTGACAGTGACACCGTGGGGGTGCCACGTGTGATGGACAGCACCTAGGGAGTCTCCAGAGGTTTATTCGGTGGCCTGGGGAAACTTTGGAACTGGGAGCAAAGAGGAGAGTTGTGGGGCAATACCGGGACGCGGGGGACACGCCTTAGCACTGGGGGAGTGGTAGGTGGAACAGGAAGGGTGAACGGTGGGTGGGGTATTTCTTGCAGCACGTTTACGCTAGCTGCCGTATGGAGAAGCGACCCTTTGTGTATAGCTCACACTGTACAGAACATGCCTTCTAAGCGCTGGGAGGTGGTCGGTGGTGACAGGATGGAGGACCAGTTACGTTACACAAGGGCACGGTAATGTTTGGTAGGCACGAGGATATTAAGTGATTTGCCCAGAATCACATGATGCTTAGCCGAGGCAGGAACCTGTCCCGCACCCTCCGAGCGGTCCACAGACCCACCCGGCCTCAGTGCTGCTTTGAAATCCTTTTGTTGGTCGTCCCAATCCCCCCTGCTGGTACTGTGGTCTATTGACCCCCCTTCCAGCCTCAGCTTTTACCTGAGCCCCTCTGCTGGCCTCCTCTGCAACCCGAGCCCTCCCTTAGCTTCTGTGCTCCGTAGTCGCCCCCACCCTTTCAGGGCTCATCTACAGCCCGTTTAATTCCCGTCCGTCCTACAGCGGCCCTGAGCCCCCTACAGACCTAGGGGCATCATGTCCTTTAAACAGCACTTCGTTGCCACCTGGGAAATGTTCTACTTTGATCAGGTGCCGCATGTGAACTCTTTATTTGATATCTCTTTACGCTGCTCCATGCGGTTCTATTTTGTTTTGGGCTGCTACTTATGCATTGCTTTGAGTGTGTGTAGTCGTTGCCTCTGTGTTACTCTACACATGCTGCTCCCTATTACTTTTACTGTTTATCCGTATGTGTGATACCTCTGAATCGATTTACCGTAGACCCTGCTTGCTACTCATAAATTGTTATAATTTACATAATGGTGTAGCACGAGCATTATTAACATGATACCTTGCTGCTACCTAGGATTGTTTTGAGTTTGCATTTACTGGCTTACATGATTGCTACAACCAGTGATACTCTTCCTCTGTGAGTTGTGCATTCCACACAACAACCCGTGTCCACTCCCAGGATGTACCGTGATATTACCCTTCCCACCTAAAATCAACTCAGTGGGGGCATATTTTTGTCACTCAGGAATGGCCCCAGAGCATTCATCCGGGTCTCATCACTACACCTGCAAGCTCCTCTGCTGCCGGCTTCTCACAGATATCCTTGCTACTGGCTTGAGCTTCTATCCTAAGCCCTTTGTTTAACACTGCTTTGCAACCTCTCTACATGTTAAACCAAGTCAAATCCTTAGCATCCTGACTGTAGCACCTTTGTAGGTCCTGCCTGAGACATTGCAGGCGCTGTCGCTTGCCAGATCACTTAAAGAACAAGCATTTGCAATGAAATAGGTCTCGCATTTACGCGACTTTGAGCTATTGACATTGCAAATAACAATGCCTTTTTTTGTTTTTGTTTTTAAAACATAAATAAAAGACAAAAAACAAAAAAAATAGAACACATTTTTGGTGTTAATTCTGTTTTTTATTAGGGTACTTCAGTTGTATATATTGTTTTCTAGGATATATATAAGGTGACAAAAATGGTTATAACACTTTTTTTTATTATAACGTATAACTTTTAAACATGCTGCACAACATTCACAATGCTCTACAACACATATTAAAAATGTTAACAAAGCCAATAGCTCTGTCTAAACACTTATAAGGCCCCAAAGGCGAGACCTATTGACTATGTCAATGCTTTTTTTTAAATGGTGTAAATCCATTCAGTAGTTGCTCAGAAATAAAAAAAATAAAAAATATATATCTGAGCACCGAGGAGGTTCTGATTCGCTGCCAACACTCCAAACCAGAATGTGTTGGCAGCCATCTCGTGACTCGGTAACCGAGTCACAAGAAAAAAGTAGAAAAAAACATTCAAAAAACAAGAAAAGAGGGCAGTGTAGAAGCACCCTGACCCCCCAGGCCTGCTCAGGGGGGTCCCACTAGGACTTCTAGGGCCAAAAAAAGCTTTTTTTAAAAAAAATCAGCCAAATTTTATACTGGGTGCGCGAACCTGGCTGAAAAAAAAAATACAAAGCGCATTTTTGTGCGGGGGGCCTCGTGGGCCACCCCAAGCCCTGGGGACCACCACATCCCCGGGGCTATATGCTTTGACTGCGCGGGGGCCACACTGCCCTCCCACAGCCCCTGGGACCACCACCTCCCAGGGGCTACATTTAAAAACTCTGTGTGGGGACTCGAGACCCCCTACACTGCCCCAAGGACCACCACCTCCCCATGTCACTTATTATTGAAATACGGGGCTTGCGGACCCCGGGGACCACCACCTCCCCGGGGCTGTGCAAATGTAGGGAGGGTGGGCCACGCGGCCCCCCCTCCTGAAGCCCTATATGACCCTGGGGCCCCACCCCCGGGACATTGCTGTTTGCTAGTGCAGGGGAGGATCATGGCTCCTGCCCTGCCATAGCAACACTGCTTTGCTTCTTTTACACCACTCCGCAAACGCACCTCTTGGCACACTGCTTGTGGGGCGATGAGGTCTTCTTGTGTCCTGAGGACCTCAGGACACAAGTGGACTTCATCCCCCGAGCAGCAGTGTACCAGGAGGTACGTTTGCAGAGTGGTGTAAAAAAGGGGCGTGGCCTCAAACCACTCTCCGCAAACCAGCTGTATGGAGCTTACTGGAGGGAACAGGAGGGCTAGTTGGCCACCAGGGACTCTCAGGAGGAAAGGGAACTTCATCCCCCAACAAAGAGTGCGCCAGGAGGCGCATTTGCAGAGTGGTGGACAAAGGGGGCGTGGCCTGAGTCCACCTATCAGCAATCCCACTATCTGGGGCATACTGGAGGTATCAGGTAGGCTAGTTGGCCCCTAACGACCCCCAGCAGCGAAGAGGGCTTTAATCCCACCCAAGAGTGCACCAGAGAGCGCGTTTGCAGAGTGGTGGTGAAAGAGGGCATGACCTGCTATGACAACTTAGCAATCCTGCTGTGTGGGACTTAGTGGAGGTAATAGGAGGGGTAGTTGGCACCCAAGGTTGTCGTTGGGGGACATCTACCACTCCTATTACCTTCACTAAGTCCAAAACAGTGAGATTGCTAAGAGGTCTTCAGAGGCCACGCCCTCCCTTTCTCAACCACTCTGTAAACGCGCCTCCAGGCACAGTACTGGTTGGGGGATGAAGTTCACTTTATTCCTGAGTGACTTTGGGGGGCCAAGAAGCCCTCCTGGTACCTCCTGTAAGTCCTACGCAGTGGACTTCCTGAGCGCTGGTCGGAGGCCAAGCCCCCTTTCTGCACCACTCTTCAAATGCGACTACCAGTTAAAGAAGCATTTGTAATGTAATAGGTCTCGCTATTGCGATAGTTAGAGCTATTGGCATGGAAATGTAAAAGATTTTTACTAATGTATTTTGGTGTAGAGTGGATGTACGTTGTGTGTAGTGGAATTATGTGGTATGTTGTTCAGTGAAATTATGTGAATAGAAAGTTTGTGGTATTTAGTATATAGGAATTATGTGGAGTGGGATTATGTGTTTTGGAGAGTATTATGTGGTATTGTAGTCTGTGTTGTGGAGTGGTAACCTCAGGTTTAGTCTTCCTCGTTTCCATAGAAGCTAAACTATAAACTCAATGAGACACAAAGAAAGAAGGAACCACTGAGGAGCACTTCTGGACCTAGTTGGAGGTATGAGCAGGGCCACTGGAATTATGTGACTGTTTGGCTGCACCAATTTTCACATAGTTAAACATTTTCCGCATTTGCCAAATATTCCATCATCTGCTGTCTAATCTGCAGATTTTAACAAAAAGAGCCTTGTTTCAAGCACAAACAGCTCAAATGTTCCCAAAAATGCAGCGTCATGTGTTACAGCGTGGTGGGAGGCCGTTTGCCAAGCTGGAATGGTCATGTGTTACTTATTGCACAATGTGGGTGTTTAACTGGTACTAATGGTGCACAAACCTCTCTTCTTTCTGTGCCTCTTTTGCCTCTCTCTGCATTTCCCTTGCTTCTTTCTGCACGTGTCTTCCTCTTTCTGCACCTCACTGTCTTCTTTCTGCACTTCACTTGCCTCTTTCTGCATTTCTCTTGCCCATTTCTGCACCTCACTTGCCTCTTTCAGCACCTCTATTGCTTTTTTCTGCAGATCTCTTGCCTCTTTCTGCTCCTCTCTTGCCTCTTTGTGCATTTCTCTTGCCTGTTTCTATAGTTCTTGTTAGACCTGGCACCTTGGCGTGGGTCTCCCTTCCATTTTTTTGCTGTTGCCTCATGTGTTTTTGCTGGTGTTAGATGCTTTGGGCACTGTGCCACCGTTATGCAGTGCCACAGCGCAAGTGCTCCCTATTGTAAATTGAGGTATGGATTAGTGATTCCATGATTGGCTGATTTGGTTTACTTGTCAGACCCTAGTACAGTGCACCAGGAGTGCCCAGGGCTGGTAATCGAAATGCTGCTAGTGGGCTTGCAGCACTGGTTGTGCCACCCACAGAAGCAGCCTGTTAAAGTGTGTCTAAGGCTTGCCATTGCAGAGCCTGTGTGCAGTCTGGTACTGCCATGCTGACTGGGCAAGTGCACCCACTTGCCAGTCCCTAAACCTTCCCTTTTCTTCATATCAGACACCCCTATGGTAGGCCAAGTGCCGGGTGCATTGTAAGTATAAGGTAGGACATGCCCTGGTGTGTGTGGCATGTCCTAATAGTGAATTACAGCAATTTTCGTTTTTCACTATTGCAAGGCTACCTGTTCCCCATAGGCCAGAATGGGCAGTTTGATTATTACATCTTATAATCAGAACTGACTCAGGGAACATGGTAGAAATTCGAGTTCAGTATGCCTGAACTCAGAATGATACAATACATCTTTTAGTGAAGTTGGTTTTAACATTCTGTGTTTGAAAATACCACTTTTAGAAAGTAGGTATTTTCTTGTCTAACCATCCAAACCTGCCTCTGCTAGGCTATGTATTCCTTGTCTGGAGTTTGAGTGACAGGGGCTGGGGGATTCCAGGAGACAGGGCGAGTCAGCACAGGGCTGAATAGAGAGATCTGCATCTAGATGGGTGGGAGGAGTTGCACCTGGGACCTGAATAGGGCTGTGCCTTCCCTCCACAATGCTGGCTCCACCTCCTGTGGTGCGTCTGATGTCTCTGCCCTGCACTGTGAAAGGAAAGAAGGAGTCTTGTCAACAAAGTGCTCCAGGACTGACCAGAACTGGTTTGGACTAGGCAAAGGCCTCTCTGCCTTCAGAGAACAAAGAGAAACTGGGTATAAATATTGGGACCCAAACCCAAGAACTTTAGATCACTTTGGGAAACAAGAAGAAACCTTTGCTGTAGGAGCAGAAGCAGAGAGACTGAGGAGAGACTATCCCTAAGCTTGAGGGGTTGGCCTGCAGTGGTTGCCTGACTGCCAAAGAGAGGAGAGAAGGAACTTTGTGTACTTTATTCAACTTGTGAAGGATCTCCAAGGGCTTGAGAAAAGAGCTTGCCTCCTGCTGAAGTCTCAGGGACAACAGACTTCACCCACCAGCTCCCCAAGAGTTCTTTGGAAGTGCCTGCTGTTTTGAGGGACTGCGTGTCGCAAGGAGCTGGAAGCGCGACTCACGAGCAAGAAACGTGTCGCCGAACTGCTGCTGCTGCTTCACAACACGAAGCACCTCGCATCACCGGAGAAGAGGATCGACATCACAGCAGACGCCGCCGCATCACCGGAAAGCGTGTTGCAGAAGAATCGTTGAGTCATCGCAGGTCCACCGAAGCGCCTCGCATCACCAGGGGAGAGGATTGACGTTGCAGCAGACGCTGCCGCATCACTGGGAAGCGTGTCGCAGGGCCTGTCACGGCTCATCGCCAGAGAAGAGGATTGACGTTGCATCAGATGCCGCTGTATCTCCGGGAAGCGTGTAGCAGGGCCTGTTGCAGCTCACATCGTGAGGAAACATCTCGCATCACAGGAGAAGAGGATCAACATCGCAGCAGATGCCGCCGCATCACCGGGAAGGTGTCGCATCAAGAAGAAACCGCCATCTTTGTTTCTTTGCACCAGATCTTCAACGCATCACCGTCCTTGCAACACTTTAGTTGTCTTGCCTTACGCATCTTAAGGTACATTGAACTCTGAGTGTCGCATTTACAATCTTAAGAGAACTAAGCTAATTCTACCATTTTTAAGTACAGTATTGTGGATTTTTGTTGTTTGTGGTGTTGTGATAAGTCTATATAAAGAATACTTATTTTTGATATAAAACTTGTGTGGTGTCCATCTGTAGTGTTGGCACTTGATTACTGTAAGTGTTCACAAATGCTTTACACACTGCCTCTGAGATAAGCCTGTCTGCTCGTGCCAAGCTACCAAGGGGGTGAGCAGGGGTTATTTTAGGGGTGTACCCCTTACCCTGACTAGACGCAAGGGTCCCTATTTGTCACAGGTACCTACCTATGCCAACTAGAGCCCCCCAAATCTAACAGTTCTCTTGCCTCTTTCTGTACCTCTCTTGCCTCTTTCTGCACCTCACTTGCCTCTTTATGCACCTCACTCTCTTCCTTATGCACCTCTCTTGCCGCTTTCTGTACTTCTCTCGTCTCTTTCTGCACTTCTCGAGGCTCTTTTTGTACCTCTCTTGCCTCTTTCTTCACCTCAAGTGCCTCTTTCTGCACTTCTCTTGCCTCTTTCTACACTTATCGTGCCTCTTTCTATACCTCTCTTGCCTCTTTCTGCACCTCACTTGCCTCTTTCAGCACCTGTTGTTTTTTTCTGCAGATCTCTTGCCTCTTTCTGTACCTCTCTTAACTCTTTCTGCTCCTCACTTGCTTCTTTCTGCATCTTTCTGCACCCCATTGCCACTTTCTGCACCTCTGTTGGTTCTTTCTGCATTGCTCTTGCTTCTATCTGTACCTCTTTTGCAAATTTCTGTATCCCTCTTGCCTCTTTCCACATCCCTGTTGCCTCTTCTGGTACCTTTCTGCCTGTCCCTGCACCTCTCTTGCCTCTTTCTGCTCCTCTGTTGCTTCTTTCTGCACTTCTCTTGCCTCTTTCTGCACCTCTCTTGCCTCTTTCTATACCCATCTTGCCTCTTTGTGCACCTCTCCTTCCCCTTTCTGCACCTCTCTTGCCTTTTTCTGCACTTCTCTTGCCTCTTTCTGCACCTCTTTTGCTTCTTTATGCACTTCTGTTGCCTCTCTCTGTACCCCTCTTGCCTTTTTCTGCACCTCTGTTGGTTCTTTCTGCACTGTTCTTGCTTCTTTCTCCACCTCTTTTGCAAATTTCTGTATCCCTCTTGGCTCTTTCTGCACCCCTGTTCCCTCTTTCTGCACCTTTCCTGACTATTTCTGCACCTCTTTTGCCTTTTCTGCACCCCTTTGCCTGTTTCGGCAACTCTCTTGCGTCTTCCTGCAGTACCTTTGCCTCCTTCTACACCTTTGTTGCTTCTTTCTGTACTTCTCTTGCCTCTTCCTGTACCCTTCTTGTCTCTTTCAGCACCTCTGTTGCTTTTTCAGCACTTCTCTTCCTTCTTTCTGCACCCATCTTGCCTCTTTCTCCACCCTCTTTCTGCAGTTCTATTGCCATTATCTGCAACTCTCTTGCCTCTTTCTGTACTTCACTTGCCTCTTTCTACACTTCTCTTGCTTCTTTCTACACCTCTTTTGCTTCTTTCAGCAATTGACTTGCCTCTTTCTGGGCTTCTTTTGCTTGTTTCTGCACCTTTCTTGTATCTTTCCACACCACTGTTGCCTCTTTCTGCACCTCACTTGCTTCTTTCTGCACCCCTCTTGCCTCTTTCTGCACCCCTCTCCCCTCTTTCTGTACCTCTCTTGCCTCTTTCTGCACACCTGTTCCCTCTTTCTGCACCTTTCCTGCCTCTTTCTGTACCTCTCTTGCCTCTTTCTGTACCTCTGTTGATTCTTTCTGCCCTTCTCTTGCCTCTTTCTGCACCCTTTGCACCTCTTTCTGTACCTCTGTTGCTTCTTTCTGCACTTCTCTTCCTTCTTTCTGCACCCTCCTGCTTTGTTTTGTATCCCTCTTGCCTCTTTGTGCACCTCTCCTACCTTTGTCTGCACCCCTCTTGCCTCTTTTTGCACCTCTGTTGGTTCTTTCTGCACTACTGTTGCTTCTTTCTGCACCTCTTTTTCAAATTTCTGCATCCCTCATGCCTCTTTCCTCACCCCTCCTCCCAATTTCTCTACCTCTCTTGCTTCTTTCTGCACTTCTCTTGCTTCTTTCTGCACTGCTCTTGCTTCATTATGTACTTCTCTTGCAAATTTCTGTATCCCTCTTACCTCTTTCTGCACCCTTGTTCTCTCTTTCTGCACCTTTCTTGCCTGTTTCTGTACCTCTATTGCCTCTTTCAGCACCTCTGTTGCTTCTTTCTGGACTTCTCTTGCTTCCTTCTGAACCCCTCGTGCATCTTTCTGTACCCCTTGTACCTCTTTGCGCACCACTCCTGACTCTTTCTGCACCTCTCCTGCTTCTTTCAGCACCCCTTTTGTCTCATTCTGCACCCCTGTTGGTTTATTTTGCACTCGTCTTCCCTCTTTCTGCACCTCTCTTGCTTCTTTCTGCACGTTTGTTACTTCTTTCTACACCACTCTTGCTTCTTTCCGCACCCTTCTTCCCTTTTTTCATCTCTCTTGCCTATTTCTGCTGTTTTCCTGCCATTTTCTGCACTTCTCTTGCCTCTTTCTGTACCTCATTTGCCTCTTTCTGCACTTCTCTTGCTTCTTTCCACACTTCTATTGCTTCTTTCAGCTATTCTCTTGGCTCTTTCTGCAATTCTCTTGCTTGTTTCTGCACCTCTCTTGTGTCTTTCTGCACCTCTGTTGGCTCTTTCTGCACCCCTGTTGCCTCTTTCTGCACCCCTCCTTTCTCTTTCTAGACATCTCTTGCCTCTTTATGCACCTCTGTTCCCTCTATCTGCACCTTTCTTGCTTGTTTCTGCACCTCTCTTGCCTCTTTCTGTACCTCTGTTGCTTCATTCCACACATCTGTTGCTTCTTTCAGCAATTCTCTTGCCTCTTTCTGTACTTCTCTATCTACTTTCTGCACCCCTCCTGTCTGTTTCTGTACCTCTCTTACCTCTTTGTATACCTCTCCTACCTTGCCTCTGTCTGCACTTCTCTTGCTTGTTTCTGCACCTCTCTTGCGTATTTCTGCCCCTCTGCTGTCTCTTTCTGCACCTCACTTGCTTCTTTCTGTACACCTCTTGCCTCTTTCTGCACACCCTTCCCTCTTTCTGTACCTCTCTTGCCTCTTTCTGCATCCCTTCTCCTTTTTTCTGTACCCCTGGTCCCTCTTTCTGCACCTTTCCTGCCTGTTTCTGCACCTCTCTTCCATCTTTCTGTAACTCTGTTGCTTTATTCTGTACTTCTCTTGCTCTTTCTGCACCCTTCGTGCCTCTTTCAGCACCTCTGTTGGTTCTTTCTGCATTTCTCTTTCTTCTTTCTGCACCCCTCCTGCCTCTTTCTGTACCTCTCTTGCCTCCTTGTGGACCTCTCCTACCTTTTTCTGTACCCGTCTTGCATCTTTTTGCACCTCTGTTGGTTCTTTCTGCACTGCTCTTGCTATTTTCTACAGCTCACTTGCCTCTTTCTGTACTTCTATTGCTTCTTTCTACACCTCTGTTTCTTCTTTCAGCAATTCCCTTGCCTCTTTCTGCACTTCTTTACCTTCTTTCTGCACCCCTCCTGCCTCTTTCTGTACTTCTCTTGCCTCTTTGTGTGCCTCCCCTAACTTTTTCTGTACCCCTCTTGCCTCTTTTTGCACCTCTGTTGGTTCTTTCTGCCCTGCTCTTGTTTCTTTCTGCACCTCACTTTCTTCTTTCTGGACTCCTCTTGCTTGTTTCTGTACCTCTCTTTCTTCTTTCTGCACCTCTGTTGCCTCTTTCTGTACCTCACTTGCTTCTTTCTGTACCCCTCTTGCCTCTTTCTGCACCCCTCTTTCTGCACCTCTCTTGTCTCTTTCTGTACCCGTTCCCTCTTTCTGCACCTTTCCTGCCTGTTTCTGCACCTCTCTTGCCTCTTTCTGTACCTCTGTTGCTTCATTCTGCACTTTTCTTGCCTCTTTCTGCACCCTTTGCCCCTCTTGTAGCACCTCGGTTGCTTATTTCTGCACTTCTCTTCTTTCTTTCTGCACCCCTCTTACCTCTTTTTATATCCTCTTGCCTCTTTGTGCACCTCTCCTACATTTGTCTGCACCACTCTTGCCTCTTTTTGCACCTCTGTTGGTTCTTTCTGCACTACCATTGCTTCTTTCTGCACCTCTTTTGCAAAATTCTGCATCCCTCGTGCCTCTTTCTTCACCCCTCTTCCCTATTTCTCTACCTCTCTTGCTTCTTTCTGCACCTCTGTTGGTTCTTTCTGCACTGGTCTTGCTTCTCTATGCACCTCACTTGCCTCTTTCTGTACTTCTGTTGCTTCTTTCTACACCTCTGTTGCTTCTTTCAGCAATTCTCTTACCTCTTTCTGCACTTCTTTACCTTCTTTCTCCACCCTTCCTACCTCTTTCCGTACCTCTCTTGCTTCTTTGTGCACCTCTCCTACCTTTTTCTGCACCCCTCTTGTCTCTTTTTGCACATCTGTTGGCTCTTTCTGCACTGCTCTTGCTTCTTTCTGCACCTCACTTGCCTCTTTCTGTACTCCTCTTGCTTCTTTCTACACCTCTGTTGCTCCTTTCAGCAATTCTCTTGCCTCTTTCTGCACTTCTCTTGCTTGTTTCTGCACCTCTCTTGCGTCTTTCTGTACCTCTGTGCCTCTTTTTGCACCTCACTTGCTTCTTTCTGCGCCCCTCTTGCCTCTTTCTATACCCCTCTCCCCTCATTCTGCAACCCTCTTGCCACTTTCTGCACCCCTGTTCCCTCTTTCTGCACCTTTCCTGCCCGTTTCTGCACCTCTCTTGCCTCTTTCTGTAACTCTGTTGCTTTTTCTGCACTTCTCTTGCTTTTTCTGCACTCTTTGTGACTCTTTCAGCACCTCTGTTGCTTCTTTCCGCACTTCTGTTCCTTCTTTCTGTACCCCTCCTGCCTCTTTCTGTACCTCTCTTGCCTCTTTGTGCACCTCTCCTACCTTTTTCTGCACCCCTCTTGTCACTTATTGCACCTCTGTTGGTACTTTCTGCACTGCTCTTGCTTCTTTCTGCACCTCACTTGCCTATTTCTGTACTTCTATTGCTTCTTTCTATACCTCTGTTTTTACTGTATTCTAAGTGTCTTTCAGCATAGCACTGGCTCCAGGCCTGGTTAGTCAGAGTCAGTTACCACCAGTACCAGACAGCAAAAAGTTGGGGGCACAGGATGACTTTGCAACAAGGCCTCTTTCTGCCCCTCTGTTGTTTCTTTCTGCATACCTCTTGCTTCTTTCTGCACCTTTCGTCGTCTTTCTGCACATGTCCTACCTATGTAGGCATAGCTAGAAATTAGTATTTAAAAAACCTTTGAAATTCACTGAACAAACAATTGGTTTCAGGGACGTTATAGTTAGAAATTAGCATTTAAAAAAACTTTGAAATTTACTGAAAAAAACATAGGTTTCAGGGACGTTTTAGTTAGAAATTAGCATTTAAAAAACCTTACAAATTCACTGAAAAAAACCCCACAGGTTTCAGGGACGGTATAGTTAGTTGGACATTTCACTTGTACAAAACTGTAGAAATTCGCCCATTATAGTTAGTTGAGCTAACTATAACTCAAGCCCCCGCAATGCACTGCTCATGACTTCACATATTACATCATTCATGACATGGTCAGTGACATCACAGATGACATCAGTGATGACATCTGAAATGACATCACTGTTATCACTCTCCACACTCGCTGCCTCAAGCCCTGACATGTAACACTCTTTAGCCCCGCGGACCCAGCCGGCTTCCCACATGCATTAGGAGCCGGCATTGCTCACGCCCGGTGGCAGTAGCTACTACTGCTGCTTCCTCTGGGTGAATATTTTGATCTGTTTATCTAACCGATCAAAAGTCTGCTCCCAGCTGGGGAGAGCATGTTCTAAGCTACCGTCGGCTTGAAGAGCACTTGGTCTTTGCTCCCATGTGGCAGGAGTTTTGAAAATGTTACCACCATGCGGGAGCAAACACAGGTTTCCCTGCCCTCACCACTGCAGACAGGGAAGCCACTATGTACTGGAGCTGTACTCCCTGGAACATATCTAGTGGGCCCCCTGGGATTCAGGGATGGGGGCCGTGCTACCCCCCTTCCTTTTCAAATGTTTAGCAGGCCCAGGTGGATGGGGTCCCCAGGGCCTTTAGAGGCTTGGGGAGGGGGTTGCATGGCCCTTTCCCCTTAAAAAATAGATCGTGCCGTGGGAATGGGGTCCTCAGGGCGGAAAGCAGCCCACCCCTCCCCCTCAAATAGATGTCGGGCCTCAGGGTATGCGGTCCCTGTGACTGAAAACGGCCCAAGGAGGGCTACTGAAATGCCCAGTGGCCATTGTGAAGACGGACACCAGTTTTACTGCGGGCAGAATTATGGAGTTTGTTGCCTGTACTGCTGTATTCCAACATCCAAGCATCATCTTCAATTGGGGCAGATTTTAGAAGTTAGCTGCCCTATTACTGGCTGATACTGATGCTGAGTGCTATCTTTGATGAGGTTGTCGAGTGTCTATTCTCCTCTATTTTCCTTCACTTCCCTGGGTAGTCAAGTTTTTCCATCCCTGTTTTAGTCAGTACCTTATCTATTAGATCTGCTCACAGGAGACACCTCAAGCACGTATTGTACTGCATATGCTTAATTCTTGCAATCAGTTTCAATTAAGAAGACTGTAAATCTCTGAGGGATTTTACTGAGTGCACATTGTTCCATTTAGCATCAATTATACTTGGGATCTAATGGCTTGTAGATACTGCAGTTCTAAGTTGTGGCATGGTTTTGATGATAATCGACCATTCTTGGTGAAGTTACACAGTAATTTGGTAACATTGAGTGCTTAAAGTATGGCAGCTTCAAGCATGTCTCAGCCGCCACAATTTTTATCAGAGAAAAGTGATCCAGTTCTACACTGGAAACAGTTATTTGACTCATACTTATTAGCTATTGGTGGTGTAAAATTTTATGCAGTCAGGAAACAAGCTGTCATACTCCATAACCTTCATGTGAAGGGTAGAAACATATGTGAAAGTTTAGATGAAATTCAATTAGGGACAGCAGAAGGTGATCCTAGTGATATTTATGAAATGTTGCTTTCTATGCTGGAACAACATTTTGGGTCAACAAATTGATGTGGTCCTAGAAAGACAAAAAATGTTCCTAAGGGTTCAAGGGAAAAATGAAAAGATTGGAATTTACGTACCCTTCTTGAAGACACTGGCAGAAACCTGTCATTTTGAGAATCTTACTGACTCACTAATTAGGGACTATTTATTGAGGTGCACCAATAACTAGAGAGTACAGGAAAAGCTTCTTACAAGGGACCCAAATTTGATGGAGGCTATAGCTTAATAGAGGGCATGGAAAACACCGATTTGAGGGTGCGAGAGATGAGAGATTGTAAGAATGGTTCTGGAAGCTGTGGGAGCGAATGTCATCTTTCGAATAGTCAGGGATGCTTTTCCAGATTTGAAACATGTAAATTGTGTTGAAAAAAGGGACACTATGCTCGAATGTTGTGTTGGTTTTGCTGGAAGTACGGTGGTGAGTGGCACGGATGAGAAAAGGAAAGTGGTGTTGAGTATTCAGGATGATGATGTTGTTGATGGCAACATCATTCTGTATTATTGATGCCCGAGTATGAAGTGGAAATTGGTGGTAAGACTGTCATGGTTCTGGCAGACTCAGGATCACCTAACATCACAATCGAAGATAAGAACTAACATAGTATATTTGGAGGGGAGGTCATAGAATTGTCTCCTCCCGATATTAATCTTGTTGGCTACAGTGGAGTGAAAATGTCTATAATGAAAATTTTGTCTGAAGACAGCGAAACTGTGGAGAAGGTGTGTGTGGCCAGACATGGTGACAGGTTACTGGAATGGAGACACCAAGGTGATATAAGTAAAATACTGATTCCCAATTCACCTCAATGTGTGAGGCTGGTGTTGAATGGTGAGATGCCTTGTGAATTTATGGATGAGTTCCTGAGTGTGTTTGATGAGAAATTGGGCATGGTTAAGCAATTTGAAAATAAAATCATATTGAAACAAAGTGCTTTTCCGTGTTCATATAAGGTGAGGATGGTATCACATATGATGTTGCAACTGCTTGAAGAGAAACTACAGAAATTGCTTGACCTTGGAGTAATTGAGAGGATTGAATTGTTGAAGAAGCTTGCCCCTGTAGTTTTGACACAAAAGGATAAGGATGAAAAGATAAGAATGTGTGTGGATCTCGAGGGTTGAATTTGGATGAATTGCTAGCCACTGCCCAATATTTCTGAAACCTTGGCTTTGATAAAAGATGCAAAGTTTTTTTAGTGTGATGGACCTGTCATCAGCCTAACATCAGGTTACACTACTTCCAAAGTCGAGGCATCTTACATAATTTGTGACTCCCTTGGGGGCTTATGGATTTCCACAAATGCTTTTAGGCCTAGCGTCGGTAGCAGAGAGCTTTCAAAGGATGATGAAGAGGATCTTGGAAGGCCTTCTTAAGGTGTCATTCTTTCAGGGTGACATTTTGGTTTATGGAAAGGTTCATAGAGAATATGATGCAATACCCAGATCTGTTTTGTGTAAATTATGAGAAGCAGGCTGTTGTAATCTTGGTATGCTCTGCCCCCCCCCCCCTTTTTCCTGCCCGGTTGGTACTTTCCCCTGGCTGGTTATGAACGTTCTATTGCAGCCTCCCTGGGGCACTTGCTGTGAGAGAATAGAGTGGACCAGTTGGTGATGCGTAATAAACGTTGTTCTCACCTGAGTATTTTCTTCATTGAACAACATTGGCGACGAACGCTGCGTGGGGGCAGTGCATCACCATCCCCAGCTTGAAGCAATTCTTCGTCCATCCGCTCTTTGCCTTCTGCCTTAAGGATTCTTCTCACCACCGATCAGGACTCCGTTCAGTCCGGTTCTATTCAAGTGAGTGTTGGTTTTGCAGGCTGTGTGGCAGCGTACGTCTTCCAGAAACGTTTCGCCTCGCCTGATGTCAAGTTGCAGGAGTGTGTCCTCTTGCATATTGAGCCTGTTACCACTCACAGCCTTTCATTCCGGCGCTGCCGCTGCTGTCGTTCCTTCACGCTGCTGGGTGGTGCATGGGTGATCGCTTGTGTAATTGCGCTTCACCGTGTTCTATCAGGGTGGCTATCGCGGCTGACTGCTAGTTCCCTCCAAACTGTTCACAGCCTTTCATTCCGGCGCTGCCGCTGCTGTCGTTCCTTCACGCTGCTGAGTGGTGCATGGGTGATCGCTGTTGTTGTTGCTCTTCACCGAGTTCCATCAGGGGGCTATCGCGGCTGGCGCCTTACGCCGCTACGCTTCCAGCAACTTTCCTCAGCTGGTTTACGAAGCGCTCTTGTTCTCCTCAGCGAGGCTGATTTCCTGGGTCTCACGTCGTGTGAAGAGAGGATATCGAGAGGTCTGCCTTCCGCGACTCTCCTTATCCTTTGGGTCCTGAGGAGATTTCGTCACGTGAGCGCCCCCGGTGGTTTTGCTGTTGGTTTCAGCGGATTCCAGTCAGAATTTAAATTGAGGAAAATACTTTATATTCGGTTATTCAGTTTCCACAAAATTGTTTTCAACGCTGATGGGCACAGCTGTTAGCCTGTCTTTCATCAGAGTGTGCTGGTCTTTTCAGCGGTTTCCAGTCAGATTCTTATTCAAAAAAATTATCTGTTATTCAGTACCAACATTTCCTCAACGCTGATGGGCACAGCCTTTCGCCTGTCTTTTATCAAAGTGCATTCAACGTGTTCTGTGTGGTTACTCTGTACACTGACAGGCACAGTTTGTTTTCTTCGTCAACGCTGATGGGCACAGCTTATTAGCCTGTCATGGGATTTTCTTTCTCTGGCATTCTATTATGTTCTGTTTGCATTGCACATTGTCTTTGTATTGCATTGTATTGCTGATTTATCGCATTGTATAATTGCAATTATTTTCTTTGGGTTATTCCTGCTTATCTAGTGTGTAATTTTCTACTAGTTGTTTTTGTCAATCTTCCACTTTGTGAGGGGCTATTGTCCAGTCAGGTATGGCTGCACTAAACATGGCGTTACCTCCCTCTTTCCTCAATGAAGAAGGGGATCCTGCCATATGTTGGAGAGATTGGAGGGTCATTTTTGAGTCATATCTAGTTGCGATAGGAGGAGAAAAATTTTCTAATTTCAGAAAACAACATATTTTGCTACATAATCTAGGTATAGAGGGGAGGAAGATTTATAATAATTTGGAAGGACCTGATACAGAGGATGAAGGAGGTAGTGAAGGAGATTTCAATGTGTATTTGGCTACCATGAATAAGTTGGAGAAACAATTTGGGAAAGCAATAAATGTGGTATTGGAAAGACATACATTTTTCTCAAGGGTTCAAGGCAAGAGTGAAAAGGTAAAATCATACATTGCTGCTCTTAAGGGGTTATCCAATACGTGTGAGTTCGAAGGGTTAACTGATTCCCTTATCAGAGACCAGTTGGTCAGGTGTACGAATAACCATAAAATTCAGGAGAAATTGTTAACAGGTAATCCGGATTTGAAACAAGCAGTGGACATAGCATTAAGTATTGAGCACACAGCGGAGTGCATAAAAGAGATTAATGTGGGGGATGATACTAAAACTAAATGTCATGAAGTTAATGCTATTGTCAAGCAAGAGAGGTCAAAAGAAAAGGAGGTTAAACTTAAAAATATGAGCACCTCGAGTGTCAAATTTAAGTGTTACAGGTGTGGTAATCCTGCACATTTGGCTAATAGTCCCGCTTGCCCGGCGAGGGGTGCTACATGTCATAACTGTGGCAAGAAAGGACACATAGCCAGAGTGTGTAATAATTCTATGACAGTCTCCTTAGTGGATTCAGAAAATGTACCAGAGGATGTTAAGTTTACTTTTCAGGTAGTAGACAAGGACAGTACCGTTAACTTTCCAGAATGCACCATCACAGTTGACAATAAGTTGATAAATGTCCTTGCTGATTCATGCTCCCCATATACGTTGTTAGATGGTAAAGTGTTTGAAGGGTTATTTCCTAACAGAGTAGGAACTCTGGAAAAAGCTGACATAAAACTTAGAGGGTATGGGGGAGACCCTATCTCATTGTTAGGTATGACCACCATGAGGATTGAGTATAAAGGCAGAAGCACAGTTGGGAAAATCTATGTGTCAGAGAAAGGATCTAACTTAATTGGTTGGAGACATCAAAAAGATCTAGGTATGAAGCTAGATACTAACAGCACTGACCAAGTTCTTTTAGTGGATAGATCGGTGTGTGGTCAAACCATCTGTGAAGAATTCCCAGAGGTGTTCACTAACAAATTGGGCCAACTCAAGAACTACCAACATTGCATAAAATTGAAAGACAAGGCCAAAGCCATTGCACATAAAGTGAGGCCTATCCCTCATTTAATGCATGAACCTTTACAAAAAGAATTAGACAGACTGCTTGGGTTAGGGGTCATAGAACCCATTGAATGTTCCCAATGGTTGTCTCCAATTGTTATCACGTCCAAGGCGGCCAGCAAGGACATTAGGCTTTGCATTGACCTTAGGGACTTAAACAAGGAAATTTGGGTAGATAGGCATCCGCTACCCAGAATACATGAAATTCTAACTTTAATCAAAGATGCCAGTCTTTTTAGTGTCCTTGACTTATCATCAGCATACCACCAGGTCGAGTTACACCCGGAATGCAGACATCTGACCTCGTTTGTAACTCCGTTAGGGGCATTTCAGTACCGCCGCATGCCGTTTGGGCTGGCTTCGGCAGCAGCTGCATTTCAAAGAATCATGCAGCATGTACTTAAGGAGGCCCCTGGCATGATGTGCTTTCAGGACGATATCTTGATATTTGGAAAGGATGAACGTGAACACAATGACAGGTTGAGAAGTACCCTTACTAAATTGAGCCAAGCAGGTCTTACATTAAAAAGAGACAAATGCCAAATAGGGGTAAAGTCCGTAGAGTATTTAGGACACACCATCTCCAATGAAGGTATCAAACCTAAAATGAACTTAGTGGAGGCAATACAGGAAGCTACGGCCCCCACTAATGTTGAAGAAGTAAAGTCCTTTTTAGGTTTAGCGGAGTACTACTCTAAGTTTATTCAAAACTATGCAGGAAGGGTAGAACCGTTAAGGAATCTACTCAAAAGTAAAGTACCGTTTGTATGGGATGAGAATTGTAAGGGAGCTTTTGCTGACATAAAAGATTGCATTACCCGAGCTCCTTTCTTGGGTAGATTTGATCCTACTAAAACTACGTACCTTTCCACGGATGCCAGTAATAAAGGGTTGGGAGCCAGCCTTACTCAAAAAACAGGAAATACTGAACAAGTGATAGCATTTGCATCCAGAACACTAAAAGGTGCGGAACAAAACTACTCGGTCATCGAGAAAGAAGCGCTAGCTTGTTATTGGGCTGCTAACCATTTCAAGTTTTTTCTGTGGGGGATACCGTTTACCATCAAAACGGATCACAAGCCACTTATGTATGTATTCACGACCAAGGGGTCTACTAGGCTAACCCCAAGGATAGCTAAGTGGATGATAGGTTTGGAAGGGTTCAATTTCAGGGTAGAGTATGTACCTGGGAGAACAAATGTAATTGCTGACTTCCTGTCTCGTTCCCCTTTACAAGTCAACGATGATGGTAAGGAGGAGGAAAGTGATGTGATTGTATTAGAAGTAACAGGTTTGACTAAGGAAGAATGGGAAGAACAAAATGATCTAGACGAAACTTTGAAAACTGTAAAAGAATGCATCCACAACGGTTGGCCAGAGCAAAAGAGCAGGTTGTCTGACATGGTGGGGAAATTCTGGGAAGTTAGACATGAAATGGTTGAAATCAATGGAACTATACATAGGGGGGAGAAAATTGTACCCCCTGAAGGTATGAGGAGCAGAATCATTTCCCTAGCCCATGTGGGTCATCTAGGGAGGAGTTTAACTAAAAACAGAGTAAGAGAAGGTTACTGGTGGCCCAGCATGGACAAGGAAGTAGAGGGAATGGTGAAAAACTGTGAAGACTGTGCTAGGAGTGACAAGACTCTGTCTGCTAGGAAACCTCCTTTATCACCCGTGGAAGTTCCTGATCGTCCCTGGGCCAAACTGGCATTAGACATTATAGGACCGTTAAACCTAAGACAAGCCTCGGACCGCTTTATACTGGTCCTCATAGACTATCACTCAAGATGGGTGGTAACCAAATGGGTGAATATGATTGATACTAAAGTTTTGATCCAGTTCTTAAAAGACACTTTCTATGAAGAAGGTATTCCGGATGCCATTGTAACGGACAATGGAGTCTAGTTTACCTCAGAGTTGATGAAGGAATTTTTGGCTGGCCTACGCATCAACCATTTGAAAACAGCTTTGTATTGTCCGAGAGCAAATGGTCTTGTGGAGCGTATGAACAGAGTCATTAAAGAATGCATACAAAGAGCAGAGGCCACTGGCATTCCAGCCAAACAAGCTCTACAAGAAATGATATGGTCGTACCGTACGGCACCCAACACTATCACTCATGTTTCTCCTTTTGTATCTTTGAAAGGAAGGAAGCCTAAGACCATTCTCACAGCAGGATGGTTGTGTAAGACCTACAACTGCGTGATAGACAGGTCGAACATTGCGAGACAAATTGAGAAACAACAGGAAAAGTACAAGTTGAGATATGATTTGAAACAAAGCGTCAAAGTACCGTCAATGGGGTCAGGTGATTGGGTTTGGATAGACTTACCACCGGCCAGAAGGAGGAATGCTTCTAGGTTCTCTGAGCCTATCAAAATAGCAAGTGTTGGAAGGAATGTGGTCCATTTGGATAATGGACAAACATGGGGTATGGACAAAGTGGTAAAATGTGGCCCTCCTACAAAAGAAGGCGGTACTCATGCACCGTTGACTAGGAACCACGACCAGGTTCGCAGTTCTACTAGGAACACTACTAGTCCTGTGTGGCACAAAGACTATGTGATTCCTTAGTTTTCAGCTTTAATTTCTGTTGCTGCATTTATGGTTGCCCAGGGAGATGTGTTGTAATCTTGGTATGCTCTGCCCCCCCCCCCCCTTTTTCCTGCCCGGTTGGTACTTTCCCCTGGCTGGTTATGAACGTTCTATTGCAGCCTCCCTGGGGCACTTGCTGTGAGAGAATAGAGTGGACCAGTTGGTGATGCGTAATAAACGTTGTTCTCACCTGAGTATTTTCTTCATTTCACAACACAGGCCTTACCCTTAAAAAAGAAAAATGTAATGTTAGAAATGAGCTCTTACGTTGGCAGTGGTTTCACCCTGTCCAAGTAGGGACCCTGACTCCAGTCAGGGTAAGGGAGTCACTCAGCTAAGATAACCCCTGCTCACCCCCTTGGTAGCTTGGCATGAGCAGTCAGGCTTATCTCAGATGCAATGTGTAAAGCATTTGTACATACACACAGAAACACAGTGAAAACACTACAAAAGAAGTCCACGTCAGTTGAGTAAACCAACCTTGGTCAGATAGGAGCCCATTTTTTTCCCGCCCTTATGAATGCTGCAGACCCTTAGGGCCATTTAGGCAGAAACATGTTGACGACCAGAATCACGGTGGTGATGGGATTCTAACTTCCCCATTCCCACACTTTATTTTAATACCAAGTAATTGCCTGTTTAATAAATGTATTGTGGCTTTTCCATTGGTTTTTAAAACCACTCACTTTCACGGGCCCCCACTTAGATTTAAAGTTCCTCCCTGTCTCCAGGTGTAGGCCCGCTCTCTTCCAACTGGAGTTTCTAGAGAGTAAGTACTGCCAATGATGAAGCATGACTCCTGGTGCTGTGTGAGGACAGTCCTTCACTTTTTTGGAGATGCCTGGTACTCTTCTCATGTGGGTGTCACAATCAGTGCTGCAGTCCCACTGGTAGCATTTGATGTGCAGGCCCGGGCACATCTGGTGCACTTTACTAGGGACTTACTAGTAAGTCAAATATGCCATTCATGGATAAAAAAGTCACCCACACAATTTAGACAGAGAGCATATGCACTTTAGCACTGGTTAGCAGTGGTAAAGATCTCAGAGTCCTATAGCCAACAAAAACAGATCAGAAAAAATAGGAGGAAAACGCAAAAGATTTGGAGATAACCAGTTAACAATGACCAAGTTTGTGCATTTCTTGGCTGGCAGAATTTTGTTCTAAATTTATTGCCAATTTTGCCAGCTTGTCACTGCCATTGAGAACGTTTTTAAAGAAAAATGTGAAGTTTGACTTGGCTAAGTAATGTGAATCAGCCTTCAAAAGTAGAAAGAATATTTGATCTTTATCAACATTAGGTAATTTTGACCCTTGCAAGAAAACAGTGCTTTCTACGGATGTTAGTTTGTGTGGATTGGGTGCGCTATTTACTCAACATGTGGATGGGGAAGAGAAGGTAGTAGCTTTTGCATCCCACTCTCTGAAGGTGGCAGAGGAGCGCTATTCAGTTAATGAGCGAGAGGCACTGGCAATTTATTGGGCAGTATTGCACTTCAAGTTTTACTTATGGGGAATACCCTTCATTGTGAGGTCTGATCATCACCCTCTGGCCCAACTTTTCACTTGCAGGTCATCTGATTTTATTTCACCTAGACTAAGAAAATAAACGGAGGGCTTATCAGAATAACATTTTGTTGTGGAACACTTACCTAGACCTAAAAAGTATGTTGCTGACTCCTTGTCCAGATTACCTATTGAGTGTGAGAGTACATTGGATGATGTATGTTTAGTGGGATGGATAAGTGAGAATGCAGTTAATAGTGGTGAATAAACGGATGCCTTAACAAAGGATGAAGAGTTGCAAGAGCTGAAGGAATATACAGTAAAAGGATGGCTGGAACGTAAGACAGTATCTCAGGAGTTGAAGAAATTCTGGAATTTGGGAGAGGAACTTTGCATTTGGGACAATAAGATGTGTTGGGGTGACAGGGTAATTCCTCTGGTGGCCTTGAGGGAAAAACTGTTTAATCTAGCACATGATGGTCATCTGGGTAGGAACTTGACTAACGGCCTGATTAGTTCTTGGTGAGACTCCTGTCCTCCCTCCATGGTAGCAGTTACAAGTACTCCATTGACCTGACAGAGTCTCGCTCGTCGTGTTTAGATGGTGCTGACTGAACTGCCGCCTGACAGACTGTTTACTGCTGCGAAAGCGGCCCACCTTCATCGACGCTGCAGACTCCTTTGCTAGCTAACAGTACTCTATCGCCGTAAAGCCTGCAGGTTTGCACCGAGCTGATTTAGATTTCCCCGTTGTGCTGGTGTTGTCCTAGCAGCGTTTTCTTTTTTTTTTTTTTGATTTCAAAGTATTTTATTAATTTTATAAACAAGTACATTGGCATTTCTGTTACGAGGTTTAGCCAAACTTAGCTTGTGTTACAGTAATTACAGATACATGTTTAGATAAACCCCTCTACATTGACTTGCTGGGAAATTAGGCAGAGGATGATAGAAACAGAGAGGATAGGAAAGGAAGGGGGAAGAGAGGATACAAGAAAGGTTCTATAGCGGTGAGCCTAATTTGAGCTTATAGCCCTGTGTCAAAGCGACACCCCACTGGGGGGGAGGCGTTCGGAGTGGCTTCATGGGGCTTTGTAGGAGTCCAGAAACATGTCTAGTGACTTACACATCCGCCTGGTTGCTGGTCCCCAGGGTGAGTTTTGTAGGGCAATGCTATCCGCGCCTCTGAGGTATGTCACCCATTTGATCCAGCCTTTGTATGAGGTCTTATTTGTGTCCTTTCAGTTGGACAGGACCAATTTCACTGCCGCGGTCAGTAGGAGGTCTAGTAGGTCTCTGTCATGCAGTGAACTCAGTCCTGTAGTCATGAATGCGGTGGTGAGGGAGGAAAATTCAGGTGTTAGTGTTCACCCCAGTGCTTAGTTTATAAAATCAAAGATTTTCTCCCTGAACGTTTTGAGTGTTGGGCAGTGATAGATAAGATGTGCTAGATCCCCTTTCTCCTTGCCACAGTTCCAGCATAGATCGTATTCCCTGAGGCCTAGTGAGAATAGTCCAGAAAGCCTTGTGGAGTAGCCAGAATTTTGTTTGTGATAGTACCGGGGAGATTTTATTATGTGTGGGAGAGGTCCAGGGCATAGTCAGCTCTTGTTCATTAAGTGAGATGTTACCTTGTTTTGCCCAGTAGTTAGTTGATTTATCATTAAGTTTGATGGAGTTTGGGCGTAGAAGTTTGTAGAGGTGTGATACTTGATGACCTAGCCTGTTGATTTTCGCCATATACTGTATGATTGACGGGTTGGCAGGCGATAGTTTGGCTTTGGTTAGGGCCGTTTTGATTTTCAGGAAGTTGTAAAACTCAATGTCAGGTAGGTTATGTCTAACTTTCAGTATGGCAAACGTGATGGGGTAGCCCCCTTCCTCTAGTTGGGCTGGATAGGAGATGCCTTTCCTTATCCATGTGTCAAGGGATAGGCCTTTTCCCTTGTATCTGATCTTGCTATTGGCACAGAGAGACTCCAGCTTCGAGTCCCTTACGCTGTTCTCCATTTTCGTATCCATTCTTAGTAGGGCAATTTTTGTGTTTTTGAAAATGGGGCTGGAGGCATGAGTGTGTTTGTTAGCTGTTAACAGCACCATTGGATTTAGATTGTTTAGTATGGCTCTCTCAACCAATAGACATCAAAAGAGGAGCGAAGTTTCACTCCTTGTACCAGGCGCACAGCTGCTATAATGATTTTCGCAGTTTTTAAACTATTCCATGTTTAGCAACAATTAATCCATATACTCCCAAACTTTTGAAACAGCTCATTTATTTCTTCATTTTTTTTTTTTTTTCATTTTTTTTTTCTTCATTTTTTTCCACACACGTGAGGTGAATATGTTTTTAACTGCTTCTTATGCCACGGATATGCTAATCCAAGCCTTTTTCCGGGCACGTGAAAAAACATAAGACAATCTTAGTTGCAGATCTCATTGCACCCAATGCATTTCGGGCTATTTAAAAGCCCTTCTTCAGGGGTTTTCTACAAATAAAAGAACATTGCTATTAGGATTCAATTTCTTAACCACTGTTACAAACTGTGGGGCAGATTTATGAGCCCCTTGCGCCACTTTTGCGTCACTTTTCCCATGTTAAAAGTGACGCAAAAGTGGCGCAAGGGGCTCATAAATCTGCCCCTGTATACTTTTGTTATGCCACCGAGTCATTACCCTGTTGTTATACAGCGCTTTTCCCTCTAAAAGCGGAACTCTGTTCCTCCCGCCATTGTGCCTGAAAAACTCTGTGTTGCCGATTGTTAACCTTCAATTTCATACATAAACAGTCCCTTGATCTTCACCCTTCTTATCACCCAACAAACTGCTCACCCATAGTTAATACCCCTACTTAAATCTACTTCGTCTCGTACCTTTCGCAACTTTATTCCAAAGCGTTCCTATTCAAAACCATTTCTCATAATGAGGCGATGTTAACGTCAACTACGTGATTCCTCTACTAATTTAAACTCATGTGGCGTTACCCCGCCTCTTTGATTTAACCTATCACAACCTCCCTATAATCACTAAATGATCACTCTTGACTCCATGTCCCACAATCCATCTCTTTTTAAACCACCCAAACACAACTCCCTCATTACAATAATCCCTATCTAATCTCTCCGACTCAACTCGTGGTGTTCCAAGCATTTAAATTCTATACCCCGCACCTCCCTTTTGATGTTATCTGTTGCGCTATTTTTTAGAATGACATTTAAACACATAAGTATACAGTGAAAACACATATTATTGCAAAAAAATACGATGTTTAAAAAATTTATCCAACGTTCATGTCCATAAACCTGGAAAAACCAGATGCTTGCTTGCAAGTTCCTTAAATAACTAAGATGTGCACCTCGTGTGTGTGCATTCGTATCTCTTGAATTTAATTGTCCATAGTTTTTCTTCTGTGGGTGCAACAGTATATGGATTAATTGTTGCTAAACATGGAATAGTTTAAAACCTGCGAAAATCATTATAGAAGCTGTGCGCCTGGTACAAGGAGTGAAACTTCGCTCCTCTTTTGATGTCTTTACTACGCACCGTGAAACCAGGGTAGTGCACGGGATCCAGGTAGCACGCAAATCAACAAACTGCTGGAAGCAAAGAAGAAACAAATGCCAAAGAAAGGTGTGCACGGCAATTTTTGAGTAATGTAATACTTTCAGTCTACCCTATCAGCCTGTTGCACCCACAGAGGAAAAACTATGGACAATTAAATTCAAGAGATACGAATGCACACACGCGAGGTGCACATCTTAGTTATTTAAGGAACTTGCGAGCAAGCATCTGGTTTTTCCAGGTTTATGGACATGAACGTTTGATAAATTTTTGAAACATCGTAAAAAATTTTAAACATCGTATTTTTTTGCATTAATATGTGTCTTCACTGTATACTTATGTGTTTAAATGTCCTTCTAAAAAATAGCGCAACAGATAACATCAAAAGGGAGGTGCGGGGTATAGAATTTAAATGCTTGGAACACCACGAGTTGAGTCGGAGAGATTAGATAGGGATTATTGTAATGAGGGAGTTGTGTTCGGGTGGTTTAAAAAGAGATGGATTGTGGGACATGGAGTCAAGAGTGATAATTTAGTGATTATAGGGAGGTTGTGATAGGTTAAATCAAAGAGGCGGGGTAACGCCACATGAGTTTAAATTAGTAGAGGAATCACGTAGTTGACGTTATCATCGCCTCATTATGAGAAATGGTTTTGAATGGGAATGCTTTGGAATAAAGTTCCGAAAGGTACGAGACAAAGTAGATTTAAGTAGGGGTATTAACTATGGGTGAGCAGTTTGTTGGATGATAACAAGGGTGAAGATCAAGGGACTGTTTATGTATGAAATTGAAGGTTAACAATCAGCAACACGGAGAGTTTTTCAGGCACAATGGCGGGAGGAACAGAGTTCCGCTTTTAGAGAGAAAAGCGCTGTATAACAACAGGGTAAGTATACAGTTTGTAACAGTGGTTAAGAAATTGAATCCTAATAGCAATGTTCTTTTATTTGTAGAAAACCCCTGAAGAAGGGCTTTTAAATAGCCCGAAATGCATTGGGTGCAATGAGATCTGCAACTAAGATTGTCTTATGTTTTTTCATGTGCCCGGAAAAAGGCTTGGATTAGCATATCCGTGGCATAAGAAGCAGTTAAAAACATATTCACCTCACGTGTGTGGAAAAAAATGAAGAAATAAATGAGCTGTTTCAAAAGTTTGGGAGTATATGGATTAATTGTTGCTAAACATGGAATAGTTTAAAAACTGCGAAAATCATTATAGAAGCTGTGCGCCTGGTACAAGGAGTGAAACTTCGCTCCTCTTTTGATGTCTTTACTACGCACCGTGAAACCAGGTTAGTGCACGGGATCCAGGTAGCACGCAAATCAACAAACTGCTGGAAGCAAACAAGAAACAAATGCCAAAGAAAGGTGTGCACGGCAATTTTTGAGTAATGTAATTCTCTCAACCAATAGCCATACCAGTGTGTATCCGTGAGGGGGTGACATCCAGCAGGCCCCTTGTTTTGCTAGGAATGCGGTTTGGAAGGTTCTAAAGTTTGCTAAATTTAACCCTCCCAGTTTTTTATCCAGCCTTAGTTTTTTAATACTTATCCGTGCTTTCTGTCCACGCCATAGGAATTTAGTAATCAAGTTATCTACTTTACGGTGGAAGTCATCTGTAAGTATTAGCGGGAGCATGCTCATCAGGTAGTTGATCATTGGGTTGATCATCATCTTGATCGTTTCTATCCTACCCCACCAGGTTATAAATTTGGGGGACCAGGCCTCAAAGAGTTTCTTTATTTTTTCCAGCAATAGTTTCTCATTGTGGCCTTGTGTGCTCATGAGTTCGTTATCAAAGTGAATACCTAGATATTTGATGAACCCTGTTTGCCAGCCCAGACCTGAACCCCCCAGGGTGTCTCTAGTGCAGTGGATGTTGAGGGGTTTGCATTCTGATTTGTCCCTGTTGAGCTTATATCCTGAGTGTCTTGAGTATATCTCTATGGTGTCTATCAGGGCCTCATTTGAGGTCTGTGGTTGCTCCGTTACAATAAGAATGTCATCCGCGTAAGCAGCCAGTTTTATTTCCACTCCGTTAATATTGACCCGTTTATTTTCGTGTTTGCCTTGATGTCTGTGATCAGGGGTTTCAGTGCTAGCAGAAAGAGTGAGGGGGACATTGGGCATCCCTGTCTAGTGCCGCGCTGTAGCATAAGTGGTTCGGAGAGTGACCCGTTAATGACAATACGTGCTCTTGGGTCCCCATACAGTGCCATCACCTTCCGTATGTAACCTTCCCCTAAGTTGAAGGATTGCATGCATTGCTCCAGGAAGGTCCATGAAACTCTATCGAAGGCCTTCTCGGCATCAAGGGTGATAGCCACAGCTGGCTCTGCTATTTTTGCTGTATGTTCTAGTATGTGGCAGAGGAGTCTGGTATTGTCGTTAGACATTCGGGTCTTTAGGAAACCTACTTGGGAGTTGCTTATTAAATTGGGTAGGACGGGATTTAGTCTTGTTGCTAGGATTTTTACGTATATTTTGCAGTCCACATTAATTAGGGATATGGGCCTGTAGTTCTTGGGTAGCAATTGATCCTTACCCTCCTTTGGGATGACAATTATGTTGGCTTCGCACATGGAGTGTGATACCATCCCATTCTCTGCACAGTGGTTGAACACCCTCTTCATGGTAGGTTTCAGGTGCTCAAGAAAAGACTTGTAAAAGGTGGCTGTGTACCCGTCCGGGCCTGGGGCTTTGTTATCCTTCATAGTCTTGATGCTATTTCAATCTCGGCAATACTAATTTCTTGCCCTAATCTCTGTGCTTCTACACTGGTTAATTGTGGGAGGCCGAGTCTGTTGAGGTATTTTGTGCACGCCTCCAGATCTAAGATCCGGTCGTTTTGATAGAGTTCCTGATAAAACTCTTGAAAGGTCATTAGGATGTCTTTGTGTCTTGTGTGGGTTTTGTTGTGTGGGTCTGTGATGGGTGAGATGGTAAATTGGTTACGCTTGTGTTTTAGGAAGGAGGCTATCAGCTTCCCCGCTCTCTTAGCTTCGCACAGGTTAATGGCCTTGTATCTGTTAACCCACAGTCTGGCCCTCTCACTCAAGATTTTATTGTATTCATACTTTTTTCTGGTTAGTTCCGTTAGGATTCTAGTATCGTGAGTGGTCCTGGCATGGGCCGTTTCTAGGCTTTTGATGTCCTGCTCGAGCTGGGTCAGCTGTAAGTTTGTGTTTTTGTTTATTTCGGATTTGATTTCGATTATTGTGCCTTTGACTGTAGCCTTGAGTGCGTCCCATAAGGTTAGTCTCCGGTGTATCGTTGTGTCTAAGGTATTCTCTTATAGCCTCCTTAATCTTGTTTTTGTTTTCGGGGATAGCTAAGACGTCGCTGTTAAAACGCCATCTCCGGGGGATGTCTTCGTTGTGGCATCCGCTCAGCTTAAGGCTGATGCATGAATGGTCTGACACTAGCCTAGGCGCTATAGCAGAGTGTTCTATAATGTGTGTGTGTGGGCCTGTGATTAATATGTAGTCTATCCTGCTGTACGAATTGTGCGGGTTAGAGTAGAAAGTGTAGTCCCTAGTGTCCGGGTGCTGGAGCCGCCATGGGTCCTTGAGGTTGAATTTGGAGCAGCTGTTCTTTAGTGTAGTGTGTGCGCTTGTGGGTTGGTATTGGCAGGGCGATTGTCTATCCAATATCTGGTCCAGAGGCATCATGCTTGGCCTTCCTCGAAGAAATGATCCCCCAAACTACAAACCTAAACCCATCCTTTTGAGCTGGATAGAGCTTATAGAGTCCCCACCTTCAGATCCACAACTTCAGGCCAATAATCTGCAAACCTCTGAGAACACAACACACAGAAGCCATTTTCAGCTTCGCACGGAAAAACCACCAGATCACATGGACTGGGCAGAAGATCATCCTCACGCAGGACTACTCCAAGCCCACGGTGGACACTAGAAAGGGCTTCCTGTCCCTACGAGATAAAATGAGGAGGAAAAACATACAGTTCTCATTGATCGGTCCTGCAAAATTCCGGATAAGCGACAACGGACACTCTCATGTCTTCGATGACCCGAGAGAGCTAGGCAGATACCTGGAGGGCCCAACAGCCCAAGAAATTGAGATATCCCAGGCAAGTACCAGTCAGAGAAGAGCTTCGCCGGAGCTGGGGGGTGTGTGAAATGAAAGCGGTATAAAGACTCGTAACGAACTACTAAAGCAACTATACTTACCTCATTAGCTACCTCAACTTCAACTAACACTTCCTAGCTACCTCAAAGATGCCGCAAGCATCACAAACAGCACTAGGTACATAGTCTCACCGAAGGCCCCATAGCCCATCCACTACCGGGCACATCCTTTCCACGGGGGCAACTGAACATTCACCTCAAGCCTGTCAATCAACAACCGACAGCTGTTGGAGGCTCCTAACTCCCGACCTGTGACTTAGCAAAAGGAGGAACACTTCCAGTGTGCCGTGTGGGGGAACAATGACTCAACCCTGTGCAAGTGCCCACACCTACAGATCACAGCGTCATTTTCATCTACCTAGCTAGAGACCTCTGCTAGCTACCTCGACATGACCATGACAACAGACACTCGAAGATGTAAAGAACAAACGGCCCAATCGACACAACTTGTTTCTTCGCACGGAAACAAAGACAATTATCATATCCTTTTTCCCTATGTTGAGACGAGGGCAATGTAGGAGGGCGGGGGAGGAGACACAGACACTAACACAGACTTTACACGGCAAAGAGACTGTAAGGATGCACTCTTGGGATAAGAGAAACACAGAGCTAATAACCAACAACTCCCAGTGAGACGGGACGGCGACCCTGCCGTCGCACGTTCAGCATACGATGTTTCTATGTAGGGGGAGGGAGGGTGAGGGGGGAGCACTAAACTCCTTGTTTTCTTTTGTCGCTGTCTTCTTTTCTATTTTCACTTCTTTACTCTCACACTGGGACTTGCACAAGGCAGACACCCGTCCTTCATCATGTGGCTGGGACGTACGGGGAGGGAGGGACTACAACAAACGAGAGCTGGGGACGCAGATTGGGTTTACCAGACAGGACTCACCCTAGATAATGGCCCCCACCAACAATCTCAACCTGACTTCTGATTTAAAGATAGTATCCCTCAATGTCAAGGGTCTCACCCAACCCATTAAACGCAAGAAGATACTAGACTACCTTGCTAAAACGAAGGGAGATGTGGTTCTGCTACAAGAAACCAAACTGTCCGTGGACGATATCAGACTAGTGAAAGGTAACTGGTTCTCACAGGTGGTGTGCTCCCCGGCAGAAGGGAAGAAGTGTGGGGTAATTACACTGATATCTAAAAACTCCAACCTAACCATAGAATCACATTGCCACGACGAAGTAGGAAGACTCTTGGTAACACACCTGAGAAGGGGGAGGAGCTTATCCACGTAGCTAACATATATGGCCCAAACATAGACGACCCCCGCCTCTTGGGAAGGGGTATCCCACAAGCTTGATAGCCTCCCACAGGACGACCTTACGGTGGTGGCGGGCGACTTTAACTAGCAGCGGTTTCTTGACAGAATGAGTCCCTGGTCAAATGGAGACTGGTAAGTTCCACTTTTATAATGTGTCACTACTCATATAGGTTGTGTGTGGTTTAAAAATATAGGTAGGTAATGTGTCATGACCCTTTTTATACATAGCACACATACAACATACACACACTATTGAATGAACACCCACATATACCACAACCACTTCAATTCAGGTGTGTTCTTTTTAAATTGATTTGTTCTAAAATGAAAACTAATGCATTACACATTCAAAATAAACTTGCGTGTGCGGGCAATGGTAAGTTACAAGAGGCTAAAGAAAATATTAACACACAATTCATAATAAGACGTGTAAAAAAACGTACCTTTGATCCCATTGACAATGGAGTTCATTAGCGTCATGGTCAAGTTGTAGCAGCAATTTGTTGTAAGGGGGAAGGTGTGTTATATGTATCTTTGGGTTTGGAGTCTTGGGGGTGGAATCCTATGAGGTGTTGGGGTTCTAGAGAAGTGAAGAACGATCATTGGAGAAGAGAAGGAACAATTGTTGTACATGGAGGCCGGAGCTACTGGTGGTCCAGTATACTGCGTTTGAATAAATCTTTCAACCTACTTACCTGTCTGGTAGAGTTTCTACAGTGTAAGCTGTCTGCAATGTTGTCCTTGGTTTACCACCTGTAGATCATGCTCTTCTTCCATTCCCATCCTGTGGACCCATCCTATCCCATCAGCTCTGTGATGACCAGAACTCCAAATCAACACAGTGTATAGCCGGGAGAGTGCTTAGAGTTAGGAGTGTGCATGGGGTGTGTATTCGGTAGAAAGAGTGCGTGTACAGTTAAGGGTGTATAACAGGGGAATATGTGTAGTGAGGCATGTGTTCCACAATGTGTCAGAAGTCTCTAGTCAGGAGTTGGTTGAAGTTGTGAGTGGGCGTGTAAGTGGACCCTGATAAACAGTCAGGTGGAGCAGATTTACAGTTCAGCATTCCAGTCCACCTAATCACAATTGGCCTGGTGTTCCTGCACAAAGTTTTTGCGGATCTGGGAACACCAGATCTGGTTTTACTGGTTGAAAATTCCAGTCATTAAAACTACATGAGCCTTTGTCTGCCATAGCATCCAAGCCTCGTCCCTCGTTCACCATGACTTTTTTCTCTGGCAAGGGGGGAGCACTCAGGGCTCCACCCCTCCAGAACTATTTTTTTATTTCCCTCCCCTACATTCCCAACCTTCTTCCCTCTACTTCCAACCTAGACAGAAGCCAAACAAACATTTCCCACTGCTCAGAATAGGTGGGATTAGTGTGCATTAAGCCAAATGGAACTGGGAATACACTGTGGAATTCTACCCGGTAAAACTATCTCCACACAAAATTACAATACCCTATTCTGTTGGGATTAACTTGGAATAGTAGGCATTTGATGAGGAAATTCTATCCGGTCTTTGTATTTGCAATCAGTCTCAGTGGTATGAAAACTTGGGGTGGGCATAATTTGTGTAATTTGCTGTAGCATAATTATGCAGGATTCTGCGTAATTAAGTGAGAAGAGTGATTTGGCATTTAGTGCAAAAATGCCCCCTCGCTTCAAAAATGGACCCAAGGATGCACTATGGCAGTAGTGGCTTCGATGAGTAGCAAAAGAGCAAGTCCCTCTCAGCGATGGAAGATGAGGGTATGCACAACTTGGATTCGGACCGCAGGTCCAACTCCTCTGGAGAGTTGAGCACTGAACAGCCTATGGTGACTCTTGGGACATCAGAAGAAATTATATGATACATTGTTCTTGTTGGTAAAGTAATGATGGCTGCAAATGAGTGATTGAGTCAGGAGATGTCGGGGAGTGAGTATAAATCAGGTTTGCCCCATTAGCCACAACATCCTCCCTTGTATCAGAGTCTGGGTGGGGGGACTCCAGCAGGGAGCATGCTACCTCCTCACCACCTTAGTTGGCGTTGCACTTGGGTCCTCCCGCGAGCTTGTGGGGTTTGCTTGAATGTTTGGAGTGGGGGGCCGTTGCCTTCTTGTCCTGAGGAGTGGGATTTGAGATGAATATTGTTTATTGGTTAAAGGGGAGAACATGAGTTGTGACCCATTTGATGTATTACCCATATCCTGCATTTGGCTGATGATGTCACCTAATTTAGCCGAGATTGGGGAGCAGCGGCAATTGGGGAGTCATAACCTAGAGCAATGGATACCCCCATGACTTATACATTTTTCTCTTGGAACATCAGGGGGATGCACACAATGACGAAATGGTACAAAGTATTTTCCTACCTGAACAGGAGAGGAATCCATGTCGCACTGTTGCAAGAGACACACCTAATTGGTTAAGGTGGGGGCAGCACTACACAGGAGATGGAAAGGTCAGGTCTACTATACTATGTACTCGGCCTTTACCATGGGCACATTAATTTGGATTCGGTCAGGGTACCCCTTCCAGCACACAGGAGACTTGATAGACCCAGTGGGTAGTACATGGTGGTGATGGGCCAGCTAGAAGTATGAGATATGGAATAGTCAATATATATGCCCCAAATATGGGCCAATAAGCTTTCCTAGTAAGTTTGCCGGGCCCTCTAGCTCTGTACCTGGCCCATTCTGCCATCATAGGGGGGAACTTTAACTGTGTTACAGACCCCCAGGTCGATCGCTCACATCCCCGTTAAGGGACTCACCGGAGTCCGGGGCAGTCCGGAGCTTTGTGGATTGGCAGACCAAATGGGGGTTAATAGACACATGGCGTTGGATGCACCCACACCCACGGGATTATTAATTTTTCTCAAGCTTACAAGCTTACATGCCTTCACATACAACTAGACACGTTCCTCTGTACTCCTGATGCTCACTGCTTAGTACATGAAGCAGAATATCTGTCCCAAACAGTATTGGATCATAATCTGGTTCTGCTTCACCTGAGATAAGGAGCGTCCCAAACCATGCATTCCTATGTAATGACTAAAATCTGAATAACTAGAGGACCCACTATACCGTGAGGCGATTGGAGGTCACATAAGGCAGTCTTTTAAAGATAACAGTGGCAGGGCATCTTCCCCCCCTAATAGAGTGGGAGGCCTTTGAAGCGGTGATCAAGGGAAAGTGCATAGCAGAATCAGTGGGGGTCAGAGGCACTTTGCTGCGGAAGGTCTTGGAGGAGGAGTAGAAGCTGACGGAGGTAGTGAGGCACAGAATGGGCCCTCCAGAACTACAGCAAACCCTGACAGATGCCAAAGAGAGAGTGGCGTGCCAGGTTGAGAGGCTCCGGTGTTTTGACTATAAACAGTACATGGACTATAAACAGAACTGGATCCCTGTTGGCTTGGCTGGCTAACCCAGCAAAGAGAGGCTCGGTAATAGTGGAACTTGAAACTGAGGGAGGCTCCTGGTTATATCATCAAGGGGAGATCAACCACCTTTTTTTGCACTACTATTCTGGGCTATTCATGAGCATTACACAACATGATGGGGGGACATTGCTTGCCTTCCTTACACCACTGCCTCTCCCAAACCTAACGCGTGAAGAGGCTGAGGAACTGGGATGTGAAATCACTCTTCAGGAGATAAGGGTGGTATTAAAGAGATTAGCACGAGGTAAGACACCGAGATCCGATGGGATCTTGGTTGAGTTCCACGCAGCATATGCCAGTGAACTTGTAGACTTCTACAAGATAGCTCGGGATACAGGCTGCATGCCGAACTCCACTCGAGGGATGCTGATGGTGCCTTTGCTGTAACCGGTGAAACCAGCATACGTCTGCATGGCCTGTAGGCTGCTGTCAATGCTTAATATCAAAAACAATATCCTCAGCAAGATCTTGGCTTCCAGACTCCTCCCCCTTATGCCCAAGCTAGTGCACCCTGACCAAACGGGGTTTACACCCGGCAGTAATATGTTGCTTAATATTCGATGCACTCTGACGGTGTTGGAGGCTGATAACTATGACCATGAAGTGGTGGCGGAGTTTGCAGTCAACATAGAAATGGCCTTCAACAGCCTGGAATGGGGTTTTCTTTGTGTAGTAATGGAGCAAATGCAGATGGGGCGCAGCTTCCTGGCAAGGGCACGTTTACTGCACACAAAACCCACAGCTAGAGTCCGGACGGGCCAGGCCATCTCATAGAGCTATAGTGTAGGACGCGAGAAGGCAGAGATGCCCCCGTCGCCCCTGCTGTTTGCTCAAGCAATGGAACTTCTAGCCAGCCTTGCAAGAGAAGGGAACAGATATAGGGGTGTCCAGATTGGCAATCATCATCACCGCGTAGTCTTGTATGCGGATGTCCTCTTAATTTTGCTCAGGGACACAACTGCAGACCTGAGGGGTGCTGCAGCCATACTGGAAGAATTTTGTTCTATTTTGGGCTTGTAAGTAAATTGGCATGAATCCAGGTTATTCACGCAGAGGTAAACAGCCACCCACCTGACGGACTGGAACAGTTGCGGTGGGAACCTCGCTGCCTGTCCTTTCTGGAGGTGAAAGTCTTCCATGATTGGCAAGATCTTCTGGACGGCAACATGGGACTCGCTTTCAGATCACTTAGGTTGAGGACCCATTTTTGGAAAACACTCCCATTATCAGTAGCAGAGAGAGTGGCCTTACTTAAGATAGTAGCTCTCCCCCGAATGTTGTCTTTTTTTTTATAGTCCCCCCGTTAGGAGTTGGACTCCATGATCATGACATTTCTGTGGTGATCGAGTTGTAGGAGGGTGGCATTATCCAAGCTACTGGGCCGCTAAGCGACGGTGGTTTGGCTATGCCAGAGTTCGAAACATAATATCTGGCAGCACAACTTCAGTGGTAAACACACTGTATGGCGGGCTGACAATCCCCAGAATGAGCAATGGGACTATTTGTCCAAGAACTTCATAGTTTGACGGTGGTCTTGCTGACAATGGGACGACTCTCAGATGAGGACACTCAGAAATTTCTAATCATGCGCCACTGCTGGGTTTGTTGCCAACAAAAAATGTGTATGCAAATTTCATACTCACCTGACCTGCCCATTACGATATTGACAGTGCTGCCCCATGGTGGGAATTGGGAGGAACTAGCAGAATGAGCTGCAGCTGGAGTGACGACAGTGGGGGACTTATTCAGTACTGACAAGCTTCTCCCATTTGAGAATTTCCGCTTGAAGTTTGACCTCTCACACAGCCATTTCTTACTACACAGAGTAGTGACGACAGCCTTCCGTAAACACTGGAGAACCGATATTTCTGATAGATACATCTGCCTGTGGATTCCTCAACTTTTGAATTACCCCTGCGCCAGCATTCCACAGAAATTCTTTTCTTAGGTCTCCCACGTCGATGAGGACGTCATAATAGCACGCCTCCACTCGCGACTCCGTATAACGTCACCGGAGCCATAAGAAGACCTTGTCGGCGTGCTGACGTCAGTTCCCTTTTTTTCACGCCGTCTACTCATAACGTTTTTTTTCTAGGACTCTCCATCTTGCTGTGATTACTTTTTTTCCTCCTTGTCTTTGTGTTGCAGTGAGAATGACTACTTCGAAGAAGTCAGGTTTCAAGCCCTGCAGGGAGTGTGGGAGCCATATGTCCATCACGGATCCCCACGATTACTGTCTTTGGTGGCTTTCTTCAGACCACGACGTCGAAGGGTGTTCGTGCTGTCGGAAGATGAACCCGAAGGCGCTGAAAGAACGTGAGGCCAAACTCTTCATGGCACGGGTGAAAAAGGAAGGTCATAAGCGATCGAAGTCGTCAACCTTGCATACTTCGAAGTCAAAGAAGCATAAGAAGCCCAAGAGAAGACATGGATCACAACGTCGTTCTTCGAAGGGCAGGGCTTCAAGATCAGCCTCTCCCATACAGCGACTTCATGAAAAGAACTCTATCTCTCTGTCGCCTTCTCCTTCTCCGCAGGAGACTCAGGCCCACTCTCCGTCTCTGAGGGATTCTCCGGCGCCCAGAGATTCTCCGGCGCCCAGAGGCTCACCGGCGTCCAGGAATACTCCGGCTCCCAGGGAGTCTTCTCCTGTTCCTGCAGCTTCCCCTATGCGGGCGCCAATGTCTCCGGCTCCGCAGCCTCAGCCCCCCGTATGGCCTCGAATGGATCCAGACATGGGGAATTCAAATCCGTATCTTCCTTTCCCAGGACCAGGATCGGGTCCTCTCCATTTCCTTAATGAGATGTTTGGCATGTTTGCCAGGGCATCCTACCCTACTGGTGTGCCTTCTGGCCCCGTGGGTCCGCTTGCCTTTAATTTGGGCATCTCCCAGCAGTATGCCCAGGCACCTTTCGTGCCTTTTATACCGATGGCTCCATCTTGGCAGTTCCCGGCGCCGAGGTTTTCGACTTAGATACCTCAATCACGGGCGCCGTCTGGTGTTGGGCCAGCGTTGTCCCGGATTCGATCGGCGTTGTTACCCACTTAGGAAGGTCCTCCTTTGATGCCGCAACGGCTGGCGCCGCCGATGCCGATCCGGACACAACGTTCCAGGAGGGAAGGGAAAAGACTGCTGGAGAAAGATGAGTAGCAGCAAGAGCAGTAGGAAGGGGAGATTCTTGACAAATTTGATGGTCTACGTCAGGCTATTGGCCTTGATACTTCCCCGGAGTGGGAGCTTTCTTCTCCGAAGGCTTTACCTTCACAGGATGTTGCTCCTGATCACTTGGTCATCAGAAAAGCTGCTGAATTGTTGGACCTTCAGTTGCCCTCAGCTAGGGTAAAGTCAATTATTCTACTGAAGTGTTAAATTCTCCTTCCTCTTCTAATGAGCCTCTGCTGCCTTTCAATGAGGCATTGATGGAACCAATAATGGAGGTGTGGTAGAAACCCTTGTCAGTCCCTGAAGTTTCTAGATCAGTGGCAAGAAGGTATAGACCTGCTCCTGGTGATCTAGCTTTCCTTTCTGCCCACCCATCTCCAGAAAGCTTGGTGGTTCAGGCTTCTTGTTCCAAGTAGTCAACTGGATCCTTCCCTACCACCCCGGGGGATAGAGACTCGAAGAAGTTAGAGCAGTCAGCCAAAAAGGTGTTTTTTTCAGCAAGTACGGCTCTAAAGTCAATGAACGCCACGTGGTTACTAGGAAGGTACATTCATGCTCTAATGGACTCTGTCAAGCAATTGGCTCCTAAACTTCCTGAAGATGATCGTGTTCATTTTCTTGAGGCATTTTCAGATTCGCAAGCAGCAGCCCGTCAGGTCATCCAGTCGGGTCTGGACACAGCAGACTCGGTTGCCAGAGTGATGGGTTCCTCGATTGCTACTAGATGGCATGCCTGGCTTAGATCTTCAGGTTTCTCACCAGATGTACAGGCTACTTTACTGAATCTACCCTTTGATGGGTCAAGGTTGTTTGGTAACAAGTCAAACTCTGTACTGCAGCGGTTCAAGGGCAGTAGGGCTACTGCAGATTCCTTGGGCCTGTAGTCCCAGCCCAGGGGCTAGGGATACAAAAGGCATCAAGGTTTTGAGAAGGCAGTTTCCTTTTGAGGCCGTCAGCAGCCTCAGCAACAGCAGCAGCCGAACCCTCTGTACAGGTCATACAGAGGAAAAGGTAGAGGCCGTCTTCGGGAAGCTTCTTGACAGCAGTCTTCTTCCTCCTCCTCCTCCTCCCGTCCCCACCACTGTGTTATATCCTGCTAATGTCAATCCAATGTTATTCAATCACAAGTGGAATGTTAAGGTGATGATGCTATCAGAATGTTGGGGAGTCTGTCAGAGAAGGGACAGTTGACTGGGCTGAGCTGCCTGCTGGCTGCTCCTGGTGGGGTCTTTATCTGATCTAGACTTGGTCTTAATTTGATCTACTTATAATCTATCTGTGATCTTTTACCAACTTGAAATAAGTCTCTTTAAAACATCTCAACTGAGTGGACTTGATCACTACAGAATTTTGGCGACGATTTGAACTTAAAGAACCTGCTACTTCAACCTCATCAATCTTCAATCAACTCAAGCTGGCACCGCTCTCTTCTCTCATTCTAGACCCCACCAGTGACCCCCCATCGGTCGCCCTCTATGCTAAGTGCCAGTTCAAGTCTATTATCAATCTTCAATCAAAGTGCCTGTTCCAGTCTACTCAGCACAGACTGCCTTCAACTCAATGTACCAGTTCCTGTCTGCACAACACAGAGTGCCTTCAAATCAAAGTGCCTGTTCCAGTCTACACAGCACAGAGTGCTTTCAACTCAATGTACCAGTTTCTGTCTGCACAGCGCAGAGTGCCTTCAAATCAAAGTGCCTGTTCCAGTCTACACAGCACAGAGTGCCTTCAACTCAATGTAGCAGTTTCTGTCTGCACAGCGCAGAGTGTCTTCAAATCAAAGTGCCTGTTCCAGTCTGCACAGCACAGAGTGTCTTCTAATCAAAGTACCAGTTCCACTCTATATAACACAGGGTGCGATGATTTGATCTTACCCTCTACGTGCTCAACTCAAGTTCAATCTTCAAGAAGGGAAGATATTCAAAAGCTTCATCAATCCTCAAACTTCAAAGATTCTGGCACCGCATCCAACTTCAAAGACTCTGGCACCGCATCCAACTTCAAATACAAACTCTGGCACCATGCCAGATCTATTTTCTATTTTCTTCAATTCAAGTTTGTTCTCAACATCTTCAACATCAAGCAGAGCTGAGTTCTTCCAAGCATTTACTCCTCAACCTCAGCACTACAACGGAAACACCTCAAGAACCAAGTCATCCACTAACTTTCAAGCGCCATTCAATATTCAAGATTTTCTGTGTCTATAGAGCCTCTACAAGCAAGGTAATCAGCTGCTGCCTGTGCCTCACACTACGCAGTGTAATTCGAAGTGCACTCGTACACAAGCTGTTTTGACTATTCTCACAGTGCCAGAGGCTAGTGGACATACTTCTACTTTTGGAATAAGCTAGCAGTGGTGTATGCAGTGAGCAACAGTGTCCACTCAACTCTTAAAAGGTCTGTTTTTGCTGTCCCTTCAATGTAATTGGTCTGCTTCAACCCAGGGATTCTGAAGGGCACACAAGCTGTTTTCCTGTTTTCACAGTGTAGAGGCAAGTGAACTTACTACAACCTGCTAACTTTTGGAAAGTGCGGTTATCAATGTCCCAGCGGCATCAAAGACATTGTCTCAATTAACATCATTACACCTTCTACAAGTGTATTTGTGGATTTCTGGGGTAGGTTTATTTTTATTGATATTTTTATTGATTTTGGATTCCCCAGTTGCCCCTTTCGACGGGATCACAATCAACCCACCAGGTGATCTGGTTCTTTTATTCAATATGGGGAGGACTCATGCCTGTGTCATGGATTTATTTCTTCAGTACTTTCCCGTTTTTTACATTTGCGCCTCTGCCTCTAACTTTTCAATCGCAGTTGAACCGCTGCCTGGCTTTTCAAATTTGCCTCGAGCTTTCAAGCAGAGCGCGCGCAGCCTTACCTTCTTCGTAGAGTTCTCTGATGTCTCCATGGTTTCCCGCACCTTCTTCTTCGATGTCCATTGCTGCTTCTGGACGTCTACATGCCAAGACGTGCTGTGAGCCACCCGGCTCAGCGTTGGTTTCCCGCACCTTCTTCTTCTTCTTCGATGTCCATTGCTGCTTCTGGACGTCTACATGCCAAGACGTGCTGTGAGCCACCCGGCTCAGCGTCACAAACGTGGCACCATCTTGGGTTTGGTGGTACCACCGATTCCCTGGAGCCGCACTGTTTCATGGGTTTTAAAGAGTTCTCTGCCAACCACCTTCGTATCTTGGTGTTTCAATAAAGTTATCATTACTTTCAATGACTTTAGATCGGTGCAGAAGATCTTCGTATTTCACTGCAGGTACTTTGTTTTCATTTTGGTAAACATTCTGTCCCTCCTGCATTGGTCTATGAGTGAACTCTTCTATTCCAAGTGATTTTAGGTCGGTGGATTCTACTCTTTACAACAAAGTGCTCTTGGTTCCTGGACGCCTGTCTCGCTGATCGCGGTGACTTATGGCAATGAAAATGAAGACACAGACAATAAAGAAGAAATGCGTGAGGCCCTTAGAGCATTTGACAAGGATGGCAATGGTTACATCACTGCAGACAACGTGTCAATACTTGTGGATCCCATGTCTCTTTCTTTGGTTTGGACGCGCTCCAGTCATGACACATGTCGACCAATTTCAATACTTCATTACTTCAATATTTCTATGCGGTGAAGGTACTTTTCCATTTTGAACGCTACGCAATCGTTGGAACTGTTCAGGGTCTCCTCATGTGTTTTTGTGTTAAGACAGCTCTAGCGCTGTGTCATCTAGGTTTTCAAGGAGCGTGCTGTTCTAGCTCAATGTCTTTCTTGTGCTTATTCAAGCTAGTGATCACACGTGTTTAGCTGAGCACAACCTCTCCTCATGTGCTTTTCAAAGGGAAGTTTTTCTCGCGTTTCTCATGTTTCTAGCACTATGTCAAAGACCAAGCTTCGCTGTGTTCTCTTTCATTTACTTCAATATGCTCAATTTCAAATGCTATATTTTTTTTTCTGCTTGGGCATAGTTTGTCCAGTGCAGTTTTTCTTTTAAAAGGACAGTTTAAGGTTAACCATTACATGACCTTGTCCTCAAACATTTGCTATATGGCATGTTATGTCTTTCTATTCAGTTTAAAGGGGTATATACGACCCTAGTTTCAAGCTTTCAATATTTCAATTAGGCTATTATCAGTGTACTTGCATGTGTTCAATTACTCAATTATTTCAATGTACATGTATTCCTTAGTAGGAAATGGGTACCTAAGTTCACTTATCGAGTTGCATGCATTCCAGTAGTATTTCCAGTAGTATAGCCTCAACATTACAACAGCAACACCTCAACAAGGAAGGTAACTGGTGGTTGCCTGAGTGTGTCTCCCGTGCGTAGTAAGGTGTTCAAGTTCTGCGCATATCAACTTCAACCAAGCAAGTGTGGTAAATTGTTTGTGTGCAGTGCTGGAGTGGTGTGGGCAAGAGTTGTGTTCAACAACAGAGCGGCATTTCTCCAGTGTCTCGACACTACACTAATGGACTTCTGCTCAACCTGCCAGTTCCTGTTTCTTGCCATTTCCTGCCACCCTCCTGCTGCGCTCACAGTACCTCAACTTCTACCTCCACAAGCAAGGTAATAACTCTGGCTGTGTTTGTGATCAATACCTTTTGGACAAGCTTTGTCTGCACACAGTCAAGTTCACTTTTACTACGATGTTAAACTGCTTCAAGAATCAAGGGTTGCCAGTTCCTGCTGCCACGACGTCTAGATGTGGGCGCTACAAAGGGGTGTGTACATGATGTTTTCAAGTGCTCCTTGCATCTACAGTAGGAGCAGAAATCTCTACATAGGGTCCTGCAATAAAACGGACCTGTCAAAATACTGTGAACTGTGAACATATTCTACGAGGAAAACATTGCATGTAACAGAGCTGTGCACATTTACAACGTTGATACTTCTAATCAAGCAGTTATATTCAACATCAAGGGAATCGTAGACAACTTTTCCACCACCTTCCAGAGGGTAGCCTGACTCAAAGAGGTTCCCTAGAATTAACAAATCTGTCAGCTTTGCTGTATGTGGTGGGACTGTGTTTTACTATGCATCAAAACAACTGGGGAAGTGTTGCTAAGGATTTTTTTGTTTCACTCAATATTTTCTGGCAATCCACAAACTATGTTTCCATAAGATGGCAACCGCTTTGCACGGCGTCAAATGTTTGATGGCAACTTTATGGTTCGGAGTGTGATCAATGTCACACTTTGCGACATGTCATGTTTTGCCTCGAACAAGTGTGGACAGCTGTTCATGTGCAGTGTCGGACCGGCATGCACAACACCGGAGCCGGGTTTTCCAGTGTTTTGGTTTAACATGAAGTGACTTCGCACAACATTACGAATGTCTCAATACGGCTTTCGGGTAAGCCTATTTTTTATTTTTTGGGGGGACCCGGCCGTTCTCTCGACATTTTGGGAGCTCAACTGCCTGTTTGAAAACTCTTCACGAGCCACCTGTTGCGCATTCTCCCTGTGCGTTCATTGTTTCAAAAGATGCATTGCTAAAGCCTCTGCACCCTGAGTCTTACCTGTTCCAGCGAAACCCCGTGCATCCCTTGTGACGTCATTCTTTTGGAGTCTTCTATGTGGTGAGGTCTTCGCGACCGCCGGCTCCTGCTTGATGTTTGGATGTATAAACGTGTCGTGATCCACCCGACACTACCTTTAAAATGTGCCGCCATCTTGTGTTTGGCTGAGGCACATGACTCTTCACCGTGCTCTCCTTTTGTTTCTGCCAACCACACTCCGAAATTGGCAGTTTACCTTGTTGGTTTTCCGCTTTCAGCCCCATTTCATTCCTGTTCTGGCCAGTGGGTGCGTTTTGGGGAAGTCTTTTGTACTTTCTTATATCCTCTAACGTTGTTGTTTTTCTTCGCTGTTGTGTGAGAAGGGAGGATGGTTTCTATGTTTCATTTCTTTTCTGCTTCTTGGTTGCTCTCCTTTCTATAGTTGTTCTCACATTGCTCTTCTTTTGATCGATGTTCTTTTATTGTTGTTCCTTTTGTTTGTATAATCATTCTGTTTTCACTGTATCAGGGTTTTCTGACATCTCTAGTTTTTTTTGTCTCCCGTATAAGAAAGGGAGATATGTTATATCCTGCTAATGTCAATCCAATGTTATTCAATCACAAGTGGAATGTTAAGGTGATGATGCTATCAGAATGTTGGGGAGTCTGTCAGAGAAGGGACAGTTGACTGGGCTGAGCTGCCTGCTGGCTGCTCCTGGTGGGGTCTTTATCTGATCTAGACTTGGTCTTAATTTGATCTACTTATAATCTACCTGTGATCTTTTACCAACTTGAAATAAATCTCTTTAAAACATCTCAACTGAGTGGACTTGATCACTACACACTGGTACCACGGGAAAGCAGCTCTAGATCCCCCATCTTGGAGCATGCTCTTCCTATAGGGGGTCGGGTGTCCCATTTTCTACAAGATTGGAAATCGGTTGCCTCAGACCATTTGGTTTTGAATCTTGTGGAAAATGTGTATGCCCTACCTTTTCAAGAGTTTCCACCTCCTTACCCTCCTCGCCAGGACTGGTGTTCAGAGGACAATTTGCTGCCACCGGAGAGGATTCTCGACATTCAGGAGATGATTCCTTTGTTTCACGATGGAGCGGTTGTTCCAGTTCTGAAGGTCCTATGCCTGCTCAGTCTGTTCGCTTCCTTTATTCTGTTGGTCAACCATGCACGCTGGCACATGAGGGCGTGCCAGTGGTGCCTCCGCAGGCAGTGGTATCAGCACTATGGAGATCTTGGGGAGAAGGTCAGAATCTCCAGAGACACTGCAGCGGAGCTGTCTTGGTGGAGTTTTCAGGGCAACCTGTCTCAAGGAAAGCCCTTTCATCCTCCTCCACCAGTGGCCACAATGATCACGGATGCCTCCACTCTAGGGTGGGGTGCTCATCTGGGGGATCTGGAGATCAAAGGTCTTTGGTCTCCAGAGGAAAGGTTGCTTCACATCAACCTTTTAGAATTACGGGCAATACGTTTGGCTCTCAAGGCCTTCCTTCCCTCCCTTCGCGGTCAGTCGGTTCAAGTCCTGACGGACAACACTACCGCAATGCGGTAAATAAACAAACTGGGAGGGATAGGGTCGTATTGTCTCTGCAGAGAGGCTGTGCGGCTCTGGTCCTGGGCTCCGGGCCATCAGATTTGTGTGATGGCAAATCATCTGGCAGGGGTGCTAAATGTGCATGCGGACAGTCTCAGTTGGCATTATTTGGCCGATCACGAGCGGCGGCTTCATTCGGAGGTGGTCCAGCACATCTTCAGGATGTGGGGGTTTTCTCGGGTGGACCTCTCTGCCACTCGGGAGAACGCGCACTGCACGTTGTTCTGCAGACTTCAGTATCCAATGCAGGGAGTGTTGTGGGGACGTGTTTCAATTGGATTAGAGTTTGCAATTCCTTTACGCATTTCCTCCCATACCCTTGATTCCTCGGGTTCTGAGGAAGACTCGCCAAGAACGAGCCCAAGTCAAATTGGTCGCTCCGGATTCGCCAAGCACGGTGTGGTACACAGATCTACTTCATTGCACCCTCCGCTCCATTTCCCTTTCAGGGCAGACTTCCTCTCGCAGTCGCAGGGGCAGGATCTACACCCCCAATTCCAGAGCTTGCACCTTCATGCCTGGAGATTGAACGGGGCAATCTGAGTTCTTTCTCTCTCCCACCGGATGTGGCGGATGTTATTTTATCGTCCAGGAGACACTCCACCAAATCTATTTATTCCTCTAGATGGTCCAAGTTTGTGAAATGGTGTGGAGTGAAGTCTAATGATCCGTTGAAAGCCCACTTATCTGACATTCTAGGATTTTTACTTTCCTTGGCCCAGCAGGGTTGAGCTGTGGCTACAGTAAAGGGTTAATTTGTCGGCTTTGTCGGCTTTCCTCTATTTGCCGGACCAGTCATCTTTATTTAAGTCTCCCATTGTTATGAGGTTCATTAAGGGCCTCACCAATAAGTTTACTCCCACTCCCTTTATTATGCCTCAGTGGAATTTGAATTTAGTACTTTCTTTTTTGATGGGTCTCCTTTTGAGCCTCTTCATAGTTGTCCATTAAGGCTTCTTTCTTTTAAAAACGTCTTTCTGATCGCCATTACCTCAGCCAGGAGGGTATGTGAGCTTCAGGCTCTTAGTTCTAAAACTCCATTCCTAAACATTCATGCAGAAAAGATGGTTCTCAGGACTAGGGCTGCTTTCCTGCCTAAGGTGGTTACTCCTTTCCATTTAGGACAATCTATTACTTTACCTACCTTCTATCCTCCCACTCACCCTTCCAAGGAGGAGGAGAGACTTCATCGCCTGGACCCCAAGAGGGCTGTTAGCTTCTACCTGGACAGATCCAGGGACCTAAGGGTGGATGATCAGCTCTTTGTGGGCTACATCGGACGAATGAAAGGCATAGCTGTCCACAAACGAACACTCTACAGGTGGTTCATCTTGTGTATCAAGATCTGCTACACCCTGGCCAAGACGGAGCCTCCTTAACGTATTCGAGCTCATTCCACCAGAGCTAAGTCTTCTTCTTGTGCTTTGGCTAGAGGTGTTCCTGTTGTAGACATCTGTAAGACGGCAACTTGGGCCTCCCTCCACACCTTTGCAAAGCATTACTGCTTGGATTCCGAGGTTAGGAGGGACGGCCATTTTGTACGCTCTGTATTGCAAGATTTTTTGGTATAGGCAGGTGGACACCCTCCTCCGGGGGAGGGACAGCTTGGGGATTCAATTCAAAAGGTGAGGAATCCACAGGCAGATGTATCCATCAGAAGAACAAGTTACTTACATTCGGTAATGCTTTTTCTGGTGGATACAGTATCTGCCTGTGGATTCCTTACTGACCCACATGCCTCCCCGTCGTCCTCCTGCTATCTGTCTGACATTGTCATTTTCTGTTTGTCATTTTCATGCATACAGTTTGTTGCTAGGAAATGCTTTGGTTATTCGCTTTTCCTTTCTACTGTATTTGCATATATATTATGTATACTGGGTGTACTTGTGTTATGTTGTCGGTCCGCCCGTTTGCTTCGAAGGCACTGAAAAAATGGGTGGAACTGACGTCAGCACCCGACGAGGTGTTCTTATGGCTCCGGTGACGTCATACGGAGTCGCGAGCGGAGCCATGCTATTATGGCGTCCTCGTCGATGTTGGAGAGCTAAGAAAAGAATTTCCGTGGAATGCTGCCATAGGGGTAATTCAAAAGGTGAGGAATCCTCAGGCAGATACTGTATCACCAAATAAAGCATTACCGAAGGTAAGTAATTTGTTCGTCTGAGTCACAACCCGCAAAACCTGTCAATATATTGTATTATCAGCGGGCAACATTAAATCGACTACATGCTTATATAGGGCAACACAGAAGGACATGCTTCAGCCACTAGGAACACTGAAGGCACGCTGGGAAGAAGACCTAGGGGCTCCCAAACTGAAAAAGTTTGGGGAGCTTGTTAATGGATTTCATACTGAGGACAATTGTATTACATTCGTTGCCACTAGACGCCCAATGACACAAATGTAATTGTGGTGTCTGATAATACAATACTGAATAACATCTGTTGAAAAAACAGTTCAGTCACCACTTTGTAATTATGGTTAGTGGCACTTTCTATTGAATAGACACTTATTTATTTGCATATAATTGACTTCCGTGGACGGATATTGACTACATTTGGAACTCGAAAAGCATAGTCAGCTCATTTTAATGCAGTTCCATTCAGGGAAAAAACGTAAATAGGAGTTAAAAACCCCTGCGCCACATTATACCTGCGCCAGGTATAATGTATGCAGGGTGGGCGTTCTGACGTAAGTAAGCCTCGTAGAAGTGATGCAGTGCAATCTATAAGATTTCACTGCGCCACTTCTAGGATGCAAATGCGTCAATTTCTTACGCCTGCCTCATGGCAGGAGTAAGACTGACGCAGGCACATTTACCATGGGACTTGCCCATGTGTAAAAAACCATTGCTGGAGTTGCGTCACTTTTGTGACACACTCCAGCAATGCACCATTTTTGCGTCTACAGATACGTCAGAAATTCTGACGTATCTGTAACTCCTTGCGACATGATGCGTCATACTGTAAATATGACGCATCATTGGTGTCGCAAGGAGGGCGCAATGAAAAGTGACGCATTGCTGTTTTCACACAGTGATGCGTCACTTTTCATAAATGAAGCCCTGAATGGTCAATGGAGCCAATAGCTCCTGTTGACCCCTATGGGTCCATGGGCAACAGTGGTAGGCTGGCCACAGAACGAACAAGCATTTGCAATGCAATAGGCCTCGCTTTTACATGATTTTTAGCTCTTGGCATTGTAAAACACAATAACTTTTATTTATGTTTTGGTTTATAAAATGTAAATAAAAGGCACACAACTTGTAAATCAAATTCCCCGGGTAAATTAAACGAATATACTCTGCATTTGAGCGTTCATTGTCTCAGATTAAACATTTTGTTTACACAGAGTTCTGACTCCCCCTTTAATTTCCGCCGCCCTGCGTGCAGAATAAATGATTGAATTACTTGCTGGTACATACCTGGTACTTTTCATCCAATGTGAAAATGTTTCTCCTCAGCTCTCGGTGCTGCTGGGCCTGAGACAGGCCAGTGCGTGACGGAGGGTATTTCCTGAGCAATCCCAAACACACAGGACACCGAGAAAGCATGCGTGCAGGGCTCAGCATGGTCTGAGACCCAGCAAGCTGCAGTCCCCAAAGCTACCGGGCGGCACGCGAATCGCCAGGATGTAAATCTACCCAGTGATCTCACAGGGCACTCGGATTTCTGCCTTTTTGTCAGCTGACTTCAGCGCTAGGCAGGAAAGCCTTAAACGTAAATAATATCTGATTTAAAATGTGTACTTAATATTTTGAAAACTAGACGGATGTGGTGAACAAGTACAAGAAGCAAGAAGCGCCCACCATTATTCATTAAGGGCAGAATTCCGGGAGTGTTGTGTGCGGACCGCCATGTAAAACGAAAAAGCGCATGGCCCTCTGAAGAAATAATGAAAGTGAAAGCGTGCATGGTGCCGCGCAGAAGAACAAACAAGCTTCAATCTCTTGTCTTTATGAGAAACACATGGCCCCATAAAGATAAGAAAGTGCTTTGCGACAGACGTAAAGCAGCCGAGCCAGTCCGGAAGGGCGGGACCAAAAAGCGAAAGGGCAGCAACCAAAATACCCCATTTCCAATGGCAGGCCTCCGTTTAGCATAAATGGTGATGCTAGCCAATGGAAATGAGAGGTGGGGCTTAAAGCCCTCTTCTGAAAGTCCTTGTTAGCAATAAACCTCACCGAGCGAACAGCGCATGCGTGCGCTGCAACGCTAGGCGAGACCTAAAAATGACTCTTTCATAGTCATTTGGCACATCAACCATGAGATGACTCCTCAAGTCAAAGTGAGGTACCAGCTAGAAAAATGACTGCTGAAGCAGGAGACGTTGAAATATTGACAAATCTTCCTACAAATGTGCTGCAGCAGTTGAGGAAGAAAACAATCCTTATCTGAAAATATTCAAACTACTGCATAGAGTGGAAGACCAACATATGGACTGGAGAACACAAGAACTAGCTAGGACAGAAAAAATGTAAGAACTGTACTGAAAATTTCAACAGTAACAACAATATTTATGCGTGGTCGAGTGCCACAGGAGTTATAAAAAAAAGAAACCTGTAAAACACAAAAAAAAATTAAATTCTAGATCCTTCTAAAAAATAACGAAAACCCAAAGTCAAAAAAATTGTTCTTTAGAAAATCACCGGCACACCTCAATCCAAACGCGTATTTTTATTAACTCTTAGGCCCTGCATGGCTGCCCTCAATGTGTTGAGCACGGGTTGGCCGACTCTCGCTGCACAGCACTACTGCGCGCAACCCACTTGCGAAAGGTTGCGCACAATGGCAAAGGGTATAATTTCAAAGAAGTTGTAGTACTGCACCATCACAAAAATAAGAAATGCATTGAAAACTATAGTTAAAGTGAAGTAAAGGTTATGATTGTTCTTAACACCTTAATGAAGGTTTAAAACAAAGATGATATTCACTTAAAAACACAGTTTACGTACAGTGATGGTTACACATTAAATCGAAAGAACAATTGAAATTCGGTTTCAATGGCTGATCTGTGTTTTATGAATTGGGGAGTTAATACAGTTCATAAAACATGATGAGGGTAACTGTTTTTTCAGTTTTAAATCATAACCATAATTTTTCTTTAACTGCAGCACTTTTAAGTGAATATAGTGATACACGCACACACATATAAATTACTCTTTACGCGATATGTATTTTTGTGTATGCTAGAGTGTTTAAGATTTTGGAAATTGCACAGTATGGGCAGTATGTAAGTTCACAGAATTTACCTTTGGTACTCCTGCAAGGAATTAACAAAAGGAGTCTTGACAGGACTAAATGGTTTTACGATCGCGGATTTCTTTGCCACAAATACGGAGAAACCCACACTCATAAATTCTACTTAAGGGGTTGGGAAATGGGCGTTCTTATTAGGGGTTTGCCTGGAGTTTTGGGAAAGCTCACAAACCTACATTTGTGAGCATTCTCAAACTCTTCGCCGACCTACTTCCACCATGGAAATGGCTGACAGTTTACTCTTCCCCTTCCTGGATGGGAGGGAGAATGGATCACCCCCAAAATTGCAGGAGTGCAGGGGAGAGATTTTTCTATAGGGTGAAAATGTCTTCTCCTCTGCGAAAAAACAAAAGTGAATTGTACAGGAAGCTCCTATTCCTTCTGAGCAGAGTCACCCGCAATAGAGAACTCCTCCAAGAAGAAGTGTGGGGGGGACAAGAGGACCTTTAGGGAAAGTAAGATGACATTCCCATAAGCACGCCTGGAATCCCGCCGCTGGCTCAACTTTCAGGTGTGCTTCTGGGATTGTTGGTGAATCTCAAAGAGCGGCAAATCTGCACGTGCAGGTAAACGTAAATCTATCAGTGCAGGCAGCTTCCCTCCTCTTTGTGCCCAGGTCCTGTGTTTATGTACGTAACTGAGGGCTCCGTCGTTTCGGCGAGGCTTTCACCAGTGACATTCGTCTGCTCTTGCACTGCCTTCCTGGTGCACAAACTATAAATATAAACGTAGACTACGCGGCCGGTGACGGCATGAGATCTGGTTTTTCTCCGCTCTACTCACGGCTGAAGGTATGCGCCATAACAAGCACTGCTTGTTGTGAGCGTGGATTTCCTTCCAGGGCCAGCTTGAGGCCTCGCTCTTGCTGTCAGACTGTATATGTTTCTATGGTTCGAACGAAGCCCCTCTAACTATCTTTATATGTTTCTGTGCTCTGTCAGTTGATACAGTCATAAGAGGTGTCTCTTGCTGTCATTGTGTTTCTACAGTCAGAGAAAGGGAATTTTTGCTGTAATTATATGCGTTCCTGTGCTTCCTGTCACTAACTCAATTTCTATGTACAGAGGCTGCTGCCTCTTTTGTCATCAATGTATAACTATTTTACCAGTGATATGTCGTTCTTGGTATATTGGTGTTTGCAGCTGTCGTCAGTCTGTCTACACTTCCCTGTCACGGTATGACTCTTTTAGTGGCTTGCACCTCTTTTCCTGTGAATATACGAGTCTGTGCTTATTGAGAGGTGCATCTCTTGCTAACATGGGATATGTTTCCTTCACCATGAGAGGGAAAATGGATCACCCCCAAAATCCTGTCCTGCAAATGATTACAAGGTTTTTATTCTGGGGGAGATGCACCTTTCTTGTTTACAATATCTTGCTAGCCTCAATGATATTCATCTCTATTCTTAATATGTTACTTTTCTTGTGAGAGGCACCCCTCTTGTTAACTTTAGGATGTTTTCATTTTCAGTGACATACACCTTACTCATTAATACCTAATATGTTTCTATTATGTTTCCCTCTCTTATTAATACTCAATACTTTTCTGTTGTAAGTGAAAGGCACCCCCTTCTTAATAATTTAAAATGCTTCAATTCTTCGCGAGAGGCACCTTCCTTGTTGGCATTATCAATTTCTGTTTGTTTTGAAAGGTACTCTTCTTGTTCACAGGTAATGCACTATGATGTAGTATTCTCTAAATGGGTGCGTCTTCAACCTTTTATTAAACTGGAACAGCACTGGGGTGGTCTTGATGGATGCGAGGATGTTGTTCCTGATCGTGGGTGCATCAATGGAGAAAGCCTCCTGCTTGTTTTTTTTTTTTTTTACACTTATTAGTGTGCAGTACAATTGTGTTCTGGCTGCAGGTGTACCGAGAAGCCTCAGATAGGGTGAGCTTATCTGGAAGATTAGTGGAGGTGCTGGCCGTGATAGCTTTGTAAATGATGCAGCTAGTTTTGAAGATGGTGGGCACCAGCAAGCGGCGCCAATGGAGGTCCATCATGATGGTGGTGATGTGATCCAATTTCTTCAGGCACTAGATGACATGTGCATATGGCACGTAGGATGCATTTAAGGGGTATGAAGTCTGGCAGGCCATGGAGGAGGGTGTTACCACCATCCAGATGCAGAGTGTAAGGGCTTCAACAGTAATTCTGAAGCCACTTTCTGGAAGAAATAGTTTCACTTTCTTTAGACTCGAGAGCTGGTACCAGGCCATCTTGTTAGGTCAAGCCTAGAATCAGCGCGCATGCACTGCTCTGCAAGACTTGTTGTAGTGGAGTGGTGAATAGAAGCCCTGCCCACTCTCCGTCCATATTTGCCATTGGCTTGTGTTATTGTCCGTCCTAAATGCTGGCTTCTGAGTCGTAAATAGGGTTGTTAGTCCCTCCTTAGTACCGCCTCCTCTTCATTTGTCATCTTTCATGGCGACTGGCCCCTTTACTTCGGTTGTTACACAGTACATGTTATTTAGACTGTGAGCACAATTTTTTTATCCAGTTTCTCTTACTGCAGGCACGACGTGCTTTGATGCCTTCTTTACAACCCCGCCCTCCCTTCCGTTGTTGTGCCATCTTTACCCCCCCGCCCTCCCTCCCGTTGTCCATGATGCCTACCATTTGCAATGCAATAGCTCTCGCATTTACGCAAGTTTGAGCTATTGGCATTGTAAATGATAATGCCTTTTATTTATGTTTTGGTTTTTAGAACATAAATAAAACGCATTGTCATTTAGTAGCTTTAACTTGCCTAAATTCAAGACCTATTGAATTGCAAATGCTTGTTTTTTCTGGCAATGTGTTTCTTGAGAATGAGGTTGGTGTCCAGGCTGAAACCAAGTGAGTTGGCATTCTGTGAAAATGTGGGTTTGACACTGTCATGGTTCATGCCAATGACACAGTTTTGTATTGTTTCTTGTTTGTTTGTTCTTGGAAAATAACAGGAATTCTGTCTTGTATCGGCTGAGCTTCAGGTAGGCACAGGACAGCCTGGTCTTGCTGATGTGCCGGACAGTGTTTGAGGGAATGGATGTCTGAAGCGGATGAATCTTTCAAGAGTTATAAGTCTGTCTTGACAGGTTCTCAGAAGATGTCTTGCATGAGAGAGTCATCGATAGTGGTGAGTAGGGTTAAGGGAGAATCTCCAGAGAGAGGACTGATGAAGGACAAAGGCAAAACATCATCTTCATAAGTAGTGTTAGGTGGTCCTTATGTGCCTGTTCTAGTTTATTCAGTTCTGTTTCGAGTGTTAGGCAGTCCTTCACTCTCTGCCTGTTAAGTGCTATAACTAAGGAAACACATTTCCCTCTAAGTACCAGCTTAAACACATCCCAGTCAATAGAGGGAATAGTATCTATAGAGTTGTTTAGTTGAAAGTACTCCCAATGGCTTTCCTCAGTTCATCACGAAAAAGGCGATCGATGGTGAAGGAGCTATGGAAGAACCAACAGCGATCACTTGGTAGGGCATTTCCCCAGTCCAGCGTGGCTAATACAGACGCATGATCATAAATAGTAATTGGGTGGATTGTCACAGTCGGAAGGTCTTGGATAAGGAATTGGCTAATGAATATATAATCCAACCTGGAATAAGTGTGGGGCCAGTGTGTGAAAAAAGGATAATCACGAGAGTCGGGATTGAGTGTTCTCTAGGCATCTATGAGCTTCAATGCTTTGGGAAAGCTCCCTGTAGTTGATTTGTGGGAGTGGGTGCTGTCTATGCCAGAGTTCCATGTGAGATTAAAATCCCCCAATTAAAAAGATCTCACCTTCTGCAAAAAACCCCAGCAAAGATTAGAGTGAGTGCAAAAATAGGGCTTGATTAGTGTTGGGGGCACACATAGAGGTAAATGTGGGTAATCTACCTTCAAGATGGCCCTTTACCATTTAAATCCTTCCTTCTTTGCTTGTTTTATACCCCTCAGGCTGGAATTGAAGTGACAAATGGAACATAATCTCCACACTGTTATGTTTCGTGGACGCTGAGGATTTATATAACACTGGGTATGCTTTATGCCTTAATCTGTGATCCTCATCTCGTTCAAAGTGCATCTCTTGTAGCAACACTACATCATAGTGTTGATCAAGTAAATATTTCCATAGCTTGTGGCACTTAGCTGGGGAAGTGAGACCTTTAATATTCCAAGTGAGGGCGGTGATCACCATGATATAGGTGGTACAGTATATCTCTTCATGTCATACCTAAGTAACCCACTTAGTGGACCTCCCCGTCCATCGCGTTAACCTCGATCAATCTCTCTCTCTCTCTCTCTCTCTCTCTCTCTCTCTCTCTCTCTCTCTCTCTCTCTCTCTCTCTCTCTCTCTCTCTCTCTCTCTCCCTCCCTCCCTCCCTCCCTCCCTCCCTCTGGAGTCTGTTGTAGTCAGTACCCCCCTTCCTCCCATACCACCAGTAAAGTCTGCCATCCAAGTATCCAAAACCCCAAAAACAGAACCTCAAAGTAGAAATAGATGGGCAGCCATTCCCAGGTCTAATATGCAGTGTAAACGATTATGCATCCTGATAGGCAACTAGGTCTAGAACCGCAAATGCATCTTCAGAGAAGAACATTCATTTAAGGCAATGTATAATCAATAAACATCATCAAACACAGACAAAAGAAAAAAATAAAATGGAAAGAGAAGTTACTAGAAAAAGAGACGTGCATCTCTTTGGATATCCTGTTTCCTCTATGTAGGCCCCTTCATAGAAGGGCCATCCTTACTGCAATATAGGTGCCAGGCTACCACAATGAGAATGGCTAGTTACTGTCCACATTGTGAAGAAGCCTTTTCTCTAGGGGTGGGTGGCGAACTCCACTCCGCCAGTGGAGTTTGGGGAGTTTTGACAACTTCGCTCTCCACTGGGAACGCGGAGTTCGGCAAAAACTCCAATTCCGCAGCATGGCGGAGTTTTCCCCTGCTGCCCACCCTGTGGAGAGAGTTATGGGGTGAGGAGGACCAGCACTTACCTGTGTCTGGCGTTCTCCACTGTGCCCATGCTGTCCTCTTCTGTCCTGGTCTCTTCGGTGCAAAAGCAAACCCCCTACTCTCTACGTCTTGAGAGGCCTGGACATGCGCTCACATGCGCAGTCCTCCCAAGATGTACAGTGTAGGGGGTTTGCTTTTGCATCGAGGAAACCAGGACAGAGGAGGATAGCCCGGGCACGGTGGAGAACGCCAGACCCAGGTGGGTGCTGCTAAACAGGTTGCAGTTTGGGGGTCAGGAACTCTCCAGGTCTGCCACCTGCATGTAGGGCAGAGTGGAGCAGAATTCCACTGAGTTTTTATACAACTCTGTGGAATTCCGCGTAGTGCCACTCCGCCAACTCTGCCCACCGAGACATAATTTTTAGACATGAAATGTCCAGCAGCAGTGGGTCAACATTTCCTGTGTTGGTGTGGGTGGCGTTGGGAGAGCCACAAGTTTACGTTTTGAGTTTCGGTGGTGCTATTTCTCAAGACCTCCGTGATATCACCAATCTACTGGTCATTCAGTGCAGGATTGTCTAAGAAAGCCAGAGCTTCTGAGAGGTCTGTCACATCGCATGGTTTATTGAGAAATTCAAACGCAAGACCAAATGGGTATGTCCAACAATATTTAATGTGCTCTCATCTCAGTTTGTCTGTCACTGGTCGGAATTGTTGACTCCTGGCTAGCGTGGCAGGAGCTATGTCCTGAAAGTGCGAGCATGTTGCACCCTGAAAGGTGGTCGTTTCTGCTTTCTGTGCTGCTTGAAGGATAGCCTCTTTAACCATGGAGTGGAGTTTTAACAGTATATTACGAGAAAGCTTTCTTTCAACAGTCGATTGTATACCCATACGATAGACCCTGTCCAATTTAACCTTTACTGACATCTTCCCTAGCTGCTCTGCAAATAAGCCTGTTACGGAGGTTTAGGTCTGGACCTTCTGTTCTTTCTTCCAAGTCTTGGATCCATATGTTATCACTCCTTGATGTGTTTTTCAGATCTTAGTTTTTCAAGAGGATTGCCTGGAGCTGTGTGCGTAGAGATTGCGTTAGGTCCTCCATCGGGCTAGAACATCATTTGAGCTTGAGTAATTTAGCGTCTAGGTTCACTACTCTGGTTCCAACTGAGTCCACATCCTGTTGCAATGAGGTGAGCTTTTTATTAAGGTCAGACTTAAGAGTTTCCAGGGACGAGGCCAGGTCTGCTTCAAGCTCTCAATGGAGTTCTGTTTTTAATTCCCTTAGAGATGTGAGTAAGTCCTCTTTGGTGAGAGACATGGCTGTGTTCTTGGGCGACGAGCCCCATGCCTCCGCCGGTGTAACATAGCTGGAAACCTTATTAAGTTGTTGCTTCTTCAGAGGCATAGCGATAGCAGCACCAAGCAGTTGGTATGGTCTACCAGGCCGAGCAATGATACATGTAATGTCTGGTTTGTATGCTTTCCAGTCCTTCAAGGAGACAGGGATATCATGAGAGGGCAGACTGATTAACACGGTCCATTTGTATACTCAGTCTCAGGTAAATTTTCAAAGTGCAAAAACACTTCCCAGGTAAAGACTACACAGCAATAGCATCCAGAGACGGCCATTAGCTTCTCTGCGTGCTTATTAGATGGCGATGCACCTGGCCTAGGGCCCCCCACACCAGTTTCTCTGTGGGAGGGGAATACCCCCTCCATCTGCAGCTTGCACAGTATTCCTCGTTCTTGAGTCTCTTTCCAGAGTGCTGTGGTTCTAACTCCACGTTGTGTATGTTGCAAATTCCTGGGTGATTGCTGCCTCAAGTAGAGACCCCAGCTTGCTGGCCTCGTCACCAGGTGGACAGAGGTGGACGACGGGAAGAGCCAGGGGTGGCAAATTGGCCTCAAGTTCAGGGGTGTCTGTCTCCCGCTCCCTCTGCTATCTTAAGATACAAAGTGGGTACAAAGTGCGAGGGGAGGGTTTTTTTTGCTGGTTAATTGATCAGTCTGCGGCGCTTGTGACAATTTAAAAATGCCCATATCTAGCTGGACCGGTGGCAAGGAGGTGAGAGGGCCACACAGTTAGAGGGCGCCAACTCTCAGTTTCATCATGCCACCATCTTGGGGTCAGGCAAAAGGCACATGTGGCTGTTATAGGGGGTAGATGTCCCCATTAGGCCACTATTACCAATTGGGGAAGCGCCCACCACCGGGAGCCCCAGCCGCCCGGTCGATCAGAATCCCTGGGGACCAAAACAGATTTACACTGTCTCCAACCCCGACAGTTATTCATTGCAGGCCCGAGCGCTGGTTCCCAGTTTTGCATTGCCTCACTCACTGGGGCTCCGTAAGGTTGCGGCGAGTACCCCCTCCTGCTGACAGTCGTCCAGTTGCCTCAACAGTTCATAGTGGCTCCGTGGGGGCCACAGTCAGTTGTGGCGCTGAGTTGCACGGTCGGACTGTCACGCTGTTCTCTACTCCGGAGTCCTGTTTAGATTCCCCCTCCAACCCTCAATTTGGGGCATAGAAATAGGAGCTCAGTGTGCCGACATCGTTCCCCAGGGTAGTCGCCGGTGTGGAGGCAGGGAAACAGGGTACATTGCATAGCATTTCCTTAACTTTCCTCCGGTATGCAGCGGAGCCTCAGTGGAATATGTCCACTTAGCCATCTTGGCTGGCCACACCCCCTACAGCATAGAGTTTTAAATTCATAAAACCACTGAAATTCACCAGTTATAGTTATCTCAAGTAACTATAACTCATGCCATAAGGTAACTAGAACTACTGCCATGCACTGCTAATTACCCCACATATTAGATCACTCATGTAATCTTCTATGACATCTTTATGACAACATTTGCAGTGAAATATTGATAAGAAAACTGTGCATAGCGGGGGCGCGATTCATAGTTACCTTAGGGCACGAGTTAAAGTTACTTGAGATAACTATAAGTGGTGAATTTCTTTGGTTTTTAGAGTTTAAAGCGTTGCGTTGTTACTGAACATTTCACATAACTATAACGTCACTTTAACCTTTGTTTTTTTAAGTGAATAAATATATATGTGTATATATAATTTTCTATATGTATGTATATATAGCACAATTTCTCCTCCCAAAAGAAGGCGCTGGCACCCTCCTGAATCATGCAAAGTGTATTTTATTGTTCACACACCACTTGCTTGCAGATGGCGTGTGAACAATTGCATGATTCAGGAGGGTGCCAGCGCCTTCATTTGGACACGGGAGGAGAGACTGTGCAAGAAATTGTTACTGTTGGTAGCAAACCCCGGAGAGGCTGTTCTCTGCCCTCATTCAGACTGTTGAGAGCATGTTGCTGAAATGGAGTGACATTACCTACTAGCGGTCGCCAGTAGGTAGTTGTAGCTTGAACCATGTTTTCATAGGAAAAGTGTGTTTCCCATGTTAATTCCCATAGGGATTTTGAACATGACTACAGCCCGAACCGCTGAATGGAATTACGCCATATTTGGCAGAAAGGTAGCTCTTAGTTCAGAAAGAGTGCTTTTTGTAACTTGGTGTAAATCATTCAGTAGTTTTGGAGATATTAAAAGAAATTCACATTTGTATATATAGAGATGCAGATTCTCCAAGGATTTGACAGTCCCGTGTTGCGATGTGATTGGCTGCCAACACTGTAATCAGGAAGTGTTAGCAGCCATCTTGGGACTTGGGAAAATAATTTAAAAAAAGAGAAGGGATCTGGGTGGAATACCCAGACACCGTAGACCTCTTGGGGAGGGGTACCGCAGAGACTCCGCCTACGGCACAAAAACATTTATTGTAAAACTTTTAATTGGGAGTCACGCTGAATCTGTGGATCCCACCTTAAAATTTTCAAAAAGAAGCATGGGCTCCTGCGCTTCTCTACTATTTAGCCCCCGGGTGGAGCAGGTCCCAAGGGTATGCGGGATTAATAAAAGGAGGGGGAGCACTGGTCCCCCCCAAGGTTCTTTTAATCCTAGGGGACTTTCACCTCCCTAGGGCTTTTTGAATATAATGGAGCGAGGCCACATGGACCCCCTCCTGGCCTCTTTTGAGCCCCTGGACCCCCACCTCCCAGGGCTTGGTTTTCAATATGAAGGGGGCTGTACGGACCCCCCTCCTGGGCCGGGATGAAGCCCCAGGCACCACCACCTCCCTGGGCCTAAAATGTAATTAAAGCTGGAGCCAATAATTGCCCTGGGGACCGCCAACCCCCAGGGCCTGCTATATTCCGGGGTGTCCATGCGGGGACATAGGTGTTTGCTGTGACTTGGCAGGAGCTTTGACAGTTCCCACCAAGTCAGAGCAAACGCACCGCTTTGGGCAAGCGAGAGCTGACAAAATTCTCTTGCTTGCTGGAAACTGAGGTTTCGTCTGGTTCCTTGCCCACTGTAAAGTGGGCAGGGAAACAGATGAAAGGATTGCTCCTGCACAGAGGGGGCTGCCTTTCAGAATCTCTATCTGCGTAGCAGCAATGCCGGCTCCCGCAGTCCCAGGGAAATAAGCAACAAGAGGCAAAATAAAGGTGAGAAACGAGCCGAAAGAGGTAGAATAAAGGTTATCACGAACAGAGAGAGGAATAATAAAGGGAAGAAACAAGCAGCAAGTGGCAAGATCAAGGTAAGAAACGAGCAGAAAGAGGCAGAATAAAGGGCAGAAACGCGCAGCAAGAGGCAAGATAAAGGTAAGAAACGAGTAGAAAGAGGCAGAATAAAGGTGAGAAACAAGCAGAAAGAGGCAGCATAACAGTCAACAACCAGCAGTTGGAGGCAAAGTAAAGGTGAGAAACGAACAGAAAGATGCAAAATAAAGGTCAGCAATGAGCATAGGAAACTTTGGGCAAGGCTACAGCCAAAACTGCTGAACGGAATTACACCAAATTTGCCACAAAGGTAGTGCTTGGATCAGAAAGCGACCTTTTTTTAAATGGTGTAAATCCATTCAGTAGTTGCTGGGAAATTCAAAAAATAAAAATATCGATATCTAGAGGTGGATCCGCGCACCCTCCCAACCACGAGCTTTATTCTAATTGGCTGTCAACACTCCAAACCAGGAAGTGTTGGCAGCCATCTTGGGACTCGGTAGAACCGAGTCACAAGAAAAGAGAAAAACAAACACGAAAAACTATGAAAAGGGGGCAGGGTAGAAACCCCCTGACCCCCTAGGCCTGCTCAGGGGGTCCTACAAGGACCCCCAGGGCCCAAAAAAGCATTTTTTTAAAAAAAAAATCAGCCGAATTTGCGATGGGTGCGCGAATCCGACTGAGAAAAACAAAAAAAAGAAGCGTGGGCTCCCGCGCTTCGTTGTATTGATGTCCCCGGGTGGGCCAGGTCCCGGGGCACTGAAAAAATGTGTGGGGGGCCCAATCCACCCCCACATTGCCTAGGGGACCGCCACCTCCCCGGGACTTGATTTAAGAGTTGCGGGGGGGCACGCAGCACCCCTGCAGCCCCAGGGAATGCCACCCCCTGGGGCTTATTTTTAAATGTGTGGGGGGCCTCCAAGGCCCCCCCAAGCCCCGGGGACCACTATCCCCCGGGGCTTTTATTAATTATTTGCGGGGGGCACACGGCCCCCCACTACCCCAGGAACCACCACCTCCTGGGGCTTTGCAAACGTTGCCCTCCATGACCCTGGGGACCGCCACCCCCCAGGGCCGGCTCCTGCAGTGTCCCGGGGTGCCCACCCCTGGGACACTGCTGTTTGCTATGGCAGGGCGGGAGCTGTGCGGCTCCCGCCCTGTCATAGCAAACTGTGGTTTGGATTTTGTAAGCGAGAGCAGGTTTCCTGCTCTCGCTTTCAAAATTCAAACCACATTGCTTTTCCACAAGGGGAGCTGCATGTCAGCAGCTCCCCTAGTGAAAAAGCAATGGCAGCTCCCGCAGGAGGCGGGGAGCAGGCGGGACCGTGGGGGAATTGGGGCTCCCCCCACGGTCCCTAATGAAGAGGCCAGGCCCCGGGGGATGGGGTCCCCAGGGCCATGAGTGGCCTAGGAGGGGGGGCACACAGCCCCCTCCCTCAATGTTTTCAAAATATTTTTTTTTTTAATGAGGCGCGGTCGGGGGATGGGGTCCCCGAGGCACTTGAGGCCGAAGGAGGGGGGCTACGCAGCCCCCTCCTTTAAAAAAATTCAATAAAAAAGAAATGTGGCCATGCCCCGGGGATGGGTTCCTCGGGCCGAAATTGACCTTGGGAGGGGGGCCGCTCGGCCCCCTTCCCGTTTTTAAAAAATATATATTTTTTAAAAGCAGGCCCTGGGGGATGGGGTCCCCAGGGCCCCAAAAAATTTAAAAGGAGGGGGGCTACACAGCCCCCCCTTGATTAAAAAATAAATACATAAAGAGCTGCGTTGCAGAGAGGTGTAAAAAGGGGCGTGGACTCTGAACACCTCTCTGCAGCGCAGCTCCCTAGCGCATACTGGAGGTACCTGGTTGGCTAGCTGGCACCCAGGGACCCTCAGGAATCAAGGGGATTTAATCCCCTAACTTAAAATGTGTCACAGGGCACATTTGCACACTTGTCACATCAGGCCCCGCCCCCTCCCTGCAGAGAGGTGGTCTGAGGCCACGCCCCCTTTTTACACCACCCTGCAACGCAGCTCTGTGGCGCTTACTGGAGGTAGCTGGTGGGCTAGTTGGCCCCCAGGGACCCTCAGGACTCAAGGAGACTTAATCCCCCAATTTACAACGCACCAGGGGGTACGGCAGCACTCGGACGCAAAGTAGCTTTACCCCATTCGCTTTTATTCGGTACATCAATCTCGTAAGGCCAGTAATTCAAAAGCAGCAGTTCACGGTTCCGGGGCTCATACAGAGTCTTAAATTGGAGCAATGACAGCACAAATATTGAACTTCACCTCCCAGCAGCCAACGTGAACTCTTACTGAAGGCGTCCAATCAGGACTCACGATGTTTTAAATGCAATGGAAGGTTTGGTGTTTTTGCGCTCAGTCCTGCAATCACCTTCTGAAGAAGATTAAATTCGAAATGCATTAGGGTGTGGACTGCTGCTTTTGAATTACCGGCCTTACGTGATTGATGTACCGAATAAAAGCGAATGGGGTAAAGCTACTTTGCGTCCGAGTGCTGCCTAACTTTTGGACCATCCCCACCGAGCCTGATATATATATATATAAATATATATGTATATATATATATATATATGGAAAACCAAAAGTCCTGGAACGGGTTTAGATAGAACCCAAAAGCAGGTACGGACCACAGCGTGGGGTTCAAAGTTTTCTTTATTTAGTTTGCAGATTTAAAGTGCATGGTGCCTAAAATTCACTCGCAAGTGCTCAGCCTGACGCGTTTCGACTGCCTCACGGCAGTCTTGATCACATGACGCGCAGGACCAATGAGTGACTATATATAAGGTGCCCAATCACAGTACCGCTTACAGATTTGTCAATAAAGTTTCCAAATGGATATAGACATAGGACTAAGCTTACACATTGCATATGAACATATTGTCTCTCTTTGTTACCAGCAATTTTACAATTATCAGTCAATGCATGCATAGCGGTCGTATTGCACAATTGAAGGTATGTAGATTTAAACAAATCTGAATACAGATAGAAAGAAAGAAAGAAAGAAAAAGGATAATAGGAACATAGTGTTCCTATGAATTGTTTTACCCATGATTGGGTCATATCCTTTAACAATTATCATATACTGCATAATAGTGTGGAATTGAATGTGAAAATCTAACAATTACATTAGAACATAGTGTTCATTGATAATGTTTCACGATTCAAAACCTCGCATATATAGATAACACATATCATCTATCAATCGTTATATATTCCAGCATAGTGCTTATATATCGATATAATGTTGCTGGCAAAATTTGCTGTTATATAATTGTAATTATGAGATATTTTTATAAATGCACAAGTCCAAAGAACTAATTATTAAAATCTGCGGTTATTATCAAAAATAGTGCGATAGTGCAAATAAAGTGCTAATCATAAAGTGCATCATCGTGGTGAGCTTATATATATACACACAATATAATAAACAATACATAGCAGCTTGTGATAGACGCTTACAACGGTTTCCCATGTTTCAATTTTGAGAGTGAACCATTCATATATGTATACATAACATCTTCTTCAGAGTTCTTTCGTAAAGGTAGCATCTAAAGAGGCAAAGAACATTCAAATTTTATATGTTAAGAATTATAGACCTAAAGTGTTAATACCCGTTAATTTTACAAATATCAACATATAGGTCTAGATAAAAACAATAAATAACAGCCAAAAAATTACACAATTGCACAAATATTAATATAATGATGTTAAAATGAGCAAAATCCATGAGCCCAAAACCAACGACCAATCCCTCATAAAACCAGATAAAATCTAGAAAACCTAGATAAAAACTGGCAAACGTAGGGATAAAAGCGCCAGTCTAAAAGCAAAACTGGACTTCACCCACCAACATCACCATAAAATCAGAGATGAGATAATTCATAAAAAGTTGTGCAAATCTTCATTATTATTAAGCCCATTTGGCATTTTGGTATCTAATAACATAATGAATTCAGACTCCACCTGTCTCAGCCTTTTTTCCCTATTGCCCCCTCATATGTTTTTAGGTATCGCACTAATGACATAGTAACTGAGGTCATTTAAATTGTTGTTGTGAACTAACTTCAAATGCCGCGCTACAGGGTATGTGGGATCAGAATTAACCACTGCTCTAAGGTGTTGTAAAATCCTATTAAAAACTTGCAACTTAGTACTGCCAACATATAATAGCCGGCAAGTGCATTCTAAAACGTAAATTGCATATTCAGTTCTGCAAGTAAAATGTCCTTTAATCTTAACTGGATCAGAACTGAAAGCTGTGGCATATTCAGATACATTCTTCCCAAATTTGCACGCGCGGCATGAGTTACATTTAAAAAAACCATGTCTGGCTGTTAGCCATGTACTAGAACTCAACACCTCAGGACTATTTTTTACTAGGGCATCCCTCATGGAGGGAGCCCTTCTGAATGTCAATAGGGGGAGTTCTGGCAATATTTGCGACATAGTGATGTCTGTTCGAATTATTGGCCAATTTTTATATAAAATTCTACGAATCTGTCTCTCTTGTGTACTGAAGTTTGTTATTAATCTAATGTTGTTTATAGATTCCACGATAGTTGTATCGGTCTCATTAGTACTCTGCCTTGATGATTTTTGGGACTCATGATCAAATTCCCTCTGGGCAACTGAAGTTATGTTGTTAGCTTTTTCTAGAGCTATCCGCAAATCGGAAGCCACATAGCCTCTGCTTAAAAATCTTTCAAATGCTTCTTTTTGGCAGTTAATGAGATCATCTTCATGACTACAGATTCGCTTAATTCTCAAAAATTCCCCAAAAGGGATGCTGCGAATGAGGTGGCGAGGATGGGAACTCTCAGCATGTAATACAGAGTTCCCTGCTGTTACTTTTCTATGTAGTTTTGTCTTTATTGTGCCATCCCTAATAAGAATTTCTACGTCCAGGAATTGCACTTTTGTGTTGCTGATATCTGAAGTAAATTTAAGATTTAATATATTCTTGTTAATTTCTTCCACAAAGTTATGAGCTGACTCCTTTGTCCCTTTCCAAATTAGACAAACATCATCAATAAATCGCCACCAATGGAGAACATTTTGTTTCAACATAACCTTGTGGGCGACCTTTAGAACATGCTCCTCCCACCAGCCTACATGCAAGCATGCGTAGCTGGGGGAGAAGCATGCTCCCATGGCCACGCCGCGAAGCTGCTGGAAAACTTCCTTATTAAATAGAAAGTAATTATTTGTTAAACAGGTGGTAATCATTTTTACGATCATTTTGTTATGTTCATACATATGTATACTTCTTTTGTCAAGATAAAATTGGACTGCATTTATACCATCACTATGGTTAATACTGGTATACAGTGAACAGATGTCCATCACTATAAGATAACAATCATTCTCCCATTTGACCTTTTTCAGTTTGGGTAAGAAGTGTCCAGTATCCTTTATGTAAGAAGGCAGATCTTCCACAAATTGATGTAAAAAGTAGTCTACATATTTTGACATAGCTTCTAGTAGACTTTTTTGCGCAGATATGATGGGTCTGCCTGGAACTGGTGTTATATTTTTATGCACTTTAGGAATAAAGTATAAAATGGGAGTCATGGGATGGTCATTCTTTAAAAAGTCGTATTCATTTTTAGTCAATAATCCCACTCGTTTCCATTGCAATAAATCGGCAAATACTTTGTCTTTGATTTGGCGCAATTCCTGGAAGTTAGCTTTCCTATAACACATGGCATCATTGAGATGATGCCCTGCTTCCTCCAGATAGAGAGATCTAGGCCACAGGACAATATTACCGCCCTTATCTGCTTTATTGATAACAACTTCTGTATGTTTCTGAAATTTGTGGATGAGTTTAGTGTATTGTAACTCAGAATAGTTATAGCGCCTTTTTTGTTTGAGAACATTGCTATTTAATTTCTTAAGGTCCTCAATCATGCAATCACTAAAAATATCGATCGCATCTCGTGGCATCATGGGGATGAACGTTGAGGGAGGTTTAAATGGACTGTTAGCTGGGATATTACATGCAATATCTATTTCACGGAGATCTTCCTGTGTAGAATTCCCCGTAAGGTTAGTGTCATTTGCCAAAGAGTGCACTGCTAATATCGTGCCCACATCCGAAGCTTGCAGATTTAAGTGTAATCCTTGTGGTGGTCGGATCTGTGCTGCAGTATTCGCTGCATTTTTTAGTTGGAAATGCTTTTTAAGTTTCAATTTGCGAATAAATTTAAAAACATCCACTCTCGTCTGAGTATATTTAAAGCGAGTGGGTGGACAAAATGACAAACCTAAGGCTAACAGTTGTTGCTCAGCTATTGATAGAGTTATTTCTGATAAGTTGATCACCGTGTTATCCACAACATTAACCTTTACCTTATTCATTTCCGGTTGCTGTAATTTTTCCTGCCTCTTCCTCTGTAATTTGATTTTCCGCCTCTGTTTCCTCCGTTGGTTCTTTCTACTTCTTGACCCATTGTTGGATTCCGTGGTCTCAGAGTTTGCCGGCGGTCTTCCACTAAAAAAGAAAGCTCTTCCCCTGGTGCAAAATTGGTAGGTATTTCAGAAGTTTTGCGACCCATATTTTCCTCTGATCCAATATTGCTCTCCACACTACTTGAATTCACTGAGGAAAGATTGTCATCAATTTGTTCGGGAGAAACCGATACTCTGATAGTGTCACTTTCAACATTTGTTAACGCTCGACGTTTCAGATTATCAAATTTTTTCGAGAAAGTGAACACCCGTCCAGTCTCGTAATCTTTCTTATCCCTTGCAAATTTGTAGATTTTCCTTTCTTTTATAGATTCCTCATGTTTTTTCAATCTAGATTGTATTTCTATATATAAATATATCTAGACACATGTTTAAAAAAGCATATGTTAAAAAATGCTACAATGTTAAGAATATATATATATTCAACATGTGGTTTTTTTTAAACAAACAAAATACACTTAAAGTGCAGTCATGTTATGAATGAAAAATGAAAAATAATGAAATGTACAAGTTATGTTCAGGAGCACAATTCATACCTTGCACAACAGTCATACAAATCATAACTTACAAACCAAATTCAATGCTCATGACCTCACTCTTAATGAAATAAATGTAATTAAAAATGTTGTAAATCCTCTAACAGATGAGATTACACATCACATTACCCATACCACTTTGACAGAGAAGGCAATGGATGTGTAGCATCATTTATTGGTTTGATTATGTGTTGTTGTTTAATTACATTACGATTTCAGGTGTTCTTATTTAGTGGTAAAACATTGTGAGGTCATAAGCATTGGATGTGGTGTGCGGGTTATGGTTTCCACAGCTGTTGTGTGAGTTATGACTTCTGCTCCTAACCATAACTTACCAAGTTTAGTCATTTTACGGTTTAATGTTCATGGTTTCTGAGAGCCATGTTCCTCTACTATTCTCTTCTTCTTTGAATCTCCTGCTTGCCTGAAGTTTTGTACACCACTTGGCCATTTACTCCATTTTGTGGCCCTTCAGAGACACTTCTTGCTTCCACATGATGTTTGGAAGTCTTAAGCAACATGCAGGCTACAGGAAGGAGTTGTCCTTACATCTGGCACTCTTGGTGAGAGAAGGTGAGTTCATTTGACATCACCAAGTTCACAGATCTTGTCAGGGTGCCTGAGCTCCTGTCAACTGACTTGGTTCTCCATGGCCATGCAGGTAAGGGGCGACTGATAGCTCCTTACTACTTTTTTAAAACATTCCTCACCCTTGGGCAAGCCAGCAAGGTGGTCCAAGAGAGAAGGAACAACTCCCCCTTCACTTGGGCAAGGCTTAAATACACTCACTGCCACTTCCCTTAGGTATGCTAGGGGGATGATAAACCTGCCTTTAGACAACGTGGTGGAACTTACACATATCTTCTCCAAACTTGGGCAAGATACAGGTGGGGGATACAAAAAAGATACCCTTCCTTAAACACACACACACACACATGACATTGTGCGAAGTGGAAGTGGGGAAAAATATGTTCCTCTCATACCTGTGGGCAAAGCATGAGGGAAACAAATATACTTCCTGCCCTTGGGGAAATCGTGTGGTAACAAACAAAATGCCCATCCATGATCAAGCTAACAACAACACACATACTGATACTTAGTTACTCATTACTACATAAGATCACACGTGACACTCAATGTGACCAAAATAACATTTTTTTAAATTTTTTATTATTATTATTTAATTTCTTTAAATTTTAACTTCCATTAGAAACTCAATTTTTGAGGGTTTCAATGGTTTGCACAAAACCACATGTTAGACAAATTGCACATAAACCATGCATATGTTTGGACATATATGACATGTATTACATATATTTTGCATCATACTCATAGGACCCATGATCAAGGCATAGGATGGAGAAAAAAATCTAACCCTAACCCTTCAGTAAGGTGAGGGTGACTAAAGATTCCAACAGTTGGTGGGTTGTACACACCCTCACCCTCTCAGTGCTTGTCAACATCTGAAGGGATTGGAAATAAAATGAGTCCTCTTGGGCATGACCAGAGGGGACATTGACTAAAGAAGACAACCTCCCATCTTTGGAGAAAACAATGGGGAATAAATATTACCCAAACAGCCCTTAGACAAGATAAGTGGGCGTTCAGGGGTCAGTTGCCCAACCCCTCCATCTTTGGGCATGTCAGAGTTATCTCGGGACGGTAATGGACAGGGGTCATATCCACATTCTTAGGGAAATTGCATTTGATTTTTCATTTCAAAATTGTGAATTTGTTACAATTGGCTGCATTGCCCTACGGCATGTTTTGATCCACTCCTCCTAATGTTTGGAAGGATTGAGAGATTATAAAAATAACACATTTCACTGCTCTTGACTAAAGCATGGGGGTGCTAAGCCCTAGGGCTTAAGAATTTCTTAGCCCTTTGGCATGGGAGGAAGTTAACACAAGCCACACCTGCCCTTGGGCAAGGCAGGGGAACAAATGGAGATCTCACCATCGCTTGGACAAGGCAGGGGTACACAAATGTCCTCCATTTTTGGGCATGGTGTGGGGATAACTCAATATCTCCAACCTTGGCTAAGTACGAGGGTTTGAAAAATATAATCCTACTCGTGCACTTGGGCAAGCCAAGAGGAGGCAAAAACCACCCACACACTTCAAGGAGGTAGGGGGAAACAACCCCTCTTGTTTGTTCGGCAAGGTGGAGAACTAAGGAGACTAAACACCGCACACTTGGGCCAGATGGAGACAAACAAATATTCCTCACACCCTTGGGCATGACATGCGATATCTTAAACCTGCACAGACTTCGGCAGGTGGTGCTGCATAACGCTTCTACTGTACCCTCATTGCCATTAGACAGTATGGGGTGATGTCTGATAGGACCCCATGATTTGTGCAAACTGTGGGGTTTTAAGTACCCTAATCACCTCCCCCACATTGAGCAAAGTAGAGGGAAATAACTAATACCGCCCCTCCTGTGAGAAGGTGGGCGGTGCTTATGTCTGACTGGCACTAGGGCGACTGCTACCTGTCCCAGGCATCTTTCACCCTAAAACTAAGGCTGAAGGCAGGCCCTGATAGCAAATAAGTGCCCTGGTACTATGTTGCCAGGCACAAACTGCATATTGCAAATGGTCCTTACCTTAAAAACACTGAGGAGTTATAACTGTGAAGTATGGTCTAATGCCACAGAGGAGTCCCAGTGGCACCATTAAAATAGGCCAATGGTTTCTTAATGTCACCAGAACCTTGAGATTGTAACATTTCACCCCAATATACTTGTTACAGTTATGTTTTTTAGGTTTCATTTTTATTTTGCAGTAATTAGCTTGAAAGGAAGTTCATTACAAATCAGGTAATGTGTATTGAAAATAGTAATTGAAATACTGGACTATGCTGTTTGGTTGTCTGAAATAAGAAAAAGTGAACAATAATTATATTAAGAATGTATAGTTCTAGGAAAGAATACCCCTTCCATTGCTAAAACACATTGTATCTGTAGATGGGAGAGATTATTGAAGCTTTTCTCTGCAAGGTGCAGCTAACAATGGGCTCTGATTGGGATTTGAATGTCCAGGTTTTGTTTACCTTCGTGAGTGTTGCTAAAACAAACACTAATGGTCAGGGCTAGTGGAATTATGTGATTCCGTGGATCCGCACTTTCCACATAATTATGTACTTACAGTACTTGCCACATAATTGGCTATACAATGTTCAGATTTTATAAAAATGTTGTTTCTGATCATATGGATCAAAATAATACTGCCATACACTGTGCAACATAATGCTGCATAATATGCAATTTCTGACTGCATAATGTAGCTAACCGTGTTGCATAATTTGGTCCTCCAATCCACATAATTCTAGTGGTCCTGACAATGGCAAAGCTCCGCAGAGTGGTGTAGAAGATGCCATTAAGATGAAGACCACCATATTTCACGGGGGCCCATTAAATATTTTCCACATTGTATGGTTCACTGTGAAATATGGTTTTATATAGAATGCATTTTGTGCAATAGGAAGCACCCAAACAGATAGATCTATCTTTCTATCTATCTATGTTACACAGTGGCAATCATAATCATAGTTAAGGTTCAGACGCACTTTCACTGAAAAGGCAGTTTTTGATGAATGAAATGAAATGAAAAGAGCATTTATAAAGTGCATGGCTACCAGAAGGCCTCCCAGCCCTAGGCATGACTAGTGAACAGATGGAACAGCAAAGCTTAGGGGAACAGAAGAGTTTTAAGATGTTTCCGGAAGGCGAGATGGCCGGTCTCTTTCCGGAGGTGGAGGGGCAGTGCGTTCCAAAGCCTACCGGCCTTCAGCGAGAAGCGTCTGCTGCCACTTCTGGCTCGTTTGATTCTAGGGGTGTAAATTAAGTGAAGCTCATCCGAGCGGAGCTGTCTCCTTGCTTTATATGGGTGAATTACAGCCGAAATAAGAGGAGGACCCATCCCCTGTAGGGATCTATGGCCGATACATAGGGATTTAAAGAAGATTCACTCTTTCACTGGGAGCCAATGTAGGAGGCGTAGAGCTGGTTTTACGGAAAGGAATTTGGGTGTTCCCGTCAACAGTCTAGCTGTGCAGTTCTGGGCAATCTGCAATTTAATGATCACTGAGGTCGGGGCTCCCAGATAAAGCGCATTGCCATAGTCCAACCTAGAGAGTACGAGAGATTGGACCATAATTTTCTTGGCTAGGGGGGGAGCAGGGGCAGCACTTTTCTGGCCATTCTGATCAGGCTAAAACAGGTTGCGACTGTCTGTCTAGCTTGCGCTTTGAATGTCAGATTCTGGTGTAACCAGATGCCAAGACTCTTTATTTCTTGTTTGGGGGTATGTACCGGGCCCATGCATGCTGGCAAGATGGTTCTGAGTATCGTATTGTCAAAGTTGCCCAGAGTCATAATCTCGGTCTTTTCTCCATTTAGTTTCAAATGGGATAACCCCATCCATTTTATGACTTCCGTGAGACATGCTTTCAGGGTCGTGGAGTATTGTGTGGATTGGTTTAAAGCTATGACCAGTTGAGTGTCGTCGGCGTAGGTGACCATATGGATCCCAAAAGGGGCCACGATCGAAGCCAAAGGGGCCATATAGTATTACTTTGCATACCATGGACTGATCTGCTCGAAATTCGGATCTTATACAGTGTAGTCAGCTAGGGCCCAACATGACGAATTTTGTGCTGACCTGGGCAGGGGTTACACGATAAGAGTGGAGAATGAAAATATTTAGGTTTTCACACTTTATCTTCCATAAGAAATGTTGCTTGCACCTACAAGCAAAAAATGCAAATTTGATTTGCTCGAGAGTGTGCTTTGTTGGTGTGCAGTAAATCTATTCAGTAGTTTTTGATTCATTAGCATTAAAAAGGGATGGGGTGGGCTTGAAAGGGTGAACTTATGAAATCTGTACTCTTTAAAGTTCTCTAATTTAGTGATTCACGAGCTGTGTCATTTATATTGGACATTTTTGACAAATGTGATTGGCTGCTTAAGGCTATCAAGAATCTTTTTGCCACCTTGAAAATCATGAATCAATTCCAGATCGTGATTTCACACTGCATAAAAAAAGACACAGCAATGGAAAACAACATTAGAGATATCCAACCCAAGGGAGAGCTGTGGGGAAACAAGAGGTATGGAAAACGTAAGTACCACAGCAGGACAAATTGAAAAACAGCACGTGATTTGTGAATCAAAAAGGGATTGTGCGAGCCACCATCTTAAGTCGCAGATTTGTCCACCATTTAGTAAAAAATGTATAATAATTGTGCATTGAATACGATTTACATTTTACTTAAAGGGGTAAAAAAAACAAGAGAGAGCAAGGAGTGCCAAATGCTATGCGCAGTGAAGGTTATGTGCAGAAGGCAGTGAGCACCAATTATGGGTTAGATCGGTGCAGGACCTGGCCACAGGCTAGACCATGCAGCCAAATCCTTCGGCAAAACCCTGCTGTACACAGCTTAATGGTTGGCAATAAAATTTAATATAAAAAAACGTTAAAAATGCAATGAAAATTTCATAGTTGAAAACTGAGGTATGTTTCTGGCTCAAATGCACTGACCCAATGAATTTCTCCAGTTATAGTATGCAACCAGGGCAGGCTTTGCCTTTGGTGGCGCCTGGTGCGACAATGTTGTTTGGCGCCCCTCCCCAATGATCACCTCCTCGGATTCCCTCACTATCATCCAGCAAAAGTGCCCCTCATCTCTCCATAGCGCCTCTCTCAAATACATTTAGTTTGTTTTAAAGCGCTGGTAGAGGCTGGCTTTACTAATCCACTCAGCAATCCACATAAAATACAGATTGGTTCTTTGCAGTTGCTATATTAACCAGTGGTGGCTGTCATGTACCAAGGGTGGTGAGGCGGGGTAAATGCAAAAATATAATAATAATAATAATAATAAAACACACTTACCTTGAGACACGATATCCTCTTTCACCGGTCGTCTCTCTTCCACGGGACCCAGCCAACTACCCTAACCAATCCTGGCGCTGCTCTCACCAGCATGAGAGCAGCACCAGGATTGGTCGGGGCGGCCTCGCTCTGCGCTTTCAAGAGCGCTGGAGGCCTGCGCTTTCACTAACCCAACTGTCTGAGACATCTGAAAGAAACAGTTAGTTATAGATTCCTTACCCTAGAATTACCCCCAGGAGTCAGACTGGATCCGGAAAGTTTTTTCGTCAGCAGTACCCCTGCGCATCGTAAGGTGGTGTGAGTCAACTCCGTGTTCGTCAGCGGCGTCGTGGTCACCGGGATGATTTCGCGGTAGCTACATAGATGCCACCCTCGTGCACTGACATCCGTTTTTTCTTTTTCCCAGCAAGCACAGATCCGGAGAGAGCAGTACCTCCAGTCACTTTTTGACTGACTTTTTCTCGACTTTTGTCGACATCGTTTTTTGAGTCCATCGACTCCTGGTGCATGAGGGATGCCCGGCTTCAAGGCTTGCGGTTCCTGTAACCGACTGAGGTCGGTGGCGGATCCGCGTCGCGTGTGCCTCTACTGCCTGGAGCGCGACCACAACCCCAAGTTGTGCTCCGACTGCTGGACCATGGCCCGAAAACTTTGCGGCAGCGGTCCCGAAAGCTACTCGAGGCCCGGCAGTCGGCTCCGCATCCCTCGAGGTCCCGGTCGCGTAGGAGGTCAAGGGACCAGTTGCGGAGCCACCACCATTCTTCATCCAAGTCTTCGCACTCGGGTCAGGTAAGTCGAAGCCCAAGAAGAAGTCGAAGAAGCATCGTCGCTCTTCATCTTCTCCCCGTCTGTCGGCCGACGTGACGAGGGATGTGGTTGGTGCCCCTCCAGTGGCTCCGAGTGCGGAGCCCGAAGGTTCGGCTCCGGGTTTCCCCCCCTTCCCGGGACCTGGAGCGACCCCTGCCCAGCTTCGACAGTTTTATGAAGCGATGCACGCCATCTTTGGGCAATCCGACTCTGCCAGCGCGCTGTTAGGCGTCGCAGATAAGGCTGGGGGCCCTGGGCCTTCGACGCCGGCGGCTTCGACCTCGGCGCCGCAGGGTCCCCTTGGATCCATGCCTGGGTCTGGATCAGCGCTGGTCGACCTTGTTACTCCTCCCCTGGTGCCGATTCCACCGGCACCATGTCCACAGCCGGCGTCGGCTGTGTCCCCAGCCGATGTCGACCCCGGCCTCCACCTCGAGGTAGACACGGAGACGGACCGGCATTGGCCGACACAAGATCTGGTGCCGATGGGTACTTTTGTGCCCCTGTTCTACCCTGGCTCTTTGAGACCAGATTGGCAGCCAGAGGAAGGTGAGGAGGACTGGGAGGGGTCTGAGGACCATTTAACCGACCAGTTAGGTTATGAACTGGATTGGAGAGAGGAACTGGGGGAAGCCAGTGGTCTGCATACCTCCCCAGACCTTGGCATGTTGACTCCTCCTACCATGGCTACGGAGGAGGGTGCGTCATAGACAGTGGTGTTGCGTAGGGCAGCCGAGGCTCTCCACCTTGAGCTACCTACAGTGGCAGTCAGGACTAACCTCCTGACAGAGGTGCTTCAACTTGCAGCGAGATCTTCGGAGCCCCTGCTGCAGTTTAATGAAGCCCTCACGGACATCCTTTTCGGCACCTGGTCCAGGCCCAACACAGGGGCTCCTGTCGATAGGATGATTGCCCAATGCCACCGCCTGGCCCCGGGCAACCCCACTTTCCTCTCCCAACACCCCACCCCTGAGAGCTTGGTGGTCCAAGCCTCCACCTCCAAAGGCGCATTCCCTAACGCATTACCCGATAGGGAATCCAAAAAGCTGGACCACCTTGGGAAGAAAATGTTTTCTTCCTCCAGCTTGGGACTGTAGTCGGTAAACACCGCATATCTGTTGGGCCGTTACACCCACTCTGTATGGGATATGGTAGTGCAGGTGCTGCCCCAGTGCCCAGAGGAGGCCCGGGCCGTGCTCTCCACTGCAGTTGCCGAGGGGAGAGACGCAGCAAAGTTTACCATCCGCTGTGAGCTGGATACCGGCGACTCACTAAGCAGGACGATTTCCAAGTCAGTAGCCCTTCGACGCTATGCCTGGTTGAGGTCGACTGGTTTTTCGGGGGATGTCCAATCCACTCTTATGGACATGCCCTTTGATGGCCGTCGCCTTTTCAGTGACAAGGCAGACAATGCGCTAGAGCACTTTAAGGACTCTCGAGCTACGGCCAGGTCCTTAGGCCTCTCCGCCACCCACCCTGCGCAGTCTGCCTTTCGCCCCTTTCGTGGCTACGGAAGGGGTGCCCCGCCACGTCCCGCCCAGAGCCACAGGCCGGTGCAAGCTGTTCAGCCTCTGTGTGGCTGGGGCTGTGGGAACCAGCGCCGTGGTTCTGGGGGCCAGCGGGTGGGCAAGTCCACCACAGCCCTCTCTGCAACAGCCTCCAAAACCTCCGAGTCTGACCTTTCACGGCCACCAAACGCTGCTGGGCGGCCGGATTCGCCATGACCTCCCCCACTGGCACACCATCACGTCGGACAGGTGGGTTTTGCAGATACTCTGAAGGGACTACTCCCTCCCCTTCGAGACTGCCCCTCCATCTATGCCACCTCCGTACCATCGCATGTTGGAGGATCATCTGGCCCTACTCCAATAGGAAGTTTCGGCACTCTTGGCCAAGGGAGCCATCGAGCGCGTTCCTGTCCCAGAAGTAGGTTGTGGTTGCTATTCCCACTACTTTCTGGTGCCCAAGAAGGACAAAGGCATGTGTCCTATCTTGGATCTCAGGAACGTCAACCGCTTCCTCCGGAAGGAGAAGTTCAAAATGTTGACGCTCGCTCAGGTCCTGTCTGCCCTCGACCCTGGAGACTGGATGGTAGCGTTGGACTTGCAGGATACTTACTTTCACATCCCCGTCCTGCCAGCTTACCGGCACTACCTGCGGTTCACAGTAGGCCACGAGCATTTTCAGTTTACGGTGCTCCCCTTTGGCCATACCAGTGCCCCTCGGTGTTCACGAAAGTGATAGTGGTGGTCGCAGCTCATCTGCGTAGATCAGGGGTTCCAGTCTTCCCCTATCTCGACGACTGGCTGTTGAAGGCGGGCTCGCCCCAGGCTGTCGTCTCCCACCTCCAGACTACTGCCGACCTCCTGCATTTGCTGGGGTTTTCCATCAATGTGCCGAAGTCACGCCTGATTCCCTCTCAGAAGCTCCTCTTCATCGGAGCGGTTCTGGACACGTCGCAGTTTCGGGTCTATCCTCCCGAGCAGCAAGTCTGGGATATTTGGGCTATGATTCCGATCTTTCAGCCTCTATCCTGGGTTTTGGTCAGGATGACCTTCAGGCTACTTGGTCTGATGGCCTCTTGCATCCTGCTGGTGGACCATGCCAGATGGCATATGCGGGCTCTGCAGTGGGACCTGAAGTTCCAGTGGGCCCACCATCAGTGGAACCTGTCCGATTGTGTCCAGATCTCGGAGGGCACTGCACGCCAACTGCAGTGGTGGCTAACGAACCACCATCGGCTCAACTGCAGATCCCTCTCCCTTCCTCAACCAGACTTCACAGTGGTGACTGATGCATCACTTCTGGGATAGGGCGGCCACATGGGGGAGGAGGAGATCAGAGGCCTCTGGTCTCCGACGGAGTCTGGGCTCCATATCAACCTTCTGGAGCTTCGGGCGATTTGTCTTGCACTCAAAGCATTCCTTCCCTCTGTCCGGGGAAGAGTAGTGCAGGTGTTTACGGACAACACCACCCTCATGTGATACTGCAACAAACAGGGTGGGGTGGGGTCATGGACCCTATGTCAGGAGGCCCTCCGCCTCTGGACATGGCTGGAACATCAGGGCATATCCCTGGTGGTTCAACGCCTAGCAGGTTCCCTGAACGCCAGGGCGGATGAACTCAGCCGCAGGTGCATAATGGATCATAAATGGCATCTTCACTCGGAGGTGGTGCAAGGTCTCTTTCAGCAGTGGGGAGAGCCTTGGTTAGATCTATTCGCCACCGAAGAGAACGCTCAATTTCAGCAGTTCTGCGTGTTGGAATTTCCAAGGCGGCACTCGTTAGGCGACGATTTACGTCGTGAGTGGAGTTGCGGTCTTCTATACGCTTTTCCACCTATACCACTTCTGCCCAGAGTGCTGAAGAAGATCAAGCGCGACCGGGCCCAAGTCATTATTGTGGTTCGGGATTGGGCACAAGGAGTCTGGTATCCTGAGCTGCTCAACATGGCCATCGATCCCCCGATTCGACTGCCTCTTCAGGAGGACCTTCTGTCGCAGCAGCAGGGGACGGTCCTCCACCCGAACCTGTCCAGCCTCCACCTCCTTGCGTGGAGATTGAGCGGAGGCAGTTGACGTCGTTTGACCTGCCTCCCAAAGTCTGCGATGTTATCTTGGCAGCCAGGCGTCCCTCCACTTAGACGGTATACGCCTGCAGATGGAACAAATTTGTGGCATGGTCACAGCAAAGGCTGTGGATCCCCTTTCCGCCCCTCTTTCTGAGGATCTCTAGTTCCTCCTTTCTTTGGCCCAGCAGGGCTCTGCTCTGGGCACTCTAAAGGGCTATGTCTTGGCCATTTCAGCCTTCTTTAGGCTTCCTGATCAGCCTTCTCTTTTCAAACACCCCTGTTGTAAATAGATTCCTTAAGGGCATTACTCATCTTTTTCCTCCTGCTCCCTTCGTAATGCCCCAGTGGGTCTTGAACTTGGTTCTTACATATCTTATGTGCGCTCCCTTTGAGCCGCTACATAACTGTCCTCTCAGACTTCTCACTTTGAAAACTGCCTTTCTAGTGGCCATCACCTCTGCACGTAGGGTGAGTGAGCTACAATCTCTTTCTTCCAAGCCTCCCTTTCTGGCTGTCCATCCAGACAAGGTCATCCTTAGAACTAGATCTTCCTTTCTTCCCAAGGTGCTTACTTTTTTCCACATTGGCCAAACAATCACTTTGCACACCTTCTTTCCGCCTCTGCATCCTTCGAAAGAGGAAGAGAGGCTCCACCGTCTGGATCTAAAACGTGCGCTTTCCTTCTACTTGGAACGCACCAAACAATTCCGGGTGGACGACCAGCTCTTTGTTGGTTACCTGGGCGTTAAGAAAGGGCGGCCTGTGCACAAACAGTCCATCTCCAGGTGGGTCGTTCTGTGCATCAAAGCCTGCTATTCTTTGGCAAAGAAGGAGCCTCCAGTGGGGCTGCGCGCCCATTCCACCAGGGTGACGGCAGCTACTAGTGCTTTGGGACGAGGAGTCCCCCTAAATGACATCTGTCAGGCCGGCCGTGGGCTTCGCTGCACACGTTCACCGAACACTGCTGCCTGGACAGCCAAGTCCGGAGAGACGGCTTCTTTGGCCGTTCTGTTCTCCAGGACTTTCTAGTGTGAACTTAGTTCGCAGACCCACCTCCGGGTTGGTATTGCTGGGGTATCTATTCTATAACTAACTGTTTCTTTCAGATGAACAAGTTACTTACCTATAGTAACGATATATCTGTAAGAAATATAGGTTAGTTATAGATTTGTTACCGCCCCACCCATCCTCCCCATTCTGCGAACTGACTTCTAGGGTTAAGGACTTCCTTTCGGGGCCCTACATTTGTGCACCAGTGGTCAATGTCTTGCATGGCTCTGCCATTCTGGCGTGGAAAGTTGTGTACAGAACTGACGTCAGCGCGCGAGGGCTGCGTGTATGTAGCTACTGCGACGTCATTTCACGACGACGAACGCGTAGTCGACCGACGCCACCTTCTGATGCGCAGAGGTACTACTGCTGACGAAAAAACTTTCTGGATCAAGTCTGATGCCTGGGGGTAATTCTAAGGTGAGGAATCTATAACTAGCCTATGTTTCTTACAGATATATCGTTACCGAAGGTAAGTAACTTGTTCAACTGGGTTAGAGAAGTTTAAAACACGCATGTCTGGCTGTCGCAAGACAGCCAGCCAAAGAGACATGCGCATTTTAAAGTGCACAGCTCCCTGCTGCCACTCTGCAGCACTGGCCCTGTCATGTCACTCAGTTCAGGACAGGCCGGTTGCTGAAAAATACAATGAATCACAAATAAACTTTATTACCATTTTAATTTTTTTAAGCTCTGGCTTGGGGCTTTTCCATGTGGGGCGACCCTCCTCAGCTCAAACGGAGGACCCGCCCCTGATATTAACCCTCTAAGTTACTTTATGGTGAGTCAAAACTGCCACTAGACAAAACTCCATCTTTCCCCCTCTCGCAGGAACATTAATCACAAGAGTTATTGTGACATTTTTATTGCTGCCAGAAAGCTCAAGGAGCTCTTCAGCAGGCGCCTTTAAATTGTACCTTATTGCTAAACACAGTTGCCCCCCTGAGGTCAGTGTCCCACCCTCCTGGTCAGCATCCAGTGCGGCTGCACCGGTCGCACCCCCCTAAAGCCGGCCCTGTATGCAATGCACACAATGCATGCCATAACTCAGTTTGTCCTCCATACACAAAATAGGCATTTACGAAAGACACTGAGAAAAAACGTAATCAAGCAAGAGTTCAATGAGGCTACTAATTGCACATAATCTACGAATCATGGATTATATTAATATAATGACAATGAGGAAAAAAAAACAATAACATTATGTGTTAAAAAAAAGCAAGAGTTAAACATGTGGGCAGCCGAAGTTAAGACATGCGTTGTATGCACTGCAAGTGTCTTTCTTTGTTTGAGCCGGAATCACATGAAAGAGAGAGCGTGTGTGTATTACATGACACATATCAATGAAATAAGGGTTTCATTCAGTGCGAAACCTAGATTCAGTCTGATTTCCGTGCCTACAGCACATACTCTGCATGACAGGCAATGCCTTTAAATAATGACAGCCCCAGACCAGTGTACAAAGCGCCACCATTGCCCACTGTTCAATTGGCATCCTCTGGGTGCAATCTGAGCTAAAACTGATCTTTCGAATATCGATCAGAGCCAATTAGCTAAATTATTAGCAGCTTCAAAAATGGCAGATCTTAACTTTTGCCCGTTGTTTGGTCAGCAGTCTGTTCATGAAAGTTGAACATCCTAATTGCCATCGGGGCTCATTGTCAGCTCTTCCTGCTGACAGCACCTTAAAAATCTCTGTATTCTAAAGACAGAATGTGTTTTTTTAAAAGTCTGTTTACTCTAAAAACATGCATTCTTAATTGCATAGTTAAAAAATGTTCTCCTCTTTGTATAATCAATAAACAAACGGTACGGGGCAGTACATTATATAACTTAATGTTTTCAAGAAACAGTTTTCTGTCTTAACAAACTTGGCATGCAAAAAAATAGGAATATACGTATTGTTTAACATGTATAATCGTACAGTACAGTGTTACTCGTGCTTGTGTATGTGTATATATATGTGTGTGTATGTGTGTGTGTGTGTATATATATATATATATATATATATATATATATATATATATATATATATATATATATATATATATATATATATATGTTCTTATCAGAGAGATGGGGACAGGGTTGTCCTGTTGCGGTGGGGCCACCCCAGAACAGCCTGATCTGCACACCCCTTCCCCCGCCCCCACACACGCACACCACATGCCCCCTTCCCTAGCCTCGCAGACGCCTGTGCAACACTCCAGTGATCTCCCTGGCCAGACTCCCTGTCAGAGACCCCGAGAACCAGAAGGCGCAATGAAGAGCCCAGTATAAACAGAGGATAAAGAGCTGATAAGGCGGGTCCGAGCCCCCAGCCCTCAGCCCCCTCCACCAGAGGTAGGGTACGGACCCTGCCACCGGCCGGGCACAACCCTGACTGTAAAGTCCGTCTGTCCATCTGCATCCCCAAACCTCATTACACGAGGATGGGGGGGGGCAGTGAGTGGGGGGGAGCTGCCCCCTTCTCCGAGCGCCGATCCTAGGCTGATAACCGAGGCCTGCCCTCCTGTCTGGGGCTGTGGGGCCTGGCTCTGTGAAGTCAATGGCCGCTCCCACCCCCACCCTTCTGCCGTCCTGTGACTGGAAAAACTGAGCACAGAAATAAAAGTATTCGGAATTTGTACTGAGATGTTTTTGATGTCTGTCTGAAGAACTGCTCGGGTCTTGAGGTAACACGGTACCCCACACCCCCTTCACCTAGTTTATTATTGTTACTGTGGTCTGAAGGGGTTCCATTTCCGCACCGGTTTGGGGGGCCCGCCTGGTCGCCCCATACTTCACCTACCCTCGTGGAGCCCTCTCATGGCAAACTTTTGTGCCCCCCCAACACTCTCAGGGGCAAGCAGAGGGCACCAGGGAGGGGCGGAGGTATCACTGTACGTGGAGTATAAAAGAGTGTTTGGTCGTGAGCCTCACAGATGCGTGTACCTTGTACTTACGTCACGCCGTAAAATCTCTATGTATTCCTCATTTTACGTAGAACGTATCCCGGCGGGCCTCGAAAAATCAACCATAAAGCGCACGATTTCATGTTAGGAATTCAGCATTTTATGAACGATGTTTCCTAATATGTTACGTGTGAAGTATACCCTTGTCAACAGTCAATGTAGTGCCTACAGTCCGCGCTAAAATTAATAGCGCGCTTCCGCGTTTTGTGTATATATAGGGCTGGCAAAGCTCGTTATTTTGTGTGTACTTCGTGGACGGTAAGCCTCGTTGTGGGATGTTCTATGAAGTGTAAACCTCGAGATTTCAGGAAGACGGGATTATTTGCATTGTCAATTGAACAATTTCGTGTGTAAAATAAATTCGCGAGATCTTTAAATTCAATTGGTGAAAATAACTGGGAAAATATAATTTGCACACTTCAATATTCCATGCGCAAATTATGGAGTCGTTAATGTACTCCGGGCCGGCTTTAGGGCAGTGCATCCGGTACGGCCGCACTGACCTGTGAAGGGGGCGCTGTGGCCTCAAGTGGGCCGCTCCTTTGATCAATATCTTATGATTGCAGAGATGAGGGGCGCACTTGCAGGTGGCAGTGAGGGAATCTGAGGAAGCGGTCCTGGGGAGTGGGGGCGCCAAAATTGGTTGCCGCACCGGGTGCCACCAGCGCTAAAGCCAGCGCTGTGTGTACTATTAACAAAACGAATTATTTTACGAGCTTTTTGTCATGTTTGCGCAGTGTGTAGAATGGTGTGCACTTTTTGCTTGTAACCTCATTTGATGTGTGCAAGTGTAAACCTAAATATTTTATGTACATGTTTATAAATTACAATGAATGCCCATCTGACTAGATCCCATTGAGGATGCAAGATTTTATGGCGTAAAGTGTAGCGCCCTTTACTTTCCAGCGGCAGGCTGACTGCGCGGCGTTAGAACTTGGCGCTGTTAGCTGTTCGGGTGTGGCGGGTGCTGCTACTGCATACCCCTGTAAGGCCTGCTCAGACGTTCTCTGACCCGAGGTCTATAAAAGCCGTACCATGCCGGTGCACTCTGTGTGGCCCTCGCTGTTCTGCCTGAGGCTGGGATTGGAGGTGCCGTGACCCTGACCCGGTTATGCTCTTCATAGGAAGCGCTCCAGCCCGGGGCCTCGTTATCTCACCTCCCAAATGTACACTGCACCGGGACTGAGACACTTTCTAGTGCCTCTTACAGAAACCAACGGTTTCTAGTGTTGCAGGTATCAGATTAACATTACTCCTCACTGTGCCAGAATAGCGCTGTGAGCAGTTAATTTACCCTTTTTTGGGAGCAGTGTGACGGGGTTTAGGGGCGGTGTGAAGTAGAGGGATACAATGTATTTTAAAGACCAGCCCTGGATTTTGGGATTTTTCGAGCTGCTTGCTTCCAATGAACACCGAAGAGCTGTGACGAGGAAGGTTTTCTTCTCATCGTTCCTAACCCGCTGCTGGGCGGACTCTCATCCAGGGTGCCTGTAGGGCTGGTTCGAGCTGAAAGTTGAACATGGCACCCCGAGGTTCAGTCTTTCTCAGACACATCAGCGTGTAATGTGCACACTCGTGTGCCTTCTGTAGGGCGGGGCAGCGGCGGCGTCCGCGAAGCAGAGCCTAGTCTGTAACGTCAGAAGTGCAGGGACCGCAACGTTTGCCAAATACAAAGGCTGCCTCACTTTGATTTCCACCCTTGTCTTCCACCCCCTACACTTCGGCCTGCTTATCTTATCCCTGCAGATTCCTTTTCACCCCGTTTTCTCCCGGTGTTTCTCATTTCCCATATTTCTCTCCCTCCTCCTCCTGGTACATTTCTCTCTCGTGCTCAGGGTCAAAATCTGAAGATGAAAATTAAATGCAGGACCCCAACAAGCATTTGCAATGCAATAGGTCTCGCATTAATGAAAGTTTGAGCTATTGGCGTTGCTGATAATAATGCAACGCCAATAGATTAAACTATCAGTAATGCGAAACCTCTTGCATTGCAAATGAAGAAATGAGTGGCTAGAAGCTCTCGAAAAGTTCAAGACACTGGAAAAAGTAATTCCCCATTAAAGCAGGTGGCAGATAACCTGTAAAGTCAATAGTTTTTTTCAAAGCGGAAAAGCCTCGGATCTACAATGTACATGTGTATGGCCCTATATATATATTATAGGGAGTGTACAACCATGCCAAGGAATTTCTAAGCATGTTCGGTCTATAAAGAAAATGAATAACCGATCCAGTTGCATGAAGTTTCACGGTATACCAGAATTCAGATTTAAGTTCACTTACATTTGCAGGTATTTTCTATGAAAGCTCAGCAACCAATAATGACATCATTCTGATGAAGGGTTTTTTAGATTTTAATTCTATTGCCTACTATATCTGAAGTATTTTTCCTTTTTGCACAGCCATGCCTTCTGATCTGGGCCCTTAATTGCTTACTAATGCAAACTACAAAGAACCGGGTCCCACAGACAAATACGGCATAAAAGGAACGTTTAGCAAATAGATAATGTCAAGAATCAATTGAGGGAATCAAATATTTTCCATTTTGCAGTTAATCTAGATGTTTTTAGAAAAGGGGCACCAGCATTTAATTGACTACACCTGCTTGTGACAGTCTGCCACAAGGTGGCACTGTCTGGCTAATTTTGAGATGGCCACAACAACAGGTAATTAATTCAATATAGATTAAAACAGAAAATGCATCGCAAGGATGGGAGATTGCCAGTAAATGGCGCTCAGGTGTAGACACGCAATGAGATACAAACACACAGTGCTACCAGCTCGTTTTGCAAAACATACAACTCAAAACAAAAGCTGCGCGGGCATGCCAAGTACTCACTGTACGGCGCGGAGGCTTCGGGAAGAACCTAGGCACATACAAAAGGCGGACGCTCCATTAAGCAATAACCCCGCGAAGCAGAACAAGTTACCTGTGGGTGATCCCATGAAAGAGTTGAACAAGCAGGAAGTGGGATAAGGGAGGGGGTGGCAAATGGTGTGCGCTTTTGCGGCCGCTTTGATGTTCTCAGTGGCCGCGCGGCTCACTGAGAACATCAAAGCGGCCGCGAAATGATCACGCAGGCTGCCAAATGGTGCGTGCGCCCGGCGCACATGCACTTTAGTTGGCGGCCTGAAAGCACTAGTTTGCACTTCCAAATCCCCTGTTTACAAAAGCTCTCGTGAGAGCAGCGCTTAAGCGCTGGCTCAGGCGAGACCTAAAATCGAGTGAGGGTGCCCGCCTTCCGCAACCAGGGCTGAAACTAAGCTTCGCCTTTAACCATTCCCCCATTGCTTTATGGTTAACGCAGTCCCTGAATGTCCATCCTATTGTCATTCGAAGCACACTCCTTATTCGTCCATTCTCGAGGCAAGGGAGACAATTCGTGAACATGCGGCTGCACATTTGCCACACTCACATGCTCTAGCCAGTGTCCCGCTTCATTTTAAACCCTGTAAGGTGACTATCGGTCTGTGAGGCAGAGGTGGGGGTCACGCTGCGAGGGCACGTGGTGAGCGCAAAGACCGAACGCTGAGTTCGATTGGTTTTTTGTCTTACCTGGAGTAGCAGGGCAGGCTGGACTGTTCCTGTTGCAGCAACCCCAAGACAGAAGTACCTGTGACTGTCTTTGTCTAGAGTGGCATGGTCTGCAAAAATGGTGGAACGACTGCATCCCAAGAAGTCATTGCTGGCTGAGGTTTATTTCAAGGTTTTCACCCATCACCTTTTTATGTCTAGATTGGACACACACAGACACCCCCTCCCCCAAATACCTCTGCAGCTGTCATTTACATTTTCCTCCGATGCACCACAGCATGGGTCAGCCACTGGCTCGTTACCTTTTTTTTTCTTGGTGTTTTATATAGCGCGAACCTGACCCAAAGGTATCAGAGCGCTTTACATGAGCACCAGTTGCATTACAGATGGACACATTAATTTCTTTATGTTAGGCACTGGGAGATTAAGTGATTTGCCCAGAATCACAGGATGTTGAGCATCCCTTGCTGAGACTCACTTCGACATCGACCACTCTAGCCGTTAGGCTACATCCTCCCCTCCAACACTTTTTTCTTTCCATTTTTATGCTTTTTATTTTGTCATCAATTTATGTTTAAATTATGTCTTCAAGTTACAGTAATTCGAAGCCTACAGTACTTGTGCCTTGTGCCAGTAAGAATCACATTTTCCTGTAATTTGCATTAAAACTGTTGTAATCTACACTTGGTATTTCACATTGTTGTATATCTCTTACATATTGGTATCTTTCCTGCCTCCATGTTACCTCCTTTCCCCTGCCTAACCTCCCCTCCTTTACCTCTACCCATGGTACGTTCCTACCGAAGAGAAGCCGTTTATTCAAACCAGATCCTCAGGCACCGGCTGGCAACTGAGGCACACCAACATTGTAAGGTGAGCTTCACTCTAACATTCTAAGGTAGGAACGTACCAAGGGTAGAGGGAAAGGAGGGGAGGTTAGGCAGGGGAAAGGAGGTAACATGGAGGTAAGGAAGATACCAATATGTAAGAGATATTCAACAATGTGAAATACCAAGTGTAGATTACAACAAAAACAATATAGGGTGTGTACACCTATTCCAAGAACATCTGCCTGCTGGAAAGCAAATGTACTGGCCTATTTAAATGATGTGCAATCTTTTGTAAATGTAAATTTGTTATTGCACACATTTGACTGCCACATTCAGGCAGAGGCAGTTTTTTTTAATTTATTTTTTTATTTGTGGCACCAAGCGCTGAGAGCCTCTAGCCATAAGTGATTATGTGCTATATATGAAAAATAAAACACATAGAAAAATATGCATCTTTCATACTAAATATAAAGTAATCATTGTCCAAGTTTGCCAATACCAGGCCCAAGAGCTTTGCCAATGCTTGCTTGTTTTTCTAAGTGAGATGCCATAAATGCAATATGTATGACCAGGCATGTGTCTCACGCTCATTGTGCTATTAAAGTTAAGTTGCACCTCACTGCCAAGACCCATGAATGCTGAATTCAGCCTTGGCTTGCCTGTGTTCCTATTTGGAGGGGACCTGTTAGTACTAATTGGACTGTTTCTAATGGCCCAGATCCCAGACTGATTTGCATATGGCAGTTCCATATCTAGAGTGGCATAATGGGCAAGAAAACTTTGGGCTGGAACATGGTCTGTGGTTGAGATGAATTCAAGTATTCCATCCATCACTTTTTAGGCCGAGCCTACTAGACAACACATGCACTGTTGCGAGGCACATTATGGCTTACAAGAACAATGCGGTTTGGAGCCTAACCATTGCTTACCATTGGCTGGCCTTCCTTGTCACTCTCATTTGCCTGCTTCTTATTAGTGTCCGAGCGTGGCAAGCTTGTGTTTGTCCCTCCCATAAAGCATTGTCTCTTTACAATCTCTTGGATTGACTGGCCTTGCTGCTTTATTGTGTTTTATTGTACTTTGATGGCATCTTACTTGCCGAATAAAGATAATAAATGGCATTGCCGTTTCCACTGCTTGCTTTTCAAGCAGCAATTCTTTCTTTTGTGGTATGCACTCCATTAGAGTGCATGTGTTTTTGAGCCTTCTCCCTCTTGTACGCCTCTTCCCTGCACTCTGTATTGCTCTCTGTTGCCTGACTGCTTCTCCCTGCCCCATCCCTCTTGCCCTTGTGCTTCCCACATTGCTTCCCTCCACCTGTGCCCTCCGTGTAGGGTGTCCAGATTTTGAGAACCAAAAACCGGGCCGGGCCAGACATAAAAGTAGGACTAAAGCCTCTAATCTTACTTCTATAACTGGTCTGTTGCGTTTTTTGCGCAGCCTTGTAATATGTGCCTATAAATGTACAGTAATGTGTGTGTGTACATTTGCAAGACTACATTTAACATTATCTATGGCAAGACCTCTACCCTGAGACCCCTGCCCTCCTTCCCACTCTGTCTACCCTCTGCTGGGAGCCTTCAGCCCATCTCCTCATATACTGACTAACAGACACAGATACATTTTGCTAAAAAAAAATCAGTCTTCAGAGGGGTCTGTGAAAGGAGATCATGCCTCTCAATTCTTCTTTGCTGAATGACCTAACCTTTGTATCAAAAACCGGGACATGGATTCAAAATGCAGAAAAGTGGTGGGCTACTGGGACAGCCCACTGAAAACCAGGACCGTCTGCGGGAAATCTGGGACGTCTGGTCACCCCAACCTCCGTGCTACTTTCCTCCAACAACGTGCTGCTGCTTTTGATCCAGCCCTCTCCAGTCTTTCCCCCATTGCTTTTGCGTCCCCTCCGTGTTGCTTCAGCATTGACTCCCACCCTTCCCATGTCGCTTCGCCGTTTGCGCCGACCTTCCCCAGTGTTGCTTCACCGTTCCTCCCACCATCCCCGTGTTGCTTCTGCTCCCTCCACCCGCCTGCCTTAAAAAATAAAACACACACATTCCATTTTTAGGTCTCGCCTGACCCAGCGCATGCGCTGGTCTGGCGAGACTTATTGAGAGGGCTCCAAAAAGTGCTACCAGGCCAGCCTAGAGCTACAGTGCATGTGCGCGGGCGCGCGCACCACACTTTACCGCGATTACTTTCACATTTGCGGCCGCGTGGCCGCTAGGCATAGCCAATAGGTCTTGCTTTTGGGACCTTATAAGTATTAAGTTATGCAACTGTTGCATGGCTAAACACTTATAAGGTCCCAAAGGCGAGACCTAATGGCTATGCCAATGCTTGTCTTTTTAGTTACTGATCTAATAATACAACTCAGATTGGTAACTGAACAGAAAAAAATGTGTCCGTGCCATTTTATAGGCATTCGCATGCGAGGTGCGTTCACCTATAAAATGACAGGTGACCGCATCAAAGGCTTTTTGGTTTCCTGCTTAAAAAAAAAAAAATACTTTAGCCACGCTGCCCAGCATCGGTGATGCTGGGCAGTGTAGCTAAAAACCACTGGCAAAGCCAAAAGGTCACAAAGACCATACCTGTTGGGTTTGCCAATGCTTGTTTGTTTTCCACTCTGCTCTGAGACTCTGGCCAGTACATTGTGCGTGTCTCTCCCGCCCTAGCATACATGCCCCCCAACGAGCCATATGGCTGGAGGGATGTGGTCGGCTCGTGTCAGCAGGAGAGAATTTTCAGGTTTAGGCTCACAGGGCCCTATCTCCATCTCCAGCCATAGGCCAGAGCGGGCATTGGAACTCGTGTCTTTTGTGAATGGCAGGCTCTGCAACGCAAGCAGGCCGCACTCTGTTCCTGCCTCCTGCACAGCACCTTCCTCTGTGGCAGTGGCAGTCAAGCTACAGGCAGCGCTCCCGCACACAACTCATCCTTGTGAATGACGGAGACCCGGAGAGCTGCACGTGCAGCACTTTTTGGTATGCGCAATGAACTTCGTGAACTGGCACTTGTGGTAGAGCAGTTCAGGGGGACTATGTAGAAATCCTGCCCACATAAGTGTCTTTCTTGTAAACCCACTAGAGAAGCATTGCCAAGTCAAAGATACTGGTCAGGCGGTTTCAAAGCACAGGGAGTTCTGCGTAGCCTTAATAACAAGCGTATACGACGAGTGCTCTTGGTTCATCAGCGCTTCTTAACAAGCCCATGTTCTGCTAATGAACTTAGGAGAAAGAGAAACACGTGTCAAAAAAAATCTCAAATAAAGCCTGCAAGAAGTGACAGCTCGCAAGCACTACATTAACCATAAAACAAAGACGACCCTCGGGTAGCATTTCGATGGCCAGTGCCTTCTGGCTGCTTTATGTGAGAGCGCCCCCTTCTTTGTGTGTGAGAAGAGCGTGCCTTCCAGGTGAAACACGCCATGGCCTGCTGCGGAAAACCCACAGTAAGTGAGAAAGCGCACAACCAGAGAGCTGCCTCCAGAGGCGCCCGAGGGCTGCATCTCAGGGGCCAGGAGACAAGGCACTGCAAGGGAGAGCTATTCTGCAGCCCAGTCAGCAAGAAGGAGCGCAAGGAAGGACTTTTGTACAACTGCCCTACCAACGAGTGTCCCAGTCAGCAGGAAGGTAAGCAAAGAAGGACTATTGTACAACTGCCAACGAGGGTCCCAGTCAGCAGGAAGGTAAGCAAGGAAGGACTATTGTACAACTGCCAACGAGGGTCCCAGTCAGCAGGAAGGTAAGCAAGGAAGGACTATTGTACAACTGCCAACGAGGGTCCCAGTCAGCAGGAAGGTAAGCAAGGAAGGACTATTGTACAACTGCCAACGAGGGTCCCAGTCAGCAGGAAGGTAAGCAAGGAAGGACTATTGCACAACTGCCAACGAGGGTCCCATTTAGCAGGAAGGAAAGCAAGAAAGAAGGACTATTGCTATTGTACAGCAGCCAACGAGGGTCCCAGTCAGCAAGAAGGAAAGCAAGGAAGGACTATTGTACAGCAGCCAACGAGGGTCCCAGTCAGCAAGAAGGAAAGCAAGGAAGAAGGACTATTGTACAGCAGCCAACGAGGGTCCCAGCCAGCAAGAAGCAAAGCAAGGAAGAAAGACTGTTGTACAGCAGCCAACGAAGGTCCCAGTCAGCAAGAAGGAAAGCAAGGAAGGACTATTGTGCAGCAGCAAACGAGGGTCCCAGTCAGCAAGAAGGAAAGCAAGGAAGAAGGACTATTGTACAGCAGCCAACGAGGGTCCCAGCCAGCAAGAAGCAAAGCAAGGAAGAAAGACTGTTGTACAGCAGCCAATGAAGGTCCCAGTCAGCAAGAAGGAAAGCAAGGAAGGACTATTGTACAACTGCCCTGCCAACGAGGGTCCCAGTCAGCATGGAAGGTAAGCAAGGAAGGACTATTGTACAACTGCCCACGAGGGTCCCAGTTAGCAGGAAGGAAAGCAAGAAAGAAGGACTATTGTACAGCAGCCAACGAGGGTCTTAGTCAGCAGGAAGGAATGCAAGGAAGGACTATTGTACAACTGCCCTGCCAACGAGGGTCTCAGTCATCAGGAAGTAAAGCAAGGAAGGACTATTGTCAGCTGCCCTGCCAACGAGGGTGTCAGTCAGCAGGAAGGAAAGCAAGGAAGGACTATTGTACAACTGCCCTGCCAACGAGGGTCTCAGTCAAGTCAAGTCAAATAAGCTTTAATTCGGTTTGTATAAATACAACCATATAAGCTGAACAAAGTAATATACAATAAAAATATCATAACGCATAATCCAACAAATCCAAGGACAGATAATTATTCCTATACCGGCCCTAACATTTGCACTGAACGGTGAGACATAGATCAAAAGTACATCCATATATATACATGTTTAAAAATAGATAAAATCAATTAAATATCATTATGGCATAAGTAGAAATGCTCGAAAAGCATTAATTCCAACGAAATTAGAGGGTCTCAGTCATCAGGAAGTAAAGCAAGGAAGGACTATTGTCAGCTGCCCTGCCAACGAGGGTCTCAGTCAGCAGGAAGGAAAGCAAGGAAGGACTATTGTAAAACTGCCCTGCCAACGAGGGTCTCAGTCATCAGGAAGTAAAGCAAGGAAGGACTATTGTCAGCTGCCCTGCCAACGAGGGTCTCAGTCAGCAGGAAGGAAAGCAAGGAAGGACTATTGTACAACTGCCCTGCCAACGAGGGTCTCAGTCATCAGGAAGTAAAGCAAGGAAGGACTATTGTCAGCTGCCCTGCCAACGAGGGTCTCAGTCAGCAGGAAGGAAAGCAAGGAAGGACTATTGTACAGCAGCCAACGAGGGTCCCAGTCAGCAAGAAGGAAAGCAAGGAAGAAGGACTATTGTACAGCAGCCAACAAGGGTCCCAGTCAGCAAGAAAGAAATCAAGGAAGGACTATTGTAGAACAGCCCTGCCAACGGGGGTCTCAGTCATCAGGAAGTAAAGCAGGGAAGGACTATTGTCAGCTGCCCTGCCAACGAGGGTCTCAGTCAGCAGGAAGGAAAGCAAGGAAGGACTTTTGTACAACTGCCCTGCCAACGAGGGTCTCAGTCATCAGGAAGTAAAGCAAGGAAGGACTATTGTCAGCTGCCCTGCCAACGAGGGTGTCAGTCAGCAGGAAGGAAAGCAAGGAAGGACTATTGTACAACTGCCCTGCCAACGAGGGTCTCAGTCAAGTCAAGTCAAATAAGCTTTAATTCGGTTTGTATAAATACAACCATATAAGCTGAACAAAGTAATATACAATAAAAATATCATAACGCATAATCCAACAAATCCAAGGACAGATAATTATTCCTATACCGGCCCTAACATTTGCACTGAACGGTGAGACATAGATCAAAAGTACATCCATATATATACATGTTTAAAAATAGATAAAATCAATTAAATATCATTATGGCATAAGTAGAAATGCTCGAAAAGCATTAATTCCAACGAAATTAGAGGGTCTCAGTCATCAGGAAGTAAAGCAAGTAAGGACTATTGTCAGCTGCCCTGCCAACGAGGGTCTCAGTCAGCAGGAAGGAAAGCAAGGAAGGACTATTGTACAACTGCCCTGCCAACGAGGGTCTCAGTCATCAGGAAGTAAAGCAAGGAAGGACTATTGTCAGCTGCCCTGCCAACGAGGGTCTCAGTCAGCAGGAAGGAAAGCAAGGAAGGACTATTGTACAACTGCCCTGCCAACGAGGGTCTCAGTCATCAGGAAGTAAAGCAAGGAAGGACTATTGTCAGCTGCCCTGCCAACGAGGGTCCCAGTCAGCAAGAAGGAAAGCAAGGAAGAAGGACTATTGTACAGCAGCCAACGAGGGTCCCAGTCAGCAAGAAAGAAATCAAGGAAGGACTATTGTAGAACTGCCCTGCCAACGGGGGTCTCAGTCATCAGGAAGTAAAGCAGGGAAGGACTATTGTCAGTTGCCCTGCCAACGAGGGTCTCAGTCAGCAGGAAGGAAAGCAAGGAAGGACTTTTGTACAACTGCCCTGCCAACGAGGGTCTCAGTCATCAGGAAGTAAAGCAAGGAAGCACTATTGTCAGCTGCCCTGCCAACGAGGGTGTCAGTCAGCAGGAAGGAAAGCAAGGAAGGACTATTGTACAACTGCCCTGCCAACGAGGGTCTCAGTCAAGTCAAGTCAAATAAGCTTTAATTCGGTTTGTATAAATACAACCATATAAGATGAACAAAGTAATATACAATAAAAATATCATAACGCATAATCCAACAAATCCAAGGACAGATAATTATTCCTATACCGGCCCTAACATTTGCACTGAACGGTGAGACATAGATCAAAAGTACATCCATATATATACATGTTTAAAATTAGATAAAATCAATTAAATATCATTATGGCATAAGTAGAAATGCTCGAAAAGCATTAATTCCAACGAAATTAGAGGGTCTCAGTCATCTGGAAGTAAAGCAAGGAAGGACTATTGTCAGCTGCCCTGCCAACGAGGGTCTCAGTCAGCAGGAAGGAAAGCAAGGAAGGACTATTGTACAACTGCCCTGCCAACGAGGGTCTCAGTCATCAGGAAGTAAAGCAAGGAAGGACTATTGTCAGCTGCCCTGCCAACGAGGGTCTCAGTCAGCAGGAAGGAAAGCAAGGAAGGACTATTGTACAACTGCCCTGCCAACGAGGGTCTCAGTCATCAGGAAGTAAAGCAAGGAAGGACTATTGTCAGCTGCCCTGCCAACGAGGGTCTCAGTCAGCAGGAAGGAAAGCAAGGAAGGACTATTGTACAGCAGCCAACGAGGGTCCCAACCATCATGAAAGTCAGAAGGTCTGGCTGGAGCGAGGGATGGGCAGGTGCAATTTAATAATCAAAACACCACCAACAGCATTGTAAATAAGCATAGACATCTTTAGGTGCAAGTTGTGTAAAGTAATAATAAACCCGATATTTATAATGTGTATATCTGTTAAGAACTTACTTAGCATAACAACTATAAAAACGAACAATAATATTAATATCTCGTGAGTAAGGACCATTAACAAGTATGCACTGTTTTATGGTCCGCGGTGATTTCAGTTTGATTAGTGATCACAATAATACAAACACTATTTACAATATGCATTATGAGTGAGAAGTCGTTGAAAAGCATGACGTGCCCGTTATTAATCATTTCTTCAGTTATTGGCTCTGTATGTTGAATTAAATGAACTTGCTCGGCCTTAGCGCTCTGTAAAAATGATAAATAGAACAAGACGTGGACGAAGAAAAAGAGAGCTTCCGCGTACTGATAATACAGGTACGATGTTACAGTAAAGAGCTCGAGACTGATGCAACGATTAATATGCACATTACTATTTACTTGTGGAATAATAATAAAAAAAATAACAACAACATTTTAAAGAACTCCTAGTTGTAAGAGCGATGACATTGATCGTTATGAATTTTATTGTAACAATAATAATAACTGACAAACGGTAAGAAAAGCATTAATGAGGCCTTATTATAAAGAAATAGACGTCGCTGGAATGGTAAAGATTTGTTAGAATAATAACAACAGTGACAACATCAGCAATAAAAACAAATCAACAAATATAACAAGATAAACAGCTTTAAGATAGCATTAGCAAGAGCTCGAGGGTGCTGAAAAGACGGTTATGCCTGCTGCACGGCGGTTGTAATAATATAAAGTATTATGGGGTGCCAGAGGCTGTGGAAAGGACAAAGGGGCCCGTCGCATGGTCCGCCTCGGAATGATAGCACAAATAATACAGTATCGACGTGATGCGGGGCCCTTGCTGCAGAAACAACCGCGGTGAGAGCAACGCCAAGGTTGCGTTCTTGTTAATGCCCGCGCGCTCGCCGGTATGGCCCGCTCCCTCGGGCTCTCGCGCTCGCCGGTATGGCCCGCTCCCTCGGGCTCTCGCGCTCGCCGGTATGGCCCGCTCCCTCGGGCTCTCGCGCTCGCCGGTATGGCCCGCTCCCTCGGGCTCTCGCGCTCGCCGGTATGGCCCGCTCCCTCGGGCCCTCGCCGGTTTGGCCCGCTCCCTCGGGCTCTCGCGCTCGCCGGTATGGCCCGCTCCCTCGGGCTCTCGCGCTCGCCGGTATGGCCCGCTCCCTCGGGCTCTCGCGCTCGCCGGTATGGCCCGCTCCCTCGGGCTCTCGCGCTCGCCGGTATGGCCCGCTCCCTCGGGCCCTCGCCGGTTTGGCCCGCTCCCTCGGGCTCTCGCGCTCGCCGGTATGGCCCGCTCCCTCGGGCTCTCGCGCTCGCCGGTATGGCCCGCTCCCTCGGGCTCTCGCGCTCGCCGGTATGGCCCACTCCCTCGGGCTCTCGCGCGCACTGTAAAGTCTCGGCCGCTTCTGAGATTGGGAGCCCAGCAAAGGAACACCTTATTAGCGGCGTCGCAGCATCAAACACTGCTCTGGGTTCACGCCGACTCGTCGGTGCAACTTCTGGTGTTTTACTGCCTACGGAGGGAGTGTTAAAGCCCGCCCTGGGACCGCTCTCCGGGCGGACAAAGGGCGTTTTATCCGCTGTAAAGGGAAATCTCCTCGGTTCTGTTTCAAGATTCCTAAAGCCCTTCATAATTTACATAGCCCTGGCTTAAGAGATAAAGGGATAGAAAAATGCGCCTGTGTGCTTTTGAAATAGTGTGTTTTGTATGGAAATATCTGCCAGTGGGAAACATGAATCTGAGCTTTTTTGTGCTTTAAGGCGCTGCAAAATTTCAAAGTATTTTAAGTGGAATGGTTTGTTGGTTTATCAACGTGCCTTCCCAAAATAAAATAATGAAAATTGATTTCCTTTTATTTCTAGTTAGGTCATCTCCCTCCGTTTCCTTTACTTTTGCTGTACAGAATTATCTTTCTGGCAATATTAATGTGCCAATGGAAACTGATTCAGTTTGAGGTTGGCGCTATATAAATAATCGCTAATATTAATGCGACGACAAGATAAATGGATTCGCTCCCTTAAGAATTACCGGTGTCTCAGCGCTCCTATCAGGCCTCCACCCTGCCCCCCCCCCCCCACCCCTTCACCTTGCCCCTTGCTCTGGCTCTCCCATCCTCTATCTCTCAATGTAGAGGCCCAATAAAACGTTATTTAGAGCAATCGTACTAATAAACATGCGTCCACGCGTATTTATTACTACTGAGCCGATGTCAAGTTTGAGTCTATTACCACAGAACAGCAAAAGTAGCATAAGAACAAACATGTTGACTACCTGGCAAACTGCATGTAATAACTTTACACCTAGAAATAACTCCCAAAGTCACAAAACTGAATAAGTATGGTTCTGCCTTCCTGCACAGATTTAACCCTCTACATCCACATTGGTTAAAAGAACTGAACATGAGAAAACGCACAGTCATAAACCACATATGCAGATGAGCACAGCACAATATGCTGTTTATTACCGTTGTTGAGGGAGGGGACAGCCACTCAGGCTTCAGCGCCTCCCCGGAGTCATGGACCCCCCCCCCCCCCATTCATCTGCATATTATATACATATAAGCACACGCACACACTTGAGGTGGGTTCATTGGGGGCCCTAATGCAATTGCTACCAATTACGGCTTCTTTTAGGGATGGGATTTAATGGGCAATAAAAAGGTTTTACCATTTTAAAAAGGAAATGTTTACCGACCACACTTAGCGGAATAAAGTTATTATAATGTTTGGTTGTCTCCAGTAAATAATTTTAAAATAATGTTCATTCATAGTTGGCAGTAGGTGGGTTTCTAGTGTAAATATTTTGAACTGTTTCATGGGTACAAAACTCATGAAGTACAAATAATCGAAATAAGGACATATTTCATTATTCAATGACATTTTCATGTCAACAGAGTAAGAATGGAAAAAGCGGTGCATGGTGGGGGGGGGGGGGTGAGAGAGAGTACTTTTTATGGAAAATTAAATATGCATATTCCGGAACAACTTGGAAAATGTTAACAATGTATGAAAAAGGAAAAAGGTGGACACTGGGCTGATAAATAACACAAAACACATACATGCATTAAAAATGAACTATTCTTTTAGTGAAAGCGCTGGAGCCAAACATTACAAAGTCAAAAAATGCAAAGTTATACAGAAGGGAAGCACGAGGCACAGACGACAAAAATGTACCATTTTTAAAACCACAAATAAAAGTGCAAGCCATTCATAGGGATGGGAGCAGCGGGGTATGTGAGCGATTAGGCGGCTCCTCGCGTGATTAATGGCGGCTCGTGGGTGGAAGCCCTCCCACCCCACCCGAATTAATCACCACCCCCGGCCGCCATTAGCGTCTTCTGCACTTTTAAAGATGACAAATTTTATGGGCCGGTTTTCGGTCCCCGGGGGCCTGAGAGGCACTTTAAAACTAGGGTAAAATCAAAGCGCTCTGTGCCTGTCTGCTGCAGAAAAGCGCACTTCCCCAAACCTGTAATTCAGAGCTTTAAGTCCGTGTTCTGACAGCCCTTCTCCCTCACACCACTGATCTGCCAAAACCCAATCCCACAAATCAAAGGGTCAGCTGCTCCATTAAGGATGTATTTGTTGCAGGGAACACCCGAAGAAATAAATTATGAAGTGCCCCTTTTCTTTAACCTCGAATGAATCCGCGTTCTGCCTCCACTGCGCTGCAGAGTATATTTCCCTTACTGCGTGCAGACTCACAGGGACTTTTCCCTCATAATTCCAAGAAGCAGGCTTGTGTTCAGAGCCCCTTTCCCGCCACATGTAGAAGCGACACATTCTTATTGAGGCATTTACAAACAGCCCGAGTTTGGAAAAGTGACCCCAGGGAGCCCGCGCTCGAGCCACATAAGGACGGATTATTTATTATCATATGCTTATCCCAGCTCACCCTACTCGTTGGCACTGGCGAGGGCTCCACCGGGCGCGCGTGTAATTTGAGTCAATTTCAGAGGAGTTATAGCTGACTTCTTTTTTGTGTAAGTAGGCCCGGGTGCGTTTCTGGGCTCTTGGATCTCACCGCCCCACCCCCACCGGATGAGACATGGTACCTCCCTCTCTCACATAACTCAGTCTGAGACGTGATTGGGCACCGAGGGCCCCAGCCAAGTACATTGGCCTGTAGAGTGGGAATGGGCGCGCGTGACAACAGTCAGACGACAGCTGACGCAGAATAGATGCTTCCTCATGCACAGCACAAGCAGAGTGCAGAGCTGGACGTGGGGTGACCCCCTCACAATATGCACCGAGACGCAGCACTGACTAGAGGCAGCACTGAGTGACGTTGTCCTGGGCAAAGGACATTATAGGACAACACCCTCGCACCAAAGGCTTTAAGTGGGATGAAAAAAGGTGTGTGGGGGGGGGGGGGGCAGGGGGGGCGGAGGCTATGTAATTAGGGTCCTGACTTAAACTCGTAAAATAAAATATGTGTGATTCTCGGAGTGTGCTTCCCTCCCTTTATTTTGGTTGCTGTCTCTGAGCTTTCTGTAGTTGCATCTAGATATATAACACAACAACTGGCATACACCTAAACCCAGACAGGACTATTTATTGACTTCTCAATAGTTAACCGTCTAAGATAAATGAGTAACAAATATTTTGGTGCTAGTAATTAATATTGAAAATGTTAAAGGTCTGAAATTGAGATGGTAAATTAAACATTACCAGGGCCTGTAGAAGGGGTAGTGGTCTTCAGAGTGTCTTAAAAACTATATTTTGTTCACTCTGGTCGAAATGTAGTTTTTTTTTTATCTCTCCATGTGTCATCCATCTGAATATCTTACACCTGATCTCTTTCTTCTACAACATCCTCTATTCACCCTCTCCCGAATGCACTTCCTCCCACCCTTCACTAAACCCCTAAGTACACAATGCAACCATTCACCTGTAAGCCCCACATTTTCAGAGAGGCCAAGGATCGAATGGCCATGTATTCTGAGTAACATTTATACCCACTGACAGGCACCGTCAGAAATTCCCACTACCTTCAGCCTCAACTCCAATCGTGGCCATTATAAACATTTGGTGGAGACTTCAGTTCAGATTATACACTGTACAAGAGCAATGTGCTACACAAAAACAATACTGAAACTCAACATCCTGGGAATAACCTACTTAATCTTGCATTCTCTAAGAGTGATAAACATGTGAAATACAAACAAAAAAATAAATCGCTGACATGGATTACCTTCATATTTATTACGTTAAATGTTCAGAAATCGATCAGTGTTTTTGCCAGTAAAGTTAAGGACATGAATATTGGGCACTCTAGGGACCCGTTTCAATGTGTGTTTTTATATACCACTGGGTCTGAGACCTGGAGGGGCCTGACTCACTTAAAGCCCTGTTCACACCTCATACACTGACGAATCAGGGCTAGCTCTACAGTCCTGGGAATAGGAGATGAGCACTCATTACATACAGGGTTTGAGCAAGTTTGGGCCCCTTCATTGGTTCTAGGATAGGACATTTCCTCTCTTATCCTCTTGTATATGATGGCACATACAGATTTCTCCAGTTCTATAAGTGGACAGGACTGAAATATGTGGAGGGTCCCTAAGGGGGTGACCTAAGAAGTGTAACAAAGAACCGTTTACAAGAGGAGTGGTGTCTGCAACTGAAAGTGTATCCTAATATATGTGGTCTAGAATTCTTTCTCCCCCCTGGTTCTTGTCCTCCAGGTCCTAGTTCTCCTGGTTTGCCTTGTACTCATGGGCTTTCTCCTCCTGGGCCTCCACATCCCTTCACCTCTGATCCTCTTGGCCCTGGTCCTTTTGGTCTTCCTTCTGCTCCTGACCCTCCTAATCCTACTGGTGGTCCTCTACCGGTCCTCCTAATTTCTCTTCTGGTTACACTCCTGGTCCCATAATTATCCTTGTGCTCTATCTAGTACTTCTCCTGTTCCTTCTCATCCTGCTGGTCCACGTGGTACACCTATGTCTGTCCTTAGTTGTCCTTTGTGCAGGTCTTCAGGGTAAGGGTTCTCCTGGCCTTGGTCCACATTGATCTTGATAATCTTAATTATTGTGGTTCTGGACCTCCAGTTGAGCTCAGAATACCCTCACATTTCCCCCCAATGGATTCCAACAGGTCATAACTACCAACATTTATCACAGGAAAAGGCCTGGAAAAAAGGCAAACATTTTGTGTGTTAAAAACCAATAGTACTCATTATGCCTCATTTCTAAATAGAAAACTCAGAATAGGTGGTATTTACCACACCTGGCAAACACCTTACCCTGCCGGTCAAGGTATATACCAGTCCTTGGCCACACAACTTGTAACTAGAACTATGATTTTGGTCTTCCTTGTCATCCTGATGCACTTGTTGCTTGTTTCCTTTGATTCTGCTTCCGGTCATCCTGCTGATCCTGGTGGTCCTGCTCTCCCATTTCTCCTGTCCCATCTCCACATCCTGGTCATTTTTATCTAGATCTTCTTGCTTGTCATCTTCCTCAAAGTTCTCCTCTTCATTTTCCAAATTCTCATCTTCACTTTCCTAATTTTCAAATTCTCTTCTGGGTCCTAGTCCTCTTGGTTTGCCTTGAGTGGTCCTATTGGCCCTGATTCTCTTGGACACTGGACCTCCTTTCAGTCACACTCCTCTTCCCCCAGTCTACCTTGTCCTGGTACTCTTGGTCATCTTTGCCCTCCTGGTCATGGTCCTTCTATTGTTAGTCATTGTGGTCCTCGTAGTGCTGCCTATCACGGTTCATAACTTTGGGAATCTTGGTAACAGTAGCTGCAATGATAATCCTCTATTGCTCTTCACTAACAAGACAGTAGATTTGGGCATTATGAGTAAATACCGCAATCAATACAATCTTCCCCAAGAAAAAATGGACAAGTGGAAAGCAGAAAAGGAGAGAAAAACACAGAGACTGATCTCCAAGGCAATATGCACTCGATTATGTAAGCATCACTGTAAGACATTGGGGCATTAGTTGAGGGGGGTGAGAACCCACCTCAAATAAAAATAAAATACTTGGTGGGGTGAACCACAAAAGTCAATAAATAAACCTGTGCTTAACCATCTGGTAGCTTGTCACAAAACTGTCAGGCTTAACTTGGAGGCAATGTGTAAATTATTAATGCAATACCAAAACAGTAATTGAGTCAGATGTGCACAACAATAAAAATCCCCAAACAAATTAGAAACATGGAGTATAATTTAATAAACAAACTGACACAAAAGAGACTCATATCCAAAAAGGAGAACCATAGTTATGTATTTTTAAAGGTTTACGTGAAATCAGCAACAATAAGCACAAAGTGGCAATAACATTTAATGGTCATACTAGAACAGGACCTAGACGAAATTTGACGCTGACCATGAGGAAGTGCAGGTCAGATACACCAAGCAGGCTTGTCCTGGTCAAAGAGTTTACCTTCTGACTTTAGATTACTAAAGCTCAAACCACTACAGGTCTACACTTTTAAGAGCCTCCAGTACCTCAGGAAATGCACTTAGAGACACTCACAGGGTACAGGTAGATGCAGTGCGCGCAAAGAAATTCATTTTATTGATTTAATTGTCTACTTACCTGTATTCATCTGTATTCCAGTGTTTAGTACCCCCCACCCTGCCCCTCCCCACGTCACCGCCCGGCAGCACTCCCACCAGGAGCCCCTACTGACTCGGTATGAGGCTATGAACTCTGGAACTTTTCTTCATTTGTCGCACGCTTACGCTGTTTGTACAAGCAATACCAATCTTGCTACATTGTTTCTTTGTTGTGTTATAACCTGTTCCTGCTATTTTTCAACTGCTTGCCTTCGCCCACGTATTGTATACATGTGAGCCTTATTCTAAATTGTTGCTGCTCCCTCGCATTTGCGGCATGGTGCTGTGGGTTGAGGTCTTTTTACTGTTGGACTAGCTCATTACATTGTATCTTTTTCCATTTACCACATCTTGCACTGTTTATACGTGTTCGAAATCCTGCTCCATTGTTTTTTGAACTCATTGTTTACACCTTCGTGCTGTTCTTCAATCAAGTGCCTCTCGGTATATTAACTTGATGTGTTGCATTGTTACTTACTTCACTGTGCAAATGTTTTCTTTTTCTTTTGTTTCTTGGTATTATTTCTAAAATTCGGACAGCTGGCTCAACCGGCTTCTGATTGTGTGCACGTTATAACTCTATTGCATGGGCATTGGTGTATCTGACTGACTTGCAGGGTTTTGGCTCCCTGGGTGTTTCTTCAGCTCCATCTGGCATGTCTAACTGTTAGGAAATGTGGTTTGTAATTCACAGATTATGTAGTCCAATACACTTCGGCTGCACAGCATCCTGATTATTTGTACACGTTGTTGTTCCATGTTATTGGATTCTTCGAATTATTTTATTCCGTTCCACTTTGCGCTGTGTACCAAAAGGCTCTCCAACTCTTTCCAATAGTTTTATATTTTAAATTCCAGTGTGTATTTTCTTAAGGCTTTTTATAGACACTTCACTTCCTTACATGGATTATATATTGATTCAACATGGCATACTTCTTCCAGTTCATTGTTTATGGTATGTATACCTTGACATGTTTTTGACATATTATAAAGCATTCTCATTGTTTTAAATTATAATCTATGTAATTCATTCATTTCATTTAGGCCTCTGGTAACTGTGTTAAAATCAGGGGCGGCTCCACTGCTATGGCGGAGGAGAGGTGCCCCACTGCTTGTAAGCAGTGTGAAGAAGAGAAACATAAAATTATAAGAACTTTAACTTATTATCATTTTATCCTTCCTGACGTGTCCTGCTTCTTTGCGGGTGGGCAGGGCTGCTCTACTCACAGAACAAAGCAGGGCAGGGCTGCCCAAACCAGTCATGCGCACTTCCCTGTTCTCCATGCAGGCTGCATTACAGCCTGCATGGAGAACATGCCTACCCCTCCAGCCCATGCCTGAGAGTCGTGTCACGGCGCTCAGATCAATCACAATGCTGCATTGCACACCGTTATATTTATTTAAATTGAAGACCCAGAATACAAAAAAGGCAGGGTCCTGATGAGAACCCAAAAGTAAAAAGAGGTTCGAAATGCGTCGATGACGAAACTTGGAGAGTTATTATAGCTAATGTGAAAACTTATGTGGAAAACTGAACTGAACTGAGGATATTTATATATGTGGCACAAACTGGGGATGCGCAAAATACTTTCAGAAGGAACAAACCCTAACTAGGCAACAAGGTTACGGTTTGTTGAAGATTTTCAAATCCTGGTAGACAATAGAACAAATGAGCTCATACATTATCAGTGGACATCGCTGGTTCCTTAATACATTGGTAGACAATCAAACAAATAGGTATAAACATTACAAGTGGACATTGCTTGTTCCTTCTCTTACATAGGCAATCAAACAATCAAGTATAAACATTGATAGATTAGCCTCAAACAGGCAAAGAACAGGTATGTCAACACCAGATGTGTAAAGACACGAGCAAAACAAGTCTGTTTGTGTTGACTTGAAACATGTTCGAAAGGCTTCAAAGTTTGCGGTTTGATATCACAGGAGAGTACAAAATGGAAGAACTGATGTTCAAAATTATGAATAAAAATATGTTATCTCAATCGACCCGTAGAACATTAGTTTTGAACATTTCAGTATCATTCAACCCAAAACATCAGTGTGCACTTAGTTGTGTTGTTCACAATTTTTAGCTGGATAATAATTTTGTATTTATTTGTATTAACATAAAGACTTCCTCTTGTTAAGCCATTGCTACATTTGTCTGCCGGTTTAGTGTTGGAGAGAGGCGGCAAATTGTTGTCAGTATATCACAGCATATTGGCAAGCAGTGTACACACAAGCAACATCCTAACACCATACTTCCTAGTATAGCCACCATCATCAATAATTTCCAACCTCAACCAGTAAAGAATGCGGTAATACGATCCCAAAGGGAGGAAATATCTTCATTAGCAAATACACGTACGTGTTGGGCTATTTTATGCATGTTCTCAATAGCCTGTTGTATGTTTTTAGAATTATCCAGTATAAAAATGCAACATTCGGTATGCAAAACCCTACATAGACCTCCACATTTTGCAAATAGCATGTCGTGACCCATGCGGTTTTGTAGAATCACAGATGGCATAAATAGAAATTTCTACTCTTATATTATCTAATGCTGACATTGTTTTGTTTATTGTGACCTCCAATAACCGTCCCAGTCTCCTAATACTACAGGAATTCATTGCTATCCCAAGCATAGGTAATATTCCTAATCCAAAGTCATAAGCCTCCTGTCCAGCAGTATCTGTTTGAATTATTGAGAACACGTTTGAGCTATCTATTATGTGATGACCAAGAGAACTCTGCAATTTAGCAAAACCAAGGACACCCTGGTGGCAACCATGGTTAAGCCATGGAACCATGTATAAAAAATGTACCTTCACCAGGTGGGAGGACATGATGAATATGTGAGACACTAGCCTTTAAAAAATTTACCTTGCAAACACTTTTACCCCAAAATAGGGAACCATTAGATTGTAGACATATGATATAGTTACCTGGATAGATGATGGGGTGTAAATGGCTGAATCAGTGGGTAGAACTGTAGTGTTCATTCTAGTCAGCAATATGTCGATAGGACATAAAGGAGTTATTAAAAAGGCTCTTATAAGGTGAATTCTTTTACCTAATATTACAGGATGAGGGGACCATAATGTTATCCCTAAAATCGTGCATGAAATCTATTCTGTCTGTAATGTACTTCTGCACTCCTGTTCGAAAAAGTATAAAACAGGAATCATTAAAAGCTAATGACAGAAACTGAAAAGGCATTCCTGTTGCAGTGTGTGCTGGCAGTTTCATACATACCCAACATTTTTGTGAGATGTTCATTTGTTTATACCCACCTCCTTTTAAACGCTGTTCCTGTCACAATGGTGGTGCCCTCATATCATGGGACAGGTGTACCCAATTTTTGTGTCCCTCGCACTGTACTGCACTCTGGATTGTCAGCAAGACCTGGACAGGTCCTTTCCACCGTGGTTGTAAACTGTTCTTTCTCAAGAAGTTCCTAGTCAACACCCAGTCCCCATGATTGATGCCATGCACTTGTCCTTCCAGTGGGGGGGACTAGGTGTCTCTGACTTGTTGGTAATTTTCGGATAGTCTGTTAGTTAATTCTTTAAAATAACCTAACGATACAGGATGTGGCATATCGCGCAGTCTTGATGGAGATGTAAACCCATGGACATTGACCGGCCTATCCATCACTAATTCATAAGGCGATAATCTATTTTTTGCTGTTACGGTCAGAACAAGGATAAGGGCCAGGCATCCACCCAACATAGTTCACTAGATGCACTTATTGTTGACAACTTGTTCTTCAGTGTTCTGTTACACCGTTCAACTAACCCTGCAACTGTAGAGTGATAAACTGAATGGGATTTCTGCCTTATTCTCAAACCTTTACACACCAAATCCATCATTTCATTTGAAAAATATACTTGATTGTCACTCAAAATGCTCGGGGCCAAGCAAAACCTTGGAAAATATTCCTTCAATAGTACTTTTGCCTCACTCAAAGAATGTTATCTTTCAAAGCGAAGGCCTCAACCCAATTAATAAAACTGCATATTACAACCAGTACGTAACACTTCCCATTGCTTGGAGACATCTGGATAAAATCTATCTGCAAGCATTCAAAGTGATACTCTGGAATGCGAAAATAACCTGTTGGTACTGCAATTCATTTCCCCACATTATGATGACCACGTATGATACAGTTTTTACAAAAATTATTGTTTTCCCATATTCTTGAAATTGTGTTTACTATACCATCCGCTTCTACATGAGCTGGCCCAAGTATCATTTGGTCGATAGGCAAAACAAAACTGCCTGGTAGAATCCATCTATTTCCATTTGGACCTTCCATCCATGCCTAATAGTGTTGGTCAACCACGTTTTTCATCATCAGTCCTTCCTATCACATACATCAGTGACTGTTCAGTCAAAGCTGTAGTTCATGCTACCTCATCTGCAAAAGCATTTTCTTGCCCTCCTCTTCTGCTACTTTCTTATGTGCACTGCATTTAATGATAGCTGATCTTGTCGGATGAGTGATAGCATTTATAAGCTTAGAAATAGGATGTCCATATTGTATCTTAGATCCAGTAGAGTAAATAAATCCTCTTTCGGCTCATAGGTAGCCATAATTGTGGGCCACTCCAAATAGGTATTGACTAGCAGTGTATATGTTTATCTTTAACCCTTCTGACAGTTCACATGCTCTGGTCAGGGCTATCAACTCTGCAGCCTGGGCTGATGCTTGTTCTAATCTACATGTCTCAACTACAGGATCATTGGCGGTAATCACATAGGCAGCTAGCTGAGATAGTCCCATTCAGTTTCTTTAGACAAGAACCATCTACAAATAAAGTGCCATCAACAATTGGCATTGGTACATCTACCAGGTCCACTCGACCCTTTGTCTCGGTTCAGTAACAGTCAATATAGTCATGTTGTACATCATCCTGTTCCAAAGGAAGAGACATCAGAGTGTCTGGGTTTCTTGTGTTACATCATTCCAGAATGACATTTGGAGGCATCAGTTCATATTGCGGCAATCTTGCATTAGTTAAATTTTGCGTTTCTGTTTTATTCAATAGTATGTCAACCGAATGAAGTACATGTAATCCTACCTCATGTCCCAAAATAATCGAATCTGCCTGTTTTAAAGCAGTTGCTGTCGCAGCAATATTTCAGAGGCAGTTTGGTAGGCCTCTTGCTACCAGATCCAATGTTGAGGGAAAAAAGGCACATGGTGTACTCTTCTCTCTTTGATTTTGCGGTAGTACAGCTATTTTTTTCATACAAAAATAAGGAAGAACGTTTAGTATGATCAGGGGTACCTAAAGCAGGTACATTACAAAGAGCTTCTTTCAGGGTGATAAAGCTATATTGATGTTCAGCATTCCAGGGAACTGAGTCAGATATGTCTTGATGCAGGGCAGTAAGGGCTTCGCTATCAATTAAATATTTGGTACCCATTGTCTACAGAATGAGACAGGCCTAAAACGCACGTATGTTTTTTGCGTGGTAGGTTGACGTGTGTTTCGAATTGCCTAAATGCGATCAGGTGACTGTCTCCTACCCCCTTTCGACAGGAGGTGACCTAAGTAGGTGCCACCCTGTTGACAATATTGCAATTTTTACAGTGACACCTTATGTCCCTTTGAAGCCATAAAAGAATGTACTTTATGTGAAGCGCAATTCTCTTCACATTCTGCTGTTATTAGTAGGTCATTTACATATTGTAGTAATGTTGTTTCTGCTGGTAGTAAACAATTATCTAGCTGTTTCATAAGTGCTTGGCTATAAATACTTGAACTTTCGGTATACCCTTGTGGTTCGCGACTGAAGACATAAGATTTACCTTGAAAACTGAAGCCAAACAAATATTGGCCATCTTCATGAATAGGGATACTGACAAACGTGTTATTGAGATCTATTACTGTAAACCATTTTGCATTAGCTGGGATAGAAGAAAACATTGAGGTAATATCTGGGATCACCGGACACTGAGGCTGAATTATTTTGTTAATGACTCGCAAATCAACTACCATATGATATTTAATTTGTCCTGTTCCATCATCTCTTTTGACCACTGGTAAAATAAGACTATTACATACATTTCCAGACACACCTCATATTATTACTTTATCCAATAAATCCAGTATAACTCCTTTTAGTCCTTCTTCACCTTCCTTTGATATCTTGTATTGAGGTATGCGCTGCAGCACAGCATTATTTTTCACTTTTATATGAACTGGGTCTATGTGCATAAAACCAGTGTCATTCGGTCCTTTGGCCCATAATTTTGGATCTTGGGGCAAACCATTTTTCTGTGTCACCATGCAACGTTTTTACATGTCAGGTATACACCATCTGGTGAACAATATATGGTGGCATATATAATTTTTAACGCTTTTAACCCCAGCAAATTTAGGGAGCATTTTTCATTTAATACGAATGGAATTTTCCTGTAAGTGGGCTGATCGTACAATCAAGTGGTTAGCGGTGGGAAATAGAGGTATTAGTAGGGCCTGTATCAATTAGAAAATTATGCTCTTCACCATCAACTGTCATTTTGACATATGGACCAGACTGGCCTACAGGTAGTGGTACTCGCTCCTCTCTCTTTTTTTCGGCCTCCCTTTTCGGTCCAACCAGAATAATCCTCATTTCCCAAGTGATCTTGTGCATGAAAAGCTTTATTACAACCATCAAAACAATTAGGACTGGTAGCATGTCCTACATTTTCTGTCCTTAGCCTCTATCTCTGCCCCTGTCTCTCATTATTTCTGTTTGTAGCCATTGTGCTCTTCCTTGAACATAAGGACATTCACTCTTACAGTGCCCTTTTTGAAAACAATAGGCACATGTATTATATCCTATCCCAGTCCTCCGTGGCAGCGGAGCTGATTGTGCTCAGTTCCTCCCTCTACTACTTACCCATGCCCTCATACTGCTTCCATATACCTGCAATCTAACTCTTTTTGGATATGCCTGCTGCGTCAGTGCTGTAGTTTTTAACTTTATAATTTTCATATCTTTTTCCCCCCTTCTCGGCATTTCTTTTATTCTCGTAATAACAAGAAATAGTTAACAATTCTGTTGGACTCTTTGCTGTCCACGTATTCTGATATGTCTTTATACTGACTCCTGAATCAGTGAATAAATTGTTAACAAACTGAATGGCAAATATGTGTTGCCCCGCCCCTGTTGCCAGATCCTGCCCACTGTGAGTCTTGAACGTTTCTTCAAGTCTACTAAAGAAGTCTGTTACATCCTCCCTCTCTTTTTGTTTACATTCTGTTAATTTATCCCAATCAATCTTTTCTCAGGGCAAAACCAATTGCTATCTTCTAATCAATAGTTGAGGCAACCATAAAATACTTTGCGGGGGGAAATCTCCTGTGTGTCTATTTCTATCATCTTGTTCTAGATTAGACATAACTATGTTCAGTTGTGCGTGGTAATTCCATCTCACCTCATCCCATACTTCCTGAGGGAAGACATAGCCAACAACATATCAATATATTTAACAGTTATGGGGGCGATATTAGTAGCTTATTTCAAGTAGTCCGATAATCCCTTAGGGTCATTCCTAGGATCAAGGAGATCCTTTTTTTATTGCCATTAATTTTGTTTTTGTCCATGCAGTATGAATAAACTGTGGGACAGGGTTCACTTATCCAGCTGGAGGAAGCAAAGGATGTAGTTCCCTCATCAGCAAAAAATTCTATATTAATATCTTCCTCTCCACTATTATAATCTAAATCTGGAATTTCCAAAAGTTGATAGGAGTCACATGCCTGCTACACGTAACACTGCTCAAACCAATCTTCACATCCACGCTCAGACAAAGTGGAAACATCGCTGTTCCTGCATAACTGTCTTAATTCTTATGGGAGCATTTCACTACCTTCTGTTCTTATTTTCTTCTAAATAAATCAATTAGATGATGTGCCATACATTGAAGAACATAATTTGTAATCCTTGGGGGCATGGGGTGAAATGCATTAAGGGCATTTTCATTTTTACTTCCCCTTTTTCAATCCATCCATAAGCCATTGCCCTAATTATTTTCTTTTCGTGTTTGTCTAATTGCGTACATGTACTCATTAGTGTGCCTGTATCCAAAAGGAGCGTTGCATGGGGGTCTTATATTTATTTGATGACCACTGTAAACGGGGTGACCATTGAGTAAAGTCACCAGACTGCGAGGGACAAACCCTCTAACTATCTGCAATACAGGGGTATTGATAATATTCTACCCTATCTGTGGACTCGCTGATGCCCCAGTATTAGGCGTATTCCGGATAATGTTTGGCTCTATGAAAAAAGGTAGAGAAGGTGCTGGAGGTGCGTTTGAAGTAATCTGCACCGGACAAAGTATTCGTTGCTGGGGCTATGGGGGTGCAGGTTGTTGGGCCATATTATACGGGGTGGGCCATATTATACGGGGGTGATTTATCCAAAACGACTGTGAGGAAGGGGTCTTCTTCATTTTGGCCTGTTGTTTCTATTTGCGATACAAAACATTTTTCTGTCTACATTTTAAGTTCCCTATCTATTTGTTCTAAGTTTTCCTGTATTCTTCTAGCATCGTTTTCGGATGCTTTAGTTTGTTCTTGCATTTTTAGTTGTTTCTCTCTAGCTAGTTTTTTCTCCGTTGCTAGCATCCGCGCATACTTTTCCCATATTTTGAAAACTTCCAATATTGCAGGACATACTTTTCTTTGCATCAATCATTCTTGTAAGTACTGCAATTTTGCAAGATCAAACGTTCCATTACAAGGATACTGTAATTGCTCATTCTCCTTAGTATACTTAGCCCATAATTTGTTGTACTCATTCACAGACACTCCTTTCTTTACCATTAATATCCAACCTGGGCTATCTTCAAATGGAGTGGGGACTTATTTGTCTAACTTATTCCCTGAATTTATACAACAACTAAACTTTGAAATGCATTTCTTCAACTTAGTACAACTAGTACCCATATTTGTCAACAATTCACACCAATACTAATACCAATACCAATACCAATATGACCGGTCAGTACCAATACCAAAAATTCCAATACCAATACCAAAATTCCAAAACTAATAAAACAAAACAATCTTACACATTTGTTTAATCTGTTGATGACGTCCAGCCACTCGTCTTTAGAAAAAACACCTACTCCAAAAGGATCAGTCCTAGGGCCTCAGCCGGGGAAATAATGTTGTCAAGAGGCCTGTTTGGGATTTCAGATGGCACCTTCTTGAGAAACTCAGTCTTTTTAAATTGCAGAGTGCCCCACGATCAGTCGATCTCAGGTTGCACCTCCATGACCACAGTCCTTAAGCCTGTTGGATGTCTCTCGGCGAGGTCCTCTTTGTGGTCGCCAATTGTGGAAAACAGAACTTTTCTTCTTCCACCATACAAAAAAGGGCAGTAGTTGGAGGTCGGCCAAAATACCTCGTATTTAATATTTGACATGCGGGTGCACATAATCACAGCGCTAGGGTTGCTATGACAAGAGTGGACATTGTACAAAAATTTGGGAGGATATTTATAAATGGGGCACGAGCTGGGGATGAGCAAAATATTTACAGACGGAACAATCTCTAACTAGGTTAAGGTTTGTTGAAGATTCTCAAATCCTGATAGACAATAGAACAAACAAGCACAAACATTATCAGTGGACATTGCTGTTCCTTAATACATTAGTAGATAATCGAACAAACGGGTATAAACATTACAAGTGGACATTGCTTCTTCCTTCTCATACATAGGCAGACAATCGAACAATCAAGTATAAACATTGCTAGATTAGCCTCAGATGGGCAAAGAATAGGCATGTCAATACCAGGTGTATAAAGACACAAGCAAAACAAGTATGTTTGTGCTGACTTGAAACATTTTAGAAAGGCACCAAAGTTTGCAATTCAATATTTCAGGAGAATACAAAATGGAAAAACTGATGTTCAAAATTACAAATAAAAATACGTTTTTAACACTTATTTATAGGCATTGGTAGCCTACGCCAATAGAGTGTTTCTTACAACCCCCATGGGATAATGTGAACAAAGGGTTAAACATAATACTAATAATAGAAACCCCAAAACTATGAAAATCATAAGACTGGTTCAAGTTTCATTTTGAAACTTGTGAAGTCTAGGCAATGTTGGATATATATATGAAATAGTGAATGCATTTGATTTGTTTTCTTTGCAATATCCTGATTTACATGATTTTGTTTTGTAAATGAAAAGTTTTTTTCAGATAGGGCTGTAAATAATGTGCCTGACACAGATATGATGTCTGAATGATATGTGTTTGTGAAATGTATAAAAATATCATAAAGTTTCAAAATCAAAATAAGATCAAGCTAATTAAATCACTTGATCTCATAAAAAACATGTTTATTGAAAAATTACAGTCTGGGTACATTGTAGGTTCTTGAATATAACAGTGGCCCAACCCAGCTTATTAAAGGGCCCAACCTCCTTGTACAGAGCCTTCTTTTTCTCAGCAGGCACCCCAAACCCACTGCTGAACACCAATGTAAGAAATTGGGGTAGTAGTTGAAGGGGTGAGAGCCCACCTCAAGTAATAATCACAATCCTTTTCAGGGTGAACCATAAAAGCCACTAAATAAACCTGTGATTAACCATCTGGTAGCTTGATACAAAGCAGTCGTGCTCAATTTTGAGGCAATGCCTAAAGTATTTATGCAGTACTAAAACAGTGGATAAGTTGAAAATGCAATACTATAAACATCCCAAAATGAATGAAAGAAAAAGGGTATAAGTTAAGACAACAAAGTGAAAAGAACGCACAAGGGGAATCGGTGATATGAATTTTTAAAGGTTTAAGTGAAAATAGCGCTAGGAAGCGCAAAGTGCCAACAATAGTTTGGATTTAACCCAGATCTCTTGACTGGGGGAGAATGTATGATTTATTCAGCATTCCGTCCATCATTTGTTTGCGTAGCACTTTTCACCCTAAGTGGGATGGATATGCTCAGACGTGGTCCCTTGCTCACTGTGCCACTGGATTCAAGCTAGCCTGGCTAATGAAGGGTAATACCCAGAAACCGGTCCCAGGATGCTTGTTTCCGGTCCAGGGAAGACCTGGCTTGGCAGTTCGGTGTGGACTGTTCCCATGAGGCACAGGGTCAAGACTAATTTGCATATGACTGGGTCTAAACTGGGGTGGCATGGTGAGCAAAAGAACAATGGATTTAACCTAGATCTCTTGACTGGGGGTGAATTTATGATCTATTCAGCACTCCGTCCTTCATTTGTTTGTGTAGCAACAATAGGTAATGGTCATGGTAGAACAGGACCTAGATGCAATTTAATGTCAGGTTTGTCCTGGTCCAAGATTTCACCTTCTGACATTAGTTAGTCCTTTATGTCACAATCTACTACAGGAGTACACTTTTAAAGGCCTCAGAATCTCAAGAAAGGCACTCAGAGACTCACTGGGTTGCAGGTAGATGCCACGGCTGGGTTTAGTTCTGATCTGCTGGGCAGCTGCAGGAAAATGCCTTTTTGCAGCTTTGTTGTGTTCCTGTAGCCTTAACAGGAAGTCAGCCTTATGACCATTGGACTCCACTCTTTGTCCTGGGCACAAGAATGGGGGCAGGTCCAGCCGTCAGGGCTCTTCTCTGGTCACAGACATACAGCCCTTCTTCTACTCTTCTCAGGTCCAGAGAGTGTTGTGATTTCAGGTTCTGAGGATGCCACTTTTATACCAAGTGCAGGCCTGTAGGTGAGCGAAAATCTTTTGTCTGCCCCAAAAACTAGTCCTTATCAATTCTCCTATTAACAGCCCAGGGTCAGCTAGCCACTCACAGCAAGGCACCAGAAACTTTAGGCAAGGAAATGCCAACTTTCTAAAAATGGCACCTCCAAAATAATGATTAAAAATCCTATTTTACAATTAAATAGGATTTTAAATTGCAATCAAAATGAGTGGTTGAAGTATTTCTCTATCACTTATTTATCACTTATCACTTATTAAATGTAACAAAGTAAACCAGTGTTAGTCTATAGAAGGCCAGCCTTGCAAATAGTGAAAAGCAACTTTGGAGTTTTTTCACTGCCAGGACATGTAAAACTTTAAATATACATGTCTTACTTTTAAAAATGCTATGCACTCTGCCCTATGAGCAATTGGGGTCTACCTTAGGGGTACTTTCTAAGTATTAAAAAGGAAAGTGTGAGCCTGGCAAAAGGTTTATTTTGTCAGGTCAAAATGGCAGTTTACAACTGCACAGCAGGCTGTGATGGCAGGTCTAAGACATGTTTTAGTGGAGGGCACGATGAGTGCAACAGCCCATTAGTAGCATTTCATTTACAGGCCCTTGGTACAGGCAGTACTATATATTAGGAACTTAGAAGCATATTAAATGTGTTAATCAGGTATATGTCACTTTTACAATGTTTAATGAGAAGAGTGCACACACTTTACCACCGTTTAGCGTAAGCAAAGTGCACAGATTTGTAAGGCCGACAAAAATGGGTTCAGCAGCAGAAGGCAGAAATCTGGGGTGACACTACAGAAAAGGCAAATTTCCAAAATGACTGGGCCCCAGCCAAAAGCCAGGGTAGAGAAATCAATACATTGATGGGATTCCCTGCTCAGGCAATAGAATGTAGACAATTTGTCTCTTCTGCAGTGACTCTTGTTTGTTCTATGTCCTTCTGAACCTAACCGTACCCCTCTGTCACCATCCTCCTGAGCCACTGCTCTGGCCCATGGAGAATACTACTCACCTGCGGACCCCATCTGTAACCTTCCTGACCTTAGCTTGAACACAATTGCATCGTAGTAGGCAGACAGAACCACCATGGCCAAAAAGGTGATGTGGCCCATTCTGCCCCTTAGTTCAGACTTCTGTCCCTAAGCCAGGGAAAACTCTTCCCATAAGTACAACAACCAACAGAGGCCACTGAAGGCTGTCGGTTTCAAGATCCAGGCCCCTGGAAATCCACTATCAGGTGCCTTGGGTGCAGGTGCGTAACAAAGGTCTCTGCAGGCCCTGCGCGGCATGGGGGCCCAAAGCACATCAGGGGCCTCCAATCCTTCATGGGGCCCTATTCTGACCAAGGCCAATGAATATCTGTTAGATATGAGAGACTCAGGGGCTTCTCTTCATATTCTGTATGGGGCCCAATCATTTGCGTTATGCCACGGAGTAAGCAGTTGCAGTGCGCTGAATATCATATTGATAAGTACAAGTAACGTCATCATCCACACAGTGACTTTACAGGCAAATGCAGCATTGCCACACTGGCCCCTACTTCCACGGAGATATAAATGCAAGGATGCCAAAAAACAGAGCTGTGAAGAAAAATTAAATATTCAAAAAGGAGCATTCATGCTAGAGATTTATTGCAGCTAGCGTAGCATCTTTTAGACACGGTATCCCCTGTTCAGATTTCAAAATACAGTATGCACGAGAAGTAGTCAGAAATATAGAGTGCATTTGTAGCTTTAGTGGGAGACGCTTAGAGGAAAATTGGTGCAGATCAGGGCTATTCAGCAGTGAAACTACAGAATTCTCTCACGATTAAAATTTAGGCGTTAATCCTGCGTTAACAAAACCAGTCAGACTACAGCCCATAAAGTGCCCTTGGCTGCTCTATAGCAAAGCCTGCGCATCAACCAGCTAACATCCAGGACGGTCTGCTCCTTTCAATTTGTCATAAAAACACGAAGTCAGCAGTCTAGTTGTTTTATTCTGTGGCCCGAATGCTGCGAGTCTTGTAAGTGGGCCTGCGAGCAGGAGGCACCAGGGTGATTGCCGGTGCCTGTGCACATACGCACCCCCTTTCCCTGTCCCATGCGCACACCTAATGGAGCAGCAGAATGACCTGAGCATTTCTCTAGCAGAGAGTTAATGCAGCCCACAGTGTGTCTTTCTGGCAATAGCTGTTGCCAAGTGTAAAGAACATTGTCGTGCTGTACAAGGCAACAGCACTAACTTGATATAGGTACGTCATGCACCAGACTGGGCGTTCTCCGACTGCTACGACCGTCGGTGCAAGTGGTAAACAGACGAGGTAAATTAGGGGAGAGGATGTGGCCATAGAGCTGCTGACTACGGAGCTGGGAAACCAGGTCTGAGACTTGGTGTCAGCTCAACATCCTGTGAACCTGGGCAATTCACTTAATGTCTCTGTACCTACAAAAAACAAGCATTGGCATAGCCAATAGGTCTCGCCTTTGGGATCTTATAAGTGGTTAGTGATGCAGCATATTATCCTAGGTGCTGTGCCGCCATGGATTGAAACATTGCCAGGCTTATCTGCACTTATTTTGCATCTGAGACGGAGAAACAGTTTGTGTGGAGGGAATTAGCGACTTCGGCTACATAGAGGGGTAAGTGAGGGTGAGAGGCAGGGGTTATAGCCATAGGCTTTTGCATGTAAATTCCCACAAAAAGTTGTTTTTTTGCTTGAAAACCCTAAAAGGAAAGGTTAACATTATTGTTGAGACCCAAAACAACAATAATCACCGTGTTTGTCACACTAGCATTGGGGGGGGGGAAAGCAAACAGTTCACCTGATTAAAGTGAAAATGCAGTTCTATGCAACCCAAGTTGCAGTGTTGCTTCTAACGAGTCCTACGGCTTTACACCTGCACTGAGACTAAGAAACTACCAAAAATCAATACTCTGGAATTTAGGTATGGTCCCCTCAAAACCACAGGGAATCGTTTCATTTAGTTAATTAAAGCTTTCGTTCAAAGCCTGCAAAGACCCACGGGGAACTCCACTGTATACCTTCAGGCGGTTATAGCGGAGAGAGAGCAGATCTCCCGCCTCATCCACACTGACCGGCTCACACCCCAGTGTGGGCTGTAAAAAAAGAAATTGAAACGCAGCCAAAGAAAGTTTAAAGAGCCACATGGAAAGAGGCAGTGCACGAAGTGAGCCGTGAAGACAACAGCTCGGCCAAACTCACCCGCGAGCTAGACTTGGGAAAAGCAGAGGACAACCTCACCATTTCTCAACCTTACTAACTACTGTAACGACGATTTCGAAAGTGGAGAAGGCAATCCCCACCCCACACACAGACCATCTTCAGAAGTCTCGCTGATACTCTACAGTAAAGACAGCATTTAAAAGGATATGATGGGCAGAGCTAGTAAGTCTACCTCAGGAGGTCGATTAGCTCGGGCCCCCAGCCAACCCTTACCCAGAAAAGCAAACATCTGCAAGATAGCCCCATAAAACAACTTACCAGTAAGGGAGCACAAGGAAATGCATAAGCGAACCAGAAGGGGGAGGTGGAAAGGCAAGAGGCTGGGGGAAATGAGGACACACAAACACACACAAAGAGCACACATGGGAATCTTGTCTCATGCACTAGGCACAGCATAGGAACCTCGTTGTAGCATGGGAAGCAGGAGAAAGGGTGTTGTTTATGGCTGCAAGTGTGAATGCACTGAAAGGAAGGGGTTGTGTGTGTCAGGGGTATTACAGACCACCCTCCACAAATTGTTGCCCTTAGAACAGAGGACTAATGTGGGCACATTAAACAGGAGCAGTGGGTGAGAGGCAAAAACAGGAGCACTGATAGGGTTGGCAGGAGATTTCTAAGGGGGTACTAAGGGAAGGGGTGCTCAAGAATGGGACCAGATTATCGCCAGATGTAATGGGGCACAGGAAGCCTCAGCTTCAAATACAGAGGACTGAATGTTTTGAGTCTGGGAGAGGATGCATGGTGAAAGGATGGGAGGGGGCTGACAGTGGAGGGAGAGAGAGGAGGCTGCAGGGACCAGCATGGTGCCCGTGCACAGACAGTTTGGTTGACGATCACTCACCTGGGTCTGCAGGGACCATGGGGCCGGTGATAGAGGTGCTCATTTCAAAGAGTTGTTTCAGTGGCAATCACATATTGGTTTTATAGAAAAGATACAAACTCCTTCCTGTAAAGTCCAATTTCACCAGAGTGCTATGTCTGCCGACTCATATTTGTAGAAGCATTCTCCAATTTACATCGGGCAGGTGTTGTGTACTCCTGCTCCTCATAGGCTAATCAGGCCGGTCGCCAGTTAAGGTCACATTATCATTGGCTGCCCTTGGGTTGCCCGTACGTTAGCCCATTTGCCCGTTAGCCTCAATCAAGAGAAAAAAATGAAAAAATGTATTAAATACTGCGTCACAGCTCTGAAGTGTGCGGGGGTTACACGAGCATCTCAACTGGACGCCAAATAAGGTGCTCGGAGCAGGATTTCTTTTTATGGGGAACGGTCTAGTTTCCCATGAAACGTTTTTAGGTCGCGCCTGAGCCAGCGCTTTAGCGTTGCTCTGGCAAGAGTTTTAGTAAGCGGGTTTTGGAAGTGCTAACTAGTGGCTTTTTTCAGGCCTCCAGCTACAGTGCATGTGCGCCGGGCGCGCTCACCATTTGTCAGCCTGCGTGATCACTTTCGCGGCCGCTTTGATGTTCTCAGTGAGCCGCGCGGCCACTGAGAACATCAAAGTGGCCGCGATAGTGCACATCATTTGCCAGCCTGTGTGCCTCTCTCTGCCTTAGTGAGCGCGACGTGCCCTACCCCCCTCCCTTATCCCACTTCCTGCTTGTTTTAATTAGGGGTTTGGGGGGTACAACAGAGCGACAAACAGATTCAATGCTGTACGGTGCTTAATAACGTAACGCAAAGCCATATTTTATCGACCTGAAAAATGTCATTCCTTTACCAAAGCATCGCAACCCATTTTTATCAAAGAATTGAAATATAAGTACACAGCAACATCTCGGGAGTCCACGGCACTACACTGTGAGGATACATCTTTCATTTCAAACTAAAAATGGCACAAGACCCATTTTCACGAATGATCTGATAATTTTCTTTCTCGGTTACAATTAGAAATACATTTCACATATCTTCACTCTCCTCAGTTCATAATCACAAAGACGAAGCTACCATATGTGTTTTGGGTATGGGGAAGTGCTCGCGATAATAACAGAGGCGCGAGTTTATACTAGCTCTGCACGGATTCAAATATAACGCTTCCAAACTCCTTCCTACCCTTTGGCTGCGAGGGATTAACAAACACAAACAAGCATTGGCATAGCCAATAGGTCTCGCCTTTGGGACCTTATAAGTGTTTAGCCAAGCAACACTTGATGTTGTTTCACCAAGGATATTGTATAGTTATCCAGCACAATATCCTTGATGCAACAACATCAAGTGTTGCATGGCTAAACACTTATAAGGTTCCAAAGGCGAGACCTATTGGCTATGCCAATGCTTGTCTTTATGGCGAACTGTCCTGACCGCAGTTTGAAAATTGCTACTACTAGTTTTCCTCCCAAACCTCACGCTCCTCAGCGTGACACCAAGGCACAATGCCATTAAGCGTGTAGGGCACATGTTAACAAAACATGCTGCCGGGAAGAAGATAGCATTTTCCTCAGGAGATGCGCCCTCGAAGTCAAACGTGTTTCCGGAGGAGGGGGCTGCTTGGGAGAGTGGGGTGTTTGCACTTTCCAATTTCCTGAAAACTCCAGCCCGCGAGGAAGATTTGGCATTCATGCGTTTGGAGTCAGAAGTGTACAAGGTCCCAAGAGCCAAACGCACAAGGTTCCGTGCCGCTGGCATATAGAATACACCACCTCGTTCCAGTTACATCACTTGATTTCCGGCGCGCGGGCAGAGGGGCGTCCACTGTTGTCACTTTACAACGGGCGACCGGGAGGGTCTGTAATACTATCTCCCAGGACGATGAAAGGTTCCTTGCGCTCTGTATTCCAGTGTCCCACAGAGAGCTGTGCTATTTGCTGACTTGGGACAATTGAAATGTGGTCAGGAGTAAGTATTCAGCATTTCAGTCGAGCAGCAGGGGGCAAACGCTGGCTGGGTCGATGAGTGGTCTAGACTCCAGCGGAAACGCTCATTTTGGAAGCATAATTCTTGGGGTTGGATTCCCGACGGCCCCACTTGGTGTCTGTCAATTGCATGATCTTCAGCAAATCGCTGTATATCTTTGTACTTTAGTTCGCATTTTGCACACTCTAAGACACTTAAAAAACATAAAGGCACATACCAACGCGGTAAACACCAACTGGGGACCACTCTCTTAATCATAAACGTCATTAGGACAGACACACTGTTGGAGTGGTGCACGAGTCCACTTTCCTTGGTGGAGGAGAGTAACCCAAAGGAAACGCTTCCCAGAGTGGGACTAATAACAGCGTTCTGCAACAACAATATCACAGTGCCAAGACTTGAATGCATAAAGCGACCGGGAACAGTAGGCTGCAGATTTTAGTTTCACACCAGGCGCACTGCACTTTTGCACTATCACAACGCGTCGGTCGAAGAAGGTGCCTTTCGCTCAAGAGTCTGTGTTTACTTACGGGTGAAATGTTTCCAGACGCCTTTCATTTATTTGATTTACTGCCCGTCGTTCAACACATACAGCTCCAGAGTATCCAACCTCTGTGCTACACTGCACAAACCGTGCATATGCACAATGCCACAGTGCGCACTGTAAACTAAGTTCAACATCCTACGGGTGCAAAACAGGCAGCCACGCTGCACCTCTTCTTTGCCCCAAAATGTATTGAGGCGACATGAAAACTGCCTACCTCAAAACGACCTGGTTTTGCAAGGGGGGTCACCTGGGTTTTTGGCCCGGTGCTCGGCGGCCACCTAGGGGAACCTACCAAACCCACACATTTCTGAAAACTAGACACCCGGGGGATTTTAGGGAGGTATGGCTTACGTGGATCCCCTAACGTTTCCTTACCCAGAATGCCCTGCAAACCTCAAATTTAGCTGAAAAAATCCCCTTTTTCACACATTTTTGTGTGCGAAAGTTGAGGCATCACCGGGCTGATACAAATTTCCTACCACCCAGCGTTCCCCTGGGTCTCCCGATAAAAACGGTGCCTCACTCGTGTGGGAGGCCCAAGTACCCGCGACAGGCAAGGCCCCAAAACGTATTGGGGCGACATGAAAATTGCCTACCTCAAAACGACCTGGTTTTGCAAGGGGGGTCACCTGGGTTTTTGGCCCGGTGCTCGGCGGCCACCTAGGGGAACCTACCAAACCCACACATTTCTGAAAACTAGACACCCGGGGGCTTCCAGGGAGGTATGGCTTGCATGGATCCCTCAACGTTTCCTTACCCAGAATCCCCTGCAAACCTCAATTTTAGCTGAAAAAATCACTTTTTTCACACATTTTTGTGTGGGAAAGTTGTGGCATCACCGGGCTCACTCAAATTTCCCACCTCCCAGCGTTACCCTGGGTCTCCCGGTAAAAATGGTGCCTCACTTGTGTGGGAGGCCCAAGTTCCCGCGACAGGCAAGGGCCCAAAACGTAGTGAGGTGACTTCAAATTTGCCTATCTCAAAACCACCTGGTTTTGCAAGGGGGGTCACCTGGGTTTTTGGCCCGGTGCTCTGCGGCCATCTAGGGAAATCTAGGGGGCTTCCAGGGAGGTATGGCTTGCGTGGATCCCCCAACGTTTCCTTACCCAGAATCCCCTGCAAACCTCAATTTTAGCTGAAAAACTCACTTTTTTCACACATTTTTGTGTGGGAAAGTTGTGGCATCACCGGGCTCACTCAAATTTCCTACCACCCAGCGTTCCCCTGTGTCTCCCGATAAACACGGTGCCTCACTCGTGTGGGAGGCCCAAGTACCCGCGACAGGCAAGGCCCCAAAACGTATTGAGGCGACATGAAAATTGCCTGCCTCAAAACGACCTGGTTTTGCAAGGGGGTCACCTGGGTTTTTGGCCCGGTGCTCAGCGGCCACCTAGGGGAACCTACCAAACCCACACATTTCTGAAAACTAGACACCGGGGGCTTCCAGGGAGGTATGGCTTGCATGGATCCCCCAACGTTTCCTTACCCAGAATCCCCTGCAAACCTCAATTTTAGCTGAAAAAATCACTTTTTTCACACATTTTTGTGTGGGAAAGTTGTGGCATCACTGGGCTCACTCAAATTTCCCACCTCCCAGCGTTCCCCTGGGTCTCCCGGTAAAAATGGTGCCTCACTTGTGTGGGAGGCCCAAGTTCCCGCGACAGGCAAGTGCCCAAAACGTAGTGAGGTGACTTCAAATTTGCCTATCTCAAAACCACCTGGTTTTGCAAGGGGGGTCACCTGGGTTTTTGGCCCGGTGCTCTGCGGCCATCTAGGGAAACCTATCAAACCCATACATTTCTGAAAACTAGACACCCAGGGGCTTCCAGGGAGGTATGGCTTGTGTGGATCCCCCAAAGTTTCCTTACCCAGAATCCCCTGCAAACCTCAATTTTAGCTGAAAAACTCACTTTTTTCACACATTTTTGTGTGGGAAAGTTGTGGCATCACTGGGCTCACTCAAATTTCCCACCTCCCAGCGTTCCCCTGGGTCTCCCGGTAAAAATGGTGCCTCACTTGCGTGGGAGGCCCAAGTTCCCGCGACAGGCAAGGGCCCAAAACGTAGTGAGGTGACTTCAAATTTGCCTATCTCAAAACCACCTGGTTTTGCAAGGGGGGTCACCTGGGTTTTTGGCCCGGTGCTCTGCGGCCATCTAGGGAAACCTACCAAACCTATACATTTCTGAAAACTAGACACCCGTGTGCTTCCAGGGAGGCATGGCTTGCATGGATCCCCCAACGTTTCCTTACGCAGAATCCCCTGCAAACCTCAAATTTAGCTGAAAAAATCACCTTTTTCACACATTTTTGTGTGGGAAAGTTGAGGCATCACCGGGCTGACACAAATTTCCTACCACCCAGCATTCCCCCCGGGTCTCCCAATAAAAACGGTGTCTCACTCGTGTGGGAGGCCCAAGTACCCGCGACAGGCAAGGCCCCAAAACGTATTGAGGCGACATGATAATTGCCTACCTCAAAACGACCTGGTTATGCAAGGGGGGTCACCTGGGTTTTTGCCCCGGTGCTCGGCGGCCACCTAGGGGAACCTACCAAACCCACACATTTCTGAAAACTAGACACCCGTGTGCTTCCAGGGAGGCATGGCTTGCGTGGATCCCCCAACGTTTCCTTACCCAGAATCCCCTGCAAACCTCAAATTTAGCTGAAAAAATCACCTTTTTCACACATTTTTGTGTGGGAAAGTTGAGGCATCTCCGGGCTGACACAAATTTCCTACCACCCAGCGTTCCCCCGGGTCTCTCGATAAAAACGGTGCCTCACTCGTGTGGGAGGCCCAAGTACCCGCGACAGGCAAGGGTCCAAAACGTAGTGCGCCTCAGCAGGCAAGGGTCCTAAACGTAGTGCGCCTCACTACGTTTTGGGGCCCCCGGGGGGGGGGGCAGATTGGGGGCTAATGCCTCATCTGCCCCCCAGGGGGGGCAGAAAGGCTGTAATGGTGGCGGGTGGGTGGGGGCATTGGCGTGCCCGGTTCGGGCAGCCCCCACCCTAAAAAAAAAATAGAAAACAAATCCCTGGTGTATAGTGGGCTTTCTGCCCCCCCCCGAAGGTGCAGATTGGGGGCCAATGCCCCATCTGCCCCCCGGGGGGGGGCAGAAAGACTGTGATAATTGGGGGGTGGGGTGGGGGCATGGGCCTGCCCGTTTTGGGCAGCCCCCACCCCTATTTTTTTTTCACATAATTCCCTGGTGTCTAGTGGTCTTTTTGCCCCCCCGAAGGGGCAGTTTAGGGGCCAATGCCCCATCTGCCCCCTGGGGGGGCAGAAAGACTGTAGTAATTGGGGGGTGGGGTGGGGGCATGGGCCTGTCCATTTTGGGCAGCCCCCACCCCTATTTTCATGGATAAAAAAATTCCCTGGGGTCTAGTGGGCTTTTTGCCCCCGCGGGGGGGGGCAGATTGGGGGCTAATGCCCCATCTGCCCCCCAGGGGGGGCAAAAAGACTAAATTGCACCAAATTTACATGGGGGGAGCAAAGGCCCTTGCCCAAGGGGCCGCTCCCCCCTCCCTGGTGTCTAGTGGGTGTATCCCTGCTTGGGGATCGCCCTCCTGTGGGATCCACTGGGGAGGGGTACCACTGGAAAGGGGAGATTCTCCCCTTTCCAATGATACCTCTCCCGTCTTTCTACGTGCTCAGGGAGCTGAGATAGCCCCCTGAGCACGTAGAAAGTGAAACTGAAATGAGCCTCTTGGCTCATTTCAGTTTCACTTTCACTGTAATGACGTCGGCGCGACGTGCGCGCCGATCGTCATTACAGTGAAAGGGGGGGGGGCCTCGGGAGCTGGGGAAGCTCTTCCCCAGCTCCCGAGGCTATTTTGGCAGAAAGGGAATCCCTCTGGTGCCCGCACCAGAGGGATTCCCTAGGGTATGCGTCATGACGAGCTGGACTCGTCATGGGCACAGCGCGACTGTGCTCCATGACGAGTCCAGCTCGTCATGGGCATACAAGGGGTTAAATATACTAAATATTCACATGTGTAACAGGTCATATAAAATTATGTAAAATAGTCTCTAAGATACTCATAAATAATCATTCAATATAAATACCAATAGAAAATTCCCCCAATCACAGGGGACCCATAAATAACTTGCCTAAACTATAAAATGTTCCTTATTAAGATCTTATGATACAGTGCTGTCCAAGTTCTAGAATGTTTTAATACTAAAGGCATGTAAACAGGTCCTCAGTCACATTGAGACCATTCGGTTGTTTTGTATTTAATTCTAATATGTATCTGGTCTCAAGTTGGCGCAATTTTTCCTTCTCTATTGCCCCCTCTTCTACTAGCTGGAACACAATCGATCACAAAATATCTTAAATCACGGCTTCTAGAATCATGTTTAGATTTAAAATGCCTTGCCACCGGATAGGTATTATCTTGATTGTTAATCGCCCTAAGATGTTGCAATATTCTTTTATGTACTTGGAGCTTCGTGCTACCTACATATAATAAATTGCATGGGCATGACAGTACATAGATGGCATATTCTGTTTTGCATTTCAGTTATCTGTTAATCTTGTGATCTTTTTGATCACACTGCGTAAAATAAGATGTTTTATTCTCGCCACGCTGACATGCTTTGCATGATTTACAGTTAAAGAAACCTGTGTGCGTTTGTAACCAATTTGCAGACTCAATTACTTCAGGGCTCGTTCTAACGAGTTCATCTCGCATAGAACGACCTCTGCTGTAGGTTATAGAGGGCCTTTTAGGTAATCTGGGGCCTATTGTAGGGTCACTTAAAATCAAAGTCCAGTTCCTCTTTATGATGGATTCAACCTTCTTGTGTTGTCGACTATATTGGACAATGAATCTAAATTCCTTTTGAATTACATCTCTATTGGCATCACTACTGGTATCTGTCATATTGTCTACTATACTTAGTAGTTCCAACCTGTTTCTGCGCATGGATTTGGTGATGGCATTATCAATGACTTTATCCAAGTATCCCCTTTCCTTGAATCTCTGTTTGCTTTCCTGCTGGGCTGTCAGGATATCACACTCCTTACTATGGATTCATCTAAGCCTCAGCATCTCCCCATAGGGGATACTATTTACCAAATGTTTCACATGTTTCACATGCGCGCTACTAGCATGTAATGTAGAGTTTCTAGCTGTTGATTTACGATGGAGCTTGGTTTCTAGTTTGTTGTTCTCAATAAACACCTCTGTGTCTAAAAAACTCACTGAAGTAGTGCTGATATTAGCAGTGAAGTGCAGGTTTAGTTTGTTTACATTAATTGCCTGCACAAATTCTTGAGCTGTATCCAGGCTACCATCCCAAACAATGAACAAGTCGTCGATGAATCGTAACCATGCCTTGACATTGTAAGTCATAGCCTTCTTGTGTTCCGTCATGAGGACCAGCTCCTCCCACCAGCCCATGTGTAAACATGCATAGCTTGGGGAGAAGCTGGCCCCCATCGCAACACCTCTTAACTGTCTGTAAAGAAGGCCATGAAACATAAAGATGTTGTTATTCAAGCAGAAATCAACCATTTCAAGTATCATTTTTTTGTGATTCAACATTCTACCCATAGATTTTTCCAAAAAGAAATCAAGTGCTCTCAAACCATCTGCATCTGTTCCCATACAAGATTCTTAACTTTGCGTAGAAAGTCACTTGTGTCACTCACATACGATGGGAGAGCTTTCACCAGATTCTGAAGAAATAAATCCACATATTGGAATGCATGTTCGAGACACCCATTTCTCGCCGAGATAATGGGTCTCCCTGGCGGATTTACCGAGTCTTTGTGTATCTTGGGTAAAAAATAAATGGTTGGTACCACAGGAAAATTGTTCTTTAGAAACTTAAACTCATGTCCAGTAATTAGACCCTCTGATTTCCAAGTTGACAGCTTTTTATAAAAAGTTGTATACATTGCTTTTAAATCAGTTCCATTACATCTTGTGTAGCATTCTCTATCATTTAGCTGATTGTAGGCTTCTTTAATGTATTTGTCTTTAGTCATTAAAACAATATTTCCACCCTTATCTGAAGCTTGAATTACAATTTTGTTATTTTTCTTCAATTTGGATATTAGAGTGACATATTCAGCTTTTTCTTTGTTGTACTTTTGTTTACCCCTATGTGTCTTTATATTTAGTTCCTTCAGTTGTTCTGTTACCTGATCATGGAACAGGTCAATCGAGTCCTTTAACATGATCGGATTAAAGGTTGACTTAGGTTTAAATTGAGTTAGAGGGTATCCCATTGTTGCCGATATTGTGTTGGATTCAATGCTGGATTCATTCTGTTCTACATCAAATGTGACTGTTCTGTCACAAGGTTGCTGTGGGTCCCATAATTCCTGCATCTCATCCAAGAAAGCTTCCTCAGTTCTAGAGGCTTCCATAGTGTCAATGCCTTCCAGGTTTTCTATTGAAGCTGGCACATTTTAGATTGTTCTTGGATTTAAGAGATGATATTTTTGTAACTTTAATTTGCGAGTACTTTTAAAAACATCCAATCTTGTTTTTACATAATTAAAGTTGTTGGCAGGACAATAGGATAAACCCAAATTCAATGTTTTAATTTCATTATCACTTAATGCTATATCTGACAAATTTACAATGGTTTTGTTATGCGCTGAAAGCATGTTCATTTTCCTTTCCTCCACCCTCCTCTTATCTTGTAATTTGTATTTGTTGTGGTTTGCCTTCCGCCGTTGTCCTCGCTTCCAGTTCTTGTTTGGCCATAATCTGTGTGCGGGGGCGGAGAGTTTGTCGTCTGTCTTCACATAAAAAAGATAATTCCTCATCAAGGGTGCGTTTTGGCATACCTTGCAAAGATGATCCTTCCCGCTCTGAGTCACTGTCAGGGACGGAGCTCAAATCCGATTGTGAAGTACCAGAAGAGATTTCTTCCGTCCTGCTTACTTTGGTTTTCGCAAATCCATTTTTTCTATTATCTTTGTTGGATCTAAAGGCCTCGTATTTTTTGGAAAAGGTAAAGATCTGTCCCACTTCATAATCCGTTTTATCACAAAAGAACTTGTACGTTTTGCGCTCCTTTATTTTGTCCTCATCCTTCTTTAATCTTGATAACATTTCCGTGCGCAGTTTGGATTTTTCTTCCGGTTGATCTACTGCATCAATATCCTCATTGATTTTCGCTATCTCCTCCAAAAGAGCGGTGCGATCAATGTCCGCATATTTAATCAAAATTTGCATCAAGCGTTTAGATGATTCCAAATTACATTCACTCACGCATCATAAGTGGGTGTGGTGCCTCATAGCTTGGTGCAAAAAGTATCCTCAAACATCAAGGGACTCTGTCCACGTCTAAGTACATTTGCAGTGAACGTAATTCCCACCATTTACTTTGTTCTGAACGACTTTTCTTTTCCAGCAATTTAAATTTGTCTCTTAATGTCATATTCTTTTTGATTCGTATTGATATTACTCTCTTTACTGTGTAGATTTCTGCACTCTTTAAACATTGATAGAGCTGCCAGTTCTCTTTCTTTCACTGTGTCAGACAACATTTTCACCACGTGTTCGCAGATAAGTGTTACGAAACTTGGGAAGCTGTAAATAAGCTCCTAGCTTCTTAAACGCACACCTCTCACCCCTTTGCCGCTTGTGATCACGTACCTGAGTTTACCCAAGTATCGACCGTTTCCTCCGATTCGGCCAATTCCCGGTCCGCTTCAGGCTTGTTTCCTTATCTCCGCGGTTTACGGGGGTTCCACAGCATAGCTCCTTCCGGAACACACTCGTAGTTCTCCGTAAAATGAAACACAAGTCTCTCCAAGTGCTGTAGCCCAAAACGAAAGGGGGTCCCTAGAACGCCAGAAAGAGACTTCACCGGCTTGAAATATCCTGGTATTCCGCTTCCAAAAGCGCGATCCAGCGCAAAAAGACTAGACGGATACGGACCGCAATTCAGTGCATAAACTTTAATTCAAGTGGTTAGTCGCCATGACGCGTTTCAGCCCTTCCCACGGGCCTTGATCACACGACACAGCAAAAAGCAATACATTTCTAAGGTTTTTTAAATGCTAATTCCTAACTATAACGTGACTGAAACCTACGTTTTTTTCAGTGAATATATATATATATATATATATATATAGATATATATGAGAAGAAAAGGTTACCCTTGCAGTGAGAACGCTTCACACAGGTGAGTATTCCTCTCTTTATTGGGGTCAGTGAAATGGAACAGCACTCGACTTTGGTTCAGATTTCATCGACGCCTGACCGGTTTCGGACTCCCCGTCCTTGTTCACAGGCAAAGTCAGGAAACGGACACCTTGCAGCTCACCTGCTTAAATCTCCAACAGTCACGCCCCACGTGGGCTTAGGCAAGTGCATCATGGTCTCAGCAGTTCTGCAAGGTCCGTAACTTGAAACAAATTAAAATACTTCATACCCCAGTGGGTTGAATCAAAGTTCCATGTTGCCCCATTCGCCATACTATAACCTCAATCCGGGCTCACCCATTCCGACCGCGCCTTGGTTAGGCGCACCAGATCCGCTGTTGATCGCGGCAGAGCGTTCTCGCGACCGGGGCTGGCCGCTAATATGAGAAGAAAAGGTTACCCTTGCAGTGAGAACGCTTCACACAGGTGAGTATTCCTCTCTTTATTGGGGTCAGTGAAATGGAACAGCACTCGACTTTGGTTCAGATTTCATCGACGCCTGACCGGTTTCGGACTCCCCGTCCTTGTTCACAGGCAAAGTCAGGAAACGGACACCTTGCAGCTCACCTGCTTAAATCTCCAACAGTCACGCCCCACGTGGGCTTAGGCAAGTGCATCATGGTCTCAGCAGTTCTGCAAGGTCCGTAACTTGAAACAAATTAAAATACCTCATACCCCAGTGGGTTGAATCAAAGTTCCATGTTGCCCCATTCGCCATACTATAACCTCAATCCGGGCTCACCCATTCCGACCGCGCCTTGGTTAGGCGCACCAGATCCGCTGTTGATCGCGGCAGAGCGTTCTCGCGACCGGGGCTGGCCGCTAATATGAGAAGAAAAGGTTACCCTTGCAGTGAGAACGCTTCACACAGGTGAGTATTCCTCTCTTTATTGGGGTCAGTGAAATGGAACAGCACTCGACTTTGGTTCAGATTTCATCGACGCCTGACCGGTTTCGGACTCCCCGTCCTTGTTCACAGGCAAAGTCAGGAAACGGACACCTTGCAGCTCACCTGCTTAAATCTCCAACAGTCACGCCCCACGTGGGCTTAGGCAAGTGCATCATGGTCTCAGCAGTTCTGCAAGGTCCGTAACTTGAAACAAATTAAAATACTTCATACCCCAGTGGGTTGAATCAAAGTTCCATGTTGCCCCATTCGCCATACTATAACCTCAATCCGGGCTCACCCATTCCGACCGCGCCTTGGTTAGGCGCACCAGATCCGCTGTTGATCGCGGCAGAGCGTTCTCGCGACCGGGGCTGGCCGCTAATATGAGAAGAAAAGGTTACCCTTGCAGTGAGAACGCTTCACACAGGTGAGTATTCCTCTCTTTATTGGGGTCAGTGAAATGGAACAGCACTCGACTTTGGTTCAGATTTCATCGACGCCTGACCGGTTTCGGACTCCCCGTCCTTGTTCACAGGCAAAGTCAGGAAACGGACACCTTGCAGCTCACCTGCTTAAATCTCCAACAGTCACGCCCCACGTGAAGCGTTCTCACTGCAAGGGTAACCTTTTCTTCTCATATAGATATATATATATATATTACCTACTGGCGGTCGCCAGTAGGTAGTTATAGTTAGGACCGTGTTTCCATAGGAAATCCGCAACATTCTATTTTGAATAACTTTGGCGCAGATTGACGAATCCTGGCGAAATTTTCAAAATAGGTGGGGCGCTCCGCTCCGCTCCTACCCTGAAAGTCTCGGGGGGGATTCGTCAAGCGGGGGCTGAGAAAAAGGGGGGGTCCCAAAACGTGTTTTCCCCATGCATTTTTCCATAGGACCTTTAGTCCAAGCTACAGCCCGAACGGCTGAACAGAATTACTTGAAATTTGGCAGAGAGGTAGTCCTCAGGTCAGGGATGTGCCTTTTGTAGGTCTGGTGTAAATGTGTTCAGTATTTGCTGAGAAAATAGCATTTAAATCAATATATATATCTAGGCGCGCTCCGAGCGCGTACGGTAAGCTTACCGTACGCGCACGCTGCCGTGCGCGAGGTTAATTCTGATTGAACATTCGAATCGGTCGAAATCAGGAAGTGTCGGCCTCCATTTTGTGTGTCTCACACTGATAAACAAAGGAGGAGAATGTGGAAAGGGGGCAACGAAGAGAGTTGCAGACCCCCTAGCGTTTGTCAGGGGGTCCAAGAAGGTCATAAAAGTATGAAAAATAAATTTAAATTTTTTTTTTCAAAATCGCGGGGTGCGCGTACGGTAAGCTTACCGTACGCGTACGGTAGAAAAAACATTTTTTTAAAAAGAAGAAAAAGACAAATTTAAGTGTTAAGATATTAGGGGGCTCTAAAAAGAGCCGTTGTGTTTATGAAGTGTTTTTTGGTACCTATAAGTAAGTACCGATGCAGAGTCTAAAGTTCAAGAGGAAGACTCTGTTGCCTTCATCAGTGAAATGTACACCGTCTCTTCTTTAAATGCCTTGCATGTTGTAACGCAAGTTGTTGTGGTATATAGAACCCATACCATAGTCTCTGAGGAAAGCAGAAATAGATTTGTTGACGTGCTTTCTTGCTTTGTCAATCTGCGGACAAAATTGGTTGGACCAGTTCCACTTTTGCCTTTGGCATATGTTAGAATATACAAAGGCAGATTGAGGAAAAAGCGACATCAATTGCACAAAGGTGTCCTTAATAAGCATTTCCAGACCTACACCAGTTAAAGTGCCTAGGTCATTTCCACCACAGTGCACAATAATAAGGTTAGGCTGTGGGAGATGTTGAAAGGTTTTCACCAAAGGCAATAATTGGTGCCACTTTAACCCTCTCTGACCAATCCATTTAATGTCTACATTTGGCAAAGCAAGGTCTCTCACCATACCTCTGTTGTTTGCATACTTTTCACTCCAGAAGACATAGCTGTGACCTACAATCCACACTGTGAACATCTTTCAAGGAGATCTGGATGCACTCAGAAGGTGTCTTTCAGTAGAATGGCAATATGAAATGAAAGACAGTTGGAAAATGGAGGCATACATATTTTTTTTAAATAAAAAGAACTCATTGGCTGATTCAAATCTTTTTACAGTAAAAAGTAGGCTGTATGTGTACATTTTTAGAAGCATGTTTTGTATTGGTTCAGAAAATTGTGTTCACACAGAAGATTAGTTTGGATTTGCTGTTAGGTTGGACAGGTGAAGCACTCTTGGTCTTTGGATTTGAAACATTGTGTGGTGAACTTCTGACCTCTCTCCTCACAGCAGTGTTCCATGAGCTGTTGCTATGGTAGCAGGCAGAAGTCAAGTTGGGGGAAGGGTACATTTGGAAAAGGGTTGAAGTTTTCAACCAATAGAAATGTATGATTTCATTTGAAAAAAAGTTGGAAGCACTGAGATTTGTAATTAACATGTATATGTGTGAAAAAAGAGAGGGAAACATTGCCATTTATTGGTTCTGCTCAGAGGAGAGAGGTGTACAGCTCTGATATTCTGACTCTGATAGTCTGCTGTTTGAGTGCCACATTTCTTTCTCAACTAACTAATTTTAAAGGTGAGTTATGAGTTTGAGAGGGGATGTATGTGGTGATTTTTGATATAAATATTAGAATTGTGATTCTTCTTTAAAAGTTATGTTTTACACTTTGTGGTTTGGGAGATATTTAACTGTCTTTAACTAGTTAAATATTATGGAGTGTGTTTTTACCATAAGTTAAGGTGTACTGGTATCACTGAGGAATACTGTTTTGTGCCTAGAATCAACCCATGAGTCTGTGTGCACACAGGAATTGTTGTTAGAGATTTTAATAGTGATGGTCCGGTACAGTAAGAATGGCATTTGTAGGAAAGGGGCAGCTTTCTTTTTGTAAATATGATGGTTTCCATTCAGCATACGTCAGTAAGACACAAATGGGAGGCAAATGCTAACACATTTGAAGTTGATATCTCAGATTTTGCTTATAATCATGCAATTGCCGAGCTTGGTCATACATATACAAAACTGCAATTAAACCTTGACACACATGTACTTTTACATACATTACTACAATGTTTAAGCTACTATGGATGCATGCATGAATATGTCTCTTGCAACTGAAAATACACAGTCTGCATAAGCAGACTGTTAGCACACACCCAGCAGTTTATCCTGTAGAATCATGCTGAGTATTCACAAGTGAGTGGTGTTTCAGGTAGCAGTGAGTAACGCTAATACATTCAACATCACTAAGGCTGATTTCTTTTGCTGGAGTGTAGTTAGTCACCAAGGTCACACATGTTCATGGTCAAAAAAAGCTGTTTGCACATGTGCTCTTTTCTGTTTCTGAAAACTGTAATGAAAATGTATCAGACTGTTAGAGTACTTAACACTTGCAGAAAAAAACAGCAGTAAGTGTGCTTTGAAATTGGCAAGCAAATTTCATTTTCTGCCTAGAATCACAGCAAGAGTCTGTGAGCACACAGGATTTGTTGTCAGAGATGTATTTCGTGTCACTCTGGGTCTTTTTGGATGTATCCATGCATATGACTCTTGTAACTGGAAATACACAGTCTGCATAAGCAGACTCTTAGCACACACACAGCAGTTTATCCTGTAGAATCATGCTTAGTATTCACAAGTGAGTGGTGTTTCAGATAGCAGGGAGTAATGCTAATACATTCAACATCACTAAGGCTGATTTCTTTTGCTGGAGTGTAGTCAGTCACCAAGGTCACACATGTTCATGGTCTCAAAAAGCTGTTTGCACATGTGCTATTTTCTGTATCTGAAAACTGTAATGAAAATGTATGCGACTGTTAGAGTACTTAACACTTGCAGGAAAAAACAGTAGTAAGTGTGCTTTGAAATTGGCAAGCAAATTTCATTTTCTGCCTAAAATCACAGCATGAGTCTGTGAGCACAGAGGAATTGCTGTCAGAGATGTATTTTGTGTCTCTCTGGTTCTTTTTGGAAGTATCCATGCATATGTCTCTTGCAACTGAAAATACACAGTCTGCATAAGCAGACTCTTAGCACACACCCAGCAGTTTATCCTGTACAATCATGCTTAGTATTCACAAGTGAGTGGTGTTTCAGGTAGCAGTGAGTAATGCTAATACATTCAACATCACTAAGGCTGATTTCTTTTGCTGGAGTGTAGTCAGTCACCAAGGTCACACATGTTCATGGTCTCAAAAAGCTGTTTGCACATGTGCTCTTTTCTGTTTCTGAAAACTGTAATGAAAATGTATGCGACTGTTAGAGTACTTAACACTTGCAGGAAAAAACAGTAGTAAGTGTGCTTTGAAATTGGCAAGCAAATTTCATTTTCTGCCTAAAATCACAGAAAACAGTAGTAAGTGTGCTTTGAAATTGGCAAGCAAATTTCATTTTCTGCCTAGAATCACAGCATGAGTCTGTGAGCACAAAGGAATTGTTGTCAGAGATGTATTTCGTGTCACTCTAGCTCTTTTTGGATGTATCCATGCATATGTCTCTTGCAACTGAAAATACACAGTCTGCATAAGCAGACTGTTAGCACACACCCAGCAGTTTATCCTGTACAATCATGCTGAGTATTCACAAGGGAGTGGTGTTTCAGGTAGCAGTGAGTAACGCTAATACATTCAACATCACTAAGGCTGATTTCTTTTGCTGGAGTGTAGTTAGTCACCAAGGTCACACATGTTTATGGTCAAAAAAAGCTGTTTGCACATGTGCTCTTTTCTGTTTCTGAAAACTGTAATGAAAATGTATCAGACTGTTAGAGTACTTAACACTTGCAGAAAAAAACAGTAGTAAGTGTGCTTTGAAATTGGCAAGCAAATTTCATTTTCTGCCTAGAATCACAGCATGAGTCTGTGAGCACACATGAATTGTTGTCAGAGATGTATTTCGTGTCACTCTGGGTCTTTTTGGATGTATCCATGCATATGACTCTTGTAACTGAAAATACACAGTCTGCATAAGCAGACTCTTAGCACACACACAGCAGTTTATCCTGTAGAATCATGCTTAGTATTCACAAGTGAGTGGTGTTTCAGGTAGCAGTGAGTAATGCTAATACATTCAACATCACTAAGGCTGATTTCTTTTGCTAGAGTGTAGTCAGTCACCAAGGTCACACATGTTCATGGTCTCAAAAAGCTGTTTGCACATGTGCTGTTTTCTGTATCTGAAAACTGTAATGAAAATGTATGCGACTGTTAGAGTACCTAACACTTGCAGGAAAAAACAGTAGTAAGTGTGCTTTGAAATTGGCAAGCAAATTTCATTTTCTGCCTAAAATCACAGAAAACAGTAGTAAGTGTGCTTTGAAATTGGCAAGCAAATTTCATTTTCTGCGTAAAATCACAGCATGAGTCTGTGAGCACAGAGGAATTGCTGTCAGAGATGTATTTCGTGTCTCTCTGGTTCTTTTTGGAAGTATCCATGCATATGTCTCTTGCAACTGAAAATACACAGTCTGCATAAGCAGACTGTTAGCACACACCCAGCAGTTTATCCTGTACAATCATGCTGAGTATTCACAAGTGAGTGGTGTTTCAGGTAGCAGTGAGTAACGCTAATACATTCAACATCACTAAGGCTGATTTCTTTTGCTGGAGTGTAGTTAGTCACCAAGGTCACACATGTTCATGGTCAAAAAAAGCTGTTTGCACATGTGCTCTTTTCTGTTTCTGAAAACTGTAATGAAAATGTATCAGACTGTTAGAGTACTTAACACTTGCAGAAAAAAACAGTAGTAAGTGTGCTTTGAAATTGGCAAGCAATTTTCATTTTCTGCCTAGAATCACAGCAAGAGTCTGTGAGCACACAGGAATTGTTGTCAGAGATGTATTTCGTGTCACTCTGGGTCTTTTTGGATGTATCCATGCATATAACTCTTGTAACTGAAAATACACAGTCTGCATAAGCAGACTGTTAGCACACACCCAGCAGTTTATCCTGTACAATCATGCTGAGTATTCACAAGTGAGTGGTGTTTCAGATAGCAGTGAGTAATGCTAATACATTCAACATCACTAAGGCTGATTTCTTTTGCTAGAGTGTAGTCAGTCACCAAGGTCACACATGTTCATGGTCTCAAAAAGCTGTTTGCACATGTGCTCTTTTCTGTTTCTGAAAACTGTAATGAAAATGTATCAGACTGTTAGAGTACTTAACACTTGCAGAAAAAAACAGTAGTAAGTGTGCTTTGAAATTGGCAAGCAAATTTCATTTTCTGCCTAGAATCACAGCATGAGTCTGTGAGCACACATGAATTGTTGTCAGAGATGTATTTCGTGTCACTCTGGGTCTTTTTGGATGTATCCATACATATGACTCTTGTAACTGAAAATACACAGTCTGCATAAGCAGACTCTTAGCACACACACAGCAGTTTATCCTGTAGAATCATGCTTAGTATTCACAAGTGAGTGGTGTTTCAGGTAGCAGTGAGTAATGCTAATACATTCAACATCACTAAGGCTGATTTCTTTTGCTAGAGTGTAGTCAGTCACCAAGGTCACACATGTTCATGGTCTCAAAAAGCTGTTTGCACATGTGCTGTTTTCTGTATCTGAAAACTGTAATGAAAATGTATGCGACTGTTAGAGTACCTAACACTTGCAGGAAAAAACAGTAGTAAGTGTGCTTTGAAATTGGCAAGCAAATTTCATTTTCTGCCTAAAATCACAGAAAACAGTAGTAAGTGTGCTTTGAAATTGGCAAGCAAATTTCATTTTCTGCGTAAAATCACAGCATGAGTCTGTGAGCACAGAGGAATTGCTGTCAGAGATGTATTTCGTGTCTCTCTGGTTCTTTTTGGAAGTATCCATGCATATGTCTCTTGCAACTGAAAATACACAGTCTGCATAAGCAGACTGTTAGCACACACCCAGCAGTTTATCCTGTACAATCATGCTGAGTATTCACAAGTGAGTGGTGTTTCAGGTAGCAGTGAGTAACGCTAATACATTCAACATCACTAAGGCTGATTTCTTTTGCTGGAGTGTAGTTAGTCACCAAGGTCACACATGTTCATGGTCAAAAAAAGCTGTTTGCACATGTGCTCTTTTCTGTTTCTGAAAACTGTAATGAAAATGTATCAGACTGTTAGAGTACTTAACACTTGCAGAAAAAAACAGTAGTAAGTGTGCTTTGAAATTGGCAAGCAATTTTCATTTTCTGCCTAGAATCACAGCAAGAGTCTGTGAGCACACAGGAATTGTTGTCAGAGATGTATTTCGTGTCACTCTGGGTCTTTTTGGATGTATCCATGCATATAACTCTTGTAACTGAAAATACACAGTCTGCATAAGCAGACTGTTAGCACACACCCAGCAGTTTATCCTGTACAATCATGCTGAGTATTCACAAGTGAGTGGTGTTTCAGATAGCAGTGAGTAATGCTAATACATTCAACATCACTAAGGCTGATTTCTTTTGCTAGAGTGTAGTCAGTCACCAAGGTCACACATGTTCATGGTCTCAAAAAGCTGTTTGCACATGTGCTGTTTTCTGTATCTGAAAACTGTAATGAAAATGTATGCGACTGTTAGAGTACTTAACACTTGGAGGAAAAAACTGTAGTAAGTGTGCTTTGAAATTGGCAAGCAAATTTCATTTTCTGCCTAAAATCACAGAAAACAGTAGTAAGTGTGCTTTGAATTTGGCAAGCAAATTTCATTTTCTGCGTAAAATCACAGCATGAGTCTGTGAGCACAGAGGAATTGCTGTCAGAGATGTATTTCGTGTCTCTCTGGTTCTTTTTGGAAGTATCCATGCATATGTCTTTTGCAACTGAAAATACACAGTCTGCATAAGCAGACTCTTAGCACACACCCAGCAGTTTATCCTGTAGAATCATGCTGAGTATTCACAAGTGAGTGGTGTTTCAGGTAGCAGTGAGTAACGCTAATACATTCAACATCACTAAGGCTGATTTCTTTTGCTGGAGTGTAGTCAGTCACCAAGGTCACACATGTTCATGGTCTCAAAAAGCTGTTTGCACATGTGCTGTTTTCTGTATCTGAAAACTGTAATGAAAATGTATGCGACTGTTAGAGTACTTAACACTTGCAGGAAAAAACAGTAGTAAGTGTGCTTTGAAATTGGCAAGCAAATTTCATTTTCTGCCTAAAATCACAGCATGAGTCTGTGAGCACACAGGAATTGTTGTCAGAGCTGTATTTCGTGTCACTCTGGCTCTTTTTGGATGTATCCATGCATATGTCTTTTGTAACTGAAAATACACAGTCTGCATAAGCAGACTCTTAGCACACACCCAGCAGTTTATCCTGTAGACTCATGCTTAGTATTCACAAGTGAGTGGTGTTTCAGGTAGCAGTGAGTAACGCTAATACATTCAACATCACTAAGGCTGATTACTTTTGCTGGAGTGTAGTCAGTCACCAAGGTCACACATGTTCATGGTCTCAAAAAGCTGTTTGCACATGTGCGGTTTTCTGTATCTGAAAACTGTAATGAAAATGTATGAGACTGTTAGAGTACTTAACACTTGCAGAAAAAAACAGTAGTAAATGTGCTTTGAAATTGGCAAGCAAATTTCATTTTCTACATAAAATCCCAGCATGAGTCTGTGAGCACAGAGGAATTGTTGTCAGAGATCTATTTCGTGATACTCTGCTTCATTTAGAATTGTATTCGTATGAAAGGGGAAGCTTGTTTTCTGGAAATGTGGTGGTTAGCATTCAGCCCAAAACAGTTTCTCAAATAAGAGGCAAATGCTAACATATTTGAAATCAACATGGTAGATTTTTCTTCGACTCTTGCAATGGGCCATGTATTTGCTACATGCTAAAAACTCATATTAACCATTACCACACATGTAGTCTTACATACATGTTTACAGTGTTTATGCAGTTATGTAAGGGTCCATTCAAGTCTCTCTTGCACCTGACAGTAGACAGTCTTCAGAACCACACTCTTAGCAGAGAGCTAGCTGTTTTTCCTATACACTCATGCTTACTAATCAGCACTGTGTGGTGTTTTAGGTAGGAGTGAGGAACGCTAATGCATTGAACATTACCAAGGATCATTATCTTTGCTGGAGTGTAGTCAGTCAGCCAGGTTACACATGTACATGTTCTAAAAAAGCTGATTGGACATGTGCTCTTTTCTGCCTCTCTAAACTATAAAGAAAATGTGTCAGACTGTTAGAGTAATTAACAGTTGCAAAAAAAAAAAAGTGTACTTTTGATTTGCAAATGAAATATCGTGTTCTGCCTAGAATCACACCAAGAGTCTGTGTGCACACAGGAATTGTTCTTAGAGATTAAATTTGTGTTGGTTTTCTTGTGTTTTTCACTTGTAGGAAAGGGGTAGATAGTGTTATAAGAAAAGAAAAGATCATAACAAATATAGTAATATATTAAAATTACAAAAAGGTATTTTTTTTTAGTTTCTTTCAGGTATTGCTGCAGAGCAGTGAAGGAAATATAAGATGCCTATAAAATCAAGACAGCGAAAACAACAGAAAAAACATGTATATTTGAAGACAACTGGAGGACCCAAGTTAGTTGAAGATGCTCATGTTGGGAAAAAGAAAAAGTCTTCTGGTAAGCAGACAAAGGAATTCTTTAAAAATATATTCAAAAAAAGGAAAAATTTAAAAAATGTCCCCATTGGAAAAACTGTTTCAAGTAGAAAACAACAGGAGAATAGTGAGAATTTACTAAATGCTAATGTACAAGCAGAAGCTATAAAAATTGACTTGAAAAGAAAATCAGCATTTAAAGAGATCCGTAGGAAAATGTTTCAGAGAAGAGTGATGTCCAATTTGCTAAGGGATGTGAAAAAATATAAGAAAAGAGCTAAATTTTACAAGAGAAAAAAAGATATTGAAGCCATTGTAGCTAAGGCTTTAGAATTAAAAAGAAAACTATTCATTTTAATTTTGTACAAGATGCGTACATTAGAAAAAATAGTCAATGTAATGAAGTCACAAAGCAAAACGAAAAGAGTAGTGAAAAGAAATAACTTTTGTAAAGTGTTTTTAGGAGAATTGATGCATAGTTCAAGTACTGAACCATTTTTTAATGAAGAGAGTTATCTTCAAAGTAATAGTTTGCTGCATGCAGTTGACACCAGTGGACGAGCATATGAAGTAAAAGATGGTTGTATAATGGAAAAGGAGAAAATGGTTCCAAGAAATGAGGAAGAGGTGATTGCAGATGAGGTTATGGGGAGACGTCCTAAAGCCCCAGTGTATAGTTGGAATTGTAGTAGTATTTGTACTTTGCGACAGGAATCTATTGATAAATTACGTGAGTTTTTAAGAGAATATAGTAAAAAGAGTGTTAAACAGAAGATTAAGGTGCTTCAAGGACTAGATCCATGCAGAGTGAGAGAGAATACTGGTTTGCAAGGACACTCTCTGGCTTGTCTATCTAGGAAAGTTTGTCAAAGTGTTTTTCACCATTTTAGGATGCTGGCAGTTCATCATACTGAAATTAGAAAATTTGTGAGAAGATTGTATTTTGCTAAAAGTCCAGCACTAAAGTTAAATGAGTTGAATAACGCTCTGTTTCGTGGATCTGTATCAGATGTTGAGAAGGTTACTGATGAGATTCAGTTTTGTTACTTTGGTCCAGAACAAGAAAGTGCAGGGAATGACACAGTTATTGAGGAAAATGTGGAAGAGAATTTAGAACCCTCCGTAAATAAGAAATTTGAAGATCAAATAACAAAATTTGCTATCATCTCTAATGAAAGACCAAATATTACTTGTATTTGTTGCTGGAGAAGCCATTATAAAATCCAAACAAGGAATGTTGATCTCTACAAAAAAAGTGAAGAAGAAGATAATTATAAGTGGAAGGATTTTGCAACATATATATTTCTTGAAAATTGTTTTGATTTGGGTGAAGATCATCGTATTTGTAAATACTGTTACAACAAGTTAGAAGAAAATAAAATACCAGCTAGAGCTGTACATAATAATTTAGAATTGGTTGAAGTTCCTGCATAACTTTCTGATTTAAATACGTATGAGTCTATACTCATTCAATGTGTTCATCCGTTCCAGACCATAGTACGTATGGAGCCAAAAATGGGCAAATTACCTCCTTCAGATTTACAGAGAGGTTTAAAAGGAAGAGTTGTCTATTTGCCGTTGGATTTGAAAAAAAATATGGAAACTATTGATACAGATACTTTGGAAACTGAACCATTAGTTATTCTGGTTAATGGTGTACCTACAAAGAGTAAGAAAATTTGGCAGGAGCTGGTAGATGTACGAAAAGTACAAAGAGCAAATTTGTATTTGAAAAAAAATAATACATGGTATGAATCAATTTATATAGATGAAGAAGATGTACTAGGAGACACAGAAACACCAACTAGGGAAATTGAAAAGGTTGACAAGTCAAAAGAAGAAGAAATTTATGAACATTTCAGCATACATCCTCTTCATTCAAAAGAAGTAATGGCAAACACCATTGATCTGTTTCAAATGAAAAAAGCACAAGGAACTCCCGTGAGTGTATGGGAGGAGAGCTTGGAAGCTCGTTATTTTCCCCAGCTGTTTCCTACAGGAGAAGGTGGACGATACGATGAACGTCCAGTCCAGATTCCTGCTTCTGAGTATCGGACTACAAGATTATATGCAGAAGATCCCAGATTTCGTCAAAGTATTCCTTATTTGTTCCATCTGTTATTTGAAAGTGACTTGTCTGCACTATCTTATGCAGTAAACCACATTTTAAAAAGTGGAACACATCTACATAATGTGTCTGCTAAGGATTTTATTAACAAAGTGCAGCAGTGAGATGATCATTTGGAATCACAATTGATCAATCTGATGGCTTGTCAGCGTGGGACGAATGAATATTGGTACCGACGCCATGGAGAATTGAAATGTATGTTACGGAATTTAGGAACTCCAACATGGTTCCTAACCCTAAGCTGTGCCGAGTACGCTTGGGATGATTTACTGGATTTTCTACGAGAGGCAAATTCAAACATTAAAAACATCGAATACAAGACAGCAGGAGAACTGTGCTCATTGGATCCGGTTATTGTTTGCAGATATTTCAATCATAGATTTGAGGCTATGATGTCCTTCATCTGCAATAAAAAAAATCCACCACTTGGAGAAGTTGTGGATTTCTTTTGGCGAAAAGAGTACCAAGCAAGAGGTGCTCCTCACATTCATATGCTGTTGTGGATCAAGGATGCTCCAAAATTTGGAACAGATGCTGATGAAGCAGTGTTATCTTTCATTGAAGAATATGCAACATGCGCTATACCTAAAAGCACAGACGAGAAAAAGTTAAAAGAGCAAGTTTTACGTTTCCAAAGTCATCGGTGTGGAAAATACTGTCGACGGAAGTACAAGACCAAAGATAAATTCTACACAAAATGTCGATTTGGATTTCCTAGACCTGTTCTTTCAAAAGGAAGAGTCAACAGTTTTATGTCAGCTGTGCGACATACTATTACAAGAAAATCTCCCAAAAATACGTACAACCTAAGAAGAAAAGAAGAGTCAAAATATATAAATGACTACAACCCAGTCATTTTATCCATGTGGAATGCTAACATGGATATTCAGTATGTGGCAGACAATTCTATTGCTGTTGCTCGGTATGTCACATCTTACATCACTAAATCTGAGAAAACATAATTGAAGGAAATGTGGGAAGAGATTTCTCATGAGAAGACTGTCAGTAAGAAGCTGTACAGTTTCAGTTTAAAGATGTTATCACATCGAGAAATTGGATCCTACGAATGTTCAGATAGGTTATCATCTGCAAGTCTGTACTCGAAATCAAGAAGAATAATTTGTGTCAGTTTAGGCCTTGCAGGAATGCGAAATCGGGTACTGAAATCTGTTGGAGAAATTGAATATTTGGCCGAGAACGACCCAGAAAGTACAGATATTTTGAAAACAAACATGTTGGACACATATTACCCAAAAAGAAGTCATCATCTTGAGAACGTGTCTCTATGAAGTGCTGCAGAACTACATTTTTTCACGGAAAGCCACAGAAGACATCAACAATGGAAAATATAAAGTCATTGGTGAGGAAGGATGTTTGGTGAAGCAAACAAAAGGAAGTTTGATTAATCACAGGAAGCTGAGTTGTGACACTACTGACAAAAGGGAATTTTACTACTTGGCACTTTTACAGCTGTTTAAACCATGGCGTTCAGAGGACGAACTACTTGGAGAATTTCAAAGCTATGAGGATTCATTTAATGCATGTAAAGATACCATTGAATGCATTATTTTCAGGAATTATGTCCAAATGTTAAACGAAGAAATTGAACAGGAAGCTACAATTGCAGCTGAAGTAGCTAGAGACAGTTCTCAAGACAGCCAAAGTTCTGGAACGCTCAGTCAAGATCCACTAGGACAGCCAATCTTAGAAAATGAAGCTGCAATAGCCATGACTGAAGTGGAAACGGCTATGAATCAAGCTCAGGAAGATTTAATAGACTTACCAGATTTGGAACAACAACTGAATGAAGAACAACAACAAATTTTTGAAGAAGTCAGAAAAAAAATGGATCACAGATTACTACATGAAAATAAAGAGTGCACATGCACATCATTTGAACCAATTAGGTTGTATGTGAGTGGACAAGCTGGAACTGGGAAAAGTTTCTTAATTAAAGTCATCAGAAGCTACCTACAGCAAAAAACTGATTCAACTTTATCTTGTGTTGTTACTGCTCCAACTGGGTTAGCAGCATATAATATTAAAGGAATTACTCTCTATCGCTTGCTAATGTTACCAGTGGAGCATGAGAACAAAATAGAATATCACAAGCTAACTGGCGAAGCATGTTTCGAAGTTTCAAGAGTGTTGAAGAAGATGCAAGTTCTCATTATTGATGAGGTAAGCATGGTATCAAACTTAATGCTTGCCTTTGTGCATTTAAGAATGCAGCAAATTCTAAAGAGAGACTATGACGTGTTATTTGGTGGAAAACATGTTATAGTTTTTGGGGATCTTCTGCAGCTCACTCCAGTTAAAGGACAACCAGTGTTTAATACTGTGACACATGAGGACACGAAGAAGTCATCAGGAAGCTTTGGTAATGCGAATATTTGGTCATTCTTTGAGTACAAAGAACTCACTACCAAAATGAGGTAAGCAAATGATGAAGAATATGGTAGTATTCTGAAAGATATCAGAATTGGACTACTCACAGAAGTTGGCAGAAAAGCATTACAGAGTCGGTTGCTACATAATTTATTTCCAAGTGACGAAATAGTTGCAGAGAAAATATACAAGAACATTGCAGAAAAAAATACTGTAATCTGCTTAATGCCAACACTACGTGAATGCTCAATACTCAATGAGGAACTTTTGAAATTGGAAAAGGAAGAGATTAAGAAAATGGAAGCAGTGGACAAAATCCAACATGAAAGAATTACTATTACATTAACAGGCGAACTGAAAAATAAATTGGATTCTCTAGAGAAGAACATTTCGAAAACAGCTGGATTAGAAAAAAATCTATATCTTTGCATGAACTGTCGAGTATTTGTAAGGAGAAATTTGGATGTTGAAAAAGGTTTAGTAAATGGAGCTATGGGTAAAGTTGTGGGTTTTGTTAACTACCAGAAAAAAGAAGGAATTGAGTTTTTAAAAATAAAATTTGATCAGATTGAAGAGGTAAAAGACATTAGTCGTTGTTCAGTCCGTTTTTTGCTTGTGAAAGACTTATATGTACGTAGGAAGCAGTTTCCATTTTCTCTAGCATATGCTGTAACTATTCAAAAGTGTCAAGGATTAACTGTTGATAGTGCATTTGTAAACATTGGATCTACTGTGTTCAAAGAAGGTATGGCATATGTTGCTTTGTCACGAGTGAAAAAAATATCTGGTTTATTCATGATAGACTTTGATGACTCAAAAGTTAGTGCTGATGCAAATTGTGTAAAGGAGTATAATGGATTAAGAAGAACCTATGCTCCTCATTTAGGTCAGTATCCTGTGTTGGAGAAACGTGTTGTTTGTCGGAAAAGGAGAATTGAGAATATCTGTAATGAGGATGTACAGAAGAGAAAACAAAAAGAGAGTCATGTGATTGCAAGCAAAAAGAAAAAGGACAATGTTGAAGAGGTTGTTGGTTGCCATTTTGAAAATAGCTCTGGTGTCAACTGCTACGCAAATGTAGTGCTGAATGTTGTATTTTATCTTGAAAGTTTGCAAGAGCAGATAATAGAAAATCATGAAAACAGATTCTGTTCTGTGCTAAGTCTTCTTTATGAGAAGCTGAGTGTTGATAAAGCTAAAATAGAAAGTGCGACTGAAATTAGAAATCTATTAGATGTATGTTCAGGACGAACACAGTTTTCTCAAAATGTCCAGCAAGATGCACAGGAATGCTTGATGTACATCCTTTTGGTACTTGAAGATGAAGGGATAGAAATTGAAAATTTGTTTGGTCTCTGTTATAAATGGGAACATAGTTGTGAAAACTGTTTCTACACATGCAGCTCTAATGTTGATTCAGAAAGGTTTATCTATTTAACATTGCCAGAGACTAAATCAGTGACTTTTAGTAAATTAGTTAAAGATGCCAATCATAGCATGGAATGTTGTGAATGTAAATCTGACATGTTTTCAACCTTACTTTTAAAGAAATATGGACAGTATGTAATTTTAATGATGCAACGTTGTAGAGCTGATGGAACAAAATTGGACACTTTAATAAAGAAATTTACAGGACAGCAATTATCAATTTCTGGAAAAACTTTTGTCACAGTTGCAATAATTTTCCATGATGGGCCTATTGTAACTTCTGGTCATTATACAGTTTTTCTTAAATGTGAAAAAGGCTGGACACTGTGTAATGATTCTCAATTGGTTTTCAAGCAACGTTTGCCTTTTGATTTAGAAAATTCCTATTTAATTTTTCTGAAACCAAAATTTTAGACAGAAATTGCAACATCTGTACAAAACATTATTGCAATTTGATTGGATTACCATTGGAAATGTCATCAAAAATATTTTAAAAATTACCATTTGGCCTAAAGGAAAGGTAATAATTTGCATTGTGGACTTCTTTGACACAAATTATTTTGGTGATTATGCTTATGCAACAGAATTTTCAGACGATATTTATTGGAATTAGTTATTGTTCTTAGGTGAGATTTTTATTGCAAATGTTACATTTCTATTACGGTATGTTTTAGTGAGAAGAGATTCTGGGCTTTTTTTAAACAATCTTTCAGATTGTTTTTTTTTTTTGCCCGCTGTTAAGTGATGAATGCAATTGCTTTTACGATTTACAGTGAAATGCAAGATATTCTGAAAACAGCAAAAAAAGGGCAAAAAAATGTTTGTTGAAATATGAAAATATGTGCACTGTATTCTAAAATGTATTGTTAAATATTAATACCTTTTTCTTTTTTTACAGATTGAGAAAGGAAAAATATGAAAAATAAACTTCTTCATAGAAAGTTAAATAAATCACTTATTTTTAATTAAGTTATTTTGATTGTCAGGTAAGTGTGAAATTTCTGGAATTAGCACACATTTACTTTAATGCTCACTTTTTTTCACTACTCTTCTCTATGCTTTTCTCATTTCTGTAGTAGTCCCTCAAGGACCTTGTAGGGTGATTAAAAAAAATGTATTTGAAAAAAAAAAAAAAATGCGCGTACCGTACGCGTACGGTAAAAAAAAAAAGTGATTACAAATTTTTTAAAAAAGTTAAGAGGTAAGGTTGGCTCTTAAAAGAACCGTTGTGTTCATAAAGGGAAAGAGGAAAGAAAGAATGGGAATACTAACAAGGACCACAGATGTGCTGGTCTATCCTATTGTTTATTAGGGAAACACTGGTCTCCGCATGAACAATAAGGCCATGACATCTTGTGCACCTCATTGAAACCCTCCCAAAACGAGGGTTTATATCCAGAGGAGCAGAAAAGGGTGATGCTCCCACCGCAGAGGAAGGGCTCAGCTGAGCTGCCGAAGATGTACTCGGCTGAGCTTCTGTGGGTGTGCTCGGGTGACTTACTGGAGATGTTTCTCCAGTATGTCGAGCATAAGTCCTGGGATGTTTATCCTTAATGTGTCTAACCGTAGAGTGATTTCCAAAGGAATACTTCTTCCTTGGATTCCCTCTAGATAAGACACGCTCACAAAGTGAGCAGGTGACTAAAGGAGCATTTACATTTTTCTGCCCCTCTGGATAGGTAAAATATTCCCATACAAAAGAAGTCTTTTGTTTCCTCCTTCTCTCTCTGATGATGCTGCTACCAGGCTCACTCTCAGAAGAGGACTGCTGTTCTGCCATCGTATCTCAAAGACAACTCAGCTCCTTCTCCTAAGGGGTCACAAGCAGTAATGAGGGGAATGGGTGTGGTGTAGGAAGGTTCTAGAACTGAAAGTAGTTTAAACCAATCAAAAGTGATGTTTCTTGATCACATGACCAACCGTACGCGTACGTTACGCTTATGGAGCCCTTACGGAGCGCTTACGGTAAAAGTACGCATGCGCGTACGAAAGACACGCGCATGCGCGCATGCGCATAACAGGCACGCTCGAACACTTCCGCGTAACGTGCGCGCGCGCGTATGCGTGTAAAGTATGCGCTTACGCGTCGCGTAGGAAGTCCGGACGCCTACGCAAATTGCATAACCATACGCAAACAGAGTAGAAATATTACGTACATAAAGCGAAACGTGCGCTTACGGTAAGCTCACCGTACGCGCACGGTTAAAAAAATTTTAAAAAAAAAAAATTTGTAAAAAAGATTCACTATGTTATACAACTATATCTTACCTTTTTTTTTTAAAAAAGGTGAAACTTTATAAATTGCAGAATGTATTAAATTTTACCATAGTGTTTAAACGGAAATTTTTTTTTAAAAAAAAGATGTAAAAAACCTTGCAAAGATAAAAAAAAAAGAAATGTTTCACACACGTTAAATATAAGAATTAGCATTTAAAAAACCATACAAATTCACTGAAAAAACCATGGGTTGCACACACGTTATAGTTAGGAATTAGCATTTAAAAAACCTTGCAAATTCAGTGAAAAAACCATAGGTTTCACAGACGTTATAGTTAGCTGGACATTTCACTCGTAAAAAACCAATGAAATTCCCCCGTTATAGTTAGTTCAGCTAACTATAACTCGCGCACCCGCAATCCACTGCTGATGACGTCACATATTACATCACTCATGACATGGTCACTGACATCACTCATGACATCACTGATGACATCTCAAATGACATCACTGATGACATCACTGATGACATCATCCTTGTGATAGAGTGGCAGTCCTCCTCTCACCCTAATATAACAATTGATACACACATTCAAAAATAGAGACTAAAATTTACAAAATATTGGACATACCAATACCAGTTACAACAATCTCTTCTGTAATTCTAAGGTCCACATACACATCCACTCATTCACCAACAGTCCTATACAGTCACTCATACATGTACTCACTCATATGTACTCATACACCTATACATCCTGTTACACAATGCCACTCATCCATAGAGTTACTCACACACATAGTCACTCATGCTAATAAAGAATCAAACATACATTTACTTGCATATACACTTATACACACACCACCACACTTACTTCTACGGAAACTTACACATACTTAGTCTTTTTAACAATCACTTATAGAAACACATACTTATTCATACAGGAACTCTTTCAATCTCTCACTCTCACATATACTCACTTATATACACCAATAGTCACATATACTAGTTTAAAACATAAGTAGTTACTCATAAAGACACTATTGAGAAAGTCATTCACTCACTAACACATCTTTACACATACTCATCCACCCATACAGTCCTGCACACATGCTGTCTTCAACACATACAGTGAGTCACTCATTCATGCACCTATGCACTACGTAATACCCCCCACCGAACCATACAGACACTCAGACTGATATCCAAAAAACCAACTAATAACCTATATAGACACCCATGTACCTACTCACCAACCCATGCAGCCACTTATACACAAAGTGAGAGACTGATACAGATATTTACATATTTAAACATTACTCACTAAGCCATGTATTCACTATGATACACTTTATCAGTCAGTTACACAATACATTTCTCAAAAAAAATCATCCATTTAGACACTTATATACCCATTTATTCTTCCATCGACCTTGAGATATACATATATAAAACATATTTAATTTTCAGAAAAACACACATTCACTGGATGATGTCATCAGTGATGTCATCAGTGATGTCATTTGAGATGTCATCAGTGATGTCATGAGTGATGTCAGTGACCATGTCATGAGTGATGTAATATGTGACGTCATCAGCAGTGGGTTGCGGGTGCGCGAGTTATAGTTAGCTGAACTAACTATAACGGGGGAATTTCATTGGTTTTTTACGAGTGAAATGTCCAGCTAACTATAACGTCTGTGAAACCTATTGTTTTTCCACTGAGTTTGCAAGGTTTTTTAAATGCTAATTCCTAACTATAACGTGTGTGAAACCCATGGTTTTTTCAGTGAATATATATATATATATATATATATATATATATATATATATATATATATATATATATAATTGTGGTTACCTTTCTTTAACCACGAACAAGGTGCACACCAGGAGCATTAATTTTTTTAAATATTTATTGCCACAACGTTAAAAAAGTACACTGGACAGACGTGTTTCGGCTCTTCCGCCTTCCTCAATGTCGACTACCACTGGGAAGTATATATATAACCTTTTGCCAACAAAGAACGCAAGATAACAAAGTCCCTAACCTGTAAGACTGACCACGTCATTTATGTTCCAGAGTGCCCTTGTGGCTTGCGATATGTAGGAAGTACCAAACTCCAAGACCACAAAAGAATACTCCAGCACATATGCACCATAAAAAACCAGTATAAGTCCTACCCTGTGGCGCGACACTTTAGAGATTGCCATGATTCTAATCCAAGGGATCTTAAATATTACTTAATTGAATCTGTGCCACCCAACAAAAGAGGAGGGAATCGGTAAAGGAGTTTACGCAGACTAGAAACTCGTTATATTTAGACTTAGATTCCAAACAACCAGGCGGATTAAACGTCACGGAAGATCTGTATACCTGTCTCTAACCAATATACCTAGGCAAGGTGAAAGCCAACAAATTGAATAAAAAATAAAAAACATTGAGACAACACTCAGTCTGGTATGGATGAAATTTCAGGGGCTTTAGCTAATGACTGAGACAACATGTCTGAGCACGTCATTACCTACAGTATTAACTGTCAATATCCGCTGTCCACCCAGTATAGCAACAGTTTTTAATCAATCACTTTAGTCTTTTCACTCTGGGGCAAAACGCACATGCACTTTTATTTACACTGCACAAGCACTTTATAAGTCAAGATGTTTACAATATGTTTTTTTTAAAATGAAAAATCTACTGCCATGTCTTATTTAAAAGTCTGAAATATACAAAAATGATTAACATTATCATCAATAGGATAAATACTACAGACGTTCCAAATGATTAATCATGTTTTCAACACATGTATTATACTGGATAACAAAATGTAAATATGAATTTGTACCCATGTTACTAAGGTGTATAGCAATATCAGTTGGGTTTTATTGTATTTAAACAATGATTGAACCGTGGTATTTTATGTATTTAAACATGAATTTATTGCTTTTAACCTGGTTACATTGTAACGTTTTAAGATATACAAACGTTAAGTCTATTGTTGATCTCTTTGACTATAAGTTAAATGCACTTGTCACTTTAACCCCTTCGCCGCAGGGGTAATTCCCCCATGGCGCGGGGGGTCAGCGACGGCGGCGCTGTGCTCGTGACGGCGGGGAATCAATTGCGCGTGGGCGGAGCACGACCGTTATGACGAGCCCAGCTCGTCATGAGCACAGCTCCACTGTGCCTCATAACGAGCTGGGTTCGTCATAAGCACACAACGGGTTAGGAAATGGGTAGAAAAGGCAAAATGAAGCTGTGGAGCGTGTCATGTGATCAAGGCCCTCCGTGCTGAAACGCGTAATGGCTGACAACAAATAAAGGAATTGCAAGAACTTATATGATGGTCCAACCTCCAGTTCTTGTCAAAGGAATTACAAGTTGTGGTTGGAGTGCGCAAGAGATATATATATATATATATATATATATATATATTCACTGAAAAAACCATAGGTTTCAAACATGTTATAGTTAGGAATTAGCATTTAAAAAACCTTGCAAATTCTCTGAAAATCCATAGGTTTCACACATGTTATAGTTAGCTGGACATTTCACTCGTACAAAACCATTGAAATTCCCCCGTTATAGTTAGTTCAGCTAACTATAACTCGCGCGCCCTCAATCCACTGCTGATGACGTCACATATTACATCACTCATGACATGGTCAGTGACATCACTCATGACATCACTGATGACATCTCAAATGACATCACTGATGTACCTTCGACTAAAGGTCCTATGGGAAAATGCAGTTTTTTTTATCGTTTTCCACCGTGCGCGCACGGTGCGCGCACCCCCGCGATTTTTTTAAAAAAAAATTAAAATGTTTTTTTCTGCCTTCGGGGTCCTTCCGGGACCCCCTGACACAGGCTAGGGTGTCAGGAACTCTCTAAACCTGCCCCCTTTTCACGTTCGCCACCTTCCTTTTTCACTCTCGCACTGAAAACAAACAAAATGGCGGCCGACACTTCCTGATTTCGACCGATTCGAATGTTGACTGACATGTAACCACCAATCTGAATTACGCTCGCGCACGTTAGGGTGCGCGGCTATAGATATGTATGTGTTTTTAACTGCAATTTTCTCAGGAACTACTGAACAGATTGACACCATATATCCAAAAGGCACATGCCTGACCTGAGGACTACCTCTCTGCCAAATTTCAAGTAATTCTGTTCAGCCGTTCGGGCTGTACCTTCGACTAAAGGTCCTATGGGAAAATGCATGGGGAAAACACGTTTTGGGACCCCCCTTTTTTCTCGGCCCCCGCTTGACGAATCCCCCCAAGACTTTCAGGGTAGGAGCTGAGCAGAGCACCCCATTAGTTTTGAAAATTTCGCGAAGATTCGTCAACCGGCGCCAGAGTTATTCAAAATAGAATTTTGAGATTTCCTATGGAAACACGGTCCTAACTATAACTATCTACTGGCGACCGCCAGTAGATAATATATATATATATATATATATATATATATATATATATATATATATATATATATATATATTATCTACTGGTGGTCGCCAGTAGATAGTTATAGTTAGGACCGTGTTTCCATAGGAAATCTGCAACATTCTATTTGGAATAACTTTGGCGCCGGTTGACGAATCCTCGCAAAATTTTCAAAATAGGTGTGGCGCTCCGCTCCTACCCTGAAAGTCTCGGGGTGATTCGTCAAGCGGGGGCCGAGAAAAAAGGGGGGTCCCCAAACGAATTTTCCCCATGCATTTTTCCATACTGACCTTTAGTCGAAGGTACAGCCCGAACGGCTGAACAGAATTACTTGAAATTTGGCAGAGAGGTAGTCCTCAGGTCAGGGAAGTGCCTGGTGTCAATCTGTTCAGTAGTTCCTGAGCAAATCAAAAGTAAAATCATATATATATGTGGGCGGAGCCTAACCACACATCTCATCCTGAGATCTGATTGGCTGTCAGCACTTCATCCAAGAAGTGTTGGCAGCCATCTTGGGACCAATATACATGATAGCACCTCATTAAAAAGCATTGCAGTTAATAGAAGGTTTTAAGACTTTAGTTACATTATAAATCATTTGTTGATGGTACCATACTCATTTTAGGAATTGTGGTATGTTCTAAGGTGATTTCACAATGTGAAAAAGCCTTCTGCTGGGATATCATGATTGAGAGAAAAATATTTTCTCATGCTTTTCCCACAGAGGTTTGGAAGGTGATCTATAAGCTAAACTGAGATCATATTTTCTGTAAATTCACATTATCTTTCTCAGTCATGTGAGAATGAAGTCTGACATTCTCAGTAAAACATGTACATCCAACAAGGGCAGAGACTGACAGTTGATTCCTTTGTGTTCTACTGCAGCTTCCCAGAGTGTTCCAAAGAACAACTAGAGCGCTAACAGTCCTACTTATGATAAACGTTTGGCACACCTGAAGCCATCTTGCTTGGATTAAAGTGGTAACTCTTAAAACATTTAATTTAAAAAGGAACAAAATGAGGGGGTTCATTTTTCCATAAAAAGTATGATTAGTGCTGCAGAAAGAAAAATTAGGGCACATTTTGAGAGACTTCTCAAATCCTCTTCTATTTCATTAAAACATTCTGAAATGCAGACTGAAACATGCACTTTCAATACCAGCAGCAGTTTTCCCTGGTGAGCAGTAGCTTTACTACAGTGATCTAATGAGCAAAAAGAGTGCTAACATTCTGAATTTATGGCAAATGTGTGACACATCCGAATGCCTTCTTGATGGAATCAAAGTAAAAAACTAAAAGTATTTCCTACTGAGGAGACTGCAGTAAATGAGGAAATTAGGAAACTTCATAACAAATAAGTCTCCCAAGATGGCCACCAGAGACAAAAGAGCCCAAATGTAGCCCAAATATCACCCAGATGTAGCCCAAGTATAGATCAATGACAGAATGTCCCAGAGTGTTCTTAAAAACAACTAGAGCGCTTACTGTCTTCATTATGACAAAAGTATGGCACACCTGAAGCCATCTTGATTGGAATAAACTGGTAACACTTAAAACATTTAATTTAAAAAGGAACACAATGAGGGGGTTCATTTTGCCATAGAAATTATGATTAATGCTGAAGAAAGAAAATGAGGGCACATTTTGAGTGACTTCTCAAATCCTCTTCTATTTCATTAAAAAATTCTGACATGCAGACTGAAACATGCACTTTTAATACCAGGAGCAGACTTCCATGGTGAACAGTAGTTTTACTACAGTGATCTAATGAGCAACTAGAGTGCTAACATTCAGAATTTATGGCAAATGTGTGACATATCTGAATACCTTCATGATGGAATCAAAGTAAAAAACTGAAAGCATTTCCTACTGAGGAGACTGCAGTACATGAGGAAATTAGGAAACTTCATAACAAATAAATCTCCCAAAATGGCCACCGGAGACAAAAGAGCCCAAATGTAGCCCAAAATCACCCAGATGTAGCCCACATATAGCCCAATGACAGAAGTGTGCAAAACACTTATTATTTTGTGTTTTTTCAGTGTTATATAGTGCAGACTTGTCAGGTATTGGAGTGCTTTACATGAGCATTGGTTACATCACACAAGAACAAATTCATTTTGGTTGTAGACATGGGGAGACTAAGTGATTTGACCAGAATCACAGAATGTCGAGCTGAAGCAGAAACTCCAACCTGGTCCCCAGTTGCAAAGTCTGCAGTTCTGGAAGTAACACCACATCCTCTCCCCTAAGTGCATCATTTAATCAAGTGGTCAACTGGATAAAAAAACATAAAGATAACAAATAATTTAAAAGTGCTTTGTCGCTATTTGAAAACTCAGAAAATATGTCCTTATTTTAGTCTTTTAGAGCACTAACCATAATTTTGATGCCAATACGACCCTCTCATATATGTAATTTCCAAAGGAAATGCTCTAGGTATTACAGTTTTGATTACATCAAGATGACGTCAGGCGTTCCACACTTTTGTAATAAATATAGAATGTTAGCAATCTAGTTGTTCATTAGGATACTGTTGAGAGGCAGAGGCCAGGGTCACGGACTCTGAAAATTGAAGGCAGGTAGGAGGAAGCAAAGGCAACAATTTAACCACACTGAGCAGGCAGGAAGGGCCGTGGCAGCACAACAGACTATGGAGGGCAGTGGAAAGGGGGGCAGGGGCAACAAACCAACAATACAGGACTTGCAAGAGAGGCTGTGGCAATGTAATAGACCATTGTGGGCAGAAGGAAGAGGCAATGGTAGTACAACCATACATGCCAACAGACCCGATTCAGCCAGGAAACGTCCAATGTTTTTAAGCTCAAATGGGCTTTATTTGATCTGTCTCCTGTCTACAATCTCCTCTTTTTCAATGTAACTCAAAGGGGAAAATCAATACCCCAGTTTTTTTTCAAAATCTCCCTCTTACCAAGTTCAAAATGTTCGCAAGTATGGTACATTGGATCATGGAAGGAAATGGGGTAGGGACATGTTCTTGGATAACAGAGGACAGGAGGGACATGGAGAGGTGCACCAAACTGACCCTGCAGGGCAGGCATCAGGGTTTGCAGCAGCACAATACACCACACAGGGCATGCGGGACGGGAGTGCAGCACAACAATCCATAGAAAGCAAGAGGGAGGGGACAGGACCATGCACATGGACAACAGAGAACAGAGGGGCAAGAGGCAATGGTAGCTAGCTGACCATAATGGACAGACAGGAGAGAAAGCTGCAGCATAACAGACCATAAAGGGCAGGAGGGACGGATCAGGGGCATTACAATGGAACAGACAAGCCAGGAGGGAGGGAGTAGGGGTCTGCACATGTAAACAGAGGGCTGGGGGCAAGGGGGCAGGGCAGGAGCAGCAAGATAGCCATGGAGGTCAGGCAGGATGGGCACTAGAAGCAAGACACACCATGAAGAGCAACAGTGAGACTGTGATGGCATACACACAGACTATGGAGGGAAGGTGGGAGGGGGTCAGGGGCAGCTAACTGACCACACAGGGAAGGTGGGAGGGGCCATGGCAGCACAGAAGACCATGCATGGCAAGTGGGAGGGTTAGTGGCAGCACAATGGCTATGATGGGCAAGAAGGAGAGTGCAGGGGCATGCACAAAGGACCATGGAAGATAGAAGGGAGGGTCAGGACCTGGGCACAGACAAGAAAGTTCAGGGGAAGGGGCCTCACAACAGACCGCACGGGGCAGGCAGGAGGAGCAGTTGCAGCACAACAGACCAGGGAGGGCAGAAGGGTGTGGCAGTACAATGGACCATGTGGACAGGAGGAAGAGGATAGGGGCATGGCATGTGGACAGGCAGGGTGGAGGTGGCAGGGACAGGTTACAGTCATCTGACAATGCTAGGCAGGTGGGAGGGGAGTGGCAGCTCAACAGAACACTCAGAGTAGATAGGAGTGGCAGGTCCATGGAACATGGTGGGCAAAAAGGATGGAGCAGGGGCATGCACAAAGACATCGGAGGGCAGAGGGAAGGAGAATAGGGGCAGCAAGCTAAGCACAGAGTTTAAGCAGGAGGTCAATGATGGGACATAGAATTGGGCAATGGAGGGCAGGAGGAGTGGACTGGTACATCATACTAAATTGAGGGCAGTGGCAGCACATCAGACCATGCATGGCAGGAGGGAGGAGGCTAGTCCATGGATTCACACAACAGAGGATAGGGAGGAGGGGGATGGGGCAGCAAGCTAACTGTTCAGAGAAGGCGGGTATTAGGAACTTTATTGTTTTTAAAACGTGTGTCTGTGCGAACTACTTAAAATATGAACAAGTATGCAGCATAATCTCACTTTTATTCAGGAAGAACAGGACGTTTGTGACTGTGACTCCGGGCTCACTTGGCAGAAACACCCCCTGACCCTCCACCCCCTATCGCAAAATGTAATGCCCATGAAAAGGGTAGGTGAACACAGTGTTATATAGAACATAGTCCTGAGAGCACGATTGAAAATGAAAACTAGATATAGTGTATGGTATAAACTATGCACCAAAAAGTGTGATATAAGATGAACCGGGCGTGAAATATAATATGCAATACATTGTGCGCAATGACAGATTCATTGGAGAGCGCGAGATAGCACAGGCACTAGCGCGTGCTATGCGATATGCGCCTTGGAGTGTAATATGCACAGGGCAGTGTTGTGTAACCTAACTAGTCTCTAAAGTTGTAATATAAAATATGTGCTGGGGAGTGTAACGTTGCATATGCACTGTGACAAAGATATGGATCCCAGATTGTAATATGTATGGCATAGCACTGTGCGTTATAACATAGGCATCGAGGAAGGCACGTTAGATGGGGCAATATAACCCGTGCGAAGACAAGTGTGGCATGACATATTCACGGGGTGGTGTTACAGTGCACATGGGCTAGAGAGTGTCATAGCATATGCACTAGCTAGCGGAATACAACACAGAGGTGTGTGGCACTCAGCAGGCAATGGTGGGTGTAACACAGCATTGGGCTCTGCCAGGAGCGCGCTGTGACTCTCAAGTGATGTTCGTCCCCTTTCCAGAGAGTAAAATAAAAAGTATTACACATCTGGCAGTGGATGTGTGTTTTATTAATCGTGAGGGGGTTTCTTGCATAGTTTTGGTCGAATTTTTGTCGAATCCCCTTTGAATGGCTTGGTGTGCATGTGTATTAAATGTGCCCGTCAATAGCTACCCATGTTTGTATAAATAAACAACAAGGGTGTCTACCGGGATTAGGCACGGTAGGGCATCAGACATGTCAGAGCTTCACTAGTGGTGTAAATACATTCCACGTGGATTCATTGTATGCATAGTCGCCTTTTAATGAATATCACGCAAATCGTCATGGTGATAGGTACGTACGGTTTGTCCAGCATGTCCTAGGTGTGTCTATAAATATATATTTTTTAAAAATAATAAAAAACAGTGGCCGGCCCTGGGGATTGGGGTCAAAAAAATATAATTAGGAGACAGGCCCTGGGGGATGGGGTCATCAGGGCCAATAAATTAGAATAAGAAGGGGAACCACACAGCCCCCCTTCTGAAAAAATTAAAATAAATAAAAGACTGGCATCATGCCGGAGGCGACGCCCCCTCCTTGCAGCACTCTGCAAACGCGCCCCCTGGTGAGTTGTAAGTTGGGGAATTAATTACTCTTCAATACTGAGGGTCCCTGAGGGCCAACTAGCCCAACAGGCATCTCCAGTATGCGCCAGGGAGCTGCGCTGCAGATAGGTGTTCTGAGGCCAAGCCCCTTTTTACACCTCTCTGCAACGCAGCTCTGTGGCGCTTCCTGGAGGTACCTAGTGGTCTAGTTTGACCCTAGGGACCCTTAGGATTCAAGGGGACTTAATCTCTCAACTTAGAACAGCCACAGGGCGCGTTTACACAGTGGTGAAGGGAGGGGACGGGGCCTGAGGTGACGTGTGCAAACACGCACTATGGCACGTTTTAAATTGGGGATATAATTTCCCTTCAATACTGAGGGCCCCTGGGGGCTAACTAGCCCACCAAGTGCTTCCAGTAAGCGCCACTGAGCTGCATTGCAGAGAGGTGGTCCAGGCCGTGCCACTTTTTACACCTCTCTGCAACGCAGCTCTGTGGCACTTACTGGAGGTACCTAGTGGGCTAGTTGGACCCTAGGGACCCTCAGGATTCAAATGAACTTAATCTCCCAACTAAAAACGGACACAGGGTGTGTTTACACAGTGGTGAAGGGAGGGGACGGGGCCTGAGTTAACGTGTACAAAAACGCCCTGTGGCCTGTTTTAAGAGGTAGTTTTAATCCCCCTGCCCTATTATATACTAGGGGCTTACAGAGGAGGTCATGCTAATCACAGGGGGACCCCAACGCATAATGTTCCCTAGTGTATGTAGGTGTTTTCACTGTATTCTAAGTGTCTTTTAACATAGCACTGGCTCTAGGACTGGTTAGTCAGACTCAATCAATCAATCAAATAAGCTTTATTCGGAAAGTTAATTTCAGTCCATAAAAGCATGTACAGTATTATATTTCATTTTATACAATAAAAACAAATAAATTTAAAAAATATATGTACAAAATATGTAGCAGAAGACTTTCATGTAAGTGGTACCAGTTAGTATATGTGCAAATGGCAATCTATAGGCATGGAATAATAACATTTCATTTTTGGTTTATGGATTCATAAGTTTGGCTCAGTTACCACCAGTATCCGTCTGAAAAAGTTGAGGGTACAGGATGATTTTGCAACAAGGCTTCTTTCTGCTCTTCTTTTTGTTCTTTCTGCACGTTATCCTTCTTCCTGCACTTTTCTTCGTCTTTGAGGACTTCTGTTGCTTCTTTCTGCACTTCTTTTTTTTCTTTCTGTGCATTTTTTCTTCTTTCTTCACATGTCCTATCTCTGTAGGCATAGTTAGAAATTAGCATTTAAAAAACCTTTGAAATTCACAGAAAAAAACATAGGTTCCAGGCACGTTATAGTTAGGAATTAGCATTTAAAAAACCTCAGAAATTCACTGAAAAAACCATAGGTTTGAGGGGTGTTATAGTTAGCTGGACTTTTCACTTGTACAAAACCATTGAAATTCCCCCGTTATAGTTAGTTCAGCTAACTATAACTCGCGCGCCCGCAGTGCACTGCTGATGACGTCACATATTACATCACTCATGACATGGTCAGTGACATCACTCATGACATCACTGATGACATCTCAAATGACATCACTGATGACATCACTGATGACATCATCCTTGTCATAGAGTGGCAGACCTCCTCTCACCCTAATATAACCTTTGATACACACATTCAAAAATAGAGACTACAATTTTCAAAACAATGGACATACCAATTCCAGTTACAACAACCTCTTCAGTAATTCTAAGATCCACATACACATCCACTCATTCACCAACAGTTCTATACAGTCACTCATACATGTACTCACTCATCATATGTACTCATACACCTATACATCCTGTTACACAATGCCACTCATCCATAGAGCTACTCACACACATAGTCACTCATGCTAATAAAGAATCAAACATCCATTTACTTGCATATACAGTTATACACACACCACCACACTTACTTCTACGGACACTTACACATACTTAGTCTTTTAAACAATCACTTATCGAAACACATACTTATTCATACAGGAACTCTTTCAATCTCTCACTCTCACATATACTCACTTATATACACCAATAGTCACATATACTAGTTTAAAACATATGTAGTTACTCATAAAGACACTATTGAGACAGTCATTCACTCACTAACACACCCATACACACACTCATCCACCCATACAGTCCTGCACACATGCTGTCTTCAACACATACAAACAGTGAGTCACTCATTCATGCAACTATGCACTACGTAATACCCCCCGCCGAACCATGCAGACACTCAGACTGATACTCAAAAAACCAACTAATAACCTATATAGACACCCATGTAGCTACTCACCAACCCATGCAGCCACTTATACACAAAGTGAGAGACTGATACAGATATTTACATATTTAAACATTACTCACTAAGCCATGTATTCACTATGATACACTTAATCAGTCAGTTACACAATCAATTTTTCAAAAACAAATCATCCATTTATACACTTATATACCCATTTATTCTTCCATCGACCTTGAGATATACATATATAAAACATATTTAATTTTCAGAAAAACACACATTCACTGGATGATGTCATCAGTGATGTCATTTGAGAATAGATGTCATCAGGGATGTCATGAGTGATGTCACTGACCATGTCATGAGTGATGTAATATGTGACGTCATCAGCAGTGCACTGCGGGCGCGCGAGTTATAGTTAGCTGAACTAACTATAACGGGGGAATTTCAATGGTTTTGTACAAGTGAAAAGTCCAGCTAACTATAACACCCCTGAAACCTATGGTTTTTTCAGTGAATATATATATATATATAACCATCTATATGAAAATCGGAGGTGAGCAGGAAAGGGTTGCGAGAGGGACATTTACCACTTGCTGATGGTAGTTGTGCAACATAATGCTAACGGGGAGAATTACCGAAAAAACAGGTTTTTAAATAGGAAGTGTGCATCTACAAACTGTCTTCACATATAGACATGAAAAGCCGCAATTGTGCAAGGGAGTGTCAATAAAGTTTTGCCAAGCTGCTGTTTATGGTGAAGAAAGAAAAAAAGAACTCACCTGTTTGTAGTTGGAGTCTGTAAAAAGGCATAAAGGCAGTGACGCAGTCAGTCAAATGCAGAAATGTTCCACCCGTGATCAAGCCTTGAATAAGGAGAAACATGTTGGGTGTTTTACGACCTGTGTGACTTCCAGCATGGAATAAAAGCATTTGTTGCCAACTGCATCGGGTGTCAGTGTGCCTTTCTGCGAGGAAGGAAGGCAATATGTGGATACTGGTGCGGGTGGCTCGAGTCCCGCAAAACTGACCCACCCTGCAGGGTCTGCGGCTCATTTACCAGAGCACCTTTTGTGAGAAGATAGGCACAAGCCTTGAAACGCGTCAGGTCTACGAGATACAATCCAAGGGAAGCAGTTCCAGCCCCTGCCTCGAATGAAGAACCTGGATGGTTGTAGTTTGCTGAGTGTGCGCTTCCAACTGCTTGCGGGCAATATTGGTGTATATTAAATAACGCGGCAGCCCTGTCGCGGGAAGCAGCACCGTCCTCGAATCAACTGAGGGGGCCGCGTTCGGCACTGAACCTGGACTTGAATACGGTTCAGCAAACTAAGGCGAAAAACAGCTTGCACTGCTTTCTGGAGCCCACTATGGGTGAACAATGCTTTTTTAAAAACTGTGACATCGTGGCAGTACCTACTATAGGTGATACACTGTTCTGGACTGAACTACTTAACCCATCATGCACTGCTAGCACTGAGCAACCCCCACTGTGGGCGTGGCATGAATCCAGCTGAAGTAAATCAACCAGAATTGACTGCACGAGTCATTTTAAAAGCGACCTCTGAAGATAGGCACAAGCCTTGAAACGCGTCAGGTCTACGAGATACAATCCAAGGGAAGCAGTTCCAGCCCCTGCCTCGAATGAAGAACCTGGATGGTTGTAGTTTGCTGAGTGTGCGCTTCCAACTGCTTGCGGGCAATATTGGTGTATATTATATATATATATATATATATATATATATATATATATATATATATATATTACCTACTGGCGATAGCCAGTAGGTAGTTATAGTTAGGACCACGTTTCCATAGGAAAACCTCAACATTCTATTTTGAATAACTTTGGCGCCGGTCGACGAATCCTCGCGAATTTCTCAAAATAGGTGGGGCGCTACGCTCCGCTCCTACCCTGAAAGTCTCGGGGGGATTCGTCAAGCGGGGGCTGAGATAAAAGGGGGGTCCCAAAACGCGTTTTTCCCATGCATTTTTCCATAGGACCTTTAGAACGAGCTACAGCCCGAATGGCTGAACAGAATTACTCAAAATTTGGCAGAGAGGTAGTCCCTAGGTCAAGGAAGTGCCTTTTGTAGGTTTGGTGTAAATCTGTTCAGTAGATTCTGAGAAAATAGCCTTTAAATCAATATATATATCTGAGCCAGCTTACGGTACGCTTACCGTACGCTTACGGTAAGCGTACGGTGGCGTGCGCGAGCGCGATTCTGATTGGCTCTTAGATCTTAGTAAACATTCGAATCGGCCGAAACCAGGAAGCGGCGGCCGCCATTTTGTCTCTCGCACTGAGAGAGATTTTTAAAATCGGAAGCCCAAAAACATGTAAAGGGGCTGTTTTGACAACTCCCTCCCACATAGTCATGTGGAGGGAGTCCCCAAACATCCCTCAAGTGCAAAAACGGTTTTATTTTTTTTTCGGGAATTTCGCGGGGTACGCTTACCGTGCGCTTACGGTAAGCGTACGGTAAAAAAATAAAAATAAAAAAAACACTATCCACACTTACCCCACCCCCTGTGCTTTTGGTGGCCGAAGGCCACCAAATGTGCTGGGCTTATTACAATGGAAAAAAACACTATCCACACTTACCCCACCCCCTGTGCTTTTGGTGGCCGTAGGCCACCAAATGTACAGGGCTTATTATAAGGGAAAAAAACTTAGCATTTAAAAAACCGTACTAATTCACTGAAAAAACCATAGGTTTCACACACGTTATAGTTAGGAATTAGCATTTAAAAAACCTTGCAAATTCACTGAAAAAACCATAGGTTTCACACATGTTATAGTTAGTGGAAATTTTACTGATAAAAAACCAATGAAATTGCCCCGTTATAGTTAGCGCAGGCAACTATAACTCACGCGACCGCAATCCTCTGCTGATGACATATGTGTCTTTAGGAAAAAAAAATATTTGTAATATATGTATAGCTAAAAATGTATGGAAGAAGACATGGGCAAATAAGTGTCTAAATACAGTATTAGCATCAGCAGAGGATTGTGGTCGCGTGAGTTATAGTTGCCTGCGCTAACTATAACGGGGCAATTTCATTGGTTTTTTATCAGTAAAATTTCCACTAACTATAACATGTGTGAAACCTATGGTTTTTTCAGTGAATATATATATATATATATATATATATATATATATATATATATATATATATATATATATATATATATATATATATATATAAAGCTTCAGGATGTGTCCATCAGTTTAGTCGCACTCGACCAGCGCAAGCAAGAGAAATCTCTTTCCATGGTACAGACGGATACCGTTTGCGGTCATCAACAGCCTCCTTGTAGGTTTGCCTGACGCGTTTCGAAAGCTCCTCAGCTTTCTCTTCAGAGGCTTTCACGGAGAGGATGCGTGCATATAACGTTCCCATTTAAATACTGCACTCCCATCAATGGGATGGTCATATGGAACTATGCATTATGGGAACTGTAGTTCGTAATCGATCAACCCCCAAATGGATGCACGCATTATACTCTGTAATTAACAGGTCATATGGACCCCGCAAGCGGGCCCGTCCTGAATCCTCTGCTGTAGATATATATATATGCAGTGAATTTGTCTCTTTACCAAGGTAATGATTTGTAGAACAGACAAAGCGAACCCAAATGATGGTGCAATTATGAGTTATTTCATGCTCAGCACCACTGCCGCCATAACGCGTTTCAGCCCACGTGGGGCCTTGATCACATGACACTGTTGAGGGAGCGGTTACAGGATTTAAAGTGCAAGTCAATGACGTTTTACCTTGCAGCAACTTTTGCATAGACATGGAAAAAATACAAACACATCTATACCACGTAATGGTAATATAACCCTGGGTCACAGAGTGTATAAATACATCTCTAATGTGCAAAATAGAGCAAACCTGATGTAATATCAAGTAAATGGCAGCACATTGAATAAATAAATAAATAAATAAATACTCAATTTATGCCTATGCAGCTCTAAAATGTAATCAGTTAGTGAAAAAAGGCTTATGTTAATGAATAAAATGAAGCTAGAAAAAGTAAAACCAATGTAAAACTTTTCATCATGTATAGCAGCATCATTCAAAAGGCATATAAGACTAACATTAGCACATGTAATATAATCATGTGGTTAAGATGTTGAAAAATAAAGCCCAAGTGGGCAATTAACAATAGTCCATGTCAACATGCTTAAAAAGAGGGGAACATGATCTGTGCAAAATATGTAGAATCACGTCACATTATAAAGTGCTAACACCATGTGCAAAAGTGTAAACAAACAAACAGTACAGTGAAAATTGAATTCTCTAAAATAAAACTTTAAAAACCTTATTATCAGGTAGGTAGGCAACAGCATAAACATCAGATCTTAGTCATAAAGAATATTAGAGATGAGTGTAAAAGTCTTCACTAGAGTTTAACCCATACAGTGTTTTACAGTCCATTTCTAAAATGTACTTTGTTTCTAATTTACGTAACAATGACTCACGGTCACCACCTCTTCTCAGTGGTGGGACCATGTCAATGACAAAGTACTTTAGAACAGCAGAGTTTTTGGCGTGTGATTCATCAAAATGCCTGGCAACAGGATATGAAGAATCCCCATTGTTGATTGCCCGTATGTGCTGGAGTATCCTCTTGTGGACCTGCAGCTTCGTGCTACCCACATAGCGCAGGCCACCGGGACACTCCAGCACATATACTGCAAATTCAGTTTTGCAAGTGAGTTTCTTCTGGATGCGAACAGGTCTGTTACTGAAAGGTGTCATGTATTCGGACTTACTAACTCCATTTTTGCAGGCTTTGCAAACTGAACATTTGATGAAACCCTTGCTGCAATTGAGCCAAGATGTATTGATTCTGACCACAGGGCTACTTTTCTCCAGGCAATTGCTCATCGAGCGTGCCTTCCTATATGTGATACTAGGTGATCGTGGCAAATGGGTCCCCAATACCAGATCACTTTTAATTAATGCCCAATTTTTATTAACAATCCTGCGATGCCCTGGGTGGGACCAGGGCATCCAGGGAGACATGTCTGGGCCCCGGGAGATGCTATCCCCCGGGCAAAAAGTTGCCTGGGGAGGGGGGGCCTCATGAGCTCATTCCCCATTGATTTGTGGCCAGGGCCCATGGGATGGGATCCCTGGGGCCATAAACAGCCTGGGAGCGGAGCCTAATGGTTCTCCTCCTCCATTAAATTTCATCCAGGGGATGGGGTCCCCGGGGCCCAAATCAGCTGGAGAGGGGGGTCATGCAGCCCCCATGTACTATTAAGTTGTGGCCTGGTCCCAGGGGGTGGGGTGTCCAAGTCCATTCTGGCCCTGATGCTCATTTCACAGAAATTAAAACCTCAACGGGAGGCACTTACAAATATGAACATAGCAGGTGCCCCTGTTGATGCTCCACTTTTGAAGAGGACAAATTATCCTAACTCCTGGGCTTGGCAAAGGCAAAGCAAGTGTGCTTTCTCAGCAATTCCATATTGAAAAACAATATGAAATCCTTTGTGGAGGTGACTGCATCGTTGAACTACTGGAGCGCAATCTGTATGTGGCTGTGACAAGTAGGTAATTTGTTGCCCTGTCCTGATGAGAGCAGAGTCCATGGTTCTCCCTTTAAATTACTACGAGTATTCAAATATGAAAATTACTTAAAAGCACCTTCTGTTTGGCCCGCCCCATCCACCTTAGTAGTGTGCAAAGGTCTTCCTACCTTTTGTCAGGATTAGGGACAGCTTAACAAGCGGCCCTCCAGCACTTTGCTTGACGATTTTAGTGATGCGTTCTTGATGCCATGGAAGATGAGCACATCTCCACCAAAGAAAGAAGCACTTACTTCATATAGTTAAGAAAAAGGACCCTTATTTGGTGGAGATTTACCTCTTGGTAGTCTCGTTGTCTTCTCTATAAAAGGATTCATGTTATCACAGATTTCTGGATAAAGACGCACCAGGAACAATCAAATTGCCAAAATGCATACAAGGTCGCTGGTGACATTTCCTCGTACTCCATTACGCAGCTGTAGTGTAGGACACATAGTGTAGATTACGTACTGGACATTTACCCAAGGATGTAGCACTTACTAATTAACCAGTAGAAAGAATTCTACTTGGGTAGATATTTTGTGCAAAACTGTGGACTCTTCTTGGGTATAAGGCCAGGTGCAGTTCCTTTGTGGTCAAGTCACTGACACACACATACAGACACTTAGACACCCACTCACACACTCAGGCACTCACACACCCATTGACAGACCCACTCAGAAACTCACACACCCACTCAGAGACCCATACATCCACTCATACAGCCACTCACAGACCCACTCAGACACTCATGCAATCACTCACAGACTGACTCACACTTAATGAGGCACTCGCAAACCCACTGAGACACTCTTACACCTACTCACAGACCCACTGAGACACTAGCTAAGACACTCATGCGCCCACTCAGACTCCCGCTTAGACACTCACGCACCTACTCACAGACCCATCCAGACACTCACATACTCACTCACACTTCAAGTGACAGACTTATGCTGTTACAACCAGACCCATACAGACACTCACACACCCACTCACACACCAATTGAGACACTCATGCACTCCCTCACACACCCACTAAGATACCCATTCACTCACCCACACACTCACTCAAAGGTTACAAGTTATAGTTAGCAAATAAAATTTAAAAAACCTTAGAAATTCACTTAAAAAACAAAGGTTAAGGGGACATTATAGTTAGGAAATAACATTTTTTTAAACCTTAGGAATTCACTGTAAAAACCATAGGTTGCAGGAACATTATGGTTTGGCTCAGATTTCACTCGTACAATACCAGTGAAATTCAGCAGCTATAGTTACCTGAGCTAACTATAACTTATGCCCCCGCAATGCACTGCTTATGACCTCACATATTACATCACTCATGACATGGTCAGTGGCATCACTGATGAAATCTCACATGACATCTCTGATGGAGTCATCAACTGAGTGTAAGAGTTTTGAAAACGTTTCTGATACTTAAAGATATATACTAAGCTACTGCATAAGTTAAATTACTATTCTTTTGGTACTACTAATGAGTGATCCTATTTCTAACATATGTCATGTGAGTGGGTGTATGAGTGTCTGATTCTTTGTGATCCTCCATCATGACAGTGCAAAATGGCTTCAGGCCTAGCCTGTTGGTGGCAGTGTAAATATGCACTGCAAGCTGTCAAAATAAATCTTTTTGGACAGGTAAAGTCCTCCCTTTGACATATTAGTAAGTCACTCCCATGTAAGCCTTTTAGTCCACAAGGTAGTGTCAAGGCCCCAAAGCTATTTTCACTATGACAGGCCCAGCTATCCTACTTTGAAAACCAGAGTTTAGATTATAATACTAATAATGCATCTGTTGAATGGGACCAGCTGAAAAAATAATTAAACAATAAGTTGTAAAAGTTATGAAAAATTCCAAATCAATGCTAAAGTCAAATATTTGATAAATATTAAGGAAAAATAACTTTTATAAATTTACACTTTACCTGCCTGAACTGTCAAAAGGCTTATTGGTTTAAGTCTGATAGTGTTTTGCCTGTGCGCAGCTTTGGGTAGGTGTGTAATACATCTCAGGAGTAAACAATAGAATGACCTCAATGTGCAAAGATGACTTTTGTTAACTCCACTGAATATGCAGGACGGGGGCTGAGAGAACCTTTTTTGACATTACAGTGTCAAATCCGGATCAATTGGTCTGTTGAACTACATGTAACACTTGGGACAGCCTTGAAAGGAAGAGAACAGGATGCCAGGACACTTTTTAGAAGATGTCCTGTATGGTTCCTGAAAGGCCCTGCTTTTGTCGTAACGGGCTTCTACCTCTGTGTTTGTTGTAGTTCCATTGCCTGCATCAAACTGGATTTTAGTATTAGCTGTGGGTGGACACCAGGGTTACCATAGTATACTCCCCATACAGATACCCAGCTCGCAGTTCCCAACCTGAGGTTTTTGCCCTAACACATTGCATTGTTGGTCTGTTTGCAGTAATAGAAACAGGAACTACTGAAAAAGTGCGTAGGGTTTGTCTTGGTAACTTTTAAGCCATTGGTAAGGGTGTTCCCACCTGCATAGCGGATTCCAGGCATAAATGTTGCACTTCCTGGAACTCACTTTCTGGACCGGGGAAAGATCAGGAGAGGACTAGACCTTCTGAATGTGACCTGAGAGGTGTCCGGAAGGACTAGACCAGCTCCCTCTTAAACCATGGGCAAGGAAGTGGACTCTAAGGGTCAGTTGGCTGACCTCATTTGTGGCCACAGAAGGATAACCAGCTGCAAGAGGCCTTTTTTCAGGAATTTCCCAGCTGTTGGACTCTGCCTCACACCCTGTGAGTCTCTGAATGCCTCCCAAAGGTCCTGGGGGGTCTGGGCCTTAGAAATGTACTCCTGTCGTTGTTTGGGAGTTAAGAGACTATGCCAGAAAGTAAATTCATTGACTAGGATGAATCTGGCTGGTGTATCCGACATTCGCTCCATTGAATTGAGCCTCACATTGCTCCTAGGTCTCAGTCTACTGCGACCAATGACTAATATTGGCTCTTATTGCTTTTTTGGCGCTGTTTTCTCTTAAAGCTTTAAAAAGTCGTTTCTCCTGTTTCCCTTATTGGAAGATTGTAATTTGTTGTGCTATTTTAGTTATTGAATTTTACTCTGTTTTTCCAATTCAGTTTGTGATTTTTATTGCTTTGCATTTTGGCTTTATTACTATTTTGGCACTGCATAAATACTTTACACATTGCCCTGTCCGCTCTGTGCCATAGGTACCAGGGGAAGGGGGCTCAGGTTAATTTAGTGATTTTGAAGGTTCAACCTGACAAGGGGTTTGATCATTCCATGAGGTGGGTAGTCACCCCACCCCCAAATAACAATCCAATGTTGTACACTCCTCATGAAAAAACATGCAAAATTACGACTGAGAACCGTATCCGGGTGCACTTTCTACGATTAATGTTGGGTACTGTCAAGTAACTCTATGCATCTTTCATCAACTGATAACGTTCAACACAGAAAGGGTAAATGCCAAGAGACTCCCCATTGGACGAGTGACCAGCAGATAACACATCATGTACTTAGTGCTGAGCATCGCTAGGTAACCCCTCCTGGATGCTTGACCTACAGATAGAGTGTCATGAAAGTACTGCAGACCTGGGCAGTTCTCACTACCTTCTCCGGATCACTCCAGGCCATTAGGCTGAGAGGGCTTTAGCCCCCCCACCCCCGTCGTGTGGGTCTGCCCAGGCTGAGACAGTTTCCAGGGTACACACACAGCCGCACCTGAGTACTTCACAAGTCTTTAAAAGACCATTTACTTGCTAACAAGGCTTCGTTCTTTTTTCACCCCTTCTTAGAGCCCCTGCATCTCCACTCTGACTATTGCTGGAAGAATTAGCCCCCCCCCCGAAATTTTAGTAGCCCTCTATGTGGCTCTTGTCGCTCCTCTGGATCACTCTATGCAGTTTCCACAAACCTTTGCAGTTCCAAGTGAGTCCTCCATAGGGTGACCAGGTGTCCTAGATTTGCCGGGACAGTCCCACTTTTTCAGCAGATGTCCTGGCAGATTTAGGGAAATTTAGCTCATATCCCGGTTTTTAGTGAGGGTCGACAGAAAACGATGGGTGGATGTATTTGTATGCTTTCCAAAGCAGGGAGTGTTCGTAGGTATTATAAGAAAGCAACAGGCATGCTACTGGCTTTAAAAATTGCATTTTATGTGTGTTCTTAGTACTGCCTCTTCTGAAATTCTCTGCTGGGGACCGCTGTCATTCTGTGCACTCGATTGAAGCAACATTTTAGTCCTTCTTCTATGTTTGTATAATGTCCCTGTTTTCTGATTTTTAAATTCTGGTCCCTCTAGTCCCCCAGGAAACGTCCCCAGTTATTTTCTGTCTATACTGTTGGTCTTCTCAGCTCCCACTAACTCCCCCTGAATGAACGACCAGTAATGTCCAAGTTTACTGACCATCTCATTCCCCTTCCTGCAGGTACTTTAGGGATTGTCAGTTCCGGGTATCCCCCCGTGGAGCCGTGCAGAGTGGAGTCCACTTAGTGCAGTTAAAGTAGGGCTGGTCTGGGCCTTGTCGTTCTGACAGCCAATAACACTAAGGAAGAGGTACATATCCTTCATTGGGTTCTGGCACGGGGAGACTCCGGTTCAAATGCCTCTTGCTTTTAAATGCGCTGCGCGGGTCATCATCCCCTCGGTGCCTGAGTAACGAACCCTCTCCATGTTCCTGTGAGACGTGTGCGGGCGGCTGACCACTCCTCCTCACGCCTCTTACAAAGGGCAGTTTCCAGGGTTACAGGGGCCCTCTTCTGGAATACTCTTACATATCTTACTGGACTCTGATTTTCTTTCCTTCAAAGGAAATCTTGCGTCATCCCTCTTCTGACCTCAGTCAACCTTCGCTTCGTTCATCTGCGCACAGAGATCGATTTGTATTCACCTTTATATTGCATTGCCTTCAGTTAGTACCTGATAGTGCCAAGTGTCTCTGCCCTGGACTCCTGGTGTACTGGTGGTAGCAGTGCCATGGGCCCTTGGTCACCAGGTACACTCTCGCGAAGAGCCCTAAGATGCCCAGCCACCCAGGCACAGAGATACATCTCTTTTTATCTTGCACTGCATGGTTTTCCACCCAGCTTTGAAGGCACTAAAATAGAGCTTGAAAGAAGCACGCTGAATATGCGCCACACACGTCTTCGCGGTCAGACATCTCTCCACGGAGGGTATCGGGGCTGATAATCTAATCTCTGTCACGGGCCCTGAACACGGGACCCGGGGCCGAGGAATTCCGCTGATAAGAGCAGCTACTTGGAGGCAGGGGCTGAGGAGCGATGGGCGGGGACTGGGAGTTCCTTTCGTGAACCCCTAATGGTCTCTCCCTTGGTCAGGAAGAGTCTACTCCAGATTAATTCGAACGGTTTGAGGAGATTCAGGGGTTCGTGCGTTCACTTTACCTGGGCCTAGTAGGATGTAATCTTTTTTCCTACCCCAGAACGTCACCACCCCTCCCTGTGCGCTTGACGGGGAGTACTGATTAGATTAGGTATCCGATGGCTGTAGCTTGTAGGCGCCCGAGAGCGCTCACGAAAGAAAGGCACGTGGTTGAGGTGCATTCTAGCTGAGTGGGTCGCGGCGCTGGCTTAGCAGGGGGTGTTACCTAGAGATGAGGTGCACTCGCAGAGCTGGTGGGGTCCCCCCAGGATGACAAGGTGAGCCACTGAGAAGACTTGGCAGAGTTGTGGATTAGGGCATGCCAGTCTCACCTGGGCGAGAGCATCTGCCGATGACGTCACGGTGCAGTGGGTTGTGCACTTGGGGTCCCTCTTACGGGCCTTTGCACGGAGTGCTGCAGGCCAGAATGCGGATATAAGGAACCGTGTGCGGCGCCCAGTGTTGAAAAGCCGAGGTGTGCAGGCAGAATTGACATGTTATACCTAGATGCCGATGTGCCAGGAAATGACCCATTATCCAATACAGAGCTGTACGACAGAACCACGGCTCCCCCTCTTTTCTATCTTTATTACGCAGATTTATACAGGACAAATAAAACCTATTGGGTATCCAGGTGCCTTCCATAAAATCATATATTACAAGTTTCTTAACTGCATTAGGGCAGTTTACCTGTGAACACTTTGACACTGTGTTTCACATAACGAGAGTTTCATAACTTCGGTAGAGCAGTGTACACAAGGAAAGCTTATCCTGAATGTCCCTTTAGTAACTTTTTCATTGTTGCATAAAATCAACAAGCAACAGGACACGCCTCCATACTGTTGCTGTTTGGCGGTGAAGGGGGCGGACTCTCTGAATGACAGGCCAGGAAAGAAGGAAGTCAGAGTAGGTACTAGAGAAGAACTAGCCAAAGCCTCAGCATCAGATGGACGCGCGAAGGGGATGGATCAGAATTAGCAGCTAAAAGCAATACGTGATATATATGGTTCTGCAGCAGAGCCTAACACCGCTGACAAGGGGGGTTACCCAAAGTGAACAACCACCCTGTGTTGTGGCGGCTACTGTCCCCTCATCTGAGCTATGACTACCCAAAGACTCCCATAAGAGTTCTCCCAATTGCAGGCAATTAAAGCAGAATTAGCTGGAAAGTGAACAGCTCACTGAATAGCATGAAGCAAGTCATGGCTTTTGGAATTAAAGAAGGCTGCATGGGTTCTGTTACAGTAGAAACATCTACAAAAAGGAGTCAAATATTGAGGCATTACCTGGGCCTAGGAGGTTATGGGTAGCTGCTACCTCACCTAGGTGTAAGGAAACAGGCTTTTTGCAGATTTGCCTCCCGCCTTTTGCCTACATTTTGACACAGGGTATTAGTGTAATGGCTCTGAAATGCCTTGAGCCTTGATAACCAGGACTCATTGTATTTGCCCTGACTCTTAAAATTGTGTACATTTTATTGGCTTGTCCTCAATTGGCATGGCCTGACTTACTTATAAGTCCCTAGCATATGGTACCAGGGGTACCTAGAGCCCTTAGTTTGAGGTGCCTCTCGTGGACTGCAAGCTCTAGTTGTGCCCCCACAAGTACGACAAGATATAACATGACTCCCAGTCTGTCACTGCAGATTGGAAGGGTAGTTAAAAACGGCTAACTCGCTTAGCCATTTAAAATAATGGCAAAGGACAAACCTGCCTTTTTAGGTCTCGCTGAGTCAGCGCGCATGGGCTGCTCGGAGAGACTTTAGTAGGTGAGTTTTCAAAGTGCTGCTGGCTGGTGACAAGCTTGCGTTCACGCGTGAACTGCCAGCCGTCAGCGCTATCTGTCTTTCCTCTTGCTTGCTCCCTGCCTCCGCCCCTCCCCCAGCCTTCGCGCTTACAAGCGTTTGGGATTTTCCATCGCTGCCTCAACGTGCTTTCTCTTTCCACAAACTCGATGTTTGTGTTCCTTTATTTTGACATGCTTTATGCTAAATCTGTATTATCTATGAGTCCAACAATTCAACGCAAATGCAATGGCCAAATCGTACCCGTCTCAGGTTAATTGGAGGCGCACTCGAATTGTAACCGTTAAGTTTACCACATCTATTCCAAGATCTGTGTGTGTCCGACAAGTTGTGGTTCCGTGAATTCTGAACCCGTTCAATGAAGGTTGTCGTATCGTGATGATTTTGGTGTCAGTGAACCGCGAATGACAAGTGCAGTATGCATGAGTGTTTTCGTCATGCTACACCGATGGATTCACTGTGTATTTGACGATCTAGTCTGAACCCTTGGGTTTCATTTTATGCATAACCGCCATTTTGTGGTTGCCCTCACATAGGCCAATGACTACAGGATGACTGGCCAAGCAAGCCTCTAGGGACGCATACACCTTAGCTTGAGTTCGTGTTGACTCCTGTTTGACCTGAGTCAACTGACCCTGTTGCCCGAGGCTAAACTTGTTGAGCCAGGTCCTTGTTAAGCAGCTGGTCAGATAGAGATCAAAGAGCAGGACATTATTGATTCTATGGCACACGCACACACCCCTCTATCTTGCTTCTCATCTGTTTCTGCTCCTTCCTTTTATGGCCTTATGGCCTAATTATTGATTTGGGTTGAGGTCTTTTATGACGGGCCCGTCCAGCCTGTTCGAGCAAGAATGCTGGATTTTTACCTTGTCATTGGCGATGGGCTGGATAACTGAAAGTGGGTTTGTCGTTATGTGATGCCTCTGTAAATGTCATCCTCTGATTGGTCAAATTTGTAAGTAATTGACCGCAACGTCAGGTGGTAGTCCAGTGGTGATTGGCCTTCGGCCAGTTCGGAGAGGACCTTGTGGTACGCCAACCCTGTAACCAGGACCCCCGCACCATCTTTGTGGACTGAGGAATCCCTGCACGAAGATCCCATCCTCTCGCATCCACAGCATCTTTAGAGCATCTTCAGTATCCTTCATTTCTTGCATTAGGACCACTCAATAGGAATCCATTGCAACACGGACAAAGTACCTGGAACTGCTGGAGGATTACTTTTTCTGATAACTGTTTTTGAGGATCTTGCTGGTCCCCCTGACTAGCCCCCTGCTGGAGTTAGACACCTCAAGTACTTCTAACTGATCTGATTGACACTTATCTAAGTTTTCTTTGAAAACGTTTTTAGGTGTCTAATTAATTAACTTTGCCAAGGCTTGTTTGCAGTTGAGTGAAACTGCTTTGATTTATTATTGCTTGTAAAATTTATGTCTCTGAAACTCTCCGGTTGATCTTGTTCATTCTTGTGGGAAGGTAGGATCCTTCTGCATGGTTACCCCCACTTTTTGCCTGGTGCTAATCTGTTACTCACTAGTCTGACTGGGATCCTGCTAATCAGGACCCCAGTCTATCTGCTTTCTCCCTTAAATTGGTATGTTCAGTACTTAGGTACATCCCATATTGGATACTGGGGTACCCTTTTCTGTCCCTAGTATATGGTACTGAGGTACCCAGCACATAGGTACTCCAGAGGTTCCCCATGGGCTGAAGCATGCATTATGCCACCCATGGGAGACCATTCAAAATGGAACTACAGGCCTGCCATTTCAGCCTGTGTAAGCTGGTGCTAGCACCACTTACTACAGATATAGGTTTCCTATACCTGGGGTCACTCCACTTAAAAACTATAAGTCACCCTTATAGAAGGCCCTATCAATCCTGAAAGCAGGGTGCTTGGTTTTAAGTGTCAGGGTGCCCCTGCATGAGCAGGACACCCCTACAGTCTACAGAGTCCATTCTCCCGGGTTGTCAGTGAAGCAGCCATATTGTATATTGGGGGGCACCGCATAATTAGGCGATGACCATCTCGAAACTGGCTGCAACAAATCCTATCATGTTTGGTATCAAACATGTTGGAATCATACCCCCACACCCTAAACGGTGTGCGAGTATGATTCCAAGCACTGGAAAAGCCCTCCGTTAGGCTCTGAGTGCTCCCGGTATCAGCCTTCTTGACCGGGAGAGCACAAATTGGTTGTTGTTGACCAGAGACACGATTCTGCCCTCCTTCTGCTGAGCCACGCTAGAGCAGGGGAAGGCAGAACAATAGGCATCCTGTCACAGGGAGGTGTCACCACCTCCCAGACAGGATTTAGTGTATTGGGGTACAGTGGGTGCTCTTCCCAGCGCCACTCCGTCTGCATGAGGGGCACATTTGTTGTCCCCATGCATAGTCCAGTTCAAACCAGCTCTGGGAGCCATTGGCTCTTGCTCTGGTGCAAAACTGGACAAAGGACACGGGAGTAGCCTCTCCCCTGTCCAGCATTGTCTGTGCCTGTACACCATACAGGAACCTTCCAAGGCCTGGGGGCATCAAAGACACCTGAAGGAATCTCACTTGGAGTGAAGGAGTCACTCCCCTGCATTCGCAGCCACTGCAACTAAGTTGACTGGTCTGCTGATCCTGAGCTCCTCCAAATTCGGTAAGGTTCTGCAACACAGGTCGTGGTTTTCCACAGATCCCAAGGCGTGCCTTGCCCTTTCACCAAGTTTGAGGCCAGTATCCCTCGTGGGGGTTGAAATAACCAAACCCCTGTGCACTGCATCAACTTGCAGTTGCAAAGGCTTGTTGGCTTCCTTCCCAGAAGATCTTTGGGCTCCAAGTAGCCCCAACCTTGAGCACCTTCAGTGACCTGAATCTTCAGCCACACCGCATCGTGTGCATTGTGGCCTGCATATTTTCGTGAGCTGCTTGAGGGCCTCTCGCAACTCCAGTGCCTCTGGCCTGTGGGTCCAATTGAGAGTCACCTTTGTTTCTTTTGGGCTCCTCTGATTGCTCGGGACCTGCCCTGACTCCCCTGCTTGTGGTGAGTTCCCTGGTCCTTGCTGGTCCCGATGTTGCACCTTCTTTTGATTTCTGCGTTGGTTGCATTTGCCAAGGTTTGTTGGTGCTCCCACCGGACACCAGCCCCCGACCCCTCAGCACTCAACATCCGACGTGAGACAGCTCATGCACGGCTCCTAGTCGTCCTCAGCGTCGCCTAGTCCTCACAGCTGCCGAGTCAAGTTCATTGTCATCCATCCTGCAACACCCGACATTTCGAGGGCATTCGTCTTCCAAGTCTCCTGGTCACTCTTGAGTGACATAGACTCCGTCCCCTTTGCTTGCAGGTACCTCTCATCTCGAATCCACCTTCGGATTCCACCGGATACTTTCTCCTTCTTCAGCTGCGACACTTTCCTGAAGTCCTCCATTGGTTTCGACTGCAGTTTCCGGCACCACTTCACACCTATACACCCGGCTTCCCTTGTGTAGATAACATGGGTACTAGGGTATCCACGGGTGGGGTGGCTCTCCAACCTTCTGTCTTCCATGGGGTTTCTTCAGGGTCCACTGGGAAGGGTCCTTAATCTTTAAAAATCCAAGTGCGACTTACCCGTAGAGTTGTACGGAGCACGCGGTCGTGTTCCCACACTACACACGCTCTCCGTGGGGTCCATATCTACTCACCTTGGGTAGTTCCTTGGGTCCTCAGCATTTCTACATCTTCTTGACACTGTCTTGACCCAAGTTGTGGTTCTTATACCCCTTACTTAGTAAATGGTTTGGTTTGGAAGAGGAGAAAGTAATATGTCATGCCCCTATATATTAGTATATGGCTGTGATGGAGCAGGTAAAGCAACATTTTGTATACCTCCTCTATTTTGCATGAAAATACTAATTACATAACCTACTTATATAATAATTTGAAATAACTGTTTGCAGTGTTAAATTAATCAACTATTTGCACCTTTATTAAACACCAATTACACGTGGGACTTATTGCTATTTGCATGGCAGAATAACTCTAATAACTAAATTATGTACGCATATTAATAGTAGTACGTGTATAGGATATCGCATGATTTATGTCGCTTTTGTGACGTTTGCGTTCCCGTTTTGGAACGAAGGGTGAGTTTTATTGCTTTAAATGTCGCTAAAAGCTAGGAAAATACTAATACATAAAGGGATTAGTGAGGGTTTAACATTAGAATCTTCATTTCTGGGGGCGTGGCCAAGATGGCGGGGTGAGCGGACGCTTCCTCCCGTAGCTCCTCCGGCCCGGCCAAGCTAAAGCCCTTTTCTTATGCTTCTCTCCCCCCGCTGAGGCTCAGCGCGGGAGAGGAGCGTGGCGGAACATCAGGGGCATGCACCGGTGCTGTTTTTGTCCGGATCGCCCCGGGGGAACCCCCCCAAAAGTTCGCCCGAGATCAAGGGACGACGGCGGCGAGCCCGAGGGGCGGAGCGTATTGAAGAGCTGTCCGGGCGCCTCGGTTGGGCCTGGTGCTGAAAGTTGCGGTTTGGAGGGGATCTGGCCCGCCGCTTGACGGTGACTGAAGGAGCCTGGCAGGAAGGGGCCCAACGGTGTGGACGGCTTAGGACGGGTGCCCCGGCACTCGGGCTGGTGATGGCGACACCTTGCACTGCGGAAGCCCTGACCCCTAGCCGAGGTACGGCGGACTCTCTGATGGGGTCGGACCATCTGGCCCCCTGTGCGTGACAATCGGGAGCCGGGGGTGGTACCTATTTTACTGCGGGGTGCCTCGGGGCCCCAGAGGTGTCGCCGGGCCTAGTCGTTTTGGCTTGCTCCGACCGGCCGCCATTTTGTCCCCGAAGGAGCAGTGGTGGCGGTTTCCGCTGAAGTCCTGGCTGCTGGCGGCGGGCGACCTCCCGCTATTGCTGGGCTGCCTACCGGAGGGATGAGCTGTTGGGACCCCTCTGCTGCGGCCTCCTTGGTTGTCTCCCGCTAGCTCTTGCGGCTGCCGGTGACCGGACTAGGCCGCCATTTTGTCACCTGTGACGCAGCGACCTCACTTGTGGGGGATACCCGGGCCGAGTGCTAGCCGGCGGCTGAGCTTCCCTGGGGCACTTGGACCAGTGCCCGACTGCGGAGCTGGCGATGTCTGGAAAAGGAGGCCCGAAGAAAGGGGACCGTACTCTACCGGACATGCTTGGCAGGGCCCAGCACTTGCGGGACAGGGCACAGCCCTCACCGGGGCCCTCCCGGGCTCCGGCAGATGTGACTGGAGGGGAGCCACCCGTCACGAGGGCCTTTATGGAGGAACTGTTTAGCTCCCTCAGGGAGGACTTTCAGACACTGAAGCGGGAGGTGGCCAGCGAGGTCCGAGAAGTGCGCAGAGAGGTGGAGGGCCTAGGTGAGCGTGTGGAAGCGGCGGAGACGGAGGGCCAACAGCGAGCGGAGGAGATAGTCCATCTCCAGCAGGACGTTCTTCGCCTCCGGGAACAGTGTGTGGAGCTCCAGGCCCACTCTGAGGACCTTGAGAACAGATCTCGGAGGAACAACATCCGAGTGCGGGGCGTGCCGACTGCGGATGAGGGGTCCGATCTGGGGGGCTACCTGCGGGCCCTGTTCCGAGAGATCCTGGGGGAGGCTACGGACTTTCCCATCAGCATCGACAGGGCGCATAGGGTTGGCCGTCAGCGCCAGCCATCGGCACCCCCGCCGGACATTCTGGCCTTCCTGCCCGACTTTTCACTAAAGGAGCGTATTATGGCTGAAGCCCGCAGGAAACAGCCCCTGACCTTTCGGGATCGGCCAGTGGCGCTTTACCAGGATCTCTCCGCCATCACTCTGCAGAAACGCAGGTCCTTTAGGATTGCCACTGACTTTTTGCGCGAGCATGAGACGCCGTACTCTTGGGGTCACCCCTTCCGCCTGATTTTTCGGTGGAACGGAGTATTACACCAGCTACGCTCCTTGCAGGACGTTTGTGGTGTCCTGGGGCTCACGGCAGCGGAGGAGGAGGGAGCTACGCCGTCGTGGAGGTCCTCGGAGGGACGGAATCGGCGGAGGTCAACGAGGCGGCGCTCAGCGACCAGTGCAGGGCGCCCGGACTCCCCTACCATTAGGGCGGACAGGGCTGACGCCCTGAGGGCGGCGGCCGGGGACTCAACCGGCTCCTCTAGCGTGGCCTTGACGGCCTAACACGCACTCCGGGGGGAGATGTCTTTAGCTTCTTAACATGCTTGGCACGGGGCGGGGGGGTTGGGGGGAGCGGGGGGAGGTGAGTGGCCGGACGTCCACTTTGCTCTTCTCTACGGACTTGCCCTTTGGGGCTTGACTGAGACTATGGGGTGTTTGAGTTTGGGGATGGCTAGTTGCCGAGGGTGGGTTTTGGGTGGGGGAGGGGGTTGTTTTGGGGTTGGGAAGGTCCCGTCCGATGTTGTCTATGCCCGTTTTGTTTTGGCTTGTCCCGCGCTGCGGCCCCGCGCGCCCCGCCCGCTGATTCCCTACCCATTGCATGGCGCTCCCGATCCCTGTGAGGAATGCCGGGCCTAAAGGTAGTGACCCTTAATGTTCAGGGTCTGAATAACCCGGTGAAGCGCAGAGCGATCCTGTCGTTGCTGGAGGGGACGCAGGCGGACATTTGCCTTTTGCAGGAGACACACTTATTGCCCCGAGACTGCCATAGGATGCGATCAGCTAAGTTCCCCACCCAGTTCTTTTCCTCGGCAGCGAACAAGACAGCGGGGGTGGCCATTCTCCTAGCGAGCTCCTTTCGGGGGGAGGTGTTGCATAAGTGTGCTGAACAGAAGGGGAGGCTCCTTGCGTATCGCATGCGCCTGGGAGGCATAGCATTTACAGTTGGCTCCGTTTATAGCCCAAACGAGCATCAGGAGCGCTTCCTAGATTCCGCGCTGGTGGATGTCACTGCTTCCCCAGACCGACACATTATCTTGGGCGGAGACCTCAACATTGTCTTTGACTCTGGGATGGACAGATCGGCCCAGCGCTTCCCGCAGACGGGGGAGCTGTCCCAGGATGGGAAGGCCCGGATTGCGGAAATGGACTTGCATGATCTCTGGCGCTCCCTGCACCCCACGGATAGGGACTACTCTTTCTTCTCGCACGCACACCGCACCTACTCACGGCTGGACTACCTCCTGGTGAGTGGACCGATGCGTGCCGCTGCCACGGCGGCGGACATCGGGGTCCTGTCCCTGTCTGACCACTCTCCAGTCACCGGCGTTTTCCGGTGGCCGGCGGCCTCCCCCTCTCGGGGGGCGTGGCGCCTCCGGGACACACTTCTACACAAAAAATCGGTGGTACAACGCGTCGGGGAGGTCATACGGGACTATCTCACTCACAACAGCAACACTGACACTTCGCAGGCGACACAATGGGCGGCACTGAAGGCCGTCTTACGGGGGGAATTCATCTCTATCTCTGCAGCCGAGAATAAGGAGCGGCAACTGAAGAGGGATGAGTTGACAGCTCAAGTCCGGGAGCTTGAGCAGGTCCACCGCCGTACGGGAGCGCCGAGGGTATGGAGGCAGTTGCAGGCAGCGAGGAAGCTCCTCTCGGCTCTGGATCTTGATAGGGCGGAGTACGCCGCCTTACGCTTGAAACATGCCTACTACACTGGGGGGGACAGATGTGGCAAGCTCCTAGCACACCGGCTCCGGGTCGCGCAACAGCGCAGCGTGGTGAAAGAACTGGTGGGTGCGGACGGGGGGGTTGTCTCCGGGGACGCGGAGGTAGCGGAGACTTTCCGCGGCTTCTACGAGGCGCTATATGCTGAGGAGCCCTCCCCGCCACGGGATGCCGATAGCTATCTGGAGTCGGTGACCCTCCCGGTACTGGACCCGGCTCAGGCTGACCACCTGGAGCGGGACATCCATGTGGAGGAGGTGATTTCGGCTATCGCGCGGCTGAAACATGGCAAGGCCCCGGGCCCGGACGGGTACACGTCGCTCTTCTACAAGACTTTTTGCACGACCGTGGCCCCTGTCCTTACGCGGCTGTTTAACTCCTTCTCCGAACCGGGAGCCATCCCTCCGGACCTCCTGAGGGCGACGGTCGCGGTAATCCCGAAGCCTGGGAAGGATCGGGCCCTCTGCGGCTCGTACCGGCCCATCTCGCTCCTAAATGTCGACCTCAAGTTGTACACGGGGATTCTCGCATCCAGGCTGGGTCCACACCTCCCCGATTTGGTGGAGGCGGACCAGGCTGGTTTTGTGCCCGGTAGACAGACGGTTGACAACACCAAGAGAGTGGTGCATGTTCTGGAGAAGGCCTCAAGGATCTCGGGGGAGCGGATGTTGTTGTCCGTTGATGCGGAGAAGGCCTTCGACAGAGTTCACTGGCCGTATCTTGAGCGGGTCCTCACAAAACTGGGAATCGGCGATAAGTTCCGCACCATGGTATTTAATTGCTATAAGCATCCTTCAGCGTCGGTGCGGGTAAACGGGTGTAGCTCTGGTGGCTTCGCCATCGAGCGCGGCACGCGGCAGGGCTGCCCTCTCTCGCCGCTCCTGTTTGCCCTCTACATGGAGCCGTTTGCTCAGAGGATCCGTAATAATCCGGATGCTGTCGGGGTCCGGATGGGCCGGTACGTCCACACCGTGAGTCTCTACGCGGATGATGTCCTGCTGACTCTGGATGACCCTAGGAGGTCGCTACCTGCTTGCCTCCGAGAGTTGGACGCCTTTGCGGGGGTGGCCGGCTTCAAAATGAATATGAGCAAGTCGATGGCATTAGACGTGTCCCTGGCTGCGGACACCAGGAGGGATCTTCAACGGCTCTTCCCCATGCAGTGGTCCTCGTCCACGGTGCCGTATCTGGGGATTTTGCTGGCGCCTACATTATCGGAGATGGTTACGGCCAATTATGCCTCCCTCAGCAGGAAGATCAAGGACGAGCTTGGCCGATGGAACAAAGGCCTGCTGTCCTGGCTGGGGAGAATCGCGGCGGTCAAAATGACGGTGCTGCCCCAGATACTATATCTTTTCCGAGCCCTTCCGCTCCAGCCCCCGGTGGGCTGGATCCGACAAATGCAGGCTGACATCTCCCGCTTTGTCTGGCAGGGCCGCAGGCCACGCATGAAGAGGGTCCTCTCCACGCTCGCTCCGGAGGCGGGGGGCCTCGGCATTCCGGACCTCCGTAAGTACTTTCAGGCGGCACAGCTTCGCTATCTGGTGGAGTGGAGCAGGTGGGAGTCCGACAAACATTGGCTTTTTCAAGACCAGGCAGTGGCGGGCCGCACCTTACAAGAGGTCCCATTCTTGCGCCGCACGCACCGCCCCCCTAATCTTTACGCCTCCTTTGTTACGCGGGTCCCCCTGCGTGTGTGGGACGCGGTCTGCGAAACCCGGGGCCTCACCACCTTCCCCTCGCCGCTCTCGCCCATTGCGGGCAACCCGGACTTCTCCCCGGGGATGGAGCCGGGGGTTTTCTCCCACTGGGTACGGGCGGGCTGCAGGGCACTCTTCCAGATCTATGGTCCGGAGGGCGTGGTTCCTTTTCAGCAACTCCGCCAGGAGTTCGGCCTGACGGAGCTGGACAGACTGCGCTACATGCAAGTTCGGCATTGGGCCCTCCAGCCTCAGGTGCGTGCCACCGCTGCCCGTCCAATTACACCATACGAGCGGTGGTTGGCTACTCGGACCTCCGACGCTAAACTGATCACTGATCTGTATAAACACCTACAACCCCCGCCGTTTCACTACTACAACCCGGGGAGGGAGCGTTGGCACAGGGAATTGGGTAGGACACTCAGCCACAAGGAATGGGACCAAATTGCGTATCGGGCTCGGCACTCTGCATACCACACGGGCCTTACGGAGACATTCACTAAGGTGTCCACATACTGGTACTACACCCCGGAGAGACTGTATGAAATGCATAAACACACTGACAAGGGGTGCTGGCGGAGCTGCGGGCAGGAAGGTACCCTTACACACATTCTATGGGATTGCCCAGTGCTGACCGCCTACTGGAAAGAAGTCTTGGACGAGGTGGATGAGCACTTTGGGATAGAGCTGCCGCGTCTCCCGGCGTATGTCCTGCTGGGCCTCCCCAATGCCCTAATGTACCCACTGAAGTCCCGCAGGGGTAGGCAGATTGCAATAGCGCTGGGGTCTGCGGTTCAGAACATTCTGGTCCACTGGCGCACATCCACCGTCCCCTCCATCACCGGTTGGTTGCATAGGCTCTGGCACGTGCTGGGGATGGAGAAGCTGTCGCTTACGGTTGCGGGGGAGGTAGACCAATTTGAAGAGCTATGGCAACCCTTTCTAGCGCTGCTGTCCACTGAATTCCGGGAGCTCACCTGCCCGAGGTACCTTAGGCTTCTCAGGCTGAGGCCGCCGGTGACCCCGGCGGACTAGCTTACATGTGAGATGGGGACCCCCGGGGAGGGGGGGGGAGTGCGGGGCTCCTGGCTAGGGCTGCTTTGATGCGGGACCATAGGACGGGGGGGAGGGGGGAGGGTTGTTGTTTTGTTAATGGGAGGATGGGGGATGGGGGGGGGGGGATGGTGTTCTGTTGAGGTGTTGATGGGGGGGGATGCTCTTGCTCAGCTTTGGGGTCTCGGATACGCGCGTGGGATTCCACAGCTTGCAATTCTAGCGTTCAGTCACTGTGTTCTTCCCTCTGAGCCACCGCGCCACCTATTGCCAACCCTCTGGAGATACATCCCCTCTTCTTTGACTGTATTCCATGTATCCTGCCTCCTATCCCCCTCCCCCATGGTTTGTTTTGTTTCAATAAAAAGTTTTAAACATAAAAAAAAAAAAAAAATAAAAAAAAAAAAAGAATCTTCATTTCTGTGTATTAATTACTCTTTTGTGTTTGTTTCGCTTAAGTTGGCATTTGGGCTTGCTAAAACATGGCATCCAAAATGGAGTTCAGAAGTGGTCACCGTCTTGTGAGCGCAATGCCTACTGCGCAGACTCGGATATCTCCATCGACCTCCAGGCAACCTCAAGTCGGAAGCACAGTGTTCCTGGTCAAGGATAGGAACATGGAGGACTGCCAAACTTCAGTCAGTAAAATCTGGTCTAAATGAACAATTAAGACATACAAGCAAAACTTTACAATGTTTCATGATGACGACATGGACAGAGGAAGTGAACCAGCAAAATCCATGAGAACCCAAACTGATGTGAAAATTGGACGATATTACAAAATTTATCAAATTGACCAATCATCTGCTTCCTTAGTCTAAGAATGTTTCATGTTATCCCAAATTTCATTATAAAAAGGGTAGAAGAATAGGGAGGGGCTGGCATTCTGCAGTTTTCGATGACTGCACACCCCTACCGACCCCACAGGCGATGACAGGTGCTTGCACGATTTCTGGTCTTTTGGAGATCTGTGGGACTGTAACGTGCTGAGCAAAGAACTTTCGGACTTTGAGCTTTGGCCTGCTTTATTGGGACAATTAAACGGCTAAATTTGGTTATGCAGAGACAAATGAATTAGGAAAAATCCCGATAGCAAGAATAGGTAAATATAAATGTCATGCGATTTGTGCTGATTGAACAAAATTCTAAACTTTGATTGACCAAAATGCTAAAATTGATTGCAAACAAATATTTAGATAAACAAATAATTGATTAACAGAAATTATGAGTTTGTGGTTTTTCAATTAAATATGTTTTAGCTGGTTCTAAATCACCATCAACCAGTCCAACTAATTGGTCCGACGACCAAGTGGTGGGGTGCCTTGATGTTTAAGGTTAGGATCCTATATTTGGTGTTGCTAATGTATATTCTGTAAAATAACTTTTCTTCCCTATAGGTAATAAGGTACTCCCCCACATGTCCAGCGCTTGATATGTCATTTTTCCCCTCCTGTGTGCAGACTTGAGCGAAAGAGAAAAACGTATGAGTGTTGGTGTTATGGGCCCCACCGATGACTGCATGTGTGAATGAGCTAGTGTGACGTTGGGTCTGTGACGCAGGAAGGATAGTTGTAAATTTGCCCCTTTTTCCCCGGTTTCGCGCTGGATCAGCTGCTTCACTGACAACCCGGGAAAAATGGACTCCATAGGCTGCAGGGGTGTCCTGCTCATGCAGGGACACCCACTCACTCAGAACCAAGCACCCTGCCCTCAGGATTGTAAAGGCCTGCTATAGGGGTGACTTATAGGTTTTAAGTGCGGTGAGCCTTATATATAGCAAACCTATATCTTTCGTAAGTGGTGCATGCACCAACTTACACAGACTGCAATGGCAGGCCTGTAGTTCCATTTTGAATGATCTCTCATGGGTGACATAATACATGCTTCAGCCCATTCTGAAAGGATGGATAGAATTCCAAGGTTTGTGGTTCCTATAAAATAAACTGAATTCTTCCTGAATTTGAACCCAAAGTTATGTGGCGAAGATCTTGATGGATCTGATTTTCAGAGTGATTCCTGGAGTAGTGTCTAAGGATCAAGAGGGTTTTATGAGGTTTTGAGAGATTTCCCATTAGATCCATTTACTAGTAAATAATATCAATTGGATTAAGCTGGAGAAAATGTCATGGGAAAGCACTAATGCCACAAAAATATTAGACTTGTCTGCTCTATTTTTCTGAGATGTTTTCAGGTTTGTGGATATTTACTGTGGGGGTTACATTTCTTTATACAAATCCCTGGACTTGACTAAGCCTTTTCAATTGTTTGAGGAACCAAACAGGATGGCCCCTGTCACTCACTGCCAATATTTGCATTGAATAGGCATTGCTGTATCTGGGTGGTTTTCTGGGTTTTTTTATAACCCAAGATATTGAAAGCGATGGAGACTGGGAGAGCATGATGCTGGGGGTGTGGAAGGCTATATATATATATGTGAAATGCAGACCAAATACACAGTTAATATGTCCTTTAGTTTCCTAGAATGCTTATGGCCAATGCTGTTTAGATGATCAGTCTAGATCTTGGTCAGAAGCTCCCAAGAGCTTTCCCCCAGTAAGGCGCTTCAAGTGTGGGTCCTATTGTCCTAAGGCCACTTTGATATTCGACCAAAGATGCACCTCACTATAGAGGACCAAAAATAGTAACTCTGACTGAAACTGCTTGGGTTTCATGTCAGAGGGCAAATGGCCAGCAGTTCAGGTATGAATGTCCCTGCACGGATGGGGCTAAGACTGATGGTGGAAGATTTGGCACGGCATGGGAGTTACATTTTTAAAACCATGAAATTTCATATCTGCAGCGGGAGTCACTCCTTCATGACAAAACCAGGTGCTTCTGGAATTCCAAAGTCAGGTAAAGATCCAATAATACGCTATTCCTGTAGACCATACTCAGTGTGAAGTGGTTTACAGGGCTACTGGCAATCAGACTGGATTCAGGGATGCGGAACTGAGCTTACTCAGACCATGTGGGGTTTTTAAGATAAAGACAGTCCAGTGTATATATAAAGAAGTTCCTGCAGATAGTTAACAATGTGGCTCGCAAAGGTTAGGACTTGCGATGCGAAAAGGAAACATATTTAGATGCCTCAGGTAGCAATGGAAATGGTGAAAATTGTAGGAAATAGCTAATAGTAGGGTAAGAGTGAGGGTGAATGGGGTGCTCGCCAAGACTTTTGTGTCAATCGGGGACAAGGGATGTCCCCACTCCCTCTTGCACTTAATTTGGAGCTTTTGGCAGAATGCATTCAGGTTAGCCCTCAGAGAAAGGGAATCCGGATTGGGCAAGACAAATTTAAAGTATCCTTATAAGGGTAAGATGTAAATGTGACCTTCAAATATCAACTAAATCCTGTTCCAGTCCTGCAAGAGGAACTTGAATGCTGCTGATTTGTCTCTGGTTTCATGTTTATAGGTACATGTTTTGTCTACAGCAAACTCGAAGCTGTCTGGTAGGTGAGGCTAAAAATGGCTACACCGTTAAAAGCTCCAAGGGGAATATACTTTGACAACAAACTGTCCTTTGAAGAGCAGGTCAACTCCATTTCTTCTTCCTGTTTTTTATGTTCAAGATGCTTAGGAACATTTTCTCATTCATCCTCTTGGATCTGCAGAAATCAGTCATAACAGCTCTCATCTTTTCCAAGTTAGACTATTGCAGTGCACTCCTGAAAAAATCCCTTTATAAACTTCAGATTATTCAAAACGCCTCTGCTCGGCTTCTTATGGGAATACCTACATATCAATCGGTTTTCCATGTCCTTCCTACTCTGATCTGGCTCCCGGTGACGAAACGTATTGAGTTTAAGTCTCTACGCATTGCTTTCAAGGCACTGCACTGCGACAGCCCGGATTTTTTCTCCTCCCTGAATCTTTAGCGCCTAGGCTCCCTCGGGTAGTAGTGTGCTGTATAAATCTCAATTTCATTTCATACTAAAAACGTTTCATACAGCAGTCAACTGTTACATATGAAAAGTGAAAATTCTAAGAATGTTCCATGATAAGACAGTTTTTGACTGCACGGTCCGAGAAAGAAACAGAGTGCAATAGTGCTTTGTAGATCATGCATGTTACTAACAGCCCCTTATGGATGGTACCTTGACTGACCAAAAAAAAACTGGCCCAAAGAGGTGTTTAGTTTTTCAGTAGCAAGAGCTACTTTAGCGGTACGGGATAGAGTCAGTGAAAGGAAAGTCCGGACAATGTTTCTGCCTCCATTATCACTCACTAGGAATTCATAACAGCTGACAAAGCTAAAGGGCTAGAGTTGTAAAAAATGAAGGGATGCCCAAACCTAGCAGAGCTAAATAAGGAGTAGAGGGTCATTACATATTTTGAGCTGGGAGAGGAAGAATTTGACTTTCAAGAGAAAGTGAATCTGTTAGATCCAACTTCAACCCCAGGTCACCCTGCCCTCCACCAAGAAAGATACCATTAGGCCATTCATTGACACAGTATATATATATATATCTATATATATATATATATATATATTTATTTATTTATAAAGTGTTATATAGCGCGAACATGAGCCTGAAGGATATCAAAGCGCTTCACACTTGGCGGGAAGGAAGGTAATCAGGGAAGTACATGTGTCAATTTAAGAATACCAAACGAAACAGTTACAAAAGGGGGCATCAGAGATAAACAATTAATTATCGAAGTATAACAACCAGCTCAGGGCTTAAAGGTGTGTAGGTCCAATATCTTATAAAACAGACGATCCAAACCCATTTAAGGCAAGAACTTATTCATAAGGAATCTTTTTACTTCCAGTTGGAAAGCAACCGTGGAGGAGATTTTGCGTACTTCCGGTGGGAGGGAGTTCCAGATCTTCGGAGCAGAGCCTGAGAAAGCTCTGTGACACGTTCTCTTTTTGCGAAAGATCTGTGGTTTCAGGAGGAAAGAGTTAGCACTTCTTGAAGGTCTACCACCACCAGATAATTCTAGCTTTTGAGCTAGATACCTGGGGGTTTTGAAATGGAGGGCTTTGTGAGATAGGCAGGCAATCTTTAGCTGTATTCTTGCTTCGTAGGGTAGCCAATTTAGGGATTTTAGGACTGGGGATACGTTAGCATTTCTTTTTGTACCCGTAATCAATCTGCCAGCAGCATTCAATTAAGCCCTTAATGGGGCCAAGGTATATTTGGGGAGGCCACAGAGCGTAGCACTGCCATAGTCTAGCCTCGGCTCAAAAAGCGCTTGGACACCTGCTTGAAGTCAGCTTGTGGAAGGAATGGTTTGAGATTCCTGAGTAGCCTCATCAGGTGATTAGCTCCCTTGCACACCTTGCTAATATGATTCTTCATGTTCAGATGCTTGTCCAGGGTGATTCCGAGAGATTTGGCTGAATCAATAATGTGGGGGGAGCAGTCGAAAGCAGTAAGGTGCTTCATCCAGAGGTCTAACTTGGGGGTGTGATTTGGAGGAGAAATGAGAAGGAATTCAGTTTTGGAAGTGTTGAGTAGGAGATGATTCTCATTTAACAAGTTTTGAGCATTCGTTAGGGTGGTGTTGAGTGATATGAGGTTTTCCGGGGAGGTGATTTTCAGGTAAAGTTGTGTGTCATCCGCATACATATGGAAGAGAATGTTCGTGGAATTTAGTGCATTAGCTAATGGTTCCAAGAACAAGTTGAAGAGTATGGGAGATAGGGCGGACCCTTGTGGGACCCACATGGATACTGATGAGTGCTGGGATAGAGAGTGGTTCACCTTGACTCTTTGGGATCTGTGGTGGAGGAAGGACGAGAACCATTGCAGCATCAGACCAGAAAGGCCCATCCTGTGTTCCAAAATGGATACGAGGTTATCGTGATTCACGGTGTCAAACGCAGAGGAAAGGTCAAGGAGGATTATAAGGCAGGATTCATTTTGGTCAATCATTTTTAAAATGTCATCCATAACGTGTGTCAGAGCCGATTCGGTGCTGTGCCCACTCCGAAAGCCAGATTGATGTTGGTCCAGGAGTTGGAAATTCTTAATGTGAGCGCAAAGTTGTGATTGAACGCATTTTTCTAGGAGTTTGGCCAGAGTGGGGATGTTGGAGATAGTGAAGAACCGGGATTTACACCCAGCGGCGCAGGGGACACGCCCGAAGTCTTCGGGTTCACCTGTCTTAGAGTACAGAGACACGGGATTCTTCTGGTGACATCAAAGATCAAATTTATTAGCTGCAGCCAGTAACAGAGATCCTAGAAGTACAACACGGTGTATGTTCTCAGGAGACTGCTCAAACAAAGTGGAGCATCGTTTGTATGCCAAAAACCACGTTCCTGGCTAGCATCAATTACTTACAAATTTGACCAATCAGAGGATGACATTTACAGGGGCATCACATAACGACAAACCCACTTTCAGTTATACAGCCCATTGCCAAAGACAAGGTAAAAATCCAGCATTCTTGCTCGAACAGGCTGGACGGGCCCGTCATAAAAGACCTCAACCCAAATCAGTAATTAGGCCATAAGGCCATAAAAGGAAGGAGCAGAAACAGATGAGAAGCAAGATAGAGGGGTGTGTGTGTGTGCCATAGAATCAATAATGTCCTGCTCTTTGATCTCTATCTGACCAGCTGCTTAACAAGGACCTGGCTCAACAAGTTTAGCCTCGGGCAACAGGGTCAGTTGACTCAGGTCAAACAGGAGTCAGCACAAACTCAAGCTAAGGTGTATGCGTCCCTAGAGGCTTGCTTGGCCAGTCATCCTGTAGTCATTGGCCTATGTGAGGGCAACCACAAAATGGCGGTTATGCACAAAATGAAACCCAAGGGTTCAGACTAGATCGTCAAATACACAGTGAAATCATCGGTGTAGCATGACGAAAACACTCATGCATACCGCACTTGTCATTCGCGGTTCGCTGACACCAAAATCATCACGATACGACAACCTTCATTGAACGGGTTCAGAATTCACGGAACCACAATAGGGCGGATGTTGTTAAGGTCAGCACTATCTCCTTTCGGATTTTAAAGATAGGTGAAACCTGACCTGCTTTTAGGCAATCAGGGATCGTGCCTTGTGACAGTGAAGGTATTGACAATCTTTGTCCAAAGGGGGATGATGACATCCTTGATTTTTTGAAGACGGAAGGAGGCAGCGGGTCGCTGAAGTGATTAGATGGGTTGATACTCTGAAGAATCTTGTTAATGTCTCTTTCACTGAAGGGAGTAAAGGTGCCCCATGAGGCATTGTTCTTGGTGCTCAGACTAATTGGTTCGAGCTTCTCTAAGAAGGCCGGAGGGTGCGCAAACCCAAAGGATGGCAAAAGAGCCTTCTTAGAATTCAGTTACATTTTGATGAGTCTTGATTTCTCAGAAAGAAAGCAACCAGTTTGTCGAATGAGGGTGAGCTGACTCCAGAGTCAGGGAGGTTGGGTGCTTCCACCGATTGCTGTTTAACAATTTTAAAAAGTTTCCTGGGGCGATTAGAGGCTTGATTAAGTTAGGATCTGATATATATATATTTAATAATTAATGGTAAAGAACAGCTTCAATACACAACAGAGCACGGCAGAGCCAACACATTTTGGGCCTCACACCCTTCTTCATAGGCTGCATATGTGAAATGGCGGCGAGACTCACCAATTCATCCCCTTATACAACATCCTGCTCTCCCGTGGGCCCCTCAGTAGGTATGCATCCTGGGAGTGGTAGTCCAAGTCATATCCCTTGTGGGTCTGCCAGAAAACACAAATGCAAAGTTCTTATATGTCTGCCCATCTCTGTCTGTTATAAGTTATTCAAAGATTTCTGCCTACTTGTTGCTTCATGCGTGGTTGCTGAATAAGCATGCCACCGGACCCGCTGTCATTCCCTAGGTGGTGCACCTCTCGGTCGGACTGACTGTATTTACAAATCCAAAAAAATGTCCACGCTTGAGGTGCACTCTCAAACAAGAAGAACTTAATGGCAAAAGAACAGCTTCAATACAAAACAGTGCATGGCAGAGCTATATCGTCAATACGTTTTGGCCCTCAAGCCCTTCTTCACAGGCTGCATATGTGAAATGGTGGCGAGACTCACCAATTTATCCCCTTATACTACATCCTGCCCTCCTGTGGGCCCCTCAGTAGGTATGCATCCTGGGATTGGTAGTCCAAGTCCTATCCCTTGTGGGTGGGATGCATCAATGCGACTCATCATCATCCTAATCAAATATGTAGAAATATACAGCGCCACCACGCTGAACGAAATCGACCACTTCAACCAAGAGCTTGACTCACTGGACCAAAAAGACTTAATATCCAAGGGTCGGGATGAAATCAACACCCGCCTAAGGAAACATGAAGATACCTTCAAATTTGCCCGCGAAAAAGCTGACTACGAATGTGGTCAAATCTTTACCTTTGACAGGAGATGTGACTTGGTCAAAAAGCAGAGAATGAGCAAATTCGCTCATCCAACACAAGGATTATCAGCAGCCATTGAAGGAGCAGACTCTGCCTCAATGTCTGATCTCAGCTCAGCTATTGAAAGCGGGACTGACTCAGAGGATGGCAGAGGATTAAGAGCCAGAATTGAGGCCACCACCGGTAACTTCAGCCTAGCGGAAGAATTGGATTTTTTAAGATTAAACCAAAGGCAATCCCTGCGTCCTCGGATGCCAAAGAAACAAGGCACCGACGCAACCGCAGGAGACGCGAGAGAAGGAAACACAGAAGATCACAAAACAAACAACAGGAAAAGAGGCAACTGGAAATGCAAATAAATATGGACACCAAAAGCATTGTCAACTTCAGTAGCATTGACCTTATGGAAGCTGAAAAACAACTTCTCTCACTTGGTCTGACCTTCTGCCCGGAAAGCAGCTTCAATTATAGCAACACACGCATAGACGTATTACATTTTTTCAGAAAACTCAAAAGAACCAAAATTCTTCAAACTTAAACACATGAGTATGGCCAATCCACCTGAATCGGGAACGTCGTCGACAGTTGGTAGCAGTCTATTGGTCTCTGATATCCCTATGATTCGCACCCTGGTGGAATTAGAGTCCTTGACTGAAACTACTCCTACCCAGCAAATCCTACATAATGAAGGCATTGTCAGCTCTAACAAAGTCAGCAGCCCATTCTAGCCTCACTCTACTTTCACCCCCATGATGCAAAGGGATGCCATTGATATCTTCAATGACGTCATCACTGATGAACTCAAAGCTCTACATTTAAGGAAAGTACGCAAACCATCACGACGCAACTACCACAACAAACCATATTCTGACCTAATGAAGAAGCTACAAAAGGGCAACGAGGTCATCATCAATAAATCTGATAAAGGTGGTAACATCGTACATTAGCCAAGAAAAATGTACCTTGAGGAAGCGCTCATGTATCTCAATGACTCTACCTGTTACAGAATTTCCAGTTACAAGGAGGTGACCTTGAGCAACAAGGAGCTTAAGAAACATTTTAACATATTCAGATCCGAAGGAATCCTCAGCAAAGATGAATTCTCACTGATTTCCGGGTGCTCCCGGTCCTGTATTTCCTACCCAAGGTTCATAAGAGCATTTCACCAATCCCAGGCCGTCCCATTATCTCGGAGTATGTGCGAAAACATATCCAAATATGTAGACTTCTTCTTACAAGAGTATGTAACCAGCTTGCCCACATATCTCAAAGACACCAGTGACTTTCTCCTCAAGATCAAGGACATTCCATGGTGTGATGATTACATTCTGATGTACTTAGACATCACCTCACTGTATACCAGCATTTACCACTGTGATGGTCTAGCAGCCTGCAAGTATTTCCTCGGCAAAAGACCAATCCACTGTTACAAGCACGACTTTATCTTGTTCCTCATTGAATGGTGTTTATGTCACAATTTATTCATGTTTAACAAAACTGTTTACCAACAACTCAGGGGTGTTGCCATGGGAGCCTGCTTTTTGCCCAGCTATGCGTGTCCTCATGTGGGTTGGTGGGAGGAGCAGGCTCTCATGGCAGGACACGCGGATTCATGGAACAATCACATTGTCACTTGGCTCAGATACATCAATGATGTGTTTCTTATCTGGAGAGGGGATGCTGACAGTGCTAGGTCTTTTATTACTAAGATTAATGCTAACAATCTCAATCTAGAATTCAATGCCAACATAAGTGACATCTCTGTTGAGTTCCTTGATGTCATGTTGGCACACTACACTCCAAGCTACACAGGAAACCTACCGCAGGCAATTACATCTTACATGCCTCTAGCTTCCACTCTAGACATTTGATTGCGAGTATTCCCTACGGTGAAATGCTCCATCTACGCCGATTATGCAGTTCTGCCGATGACCTAGCAGTTTGTCAGAGTGAGGCGCAACACAGATTTAGGGCCCGTGGCTATTCCAAACACAACATCTTTACAGCCACCAACAGGGCCAACTCCATAGCTAGAGAAGAACAACTCGCAGGGAGGTCCATGCTTGACACCAACTCCGATACAATGGATGAGACAGATAGTCCAGGCATTGTCAGTACCAGGCTCATAATCACATATAACACAGAGGAACGTGCCATTAGATCCATTATCAACAAGCACTGGAGGATCATTAAATCTGACCCAACTTTGGGCCCTCTAGTAGCTCAACGGCCAAACATCACTAATAGGCGTGCATTCTCCATTCACGACGCCTTGGTGAGGAGTAACCCTGAAGTTATCACAAAATCCAATTGGCTGTCAGACGTCAAGGGTTTCTTCAAATGCAATAGCTGCAGAGCGTTCAAATTTGGAAGAAGCATCACTCAGTTAGATTCCAACTTTAGGAGTGAGCCACTTACAATCAAACACAGACTAACATGTCGAACTGAGTACTCAAATGCAAATGTTGCTTAAGGTACATTGGTAGTACTAAGTTACAAGTACACCTCCGCATTCTTCAACATCTTAGGGCGATTGTGAACAATGATCCTACCTACCCAGTAGCCAGGCATTTTAAGGAGGTGCACAATAACAACCTTGACCACCTCCAATACTGTGTTATTGATTGCATACCCCCATTAAGACGGGCGGGAACCTGGAGAAACTACTCTGCTAACTTGAAACCAGATATATCCTAGAATTCAACACCAAGGCACCTGCAGGCCTCAATACGAGTGAGGACTTAAACAATTTCCTTTAGTATTTGACTACAAGTACCTATGGAAAGGGTGACTGTATGTCCTTGTGCTGTCAGATGAGCACTCAATTTGGAGTACTACCTTGTTTTATCTGATTTCACAATGCTGATATGATTGTTCTCAATTTCTCAGTCTTGCGCATGGGCTAGCTGAGTTTGTGTGTTGCCTAATTGTGATTTTCCTACTTCACTTGATTTTGTCAAAATCAATTCTGTATCATCATATTGCCCGACCTTGACCTGATTTGCTCAGATCCTGCATTCATGTAATTTACTCAGTTTATTTTTGTGCAGGCCTTGTGCCCATGCAGGGGCCATATTATGCCATGTGGCATCTGTCACACCACATGTGATTCAATTTGCATTTGTGCATTTTATGATTATGCTGTGCTTTTTGCATGCCGTGCGCCTATAGATAGGCCCTGGGGCGCTAAGGGGCATCTGACATACCTCATGTGACCTTTACATTAGAATCCCACTCATGCACTCTTCACCTTCTGGCTGGAAGTGTGACTAAGTGTTGCTCTTGTTTTTATCTATTTTTTGGCCATAATTCGCAAATCTGTGTTGGTAGTTTTTCATACGTTATTCACTTCTTTTTGACCCTGCACATTCAAAGTACTTCAGTGGAGCCGTCATTTGTATGACATTCCGTATACTGATATCTCTTTGAGCAGTGTCTCTAAATTGTATCACTTTCCCCGTGACACTTTCCCTCATTATCTTCACATTGTACTTTGACACAGTAGTATCGCTCACTATTCCACCACGGCATTTTTTCCGACTGTCCATACGCAGGCCTTATGCATTTCAAAGAACCCTGTTTCTTTGTCTGCCAGTGGATTTTATCCCACGCATTTGTGCACCGGATTGATCGTACTCACTTTTCAGGTCTCGCCTGAGCTAGCGCATGCGCTGCTCTGTGAGACATTTAGTAAGCGGCTTTTGAAAGTGCCACCACAGGCTTTAGGTAGCCTCAAGCTTGCGTGCACGCAGCCGCCATCTGTCTTTCCTCCGTCACACAACTCCTGCTTCGCCCCCTCCCCCACCACAGATCGCTTCTCGCGGCCGCTTACGCGCAGCCAATGCTTGCATCGCTCGCCGCGCTTGATCGCAATCACTTTCACTTTCGCGGCCGTGCGGCCATGTCACTTTCACGGCCAGTGATTGTTTCTCCTGCGCCACTGCTGGTATGTGTTGCCTCAGTCCGCTGCTGCAGCAATGGCCAACCGATTCCATTAGCAGATGTTATATCAACTCACCCGCCTGGAATGTGTTGAGAAGAACTTAAAACTTGCCACATGCTTGTATTTGATGATTTTTGGAACTGATGTCTGTTTTGCATTCAGTGTATTTGTTGTGCGGTGGGTAAGGTGCAATGCATGGCTTTTGTTGCGTCACCAGTGCTGCTTAACCATCCGCTCTGCTGACACCTCCTAAAATTCTGGCTTTGGAGTCATTTCTCTAGCTTCTCTTAGCAAGTGTAATCTGTTTTTGTTGCAGGCTATTGGTTTTGACGCATTGGGGTAGATTGTTGCTGATGAGCACTTTCCACAGCTTCTTACGCTGGTTCTCGTTATCCCCTTGAGGGCCATGAACGGAGAGTAGTGAGGCAGCATTATTGTATATGGGTGCCGGAGGCTTCCACTATCTGCAACACACTTTTCAAAATGCTGTTATTCATACGAAGCGTGTTTCCCACTGCTGTGACGTAGCTATGTTCAGTTGTGAAGCTGGCGCGTGCCCTCTCAGCCCCTGCTTATTTCTCTGTTTGATTGTTCACATTATGGACGGATCACAATCCATCAGCAACATAAAACAGCAGAAGGCTAACTGTGACTAAGGGGATGTTTTTCCCTTCAGGGATCATTACAAACACCTGGTGCTTCACTGTATTTCATGCCACTCAGAACCCATCGGTGAAAAACACCGCTTTTTTCACAGTGAACCCTCTAAAATTCTATATATTTATGGAGCTGGGGAACTGCACTAACAATGCGCCAGGTCTTCGAGTACACCTTTAGGGGTCCCCAAGTCGCCTCCAGGAGAACGTTAACAAATACATACTCTTCGCAGTAAAAAAGCCTTCCTGCATGATTATTGAAATGAGATGGTTAAGCAACGCGTGCAGCTGAAATAAAGCGCCCCGGGAGCCGCATGATTCAGAGCTGTCAAAATACTGTAAGGTGTCTCCATTATTTCTGGGAAAAATTAAATTCTTAATTAAATCGTTTATTTTGGTTTTATTAAGCTGCCGTGTGGCCCCTATCAACCTCTGCAAGTGGCAGTAGCATATTGCAGGCCTTTCTGCCGGCAGTGTTTATCTTAATTAAGGCTGTTCGTGGAAATGGGCTCGAGTTTTTGAGAGGGAGTGGACCACTGCTACCATTATTACCCGCCATTCTCAGCTCCGCGCGAGCTTCATTCAGAAGTAAGCCTGCAAAAATGTACGTGAGAACAAAGTGAATATTGTACATGTAGTAGCAGGGAACCTTCAAAAGATGTTACATTGTAACATGATATAACATTGGTTGGTTACTAGGTCAAACGATCACTCTAAAGTTACGAACTACAGGTCACAGACAGGTGTCAGCAGCAAACGATTAACTAACTGGCTGACCCAGAGGTTTTTTCCTTCACCCCAAAACAATTGCTTGAAAAAGAGACACGCCTGCAAAGCACTATTCGACCCCCGTTTGTCCTGTTTGTTTCTTTTAATTGTGTGTTATTTCGCCCGACTGTCATCTTCAAATAATTCGGTCACGTTCTTGGCACGGTTTTTGTTTTTTAAGTTTTTGTTTGTTTGTTTTTTGTTCTGTCGGCAGGCAAGAATCACTCATGTGTTTGTTGTGCTGTCCATTACTTTTAGCATACAAACATGCTGAAAAAGTCAAAGTTTTGGTTCATAATGTTCGTTTTTTAAAAAGTTTTATTGGTAAAGGTTTACCCAATTACAAAGCATTATTCTTCCAATGACAGCACTGAGTATAACCACTGTGGTACAACAACGCCCAAACTGTGTGTTGGTAATCCATGTACAACGAGGGAGGTGGCAATAAAATCCCGCCTATATCTAATACAGTTGAAAATCGTCTATCTGGTGTATTAGGATATGGAATGGGTACATCGCATGGTACGGGCATCCTCCCCTAGCTGCCTCCGATGTGGAGAGGAGAGGGGCTCCCACTGCCATACTCTTTGGAGTTGCCTGGCCATCCAGTTATACTATGCGTGGGTGGTGAAGGAATTCACTCTGTGGTGGGTGTGACCACCCCCTTTGACCTCAGGTATGTTTTGTAGGGAATAACGGGAAGTAGGTCCATGGAGTGATGCAAACGGTACCTGCTCACCATCCTCCAGGAGGTCTCCCACCCTGGAGATCCCCCTCAGGTCCCAAACCCTCTAAGTTTCTCAATCTCCCTCACCACTCGACCCCCCACACCCCTCCAGAGTGACGTCTCTCTTGTTAAGTCAACTTGCCTGCTCGGCCTATACGCCCAGTGGCCTCCTGCCAGGCCTCGGTCACCACTTGAGTTGCCGGCAGTATATGTTGCACTCTCTTTCTCCCGTAGAGGTAGTGAAGACAAGACTGGCCAGGGAATTGGCTGTGCTCCAGCCTATTGGTGGAATTATCCTGGGGTGTAAATAGCCAGTTGTTCACCGCCACTAAATGCGCTGCTCGGTATTAGGACCGAGCTTCCGGAAGTGCAATACCCACTTTATATTGATTGCATTGACGAGTGGAGAGGACTATTCTCAGGTGTTTGCCGCACCACGGCAGGGAGCGGATAACACTTTCCAACACAGTGAACACCGTCTCGGGGAGCAGTCAGTAGGTGTTCTGCATGGCTTACAGGAGTTTTGGGAGTGTGATCAATTTACAAATGGCTGATCTACTCATCAATGTGAGGGGGAGCACACACCACTGCTTCACCTCATCCCAGAAGGTGTTAATCACTCTTCCAAAGTTCCTAATAAAACACGTCTCTCTGTATGATGCATAGATCCCCAAGTACTGAAAGCCCTCAATCACTACCGGCAGCTCCAGAGGGAGATCAGTTGGACCCAGAGCTGTATAGGGGTGACAGTGTATGGATCTATTCCAATTTATACCATAGCCTGAATGGTCCCGATAGGACTCAAAGAAAGAGAGGATCAGTGGTATGGTGGTTGCTGGTTCGGTGATATACAATCTGATGTCATCAGTGTATAGTGAGATTTTCTTCTCTGAACGGTCCATCTCTGAGATTTTAAACCATCGGATGCCCTGATGGGAGCGAACCATTGGTGCCAGTGACTCAATTATAATGGCGAACAACAGGGGCAATGGGACATCCCTGTTGGATGCCATGCTGTATGAGGAAAACCGAGGAGAGAACCCCATTTACCCAGACTGCCACTGTGGGGTCGTGATACAGTACGGGAGCTAAAGTCAAACCTACTGAGTGTCTGAGGAAGAAAGCATTAAATGGGACAATGACCGCCTGGAGTCATGTGGAAAGGACGGTGGCCAGCACCTTCACCTCGATGTTCAGCAAAGATAAAAGATATAGGGTGGTATGAACTACAGTCAGTTTCGGGCTTACCCTGTTTGTGAATCACAACGATCGTTGTGCATTGAAGGTCCGGTGGTAGCGCATCTCAAACTCTTGATTCCTTGAAAAGATTGAGCATATGAGGGGCTAATAGGGCCGAGTACCATTTAAAGAACTCCGTTGGGCAGCCTTTTGGTAATTGCTGCACCACTTCCTTTAGAACAATATTGGTATCCAACTCTGCCTGATCCTCGCAGGTAAAAACCGGTAGATTCACTGTAATCCAAATAATCTGCTATCCAGAGGGCGTCTGCCAACGGATTGGCCCGGTAGAATGAGCGTAGTAGTCAGCATAGGCGTCCACTATGGCCAAGTTGGATGATCCACAATACTGTGGATCCAGTAGGATGCCGCCTCCCGTCTACTGAGCCAGGCCAGCAACTTGCCCGCCTGATCACCAGCATTATAGAGGAAGTGCTGTGATGCCAACAATTGGCTACGGGCTTCTCATGTGGCCAGGTCTTAATACGTGCACCGGAGCACTGAAGGGGAGTGCAGGGCATTGGGGTCAGTGCGGACCCCAAGGGAATTTCCACAGTGCCACAATCTGCTGTTCCAGGCTTCCATCTTTGCCACCTCTCTCTTTTTCCTCTGGGACAGGGTGTTCTGCATCCTGTCCCTTATCACTACTTTGTAGGCCTCCAATAGGACCACCGTGGAATTGACCGATACCTGATTCTCCTGGAAATATAGCTCTGAGTCTGTTCTAATGTCATTTGCTATGTCCATGTCCCGCAGGTCCCAGGCATTTAGTCTCCAACCCGTACCTCGAGGGCCTGTACCCCCCATTGGAACCCAAAGTGGGGTGTGATTCAACAGGCCTCTAGCCAGGTAGTGCACCCAGAGAACCTTGGCCACTTCACTCGTGAGTAACCCTGGGCGTAGTTCACGAAGTAGCGCTACGCATAGCTACGCAAAGTGCACTTTGCGAACTGTGTAGGACCCTGTTCGCACTGTGCAAGATGCTGTTTTCAATGATTGCACAGTGCGGACAAGCATCCGGCACTGTGCAATCATTGAAAACGGCATCTTGCAAAGTGCGAGCTGTAGTTTTCTTCCGCTCGAGTAGATTTTTACTCGAGCGGCAGCTTTCTCAATCGGACCGGTAGTTTCTCATCGCGAGCGGTCGTGAGCATACGCGACCACTCGCAATGAGAAACCTGACCTCCCCGCTTGAGAATCTCGCCGGGAGGTTTATTTTCCACGCTCGCGATCGTCAACTTGATGTTGCTGATCGCGAACGAGGAAAAAGTCTTGCCGGGATGTCATTTTGCTTGCTCGCGGTCGCCAACTTGACGTTGAGGACCGCGAGCAAGCAAAAAATGACCTCTGCACTACACTACGCTACGCGTGTTTGCACTGTGCTACGTGCAATTCGCGTAGTGCGAAGTAGCGCAAACTTCGCAAACTACGCGAGCGTAGCGTAGTGCTTTGCCCAGGCTTACTCGTGGGGACATAGAGATCGTCAAGACCGGAAAACACTTTATGTACTATGGAGAAATAGGTGTAGTCCTTACAGAAGGGGTGGTGGTATTGCCACAAGTCGGTAAGGCCCAGGGAGCATGCAAACCTTTCCAGAGCGGTGGGGCCCATTGAGAACGCCGCCAGCCTCGAACAATCAATAGCTGGGAGCATGGCAACATGGGTGGTCGAGGTGGTTTCCAAAAGGATCGCCATCACCTGATCATAGACAGACTGTTGAAGGCGAATGGTGCATAGACACTAATCAGTGTAATGGACGATTTGCCTCAGATACCTTCGACTCCAACATATCATCCCTGCTGGTCAGTCCAGGTACTGGAGATCACAAATGGGGGGTGTTTTCTGACAAGTATTGCCACACCCCTCTAACTGGAGGTGCAATTCTTGAATAGGGGACTTAACAAAGAAGTCCATTTGTCTATTGCAGATTTGAATATACTGGTGGAGAGACTATTTGGTCCCGGTGCCCCCGCCGATCAAAATGAAGCAATCATTACATTGATTTTACCTTTACTGGCAATGGCCTCTACCCATTTGTTAAGATTTTCACAAAGCTGACCAGATTTATCGACAGACCAGTGGGACGGCCCGGTCCTGACCCATCGTCTGCTGTGTAGTACAATTTAGAAATGTGTTCTGTTGACTTGGATACTTGAATGGATGGTGCAACATTCTGATTATTTTGATTGTTTCTGGGCCATTCACCAAAATTTGGTGGAATGTTTTCTTTGCACGGCTTCATGGAGTTCAGTTCACTATTTGTCTTCATTGTTTTGGGCAATTTCGCATAACTTGACACTACAGGTCTTCCTTGTCTTTCGAATCTCATCAACGCTTGAGGGAAAAATGTTGTTACTGTGGGATATTCTCAAGATATTATTCAGTTTTTGCCTAAGAGCTTTCAATTCGGGGTTGGGGTTGATTAATTGCCTATTTTCAGGGACACTTAACTTGTGGACGAACAGGTGGAGTAGCTGATCCGTGAATGATGACGAATGTAAGGGTGATGATAACTGATCACTTGCCCCTGTTACTAGGACTTTCGTCAATTGTTCTTTTTTTAAAAGCTGTTGTTATTGGAGACCATTTTCTATGCAGGCTGTAAGCTCCCTTCTGGTCACCAATTGTTTTGACTTGTGGGAGTCTGCTTGTCATCATGGAAAGAGAACAGGTTAGTCTTGCATGGTTGCTAATGAAGCTGGATTGCTCTTGAAAATTGCTTAGTTGGAGGTAGTTCTGAGTAGATACCCAAATGTAATAAATTAGTTGAGAGCTGGAATTTGTAATTTATGTGCAAGAAGAGGGTCGATCCGAGGCCCTTCTACCATTTAGAGTTCTCCAACCCAGTAATTGAGAGTGGAGGCAAATGTTTCCCCTGTCTTGTCCTTCTTGATTTTCCCCAAGGTGATCTCCGGAATGTGCCAAGCGATATCTTCCTCCTGTTGCCATATTGAGGGCTCCGCTGTTCCTAAGAGGTGCATGTTCAAATCTCCTGCCATTGCCCACATAGCTTTTTGATATAGTTGCCTTAAAGTTTTGATCGTTTTTGGGATTGTGTATCTAGATTAAAACACCTCCAGAAGAATGCCATTGTTTTGGAGTGCCCCTGCACACGTCTTGCTATCTCAACTTCTTGAAACAACAGTTTGGTTGCCTCCTTAGGGTGCTCCTTTGTCTCCTGGATAAATGCAATATATTCTAGATCTTTAGATTTGAGGGTATCCAACCCAGGAAGTGCCAGTAGGAGTTTGAGTAAATGATGTCTATTCATGATGTCTTCATGCCCACGACATATATATTCTGGATGAAATACACGAGTCGTCTCATCGCTCTGTGCTTCCTTAAGCTTGTTTTCTTGCTTGGGGTAAACAAATGCGCCACCCAAAAGTTGCCTTCCTGCACCAGGCACCATCTGACACACTAGCGGCTTCACACCGAAGTTACCCTCCAGTTCCACATATAAAACTGGGTGCTGATGTACATTTACAAGCAGGACATTGGAGTACGATCTTTCCATCCAATCACGACTGCCCTGGGGTTCGAAATAATGGAATTAATTTACAGATTTCTGTTTATCGGAGGACATTGAGTGACCGTTGTTTGCGGGGTATTTTTAATGCATACAACCTGTTGTGGATTTAGGTCCAGAGACGCCTTTTTGATAGTTTGAACGTTTTGGGATAGCTGGTCTATATTATGCATTTCCCTAGTGGTCAAGGGGTTGCATTTCCCCTCCCTGTTCATTGGTTTGGCTGTTTCAGTGTTTATAGGTATACAGACTTAGGCATACATTGGTTACTTCTGTCTTTGCAGCATTGGTCATCATTGTTTTTGGGGCCCTCCGTTGATGGCATTTTATCACATCTGCTCGGTCTATATTCAGCGGCAGCTCCTCTGCTAAGGCGGAGGAGCGTCGCCCCACTGAACAGGTCGGAAAATGAAAAAATAAAATGATAATAATTCAATGTTATTATAATTTTATTTTTCCCCTTGCTCAGTTGGGAAGGGGAGGGGCTGCTCTGTTCACAGAGCAGGGCGGGGTAGGAGTGGTTTACCCACTCCAAGTGCGCATGAGGCTTGGGTCGGTCAGACCATCATGTGCACTTTGCATGTTTTCCATGCAGGATGCATTACAGCCTGCATGGAGAACATGCCCAGCCTACTATTCTCTGGCTGAGCGCCAAACCATGGCGCTCAGTCCAATCACAACGCATTGTGATTAGCTATCAGGGCTGGGAGCTGGGTGCATCCTGCTTCCTGCCCTGGAAGCAGGGAAGAGGACAGAGAGGAGGTGGCGGCGATGGAGGGCGGCAGCGGCAGACAGGTAAGTGTGTATTTTAATTCTCTCATAACCTCCTCTCCAGCCCTGGAACCCGTCTCCCCACCTCCTTCAAATACCAGCCGCCACAGTCTATGTATGATTGACCATTCCGTTGCCTGGGCCATATTTTAGGATCTCAAGTGAAGGTTGAGACTTAATGGGTGTAATGCTGCCATTATCTAATTGTTTCTCCTTTCTTGGATTTTTACTCATTGAGTGGTTCTATAGCTGAGGCTTCTCGAATATAGATTTTCTGAGTTACTTTAGTCTGATAATTTTGTTTTTTATTTAGCTTCCTCAAACGTTTTCAGTTTTTCTTTCAGAGCTTGTTCATAACTGACTCCCCACTATCTGAACTTAAATTATTGACTGAATAATTTCCCTACTTAGTTGGCTGCCCTGGAAGATTTGGCGTTTCCATTAATTGTTCTGTTGGAACAGGAACAGATGAGTGGTCAGTATTTAGACATGGTGACACCCTAATGTTGGTGTCAAATGCCTCAACATTGGCTCTTGATGTGAAGTCACAGTTTTTAGATTTGCACTCTCTGACTAAATCTGACCTTATCCCAGGCAATACCGAGATCTTCTCTAAAAGATGTGAACAGTAACATGGGCAAACTGGTTTACAGCTAGCTGTTGGGCTTTCACATTCAAAGTATTTAAGTTGTCTAATCGAGTATCAATGTTTCTAATGTAGTTTTCCGGTGATTGAAGAATGAATATTTATGTTTCTAATCTGTCTGCGCGCATTATGGCCACTATGCTCATAGTTGTCAGTGTATTTATCTATAGCGGCCCACCAGCCCAATGCATTTTCCCCTGCAAGCATTCCGTTACTGATGTGGGGTTCAAGGAGGCCCTGCTCTGGTTAGCGAGGGCTTACCATTGTTTTGTTTGGCAAATGTTTTTTAGACATCATCACTACCTTGTCGGCAGGAAGACTATAGCCTTGGTGCCCACCTTTAGCCAGTGCCACATTTAGCTGTCTGGTTGGGTCTGTCAGGGATTGACCTTTCATTGGGGGACCAAACACGTCAATTACATTAAGGATCTCATCCCCAATGCAGTGTTCTTTCAGCCTCACATGGTGCTCTCCATTTGAATTCAAACTGAAGGGAGATGTGTGTATAATCCTGTTGCTGAGTCCCTCCAGTTTTGTGTCTTGAAATAGCTGGCATTGCTCATGGAGAGGGAACTCATGATGTCGACGTCCCAGTCAATCAGGACTTCATCACTGGTAGCATTGTGGGCCTTCATGCATTCGGCAGTTTCCTGCAGGGATATCACCTTTGCCACTATGATTCTTTGTATGGACTCGAGTGATGTGCTGGATACAATTTTACTTTCTGGAGATAGAGGCCATGGTGGTTTTGTTTGCAGGCCTGCAAACAGTGAGGCTGAGACTTGGTGTTCGTCAGTACTGTCCGTACTACCAAGATCGCGTCTCCGGGCAACTTCTTTGAGCCTCCCTTTGAGCCTCCTTTTGGGACACCCTCCACTTCTTGTCTATTATAGTTACCATCAACAGCTTTATCCTCTTCAGTGTAGTGATTGTTATTTGGAGCTAAATTATTTGGGTGGTATTGTTGCTGATTGACCTTTAAGTTTAGCAGTTCCTGTGCCAGAACTGCTGTCCTCATTGCCTGACGGTTGTACCTTTTTTACAGTGTATTACTTTCATATCCCTCACGGGAAAGGTTTGATCCTCCAAAGCCGGATTGGTAAAAATAGGGGGGCATTTTAGGAATAATGTTGCCCTACTCACTTTGTGGGAGGGGAGTTTCCCCCTGTTTTCTTTTGCCAGAAACTGCTCTGTCCCTGGTTTTTCTGGTTGCGTGGGCTTTTAAGAGTGGTGAACTTCGTGTGCGTATTTCGACCACTAAGTCAATATTTAATGCTCGGTGGTGTCACTCGAGGTGTCGAGTGACCTATGACCAGTGATCGAGTGACCAAATAGCTGAGTGACCAAAAGACGAGGTGGTCCCCAGAGAAGAAATCTGCGCCGCCTGTCGGGACTGATGACTTTTCCTTCAATTTAAAGTAAGCAGCAATGTCCTTGTCTCTTAGTAAAGTCCAACAAGAACGGCGCTTCTTCGACGGGGTCAAGAAAGCGCTCAGAGAAAGAGGAATCAAATACATGATGTTTTTCCCCGCAAAGCTCAAAATCATAGTAGACGGAAAATCACTTTTGTTCACGACTCCACCGGAGGTGCAGGACTGGTTGGATAGGGCGGCCACGCAGAGATCAGCGGAGATCACAGGCGACAACTGGAGAGAAACCCGTGCCCATTCACCGGGATTGGCAGATGGCCGTTCAGACATAGACAGACGGAGTCAGCGTTCCTGGAGATCGAGGTCCAGCAGCCTGGGGACACTAGTGGCCCAAAGAAACTAAGCGAGCCTGAGTTTTGTGGTGTTGGACTCATGGACCTGCCTCAACAAACTGTAATGTATAAAACTTTCCTATGAGAAGGCGGGTGGTGGGGTATGTCATGAGGAGCTGGTCCGGTAAGACTTTGGGGTCCTCAACCTGACAACTTCTCGAAGGGTGGGGGTAGGCCTCTTGCGGCCGGAGTTGGTACTAGCCCATATTCCCCCGTAACTGTTGACTTTTTCCCGGGGCGATAGGCACTCTGCTAGTTGGGGATGTGGGTAGTTTTAAACCTACGTGGCAGGGTAGCAGAGATGGGGGGTTGGCATCGAAGGGGTTCTATTTTCAGCCTTATTGTAATCTTTTTTCGTGGAAGTTGGGGAGGGAATTGGGGGGGTGACTATTGGTCATGCAGGAAACAACATTTCATGATTTGGTTGTGTTACGTGATTTGCGGTTTTGACAGATCTGTTCTCTGTAAAAATGAGTACGCAGTGGGATGAGAGTCTAAAACTCCTGAGTTGGAACGTCAAAGGGCTTGGGGACAAGGTGAAAAGAAGCATAGTTCTCCAACACATAAATCGCCACTCCCCGGATGTCGCATTACTCCAAGAGACACACCTAACCGGTAACAACTGTAAGGCACTAAACAGATGGGGGTACACAATGGTGGCACATGCAGGCTTCACCTCTGGGTCTCGAGGGGTAGGCATCCTACTTAAACGTACCTTCCCGCTCGGCATCCATCACACCTGGACTGACCCACTGGGGCGCTTCGCGGCGATCTCGGGACACTGTGAAGGGCAAACCCCCTACGCTACTAGTGGTATATATTCCACCAGGTCTCCAAACACAATCATATAAAGATCTTGTGACACTCATACTCTCCCTTCTTGAGGGGCAACTCATACTGGGTGGGGACTTCAACGCAGTTGTATCGGGCATGATTGACCGACACCCACCTGAGACATTAGCACTGGGCACAATCAGCTCTCCAACTTCATTGAGGCTTTTAGCCTCATGGACCTCTGGAGAAGGCGCCATCCTGACCTCCAACAATACACATTCTTCTCGGGGTCTCACCACACATTCTCTAGAATAGACTATATCCTCATGCCTATACAACAAAATACAATTACACAAGACATCAAACACTTGGCAAGGGGCATTTCTGATCACTCCCCTCTGTGGGTCCACCTAGCCATTGGGGAAAAAAGGGTAGGCTGTGTAGCACCCATCAACCCATGGTATCTCCGCAACCCAGAAATCAAAGCTGCGCTCACCCGAACACTTGATCAATATTTCCATGAAAACAAAGGCACAGTTGACTCCTCTACTACTGTATGGAAGGTGTTTAAAACGTAATCAGGGGGCATACCCTCTCGGCCATAGCTGGGTTGCGCAAGGAAAAAAAATAACAGATGGCTACTATGGAACACGACCTCCTTCGCATCGAGGAGGCAGCAAAAGACGGTGTTGACCAAGCCGCTCTCCACAGAATGCAGCTCAAGGAGGCTGAATACAAAGCACTGGCAACTGATGCTGCCAAAACCCTAGCGAGAGACGGGGACGGACGCCTATACGACTAAGGAGACAAAGCGGGCAAATTGATTGCCTGGTTGGAAAAAAAAGAAAGGGCGAAAAGACTAGTACCAGAGCTCAAGAGTAGTTCGGGTACTATGTTGACGGAACCCCACGATATAGTACATGAGTTCGCCACACACTTCGAACAAGTGTATCCGAGTGGTTCGGACCTACCGGAGGAGGACTCCTCCGCACTACTTGCAGACATCCCATTGCCCATCCTCACCGACTCTGAAATGGGAGGCATTAGAGAGTGCACTTACCAATGATGAGATAGTTACGGTGATCAGAGATCTACGGCCGGGAAAAGCCCTGGGCCCAAACCGTCTTCCTATTGAGCTATACAAACTCAAGCCCGACAAACTGGCCCCCTATCTGAAGAACATGTTCGAAGACAGTAAAGAACTGGGTGTACTCCCACAGGACCAACGTATCGCCACACTGGTGGCCATACCTAAAGCAGGGAAACTAAAAGACAACTGAACCTCGTATAGACGCATCTCCTTATTAAATGCAGAACCCAAAATACTTGCAAAGCTACTGGCGAAGCGGCTAAGGCAAGTAATAGACAAACTAGTTCATCCCGATCAATCGGGCTTTATGCCACACCGAAACACTGCACTTAACTTGCGAAGACTTCATGGAGTATTAGGGCGTTCTGCCACTATCCAGGAAGACGCAATAGTGGTATCGCTAGACGCAGCAATGGCGTTCGACACGCTCAAATGGGCATATCTGATGGCGGTCCTTAAAAAGTTGGGCTTCGGCCCCAATTTTATCGGATGGGTGCGGTTCCTCTGCACAGAACCATTGGGCTAAGTGGTAGTAAACAACAACATCTTAAACATATTCGCTCTCAACAGGGGAATGCGGCAGGGATGTCCCCTATCGCCCCTACTCTTCGCTCTGTCCCTCGAACCACTTGCAGCCTGGATACGGAGGAATCCTTCCATTAGGGGATTTAGATGGGCAGGAGAATGGGAAGATCGAATCTCAATATACGCAGATGACATCCTCCTTTATCATGCCTCCCCTCGGAAGTCAATAAGGGTGGTCCTAGATATTTTAACAAGTTTCGGGAGAAACTCTGGCTATAGAATTAACTGGAACAAAGAAAAATACAAGGAGACCCTAATAGTCTGATGGGGCCAAGGGTAGACATATATTAGGAAGAACAAAGGTCCCATACAAGTAGGATAGGTGCAATATCACAATTTTCACAATCAAGAATTGGAATTATGCGCATATACAGGAAAATAAAAACAATTTATTTCCAATGAAATTGAAACAAAATAATACGAAAAGGGTGAGTGAGCAAACCGTGACGGGGTAAAAGGAAATCAGCCGATTTCCATACCGCAGGCAAGTGACTTAAAAAGTGACTTTTTAGACTGTGTAGAAATGTAGATAAGCAAAGTCACAATCAGTTAGCAATTGTCACGGTGGAGGGGATGGCCGTCGGGCAGTAGTTAGTTGTGGGACCGTGGCGTAGATTAACACAACCGGTGAGCGTCCAGGGAACAGAGAATGCAGGTATCCCGTCCGGGATATCTGTCCTGGAACTCAATAAGGCTGGGAGTGGCACCTGCATGGAGTGAATGAGGCACGAAGTGGCAGGTAGGATCCCAGCCGGGTTCGAAATTGAAGTGCAAGGTAAGTGGTTTTATTTTTTTAATTCAATTTTATCTATCCCGTCGTCTGTCGACTTCCCCTCGCACCCCGCCCACCCCACCACTTTTACCTGTGCTGGCCGTGCCTGCCCGCATCATGTGTATCTCTAAGAAACATGTAGTCTGCCCTGTGTACAGCAGAAGAGCTACAATATTGTTCATAGCGGCAGCCCCTTCTACGAGCATTAAACATCACTGCTCTCTGGGATCTGGAAATAGCCTAAATCACATCGGCCCATACAATCACATCATCTGGCAGGTTATCATCTCACCGAACCCCACTTAGTTGTGAATCTTCTGCTGATGCCCTTTCTAGCATGTCACGGACCCAGGCCACCATGGGGGGTTCTCTAGGGCTCATCCAGTGTATAGCTATATGCCTCTTAGTTGCTTTGGTGCCCAGCCTGAAATTTATTTTCCTCTTGCGGTTCCTCTTTCCTCCCTTTGGGGGGATGTCCATTATATACCTTTTTATCGTAAGTGTTGAACCATCTCGTACATATTTACCTATCCTTTGAGTTATCTCCTCCCGGAATGGAATGTATGACTGGGCACTTCTAAATGATATGGAGGAACTCTGCTTCCTCCATTCCACCTTTCCCACATTGGGCCGATTTGCTTGAGAAGATTTTGTCTAATTTTACTGGGGTGAAGTAAGTCATATGGACATAATTGTAATGTATCAATTTAAAGCGTGTGTTACTGGACATAGACTGCACTTCTTAACATGCCTACACCCACTCTTTACATTTATGATCACCATCTAAATAGTCTCACCACCTGCCATGGACTTTCAGGACCTTGGCTGGTTTGTTCACATGTAGTGCTCCATATAGATTAGAAACCATGTGTCCGCACTGGGGGAGAGCATACCATTGTATTTGTCTGCGTTTGTTGGGGAGGGTGCTTCTGGGAATAAGGTTTATATACCCATCGCTATGTGGGTCAGCCGTGCATATTGCATAAACTGGCTGTTACCAATCCCGAACGTTTCCTGTGTTCCCTCAAAGGTGATAAACCAATTCTTGGGATATAAATCCACCAGGGTTAAGCAGTCTCCCCCACCCCGTTTCCATTTATCAACTCTATAGTAGTGGTGGCTATCTTCACAAAGGGGTAAATACTCCAATTCAGCATTTCCAGTTCAAATGGTGGTCGTTTAAGAATCATCTTAATTACTCTGTCCCTGGTGTAACAAAAATACATGATCACGTAAGCTAAATATTTAGGGATTCCCCGTCCCCTCATCAGCAGGTTTAGCTGCAGCTCCCATCCATCTGTACCCTTAAGTAGACTCTTCTTCCAGTTGTCCCCTTCGTCCAACCAAAGAACTGCATGGTACGTGGGCTGCCACATAATACAACTCCATATCGGGGACTTCCAACCCACTTTGCTCCCATTCTTGCTGTAACATGTCTGGATTGACCCTGCTCAGTTTGCCTGCTGATATCAAGTTCACTTATAGCTGGTTTAGAAGTACAAAAAACTGTCTCTGAATCATATATGTGGCCCCTTGCAATACATATAAGCATCTAGGTAAAATTACCATCTTGGCCACTGCCACTCTACCCATTACCGACAACAGGTGTGTGTTTCAGAATTTAATTGAGGACTGAAGATTGTCTATTACCCATCCCACATTCAGCCTGTGACTGTTAGTCTTATCGGGCGTAATTCATATGCCTAAATATCCAAAGTTTGCAGTCACTTCCTGAGACCCAGTATTCAGTCAGGGCATGTAACAAGATTGGGACAGAGTAAGGCGGGGTCTGAGATATATCAGGGTGTCATTGACATATAAAGACACCACATGCATGGTGGCCCTGACTCTTATTCCCCAGAGATTGAGCATGCTCCGCAACCTGCAGGTTAGCGGTTCCATCGCCAGTGCAGAAAGCAGCAGGGACAGAGGGCAACCCTGTTGCGTCTCTCGTTCTATTCCGAACCTCTCTGAGAATATGTAGCCTGTGTGAACCCAGGCCAATGGACTGGCATACAGCAACTGAACCCACTTGATATAAGCCTGTCCGAGGCCCATTGTGCACAAGACTTCAGATATGTACATCCAGTAGACCGAATCAAAGGCCTGCTCAGTATCGAACAGGGCCAGTGGGTATATATCATCAGTTGTGCCCACCATCTGGCGAACATATGTCAATTTGCATATGTTGTGCATAGTACTCTTATGTGGAATGAATCAGCATTGGTTCTAATGTACATGGTCTGAGATAACTTCAAGAAAACGGTGTGCTAGTATACAGTATCTTGAATCAATTGGTTTAATAAGTTGCATCTTTTCACCCCAGCCTCTTCTCTCCAGCTTTGTCTCTCTCCCAACCTCCAACCATTCTCCCCTTCTCGTTCCACGCAGGGACATTAATGAAAAATGTTGGCATAACATTCTATAGGCATAACATTTTATACCAGTGAGGATACCATACATCTCCCTTCTCATAACAAATTAAAATTAATTATATACAACTTATACACTAAGAAAAGAACACAAATTATAAAAAGTAACTAAGGAGTGACATTGAGTTAAGCTCACAGGTACTACTACTGCACATAATCATCCAAGTACTTGGGTCTTCAAGTAAATCTGACACTTCTTCTCATTCTTCCACCGACTGTTAAAGTCTTATCAGCTGTGGCCAATTCCTCACTCTTCCTCACTCCATGCGTCACTTAGGCCTCACGACTCAAATTCCATACCCTATTGTCCTCTGTCTTGATTGCATTTTTGAAGACTTTAATCACTTTCATAGGTTGTAAATATTTGGACCCGTGTGAAGAAGAACTTTTGCAAGGAGATTTTATCCTCAACACATCTCCTATATCCACTACGATACTCCTGACAGCCGTGCACACATCAAACCAATTCTTGTTCTTAATCATCTTTGTCATTTCCATCTTTAGCACTTCATCGCTCACACACTCTAAATTATTGCTCATTTCCAACACCCAAAAGAGACAGAGCAAGGTTCCTGCCATGGTGTGAGGCGTGAACCTATAATTCTTGACCCTATTTGAAATCTCAGTCATTCAACATTTCTGATTGGCTAACACTGTCTGAATGGTTGAGCCTTTCATCCATTCCATTGGCCTCTGGATGATAAAAAGCCATCCTTCTCTGCGTGATGCCTCTCTCTCGCAAGTACTTTTCCATCCCCCTAGAGACAAATTGCACACCATTATTAGAGAGAATATTTAATGATAAGCCTTCCTTCTCAAAAATCTTTTCCAGAAAGTTTATCACATCTTTTGTTTCAATAGAATTTGTTATACCTATCTCCGGCCACCTTTAGGACATGTCCAGTAGGACAATGACAAACTTATCCACACTTGAAATTCCAATGGGACCCAAAATATCAATGGCCGCCTCTTCCCAGGCTTCTTTGCGCAACCTTCTTAAATTCATAGGTTGTACCCTGGATCTCAAAGCTTTGTAACACCTGCTGCACTCTACACACTCTCTGACACATCACCCAATACAGATATCTATGCCTGGCCACCAGTATGCTTGTCTTAAAATGTATTTAGTCTTCGAAATCACTGGATGCCCATCATGAGCAAACTCAATCAAATGTTCTCAGACTGCTAGGTGGAACCAGTCTTGTACCACAAAGTAGTAACCCATTATGAACTGCAAGTTCAGACTCAATTTTTTTATTTTTTTTATTTAAATAGTCCTCATATTTGACAAAGGCCAAAAGCGAGATATATCTAAAGGTCTGAGGGATCTGGGCGCCACACACCTTCCAAGATCTATGCCAGGGATAGCAAACCTTTTCCAACCCGTAGTTGATAAAGAGTCTAGTGGTAACCTCCACAGATCTTGTCAACTCATTGAGCTTGTCTTAATCCTTGAACTAGCTGACATAGCAAAATACCAAAAGATAACTTTAGACCCTGCTGGGGAAGTATTTTCTGCATGCAGATATCCAGAGCTGAAAGAGATAAAAGGGGGCCACATTTGTTCTTTCTTAGCTGAACCCATTTGGCAGTCTAGTCTAGCTATATGTCTTGAAACATTTAGCCAACTCACACATGTAGGGGAGATCTCAGAGACTCATTTTACAAAAATTTCTCTATGCGCAGTAGTCATTAAGGTAAACAAAAGAGCTCTGATGTTCTTCCCCCAACCTGTTTTATATACTCCAAATATAACCAAGGGCAGGCTTACCTCAAAATTGCAACCCAGTTTTATTTTTAATACTTTACCCACGTCTCGCCAGAAGAGCTGAATAGCTGGACACTGCCAAAAAAGATGTATTTCATCTGCATTTTCCAATTGGCATTTCGGGCAGCATCTTCTTCTAGTAGCTCCCATCTTAGCGAGTTTCTTGGGAAACCAGTAGGCCCTGTATATGGAAAACAAATGATTCCTCCTTAGTGGAGCCAAAGTTACCGAAGCCCATAATATAGCAGCAGATACTTGCCACAAGTTTTGGATATCGCAGCCTGGCATGTCCAGCTTCCAGATTTCTTTGGCCAGTATCCCATACTTGTTGTCTCCTTGAAATAATGCCCAATACCACTTGGAGACCTCCTTCCTATAGCTTTGGGTTTTTAATAAATCCTTCTCGACCTCCAACTCCACCCTAACGTTTGACTGGGTTCGTGACCAACTGACCAGCTGGTAATGTTTAAATCTGGATAACTTAAAATCAGTCTTCTGGCTTAGTTCAGTCCATGTTAATATCGTGCCTTCCTCTGTGAGTTGGCCCCATCTTAAAAAACCTGCCTTTACCAAAGGCGAAGCTAGACTATCCATCATACATAGTGGGGTTCCTGTAGAGTTCCAAATTGGTGCCATAGTGCTATAGTAAGGAATCCCTAGAGCTTTTTTGACCTGAATCCAGATTTTACAGGCTGCAACTATTGTCTTAAATTATTTTTTTTTAAAGAATTTAGCGTGGGCAAATTTAAATAAGAACCCTTTACTTTCTTCTCCTAAGATGCTTATTAGAGCCCTATATCTGATTGGCATATCCTGGGGGATCATTAGTAGTCGCCTAATGTTTCTCAAGAGGAAAGCCCAGTAATACAATTGGAAATCTGGAAGCGCTATGCCCCCCTCTAGATTTTTCTTCCTACGTTTTTTCCAAGAGATTCTCCATATAAACCTACTAAGTTGCCCATGAAGATTTTTGAACCAGACAGGCCTAAAGAGCAAAGGGAGAGTATTACAAATAAATGTACATTTAAGGAGGATTGTCATTTTGACTAAATTAGCCCTTCCTAGAATGGAAAGCGGAAGGCAATCCTAGCTTTGCAGAAGCTTTTTAGTCTCTTGCATAAGTCGAGTATAGTTTACCAATGTCATTTGCTCTAGGTCTTTTGTTACTCGCACCCCTAGGTATCTAAGCTCAGTCTTATCCAGATATTTAAGGTGCGTAGGGATGGGGTTGTTCCATGACATAGTCTTGGTCTTGTCTTCATTGATTAGGTAGCCCGAGATTCGCCCAAAGTTGCTTGCTAACTTCATGTCTACTGGCAAAGCTGTTCCCAAGTTAGCTGTATAGACTACCAGATAATCCACTTCTTTTGTATACCACTCCCCATGTTGAAATGGGAGGATTCTTTGGTCTGCTCTTATTCTCCTCGCCAACGGTTCCAAATACAAGTTAAATAGTAAAGGCGAGAGTGGGCAACCTTGTTGTGTTCCCTTATTTATCCGAAGGCTAGGGGTTAGATGACCATTAATCAATAACTTTGCTTTAGGGGAAGCATATATACCTTGGATAGCCTGAAGGAAGTTACCAATTCCGTTTTGTTCTAACACTTCATATAAGTAGGGCCAACTCACTCTGTTGAACGCCTTAGCGGCATCGACCATGATAACCGTTAAGGGGGTCCCCATAGCAGAGGCTACATCTATTGCACACATCAGATCTTGTATCAAGTCAGAGAGCTGCCTTCCCTTCATAAAACCCTTTTGATTTATAGGTATTATATCTCCTAAAACCTTGTCTAGTCGTCTAGCCAGAACCTGTGAATAGATTTTATAATCTGCGTTTAGCAGAGAGATAGGAATATAGGATTCAATTTTTTTTGGGTCCTTGTCCGGCTTGAGAATTAAGGTGATCACCGCTTCTCTCCAAGTAACAGGGATCAGTGTTTGCCATATATATATAGAATTAAGCATTTCTGCTAAAAAAAAGGGGTGATTTCCTCTTTTAGGATTTTGTATATTCATTGGGTAAACTATCGAATCCCGAGACCTTTCCATTCTTTAAATTCTTGATAATCCCCTCTATTTCTTCCATGTAAATTTCTTGGTTCAGAGCTGTTCTCTGAGTCGTGTCAAGGAGGGGGAGTTTATCCTGCTTTAACCATTCACCTATTTCTGCTTGTGTCCCTTCTACATCATCAGTATATAATTCTTGAAAAAAATTCGCAAAAGTTTCTCCAATTGCACCTATTTCCATACACTTATTTCCTGCCTTGTTTATTACCTCCTTTACCTCGTTCCTAACCAGGTCCTGTCTTGCTTTCCATGCAAACATCTTCCCACATCCTTCCCCAAATTTGTGATTTGCCAGTCTGCTTACCTCCCATCTCTGTTTTACTCGTCCCTCTAAGTAATCAGATAAAATACCCTTTGCTTCTATCAGCTTATTCTGTAGTTCCTCTATTATAGAGGCTAGAGAAGCCTCCCTTTCTGCTACTTTCCACTGAATCTCTTCAATGTTTTGCTCATGTTCCCTTACTTTATTCTTCCTGCTTTGTTTTTATGGGCAGGTAATTAATTACTTTTCCCTGGAGGAAAGCTTTATAGGCATCCCATACAATATGTGGTGGGGCCGAGCCTACATTTTGTTGAAAGAAAAAGACTGTTTCCTCTTTTAGGATCTTACTATTTCTGGGTCTCCTAAAAGGGTTCTATCTAGAGTCCACCTTGTCTGTTCAGGCGGGGGGCCAACTAATATTTCCAAATTAACCGCCGCATGGTCAAACAGGTGTGAAGGGCGGGGAATTATCTTAAGAGAATTGTTGTTAAGCTTCTGGTCTATCAGGAAAAAGTCAATTCTTGACGCATGGGCCAGTTTTTTATTTTGGAAGATATACCCTCATTCCTGCCCCACTTTCAGTCTCCAGATGTCTACCAAGGCTACATTTTTGTATCAAAAAATGGGCGAACTCCATCATTTTGGGAGAGTTTACTGCTGGCCTAGAGGTTGATTTATCCAGGACTGGGTCCCGCAAGATATTAAAATCTCCTCCTAGAATGATATGATATTTTGTCTCAAGAAGCTGCTGATATAGTTCCTTAAGTGGTGTAGAATCATCAATATTTGGGCCATAATAGGTCACAAAAGCATATCCTATGTTATGAATCTTAACATAGCTTATTGCCCATCTACCCCTAGAATCAATCTTTGAGCACTCTATCCTGATCTGGGCCGATTTTGTGTATAGGACTGCTACTCCCTTCACATTACAAGCCTGGTTTGTACACACCAGATGAGAGATATATCTATTCCTCTTTAAGATTTCTAGCCACTCTTCACAGCGTAGATATGTCTCCTGCAATAGGATAATATCAGTATCGGAAAGCCTAATAAAATCCAGGATCCTCCTTCGCCTGGAGGTCACCCTTAAACCATTCACATTCCAGGACATTATTCTTAAATTGTTAGCCATTCTTTCTGGTCATTCCTTCCCTTTCCTATACAGCGACAACTTTAAAACCCTTCTCTCGTTCCTAGAACACTATCCCTTTGCACTAATGAGGACCATATTCTTTTGATTTTTTTCCTATCTGCTCCCCACCCTATGCTCGAGTAAACTAAAAAACTTGAAAATGTCTGAGTGCCCCCCTCCCACCCACCCTCGGGAATCCTCCCTGCATCCTGTCCGGTATTCCTACATACCCTATTTGAATTCCGTGCCTCTGCCCTATAACATAACTTAGAGCAATTTAGGAATTTTTATGAGCCTTAATTTTGACAAATAAGCTCTCCACCTCAGCCACCTCTCTCATATTATACAATCTGTTGTTCCACATAACTCTTAAGAGTCGCCGGGAATTTTAGCTGTGCAGTTGCCCCTAAAGCCTTCAAGTCTTGGATGTAGTTTCCTAATTCCCATTGCCGAGTTTGAGTAGTCTTAGAGATGTCTGACCTGATCATGAAGGACCAATCTTGTTTTTTAATCTGTTTGTACCTGAGAGCCGTTGAGAGAATTAGCTCTTTAGTTGTGTAAGTGCAGAAATTAATCAGAATTTTCCTAGGCTTCCCTTTTTCCGGAGGTTTTCCAAAAGCATCATGATGTACCCTCTTAATGTCATTCACTAAATCTTATTTTGCTGTTTCCGGGAAGAATTCTGTCAACAGATCCACTACAAAATTCTTTACGTTTCCTCCCTCCATGCCTTCCGGAATGCATAGAACCCTTAGATCATTGCTTCTGGAATTATTTTCCAACACTTCAAGCTTGTCTCTCAGCTCCTTTTCCCCTGCCTTCAATGCTACTATCTCCTTTTGATTTGTTTTTTCTTCCTATTGCAGTGATCCCAGAGAGGTTCCCATAATAAGAAGTCTTTCCGTGATGTCTGCCAGCCGCTCCTCCGAACCTTCACAAGCTGCTTGAATTTTTCCTTGGTTCTGTTCTGAAACAGCAAATTTTTCTTTGATGTCAATTGATAGGGCGATCAGGATCCGGGAAACATCTATGTCCGGCGTATCTTGGCCTTTTCCAGATGTGTTTTGACTTTCTATGCTCTGACCCCCCCGCCTTCCCCACTAAGGCTCCAGCATTCGCAGGAGTATGCTCGGGTTCTGGTGCTATCTGGGATGCCGGGACCATGGTGCCCTCAGCTGGCTTATTAAACAAATCCTCACTCAAAAGGGGGGAAAAACGATTTCTGAGAGTAGTGCAGAGTCTACTTCCTCTATGGTATTTGGAGATTCCATTATGGAGGTCCTGATCTGATTAGGGTGAGACTCCTCTGTGTTCTTTATCTTGAAATATGACCTTAAAGAAGGGGTAATCTTAAGTCTCTCTCCAGAGTGGCTAGCAGATGGTATTATGGATTTATCACCCCTTTTCGCAGTCTTACGAATACTGGTTTGTGTGTAGGTTTGGGTTGTGCACCACCCAAGCTGAGCCCTGGTGCTGTTTTTGTACTATCTAGACTCTGGCTCACTCCACTAGCCTGTAGCCCCCCCCCAAAATGTTGTGTTCCTTAGTGTATATCTGTTTTTTCCTACAGTATTGGAAGTAGCAGGTGCGGGGAAGTTTGGTATACTCTCCTTTAAATCAACTGTTGTCTCTCCCTTTTTAGATAAATTAAATACCTGATCAAATGCTTTTTTGCACGAGGGAGACTTTGTTTTCCTGCTAGCGCGAGAGGCTTGTCCTTTTTTGGGGGTCATATATAGCTTCAGCGCCCTCCTTTCTTCCTCCCGAACCTCTAGGAGGGTGTTTGCTGCTGGGGGACAAGTGCTGACTCTTCCGGCGATGCCCTGGAAACTAATCTAGGATGCCGCACCCAATCGCGTCAGAGGGAGGAAGGAAGTACAGAGAACCCGTGTTTGATGTTCCACCTCCCCCGCAGTAGCGCCGAGGGGGGACACAGGCAAAGGAATCTTGTGTCCACAAACAAGAATAAACAGAGCAACATGATATCGGGCAGAGGGTGAGAGGCTGCGCAATTCCGTTCAAGTAAGTGGCATGCTTTGCAGAGGCATTGGAGCTCGCGGGAGGCACGTTAGCAGGCCGCCATGTTCCCCCTCGACGTGATATTGTTTTGTTCACAAAAGGTTTTATCGCTTCATCACCTTTGACACATGTACTCCAACCGAACTTCATTCACTTGATCACAGTGTGTAACATAGCATCACTAGCCACCTCCTGTAGCCATGCACCCTCTTTGAACACATCATCACTGATGAGACATACTACCTACTCATCTTCATTTGAAAGATCACAATCTTCCACAGCTCCTTCATTCACTTCACTTTTGTCCACCAAGCGTGAACAACAATCGGCCAAATTATTACTTGCACCTGGTACATATTCCACATGAAAGTCGAATTCTTGAAGAGCAAACACCCATGTCCTTATCCTAGAGGAGATAATATCCAACCCTTTTTTTTTCAGAATTTCCTTAAAGATCTTGGGATCTGTTGTAATCAAATACTTTCCTCCTCATACAAACTTCTTTAACTTCCTGATGGCCCAAAATACAGCCAACGCAGAATAATTAAGTTAAGCTCCTTTAAGACACCTCGATCTGAACAAGACGGTTTTCTCAACACCGTTGTGCCTTTGCAAGAGCAGAGCACCCAACCCTGTTGAACTTACATCAGCCATTATAATGGTATCCTGATCAGGTTCAAAGCTTTTCAAAGGGACTGCATGTAATAGGTGATGATTCGACACCTCAAACTCTTTCCCACACTCCTCCCTCCATTTGAAAGTGGCACCTTTTTTTAACAACTGCCTCAAATTATAAGTTATCTGCAAACGTAGGAATTAATTTGCAGGAAAACTCGGATATACCCAGAAATTCCACAACTTCATCCTTATTTTCTGGTGTAGATATCCTAGTAATGGTATCAGCAAGTTCTTTTCTAGGTTCAATGCCAGAAGCTGTGATCGTATGCCCCAAATAATCAATCTCCATCCGATTGAACTTACATTTCTCTGCCTTTAAGGTAAGATCAAATTCACTCAAATTCCGCAGTACCTTCCTCACACATTCATTGTGTTCTTCTAAGCTCTCACCAAAGACTATATGTAATCTTGGTAAAGTCTCCCACCATCCATACTGCCAAACAGATTCTCCATCATCCTCTGAAAAACTGCCGCCGCTGAAATGAGTTTAAAGGGCATCCTCAAACATTTGAAGGTACCATACGGGATAATAAATGCTGTCAGGTCTTGAGAGTCTGGATGTAATCTCATCTGATGATAGGCAGAGGTAAGATCTATTGAAGAAAAATATCTGGCTCCACCCAGTAAGGTAAGCATCTTGTGAGATGTTGGGTAAAGGATTAGTGAGCCACAACAATACATCTACTGAGCTCTTTAAAATCCATACAAAGTCTAGCTTCACCATTGGCCATCTATGCCATGACCACTGGAGCCAACCATTCAGTGGGTTCCACTTCTTCAATTATATCACCAAATTTCAACTTCTACAATTCCTCCAGCATTTTTTCCTTCACCCTTGCCGGAACCCCTCTGACTTTCCCAACCACAAGTACTGCATTATTCTTTAGTATGATTTTATTCGCACACCCTTTCAGACATCCCATCCACCCACTAAAAACCTCAGGAAACACCATTTAATAATTAGAAGTCTGAGAAATAACTTGACTAGAGAGTTTGCTGTCACTACCATGCTTCAGAATACAAAGACAAACCATTGGAATCTCATTGGGATCTAGAAGTATATTACGGTCCTTCTAATGCTTCCAACTTATTAATGAGTCCCCTCTCTCAGAGGCATACACTTTCCCACACACATGCCTGTCCTTGAAATTGATTCAAATAAAAGAAACAAGGACCCCCTGAACAGTAGATAACACGATTCCTAGGACAGGGTAAAATCAGTATGGGGAAATTATCTCCTAGGCAATCAATATCAAATTACACAAGTGACATAATATAAGGAGAGACAGAAAGAAGAAATTATATGAAATATGTTATCACTTTAATAATTGTTTGTTTAAAAAGGAATTATTTATATATTCCTGAAAATCGTATTCATTACACAATATACAGTACATCAATTTTATAAAATAACATGTATAAAGACAGAGAAAGTGGCAATATTTTTTTTAAATAACTTTCAACTCTCCACATCATCTACCACACCACACGTGACTTCACAAATGTTCTGCTCCACACCACCACTTCTGCAACTCTTGGAGACATGACCTTTGCGACCACACTTCTTACATTTGGCTTTCCAACCTATACATCTATACAATCTTTGTAACTGGCTACATGACCATATTCACTGCACCTGTAACATGTGCCTTGATATTTTTTTATCAGTTTTATTACCAGAAGTCCCTTTACATTGTGAAGACGTGCCTGAGCCTTCCTTACTCTTCACATCTTTATGAGTCTGTACAACATGCACAGACTTCTCTTTACCAACTTCACCAACACTTTTCTTTAGTTCATCAACACATGCTTGACTATGCTCACAGGTTTTTGCACTGGTAAAGACTTCAGACAAAGAGGGTTATCTTTCTGCCAAGGGGTCAATTACCCATGAGACCACATATGCCACTTGACGGTGGAATCGATTTGCTTGACGGGCCGAACCCCACATTTCCACCATCCATCCCTGTCACTGTTTTCGGCATGGTGAAACGTTGAGCCTGCTCCTCATGTTGCATTCAGAGTTTAGCCAGTAGGATAAGACTGTGCTGTAAGATCAAGTCTCTTAACTTTCTTTTTATGGCCAGGAAGCTTTTCTATTTGTCCTGGATTCCCTTAGTGTAATTGGGGAAGGCACAGATGGAGGCATTTTCATACCTTAGTGGCCCAGACGTACGTACATGTTGCAAGATCGCATCCCAGGCTCTATAAGTAAAGATTCTCACAATTAGTGCACAAATAGGGGGCCACAGGTGGTGGCAGCGCCACCAGTGACCGATGGGCTCTCTCTATCGAGAAGAATTTGGAGAGCCTCAGGAGTCGTAAAGTTTCCTTGAAGCTATTCCTCTAGGAACAGCTCAGCTGAGTGTCCTTCAAACTGTTTGGGAAATCCAATAAATCTGAGGTTGCTGTGCCTCGAGTGCCTCTCTGCATCTTCAAGTCACTCCCCTATTCTGGCGGCAACTGTTGATTTCAACGTTTTAACTTCATTTTGCTGAATTTAAACTTTTTATTCAGCTTCCATTATTCAGTCTGCAACTTTATGCTTGTCAACCCTCAAGAGATTAACCTTGATCATGACTGTGTCTATTTTCCCTTTGAGGGCAGTGCAAGTGGCCTGTATAGCACCCATAATGTCCTACAGTGAAGGCTCCAGTCCTTGTTCCTTCTCTTATCGGTTTCTCATCTCCTGTTTTGAGCTATCTCCTCCCCGGGAAGTGGCATAGTTCATTATCTTGTTAGATTGTGAAAGTTTGGCTGCCTTGTCTCTGCCCATATCGCCCTCCAGTGAGTTCTGTGCAGTCTGCTATGTTCCACTCAGGCAGTGTGTAATGCTCAACACATGCTCCTGTCAGAGGTGGCCCCATAGCTGCCCCCAATGGGCAGAGTGATGAAAGGATAGGATCCGGGCCCCGCCAGCAGAGCCCACCAGGGTGTGCAGGATGAGTCAGTGGTAGTGTTGCAAACCCCACTAGGCAGCCAGCTGGTCTTGATTTCTCACCGGCTTAGGGCCTGGAGTCATCAACAGGCTGGACGTGGGTCAAGATCTTCCCCCACGCACACTTCTTTCCAACTCCTATTTGAGGAGTCCAGTGGCCGCCACACTCCGCATCAGCCAGCAATCTTGTTTCAGGTTCACAGGGGCCAACCTAGCACGTCTGCCCCATGACCGATGTTAAAGCTACGACCTAGCGGCTGGGCCTCTTCCACCTATCTCGCCCACCAACCTCCAAGGCCAGAACTCTGCTCCGAAGCTCAGAAACTCCATGGATTGCACAGGATTTCACCATAGAGGTCACTGCCTCCACCACTCTGCCACAGCTGTTAACAGGGTAGGTCCCCTCTGGGGAATTGCATATGGTCCAGGTATTTCACCGACCTCTCTCATGCCAGCAGCTATCACCCTGTGTAGGTCCCAGGCTGTGTAAATCACAGTCCCTGCAGGTTTACTTGTGACACCCTCAGTCTATGCCTCCAGGAATAGTCTTCAGGAGGTTCATTTAAAGTTTATTGTTTATTCGGGACACGGCCACTGCAGCACACTCATGTACTCATTTGCAGCACGGGGATAGGACTGTGAGAGATCATAGCTCGTGTTACTGAGTCCGAACAACAAATGACTATCCAGCCATGTTGCTAGGCCACCACTTCTATCCAGGCCCTTTATATGGCTTTTTCATTTTCATTTCAGGATAAGGGTACTGTGCCCCACATTCTCAAATGGCAGCCTCAAGGAAAATATTATTATATTTCTCTCTTGCTGCCTGTCATTCAGATCACTTGGTGCCACAGTTCCAACTGTGGAACTGTGGATCTGAAAGCGACAATGGGAGAAAAGGCTCCCTCCTCCAGTCAGTTATCTTTTTACATTTTGGGTTTGTTGATTCTAAACATCCAATACATTGAAAACTGTTAACCCTTTCAAGCCCACTCAGCAACAAAATGAATACAATAACTTTTTCTGAGTAAACTTCGATTTTCATGCCCGGTTTCGTGTAAATCTATTCAGCGGTTTGGGCTGTACACATGATCACAATTTTCTAAGAAAGTTAAAATGGGAAAAACTTTTTCATTCTTCCTAACTTTTTTTCCTCTGTGTGGATCTGCACGAAAATTGGTAGATCGGACTTTAGCTAACTATGTCAAGCGATTTCTAAATATGGTGCAAATCTGTCTTGGGATCAGAATTTTTAGGCAGATCAAAACATCACTTTTCAATGCATACTGCTGCTGAATCATAACTACACAGAGAGATTCCATCCACAAATCAACAGACAAACAGAGTGCACATGAGATTAATGAAATATGTCATTTGTGTTTCTTTAGGAATCATCTACAATACTTTGTCCACAGAAAAGCTTTCCCACAAAGTGAACGTGTCCCTGCCTCTGTGGTCCATGCTCCAGTACTGGTTTGTCAGCCCTTTCACTTTTTTTAAAGAAAGTTGAGGCATCAGCTTTGAAGATGGTGCACTATTGTGTCCTCTCAGTGGCGCCCCTGGTGCACAGGTCTGTTATTGACCACTCGGCCTGACTGCCTCACCGTGTTAGCGTTCGCCCGCCTCATTGGTTGCTGGTTACCTGTCTGATGGAAATCTTTCCCACCCAAGTGAACGCTCCTGGGTCCCTACCTCTGAGGTACATGCTTCAGTACTGGTGTGTCAGTTTTTTCACTCCCACGCACCGGGTGGGGGTGGCTATGCCGTTGTACCCACTTCACAGCACTTCCGGCAGACAGGTCTGTTTCTGACCACTTGACCTGACTCCCTCACTATCAGAGCGGATGCCGGCCTCTCTAATTGCTGCCCTCGTGGTTAGGGAGGTAGCGCACACCACATCAGTTCACTCCTGCTGGGTCCTGCCATTTTGGTGGTGGTGCCTCCTGAGGTCAGGACGTGTTGGTTTCAGAGGCATGGCAGTTCCCTCTCTTCAGGGCCCTGGCTGACCACAAGAGGTAGTGCATGACTGCTGGGATTATATACTGGCTTAATGTAAAGTTGCCTGGAGGGCAGTAGGCATTCAGGATCCTTCTAGAAACGTCTGGGACTGACAACCCTCGAGTCTGGGTACTTGGTCTTTGAATTATAACAAGGCAAAATTGTTGAAGTTAAAAATCCACGGAAAATTCCATTCAATTTTGATTCATGGTCCACTTATTTATGCAAAATCCTTAACCTTAGGATTGATTGAGTCTTCAAACTCGCAGGATGTCTGTTTGCCTCCTTTCTTCTTTGATTTTAGACTGTTTACTCGTGGAGTCCCACACGGATCACCTCTTAGTCGAACACTGTTTGATGCGTATGCAGCTCCTTTTGCAATTCTTCTCAGAAACATCGGCTATATTCGATACTCTGATGATACAAAAGTGCTGATTGGACATCTACCTGGCTCCAATGCTACTAAGGGAATGCTTTTCAATGTTGCATGTTGCATCCATAATGGATGGTTAAAATGTTTAGTCTTTGATGGGACTCCGTATGTCTGTGCGTTGTCTTGGTGGCTGACTCAGTTGAAGTCTTTACCTAGGCCAGTCACTACTGCTAGAAATGTGGGCTTTGTTTTTGGTCTATTCTTCTGGTCCCTCAGATTACTAGAGATTGCTCCAGGTGTGTTTTTACTCATCAAAACACCAAGGAAAATTCTATATTTTCACAATTCCACAGAAAAACGTCTGGTAACCCTGGCCGTAATTTCATTTTGCATAGATTTTGGAGACAACTTGTATTCAGGCATTCCCTAATTTCTTCAGAATAGTATGCAAATGATTCAGAATTCTGTGGCCCTTTATTCTTGGCCAATGAAAGACATACCATATGTCCTGTCAAGTAAACCAACTACATTGGCTGCCGGTAGCCAAGAAAGCCTTCTTTAGGATAGTGTATAGTTTATTATCGCTCTCTCCATAGGAAGGTAAGAAGGATTCCCATTACCTACAAATGCATTTTAGGCACCATTTTCTAACGGAACAAACCCCCTGTAAACCTTTGTTTATTCCACAGCTTTCTTGCAGGCAGTTCACCACGCATCTGCCCACTTCTTAACACGTGCAATAGATTTTGACTTCAGTGCCAAGACACCGCTTGGCCACTGTGCGCTTTATAAATGCTCTAATGCATCAATCTCATTTGTACAGCGCATAGCTTACATTTGGCATCGTCTTGTAGGGTGTCGTTCCGGAATATCTTAATGATACTATTGCCTCACATAAGTATTGTGTGTTAAATATCATCTGCAGACATAATGTCCTATTGCAGTCAATAATAGATAATCGACAGCCAAAAATAATTAGCAAACAATTTCTAGGACACAATATTTGCGCTAGACAATACTTACGTATAAGATATTCTGAGAAGCAACTGACTTCCAACACTAGGAGGAGTCTTGTGGCTTTTCAGCTAGTTCTGTGAGGTCCAGCTGAACCCAGATTTCTATTCAGCTTGTGAAGTTTTAGGGGTAAGATGTTTTGGTCCTATTCCCATGTAGGCAGCTCTGGCATATTCATTGAGCTGATGGTGTAGGATTTGTGTATTAAAATCAGTTGGCTTTGCTCTTTGTGCATTTTCTAGCTCAGTGAAGCAGCTTATTGCCAAAAAGGAGAGGATATATTTGGCGCATCTTGATAGCTGTTGTTTGGTACATAGACAGGGAACTATATAGCTTATCTGGTACCTGTTGAATGAATGTTAGGAAGTTTGTTTATTGTTTTTTGTTAAAGAGTGTGCTGTGTGTCATATGGTAAGTGCATGTTTGGGTATGTTTGTTGAATGTCCGGAAGGTGTCCTGTCTAATGTGGTTCTGTAGCAAACTAGTGTGTGTGTTTCTTTGTAAGTAGTACTGCTGTGAGCCACATGATAGTCAGCTATATGGCATAACTGGGTAGTTGGGTCCAAGTACAGTGTACTGTTGCATATGTTCTTTTGTGAGGTTATGTGTCTTGGTTCTTAGTGATTAGAGCGGCTCCGAGTCTCATGATAGGAGTTTGCATGGCATACATGGACTGTGATATGTTGCATCGAATGTATTACGTTGGATATAGTAGTTTTCTCTGGGAGCAATGCTGATAGTACAAAGTACAACTCTGTTTTCCTCAGATTTCCAACAAAGAAAGATGGGCCCCTATACTCAGAACGGAACGTGGGACGATTCACTGAACAAGCACAATGATCCCATGAGCAGAACTTCAAACCAAAATCTACCATACTCTTAATACAAATTCCACAGTAGATATGTCACCAATCCACGGGTCTCTTCAGGACCTGGAATAACAAGCATTTGCAATGCAATCGGTCTCGCCTTTGGGACCTTATATGTATTTAGCTATGTAGCACATCAACCTGGGTGCTGAAATATCTACTGTTCTTTAACATTGAGTGAAAGTAAGCACCAAACTGCGTGACACACCAGGTATGGGAACACATGGAGAGAAATATTGCCTTTTAGCGGGAAATGGCATAGTCCAAAGCTCTGTTTTTAATATAAAATCAGGGCTTTCGGTGTTCATATCACTGAAAATACAAGATTTGAAAAAAATATTATTTTTCTACAGGGGCTCGTAGGAGACAATTTCTATGGACTGGAATCCAGAGAATGCTAAAGTGATTCTAGTATTTTACTGAACTCTGCTGGTCGTTTTCTATCAAGACAGTTAAATAGAGACAGTTGACCAGAAAAAAAGTCCCTAAGCGGAAGCAGACAAGTCCTAGGGGTGATCTCCACAGCCCACAAAGTACATACACAGGTAAGTATATAACAAGTATATACTAAAGTATATACCAGAGGTCTCGAATGCTCGGCCTAAAAAGGCTGACCCCTAGCCTCCTACAGGAACATGAGTAAACAATCCAACTGGTCAACCGTGCGGTCGATTGGAGATTTCGTCGCGGATGAAGTAATTCCAAATAACAATCCGGGACAGGCGACTCTGCATCCAGAAGCTCGGGAGAATGAAAATCTCACCGGGAGTAGACCAGTTGGTTTGTTCCTTTAGGGTTGAAATGTCGACATTATCATGGGGTTTCCTTATGGACATTGCGTTTTACATGGTTTCAACCATTAATGATCTAATAAATGATGTGGATACACTGTGTTATCGGGATGTGTATATATGTAAAATCATTATTCGGCTATTACATTGAGCACCTTTTGCACTATATTGACACCTCGTCAGGGGTAGTAAGCGCTATACAAATGCAATTACAATACAATACAATACAATATGCTGTTTACATTGATTAATATACGTAGTTATGTAAATGCTGTGATATTACATACCACATTGAAGGAATATTTATGACCCTTGTTGTCTTCTTTTCATTAATTTGACATATTGTCATATTTACTGTGGAATTTATATTATGAGTATGGTAGATTTTGTTTTGAAGTGTTATCCACGGGATCATTGTGCTTGTTCAGTGCCTCAGATTTCCTTCATCGAGTTACCGTGAGAGCTGAATATAAATAGTTAAGTATTCTATCTGAGTTTTATCTTGAGGAAGGGCACAATGTTGATGTTTTAGGCAATACATTCAGATATAACTCAAGAACCATAACACATCACAGTTCACTGTGTACATGATACAGGACTCAATGGAAAGGTCTCACAGAGCAAAATCAAAAACAGGGTGCAAGACAAACACAGGGAAATAATAATTAGACAGCAAGGATAGAGCACAAAACTAAGGGCCTAGTTGTTCTTGTACTGCCAGTCTTGATCCAGGCATAACTTCCCAATTTGGACATACATCGCGATCCCAACTTAAATACACCTTGACTTTGTTTGCCCACACAATTTTCTCTAGGTCAAACGTGGTGCCTATCTTGTAGGAACGCCCTCCCTTCCAGTGAAATGGGTAACTATCTCAAGGAGTTAGCTTACAATCTGTCCATTTGTAGGTCTTGCCTGCAGGCAGCTTTTAGCGGTTTCATTTTTTTAAGGACAGACAGTGGTCTCTGGGACCACTGCCTGCTCTTAAAAAATATTTTCCAACATACAAAGGGGAAGGGGTCCTCTAGGGACCCCTTCCCGTTTGTGAGTGGTTTACCACCTACTTGAAGGAGGTGGTAAACTGCGAGTGATTTGCGGCCGCAAATGCGGTCGCAAAACACTAGTACATAGCATGTTGACTCGCTATTAGGAAAGGACGCTTTCCTAATAGCGAAAGTCGCAGATGCTATTTTGCGGGTCAGTGACTCGCAAAATAGCATTTGTACATGCTATTACCCTTTTTTGCGGCCGAAAACGGGAGGTTCTCCCGTTTGTGGCCGCAAAAAAGGGTCGTACATTTGGCCCAAGATGTCAAATGCAATTACATTACCACTGATGCATGCACTTCTGTCTCTCAGGCTGTAGGTGGTGTCACAATTCCCTACTTTTACACTTCCTTGTATATCTTTTGCTGTTTCTCTGTTCTTACTCAGTCTCCAGGTTCCCTACATTGCTGTTCTTAGCTTGATCTTTCCCCTGTTTCCTTTTACATCCATCACAATCCTTTACCGTTTCCTTGACCCTGCTTTTCTCCTATTCTTCCGTGCCCACTTTTTTATACCCTAATATGCTACAGGTTGCCCGTATTTATTCTCTCTCTTTTTTTCTTCACCCTAACTTCTCTAACATTATCTTTCTTGTTCACTCTTTACTATTTTCTATCTCAATTTCTCCTTTATTTGCCTATCGCTCTTTCTGTTCTTTCCATAACATTATTCTTACTCCTCTCTTCTGTGCCATAACTGTATCACCAGGCAGGTCGCTCCCCCCATCCGCCACGCAGCCCCCTGTGGGTTGAACCTCCGTTGCCGCTTTTGCCGCCTGACTGCTCGCTCCCTTTTGTATTCTGTACCCCTGCGCTTGGCTTTCTGTGCCACTTTGTTTTTTCATTTTGTGCCCCTGTGTTTTGCTTTCTGCACCCCTGTGCTCTGTTGTCCCTCTCCCGCCGTCTTTTCCCGCCGTCTTTTCCCGCCGTTTTTTTCCCCGGGTTTTCCCCCGCCGCTGAGCCCATGCGACCCCGCCCCCTTCACTCCCTTTGGCCACCCCGCTCCCACCTCCCAGCTGCTCCTCCCTCCCTCTGCCCTCATATGGAGGCCGCGAAGCGGTGGTAGAGAGCGACCTTTGACCCTGTCACCAGGCAGGTCGCTCCCCCCATCCGCCACGCAGCCCCCTGTGGGTTGAACTTCCGTTGCCGCTTTTGCCACCTGACTGCTCGCTCCCTTTTGTATTCTGTACCCCTGCGCTTGGCTTTCTGTGCCACTTTGTTTTTTCATTCTGTGCCCCTGTGTTTTGCTTTCTGTACCCCTGTTCTCTGTTGTCCCTCTCCCGCCGTCTTTTCCCGCCGTTTTTACCCCGGGTTTACCCTGGGTTTTCCCCCGCCGCTGAGCCCCTGCGGCCCCGCCTCCTTCACTCCCATTGGCCGCCCCACTCCCACCCCCCAGCTGCTCCTCCCTCCCTCTGCCCTCAAATGGAGGCTGCGAAGCGGCCGCACAGCGGCCGTGCGCAGCGGTCGCACTGCTGGCGTGCCGCTGGCGCGCCTAAGGCAAGCCCGTCTGCGCCCATCCGCGCCTGGACCGCACCCAGTGCCAGAACCCCTGGACCCCGCACCCCTCGCAACGCCAGACTGCACTACGACGCAAGCACCCTCCACGCCCTCAACACCAGACGAGACCACCCCAGCTACCGGGCTACCCCGAATCGCACCCAGGGGCCTTTCACCTGCCGGAACTGCAGATTCACCAGCATCCAACCCTCCACACCACCAGCCAGAGAACCCAACCACCTCCGCTGCATCCTCCTCAACACCCGCTCCGCTCGCAAGCACGCCATCGAACTCTGGGACCTCCTAGACTCCACCGCCCCCGACGTCGCCTTCCTGACGGAGACTTGGCTGAATGCCACCTCAGCACCAGACATCGCCATAGCCATCTCACAGGGCTACAAGATCTCCCGCAGAGACCGCACCAACGGAGTGGGAGGAGGAATCGCCATCATCCACAAAGACTCCATCAAAATCTCAATGAACACCGATGACACCCTCACCACCGCCGAGCACATGCACTTCCAGATCCACACCGACCCCAACACCACCCTCAGAGGAACTCTCATCTACAGACCAGCCGGACCCCACCCACAGTTCAGTGACACCATCGCCGACCTCATCGGCACCCACGCCCTCGCTTCCACGGACTACATCCTCCTCGGGGACCTGAACTTCCACCTCGAGAACAACAACGACGCCAACTCCACCACCCTGATCGACAACCTCGCCAACCTCGGACTCAAACAGCTCGTAACGACACCTACTCATGCCGCTGGACACACGCTCGACCCCATCTTCTCCGCAAGCCCCAACGTCTCCTTCAACCACACCACCGAACCACACTGGACCGACCACAGATGCGTCCACTTCACCTTCAGAAAACCCACCCCACACCACCGCACCCAACAGCTACCACGCCGCTGCTGGGGCAAGGTCACCGAGGACCAACTGACTACCGCCCTCGCCCTGAGACCACCCACCGACCCCACCGACCCAGACACCGCCGCAACCAACCTCACACAGTGGATCAACGACTGCACCAACACCCTCGCCCCTCTCAAGACCTCTACAACCAACCACACCAACAAGAAAGCCGCCTGGTTCACCGAGGACCTCCGGATCTCCAAGCACACCTGTCGGAAGCTGGAGAAGAAATGGCTCCACGACTGAACACCAGACAACCACACAGCCCTCAAGAGCGCCACCCGCAGACACCACCAACTCATCAGGACCGCCAAGAAGACCGCCTTCAAGGACCGCCTAGACAACAACGCACACAACACCAAAGAGCTCTTCAGCATCGTGAAAGAACTCTCCAACCCCAGCTCCAACACCAACGACATCCCGCCATCTCAAGACCTGTGCGACTCCCTGGCCACCTTCTTCCACCGCAAGATCACCGACATCCACGACAGCTCCAACTCTGACCCCCCCGCACCCACCACCGAATCCACCACCCCTGCGACTACCACTCGCACCAGTCACCTGACCGTCTGGTCCAGCGTCAGCGTCAGCGACGAAGACACCATCAAAACCATGAACTCCATCCACTCCGGATCCCCATCGGACCCCTGCCCTCACCACGTCACAACCATCGTGCCCCACCTCCGGAAAACAATCAACTGTTCCTTCGAGACAGCAACCTTCCCAGAAAGCTGGAAGCACGCCGAGATCAATGCCCTTTTGAAGGAGCCCAAGGCGGACCCTAAGGACCTCAAGAACTTCCGGCCCATCTCCCTGCTCCCTTTCCCGGCAAAAGTGACCAAGAAGATTGTCAACAAACAGCTGACCCGCTACCTCGAAGTTAACAACATCCTGGACCCTTCCCAATCTGGTTTTCGAAGCAACCACAGCACCGAGACCGCCCTCATCGCCGCCACTGACGACATCCGGACCCTGATGGACAAAGGAGAAACAGCCACCCTCATCCTCCTGGACCTATCAGCAGCCTTTGACACGGTCTGCCACCGCACCCTATCAGCACGCCTCCATGACGCCGGTATCCAAGACAAGGCCCTGGCCTGGACCACATCCTTCCTCTCCGGCAGAACACAGAGCGTCCGCCTCCCACCCTTCCGCTCCAAAAACACCAAGATCATCTGCGGCGTCCCACAGGGATCCTCCCTCAGCCCGATGCTGTTCAATATCTACATGGCCCCCCTCGCCCACGTCGCACGACAACACAACCTCAACATCATCTCCTACGCCGACGACACCCAGCTGATCATATCCCTCACCGAAGATCCCCACACCGCCAAAGCTAACCTCCACAGAGGAATGAAGGCCGTAGCCGACTGGATGAAGGACAGCAGACTGAAGCTGAACTCAGACAAGACAGAGGTCCTCATTCTCGGACCCACCCCATCAGCCTGGGACGACTCTTGGTGGCCCACGTCACTAGGCACAGCCCCGGAACCAACGGACCACGCACGCAACCTGGGGGTCATCCTCGACTCCACTCTCTCCATGACCAGGCAAGTCAACGCCGTCTCCGCGTCCTGCTTCAACACCCTCCGTATGCTCCGCAGCATCTTCAAATGGATCCCCCTCGACACGAGAAAAACCGTTACCCAGGCCCTCATCACCAACAGACTCGACTACAGGAACGCCCTCTACTCAGGAACTACAAACAAGCTCCTGAGACGACTCCAACGCATCCAGAACGCCTCGGCCCGACTCATCCTCGACGTCCCCCGCCGCAGCCACATCACACTCCACCTGAGAGGCCTGCACTGGCTCCCCGTCAACAAAAGGATCACCTTCAAGCTCCTGATCCACGCACACAAAGCACTGCACAACACCGGACCCACCTACCTCAACAACCGACTTAGCTTCCACACCCCCACCCGAAGCCTCCGCTCAGCCAACCTCACCCTCGCCACAGTCCCTCGCATCCAAAAAACCACCGCCGGAGGCAGATCCTTATCCTACCTCACCGCCAAGACCTGGAACACTCTCCCCACCATCCTACGACAGGCCCAGGACCTGCTGGCCTTCAGAAGACTCCTCAAGACCTGGCTCTTCGACCAGTAGCACCCCCCCCCCCCCCCCCTCCCCAGCGCCTTGAGACCCTCTCGGGTATGTAGCGCGCTTTACAAATGCAGTGATTGATTGATTGATTGATTGATTGATATCATTCTATTTGACTTTCTTACCATAAATAACCATATTTCTCTTCATTTCATTCCATCCTTCCAGCTTACTCACTTCCTTTCTCTCCTATTTTCTCTTGTTTTCTATTATTCATCTAGCTAGCTCTCCCCACACTGTCTTGCTCTACCAAAAATGGCGGTACACCTTGAGCCTTCCCCGCCCAGTTCTCACTAGCTGCAGGGCTTTCTGAGCCATGAACATCTGTCAGAAAGTGTCTTGAGAGAGGCATGGCCACCTCCACCTTTGGTCCACCTTTCTATGCAAGAGACCCTTTGTTAGGATCTAAACATTGCTGGCACATCATTCATAGCGCTCTAATGACCCTCGTTTAGGGTCAACATTAATTGTACTTACTTTTTTACTTTAAGAAAATGCCTGCGTCCATATCAAATGATCATCCAGCCATGACACTGAGTTGGAACTCCATATTACTATCTGAGGATTATCACAAATATGACGTGTTGATGAAATATGCCCCCACACGACCCTTGAACTGCCTGTAAAGTGTATATAGGGTCAAATGTAGGCATTATATGATAAACCTAAATACATTTTACTATACATAATACAACACTGACCATTGGCATTAGAATAGTGGGGTGTGAGACAGGAAGGTACAGCAGGGCCGGCTTTAGAGCGGTGCGACCGGTGCCACCGCCGGGTGCTGGCTTCCTGGGGGCGCCCTGTTTGAAAGTTAATTATGCTTTTGAAGCACCTGCTGCAGCGTTTCTTTTCCCTGGCAATTACCAGGCCTCACATAAATGTCAAGATAACTTGTGTGATTAATTATCTTCCTGGAGAGAGAGCAGCGTTTTGTATAGTTGAGGTTTCGACTTGGGTGAAGTTAGTGCAGAGGGTTAATATGCCTGCTGCAAAGAAAGTGTACCAAGTAGACTACAGAGTGTATATAATGTAAATAGATCAGCAGGTTACTGCTTTTAAAAGAGACATCCTTCTGTTCCTTGCAATTTATAACTTGAAGTCCTAATATAGAACAGTGAGCTATTAACTTTCATCCTAGAACTGCATACACACTGCAAAGTATACATTATTAGAACATTGATTAATGTTGCAAAAAGGGTTAATTTGGCTAGAAATCAATTCTTATTATTAAAGAAAACTCCCAACTATGCTGTTTATTTTTCGACTCTGAGTTTGTGCTTCTCCACACCAAGCACTCTTAAACTATACTGCCTACCAGTATGGATGACATGTGACTCCTACACTTTTAGCCCTTTGGTTTATGTAACATTTCCTATACACTGATTTACACACGTATGATTGATTGTCTCTGTGTAATGTGCGTGTGATGCAAAGTGCTCGGACACCCTACACTGGTATGAGTGGCGCTATATAACTAATTCAAAGCATCTGAGAGAGTGTGGTTATGGAGACTTGGTCACTGTTAAAGGGTGCTAGTGAGAGAATCCATGGTGGAGGTGGTCATTGGGGGGGCACCTACAAACATTGTTGCACAGGGCGCCACCAGCACTAAGGCCGGCCCTGAGGTACGATTCTCCTTCATCTTCAAAAGCTTACTTCCATGGATATGCATCATTCTGCTGCACTTATTTGTATCAGCATAGCAGCTAATAATTTTGTAGAAACATGTAATTGTTTGAAGTCGGTGGTGGTGCATAGAGGTGGGTTGTGACTTATCTACCATCATGCACCATCAGGTACACCTACATCGTCATCTAAACTCTGTATACCTATACCCAACGCTACTCAGCTCGTACACTATCACCTATACACAACTACTGGTTGGTGGGGTAGAAAGACCACTGTTTTACTACTTTCCACCCACTCTACCAAACCCTAAATGAGGACTTTAATTACCATTTAAATATCAATGGAGAGTGGATCACAGGTCCTGAAAGAACCAGGGTTAGTAGCAACAGTACTAAGTACTGTTAAGAAACCCTCAATCACGTGTTCATACACAGGTGGAATTCTAGCGGTATGTTCGGTTATCCGCTATTTGCTTGACAACGTGACAGCATCATCATCGGGTTACTGAATGCTTCCTCCACCCGGAGGTAATTCCTCTGGTTTTTTCAGTTGTGATCAGAGAATCAGAGAACCGTGTTAGACTTTGTCTGCTCATTTGCACATTGATTTTAAAACTGTTGTAATTGTTTTTAATAACACTTGCACCTACCTGACTAACCCCTGCCTGAAAGCGTCCCCAGCAGCTGGTCAGCGCTGAGAGGGAGAGAGAGCAGGAGGCTTGTCAGGCGCCATTACCCTCGTGGAGGCGAAGGCCACGCCCCCTCCCGAGGCCACGCCCCCTTCCCGGTGTACAAATAGAGCGCTGATTCACGAGCGCACTAGAATACCCCCACCCTCCTGAGGCTCAGCCGGGAGATAGATTTAGACTTTGTCTGCTCATTTGCACATTGATTTTAAAACTGTTGTAATTGTTTTTAATAACACTTGCACCTACCTGACTAACCCCTGCCTGAAAGCGTCCCCAGCAGCTGGTCAGCGCTGAGAGGGAGAGAGAGCAGGAGGCTTGTCAGGCGCCATTACCCTCGCGGAGGCGAAGGCCACGCCCCCTCCCGAGGCCACGCCCCCTTCCCGGTGTACAAATAGAGCGCTGATTCACGAGCGCACTAGAATACCCCCACCCTCCTGAGGCTCAGCCGGGAGATAGATTTAGACTTTGTCTGCTCATTTGCACATTGATTTTAAAACTGTTGTAATTGTTTTTAATAACACTTGCACCTACCTGACTAACCCCTGCCTGAAAGCGTCCCCAGCAGCTGGTCAGCGCTGAGAGGGAGAGAGAGCAGGAGGCTTGTCAGGCGCCATTACCCTCGCGGAGGCGAAGGCCACGCCCCCTTGCCTCCCCATAACAATGTGCATTTACCGGAAGCGCAGCGGACGAGCGCAGCGGGCGCGACGATTGCGCGCCGAAGGCGCGCATAAGGCAAGCTCGTCTGCGCTCGTCCGCGCCGAGTCCGTGCCCAGGGCCAGCACCCCTGCTTCAAGGCTCTCGGCCCCCACTCTCCTTAGCGTAGACACCCTCCATAGCCTCAGGGGCACCACCAACAGATTGTGTCAGCATAGCTACCAAGCAGACAATTTACCTTCTGTCTGCCCCAAATGCCACTCACGCCTCAAACCGAAAGTGTCATCTGAATTGCTATATGACTTCCGCATGTTCCTACTGAACTGCCGCTCCCTCCCAAAACACAAAGAGGAGATTGCGCTTCTTCTCGAAGAACACACGCCAGATATACTATTTTTAACAGAAACCTGGCTTTCCCCTGGCGCGGAGCCAGCGGTTATAGATGCCCTCCCACCTGGTTTCCTAATTACACGGCTAGACCGCCCAGAAGGTAGAGGAGGAGGCCTAGCGATAATCCAAAAACAGCAACTCCACTGTCGAATGGTTCCTGAAACCATTCTGGACTGTGAAAGTCTCTCTTTTAATATTGAACTAACACCTAACAAGTGCCTTTCTGGCTCCCTTATTTACCGCCCCCCAGGTCCCCCTAAGCAGTTTCATGTCAGCCTCCCTTCAAGCGTGGCCGAGCGCTTATGTGCCACGTCCAACTTCATCCTGCTAGGAGACTTTAATTTTCATTTCGAGTCAACAGCAGATCCCACGGCGGCAATCTTAACAGATGACCTTGCGGCCCTACGACTCACTCAACGAGTCACATCTCCCACTCATGAAAAAGGCCATTTGCTGGACCCGGTCTTCAGCAACTGTCATGACCTTCTAACCAGCTCTCCTATTCCCTTGCCCTGGACGGATCACTTCCTTATTCCCATTAATTGGTCCGCGCCCAAACCCCCCGAACCCCTTCCCACTACGAGAATCATGAGAGCTTGGTCTCGCTTAGCAGTCGACAACTGGACTAGTATACTCACAGAGAATCCACCCCTGATTGAAGATAACCCTGGCATAGCAAACCAAGCATATACCAACTGGATTACTAATTCGCTTGACGTCGTTCTCCCTAAAAAGGAAATTACGTTCAAGCGCTCGCATAAAACAGCTCCATGGTATACAGATGTTCTCAGAGAGAAGAAGCGTCTCTGCAGGAAATCAGAAAGGCACTGGCGCTCTGACTACTCCGCAGTCAAAAGAACCCTATATCGCAAAAGCATCAGTGAATACAAATCACTCATAAAAACAGCACAGGCCACATATTTCTCAGAGAAAATCCTGCATGCCAAATCTAGATCAAAAGAAATCTTCCAGATCATTAAACAACTATCCAAACAATCACCACGTCTGCAGGCGGATAAGACATCCTCCCATTGTAACAATGTTGCTGAATTCTTTCATCTGAAAATCAGCTCCATCTACTCTGCTTTCTCCCCGGAAAATTCCACCCTTTCAGTCACTCCCCCTCTCCCCACAGTCTCCCCGCCCAGCCCACACCTACCTATGCTAAACCACTTCCCTCTTCTGGACTTAGCATCTCTCGAGCCCTTAGCACGGAAAGTAAAATCCGGGTCCCCGAATGACCCAGCCCCTCCAGATATAATAATGGCTGCCGCACACACGACTCTCCCCATCATAAGGGAGGTCTTAAATACCTCCATCTCCTCCGGTACGGTCCCAATAGCGTGGAAGCGGGCTATGGTCAGAGCCCTGCTGAAAAAGCCTAACCTGGACTCCGCCGACCTGAGCAATTATCGCCCCATATCACTGCTCCCATGGCTAAGCAAGATCCTGGAGAAACATATAAACCAACAACTAATAAACTTCCTAGAAGTTCATCATCTACTGGACCCAACTCAAACAGGCTTTAGACCGAAACACGGGACCGAGACCGCTCTCCTCATGGTCACCGAAGAAGCTAGACATATTCTGGATCAGGGAGGATCAGTGGCAGTGATCCTCCTTGACCTCAGCGCGGCCTTTGATACGGTCAGCCACAACACCCTGCTGTATCGTATGTCCCAGGTCGGCATCAAAGACAAAGCCTGGTCCTGGTTCCAGTCATTCTTGGAGGATAGGTCCTTCCGCGTGTTTGACGGTGAGTCTGTCTCCACCAGCAGGCCCCTGAAATGTGGAGTCCCCCAGGGTTCCTCTCTAAGCCCTGCACTCTTTAACATATACATGAGGCCACTGGCAGATGTCGTCCGTCCTTTTGGGATTAAGATCATCTCCTACGCGGACGACACACAGCTAGTGGTCTCCCTGACGCAGGTTGCCAATCTTTCAACACAGGGCAGGCTTAGAGAGTGCCTGGAGGAAGTGAAAACCTGGATGTCCCGCTCATCTTTAAAATTAAATGGAGACAAAACCGAGCTGATGCTCCTCGGGCCCCCAGACCTCAGTCTCCCCACCTCCATGTGGCCACCTAGTCTGGGCCCTCCACCTACCCCAAAAAATAGCATCAAGAGCCTCGGAGTCTGGCTTGACAGATCTCTGTCCTTTAGCACGCAGGCCACAAAACTCTCAGCAACTTGCTTCGGCATCATGAGGATGCTGAGGAGAATCCTCCCTCTCCTTCCTATGGAGGCCAGACAAACAGCTGTCCAAGGTCTAATCCAGTCGCGCCTCGACTTTAATAATGTACTTTACCTCGGGGCCCCGGAATACACTCTGAGCAGGCTTCAGATGGCCCAGAACTGCGCAGCCCGCATCCTACTCAACATTCCTCGCAGACAGTCAGCTAGGGCCGGACTGATAACCCTTCACTGGCTTCCAGTGCGCCAGAGAGTTATGTTCAAGGCCATGTGCATAGCTCATCAGTCCTTCTGGAACACTGGCCCCAGCATCACTCAAGATCTAATAACCCACTACACACCCAACAGAAGTCTACGCTCGAGTCAGACCTTCCGGGCAATAGTTCCCAGGATAAAGAGATCCAGATCCGGAGGCAGGTCTTTTTCACACAACGCCGCGAGGGCCTGGAACGCCCTTCCTCTGCATCTTAGAGCCAACCCTAACCTTCTAGCCTTTCGTAAACAGCTGAAAACCTTTTTATTTCACCCAATCTAACCTACCCCCCCTTCTCCCCACGTGTGTCTCAGTCTGGTCTTACGGTATTCTTAGCGCTTGGACGCCTCCGGGCAGCAATTCGCGCTCTATAAATGCACATCCAATCCAATCCAATCCAATCCAATCCAGGTGTGTAGTGAAGTGCTATAAGGTGAGTGAGAAAGGTTTAAAAGACTCGTAGAGTCCAGTTTTAAAATTTTTAATGAAACTGGATTCGAGTTAGGTTAAAAAATACTTGTCGTGCACAGACTAGACTAATTAGGGTCTAATGCACTAAAATAATTATGTGTCCAGAAAATAGGTCGACATGTTTCAGCCTTATCTCATGCCCCAAAGGGTCATACAGGCTTTCATCAGGACCCTAGTGTATGTGTAGGAGGTTCCTTAATTTAAAGGGGTCTCCCTCGTGAGATGGGTGAGTCCCGTTATCTCACCAGTCAGTTTGAGTTCAATTCGAACCTATATAAAAAAGGAGTGTGAGGAAGGAAAATAAAATAGTAGTTAGACATACAGTTCGTGTATGTGCTGTCAGGATGTTCAAAATTCGAGACATCAACTGTCATAGCAATTATAAAAGGCAATGCTTTTTACATGTAACATAGCCAATTCGGCCAATCATTTTCATTCAAATGCAGTAAAAGGCAAATTCAGCCCTCCCTTCAAAGGATGACAAATTACAAAAAACAAGGACTTAACAAGTAAATCACCAGATAATTTTGATATTACGAACAAGAAAAATGTCCCAATGGGTCACTCAATTCTAGGCGTAGAACCTGTCCTAACGTGAATGATATTTTGTAGGTAGTATCAGACTGTACGCCAAACAGTTAATCTAATTTATAAACATGGCAAATCTGTCTCTTGGGGAAATGAAGAAACATACACATCATGCAGTGCATTTGGTAGAAACGATCAATTGTTTGTAGTGCCCAAACTCCCTGAGATCGCCGGGGGTATTGTTATGAATGTGAGGAAGAACGCTGCCCACATATCAAAGAATGTAAGTCAGTGAGGATTGTTTCACAAAAGATTGGAGAAATGGCATAATCAGCATTACTTAATGAAAACAATGGCATTAAATTCTTGGCGGTGAGAGAGCCATCGAGTGAGTGGTATTTTAAGGTATCACGCTACCAACATATTGAATAATGTAAAACCGGGAGCTTTGTTTGACAAAGAAGTATTTCAAATGAAAACCCTTGCGCAATATATCTATTGCACGGAGTGAACCATCGAGTGAGTGGTATTTATGGTGTCTGACTAATCGTCACACAATTGGTTTCTTTAAAAACTAATTATTAAGGCAAGTCTCTCTCTTTAGAGAAATCAAAAAATACAGCGATACCCGTACATTGGTCAAAAACGATAAAAGAGGTTGATTGACATGCCCAAATGACCCAGAGATGGTAGGAGAAGTAGAGATGCACATTGGTAACATGTTCAGCAAAATAAATCGGACTACGAAGCCCAACTATAGGTTGTTTACCCAAGGATTAAAACATGACATCGACAGTTTAGAAAGTTGGGAAAGAATACCTTAATTGTTCTTTTTGTGGGTTACATCCGATGGTGTAAGCTTTGCCCGCTCTTAAAGGGAAAAGAAAGGTGTTAGGGGATCAAAATACGTTACGTTCCTTCCTCGGCGTCCTCGTGTATCGGGAACAGTACCTTTTCGGCGGTTAGCGACTTGTTCTGTCACTGCTTCTCTCCACCCGGTTTGTTGAACACAGTAACCGGGTCAAGATAAAGGACGAATTCATGGAGAACAAAAGAGGACTCGTGTTATTTACAACTCCCCCATCTCATTGTTGATTTCGTACATATAATTAACGCCCTAATATGCCGATCATTTGAAGTTATCATGATGTTATATTGTAGTCTGTTGTTATTCTTTAATTTTCGTTGCAAAATAAAGTTTTGTTAGTTTCGATAAAGTAAATGTAAGGAGTTGTGCGAGTACTTAGTTACTCCTCTAGCTTGTTGCCTCACAAGGCTGTATTACACAGGACAGCCGTTTCATCGCATTTGTGAAATTATACCTCTGAACAGACCATGCGACACGTTAGACGAAGAAGAAAGAGCTCCCATTCTTCATAACTGCAATTGTGCATAAGCTGGTTGCATCAAAAAGAATGACTGTTAGGCTTTTACCCAGAGTGCATTTCCCATGCAAGTATTTTTCCTTGTACATAGCATGTTCAGTGTTCGCTGTCATAATCAAGTACTCTTAGCACCAATTAACATAGGCAAACGTTCAAAGTGTAGACCACCATGCTACACATTCAGCGTTGTGTGGCTCCCATTCTTCATCACTGCAATTGTGCATAAGCTGGTTGCATCAAAAAGAATGACTGTTAGGCTTTTACCCAGAGTGCATTTCCCATGCAAGTATTTTTCCTTGTACATAGCATGTTCAGTGTTCGCTGTCATAATCAAGTACTTTTAGCACCAATTCACAGAGGCAAACGTTCAAAGTTTAGACCACGATGCTACACATTCAGCGTTGTGTGGCTACACTGTGACACGTTTTTGGATGTCTTTGTGGGAATGTTGTTCATTTGTATTCCTCATTTCGTTGCTCTTGACAATTTTTGAACACTGACCTATCTCTTGATGCTCAGCCACGGGATATTGTCATTCAATCCATGAATGTGAGTACGTAAGCGGTAAACCCACCTCTGCTCCTTTTCGAACAAGATATTTTCTGCATTGGCATTTTTCGTTGCTAAAGTCTCTAGAACCACCCATTGTAAGTGATCGACTGTATGTCCTTTCTCGAGGTAGTGACTGCTCATCTTGGTTGTAATTTTCTTACATTTAACGTTGCTCTTGTGTTCGCAAAGTCGTAGCTTGACTTTGCGGCAGGTCATCCCTATGTAATGTAATCCACAGGGGCAAGTGATCATGTAAATTACATGAGTAGTATTACAGTTGGTGTGATTCCTCATGGTCCATTTCAGGTCTGGTAGTAGTTGTAGGGTCTTAGTTGGTTTCGTAAGATGACAGACCGAGCACGAGCCACAGGGGTAGTGACCAGTTACCGGTGTATAGTCCCATAAGCTAGAAGTGATCATAAGACTAGGTTTTGATGGTGGTCTAGTATGTACTGGCATATCTTTCAGATTTCTGGTTCGTTTGCTTGAAAATCTTGGTTTTGGCCATTTCAGAGAGCCGGAGGTGAGGATTTTCCAATTCTTGTTAATGATCTTTTTAACATCATTGGATACCACACTGTAGGTACTCACACAGGTGACCTGCCGCAAAGTCAAGCTACGACTTTGCGAACACAAGAGCAACGTTAAATGTAAGAGAATTACAACCAAGATGAGCAGTCACTACCTCGAGAAAGGACATACAGTCGATCACTTACAATGGGTGGTTCTAGAGACTTTAGCAACGAAAAATGCCAATGCAGAAAATATCTTGTTCGAAAAGGAGCAGAGGTGGGTTTACCGCTTACGTACTCACATTCATGGATTGAATGACAATATCCCGTGGCTGAGCATCAAGAGATAGGTCAGTGTTCAAAAATTGTCAAGAGCAACGAAATGAGGAATACAAATGAACAACATTCCCACAAAGATATCCAAAAACGTGTCACAGTGTAGCCACACAACGCTGAATGTGTAGCATCGTGGTCTAAACTTTGAACGTTTGCCTCTGTGAATTGGTGCTAAAAGTACTTGATTATGACAGCGAACACTGAACATGCTATGTACAAGGAAAAATACTTGCATGGGAAATGCACTCTGGGTAAAAGCCTAACAGTCATTCTTTTTGATGCAACCAGCTTATGCACAATTGCAGTGATGAAGAATGGGAGCCACACAACGCTGAATGTGTAGCATGGTGGTCTACACTTTGAACGTTTGCCTATGTTAATTGGTGCTAAGAGTACTTGATTATGACAGCGAACACTGAACATGCTATGTACAAGGAAAAATACTTGCATGGGAAATGCACTCTGGGTAAAAGCCTAACAGTCATTCTTTTTGATGCAACCAGCTTATGCACAATTGCAGTTATGAAGAATGGGAGCTCTTTCTTCTTCGTCTAACGTGTCGCATGGTCTGTTCAGAGGTATAATTTCACAAATGCGATGAAACGGCTGTCCTGTGTAATACAGCCTTGTGAGGCAACAAGCTAGAGGAGTAACTAAGTACTCGCACAACTCCTTACATTTACTTTATCGAAACTAACAAAACTTTATTTTGCAACGAAAATTAAAGAATAACAACAGACTACAATATAACATCATGATAACTTCAAATGATCGGCATATTAGGGCGTTAATTATATGTACGAAATCTACAATGAGATGGGGGAGTTGTAAATAACACGAGTCCTCTTTTGTTCTCCATGAATTCGTCCTTTATCTTGACCCGGTTACTGTGTTCAACAAACCGGGTGGAGAGAAGCAGTGACAGAACAAGTCGCTAACCGCCGAAAAGGTACTGTTCCCGATACACGAGGACGCCGAGGAAGGAACGTAACGTATTTTGATCCCCTAACACCTTTCTTTTCCCTTTAAGAGCGGGCAAAGCTTACACCATCGGATGTAACCCACAAAAAGAACAATTAAGGTATTCTTTCCCAACTTTCTAAACTGTCGATGTCATGTTTTAATCCTTGGGTAAACAACCTATAGTTGGGCTTCGTAGTCCGATTTATTTTGCTGAACATGTTACCAATGTGCATCTCTACTTCTCCTACCATCTCTGGGTCATTTGGGCATGTCAATCAACCTCTTTTATCGTTTTTGACCAATGTACGGGTATCGCTGTATTTTTTGATTTCTCTAAAGAGAGAGACTTGCCTTAATAATTAGTTTTTAAAGAAACCAATTGTGTGACGATTAGTCAGACACCATAAATACCACTCACTCGATGGTTCACTCCGTGCAATAGATATATTGCGCAAGGGTTTTCATTTGAAATACTTCTTTGTCAAACAAAGCTCCCGGTTTTACATTATTCAATATGTTGGTAGCGTGATACCTTAAAATACCACTCACTCGATGGCTCTCTCACCGCCAAGAATTTAATGCCATTGTTTTCATTAAGTAATGCTGATCATGCCATTTCTCCAATCTTTTGTGAAACAATCCTCACTGACTTACATTGTTTGATATGTGGGCAGCGTTCTTCCTCACATTCATAACAATACCCCCGGCGATCTCAGGGAGTGTGGGCACTACAAACAATTGATCGTTTCTACCAAATGCACTGCATGATGTGTATGTTTCTTCATTTCCCCAAGAGACAGATTTGCCATGTTTATAAATTAGATTAACTGTTTGGCGTACAGTCTGATACTACCTACAAAATATCATTCACGTTAGGACAGGTTCTACGCCTAGAATTGAGTGACCCATTGGGACATTTTTCTTGTTCGTAATATCAAAATTATCTGGTGATTTACTTGTTAAGTCCTTGTTTTTGTAATTTGTCATCCTTTGAAGGGAGGGCTGTATTTGCCTTTTACTGCATTTGAATGAAAATGATTGGCCGAATTGGCTATGTTACATGTAAAAAGCATTGCCTTTTATAATTGCTATGACAGTTGATGTCTCGAATTTTGAACATCCTGACAGCACATACACGAACTGTATGTCTAACTACTATTTTATTTTCCTTCCTCACACTCCTTTTTTATATAGGTTCGAATTGAACTCAAACTGACTGGTGAGATAACGGGACTCACCCATCTCACGAGGGAGACCCCTTTAAATTAAGGAACCTCCTACACATACACTAGGGTCCTGATGAAAGCCTGTATGACCCTTTGGGGCATGAGATAAGGCTGAAACATGTCGACCTATTTTCTGGACACATAATTATTTTAGTGCATTAGACCCTAATTAGTCTAGTCTGTGCACGACAAGTATTTTTTAACCTAACTCGAATCCAGTTTCATTAAAAATTTTAAAACTGGACTCTACGAGTCTTTTAAACCTTTCTCACTCACCTTATAGCACTTCACTACACACCTAACACGGTTCTCTGATTCTCTGATCACAACTGAAAAAACCAGAGGAATTACCTCCGGGTGGAGGAAGCATTCAGTAACCCGATGATGATGCTGTCACGTTGTCAAGCAAATAGCGGATAACCGAACATACCGCTAGAATTCCACCTGTGTACGAACACGTGATTGAGGGTTTCTTAACAGTACTTAGTACAGTTGCTACTAACCCTGGTTCTTTCAGGACCTGTGATCCACTCTCCATTGATATTTAAACGTTGAAGACAAAGAAGCTGAGTGGGTCATACCCCTTCTTTCTCCCTCCTCTTGATTTAATGATGACTTTAATTACCATCCATGCCATTAAAATCCAAAGCTGTCACGTCAGTCGGACCCAAATTTCAGCAACTTAAGACTTGGAACAACTGAAGTCAGGCTGAAACTTGAGTGATATATTTAATCAACTGAGACTTTATTTCACAATTTAACAGACTACCTTTCGGTGCTTAGGGGAATCCTGCTAACCAAATGACAATGGCTGAGCTACAATTCATCAATTCAGTTTCACATTTTTTAAGAGATTGCAGTGTGAAATGAAACAGAATAAACTATAGTAAAAACGATTTCTTAGAAAAATGTGCACTAAATTGATAAATTAAACTAGAGTATGAAGAATCTCATCTAGCTACAATAAATTTCAACCAATTATTCTATTGCTCACCAAAAATCACTTGCAGCTCATTTCTCGAACAAATAGAGTAAATAATTAAAACATATAAATTCTAACAGATTTCTGTAGCAGTAATATTGCACAGGTTATAGGATATTGGCATAGGAAGAAAACATGAAATATATTTATAAATACAATTAATCTACAATACTAATGCTGAAAATGCAGAACGCAAAGAAAATATTCTCTGTGTTACATGCCCAAGCACACAAAATGGTAGTGAAGAGGGCTCCACAGTACAGTTGGTTGGGGCTTCTTTTAAGTAGGTTCAATATTCCTCACCACTGAGCGGAGCTATGTCAAAAATCAAAGTGTAGAAGAATTTCAGTGAAAAATTTTGGGAAAAACTAAAAGCAACAATCAACTGTCGATTTTTGTCTTGCCAGACTACTATAGGGTCAATGCATTTTCCACTGAAATCGTGCTTCATAACTAACATTAGGAAACTATCAGAACAGCATACATTACTTCGAAGTGCTGGAGAGAACGTCTTCATACAAATGAAAACCAGTGTTTTACCAGAATCGCTAGAGGTTGCTGAATAGCTGGGGAGTAGCTACACGTGGTGTTGGCTGGTTTGAATCTAGGAGCAAAGACACTGAGCAAGTGACGTAACTCCAAAGGGCAGGAACCCTCTGCAGAATGTGATGAGAGGCCAGCGAGACTCCTATATCCCACACATATCAATTGGCGCCATACTAAATTGGGATCCATGAAGGATTGAGTCCCCCTGCGCCACAGGGGCTGATGGGGCCTATGTTACACCCCTGCATTGAGCATCATAAGTATTAGAAAAAACATAGTACACATTTGGAAGGTTGATTCTAGGGACAACATTGTTGCTCCCTAATTTTCCAAGTGCTTGAGAACCATTGGTTCAATAACCGTCACAGGGATACCCACAGGGCTGACAGCACCTGACTGCTGTCAGTGTATTAGCAGTATCTTGTGATTCAGATGAATCCAAGGAGTAGACACACTCAACACCATAAGCGGTAGAAATAGCACAGGACACTTTTGTATGAATAAATTTCCATTAAGTGGAGCACTACGGCGGGCATTGCTTGGGCGAGCACAGGGATATGTAACTAGGGCAAACTTCAAGATGGGTTGAGGACTTGCTTGATATTTAAAGCAGTAGGCTTCCAAATACCATGGGTTAGGCTTAGAAAGTCTTTTATTTATTTAGATAATGTTTTATTTATTTAGTTTTGGAAATATATATAGGCCCGAGTAAGGGTGCCTCACAATAACTACTGGCATTTTGGGACACAAGAAACAACAGTGTTTTGGATTTGCACAGAATGAAAGGTACTTGCTACAGGAGTGGCTAAAAAAAGAGGCAGAGTTTAATGTAGGTTGATATTGGATCCATTTGGTTGAGATGGGAACAGCATGCTTTTGTTACATTTTCTTGGTAATAAAGGATTTTTGTAGTGGTGGTTAGGGGTAACTGAGCACTGAATGAGAATGGGCACTGAATGAGGGTGATGAGCAGCGGTGAGTGGACGAGGCCAAGCAAAAAGCAGGGCTGCTGAAACGAGAGGTCAGGGTGACCGTAGTAGTGTACTGAAGAGGATGTGTAGGATATCTGCCTTTTCCACTTGGTCACCTGTTTTTTTTGCTTTTTGCCAGACTCTATAGTTTGGCTGACTTTAGAACGCTGTGCACTTCACTCCTGCTAACCAGTAGTGAACTGCCTGTACTCACCCTTTGGCAGCAACTTGAATGTTCCATTGCTAAAGGAAGCCCCTCTGATCCTTTTAAGATGGCAAGGGTGGGCCTGCTGCGTCAACAGATACACTGTGCAAGAATAGAAATGTGTGTATACAAAAAAGGACTATTCTCGTATCCACTCACCAGGAGTGACATTCACGGCCGGACTGGAAACCAAAATCAGCCCCAGGAAAAACACACAAACCAGCCCCACTCTGCAGGAGGCAGCATCTAAAATGCTGGTGTTTTCTGGTCGAGTCTGGTCTGGTCAGCTCACTCTTGCTTTGACAGCAACCTCCTCTTCTGCAGCCCCTAGTACAATGCCAGAGCGGGAGACCAGCCACTTCGGCCCTAAATCTCACTCACTTGGCTAGTCCGGCCCTAAATCTGACTCACTGGGCGAGTCTGGACCTAAATCTCTGATTCAGTGTGTCCCTATAGAGAACTTTAATTATAGCTAGATGTTAAAACCCTAACCAAAGTGATCATTTGCCTTCCCTAGCAGGTGTGCCCTTCGCTGCCTCTGAAGGAAAAATAGCTCCCTAGGTGAATGAACGGTCTTTGGAGCTCACTCCCACTCATGCCCAATCTCAGTGGCCCAGCAGACTTTAAAGAGTTTAATACTGGATAGCATCATTTGTATGTTAAAAACCCCTTCTGGTCCAACCATTGGAGCGTCGATCCAATAGGGGCTTTGTAGCCTCACATTTCGCTTTTTCATGAAGAATAAGCACTTCTTGCCGCCTACAGCCCGTAGCCCCCTCCCGCTCCGACCCTGCCGCCATCCCAAGTCCTTATTCCGAATTTCTTGTCTAAATAGGGCCATAAATCACGGGGTCTGTCAAAGCTCACGTAATCACCGGGACGTTGTAAGAAGGGTCGCAGCCCCAGCAGTGTTTGCGTTATGAACAGCCCCTATCCTCCCCGTCTGAGGTCAGGGGCATAAATCTACGCATCCCAGATTCCCGCTCGGGGAGCGCGCGAAGTGTGGCGCGCGCGCCTTCAATCATAAGGAAGGTTACACGCTCCGTGTCGCAGATCCGAAATCGGAGGCCCCGCGGCACAGGTGTATACGGTAGCTCTGGGACCACGCCATGAAAATTTTCATTTGGGGACATAAGCGTTAGAAGTAGGGGTGCTGCAGCACCTCAAAATAGCAAGGGAAGTTCAGAAGGTGAATGAGCAATAAAGAGCCTGTAAATTGTGTCTTTATCTTGTCACATTGGTTGTGCGTTCAAACACAGAGGTCAAATGTCAGGTTTGTCTGACAAACTGCTACTATATTTGAGCATGGAGATGCTTGTTTACATTTCTTGGGCTACAAAGTGACAGTGTGTTCATGTTTTTAAGCAATCTTGCTGTGGCAGAGGGAGTCATAAAGGTAAGGCTATATGTAGGATGTTATTTTGTTCTAACACACAGCAACATTTAAATATATGTGAATGAACTGCGCACATATTTCAAAATATATCACAATTAGTAAAGCACAAATGAAACATTGTTTTATTCTGAAGTGTGAAGGAAACAACGATTTTAATAGGAACAAATACATATATTTTACTTGGTTTTGTGCACAAATGAGGAATGCTGCAGAAACCCGTTTTCCACACATTATTGCTTGTACACTATATAGTTTTACCTATAAACCGTATTTCTGAACAAATTTTATGACCATTTCAATGGAATCTGTGCTGTTTAAAAACAAGAGCGTATAACGTCGTGCTTTCGTAATATATGTGCGACAGTGTGCTGCACAATGCCCCACCGGATACATACCACTCGCTGACCACTCTCCTGCTGCATGGGCGAGGCTCATTTGCTGCACTTCCTTTTCGTGAACACTGGATTTTCCACACTCTGACTTATTTCATGTGACATTGATGGCAGCACACCTACTGTGAAAATTGTTGTAGCACCACTGTTTGGGGGTGTAATAAAAAATGCATTTTGTGTGCTATTTTTTTTTTAAGTCGGACCACATTCCTCCTGTTGCATATGATGTCTTATGAATACGCTCGCTATAGAACATCTAATGATAATGTCTTGTATCATCTTGAGAGAGGTGATGTAAACATAATGCATATGTCCTGTGGTATGAACACCTCTTCAGGGAGTGCTGCTTATTTAGGCAAGACCACTTTGCATGCTAGGACTTGTAGGCCTACACTTTCAGTTGTATCGTGCAACAATAAAATGTAAATGTAAATGTAAATGTATGTGTCTTGTAAAGCGCACTGCTGCCCTGAGGCGTCATGGCGCTGTAGACCGCTGGGGAACCCGTCCTGGCTATCCCTGTGAGATGGTCCCTCCTGGGTATCTCCAAGGTGAAACCAGGCATCCCCGGCGAATGTGGGGGGCCGTTGTGGAGATGAGGCAAGCTAATGCCCAGAGTTGCCGAGTGTGTTCCTGGTTAGAGTAGGTACCGAGGCGAGAATTATCGAGTCCGTTTTTGACCCTGGTCCACGACCCTGCCGCGTCGGGAATTGAACCCTGGTCCCTGGCCGATTCTCTGCTTGCAGATCTGCCGCCTCTAACCAGTGAGCCACACCTCTCCAATAAGTACCAGAATGTGAAATGCGATTGCGTAAAAGTCCTGGACAAAAGTGTCGCACATTGAGGAGACACATTTTAAATGGGTGCAAGCCGGTATTTATGTTTGTATTTTAGTTTATCTTCATTTATGTTTGCATATGTGTGAGGGGGATGAGATGCATAGCCCACACAATGAGGGCTGGACCAGTTAAGAACATAACCTCAATAGAGGAGGGCTGATTTAAAGAGAAAGAGAGTGTGAAGACAATCTAATCATTGTATCTGTTTGTTTATTTTAAGGGATTTGATTGTTGCTTTAGTTTTCTTTGTACTAGAAGCACTTCTATCAGTATGCCTGCCATCTTTCCAGTTTCTTCTCTCCTGATCAGCCATTTAATGGCAGTGACGGTACATCTCTGAACAATGTACGTCAAAAACAAACTGGGGGGCACCCTGGACCCCTTACCTTCTACAGTGTCTTCCCTCTCATCGAGGTGGTGAGCGGCCCTTTACAGCAGCACCATAATCATGAAGAGCAAGTGGCATCCTGACGCAAATTGGTCATTCAGATACTCCTGGTTCCTTTAGCTTTACCAACCTAGGTGAAAAGACAGGACCTGGCGCCTATGCGTCCCAGGGGGCGGGCTGGCCTCCCTTAGCAGCAATCATGTCACTGCAGATGCATAAGCTTGTCAGCCCATGAGCAGATGGTAGGGGCCTAAGGAGACCTCACTCAAAATACTGGCAGTAGTTGCAGCTTGACCCTTCCAAGTTGTTAGAATTGGAAGGCGGGTCCAACCCTGGCACGCCGCCATTATGGCGGTCGCGCCGGGCCCCTGCATACAGGCGAAGGCAAGGAGCGCCGCGTACAGTAGTGACATGGCACCCTGCCTCCCCTTGTTAACATCCGCTTGATTGGGTGTGAACCGGAGGCACTTTCCAGTGCTTCCGGTTCACGCGTTGCAGCAACGTCGGGCAAGCCGGTCATAACCGACTTGCCTGGCCACAAAGGGCTAAAAGGCTGGGGAACAGAGTGAACAGTCTCTGTTCACTGCTCCCCAGCCGCCGACTGGGCACGCAGGGACAGGGCCTCAGACTGAGGCCCCAACAAAGCTTTTTTCTCTTTTACCCTTTTTGTCTTTCAGGTAGATCGCGGTGGCGAGGAGAGCGTGGTTCCTTTTCTTTTTCTTGTCTCCCTACAGGTTGCGAGCGGCACATGAGGGATGGCGAGCAGCTGCGAGTCTGTCGGGCGAATCAACTGTTCTCAAGGCGGAGCAGAGCGGCGGTCCTGGGAAGCGTGTCCGCGTTCGGTACACGCACAATCAGAAGCAGGTATAGTGCGGCCTGGGGCACGGCAGCAAGCTGCAGTTTTGTTTTAAGTTGAGTGGGGCATTTGTAAGCGCATACAGCGCGTTTGCGACAGTGTGTTTTTCGTGGGCAATATCGGTGGCATTGGTAGCTGCAAAAGGACAGCAGCAGGAGGAGCGCGTGTGGGGGCGATTGTATTTAAGCACCAGATTCTGCATTTAAGCATTTACAGCGTGTTTTCTGCAGCACGTTTTTTCCTGGGCAATATCAGCGGTATTTAGCTGAAAAAGTAGCACGACGGGCAAGGAGCAAATTGGGAGGTTTCACCCCCCTGCCTCCTTTCTTGATTGTATATTTCCCTGCAGTGAAAAAGGCATTTAACATGCACCGGTCAACAGGAATTTGGAGGATCTCAGGCAGTAGGTCGCTCAGACCCATCCGGCTAAGGCAACACCGGCAGGTTCTGGGAGTCACGCGGGTTTGAGTTTACTCACCTGACCCACGAGCCTAGCTGGTGGGCGCGGCTGTAGTTGGGTGGGTGCAGTGGCCGGCTAGTGGGTGCTACAACTGCAAGGTAAGGGTTTGGGCAGTGGCTCAGACCCAGAGTGCGGGGGACTTGGTGTGTGTGCCTTTTTTGAGGGAAGTTGTCATCTAAAGGGTGTTTTTTTGTGACCTATTGCAACTGGTTATTTAGATTGGTACGCTACATACTATAAAGATCTTGCTGCCAGATATTGCAGGACAGTATTTACTGTGTGTCAGTACATTTGGTTTTGCCTACAATAATGGTCCCGAAGGTGAAGCGGGATGACCAGCGTTTACGGATGGATATTTGTATGGCTACAATGAAGAGGAAAATGGGGGCGGTTTACTCCATGGTGAAAAAGGTGGATGAAATGGGGAAGGCATTAGCAGCTCTGACAGGGGTTGAGGGCCAGGAGGGGGCAGAGGACAGGCCCAGGCAGTTGGGGGTAGCACCTAATGCAGCATTTCCCCCAGTTCCTATAAGGAGTAGAACTAAGAAAGGTGGGGCACCGCAACCTAGTGAGGAGGAGGGGACAGAGGGTGCCCCAGAGCCAATTCCTGAGGGGCTGGTATCCAGGGTTGTGGAGCCCCTACCAGTCCCAAATACCAACTCTCAACCTAACACAGGTGTTGGGGGTGATCTGCCCAGCAACGATGGGGGCAGGAACTCCGGCTGAGGGTCAGCCAAGCACACCGGGAGGGACGGGATGCAGCCCACAGGCCCCGCTGGTCCCTATGACTGAGAGCCTATCCAGGAGCATGCCAGTCCAGCCTAATTCAGTAGCTAATATAGCAGCGGGACTTCCTTGGCTGGATAAGGTGGGAAAATGGTCCTCGGCAGCAGGGGTGTCAGGTAGTGGGGAAGAAGCAGCAACAACAGGTATACCACAAACATTGCCACCTTTGGGTTTAGGCGAAGTCCGCTCCGATAGGGAGCACTTAAGCCGACATGTGTCTCCGGAAACTAAGGAAAAGATTTGGAAGGGCTCCTATGTGAATATGGTTTCCCTGTTGCTGGATGAGTCATAAAGGGAGTAGGCCAAAAAAGAATAAAGAATGGACAAACCCAAGAGATTGGGCGAACACGTTGTTGAAGATTAGGGTTGAAGAAACTTTGGTAAATTGGATCAGAGGTTTCATGGTATTCACATCCATAATGGGCGAGTGTTTCCTAGGACTTGCTTCAGAAATGGCCTGTTACCAAAATTGGATTGCTTGTGCGCATGATACTTATGGTGGCAGTGGGTGGAAAGATTATGGCAAGGTTTTTAGGAGAGCTAAGTCGTCAGACCCGTGCTGGAATCAGATTGAGATGATGCATTTCAGAGGGGGTCCACAGGATGCCAACCGGGGTCCGGAATAGGACAATTTCAGGAGTCAGCCCTTTCGCCCAGGCCACCCAAGTGGCTCAGGGGGAGGAGGAAAAAGTAAGGGGGCATGCTGGGATTTTAACAGGCTCTTGTGTAACAGAGCAGAGGGCACATGTAAATTCAAGCACGCATGTTCCTTCTGTGGGAACTCCTCACATCCAGAGTCAAAGTGTTTTAAGAAAACAAAGGAGGCAAAAAACATGACTGAGAGTATGTCCCTTAGTAAGGCCAGATCTCCCATTATAACCAGCACTTTGATACCATGGTTGAACAGATACAACTGCCCCAAGTCTGCAAGAATTCTGTTGGAAGGTTTCAGGGATGGTTTCAGGATCCCCGCGCCTGGGTATGTAGGGGTGTCACACTGCCAGAATAAGTTATCAATCAGGACTAATGAAATGGTGGCGGATGCTAAAATTGAGAAAGAGATTCGGTTGGGAAGAGTAGCTGGCCCATTTGATGCCCCCCCAATGCAGGATTTAGTCTGCTCCCCATTGGGGGTAGTGCCCAAAAAAGAGCAAGGGGAATTTCGATTGATTCATAATCTTTCGGCCCCCAGAGGTGTATCACTAAATGACGCCATTGATGACGACCTATGCAGTGTTAAGTACGCTTCTTTTGATCAGGCAGTTGAGATACTCAAAGGTTTGGGGAGAGGCGCATGGTTGGCAAAATCAGATATTGAGTCAGCTTTCCGCCTATTGCCAGTGCACCCACTTGATTTTCACCTACTGGGCTTTCAATTCAAGGGGAAGTATTATGTGGATAAATGTATGCCTATGGGATGTTCAGTGTCTTGCGCATATTTTGAGAAATTCAGCTCCTTTTTTGGAATGGGTTTTTCGGCGAGCAACTGGGCACCATGTACTGCATTACCTGGATGACTTCCTCTTCTTGGGGGCGCGAGATTCACAGGAGTGCGGGTGGGCATTGCAGAGGTTCTGTGCATTCATGCAAGACTTTGGCATGCCTTTGGCACACGGCAAGACTGTGGGACCAAGCACAGAAATTGAGTTCCTAGGGATTGAGTTGGATTCAGTACAGGGAGTGTCCCGACTACCACAGGCAAAAATAGCTGTTTTGAAGGCTGCTTTGCAGCAGTGTTTGGTAAAAGATAAGGTTACGCTTCACCAGTTACAGCAGGTTGTGGGACAATTGAATTTTGCTTTGAGAATAATTCCTATAGGCACAACCTTTCTCACACACCATCGCACAGGCCATGTCAGGATTTAGGGAGAAGCACCATCACACCAGACTGTCCCAGTGAGGTCAAGCAGGACATGCGGATCTGGAAAGCATTTCTGCGAGATTTCAATGGTAGGGTTGTGTGGCCCGCTGCTCCCAGGTCCAGCCCGGAGATGGGTCTTATGACCGACTCAGCAGGTAGCGAGGGTTTTGGTGCCATGTTAGGTACAGCATGAGTTGCACAACGCTGGTAGCATGGTGGGTGGACACTGGGCTTACAACAAACATAAGCTTCCTGGAGCTTTTCCCCATCCTGATCGCATTGACAGTTTGGCCGGAATAACTAAGGAATCAATCAGTGGTCTTCTGGTCCGATAACATGGCTGTGGTGGAGTGCATAAATAATCAAAATGCAAAATGTAAAATGATCCTGCGTTTACTGAAGGAGATAATACTGTTCTGCATGAGAATGAATTTGATTTTTAGAGCCAAACATGTGCCAGGAGTCTTAAACCACGCTGCTGATGCTCTCTCTCGCTTTAAGATGCAGGTATTCAGGTCTCATCGTCCAGAGGCGGCGGAGAACCCAACGCCTTTCCCAGAACAGCTTTGGCAACTTGGTGCCCCCAGTTATCAGACCTCGTGGCAGCTAGCCTAGCGCCCAGGACCAGAAGGGCATACGAAGGGGTGTTTGGGGCTTACTGCTATTTTCTGGGGGACAGTTGGCTGGAAAATGGCACGACACTGAGTCTGTCATTTCTTATTTGAGGGCCATGAGAGATGAGGGGCGCTCAGTAGCATCGGCAAGACGGCATATGGCAGCCATTTCCTTCTTTGCAAAAACTAAGGAAAGGAGGGATCCCACTAGCACTTTCATAGTGTGGAAAGCCTTAAGAGGGTGGCAACGCCTACAGGGAGGACAGCCTGACGTAAGGAGACCAATAGGTATTCAGACATTGGCCACACTGATGGATGCTTTACACCAGGTGTGCACTTCAGCTGGGGAAACACTTTTGTATGGCGCTTTTAGGATAGGGGAATTGGTAGCAAAAAAAATAAAAAATTGGCAGGGGGGGCTTCAGTTGGCCCACGTGCTGCTCCATGGGGACTCCCTATTGATATCTATACCTAGGTCCAAAACTGATTAGGAAGGCAGGGGTGAAGGAGTGGTATTATGTAGGGCTGTAGGGAGTACTTGCTGCACCATTGCCAGCGTGGAGACCTTTCTGGCGCAATGTCCATGGGGTGTGGGGGGACAACTACTGGTACACGCATATGGGACTCCCCTCACTATCTTCCAGTTGAAAAGGGTCATGGGCCTAGCCATGCAGAATGCCGGTTTAGACCCGGGCAGTTTTGGGACCCACTCTTTCAGGATAGGGGCCATCACCGTGGCATTGGCCAGGGGAGTCTCCGGGAGTGAGCTGCAAAGGATCAGGAGTTGGTCCTCAAATTGTTTAAACGCTCTGTGCGCCTACACATGTTATAGAAGTGTCAAAATAACGCACTGACGGTTGGTTTTCTTTCATGGTTCTTGCAGTTTCTACATCCTGTGGCGCATGGGAAGCCTGCATCAGTCCACCGTCCAACAAAGGTGGCAACATCCTGTCAGGCAGGTAGACAACGGTCAGCTGGTCACCATCAAGCAGCACACATTACAGACCAGGTGCAAGTCTGGGACCGCAGGGAACAGGAGGTGTGGATAATCGGCCACTCATATGTAAGAAGGTTAAAACTGTTTTTGTTGCAGGTTCCCATTTGGCCAGGGCACGCAAGGCAGGCGCAAAAATTTCATTTCGCGGGCAGGGGGTCTGCGACTAAGCCAGTTTAGGGAACTGGTGGCACGGCCCTGGAAAAATATGAGGGGCCTCCTGCGGTTTGGATTTTGCATCTAGGGGGTAACGACCTGGTGCACCTGGGGCGGAGGGGCGTAATTGAGAAGCTGCTGACTGAGGTAGGGTGGTTGGCAAAGAGATGCCCCGGGTCAATGATAGTGGGGTCCACTATGATGCCTAGATTAGAGGGGAGAGGGGTTGAGTCTGTATGGGCTTTAAATAATTCAGTTAAACGGATTACCAAGAAAATGAAAAAGTTATTCAGGACCCCGAAACTAAGATCTATAGGTCATGGGTACATCCAAGGGGAACAGTTTTTTCTGCAGGATGGGGGGCATCTCTCAAGTCATGACAACCAGATATTCATTGAGAACATAATGGTATGGTTAGAGGGAGCAAGGCGCAGGACATGACCTTCTAGTAGGTAGAGGGGGGAGGCAAGATTGTCGGGCAACTATACTGGCCTGTGGCGGTAAGGTCATGATTGGTGAGCATAGTTTTTGGTCTTTAGCGGGCATCACCACTGTAAAATCGGGACGCCCGAGGGGGAGACAGGGGGTCTTTCATGGAACTCCAGGGGCAGTGTTTGCCGGTAGGCTAGAGCGGTGCCGGGGGTAGGGATGTTACACTTCCAGTAGGCAGGCTGGCCAATCCCCGCACACGCATGCGCTCAAGGGAGCAAGGAGGCATAATTGCCGTGCCCCTTTTTATGGAGTTTAACGTTGAGGGCGTAGGGGGGCCCGGGGGAGGTATCCATCCAGTAAGCTGGGCCCCCTACGCAAGGTCACGCCGGTAAGGAGGTGGGGACCTAGCTGGATCAGGATCTGGGGCCGCCAGTCATTGACCTTGCCGTAGGCTCTAACAGAGATACGCAGAAAGTTAATATCTTCATCACTTAGATTATGATAGGATTGGCTGTGTATTAGAAACATGTTAAGGTTAGCCAATTGACAACATGTACCTATCAATGTATTGGACTTTCTGCGTATTGTACATAATGTAAATAAAATGATTATTAATATTTTTAAGATTTTATGTAATAAAATACGGCCGGAGTTACTACGACCCCTAATCCAAACAGTTGTGGTGTTTGCATTGTTTTGCCTTGGGGGAAAGTGAGGGTCGGCGAACCTCCAAGGGAGTGGGGAGGGTCCCTCATTTCACCAAGGGTATATGTCCTATGGAAGGGAGGGGGTGTTAGGCAGTACCAGATCATAATGTGACTGGATACAAGCTGAAAAGCAGGAGAATCACTGCAAGAGCAGTACAAGAGCAGCAGCCTAGCAGAAGTAGGTAGGTTGAATGTGAGTGCATATGTGCATTCATGAATGCAAGTGTGCTGGCCCTTGAATAGTGATAGTAATTATTGACATATTGTGGGCATCCCTTCATGACAGGGTACATAATGGCCACCCATTGTAAAATGCTTGCCCTGGTGAATTTGAGTAACTCATGGCAAATTAGGGGGATATTTGCCAGGAGTGTGGCCTCCCCTAGATCAAATGCTTTCCATGGCGAATTCCTGATATACTGGTGGCATCAGTGTCATGCCAGTGCTCACCCTAGGAAAATTGCTGGTCCTCTTGACATATTAGAAACATTCATGACATTGCTGTTCTCACCAGCTTCCAAACACTGGCTTTGACATATTGGTGTCCGTTCTTGACATATTGTGAACTTCTTAGGCAAAATGGTGACTACTCTTGGCATTTCAGGTCTTGGCATAATGGTAGTGATTCTTGGCATGTAGTGGGTGTCCATGCCTACTACCCTTGGCAAAAGTATGGCAATTCATGCACTATTGTGGGCCTCTAAGTTCACAATGGTGCCTACCTGTGGTATGATAGCCCTTGTATAATGATGGTAATACAAAGCCGTAAGTGGGCATCCATGCCATGATGATGCCCACTCTTGGGATATTGCTAGTCCTAGCACAATAATAGTAATTATGGACATGGTGTTAGCATTCATGGCATGAGATAGTGATACACGGGTATGCAAGAGGTATAATGGGCATGTGAGGAAGAAGCTATTCATGTATGGCAGCAGTGCATCTGAGTACTTTTTTTTTATTAATTTTTTTATTTAGTTTTGAAAAACATAACAATGCGAAAATATCGGCTGTGCAGACAGTTAAGAACAGGTGCGGAGATACAACATTACACTCCCCCCTCATATACAAACAGCAGTTCAACATCAGGGCAGCAGACCATAGAAAGACCCCCATCTAGAGCCCACCCTTCTCATCCGCCCGTGCCCACTAAAGGGAAATGACGCAGTCAGGGCACACCAAACATGCTCAGCGGACACCCCCATCTTCGGCTCAGCTCCCCCAATGCAGCCCGCCTCGAGAGCGTACAGCCCCCAATACCCAACAGGGAGGAATACCAGAGCTACCCTACTCCCGTAGGCACTATTCCGGAACTGGCTCGCGGTGGGGAAGAGCTCGGGAGGTTAGCGATATAGGTCTTGTAGGGGCCCCAGATATCTTTGGGACGCGCCACTGCAGGGAGGAGACTGGCGTAGATCTCGCTATTTGTGCTGCAATAAGCCATAGACGTGAGCCATGTCCCGGCCGTGGGGGCCGTTCTACCGCCCCAATGTTTTGCCACCTCCCGCTTGGCGAGTAGCAGGCCCAGGGAGGCTAGCCTGCGGACGTTCTTGGGGAAGTTTACTGTGTAGCCCAATAAAGCAACCTCCGGAGTGGGAACCAGCGTGAGCTCCAACATAACGCCAAGGATCTCATGTATCTGCGTCCAGTATGATTGCAGTCTGGGGCATGTCCAGGACAGGTGCGCAAAGTCAGCGTGTGGTGCAGCGCATTTCCAACATGTGTGTGGGCGCGCGGGGTCAATGGCGTGGAGCCTAGCAGGGGTCATGTAGCAGCGGCGAAGAAATTTATAATGGAGGAGCTTGTGTCGACTATTGAGTGATATCGCGTTAGTGACTTTGCAACAAGCGGTCCATTGGTCATCTGTGATCGGCCTACCCAAATCTGCCTCCCAGGCCGCTCTCAATTGGCCATCCTCACATGGAACCAGCGCTGCGCATGCCTTATAAAGCTTAGAAACCATATGGGCACCCGAGTCTTTGTCAATGAGGAGAGTTAGGGGCTCGAAGGATGCTGGCTCGAGAGGGAATCCCGCAATGTCTGAACGAGCCGCACAATAAAGCCGGCGCAGGACAAATTTGTCCATGAACGTGGCCTCACTGAAGCGCTCCTCCTCCGAGACAGAAAATATGTGGCCCCCAGGGTAGAGGTCTCCGATCTTAGTAAGGTGAAACTTGGTCAAAGTACGCTGAACCAGCACCTCCCCCGTGCCAGACAGCAATCCGGGGTTGGGAAGTGGAAGAGAAGAGGAGTAGAGGAGAGGCTGGGCTAGATAGCGAGTAAGACGATGCCACGCCCAGCTGGTGGTGGACACCGTTTGAATATCAACTGGGTCCCGGGCAACCCCCTTTGGCAACACAGCCGCCAAACGGCCCGGGAGAACGAAATCCGCCTCGGGACGTAGGAACGGAATACGAGCGTCAGGGTGGTACCAGGCATAGGCGTGCACACACTGAGCAACCAGATAGTACAAATACAGATCCGGTACCCCGAGGCCGCCCCTATCATGAGGGAGTGTGAGGGTCTTCCAACCGATCCGGGGGTGCTTCCCGCCCCAAACCAGCCTGATCAGCTGGGATCGCAGCGTGGAGAAAAAGGCCCGGGTGATAGGGACAGGGATATTATTGAAGAGGTATAAAAATCTAGGGAGAACTATCATTTTTATGATTGCAATTCTGGCCGACATGGACAGCGGGAGCCTCAACCATCCTTCCACCTGTGTCTCCAGCCTATCCAAAGCGCGGCCATAGTTGAGGCGGATGAGTTCGTCCGTGTTTAGATGGATCTGTATGCCCAGGTACCGAACCGAGTCAGAGCACCACTCCAACGGGAACTCGCACTGCCATGGGGAGGTGCTGCTGGTTAATGGGAAGATTACGGACCTATGCCAGTTGATGCCCAGCCCGGAGTGTGCGCCGAAACAAAGGATCTCCCGTATCAGGGGGGCTAGGTTGACCTGCGGTTCTCTTACATACAGTATAGTGTCATCTGCGTAGAGGGAAGCAAGCAAGGGACCCGTCCGGAACTGGAGACCCCTGTGGAGATGGCGCTCCTGGAAATGTCGGATCAAGGGGTCCATGGCCAAAATGAACAGTAGCGGTGAGAGTGGACAGCCCTGCCGCGTACCACGCGTTAAAGAGAAGGGACAAGACAGCGTGCCATTGATACGCAACCGGGCCGTGGGGCGGCTATACAAAAGCCGCGTGGTAGCAAGGAAGTTCTCCGGCATGCCCATACGTTGCATGACGGAGAGAAAGAAAGGCCATTCTAGGGTGTCGAAGGCCTTCTCGGTATCCAGGAGGACCGCCGCCGCAGGCGTGGCTGGGTTAATTCTATGTAGGACCGTGAAAAGCGTCCGCAGATTTAAAGACGTAGAGCGGCGCGGGACGAAGCCCGATTGGACGGGAGAAATGATAAATTCCATCAATTGAGAGAGCCTGTTGGCCACTATCTTTGCCAGGATCTTGTAGTCAAAGTTTAAAAGGGAGAGGGGCCGATAGGAGCTACACAACGTCGGGTCCTTGTTTGGTTTTGGAAGTAGAACTATTACTGCTTCGCTGAGGGTAGCCGGAAGGGAGCCGCGCTCCAGCGCCTCCGCATACACCTCTATCAGCTGTGGCGCCAGCAGATCAGAAAAGGCCTTATAAAAATCCCCGGAGAAGCCATCGAGGCCGGGGGCTGTGGACCCGCGAAGCACCTTAATCGCCCCGCGCACCTCCGCAACAGTTATAGGCTCCGCCATGAACTCCTGCATGCCCTTATCCAGGAACACAAGCGCGATTTCCGACAAGTAGGCCGCACGAGAGGCAGGGGATTCCCCCAGCTTGGTCTTGTATAGTTCGGAGAAGTAGGTCAGGAATTCGTCTCTGATCTCTGTGGGAGTTGTGCGGAGTGAACCATCCACGCCCGCACCTCAACTATTAAGGACTTACCATACAGAGGCCTCAAAGCCTGAGCCAGTGTGCGTCCCGGCCTGTCTCCCTCACCATATCTACGCGCCGTCTGGTACTTCCCAAGATACAGAATCTCCCTGTCCGCAGCCTCCCGGAAGTCAGTCAGGAGGCGAAGCCGCCTAGTGGACACGTCCCCAGCCGGCTCACGCTGTGCTTCAGCATCAATCGACTCTAGCTGTGTCTCCAGTTGCTTAATGGTTGCGCGCAGCGCCTTCAGGACCCCAGCATGCTTAGCTATGCAAATCCCCCTGATGTAGGCTTTAAACCCCTCCCAGAGCGCGGCCTGAGAGTCTACAGATCCTGTATTAATCGTGAAATAGTCCTCTATCGCCTCGGAAATCTCGTGGACAAATAAGTCGTCCAGCAGTGCTCTCCCAGGGAATCGCCACTGTCGCTCAAAACCCTCGGGGCGCGGAACATCCAGGCAGAGCGACACAGGGGAGTGGTCTGAGTACGTTCTAGGGAGAGTAAGTAGCCCACTAAACCATGGGGACAGGCCCGGGGACAGCAGCCAATAGTCAATTCTGGTCCAAGTGTTGTGTTGCCCCGAGAAATGTGTGTAGTCAGTGGTGTTCGGGTTGCGCCTGTGCCAAATATCGACTAGGGAGAACTGGTGACAAAGGTCCAGAAGTGCGCGCCGCGCCCTAGGCTTGGAAGGAGCAGCCCCAGACGTGCTATCCAAACCAGCATCTAGCAGTAAGTTAAAGTCGCCGCCAAGAATGAGGCCCGCTGGTTCAAGCGTCGCAAGCTGGGCAACCAGTGCATGAAAAAATTCCGGCGAATCAGTGTTAGGGGCATACACACATACCAGGATGACCGCATGACCCATCAACACCCCTCGTACTATGCAGTAGCGTCCCTCCGGATCCCCCCGGAACAGCTGGCAGTGAAACGGGACTCTCTTGTGAATCAGCACCGCGGTGCCTCGGACGTAATTGCTAAAATTGGAGAAGTATCTATGGGCGCCCCAGGAAGCTGCAAAGCGCGCGGGAACAGAGGTGTGTAAATGCGTTTCTTGTCGAAAGGCAATGTCGACCCTGTGTCGATTCAGATAGTGTAGTACCTGCTTGCATTTTCGTTGATTGTTCAGGCCTCTGACGTTCCAAGACATGAGAGAAAGGCCAAGGGGGGCTTCATGTCAGCCTATGTGTACCGTTGCTGCCATACCACTAGCAATGAGAGCAGGAAAGCAGAAGCGTCTCCGTGTATCCGCAAAGTTACAATCTGACCAGCCATGTCAAGAATATCAAAACTCCCCATCCCGTCCCCCCTCCCCCCACCCAGCCACATCACGCAAACGTGAGGCAAACCCCAACCTGTGGAAGAAAAACGAAGCTTCAAATAGCAATACCAATGATATACAATTAAACAAAAAATAGGCATTTTAAGCCAAAAGTGCTCCCGGCGGTGTCAACCAAAGGGGAATGGCAACGACCCGCCGCCGACCCAGCACCACAGAAAAAGCGAGGACATAGCAAAGTGTCTCGAACTTCCCCATTGCAAACAGTCAGAAAAAGAAGTCTAAAGCTGGGATGCGGGCACTGACTCAGCCAGGCCCAGAGCCGGAGAACAGGTCCTGGCTAATCGCAGAACCACTGCGCGGAGGAGAGTGTCCATCCTCATCGCCCCCCGAAGGGCCCCTGCGTGGTTTATATGTTCGGCAGAACTCCTGTACCGCAGTAGGATTGTCAAATATCCGCGGTCGGCCATCGATGTCAACCCTCAGCCGGGCCGGATACAGCATACCATACTTGAGGCCCAGGTTGCGGAGCGCCGCCTTCGCCCCAACATTTTTACGCCTAGCCTCCTGTACCATGGCGGTAAAATCAGGGTAGAACGAGAGTCTCGAGCCCTGCCAGGTGATCTCGCCTTTCTCCCTGGCCAGCCGCAGGGCCGTGTCCCGGTCTCGGAAGTTCATGATCCGGGCGATCAGAGGGCGAGGCGGGAGCCCCGGGTTAGGTCGCGGCCCAAGTGAGCGGTGCGCCCTCTCGACCACAAAGCCTGGTGTAAAGGAGTCTCTCCCAAAAATGTCCGACAACAGTTGCTCAACAAAAACATCCAGCCTGCCGGTAGCCGTGGACTCCGGAACCCCAGTGATTCGGACGTTATTGCGCCGACTGCGCGATTCCAAGTCCTCGTTCTTGATGGCCACTTCCTTTAGTATGCGCTCCAGCCGATCTAAGCGCTTGGTGTCCTGCACTGCGCCATCTTCCACCGCAGATATTCGAGCCTCAGCCTCCACCAAACGCTGATCGTGGGCCTGGATCTTCGCCCCCATCGTTTCTAGCATTTTGTTCAGGGCGTCAAAGCGTCCATCGAGGGCCCTGAACCCAGCACGCATCTCTTGAAGCCAGTCTGGGGATGGAGCAACAGCCGCCGGGCCAGAGGACTGGCCCCCAGCAGGGTCCGGCATGTCCGGGCGATGGTCCGCCGGCTGATCATGGAGCCTTTCAAAGGGCAGAGTCTTTTTCTTGGGGTCCTTTCGTCCCATGCCCCCACACGGCCAGACTGCGAGTCGCGGGTAGGGGGCCACAAGGCGGCTTCAAGGCGCTGTGACGACGGCCCAGGAGGAGGAACGGCTCTGCCACTTCTTCGGCCCGCAGCGTGGGCGATGCAGCGGTCCCTCGCAGTCTCCGGCCACGTGGCACACCAGACCCGGGCACCAGCACCGGCTGCACCGCTACAAGGCGACTTCTCCGCGCCAAAGACCAGGGGGCGCCTCTCTGGGGGTCCGAGTCCCGGACCAAGCAGCGCGGACGGCCAGTGGGGCGGCAGCAGACGCGGCCAGGCGACTCAGGGCCGGGGAGAGGGAGTCCGGGCGGCGCAGGCCGCGAACCCCAGGAGCAGCCGAGCAAGGTCCCAGGGAAGGGGGGCAGAGGCGGCCCGGGCGCTAGGGTCAGCGCGGATCCCCCCCAGCCCACCCCCACCGCCAGTCAGCCGTGCCGTCGCCCCCCCCAGATCCCCAGACCGCAACAGCGCGGGGAACCCGAGAGGGGTCAGCGAGGAAGGACGCGACCGCGGCGCCGAGCAACGGCCCAACGCCCGGACCGCTCCAGGCCAACGGCGGCGAAGGGGGCGAAGCAGACCCACACCAGACCACGCCCCAGCGCTCAAAACCCCCCCCAGTTCCCCCCCGGCCACCCGCAGCACAATCGGCCGCCGCCGCCGCACTAACCTCCCCGGCCGCCGAGTCAGGCCGCTATCTTGGGCATCAGGTCCGTTCGGCCCTGGCGTTCTTCGGTCGCTCCGGGCGCAGTCGGGGCCAGATCGCCACTCCGGGTCGCTGCAGGAGAACAGGGGAGTCAGCGCCGGGTCCGGGCAGCCTTCGCCCGCATCAGGAGGTCGGGAAAGACAGGTTTGGCGCTGAGTCGGCCACGGAGCTTCAACACCGCGCGGCCATCTCAGCCCGCGGCTTGGCCACGCCCCCCGTGCATCTGAGTACTTAATGAATTTATATTTGGGCATGAAACATTAATTTACTAAAAATTTAAAAGTTAGTATTTCAAGACAAACATTTCTTTATGAAAATTATAAGCTTTTTATGGGAGGGAATTTATTTTTCCAGAATCAAAGTGTGTGGCCAATTGATTTCAGGGATACAATTATTTTCAAATATATATTTGAAGCATATAATTAAGTGATAATCACGAACCGCCTTGGGATTAGATGTTCTACTCCACCCATTCGTGGAATTCATGGTCAGTGTCGATTTGAACACCAATTTCAGTAAGTCTCATGTTATGGTGTTAGGCCCTTGGAACACCAGAACTAGATCATATGCCTTACCATACCAGAGTCCTGTATTTCTCTGTTTGGGAGTTCTTTTTGACTCCTCTTTATGCCTGTCCCCCTTGGTATCGGCCAGAGGACATATGCTCTCTAGACGTATTGTGTCTGTCCATGATTTTGCTTTTAGGATGGGCCATAAGCCCATCAAGGCTACGATCAATATTTATAAAGCCAAATGTGTTTCTATAGCCTCATACGGCAGCGATATATGGAGGTATACTAATGTGTCTTCGCTGCAAGTCCTCCAAAATGTGTGTTTAAGAAATTTACTTTCCCTCCCCCAGAGTATATCCTCTGTTATTATCCACGAGGAACTAGGGATTGGGTACCTTAGGGACACATTGAAGGCTGGACTTTTACTTCTCTGCATTTTGGTGTGGATTCGCCCAGCTTAACATTTAAATCGTTCCATTTTAAAAGACTTCCTGGTCCTTGACTGTGCTGCTAGTATTTCCGTGGATCAACTACATTAATGATGGTATTTGCAGGCCTGGCCGTCCTGAAATGTTTAATCCCCCTGAGATCCCAGTTGCGCAGGACCCTCTCTGGACCAAGAAAGCGTTTGCGGAATGGAGGGCGAACAAGGGAGATAGATTGGCCAAGGATAGGGTTACCGTAAGCGCCTCTTTACCCCTTCAGACCACTCTTTCACTTGAAACGTACCCTAAGTACAACATGTCTCAATACTACTGGTTTCGTATGACCCATTTATATTTGAATTTAATACATAATTTATTAGCATTTCCTCGTGGCAGCTCCTACGGTTTTACTCCCAGCCCATGTAGCTGCAATAATCATTCAGCCCAGGACACGCTGCACTTTATTATTGTTTGCACTTTCTACAAAAGCCTATGAAGGTCTTTTATTTTACCGCTGTTGACAGATAAGCACTTTACACAAGTCCGTCCTTCACTTTTCTATTTAATTTTATTATCGGATGGGTTCAGATATTTTGATCTTATCTTTTTATCTGGTGCTGTTCGTGTGAGAAAAGTTTTATTTGAATCTTGATGTGAAGCTAATTCTTTTTCAGACAGCTGTGGATATGGTTTTAACTTGTAGTTTATCTATGAATGTTTTTACTGGCATTTTAATGTATTTGTTTGTGGTTCTTATGCAAGAAACCGAATAAAGATTGATAATTGATTGATTGAGTGATAATCTCTACCACTGTCTGAAATGCTAATATGTAGAATTAGTTTACCCCTACCCTAAACTGTTTGGAATTATAAGGTCTCTGTAATCTGACAACAGGCCCCTGTATGTCTGTAAAATATGTCTAACTTAGATATAGGACTTAAGAGGGCAAAATGTGTGCTTTTTGTATTTGTCTACCCTACCATTCCCAAGAAGATTCTTAGGCATCTTACAACACGGCTGGAAATCTCATTGTGAAGGACATTTTGGAAAAATCAAATTAAGTGAAATGAAGAATTGTAGGTAAATACCCTGCTGAAAGATGGGATATGTGAAATTGAATTTTCTGACCTGGTTGTATTGCCAATGATGTTTTCGTTTTTTTTAGCAAATTGTACCGAAAAATGCTCAATTTTACACCCCTCATCTCAAACGTAGCAAGGGATGAGTGAACCCCAATGTCCCCTGGGGAAGGTCAGCTGTGCTTGCACGCTATCAAAGTATTGGAATAGTTCACGAGTGTGCCCTTTCAGACACTATGCTGTTTAGCAATTGTAAGTGTAAAATGCCATGCTTAAACCAATTTGTTAAATATTTTCTCGGGGGAACCCCCTCCAATCCCTGAAACCTTTTTCAGGAAGGCGGGCTTGCTCGCTTCCAATCAGGTCAGGGCGAGCCAGATATTGCTCTGTTTATTTGACTGAACGTGTTTTCACTCTTTTAGTTCAGTCTGTTGTGTGAACTAGCAATTCAACATTAAGATTCATAGCTACAAATTTAATTCTCCACTTGTCCATGCAGCTCGTGGACAGTGCGAGTGACAGTAGTGGGCATCCTAAAAAAAACAGTGAGGCCCCAGGCGCAGCCAGTCACATGTCGAGCTGGGACAGACGCTGTTTCAGATCTATCATCTGTTCAGAGCCGGGAACCTGTTATAAGAGTTCTGTCCCTCCACCCTGTCTTCCCACTTTCAGAGCCATCATATGTCTGCTGATTCCATGCTTTAACTTCATGAAGATGCAGAGACAGCCCGTGACAATCTGTTTACAAGAAGCCCTCACTCCCTAGCCAGTGTCAGCCCTCCACTTCCTGCTGTGTACATTACACAGGCTTGTCTGTAACTGTACACCTAAACAGAGTCACGCCAAGGGGAAACGTCTCATTGAAAACACCATAACTCATCTTTCTGGAGAGTTAAAGTTATAAGGCAGATTCAAGGTTCTTTCAATGGCAGGTGCTTGTGAACTAAATAGGGCGGAAATGGTGTGCAGACAAGAAGGTTTCGCTTTCTGGGCCTTTTCCAGTCACCTTTATATAACCTGGTCACTGATCTCAGCAACCACTATGGCCTAACTGGCCTGCCAACTAAAGAGTAGGACCAAATTATGCAGACGTGTCTACGACTATACAGAAAATATCAATGTTTCTTCCATTCTCCAGTTTTTATGGTTTAAATCTTTTATTAATTTTCATATCAAACATAGAAAAGGAGAAGTCAGATCCCGGCTCCTGAATACAATGTAGAACAGACACAAGTACCGCTACTAATCGCATTACCAAGGTAAGAAGCATGTAGCGAGGTTACTAGAGAGAGCAACTTAAGAAACAGAATATTGGAAAGAATAGAAGATAACCCTTCGAAAGCATACACCCGAAAATTCCCCAAACGTGTCCACCCTTCGCCCCCCACCCGCCCTCTTGTCCATCAACTATAAACCCACGGGATAGGAAAGGAGAACCTATGACCACAGCGGATCATCTCAACCTAGTAGATCTGCGTGGGAGGGCCTTCTGTGGAATCTGTGTATCTACCATACACAGTAATCTAAGGTAGCGGGGGCATGTTAGTTCCCTGAATTCGGTTCTGAGGAGTGTGAGGAAGGGACGCCAGAGCTCCGGGAATTCAGATCCTCTGCCTGCCAGAGTGAGAGTAAGCTTCTCCATCCCCAGTACCATCCACAGTCTATGCAACCATCCTGAGCAGGGCGAGGGGGAGCGCCAGTGCACCAGTATGTTCTGTGTGGCCGCTCCCAGGGCTATGGCGATCAGGCGCCCCCGTCGGGATTTGAGAGGGTACATCAATGGGTTTGATAGGCCCAACAGTATGTAGGCAGGGAAGCGCGGGAGCTGTGTGTCCAGATGAGTATCTATTTTGTCCAATATTTGGGCCCAGTACGGCTGAATGTGCTCACAACTCCACAATAAATGTTCTAAGGTGCCCACCTCTCCACAACCACTCCAACAGAGAGAACTCTGGCGGGGGTCAAAGCGATGGAGATGCTCAGGTGTGTAGTACCAGTAAGTAACTACCTTGGTCATTGTCTCAGTAAGGCCTGCGTGATGTGCGGAATGTCGGGCCCTGTAGTAGATGTTATCCCATTCCTTATGAGTGAGAAATCTGCCAATCTCGTGTTCCCAGCGTGTCCGGCCCGCATTGTACGTGTGTGTGTTAGTAGTCAGTAGGTGCTTGTAAAGATTAGAGATAAGCTTTTTATCTGACGATCTAGTAATAAGCCATTTCTCAAAAGCAGTGAGGGAGCGCTGGGCACCAGGTTTCACTTGGGGTTGCAGAACCCAGTGTCTGAGCTGTAGGTATGGGAGCCTCTCGGTCTCTGGAAGGCCATAGTCTGTACGAATCTGTGGGAAGTGAAGAATGCCGTCCGTGTCAAATAGATGCCCGAGGCATCTACACGGAGAAGGCCGCCATTGTGCAAAGGCCTTAGTCGTCATGCCAGGTTGGAAGTCCGGATTGTTAAAGAGTGGTGTTAAGGGGAAGGGAAAGGTTGTCAGAGCATATGAGATGGCGGTACGATCCCACACCCCCAAAATCGTACCCATAATTAAGGAAGCATAGAGATTCGGTGGCCTATGTGCCCTACGCAGAAAGGGGATACCCTGCAGGGTCGTTGCCGCTACCGCTTGGTCTTGGAACAACCAATGCTTCTCGGACTCCAAACAACTCCACTCCACAAGGTAGCGGAGCTGTGAGGCGTAGTAGTAAAGCTGCAGATCGGGAACCCCCACTCCTTCTCGCTCGGGCGGTAGGATTGCTATTGCATGCTTAAATCTGGGCTTGCGGCCCTGCCAGATGAACTGCGCCAGATCCGCTTGACTTTGCTGAATCCAGCCAGTCGGATGGTGAAGAGGGAGCGTCTGAAAAAGATATAGGATCTGAGGAAGGATGGTCATTTTGGTGGCCACGATTCTGCCTAACCAAGAAAGGGTGTGATGCTTCCATTGACCCAGTTCGCTGCGGAAGTGGGTACGGAGCCGATCATAATTAGCGGTGACTGTGTCTTGTGATGTTGGGGCCTAATTGCACTCCCAAGTAGGGGACCGTGGAAGCCGCCCACTGTATCGAGTGCTCCTCCTGTAGACTAGCCAATGTGTATTGGGTAAGGGGGATATTAAGTGCCGTCGATTTTTCCATATTGATTTTAAAACCGGAAGCCTGCCCAAAACGATGAAGTTCGATGAAAAGCGCACTGAGCAACTGGATCGGATCAGTGAGAGACAATAGGACATTGTCCGCGTGGAGACTGATGGTATGTACATCTCCGCCAAATTTAATGCCCGTTATACGGGGGTGATGCCTGATCCGGAGTGTTAATGGTTCCATATATAGCGCAAAGAGGAGGGGGGAGAGGGGGCATCCCTGTCTCGTACCTCTGCTAATGGGGAACCGGGAAGAGGTCTGTCCATTCACTCGGACTGTGGCCATGGGCAGCAGGTAACAATTCAGGATCCGTGTGCGCAGCTTCTCCCCCAAGCCAAACCGCCGCAACACCTGCTCTAGATATGGCCAGTCTACCCTGTCAAAGGCCTTCTCTGCGTCTATGGTCAATAACATATATTCCCCGGCCGTACGCGACGCTTTTTCAATGAGGTGGAGGACTCTCTTGGTGTTATCACTCGTTTGCCTCTGTGGTATGAATCCTGCCTGGTCCGGCTCCACGAGTTGGGACATGAATGGCCCAAGTCGGGTTGCGAGGATGCTCGTGTACAATTTAAGATCGATATTGAGTAGGGAGATCGGCCTGTACGCATCACAAAACGTTGCATCTTTCCCAGGCTTGGGGATGACCACGACTGATGCTTCTAGCATCTCCACCGGGATGGCGCCGTCCTGGGAGAAGGTATTAAACAGGTCTCTCAGTAAGGGAGCCAACTGCGCACAAAAGGTTTTGTAGAAGGCTGCCGAATAACCATCCGGACCAGGCGATTTGCCTAATTTTAGGCGCGAGATTGCCGCAATGACCTCCTCCGTCCCTATATCCCTATCAAGGTAGTCAGCTTGCGCTGGGGTAAGAGCCGGTATCTGAGCGGTCTCCAGATAGGCGGAGTAGTGGAGCGGGTCCAGGGAGTCGCTTGAATAAAGAGTCGCATAGAAATCCCTAAAAGCTTCCGCAGTCGCCCCATCGTCTGACGTGAGGTCTCCCCCCGGGCCCCGGTGAATGGTTTGCACCCCCTGGCGCTGCCGGGTCGCTCGCAACCTATGGGCCAGTAGACAACCGCATTTATCGCCACCAACGTAAAAGGACTGGCGCAGCCGAAGAACCGCATACTCGGCTCTATCTTGGTCTAGTGCCGCTAGCTGTTTCCGCTCCACACATAACCGTCGCCGTGCTCTGGCTGTGCCGGTGCATTGGTGCGTCTGCTCCAGTTCAGCCACCCTCTGGGTGAGCTCAGTTCATTTGCGACTGCGTTCCACGTTACTGGCCGTCGAGATGGCTATAAAGTCCACTCGCAGGACGGCTTTAAGGGCTGTCCATTGTGTCGCTAGAGACGTGTCAGAGTTCGCGTTAAGGGTGAGGTAGTTGGCAATTGCTACCTTGATTTGCTCGACATTAGTTGCAGAGTGTAGCAGCTAGTCGCGCAGCCGCCAATGCCGCAGTGGCTTCCGGACTCGGGGGAAATGAAAGGTGGCCACAACTGTGGAATGATCTGAGAGTGATGCAGTAAGGATCTCGGCGTCTGCAATGGGAGGGAGCTAATGAAATAGTCAAGTCTGGCGTATGTTTTATGTGCCCCCGAGAAGTGTGTGTAAGCTCGGCTGCGGAGATGAAAGTGGCGCCACAGATCAACGAGGCCAAGATCACCAAGGCGAGCCTACCTCGCCTGAGAGAGCTCCCACCTGAGACGTCCGCTGGGCCTAGCCGTCACGCAAATTGTCGAAGACTAAGTTCAAATCCCCTCCCAGCAACAGGCGGCGCTCTGTGTTGGCCGTGACTTCAGTAAGGACGGTGTGGAAAAATTTATCCTGACCGTCGTTTGGGGCGTAAACAGGGCCCACAATGAGGGAGACCCCCGCCACCAGGAACTGATAGGTAAGTAAGCGGCCCCTTATCTCAGCCTCCTTCTGAAGGACCCTACCTTGAAAGGAGCGGGAGACCAAGATAGCAACCCTGGCTGATTTGGTGGGATTAGAAGAGAAGAGTTGCGTGGGTAAGGTGCGCGATTTCTTCCTGTGGTGGTCTTTAGGGGTGAGATGCGTTTTCTGTAAGAGGCATATGTCTGCGGCTGAGTGTTCCAGGAAGTACAGGACCGCCCTACGCTTGACCGGGTTATTAAGTCTCCGCACATTAAGGGTCAAAATGTTAAGTGGCTTCTGGGGCATCTAGTGTGTGGAGGAGAGACATGCCAAGGCGTTGCGCGCAGCGCCTATGCTGGGATACAATACGGAGGCATTCGGAACATAGCGCATTACCAGAAAACCATCTGTCTGTGGAGGAAAGAAGGATGGACGAGAGGAGCAAACCCCAAAGCAACTCAAAAGCCCCAACAAAAAAAGAGGACATCATCCCCCATAACCCAAGCAACCTACCAACCATACACAACAGTGAACATAGTCCGTCGTCCCAGGACAACTGGTCAGTCAAAATACAGGGGTCCATATCGTAGCCTCCGGGAGAGCACCCCCCCACCGCCGCCAACCCAGAGCCAGCACAGATGCTGAGAGAGTGCATTCTCCCAAGAGGCGCACTCCAGCTTCACGTGGCCGTGTCGTCGCTCCCCGCAAGCGCCTCCGTGCTGCGGTTAGTGCCGCCTGCTGACTCTGGACGATCTTCGACTGGGCCCGATGCAACTTCTTCGCTATCGTCTACGTCTCCTGGCACCGCCAGGCCCAGCAGCTGGCACGCATCCATCAAAGAGCGCAGTTGGTGGAACCTGCCCTCATGGCGAAATATGAGGCGAAATGGATGCCCCCACGAGTAGGTGATCCCCCGCTGTCGGAGATGCTCCGTGACGGGGCGGAACTGCCGTCGCCTCTGGAGGGTGATCATGGCCAGGTCCTGATATAGGACAGGAGTGTGGCCCTGGAAGGAGATAGGATGGAGGGCTCGAGCCCTGGTGAGGATGGATTCTTTGATTTTAAAGTCTTGCACACACACCAGGATGTCCGCTGGTAGGGCATTGGGGCCCCGGGGCGGGCCCACTCTATGGGCTCTGTCCAAGACAACAACCGCGTCCAGACCGCCCCCCAGAATGTGCCAGAAGAGGGCCGTGGCGAAAGCAAACAGGTCCCTGGTGTCCTCGGTCGGCTTGACCCCCTGAATCCGGATGTTGTGCCTTCGAGACCGGTTTTCGAGGTCCTCCAGGTGTGTTTGGATATCCATGTTCTAATCCCGCAGTCGGAGGATTTCTTGTTGAAGCATAGCTGTGTCATTTACCGCTGTATCACTTTTCTCCTCGAGGGTGGCAACCCGTTCTCCAACTCCATCAACATCCCTTCGCAGATCCTTGAGTTCGGCAGCGAATTCGGTTTTTACCGATTGGATGTCTTCACGAAAGGTAAGAAACAGGGACTCCAAGAAAGCTTTCGTGATGGGCTCCTCCCCGGTGCTCGGAGGAGGTCCGGAGGGCGCAGTGTCAGGCGTCACGCCAGCCATGGAGGCGGGCGACTGGGGCCGACCGAAGATATCTTTCAGAGGCTTCACCTTGGAGGGTCTGGTCTTGGACATATTCACCCTCCTCCGCCGGTCCCCCCTGGGCGCGTGACCAGGGAGGGCAAAGCTCCCTCAGAGACTGGTGCCGTCGCCAGGAAGAGTCCGCGGGAGAGTCCGCTAGAGCGCAATCAAGGGCCCCCTAGGTGGGTGCGTGCTTCTGGCCCGACGCCCAGCAGCAGGGCCCACCCCAGCTGAGTCCAAAGTGCAGCCCAGGACGTAGTCAGTCGAGTCCAGGCTGCAGCAGGAGCCCTAGAGGCCGAGGCACCACAGAGAGGGGGCCCCCACCGTTGCTGCCAGAGGGGCCGCACCGCCCTGCTGCGCGACTTCCGCGGCCGATCCTCTGGGCCACGAACCCCACCGGGGCGCCAACAACCACAGTTCGGAGAAGCGCTGGGGCGCAATACACCTCAACCACACACAACTGCTTCCCGCGGCATCCACCCAGGGAAGTATCACTCCGGTTCTGCTCCGCCTCACTCACGAGGGAACATCCGAGGGGAGCCAAGATTTCAACGAGGGTGGGGCACCGCATCACAAGGGCAGCACCGCGCCGCCCGCGTAGCCTCTCAGTCTCTGCCCCAACAGCACTCCTGTACCTGTTGTGGCTGTTGCACTGGAGCCGCCGCTCTCCAAGGCCCCGACCAGCACCGTCTCTGCCGCCGCCACCGTGCTGCAGGGCTGCTGTCTCCACCACTCGAGCCCCGTCACCGCCTTCTAGGCCTCATGGGCCGCGCTGGAGCATCGCTGATCCCGGCCTCTCCAGTGTCCTCGGAGCCATCACCACTGCAATGTTGAGGCCGCCCCTTCCAAGGGGCCGAAGGTCCGTCCCGATGAGCGTCCTCTCCATTACCATCACAGCACCCCAGGGCTGCTATCTCCAGTGCTCAGGCCTCGCTGTTTCCGCCCAGGCCCTGCCGGCCACACGGGGGCACCGCTGCTCGCTACGTTAATGCTTCTGGCCGGGCAGGCTGCCTCAGGCGCGTGTGCTGCCCAAGCTCCGGAGGGGCAATCGTCGCTAGGGCATAGCACTGCGGCCTCCCGAGAGCCTCGAAGCCGGCCTCGATGCAGCCCGTCAGGGCCCACCGCTGTGTTGAGGCCTCTCCGTACCGGGGAGGCCGGCGCTGGCTCTGCTCGGCACCGCCGAACCTCTCGCCCTCATCTTCTCTGCTACAGCCGAAAGCCCACCGCAGGACCGGGACATCCCAGGCAGGGAACCCAGGTCCCGACAAGCTGGTAGTGCCCCACACGGGCCGCGCTGTGCTGCTCCGGGCGAGCGGCAGGCAGGAGCCGACGAAAACACGTCTTACCGCTCTGCCATCTTGGCCACGCCCCCATTCTCCAGTTTTTAGGTCGAGCCTGTGCAGCACATGCACTGCTCTGCGAGTCATGCTGTATTCAAGTATGGACTTGAAGCTACGCCCACTCTCTGCACATATATATTTGATTGGCTTGTGTCATTGTCCTTTGTACATGCTGGTTTCTGATTCGTTAACAGGCTTGTTATTCCCTCCTTAGCACCGCCTGGTCTTCATTTGTAACCTCCCATGAGGAGTGGACTCTTTACTTCTGTTGATACACGGTATGTCATATTTAGTCGGTAAGCACTATTTTCTGTACTGAGTTTCTCCTACTGCAGGCACAACATGCTTTCCTGCAACATTCAGTGTGCCATGCGCGCTTTCACTTTCCTAGCAGCCCGAGACAATGGCGGCCGCTTCTTTGAAGTGAAATTGGTCTTTCATTTACAAGAGTTTGAGCTATCGGCATTGTAAATGACAATGCCTTTTATTTGTGTGTTAATCATGCCTTTTATTTATGTGTTAATTATCAAAACAGATAAATAAAAGGCATTGTCATTCACAATGCCAATAGCTCAAACTCTCGTAAATGCAAGACTTATTGCAATGCAAATGCTTGTTAAAGAAAGCCATTGGGACCGGGGCTGAGCATAGTCATTAACCCCTTCAGTGCCACGCCCTTTCCCCGCCCTGTGCCGGCCGTTACATTAGCGGGCGGGGTTTATGACGAGCTGGACTCGTCATGGGCACAGCGCAACCGCGGCCCATGACGAGTCCAGCTCGTCATGGGCACTGAAGAGTTTAAAAAGCCAAGCAAATTCCTCTGAAAGGCTGGTAGGCCAAGGAAAGGGTCAGCCACAAATGAGGTCGCCAATGCCGAATCAGAGGAGGTGACTGTAGAAAAGCTAGTCATATAGCAAGCACATTCGAATGTGGAACCTGTCCAATCTAAGCATTCACGGGAAACAGCCTTTACCACAAATCATTTTCTACGCGTTACGTTTACAATGGTACACTTACCTCGTAAACGTCTTCACAACGCATATTGCTTCAACGACGTCTTCAACACGCAAGCAACGTCATCGCGGAAAAACGTCTTCCTGGTCGGAAAAAAAAGCGTCAGTCTTTCTTTAGTGTCGGCGAAAACCTAAGAAAAAGGGAAAAAAAAGAAGAAAGGGGGCTTGGGGGGATCTCCCCCCATAAAAAAGAAAAAGCGGGGTAAAGACGAAATCGAGGTAAGGGCAATGCGAAGAAAAAACATTCTGTTGTAACGCATGCGTGGTAAAGGCATGCGTTGCAACGGAATGCGTAGTAACGACATATATTCCCCATTCACTGTAGTCCTTGGTACGGCATCCATCTTGTTTTCAGATGTGACAGTGTTAGGTTTATGTCAATTTTCAGCTTGACTCCTCTAGGCTGAAGGATATGACGTTTTGGGGATGCTGCTTTCGCTCACCTACATTCTGCTTATTCACTCAGAGCTTCAGGTTAGGGTGGGCGGGGTTGGCGAATGCTCTGCTCTTTGATCTGGGACTCCACACACTAGCTCAAGATCAAAGTAGTTCATAGCACCTAAGCCTGAATTATCAACGTGAGGCAGTGTTTAGGCCGACTAACCCAGCTGGGAATCTAAATTCACAGTGATAAAGAGATGACAACGGTTCACTGATTCACAAGTTCTCCTTTTAATACAGACAACCCTGGAGGCTTTGAGATGTTTGTTTGTATATGTTTAGTTAGTGTAGACAAGCGCGTTATCTCCCTGTGGCTAAAATTGTGCGTGTCAAGATGCGGAATTTACAGTATTTGTAAGAGGTTATTTGATTGTCTTACCACCACCATTGATTTTTGTAACCTAACCAACCACTATGATCTAATCAAGGCCCTTATTACTAATGTGTGGTGCTTATGGTCGGAATGTTTAGTCTACCCATAAGAATGTTGTAAAAATAATTTGACGTTTCCTGTACAAACCCAATTGATAGATTATAAGAAGCATTGGCAATGCTAGTACATTTCCCTTATAACTGAAAGTGCCTCTTCTGCCACTGGGTTTAAAGCACTTAATAAATCATTATACATGCACTCTGTCTCTAATTTTGCCCAACCACAATTAAACAAAGAAACTCAACAAGAATATGGAACATAAAGTAAAAGAAAATGTGATGCCACCTCAATTGACAGGAAAATGCTTGGAATAGAAAACTAAAATGATATATTGCAATGGGTGGCAATCTTGTAATGGTGTTGTACGTGATACGTCATTGTTTTAAAGTTTGAAGATAACTGGCACATTTAGAAGCAGCTGGATTATCAACAATGATTAACAGAGATTATCACATTGCAGAATCTCTTGCAAAACAACTCCTGTGAAAGCCCATGTAACAAAACACCTCTCTACAGGCATTAACACAATGTAATATTAATCCACCCTTGAAGCCTATGGACTTTAACATATGATTTGTACAATAAATAAGCTAGGCCTTCTGCTTTTTTGCAATTTTTCATAAACGACAGGCCTCGACTTTTAGCATTTAACATACATTTACCAAATAAACCAATCAGGCCATACCTTTATCAATGGCTCACCAACATAAGTAGCGCAAACCTCTGTTGCTGAGCACAAGCGTTCCACAAAGGTATCCATCAAGTACACAGTCTTAAAATTAGAAATATGTGCAAAATTAGAGTTGGCAAAACTATATGCCATATATACCATAGCCTGACAGATTTTTCACAGTGCAAATCTTCTACCCCTAGAGTTTGACAGAGAGGCAACTAACAGCATACCCCTTGCCTATTACAGTAATCTATACGAATCCACATAACACAATACCCCTCTTTAGGCTTTAACACAGTGTAATAACAAGACACCCTTAAAGGCCTCTTGGCTTTAACATATTAACATATGCTTTTCACAATAAATGAGTCAGACCTACTGATTTTGTTATAGATTTTCATAATACAGAAAACAGACCTATGTACCAATCAGGTTTATAGCATTTATCATTGGTCTGGCTCCATAAAAACACAGTCCTACAATAATTAGCACAAGTTTTGCCACAAAGTCATACAATTACAAATATATTAAAAGTTAAGCTGGCAAAATAATGTTCAGTCCCTCCTAAAACAGCATAACAAGAATTCCCAAAGTGCAATTCTAGCCCCAGGGTTTCTTACAAGGGTTAACAGCACCAAAGCCTGACCTACTATGGTAATCTCTGAGATTCAATATAATGAACAGCCATCTACGGTCTTTAACTCAGTGTAATGACAGCCCACCCTTAAAGTTCTATTGGCTTAGACATTTGAGTTTCACATTAAATCAGTGAGGCCTACTGCCTTTATAATTCCTTTTCCTAAAGAATAGATCAGTCCTACTGCACCAGATACTGCTTTCCCAAACGAAACACACATGCCAATAAACGTTATTGTTGGGTGTCACCATCACCAGTTCATTCTGCTATATCGCGCATAAGCTTTCTCACAAAAGACAGCTCTCGGGCCAACAGTCTGCAAAATGACAAACATACATAATATTACAGTAAGCACAGCCCCTCTTAAAAGCATCTAACAAGGATTATCACAATGCAGACTTTCTACTCCAAGGGTATCAGAGGAGTAATCAGCACCAAAACCATTGTTTACAAAGTTAATCTGTGACCTTGCATGTAACAAAACAGCAGTTTACAACGTTAAAACAGTGTTATAAAAATCCACCCTTAAAGGCAAATTGGGCCCGATTCACAGAACTAACTTAAGACAAAATCCTAAACTTACTACTTTTGGTATTCACAGAAGTTAGGATTTTGTCTTAAGTTTGTCTTAAGACAAACTTAAGACAGACTTAAGACAGTCTTAAGACAGACTTAAGACAGTCTTAAGACAGACTTAACCCCTTCGGTGCTCATGACGGAACGGTTCCGTCATGAGCCACGGTTGAGCTGTGCTCATGACGGAACCGTTCCGTCATGACCACGCCCGCGCAAGAATCCGTCAGCACAGCGGCGGAATCTGCGCAGCATGGAAGGGGTTAAGACAGTCTTAAAACAGACTTAAGACAAACTTAAGACAGATTTAAGACAGACTTAAGACAGACTTGTCTTAAGTTTGTCTTAAGTCTGTCTTAAGTCTGTCTTAAGTCTGTATTAAGACTGTCTTAAGTCTGTCTTAAGACTGTCTTAAGTCTGTCTTAAGTTTGTCTTAAGACAAATTTAAGACAAAATCCTAACTTCTGTGAATACCAAAAGTAGTAAGTTTAGGAGTTTGTCTCACGTTAGTTCTGTGAATCGGCCGTTAGTTCTGTGAATCGGCCCCATTGTCTTTAATAAGTGCATTTCACAACATGTAAGCCATGCCTACTACCTTTGTCATAACTTTTCAAAATAAACAGATCTGAACTATGCCCCAGTCACGATTATGGCTTTTATTATTGGCTTCTCGCCATAAAACCCAAACCTCCAGTATTGATCATACATTTTTCTCAAAGCAATCATCAGTATACAGTCATAACATTACAAAGATGTGCAAAAATGCAGATGGCAAAATAATATACAAACCATCTGGAAAGGGTCTAACAAGGAATGTCACATTGCAGATCTTTAACTCCCAAATGTTTGTTTGAGGGGGTTACTAACACCAAAACACTTGCCCAATATAGTAATCTGTGAGCTGTTGTGTAAGAAAATATCTGTCTACAGCCTTCCATGTAGTGTAATGACAGTCCACCCTTGGATGTCTATTGCCTTTAACAAGCACTTTTCACAATAAACTGGTCAGTCTTGCTAACTTTATTTAAACTTTTTAAAAAAAAGCATATTAGTCACATGGCATCTGAAATCAATTTTCCCATAGAACCAGCCAAACCTACAGCTTTTATCATTGACGTACCACCATAACAAGCTCAGGCCTACTGAATTCTGCATAAGCTTTTCCACAAGGCAACCCTGAGGCATAAAAACAGAAAATGACAAATATACCCAATATTACAGGTGGCTAAACAGTATTTAGCTCCTCCTAATAGGGCTAATAAGGGTTATCAAAGTGCATATATTATACCTGCAGGGTTTGTCAGAGGGGAAGCTACAAGGGGAAATCAACACCAAACCCCTTGCCTACTACAGTAAACTGTGATGTTCCATGTAACCAGCAGCGTACAGCATGGATCGGATGGGGGGGGGGGGGGCAGGATGGGGGTAGGATGTGGGGAAAGCGGGTATTAAAAAATAAAAGAATAAGAATAAACGTACCTTCTCAACGCTTCCTCACCGCGTCTCTCCTTCGTAGTCCTCCCTCGCTGACCTGAACAGGAAGCACACCCAGGCGCCCAGTTAGCTAATCACAACACTTAGCAGCGTTGTGATTGGTCTGAGCACTGTGTTTCGGCGCTCAGACACTGACTGGGAGCCGGGGCATGTTCCCCACGCAGGCTGTAATGTAGCCTGCATGGAAAACATACGAAGTGCGCAAGACTGTTTGGCCGGCCAAAACGACCAGCCAAGCAGTCATTGCGTGCTTAGGAGGGTGCTACCACTCATCCCCTGCCATGCCCCCTCATGCAAAGCTGCCAGAAGTAGGACAAAATAAAATGATAATAATAACATGAGTTATTGTCATTTTATTTTCCCTTTATTTCACTGCTAAAATGCGGTGGGGCAACGCTCCTCCGCCTTAGCAGTACTAGAGCTGCCACTGCATGTAAACCAATACATGTCTACAGACTTTAACACAATGTAATAACAGTCCACTTATAAAGACCTTTTTGCTTTAACAAATACATAAGCCAATGCATAAGAAATTGGAATATTAGCTGAGAAGGGTGAGAACCCATCTCTAGAAATCACAATCCTTGTCAGGGTGAATCACCAAAGTCACTAAATAAACTGTGCTTGACCCTCTGGTAGCTTGGCACAAAGCAGTCAAGCTTAACATAGAGGCAATGTGTAAAGTAGGAAACATTAAATATAATTTAATAAACAAAATTACACTTTTGTAATTAAGGAAACCATTGCTCTATGTCACAAAATGTTATGCACTGTTTTGTAGGTTCCATGTTCACTTGGGGACACTATGCACTCTTTTGGTGGATATAACTGTGATGATTTATGTATATGAACATTTTGAATTGATAAAAATTACGTTGTATATGGTCTTGCTGCTCCTTTTGACATCCTCATTACTCCTTTTGATTGCCATTGTGCACTTTAACATTGTCTATTACTTATATATTTTTTCACAGAATCCACGGTTTCTGGTTATAGATTACGTGCCCTGGTTCCATGTGAGTACGGTGTACCTTGTTTCCTTTACACAATTTCTTAGTACCAAGGCTTCCCATTTCCACCTTGTCACCTAAAATGATGCCACATATTGAAACGGATCACCTATCTTCTCTCCTTATATTGTATTGTATTGTATATGACATTTATAAAGCGCGACAAACACCCTACGGGTACCCTGGCGCTAAAGTTACGTGAATACAGGCCATCGTGGCGCGACAAGGACAGGACCTAAAATAAACATTACTCTGAGACGACAGAATCAGTTTCTGGGGAACGGCCACGTTTTTATCCTTTTCTTGAACAGGGGCAAGGTACTACATTGTCTGATTTCGAGTGGAAGTTCATTCCAGAGTTTCGTGGCGGCAATACTAAAAGATCTTCCTCCCAGTCTAACCTTGTTGAACCAGAAGACCATTGCCAGACAGGCAGAAGAGGAACGGAGGCTCCGGATAGAAGTATACCAAACCAATTTCTTCTGTAGCGGCTTAGGACCGAGTTCTTGCAGAGCCCTAAACCCTATACAAAGGGATTTGAAATGTATTCTTTGCTGCACGGGGAGCCAATGTAGCTCAGCTAGGCACATTGATGCAGAAGAGCCTCGTGGTCTAGACAGGGCAAGTTTCGCTGCCGTATTCTGAACACATTGCAGTCTCTGAATCAGATATTTGGGGGACTCCAACAGTAAGGCGTTGCAATAATCAAGTCTGCTTAAGATAGTGCCTCGAACAATCAAGGCTCTGACTGAGATTGGAAGGAACGGAAGGATCTTTCTCAAAGCCCTAATAAGGCCAAAACAGCACCCCACCGTCTTATTCACTTGCGTCTCCAATAACAGATTGGCATTGAACATGACTCCCAAGTTTTGCACCCTCTTAGATGGCGCCAAGGGAGTAGATGTACCAAAAGGCCAAAAGTTGTGAGGAAGGGGCAGAGGGACCTTCCCAACTGCGCAGTGTAAAATTTCGGTCTTATCCGAATTAAATTGTAAAGAGTTATTTCCTAACCACTGCGCAGTGTCGTGCATGCACGCATGAAAATCCTCCAAGGCATTAGGTTGGGTTCCATCAAGAGATAGAATGATCTGAGTATCATCAGCATAATTTACCAATTTCACATTATGAGCCCGAATGGTATTAATTAGTGGTCTCAAATAGATGTTGAATAAAATTGGGCTGATGGCAGATCCTTGTGGAACCCCATGACAGATGTTATTGAAGGCTAACTGGAACGGTGGGAGAGCCACTGCCTGACACCTGCCAAATAGATAGGATCGAAACCAGTCCGGGGCAGTGCCCACTACTCTTACCTCCCCTAGACGGGTTAGCAAAATATCATGGTTGACCATGTCGACAGCGGCAGACAGGTCAAGCAAAATAAGTATTGCAGATTGACCCCTGTCTGCCAACAGACGCAGATCGTCCATCACGGTCACCAAGTTCAGACTCAGTTCCGTGTTCTGGCCGGAAACCAAATTGTACATCTGCCAGGCAGTTGTTACATTCTAAAAATGCTGACAGAGGTTTGCTAACCGGACGTTCAAGGATCTTCACTGGATAGGGGAGGAGAAACATGGGCCGGTAATTACCCGGGCAGGTTGGTTCAAGAGTGGCCTTCTTCAAGAGTGGCGTAACTACGGCCTGTTTCCAGTCAGATGGTACAACTCCACTGGATAGCGATTGATTACAGATCTTTCGGAGCCTAGGAAAAAGTTCTGAGGCAAATTCCTTCCAGATTTTGTGTGGAAGGGGTCCAGTGGGGAGCCCGAGGAGACACCCAGGGCAAGCCTGCTAAATTCCTCCTCCGAAAGAGGCTCGAAATGGTCCAAGAGACTCAATTTACCAGTGCCTTCACCCGTCTGTGTTCCTACACAGGGCACCCCTCCCCCACCGTCAATCGAGGTTGCAACTCCATGAGTCATAACTTCTACCCCACGGAGATATTAGTTTTAAGCCCAGTAATGATAGTGCTGATTTTTTCGTCAAAAAAGGTTGTTAAACTGTTGCAGAGATCTTGAGTAGGCAAGATCTTGTTTTGCGTGCATTGAGGATTAGTGAAGTAATCAACTATTTTAAAGATGCATTTGGACTTATTCGACGAGTTCAGAATGATCTCTGCGAAATATTCCTGTTTAGCGGCAATAATTTATTTTTTGTAGAGAGGTATAGCTGTTTTCCAGGCAATCTTATCCTCATCTACATAGTGCTTTCTCCATTTTCTTTCTGCCTGTTTACATTTTGATTTCAAGGCTTTCAATTTTTCATTGAACCACCTAGCGGAGGGTCTACCCCTATTTTTGCAGTTTTTTAAAGGGGCAATTTGATTAACAGTTACAATAATATGATTACGGAGGTCCAAATAGTACTCCTCCACTGACCTAAGTACATCAAAATCCCCTTTGATAGCGAACGTTGATGACTGTGTCGCTTTATCCAATATCCTCTTCCAGTCTCTACCCATGAAACTCCTAACATTCCTCAGAGCAGGGGCTCCTCGACTAGGGATGGCCGTCAAAAATTTAAACAAATGGTGATCAGTCCAGTCTACAGAGGGCACCTCCATGTGTTCAATAACCCTTTCCTCACTGAAAACTAGGTTGAGCATATGCCCCCCTATGTGTGTGGATCCAGTTACTCCCTAAAATAGGCCAAGACTTTCGCAATATTGAAGAAGGGTATGGTATCCTATATCTAAAGTCCCTTTTAGCCAGAGATTGAAGTCCCCTGCAATAATCAGTCTCGAATGAGTAACAGCCATATTGTTAAAGACATCAATCAGCACCTGCAATTGAGACAGATTGACTGCGCCAGGGGGCCTATAGCACAATATGCCGTCCAATAGGTGCCCCCTGGGGTCTTTTAAAGAGAACCCTAGGAGCTCAAATCCCTCTACTGCATCGATATCCATAGGGACAAGATCCCACCCGTCTTTAAACATGAAACCAACCCCACCGCCTCTACCTGTGGCGCTAGGCTGGTGAAAAATCTTGTAGCCTGGGGGACACGCTAGTCCAGGTTCAAGAGCGGAGTCAGGAAAGGTCCAGGTCTCAGTCATGAGTAGCATATCAAGGTGATGCCCTTCAGTGAGTTATTGGATCTCTGTGACATGTTTAGGGAGAGATCTAACATTGAGTAATCCACCGACTAGAGGATGAAGTTGGACTTCGGGCTGGCCGAGTTCTCAAATATGACAAGACAACTAGGATGGAGGCACCATACATGTATATTTGCAATGTCACATACTGTCCCAAAGGTACGCGATGCACATGGCCTGGATGTAAGTACATCATTCACTATACAGGTTAGCTCCAATCAGATCAACACAAGTACAACTGCCATTCAAGAGGGATGTATGGTGTACCGATAAGGAAACTAGGGCCTCATTACACATTAGGATAGCTTTCTAAATGTTATCTTTGACCTCATACATCATAAGGGTCGTTTGGACTGGCGCAAGGTGCCCACTTTAATTAGTGGACATCATATACCAGGCCAACTTCTCACATACTAAATACTATTTGGCCCTTTGTTGGAGAGTGATTGGATGTCCTCCCTGATTTAAGTGGAGCATATATTGATAATAAACATTTTTTGATTTACTTGTTTTGTGCAACTGCGCTTGGATTACATGCCAGTGGAGCCTACTATTTTCTTTGCTGCGGACTCCTCTGGAATAGATTATATTTTACTGGATTTTTCTACTGGACGCTCTACTATTGAATATTGTTTGTCCTGATGATGACCACCCAAGTTTAATGTGGTTTAAACACCATTGACGCCTACATGTGGCCTTGATTGAACAGTACACATTCTCTGCTATTCTTGCTTTTTGTTTTGCCCAAACAGTTTATATGTAATTTTCCTCAGCCACTATTTATGTTTACACTGCTTATCGTCTTTATGGTTTTTTGTATGACATATTGAGCACCATTGTCTTTTGTTTGTTGATTTTATATTATTGTCTTATTACATTTTGTACATTTTCCAATTTGTGTAGGGGAATCACTTGTTAAGAGTTTTTCATTACCTTTTTTGTTTTGTTCTATGTGATCAATATTTAATATTTTTTGTATTGTATGTTATATGGAATATATTACTTGAACCCTTGTTAGGATTCTAGTCTGCTACAAGTTATAGCCACTGATCCCCTGGCTCCACTGGTATTTACAAAGCCCATCACATACCGGCCATATTGCTAGATTGGCACCCGGTCAGAGCACCTTTGACAAAACACACGTGATCGCTCTGACGCACGGATTGCTCTTTGGTTTTTAGGTCTCGGCTAGCGAAGGCTACGCTTGCGCAGTCTCGCTCGCGAGACATAATGACTTGGGGAAGAGGGGCTTGAACCCGCCCCTCTTCTCCCCTGTTCTCCATTGGTTGGCCTCTTGAATGCTGGCCAGCCATTGGAGAAGAGGTCCGTCACTCCGAACAGGCCCGTCCTTTTCGTATTCGGGGCCGTGTTTTTTCCAACTTTTCTAATTATCTCCTCCAGCCAATGGCAAGAGGAGAGTAAAGAAAAACACGCCCCCGAATTCGAAACCGCCGCTGCCTTTCTCTGAGGCATTTCTGCTTCGCCTCGGAGAAAGGCGGTGGTGTGCTTGTTCTCTACTCCACGGGTGGCAACTCTTCAGGTAAGGCTCGCTGCGTTGAAGTCTCGCTTCTTTAGCTAAGTATAAAATGAGACAAGATATCTGCTGCGAATGCAGGACGCCATGGATATCAATCTCAACCATGGCAGTTTTTATTTGCACGTAGTTTGTTTGTATCGTAGTCATGCGTTCACACGACCGCGGTTGTCTCAACAGAGTGGTGCCACTGCCTCCAAAGCTGTAAGCAGCCCGGCACCAGGCAGAGGACGCCCTCTTTATCTGTTTCGTATCTGAGCGTGCCCTCTTGTGGCAAGAGGTCTCGTCTGCTTCCTGGTGATATGGCCTATGTTCGGCTAACAACGGGTCCGCGTGAACGTGCGCCAGACCAGTTGGGCTACGCAGGGGAGACCCAGTAACACCTACACTCCTGCCTCCCGTGTCTTATTTTAAAGACTAGGCCCCAGTAACACTCTTCCCCTCAGTGTCGGTGCTGGCCCGTCACCCAGGCAATCACCCGACACAACAGGCCCCCTGGACTCTTGGCTCTATACCTCCGGTCCCTGTACCTCTGATTCTGTACACTAGAAAGTGTCCAGCACGACAGTACTCTCACTTCCACCGACATTGATAATAAACGTCACATGAGCCTCACGCAAGATGGCCGCCCGTTTCCGGTCTGTGGTAAAAGCTGTGTTGGCGGTCTACTGCTTCTGTGCACCAGCAAGGGATGGCGGCTGCCGCAGTACATGCAGCTCGAGGAGAGGGGGCAGCCCCATGAGCGGGAGTACGCCATGTCCTGCCGGGTGGAAGCGGTGGAGGGCTCGGGCGCCGGACCCACGAAGAAAGGAGCCAAGCGGGAAGCAGCCCTGAAGGTGCTGGCAGAGCTCCGCGCTGGCCTGATGGACGGAGGCACCGGCCCTGCAGAACCCGCCACAGCACTTGGAAAACTGCACACTGCACCGGGGCCCCCCTGGACCCAGCCAGCCATGGTCGCCTTTAACCCGACTCAGAAGGCAGGTGTGAGGAGCGCTGACACTCCTGGCTTACTGCTTTCCTTCTGGCACTCTGTTACATTAACAATGGCAAGGGTGGACTACAACTCCCAGAATGCACCTTCTCCAAATGAGTACTGTACGTGGGTGTAGAGCTGTGTGAGTAGTGCGGTATATGCCCCAATCTTAGCTCAAAGCGTATACCTCGTTGTGACTAAACATGTCCCCCTTTTGAAATCGTGAAGTGAGCAGTTATGTTAATCGCAGTATTCTTTGACATCTTCAAATTGCATTTTTGCCAACGCGTCTCTCACAGGCGAGGAACTTCACTTTTCGGCAAATCACAGCACACTAGCCTTAAAGAGTGACGATTAACCCCAACTTTATCTTCCTGAAACTGTGTCCACCTTACTGTACAAGCGACCCCGTCTTGGCTTCGCCTTTTAAAGGAAGCATGGCATGTGTAAATGTGTGATTTACATGTAAACAAAATCTTTGATTCCCATAGTGTGCCACCTGACGGTGTTTTGGTGTCTCTCTGAGATTTCTCGTATTACTTCAATATATATTTATAACACTACGACTGGCATACATCTAAAACCAGCCAGGACTACTGGTTTTACTAATGGGAGAGGATGTGGTCTGACAGCTAGACTGCCGACTTTGGAGCTGGGAAACCAAGGTTCGAGCCTCCATATCCTTTAATTCTGGGCAAATCACTTAATCTCCCTGTGCCTACCCCAAAACAATGAATTGTCATTGTGTAACGTAACCGGTGATCATGTAAAGCGCTCCAATACCTTCGGGTTGGGTTCGCGCAATATAAATATGCCCCCCAAAAAATGGAGGTTGGTTAGCTGTTTAAGATGAGTAACTGCCATGATTTTGCTGTAAATATTATTGAAAATGTTTGAATTCTGAAACTGAGAATGAATTAAACATTACTGGGGTCTGTGGAAGGGGTAATGGTCTTCAGAGTGTCAATCACTCTCGTCATCAGCGCCCCCACCCCCTCAGGCCAGAGGAGTGCCGCCCCCTCTTGCCACCACCCTCAAAATATAACAATAATTAACCCCGTTTTATTTTAATCCCCCAACCCGCCCCAGGAATCTGGTTACCATGCGCTTGGCTGTTTGGCCTGCCGTCTCAGGTTGGACAAACCGTCATGCGCACTGAAGCTCTTTCCAGTCCCAGCTGCTGTGCTGCGCTGGAAAGAGCAGGCACAGGCTTCCAGTCTGTCTGGGAGTCCAAGTTGACCGTGCTTAGGCCAATCACAACGCTGCTTTAATGCCTCAGGATTCCCCGCAGTGCAGTCTGGGAGCCTGTGCCCAGAAGAAGATGGAATGCAATACAGTGGTGTTCAGGTAAGTTATTTATTTTTACTCTTACGCATATTTGCACATAATATGAATATGTGACCTTTTCCCTGTTCATCCTTCAAAGAGGCTGAGAACTGCATGACCATGTATTTTGAACACCTTTTTGACAGGCACTGTTCGAAACTCGCACTGCCTGCATCCTCAACTGCATAGCTCTTAATCGTGACACTCATATTAAAACCTGGAGGGTACTCAGTTCAAATCATGCACAATACAGGAGTAATATGCTACACAAAAGAATGTAAATATCTGGGAATGCAAGACTAAGAAATCGATCAGTGTTTTTGCCTGTGAAGTGAAGGACATAAATACAGGCCCCAAAAGGGACCCGTTAACTTTACTTTTTTAATTATTACCATGTCTAAGACCCTGAGGGACCTGGACAGCTTCAAGCCCCGACAGTATTCTTCATTTGCTTTCACTGATGCCATTTGGATTAACAACAAGGGAGGAAATTGTCTGCCTTTACTGCGAAGGGGGAGACTTTAATGACATGAGATGAGGCTAGACTGCAATATCCTCGATCCTGGTCTGATGAGTAACGTGGTCCAAAATTATACTGCGATTCAATTGGTGGGGAGCAACCTTCCAATATGTGGTTGAAAAATCTAGAAGGAAATTAAACTTTGAAATGTGCAAATTCTGCAGAGGAATGGACTTTAATTTGATTAGAAATGGGCTGATCTTGAAAGTTTAGGCTTTTAGCAGATTACAAGGTTGACCTGTACTGGGTCAGTGTGACATGCTTCTAATGAACATATTGGGGGAAGTGGATCTAGCTGGCTGCATTTAAACTTTGCTCAGAAGGTAGCAAGATGCTGAAGTAAACTGGGGGATCTGCAAAGGGATGCCAACACTTTGGCAGCATGGTTATAAAAGCATTCAGACTCTGGGGAATAATGTTCCTCGCCTACCCACAAAGGTAGACTTGCAACACTGCAAGCCTTGAGACCAAGGGCATAGGAGACTACATTTCTTGGTGGGAAATAGACCGCAAAAGCAGACCCATCAAAAGATGAAAACCATGCTTGGGATGCCATACAGTAGTGCTAGCGAGGAAAGACTGGAGTATATCGCAAAGGAGACACAGTACACTCGGTCAAGGATGGTTGGGGAGTGGCCGGTATGAACTAGATATCTGTAGCGGGCTAAGCCTAGAATCTACAAGTTGTTAACCAAAGGATCGACTGAAAATACTTTTAAAAACTTTAAATACAACCTGCTTTTAAGAGTTTCACTCGGATGGAGTGATAAAAGTTTGACCTACCCCATGTACTACCCGCCTGCGAGCGGTGATTACATTTTTCTATTAATAAATCTGTGGCCATGTGAACTTTGAGTTGTCTGTGTGATTTACTTAAGCATTGTGTGTGTGTGTGTGTGTGTGTGTGCATATGTATGTATATATATATAATTTTGTGGGATGGCGTTGGACCATGGCTATTGAGTGTCCTGACTCCTGATGTTATAAAAGCCTCGGCGGATATGCCGTCATACTCGTGTTTGTATTCCGTGATCTTTTTTTAAAAAAAAACTTAACTGTAGCACAGGCTTATATTGACAGGACTGCTGAAAAGGTGTTCGGTCATCTAGAAATTCCTTGAACTAGTTTACCAGTTGGATATTGTTTCTTTCATGTACTTGATTTCAGACTGATTACACTGGTTCCATCAGTGGTTTGTTGACAACGGCAGTCTTGGACAGGAACGGTTGTATTCTGCACACGATTACACAGTGCAGAGGCATTCACATCTGCTTTGACACCCCATCCTGAACAATTAAACACACAACACTATTTGTACATGCACTGCAGGGTGCATACATCAAGCTAGGGCCAAATGCCTTTGCTTGGCAGTTTGAAGGCTTATCTTAAACTCCAGCTTTCAATTTCCATAAGTCCTTTAATATAGCCTGAGAGATTGCATAGCATTTTAGACAAGAAACCTCTATTTAAGAAACTCTGCCTTGCAGCTTGGATTACTTGTAAATGCCTGGCCCATACATGACATTATTTTTGTTTATGTTTTTGTTTTTAAAACATGTAGAGAAATGGCATTGTTATTTACAATGTCAATAGCTTAATCAGTGTGTGTGTAGGTGGCTCTGTGTGTGGGTGCAAATGCAATAGGTCTCGCATTTGAAAGTGATTAAGCTATTGACAGTGTAAATAACAATGCCGTTTCTTTAAATGTTTTAAAAACAAAAACATAAACAAAAATAATGTCATGAGCAATGCCAATAGCTCTAACTTTACCAATGCCGAGACCATTGCATTGTAAATGCTTGTTTACAGATGTGCCTGGCCGGACGACGTGCGCGCTGACGCAGCCGCTGCCATCTCTATTTTATGAGTCAGGCTGTCAAATGACGGGTCTTTCCCCATTGCCGAGGATCTTTGGCATTTGATGCCAGAGCGCCACTGAGGTAAACCATGCCCGAAGCCTTACCTGGAAATCCTTTTCACCCGGCTTACACCACAAATAGCGAGTCCGTCACTGCTACTGGAATGGTTTTTCTATTCTCATTTCTTTCAGATTCCAACCGGACGGTGGAATTCACTATTCTTGTCAAACATGGCTATTTGTTACCTTGATTACTTAATTAAGTCCTTATCTTTCGGTAAGTCTACCGTTGCTTTACCCTTGAACCTGGAGCGAGTTAATCTTTTACTCTGGGTAGATTTGTATCTAATTCCCTTTCTTCCTAATGTTTAGAATTACCCTTGATCGAATTGACTGCCAAATACTTCTCAGCTCTTAATTACCAAATCAGCTCAAGCATTACTTAGAATTCTTCTATTGGTAAGTGCTCCACCTCTTTGACTGTGATTGAGAGCATTTAATTTAGCTTGCATTCGTGCCCTATATTATTAGATTTATTTCTTTCCCATGCTCCTTGTAGCTTTCTCAAATTACCATTTGGACATCAGTAGTTCTGGCTCAGACAAAAGAGATTTACTCTTCACATGAGATATAATTCTATCCCACTTGTTCCCATACTACCTCCAGGCTTGGAAGAGTCTTTTTGAATAGGTGAGTCCTTATTAATCCCCCCCACTTTTTTTTTCCTTTAAGTTTTAGATCAGTCTCAACACACCTTACTCATTTTAAATCACCTTTCCTCATTTAGGCTGCTTACATTTCATTCTCCAGTCCTGAGGAAGACCCGCTGTGACGTTAATTTAATCACACATACCTTCTGGGTCGAAACTTCAATGCTTCTTCTATCTGTTCATGTCCCTAGTCTCTTCACCCCTTTTACCAAGAGGAAGGCAGTCCAAAGGGTGTTGATAGAACTTCTGTACCTTATGAGGGATGGTCCTATTATATATGTATCCAATTTATATATATTTTTTTTGTTATCTTCCATGAGCACATATGCACCTTATGTCACTTGTTTCGCTAAAGTCATGTTCTTCTCTTTTATGTTTGTGTTACTATTCATGTATGTGACAGCTATATACAAATTCAATTATTATAAATAATACATACAATTTTGAACGAATCTGGTGTGTTTTGATTTGTTTTGACCTCTTTTTCTGTCTAGATTAAGGATTAGACTGCTCTTTTGACATCCGGTGTCATTTAGGACAAATACGGTTCGTAAGTAAAAAGTTCTACTAAGCAATTGCTTGCACCCAAAAGAACCCACTGTAGTTTATACTGTCTAAAGTTATGGCACACCTGGTAGGCCTGACTTACTCATTGTGAAAGGATTCGCTAGAGGCAAAAGCCTTTTAAGGATGGATTGTTAACACTGTACAAAAGTCTGTAGCTGGGTGTTTTGTTACATGCAATCTCGCAGATTACCATATTTGGCAAGCATTTTGCATTGATGACCCAATTAAACAAATAATGGGGATATCCTTATTAGGCTCTTTTAGGAGGGATTTGATATTGTTTTTACAACTGTACCGTTGTATATATTTGTAATTTTATTATGGTATACCTGGCATTGTCTTGTGGGAAAGCTTATGCCAAACACAGTAGGTCTGAGTTGGTATGGTGAGATGCCAATGTTAAAGGTTATAGCACTGCTTGTTTATTACGAAAAGTTACAATAAAGGTAATAGGCCTGATTTATTGATTGCGAGAAACAAGTGCTAAAATCACTAGGTATTTAAGGGTTATTATTCTCTATTACAGCCTACAGAAACATATTTTTTACATGGAATCCCACAGATTACTGTAGTAGACTAGGGTTTAGGTGTTGTTCACCGTATCTGATAAACAGTGGGTATAGAAGATTTGTACTGTGAGAATCCTTGTTAGAGCCTCTTAGGCGAAATAATATTTTGCTTTGCCAACTGTAATTTTTCATATTTTCGCAATTTTATGGCTGTTTGCCCGATGGTTGGCTTGTGTAAAAGCTTAAGCTTAAGACAGAAGGCCTGATTTGGCTAGTGTGATAAGTCAATGATAACAGCTGAAGGGCTGTTTGGTTCACTAGGCAAATGTATTTCAGATGCCAGAAGTCTGATCTCTTCATTATAAAATGTTACGACAAAGACAATAGGTATAATCTATTTACTATCTAACATAAGTTTTAAAGCCAGTTGGCCTTTATGAGAGGATTGTTTTTACACCATGGTAAAGCCTGCCATCAGGTACTTTGTTACATAAACTCTCACAGAATACCTTTGTAGGGAAGGATTTTGATGTTGATTACTCCCTTGATGAATCCTAGGGGTAGAAAAATTGCAGTCTATTAATTCTTGCTAGAATCTCTTTGGAGGGAGGGCCTGACAGGCTTAGCTCTCTGCTAGGATGTTGTAATTAAAAAAAAAAAAAAAACAGTCCATACATCCATATTTTAAATCTATATCTCTATTGATACATAGAGGGCCTTTGGGTCAACCCTTTTCTGCCATTGGTCTGTCTGGGTGTAATTTCCACTCTTCCTCCATTCATGACAGTGTACTGTATGGGGTAATGGTTTAGGCAACATCTGTCATCATCCCTCCTGCCCTGTGAATGACAGCATTTTCTGATCATGGGTGCACATACACCTGAAAATGAGTGCGCTTCAGCTAATGTTGGTTGGTCAGTCCGTTCGTTTTCAATTTTGTTCTTTTAGAGTTCCTCTTTCCTTCCTTTGCTTCCCATCTTTCTATTTTGTTTTTTTCTTAAGAGGATAATATACCCCTCCAGGCAGAGCTAAAAGGTTGCTTGCTTGCAGCTCATTTCATCTACATTGTGACGCATACCACATGGATCCTCCCTCTAAGCCAAGCGACCATTATGAAATGCTATTGTACACAGTGGATCATTGTTTTAAGATAGCAAACATGTTGGTTCTAAAACAGGTGCCATGCTGGAACTTCACGACAGCAATAGACTATGTAAAATATCACTGCAAAACTTACGCCTGCTGCTATGTTTAGTTGAGTTATGGTGTACATTTGCCCACAGTGTTTAGATGGCAGCATGTTCTCTTTTTTCTACTTGTATTTTTTTAATTTATTTTGCTTAAGTTGTTGATTCGTGTATTTTTTTTGTGATTGTGTCAGAGGGACAATGCATAAATTTGTGCGTGGGTGGATGAATGAATACATGAATGCAAAGATGAGTAACACAGTGCATGTGTGATTACCTATTTAGTGCCCATACCCATCAATGATACACAAGGCACTTTCATTGACAGGCCTATTGACATTGCCAATGCTTGTTACAGATTTTGCCTCAATGATGCTGCTTTGCTGGGCCTTCTTTGAGGTGGTCTTGCCTCAATGGAGCCACCTAGTGGTACTTTGAAATATATCTATTTCTTTAGTTTTTCCCCATAAAACTCCTCAGCATACAAGTACCATGTTTGTGTGCAGAAGGAAGGACTGTTACACCTGCGTAGTAAACGGTGAAATAAACGTTCTCCTGCTACCCTTTCTAGCAAGGGGGGAACCAAAAACAGTGCCGCCACCAGCAGGGAAGCTGCCACAGAACTAGAGATTGTCACCAAGCAGGAACTATGTATGGTCTGATGTCTCCTGCCACCGAAGTACACCCAAAGCCCTAGTCTCCATGCAAGGAACTCAGTGGCACAATAAAACTTGAGGGGGAACCCCTGCTAGGTACATGGAGGGGCTCCCTCCTGACTTGATCAGGAGTTCTCAGGTCAGGGTACTGTGCTGAAGGGGCCCCTGGAGCTTTTCTTACCCCCAGACCCCCCACCCCCAGCACCACGTGGGCTGCTGGGGTTTATGTTATGGCACCGGAGGCACTCCTTCTTGCTCTTTTTCCAAGCTTGTGATTGGCTTGATCTTCCTGCCTAAAGCGCTCCAGCTAGCACCCAATTTCGCACCGACCAGTTCCTCTTGCACCCTCTTCTCCTCCCCCTCCCATAAGGCAACCTGCTTAGCTCTTCCTGCCCCCTTATGCACCAGCATCTGCCCCCTCTCCCAGACTGGCAAAGGGGCCAAGGCTTATCTTCCTTAGTACTGAGAGCGCTGGCTGAGGGGCAGCAAACGGGGCAAGAGCACTAGCCGGGTTTGGGGTGAAAGCTAGACTGAAGAAGTGTGAAAATAAATGCTGATACTGTGCGATTGTGTTTGTTTGTTTGTGTGGGCACGCATGTGTGCCTGAGTGAGTGTATGTTTGTGTACATATGCATGTCTGTTTGTGTGTGTGTGTGTGTGTCTGTATGTATGAGGAGTGTGTTTGTATCAACTGCTCACCCTGCTGCAATGCTGTTCCTCCTGCAGTGGTGGTACTTCTTGGAAACTGATGGGTATCATGGTATAAATGCCCATTGCCCACCCCAGGTAAAATGGTAGCCCTCTTACAAATGCAGTAATTCCTGGCAAAGTTTGGGCATCTTTGGCATTGCTGGTAAAATAACGGTCGCAAGTTTTTGCAACATGTAAGCATCCATGAAGATGATGCCCATTGTGCACCCGTGGTAAGGTGCTGGCCTTTGCCCAATGGTGATTATTCTTGGCAACTTGTTGGCATCTGTGTGATGATGTCTACCCTTGCTAAAATGCTGTCCCTGTCATAATAGTGGTGGTCCCAGGTACACTGTGGGTATCCATGGCATGATGGTGACTATTTCTGCCATAGTGTTGGTCCAGACAGAATTGTGCACATCCACTGGCACAATTGAGATAGTTTATGGTATATTGTGTGCATTCATACACACTGATGGTTCTGGCAGCATGTTGATAATCTGTGCTATACTGATATTATCCATTCTATAATGGTGGTAATTCTCGACATAATGTGTGCATTCATGACACCCACATCTGCTATATGTCCAGCCCCAACTTTGTGGTGGTAATTCATGACAATGTGCGGGCATGCATCGCAAGATTGTGCGCACACCAGTTCAATGCTAGCCCTGACATAATAATGCCAAAGCATGAATATTAATAACTGTGAATACATTAAAGTATGAGCATGCTCGGAGACAAGAGGATCCTGTGCAAGTGCATAAATGTAATGTGTAGGTTAGCGTACATGCTTAGTCAATCTTCGCTCCAAAATGCAGGACTGCAGAATTTAACCAATGCCTGGGTCTAGTAGAAAGGGTTGGACAAAGTGAAACCTGTTGCATTTGTATGTGCTTCTTTTGTTATGATGATAGTTCAGCCTATCCTGAACAATTCCTTGAATCAAATCAGTGAAAACGACCAATGCAAATAAATCCATAAATCTATAAGTACACTCATGGGCATGAAGTGAGACACATCTTACTGCGGCAAATTATGGAAAGCTTGGGATTGACTAAACCCCACTGCAGAGCTCACACAGCTGGATATTATTGCTTCTGCTTTACAAGGGTGGGCAGGCAGGCAAAGCTGTGTGCCCGGTCACCGGTTGGCGCATCCTCTCCACCACCAAGCTTCATCCACCCCGCTTTCAGCGGCGATGTTGAATGCCTCCTTCCATGCACAGGGTGGTCCTGCAGTTGTTGTTAGATCTGGCTTTACAGACAACTTTAGTTGCATCGTTAGACTAGTGTTTTTCCAGAAATCATAAATTGTTTGCATACACAGAGAGTAGTTGGTAGGCAGGCTTCCTCCATTGGTCTGTTAAAGTGTTATTCACGTTTTGCTTCTGCCTACCACAGAATACTCACTTTACCCATTGGCTCTCTTCACTTGGAGTGACTGCACTTGTTCACGTAGGCAAAATATATTTCCTTTCTTTTAAGCTGTAAAGCTGATTCAAAGAGTGCTTTTTAATGTTATGTTTTTGTTACACTGGTTATTTGTCCTGCACTTTGATTGCCCAAATAGATGGTGATTAAGTTTCCATCTCCATGTTGCAGTTGCTGTAATAAAGGGGTTCAGTGACACCTTAACATTCTCGCTGCCTGCAACATGAGTGCTTAGTTGGGTTGTGATTTATTCATGTCTTCCCCACAAATGATAATAATAAAATGCATTTCACAACAGAAAGCATTTAAAACATTTCTAGTACAACAGCCATTTCGGTGAATGTCTTTAAATTGTAAAATTGTATTTCAAGCATGCAATGGCAAGATTCAGGTGACCGCATATTGGTTCCTTTTTTGTGGTGTAGTCTTGCAATAAACATAATAACCATAGCACCAGTCTGCCCCAGCCAGCCCTATTGGCTTTGCCAAAGATTATTCCTCGGGCGTTCTTCGGTCTTCAATAGTCCTCGAACCTGGTGCATGCTGGGTAGTGTGGGGCTGCTAGTGAGATGGAGAGCAGGCCTCTGAGCAGACCCGTCCCTGGAGACCCGGGGCCATCTGGCATTCCTAACTCATGGCTGCGAGCTGGGACGACGCCATCCCCGCACTAATCACTGGCCTCACCAGTCTGCGCCACACTGCCATGCCCGAGTCAAAGGCGACTGATGGGGTGGTGTCATACTATCCCCCACCTAGGAGCCACGCCGTCCAAGGCCTTCTAAACACCCACCATCCTGACGCCCTCCTGTGCCCCCTCCCCCTCCCCTACACCTCACACCAGACCCCCTTAATCCTTGGGGAAATCTGGATTTGCCTCGCCCTGGGAGAGGGCATAGATGGAAGTGAACTTCACATTGGCTGGTGGAGTAGATACCGCCCTCCAAAATTGCGCCATGCCATAACGGCCAGAGCTGTCGACTTTGGAGCTGGCGGTTCGGGCCTCGGCATCCGCTCAAAATCTTGTGATTCTGGGCAAATCACTAAATCTCCCCGTATCTACCAAAAATGAAGCTGTCCTGTTGTAATGTAACTGGTGCTCATGTAAAGCTGTCCAATACCTGCAACAACAAAAAAAACATTCCTTTCCTTAGTCTGTGCATGGTGTAGGCAAATGTGTTTCGTGGCCACACGTCATGCGTTATCCTCCCACCCCACCTTGGCTTTTCAGCCAGCAGCACTATGTTGGAGGTTAAAAGGTCATATTTGTGATACAAAATATAGAGCGAAAAGTTTAAGAATGGCAAGTGGACCATGCACCGTGCATGCCCGTGTTTGTAGTTACCATAGAGCACACCGTGGTAAAGTACAAAAGAAAAAGGCAAACACTGCATTAGTACTTTGGCTTATTTGATAGAAGTGTGAGTGACCCCTGGAAAATTGCCCCCCTGAAATCACAACATTGAGAGTTTCCAGAGGTTTTTTCTTTATAGCCAACTCGCTAACTCCTCAGTTTTCTACATGCAGCCCCCTCCCAGACACTACCAACCCAACCGTCCCCAGAATTTCGCTACCTGTCCCTACACCTGTCCCTTCGAAGTACCTAAGACGCCTCCACAAAGTGACCCCAAGCAGCAGACCTATATACATCCACCCAGGCGTGCAACGCCCCTAGGGGTAAAAGGGCTACAGTCCTCCCCCCCTCCCCCCCCCCCCCCTCCCGTCATGTGTGTCTGCCCGGGTTGCTGCAGCTCGAGCTGCTGTGGGCTCGGCTGGGCAGTGTCTGGGGTCGTCTTATCTCCGCACGCCCGAGTTTTTCACAGGTCTTTAAAGACCATTTGCATATGTACATACTTCTGTAAACTGGTTACCCTTACGTTTTTTTTCTGGTTCCAGTGCCCTCTGGGCCCTCACTCTGCCTATTCCTTACATTTGTATTTTACATTTACAGCTGTAGTGTGAGAATGCATTTAATGAAAAGGAATATAAAGTAGGTTTGCCAAAAGAAAAATGCCAGCCATGTGTTTAAAGAGCCTGCAAAGACCTTGTCTTGACACTAAATAGGGTTATAAATAAAAAGGTAGGTATTCATTTGGAATGTGACTTCTCTGCCTCTGTTCCCTTTAATTATCAGCCATGGATCATTCAGGCAGCCCTAGAACACAATTAAAAGTGCTTTCGATTTATATTTGCTGTTCGAAGTATGCACAGATAAGTGCTGAAAATATGGCTTTTGGTTACTGTTTATTTTTGTACCATCTGCAACATCAAAATAATGAGCAGGCAACCCTAATCATCAGTCTGGAAGATTGTTGCAGGATCAGCACATTATTTATTTCTCCACCCATAGTTTAACTTATATCTGAAACCCTACGACACCGTCAATAACATGCTGAGTTACTTCAAGTGTCTGGTAATGCACCCTGCATTCAGACAACTCAGTCCTCATTCTCGCCCTTCACTTTCACACTAACACTGCACTCACAGCGATCACAATGCACTCACACTGATCACCATGCACTCACACCATTCACCCGCTCACCCTACACCCAGAGTAATCACTCTGCACTCACAATGCACTTGCGCTGTTCACCCTGTACCTCACCCTGCAGACACACGAGTGCACTACGCACCCTGCACTTATGACACTTCACTCACCTGTCCCCCTCACTGCTCAATCTTCAATCTCACTCAACAAGCCCATCACTAACCATGCATTCATTTGTCCCACTCTGCACTTACATCCAAACCCAAATTCATATGGTCACATCACTCACCCTGCAGTCACTCCTCTTACCCTACTCTCACACTGTTGCATCACTCACCGTGCCCTCACATGGGCACTCCTGCCCCCACACGACACAGGGGTTTAATGTGCCTAATACAAAGAATGTGTACCATGCAGATCACAGAACTGAGTTTTGAGTAAACTATGAGTAGCGCTATAAAAAAATGAAATGTTTGTCAGAAAGGTGCTATAGAAAGATGAGGTGCATTGTTGGTGAGTGGTAGTGAGGGAATTCACGGAGAAGGAGGAAATGGGGAAGAGGTACCAAAAAAGACTGTTGCACCATGTGCGACCAGTGCTAGGGCCAGCCCAGGCTGGGAGTGTTAGCTCCCCCCCCCCCCCCCAAGTTCGGGTCTAGCTGCGCCCCTGCAGCCACCTCCACCATCTCTGAGACAACTACTTAGACGCTAACCGAGAGCCCTGAGTACGCCTCATGCACCCTCCCCCTCTGTCCGACTCCTCTGACACCTTTTAGCCATCTCGCGCTCACCCACATCAAACCAACCTGTAGCTGTTGTGCTGTAGCTGCCACGCGACCCCCACTTCGGGATTTGTAGCCCTAGGTATATTACATTCTGAAGCATTACGTTTTAATGTAACACTGTAAGTGTAGGGTCGAAAACTGCGAGGAAATGTCGGCTTTAAATCCGGGTCTGATGTCCCATATTCCAAGGGGCCACCTGGCAGCTGTGCTCATCATAAATATGTATCTGTTTTTTCAATGTTTTCATCTGTTTTCTTTAAGAACTGGAGAGTTACAAATATGGCCTTCCTTGCTCCCACTATGGAACACAGCTGTAAGTGGGCTGGTAATGTCTGTTGGGGGTTGCCATCGCCCTCTCTGTGTGAGGTGGGTCCTTGGAGGGGTCTTCAGTGTTGAGGGGCATCCATTCGCCTCCACTGTAGCGCGCGTCCCTACCCCCTAGCCCCTAGCCTTGGCTAATGGTAGCCAGGTGAGTCCATGCCACCAGAGGCACTCTCTTCAAATCCCTGGCGTTCACTTTTCAAAAGACTCTGCAGGTGTGCCAGCCCTAGTGAATTAGTTAAAGTGTACAACAAAACAGCTCCCAGAATGCAATATAGATTAACGGCTCCTAAGATCGGAAAAAGGCGTCCCTGATTACATGGATGCTCTTGGCTACCTTACCAGGGCTCCTGTCTTTTTTGCTCCCTTTCGTCGCTAGTCTTGACTCATGCTCCCTCACCTCACTCGCCCTCGGCCCGCTTCCTGTGCCCGTTTCCCCCGCTTGACCGTGCCTCTCTTGTGATGCCCTGGCTCGCGTGAGCACTTGTTTTTCACCTCTTCTCTCTCCTTCCCTGCGGCGAGCCCCGGTACACGCACAGTGGAGGAGACAGTCTCTGCGGCCTTGTTTACACGAGGCTCCTGCGGATGATTGATGCTCGCGCGCACCCTGCAAGTATGTGTGCAATGTTTCCTCCTGGAACATGGATCAGGCAGTGTTTGCAATATGTATCCGCGCCTGTCAAACATGGCTCCATCTCTGGAATCTGTAGGACTTCTGGGTTCCAAATCCCCGCGAGAAGGAGGGCAAGGTGATCGAACCTCACCTGGCCCCTACTCAGTAGCCATGGCTGATGGAGTCATGGATTACATCAATGTCCTGGCCTTTGCAGAAGAATACCGGTGCAGCCATCCTTTCAGGGCTGGGTCAGAGTCAGTATCATGTCAAACTTAGCCTAACTTGTTACACAGTGGCGGCTCCTCCGCTAAGGCAGAGGAGCGTTGACCCACTGCGCAAAAAAGGAAAAATAAAATGACAGTAACGTATCATTAGTGTCATTTTTTTTTTTTATTCAATGCACTCAGTGGCCTGTGTGAAGTGTGGGGTGGGGCTGGCCAGAGCAGGGGAGGAGTGGTTTGCACTCCTAAAGTGCGCATGAACTGTTTGCCCCCCCCCCTCTTGGGTCGACCGAACAGTTCATGCGCACTTTGCATGTTCCCCACCAGGCTGCATTACACATCCTGGTGAGGGACATGCACCGGCTCCCTGATCCACGGTGGCGCTCAGACCGATCACAACACTGCATTGCAGCATTGTGATTGGCTCAGGGAAGCCTGTGTGCTGGGTGCTTCCTGCTGCCGGCCAGACTGAAGAAAGAAAGAGGATGCAGGGGAGGCAGCGGCGGCTGGCCATTCCAAGGTAAGTGGAGTTTCTTTTGTTAACTAACCCATCCCCGCCCCATGACTCCCCGACCGGTAGCAGCCGCTACTGGCTACCAACCCTTCCCCGTCCTAACTTTCGCAGGGCTCTGGCCTGTCAGCATGTCTCTTTTTATCCCTCTAGCTACTATGCCTCTTAAATGAACAATAGGCATTCATCCAGCTCCTTTTAGGAGATTTTCTTGTTACCAGTGACCAAAAGAATTTAATTTTCCTATAGAATGCAATAAAAGATGGGTAACGAAAATGGACCAAGAGCAGCTAGCATCCAAGGATGCAGCCTAAAGATACTGGAAGGATTCGGAATCACACCAATCTAAGGGCCTGATTACGATGACGGCGGGATGAACACAGCTGTTGCTTTTCGGCGGTCCACCTGCCCGCTTCCATGACAGTCCGACCACCCGATCAGGAAGTGAGTGGGAACACTGCCTCAGGACTGCCTATTACATTTCTGCTACCGTTGAGGCTGCCCAAGGAGGTGGTCCCGTGCAGCTCACCGCCAGCCCAATCACGACCTGCCTTTCCACCTACCTGTTCCTGGCAAGGACACCACCAAGAGTCGGCAGAAAGGCAGGTAATGAGCTAAAGTAATGGCTCGAGGGCGAATGTGGCAATGTGTAATGTAGCTGGTGCTCATGTAGTGCCCTCCAATGCCTTTAGGTTGGGTGCGCATGATGTTTCACTTGCACAAGAGAATGGAAGCAAACAGTGTGCCCGAATGGCTGGAGGCACCGCAGTATGGCCGACATTGGATTCCGGCTGATTCCAGAGCTGAAGCGTGCAGCCACCATGACTCAGCAGCCCACACACCACCAGCCCAGTGGGAGACTCCTAAAAAGACGGTCGGGATGCCGCCGGCTTTGTGCCGTTTTATGGACCTCTGCCACCCACCGTGGGCTGGCGGTAAAATCTCCTAAATCATAATCAGGCCCTAAATTTCAATCTGAAGATGGATGAGTTGGCAAAAAGTTGAGATGAGTTGGCAAGAAAGCAGGAATTCAGACCTCCTCAAGATGCGAAGGGACCCCCTGTCTTCTGTGACACTTTCATCCAGACCTGACTTTTTAGCCAACAGCCTGTTTCAATATTGGAGTGGTTATTTCACTTCTGACGATTTAAGTGTGGGTCAAAAATCCTGGCAAGCAAAGTGACGATGGCTAAAAACTCAGGCTGGCTGAATGTAGTAGCAATGAGGTCACCGCAGGAGGGAGCAAGAAGTGGTCGCATGCTTACACGTGAAGGAACCGGATACACCAGTAGGGACATAGTAGAATCAAATGACTTCTCTGCATTTCTCTCTGTAACTCCGCCCTCATGTCAGAGCACCATCCACCTTACCTAAAGATCCCTGCCTTGTTGGCCCGGATCATTTGGGAGAAAGTGCATCATCTAGTGCAGAGTAAACCCTTTGCAAGCGTAAATGCTGTGCAGGCCTTGATGGTGTTGCATCCCACTCAATCTCTTCTTTTTCTCTCTGAAGCAAACTCACAAAGCTGGGGTTTCCTCATGTGATTGTGCATGTGGATTAATGTTGATTTCACCTCCCGAGATCCACCAAATCTCACTTGGTGGAACTAGGCAGGGAAACTCTGCATCCAAGGCCCACTCTTAATAATGCACTATAATTGCGGCAACTCAGTGGTGGGTGGACCCTCAATTACAGACCACAATCTTCCAATAGCTGTAATCAGTTTGCCAACCATAACTGGGGTCTTAACCAGAGGGGCATTTTCCTTGATTACTTTTTAGCGCTGTGGGACAGAGGCCTGAGGCTACCGCCACTGTGTCCTATTCTTACCATACTGTATTTTTAAGGTGTTTAATAGAGTGTTGTTTCTTTTCAGGTAATAACCCCATTCATATGTACTGTTTCCCCAATAATGTTGTCACTGTATCTGACTCTGCCTCAACACCACCCCCATGAGATAGGTCAAGACCACTGAAACAGCACAGAGTCAGTGGGGCCTTTAAGACTAACATCTGACTTAGATCAAGTAGCTAGCATCATGTTCAGGAGGCAACACACCAATGTGAGCTGGCCCCTACAACCTCAGGAACTGAGAAGAGCGATGACAACACGTTAAGGGCAAGGCAATCCTTTTTCTGCTACAAAGTCCCACTATTAAGTGTAACTGGATATGGCAATATATGCATTTTGTGCTTTTTGCTGCGGTAGTTTATGTGCAATCTGGTTTTAATATATCAGTAATTTTCCCTTTTTGAATGACTAATTTCATATTTATTGCCACTTTCTGATTTAGAGAGATGGGGTGGCTGAGCATTTGAAGAGAGGGTTTAGGCACCTTTTAGTAAATGCCCAGTTTTAAAATACTGCTGACTAGTGGGACCAAGTTAAATGTTCTTCCCCTTTTGACATGTAGATGTAGATAAATGTGTTATTAAACTTTTGTCCGCAGTGGAGACATCAGGTCACTGTTGCAAAAGCCCTCTGCCGGCGCAAACAATGTTCCTATACCTTTATGGATACGGATTGACAGCACCACAAGGGGTCTGCATTACATATTGTTACCAATACTTTAAAATATACATAGAGTGGGCTTTGGCTCAACCCAGGTGAGTATTTCTCTCTCACCTCATGCTGTTGGCTGTTTGGTTTATTTTCTGCCTCCTATGGAGTGCTTGAATTGCAATGGGCTATTTTACATCTTAAAAAAGCATATTGAATAATCACACTTTAGATTCTTTATTTCCTATAGAAAACAATCACTTTTTGTTTTGTGTTTTGACTGCAGCCATCCTTTTTTAAATGGTTTTTTAGGACACAAAATGTAGGTCTGACCGATTGGCTTTGCCAATGCTGGTTTCCAAATTTAGTGGTCTCGGGAATCATGACTTAAAATAACCTATAATAGAACCGAAAAAGAGCCACACTGAGAGTGAGTAGTAACAGGACCACCACCATAAATCACCAGATGTCTTGGTTCTCCCAATACTGCAGTCGCCTCTGGTTCTGCCTTGGAGAATGTTAATTCTTCAGGTGAAGGTCTGCTAAAGATGGCACTGAACCGGCTGCCCCATAGAGGATTGTCAGTCTACCACCGTTTTTAGTGGTGCCTCCAAAGGGACAGACCACCATGTAAATCATGGTAATCTGTCACAGAACCACACCAAAGTGTGCCTGAGGTGCAGGGAGAAGTATATGGACACTTTCCATGGGGTCCTAAAATGCACTCCCAAATTTGGGATACTTTCTCTGCAAGCTCCTGGTTCAGAGACAAAAGGCAGAAGAGAAATGAGTCAAGGAAAGTTGGCAAAATCACCTGTCGAAACAGAGACATGGGAGCTAGAGTCATAGGGAGACACTTCAGCATTGAGACCAAAGTCACAGGGCAAATGCTGAGTCATGAGAGCAGGCAAGTGTTGTTAGGGTGAAGCTGGTGCAAGTAATGGGGGAAAGGAAATGCCCACTATTGAGCTTTTTTGCCCATAGAAACTCTCACCCTTGAGGTGGAAGCTGCTGCTGATGAAAAAATAAGCAGGGGACGAACATAGTGCTAAACCCAAGATGAGGTGGAAAGAGTGACCAAGTCCACAAATAGGGAGCTACATAATTAGGCCGGGCCATGACGGAGGACCCCTGCACTGCCCCGGCTTGTAATGGGGCTGAGGCTGCTTGGCATTTCACTTCCATTCCTAGGAGCTGCTTCCAGTCCTGACAAAATGTCCATAGTTGATGAATAGTCTACATGGTGCTAGGAGGGAAGAGAACATGTGCTGACCTGAACCAGGATCTTGCTTTCTTCTGCTCGCCTCACCAAGACTGCATGTGAGCGCTAATCGTAATAATCATGTCCCATTGCCCTCAGCCATCTGATCTAATTGGTTGGTGGCGACTTTTTGAAAAGTTAGGTAGTTTTGAAATATATTTGAATTGTTCTTTGCTTTGTTCTCTCTGACATATTCGAAGATAGACTTAGGTTAGGCGGGGTAGCACTGTATTATACCTTCTTGGTTTTTAACATTCCAGTTTATGCTTATTTGAAGATTAATGGCTGGCACATTTTTTCTCAGGTGTGAGCCATGGGGGTTAGACTCTCTTTGGGATAGGACACTCTAGGCTATGACTCTTGGCACGACCATTATGGTCCACAGACTGGGACGGTGCACCTTGGGCAGATGCCCGAATCAAACCCCTCACTAAATGGGTGCATCAGGTTCCACTGGGACCTGAGCACTACTGTTAGGCTGCAGTTGGGGTCTTCAGTGTCACCAGGCAGTTTCACCGGCTATCTAGAATATTGCACAATGGTCTGTGCAATGTCAATAACAGGTGAAATTCATCTGACATCTTGATTTGTATGCAGAATTCTGTGAAATGTCAGTGCTAATCTTAAAGGTAATTGTTTCTGTAAATACTTTAAAAACGTAATTTGTAATAAACATGGCCATGTATGTATATGTATATACATTTGTAAATAGTCACATGACCATTTGAATGTATGCACAGTCACTTTATAAGCCATCTCTTTATTGGATCATGTTGTCATGTGATCAAGGCTCGGAGGAGCCGAAACGTTATGGCGGCAGAAAGGCACAGATTAAAATAATCAGCACTTAACTTTGGTCCGTGTCCGTTTATGCTGTGACGGTGTGGAGTGGCAATCGCAGCAAGCTTACGGATTGACGCATATTCTTGGTCGAGTTGTTTCGTACGGCCAACACACGGGACCCTCTCCGTCTTCTTTGGACAACGCCGCATACGGAACAACATCCTGGTTCGCTTGGATCTTAACGTCTCCGGAAGGAGTTCGGCGTTTGACCCCCCTGAACCTGCAGGTGAACACGCTGTACGAAGAACGAGAAGCTTCAGCGGATAACGAGTCGGAGGACGCGCAATACCGCAAGGAGAAACCCAGGCTTCGAGGCGCCACGAGATATAAGGTATTCAGGGGTGGAGAGTCACAGTGCATAGGCGCTCAGTTCCTATTAAAGCTAACTGATAAAGTCGCCTTGTCAATCTACGAAATAGTGCCAGTCTTAATGTCGGCCGACAACATGAAAGAGCGGGAGGCTGCAGCAGCAATGATGTTTACAGACAGCCTGCCATTATCTACTAACACACGGGGGAGACTCAACATGAATGACAGTATCAGTAACAGTACACTTAAAGAGAAGTTTAAAATACTAGAAAAAAAGTTAAAAAACGAGCAAAGTAAATGGTGGGAATCCAAGTCCCTACAAGCCTACATTGACGTCAACAGGATCCCAAGAGGGCTACGAATTCTAACGGCCCCGAGTTATGAAAACCCTAATCCGGACCTCATGAAAGAATGGGCTGAGAGTAACTTGGAATCGTCTAGACGCCTTACTTTAATCCTTATTAAATACGCGGATATAGACAGAGCCAAATTACTTAAAGAAATAGCCACAATACATGAAGAGTTGGAAACAATTGGTGAAACAGAGGAAAAAACCAAACTTACCAATGAGATGAATGCTAGACTCAAGAAAGAAGAGTCGGTGATCAGGGAAAGAAAAGCGCTCAAGTTTCAGCGAGATCGCAATGATTACGAACTTGGCCAAATATTTACTTTCTCTAAAAAATATGATGCCCTGCGTGCTACTTTGTCCAAAGCATATACTAAACATAAGGCGCCAAGAAATAAAGATCAAGCTGATTCTACAATATCGGATATCAGTTCAGCAGGAGAGAATGACTCAGGCTCTGAGCTCCGTGGTGCAGATATGCAAAGTGGATTAGTGAAACCCTCTCCAGGGGAAGAAATTGGTTTTTTATGCCACGAGAGGATGCAATCGCTAAGACCCCGACCGCAAATGAATTACAACGAAAGTACATCAACTACAAACGCAGGCAGAGGAACAACGCGAGGAAGAGGGGCGTCCTATTCAAACAGAAAGAGGGGCAGGGGCCAATGGCAGACCAACAAACAATAACATGCAATGATTCCAATCGGACTATAGTTAACCTGACCCCAATGAACCTCACACAAGAAGAACAGAATATTCTTAAATTAGGACTCTCATTCGCTCCTCAAACTAACTTGAACTATGCTTCAACTAGAATTGACATCTACAAAGCGGTTAGAAAATTAAAGCTCCGCAAATTCCACCTTCTGAATAATTACAAAAAAACGCCAGCCCCTAACCCAAATGCTACGGATACAATTGAGGCATCAAACCCAGGATTTTCTCAAGATATTCTGGAACTTTGGGAAACTGAAGGAGCAGGATATACTGATATCCCAAGTCAAGAAGTAACATCAACACTTCCCATCAAACAAATAGCACCCAAAACTACTTTCAAAGCGCCATCGACCTTTAGTCCTGTGATGCCACATGATGCAATAGATATTTTCCATGAGAATGTTATTGTTCAACTGAAAAGTCTTCAGAGACGCATAATCAAAGGCAAACGACATTATGACAGAACTACTTATCAGTATGAAGCGTTAGTAGCTAAACTCAGCAAAGAGAAAAATATCATAATACGGGGAAGTGACAAAGGTGGTAACATCGTCCTGTTAACCAGGGCTGATTATGACAAGGAGGCCTATAACCAGCTCAACGACAGGCAATGTTATGAACATATTAATGTTACAACTCTGAAAACCACGCAACAAGAGTTCTACCACAAACTGACCAGATGGAGAAACAAACGAATGATATCAGAGGATGAACTGAAATTTCTCAAAAACAATAACCCAGTAACTCCCTTGATCTACTTCATACCGAAAGTCCACAAAGATGACAAAAAAAACCCCGGCAGACCCATCATTTCTGCAAGAGGTGGGTTACTGGAAAAGACTTCACAGTATATTGATTATTTTCTGCAAAGTCACGTAAAAATTCTTGAGTCGTACATACAGGACACAGGTGACTTTTTACTCAAAATACAACAGATCACATGGATGAACGATGATTGGATGTTAGCACTTGATGTGACTGCACTCTATACTAGCATTATACATACAGATGGCTTAGCGGCAGTGAAATACTACCTAACACGCAGACCTGAACAATACCAAGAACATAACTCCATGTTGTTACAGATGCTGGAATTCTGTTTATGCAATAACATTTTCATGTACAACAATCGTCTGTACCGCCAACTGCAAGGTGTGTCCATGGGGGCCAGTTTCTCTCCAAGCTACGCCTGTCTACACATGGGAGCTTGGGAGGAACTGGTCCTCAAGGTCCAGTACAAGTCAATTTTCAGTACCAATGTTATTGCCTGGTACAGGTACATTGATGATCTGTTTGTGGTTTGAAGGGGTAGCAAAGAACAGGCAGAGAATTTTATCGCCATGATTAATGTAAATCAATTTAATCTAAAATTCACTGCAACCTTGAGTCAATCAAGCATAGCATTTTTGGACACTGAGGTATTTATATGTAACAACACAATCCAAACCAGACTATACAGAAAACACACTGCAGGCAATACCATCCTCCACGCAGGAAGTGCACATCCTACACATCTCATCCATAGCATTCCATACGGCGAGATGCTTAGATTAAGGAGAATTTGCAGCGGCCAATATGATCTCGAGCTTGCACAACAAGCAAGTAGAATTCGATTTTTGGAGAGGGGCTACAGTGCACGAGTCATTAATAGTGCTGTAATGAAAAGTATGCAAGTTGACAGACAAAAACTCCTTGATACTTATAGAACCTCTGATTCTATGGTACCCGTTAAAACGAACACCATGCTACCATCAACAGTCAGTCCATTTAGGATTATCACGGGGTACAACAGACAACATTCAGACCTATACAGAATCATAAATCGAAATTTGCCTATTATCCTCAGTGATCCAATCATCGGTCCTACTCTTCCTCACAAAGCCTCTATCACCTATAGTAGGGCCCCCTCCATGAAGGACCGTTTGGTCAATACCAGCCCTGAAACAATTGAAAGAACCACATGGCTTCAGACTAATAGTGGATTTTTAAATGTAAAACCTGTAAATCCTGTATCCATGGTACAAACATGAAAACTTTCAAGGATGGTTTTAGTGACAGAGAACATCCCATTGATAAGGTTTTAACATGTAAAACAGAATTTGCCATATACGTTTTACAATGCCCCTGCCAACTTAGATATGTTGGCAGTGCGAAACTTGCTGTTCATAAGCGCATTCTACAACATCTTAGGGCCATAACAAACGAAGACAATACCTATCCAGTTGCCAGACATTTCAAGGAACATCACCACAGTGACAATAAGGGCTTAAAATTTTATGTCATTGACGCAGTGATGGCAAGTAGACGCGGAGGTGATAGAGAGCATAGACTCCGCCAACTTGAAACACGTTACATCTTGCAGCTTGATTCAAAACATCCAGGGGGATTGAACATCACAGAGGATCTTTATACTTGCCTACCTTAAATGCTATTTAGTTTTCTGTAGGCATTTACTTTTTCACTGCAGGTTTCTATAGCAATTAGCAGGACCTAGAGGCAGCTTTTGGCCCTTCAGACTTATATATATTCATTTATTTATTTATGTATTTTAAACAGTCAGTAATCCAGTGAAGTAAACATGACCTCTTTTTGATGTATATATTATGTACCCCCAGCTTAGCTGCTACTTTATACAGGGTGCCAGAATAACCTAACTTCTTTAACTAAAAGTTTTCTAAGCACCCATTTTATTTATTGTGCCCTTCTATCACTACATTCTCAAGTTCTAATTCATGACATAATATCATGTTATGGTGAGGGCTCTCACCATATAGTATTCTACCTTGAAATAATCCCTTAGACCTCTCCTAATTTGTGAGTTGCTGGATATGCCCTTATTTCTGACCTGCCCACTTCTACCAGCAGGGCAGAGGATACTGATTAGTTCAACAGGTCTCCCGCTGTTTTTTACATTTTTTAACTTCAGCCATTTGATCCATTGGGTGACCTATTCTTACTCAATTCAGTTTGCTTCTAGATTTGAGTACTTCCCCCTAAGTGTGATTGTAAGAGAATTATCCTTATCATAATCACATTTGCAGTAATTTTACTTTTTTATTTTTATCTCACAGGTGCGGCTTATTGGTTCACACATTTCACTTTGCACATTTGCACAATTCATTTATGCGACTATACTTATGACATCATTTCAAATTTAGGAAGACTTGCTTATAGCGTTACCCTTTATAGGGGATTTATCCCGTAATTGGCCATTATGGACTTGAATATGAATGTGGAGTGCTATTGTGGTTTCTTCGTGAATATGTTCTTATTTAGATCACACACGAGATGGGATTTTTTACATCAAAAGTCAGGTGCATATTAAACATGAGATCTTGTTAAAAGAATCGTTTTATTTTAGATTCATTATGTATACCATCTCATGTCTATTCAGATGTTCCTCTGTTTAGCACCTTACCCTCACTCTACAGCTGTCGGATAACAGATACACGTTTACTGGCAAATACATATCTATTGATTGTATCATGATGACATACTCAAGTGGTTGCGCTCAGCATATACAACAGCGATATTTTGCACAAGTGAAAGAATATATATTTATTTATTCTTTGCAAATTTGATTGCTATTTGCACTTACATCGATTCTAAATATTTTATATTTATTTATTTGATGTATTTATCAATATAGGTTTTTTAATTATTTATAATTCAATTACCTTGCTGATGCAGTTTTTAAATGCGTTGTTTTGCACAGTTCCATTTGTCAAGTCTGTTATCTATGTCCATTTGTAAATAGTCACATGACCGTTTGAATGTATGCACAGTCACTTTACAAGCCATCTCTTTATTGGATCATGTTGTCATGTGATCAAGGCTCGGAGGAGCCAAAACGTTATGGCGGCAGAAAGGCACAGATTAAAATAATCAGCACTTAACTTTGGTCCGTGTCCGTTTATGCTGTGACGGTGTGGAGTGGCAATCACAGCAAGCTTACGGATTCACATATATATATATATATATATATATATATATATATATATATATATATCTCCACATATGAGACGGTCTGTGTTGCCTTCGGGTGGGAAGGCAGTACATTGCCTAAAGCCACGACCTGTGAAAAAACTGTGTTTCAGTATTATTAGGGATACGATAACTCCATAAGTTTTTGCGAGAGAAATAAAACTAAAAGTGAAAATTGATTGAACCTGTCTTGTCTTGAATTGACTTGACATGTAGTTGCAGTGGGCAAGAGCTACCAGATTTTGGAACTGTTTTGGCATGCACTAGGGCATAAACAGACGAGGCAGATATCTGAGAGGTGACGTAGGGCCATACGTACGACCAATTTTAGCATGCGCAAACGGGTTAGCAACCCGTTCGCGCATGCTAAAATTGGTATGGCCATGTACTAACACAATTTAGCGAGTCGCAAATGAATTGCGGCTCACAAAAAAGTGTTTAGAGACTCGCTATTTGGAAGGGGCGTTCCTTTCCAAATAGCGACTATCTAACCCATGTACTAATGTTTTGCAACCGCAATTGCAGTCGCAAAACACTCGCAATTACCACCTACTTCAAGTAGGTGGTAATGCATTCGTAAATGGCAAGGGGTCCCCAGGGGACCTCTTCCCCTTTGCAAATGCAGGCAAAAATATTTTTTAGGGCAGGCAGTGGTCCCAGGGACCACTGCCCGCCCTTGAAAAATTAAACGAAAATGTTTCATTTTTATTTTTTTTAATTCATCCCGTTTTCCTTTGTGGAAAATGAGCTGCATTAAAAAATAAAAATCTGCTTTATTGAAAAGCATTCCCAGACATTGTGGTCTGCTGAGCCCAGCAGGCCACCATTCTGGGAAGGCCAGCCATTCCCAATGGGGTCGCAAAATGCGAGTGCCTCAATAATATTAATAAGCTTCGCATTTTGCGACCCCATTGGGAATCGCAATCAGTGTCTCTGCCACTGTTTTTTGCGACTCACAATGGAGCGCAAATTGCGAGTCGCAATTTAGTATGGTCGTACATCTGGCCCTTTGTTTGCCATGTGTTTGAGGTGCATGTTCTCCATAGCTTTTTCAGCACCAAATATATATGCACTCAATTTGCTGGTTTATTGATATCTTCATCTTCTATTTTATGTTCCAGCAGAATTTCCTCTCTCTGCATTCAATTTTTGCCTTGCCTGTGGATCGTGTTAAGTGCTGGGCCCTCGAACATCATTGCAACACTAATATCTGGTGTCCTTGGAACCACTGGATCATCACAAGAAGATTTTATGTGTGGGTGCCGCCACTTCCAAATCTGAGATATTCTGCAGCACCCACTTGGGAGTGATTTTACATGATTGCCCTTTTTATTCTGGTCCGTCATAAATCCAGAAACACAACACAAGATTTTACTAACCCTGATGAAGTCCTCCTCAGGACGAAATGCGTTGGCTGGGCTAGAGGGTGATGTTTGATGGACATAAATAAAACTGATTTGAATACTGTATTATGGCTCCCGCGTCATGATGGACTGAAAAGAAGAAACAATTATTTGTCTATCCAGCTAAAATGAACATTTGGATTATTGAACTTTCTGTACATTTTTCAAATATATTGAGCATTTCCTCTTTTGCATTGTTTTCTGATCATCTAATGTTTATCCTCATAAGCTGCCAGTTGCACTGCTGAGAACTTTGTCATCCAGTATGCCTGTTCCTGTTGAATGTAACCACTGCAACATGGCTGCCACCCTTCATTTACCAATGCAACCACCTTATGCTCCACGCACTCAAAACAGAATTACTCTTGATCACCCCTGCAATCACTCTGCCCCTATAGAAGAAGCTCAAACAACTTGCAGTTCTCAATTGTACCCCTAACATCATTGACGTTACTAAATCATTTGGTATAACTTTGGACAAATATCTGAATATGCAAGATCATATCAGCGTAACGCACAGATCACATTTAAGATTCAGTCTTCGGGAGGCTCGGTTAAATGCGAGACGCTCCCGTAGACATTTCCTGCTTAGAGATAAGTCCATTGTATCGCGCCGTCCGACAGTGGCATCACATTGACAATTAGTTTGGAAATTATATAGTTGCCTGAAATGAACCTAAATTCTGTAGTTACATATTCCACACCAGATTGATTCGGGATTTTGACAAAGAATTCTAAGTTCAGTTTGAAATAATTTTCCACCCATAAGGAAGCCATGGGTGAGTGCACTATGTGACCCTTTTCCTCAATTGGCATACATTTCCTGGATTGATCTATGTGCATTGTAATTTCAGCAAATCCATGATTTTGACCCTACCAGGACCATAAAAGTGTCCTCAGTGTTTTCCTCACGTTAGGAGCTTTATGGCCCATATTAATGTCCCACCACTGATGGTATAAATGTGGTTTATGTGCTGAGAAAGGCTACCTATTCCTTTTGTATTCTAACTGACAAAACTCACAGATTAGTGGTTGATTGGTTCTACCTATCTATTTTGTAGGTTGCTCCCTTCTTGTCCTGATGAAGACCCCTCTTTGAGGGCAAATTGACCTGTCCGCTGCCTGGTGGTCGAAACGATGACACTTTCTAATATATCTACCTGTACGGGGATCTTTTTTTCACATTCAGACAACTTTGAAAACATATGCTGTATTTTGTCATTGTGGAAGAAAAAGATGTGAATCAATCACAGCCAGGGATCTACCTAATTGTTTGTAAATATAATGTATATTGGCACTTCAATTATTTACTCTTCCTTACCTATTCACAAGTACTCTCCCAAGCACCCTATTTCTACTCAATGTGGAGCGACTCCACTATAATATATTGTATTGTATAAATGTACTTATTATTGAAATTCAATATAAAAATTGAGAATTCATTTAATTTTTAATGTGTGTTTTCTACATCCCTTGGGTACAAGTGTTTTACTTGAATCAATTCCGTTGGGACCAACTGTGTCCTGCATCATTACTTACCCAGGTCCTGTGGCTTACTGGGTTTCCCAATTGTTTTGTAATTACCATATGTAGGTGCGCCTGAAACTATTTTAATTGAATCACTTTACTTCCAACTTTGCTCAGTGAAGCGTGTGGTTCTATTTACCTTGGCCTAGCTGTGCAAATCCTGCAGGAACCAGTCCTTAATGCAATGGTCTTACACATTTCATGCTTGCCATTAGAGCTTACCACCCTTAAGGTTTTTTCCGGCCTTTTAGCTTTTTCCATCTAGAGCTATTTGAGACAACTTTTCAGCAAGTATCCTTCTGTACTACTGGGGTAGGGCAACTGGCTTTTGGAAGGTGTTACCGCTAGTTCACAAACCTCAATTAAGGGGCAACAGAATGTACTCTATTTCCCACCAATGATGCCCAGAACAGCAAACTGACTCCTCTGATATGCTTTCAGTTCTTTGTAGAATTTGCGCGCTGTGGTGGGACTTTATACAACTGATTCATTCAGGTCTCTGTCCATAAAGTAACACTGCTAGCTCTCTCCATTTTGGGAAGACATCATGTTTCTAATCTTGGGCTTTTCAGTTACAAATCATTGTTTACATGTGTGTTAGTCGACATCTTCAATGGAAACAAACTAAGGGGGCTATATACAACTTGACTTTTTTTAGTATATTCAGTACTAGTACAGTAGTATTGCTAAGATACTACAAAATGGTATTCACTAAGCTACTTGCGTAGTCTACTCCTCCACCTCTTCTATCTTGTAGAAATAATTTGTTACCGTAGCAGGCTATACCGGCTATTAAAGGCCCGCTGCAGCGTTAAAGGCCCGAGCCGAAAGCGAGGGACTTTAACAAGGCAGCGGGACTTTATTAGCCAGTATAGCCCTGCTACGAAGGGCTATAAGGCTATTAGAACATTCTTCCACTAGAGGGCAGAATGTTCTAACAAATTAAACAAAAGCTTCAGGGAGCGCGAGGGGATTGATATCCCCTCAGGCTCCCTGAAGCCTTTGTTCACAGCCACAAAGAAGCATTGCAATGTTGGAGCTCCGGGTTTATACCAGCCATTATAAGCCCGGAGCACTCCATTGTTTTCAATGGAGCTTCCAACATTCCAATGTTCTAATAGTCTATTATAAACGATGTTAGTAACTATTTAAAATTGTAACATGAATGCAACTATTTTTTTCAATAATTACATTAATTTAAATTAATTGTGTATATAAATTTAAATATTTTAGTTCCTAATGAATAAACATACATTTCATAGTTTTGGTGTATTTTTTTAATCTAAATCTTAATTAAAATAATTGTAATTAAAAGTAATAAGTTAAAAATTAAATAGGTAATTAAAATTTAAGTTAATGCTGTAGCATGCTTTAGTTTGTTCTACATTTAAAAAAAAATATATTTTTAATGAATTTACATTAACATTTAGCAATCAAATGTTTTTACTAATTCGATTTGAACTTTAATTAACTTTGAAACTTTTCACTATACTTTACCATAGGGAGCTTTTCGCACCGATGATGATGACCTCCGCCTATATGTAAAAAGTTACAAGTAGTAACTTTACACTTATAAATTAGGCTCTATCCATTGAATTCAGGGTGCGAGGACATGTAAGTATATTTTGAGTAACTTTACACTGGTACATGGTGAATAGCCAGAAGTAGTAAAGTTACTCAAAAGTGTACGAGTAAACTTACATGTGTAGATTAGAATCCACATAGGAATTGCCAAACCACACTTAATGGGGACCCCATACTGTGGAATGCCCATCCTTTGCCCATGTATAAGATCTGAATCAAAGCATGATGATTTAAGAAAATGTATGAAAAAGTGAACGGTTCATCCTTGTCTTTAATTGTACTCAACTGAACTCTGTCTAGATCCAGGATCGTGATATATGAATATTTATTTATGTATTTACCAGTTTTGTAATGCACTACTTGCTACCGTTTGAATTTTTCAGAGCGCTAGAGGAGCAAGCAGTGTGCAGAATATCGGACAAGAACACCTAGCCAACAGTGGCAGTTTCTCTACGAAGGTAGGGGAGCGTCACCCCCCCCCCCCCGCCAGCTGTGAGCAGCGTGGGAAAATATAAAATGGCAATGAAAGGATTTCATTTTTTACCAATGTGTGCGCCACAGTGCCATCGAGCCGAGAGACATGTGGGGCATGTCCTTTACTGCCGATTGGCAGCATGGAGGACTGGAGCAATGTTTACACGGACACTCCAAAGTGCACATGTCAGTTTGGCCGGCTGCGGCCAGCCTGGCATATAACCCAGTAACCAGGATTTTGTAAATTGCGAACTTATCACCCGTAAGGGTCTTAAGGCGCAGGGTGCCGTCAAGGAGATTAAGTGAGCTATTGCCCAGAGTCACATGAAGCAGAGCTGATCTGCTTCCGGCGCTGGGGATCGAACCGTGAGCCCCGCGCTCCGGAGTCAGCTGCTCTGGCCGCGGCGCCACACATCTCCTATCCAGGGCCGGACTGGCTACCGGGCTTTCCTTTATAAACAATGCAAAACAAATGTTTAAAAAAGCACGCTTTAAAGCTATTTGTTTTGCATTGTTTATTTAGAAGTGCCGGTAGCTCCCGGCAACAAAATCTGCCCCTCAGCAGTGAACCTGGACCCCACCCTGCCACCCCAGAAAAAAACGCCCGGAAGCCAGTCCGGCCCTGCTCCTATCGCACATTGGCGCTTTGAAGCTCTCCATCCTGAGCTGCCTTAGACAGCTGGGTGGAGAGCAAGCACAAGCCTTCAGGGCCTGAAGGAGCATCCGGCCACCCGCTCCATCCAATCCGGACGCTTCTTTGATGCTAGTTAATAGCATGAGAGCAGCGCCTGGACTGGTTAGGGGCGCTCCACAGCAGACTGCAGATTCAGAACACCGAGGAGGACGTGCAGCAGTGAGTAAGTACCATTTTTGTTTTTTTAATTTTAAATGTTAGTGTAGTTGTTTTATTATGGGCTTTTGGAAGGAGGGGCTGTTTTATTATGGGCTTTTGGGGGTAGGGGGTATTTTATTTTAGGCTTTTGGAGGGAGGCGATTTTTAGGTCTCGCCTGGCGAACGCAGCGCGAAGCGCTGTCGCCAGCGAGATCTATTGTTGCTGACTTGCCTCGGAAGTGGGACAGGAGATAGGCACGCGTAGGCTGTTGGCGGATTGGAGCCGGTGTACGCGCTTGTGAAGACGTGCTTGCAATGATGTGTACAGCCACGCGGCGTGCACATCTCCTGTCCCCCTTCCGCCCTCAGCAGCCTCATGCACTTTCACTTTCCATTCCCCCCGTCGGCTCCACGGAGACAGATTGTTTTATCGTGTCTACCTTCATTTCAGTCTATCCTCTCGTCGTCGGAGCTCTAGATTACCCTCAACAATCATCTCATCCACAGCGCTCTTAATTATACATATTCACACACCACCCCAACACATTCTGCCAAAACACATGACCAACAAACCTTTTACTCCTCTTTCACTCGCACTCCGCCACTAAGCTACTTAAAACACCTGCTGCTACAAAGTGCCTGTCCTCTCATCCACAAACACCTCTGATCCTCCCACACGGCCATCGTAGATTCCTACTGCCCGACAACCCATGACTCCTTCCCCCTTCACTTATCCACCATATAGTGCTTCCCTGTGCCGCTGCAATCACAGAGCAGTGTATCTTGGCCTTTACCTTAGGAACAGAAGCTCGTGTCTTCGCCCCTCGGTGCCGTTACCTCTTTGCATCTCACCCCGGCTTGGAACAGAAACCAGACCACGCCTACGCCGGTCAGTGTCAGACGCTGATCCTGGGTGCAGAGGGCGCTTCTCAACTAGTCGCCATCTTGGCAGAGAAAGGAGCCCCGTGTCAGCAGCCAATAGGATTGTACGTAAGAGTTGCGTGCCCCGACTGCTTCCACAGCTGTGCAGTGTAAGACGCGCTGTGAACTTCTCGCGCCGTGATTAGTTGAGAACTTGTTAAGGGATGTTTGTGTGACGTCAGCATGAGTGCTGTGGGAGGTCTCTTGAACCTAATCTTGCTTGCTGCTTAGCATTGCTTGCTCTTTACCGGTGCAATGACTACAGGACTGGTTCTGGCGGGTGATTTCTTATTTGTCCAGCTCATTCTCCTAACTTCCGTGTGTGAATAACTAGTGGTGTATTGCGCAGCAGCATCCTATTAAGCAGTTTCTCGCTTTTACCTATAAAGCGTTTCACGAGTATCCAGCTGCAATAAAAGGCTTTCCTTTTTACACTCCCAGTTATGATTTTGCTTAATCTTTCACCAGCAAGAGAAACATCGCTGCTGCCTAACCTAGTGTTTTATTACAGATGTTTTGGAGCCCTCTTCATCGTAAATATTCTTCTGTGGTGAGCGACTTCCTTTTGACTTAATTCTGCATTTCCTGGGATGAAGTTACATTGTTTGCAAATTGCATGTGTGAACCACAACCTAGTCAGTAATCCTTGCTGTCCAATATACACACTTCTTTCCCCTGGTGGATCGCCCCTGTACATCTTAAAAAGCCAGTGTTTTGAGAAGGGTGTGGGAGTGCGTGCTTTACAGGCGCAGCAGTAAAACACCCAACACACACATCAATAGTTGGCAGGTCCTGCTCGTGCACAGGAAAACTATTTTATTCTGCTTGAATCACACCCCAGATGCATGCTGGGTGCGTGCTGGACCGATGTCTCTGTGCCTAGTGCTTTTACACCATGACATCGCTACTCATCCGAGTGAAAGGGTCATCCCTGCAGTTGGCTTTGAAATCCATGCCTTGAGACATTTGGGATAAAACCAGGGATAGGGTCAGTGCTAACTTGGTAATAAAAAAAATAAAAAAGGGCTAGTGCACGGAGCACTGCCTAGAAGACCGCAGCATAAGCATTGGTACACCTCATACCAACGAAAGTAACTTGAAATAAAACAAGCATTTGCCAGAGTTTGAGCTATTGGCATTGTAAATGGCAATGCCTTTTATTTATGTTTTTTAGAACCTGCAAGCGGTGCAGAAAACATGCACTGCGTACAGTCGTTGCTTCCAAGAAGCAAGGGTGGCAGTAACTGCACCTTTTTTACAGCCTGCCTTGCTTCTCGTAAGCAAAGACTATAGAAGTACAATGTGTGTGTTTACACACTCCTTGCAGGTTTTTTAAAAACATAAATAAAAGACATGGTCATTTACAATGTCAATAGCTCAAACTCTCGCAAATGCGAGACCTATTGCATTGCAAATGCTTGTTTTCTTTTGTTTTTGGGGAAACGTTAGGGTACTTCGCTTGCCCCACCACTTTCAAAGGTTCCCAGCCGCCTCTTCTGGCCAACGCGGATGAGCTGCAGCGTTCCACCCCTGCATGCCCTCATAAACGTCTGTTTCTTTAGCACAGGAAAGGAGGCCCACAGCACTTTATAAGTGAATACATATTTATCCGAATTGAGTATTTTTGAATGCACTCCACGCCATTGGCATATGCTGCCTTTGAATAATGTTACACAAATGCAAACATCTGAATCAGCAATAAAAAGGGACATAGGCCAGTTTAATTCACGTCAGGTCTGTGCTGCGACATTATAGCACCAGCTAACGAGCTCTAGTGTCCTTATGGCAAGCGCAACTGGTTGGGTTTTGTTAACCTCCTCGGCCCGGTTCGTTTCAGGAGTTGCATCAGAGAAGTAAACAAACCGAGACGCAAACAATACCGTAAACACGTCAAGGTGAAGACACACAGGCACCTTAATGGTTCAAATCACGGACAATCTAAAACGCATCAAAGCTCAAGCGGGGAAAGAGTTTATAAGTGGCGGAGGCATAATTCAAAGATGTAAAGACGCTGTAAATGTGCTTGTTTATTGTCTGGAGATAAAGCACCCGATGTACCAGTAAACACTCACATTCCTTGTCTCTCGATGGCCTGTCTGCAGATACTGTGCCCTTAATGTCTGATTAGTAAAGTGGAGGGTGGGGTGAGGGACTCTGGGACTGGCGGGAGGGAGTCCACGCAAATGAGCCAGGAAACTCTGAATTACTCATCAAATGCCATAAAAACAACTCACACGACAAACAAATCAAAAAGAAGAAAAGCAGAATGCAAAAACAAGCCATTGGCCCAGTAGAGAATGCATTGTGTGTCAGTTCATCCTGGGACCCGCGGGCACAGAGCCTGAGCTAAGCACCCAGAATGGTAAAGCATGCATACACTCCTTCCAAAAATGTATATATGGAGATCCTGCAGAAAATCTTGCAGAGGATCAGAACAATGCATTCCTGAAGTGAACTCTTCCAGAGAAGTTAATTAAATATCAGTAGTCCCTATCCATGGAGGACTTGTGGTCCAATACAGTGCTGTGAACACCATGCCAAATTCTGTAGAAACGCTTGTGACGTGCAGATGAGCTGGTCACCACAGAATCCATCAAGAAAGGCCTCTGGCACAATGCAGACCAGCTGCTGGACATGCAAGCCGCCCTACAGGCAAGTGGAAAAGGCCAAAGTCATGCTCTTAAAGAAATGAAAACAGCTAAAAGAAATGTTATTGTAGCAATAACAAAGTAACCATAGGCAAAGCCAATAGGTCTGGGTTTATTGGACTGACACATACAGTGTCAGTACATTAGAGCGAGCTACATGAGAGGGAGCAGCAGGAGCAAAATGAGAGGACTGTAGTTTTAGAATAATCCCTTATGCAGTTCAATGCAAGCTTTTAGGTGGAACTGGAAGGGTACTCCCAGACAGCCAATTGAATTAGGTGAGAGATGAAAGCTCCACTGTGCAATGCCAAGACAAATTGACTTTGTCTCAAGCCAACAGCTGAAAGATCCAGGCTGAACAAAACGTCAGGAAGTGGGGCTGGAGACATTGCTTGTTGCTGGTCAAGCATGAAGGAACGATACTTAGTTTGTATTTGTAAAGCACACATTCACCCATGGGTATCTTGGCGCTGAATAACAGATGTTTATTGTTACCCAACTCAATGTTATTTATTTTATCAACCTCAGAAAGATGAAAGGCTGAGTGTACTCGTCGAGATTCAAACCTGTGATCATGAGGTTGAACACAAGCCTGTACAGTGGATGCAACAGTCCACTAAGCCACCATACCAGGCTTGGCCAAAACCTTAACCCATTTGTGCCAAATTTCTTTCAAGGAAGGGAAGGCTGGAAGTCATCATGGAGTGTCGGTATTGTCTGGAAAGAGGCTTCACTTGTGTTGAGAATGTATGACATAGCAGCATGCCAACAATGAGCTACAATTTCCAGCAGGAAATTAACTCTTGCATATTCTGGAGCGTTGGCAGCCATCTTGCATATCTGTGTATAAATTTACTTGTGGCTCTTAGTGTCTTTGCAAAGTAATTTTGATACAATGTTGCTGCAGCCAGGATCTTGTTACATGGATCTCAGCTTTTCTTGCCAAGACCTATTGCTTCTTATGAATTTGTATTGATGGACATACAGATTCGTAGTCAGAAAGTCATGTTGTTAATGAAAGCAGACTTTACACAATTTCTTGAACATTAAAATGAACACGACTAATCCTGGGGGTGGCTGCAATTTACTAGGTATCAGCGTTTGGTATATCTAGGCCAATAAGTTTAGCAAAATACAAGAGTCTGAAGACTATGATATAGTATAGGTTTGTATTTTATTCAGTTCTGATTTAACCAAAAACAACTGAGGCATTTCTTCTCTCATTCTGTCTTTGCTTGGGTCTGGGTTGATCACGTCGGGACCAGCGTGTGGAAAGGATTCCCCTCGAAAAGAAAATAGCTACACGTAAGTGATCAGGATTTCTAATCTTATATCTCAAAGGGAAGGGGTTGTGGGGGGAATGTCATCATCCTCATCATCCTAGCCCTTCACCAGGTGCTTAATTTTGATTTCATACATGTATTTAACCCATTTAAAGGGGAGGGGGAAAGTTCTTTACTATTTGTGAGGAGGTTATCATCAAAACAAAATAAATAAAAAAATAATAAAGCTAACGAAAGTTCCTTCTTTATTATCTACTATGGGATTTAGACCAAGTATTTGCTTTGTCTCTCTAGTTGGTCCTGACACACTCTGTTAAATGCACAAATACATGCTCTCACACTGGAAAGCCTACGTCTCCACACTTAGGGCTTGATTATGATGTTGGTCAGAAACTAAACCTCCTGACTCGTCGGAATCGGTTCCGACCAACTCACTGTTCGTAAAGTCTCCCATTGCCTTCAATGGGAGACTGTTCCGACCAACAACGCAGACTCCCATTGAAAAAGGGGTGGTTTCGGCAAACCTTGTACCCTGTGGCGGGCAACACGTGGCCTGTCACACTGTGCATGGTCTACAGGGGGGTCCCTTGGGTACCCCCACGGCCCCCAACCGGTGGCCTCAGGATGAAGGGGGGCCTGCTAGGGGCCCCCAAAGTCAGTTTCCGACAGCCTTTTCGTGTTGGACGGTCCGAGTCGGAAAGGCTGTCTGAATCGAACATCGTAATACATTGGTCGGAAACGTGGTCCATAGATCTGTACGATTCGGCTTCGACTGACTCACAGTTTCTGAATGCCGGTCGGAACCGATTCAGAATGACCAAACAGTTGCCTTTCCATTGTAATCGGTTGGTCAGAAATGTTTCTGACTTGGTGGGAAACATAGGTTCCAACACAGTTTAGGAAAATCCAAATGTCATTCGGAGCCTTTCCGATCGACGTCATAACCAGGCCCTTAGTCTTCTCCCGCTTCCCAACGTGTTTCGGGATTCGGGCACGTACCTGGGCTAGCCATGCTCTCTAGGATCGTGGCGGGGCAACGAGTGGGACTGGTGGCCTTTGGTCACAGCTCCGTCTTCACTGTGTTCTGTGGTTTTCCTGGCCGCCACGTAGGAAAACTGCTGTCCCGGCTCCGGTAACAGTTGCGGTCCTCCTTATTGTCGTGTTTCTTTCGGCTCCGATGCCATCAACGCCAGTTCTGTCCATGTCCTCTCCTCTTCCGGATCATTAAATGTAAGGCTGTCACCTTATTGGTCTTTGGCCCTCTCGTGTGACCCAGGTTTAGACCACGACTGCCTTCCTCTACTTCTTTCAACGTTTTCTTAAAGGGACAGAGGTTCCAAGTGGCCTGTAAAATACAAAAGAGTACTTCTGGTGACACGGTGGTGGGGAAGAGAAAAGGGGATGAGGTCTCTACTTCATCCTCCCGGTCACACCAGGGTTGTCGCCACATTTTATAATAAATTAAATAAGCTTGTTGGTTTAAGAATGAAAATAAATAAACATCACCATGTGGTCTCTGCCTAGAGGGACCCCCCCATATGTATTAGGAAGACTTAAGGTATACATTGACAGGAACCTTACTCCCTCCGCAGATATCAAGCCTTTTCTGGTGACAGGTGAAGAAAAGGGGTGTACGGATTAAGTCTTTCTTATTGCATTTGTCAGAGAGTTCACAATGCAAATCCTTATCATATTGTAGTTTTCAGACAGTTGGAAATGTAAAGCCCTTCCTACAGTATCTGTCCTTAAGTTGACAATGTAAATGTAAACCCTTCCTCTTGTATTTGCCAGAGGTTCACTATGTAAAGCCACTTTCTGTTGCACACTGTAGCATAGGTTCCTGTTGTATATGATAGAGAGTTCACAAAGTAAAGCCCCTTCCTGTGGTGTTTGTCAGAGAGATCTCAATGTAAATGCCATTCCTAATGAGGTTTCTATTGTACTTGTCAGAGTTGACATTCTCCTTATTATAGCATTTGTCAGAAGGTTCATAATGTAAAATACCTTCCTACTGTGTTTGTCACAGAGCTAAAAAAAATAAAAACTTTTCCTATGGTGTTTGGCTAGAAGTGTACACTGAAAAAAATCTATTCATATTGTATTTATTAGAGATTTCATAATGCAAGACCCCTTCCAATTGTGTTTGAGAAATGTGGTTTGCGATATCCCAGAGCAGTCAGCAATTACTGGGCTCCAACTGTGTCAAGCAGGGGCTTTCTCCTTTTGGTGTCCTAAGTGCTTTGGTTCTATAAACTGGGGCCCAAGTAGCCCTTTTAGCACTGGAATCTCGGGGTAATGATTCAAAGTAGACCAGGCCTGGTGTCATGTATGCTAGACAATTACTGTACTACTGAAAAGTACTGTAATTAACACACATCTGCATACTATGCACAAACTTACACATATTTACAAGATTTCAACTGGAGTTGCAAATTGAAATCACTCTAAAGGGGCTTTGCAGAATTGCAGGGTGCAAATCAGATTCCCCAAATAAATATAACGGGGGGGAAACGAACACAGTACAGCTAGTCTTTTCCCATTGTCTCTGCAGTAATAGGTGACAGTGCGTCAACCAACAGGTTCTAACCATAAAAATCAGCAATGTCCCTATATTGGCCTACTGCAACACAGACATCTCTTCACAGTATTGAAGATTAGACCTAAAAGCTTTGTAAAACCATTCCCAATGTACCATGTGGCACCTGCTGCCATTGTCAGCACATAAAACAAGTAATAAGGTCATTGACTGAAACATGAACATAAACTTGACCATGTGGTCTCTCCCTAGGGAGGCCACTTAAACATTTTCAGTAGCCTCAAAGTAACATTGACATGAATGTGGTCTCCCTCTGAAGACCCCGAGCATTTACTGTGGCCAGACTCAACAAGCATTGGCATAGCCAATAGGTCTCGCCTTTGGGACCTTTTAAATGTTTAGCCATGCAACAGTTGCATAACTAAACACTTATAAGGTCCCAAAAGCGAGACCTATTGGCTATGCCAATGCTTGTTTTAACTGCTGCAATCTATTGAAGCCTCACGGAGAACATCAAAGCGGCCGTGCGGCCGCGAAAGTGATCGCGATCAAACATCAAAGCAGCGCAAAAGTGAAAGTAATCGCGGTACAGCGCGACGCGTGCGCCTGCGCACATGGACTGTAGCTCTAGGCTGGCCTGGTATCACTTTTTGGAGCCCTCACAAATTGTCTCGCCAGACCAGCGCATGCGCTGGGTCAGGCGAGACCTAAAAAGGGCTCTCTCTAGCAAATGCCTTTTTATTGCATTTGCCAGAGAATACATAATAAAAAACCCTTTCCTAATGTATTTCTCATACTTTTCAAAATATAAAGTACATTCCTTTGGTATTTGTTATGATATTCACAGTGCTAAGTTTCTTACTATTGTATTTGTTGGAGAGTTCACAATGTAAATCTTCTTCTTTGGGGGCTGGGGCGCTGCCCCACTAATGTCACGGCCCCAAATTACAATTAACAAATTCTTCGTACTATTTCTGACGCTAATTCCAATCAGGAAGTGCTCCTGATTGGAATTAGCCTCAGAAGTAGAACGAGGGACGCTGATGGGGGTGGGGCTGCGGCAGAACTCAGGTTTTGAGTGACAGCGCACTAGACAGCAATAGTGCGAATGTTCGGTTTTGGCCTGGTCATTTTTACGACCAGCCCGAACATGCCCACTAGCCTTCCCCCTAGGAGAGCGAGGGTTGCTTCATGCCGCAGCCCCCGGTCTCCTAATGGGCGGGGAGCCTCCCTCCTCAAGCCAATCCTGGCACTGCTGGAGCAGCGTCTGGATTGGCTGAGAGGGGTTGCCAGCCACTCCAGTGACGCAGAAGACGCAGAAGGCGCCAACGCAGGACTCCTGCCCAGCAGCAGGGGTGGCGCGGACCAAGGGGGTCAGGTAAGTTTTCTTTTTTTAACTTTATTTCTTTATTTTTTAAACCCCCGCTGGCCCCCACCCATGCGTGACCCCACCCCGCGAGTATTGCGAGCCACGACTGCTCTGAATTCTGGTTTTGTTTTGCTGATTGATTTGTGATATGCACGTTTCCTCGAAGGTGATTCTCTGTACAAGGCGGAGTCAACACAATGCTTGTGGGTGTAGAGGTGATATTGTCTCTTATGCCAGACTGCAGGGGGAGTCTGTCTGGTCTGTGCTCGCTGGTGTGTGAGTAGCAGGTCGGTGGACATGTTGTGTTTGTGTCCGTTGCTATAATAAAGGTGACAGCGTAGGTCCTTCCTCCTACCCACACCATCCTGTTTCTTCTCCAACCCCCATCTGCCCGTCCATGTTTCTTCTCCACGTCCCAATTTATTTTCCCCCTCCCAGCACAGACAGAAGGGAAAAAAGCACTAGTAGTTTCAAATCGCTTTTTTAAACAGTACCATTATCCACCCCACCAGGTCACCACCCCTGCCTGATTGCCAAAGCCAATACCTCGCCCTTGGGGAGACCTATTAGTTTTATGAAGGTGTTCTTACTACCAGGCCACCACCATCTTTGTAAAGTCGTCTGCAAGGGCAAACTGCTGTAATATGGCACTTGGATACGATCTGTCAGGGCCCTTTTCTGCACCTATGTCTATCATAACCGCCACAAATAGGCCTTTTCAATCACATTGTAAAACAGTCAAGTGTTGTCACTTGTCAATACGCCTTTGACGAACCTGGATTATGAGTGCTATATTAATTTAGTGATGATTGTCTCCAACCTGGGCACAAGGATTTTTGCGTAGATTTTGGCCTTTGCTTATATTAATTATATGAGACTGAAATGTAAATTAAAGTTTCAAGTGGCGAGATGATTCTGTCTGCAAATGTTGTATGAAAAGCAGTCAGGCTAAGGGATCCAGGTGCTTTGCTACTAGGCACAGATGCAATTGCCTTCAATATTACTGGTGTGACCACAAGCATAAAAAATGTTTTTAAGAAAAAGAGACGCTTTTTCTAGGGTTATTGTTTGCAGTGTATAACTGAACATAGTATATTTAGCAAGCGATTATAGGAAACAGTTTTGCTTCATTTTTAAGTATGTAGGTAATACTATGCTACTTTGTTTAATTTGCATATATTTTTCTAACTTTGTTCTTGAACCCTGATTTCTGAGTATTTCAAGGTATACACATTTTTAAGAGTGCTTAACTAAAGTGGTCTTTTATTTATTTTGCTAGAAAATCAATTATTTTACTGTCTTGTTTCTAATGGCCCCCTGGTTAATCATTATACCACATGGTGTAGCTGTGAATGCGTCCCATATGCTGACAGGGGAGTTACACATGTTCATACTATCTTTTGGGAAATGTTGGGTAGCTTCTGTTATCACGTTCATGTCCAATTTGTTCTCTAAAAAGTTACGGATTGATATGCCTGCATTAATTAAACATATTTTAATGCCTCATACCCTTAACTACTTCCTGGCTTATAGAATGCAGCGTGGTGTTTCAGAGGTACAAGCTTGAACATTTGAGATGGAAGGGGGAGGAGGCTGAGTGTCTGACTATTTGTCTGCATTAATAATTCCTATTATAATATCCGTTTGGGTGTCTCTGCTTTACAATTTCAAGACTAAGATGTGTCTGCTTGTTAGTTGTGTATTTGTCTGTCTACTTGCCAATCCCCATTAGAGGGCTGTGTGTACACCTGTGAGTGAGCATAGGTCTCTGTGGAGCTGGGTGAAGGTACAAGAGCAAGGCTGTGTGATGTGAGGGAAGGGGAGGTGCAGTGCCCGATCTATGTTTATTAGGCCCAGCAAAAATGGCTTTATTAACCTTCCATGCTTCCTCAAATTTGCTTAAAAATGCACCGTTTTCCCACTCTTTTTTCAACATTTTCTTGGGGAGAGAAACCCCCAAAACCCCCGTAGGTTGTTCGGTCACTCTCGCTACGCTCGCTCGCCGCAGTGCAGTATGACAATAATGTTACACTCACCACTTTCAAATGTCACCAGCTGCCACTGGCATTATGTCTGTATATAAGTAACCAAGTAAAGCAGTCTAAGGTTGACTCAGAAAGATGCTGAACACTAGAAACTGAGAACACTGCAACACACAACATTAAAATTCAATAAATCAATGTCCAGCCTGTACCTTTTCTGTAAAATTGAAAAGGTCCTTAATTTACACAAAAAGAAATACTATAATCAAAATAAAAAATATGTACATGATTTCAGTTGAAAGTACAAGTTTACACCCCTCCTCTAGGTGCCTTGCAGGTTATCCTGAATACAAGTCACATGCTTGAAAAAAATATCAAAGGGGGCAACTAAACTTATATCATGGATTTTCCATGAGAGCAAATTCGGTACTGCTGCCAAGTTTGTGGCCTACAAGCAGTGAGGTTTGGGGGTATTATTCAACAATTTGGAGGAAATTTTCAACAACAAAAACACATATAAATTTCCTCTTGCTAAGGAAGGAGTGCATGTTTTTTCAGAGTAGGAATGAATAGCGCTCCCACAAATGACAGTAGTGTAGGCTAAGTAGTTTCTCCATTGGGAAAATGCTTTTACTGTTAAGAAATACTTTTTTTTTCACTTCCGCATTAACAATCCGTTGGTAGCAGTGCAAACCTATTACAATTTTGTATGCAGAAATAATTAGACTTCTGATCACATACTAATTCACAACTAGCTTAGGGATCCCAGCGGAATCCTGTAATTATTTCAAAAGAGGAAAGTCAGAAATGTACTTCAAACATAGTGGTATATCCAAGGGAGTATATTTTTGACTGTTGTTCTTAACATTTTGTTAATAAAACAAATGTTGGTGTAGTGATGGAGAAACACAGAGAAAATAATGAACCCAAAACACTTGCCTTGCTTCTGAAAATGATATAACCCCCATCTCCTATGTAGGCAACAGTCAGATATGCCCACAGAGAGGAACGGGTATCACCCTTTTCACCCTGACACAAAATGGTGTAGTAACGCTACCATTTTGATAACATTTAAAGTGCTAGCGGTTCAGCTGATGATACCTCAATCAGTGGAATGTACTTTTTCCAGGTATGTGGGAATCCATTAGTGTGGCCTATTACTTTCTAACCCTCATCACTCACTTGTGAAGTGAATCTTTTTTCACTAGGTCATTTTGCATGGTGCGAACTGATAAGCACATTTTGAAACTGAACTGTATACAATAGAATACTGCCAGGAGGAATACTTGTGTCAACTTTATTGATGGAGGTAACCATGATTAAACAATGAAGAGTGTAATTTTTAAAAATAAATACAGAGCCACTACCATGTGTGTCTTGTACTGTGACACCAGATGATTTGTAATGCCAACCTGTCATTTGGAGTAAGTTACAGCATGAGTAGACTGCTAGACAACGCGTAGCCTTTAATGCTCCTCAATATTTTTAGGTACCGTAGATACCAGAACTAGCATATAACCATCTTTTTGTGTCTCGCACTCTGGGATTATTCCCAAACTGGCAATTCCCTAATTCAATATGACTGCCTGCATTTGATTAGAACATATAGGCATGCTTCTTTCTCCACTAAATTTCCCTCAATACATGTATTGTATTGTATTGTAATTGCATTTATATACCGCTTACTACCCCAGACAAGGCTTCAAAGCGCTTTTTCGGTGAGTAGCGCTACTACGGAACCTATAAAGGATTAATGGTGAATTAGTATAGTGAAATATGAAAGTAATTTGAGTGGTGGACATTAGTCTGTTATTTGGATTGAGAAGGATGGTGGAGGGATAGAAGAGGAAAAAAGGTTTGCATTTATATAGCGCTTGCTACCCCTGATGAGATGTTGAAGCGCTTTTTTGGCAAGTAGCACACTACTCAGTAACCCATAAAAGATTAGCGGTGAATTAGTATAGTGAAATATGAAAGTAATTTGAGTGGTGGATATTAGTCTGTTATTTGGATTGAGAAGGATGGTGGAGGGATAGAAGAGGAAAAAAGGTTTGCATTTATATAGCGCTTGCTACCCCTGATGAGATGTTGAAGCGCTTTTTTGGCAATTAGCACACTACTCCGTAACCCATAAAAGATTAGCGGTGAATTAGTATAGTGAGATATGAAAGTAATTTGAGTGGTGGACATGTTAGTCTGTTATTTGGATTGAAAAAGATAGTGGATGCATAGAAGAGGGCTTGGGATGAGTAAAAGTGAGGTGGAGGGGGAAGAGTCAGAGAGAAGAGTTTAAAAAGGCTTGTTTTGGAAGATCGACATAGTCTCCCTTTAGGGTGCTCAGACCAAACTAAGGGGGAGATTAACTAAGATTTTATGCTGTGTTTGCATCACAAAAGTGACGCAAATCGGTGCAAAAATCGTTTTCTCTTATTTACTATCCAGCGCTAAACTTGTTTAGCCATAGAAATAACATGAAAGTAATGCAAAGCAACACATAGCGCTGCTCTGCATTAATTTTCGCCAAGGGGGTACCATGCGACCACCCAAGTTATCTGGTGCTAAATCCTATTTACTAAATAAAGTAGACAGGGTTTATACAATCAGAAAACTGTGCCCTTTTGAAGTAGGCGCAACGAAGGAGAAATGCTTCCATTTCTCCTTCCTTTTCCAATTTTGTGCATTTTACAGCACATATACAAAGAGAGAAAAGGGTTAAAGTCAGTCTATGCATAGTATTTTGTATTAGAAGAGTATCCTTCCAGTGGAAAACCTATGCTAGACTCACAGAGACTCCATCGCACTATGGCGCAAAGGTTTCTCTGTGGCGCACGGCAGCTGATTTCACTGCCGGCGTCTAGGGAGAGGGGAGGAGAGGGCCATGTTTCTGTAAATATGGCGCTGCGCTCAACTCCTCTCTCCTTTTCACCCAGCGCAGCATTTGGGGCTGCTGCACTGTTGCGTGAATAAGTTGTAAATCTGGGCCCATATGTTTGGCTTACTCAAATCCAAATGGATAATAGGTAAAGATTAAGGTTTTAGCGTACGTTAGCACATGTTCATGAGCACTTGTCATTCCATTCCTGTCACATGGTCAAAATGTAAGTCCAATCTGTAGAAAATAAAACATATACTCTGTTCAAGATACTGTTATAGACACTTTTTCTTATTGCCCTCATATCAGTTAGGAGCGGCCACGTACAGAGACAGTGTCTCATACTGGTCCGGCCTGGCTTTGGCAAATGACTGAGGTATCTACCTTCTTGGGTGATCTACATGACATGATTTAAATAACCATTGGCAAATACAATGGGTCTCTCCTATGAGACCTATTGTCTTTGTTAATGTTTTTAGCCATGTTGAACAGCATCACAGATGCTGTGCCCCTGGGTGTAAAAAGACCTAATGACGAGACTGTTGCATCCTTTTATAGGTACGCGCCTACGTTCAACACACATGCATAAACTTACAAAGGGTACTGTTTTGTCTTTTTATTTACAGATCTGAGATGGATCAGTAAATCAGTAATCTTGCTCCTCAGTTCGTCTCATAACTCAAGAAATGGTATTAACAAAATATTTATTATAATTATTATTATTGTTATTAATTCTTGTATAGCGCAAAGCTACCTGTGAGGTTTCCCAGCGCTGGAAGACATTGATTAGTAGCCTACTTGAGTTACCTAGAATTGCCAACTTTTTAACTGTTTGCTGAACAAGGTCAGGGAGTTGCAACCTCTGATTGACTCAGGAAGTATGTTCCACAGTTTGGGGCCGATAAAAGAGAATGACCAGCCACCTATACGTGTACGTCTGAATTTAGGCGCTGAAAAAAAGAGAGTGGTTACGAGAACGCAGTGCACAAGAGGGAAGATAAGGCACAGCTAGCTTTTGAAAGAAATCCAGGGCCTGTGTGGCTCTTAATCTTGTACATGAAGCAGAGGGCCCTGAAGTTGATGCGTTGATTCATGGTAAGCCAATGAACTCTTGAAGGGGGCCGGATACTGACGGGTGTTTAAGAAGCCAGAGAAGCAGCCTTGCAGCCGAGTTTTGAACAATCTGAAGGCGTCTGATTATTGCCGAATCAGCGCCCAAATAAAGGATTTTGCCATAATCTTGTCTGGGAAGGATCGTGGCCTGAATGACCAATCTTAAGAGTAAGGTCATTACTTAATATTTGAGAGTGGATGATTTCAGATTCTGTTCTAGAAGTGTCTGATAGTCACCTTGACCAACTCTGATTCAGACCCTCTAATATAGGCTGTGTATTTCTGAGCAAACATTGCTGGAAATCCCCTATAAATTCATAATATCAGTTATTGGATTAACAACATGGTAAGACAGTCACAGTCCGTACTCATGCATCTCTTCTTAAACAGCATACTTTGTTTTTAACTTTAGAATGCACCACAAATGCAGAAACGGTGGTGTGGGCAATATGCAGTTGCCTTTAAAAACGTCAACAGGGTGCATGCCACGTGAAGTGACCACCCTGCATACTGTACTCATCAATTCTTTATTACTCTGTAACAAGCTGTACCACCCTACGTAACTGTGCTACATCCTCTTAATCCATTACAGAGTAGTGAGATGATACATTACGCAAGCAGCCCTCTACACAACGTCATAAGGCACTGGCACACACCGCCATAGGATGCTGTGCCTCAGCTCCTTGTCGCATTATGCCACAGCTCCAAAGCAAACTGCATCAGCCCTATGATGTTGAGTGCCTGCTCCAAAAAACACAGCTCCGCTCTGTACCACAGCCCCATAAGAATGGCTCCATGTAACCCTGCGTCAGCAGGCCTACATCTTATGCTCACACACCCATGCTATCCCACATATAATCCCACTTCTCAGACAGAAAACCCCATCCGTGACGAGGAGACTCCTGAGGATGATGGTGTCCAGAGTAGGAAGGCGTGTTAGATTACAGCTCAGGTTTGCTCTTAATGGGAGTGTGGTGGTGGTCCCACATGTGACTTCCATGGTGGGCCCTTACCAAAAGAGACACACACAAAGGGTCAGCAATGTTACACAGTTTCTCCTTTGAAAGCGTGTGCTTTCCTTTTGTACCTTCGACCATTCCAAAATGGCCGCCGCTTTCATGGGCCTCTGCAGGACTGATTGGTCAAGTGGAGCGGTGTCCTTTGGTGAGGCAGCGCTCTCCCTAATCGTGACTGGTCTGATGTTCCAGCACATGGTTTTCCTGCGTGTGCAAACACTGGACTTTATTTTACCAGCCATAACATCTGCCAGTAAAGTCGCATGATGCTCTCTCAGCAGCAGCAGTAGCAAAGCCTCGTCCCCTGATCCCTGTCACATTTGGAAAGGGAGGGGCAGGCAAGGTTCTCTCCGCCATTACTCGGCTACCCTGCCTCGTTTGAACTTGAAGGGATCCTACCTTGGAGGTGTGGCCGTGCATATCATTTTTAGGTATCCGAACCTATCATGTTACACAGCTGCATGACACATTTTACTACTGCTCTGTTACATTCTCCACAAACACTGCAGCATAGCCCATAACACACACTGCTCCCCACTGTCTTACCACACTGCTTCCCAGCCCATAACACACTGCTCCCCAATGTCTTACCACACTGTACCCCAGCTATATCCGTATAACTCACTGATTGAGGTCCCAGACTGCACGATGGCCCAATCTTACAAACAGCGTCTGCCATATTTGTCATGCGGAACCAGTTATTCATTGAATAAATTGGCGGCTTTTCAAGCGTTTTCCGATGTTTTTCTAGCCAATTTATTGACTTTTCCTTGCAGGCTCACACGCACTTCATGCTGACTGGCCTCCGATTTTTGACGCTGCGCGCTTCCCCCCCTCTTTGCAGCATTACATATTTCTCCCCTTAATGAGGGCCCATATTTGGTGCTGATTGAACCCGTAGGATATTCCCAGCCTGCGGAGTGGCGGCTCGGGCTCTGCTCCCAGAGGCGGGCTCATGTGGTTTCATTTTATGGGGCTGGCAGAGTCGAGACTGGAAGGTTCCAGAATCAGAAACAACATGCACTGTTCTTGAAGTGCAAGGGCCTTGTACACCCTGCCAGCGCTGACTGGGCAGTCAACTCTGATATACCAAACCTAAAATTCCAGTCACTTGTAAAATTATTTTTGCGCAGGTGAATGCAGTTTGTCGTGTCACACCATTTACTGTAGAGCAGCATTTTCTAATTTTTGGACTCTTAGGTCCTGATTACAAGTGGTTCAATAAGTTGTGATTCCTGTGCATAAAATTGGGGCGGTGTTTATCACACTTGATAATTACCAGTTGTGGCAAACATTGCGCCGTTCCTTAAGTTTTAGCAAGTCAAGCATGCAGCATTTAGGATGGGGAAAGGGCATGGAAGTACTTTCAGATGTTTGTGCTGTCATTATTGCATTCAGTAAATCTGAACATCTGTGTCGCAGCCATTTTCTAATCAGGCCCTTGGTGTTGTTGGGAATCTTCGTGTGCAGACGTTTTCCTGTATGTTGTGTGTTTTTTCCCAGTGGATGGTGCTCCCTTAGTGAATTTCACCCCTGAGAGCTTCCACCTAACCCACATAAAGGCAGAGGTTCAAGTTTTCAACATTCTTCACCATAAGAACACATTTGCATTTTGTTGACTTCACAGAAAATGTGGTCACACAATCTCAGCCCTCTGCCCCAGGCCTCCCTCAGAAGTCCTTGGTTCCTTCCGTCTCTGCTCGGGTCGTTGTCACATGCCCAGCAGGTGCCTCATAATTGCACTGCTAGCAGCTCAGCTGTAGTGCCTAGGCCACACTCACATGCCCAGGGTGGCAGACAGTTTCAGCTTGCTACAGCGTTGCGGGCGATGAACTACTGCAAGCAACAGAGACTGGGCACACATAGGCTGCCACTGGCCTTGGGCCCATGGTGAAGGCTCTGGGCCACCATGGGAGGCCACCAGTAGGTGGCTGGTGCTGGCCGACCTGGGCACTGACTGAAAACCCGGTGAAATGACGTGCTCGACTGCACCACATCACCCAACAAGACCACCAGAGTCTGTCTGCAAGTTGTAGTGTGCAGCAGGGGCGTAACACAGGCCCCCGCACCCCCCGCGGTGCGGGGGGCCCCCTCAGCACAGCACTCTTGCCGGAGAGCTCTTGATTGAGCCCGGAGGGGGCACCTTCCCGTTCCTTGCAGGGAGACCCCCTCAATTTTCGTTACGCCAGTTGTGTGCAGTAGGGCAGGGTTGGCCACAGCCCCCACCAGACTAGGGTACGATAATAGTAGGCACTGGCAAGACGAATCTGGACCTGGCAACAGTACTCACATCCCTCCTCCACAGCCCACCAACCGAAGCACGTGCCACAGTCGCACATGAATGACGCTCCTGAATCCCTGCCCCTTGACGTATCAAAGCTTCTGAATTAACCTATGGAGACTGTTGGCGGGCTTTGGTGCCGTGTTAGACTAGGAATTGTTCAGTTAACATTGCTCAGTCATTCCAGGCCGCTTATAGGCACTGACCCACAATTGAAAACACGACATAAGAGAGCCCAAAGCAATTTCAGGACTCCGGGGCATGCCATGCAGCCATGAAGTTTGTCTCGAGAATCCGCTGTCTCATTGGGACAGCAGATTTTTTGCCAAATTTGCACTATTCTCACGCACTATGCGTATTGGATCTTTCATGGATCCTATGGTAAGATTTTGTACTGCTATTCTAAAACTTACTATGAGACTCCCACCTCGACTGCGGGGATGATTCAAGCATGTGAATCTATGAAAGATCCCAATACTGAATAACTGAAGTTACAGGTAAGGAACTCGTTTTCTTCCCCCCTGAGGAATTTTTGAAAAAAAGAGTGCCTAATGGTGCATTTTTAAGCCAAATAGTTTGTAAAGCGTATTTTGGCACACATTTTATTTATGGGTCAAAGAAGGTACAACATGTATGCTAGAGCACATGCTTGGCGGGCCCTCTCTCAAAACTCAGAGTGCATGAGCCTTTGTCAATGCACGAGATTTGAAGAAAACTTTGGGCAATGCCAAACCCATGCCATTTTAAAAGCTCGTTTGACTTTGATATAATATTTTAGTTTTCAGTATTTTAGTTTTCATACTACAGCTTGATACCTGGCTGTCTCAGAACTCCAAATGGTAGAGAAAAGGCACTATAATGTGAGAGCAAAGACAGATCTGGAGGCCGAAGGGCTTCCCTGTATTGCCTTGCGCAGAAGCGGAAAGGCTTGGTAGACCTAGTAGTCCAATATCTCTGCGTTCATTCATCTTATTGAAGCCCCAGACCCCTTTCTAATGGAATGGTATGTCTGAAATCGTGCCGCGAGCTGCACCGTTCATCACCTCAAGCACCCTTGCTGTTTGGTTCTAATTTTCACCACACTCTATTGTATGTATCATTTACTGTGAGATAGATTAGGGAAATCTTTTCATACGTCCCTCCCCAAAGTCTATGGAATCCGTGCTCAAGTGTTCACTTAAAAATAATATGAATGGATAACAAACACTGTCAGAGTATGAAATATTTAATAGAATCCTTCGTCGGTTCTGTGTCAACAGAGGGGGTGTAGGGTTTCTCCATGACCAGCCATTTCCTGATGGAATGCTTACAGTGTTGGTGTTGGTTTCTAGCTTCCTTGGTGTAGTGTAAATCTACTAACGTGCACAATTCACTTAATAGTTCCTAAAATTAATCATGAGGGCTGCTCGTCGTGGGCAATGAAACGAGGATAAAGCTGGTAGAATTTACCTTGTTTACTTATTTACTGTAAATCCTGCCAGCGTTATCGTCGTTTAGTTGCTCACGGCAGCAGCCATCATGATTTATCTCGAGGAATATCAAGTGTGCCCTTTGGTAAATTTATGTCCAAAGTAGCTTGATGTAAATACGAAATATGCATGCAGGGGAGTGTTAGGAAGTTAGAAATCCAACACTCAATATGGACAATTTAAATAAAATGAGAGATGTGAACTTGTCACATAATTTAAGATGTTTGAGTATTTTTAAAAATGAAACCAGCCTGCTCAAGGCACGGGCAGGCCGGTTTTATCTTTTCCTTCTATTCTTTGCTTTCTTTCGTGACTCCGGACCCTACCTTCTTCCTTGAAAATGTATGGCTGGTGCTGGGGCCGGATTAAAAAAAGCTGGGCTGTTGATCCCAGGCCAGGAAGGCCTCCGCTTCAAGGCCACACATGCTCCCTCAGATGCTGATGGCAGCAGGAGGACACACACTACTCTGGTATCTTCCACTCCTGCAGCCTTTACTGTCGCTGGGCAAGAAGGAAAGAAAGAGTGCCAGGGACAGAACATGGTCAGTCGCTGCAGCACTTCAAGATATAGCCCCAGAGTGATTAGCATGTTCTGTGGACCGCCTGCCCCCGCGCTGCCTCATGTGTGAGATGACTGGAGGCCCACTCGGTCAATCCCTGTGCCAATCCAGATGATGCGCCCTTGCTGTTTACGTTAGCAAGCAGCATGAGAGCAGTGCCAGGACTGGCTGGGGCAGGTGGACACAGCGCTCCTTAGGAGACTGCAGGGCTGTGAGCCCCTCGCTCACTAATGTTGCACAGAGAGGCCTCAAGTGTGCCCATGGGACTGGTCACAGAAAGGCACCCGTAAACCCAACATGCACACTTCACTTAAAGACTGCTTCGCTGCTCAGCTTGTTGTCTATTAAGCCCCGACCTCACATAAGGCATCGGACCTGGCAGGGCACAAAGTCAGTAAAAAAATTATAAACTTTTTACATTTAAGGAGAGTCAACGCCCCAGTGCCATAATAGGGGGGGCCACCCCTGCTCAAAACCAGTAAGCTGTCCTACTTTCAATTTACAACATTTTTGTGTGCCTGTGCATCCCCTTTTCTAGTCCACCAAGTCTCCGTCTCTACTCCTCCCAGGTCACACAGCATCAGAATTCTATCGCCTCTGGGTTTGTGGCTTGAAATGTGTGAGCCAGCTTCAATTTCCAGTCAGTGATCACTCAGCACGTCACTTATAGCTTGTAGTTTGGTAGAGCGAGGGGACTGCCATAACATGCTGGTGCCTCTTCCCCATGAAACTCTTAGTTTCCCACCCCATTCAGCTCTGGGGAAACCACTAGATTTCTGTTGTTGCAACCCTTGACTTGGCAATCCATCCTCCACAGCGCCACCAGGTCGTAGTGATGGTTGTCCTGCCCTGCCTAGGACAGGGCGACCTTCAATAGATTTCCCTGTCACGGACCAACATGGGATACACCACAGTCTCAGACAGGCAAATGAATCATTGACCCAGACGTGCGAGAAGAAAACTCCATGTTTAGCAGGCCTTATTTTTTTTTGTTTTCAAGAAACAAACTCCCATTTCGATAGTTTGTCTGAAAACAAAAAAATTGCGGAACTGATGCAACAGACATTGGGCCTACTGTGCCACGTTCCATGCCTTCACTGGAGCCGCAGCATCCACAGCTCCACTTAATGTACAGAGATCCCCCCAACCTCCCTGGTGGAGATGTCTAAATTTGGTGGGAGCCCACTGGTAAGAGAGCAAAGGTCCAAGCCTTCGCTGAAATGCCGGGCCAGCATGCTGCCCATCAAGGTCTAGCTGACCCAGTCAGTCTATATATGAGAGGCATTTTTTTTCATGGTTAGATTTTTTTTTTTACCAGAGTGAATTGTTATGTGTGAGTTAAGTTTTTTTTAATTGACTTTTAACATTCTTTCCTATTTTCACCAATGGATACCTCCCAGTAGGTGAACAACCTTTACAACGCGGTCGTTACACCGCGGTACGTTTACATCGCGGTCATTACAACGCAAGTCGTTACAACTACTTGCGCTGGATGGCGCTATACACTAAGGAATAGTATGATTTACTATTCCAACACCTTCCCTGCTGTTATGTAGGCTGGAGGTGGAATAGTAAATCATACTATTCCTAAGTCCAGCGCCTCTAGGCCAAGTCGTTGTAACAACGTGCGTTGTAATAACTGCGATGTAATGTACCGTGGTGTAACGTACCACGGTGTAACGACCACATTGTAACGTCACATATTCCTCCCTGTATAATGTATACTACAGCTTTTTTGGCTCCTTCTAAGTTCCTTCGGAATCCCACTCTCTGCTTGTGGTTTCCTATGTTTGGAGTCTTTGGGATCCTGCTGCACAGGGGATGGATGGATGGATGGGAGGCAGCTTTTAGTGATTCTTCGGAAGACTTAGGCATTTGATCTTTTGTTGCATGGTATTGGAGGATAATTGGGTAGCTTTCCTTGATGTGACACCAGTGATTAAAGATTGGCTCCCGGATATTAAGCGGCAGGGGCCGTGTCTGTGAACTAACTGAGAACTGGACGAGTAGTGCAACTGTCGGGTATGTTTCCATTCCTAGACATGCTTTTCAGTTGTCTGACCCCATGCTGTCATACAGTAACATTTGAAAGATTATGTTGCTAACCTGTTTTAGCAATAAACCTTCTGACTGGTGAGTGTGCTGGTCTCTTCGTGGAGGTGTGGAATGCCTCGAGGCTGCTTCTTGAAGTGTTTTATTGTAAGATCAAACATTCCAATGCACGTGTTGAGTTCCAGACACATGTAGTATGTTGTGTACTGGTGCCCTTCTTACATGGATGCTAGTGTTAGAGTGGCTGGGTTTAGCATGTACCTAGACAGCTTCACTCCAAGCTGAAAGTCGATGCAAAATCACCTAGGTTCAGCATCCACACAGACTTGACTTCTCTTTCAAACATATCACCACAAAAAATAAGCCAACATGATAGCATCTTTCTCTCTTTGAAGTGAAACTTTTCCTACCAGAGGACAACTTCAGGCCTACAATGCAAGCTGTGGTCCTCTGCCAAGAAGATGGAGGCAACACGCTGCTCAGCTGCCTCCACGATGCCACATTAGCACCCTGAAAGGAATCCTTCAAGTAGGTGCTCGTCTCACTATGGGCTTAAAGACATTTGACCATATCACCCCACCTTACCTCTACGGGCCTCACCTTCAAGACTGGCAGCATCACCTACAAGGCCATCAGAAAAAGTAACTCTACATACATGTCTGAGAAACTAACCTCCATAGGTGGACGGGGCCAAGCAAGGAGCCAGCACATCACCAGACTGGAGTCAAAGAAGTGCAAGAACAAAAGCGACCGGAAAGCAGGACTTCTTCATCTTTGCACCCATGATGTGAAATAACATCCCCATCCACATAAGAACGTGTCCGACCATGCTGCAAATAATACAATGTTTGACAACACTTATCTTCAAGGAGCATAACCACCCTATACCAGTACTTAATGTGCAAATAAATAAGTGCCAGGGCATTCTTCAGGAGGCCATTTCCGCTTGCGCTGCCCATTGTCTCTGTCAGCGCTGCCAAGCAGTGGTGGTTCCTCCCAAAGGGTGACGGAGAGTCGCCCCACCTGCTGCAAGTGCAGCAGTTAAACACAAATCAATAAAAAGGTAACTACCATTTTATTATATGTTTGCCGCCGGCTCACGCTCTTAAAGCCTGAGTGTAAAGGCTGGGGGGTGGGTCTGATTCCTGCTAATTGCAGGATGACGGCTGTCAGTGCGTGGTGTGAATGTCGGATTAGCTGGCTGTCTTCCGACGGCCAGCCTGACATGCGCACTTCAGACCCAGCAATTCCAGCCCTCAAATGAGTGTTGGGTTAGCTTGCCCCATCCTATCCTAGACCTGCTCTCATACTGAAATCAGCATGAGAGCAGCTCCAGGATTGGTTGGATTTGTGTTGCACTTGGTTGGCACGAAGGCAATCACCTTCCTTCCCTTTCCTGATCGTCGTCACCTTCAAATCCTACTTGGAGTGGAGGACAGCAGCATATATTGTGAGCTTTTCGGCATTGTCCCGTGCCCCGCCATATTTTAATAATACCAGCCACCACTGCTGCCAAGTACAGCTACTAACCATTCCACTACTAAAACTATGACGATTCTGACTATTCCAGGCTATTTTAGGTCTCGCCTGGCGTAGACTGCGCAGACATGCGCAGTCTCACTGGCGAGATTTAATGAGTTAGGGTAGATTTCACTAGCTGGGGCATCACCATTTATGCTAAACGGTGGCCAGCCATTGGAAAAGAGCGTCTAGTGACGTACAGTTTTCTCTTTTAGAGCCGTCCCAGTTGGACTGGCTCGGTTGCTTTACGCTTGTGATAAAAGCTTTTCTTATCTTTATGGGGCCATGCGTTTCAAACATATGGCCCCATAAAGACAAGAAAGCTTTCGCGAAGGACGAAAGTGAAAGCGGACCGTACCTTAGCAGCTCAGCCAGGCGTGGCGTGGCGAGACTCCACCCCCTCTGCCATCGCCATTCCCGCACACGCGGAACAATAGAGCCGCATGCAGGACAGGATGCGACATCCCTCACTAACATGACCAGGTACAGTGATGGCTTGTTCTCCACGTGCTTCTATGGAGCGTACAGAGCTATAACGTGTGCAAATGTTCTCCTTATCCTTAGAAAAAACCCGTTTGTCGTGCTTGATTGGTAACGGAGAGAGCTGCGGAAACTCACTTTGAATTACCACTGTCCCATGCTTCCGCAATAAAAAGAGAGGAAAGACTAGGAGGTGTGGAGTGGAGTACATACCATGATGCTGTTAATGGATGACGGGTCATGCATGTCAGAACAGGGGAGCTCGTGGGCCGCCACTGCCCTCATGTGGCCTCTTAGTAAAAATAATAATAATAATAAAACCCGAAGAAGTTGATATCTGGCACAAGTACTATTGTGGAGCTAGATTCTTTCCGGTCAGCACTCTGGAGGTTATGAATCCTTTTCACCCCCGTATCCCTGCCCAGGGGCTGCGGTATCAGTGATATAGCCGGAGCAGTGGCACAGGATATCTGCGGCTTGAATGGCGCCATGCCGCTTCTGATTCTCTCCCTCCCCTCCAATCACCCTGACATCTTAAGCGTTTCGGCCCGCATTCCTTTCAACGTTTCTGACCACCCTTGGTCTCTTGTGGTTGACTCATCCGTTCTCTAGTCCCGATTACTGTACACTCACTGAGCACGCCGCCACCCCCCCACCTCGATACCATGCTTAACTCTGCGTTCCGCCATGCAGTCAGATTTTTCTCTGCAACATTGCACCGCAATATACTGCCTTCCGAATCTCCACCATCAGGTCTTCCCTTGGTGACGGCTACATTGTGAGTCTGCTTATTTTCGTTCTGCCCGTCATAACCTGCACCCGTTTCTGGCCATGCATTTTATTAGCCTGCTGTTTACGTCAACACACTATTACCCCGCACCACCCCCCTGCATTTTCTATCCATCTGATATTAGCGTTGTTTTCTGTATCAAGCTTAATTTGGCATTCTGTTCCTTTGTTTACAACATCCCTTTCCGTTCTCCCCATTAAAAGCTGGTCTGCACGTGGTACTTTTGTTCGTGTGTATATAGCGCCGTGCTGCCATTTGCCTTAGTACTGTCAGACTTACAGCCTAGGTCGCTCGCTCCGTGGGTTTCTATTTTGCAGCGGGCGAGTAATTCGGGATAATCTTTGCTCCAAATTTTTTTGATCTGCTACTCCCTTTCAAAACGAGCACTGGCAAAGTCAATATTCCTTGCTCTGACTCTGAGCCTTGTTTTGTTTGTTTTACAAGCGAATGCTATATAAGGGGAAATGAGACCTAAACGAGGCTGCAGCATGTTTGCACGAAAAGTATTAACTTGTTAAATTCGTGATGTGCCCATTTCACTGCTTGCTGACTTTCTTTCACAAGCCTTTCAGCTATAGTCGACCATTAATTTGTCAAGGCGTCAAGTAAGCCTTCATGCCTGGGTGATTTCTTGAGGCACTTTCTATTTCCATTTAACGCACTGAGATCACCGTTCGTGGTTATTGTCCAACAGACGTACAGAGCTCACTTATGATGCAAGGAAAATCCCGACTTCTTCACTCAAACACTAGATAGAACTAATCGCATGCTAAGTGTTTTTACATAACATTGTTATCAACTTTAGAGTAGTGTTAGTCCTCAATTTCAGCAGAATTTGGATTGGCAACATCTTCCTTCAAATTTAAAAATCGGGATTATTACCCCTAGCACAGTTGAAACACGTGGGTGGTTTTACTGCATATGCTGGGCTTTAAGTGGGATGAAAAGACTGTGGGGGGGGGGCTCTCAGAGGGGCGAGGCAGATGTAATTAGGGCGTGGCTTAAACGTGAGCTAAAAATCTGTGCTTAGCGTAGTGGATCACCCTACTGGTAATTTGCTGCTTCTGTCATTGTATCCATATATGTAATACAACAAATGACATTACTGTTACAACAAACCAGGACTATTGGCTTTGTCAGTGGTTGTTAGCTGCATATGATAAATAAGCACTAACTACGGCTTCGTTGTATATAACATAGAAAATGCTTAAGCACTGAAATGATGAGACTTAAATAACTATAACAAGTCTCTTTGAAGTTATATCAGAGCCAGTGAAGGGTGCCACTGCTGCAGAGTTAAGATTTATTTTTCACCCTCAGGGTGAGGGCAAAAATAGAGAGCCCGACAGGGATCAGTCTCTGCCCCTGCTGTTTTTTAAGAACTGCTGGGGCTGAGCACCGGCAGGACCCAGCCCACTTAAAGCTCTGCATAAATGCAATAATGCCTCATGTGGTAAATTCACTAGATTGAAAGCTGTCCAACAGCACCTGCAGCTAACTGAAATAACCCATAAACTGTGTTTAGCATAGTGTGCCCTCCGACTTGTATTTTGCTGTTTTTCATTGCATCCAGATATACGACACAAGTAACATCATACCTGCAACAAGTCAGGACTATTGGCTTTGTCAATGGTTGTTCGTTGTATAAGATAAATAAGCAGCAACTATGGCGTGTATATAATATTGAACAAGCATTAAAAATGCAGTAGGTCTCGCCTTTCATTAAGTTAAAGCCATTTGCTTTGCTATACAATACCATTAGCAAAGCAAATGGCTTTAACTTAATTAAAGGCGAGGCCTATTGCATTTTCAATGTTTGTTTTAATGTATGTTGAATTAAAAAACAACTGTTGTCACGCACCACCATGTTGCAGACTGTCATTTATACCGGTGTTGACAGTTAAGTATCGGTGCTGAGCACTGGAAACCACCAGCTCAAATTAGGCACTGCCCTATACAATAGGTGAATACTTGTTACCTGCTACTTTGTAAATGATTTTGAATCTTAATGTCTAGGCTCTCATCCGATGTACAGTGCTCCATTGCTTCCTAGATAGGTTTGTGCTATACAGATAGCATTATGCACAAAGATAGGTCATCTACACAAAACATGAATATTATTTCTGAACCTTTCAACCTTCGACCTGGCATTTCTCAATGAATTAACATTAAGGAGGCACAAAGTTGCCTGGTGTTGAACCCTCAGCTAACTCCCTACTCCTGTTTAAATGGCCCATTTGTATTTACTTTCACTTTACAATTTATATCTATTTAAGGCATATATAGATGCAATTATGTCATATATTTCACCCCTATTCTAGCTTGCAGTAATTTGGTGTTCACTCCTGTATGTCGGATTTAAGCAAATGTTTTTTCAAAAATAATCACAGCAAGCAAATACTTGCTTCTGATGTTGTTCTTAACCTTTGCTGCTGAGAGTCTGTAAGATGAATATCTGCTGTTTGGTTCGTTGTTTTGGTATGAAACCTATCTGGCTCCTATGTAAAAACGTATTATCAGTTAAACATATCAGTGTTCTTTAGTCCATTACTGTTCACAACCTCTGAATTTGCAATGCGCTCTTTACACGTAGTACCTTGTCAGCCCTAATAATGCTTAAAGGTTTACTAGTATTTCTTGCATTGGGAGCCGTCTTGATTAGTGCTAAATCTGGTCACTAGGGGGGCGATTCACAGACCTAATCTGAGACAAAATCCTAAACTTACTACTTTTGGTATTCACAGAAGGCATTTAGTGGTAGTAAAGTTAGGATTTTGTCTTAAGTTTAACTTAAGACAGACTTAAGACAAACGTAAGACAAACTTAAGATAGACTTCAGACAGACTAACTTTACTACTACTAAATGCCTTATGGGAATACCAAAAGTAGTAAGTTTAGGATTTTGTCTCAGATTAGTTCTGTGAATCGGCCCCCTAGTGACCAGATTGAGCACTAATCAAGACGGCTCCCAATGTCTTAAGTTTGACTTAAGACAGACTTAAGACAGACTTAAGACAAACTTAGGACAGACTTAAGACAGACTTAAGACAGACTTAAGACAGACTTAAAACTCAGTTATCTCATGGAACTATCCTGTTGTCCGTTGCAGAATAATTATGTATTTCTTAATGTTGATTTATATTATCTGAATATGCTGAGGTGTCTAGAAAGTAACTTGGAATTTACTGGGCATTTTGTTGTACGTTTCATTTCCAAGTTTCTGATCTGGTGTTTTTCAATCCTTCCAAAACCACGTATCTAGTTGGTCAATCTGTTGTGTATTTTCGTTCAGCCCCTTTCTTTTTACTGATGTGTTGTTTCCCCAAAGAGGAATTTATTAATACAACTGAGTCCCTGGTTTATGGGGGTTGTGAAAATAAATTTTAGGAAGAAACAATTCATTCTTCTTAGTTCATTGGGGTGAAGGCAGCTATCTGTCCTTGTCCACAGCACATTCAAATGTAAGAGGAGATTTAAAAGGATCCTAGCTTGCCTGTTTTAGTCTGATTTAATGTGCACACGTGGCTGTTCTTTGGCAATTCCAACATTTTTCTCCGAGTATTTAAACCAGAGGGCGGCGGCATTACCGTGTGTAGTGGCCATTGCTCCTCCCCCAACCTTCAGGCCGATTACGCAGTCGAATGGATGCCGTGGTAGCAGAAGCAGCGGCGGCAGCAAGGCTCTTTGCAGACTTCCACGGGCGGCACTTCTGATGCGCGCTGCTGCTGCTGCAGGGGACCGGATTCTGCATCTCCTTCTCCACCCTTGTGGATTCCTGGAGTCGACAGGGGCTGATGGCGTCTGATAACTGAAGCAGGACTCTTGGCGGAGCAGGCATGTACGAAGGTGAGCCCGCTAAACCCCATGCATTGGAGTGGAATTGCCGATTAATAGCTGCTTGTTAGCAGCGAGGGACATCAGTTCTTGGCAACTTCTGGACTATGTGGAGCTTGAACTCCGGGCCAGAGGGAAGACCAGGCTCTTTTTCCCTTTTTGACTATCATTTATTCAGGCATTTCTTTTTTCTCTCTCAGTTATCTCCCTGGCATTTTCTTAGCTTAGTAAAATTTAAAGGGCTAGTGAGAGAAAGGGAGAGAGAGGGCAGTCATGCGGCTGGGAAACCGATGAGAGACTCGCTGCATTTACAACCAACAGTCCTTCTCCCATAACACAAAGATCAGAGCTATGTTGAGCGGAGGTAGTCCTGCAAAAGGAGGAAGGGAAGAGGGAAGAAAGAAAGGCAAAAAAGGGAAAATATTTTGTTTTGCCTGCTGGAAGAGACTTTAAATGCGAAAATGGGAAAACATTTAAAACAGTCCAATTTAAGGGCTAAAGTTGATTCAGCAGCTGGTCTTAAAGCAAAAACGCGACTAGCCAATTAAAGGCAATGTCAACAGCAGCAAGAGCAGAATATAATGCAAAAACACGACCTGGCATAAACTCTAGCTTTGAGAGTTCGGAAGAAGACCTTCCCAGAACCCCATCTCGCACCCCAGAACCCCATCGGGACTTGGGTGCGAGAGCCCTTGCTGCAGAGAAGAGAACGCAAGGAGCCCTAGAGGAAGGAACGAGACCTGCGGGCAAACAGGCTTCTGCTCCAACTGCCGGGGCGAGTGAGGCGGGCAAGAGTAACTATAAAGACTACCTGTATCTCTGGTTACTCAGTCTACACCGGCAAAACTGCAATGTCCTCTTGAGGGGTCTGATGAAGATCCATCAATCGGATAATTTCAAGATCTGCAACTGCCCTCACGACAAGTAGCTAGCTCGGGTGAAAAAACTTTAGAAGGTTCCCTTCATAAGGTCAATATTATCTTGATGGGTGTCCAGTTTCAGGAAAAGGCATTACCATCAGTGTCACAGGCTCAGTCTCAGGCGCCCCCACAAGAATCAATGCTCCCGCAGGAGCCATCTCAACATCTGCCTCAGTCCAGGTCACCAAGTAAACTAAGATTGGAAGCTTTAGGACAGCAAGCAGTGAATCAAAAAGAAAATGGAGAGTTCCTACACATCCCCCGATACAAATTCAAGAGAAAAGCACCATCTTGCAATGTGATATAAAGACCATGTTGAATCTTATTCTAGACGAGATAAGAGATTTGAAGACATCTCAAGCGAACGAAATAGCCTCCTTAGATCAGCGTCTCGGAAAAATCAAGGGAGCAGTAGCGACCTTTCCAGATAGGATACATGAAGCGGAATCAAGGATTGCCCATTTGGAAGATCACATGAACACTATGCAACAGAAAGTGAATGAAGCAACAAAGGAAAAAACATCATTAGAAAGTAAACTCGAGAAACTCGAAAATCAATCACGGCAAGCAAATTTGCATATAGTTGGGGGTCCTGAGGGGAGCGAGGGATCTCAAACACTTCAATGGGTCGAGACTTTTATTAAGAAAAACGTCTTGCCAGAATTTTCTGGAGACCTAACTATAACAAGAGCACATTGGGTCCCCCCCACCCACTGCCGAATTCAAAATTTGCACGCGCCATCCTGATTAACTTTGCCGACTGCCGTATTAAAGAAAAGATTTTAACTAAGGCAATTCATCAGAGGCAATTTTCAATCAATGAGGTTTCTAGTTGTCGGATGTTTGCTGACATGTCGGCAGCTGCTGCACGCCGGCGAAAAGAGTTTGTTAAAATGTTATATCTTTTCAAGACCCAAGGCGCACAGGCATCAATAGCTTAGCAATCGAAGTTACGAGTGCTTGTGAGAGGGAAGTTTCATATGTTTACTAACATAGAGGAAGCGCAGGATCTGTTAAGAGAAATATCCTCTGGAAAATAGAATAGAATTAGAGATTGTCATGAAGGTTCACTGGGGTTGTGGGGGTGTGGGAGGGTGCAGTTCCAGGGCACCCCATGAGAGTTAGCTGGGGAGGGTTGAGATGTGGCATGCGGGTTCCTCCACATCTCTTGGGGAGGGCAGTGATTGGGAGGGGGATGGGAGCAAGTGGGTGCAGGGGTAAAAAATGAGCAGATGCATAGGGGAGGGATGGCGGAAAAACAGTGCATTGTGCTGAATGGATTATTGCAATATTTAATGCAATACTTAAGCATGAATTTTGAAAATGAAATTTAAATGTCAGATTATCTCGGTCAATGTAAACGGTGTGTTAAACAAGCAGAAGTATGGAAGGATAATAAGGTGGCTAGCTTCATTTACACCACAAGTCCTTTTCCTTCAGGAAACTCATTTGAAAACAAACACTCCAAAGCTTTTTGTACCTAAAACATTTTCTACGGCTTTTTATTGCATCAGCAGGGATGGCAGTAAGGGGGGGTTGCCATATATATATATTCTTTTTAACATATTTTATTTGTCAAATGTACATAGAGCAGAGCTCCGTGACCCAGAGGCTTTCGTAGCATCAATATACAGCATCATGACTTTGACACTTTTCTCACATTATAAAAGTAAAGAATAATGAAAGGACTTGCATATGAAACAAAACAAAAATAAACAATAAACAAGCAATACCTCCTACCCCACACCCCATCGCACCCCATCGCACTTCAACCAAGCGTTGCCTTATATTTTAGTCAGGAATTGGATTGGGAATTTTTCCAAGTACAACGAGATCCACAAGGTCGATGGCTCTGGGTCACAACAAGTCTAAATGGAAATATTTTTAATTTTATTCATTATTACGGTCCAATCGTCGATGAGCCAGTAGCTATGGTGAAGATCAATGAGATACTCAGAGGGGCTACAGGGCAAATTATCTTTGGCAGGGATTTTAATTCTATTCAGGACTTGACTTAGGCCACTTCAAATAAAAAATAAAAAGCAGCTGAAGCCGAAGACCAAAAAATAAATCAATGTTATTGCACAAGATTACCAGCTAATAGGTCCATGGTGTAGAGCTCATCCCAAGGTACGAGAATATACTTGTTATTCTCGACAATTCCAGTCAGCCTCACGTATTGACTTCTTTATGATATCTCGCTCTTTGAAATGTTGCAGAGCAGAAATGGAGGCTAATTCTTTCTAAGAACACTCGCTGGTCAAAGTCGCAATAGAAATAGATGAGGTCAGGAGGACGAGGTCCAGGTGGCAGATGGATCAACTCCTTCTTTCGAATCTACAATGGTTAGCTGTTACGAGAAAATGGATATTGGAATTTTTTAACATCAATAAGGGCACAGCGATCTTTTTTCAGTATGAGGGGCTTTTAAGGCCATAATTCGGGGCGAGCTGGTTGCCCTTATGCCCGCACAGACCAAAACACGTAGAACTCATATAGATCAACTCCAATCAGTGGTTGATTCTGCTTTGCTCCAGAAAAATGCTTCTTTAGGAAGAAGCGAGCCAGTGGGAGGGCAGCTTCAAAAAGCTAAACAAGAGTTAAAGGAGTTCTTTATTCTTGAAGAAATTAATAGCTCCCACATATTCCAGCAGCGAGTTTACTAAGAGAGCCAAATGGTAGGCAAGCTGCTTGCTTGCTAAGACTAAACAGGAAGCGGCCCTAATTACCGAAGTTTTAGAACCTAACACAAGAACCCTGGTGGCTGACAAAGAAACTATTTCTAACGTTTTTCTGCAGCACTACGAGCAGTTGTATGCAACTAAATATATGGTGGAGCATGAGGCTATCCAACAATATTTTGAGGACATCATTCTCCCTCAGCTATCAAATAGCCAGGTAGAGGAGGTTCAAGTTGATATTTCTGCAGCTGAAGTTCAGCGCACCTTGCCTCTAGGTCAGGAGGAAAAGCGTGTGATAACAATGGGCTTCCACTAGAATTTTATAAAGCTTTTGCAAAAGAATTAACACCTTTCTTGGTAGAGCTTTTTAATTATGTGAAAATGGGGGGGGCTTGTTCCGACAGTTTTTAAGGAATCCATTATCGTCAGTTTTGTAAAGAAAGGGAAGAGCCCCAGAGAAGTCAACTCATATAGACCAATAAGCTTACTTAATTCAGACTATAAACTTTTTATAAAAATCTGGGCGCAACGCTTCTCTTCTCTTGCTTAAAAAGTGATCCACAAATACAGGGTTTTAAGTACAAGCACTTGACTTTTTTAACTGCAATCCAACTCCAGCTCTCATCATGATGGTCGACGCCGAAAAAGCGTTTGACCTAGTGAATTGGGATGGCCTGTTTTATGGTCTGGGTAGGTATGGTATTCCCTCCCAGCTTATAAAAATGCTCTGTAATATCTATCAAGGGGCTCAGGCACAGGTGATTATCAATTCAAATCCAGCTGGGATGGTTACAGTCCATCTGTCAGTAACAGGCTCACCCACTGACACCATGGCACAGTTTCATACCTGCCTTCGTCAGGTTGGTGACTGGATGGCCACCAACTGTTTAAAACTTAATTTGAGTAAAACGGAGGTCTCACTCTTTGGTGCCCACACTAATTTCTGGTCCCTTGATCTTTGGCTCTTGGAGTTGGGTTCGTTACCAACGCCAGTAATCAAGGTGAAGAATTTGGGAGTCATATTTGACTCTAAACTCTCGTTTGAGAGTCATGTTAATCAGGTTACTTCCCTGTCCTTTTACACGCTAAAGCTTCTGAGAAAGATTCTCCCATTCATTCCAGCTGAGCTACGTAAACTAGTGGTCTCAGCACTTGTTCTATCTAGAGCAGACTATTGTAATGGGCTTTTTATCAATCTTCGAAAAAAGTGCCTGTCCAAATTATAGGTGGTGCAAAATGCTGCGGCACGGCTCTTGCTGAACATCTCAAGACACAAATCTGTATCAAGGGTGCTCAAAGATCTACACTGGCTGCCAGTTAAGAGACATATTGAGTTTAAGGCTCTGTGCATTGCTTTTAAGGCCACGCATGACATAGGGCCTGGTTTCCTAAAACGGAATCTACAACCTTATATTCCAGTCCGTCATCTTCATTCATCTCTTGCCCATGATCTGATTGTTCCCAGGGTAAAAAAATGTTCCTGGGGTGGAAGAAGTTTTCTGGTAGGTACGACCAAATTATGGAACTCTCTCCCAATGAGGTTGAAACAAGAAGCCCATCTGTTGGTCTTCAGGAAGGCTTTGAAGACATGGTTGTTCAGTCTTTAAGGTGCTTTCGAACCGCCTAGTTTAATCCTGTCTGATGAGCAAGTGCCTTGGCACCCTTGGGTTAATGTTTTGCGCCCTATAAATCTCCTTTTCATTTTCATTTCATTTATTTCATGGGACCAGGCAAGGGTGCCCACTTCCCCCTGTACTTTTTACCTTTTTTATTGAACCCTTAGCCACAAAAATCCATAATAACATGGAGATTAAACCTCCAATACCAGGTATGGCTAAATTTAAGCTGTTTGCTGACTATATCATTCTATATCTTAGCCCGGGAAGACAGTATATTGATCTAATATTAGCCGAATTTACACCATTTGAATTAATTGGAGGCTACAAAATTAATCGCAGTAAGACTGAGGTTTTAACAATGAATACTTCGTATGATTTTCTTCCCTATAATTTTAAACAGCAAGCCCTTAGTCTCAATCCAATCTGATATCTAGGGATTTACGTCACTAGTCAATACACGGAAATCTACAAATTAAATTATGAAGCCACGAAGAAAAAAATTATAAAGCTGTTGGAAGAGTGGTCGCTACTATCGCTTACATTGATAGGTCGGGTGGCTCTTATAAAAATGTCAATCTTACCCTTACTAGTCTTCTTGTTTATAAATCTTCCTATAAAAATAAATACGATCTATTTTAAGGAGCTGGAAACGTTGTTTAGAAGATTCGTTTGGAATAAGAAGGCTCCGAGAATGAAACTTCAAGTGCTCCAACTTGACATCAGTCAGGGAGGCTTGCACTTCCTCAAGTCCTCACATACTATGAAGCAGCCTTTTTAGATTTAACAGCCCGTTTACTTGACCATAAGGGCTCTATTGACGATTTCTTTTTAGATAAGATGGTGCAAGAGGCCGGCTTACAGGTCCCGGTATTTCTGAAAACAGCTAAACTCCCTAAAAAACGAGATATAACACCTTGCAAGAGTATACCTACAGACTCCAGATTTTTTATTAGAAACAGGCCTGCTCCATTGGGTCTTATTATTATTATTTTTTTTTTTAACTAACTGAATGTAAGAGCCTGGCCTTCAAATACAGGCCAGCCATCTAAGGTCCTGGACTAATTGGGGATTCAAAGAGCTAGGGCACTTTCTAGTGGCTGGCAGAGGCATTACCTGGCAAGAAGTCCAAGCGAGGTGTGGCGCCTCGAGTAAGCCTCCCTTTTTGAATATATTCAGATCTTACAATTACTAAAAAAGTACAGGCTTTTACCCAGATCTGGCCCAAATCCACTTGTGACTGCTTTATTTAGAGCAAAACTGAGAGGGGTGGGCAACTGGTATCGTTGTATACGGTCTCAAGGGGAACCTATCATGGTTAATAATCATTTAGAAAAAGTGTCACTGGAGACCCAACGTAGGTTCTCAAATCGGGATTTGCAAGCCATCTCACAGCTTGGCAGCAAGGCCATACGAGTGGTTAATTTTAAAAGAATGGTGTTTCTGTCACGCTGGATAGCGCACTATACTCCCCAGGTTCCCCATAAGATTTATCCAGAATTAGAGAACAAATGCTTTCGCTGCCAGATTCCAGGCGAGGGAGGCTGGCTCCATACTTATTTTACCTGTCCAAAGCTAGGACAATTCTGGGAAAAGTTCTTATTGGCTTTAAGCTGTGGGGTCCAGAAATGTTTGGATCCTGACGATGAAATTGCACTTTTTGGTTGGGCAAGCCAGAGACGAAACCTCGGAATGTCAAGAGGGTAGGAGACATTTGTGGCAATTGCCTCCCTCGTGGCATATTCACTGATATTGCAGAATTGGAGGTCCCAAAAAATATCCACTTATTCAGAATGGCTCAATAAACTAATTCATACTAGGAAATTTAAAGAAGCATGCGCTAAGAGAATAGGTGCCAATAAAAGATTCAACACTGTATGGCGATTTATGGAGAGGCTGGAGACCTTCTCGGAGATGTAGGGTTGGAAAAAAAGAGAAAAAAAGAGGGGGAGAGAAGAGGCAAAAGAGGGGATTTTTTTCTTCTTTTTTTGCACTTTAGCACTTTTGCACTGCACTTTTTGTAAATTTTAGCTTGGAAAATACTGTGGCAGACGGTACTTTGAAGTATGTATGGAAGATGAAGATGAATGCTTTCCTTTTTTCATCTTCCTCTCTCCCTATTAGAGTATGTTTAGATAACAACTCATCATATTGCACTTTAAACTGAGCTATGACCCGAAGAAGAATCTTTTAATATCACGTTTTGATAGCAACCAGCACATTGCATTTTAGCCGGAATTTTACCTTTAAGGAACCAATGCAAATTCGTAGGCATAGTATATATTTCTGAGATACCGCATCTTGCACTTTATATATGTCTGTTAGTATTGTATTGCACTTGCACTTTGTGCAGTTTTTCTACAAAGGTCAATTGCTATTTTTATGTTTGGATGTAAAATGACATATTGTACTGTAATTGTACTGTAACTGGTAAGGAGCTACTCATGTTAACTTTATTAAGAACGACATATCCGGGATAAAATGGCACGTTGCACTTTATACTTGTTATTGTCGGTAATTTATGTGTACATCAAAATGCTTATTGTCTAAATCATTTTGCAATTGTTTTCCTTCAATGTATCTTCTGTGTTTCTGCTCAATAAATAAAAAGAGTATCTAAACCAGAGGTAGCACAGCCAATTATACAATTATCCCTAGCCCCACTATTAAGAATATACAGACCAAGACGTGTACATTAAATAACTATTTGCCATTTGAACTGGTGATTCAGAGCTATTTATTTCCTGTAATTGACTGTAGGGGTACGGTATATACCCAAGGAATAAGTGCCTGTCGTCCTGATCTAAACAGTACCTGACATGCATTAATATCCTCATCCAAAACTATTTTCCTGTGACTGTGACATTTTAACATGATCTAGGCCAAAGTGGACTGAGTGTATAGGGAGCTTGTTGACGGCAAAGAAATATACATCTGATTGCATTTGTCTTGAATGTTGAGATATTTGTAATGAATTTGATAGTTTTATATCCAGCTCTGTGTAGAACCTTTTATTATTGCGCTGAGAAATAATGCCGTTTCACCTTAATACCAGACCAGCACTCTCCTCCACCAAAGTTTTCATAGATTTGGTTTTAAGGTCTGGAATTAGCCAATATCATTTGGTTTCACTAAATTTATATGTACAACATACTTATTTAGAGGGGCTTTCAGCTAGTCCTCTTCATTCATTGATCTGTTATTGTGTCATTCACATTTTTCTTTGTCAGATTACAGCATGGGACAATGGGCCAGTCTACTTCAACAATTGGCTAGCTTCACCGTGAGTGACGGCATTCTGCCCTTTCATGAGGACCAGATCATCAAACAAGTTAGTTCCCTTAAGTGCCAGGAACTACTATGTCAATGTGTGCTTTTTAAGACTAAAATAATATTTTTGCTTGTAACCAACATTTAGGGACTGATTATGAGTTTGCCGGTCCTCCTGTCAGCCCACCACCGATGTGCCTACAGGCGTACCACCAAGACCGTCGTGCGCCCACCCGCCGGGTTAGGGGTGTAATCTAGGTCGCACGGGCGGGCAGTGCAGTGGCAGTCTCACGGTGGTGGTATGATACGCTCAGTTGAGAGCCTAACATGCAGACTTCCACCGTGAGAGCACTGACTGCATGTTCCTGCATGGTGTGGCATGCACCATGTTGTGCATGCCACACCGTGCAGGAATGAGGTGCAATGCCAGGGGGGCACAAGATGTGCCTCCCTGCATGCACCCCCAGGCACCTGAGCAGCATGGGGCCCTGCCCCCTGAGCAGTCTCTCCGCCACCCTTTTCATGGCAGGCTCACCTCCATGAAATGGGCGGTGGACAGGCTACTTATAATATGCTCAGCGGTGCCGCAGCAGCACCGCCAGCATATTCGTGCTCCTAACCTCTGCACCACCGCCGCAGGATCCGTGCGGGCGTGGCGGTCCTGTGGTGGTTCAATGCCACTGTCAGAATACTGCAGGTAGGTCCGCAGTTGTGGCGGTGGTCGGACTGCCACCGTGAGTATGACTGTCCTATGGAACACCATACTCAAAATCAGGCCCTAGTGTTTTTAGACCGATGAGGAGCTGGCAGCTTCCCCAACAATAAAGTTTTGCAAAAAGCATGACAAAACAAATCTAAGCCAAAAGGCTGAAACCACACCACACCTACTGGCTTTGCTACTGCTTGTTTATAGAAGGGTCAATGAGCTCTCTGAAACCCTAGTAGCAGTTAAGATCTGTGTGTACTGGTGACTGCGTAGAGCTTGCAGTGGCATCATTGCTCACCAATGCTGTGAAATTAATTCATCAAATGTCTCTTTCCACGCATAATACAACTGTGATTTTAGGTATTTATAAATATTTATAAATCTTGGTAAAATTATACAGTGTTCTTTCATTGTCAGTAATACATAGAATACAATGAAAATCACTAAACGTAACCGATCATTTAATGATATTCATTGTATTCTATGCATTCATTGGGGCAGATTTACAAGCCCTTTGTGACACTTTTACGCCGCCGTTGCGTCACTTCTGTGACACAGCAGCGGCGTAAACCATGCGCCACGTTGCGCCTCATTTACAACGTGATGCATCTAGGGAGATGCGTCACGTTGTAAAGCCCTGCGCCACATGAAACCCCACGTTTGGTTTCATGTGGGCGTTCCTGCACAGGGTGGGCATTTTGTCGCAGGAACGCTTCGTAAAAGTGACGCAGTGAAATCTACAAGATTTCACGGAGTCACTTTTCCATTCATGCTGCGTCAAAACCCTGCGCCTGCTTGAAGCAGGCGTAAGGAGTGACGCAGCATGTTAGGCATAGGGCGCCCCCTAGCATTGCTGGAGTTGCGTCGCGCTTGCGACACGACTCCAGCAATGTCCCGCCCTTACGCCAGATGCGACACGCATCGCCCTATCCTTGCGCCGCGGTGCACCGCATTGTAAATGCAACGCATTTGTGGTTGCGCAGGGAGGGAATTGCACGCCGCATCTTTTCTGGCGCATCCCTGCTGATTTGCAGAGATGCGCCAGAACTCGTAAATCTGCCCCATTGTGTTCTAAGCGCTCTGTACTGCACATAAACCTCTACCGCATAGATCGAGAAAACCTTGAGAAAAAATTCTCCTGGTACTTCCCAGGAAGGTGTCTGCGGCCATCTGCTTCTAAAATGATGCTGGTCCATAAAATCAACAAACCTCCTGGGGAAGCACGTCTGGCCCACTCCACTTCCCGGATACGGGACCAAATGCCTTGGCACTTGAGATGCCAACCTAATCTGTTAATTTTGAGAAGGCATTTAAAAACCTGGCTATTCTCGTCATCTCTGTAGTTATCCTGGATTAAGTTTCCTCAGCAGAACTCTCCGCGCGGACACAAGTGCCAAAACGCCGTCAGGCATTCGTTGCGCTCTACAAATATAAAATCAAAATCAAATTGTTTCCAAATAGTGGTAAAAGGTTTTGGTACAAACCCCTTCTGGTTCCAGGTAGTTTGCATGTCAGAATACTACTGCATGTAGACATACAATATGACATAAGTATTGTGTCCTAAAAATAATTTACAAATGTATCATCCATTTTGGTCTAGATTTTCCATTATTAAGTCCAACTTATTTAAGGCACAAAATGCCAGATGGTATTCTGACATCAATATTCTGGTAGCACGCCTTTCTAAACGCTTTTTTCTGGCATTTTTAAATTTGTTACATGACACAATATACAACTGGACCACTTGTCTTTTCGTTGCCTTTATGTACTATATTGCAATTGTATAATGCAAGAGAGTAGCATAGCTGCATACCAGTGGTCGTAGTCAGTGTGTCTTGGTCCCTAGAGCAAGGAAGGAAACTGTCTCTGTGGCTACTATTTGAATAGCAAAATAAATCAATAATCAGGGTTCTGTGCGCCCCATGGTCACTGGGCCCTGGTGCCACTGCACCTGCTGTACCAATGGAAGATACTTTCCTCCAGGATACTCAAGTGCCACAGCTTATCACCGTGGTACCCGTTGCTCCACTGCTCAGGAGACGCCATACCTTATTCTAGCTGATTTGGGTGTCTTTTGTTCCTTTTGGTGTATCATTTTCCTAGCTTCTGTGTTTGTGACTCTTTTGCTGATGATATAGGTCTCAATGGCACATCATTCCCATTTTGAGGCTTTGCTGTAGCTGACCCAGATGTATATGTACCCGTGACCTGGTGTTGGTGTCTCCAGGTGTCATTCAATCCTTAACAGGCGTAGGTGAGGTACGTATCCCTACATATGTGTCCTCCATACCCTAGAAACATGAGTCCCAGGTCTCAATTGTATGTTCATTGTCCTGTCTAATTATTTCTGGTTGCTAGCGATAGTGTTTCTTTTTCCAGCTTGTGTGTTTCCTGCCCCAATTTTTGTGTTTTCCATGTCTATGTATTCTATGTACCATTCCAGAAGTGATTGCTGTCCAACTGTATGTGTAATCCCTACCTGAGTGTGTGCCTTCCTGCCTGTAAGAACTTTGGCTACCCCACTCTAAAATGGGGGTGCAAAAATGAGCTATAAAGCATCTCCTTCCTCAAGGGTTTCATCATCCTTGAATTCTCAGGATGGTTCTTTCTCATCCTCCCAACACCATCTGACCCCGTTAGACCTCAAGCACAATCTTCCATCTACCAGACAAATCATACACCCAGCCGTTGAACTTGCAGCAGCCAATCCACTAATCTGCCCTGTAAAGTTAGATTATGTGTATTTGTTGAGCACACATGTCACCCGAGAGGGAATCCTGCTTCCATATAAAGTGGGCTGTGCAGGCCTTGGCTGGGGTGTAAGTAAAGAGCCATGTCCTCAGTTTCTTGTGGAACTCTAGGGCTGAGAAACCAGCTATGATGTGTATGGGGAGGTGATTCCCGGCTTAAGGAACTAGGTCTGAGAAAGCTCTACTGCCGGCTCTGGTTTTGCGTATGCAGGGTATGTGTGCAAGCAAGATGCTGGCCAAGCGGAGATTTATCATCAGGGTTTGGAAACTGATGTGGTTGTTGAGGTAGGAGGGGCCTATATTGTGCAGGACTTTGTATGTATATGTGACGAGTATGAACAGTCCACATTTGTAAACAGGGAGCCAGTCGAAGTCTCTGAGGTGTAGGGTGGTACGTTTGCAGGCTGGGAGCCTGAGTGTGAGTTTGGCTTCTGTGTTTTGTATGGTCTGAAGTCTTTCAGTCAGTAGGGTGGTGATGACAATGAGTGTGTTACCAAAGTCTAATCTGCTGGTTATGAGGGCTGAGATGATAGTTCTGCAGGTGTTGATAGGGTGTGATTTGAGGTTTTTGTTTTAGTATCTTGAGGGTGTGGAAACAGGAAAAGGCCACTGCATTGACTTGGCTGGTCATCGAGACTCGGTTGTCTACTACGATTCCTAGGGTATTGGCTTGGGTAGATGTACAGGACCCAAGATCTGCTGGTCACTAGTGGAGTTCAAGAGTGAGGTGTCCGAGAGGGAAAGGATGAGCTGGGTGTCACCGGCATAAAAGACGATGTTCATTTTGTGGATCCAGAAGATGTTTACCATGTAGGGTTTGAACAGTGTGGGACTGGGAGAAGATTCTTGGCGTACTATGCAGGTGATGTTGTGGCAGTCAAGGTGTAGGGAGCCAGGCTGACCAACTGAATAAGACTGGTGAGGAAGTAGCCAGTGGCGGGCGTGTCCTGGTATGCCGGCTTTGTGGATGTGTTAAATGAGGATTTGGTGGGAGACGGTGTCAAAATTGGTGAATACGTCAAGTAAGTTGGAGGCTTCAGTGTCTCTTCTGTCCATTGTCGCTCGGATATCGTCTGTGGGGGCAATTAGGGTTGTCTTGGTGCTGTGGCTGGGCTTGAATCTAGATTTGGTGAGGTTGAGGAGGTGGTTATTGTTTAGGTGGTCAGCTAATCGCTTGTTGATGTTTTTTCCAATACTTTAGCAGGGTAGGATCAGCTGAGGGTTTTCCCAGGAGGGGTAGTATTGTTGCATGCTTCCAGGCATCCAGGAAGGAGGCTGTGTTGAGTGTGGGGGGTCAGGACTGAGATGATGGGGTCCGGTCGTTTGGTGAAGATGTGATGTGGACAGAGTTTCAATGGTGCTCCTGAGTGGATGGAGTGCAAGGCCGCTGCAATTCTGATATGGTGATGGTAGACCAGATGGTCATGGTGGGGTCTTTGAGCTTAGTCTCAATGTGCAGGAGGGCTGCAAGAGTGTAAGGGTCTGGCTGGGGGTCAAAATTTATGGATGTTCCTGATCTTGTCTCTGGAATAATGGGAGAGCTTGGTGCAAAGGTCCTGGAAATGGGTGATGGTTGTGGTGCTTGTGACAAGAGACGTGAAGTCCTTCACAATGGAGAAGATTTCTCTGCCATCATTTACCCTGTTTTGGACGCTTTGGTCATTGCTGATCTCTTGGTGGATCGATTTGTTGGTCGTACACCCTGAGGGCGGATTTGTAGGGGCATTTATTGATTTCGTCCTAGGTCTGTCTCCGTCTGCACTTTAGTTGTTTGCAGTACTAATTTGCTTGCTGCCTGGTCCTGGTGGTAGTGGTGGTGAGGGTGGTCAGGACATCTGCGGGGATCCAGGTGTCAAAGTTGGTGATGGCTCGTGAGAGGTCATCATGGTGTAATGGTTGGTAGCCTTGGAGTTCAGAGGTCAATGTTTCTTCTGGGATCCTATTTCAGTTTCATCCAGTGGATTTGAAAGGAGCTGTTTCATGAGAGTGGGGCATGAGCAGACCGAAGAGGTGGTCAGTTAAGTCAAGGATGGGCTTGTCCATGGTGATGTTGTTGAAGTTCTTGAAGATGGCGTCTTGATGTCCGGCAGCTTGAATGGGGCCCTCCACTCGCTGGATGAGTCTAAGTGTGGGTAGGTCTTCCAGGGGGTTGTTGATGTTGGGGTCAGTAAGGTCGTCCAGGTGGTAGTTGAATTCTACGAGAAAGATGTGGGAACTGGTGTTGAGCACAAGCGGAGCGATGAAGTCATGGATGTTCTTGCCAAAGTTGCCTCGAGGTCCGGGAGGAAAGTAGAGGAAGGTGCCCCCCAGGGTAGAGTTTTTCTGATGTATAGTTTAAAAGCCAGGTGTTCCATGCTGTCGCTGGCGTTTGCAGGCATGATGGAGCAGTGCATGTTCTCTTTGAAGATGATGGCTAGTACTCCTCCAGGTCTTCCGGCTCTGCCCTGCCTATAATCTTTTATCTGGGAGGGATCGATGTGGTGATGTCGGGGCTTATGTCGTGGCGAGCCAGGTTTCGGTCATGAAGAGCTGGTCTGGTGAATGGCAATGCAAAAGTTCCAAGATTTTGGTGACATGTCGCGCAAATGAGTGGGTGCTAAGGAGAAGGCAGGATTGGGAGCTGTGTGAGAAGGGACGTGGGGTACATGATTGTGCATGTCAGGAGGTGAGAGGGAAGTGAAAGTTGGGGGGTATAGGTGGGGAGGACAGCAGCGAAGTAGCAAGTGATGCAGGAGAATGCACCTTCTGTGTCAGCTGGGGAGACCTGGCTGCACACTGGATAGAGCGTCCAGGGTTCAGGGCACGGAGGTCTTTGGTGAGGTAGCATCTGGATCACAGGTGCAGTGAGTGGTTTGAGGACCCGGGGTCCTGGCAGTGGGTGTGGGCAAGGTGTGGACTGGTGCAGACAGTCTTGCCTTTCATTCTCCTTTGCCACCCAGCAGCACATCTGTGCTGCAGCTGCCATTAATTAGGAGTGGGAAGAGTTGCAGGATGGTGGGCGGGGCTGGAACAAGCAGTGGGGAGAAGGTAAGAGTGTGGAGATAAAGGCAGGAAGGTAACGGGGGAGGGAAAATGACTCAAAAGGAGGAGCAGAGAGCAGGGAAAAAGGCTCACAAAACAAGGTAAAATAGGCACAACAAAGAAAAAAGATAAACAGTTGAGAGAACACGCGAGAGTGAGAGAGCAAACATGGAGAGGAAAGAAGGGGACAAAAAGCAGAATGCATGTGAGATAGCAAAAAACAGAATACGAGTGGGAGAGCAAAAAGGAGGGGGGAAAAAGCAGAATATAAGTGAGACACCAAGAAAGCAAGAATGAGTGGAGAAATGGTCAAAGAGGCAAAACACAGACTACAAATGACTAAGTAAGAAAAAGAGAAAAAAGGTCAAAGAGGCTAAGAGAGTTCTGTGGAAAAGAAAAGATAGAACTACCAGGTGTAATACAGACGAAGAACATGAGGCAGGAAGCCTCACAACAACCTCAGAGCTGGGTACACAAGGTCACAGGACTGGGCACAGGTAGGTAGGGCAGGCAGGGGCATGCAGGGACTGTTAGGAGAAACCTACAGTTATCCCACCTCTTTGTCCAAATAGCAACATTAGGTCACTCTTGCGGCCTATCCAGAGCATTCACTTTTCAATTTATTCTTTACGGACATACCCTCACACTGATGTAGGTAGCACTGGGCAAGGTCTCCACACCCATCGGTGCTCCTACTGCATGTCGTCCACTTAGTTGTTAATGTTGGTGAAGTGATCGAGCAAATAGGGCTTACTTTGTGGCCATGAGTCAAGCTTTCTACCAGATTCTAAAGGTTGTAGAGAGTACCATGCATGTGATCCATGAAAAGGGACTTTGCCAAATTTTACCATCAGGAACCAATTTCAACACCTTACCAGTCCCTTCTGCGGTGTAAATTTTAAACAATCATTACCAAAACAGGTTACCTATAATCATCATTTTCTATGGTCCTCTCTTCTCGATGGACCTTTGAGAGCTGATAGGGAATGGCAAAGATAGACAGAATCCTAACTTATGAGGACCTAAACAAGAAAGTAATTCAAACACTAAAATCAAATTTACATTAATAATGACAGACTCGCACATGTTACTACTATTGACCTCCTCTGCCTTGTGTGTGTGATGTTTTTCGTTTTCCTTAAAAATATGAAACCCTTCTTTGCTTGCCTATGGACTGCGGCTGCGGCTGGCTGAGTTGATTAGCACTCCAGTAGCTCTCTTATTGCTTCACCGATGTGGTTGTTAAGATGTGTCTATGCTTATAGTGTGTATTAGCGGCCGGCCTGTTGGTTGTAGGCCCATACTTGTATGTCTCTGAAACTGTAATAAAGGTTTTTCAAAAAAAAAATAATAATAATGACAGACTCTGGTTACTTATCAACATGCTTTTAGCTCATTTTAAAGTGATTATGAATACTCACCAAGTACAATACAGCTTGAAACATAGATCATCACACAAGAGAAACATCAATACATTCATAATACATCTCACAAACAAGGCATGAGTGAGTGGATAGGTAAAGAGGTAAAAGAACATTTGCAAAACAATTAATGCAAATTTGAAATATCATACGAACCTAGAAATAATATAGCACAAAATGCTAATAGTCTGGAAAGCCACTGTCCAGCCGTAAGAGTAAGCTGGGCACCCTCATGAAGATATGAGGAGCAAAGTTAAAGAGTCAGGATCAGCAGAACAACAGCCAGCCAGTTAAGTAAAGAAATCAGCAACACAGCCCTCTCCTCTCGTAAAGTCAAAGTCTCCAACTCTCCCTTGAAATTCTTACACTAGTAATTATACCCTTATTCCCTAAAGTTCCATCCCCCATGTATCAAAACACAAAAATCCAGAATTCTGATTGGGCCAGGGAAGGGGGTGTCTGATCACTCCACCTCCAGTGCATCTGGCTCTCAACAGTTACTTTGTCTTTAGGAAAACATCGTCACTGTCCTTCCTTAGAGGAAACTCCAAAAATCTCTTCCGCAGCTTGCACATAGCGCTCTGTAACATTTTTATCAAACACGATTGTCCACAGGAACATTTTCTCCGGTCGGCAATGAAATTCTATTAATAACATTCATTACTTCCTCCGCACAACCATGGTCTTCTTCAGGAACTCTTGATAGACAAAGTATATTTCTTTGCAGCCTACGTTTTAGAAAGCAAGTTAAACCTAAAAAGATTTTTGAGGCCTTCTCTGTAGAACAGTAAAGTGTGCTTTTTCTCTAGGAAAAACAAATGCACAAGTAAATACCATAACACAACAAAACTCCATTATTAACGCTTTGTATTTCTCTACTCATTATGTATGCGGTTTTGAATATTTAGTGCAAAGAAAAATATCTCTTTTAAAACTCATGATTTCTATCATTATTTCTTTTGGCTGTTATTTCTGCACTAATCATTCGTATTTGCGGACTACTAGAAAAACACTGAAAATACTAATCTCTTTCCAACACACATTTGTGCAATTTCATGTTCTCCCCATTTTTTAGTTTTTCACTGTTATTTTTCACATGACTTTTGTTAATAATCCACACAATGAGAAGTTTGATCCGAGCAGGTTTCATTTCGCAAAAACCCTGCTTCATCACATGTATGTTCAGTACGCACCAGAAATAGTAGCTTACAAAGCCTCCCTGACTCTTGAGCATCCAAGGTCTAGCTCAAGAGATATAGTGTGAAGGTTGAGACCAGATACACTTAAACAATTGCTACATGTACTACATGTCAGTCAGAAGCGTTTCTTTAATAATGATTGCTTGTAAATACATCATTAAAGAAAAACAGTGTGGCTGACCATGGTTAGGCACCTCAGTTTCAAAGTCAATTTATAAGTCCTTGGTTTGTGCACATCACGTCCGGAGCGCGCCACACGTATGCTCCACTGTAAAAACAGATACCGAACTGTTTGAGGGCAAGGACGGTGCACCACGTAACAAAATTCAAAGAGCTTCCAATCTTGCGAAAATTAGGTTCTTTATTCTTTTTCAATCTTTAAAAAAAAGTCTCAGCCAACGCGTTTTGTTCCAATGGAACTTCGTCAGGGCTCGACACTCTCTTGTGATTCAAGAGCGAAGGTCAAAGGAATATAGATGGTATTCCAGGCGTTTTCGGTTCTCGTTCTCATAAGTGTCCTGTTACTAATGGGAAACGAAATAATATATAATTCTCCAAATTCAGATCACATGATAATGATCCACAATCCTTGCTCATGTACCTCTTACGTAATCTTTATATAGGAAAGGCTAGCAACCTTTTTCCTTCTGAATCAAAGGAGATCCTAATGGCCCATGAGCGTGGCACACATATCTTTTTATTCAAGTGGCATATATAGCCCACTATTAACAATAGAAATAACGGCAACCAAAATAAAGGCCATCCGTCCTCAAAGCGTGATGGGGCATGAATAACCCCCAGGATAGGTCGACCGAACGTCCCACCCGTCTACATACGTCCTTTCTGGAGAATCCTCCCGATTGTCTCGGTGTAAATCAGACCACGAAAGCCTCCGCAAACTCACAAAGGTAAATACATGCATTACGGAAAAGTATGGTATGAAAAACAATCAATTAAAACCTCTAGCCCTAACACCTGAAGAAATGTGATTACCTAAGCAGTTTTCTGGTTGTTTTTTTAATGTTCATTCAGGGGTGTGGCAATATTGCAATATTTTACTCAAAAATAGTCCCTTTTTTGCTTCTTTCATTTTACAGTGAGGTTTAGAGTTCAGCAGTTTTTGGCAGGAGCCGGATCCCCTGGTGAATAATGGAGCCAGCTATGTTTACCTGTGGCAGGTGCTGACAATAATGATGGGGTTCTGCCTCTGACACTTGCCTTCCTATCTATTGTCCTGTCATGCAAACTCATATACAGCGAGTAATTGTCTTTGTATGGTATGTAGTAAAGCACCATGGCTAGCTAGCTCCAGTGCTGCCATTGGTGCTCTGAGTTGTTTGTTTTTTTAAATACAGATTTGTACCACACATGTGTACTGTAGATTCAATTATTCATTCCAAAGAGATAATATTTCTGTTACATGGTTTCCTCCTGAATTTTCAGTTTACAGTTTCAATATGGTGACTATCGTGTTAACACCCCAACTAAACCACCCCCCCACCTCTTACCGGTTCCAACTAGATCGATATTAAATGTTTGTCAATGCCTTAATTTAGTTGTCCCTGTTTCCTGATGTCTGACTTAAATTGTTGGTTCTATTGCGATGTTCGCGGTCCTGTGATACACCTACATCATTCGGGCCAGGCTCTTCTATTTCTTACACCATTATCCCCCACTCCAATAACACCTCCAGGAGTTAGTCATCTGCCCTAGTTTTTCTCATATGATCTTCCTCAGCTAACGCACATTCTTTTAAATTTTTTCTCCATATATCCACCAGTGGTCCCTGCGGGGGCAGCCAGTGTATTGCAATTAAAAATCGCCAACTCGTTTTACGCTTGGGATTCTTGGGGATCAGACCAAGGAGGCAGGTTTTCATTTCTAAGGCTATCACCCACCCTGTTATTCTATTCAATTGTTCTAGGACGACGGCCCAATACGTCTGAATTGGTTGGCAGTACCACACCATATGCACAAAATCTGTCTGTGGGTGCTGGCATCAAGGGCATTTCGGGTCTCGGGATACACTTATGGCATGCAATCGTCTGGGCGAAAGGTAGGTGTGTGAACTATATTGTATTGTATTAGTTTAAATCTACTACAGACTGCCACTCTGCGTGCGTTTTAACTGATTTTTCCTCACTCTTTTCCCATCATCTCTTGCGGACAAACCTCTTGTCATCTCTCCTCCAACTTCAAGGGTTTAATCTTTTTATCTTCTCTAAGTACCCTATACAAGTGAGTAACCAGTTTCCGGCCTCCCGCTATTGCAATCATGGTAACCAGTATATTTGTATGTTCCGGGGCATCTGGAAATGTCTGCTGTAGCTGCTATCTTGGCGTATTGCAAGAATTGCCCTGCCCCCAATTCAAACGTGTCTACCGCATTTTGATAAGTAATGAACCTCTTTTCAGGGTATCGATCCGACAGCATCAAACAACCCCCCCTTCTTCCATTTATCAATTGACATTACTCGTTCTATTTGAGCAAACTGCGGCATGTTCCAAATATCTGCCTCTGGGGCATAGGGTTTCCCCTTCATGAGTTGTTTAGTCGTCCTGTCCCATATTTTAGCCATTAGCCCTATCATTGGGGGTAGTTCTCCTGTTGTTTCCCGGTTAACCAGAGAAGCGCTCCCAGCTGTTGCCCACCATAGGAGCCATCAAACAAATTCCGCTCCTGCGAGGGATCCGTATCTAGCCAAGCTATAGCATGCTGTAATTGCGATGCCAAATAGTATAACTCTAGATCTGAAATTTCCAACCCCCTTTACCCCATTGTCTTTTCATCACCTCCAAGCTTACCCTGCAGTGCTTCCCATTCCACAGGAACTGCATGAGAAGTACATCTTGCTCCTTAAAGACGATATGTGGTACTTCATAGAAAGATCCTTGTATGGTATAGAGGCATCTGGGTAGTGCCACTATTTTTATTAAGGCAATTTTCCCCATCAAGGAAAATTTTAGCGTATTCCAAAAAGTTATACTCCCTTGTAGGCTCTTGAGTATCCTACCCATATTAAGACTGTAAAAAATAAATTTTCCTCTGGCTATCCATATCCCCAGATATCGCACCGTTTCTGGTTCCCAGGGAAACCCTATCTCGGGGGATTGAGACTCCAATCCCCTCTCCTTCATCCATATTGCGTATAATTGGGATTTAATACGTAAGCCCGAAGCCATGGCAAACTGCCCCAGAGTGTCAAGCAATATCAGGACAGATTGTGAGGGCGGCCCAGATACATCAGCGCATCGTCCGCATACAGTGACACGATATGTTCTGTGTGACCCACTGTAATATCATGTCCTTGCAGCACTACCCGGAGGTGACAGGCAAATGGTTCCATTGCGAGGGCGATTAACAAAGGGGAAAGCGGACATCCCTGTCTCGTTCCTCGTTGTAGCACCATAACATCCAACACATATCGCCCTGTATGGACCCTCTCCATAGGCTTAGTATAAAGCAATTTAACCTAGTCTACAAACCCTGGGCCCAATCCCATTTTTAAAAACACCTGTCACAAATATTCCCATCTGACCGAATTGAACGCCTGTTCAATATCTAGGAAGACCAAAGCACTTTCCTGCGCTTCTCCCCCAAACGTCTGCATTACATGCGCAAGACGGCGAATATTTCTGAGCGTATTTCTACCTGGTATAAACTCGGACTGATCCGCATGCACCAGTTGAGGAAGGCTTGGGAGCAGTGGGCTCGTAAGTACCTGACTCATAATTTTAAGATCGAAGTTTAGCATAGAGATGGGTCTATATGAACTGGAGATCAACGGATATTTTCCCGGTTTAGGAATCATTACTATCAATGCTTCCCGCATTGAATTTGGTAATTCTCCTCTGTCTTTCGCTTCCGTAATAACATCCAGCATTCTTGGGACCATCACCCAGGCATACTCCTTATAAAATTCAGCCGTGAGGCCATCCATACCCGGCGATTTAGCCGTTTTCAGATGATTTATTGCTGCTCTGATTTCCTCCCCTCTAACGGGCCCCCTAAGGTTTCCCGAGTTTCATGATTCAGGCAAGGTATTTCCACCCCTGCCTATTGTTTCTATAGACCGAGTATGTGTGGATTCATGAGGCTCCGAATATATCCTGGTTAGGTGGGTAGCAAATACCTTATTGATCTCATGTTGTGTGTAGACCAGTAGTCTCTGGTCGTCTCTTATTGCCAGAATTGGTTGAGGCTGTATCTCCATCGTGATTAGTCGTGCCACTAGGCGACCAGCCTTGTCTCCTTCCGAATACCACCGTCTTCTACACTTATTCCTATTGTATTTGCTTAGTTGTTAAATGGTAGCGGCAGTTTCAGTCGATAACCTTTCAAGTATTGCCCGGCGGTAATCGCCTCTTATACCATTTGATGATTAACCAACAAAAGAGGCAGGCGCCGGAGACTGGAAGGCAGGAAACAAAGTTTTATTCCGTCGGAGCAGAACACATCAGATCGGACAGCAAGGTATCGTCTCGAGGTGCTCTAACCACATCTCTGAGGCCTGGCCTCTTATACGCAAGTTTATTGCTTTATTACACGTGACACATTCTTGTTGAGACTTTAATGTACGGAAAGACATCCTTGGAATCCCCACTTCAAGCTCGTTCCCACACATATCTACAGTAAGTGATGGCTATTCCACAGCAGGATACTCTGTCGATTCCCGGAACGGGGTATCTGATCGGATCGCACGGGGTGGGAGGCCTTGGATTAGTCGGAGATCCTGTGAATCGGGGCAACTGCTTACAGGAAGGGGGCCAATGAATGGCAGCTGCAGGACCAGGTGGTGGCTTGGGAGCGGGGCAGGGCAGAGGAAGGGGGTTCATCAAAGGACGGGGAGGTGCTGGCCCCGGGGGGGGGGGGAGTTTCGCTTCCGAGGTAGGGTCGCGCTGGGGAGGGGTGTATGGTCAATGCACGAGAGAGCGGGGGGGTGTTCGCAGCGCCAAGGGAACGCGCTGGTGATCGGCGAGGGGCAGAGGGGCCATGGCGCTTTCAAAATGGCTACTGCTTAAGTGAGCGTATGGGCCTGAGAGGGGACAAGGTGGCGCCGATTATGTTGACATCGCAAACCAGATTTTAACATAGTGTTTCCCATATGTCCCCTACCTTTTGTCGTTGTGCCATCTATGTCTGTGGGGAGAGTCTTTTCTAAGTTAGCCAAATGTTGTTCTTGGCGTTTCAAATCCTTCTCCAGCGTTTTTTGACACCTGCCTCTGTAGACCTATTTAATGTCTTGGGGTGGGCAGCTCCGGTATAACGGCGTCAGTCAATGATAATATGCATTATGCACTCTCTCAGCTTTGTTGTTACATCTAATTAATTTAATCTGTTATTTGTGCTCAGCTATGCTTTTCCTGCTCCAGCGCGAATAAGAAAATTACAACTGCTCCACCACGGAGAGGAAAGCGCCGGCTGCGAGAGCTGGCGCTGGAGAGAAGAGGAGGCGGGAGGGGTTGGGGAGGGAAGGGAGGTGGGGTGTGGGAGGAACAGGAAGAGGGTGCAGAGCATGACGGGGGTGAATGCAGAGAGAGAAGGGGTGAGGGAAGAGCCTGGACCGAGATCCCCGAAATCTTCCAGAGAGGGGGAGAGAGTCCTGCAGAGAGTGAGGGGTGTGAGGTACGGGGCACCGAGTGAGGTACGGGGAGTTAGCGCTGCAGCCAGGACGGGGCCTCAAGAGCGTGACCAGGAGGGATGGAGCTGGACCAAAGGCAAGGACCGGGCTGGACGTAACAGAACCGGCTAAAAGTAACAGAACTGGGCCAAAGGTAACAGAACAGGGACAAAAACGTGAAAAAAGTGGGAACCAGCGCTTGCCATTGCGGGAAGGCAGGGGGCCATCTGTTTTCACGCGGCTGAGTGAAAACAGATGCCCCCCCCCCCTAAAGATAAGAAATTGCTTTGTGACAGTCGCAAAGCAGACGAGCCAGTCCGGATGGGCTGGACTAAAGGGAGAAAGGGCAGTGGCCTAAACACCTCGGGCCCGATTCACAGAACTAACTTAAGACAAAATCCTAAACTTACTACCATTTTGGTATTCACAGAAGGCACTTACTCATTTTGGTATTCACAGAAGGCACTTACTCATTTCGGTATTCACAGAAGTTAGGAGTCCTAACTTTAGGACTCCTAAATGCCTTCTGTGAATACCGAAAGTATTAAAATTAGGATTTTTCTCAGTTTAGATTTAGGACTACTAAATTGAGAAAAATCCTAATTTTAAGACTTTCGGTATTCACAGAAGGCATTTAGGAGTCCTAAAGTTAGGAGTCCTAACTATACTACTACTAAACTGAGAGAAATCCTAATTTTAAGACTTTCGGTATTCACAGAAGGCATTTAGGAGTCCTAAAGTTAGGACTCCTAACTTCTGTGAATACCGAAATGAGTAAGTGCCTTCTGTGAATACCAAAATGAGTAAGTGCCTTCTGTGAATACCAAAATGGTAGTAAGTTTAAGATTTTGTCTTAAGTTAGTTCTGTGAATCGGGCCCCTCATTTCCAATGGCAGGCCACCATTTAGCATAAACGGTGACGTCATCCAATGAAAATGAGGGGCGGGGCTTCAAGTCCCCTTCTCAAATCGACTCTCTTGCAATGTCTCTCGCCCAGCGAGCAGCGCTTTGCGCTGCAACGCCAGGCGAGACCGAAAAATAGAGTAAAATTGTATAAATCATTTGAGACCAACTGTGCTAATCTGTTCCTAACGGACCAGGACAAAGTATCAAGTTCACGCTGACCACATTGGAACATGGGCCGGATGCAGGGACCAAGTTAGGGCCGCTGAACAGGTTTTGAATGTGCACACACCAACCGCTGTGCAATCCCAGCCTTGGTGCTGCACCTGTTCAAAATGTTGACAGCCACTACTCACACGTTATCCCTCACCCTTTTTTAAAAACCAAAGGGTTTGTATTGAAAATCGAAAAGTGTTGGTCCACATTTTATATTTGTATATAACCTGATGTGAATCATGGAACATACTTGTTCAGGAAAAATATGATGCCAGATTTTCCATGTTCTCCTGGCAGGATTACATGAACCAGAAAACAGTTTGCGTAACTTTGAAGAGAAGAAATAGGTTCTCAAGGCCCTGCGTGCTTCATGTACTGCATGAATTTGCTTTATGCTGAGAAAAACTTTTTCCTCTAGAGCTTTGCAGTTAGCATGTTAGGTGAAAATGGAGGTAAGTGTAAAGTTGAAGGTAAGAAATATTGCCTCCGACATTACAGGGTACACGTCTCTCGTAGACATTATTACCAAGAACTGGCTCTACAGCTGTAAGCATAACTTGCTCTCGCTGCAGCGGACTAGCTGTAATTAGGTTGTAAAACAGGAGACAGAAAAGATACCTATTGAGGGTCTGACTGTACAATTTGAAGCAAGAAAGCTTGTGTTCAGTCCCAGCTTCCCTGCTCACAAATTGTGTCATCCTAGGCACATATTTTATTTCATTGGGCCTCCTTTGTCTTTTGTAGCACAGGACATGCACTGTTCAAAAACCTCTTGTGTTTAATTTAACAAACCGCTCCATTAATAATGAGAATGTACGACACATTTAGGGCATGCATGACCGCTGTCTTGATTCTGAGTTTACTAAAGGCATTGTTGTATGGGTGGGGGCCAGAATGTTTCTAAGTTCATGAATAAAAAATGATCACTTTTAATATATAACTCTCAATGCTCTGATATATTCTGAAATACTAAGGTGAAACGCCTATGAGTGTTAAATATATATATAGATTTTTTTTTACTTTATTGACGCATTTCACAACAATAACACGGATGGGTACTTAACCCATGATCAGCGGCAGGCAGTCGTTTCCCGTGACTAACATGCAAAGTTCAACACATAGATATTTAGTAATGCAACCGTAAGTCCGACATATATTTTTCATAGAGTATTTCGTATACAGAATTCATATGTATAAAAATACTTACGATTGCTATGGATGATGATGTAAATCCAGAGTCTTTTCTTTATTTTTTCTAAAATGCATTTAAACCATGAAATGGGAACAGTGGTCATGTGACCAAGAGCTGGACAGCTCGAAAAGCGTCTTCTTTTTTGCCCGTAAATAAAATACTTTCTTGAACCTGGATTGATGTGGCTCGTACTTCGAGTAATCGAGAAGTGTGCTGATTGATTTTGAGAGTGGCGGCGCCCGCTAAGAGACGAGCCCCAACCCGCTTGGAAGGGAGGAGAACAGCACCATCTTCACAAACTTTGATGCTGGAATCAAGTTTCTCCGCCCGCCGGCAGCACCGAAGACTCATCCGGAAAACAGAATAGGACTCTCGAAATCACTCGTGAGACACAACGGAAGGTGAGCGATCGAGTCAAAGGGTGAGAGAGCTGCCAGGGTGCGTCAGGACACTCGTCCGGAAGACGCAATCCAGTCCCGAAACGGTCGGCTGACCGCAGTGCATTTTGGGCAATGGAGTTCCTAAAGGGCCGGGAGGCCTCAGCAGAATTAATCTTCAAAAATACATTGAGCGACAAAAGAGGAGATATCGGCATGGACCAGATGCAGACTACATCAAGCATCAAACAAAAGGGAAATCTGCTTGAAAGGCTACGGAAAAAAGAACTGAGCCGCTGGTGGGAAGCAACATCGCTCCAAAATTACCTGGAAGTTGACCGTATACCGAGAGGGTTACGTATTTTTATTGTACCCACTTTGAATAAACCTAAACCAGAAGTACTTAAGGCATGGCTTGATAATACCTCTGCCTGCTCAAAAACGATGCTGCAGATCCTCATTAAAAATAGATGGGAGGAGCATTTAGAGTTGGTGGAGGAAATACAAAAAGTACTTGATGACCTGGCAAAGGACTCAAATCAAAATGAAGTTAAGAAAATCCTGACTGCAGTAAATGATCGAATTGCGAATTTTGAGAAAGACATCATCGCAAGAAAACAAAGGAGATTCGAGAGGGATGAAAGGGATTATAAGTCAGGAAGAATTCTGACATTCGCCAGGAAGTTTGACAAATTACGTACAAACCTTATCAAGGATCGAGCGCTGGGGGCTGCTGATAAAGACAGATGGGAATCAGGCACAAGCCTGAGTTCGGATGTAGGATCAATTGACAGCAGCACTGCCTATCCCACGGAGGTAACGTTTTTTTCCGAGGAAATGCGCCTCATGTAAGAGGCGACCGAACATTCAATAAGAGGAAGAACAAGATACCAAGGCAGAGGAGGAAAAACAAAAGCAAAAGACGGCGAGACCGGTGGAGCAAAGAACGACAGCACTGGCGTGGGAACCAGAGGCCAGAACCAGAGGGGAAAATAATAAAAGGACAAGAATTAACGGTAATGAACCTTTCTAATAGACATTTGACAGAAATTGAAGAACAGGTTCTTAAACTTGGCTTGCCATTTTGCCCAGACTCTCCTCTTGATTATACACAGACACAAATTGATGTGTATTTGTTTGTAAGAAAATTGAAACTTTTTAAAAATCACAAAACTAGGCAGCAGGAGGATCCAACACAGGCAGATAATTTGACCACTGTAACTACTTCCATTAATGATGTAGAGATTCTGAGAACTCTTGAAAGTCTAGGAAATGAGCAACAAGCACACACTTCACAGACCATTGCTCTATCTGATCCTGACCTAATTACCACAGCAGAGAATTTAGGATGTGACCCCATGACACCCGCAACAACCCCTTTCAGAGCCAAATCTAAATATCGGCCTTAGATTGCTAGAGACAACATAGTTGTCTTTCACGAGCTAGTTAATCACGACATTCTGCAACTCCTTAAAAAAACAGTCACGAGATCCAATTTAACCGAAGCACAAAGGGATGCTTTAAAGAATCTCCAAAACGATTCAAACACAATCATTAAGCCGTCTGACAAAGGCGGGAACATCGTTCTATGGGAGAAGAAAAACTATATTCAGAAAGCCATGAGACCGCTGAACAACACAACCTGTTACAGTAGGGTAGATAAATCCTACATTGCCAAGCTTCAGACCAGACTCTTTGACCTCCTTAAGGAGTGGTCTGATGAGAACTTACTTAACTGGGACGAACATAAATTCCGCAGAAACAAGTCACTGACCATACCTACCTTTTATCTCCTCCCAAAGGTACACAAAGATCCGGGACAGCCACCAGGGAGGCCGATAGCATCTTCTAAGAATAGTCTGCTGGAGAATGTCTCCATCTATGTGGATTATTTTCTGGCAGACTATGTTAAAGACCTAACGTCATATATTAGAGACACCAAAGATTTTCTCAAAAAAATTGAGAACATACACTGGGACAAGCATTACTGGCTGGTATGCTTAAACGTTGAGAGTCTATATACTAGCATTAGGCATAATGACGGACTGAGAGCATATGAACATTTCTTGAGAACGAGAAGTATACACCTATTGGCACATACCAGGATGCTATTGCAAATGATCGAAATTTTTCCTAGTTGATAACATCTTCACATTCAATTGAGTCTTGTATAAACAAATACAGGGAACTTCGATGGGCACCTGCTTTGCTCCTAGCTATGGCAATCTTTTGGCAGGCTGGTGGGAGAAGCAGGTGCTCTGGCGTGAAGCCCTTGAGTACTGGACCAACAAAGTCAATATCTGGCTCAGATTTATTGACAATGTCTTTTTTGTCTGGGAAGGCACAGAAGGGGATCTACTTAATTTTGTTAAAAACCTTAATGACAATTCGGTAAATTTAAAATTTACCATGCAATACAGCCAAGAAAGTGTAGATTTCCTTGATATCAGAGTAACAGCAAATGGGAACAAACTAGAAACAGATTTGTTTAGAAAAAGAACAGCTGGCAACTCAGTGTTGCACGCTGCAAGTTGCCACCCACCTAATTTCAGGTGGAGCATCCCCTTTGGTGAGTTTCTCCATGCCAAGAGAAACTGTAGCTCAGATAGAGCATACAAAAAAAACAAGAAGGAAATGATAAAAAGATTTCGAGCTAGAGGATATTCACCGAACATGCTTAGAATGGGGGAAAAGAAAGCTGATGAAATAGAGAGAGAGGAGGCTTTATACAAAGCACCTAAGAACTATCAAACGAGACCAGATTCCACCAATAGACTCATCACAACTTACAACTCCCAATCATACCAGTTTAGCCAGATAGTCAGGAAAAGATGGGACATACTTCTGCAAGACAAATCACTGAAAGACAAACTAGGCCCTCATCCAGCCATAACATATGGGAAAGGCCAATCTATCAAAGACAAAATGGTGAAAAGTCACATGGAACATCAGCAACCTACCTGGCTAGACAAAAGGGAAAGATTCCACAAATGTGGCAAATGTAAAGCTTGTAGCCATAGTGACAATGTGAGAGAAGTAACACTCCAAAGAACCAACAGGAAATGGTGTATCCGAAAGAATATACAGTGCAGCACCGAGTTTGCAGTCTATGTTATCACATGCCCTTGTGGCAAGTGGTACATAGGCTCAACCACCTTCCCAGTTAAGAAAAGAATACTCAAACACTGGTGAGCCATTACGAACAAAGACTTCACATACAGCACTGCGAGACACTTTCACCAACATCATGAAGGTGACTGGACAAAGGCAAAGTACTTTGCACTAGACACAATCCTTAGAAACCCCAGGGGTGGCAATAGGGTTTTAGCCTTACGCAGAGCAGAATCAAGGTTCATCTTGCAGGCTGGTAGTGTTGCTCCTTTTGGGATGAAAAATGATGAAGAAATGCATGTGCATCTCTAGATTTCATTACTTGAAACCTCCTGTACCTTCCTTAGGAACTTCTGTTCCGAATAGGCTTTTAATTTTAATATGGACTTACTCACTTTTTTGTTGTTGCATTACCTGTTTTAAACTGATGTTATTAAGTAACTGCAATTTAAGCATATACAAGTCTCTATAATCTTTGATATTTTGAAGCATGTTTTTCCGCCAATATTTGACTGCTAACAATCTGTGTTTTATCAAACTTGATATCATTTAATTCTCGTACCTGTATGAATAATCTTATTCAAAAGAATCGTAAAAACGCATAGGTGACGAACATTCTTTTGAATTAATTAATGTTTATAGTAAATGTAGTGTGAAGATATAACTAACCTTATATGCCTTTGTTTGCCTTTTCATAGATTGGACCAGATGGAATGAGTGGTTCACCAACTACCGATAAAGCTACGAGCACGGAGTTTGAGTGTTTGTACTTGCAACCACGCTCTCCTTTGATAGACGCAGTTTGGGCATTCTATTGTGAGACTCTAAATAATGAGTCTTTAGATATTCTTCACGATGTGTGCACTTTATCATATTAAACCACATTTTTCACACATAACATGAGTTCTACTGGTAGGTCCGGGTACTATACCCTGAGACGCATTTCACAAGAATAACATGGATGGGTACTTAACCCATGATCAGCGGCAGGCAGTCGTTTCCCGTGACTAACATGCAAAGTTCAACACATAGATATTTAGTAATGCAACAGTGAGTCCAACATGTATTTTTCATAGAGTATTTCGTATACAGAATTCATATGTATAAAAAATACTTACGATTGCTCTGGATGATGATGTAAATCCAGAGTCTTTTCTTTATTTTTTCTAAAATGCATTTAAACCATGAAATGGGAACAGTGGTCATGTGACCAAGAGCTGGACAGCTCGAAAAGCGTCTTCTTTTTTGCCCGTAAATAAAATACTTTCTTGAACCTGGATTGGTGTGGCAATTTATATACCAAAAATGTTCAAGGCTCGTCTTGTGCATGGGTTCTTAGGCCCAGCCCAGGCCCTAGGCTCAACTCTGGCTTGGCTTTCCCTATGTATTTGTTGGATACCCACCTCTGCTCTCTCCCTCTCTTTCTGCACGGCTGGATTGTTAACTCTTAGTTCTTGAAGCTTATGCTAACGTATAACCAGGTCCACTGGAATTATGCGATTCAGTGGCTGCTGTATTTTCCAGATGATAATGGATTTGCTGCATTTGCCACAAAATCCATCAACTTCTGCATAAACTGCAGATTTTAAATAAAAAGATGTGTTTCTGACTGCAAAGGATCAAACTTTACTAAAAGAAAATGGCAATCCATGTTCCTGGGCAGGTCAAGGCCCTTTGCAAAGGTTGATTGGTCAACTCACAGTTTCTTATTGCTATAGCTGGGTATTAAATTGGTACCTACATGGTAAAATATTTTCCTAGCATTGTTACCACCTGTAAAATGGAATCATAATTAAGGTTCCCTGTTTTCATTTTTTACTGATTTTTACAGATAAATACAGACAGAAAACCATGTATTTTCTTGTCTGTATTTATTTTTAAATGTGGATGAAAAAGGAAATTGGATTGCTTTTTGAGTGATTCTAAAGTCGCTCTGCCATGACTGCCAGGCCAACAGCGGTGTGGATTGAAAGATAAGGGGGTTAAAAAAGAAAGTAATTTTAGTAAAGAGACTTAAACAACAGTAGATATGCACAAGGTTGATACTGAAATGTGCATGTTTTGATATAAGTGCAATGATTTATTTTTGCGGGTGTTCATATCACAGAAACCTGGCAGGTATTCAAGAATAAGTGCATATTTATTGGTCAAATAAATGTGGAAATATACCAGCTTCAGCTTCATTTTCTTTTTTAAAGACAAAATAAATATGTATAAACACAGATAAAATTTGCATAAAATAAATAGGGATAAATACAGACGGAAATGTCAACAAAAAAAATACCTTAAAACCGGTAGCCCTAATCATAATGAATGACCACTATCAACAATTGTGCTGTAATATGCCACATAATTTGCAGTCTCTTGACACATAATGTAGTCAACCCTGCTGCATAGTTTGGACCTCCCCTGGCGCATCCTTCCCTGGCCCTGCTATAACCCAACGAGTTTTCTTGCAGACACGCGCACATGCTCAGGTAGCCAGTCTGGGATCTTATGACAGCAGACATTGACTTCACAGCCGGACAGTATACGTAGTGTGCCGCCAGGGGGAGCTGGTGGCCACGTTCAGCGTGCTGGGAGCCGGAGGGCGCGCAGCGACGGTAGGGGCTGCGTCTTTTCAACTCGAGAGACCTAACTAGAAGTGACAAGGGGAGGGCGAGCTTCAGGACACAGCCTGGCCCGGACAGGGAAGGGGGCCCTGGCACCAGCCTGGTGATTAAGGCAGGAGGAGGGGCGTGGGAAGGGGGCAATGTGCTATATTTCAAATCTCGGCAGACTATAGCGCTGGACTGGGGGTGGCGGGCGGGGTTGAGCAGGCGCCCCTTAAGTGGGAGATTAGAAGGAAAGGCAGACAGAGTAAAGGATTACTACATATTGTATCCCAGTCTGTCAGCCTGTAACCCCCATGCACTCAACAATTGCGTTTGCTATTGTGCATGTACAATAGACTGGTTATTAAAATAATACAGCTAAGTAGGTTGAGCGCCTGCTGCACAGAGGCGTTGATTAAACTGCAGACCGAAGGTTATACCCTCAGCAGGGTCCATGTAGTTGATCAGTGCTGTGGCTCCATCAAGTAGCACTGTACAACGGTAAGAAGGAAATCAAATAGTTTGCGTTGTGTGCTGCGCAAATGGTGAATATTACTTTTCTCGCATTTCGAAACTCGCAATGTGCGGAAGGTACGAGAATATGCTCTCCTCGCCCACGAGGACTGCAGACCAGTCCCCAAATGTTAAGCGGCATTTACCTTCGCTTGCTTAATCCATGCCACTAAAAACAATAGACACATTATTACAAATGATAAGCACGTGAGGCCAACAGAAATTATAAAACAATCGAAATGATAAAAATCATACTGTAATAAATAAAATGCAATTTAAATAAAACAAAGAATTAGCAGATCATACTGTAATAAATAAGATGCAATTTAAATAAAACAAAGAATTAGCAGATCAGACGAAATTATTGGTGAAGCAGCTCAAAGGAAGATTCAACAAGAGCGGAAGGTATGTAATTTCAGCTTTAGCAAGCAATGGTACTGCGTTCTGGATCACGGCAGGCGGAAGAAACGCACGATATTTGAAAATATCCAGGCAGTCTTTCGTCCTACTTGAAGTTTGATGTGGTGTTTGTAAAAAGGTATTCGTTGAATTGCATTTTGGGAAAAGCCAATCAAATATCTATTTAGTTTTGTCTGGTCTGGTCCAATTAAAGAACGATATGTTTTCGTTTATTTTTCCTATGTTTCCATAACACTTGGCACAATGGTCCGGGAAGCGATGCGGGCTAGAGGCTACTGCTCACTAGACAACCTACGAACCAGATTTGAGTTCCGGCCTCGGGTGAGCATATTGTTGGATCTCTCCGGGCCTAAAAATGTGTAACTGGTTCAAAGCGCTCTGATGTCCGCGGGGCAAGTTCAAGCTAAGTTAAACTGCAAAACCCACAGGTCAATGGCAGCTACCGTGTCGTTCATCTTTTCAAAGTAAGATTTGGCGCCCCCTTTTGTGCGCTATGAGTATGTGCAACTAACTATATGCAAGTGTGTAAAGCCTGTTTAAGAAAACATGCAGAAACACCCCTAAAGTGTCATTGGTGCCAGAGCCACGCGAAGCCACGAATCGCCACTGGCCCTAGGGATGGAGGTGCTGGTGGGGGTGGAGGGGGGGGTGCCGGTGCTCAGACCCGGTGAGATCCAGCCCACTTTAAGCCCTGGGTGTAACTACGCACAGTACATAGATCGGCCTGGAATCCTCTTTTAAATCAAGAACCTTCAGAAAGAACCCGACTTTGACTTGTAATAGTGTATTTATATCACCATTTAGAAAAGTATAGAGCTGTAACAGAATTCCACTAACAAATTATAGACACAACACACATATATTTACATCTTGTAGCAATGGTTCAGATTCACACCGTTTTGCACAATTAAATTGTACATAGGTGCACAAAAAGTGTTATATGTTTCCACTAATGAGCAATCCTGATTGACGGAGGTCCGGGAGTACAGGCGGTAGTTACAAGGTGTATTTTCCGCAGTCATAAGCGTGGGCTCAGGGGGGGAAAAACAGTGTTTCTGTGGAAGTGCCATGTGAGTGCCCACTGCAGATGTGGTGAGCTACTTTCTAAGGATTGGCTAATATTTTCCACGTGTAGGCTTACGCCTATGTGGGGGTATTAACCAATATTCTAGAACTGTAGGCTTACACGTAACTGTGAGTATTAATTAGCTGACATTTCCCACCTGTAGACTCTCACCTACTGTAGGTATTGGCTACAATTATTCACCTGTGGACTTTTATCCTATATGTGAGTATTCGCTAACATTTTCCACCTGTATTTACACATAAGTGACGGTATTAGCTATCATTTTCCACATATAGGCCTACACTAAAGTAGGTAGTAGCTAATATCTTTCACCTGTAGACTTACACCTATGTGTGTGTATTAGCTAACATATCCACCTGTAAATATCCACCTAAGTGATGGTATTAGCTATCATTTTCCACCTGTAAACTTACACCTATGTGCGGATATTAGCTAACTTTTTCCATCTGTACACGTATACCTAATTTGGGTATTAGCTAACATTTTCCACCTGTAAACTTCCACCTACCTGTGGGTATTAGCTAATATTTCGACCTGAAGGCAAGGCAGTGCTTTAAGTGGGCCGAGTCTTGCCGGTGCTCAGCACCAGCAGTTCTAACAAGCAGGTGCCGAAACGGGTCCCTATCAGGTTCTCAATTTTTGTCCTCACCCTTCGGGGTGAAAAACAAATCTCAACTCTGCAGCAATACCTTTGCTGTAACTTCTAAGGGACTCGTTATAGTTCTTTTCCAGTCTCATCATTTCATAACGGAACTATTGTCAATATTATATGCAACAAAGCCATAGTTGTTGCGTATGTATCTTATGCAAGGCGGCTCACTATGCTAAGCACAGATTTTTAGCTTACGCTTTTTAAGGCCCTTCAGTACATTGGCCACGACCCTTTGAGAGACCCCCAGTTTTTTCATCCCACTTAAAGCCCTGTCTGTAGACTTACACCTACGCACCTAAAAAGGCAGGCGTAAGTGGTGCAAATAGGCCGGTAAAGGGCATGGAATCCCTCCATATTTTCAGAGGATGCTGCAAAAGGGACTTTGCTGCTGGAGAAACCAAGGAAAAGGTTGAGTTTGACATAGGTTCTAATCTCAGGACATCAGATTTGTTGAACAGTGGTTTTCTGCATGCCCACGAATGAGTATTACAATGAAAAAGGAAGGGTGAACCTATGATTTCCTAGGATTCCTCATTTCCTGTGAGTGTATTGTATTGTATTGCAACATCTATATTGTGCTTACTACCCCAGCGAGGGGCGCTGAAGTGCTCGCCTGCATAGGGAGCATGCTAGGGGCCCAGTGAGACCAAATGGGGAGAATGGGGCAATGGAACGAAGCACAACATCTGTAAGGAAAGAAAGGGACGCGTTAAAAGTAGAGCTTGTTAGAGCGCTGTTAAACTTCGATTTCTAAACATAGCAAAGTGGTTCTATTTACCTGTACTGTTTAAAGTGTGGCTAATATTTCACTTTTCTATACCCCTTCTTTAATCACTGGTATGTGTCATCTTTCCAGTGTATTAAAAGACAATGTTTTCGTTAAACAATTTACAAGTTTATGCAGCATTGAGCCTGGCCCCAATCTTATGAGATTTCAGATCGGTGAGCAGTGTTGAGCTGGTGTTAACTGTAGCCCACACCAGTGGCACAACTCAAAACAAGGGGGCCCGCCTGCAGAATGGGACCAGGGGCCCCGAAGTCTGCCATATCTGAGGGACATGCATTGGTCTTGGGCTCAGTGGGTCCCCCATGAAAGGCTGGTGTGCCCCTTAAGAGTTGCCACCCTGCACTGCAGTGGCTGCAGGGGTCTTTGTTACACCCTGGCCCACACCCCACCCTCATTTGAATTCAAGCACCTAACCTGCCATATGAAATAAGGAAGACTTCGACCTCCAAAGGCTCCTCCCTCTGTCGCTCTCACTTCGCACAAGTAACATTTGGACCCCAGATACATGATGCAGACATACAAACCTCCCTACTGGGCGTCAGACCTTCAGCAGGCCAGCTAGCCTGTTACTTCACCCATCCCTGTTTGTGTACCCTGGTGAGAGCCAGGCCCTGTACAAATAACAGCAACTCTCCATAGAATGTGCCCTTTAGTATTGCCACCTTTTACCTATCTTTAAACTACAATGCACTAGTAGGGGTTATCTCCAAAACTCCCTGTAATCGTTCCACGCTGTAAGAAATTAGGGGCATATTATCAAGAAAGGGCGTTAAAATTATCGCTAAAGCGGCGATAATGGGCTAGATAATATGCCCTGGAGAATTCCAATAGAAGCCCATGTTCACACCAGAACATGGGCTTCTATTGGAATTCTCCAGGGCATATTATCAAGCCCATTATCGCCCTTTCTTGATAATATGCCCCTGACTTTTTGCACTAATCACAAACCATCCCTTCATCACCCCATCCTGCGCCTCCTTCTGTTTTTTTTTTTTTGTTGCAGTTTCATATAGCGCTAACTGGACCCGAAGGTACTGGAGCGCTTTATCTGAGCACCAGCTACATTACACGAGGTCGCAATTGTTTATTGAGGCTTTCCCCAGAATTACAGGATGCCGAGCGACGCCGAGACTCGAACCTGTTTCTTCCTCCGAAATACGCAGCTTGTTACTTTATACGTCAAGGGCCTGGTGGATATGGCCTCTCGGCGTGTGGATCTCTCGGTAAGGAGGGAGGGTGTATGGATATGGCCAGCAGGGGGCGCGCCTACGTTTGGTGGATGTCTCTCCGGCAGCTTCTGTTCCTCAAGCGGTGGCATCCTCCCGTGTGGTGCGGATTTGGGGACGAACTCTGTCCAAGACACAGACACTAGAATTGTTAGTTCAACATTTAGATCTACGGTTCTTAGCTTTCTATTGTGCTTTCCTCAGATAATACAGCTCTTTGTGATGCAAAGCATCGAGGGCACATCGTCTACTGCCTTTCTGCCCGATGCTGTCTCTCGAGCATGAAGACGTAGCATGTATTGTCGGTCTCTCCAGGGGCGCGAGCCCGCCTACAGCAGATTGGTTCCCGCACATGTGGCAGTTCCTGAGTTTCTAGATTCTCTTCCAGTGAAGCCTGGGCATTGATTTAGCTCCGTCCTGTTGCTTCTATGCATCTTTTCGACGTTTGCCACCGGGTCTCCACCTGCGTCATACAAATTGTGGTAACAACTGGTCCTGGAGCATACACGTGCCCCGGAGATCTCCAGCTGCAGATTAAAGTGTTTGCTAAAGCCTCCCCTCCATCATTCAGGTACAGAATGCATTTTTCTCTCTAACACAGTTTTGCCTCGGTGGGGGCTCTGCTGCAGCTCAGACGGGCCTTTCCTGCCTGTCCCGGGCTCCGGCCTCCATCTGCTGGCAGCTTTTAGCAGCTGGCCTGAAGGACAGGGCTGTCAGCGGCTGCCGCGGCCTGGAGTAATGAGCTGCCGGGAAGGTAAGTGACGGGCCTGAGCCTGGCAGCAACCACAGGCCGGCGGGGAGCTGCTACTGTGGCCAGCAGACCTGCCTAGGTGTGCCAGCCGCTACTGCCTGCAGCATCCCGACCTACTTGTGCAGGCCTACTGCATGCACCAGCTTAACTGCACCGACTACCACTACACCTACATCAAGCAGCCAGGCAGGCCTACTGCATGCACCTGCTTAACCAAACCGACTACTACTACACCTACATCAAGCAGCCAGGCAGGCCTACTGCATGCACCTGCTTAACCAAACCAACTACTACTACACCTACATCAAGCAGCCAGGCAGGCCTACTGCATGCACCTGCTTAACCAAACCAACTACTACTACACCTACATCAAGCAGCCAGGCAGGCCTACTGCATGCACCTGCTTAACCAAACCAACTACTACTACACCTACATCAAGCAGCCAGGCAGGCCTACTGCATGCACCTGCTTAACCAAACCAACTACTACTACACCCACATCAAGCAGCCAGGCAGGCCTACTGCATGCACCTGCTTAACCAAACCAACTACTACTACACCTACATCAAGCAGCCAGGCAGGCCTACTGCATGCACCTGCTTAACCAAACCAACTACTACTACACCTACATCAAGCAGCCAGGCAGGCCTACTGCATGCACCTGCTTAACCAAACCAACTACTACTACACCTACATCAAGCAGTCAGAGAGGCCTACTGCATGCACCAGCGTAACTGCACCGACTACCACTACACCTACATCAAGCAGCCAGGCAGGCCTACTGCATGCACCAGCTTAACTGCACCGACTACCACTACACCTACATCAAGCAGCCAGGCAGGCCTACTGCATGCACCAGCTTAACTGCAACAACTACCACTACACCTACATCAAGCAGCCAGACAGGCCTACTGCATGCACCAGCTTACCTGCACCAACTACCTCTGTACTTTGCAGCCAGACCTACGGAATGTATATCCCAGCTCACCTGAGCCAACTAACTGCTACGGCACCGCCAGGCCTGTTTGTGGAGCACCACTGCACTCAGATGCCAAACCAACTTTAGAACCTACAACATGGCCTTCCCTTGCTGGTTACTACTGTGCTGCCTACATGACCCTCGTCTGCTGGCTTTTCTGGGTTTTGTTGCAGTTTTATTTAGCGTGAACTCGACCCAAAGGTATTGGATCGCTTTACATGAGCACTAACTACATTACACAGGAACACATTCATTTTTAGGCATGAAGAGAAAGACATGATTTAGATTTCGGCAGACGGGTTACTCCATCACAACAGAAAGACCTGATTTAGATTTCGCAAGCCGGGTTACTCCATCACAACGGTGATGGATATCCCGTCCGTCGAAATCTAAATTTCATAGGAAATATTGCCATTTAGATTTCAGCGAACGGGATATCTGTCACCGTTGTGATGGAGTAACCCGTTGGCTGAAATCGAAATCAGACCCTAAGTGATTTGCCCAGAATCATAGGATGTTGAGTCGATGCAGAGACTTGTACCTGGTTCCCCAGTCCAAAGTCGGCAGCTCTGACCATTACCCACATCCTCCCGAGCAGATAGCTCGTCCTATATGAATTACTACTGTACTCCACTGACCTATCCAACTGTCATCTTCTGAGGGACTCAGCAGTCCAGGTTCTTGTGCCTCCTACAGCTGGTAGCAGTGTGTTTCACTTGTGCCATTTCTGCTATATTTAGCAGCTCAGCCCATTTTCCTCACTATGACACTGCGCAGCTCGGTCTACCTCTGTTGTCTTCACCCAAAAGTTAGTAGTTCTCATACAGGGCATCATGGAAGCATTAGGTGTCACCTCAAAAAATATGGTAGCTCTCACACATGCAGCACTGAGTAGGGGCAGCACTGGATCTGGTCACACATAAGCGAGCATGTATGATAGCATTGAATGTGGCACAACACAAGATGGCGTCTGTACCATTGCACCTACTGGCTCCACTATGATGTCTATTGTGCATTGCAGCCCTCACCATATGCCTCATCTCAGTATTATATTGCTGGGCCCAACTCCATGCAAAATGGCCCCACATAAGATTTCACGTTAGTGCTCAATATGGAAGCACTGGTAATGGCTAGTAGCACCACACTAGATGCTGGCTCCAGGGTCGTGCTGGCCGTAGCGGGCACCAGGCGGTTTCCCGGTGGGCCAGAATGGTGGGGTCCGGTTTGCAGCAGTGCTGAAATATCGGCCCCTGTACCAAAAGCAGCAGCAGTGTTTCCCACCAGCATCCTGTGGCTGGTGCGACTTAATTGCCAGGGCCGGTTTGTTGTCCCTGTTCGGACCTGGCTGGCTCTCTTTCTGTAGGACTTACTCGGTCGGCCTCTCACAAGAAAGGTATTTTTACAGTACTAGAATAGATCTCAAGCTGCTCAATATATGGAGTGGGTAGCACCGCCAGTCCTGTCTGTTTCTTTGGATTCTGGTACTTGTGGTTTTGTAGTTCTCGATTCTTAATGCAGGACTGCCTGTACTAGAATGCAAAGAGAAACACAGGTCTGGAGAAGCTACCCCTACGAGCAGTAGAGCTCTGCACAAGTGGTACTAGTGACCAGCGACCCTTGTATGAGCCTACTGATTTCTCTGATAAGACTTCGACCTCAGGTTATTCCAGCAAACCTTCCAAACTTTTTACGGCAGCCATGGGTCTTACAACCTTTCTGGTTTAGATGGTTTCTTGATTTGAGGGTTTTGGATGTTCTGGGATATTTTCCTGCTAAAGCTGCACAAAAGACTGTCTAAGCTGCCAACAGAGCCAAACCCATTGCAGGGGGGCAGGGAGTGGATGTTATTGGCTATATGTGGGAGGGTACAGCAGTGCACGGTAGGCACCTATGGATCTGGGGGTCGACATACTTCATGCATCCCCGCCACTCAGTCCAGGCCACCCATGTTTATCTGTAAATCAGACAGCATAGGTGAACATTTAGGGCACCTCAAAAAGTGCTTTATGAGGTTGGTGAGAGGGGGCATCACCTCTTCCACTGTATCCAAATTGAATGGTGGGGCATATCCCTAGCCCAACAGATTATGGATCACAAAGTGATCCCATGTCACATGGGATCACTTTGTGATCCATAATCTGTTTGGCTAGGCCATGTCTGGTGTGAGTGGTTCATCCAGCCTTACGTTTTTATGTCGAGCCTGGACAGTGCATGCGCTACTCTGCGAGGCATGTTGCATTCAGTCTATGGGCTTCTCAACATGCTCAGCGCTTCTGGTTGGTTGGTTGTCCTGCCTCTCGAAATCCCTTTAGTCTCGTTGGTCAATAGTGTCTATCTGTCCCACCTTTGGGTGCTTAGTTCCCTCCCAGTGGACATCACTGATTGTTTCTTTTGGTAGGCCAGCTCTGGCCATCTGTAACCTCTTTGCCCGTACCCCCTCCCTCCCGTCATTGCTGGCGTCCTTCCAGCACCGCTGCTTGTTTTGAAAGGGAGTTTCCTTGCACTGCTACTTGTTGGCTATCTGTTGCCTCCTCACTTGCACTCCCCCTCCCGTCATTGCTGCCGTCCTTCCTGCACCGCTGCTTTTTTGTTGTTGCAGTAGTAGGCTTCAGGTAGAGCAAGTGTTCTGTGGTGCATACAACCCCTATCCTTATTTGTGACACGCATAAACTCTCAGCGTGAAGCATTTTGCGTAGTGACATCTAGCGTGTGTGTCAGACAATCTACCTCGCATATCTTTTGCATAATCGGAATTGTGAAGCCTCAGAATTACGAGATGGTGATGTATGTTCTTCATTCAGCGGTAAGATAATGATGGGTTACATATTTCTATACTTTATCTCTTGGTGTTTGTGAAATTAGGTACTTTTATCTGTTGGAATTGAGACCTTTACTGCTTACGTATGTATTTTGTTGTGTTGATGTAACTAAGAAGGGAGCTTTAAAGCATTTATCATCAAGCTGATAGAAATGCAAGCCATGTGAGATGTCACTAACTTGCAGTGTATGTGTTAATTTGTGGAATTATTTCTTGGGTAACAACTTCATGGTTGTTTTAATTTAATGGAATGTGCTTATTCATGCATGTGGTATTCACCTTTTAATCCGTTCAGTTTGCTATTTAATCTTGCTTACTTGTTCTTGAAAGCAAAACACAGTCCTTCAAATCTTTAGTTTTCACGTTGTACGTTAGTTAAGGGACTCCATCTTCACTTGTGCTCTACTAGTTCATAACAAGACTGACATATCAATCATGCAGAATATAATTTTGTTTCCAAGTAGTCTCGGTATAGTTAGTCATTGAGCCATGACTTGTTTGATCATACAGACTTAGTTGTCCTCTGTATCCTGTGGATGCCTAGCACAGCGGTAGCTCAAGGTTTTCCATCATATTTTTTGTTCTCTTTATATAGATGGGTGTGTGCTTTGCCAGGACAAATGGTATGAGGTGTCTAAACGATTGTGGTTGCCAAGGCTTCTCGACAGAACATTGGTTTATATTGATTTAATGGTGTCATGTGCTTCTTTTGCTTCCAAACAGATTTTTCCCAGTGGTAATTCCACATTCTTAGTTCTTTAGGCAGTGCTGTAGCTGTGTCTCTTTTCCCAGTGACAATTCCTCATTATTTCCTCATTAGTTCCTTAGTAGTCCTGCAGACAATGCTGCTAGCTGCTTCTCCGGTCTCAGTGGTAATTCCTCATTCTTCGTCTTTTACCCCCTGCTGCAGCTGCTTCTCTGGCCCCAGTGGTAATTCCTAATTCTAAGTCCTCTAGGCAGTGCTGCAGCTGCTTCTCTGGTCCCGTCAGTAATTCTTCATTCTAAGTCCTCTAGCCAGTGCTACTAGTTGCTTCTCTGGTCCCAGTGTTAAATCCTCATTCTAAGTCCTCTAGGCAGTGGTGCTGTATGCTACTCGGGTACAATCGGTAATTCCTCATTATAAGTCCTCTAGACAGTGCTGCAGCTGTATCTCTCGTCACCGTGGTAATTCCTCATTCTCAGTCCTCTAGGCAGTGCTGCTAGCTGCTTCTCCGGTCCTGTCAGTAATTTCCCCATTTTAAGTTCTCTAGGCAGTACTGCAGCTGTGTCTCTGGTCACAGTAGTAATTCCTCATTCTTAGTACTCTAGGGAGTGCTCTTAGCTGCTTCTCTGGTCCTGTCACTAACTCCCCCATTCTAACTTCTCTATGCAGTACTGCAGCTATGTCTCTGTTCCAAGTGGTAATTCCTCATTCTTAGTCCTGGTAACAATGCTGCAGTTGCTTCTCTGGTTTTTACGGCAACTCCTCCATTCTAAGTCCTTTGGCAGTGCTACATCTGTGCCTCTGTTCCCAGTGGTAATTCCTCATTCTTAGTCCCCATAACACTGCTGCAGCTACTTCTCTGGTCCCGTCTGTAACTCCTCCAGTCTAAGTCCTCTAGACAATACTGCAGCCGTATCTCTATCCCCAATGGTAATTCCCCATTCTTAGTCCTCTACACGGTGCTACAGCTGCGACTCTGTTCATACATCCACTACATTCCAAACCAAAACACATAGGTAAAATACATTGGGCCCGATTCACAGAACTAACTTAAGACAAAATCCTAAACTTACTACCATTTTCGTATTCACAGAAGGCACTTACTCACTTCGGTATTCACAGAACTTAACTTTAGGACTCCTAAATGCCTAATGTTAGGACTCCTAACTTTACTACTACTAAACTGAGAAAAATCCTAATTTTAAGGCTTTCGGTATTCACGGAAGGCATTTAGGAGTCCTAAAGTTAGAAGTCCTAACTTTACTACCACTAAATTGAGAAAAATCCTAATTTTAAGACTGTTGATAGGGCGATATTTTTATCTCCGCTTCTTTAGCTTTTAAAGTGGAGATAAAGCCCTTCAGCAAGGGCCGGTGATAATTATCGCTAAGCGCACTTAGTGCTAGGAGAATTATCGCCGGCTAGCGTGGAATTTTATCGCTGAGATAGCGTGCTATCAGCAACGCTTATCTCAAAAGCGATAAAATTCCTCGCGCTAACAGCCAAAAGTGAGATTATCGCTGGGAATCCAGCGATAGTCTCACACATTTTGGCGTTAGCTTGCTGATAAGGCAGGGCATACTTAGCCATTATATCCACCTTACATTGGATATAATGGATAAGTCAGGGTGAAAGCAGGCGTAAGGAAAGTAGCATTAACTGTGGTTAGCGCTACTTTTCTTATCGCTATGCCTGTTAGCGATTCCTTGATAATTGGAGAAATGTCGCTTAGCGACATTTCTCAAGTTTTTGGGGGACGGAACGCCCACTTTGCATCTCATTAGAGATGCAAAGGTGGGCGTTATGAGAAAGGGAGCTAAAGCAAGGAATCACGCGTTAGCGTGACCTTGATGATTAAGCGATAAAATTATCGCTGCTTTTTGTCCGAAAACGGACGCTAAAGCGCCGATAATTTTTCATCGCCAGCTTGCTGATATGCCTCATGGTTCTTTAATGAGGTTGAGCTGGGCAGACACTCTTTGTGAGAGCCGAGGGATGAGTGTGAGTTCTGCCAGCAAGATGGTTCAGTGAGTTCAATGTTTGCTTTTGAGCTATAGTTGATCTGCGGGTAATAACTTTAAATCTTGGCGGCCTTCTATCCTTCCAAGGTCAGTAAACTTAGTACCATTAAACTGGATAATAGCAGGACCTGTCAATTACAGCACTGAGAGACAGCACAAGTGCAGTATGTAGTGTCATAAAAGCACATTACTACTACTAGTGAGTTATCCCCATCCCGATGGCGAGGATGACTGCCTAGGATGGCTATTCTGTGACTGGAAGGTCTCGTTTTATGCTGCTGTCTTAGGTTGTGTACAATGAATATTTGGCACTGCGTTACAATCGTCCTACTTTTTCAGGTATTGGTGTCTTTCTGGAGAGGAGTTTGTTTGCTTACAGGTATATGGAAGTAGGATTTATGTCTCAATGTGCCTTTTTTATACCAACTCCTAATGCTACACCATGCAGATGTAACTTGTCCTCACCTTTATTGTTTCATCCTATGTGCCACAGGTCTTTACATTCAGTTGGTGTCTCCTTCCCTCTCCTTGGATGTCCGACTCTTGCATGTCTCTCGGAACACCTCGCCCTTTTATCCATCAAAACAGGTTTAAATCACCGCCTCTCTCCTTGTATGGCCAGTGGACTGTTCCCATGAGGCACAGGGTCAGACTGATTTGCATATGGCCATCTCTGAACTGGGGTGGCAGAGTGGGCTAAAGAACGGTGATGGATCAAACCCAGATCTGTTGACTGGGTGTGAGTGTTTGATTGGTTCTGATGCTCCGTCCATCACCACCCCTTTTGTACCGCTTTGTTCGCCATATGTTGGCAGGGTATGCTCAGACGTGAGTCCCTTGCTCACTTTGCCACTGGATTCAAGCAAGCCTGGCTGAAGACGGTTGAAATGCCAGAAACCGGTCCTAGGAAGCTTGTTTCCGGTCCAGGGAAGGCATGGCTTGGCAGTTCGGGCTGGACTGTTCCCATGAGGCACAGGGTCAGACTGATTTGCATATGGCCATCTCTGAACTGGGGTGGCAGAGTGGGCTAAAGAACGGTGATGGATCAAACCCAGATCTGTTGACTGGGTGTGAGTGTTTGATTGGTTCTGATGCTCCGTCCATCACCACCCCTTTTGTACCGCTTTGTTCGCCATATGTTGGCAGGGTATGCTCAGACGTGAGTCCCTTGCTCACTTTGCCACTGGATTCAAGCAAGCCTGGCTGAAGACGGTTGAAATGCCAGAAACCGGTCCTAGGAAGCTTGTTTCCGGTCCAGGGAAGGCATGGCTTGGCAGTTCGGGCTGGACTGTTCCCATGAGGCACAGGGTCAGACTGATTTGCATATGGCCATCTCTGAACTGGGGTGGCAGAGTGGGCTAAAGAACGGTGATGGATCAAACCCAGATCTGTTGACTGGGTGTGAGTGTTTGATTGGTTCTGATGCTCCGTCCATCACCACCCCTTTTGTACCGCTTTGTTCGCCATATGTTGGCAGGGTATGCTCAGACGTGAGTCCCTTGCTCACTTTGCCACTGGATTCAAGCAAGCCTGGCTGAAGACGGTTGAAATGCCAGAAACCGGTCCTAGGAAGCTTGTTTCCGGTCCAGGGAAGGCATGGCTTGGCAGTTCGGGCTGGACTGTTCCCATGAGGCACAGGGTCAGACTGATTTGCATATGGCCATCTCTGAACTGGGGTGGCAGAGTGGGCTAAAGAACGGTGATGGATCAAACCCAGATCTGTTGACTGGGTGTGAGTGTTTGATTGGTTCTGATGCTCCGTCCATCACCACCCCTTTTGTACCGCTTTGTTCGCCATATGTTGGCAGGGTATGCTCAGACGTGAGTCCCTTGCTCACTTTGCCACTGGATTCAAGCAAGCCTGGCTGAAGACGGTTGAAATGCCAGAAACCGGTCCTAGGAAGCTTGTTTCCGGTCCAGGGAAGGCATGGCTTGGCAGTTCGGGCTGGACTGTTCCCATGAGGCACAGGGTCAGACTGATTTGCATATGGCCATCTCTGAACTGGGGTGGCAGAGTGGGCTAAAGAACGGTGATGGATCAAACCCAGATCTGTTGACTGGGTGTGAGTGTTTGATTGGTTCTGATGCTCCGTCCATCACCACCCCTTTTGTACCGCAGTGGTGTGTGCCAGGCTCCTCCTTGGTTGGCCTCGGGGTGTCTCCAGTCTGTGTTACCCGGGACCCGTGGCTGCACAGGTTATTAGGCCTGGCACAGTGGGCTCAATATACCAGGCGGGGCTCCATAACTGGAGGCAGTGGCAGAGGTAATAACCCGAACTGGGCACCGTACCTCAGTTTGGGGACCTCAGATCTGTGGGCACCGTACCTCAGTTTGGGGACCTCAGATCTGCGTGAGTGCTCCAGGTGTGCTTCAGGTGTGGCCTTTAGAGCTGGAAGCAAAGCTGGGGTTGTGGCCTACAGTGCCCTTACCCAGTACTGTCATCGAGACCGTCTAGAATCGGATATAATGCACAAGAATGACCACCAGACTGAAAACGTTTCCTCCAGAGATGTGGCCCCCAGAACAGGACACTGTGCTCCAAACGAGGACCTCTAGAAGTGATGCTCAGCTGGGTTTCAGCAAACGCTTCAAACAATGCTGGAGCGAGGTCTTTAGAAGTCGGCACAACGCTATGACGAGGACGCCGCTTGCGCACGGACGTACCGCCCGGTTGGTTGCAGTTTTCTAATGTATAGCTTTGGCAATCCTTGGACCTTCGGTAATGCCAACAAAGCATTATTGCATTGCATTGTATCGTTGACCGTCTACATTCCTCGGCTACATACATTATGCAACGTTTCTTTGAAGTTACCAGTCCGGACAGTTGTTGTTGTTTGTAATGGCTGCTTATCGCCTTAATAACTCTCCCTGTCTCCACCGGCCCCCTCCCGCCCTGCCCCCGCAGGACCCCTCTCCTTGCTGTCAGGGCCCACCGGGCTGCCACATGGCTACTGATAAGAGTGATGGATGGCATGTGGCTGGCTCCACCGGGACCAGTGCCCGGCTGGGAGCATCTTAGTGCACCGGTGGCCAGGAGTCTGGCCGTGTGAGAGGAGGAGAGAGAGGGCGGGCAGGGGGAGGATGGAGGGATGCGATGCAGGGGAGCAGGGACGGTGGTGCAGATCAGGGCAGTCAGAGAGGGAGATGAGAAGTGTGAGGGAGGAAGTGAGGAATCTGGAAAAGAAAGGATTCAAAGGAAGACTAACGGGGTGGAAAAGAGGAGAGACCAGTGGAGGGAATGAAGAGGGAAAGGGGAGAAGAGAACACAGCTACGGATGAATTAAATTGGTATAGAGAGGAAAGAGATGTTGGAGGAAAGAGTAGATGGGAAGAGAGAATGGAGGGAAGGAAATGAGAGTGGTTAGATTAGGGAGGGAGGGAAAGTAGGAGAGGGCGGAGGAAGGGAGGGAAAGTAGGAGAGGGCGGATGAAGGGAGGAAGACAGAGGGTGAACACAGGGAAAGAAACGGGGAGGACAGGAAAGGAGGAAGTGACTTTGTCTCACTGGAGAAGTAACAGCCGCAGGAATGTCTAGGAGGAAAAACAAAACAAGGATTTGCAATGCAATAGGTCTCGCATTTGCAACAGTTTGAGCGATTGGCATTGTAAATTACAATGCCTTTTATTTATGTTTTTTGAAAATCCGCAAGCGGTGCGTAGACACACACTTTGTACTTATAGTTGTTGCTTACGAGAAGCAAGACTGGCAGTAACTGCGCCTCTTAACTGCCAGTCTTGCTTCTCCTAAGCAAGGACTATAAGAATAAAGTGCGTGTTTACGCACCGCTTGCAGGTTTACAAAAAACATAAATTAAAGGTATTTTCATTTACAATGCCAATAGCTCAAACTCTTGCAGATGCGAGACCTATTGCTTTGTAAATGCTTGTTTGTGTAAGCCATGTTGCACAGCAGCTTGTGCTACAGTGCAATATGTTAAAAAAAAAAGCAGGAGGTGGGGAGAGATTGAGGGTGCAGCAATAACAGACAGCAGAGATGGAGGTGATGGTGAAAGTAAAATGAGGGAGGCGAGGAGGAGGGAGGGAGCACCACAAGGAGGCAGGGGAGTGGAAAGAAGAAATAGTACCTGTATCAAAGCATGAGCAGTGGACGGCACAAATTATGTTGAAGCTGTGCTTGGTCCCTGCTCCACAGAAAGGAACAGAAGTGATGCTTGGCCTGAGCTGGCCAATTAGGAGGCATCAAAGAAGTGTAACACTGAGGCCAACAAATGGTGAGCAACAGTTGGGTTTCAAGATCTTTATTGTAAACAACAGTCTTGCAAGTGATAGTGCATGCACTGTCCCAGTCTCGACCTATAAATCCAGTCCCCACCTGAGCCCTAGTGTTGCTTCTCTCCCTCATCCCTGTGTTTCGCCCGCTTTCAAAGAAGAGAATACTTTCACACCTTTTCTTTTTAGTTATCGATCCAACTAGAACCAGTAACTAAAACGAAAAAAAACAGCAGTTATTTTGAAGGTGCATGCATAAAAGTGATGTCCCTGTTGTGCCCACGTTTTTTTTTTTTTTAGCCTTGCTGCACAGCATCAGGGATGTGTAAATGATTTAGAAATTCTGAAAAAAATATTTTCATCTTTCAACATTCTCGGTGATATAGAAAACCTCATTCCAAGATGACCGCGTTTTATTTATTCTTTTTTTTATCTGAGTCTGGAACGTTTACTAGGACCATGTAAAGGCTGCTGAAGGGCACATTTAGAAAGCTTTCAGATACGCAATTATTGCAAATCTTATTATTACACATTGTTCTCTAAATCCCTGACGCTACCATTGATTTCAAAATTCTATACGGTCGTGGCCTTGAAAAAAAATTGCTACATATTCTTTAGGGATAGTGAAGAAGTGCACCAGGAAATCGAACCCTTTAAGAAAGCATGTGTACCACTCTTTGTTCAGTTATTCTGACTGTCGGAAAATTTAGGACAAATCAGCACATCCCAGTTGTGATGTGCTCTTCGATCTACACAAACACTTTTTTAACTAAGAGGAGCACTTTGAAGATTCTTGCCAAACTTATTTTTGCTTGATGTGATTCATCATTGCTGCAGTCGTGACGATCCTGAGTGCTGCAAACACCATATTTTTTGAGGAAGCTCAGACCAGGCATGCAACGCCAGCCAGTGAAACAGCTCACTGTAAATAAAATGTATACGAGAACATTGTTGGTGTCCCTGAAAAAACCGTGTGAAAACCAACAACTTTTTGCATGTTCGTGGATTCTTGACTGGATCCCTCTGAAATGACTGCTGGGGAGATGTATCGTGTGTAAATTACTAGAAGGAATGGCTTCATTGGAGGGCATTCACAATTCTTTCGCTTGACATACCTTTAAACTTGTTTACCCGTGACATGTTATATCATATACCCAGGGCAGATTCCAAAATATAGCTATGATGATGCTATCATTGTGAGGACAAGAATGATCTATGTGGAACAAAAAATAGGTAAATGTACAACAAGCCCTTGAGCTCTGGGAACTATATGCTGTGATTCTGATGTAAAAGCAGTACACAAAAAGTCAATTTGGGGGGTGGGGTTCACGCGGAAAATACTGCAGCTGCTTGTGTTACAGGGGGCCTATATGGCAGCTATGCTGCAATACTGCCCCCGGTAACAAAAACGGAACCCAGGGGTCCAAAACTGCCCCCCACCCAGGCAGTCCACTGGGGAAACACCCGGTGCCCTCTATGGACAGTCCGACCCTGCACATGGGCCTTAACTTGGATATGGCGATATGTGTTCCTCTTATCTACTAGTCAGCACAAGGCCACAGCGCTGAGAAGGTTTGATTACTGCTCTTTATGCGCCGCCTTTCTTTGCTGCATGAAAAATGTTTTTTTAGACCTTATTTCAGGAAGTCTGATAGTCACGCAATTTGATGAGAGCTGGATTTGATGATTTTGGACAGGAGCTGTGAAAGGACCGAAAGCTTCAGAGGACACTGTTCACAACAATTCTCTGCCCATTTCTTCAGTCTTCAATTTGGAATTATTTGGTGGTGTAGACGGTGATTAGTATTTGGTATAGGATTAGGCAAAAGCATGGCGGTCTTCTTGAAACATGGCTCTAATAGGTGTGCTTGGCTATTGTACAACTGTTGGTCTCAGATGATGGTGTTGCCTTGTATACAAATACTATGCAGCACTTGGGTCTCAGTCTTCGTGTGGAAGTAAATGGGGAAGGTAGTGAGGTTTTTGATAGATATGTACTGCAGGTAACTTTACCACTGCCTTTGGGATTGGAGATCTGGGAGAGAGACGGGCAGTGCCTGGTGGTATCCTTATCTACTTAATGGGATGTCGGAGAGAGTTTGCACTATTTTAAAAAAATGTATTGCATTTTACAAGATTGCGTTGAATCAGGTGACCTACCAAATGGCTGCCAGGCATCACTTGGAACACAATTGGTAGTGATGTTCATAACGGATGATCTGAGTCTGCGTTATCCATCCTTATCCTGTACCATCACTTCATGGCTTTTGACACCATTCGGCAACCGGCTTTCATACTAATAGCCGCTTTGTTCTCAAGATCTAACTCTACCTGTGCTGTGATCACCTGGTTTGCAGTTGGTAACTCTTTACCCAGAGTGTCTGCTGCTGCTACCCTCCTCAGCTGTGTCTTCCCTCCAGTATCCAGCTCGGTGTCTTCCGTATCCTTTTCACTATGACTGCTCCCCCTCAGGTTCGACTTGGATAGAATGGCTCAGAATGTTTGGGACTTCAAACTTTTCTTTCAGCAGTTTAACATCTGTTCTCTTCAGATGACTCCCATGGAGGTGCTTTGCATCATTGTTGTCCATTTTGGTGCTGGGAGGGCTCGAGCCATGCCAGATCCTAAGAGTAACCCCAAGTAAATGAGTTACAGCTCAAGTCTCTGACATTTATCTTAAATCAGTATCCTAAATACCCGCTCTGGCCCCTCCATCCATACCTACGCTAGACATTACTGATTTAAACAATGGTGCATATTCAGCGAAGAGCGAAATGCCTCCTGAGACCCTTAAGACACTCCTTAGGTTGTGTGCGTTAACATTTGTATAGCGACAGTTACAATGGGTTGACACCAGCACACTCAATATAGAGCGAATGAAGCTGGCTGGACCGGTGCATTTGGTTGGGGAGAGTGTTGTTGAATGTTGTATTTGGGAAGAGTTGGGCGTGCAATCATGGCAGGTCACGTGGGTGCTGGCATGCTGTCAGTGGTTAGAGTGGTGGACCGCGTGACTTGCCGAAGTGCGTGTGTCTGCTTGTGCTTCCTTCGTGTGAAGCAGAGTTTATTTATGCTCGCGGGGCATGTCATGGTAGCCTCACCATTGCGATGGCGCACTCATCCATCGTGGAATGTTAACTAGTTCCCATTACGAACTTTTCTGAGCTCGCACGTGCTGACCTGTCACTACTGACCCCTTATTATATTTGTTCCCATACGGACTTCAGTATCTGGCAGCAATGAACCTTGACCCCCTGCACGTTTCTAAAGAGGCAAACGATGAACTGAAAAGAACAGCTTTGCTTTATTTTGTGTGTATTTTGGCAGAGCTAAGAGTTGTTTAATAATTCCACTTTCAAGATCCTGTTCAAAGGGTCCTCGATGAAACCTGGTAACCTACAGGTATTTGTGTCGAATCTGTACTTGTTATTGCTCTAAAAGTCAAAACTGTATTCCAAATACAGCCATACAAAACTCAAAGCAAAGTTTCATAAAATCATTTCCAGACATACGTCAATACACAGCGATTTGCTCTAGCTAACGCAGAATTGTTGCTTCAATACACGTCCTTACAATAAAATACTTTCCCTAAAACGTACTTCTGTAGTTAAACTATTACAGTGGAGATTTCCGCCAGCGAATACCTATCCTGTAGACATCCTGCGGCATTCGTTGCCACAGACGCTGACAAACATCACATAAAGCCACACTGGATGACCTGGAGTGCAGCCATAGCAGTTCAGGCATCCAAGTAGCAGCAGAGTGCACCCAGCAACAACCGATGGTGCCGGCTCGGACATCCAAGACCCGCGAGACAGGCCAGACATGCAGTGCGGTCAGCACCTGGAATCTGTTCTCGCTCGGAGCATTCCTGAGAGGCCTGCGGGGCATAGGAAAGTGAAAGCACGCCATGCGCACGTTGTGCGAGCCGTACACGTGCACATCGACTGTCCGAGCGCGTGCACATCTCCTGTCCCCCTTCGGCACAGAAAGCTGCAAAATAGATCTCGCCAAGGCGAGCACCGCATGCGCTGCGTTGCTAGGCAAGACCTAAAAAGTAATGTGTTGGAAGGAACGACGGTTTCACTGCGCATAAGAAGGGCGCTAGAACCACTCTACATTTACTCCAGGAAGGATCGAGTCCTAGGCAGACTACTCAATAGTACCCTTCTGCTGAACAGGAAACATCTCGAGTTCTGCTTAGGCGTCCTAGCTCCAAGAAGGGAACGGTCTGAAACGAGGTGCTACAAGCAGCCTCCCCTCCCCCAGATACTATTTACATGAGCCCACCTCTCAGTTTCCCGAAAGAGGCCATTGGCGGCCCCATATTCTGCTGCTCCTAGGTGAGGGGCCTGGGAGTAGGACTCCCTTGTGTGGCAGTTGCATCATATCCGGTAATGGATGGGAGAGAGTTTCTACTGAGTAAATGACAAAGGTTTGCAAAACATCCCCAAACACTGGGGGGCAGATTTACAAGAAAGTGCCGCAGCACGGCAATACAAGCCCTTTGGCTGCGCCATGCTGCGCCACTTTCAATATATGCAAAAGAAACAATTGATGGATAATGCAAACATTCAACCCCAGTCACAAGGGTCATTCCTTTGCTCACCACACCACACCAGTTTGGACCCAGCCATATGCAAATCAGTCTTGACCCTGTTCCTTGTGGGAACAGTCCAACCCGAAATGCCAAGCCAGGTCCTCCCTGGACCTGAAACAAGCATCCTAGGACCGGTTTCAGGGCATCATCCTTTATCAGCCAGGCTAGCTTGAATCCAGTGGTGTAGTGAGCACGGGACCCACGTCTGGGCATTCCCTTCCCACTTAGGGCGACATTTGCAAAAGAAACAATTGATGGACGGAATGCTGGACAATGCAAACATTCACCCCCAGTCACAAGGATCTGGGTTTAATACATCATTCTTTTGCTCACAACACCACCCCAGATTGGACCCAGCCATATGCAAATCAGTCTTGACCCTGTTCCTTGTGGAAACTGTCCAGTGCGAACTGCGAAGCCAGGTCCTCCCTGGACCGGTTTTAGGGCATCACCCTTCATCAGCCAGGCTAGCTTACAAAGCACAGGAATGCAACATATTTACAATAATATGTTGCATTCCTGTGAACTCCCCCACACTGCCACACAAACAGCTGCCATGCGCCAGCGCAGGCACCCTTGAACCATGGTGCGACTCTTCGTCTACTCAGGTTTTGAGAGAGCTCCACTGGCTGCCAGTCAGGGAAAGGGTCCTCTTTAAATCTCTCTGTTTGCTCTATAGAGCAACACATGGGATGGGCCCGGTCCCTTTTCAAGAAAGGTTTACCTGGTATCTCCCCCAGAGACAGCTGCGCTCTTCTAGCGCAAATTTGCTGGTAAGGCCTAGATTCAAACGAGCCAGAATGGGCGGGAGGGCTTTTAGTGTGGTGGGCGCTCGGATGTGGAACGAGCTTCCACAGAGGATCAGACAGATTGACTCCTTAATTGAATTCAGAAAGAGCCTCAAAACATGGCTTTTTCCTAGTGCCTGACTGTTCCGCCCTGTCTAATCCCTCAGCACCAGTGATATTTATTTTTATCAGAGCGCCAGGATACCCGTGGGGTGACAGAGCGCTATATAAGTACCAATACAATACAATACAACTGCGTCATGAGGAGATTGTTTTTGTGTAGGAATCACAACAGGCATTTTCCTCTTTCAATGCGTGCTGTAGAATGCAGCACGCATTGAAAGAGGAAAAAACGAGGAGAAATGAAAACATTTCTCCCCGTTGTGCCTCGCTATGCCACCCCTAGGGTGGCAGAGCATTCTGACGCATTTCCAGGTTTACGATTCTTCGTAAATCTGGAAATGTGTCTGGTTCCATGGCTGTTGCGTCCCCCCGTACACGCAGCTGTCTGAGGACACGTGAGGGAGTCTGTGGTACTCAGAGTGTATCCTCCCGTTTACCTGCACCAGAGGGATGGGTGTGTTGGCAGGTTGCATTTCTGGGTCTGATCAAGGCATTTGATGATTCTGAACATAAATGGCATTGGGCCACATTGTCAGGAATGGGAGTTCCACAAAGTCTTGACTCCAGATAGTGTGCACAGGTCCCCAAAAATCCTTCTACCCGAACATTGCCCCATTTACTTTAGTGGGAAGTAAGGGTGTCTCTTGGCCTCACTCTAGTTGAACCTATTTTTGTTAGAATTCGACAGCAATCATAACACTAAACACCCAGCTAACCTGACTGTGGTTATGTGCATTGTCACCCGTTTCAGTAGAAGAGGACTCTCTGTCGCTCAGTCTCCCGCCCAGCAGTCAATATACCTGGGGAGGGCCAGAGGGTATTGGGAGACGTCGAAGCTGCCTCATAGTTACAATAATACCAAACTGCTCAGATTTAGCAAATTTTAAAATCGCGCCCCCCTCCCACCGCGAGACATTTCACGTGCCACCTTTTTCAGCGATCATATGCACAGTCCACATCCCTTGACACAAGTGTTAAAAGCTGCAGGTCGAAGGTGGGCCCACATTATGCACACAATATGTTACTATTTTCAATAGGGGGCTCAGGCCTTATTGCAGTGCCCACCAGATTTCACATATAGTGCGTCTTTGCATAGTGATGACATTTGAGGGGGCTGTTGTGTTAATACTATCATGGTACATGTCCTCAATGACATATGTAAATTGCCGTCTTGCAGTTGTGGCCTTGCCTGACTGAAACTTGGCTAGTTGTGGCTGTGCTGAAGATGAAGGCGGAGCCAGTCATCATCAATGGCGATTGGTGGTTCACCCTGCGAGTATGTACATCGCTATGAAAATATTGGGAATCAGTGAAGTATCCATGACTGCCCACATTGCACAAGATTCCTGCACCAGAATTGGGCTGAAAGTTTGGATTTTGCGTGGATCTCTCGCTCAAGTGGAACCAAGTCAATGATGAATGCAGTTGTACGATGGATGTGATTGAGATCCTGTCCCACTTGAGATCTGTTAAACTGAAGAAGGAGAAGTTGCACCATGTTTTTTAATTAAATATGTACGCCTAATAAAACTAAACTTAGTGAAGCTCAACATAAAGAAATTCACTACGCAACAGCATTGGTGTCGCATATTTGTATGTGGAATTTTATTTTATGTGGTAATCGATAGAGCTTGAGGATTTGGGCAGGGGATGATGCTTTTTATATAAGGTTGCCATAGCTTTTGTTTTACAGATTGATGTCATTAGATGCACGCAGACTGCTCTACTGTGTAATGGGGAAATCCAAATAAAAGAAAATCAAATATAACTTTAAGGAGGATATAAAAGCAATGATTGTACTTTACATTAAGTCAGGTTTTTTTTTTATTTCAGAATATTTTATTAGTTTATAGGGGCACAAAAAGAAGAAGGGAGGTGATAAAGAGGGGTTATGAGCATTCATAATGAGGGAAATGACTGTCTATGGGTACATCCATGAGTATAGTCAAGTACAGTCTAATAGATGCAGATTTAAATCACAGATGTGGGTTATGAGGTATTAATGATTTCAGACCCTGAAAGGGAAAGATAGGAAAAAGGTGGCGAGGGAGGAGGGAGAAGACATAAGGATAACCCAGAATGTGAGAAAGATAGGAGAAAGAGAGGGTTAAGAGGAGAGAGTGATGTCAAAAGTAGTGTAATAGCAGTGATGTGGTGGTAGGTGTTATTACCGGTACTCAAAAAGTGAGTTTAGAGACAATAAGTCTGTTTTAAAATGAATTGTATATCTTAACTATTTTAAGAGAATAAGCTCTGAGTAAGACCTATTTTTAGGTCTCGCCTTCCAGCAGTCCAGGTTGCAAAAGACCTACTGTGGCTTACCAAGGGCTTACCAAGAACTTACAGTGAGCTAACAGCTCGCCTTTGCTTAACACTGATTGGCGTTTTTGTCACTCTCATTTGCTTCTTAGGTCTCCCCTAACAGACAGGGCAAGCTATCTTATTGTGAAATATCTATTGTAGGCTTACCAATAACTTAAAGTGTGTTTAGAGCCCGCCCATTGCTTACCATTTGTTGTCTTTATTGTCACTCTCAAAGGCCTGCTTCTTATTCGATAATTTACCTTCTTTTTTTCTGTTTGTATCTCTCCTGGAGCATAGCTTTTGTAATATACTTTTGATTGGCTGACTTGTATCCTTCCATTGCTCACTTTTAGGAAACTACTGTTCAATTATCACCTTTGTTTACTCCCCTACCATATACCCACCTATGCTCCATGGGGCATATTCACAAGGAACTATCGCCGAGTTAACGGCACTTTATCGTAGCCAAAGTTGCGATAAATCTATCGCCGCATTCACAAGCTGGTGATAACAGCCCACAGCACCAGTTTACCTGCGATAGCAGCCGCAAAAAACATCGCCACAGAAGAGCCCCACAACTATCGCTAATGAGATGCAGAGTAGGCATTCCCATGCCAAAAGCCACGACAACACCACTCCACAACATTCACAACGACCAGACAGAACTGCGATAAGAACACGTAACAGGCGATAAGGCGCGTTAGCAGCAGGAAAAAAACCCCTGCTCTGACCTGGTGCTAAGTCGGACCACAGCCTGCACCACAAAAGGGAGCACAACCCACAGCCACGCCTGAAGAACAATAGATGCTCCCGGACAACAGAACATGCAGACGTGGGGGGCCGAAAGGGAAACAACACCCGCCGCAACCACCCCCAGTATCACCCTCCCCAGCCCCCGACCAAAGACATGCCACATCAGCTACACCCAATCACGTACAAAATTATCCGCATGATGTCGCAGAATCACAACTGGTGACATGCGTGTGTCATCACAAAAATGAGTATCACACAGTCATTTCCGAAGCAACAAATCAAATTTTATTAAAATGAACTCAGAAATGAAATGAAGACACATTGCGGCTCCCTTCGCTTCAATCCGTAGGTCACAGCCTGCAAGACAAAAATCATGATGAGAAGGTGTGTCCTGCGCACATCAAAGGACAGAGAGAGAGCGAAGGAGAGAGAGAGGAAGAGAGGGAGAGAGAGAGAGAGAGGAAGAGGGGGAGAGAGACAGAGAAGAAGAAGAGAGTGTGGGGGAGAGAGAGAGAGGGGAAGAGGGGGAGAGAGAGAGAGAAGAAGAAGAGAGTGGGAGAGAGAGAGGAAGAGGGGGAGAGTGAGAGAAGAAGAGAGTGGGAGAGAGAGAGAGGGAGAGAGAGAGAGAGAGAGAAGAAGAAGAGAGGGGAGGAGAGAGAGAGAGAGAGAGCGTCACCCCTGCGCATCCAGGCCACACTGCTCACCACTTGCCGGCATGTAGTGCAGTCCATTAGGTCACACATCTGAGACAGACCCGTCATCTGAAACAGAGTGCAGATACATGTTTAGCAGAGTACACACAATCGCACAAGACAACATTGCCTGCCCGCCCATGCACACCCAGACAGAGGCACCCCAGCCCCTCCAGCCGCCCATCGGACCATGCCCGCCCATGCACACCCAGGCCGCACTGCTCACCTTCCGCCACCGGCGTGCAGACAGGAGGTCCCACGACATGCCGCTGCAGGCCACAACCCTGGGGCCCGTGGACATGGCACAGTCAACACCATGCCACCCCGCTCCGCAGGCTACCAGGTCTCACGTTTGGTGCTGGGTCTTGATTACTCCATGGCAGAGGACAAACCAGGGCACCCGGCCTCATCGCAGACTGCACACCTGCTCAGGCCAATAGGTGCCACCAACTCTGTGATCCCGGAAGTGACGCCACGTGGCGGTAGGCCTGCGCTGCCCGCTGGCTCTGGCCTACACTGTGGTCCAGCAGGGCACAAAAAACCTGAGCTGTCCGGACCGCCGGAACGGGGCATCATCGCAGGCTGCACACCCGCTCAGCAGCTTAAGGTGCCACTGACTCAGTGCACCCAAAGTCACTGTCCCGTGGCAAGGTGCCTGTGCCGGCCGCAATGCTCTAGGTGCCACTAACCCTGTGCAAGCCCAGTCAGCGCCACGGGGTGGCAGGCCCGTGACGGGTGCAAGGCCTCGGGTGCCACTAACCCTGTGCAAGCCCAGTCAATATACTTCTTTAGACAAGACTATAGCAAAAACTGCTGAAAGGAATTACACCAAATTCGGTAGGAATGTAGATCTTGGTCCATAGATTGTGCTTTTTGTGATTTGGTGTAAATCCGTTCAGTATTTTTTGAGATATTAAGAGAAAAAAAATATAGATATTTGAACGGGTGGGCCTGACGGAGTCTCAGAGACTCTAGCGCTAGCGGGAGCGCCAGTTTAAAAATAGAGCATTCTGATTGGCCCAGGGAGCTTTATTTCCCTCACGGGAGTCAGGCTCCTGCGAGAGCGAGTCCTCTTACTGGCTGCCTGAAACATGAGAATAATGTTTCCGGCAGCCATTACAGGATTTAGAGACTTGGTCCCATGTCCTGAACTTCTAAAAAAAATACACATGGACCGCGCAATGGAGGAACCGTTCCTTTGAACAACAAATAGAGAAAATCTTAGACCCTTACAGGGCAAAATCGTACCGAGAGCACTATACAGATCCATGAAAACCAAATACGACTACACAAGCTTGTTTTCATAAAAGGGAGCGTTTTCCATAGACCTTAGCACTGAAGAAGTACAAGACTAAGCCCCTTTTATTTCAATTCTGGCTACACACAAGTCTGTTTTTAAAAAGGAGCGTTTACCATAAACTTCAGCACTGAGGGAACACAAGAAAAATCCCTTCTCATTACACTTTGCCCTGAAGAAGTCCGTAAGGACGAAACGCGTTGGCTACGCTGATTTTAAAGAAGAAATTAAATAAAGAAACTTGAAACCAGACCTGCTGAATGGAATGATATCCTTCGTTGTGCAATATTATATTTTATAATGATCATGTGGTGTGCTGGATCACAGTGTTTTCTTTACAGTAGGGATACCCTGACTCCCTAAGCCCCATGGGGAGGACCTAGAGAGACCCCCCAGCCAAAAAAGAAAAAAAATGTCTAAAAATGCAGCGAGTCTGCTAGACTCTTGCAGGTTTGGAAATGGCAGCCGGGCTGCTTTTATTTACTATAAGTCCCGGGGAGCTTATCCCTGGGGGCAGCATTCACAAAGAGAAAGAGGAATGCGTGGCCTCCCTTCTTGTGCCTCTAGAGGACCCGGGAAGCCCACCCCAGGGCCAAAAACATTGTTTATGGGGAGTTGGGACACATGTCCCCTCTCCCAGAGCCATTGGACGTCACGGGGAGCCTACTCCCGGGTCCGAATATACTTTGTATGGAGAGAAGGGCCATGCGGCTCCCCTCCCATCGTGCCTCAAGAGGCCCCTGGTAGTCCACCCCGGTAATGGCCTGCAAGCTATGTCCCAGGGAGCCCACCCACTGAAGCAGGCAGGGAAACAGATGAAAAGATTGCCGTATTAGCTGCTCCCTGTGGGGGAGAGCAATGCCGGCTCCCGCTAGATGCATGGAGGCAGCTGAGGCCGCGGGGACCTTGTGGCTTCCCCCGTGGCCCCCAGCAACAGCATGCGACTTCAACCATTGGATGGTGGAGCCCAAAAAGCCCATGTCAGATAGAGCCGACAAAGATTGAATGATTGACATTATTGAAAGTGTGGACAGAGGTAGCAAGCCCACTTGGAGACCCTACTGATGAGTCATCTATAGCTTATCCAGAGAGGCCTTGAGAACAGGCACAGAAGCCAGCTTGCGACTCATCAAGGAGAGAACATCTTAGGGGCTCTGGCCAGCCGGGTGTCACATGCTTCTCCATAATCTAGGACCTTGCTCGGGCATGAGTGATGAAAGTGCAGCTTTTAAAGTAGAGGGATCAAGATCCACTTTCTTCAGCAAAGACGTAATTGCTGCTTGCTTAAAAGACCTTTGGACCAACTCCAATGTCAAGGATAGACTGGTAATGTCCCCCAGGGTACAGGATACACACAGGGTGAGAGGTTGCAAGATGGTCAGGGCTAGAGCCTCTTCAAAGTCCTTCTGTGGCAGACAGCAACTCAACCGAAGTCATACTAGGCATAGAGATGAACTGGCTGGGGATCAACTCTCATCCAATCATCCCCTAAATCACAGACATACCACAGTGCATAGATTGAGAACTGCAAGTCTGACCTCAGACAGAACAGTTATAGAGCTAAGAATAGACTTGGGTGCAGGGTGAAAAACAGCAGCCTGCAGTTCACACCGAAAGTCATTGGATGGCTTATGGTAAGGCTGAGACTGGAGTAGGAAAACATTTACCCTATGCTCACTCTGTCATCCAGACCTGTGGTGGGACTGATGTATAGGGAGAAAACGACTAACTCAGGGTCACACATAGCATTGCTATCCCTCACCCTTGAAGGCTGTGCGGACAACTGAAAACTTATAATACCATGCATGAAACATAATAAATTACACTAAACCCGCCTCCATGGAGACCACGCTAGCCAAGCTACATTGGCTTCCACTGAAGCAGAGACTCTCTTTCAAAGCCTTTTGCTATTGATACAAAGCTGCTGCAAACAATGGCCCGTGCTACTTGCACTCATTTATCAAACCTTGTGCTCCACTGAGGAACTTTAGATCTACTGGTGCCATGTTGGCCAGCAAGATAGTGCGCTTTGGCCGTAGCTCTTTTAGCTATATAGCGCCTAAACTATGGACCTCTCTACCTCTTTCAGTTAGACAGGGACCCTCAAATTCCTTTGCCAGAATTTTTTGTAAACATGGCTGTTTAGACTCAGCTAATTCTTCATGAACTGATGCGTATACGGCCTGTTAGGAGTTTGGACCTTCAGCCCTGGGACATTTTGTTTTGAAGTAGTTATGCGCTTTACAAGCCCTACTATTATTATTATTACTGACAACTTGTATGTGGATAAAATGTGTTGCAAGTATATTTATTAACCAGGTTGGTTTTGCTTACGGGCAATCCGGGTGTCAGCGGTGAGTTCATTGAACAGGTGCCACCCATCCTGAGAAAGCGATAGCCATCCTGTTGATGGTATCAACGCCATTGTGCTTAGATTCTTTACAGCTCATTCATTTAAAGGGTTGCCACCCTGCTCATCCTTTTGTGTCATGCTCCTGACAAGTCAGAGCGAGACCCCTGCCAGGCTCCACAGTTCCTCAGAATTTCAACTATCCCTTGAGGGATTAAGGAGCGTTGTTGCGTCATCCCAGGCCCGACCACAAAGACCCCAGCCCAGTTTGCTAACCCCCTTTAACTGCTCCCCTGATGACACCACAGGCAATAAACAGAGGGAGGTGCAAACCTCTCAACCTATAGTGGTCCTTATTGCACAAAAATACCATCCCAGCTTGCAGGGGAACAACACTACGATGCTGTTCCCTCTATGTTGCCTTCTGGGTGACAGGGCCAGCTGCAGAGTCAGTGGTAAAGCTGAAACTGGAAGGAGGAACGAAGAGGAAAAGAAGAAACTTAAAATCACATTGACATAATTGGAAATGGGTATGGCCACAGAGTCAAAAATGCATTGGCAAAGCCAATATGTCTGACCGTGGCTACCAGCATTTCGGCGTTATCAATGCTTGTTTTCGGTTCTCATATTTTGTATTCTATTTTTTTGTTGTTTTTTTTCATAGAGCGCAAACTCGGCCTGAAGGTATTGGAGTGCTTTTATTGGATGGTTGTTGCAAAACGTTATTATTGAAGTATTTATAGGGCCCTCGACAATAAAAACAAGTTTATTTAAAGCAAAAGGGGCATATTAACAAGGGCCATATCGCCGCTTTTCTGACTTTAAAAGCCAGAAAAGCAGCGAAAATGTCATCGCCCTATCAACAATGCGGTGCTAACATGCATTAGCGCATGTTAGCAGCCGTTCTCCACACGCCTAGCATCGCATCTCTAATGAGATGCAAAGAAGGCGTTCCCAAAGAAAACAACAGGGAAAAAGTCTGTAACCGCACATCGTGGTATTTACAAGCCGTGCCCTGACACCCATTGCGTTATTAAACGGTGCGCTAACCGCGGTTATCGCCAGTATCTAACGTCTGATAAATTTCAGACTTGTTTATCTGTTCAATGGGAGGTGGCTTGAATGTCTGAGTCCACATCTCCCTATTAATAACATTTCCTTTAGCGCCGTCCTGTTGTCGCTGGTTTTCGCACGGTAATGTGGAATATCGCCATCAATCGCCAGATTTCACATCGCCTGTTAACCAAGCGTTGTAAATACGCCACTAACACAGCGATGTGAACCGGTGATAGACGGCAATAATGACAAATGCGATTAACGCCTTCAGCGATTATTATCGCCTTTTGTTGTTGATATGCCCCAAAGTATTTGGCATCAAAAAGATCACATTGCCGCACTAGTCTTTGGCACTGTAGGAATAGCTTTGTGTGGAAGTGCTTCCTGTGAAAATCAAAAGGTCTTTACCGCCCGACCCATAAACAGGTATCCCAAGATCACACAGAGAGCCCCCGTGAAAGCTGGGACTGGACAGAGCGAGAGACAGAGCTGATGCTAGAACGAGAACCATCCGGTAAAGCACCAGGACAGCTTTTCCGCTAAAAAGCCAGTGCAAATGTGAACGTGCCTGAGACCCCCCAAAAAACCCTATGTCGCCTACTAATTAGGCAATGAGTCTGAGAGCATGGCTGGATTGCTCAAAGATGACAAACGCATCGGGTTGTTGGAGATGACACAACGAGCCAAAAGAAGAGCTAGGAATAGTCTTTTTTTTTATCCCTGGTTTTGCTTCCTTACTGCCTGCCTACTATGTAATGCAATTTCCGTCTGTTTTTCTTTTACAGTATGTATGTAAAGCGCTCTGATACCTACGGGTCAAGCTAGCGCTATATAAAACTTTTAAAATAAAATAAATGAAAATAAATAGTCTAGGGCTAAGAATAGAAAATAATCTGAGATCAGAGGGAGACTCAGACGCAGAGACGGGGTGGACTGTGGTACACAGAGGTTCAGTTAACTCAGGATCACACGCAGGAAGACCTAAGCTTGGCGTCCGGAGTGACCTTCTAGCCTGGGAGTGACTCCAATTGTTCTCTGAAATCACCCGGAGTGGGAGGCACCGTCGCGGTCATGAGGCGCGAGGCCGAGCTGCGCAGTCGGTGGCTCTAATTGCTGGCCCGGGGCTGCTCATCTGGTTAGAGGTCCCGGTTCAGTCTATAAATCTGGCGGACAGTGTGTTTGTTCTGTTTGCTGTAGTTACCTAACCCGCGAGACCCTAATAAATCAGATTGGGCTGTTAATGTCTGCAGCGGCTGCCTGTGTAGTTCGAGGGGCTCCCTCCCAAACAGCACCTCCGCCCGCTGTGCCACATCCAGCCCAAAACAGCCTCATTTACCTTGTGGAGGAGTCGCTGTCCTACGGCCCTCCTTCACCAAGAAGCCTTGAAAAAACCCAGGCAAAACGTCTCGTTTGTCATACGTGTTAAATCTGTAGAATACGTTGCCTCTTGTGCACAGACCTGGTGAGAGATTGTTGTGCCGCACCCTTGACTGAACTCCTTGGTGCCAGCAATTTTCCTCCCATTTGTCAGCTTCCCACTGCTTAATTTTTAAAAGAATAACAGGCACATGCATCAAGCTAGGATTTTGCGAGTCTTTAAGTGTGAATATTAAGGATTCGCAATCAAGGACTCGCAAAATCATATGCATGTAGGAATCGCTATAATTATAGCGATTCCTACACATTCCTTATTTGCGACTTGCAAATAGCGAGTCGCAAATAAGGAATAGCTTCCCATTCATTAGGCCCATAGGAATGAATGGGAAATTGCAAGCGCAATTTGCGAGTACCGATTGGTACTCGCAAATTGCTCATGCAATTTCAAGGATGCAAGGGTGTCAAAAGGACACCCTGTTCAACCCCTGAAATTGATCTGTGCACAAATGTTGCGCACACACATGTCCCAAGGACATGTGTGTGTGTAACCTACAACTTTGAAAAATGCACTTTAGTGCATTTTTCAAAGTTTTTGCAAATTACCATGAATTTCAACTTCATGGTAATTTGCACCCCCGGTAGCAAAATCGCTACTTCAAAGTGGTTCTTGCATTGCATTTAAGGAATCGCAAAATGCGATTCCATAAATGCAATTGCAGTTTGAGAACTCGCAATTAATTGTGAATTCTCAAATTGCGAGGGCTTTGACCCTAGATGCATCGCAAAAGCTAATTTTGGGATCGCAAATGGCAGATTTTTGTGAATCGCACCGTTTGCGATCGCAAAAAGCTTTGATGTATGTGCCAGTAAGTGCCGTTATATCGGGGGTGCATACAACCAAGGATGCGTAATTTTGCTCCACATCGTGCCTCTTTAAGTCATCACTATGCGCTCCCTATCTCTTTACCTTCCTCTTCCAGGTTCTTTTAATCCCTGCCTTCTTTCTTTGTCACTGTTGTTCTGTCCCTCTTCCTTGTTTTTTCAGTCTTTTGTGTTATTCTCTTGGTTCGGGTCTGTCTGCGGAAAAATAAACGTCAGCCCTAAAATTGAGTGCCAGTGGGCCCACCCATCAGCTCAATTTAAACACTGTCCCCTTACACAGCACCAAGAAAGTAATATTGACGCTATCACGTCCAACCTGGCGGGCAGCATCGTCGGGAGTGGCTGTCCACATTGAACCGAGAATCGAGGCTGATGGGTGCGGCATTTCAATGCTGTTGACGCCAGTTGATACAAGAGTGTTTATATCACATATGGATTAGAAATACGGCTTTGTCCTGGCCCACTCATGTATTTCCGAATATAGAGAAAAATGTTTCTAAGTAGTGCCAGTAAAACTCTCTAACAATAAAACACAACAAACATTGGCAAAGCGAATAGGTCTCAATTCTGACAACTATTGGCTTTGTCAAGGGTTTTAGCCATAGCACAACATCTAGGATGATGCGTCACATGGCTAAAGTTTTTTATTTTTTAGAAAGCATTTGAAGCGGCTGGCCGTGTAGTTATCAGGCGGTGTAAAGTGTACCGTTGTGGTTTGAAGAAGGAAACAAACCAATATAAGTTGAAGATCCAGAAGAAGTTTATTCTGTATTACAGCTTATCCACTGGAGTGTGTCCATCCCCAACAAAGCACAGGCAGTTAATGGCTGTTCACAAACTGACATACTTCGTTGAAGATAGACTCCACAAGCGATGCACATTTCAAACATAATCATGTTTGTAATGGCGCATGCTGAGAATATAGTATTTCATACAGTAAAAGAAATGGAAATCGAAGAGAGTATACAGACAAACTAGCAGGTAAGTAAATACATAATACAATCCCTTTACATCATCTCCCTCCCATACAAAATGAATAAAAGATATATGAATCAAGACATATAAAAATCCTTAAATCTAGCAGGAATGGAATAATTCCGATGTGTTCTGAGGAAACCTGAAAAAGAAGGTGTACTATGAGGAGGCATGAAATGACCAGCCAGAGAATTTGATGAAGCATGAGAAGGATAATCAGATGAGCCCCCCAATGGTAAATGAGAACAATCAATATTATCTTCTGTAAGGGTATACTTGGATGTGAGAATTTGAGAAGCCTGTTCAGGAGACAACTTGACCAGGACCCTCTTGTTTCACCACCCTTTTTTGTCCAAAAAGAGTGAACCCTTGGAAGTCTTAAAAACCTGTACAGGTAAAGAAAACTTAGAGACACATTCTTGACTCTATTTGGATTTTTGACCAAAACCCAATCACCAATTTGAAAGTCATGTAAAGTATTAGAACATGTAGAATCAAAGTGTTTCTTTTGAATTTTTTGTTGAGCTAAATCGTTTTTTTTTGCCTGTTGTGCTTGTCTTGACAAGCCAAGCATGAATCATCATTTTTTCTTTTACCTTTAATCCAAGAAGGACAAAACTTCCCATTAGGATCCCTTTTTTTAAGAAGTCTGAAAGGTGAAATGCCTGTGGTGGTATGAGGAGTAATGATATATGACCAAATTTTCTTTTTGAGAAAAGATTCCACGAGGAGATTGCAAGCTAAGGCAGATTGTATCCCTTCTTTAATAAACCTGTTCATCCTTTCGACAAGTCCATTAGAAGAAGGAGAATACAATGCAACTTTGAGATGTTTTATGTCATGTGCAATTAAACATTTTTGCATTGCAGAAGAAGTGAAATGTGTACCATTGTCAGTAACAATTTCTCTGGGAGAACCCTCAGATTGAAAAAACTCTGGTTAAGAAATTAATCACTGACAGGGTATTGGGTGTATCACAAAATTCAAATTCAACCCACTTAGAATAATAGTCAATTAGTACAATGATGTAGCGTTTGTCATGAGGAAGTAGCTCAAACGGGCCAGCGAAATCAAGAGCAAGCTTAAACCACGCTTCTTGAGGCACAGGAACACAATGGAGTGGAAGTTTAGGGTCTTCCAGCGTTTATTAGAAAGTGAACAGGTTTTGTAGTTGTCAATCCATTGAGAAATATCTTTGTCCTAATGCAGGCCACCAGAAGTATTCTTTTACTTTTCTTGATGTGGCTCCCACACCTAAATGGCCCACATGAGCATTTAGAAAAATTCTGTAGCGAAGAGGAAAAGGAGGAAGGCATTGATCCCCCGCATAAGGATATCATTAACAATGGAGAGATCATCAGAAACTTCAGCGAAAGATTTGAGTGAGGCAGGTAGTGAACGTTCCTTAGGCCACCCAAAAACAATCATATTCTTGACAGCCTGAAGAACAGAATCTTCCGTAGATGCCTGAATCCAATCTGTGTAAGAAAATGTTGAAGAAGTAAATAAAGTATCTTCAATGGACTCAACAACACACTCAGTGTCATCAAACTTGGGATCAGGGTGACTAACTTCCAATGGTAACCTAGAAAGACAGTCAGCCCTAACATTGCGTCCTCCAGGAATATGCTGTATGACAAAATTATACTCATGTAACCTAGAGAGAATGCAAAGGCTTTGCCAGTACCATTTCCATTAAGCAAGTGTAGAATAGGTTTATGATCACTGTAAAGATCAAACTGTGTGCCCCAAATATAAGTCTTGAACTTTTCTACAGCCCAAGAGCATGCGAGCGCTTCTCTTTCTATTGTACTGTAATTGGATTCAGCAAGGGAAAGTGCCCTAGAAGAAAAACCTATTGTGTGTTCCTTCACACCAATCCATTGACAAAGTACAGAGCCTAAGCCAAGCTGACTAGCATCAACTGAGATTGAACATTTATAGCCTGGTGTGAAGGACAACAAAGCAGGAGATTCAATGATCATCATTTTAACAAGATCAAATGCATGGCTGACCTCTTGAGACCATACAAACTTTGAGTTTTTCTTTAAAAGAACATGTTATGGTAGGACAATTTGTGCATATCCTGAAATAAATCTTGAGTAGTACTCAGTCATGCCTAAAAAAGACTTCAAAGAATCCTTGTCCTTGGGAATAGTAACCTTGGAGATGGCTTGAGCCAAAGAAAATGTGGGTTTTATACCAAAAGAAGAAATAGAATGGCCTAAGTAATCTATTTCATTCGCAAATAATGTGCATTTATCTCTACCCAAAGTAATGCCTGCTTCTTTAAACTTAGAAATAACTTTTTTTAACGTAGCAATATGTTCATTCTTGTCTTTTTAATAAATAAGTACATCATCCTGATAGGCTTGTACAAAATTGATATCTTTTAACAAGTAGTCCATGAATTTCTGAAAGACTCTGGCCGCAGGGGCCAAACCAAATGGTAATCTGAGATACTTGAATGCTCCAAAAGGAGTTATAAAAGTAGTTCGATCAGTAGAACAGAGGGAGAGGGGATTCTGATGGTATGCAGATCGAGAGGAGTTGGCCTAACGGTTAGGGTGCTCGGCCTCGGACCTGGGGGAACTGGGTTAGAGTCTTGGTAACGACGCTAAACCTCCTGTGATTCTGGGCAAATCACTTAATCTCCCCGTGCCTAACAAAAAAATAAATAAAATGAATGTGTGTCCTCATGTAACATAACTGGTGCTATGTAAAGCGCTCTGATACCTGATTGGATTCGGGTCAAGTTCGCGCTATATAAAACTCTGCTAAAAAAAAAAAAAAAAAGAAGGTCTAGCAAAGTGGAAAACATAGAACCCTTAATACCAGTTAATAAATCTTGTATGTTGAGAAGGGGAAAGCAATCAACAATTATGTTTTTATTAAGATAGCGAAGGTCAGCACACAAACGGATGCTAGAATCCTTTTTTCTGACGATAGCAATTGAACTAACCCATTGGGATGAATCAGTAGGTTCAATAATACCCTCAGAAATCATGGAATCAAGTAATGTCTTATGATTCTCTCTAACACTCAAAGGAATGGATCTTACTTTGTGTGCAACAGGTATTGCCTCTGGTTTGAGTTTAATGAGATGTTCGAAGTTTGTAATTCTTCCTATAGAAGTATTGAAAACCTCAGGAAATTCTGAAATGATCTCTGAAACAATCGAATCAGAATTCTCCAAAAGTTTGGAAACTGATATTTCATTGATCTGCACAGGGTTATCTGAACCAGGGGCAAGTTTCAGACCAATTTTAGCAAGGTCTCGCTAACCTACGATGTTTTTACTTTTAATAGCAACATATATTTTGGTGTAACTACATTTACCTAGACATGTTACAGTTTCATAAAAGAAACCCAACATATCTATATCTTTATCACCATATGCCTTAGGAATTATATCTGTGCATTGCAAGGAAATGGAGGAAGACCAATGATTTTTAAAACGGCTATCTAAAATAATGGTGACAAGGAGGCCTGAATCTGCCATCATATCAAAACTAAGGTCACCAATTTTAACTTCAACAGTGGGATATTTGGCACGCTCACTTAGGAAAAATTGAGCATTGGAATCAACTGATAGAATGACCTTTTGTGGTAAAGAATGAGGAGTCAAATCAACAGAGTTAATATTGAGACTTTGTAAAGGTGTGTCAATTGAAGAAGCATTACATTCAGGATGATCTTGCGACATAACAGAACTAACTTGAATTACCTGTTTGCTTCTACAGACTGACTGAAATTGTCCAATTTTATGACAATGAACAATATTTTTACCAAGAGCAGATCAGATGGGCCTATTACTATATGTAATTTTGAACCACATCTGTAACACATGGTGTTACATTTCTTTTGAAATGGTTTAGAAAATTTGTTTTTAAAAGTGACAGCATTAATAGAGAAATCATTTTGAATCATACTAATGGGAGAAACAACATCACTAGATATACACTTAGAGGAAATAATAGCTCACTCAATGCTCTTAGCCATATCAATTACTTCAGATATGGATGGGTCTCTTCAACTTAAAATGCATTATTGTATCTTTTTGTGAAAACAACTATAAATAAATTGACCTCTAATATATATATCAAGAGAAGCACCAAAGTTGCAATCTGCAGCTAAGTTTCACAAGACAGAAATGAACTCCTCCACTGTTTTGCTGGGATCTTGCTTCCTCTTCATCAAGTTAAATCTTTCTAAAATGACATTTGGTTGTTCTAAAAATTTCTTATTGAGTCTTTGGATGGCATCAGAGAAGATATTCCAGTCATCACCACCCCCAGCCGGTGGAATAGAAGGAGGAAGATTATCAAAAATTTGACGTCTAGCACTGCCCAAATGTCTGTATAAAATTGCTAATTTCTGTTTGGGAGAATATTCTTCAGCGTCTATAGCAATGAGATAACTTTTGAAACTACGATACCACATTTTTCAAGACTCTTTGGGTTTACCAGGTACTGGTAAAAAATTATTTAAGTGTACAATTTGTTGATTAGAAGGCATGGTAGCTTCTTAAATTAAGGAGACAAATAGTGTTAAGAAGGTTTCTTGGAAAAGTTTTTGTGAGGTAAGGAGGTCTCGTAGTAAACAAAGGCAATTTAAAAATCGTTTTGTATTGAGAACTGTCTCTTTATGAAGCGTTGAGAATAAACAGCCAATCATAGAAGGTAAATTCAATAAATAATAAATTACCTTTTTTAAAAAAAATGTGTTTCAAAGTAGTCCAGTGAAGAAACAGTTAACTTTAAAGCAGCAACAAGAAGAACGTTAATCTGCGTGAGACAAGCTGGTTAACGTTGAGAAAATAAATACTCCAAAATGGCCACTGTAGCGTGAACAACGTGATGCGGTCAAAGGAGGAATGAAAAAAGGTGTACAAGTTGCATGTTACACCTAAAATGGCCGCCAAATGTTGCGTGATGACATCATCACGTTATCAGAAGACGAAGAGGCAAGCGTTGAAGGTGACATAGTCAGGAAAAACTTCGCAAACCTTCAAAAATGCCCAAAAGGTGATCCGGAAGTCGGAGGCAGCACAGAGCAAGAGGCCACTGCAAAGGAACAGTCCTGAAAAAGTCCGGAGAAGGTGGTGTGAAGAAAAAATTAACATCCAAGGAAGAAGGCTGAAGAACAGGAAGTTCAGCCAAATACACAAAAGTTGTGGAAAAGCAGAAGGTAACTCGTCGCCAAATGTAAAGTGTACCGTTGTGGTTTGAAGGAGGAAACAAACCAATATAAATTGAAGATCCAGAAGAAGTTTATTCTGTATTATAGCTAATCCACGGGAGTTCGTCCATCCCCAACAAAGCACAGGCAGTTAATGGCTGTTCACAAACTGACATACTTCGTTGAAGATAGACTCCACGAGCGTTGCACATTTCAAACATAATCATGTTTGTGATGGCACATGCTGAGAACATAGAATAGTAAGCATGTCATGCAAGTATTTCATACAGTAAAAGAAATGGAAATCGAAGAGAAACTACAGACAAACAAGCAGGTAAGTAAATACATAATACAAACCCTTTACAGGCCGATACACCACACATGCAACTGCCTCCAATATAACAATGCACTTTATGTTTTTCTTGTTAGTTACCGATCCGAGTTGGATCGATAACTAACATGAAGCGACACAGGAAACGAGGGGCAGAAGCAATACGTTGGTACAGGTGGAGAATCAAATTTGGTAGTGAGGGGATCAGATGGCAAAGAAGAGCAATGTGGAGCCTGTGGGGAGAAAGTACATGGGTGAGAAGTTAATGCGGGAAAGTAGGAGAGAAGCACAAGAGCGAGAGAAACTTCAAATGATCGAGGGAGATACACATACTAGGGACATCTTGAAGATTTTAGGGGACCGGGCTAAACAGAATTTAGGGACCCCTGCTTGGAACAACTCTGAAGTTATTATCCATTTATAGCTCACTCAAGCCCTCAGCAACTATGGTCTGATCATTGACAACCCTCTTCATTGGCCCCTTAACCTTTAAAGGGACCCCAATCCTTCAGGGGGCCCCATTCAATACAAAGCCTTTGAATATTTATGAGATAGTGGAGACCTTGGAGACCCTTTTCATATTCTGCAAGGGAACCCATTATTTTTAGGTCGAGCTTAGCGCAGCACCCATGCGCTGCTCTATGAGGAGGCCTCTTGGAATCACTCCAGACTTTCCTCGAAACCTGTCCGTGTGGTTTTTCAACTTCCACACATTCTATTGGCCTTTGCGTGTGGCTTTCAAAAATGAAAGCACGCAATTGGCCAAAGGCGTGTGCATGTCCCACCTTTTCTGTAAATGTTCACTCCCACGGCATCTAGGTGTTAGGAGCAAGTAGCGGCAATCAGGGTACCAGCTGCATTCCTCATCGTGGATCATTAAACACAGCACGGTCGCTTTCAGTTTAGCGGCCTCACCTGTTTTTTTCACTCCCCATCTCTCCTCTTTGCACATGCCTTCCTCCTCTCCTTCTGCCCCCGCAGCCTCTCGACCTTCTCCAGCAGTTTCACATCCGTATTCTCTCACTTTCACCTCTTTTCTCGGTTTGATTTCCCTTTACATCTTCAATTAATGCCCCCATATGCCTTCCCCTCACCCTCATTCCCCCTGCCCACTCATGTTAACTCAGTCTTTACTTCCGCTCACAAATTCTTACCTCGGCTCTGCCTTGCCCCCCTAAGCTTCCCTCTATCCCCCTAAGTTCTCTCTCACCCCCACAGCCGTAGATGCTTTCCTCACCCACTTCACAATCCCTAACTTCCCCTCCCACGTCGCTTCTACGAAAGCACTCCATATTACCCTTTTACCCCTCAACCTGAAAGTGTATTCTAACTCCCTTCCACAATTCCCTCCCGCACTCCCTTTCGCTGCCCCCGTACTCATTTGCCCCGACACTCCAATTCTTTGCTTGAGTCCTATCTTGCCTCCACAACCCTCACTGGGTCCCCATCTCACTTCCACGCCCCTCCCCTCGTGCATTTGCCCCCTCCTTTTACTACCCACCCTATCCTCGCTGCCCTACTTCGCCTCCCTCATTCCTCATCTCCTCCTTTACCACCTCCTCACATCCTTCATAGCCACGTCATGTGGAAGAGGTGTGGCACAGCGGCCAGTGCAACTGATGCAGGAACCCGGGGGCTCATGGTTCAATCCCCGGTGCCGGCGGCAGAGCAGCCCAGCACCATGTGACTCTGGGCAGTAGCTCGCTTAATCTTCCCGAGGGCCCCCAGCGCCTTGACACCTTTGGGTAATTGTTCGCGCTTTACAAATAGAGGACATTTACATTTACATTTACGCCCATTCCTTCACTCACCTTCACCCTCTTTACTCTCCATTCCCTGTTCCACCAGCTATCAACCACCCCTTCTTGCCCTCGTTCATCCCCAGCTTTCTTCCACTAAGATCCACTGATACCTTTCTCCCCATCATACTAACTTACTCCACGCCCACTCATTCCTTCACCCATTCTGTGTCCTCTGTGTTGTACGTGAAGCACGTGCGCCGCATTTACCTTGTATTGTGTGCTTAACTCTGTGTACTCTCTTCTACTAGTACTTGATTTACGTGTACTCGGATGTTTCTATGTCTTTTCACCCTTTTTAAACGCGCTACCACCACCTGAATCGTTACAACAAACAAATGATGGACGGAATGCTGACAATGCATACATTCTCCCCCAGTCAAGAGATCTGGGTTAAATCCATCGTTCTTTTGCCCACTACACCACCCCAGTTTAGACATGGCCATATACAAATCAGTCTTGACCCTGTGCCTCATGGGAACAGTCCAGCCCGAACTGCCAAGCCATGTCTTCCCTGGACCGGAATCAAGCATCCTAGGACCGGTTTCTGGCTATCAGCCGTCATCAACCAGGATAGCTTGACTCCAGTGGTGTAGTGAGCACGGGTCCCACGTCTGGGAATACCCATCCCACTTAGGGCGAAAAGCGTTACAACAAACAAATGATGGACGGAATGCTGACAATGCATACATTCTCCCCCAGTCAAGAGATCTGGGTTAAATCCATCATTCTTTTGCCCACTACACCACCCCAGTTTAGACATGGCCATATGCAGATCAGTCTTGACCCTGTGCCTCATGGGAACAGTCCAGCCCGAACTGCCAAGCCATGTCTTCCCTGGACCGGAATCAAGCATCCTAGGACCGGTTTCTGGCTATCAGCCGTCATCAGCCAGGATAGCTTGACTCCAGTGGTGTAGTGAGCACGGGTCCCACGTCTGGGAATACCCATCCCACTTAGGGCAAAAAGCGTTACAACAAACAAATGATGGACGGAATGCTGACAATGCATACATTCTCCCCCAGTCAAGAGATCTGGGTTAAGTGGGATGGGTATTCCCAGACGTGGGACCCGTGCTCACTACGCCACTGGAGTCAAGCTATCCTGGCTGATGATGGCTGATAGCCAGAAACCGGTCCTAGGATGCTTGATTCCGGTCCAGGGAAGACATGGCTTGGCAGTTCGGGCTGGACTGTTCCCATGAGGCACAGGGTCAAGACTGATTTGCATATGGCCATGTCTGAACTGGGGTGGCGTAGTGGGCAAAAGAACGATGGATTTAACCCAGATCTCTTGACTGGGGTAGAATGTCTGCATTGTCAGCATTCCGTCCATCATTTGTTTGTTGTAACGCTTTTCGCCCTAAGTGGGATGGGTATTCCCAGACGTGGGACCCGTGCTCACTACGCCACTGGAGTCAAGCTATCCTGGCTGATGACGGCTGATAGCCAGAAACCGGTCCTAGGATGCTTGAGTCCGGTCCAGGGAAGACATGGCTTGGCAGTTCGGGCTGGACTGTTCCCATGAGGCACAGGGTCAAGACTGATTTGCATATGGCCATGTCTGAACTGGGGTGGCGTAGTGGGCAAAAGAACGATGGATTTAACCCAGATCTCTTGACTGGGGGAGAATGTCTGCATTGTCAGCATTCCGTCCATCATTTGTTTGTTGTAACGCTTTTCGCCCTAAGTGGGATGGGTATTCCCAGACGTGAGACCCGTGCTCACTACGCCACTGGAGTCAAGCTATCCTGGCTGATGACGGCTGATAGCCAGAAACCGGTCCTAGGATGCTTGATTCCGGTCCAGGGAAGACATGGCTTGGCAGTTCAGGCTGGACTGTTCCCATGAGGCACAGGGTCAAGACTGATTTGCATATGGCCATGTCTGAACTGGGGTGGCGTAGTGGGCAAAAGAACGATGGATTTAACCCAGATCTCTTGACTGGGGGAGAATGTCTGCATTGTCAGCATTCCGTTCATCATTTGTTTGTTGTAACGCTTTTCGCCCTAAGTGGGATGGGTATTCCCAGACGTGGGACCCGTGCTCACTACGCCACTGGAGTCAAGCTATCCTGGCTGATGACGGCTGATAGCCAGAAACCGGTCCTAGGATGCTTGATTCCGGTCCAGGGAAGACATGGCTTGGCAGTTCGGGCTGGACTGTTCCCATGAGGCACAGGGTCAAGACTGATTTGCATATGGCCATGTCTGAACTGGGGTGGCGTAGTGGGCAAAAGAACGATGGATTTAACCCAGATCTCTTGACTGGGGGAGAATGTCTGCATTGTCAGCATTCCGTCCATCATTTATTTGTTGTAACGCTTTTCGCCCTAAGTGGGATGGGTATTCCCAGACGTGGGACCCGTGCTCACTACGCCACTGGAGTCAAGCTATCCTGGCTGATGACGGCTGATAGCCAGAAACCGGTCCTAGGATGCTTGATTCCGGTCCAGGGAAGACATGGCTTGGCAGTTCAGGCTGGACTGTTCCCATGAGGCACAGGGTCAAGACTGATTTGCATATGGCCATGTCTGAACTGGGGTGGCGTAGTGGGCAAAAGAACGATGGATTTAACCCAGATCTCTTGACTGGGGGAGAATGTCTGCATTGTCAGCATTCCGTCCATCATTTGTTTGTTGTAACGCTTTTCGCCCTAAGTGGGATGGGTATTCCCAGACATGGGACCCGTGCTCACTACGCCACTGGAGTCAAGCTATCCTGGCTGATGACGGCTGATAGCCAGAAACCGGTCCTAGGATGCTTGATTCCGGTCCAGGGAAGACATGGCTTGGCAGTTCGGGCTGGACTGTTCCCATGAGGCACAGGGTCAAGACTGATTTGCATATGGCCATGTCTGAACTGGGGTGGCGTAGTGGGCAAAAGAACGATGGATTTAACCCAGATCTCTTGACTGGGGGAGAATGTCTGCATTGTCAGCATTCCGTCCATCATTTGTTTGTTGTAACCACCACCTGAATGACTTCTTTATCGACCTTGCATGATGTACATGTACTCTGTGCTGTGTTGCAGTCATGTGCGAGTGCTTTGTGCTCGGCATGTTTTCTGTGCAGTATACTACTTCCTTGTGTTTCGTGGCCTGCCTTGTTCTGTGGTCTTGGTGCTGTACATCTACTGCCCTCTTACCTGTGTTTTACATGCACTCTTTCTACCCCGCGCTTTGCGTACACTAAGCTCTAAGTATGTATTGCCACAACAGGGCCCTACTGTGAACTCTGCTGTGCATATATTTTACAACATATTGCCATGTGCTCCATGTGTGGTGTATAGTCTGTGTTCTACACTTACTCTGTGCTATATACACATGCACTGTGCTCAACTTACACCATGTTTCCCGGGCTTTACATGTATATGTGCTCACTGCAGGGGCCTGTGTTCAACCTCATGTTCACAGGTCCAAATCCCGGCAAATTCACTCAGCCTTTCATCCTTTCTGAGGTCGAGAAAATGAGTACTATTGAGTTGGGTAACCAATAGATGTCTGTTATTCAGCGCCAAGATGCCCCTTTGCGGGTGAAAGTGCGCTTTACAAGTACACGTTATGTTATGTTACTGTGATGAACTGCCTCCACCTTGCATTGCATAAACCAAAAAACTAGAACACATTTTTGGTGTTAATTCTGGTTTTTAGGTCTCTCCTGAGCCAGCTCATGCGCTGCTCTGGCCGAGATTTTTAGTAAGGGCTTCAGAAAATGCTACCACTGTGGCCTAGAGCTTGCATTCACGTGCGCATGCACGCGCGCAGCCGCCAGCTTTCAGCGCCCGAGGCACCATCTGTAGCGCGATCACTTTTGCTGCTGACGCGCGCGCACCACTCACATGCTTTTTTAAAATTTCCTTTTATGCGCGTGCGCACACAACTCGCTCACCACTCTGTGGTAAATAATTTAATTACCGGGACTTAATTTGATGCGGAAAATCTATAATAATAGCTCAGTAAAATAAGAGGCAGAATCCGTGGTATTAGAGGTTCAGAACGGGCTTTATTCCTATACAAAGGAACATAATTCGAATTATGGGCCTTCTATTCCATCACCACGAGAGTTCAGGAAGGAAGGAACATATATTATTGACAGATAGGCAGTTTTATAGAAAATACATTACAGTGAAACAGATGCAGGAGGCGTAACAGTTGAAAACAGAGATAAAGGCATACATGCGTAACTAAAATGGGTGTAACTAGGCGTAACTAAAGAACGTCACTAGGTATGATGTCACAAATGGGTGGTTCCATGAAAGAATTTCGCAATGTCAGCAAAAATACTTGGCAGAGATGCGCGCACAGCAGCATGACGTGTGAGTTGACGTGCAACTAGGGGGAGAGAGGGACTTGACATTTAGCTCTACATGTGGAGACAAAAGTCTGGGGTTATGTCAACCTAATCCCAAATCATATCTAATATCCTATGTTTAAAGAACTGTGTTATCCAAAAAGAGAGGTCTCTTAGGATAGAATCTTATTCTATACTGACTATACTGACTGTTAGTGCGTGTACAAGCGTCTAAGTGTCTACACTAGATGCGAGGGGGTAGGAATATTCCATGGTAACAGGGCTATGAATTACTTGCATGAGGGCAGCGAGGCCTGGCCCTTTGCACGGTAGCTGGAGGAATGTTTACCTAAACTGCTAGAAAGGAATGCATCGGATGAGGAGCGGAGCAGAGCAGATAATCTTGAAGGTGAAATACAGTTTTTGGCAGGCAGACAGGCCGAGTCAGGCACCGTTAGCCGCGCAGGGAGTAAGACAAAGTTCATGGTCACAGATGCAGGCTCAGACTGGAGCTTTCAGAGGCAGAAGGCAGAAAAGGCTTGGTGGCAGAATCCGGGCCTACTCGCCTGGACTGTAAAATGGGATAAATGAACCATATAAAGCCGGTGGCCTTTCATACTTAGGAATAGAATATCCGGCCCATTCATGGCGGATCTGAAAGAGGACATGTTGACGGTGGACGCACATGTGTTTGCGTCTTCATAACTGGAACTGGAGGGAACATACATGTACTTGTGATTTATACATGAAACCGTTGGGGTCCCAGATAGGGGACATAACCGACCATAAAAATCCATATTTCCACATTCCCTCCTTGTCCCCTACTTGCCCTTAGGAGATATCAATCTTCATCAATCCATCGATCTGTTCATATAACATCATTTGTTCTTCTTTCTTCTTCCGGGATCTTGAACGAAAACTTGGATGTGGGATACACGAGGTGGCACATAGACCACAAATCGCTGGCCCACATTGTAGACATAAGCAGCAACTGAATAGTATGAGAAAGCCAATACCTAGGAAGGATAGGATTCTCCATCCCCAGGCTGACAACACGCCCCAGAACCAACCGGACCAAGTCCAGGTGCCTGGACTCTGGTGTATCTGGCTTACAATCTTATGAAGGCGGGTTATGGCTTTATATACAGACGGCGAATTTTCTGGTATGAAAATGCAACAACTTGATCCGATGACCCTACAAGCTCCGCCCCTATCGGCCAGGATGACGTCAAGGACAAGACGATTTTGAAGCACAACAATCCGCATAGCAGACTGCTCTTCTGTTAAATTGCCTAAGGCGGAAATAGTTTCGTTCACTACTGCTTCAAGGGTTCTGGTTAATCTACGTATCAACTTACTATTAGTGACTGTACCTATATAGGGAAAGAAACCTTTATTGAAATCTGTGTATTTTTCCCATGCTGTTTCAGTGTAATCGACAATTGGGAGATCTCTCTGCTGTCTATTGTGTACTAAATGAGTATTTCTATGATAATCAGGAGGAGCTAGGAAAACAGGTGGTAGAAGGAATGCTATGTAACAGGTACCATCCCAATCTAAAGGTAGGCGTATATATGCGGTCTGGCCACATATAAAGTAGGAATGACGAGAAGCTCTAAATGTAGACTTGCCTTGATCACTGAATTTTATCACAGTGGTGCATTTACTATGGCCCATGTGTATGGAGCCATTCTTTCTTATGCATAGTTCCCCTTTAACCGGGAATACGGACATGGCGGGCAATATTGGTGTAGCTTCAGATTCAACGTTCAGGATCATGAGGTTAAGTGTAAAATTACCTAATCCATATACTTCATTTTCTAGATCAGTTCCTGTTCTTTTGGGAAGTCCCTCCTTGTTAGGGTAGCAGACTTTAAGCAGAACTAAGTTCAGGTTTCCCCATACCCAGTTGTCTTGATAAACTGCTGAGTTTGAATCTAAGGAATTAATTAAACTAAACCATGCTCCACAGGAGCCATTGTGTGTGAACGGATATGGAAAGAGGGGCAAAACTCCCTTATAGTTCTGATAGGGAGGGAGTCGGCCACATATCCAACAATTTGTAGCATTGCTAGTCTGATGGGAATGATGTAACATACTAATAAAAGTGTTGTTGCGCAGCGCAAATCTATAGGACAACTCATGCGGGGGTAATTCACTAAAAGAATGTTCAGCAGTAACATTGTAAACATGTTTAGAAATGGGATAATATATGTGCAACAATATACTTGCAGCGATTATTAAAAGACATAAGAAAAACAGAATTAATAACGTCACTGTGCAATGACTACGCAGTGATTTACAGTACGCATGTTTTTTCAACTGCATTTGATTATTTCTTTCTCTATTCCGGTCCAGAGGATACATGTCAGAGACAAATTCAACCGATTCACCTTGGAGAGGACTTAAACAATCAAATTGTCTGACTGATTGGACCTCAATTTTAGTCTGTATAGTTCTGAGTTCGTTTGCTCAACCAAGGGGAGCTTTGAGTCTGTCTTTGAGGAAATACAGGGTTTAGTCTCTATATCGGATGGTAGTCCATAAAATTTCTTGATATGACTCGAGTGTATCCAACCTTTGCGACCTTCGATCTTCACGGCTGTCCTCGTGGTGAGCAGTACAAGTTGAGGCGATTTCCACCTCGGATCCAGCTGAGTCTTCCGGTCAAAATTCCGCACTAACACCAAGTCCCCGGGAACTACGTCGTGGGGTTTCACCTCGGTGTTGTCGGGAAAGGCTGCAGCTACCTGTGAACGACAAGATTGTAGTGCAGACATCAAGGAAGCCAGGTAATCTGTCAGCATATTACAGTCAACGTCAGTTATTTTACGAGGTATAGGCGTCCCCCACATATTTGGTGGTCTACCGAAGATCACCTCATACGGGGATAGCCCTGTTCGAGAGTGTGCTACCATTCTCATGTAAAAGAGTGCAACTGGTAAGGCTACTACCCAATCGACACCTTTCTGTCTACATATTTTGGACAATCTAATTTTCAGAGTTTGATTATGTCGTTCCACGAGACCTGCTGCCTCGGGGTGTCGGACACAGTGAAATCTCCATTGATAACCTAACAAAAGTGAAACGTGTTTCATTAGTTCGGATGAGAACGGCTGGCCGTTATCTGAGTAGACAGCACGTGGTAAACCGTACCGTGGGAAGAATTCTCGAACTAACTGTTTGGCAGTAGTCGGGGCAGTGTAATCTGAAACCGGGTATGCCTCTGTCCAACGGGAAAGAGCACAAACAACTACAAGAACATATTTGAATCCTCGACATCGTTCCATCTGGATATAATCCATCTGGAGGACTTCAAAAGGGTGATCAGGAGGCTGAAATCCACCCTGTTCTACGGGAATGCTTTTACCTGGGTTAAACTGACAACAGATCATACAGGTACGAACTTTTTGTTTAGCTGCTGCTCGTAAATGTTTGTTGAACCAAATGTGTTGAATGCTGTCTAGCATAGCCTTTTCTCCTAGGTGCGCTGGACTATGTATTGTATTAATGATAACTTGGACCATTGAGTCGGGAAGAAACCATATAGATTTTTCCTTCGTCATCCATCCCTGATCGGTTTGGATCCCTCCTAATTCAGTCCATTTCTTTATTTCTTCTGGTGTAGCATGTGTCTGTATGTCAATTACGTCAAGAGCGGGATCCTTAACCGTCATGCAATGTGTTGGTGTCAGAACTATTGTCTTTGTCATGTCAGATGTGTGAGTTTTATTCTGAGCAGTCTGTTTAGCTGTTCTGTCAGCTAGGTCATTGCCTTGGGAAATGATATCAGTAACTTTCGTATGAGCTTTACATTTCATAATTGATATTGCAGTGGGTAGATGTATTGCATCTAATAAGGCATGAATGAGGGGTCCGTGCTGAATGTGGGCACCGTGAGAAGTTAAATAACCTCTCTCTCGCCACAGCACGCCGAAGTCATGTACAACTCCGAATGCATAACGTGAATCAGTGTATATGTTGACTTTCTTATTTGTGGCTTGAATACAGGCTTGTGTCAGAGCGATGAGCTCTGCTGCTTGAGCTGACAAGGTATTAATACAATTTGTTTCAATGACTTCAGTGTCTGTTGTGACTGCATACGCGGCCACTAGCTCTCCTGTACTTGTTCTCATACATGAACCATCTGCATACAACGTCAGGTCTGGATCTGTCAATGGGACGTCTGTCAAGTCTTGTCTGGGTTTCGTTGTGATAGTAATAACTTCAATACAATCATGTGCTAGTGGGTCTGTTCCGTTTACTGGCAAAAGTGTGGCAGGATTCAATGTACTACAACGTCTGATTTCTATGTGTGGCTGAAACAATGTCAGTTCGTAACCGGTAAGTCTTGCTATAGTCAAGTGTTGTGTCTGTGTGCGGTTCAAGAGAACTTCTACTGCGTGTGGTACTTGTACTGTCAATGGATGTCCTAACACTATGGCATCGCTTTGTCTGATTGCTAAAGCTGTCGCTGCCACTGATTTCAGGCACGCAGGCAGAGCCTGAGCTACGGGATCTAATGTACTAGAAAAATAAGCACATGGTTTGTGTGATCCTGCTTGTTCCTGTGTGAGTACTGACAAAGCAGTACCTTCGCGTTCTGTAACAAAGAGCGTAAACTGTTTACTGTAACATGGTGTTGCTAGGACAGGTGCTTGACATAAAGCTTTCTTTAAACTTTCAAAGGCGTGTGTATGTTCTTGAGTCCAAGGGAGGACAGTCGATGTGGCCGCCTCCTGTGTTGTCAACTGAATGAGTGGTTTTGCTAGAAATGCATACTGAGGGATCCACTGCCTACAATATGAAGTGAGGCCTATAAAAGCCCGTACCTCCTTTTGTGTCTTGGGTATTGACATGTTATCAATTAACTGTATGCGGTCGGGTGTAAGCTGCCTTCCCTCCTTGGACAGCGAGTGCCCAAGGTAAACAACTCGCTGGACACAGAATTGCAGCTTAGAAGGGGACACCTTGTGCCCCTTTTCGGCCAAAAATTGTAAAACCGTCAGTGAAGCTTTTTCACATTCAGGTTCGCTTCTAGCGGTGATCAGCAGATCATCGACATATTGAAGCAGGGCAGTGTTTACTGGCATGTGGATACTGTCAAGTTCTCGTTTCAGTGCTTGGCTATAGATGCTGGGGCTTTCTGTGAATCCTTGAGGTGCGCGTGTGAATTTAAAGCTTCGTCCATTTAAACTAAATCCGAACAAGTATTGGCTTTCCGGATCTATTGGGACGCTGAAAAAGGCATTCTTGAGATCAATTACAGTAAAGAATGTTGCTTCAGAATCAATGGCTGTCAGTAATGAAGAAATGTCTGGAACTACGGGGTATTGTGGTAAAATACATTTATTTAATTCGCGCAGATCAATAACCAATCGATATACTGGCGGGGCTTTAGGATCAGTTCGTTTAAGGATCGGAATTATCGGGGAATTACATACATTGGAGTCGGTTTCCACAACCACTCCTTGGGTAATAAGCTCGTCAATGATTTGCAGTAAAGCCACTACAGCATCTGGGGGTAACTTGTATTGTCGCATTCGTGGTAGTACCACTCCTGTCTTTAGTGTGACTCGATACGGTGTAATGTTCATGCAACCAACATCTGTAGGGCCTTGTGCCCATAAATGTGCGGGTAAAGTCTGCAGTCGGTGATCCATGTCTCGGGACACATAGTGCCCTTTGAAATCACGTAAAAACAATCTTACTCCTTCCGGAGAACAACATATTATAGCTCCTAGAGCTTTCAGTGTTTTTATACCTAACAGGTTTTCTGGACATGATTTAGTAAGCAATAAATCTGTAGTTCGTGTCAAGGGACCAATCGTAAGTGGAAGAGGCTGTGACACTTCGTTAATGATAGGTTTTCCTGAAAAACCAAGGGAAATATTCTGTGAGCCTGAGAGGGGTGCCCCTGGAACTTCACTACGTTTTATGGTTGTTCGGCTTGCCCCTGTATCAAGTAAAAATTTTCTATCTTGGCCTAATAGTTCACTGTGTACATAAGGTCCTTCTTGATCTACAGGGACCTCGATAAGGGGTAAGCCAACTTCCCTCTCTAGGCTGTTTCATGAGTATCGTTGATAATCAGGATAGTCATACTGTGCAGTCTGGTACATCTGTCGTGTCGTTGTTGTTGTGGCAGCAATAGGCTGCGGTGGTGGAGCTGGCATAGACTGTTGCGGAGCTGGCATGGCCTGTGCATGCTGCGGGGCTCCTTGTTGGTTCTGATCCTGTCTAAATGGCCGTGGTCTTTCTTTTGTATTACCTATGGCGATATTATGTTTTAAAACTGGACAATCGTGTACATAATGACCTGGCTGTTTACAATAGTTGCATGTCCCTTTTACAGGAACTGCTGAAACACTGGACTGTGTCATACCCTTTTTATGACCGTCAGCTGGAACTGTCTGGGAAACTAGCATTTTCATTTTCGTGTCTTTCATGCGTCTTTGTTCATGTTCTTGTTCCTCTCTAATTCTATTGTGATGGTACTGTAGCATTTGTAACATTTGTGACGGGGTGTTACCTTGCCAGGTACTCTCGAATTTCAATACTCTATTCTTAACTTGGGGCAGGGCATTTTCAACTAATTTTGTCACAAACAGATGTGGATAAGATTCGCTACTTGCTTTTATTCCACTATTTATACCAAAACATTTTTCGAATCGGGCATAAAAATCACTAGTGTCTTCATCTTGCTTTTGTTTACAGGCTGAGATTGCACCCCAGTCTTCCTTTTTCGTAGTTAATAAACGTGGCAGTACCTGTACTAGTAAACCTGGTAGTATTTTGGTCTTTTCCCCAAGCCCTAAACCTGGACCTCGAGCTGTTTCTTCGTTTTCTAATGCTGTCCAATCTATCTTTTGGTCTCCCACCTCCCAATCCTTTTCTTTGAGTTTTTCATAAATGCCCGCAGGCATTAATACCTTTAATATTTTCATAATGTCGGGATAGGTATACTCTCCCATGAGCAACATGTCTTTAATTTCACGGTGAAAACCCGCTGGGTCTTTGTCATGACTGGGTACCACTTTCTTCATTTCTAATAGTTCCATTTTAGATATGGGTGTGTATACAAACACACGTTTAAACTGATTGTCATCACCTTTTATCGGGTGCACTTCGCGTAAGGGATTCTGTCTATCCATATAATACGTCGTTCTTTCCTTGATGGGCAGTGAGACATGTTCGGGGCATACAAAAAGAATGTACTGCTTTCTGGATTCTAGTATTTCTCTAATTAACTCAGTACCTGAACCTCTCCATTTATTCGTGAGTAATTCAGTCAATATATCAGGTAAGGGACCAGGATCGGAGTGTTGGCTTTTATATAATATAAGGAGTTGTTGAATCATGTAGATACCAGCTAAACGCTGTTCATCTGGGTTGAGGTTCAAAAACGTGTGTGCTAGTGTATCATCACTATATTTTCCGGGACTGTCAACCCAGTGAACGGCTGACCTGGCTAATTCTTGTTCGTCCATAGAATCGAGTATATGATAACCCCTTCGTTCTCGGAGTAATTTGTCAGCGGCTTGGAACGAATGTTCGGGGGACCTTATATTTATTATAGGTGTTTGGAAATTTCTGTTATTATCTGGACGTATCGGACGTATCGGATCAGTAAAGCATCTAGTATTATTGCAAGATCTTCCTCTACCTACATAGGCCATTGTTTCTAACTGTCCTGTGGGCAGTTCTAATTCTTCCTCCTCTTTGGTTTGTTCAGGCTGGTCTACTGCTAATCTTTCTTCGTGTATTCGTTCTACTTCTTTGCGGATTTTTCGGCACATAGCTATTATACTTAATCGTTTATCATGTCTCCCTTCTGATATATTCCGACTCCATGTGGTAAGAATTTGCATTTCTTCCGGATTTACCCCTGGTCGGTCTTGATTTCTGACCACACAATTTATGAGGAAACGTAACAGTTCTCCCTGTATCTCCACTTTCTGGTACTCCATGGCTCTATTAATACTTTCAGAATCTCGCCCTGACTGGACAAAGTGATATATATTTTCTAAATGTGTAGTCATTCCTGGTAGCCTCCTTAAATATATTGCAGCTCGTCGGATACGTAATGATGCCAGCAGCATTTCATCCTTTTTGCCGGGCACAGGGTCATATCTACAATCTACTAGAAGTTCCTTAAGCGTGTCGGGAGTTACTAGTTTGGGCGTACGTTGGTGGGCTAATTCTTGAAAGGAAAGTTTATTTACTCTGGGGGGCGTGGAAAAAATGTTTGTTGTACCTCCTGTAGCACCGCCTGGGGTGCTGGGTGTGAAAGGATTCGTTGAACGTGATATAGCAACCATAGATGTGGGTACAGCTGTAGAAACAGATGTGCTTGCCGGAACTTGTGTCGGAGTTTGTTGTTGCGGAGGTACAGGCGGAGGGTCTTGGCGTTGAACCCCCTCGGCAGGCGGTCTATGTGGTGCAGTATTAGCATACTCGGGAGCTGCGTCATCTAAATAAGAGGAAAGGAAAACATCTTCTGCGGTTCTGGGATGCCCTTTGGGATGTGCTTTTATCGGAAACAACGGAGGTGGCAAGTCTTTTGGTATCTCCAGAGTAGCCTTAGGTAACCCTTCGGCCAGAAGAGGATACATACCATTCATAAGGGCATTTCTTTGTCTGTCTACTTGTTCTGCTTTTGCTCGGATACCTTCTTCAATTAATAGATTTTCTCGGACTTTATTTGAATTCTCCTTACTCTTCTCTTCCTGTCTACGTGCTTTTTCTGTACGTCTATACGATTCTTTACGCCATAATTCAATGGCATCTTTCTGTGATTGTCTAGCTTTCTTTTTCCATAATTCTTCCTCTACTTTCATGATGCAATCTGCATCCCAGGTCTCAGTTGCGGGCCACCTCTGACTTTCTGGTAATTCCTTGGTGTAGTCTACCCATAAATCAAGAAATAATATGGCGTCTAGGCCATGTTTATGATACATGAAGTACCCTGGAGTGTCCCTAGGAGGAATGGGAACAGCTTCTTCGAGTACCCCTTTTCTAGTTTTGATCTGTCTTAATTTCGAAAAGAGCGGCATATTGAGAACTGATCTGATACCTAATTTTGAACACGTTTAATACAACAAAACACAATAATGAACAGTCATTCACACCACAATATGCAGAACGTATTTAAAACATTTTAACATTTAATGAACAACAATGATGGCCATTTAGGGATCTAGTCACTAAGCATAATACTCGGCACTAACTAGGTAATTCTGAATTATATACTAGACATACTAGATATACTGCTAAACAGTACAGATACACTGCTGAAACAGTGCAGACCGGATTTGTGTACCCAAACCCGTCTTGACCGGCACAACCTATGTGCACGTCAGAACGCCTCCCCGGCAATGGTACTCACCGGGTAGCTCGGAACGGAAGGCCTCGGAACTGAACTGAACTGGACTCGAACCGGACTGGACTTGACTCGAAACTTCGGAACTTCGGAACCTGGTGGGCCTCTGTATACCTCGGATCTTGCTCTCTCAGCTAGGCTCTGGTCGGGATACTTCGCACTTCTCACCGCCTCGTCTGGGTGTTGATCGCAGCCTCAGTTACCCCCGCTCGGCAGGAGGGAGATACAGGAAATCCTGTGGGTACGCGTTGTTGTCCGTCCAGCTGTGGCAGGAGACCGGGTCTGCAACGCACCTCCGGCGCGTGAGATGAGAAAGTGTCCCTGTTCGGGCGCCATATATGTGGTAAATAATTTAATTACCGGGACTTAATTTGATGCGGAAAATCTATAATAATAGCTCAGTAAAATAAGAGGCAGAATCCGTGGTATTAGAGGTTCAGAACGGGCTTTATTCCTATACAAAGGAACATAATTCGAATTATGGGCCTTCTATTCCATCACCACGAGAGTTCAGGAAGGAAGGAACATATATTATTGACAGATAGGCAGTTTTATAGAAAATACATTACAGTGAAACAGATGCAGGAGGCGTAACAGTTGAAAACAGAGATAAAGGCATACATGCGTAACTAAAATGGGTGTAACTAGGCGTAACTAAAGAACGTCACTAGGTATGATGTCACAAATGGGTGGTTCCATGAAAGAATTTCGCAATGTCAGCAAAAATACTTGGCAGAGATGCGCGCACAGCAGCATGACGTGTGAGTTGACGTGCAACTAGGGGGAGAGAGGGACTTGACATTTAGCTCTACATGTGGAGACAAAAGTCTGGGGTTATGTCAACCTAATCCCAAATCATATCTAATATCCTATGTTTAAAGAACTGTGTTATCCAAAAAGAGAGGTCTCTTAGGATAGAATCTTATTCTATACTGACTATGCTGACTGTTAGTACGTGTACAAGCGTCTAAGTGTCTACACTAGATGCGAGGGGGTAGGAATATTCCATGGTAACAAGGCTATGAATTACTTGCATGAGGGCAGCGAGGCCTGGCCCTTTGCACGGTAGCTGGAGGAATGTTTACCTAAACTGCTAGAAAGGAATGCATCGGATGAGGAGCGGAGCAGAGCAGATAATCTTGAAGGTGAAATACAGTTTTTGGCAGGCAGACAGGCCGAGTCAGGCACCGTTAGCCGCGCAGGGAGTAAGACAAAGTTCATGGTCACAGATGCAGGCTCAGACTGGAGCTTTCAGAGGCAGAAGGCAGAAAAGGCTTGGTGGCAGAATCCGGGCCTACTCGCCTGGACTGTAAAATGGGATAAATGAACCATATAAAGCCGGTGGCCTTTCATACTTAGGAATAGAATATCCGGCCCATTCATGGCGGATCTGAAAGAGGACATGTTGACGGTGGACGCACATGTGTTTGCGTCTTCATAACTGGAACTGGAGGGAACATACATGTACTTGTGATTTATACATGAAACCGTTGGGGTCCAAGATAGGGGACATAACCGACCATAAAAATCCATATTTCCACAACTCACATGTTTTTTTTTTAAAAATTGGGCGCGTGAGCAAAACAGAATTTTTTTAAAAAGCACGCGAGTGGTGCGTGCACGGCAGCAGCAAAAGTGATCGCCCTTTTCCACAAAAAGGGTAAGAATTTATCTCTCTCTTCATCTATTGACGTAACAATGGCGCCAGACCTCTTGTTAAAAGTGCATAGTCACATCCAACCCCCAGCATTGTGAAGGTCCACCTGGCATTTATTGGGAAGACCTTACAGTGCTACTTGTCCGTAAACTCCTTACCATTTACTATATACATCTAAGTGAATCCACTACTTCAACCATGCAAAATACAAACCTTTATAGAAAAGTCTAATATTTTTGCTCTGTCATGCAGCTATTATTGACCTACTCTCCTTTGTCTGATCTTCAAAACAGAGCACTGGCACACACAAATACACACTCACCTAATATAAGGCCTAACCACCGCTTTGGGTTGAGCAGATGCCCTCCAGAGTAATAGTAATTACCAAACCTGAAATAACTCATGCACCAAACGTGCTTAACTAAGGCAGCACCAGCTGTTTCCCAGGAACAGGGAGCATGTGAAACACACACAGTAGAGCGAGCCCTCTGTCCTCCTCTGCTGATACACAGCCTATCCAGGCAGATGCATTCATTCACACGTCAGAGTGTGTATGCAGTCTTCCTGTTCTTTAGATCATGGGAATTCCTTGAATGTGTCACCACTCTTAAATGACACGTCATTGTTACAGTCTTCAAGCTCACACAGCCTCAAAAACACAAATCATTTAGCAGTAAGGTTCAGAGTGTTAAACTGTTTACTAACCTACACCACCACTCCACCTTGCTTTTGCTCTTCCCCAGCAGCCTTTACACATCCTCACAGAAGGATCCTTGTTATCCGCAACTTGCTTCCTCTGTTACCCAGCAATAATTTTGACACCTTCATCACGTAGCTTCTCATCGCCTTACATCGGCAAGCTGCTCAACTCCAACAGGCTTCTGTTGTCCCTATCAGCTTTATTACCAACTCCATCAGGTGACTTAGCTTTTTCTCAAAAGGCCCAAGCAAGCTCAGGCTTCCCTGCAGCAGCCTTGTATTCCCATACACTGGGCTTTTTTCTCTCAACTACAAAAAAGTTAGTTTTACTCTCCCAGCAGGCCCCATTTTTGTCCCAATATACCTTTACAAATTTTTATTTGTCCTCATCACTTTGAGTTTGATAGCCACTCCAGCCCACCACCATACGATGGTAAACCCCTCGGCTGAGCTCCCTGGTGGTTATACTCTGCACATCTTCACCACCAACAGCAGAGTGATGTAATCATTGGACCCATTATAACCGAGAACTAAACCATTCAATCATTGGGAGCCAATAGTTTTCTTTCTTGTTGAGAGCAAGTTACTTTGATTCACAAAAACAAATATTCTTTACTAGTGCTATCCATTCTGTATGGTCCAGGGGCGATGATTCAAATCTTTTTTTACAAATCATATGTCTGGCTAATAATAATAATTAAAATCTAAGCCTCTAATTATCTAAAATATGCCCCTCCACCATCTTTCCTGGTCGTGTAAAAAAAAACCCAGAACAGGTGAAATTGAAACAAGTTGTCTTAAAACTTCAGCAAGAGTCAAACTAAATCATTCCGAAAACTCAGCAAACTTGGACACTCCACAAACATATGAAAATCATCTGGTGTTAGGCAGTTACACTTCTTACATCTAGAGTCTTGCCTATCCAAAAGCTTAGACAGTTTAAGTGGAGTCAAATAAACCCTGTGTAATGAAAACAAAATGATTCCTTTTAAATCCAGCTGGTTTCACAATATCATATAGCATGCTAAAAGATGCCTGCCAAATTTCCACCAAGTCTAAATCAGGCAGCCTTCCTTCCCAGGCTGTATAAGATTGTGGACTTTTGTCATCCTCTGTTGACAAATGAAAGCATATTATTTGGCAATCTCTCTGGTTATGTTTTAAGGTAACAAAAAAAGCTCAATTACTGGGTCTCTTCCAAGACTTCTCTATGTGCCGATACCCATGAACTTAATTGGAGGCCCATGTCTTCTCCTATCCCAATCTCCTAATTTTAGTTGTAAAATATCATCAAAGTTGTCTACATGGTTTGGAAAAGTCTTGTGAATTACCACCAGCTTGTGCAATATGTGCCGTAAGGGATGTTTGTTCAGTTATGTGTTTTTATCGCTGGAGTCAGAGTGTGTTGTGTGTGTTCAAGATTTCACTTAATGGCACTTTCAATGAGTCTGATTATGTGGTGTCGAGATCAGTCTGCATACATTTCTCCTAGTGCTACTGCAGCCATTTATTATAAAAGGGCAAATCATTTGTTTGTGAAGAAATTTATGCACCTGAGAAAAATCCATAACATATTTTAATATCCATGAAATGTTACATATTTTGTACAGTGCAATATGTCAACATGTCGAGTCAGCTTCAAAGCCATAGTATGGCTTGTGCACCTTATAATCTAGGGCATGATTTTGAGGTCAATTACACACAGCACCGAGATAGCCCTACGGGGAAGAATCGCGTGCGATATCAAGAACTTAGAACATAGAACATAGAGGTTGACGGATGGAGTTTACTCTCTCGTCATGGAGAAGGACAATACCACCGCCATCCCGAGGGACATTCGTCTGCCAAACGTAGAGCTGTCTGCAGATCGGCAGACAACTTTGTACACTGACAGGAACCGCCGTCTGGCCGTTTCTGTCAACATAGGAAAAGTTTGGCAGACAATACCATCAACCATGATGGCAGCCCACCAGACTTTTCGGAAACCTTTTATTTTTTCAAAACAAACTCCTAAAGTGGATGTTTGTTTTTGAAAAATACAAAAACTAATCTCCCACACACCTTAGGAGTTTTTTTTCCAAGGGATGGGATTCATTTTGGGGTTTTCCTTTCCCTCACCACCTGTTTTTTCCTAAAAAGTGACAGACAGGAAAAAAAAGGATTACACTGGGAGAAAGTATTGTGTCGACAGAGCCAACGGAGGCCCCATTGACAAAATACTTATGGTCCACCGGACACTAAATAATGCAGGCAACTGGAGGGTTTGTGGGCAGGGTACTCCGTTAGCGCCCGCGGCACCATCTGTAGCGCGATCACTTTTGCTGCTGCCGCGCGCGCACCACTCTCGTGCTTTTTTAAAAATTTCCTTTTTGCGCGCGCGCGCACACAACTCGCTCCCCACTCGTGTGGTTTTTTGGGCGTGCGCGCACGCACACAACTCCCAAGTTGCGGTATCACCGCATGAGGCATTTCAGCACGGAAGGCGCCGAGTAGGTGCTGCTGGAGCTGTGTGACACCATACATCGTAAGCACTAGGGTGCAGTATGCTATGCTTGCACTGCTGCCCTGCGTGTGCCTCTAATGCTGATCTCCTCTGTAGGGTTGACAATCTGTTGCAAAATAAAGCTTCCATGTTAAGCGCGCGCACACAACTCCCGGGCTTGCGGTATCACCGCATGAGGCATTTCAGCACAGAAGGGGCCGGGGAGGTGCTGCTGGAGCTGTGTGACACCATACATCGTAAGCACTAGGGTGCAGTATGCTATGCTTGCACTGCTGCCCTGCGTGTGCCTCTAATGCTGATCTCCTCTGTAGGGTTGCCAATCTGTTGCAAAATAAAGCTTCCTAATTAAGGTTTTCCAAATGACTGCAAGAACCACCTACCCCTAGTCTCCTCTCTGTTCCACTGTAAATTTACATCACCTTATCGGCTACTACAGCCTGAAACAGGCAATGCTTTAGATCGTACTCCCAACAGGAATTAACCAAAGACAGACCAGCCAAAGCTTGCGGCCATCTTGCCACAGGGATATTTCACGGACCAGAACAGCAAACGAGGGCACAGGCGACAACAAAATTATTTAAAAAATATATAATAAAGAGCAGCTTTGAGTCTCATTTTCTAGCGCTCTTTATAATCAAAGAGCTTAGTGTTTCAAATTGTATGGGTGTTATAATAGTACACGTCAACATATTATTTAAAATCAGGCTTGCACCCCACTTCTTTGTTGTCTTTTACACATCTCCTCTACAGTGTCTCTTTCACAAGATTGCGCGATAAGGATGGGGCGGAGTTTTGGAGTACTCATGAAAACCTTAAAACATATCCTGACTGGAACCACGCAGTGAGCAAAGGGTCACAGTGAGTGAGTCCGTTACTTGAATTTTCGAGAAGTTAACCCATCCACACCTAACAATAAGTCTTTGAAACTAACTTTGAAACTGCTATGGTTACTGTTGCTAGATACCTACGTGCTGTTCTGGATTGTTGATAGAGACAGTCAGTTATAGAGTGGTCTTGCTGGCTATCAGATGTACCTGCTTACTCCTAATAAACTTCTCATCTTTACTTGATATCCTAGTGGAGTCATCATTACATACCTCCCTAAAACAATTTGCAAAGCACGTGGACAAATGAAGGTTTTTTCCGCTGATTTCTCTAAAACAGAGCTAAACAAGCATTTGCAATGCAATAGGTCTTGCATTTGCGAGAGTTTGAACTATTGGCACTGTAAATGATAATGCCTTTTATTTATATGTTAAGAAAACCTGCAAAGTGCGTGATTACGCACTGCTTGCAGGTTTTGAAAACATATAAATAAAAGGTATTGTCATTTACAATGCCAATAGCTCAACCTCTCACAAATGCAAGACCTGTTGCATTGCAAGTGCTTTATTTTTTATTTTTAACATGGACTCTTTTAGAATACTTGTGTCTGCAGTCCCTCTCCCTCACCCCGCCCTACTTTTGCTGCTCCCTCCTTTGTGTCTCTTTCCCCTTGCGATCATCGCACTGTATGATATTTCGTTCTCACCTCAACCTACACTCTGCCAATTGTTTCTTTACCACCCCCTGCTGTCAGTTGTTTCTTTGCTGGACAACATGTCTAAAACAAAACACTGACAAAGCAAATAGATCTCACATAGACCAAGCCTATTGACTTTGACAGTGGCTGTTTTCATTGTTTCCAACATTTAAACAACCCAGCAAGTCCGACCATTTCACAGATCAGCAACAGTTTCAGAATCCATTTCAACAATTTGATTTTCGCATGTAACACCTGAGGGCTTGAGTTATTGGAAGGGTGATGGAGGTCTTTTCGAGGAGGTAGCATTAGACAAATACTCAGTCCCCAGCTTTCCCCTTTTCCAAACCCTTCAGACGAGACCCTAACGTTATATACAACTCATTAAGGCGAACCTCCACCACATGCTAACAGGAGGGGAAGTTTGTCAATCACCGAAACAAACACAGGTGCCCCAAAGTCATAAAACAGAGTCAACATGTAACGCAACAAAAGTCCATTACAAGAAAAAACAAGCATTGGCATAGCCAATAGGTCTCGACTTTGGGACCTTATAAGTGTTTAGCCATGCAACAGTTGATGTTGTTGCACCAAGGATATTGTGCTGCATAACTAAATACTTGTAAGGTCCCAACAGCGAGACCTATTGGCTATGCCAATGCTTGTTATTAGGGTATTTCAGTTGTATGTAATGTTTTCTAGGTTACATATAAGGTGACAATAATGGTTATAACACTTTTTTTATTATAACTTTTAAACATGCTGCACAACATTCACAATGCCCTACAACACATATTAAAAACGTTAACAAAGCCAATAGCTCTGTCTAAACACTGATAAGGCCCCAAAGGTGAGACCTATTGGCTATGCCAATGCTTGTTGTGTTATGCTACTGTCTGGGACTGTCCTGAAAGCTTAATGATGGGGGCCCTAGAAAGCTGGGGGTCCTGGGCCAGAGCCCACTTTGCCCATGCCTTAGAACATTTCTGATGCACACGAGGGAGACAGTAGGAAAACACATTCACTTTTGTAGAGTGCTTAAACAAAAAAAAAAATGTAGCACCTGAAAAAGCGACCCGTTGGAGGACATAGTAATGTGTCCATGTTCCACACAAGAAGAGCAAGGACAGCCCTGACAGCTAACAAATAAGGAGGCTTGCACCCCACTTCTTTGTTGTCTTTTACACATCTCCTCTACAGTGTCTCTTTCACAAGATTGCGCGATAAGGATGGGGCAGAGTTTTGGAGTACTCATGAAAACTTTAAAACATATCCTGACTGGAACCACGCAGTGAGCAAAGGGTCACAGTGAGTGCGTTCGTTACTTGAATTTTCGGGAAGTTAACCCATCCACACCTAACAATAAGTCTCTGAAACTAAATCGGACCAGATGATGCTTTTTACAGCATGCATTTTTAATGTCATTGTTTAGTCAGAAGGCTGCACATTTTCAAGGCACTTTTGAATGAGACACCCACATTTCCTAGAAGTGGGTCAGGTGGTTGGTGTTTCTCTCCAAAATGGATCAAAACGTTTATTTTACACCACTTTTCTCATATACATTGTCTAAAACCCACATTTAAAGGAAGTCCAAAGTGGCATTTATATATAACAAAAAAACAGTAGTTGGAGTATTGGATGCTATACCTTGTGGTATCTCAGCTATTACTGTGACCATTGCTATGGTTACTATTGCTAGATACCTACATGCTGTTCTGGATTGTTGATAGAGACAGTCAGTTATAGAGTGGTCTTGCTGGCTATCAGATGTACCTGCTTACTCCTAATAAACTTCTCATCTTTACTTGATATCCTGGTGGAGTCATCATTACAATTTGGCGACGTTGGACGGGATTGGAGTTTACTTCACCTGGCTTCACATTTATTCAGGATTTGAATTTATTTTTTTTGGACGATTTAAAAAAAAAAAAAAAAAGAAGAGAAGAAGTAAAAAAAGGGAATACTCTACGATAGCAGTTCTATAAAATGGGGTAAGCAGAGTGAAGAACTGCTTATTTTTAGGAGAGTCGTCATTTTACTTAGAACTTGGACGATTTAATTCAGCGTCATAGAAGATGAAGGAATCAAATAAAGAAAGGCAATATCGACGTTTCCACTGATCGCATTCACGCTTAACTTGTCATTTCTTAAGCAGAGCAGTATCTCAACTTTATTCACAAAGGTAATTATTGAACTGTTACTTGCGATATTGACGGTTGGAACTTCTTCCTTGCATCTTACGAGTGTAGAGGCATTCTAAGGCGGTGTTCCAGCTTGCACCGGACATCTTCTATTCTCGAACAGCACGGACGAGGAAGACGAAGATCCGATTATACAGCAAGTGTAGGACGACGTAAGAATTTAGAACGTCAGCGCGTCACCACGTTGGGTCACGCAAAGTGACCTTACGCGACCTCCATCTTGAAATCAGTGTTTTCTATCAGAATAACTCATTTTTAACGGAGCACCGAACGCTTAAAGATCTTCAGTCTAAAAGAGTTACCGAGCGCTCTGGTTGTCTTCCGCGACGGTCTCTCAGGTTCATGGTAATTATAAAGAATTGTATTCTTTACTCAATTCACGGTGATATGCACACCATATTCACGGTGATATGCACACCATATTCATGGTGATATGCACACCATATTCAAGCGAGTGCATGTCATCCTAAAGTGTGGATAAAATACACAGTGATATGCACACCATATTCAAGTGAATTAGCAGCAGACCTTTTGATAAGTGCATGTCAAATACAATTTATTCACGGTGATTTGTACTCAAGTCAGTATCATACACTACAAATAATTTTAGAGTCTTTACATGCTATGTGCAATTCTTTAAATTTCATTTTCTGAGGTTGTAATTTATATTTTTAAACAATACACCTTGAATATATCTACTACTGTTACATATATATATGGCCACTCAAGGGTGTGGGTTAGGTTTACCAGTTCCATTTCTAACTCGCCCTGGAGATCCTGTATTAAAGTGGTTAGATTGGAAAGATTATTTCCTTAATTATATTTCAGCTTTGGAGGAGGAAAATGAAGATGAGTTTACTCCCTCCAGAAATGCTTTTGCATAGTTTGAGACCTGAAGGATCTAGGCTATATTATCAAATGGAGAAACAAATCTAGACCTAGTGAAGATTCCAATGTATTTTTAGACGCGTTACATGATCTTGATGCCTACTATCAACCCACAGTGTGTGTAGGTAGTAATAGATACGAGTTTTTTCAGCAGAAACAGCTAAAAAATGAATCAGTAAGAAGATTATATTTCTGCGTTAAAAAAGCTTTCAGTTAGCTGTCAATTTGAAAAGCTTCATGACAGTTTCATCAGAGATCAACTCGTAATGCATTCCAATAATAGTGCAATACAAGAAAGATTATGGGTTTGTGGTGATTCACCCTTAAATGAAATCATAGCCATTGTTAAAAAAGGTGAAATGTCAAAAAGATATGCACAAATGGCTTTAAAGAAAAGTGAGGATAGTAATGTTGTCAGTAAAGTATCTGTAACAGAACTACCAGTAAAAGTCTAGGAAAAAACAATTATAAAGAGTTTAGCAAGAAAAATACTAGTTATAACAAAAATGATTATGAAGACACACGACCAACATGTTATAGATGTGGTTATAAAGGTCATACTGCAAGAGATAAGTGGTGCCCGGCTTTAAAATCAAAATGCAGTTATTGTGGAGTAATAGGTCATTTGACCAAAGCATGCAGGAGGAAGAACAATAAGAACAGCAAGAAAACCGTGGGTTGTGTTGATGATGGTAAGGAAGAAGTCGTTGATGATAATGATGTTTCTAGTGATGATGAAATACTTTGCATTGATAATTTCGTGGAAACAAATAATGTTGTTTTGAATGTTGGTTCTTCAAGAAAAAAGAAACCTGTGTGTGAAATAAACATTGGAGTTGTAGATTTACAAATTGTACCTGATTCGGTTTCACCCTATACTATCATTCAACGTACAGTATGGGAGAGTAAATTCGCAAAAGTTATTAAGCAGAGCTTAAAACCCCCTGACATACAACCTGTAACTTACCCAGGCGAAAAAATTCCAATGGTTGGATTTGTAGAAGTTGTCTTCAAATTTAAAGACAGAAGCTCTATAGGCAAGTTATATATTGCTGAAAAAGGACCTTCAGTTCTAGGCTGGATTGATCAAGGAGAACTAGGGATCATACTCAACCCCAATACCCATGATCAAGTTTTATTGTTGGATGAACCAGATAAAAATTTGGTGGATGACATGATCAAACAATTTCCCGGGGTATTTTCTGGAGAAGTAGGAAAGTTAGATGGTTTTGTACACAAAATAGTTCTCAAGAACAATGCAGCACCAGTAGCTCATAAAGCTAGGAACATTCCTATAAGGATAAGAGAAGGAGTTATGAAAGAATTAGATAACTTAGAAAAGAAAGGGATAATTGAACCAGTGGAATGCGCAGAATGGATTGCTCCCTTAGTTGTCGCGCACAAACCTGATGGCCGTTTGCGCCTATGCATTGATCTGAGAGATCTTAATAAAAACATCATAGTAGACAAATTTCCATTACCCAGGATTTGATGAATTATTGGCTCAGTCTAAAGACATAAAATGGTTCTCTACATTTGACCTAACATCAGCAAATCACCAGATCCAGTTACACGACAGCAGCAGAAGCCTTACTGCTTTTATAACTCCTTTTGGATGTTATCGTTTTGTGCGTATGCCTTTTGGTCAGGCTTCTGCTGCTGCCGTGTTTCAGAGGTTAATGCACAAACTATTCTAAGGTTTGAAAGGCATCATCTATTTTCAAGATGATATTTTGATAATGGGTCGAGACAGAAATGAACATGATGATAGGCTTAAAACTGTTCTTTCTCAATTAGCAGAAAAAGGGTTGACTGCAGAAATCAAAAATTGTAAATTCAGGATGAGGTCTGTCACATACTTAGGACATGAAGTTGGGGGGGGTGGCATTTCCCCAAAGAAGAGTTTAATTGTAGCTATCAAAGAGGCCCCATCTCCAAAGTCAAAAGATGATTTAAGATTATTCCTTGGAATGGCACAATTTTACTCAAAATTTGTTGGAATTTTGCCACCAAAACCTACAACATGAGACAATTATTAAAAGTGAAACAAGAGTTTGTTTGGAATGATGATTTGGAAAATGACTTTAAAAAAATAAAAAGTTACCTATTTTCAGCCTTCCCCTTCAAGCTTTTGACAATTTAGCACCAACCATAATTACAACCGACGCTACTGGTAAAGGCCTAGGAGCCGTACTTTCCCAGGTCAATGACAATGGAGGAGAAGTGACCATTTCCTTTGCTTCTCATTCTCTTTCACCAGCTGAGGAAAAATATTCAGTTATAGAGAAGGAAATGTTAGCTACCATATGGGCAATGGAAACGTTTCGGCAGTTAGTGTGGGGAACCAGTTTTGTCCTTCGCACAGATCATAAACCCCTGCTTAAAGTACTAACATCTGAGGGTATATTCAAAGCCACACCTAGAATTGCTAAAATGAGTTTGAAACTTCTTGATTTCACTTACGATGTGGAATATTTACCTGGTAAGAGGAGAGTAGATCACCACTACCATACGAATGTTTTGGACAAGCTGATTGGGATGATTTTAATGTGGCTGCTGTGTATGATAAAACTATTGTTATTTCAAAGGAAGAATAGGACACTGAATACTCGCAAGATGAAACATTGAAAAAAAACTGCACACTTTATAACCAAAGGTTGGCCTAGTAAAAATAGTAATTAAGGTGATTTAAGAGCCTTTTGGGAAATTCAAAATGAACTTTCTATGGATAATTCAGGTTACATTTGCAGAGGTGAAAGAATCATTGTACCTACAACATTAAGATCTAGAGTTTTGGAATTGAATCATGAAGATCATCTCAGTATTACTAAATTGAAAACTAGATTAAAATTATCATATTGGTGGCCAGGGATCGATAGAGACACAGAGAAATTTGTCAAGGAATGTTCTATTTGTCAAGATTCTGATAAAACGCTACGTGTATTAAGACCTACACTTGGCAATAAACTCCTTCCTGATAGACCATGGGAGAACCTCAGCATTGATTGGTTGGGTCCTATAGATGATGAAGAGGGAAATCATAAGCATATTTTAGTTGCTGTAGATGATTACTCGAAATGGCCAGAACTTGAAATTACTGAAAAGTTTGATACTAGACAGGTAATTAAGGGGCATATTAACAAGCCAGGCGATAAAATTATCGCCGCTTTAGCGGCAGAAAACCGCCGCTAAAACGGCGATAATGGGCTTGATAATATGCTCTATGGAATTCCAATTGAAGCCCATGTTAGATGTCTTTCACATCTAACATGGGTTTCAAATGGAATTCCATAAAGCATATTATCAAGCCCATTATCGCTGTTTTAGCGGCAGTTTTCTGCCGCTAAAGCGGCGATAATTTTATCGCCTGGCTTGATAATATGCCCCTTAATTTTTAGAAAAAATATTTTTATGCGGGGGGATTCCCAAGATCATTCACAGTGATAATGGGCCACAATTTTCATCAGATTAGAAAGGAATGGAATTAGTGAGAAGAAAACTCCAGAATATAATCCAGCAGGAAATGGCATTGTAGGAAGATTTAATAGAGTCATTATGGGCAGCATACACGCATCCTCGAAAGCTGGTAAATGCTGGAAAAAAGAACTTTTTAGCACACTCTGGGCTTATAGAATCACTCCCACAGGGACGGGTTACAATCCATTCAGAATGTTACGTGGTAGAGAACCTTTTACTTAAGACAACGTTGCGTGGTGTAATTTGAAAACTTATGGGAAATGGTCACCTGCTTTAGTTAGAGCCAATCTTAGGAAAATGCATGATACATGCAAAATTAATTTTGACAAAACTCACAGCACTTCTAATTGTAAATTAGAAGTTGGTGATTGGGTCAAAGTTAAACCAGCTACTAAAGTAAGGAAAGGTCAAAGCAAGTTCTCGGCACCCTTATAAGTAATTACTACTTACTCTAAATCAGCTAAATTTAGTGATGGTAAAATCTGGCATTACAATAGACTTTCAAAATATGTAAATTCTGATCATAATAAAAAATTGGAAAAATCGGTTTCCCAATGAATTGGATGTTGGATGAAGTTACTAATCTCAGTGTTATCGATAGGAAAAATACCCATGTTCAATCTTCAAGTGCCATTTGCAATGATGGAACTCGAGCTTCTTGTAGTTCTGGAAGAAAAACACGTGCTGGTAAAGAAGTAATTATGCCAGCGAAGTATAGAAACTATGTCATGCAAAAAGAAAGGAAGGAAGTGGTTCCTTTATAATATTATAACATTCATGCATGTATCCTTTTTTAGTATGTATATTATACTTTACTGAATACGTTTATCCTTAGACTATTGTATATTGTTTTCTGTTATTATGTTCTTGTTTTATTTTGTTATCAGTTTATTTGTTTTGGTAAAGGAAGGAGATGTGGTATCTCAGCTATTCTGTGACCATTGCTATGGTTACTGTTGCTAGATACCTACCTGCTGTTCTGGATTGTGATAGAGAGAGTCAGTTATAGAGTGGTCTTGCTGGCTATCAGAAGTACCTGCTTACTCCTAATAAACTTCTCATCTTTACTTGATATCCTAGTGGAGTCATCATTACATACCTCCCTAAAACAATTTGCAAAGCACGTGGACAAATGAAGCTTTTTTTACGCTGATTTCTCTAAAACAGAGCTATATAAACATTTGCAATGCAATAGGTCTCGCATTTGCGAGAGTTTGAACTATTGGCACTGTAAATGATAATGCCTTTTATTTATATGTTAAGAAAACCTGCAAAGTGCGTGTTTACACACTGCTTGCAGGTTTTGAAAACATATAAATAAAAGGTATTGTCATTTACAATGCCAATAGCTCAACCTCTCACAAATGCGAGACCTGTTGCATTGCAAATGCTTTTTTTTTTAACATGGACTCGTTTAGAATACTTGTGTCTGCAGTCCCTCTCCCTCTCCCTCACCCCGCCCTACTTTTGCTGCTCCCTCCTTTGTGTCTCTTTCCCCTGGCAATCATCCCACTGTACGATATTTCGTTCTCACCTCAACCTACACTCTGCCAGTTGTTTCTTTACCACCTCCTGCTGTCAGTTGTTTCTTTGCTGGATCTCACATAGACCAAACCTATTGACTTTGACAGTGGCTGTTTTCATTGTTTCCAACTTTTAAACAACGCAGCAAGACCGACCATTTCACAGATCAGCAACAGTTTCAGAATCCATTTCAACAATGTGATTTTCGCATGTAATACCTGAGGGCTTGAGTTATTGGAAGGGTGATGGAGGTCTTTTCGAGGAGGTAGCATTAGACAAATACTCAATCCCCAGCTTTCCCCTTATCCAAATCCTTCAGACGAGACCCTAACGTTAAATACAACTCATTAGGGCGAGCCTCGACCACATGCTAACAGAAGGGGAAGTTTGTCAAACAAACACAGGTGCCCCAAAGTCATAAAACAGAGTCAACATGTAACGCAACAAAAGTCCATTAGAAGAAAAAACAAGCATTGGCATAGCCAATAGGTCTCGCCTTTGGGACCTTATAAGTGTTTAGCCATGCAACAGTTGATGTTGTTGCACCAAGGATATTGTGCTGCATAACTAAATACTTATAAGGTCCCAAAAGCGAGACCTATTGGCTATGCCAATGCTTGTTATTAGGGTATTTCTGTTGTATGTAATATTTTCTAGGTTACATATAAGGTGACAAAAATGGTTATAGCACTTTTTTTATTATAACTTTTAAACATGCTGCACAACATTCACAATGCCCTACAACACAAAAATAAAAACGTTAACAAAGCCAATAGCTCTGTCTAAACACTGATAAGGCCCCAAAGGTGAGACCTATTGGCTATGCCAATGCTTGTTGTGTTATGCTACGGTCTGGGATTGTCCTGAAAGCTTAATGATGGGGGCCCTAGAAAGGTGGGGGTCCTGGGCCAGAGCCCACTTTGCCCGTGCCTTAGAACGTTTCTGATGCACATGAGGGAGACAGTAGGAAAACACATTCACTTTTGTAGAGTGCTTAAACAAAAAGAACAAGCATTGACATAGCCAATAGGTCTTGCTTTTGGGACCTTATAAGTGTTTAGCCATGCGACAGTTGCATAACTAAATACTTATAAGGTCCCAAAAGCGAGAGCTATTGGCTATGCAAAGCAGCCGTGCGGCGGCAAAAGTGAAAGTGATCGCGATCACACATCAAAGCGAAAGTGAAAGTAATCGCGGTAAAGCGCGCGCGCACATGCACTGTAGCTCTAGGCTGGCCTGGTAGCACTTTTTGTAGCCCTCTCAATAAGTCTCGCCAGACCAGTGCATGCGCTGGGTCAAACGAGACCTAAAAATGTAGCACCTGAAAAAGCGACCTGTTGGAGGACATAGTAATGTGTCCATGTTCCACACAAGAAGAGGAAGGACAGCCCTAACAGCTAACAAACTAGAAGCAAACAAATGAGTCTGACAATGAAGCCCACCAATGGTCAGCACTGGGCGGCTCTAAGCCCACTATAAGATAACAATATTTCTCTTAACAGACAGTGCATGTACTGTCTTAAGCAAGACCTGAGAAGCAAATTGTTGTTATTTACCACAGCAAACCACCCTCCTCCAATCGGTTTGTCGGGTTGTTGGTCCGAAACACTCTTAAAAAGTGTTTATTACAAAGGTATTTTTGGACATTTGTTGCTCTTAGTTATATCAGTTTCTCTATTTATAAGTGTAAACCCATGTATTATGTCAATAAAACGTGAGCTTATTGTCAGGGCAGGTTTTCACACACATATTAGTACATATCTCTAGTGTAATACTATGTCATCAAATCCATGGACAAGTGGCTTGTAAGGATTTCAGGGTGCGGCTGGCTCCCCCACTAAAGCCAGTAAGAAATGTATTCTTATAATGGACAGTAGTAAACTTCCCCAAACTTGGTGGCGGTGCAGGGAAATAATATTATCTTTGGGAAAAATGTTTTCCAAGTGGGGAAATGAAAAGTATATGTGTAATTGTACTTGAGAATCGCATGCGCAAATCAAATCACGCATGTGAGTAATTTAAAATTCATACAGAATTTCTACTGGGAATCTGTGAGTGTCAACGCTTAATAGGAGTAATTCTGGAACTCTATATTAATTCCGAAAAACTCAGAAATATACTTCAAGCATAGGTGGAAGCATTCAGCAAAGAATTTCCAATGGCTTTTAAAAACAAAAATCACTCCCTTTGAGTGATGAAGGAAAACCCAGTCGTGGAGTCTTCCAAGGGTCATGTTGTTTATGTCTGCTGATGATGCCCTTGAAGTGGGAGAAGATCTGGGTGCCACCGTTGAACATTTTAAATCCTGTCTTCTCACCACTGACTGGTGGATGTGCATCTGTCAAATAATTCCTGAGGCAAGAGAGAAATCAGCCTAGCCCAGTTTCAATGATGGGGTTAAAGAAAAGTTAAACCGTTTTTAGGTCTGGCATTAGCCAAGACCTTTTGATTTAAAAATGTATATATGTGTAATATACTTATAGGGTTTCTGCAAACCCACTTCATCCATAGGTTGGTTGTTGTGCCATTCACATTTAAATTCCACTCACTATAGCATTCATCATTAGGCAGTGGGTCAACCTATTTCAGCCATTGGTTACCTTCACTGTGAGTGACAGCATTCTGTCCTTTCACAAGGAGCACATCCATACACTAAGTAGTTCCCTTCAGTGCCAAGGACTACTACAGTAACGTGTGCTTTTTGAGACCAAAAAGTAATTGTATTTACAGATTTACTGTCTGTCTGTAAATGCATTATAATTTAAAGGTCTAAATCCCTATGCTGGTGAGAGGTGGACTGTGGACATAGGGCTTTTCTCTGTTTCTCTTCCAATTGAGAGACAGAAGAATCTTTTTCCCCATCAGCGCGTACAGGGAACACAAAATAGCTGGATAGCAACACTCACCTATTGCATCCTGCACTCAAGGACATCTTCCACAACCTTCTTTTTATACAAATATCTGATGCAGAGCATAAGGCAAAATTTACATATTCTCCCTATGTCACAGATTCGTAATCACAACAACTCATCCATACACTCATTCATTGGTGGGGCCCATAACACCAACACACACTCATCTCATTTGAATCCGTGCATAGGAGAAAAAGCGCTGGACATGTGGGTACCTTATAACCTATCAGGATTACATTTCTTTATATTATATACATTTTATACACGTGCACATACAGAATCCTGACCTTAACATCAAGGCACTCCACCACTTGGTCGATGGACCAATTAGTTGGACTGGTTGATGGTGAATTAGAACCAGCTAAATTATAATTAAAGCCTAGGAAACTTTTGTTTATTTTCTGTAATCAATTAAAGAACCACAAACTCATGTCTTCTTAATCCATTTTTGTTTATCTAATAATAATTTTGTCTGCATTAGCATTTACGCACCACATTTCATGGTAGAAATTCAGTTTATTTTTCAAAGTGAAATCGGACATTTGGTAAATAAGCATAGATTTAGAAAGCGCATTTAATAATTACCAATTAGCAAGCGTCAGCAACTTTCTGAGTAAAACAAGGAGCTATCCGCATTCTCTGGTATAAGCTGTCCGACCCACAGCAAAGATCAAACCATCAGACAAAATAACTTCCCGAAAATCAAAGAAACCCAAGGCAAACCATGGAAATCTTCACCAGCTCAATGCAGACCCAACGCCATGAAAGATGAGCCCGATAACCACCCCCCTTATGGCGGATGAAGATCTTATATACCCTTTTTCCCTATTACTTCATGCTAACGTGCAACAATTAAGGGGTAGAGAAATGTTCTTATTGGACAGTTCGGGGTTATCTGTGAGTTTTTCTAAAGTTTCCCAGGATAAACTGATTTTCTATGAGACTTGGCATAGGATGGCGTAATTTGTATAATTTCCTTTTTTCTCCCAGGCGAAAGTTGCAAATGTAACATTTAGAATGAGAGAAGACATTTCTCCGCAGGTTCTGAATTGTCCCTTCCGCTGTTCTCACAGTCTCATCAGTTGGCAGACAAACGCGTTCATCCTTGAAAAGGAACACGGTGTCACAGATCTGAGGTCATTTGGAGATAACCATAGCCATCCGATTCTGCGTAGAAACCATCGCGCTCACATGGTGGCGGTCTTGGTAGAGACTCCATCTTGGGTACTGCGGCCTAGTAGGCCCGAATGCCAACTTAAGCAAAAACAGACATAACAGTAATTAAAATATAGAAATGGAGATTCTAATGTCTAAACCCACTCGTGTTTATCAAGGTGTAAAAGTTAATTAGTAAATTTCACTGCAAACAAGTTAGTACAAGTTAGATTTAGAATGGCTACATAATTAATTTCATGTAATTTAGAGGAGGTATACAAAAATTTGTTTTACTTGCTCCATCAATCCCCCCTTTAGTGATTTTAAACTTCACCACTAATCACTAAATTTTCTAAATTTCTCTACGGAAATGGGTTTATTTAGTCCCACTTGCATTTGCTAGGTTACATCATAGTGTTTCCCATATCATTCTCTTTTGTTTTCTTGTACATATTATCTTGTAACTCTTCTAGTTCTATGTCTTCTATCTCTCTTTTTCTTATGTCTTTCTCTTTCCTTTTCTTGTTTTCTCTTTATATCTTATTTTGTAATTTTCTTCTTTTTATGCACACACATCCTAATCTTAATACTAACACTAAAACAATCACAAAAGTCACAGGTATCAGTATTTTCCCCACAAAGGAGCTACCTAATTTTGTTAATAGATTCTTAATAGTGGAAAAACCCTTACCAAGTTTCTCCCATACACTTTGAACCTCCAGTGGAACAATTTCTTCATGCAAATCAGTTATATTCTTAATATATTTCTTTAAATTCTGACTCTCGTCGGCCATATAAGTACAACAATGTTGTACCTTCAGCATTCCACAGACTCCTCCCTCTTTGGCCAATATAATATCAAGGGCAAGTCGATTTTGCATAATCATCGCTCTCATGGCAACCATTTCGGTATTTACCAATATGAACCCTCCAGCTGTGCTTGTTGATAACCAAACCACAACTGTAGACAATTTTCTAAATTTATGTGCATTCAGAGATATTCCAACTGCTGGTATCAGTGCTCCAAAGATATCACCTATAACTTCTGACCAACCGTCCCTCCTTCTACGTGTTAGCTGTGTACCTATTTTGTGAAAACCCTCATCTCCCCTTTCTACATGAACTATTTTTGGAAAGATCAGGCCTAGGTAACATGTCCCGTACCAGTGGTCCAGTAACCTATACTAAGCTCTATTCCCACAGATGTTATATATTCCAGGGAATACCGGATCATTTCCGCCTTTAAATCCCCATCCTCCCATGATTTTATATAAGTCATGGCATTCACTTGCACCTACTAAATAATGATCATATACCGTATTATCTCTACTGATACACAACTTCCCTTTCTGGGGCCAATCTAAAGCCATTGCTGGATTTTTTTCTCCCTTTAAATGATTTTCCTTCCCAACATCCCAAAATGTTGTTTCCATCGTTTCCCCAGACACCTTCTTTTGCATTTTAACTCTCCTCTCTTCTACCATGTTCAGGAAAGTTTTCTCTTCCTCTAAGGTTATTCTTAAACACTTCTTCTAAATTTAATTCTCTTGTTTCCATGAAATATTCACCTAGTATTCTACCAGAAATCACTTTGTTTAGTTTAAGAACTACAGGAATCTGTGAGAAAATATTATCTACATCAGTGTAATAGTATTCTAATTTTCCTGTTTTATAAAAAAAACTAGCTAAGACACTACAAGTTATCCCATATGTCAAAGGAAGGTGATAATAAGTGACACAGATGCAGGTCTCTAACCTCCATTGTTTTCACATATTCGTACAATAATGTTGAAAAAACATTATTAGAAAAATCATTTATGGACTTATCTTTGTGAAGTTATGTTATAGGTTTGTTATGTTATAGGTTTGTTGAGCGCGACAGCTGCCCCAGCAACGGGGCGTCCCAGCGCTAGGAACCATAGCATAACCTGTGGGGGGGGGGAGAAAGGTTTATAGGGGTGGGAAGAGGTGAGTTTTGATTGCTTTGCGAAAAGCGGACAGGTTGTCGAGGCAACGGATGTGGAGGGGGTAGGGAGTTCCACAGTTTTGCTCCCAGCAGTCTGAAGGAGCGGCCCCCTATGCGGCAGAATTTCGTGCGGGGAACCACTACTAAGTGCTGCCCCGTAGAACGCAAATGGCGTTGGGGGGTGTACGGTGTTAAAAGCGGGCGGAGGAGTTCGGGGCCATCCATTTTCAGGATTTTAAAAGCCGTGGTCAGGGCTTTAAATTGGATGCGGGCTTCCATAGGAAGCCAGTGGAGTCTGTGTATGGTGGCTCTAGCAGAACACTTTCTAGGGAGGCCTACTATTGCTCTGGCCGCAGCGTTCTGTATTCGCTGGAACCTGATTGTCTCGGCTTTATTGGCGCCCAGGAGTAGGACGCTTGCGTAGTCTAATCTAGCCAGGATGGTGGATTGGACAATGAGCTGCCATGTTTTGTGGTCAAAGAAGCCTAGAATAGGATTGAGGCTTCTCAGCAACCTGATGCAGGTAGCCGCTACTTTTTTTGTATGAGTCTGATAGTTCAGTGCGGAGTCGAGCCATACACCCAAGTTTTTGACCAAAGATTTGGGAGGGGGGTAGGGCCCAACAGGGGGGGCCACCAGTAGTCGTTCCAGCAGCTGGGGTTCTTGCCTAGGAGTAGCACCTCGGTTTTCCCTGCATTCAGTTGTAAACAGTTTGCAGTCATCCAGTTGGCGACTGCGGCCAGTCCATCCCTAAATCTTGTGGCGGAAGTGGAGGGCACCTCCGTCAGGGTGATTACCAGCTGTGTGTCATCGGCGTATGACACCAGCGTGAGACCCCATTCCCTGGCCACTGCCGCAAGGGGCTGCATGTACAGATTAAAAAGGGATGGAATGAGGGAAGAGCCCTGCGGGACTCCCTGGCCTGTAGTCTGAGGTTGGGAAATAAATGGGGGGGCTGACACACGGAAGGACCTGCCCGTAAGGAACGATCGGAACCACTCAAGTGCCAGTTCCTGGATTCCAATACTTTCCAAACGGCTTAGAAGGATATTATGGGAAACCGTGTCAAAGGCTGCGCTGAGATCGAGTAGTATCAGCGCAGCACTCTGACCGGAGTCCATAATCTTCCGGAGGTGTTCGGTGGTGGAAAGAAGGGCTGACTCCGTACTGTGCCCAGGCCTAAACCCGTGTTGGGAGGGGTCTAAGATGTTATTTTCTGCTAGGTGGTTCATGAGTACTGTATTAGCGTGGGTCTCTGCCAGTTTGGATACCCAGGGGAGCAGTGATACGGGCCTATAGTTCTCCGGTTTAGTGGGGTCTAGGGTGGGTTTCTTGATAATAGGATTTACCCATGCTTGTTTCCAACAGGTGGGTACTGTAGCCGATGAAAAGGAAAGATTGAGAAGTGTGGCCAGCGAGGGGAGAAAAAAGTCTAGGGCTCCTAAAAAATAAGCTGGTCTCATGGGATCTGAGGGGGCGCCAGATTTCACCCTTCTGCTAAATTTAGCTAGGTCCTCGTGAGAGATAGCTGGCAGATGGGTGAGCCTGGGTCCCTTGAAGGGGCAGTTAGGAGGGCTGGTGTAGATGGAGGGGTTTGGTGAGAAGGAATTGTAAATTTTCCTCACCTTATCAGTAAAGACCGTGGCGAGGTCTTCGCACTGTTGGGTGGAGGAAATAATCGAGGCAGGGTTGCCCCCGGTTTGTAGCTTTTGAACTAATTTAAAGATTGTTTTAGTGGGGTTGGAACTGGAGTCAATTTCCTTGGCATAGAAGGAAGCGCGGGCAGTGCGTATAGCTTTGTGATATATTTTGAGTGAGGTCAGATAAGAGTTTTTGTCCTCGTCCTTGTATTCTTTCCTCCATTGGCGTTCCGTTATATCTACCAGATTTGTAACATGACTTTCATCAGCCTTTTCACTATTAGTTCTGTTTACTGTATGTTCATCTATATTTTCAAAGGTTACTCTAAATTAAATTGTTATTGCTAGTATGATCCAAACAAGCATTAGTAATCCTGTACAACAAAAACACATTTTACACCATCTTCGGAGAAACCCACATGTTGGATTTCTATTTTCATTGTTTGCCATTTCGGTAATGATCAGTGTCTTTTGACTTAGCCCTTTTCTTCAACAATTTACCTTTGTCTAACCCTAAGGCTTTTGGTTGCCTACTTGGTTCTTTTCTGGTCACGTCCTGTCCGGTTTTTAAATTCCTTTGCTTTACTTTACCATTCAATCCATGTATGAATCGTTTTTGTCTTTAGGTTCACAGTCCTTGTTCAGAATTTCTTCATCATCCGTTTCTTCTCTGGTATTAGACAAGATAACTCTCAGGATTTCCGAATCTTCTTCTCCTTCGTCCACTTTCTGCACAGTCACTCTTAGACTTTCTTGGCTATCAGCTTCCTTTTGTATATCAGGAAGTACCACATATGTCCATTCCGGTGACTTGTACTTCTGGTTCGGTTTCTTTATCCTCTTTGCTCTTTGCAAGTGTTTCTGATCAGTGTCCTCTTGTTTTTCTTGACTAGACACTTCATTCACTTGTTCAGCATTAGCAGATTTTATTCTGGTTAGTCGGTATCTCAATCTTTTGATTTTGTTGGGCCAAATATCTTCGTTCAAAGGCCTTTTTAATTTTGATCCTTTCCCTTCTCGCTCTGTTTTCCAAGCTCTTTTTCTCAGAGTTCTTCCACCTTTGGTTTCTTCTTCACTTTCTTCAGATTTTGTATCTGTTTGAATTTTACTTTCTGTAGATCTTATCTTCAAGACCTCAGGTTCACTGCCTATTTCTATCCCTCCTCGTGTTTCTTCCACGCAATCTTCCTGCTGACTATCTGTCCCTTTTTCTACCTGTGTGTGTTGTGTCCCTACACCTCCTCGGGGTTCTTCCGCAATTATCTCACCCTCACTTTCTGTATCTAATTCCTCACCTTCTATCTCCATGATTTCGGGCGGAATTTCTCTTGTGCTTGTGCTCGGGATTTCTTTTCCAAAGATTAATTGTTCAGTTTTTACAGTGTCCTCATTTGTTCTTTCTTGTATTCCCACTGGTTCTGTCTCAGATTCAGAACTGGTATCAGAAATTTCAAGGCGTCTTTTTAGTGGTATATTTTCTTGCCCAACAATTTGACTTAAACCCGTTTCTCCTGCTTCTTGCTTTTGTCTTATTCTCGTTTCTTCTGATTCTGATTCTGAACTGGTATCTGATGCTTCTTGTTGTTCCTCTTCAGATTGATCATCCGGATTTGGGACTCAAAGAGTGTGACTAGCATGAATCCAGTTCTTCACTCCTGCACACTTCACATCAGTCGTTGTTGCCAGAATCACTTGTCATGGTCTTCCCCAGTGTGGAACCAGACAATTTCTTCTTCGGTGTACTTTTGTCCGTACCCAATCTCCGGGACTCAAGTCATGAGCTGGCTTCTTTTCAAGAGTGGTCGCATCTGGTCCAACCTGATGTAATACAGAATGTACCATATCAGCCAATCCTTTGCAATAATCCAAGGCAAAGTCATCAGATATAGGCAGCAGTTTGTTGACAGGAATAAAAACATGTATCATCGCTCTACCCTTGATAATTTAATGGGGGCTCAGACCAGTTTTCCCTATCAGGAATTGATCTAATTGTCATGAGAACCAGATTATTATGGAATTTTGTAAAGCGCATGGTTTCTCTATCTGTTGCAATCGTTACCAGGAAACCAAACCTGGTAATCCTCCACCCACCGTGAAAACAGACAGACAATCACCAGTACATATCTTAGCCTGTTACATGAGGGCATTTCAATGAAATCAAGCTGCATCAGAGTGAAGGGACCTCCCTCCCGTCCTATGGTTCCCAAGCTCACCACAGTTTTCCTTCCTGGATTAAATTGCTTGCATATGAGACATCTCTGACAAAGGCTCTCAGCTATAAGCCGAAACTTTGCATTATACCAGGTCTGTTTAAAAAGTCTAATCATGGCATCCCTACCTATGTGAGCTTGCCCATGGTACATCCGTGCCATGATAGAGATCATGCTATTAGGCATTACTGGTCTTCCATCACGGTAAATCCAAACCTCTGTCTGCTTCTCGTGGTGTACATCCTGACTTTATCCACTGTTTCTTTTCCTCTTCCCCTGCCTCTTACTGCAACTGTCTCACTTCATCCCATGTACTTACAGTGTTAGTAAAAAGCAAGGGACATAAATCCACTTCGTTCTCCCTGTTACGATTTAATGAAGTTTGGTTTTGGGTACAATACTGTGCTAGGTCATTGGCAAACTCATTGCCTGCTGACACATAGTCAGTTCCTTTTCTATGAGCGCTACATTTTATAACAGCGATCTGTTTAGGCAGCTGTATCGCCTCAAGTAATTTTCCAACTATTTCTGCATTTCTGATTGGAGTTCCACTCGACGTTAAGAAAACTCTTTGGGACCAGATTTGCCGAAAGTCATGCACCACTCCAAACCCATACTGACTGTCAGTAACTACAGTGACTCGCAAATTCTTTCCCAACTTGCATGCTCTAATCAGTGCAAACAACTCAGCAACTTGAGCAGATCGTACTCCTCTCAAACAAGATGCTTCCAACACAGTCGCTAGAGTACATACAGCATAGGCAGCACTCAAAATCCCTTCTCCAGTTCTGAGGCAAGACCCATCCACAAACATCACATAGTCACTCTCTTTCAGAGGTGCATCTTTTATGTCAGGACACGGTTTGGTGCAAAAATCAAGCACTTCCAAACAATCATGATCAACATCATCCTTCACTTCTGCATTCACAGCATCAGGAAGTAATGTCGATGGGTTCACATTTGTAGCACCCAAAATCACCTTTTCATATTTAGTTAGGCGGCTGTGCGTCATGAACTGTGTTTTACTTCTTGTCAAAAGGATTGCCACATCATGGGGAACAAACACTCTCACAGGGTATCCCATTACAATTCCTTCACTTTGTTCTAAGCTCTTACATGTGGCTGCTATGGCTTTAAAACAACCAGGCAACGCTACAGCTACTGGATCTAGTACAGCTGAAAAATATGCAATCGGTCGTCTCAATCTTCCATGTCTCTGCACTATTACGGAAAGAGCACACCCATTTCTCTCACTGCAATACAGCTCGAATTCTTTTTCATAATCAGGCATTCCAAGAGCCGGTGCTTCACACAACCTGTCTCTCAATTGTTTAAAAGAATTCATCTCTTCTTTGTTCAGCTCAAGGGGATCTTTTACATCACTCTTTGTCAAACGTACCAATGGTTTTGCGATCAGCGAGAAGCTGCTGATCCACTGTCGACAATATTCTACCATTCCAAGAAACATTCTGACTTCTCTCTGTGTCATTGGTGCTCTCATTCCTTTGATTCTGCCCATTGTCACTTTTCTCAGGCCCTTTTCAATCTTATGACCTAAGTATGGTACTTCTTTCTGACAAAATTGTAATTTTTATGGGAATACTTTGAGTCCTCCATCGGCCAAATGATTCAACAGTGCAACTGTGTCAACCACGCATGCTTCTCACGTCTTCGATGCCACCAATAGGTCATTGATATATTGCATGAGCACTGAACTTTTGGGCATTTTTAAATCTTCCAGTGACTTCTTTAGAATCTGATTAAATATTGATGGACTTTCTGTATACCCTTGAGGGATACGGCACCATGCCAAAATACGCTCACCGAACAGGAACGCAAAAATTTGTTGGCTATCAGGGTGCAAAGGAATAGAAAAGGAAGCATGACACAAGTCAATGACTGTGTACCATTCTGCATCATGGGGAATCTGATATAGAATTACCGAAGGGTTTGGCACAATGGGACAGCAAGGCACAACAATTTTATTCACTTTTCTCAAATCCTGTACTATCCTAAAAGTCCCATTTGGCTTTTTCAAACCCATGATCAGGGAGTTACATGGACTACTCATTATCTCTCTCAGAATTCCTTGTTCAATCATTCTGTCTATTACAGGCATTACTCCTGCAATTATCTCTGGTGTTAATTTATATTGAGGAATATTCGGGTAATTTACTCCTTCTTCTACTGTTATTTTCACAGGATCTACCCTTTTCATTAATCCAACATCCTCTCCTGTGAAATCCCACACTTCTGTTTTCACCATTTCTTTCAACTCTTGAGGCAATCGTTCCGGATCAAATACAACAAATGCCTCAGTAATTTCAGGTTCTAAGTTTGCCATTGTCATTCTATACAGTACGTCTTCATCTGAAGTTTCAAAAGCTATACCATCAAGGGTACAAAAGATGGTGCAATTAATCTTGCACAACAAATCTCTCCCCAACAGGTTTACAGGACTAGTGTCGCATACGACAAATCGATGCATATCAGTGAATTTCCCTATTTTAACCTTATAGGATCAGTACGATAAGCTTTTATCTGTCTGTTTGAGACTCCAACTACTTGGATTGTTTCACCCGAGAGCGAAAGATTTTTCACTTCAGCTGATCAGTTGAACGAGTAGCACCAGTATCCACTAGGAAAGTAATGTTCACTTCATTCACCTTTCCATCCACAAAGGGTCCTGTCTGGTCTACCTCTAGAGTTACGCCAAGTACGCACTCCTCTTCCTCTGCTAGGCACCGTCAATAATTCTCTTCTGACTCACTCTCATCACGTTTCAGCCAATACTGTGAAACGGCACCAGCGCGCGGTAGCTTTGTTACCTGTTCTTCGGTGTAGAATCCTGTCCCATTACTGTATCTTTGAGGATTTACGTTCTGCGGAAAAGGTGGCTTTGGCACCTGACACTGTTGGGTAACAACCTGCTGCTGTCGCGGACGTTGGCAACTCACCTCATTCTGCACCTGTGAGTTCAATGATGAATTATCACCATTAGCTCTCGGTGGCAATTTACACTCGAATTTCCAATGCCCTGATTTTCCACAATTATGACATGGCCATTTCTTTTTAGCTTCCTGTATGCTGATCTGTCCTTTTCCCTTTCCGTTATTAGGCTTTTGTTTTGCTTGCCCCATTCCATTAGCTTGCTCTTAACTGGGCTTCTTGTCGCTCGACTACCTTTACCTGTGCCCACATTGCCTTTTCTTTCAGTTTACGCTGTTTGGCTTCAATCTCATCACTAAAATATTTTGCATGCCGTAACACTTCATCTATCTTTTTGTTCTGCCAATCTACCGTATGCTGTTTAATCATTTCACTAACTTCAGGCCTTAAACCATAAACAAATCTGTACACAAAATGACTAAAATCCTTTTCACTTAATTTCTCATCTCCAATGTATTGTTTAAAAGCAAATAATAACGTTTCATAATACGCATGCACTGATTCTTTAGCCTCCTGGTGAGTTCTGTCAATCTTTACCCGGTCAGTTTCTTTACGAGGTACTTTATTTTTCAAAAAACTAATTACCTGATCATATTTTTTCATTACTTCTGGATCGGGGGCTCCCGTCTGAGGATCCCTAGAATATACTTGTGTTGGCCAATCTATTGTAATTTTACATTCTCCCCATAAATCTGCAGGTACAATTATATCAAAAAGACCATTCAGATCTATCCACAACACTTTTGAAAGTTTGACAAACCTTTCTACCTGTTGGTACCATTAAACTGGTTTTTCTCTTAACCTTGGAAAGATATTTGTAAATGACAAAATATCCTGCCTAGTCCATGGAACATGCACATATCCTCCTCCAGGAATTTCTCTCATTGGACATTCTGTTACAACTGGCTCTTTTTCTCTCACTGGGAAAGCTAGAGAGGCCTTATCTGTAGTTTCCTCTCTCTTTCTAAACCATCTGCTTTTCCATCGATCCACATCACCCCATTTCCTCAGCAATGCAATCAGTTCTTTAATTTGGGTCAGTCTCCCTGCAGTATTCAAGTTTTCAATATCCTTTTCAGAAAAATCTACCTTATATGGCTTTTGTAATGACCTTATTTCGATTCCCATTTCGCTCGCTGTCTCTTCTAATTTCCTTACTCTCCAAATTATGCTTTTACACAAAAACATTAGCTCTTCATCTTGATATGCTTCTAATTTTTCATTTGGAATTGTTCCTACGATTAACTCTTCTAATGTTACTTTTAATTTTGCTACATCTAAGGGTTGTGGTTCTGTATCTTTTTTCTGTAAACTTCTTAACCAATCACTTAATTCTTCCAATGTCGGTCCCACAGGTGTTGACTCTATTCTCATTTTATCTATCATTCTTTCTGGGGTTTCTATTGCTGATTCTGTTGTCATAGGTGTCTTACTTGCTGGACTTTGATTTCCAGTTAGATTTTTAGGGGTACTTAATCCTGATGTTCCTGCCATACTCTTCCATTCATTTTCTCCGGAACCACTCCTTTCTTTCTCCTTTTGCATACCGCAATTATATGGGACTGTTAAGCAATGCTCACTATCTTTTTGTTTATCAAAAACAGGTATCGCCGGTACTATAGTTAGGTATCGCCGGTTCCTTCTCCCTGTTACGATTTAATGAAGTTTGGTTTTGGGTACAATACTGTGCTAGGTCATTGGCAAACTCATTGCCTGCTGACACATAGTCAGTTCCTTTTCTATGAGCGCTACATTTTATAACAGCGATCTGTTTAGGCAGCTGTATCGCCTCAAGTAATTTTCCAACTATTTCTGCATTTCTGATTGGAGTTCCACTCGACGTTAAGAAAACTCTTTGGGACCAGATTTGCCGAAAGTCATGCACCACTCCAAACCCATACTGACTGTCAGTAACTACAGTGACTCGCAAATTCTTTCCCAACTTGCATGCTCTAATCAGTGCAAACAACTCAGCAACTTGAGCAGATCGTACTCCTCTCAAACAAGATGCTTCCAACACAGTCGCTAGAGTACATACAGCATAGGCAGCACTCAAAATCCCTTCTCCAGTTCTGAGGCAAGACCCATCCACAAACATCACATAGTCACTCTCTTTCAGAGGTGCATCTTTTATGTCAGGACACGGTTTGGTGCAAAAATCAAGCACTTCCAAACAATCATGATCAACATCATCCTTCACTTCTGCATTCACAGCATCAGGAAGTAATGTCGATGGGTTCACATTTGTAGCACCCAAAATCACCTTTTCATATTTAGTTAGGCGGCTGTGCGTCATGAACTGTGTTTTACTTCTTGTCAAAAGGATTGCCACATCATGGGGAACAAACACTCTCACAGGGTATCCCATTACAATTCCTTCACTTTGTTCTAAGCTCTTACATGTGGCTGCTATGGCTTTAAAACAACCAGGCAACGCTACAGCTACTGGATCTAGTACAGCTGAAAAATATGCAATCGGTCGTCTCAATCTTCCATGTCTCTGCACTATTACGGAAAGAGCACACCCATTTCTCTCACTGCAATACAGCTCGAATTCTTTTTCATAATCAGGCATTCCAAGAGCCGGTGCTTCACACAACCTGTCTCTCAATTGTTTAAAAGAATTCATCTCTTCTTTGTTCAGCTCAAGGGGATCTTTTACATCACTCTTTGTCAAACGTACCAATGGTTTTGCGATCAGCGAGAAGCTGCTGATCCACTGTCGACAATATTCTACCATTCCAAGAAACATTCTGACTTCTCTCTGTGTCATTGGTGCTCTCATTCCTTTGATTCTGCCCATTGTCACTTTTCTCAGGCCCTTTTCAATCTTATGACCTAAGTATGGTACTTCTTTCTGACAAAATTGTAATTTTTATGGGAATACTTTGAGTCCTCCATCGGCCAAATGATTCAACAGTGCAACTGTGTCAACCACGCATGCTTCTCACGTCTTCGATGCCACCAATAGGTCATTGATATATTGCATGAGCACTGAACTTTTGGGCATTTTTAAATCTTCCAGTGACTTCTTTAGAATCTGATTAAATATTGATGGACTTTCTGTATACCCTTGAGGGATACGGCACCATGCCAAAATACGCTCACCGAACAGGAACGCAAAAATTTGTTGGCTATCAGGGTGCAAAGGAATAGAAAAGGAAGCATGACACAAGTCAATGACTGTGTACCATTCTGCATCATGGGGAATCTGATATAGAATTACCGAAGGGTTTGGCACAATGGGACAGCAAGGCACAACAATTTTATTCACTTTTCTCAAATCCTGTACTATCCTAAAAGTCCCATTTGGCTTTTTCAAACCCATGATCAGGGAGTTACATGGACTACTCATTATCTCTCTCAGAATTCCTTGTTCAATCATTCTGTCTATTACAGGCATTACTCCTGCAATTATCTCTGGTGTTAATTTATATTGAGGAATATTCGGGTAATTTACTCCTTCTTCTACTGTTATTTTCACAGGATCTACCCTTTTCATTAATCCAACATCCTCTCCTGTGAAATCCCACACTTCTGTTTTCACCATTTCTTTCAACTCTTGAGGCAATCGTTCCGGATCAAATACAACAAATGCCTCAGTAATTTCAGGTTCTAAGTTTGCCATTGTCATTCTATACAGTACGTCTTCATCTGAAGTTTCAAAAGCTATACCATCAAGGGTACAAAAGATGGTGCAATTAATCTTGCACAACAAATCTCTCCCCAACAGGTTTACAGGACTAGTGTCGCATACGACAAATCGATGCATATCAGTGAATTTCCCTATTTTAACCTTATAGGATCAGTACGATAAGCTTTTATCTGTCTGTTTGAGACTCCAACTACTTGGATTGTTTCACCCGAGAGCGAAAGATTTTTCACTTCAGCTGATCAGTTGAACGAGTAGCACCAGTATCCACTAGGAAAGTAATGTTCACTTCATTCACCTTTCCATCCACAAAGGGTCCTGTCTGGTCTACCTCTAGAGTTACGCCAAGTACGCACTCCTCTTCCTCTGCTAGGCACCGTCAATAATTCTCTTCTGACTCACTCTCATCACGTTTCAGCCAATACTGTGAAACGGCACCAGCGCGCGGTAGCTTTGTTACCTGTTCTTCGGTGTAGAATCCTGTCCCATTACTGTATCTTTGAGGATTTACGTTCTGCGGAAAAGGTGGCTTTGGCACCTGACACTGTTGGGTAACAACCTGCTGCTGTCGCGGACGTTGGCAACTCACCTCATTCTGCACCTGTGAGTTCAATGATGAATTATCACCATTAGCTCTCGGTGGCAATTTACACTCGAATTTCCAATGCCCTGATTTTCCACAATTATGACATGGCCATTTCTTTTTAGCTTCCTGTATGCTGATCTGTCCTTTTCCCTTTCCGTTATTAGGCTTTTGTTTTGCTTGCCCCATTCCATTAGCTTGCTCTTAACTGGGCTTCTTGTCGCTCGACTACCTTTACCTGTGCCCACATTGCCTTTTCTTTCAGTTTACGCTGTTTGGCTTCAATCTCATCACTAAAATATTTTGCATGCCGTAACACTTCATCTATCTTTTTGTTCTGCCAATCTACCGTATGCTGTTTAATCATTTCACTAACTTCAGGCCTTAAACCATAAACAAATCTGTACACAAAATGACTAAAATCCTTTTCACTTAATTTCTCATCTCCAATGTATTGTTTAAAAGCAAATAATAACGTTTCATAATACGCATGCACTGATTCTTTAGCCTCCTGGTGAGTTCTGTCAATCTTTACCCGGTCAGTTTCTTTACGAGGTACTTTATTTTTCAAAAAACTAATTACCTGATCATATTTTTTCATTACTTCTGGATCGGGGGCTCCCGTCTGAGGATCCCTAGAATATACTTGTGTTGGCCAATCTATTGTAATTTTACATTCTCCCCATAAATCTGCAGGTACAATTATATCAAAAAGACCATTCAGATCTATCCACAACACTTTTGAAAGTTTGACAAACCTTTCTACCTGTTGGTACCATTAAACTGGTTTTTCTCTTAACCTTGGAAAGATATTTGTAAATGACAAAATATCCTGCCTAGTCCATGGAACATGCACATATCCTCCTCCAGGAATTTCTCTCATTGGACATTCTGTTACAACTGGCTCTTTTTCTCTCACTGGGAAAGCTAGAGAGGCCTTATCTGTAGTTTCCTCTCTCTTTCTAAACCATCTGCTTTTCCATCGATCCACATCACCCCATTTCCTCAGCAATGCAATCAGTTCTTTAATTTGGGTCAGTCTCCCTGCAGTATTCAAGTTTTCAATATCCTTTTCAGAAAAATCTACCTTATATGGCTTTTGTAATGACCTTATTTCGATTCCCATTTCGCTCGCTGTCTCTTCTAATTTCCTTACTCTCCAAATTATGCTTTTACACAAAAACATTAGCTCTTCATCTTGATATGCTTCTAATTTTTCATTTGGAATTGTTCCTACGATTAACTCTTCTAATGTTACTTTTAATTTTGCTACATCTAAGGGTTGTGGTTCTGTATCTTTTTTCTGTAAACTTCTTAACCAATCACTTAATTCTTCCAATGTCGGTCCCACAGGTGTTGACTCTATTCTCATTTTATCTATCATTCTTTCTGGGGTTTCGATTGCTGATTCTGTTGTCATAGGTGTCTTACTTGCTGGACTTTGATTTCCAGTTAGATTTTTAGGGGTACTTAATCCTGATGTTCCTGCCATACTCTTCCATTCATTTTCTCCGGAACCACTCCTTTCTTTCTCCTTTTGCATACCGCAATTATATGGGACTGTTAAGCAATGCTCACTATCTTTTTGTTTATCAAAAACAGGTATCGCCGGTCCTATAGTTACAGGCACAGTCACCGCTTCCATATTCTTAGTTAATTCTCTAATTTGCTCAGTTAATTCCAGTGAAGTCCTAGCTAACTCTGCTGATTTTTCATTTTCAGTTCTTACGGTCTGTGGTATTTCAGAATCTTTAAACGGATTATTTTTCCCCAAATTATATGGCATTTGCTCAAAAATGTTATTCATTACAGTCTCCTTTGCCGGTGCACTCGGTGTCACCAACGTAGAATCCTGTTGATATGGAGGTGGGTTTTTATAAAACATGTCTTCCAGCACTTCATCTTCTGATTCACTCACTCCATATCTGTAACCTTCTGGTCCTGTGTTATTTCTTTTTTCTGTGCATTTTCTGCCACTCATCTCTCCAGCATTTCTCAGAGGAAACATATTAGTCATATTCGCATTTCGCCATCTTCTCATCCTGTCATCATGACTCTCTTGACCACAGTGTCTACCAAACATATAACTATACCTTCTCCCACTCCGATGCCTTTCTCTTTCATACATCTCTTCTTCCCAGTCAGTCAAAGCCTCGGGTAGGTCTGGGTTTCGGTTCTAACCTCATCATCCTATCTCTTAAATTTCGTAATACTGCCAAACTAAATGAACCATTCTCTGGAAATGCTAGTACTCCATCATCTTTGGTATACTTTGCCCAATTCTCTAACCAAATACATGTATGATAACCATATTTCGCTACCATAAAAGATGCAGGCGATTTCGGTGGAGGAAGTATCTGTCCTTCCATAGTCACAATCGGCTTATCCTTCTTAAATAGGTCTTTAATTTTCCCAAACCATGATATTTTCTCTTTCTCAGGTGGATCGTAGTACATCATTTTTATTTTTCAAAGTTCTTATTTCACTAACCTTTGCAAATCGCTTCCTTCACGGCTTCTCCGTATTCTGTCCAATTCCAGCATGACTCACACTAACGCACCAATCCTGGGCACCTACGTCACTCCTGAAACCCTCCAATCCCAGCTCGACTCACTCTAACGCACCAATCCTGGGCATCTACGTCACTCTGGTAATTCTCCACTCCCAGCGCGTCTCACACTAACGCACGAATCAGTGAAAGATTCGCCTTTTTACAGCTGACCAATCCCAGCGCAGTCTTTCTGATGTCAGCCTTTCTCGCTACTCCTGCTCTTGCTGACCCCTCCTTTACAAATGTTATCGCCAAACTTTTCTTACGTTTTCTTCACTCAAAATCTGTTAGTAACAACATCAAACATCTCAATTGCCTGTTTCGCTAAACCAAAGAGATAGTTTTGTTCATTTACACAAGAATTCTGTCTTTCCAGTAGGCAGCGCTTACCTCTACCCTACCACAGAATTTTCCGTTACGCCGATAAATTAGCACTTCCCTCTACCTTACCCTTCTATCAAGCAAAAGGCAAACTGTTTCTCTGGTGATAAAACACATATGGAGACTACAATGCTCCTGATAATTAAGGCCAGAGTTTCACAAGAGAACCTATTACTCTGCCAGTCCCACAGAATTTTCCCTAACATAACACAATTCCGTGTTATCACAATTCTTGAAACCAGATAATGTTCAATTCCATGTGACTTCCCTTGCCACATAAATCCACTCCCTACTTCCCCGAAGCTTCAAATTTCCAACTACATTTAACGTAGACAATACTCAACATAAAGTGTTAAACATAAACTGATAATCACCAAACCAATGCAATAAAACCATCAATCTGCTACCAAGAAATCTGATGCAGCACATAAGGCAAAATGTATATATTCTCCCTATGTCACAGATTTGTAATCACAACAACTCATCCATACACTCATTCATTGGTCGGACCCATAACACCAACACACACTCATCTCATTCGAATACATGCATAGGAGAAAAAGCGCTGGACATGTGGGTACCTTATTACCTATCAGGATTAGATTTCTTTATATTATATACATTTTATGCACGTGCATCTACAGAATCCTGACCTTAACATCAAGGCACTCCACCACTTGGTCGATGGAGCAATTAGTTGGACTGGTTGATGGTGAATTAGAACCAGCTAAAACACAATTAAAGACTAGGAAACATTTGTTTATTTTCTGTAATCAATTAAAGAACCACAAACTCATGTCGTCATAATCAATTTTTGTTTATCTAATAATAATTTTCTCTGCATTAGCATTTACGCACTACATTTCATGGTATAAATTCAGTTTATTTTTCAAAGTGAAATCGGACATTTGGTAAATAAGCATAGATTTAGAAAGCGCATTTAATAATTACCAATTAGCAAGCGTCGGCAACTTTCTGAGTAAAACAAGGAGCTATCCGCATTCTCTGGTATAATATCCGGGATAAGCTGTCCGAGCCACAGCAAAGATCAAACCATCAGACGAAATGCCTTCCCAAAAATCAAAGAAACCCAAGGCAAACCATGGAAATCTTCACCAGCTCAAAGCAGACCCAACAGCATGAAAGATGAGCCCGATGACCACCCCCCTTTGACGGCTGAAGATCTTATATACCCTTTTTTCCTATTACTTCATGCTAACGTGCAACAATTTAGGGGTAGAGAAATATTCTGAGTGGACAGTTCGGGGTTATCTGTGAGTTTTTCTAAAGTTTCCCAGGGTAAACTGGTTTTCCATGAGACTTGGCACAGGAAGGCGTAATTTGTATAATTTCCTTTTTTCTCCCAGGCGAAAGTTGCAAATGTAACATTTAGAATGAGAGAAGACATTTCTCCATAGGTTCTGAATTGTCCCTTCCGCTGTTCTCACAGTCTCATCATTGGTAGACAAACACGTTCATCCTTGACAAAGAACACGGTGTCACAGATCTGAGGTCATTTGGAGATCTCCATAGCCATCCGATTCGGCGCAGAAACCATCGCGCTCACATGGTGGCGGTCTTGGTAGAGACTACATCTTGGGTACTGCGGCCTAGTAGGCCAGAATGCCAACTTAAGCAAAAACAGACATAACAGTAATTAAAATATAGAAATGGAGATTCTAATGTTTAAACCCACTCTAATCCCAATATATGTTAGTATTTCCCTAGCTGTAGCAACATTTAAAGCGATAATACTCACCATTTTGTAATCCTTAAAGCACAAACAATCACAAAGCAACATAAATCATGCAATATTTCTATTTCACCACAATCTAAGGTTAATTTGCATACCATAATTAATTAATTAATTATTCTGCCATGCAATTAGCATTTTAGTCCCACGTGTATCTTGTGTTTATCAAGGTGTAAAAGTTGATTAGCAAATTTCACTGCAAACAAGTTAGTACAAGTTAGATTTAGAATGGTTACGTAATTAATTTCATGTAATTTAGAGGAGGTATACAACATTTTGTTTTACCTGCTCAATCATATCATAAACAATATTACTGAAATGCCTTTCCGTCATAAGTAAGAGAATTTGTAGCATGGGGATTGGGTGGCCATGTTACGGCTACTCCGTCTCCACCCCGCCCGGGCTTTTCGGGCAGGTGGTGCGGCCAAAAAAGCAGGAACCATGGTGATCAGTGTGGTTTTCTAATGGGTGAGTCTAAGTGATGGTTAGGGCAGGGGAAGTAGATGCAGGGGTCCTTTTTTAGGTCAAGCCTGGGCAGCTCATGCGCTGCTCTGCGAGACATGCTGTGTTCGAGTATGGACTGGAATCTCTGAACCACTCTCCGCCCATATTTTTAATTGGCTTGTGTCATTGACCTTTGTAAATCCTGGCTTCTGATTTGTTAAAAGGCTTGTTAGTCCCTCCTTAGTACCGCCTTGTCTTCATTAGTAACCTCCCATGAGGACTGGCCCTTTTAATTCGGTTATTACATGGTACGTCTTATTTAGTCTGTAAGCACTATTTTCTTTAATGAGTTTCACCTACTGCAGGCACAACATGCTTTCCTGCAACATTCGGCATGCCATGCGCGCTTTCACTTTCCAAGCAGTCTGGGACAATGGCGGTCGCTTCTTTGAAATTAAATAAGTCTTGCATTTACAAGAGATTGAGCTTTTGGTGTTGTAAATAACAATGCCTTTCATTTGTGTGTTAATTATCAAAACAGATAAATAAATGGCATTGTCATTTACAATGCCAAAAGCTTAAACTCTCACAAATGCGAGACCTATTGCATTGCAAATGTTTTTTCCGGGTAGCTACAGGGAAGGTTTATCTGTAGGTAAAGATGGTCCCAAGTTTTTTCCCTCATACCTTCCCTGGTAAAAGGCGAGAGGTTCTTTGTGGGAAAGGATCGGTTTATCTCTAAGAAACGGGTATTTGCGGAAGTTGGAGATTATATGGCCTTCTAAGTTGACACAGGTGCATTGCAATACACTGTAATTATCACTGATGGCCATGTGCGTTATAAGTTGGTGACAGTCTGACAGGTTTTTAGTTGCAGGTTGCAGGGATTGGTTGGTCTCTCTACTGGTCGGGTGATTCAGCTTGATAGAGGGAAAGGGGTGTGCAGTTGGAGGGGAGGAGTTTTGTGGCATGGGTATGTGTTGAAGCACAATTGGTTTTGAAAAGTTGTGATATAGGGGAAGGCCTGATTTAGGGAAAGGCAGGGTGTTTTAATCGGGAGGTTTGTCACAGGGTTTCACTAAGACCACAGATTGTTGGGGGGGATAAAACACATATGGAGACTACAATGCTCCTGAGAATTAAGGCCAGACTTTCACAAGAGAACCTATTACTCTGCCATTCACACAGAAATTTCCCTAACATAACACAATTCCGTGTTATCACAATTCTTGAAAACAGATAATGTTCAATTCCATGTGACTTCCCTTGCCACATAAATCCACTCCCTACTTCCCGGAAGCTTCAAATTTCCAACTACATTTAACGTAGACAATACTCAACATAAAGTGTTAAACATAAATCGATAATCACCAAACCAATGCAATAAAACCATCAATCTGCTACCAAGAAATCTGATGCAGCACATAAGGTAAAATTTACATATTCTACCTATGTCACTGATTCGTAATCACAACAACTCATCCATACACTCATTCATTCGTCGGACCCATATCACCAACACACACTCATCTCATTCGAATCCGTGCATAGGAGAAAAAGCGCTGGACATGTGGGTACCTTATTACCTATCAGGATTAGATTTCTTTATATTATATACATTTTATACACGTGCATCTACAGAATCCTGACCTTAACATCAAGGCACTCCACCACTTGGTCGATGGAGCAATTAGTTGGACTGGTTGATGGTGAATTAGAACCAGCTAAAACACAATTAAAGACTAGGAAACATTTGTTTATTTTCTGTAATCAATTAAAGAACCACAAACTCATGTCGTCATAATCAATTTTTGTTTATCTAATAATAATTTTCTCTGCATTAGCATTTACGCACTACATTTCATGATATAAATTCAGTTTATTTTTCAAAGTTAAATCGGACATTTGGTAAATAAGCATAGATTTAGAAAGCGCATTTAATAATTACCAATTAGCAAGCGTCGGCAACTTTCTAAGTAAAACAAGGAGCTATCCGCATTCTCTTGTATAATATCCGGGATAAGCTGTCCGACCCACAGCAAAGATCAAACCATCAGACGAAATACCTTCCCAAAAATCAAAGAAACCGAAGGCAAACCATGGAAATCTTCACCAGCTCAATGCAGACCCAACGCCATGAAAGATGAGCCCGATGACCACCCGCCTTTGGCGGATGAAGATCTTATATACCCTTTTTCCCTATTACTCCATGCTAACGTGCAACAATTTAGGGGTAGAGAAATATTCTGAGTGGACAGTTCGGGGTTATCTGTGAGTTTTTCTAAAGTTTCCCAGGGTAAACTGGTTTTCCATGAGACTTGGCACAGGAAGGCGTAATTTGTATAATTTCCTTTTTTCTCCCAGGCGAAAGTTGCAAATGTAACATTTAGAATGAGAGAAGACATTTCTCCGCAGGTTCTGAATTGTCCCTACCGCTGTTCTCACAGTCTCATCAGTTGGCAGACAAACGCGTTCATCCTTGACAAGGAACACGGTGTCACAGATCTGAGGTCATTTGGAGATAACCATAGCCATCCGATTCTACATAGAAACCATCGCGCTCACATGGTGGCGGTCTTGGTAGAGACTCCATCTTGGGTACTGCGGCCTAGTAGGCCCGAATGCAAACTTAAGCAAAAACAGACATAACAGTAATTAAAATATAGAAATGGAGATTCTAATGTTTAAACCCACTCTAATCCCAATATATGTTAGTATTTCCCTAGCTGTAGCAACATTTAAAGCGATAATACTCACCATTTTGTAATCCTTAAAGCACAAACAATCACAAAGCAACATAAATCATGCAATATTTCTATTTCACCACAATCTAAGGTTAATTTGCATACCATAATTAATTAATTAATTATTCTGCCATGCAATTAGCATTTTAGTCCCACATGTATCTTGTGTTTATCAAGGTGTAAAAGTTGATTAGCAAATTTCACTGCAAACAAGTTAGTACAAGTTAGATTTAGAATGGTTACGTAATTAATTTCATGTAATTTAGAGGAGGTATACAACATTTTGTTTTACCTGCTCCATCATATCATAAACAATATTACTGAAATGCCTTTCCGTCATAAGTAAGAGAATTTGTAGCATGGGGATTGGGTGGCCATGTTACGGCTACTCCGTCTCCACCCCGCCCGGGCTTTTCGGACAGGTGGTGCGGCCAAAGAAGCAGGAACCATGGTGATCAGTGTGGTTTTCTAATGGGTGAGTCTAAGTGATGGTTAGGGCAGGGGAAGTAGATGCAGGGATCCTTTTTTAGGTCAAGCCTGGGCAGCGCATGCGCTGCTCTGCGAGACATGCTGTGTTCGAGTATGGACTTGAATCTCTGAACCACTCTCCGCCCATATTTTTAATTGGCTTGTGTCATTGACCTTTGTAAATCCTGGCTTCTGATTTGTTAAAAGGCTTGTTAGTCCCTCCTTAGTACCGCCTTGTCTTCATTAGTAACCTCCCATGAGGACTGGCCCTTTTAATTCGGTTATTACATGGTACGTCTTATTTAGTCTGTAAGCACTATTTTCTTTAATGAGTTTCACCTACTGCAGGCACAACATGCTTTCCTGCAACATTCAGCATGCCATGCGCGCTTTCACTTTCCAAGCAGTCTGGGACAATGGCGGTCGCTTCTTTGAAATTAAATAAGTCTTGCATTTACAAGAGATTGAGCTATTGGTATTGTAAATAACAATGCCTTTCATTTGTGTATTAATTATCAAAACGGATAAATAAATGGCATTGTCATTTACAATGCAAAAAGCTTAAACTCTCACAAATGCGAGACCTATTGCATTGCAAATGTTTTTTCCGGGTAGCTACAGGGAAGGTATATCTGTAGGTAAAGATTGTCCCAAGTTTTTTCCCTCATACCTTCCCTGGTAAAAGGCGAGAGGTTCTTTGTGGGAAAGGATTGGTTTATCTCTAAGAAACGGATATTTGCGGAAGATGGAGATTATATGGTCTTCTAAGTTCATACAGGTGCATTGAAATACACTGTAATTATCACTGATGGCCATGTGCGTTATAAGTTGGTGACAGTCTGACAGGTTTTTAGTTGCAGGTTGCAGGGATTGGTTGGTCTCTCTACTGGTCGTGTGATCCAGCTTGATAGAGGGAAAGGGGTGTACAGTTGGAGGGGAGGAGTGTTGTGGCATGGGTATGTGTTGAAGCACAATTGGTTTTGAAAAGTTGTGATATAGGGGAAGGCCTGATTTAGGGAAAGGCAGGGTGTTTTAATCTGGAGGTTTGTCAAAGGGTTTCACTAAGACCACAGATTGTTGGGGGGGATAAAACACATATGAAGACTACAATGCTCCTGAGAATTAAGGCCAGAGTTTCACAAGAGAACCTATGACTCTGCCATTCACACAGAAATTTCCCTAACATAACACAATTCCGTGTTATCACAATTCTTGAAACCAGATAATGTTCAATTCCATGTGACTTCCCTTGCCACGTAAATCCACTCCCTACTTCCCGGAAGCTTTAAATTTCCAACTACATTTAACGTAGACAATACTCAACATAAAGTGTTAAACATAAATCGATAATCACCAAACCAATGCAATAAAACCATCAATCTGCTACCAAGAAATCTGATGTAGCACATAAGGCAAAATGTACATATTCTCCCTATGTCACAGATTCGTAATCACAACAACTCATCCATACACTCATTCATTGGTCGGACCCATAACACCAACACACACTCATCTCATTCGAATCCGTGCATAGGAGAAAAGGCGCTGTACATGTGGGTACCTTATTACCTATCAGGATTAGATTTCTTTATATTATATACATTTTATACACGTGCATCTACAGAATCCTGACCTTAACATCAAGGCACTCCACCACTTGGTCGATGGACCAATTAGTTGGACTGGTTGATGGTGAATTAGAACCAGCTAAAACACAATTAAAGCCTAGGAAGCATTTGTTTATTTTCTGTAATCAATTAAAGAACCACAAACTCATGTCTTCTTAATCAATTTTTGTTAATCTAATAATAATTTTCTCTGCATTAGCATTTACGCACTACATTTCATGGTATAAATTCAGTTTATTTTTCAAAGTGAAATCGGACATTTGGTAAATAAGTATAGATTTAGAAAGCGCATTTAATAATGACCAATTAGCAAGCGTCTGCAACTCTCTGAGTAAAACAAGGAGCTATCCGCATTCTCTGGTATAATATCCGGGATAAGCTGTCCGACCCACAGCAAAGATCAAACCATCAGACGCAATAACTTCCCAAAAATCAAAGAAACCGAAGGCAAACCATGGAAATCTTCACCAACTCAATGCAGACCCAACGTCATGAAAGATGAGCCCGATGACCACCCCCCTTTGGCGGATGAAGATCCTATATACCCTTTTTCCCTATTACTTCATGCTAACGTGCAACAATTTAGGGGTAGAGAAATGTTCTGATTGGACAGTTCGGGGTTATCTGTGAGTTTTTCAAAAGTTTCCCAGGGTAAACTGGTTTTCCATGAGAATTGGCACAGGAAGGCGTAATTTGTATAATTTCCTTTTTTCTCCCAGGCGAAAGTTGCAAATGTAACATTTAGAATGAGAGAAGACATTTCTCCACAGGTTCTGAATTGTCCCTTCCGCTGTTCTCACAGTCTCATCATTGGTAGACAAACACGTTCATCCTTGACAAGGAACACGGTGTCACAGATCTGAGGTCATTTGGAGATCTCCATAGCCATCCGATTCTGCGCAGAAATCATCGCGCTCCCATGGTGGCGGTCTTGGTAGAGACTCCATCTTGGGTACTGCGGCCTAGTAGGCCCGAATGCCAACTTAAGCAAAAACAGACATAACAGTAATTAAAATATAGAAATGGAGATTCTAATGTTTAAACCCACTCTAATCCCAATATATATTAGTATTTCCCTAGCTGTAGCAACATTTAAAGCGATAATACACACCATTTTGTAATCCTTAAAGGACAAACAATCACAAAGCAACATAAATCATGCAATATTTCTATTTCACCACAATCTAAGGTTAATTTGCATACCATAATTAATTAATTAATTATTCTGCCATGCAATTAGCATTTTAGTCCCACGTGTATCTTGTGTTTATCAAGGTGTAAAAGTTGATTAGTAAATTTCACTGCAAACAAGTTAGTACAAGTTAGATTTAGAATGGTTACGTAATTAATTTCATGTAATTTAGAGGAGGTATACAACATTTTGTTTTACCTGCTCCATCATATCATAAACAATATTACTGAAATGCCTTTTCGTCATAAGTAAGAGAATTTGTAGCATGGGGATTCGGTGGCCATGTTACGGCTACTCCTTCTCCCCCCCGCCCGGGCTTTTCGGGCAGGTGGTGCGGCCAAAGAAGCAGGAACCATGGTGGTTAGTGTGGTTTTCTAATGGGTGAGTCTAAGTGATGGTTAGGGCAGGGGAAGTAGATGCAGGAGTCTTTTTTTAGGTCAAGCCTGGGCAGCGCATGCGCTGCTCTGCGAGACATGCTGTGTTCGAGTATGGACTTGAAGCTCTGAACCACTCTCCCCCCATATTTTTCATTGGCTTGTGTCATTGACCTTTGTAAATCCTGGCATCTGATTTGTTAATAGGCTTGTTAGTCCCTCCTTAGTACCGCCTTGTCTTCATTAGTAACCTCCCATGAGGACTGGCCCTTTTACTTCGGTTATTACATGGTACGTCTTATTTAGTCTGTAAGCACTATTTTCTTTAATGAGTTTCACCTACTGCAGGCACAACATGCTTTCCTGCAACATTCAGCATGCCATATGCGCTTTAACTTTCCAAGCAGTCTGGGACAATGGCGGTCGCTTCTTTGAAATTAAATAAGTCTTGCATTTACAAGAGATTGAGCTATTGGTTTTGTAAATAACAATGCCTTTCATTTGTGTGTTAATTATCATAACAGATAAATAAATGGCATTGTCATTTACAATGCCAAAAGCTTAAACTCTCACAAATGCGAGACCTATTGCATTGCAAATGTTTTTTCCGGGTAGCTACAGGGAAGGTTTATCTGTAGGTAAAGATTGTCCCAAGTTTTTTCCTTCCTACCTTCCCTGGTAAAAGGCGAGAGGTTCTTTGTGGAAAAGGATCGGTTTATCTCTAAGAAACATAGATGGAGATTGTATGGCCTTCTAGGTTGACACAGGTGCATTGCAATACACTGTAATTATCACTGATGGCCATGTGCGTTATAAGTTGCCGACAGTCTGACAGGTTTTTAGTTGCAGGTTGCAGGGATTGGTTGGTCTCTCTACTGGTCGGGTGATCCAGCTTGATAGAGGGAAAGGGGTGTGCAGTTGGAGGGGAGGAGTGTTGTGGCATGGGTATGTTTTGAAGCACAATTGGTTTTGAAAAGTTGTGATATAGGGGAAGGCCTGATTTAGGGAAAGTCAGGGTGTTTTAATCGGGAGGTTTGTCACAGGGTTTCACTAAGACCACAGATTGTTGGGGTGTTCAAGTGTAGGATTAACTTGATGTATTAGTCAGGATGGTAATTATTCTGCAAAGCATTTGCCAGGAACTGTTTTGTGATGCAAACCTGTTTCATTAAACACAAAAAATGGGGTGGGTCTTTGTATGGATTTTATTTCCTGTTGTATCCTGTAGGTGGGTGGGGGAGCTGGTGGAGTTCTGGTTCGATCTTTGGAAATGCTTTTGGTAACGACCGGAGGAGGAGGGTAGTGGCCTGGGGAGGGGAGGGGCCATAAGATATGCGCTTTAGTTTCTCTTTTCCATTGTTCACAGTTAATTTTTCAGTTTATATTGCAAGTCCATGTGTACTGCATCGTACAAAATCCAATAAAACTTGTCTTAAAAAATGCACAGGCACATCTTCAAGCTATGGTTTATGCAATTTTCACTTTTCAGTTGTTACAACCAGTGCTTAATTTGTAAACAATGAAGTGCCAGGGCCCTTCTCTGAACACCACTGCAGCCTACATCACCAATTGCCCCTGCCAGCGTTGCCAGTGATAGGACCAACATAACTACTAACCATCACACACCTACAAGTGTGACAATTCAGACTATTCCAGGCAACACAAAGCTATAATAATGGCACGAGAGGCTGGTATTATTCATTCACAATATATATTGACTTAACCCCTTCGATGCTCATGACGGAACGGTTCCGTCATGAGCATCGGTTGGGCTGTGCTCATGACGGAACCGTTCCGTCATGAGGACAGCCCCCGGGGGAAGCGCTGGCGCTCCCCCCCTTGTGCCTCGATCTTGCCCCCCTTTACGGGGGTGGCAGCGGAAGAGCTTCCGCTGCCACCCCCGACCCCCCCCGAGCCCCCCCACGCTTTCTGATGACGTCAGCGCGCACAGCGCGCGCCGGCGTCATCAGGAAGCGTTGGACGCGCTGGAATCCATTTCTTCCAGCGCGTCCAAGGGGAGCAGAGGTAGGTGTTTGTCGTCCGGTGGGGGCCGCGGCGGTGAAATCTGTAGTATTGAGGCATCGGGGGAGAGGAAAGAGTATTTCCTCTCCCCCGATGTCTCAATACAGGGCATTCCTGCTCCACGATCGCGCACAGCGTCGCGATCGTGGAGTAGGGATGCCCCACTAGACACCAGGGATTTAGTATTTCGAATTTGGGAAGCGACCCCTTAGGCAAGGGTCGCTTCCTTGGGGATGAAAATTTGGCGAAGTCTTTTCTGCCCCCCCTGGGGGCAGATCGGCCCGCTTTCTGCGCGTTTCTGCCCCCAGGGGGGGCAGAAAAGCCCACTAGACACCAGGGATGTCGTTTATGCTATGTAGGAAGCGACCCCTTAGGCAAGGGTCGCTTCCTTGGGGGGCCCAATAATTTGAAGACTTTTCTGCCCCCCCTGGGGGCAGATCGGTCTTCTTTCTGCCCGTTTCTGCCCCTAGGGGGGGCAGAAAAGCCCACTAGACACCAGGGATGTCTATTTCGTTATGTAGGAAGCGACCCCTTGGGCAAGGGTCGCTTCCTAGGGTGGTAAAGTGAATAGAAGACTTTTCTGCCCCCCCTGGGGGCAGATCGGTCGTCTTTCTGCCCGTTTCTGCCCCCAGGGGGGGCAGAAAAGCCCACTAGACACCAGGGATGTCTTTTTCTTTATGTAGGAAGCGACCCCTTGGGCAAGGGTCGCTTCCTTTGCGGCCTATTTATTTAGAATACTTTTCTGCCCCCCCTGGGGGCAGATTGGTCGTCTTTCTGTCCGTTTCTGCTCCTTGGGGGGGGGGGGGGCAGAAAAGCCCACTAGACACCAGGGATATAAATATTATTGTAGGAAGCGACCCCTTGGGCAAGGGTCGCTTCCTTGGGCCCCTAAATGTTTTGAAGACTTTTCTGCCCCCTCTGTGGGCAGATCGGTTTTATTTTTTTGCCGTTTCTGCTCCCATTGGGGGCAGAAAAGCCCACTAGACACCAGGGAATTAGTTCAATTAGAAATAGAAGTGACCCCTCGCTTCCAGGGTGCAATTTGTTATATGTATTTGGCTCACCTGCCCCGGGACTGAATAGCCTTTTTTTTCCTGCTGTTTTCTGCCTGACCTGGCACACAAACCGATTGACCATTTGGGTAGTGACATGGCATGTTATAATGTTTATTGTTATATTTTTTGTGATTTCCAATTGTAATGTTTTTTTTGTTTACTTTTTTGTTCTAGGTGAAGGCTTTTCTTCTGTTCACGGTGACGTTTTGGTTCTGGTGGTTTTGCTGTTTGTGTAGTTTGGTAAGAGACTGTTTTTTTGTACAATGCAAATGTGTTTGATTTCTCTGCCTGTTTTTTTTTTGCAAATGGTGTAATAATAGCAGTATGTTTGGTTTTTGAGTTTCAAAAACTTTTTGCATTGGTGCACGATGTGTATTTTGTTGTCTTGTGAGTAATTTGTTTTTTTTTCTTCTTTCTAGTTTGATATCGTTGGTCTTTGCTGTGTCACTGCAGAGTTTGTTTCTGGTGAGTGCAGCTGTCTCTTTTGATTTTGGATTGTATAGTTTTTGAGTACATTGATCTTATTGATATAAGGTACACATTTCTTTACTTACTTGGTTTGCACATTGTTGGTTGTTGTTGACTTGTTTGTGCAGTCTTCCATCTTAGTAGGTATAATGGCTAGCCGCAGGATGACTGCTCAGCAGGTTGTTGGTTTGCTGTTTGAGTCTTCCTCTGATATTGGGTCAGAGACTGACTCTGCTTCTGAGGGAGAGGGGGCAGGGGACGATTCTGGCAGTGAGTTTTCTCTCCGTATGGGGTCATCGGATGATGAAGATACTCTTAGTGCGGATGAAGTGCCTGTGTTAGAGGAGGAGACTGATGTGCCGATAGTGCGGCAAGAGGCATCTGGGCTGCAGCCTGCGGCTGCAAGGCTTCCCGTTGGTGTAGTGCGGCAAGAGACATCTGGGCTGCAGACTGGGACTGCAAGGCTTCCCGTTGGTGTAGTGCGGCAAGAGGCATCTGGGCTGCAGGCTGGGGCTGCAAGCCTTTCCGTTGGTGTAGTGCGGCAAGAGACATCTGGGCTGCAGGCTGGGGCTGCAAGTCTTCCCGTTGAAAGTGATGACCTCTGGGTTGCCCCTGGCATGGTGCAGCCGGAATTTCCTGAGTTTACTGGTGTTCCAGGGTCTAGAGTGAATACCGAGAACTTTTTGCCTGTAAATTTTTTTCAGTTGTTTATGGACGATGTGTTTTTGGCAGAGATTGTTGAGCAGACTAATTTGTATGCCGAACAGTTTTTGAGGGACAACAGTGCCAGTCTTAAGCCACACTCTAGAGCTACCCGGTGGACTCCCACAAATGTTGAAGAGATGAAGAAGTTCTTGGGTTTAACTTTTTTGATGGGCTTGCTAAGGAAGCCATCATTGGCTTCATATTGGTCTAGCAGTCCCTTGATGGCAACGTCTATTTTTCCGGCAGTCATGAGTCGTGACAGGTATTTGCTTCTGCTTCGGATGATGCACTTTGTAGATAATGGTTTAGCGTTGCCACGAGATCACCCTGATTGTGACCGTCTTTTTAAGATTAGGCCTGTCCTTGATCACTTTGTTGATCGATTTTCTGAGATTTATGCCCCTGGTAGAGAAATTGCAGTGGATGAGTCTTTGGTGTTGTTCAAGGGCCGCTTGGTTTTTAGGCAATACATTCCTAGTAAGAGGGCACGCTATGGAATAAAGCTGTATATGCTGTGTGACAGTAGGACTGGATATGTCTCTAATTTCAGGGTGTACACCGGTAAGGAATCTAGGTTTAACCTCCCTGGTTGTCCGTCCACTTTTGGAGTGACTGAGAAAATTGTTTGGGAACTTGGAAGAGGATTTTTTAACAAAGGCCACCATTTATATGTAGATAACTTCTACACTGGTGTACGGTTGTTCAGGGAATTGGCCAAAGTGGACACTTTTGCTTGTGGCACAGTCCGCTGTAACCGTAAAGGTTTTCCGAAAGAACTTGTTTGTCAAAAGCTTGTGCGGGGACAGTGCAGTGCGTTGCGTTGCCAGGAGCTTCTTGCTGTGAAGTTTACAGACAGGAGAGATGTCTACATGCTGACTTCCATCCATGATGAAAGCACTGCACCTGTGACTGTTTGGGGTCAGGTCGCTGAAGCGTGCAAACCTGTATGTGTTTTAGACTATAATAGGTACATGGGTGGTGTTGACAGAGTAGATCAGAGGTTGGAACCTTACACTGCTCTTCGTAAGGCTTACATTTGGTACAAGAAGTTGGCTATCCATCTTTTCCACTTGGCAATGTTTAATGCTTTTGTTGTGTTCCAGGATTCTTGCCCCGAGTCAAAGATGACTTTTGCTAAGTTTCAGGAGTCTGTAATAGGCAGCCTTGTTGTAGTGGAACAGGCAAGTGTTCCTAGAGTTGGACTGGTGGAGGATGTTGCTAGATTGAAAGAACGCCACTTTCCAGATCACATTCCTCCCACACCCGCAAAAGATTTTCCCAGTAGGAGATGTAGAGTCTGTTGGCGAAGAGGTTTGCGGAAGGAGAGTCGTATGTACTGCCCCGATTGTCCCTCTCATCCTGCACTGTGTCTCTCTGCTTGTTTCCGAGCGTACCACACGCGTAAAAACTTCTGGGAAGATTCATGAGTGGTAAAGTGAACTGCCTGGTCTGTATTCTTTGGAAAATATGATTCTGTTTCAAGGTTGGTGTTAGTGCAATGTATTTAGTTGCTGATTTTCTGTTAGAAGATTTGTATCTATTTGCAATTTGTTTGTGTTTTTATTTTTTTCTAAAAAAATCCAAAATGTGATGGCGGTGTGTGTAGGCTTGCGCTTGGCTGTTGGTGTGTGTGGACTGGCACTTGGTTGGTGGTGTGCGTGGAATGGTGCTTGGCTGACGGTGTGCGTGGACTGGCGGTGTGCATGGACTGGCGGTGTGCGTGGACTGGTGCGTGGCTGGTGGTGTGCGTGGAATGGTGCTTGGCTGGCGGTGTGCGTGGACTGGTGCGTGGCTGGTGGTGTGCGTGGAATGGTGCTTGGCTGGCGGTGTGCGTGGAATGGTGCTTGGCTGGTGGTGTGCGTGGAATGGTGCTTGGCTGGCGGTGTGCGTGGACTGGTACTTGGCTGGCAGTGTGTGTGGACTGGTGGTGTGTGCGGACTGGTGTTTGGCTGGTGGTGTCCGTGGACTGGAGCTTGGCTGGTGGTGTCCGTGGACTGGAGCTTGTCTGGTGGTGTGTGTGGACTGGAGCTTGGCTGGCGGTGTGCGTGGAATGGTGCTTGTCTGGTGGTGTCCGTGGACTGGAGCTTGGCTGGCGGTGTGGGTGGATTGGCGATTGGCTGCCGGTGTGCCTGGACTGGCGATTGGATGGCGGTGTGCCTGGACTGGCGCTTGGCTAGCGGTGTGCGTGGACTGGCGTTTGGCTAGCGGTGTGTGTCGACTGGTGCTTGGCTGGCTGTGTGTGAGTAGTGACTTTCTGCTGGTCACTACACACACTGCTAGCTGAGTGCCACTCCACGCAATCCTTCAGCCTGTGTAGTTGCTGTGTCTGGATTGTGGGCGTGTGAAAGTGATGGGCCCTTGAATTGCGCTGTGTGCTGGTGTGAGTTTTGTTATGTGATGGGCCCGCGGCTGGCGGTGTGAATGGTTTTGTATGTCTCACACGTATGAAAGGTGTATGAATGGCCTGTAAAGAGGTTGGTGCCTTGTCGTGGCTTTACAGCTCACGAGCTGTGAGTCAATGGTTCAGTTTCTTGCCCTTTCAATTATTACCAGTGCATTTCATGTTTTGTGAAATCACTTGGTAATACAATTTTATCTACTGAACCATCACTCACCCTCGTGCCAAATCCAACCAGTATGTGTGTGTGCTTGCGGGTTAGATGACTGTGCAGTAATATTTGTCTTTCTGAAGCAGGGTGTTCCTTGTCCCTTTTTGGTGATTTTTGTACTGTGTTGCTTTTGTACCTGGTGGTGCGAATGGTCTTGTTTGTATCACGTATGAAAGGTGTGTGAATGGCCTGTAAAGCGGTTGGTGCCTTGACGTGGCTTTACAGCTCACGAGCTGCAAGTCATTGGTTTGGTTTTTTGTGAATTTAATTATTGACAGTGCATTTCATTTTTGTGAAATCTCTTGTTAATAAAATTTAATACACTGAACCATGACTTGCCCTCGTGCCAAATCCAACCAGTATGTGTGTGTGTTTGAGGAATAGATGGTTGTGCAGGAATCTTTGTTTTTTGTTTCTCTGCCAAGGTACACTTTCCATGTAAGATTAACCCACCAACTGTAGATATTGTCGAAAACCCTTGGGAGTTCATGGTGATGTCTCTCTAGTGATTTGAAAAATATTTTTTATCCCCATTGTCCTGTAAACCTCAAATTGTCTGCCACATTTTCTTTGCAGTATTATTCCTAAATTCTCACGCTGTAGTAACAATAGGTAATCTGGTTTTGCAAGGGGGGTTACTTTGGTTTTTTGCCCAGGGCTCGGCGGCCATCTAGGGAAACCTTTCCAACCCACGCATTTCTGAAAACTAGACACCCGGCGGCTTCCAGGGAGGTATGGCTTGCGTGGATCCCCCAACGTTTCCTTACCCAGAATCCCCTGCAAACCTCAAATTTTGCTCAAAAAATCACTTTTTTCACACATTTTGGGGTGGGAAAGTAGTGGCATCACCGGGCTCACACAAATTTACCACCACCCAGCGTTCCCCCAGGTCTCCCGGTAAAAATGGTGCCTCACTTGTGTGGGAGGCCCAAGTACCCGCGGCAGGCAAGGGCCCCAAACGTAGTGAGGCGACATCAAGATGGCCTATCGCCAAACCACCTGGTTTTGCAAGGGGGGTCACTTTGGTTTTTGGCCCGGTGCGCGGCGGCCATCTAGGGAAACCTACCAAACCCAGGCATTTTTGAAAACTAGACACCCGGCGGCTTCCAGGGAGGTATGGCTTGCGTGGATCCCCCAACGTTTCCTTACCCAGAATCCCCTGCAAACCTCAAATTTTGCTCAAAAAATCACTTTTTTCACACATTTTGGGGTGGGAAAGTAGTGGCATCACCGGGCTCACACAAATTTACCACCACCCAGCGTTCCCCCAGGTCTCCCGGTAAAAATGGTGCCTCACTTGTGTGGGAGGCCCAAGTACCCGCGGCAGGCAAGGGCCCCAAACGTAGTGAGGCGACATCAAGATGGCCTATCGCCAAACCACCTGGTTTTGCAAGGGGGGTCACTTTGGTTTTTGGCCCGGTGCGCGGCGGCCATCTAGGGAAACCTACCAAACCCAGGCATTTTTGAAAACTAGACACCCGGCGGCTTCCAGGGAGGTATGGCTTGCGTGGATCCCCCAACGTTTCCTTACCCAGAATCCCCTGCAAACCTCAAATTTTGCTCAAAAAATCACTTTTTTCACACATTTTGGGGTGGGAAAGTAGTGGCATCACCGGGCTCACACAAATTTACCACCACCCAGCGTTCCCCCAGGTCTCCCGGTAAAAATGGTGCCTCACTTGTGTGGGAGGCCCAAGTACCCGCGGCAGGCAAGGGCCCCAAACGTAGTGAGGCGACATCAAGATGGCCTATCGCCAAACCACCTGGTTTTGCAAGGGGGGTCACTTTGGTTTTTGGCCCGGTGCGCGGCGGCCATCTAGGGAAACCTACCAAACCCAGGCATTTTTGAAAACTAGACACCCGGCGGCTTCCAGGGAGGTATGGCTTGCGTGGATCCCCCAACGTTTCCTTACCCAGAATCCCCTGCAAACCTCACATTTTGCTCAAAAAATCACTTTTTTCACACATTTTGGGGTGGGAAAGTAGTGGCATCACCGGGCTCACACAAATTTACCACCACCCAGCGTTCCCCCAGGTCTCCCGGTAAAAATGGTGCCTCACTTGTGTGGGAGGCCCAAGTACCCGCGGCAGGCAAGGGCCCCAAACGTAGTGAGGCGACATCAAGATGGCCTATCGCCAAACCACCTGGTTTTGCAAGGGGGGTCACTTTGGTTTTTGGCCCGGTGCGCGGCGGCCATCTAGGGAAACCTACCAAACCCAGGCATTTTTGAAAACTAGACACCCGGCGGCTTCCAGGGAGGTATGGCTTGCGTGGATCCCCCAACGTTTCCTTACCCAGAATCCCCTGCAAACCTCAAATTTTGCTCAAAAAATCACTTTTTTCACACATTTTGGGGTGGGAAAGTAGTGGCATCACCGGGCTCACACAAATTTACCACCACCCAGCGTTCCCCCAGGTCTCCTGGTAAAAATGGTGCCTCACTTGTGTGGGAGGCCCAAGTACCCGCGGCAGGCAAGGGCCCCAAACGTAGTGAGGCGACATCAAGATGGCCTATCGCCAAACCACCTGGTTTTGCAAGGGGGGTCACTTTGGTTTTTGGCCCGGTGCGCGGCGGCCATCTAGGGAAACCTACCAAACCCAGGCATTTTTGAAAACTAGACACCCGGCGGCTTCCAGGGAGGTATGGCTTGCGTGGATCCCCCAACGTTTCCTTACCCAGAATCCCCTGCAAACCTCAAATTTTGCTCAAAAAATCACTTTTTTCACACATTTTGGGGTGGGAAAGTAGTGGCATCACCGGGCTCACACAAATTTACCAACACCCAGCGTTCCCCCAGGTCTCCCGGTAAAAATGGTGCCTCACTTGTGTGGGAGGCCCAAGTACCCGCGGCAGGCAAGGGCCCCAAACGTAGTGAGGCGACATCAAGATGGCCTATCGCCAAACCACCTGGTTTTGCAAGGGGGGTCACTTTGGTTTTTGGCCCGGTGCGCGGCGGCCATCTAGGGAAACCTACCAAACCCAGGCATTTTTGAAAACTAGACACCCGGCGGCTTCCAGGGAGGTATGGCTTGCGTGGATCCCCCAACGTTTCCTTACCCAGAATCCCCTGCAAACCTCAAATTTTGCTCAAAAAATCACTTTTTTCACACATTTTGGGGTGGGAAAGTAGTGGCATCACCGGGCTCACACAAATTTACCACCACCCAGCGTTCCCCCAGGTCTCCCGGTAAAAATGGTGCCTCACTTGTGTGGGAGGCCCAAGTACCCGCGGCAGGCAAGGGCCCCAAACGTAGTGAGGCGACATCAAGATGGCCTATCGCCAAACCACCTGGTTTTGCAAGGGGGGTCACTTTGGTTTTTGGCCCGGTGCGCGGCGGCCATCTAGGGAAACCTACCAAACCCAGGCATTTTTGAAAACTAGACACCCGGCGGCTTCCAGGGAGGTATGGCTTGCGTGGATCCCCCAACGTTTCCTTACCCAGAATCCCCTGCAAACCTCAAATTTTGCTCAAAAAATCACTTTTTTCACACATTTTGGGGTGGGAAAGTAGTGGCATCACCGGGCTCACACAAATTTACCACCACCCAGCGTTCCCCCAGGTCTCCCGGTAAAAATGGTGCCTCACTTGTGTGGGAGGCCCAAGTACCCGCGGCAGGCAAGGGCCCCAAACGTAGTGAGGCGACATCAAGATGGCCTATCGCCAAACCACCTGGTTTTGCAAGGGGGGTCACTTTGGTTTTTGGCCCGGTGCACGGCGGCCATCTAGGGAAACCTACCAAACCCAGGCATTTTTGAAAACTAGACACCCGGCGGCTTCCAGGGAGGTATGGCTTGCGTGGATCCCCCAACGTTTCCTTACCCAGAATCCCCTGCAAACCTCAAATTTTGCTCAAAAAAATCACTTTTTTCACACATTTTGGGGTGGGAAAGTAGTGGCATCACCGGGCTCACACAAATTTACCACCACCCAGCGTTCCCCCAGGTCTCCTGGTAAAAATGGTGCCTCACTTGTGTGGGAGGCCCAAGTACCCGCGGCAGGCAAGGGCCCCAAACGTAGTGAGGCGACATCAAGATGGCCTATCGCCAAACCACCTGGTTTTGCAAGGGGGGTCACTTTGGTTTTTGGCCCGGTGCGCGGCGGCCATCTAGGGAAACCTACCAAACCCAGGCATTTTTGAAAACTAGACACCCGGCGGCTTCCAGGGAGGTATGGCTTGCGTGGATCCCCCAACGTTTCCTTACCCAGAATCCCCTGCAAACCTCAAATTTTGCTCAAAAAATCACTTTTTTCACACATTTTGGGGTGGGAAAGTAGTGGCATCACTGGGCTCACACAAATTTACCACCACCCAGCGTTCCCCCAGGTCTCCCAGTAAAAATGGTGCCTCACTTGTGTGGGAGGCCCAAGTACCCGCGGCAGGCAAGGGCCCCAAACGTAGTGAGGCGACATCAAGATGGCCTATCGCCAAACCACCTGGTTTTGCAAGGGGGGTCACTTTGGTTTTTGGCCTGGTGCGCGGCGGCCATCTAGGGAAACCTACCAAACCCAGGCATTTTTGAAAACTAGACACCCGGCGGCTTCCAGGGAGGTATGGCTTGCGTGGATCCCCCAACGTTTCCTTACCCAGAATCCCCTGCAAACCTCAAATTTTGCTCAAAAAATCACTTTTTTCACACATTTTGGGGTGGGAAAGTAGTGGCATCACCGGGCTCACACAAATTTACCACCACCCAGCGTTCCCCCAGGTCTCCCGGTAAAAATGGTGCCTCACTTGTGTGGGAGGCCCAAGTACCCGCGGCAGGCAAGGGCCCCAAACGTAGTGAGGCGACATCAAGATGGCCTATCGCCAAACCACCTGGTTTTGCAAGGGGGGTCACTTTGGTTTTTGGTCCGGTGCGCGGCGGCCATCTAGGGAAACCTACCAAACCCAGGCATTTTTGAAAACTAGACACCCGGCGGCTTCCAGGGAGGTATGGCTTGCGTGGATCCCCCAACGTTTCCTTACCCAGAATCCCCTGCAAACCTCAAATTTTGCTCAAAAAATCACTTTTTTCACACATTTTGGGGTGGGAAAGTAGTGGCATAACTGGGCTCACACAAATTTACCACCACCCAGCGTTCCCCCAGGTCTCCCGGTAAAAATGGTGCCTCACTTGTGTGGGAGGCCCAAGTACCCGCGGCAGGCAAGGGCCCCAAACGTAGTGAGGCGACATCAAGATGGCCTATCGCCAAACCACCTGGTTTTGCAAGGGGAGTCACTTTGGTTTTTGGCCCGGTGCGCGGCGGCCATCTAGGGAAACCTACCAAACCCAGGCATTTTTGAAAACTAGACACCCGGCGGCTTCCACGGAGGTATGGCTTGCGTGGATCCCCCAACGTTTCCTTACCCAGAATCCCCTGCAAACCTCAAATTTTGCTCAAAAAATCACTTTTTTCACACATTTTGGGGTGGGAAAGTAGTGGCATCACTGGGCTCACACAAATTTACCACCACCCAGCGTTCCCCCAGGTCTCCCGGTAAAAATGGTGCCTCACTTGTGTGGGAGGCCCAAGTTCCCGCGGCAGGCAAGGGCCCCAAACGTAGTGAGGCGACATCAAGATGGCCTATCGCCAAACCACCTGGTTTTGCAAGGGGGGTCACTTTGGTTTTTGGCCCGGTGCGCGGCGGCCATCTAGGGAAACCTACCAAACCCAGGCATTTTTGAAAACTAGACACCCGGCGGCTTCCAGGGAGGTATGGCTTGCGTGGATCCCCCAACGTTTCCTTACCCAGAATCCCCTGCAAACCTCAAATTTTGCTCAAAAAATCACTTTTTTCACACATTTTGGGGTGGGAAAGTAGTGGCATCACTGGGCTCACACAAATTTACCACCACCCAGTGTTCCCCCAGGTCTCCCGGTAAAAATGTTGCCTCACTTGTGTGGGAGGCCCAAGTACCCGCGGCAGGCAAGGGCCCCAAACGTAGTGAGGCGACATTTGGGAAAGGCAATGTTGATGTTGCCTCACTACGTTTGTTGTCCTTGCCTGCCGCGGGTACTTGGGCCTCCCACACAAGTGAGGCACCATTTTTACCGGGAGACCTGGGGGAACGCTGGGTGGTGGTAAATTTGTGTGAGCCCGGTGATGCCCCTACTTTCCCACCCCAAAATGTGTGAAAAAAGTGATTTTTTGAGCAAAAATTGAGGTTTGCAGGGGATTCTGGGTAAGTAAACGTTGGGGGATCCACGCAAGCCATACCTCCCTGGAAGCCGCCGGGTGTCTAGTTTTCAAAAATGCCTGGGTTTGGTAGGTTTCCCTAGATGGCCGCCGCGCACCGGGCCAAAAACCAAAGTGACCCCCCTTGCAAAACCAGGTGGTTTGGCGATAGGCCATCTTGATGTCGCCTCACTACGTTTGGGGCCCTTGCCTGCCGCGGGTACTTGGGCCTCCCACACAAGTGAGGCACCATTTTTACCGGGAGACCTGGGGGAACGCTGGGTGGTGGTAAATTTGTGTGAGCCCAGTGATGCCACTACTTTCCCACCCCAAAATGTGTGAAAAAAGTGATTTTTTGAGCAAAATTTGAGGTTTGCAGGGGATTCTGGGTAAGGAAACGTTTGGGGATCCACGCAAGCCATACCTCCCTGGAAGCCGCCGGGTGTCTAGTTTTCAGAAATGTATAGGTTTGCTAGGTTTCCCTAGGTGCCGGCAGGGCTAGGGTACAAAATCTACAGCTAGTCACTTTGCCAAAAAAAGGGTCATTTTTCACTCCAAAACCACTTTGCGTTTTGCGCCATTTCCTGTTGCGGGCACTAGGCCGACCCGCACAAGTGAGGTACCATTTTTCTCGTAGGACTTTGGGGAACGCGGGGTGGGTGGAAATTTGTGGATCCACGCAGGTTCCAGAACTTTCCATCACAGAAATGTGGGGAAAATGTGTTTTTTTTGTCAATTTTTTACGTTTGCAAGGGATTCTGGGTAACAGACCATGGTGGGAGGCAGTCAAGTCACCCCATCCTGGATTCCCCTGGGTGTCTAGTTTTCAAAAATGTATAGGTTTGCTAGGTTTCCCTAGTTGCCGGCAGGGCTAGGGTACAAAATCTACAGCTAGTCACTTTGCCAAAAAAAGGGTCATTTTTCACTCCAGAACCACGTTGCGTTTTGCGCCGTTTCCTGTCGCAGGCACTAGGCCGACCCGCACAAGTGAGGTACCATTTTTCTCGTAGGACTTTGGGGAACGCGGGGTGGGTGGAAATTTGTGGATCCACGCAGATTCCAGAACTTTCCATCACAGAAATGTGGGGAAAATGTGTTTTTTTTGTCAATTTTTTACGTTTGCAAGGGATTCTGGGTAACAGACCCTGGTGGGAGGCAGTCAAGTCACCCCATCCTGGATTCCCCTGGGTGGCTAGTTTTCAGAAATGTATAGGTTTGCTAGGTTTCCCTAGGTGCCGGCAGGGCTAGGGTACAAAATCTACAGCTAGTCACTTTGCCAAAAAAAGGGTCATTTTTCACTCCAAAACCACGTTGCGTTTTGCGCCGTTTCCTGTTGCGGGCACCAGGCCGACCCGCACAAGTGAGGTACCATTTTTCTCGTAGGACTTTGGGGAACGCGGAGTGGGTGGAAATTTGTGGATCCACGCAGGTTCCAGAACTTTCCATCACAGAAATGTGGGGAAAATGTGTTTTTTTTTGTCAATTTTTTACGTTTGCAAGGGATTCTGGGTAACAGACCATGGTGGGAGGCAGTCAAGTCACCCCATCCTGGATTCCCCTGGGTGTCTAGTTTTCAAAAATGTATAGGTTTGCTAGGTTTCCCTAGGTGCCGGCAAAGCTAGGGTACAAAATCTACAGCTAGTCACTTTGCCAAAAAAAGGGTCATTTTTCACTCCAAAACCACGTTGCGTTTTGCGCCGTTTCCTGTCGCGGGCACCAGGCCGACCCGCACAAGTGAGGTACCATTTTTCTCGTAGGACTTTGGGGAACGCGGGGTGGGTGGAAATTTGTGGATCCACGCAGATTCCAGAACTTTCCATCACAGAAATGTGGGGAAAATGTGTTTTTTTTGTCAATTTTTTACGTTTGCAAGGGATTCTGGGTAACAGACCATGGTGGGAGGCAGTCAAGTCACCCCATCCTGGATTCCCCTGGGTGTCTAGTTTTCAAAAATGTATAGGTTTGCTAGGTTTCCCTGGGTGCCGGCAGGGCTAGGGTACAAAATCTACAGCTAGTCACTTTGCCAAAAAAAGGGTCATTTTTCACTCCAAAACCACGTTGCGTTTTGCGCCGTTTCCTGTCGCGGGCACTAGGCCGACCCGCACAAGTGAGGTACCATTTTTCTCGTAGGACTTTGGGGAACGCGGGGTGGGTGGAAATTTGTGGATCCACGCAGATTCCAGAACTTTCCATCACAGAAATGTGGGGAAAATGTGTTTTTTTTGTCAATTTTTTACGTTTGCAAGGGATTCTGGGTAACAGACCATGGTGGGAGGCAGTCAAGTCACCCCATCCTGGATTCCCCTGGGTGTCTAGTTTTCAAAAATGTATAGGTTTGCTAGGTTTCCTTAGGTGCCGGCAGGGCTAGGGTACAAAATCTACAGCTAGTCACTTTGCCAAAAAAAGGGTCATTTTTCACTCCAAAACCACGTTGCGTTTTGCGCCGTTTCCTGTCGCGGGCACTAGGCCGACCCGCACAAGTGAGGTACCATTTTTCTCGTAGGACTTTGGGGTATGCGGGGTGGGTGGAAATTTGTGGATCCTTGCAGATTCCAGAACTTTCCATCACAGAAATGTGGGGAAAATGTGTTTTTTTTGTCAATTTTTTACGTTTGCAAGGGATTCTGGGTAACAGACCATGGTGGGAGGCAGTCAAGTCACCCCATCCTGGATTCCCCTGGTTGTCTAGTTTTTAGAAATGTATAGGTTTGCTAGGTTTCCCTAGGTGCCGGCAGGGCTAGGGTACAAAATCTACAGCTAGTCACTTTGCCAAAAAAAGGGTCATTTTTCACTCCAAAACCACGTTGCGTTTTGCGCCGTTTCCTGTCGCGGGCACTAGACCGACCCGCACAAGTGAGGTACCATTTTTCTCGTAGGACTTTGGGGAACGCGGGGTGGGTGGAAATTTGTGGATCCACGCAGATTCCAGAACTTTCCATCACAGAAATGTGGGGAAAATGTGTTTTTTTGTCAATTTTGTACGTTTGCAAGGGATTCTGGGTAACAGACCATGGTGGGAGGCAGTCAAGTCACCCCATCCTGGATTACCCTGGGTGTCTAGTTTTCAAAAATGTATAGGTTTGCTAGGTTTCCCTAGGTGCCGGCAGGGCTAGGGTACAAAATCTACAGCTAGTCACTTTGCCAAAAAAAGGGTCATTTTTCACTCCAAAACCACGTTGCGTTTTGCGCCGTTTCCTGTCGCGGGCACTAGGCCGACCCGCACAAGTGAGGTACCATTTTTCTCGTAGGACTTTGGGGAACGCGGGGTGGGTGGAAATTTGTGGATCCACGCAGATTCCAGAACTTTCCATCACAGAAATGTGGGGAAAATGTGTTTTTTTGTCAATTTTTTACGTTTGCTAGGGATTCTGGGTAACAGACCATGGTGGGAGGCAGTCAAGTCACCCCATCCTGGATTCCCCTGGGTGTCTAGTTTTCAGAAATGTATAGGTTTGCTAGGTTTCCCTAGGTGCCGGCAGGGCTAGGGTACAAAATCTACAGCTAGTCACTTTGCCAAAAAAAGGGTCATTTTTCACTCCAAAACCACGTTGCGTTTTGCGCCGTTTCCTGTCGCGGGCACTAGGCCGACCCGCACAAGTGAGGTACCATTTTTCTCGTAGGACTTTGGGGAACGCGGGGTGGGTGGAAATTTGTGGATCCACGCAGATTCCAGAACTTTCCATCACAGAAATGTGGGGAAAATGTGTTTTTTTTGTCAATTTTTTACGTTTGCAAGGGATTCTGGGTAACAGACCATGGTGGGAGGCAGTCAAGTCACCCCATCCTGGATTCCCCTGGGTGTCTAGTTTTCAAAAATGTATAGGTTTGCTAGGTTTCCCTAGGTGCCGGCAGGGCTAGGGTACAAAATCTACAGCTAGTCACTTTGCCAAAAAAAGGGTCATTTTTCACTCCAAAACCACGTTGCGTTTTGCGCCGTTTCCTGTCGCGGGCACAATGCCGACCCGCACAAGTGAGGTACCATTTTTCTCGTAGGACTTTGGGGAACGCGGGGTGGGTGGAAATTTGTGGATCCACGCAGATTCCAGAACTTTCCATCACAGAAATGTGGGGAAAATGTGTTTTTTTTGTCAATTTTTTACGTTTGCAAGGGATTCTGGGTAACAGACCATGGTGGGAGGCAGTCAAGTCACCCCATCCTGGATTCCCCTGGGTGTCTAGTTTTCAAAAATGTATAGGTTTGCTAGGTTTCCCTAGGTGCCGGCAGGGCTAGGGTACAAAATCTACAGCTAGTCACCTTGCCAAAAAAAGGGTCATTTTTCACTCCAAAACCACGTTGCGTTTTGCGCTGTTTCCTGTCGCGGGCACTAGGCCGACCCGCACAAGTGAGGTACCATTTTTCTCGTAGGACTTTGGGGATCGCGGGGTGGGTGGAAATTTGTGGATCCACACAGGTTCCAGAACTTTCCATCACAGAAATGTGGGGAAAATGTGTTTTTTTTGTCAATTTTTTACGTTTGCAAGGGATTCTGGGTAACAGACCATGGTGGGAGGCAGTCAAGTCACCCCATCCTGGATTCCCCTGGGTGTCTAGTTTTCAAAAATGTATAGGTTTGCTAGGTTTCCCTAGGTGCCGGCAGGGCTAGGGTACAAAATCTACAGCTAGTCACTTTGCCAAAAAAGGGTCATTTTTCACTCCAAAACCACGTTGCGTTTTGCGCCGTTTCCTGTCGCGGGCACTAGGCCGACCCGCACAAGTGAGGTACCATTTTTCTCGTAGGACTTTGGGGAACGCGGGGTGGGTGGAAATTTGTGGATCCACGCAGATTCCAGAACTTTCCATCACAGAAATGTGGGGAAAATGTGTTTTTTTTGTCAATTTTTTACGTTTGCAAGGGATTCTGGGTAACAGACCATGGTGGGAGGCAGTCAAGTCACCCCATCCTGGATTCCCCTGGGTGTCTAGTTTTCAGAAATGTATAGGTTTGCTAGGTTTCCCTAGGTGCCGGCAGGGCTAGGGTACAAAATCTACAGCTAGTCACTTTGCCAAAAAAAGGGTCATTTTTCACTCCAAAACCACGTTGCGTTTTGCGCCGTTTCCTGTCGCGGGCACTAGGCCGACCCGCACAAGTGAGGTACCATTTTTCTCGTAGGACTTTGGGGAACGCGGGGTGGGTGGAAATTTGTGGATCCACGCAGATTCCAGAACTTTCCATCACAGAAATGTGGGGAAAATGTGTTTTTTTTGTCAATTTTTTACGTTTGCAAGGGATTCTGGGTAACAGACCATGGTGGGAGGCAGTCAAGTCACCCCATCCTGGATTCCCCTGGGTGTCTAGTTTTCAGAAATGTATAGGTTTGCTAGGTTTCCCTAGGTGCCGGCAGGGCTAGGGTACAAAATCTACAGCTAGTCACTTTGCCAAAAAAAGGGTCATTTTTCACTGCAAAACCACGTTGCGTTTTGCGCCGTTTCCTGCCGCGGGCACTAGGCCGACCCGCACAAGTGAGGTACCATTTTTCTCGTAGGACTTTGGGGAACGCGGGGTGGGTGGAAATTTGTGGATCCACGCAGATTCCAGAACTTTCCATCACAGAAATGTGGGGAAAATGTGTTTTTTTTGTCAATTTTTTACGTTTGCAAGGGATTCTGGGTAACAGACCATGGTGGGAGGCAGTCAAGTCACCCCATCCTGGATTCCCCTGGGTGTCTAGTTTTCAAAAATGTATAGGTTTGCTAGGTTTCCCTAGGTGCCGGCAGGGCTAGGGTTCAAAAACTACAGCTAGACTCTTTGCAAAAAAAGTGTACATTTTCAGTGTGAAAATGTGGTGTGTTCACCTTAGGTTTTGAGCCACTTCCTGTCGTGGGCACTATGCCTACCCACACAAGTGAGGTACCATTTTTCTTGGGAGACTTAGGGTAGTTCAAATTTGTAAAGCAACTGTTATCACCTATTGATTTTTGATGCATTTCTCCCTTCCAAATGAAAGACATTGTGTAAAAAAAAAGTCATTTTGAAAAATGACCAATAATTGTCATGCAAATATGAGTATTCCCAATTTCGAAAATGTGCAAATATGCACTGTTTCTGAACTCTGTAATTTGTTCCCATTTCAGAAATACATAGGTGACTTTCATACCGATTTTTCCAAGTATACATTTTCCCACAATAATTGCTATATACCCGGACCAAAAAAAAAAAACATTACAAAATGCTGCTCATTTTTCTACTCTGGGTTCGTTGGGCTCTTGGTGAACCTACAAGTCCTATATGTCCCCACAACCAGGAAGGTCTACCGGATGTAACGGTACATTGCTTTCAAAGAGATGTCATAATTCGAAGAAGTTACAGGTAAAAACGTTGACTCAAGAGGCTGCTTTTTTCAACAAATTTTTAATTTTTCCTATATTTGCCTGTAAATTTCTATAAAGAAACCTTGATGGATCTACGCAAATGACCCCTTGCTGAATTCAGAATTTTGTCTACTTTTCAAAAATGTATAGCTTTCCAGGATCCATTATTGTTTTGTTACCCTTTTCTACCGTTAACTGGAAGGAGGTTGAAAGCACAAAAAATAGCAAAAATAGGGTATGTCCCAGAAAAATGCCAAAACTGTGTAAAAAATGTTGGTTTTCTAACAAAAGTCTGTCATTCCCTAAAAGCTGGAGAAATTGTGATTTCAGCCCCACAAACCCTTTTTTGATACCATTTGCAGAGAAAAACCCAGAAGCTTTCATTTGCAGCCCGTTTTTCACATTTTTCACAAAAAAAAAAAAAAATTGCTGTATTTTGACTAATTTCTGGGAACCCTCTAGGAGAATCCACAAACCCTGGGTACCTTTAGAATCCCCAAGCTGTTGGAAGAAAAGGACGCAAATTTGGCGTGGATACCTAATGTGGTCAAAAAGTTACAGGGGCCTAAGCGCGCACTACCTCAAATAGCCCAAAAAGGGCTTAGCACAGGAGGGGAAAAGGCCTAGCAGCGAAGGGGTTAATAGACACGTTTGTTGTGTTCTTCTCAAAATGTCATCGCCACCGTGCGGTGGACTGTCACTAGAGCCGGTGCTGACAATTAAGTGCTGGTGCTGACACCAGAAACCACTGGCTCAAATTAACCACTGGTTATAATACTTTCTTCAACTGGGGTGTCAGGGAACCAACTGAAGTGGGAAGGTGACAATAGTGCATTGAGTGAAACCGGTGGTGTGGAATGGAATGGAATGGAATGGAAAGAGAATTTATAGAGCGCGATGGCTACCCAGAGGCGTCCCAGCGCTGCAGAGGATATTGGAAGCAGGATACACTAGATTTAGTGGTTCTGGAAGAAAGATTAAACAGATGTTTTATTAAAAAGCCAAGTTTTAAGAAGCTTTCGGAAAATGAGTAGATTGGGCTCTGATCTGATTGAGGGGGGGAGAGAGTTCCAGATTTTGGCTAGGTTGTAGGAGAGCGCCCGACCTCCACATCTGGCTCTTCTGATTCGTGGCACTATGGTAAGATGGGAGGTTGCAGATCTAAGGGGGCGATTGGGGAGATAGGCATTTACCAGGGTGCGGTTAATGGTAGGGCTTGTTCCCCAATAAGAACGGTGAGCGATACACATGCTCTTGAATTCGATCCTTGCCTTCACAGGGAGCCAGTGAAGATCCTTCAGTCGGGCTTTGACTGAGACTCGACGAGGGATATCGAGGAGAGTTCTCGCCGCGCAGTTTTGAATGATTTGAAGTCTGTTGAGTGTAGACTGTGGGGCCCCAAGATATAGGGCGTTTCCACAGTCGAGACGGGATAGGATAAGTCCTTGGATCATAATCCAATCATTGAGTGAAACGGAAGCAGGGGGAGGATTTTGCGGAGTAGTCTTAGAAGCCCAAAACCTGTGGCAGCAAGCTTGGTTGCTTGGTAGTTAAATGTAAGAGTACGGTCCAGCCAGATGCCGAGACTCTTGATTTGTTCTTTGGGTTGCGGGGGACTACCTAAGCAGAGGGGCCAGATGGGATCAATGGATTTGATTATGTTATTTCCCAGGAGCATAACCTCTGTTTTCTCCCCCATTTAATTTTAAACAGGAGCCCGACATCCAGGCGGCAACTGCCTCCAAGCATTTATGTAAGCTGTGGTAGGAGTTAAGAGGTGGATCTAGCGCTACCACCAGCTGTGTGTCGCCCGCATAGGTGACCATTTTCACTCCAAAGGGGCGGACGACATCAGCCAGGGGGCTGAGGTAGACATTAAAAAGAGTGGGGCTCAGGGAGGAGCCCTGAGGCACTCCGCAGTTGAGGGGTTTACTGGAGGAGATGGAGTCCTTCTCAAACACCTAGAAGGATCTATCTGTGAGAAAGGATCTAAACCAGGTGAGTGCCATTCCTGAGATTCCTATCCTGCCGAGGCGGTGGAGTAGAATGTTATGATTTACAGTGTCGAAGGCGGCACTAAGGTCGAGTAGGACGATGGCCGCTGACCCGCCACCGTCCAGGATCCTTCTTGCCTCCTCCGTCACTGCTATCAAGGCCGTCTCGGTTCCATGACGGGGCCTAAAGCCCGTCTGGGTGGAGTCAAGTATGTTGTTTGATTCCAGGAAATGTGTCAGGACAAGGTTGACATGTCTCTCAAGAAGTTTGCTGAGCCAAGGTAAAAGGGAAATAGGTCGGTAGTTGGAGGGGTTGTTATGGTCGAGGTTGGGTTTCTTTAGTAATGCCATGACCATTGCTTTTTTCCATAGAGGCGGGACGATGCCGGTCTGGAGGGAAGAGTTGAGCAGATCCTGGATGGTGGGTGAGATCTGACTGGTGATCGGGGTGAGAGCCCGCGGGGGAGCCGGATCAGTGGGTGATCCGGATTTAACCTGTCGCATGATACTTTCTAGATTGGTAAGATCTAGCGGCGGGATACTATTGAAAGAGTTAAGTGGAACTATCGTACGGCCTATGTCGGCGATACCATTTGGTGAAGTGGCGGTGTGAAGAAAAGAGGAGTTAATGACTTCTATTTTATGGTAGAAGAACTCCGCTAGCTCCTCACAGTGGGCCTGGGTATTGTTGTGGTCTTTTGGGGCCTCGGGAAGTTGCAAGAGGGATTTAGCTATCCGGTAGATCTCTTTGGGTTTTGAAGCTGCCTTGTCGATCTTTTCTTCGTAGTATTTGGCCTGAGCTAGTTTGATGTTAGATTTATAGCTTTTGATCGCTGTTCTATAGGCTATTTTGTCTGCTGGTAGATAGTCGAGACGCCATTTCCTCTCGATTCGTTTGCAGGCGCGTTTGGCCTCCCGGAGATCAATCGTATACCATGGGGCTGTCAGTTTACCTCGCTTAGGGTGAGTACGTTTTAGTGGAAGTACCAGATCTAAGGAGCTGGTAATCCATTTGTTGTAGTTCTCATTGCCCTGGATGGGATTAGGAGTATTGACGGGTTTAATGAGCTGTAGCTTGTCCCGCCATTCTGGCTGGGGAATTTTGGACCAGTTACGTGACTGTTGAACAGTCGGGGGTTTAAAAGTGGGGTGGTTGGGGGGGGTCCAAGTGAAAGGAATGAGGAAGTGATCAGTCCAGGGGAGGGGGGAAGGGTTTCCAGCGTGGAGGTTAGGACAGTTGCTGAATATGGGGTCCAGAAGGTGACCCTTTAAGTGAGTGGGCCCAAGGACAAGTTGCTGTAATTCGAGGGCGCCTAGGCTGGAGAATAGTTCTCTAGCGTTTGGGTCGTTCGGGGAATCCAGATGGATGTTGAAATCGCCCAGGATTGTAAAATTGGCGGAGCTGAGTGCAAGGTTTGCAACTGTTGGGGCAAGGTTATAGAGAAACTGTCCTTGCGTTCCTGGCGGGCGGTATATTAGCATACCAGAAAAGGTATGTGTGGGGCTGAATTTTATAGTGAAGGGAAGACATTCACTATCTGGGAGATGAATGGGGATGCTAGTGACTTCAAATCCTGTTCTATAGATCACCGCTAGCCCACCGCCGATTCCTGTTTTGCGGTCAAGGCGGAGTATTTGGTATCCAGATGGAAGAGTTTGTACCAAATCGGGTTCCGAGTGTTCTTGCAACCATGTCTCTGTGATAAAGAGGATATCTGGGTTTGTTTCCTCCATCAGTAGAGAGATTTCCATGGAGTGCTTGGGGAGTGACCTGCAATTGAGCAGGAGCATGGAGTATTGTATGGATTCAGTTTTAGGGTAAAGTAAGAAATGAAATCCGCATTGGTTGCAGGCGGGGTGTTTTATGGATGGGTCCCATGCGTGTAGGCAGGGAGGCCCTGCTTCCTGCTTTAGTTGGCGGAGAAAGTGGGAGCTGTAGGTGGTAACCTGGCGTGATGATCGGGCAGGGGGGTAGCCCCTTGCCCCGGTCGGCCGCGGACGGGTGCAGACGGGCATGCCTTAGGCGCGCCTTCGGCACGCAAACGGCGCGCCCGCTGCGCTCGTCCGCTGTGCGACCGGAAGATGCACATTTTTTATACGGGAGGCACGGTGGCGGCGGGGGGCGTTGCCTCTCAAAGGGGCATGGCCTGTGTGCTCAGCTCGGTAATGTCGGCAATAGGGTTGTAGATTGTCCCGCAGCAGCGCTAGAATCCGCTGCGCGGGTTTAGCAAAAGTGAGATGGAGCCCTGAGCAGAGTGCAAGAATAAGGACAGGTAGGTTTTAAAATACAAAAGATGTTGTGACACTCAAAGTTTACAAAGTTTTTTAAAAAGTTTGTGCAGTCCTTCTCCCGGCTTCCGTCTCAGGAGGGTTAAGCTAGGTGTGTGTTTATAATCTGCGAAAAGACAATTCATTCTTACCCTTGGAATGATGAAAGGCTGAATCTGTGCCACTGACACTCTGGTCAGCCGCAGATGGGATACATGCCTATCCCAGAAGCTGGAGATCAATCCACGGAGTTACTTGTAGGACCCTGATTCGCTATTCTGCCCCCTTTGGGCTCCACACATGCCACTTTCTGAAAGAATGTTTGAACCCACAGGACATCCTAGTGTAGAGCCCCTCCTGCTGAAACAGTTGCTTCCATGTACCGCATTAGAAAGTTCATTAGACAGTACAGGGATATGTTTTGTTCCACCAGGAAGCCTGTACCACTAGCATAGGTCCTGAACACTACCTGTCCCACATAGCGCTTCTCCCACTGAGATAACCCCTGCCATTAACAATCTCAGGATATTGGCAAGTGCAATCTGTTCATAGCTCAGATTCTCTCTGCTCCTATAGCCCCCCGCAAAGCTATAACAATCAATGGCAATGGCAATAGGGCTGGCTTTAAAATGTTAACATATGTAAACACAAACATGCCCAAATGCGCTCTAGGTGTTTGCTTGCTGTCAAGCAGCTCCGTTGTCTCTAATATGCTTAGAATGGGCTTTGGGCCCACCCCTATCCACATTTTGCTTTTATGGCCCGCCGACTTCCATCATTGGCTTGAGCAGCAACAGCCAAACCTTAAGGGCGAAGGGGCGGCAGCCAATCCTTAAGGGTGAAGGCACCGGTCCCCTCACCTTTTTCCAAATTTGAAGAGGGTATGTCAGGCTAAGTAAAGGTCAGCCTGATAGACACTCTTCATTGCAGGTCAGGCAGCCAGGTGCTGTACTTGCGCTAAATGCGCAAGCGCCTGGAAGCCTGAGCGGAACTTTGGCGGGCTGAAGATGTCACACCCCCTGTGGTCGTGACCTCCGCAGCCCGGCAAGTCTTCTTGAGGCCCTACCCTCATGACAAGGGGGAGCGTCACTGTCAGCCTTGGACCTGGGCGATTCCGTTTTAAGCCCTGAAGTGCCCAGGACCGAGCGAATATCAGTGAGGCTCGTCACAGAGTGGGGCGAGGTCAGCTAGTGAGAGGAGGCGGCAGTCATAATCCTCAGGAACTACCGGGGTTTCCTTCCCACCACCCGAAAACACATCTGCGGCTCAATAAGTGGTATTTCTTTTAATGTTTGGTGCATGTGTATGTGTATTTGTGAGTGCGTGATGTGAATGGGTGTGTCAGTGCATGCATGCCTATGGGCTTGTGAATGATAGGGAAATGTGAGTACGTGTGAATGCATGGGTGGGAGTGTGCATGTGTTCATGAGTGCTCCCCTCACCCCGCTTGAATTACCAGCTGCCACTGGGCTTGAGACTTTGTCAATCACATCTTGACTCAACCCAAAGGAGTATTTCTTTTCACCTGATTCGATTGGTGGTTATGGTATATCTTTCCGCCTCCGATGGAGTACTAACATTGCACTATTTGAGAGGTTATTTTACAACTTATCAGCTCTTCAGTGATTGTTTTCGGATGAGATTCCCGTAGCTCCTTCCAAATTTCTTATGTTGATCCCAAAACGGAATGAATATGAATGATTTTATATGACCTCATCTCTGATATTACTACACAGAATGCCTTGGTCTACACAAGATTTGCATTATTCAGTGACTTCTGATGCATAACGATTAAAGGTTGCTAGAATACACCAAATGGGAGAGAGCTTAAGCCCCAGGGGGAAAATACAATGCTTCGGTTCTTCAGAAAATCCGTACACAGGAGCTGACTGTAGTTGCTGGCATTTCCCTGAACTTGCAAGGCAGAAATCATATCCACCATGACTTTTCACCTTTGCCCTGGCTACCTAAGAAATCTATAAATACATAAAAATCAGGGGCAGCTCTTCCGTTAAGGCGGAGGAGCATCGCCCCACTAAAGAATTGCCCCCAGAGATAGGAATATAAGATGTTCATAAAGTTAATTTATTACCATTTTATTTTTCAAAACCCCTAGTCTGCAGGCAACAAAATGACCACTGAGCATATTAGTTCTAACCCCAACCCCCTTCCCTCTTGGTATGTAGTCCCCTGTGTCTCTCTTGTAGTTTATCTAGTCCATGCTGTACATGTGTGTTATTAGTCGTGAAGAAGTGGGTGGAGATCAGAATAGGTAGTATCTGACTCTCAAGGGTTCTTCCTTGTATGTTGGATACATCTGTGCCTCACAGTCTGTAATCCCTGTGCAGTGGGTGGCGCCCTTTCTTTGTAGCTCTGTAAAGTGGAATATGTGTTATTTTCGTATAAGTTCACTATGTTACATATTTGCCTGCGTTGTAGCTGTTCTATTGCTTTAGGATGGTGCTGGTCTTGGGTGGTGTTCTTAGTAACTCCCCACCCAGTCCAGTTTATAGGTGATACACTACATCTTTTTCAACCTCTAAATGCGGTGCGCAGTCATGGTATGAAGGCAGTGGTATACCTGTTGAGTTTGTGTACATGGATACCATATTTCGAGGTTTGGGCAACAAAGCAAGCACTTTCTATGGTCGTCGGAGTGCCTGCCGACTGACACGTGGCTGCTTCATGGCCCAAGCAAGCTTTACCATCTATGATTTCAGTTGGTCAAAGAATTTATGGATTAGGGGAGTCGGGATATTTTAGAAGCAGTGTCATAATGTTGGTAGTACTCCCATTCTCATAAGTGATATGCCCCCTGTTATGGTCAGTGGGATTGATCTCCAGCTGTCTGCCTGTGATGAAATGCGGCACAGGGGCCCACCATCGCTTTCCCTGGTAGCTCAATCCGTATCTCAGTGGAACTGTATGTCTAGGTGCATAGCTGGTGATTCTTGCTGAATAACAGGAATGTCCAGCTCAGGCTGTTTCGTGATTTGTGTTAATTCATCATCACATTTCATGGCTAGTTTGTGATAAGACCGGATTTAGTGCCATGTCTGAAAAATTCCTAAATCCAGGGGTTAAGATGCACGTTCGGGTTTTTAATGACCAACAAAATGCCATCTACATATAAGGAGGGAACTATCTTGCCAGAACCAAATCGCAGCCCCCTCTCCACAGGGAGCCCTTGAGAGAGCTCGCTAGTGGTGAAATCACCAATGGAAATAGAATCGGCAATAGGGGGCGTCCATGCCACTTATCGTGGCTACCGGATCAGAGCGCTTTACATGAGTACCAGTTTCGTTACAGATGAACACATTCATTTTTTTTTTTTGGTTAGGCACGGGGAAATTAAGTGATTTGCCCAGAATCACAGGATGTTGAGCATCGTTGCCGAGACTCGAACCCGGTTCCCCAGGTCCGAGGTCGACGCTCTAGCCGCATCTCCCCAGATGCTTGGCACAGAATGTCACAGGAATCAATTATGAGAATTCCTTTGTGTAAATCGCAACTTAAAGCGGAGTATTTGAGGGTGACGCTCAGGTCTTCGTTTGACTTGAGAGCAAGCCCTGGAACATTCTTTAATTCCCACACACATTTCACCGTAGGGTATCAGTATGTGGCGGGTAGAAGTGACATATTCTCTGCTTTACAATTTTGCTTCCAAAAAGTTGCCAGGGCACTCCTAGCCTCTCCGCCTCTTCCTGAACCAGCTCCTTAACTACTGATGTGGCTGACCTATCTGGATGTAATGTGCAAAAGTACATGAGCTGCCTTATACCAGCTTCAAGAGATGTCCTCTGGAAGACCACCATAACATGCCACATTAAAGATCTGATTGCAGGAATTACTCCATATTTGAACCTTGCATAGGATTGTTTGAACATCCTGTGAATAAAAAAACTGGGTAGTTGCCCTGTTTAGTGTGGCAAAAAACTCCTTCAGAGAAGAATCACGCTCAGGTGGGGTTGTGAAGATTGTAGACTGAGCATCTCTGTTAGCCAGATCCCCTGTAGATTGAGAACACACTTCTGCAAGGAGCGCTGTGGGCTGCCTCGAGAAAGGAGTGTTACCTGCTGAGCAGAATGGCTTGATGAACTGCATCTCCACAGAGGAGAGCTTTTCTTTGTAGTTCAGCAACACTGCTATCTGGAGAGGCTGGGACCTGGGCCATATGCGTCGCGACTCCTGCATTCTGATGAAAGTGCTGCCTGTAAGAGTCTCAAAGGAAGAAGCCTCACTAGGTGTGAAAGAGGGTGCTGGAGGTGATCCTGCTTAAAAGAGGAGCCCCACATACCACCTGCCTAGCATGAATGCTGTGAAGAAAGGACTGGAAAGAATTATCCACTATCTCCATTGTGGGCCTGATTCGCAAAGATAAACGCACACTCTTGTGAAAGTTTGCTATTTTTTTGTGATTCACAATCTCTAGATAGTAAATTTATGAGACTCCGCAGTTGGGCCAGAGCACTTTGCATATAAAGATATAGGTCTGTCCTATCTTTTTATGTGTGGAGTTCTCTGCCCTGATTGCGGAGACTCTGCAATCATAAAGTTACTAATAACTCGGAATTCGTGAATCACAAAAAAATCATAAACTTACACAAAAGTGTTAGTTTACCATTGTGAATCAGGCCCCTTGTGTGGCCCAGGGAAATGATCAGTTGTACACAGAGCCCTATTTATTTATTTATTTATTATGAGTTTTATATAGCGCTGGCCAGACCCGCAGGTATCAGAGCGCTTTACATGAGGATCAGCGAGTTACATGTTACAAAATTACAACAGTTACAGGAGCCAAGAATAAACAGAAGGAGAAAAACAGTGAGTTGTGCCTGGAACCTTAGGAAAAACTCAATAAAGTTTGTTTTAAAAAAAACCGACATCATTATTCATGCTTCGACTATAAGTGAACACAATGTCTTTTTGAATATATTTTGGAGATACTGGAAAGGCAGAGGTATTACTGTCACCAAATCAAAATGCAATTTTTTGAAAACTAGTGTTTAATATTTGAGACATGCAGTATCTTCTGCAGGTATTACACCAAAAGTTGATTGAGGCACCTATACCATTGAACAATGATTCGTTGAAGTATTTTCTTGGAATGAGCGAATACTATGGCGAGTTTCTTTGTGCCTGAAGCAGAGTGGGCACCTAGTGACCCCTAATATACTCTAGACTCTTAAGTCCTCTCTCTTGGCCTTGGGTGTTATTTGTTGAGTTTTTACTGAGCAGAGCAATCTACATGAAAATCCATGCAGCATTACAGAAATATTTAACCGTGAAGCCCCATCTTATGAGAGCCCTTTGGTCCCCACTATGTTACCTGACTCAGAGAGTCCTGCGGACACAGGAAAAGTCAACCGCAAGCTGTGGTTCCATTGTTAAGAGCCACCTGGGTCCTAGGCGCTAAAAAAAGCTAGTTACGTTCAGCAGTTTCAAAAATAATGTCCACTTTTGTTTATTTTCTCCACTGACAAATCTATCTCCCATCTAACTCCTGCTCATCCCTTGTGTGTGGCGATATCCCCTGAGTCTTCCCCTTTAATGTGTGGGGATCACCTGGGATGGGCTCTTCTGTCCTTTTTGGAAAGGGAATTTTTAAAGGGTCCATGCAAGGTGAAAAGATTCAGCACAGGCAGCGCAGCCGGCAGAGGGAGGCTTTGGTGTGGTGCGGAAGCCCTCTTCCATAGTCCAACACCATCGGGATCCTTCTTGCTCTTGACCGCGGCTGCTTATGCTGACCGCACGGGTCACTCTGCTCTTTGTCTCTGTGCCCGTGCCTATAAGACTGTGAGGCTTGTGCTGCTCAGGAGCACTGGTCCCATGTACTGATGGTATGTTTGACCACATGCACAACTATCCATCCCACTGCATCATTACACAACAAGTATTGTTGCAGCTATATGATCACAATGATATGAGAAATGCATTCCAATACTCCTACATGACACCAAACCCTTCCCACAAAGGCCACACACATAAGCCACACACTTCCGAATCATACAAAAATGGAATAAGTTAATACAAAGCTTGAGTATTCGAGCCCTCACTCCCTTTCACCACCGCTCAAGCACTGCAAACCATGTCTGGATAGCAGCACCACTCTGGCCATCATACGCGCCACACAAACACATGCCACTTCTAAAACTACCCATCCTTCCAAACAAAAAAAATACGTACACTCCACTGTGCTACTTGAACGCTAATGTGCTTTTGCCGCCTTTTCAGCGACAAGAAGGTTGAAAGCAGGGGATGCTGCAGTTTTGACATCCCAAAAGTATCCCACAATTCGATGAATCAGAGCCAGTGTTGAACCACAATTTCATGAGGCAATGTGTTCCGAGGTAAGACACCTCCCACCACATCAAACATATCAGAAATAAAGTCAATTAAGTACAATGGTGCACTCAATAACTGAGTACTAGCTCAGCAGAATAGTTTAAAGGATTTATTACAATAATTCAAAAGAAATGCGGTACAGAGTCAATGCCATGAAGGTTCTCATAAATGTTACATTTACAGTAAATCAGACCACAGTCTCATTAAGCGTCATATTGCCTTAACACCTAAGCATTATCCCACTACGTGAATAATTATTCTGCTCTCTCTATGCTAATGCCATCCGGAGATTGTGGAACAAACTAGATACACGAACAACAGCTATTATGAATGAATGGGTTGCAGTGAGCTAGCAGAAAGACCTTGAAGTAATACTTGCTGTTTTGTCAATGACCTGGGGAAAACTTATTGAGAACAGCATGAATAATGACAATGGAAATAAACAAATATGATTCTACTTGACTGCAGGGTGCAGAAATAAAACACAGTGAAATGTGCAGGGGGAACACAAGGATTACATCCATTGTTAAAAACATTTCTGCAGTGCCTAAATGGAGGCCTATTTAACAAGGGTCAGAAAAACACACTTCCTCACAGTATAGGAAACTTGTTTTAAAGATGACAGTACTATGTCAGTGTCTAACCTAAGCATGACAGTGGAACCTAAGAAGGAAAAGACACATATCCTGATATCCCCAAATGTGTCAAACAAAAGAGAGTAAGTGCCATGTGCCTGGCATTGTGCACACTTTTCAAGAACCCACTGCCAAGGTGCAGTCCTAACAGGACTATACAAATTCAAAAAGGTAAAAAGGTGCACCATACAACAGTCATCTCAGAGTAGCTAAACAATTCAAAGTAATATCCAAAGGTGTGTTCAAAATCTTCTTTTATTCAGTCATATTCATGTAAAGGCGATATGTACAGCAGAAAAACAGCCAACACATTTCATCCTTCTTCAGGGCTGTAAGATAATACATATAGATATATAATTAAATATATAGCAATAGACTAAAAATGTAACATATGCACATGCTAACAACCATACTGGTACTATTGCACAAGACTTGTGTATACATTTAATACTCACAGGACCAGTGAGGCATTAATTAACATTTAATGTTTAGGACAAAACATGTTTTCTGTTTTGCAGATGTATATATCGCCTTTATATGAATATGAATGAATAAAAGAAGATTTTGAACACACCTTTGGATCTCACTTTGAACTGTTTGGCTACTCTGAGATAACTGTTGTATGGTACTATATCAGTATACATATGTATAAGCGAGTGTGAAACTACATTCTGCACGTTGTTAATGATACACAAAAACATAAATGCAAAAAAAAACAAATCCTCAACAACTTACCCCACTTATTATTCTATAATCACTAAAGACATGCAATTAATATAATTAGCCATCAATCATAATACTGGCTGCATCTCTTTTTGCTTCAAGACCCAGCAAACACCTCCTCCTTCACAAGACGGATATTTTGGGCTAGGCAGTTTTGCATAATCATTGCTCACATTGCAATTAATGCAGGGTTTATCTGCGTTAGGGTATTGGCAGTGTTAGAAGCAAGTCAGCCCACTAGCATAGACAACCATCTAATCTTCCATCATTCATAGCCACACCTATAGATGGAATCATAGCACCTGATATATCTGAATCATACATGAGACCAACGCACTCTCCAACGTCTTCAGAATAGGAAATGTATTGTCCAGACAATACAGACATTTTAACAAACAAATTATTTTATTATAACACATATGTAAAGATGTGGTTGATAAATACAGTTAATTATGACATATGGTTAGTGTACTTGTAATCTTCAGAAGAAACACATCTTCACTTATGTGTTATAATAAATAAGAAACTTTCTTTGTTAAAAAGTCTGTATTGTCTGGACATTACATTTCCTATTCTGAATACTTTGAAGATTATGTTGGTCTCATGTATGATACATGTTTCACACACTAACCTGCAGCTTGTGTGTCTTTTGCAACCTTTGTAGTAGGGTGCTCCAACCATTTTTGATAAACAAGTTTTTATTGTTTTAAACAATACAACAACAGAAACAGTCTGGCATTCCGAAGCAGTACCACACAGCATTACATTAGAAAGCACACCCCGTTCCCCCCGCCCCCAAGAGCTCTCCTCCACCCTCCAAACCGCCCTACTAAAGTATGTTGCCTAGCCATTTCCCCCAAACTTTTCGGTACTTCTTGGGGCAACCTCGTGCTGATAGAGAGTCCGCTCCTGCGCCGCGCACCAGTCCACCCCAGCACCCCACTTAGCCACACTTGGCGGCAGCGGTTGTTTCCATGCCGCTGCAATGTCGCGCTTGGCCACCATCAAGGCCGTCATGAGAAACAGCTGCTCTGAACGCGTGCCATCCAAGCCATCTGTGATGCCCAGCAGAGAGTGTCGAGGGTCATGCGGCACCTCCCACCCCAGGACCTCCGTAAGCTCGGTCTCAATGCCCCTCCAGAACCCCTCCAGGTCAGGGCAGGACCACACCATATGCAGGAAGTCTGCCGGCTCGGAACCACATCGGGGGCAAGACGCGTCCCCGGAGAGGCCCGCACGGTGAAGGCGAGCCGGTGTAAGGTAAGCAGCATGGAGATAATAAATTTGGATGAGTCGCAGCTTAGCGGAGGCCGTCACCAAGCGGGGGGCCATAAGGGCGTCCCGCCAGTCGGCCTCATCCAGGGGGCCCACCCACCCCTCCCAGCGCTCCTTAAGGCCCGCAAGGGACGTGGGGGTGCAGTTGACGAGGGAGCGGTAGATCCTGGAAATGCCCCCCTCCCCAGGTTGCCCAGCAGGACCTGAGCCTCCGGGGGGCTGTGGTCCGGCAGCCGGACGTCAAGCGGGGTGTAGGTGCGTATGGCGTGGCGCAGCTGGAGGTACCTATAAAATTGAGAGGAGTGAAGGGAAAAACGCGCCTGCAGCTCTGAAAAGGAACACATCCGCCCTCCCCGCCAGACGTCCCCAAGCTGGGAAATGCCAATGAGGTCCCATGATTTGAAGCCTTCCAGCTTCGTGACCTCCCGCAACCACGTCCCGTGCCACAGGGGAGTGACCCGGGTCAACCGTCCCGTCCATCGGGTGAGGCGGAGCGCCGCTCGCCAGGACAGGAATACCGCCCTGGTGATGTCCGGGCAAGAAGCAGGGATGGAGGCGCCGTACAGGCGATCTTGGATACCGGAGAAACCCAAGCCGTCAAGTTCCACCCTGTAGGCCGGGTCGGACCAACCCCCCCCGAACCAGTCATGAATGACCAGAAGGCGGGTGGCCATGTAGTAGAGGTAGAGATCAGACATGCCCAGGCCCCCGTCAAAAGTGGGTATGCGGCACGTCGACAGAGCCAGTCGCCGCCTCCCATCGCCCCAGAGAAATCTCGTCGCCAACCCGTCCAGTTCGCGGAACCAAGGTCGCGGAAAGGAGAGGGGGGTGTTTTGCAACACATATAAAAACCGGGGAAGAATCATCATTTTGTAGAGGGCAACCCTCCCTAGCGGGTTAAGGGGCAGCAGTTGCCATCGCGCCAAATCTACCTTGGCTCTCTTGACCAGGGGGGCGACGTTGAGCGCCCAGCTCAGCTCCGGGAGGAGGGAGACCCAGATGCCCAGGTATTGAAATGATAATCGGCGCAGAGGGATGGTCTCCTGCCAGTCAAAGCATTCCCTGGAGGGGTGCAACGGAACCAGGACCGATTTCCGCGGGTTAAGGGAGAGACCTGACGCCCGGCCGAAACGGCTCAGAATGGATAGTGCACGTGGCCCGGAGCGCGCTGGGTCCCCAAGGTACAGTAGGACATCATCCGCATAGAGGGCGATTTTGTCAGCTTCCAGGCCAGGCCACTCCCAGCCCCGAAGGAGGGGGTCAGATCTAATCAGGGCGGCCAGAGGTTCCATCGCAGGAGCGAAGAGAAGGGGCGATAGTGGGCAACCCTGCCTTGTCCCCCGGCCGATCCGAAAGGGCTTCGACAACGCACCGTTAACCAATACTCTGGCACGGGGCTGGGCGTAGAGGACTCGCACCATCCCCACGAACCGAGGGCCAAAGCCCATGCGGGTCAAGACGTCGAATAGGTAGACCCACCCCACCGAATCGAAAGCCTTTTCGAAGTCGACGAGGAGTAGAGCGAGGTACGGGGTCAGACGATGGCGGTGGGCCAAGGCCACATGGAGACGGCGCAGACAATGGCGCGTGCCCCGAGCGGGCATGAAGCCACATTGATCCGGGTGGACCAAGGTCGACAACAGGGGCCGAAGCCGTTGGGCCAGGACCGCCGCATAGAGCTTCACATCGGTGTTGATGAGCGAAATTGGGCGATAGGTAGCTCTATCAGTGGACGGCGGCGTGGATTTGGGCAAAACCACAATTGTGGCCAGGTCAGTCTCCGGGGGGAAGGAACCCCTCTCAAGCGCCTCCACATAGTGAGCTCTCAACCGCGGGACCAGGGTGTCTCTGTAGGCCGCAAAGAATTCTTGGGGAAAGCCGTCCGGTCCCGGTGTCTTCCCCGCTGATGTGCGCCCGATTGCCTCCCCAATTTCTTCGATGGAGATGGGGGCTTCCAGACTCTCCATTTCGTCCGGCCGAAGCCGGGCCAGGCAGGCGTTCCCAGATGCGAGCAGGGCGTCCAGAGAAAGGTCTGGTGCACGCGCTCGGTAGAGCTGAGAGTAGAACTGGGCAAATGCTGCCGCCATCGCCACGGAGGAGGACTGGAGCACCCCCGAAGAGTCGGTAATCGCCGGAATGATGCGCGACGCCCTGGGGTAGGTGGCCAGGCGGTGCAACAGCGCGCCGTTCTTGTCACCCCAACCATACACCCTCGCCACCGAGGACTGCCAAAGAAGCTTGGCCGCCTCGAGGGACCGCTGACAAATCTCCTGGCGAAGGAGCCGCAGCTGCCGGTCCACCGCCGGGTCTTCGTGTTCAGATAGCGACCGCTCCAGCCGCAACGCCCGGGCTTCGCAAGCAGTGAGCTGCCGCAGCTGCGTCTGGCGGTGCCGCACCACATGTGCCTTGGCCGCCCCTCTGATGGTTGCCTTGCAAGCCTCCCAAAGGGTGCCCGCCGACGAAACCGAGCCCTCGTTGGCCCCATAATATTGAGTGAGCTCAGTGCCCACCGCCTCACGCAAAGTCTTATCCTGGAGGAACCAGGCGTTGAACCTCCACACCGGCCTAGCCGCGTGGGGCGGGGGGCCCAGACCCAGGAGGACCGGCGAGTGGTCCGAAATGCCCCTGGGAAGGATGCGGACATCCTGGACGCTTCCGCACTCGGCGGGGGGGACAAAAATCACATCAATACGGGCGTGAGAATGATGAGCGGCCGAAGTGTGGGTGTACTGACGATCGTGAGGATGCCAGAGCCTCCAGGCGTCACAGAGGCCCTGGGCCTCGGCCCATCTCGCCAGGTCCCGACGAATCCAGCTGTGGGGCCAAGACAGCATTAAAGTCTCCCCCAAGCACAACAGCGCCCACGGGGAGAGATTCCAACAAAGAGGCGGCATGGGATAAAGCCTGCGACAGTCCCGAGGGTGGCACATAGAGCGAAAGGAAGCTGACCGGGCGACCCTCCAGCGTACCGCAAATAGCAATCCCGATTCCATGGGGAGCACGGGCCACCCGCTGAAGGACAAAGGCGAAGGAACGACGCAGCAGGACCGCCACCCCGCGGGAACCACGGGAAAACCCAGAATGCCACACCCGGTCGTACCCATAACGCGCCAAGAAGGGGCATTTTTCCCCGAGGAGATGGGTCTCCTGAAGGAGGAGGACGTCGGCCCCAACGCGTTGAGCATACTTAAGGACTGCAGTGCGCTTAAGCCTATCCAGCAGGCCGTTCACATTCCAGGACAGGATACGCAGCTGCGCCCTGGGGGCTACGTCAGCCATGGAAGCAACGGTCGCGTTGGGACGCCGCGGGATCGGAGCCACCCCAGGGGCGCCAGGAGGACATCATGCCGCGCTGGTGCGCAGGGAAGAAAGGAGGATCGCCCAGGTCCCAGGGGGAGAGCAGGGGACAGACAAAAGGGGACCAGGGGTGCCAGGCTGGGAGCGGGCGGCAGCAGATCGTGTGTGTGAGCCGGCGCGGAGCTTTGCAGTAACTCTCGCAGGAAGCTGCTATGCGGCGCACCTAAGAAGAACCAGACCCAAACTAAAAGAACCACCCTCCCTAGGAGGAACATCCAACAAAACCCACCCCCCAACCCCCAACCCCCAACCCCCCACCCTACACTTCGAAAACTGAAGCATCTGTCGCCCTAACTTCAACAACTACTACAAAAGCCCCAAGCGAAGCGCTCGGGTGTCAAGAGCGTGGTGGACCCCTCCAGAAGTACGGATGCAAGTGTTCCGGCCTAGACTACTACACAGGAGCGGAAATCCGCTGAGTCCAGGTCCGTGGTGGAGGCCCCAGCCGCGGGACCGGGCCGCCAGAGCTGCTGCCAAGACAGAAGACCACCCAAAGTCAAATGGCCGGGCTGCGGGAGAGATCAGAAAGGTCCACAGGCGCGAGGAGGGGGGTCGGGGACGGGTCCGGCAGACGCGGCGACCGGCGCCGGAGGCCCCCAGCCGCCTGAGAGGATGTCCCGGATGAGGCAGACGAGTCCCTCGGCCTTCTGCCCGACATGCTCGTGGAGCGAGGCCCAGCTGCCAACCCCCCCCGGGGCCGCCGGGACTGCGTGCACCTCCTGCGGCGTGGGCGAGGGGGCCTGGTTGTATCTTGATCCGAAGGCCGCCGAGCCGGGGACACCCGTCCAGACTGGCGCAGTGGTCGTTCCTCAGTGAGCCAAGTCCAGGCCGCCCGGGGAGTGTCGAAAAACAGGGTCTTATCCTGAAAGACCACGCGTAGGCGGGCCGGGAATTGAAGTTGGTAGCGAAGACCCAAGGAGCGCATCTTGTGTTTCACCTCTAGGTATGAGCGGCGTTGCTCCTGAACCTCCCGGGTGTAGTCGGGGAAAACCATGATGTTGTGGTTGTTGAAGAACAAGGGAGACTGCACCCGCGCCTCCTTCAGAATAGCGTCTCTGTCTCTGAAGTTAAGGATCCGCAGGATGAAGGGGCGTGGGGGGGCCCCCACCGGAGGCTTGGCGGCCAACGATCGATGCGCTCTTTCCACTACAAACCAGGTGGACAAGCTGGCCGCCGGCATCCAGGACTTAAACCACTTCTCCAGGAAGTCGTCGGTGCGGCCAGATTCGACCCCCTCCGGAAAGCCCACCAGGCGGAGGTTGTTGCGGCGGGCCCGGTTTTCGGCATCCTCCGCCCGCCGGTGCAACTCCTTGGAATGGGTCGTGAGCTCCCGGACCTGGTCTTGGAGCTGCCGGATGTCGTCCTCCGCCGTCGAAATTCGGGACTCCGTCTCGGTGATGCGGGCCGTGGCATTGCGGAGGTCTTGTCGTAGGAGCGCCACGTTCACCTTCACCTCCCCGACCATCCCTTCCAAGGACGTGCGGGAGGCGGTGATGGCCTGCAGAATGGTGGCAAGGTCCGCGCTGGGAGTCGGCGCCGTCTACCCCCCCACGCCCGGGGGATCGGAGGTCGTGAAACGATCAATCTTGGTCTGGTGGGGCGCGGCTGTCGACTTGGCACCCCTGTCCTTGCCCATGACTGCCCTCGGGAAGCGCGCGCCGGCGCCCAGGCGCTGCGTGGCTCGCCGTCCCAATGTCCAAGCAGCCAGCCGGTGCGGGGCCGGAGTCGAGGGGGAGTGAGAGGCAAGAGTGTCGCCCTCCCCCCGCTGCGGAGGGCCAGGAGACCACCGGGGGTGCCGCAGCCCCGCTACAAAGTCGATCCAGCGTGGTCCCGTCCCTCCGTTTTCTCAAGCACGGGGCCCGTATCCGATCAAGCCCCCACAGCGGGCTCACGGGCACACTCCACCGGCGCTCCCCGCCACGAATGTCCACCGAACCCCCCAGGGAGGGGGAAGGAAATAGGGTCCTCTCTGCCCCGCAGAGGCAGACTCCCACAGGCAGCGAAGGGGGAGGAGAGTTCCAGGACCTCCGTGTGGCGATGAGCCCCCGCCGCCAACCGCCTATGCCAGTACCTGTTGTGGGCTCGCGGCCAGGGCCCTCCACAAGGTCGCCGTCTGGGCGCCGTCCGCGCCAGTTCTCGGCCGCCACGAGGAAGGAGTCTGGGTCCAGGCCCGGCCCGGCCCTACGGGGCCGCTCACGCAGGTGCGCGCCTCTCTCCTCCGATCGGCAGCGTCTCGGGGTCTCCGTGGGTCCCGGGCGTCTCACGGGCACAGCAAGCACCCCTCCAAGCCAGTATCAGGATTCCCCGGCTCCGGGCAGGACCGGGACCCTCTCCGCGGGTCCCGCACTGTACGGCCGGCCGCCGCCAGCCACACGGCCTGTGCCTCCCTTAGGCGCCGCGGCCTCGCGTAGCCCCCAGCGCCGGCCACAGACCCAGCCAGCCGCGTCCCCCGCGGCCTCTAAGCGACAGTTGGCAGAACTCGGGCCCGGGAGCAGGTGAACGGCCAAGAGTGCCACCGTTTGTAGTGCCTCGGTCCCGCAGCAGATAGGGACCTCCGGGGCGCTGCTAGGACGGCTGGAGACGGATAAATTCCGGATGCGAGGGGTCGAGCATCGGGAGCCTCACATCAGTGCGGCCATCTTGCTGTGCGCCCCGTGCTCCAACCATTACTGCACCTCCGCTATACTTAGCTCTTTTCTCTACTAACAACCTTTCCCACAAATATTGTTGTTGCTTCCATATGAGGTGCGATAATTGTTACCACTACTACCCAACGTTCTATTGCACACCTAATATATCTAATACTTTCTGTCTAAAGCCAGGCTTCACCTTTTACAAACTAACAGCATCAATAATTCCACTCACATGAAAAATTCTAGGAAGCACTTAAGGAAGATAGCACAAACCCACCCAATTATATGGTAGGTTATATTAAGCAGTCTTACTAAACCCATTATAAATCCCTCTCAAAATTAGTTCTTCACTAACCAGAAAATCACCACTAACATCATGACCTCTCTCACACTCACTCTCTACAACATATTTAATTTACCTAATTCCTGTAGGTTCATGATGCACTATACACAATTCACCCTTTCTCTCATGCTCGATTATCAGTCTGGGATGCAATCTAAATTCCATCTCAGCTTTAATCGACTCTCAAATTCTCATTCTTCTTTACTTAAACTGCACATATACTCCTGTTTAGTTTTTTTTAGAATTCTGGTTAATTTGTGCAACTGTATTCAGAAATGTACCATATTGTGACCCATCTTCAGCATCTTCGGAGACAGGAAGACTTTCCAGCGAGACATTGACATCCATTTAAATACTGACAAACAAAAGCTAAAGTATAGGACATCAGAAGTTATAAATATGGTGCTCCTTCGCCGTCATAAAAAGGGAGAAAGGAACGCAGCTCTTAACCTCATAACATCCACATATTCACACAACATTTTAGTATAAATATTTTCATGAAAATCCTAGCATCGTTATGTATTGTAGTTAGTTCAACTCCTGTGGAGACCAATCCCACTTGAGAAATGAGGTACAAAAATAAAACAACTAAGATTATTAGTGTTATTATTAAGGAGATTAATCTAATCACTTTGCAGCATCTGTTACATGACATTTTCTATTGAGATCAAAAACAAAAAGAAACAGGAGGCTCCAAAAGTTGACAATTTTCTTTTAGATAATTATTGAACTTTTCTTCTTTTCTTTTTTTTCTTTGAAAGTAATATTCAAAAATCAAAATAGACTTCAAAAGTGTTTTTATTAGCTCTTTGTGTCTGTTCATGCAGTTCATATTCTCAAACTCTTTTCTTCATCTGGATTATTTTCAAAGTTGAAACTAATCACTGTCAGTACTTTTCTGAGAATTCAAGGGGGCTCTTTTTCTGGTTCATGTTCAAAAATTAATTGGCAACAGTTTATTACCTCTACGTACATCGTCCTCAACCCAGTCATCACTAATGAGGTGTTCCACTTGACAGTAAACAAAACAGGAAACGCTTTTAGGCTCCACCCACCTTCCTGCCAGGGTCTATAAGTACATAGGCAACAGAAAGCACTTCCTGTTTTGTTTCCTGTCGGTGGACCTGACGGGGAATGCTGGGGTAGGTGCTGGGCACTTTCCTGCTACTTGCTTGTCCTGTTGTTCCCTCCTTTGCTGGGCTCTGGGGGTGCTTCTGGACCGACGTGGGAGCTGCAGGAGTCGGGACGCCTGGCCTCCTAGATTCCGACCGTGCCTTGTTTCCTGTGCTGCTGGGCTGAACAGGTCTCTTAGGTCTGTGTCATGGCTGCGGGTCTCTTCGGTGCAGGTGAATCTTCTGCCCCAGGGGTGTGTATAAATTGGTGGGCCCTCCTGCAGATACATGGGGTCTAGTTCCCTGCCTGCTCAGCCTGGTTGCTTCTGCCTTCGCAGCTTCCCGCTGTCTGTCTCCTGCCATCCCGGGGGGGATATGGAGTTCTCCCTGCTGCTTTGCTTAATTTCTGCTCGCAGGCTGTTGAGCGTTGGAACGGCTTCCTGGGGTCCCGTTTCCAACTCTGTTGAGTGCTGTCCTCCCCGAGCGCCCTCTGTGTCGGTAGGCTCCTGGGTTATGCTTCTGGTGCGCAGCACAGTGGCTCGCTCGGGCGGTGCTCTGCCTCTGCCCCAGCTGTTGGCTGCTTTAGTCCGCGGTTCTTGCCTCTGCGGCTGTTGGTGCCCGGCATGGGCTCTAGGGGCTCCTGCCAGAACACTCAGAGTGGGGCCTCGGCTCTTCCTTGCGATTTGTGGCCTACGGCGGCCGAGATTTGCGGTGGTTTGTACCTCTGGCTGACCACGCCCCCCTCATCACTGCCGGCATTGGGTTCAGCTGTTTCAGCATACCGGTTCCTTCTGATATATGCTGTTTCCGGTTTCTGGACTTAAATTGGTGGGGAATTCACGCTTCTTTCTGTTTTGCACGCTCCAGTGACTTGCTGTGCTATTTTTCTTGTGGTTGTGGTGGATATGGGGAAGCATCAGTGTAAGCGCCGCCATGTGTCTCGTGTCTCCTGTCTCCTCTTCCTCTTCCCATGCGGACAGTGGGGATTCTGCCCCTCCTGTGAAGCAGTCCCGGTTGTGTGGCAGCCGGTTGAAGTGCCTGATTTTGGAGACTTTGTCCGACTTGCAGTCCTCCAAGAAGTCGATTGGTGGTTGTCTCGGTGGGGGTCTTGACCTCTATTCGGACATCTCTAGCTCGGACTCCTCTGATGGTTCCTCCTTGAGTCCGGTGGACTTGAAGGGCAAATATATTTCAAAGGACTTGTTGCCAGACATCCTCTCTCATGTCAGGGGGATCATGGGTTTTCCTGAGGAGGTGGTGGCCAGCACTTCGCAGGATTATGTCTTGCCTCAGTTTCGGAAGCCTGCTTCCACGTCCCTGCCTATCCATGCCTTTGTAATGGACGTCCTGTTGAAGGAGTGGAAGGACCCGGATCATATCATGTTGCCTCGCTTTATGTCCAAGCTCTATCCTTTGCAAGACATGGAGAATACGATTCCTGAATCTGTGCATGTGGATTCTATTGTGGCCAGTTTGGTGGGTCGTCCTTCTATGGCTGATGATAATATCCTTCGTGATGGGGTGGATAAGAAGATTGACTCTGCTCTGAAGAAGTCGTATGCTGGGTCGCACCTTGCTATCTGTTCCGGTGTCTATGGGGCATATGTCGCTCAGTCCTTGTTGGCCGACTTTAAGACCTTGTTTTCCACTATGCAGGAGGGTGGAAGTTGTCCGGACCTGCAGGAATCCATGAAGAGTCAGGAGGAGTTCCTCTCGGATATTGCCTTTGACTCTGTACGTGCTTCTGTCTAATGCTAGATCTTTCCGCTAGCCTTCGCGGTTTCTGAAATCCTCCTTTCGTGCCCAGAGAGGGGCTGGTAAGGGTTTCCGCCACCGTTTCCAGAAGAAGCCCCCTCAGGATGCTGGACAGGGTCCTCAGCGTTCCTGACTATGCCGCTTCCCTGGGACTTCCCACTGGTGTTCCGCCCGTGGTTGGTGGGTGGCTGCGGTTGTTCCTGCCTGCTTGGTGTCTGACAACTTCCGACCAGTGGGTTCTGGATGTCATCTCTCGGGGGTATCGGATAGAGTTTCCTTCCTCTCCTCCACCTTCCAGCGTGGTGCGGGCTCCAACTCCCTTGGGCCTGGCTCATCGTCAGTTTCTGTTGGACGGCGTTCGCTCCCTGTTCCTGAAGAAAGCGATTGTTCCAGTTCCCCGGGCGGAATGGGGTCTGGGGGACTATTCGATCATCTTTCTGGTTCCGAAGATCACACGGGGGTTTGGGATTGTGGTCAACCTCTGGCCTTTGAACAGGTTTGTCCAGAAGATCCCGTTCAAGATGGTGACCCTGAAGCGTGTGATCCCTTTGATTCAGGACGGTTGGGTGATGTCTTCGCTGGATCTCCAAGACGCTTATCTTCATGTGCCAGTGGCTCTGAAGGATCAGCGGTTCCTGCGGTTTTGCTTGGCCGGTCGGCATTGGCAGTTCTGTATCCTTACGTTTGGTCTCCGGTCCGCTCCCAGGGTGTTCACCAAGGTGGTGGCTTCCCTAGTGACGCATCTTCACCTCCTGGGAGTGTCTGTATTTCCTTATCTGGACGATTGGCTTCTCCAGGCCCCTTCACCCGGGATGATGTCTTAGCACCTATCTTTGAACATTCTTATGCTCGAGCGTCATGGTTTTCTCCTGAACCTTCCGAAGTGCCACCTTCTTCCTGCCACCCAGAGATCCTTCATTGGGGCGGACTTCGACTCTGTTCTGGGCAAGGTGTTCCTTCCTGTTTCCAGGATTCTGTGCCTTCAGTCCCTGTTGAGGGTATTGTTGTGTCGGGCTTCGGCTCCCCTGCTTCAGTGGCTCGAGGGTGCAGGGTCATATGGCCGCTACTGTTTTCACAGTTCCGTGGGCCAGGTTCCATCTTCAGCCATTGCTGTGGCATCTTCACCATTGGGTTCCTTTCCCAGTTCTGGACTTTGCAGTGTTGGTGCCGGTGTCTCTGGAGATTATGTCCACTCTCCAGTGATGGGTGGATTCTTCGAATCTCTCCAAGGGGATGTGAATGCACTGCCGCTTCCGGTGGTGTTGACAACGGATGCCAGTGCGTCGGGTTGGGGGGCCACCCTGGGTCACTGGTCTGTCCAGGCTCGTTGGCTGCGGACGGAGTCCCGCCGGTACTCCAACTGAAAGGAACTGTCTGTTGTGGCCCGTGCTCTTCGTTTCTTCCAGGATCGTCTGCTGGGGTGCAATGTGCTGGTGCAGACCGACAACACGGTCACTGTGGCTTATATCAATCACCAGGGCAGCACTCGCAGTCCTTCCTTGAATCTGGTGGCCTGTGCGATTGCAGGTTGTGCGGAACATCATCTTCTGGCCATCTCTGCTCAGCATATCCGAGGTGTGGACAATGTGGTGGCGAATGCCTTGAGTCGCAGGTTTCCATCTTCTCTGACCCTGTGCTTCTCCCACAGGATTTTCCGGTTGCTCTGTCGAAGGTTCGGGACTCCCCAGCTGGACTTGTTTGCCTCCAGGACCAATGCTCTGCTTCCCCTCTTTTGTTCCCGGACTCCGGAGTTGGGGGCTTGAGGGGTGGAAGTGTTGTCTCTCCTGTGGCCCCCTTGGTTACTATATGCCTTCCCTCCTTTTCCTCTGATTGCGGCCTTCTTGCTGAAGGTTCAACGGGTGGGGGCCCAGGTGGTGGCTGTCTTACCTCACTGGCCTCGGAGGTCCTGGTTCCCGTTGTTGCTGGGTCTGGCGGTGGGTCCTCCTTGGATTCTGCCTCGCTACCCATCTTCCCTGAGGTCGGCCTCTCCCTCCCTCCTTGTTCCTCTCTCCCTGGCAGTCTGGAGGTTGAACGGCTGTCTCTTGGGATCCGGGGTTTGCCTGACCACCTCATCACAGTGATGCAGGCCTCACGTAGGAAGTCCACTTTATCTTCCTACTCCAAACATTGGGCTTCCTTCTCCTCCTGGTGCTCTGAGCGGGTTCTGTCTCCTACCTCTTGCCCTATCGCTTCTATCCATCAGTTTTTTCTGGATGGGTTTCAGAAGAACTATGCCTTGATTACCCGTCTTCGGATGGGTTGTTGGTTTCTCGGTTGTTCCGGAGTTTCTCTCTCTCTTCTCCTTCTGCTCGTTCTCCTGTTCCTCCTTGGGATCTTTCTTTGGTCCTGGGTGCTTCGCAGTCTTCTCCCTTTGAACCGTAATCTGTTGACCTTAAGTTCCTATCCTTTAAGGTGGCTTTTCTGGTTGCTGTTACTTCTGTTCGGAGGTTGGGTGAGCTGACTGCCATGCGTTGCTCTCCTCCCTTTTTACGTTTCTTGGATGAAGCTGTGGTCTTTTCCTTAGATCCTGGGTTTGTTCCCAAGATTCGTTCTCATTTCATTCCTCTCAGGAGTTGATTCTTCCTTCTTTCTGTCCTTCTCCTTCCTCGCCTGCTGAGCTGTTGCTTCACTCTCTCGTTGTGAAGCGCGCTTTGTCTATTTATGTTGACCGCTCTGCGTTGTTTCGTTCTTCCAACTCTCTCTTTGTGACCTTTGGTCTGGCTGGTCGTGGTAAGGCTGTTTCTCGTCTTACTCTGGGTCACTGGATAAAGGCTGTTTTTTCTCTGGCTTATCAGGGCTCTGGTTTGCCTTGCCCTTCTGGGGTTCAGGCCCGTTCCACTAGGGGTGTCTCTGCCTCCTGGGCTGCTTTTCATGGTGTTTTCCTCAATGAGATCTGTCGGGCTGGGACTTGGGCTTCTGATTCTACTTTTGTGAAGCATTATCGTTTGAATTGTGCTCTGTCTGACCGGACCAATTTTGGTTGTGGTGTGTTGCGTGCTGTGGGGTGTGTTCCCCCCACCTGATCTGTGTATTTAGTAAAGCTTTTTCACTTGCTGCACTCCGCTTTTGTGTTCAGCCTTTGTTCCAAAGGCCTTCTGGTTTGGTGCTTTGGTATGCCTCATTAGTGATGACTGGGTCGAGGACGCGGGACGTAGAGGTAATGCTATGATTACTTACTGGAAATCCCCATTACTCTTAGTTAGGCTTTCCTGTTTTCAGTTTCTATTTTTGGTGAATTCTGGTGGTGTTTTTTCAGTGTTTTCCAGTGATTTCAAAACCTCAAAAAAACTGTGCTTTTCAGTGGTTACTCATTTTCGCGCCATAAAAAACAACTGAAACGGTGTTTTACCGGTGATTATGGAACGCTTTGCATTTATTATTGCTTGCTTTCTTCATTGATGCATGGTATATAGACAGTGTACGTACAGTGTAGATGAGGTCCAAATACATTTTTACAACTCGAAGGTTAAGTCAGCACTTTCAGAAATTTGCCTGAAAAGGGTGGCTCTGTGCAAGGCACACCTCTTGAACTGCGGGGTACAGAGAGAACGTTTTGGAAATGAGAGATTTCTGGGGGTGTTGGGCGTTGTAGGCAAGGCAGGCAGTTCTCATAGTTCATTTAGAATCAATGTGTTGTCATTTGAAGAAAGTGAGAGCTTGGTGAAATGTTCATGGTTTTGGGCACTCCTCACAAATCATGTAGCATGATGGCACGGCTCTGATTAAAGCTAGGCTGGTTTTCACTGCTGTTTTTTTTCCACTCTGAGATTTATATAGTGCTAACTTGACCTGAAGGTATTGAAGCGCTTCACATGAGCACCTGTTGCGTTATACAAGGGCACATTCATTTTTGTTAGGGACGGGTAGATTACATGATTTGCCCAGAATCACAGGATGTTGAGCGTCATTGCCGAGACTCTGACCACCGTTCGCCAGATTTGAGGTCCACCGCCCTAATCATTAGACTACATCCTCTCCTGCTGTTATGTTCAAGGTTTATGGAAGCGCTACGATAATTATCGCCGGCTAGCGTGGATTTTTATTGCTGAGATAGCGTGCTATTAGCAACGCTTATCTCAAAAGCAATAAAAAATCCTAGCGCTAATTGTCAAACGTGAGATTATCGCTGGAAACCCAGCGATAATCCCACGAAGTTTGGCGATAGCTTGCTGATAGGGCCTCACATACTTAGCCATGATATCCACCTTACATAGGATATCATGGCTAAGTCAGTTTCAAAGCAGGCGTAAGGAAATTAGCGATAACAGAGGTTATCGCTACATATCTTGTCGCCATGCTGCTTTGCGTGAGGCTTGATAATGGGAGAAATGTCCTTAGTGACATTTCTCCCGTTATCCTGGGGAGGAACGCCCACTTTGCATCTCATTAGAGATGCAAAGATGGGCGTTAGGAATTCAGGCGCTAAGGCAAGGTTTCACGCGATAGCGTGACCTTGCTAATATAGCGATAAAATTATCGCCGCTTTTTGGCCGAAACCGGCCACAAAAGCGGCGATAATTTTATATCGCCACCTTGTAGATATGCCCCTTATTTTGGGGCATATTATCAAGACAGGTGATAAAATTATCGCCGCTTTAGCGGCATAAAACTGCTGCTAAAACGGCGATAATGGGCTTGATAATATGCTCTATGGAATTCCAATTGAAGCCCATGTTAGATGTGAAGGACGTCTAACCTGAGCTTCAATTGGGGCGAAAGAAGAACAAAGCCTCGTTATGTAAATGGTCTTTTTAAAGACCTGTGAAGTACTCGGGTGCGGCCGCAGTCAGACAGACGGCAGACCACAACAGCTGCTCTCCCCCGTCAACTATGAAAATCAGTGACACTCGGTTTAAACCGGGTCAGCTGATTTTCATTCGGTAGTGTAGTGTCAGTCAGATTCGGTTTAAACCGAAATCCGGACAGCCTACTCTTAGTCCTACTTGTCCTCGACCCAGTCATGCTTCCCACCCACCCTCCCTGTTCAGGCCTTTGTTGCTTGGTATGTCAGAAGTGCTTTCTGTTGGCTATGTACTTATAACCCCTGGCAGGAGGGTGGGTGGAGCCTAAAAGCGTTTCCTGTTTTGTTTCCTGTCAACTGGAATACCTCATTAGTGATGACTGGGTCGAGGACGACTAGGACTAAGAGTAATGAGGATTACCGGTAAGTAATCATAGCATTAGACTGCAGATCAGACGCATGCTTTCTGTTTCGAATTTTCTTTCTTGCTGGCCTTTTGGCAACTAGCTACCAACTTTCACTCTTCTATGAGTTGAATTTAATTGCCTCAGGCTCTTCTTTCATTGACTTTAGTCTTTCTTTCTGCTAATGCATTTTTTTGCAGGTTCTCTTTACCCTGGCACACTTCACAGGAGTGTTAGTTGCAAGCACGACTTGAAACAGGCTTCTCCAATGGTCTTCTTAACAATTACTCTAGACATGGTTCTTAATAAGCACCCAATCTCCTGAATTCAGAGGGCGACGTTGAATTTCTTTTGTCAATGCTGTTGCCAAATTCATCTGATGAAAAACAGATTACACCATGTCAGCGAGGCTTTTCGGTAATCTAGAACTATGCCATCAGTTATAGACATAAGTGTAGCTGAAGGAAAATAGGCCAATCTCATTGCTGCGCCCATTAGCTCTTAATGTGCTGAGAGAGCAGTCTTTTCATCTGGGGTACTTAAAATGCTCATTAGGACAAGAGGAAAAGCATAAGGCCATTTCAGACTAGTGGATGCACATACTTTGGACATCTTATTTTGATGGTCTAATGCATCCTCTCAACTATGCCAGATTATTGAGGATGATAGCTTCAGTGGAACCTTTGATCAATCTGTAGAGCTATACATATAAATTTCACATTTTTATTTTTATAATGGGAGCGTTGGTTTGTCTCAATAGAGGTCGGCAAACAAAAGCAGGGTATTAAGTCCATCAACATAAGCTTGGTAACTTTTTTACTGATTATTTCTCGGACAAAGTAAACATCTTTGACACAAATCCTCTGCAACACTTCAGAATTTTTGCAGAGGATTTGTGTCTAAGATGTTTACTTTGTCAGAGAAATAATCAGGGAAAAAACAGGTACCAAGCTTTTGTTGATGGACTTAATACCCTGTTTTTGTTTGCCGACCTCTATTGAGACAGACCTTGGCTCCCCTTTTAAAAATAAAAATGTGAAATTTATTAAGCTTATTTTTGATGGTCTAATTCATTCTCTCATCTGTGCCAGATTATTGAGGAAGATAGTTTCAGTGGTGAGCAGTCTATATATCGACTTTTTAATATCGAGGGACAGAAATATCGAGTCAAAAATATCGAATGTACAAAATATCGTAATAGATAATATCGATGTGAAAAATATCGTTTATTTTTTTTTACTTATATGTCGATGTAAGTAATATCGTTAGTAATAATATCGACATGTGAAAATATCATCATTGTATGTTTAGTAAATATTTTGAAGTTGTTTGTAGAAATAGTTAAAATGTATATAATATGAGAAATATTTATATTGTTTTAGGGGCGGGATGTTGGGTTATAGGGGATGAGGGTGGGGAGTGTTTAAAAAAAGTTAATTAATTTTTTTTAAATATTGTAAAATTTAATTCGAAAATTTTATTTAAAATGTGAAATGTATATTTAATTTTAGGAGCGGGATGTTGGTTTATAGGGGATAAGGGTGGGAAGTGTTTTAAAAATGTTTATATATTGTTTAATTTAAAATAAAAATAATTTAGAAATTGTAAATTAAATTTAGAATTTTAAAAATAATTTTAGGAGCGGGATGTTGGTTTATAGGGGATAAGGGTGGGAAGTGTTTTAAAAATTTTTATATATTTGTTAATTTAAAAAAAAAAAATATTTAGAAATTGTAAATTACATTTAGAATTGTAAAAAAAATGTTAGCAGTGGGATGTTGGTTCATAGGGGATAAGGGTGGGAAGTGTTTTAAAAATGTTTATATATTTTTAAAAATTAAAAAAAAAAATTTTAGAAATTGGAAATGAAATTTAGAATTTTAGAAGTAATTTTAGGAGCGGGATGTTGGTTTATAGGGGATAAGGGTGGGAAGTGTTTAAAAAATGTTTATATATTTGTTAATTTTGTTTTAAAAATATTTAGAAATTGTAAATTACATTTCGAATTTTACAAATATTTTTAGGAGCGGGATGTTGGTTTATAGGGGATAAGGGTGGGAAGTGTTTTAAAAATGTTTATATATTGTTTAATTTTTTATAAATTTATTTAGAAATTGTAAATTATATTTCGAATTTTACAGATATTATTAGGAGCGGGATGTTGGTTTATAGGGGATAAGGGTGGGAAGTGTTTTAAAAATGTTTATATAATGTTTAATTTTTTAAAAAAAATATTTAGAAATTGTAAATTAAAATTCTAAAATTACAAATAATTTTAGGAGCTGGATGTTGGTTGATAGGGGATAAGGGTGGGAAGTGTTTAAATTTTTTTTATATATTTGTTACATTTTTAATAAAAATTATTTTGAAATTGTAAATTACATTTAGAATTTTACAAATTATTTTAGGAGCGGAATGTTGGGTTATAGGGGATAAGGTTGGGAAGTTAATTTAAAATGTTTATATATTTTTAAATTTAAAAAAAACATTATTTAGAAAATTTAAATATAATTTAGAATTTTACTAATCCCATAATTAAATTTAGATTTCAGTCAGAATAGTAAATTAATTAAGTTCAGTGTCCAGCACTTATCTTAATTAAATATAGACTGGAGTGGGAATAGTAAATTAATTCAGTTCAGTGTCCAGCACATACTGTAATTAAATATAGGTTGGAGTGAGAATAGTAAATTTCTTAAGTTCAGTGTCCAGCACTTATCTTCATTTAATATAGACTGGAGTGGGAATAGTAAATTAATTAAGTTCAGTGTCCAGCACCTACTCTAATTTAATATAGGTTGGAGTGAGAATAGTAAATTAATTATGTTCAGTGTCCAGCACTTATCTTAATTAAATATAGACTAGAGTGGGAATAGTAAATTAATTAAGTTCAGTGTCCAGCATCTACCCTAATTAAATATAGATTGGAGTGAGAATAGTAAATTAATTAATTTCAGTGTCCAGCACTTAGCTTAATTAAATATTGATTGGAGTGGGAATAGTAAATTAATTAAGTTCTGTGTCCAGCACATACTCTAAGAAAATATAGGTTGGAGTGAGAATAGTAAATTAATTAAGTTCAGTGTCCAGCACTTATCTTAATTAAATATAGACTGGAGTGGGAATAGTTAATTAATTAAGTTCAGTGTCCAGCACCTACTCTAATGTAATATAGACTGGAGTGGGAATAGTTAATTAATTACGTTCAGTGTCCAGCACCTACTCTAATGTAATATAGGTTGGAGTGAGAATAGTGAATTAATTAAGTTGAGTGTCCAGCACTTATCTTAATTAAATATAGACTGGAGTGGGAATAGTAAATTAATTCAGTTCAGTGTCCAGCACATACTCTAATTAAATATAGGTTGGAGTGAGAGTAGTAAATTTATTAAGTTCAGTGTCCAGCACTTATCTTCATTTAATATAGATTGGAGTGGGAATAGTAAATAAATTAAGTTCTGTGTACAGCATTTATCTTAATTAAATATAGATTGGAGTGGGAATAGTAAATTAATTCAGTTCAGTGTCCAGCACATACTGTAATTAAATATAGGTTGGAGTGAGAATAGTACATTTATTAAGTTCAGTGTCCAGCACTTATCTTCATTTAATATAGACTGGAGTGGGAATAGTAAATTAATTAAGTTCAGTGTCCAGCACCTACTCTAATTTAATATAGGTTGGAGTGAGAATAGTAAATTAATTATGTTCAGTGTCCAGCACTTATCTTAATTAAATATAGACTAGAGTGGGAATAGTAAATTAATTAAGTTCAGTGTCCAGCATCTACCCTAATTAAATATAGATTGGAGTGAGAATAGTAAATTAATTAAGTTCAGTGTCCAGCACTTATCTTAATTAAATATAGATTGGAGTGGGAATAGTAAATTAATTAAGTTCTGTGTCCAGCACATACTCTAAGAAAATATAGGTTGGAGCGAGAATAGTAAATTAATTAAGTTCAGTGTCCAGCACTTATCTTAATTAAATATAGACTGGAGTGGGAATAGTTAATTAATTAAGTTCAGTGTCCAGCACCTACTCTAATGTAATATAGACTGGAGTGGGAATTGTTAATTAATTACGTTCAGTGTCCAGCACCTACTCTAATGTAATATAGGTTGGAGTGAGAATAGTAAATTAATTAAGTTGAGTGTCCAGCACTTATCTTAATTAAATATAGACTGGAGTGGGAATAGTAAATTAATTCAGTTCATTGTCCAGCACATACTCTAATTAAATATAGGTTGGAGTGAGAATAGTAAATTAATTAAGTTCAGTGTCCAGCATTTATCTTAATTAAATATAGATTGGAGTGGGAATAGTAAATTAATTAAGTTCTGTGTTCAGCACATACTGCCAACTCAGTGAATTGTGGTGTACCAGAAACTCACCTCAGAACCCAGAACCCAGTATCCGGCTAGTATTAGTGTCCCATTCGTTATCCGAGATTAGGCTCAGAGATCCCAATGAAAAGACAACCCAGAACAAGCGACTCAGTATACTCTCAGGAATGGTGGGAATCGGAAATACCTGTTCGTATATTATTCTCACATCAGTCCACAACAAGAATCAACAGAGACACGGTGAAAATAAAAATAGTTTATTTTTATAGACCACGTGTCCTAAGATGCAGTACTTTGGCTAATACAAGCAGACAAATGATTAAAATCAAAACCATCAGCATCGTTACAATACCATAGAATATAAAAGGGGTGATCATATTATAATGACAGTGGATAATACCACCTTCCCTTTACTAAGAAGCTAATATTATTATTATGCTAATAGAAGGTCTCTTAGGCTTGAATAGGGGACCCCATACCTCAAAGATCAGCTTAGTGAAATCACATCACAGGAGCATCAGGAGTCTTCTCGCAGGAAGGCTCGTCTTCGGTCTCAATAATAAACATGATGTCTGTGTTATTAAAAGCACCAACTTTCAGGTATTTACAGCTGCCTGTGTGTTATGTCTAAATAGTGGGTCGATCAACCTAGAGTAGAAAACATGCATTGTCTAACAAACCAGACTGTTTTGTCACGCCATGTACAGACCAAGGTCGCTGCGCAGAGCTCGGGATGGTAACAACAGATTGCTTCCGTGTGAGGCAAAGCTCGAGTCAGCTGTTTGTTTAAGCAATAATATGTAAACGCAGTGTCGTGCGCAAAAGCGGCAAGATGGCTTTCTAACATCTAACGCGGTTATGCTAACTTAACAATGTATGTACGTATTAAGGGAGTCCTCACTACATGCCCCCTTGATCGAAGCACTATACAGTAGGCAAGAAAAAAGAGAATGCAAAGTTCAGTTTCGACACAGCAGAACAAGGCGTATTCAATTAATAAACAATTTATAGTTCAGGCAAAAGCCGAAAACATGAAAACCGAAAAGGGGAGAAAAAACCAAAAAACCACAAACGTGTGATGGGAAAAATTAAAAAATGTTGCTGTGGACAGCAGTCCAAAGGCACGGGAGAAAAAACCTAGAGGACTACAGTTCACTCAATCCATGAACGTATATGCAGCATACGTGGCCACTGCTTCCAACAAGAAATCGTTTGCAGAGTCACGAAAAGTTTCAGCCATCCAATTAATCAAAGAAAAGGAACATACATGTTCTTCAATGAGCGGAGCCTCTAGCACAATCAGAGGGCAACCGAATTGTTCCTCCAGGTAGCTCATATTCAAGAAATCATAGGCTGCTCTTGCGATGTCCCAATTACCCAGGATACCATGCGCCGCACCACAGGCCATAATCCGAACACCAGAACAGGCAAACTCGTGAGACACTAAGGGCCTCATCAGTCGATCATAATCCGGCACCGGAGACACCGTGTTGGTTAAGCAGAAATCCAAAGGCCATTCAAAGGGACAATCTAGGCAGTGAAAGACTGGCTGTACGCAGGTGAAGTAGGAATACCGGAAGGATAATCCATACGCCAGGCTCAAAGTCGCCAATGGCAGCGTACCATAATATTCAAGCATCCTGTCACGGAGAAGATGTAGACGGGACAGGTTGTCGTGTGGCACAGAAAGAGCAGCCATTTCGCAGTATGAAAAGTAAAAGCAGCACTCCTGCCACAAGCGCCAGAATCAGCGGGACACCTCCAAAGATGCTCGAGAAAATAGAATGAAAAAATGCCGGAATCACACCAAAAATAGTTTGGAAAGAGGTCACGAGGCCCGAGCCCACAAGCTTAAAAAAATTAGCCAGGCCGGTCGTGGACGAGGCATTGAAAATTGTTTGGATCAAAGCACCGAAATGTAGGGGGAGGTCAGTATTCTAAAGTGTCTGTACCTCAGTACGCGTATTTGCAACGTGAAGGACAAATGTTTCACGGGAGAAAGTCAATGGCACCTCCTTTTGGGACAATAGCGCCCTTATTCTGCTCATCTTGTTGAACTCTGCCTTCAAGGTCGGAATCGAAGGCCAGATGGAAACATCCAGCCGTCCATGCGGGGGTGGAAATAGAACATTATTGCAGCAGACAACTCTCTGCGATACAGTCACTATGTAAGGGATTCCCACTAACATCCCGCAGCAAGCTTCATTGTTCAAAATTAAATAACTACCGTTTGCAAGCAGCGTGAAAGATGGCGTAATCACTGGCACTGGGATACCTTTCAGGACGCAGGCCAAATTTGGAGATTGTACATTGCATGCACCGTGTAACTGAATGTGCCTACATACTACAGAGTGATCAGGTGTCGTTGTACATTCCTCACCCGTCAGATAAACCTCAGTACCGTCCCTTGTACATCTATACATAAAAGGGAGGGACCAAACCTTATGTATGAAAGCGGTGCCCAGCTGTTCATATCTACCCAGAGCATAGTGTTTCATACAGGACGTAAACTTGAAAAGCGCGAACGGGAGAGTGATCAACCCATGTAATAACCACACGCCTGTATCCAATTCCGCTACAGAGAAAGGTAAAGGTTCTAATTTTTCAATATGTAACAATGAATATGTAGCATCTTTCATGGACATGAACTGCTGTTTTTCAGTAAGGTTAAAGGGAAGAAATAAAGATGTTGTATTCAAATAGTCCCAGGGGACCTTCCCTGCCTTTAACGTTTGTAATGTCCATGCAAACTGCATAACAGAACGCAACTGGTTTTGACCATGATACAATACAGACACATCATCATGCACAATATCAACAATTGAAGAAACAATATTGTCCAATGTATAAATACGGGAAGAAAGAGTGCTAATGCTGTTATCAATAACTGCTAATACCTTTTCCATATTAGCCTGATCAATAGCTCTCAATCGTGACGCTGCCTCTATTTGTGACAGTTTCCATACTTCGTTGTAAATAGCATATGCCCACCTTTTGGATCTGCCACCCACAGGACTTTTAACAAAATCATTCAAATCTATTTTGTCATGTAATCTTGATAAATGAAGTTTGACAGATGCCAAGGTGGAATGTCGCAGCCAGGATTGACATAACTTTCCTACAGAGTATGTAGTTATGGTATGTGACGACTCAAACCGAGGGTCCACTCGTTGCTGAGTATACCCCGGTTTCAGACCTAGAAAACGACGTTGACATGTACCTGAACTGCTTTGCCAAACTAACCATCCATCACTACTAAATTTCGAAATATTGAAAGATGTATTAGAAATCAATGACTGCAAAGCAGGAAGGGACAGATCTGTGTGGTTATCCCAATTGGGGTAAGCACCCAGATCCGGCACAGAAGGTGACTTTAGTTGTTTAGAAGTGTCCAATCCGAAACAGGTGGTTCGGAAGATGGTTGAATTTAAAAACCACATATGATTTGGTACAAGATAGGCACGATGCAAAGCTTCAGTTCCCTGAACCTGCCATGGTTTGGAACCCCAAACCGATTTAAGATCAATAGTAGCCTTCCATAGATCATAACCTTTGATTGACAACTCGTCCATAAAGGACTTAGAATAAAGTAACTTGGTGTGTGTGAGTCTAACCTTTGTGGCAGACTCAGGCATAACCTTAAAATAAAAGGAAGCCTGGTTGGAAACAATGAAATCAGTAAAATAAGTATACTTATCAACTAATGTAGGCGAACTGCCGAAAGAGGGAGTGGGACAGTGTTCCCATTGGGTAAAATTTACAAAATTACGAAAAGTGTTTGCTTTATGCAGAAAGTGATTGCCATAATGTTGAAAACAATATTGTTCCGCATAATTAGCCGCATTTTCATATAAATCTTCAGCATGAAAAGCGGCATAATATTTCAAATCTGAAAATAGTGCTTCAATGGCGTGAACATCCCAATCATTAGAACGTATGTTTTGCTTAACCAGATCACCCATAGAAACACGAAATACATTAGGTACAATATTTTCTTTCGGTGTTTGGAGTAAAATCTGTAGTGGAAACATAAAGAGATGGAATATATACGTTAGTTATTTATTTGAGTATAGATAAATTAGTGTTTTAGTTTAATTTGGCAGTTTAGTTAGAAAATAATATTTACTTACGTTTTTAGAATAGTAGTAGGATGTAGGTTTCTTCTGTTTAGCAGAGTTTCTTCTTCGTTCAATGCTTTGGTTTAAGGCACAGTAGAAGACTTGTTTTAATTGGTTTATATAGTGGTTTTAAATTGTTTCTTGAATGTTATTGGTTGTTTTCTGTATGTGGCCTTTCTATTGGATGGTTTGATTTTTTTTTAGTTAATTGGTTTCCTTTTATGGAAAATGCTAAGTAAGAGTATATTTAGTTTTAAAGGAGGAGATTTTTAAATCATTATATATAAAAAGATTGCTTATAATGTGTAGTGAATGTTTTTTAAATGTGTTCGAAATGCCAATGTGATAATTATTTCAGTGTTTTTTTATTATGTTGTTAAATATTGAGATCGCTATAAATGTTATGTTTATGTTTAAGTAGAATCTCATTTGAAAAAAGTATGTTTTGGGAAAATATTGTCTTTATGTTGTTTAAAATATTGGTTTTATTAGTGTTAGAATTGTCGATATATTTAAAAAAAACGATATTATTGATGTCTATATTTTGGTTATCGATATTTGTGACATGTGTCATATTTATTTACTCATGTCGATATTTAGTATTGCGATATTTATGTGTGCGATTTTTGTGTGATCGATATAATTGTATTTCGATATTGTAGTGTCGATATTAGTGTCGTTTTTTAAATAAGTATACAATGTCGATATTTTTGATGTCGATATATTTGATGTGATATTTGTGTAGTTCGATAATGTGTCTGTCGATAATATGTCAGAGATCCAGTTTCAGTGGAACCTTTGACCAATCTGTAGAGCTGTGCATATAAATTTCAACATCATCATGTATCACTTTTAGTTTAGCCCGGTAGAGCAACATATATTTGACGCCCAAAGCTTTCAACTTTTGCTTAACTCCACTAAATGTCTGCCTCTGTTGCTGGACAGTTTGGGTACAGTCTGGGAAAATACATATGACCTAGTTCTCGACAGAGGCATCCCCTTTCCGGCGTACCTTCTGTAAAATGGCATCCCGGTCTCTGTAATTGGGGATTTTTGCAAAATAGTAATTGGCGTGCACCTCAGCAGTAGGGACAACAATTTGTGGGCCCGCTCCACCACAAACATCTGTGACAGGCTTTCGTCTAACCCTCCAGGAACAGCTCTGGTGTGTTGCCTGCAGCTTTTTTGAGGAACACCACAAATCTCACCGACCCTCTGCGTCCTCTGCTCGCATTTCCAGCCTCTGCGACAGGGCCTCGAGTGCAGCCACCATGGCTCCAGTGTTGTCAGCTCCTCTTGCAATTTGGACATCTGTTCCATTTCGATGGACCTCTCAGCTACCTTACGGACTTCCGCCTGCAGCTAATTAACGTCTAGTGTAATGGCTTCAATCTTCGCTTGTACTGTTGCACTTGAAGCCTCGATGGACACAAGGATCTGCATCACTGTTGGGCCCTGTGGGTCCCACAATCCCCCAGTACCACCACTGGTGGGCCACCGCCTGCTCCGGAGGCTATAAATTGGTCCATTTTTGTTTGCTGCTCACTCTGTGGTGCTCTGTCTTTACCCATTGTGGCCATCAGCCCTGCCACACCAGAGGACTCAGGGGTACACTTAAAATTCACAGTAGAAAGCCACAGCCAGCGTAGAATAGTGGTCCATTGAATATATATAAATAGGCTATGACAATGCCCCACGGGCTGAAACTTTAACTCTTTGTACTTACCGCGGAAACTGGGTACCCTTGGCCGCTGCCCGGTGGAACTGTCCTATGCAGCTATTGCAGAGTCTGGCTCTGGGTAACCCCCTCGGCCGTCACCTACCCAGCCGGACATCGGACATTGTTTGTCACAGTTCTTCACGGTTTTATCTGTCTCTCCCCTCGACTGCTTTGTTCCACCTGGAGTACTTTCCCCCTTCAGTTCTACCTGGCTCTGTCTGCTTTTCTCTCCCCTGTTTACCTTTCCCTTCCATTCCCCATATGACGTATGTCTTGGATACGCTACGTGCTAATTATATTATATTATTGTGTAAGCTCACGTTTATTTCTCCTAAGCATATACTGGTAACTGCAACTGTAACTGATGTAACTATGTAACAATGTTCTGAAACAATGTCCTATCTCATGTAAAGCGCTCTGATACCCCCAGGTCTAGCCAGCGCTATAGAGCTGGAACTGAGGAAACCTAGTGTTCGTAATTTTTTTATTTTGAAAACAACATAATCGACTGAACCATATCTCCTGGGGCCTTTTAGCACCTATGAACACTTTTTACTGACTAGGTTCCGTTTGGATCTTTTTCACCTACTTTTGGCCCTGCCTCGGTGGAGTAGTAGAGATCAGATTTTAGAACCCTGTGGCTGTGACAGTGAGTCTCCACAGAGCATGCTTCATTTTTTAATATTTTGTAAGCATTATGCAACCCCCCCGGAAAGCTTTTATTTTCCCTATTTTAAGGAGGTTGGAATTTAAGCAGGTACGTCTAGCCCTTATCTATTTACAACTGTTGCATGTAGATTCTATTTTATTAGTTCTTAGTTTCCTAAAATCTGTAGTGAAGCTTAAAGCTTGCCATGATTAAATGACAGTGGCCTTAAGGGCATGCTTCCACTCTAGTTACCTTGATGACACATATAGTTTAGGTGAGGTCCTTGGACTCGTCCTTCTAACTGCTTTTTACTTCTAATGATCTAGGGTATATGCACTTTATAACATATTTTATGCATTGTATGAGACTTTTAGGGAAGACTTGTCTTTCTTGTGAAGTTTATATAAATACTTTGTATCAGAATTTTTTTTTAATACCATGTATGGTTTTTTAGTGTACTTTTGTGGTTTTACATGTGAAAACCAAATAAAGTTTGCTTGATTGATTGATTGATCGATTGAATTACGGGTAAGTAAGTCTAGATTGTCTCTTTCTATCTCCACATATATGTACCTAAGTTGTACATATATCTTCGAGATACGTATATGTGGAGGTAGGAATAATAAATCTAAACTTACCTATAAGCACATACCTTTCAATATTTCGTCCTTCGATATTCTGTCTTCAATAGTCTTGTTCCACAATATAGTTGGTGTCAATATTTAGTAGTACAGTTCTAATTGGGGCTAAATGCTCCACCATTTATTTAGGTTGGATTAAAGAGTGGTTGCTGTACAAATTAGAGGAGATCTAAGATATTGGAGGCCATCTTAATAGCAAAAATGACAATAGATACGCACTGTTCTATCCAAACTCATACTACTATCCCTTCACTTACAAAGGCACACTTTTCTTTCTGACCTCATGAAGGCATTGCCCTCACCCTGACCTCATACAAGCACTCCCCTCACCCTGCACTCATACAGGCATAAAGCTCATAATGCACACAGACATAGTGCTCACACTGCACTCACACAGGCACACACTTCACTCATACAGGAACTCTACTCACATTCACTCACAATATGCGCTGAATCCCTGCACTCAGCCATAATTCTCCTTGTATAATCACACAAACACTTCCCTCCTCCTCCACTTTCACAGACACAATTCACTCCATACACATATAGACCCCTGTCCCCCTGCACTTTCATAGACACAATATTCACCATTCCCTCAAACAAGCACACCTCAGTCGATACTCACATAGACACCTCTCCTTCAGTCACACTGGCACTTATCCTGCACTTTAAACTAACACTCCACTTACCCTTCATTGACACAGACAGTCCATTCACCCTTGAGTCATGCACACGCTACACTCACCCTGCACTCACACACAATCCTCTCAGCTTGCACTCAGATGCTCCCCTCACCCTGAACATACACTTTCCAGACACACCGCTCACACAGGACTCATACAGACAATGCACTCACCATGTTTTCAGACACAGCGCTCACCCTGAGCTCACCCTTCCCTTAGTAAGTATTTTCCTCAACCTGACATGATGCACCATTCACTAATACAGGCAAACTCGCTTTATACTCATCCAAACTGACGTTTTCCCGGGACCACATGGGAGCCCATTCGACTGGCACCCAGAGGTAGAGAAGGCATTCAGGCAGAGGAGCAGGACAGAGGGTCCACCCAAAGTCAAGAAACATAAAGAGGGTCTTTGTCTTCACGATTACCAAAGAGACAGACTCACTGCAGAGGGCCACGTAGACTGAGCCACAAGGAGCTCCCATGTTGGATTAACGATTAGTTACGGCAGCGCCAATGTGAAGGAACCAACACCAAGGGTGACCCTCCTTAGCCCACCGAAACCTCTTTTACCATTCTATCCTGCATAGTAATCAGGGCATAAACATTAAAAAGGCTAAGTAAACAGTGGCAGGTGCAATACAGACATAAGGATAAAATGACCTTCAGCCCTTCTGATGTGTGGTCACAGTATTGAAAGTTTGCTCCTAATGCAGGCTGTCACATCATTGCGTTTGAATGTGGTGGCCATCATAGATGATGGCAAATCCCTCAAGAGCTAATTAAGCGTACACCAAGCATTCTTTTTAGCGGCAGCTCACAATTTCTGTCCTGTCAAATTCTATATTCAAGGTAATCAACATGTAGACACAGCCAAACTTAGTGTTGGTCCTCAAAGTCCAGGCAACAGCTGTGTTGTCATGAGACCTAAAAATTAATATTTATTGGGAAAAGAAGTATCATACTTGTCAACTCTTTTAAAGAAAATCCTTATTAGGTTTCGCCTACACAGCGCTTGCGCTGTGCTTGAGAAATCTAATGTTTTTAATATAAACTTAAAAGGGACTTACATCCCTCCTCCTCTCTTTTCCTGGAATCTCATTGGTTCCTAGGTGTGCCTTACCTTTCCTCCATTTCTATTGACTGTAGCATATTTTCTTGGATTTACCAATGCTTGTTCCTCGTCTGCTTCTCTTGTCAGTTTCCAGCCGCCGAAATACTGTTAACATCCGCTTTGGTGGAACTATATTTTCATAAAGTTTGACTTCTACTCTTGCAGCACATTTATATAACAATTTATCTCCTAGAGAGATTAAGTGATTTGCACAGAATCACAGGATGTTGCTGCACCGCCGAAACTCAAACTGGGAACCCCATGTCTCGAGTCAGCAGATCTACCTGCTGTGCCACATCCTCTACTCCCATGTTATCTGTCAGGGAGCTCTTTACCTCTCCCGAACAATGATTGATGAAAATAGCTATTTATTCATTACATAGGCAAAAACGATGCATTACCAATGCTTGTTTTATATTTCATGTCGTTTTTTCCACACACAAATGATTTTCTATAAATAAAAATCCTGACAAGTTCTATACTGCATTTACATACTGGTGCATTTCATATTTCAAATGAGCATTAGGTTAACATACAGACTGTGCTGATTTCAGTGGTGGAAGGCATCTGTGTTATATGGCTTCCACATTCATAAATAGTCCCCTACCACATGCTGAAAACAATGCAAATTAGCCATTGGACACGAGGGGGCCACCTCCTTGCTGGCCCAAAGCCAGGTGTGGGCCTCTCTCATGCATGGGGCGGTAGCCTGTAGGTGTCTAAGGGCCACTGTATTTGGCTTTGTTCACATTTTGCAGGCAGGTGAGCCCGCGAAAGCGAACTTTTGTGACGTGTTGCTGCCGGAGTGAGCGGGGTTGCCTGGCAGGCGTGCTGACAGGGGCACGCTGAGGTGTTGAAATTGTCGGTGGCCTTGTTTGCCCACCTCTTTACCCCTGCTGATCTCCGAGGCAGTCTGCTGCTCCCTGGCTCCAGGATTTGCAGTGTTCCCACCCTCCTATCCCTATTTAAAGGGTGAGGTTAACCCAAGCTCCCTCGCGGTGAGGTTAACCCAAGCTCCCTCGTGAGGGAGTAAGTGAGCCTGGTGAGAAATATCATCTAGGCGACCCGGAGGTTTGCTTTGGCCTCAAGTCAGTGAACTGGTGCTGTAAGTGCCAGCGGGCTGTCAACCATAACTGCAAATACTTGTTAAGGTGACTCAGTGTCTAGATTGTCAACATTTGAAGCTGTCATTCTGTGCAAACAATAAGAAATATGTATTCATTCTGTTTTATGACATGTTTAAATAAATACGGCTGGAGAACTGTTATTCTTTAAAGCAACACCCAGTCCCTGCAGATATGATTACTGTGATGATGACATGTATAGTTACCTTAGGGCCTTTTTGCCCTCAAGGCTGGCAAGTGTTCCCACCTGTGAAATGGAAGCACTAGGAGACAGACTGAAGCACCTAACAGCCAATAATTTCAGGTGAAGGAGAAATACTCCTCTAGGAGCAAAACGTACCCCAAAATTTTGATACCCCAAAATTTAGCTCATTCAGTTCTCCCACAGATTACTGGATCAGAGACGATGATAAACATCAATTCCGCTAGGCAATGTAATCCTGCGTTAGGGTACCTCCCTGAAAAGCAAATTATCAGTGTAAAACAGCCTAATAAGTAATAGGGTCCACTCAGTAATTGAGTTCAAGATCAATGGAAAGTTACAGGTTTTTATTACAAAATAAATGGTAGAGAGTCAATTCCATGAAGGCTCTCAGATGCAAAGTTCTACAGAGTAGGTAAAATCAGACAATATTTTAAGTCCCAAATAAGCAGCATCCCCAAATCAAGGGATTCATATACACAATTCTTTCATGGATTATTAGCAATACAACAAACGCATCATAGTGTCAGTAAAAGTATAATTTCTTTACCAAGTCTGAACACAAGAATAATAAACGTCATTATCTCAACTCATAAGCACCATCTTAACCAGTGCTTAAATTGTAGAATAATAAGGGCCAGGGCCCTGACCAGGAGGCCACTGCAGCTTGCACCACCCATTGCCCTGGACATCGCTGCCAATGAGGGTACCAAAACAACTACTAACCATCTCTCTCACCTGCAAGTGCTACAGTTAAGATTATTCCAGGTCCCCAAAGCTAAAAGAAAGGCTGGGGAAGCAGGTATTCATTATTTTAGGTCTCGCCTACGCAGCGTGCATGCACTGCAAAGGTGGACCTTTAGCCGTCGTTCAGCTCTTTTTGGAAGCACACACTCGTGGCAGCATCCTGCTTGCGGGAGCGCGCAGCTGCGCGCTACAGGCACGAGTGCAGTGCTTCCAAAAAGAGCAGACTACACGCGCAAGCACGCACGCACCACACTCAGGAAGGTTTTAGACATTCATTGAGAGGTTTGTTGCCCTCTGCAACCCTCCGGTGGTAGTTTAATGTAATGCAACTTGCTGTTTTTAGGTCTTGCCTTGCTATCGCGTAAGCGATCGCAAAGCGAGACTATTGTAAGCGGGTTTTAAAAGTGCGCCCAAAAAGCAAATTGCATGGCTAGCACGCGCACAATCACGCGCATCGTGCCGCCATGCAATCCGCTTTTTGGGAGCACTTCAAAGGCTCCGCTCCCCCGCCAAGCGTGCGCGCCACACTCCGCCAGGCTTCTCTTGTTTAATGTCCTTTTGCCGTGAGAGCCCAGTTGATGCTACATTTGAGCAGCACAAGCAAACCCCCCAGAGAGCTGGTAACACGTGCCCTACAATCAGGCGGAGAAACTAACAACTGCATCAGCGCTTTAAAAGAACAGCGCAGTAAAAAGGATTAAAGGGACTTTTGAGTCACCCTTTATTCATTTCCCTCCAAATTGTATTGTAGTTCCCTGATTACAGAAGACACACATCTCTGTTAAATAGCATCCCTGGTGGACCCACTGCGGTGGTGGCATTCAAACCAAACCGTGACAAAAAAAGTCACTGCCCGCTGTGGGAAGTCCTTTGTCAGAGCCGCGTGTGAACGGCAATTGCAGGTGCAAGAGAATGCGTTAAAGCGACCCCTGTGCGGTTACACTGGTGCATTGCACAGTTTACGTGAGATATTCCCATACAGGCAAAGATTCGCTCTTGAATGAAAATACCAGCCTGGCGTTGTGCCCTGTCGGTACTTCTGCCGTTGTTTTTCTCTCCGATGTATGCAAACAATTCGGAATGAAGCTGCTGCCAGATAAAGCACGGTGCAGACGTAGGGCCAGCATTACAAAGTCTTCAGGGTGGGAAAGCCCCGCTGTGGTGCTCTAAATGAATTTCATGCCACCCTTTCTCACCACCTTCCCTTCTTGGGTTCCTGCAGTGCGCCCACCATTTAATTCCTGAATGTTTTTATCCTAGCTGGTAGACATGCCCAGCACCACTCGCCCCCAAAGCTATTCCCTCTAACGAAACCTCGAGGAAGTAGATTGGTAGAACGTGTTTGCTGTTGAAGAAATAAATTGAAAATAAATTGAATGGTGACTTTTCTGTGACTGTTATTGTTTTCAGTTTCGTCGCGGCTCCTTCTCCTGGGACTTCCTGAATTAATTTTTTTCTGGTTACAGCTGTATCCCCATTAGATTTAATGTTCAGGCACACCAATAAATCAGAAAGCATGACAACTAAGTCTGAGAAATAGGGTGCGCCTCAGTGTGTACAAGATTAAGGCCCAACTAAAAACAACAAAGCGCTTTTTCAGCAACTGCCACTGTGCAGAAATTAAAACAAGCCGTTGAAATGTTTTGTCTTTAGTGTGGTGGACTGCCAAAATAAAAACTATTTAATTAAAAACCATACTGTTTGGTTTTACTAATGCTAGCTGTGGAAATCAAGTGTTTTGTGCTAGAAGAGTGACGGCCTTGACAAGTTACCTCTGCAGTGGCATTTTTATGTGCAAATACTACCGAGCATGCATCTTAATTCCGCGTGCGTGCTTCTCCGCCTCCCCGAGGCACGGATTAGACGCAGTTCAGGGTGTGTAATAACAGCCGGAGCGCACAGCTCTACAAAGCCCCCCCTGAGCTCAGCGCCATGTTCTTGGAGTGCCTCGCTAAGACCTCTGCAGACAGCCTGTCAGATCCCCGACTAACAACTGCGACAGAGGGCCTGATAACTGCCTCTTCCACTTCAAAGCCTAACGAGGGCATCATGGGAGTGACGTCTCTCCAATCCCCACATCAGAGCACCGCCGCTACTGACAACAAGCATTTGCAATGCAATAGGTCTCGCATTTACGCGAGTTTGAGCTATTGACATTGCAAATGACAATGCCTTTTATTTTTGTTTTCATTTTTAAAACATAACTAAAAGGCATTGTCATTTACAATGCCAATAGCTTAAACTCGCGTAAATGCGAGACCTATTGCATTGCAAATGCTTGTTCTTGTTGTGGCGTGCGAGGCCAAACATTAATTAACAAGCAGCATATTTGACATTTCAATTCAACTTCTCAAAAAGCAGAACTAAGAAGCTTTTGGAAATTATGAAATCTCAGAAAAGTAGATAATTTTCTGATGCAACATGTTCCAGTTCCAACCAATTTTCCTCATTCTTTTCCAATGAAATGAAAAAAGTTATCTGATCCGACTTCAATCACTTGCAGTGTATTTTATGGTTCATTCTTAGCACCCATTCTATTTAGTCTCTGTCAAACTTTTCAGTGAAAATTACTAACCATCTTTTCATTATCTATTCATGACTGTGTTGATGACACCCAGGCTTAACTAAGATTGGACTCTTCCTAATCCTGCTCCATGATAAAATCCTTTTTGCATAGCATATGCAGATAAATTGGGCAAAGGCATCTGAATGTCTTCTCCCTAAGCCTAACTCCGTAACCAATCCACTGTGGGTTAGATCATTAAAGTAGGCAGATATTGCTCCCAAGATGACTACCCCTGTTAAACCCTGGATTTCCTTCTTGACACAAACCTAAACCTCAAAGGATGCATTCATGCTTGGATAAATCAGTCAGGTTCCATGTTACGAAACACAAGAAGTTTAAAACATATCTTCTGCCAGCATTTTAAGGTAGCACTGAGGCTGTTTCTAGTCTCCTGACTCAACTGTGGCTTTGCCCTCCTCACTGGCCTACCATAAAACAGACTTTCCCCAGTTAGGGCTGCTCTTCATGATGCTGCCAGATTTCTCACAAACTCTTAGAAAGGGACCACATCACCACCTGCACTTGCCTACCGTAAGTAGCTCCAGATCCAGGCATGCTGCTCCATGAGAATGGTCTGTCTGCCTTGCATCCAAAACTACGGATGTCCAAGCTTCCGAGCATCTCTCCCAGAATCTTTTCATTCTTGAAATCTCTGTATCCTTATGCAGCAAAAGCAGAAGACCATGTTTCACTCTACATTTTAAGAAATCTATGCCTTGCAGATCTTTCTCTGATAGTACTTTGAGAATCTGGACTGCAGTCTCTCTTCATATTAAGAATTCTCTATCTTTACAAAGTTGTTAATCTCTCCTCAAGAAGATGCTCCTTGGTAAACATCTACATCTGGTTAATCTCATGGGACAGGTGTGCCACAAATTAGTAACAATATATACATTAGCCGGCAATGAGTGTCAAACTATTACTCGAAAAATCATAAGATATAAGGATTCCTATTGGTATATATATATATTCACTGAAAAAACCATAGGTTTCAGGGGTGTTATAGTTAGCTGGACTTTTCACTTGTACAAAACCATTGAAATTCCCCCGTTATAGTTAGTTCAGCTAACTATAACTCGCGCGCCTGCAATGCACTGCTGATGACGTCACATATTACATCACTCATGACATGGTCAGTGACATCACTCATGACATCACTGATGACATCTCAAATGACATCACTGATGACATCACTGATGACATCATCCAGTGAATGTGTGTTTTTCTGAAAATTAAATATGTTTTATATATGTATATCTCAAGGTCGATGGAAGAATAAATGGGTATATAAGTGTCTAAATGGATGATTTGTTTTTGAAAAATTGATTGTGTAACTGACTGATTAAGTGTATCATAGTGAATACATGGCTTAGTGAGTAATGTTTCAATATGTAAATATCTGTATCAGTCTCTCACTTTGTGTATAAGTGGCTGCATGGGTTGGTGAGTAGCTACATGGGTGTCTATATAGGTTATTAGTTGGTTTTTTGAGTATCAGTCTGAGTGTCTGCATGGTTCGGTGGGGGTATTACGTAGTGCATAGGTGCATGAATGAGTGACTCACTGTTTGTATGGGTTGAACACAGCATGTGTGCAGGACTGTATGGGTGGATGAGTGTGTGTATGGGTGTGTTAGTGAGTGAATGACTGTCTCAATAGTGTCTTTATGAGTAACTACATATGTTTTAAACTAGTATATGTGACTATTGGTGTATATATGTGAGTATATGTGAGAGTGAGAGATTGAAAGAGTTCCTGTATGAATAAGTATGTGTTTCTATAAGTGATTGTTTAAAAGACTAAGTATGTGTAAGTTTCCGTAGAAGTAAGTATGGTGGTGTGTGTATAACTGTATATGCAAGTAAATGTATGTTTGATTCTTTATTAGCATGAGTGACTATGTGTGTGAGTAACTCTATGGATGAGTGGCATTGTGTAACAGGATGTATAGGTGTATGAGTACATATGATGAGTGAGTACATGTATGAGTGACTGTATAGGACTGTTGGTGAATGAGTGGATGTGTATGTGGATCTTAGAATTACTGAAGAGGTTGTTGTAACTGGTATTGGTATGTCCATTGTTTTGAAAATGTTAGTCTCTATTTTTGAATGTGTGTATCAAAGGTTATATTAGGGTGAGAGGAGGTCTGCCACTCTATCACGAGGATGATGTCATCAGTGATGTCATCAGTGATGTCATTTGAGATGTCATCAGTGATGTCATGAGTGATGTCACTGACCATGTCATGAGTGATGTAATATGTGACGTCATCAGCAGTGCATTGCGGGCGCGCGAGTTATAGTTAGCTGAACTAACTATAACGGGGGAATTTCAATGGTTTTGTACAAGTGAAAAGTCCAGCTAACTATAACACCCCTGAAACCTATGGTTTTTTCAGTGAATTTCTGAGGTTTTTTAAATGCTAATTCCTAACTATAACGTGCCTGAAACCTATGTTTTTTTCTGTGAATTTCAAAGGTTTTTTAAATGCTAATTTCTAACTATGCCTACAGAGATAGGACATGTGAAGAAAGAAGAAAAAATGCACAGAAAGAAACAAAAGAAGTGCAGAAAGAAGCAACAGAAGTCCTCAAATACGAAGATAAGTGCAGGAAGAAGGATAACGTGCAGAAAGAACAAAAAGAAGAGCAGAAAGAAGCCTTGTTGCAAAATCATCCTGTACCCTCAACTTTTTCAGACGGATACTGGTGGTAACTGAGTCTGACTAACCAGTCCTAGAGCCAGTGCTATGTTAAAAGACACTTAGAATACAGTGAAAACACCTACATACACTAGGGAACATTATGCGTTGGGGTCCCCCTGTGATTAGCATGACCTCCTCTGTAAGCCCCTAGTATATAATAGGGCATGGGGATTAAAACTACCTCTTAAAACAGGCCACAGGGCGTTTTTGCACACGTTAACTCAGGCCCCGTCCCCTCCATTCACCACTGTGGAAACACGCCCTGTGTCCATTTTTAGTTGGGAGATTAAGTTCATTTGAATCCTGAGGGTCCCTAGGGTCCAACTAGCCCACTAGGTACCTCCAGTAAGTGCCACAGAGCTGCGTTGCAGAGAGGTGTAAAAAGTGGCACGGCCTGGACCACCTCTCTGCAATGCAGCTCAGTGGCGCTTACTGGAAGCACTTGGTGGGCTAGTTAGCCCCCAGGGGCCCTCAGTATTGAAGGGAAATTATATCCCCAATTTAAAACGTGCCATAGTGCGTGTTTGCACACGTCACCTCAGGCCCCGTCCCCTCCCTTCACCACTGTGTAAACGCGCCCTGTGGCTGTTCTAAGTTGAGAGATTAAGTTCCCTTGAATCCTAAGGGTCCCTAGGGTCAAACTAGACCACTAGGTACCTCCAGTAAGCGCCACAGAGCTGCGTTGCAGAGAGGTGTAAAAAGGGGCTTGGCCTCAGAACACCTGGCTGCAGCGCAGCTCCCTGGCGCATACTGGAGATGCCTGTTGGGGGCGCGTTTGCAGAGTGCTGCACGGAGGGGGCATGGCCTCCGGCACGATGCCAGTCTTTTATTTATTTTAGTTTTTTAAGAAGGGGGGCTGTTTGGTTCCCCTTCTTATTCTAATTTATTGGCCCTGATGACCCCATCCCCCAGGGCCAGTCTCCTAATTATATTTTTTTGACCCCAATCCCCAGGGCCGGCCACTGTTTTTTATTATTTTAAAAAAATATATATTCATAGACACACCTAGGACATGCTGGACAAACCGTACGTACCTATCACCATGACGATTTGCGTGATATTCATTAAAAGGCGACTATGCATGCAATGAATCCACGTGGAATGTATTTACACCACTAGTGAAGCTCTGACATGTCTGATGCCCTACCGTGCCTAATCCTGGTAGACACCCTTGTCGTTTATTTATACAAACATGGGTAGCTATTGACGGGCACATTTAATACACATGCACACCAAGCCATTCAAAGGGGATTCGACAGAAATTCGACCAAAACTATGCAAGAAACCCCCCTCACGGTTAATAAAACACACATCCACTGCCGGATGTGTAATACTTTTTATTTTACTCTCTGGAAAGGGGACGAACATCACTTGAGAGTCACAGCGTGCTCCTGACAGAGCCCAATGCTGTGTTACACCCACCATTGCCTGCCGAGTGCCACACACCTCTGTGTTGTATTCCACTAGCTAGTGCATATGCTATGACACTCTCTAGCCCATGTGCACTGTAACACCACCCCGTGAATATGTCATGCCACACTTGTCTTCGCACGGGTTATATTGCCCCATCTAACGTGCCTTTCTCGATGCCTATGTTATAACGCACAGTGCTATGCCATACATATTACAATCTGGGATCCATATCTTTGTCACAGTGCATATGCAACGTTACACTCCCCAGCACATATTTTATATTACAACTTTAGAGACTAGTTAGGTTACACAACACTGCCCTGTGCATATTACACTCCAAGGCGCATATCGCATAGCACGCACTAGTGCCTGTGCTATCTCGCGCTCTCCAATGAATCTGTCATTGCGCACAATGTATTGCATATTATATTTCACGCCCGGTTCATCTTATATCACACTTTTTGGTGCATAGTTTATACCATACACTATATCTAGTTTTCATTTTCAATCGTGCTCTCAGGACTATGTTCTATATAACACTGTGTTCACCTACCCTTTTCACGGGCATTACATTTTGCGATAGGGGGTGGAGGGTCAGGGGGTGTTTCTGCCAAGTGAGCCCTGAGTCACAGTCACAAACGTCCTCTTCTTCCTGAATAAAAGTGAGATTATGCTGCATACTTGTTCATATTTTAAGTAGTTCGCACAGACACAATGTTTTAAAAACAATAAAGTTCCTAATACCCGCCTTCTCTGAACAGTTAGCTTGCTGCCCCATCCCCTTCCTCCCTATCCTCTGTTGTGTGAATCCATGGACTAGCCTCCTCCCTCCTGCCATGCATGGTCTGATGTGCTGCCACTGCCCTCAATTTAGTATGATGTACCAGTCCACTCCTCCTGCCCTCCATTGCCCAATTCTATGCCCCATCGTTGACCTCCTGCTTAAACTCTGTGCTTAGCTTGCTGCCCCTATTCTCCTTCCCCCTGCCCTCCGATGTCTTTGTGCATGCCCCTGCTCCATCCTTTTTGCCCACCATGTCCCATGGACCTGCCACTCCTATCTACTCTGAGTGTTCTGTTGAGCTGCCACTCCCCTCCCACCTGCCTAGCATTGTCAGATGACTGTAACCTGTCCCTGCCACCTCCACCCTGCCTGTCCACATGCCATGCCCCTATCCTCTTCCTCCTGTCCTACATGGTCCATTGTACTGCCACACCCTTCTGCCCTCCCTGGTCTGTTGTGCTGCAACTGCTCCTCCTGCCTGCCCCATGTGGTCTGTTGTGAGGTCCCTTCCCCTGAACTTTCTTGTCTGTGCACAGGTCCTGACCCTCCCTTCTATCCTCCATGGTCCTTTGTGCATGCCCCTCAACCCTCCTTCTTGCCCATCATAGCCATTGTGCTGCCACTAACCCTCCCACTTGCCATGCATGGTCTTCTGTGCTGCCATGGCCCCTCCCACCTTCCCTGTGTGGTCAGTTAGCTGCCCCTGACCCCCTCCCACCTTCCCTCCATGGTCTGTGTGTATGCCATCACAGTCTCACTGTTGCTCTTCATGGTGTGTCTTGCTTCTAGTGCCCATCCTGCCTGACCTCCATGGCTATCTTGCTGCTCCTGCCCTGCCCCCTTGCCCCCAGCCCTACTCCCTCCCTCCTGGCTTGTCTGTTCCATTGTAATGCCCCTGATCCGTCCCTCCTGCCCTTTATGGTCTGTTATGCTGCAGCTTTCTCTCCTGTCTGTCCATTATGGTCAGCTAGCTACCATTGCCTCTTGCCCCTCTGTTCTCTGTTGTCCATGTGCATGGTCCTGTCCCCTCCCTCTTGCTTTCTATGGATTGTTGTGCTGCACTCCCGTCCTGCATGCCCTGTGTGGTGTATTGTGCTGCTGCAAACCCTGATGCCTGCCCTGCAGGGTCAGTTTGGTGCACCTCTCCATGTCCCTCCTGTCCTCTGTTATCCAAGTCCATGTCCCTTTCCCATTTCCTTCCATGATCCAATGTACCATACTTGCGAACATTTTGAACTTGGTAAGAGGGAGATTTTGAAAAAAAACTGGGGTATTGATTTTCCCCTTTGAGTTACATTGAAAAAGAGGATATTGTAGACAGGAGACAGATCAAATAAAGCCCATTTGAGCTTAAAAACATTGGACGTTTCCTGGCTGAATCGGGTCTGTTGGCATGTATGGTTGTACTACCATTGCCTCTTCCTTCTGCCCACAATGGTCTATTACATTGCCACAGCCTTGAAGGAGGGTAGATTTTGTATCACAGGGGGCCCCTGGCCCGTTCTGTCCACAACTGAAGTATGAGACCCTTGTCCTTGCCCTGCCAGCTGCATTTGCAGGCCGTATTAAATTGACCAGCGGGTCCTGTGTTGCTATATAATTATCCTGAGACATCCTTACCACTCAGCCAGCATAAAACCCCTGTGTAGGCCCTTCTGTTCAATATGTAGGCCTCTTTGTTAAATTGACCATAGCTCTGCAATTTTAGTGTATAGCAGTCTGAAGGCAGGTCTGCGAGGCCTTCTGATCCAAACTAGTAGCCCCCACCCTACCCGAGTGCTCCGTGCTCGGTATCAAAGTTCAACATCCCCCTGAAGCTGTCGACATACAGTAGGCTGCATCCTGGACTGGTACTTGCTTCCTGGGCAGGTTTCCCGCTTTTAAGGAAGTGGCAACCGCAGAGCGTCAAGTTAGGAGAACTGAGGAGATTTTATACATGAATATATTGAATTCCCGTACAATACCCATTATTTTCTGCTTGCTCTATGGAACTTACGATAAGCGATTGGCCTGAGAGACTGACCTTTTCACCCAGTCCATTGTCAGCATTAAGTGGGTAAATGACGAAATGTCTGGTAAAATCTGCAGACGAAGCTTTTGGGTAGCATACGTAGGTAGATGTAGCGTGCAAAGGAGCCCACAAAATGATATAAAAAGGGAGCACCCACAGATATCGACGGACTACCTCGCCGTCTGTATGTAGGTTAACAGGCAGTGCAGGTTTTCCCCAAGAGCTGGGAGCTCTTGTCTTCCTTTGCTTAAAATGTCTTGCTCTGCTTTGCTTGAAGTATCTTATTCTATTTTACCTATATGAAATGTCATGTTATGTTTAACCATTGTTCTCTTTACTTTTGCATTTAAAAGATTTTGTATTGTAATTGCAGGAATGCTTGCTCTAAGAGTAAACGTGAGTGTTCCTAGGTAACATTTTCCTTGGTGTAACTTGTTTCTCATGATGCATTTATAGATGTGTTTTCTCTCTCTCTCTGTCAGTACATTAATTGAGATACAGAGAATATTATGACAGCTGTATGATTATCTGGATTCTGTATTTTGTACTTTATGTCTCTATTCTGCGGTTTCTTTGAAGTTGCATCTTCTCATTAAACTGCCATTGTATTCTGCCTCCAATTCCATGTCTCATATGTCTGTTTTCTTCATTTTTGGAGCAAGCGTTCCTAGGCACCCCGGCTCAAATTAAGGTGCCCCTTTTGTCCCTGACTCACTCTCCTGCTCAGTTCTGTGGTGGCTCCCGGGGATCTGGGGACCGCCCCTAGCTTCCTTGACCCGTAATAGATCTTCCCTCCAACAGCCTCTCTTGCAAGTCCTGTATTGTTGGTTTGTTGCCCCTGCCCCCCTTTCCACTGCCCTCCATAGTCTGTTGTGCTTCCACGGCCCTTCCTGCCTGCTCAGTGTGGTTAAATTGTTGCCTTTGCACCCTCCTACCTGCCTTCAATTTTCAGAGTCCGTGCCCCTGGCCTCTGCCTCTCAACAGTATCCTAATGAACAACTAGATTGCTAACATTCTATATTTATTACAAAAGTGTGGAACGCCTGACATCATCTTGATGTAATCAAAACTGTAATACCTAGAGCATTTCCTTTAGAAATTACATATATGAGAGGGTCTTATTGGCATCAAAATTATGGTTAGTGCTCTAAAAGACTAAAATAAGGACATATTTTCTGAGTTTTCAAATAGCGACAAAGCACTTTTAAATTATTTGTTATCTTTATGTTTTTTTATCCAGTTGACCACTTGATTAAATGTTGCACTTAGGGGAGAGGATGTGGTGTTACTTCCAGAACTGCAGACTTTGCAACTGGGGAACCAGGTTGCAGTTTCTGCTTCAGCTCGACATTCTGTGATTCTGGTCAAATCACTTAGTCTCCCCATGTCTACAACCAAAATGAATTTGTTCTTGTGTGATGTAACCAATGCTCATGTAAAGCACTCCAATACCTGACAAGTCTGCACTATATAACACTGCAAAAACACAAAATAATAAGTGTTTTGCACACTTCTGTCATTGGGCTATATTTGGGCTACATCTGGGTGATTTTGGGCTACATTTGGGCTCTTTTGTCTCCGGTGGCCATCTTGGGAGATTTATTTGTTATGAAGTTTCCTAATTTCCTCATGTACTGCAGTCTCCTCAGTAGGAAATGCTTTCAGTTTTTTACTTTGATTCCATCATGAAGGTATTCAGATATGTCACACATTTGCCATAAATTCTGAATGTTAGCACTCTAGTTGCTCATTAGATCACTGTAGTAAAACTACTGCACCATGGAAGTCTGCTCCTGGTATTAAAAGTGCATGTTTCAGTCTGCATGTCAGAATTTTTTAATGAAATAGAAGAGGATTTGAGAAGTCACTCAAAATGTGCCCTCATTTTCTTTCTTCAGCATTAATCATAATTTCTATGGCAAAATGAACCTCCTCATTGTGTCCCTTTTTAAATTAAATGTTTTAAGTGTTACCAGTTTATTCCAATCAAGATGGCTTCAGGTGTGCCATACTTTTGTCATAATGAAGACAGTAAGCGCTCTAGTTGTTTTTAAGAACATTCTGGGACATTCTGTCATTGGGCTATACTTGGGCTACATCTGGGTGATATTTGGGCTACATTTGGGCTCTTTTGTCTCTGGTGGCCATCTTGGGAGACTTATTTGTTATGAAGTTTCCTAATTTCCTCATTTACTGCAGTCTCCTCAGTAGGAAATACTTTCAGTTTTTTACTTTGATTCCATCAAGAAGGCATTCAGATGTGTCACACATTTGCCATAAATTCAGAATGTTAGCACTCTTTTTTGCTCATTAGATCACTGTAGTAAAGCTACTGCTCACCAGGGAAAACTGCTGCTGGTATTGAAAGTGCATGTTTCAGTCTGCATGTCAGAATTTTTTAATGAAATAGAAGAGGATTTGAGAAGTCACTCAAAATGTGCCCTAATTTTTCTTTCTGCAGCACTAATCATACTTTTTATGGAAAAATGAACCCCCTCATTTTGTTCCTTTTTAAATTAAATGTTTTAAGAGTTACCACTTTAATCCAAGCAAGATGGCTTCAGGTGTGCCATACGTTTATCATAAGTAGGACTGTTAGCGCTCTAGTAGTTCTTTGGAACACTCTGGGAAGCTGCAGTAGAACACAAAGGAATCAACTGACAGTCTCTGCCCTTGTTGGATGTACATGTTTTACTGAGAATGTCAGACTTCATTCTCACATGACTGAGAAAGATAATGTGAATTTACAGAAAATAAGCTCTCAGTTTAGCCTATAGATCACCTTCCAAACCTCTGTGGTAAAAGCATGAGAAAATATTTTTCTCTCAATCATGATATCCCAGCAGAAGGCTTTTTCACATGGTGAAATCACCTTAGAACATACCACAATTCCTAAAATGAGTATGGTACCATCAACAAATGATTTATAATGTAACTAAAGTCTTAAAAACTTCTATTAACTGCAATGCTTTTTAATGAGGTGCTATCATGTATATTGGTCCCAAGATGGCTGCCAACACTTCTTGGATGAAGTGCTGACAGCCAATCAGATCTCAGGATGAGATGTGTGGTTAGGCTCCGCCCACATATATATATGCTTTTAAATGCTATTTTCTCAGGAAATACTGAACAGATTTACACCAGACCTGCAAAAGGCACTTCCTTGACCTTATGGCTACCTCTCTGCCAAATTTCAAGTAATTCTGTTCAGCCGTTCGGGCTGTAGCTGTGTCTAAAGGTCCTATGGAAAAATGTATGGGGAAAACGTGTTTTGGGACCCCCCTTTTTTCTCGGCCCCTGCTTGACGAATCCCCCCTAGACTTTCAGGGTAGGAGCGGAGCGTAGCGCCCCACCTATTTTGAAAATTTCGCGAGGATTCGTCGACCGGCGCCAAAGTTATTCCAAATAGAATGTTGCGGATTTCCTATGGAAACAGGGTCCTAACTATAACTACCTACTGGCGACCGCCAGTAGGTAATATATATATATATATATATATATATATATATATATATATATATATATATATATATATATATATATATATATATATATATATGTACACTTGAATATATCATGACTTTACAGGTCTGTTTCGCCTGCATGGGCTTTATGCTTTCTTTAAGGTGAAAGTGTGCCATGTGTTTGTTATGTCGTATGGTTTGGACGGTTGCAGCCATCAGGAAACGTTTTACCTGAATTTAAGATGGCACCTTGAGAAATAACGTACGCATGCGCAGCTGTGTGTAAACCATAGACACAAGCATTTGCAATGCAATAGGTCTCGCATTTCCGCGAGTTTAAGTTATTGCCATTGTAAAGGATAATGCGTTTTATTTATGTTTTATAAACCAAAACATAAATAAGAGGCATTGTCATTTACAATGCCAATAGCTCAAACTCGCGTAAATGCGAGACCTATTGCATTGCAAATGCCTGTTAATGTATATTGTATTCATAAACAACCGTTGTATTGCTCCTCTCTAAATGAGATAAGCAACGCCACCATGTAGCAGACTGTCATCAGTGTGCCGAGTACCCCAAACCAATTAAGTACCGGTGCTGAGTACCAGAAATATTTGTTGCAATCTTACATCCGTGACATAGAAAGTTCATTGTGAGCAAAACAATACAGCAGTGGAAATAAACTAGTATGACTTCAGTTTGACTGTGTACTGCAGAGTCTGTGTGGTGGGGATGCATGAAGGAGGTGGAGGACAGAATTGAGTGACAGATATAGCATCCATGTTGTCTAAAATGTCGTTTTACACAGAAATGTGACATAAATACAACACATTAATAAACACACTTCTGCACATCACATGAAATGTATTTCAATTGCAATCAATATTGATGCAGTTTACATATCTACAGGGTTGGATTGGGATCACAATTTGGCCCAGGCACCCCCCAAAAATGTGGCCCACATTCCTGATCACACCCGTTTATAAAACAGCATTTGGCTAGTCTCAGTGGGCTGATGTTTAGAGAAATGTTTGATAAATCACGTATTTTACAGCCCATAGAGTCAGAAACATTGGTGAAAACTAGAAGCACTACATTTTGGCTGGGCGAGTGAGGTGAAATAAAGTGACCCAAAAGCCACATCTCCTGATGCGGCTATGTTTGCCACCTAGCTGTTTTTTTAACCAGCATTACCGGCATTTGATTGTCCTGGCCTTTAGGAAAATGAAGAAAATCACCTAAAGCTGGTATTTTCTCCTCTGATAATATGTACTTTAAACAATAAACATAAAGTGAACGCAGTTTAAAATGTGGTCTAAAGCTGCTTTGATGATCCATGACAGATAGTTAAAAACTAAACAAATACAGAAAAGCCATGCTAAGAAGGAATACAGACGTTTTTATTATTATATAAAGAATCCTCTTTTATTACTATTCTAGCCTTTGCAGACTCTTAATACATGAGCAAACAGAAGTTTATTTTTTATTGTCGTTTTAGAGTGAACTCAACCCAAGGGCAGTGATTATATGAGCACTAGTCACATTACAGAATATCAAATTCATCTTTATGTTAGGCCTTGGGCAATTAAGTCATTTGCCCAGAATCACAGGATGTTGAGCTGAGGCTGGGACTAGAACCTGTTTCTATATTTCCAAATTCGGCAGCTCAGACCCTAACATTACATCCTCTCAGTTTTCGTCTCTAAGAAGGGTGCTTCACAGCGAGGCCTCGCTCTAGCTGAAAGACCCTGGAGCTGAGGTGCCAACAACAGGCCCTCAGTGAGGCCTCTTCACTTACTCTTGCCTCGGGGCAATGGCCTGGCAGGGGCGGGGTGAAGAAAAGAAGGGCCCTGCTGCTGCTCCTGGGGAGCGGAGATGATGATGGCCCAACGGCCACATAACCTGGCCCCAGCCAGGCGTCTCAGTTTAACAGCACAGCAGGGAAGTGGGACACACTGCTTCTGAGCGTCTGCTCCGGCCCCACTGGAGCCAAGCTAAAGTCTACAGCGGCCAGAATACTGACCTAGCTGCGTTGCTGCAAGGTACCCCTCTGACCCTACCTGCCTATGATGCTGACCCCACATTGCAGTGGCCTGGCGGGGAAGAGACAGTAAGGCTCTGTGGGCCGGTTGACAGAGCTCCTAACAAAACCCGGCCCACAGGTGACCCTTTGGCACCGGCCTATCAGCAAATGCCTGACTGCCTGCCTTCCCAATCCGATGCTGCATATGTAAAATCACGTGTAAATAGGCATGTATATGTTCAAGTACGGATAACAATAGGTCCTATAGGCAACTGTCTGTTCCGCTAGACCAACTTAAAAAGTGGGCATAAACTGTAAAGAGAGAGTTGTTCGACGTCAGGCCTTTGTGATAGTTTTACTGACTCATTCAGCAATTCTTTGGAAGAATTGGTGATACAGGCTGCATAGTGTTCTGCACAAATTAGTGTGACTGGTTGAAAAACAGAGAAGAGGCACAGGATTCGAGAAAAGGATTAATTGCAGTACAGAATAAGAACAGAGAGTTTGAGCGGCACACAGTGGGTAAAGTGACTGGGTGGGTGAGAATCACTTGGGGTGTCAAGGGCTCTCTGTAATAGCCACAAACAGCTGAGCAGAGATTGAGGAGTGCCCTCTGTGGTGGTCCTGGAACCTTAGTAGATATCTGGGAGGGCTACCTGAGATGATCTTGGACATGCAGCAGGAGTATACAGGCGGTGTCAGCATAAATGGAGGACTGGAGGGGGCTCCGGTGTGCTGACACCTGAAGAATCCATCGATCAGTCACAGTGCATTGATGAGCTGCTAGTTCTCTTTCACCAAGCAAGAAACCAGAGCTCCACTGAGATATGGTGGAGCCTCTGCCCATCTTTTTGGAACTCATTAAGTGGTGAAAATCTTATATTTTGGCCCTTAAGGCTAAGAACATCATTGAAGAACGGTCTGCTGCTACCTGGCCTCTGAAAGGCACTCCCCATGGAGAAGAACTATTGAGTAACTTTACACTCGGATTTTGTGAACAGCCACAAGTAGTAAAGTTACTCAAAATTATAAGAGTACAGTTACATGAATGAATTACTCAAAAGTGTAACTTTCCTTTGTGAATAGCCCAGTTACATTTTGAATGTATTCTAAATCCATGCTCAGTAGTATCAATACACATCTCTGCGGCCAGATTGCTTTGCCAGTTACCTAGAAAGGCGTCCATCTCAGGTTCTCTCCGTGGCCTCCACTAGCTTAGGGTGGAGAATCGCGTGAAATTCAAGGCCCTATGCTATATGCACAGGATCAAATTGGGTTCAGCACCACAGTATCTGAGCGCCTTGGTACACCCCTACCTCCCTACGCGTCTTCTCCGATCCTCGGCTCAGGCAAAGTTTCAAGTCCCCAGGATTAAACGATTGCATATGGGTGGCCGGTCTTTCTCCTACTTGGCTCCATTCCTATGTAACTCACTCCCATTACAACTCCGGCACGAAACTATTTACAACAAATTCCGTAAAGACCTAAAAACTTGGTTATTTAACCAATAGTTTCTCCCTCTCTTCTAGCGTTGTGTCCGATGGCACTGGGAAACCTTAGGGTAGCTGTGCGCCTTAGAAAATTAATAATAATAATAATAATAATCAATCATGGTATCCACACAGATGTAATTTGTAGCTCTGATTTCTGTTCTTCTCTGTGCCCCGCCTGCAAGCAACTCCTTGACTTGTTGTTAAAACTCTATACAGCAGATATATCACCTCTTTCCCTGGCACCAATTTGCACACTATAACTTGAAATGTAATCGGCCTCTTTCAGTACTGGAACCCAGTGTCACTGCAACTGCGTGTGTATATTTACTGTTGGGTGCCACTGAGGTGACAGGCTAGGTGTATCCCCACTAACCAAACCCAAGATCATGTCAGTTTTTATACTAAGACTTCTCACTCATCGTCGTACCAGTTACTGAAGATGCCATCTCTGCATGCCACTTTTAGAACCCGATTCATCCTGGAAAGGTGTGCCAAGGCTGCAAGATACAAAATTACCCCATGCTTGCCTGGATTCTCCTTCATACATGGGTTTGGTATCTGTAAAGTAGTTCAGTTGATTACCTGTCAGTTGCTTAGATCTTCACGCATCCTTTAGTCACAGACGTTCATCACTCTGTCATTGATAAAATGGCTACCACAGAGGCAAGATGCTAACAACGTTTTATTTTCAGCACCTCCAAGATGATGCACAACCATAAGTTCTATATATTGCACAGTTTGCTTTCCCCAAAGCAGGCGTGTAGCTTAGGAGCCTCAGTTTTGCATATTATGCACAAGGCGATCTTTTCTGTTGCCTGGTGTTATACAGGTTAACAGTGACACCAGGTCACCTCTGCCGTTAAACCACAGGAGACAGAACTAACCAGTGGTCAACTTGTTTTTTTTTTAGTTGCATCTGAAGGAAAAGGTGTACAACACAAACAGTGTTCATGTGCATATTTTCCACACAAACTCTTTTAAAGTCGTTCTTGCGGCAGCGTATGCGCTGCATGCACTCTCACTTTTGAGAGACACTGTATACAACAAGGGACTTGAAGCCTGCCACTTGCTTACCATTCATTTGCTTCTTTGTCACTCTTATTTTCTGCCTCCTATTTGGGCAGGGCGGGCCTGCTTCACTTCCTCTTCTTTCCTCAGGAGGATGGACCAACTACAGAATGATCGTCTTTGAATTGTGTCCTTCCACTGCTACTCGCACGGGAATTGGTGGATTTTTGGATTACTTTTTCCCCCATCGTTGCTTGCCCATTGTTGATTGCCCACATTGTCCATGTTGCTTTTCCCCCTCCCACCCTCTGTTGCCTGTGTTGCTTTTTCTTCTTCCCACCCCCATTGCTTGTCTTGCTTTTACCCCATACAACCATCCCTCGTTGTCCATGTTTATTTTACCCCATGAAATCCCCCCCTATTGTCCTTGTTGCTTTTGCAACATCCCATCCCTGTTGTCTGTGTTACTTTTACCCATACATCCACCCCTTTTGTCCCTTCCCCCCGGTTGTCCGTGTTGCTAAGCCCCCCCTTGTTATCCATATTGCAAATTCCCCTTACCACCCCTTGTTGTTTGTTTTGCCCCACTCCCCATGAGAAAAAAAGTAGCCAGCGGGTATCAAGTCTTAAAAAAAGAAGTGGGGGACTCACCAAGTTAGGCAGAATGGACGTGATATCACCATGCGTGACATCCCCGCACATGACATCACAGGTAGTTACATCATGGCGCGTGACATCGCTTGTGGCATCACAACCCATGACCTCACAGGAAGTGACATCAGCTCTTAAGACCTCACATATGTTTAGCAGATCTATCATGAGTACTAGATGCTGCACCCCACACAATAAGGGAATGTCCAACTTTGCTACATGACCCAGACTCCTAGTTCTTGGTTTCCTACAGAGAGCGATATTTAAGGACCAAAGCTGAGGCACTATAACCGGCAACATGTGGATTGCAGCGCAGCAGGGAGCAAGAACACATATGGTTGAGGTTTTTAGGAAGCTTCTGATGAAGAAAAAAAAGCATTGGGAAAGCCAATAGGTCTCGCCTACAAAAGCTATTGGCTCTGTCAATATTTTTTTCCCCATGTTATCCAGCATCACGGCTGCTGTGCAACATGGCTGAGATTTTTATAAAACACTAAGACGAGGCAGTGTTCCACCTCATGGCACTTTTTTTAGGTCTCGCCTGACCCAGCGCATGCGCTGATCTGGCGAGACTTTTTGTGAGGGCTCAAAAAATGGTACCATGGCCAGCCTTGAGCTACAGTGCATGTGCGCGGGCGCGCGCTTAGGAGCAGAGGCTGGCAAACCTTGTCATGCTCATTAAGCGCCCGCGATCACTTTTGCGGTGCCCCTTTGATGTTCTTGTTTAAAGAACATCAAACATCAAAGAACATGTTGTTGTGTTAATGCTTTGCTGCGCCCGTTTGACTTACAATGTGCTTTCTCTTTCCACAAACTCGATGTTTGTGTTCCTTTATTTTGAGATGCTTTTAGTATTACTGTTTTGTGACTTAAAGAACATTAAGGAAATGTTACTGTGAAACTGGACAACGTTCACAGTGTTTATTTCTGATCGCAGCGGGTGCTTCATGTCCGTTGCACCATTCAGGGAGTCCTTTCGTTGGCGCTTTCATGAGGATATGATGAGGAAGCTGGAAACTTTTGGCACATTCTCTTTAAAAACACAGCATGTTGGCGACTAGTTAATCGATTAGACCTATGTAGCGCTTTAGATCTCAAAGCGCTATGGTGGGTGCAGCAGTTAAAACTCATGAAATATTGGGTGCAACTCACAAGGAAGAGGCAGGTTTGAGTGCACATTGGCTGCAATCGAACTCTTAAGATGATGGGCTGTGTGTATCCATTATCAGCACTCAGTCTTCGCTAAGTGATCTTGTTTGTTTTGTTGTTGTGTTAATGCTTTGCTGCACCCGTTTGCCTTACAACGTGCTTTCTTTTTCCACAAACTCGATGTTTGTGTTCCTTTCTTTTGAGATGCTTTCAGTATTACTGTCACACACACAACCACAACCACACACCCAACCACACACACAACCACAACCACACAACCACACACACACACATGCACAACCTTAACCACACACACAACCACACACAACCACACATACAACCACACACACAACCACACACACACAACCACACACACAACCACACACACAACCACACACAAACACACACAACCACACACACAAACACACACACAACCCCACACACACAACCACAACCACACACCCAACCACACACACAACCACACGCACCACACAACCACACCCACAACCACACACACAACCACACACACAACCACAACCACACACACAACCACACAAACAACCACACACACACAACCACACCCACAACCACACCCACACCCACACGCACAAACCACACCCCCCACACACACACAACCACACACACACAACCACACACACACAACCACACACACAACCACCCACACAACCACACCCACAACCACACCCAACCACACACACACACAACCACACAACCACACACACAACCACACACACAACCACCCACACAACCACACTCACAACCACACACACACAACCACACACAACCACACCCACAACCACACACACAACCACACACACAACCACAACCACACACACAACCACACAAACACACACAACCACACACAACCGTACACACATAACCACACACAACCACAACCACAATCACACACACACAACCACAAGCACACACACACACACACACACAACCACACACACACAACCACAACCACACACACAACCACATAGAACCACAACCACACACACAACCACACACACAACCACATGCACACACAACCACAAACACACACACAACCACACACACACAACCACACACAACCACACACACAACCACACACACAACCACACACACACACAACCACACACAAAACCACACACACAGAACCACACACACAACCACAACCACACACACAACCACACACACAACCATACACACACAACCACACACAACCACAACCACACACAACCACACACAACCACACCCAACCACACATCCACACACACACCCACAACCACACCTGCACCCACAACCGCACCAACACACAACCGCAACCACACACACAACCACACACACAACCACAACCACACACACAACCACAACCACACACACAACCACACACACACACACAACCATACACACAACCACAAACACAACCACACACACACAACCACACACACAACCACACACACAACCACACGCACAACCACACACACACACAAAACCACACACACAACCACACACACACAACCACTCACAACCACACACACAACCACACACACACAACCATACACACAACCACAACCAAACACAACCGCACACACAACACACACAACCACACACAACCACACACACAACCAAACATACAACCACACACACACACACAACCACACACACAACCACACACAATGACACATCCACACACACCCACAACCACAACCACACCCGCACCCACAACTGCACCCACACACAACCACAACCACACACACAACCACAACCACACATACAACCACACACACAACCACACACACACCCACAACCGCACCCACACCCACAACCACACACACACAACCACACACACACATACAACCACACACACACAAACCACACACACACACAAACACACACACAACCACACACACAACCACACACACACACACAACCACACACACAACCACACCAAGCATTGGCAAAGACAATAGGTCTTGCCTTTGGGACCTTATAAGTGTTTAGCCACGCAACAGTTGATGTGGTTGCACCAAGGATATTGTGCTGCATAACTAAATACTTAGAAGGTCCCAAAAGCGAGACCTATTGGCTATGCCAATGCTTGTTTATTTAACTCTCAGGCATGTTGAGCAGCAGCCGCGCGCAGCTTTACAACATGGCTAAAAAAATCTTGGCAAACCCAGGGGTTGTCAATCCAGGTGAAATTCCACCACTCACAATTGGCCTGAGAAGCAAAACCGGGGTTTCTTATACTCATTTAGACTTATTTTATTATTTATTATTGTCAGCCTGCCATAAACAAAATAAATATCAAAATATACACACTTCTAAGATTTAATAACATTCTTCAATAATTAATACATAACGTTTACAATGAAACATATTGATGTAAAGCAAACAGCCGACTCTAAAAATCTGAGTACCTATTTTTTTTTTTTTAAGTCATTCATTAGGGCTTATCAAAGTGACAAAAATTGTGGAGCAGCAGAGGTAATTACAAATCCCCAAATACCGTTAAATCGCTAATAAAGTGATTTTCGAGATGGCCCTATTCCTATAAAAGTGCTAGTGCCTGGCCAATGATCAGCTCTATACGTTGGTTCTTGTAAAGGCACATTATTACAGCTAGCCAGAAAGGCATCGGTTAACTAAAACAATCATCAGTCAACTAAAAAAGCTGGCTCACTATTGAAATGCTTCCCTAAATGGACCAGGTAATATAATAAAGTGCTCATGCATAGTCATCGACCTGCTCGAAAATGTCGATACCTATAAAAATAAGTGAAAAGGGCATCTGGTTGGAAAATCACAGAAATATTTTTAGAACCATTCAAGCTAAATCGCAGCAATCCAATGACCCCGCAGCATTCCGCTCAACTATAGGCGACTGTAAACTAATCAACGACATGTGCAGGTAAGATAAGTAAGAAAGAAGAGATTTCTTAAATAACAGTGCTAGTGCAGTTGTCTAGTTACTCTGCCAGCAACAGTAATGTATGGCAAGACTTAATTAATAGTCTGATCACAATCAGTGCGCATACACAATGTCAAGGCATCCTTACAAGTTCTCGTCGCAATACGAATGAAAAGTGGGCGGAGAAATTCTCTTCTAGCTTTTAAAGTAAAGGTACAAAGCAACATAAAGTGTGTTACAGACCTTTCCCCCACCTCCCCCCCAAAATTGAAATCTATAAGTAGATTGCTTGCTTCCACCCTTTTCCCATGAACCAGTGTACTGCTTCACAGGCAGAGTACGGAGCCTGAAATTAATACACAATGATCTTTTGAAAGGGGGTTTCAGTTTGTCCAAGCATAGTTCAAAGACAGGCGAGGGCTTGAGTGTCCAAAGCTGGTCTGTCTTCCGCCCCGATAAATTAGCAAACTTATATTGCCAAAATCTATCCTTTCCAGTGTTTTTCGTCACTTTTTCTGGTTTGAACCAGCAATCAGCACGTCCTATGATTTGCAAAACGTTGGTCACATGACTAAACCAGGGTAATTTAACTCATACCTCTCGCATGATGTACAGATAAGGTATCAGCTCTGGTTTTGTCCAGATTCCTACCCAATATTGGATGGGATGTTACACTGCAAACAGCTCAACTGATTTAACACCCAGCTCGTGCCTCAATGCTTCCATAGGGATCCCAGGACCAAGCGGAATAAGCAACGTAATAAATGGCTCTCTGCCTTAGCCAACCCTTTCACATTTGTATACACCCAAAGCTCTACATCGTATAGGCTTGCTGCAAGTGCGTGTGCTCTATAGGCTTCAAGGGTAGGGGCAATCAATCAGTTCCCCTGACATTTGGCAAAGCTGAGCACACCGCCCGCATATTGACTCAATGTCACCTCACCTTTAAGTAGTTGAGCTGACCAGGCCAACTTGGAATCAAACCTTATTCCTAGGTAATCGTATGGGTCAATGTGATCAGACGGGAGTTCCATAGATTTTAAAGGAACTCCTCAATTTAGAGCTGCCCTTTATGATCATAAATTTTGCTTTTGCTGAATTAGTCCGCAGTTTCCTTTTTTTGCAATAACTTTCAAATGCATTCAAGAGCTTGTGCACAGCTAGTTCTGTATGTGCTAGAAGCACTGCGTTATCAGTGAAGAGCAAGATTGCTGTTTTTTGGATCCTGCAAAATGGTACCTCAAGATTTAGATACCTCAGATAGTCGACAACGTCATTAATAAAGATATTAAACAAGGCTAGCACCAAGACACAACCATGTCTGACTCTGATGTTTATGCCAAAGCTTTCAGTAATTTCCCTTCTGGACCATACCTGACTGATGAAGTATTGTTGCTGTATAATTGCTTGATATCTGACTCTAGTTTTGCGGGTCAGCCCAGGTCTCATAATGTTAGTCGGAGAAGCTTGCGGCTGACAGTATCAAAAGCCATTTTTAAATCTATGAAAGTCAGTTATAATTTTAACTTTTTGATGTTGGTATACTTCAAACCTATGTTAAATAGCCGCATTGCTTGGTCAACTGTTTCTTGTCCCTTCAGGAGGCCTGCCTGTGATGCAATGATGATCCCATTATCACATAGCCAATCATCTAGGCGAGTATGCAGAAGCTTGGCATAGATTTCCCCTTCTGTATTGAGTAGGGAGATTGGTCAATAATTAGAGGGGTCATCCGAGGTCCGTTCTTGTCTAGGAGGGATAATTGTTGCAGATCTTCATGATGCCGGTACCCTCTCTTGGAACCATATTGCATTCTAAACTGCGGTTAAAATAGGTACTCATGAGGAAAGCTCTGATCTGTACCTGTACGCTGGGATCCGGTAAGGACCTAGGACCTTGTTTTGTTTCTGGCTAAGAATTGCTAGCCGAACTTCACTTTCAGAGACTTCCTTAATTTTACTTTCTGATGTGCTCAGTGATATAACACCTCGGATCTCCTCCGTAAAGGGGTTCTTTTTTTTGTTGCCCTTCATTCCCCAGTATTATTCCCTCAGTACTATGGTTTCTTTGGCTTGTCAGACTATATAATGATGAAAAATAGCTGAACTATGAGGCAGGCATAATAGCACTCTCCAACTGTCTTGGGATACCTTGAGAGCCCCACCTTACTTGCTCCCGAAAGTGCCTGGTGTTTTAACTTCTGAGGGCTCCCATGAGTGCCTGCCAGGCCTTTACTTATACGTGGCTTTTTTTATATTTAGCAAGACTTTTACTGTTGCCTTTGTTCTCTGAAATGATTTTCCCCATCAAGAGTATCACGGCTTGTTTTCAGTGCCAATGAAAGGGCCAATTTTAGCTTGCTGCACTCCTGGTTGAACCATTCCATGTACAGAGGGTTGCAATTACTGGCGTTCCTACTATCCGGTTCTGGTTGCAGGCCACGATGCCTCTGAGTCAGGTTAATTCAAGTTTCAAATCTAAGAACGATCTCTCGCTCATTGAAATCTCAACTCCTGGTAGTCATTGAGTAATTTCGCTCAAAGTTTAAGGCTCTGGCAGGGCCCGGTTTTGGCCTATTGTGCTTATGCCATATAATAGACTTCCTGTTTGTTGTTAATTGCAGTGCGCTTTTCCGCAGCTCTGGGATGAGAGTAAAGTTCTGATTTGTCCTTGTTGGCAAACTCAGGCATGCTATCAGTGGATCATGTTCACTCTCAATTCTTTGTTCAATTACAAAGTAATCAACTCTCTGCCATTAGTCCAAATTGATTAGAATATCATCTATCAAGCTTGTGTACTCCTCTGATCTAAAGGTGTGGTGAGGCCGAAGGCATAGATCCATTTAGGGGGCGGAGATAATTTTTGAGCATGAGAGACATTAGAGAAGCTCCTCTCCATGAGCGATGACTTAACAAAGTTTGTGGATAGGTTAGTCTACTGACACCATGATTATGAAATGCATCTTGGTTGGCCATGGTGTCGTTGGGTTTGATGTTAAAGTCTCCTCAGACCATAATGACATGTCCCTCTGCTCATGGATGATTGGAACAAGGTGCCGAAAAAGTTTGCCGGATAATATCAATTTGCTTCTCCAGCCAATTCAGTTGCCTATAGAAGTCTGATTGTAGGCCTGGAAAAAAGTTAATATTCATTGGAGTTAGCTCCCAAAACTCACCAGAAATGTTCATCATACTCTGCTCCTGCATTATACGCAGCCATCCCAATGGTGCCATTTTCAACTCTGCTGAACTTTGTGAAAATAGATTTGAAAACTGTAGATTTATTTCTGCAAATGGGATTATTGTTTTTTTTGGTAAATCACAATCATTTAAGTTGCTGTTTGTTTCATGTGTAAGTACTTTAAGTCGTTATTTATAACTTTCATTCATTTTATGATGCCATCCTGTTTTCATTGGGTTTCTTTTATTGAAAGCTTGCTGCTGCCAATTTTGTTAGATGAGCTGGTCAGAACACCTTTGGTGAAAAGCCGTTTAATTGATGCAGAAACTGCAGCAAGACTAGCACCTTGACTGTGAGGCGCAGGGCTACCGTGGGCTTTCATGTGCCACAGGTGGGTTTGGCTAACAGTGACTTTATCTTAACCCATGCATCCCTGCATGAATACACATTCATCACATAATGTGATGTACCTCAACGAATGTATTTAAAAAATATATATTTTTATTGAACAGATGCTCAGCTACACATTATAGGTACAAAGAAACATGAGGTTATGTTCAGCAAGGTTGATAGGTTTGTCACTTATGGTTAAATCAGTCGTTCCAAGACAAAAGAGTTTCAAGGATCCCGAGCCAAATGGCATATTATTACAGTTGAGAGATTATTCGTGTCTTCCCTTCCCACAACACCGCACGCTATTATGATACTTCAAATCTATACTCCGCCCACTTATCCCACACTTTGCCCCACTTCGTTAGGCACCCCCGGGTTTGGTAAACCACTTTTTCAGCTGTGCAGCACCAGTCACAGTCTACCTCCCATTCGATGACCCTTGGGGTTTGTGCTGCCCCCCCATCCCCTTGCGATATTCCTTTTAGCTACTATATCGGTTAACATTAACCATATCTTGGTGTATTTCGGCCATAGGGTGTCCCCTGTCACGCATAATATATGCCTTTGAGTAGCTAGTGGGACCTCTTAACCCAACACCTCGAACATCACCCGAGCTATCTCATCCCAGTATTGCTGAAGCAGGGGGAGTCCCACAGTGTGTGAAAAAAGTACCTACCCCACCACAGCCCCTCATGCAACTATCAGTATTGATCCCACCCATACAGTGGAGCATCGTCTTGGTGGTGTATGATCTGTGTAAGATTCCGACTTGTATGAGCCGAAACTGTGCTCTTGTGGCTACCTCCCAGGGGCTCTGTATTGGCTCCACCCAGTCGTCAGCTTCCAGGACACCAATCTCTGTCTCCCAAGTCTCCCTAAGGGCCCCCAGGGGGTCAGGGGTGTTATTCATTATCTTTTGTATATAAGGGACCTTTACCGGAATCGGTTCTAACAGCACCCTGTCCTTGAGCGGCATGTACTCAGGTAACAGATCGCCCATCAGAATGTGGGTCTTCAGTGCATGTTTTAGTTGCCAGTATTGGAACCGTTCTGAATCTGACATTTTGTATTCTGTCTGAAGGTCCGCAAATTTCACCATCACTTGTCCTCTCCAGACGTATCCTAAGTGGTTAATACCCTGTAGCGCCCATGGGCGGAAACCCTGCAGCCCGCCCACCTTTTCTAGGAGGTCGCTGTCTCACAGGGGGGTCCGTTCATTCAGTCTGCCCTCCCAGCCCAAGAACTTAGCCGCCCCAGCCAACACAAACGCAAGAGACTTATCCCAATGTATCCGATAGCCAGAATAACTGCAGAACAGTTAGAACATCTTAAGTATGTGATTTATTGAGGACCGTGGGTTTGTGACATATAATAGTATGTCATCAGAATACAATTATATTTTCTTCTCCCAATCCCCCCCTACAGAAATTCCTCTTATCAGTGGATCTCCCCTAAACCACACCACCAGGGGATCCATCACGATAGCGAAGAGCATGGGGGAGAGCGGGCACACCTGTCTCCTATCCTTGTACAGCGCCACCTGCATGAACACCACCCCGTTCACTCGTATTCTGGCCAGAGGGTTTGTGTAGAGGAGCCGAACCCAAGCACAGAATTTAGGACCAAAACTGAAACACTCCAGTACCGCGAACAGGTATGGCCATTCAATGCTATTGAATGCCATACAGGCATTTAACGACAGGAGCACTGCATCCTCATCCGGCATACTCTTGGTAATGTGCAATACCCCAAACAGGCATCACAAATTAAACCTAGTACTTCTGTGGGGCATAAAGCCCGACTGATTGGGGAGAATTATAGATGTTATCACTCTGTTGAGTCTGGTCGCTAATACCTTGGCCAGCACCTTTGCTTCCGTATTCAATAGTGAGATTGGCCTATAGGAAGTACATTCTGCCAGGGGTTTGCCCTGCTTTGGAATGACCACCATGTGGCTAGCCACTGGGCCTCTGGTAGACTACCCCGCTCCAGCACCTCCTGGAACATACCCAGCATATGTGGAGACACTAACGTTGCTACTCCCTTATATAATTCAGCCAGCAGACAGTTAGGCCCGGCTGCCTTGCTCGACTGTAAGGTTCAAAACGCACCTCTTATTTCTGCTACAGTGACATCAGTTTCCATCTCCTCCCAATCCTCCAGTGCTAATTAATGTGGGAAGGCTAGCACCTTGTCGGAGTTCAGAGCAATCTGACCCTGATCTATTGGATGTGGACGTATATAGTTGTTCATAGTGGTTCACAAACGCTGCGGCTATCTCCACACCAGTCCTACAGATCTCACTGTGCAGGGCACTGATCCCTAACACCCAGTTATTCTCTGTCTCTTTTTTCTAACCATGCCATTAGTTCAGTAGCCTTGTCACCCACTTCATAGATTCTCCACTGAGTCACCCTGCCGTTCGCCCTGGCTTTCCCTTCCACAATATCACTTGTCTCCTGTTGTTTAAGGCAGATTAGATGACTGACCTGTGTGTCTGACACCCCAGGTTGCTTGGCTGTAGTTTGTAACCGGGTGATTTCCCTCTCAAGTTCTTTATATGGAAGCCTCTGCTCTTTCATTTTCCCTCCTGCCAGGACCTGAGCATATACTCTTATTACCGTTTTGTAGGCCTCCCAGAGCACGCAAGCCGAGGCCACCGTTCCCACATTTTCTGGGAAGTAGTGCTCTGTTCGGTCTCTTAACTTGTCCCTGACCTGTTTGTCTTTGAAGAGCCACGGGTCTATATGAGGCAGCAGTGTATATGTTCTAGTGGGCCCCTGCAGCTGTACCTCAACTACCTCAACGAATGTCTGGGCTCTCCATTGAGGTCCTAAATCTGAAAAGTGACTCCTTGCCAGTACAATTCAGACATTGCCCGCCATGATCCATGCCTCAAATGTGCGAAATATCTGCTGTCCATTCCAATTATGATATCCGCATAATTCAAGTTAGACTGAAAAGTGATACCCCCACTTGGGCTGCCCAGAGCTCAACTAATGTCTCCAGAGTCGACTTTAGTAACTCTTTCTTGACTGGTCTCCCCAAAACCCATTTCACCCCCTGATATCGATCCTAAACTCGGCAGCACGCTTTGTCAATGGGGCCAAAAGGAATGAGCACATCACACCCATGAGGGCCAGTCTCCGGTGGTTGCCCATTGAAGTTAGGGCCATATGCAATACTCCTTGCATCGCCCATAAGGCCCTACACGCATACACCCCCATTACCTGGCGGACAAACTCAAGCGATCAGCAGATAGATCTTTGCAAAATATCAAACCATTCCTGCTAGAACCCCCAACCTTTAAAATAGGAACGACTCCTTGCACAATCCGTCTCGGGAAGTGCAACGAAAATTTGGAACTCACTATCTCCAAAGTCACCCACTACCACCTCACTGGCGACCTTCAAAAGGGACCTGAAAGCCTTCCTCCTTCAACCTTATTTCAGCTTAAGACACCACAACTAATTCTCCCCAGTGACAGCAGTTCACTCACCTCTTGGCACAGAACTACACTCCCTCCATTTCATCAGGCGCTTACAGCCTTTCACTGCTGTATATACTTCTTGTACAGTTTGTTTTTCTGTAATCATTTACCATTTTGTCATTCTTGACCTAAAGTAACTATTCTTTTTGTAATATTTGGTCATTTTGAACCCTCTGTAACTATTCATGTAGCGACATATGTCTACTGCAAAGTGCTCTAGCAGCTTTGGTTAATGTATAAACTAAATAAAAATGCATAAATAGATACAAATAAATCCATGAATGTAGATCACAAGATGTCCTAGCTTTCCCACCTCTACTTGTGACTATGCCTTCCCTGCCATCCTTTGCAACACCCGCTGACCCCTCTCCCACCCAACAGATGTACCACCCGCTTCTCTGCGGTGGCCCCTTTCCTCACATGCAGGTTGGTGTGAAATTCTAAGCACTCGGTGTCTGTGGGTACCAATTGACCTTCTGCCCATTTTATGGCCCCGCAGGCCTGGCCTCTGAGGTTATCTCCGCCGTGGTGGCTTAAGGAATTCGCCTGTCGGAGCAGTAAACGAGAGTTTCCTCCAGAGGAATACTCCAGTTTATGGCCTGATATATGTTTCTTCGTTATCAGTTAAAGCGCCAATTGGCCGACTCTGGCGAGGAGCTCTCCGGGACTATCTGTTTTATCCCTTCCACATACACACAGCCCTCCCGCATTCTCCTGTGAGAAGTCTTAGAGTTGATAGAAGAAAAAGCTTGGAATCTCGTCTTTTATTTATTTGGTGTCTTACAAAGCGCGAACTCCACCTAACCAGGTTTCACAGCACTGTACAGGGTACATGTCAATGGCACACATGTCATTCATGCTTTGTTTGTTGTAGCATAGCAGTCACATCATCCTGACGTCATCGACGCCTCAAAAATGTATAAGTGAACTTGATGCAGTGAGTGTTAATACGTAAAGTTTTGGCAGGACTTGTATTTGGTTCATTCTAATAAAGCATTATTGAATTGAATAAAAAGATAGCCATCCTCCATGCACAGAGCAAGTGTCAATTCATTTATTGTAAGGAAATGGACACACGAAAAGGGTACAGTGTGCCCCTCTCAGTGGGAGTACGACGTTCATTGTAACCTTTCCAAAAAACTGCTCTATATGACGTGAAATAGCCTGGTATTGTACATTATGTTTCTACCTCCCCCCCCCCCCCCCTCCCCCTGCAGGTCCCTTCTTCTGGCGCCATAGGGTAGTGCACCTGTCGTTTGAAGAAGGGGCTAGAAACGCCAGCTTCCCAATGGCAACCCTTTGAGTTCATCTTGTCTGTCCAATAATGAATACATCTTCTAGGGCTGAGGAGGGGATTACCAGCGCCCCAGGGTGCAGGCTGAGTCAGGAATGATCTAGCCCCGCCCACTCTTTCAGGACAGGCAGCTCTCCATCCTACCTGATGCTGTTGTTGCTTCTCCTGCCTTGCTGGGCTCTGGGAGCCCTGGGGGACCTTGGTCTGTGGAGGACAGGCATATCCTCCAGTCTGGGTGACCATGGCCGAGTCAAACTTCTAGTGAGAATTACATTATTTATTTATTTATTGAGAGAGTTGTCTAGAGCGCTTTACAACATTGTCAGGCAATGTCAGCCAATAACAATACTTTACAACATTGTCAGAGGCATTGTCAGTCCCTAGTGATGCAGTGTAATTCAAGTGTCAAGCTATTGAAGGACGCTTGGGAAGAGACCTGCATGGGACAGGGTAGATGTTAGATGTTAGATGTGAGTTAGATGTTATTTCCCGCGTGGTTGAGGTGTTGTTTGAGCAGGAATTCTTTCAATTGTCTCTTGAAGCTCATGAAGGAGGGGTTTGTTCTGATATAAATTGAGAGAGAATTTCAAAATCTGGGGGCACTGCCAGAGAAAGAACGAGAGAGGGTGTTTTATGTTTTACGGGGGATGTGAGAAAAGGTCTTTTGGGGCTTCTTAGATTTCTTGTTTGGTCTGCCTTTGTGAGTTTGGACGTGAGGGAGGTTGGGTTACCAGTGTGTAGAAGTTTGTGGGTGAGATAGGCAGTCTGGAAGTAACAGCGTGCTTCCATTGGTAGCCACTTTAGACTTTTCAGTGAGGGAGAGAGGTGTTCATATTGATTTGCTCCAGTGACCATCCTTGCCGCTGCATTTCAAGTGAAGTTCCTTGATGCTGAATGAATATCCTTAAATGCCCAGGAAACACATTTTAGGGTGAGATGGTGTGGTGTCCTGACACAATCACACTTTGTCAATATAGAAACATAACATTTAGGTGTCCTTACTAAAGGTCATCGCGCACTCATTCATACCCCTGGGGGGTTTGTATTTATCTTTAAGAAACTCATATAATTATCTAGTGAAGGTGCAACGACTTACAAGATCTTCAGAAAACAGGATGTATTCTTCAAGAGTGATTTAGATCCAATGCATGTGCTGGAGTACTTTGCCAAATGTTATGTTATGTTATTTTAATTTATTCAGCGCACAGCTACTCGGAAGTGTCCCGGCGCTATAGACCGCTGGGGAACCCGTCCTGGCTATCCCTGTGAGATGGTCCCTCCTGGGTATCTCCAAGGTGAAACCAGGCATCCCCGGTGAATGTGGGGGGCCGTTGTGGAGATGAGGCAAGCTAATGCCCAGAGTTGTCAAGTGTGATCCCTGGTTAGAGTAGGCACCGAGGCGAGAATTATCGAGTCCGCTGGCCCTGGTCCAAGACCCTGCAGCGTCGGGAATTGAACCCTGGTCCCAGGCCGTTCTCTGCTGCCGGGTCTGCTGCCTCTAACCAGTGAGCCACACCACTCCACTAATACAAATGTCCATACTCATGGTATAGGACAGTTAAATCCGTACATATTAAGAAGAGAAAAGTGAATCCATCATCTTATTCTAGGAGCTTTCTCAATGCATTTCACGCAAATCGAGCACTTCTGCAGGAGCCGTTGCTTGGTAATGCAATGTGGATGAACAGAATAGATTTGTCATTGAAATTCTCTAGATTGCTGTGTGTGCTGTCTTCCTGCTGAAGCTTATGATGGTCACATGTAAATGAATGCGAGCCATCTCAGACAGGTGGTTAGGGCTCTTGAAAGGAGCCCAGTAGGCAGTGATGCACATGTGGCTTGTGGCCTGTGCAACTGCTCTACATGTTTGATGCGAATAGTGTGCACAGCCATCTGTCGGGGCACTTCATTCAAAAGCTAGTATAGTCCGGTGCAGCTCTGGCCCAGCGGACAAATAGGTCTAGTGTGGAACCTTCCATTTTGGACACTATAAATTCTTGAAATCCCTCTCCTTCCACCAAAGAAAATATCTGGAGGTAAAGTGCCACTATTTGGTCTCATCACCACTGCACGAAGGGGTAATCAGGTGGTTTCGGTCGTAGTTTTTTGTGAACAGAGCCTTGATCATGTTTTTTGACAAGTGGCATAATGAATGGCAATGGACTTTCTTGAAGGAGTGGTATCAAAGTAGAAAAGAGCAGGAAAGACGTACCTGTGGCGGGTTTAGGTTGTTGATGCAAACACGCCAGAGGCAGGGGTTAGTGTCCTGACCTCTGGATGTGGAGGTGTGCTACCTTGTGCACCAACATCATCACCTCCTCCTTTGAACGCAGTCGATACAAAATCTGAACTAACAGCGCTGAGTTTGTTTAGGTGTGCTTTCCATGTGCATCCATGATTGCCTTGCAATGACTCCATTGGCTATCAGTGCAAAGATGTATGACCAGCTTTCTTTAATGCTCCTCAGCAAAACAGTGCAAACTGCTGCAATGTGACTGTTTCTTGTCAGCATAGAAATGTTTCTTGTCAGCATAGAAAGTATTTATGGCTGTTCTTTCTGATGGGGACAGATCCAGTGGGCCTAGAAAGTTAGGGCAAAGATGGTAGAGCTGGGGATCCAGGTTCGAGTCTCGGCGTCGGCTCAACATCTTGTGACATCAATAATCTCCCCGAACCTATAGACAGCGCCTAGAGACCCTGGCAGATGAGTAGCTGTGCTATACAAATCCAAGTATTATTATTATTTTTGTTATTACTTGTTGAACTGACGCTTGTTTTGGATTCTAGGGAAAAACATCTGGCCAAAAAGGATGGCAGGGGTTCCACTGCGTATATAAACATCTTTTGCAAAAACAATGACAAAATATAGACTGCCACATCTCGCTTTTACATACATATCTCCCTACGAATGTGTTTGAGTTTCTTTGTCACTGACAACAGCAGAAACATTGCAGCATTGCGGATACCGAATTCTTTGGCATGGTATGTTTTGGTCAAAATTTGAGTCTCACTATGCAGGTCTTCCTGAAAACGGAAACAGAGGTTCATAAGATACTGGCCGTTTGTTGCAAAATATTTATTCATTTCAGCCATTCTTTTCACTCCAGGAAACACTGGTAAGGGCTACAGCCAGCTAATGGCCGCTTGATAGATTCCCTCACACAGGAGGTTCGGACCCAATAGAACTCCACCCTCTAAATGCACCAATGACTGCTGCAAAAATACAGTGCTTGGATGGCTTTATGATGTGTAAGAAATGTGATAAATCTGCAAAAGACACGCCTTTTATGCCTGAGCAATGGGGGCTAATCAAGTGCACCAGCAAACTGCTCGCCCCTTTCAGTGTGCCCTGCAGGTAGCAAGCAGCGACAATGCCATTGTGAAAACTGCAACCTTGCTGCTGTGTATGCTGAGGGCCGACCGGCATGTGCTGGAAACACATTCACAGATGACAATGACAGGCTAATGCTCTTTGTTGTAGTGGGTTTCTTGTGTATGTTTTATCCGGTGCACCCCATGGAATGTAAGCTGTGTCATGGCGTGTGACATGGTGGGATCCCAATGATGTTGACCGGTGGATCCTGGCGGTTGAGGGGCCTGGTCTTTGGATGTCACAGGGTTTATGAACTTTCACTTCAAAGAAGCTTCTCTGCGCCCCGCCTGCTCCTTACAACACTCTTGTCAGTGGCTTACATATGGAGGCCAAACCCAGGTTGAATGAAGCAATAGTAGCCTTTAGGGAGTACCTCTCCACTACTGTCTAGGATCCTAGATACAGAGCTGCAGTCTCAAGGACTGGGGAGAAAGGGTCTGCACATCAAACTGAACATCTGAAACCTCAGGACAAACAACCGTAGAAGTACCCTCTTCTCCAACCACTGCACAGCGCAGTAGTAGCGCCACAGTGCTAGCGCAAACCACCACTCAGAGGAGTCTTCAGCAACCAGATCAGGACAGCAGCTACCTCTCCATCTTTTTCACTTCCCCGCTGGATCACCGACATCTACCGCCGTTCTAATCGCGACAACCTCACAATAACAGCAAGTGTAACAGAGGCAGGGTTAAACAAGCATTGGCATAGCCAATAGGTCTCGCCTTTGGGACCTTATAAGTGTTTAGCCATGCAGCACATTTTTCTGGGTGCTGTGCCCCCAATGATTGAATAGCTATACAATGCTGTCATGAACCAGTGTGGTATGAAACAAAGATAGCTTGAGCAACTGGATGACCAGGAGTGCCAAATAATGAGCGAACAGTAGCTAGATAGTGATAGAATGCAGGGGAGAAAGAGAGACACCACAGGCAGCGAAGGTAGGCAGGAGAGGCTGAGACAGGGACAATAGATGCTTTTTGGAAGTCTAAGAGGGATGCGTACAGAGAGACAAGGTGGCGCTGCAGAGAGGAAAGAGGCAGGGCATGCCTTTGGTGGGGACGTCTGACTGACTACTTGTATTATTAAAACCTGGTCACAAAGTATGTGACTTAGACTTTGTTTAGAATGCAGGAAAGTAGAGTGAAAGGCTGAATTTGAATGTGTTTCCCACGCTGGCAGCAGAATTAGTGCACAAGAACTTGATTGAGGTGCCTGTATTTGTGCTTGCACAGTTGCCAGACAGGTTTGTATTTCCCCTTAAGCAGCCACTGCTGCTGAGTCAGTATTGCAGTTGTAAAATACATTACATTCTTATTCTGTTTAAACAAAGGTATTGCCACCATGGAGAATAAAACTAGTAGCACATAAGTCTTCTACAACCTCAAGCAGGAAGGCCCAGTGACTGGGTGGGCCAAGATGGCGAAATCCTTTCTGGGTGTATCTTTTTGAACCATTCTGTGTGATGAAACGTGTAAACTGGTCTATTGGTGCCATGGATTACATTTTGATTTATAACACCAACTAAAACAAATGGGAAATGTGAGCTGGAGCTGTGGTAGGCAATTAACAACCCATGCATGATTTGTTTCACTGAATTATTGCGTTTGTAGTTTATTTTTGTTCCATGAAAAATGCTGGAGTGTAAATCACGGATTTAAAAGGACAGCTGTGTTGGACACGCTGCTCAACCCATACGTGCCAATGAACTCTTAATTAACCCATCTCTGCCCATTGCGGATTGCAGTGCAGTGTTGGCATTTATATGGTGCTGTACAAATCTGGTTGGGGACTAATAGAGCACAGGATATAACAACAGGGCAGATATACTCGCTTGGAGGTGGCAGCAGCAGGCCACGCTGGAGGTGGCGGTCCTCTCACACAGGCACACTCTGTCTGTGTCTCACATGCCTCTTTAATGTTGGCGGATGGAAAACGGCAATATAATAGCGTCAGAAATGGTGGGTGAGGTGTGCTAGACTCACTCCCAAAACATGAACAGAAAAAGGGCCGGCTTTTGTAAAAGTGGAGGAACTTCATAATAGTAACAGGGCACTCACCGTCAGGGACGAGAGAGAGAGATGCCGAAACGAGTGGAGATATGGTTGAGAAGCGAACAAGGTCTGTCCGCAACATTTAAAAGGGAAAGACAGGCAACTCAGAGACACGCACGAGGGTGAAGGTGGTCCTTAAGTGTAACGATCATTTTGACTTAAAATGGTATAAGCTGTTTGTCTTCAGCTTACGGGAAGAGCTTATTGCTGGTTGAGGGGTCCAGAAAACTGTGAAGTTTATGGACTCGGGGTCTTGTTTATCAAGGGTCAGTTATGCTGGTTAGTGTGTGGCTACCTAGGTACTAAGAACCCTTTTCCCCCTGCTCCCCAACACAAGCCCAGTACCCTCCCAAGTTCCAGCTTTACCTTTCCAGCGGTGACGAAGATCCCACAGAAACTGAGCCGGGAGAGCAAGTGAGCTCTGCCAGGAGGTTCACATCTAGAGGCACAGGGGGTGGGCCAGCTGCAGTGTACCTCCACTGCCTGCGGGGGTTGTCACCGAGCAGCTCACAGAGAAAAGCGGTGGAAGGCAGGGGCCAAGCTCGCAGGAGGAGGGAGAAACGTATGCGTGCTTGAATGACACAAGTAAGCGAGGCGGGATTCCTCAAGAAAAAAAACAAAAGTGAATAGTGATGCAAGGTTATTTTAAATGTTTCAAACTTCACATCTTGACTTAATGTGGTCTCAGTTTGCAGTTGGAAGTTGAAACACAGTAATCAGCATAGAGAAAGGAGGTTTTTTTAAGCACTAAGTAAGGAAGACGCGTAGCACAGCCTTTTTATTCCCTCACAAACAATACATTTCACACATCTCCAGGTACCGCTCACAACTGCCTTTTCGAAAGGGGAAATAAGCCATGGCGCCGTGGTCTCCGAAGCGGCAAGCAGGAGGTGTTGAGTGAAGCACGAGGAGATTGAGGGAACTGGGTCTGGAGGTGCCGTGCACCCACGAGTGGCAAGGAAACAGCATAAAGGGAAAAGTAGAACACTAAAAGAAAACAGGTGGCCACTAGTGAAAGGATCCATGAGCAAGGGGCAGTCCCGCGGGCGGTACCAAAACAGACACAAGGCGGGACAATGAACACTGTTCTCCAAAGAAATCAACAACATTTGTAACGGCAGATAAAGCAACCAATCAGAAAGCAGGGATTACAGCATGCCTTGCAGAGCAGCGCATGCGCGCTCCCTCTAGGCCCAACCTAACCTAAACCTAAAAATAACGACAGTGGAGGGGAATATGGACGAAGACATGCATTTCCCCACCAAATCAAGTGCCGTTGTGATAATGTAATGAAGAAATGGGGTAGTGGCTAGCACTATGAAACCTGGCAATAACACCTTTGCCATAACTGCAGCCAGGTAGCTTTGGAACGTGTTTTCAGTGCACTTGGGGCAATCCTGCACGACAGAAGGTCTTGTCTGTCTGATCAAAATGTCAGGAGACTAATAATACTGAAAACAAACAGGCATTTACTCCCAAAGGATTATGAGACATCACAAGAAGCACTGGAGGATATGGATGTGCTCTCATACTGAGACGTCACTAACGAACCTGCAGGTGCAGTCCCAGATGATGAGCAAAGTAACATCGACCAGTAAAGATTAATTTACCACCTTCAGTGAGCAGATCATCCGTAAGGCAGAATGTACAAATAAGAGGACTCTGAATGTGTTCCTAACCTTGCATGGTATGCAAACAATTTGTCAAATAGGGCTGAAATTGGTTGAAAAGTTAAACATGGACTGTACTGTAATGTTTAGGTTGCATTTCCTGGCAGGAATAACCTGTTTTTCTGGGAAGAAAATGCATTGCTGCAATCCATTTCAGCTACAATTTCTGTCATGAATGCCGGTAGTGGTGTGGGAAGAATTAATTGCATTTGCCCCTGCCACTTCCAACACTAGTGTTGACCGTCAGGATACCAAGCATATGCTAGCCTTGTCATATTAGTGGTCATGACTACTTGTAACCAGTATGGACAAAAAAGTACATCTAGAAGAGAAAGAAGTGGTTTAAAATAACTTAATAATTATTTAATTGAATACATTATTATGGAAGAAGGCTTCCTTTCTGCAGGATCATAGTTTCCAAGTCTCATAACGCCCACATATCTCCGAAAGCATAGCACTTTTACAAGGGTCCCACAGGGCTCTATTCTGAGCTCAACTCTTTTTAATCTTTACATCGCACCCTTGGCGGAGATAGTGGAAAAGCATGGTGTCACTAGTATATCCTATGCGGATGATACACAGCTTGTTGTCACCTTGTCCCATAACTCTGAAGAAGCAGTCACCAAGTTCTCTTCCTGCCCGAAGGACCTGGTTTCCTGGATGACAAATAACCGCCTCAAATTGAATAGTAGCAAAACACAGATATTGGTTGTGGGGAAATCCCCGTCGATGGTGGCCAAGACTCTGAGTCTCACTCCTACCCCTAAAAAGGAGGTTAAAAACCTAGGAGTCTGGTTGGACTCTACTCTCTCTTTCAAGACACACACTAGGAAGGTTGAAGGGAAGTGCTTTGGAATTCTCAAAATGTTGAGGAAAACCTTGGATGTGCTCCCTACTTCAGCCAGGAAAACCCTGGTCCACGCCCTTGTAACGTCCCAACTGGACTACGGAAATGTTCTCTATCTAAGACCAACAAAAACATTTCTTCACCGGCTGCAATGTATTTAGAATGCGCCAGCCCGCTTAGTTCTGAATCTACCTAGGAAAGCCTCCTCCGGGAAAGCTCTTGATTACTTACAATGGCTGGCGATTAAGAAAAGAATCCTTTTTAAAGCCCTGTGCATTTGCCATTGGAGCTTGCAGGGCAAAGGCCCAAGCTACCTTCATGTTCTCCTCGCCCTCTATAACCCAATGCGACATCTCAGCTCGACCGAAACTTACCTGGTCAAAGTTCCCTAAGTCTAAAAAGCAAGAATGGGGGCGCGCTCATTCAGCTACTTGTCAGCCATTATTTGGAAGGCACTCCCCTCTCTCTCCATGCCGAACCATCGGAGAATCTTTTCCGGAAAATATTAAAAACTTGGCTTTTCCAGCTCTGAGATTGTGTGTCCTTTCTCCTCTGTTTTTCCGACTCCCAGCTGTACAACCATTCCGAAGAGTTAGTCGCAGGGCAGGGACACACCACTTGGCGTAACTAGGTGCTTTGATTCTTGCCCAGTTCCCTCCTGTGAAGAAATACAAGCATTGGCGAAGCAAATAGGGCTCACCTTTGTGAGATCGATTGGTTTTGCCAATCTTTTTTAGCCATGTTGTACAGCAGCACAGCTGCTGTGCAGCATAGCTGGAAGTTTTTAAAAAATAGCTCTGTGACAAAGTCAATGCTGACCATTTCATAGCATTTTTTTACCTTCAGGCGTGCTGCTGTACAACATGGCTAAACAAAGCCAATAGATGATCAAGGAGCCAGTGAATTCTATTCGTGGTTCAGCATCCATATTCTGATATTTTGCTTTTATTCTGGCCCTTTGTCAGAAAGCACATTTCATTCTAGCATAAAACACAAAAGCATTTTTATGCTACTGGTCATTCATCTATAATGTCAAAGAGTCTATGGCAATTCTGAATGCCTGTAACAACCAAACAGGAGTATGCAGTTCCTAAGCGGGGCTAACAAAAACACTTTGGGCGAGGTCCAATGGTGGCTACCAAGAGGGCCCTCAGATCCTTCTGACTATATAGGCAAGAAACATGTTGACCGAGTAATTCTAATGCAATTGCCTGCAACATTACTGTAGACAGTCGCCACACTGATTTTATTCAGGGTGGGAGACAGGATTACTAAAATTAGTTTCCCTGATCCTCCCATTCCCCTGTTTTAATTCACATGGTCTATTAGAACCCATATCACTGCACTTCTACACTCTAGGGCCCCTTACACACACCGCACCTAACGGCAAGGAATAAAAGATCTCCACCAAAGAGCCCCCACTGTGGGTGCCCGTCGGGTATTGCAGCGCCGACCCCACGAGGAGCATGCCCGATGATGAAGCATGACACCCAGCGGGCTGGGTGTGTGAGGGCCCTCATTCCGAAAGGAAGGATTCCCCATCCTCCCTCTTAGTGGCCACCATTGGATCTCGCCCAAAGTTTTTTATTAGCCCCCCTTAGGAACTGCATACTCCTGTTTGGTTGTTACTTGCATCGGGGCCCGTATGCTGGACCTTAAAAGCCCTTATCTTGTCCCTCCCTTTGTTAGCGCAATTCTGAATGCCTACCATCGTTGCATTGGTCATCACTTAATGCACATTTGTGTGTTCTTCATCTTCTGACTAGCTTGGGAAATGTAACCACCTGCCAGTGAGCATTGCTTATTATTCGGTTCATGAAAAAATCATTTACAAAAGAAAAGTTACAATATTTTTATAGATAACAGAATATATATATATAAAAGCTCATCATACCATCTGTCTAACCCCAACTCCCATTTTCATTACACCCAAGTCTTTTCCATCACCTCACCTCAGTTCTTCCTCAATTCTTATTCCCATCCATACTCTCATCCCAACACATTGTAGCTTCTATTCTTAGTCAAAATCCCTACCTTACTCTAAAACATCCTCTGAATAAAAAGGAGAGAAGTACAAATCTGTCCTTGCAGAGCAAATTGTTCTATCCGTTCATCCAAACGTGAAAGGTGTTTTCTGATGGACCTTAGCTGTCAAAGGACATCATTCAATAGTTCCGTTTGCGCATTGTAAAGCATCTGGTCAAAGTCAGTTCCTGTTGTAGTGTTGCTCCTGGGTCCATGGTGACCCAGCCTCCTTAGGTGAGCGAGCCTGGTAGTGATGGCGCTCCTCAGGCCAGTTGAAGTGCTCCAGCATCCGTTGTGCCTACCCTGTCCCATGATGTTGAGCTAGCGATCCCGTAACCTCTGTGGCATGGTTCTGTTGCGGGACCTGGGTCCTACACCTTCTCATCTGGCACTGCTTGGTTCTTGTGAGTTCCACATAATCACCTGCCCAATATTGACTTGAGGTTCAAAAGTAGTAATTTTGTAGTGTTTCTGCACAGCAAACACTTGTCAAAACTCGTGTAAAAGAGAAAAAAAGGAGTTGCAAAATCATACATACTCACTGAATATAATTGCTTCAATTATTTGTGATACCTCCTGTCCATTAAGAAGCGTCACATAGTTCAAATGTTCAGTTTCTCTAGATGTTTTCCTTTCCTGTGCCCCCATGGCAACATATTCTATAACCATCTCATTGGTTTTTTTTACCCTATCAACAGTTCTCTTTGTACACATGCACTGTGGCAAAATGTGCTATGCACAAAAAGCATGTCAAATTAATTAATGTGAATAATAATAATTAATTACACGCCCTAACACCATCCATGTCAAATGGTGTCTGGGAGCCTTCCTCCTGGACCAGGATGTCTGCCCTGCTTTGGCATATCCTGTGGTCACAACAGGTGTCACCTGGTGCATGCCTCACAGAACATGGCCTCTGCAGAGAAGAGGGCTGGTTTATCCCCTGCCTCCAGCATCTGGAGAAGGTGGCTGTGGACAAAGCAAACAAGTTCTGTCTAAAGAGAAGATGCAATCCATGACTAAAGAAAGTGAAGAGATTTAAAAGAAGGTATCAAGGTAGTCCATTAAAGAATTCCTCATCTTATTTCAATACCCGGGTTCCAAATGATCAATAAATCATGTAAAGGACGAAAAATGGTTGTCGTGTGATCATTAAGAAAGGTAATATAAGGACTAATACAATCGCTAAATCACAACTAGAACCACACTTGACTAATGAAATGTGTTGTTTTTAACCTCTGTCGAAAGAGACCCACATTCTTTTCTGAAAAAGAAACACGATAATGTGAAAAGATGAATAAAATAAATGTCTGAACATGTAAATAATATATGCTCATTACATATTAACCCTATTGTTGGTCAGATACCCAGATATTTGATGTCTAATAGTGCTGCCTGGATAGCATAGGAAGACATCCAGGATAATGAGCAATGCTCATTAGGACACAAGCAAGGAAGGACATACAATTAAATAAGACCTGCAAAAAACTAAAACTAAACTGAAAGAAAAGAAAACAACATATACAGCTATTGGTAACTCTGTTAAATTCTCGATTGTAATGACTCCACCAAAGTTAATAAAATCGAATTAATACACTAAAGAGACCCCCTCCAAAGAATCAAGGGGCATATCACCAACAACCGGTGATAATTATCGCTAAGCGCACTTAGCGCTAGGATAATTATCGCCAGCTATTGCTGGTTTCCATCGCTGAGATAGCGTACTATCAGCGACGCTTATCTCAAAAGGGATAGAAATACCAGCGATAGGTACATATTCCAGCGATAATCGTACAACGATCGGCGAATCATTGGTGATAGGGGATGGCAGACTTAACCATTATATCCACCTTCCATTGGATATAATGGCTAAGTCAGAATAAAAGCAGGCGTAAGAAATGTAGCGTTAAGCGCGGTTAGCGCAACTTTTCTTATCGCCATGCCAGTTAGCGGAAGGTTTGATAATAGGAGAAATGTCGGATAGTGACATTTCTCCCGTTATTTGGGGGAGGAACGCCCACTTTGCATCTCATTAGAGATGCACAGCTGGGCGTTTCAGGGAAAGGGTGAAAATGCATGGAAACACGCGCTAACGTGTCCATGCTGATAGGGCGTTAAGATTATCGTCGCTTTGGCGGCAAAAAGTGCCGCAAAAGCGGCGATAATGCCCTTGATTAATATGCCCCCAAATTGCCACAGTGGAAAGTTAGGGCACAGAAAGTTCTAGCGAACATTACAGATACAACTATAAGTTGAAGGAGCAGATATACTCTACCATGGATGAATGATAGCAAACGAGCCAGTTTTCTCACTGAGACACCTTTTCTCACGTTCGAGATGGAAAATGGACTGCTAATATCTTCACAGGCTCAGGTTATAACTATGTCCCCATCTGGCATGAGGTGTGATTTCTTTTCCAAAATGTTCCACTTAGTATCTCTGGTGTTATGCCTCATTTTGAATACATGTTTGACTAGAGTTGCATTCAGTTTCCTTATGTGAATCATGGGGTGAAGCTCGGTGATCATGAAACACACCTCCCTGCTATTTGCTCCATGTAGAGTAATCAGAGGGGCAGGTTTGACACATGTAACATGTGTTGCCTGGAAGGTTGTCTGAGTCTCATTCCGAAATGTCTTCCCTTTGGATGGTACTGCTGGACCTCTCCATAGTGGTGTTACACACACCCAAGGAGCCACATTTCATATGTCTTCCAGCAGAAGATCAAGACTGTAGTCTAATGTGGGATTATTTCTGTTGTTTTCTGAGGAAAAAGAGATGCCACTGATTGCCTGCTCCATTTTCAAAGCAAACGTGTCTTGTCAAATGACACAGAAGTTCATGAATTCAAGATACTCCAACGCCTATTAATCAGAGTTTTTCACACGATTACTTAAAAGACTGTAAGTCATTACACATATACTCCTTCCTGTGGTGTATTCATACACACCGGGTTTCAAATATCCAATCCCAGTTATAGAACTGGGCTCTTTTCTGGGGCTGTCCTCTGTTCCACTTGTGATAAATCTAGTTTTTCAAAATAATCTCTGCATGCGTCTCTAATCATTAATGGAGATGCAGTTGCGTCACAACCTTCAAACATTATCCAAAAGTGATTTCTGTCATCAAGAGTTGAGCATGATGATTCACAGAGTGCAATAGAGAGTTTGCAACCACCTCATTTCCATTTAACTCAATTAGTTTTATGCCATGTCTGTTGATGATCCAGATATCTACACAAGGCAGTCTATATTTGCTCACATGGGTCGCTGGACTTAAGTTTACATCACATAGAATAAGTTGTTGTAAAAAGCTCAGTGGGGGTCTCTTCCTCTCCTTCCCAAACGAAGACAATATCAATACTTGGAGTCATTTACTCAAAAGAATGGAGCTCTCTCTTTGTAAAAGTGTCTCTTTGAAAGGCTTCTACATACAAGCTTACAATCGGGGGGCCACATGCAACCCCTGCGCGTGTGCCTTTCACTTGCAGGTACAGCCAGTCATCACAGGTAAAACAAAATCCAAACAGTCCACCACAAAACTGAGAGGAATAGGCAGTGAATGGAGCATCTGAGCCAATGCAGACTGAACTACCTTCACAGAGCATTCCTGAGAAACATTGGTACACAGGGACTCAATGTCTAGAGTGGTCAGACACTGAGCGGGAGATTTACTACGATTTTGCGCAGTGTTTGCGTCACAAAAGTGACACAAATCGGCACAATTTTTTTCTATTTTTTTTTTCCTGCGCTAAACTTGTTTAGCGCTGGAAATAACGGAAAAGTGACGCGAAGCAGGACATAGCGCCGCTTTGCATTACTTTGCCACCATGGGGGCATACCAAGGGTGGAGCATGGGCGTTCCCATGCAACCACCCAAGGTTTCTGATGCTAAACCCAATTCACTAAATAAAGTATATTGGGTTAAGCTTAAGAAAACTGCGCCCTTTTCAAGTAGGTGCAAGGAAGCCTTCCTTTTCCGACTTTGCATGAGTGCTGCACTGTACAGCACGCATACAAAGAGGGAAAAGTTTTGAAGTGAATCTCAGCATAGTATTTTGTACTGGAAGAGTACCCTTCCAGTACAAAACCCATACTAGACTCACAGAGACACCCTTGCACCGTGGCGCAAAGGTGTCTCTGTGGTGCACGGCAGCTGATTTCAGTGCCGGCACTAGTGAGAGGGGAGGAGAGTGCCTTATTTTAATAAATAGGGTGCTCTCCACCTCTCTCCTTTTCATGTAGCGCAGCGCATTTGCGACCGCTGCAGTGCGCTACATGAAAAGTTTGTGAATCTTCCCCGTAGTCTCTGGATAAAAGTCCATTTGCTTACAGTCACCACACAGATATCTCTCAGGAATGATGGAAGTTTCATGACCTAAGCTGTTATAAAATGGTCAGCATATTTACAAAGTGGTTCATTTTCAGGAATCAGTGCCTGAGAAGATCCTTTTAAACCACTCCTATTATTTTTTGTACGTTTGATTATTCATAGATCATTGACTTTTTTGTAGAATGTTCACTTTAAAATCACATTCATTTTGACACAACTAACCATTCATTAGTCTCAGATCAATAAAACATCTGCTTTTGTCTTTATAATATTGAAAATCACCTTGGATCTTATAATGTTCTGGGACATTTAAGAGATTATCTATTTTTTATGTTAAAGTCAGTATTCATCAGTATTACAGCGCCTCCTTTATTGGCACTCTTAATTGTTGTCCCAAGATTAACAGGTAAGGCCTGTAGTATAACTCTTTCTTCATTGCTCAAGTTATTCTCTTTTAGTCGTCCAGCAACCTGCAGGTCACTCCAGCTAATTTTCATCCTTCTAGGCTGTATGTATACCCCCTTAGATAGTGGGCGCAAACCCCCATGTTTGCCAACCTCTTCCTAAAAACAGGTTCTTCTTCATCCTTGTTCCTGGAGTCTGTTTTTCCTCTATAACCTTCTGCCCTTCAATTTCCTCTCTCAGCAGCTACTGGATAGAACCAGCAGGCTCACCACCTTCCATCTGAGATTCCTAAGCAATTGAAACCCTTCACCCCAGATGAGTTCCTGTTGTGTCCCCTGTTGTATGGCACCAGAGTGCCTAGTCTTGTTGGTTTATTCCTACATCTTCAGGGGGTTTTGTCAATGGTCCTACCTAAACACACAGGCGATGTCTCCAGAGTTGCCCCTCAGTGATATACAGATATATAAGATGTCTCCTCCCTGCATCTATGCACAAGTATGAGGATTCTCGGCGATGTTACAGGAAAGTGTTGTGCAGTGTCCCTATGTACAGTGCCGTCTTAACGCATTGGTATCTGGTTAGTTGCCCGGGGCCCCACGAGCATAGGGGCCCCATGCAGACCAGTATTTAACACTAATTTTCCGTTACACATTTTTATTCCTGTGAGTGGTTGTGTAGGCAGGACCCAGATCACTTCTTTGCCTGGGGGCCTATAATGCTGTTAAAACGGCCCTGCATATGTAAATACATCTACTCAATTTAGGAGGAGTGCTGTGAATATAAAGTACAGGAGGACAGTGACTGAACGGAGAGTGACAAATATTGTCTCCCTGCTCTGCAATCACTGGCTAATAGACTGTCTAGCTGAAGCTCTACAGATGAGGGCTCGAGCCTTGTGTTAATCACTTCTTGTATAGTTGTGTCTTACATGAACGAGGTAGATGATCCGACTAAATAAATTGACCGGATTTGGACTCCTGCTTTGTTTCTAAAAACGAAGAGGCAAAAGGGTACATTACTAGGTATAGAGTACCCCCTGCTGCCCCTTCTTGGGACTGCATGCAATGCGAATCGATGCAATGTTAGTGTGTTTTTTTGGCCCAGCTCAGGCTGATTTTGATTGCTTAAATGACTGGTACACAGAATTCACACACAATAATACCGTAAGTACAGGTTTGCACGTTCGCTTTCGTAGCTGCATTGATTTTTACAGGCGACTTACTTGTTTGTACTGTATTTTATGTGCCCTCACCTATCTGATAGCAAACTGCATAGGCAGATTTCGGTTTCCAAGGTTTCCTCCATCATCTTTCTTACAAGGTCTTCCATCCCTAAAATAAATGGGGAAGTAATTGTCTCGCGCGATTTCGTATGTTTGGAAAGACAGAGGAAAGTCTGACTTGATCTTCAGTTTTCCTACCCCGCACTTTTGCAGATATTGTCCCCTTGGGGTTTGTGGCTTGACCGGTGCCCAGTCTCTAGGAGGTCATGCTGTACTTGGCCACTGTTTGTCTGCAGTTTAAATTGTTGGTCTCAGGGGAGTCTTCCGCAGTCTGAAGACGTATGCAGGTGTTTTTAATAAAGTTTAGTCTATTGCCATAGCTGTGTCTCACAGGGAGCCTAGTTGCGCTTTTTTTCTCCCAAGAGGACCCGAGGTTCCCCTTCTGTCTTTCCGAGTATGGCCTGTATTTTCCCACAGTTTAGACCTAGATTTCTCTTTAGTCTGTGTCCTAATGGGCATTGCATTCACTAGCTGTGCCTTCCAATAATGCCTGTGCTGCGCTAGTCATGCCTCTCTATAGAGCCCCTGTTTCCACACTTGTGCCTCCCAGTGTCCGTATTACTAAACGCCATGCACTGCCCTAGATACAACTGATTGACAGGCCTACATTGCCTTAGCTTCCATCAGGCCATAGCCCATCTAGTTATCCCAACGGGCGCGATAATGCCAGCGCAAAGCCTATGGTTCGGCCCTGTATTGCTCCAGGTGTGTCTCTCCATAGATGCTATATTTCTTTGTCTCCTGGTAGGCTATTAGTTGCCCTTGCTTGGTTTACCAGAAAGCAGCCTATTTAACAAGCTGTTTCTCCCGTTTAAGCTGCATTGCATTGGCTGAACTAGCTACATATTCTGCTGAGTGCTGTGTTGTCCTTGCTCTGCCTCCCAGTAGGCCCCCATATGCCCTAGTACAGAGGTCTTCAAACTGGGGGAGGGGGGGGGCTCTAAAATGATCTCAGGGAGGGGGGGCGTTAGTCTCTGGCCAAGAGAAGCATCATGCTTTGTTTTAAGTGTTAAAAACATGAGCGGCTGTAAGCCACTTTGTAATGGGCCATCACTAACTTTTGTCAATTACAGCCTGACTGGGAGTATGTGTAAAAGGGGTAACAGAGCTCAACTGTAATGTTTAAATATGTTTAGACATATTTAAACATTGACAATTTAGCAGAATAATTGTGAAAATATTGACGGGGGCGCATCATTAAGAAGTTTGAAGACCACTACCCTAGCAGTACCTCCCAAAAGGTTTGATACAGACCTGTGCCCATAACTCGGCCCTGAATAGGATCGAAAAATAGTAAATGTATTCAAATAAAAGACATTTTAAATTTCAACAAGTTGCAATACATTAAAAAATATATGTGATATAATTCAAAATAATTTAGTTCATAACTATTCATTAACAAATATGTAAAAATAACAAATAAAACTATACCTTTTTTACATTACAAAATATGTAAATTATAAAACACGGATCAAATAAACAAATGTAAATAATTGTTTTAAAATACATTTAGCTAAAATAAAAACAAAATGATATAGCTTCCCAAATTTATTTTCCAATTTTAAAAAATATAAATACTTTCTATACATTACAAAAATGTAAAACAACCATTAAAAATCAGAGATTTTTTTAAAACAAAATCACGTATATTCAAGGGAAGGGTCTGATTTACTATTCCAACTACATTCTGGCTAAAATGAGGGAAAGAGTATCTATTTAGTAATGGGGTCGGAATTACCATTCCAACTAACATTTTGATAAATGCATAGATTTGGGGGTTCAGAATTACTATTCATACTCCAAATTAATCAACATTGTGAACAATGTTAGGGGGGAGTGATGTTTACTATCCCCACTGCAAACTAAGTACATTGGAGAAAGTTATGGACTCTGGAGGTATCATGTTTACCACTCTAAAGTAAGTAATGTTGGGGAAAGTGTTGGATTTTGAGGAGCATGAGAGGGCAGACGAAATATGTGCAATCCAAAAGAAAAAACATTGGAGAAAAATTGATTTTGGGGGGGGGGGGCGGCAGGGGTGGAGAATTTACTATTCATACTGCAAACTAATTATCATTAATGTAAAAAAGGAAAAAAATTAAAATACAATACATAAAAAACCATTCATTACTTATTAGCGTCAATTACAAAATAAAATCAACTAAAATATACCACTTTTAAAAGTATCATAAATACAAATAATTAAAAAGTAACACTCAATTATTAACAGACTAATTTCATTCTAAAAATATTATAATCAATTAATAACACTAAAGTAAAATACAAAATGTAATTTTTAAAATATATCTGAAAATTATTTATCCATAAACATATATTTAAAATAAATAATAAACACATTTCCAAAAATCTTAGCAGCAAAAACAAAACAAATAACACTAAACTATAAAATAATATTTCTTTTTAAAATATAATAAAAATATAGGGGGGGCGTGTCCAAGATGGTGACCGAGTAAGTCGCACAACTCAGAGCTCCGCCGGACCTCCAGGCCAGTGCAGCATATACCGCTGACGAGGACTCTGGCGGCCGTGTTCTGCTTCGCACTGCTTCGGGTCATTTGTGCTTTCCCACTGAGAGTGTGACAGCGGCCTGTGAGAGGTGGTTCACGGAGGCTTGCGGAGGACAAGTGTGCCGAGGCGTAGAAGGAGCTGATCCCGAAGGGAGCCGACGGCAGGGCACGCCCCAGGCCCATCCTGTCCCGTGGTGCCTTGTCCACAGCAGGTGGCCCACATCGGGTGAGTGATTGAGCTGTTGGCTTGGTGGGAGGAGGGGTGCAGCGTGAGTGGAGTTGCGGCATAGGCTCTGGGCCGCAAGTTTCGCAATAGTGAGCCGCCTTTGGCTTCGCGGCCTACTGGATGCTTGTGTTGCCCTTGTTTCACGTCCGAAACAGAGTTGAAGTGGTCGCAGTGTGGTCCGCCCTCCGGGCCGCTGTTGGACTTTAGTGTGCAGGGTGTGGGGACCACAGCTGTGACTCAGCCCTGTCATTGCACGCCCGGACTGGTCTACGCCACCACCGAGGAGCATTGATCTGGAGCTGCGGCAGGTACGGCATGCTCTCCTTCCCCCTCAGACACCATCAACATTTGAAGCATGGCGCATTTCGTGGTACCCGGCCGGCATACGTGGGCCTGTTTGGGCAGGGCGGTGCCGCAATGGAGCTGGTGCCCGGCAGGGAGTGCTGTGGTGTGCACGTGGACAGCCCAGATTGCACAGGGGAGCCGTGAGACAAGGGTTGCAAACCGTTACCGTCTGCGGCCCACAGGGCAGTGGGCCGGCCCTTCTCTGAGACACTCTGACCACCCCTCTTACCTCTGTGCTGCGGCCTTCGGTTGCCGGTGGCGTCACTGTAGGAGCACTGGTTGAGCTGTCCCCTCTGTGTCTCACTGGGCCTTGTTCACGGTGAGGTAGTCCGCGGAGCCCCTCAGTGAGACCACCCTTCAGGTGTTGGTTGCAGCCTCTGCAGGGGCAGTTACTAGCGCCTGGTACGGATGGGTGCATGAGCAGCTCCTGGAGTAGTGGGACACTCCTATTCCTGCACAGGGGTGGTCCCTGTACCTCTGCTTACCTTTGGAAGTTTGGAACATCTTTACTGTGTAGCGCCTGGCCTGGGCTAGTGGTGTGGTGGCTGGTTTGCCTTGTGACTCCGCTGAGACTTAGCCATGTCCTCCCATTGCACAGGGAAAAAAGACCCTTTCGTCAAGGACATCTTTGCCAAGTCTGCCGGGAAGAAAGAAGAGGGGACGCCTGGGACTACAGCAACTGACCCCTCTGCAGATGACGCCCAAGAGGATGAACTGGCTACAGATGACTTCCCCATCACCAAGTTGTTCCTGTAACAACTGTTTGGAACGCTGCAGGATGACTTCACGGGGCTCAAGCGAGATATTGCAACCAAGATTAGGGAGAACCATGATGTGGAAGCATTAGGCCTGAGGGTGGCGTCGCTGGAGGAGGGCCGAGATGCACAAGATGAGGAGTTGGAGGGGCAACCGCAGGACATACTGAACTGCCTCCATTCTTACCGACAGAAGTAAGTTATCATGGCGGCTGCCCAGGAACTGCCACTCATTGACTCTGAGGGCCATCGACTTTGGGTCCACCAAGATCTTTCCCCGATAACATTGCAGTGCCAGAAAGCCCTCAACTCTCCACGGATCTCCTACAGGCTGAGACCATTAGCTATAAATGGGGCCATCCCTTCCCTCTTTAATTTGTGTGGCAGGAGGAGGTCCGAATGGTACGCATTCTTGAGGATGCCTGAGCACTCCCTGATTTGCTGGACCTACAGTCTGCTGCAATGTCCTCACAACGGGGCTCCTCATCCATGGGCCCCAACTCGCGGCACTCCTAACAACAGAAGACTAAAAATGCTCAGCAAGCCATCTGAGGATCGCACCAGATTGCTTCAGCAGCTGCAGCGGGAAGGCAACAATGAGGGTGCAGATGTTGATCCCTGATTGGCGTATTGGTCTTTCAACAGGGCCCGCGACTCATGCCTTGTTGTTGGCGACGGCCACAGACACTTTGTTTTTGCATTTCCTCTGTCACAGGTTCAATACCTTTCTGGCAGAGCTTCTTTGTGCTGAGGCCGAATCTCTGTTGATCTTGCCTACGACATGGGCCCTAACTAGTGCTTTCTGGTTGTCCCCAGGCATGGGACATGTTTGATTTACTGTTTAATTTCTTTTCCTCCTGTCTTCTTACCCTTTTCTGCTCTTCTCTCCCCACCCCTCATATGGATGCCCCTGCATGTTTCCCACAGGAGGCCTGCGTGCCCTTCTGTTGGTGGTGTACTGGCATACCCTCTTACCGGTGTTTGCATGGTACTGTCCATACTAAGCCTCAACATTTGTGGCCTTAACACACCAGCTAAATGCTTAGCACTCCTCTACCTCCTTAAACACATTAAATGCAACCCCTGTATGCTACAGGGGACTCAATTGCTCCAGGGTGATTGGCGCAGGCGGTGCTTCCACTGGTTCGATCGCCAATACTTCTCGTATGAATTAGCCAAGTGGGCGGGGGTCGCTACCTATTTTCCGGGAAGGGTGGAATGGGTTTTTAAGGAAATCCCAGGCAGGCTCTTGGCATTGCATGTCTTAATCCAGGACCCTAGATACACTATAGCTACAATCTATGCACCAAACGAACGTCAGGAAGGTTTCCTTAGAGACTCACTGGGCCGACTGTTGACCTCCCCGGACAAGGACTTGGTGGGTACTTCAATATCGCAATGGATGATCATAGGGATCGGTCTACCCCGAGGGCAGGAGAGGTCAGGGGACTCACATTGGGCACTAGACAAAGGCTGGAGGAGGTGGGATTAACTGACATCTGGCGATGCAAACATCCCACAACTTTGGAATACTCTTTCTTCTCAGCTGCCCAACAGACATATGTCTGTATCGATTATTTCCTCACCTCCCCCGGGGTGACTCGAGACACAGGTTGGGTAGACATTGGAGCACAGTGCTCTCTGACCATTCTCCCATAAACCTGAGGCTCCATCTCGTCTACTGTCCCCGCCAGTCTGGTGGCTTAATGTAAAACTCCTTCCCTATAATCAAATACTGACAGATATCCTAACAGCCATAACTTCCTTGTTGAAAATTAATGACACTCCTAACGTTGCTGTAGCCACATTATGGGAGACGTTCAAGGTAGTGATCAGGGGCCATTTCCTTGATCTGGCAACAGTCTATAACAGGGAGAGGCGGACCAAAAGTCACCAGCTGGAATTTCAAGTCAGGGAGCTCGAGGCCACTCATGTCCAGTCGGGCTCGATGGCGGTCAATTGACAGCTGCCCGTAAACAATTACGAGAGATAGACATGGGGAAAGCGGAATACGCCCTGCTTCACATCTGCCAGAAATATAATGCTGGTAGTAACAAGGTGGGGCGCATGCTTGCGCAACGCCTCTGATTGCAGGCAACCGATCGGGGAATCCCCGAAATACAGAGCAGATGGCACCCTGCGATACCGGGATAAATACATTGCAGAGGTCTTTTGAGCATTCTATGCAACCCTCTACATGGCAGAACCCCTGCTGGAGGCTGATGTATGGGTGTATCTATCTCAGATCCCCCCCACTGCCGATATGACTACATTCACTGTCCTGGATGTAGATATTACTTCGCAGGAAGTACTAACAGCCATTGAAAAGATACAGCCTAACAAGGCACCAGGCCCGAACAGCAATAGCGCTGAATTCTATTAGACTTTCGCTCCACAGCTTGCCCCGGTTTGGCACAAATGTTTAATTCCTTCAGTGAGATGGGTACACAGCCAGACTCTATGTGCCTGGCCACAATCACAGTGATCCCCAAGGCAGGCAAGGACCACAAATGCTGTTCCTCCTACTGCTCAAACTCTTACTTTTGAATGTCGATGCTAAACTTTTTGCCAGTGTTCTAGCTCCCAGACTGTTGGTTTGGAAGACTCTGACCACGCTGGTTTTATCCCAGAATGAGGATGTAGCGACAACACAAAACGATTGTGCCATATCCTGGACAAGGTGCGATGCACACAGGTACCGGCGTTATTAATTTCGATTGACGCTGAAAAAGCCTTTGATCGGGTGAACTGGCCCTGCCTGCAGGGCGTCTTACAAAATGTGGGTATCGGCCCCCGGTTCCGCAGGTGGGTACACTCCTGCTATCTCGCTACCCGGGCTAGGGTGTGTGTGAACGGTGTAAGGTCCTCCACATTTCCCATCATGTGTGGAACAAGGCACTTTTCGAACTCTATATGGAGCCCTTTGCGGAACATATACAGAATAACCCCTGCATAACGGGCATCCGGATGGGTGGGAGAGAACATAGGATTATGCTGTATGCAGATGATGTCCTTTTAACCCTCACTGACCCTGAACATAATTTAGCAGCCTGGTTGACAGAGCTAGTTGTATTCGACGAGGCCTCCAGGTTCAAGACTAAGCTGCAGAAATCCTCGATCTTTAGCATAACTGTGTCTGAGATGGAGAAAGCCCGGCTGGCTTCCTGCTTGCCTTTCAGTTGGCAAAGAGTGGGATCCCTTATCTGGGGATACAGTTACATTCCACTCTCACTGCTCTGGTGGCCCATAACTATGGACTCCTCCTCACTAGCACACGGTTCAATCTCGCTAAATGGAAGTCTCACGGTCTGTCTTGGCCCAGATGGATGGCAGCTATCGAGATAACATTACTTCCTAAACTTCTTTATGTTGTGCATACCTTACCCCTACAACCTTCCCCAAGGATGCTGGACAAATTCCAATCCCTTATCTGGGACTTTGTCTGGAAGGGTAAACGAGCTAGAATGGCCAGATCCCGTACCTATCTGCCGCTAAAGGCCGGCGGACTGGGGATCCTGAATCTGTGCTACTACTACCAAGCGGCACAAATGCACAACATGGTGGCGTGGTCTCACACTCGAACGGAGAAACATTGGTGTTTCATAGACCAGGGATTTGCGGGCATTTACATTTGGAAAATACTGTGACTGCCAAAACCCCGCAGGCCGGTCGGTGTCTATGTTTCGTCAGTAGTTCAGTTCACTATTTGGGTTTGGGAGAGGGTTCAGCTGTGACACAGCCTCTCTACACCAATATCTGACGCCACTGATAAGCAAGCCAGTTGCAAACGGGTGGGCGACTTGTTTGATGCCGAAAGGCTTATGGACTTCCCTACCTTGCGGTCCTCTTATGGTCTCCCTGACACAGCGAGCTGGCAATACTTGACAGTGGCACGCTGGGTGACTCAGCCTTCGATTCGACCGCACACCAGTAGGGTACTAACACCTTTTGAAAAGTGCTTCTCACGCGTTCCACTGACAAGAAACTACTTTCCAACCTTTATGCTTTTTTTGTTACACCCAGACCCCCCTTAATTCACCCACGTACACCAGACGGGAAGGGGAGTGTGGGCGACTCTTTACAGACAGGAGTGGAATGACATTCTGCACCGAGCGCGCACATCTGCCCTTAACACGACTAGTAAAGAAATGCTCCTCAAAATTGCTTACTACTGGTACCTCACACCCGCCAGAATTGCCACCTGGGCTCCCACGGGAGATGGCCGTTGCTGACACCCCTGGGGTCAACAGGGTACACTTACACATCTTTCATGGCAATGCCCCAAGTTGCAGTGTATCTGGGAAGGGGTCTTGGAAGAAGTAAATACTATGTTCACCAGGTTCCCGACCTATGTTCTCTTGGGTCTCCCCAACCCCCTCACTTATCCCCTACGGTCTACCAGAGGCAAAGCCATTACCCTTACATTTGGAGCAGCTAAGCAACTCCTCCTCGCCAGATGGGGCACAGACGCTGTACCGGCACAACTGGACTGGCTACATAAATTATGGGAAATAATTAGGATGGAAAAATTGACGGCTGTGGCTATGAACCGCCTTCCTCTCTTCGACAAGATGTGACAAACCTGTCTTAAATATTTAGCAGACAAATTCTGTGAAATTTTCCTGCCCCTAATACCTAAGAGTAATGCGTCGACTGTACCTGACGACAACCAATCTGCCTGAGTGTACGTTCCAGGGTCTTCACATCAGCGCACGCCCAAACGTATCCTCCTTCCTGATCTGAACCTATTATGTTTCTCCCTTTCTTATTTTATTCCTCTACTTGTTTTACTGTGATACACGCTCATGGCGCTTAATACACGATTCACCACTGGCCAATGGATGTAGGTGGGCAGTTTTGTATTGCTTCTTTCTAAAAATTAATAAAACAGATCTAAAGCCTAAAAATGTAAACACTAATAAATGTCTTCAATGAATAAAAAAATGGAAATATTATTTTAAAACACTATCCACCCGAAACCCCTATAAAACCCAACAACTTGACAAACGTTACCTTTAAAAAAGATTATAAATGTCTTTCTTTTTTAATTCTACAAAGAAATCAATGATCATATAAATTAAAAAAACACCCAAAACAATATTTCAACCCATAATATTAAAGAATAACTATTCAAATTGTTACAAAAAGACAAATGTATCTTTGACATTCAAAACTTTATGACTAAATATTATGACTCCAATGTTAAGCACCATCCATATTCTATCATTAATATTAGGAATCCAGACCGTTAGTTAGTCATCTATTACTATTATTAGTGCCTAAAAGAGGCCAAAAAACATGGAAACCCAAACATATAACAGCCATCTTGGCCAAACAGTGCTTTGACTAAGTGGCATTGCTTTTTGGTCTTGAGATGTCAATGCTATTGTTTAGGTTAAATAATATTTGCTTTGTAACATGAACAACATCGCTGTGTATAGAAGTGTGTTTTCTTGGCATAGGACAAACTGGGCCTGAATTAGACCTCGATTTTGGATGTAAAGGTTGGCATGTTTTCACTTTTCATTTGCACCGCATGCAGCAAAATGTGCGCTGATGCGTTGTGTTGACATGCTGTTCCCGAAGAGCCTCAGAGGAAGTCCTTTATTTAGATTGCTGCTTTCCAAGGCCTTTTCCTGTTCACTCACTGTAGGCTCATTCACCCATAAGGCTGCTGTTGTTTATGTAACTAGATTTGTGTTAAAACGTCCCAAGCCATTAGGTCAGAGGAGATTCATTGTGGTTCAGTGAACAGTGTTAAGATGCTGGCATTCATATGACCTTTTCTAATGCTGTATTGCGATTTGATGGTGTGTTGTTACATTTGCTCACCCTATGCTGACTTTGCTATCTCCATTGCTCTCTAAGGTGAATTTTCCTATAAAAGCCCAAACTGCTGATGTTCTTGATGACCTTTATTCATTTCCTCTTAGGATGCTGCCCGACTGTCCATAGATTTGCTGCATGTTCTGGACTTGGACTATTCTCCAATGCTCGTTCTGTGTCTATTATGATTGACCTCCGAGCTATATGCTTATGACAGTGTTATTATACACCATGATTGACCCTGGTATATGTTTGCCTTATCTATTCAACTTTAATATTTTTAATAACCTTCATGCTTACTAAATTACAAATCTCAACACTTTTTGAGGCATGGCTAATCCTTAATAACTGCCACTTGAAATGCCATTTTAAATCCTAACTTCGGAGGTACATTTCCTCAGCTATTCTTGAGAACAACAGTCTGCAAACCCCATTATGTGCTTTATTTCTAACATGATAGAGTATTATCAGAAATAGCTCCAACAGGGGCGCAGATCTGCTTGAAAGGGCTTCTACCGTCAGGATCACAGAAAGCCACATTAGTTAACTGAGCTCACAGCCTTGTGCGTACCACACAAAAATGTCGGAAATGTGGGTCCTGTTTGTGACTTGAGGGCACCACAGCTATGAGAGTTAAGAACTATTTTCAGCTATCCATTGTGCAGAGTCAATGACATGGCCTGTATTACTTAAAGGGTGTATTTTCCCTGTTTGCGCCACAGCGCACCTTTAAACAGGAAAATGTGCCCTTTTTCGGATGAATGCGCTGCCCTCAGGGAAGCCGCGAACTCGTGTTGCCCTCAGGGTATCGCATTAAAGTGAAATATGGAGCAGATGTTAAAAAGCTGCTCCGTGTTTCACACTACAGACAGCAATCCGCCTACACTTTCAAGAGGGATTAGAGACCCCCTTGCAGGCAAGTGTAATGAGCGACTGCACCCACCTGAGGGGGATGTCTGGGGCATCCATGGGACCCCTTTGCATCCCTCGAGAAGGCTGACCTCAAGGGGTACACTGACATGCGCCACCTTTTTGTGGCACACTTTCAGTACACCTCCTAAGGGAATGTTTGCCTCTACGCCCTCATCGGTGATCCGGCTCAAGTGCAGAGTAATAGTGATTCCCTCATTTGCAAGTGGTCACTCCCCTATGCAAATGAGGGAACACCCTCTCACAATAGCGCTGGTACTATATGTGCGCGAGTGCTATCATTATTAAGGAAGGGTCGCACAAGCGTCCCCATCTGTAATACCAAAGTGCCCCAGGGCAGGCACACCTGCCGGTTGAGCCCACCAGGGCATTTTCTGTAATATGGCCCCTGAAGAAAAAGGCAAAAAAATGAATTAATGTAAATGACATGCACTGATTCCCCCAGTCACTGAATACCAGGTGAACTCTGATGTCAGAATGAGGGTATAAAAAGGGTATTTTTAAGGCCTGGTGGAGGTGCCCGAAAGCATGGTCTAAGGTCTTTAAGGGCTGGCTGGGGAAGCTTTAGGACCAGCTGGTGGTGAACAAAGACATGGCCATGGTCCCCTGAGGACATGCTAAAGGTATCTGAGGACACACCAGCAGTCTATGATCAGGGGCATTTACGGCTCGGCTGAGGGTAGGCGCCGTCTACAGGCCTCTGAGAGCACACTCTGGATTCTAAGATCCCTCTGGCGGTGTCTGAGGGCACACCAAGAATCTCTGATAGCACGAGGCTGTTTGACTATAGATGGTGGTGACTCAAACGAGTCTTAGAGACAACTGGGTGTGCCTAAGGGCCAAATAGAGGTGCAGAAGGGGCGAACTGACAGCCTGCTGTGTTGTCTATGGGGGCCAGTTGGAGTTTCTGAGAGTAGTCTGGACGCATGAGGGCGGGCATGGGGGTTCTGACGGCTGCTTGGTATGTCAGGAGGCAGGTTTGGGGTCTACTAGGAATGTATGATGGAAACTGTAACATGTCTTATTAGAAAAAGTGGCAAATAAAGGTTTTGTGTATTTGTCATAACTAGGCCGCATTAACAAAAGTGCTTGACACATTGCAGAAAATTGCATGTTTTATTTGTTTTCATTTAAACGATTGGAATTCAGTGTTCCTGTTCTTTTGTTGAAAAGCAACTTATCATTAGCTTTTTTGGGAAGGGATGGGCTTTTATTGCCATTTGTGAGGCCATGAGCTAGCGCTCAATCGTTATGAATGTGCAGATGCAGTTATTTTATTCTCTCGTGTATTTGCATTAATAAAACATATAATTTCTTCTGTGCAACACATTACGTATTTACCGGCCAATGAAAAAAATGTTCTAGTAAATGTAATTTTGTAATTAATAATGTGATTGGTGCTGTGCAAGCATTGTTTTAGTGCTGTCTATTTACATACAATCCTGCTGTGAATGTGTATGCTTTTTTTGTCCAGAAAGTTAAAAAGCCTGCTTTTTGGTTGAGGAGCCAGAGATGTTCTAATTTCAGGCATTGCTTCTTTTTGCTTAGCGAGGGCTATATGTTGTGGTCCTTTTAGTATCTAGATAGTAGCTAGACCTATTTACTAATAACGTGATTGCCAGATATACTGTACTTGTTTAAATTTCTAAACGTGTATGTCATTGTTACATTTATTATGATTTTGATTTAATGGTAATTCCCTTGATTAACTAACTTTTGCTTTCTGTAATAATACAATGATTTGAATAGATCTACCGACACCTGAAAAAGCCTTGTGCAGGTTTTCTTAATGGTCTGGAATGAGCGTTAAAGTTCAGGATTCTCCCTTTCCTGCCCATCAACCCTCCTTAATTAGGGGTGGAGCATTGTCAGAACTAATGACCACATACGGCTGTCGGAAGTTGTCTTAGCCCTAGGATCTCTGGAGGTATGCTGAGGATCATTGAGGGACTGTTCAGCGCATGTGAGGGTGGGCAGTGAATGTTTCAAGGCACTCCGGATAGTTCTACATCCTGAGTGATGGTCTCTAAAGGCTTGGTGTCTGAGGCCATGCCATGAGCATCAGAGGGCCATCGGGGGCTGTTGAAGGACCAGCTCAGGGTGCCGGATAGAACGCTATGAGACACCAAGCACAATATAATACCCTTGGAGAGCTCTATACAGCTGACCAAGGGGGATTCAGGGTCCTTTGACCGCTATGAGATTAAATTTGGTATGTTTATAAACCAACTGTGGCTGTATGGTTGCTTCTGAAAGTGAGATGGAGAGTTGCCATGAGGTTTTTTGTGGAGACAGCAAGAGTTATTGAGGGCAAGCTAGGGGTGTTCAAATAACATTTGTGGATAACTGAAGGCAAGGATAAGGTCTCTCTTGATGTGCAGATGGTCTATGATTGCTGTCTGGAGGGGCCTAAAGGCAGCCCAGCAGTCTCCGTTGGAGGTACCTAAAGGGGGCTGAGAGTCTCTGGTATTCTGTAAGGACAATCTGGGGGTAGGTGAAGATAAGCACAGGGCAGACTCTGGGAATGAATAGGTGAATTGTGTAGGCAGAATGTCCGCTGGAAGTTTATGAGAGTTTGATGGCCATGTCTGAAGGTTTGGTGAGCGTTCCCTAGGGTCCCCTGGTGGTGTCTAATGACTAGCTTGAGTGTTTTAACATTGATTGAGGCGAGACTGAGTTATCTAATGACAAAGTGACCTTAGTGCATACCGAAGGGCTCTAGAACATATTCCGGAGTGTATAAGGGTGTGTCAAGGGCAGGTCTTCTGGGTGACAGATTGAATCTCTTCTTGGTGCGTAGGAAAAGTCGACCACTTCCTGAGATTCTACATTAAACAGAAAGTCAAGAGGTGCGACTGGCAGTAGAAAAGTTAAAAACACCTTCCACCAAGCCAGACCAAACAAGAGGACAAGCAGAGAAGAATATTCAAGGAAAATAGCTGGAACACAGTGATCTAATGAGACCAATGTGCCAGAAATAGGCATTAGTGTAATTGCAATGTAGGTTGGAACTAATTTGAACTCCATGAATAGTTTCAATTCAGGAAGATAATATAACTATGTTATTGCCTAACAGATCCTTATTGGCAGGATACTCAAAATTGCAAAACAACACTACATACTATTAGTGTTCCTATTATTGTATATTATGTGTGGCTCATATTTCTAATGTTGCAGGCTAATTGACCTCCAGTGTTCCAGAGACGCTGGAGGCAATACATGTTTCTGGTGGATGGCATTTTGAAGATGCAGCCAGCAGGAACTAGCTGTGCACCAGAATGCATTGCGCCACAACACGAAGGAGCAGAGGAGGGAGAAGCGGCGTAACCACGAATGCCAAGGAGGAAGCAGCTCTGACGCGAACTGTGAACCCAACAGGGGGACTAGAGTTGTTTGAGAGTTAGATGGGGGTGTCTGTAGGCAGACAAAGTGAGCCATATGACATATAATCAGTGCTAGGCTCATTTATGGCATTGCCTCTTACACAGTTTTTGTCAAACATAAAGAGCTAGACTGTAGTACATTGTTTTTATCACTTGAACGTTAACTGAAAGTGCTGCTTTTGGCTGGAGATCTACCAGCATTTTCGGCATCTTTAAGGTAAGAACAAAACAATAACCTAACACAAAGCAAAATAACAACACAACTTAAATATAATGGGGCATGACATAACAAAATGGTCAAAAAAGTATGTAACACAACAAACACAGTACAGTACAACAACACAATGCAAAGATGCAGCAGAGATGCAGCAGAAGATCCTAATATAAAAAACACAAAACATGACCACCACAACAAATATGTACAAGTATGCGTGTCATATATTACACCTACACAGATCTATGGTGTGATAAAAGGAGTTTGCAGCAGGCATTGCCTTACTTCCACCAGCAACGTGTAATAGTGCCAGTCACACATATTTTGTGATCTCGGCTAGTATCTCTTGGCATGGGCAAGACCTCTGCATAGGTCCTCAGGAGTGTCAGAGTAAATGCAAGGGTCCCTGAATCTAAGTAGCATGTGTGTCTTCCAGAGAGCTAAGAGCCTCTGCGTGTGCGATCACAGTCACTGAGGTCTATATGGAGGTGCCTGAGGACCAGTTGGGAGTCTTTGAATCTCATTTAGGGACTACTAGTGATGTGTAAGGACCAGCTGGTGATGTGTAAAGCAGAGCTGTAAAAAGGAGGGCACCAGTTCATTTTTCTTCAGTCGGTGATGTCCCACGGTCTGAGAAATTTAAGGATCAAAATGGACAGCAAGACCTTAAAAAACATAAAACCTCTCTTGCTTATTGCCTTGGCCTACTGACAGGGAAAGTCTACAATAAGAACAGATATTGCTTAAAATGTATCTCTGAGCTGGACTCCGATTAGGCCTAGGTACTTTTAGTTTCACTTTCACCCACAGTACCACCTCGAAGTTATGCTGCCTGAGAGCTCGGTGGCAACTCCTCTGAGGTATGTTCTTTTATTTTCTATGTTTTTAATGTATGACGTTTGATAATGTTTCATTTCGTTTTAGTAGAGGAGTATGTGAGGTAAAAGAGTGTGCATTTGCAAATTAGTTGTGTATTTCAAGTTGGATTTGCAATTTGAAAACGTCTGCAGTACTCACATTTACTTCTGGTTTTCATGACCTGATTAAATATCTTCTTTTTTCCTGTCTTTTCTGGTGCTCGATCCGGTATGGTTCATCATACAAGCAAACCCTCTAAAACTAGGTGGGAGACTCGCCGTTTTTTCAGCTAAGAATTGTGTTGCTTTAGCCTTCTCCTTCATGAATTGCATTCTAACAGACTCCGTGGTGCTGTCGTTTTCTGCTACTATTAGTTATAATTCTGTTGTTTTTCTTTTCATTGAACAAAGTGGCATTATTACTTGTATGCGTAGGTCGTTAATCTTGATAATCAGTTTCAGCATGGTAAAAATGTGGAACGAGCTTTCTTAAAGTACAGGTGGGACCTGCGTGAAACGAAGTAATGCGAGTGAATACTATTTGGATTGCGGTGGCTTAAGATGCTGGATTTAGCATGTCTCAGCCACAGGTCTTAGCAAGGATGTCGCCTTATGGTGCTATCGACGTGGCAACAAAACAAAACAATCGCCAAAAATGGTTCAATCAATCAGGTGTTTTGTAAAGCTCGACTACTCACCCGTAAGGGTCTCACGGTGCAGGTCCGTCGAAGGCACTGTGATTCAGTTGAGGAGCCAGGCCTTGAGGTCTTTGCAGAATTGAGGCAAGGGCGGTGATTGCCTGAGGTGGAGAGGCAGGGTGTTCCAGGTCTTTGCTGTGAGGTCGGAGAAGCTTCTCTTCATGGATGGGGAGGGCTAACGCAGCAAGACATTCTCTTGGCTGGAGTATTGAGCATCCTTACACAATTCTTTGTGAGGTTCTGAATATCCGACTCCCATAGCAGGAGCCATAAAGCTCTTTGGACTCCAATGGTCAGATTATTTTAGAAAGTAGTTGTCCAACCAGATAGGTTCTTGCTAATGACTCTGAGGCAAACCTGTGTGCGCCTACTGTCACAGAACTGTTGGAGGCGACAGATTAGAGACGCGTGCAGCAAAGATTCTGGAATGAAAGTTGAAGAGAAGGTATGCATTCAAGATATATACTACTTTTTTCAGACCAAGGCTGGATTGATAGGAGAAGATGTGTTGGAAGGTAAAATAGAGCTGTTAAGGGCCAGCTGTGGCACATCCATCAGACCACGTCAATGAAGAGACTCTGGAACCTGTGCAAGCAGCCAAGCTGTGGTGGTTCTCAAAATGAGCAGGCGCCAGCACGTTCGAAGAGGTACACCAAATGATGCAAGACCAATTACACAACGAACATTAAAGTTATGGATATAGATAGTCCAAGCAGGCCTTAGATGATTCGTGTAGACAATGAAACAAAATCCTCACAAGTTTATGAAGTTGAAACTTGACTACAATATCCTGCTCTTTACTGAGCCTTGCAAATTAATTTGTTCAAGTATGCATTTATTTAAACAAATGATTTATTTGGAAGGTCCCAAAAAAGCCACTGTAAAAAACGCATAATTTTTTATGTAGTTTACTTCTAAATATAGTAGATTTTCTGGTATATTCTTTTTAAATGTTTTATGTACATTTGAGCCCCTGTGTAAAGTCGTATGTTTATACTACAGGTCTAATGTCATTAAAAATGAACAACCCTTTGTAAAATAGGCATTACATTCTACAATGCTTTCACCACCACATAGCAGCTGTGATGCTGTTTGTCTCGTCATATGAACCAACACCTCCAGAGTTCAACAGCACCAAGACATTTTATACAATGTGACCCACCCCCCACTAGGGCAATCCAGGCAACGCTGCTGCATGTATGAACGTTGATGCCCTGTCAGAGGCATGAAGCGATACATACATATAAAACACGGAAAACAATGAGAGGGTCTGTGCTTCAAAAAGTGAAAAAGGCTATGAATGAAACTAAAAGCGACGTTGGGAGACTTGATCCCAATATGAGGCAAAGTGCAGTTAGGTATGAGACTCACATCCAAAGAAAGGGATTGTTCAATAAAATGTGAGGCTCTCCCCAAGTAAGTAGCACTACTCTCAAAAATGGAAACTTACAAAAAGTGAGACCCAAATAAGTAGCACTACTCTCAAAAATGGAAACTTACCAAAAGTGAGACTGTGCTCGAAGAAGTGAAACTTTTGCCAAGTGAGTGAGAGACTATGCTTCCAGGTGTGGGTATTGCACCCCATTAGTGAGACTGTACTTGTTGCCGTCTCTTTTTTTCTGTCCGTGGAGCCCCTTCTCTTTTCCTCACACATCCTCCATTTCTCTCTATGCCTCACTTAAAAAAAACAACAACATTTTATTGATTTTTATTATTTACCTTACAACATATTATTGCAATAATTGGTTAGCGGGAAACATTAGAGCATTTTATAATTTGCATCTTAACAATATATTTCTAATTGTATGAGTATTTTACTTTTGCGCACTCTAACATCTGACAATTTATTTGTACACAGTGTTCAATCCGCCTTGGTAATTATACGTTTCTACAATTCTTGGTGTTGCTACTATAAAAGAATCTAATCAAAAATAATCTAACATACCCCAACTTTCGAATATACCCTCCCCCCACTTGTCTTCCTGGCTCACCCATGTCATTTAAATCCCGGGACGGGGTTACACATTACCATACCTATATGTTATTGCTGTTTTCTAGCTATTGTTTATACCAACCATTTCCCTGTTGGATGGCGTTATGCAGAGTGTGGTACTGTATGGACTCAGTTTTTCAAACCTCAGTAGAGGTGGGAGGGGAAGGTATATCCTGGGGACCAGGGGGCACCAATGGATCAATGGCCTTTAGCGCTTCCAGCATCTGATCCCATTCCATAGAAATGGGTATTTTACGCAACCCACAGAGTTCCTCTCTTCTAATAATAGCACTCTCTGCCCCACCCCATCGGGTCATTTCTGTGTGCCAGGTGAGTAGCGTAGGGGGGAAAGCTGATTTCCACCTCATTGTGATGGCACGTTTCGCTATGCGGATAGCCATGTCTGCAAATCTATACTGTACTTTCTGTCCTTTCGGGCTGCAGTCAGCCCCAATAGACAACTTTCCGCCGTTGCCCAAACAGAGGTGCCTGTCATTTCCTTTACCAGATGCCTTATTACGTGCCAGAATCCCCTCAGGCACGGGCAGTCCCACAACATATGTAAAATATCTGTGTCCGGTGTCTGACATCTAGGACAGCAGACTTGTGCATCTGGGTATATACAATTGAGGCGATGTGGGGTAAGATAAGCTCTATGTAGGATCATATATTGTATGTATTTAAATTTAGCGCTACTGGACACTTTTGGGGGGAATTCCAGTAAAGAGGCCCACTCCTTATCAGTTAGATCTCTACCCAAGTCTATCGTCCATTTTTCTCGCAGGTTACAAGAGAGGCCCCCATGTGTGTCCTGGTACCTCTGTATAGCCATCAGATTAGATGGCGTCCTTCCCCCATCAGATGTATAGCATATACTAATTCATGAGTAGAGGGCTCCTTCCCGTCCAGAGACCAGCATTTTTTTATATAGTGGATGATGGTAGCATGTATTATAAACAATGTTTGGGTGACGTCCTGAGTGTGGGTGAAGTTTTCATCATCTGCCAGTGTACCGTCTATGAACAGTGCTCCTACCGTTGTTACTCCTTTTTGCGCCCATTGAGAAATCCAGCATCTAGTAATTAGCCCTGTCGCAGTGGGGATTCAGAGCAAGGGGATATTTGATGAGTATGGGGGAATTTGTTTAGTATACTGCAGTGTCCGTCTCAAATCTAGGAGAGCTGTTTTAAGTAAAGGGGGTGTGGTGGGCTGTAGTCTAGTCTCAGACAGCAGTAGTGTATGGAGTGTTCCCTGATTCAACATTTGTGGTGTGTAGCCAATTTCGTGTAGGTTGCGTCCAGCAAGCCAATGTGACAGCCATTGTAGGTGACTAGCCATGCAATATGCATGAAAGTCAGGGGCCCCTAGTCCCTCTTCCTCAGACCTCAATTGCAATTTTGAACACTCACACTCTTGCGTCCCTTTTCCGGGATGAGTTCCTAGAGAAGGGAATCTAATTTTTGGAAGAGTTTGGTGGGAATCAGTATCGGCAGATTAGTAAAGAAATATAAACATCGCGGGAGCATCACCATCTTAGAGATGGCTATTCTACCCATCACCGTTAGAGGTAGTGATATCCAGAAAGAGATATGGGCCCGTAATGATCTAATCATCCTGAGGGGTTCTATAAATCTGTATGCCTAGATATTTGAAAGTTTGTGGGGAGATTAATAGGGTGAATTCTCCAGATTTGATAGGGTCTGGGTTTTCCTCTATGTTGCATAACGAATGCATGTGATTTCTTTGAGTTGATTGCCAACCCCGATATACATACAAATTGTCTGAATATGCTTGGAATAGGTTCTAGGTCGCCAGTTAGATAGTTGGATAAGGGCGACCTATATGGGTTCCAGTATGCACTCTGGCTGTAGGGGCAGTGTATAAAAGTTTGACCCAGGAGGAGGAGCCAAGATGGCGACCGGGACGGCAGCGTAGACTCCCGGCTCCGTGAACCTCCGCATCCCGCACGGATATCCTGCACGAGATCCTTAACCTGTGCTACGCGGTCGTGTTTCTGAAGGAGAGTGGCACCCGACTGCGTGACTCCGAGGTTTCTGGCTGCGGTATCGCCGGAGAAACGAGCATTTGAACTTTGCGGCCTGTGCTGCCCTGGAGCCGGGACCTCAAGTGGACGCCGTGGCCGGGTGGCAGTTCAACAACAGCGGCCTGTTGTGACTGGGCGGAGGCGGTCCACCGGAGCGGTGCCAAACTCGGCCTACATTTCGTCGTGGTCGTTTCTACTGTCAAGTGTAGCGGTCCGAGTGCATGCCCGTGGGGGCAATTCTCAGATCCTCCGGTGGCTGCCCCTGCCTTTGATGGTGAGCTGCCCGGCTGCCGCCCGTATCCTGCCCTGATCATTGCGGGCCGCCCCTGGCTTTTTACGGGAGCGGGTCCGTAGTGGGGACGACTGTTGCCCGTGACCACGCAACGGATAACTTTTTGCCTGCCCCCGGAACCCGGTCACCAGCGACGTGGCCATCGAGACGCTTGTCCCAGGGTCCCGGCCCCGGTGAGGGTCGGGCATACTTGGCGGCCATCTTGTTGCGATGAAGCCTACCATCCTGTCCGCTGGGTCGCAGCGGGCTTGTGAGAGTGCGACTTTTGGGAGTGTGGCGGCGCGATCGCAGAGAGCTGTGCTGGGGTACGGCGACCTCCTCGAGGCCCTTGGTGCTCTTCACTCCTCCTTGATTCATGGTGTCCGGGTCTTGGGGAGTAAGCTCGACGGTGTGGCGTCGGCGTTGGGGCAATGGCGGCCCGCCTGTCCGCACGTACATAGGGACTACCCACACTGCGCACAGGAGGACACTTTGGCGGCCACCCCTGGGGTTGGTGCACGGCTGGACACTCAGGCCAGTATGCTACAGTGTGTTCGTCCAGCTGAGGGCCTGATCTGTCCCGGAGGCATTAGACCTGAGTGGGATGTGGTAGCCTCGTCCCGTACGTGCCCTCCTGCGACCCAGGGACAACTCCAGCAACTATTGTCTGCTTTGGCTGCTTCTGCCTTCCTGGACCTTGAGTGCAGTGCATATCCTGGGGCAGCACTGGGAAGCCTGTTTCTCCACGCTGCGGACTGTGTTGATGCTCAGAGACTTCCACCCCATCTGTGTGCGCCGCTTCTCGGACGTTGTTGGACAATCCTCTACCTTGTAATGTCGGATTTGGTGCTGGGTCGAGGGGTAGGCATGGGCAGAATTCCAAAGAGTGGTCAGGGATAAGGCTGATCCTTCAGGGGTGGTCATCTAGTGGACGGGCGGGCTCAGGGGTTGCGTGCTCTCCTGGCATAGCTAACAGCATAATAGGTGCATAGTGCTCCCCATCTTTCTTGAGAAGATCGCTTTTGTGCTGTTTATTGTTCACTTTGGGGGAAACTTACCGTGCGGGAGGGAGAAGCCGGGAGTATGTTTTGAAGGCCCTCCTCCAGTTTATTAATACTTTCTCCACCCCCCCGTCTGGTGGGGTTCTTTTCCTACTTCTTTTTCCCTCTTCTCCTATATTTCGGGTCTGGTTCCAGGGCGACAGGCACACTGCTGGGGGGGGGGGCCGTACTCATCTGCAGAGGTGCAGGGTGGGGGGTTGGGGGAGGGGATTCTTTCGTCTTTTATCTCTTTTTCCATGGCCTCCTTTTTCTTCTCTGATTCTTTTTGTTTTTCTTTTTCTGGGATCAGCGTGATACACCTCCTTTGCTATGACTCGTTGCCGCTCCATGTGTACCACAATTTCCGGGGTGCTCTCCGGGAGTTCTGGCGGGGGACTGCAGGCGCAACTGCTTATGATACTCTTCCTCATCCTGATGTTCTTGTGTTTGCGCTATTGACCTAATAGATTGCTGTAAATCGTTTACGTCTATTACTCTGCATACCTGTAATTGCTGTTTGAAAATTGTCTGGCACCTGATCCTTCTGCCTCGTTTCATTATAAAACGAAAACCTTTTTCTCCTGGTGCCCTACCTACGCTGTTCACAGTAATAGCATCACGACTCTGCTCCCCGATGTGCTGCCTGTGTTTACACTTGCCCCTTTTTTTGCTCTGATTGCTTAGCGGCCGGCCCCGGGGGGTTGTAGGCCCATACTTGTTCTCTATTGAACTGTCAATAAAGGTTTTCAAAAAAAAAAAAAAAAAGTTTGACCCATTCCATATAGCCAAGCGGGATGGCAAATCTTTTCATGGTTGCTTTCATGTAATCCCAGTTTTATGTGTCAAACGCCTGCTGTAGGTCGAGGGAGATACATCCAGTTTTACAGGAGATCTCGGAGGCAGTCTCCATGACATAATGCAGACGCCTAATGTTAAGTGATGTGTTACGGCCTGGTACAAAACCGCACTGGTCAATGGCCAGAATTTTGTTAAATATTTTGTATTCAGTGGGCAATAGGGAGAGCGGGCGATACCTTGAAATGTCTCGTGGATCTCCGTTTGGCTTGGGAAGGGTGGTGACTAATGGTTTCATAGTAGTTAGCGGGAGGGAATGGGCCTCATGTGCTGATTTATACAAGCTTTTGAGGTGTAGAGTTAATTTATCTGCAAAGGTAGAATAGAATTCTGCTGGCAGACCATCCAGCCCCGGGGTCTTATTACTTGGGAGCTTACCGATAGCCTCTTTTATTTCAACCCTAGTTATAGGGTTATCCAGCTCTTCTTGGGCAGCCTCTATCCATTTGGGGTAGGTCAAATTATCTAGAAATACCTCTATGTGTTACGGTATTTCGGCTATAGGGGCACTATACAGCGCCTTGTAGTAATTACTGAAGGCAAGGTTAATCTCTGCCCGAGTATGTACTATAGTGCCATCCGATAATGCTACTTCCGGTATTGGAACAGTGGGGGCATTTCACGTAGTAGACGTGCCAGTTGGGTGCCTGATTTATCTGCTTCTGCATGGTTATGCTGGATGTACGCCCGATAATCAATCAAACGAAGTTGCTCAAGAAGTTCAGCGTGCCGTATTCGCCTTCTTGTAAGTTCTCTTGTTTGGAGGTGTTTTTACTCGCTTCTCGTTCAAGTGCATTTAGAGAGGCCTCAAGTGTTGTGAGGTTCGTATGTATTTCCTGGCGGGCCCCCACCATCGCTCCTATAGTCGTGCCACGGATCACTGATTTAAATGCATCCCACTTTATGTGACGAGAAGAGGCATAGTTGGCATTTTTGTTAAAATAATTGGTAATGGTCGAGTCTAATTTATCACGGAAAACTGCATCTTTTAGCATCTGTGGCCAGAGCCTCCAAGTTGGGACAGGGGTGGGTATTTCCCCCCACTCCAGGGTGATTTCAAGTGGATTATGGTCGGAAAGTGTTTTTCCAAGATACGTAGTCTGGGAGATTTGGGATGTGATGGATAGGGAACAGAATAGTCTGTTCAATCTAGTGTGTAGTTGATGCGATTGAGAATAGAAAGAGCATTCACGGTTAGTAGGATTTTGGCAACGCCATACATCTTTTATCTCCCAGCCCTCAGTCCAGGACCACAGAACTTCTGCGTGTTTAATGGAAGCAGCTCCCCGAACCGGGTGCGGGAGAGATCGTGCTGGACATCAAGGATGGAGTTATAGTCTTCCCCAGGTACCCATGAAATGTCGGCCCAGTCCGCCAGTACTACATTCAGATTAGTAAGAAAGTTGTCTTGTTCGCAATTTGGAGCATTTACACTGCCGATAACTGTAGGGATGCCATCTAGTGTACCGTGTATTAGCATGTACCGCCCTTGCATGTCTATACGCTGCTCAATAATCACAAACGGTACCCCGTGTCTAATCCATATGAGAGTCCATCTTGCAAATGCGGAGTAGGATGTGGTGAATATTTGGCCCCTCCATTTTTTGCGTAGTTTAACTGCTTCAAAGTCGGTAAAATAGGTTTCTTGAATTAGGGCAATCTGTACTTTTCGTCTATTTAATTGTGCGTGGATCCTATGGCGTTTATGCACTGAGCCCATCCCCCTAACATTCCAGGTTATCAATTTGTATTTACTCAACGTAGCCATACATAATTTCGCGTGGTTGTGATGCGGCAGCCCAGGTGTGTACATCAGGTAGTATGTGCATTATGATATAGGGTGAGCCAGGAACCCAACAAATCTATCTGAACTAAAACACCCAATACTAGGACTAGCGCTTGAACTATGCTGGTCCAAACATTATGTAAAACAGTCTGAGGTTCCATTCGGTTAGGATATGCAGTTACTGCAGAGAGGATGGTTCCTGTACTTTGCATAATACCTTAATCTCAGACGGAGATACACACATGGCAAGACCCTTGGTAAGAATAAAGAGTAGGGAAAACCTGGGGAAAAACAGACAATATACTTGTACATTAACAATGTCTTACTTCCCTTCAGCATGCATGGCCACACATCAGTGTCCGCAGGGCTTCATTTTCGAGTTTTGTACATCATTAGCCAAATAAGTACTGCACTATTTGTGGCGTAATCGAAGGGAACAAAGGGTCATTACTTTCCGAGTCAGAGTGCAACAGATTATCGTCCAAGAGTTCCGATGATGATGGCAGATTAGTCTCTCATATGGAAGCAGCTGCTGCCAAGGCCGATTCCTGCCCCCGCAGGGCCTGCTCCGATGACGGGTTTTTCGTGGTGAGTCTTCAGGCCGATCTGTTCCGGTGTGTTCTCAGTGCTCGTTTTGGATCCTGATGTGTCTTCTGATCGATACTTTCAAGTGCTTGAGAGGAAAGGGTGGTTTCCAGCCAGTCCTTTGCTGCCTCCGGACAGTCGAAAAAGTGTGATTTTTGGTTGTCTAGTATTTTCAAACGAGCCGGAAACAAAAGAGCATATTTGAGATTTAAGGCTTGAAGTTTCTTTTTCAAAGGCTGGTAAGAAGCTCTTTGTCTTTGAACCAGAACTGTGTAATCTGGGTAGAGGGAGATCCGATGGTTCTCGTATTGTATAAACGTCTTTTCCCTGGCCTTTTGAAACAGGAAATCGCGGTCTTTGTAATTTAGGATATGGACTATCGTTGGCCTGCCCGTCGGGATACGGTGTGCTCTTTCCCCGCAGAAGAAATTCGACAGTTCCTCCGGGGCTATTTGATCCCGCAACCATTGCTCCATAAATTGGGTCACATTGGAGCCCTCTGCACGTTCTGGCAGTCCTATTACACAGATGTTGTTGCATCGAGCCCTACCTTCTGCATCTTCCCCCCTGTCAAGGAGGCTTGCCATTTGTTTTTGTATTTGGGACATATGTTCTGTATGTTCTTTATCTTGCAGCAGTAGCTCCGCCAGGGTCGTTTTGTTACTTTTGACCTTTGCTGATAACTTTTCATGGCCGGCCCATAGGAGAGTGAAGCCAGTGGTGAGAGTACCTATTTGTTGCTCTATAGATTTCCGTAATTCTTGTATTTCCTGTAGGATGAAGTCTAATTTGTCTGGGGCGGGCATCATATTTGTCGGTGGGACACAGCTTACCGATGATGCTTGAGAGGCTGGATCTGATTCCCCATGGGTCGGTGGGTCTACTGATGGCATTTCCAACGTTTTACCCTTCGTGCACCTCATGATGCGGTGTGCAGAGGATATTCAGTGTCACTAATGTTGCCAATGAGACGATGCCGCTAGAGTGCACTCTATGTTGGCAATTGACCATGTGGCGCAGCTCAATTTAGGTATCTGCACTATGCGTGTGCCCTGTGGGACACCAATCAACTAGGCAGTCAGCCCGCAGATTAGCTCAGTAAGTGTGACACATCAGAAGAGATCATGGGTCCCCAATGTCGGGCAGTGTGGGAGCTTTCAGTCATATGGCTCCTTCCGTCTGGGGCCCAGGGCTCCAGAGGATCCTTCTTTTAATGGATGCTCCCCAGGCCCACTCAGCAGGCAGTCCATGAATATAACTGGCGTCAGGCAGCACTGGAAAGTACATTCCCAGAGTTTGCGATGGCCCAAGCGTCGGCCCCTCACACCACAGCACCGGAGAAGGGGAGATTATTAATTCAAGACTCTAGGCCGGCCCCTGGCGTGTTTTCATATGCTCTTACCAACATCTTCAGACAGGCCTCATCTGGCATGTTTATGGGTCAAGGGGTCGTCACTCGCACTCCACCCAATCCATCATTTGGAGCCACTATCGCGCATCGTGTCCCAGTGAGTAAGGTGCAGCGGGGGAGGTGGGGGTTACACACTCTGTGAGTGCCCGGCGTTAGCGTCAGCAAAGGCAGGTCTGTGTGTTTAAATTATGCGCACATTCTCACGTTGTATCTGGGGTCTCCGTGCTTCCTAGTCCAAATCAAGAAGGGCCGCAATTGGAGCACACCACACCAACCCAGCGGCTCCTGGACAGCGCCACCCCACTTCCGATCACTCGACAGGGAGGGCCTTAGGGGGTTGTAGCATCAGTATGCAGCGTCGCTATGGAGGGCCGCGACTCACCGGGTGATCCAAGGTTTCTTTCTATGCCTCATGCTGTGTTTTGTGTGCTCCCTCACCAATTTCCCCAACTCTGTGGGCTAATGAAGCTTAGGCCTCTGGCTGAGTTCTGGTTCCAAAGGCAGGACTTGGCGTACCAAGAACAGACGCAGTCACACAAGAAGAAAAGTCATACATGAGAGAAGTCCCTTATCTAAAAACAAGTGTTAGGAATATCAGTAGACCTGTCCCTGGTAAGCTGTGTGGTGTTTTTTTTTTTCCCAAGCACATTCCACAAAAAGAGAAACAAAATGAAACATTAACATGGCTGTCACATAACCGTGGATGCTGTAGAGCGCCATGCGTTTTTTTACCATAGAATGTTACAGTTGTTGCATCCAGGGATCGGGCAAGGCCCGATGGTATAAATAAATGCAGGTGTGACCACTCGGGGTACTCCCTGTGAGACCATCTATACTTAGTGTTTGTGCTCATTTATGGTATACTGCCTCATGGTGAGCGAGAGGCCTACCCGTGTTCCCCAGGGCCGGGGGCACCACAGATGCCACATACTTGCATTAAAAACAATTGATTTAAAAAGCAATCACTGATGTGGCCATTTCACTAGTGATATTTAGGTGTCACCTGATCCAGTGCGCATGCGCTGCTCTGCGAGACATTTAGTAAGGGCTTTAAACTTTGGAACACACGCTCGAGCGTGTGCTTTTGTTTCCTTCACCCGCTATTGGCCTTTGCATGCGTCTTTCTAAGAAAGACGTACAAAAGGGGGTGGTGATGGACGGAGCATTAGAACCAATCAAACACTCACACCCAGTCAACAGATCTGGGTTTGATCCATCACCGTTCTTTAACCCACTCTGCCACCCCAGTTCAGACATGGCCATATGCAAATCAGGCTGACCCTGTGCCTCATGGGAACAGTCCAGCCTGAACTGTCAAGCCATGCCTTCCCTGGACCGGAAACAAGCTTCCTAGGACCGGTTTCTGGCATTTCAGCCGTCTTCAGCCAGGCTTGCTTGAATCCAGTGGCAAAGCGAGCAAGGGACTCACGTCTGAGCATACCCTGCCAACTTATGGCGAATAAAGCGGTATTGTTTCCTTGTACCTCTGGCCACTGATCTAACAATATGTCACAGGGGGTGAGTTTGGCTCACTTTTCCATAGGGCGAGGAACGCGGCAGGGGTGTCCTCTGTTGCCTTTACTAGGTGCATTACACATGGAGCCCTTCACTCAAAGAGTAAAGGACCACCCACACATCACAGCGGTCTGCTTTGGGGAGGGTGAGAATACCCGGTGTCTTTACACCAATTGCATTATAGTGTTGCTGAAGAACCCGAGCGAGGCCCTTCCGGCCTTCATGAGGAAAATGGAGGAATTCAGGGAAGCCTCAGGCTTCCGCATGAATATTCAGAAATCCTGGGTGCTGAATCTTCCAGGCCTCCCTAGAAAGATTGATCTTCTAGGCCTCCCTAGAAAGATTGATCTTCTAAAGCAACAGTTCCCGATGCAATTGAACTCTGAGGCTGTCCCATATTTGGGGATTCAGTTGGCCTCTAGTATACCCGAGATTAGGACCCATTAATTATCAGCTGGTCCTGGACAGGGTCATAGCAGGCCTTGCCTGATGGCTGAGCTGCCCCTTGTCTCTCCTGGTCTGGGTTGCGGCTCTCAAAATGATGCTCTACCGAGAATCTTGTTCCTTTTTCAGACCCTCCCCCTGGAGCCTCCTGTAGGGGCTCTTACTAAGCTGCAGAAGGTTATGCAATGCTTTGTCTGGGCCTCTGGACAACCAGGCATGTCCAAAGAGCTAAGCTGGTGCCCACCGAGCCAGGGGGGGCTAGGGGTTCCACACTTGCAGTATTATTACTACGCAGTTCAACTACAGTATCTAGCAGAATAGTCACTCCCTGAATCGGAGAAAGCATGGCTCTTTATGGACAGAGCAGTTGCTGGGGCCTCTCTGTGGAAAATACTGTTCCTCCATAGGGAGAACAAGCCTCCAAGACTCTACATATCACCAATCACCTGAGCGGTATTGAAAGCCTGGGATAATAGGGTGGGTAGGGCAGGCCTAACCACTTTCACGTCCCTGCTGACTCCAATAATAGGGAAAGTGGAATATACACCGAGCTTGCAGAAGATGGTATTTAGGGGGTGGCAGGAGATGGGGAGCTGCTTTGCGGGCCATTTCTTTGATGCTGAGAGCCCCCTACCATTCGAGGTCTTAAAATAGGAGTACACGCTCTCTGAAGTTGAAAGGTTTCGATACACTAAAATTTGGGACTAGCTTATGCACCCCCAAATTGGAGCAAGGGTGCAATGCCCGTTGACGAAGTATGAACACTGGCTTCTGTCTAGAGCCTACGACAAACACTTGATAACAGATCTTTAAGACATGCTCTTAGGAGAGTCCCCAACAGAGAAAACTAAGACTCAGAGATGATGGGAAAGAGAAATAGGGAGGCACCTCTCGCACAAAGAGCAGCAAGATATTCATTATAGATCAAGACATGGTGCCAGCAGCATAGCTAACATTGAATCATCAGTTAAGATTGTTTCTTACTGGTACCTAACCCCTGTGCAACTGCATAGAGGGAACCCATTGCGTAGTGCTGACTGTTGGTTTCAATGTAGGGCCATGTAGTTCTTTATAGCACATTTTATGGGAACGCCCAAAAATTCAACTATTATGCCAGGAAGTTCCTGTGGATATTGATAAGCCCCTGAACACTCACCTCCCTAGATTCCCTTCGTACACCATTCTAGGGCTGGCCAATCCCCTCATATTTCTGCTAAAATCACAAAGAGGTAGGCACATCAGCTTGGCATTAGGGGCGGCACATTAAATGATCCTCTTGTGCTGGGGTAGAGAATTCTGACACATCTGGTGTGGTTACACAGCTTATGACACATACTGGATACAGAGAGACTCACGCTGACCCTCACAGCGCAAGGAGATGCCTGCCACAAATTATGGCAGGCCTTTATTTCATTATTGTCCCATGAATTCCGGGAATTTACATGTCCCAGATAGCTTAAACTTCTCCGCTTGACATAACCAATATCGACTAACCAGACTGTGGTCCCCATTGTATAAATATGGGGGGACATGGGGGTGTGTGGGGGTGGTAAGGCTAGTTAAGATATTTCACACAGCTGGGGTGGGGGTGGGTTAGGGAGGGAGGGGTGTTATTTCTCGGTTTAAAGCTGTATATGTATGGAACTAGGAAGAGAGTTTAGAATGGTTTTTGCTCTGTATCTGTGTTTGATATCTGTCAATAAAAACAAATTTGAACCTAAGATGCCCTGATTTAGAGGAGGGGGCTGTCGCCACACAAATCTGTCTTTAATTTAGCTCACAGGGTGCGTCAACATCTAGGATAGGGAGCGGTGTAGTCTGCATAAGGACTTTTCTGTTCCCCGACTAGAACGATCACTGTATATAGTTAGGAGAACCCATAAAATAAGGCAGGAAAATTCTTATAAGAAGGACAGACAAAGATTCCTCTTTCAATGCTTCTTATAAAGAATTAATAGGTAAATTACAATAAAGGTTCCAGGAGCAAGTTTAGCAACAAAGCATATGACATAGGTACAAAGAACTCAGTACAGTTCTAAATGAAATCCGGACTAGATTTGCCTAAGGTGGGGAAGAGGGAGTCACTCTAGTTACAGAAATCCACACACTTATTGCTTAATACAAAGACATTCATACATTCTTTGGTAATAAATGGTTTTCAGGGTTTGCACCAATAGGAAACAAGCTAAAAGAAAAAAAAATATTCTACAGAATAAATGTGTGGATTCCATCAGGATAGTTGTACATTGAGATTCAACCATTATCACAGTCTTAGCTGTACAGTTAAGCTGATACATTGTTTTAAACATAAGCCTGGGATGGTGGGACCGTCCTTGATTCAGTATGAGAAAACTTCTCTGAGAACACTTTCAGCTCACTCGAGTGAATACTAGACACGCTTAATTTAGAACAGGAATTAGCAACAGTCATCGCGTGATATATTGTGACGTTGAGGCTAGATGGAGGACAGTGTAAACACAATCTAATGTTAGCATAAGCTCATTTCGTGATGCTCTTTTTATTGACAGAAAATAGTCTCTCACAGGGGTTAGGATGAGGCACCAAAAATGTGCTACAAGAGTCATAGCTCTCCACGACTCAGTGTCGGAGTGGGACAGAAAATAGGCCTGGGCTCTAAAAGTAGTTTGGCCCCAGTTAGTGAATTAGAAAGCTAAAAAAAGAAATGGTACGTTTGCAAATTTGGGCAGATTTGAACTTGTGGAGATATGTTGTTTGTGTTTTTCAAGGTTTGGGGACTGTGTGTATTTGGGCTTGCTGCAGGCAATGTTTGTTTACATATATATCAGAAGAATCAACAAACAGTAAAAACAGACCATAAACCAAACCGCAAACGGCCAAAACAAGCATTTGCAATGCAATAGGTCTTGAATTCAGGAGAGTTTGAGCTAGTGGCACTGTAAATGACAATGCCTCTTATTTATGTGTTGTTTTAAAATAGATAAATAAAAAGCACTGTCATTTACAATGCAAATAGCTTAACCCCTTCGCTGCGGCGGGAATTCCGCCGCAGCGCTGGGGGGGGTTTGGGGGCAGCGCGGTGGCGCTGTGCTCATGACGGAGCCACTCCGTCATGAACCACGGTTGAGCTGTGCTCATGACGGAGTGGTTCCGTCATGACTCCGCCCACTGCGCTAATCGCCCGCACAGGCGGGGAATCAGCGCAGCGTGGGAGGAGCGGCGGCCAACGGCCGCAGCATGACGGAACCACTCCGTCATGAGCACACGGCACCCGTGGCTCATGACGGAGTGGCTCCGTCATGAGCGCTGAAGGAGTTAAACTCTCTCAAATGCGAGACCTATTGCATTTCAAATGCATTTGGCGCCCGTGCTAGCCCTCTGAGTGAACAAGACAAGCCACTGTTAACATAGTTAGGATTAGTTAGGAAGATTTATGAGCAGCATGGATGGCGCTTGTGAAGGTTGTCTGGGGTATTGTATTTCTCACCAGCTGTCTTAGTTAATGGAGTGCATAAAGCGCTTAACAAGCCATTGCCTCAGTCCACAGAATGTTAAAAATATTGAGGGCACCTTAAGAAGGCCAGAATATCATAAGCACGAGCTGCATTTTACTATCCGAACATATGGCACCTTACCTAATTGAAAACACTTCCCCGTCTTTAAAAAATTGCACCTAAAAAACAGTGCTGTCACAATACTGAAACAAAGCCCTCCACGAAATCAACTAATAGCCGCTCTAATGACTTACCACCGCTGAACCGTAATTACAATGTTTTCCATTGTTAATCAAAAATTAGGACATATTTTGCTGAAAGAAACGGCACACGTATTTTTGTTTTTCAAAGCACTTTCGCAAATTACGCCTTTTATGCTGAAAGATGAACAAAAGGCAGGACGAATGAACTGCAGCGGTGTTCTTCCAAAATACCAGTCAATATATATTTAGGAACCTTAGAGTCTAGACATTACCTGGCCTTGTCTGCCTGGGAAGGCGTCAACAATTACCTGATGCAAATCAGCGACCTGATATAATGAATAATGCAAATTAGAGCTCTTCTTCCGATGAGCCAGGCTGCAGGAATCCTCTGCGCCTCACATTTCTCGAGGATTTAAGCACCGCGTTTCACAAGAAGTTAGAGAAAGGAATTGCAAGGTTATGACAAAGCCATGCAGCCGCAAGTGAGTGCAGACAGTAAGGTACAGTAAGGTACATTAAGATGCATGGTGCGACATCTTAATAAAATTAAAATGTTGCAAAATGTCCTTCGCCTACTTAATGGCGTTGCATGACATTATATTCTTCGATTGCCGGCGTCCTGCGAGTGCTTGGGGAGTGGAGCAGCCACAGTTACAGGGCACATGGTGCGCTGCTAATACATAGAAGCGGACACCATTTCTGGAGTCCCCTAAGTCCTATGTACAATAGTTAAGTAAATAGTTCTCCAAACTGATAATGAAAGCTCCAGAGTTAGGACACATGTAAAAGGGCCAATCCTAACAGGGCACGAGTCGGGGATACACGCGGGTGGACGGCGTCCACCCACTTTTTTCACAGGGTGGACGCCGTCCACCCTGCCAAGAAGTTGGGCCCCACTGAAAAAGATGCTGGATTTGTCCCGGTGTATTTTCCAAACACCGGGAAACTTTTTTTTTTTTTTTAATATTAAAAGTTTTGTTTATTGAGGATGTAAATCACCGGGACACTTTCAGCAGTGCCAGCAAGTTATCTGCTTTCGATCCGATTCGCAACAACTTGCAGACAGGAACGGGAGGGGGCTCTCTTATTGCTGACTCCTTCTGGGCCCATAACTAAGGCCCAATTTGAGGGGTGATCAGGTCTCCTTTTGTTTGAGTCTCCTGGCTGGCAGCATTCAGGAGCCTCACACCTAGAAGCAAATGCAGCAGAGGGGAAACAAAGGCTCATACCTTGTTAGCACTTCACACATACTTAACAGTGGCAGCTTTTCTCTTTGTTCAGGCTCTGTTTAGGAGATATGCATGCACTGTAAGAATGTCAGATGCGTTGATCTTTCCCAGTATCTACACAAAATAAATAGCATTCATATAGCGCTTAATACCCCTGATGCGACGTTGTAATAATTTAAATATCACTACTTTTTCTTTTGAAGCACTATGGGTAGAGGAAGCTTTACACTGAAAAAAGGCAACATTGGATTATGTGAAGCTTACAAAGATGTGAATCTTCTGCCTAAATCAGGAGGGTTGGCAACTAAACTCAAAATGTGCCTAAATGTACTCATGATAGACCCGCTAAACATATATGTGTGAGCTTAAGATCTGATGTCAATTCTTGTGAAGTCCCGCGCTGTGATGTCATGCGACTCATTCGCCGCGATGTCACGCGCCATGATGCCACTTGCATACTGATTAATTAGGTTAGTCCTCCCACTTCTTTTTTTAGGACTTGTGCCCTGAGTCCTCATGGGAGATAACAATAGAAGATAGGGAGGTACTAAGGAGGGACTTATACGCCTATCAACAAATCAGAAGCCAACATTTATAAAGCACAATGGCACAAGCCAATGAAAAATATGGGCGGAGAGTAGGTGGAGCTTAAAGTCCATACCTCAATACAGCATGCCTTGCAGAGCAGCGCAGCGCATGCTCGACCTAAAAACCATCCTATACACAGACCTGTCAGACAAGCCATCAGTAACTGCCCGATTTCCCTATAGGCCAATTCGATCAAGTGTCTACTGATGTCAACGCACGTGCAAAGTGTAGCCTGGAGAAGAACGTGTTTCCGTGCGAGCGAAGTGCCCTACGAAATAATGGAAAGTTGGGGAATTAAGCAGAGACACATCCAATGCAACATCAAGGGGTCATATGCGTTGAACAAAATGTCATCATAAAATAACGATCAACTCGACATTACAGCTGTTTTACTTCTGTTGCGCTGCGTGACTACGTCGTGTTACTTTTAGGTTCCCGGGAGTACCGTTCTCGTGCTTGCGATTTCTCTTAATGTGAGACTGACTGTTTGTGCTTCTGGGTGTACAGAGGTGTGACAAAGGACTCCGAGAACCGCCCCCTCACTGAGCACCGAGGGCTGTGAAAGAGGCCAGCAAGCATGACTCAGCACAGAGGGCGGGAAGCAGACAACATTCCAGCAACACGATATGCCTTCACAACGGGCCCTGGGGGCAAGCAACGCTCACAACGTAGCACGCAGTCGTCCAACAACTGAGAGCCCAAATGTCGTAGTAGGAAAGGAGAGAGATTAATGTTCAACCCACCTGTGCTGTTATGCCCATGTGCCTTCTGGTAAACGTAGTCCGCCTATGCTATGACGTAAGACGGTCTCGTTTGTGTGATGGGGTGTGATGTTCCACCGGTCTCTCCCACCTTACCTCTTCTGACTAGCATATTGCGTCTCTTTAGTAGGTGCTTACACCCAATGTCTTACCACTTCAGAAGTTGGCGCGCTGCACGCATGCGCAGTAACATGCCCGTAATTTTAACCCCCGACCCCACCTACTAGATTTAGGTTACGAGACCAGAAATAGACGTTCTCCAAGTATCCAATCTGTACACTGGGGTTAAAATAGTAAATGATCGTGTTCTCTAATATTTGAAGGTATTTAATTGCCATCAGTCTGCTTTTGAAGAAACCACCGAAATACTGTTAATTTCAGGGCGTACGAACGTACAGAGAACTTCGAATGCTTACAGCAGCAGGTACACCAAAACGAAGCTATCCAGCTTCCGTATTGCGCAGCTATACCAAACATTCTGCCGTTGTCAGGCCTTACAATGAAGGCAGCTATGAGCACGATCACGTGGGGAGCGGTGAGCTAGAACGAACCTACTGCAGGTATGAAAATGGATTCAGGAGCGTAACACAGGCCCCCGCATCCCCCGTCCTCAACCGAGGCTCACGCGTGAGATTTTCAAGCTTTTCAGCCCCTCGCGGTCCATATGTGATGGGGCGATCTCCTCACAGGGGCACAGGCACCCAGACGAAAGTTGCCATTTAAGGGCACCGCAGATGCACAACAACCCACATGGCCGATGCAGAGCCAACCATATCATTCACAAGAGCAACCATCCGCACTTTAGGTGGACTGGTATCCACACCGAGGTTTACAAGTGCACAGCCACAGCCAACCACAGAACGGGTGGGTAAGCAACTTCCATCGCAAGCAGACAACCAACCACATACATACACCCTCAGTCTCACCACACACAGGTACCAGGAAAACCTTATGCTAGCTGTATGGTAAACTACAGGAACACATAACCTCACTGGTAGTGCACAGGGAAGCTTATGCCAGGTGCATAATCAACCTTAGTGCACAGCAAATTCAAGCAGAGGGGGCACAGTTAACAACACCACAAATTAAAGCACACATAACTTTAATATAGGTGCACAATTAATCCAACGCTGGTATACACCAATCGTATCACAGGTGTATGGCCAACCAAGAAAACTCACCTCACCATAGTTTACAGCCACCCACAAATACTTCACATGCACTCAACTAAATACACCACAGGTGTACAGGAAACAACACCACAGTTTGAGGTGACCTTGTTTCTAAATCCAAAAACTGGGACTGCTAACATACTAATGATAGTTCGCTTGTTTGCAGAAACCATTGACACAACAGGACTTCAATATCTTTTTGCAAGCTATCAACATATAGCTTTATTTAGATACATGAAAGATCAGATTTCCAGCTGTTGTGCACTTTGTCCCATTGTAGCACGTTTTGAGCAGCTTCAGGAAGAAATAAGGGCATAGTATTCCTAATGTCACACGAGAGATGCTAATTCAGTCTTCTTTTTTTTGTTGTCCTTTTCATTGTCCAACTTGTCGTCCTGTATTCATGATGGAACAAATATTTGCAAAGCCAATAGGCCTGGTGTTGGCTTCCAGCCTTTTGGCATTGTCAATATTTGTTTGTTTTATCATAGTTTTTTGTAAAACGTTATTGTTGGGGGAGCTGCCAACCTCTCATAAATATAGAAAGAATGTCCAACAATGTTCTGGTGTGAAAAAGTACGCCATAGTACTCTCTGGCACGGAAGGGAACTACTTTGTATGCGAATGTGCTGCTTGTGAAACAGCAGAATACCATCACTCACACTGAAGTTAGCCAGAGGCTGAAGTCGACTGACCTACTGCCCTATGATGTATGCTGTAGTGGGTGGAAGGAAAATATGAATGACACAACAACAGATCAGTCGATGATGATGGCTTGCTGAAAACGCCATTGAGTGACAATGTTATATGTATCATTAAGGGCAAATCAAAAGTTCTTGGCTAACACCATATCTAAAAATGGCACTGTCCAGAATGCAATTGATACTACTAGGAAAGGATGAGCACTGAAAAAATAATTATTTGAAGGTACTAATGACGAGAGCTCACACGGCTTCTGTCCTACGTGACAGAAGAATGACTGGGTCATGTATCTATGCCTTGTATTTACTCCCCATTACCTTGTTGGTTTTGCTCTTCCCGCTGCATATGCTAACAAATACTGGCCTGCCAACACACATGGTGCTGCTGAGTGACACACAGTTTTTCTACTCATAAATGGCCACCTAAGGAAGAGAAGGTATTACACTGTAAGCGTACACAAAATAGGTTTGCAGCTCAGGTGTGAACCCTCTGCACAGCCGGGTTCCAGTTAAAACATTCTCAGAACATGAGAGGTGACTCCAGATGAGTTTCTTTCTGCTGTGGGGGGTTGTAGATGTGACTGCTTGGGAGGTACAAGGGGTCTAAAACCTCCACACTCCATGGCTCACTCCTGTTTCAAGGCCACGCCCCTTCTCCCTGTACGATCACATAGAGAAAATAATTCTTGGTTTCACAGGTCTGTGAATGAGTCCAGGGGCCACCCAATATAAAGTGTATAGGCTACTAGACTGGCATTTAGAATTCTTTATAAAAAGTGGGAACTATTTAGGACGTCTCTGAAGTGTGGTTGAGGTGCACATGGATCAGTAATGGGAATTATGTGTATTCTTATATATGAAAGCACCCAGCAAACATCATGGGTCCCTGCTCCTATCACGATTAGGCACTTACAATTGTGCAAATCTCTGATAAAGACAGTTAAAAACACCGCAAAAGAAGGTTTATATAATGAACCTTTTCTTGTCATTATGAAGGCCAAAGTCAGTCCAATGAGCCTCGGCCCTGGATGCCGGTCTAAAGGTCACCTCAGCCAGTGATTCATCCTTCTGTCCTTCAGCAAGCTTGATGAAGAGTAATGCAGTGCAATAGCTGTGTCTTCAGACCATTCTAACCATGCTGTGACGCAACAAGAGGGAAGGAAGGCCGTCGATGGAAATTAGGGCGTGCACATTTCAACTCTAATGTGAAGACTTATCCGAATTTGTCTCCAAAACCAGACATGTATTTAAAATACTATACTAAAGGGGGGAGACTAGGAGCGCAAAAAGCTGCAGCATACAAGCTCCCAACCATTCTATGTAAATTGAAAGAGTATGCCGTACCTATCAAAGAAAATGCAAGAGAAAAGTGGTCGGTGGTCAACTGAGAAACTAGATCGGGGATCTGATTGCTCAGTAGCAATGGCCCTCACACACCCAGATGGGTGTCATGCTTCATCATAAGGCAGCTCCTTGTTTGGCAGGCACTGCAATAACCAACAGGCCACTCAAGGGGGGCTCTTCACCAGAGATCTTTTGATTTTTGGCATTTTAATATGTGGGTCCCCTTGGTATTCTAAAAACAAAACCTATTGTATTTATTATAACAAGAGGGCCCACATATTAAACACGCCTGGGCACCTCTTAGTTATTTTTATACTCGCATCACACCAATCTACACGAAATCACACTCAGAGCACTGCCACTCACACTACACAATGGCAAAATCAATAGATCTCTGATTAAGAACCCCCTCGAGTGTCTCGTTGGGCATTGCAGTGCCAGCCCACCAAGGACCTGCCCTATGATGAAGCATGACACCCATCTGGGTGTGAGAGGAGGATTGTTCCTGAGCAATTAGATCCCCGATCTGGTTCCTCAGTTGACCACCGACCAACTTTGATAGGAACTGTATATATTTTAGATTTACATACATTTAAAATACTCAAAACCAAGGGGCAGATGTCCAAATATTTGCATTGTCACAGCTATTAAGGAACTTTTGGCTATCCAACCGTAGTACCCGTACAAATAAGCTATGCTAGGATGTGCAATATACCTTCACCAGCTAAACTGAAACCTTGCTCCTCTGTGGCTCAATGACTGCAGTAAGCGAGTTAGATACTTTTGTATAGCACAACATGCCCCATTCAGACAACTGTTTGATTAGGGAGTGAGTACATTTTTGAGTAATCTTTGCACTTAACCAACTCTAGCCACCATTCTTCGTTAAACTTCTTACAGAGAAGAACGAAATAAGGACAAGAAGCAAGGTAGCTTTTCTTGCATTTCTGAAGAAGTATGATCTGTAATTTGTCTAGATTCTATAGGGAGTGAGCTAAACCTTGTTCGATGGATCTAATGGCCCTTCTCGAGGTACACGTATGAGGTTGCCTTACAAATGGCAGGAGAAAATTAGAATTTTATTGAGGAAACAGCCAAGTTTTTCAGTGTATTCCTAAAGAACTCTCTATCTGTGGTGATTCTGAAGAAAAGGGATGGAGTCCCAAAGCTCAGGGGCTACTGGCAGAAGACAGTGGTCCTGGCCTGCCTACTGCATTGGGGAGTAGGTGGGGTCAAGGCCCCAAAGCGAGTGTCCATGTGGGATACCACCCATGACCCTTGGTTTATGATGGAGACTGATTTCTTAGGAGAGGAAAAGCAGGCCCCTGGCCCCAATTCTGGCACAAGCAACATTGGGCACCCTTCTCACTAGGGGCTATTTAACCCCACGTCGCCTTGTAGGACAACTCCGTTCCTATGAAGATGGTGCTTTAGGGTCCTCTATGGCAGGAGATGAAGCCGTTGTAGGTCACTATAGGTAGAGAGCTGGGGTCCAGTAAAAATATTTGGTCCCTGATTTTCAGAGGCACACTAGTATGGGGAAGAATTGTAAGAAGCGGTTGTGGTTTCCAGATGGAAGTTAAACAGCTCAAGAGAGAAGTTTTTAAACAGCAGAGTAACTGACTACATTGAGTACAGCCAAAGTGGTCTATATGCCTGTCCAGTTATGACGGCGTTCACCACCTCAACTAGGCATGGACATGTTTCGGTTGAATACACAAGGGCCTTTTGCAAACAGACTAAACTGCTGCCTGTTTGGAAGTCTGCCTGATCTGATTGAAAGTGAATGAAGTATGGCTACTGCAGGTGTACTTTTTGCCTGGTATCTCTGATTGATTGGAAGTAAATGAAGCATGGCTATCTGAAGTATCAATTTATCAGGCATCCCTGATTTATTGGAAGTGAATAAGCATGGCTGTTGGACCCTGTGTGGTCACCTGGGTGCTTAATTAGTTGAAGAAAATAGTCACCTCTGTAATAAGGGCATTAGTGTATCAGCTGGTGTGAATGTTCACCCGGAATGAAGTTCCAAACTACTATCTACAATATAGCGCACACAGTGCATATGGAGAGGGATCGCCTTTAAGTCAAGGAAAGGCATTAAACGTGCAGCCATTGCTGTTCAAAAACAAAAAAAGTGTAATCTCAATTTTTAGGATCCGAATTCACAACTACTTTGCGGGTGTCACTGTGAAGTTTAGACCTGACCTCTGCAGGGCCAGATTGGTGGGCAGGGACCCAAGTAGTTGTGTTCCTAGGGGGGCAGAGGCCACCCCACCTCTTGTACAATGAGAGGAAAGGGATGTTCCAAGGAAGGGTTGGGAGGTCCCAGCACCAGCTTCTGGATTGGCCGAGAGACAACCCCTTCAGCCAGAATAGAGATCTGTTATTCCATACCTCGCCACCGGCACCTTCAGGATTCCTCTGTTACTGTGATAGGGCAAGTTGAACAAATGTAATCAAAATATTAATATAAAGTGAGAAAATGGAAGCATATAAGGAATTATTCTGTTCCAGTTTTGCTAAATATTAATTACAACAGACTCAACTCTAAATAATCTTGCAGCCTTTGTGTGGGGTGCATGGATGGAATGAGCAGAGTGCCATTCATTTAGCCTAAGATAAAATTCCATCAGCATGGGTTCACTTGTTAGGCAGGGACACGGGCAGCAGACCGTAGACCAAAATAGCAGCAGTGTGAGTGCAGTAGGCCCTCTAAATAAAGCACAGTGATTTGCAACATTTCAGCGCCGTCTCTGTGGACCCACTGATGGCGGATGGACTTCTCCCGCAGTACCCCTCATGGGCTTGGACAGCAGATGATCCACTCAGGCCCAGATGAAGGAAAGCGTTCCGTTAGTCTCCCTGAAGATCTGTAGCAGGCAGCAACCTAGAAGCTCAGGGCAGTGTTCTTGAAGAGCACCTGCTTGATGTGAAAACAGGTGGACCCCTGGCTTCTGGGGGAGACAGGGGTTCAGTGGCAGATAGCCCCATGTGATGCAAGTTAAGGGCAGTCTCCAGACACTCTTGAGTCTTATTAGCAGCAGAGAGGGCACGGCAGGGAGACTAATACGTCCCAACGTCTAAAAGTGAGGCATCTCCCATGTCACTCTCTCTAGCCAGCTATTGAGGGACACAACATTACACCAGCATATTACATATTTCTATGTTGGTCATTGATTGGATGGAAATCATATTGTGATTGAGGGGATGAGAGGTGTGCGTGGCATTGCGAATAATCCCAGGTTTAGCATCTGCCTAGACATTGCTCCTTATCTTTGACGTGAGTGGAAATTTTAATGCATATTTTGGATGTACATGTAGAAAGCTGACCAGCTCTTTGGTAGATGTGCAGATGTCAGTCAGAGCTAGCAGGTGTGTATCCTAAGGTGTTTTGTGTTTTCCTCCATTGATTTTTAATTTTCCTGTGGGTGACCTTCATGCCTCTCTGTTTTGTAATACACCTGAGAGCAATGCATGTTTGATCTCTGGTTAATGATTCTGGGCACTAGCAGTGAGAGTTCTTGTGATTAGATTAGAGATGTTTTTCCATCTCAGTGAAGTAGAAGGCTTCACTGCAACAGGTTCAGCTCCATAGGATAGACACCCTTCAGTAGCCACAGCCTTCTGTGATTCAGCCATGACCACCTGGCCTCTCCTCTACACGTGGTGCTGGCAAGTCCGCCACCATATGTTTGACGACTGTCCACAAGCCCATCAGTCACCTGACCCCTGAACAGGTGTCTCCTGAGTCTACCACCACTCCCATTGTCCTAACAAACTGACAGCTTAGAGGAGAGGCATGCCCCCAGCACTACAATAAACCATGGCATATGCATCTGGTATAAACTATGTGCAAGTTATAGCATATAGAAGGTAAGGGTTGGTGCACAGCTGCTCTACGGAAACGAGCAGGACTCCACTTCGCATAAGAAACGTGCAGTGTGTATCCAGTCGAAAAGTATACAAATTAAGAAAGGATGGCATTGGATACAACAATGAATAGGCAGAGCTAATGGGGCTGTATGAGGCTGTATGTGTTTTTCTGCGAATGTATAGAACTGCGTCAATATGAAAAATTAAATGCAAATGGTGATTAGATCTTTCCTTTATCCTTTCATAATTGACTAGTGGAAACAATGAAAATATTTCAGTTCATGGGTAATGCTATTCATTTGCTTGTGTAATTGCTGTTTTGTGTTTGTTATCGCAATTTTATATTTAAGACCCCTAAGGAAGATCCCAAGGGGTTGAAATGCTTTGGGGTTACAGAGAAAAATAATCAATATAAAGCTGGGGTTTTGAGAAGAAAATGAGTTAACTTTCCACATAAAACACGATTTCATATGAAGATTGAAAGTATTTAAAAGTAATTAATGGGATAATGAAATCAATATCAATCAAAATCAAACATGTACTAAAAAGTTACTAGGATACTGAAACATAAACACAAGTTGTGCCCTGTGTGACTTACTAGTAACAATTGCCGATTATCTAAGGCAAGCCGTTAGGACTATCCTAAATGAGACCAGTGTGGATATGAACGACCCAACAACTGCAGCCAAATTTAACATGGCTACTGATTACCTAGATCAAGAACAGTTGTCTGAATTTTGATACACGCCCTCCCCCAGCTACTCTATTTTGACGTCAGACCTCCAAACAGCACCAATAAAGCAATAATATCCATCTTGGACGACCTCCGCCTCTTCGTGAACTAGGAATGGCAGCAGTACTGGTCCTGCTCAAATGCTTCACAATGGTCAACGCCCTCGACCACAAGTTCCTTTTATATGAGATTGCAAAATGTGGTGAGGGCTATATTGTTCTCAGTCACTGATTGCAGAGTTTGATTGTCAGGTTTTTTCCATTGTGCCTTAATGATTGTACGGACCACCAAAAACGTTTAAGGTTGAGATTGTGTTCTTCCTACCACCCTGGCATTCCAGATACTGTTTTTATGCAATGGTTAGAGAAGGCCCCCCTAGTTTCCATGACTCTTCCCTAGTGTCCCCTGGTTAAGGAGCCAAAGCTCACTATGGGCGAGTGGAAAGAAGGGAATGTCTAGGAATAGATAAGTCATTAATTCTCTTTGTAACGTCAAAGTAATGGATGTCAGGAACCAGCTCTATTCATTTTCAAAGCACCTTTCCCTTTCGAAGCACATTACCCTCATTCCTCCTTGTTTGATCCCTTCCCTTTGTCCTGTTTCGTTGCAGTTAGGGTTCTTAAGTTTCTCGTGGTAGTTCAGCCTTTCCTTTTTTTGCATTTGGCCTATTGTCAGCTATTGGGATTTTCACTATGGAGTCGGCTAATTGGGTGTGTTTTTTAACCGATTGTGTGGTAACGAGCTTAGCCTCATTATGACTAGGGGTGGGCGGAATGTTTCGTCCAGCCCACTGAATTGGTGGAATTTTGGTCACTCCAGGTTACTCCTTAACATAGAGTTCCAGCCAAATTCCACCAATCGGCACATGGCAGACTTTTTCTCCCACACGGCTCAAGAAATGCGAGCTGGTGAGTGCACGTGAGAATTGGAGTCCCCTAGCATGATTTTTTAACACAGGCGGTCGTGATCTGAGGGTGGCCTCTCGAGTAGATTTACTGCCACTCACATAGATTTTCTACTTGAGCGGCACCAGACTCAACTCGGATGGCCGCATACTCTTGCTAAAAGCATGGTGCTGTTCGTGCTGAGTTTTCAGCCCCACTCGCACTACCAGCACTAAATTGCAACACAAGCTGCATATTTTTTACCCATTGGTAGAACTCTGCGGAATCTCACTGAGTTTCTATGTAACTCCATATAATTCAGTTGAGTGAAACTCCGTCAAATTGGAGGTGGCTGTTGGATGGTTATCACAGCTTTTCAAATGTGTTCATCTTTTGAACAGTCAGGCACTTTTGGTGCAAATCAGCAATCAGTTTGCCGAAACATTTTGTATCTTTAAGTAAAATCCAAATCACCCTATTGGGCTTTGAGTTGTGGCGTGTCTCTGATCATCATCAGCCATCTGATCTTCCAGTGGAACAGAATACATGTGCAGATCCATGGTTTATTTATGCCTTTCTTTCAGACTTTTTGCACAGATTGAGCAGCTGTTTGTTCACTTACAACTGTGCCTCTGCATCAGAATTCAATAGTCTTTTTAAAGGGTTTCTCACAGTAAGATGCATTGTCAATTCAATGAAGTCTCCTTTCTGCATAGTACTTTTATCCAGAAGGTCTTAAACAAGTTTCAAAAGAACAGAGCGCCCATTCATCGAAAAGAACTGTGCTGGTCTCCAAATGTCATGGTTCACTCTACTGCTTAAGCTATTCCTGGGTCCTTGTTGGATCTTCCCATTGTCTCCATCTCACTTCTTCATCTTCTTTTGATCTTTTGGGAAAGATGGCATTGAATTTCCTTCACATATTGGTCTGTGTATTAAGCCAATTGGCCTCCAGAGGTATGGTTGCTCCAGTGAGCTCGCTCCCCTGTGTTTAGCACTCTTAGAACCCCTCAACCTTTACTTTGTGATCACCATTTGGCCGTATATGTGGATTGGTACTTGTCAAAACATCATTGGCCATGTTTTTTGGACCATTGTTCGATTCTTAAATTTGCAGAAAGATGTTTCAGTCAATTTGTCACTATCTACATCTTGTGTACAAATGGTATTGACCCATTGTAGTAGAGTCCCATTGCATAATATTCTGTTTTCGATTATATGATTTATTGTCTCTTGAACAATGTCGAGGTTGATCACCCTATCTTGCAGTCGATTATTCTCTGTAACTGTCTTGGCATTTTCTTAGGTTTGAACGACTGCATTAACTTACTTTGGGGCCATTACAGAAGCCAGCATTGAGATTCCTTTTGGCTAAGCTGATACGTAGTATTAACGTTGGCTAGATGAGTTTTAGTGGCAGATTGCTTGACCACGAAACATACCTAACGTTCTTTCCAAACAGGTTGGTGTTGCATCTGTGCCCAGGATTTTTCCAAATTATTTTGTTCCCTTTCGATTGACCTAGAGATCAGTTTTTCTTTTTTTTTTCTAATCCAGTATTGCTGGGAGAGATTCTTCTCAACTGCCTGGATATGTGCAAGCCCTCTTTTCTTCACATGCAACAAACAGTGGATGCATCAGGGTCGTTTTTCTGCACACAATTCTACAGACTGTGAGTTGCTGGCTTCGGTTGAGCAATGTTTGCTTCAGGATAGTGATCGATGGTGTCTATCTGAAGGCCATCTGCAATAATACAACCTAGGCAGCCCTGCTACATTTGTGCAGAGCAGGCGAGACACGGGTTCACATTCTGAAGTGTGTTTTCGTTCACATAGTTCTGTATTTGCTCGAAATTGCCTAAAAGTAAAGTCATGGGTGTCCAATGGCTTTGGATTTTCTTATTTACTTTTTGACCAGATGCCGGTAGATGAGCAGTCACTGATGAACTACGTAATGAATCTTCCAGAACTGGGTCTTGGATATCAAGAACCCTAATGTTATTTGACGCAGGACGGATTGATTCATACCGACTTTTTGTTATATGATTATGAACTTCTGTAGGCACATTTACCAAATCTCATGATCCACTGGTCGTGTTGCAGAAAGATCTGGTAACATGTACGGGTGTTTGCATACTCTTGCATGCATACCATGTATGGGCATTTGCATACTATTGTTCTGTTGCTCTCTTGTAGCCAAACACCGACTGTGTTCACTTGTGTATCTTTAATTGATAAACGCATAGGATAAAATTACTTTTATTATTGAGATGGGGTTGAGGGCTTAAGAGAGCTAAGAGGTCACCTTCTTAGCAGCTGTGCTGTTACTGACACGTGGACTTTGAAGGATCCATTTGAGTTTCTGTTCTTTGCAATTGGAAAGAAGGCTAACTCTTCACATTCACCTGCCAGTCAGTTAATATTCGCGTTAAAAATATGTGTCCTTGGGCGAAATGCCAACTAACACACCTGCGCCTTATCAGTATTCTTCCCAAGTTCTGGCTCGCCTCTATATCTGACGTGTCCACAGCGCAATGAGAGGGCACAACTTTGGTTCGAAAATGAGTTCCTTGAAGCTGGTAATGCCCGGGAACTGCCCTCAAGATCCGAGTTTCATGCATCTGACGTGAGAGCGACAGTAGCTGTTCCATCATGCTGTCAGCGACTCGCCCCGTCTCAAAATCTCCAGGTTTTCCTGTAAATCAGAGTGCTTCGACTTATGTGAAGGAAAGTAAACTTCATAAGAAAATCCATGTTTAAGACTATGTCTCATCCTTGGAGCGCTGTCAGAAACTGCAGATACGGTAGAACAGTATGTCACCAAATGAGAAAAGACACAAAGAAACATCATTTGAGAAAGCCTACGGGTATATTAACTGAGTGACCTTCTGTGTTTTGTGCCGGGGGGCTGCCAGCATATAGCAGGCATAAAGTTACTGACTAAGCCGCAGCTTCCACATCCAAAGGTGAATGAAGCCCCATGCACACAGTTACTGCCATGATATGCAAGACACTGCCTCAAATTCCCAGTCACGCTGCCATGCGCAAAGACACCATGTGCCAGGTAGAACCTCATATGCCCCGTCTATAATGTCTATGCCTTCCCTCTGCCATTGCTGAGCCGATTATCTTTTAGGTTTACCTTTGCTGTTACACAGATAACACTCAGCTCCTGGTCCAACTGGGAACATGCAGTGCCTCGTGGATTTGTTTTGTAAATATATTTTTATATAATACACGTTTTATAGAACTTCCCTTAGTATGTAGGGTAAGATCCCATGAGATCAATGAGGGTCACTTGAGGGGGTTCTCTCGGTGCATCTGGGCTGTGTCACCTGTGTGCCTCTCGCTGTCTCTGCCGGGAAGTTCTACTCCCTTTGTTCATCCGGGGGCACCTACATTTTCAGGCCACTGTAGATACAACTTTCTTACTCTGTCCTGACGAAGCGCCCTGGATCTCCCCCTGAGACCACTAAAGCGCGAAACATGTTAACCAGAACATATGCCCACTAGGGACATATAGTTACCCAGCTACCAAGGGACATCATAGCCCTTAAAGCAGCACCATACACTTTGTTTTAATAATGACAGAGGGATCATCTTAATAAAAATTCATCACTCTCCCTCCAGCCATTTTTTAATACACCTTCTAGGACTTCACTGCCACTTACACCCAAGCACCCAAACGGCTTCATCAAAAGATCTCCGAAAAAGAGACCCTTCGGGGGACCCATAGGGCATTGCAGCACCGGCCCGACGAGGAGCAAAAGCCCAATGATGAAGCATGACATCCTTCGGGGTGTGTTAGGGCATCAAGATGAGGACACACTGCCCCCCACAATTAGAGTAGCACTCGACGAGAGTACCTCTTACTTCCTTTCTTTCTCTCTCTACTTAGGAACGGTGACTCCCTTTTGGTATAAGATCTCTAATCCCCTTCAAACGTGCAGGCGGGTTGCGGCCTGCACAGTGAAAACACAGAGTGGCTGGAAAGCAGCTGCTGCGTTTTTCACCTGAATGTGTAGCCCCCAGGGAAGCCAGAGTTCGCGGCTGCCCTCTCTGCCGAGCATTCATCGTAATGGAGTGCATTTTCATTGTTTATGAACATGCGCTTAATGTGTAATGTGGCCCCATGTGTCCAGGTTAAGGTTTAGGGGTCGAGGGACAGCCATTAAATTCCTGCTCTTACCTGCATATCCTATGTGAAGCCTTATGTGCCCTGATGCCTCCATCTTATGCCAGATAAGCCTATTTCTTTATTTAGGAGTTTTGTATAGCACCATGCATCACCTTGTGCCTAGGTGATTCCATCTAATGCCTGTTGCAGCTGGATATGCCCAGCTACAACATTCTATGCATATACACAGTGTCATATTGCCAGCTATCGCCTTATATCTGTAGGCCCAGCACAGGGTTGTATATTAAAAAGTGAGATTCAGGAGACTTGAGACTGATTTCCTAACAACCATCATGTGGAAACAATTGAAAAGATGTTGTGACGAGCAGGGAGCTAACTTGAGTGAGTTGTCAAGAAGGGTTAGAGGGTCGATGTTAGGAGTGCAAAGGCGAGAGGTCAAAATTCTGAAGAGTAAGCAACAGTATTGAAGCCCTTTAAATCTGCCTAAGCATTGATGTAGGCCTCTGTCTGTTGTATAAAAAACAGACCTTGCATCACATAAAAAGTTGTTGAATGTAGTATATGCAACAGAATCTATCGACCGTAGGTTACAAGGCCCAATCACTGTGGATATCTCAGGACCTATTGTGTTTACTGCAGTGAAGTGTGTGTACCCTGCAGATCACAAATTCCAATGGCAAAACGTTTTTTGGTAGGCTAATGGAACATCTGCCCTTGTGTGTGTTTGTGCATTTAAGTATGGGTTACAGGGTTCTCCAAAGTCGGTCCGGAAGGGCCGGATCCATGCCAGATTTTTAAGATAACGACATTTATCTAAATGTGGATGTGTTACAAATCTGGCATGGATCGGGCCTTCAAGGACCGAATTTGGAGAGCCCTGGGTTATAAAGAGACCAAGACAGAGAGAGAGAGAGAGAGTGTGTGTGTTGATCTCCTCAAGTGTATTTTGTATTGTATGTTGCATAGATCATGAACCTAACGCCAAGTAGCAGCAGGGTGCTTCAGAGAGAACATTTTAATGTCAACACAAGCATCACAAAATTAAGACAGTGTACAACAGCATTATGTGCTTTTGATCTAGATAAAATCACAGTACAAAACCAGAATGTGGCGAGGAGGTTGATAGATGTCAATGTGGTATTACATCACCTCTTCTATCCTTCTGAATCCAAATAACTGACTAACCTATCCACCACTTAAAATTTACTTGCATGTTTCACTATACTAATTCAACACTAATCCTCTATGGTTCCCGGAGTAGCGTGCTACTCGCCAAAAAACGCTTTGACGCCTCATCAGGGGTAGTAAGCGCTATATAAATGCAATTACAATACAATACAATGGATCAAGGGGGCTGTTCCGACACACTGCCACAATACGCGCTCTTTGACAGCTTCCTGTTGGCTCTGGCTCATGGGTTTTGGGGAGCAAGGCTGGTGCTACATCAAGGATAACATAGGAAGCCAGCCTGCCTTACGCCGTCACCACCAATGGCCACAACAGAGTCTCGCTGTGCACACGTACACTAAAATAGTGCTAGGGAAAAGAGATTTCTCAACTGGCAAAATATTATCTGGATTGGGGTGCCGAGCATGTGTGCACCACAGTCAAGGAGGGAGGAACAAGGGCAGAAAGCTCTTCTTTTTCATGCCACACGTCACCATAAAGAGACACAAGAGGCATCAACTGGAAGAAGAAACGGCAGAGAGGTGCAGAGCAGCGGAACACGTCAGATGTACAGACGTCTACTTTCTACCTCTCAGTTCCGTAGACAACTTTTATTATTACTATTTTCAAAAGTATTCACTGTGACCCTGAAACTTGAAGACCTGGGTTCTGATTGGGGAGAGGATGTAGCTCTGCGGCTAGAGCGGTGGACCTTGAAGCTGGGGAACCGGGTTTGAGCTTCGGCAACGACGCTCAACATCCTGTGATTCTGGGCAAAACACTTAATCTCCCCGTGCCTAGCAAAAAACAAAAAAAATAATTAATTTGTTCTTCTGTTACGAAACTGGTGCTCATGTTATCGCTCTGATACCCGATGTATCGGGTCTAGTTCGTGCTATGTAAAAAAAATATATATAATAATAATGAGGGTTTCATCATGTGACCAAGAATCCTTTGTTTTGGAAAAATGACTATTGCTTCCTGTACTAAAATTCTAAATATATGGTTTTTGTCCTATGCGCAGGTTGGCTCTTTGTGTTTCTGTCAATCGCTGCCCCTACTTAAACCTAATTTTGGGGTTTGCTTCTGTTCACTGCAGGTCCTGACTGGCGTGGCTTAGTGCATCTGTTTAGACACTGGTCCGAGTGACGATCAGGTTGATCCACCACATGGAGCTGGGGATGAATGGAACCCACTAGTGGTCCTTACTCTATGTTTATGCCGATCTCCGACCACCAATGATCTCCCAACACCAATGCGGTCTACCCCATTGGTTCCTGATCGTCAACGCTAGCAGTTTGATGCTTGTTAAGGTGATGCCGACCCACCAGCTCCTCATGATGGCTGTTCTACAGTGAGGCCCCTCGACCTCACTTCCAAACAAGCCTGATCCTCCATCCAAGCACCACACTTTGAGGGGAATGAAGTGGACACCCACATGGGGCCACTGCTTGGGATTGTTCTGAACATATTGGCCCCAGAGCTCCAGTAATTGTTGATGAGAACCAGAGCCTCAGTTTTGGATCACAGTCATGCGTTACTACTGACCGTAGCTGTGTCCTCTTTCTGACCCTCCATCCGCATTTCAGTCTCTGTTGTTTCCCCTCTCGATCGGCAGCTGATGTCCTAAGACCAATACTGTGCCCTGCCGCCGCTCAGCCCACAACCCTATTGACCATGGCACTTGGTTTCCTACCTCTTCACCCATGTCCCATTGAACTCAAAACCCGCCGCGAACTTCGCTGTGCTTCGTGACCTTTCCTGAACAGCGCCAGGCGATCCAGGGCCCAAATCTCTCCCTGCCACAGCGCTGAGGCCTTCCTGGCTTTACCACGCCCTAGAAGAAGAAGAAAGGAACTTTTGGGTTTTGTGCTCCTCTCCATCTGAGGAACTATGATGACCAGGAGAGGCCCAGAATATGATAACCAATAAACTGACACAGCCGCAACATTGAGAACCACAAGGAGACACATACACAATTCACGAGCTAAACGGGCCCAGTAGAGCATGCATATTACTCTGTACCTACCCTAGTTGAAGGAGAAACCGAGGACCCAAATGCGCAATTAACTTCTCCCGCTGACTCATATAGATCCAGATCTCTCAATCGTTAACTATGCGCCCGCTAAACCCCACCCGGAACACTAAACTCGTGCGTTACGGTGCCAACTCATGGTCCATTAACTACCCAGATAATCTGACCAGTAATGCTAAAAAGAACTTCAAGCATAGTACATTAAAACAGTACCCAGAAACACTTATAGTAGAAAACTACCAAACCGCGACTAACGGCAACGCGAAAACTAACTTCATCTTTTACACTAATCGCCCGACAAAGTGGAAAAACACCTTCTTCACTTTCAAGTCACCAAGTCAGTAAATATTCCTTATGGCGAAAAAATCTCCACAACCGTCTCTCCTACCTTTAAAGGGGAACTCACAATTTCCATCTACAGAACAGAAAACATTCTCATTCAGGCCACCGACCCGCACCTCACCACTTTTGATTGTCAATTCCCAACATTACTCTCCTCATTAACTCAACAGAACCATCTAACACTAACCCCCTCCACCCTGACAAAAAACACGGAACTGATCCAATCTCCCTGCCCTGGCGACCCACTCTACAACTCATGGACATCCACCATCACTCATTACAATCGCACTACCCCTATCATCACACTCCGCCATCAAACACCCACTATAATGGCACCAGGACCAGCAAACTCACAGTTAACAAACTCCTCAAGGCTGATGTCGAACTAGGCAGCTCGGACACAAACTACAGTTTTTCCGCGACTGAACTCGCCACGGACACTCACCTCTTGACCCCAGATAATCCAACTCTACCCTCTCAAACTATCCCTAACTCCAATGCTGACCTTATTCCTCCTGCCCTAACCATCTCCATGTCCAACATCAACAATAATCCCACGGACACTTACCTCCCTCAAAACACTACACACTCTCCTTCCTCTGACCCACGACCACATGCACAAACCGTCCCCACTTCTAATCTAACGGCCAATCCCCTGGACACTGACTTCCTCCCTACCATTGCTCGCTCTCCTCCCTTGGACTTTAGACCCACAGCACCTCCTCCTAACACCATGACTGGAAGCATTAATGAACCGGCTCCTCACATTCAACCTACCCCAACTCCTAATCCCAATGATACCGTCAAATCCCATAACCCAGTACCCTTTCCTTCCACAGACCCTAGTCATACGCGGCGCCCGTCAAAAGCAAGGAGCTCTTTTAGCTCAATTGCCCAGCAACTGACCCGCATGGAGCAGAAAATAGACTCCCTAGCGGCCGATATCCTACACCTACAACAAGACCTTCACAACCGGAGTAAGCCACCATGCTCACACACTCCAAGTAGCTACGCACCTTCCCTCCACACAGCCTCTCCCATGGCCCCACTTGGCTCCCCATGGCCCTCCATTCCTTTGGGAAGTCAGGCTAATCGACCTACCAGAGATCACCGCCCCAGTTCGGTACTGGAAGCAGATGAGATCAATGACTCTTACTTCGCAATGAGCCAGAATACGGCTCCATTCGCTATCCCAGTTATAGTTGGCACAAACAGAGTCCCTAGAACTGTCCTCTCGCCCAGACCTCCTGCTCAATACACTTCTATCCACACAGCACACACCAACATTGAGGCTCCCCGTCCTCTATACTGCATGCTCCTCAACTGTAGATCAGCAGTACAACACGCCACAGACATTGCTGAAGTTTTACTCGCTAAAGAAATAGACATCGCATTCCTCACAGAATCCTTGCTCAATGACCACTCTACCCCCACTCTAGACTTACTCACCGCTCCAGGTTACAACATCATCAGATACGACAGACCGATCAAAACGGGTGGCGGACTAGCCATCATTCACAAAGTAGGAATACAGCTCACCAAACTTAAACCTGCAGAATACCGGACTCTTGAATACCTGGGTGTTGAACTCACAGTCAAAGGCACCACGCCCATAAAATTTCACACCATCTAGCATCCTCCTGGGGAGCGTGCCCTCTTCGCCGAAGAACTAACAGACCTAATAACATGTTTCTCCCTAACAGACACGAAAGACATGTCCCTGGGAGACCTTAATATCCACTGGAACAACCCAGAAGACACCACAGTTCAGAACCTCTCCAACCTGCTTGAAATAACCAACCTCAAACAACTCTGCAATGAACCAACACACATCAAAGGAGCAACTCTGGATGCGATCCTCACCAAAAATGAACTGGTCTCTCTCAGAGTGATTTCTCCCACTGACTGGTCTGACCACCACCTTACTCCATTTAATAGTGACTCACATGTCAGATACCAACCAATATGATCTGACAAACCTAAGCACTGGACCAGGAACATCAAAGAAGTCCCTATAACTGAACTTGAATCCAGGATTCAGGCCCATCTACAGCTCCAACCTTCCACTTTGTCGCCTGATGGCCTCACAGCTCACTTTAATTCTACAATGACGGAGGTGTTAGATCAAGTAGCGCCACTCAAACTCAAACAGCTGAGACCAACCAAATCTACATTTTGGTTCAACATGGATCTTAACAACGAAAGACGACAACTCAGACAGTCTGAAAGGACTTGGAGACTAAACCCATCGACATTACACCTAGCGCAACTTAGATCTGCTCGGTTGGCATATCAATAACACATTTTTAGAGAAAGGGCCTCTTTCTTCCGCAGCAAACTAGACCAGGCAAAGAACAGACCTAGAGAACTCTTCAACATTGTTAAAAGTCAAACAAACGGCACATCCCCACACAAAATCAAAGCCACCAAGTATAGATGCGAAGAAATTGCCAGCTTCTTCACAGATAAAGTCACAAAACTTGAACAATCCTTCATCCAAACCTCAAATCCTCATTTTCTCTTAACCTGCCCCCCTTTAACCACCCTTGACCAAAGAGAAAGAGATCATACCAAGGACAGCCAGGTCTGCCTCCAACTATAAAATAATGCTCATTGGTCAGACTTCAACTCATGTTGGAAATCGAGGTCTTCAATATAATTGGAAGCCTAAAGCCTACTTCCCACACTATGGACCCCCTCCCATCCACAATATTAAAAAAATCAACCACATCATTGCCCCTTTCTGGACAAACATCATCAACTCCTCTTTCATGTCAGGCTGTGTCCCGGACTCCCTTCAACTAGGACAAATCACACCCAAGAAACCAGGAGCCGACCCTAACGATCTCAACAACCTCAGACCTATCTCCAACCTCCCGTTCCTAGCTAAAACATTGGAGAAGTGCCTTCTCCAACAACTCAACAAACACATTGATGAGTTCAACCTCCTTGACACCTTTCAATCAGGATTCAGGAAAGGTTGTAGCACCGAAACAGCCATGCTCAATATTTCTGACGATATCCACAGAGGCTTAGATGAAGGTGAAGCTTGTCTCCTCATCCTTATTGACCTATCAGTGGTATTCGACCCAATAAATCATCCAGCTTTGCTTGAGACCTTGAAGAGGTGCTTTGGCATTAACAACATAGTACTAAAATGGTTCACTTCCTTCCTTCAGCACCGTTCACAACAAATTAAAATCAACTGTCTCTCTAGGCCAACACAAGTCACACTTGGGGTCCCGCAAGGCTCGATTCTCTCACCATCCCTCTTCAATCTCTTCTTGGAACCCCTTACAATCATTCTGAAACAAGCAGGATTTAACTACCACCTATATGCAGACGACATCTAATCTACTTCAAAATCAAATCACCCAGCGACATCTGACATCTCAATGTCACACTAACCAAGATTCAAACTTGGTTCAATGCAAACCACTTAAAGCTGAATCCGGACAAAACGGAATTAATAATGTTCTCTCCGAAAAGTAACCACCGACCAATTCAAGACAGGCTCAAGAATCTTGATGCCCTAAACTGCCCCCTCGACCTATCCGACTCATTTAAGTCACTAGGCATTACCATGGACAAGAACTTATCAATGAAGACCCACATCAAAAAACTCTGCAAAAGGTGTGCTTTACTCACTAAAACACCTCAAGAAAATGAAACCTTTCATTCCCCAAGATGATCTCAAGACAATAGTACAATCCCTAGTCCTCTCTAAACTGGACTATGGGAACGCCATCCTAAAATGGACACCAAAAGCTCACCTAGCCCCACTAAGGTCAGTCCTTAACATGGCCGCTCGACTCATAACTGGTGTCAAAAGATTTGAACACATCACACCAACCCTCAACTGGCTTCCCATGGAAGGGAGATGTATTTACAAACTTGCCTGCATCACACACAAAACCCTTCACTCACCTTCCCCCAACTACCTAAACAGCAAACTGGTAAAAGCAGGAAAATCCAGAACTCTGAGAAGCTCCAACTCACTCCTTCTCATCCCTCCGAAATTGAAAAGGAAAACCACTCAGTGCCGATCCTTTTCTGGTTACATACCCAGGATGTGGAACGCTCTCCCTAGAGACCTCAGATGCAACCCCTCCTTCTCCTGCTTCAAAAGGGAACTGAAACTCCATCTCCTCAACAAATACTTTACCGACCAACGTCCCTAGACTTCTATATCCTAGCTGACTCCCTCTCACTTGACCATCAAGGATAGGTGGTTATTTGAATGTGTTTTTCTCCCTCCCCTTCACTGTTTGCCTAATTATTATGTTTTACTTATTTCTTTTTGCTTCTTTATGTCCTACTATGTAATGCAATTCTTTTTCTCTCCTGTGTGTATGTAAAGCGCACTGATACCCACGGGTCAAGCTAGCGCTATATAAAACTTTTTTTTTTTTTTTTTTTTAAATAATAAAAAGTATTTATGAACTGCCTGCTAATTTGTGAGGCCCCTGCATAACCTTTACAATGGGGGACAATTATGTGGGAGTCAGACACCGCCTTTCATGGCGAGAAGTACTAACCAAACAATATAATGTACTTAACCCCAAAATAAAAATGTGTTCTATTCTTTAGCCCCTTCATCACGAATTATACAATGCCCCTGTGACCTATTCTAAATCCAGGGTAAGCCGCCTTTACCCGAACCTACAGTTCAGCAGTACTGCTCAGGAAGGAGGCTGGAAAAGGCAAAGAACTCCATCTGTATGACGCATTGTGGCATCATTGGCCCACGAAAATGTAAACAAAACACACGTCAATATATTGAGTGTTGGCCATGCCGAAATTACATTCCTGCCAACAGATAGTTTTCGGTATCGTTCACCTCTTCAAATGGTCGCGAGGTGGCAGCAGAGCCTCAATGAGCTCTCTCTGCCAGCCTCTACCTCCTGCTAACACCCCAGCGGGGTGGGGTTATCTCACTCCTCACATGACTGCTGTATCGGAGGGACACGCATTCATGGAGCACAGTGTGTTTTGGGGGAGGTGTCCTGGCGGTAAGCGCTCTGCTGCAGAGAGTGCAGAGCCTGCCAAAACCTGCCTGCATGCGGCCCTCGTGCTCTGGAGCGCGGCCACGTGCAACGTGCCGATAATACTAGTTCCAGCCACAGTTAAGACGAGATTCTTGTGCCTTTAACGTGTAAAGGCGGATCTGGGCCGGTTCTGTTTGTGTCCCCGCGGTACCTCTGAGACAGCCATATATACAACGCATTTTGCGTGACTAACTCTTCTCCGGTCGAATTACAGCCCCCACCCGGTGCCTACTGTCCCCTTGATTTTTCCGATGGCCTCCAGTTTCAAGGAGTACGCCCCCCTGCGCACGCCTTTTACAGTCTTACTGAACCAGAAAAAACTTAAGAATACCCCTCCCCCATTTCCTTCCCTCCCTCCTCCCCCGCCGATATTTCGATGAATTAGGCTGAGCTGAGATCTTGATTTAACTTTCAGTCGGGCCCAAAACGATGTCCCTTGATTCAAACGTTTACATTTCTAATACAGATATAATTAGTACCATTAACTTAAGCGATAATAACAGCCGTGGCAATGCCGTGAAAGTAACTATATGGTTCTAAACTCTGTGTAAAAAAAGAAGCAAATGACTTATTCTGCCCCTGTCCTCAATAGGACTGTTTAAGCCAGGCGCCATTTTGATCGCCTTTCACAGCATGGCCGTCAGCCCTCGAGTTATCACCATTCTGTAGACGCGGCCTCGGAATGGACAAGATATTTTAAGTGTGGCTTCAACCACCGGAAAAAAAATATATACAGCACATCAGATGTTAACTCCTACAACAGGACACAATGGTCCTGGCGTGGTATTCGGCTTAAGTGTGTGTTCCTACACTATAGAATGCTCCAAGCTCTGTTCCGAGAAATGGATGTCATTCAGGATGTAGCCTCGATTTTTCAGATGTCTGTGATGTTCCAGAATGCAAAACCATGCTCCTAATGTCGCCGCCACAGCAAGACACAAAACTCCAGGTGTGATTATCACAGCAGGACAAAATTCTACAGAACTAGTCTCCAGGACAGCGCCAACACTCCATCCAGATGTGGCATCTTGAGTTTGGCCACTTCACTCGACATGCGGTCTCCAGATCTCCACACAGGCCTCTAAAACGTGATACACTTTCCCAGGTTTCGTCTAAAAAAAGATACAATATTCAAGTTGCAACTTCCATACTGTACAATCACCAAATGTGGGCCCTAGAACTTGTCCAATATTCAAGATGCGCACAAAACACTCCAGCATTATCAGTGTTGTGTAAAGTGGTAACACAACCTCCCTTTTACTTCAAGACAGACTGTCTATACACCGCAGCAGCCCTTCTGCTGTTCATGAAATCTGGACACATTGTTTCTTTATGCACTACACTGTCCTCCACTGCATTAACCCCATGATTTCCAGCTGTAGGTCGTGACCTTTTAAGATCTCACCAGCCTTTCTCTGAGCATGTGTTCTCGAGTCCATGCCCTTCTGCCGTAGGGTGTGATGGCTGCCGGCAGGGCTGTTAGCTGGTGGGCATTCTGTCAGGAAATGCGGGAAATCTCATTACCAGTGGATGAAGGTGGGCTGCCTCCCCTCCTGCATACATGGACATGTGGGAAACTTCACACTAAAGCGTTGAACCCATTCCTTTTTGCACGCAAGTCCAGGAAGAAACAGGTGGCAAAGTGAGAAAAGTCAGTCAACAAAACGTGTTTCCTTCCCAATCATGGACAGATGGTCAGAACTGAAAGGTCAAATGACAAGAACCAAGCTAGATTTCTTCCTCTGACACTGAGAACCAAGAAAGGGAAAAAAATCAAGGCCCCTATTTATTTAATTAATATTTTAGTTTCTCTTTATTTTCTGCTATGTCTCTGCTTCTTTGCCTTTGTGTGTCTACTGCTGGTCGTGTGATCTGTATGTTTCTATGTCCTCTCTCCCTCTGTTTCATTCTCCCCCATAGTGCTCTGTCTCTCACTTTTTGTATTTTGTTCTTTGTCTTTCTTGCGTTGTGTTACATTAGTGATAGTTGTATTGCGTATATTCTGCCATTCGAATGGTCTCGTAGCACTCTGGCCGTCCAGACAACTTTCCAGGTTTTGAGGTTTCCTATCATAAAGCAGTCTAAATCGTCACGTGGTGGATGATGTGTTACACACAGTGTGCTCTCGTCCAGTTTTCGGTTAGGAGGTTGTGCCTTATTAATTGAGCTATGGGTGAATGATTCTGGCATCTGCTTAGCCAACTGCTTATACACCTTTGGAACACGTTATTTCCCCCACGTGTTATTCCCCATTATGCTGAAAATAAATTGTAATGCCTGAATTTCTTTTCAGGGATACTGAACAGAATCAAACATTCCCCACACCTAAATCTGGAGAAATCGTAATGATGCAACAGGTGTATCTGATCTGTGTTGGACATGTGCTCGAGGCTCTGCCCAATGCGTTCTATTGGATGTGTGTGGCATATCATGGAGGGAGGTGCTTTTGTGAGCCACTTGGCATAGTTGAGGATTCCTGGACTGTATTGAATGTATAAAAGTTGTTCGGTCCAATGTATGGTGTGGTATGCTTTTTGTTCCTCTCCCTTCCCTCTCTTTGTTCTTTTATATATTTGCTCCCCTCAAAGCTCTTTCTCACTTTGCCCTCTCCCTTATGCCTCATTTATTATCACCTTTCTCTGTGCTTCTTATCTTTCTCTACGCCCATGCACTATGCTTTTCTCTGTGTACCCTTTTCTCCTATCTCTCTATACTGTCTTTCGAATCTCATCCACCTGCTTTTCTTTCTTTACTGCTTTTCTTCTCTCTCTCTCTTCCTCCACATTCCAGTCAAGCTCCTCTTGTCTATCTTTCGCCATCTGGTGCCTCTTTCCTCTTCTATCTTATTAGTCTACCTCCTCACCATGCACAGACATCATCCTTCTCAACACTCCTTCCCTGTCTCTTCCATCCTCCTCCTTTTCTAGCCATCTCTTACTCTTTCACTGTACACTCTCATTCAGACATCTCCCAATGGTCACTATCCCATACCTTTCCATGTATGACTCTCTTTTACCTTAGCCTCAACCATCTATCCCATGCTGAGGTCTAGCATGATGTCACAGCTGTCTCCAACACCTAGTGTGGCAGTTCTTTAACATATACTTAGAGTAGGCTTTAGCTCCGCCCACAGGATTAATTCCATCTCACATTATGTTATTGGCTGTTTGGTGTATTATTCCACCTCCTCTGCGGTCTTGTATTACAATGCATTAAGGACCCTTGTGCATTACAAAAGTACACAATCATCTCTCACTAAAATTTGTATCACAAGCCTTTTGTACAGATTTGTTTTCCCACTGTCACATGCTCTTTAAATATTTAAGGCCTCACATGCATGCTTTTCCTGTCTATCTTTCCATTGTTCATTCCCCTCTGTGTATTTCCTCAACTTTCCACTAATGTTTATTTCTCATTGATTTTTCCCCTCAATGAAGGCTCCTGTTGTTTTCGCCATATGTCTCTTAGAAATTGTTCTTCGGCCTCTATTTTAATGTAAAAAAGCAGTGCCAAAGCCTATAGGTCTTGGTTTAATAAGCTAATAAATGCAAATATGGCATGCAGAAATGCAGTTTATACAAGTTAGCACATTAAAGGCACACCTATCAACTTCACCGGTGCTTATTTGTGTTTTCCTCTCTCTGTTCATAACCTCTATCCAATTGCCCCTAAATCTTTTTCTTTTTTTCTTCATCTTTTATATAGCACGAACTCGACCCGAAGGTATTAGAGCTCTGTACATGAGCACCGTATTTACATTACATATTCAGGCACGGGGAGATTAAGTGATTTGCCCAGAATCACAGGATGTGGACGCGACCTCGAGGCTCGAACCCTGGTTTCCTGCACCAAAGTCGGCAGCGCAGCCTGGGACGTGTAGTTGTGTTTATTCCATTATAAAACAGAACTACGAGTCCCAGAAGTCAAAGGAGAAAAAAAAATGAACTGGAGCACACCTCACACACGGACCTGGGAAATTTGGCTGCTGTGCAGCAGACACACGGGTGGGGGCAGAGTGTGAGGGATCCAGTGCTCCTAAATTATAGCTGTATTTTTCAACTGTGTCAGAGGAAGGGAGGTAATTTTCCTTGCTCGCATTAGGCCTGTAGCACCCTGTCTACGCCATTATTACACCCATTGTGCCTCCCACTCTCTTCTCTCCCTTATCTACTCCATTGACTCTCCAGCTGGCTCTATGGCTAGCTCTACTGTCTCTTCCTCTAGCGCCGGTGTCTCTTCCTTTCTTCTTCTCTTTCTCCCTGTCTGGCCACCTCTACCTCCCTCCCTATGATCCGCGACCCTCGTTATCTTCTTCCCTCATCTTTCCAATATTACTCTCCACTGTCCGCCTGTCTCTTCTCTCCCTATGCCTCTCACTGCCCCCCACCTCCCCCCTCTCTTCCTCGTCTCCCTCTCCTCCTCGGTCTTGCCCCGCCCTCTACCCGTCTCTCCTAATTTACTACGGTTCACTTATCTCCTAGGCCCTGGAGTGGCCGGTGTTCGAGGCCGCGCCCAACCCTTGGCAGCTCACTGGCCCTCCTTGGCTGCGAGGCCCTGATAGGGAGGGTTCTGCAGACAGCGCTCGCGCAGATAGTGTGACAGGGCTCAGCCCGAGAGTCACAGCACTGCTGCCCCTCGCGCCTGGCGCCAACCTCTGAACTGTGCAATGTGTGCGCTCTGGCACCTCCCTGAACTGCTGCCCCCCCCCCCCCATCTCCCCTACCCTCATGACCCGAACCACCCCCGCGCCCCAAGCTTTTTTTTCTGTTACCCTCCGTGTCTCCTGCCGTACTTCAGCCTTCCTTCCCTGTGCCAGCCAGTACACTGCCACCCTCGGTGCTGGGCTACTCTGCACTGCCGCCCTTCAAGCCCTGTGCCACTCACCCCGTGTACAGATGACACCACACCCTGCCCCACCTTCAGAACTTGGCGCTGCGACCATCCGCAGTTTGCACAACACACGTCACAGCTTCTAACCCCATGCCTCCTTGGCCATATTCAATGCTGCTGCACTTTTCATCCTGCCAGGACTTAAAGAATAAGTTCCGGCCCCCAAAGTTTTGCTCAGAAATCCACTGTCAACTCTGTAGAAGGTCGCGTTGCCAAATACCAACGCTGCGTACTCTTGATTCCGCCTCCTATCTCATTAATCCACCACCAGGCACTCCCTGCCTCCGGGTAGGTTACTTTTCATCACTGATTTCTTCATTCGTCCCCTTTAGGGTTTCTCGTTCTTGCTCCGGATCAAGGTCCTTTGAGGATAGTAAAGCGCAGGTCCTCAAAAACGAATGCTGGAGGGCCGCACCTGCAACCGCCTGCTCAAATAAAGCACTCCACCCTGAGCCACTCTCCCATACTCTTCCAGCCATACCCCCTGTAACGTGCCTGCTACCAGCCTCTAAATGGCTTCCTTCTCGCCCTGTGTGACTGACTCCCGTGCTCGCTGACCCTCCACTCCTACCAACCTCCGCACTGCGTCATTCTCCACACTGCTACCGTGCATGCCTAGGCCCTGGTCTGGACTGCGGCTCCCCTCAGTGAAACCCTTTTCGTGACTGCTTCTGCCCATTCACCTGCACTGCACTTCATGCTCAGTACTACCCTCCACAATTCTGTCCTCTGTGCCATTTTGTGCACCGTTGTCCTCCATGCCCCCTACCACCCTCTACTGCACCATTGCTCTGTGTCACTCTTACTACTGCCCTCCACTCCAAAGTACAAGTCTGTCCTCCTGATGACACTGTTTCTAGAAGGATAAGTTGGCTGGGTAGTACAAGAAAGGTTATCTTGGGGGATTGTATTGTAGTAAATTTCAGGGACAGGCGAGTTGTTCGCCATATATGTAATTGCTCCCCCTATAGCACCAATACTGACATTCAAGTCAGGGACTTGACTTTTTTTTATCCCCAATTTTTGACTTGCCGGCCATCTACAATCCCTAGGGGTCTACCAATTGGAAACTGGGAAAAAAGGATGGATTCACGATATAACATCCCGACTTTCAATCACTTTGAGCACCTCTCTGAACTGGAGAGAGTGGATTGACTCCAGCCGGAGGGTCAGAAAGAAAACATTGGCAGTATTTTACCAATCCTTGGTGCGCATTCAGACGATCTCCCCCGGGGTGGCGCAGTGATCGAAGTTACATCTCCACAACCCATACAAATTCCTAGCTGTGAAGATTCTTTGGGCATAGCTCTGAATCCTTCGTTAAATAAGGATGACTTTTTAATTAAAATTCTTTTCTGGAACGTGGCCGGTCTTCGATCAAAGGTCACTAACGATATCTGGCTTGCCTTTATACGCAACTTCGATATCCTGGGTCTCCAGGAAACATGGGCTCCATCTGAATTTCATCTCGAAGGCTTCAAGACTTACTTTTCTCCAGCATTACCTTCCTCTTTCGGCAGGGCAAAGGGAGGTATGTCTATCTTCATATCAAATACTGTGCGTTTTTCATCAATAGTACCATTAAAACTGGCCACAAACTTTCAAATTCTTATTCTGCATTTGAATCGAAATAGGGCGATAGCACTTGTGAATTTTTACAATAACCTTTCTGTGGACGAACTTACGAAGGTAACGAATGAAATATATAATTGCCTTCAAGAATTATCCATAAAGATCCACAAGGAATTAACCTTAATATGGGGTGGAGATTTTAATCAAAATTTATGTACTCAGAGTGGGAAATCAGTTTGTGGAATTGAGGATGAAAACGGGGATTCAATAACCCACTTTTCCCACACCCCATCGGGCCATCGTCTAAATGAGATTTTGTTTGGTCTAGATCTCGCACTTGTAAATGATATGGTCAACCCTCCCATTCCTCGAGCCCCAACTTTTCTTGGCAGAGGCAGGTCAACTACAATTGATTTTATTTTTTCTTCCACTCTATGGGTTAAAAATCTACTCACTTGTAAGACCCACGATATCGCCATCAGCGACCATTATCCAATTAGTCTTACATTAAAATTGTTTAAGAAACACGAGAGGCTTGATATTGAGCTAGCTTTAACTCAAAACAAATTAACAATAGATAGACTAAACGGATATTCTTTAAGGTGGGAAAAAGTGGACCCGAAGGGCATAACTGTATCCATTGTTACAAGAATGGCCACAGCGATTAATAACTGCCTTGATCCCACTATTTCCCACGAGGGAATTATGGAAAACTTCGCTCTGTTGCTGGTTGCGATAAAGGAAACACTGTTCGTAGAGCTTAAGAATAGTAAGGCCAACTCTAAGGGCTGGTTTGACCCTTCCTGCACAAAAGCCTATCAGAGTTTGAAAGTAGCCCTCCACAACAAGCCAAGAGATAGAAAGGAGATTGCAGCCCTTAGAAATGATTATAAGCAGGCTCTAAAGTGTCGGAAGGACAATTTGAAAAATGATCTCTGGGCCCAACTACACAAATCATGTGCTTTCAGAGATAGTGCTGCCTTCTGGAAGGTCGTGAAGTCCCCCTTTTTTACGGAATCATCTGTAAACCCTACTGTTGAGGTGGCGATTGACGAACAAACATGGCTTGACTATTTTGAGCGAATATTCAGCCTTCCTTCAACCACCACACTCTCAACTTCTACTAGACCAAACATAGCTGCCTTTCCTTTGCCAATAAGTATTTCCCATGAGGAGGTGGAGCACGCCCTAACGACTAGTAAAAATGGTAAAGCCCCGGGCCCCGATGGGGTCCCAGTTGATTTTTTCAAATTCACTATGGACCTGTGGTCTCCAATACTAACCAGGGTCCTTCAAGCATCCTGTGCACTGGGGCCTATAGATTCTTGGTCCCAATCAACTCGTGTCCCTATTTTTAAAAAGGGGGACCGTCATTTGCCATCTTGCTATCGACCGATCTCCCTATTAGACTCCTTAGGGAAAGTCGCGGGGCGTGTAATCCTGGAGCGCCTCCAGCTCTGGGCTCTTGATAACAAAGCCCTCTCTGATCTCCAGTTTGGGTTTCGTGAGGGTTTGGGTACCACCGAGCAAGCCCTCAACCTATCCCTAATAATTGGCAAATATGTTAGCGCAAAAGGGGGTGCACTCTACCTAGCATACGTAGACCTTTCTGCAGCATTTGACTGCGTTAATCACTCTAAGCTGTGGGATATCTTAGAAAGCATGGGTATAGAAGCGCCTCTTATAAGTTTTTTGCGCGAACTATACTCAGACGCCACAGCCCGTGTGAGATACGGACTGGGGGGCGAGGTGACAAAGCCTTTTAGAGTCGAGCGCGGAGTAAGGCAGGGTTGTGTCCTGGCCCCTTTCTTATTCAACTTATATACCAATGGCCTGGAAAAAGCCATGTTAAAGGGGGCTCAGGACATTCCCTGCATAAACAACCGTCCTATACCGGCACTACTCTACGCTGACGATGCCGTTATCCTAGCACGCACTCCCAACGAATTACAGCGTGCTCTCACGAAATACCATACTTTTATGGCTAACCTTGACCTAAGGATTAATACTAAAAAAACCTTTGTAATGTCCATAGGATCAAGGAAAAAGAATAATAAGACCATCATTATTGATAACCAAAAAGTAGAGAGCACTCTTTAATATCCATATCTGGGCATAGTATTCGATCACAAATGCTCATGGAAACGTGCCATTGAGTCTAGGAAACTCACCTTCATAAGATCCACAGCTGCACTGATTAATTTTGCGAATAAACTCGGCAGAAGGCCAACGGTTGAACTCCTGGAGATTTACAGGGCAAAATGTATATCTAGTGTTATCTATGGGGCTGGCATTTGGGGTTATGCAAAAGTCGAGGAAGTTCATAGGGTGGAGAATAGCTTTTTGAGATTTCTCCTGGCTGCCCCGCGGGCTACATCGACTTACGTCTGCCATTTAGAGTTGGGTCTGCCCTATCTCACAGATCTGATTAGGACTCAACCCTTACTCCTATGGCATCGTATTTGGACGTCGAACGCCACAACTTTTTCCCAGGGGTTCATCAAGGACTGTATAGCTCTAGACCATGCACATAAGATTGGTTGGATCTCTTATATAGAGAGATTCCTCGATGATTTGGGCATGGCACGCTTTTTCCACTCTCCTCAGTCACTGGCCGAATTACAGAGGAAACAACTTAAAAAGATGTGTATGGCTCACTTAGAATCCCTGAGAATGACTAATGAGTTCGTCAAACCAACTGTACAACACTCGTTGTTGGTCCAAACAACCCTGTCCATTCAGCCCTATTTAACTTACAACTGCACGGATTTTGAGAGACTCCTGCTAACAAAATTTAGACTTAACATATTCCATCACTTGGTCACTTTCCCAAAGTCTAATATCTGGGAAAATTCACTCCAACCTTGCCCTTGTGATGAGATTTCCTCTCAATCCATGATTCATACAGTATTGTATCACGACTTGCGGAAACGTTGGCTTGGCCCGCTTTTAAAGATCTGGGGCCTCCGCAGATGTCGTCCCGCCTTTTTGGCTCTCCAATTCTTGGACACTGAGCTATCTGCCAAATTGGTAGTCACTTTTTTGAAATTAGTCTTGAGGCATAGACAGAATTTGTAGATTCCACTTATCCTTTTTTTCTCATCAACTGGAACTCCTGTTAATGATTAATAATTCTAAAACAATTCTTTGGATAAAGGAAATACCTATTAGATTTGCTTTTGAATTGTGGCTAGCTTTCTCTTTGTTCATTTTATGGCTGTATTCAATATGCTCTGTTATATTGTTTTATTTTCTTCATTTTCATTTATAGATTGAACTGTTTTGTACTTTTATGGTTGTTTGTCTTCAACCGAATAAAGTTTGTTTTGATTTGATTTGATTTGATTTGATTTGACACTGTTTATGACTGACAACCCCCTGCCTAATGCACTCCTTAGAAACCACTCGTCAATTACTGTGTGGAACTGGAGATACTTTCTTGAGAAGACAAAACAAATTAGGCAAAAAACGATCTCCAAAGATGAAACTACGTGTATGCGTGGATTTAATTAGCACACACCTAGCTCTAAAGCCACAAAGGGATAAACATGACCATATCCTTATCTTATCAGATACCAAACACTGTCAGTGAGTTTGAATTGAAGGGGGCCACAGAGGGTGATGTTCAGGATGTTGTCAAAGATATCAACTTTACCTGCTGTGACCTCTGCCCATTCAACCTACTCTGTGAATGTAATGAAGAACTACTGCCCCTGCTATGGACTTTACAGAGAGGTCTATCCATGTGAGGCTTATTTAGAAAACCTCAAACAGACATGAGTCAATCCTAATGAGCGAAACATTTTCATCCCCTTCCAATCGTGAACTGTACCTTGCTCTGCAGTACATTAGAAAAGGACGCTGTGGTACAATGCAAACCTGCCTCGAAGCAAACTTCCTCTTCACAATCTGGATTTCATCTCAACAGTGGTATAGAAACCACACTAATAGATATCAGGGTGTCAATTTAAGACATACTTGATCATGCAGATTCTGCTTACTGACGCCATTGTGCACATCAGGGGCATTCAAAATAGTCACTACAAGCTTCTGGAAACAGGCAATCTAACGTGTGCATAGGTGGCTTCTCTTCTATGGGCTCAATAGGTAGTTACGCAGTCCCTCAGGATTTCGGTTTGTAATCAGTGTTGTTCAATATCTATGTCCATCCTTTGGAACTACAGGCAGTGGGAGTTGGTTCTCACAACTATGCTGATGACATCCAGGTGCTGTTTAGATTGCCTGGCTGCTTTGACCAGGATTGGCAAATGATGCAGCCCACTGTTGGGGAAAAATACAACTGTGCATGAACCAGAACTATATCAGTTTGTCTTCCTCTGACCTCTAAACAGGTTTATTAACCTTTGGTATCACTATCAAAGCATCTAGATCTGCGACACATATATCACTAGTGTTGAGAACTATGTTACTTTTAGTAATTTTTGACTCAGAGATGTCAGAGAACAAATAAGTGGGTGCTGTAGTGGCATTATCTAAATAACAACTATAACCACTGGAGCAATTTTCCTTCATGTCGGCTGACCCTAGAGACAGAATAGCAAACAGATTATTGTAATTCTGTGCTAGATGGTGCATCTAAAAATAACATTAAAAATATACAGATGTTGAACCTTTCTGTTGACACATTAACACAGCCAAACACATTAACACAGCCAAAAGGTACATGAAGCCTATCCTGGGAACACTCCACTGGCTGCCAATACAGGAAAGAATTGAATGATAAAAACTTTGGGCTCCTGCACATAATGACAGATAAACAAAGCATCTATCTGAGATCAAGTGTAAGTTACTACTGGAGGGATGTAGTATAACAAGGGGCAGAGCAGGAGGAAAGTCGATCAGTATGCTAGCATAACCTTTTGTGGGACTCATTGTATCTGTATGTGAAAAACAACATTCACCAGAATCTTAGGGCGTTACTTAGAGTATCGCAGATTGGGCACCAAATGTGCTGCAGTACTCTGTCTGCCAAACTGATGGTCCACCCACATATTGTATAGTCAAGCATACAGTCATGTTTCTGCCATTGATGCCCCATGGGACTCAGCCGACGGAAACCTTATATTGATGGACTTCCGGCCTTCGGTCTTAGAACCTCCGTCCATCAGCACTATTTAGGACAGAGGTTTTAGCATATATCTTTTTCTATTCTGGGCCACAAGTAAAAATGTGGCATCCTCGAACACAAAAACAAGTTACCCCCACACAATAGGAGAAAACTCTCAGAGCCATTATTTTGTATTTTTTTGGGTAAAACAAACTTCCGCTTTGAGAGTTTGTTTTTGGAGAACAAAAAAGTTTGCAGAGTAGCCGCATGAAATATGGCGGCAGCTCAGTAAACTTGCAGTGCTTGGGAAGGATCCACGGTGGCATTCGCTCTCCCGAAGGCATATAGACCTCCACCAGGGGCCATATTATGTATTAGGGCGCACTTTCCCAGCTTGCGCCTGACACACCTTAACACAGGTGTACCGCGCACAAACAGGCAAAGTGCGCCCCATTACATATAATGCGCTGCCCTGAGGTCAGCAGTGAACATGTGCTGCTCTGGGGGCAGTGCATTTAAGTGAAATACGGAGCGGCTTTGAAGCAGCCTCTCCGTGTTTCACTGTGCAGGCGGCAACCCACCTGCACATTGAATGAGGATTTGAAATTCCCTGGCAGGCGGGTGCAGTGAGTGACTGCACCCGCCTGCAAGGCGATGTCTGGGAGGTCCATAGGACCCCCTTTACCCCCTGCAGAGGGCTGCTCTCAGGAGGTGCACTGATAGTGCACCACCTTTTAATATACCTTTTTTTAGTATAACTGCTGTGTTTGATTTAAAGTTGTGACCAAGCAGGGTTTTTAAACTCCTACCACTTGGAGAGCAAGTACTTTCTCTAATGATCCTGCCCAGAAACTCAAGAGAACCTTTTTAAGTAGTTTTTTGTGGTATCTCACAAAGCACATAAGGTCCTTACCTGCTCTATAAAAATCATCAAACACTAAGGGTTCCCAGGCCCTAAAACACTACGTAGGAATGTAGCATTGGTGATTATCTAGGGGGTAGTTGCTCAAGTTGTCACCTCTGCCCTACAGGGGGCAGCTGATCATCTCTTCTGAAGTCATACAGACCACAAAGAATGTAACTGCTGTATATGCCCCGGTAGACAAAGGATCTGCTGTCATGTATTCTAACAGTTGTAATAACACTCTGGGCCCCAAAAAATCAAAAGTATATTCTTTTATTTATAAAGTTTTATACAATGCAAACATGACCCTTGTGGGTATCAGAGCGCTTTACAAATGGTCAGGAGAGAAGAAACAGAACAATATCTTCCAGAACTTAACGTTGCCTTAAAGCATGATCGACGCAGTCGTATAATGTATGCAGAGAGAAGAAAAGAGCTCACTCTTTTGTTTTTCTCATCAACCAATTCTCTTCAAAATACCAATTTTGTTGAAGGTTTTAATGGTTTAATTGAACAAACATCTGCTGATTATTATTCTGCATGCTCAACTGGGGTTTAATTATAAAAGTGGCGCGGTGATTATCAATATTAAACTCCATGCACGTTCCCCAAATAAGGAAACTAGATGTTCAGCTCCTCTTATTGGATGCCAAAAAGTTATTCAACCAAGTTGAATGGGCATTTTTAAGAAAAGTCCAGCAGAGGTTTGTTTTGGGGGCCAACCTCTTATCGCGTGTGGGAGTCTTTTGTGATGACCAGAGAGCCAAGGGTTTGATCAATGGCATTTCCTAAGAAGACCTTGACCCTGAAAGTTGAGAAAATGTGCCAAATAGGCTGTGAAATAAAATCTTCCTTGATGAGGTGCGCTGCAGCCTGTTTATAAGGGTATTTTCAGTGACCCGAGGGAAAGGAGATATCCACCAAGCCAGTAAAACCAGGAAGACTCTGAAAGGAATCAGGGAATTTCCGAGCCTTAAATGGAGTAGTGATGAAGCGAAGATCACTGTGGCTTGGACACCCTTCCTCACTGCGCATGAGCTCAGATATTAAGATGGTAATTGGAGCCCCCCTTTAAAAAAAAGTCTTTGTGCAATCTTCAAGTCCAGACACACAGCGTGAGAGGCTGCAGATTTCTGAAGGAGAGCACAGGAGGCAGAGATCCGGGTAAAGTTTCATGCATTGGTGCTGCAAACTAGCAATACCCAAGGCCTGAGGGAGTCATAACAAGGAAGGATATGGGGAGGAGAAAGCTCAAAACTCAGCCCAGAAAAAAATGTATCCCGAGTGCATCAGCGTATCCATACTGGCATATGGCATAGAAGCAGTTTCAAGAAAGATCTGAATAGTCCAATGGCCAATATAAAAAATGAAAAGGTTGAAGCCATGTTGGAGTGGGCAATCATGCAATACTTATAAAGAGTCTCCTTCCATGAGCACCCAGTAGGCTAAAGGAACGACAAATACGGGTCTGCTCTAAATGGTGCCTGTTGAAGATGGCCCTTTTTTCAGGGTTATCCCCAAACTGTTTGCTTCTTCCTCCCATGTTTTTTCCTGACCTGCTGTTGTTGGTTTTAGGACTCTGAGCACTTTATCACTGCTGATCAGTGCTAAAGTGCCTTTGCTCTCTGGGTAAATTGTGTTATGGATTGGTGTTTCCTTCATTGGCATATTTGATTTACTTGTCAGTCCCTAGTAAAGTGCACTGAGTGTGCCAGGGCCTGTAAATCAAATACTACCAGTGGGCCTGCAGCACTGATTGTGCCACCCACATAAGTAGCCCTCAAAAGGTAACTCAGACCTGCCACTGCAGAGTCTGCGTGCAGTTTGTAACTGCAATGTCGACTTGGCAAGTGCACCCACTTGCCAGGCCCTACCCTTCCCTTTTCTTACATGTAAGTCACCCCTAAGGTGGGCCCAAGGTACCTCTGTGGGCAGGGTGAAGTGTATGTGAAAGGTAGGACATGCCTGATGTGTGTGGCATGTCATGTTAGTGAAATACTGCCAATTACGTTTTTCACTATTGAAAGGCTATCTGGTCCATAGGAAAGCATAGTAGTTAATTTATAACATCTTATAAATATAACTTCCCATTGGGACCAGATAGAAAAATAAAGTTTAGTATGCCTGAACTCAGAATCTAAAGATGCATCTTTTAGTAAAGGTGATTTTTACATTCTGTGTTTGAAAATACCACTTTTAGAAAGTAGGTATTTTCTTGCTTAGCTACCCTGTGTGACTCTGCTAGGATGTGTATTGACTGTCAGGCTTTGCAGTGACAGAGGTTGGGGAGGTGCATTCTCTCAGACGGCCACCGGGGGTTGATGTGTGTCCTGCCTTTCCTGAATGGGTCAGGGCTGGGCTGAATACACCCGAGATGCATTCAGAGTAGTGGGAGGAGTTTTCACTAGCACCTGCATAGGCCTGGTCTGCATTTAGAGAGGTGGGTGGAGATTTCCCTTGCACCTGAATAGGCCCTGTCTGCTTCTGACAATGCTGTCTCCACCTTCTGCCAGGAAGCTGCACCAGAGAGGACAGAACTGGTTGTGGCTGGGCACAGACACTCTCTGCCTGAGCAGACAAAGGATTTTGTGCTATAAAAAGTGGGTCCCAAACCCCTAAACTTTAGCAATCTTTTGGACCAAGACGACTGCCAAGAAGAAGAGCTGGAGAAGCTGTGAGGAGGAACTACCTTCTTTGCTGAGTGTTTTGCTGTGTTGGACTGCAGTGGCTCCTTCTGTCTTGGGGAGTGAAAGGACTGGACTGAACTTTCTGCAATCTATTTTTGTGAGTTTCTCCAAGGGCTTGAGGTAGAGCTTGCCTCCTGTTCAAAAAGCCTTAGGAACAGCAAAGACTTCAAGTTCTTCTTTCCTCACCACTGGGCACTGTGTGTTTTGTGCTGCAACAGAAGAAAAAGCAACCCGACGCGGTCTACGACGCCGCTGACTACTCCATATCCTGAAGGCACTGCAGAGACCACTGCCACAACACCGACGATGCCTGCTGACGCCGCCACCGAGCCGCTGCTCGCACCGCAACCTGTGTACACCGCACTCTGCATCGCCTCACTTCGCAACGCCGTCTTGGTATCCCCAATGATGCCGCTCCACGCCGAAATCGACACCCCTGCTTGCATCTTGGTTCAAGGGCACAGCTCATAAAGTTGCACGACGCATCGCCCTCATCCCGCACTGCAGCCTTGACCTACTGGCGTCGGCGCCATTGACTCTAGTTTGTGAGCCGACGACAGCGCTTTAGCAACAACGTCGCCGCTGCTTGCACTGCGACTTGCCAGTACCGCGACAAGCACTACATCAGTTCGCACGGCGACCCTGGTCTCACCGACGACGCCATCTGACGCCACTACCGAGCTGCTGCTCACACCACGACCTTAGGGCATCGCACGGCGCACCGCAGCACCCGACGCCTGCGCTCCTGACTTCAACTGCGAGGAGTTCGATCAGCAACGTGTGTGACTTCAAGGGCCTGACGACTCCTGCACCGACCTCCGGAACCGACGCCTGCAGAGGCCGTGCTTTCGGAAGCTCAATGAGAGGTCGCCGACACCCTACATTTCTAAAGGTACTGTTTTGCAGGTCTTCCTAACACCGTAGATGGCCCACGACGCCACAGTAAGCCAGAACTGTTTGGATTTGTTTGTTCACGACACCGTGATAACCCCAGAGGGAGCTATCAACTTCAAGGAACTGTTTTTCAAGGTTATTGTGATAACTGAAGATTTCTAAGTACTGTATTGTGGATTTTTATCGTTTTTGGTCTTGTCTTGAGTATATAAAAATATTGGATATTTTTCTAAACTGGTGTGGGGTACTTTTGTAGGGCTTACACTGTATTATTGTTGGTTATGTGCAAATGCTTTACACACTGCCTCTAAGATAAGCCTTACTGCTCGTGCCAAGCTACCAAGGGGGTGAGCAGGGGTTATTTTAGGAGTGTAACTCCCTTATCCTGACTAGAAGGAAGGGTCCCTACTTGGACAAGGTGCAAACCACTGCCAACCAGAGACCCCTATTTCTAACAGTTCCCCAAAAACTTTGTATCACCACATAGCAGAAATCCCAACTGATATCCCCTGCAGAGTAGAGAGTGACAATGCAGTAGAATCTTTTGGCTGGCAGATGAGTGAAAGGAAGCATCCAGCTGTGAATCTGTCAGATTTAAATGAGACATGCAAGACTAACAGACTCAAAAATGAAAAGCAAGAGGCAGAACTGCAAAGAAATGAATATGATTATCCACAAATGACACTGGTCACCATGACGACTGCAGAGATAAGTACCTCTTATTGTGGGAGATGTAGATACACGGACTGTGATACTATCCATATTATATGGTCATGCCTGATTCTGATTCCGTTTTTTTCACAGGTACACAACAATGTGAAAATCTCCTTTCGCTATGATTTTTAACTGAGAGCTACTGTGGTTATGTTGCACAATTTTTCCAAAATAGGAGGGGTAGCTTGACATTTGGGAAAGTGGTTTTCAGCATCCTAAACTGTAGCAAAGTTATGCATATTAAGAAAGTCAAAACTGCAGAATTCTCAACTATGTTGAAATGGCCGAAGGAAATGATAATAATGGAAGAGCACAAGAGGGTGATATACAGAATTATTGATAAATCAGAAATATTTGATAAAAAACAGAATCACTTCCTTATCACCAGTTGAAAGACAGCCTCACAGGAGCACTAGACAAGGCAATATCTATTTACGCGAGAAGTAGGAAGGGCTTTATCGCCATAATTTAGTGACATGGTCTTCACTTCGTAGGCTCTTTAGAGGGAACCTGAAAAGGGTATGATCTATCACTTACACTGAAGAACAAAGTCTGTTTGATTTTACCTCCAATCTCCCTTTCCTAACAAACTTGTATTAAATGACGAGAGCTTGAACTTGGAATATGGAATCAAAGACTACTTCATGATATAAGAGAAAGTGGGCATAATGTTTGTACGCTTCGAACTGAAACATGTTCTCATATAACTACTGCAGATTTCATTTAATATATTACTGTTTTTGTATATATTTGGTACCAACCACCTTCCCCTCCTCCTCTTAAAATATGTTTATTTCTGCTTAGCATGTAAACCTCTGTGTATGTGCAATGACCCGATTGGAATTACTTTCAAATATGCACCGAATGCCCAGTAGCTTAAGACCAGTACAAGGAACATGGACTTCTATTGCTGTTTATTGGATTTTATTTTCCTATATTAAACATGTACCTATGGATACATGTATACTAAAAAGAAATGATTAAAACACTGGAGGCAGAATTGCAGAAGGAGATGAGACACACAGAACAAAATCACCAGCAAAAAAAAGCAGGCATATTTGTAGCAACCTGCAGATATTTCAGAACAAGAGGTGAACGCCACTGGATGGACCTCACTGGAGAGTCGTCTGTGGACAGTGGACCAGAGGAGAGGGCTCCTGGTACAAACTGAGATATGGTCAGAAGCAGAGTCCTGTCGGATATTTCACACTAGTACTCTGGGGATATATTTACTCAGTGCTGACGATGGGTGGGAGGTTTCGAGGTGAATGTTGGGACTGAGAAAGGGATAATATAGAGGAAGAGGCCCTCTGGGCATTCAGACGTCTTATGTGTGGGTGGAAGGGCCTGGGCAAGTCATACTGTTTTGTTTGTCAGGCAGTAATCATGTAGTTATGACATGGTTGCTATTTAGAATTCAACAATAAAGAAATGTGTTCCATTGTAGTCCCTTTTCCAACTTTCCCCTAGGCTGAATTCAGCCTGGGGATACAAGAGATTATAAATTTGGTTGAAAATGACGTGGGAGGCATGGCCAGTGGCTAGCAAATATGGGCCTGTGAAATGGGGCTCCAATGCCAAGATTTCGCATTTCATTAAAATAATGCTGGAAATGTGAAGCTGAGCAACACAGATTCTCTGCCCTCATGTCTGGAGATTGGGAAGACGAGAAAGAGCCATGGATGGCTTCATATGCTGCAGAGCTACAACAAAAAATGGAGAGGAGTAGGAACTGCTGCTAGGCCTCGATGGCCCACCCACCTGCAAGCAGTCGGCCTGTGGGCCAGTACACGGGAGCAAGCGCTAAGCCGCCCTGCACACCGTGCCTCTCCCCAACCCATTTCCGCATTGCTCAGACTAAAGAAGGAGGGCTGTACAGTGCAGCTAGACCTCAGAGGCCCTCCCACAATTGGTGGTGAGCCTGATGTCCAATATGAGGGTGCAGGTGCTAAGGCATCCGGCACACCCAGCCCTCCTTCTGGTTGCCCACTACTCCTGAATAATGCCCTGCCATGTGGATCCTTGGTGGAGGCATACTTTGGGCTCCCAGCCCCAGGTACCGGACTGCTCTGCCGCTTTACACTGGCTAACCTAGAGCAATAGGATACATTTGACAATTGTTTGGGCTCAACACTGACAGCAGCAGGGAACTGAAGGATCACACATAAGCACACAATGGGCAAAGGGGACACATATCAGGCCAAACTTGCCTTTGATTCACCAGGAGCCCAACAGAAATCTACTGCGTGTGAAATGACGAGCTGCGCTCCGGCCCTAGTGGGCCAGTCAGACGACACAGAGAATGTTGACACCAGAGCAATTCTCCTGGGTATCAGGGGTGACCTGAAAGCCTATAATATGACAATTGAGTACCTGACCAAGCACATAAACAACATGAAACAAACAATCGATGCCCAAAACAATAGATTATTCGAGGTTGAGCAAACTATCTCAGATATAGAAGTCGGCAACAAAGAGTTAGTAGACAGGATCAAACACGTGAAACAAACAGATATAAGACAAAAACGACGATTTAGAAGAATGATAGCATGGTAATAATCTATGTATTATTGGCCCGGCAGATTCCATGAACATGGGCAAACCTGAACAATAACTAACAAAAGTGATACTGGAACTGTTTGACACTGAAATGTTGTCACCCACATTTGCAATAGAAGGTGTACATCGACCTCTGGCCCTTAGAATGGTCCCAGGTGCACTGCCTGGATGAAGAATCACTTGTAAAGTAAGAGAACTAGGTCAGATTCACTGTGAGGGCACTAGTCTTTCATTTTACTAAGACCTTATCCCTAAAGCCCAAAAAGCTAGACGAGCTTACAGACACATCATAGAAATACTGCAGTCAATCAATGTGCCGTATGCAATTCAGAACATCCGCACATACACTTGGGGGAAAAGCTGCACTTCTTCAACACACGGCAAGTATTAGTCATCTTTTACAAAAAGTAAGCTGTCGGAGAGCTCAAGGTGAAGGCCCCCAAGACCACGTAACCGGCCCAGGGCACTCTGACAGAGCATGTAACAGATACCGTAAGTGAAAACGACTAACATAAGATCCTTGGTATGTGGTTTGTGTTGATTGTTGACAAGTGTGTAGAATGCTGCTGCCATGGGTTTTCTATAGAGTGTCAGTATTGATTACTGCTATAAATGTGTGAGCACAAAACAGCTTTACGTACTAACCTTGGTACATGCCATGCTACCTCAACCCCAAAGCCTTCCATGCTCTTAATGGTTATGTTATTTCAATTTCAATTATTAATGTTGGCATTCAACACAACATTTAATTTGGTTTGGCCGAGCATGGGGGCTATCGTTTAATGTTTATGCAGCTCTTAAAGCATAAGGACAGTTTTTTTCACTATCAACACATTGCAGGGCACACTCACACAAAGCCGCTTCGAAATGTACATTCATATCTGACAAGCACAATCAGTGCTCTGGAACAAGCCCACTTAAAATCATGGCATGTAATCAACGGGGTTAAACAATCCTAGAACATGCAGGATTGTCCCAGCCTACTTTGAACAACACGGGGTGGACATTGCCATGCTGCAGGAGACGCGCCCCAACTCCTTGCTCGAGCGACGCCCCATGGGAAATTGATCAATACTATGCACCATATACTTCTTAGTCACGTGGGTTCTCAATACTGAAAACAAAACGTTGACTAGAAGCAAATGGAGGGTATTTGTGACACCGCTGGCAAATATTTTATAGTAACAAGGACATTATTCAGTGTGCCTTAAACATCAACCTTTCTTGAACCCAAAAATCTCTCACTAGCCCTAATCTGTACCGAACTTTAATGTAATTTTAGAATTTCCATAAAATTATCTTTTCTTTAAAATGTTTCCTTTCATTTCCGATTTCTTTGTATTTCCTTAAAATTGTCCTTCCTTTGTTTTTCCATGATTTGGTTTACTTCAATCTACTTTTTCAGATCTCGTTTTTTCCATTAATTTACAGACATCAAATTGTAAGAGCTAGGGTGCGCAGCGCAAGATGGATGCTGGCGCAACTGCAGACCCAGTGTGCTTCACAACACACTAATAACATGTAGAGAACTTACAGACAGAGAGGTCCAGCTGGTAAGTAGACCAACATGCACATGCTTTCAGAGAAGGTGAGCGACTAGGCGGTACACTAACCAGCTATTGAGAACGAACATCAAAACCATCATCATAGCAAGCATACAGGATCACAGTGGTAAATACATATGATAACTATGGCATGAGTGGAAAGTGATAGTAGACTTGCTATAAACTATCACATAAGTCTAGGGGAGGTGTCGAATGCTATTGATGGCTTAGCAACTGCTAAGAAACCAGGGCTGGACGGCCATTTACGCTAATTCTATAAAGAATACAACACTCTAGGCCCCTATCTTCTCTACGTCTACAGTGAGTCAATTGAGTGGGTATGCTCCCCGACAGCTGTGTGATGTAACAATTATAATGCTACTAGAACCAGGAAAGGATCCGGAAACCTGTCAGCCCTATTATCCCTTCTCGCTCCTAAACACGGACAGCAAGATTCCGGAAGGAATAATAGGCAATGGACTCACGCCCCTACTGTGTGGGCTGGTGCTGCCCGACCAATCAGCTAATAGAGGCCTGATCCACATTCCATAGTCTACATCAAATGTTTGGGGCGCTCCAGCAGATAAACCTGGAGCTGCCAGCGGTTGCTCTAGCCTTGAATGCCAATAAAGCATTTGACTCTCTTGAATGGTCCTTTCTCATAATTTGTAGTCCACTGTGTGACTCGGTAAATAATGTGTTGCACTTATTGACTTGCTGTATATGGCCCCCATGACACGCTTCAAGATTAATAATCAGCTTTCCAATGCAATCAAACTGACGACAGGGCTGCCCTTTATTGCGGTTACTCTTTTCTCTAGCAACGGAGACATTGGCCTGTTGACTAAGTGAACACCATGCCTGTAGAAGTCTGGGGTTAGCAGGTAGACCTCTAATTTATACCAATGTATTCTAACGATATTCTGCTAAAATAGCATGAGCAGAATGCTGCTCCGGTACTAGCAGAAATGATAAAATTCAGGCCTTCCTCGACGATGAACATAAATTGTACAAAGTCTGACATTTTCCCATTGACAGATTGCACACACCCTGTGGATCTGAATACCCTGTGAGATGGCGTACAGACGCCTTAAGGTACCTAGGCATCTGCACCCACAGGGACAAAGATAGAGGAAGCAGAGAAAACTATGGCCCAGTGATGGACTAGATCAGCAAGCAGACAGACCGCACAGTCTGCTGCCCTCGTTGGTTGTTAGAATTGCTGTGATAAATATGGTCTTAATCCCCTCATTCTGTATCTATTTGCCAATATCCCCATACAGCTAATGCAAACTTTCTTTGCCACCCTGCGCAACACCCTAGGCAGCCTTGTCTGTGCCAATAAACAAGCTTGGCTGAGATGGGAGACACCTACCCTGCCTTTTGACAGGAAGAGATTTTCTCTGCCTGACCCTGAAACATATTGGAATGTGACTCAGGCTCAATACACAGCCTACTGGTACTTTCCACTGCCATTTATGCCGTATCTTTTAGTAGAAACCGACCTGTTAGAGGAGGGCACCTTGCAAATCACTCATGAAAAAACACCCCTACCCCAAAGATCTCATAGACATGGTGCAGTCCACTAATAGAACATGGCACACACCAAAAGCACAGCTTAACCTCCCATTGGTTTATTCACCGGTGATCCCGATTCTCAATAACCCCGCTATACCACCAATGACAGCGGAACGTGCCATGCACACAACATTTACTAAACATAAGATTTACAAAATAGAGCAGGTATACATAGACAAGGGTTTATATCATTCGACCAGTATACAAAGCTAGCGGATACAAAGACCCTAAATGTTTTTACTTTAGGTTCCGACATGCCTTTAAATAGCTCAACACTGAATTTTCTGTGAAACCTCCTGAAATGGCCAAGTTAACCAATGTAATAAAGCTTGAATAGTCCAGAGGGTGGGTCTCCCGGGTATACAAATTAATCGAGAGTGCCAGAACAATTATACAGATGCCATCCGTGAAAGATTGGGCACAAGACCTGTGGAAGAAGTAGTCTGAGGGATTCTGGGAGTAGTGCACTACCAAGACTAGTCACATCTCAATAAATTACTGATGCAAACTTCTACACCTTAAATTCTTACACTGGCTAGATCACACCCCGCCAGATTGCACCAGATGGACAGTAATCACCTCACATGAATGCTACAGATGCCGCAATGCACAGGGTGGATTCAGAGATCTTGCATGGTACTGCTGCCGATTCATCATTTTGAGTAAGCGATGGGCACCATAATGACGTCACTGAAGTGGCATGTGCCATGCACTCCACTGTATCATTGATGGGGTGTGTTAATGCTGCATCCAAATCCGTTAGGAAACTAATAACCAATCAGCCATACTGTTAATTCTCACTTAAACAGAGGTTGCCAGTCATTGGTTGAAAGGTCAGTCGCCATCGAGCAGGACTGGTTGAAGTGTTAGTAGCTACAATTTATGTGTGGAACGACATTCCAAAATGCTACCACCATGCACGAGGCCAAAGGACTAACGAGGCAAGTATGTGCACACTTAGACCAACAGTGGGCTGTGCCATCAATGGGGATACAAATATAGCGATGGACCAAAATAACACCTGGGGCAACAGGACTCTCTCCCGAGACCACAGCAGGGAGTTACACATTGCACAACAACCACTGTCCCAGGACCAGATTTCCTTCGGATAGCCGAGATCCTAGATTTTAAAGCAGAGGGGTTTAGATGTTCTTTAAGTGGGAGGAAAAAGCTGGGGGGGGGGGGGGGGGTCTCCAGGGCTATGGAGTTAAGGGCATGGCCTCAATTCGTAAGCTAAAAATCTGTGGTTAGGATAGTGTGCCGTCCGACTTGCATTTTGGTGATGCTTTCTGTTATTGCAGCCAGACATATAACACAATAACTGACATTACACCTAAAACAAGCCAGGACTATTGGCTGTGTCAATGGTCATTAGTTGCATAAGATGAATAAGTAATAACAATGATTTTGTTGTATATAATATTGAAAATGCTTTAATTCTGAAATGATGAGACTGTGCCATAACTATAAAGAGTCTCTTTGAAGTTACATCAAAGGCCACCGAAAGGTGGTACTCACGAGCGTCATGACACCCCCCTCCTCCCCCATTTCGGCAGCTCTAGCGGGGTGGGCTCATTATGGGCCTCTTCTGTCAGCAACTTGGCAGGCAAAATCTCATAATTAACACTATGAAGGAATATTGCATCAATAGGAGAGCAAGCGGCAGAAAGGAAAAACAAAACACGGGTAAACAGAAACGGGAAAAAAAATTGAATAAAAGGAGGGGCGAAGGGATGGATGGAGGGATGAGTAGGTGGATAAATATGTGGGTAGATGGATGAATATGGGTGAAAGAATGAGTGAATTGATAGGTGGATAGGTGAAAAGATGGATGGATGGATGGATGGATGGATGGATGGATGGATGGATGGATGGATGGATGGATGGATGGATGGATGGATGGATGGACAGGTGAAAGGATGGTAGAATAAAGGGATGGCGTGATGAGTGGGTGAAAGGATGAGCAAATGAATGGCAGAGTGGACAGATGAGTGAAAGATGGATGGCAGAGTGGATGGAAGGATGTTGATGAATGGCAAGGTGAATGGATGTTTGGATGAATGACAGAGGGGATGGATGGATGGCAAGATGGATAGATGGCAAAGTGAATGGATGGATCGGTGGATGGCAGAGGAGATGGATTGATGGAATGGGGAAAGATTGAATGATGCATGAAAAATGAATGGATGTAAGAATGTAAAGGTGAAATTGTGGATATCAGCGGGTGAATGGAATGGTGAAAGGGTGAATGGATAGATGAAAGAGACAAGGGAGCTCTTCTAGGAAGAGGTAAGCTCACTTGCTTTGTGTCATCAGAGCTTTCATTTCAAAGTGGGAGTACTTTAATTTTCGGGCTATTCCCTTGGTGGTACTCCTCTCAGTTTATTAGGGTGCTCTTTGCCATGGGCGCAGACGAGTACTGTATTGGAAAGCTAGAGAAGAAAGGTTGTGTATTTATTAATCTATTGACAACATCGGGAAGAGCCGCGTTGGGCGTGCTGAAGGCTTTAGCACACAACTTTAAGTTCGCAGCTGAGCGCAGCTTTTGTACTGTGTGAAGCTGGCACCGCGAAAGCCGCAGTTGCTGCAACAAAAATAGCTTATTTCAGGTCAATATGTTATGCTCTACTCCGTTTACGACGTGATCGAAGAACGGCCTTACTCCCTGGCCCGTAGTCCGTTTGTATAAAGTGAACTTCAGACAGACACCTATGGGTCGTAATCCATATGATAGGGCAGCTCGAGCCTGGAAGCGCGGCCTTGCTGCGTTGCAGAACTTTTCAGACTTCTAGCCGTTGGGCCAGTCGGCCGAAGGCGCGTCTTAGTGGAGCTGGGTGAAACTGGGACAGAAAATATCCCAGAGCGCCAAAATAAAGTGACTCCCGCAGTGAATTTGATAGCTGAAAGAGAGGCCTGTTGAAAGGAAGTGGAAACTTTGCTGGTAAGTACAATCTCTTTATTTGCATGAGAGAGAGATCCAGAGTAAACGACCGGCCAGAGCAACAGCAAAGTACAACTGCTGTTCTGACCATTCCACATGCCACCATTCTAGTGTAGAACAATGGTAGTGGTGGCATGTGCTGACATTCAAAGGAAAACTTGTATTTAAAGATGCACCAACATCATAGTGCCAATGTACAGAACCCAACACATCTTCCCCCTTAACCAAAACAATAAAATAAATAAATAAATACATGTGAAAAGAACAATGATACAAGTGATACATATCATTTCACAGCGTTAAGATTTGACATAATCCTTCAACCAAATGGGAGGTTTCCTCTCCTTTGCAGAAAATCTGGAATTGGGTTCATCCTGCACAGAACCGGAACACTGTGAGAAAATGAATCCACACAAGGGTTACCAGGTGAACTTTGCTTAGATAATCTCTCTATATTCCACCATTTGCCATCACATAATCTAACTGATCTATTCCTTATACATGTGATTTGCATGGGACGTAAAAACGTAGAATGACCTTTCGTAATGAAACCGGGTAGTCTTACCTTGACCCAGTCGCCTACTTTAAATGGAAATTGTTTCCTTCCTTTGGTAGGTTCATTAGTGACATACTTACTTGGGGCTTTGAGACAATCAGCCTTCACTAAATCGTGATCAACCTTGGGAACACTCAGATCACGCATCCATGGTCTGACCAACTTAGACGAAGCCGATCTGCCCTTTAATAGTGTGAAGGGGGAAACTTTAGTTACAGCATTTGGTGTGGTAGGCAAAGCCCACAGCAAGTTAGAAAGCTCTTTCTTCCAGTCTAAACCATTGACCACCGACAGCTGAATGCTATCCTTAATAACCCTATTGCAGCGCTCCACTAAACCATTACTGTGGGGGTGATATAAAGAAGTGGTAATGTGTTTGACACCCCAATGCGACAAAAACTCCTGGAACTCTTTAGATACAAATTGTACCCCATTATTGGTGAGAAGTGCGACTGGGGCACCTTCCTTTAAAAACAAAGACTGGATAACATTGGCAACCTCCGCAGTAGTCGCACACTTTACAAATTTTACCTCAGGCCATCTGAAACCATAGTCTACCAACACCAAACCATACCTGTTCCTTTCATCCAACACCATCATGGGACCAATAATATCTAAGGCTTTCCAAGGTTTGTCAGGAATGGAAATGGGTTTGATGGGACTAGGAAAAGTAACCTGGGACTTGTCACTGGTAGCACATGAAATACAATCTCTCACAAAATGTTCAACAGAACAATCCATACCAGGCCACCAGAATACTTCTCTAAGTCTTCTCTTCATCGCTCTCATGCCTATATGGCCCTCATGAGCAAGTATCAAAATCTTATTCTGAACAGACACTGGTACTACCAACAAATCAACTCTCTTAAGAATGCCAGATTGCAGATTCAATTCAGGGAAAACATGTTTAAAAGAAGCTACAACTTCATGTTTTGGCAACCAACCTTTACCTAACATAGATATTACCTCTTGTAACAAGATATCCTGCTGAACAGCAGATTTCCACTCCTGTTCCGAGATGCAGGAAAAATTTGAATCCATTAACGAGGCAACAACACAAAATTCCTCCTCACTAAGTACAGCAGGTTGTTCATATGCTAAAGGAAGTCTGGACAAACAGTCTGCAAAAATGTTCTTAACACCAGGAATGTATTCTAAATTAAAATGAAACTCCATTAACCTATAATGCCACTTGGCAATACGGGGAGTGGCATTACCAGCTCCTTTGGTAGTGAACAGCTTGTGATCCATTCGAATGGTAAATTCAGAACCCCATAAATATTGTCTGAAATGGTTCACCCCCCACCAACAGGCTAAGGCTTCACCCTCCAAAACAGAAAAAGTGGACTCCGCACCTCTCAAAGTGCGTGAAGCAAAAACCACAACCTCCTCCTTTCCCTCTCTGGTTTTTAAAAGAACAGCTCCCAAACCATACTGGCTGGCATCAGTGACTACTATGGATCTGTCGCGTGTGTCAAACGGTTGTAAGGGAATGGCCTTGCTTAGTTCTTGTTTAATGGACTGGAATTCTTTCTCTAAATCAGATGACCAAAAACATTGCTGGTTCTTCTTCATGAGTAGTCTTAAATTGTGTGTTTTGCTGCTACAATTGGGAATGAATCTGGCATAAAATTCTAACATGCCAAAAACGTATCTAAGTTGATCTTTGTTCTGTGGAGTGGGAAAAGATTTTATGGCAAAAAGCAAATCCTCCTTGGGTTCCACTCCTTTAGCTGAAAGCTTGTAACCCAGGCAATTCACTTCATTAACAGCAAATTTGCATTTCTCAGCCTTTAAAGTTGCACCACGTTCAGTTACAATGGATAACACAATAGCTAAAGTCTTATCATGAGACTCAAAGTCTTAACCATAAACCAAAATGTGGTCCTGGAAACATTTTACATTTGGTACATTGACAAACATGGATTCCATTACCCTTTGGAATACAGCAGAGGCTGACACCAAACCTAAAGGCATTCTTTTGAACCTATATGCACCAGCAGGAGTGACAAAAAACGTGAGTTGGCGACAGTCTTTTTTAAGGGTAGTTTGGTGATAGGCTGATGACATGTCTAATGTAGTGAGCACTTTGGCATCTTTAAGAGAACTCATAATTTCTGTAATATTAGGAAGGGGATGCCTGTCCACCTATATTTTGTCATTTAAATCTCTTAAATCTATGCACATTCTAAGCGTTCCATTGGGTTTCCTGGCTAAAACGCTGGAGAAAGCCATTCTGAGCTCTCTATGGGCTCAATGATGCCTTGATTGCAAAGGGATTCAAGTTCTTGGGATAATTCCTTCCTCATGGCCAATGGAACCCGTCTGACCTTGCGCACAGTGGTTTGGACTCCTTTCTTAAATATGATTTGATTCGAAAAACCCTTAATTTTACCCAACGTACTACTGAACACAGATGGAAAGGAAGTTTTCCATTTATGGGAATCTACAGTACAAACCGATGTAAGGTGATCTCTAAGCAACACCTGTTCGGGACTGTTGGGATCCAAGATGATTTCCAAATTTTTCTGTTCCAACCAGCTAAGAAGAGAAGATCGATCTTCAGCCACATACACAGTGACAAAAGTAGTATGATCTTTAAACGTTAAAGTACAATCAAATTCACCCAAATCTTGAACAGGTTTACCACCATAGGCTACTGGTTTAATCAGAGACTTTCTCAAAGGAATATCAGTTAATTTGCACCACTCCTCAGGACCGATTAATTTGAAAAAAGAACCTGAGTCAGCCATCATAGAAATGTAATTACCATTAACTCCAACCTGGTAATAGGGCCTCTTTACACTAGAATGTTGAAGTTTTAATATTTGAGACACATTCTCAGGAATGCTGGGATTAGGAGGTGTAGATAAAATGTTTTGAGATGCTTTGATACATGTTTCATCAGACACATTTTCAGGAAAACTGGATTTGGGAGATGTAGACAAAATGTTTTGAGGTGCTGTGACAAGAACTTCATTAGCAATGGATAACATCAGGATCTCATTATTATCCTCACTATCAGAATCAGGGTCTACTTCAGATTTGGCTTCAACAGAGAGAACATTTTTTGATGCAGGGTTAAAATTGGAATTGCTGGGTTTAGATTTGCACACCTTAGAGAAATGGCCTTTCTTTTTGCATTTAACACAACACTTATCGAAAGCAGGACAAAAAGGTGCATTTCCTAAATGATTCCTACTACCACACCTGTAACATTCTAGTGGCTTGCCATACCTAGCTTCCTTCTTGACAGCAACTTTATCAACAGCAAGAGCATGTACTTTGGTATCCAAAGATATTTGGTCCATGTACGTTGCTGTTGATTCAATATTTTTGGCTATCTCTAAAGCTTTATCCAAAGTTAAGTCTTGTGTAGTTAATAATTTATCTTGAATCTTTTTACTGTTAGTTTTTTCAACTAATTGATCTCTCAACATTTCATCATGAAACGTTTTATAGTCGCATGGGGATGCTAATACCCTTAGGTCAGTTTAGAACGTTTCAACAGGTTCGCCAGGTAATTGTTTTCTCATATAAAACGTGTGCCTTTCCATAATGATATTACGCTTTTTCCTAAATCTAGCGTCCAACATCTTTATGGCTGAGGCATATTCATCTATAGCATCACCTTCATCCAAAACTACAGTGGTAGGTAAATGTTTTAAAACTTTCCTTCCTTCTGTACCCAAAGAGTGACGAAGTAAAGCAAATGTCTTCTTCTTTATAAAAACTTCTGCTTCAATGGCTTCTAGATAAGCCTCGAAACCTTCTAACCACAACTCCCATTCTATAGGAGGATTTCCAGGAGTTGCGAGGAAAGGGGACGGTGGAATTACAGATTGTTGCATTCTAACAACCTGGTACATGAAAATACAAAACTATAACAGTTACAATCAATTGTCCATGAAAAGCCAAATAAATCATGTCATCTGCACCTGTTTTGGTGTAATGTGCAGTCTGCGGAAGGTTTTCAAATGGATCCCTATTGAGGCAAGAAAACCATTAATTCAGGGATTAATTATAAACAGAATGGACTACGGAAATGTTCTATTGCTCTGAATAAATGAAAACCTTCTAAACAGGCTTCAAATTTTGCAGAACACCGCTGCTAGGCTAGTCCTAGATCTTCCGCACAGATCTTCCTCTGCCCCCTGTTTAAGAGCTCTACACTGGCTTCCGGTGAAAAAGCGAATTCTTTTTAAAACCCTTTGGTTGACACATAAACACTTGTACGGAAACAGCCCGAGATACTGGTCTAAAAAACGATGTTGGTATCAGCCACATAGGATGCTCAGATCCAGTAAAGATTCACTGCTTATTCCCCTCAGAATCCATACCGCGAGACAAGGTGGTAGATCTTTCTCCTATCTCGCAACGGCATCCTGGAACAAAATGCCCACATACTTACGCACCATCCCCGATCATGGCTGCTTTCGCAAGAAGTTGAAGTCATGGCTATTCGATCACTAAGCCAGCATTCTTTCAGAGCCGTCTGCAAGTGCCATGAGACTCTTGGAGTGATGTGTGCGCTATACAAATGTCCCTGACTTGACTTACACACTTTGTTAACAGTTTAAATGAAATAATAATAAACTAGGCTCACATGCACATGTAAATGATAACTACTAAATAGTATTGAAGTTGAAAAGCGTGCACATCACCGAAATGCACAGGAATGAAATTAATAAATGTCCGATAAAAAAGGTGTGCGCATCACCGTGATGCGCATTCATCCGATAATGTGAAGTTGGAAGAATGAAAACACACAATGTCAACTGAAGAAATGAGCTGTGTGAATCAGCGAGTTGTACACTAACATTAATGAACTGTGGAAAATGCAGAAACGCTGAAAAAATTAGCAGGTTGTAAAGTCTAATTAAAGCTGTGCGCATCAGCGATCTGCCAAAAAGCTGTGCGCGAGTGAAAAATAAATGCGATGTAGAAATAATGCATGTTGCTAGGAAACCGAAATAACACTTCTTAAAATGGCCATCAGCTACGTAGAAACGTGGCGTAGAGACAACGTCCGGCAGGCCAGGCAAGTAGACAATGAACAAATTCTTGCTTCCTTCAACAGTTGCCAGGAGACACCAGAAACAATGATGCAAAGAGCGCCAACGCGTAATACGTAGCGTGGAAGTGGTATCAATCAGAACCAGCAACGTAGCTGTGACGAAATCCCTGAGTGCAAACACGCACATGAGCTCCTGCGCGTGCGGCAGCGCGCGACGGCAAACAGACACGCAGCAGGGATTAAGCCAAAAAGAAAAGCAGGGGAAATAGGAAAATCCTACCGGAGAGTGCAAAGCTCCAGCATCCAGCGAAACGCGGTGGCAGTCACAAAACGGAGGGAACCAATAAATCACAGAAGGGTCTCCCCAGGAAATACAAGTGCTCCTCAAATTTCAGAACAAAAGTCACACCGGAAACCGCCCAAAACAGCCAAACAATCAGGAAGTAGAAACGCTACTAGGGACATCACAATGCAGACGAAGCGCCGTAAGCAGCAAACAGGGAGAACACGAACAGGTCGTGGAAAGTTCTCCTCGGCAATGAGGATGCTTCCAGCTGGTCCAGGGTCCAGATTCAGTTGTCGCCAGTGAAAGGAAGTGGAAACTTTGCTGGTAAATTCAATCTCTTTATCTGCATGAGAGAGAGATCCAGAGTAAACGACCAGCCAGAGCAACAGCAAAGTACAACTGCTGTTCTGACCATTCCACATGCCACCATTCTAGTATGGAAAAATGGTAGTGGTGGCATGTGCTGACATTTAAAGGAAAACTTGTATTTAAAGATACACCAACATCATAGTGCCAATGTACAGAACCCAACACCTGTGTTTGCAAATTGGGGCAATTTTGAACTTGTAAAGACACGCTGCATAAGTGTTTTGCAGAGTATAGGAGACTGCATGGGTTTGAGCTTGCTGCAGGCAATGTTTGTTTTAATAGCAAGGAAATCAACAGTAAAGACCGGTCAATCAGACCATAAACAGGCTCACAAATAGCTCTGCACTTACCTGTCAGACCAGACTGCCTGGTTGCCCTTTAGGCCAGTCCGACGCAGAGCGCTCCAGAAAAACCTCCAGAAAGGCCTGGGTCGAAGGCAAGGCAGCTCGAGTTGGATGCCATTCTTATGAGTTTACCTCAACCTTGTAAGGTGAGCTTGAAAATTGATGCCTTAAAAATCAGGGCAACTTTAGCGCTGATGTCGTCCGGTGCGACAATGTTTTATGGCGCCCCCCCCCTCCATCCAAGGTGGAGGTGATGACCACCCTCCACCGCGGATTCCCTCATCACCATCTTTTAACAGCGCCATCAATAGTCCCAGTGGCGGCTCCTCCACTATGGCAGACGAACGTCGATCCACTGCTTTTAAGCCGTGCAAAGTAAAGGAAACATAAAATGATAATAACGTTGAATTTTTATCATTTTATGTTTCCGGGCGGTCTTGCTCTGCTCTCGGAGCAGGGCAGGGGCGGAGCTGTTTGCCCACTCCTAAGTGCACATGACTGTTTGGCCGGCCCTTTCGAGCCACCCAAAACAGTCATGCGCACTTTCCCTGGTCTCCATGCAGGCTGCATTACAGCTTTTTGTTTGGTCAGGGGAGCCGGGCTGTGCTTCCTGTTCCTCAAGTCCAACGAGGAGAGAAGGAGCAGAGACGCTGGACGCAGAGGCAAGGTAAGTGTTTATTTATTTTTTATTGTTTTTTACACTGCGCACCTCCTGCACTCTTCCCCCCACCCATGCTGGCCACCACTGTATATACCGCCACTCATACCAGTGTAAGGAATCAGAGCACTTTGCATCTCACACACATTAGACAGAGACTATCAATATGTGTGTAAATCACCATATAGGAAATGTTACAAAAGCCAGAGGACTAGAAGGAGTAGGAGTGACATGTCATCCATACTGGCAGGCAGTATAGTTTAAGAGTGCTTGATCTGATGAAACACCAACTCAGAATTAGAACAGAACACCATAGATGGGGGTTCTTTTTAATAATAAGAACATTTCTAGCCAAATGAAGCCTTTTTGGAGCATTAATCTATGCTCTAATCTATACTTTGCAGTTTGCATGTAGTTCTTTGATGACAGTTAATAATTCACTGTTCCTTATTTGGATTTTAAACTGCAAGTAACAAAAGGATGTCTCTTAGAAAAGGAGTAACACACTTACCTATTTACATTGTATGCCCTTTGTGATCTGCATAGTACAAGTTCTTTGCAGCAGGCATATTAATCCTTTGTGCTATTTTATGATCAAAACCTCAACTAGACAAAACTCCAATCTCTAACCAGGAAGAACATTAATCACTGGAGTTATCTTGACATTTGTATCGTAGCATGGAAATTGCTGGAGGCAAGGAACGTGACAACAGGTGCTTTTAAAACCAAAATAAACCTTGCAAACACAGCGCCCCCAAAAGTCTGTGCCTGGTGCGGAGGCACCAGTCGCACCGCCCTAGAGTTGACAATAATTCCAGATGCAAGAGTTTGTTTTGGTTGGTGCTGATTTCGCTATTGAGGTGACACTCCCCTTTGCTCTTCTGAAGCAAAAAAAGAAGGGGGTGGTGTTTCACCAGTGCTACGTATCATGGGGCCGGCTTAATCATTAGCACCAAAGTACTACTTTTACCAGAATGCACCCGACGGTGGCAGCGCATATGAACTGAAATATTAATCTCTCTTGGCACCCTCTGCGTGTGTTGCATCATACGAGTGCGATGTCTCTGCCCCTCCCGCACCCCCGCACAGCTATTGCCAGAGCTCAGGCTCTCCTTGCATCCCCCACCCTCGGTGCTGAGTCATGCTTGCTGGCCTCTTTCACAGCCCTCTGTGCTCGGGGAGAGGGCGGTTCCCAAAGTCCTTTGTCATTCCGCTGCACACCAGCAGCACCTGCTCGATTCACTCCGGGGAACCGGATGCATAACGAGGGATCTCCCGAGGACAATTTACATGGCATGCAGGAGGGGAATACACGGCTTTCGGGCATAGCTACATAGCCTACAGGGATAGCATGACCAGCTGCTGAGACTTGAGAAGCGAAATCCGGGACAGGCCAAACATAAAAGTAGGACTAACAGTCCTACTTCTGTGTCTGGCCTGTCCCTGTTTTTGATTTTGCATAGCCTTGTAAAACAAGCACTGAAAATGCAACAGGTCTTGCCTTTGGTTAAGTTAAAGCCATATGCTTTGCTAATGGTATTGTATAGCAAAGCAAATGGCTTTAACTTAATAAAAGGTGCGACCTATTGCATTTTTAATGCTTGTTTAAATATAGTGCCGAATGTCTTCAGTTGCACATCGCACTGCCTTCTGCGTGAGTATAGGACGTGATGTCTAAACTTGCCCATCTAATATAATTTCAAAACATTGAGTGGGGAATGTGTAAGACATAAATAACTCTCCTGCAGGAGTGAGACACGGGTGGTGAAGCTGGATTCGACTGGAATCCAGGGAAAATAAATGCATTTAATAGCGCTGTCACATGGTACTGCAACTCAAAGTCTATTTGGAAAAGCAAAAATACAGCAACTCTGCGGCGTTAGGCGGCTACAGATTCAATGCTGACTCTCAATCTTTGTGTGGAAATGAATGCCCAGTGCACAGTCCATGAAACCTGCAGTGTGCTCTCTAAATATCACAAACAGGGGCTTTAGCAGAATGAGCAAAGGGGGGGGGGTCTCTCAAAGGGGCGTGGCCGATGTAATTAAGGGAGTGGCTTAAAACGCCTAAGCTTAAAATCTGTGCATAGCATAGTGAGCGGCCGACTGGTATTTCGCTGTTTCTGACATTGCACACGATATATAATACATCAAATAACGTTACACCTACAACAAGCCAGGACTATTGGCTTTGTCTGTGGTTGTTAGTTGCGTAAGATAAGTAAGGAACAACTATGGCTTTGATGTATAGAATTTTGAAAGTGCTTCAGTCCTAAAATGATGAGACTGTGCAAGAACTACAACAGGTCTCATTGAAGTTGCATCAAAGGCAATGAAGGGTGACACTGCTGCAGAGCTAAGATTTTTTTTTCACTCTGAGGGTTAGTACAAAAATCGATAGCCCGATAGTGACCCGTCTCAGCGGCTGTTTTTTAGAACTGCCAGTGCTGAGCACCGGCAGGACCCGGCCTACTCAAAGCCCGGACCATAAAGGCTCATTGAAAACCAAGAGAACCCAAGTCAGTTCGTTTTCTCTTCTACTGCTGAGCTTACGAAAGCATCTATTGAGACGTAATTTAATAAACCCAGTGTCCTCGATGCAGGAAAGCCAGTTGTAACTCTGCATCCATAGGCTTACATCCGTGCATGGGTGCAGATGTTTTACTTTTGGAAATTCACAGAAGTTTCCAGAAGTACATCTGGAAATGGGGCCTCCTGCCAGCCTAGGAGAGTGAGGATTTTCAGAAAGGAACGGTTCCAGTGGCAGGATTTGTTCTGATTTGTACATGAAAAAGGAACTCTTTCTTCATAGAACTGTTTTCAAAATCATACCAATAATTGTGAACTAGATTGACCTCAGGTATTTTATTGACTAATGGGGCGAGGGGGCTGATCTGCGACACCAGCACTGATGCCCATAGCACCAATCATTGGTCCATAAGATATCCATCCATCCATCCATCCATCTGCCTGCCTGCCTGCCTGCCTAGCTGGCTATCTGTCTATCTATCAAACTGTACATATCTAATTATATACAGGATACATATTATGTATTTTTATATTACACATTTATTTTAGGGCAGTTAGGTAAAAAAATGTGTTTTCCATCGGAAATGTTTGTTGACAGTGGTCCATGAAATACTGGATTCTGCTGTTTGGGTGTCTGTAGAAACAAAACAGGAACAATGCTTCGATATGCAGTTAAGAATGTTGACTTTTAGAAAAAATTAAACATTCAGTCTGTAGAATGTAAAGAGTGTTGACGCTATTTTATTCAAGGTTTTAAGCTGCATCTAACAACGCTCACTGATTGTATTCAAATGTTTAGATTGAGTTCACCTTTCTTGTTAAAATGTTGATTAAATAGTGGACAATTGTAGGGCTGTGCTGAGTGGTTTGAGGTTTTCATTAGGATGATGCCGCTCTTTTTTCACAGGGATTTCTGAATTATTTTTCATATTACAGGGGAACCTATGAAATATTTTAAACGTTTCATGGGCCCCTATGGAGTATACACTTTATACCATACTATTTTAAGAAATCAAAGAATCCAATCATGCGCACACATGTGTGTGTGTGTGTAGAGAGAGAGAGAAAGGGTGTGTGTTATTGAGAGAAAGAGTGTGTGTTATCGAGAAAGAGCGTACCTTTAGAAACAAGTGTAGACAACCCACGTACCGTAGTGAGCACGCAATGGGACCGGAGTTAAAATTAAAACTGTAGATTGTGGATCCAGGAGTCGCGCGTTCTAATCCTGGCTTCCACTCTCCGCCACATTGTGTAATCCTGAGCAACGTTTCAATATCGTGCCTGCCCCCTTTATTTTCCGAACTGTGAGCAGATATGTGCCAAATGAAGAGCTCTGCAAATGTATGGATATTCACACAGATAATGCTGTCTTAAACTACCTTTATGTCGTTTTTGTCAAATGAACATTTTTATAGTCACTCCTTAAAAGCCGAATAGTTAAAACCTTTGTAACCCTCAACTACCTCTTCAGCTAAGCGGGCATTTTAATTCAACAATTGGCGTTTTACAACTTAAAATTAGACTGTTCCTGTCCATACCGTGTCTTTGTTTGCTTCGATGTTTTACTTACGCGAGCTGTGCACACACTAGCAATAAAAGGGATACCAAAATATTGGAATTAAGATTTACGAGAGCATGATAATGCTTTCTTGAATGATATCATTTTACAAAATCTAGTTTCGAAAAAATATAAGGATCTTATGTATGAGTCGGTTTTCCACCCAACCTTCGAACAATTGTTACATATAGAGGCGAATATTAAAATGTGCTATTTGATACACACCCAGCTGTGACACCCTGTAGACATAAAAAGTTTGTTTTCTTTCTGCTTTTGGATAGCTGTCCCTCGTCATCGTTTTCTCAGTATGAAAACTGAACAGTGCGAGGTACTTAATGAAGCTAGCTTAACTCGATAGGTTAGTGCACCTGCTGCTGAGAACTGCGCGTATAACCTAAAGGTTGCGAATCTTGAGGAGGCTGTCTGAGGCCCTCTTAGAATTTCATCCTCACTAACGTAAAAAAACAGGCAAGTAAAATAATAACTGCTGATATTTATAGCTCTAGGAAACCGCAGATTATGGTAGACTGTCCACTGTCCCAGCACCAGCTTCCTTCAACTCTGGGTCCGTCGCGCACGTGCGTGCACTGTTTAAAGTGAAAGCACGCCGGAGCCAGAGTTGAAGGAAGCCGACGTGAACAAGATGGCGGCGGACTGTCCACTGTCCCACGGACCCGCGCATGCTATCTGCTATGGACAGATGGCGAGAGCAGCCATCTTTGTCCATGCAGGCGCGTGCATGAGCCCACGGCGGAGAATCAATAACAAAAGGTCTCTCTGACGAGAGCAGCGCATGCGCTGCTTTCGCCAGGTGAGACCTAAAAATTAATAATAAGAATATAAATATATATGTACAAGGTACAGTTAGAGAACATTACCTATGGTAAGACTTTTAGCATCCACTCTGAGTTCCTCTGCCCTCCTCACCTCTGTCTCCCCTCTGCTGCAGCACGTCTCCTGAAACAGATTAATTATTTAACAAAAGCATACCTTTCAGTTCTCTTTTGCTGGCTGAATTGACCTTTGTCCCAAAAACCGGGACATGTATTTAAAATTAAGGAGAGGGTCGGGACACTGGGACAGTCCTCTGAAAACTGGGACTGTCCCAAGAAACCCGGGACATCTGGTTACTATACAAGGAGGAGCCACAGCTAGGACTGGACAGTATAGGGCCCAGCGCTTTAAATGGGTGGGTATTGAGTACCTGCACTTTAGCTTGAGAAGGAGAGAACAAGCACTTCCCAACCCTGGTGCAACATATTCATTGGGGAGCACCAGCACTTCCTAACACTGGTGCAACATATTCATTGGGGAGCACCAGCACTGGTGCAGTGCGTTCAGGGGGGGGGGGGCACCGGCACTTCCCACTAGTAAAAGGGTAGTCTTGGATAGTTAGTACCTGCACTCTATATTTACATTTAAAGCACTCAGAAGACTTACTAGGACACACAGCTCGGGCAATCCAGCAACTACTGTGAGCCACGCTAAGGTTAATGCAATAACCACCGGAATACACAGCTATGGCAATCCAGTAGCCACCGGAAGACACAGCTATGGCAATACAGTTCCTACTAGGACATACACTTAGGACAATAAAGCAATCAGTGGGAGACACAGCTAGGGCAATCCAGCAACTACTGAGTGTCGCAGTTGAGGCAATCCAGCAACACAAACAATGCTGAAACTTTTCAGACACACACCCCCAGTCATAGATCTAGGTTGAATTCATCATCATTCTTTGACTCAGTTCGCCACCCCAGTTCAGAACCAGCCATATGCAAATCAGTCTTGACCCTGTTCCTCATGGGATCGGTCCAGCCCAAACTGCCAAGACAGGTTTTCCCTGGACTGGAAACAAGCATTCTGGGACCAGTCTTGGGATAACACCCCTCATCATCCAGGCTAGCTTGAATCCAGTGGCAATATGAGCAAGGGACCCACGACTGGGCATACCCTGCCAACTTAGGGCGAACAAAGCAAACAAAAGGAGATGATGGACAGACCGCTGAAACTTTTCAGACACTCACATCTAGTCACAGATCTGGGTTTAATCCATCATCGTTATTTAGCTCACTTCGCCACCCCAGTTCGGACCCCGTCATATGCAAATCAGTCTTGACCCTGTTCCTCATGGGAACAATCCAGCCCGAACGGCCAAGCCAGTTCTTCCCTGGACCGAAAAAAAGCATCCTGGGACCGGTTTCGGTGTAACAGCCCTCATCAGCCAGGTTAGCTTGAATCCAGTGGCAAAGTGAGCAGGGAACCCATGTCTAGGCATACCCTGCCAATTTAGGGAGAACAAAGCAAACAAAAGGAGATGATGGACGGAGTGCTGAATCTTTTCAGACGCTCACTCCCAGTCACAGATCTGGATAGAATTCATCATCGTTCTTTAGCTCACTTCGCCACCCCAGTTTAGACCCAGCCATGTGGGAATCAGTCTTGAGTCAAACTGGAGAGGCGTAGTGAGCAGAAAAATGATGGATTTAACCCAGATCTCTTGACGGGGGCAGGGCTGGACTGGCCATAGTGGGCACCGGGCAATCCCCCAGTGCGCCGCACGGGTGGGGACCGGTTTTGGGCTCCCGGAGGCCGATTTTGTTACAGGGCTGTTTTTGCAGCATAGCTGCAAAATCGGCCCAGTTACAAAATGGTCCGAAAACCGGCCCTGGCAAAGAGCTCGGCGGCACCCCTTCCCCCCGGTAAGGGGGGGCGGCTGAGCACTTTGCCAGGGCCGGTTGTGGTTTCCAGTCTGGCCCTGGATGGGGGGATGAATGTTTGTTCATTCAGCATTCCGACCATCATTTGTTGCCACAGAATTTTTCACCCTAAGTCGGATGGGTATGCCCAGACGTGGATCCCTTGCTCGCTGTGCCACTGGATTCAAGCTAGCCTGGCTAATGAGGGGTGTTAATGTAAAGAATGAAGGCAACCATACTAAAGTTGATAATTAACAAAATTATATAAACAATTATAATGGGAAAGAACCAAGGCAGCAACAACTATTTATCAAAATTACAAAATATCATTTATTTTATTCTTCACAATTGAACGATCTATAATATGCATACACTGACTTTCCTGTCTGTCAATCACACTTCCATACATACTCAAAACAGTTTAAAAGCATTGTTGAGGGGCGGAGTCAAGATGGCGGAGTGAGCAGACGTGTTGCTCTTCTGCTCCCGCCGGCGATCCTGATAGCACCGGTCCGCGGACCGTCTTTGGCGCATACAGGTCTGATTCCAGGGGTCGGTGTGACCCGCGACCACTGGGAGCGTTGGTTCGCCGGTTCCGGGCCTGGCAGAGTTGGTGGCGGTCGCATCGGAAGTGCTGCAGGGCTTGACAACACGAGAGGCCGACGCCTGGTCGGAGCTTGAGGCCGGTGGTGGCGGGGCCCTGGACGCGCGACGAAGGCTGGGGAAGACTGTGCAGCGGAGCTGGCGGCACAGGGTGCCGGGGACCTGCTCCTACCGTGGAAGCTGAGAAGTGGCGGGTTTGCGCTCGGCGCGGGAGGAGGATCAGCGCTTGGCCGAGCAGCGGCCGCGAAGTGAGGACGAGGCGGTTGGCGGCGGCGGGGCCGGTGAGTGAGGCCTGCACTCCCCTCTGTCCTTTCCCCCCCCCACTGCCATGCGCGCTGACACAGCCACGAAGTCGGTGGCGCTAATTTCCCCCGGGGGGGGACGGGATGATGGGGGCCCCGGGGAAGACCAGCGAGTAGACCCGGGCACTCGAGGTGGCAGCAATAGGAGGTCGACGGTGGCTGGCCGGGACCACGAGGCAGCGCTGGAGCGCGAGTGGTGTGCTTGTAGTGGCGGGCTGGGCAGCCTGCGGGGAGCCTGAAGGGACGGGCCCCGTCTCGCCTGGAGAAGCAGGGTTCGGAGCCTTTGGCGGGAAGGTGCGACGAGCTGGGAAGAGACGCCCTAGCGCCGCAGCACGGAGGACTGGTGCTCTGACCCCGGTGTGCGGTTCCGCCCGGAGGTAGGCTGCAAGGGGAGAAGCGGACTTTGCGGCGAAGGGACCCACATGGGCACGATAGCAACCGGAGCCCCAGAGTTCGATCGAGACGAGTGGAGGTCGGCGCTATTGTTACATGGGCCGATGCTCACTCCAGTAGAGTTGCCACCTGTGGATCGGGGCGGGCGCGGACCCGTCACTCGGTACTAAGAGGGGTTTGTGTCGATCGCCTGGCGCCTGGAGGCCCACTTTGGATCGGTGGATTGAGCCGAGAGAGGCCTGCTGGGGAGGAGCGAGGGCAGCGGTGCCGGGCCCGACGCACCCCCGGCGGTTCGACCTGAGAGGGCTATGCCCACGACCAAGAAGAGGCAGAGTCGGTTGATCAAGGATTTGTTTGCCCAGGGCTCGGCTGAACAGATGGCTTCGGGCTCGGGGGCGGGTGCCACCGGGGGAGCGGCGGCGCAGATGGAGGATTCGGGGCCGGTCACCAGGGCCTTTCTTGAGTCTATGTTTGGGGCACTGAGAGAAGATACCCGCACATTCAAGCAGGAGTTCACTTCAGAGCTGAAAGAGGTGCGTCGCGATGTGGATTCTATTGGGGAGAGAGTAGCGGAGCTGGAAGGCAAGGGGAATGGCCGGGATGTGGAGATCTCGGAGCTTCAACAGGAGATCATCCGGCTCCATGATCAACAAGTGGACCTCCAAACCCACCTCGAGGACATGGAAAACCGCTCCCGTCGCCACAATATACGGATTAGAGGGGTGAAAGCAGATGAAGCTTCGAAGGACTTGTTTGATTACGCACAGAAGCTCTTTAATCACATTTTGGGCAACCCCTCTGAGACTGAGATCCGAATAGACCGCGCTTATAGAGTGGGTCCTCCAAGGGCGCCGGCGGCTTCACCTTTGGATATCCTAATATGTGTCCAGGACTATCGCACTAAAGAAACCATCCTTCAGAAAGCACACCATCTACACCCCATACAGTTTCAGGGACAGGCCGCGGCTCTGTTTCAGGACTTATCCGCACTTACATTACAAAAACGGCGAACATTTAGGCCTGTCCGGAGGAGGGGTCTAGCGGGGAGCCCCGTAAGTTGGACACTGAGAAACATGGGGCTCGCTGGCGCATACAGAGCTGCAGACGGCGCCCTAAGAAGCCCCCAGCAGCGGACATTGCGGAGCGTCAGAGATCCGCTTTGGAGGCCGTCTCCGTGGGTCTGTCGGGGCCTGGTCCGGATTGACTCTGATCAACTATTTGTTTAATATCTGCAGCCTGTCTTTTATAAGATGGTTCGCTGGCGGGATGAGGGCTTTCGTCCCACGGTGGAAAACTTCACCCACATGGTTTCTTACCAATCACTGACAAATTTTTTGTGTTGGTTGTAAATTGTTTTTGTTGCTGTGTTATTGGGGGTTGGTTGAGGGGGGATTCCGACGCCCCGCTCTCACCTTCTTTGTGTTCCGCTAGGGTCTGCTGGTGCCCATGCATGGCTCCGACCTCTGTCGGATGGGTGGGGGGGAGCGGCTTCGGGGAACGTTTGCTTAAGGTCGCAATGAAGGGGGGCTCTTGCTTATGCCGGTCACCACACTTAAAATCCTTACCCTCAATGTGAGGGGTCTGAACAATCCCGTGAAGCGTAGGGCTGTGTTGTCCTGTCTGGAGAACTCCCAGGCGGACCTGTGCCTTTTACAGGAGACCCATTTATTGCTGAGAGACTGCCACCGTCTCCGATCCCGGAAATTCCCTACACAGTTTTTTTCTTCTGCCACTACTAAGATGGCAGGAGTGGCGATATTGGTGGCACAGAAGTTCCGGGGGGAAGTCCTTCATAGGGTGGCCGAGATCCGGGGAAGATTATTAGTCTTTCGCTTTGCCCTGGGGGGACAGACATTCACGGTTGGTTCCCTATACGCCCCGAATGAAAACCAGGAACGATTTATACATTCCGCTTTGATGGCCACGACAGACCGGAATATCATTTTACGGGGCGATTTGAATCTGGTGTTTGACACTCACAGGGACAGGTCTAGTCAACGCACCCACTTCAAAGGGGCCCTATCGGGGGAGGGGATCGCACACATAGAAGTTTTGGGACTGTGTGACCTATGGCGTAGCTTTCACCCTTACTCCAGGGAATACTCATTCTATTCTAATGCACACAAGACATACGCTCGCCTGGATCATTTCTTGGTGTCTGACTCGATACGCGCACTTACCAAGACAGTGGAGATTGGGGTGGCAGCTTTGTCGGACCATGCGCCGGTTCTGGCTACTCTGGCCCTTCCGCCCACACCACAACCACTTAGGGTTTGGCGACTCAGGGACACTCTCCTACATCGACCAGACGTTGTCCAGCACATACGACGCACCCATAGCCGACTTCACCATACACAATGCAAATTCCGACACCACACTGGCAATACAATGGGCGGCCATGAAGACTGTAATTCGAGGGGAATTTATAGCATTGTCGGCGGCAGATAACAAAGAGCGCGGTCGGAAACGGGACGAACTCATGCAGCAGACCCGGGAATTAGATCAGATACACCAGAGAACGGGAGCGCCTAGGGTGTGGAGAAAGCTTAAAGCCGCGCGCCACCAGTTAGCCACGCTAGATCGGGACAGAGCGGAATATGCGGCATTGCGGCTGAAGCATGCATATTACACCGGGGGGGACAGATGTGGTCGTCTCCTCGCTCACAAGCTGCGGGAAGTACACCAGCAGCGGGGGGTCCAGACTATCGCCCGACTGGACGGCACTTGTGTATCGGAGGACGGGGCTATAGCGGAGGCGTTCCGTGCCTTCTATGCCAGGCTGTATGCAGGAGACTCGTTAGAGAGCTCAGAGGGGGCAGCCCTCCTTGAGTCCGTTAATTTACCTACATTGACGGAGGATCAAGCGAACCACCTAGACAGGGAAATCCAACAGGAAGAGGTCATAGCAGCTATATCTCGCCTTAAATTGGGGAAGGCCCCCGGCCCAGACGGCTTTTCCGCGATTTTTTACAAAACATATTGCGCCGTGCTTGCTCCGATCCTCACCCGGTTGTTTAATTCCTTTGCCACCCCGGGGGCGTTGCATAAAGACCTTTTGGAAGCCTCTATAGTGGTAAACCCCAAACCTGGGAAAGATAGATCCCGTTGCGGATCATATCGTCCAATCTCCCTCCTCAACACAGATCTTAAACTATACACGGGGATCCTGGCTTCCCGACTCAGTCCTTATATGACAAGCCTCATTGACCCGGATCAAGCCGGGTTTATCCCGGAGCGGCAAACGGCAGATAACACCAAAAGAGTCCTGCACCTTATCGAGAAAGCTTCTCGGGTGCCAGGCGAGTATATGATGTTGGCCATTGATGTCGAAAAGACTTTCAACCGCGTGCACTGGCCATATTTGGAACAGGTGCTGGGGAAAGTCGGGATGGGGGAACGATTCTGCACGTACATATTCAATTGCTATAAATTCCCCACCGCAACAGTTAGAGTAAATGGCTATACTTCCTCCCGCTTCCCAATTGAAAGAGGTACGAGGCAGCGATGTCCTCTGTCCCCCCTTCTTTTTGCCCTCTACATGGAGCCATTAGCTCAAAGAATACGGCAGAACCCGGAGGTACAGGGGATCAAATTCGGGGAGTTCACTCACACCATTAGCTTATATGCAGACGATGTCCTGATGTCACTCGCCGAGCCGAGGTCCGCGCTGCCGGCTGTATGGCAGAGCTAGAGGCGTTTGCCCGAGTCGCAGGATTTAAGGTGAACACGGATAAGTCTCTGGCCCTCGATCTGTCTTTGTCAAGGCCCACGAGGGAGTTTTTGAAGTCAATACTTCCGATACAGTGGGCGACGGACACGATCCCCTACTTGGGGATCCAGTTGGCTCCCTCGCTCTCAGCAGTGGTTGATGTCAACTATGCTATATTGCGCGGGAAAATTCGCTGTGAATTGGGCCGTTGGAAACACTACTCCCTTTCCTGGTTGGGAAGGGTGGCGGCAGTTAAAATGACCATTCTACCACAGATTCTCTATCTCTTCCGTACCATACCCTTGCGACCGCCAGCCGACTGGATTCGCCGTACTCAATCCGACTTAGCTCAATTTATTTGGAATGGCCGGAAACCACGAATGCGACGCGCCTTAGTGGTGCTTGCTCCAGAAGGCGGGGGGCTGGGTGTCCCGGATCTCCAGCTCTACTTCCGGGCGGCGCAGCTTAGGTATCTGGTGGAATGGAGTAAATGGGAATCAGGTAAGCATTGGCTATTCCAAGATCAGGCGGTGGCAGCTCGTGCCCTGCAGGAAATCCCGTTTCTGCGTAAGCCTCACAGACCGCCTAATCTATATGCCTCATACATCACACGTGTCCCTCTAGAAGTGTGTGACGCCACTAGCACTAAATATAAACTCACATCCTTTCCATCCCCGCTCACCCCGTTGACAGACAATCCTGGTTTTGCTCCAGGAATGGATAAGGTTGTCAGGACAGACCAGTGTAAGCCACCCATTTGTCTAAAGTTCCTCCCAGTTATTTGCAAGATCCAGAATAGGCGCAAGAACAGTTCAATAAAATACCTTCCAAACCGCTGGTCGTCCCATTTATTAAAAAGGAGATTGATGCCTTCACAGCGGAATCCACCGCGGAATTTCAAGATGGCCGCCGGCATTGAGCAGCGAGGTTGTCGGTTTAGTTTTTGTCCCTGTTTACCGGCGCAGCTGTGCTCGCGAGTACGCTCGCGGCACACTGCGCACTTCAACTGAGGCATTTTGGAAAACGGTCGCTATTCTCCTGGCGGCGTTTTCAATTCCAAGGAAGTTTCCAGGTAGTGAGTTTCCCTGAACATTGGCAGTAAGTCCTCTTCCGTGGCTGCGGTGAGTAAGCCTTGCCTTTTTGGAAAAGAAAGAAAAAACGACAGTATCCTATACTATATAAGGCTTGTGAGGGGACTTCAGTCAGAGAAAGACGTATTAGTCCTTCAGGGTTTTGAGGCAAGTTCTTGGAGAAGGATTATTGGTACTCAAGCCTAGTTATTAAATTCAGTCTAGACAGGCTCGGAGACATCATTCCGTTGACTGTGAATCAGGTTAGAATAATTAAGGAACATCATTCGGGCAACTCAATTCCACACATTGCCCACAAAGACAGTATAAAGACAAAGAGACAATTGTTGGGAGAAGAGTAAAATGGAAAAGACCTGCAAGTAGGTGTAGTTATATATATATGTATATATCTATCTATATATATATCTATCTATATATATATATATATATATATATATATATATATATATATATATATATATATATATATATATATATATATATATGTATAAGGATACTTACCGACCATAGTCGAGTTCTCTCCCTCTACCAAAGAATCTTGGTGCTTCATTGACAAGTAGACTTTCAACAGCAGAAAGAAACAGAGAATAGATTAAAAGACTGCCTAAGGTTTTCGCAAGGTAAATGAAGGAAAAGAATATAGAAAGATTTTACAATCTAGATAGACCAGCGAAAATAATTAACCCTGTGTGCTTTTCTATTTAGTATAATTAACCAAGTGAACCACTGAGTAGCGGAGATCATATAGGCAGCAAGGCAACAAGAGAACAGATAGCGATCTACGTAGGACAGGTAAAACTCATTTTTGGAATTTGTAGGATTAATTAGAAATGTCAAGTATAGTTGTTTAAGAAGTTTTATTTTACAGGAAGGCTACATGAGAATAGCGGCAGACCTGTCCAGCTGAAGAAGAAGTGGCGTTTCTCTTTTCTTCCCAATCCCCTTTCCCCCCTCTAGTTGCCAGAGTATAAATATTGCTCGGGTAACGGAGTTGGGGAATCGTGGAATTTACATCGGCTTCTGCGGAGGACTAGTTCTGGGACAGGTACTTGACAGATTGAAGTGCCCTTTCCAAAATACTTCCGCCTGAGCAGGATGGCTGAGGGATTGGATGTTAAGGCCCTAGCGACAGTGTTAGATGGGATTCAGACACAATTGAGTGAAGCAATGTTAGAGAATAAGTCTCTTAGAGAGGAAGTGAGAAAGTCCAGTCAGGAAACTCTGTTTTTGCGACAAAGGGTGGAAGAGTTATCAGTTAGTTCAGTTTCTGGATCTAAGGAAAACAAATCCCAGACTTTTGTACCAGCTCCCACAGTTGCATAATTAACCACACAGGTCATACATGCTATTTCTCCCACCATTCCACTGGCAGCTCCTGAAAGGTTTAGTGGGGACCCACATAAGGCGCAAATTTTCCTGACTCAATGCTCCTTACATTTCCTTTGCAGGCCCATTATTTTTAAGGAAGATCAGTCAAAGGTGGCGTTCATGTTGTCCTACCTGAGTGGTGACGCAGCGGCTTGGTCGATGCCTCTAGTGAATAACAACGACCCAATTCTGTATAATTTTGATGAGTTTAAAAGGGAGTTTTTGCGGATATTCGACAGAAGAACTGTTTCTCAATCAACGGATAATGAGCTGTTGGATTTAAAACAGGGAAATAGAGATTTGGTTGCTTATTTGGCGCAATTTAATAAGTTAATTGTTGAGACCAATTGGCCCGAAGCTAAAAGAGCTTCCATTTTTTAGCGGGGCCTCAAGGATGAGATAAAGGATGGACTGGCACAGATTCCTAAGAGACCCACAGATGTTTCAGAGCTAATTGATCTAGTCTTGCAGATTGACCAGCGCCAGAGTGAGAGAAGGAGTGAGCGTCAGAAGGAAGTCAAGTATATTCCCCCCCGCTTCGACCGAGTCAAATTTGAAAACTCTAAGACTAAAGAAACCCCTTCTGAAGAGGAACCTATGCAGATTGGTTCAGTGCGTGGGCCTTTATCTAAGGAGGAAAGAGAGAGAAGACGATTGGGCAAGCTATGCATGTACTGTGGAGATTACGGTCATTTATTGAAATAATGTTCCAAGAAACCAAAGAATAATGCATTAGTAAAAGACAGGCTCCACCAGTAAGAGGAGTTGCTCGGGTGGGAGCAGAACAAAAGTCGACTCCTGATCCTCAATTGGTAGCGAATACATTGCAATCTTCTACTCCTCATTTAATTGTCACCAGCTCTATCGAGTTTGGTGGAACCAGGTTGGAGGAAATCTCAGTAATGATTGACTCTGGTGCTAAGGGCAATTTTTGTGACATTGGCTTTGCAAAAAGGTTGGGAATAGCTTTTGTCAAGAAAGAAAGACCTGAAGCAGTTCGTGCAGTCGATGGTACCAATTTATCCTCTGGTCCCATAGTACATGATACGGAGGAGATTAGGTTAACTGGGCCTGGTAGACATGTGAGCATTTTGAAATTTAGTCTCATTGATGCCCCCCAATTCCAACTCATTCTGGGGTTAATATGGCTCACTGAACATAATCCTAGGATTGATTGGGCCAAAAGAACTATTGAGATGGATTCTGAGTATTGCAAGAGTCATTGTCACAATTTGAGATCTGAATTCACATCCTCTACATCACCGCATCACCGCAGTACTTGGCAAGTCAAGCTAAAATGATTTGTGTTATGGAAACCCAGGAGATTGCAGAGGAATACTCGGATTTGGCAGCAGTGTTTGATGAAAGAGAGGCCAATAAATTGCCTCCGCATCGAGATTACGACTGTAAGATTGAGTTGGAACCTGGGGCTTCCCTACCCTGCAGTCGCATTTATGCTCTCTCAGAAAAGGAGAATCAACATCTCAAGGAATATTTAGAATTATATCTAGCAAATGGTTTTATTTGTCCTTCTCAGTCACCAGTTTCTTCTCCACTATTTTTTATTCCTAAAAAAGGCGGAAGTCTGAGAACGTGCATCGACTATCGAGCATTAAATTCTGTAACCAAGAAGAATAGCTATCCGTTGCCATTAATTTCAGAGTTATTGGATCAGGTAAAGGGAGCACGTGTATACACTAAACTAGATTTAAGGGGGGCTTATCATCTCGTACGAACGGCGGATGGTGATGAGTGGAAAACCGCCTTTCGGACAAGACTGGGCCTTTTTGAATATCAGGTCATGCCCTTTGGGTTATGCAATGCTCCTGCAGCCTTCCAGCATTTTGTGACTGACGTCCTGAGAGAGTATTTGGATCGTTTTGCCGTCGTCTATATAGATGACATTCTCATTTTTTCTGAAAATATGGAAGAACACATTCAACATGTGCGAGTCATTTTGAAGACGTTATTTGAACACCAACTTTTTGTGAAATTGGAGAAGTGTGTGTTCAATTCCAGCCAAGTAGAATTTTTGGGTTTCGTACTTTCCCCGGATAGAGTTTCTATGGATGAGACCAAGGTTAAGACAATCCATGAATGGCCATCTCCTCGAAATGTAAAACAAGTGCAGAGTTTCATTGGATTTGCCAACTTCTATAGACGCTTCATTGAAAACTTCTCTGAAAAGGTATCTCCATTAACTCGCTTGCTGAAGAAAGGGGCCAAGTTTGATTGGACTGCTGAAACTGAAGAAGCGTTTAGTGAATTAAAAAGGGTTTTTACCTCCGCGCCCGTGCTTCTGCATCCTAACCCTGAAGAGCCTTTCTTTGTTGAAGCTGATGCTTCCAATTTGGCTATAGGGGGATTTTTATCTCAGAGGGACAGGTCTACGGGTCAGCTTCATCCGGTTGCTTATCGGTCTCGGAAGCTGACTCCTGCTGAGTTGAATTACTCCATTGCCGATAAGGAGTTATTGGCAGTCAAGGATGCTTTTCAGGAGTGGAGGCATTATCTGCTGGGTGCTCGACATGAAGTCACTGTGTTCACAGACCACCGGAACCTCCAGTTTTTAAAATCTGCTCGCACCTTGACCCCCAGACAGTTGCGGTGGTCGTTATTTTTTGCAGACTATAACTTTGTGTTAACTTACAAACCTGATTCTACCAATGGAAAAGCCGATACATTGTCGCGTTTGGATACAGGAGAAGATTTTCCGATCTTGAAAAAAGAATTGATAATCCCAGAGGAAAAGATAATTGGAGTAATTCTGTTTCCGGAGTTTGAAGAGCAGTTAAATCAAGTTCTAGCTTCCTAGAATCTGGCAGATTGGGTCAAACAGGATGAACATAGAGAAATCAAGAATGGCCGACCTTATTTTAAGGGGAAGCTTTTTATCCTCGATGTTGAGCTTCAAGCATTGGTGGTTCGTCATTTTCACGATGATTTGCTGGCTGGACACAAGGGAGTGAAGAAGACGCTGGAATTAGTTCAACGTGAATTTTGGTGGCCTTCCATGGAAGCTCAGGTGGGACAATATGTAGCCTCTTGTGAACAGTGTTTGAAGGGAAAATCAGTTAGAAGGGCTCCACAAGGTTTATTGCTACCCGTGCCCCCGGCTCCTTATCCGTGGCACACAGTCTCCATGGATTTCATTGTAGAACTACCCTCTAGTCAGGGCTTTTCCGTCATCTGGGTGGTGGTGGACCATTTCACAAAGATGAGTCATTTCATTCCTTTAAAATCAATTCCAAACGCCACCTATTTAGCGGCCTTGTTTACACAACATGTAGTTAGACCACACGGTATTCCCAGGGTGGTAATTTCTGACCGGGGTCCTCAATTTATCTCTCATTTTTGGAGATCATTCTTAAAAAGACTGGACATTGACTCTCGTTTGTCTTCCAGTTTCCATCCTGAGACTGATGGTCAAACGGAAAGAGTCAATCAGGAACTGGAGCAGTATTTGCGATTGTTCTTGATGGATCATAAAGGGGAGTGGCCAGACATAATTTGGGCGGCTGAGTTTGCTTATAATAACACAGAGCATGCTTCTACAGGTTATACTCCTTTCTATTTAAATTCAGGTAGACATCCCAACACATTTGTAGGAAAACAAGAGAGTGAGGTTCCAGCTGTGGAGGAAGTAGTTCAGAATCTTCAAAGGGCCTATCTACAAGCTACGAACAATTTAATTAAGGCCAAGGCTTCTTATAAGAAACAAGCCGACAAGAGGAGGCGTTCCAGTCCTATTTTTGAACCTGGGGAGGAGGTTTGGATTTCTACGCGAAATCTGCGTTTAAAGGGAAACCGGAAGTTGCAACCTAGATTCATAGGTCCTTTCTTAGTGGAGCAAATGATAAATCCAGTTAGTGTCAAGATTCGACACAACACAATCTCGGACATATGTTCTCTGTCATGCCATTTAATATTTTCACTTTTACCAGCTTCAAATAATCGGAATTACCACTGTCCTTTGATAATAACATCTTTTCACTCCAAATGAGTCCTCCATAATATTACACACTTTAACTTTGTAACCATACCTGAATAGTAGCCCTTACACTGCAATTCCAATGTCTGCGACATTGTTTCAATAAAGCTTTACTGAGGGGTCTTGACGGGCCGGCTGACAAAACAAGACATTTGAACTCGACGTGCTATTGAACGTATACATCACGTGACATCCGTTTGAACGTTAAAACGAGACCATCATGGCTTGTTCGGTTAGTCTCCACTTAGAACTACCGTGCACAGGAACCCCATAACCGGAGGCTCCACGTCGTCAAAAATGCAAGTATACGCTGTGGCCATATCTCTATCTACTTAATTCCGCTCGCACACACAGCCGGCCATGATGTACGGTACTATTACTTTATTTAGCTTTCCTATTTTTTCAATTTCGTTTTTGTCAGTATATATCAAATATATAAGATTCCGGCAGCGTTTATTTTACATTTTGGAGCTGCCTACCCCAGGCCATTCAATATTTATTTATTTATTTATTTATTATGCAACTTATAACGCGCAGACTAAACCCGAAGGTATCAAGGCGCCTATCAAAATCAATAAACAATAAACAGAATATACAAAGCACCACTACGGGAATGCACGTGTAAAAAGGTGAGTCTTAAGCGCGGATCTAAAAGTTTGCAGAGAGGGACTGGATCTTAGTTCCAAAGGGAGGGCATTCCACCACTTAGGTGCCAGGAAGGAAAAGGCCTTGCCTCCCCATCTTGCTTTTCTGACACGGGGTACAAAGAGGAGAAGTTTGTGACTGGAGCGAAGATTTCTACTGGGGTTATGCCGAGAAAGAATGGATCCCATGCTTGTAGGGCTGGGTTTAATAGTCAGATTATTGTAAATTTAGCATATACTATCTGAAATCGCTATGATTGTACTTGTGCTCCATATTTCAGTCACGAATGTGTTGCTCATAACCGATATACATACTCGACCCATAGCCGTTTGGTCATCTCGCATAATCAGCCTTTCGCTTATTTGGTACCTGTATATTCAGCACTAGTTAAAAAGTGTCTTTTGCCATGTTCACTAAAGACTACATCATAACATTATTTTTTCTTCCTATAACATATTCCTTATCGTCTCATGTTATGTTTATTACAGAAACCCTCATTATTGAGTCTGACACCACCTCAGCGCCCCTAATTGCATCGATCTAACATATAGTAAGTACGGTATTTAAAGGGCTCAAAGGATTTACATAGACTAGTTAATCCCGTGACATATTTGTCTGCTACTGTTATATTACTTCAGACCCACATTCTGTCAAATTCATAGGTAAATACACCCTTTCTTTTCCCCTTAGTCATGAAATAAAAGACAACACGAATATCCCCAGTACCTCATCTTATATAGAGACAGTTTATCTTCATCTGTCACAACAAATTTTTATTAAGAATCCAGAGATTGACATACAGGTACACTGAGAATAGCATTACAAACTCTTTACAGTCGACGTTTATTACCATGCTATATGTTGACTCATAGTCTGCTTATCGGTCTCCATTATCAGCACAATATTTACAGAAAAGGATCCAACCAAACCATCCTTGAATTAATTATCAACAGACATGATTCTAGCAATTCTAACTTAGCTAAAGTCTTCGATAAGTGAGATAATTATCAGCCAGACATTTAAGAAATACTTCCTTAAGTAAATGCTTACACAGTTATGCCATCATCTATACCTATCATTCTTATTATTTCAGGTCTGGACATTAATTTCATGAGCACTCCTGTCCATATAGCATCGTAGAGAACGACTGGTTACTATAATGACCTAAAACAGGTAAAATATAAAATATTTATTTATCACCTATCTTTAAACATGGGATCTCGTCTCAAGTAGGCTTCCATTGGCTTTCATCTATGATTTCACTACTCCTTTCCCATTCTGTTCCCTTTAGACCACCCACTTTGGGACATTGGGTCATATTTTCTATTACTGTCATCTATCTAATTCTATATCTTTTATCACAAACCTTGTCACGCGGTATTTCAGTTATTCATCACTCTGTGAACTGCTTTCTTTTTCTTCTCATCTTCTTTTATTTCAATGCAACCAACTTTTATTGACTATCAATACTATTAGTATTCATTATGAATTTTCGAAAGAATCTAGCAACTCTCACAAGGCAACAATTTTTATTCCCAGAATCTTCATATGTTCCAACTGTGGCCTTCTACCTGACGAAGGCACCTGTGTGTGCCGAAACGCGCGTAGAACACCACCAGTCATTTGATTTTGTGCCACTGTGTTCAATTGGAATTTCTCCCCTATATATTGTGCCTATCTATCAATTTTATGGAACATGTTTCTATTTCAACAATGCTTTTAAACTGTTTTGAGTATGTATGGAAGTGTGATTGACAGACACAAAAGTGAGTGTATGCATATTATAGATCGTTCAAGTGTTAATTAAATAAATGATATTTCGTAATGTTTGATAAATAGTTGTTGCTGCCTTGGTTCTTTCCCTTTATATTTGTTTATATAATGTTGTTAATTATCCACATTAGCATGGTTGCCTAAATTCTTTACACTGATTGATTTTTCCCTACTTTAAGGAACCTCACCTATAAAGTAGGGGGCCCCTTCTTTTACGCTTGATGAGGGGTGTTACCCAGAAACCAGTTCCAGATTGCTTATTTCCGGTCCAGGGAGGACCCGGCTTGGCAGTTCGGGTTGGACTGTTCCCATGAGGAACAGGGTCAAGACTGATTTGCATATGGCTGGGTCCAAACTAGGGTAGCGATGTGAGCAAACCAAAAAATGATGGACTTAACCCAGATCTCTTCACTGGGGTTGAATGTTTGATTCATTCAGCATTTCGTCCGTCATTTCTTGCCGCAGCACATTTCGCCCTAAGTGGAATGAGTATGCCCAGACGTGGCCTCCATGCTTGCGGTGCCACTGTATTCAAGCTAGCCTGGCTGATGAGGGGTGGTACCCCGAAACTGGTCCCAGGATGCTTGTTTCCAGTCCAGGGAGGACCCAGCTTGGCAGTTCGGGCTGGACTGTTCTCATGAGGAACAGGGTCAAGACTGATTTGCATGTGGCTGGGTCCAAACTGAGGTGGCGTAGTGAGCAAAAAAACAATGGATTTAACCCAGATCTTTTGACTGGGTGGCAAATGTTTGATTCATTCAGCATTCTGTCCATCATTTGTTGCCACAGCAATCCAGCAACTACTGTTAGACACAGCTAGGGCAATCCAGCAACTACTGGGAGACCCAGCTATGCCATAACAATGTCTCCTACGAAATACAGCTATTACAATACAGCAACTACTTGGGGACACAGCTAGGGCAATCCAGTGACTACTGAAAGAAGCAGTCAAGGCAAACCAGCATCTACTAGGAGACTGAGCTAGAAAAATAATACACTTTTGCAAAAAAAACAGCAACCGAAAGTGACCTAATACATTGTTAGCAGATAAAAATCTTTAACAAAGGTGTAGAGAAGTAAGCAACTGCTAGACAATCCGACTTAGTGCACGAAAGCTAGATGTCCTGATAGAAGAAATATTCTAGAAGCTGAGGCGATTCCACAAAACCACTATACAGTCAGATATAATGGAGAAAGTAAATAGTGCTGTTGTGTTTCGATTTAGATGCCCGTACATAGGTTTCCCTGAATCATGTCCTTATATAGGCGCAATTCGCATTGCCCTTATTTAGGCATAGAATCCCAGTCCTTATTTAGGCATTAGCCATGCAATCCAAATACAGGCATGTTCACCTACATTCTTCCATCCCATGACACAACGAGTTCTTAGAAAACAGACCCTTAAGCCAACGGGACTTTCCCTAGCTAGGATTATTGATTTCTCCAAGAACTCATCTATTATGCATGAACTACTATTCCTTAGGGGTTCATCCATGACGTCTTCCTCTGCCCGACTTTACGTCAATGCTAGCATTCCTAAAAACCTTCCAGGTATAAATATACCTTCCCTTACCATGGCAAATCACGGCATGGCTCGACTTGACTGCACAGTTCGCCATGGCAAGTTTGGAAGAGACCATATCCCGGCCTGACGCACTGACCAGACGCAGTCATCCCTGCTCGCAGAGAATCCAGCTTCCAGGGTTCTGACTCCCTTCGCGGGGTGTTAGAGTTTGAGATCCGGAAAGAGATTCCCACCGCTCTCATTCTAAAGGTATGTGCTTTGATTTGATTAAGTAATGCACCTTTCGTGCCTTTGTTCCATGCCTGATGCTCTTACAGTATGATGTCATTTGGAATTTGAGGAATGTTTGTACTGATGGGAGAGCAGTTGGAGGAGATGGGCTGAGTAGCCAGGAGGCTGCTCCTGGTGGGGCTTATTATGAGACTTACATTGGAACCTTCTAAGATGTAACTTGAAGAATAAACTACCATCTACAAGAGCTGTCTACGAGACTTCATTTTTTTCTACATTGGCGACGATTAAGAAGCAAGAACCTGCGTGTGCCACCTAAACAAATCTGAAATTACCAAAGATAAGAAACAGTAACAGAAGTCAAAGGACATTCAAAGGTAAAAGACTTTTTACATGAATAAAAAACATGCGTTTAAAGTTATCTGGCACTTCGCCCCACCAGTGACCCCGGAATCGGTCGCCCTAAGACCCATGAGTGCCAGATCCAGCTGTCATGATCAAGGTCAAAAGCCAGTGTAAGAGCCACAGAGTAAAGTTATGACTACTGGCGTTGTAAGATGAGAAGTCTTGACCTTTTAAAGTGGTGTTAGACAGCAACAACCTGAAGCTACGGACCCCGATTTGAAAATGCTGATTGTCTTTACACACTCACTTGTGATCGGGGGCAAGGATCGGGTCCCGGTGTGAAGTGTTGTTCGGGGGCGAAGATCGGGCCCCGGTATTGACTGTGGCTGTTGATAAGGATGTTTCATACTTTTGGATGTGGAGATCCAGGGCAAGGATCGGGCTCATTGCTGTTTTGGGGATTTCGAGTGAGAGCAACGATTGGGTCCTGTGTAGCGTGACTGTGGTTCAGGGGCAAAGATTGTAAACCGCTGCAACATTTATCGTATTAAACGCATAAGGCTGTGACTGTTTTGGTTGGTTACTTAGCTGATCTTTTATAAAGTTACATTTAAAAAAAAAAAAGAAACAACTGTTTGGCACTCACATCAACGGATTCTTCTTGTGCTCACCGACCTTTGAATCAGCGCGAGCCCCGTATTCTCTTCACGCATTGTCCTGAAGCTTTCATATTGCACTGCATGGACGTGCCGGCAGCCACCCGGCTTAGCGCCATTAACGTGCCACCATCTTGTGGTAGGCTGAAGCACATGAGTCTCGAAGTACTCTTTGGTGTTCTGCCTTACATTTGTTTTTGCCAACCAAGTCGTTTTTATTTAAAAATAAAGTTTTGACTCTTCAACGTGACCGGAGACGTCATTTAGATCTGAGTAGACGCTGGATCTGAGTGGACGGGAGTCAACGTTTCGAAATAACCCTATGAACACCGTGACTCTCAGAAAGTGGCATTATATCACAGGTTTGGTTTATTGAACAGCACAGTTTTCCATTTCCAATAAAGTTAATGAATACATAGCTGCATGAAGCTAGACAGTAAGTCAGAGAGCCCATAAACCAGAATGGCGACAGAGAGCATGACTGGGACAGCGATCTCAAAAAACTGGTCAGGGGGTCCTGAGTCAGCCCAGAACCTGGACAGAGAAGATGAAATGGCACAAAGGTCCCAGTACTGGAAGCGGGTCTGAGAGCCCATGTTGGGGACAACAGGTCCAATAACTTGAACTACGACAGAGAGCCCAAAAATGGGGACAAAGGTCCCATAACCTGTATTGGGAGGGGACAAAGGTCCCAGATATTGAACTAAAACAACCAGGTCGGAGTGTTATGGGACATGAGATGGCTGTGAAGAGTTAAGCCACTCATTACAATATCGTTTTTGCGTCTCTGGAATGACTGCACTGGGATGATAGTGTGTGAATAGGTCACTCTCTGTCTTATTTTTATCTGCTTAGTTTCTCTTATGTGGAGATGAGAGTGTGAGCGTGTGACCTGTGTGACATGACCAATGTCACAATGACACGTTTTATATAGTGTTTCTACACTTCTTTGATGTTTCCCTGTCACGCCGTGAGTTGGGACCCTTTTGCCTCTTGCTGACCGGGCCAGTCGGCTTGATTGGCTTCTCGGGTTTTGTATGTCTTGTGCTGGCGTGGTGGTGTGTTTGGTGCTTCGGCTAGAGTGTAACGTATGTGTGAGATTTGTCATTTAGTTTGAGAAAGGGAGATGTGGTGAATGTTAATTGCTGGTTTGCGTGATGTGATTTGGTTTGGTTTCCGAGAAATATATTGCGTGAGATGATTGTTAAGTATTAAGTCACTCTCTCGTTTGTTGTGGTGCATGAGATGACTGTTACTCAGTGATACTGTGTTGAACTTGGCGATATGTACCAATGTTATGTACATCTCCTTTTAATTTGCAACGTGATATATTCTAAATTGATATTCGATGTGTATTTTTATTTTTACTGTGTATTATAGGGAGTTGGATTCCCACTTTTGGAAGTTATTGTGTGTGTATGGTTTATAGGGAGCTGGATTCCCTCTAGTGAAGGTTATTGTATGTGTATGGTTTATAGGGAGGTGGATTCCCCCTTTTTGTGTGATCTTGCAAAAGTGTGCAGTAGGGGTAAGTGTACGATATAGTACGGTGCGTGCAGTAGAGGGCATGTGATATTTATTCCCTGGTCCTGCTATTTGTTTACATTTATTATTTCTATTTTACAGTTTATTACTTGCATTATTATTACTGCATTACTATTATTACATTTTACATTATTAATATTATTTTTATTACTATATAAGATGAGTTTTTTCTCATATTAGTACTGTGTTATATTACGTTTATTTCTGGGATTTTTATCTTCTCTTCCCTTGTTTATATATGTGCATACTGTTTGATCTTGTTTAATTGTTATAAAGGGGAAGATGTGTAATGCACCTTTCGTGCCTTTGCTCCATGCCTGATGCTCTTACAGTATGATGTCATTTGGAATGTGAAGAATGTTTGTACTGATGGGAGAGCAGTTGGAGGAGATGGGCTGAGGAGCCAGGAGGCGCTCCTGGTGGGGCTGATATTGAGACTTACATTGGAACCTTCTAAGATGTAACTTGAAAAATAAACTACCATCTACAAGAGCTGTCTACAAGACTTCATTTATTTCTACATTATGGAGCTGACTAGAACCTAGAGAGACTCTTGGCATACTAAACTTAGTATATACCATACTGTATAAAACAGCACCTACTTCTTACCTCGCACTACACTACATGGCGCCCAACGTTTGGTAAAGCAAAAACCAAAGGAAATGATGGACGGAGTGTTGAACATTGCAAGCACTCACCCCCAGTCAACTGATCTGGGTTTAATCCATCACCGTTCTTTAGCCCACTCTGCCACCCCAGTTCAGACATGGCCATATGCAAATCAGTCTGACCCTGTGCCTCATGGGAACAGTCCAGCCCGAACTGCCAAGCCATGTCTTCCCTGGACCGGAAACAAGCTTCCTAGGACCGGTTTCTGGCATTTCAGCCGTCTTCAGCCAGGCTTGCTTGAATCCAGTGGCAAAGTGAGCAAGGGACTCACGTCTGAGCATTCCCTGCCAACTTATGGTGAACAAAGCAAAAACCAAAGGAAATGATGGACGGAGTGTTGAACATTGCAAGCACTCACCCCCAGTCAACTGATCTCGGTTTAATCCATCACCGTTCTTTAGCCCACTCTGCCACCCCAGTTCAGACATGGCCATATGCAAATCAGTCTGACCCTGTGCCTCATGGGAACAGTCCAGCCCGAACTGCCAAGCCATGTCTTCCCTGGACCGGAAACAAGCTTCCTAGGACCGGTTTCTGGCATTTCAGCCGTCTTCAGCCAGGCTTGCTTGAATCCAGTGGCAAAGTGAGCAAGGGACTCACGTCTGAGCATTCCCTGCCTACTTATGGCGAACAAAGCAAAAACCAAAGGAAATGATGGACGGAGTGTTGAACATTGCAAGCACTCACCCCCAGTCAACTGATCTGGGTTTAATCCATCAACGTTCTTTAGCCCACTCTGCCACCCCAGTTCAGACATGGCCATATGCAAATCAGTCTGACCCTGTGCCTCATGGGAACAGTCCAGCCCGAACTGCCAAGCCATGTCTTCCCTGGACCGGAAACAAGCTTCCTAGGACCGGTTTCTGGCATTTCAGCCGTCTTCAGCCAGGCTTGCTTGAATCCAGTGGCAAAGTGAGCAAGGGACTCACGTCTGAGCATTCCCTGCCAACTTATGGCGAACAAAGCAAAAACCAAAGGAAATGATGGACGGAGTGTTGAACATTGCAAGCACTCAGCCCCAGTCAACTGATCTGGGTTTAATCCATCACCGTTCTTTAGCCCACTCTGCCACCCCAGTTCAGACATGGCCATATGCAAATCAGTCTGACCCTGTGCCTCATGGGAACAGTCCAGCCCGAACTGCCAAGCCATGTCTTCCCTGGACCGGAAACAAGCTTCCTAGGACCGGTTTCTGGCATTTCAGCCGTCTTCAGCCAGGCTTGCTTGAATCCAGTGGCAAAGTGAGCAAGGGACTCACGTCTGAGCATTTCCTGCCAACTTATGGCGAACAAAGCAAAAACCAAAGGAAATGATGGACGGAGTGTTGAACATTGCAAGCACTCAGCCCCAGTCAACTGATCTGGGTTTAATCCATCACCGTTCTTTAGCCCACTCTGCCACCCCAGTTCAGACATGGCCATATGCAAATCAGTCTGACCCTGTGCCTCATGGGAACAGTCCAGCCCGAACTGCCAAGCCATGTCTACCCTGGACCGGAAACAAGCTTCCTAGGACCGGTTTCTGGCATTTCAGCCGTCTTCAGCCAGGCTTGCTTGAATCCAGTGGCAAAGTGAGCAAGGGACTCACATCTGAGCATTTCCTGCCAACTTATGGCGAACAAAGCAAAAACCAAAGGAAATGATGGACGGAATGTTGAACATTGCAAGCACTCACCCCCAGTCAACTGATCTGGGTTTAATCCATCACCGTTCTTTAGCCCACTCTGCCACCCCAGTTCAGACATGGCCATTGGCAGTTAGGGCTGGACTGTTCCCATGAGGCACAGGGTCAGACTGATTTGCATATGGCCATGTCTGAACTGGGGTGGCAGAGTGGGCTAAAGAACGGTGATGGATTAAACCCAGATCAGTTGACTGGGGATGAGTGCTTGCAATGTTCAACACTCCGTCCATCATTTCCTTTGGTTTTTGCTTTGTCCGCCATAAGTTGGCAGGGTATGCTCAGACGTGAGTCCCTTGCTCACTTTGCCACTGGATTCAAGCAAGCCTGGCTGAAGACGGCTGAAATGCCAGAAACCGGTCCTAGGAAGCTTGTTTCCGGTCCAGGGAAGACATGGCTTGGCAGTCCGGGCTGGACTGTTCCCATGAGGCACAGGGTCAGACTGATTTGCATATGGCCATGTCTGAACTGGGGTGGCAGAGTGGGCTAAAGAACGGTGATGGATTAAACCCAGATTAGTTGACTGGGGGTGAGTGCTTGCAATGTTCAACACTCCGTCCATCATTTCCTTTGGTTTTTGCAACGTTTGGTAAGGCACTCATTTAACGCTAGATACTGAAGTAACTCAGTCGTGCTTTTCTCAGAGACCCCTACTCATAATTCTCCATAAGACATCTGGAGTGGGTAAGGTTAATATCCGCCATAGCTGAGTAGGACAAGAATCCTATGTATTAGCAGTTTGGTTTGTTCAACGTTGAAGGATACAGTGTTCCAAAATATTGTGCATCTTATCTTTGTTTCCTTGAAACTTGTTCTACATTTTCAAAAAAACAATGTCCCAAAACGGGGATAATAATGCCGTGACCAGTGAGGCTGCGACTGACCAAGTCGTAACAGCTTTCAATACTACAGGTTTAAATTAAACCGATGAGGGTGTTATAAACATCCCTCCAAACTTAAGGAGAGCCATCACTCTAAAAATTATAAAACATGGCCTAACACCAAGAGGTGGTAGAGCAGTTTTTGTGATAGAGGCACATGAATCTTTTCAGACAGAGGTATTCTGTTTGTGGATTATATTCCCAGAATCGAATCCAGTAACACGTGTTTCACTTCTTCAAAGAAGATGAACCACCTGAGGAATACATTCCCTTCGAGGATGTTGAAATTCCACTCACATACCAGGAGCATCAGCTCTGGTTTAAAGGCACCCTAAAACATTACAATCACATAACCAGGCTCCGTCCACTAGGTAGACCAGGAGCAACATGGCCAATTTTAACCGGCTACACACCTCATCCTGATATCGAAGAGATGTCAGACAATGAATTACTCACTCAACTCAAGGAGTTAATAAAAATGTACAGACAGTTAGTACAATATGTCATGCGGACTTTAACAGTCCAACCACCAATAACCATTCCAAATCAAACCCCTCACCAGGGGAATACACTAAAAATTACTCCACAGTCTTTACATGCATTCATGGGTAAAATGCCCACAAAACGTGAACAAATTCCATTCTGGATAGCTCAAACAATTACTCAAATCAAAGCAGCATTCCCTTATACTAGCCCATTTGAGAAACACAGAATCTTAACAATCTGTCTACCAATGGGGATCACACCACATCTGGAAGACTGCACCACTTTGGGCACAGTTTTTGCTGCCATCTATACTAAAACACACGGTGTTCCGTCCATTGCGGTAATACCTGATGTCCTGAAACAAATTCAAAATGAATACGGGGCAGAGCCTGCTCTGAACTTAGGTATGAAATTACTGAAAAACTTCGACCAGGTCTCAACAATAATATTATCTAATACTAAAGGGGAGGCAGCATCAGTGGCGATCCACCAAAAATTAAGGGAATTTGATGTAACAGAACATCAACATGAACTACCCAGAATAACAGAAAAATCCTATGAAGAATTAGGCAGAGACAGTTTAAGTGGAAAACCATTTAAACCACAACCGTCTGAAGGTCCTGAAAAGAACCTAATTAAACACAATCCTACATGTTCTAAAAAGAAGTGGGAAAACAATAAACAACATTCAAAAGAGAAACATTCTCAATCCCGAGGTAGGTCTCCTCAAAAGGAGTACTCTGACAGTAGATATAACCTCAGGAATAGGGATAATTTGAAAAAACCTGACAGGTATCAAGATACTGATACACGTTCCTCTCGTACCTTTCAGACATCTTCACGGACATCCGAAAGAAGAGGACAGTCAGATCACAAAGAAGAACGCGTGAAGTCCAGAGACAATCAACACGTTCAGAAAAACAAACCAAAACCTTAATTAACTAAGAAAAAGGTAGCAGGTCTGAAGATCAGACATGCCAAGAATTTTGAGGATACAACTCAAGAAGGGAGAATGGGCTCAGACAATGCTGGACAGTGCAGCAGAAGTAACAATAGCTCGCCAGAACCTGAAGGAACTTCTGGAGATAGTGGACTTGAATGAGTACATCCAGGTTGAGACTGTAGACACCAGGGTTAGTTCTCCACAAAAGTAATATGAAATAACACCCCAGATGGAGGGAGACATACCAAGAAAAGTGAAAGCACTCTTTTGGGAAAAACTTTCAAGGGGTTATGACCTACTTCTAGCAGAACAAGACTGGCCACCAAAGTTTGTCAGGGAGTGCCCACATGGCGAAGACATCATCATGCCAGCCTTCTCCAACCATGTTCCAATACATTTCAAATATACATATGCCAGGAAATAGGCAGTAGCCCAGGCCCCAGCATTATACAGAAATCATGTAGGATGGGATGAGGACTCACTTCACCATAAAATCCACTTAAAATGTCAACCTACTGCACAAAGGCAGTACCCAATTAAGCAAGAAGCTAAAACACAGGTCAGGGAGATCTTAGATCAACTTGAATACCAAGGGGTGATTGAAACATGCACCTCATCAATGAACAATCCTTTGTTTCCTGTCTCCAAACCAGACAATACATATCATCTAGTTTTAGATTACAGACACCTGAACACTTTTTCTAAGACATTTGCTGTGCAAAATGCACACAGTACAACATTGATGAATAACAATGTGCGTAAAAAATATAAAACCACATTGGATATTTCAAACGGTTTCTTTTGGCAAATCATAGCACCTGAAAGTAGGTACTTGACAGCTTTCTCAATAATGGGGACCCAAGTCACTTCTGTCGACTCCCACAAGGGTTCAAGAACATCCCGGGGTTATTCTCAGCAAGAGTAACAGAGTTACTACAAATTTATGATGACGAGGCATTGTCATATGTCGATGATATCTATCTGACAGACGATGTCCTGGATAGGCACTCAAACAGGGTGAACACCATTATACTGGGCTTCGCCTCGGAGGGCTATAAATTCAACTTTAAAAAATCCAGAATTGCCCATCTCAATGTCCTTTTCCTAGGATATGAGCTTTCAAGTGAAGGCAAAAGCTTGGCAGCTAACTTTTTAGAAAAGTGTGTGCTGCTCCAACCTCCAAAAAGGCTGAAATATTTACAGTCGATTCTAGGTTTCCTAAATTTTGGAAGAACTTACATTATAAATTACACAGAAATGATTAAACCTCTCTACGAATTAATCAAACCTGAATTCAAAAACAAAGTTTGGACACAGGAACACACAGAAATCCTGTGTTCACTTCAAGCTGACATGTAAGCAAAAAAATCACTTACAAACACGCGTAAATACACGCAATTTAGTGATCCGAATAATTTCGGGTCAATGCGGATTCACCTACTTAACTTTTAATGAAGGTGAAAAAGTACCAATTGCATACAAATCACATTTGTATACACAAGCGGAAATGTGCTTCACTTCTACAGAAAAAATTCTGACAGCAGTTCAAACCGCTGTAACAAAAGAAAGAGCTCCAGCTCAGGGGAAACGCATTATTGTCGTGACTCCAGTACCAGCCTTAGAGGCAGTAACAAAAGCGAGCATTCCGAATGCAAAAGCTTTACATCCAAGATGGATACAATGGGTTAATTCTCTTACTGCAACAGATGTTGAATATGTTTTTGATCCTAATTTAAAAACACAAGCATTCCTGCAATACGAACACGAATGTCCTCTGCCTATTGAGAGTCTCCCTCTTGACCAGTATGAATTTATAATTTATACTGACGAACCAGCACAACCCGCTACGGGGAGTAAACAAGCTTACAGTGCAGCATGCGCGATCGTTAAAGGTCGTTTGCGCAATGGTAAATTCTGACCAATGGTCACTAAAACACAATCTCTAGGAGATTGTACAGCTCAGCGAGCTGAACTACAAGCATTTAAATTGGCACTTGAAAATACGGATTGCGAATTCCCCACACTTATAGTGTGCGATTCTTTTTACTGTTTTCAATCATATAATGAATATTTACAGAATTGGCTTCAAAATGGTTTCAAAGATGCAAAAGGGGGGAACAATAAAGCATAAAACGTTTTGGGAACAAGTAGTTCAGTTGCAAGATGGACTACAAAACACTCATGTGATGCACACGCTGAGTCATCAACATGATGGCATTCACGTTGCAGGGAATTCATTGGCTGACGAAGCCGCAAAATGGGATGTGCAAACGGCTTCCGTAGCTGGGATCACTCGTTCAAAAACGAGAATAGACAGTGAGATATTATTGGCTGTAAATGCTTCAAGCAAAGGCAGTGGTGCAGCGTTACCTAAAAAGTTTCCACTCAAATACTCGTATTTTCCGTTTGCTCGAAACCCTGGAGTGGGGGATAGGGTAATTCCAAACATGGAACGTGGATTAGGACTAATCCTAGCAGCACATGAAGGGATAGCCTCTGCCCATGCAGGTGTTTCCGCCACAGTATCGTTATTAAAACAGCGATAATGGTGGCCCGGCATCAGGAAACAGACCAAAAACGATGTTTTGGAATGTGAAATATGCCAAAAGATTAAAGTCTCTACAGTGGAACGTCCTGCGCAGACGCCTCTGTAAATTTCAGATAAACCATTAGCTTGTGTTTTCCTGGATCACTGTGGTCCCTTGCAAAGGGATGGTAACTATAAATATATCATGGTTGCAGTAGAATCGTGCTCAAGATTCCTATGGATGTGGCCTCAGCGCTCGGCTGACGCTCGAAGTGTTATAAAAGATTTGCGAGTCTTTATCGGCACATACGCAATAGACACGCTACATTCTGACCAGGGCCCTGCGTTTAGCTCTCGGGCTTACAAAGAAGCCATGGCCAGTTTGGGCGTTGTGTTGCGGTACTCCTCTTCATTCCACCCTGAGAGAAATTTGGTTGTAGAAAGCAAAAACTGGGACATAATGCGGTCTATAACAGCTAGGGTATAAGGTTCGGGTGATGGGTGGGTTAGACATCTTTATGGGGTCCAACGCTCATTAAACAATTGCCAAGAAGCTCTCTAGGAGGGGGCACTCCATATGAGGTCCTATTTGGGACAAGAATGTGGGTTCCTGATCTCGAATGTAAAGGCACAGTGGTGGAAAATAAACCATTTGATATCAAAGATTGTTTGGCTGTTTTACAGGACTTAAATGAACTAAGATCGAAACAAAGCAACGTGTTCCTGAAGCCAACCACCACTGAGGAAAATCCAGCCATCCCAGCAAGGCCTGTCTGGATCCCAAAGCTCGGGGATCTAAGCAACAATGCTATGGAACTCATTCCTCTTGAAACCCAAATAACAGTTCGTCCTGATACACCTGTCTACACCAACGTAACAAGTGATCCACTGGTTCCAGCGATTTCAACAAATCCTGATGCAATTTCAACCATTGACAGAACTGCCTCTGGCTATTTCATTAACTTTGATACGTTTTCTGAAGATCCAGGCGAATCGGAAACTACGCCAGCCAAAAGAACTTTCAAAGAACAAGTACAAGACTTTTTTCATCACATTAGAAAGACTTATCTGGTTTCACCATGGATTGAACTATGGATTATTTCTGGAATATTTTTCTTTCTGCTTTGGCTAGCTTTAGTGATGACTCTGAGCATGCTGACAAATGGAAGATATATTCATTTGGACACAGGAAGTAAAAATGTGAACTTACTTTTGAAACCACACAAATCATCCCATCGTGAAGCAAGAGACTTCTCAGCAGTGAACATCACAGCCGTTCCTATACAAGATGGTATAGTTTGGGACAAAACGGATTATGATATATTCGGTCCGTCGGAACTTTTGAAGATTCCACACTTATTTAAAATTTCATTAAGTGACTTTATTACCTCCAGTACCTATTCTGATGATTGGGACTTTGAGACTGTTAATAGTATGATGTCTGATCTAGAAAGGTCTGCTGCATTCTCTAAACACGAATACTTTAGAGGGTACAACAGACTATGAACAGCTTTTTTGTTACAACCACTATGGTCATCATTTCTTGCATAAATCTGCAACACCTAGAAATTTATTTATGTATAACCAATGGGAACATTGTCCTACACCACCATGGGGTAGCTCAAAAACGTTTGCAATCTCCACACAACACACACAGCTCACAGGATAGTAAACCATAGGGTAGAAGGAGAAAACTAACAGACAGATCTTTTTCATCTGAGTCTCAAGACTGTGGAACAATCCACCCTGCACCGCAGACTCTTTCCCCTCCATACGAAGCTTATGGAAATTAATAAAACCACATCTCTTGTCAATTTTCTTTCTACCAACTAATTTGATCCTCCCTCCACTCACTTCCTTTGTGCAGTCCTCTTTCCTTCCTTTTCAACGCTCCTGTCTTTTCCACTGACGTATTCATTCTTGGTGCCTGTAATCACAGTGAACAGCCTCACATGCATGCTGTATCTAGGAATGCTTGATTCGTAAAGGGATTAGTATGTAAAGGTTTTTGATCCCTCCGGGACCAGATATACGCTGTTTAAATATCCCCAATAATAGACGATAAAAACATTCTAATCTATTCAATTCAATTTAGCTGGGAATTGTAGAGCGCAGATAATCACCTTTGAGTCTATGCTGGCACTTGGTTCTTGCTGGGATCAGTAGAAGAGCAAGGTCTTGAGTCCCTTTCCGAATTCCGGGAGCGAGGGAGCTGTTTGGAGGTGGAGGAGAACGTTGTTCCAGGATTTGGCGGCGAGGTAGGAAAAGGATCATCCTTCACTGTGTCTTTGGCTTATGCGGGGTGTTTGTGCGAGGGAGGTGGAGCGCAGGTGTCTGGAGGGCTTGTGACGGTTCAGGCGGTGGTTGATGTATGCTGGTTCTTTGTTGTGGAGGGCTTTGTAGGCGTGTGTCAACAACTTAAATTGTCATCTTTTCTGGAATGGTGAGCCAGTGGAGGTTCCTGAGGTAGGAGGTGATGTGGGCTCGTCTGGGGAGGTCGAGGATGAGTCTGGCAGCTGAGTTCTATATCGTCTGGAGTCTCTTCAGGAGTTTTGTGGTTATTTCTGCAGAGTGTGTTGCTGTAGGACAGCCGGCTGGTGATTTGGGATTGAGTGAATGTTTTCCTGGTGTTTGGTGCGAGCCATTTGAAGATTGTTTGGAGCATGCAGCGTGTGTAGAAGCAGGTGGAGGAGACTGCATTGATCTGACACTTCATGGTGAGATTGCTGTCCAGGATGATGCTAAGGTTGCATGCGTGGTCTGTGGGTGTGGGTCCAAGTTCAGAGGGCTCTAGGCAGGTGTTGTACCACAGTGAGGTGTTGTTCCAAAAGATCAGCACTTCTGTCTTGTCCATGTTGAGCTTCAGGCAGCTGGTATTCATCCACTCAGTGACGCTCATCATGTAGTTATGGAAGTTGGTCCTTGTAGTAGAGGGGTCTTCTGAGAGTGAGAGGATGAGTGGGGTGTTGTCTGCGTAGGATAAGATATTGATCCCATGAGTTCTGATGATGTTGGGCAGGGGCGTCATGTAGCTGTTGAACAGTGTTGAGCCTTATGGGATGCCCCAGCTGATGCGCTTGGGTTCTGAGGTGAAACGAGGTAGGTGGATTCTCTGGGTCCGTCCTGTGAGGAATAATGTGATCTATTTGAGGGTGCCTCCCTGGATCCCAATGTGGCGGAGTCTATTTATGAGTGTATGGTGGGATACTGTGTTGAATGCTGCTAAGAGGTCAAGGAGGATCAAGGCCACTGTTTCTACCCCGGTTTAGGAGGGTTCTGATGTCGTCAGTGGCAGCGATCAGGGCGATCTTGGTACTGTAGTTGGCACAGAGTCTGGATTGGGAGGTGTCCAGCATGTTGTTTCTTTCCATGTGATAGCGGTTTGTGGCTGTCTCAAGGACTTTGAGGAGGAGTAGAGAGACGGGGTGGTAGTTCTTGAGTTCACTAAGGGTCGGCGGAGGCTTTCTTGACAAGGAGCCTGACCTCTGCATGTTTCCATCCTTCTGGAAAGACAGTCATGATGATGGATGAGTTGAGAATGGAGGTGATTTTGCAGCTGATTTCCTTGCTCCTGAGGTTGAAGACGTGGTAGGGGCGGGGGTCAGTGGCTGTTCTGGATTGGATGGAGTTCATGATGGCTTCAGTGCTCTGAGTGGTGAACTGTTCCCATGCAATGAGCGTGTGGTTGTGAGTGGCATCCGTTGAAGTGAGAAAGTTGTGGCGGTTGGTGGACATGGTGGATATCTTGTTGTGGAAGTAGTCCACCAGGGTGTCGCAGAGTTCCTGGGATGGGGGTTGTGTTCTCAGTGACTGAAGGGCAGGAGAACTCTCCGGCGATGCTGAAGAGTTCCTTGCTGTGGCTGTAGCTTGCTCCAATACAGTTTGCCATGGCATCTCTTTTTGTGTCTTTCAGGCGTTTGTTGTGTTTGTTGAGGGCTGTCTTGAAGGTAGCTCGAGCTTTGGGATCTTTGGTGGTGTGCAATCTTCTTTCTAGTGTTTTGCAGTTGTGCTTCAAAGTCCTACGTTCTGGTGTGTACCATCTCACTTGTTTGGTGTACCTGCTGGTCTTGATGGGGAAAGTCTGACTGCGCAGTTGGTGATCCAGGTGGACAGCCTTTTCCAGGTTGGTTGCAGGGACAGGATGGGTGGTGTTGAGGACATCCTTCCAATGAGTCTCTTTCACTGTGTTCCAGTTCAGTTGAAGGAGTTGGGAGGCTTGATGATGGTGTTTGGTGGTTCTGCGATGGTGAAGTGGACGATGACTTGGTCAGTCCAGGTGAGCTCAGTAACATGACTGTATTTACCTCTGTCATTGGCTGTAAAGATCAGGTCCAGCGTTTGTCTTGCGCTATGTTTGTATTTGGTGACCAGTTGGGTGAGGCAAAAAATGCTCATACTTTCCAGGAGGTTGGCGGAGTTTGCATCTTTGTGGTTGTCAAGGTGGAAGTTAAGGTCGTTGAGGAAGATGTAGTGCTTGGAGTCAATGGCGAGCAGTGTGATGAATTCGGGGATGGCGTCGCAGAAGCTGGGGCTGGGTCCTAGGGGTCTATAGGTGAGGGTGCCTTTGATGGTCGGTTTGGAGTTGGAAGTTGAGGTGTTCTATGATCAGTGTGGTCTCTTCTTTGGTGGCGGTGCAGCAGATGTGTTTTTTTGTGGATGATGGCGATGCTGCCTCCGTATTTGTTGGTGCGGTCCCGGTAAATCATCTTGTAGCCTTGGGCGTTGTAATGACGATGTCGGGGTAGAGGAGGGTGAGCCAGGTCTCTGTGATGAAGGTCACGTCGAGGTTGAAGCTGGTGATGATGTCCTAGATTTCTGTGCTTTGTTTGCAGAGTGATCTGGAATTGAGAAGGATGCAGCGGAGTGGTGCCGGGTCATGGTAGTTGAGGTCGGAGTAGTGCAGGTTTCCGTGACTACAAAGGTTGTGATTCGCAGGTGATGAGGCAGCGGCGACAGGTGAAGGGTCCTACCATTGAACGTGGCGCTAGAATGCAGCAGCTGCTTTACATGTTCTAATTGTCAGGTCTTTCCGCACGCACCACACACCCTTTAACCCCCTGCATTTACCTATTTCCCGCAGGTTTTCCACCTCCTTATCTCACCGTTCCGCTTGTGTACTATATAGTGCACTGTTGTTTTCCAGTAAAGTGATCCTTAGCGTTCTTCGGACGCTCGGTGAGTTTTTTTAGCATGTTTCCCCTGCATGTCCGATCATTGTCGGAGCACCCACACTGCTTCGCAGAGTCCTTTTCAACACCTTACGAGACACGTACCCTTCTTTGCATTTTTGCAGGTAACCTCATTCCATCGCTTTCATCCTCAAACAGATACCAGCCTTGCTAGCTTTTTCAGGTATTATAGTCTCTACCACCTGGATACGTCTTGGGTCTAATCTTTCGCGCACGACGATCTTTGATTTTTAGCACACGGTGATTTTTCCTTCCTTTCTTTTTTCCGCTCTCATGCTCTGGACCACCCTTCTCCCTCTCAGATGTCTAACAGATTTTTCTCAGACTCTTTTGGTGACGTGCTTTCACGTTTCAATTCATTTGCTCAATTCCAGTGGCTTTAATCTTTGATCTTGCCTGAAATTTCTGTGTGACGCCGTAAAGCCTTCCAATTTTCTACGTAGTTATCAGCTTAAAACCTTTGAATGTAATTGTTTGATGTTTTACTCATAGATATCCCCTGAAGAAGGGCGAACACCACGCCCGAAATGCATTGGGAAAATCAAGTTACGCCTCATTTTGTTATAGTACTCTGTACCATGAACTTTTTCAGCACGATTGGAGTGTAATTAAAGAACACTTCAACAAGAAGAAGCTTTGATTCGTTTCTCATATTCACGAATGTCTTTCGATGGTTTAGACATCAATATTGGTTTTGATGATGATTACAATTTTCTGATATGTTAAACAGATGACAAATTTCGTCTAACATGTTACATACTCATCACTGAGTGTTTAGTGGTAGTGCAGTCCCTGTCTAGAGCGTCCCGCTCCAGTCTCTCACGCATTTTGAATCAAGGTGGCAGGGTGGAACCACCTCAGGGCCAGCACACCAAGCTTTATACAATTTTTAGAACACGTTATCTGTTTGATTTTACCGTTTAAACCTGAGTGCACGCCAGCTGTTTCTCTTTCTCGCAGTTGTTGCTGCGGCATCTGGGGCCAAAACTTGGAGCTCTGCAGTGGAATATACTTGGGTGGTCAGGGTTTCTGGTGCTGGACGCTGTCCAGGCACAGAAGGCACAGATGGGTTTGCCTTTGGCGCGCTTTTCAAGCGGTCGCACTACAACCTCAATTAAGTAAGTCTTCGGAGGTGGGCAGGTCGCGGGGAGGTGGTGGGCAGGGCCGCCAGTAGGGAGAAAAAAATGGCGGGAATTGGGCAAGCGGCAGGAAGGACAAACAGTGCAACAGACAGCAAACAACCACCGAAAACAAACCATGCACAGAGCGCTCCTCGAGCAAAACAACAACAGAGCAAGTAGGCAACAAATATAGCTATGCAAACAAAGACAGAGGGGAGCAGGAACATGGGGACCGTAGATGACATGTGGCATTAGATATCACTTGCCCCTGCCACCATACAGACCAACCGTAGTTGTGTGTATATCCACAAGGGACTACATGAGCAATATTAAGAATCTACTATTGTCAATTTTAGGGGCATTAGTGGGGGTGATACACTAGGCAATAGCAGTGATTATGATGAAGGCAACTGCAGCAGACACAGTAAATAACACACATCTTTTAATACCTGCTGCAACCATACGCTACAATGAAACTCAAACTGTGGTACCACAGCCATCTGTACATGTTGGAGACAAAAGATTCAAACTAACATTCAAGAGGAGACCAGATATGATGCCACAGCATTAGTCATCTGTCAGAAGCAACGGGTCTACGCAAACGGCCAAAAAGAAACCATAAACATATGGTGCCAACCTCCTGAGCAAGTGCCAGAGGCACCGATTCCACAACTGGTGATGGATTGTTATCACCAGTAACATCCAGCAGATGTCATACCAAAAACGTGAGGTACATTGCAGCCAGTATGAGGACGGCCTAAAAAGAGGCACTTGGTGCAGAGTTAAATCCTATGGGCCAAAACTTGTTACATCTACACCTATAAATCCATGGCAAGGTGGCACCAATCCCAGTGCAGTACATTTCTGGAGCATAAACAGTACTTGAAGAGCCTTTTTTAGAACAGTCAGGCATAATCATGGCACAACACAGCAAACAACATGTGCTACAAGACTAAGCAGAATTGCTTCCCTCCCCGGACATCTCCGCCTGGTAGCTGTTGCCCCCTGACCCTTTCCAGGTTCTGAGTTTGAGGCCCTCCTCCACCCACAAAAGAGAAAGGACAGGGGAATCCTACTCACTAACGGAACCAGGGTAATGGTTATATAAAGGGAAACAAAGGCTCCTGTGGACTCGTAAAAAATGATTCAAGCAATATAATTTGCACAATCGCAATAAAAAGAGGGTAGAATAATGTCAGAGGGCAAGGAACCACCAACACATTTGTACAATTATGACTTGTTTTATAAACACAACAGACTTATTATATACATTGTTTAAATTTACAATAGAACAGATATTTGTGCACTGTGTCCCAAAGTGAAAAATGGAACCTAATCGTTAGTGTTAGGGTGTATATTTATATACAAGTTTTCCATAAATCTTAAAAGGCGACCATTCTTGTATAATTTCTTTGTAAACAGCAACTGTATATAATAATACGCGCTGGGCAATGGTTCGCTCTTTCAGCTTGTCGACGGCGTTTCGACCCTCTATCAGTACGGGGTCTCCTCAGGACTAGTGATGCAGGGACATCTGGATTGCTTAATGTGCAGCCTTGTGAACTAGTTATGTGCCACAAGTGAGAAGTGAAAGGGTATTACTCACAAGAGGACCCGTCCGGGTACTCAGTGTGAGGAAAGGCTGGCAGTCAGGGGTACGGTTTGGCCGACCAGCTCTTTGCATCACTAGTCCTGAGGAGACCCCGTACTGATAGAGGGTCGAAACGCCGTCGACAAGCTGAAAGAGCGAACCATTGCCCAGCGCGTATTATTATATACAGTTGCTGTTTACAAAGAAATTATACAAGAATGGTCGCCTTTTAAGATTTATGGAAACCTTGTATATAAATATACACCCTGTCACTTACAATTAGGTTCCATTTTTCACTTTGGGACACAGTGCACAAATATCTGTTCTATTGTAAATTTAAACAATGTATATAATAAGTCTTTTGTGTTTATAAAACAAGTCATAATTGTACAAATGTGTTGGTGGTTCCTTGCCCTCTGACATTATTCTACCCTCTTTTTATTGCGATTGTGCAAATTATATTGCTTGAATTATTTTTTACGAGTCCACAGGAACCGTTGTTTCCCTTTATATAACTCCTCCACCCACAGGCACCCACCTGCACCTCATCCCTGCTGGTCCAGTGGAGAGCATCTCTGCTCTATTGCTGCTCTGACTCTCTGCTTCTGCCTTTTTCCTCTCCTCTTTTTTGTTTCATTTATTTCCTTTATTCATTACTGTTCATCTTTTCTGACTTTCGTTTTTATATTTTCCTGCCTTAGTGCCACTTTTATGCCTTTCTGTTTTTGTGTCTTTCTTTTTCATTTATTTCCTTTTTTCATAACTGTTTTTCTTTTCTGCCTTTCGGTTCGAGACCCTCCTCTACCCGCAGGCACCTGCCTGTACCTCATCCCTGGTTGTCCAGTGGGGAGCATCACTGCTCTATTGCTGCTATGCCCTCTGTCTCTCTGCTTCTGCCTTTTTCCTCTTATCTTTTCTGTTTCATTTATTTCCTTTTTTCATTACTGTTCTTCTTTTTTGCCTTTCTTTTTTGTCTATTTCTGCCTTACTGACACTTTTGCGCGTTTCTGTGTTTGTGCCTTTCTGTTTGTGTGCCTTTCTTATTTTGTGCTTTTCTGTTTCATTTACTTCCTTTTTTTCATTACTGTTCATCTTTTCTGCCTTTCGGTCACTTTTGCACCTTTCTCGCCGTCTCCCTGCAGCTGCTCACCCCCTGTGGTCCACCCCCTCCAGCACTGCTTTCCCGCCTCCCAGCTGTCCAGCCCACCCCCTCACACTATTCAATGATGGCCGCTGGCACACCAAAGGCAAGCTCCTGGACCTGGAGCTGCACCCAACGCCACAGACCCTGCCTTTCGTACCATCCACTAATATGACTCCAGAAACCTCCACACCATAAACACAGGATGCCAAGTCGCCTGCCAACTCAACACTTGCTCTCTCCACAAACATCCCACAGAAATCTGGGACCTCCTCGACTCGCCTTCCTCACGGAAACATGGACGAACCCCAGCTCAGCCCTGAACATCAACACCGTTAACCCAGATGGCTAAAAGATCACCCGCAAGGACCGCACTAACCGACCAGGAGGAGGGAATCGCCATCGTCCACAAAACACCCTCTGCCTGATGGCCCACTCAGACAACCCACAGACAACCATGAAAAATCCCCACTTCCATATCCAGACCAAATCCAATACCACCCTCCGCGGCACCCTTTTCTACAGACCTATGGGCCCTCGCCCGCCCTTCACCGACACCATAATCGAATTCATTGCACCCCAAGCTCTTGCATCCACCGACTACATCCTACTCAGCGACCTCAACTTTCACCTAGACAACCCCAATAACCAAACACCGCATCCCTTCTGGAGAATCTCTCCAGCGTAGGACTTAAGTAGCTACTCACCCCGCCAACCCACTCAGCAGGACACGTGCTCGAACCAGTTTTCTCCACCAGCGAAAACATCACCTTCAGAAACACATCCGAACTCCTCTAAACCCACCATCACTCTGTCCACTTTGCTTTCACTAAACCCATAGTACACCACCACTAACACCGCCTCCCCCGAAAAAGCTGGAACAAGGTCACCAAAGAATATCTCACCCCCTCCCTCAGCACAACCCTCCCTTCGACATCCACAGATGCCAATTTCTCAGCATGCAACCTCTCCACCTATGGATCTCCAACTGCTCCGACACTCTGGCGCCCCTCAAAAAATTACAAAGTAAGCAACACTCAAAGAAAGCCAGCTAGGTTCACTCCTGCTCTTCAAGAGTGCAGACGCACCTGTACATGGCTCGAGGAGAGATGGAGGAACAACAAAACCACGGAATCCCATGCAGCCTTCAAAGCAGCTGTCACCACACACCACCTCCTCCTCAAAACTACAAAGAAAACCGGATGCTGGGGCGCGTGGATAGCCTCAGAAAAGATGCAATCGTGTTGTCATTGGATGCCAAAATGACTTTTGACACCATTGAATGGCGTTATCTGTTTGCAGTATTGGAAAAGATGGGATTTGGGCCAAACTTTATGGCTTGGTTGCAACTCCTTTATAGCTGCCCACTAGCGCAGGTTGTAGTAAATGAAAAGATTTCCCCAGTCTTCCCACTTGGAAGGGGATTAGACAGGGCAGCCCATTATCACCTTAATTGTTTTCACTGATACTCGAATCTTTGGCCTCCTGGATCCTTACTGATCCATTGATAAGAGGTCTGCGCTGGACGTAGGAGGGGAGGATCGAATCTCCCTGTATGCTTACAATGTGCTTTTATACCTGGCGGCACCAAGGGCCTCGTTGAATAGAGTCATGAATATATTGACTCATTTTAGGAAATATTTTGGGTATACTATCAACTGGACAAAATCTATTATCTATATACTCAGTGGTACGCCCCCTCCTGCCTGGGGGCTGCAAGGCAAAAGTGACTACCGAGGGGTTCTGTTATTTGAGTATATATATCACTGCTAACCCGGTCCAATCCTATAACAGAAATCTCCTACCTAAGGGGATGTACATCATTGGAGTTCCCTTCCATGCTCTCTGTTGGCCCGTGCAGCACTATTTAACTATATATATATATATATATATATATATATATATATATATATATATATATATATATATTCAGTGAAAAAACCATAGGTTTCACACATGTTATAGTTAGCTGGACATTTTACTCGTAAAAAACCAATGAAATTGCCCCGTTATAGTTAGTTCAGCTAACTATAACTCGCACGCGCCCGCAATGCACTGCTGATGACGTCACATATTACATCACTCATGACATGGTCAGTGACATCACTCATGACATCACTGATGACATCTCAAATGACATCACTGATGACATCACTGATGACATCATCCAGTGAATGTGTGTTTTTCTGAAAATTAAATATGTTTTATATATGTATATCTCAAGGTCGATGGAAGAATAAATGGGTATATAAGTGTCTAAATGGATGATTTGTTTTTGAAAAATTGATTGTGTAACTGACTGATTAAGTGTATCATAGTGAATACATGGCTTAGTGAGTAATGTTTAAATATGTAAATATCTGTATCAGTCTCTCACTTTGTGTATAAGTGGCTGCATGGGTTGGTGAGTAGCTACATGGGTGTCTATATAGGTTATTAGTTGGTTTTTTGAGTGTCAGTCTGAGTGTCTGCATGGTTCGGTGGGGGGTATTATGTAGTGCATAGGTGCATGAATGAGTCACTCACTGTTTGTATGTGTTGAAGACAGCATGTGTGCAGGACTGTATGGGTGGATGAGTGTGTGTATGGGTGTGTTAGTGAGTGAATGACTGTCTCAATAGTGTCTTTATGAGTAACTACATATGTTTTAAACTAGTATATGTGACTATTGGTGTATATAAGTGAGTATATGTGAGAGTGAGAGATTGAAAGAGTTCCTGTATGAATAAGTATGTGTTTCTATAAGTGATTGTTTAAAAGACTAAGTATGTGTAAGTTTCCGTAGAAGTAAGTGTGGTGGTGTGTGTATAACTGTATATGCAAGTAAAAGTATGTTTGATTCTTTATTAGTATGAGTGACTATGTGTGTGAGTAACTCTATGGATGAGTGGCATTGTGTAACTGGATGTATAGGTGTATGAGTACATATGATGAGTGAGTACATGTATGAGTGACTGTATAGGACTGTTGGTGAATGAGTGAATGTGTATGTGAATCTTAGAATTACTGAAGAGGTTGTTGTAACTGGTATTGGTATGTCCATTGTTTTTAAAATTTTAGTCTCTATTATTGAATGTGTGTATCAAAGGTTATATTAGGGTGAGAGGAGGTCTGCCACTCTATCACAAGGATGATGTCATCAGTGATGTCATTTGAGATGTCATCAGTGATGTCATGAGTGATGTCACTGACCATGTCATGAGTGATGTAATATGTGACGTCATCAGCAGTGCATTGCGGGCGCGTGCGAGTTATAGTTAGCTGAACTAACTATAACGGGGCAATTTCATTGGTTTTTTACGAGTAAAATGTCCAGCTAACTATAACATGTGTGAAACCTATGGTTTTTTCACTGAATTTCTAAGGTTTTTTAAATGCTAATTCCTAACTATAACGTGTGTGAAACCCATGGTTTTTTCAGTGAATTTGCAAGGTTTTTTAAATGCTAATTCCTAACTATAACGTGTGTGAAACCTATGGTTTTTTCAGTGAATTTGCAAGGTTTTTTAAATGCTAATCCCTAAATATTTCGTTTTTGAAACCTATGTTTTTTTCTGAGAATTTGTATGGTTTTTTATATGCTAAGTTATGTATTTTTAATTAAAGATATTTTTTTTTATTTAAATAAAATTACTTTATATTCATTTATATATTATCTGTATTTTTTTTAAATTATTTTTTTAAATAATGTAATTATTTTTTTTTTTTTTAATAATTTTTTTAATTATTTAATGTCCTCTTTTTTTTTTTTTTTTTTTTTATTTATAAATTCTTGGGGTGCGCGCTCTGAGCGCGCACCTAGTACTATTTCGTATGTTTTTTATGAATTCCGGCGTACGTTATTTACGTACGCAAATATACTTATTGGTGCGCGCTGGGAGCGCGCACCCAGTACGTATGCGTACGTACGTACGCATGCGTCCTACGCCCTCGACGCGGTTTACTTCCGCATACGCTAAAATTACACGCAATAACGGTCGCGTATACGCGTGTTAAACGTATGCGCGCTAGGTGCGCGTATATGACGTATGCACCTGCGCGTTTACGCGTTCGTGCATACGTCATCACGGGGTGCGCGCACGGAGCTTGCGCAGTGCGCGCACCTCGGGTTTATACATAATAAAACAACATTTCTTATTGGTTATCATTACTTTCAGTTTCTAATTGTTTCAATACCACACCCAATCCCCTCATGGCAAGTCATGTGATCAAGAATCATCACTTATGATTGGTTTGAAGTACTTTCTGTTCCAGATTCTTCCCAAACCACACCTACTCCCCTCATTATTAGTTCTGATTCCTTTGGAGAAGGAGCTATTCTGTTGTTGAGAGACAATGGCTGAACAGCAACCTACTTCAGACAGTGAGCAGGACACTCTTGAGAGGCAGAGGAACAGGAAGCAGAAGGACAGCTTTGTATGGCAGTTTTTTACTTTTCCTGAGAATGAGAAAAAGGTAAATGCACCAAAAGTTACATGTGTACTTTGTAAAAAAGTCTTATCTCGTGGGAATCCTAACAAGAAATATTCTTTTAGCATTCACACTATGTTGAGACATGTTTACAAAATGCACCCAGCATCTTATCGTCGAGCTTCTGGAGAAAACCCTCCACCTGCTCAGCCGATGACATCAGCAGCAGCTCAGCCGAGCACATCTTCGGCAGCTCAGGGGAGCACTTCAGCTGCGATGGTGCCTTCACCTGTTTCTTTACCTCTTGTTGGTCCACCTTGTTTGGCGAGGTTGTCTACACGGTGCACTGATTGCGGTTCTCTTATTTCTGTGGGGGAGACCAGTCTTGATCTCCTTCAGAGAAAATTTGATGCGCATTCATGCACTAGGCCATAGATGTTTTTTCTTTTTTTGCGTTTTTCTCTTCCTGTTTCCCTCCATTAACTCAAGGGCTCTTTTAAGAGCCACTTATAAACTTAACCAAACAAATTTTTTTTTTGAAAATTTTTTTTAAATTTTTTTTTGAGGTGCGCGCACCCTGCGCGCACCCAAGGTTTTTTTTTCTTTTTTTTTTATTTTTTTTTTTAGAGACTCCCCCTTTTTCCAACTAATGCAACTGTGAAATCACCAGAGCAAAACGCAACAAATCTCTTCCTGTAATTTCTATTTGCACACAGAGTCATGTTTTCACATTAGTCACAAAACGAAAAATCTTTGCCAATTTGAATGCACACTTACTGCTCTTTTTTGTTGGCAAGTGAAAATCACTTTTACAGACTGACACATTATGAATCCACTTTTCAGATTTTTTTAAATGCACATGTCCAGACTGCTTTTTCAGACCACAAACCATGTGTATGCTGGGTTACTGCCTACACTCCAGCAAGGGCAACCAGCCTTAGTGATGCTGAATGTATTTGCATTACAGACTGAAACCTCAAAACCCCACAGCACATTATCAGAGCCAGGACCTCTGTTCTCTACACCTCTCTCCACTCAGCAGAACCAGATAATGGCAATCTTTCCCTCTATTTTTCCACACATATATATGTTAATTTCAAATCTCACTGCTTCCCCCTTTTTTTCAAATGTAATAACACATTTCTATTGCTTGAAAACCAACCCTTTTCCAAAAGTACCCTTCCCCCTACTTCACTTCTGTCTAGTTCCCTTCCCCCAACTTGACTTCTGCCTGCTACCATAGCAACAGCTCATGGAACACTGCTGTGTGGAGTTAGGTCAGAAGTTCGCCACACAATGTTTCAATTCCACAGAGCAAGAGTGCTTGACTTTTCAAACCTTACAGCAAATCCATAGTACTGTTCTTTGGTAACACATTTTTCTGAACCAATACAAAACATGCTTCTATTATTTTACACATACAGCCTAGTTTTTAGTGTAGAATGGTATGAAACAGCCAATCAGTTCTTTTTTTTTTTATAAAAAATATGTATGCCTCCATTTCCAAACTGTCTTTCATTTCTTTTTACCATTCTACTGAATTACACCTCCTGAGTGCATCCAGATCTCCTTTGAAGATGTTCACAGTGTGGATTGTAGGACACAGCTATGTCTTCTGGAGTGAAAAATTTGCAGAGAAAAGAGGTATGGTGAGAGACCTTGCTTTGCCAAATGTAGACATCAAGTGGATTGGTCAGAGAGGGTTAAAGTGGCACCAATTAATGCCTTTGGTGAAAACCTTTCAACATCTCCCACAGCCTAACCTTATTATTGTGCACTGTGGTGGTAATGATCTAGGCACTTTAACTGGGGTAGGTTTGGAAATGCTTATTAAGGACACCTTTGTGCAATTGATGTCGCTTTTTCCACAAACTGCCTTTGTATATTCTAACATATGCCAAAGGCAAAAGTGGAACTGGTCCAACCAATTTTGTCCGCAGATTGACAAAGCAAGGAAGCACGTCAACAAATCTATTTCTGCTTTCCTCAGAGACTATGGTATGGGTTCCATTTACCACAACAACTTGCGTTACGACATGCAAGACATTTATAGAGGAGATGGTGTGCACTTCAATGATGAAGGGAACAGAGTCTTCCTCTTGAACCTCAGACTCTGCGTCGGTACTTACTTGTAGGTACCGAAAAACAAACAATAAACACAAGGGCTCTTTTTAGAGCCACCTTATATCTAAACACTTAAATGCAATTTTTTTTAAATTTCTTTTATTTTATTTTTTTTTCCGGGTGCGCGCAGGGTGCGCGCACTCGGCGATATTTTTTTACAAAATATTATTCTTTTTTTTTGCCCTACAAGGTCCTACTTTGACCCCCTTACAATGCCTACTGGGTCTATTTCTACCCACTCTGCCCCCTTTTCAACTGCTCCCCCTTTGATTATCACCTAAACACAAGGGCTCTTTTTAGAGCCACCTTATATCTAAACACTTAAATGCAATTTTTTTTAAATTTCTTTTATTTTTTTTTTTTTTCCGGGTGCGCGCAGGGTGCGCGCACTCGGCGATATTTTTTTACAAAATATTATTCTTTTTTTTTGCCCTACAAGGTCCTACTTTGACCCCCTTACAATGCCTACTGGGTCTATTTCTACCCACTCTGCCCCCTTTTCAACTGCTCCCCCTTTGATTATCACCTCCTCTTTATGCGATAGCCAAAATGGCAGCCGCCGCTTCCTGACTTCCACCGATTCGAATGTTTACTAAGATCTAACAACCAATCAGAATTGCGCTCGCGCACGGCAAGGTGCGCGCACCCAGCGCGCACTCTGCGCGCTTACAGATATATATATTGATTCAAAGGCTATTTTCTCAGAATCTACTGAACAGATTTACACCAAACCTACAAAAGGCACTTCCTTGACCTAGGGACTACCTCTCTGCCAAATTTTGAGTAATTCTGTTCAGCCGTTCGGGCTGTAGCTCGTTCTAAAAGTCCTATGGAAAAATGCATGGGAAAAACGCGTTTTGGGACCCCCCTTTTATCTCAGCCCCCGCTTGACAGATCCCCCCGAGACTTTCAGGGTAGGAGCGTAGCGTAGCGCCCCACCTATTTTGAGAAATTCGCGAGGATTCGTCGACCGGCGCCAAAGTTATTCAAAATAGAATGTTGAGGTTTTCCTATGGAAACGTGGTCCTAACTATAACTACCTACTGGCGACCGCCAGTAGGTAATATATATATATATATATATATATATATATATATATATATATATATATATATATATATATATATATATATATATATATATATATAACCTTGTGTGAACAGGATGAATTTGATAAAGAAATGGAGAAGATAGACAAAGGTCTCGAGAAAATTGAAAAAGACATCAAGATCAAGAAACAGCGCAAATTCCAACGCGATCTTATTGATCATCAAAAAGGACAAGTTTTCACCTTTGGGAAAAAGTATGACCTTCTCCGTTCTAAAACGTTACCAGAAAAAGGCCAACAAGGTTTAAGAAATGCTCTTATTGACCAATCTAGCAATGATGAGCTGACTGGAGAAAGTTCAGCGAGTGAAAGTGGATCTTCAACAGTGTCCGACAAAATAGTGGCAAAAAACAGCATTTTAACAGAGTTCAGTCTACTGGCCAAAGGGAGAAATCCAGTAAACAAACAATTTGGATTTCGTGGTCGTGGAAGAGGAGGCAGAGGCGGAAGAAAGCCAAACGCAATAACACCAACAGAATTCGAGAGCCCTGTGGGAAGCAGAACAAGGGGACAGATCAAGAAGAAATAATGAAAGAACAAACAGTCATCAACCTCTCGGATAGGACATTGAGCCCAATGGAGGTAGATTTACTATCACTTGGACTTACTTTTTGTCCTGTCAATAATTTTGACTACACACAGAGTAGGATTGATCTGTTTCATTTCACTCGCAAACTTCGTATAAAAAAATGGTATGCTACTAAAATCACGGGCCAGACAGTAGAAGAGAGAGAGTTTCCCAGCTCAACCACGATCTCAGATGTTGAAACCTTACACACCATGCAGGTGTTGGCTAATGAAAGTTTTGTTGACGCTGATCCATTTGTTGGTTTAATGCATGATAATGTCCCTTTGAATCTGAGTGCTAGAACAAGCTTTAAGCCAAAATCGATTTTTTTACCTCAAATTAAAAATGAGGCAATTGACGTCTTCGAGAAAGGCATAATTCAGGAATTTTCTAAATTGTCCAAAAAGAAATATTACGGGTGGAGAAATATCTCCAAAAAACAAATGTCAGCAATTGAAGATCTAAAAAATGACAACACAATTGTTATAAAAAAATCGGACAAGGGAGGCAATGTAGTGCTACTATCTAAACAAAAGTATATTGAGGAAGGGATCAGACAGCTGGCAGACAAAGACAGCTATGAGAGGAGCAATAGAATGGAGTACGAGAATTCCATTAAAGCATTTCATCAATGCCTTTCTGACTGGAAAGAGAAGGGACTCATTGATCAGAGTGAATATGGCTTCTTGTTTTGTAAATATCCCAAACTCCCGGCATTATATTTGCTCCCCAAAATTCATAAAAACATTCAAAATCCCCCTGGAAGGCCGATTGTGTCCTCCAGAGGAAGTTGCATGGAAAATGCATCTAGGTACGTAGATTTCTTTCTCCAGTCTTTTGTTAAAACATTACCATCTTATGTTAAAGATACAGGAGATTTTTTAAGACGAATTGACAATTTTGAATGGCAGGAAGAATTTTCATTACTGTCATTAGACGTAATGAGCCTGTATACATGCATACCGCATGATCTGGGGCTCCAGGCATGCAGGTACTTTCTGAAGGAGAGATCAGTCTCATATTTTCATCATACCGAAATGATTATTGAAATCATGTCTATCTGTCTGAAACAATTTTTTTTTATTTTTGACAACAAGATCTACAGGCAGACTCTCAGTACCTCAATGGGGACTTGCTTTGCTCCTTGCTTCGCGGGTCTCTATTTGGGGTACTGGGAGGAACTCATCCTGAGGAAATTAGACTTTTTTGGCTCCAAAATAGCATTTTGGGTCCGTTATATCGACGATATTTTTTGTGTATGGAAGGGCAACGAAGAAGAGGCAAAAAAATTTTGGGAAACACTTAACATCAATAATTTTAATCTACAATTTACTAGTCAATGGTCCAACACCAAGTTGGAATTTCTTGACCTTACACTGACAGTACATAACAACAAATTGGAGAGTTCTCTTTTTAGAAAGACAACGGCAGGGAACAGTGTTCTTCATGCCAAAAGCTGCCACCCGCGATCCTTAATTGACAGCATCCCGTTCGGAGAACTCCTACGTGCCAAACGTAACTGCAGCACGGTCGAGAGCTTCGAAAGGGAAGAGAGCATCATGACACAGAGATTCCTTGAGAGAGGCTATTCGAACACTGTGATCAATAAAGCCAAAGTTAAAGTCAGAGAAAGAACTAGAGCCTCATTGCTTATTGAAAAAGAAAGACAGGAAATCAGTGAAGATTCTGAAATTAGATTTATTACTACTTATAGTAAACAGGCACACGAGGTCAGAAAGAGTATCATTAAATTCTGGCCCGTGCTACACACTGACAATGATCTCACAAATAACATTGGAACTTTACCTCAGATCACTTTCCGAAAGGCCTGATCCCTTAGAGATACTCTTTGTAGAGCTGTGGTACCAACAGAAGGGGATCCAAGGGTTTTATCCATTTCGCAGTTGCAAGGCGTGCAAAAATAGCCGCCACATGAAAGAATGTGTTTTATCAGCTGAGTGTAGACCATTTAGAATCACCAAACACATGTCGTGCGATACTGAATTTGCAGTATATGCCCTTTTCTGCCCATGCAAAAATGCATACATTGGAAGCACGATCCATAAAGCAAAGAAAAGGGTATTAGAGCATCTTCGTGCTATTAAGAATGGCGACAAGCAATATCCCATGGCAAGACATTTCCAGAGTACACACAAACAGAAAAATTCATTACTCAGTTTCTGTGTACTTGGTTCAGTCAGACTGAATGAGAGAGGCGGGAATAGAGTACTAGATCTTAGACGCCTTGAATCAAAGTTAATCATACAATATAAAACCTTAGTGCCCAAAGGGCACAATTGTGATGAGGAAATGGAAGTCCATTTGGGATAGGTTTTCTCATTATGCTGCATCAGTAAAGCATTTCAATTATTGTAGAATAGATTTTGATTGTCTTTCCATCTTGTTTGACATGCTTCATGATTTTATTGTACATATTCAATTTTCTAAGAAGTGTCTTAATTGTGGCAGTCAGTAGTTTGTATTGAAAACTTCAGTAATAATATTTTATTTTATTTTCATAGAAATTGATTGACTCTTGGAAGAATGCAAAAAAGCCAAAGTAATGGTGGATTGTTTCCAGCTATAAGATCAAGTATCTAATTGGTCAGTTTGTCTGCTGGTCAGGATTTGTCTATTAGTCTTTACCCACTTGGGTTGCATTACGAGACTGTCGTTGTTTCAGGCGATGTTGCAATGTATGTTACTAAACATCAATCATAGAGACCCAAGTTAAATCCCTTAGAATACTCGTTTCAGTATTTGAACCCTGTTTGTTCTCACCCACTAGGGTATGAAAGTTCAGGTTATTTTTTGTTCCCGTATACGGGTTATTTATGGGGATGTTCACATTATTGTGTGTTGCATTCATTTTCTAACATGGGATGTTTGTTTAACGTTTTTTTAACGTTGGGTCTTCCGTTATTTGTATCACAACAGTACTTTCTGAGAAAAGATTACTTTTCAGGCATGTGACCATATACCTTTACCACTCAAAGATGGCGACTTTGCAATTTGTAAATATTAAGTGAGTCAACTCCAACACGTATAGTCTGTTTTCTATGTTGATTGATGGGTTGGATTCAATGTACTTTATTTAAACAATGTTGTGAGAGGACTGCCACACTCGTGATCAAGGGATTCATCCCGAAAAGCGTCGAGTGGCTATTTTCTGCATTATTAAATAGCGCATTTTGATCGTAAGAGTCCGTGGTTGCTGTCTCTGTTTTTCATGAAGAAAAACTCAGCTCGAGTTGAATATATATATATATATTCACTGAAAAAACCATAGGTTTCACACATGTTATAGTTAGCGGAAATTTTACTGATAAAAAACCAGTGAAATTCCCCCGTTATAGTTAGCGCAGGCAACTATAACTCACGCGACTGCAATCCTCTGCTGATGCTAATACTGTATTTAGACACTTATTTGCCCATGTCTTCTTCCATACATTTTTAGCTATACATATATTACAAATATATTTTTTTCATAAAGACACATATGTCATCAGCAGAAGATTGCAGTCGCGTGAGTTATAGTTGCCTGCGCTAACTATAACGGGGGAATTTCACTGGTTTTTTATCAGTAAAATTTCCGCTAACTATAACATGTGTGAAACCTATGGTTTTTTCAGTGAATTTGCAAGGTTTTTTAAATGCTAATTCCTAACTATAACGTGTGTGAAACCTATGGTTTTTTCAGTGAATTAGTACGGTTTTTTAAATGCTAAGTTTTTTTCCCTTATAATAAGCCCTGTACATTTGGTGGCCTTCGGCCACCAAAAGCACAGGGGGTGGGGTAAGTGTGGATAGTGTTTTTTGCCCTTAACATAAGCCCTGTGCTTTTGGTGGCCTTCGGCCACCAAAAGCACAGGGGGTGGAGTAAGTGTGGATAGTGTTTTTTTTATTTTTATTTTTTTACCGTACGCTTACGGTAAGCGTACGGTAAGCGTACCCCGCGAAATTGCCGAAAAAAAAATAAAACCGTTTTTGCACTTGGGGGATGTTTGGGGACTCCCTCAACATGACTATGTGGGAGGGAGTTGTCAAAACAGCCCCTTTACATGTTTTTGGGCTTGATATTTTAAAAATCACTCTCAGTGCGAGAGACAAAATGGCGGCCGCCGCTTCCTGGTTTCGGCCGATTCGAATGTTTACTAAGATCTAAGAGCCAATCAGAATCGCGCTCGCGCACGCCACCGTACGCTTACCGTAAGCGTACGGTAAGCGTACCGTAAGCTGGCTCAGATATATATATTGATTTAAAGGCTATTTTCTCAGAATCTACTGAACAGATTTACACCAAACCTACAAAAGGCACTTCCTTGACCTAGGGACTACCTCTCTGCCAAATTTTGAGTAATTCTGTTCAGCCGTTCGGGCTGTAGCTCGTTCTAAAGGTCCTATGGAAAAATGCATGGGAAAAACGCGTTTTGGGACCCCCCTTTTATCTCAGCCCCCGCTTGACGGATCCCCCCGAGACTTTCAGGGTAGGAGCGGAGCGTAGCGCCCCACCTATTTTGAAAAATTTGCGAGGATTCGTCGACCGGCGCCAAAGTTATTCAAAATAGAATGTTGAGGTTTTCCTATGGAAACGTGGTCCTAACTATAACTACCTACTGGCTATCGCCAGTAGGTAATATATATATATATATATATATATATATATATATATATATATATATATATATATATATATCAAAATACACCATACCCAGTCCCGGCGCCCTACTTCAAAGCCATAGAGAACGAACGGAGAACGCTCCTGTGGGATAGCAGACCCCCTCGAGTCACCACACAGAAATTGGTAAGGGGATGGTACGATGGAGGTATTGGGTTCCCTGACAAGTGGAAATATTACTGGGCATCACACCTCATGATGATTAATCAATGTCTGCACAGACCCTATGACGAATCAGCATTTAAGATGGACAAATATGTCCTGCCATGCGGCAGATACGAGAGGGCACTTTACGCCACACCAAAACGGCTTCAGCTAACAGGCCCGACCAAACACACACTGCAAATCTGGCATGCAATGAACAAAAGTCTGGGCTGGGATAACAAAATTACACTTGCCACCCCACTGTAGGACACGAGGCAACTGGGAACCCTTAGGTACTCCACAGGTTTCGATAAATAGGACCTAATTGATATCTCCCGGGTGGGTGATTTGTGGGAAAAGAGGGAGTGATCCCCTTTGATGCACTTCAAATAGAATATGGCCTTGCAGACACTGAATGGTTTAGGTGCATGCAAATCAAACATGCTCTTCAGATAGCCATCCCTGGATGGTGGGTACTCCCTGAATCCTCACCGCTCAAAGAAAAAATTCTTACTGAATACATGGATCACGGGGCGATCTCCTTGACTTACAAAAAGTTAATTAACAACTCCCCAGATCCCCTCATTCAACTCAGAAAGTGCTGGACACAAGACGTTGAAGAATTAGATGATGAAGAATGGCAGGAAGCAATGTCGTCACCCAGAGAGGTGGCCATTTCTGCATGGCTTAGACTGATACAACTTAAGATACTGCACCAAATGTACTATTCAGGCCACACACACTTGCTAAGTTTAACCTCGGGGTAGATTCGGTTGGTAGGAGACGATGTGGACACAAGGCACTTTCTACCACACAATCTGGGAGTGCCTACACATTAAGAAATATTGGGGTCAGGTAACACGCTCCATAGGAGAAACAATAGAGAACAGACTGGAACCAGAACCAAAGCAATGCCTTTTAAATATATTGGGAACAACAGACCTGAATAACAAAGAAAGAACCTGGGCCATTTTGAGAATGATGATAGCTAAGCGTAACATTGCAATACTGTGGGGGACCCTAGAGGTGCCAACACTTAAGGCTTTTTGAACAGGACATGGACTGGTGTATGGTAACTGAAAAAACAATCAATGAGAGTAGGGGCTGCCCTAAGAAGTGGATACAGATTTGGGGCAAATGGAACTCCTCCAGGGGCAATATATGCACACCGTCTCTAACCACAGCCCAAGCTTATGTCGCCATTTGAATGGTCAAGAACTGGAAATAAGAGGTTTAAAACCAAACCACTAATCATAGTTATGTCTATTTCTCAATTTCAGCCTTTGATGTCTTACCTTAAAGAATGTATTGCAAAACTGTTGATTTACCCGACCTATTATACTAATAAAAAGAAGGAAAAAAAACTACAAAGAAAACAACCCTCCAAGACAGAATCAATGCCAACGCACACAACAGCAAATAATTCTTCGCCATCATCAAGGAGTTTCCCAAACCCAACAGCGAGCCCACAGAATTCCCACCCTTCCAAGACCTCTGCTACAAACTCAGCACCTTCTTCCACCACAAGGTCAAGCAGATCTATGACGGCTTCGACACCCAAGACCCTCCCAACACTCCCGCCACCACCGCTCCCAAAGACACCACCCCCCAACAGATCCTGATCAACTGGACCCCGCTCACCACGGATGACATTATCAAAACCATGAAGAGCACCGAATCAAGAAAGATGGTCGCCCACGCGCTCATAAGCAGCAGACTCGACTACGGCAACTCACTCTACGCCGGCGTCACCCAGAACCTCCTTAAAAAACTACAAAACATACAAAACACCACAGCCAGACTGGTCCACAACATCCCCCGCCACAGGTTCATCACCGAACACCTGCAAGGACTTCACTGGCTTCCAGTCAACAAAACAGTCACTTTCCAACTCCTTACACATGCCTACAAAGCTCTCTACGACGCCGGACAAGCATACCCGAACAACTGCCTCTCATTCCACATACCCACCAGACACCTCCACTCCGCCCCACTGGCTCTGGCCACCGTCCCAGAAATCCGCAAGACCAGGACCGGAGGAAGTTTTTTTCCTACCTCGCTGCCAAGACCTAGAACACCCTGCCTCTCCACCTCAGGCAATCCCCGTCGCTGACTCAATTCAGGAAGGATCTCAAGACCTGGCATTTCGAATGAACCTCAGCGCCCAGATGGATCAGCAGCACCCTCCCCTTAGCGCCTTGAGACCCTCACAGGTTAGTAGTCGCGCTTTACAAACTGAATGTACTTGGTGGTTTTTACAGTATAGGTCACATCTAAGGCAGGCCTTTCAAACCTGAAGGCAGGGTGCTTGGTTAAAAGTGTGAGGGTGCACTTTCATGAGCAGGACGCCCCTGCAATCCCCGAAATCCTTTCTCCAGGCCTTGTATGTGCATCAGCCACTACGATATATAGAGTTGGCATGCGTCATTACGCAATGGCTAACTCTAAACTGACTGTATCGACCCCTAGCATGTTTGGTATCAAACATGTTGGAATTATACCCCAACACTGTAAACGGTGTGGAAGGTATGATTCCATGCACTGTGGGGCTCCTCCGGGAAGCACTCCATGCTCCTGGTACCAGTCTTCCAGAGTCTGACAGCAAGCTATGGCTGCTGCAGACCACAGACACGAGTCTGCCCTCCTGCTGCTGAGCCAAGCTCAAGCAGGGTAAGGTAGGACAATAGATTTTCTGTCAAAGGGAGGCGTAAACACTTCCCAGACAAGACTTAGTGTATTTGGCCAGGGTGGGGGCACTTTCCAGCACCACTAGACTGCTTTGAAGGGCACATTTGGTGCCCTCCTTGAATACTCCAGCTGGAACCAGTTCAGGGAGCTGTTGGCTCCCACTCAGACGCGAAACTGGACAAAGGACATGAGAGTATCCTCCCCACTGCTCAGACCCTCCTCTGGGAGGGACCCCTGAATTGTCCTAACCGTTTCCTTTCGGTACTTAAGTATTTATCTTGGGGTGGCTCTTCAGATTCATCGTGAGACAAGATTCAGATCTGAAACCACTTCCTTTTCAACCACCAGGGCACTTTGGACTTCGTTTGACTTTGCTTTGGGAACCGAGACTGCATCTGGAGGACTCCTGCTGCTCCTGGTCATGTTGTCCTGCCAGTCTTCTGCGTCATCTGTGCATGTGCCCTATGCAGGTTTTTTCCAGGTGTGTGGGCATCCAAGATACCCAAAGAATTCTCCCTTGGAGTGAAGGAGCCACTCCCCTGCATCTGCAGGCACCGCAAGCAACAAAGCTGACCAGTCTGCTGTTCTAGAGCTCCCATGGAATCCAAAAGGATCAGCAACACAGGTGGGGGTTCCTCAACTCCCTTGAGGCCTGCACTGTCTTCACACCAAGTTTGAAGCCAGCATCCCTCGTCAGAACCGTTGGAGCAGTACCCCTGTGCACAGCTTCAACAAGCCGCTGCCAAGGCTTGTTGACTCTGTTCCCCATAGATCTATGGACTCCAAGAAGCTCAAGCCTCCAGCATCTCTTGCTTCCAAGATCTTTGTCCTCACCGTATGCTTAGCACCGTGTGCCTACATCATTGGTGAGCAGCTCGAGGTCCTTTTGCGACTCCTGTGCCTTTGGCCAGTGGGTCCTCTCTAGGGTCTTCTTTGACTACAGTGGGCTCCCCCCTGTGTGCTCTGGGCCTACTCTGACTTACCGGCACTTGGTGAGTCCTTTGGACTTTCCTGGTCCCAACACTGCACCTTTTTTGTCTGCCACGTTTGTTGCTGTTGCCAAGGCTTGCTGGTGTGCCCGCAAGACACCGACCCCCTGGCTTTTGACATCCAATGTGGGACAGCTCGTGAACGGCTCCTGGTCTTCCACTGCATCACCTGGTCCGCACAGCTGTAGCGCCAAAGTCACAGTCAACTCTCCTGCATCTTCTGACATGGTTGGGCCCTCGTCCTCCGTGCCTCCTGGTCACTCCCGAGTGGCCCTTGTGCTTGCAGGTACCTCTCTTCCTGATCCACCCTTGGAATCCACCAGACTCTTTCGCATTCTTCTCCAGTGGCATCTTTACTGCTGAAGTCCTCTATTGTGGTCTACGACGGTTTCCGACGTCACTTCGCACCTATGCACCTGGCTTCCCTGGTGTAGGTATCCTGGTTCCCAGGGTATCCACGGGTGGGGTGACTCTCCAACCTTCCGTCTTCCACTGGGTTTTTTCAGGGTCTTCTGGCAAGGACCCTTCTTGAAAACTGCAACCGCAATTTCCCCATTGATTTGTATTGAGCGCGCCGTCATGTTTCCACTCTGCACACGACCTCTTTGGGGTTCCTGGGTACCTAGGGTGGTTACTTGGGTCTCCGGCTCTATTAAGTCTTCTGGTTCCAGTCTCGACTTAGATCTTGTGTCGCATTCCACTTTATTAGTATATGGTTTGGTCTCCCTCTGGAGACTACTGTGTATTTGCGCTACTTACGTGTTCTATTACTGAAGTATTGTGTCTATTGTGATTATATCTCCAGGGAGGGGACATTGCAATGTGTTAGTGAGTGTTTATATTAAATTCATATTTTTATAACTACACTGTGTGGCTCTTTTTCACATAACCCACACTATTTTTATATTATTAGTACTGGTAAAACAAACTGCTTCACACTCCTTCTGGACTAAGACTGAAGGCTGCTCTCCACAGGTAAAATCACCATAAGGATTGTCTGGATTAGAGCAAGGTGTTTTCATCAAATAAGTTTGCACCATATACTAAGCCACCCTCCAACAGCAATCAAGTTGCTAATTAGAGGAAATGTTCAGAGAGCGGTGAAGCGAGAGTCTTTAAAAAGCACTTCTTTGGTGTGCAATAATATTTGTGAAAAATGGCTTTCTGATATTCTTTGAGGCTGAGATCTTGGAGGATTCAGACAAATAACCTTGAGGTCCCAAAAGCATTTCTATTTACCACATTCAAATCATTGTCCACTTACTCCGCCTTATTGGCCTTTACCTGAATGAACATCGATCAAATAGTCCGTGAAAGCTGGAAAAAACACAGTGTCTACAATTTGCTGTTGAGCCTTGTTCATCATCAACAATGAAAGACCACATGGCTGCCTTAAGCCAAGAAATTAATCAAATTTTGAATGCCTCCTTCCAACAAGGTAAAGTTTTGAATTACCTAAAACCAGCTGTCACTACTACTTTGCTAAAAAAGAAAAACGTACAGCCAAATTACTGACCTATTCAGAACTTCCCATTCATCAACAGCATCATGTTGGGTAATTCACATGTCAACATCAAGATTTTTTTTAAGCTAAATACCATCTTTCATAAAAGGCAATTTAGGTTCACACCAGAAATCGCAATTACCATGATCAGGGGAGATCTGCTCTCCTCCTTTGACAACAGCAGACCCCAAAAATATATTCCTGCTCACATTTCTGGCATCCTAGTACAGTAGACCAGAAAATCCTATAATAATGTGTCGAAAAACAGACAAGAGTCCCTAGGGCAGCCCTTCAGTACAGCCAATAATTCCTGTTGAACCAAAATCAACCGAGGACAGTGGAGTCCTCCTTGTTATCTGCTAAACACATCACCCGTGGTGTTCCACAGTTTAATTTTGCAACCGAGTTGGAATGATCCCAATCAGCAAAACAAGTTCACAGTGGCCTTGTACTGATCTACTGATGCATGAAGAAGAGTTACCTCTGTCTCAATGGTCAGAACACTGAAATCTTTGTAACAGGAGCATCTCTGGCTGGCTTTCTACCAATGAGGAAATGAGTGCTGCTCCAGTTTCAGTCCAAGCTGCCAAAAAACTAGTGTAAGGTTTGACACTGACTTTTCATTAGCTCATCAAACCTTAACAACTGGAAAGTATACCCTTCTGCAACTACTGACGCTAAGGAGGAGCTTTTCTATCCTAGTTAAAACAGATTCAACTTACCAGGGCCTTGATATTTGATATTGTACAGGGTTCTTAACCTTTTGACTTCTGTGGACCCTCAATTAATTATTACTGGAATCCGGGGGACCCTCACTGAATCATTATTGGAATCTGGGGACCCTCATTGAGTCAATAATGGAAGCTGGAGACCCCAGTCTAAGCAAATTTGATGATTTGAACCGGAAAACAATACACAAAAGTTCAGAAAAAACATTCATCAGACATATACACAAAATAATAAATATTTTATTTAATTCCCAATTCAACATTTTTATTTTTATTGAATGTTTGGAACTTTTCGAAATTCAATTGAGGCCAACCATCGTTCATACTCTTTTCTATGTAATGCACTTGCACTGCTCCCATGAATCAACTGGAGGATACAAACTTAATTTTAGCCTCCTATTTCAACTTTCTTCACATTTGCAGAATGTTTTAAAATGTTCACTGTTGCTTCTTTTTTTATATACACTTTATTAATTTGTTAACATTATTTCATTTTCTAAGCAGTCGCAGACCCCTTGAACCTGTTGCGGACCCGCAGGGCTCCCCAGAACCACAGCTTAACAACTGCTGACTACTGTAACTCAAATTGTTCAGGAGCACCTATAAAAGATGATTACAGTCGCCAATGACTACAAAGCCAAGCTGCCATACTATGCCTAAAAAAGTTGCATGTTACATCAGTTCTCAACAAAATTCATTGGGTACCATTCGCTCAAAGAATGAAGTTCAAACTTATGCGTTTAGACTTTAGATAACGAAAGGGCGTTGGCCCCAATCTTACTTTACAAGCGGATACTAAAGTCATTCCTAATCGAACCCCGAGATCAAACAGATCTCACCCTATCACATAAATATAAACAAGGTTAAGCCATTAAAAGTCACACCAGCAAACGATGTAACGCATGGGTACACAAATCTGGACCTTTCTGTGCTTAGATCTAAGGAACCAAACAAGCTTGGCAGCCTTCAAAAGAAACCATAACATGGTTATTTTTGTAGAGACCATGCCTTCATCTCCACAACACTCCTGGGACTACTTACCACCTCTTACTAGAGAAAGCCCCACAACTCTCTTAAACATGTATTTCAAACTTCCTCGATTCCCTGACCTGGTTTCACTCTTGCAGGTCCTTAATAAGCCACCAGATTGACACTCAATAAGGCCGACTAATCTCTATAAACTCACTAGTGCTGTGAAAAGGCTCTCTGACATCAAAGATATTAAATGAAGTTATCAGAAAATATTACTATGTACTGTCCGAGAATTATGTCCGTCATGCTTTGACACATTTGAAGGCAGGTGGGAGACAAATTTATGTCATGTCGCCGCAGTAGCTCATGCCTGCCGCTCTAAGTGGCTTTCCGTGATTGCTTGATGTCCAGCCATTACCGTTAGGAGGGTCAACATGAGTGCTTCGTTGTTGCTTGTCAATATTAACATATCAATATCCTGTTAGGGGTTCATGTGTGCATTATTTACTTTTTACGTGTATTAAAAAACACTTTATGTAGCTTCATATGATCAAAGCATCACAATGTTTGAGACAGAACTGAGCAAGAGAAACAAGGGCGAACAAAGTTAGTGGAAAAACACTTGCTAATGGATTCCTACGAACACTCATGGTCGATGCAGTGAGACGGCCATGTGGTTGTTTGATACAAACAGGATAGGCCTCCATTACTCTTTCGCCTCTTGCCTGTTTGGGTGTGGGCGCTTAGTTGGTGTGCATCACATGCGCTGTCATGGTGAGGTGTCCATTGACTGAAGACCTTGACTAATTTCCCGACATGCCTCACTACAGTATGAAAATTGTTACACTCCCCTAAAGAAAAGATTATGTTGTAAATATTCGGGTACGAGTGCTTTCAGTTGGGTATGGTGAAGTGTCTGTCGGAGTTTTGTTGCGCCGAGATACCCTGTTGGGTGATTCGTGCCCTTATTTCGCCTTTTATTTTCACATGCCCACACTAACAAAAACTCTCTCTCTCGTCTGCTTTGAAGGATTTAAAAGTCCTGATTAGTTTGAAAATGTTTGTTTCAAGCGCTCCCAACAATATACATTTTCTCTCTCTCTCTACTGCCTCTGAAGCCCCCCTTACGTCCTGCTTCTTGTGTACTGTTATAACAAGACATCCCAGCATGATTGATTGGAAATCTGAAGCTCCCCCCTCCCCCCAAGCTTACTGACCAAGCCACGCCCCTGGCCGCTGTTCACTTGTTGTGACCTTGTCCCCGTCATAAGTCACGTCGCTCATGGTTGCTCGCGGTTCGCTCAGGGAACCATGTCCTGTCACGGCGGGGAGGGGGAGGTGCGATAGAATTGTGTGGAACATGGCACAACAGTGGTAACTAGCATGCTGGTATCGGACATTGAGGTAGCTCATCTTGCGACTGCAGGAGACTGCTGCTCAAGCCTTGGTAGGGCCAGTTGCAGCGTATACACTCTATAGACTAGAGACTGCAAAGAGTTAGCCACAGTGACTGTGGCAGTCTCTGATGGGACTTGTTGAGTTAAGCCATTTACAATGACAACTGTATTTTGAAAGGAACCAGAGGCAGAACATGTTTATACTCTAGTTATTTGCTTTTACTCTTTGAGCCACACTCTGTATGAAACCCAAATATATTTGTGCGGAAAAGATTTCCAGAGAAAAAACAAGGCAAAACTCAAATTCATCCACTGCCAGAAGCTGCAGGGTGCTGCTGGGTCTGTGTATGCACATAACCAAGTAAGTCAAGGCATGTGGAAAAAATGTAAAATGTACGAGGTTTCTGTGCTCTTGTTTCCTCTGCGTGGATCTCGTTAGACAAGACAAACAATGCAATGCCACCGATTGTAAAATGGGAAGTAAAACAAATGCTAAAATTCAGAATCGACATGGCTACAGTTCTGACCTTGCGTTATCTTATGCCCGTTGCTAATACACAAGTGCAGCCCTTCCTAGCAGAGTGTGGTTATTTAAAACCCTAATGGTTCCCTTGCTAGCTCTTGGCTTACGTACGATTCTACAAACACGTTTGTATGAAAATTGCTCTATATTTGCATGCCATTATGTCTGAGAGATTGGTAAGTACCCTATCCTTGAACTAACGCTCCTATCTGTTTCTCAGAAATGTACCTATTCCTAGGTGTCAAAATATTTGTTTACTATGTATCCAATGCCAAAACACGGTTTGTGATTAGGCAAGGAAAACCGAATTTGGGTCCAAGCTCGGCTATCAGCTTCACGTTGCCCAGCTGTATACAGAATAAATGATGTGCGGTAGAAACATATATATATATATAGCGGGTCAATGGAATTACGTGGCAATAGAAGTCAAAACTATGTGGCAATGCCAAGTAAATTATATGGCAAGAAAATTCAAATAATTTTGGCTTGCCAGGAAACATAGAAATGCCATTTTATTAGCACTGTTCAGTCTATTCCAAAAGTAAAATAGTTTGCTTAAAACATATCCAAAATGTGGACACTTCTTGTAAATAAAACTGTGCCTCTTTTATTCTGCTTTTCCCAGTAATATTGTAAAATTAACCTGCAATAAGTAGGTTGTGTGTGTCTTACTAGGAGACACTCTAAGATTCAAGAAATCACATCTTAAGAGATTCACCGTGTCTGAGATTCTTTTAAACTCTTAAAGACACATTTGGACTGTGGATGGAAGTGAAAATTCACGAATTTCTGGTGGAAACTGTAAATATGGAGTAGAATCCTCTGACTGAATTTCCTACACAATAACATTCCTATTTAAAAGGAAATTTAGCTTGTACTGCCAGCAGCCTGGCCTGTGGCCACCTTTGGCCCAGTTCATTACAGCCCTTTCAGAAAACTGGACACAATGGGGGCTTGATGGGAGGAGACAAGCTGAGCTCTCCTACAGCGCTCTTCAGGTGAGTTGGTGCAGCCCAGGGGAAAGAAGCTTTGGATTGGTGGAAGCTCCGTAGGGGTGGGTTAATTTAGGTGGGTGATGTAGTTAATGGATGCTCTTTCTGGTGAGTAGTGGCGCTGGAAGGGTACCTGCAGTGAGACAAGGATTAGAGGTTTGGCCAACCAAGTTAATCTGTAATTTTACAGATGATAGCTGATAAGGCTAAACGGTATTGGAGGCATTGCTGGTTTATTTATGCATTTTTATAAAGCGCGGACTTTACCCGAAGGTGTCAGAGTGCTGTACAATAGAACCAGTTACGTTACATGAGAGAAATGTTACAAAATAGAACGCACAAAAATAGCAGGACACAGAATCAAACACAGCAGGCAAGAGGAACACAATATCAAACACAGCAAACAAGGAAAGTACAAAAAATAAATAAATATAACAAATTTACAATGACTAACGAACTTCCTGGCGGGGTCTGAGAATGAAGGAATTAGTTCTGAAAGTGTCTGTGGAATAGAAGAGATTTGAGGTCCGCTTTGAAGATCCGGATGGAGGTGGTGGCACGGAGCCTAAGGGAACAAAGTTCTAAGCATCTGCAAAGGCCAGCCATGCTGGATCAGGCATGTTTCCCAAAGCCGGACTGGCCCTGGAGGAGGTGTGAGGAGGTTTTGGCCATTTTGACTTGCTCGCGACACCGAAAAACGGTGAAGAGGGCTGGTGGGTCTGAGGGAAGAAAGTGATGGGGTACAGATGCAGAGTGTCATGTGGATACAGACTTGGATTATGAAGAGGTGGATTTGGAATTATGTGAGATTGTTGATGGTAATAGTGGGACTTGTGAAATGCAGACAGGAGAAGCAGTATCATTAGTGGACAGAGGATTTGAAGGGCTGGCAAAGTCAAACAAGCATTTGCAATGCAATAGGTCTCGCATTTACGAGAGTTTGAGCTACTGGAATTGTAAATGACAACGCCTTTTACTCATGTGTTTTTGAAACAGAAATAAAAAGGCAGTCATTTACAACGCCAATAGCTTAAACTCTCACAAATGCGAGACCTCGGCGCCTGCTATAAAAAAAAATGCTTTAAGTGTAAGTAGAGAGGAGATACTGCCTACAACAGCAGGCAGGACAAAGCTATGTGAGGATAGTGCTTAGATGCTGTAATTAAAGCCCATCGAGTAACAATACATGTAACAGGGGGTGCCGCCATGTGAGGTTGTTACTCATACCGCTTAAGCTCTATGCAGAAAGTAGGGGCGCCTCAGGTTTTGGGGTGCCAGGCAAGATTACTTCACACCAGTGGCGGGGCTGCTGCAGTGCCCAGTGAGTTATCCAAGGAGGCCGATTTAGTCTTTATATTGGTTTCCGACAGTGCGACTATACAGGGGTCCTAAAATGAATTAAAAAAATAGATATAGGTTATATTAACAAATTGTAGAAGGAGGTTGACACTTGTTAATAGAGCAATAGGCCCGAAAATGGTCAGGACCAAAAAGAACGAGAGGTGGGAGCGGGAGAGTGAACCCAAAGTCCTTTAATAAAACAGACTATTCTAAAACTCAGACTACACCTCCCAGAATGCATTAACTTAATCGTGAACCCTGTGGTGGCGAAACATCTGTTACAGCAAGGGTGTGGCGCACGGTAATGCAGGAGGTGCAGCGGTACATGTCCTCTGCATCCAAATACTAACAACTGATTTTACTACCCAGATTTTTTTGGGGGGTGGGGGGGGAGGGGGAATTAGGGGCTGGCACATTTCCTTGTTAGCATTGAGACCCATGACAATCCTGCAACGGTACTGCGTTATAGGGAGCCAATTACGTGAGTAATGAAATTCAAATGGAGCATTATAAGCGGTGTTCGCATTCCCCACAAACAGAAGAAGAAATTAAACAACGTAACTAGGTACGAGCAGACTAAATCCGTAACTAGGTACGAGCAGACTAAATTAGAAACTACCACAAAAAAAGAGAGAGAAAACAGAACAGAGTTAAGCAAACATTAAACTCCAAAGCAGTGGAAAAGCAACTCCACAAAATGAGGCAAGTAGATGAAGCGCACACATACCCTCACAAGATTAAAGAAAGACAAGCGGGCGCGCGGGGGGGGGGAATAGAAGCTGGAACATTTCCTTATTTGCATTGAGACCCATGACAATCCTGGAACGGTACTGCGTTATAGGGAGCCAATTACGGGAGTAATGTAATTCAAAGGGAGCATTATAAGCGGTGTTCGCATCCCCCACAAACAGAAGAAGAAATTAAACAACGTAACTAGGTACGAGCAGACTAAATCCGTAACTAGGTACGAGCAGACTAAATTAGAAACTACCACAAAAAAAGAGAAAGAAAACAGAACAGAGTTAAGCAAACATTAAACTCCAAAGCAGTGGAAAAGCAACTCCTCAAAATGAGGCAAGCAGATGAAGCGCACACATACCCTGACAAGATTAAAGAAAGACAAGCGCGCGCGCGCGGGGGGGAAATAGAAGCTAGAACATTTCCTTGTTTGCATTGAGACCCATGACAATCCTGCAACGGTACTGCATTACAGGGAGCCAATTACGGGAGTAATGTAATTCAAATGGAGCATTATAAGCGGAGTTCGCATCCCCCACAAACAGAAGAAGAAATTAAACAACGTAACTAGGTACGAGCAGACTAAATATGTAACTAGGTACGAGCAGACTAAATCAGGAACTACCACAAAAAAAGAGAGAGAAAACGGGAACAGAGCTAAGCAAACATTAAACTCCAAAGCAGTGGAAAAGCAGACTAAATCAGGAACTACCACAAAAAAAGAGAGAGAAAACAGAACAGAGCTAAGCAAACATTAAACGCCAAAGCAGTGGAAAAACAACTCCACAAAATGAGGCAAGCAGATGAAACGCACATATACCCTCACAACATTAAAGAAAGACAAGCGTGCGCGCATCGCACTGCAAGTTAAAAAAAAAAAAAAGGAGGGACGTCTGCTGGCGAGTGGTGTGCCATGTGCGCGCACCATGACAAGAGAAGAAAGCCAGATGGCGCCTCTGCTCATCATTGTGCGCATAACCGCACGCTCTATGCCACCCAAAAAGCCCACTCACTAGGTTGGGGTTGGGTGTTTTGCAGTATCATCAAGGTGTGCGGCCACAAGCTGTTGAGAGGCAGAAGATGACTGGAGAGCGGTTCCAGAGCATCAGGCTTCGGTGTGGTGAAACCAGCTATGTCGAGTGGTGAAACTGTATGTTTCTGGAGTATGCTCTGTAGGGGTAGAAAGTGAGGCTACGGGGTTGAGGTGGGAGTCTGCCTATCAAAAAGGAAGTTTGTGATAGATAAAGGAACGAGGAAAGAGAAGATAAGAGTGGAAGTGGTAAGAGTGGAATGAGGCGATTGCAATGGAAGGTACCCTCTAGACAGCTACGGAAGCACAAAAGGTAGAAAGTAAAGAGGTAAAGCACATGAAATCGTGTTACAAGGGAGTAACAAAGCCTTTGCATGCCCACTTAATGACTGAAACAAAAGAAAAGATTTGGAAGGGGAAAAATGTTGAGATATTTATAGTTCTTCATTGGGATATTAGGGTAAAAAAAGGTTTAAATGGAGGAAGGTTGGAAGCTCTCCAGACAGACTAGAGAGTTGGTTACTATTCAGAGTTTTCATTGGGTGTTTTATAACAAAGGGTACAGGGCACAATTGGTGGAGGATGCTGAAAGGATGGAGGGGGGAGATGGAAAAAGACTGACTCATACTATGTAAACTGCCAGTGTGCTATCAGTAGTTTAACAGCTCTTTGAGGGGTAGCCCACCCAGGCAAGGACTTGTAGTTACGGAAGATGACACATAGGGCAGATCAGAGCTTGCTTTGCCTTTAATAAAAGTATGCAACCACGAACATTTCACATTTCGACATGAACGTTCACAGTGTGGATATAAACAACTTCTCACCTATTGCTCTGGTCAGGCAGAGTAAGGGTAAAACTGAGGAAGGGAGGTCAAGGTACACTATGAAAAGGCTTGTAAGCTGGTTAAAGTAGACATTTTGGCAACATGGTCGGTCAATCATACATACCAACATTTTGAAGCTGCAACAAGGGAGATTCGGAAAACACATCAGGGGAATTTATTTTCCCCATTGACTTGCGTGATTGCAGAAGCAATTTTAGGCTGGAAACAGCTCAAATAAAGTTGTTTGGGGCTTTAAAAATCAAGTCTCCTGCCTGAATCGTGTCTGTTAGTATGTATGGAACCTGCCCCACTGGCACAGCAAAAGGACCGGACTTGCAGGTGTGCTGCTGCAAGATCAGATGTCAGAATGGCAGAATATACTTTGTTCTTCACTTAACTGCCAAGAGAACGATGTCAGTGCTACAATAGGCAAAGAGCATGACCAAATGTTTTTGCACTGGCATTGCATGCTCAGAATCAGACAAGACAATATCTGAGTTCATGCTAAGCTCATGCTGCCTTGTCACCAGCAGATCATCATTCAGCAATGGTGTTCTTGCATGCAGGAATCAGGAAGGCAGGAGATTAGCCTCGAAATTGGTTGTCTCCCGCCTGAATGGGGAGGGTTGACATGTGCGGTCAACTATACTAACGACAGGGATGTTAAGTTTTGTTTGGGAGAGTTTATGAGAGGTTTTCGTCTGGGTTATGAAGGTGAAATAGCATCCCGAGGTAATATGTCAAAAATTTCAAAAGGAGGTAGAAGATAGTAAGTTGGAGGGATCTTTTGATGATTGACTGATGGAACAATTGATGGTTTCGTCAGTTGGTGTGGTACCCAAGGAAGAAAAAGTTCAATCCAGACTGATACAACACTTTTCGTGTATAGAGGGTTAGTCTGTGAATGATTTTATTCCAATAGAGCTAGTCACAGTCTTTTACGCTTCAGTTGACAACATCATACATATGGTGAGAGTAGGGCGCTGTATGGCAAAGTGTGACAACAAATATTGCTTTAGGTTGCTACCAGTTCGCCCTGACGTATTTGAGTTGCTGGGTATCCGTTTTCAAGGTCAATTTTACGTGGATGAGGCTTTCCTATGGGATGTTTCATTTCATGTTACCTTTTTGAAAACTTCAGCACATTTTTACTTTGGCGACTTGTACAATGATCTAGTTTTTCACAGGTTACAAATTCTTTGGATGATTTTCTGTTTGTTGGTTTGGATGAGGCCTCATGTCGTCAAGCTTTGCAATGTTGATCAATCTTGATGACGGAATTTGATGTTCCTCTGGCACATGACAAGACAGTGGACCTAGTAACACATCTGAAATTTTTGGACATAGAAATTGACTCAGTGTTCAATTATCCCTGAATGGGATTACTCATAACTCTAATTTTTTTTGCTCTTTTTGGTTACCTATAGATGTATATTTATCTCTATAATTGTATATTTATATTTGATATGTCGTTTTACAGTCATTATACTTACATTCTTATATGATGAACGTAGCTCTATTTTCTAATTGTTGACATTGTAATTATTCATGGCTCCCTCCCTTCCCTTCCTTTTTCGTTAATCTTCCCTCCTTTAATTGATTATTTATACATCTTTACCTATTGTAATTTATTATTGCTTTTGAAAATCTCTTATTTCATATAGGTATTTTCGCTTATGGACATTTTTTTTTCTGTATTGTCTGTATATGTTCATTATTATGAAAATTCAATAAAACATTTTGAAATCATAAAAAAAAAAAAAAGAAATTGACTCAGTGCAGCTGCAGATCCGGCTACCAGTTGATAAGTAGGAAGCAATGATTGAGCTGACTGAAAACATGCTGTTCAGAAAGAAAGTGAAAGTGAGGGCCATTCAGATATTTTGTTGGGCTACCTTAATTGTTCTTTTGGGGCAATCGAGACAGGGACGACCGTATACATGTGAATGGCATTAGCTTCATCGAGCCAGCAGCTGGCCCATCATCGAACAAAGTTGACTGCTGGTGTAAAGGTGGCATTGGGAGTTTTGTTAAATATTCGAAACCATATTCTTTGTTTTGGTAGATCACAGTCTAACTAATTTGTAGATAACCCCTGATGAAGAGCCAGGTACGGCTCGAAATGCATTGGGTAAACATAGATTGACCTTTGAGGATGACTTACGCACACTCCATGCTCCAGAATAAGGCCTGGATGGGCATTTCGACAGCATTTAAGGAAAAAGTGTATGTGTCTCTCATGTGATCGGAGTAACCACAAAGATTTATTAAGAAGAAAAGGATTAAAATTTGAATACAATTGTGAGAAACTGGAAAAATATATGGTACTTTTGTGATAAAGTAAACAACGCTGTGCACCCGGATTGAGGCGTCTGTTCGCCTCATTTTCTTAATGTTTCTACAAGCACGTGTTTGGGCAAATCACGGAAAACCGGGCTTGCACGCACACAGATAAATTGTTAAAGAGTACTGAGGATGAAAAGTGGAAAAACAGGTGCGCACTCTCACCCCCCCTTCTTTGATGATTAGCTTCATCGGGCCAGCGGCTGGCCCATCATCGAACAAAGTTGACTGCTGGTGTAAAGGTGACATTGGGAGATGAAGTGGAGTGGAGCATACAAAGTTTCTCGGATTCATCTGGGAGTTGTTATTTCAGTCTATTCTGGCAAGGACTCTGGTGTGCGGAGCAATGGCCAGTGGAGTGGAAAGCTGTGGGCAGAAGCATTGCTTTTTTGAAATTGTTCCTTTGGTAGTGGTATTGGTGTTGAGGGAAAAGTATTTTTAATACCCACTTTGAGGAATAACAACAACCCTTGTCAGATTGAATCCTTAGAGCAGACAGGTTTAACTTAGGGCAATATGTAAAGTATTTATGCAGTACCAAAACAGTAATAAAGTTGAAATGCAAAACAATAAAAATGCCAAACCACCTCAGCAATGGGAGGAGTGGAGGCGGGATCTTGATTGGTGCCAAAGGGCATAAGAAACTATATATAGGATCAGAGGATGTGCCAAGAAATGGAGGAAAATTTGGGGGGCCTTGGTTGACATACAGGGGGGCAGAGGTCGCGCAGGAGGAGTAATGATGATTCTTGGTTACCCCGCATCTGTCTTCATATGCTTTAAGTTGTTACTGCCTATGCTATTTTCTGAAATGCTTTACAGATATCGTCTGAAGCTGTTTGGTCTCATGAGCAATGTTAATAAAAAGAATTTAAAATAAAAAATGTCAAACCACAATAAACATGGAGTGAAATTTAATAAACAAAATGACATAACAATGTAAAAAATGTAAAAGAGGGAACCAGAGATATGACTTTTTTAAATTTAAATTAGGAATTGTGCCAAGAAACATAAAGTGCCCAATGATAGTCATGGTCGACATAGACTAGGACCTGGGTGCAAACAGACACTGACTGCGATAGAGCACAGGTCAGATGCATGAACTCGGTTAGTCCTGGTCAAAGATTCTACCTACTGACTTACTGACTTTAGTCCTTTAGTTTCCAATCCACCACTTTAAAGCCCCTCCAGGGACCTCATACTTAGAGACTCACATGGTGGCAGACAGAGGCCAAACAGCGGGGTCTAGTCCAGGTGCAGTTGCCACTGGTCAGCTGCAGGAAAAGGCCTCTTGTAGATTGTTGTGTCCCTGTAGCTTTAACTGTAACCCTCAAATCAAAATCGAGTTGAGCTTTCATGAGAAGCCTGGTGTCTTAGTAGCTACAAAAGTCAACCATGTAACATGGGGAACCCGGTTCAAAATCCAGCCTTGCCTCTGCATCCTGTGAAGCCTGGCAAATCTCCCTGTGCCATAAGACAAAAAAGTGTAACACAGTCGGTCTGTTGTAAAACATTCGTATGTCTGTGGGCAAGGTTTGCTCTATGTGAAACAGCCAAAAATAAAATGTAGATTCTGCCTGCCACCCTTGCTCTAATCTCATGTTGCAAGAATTAAGGCCAAGGCATTAACTTTTGGTATCAGAAAGAGATACCCATCTAGTGGCTGAATTGCACAATGTAATACTGGAAAATCAGGGATCAATCCCTGCTTGACTCAATTGTTAATTTTTGTTCATTATCATAACTCAGAGCACCTTCAAATATGTAAGTTCAAGATGTGCTATGTACAAAAACCACTCTGTGTTCAGTGAGGTAGGAAGGGGGGTGCGGGCCGCCCCGGGAGTCATCATTGGGGGGGATGACAAAATGGCAAAAATATGTGTTTTAAACACATATTTTTGCCATTGTGTCAAGTCGGGGTGAAAAGAAATCACTGAAGGGAGGGAGGGGACAAAATCGAAAAAGTATGTGTTTTAAACACCTATTTTTGCCATTTTGTCAAGCCCGGGGTGACAAATTTTCCACACCGGGTAACACCTGATATTGCTACATCACTGTCTGCGTTTGATTTAATAACCTATAATATTGTTCCATGTATATTCAGAGTCTAGGCAACATATAGCGCACACATGACAACTGAATTAGTTCCTTAATAGCACTGTTACCACAACGGAGGCAGGGATGTTCCTCAGTTACTATTTACAAACTAAGGTGAAATGCTTCTGGGGGTTAAAGATGTTTGTTATTTAATTTGGAAGAAAACTTTCCATATTTCTAACATAGCGTTTGTTGCATGATTTATATGTTAAATATTTTTCAGGGCTCAGCTTGTCCACTTACGAGCTGAGCCCTGAAAAACCTTTGGTTTGCCCTTAACTATATATATATATATATATATATATATATATATATATATATATATATATATATATATATATCTAGTGTACCACTTTTCCAAAATAAAAATACAGGCCATTTGTTATTGTTTAACGAATCTGCAAAGCCCTAGACATGATACTAAAGAGACTTTAAACAAAATAGAATGTATTCATTTTTAAGATGACTTTTCTGACTTTCTTTGATTGTTAGTCAGAGGACACTTTTTAAAGTGTTTTCTATTTATATTGGATGTTTGAATTATGTACAGATCAGGGCTAAAAATACCGACTTCAAGTTATTTTGCTTGTTTTTAGTACCGGCTGGGACATTAAAATACGGGCGATGCAGGTGGCAACCCATTGTATCCCATTCCCGGAGGAATCTGTGCACACTCATTCTGCTTAAGGCGGGTAATGCCGCTTGTCGCGTGAATGCCAAGTTTCCAGTCCTTGGTTTGCTATAAACAATTCGTGTTTTTTCCGGGTGCATTACTTCCATTTGGTAAACTGAAACAGATCATAACCACAGCTACCAGAATGCATTCGTTCCATAAACACAAACTCTGTATTCCCGGTGTCATGGAGGCATCTAATAATCCTTTTCTGTTCCCTTCCCCCACCCAGGAGCTTCCTCCTGACCCTAAAGCTCCTTACAGACTCTTCCGTTCTTTGTCGCTACCCCATCCCCCATGACCTCTGCGCTACAGCCCCCTGCGTCGGTCATCCTCTGGGGATTTAACCCTTTAAATCGCCGCCATCTTTATTCACCTTGCTCTGACAGGGTCTGTCCCTGTCCACCCTTCCGGGACCCCCGCAAAATCTAGCTCCCTCTACCCCACCTGTGCCGCGTCCCTCCCTCTGGCCCCAGGGGCTGAGAGCACCCTGTCAGCAGTTGGTCAGCGTATCAGAAGGCCACGGGCGAGCAGGAAAGTGCCACGCCAGCAGCAAAGCCCTGGCGTCCATTGTACGCGCCTGGGCGCAGCCACACTGGGGATTAAGGGGATCTCCGCGGGCAGCGAGCCTGAAGTATGGAGGTTGTACGGGGTGGCTGGGGAGGGGAGGAGGGAACTCGTCTGTCCCCAGCCATACTTTTGACCTCAGAGCTACTGGTCGAGTGTTCCTATCACATGTCACGGGAAACACATTTACGCGGTGCTGCTTTTTTTGGGCGAAGAGCCTTGCATTCTGGGAAGGGAAGTTCAGGCTCGCTAAACATTGGCTTCCACGGAAGTATGCGCGGTTGCAAGTCGCGTTTGGCTGGCTCCTCGGGTCCTCGGTATTAAGTGCAGAGAAGCCCAAAGCTCCTCGCCACTGGGGCAGGTAGCCGAGCCCCACTTTATACTTTATTAAAGTGGGTTAGGGAGGGGTCCAGTCCCTGTGCACGAAGAAAACTGACGGATTAGGATGACCACATGTCGAGTAGTTTAGCAGACTGCATTGACAGTGAAATTCGTTTTCCGCAATTGCTTTTCTAACGGCCACATTTTAAACATAATTTCAGGATTCTACACAAAAACTATCTGCGCTTACGTCTAAACATGGTTATTAAAATGCATGTCTGGAATATATTACTGCCCAGTGTTGCTCGGCTGTACTGTAAATTGTCTTTAAAACGTTAACGTTTTTAGCTGTGCCTGCTGTTTCTAGAGCCGCACCTTGGTTCTGTGGTTTCATGCTTGGTTACGGAAAATGAGCGCGATACGAGAACGATGTAACGCAATTTACGCTCGTGTATAAGCGCTCTGATACATTCGGGTCGAGTTCGCGCTATGTAAAACTATATAAAAAAGAACACGATTGATAGAAAACAAAATGGAAGGTGACTGGATCGTAAATGGAAATTTAAAAACTGAGTGAGAGCTAGAGGGCAACAAAAGAAGATGAAGGATGGAAAGAGCAGGTAAGAAGAAATTAGAAAAAAAGGAAAAGAAATGGCGACTAAAAAGGATGGAGAAGAAAGAAAGACTTGGAGAATGAGAGGTTGAACAAATAGGGACTACAAGTAACAAGCATTGAAAATGCAAAAGGTCTCGCATTTGATTAAGTTAAAGCCATTTGCTTTGCTAATGGTATTGTATAGCAAAGCAAATGGCTTTAACTTAATAAAAGACGAGACCTATTGCATTATTAATGCTTGTTATAACTTTTTTCCTCCTGCCCTTTTGAACGAGACTGACCTAAGACTGAGCTTAGGTGCTTTATTACTGAGGGGCTGTGTTTGAGAGAAGTCAATATTTTGTCTGGTTTGGTGTCTTGGTATGTAAGATTAAAGTGGGTTATTATTTGGCAAGGATATGGGTCTTTCTTAAGCAGTATATCTGCAATCTTCTATCTACTGGGGACCAAGTACCCTGTTGTAGAACTTGACTCTCTCAGGGTAGCGACACAGAGCAGTCCGAGGCCTGCCTACTCAGGGGATGTGGTGTGGGCTAGTACCCAAGTCCGTAGACTCGCAGCAAAGAACACACATTTAATCCTTTTCCTTCATGTATGGGTTGAGTTTTAATTGTGTAGTTCTGCTCACCACCAATTCTGGATGTGCTCCTGTGCAAGCTGAAGATGAAGAGAAGCATTCATTCCAAGATGCAGTAATACTGAGAAAATTAAGTTTACCAGTGGTGTTAGTTTGGAAAGTAGAGAACTTAAGAAATATAACTTGGCAAAAATACATCCAAGAATACTACGTGTAATTCTCCACCAAGCACTGCACATTTATTTCATATAAAGCAATTTTATTCACAAAATAACTGACCTGGGTGGGGAGCACACTTCAAAACAGTGCCCTCTAGCGTTGTGGATTAGAAACAAATCCGCGGTACCTGTGAATCCCTTAATCCTCCTCTGAAATATCAAATAATATCCTGAGCCTGCCCACATGAATGAGTGATCAATGCAGTGCTTAATTTGTAAAAAAAAAAAAGTAACCACTCACTGCCCTTGCCAGCACTGCAAGTAACAGAACCAATACAAGTACTAACCATTTCACCAGGGCTTAAAGTGGGATGAAAAAACTGGGGGGGGGGGGGGGTCTCTCAAAGGGGCGTGGCCAATGTAATGAGAGGCGTGGCTAAAAAACACCTAAGCTAAAAATCTGTGCTTAGCGTGGTGTGCCGCCGACTTGTATTTTGCTGTTTCTGTCATTGCATCAAGATATATGATACAAGTATCATACCTACAACAAGTCAGGACTATTGGCGTTGTTAGTTGCATAAGATAAATAAGTAGCAATTATGGCTTGTATATAATATTGAAAAAGCTTTGACTTAAAGTCCTGGTGACACCACGACAATGTTGCTGCTCCTGAGTTTCAAAAAGAGAAGGGAAATCCAGATTTCCCTTCCCCTACAACGCTCACCTGGCATAACGTTATGCCGTAACTTCTCCACTAGTGAGAAGTGAGCAGTGTGCGCACGCCACATCGATGTGCCTGTGAGGCTGTCACTGCAGTCCAGAAAAAAACGGACCGCCTGTGCCAGGGCACAAAACAGAGCCCGATAGAGACCCATTTCGAGACCCCCTTTAAAAACTGCCGGTGCTCAGCACTGGTGAGACCCGGCCCACTTGAAGCCCTGCATTGCACTGTTAGAAGTGTGGCAACTCTAACTATCCCAGGCCAACCACAACTTCAATAAAGGTATGAGCGACAGATGTTATTCATTTTTAATGTATATTGACTTAATACTGCTGACCTTTACCCAAAATCGGACAGGTAGTGTTGCCATGTGATTGACTGTCATTACAGCCTGTGCTGACAATTAAGTGCTGGCGCTGAGCTACAGAAACCACAGACTCAAATTAAGCACTGGATCAAAGCTGACCAAGCTCTGCAGGTTCTCCATATGCTTACTATAGAAAGATGCGTCCGAATCTTCACCAGACTCCTTCCCAGGGCGCCCGTTCTCATTTGTCTGGCAGCCCGAGCCCGAATTTCCAGTTTTACCCATGTTTGATGCTTTACCAGGCACTTGATACAAGTAGTGCCCTGTTCACGCTCTGTGTGCCTGGCGGTCCAGCTCATTACAAAAACCTGCAGAGAAAAAGGCAGACCCTTTCGTTTGGTTATTTTTGTTTCTGCTGTGTTTTTGGAGAGGCGCTTTAGCTTCCTGGGTGAGACTAAGGTTGGCGGTCCTTGTATTTGAAATGAGTAGGTTGTCAAACTGAAGCGGGTGGGTTGCGTCCTGAAATTGGTTTCAAGAACACGAAATTGGTTTCAAAACTTGCAGGCAGCTGGGACTGCGCTTTAAGCCCCAGGCCATGGAATGCGCACAGCAGTCCTCGTCTTCCCTGCCATTAACTCGGATGTACCATTTTGCTTTCTTGCTGCCTCGCAAAAACGTGACATTTCGAGCTCCCGAGCAGTGCATTCGCTGGTCAGAATAATTTACCCCAGTTAAATGAAAGGAATTCACATTGTATCATGTAGTTCATTTTCAAGTGTTCCAGAATTTTTGCAAGAACAGCGCTGCAAATGAACCTCAGATGTTTGCGGTTTGTTAGACTCGAGACGGGAACTGTATTTATGGCTGTCTTGTACTACCTAACCAGGGTTCTGGAGCCCCTTGATGCCACCATGGCGCCACTGTTACGCCACCGGAGAGAAAGGAAGACATGGACAGACCCAGACCCTCCAGTGCCGAGCTCAGATTCCTGCATGTACGTGAGACTGCCTCAGATAGCGGCTTGCACCTGAGGCACTGGCACAAGAGGGCACGCAGATAGCTGGGCAGCAGCCACCCCGAAAAGGACCGTGCGGGAAGTGGCAGGGAATTAAATGCATTTGATTGGCAAGTGCAGGGCGCAGTAAACTCGTAGTGAACTAGACCACAAAAGAACATGTAAGCCGAGACCACGGCGCTAAGACTGCATGCTACTTACTGCACTGCAGCCGATTTAAATATGATCCCAAATTGAGCTAATGGTAACTGTGAGCAGAAAGAAGGTAAAAATGTGTGAACAGCACCTCTTTTAGTGCAAATCTGTGAATCGTGTATAAAAAATGTGTCATTTGCGCTGAAGAGTTTTAGTGCCTAGTTTTAAGTTGTTAAATGACCAAGGGCCATATGTAGGAAGCCAAATACCGGTCGGTAACGGCCGATTTTCGGTAGTTATTTCGTTACCGACCGGTATTTTGGCATTTGCTATGTAGGGGGCATATTTCAGGATTCGGTAATTTACCGAATCGGTAATTTTACCGATTCGGTAAATACCTAATCCTGAAATGAGATGTAGGTAACACTATAATGAGTGTTGTGTAGGAATTAAAATTCGGTATTTACCACCAATTATAGGTTGGTGTTAAATACCGAATACATTGCAAAAAGCAATATTTTGCTGAAAAAAGAGTGCCATGTGGCAGACATACATGCTCTTAGGGCATGTATGTCCGCCACATGTGCACACATGCAGGAATCAGGGGTGCAACAGGGTGTCAATGTGACACCCTGCCACCCTTGAATGTGCTCCCCCCATTACCGAATCATGAGGCATACCTTCCCATTGATTCCTATGGGCCTCCAGGCCCATAGGAATCAATGGGAAGGTATGCCTCATTACCGAATCGGTAAATACCGATTCGGTAATTACCGAATTTCTCCGATTCGGTAATATTTACCGAATGATTACCTACATACAATTTACCACTTCTTAAATATCGAATCGGTAAAATTCGGTATTTAAGAAGTGGTAAATTGTATGCTACCTACATATGGCCCCAAGATACTATTTATGAGATGGCTGATTAAGGGTAGTTTCAGATGAACATTGACGAGGGACTAATAACAAAGAAGGGAATATATCTAGAGGCATTTGCCTGCATCAAGACGCATGCTCACGCCTGGCTGGCAATCTTGAGATTGTGTTTTTTTAATGAAATAAAACCCATTCCAAGATGGCATTTCATAATGCATGTTCATTAGTGTGCAAATACCTGTGCATGCGTCTTGATGCAAACGGACGGTTTTAGTTTACATTGCTAACAGAGCAGATAACCATATTGGAATAGTTAAATAAAATTACAATAAATAAATAAAAAATAATAGTGCATTAAGCACAAACAATGACTCAAGATGCCCAAAAGCACATTGGTGCTGCATAAATAAACAAATAAATAAATGGGAGTGAGGTGAGAAACAGTCCCGGGAGCATCGGGGAGTAGGAGAGGACACAACTTCCTCAATCAGAACAAAGCACAAAGGGTACCGGAGGACGGAAGAGAGGATCCCGAAAGGGAACAATAGAGAAACAAGTACCACAGGAGCAAGGAAGAAAGATAAATTGACACGAAGGAAGGAGAGCTTAAGAAACTAATGGGGAGGAGAGAGAATGAGAAGACATAGGGACTTTGTCAGCATGGGCAAGAGGTAAGAAAAGGAGCATGGCACAGAAAACATGCATACAAAAAAAAGTGCGGCAAGCTAATAATAAACCTACTGTGTCACGCCGCGGGTCAGAGTTCCAATCCCGCTGGGCGTGGCTAAAAGGAGACATGGTGGCAACAAGCAGCGATTGACATGCCTTCGGTGCAATCATTGCACTGCCTTTGGCATAATTTGTGACGCCAAACGACGCGCACAAATGAAAAATGAAGGCGGAGCTGGGACAGGGCTTCTGGAATCGTATCGATTCCAAGAAGCACTCGTATGACGAGAGCAGCGCGTGCACTGCTTACGTCAGGTCAAGACCTAAAAAGTGCAAGAGACGAGAAAGAGTCCGGAGTCAAACTGGGTTGCAAGGACTATGGAGAGAAAGGGGGGAGAAAGGGCACACGGATGTTGAAGTGCGGCGCCATAGGCAGATGTGGAAGACGGAAAGCAGTAGAGATAATTTAACAGTACGTTGTACAAGGAGAAGGAGACTGTGGAGGTAAGGGGCAGGGGTATTTTCAGCTTGATTTTATCTAAACCACAGACCTTCGTATCACGAGAAAGGCCACATTTATTAGGACAGGTATGCAGTTAATTCAACATTCAGATACCATAAATGTCCCCATTCCTCACCAGTGCTTGAAATGGAAAAATAAAAGTGCAGGTACTCTGTACCAGAGTACCTGCTTGTTTCTGAGAAGTGCCGGTACTCTCCAATCAAAAGTATAGCATTTCTCTTGAGAAGTGCCGGTACTCTCCCTCTCAAAATAAAAAAGTGCAGGTACTCAGTACCGGACAGTACCGGCCCATTTAAAGCACAGCTCCTCAGTAATACAGAGTGAGCTACAGTGGCGGCTCCTTCACTGCCCCACTGCACTAAAAGGAAAAATAAAATTACAATAACGTATCGTTATTGTCATTTTATTTTTCCTATTGCATGCAGTCAGTGGCCTCTGTGCAGTGTGGGGCGGGGCTGGCCAGAACAGGGGAGGAGTGGTTTGCACTCACAAAGTGTGCATGAACTGTTTAGCCGGTTCACTTGGGCTGGCCAAACAGTTCATGCGCACTTTGCATGTTCCTACCAGGCTGCATTATACTGCCTGGTGAGGAACATGCAAAGGCTCCCTGTTCCAGTCTGAACGCTAATCCACGGCATTCAGACCAATCACAACGTTGCATTGCAGCTGATCCACGGCGTTTAGACCAATCACAACGTTGCATTGCAGCATTGTGATTGGCTCAGAGGAGCATATGTACCGGGTGCTTCCTGCTACCGGCCAGACTGCAAAAGGAAGGGGACGCAGGGGAGGAGGCTGCTGGCCGGCTGTTCCCTGTTCCAAGGTAAGTGTTTTTTGTTGTTGTTAATTACCACCCACATCTGGTAGCAGCCGCCACTGGTGAGCAACCTGGCCATCTGCTGTCCCTCCCTCAAAACAACATGCCATATAATCCCCCAAAAATCAATCAAATGCCACACATTTCCCGTCTCCCATTTAATTCTTTCCACAGTCACCTCACACAAACAAATCATGAAACTCAAAGCTCTCATCAGCTAACCTGCTCCAACTCAAATTTGTACCCTAGGGACTAGACATTGCTCCACTCCATCATGAGAGGTGGATGCGTCTGCTCATGCCTCGGGTACTTAGCGGTAATCTTCATTACTCCATGTTCAGGTCTTCCTTGTCACAGTCCTTATTAGGTGAGATGGACATCTCCTCCCCAGAAATGTTTCCACTAAGCTAGAATCAACAAAAAACTACACTGAATAGGGCAGAGTTCCTCTTCCTGCCACCACTATATACAGAGGAACTGAATCCTACCACATCATGTAATGCCAGGGCAGAAATCCAAAGAAGGAAGAAAACAACAATGAAATACAACAATTAACGTCTGGTTGGCTCTCCCCTAAGGGATGTGGGGGCAAAACAGGACTGTGACAAAGAACATCTGAACTCGGAGTTATAAAGATTACCAGTAAGAAACTGAGGCATTACTTTCTCGTCTGTCTTCCTTGTCTCAGTCCTTACTGGGTAAGATAGTACCCAAGCATAAAAGAGGCCAACTGAAATAGACCACAAATATGGTGCCATACTGCAAAAAAAAAAAAGCATTGGCAAAGCCAATAGGTATCGCCTATGCAACTATTTTTTTTCCTTTGGATTTTTATTGTTTTTCATTTGACTTTATTAGTGTTTTGGTCCAACATAAATAATTTCACACATTGAGCTAGAATAAACCTATCAGGTCTTGCCATAACTACCAGAGTTGATATCATGTGAATTTAGTGATTTTAAGCGTTCACCATGACAGGGGTTGTGATTATTCCCTGAGGTGTACAGCCACCCACCACAATGAATAATCTAATTTCTTACATTGATCACCTGTGAGTTAGCTAGTATTAAAATTATTGTTTGTTGAACCAATGCTAGATTAATGTATATATGCAAATTGCTAGAAATCCGAAGACTAAAGCTCAAGTTATTTAACAATTTCTATTATTTTGTATGCAGATTTATCCATTACTTAAAAAAGATGCAGGGATCTCATTTAAATTTTTTATGATGAAAGTGCAAATTGGATATGAATAAAATAAGGTATTACCATATTCAGTTAAAGTCTCACCCAAGGGTAATAGTATTTCATGGGGGTGGTAAATCCCACAACATATTCCTCACAACTTGTAATCAACGCCTAAATCAGATATCAAACTGACATGACTGCAGCATGCCACACACACACAGGTAGCATAGGGCAATTTAAAAGTCACAATCAGGCTGTCCTGCGGAGTGTCAAGCATTGTGAGTTAGATTAACACACTTCATTAGTATTCCAGCACGGCAGCAAATATCTGCAGACACGTAATTAAGATTCCTCATTCCGTCTCTCCATGTGTGTTCCTGTCTTGCGCTTGCACACGGTCACTGACTGAAGCAGTGCAGAGGGCTTAAAGGATAGTCATGTCAAATCACAGCTCTATCCATGACTGACTGCTGCTGTGTTTGAATTGATTGGATAGGTCATGACTAACTCAGCATCAGTCCCGGCCTAAAACTCACACCAGCACGTGGACAAGAGAAACACAGTGGGAGCAACATCTAGGTACCATAACTGTTAGGCCGGCTGTATCAAGGTAGGAAAGGGATAGCATGGCAGCCTTGCATGAGCACTTCATGAATGTAGTCGCTGTTTTGAAGGCAATTTCTAAGCCATTGCATTCCAGAAAAGGGCTGATTTCCTATACTCCTATGAACATAAATGACCATAACTGCTTTGTTCTACTAGCTATAAAGGGTCACTTAAAGCGTCACACATTAGGCATCGGAATGTCACATTTAAGTGCACCGAAAGCATTGACATGTAATACGTATGTGAATTTAGCTGACTCAGCGTGAGGTCAAACCAGCACTGAGTCCCCATATAGGGATCTCGAGTACAGACAGGTTTTCTCAGAAATGATCAAGAGCAGAAATTCCAAAGAATTTCTGAGCTTAGTTTTCAAGGGAGCTGCCTTTTCTGTGTGATTCCTTTGTGAAGGCAATAAATATAAATCCTAGCTGTTTGGAGGGTCTTTGGTCTTTGTGGCACTTGTAAATTGAGGCACATTGTTTGCATAGGGCCGGGGCATTGTTTCCATTGAAGGCACTCTCTTCTGAGGAGCATTTGTGTCGCAGGATAGATGCTTTTTAACTGCTCTTACGTAGGGGTGCAATTTTTGGGCACCGTTAGTTGTAGAAAAACACTGCATCCAGGAGGGGTTTGCCTCGTAACGAAGACTGATGGAAATATTGGTATCTCCAGCAGAAAGTCATTGACATGGAATTCCGAAGTCGCCGCAACAATATCAAGATTATAGTCCTACCGAAGCGCATTGAGAAAGAAGGATGATATGCCCCTTTTTTGGGTGCACTGATCCCTGAACTCCTGAATCTCACCTTTCACCTACTGCTGGAATTCCATAGGACCCACAGGGTCCACTCCAATTGTGTGCCCTACCATCATCGGCAACGTCATATTTGTTGGGTATGGCATCAGCATGCTAGACAGATCTTCCAGGAAACCCAAAAACACAGTCCTGATCGGCATGAGAAGACTTACATTTTATTCATAGTGGATTTTTCCACCCTTACCAACACCAAACGGAAACAGTTCTTGGCTCTCCGCCCTCGACTTAAGAAGAAGGACATTAAATATGGATTACTGGAACCCGCTACTATGCTCATCACTTTTCAGGGCAGAATATCATGAACCAAAAGATCTAGAGTCCTTTTTGGATGCCATAGACAACACTAACATGGACGCTGCTCCCTCGACCTCTTCTTAGTCCCCGTCCGACAGGGTGTAACCCAGGGGGATGCCTCCACCTCCCTGCATGAACTAAAAAGTTGGGAATTGATCACACAAAAATGGTTGCAAATTGTCCAGCCGTGATCCAGAACGTCTTTCCATTCAAGAGATAAATAAAGGTCACCACCTAAGACTTGATGGGACCCTCACCTCTGACGAGTCTACAGTGTTTGCTCTATAATGTGTACTTGAGACTTCATCGCATGACTGGACAACTTTTTCACCTCTGTGTTCTGTTCATTTCATGATTGTATTATATTGTGTAGGATAGATGTAGCTCACCTGGTATGTTGTTTTTTGTTTTAAGTTCCATTGTTGTTGATGTTCTTTTTCAGTAGCGGGAGGCTGGGAGGTAATGGAGATAGTATTGTTGTGATGAATTTGTTTGCAGCCCATGGGTCCTACTGTGATCTGCTCCCATTCTGGTTCTCCAGTGATGTCTCCCCTCCTTACTGCTTCCTCTTTTAGCACAGTGTTCCCAGTCTAACGGACCACAATGGGTTTCTGTCATCGGCGGGTGGTCCCACTCCCTTTGGTATTGGTGCCTCCTCTCACAACCTGTTTACAGGTTACATTTCAAGATTTATCAGAGTCCCCTCACAGCTCCGACACCTTATCCTGCCCTAGACACCAGCTTTTCCATTTTCACTGGCCATTCCTGGTAGTAATTCCTCTCTAACCTCTCCTCCATCTGCACGCACCTGTCATTTCCCACACCCCGCCAAGAGCCCCTCACTATCTCAACCAACCTCTATATCCTGCATTTGGGAGCCCTCCTGTTTGCTGATTGACTTCACCCCACGGGACATGCCACCACAACCTTACAGCACATATTGTTCTCTGGCGTATCCCCTGCAGAAAAGATCCATTAAGGTACTTTCCCTCAATGTACATGGTTTGAAACATTTCATCAAACTGAAGAATATTGTCACCTTTTTGGGTCATCATAAACCTGACATCCCTCTCCTTCAAGAAACCCATCTGTCCCCGGGAGAGAGCAACAAGTTACAGAGGGACTGAGTGGGCCCGGTCCTTCACACTAGCATCTTATCCACATTCCAGGGTCAGGTTGAGATGCGTGGTCCACTTAGGAAACTGGGAGTTGTTATACTTCTTCATAAACATCGCTCGTATAGAATTCTCCAAGCTTGTTCAGATGCCGACGCTATTTATGTGTTTATCAAAATCTCAATACAAGTGACAACATTGAAGGGCTCTGTGTATGCCCCACAGACAGCAAAGCCTGGGGTTCTTTCTCACATCAGTAGGTTATTGACATATTTTGTCACCTCTAGAGTTTTCATTGAAGAGGATTGGAATGTGAATCTTGACCCTTTTTGGGGCAGGCCGTGCATACACCATGATGGGGACAGGTATGCATTGCGTGACCTAATGTTGGACCATGATCTCTACGACCCTTGGAGACTCCTGCATCCACCGCTGAAGACAATACTTTCCTCTCTTGCTCCCACAACATTCAGACTCACATCACTAACTTCCTTTGTACCCCCTTAGTGGCCCAACACTTAGCAGATACAAATATAATCCCTTGCGGGGTCTCTGATTATGACCTTATAGATCTACCTTTAGACCTGGGTCTGCATAGACCCCGCAAGGATCTTTGTTCCTCAATGCCTCCCTTCATAAGACCCCGGAGGTGAATTCTCACCTCTCAGAATATGTTTAACGATATTCGGAGAATAATAGGGGCTCTGTAACCTTGGCACAGATGTGGTGGGGGCAGGGAAGACTGTCCTTCACAGCATGCTGACGAAGGACTCGTCAGCGATCAGTTGGAGGATTTCAGACTCCAGATGGCAACTGGAAACGCGGATCGGGTCACTAACTACTGCCTACTCCTCCCCTAGCCCGTCCCTTCTCCCGGAGCTTTTGCTGGCTAAATACCAACTCAACACATTCTGTACTACAGAGGCAGAGTAAAGCCTCTTCCACATACTACAGGGACATTACGAAAGGTATGAAAAGGCAGGTAGGCGGTAGGCTTTTGACTTACCTACTCCGCCAACAAGGCTCTTCTAGGACGATCCCTGCCATCAGCGACTCAGAGGCTCACTTTGTCACCAATCCGACTGCAAAAGTTGCAGTTTCAGAAATATTTTGAACACCTTTACATGGCTGGAACGTCCCCAACCCCAGAACTGAACCTTCCATTTTTGACTCCCTAAGATTACCAAAACTAACTCCCACACAATCTGCATAACTGGATGGTATGATAATGGAGGACGAAATCGCCTCGGCGATCGATGCCATACCCTCTGGGAAGGCTCTTGGAGAGGACGGCTTCCCTGCTGCATATTATAAGGCCACCAAAGCCCAGATTGTTCCCATCTTAATCTCGATTTATCAGAAGCCCTAGATGACGGGCACCTCTCTACAGAGTTCCCCAGGACTCAAATTTTGATGCCCACAAAACCAAGGAAGGACCCCCTGGAATGTTCCAGCTATCGCCTTATTTCTTTCATAAATGCAGACGTTAAGATTTTGGCAAAGGTTTTGGCAACATGCTTGAATAAAGTTATCATAACTCATATTCATTCATCTCAGTTGGGCTTTGTTCCCGGACACTCCTCGGCCAATCACTTGCACACTCTCTTGCATATTATTTGGCAGGTGAGAGACGAGCTAGAAGAGAAGGTACTCCTCTCTTTGAATGCCAAAAAGGCTTTCAATCGTGTCGACTGGAGTTACCTCTTTCTGACCATGGAGAGGATGGGCATAGGTCATGACTTTCTTACATTAACCAGGGGTATGTACTGTGAACCCAGTGGATCTGTCACATGTGGTTTCTCCTCCCCGTATCTTAACAGCCATCAAGGTGTAGTGAGGACTGCTATTTATATACGTACATTGCTAAGTTAGCACAACCGCGTTAGATGTTAGAAAGCCATCTTGCCACTTTTGCTGCTTTTGCACACGACACTGCAGTCACATGTTATTATTTGAGACATGCTTACTCGCCTTTGCTTCACATGAGAACTGTCTGTTGTTCACATCCCTAACAGTGAGCTGCGACCTTGGTCTGAACATTGTGTAAAGAAACAGTCTGGGTCGCTAGACGGTGCATGTTTTTGGGTTCAGGTTGATCGGCCCACTATTTAGCCATAACACGCACAAAGCTGCAAATACCTGAAAGTCGAGTGCTTTTAATATTGCAGGCTGCATGCTTTACACACATTCGGAAGAAGAGCTTTCCCAGGAGCAGAGTATACCTGATCCTGTGATGCGATTCCACTAAGCTGATCTTTACGGTATGGGGTTCCCCATTCAAGCCTAGAGACCTTCTATTAGTCTAATAATAATAATATTAGTTTACTAGCGAAAGGAAGGTGGCTGTAATCCACTGTCATTTTATTATGATTTCTCCTTTCATTTTCTATGGTATTGTAACTATGCTGATGGTTTAGATTTTAATCATTTGTCTGCTTATGTTAGCCAAAGTACTGCATCTTAGGACACGAGGTTTATAAAATAAACTCTTTAAACTTTACCGTGTCTCTGTTTACTCTTGTTGTGGACTGATATGAGAATAATAATGAACAGGTATTTCTGATTCCCACCATTCCTGAGAATACACTAAGTCGCTTATTCTGGGTTGTCTATACATTGGGACAGCCGAGATAAAATCAGATAACGAATGGGACACTGATGCTGGTCGGATAAGGGGTTCTGGGTTCTGAGGTGAGTTTTTGGTACACCACAATTCACTGAGGTTCTGGTTTCCTGCGCATAGTTCTGTGCATGAGCAGAATCCCTGCAACATGGCGCACCTAACGTTTGGTCGATTGATTTGAAACGCCTTAGTAGTGCTTATATTAGTCCACGACTCCCTCACTCTTGTTTCCAGATAGCGGGAGTGACGGATTTAAAACCTACCTGTTTCTCGACTAATAGGTTCTTTCAAGCTTGATCATTAAAACGGTTTCTTCTGAACCCTGGTGCTACTGTTAAACTCGTTGTTTATCTTTTGTGTGTCCTTATGGCGGTTGACATTGCTGCACATAGCCGTACACCTCTGCGCCGTCATTTGACGACGTATGGGGTGCCGGACGTTGGGATGGCTGTTATTTTTGTGGTGAGCGCTGAGGCGTCTTTCCCTTACGAGTTGTTTTACTCTTGGGTGACTTTTCCGGCGGTGAATGCAGACGATGATACGTTTCATTCCTAAACTCCCACGCAGCTACCTGCGATCTATACGCCATATAGGACACAAGAAATTCCTATTTCTGCCTGGCAGCATACCATTTGGTTTAATGGCGCCCTTCCCCATGCGGTTACACCGGCTGGAATGGGCCCGTTATCAATTCCAGGGGCCACATGGCCGGTGCTGGCCGGATTTATGCCTCATCCCCGCTATCTCACGGTAGCGGTGGCTGAGTTGCGCGTACTTCACACAGCCCTTATTATAGTACATAGGGCTTTAGTGCAGTACGTGTCACGCAACGTGCAGTTGGGGGCACCTGCTGTTGCGGGACAACCAGTGGAACACCACGTGGTGGTTATTAGTCCTGTTATGGTTAATTCGGTGATGGGCAAGCGCCCCCAAAATAAGGATGACTTACCTTATTGGCTTGCTGAGAAATTTGACCAACTAGAAGCGGTTTTTCCGCATACTACTCCTGTGGAGAAACACAGGATACTCACCATTAGTTTGCCGAAAGACTTAGTCCCAGATATGGCCGATTGTGACAACTGGGGCAAGGTCTTTACCGCAACCTACTCGAAGTGCTTCGGCACTCCGTCTATGTCTGTACTTCCCTCCGTCATTAAACGTTTTCAAGAAAATCACGGTGCGGAGGCTGCTGTAGAATTAGGTATGCGGCTTATCGGGGTGTTCGATGTGGTTGCTTCCATGGTAATGGGCAACTTCAAAGGCGATGCCATGCAGTTCCAAGTGGCTAATAAGCTGGAGCACGTGGACGAACTCGACAGGCCTAAGGAGTTCGCTAAGATAATTGCGGAAGCCTATAGAACCATTGGCCGCAGTGCCTTAGGTGTTAAACCAACTGTAATAATTCCTGATTTGGTACAGCAAACTAAGGTGAGCTCGTCTCGTAAAGACGAACGCCCACATTTTCCAAAACAAAATTGGCTGGCAAAGAAGCAGGGGAAGCAGCAACAGAAACAGGGGTCTCGTCCTGCCTCACCCGTACAGTCGACTAGTGAACGCACATATGATCTGCGCGATCGCTCTAGTATTAAATCACCTGATAGATTTCAGGTTTCTGAACAACGTTCTCTTCGTTCTTCACAGGAAACATCGGCTTCACAGTCCGGTGGCGGAGACCGTGGGAAAGGACGGGGTGCCTAACAAGGACGTGAGCAACCCCGTCAGACTGACGGTAAAGGCAAGCAGGACAAGTCTGCACGTCAACGACCCCCGTTTCAAAAGAAGAAGGTTGCTGCGCTAACAGCGAGGTATGCCACAGATAGTGCGGACGCAGCTTCAGAACCTGACATGGGCACTAACGCTGCTCGACAGCGCGGCGGAAGTTACAGTAGTGCGACAAGCACTGCGTCCATATCTGGTGGCGACATCAACTGACACGTTCATTACTGTAGAAACTGCTGACACTAGAGTGGCTCCCCCTGACAGACTATATAATATAGGCCTTTTAATTGAAGGTGACATACAACGTACAATTCAGGGGATTTTTTGGGATAATCTGACCTCTTCGTACGATATTCTATTGGCAGAAGCTGACTGGCCCCCGGCTTTCATTTTAGATGCTCCTAGAGGGGAGGAGGTGCCAAAGGACCAAGCTAAGAAGTTCGCCGAGGAGTGGGCTCTGACGAAGCCTGATGGGTCGTACCGCCTGGTTTTGGATGACCGGCATTTAAACTCTCATTGCCGGACATGCGCAGTACAGAATACCCACAGTTCTGCTCTCGTCGATAGTCTCGTGAGAAAACGGTTTAAGACCACACTTGACATTTCCAATGGCTTTTACAGCCATAACCTGTCCTCTCTTAGTGGTCAGTGGACGGCGTTTACATCGGGCGGCAAACAAAAACATTTTAAAAGATTACCCATGGGCTATAAAAATAGCCCTAGAGTCTTTGCGGTTCGTGTAGTCTCTCTGTTAGAGAGCATTGACCCTGATGCGTACTCGTATGTGGATGATATTTATCTCACAGATGACGAGTTGTGGCCGCATCTGTCGCGTTGATCGCATTATTGTTTTGTTTTCAGACTTCGGTTACAAGTTCAACTTTGCGAAGTCTCACATTGCTGAGTATACAGTGTTGGTTTTGGGATACGAACTCAACAATGAGGGTCGAGGATTGGCTCCGCACTTCCTAGAGAAATGCGCTTGCTTGCGTGCTCCTACGACACTGAAGAAATTACAATCTTTGCTGGGCTTTCTGAATTTCGGTCGCACGTATATTCCTGATTATGCCCAGCGTATCAAGCCGTTTTATGCCTTGGTACAACCTACTTTTTCCAAATCATGCTGGCTGCCGGAGCATTCAGCTATATTGCAATCTTTGCAAGCTGACCTTCTTGCTTCAAAATACTTACTGATGCGTGATAACCACACTAACCTGGTAATAAGAATTGTGCCAGGCGCAGTGGGTTTCATGTACTTAACGTTCAATGAGGGCGACACCGTCCCCATTGCCTACAAATCACACCTGTACACTTCGGCTGAACTGCGATTTTCCTCTGTCGAGAAAGTTTTGACGGCAGTTCAGATGGCGATTCTTAAAGAACGAGCGCTATCGCAGGGGAAACGCATGTTGGTGGTCACACCATATCCTGCCCTTGAGGCAGTGACCAAAGCGAGTGTATCAAAATCTAAACCTTTGCATCCCCGGTGGATATAATGGCCCACTTCCTTGACATCGCCCGACGTCACCTATATCTTTGACGCAGCACTACAGACTCAGGAGTTCTTACAGTATGAATTCGTTCATCCAGCTGCTCTGTCATTGCGCCCGCTCGAGGATTACCATTGTGTCATTTACACTGACGGTTCTGCCCAACCGGCAACTGGATCGAAGCATGCCTATTCAGCGGCCTGCGCAATTGTGGTGGGTACTTTCGTGAATGGTGAATTCCAATCTGATGTCGTGCATACGCAGTCATTGGGTGATTGTACCGCACAGTTGGCAGAGCTCCGTGCTCTGGTTCTCGCACTGGAGTTTGCTGATTCTCGGTTCACCACTCTTATAGTGAGTGACTCGTTTTATTGTGTTCAATCTTACAACGACAATCTACATTTTTGGTCTCAAAATGAATACCGTGATTCCAAAGGTAGCACAATTAAGCATAAAATGCTTTGGGTTCGAGTGGCAGAACTTAAAGAACATCTGCCTCTCATGAATGTTATTCACACTCTTGGTCACCAACGAGTTGCTGTCCATGCTGTCGGCAACAGCCTAGCTGACGAGGCAGCAAAAACAGCAGTGGCAACATACTTAGTGGCAGCAGTCACAAGATTCAAAAGTAAGATCGATGATGACATCTTGGCAGCTATTGCTGCTACAGAGAATGGAACAAATTACCCGAGAGGTTTCCCTTCTCGTTACCATTATCGCTTAAGTCCTGATAACGTCCCGTTAGTGAGGATTAACGACGTTGGTGACAGATTGATTCCCAACGCGGACTGCAGACCATCTTTGATATTAGCGAATCACGAGGGCATGGCGTCTGCCCATGCCGGCGTTGCGGCTACTGTATCTCTGTTACAACAACGTTACTGGTGGTGCGGTTTATATAAACAAGCTCGCGCTTATGTTCTTGACTGTGACATTTGCCAGCAGATTAAACCTTCAACTGCGGCGCGCCCACCACAAACTCAGTTGTACATATCTAATAAACCACTAGGGTGTGTTTATTTAGATCACTGCGGTCCATTCACCTCTGATACTGCGTACAAGTACATCTTGGTTGCAGTGGATTCGTGCACACGTTTTCTCTGGGTATGGCCACAAAGGAGTGCTGATGCCCGTACTGTCATCAGGGATTTGCGTGTCTTTGTGGGAAGTTTTGCATGTGGTACCTTTCATTCTGTTCAGGGCCCTGCGTTCGCCTCTAAGGCGTACAAAGAAGCCATGAGAAATTTGGGGGTCCAAGTCAAATTTTCGTCTCCCTACCGACCTGAGGGAAATAGTGTGGTGGAGCGAATTAACCGTGACTTAAAGCAATCTTTGACAGCTAGGGTTTTAGGCACTTTGTAGCTAGCCCATTTGTATAACGTCCAACGTGCACTTAATAATCTCCCTAGAAGGTCTCTGGGTGGGTGGACCCCATACATGATGCTCTTTGGCATACGATTGTTTGTCCCGGACCTTGATGGTCTAGACATGGCAGCGTCAGCCGCACCCTTTGACGTAGATGATCACTGTGCTGTATTGCAGACTCTACAAGAAGCCAGAGACAGTCTAGCGAAGGAACACGTGCCCTCAACATCTGATGCTGCGCTTCAGATTCAGGTAGTCGGCTGGCTACCTCGAGTTGGTGATCTGGTCCGTGAGAAGGTGGAGAACAAGAAGGAGTTCGGCCCCTCTTATCGTGCACCGGTTCCAGTGCTTGTCGTGCAGGGTACACGAACAGTCATTTTACCTCCACTGCCTGGTCGCAAGGATAACAGGTACATCTCTATTGACAATGTCAAGCTACAGTGAGTGGCCGATTCTTCTTAGTATGACTCCAGCGGTTTCTTGCCCTGCGCTGCTGAGAAATTCTGTTTTGGCTCCAGCTTCTAACACCTTGCCTGATGTTGCCATCGAGATGCATACAGTTACTGGACCTTTGTTACCACCGACAGCTGGTGGTCTACCTGAAGATACTGAGTATGCTTATCCTACAGATGTCCCGTTGCCTGTTTTACAATCCACCACAGTTAACCAGTCGCGCTTCTCCTTTGACACTAATTCAATGACTTCCATTGCCCCATCAAAAGTTTCAATTTTTGCTGTCTGGTTTAAAAGACATTTTTTAATTCCCCCTTGGACTTACATTTGGCTGGTGCTCATATGTATTTTTTTGTTTATGTCCAATGGATTTGTGGTAGTGTTTTTTCTACTTGTAAATGGACACTACCTGAAAGAAAGATCTACAATTAGACTAATTGATGGAACTTTGGCCCCCCCACTCCTCATCACATATCATGAAAAGGGACCAGACTTTTGTGAACATTACTGCCTGGCCTGTACTGGATGGGATTGCGTGGGATGCTGTTAAATTTCAAATTCATGGTCCCACTGAAGTAATCAATGTGCCAAATGTATTTCGTGTTTCTATGGGTGATGTAGTTAAGCAAAGCATCCGCTCGGATGATTGGGATGTTCAAGCCATAGAAGCACTGTTTTCTGATTTGAAATATCATGCTGCGTTTGATGCGGAGGATTTGTATTTAGATACTGCTAATTATGATGAGCAGTTTTGCTATCAACATTATGGCAATCATTTCCTTCACAAAGCCAATACGTTTAGAAATGTTGTAAATTATACGCAATTGTCAAGAATTCCTGTCATGCGTGGGGAGGAAAACGGTAACCAGCGAAAACGGACTACATCTCCCAGGAGGCTTAGCGGTTGAGAGGTTATGTAAACAGGAGAGCTGTTACATAACTCAAGGAAAACACGCCCTTATGTAAACAGGAGAGCTGTTACATAACTCAAGGAAAACACGCCCTTATGTAAACAGGAGAGCTGTTACATAACTCAAGGAAAACACGCCCTATAAAGGGAGGAACCGGGAGGTACAACGCTGTCGGATATTGTGTTTACACCGACGTACCTGCTTAGTGAAGAGCAGTGTTCCGGAGTGGTGCTCCAGTAAGGCAAGAACGGAGGTAGGTCGAGTCGTTACTCCCTGGGCCGTGTCTTGCCCCATCGTCACCTGTGAAGGACCCGGAAGCTCTACCGGATAACCATTGAGCTTCGCTTTTTGACTCGGCTGAGTCAACGCGCAGTGGTGCTTTTGCTGGTTGGAGTCGTAACTCCCAGCCCGACCAGAGATACAGGGACTGCCAGCTGTAACGCACACCAGGAGGTGTTTGCCGCGTTACAGACTCGGAAGTCCACGGGATCGATCGAGCGGCTGCTCTCGGTTCAGTCTTCTTTGCTTGTGATTGGGGTATCGGTGACGCATCACCAGGAGGTGACTCCGCGTCCCGGTGCAGTCTGAGGAAGAGGTTGAGCGGCTGCTCCCTTCAGGTAGAGACCCCGGCTGGGTGTTTCCCTGACTCCTCGATTCTCCCCAACACTCTTCGTGCCCCTCACAGCCTACCGATTGGCATTGTCGGCCATTTCATTTCTGCCCTCTGTTGGCATACGCCGGGATCGGCGTATATGCAGAGGACGGTTAGGACCATCCATGCTGTGGGCTGGTAACGTACTTAGCCTGGAGGATTCCAGTGACTATAACCTTTGTTTATTCCTTGTATTATTTTTGCCTTCATTAAAATAACAAAACCTTCACAAGTGGTTGCGTTCTCATTATCGTGTCTGTTAAACGATCCTGAGACGTTCAGGGCGTTACAAAATATCCGACCTTAATAAACACTAACTGTCTCCCGGTCGATAACAGACATGGCAACACTTGATGATGTGCTGGCTGCTTTAGCGACCGTGCAAATTGAATTGGCTGCCTCCAGGCAAGAAACAGCCGATGTAAAAGCCAGACTGGATGCTATCCAATTGGACCCGCTCACGCCCAGCACCTCCCTCACGAACCAGACCCCTGCGGTAGTAGTGGAAATGCCGGTAGCCGTCCCCTTGGCAACACCAGAGAGGTACAGTGGGGATCCTAACACAGTGCAGGTATTCCTCACACAAGTGGCGCTACATTTATCGTGCAAACCAAGGGCGTTCCCCACGAGTCAGGCTCGTGTGGCTTTCCTTATATCCTATTTGGCTGGAAACGCGGCACAATGGGCCGTACCTCTGGTGAGCAGGGACGACCCCATCTTATGTGATTGGGGTGCTTTTCGCGAGGAATTCCTGAAGGTCTTCGACAGAAGGGCTGACTCGTACACGGCGGACCGTGAAATGCTTGAGTTGAGACAGGGATCCAACGACCTGGTGCAGTATCTCAACGCGTTCCGAAGGCTGGTTGCGGAAACCAAGTGGCCTGTTGCTAAACAGACGGCGCTCTTCCATCACGGGCTGTGCGAGGAGCTCAAGGACGCCGTGGCTCATATTGACCCACAACCCAAGACATGTGAGGGCCTTATCAACCTGGTATTACGGCTGGAACATAGGCTAAGTGAAAGAAAGGGGGATCATGGGAGAAAAGGAAAATCCCTTCCATCCTATGTGACAGTGGGAAGTCCTGAAACTGCCACCGCATCCAAGGGAGAACCCATGGACATCGGCGCAATACGAGCGAGCCTCACAGCCACGGAGAAAGAGTCACGCCGTAAACAAGGATTGTGCCTATATTGTGGCAAAAAAGGCCACTACGTACGTGAATGCCCTGCCAAACCGAAGACGTCACGTTATCGGGCCAACCGGTCGGTAACAGCCGTGGTGGACGTACCGGCGGAAAACTAGAGGACTCCCAGACCAAAGAAGGGGCATCTCGGAGTCACTCATCCATCCCTTCACTTTCCAACTCGGTCACTAAGGGACAACGACACCTGTTTCTCACGGTGCACGTGGGAGTGCATGACCAGTGGATACCCGTTGTGGCCATGGTGGATTCAGGGGCCACTGGCATGTTTATGGACCACAACGAGGCAAGCAGGCTAGGGCTAGTGCTTCTTCCCAAAGCTGTACCCGAAGACGTCTATGCTGTAGACGGAAGGCGATTGGTGACGGGGCCCATCGGGCAGCACACGGGGGTCCTTCCGATGAGATGTGGGAGGAACCATTTGGAACAAATCGATTTTAACATCATCCGAGCGCCCCAATATGGCGTCATATTGGGATTGCCGTGGCTACAGAAACACAACCCCTCTGTGGATTGGCCAACACATCGCATCGAACTGACGTCACCGTATTGCATCCTGCATTGTGGAATAAGAACGGAATCCCTTGACGCAGATGAGAGCGGGAGTCAGACGGTGGCTACAGCGGCAGAAAAAGATGTGGCTCTCCCCCAGGCTTATCACAGTTTTGAGGATGTATTTGATGAGGTGAAGGCGGAAGTGCTACCACCACATAGACAGTTTGACTGCCAGATCGACCTGGTGCCAGGGGCCAGCGTTCCCAGCGGCAGGCTGCATGCCCTGACGGAGCCTGAAAACGTGCATCTCCGGGGGTACCTGGATAAACTCCTCAAGCTAGGATTCATCCGCCCGTCCAAGTCTCCGGCCGCCTCACCACTCTTCTTCATCCCGAAGGCTAATGGGGAGCTGAGAGCCTGTGTGGACTTTAGGGCATTGAATGCGATAACCGTAAAGAATCGGTACCCCTTGCCTCTCATCAGTGTACTTCTGGAACAGGTCAAGAAAGCTCGTATCTACACCAAGTTGGATTTGAAAGGGGCATACCATCTGGTGCGCATGAGGGACGGAGACGAGTGGAAGACCGCCTTTAAGACCAGGTTCGGCCTTTTTGAGTACCTCGTCATGCCGTTCGGTCTGTGCAACGCCCCGGCAGCCTTTCAGTACTTTTTGAATGAGGTATTCAGAGAGGAGTTGGATATCTACGTGGTCGTATATATCGACGACATCCTTGTCTATTCGTCCAGTGTGGAGGAGCACGTACACCACGTCAAAGCTGTGCTCCAAAAGCTGAGGGAAAACATGCTGTTTTGTAAACTCAGCAAGTGTGACTTCCACGTCACATCCGTGGAATTCCTCGGAGTGATGCTGAGTCCAGAGGGACAGGAGATGGCAGAACGAAAGATCAAGGCGGTGAAAGAATGGCCGGTGCCCCAAAGCGTGAAGGACGTCCAAAGTTTCATTGGCTTCGCCAACTTTTACAGGCGGTTTATAGATGGATTTTCAGGATTGGTGGCCCCAATCACACAGCTACTGAGGAAGTCCAAGGAGTTTGTCTGGTCCCCTGAAGCAAACACAGCCTTTGAGGCCCTGAAAAGCGCCTTTGGTAAGGCGCCGGTGTTGGCTCACCCCGATCCGGATCTCCCCTACGTGGTGGAAGCGGACGCATCGGATGTGGCGCTGGGGGCTATCTTGTCCCAACGCAACCACGACACAGGGGTGCTTCATCCCGTTGCGTACATGTCCCGCAAACTCAACGACGCCGAACGCAACTACCATATTGCGGAGAAGGAGCTTCTCGCAATCAAGGACGCCTTCACCGAATGGAGGCATTGGTTGATGGGGGCAAGACATGTGGTATCGGTGTACACGGACCATCGGAACCTACAGTTCATGACGGCCACAAGACACCTTTCTCCCAGACAGCTGCGGTGGATGATCTTCTTTGCGGGGTTCAACTTCCGCATCACATATCGGCCGGGGACGGAAAACCGGAAGGCGGACGCCCTGTCCCGTCAATCTGCAGTTAAGGAACCATTGCCTGCGACCGAGCATTCCATCATTTCCCCGAGGATGGTATTGGGGGTTATCCAACCGGATACTTTCCTGAGGGGAATAAAGAGAGGGATCAGGTCATTCGCATGGCGGAGGTGGCTCCTCAGTCACAGAGAATGGCAGCTGAAGGACGGGATACCCCTGAAGAGCAGGTGCCTATTGATACCCACGCCTAGGCTAAGGAAACAAGCATTCATCTGGTGCCATGACTCTCCATGCGCAGGTCATTTGGGCTTTGAAAAAACGGTGGCTAGCATGGGACGGCATTTCTGGTGGCCAACCATGAGAGTGGATGTCAGGAGGTGGGGACAGGAGTGTCCTACGTGTGCTACCATGAAGGCCGACCATGGCCGAACCCAAGGGCTCTTACATCCACTTCCGACCCCGGATAGACCATGGGATAGCATATCTCTGGACTTCGTGGTGGGCCTACCGGTAGACCAGGGGATGACGGCAATACTGGTGGTGGTGGATTACTTGACGAAAATGGGGCACTTCATCCCCTGCAAGAGAGTCCCTACGGCCGGGGAATTGGCGTCACTACTCCTAAAGAATGTGGTACGACTGCATGGATTACCTGGGGTGATCGTGTCGGACCGGGGGTCGCAGTTTACTGCGCAATTCTGGAAGACTTGGTGCACTGCGCTGCATGTTAAGACCGCCCTGTCCACCAGCTACCACCCTCAAACGGACGGCCAAACCGAGCGACTGAACCAAACGCTCAAACAGTATCTGCGATGTTTTGTGGACCAGGGCAGGGAAGAATGGGTCGACTTGCTATGGGTTGCAGAGATAGCCTATAACAACGCCACTCACAGCTCCACACAGTCATCTCCGTTCTATAGCAACTATGGCCAACATCCCAGGTTCTTGCCATTTCTACATCCGTTCAGAGAGGACAGGATTCCCGCCACAGTGGACAGGGTGGCACACATAAAAGACACGTTGATGCGCTCAAGGGCTGTCCTAATAGAGGCCAAGAGAAGATACAAGGCTGCGGCAGACAGGAAGAGAAGGCCCGGGCCACTGTACCGCACTGGAGACTACGTCTGGATATCCACAAGAAACATGAGGTTTCGAAAGAACAGTGTGTTCCATCCCAAGTACATGGGCCCCTATCGAATTACCAAGTGTATGGGTCCCATGAACGTGAAGGTGTGCTTGCCCCAGTCATTGCGGATACACCCTGTCTTTCATGTATCATTGCTCAAACCAGCACCCTCCAAGCCGTCTGGGACACCCAGGCCGGTATGCGTGGAGTCGGAGGTGGAGTATGAAGTGTCGGGCATACGGGCGTCCAAATGGCGCAGGGGGAAGCTGTGGTACCTGGTTGCGTGGAAAGGCTATGGCCCGGAGGAGCAGTCATGGGAACCGGCTGAAGGGGTTCATGCTCCGCGCTTGGTCTCCTTGTTCCATCGGCGTTTTCCTGCCAGCGCTGGACCCGTGGGGAGCCGCAGAGAGGGAGGATGTACTGTCAAGAATTCCTGTCATGCGAGGGGAGGAAAACGGTAACCAGCGAAAACGGACTACATCTCCCAGGATGCTTAGCGGTTGAGAGGTTATGTAAACAGGAGAGCTGTTACATAACTCAAGGAAAACACGCCCTTATGTAAACAGGAGAGCTGTTACATAACTCAAGGAAAACACGCCCTTATGTAAACAGGAGAGCTGTTACATAACTCAAGGAAAACACGCCCTTATGTAAACAGGAGAGCTGTTACATAACTCAAGGAAAACACGCCCTATAAAGGGAGGAACCGGGAGGTACAACGCTGTCGGATATTGTGTTTACACCGACGTACCTGCTTAGTGAAGAGCAGTGTTCCGGAGTGGTGCTCCAGTAAGGCAAGAACGGAGGTAGGTCGAGTTGTTACTCCCTGGGCCGTGTCTTGCCCCATCGTCACCTGTGAAGGACCCGGAAGCTCTACCGGATAACCATTGAGCTTCGCTTTTTGACTCGGCTGAGTCAACGCGCAGTGGTGCTTTTGCTGGTTGGAGTCGTAACTCCCAGCCCGACCAGAGATACAGGGACTGCCAGCTGTAACGCACACCAGGAGGTGTTTGCCGCGTTACAGACTCGGAAGTCCACGGGATCGATCGAGCGGCTGCTCTCGGTTCCGTCTTCTTTGCTTGTGATTGGGGTATCGGTGACGCATCACCAGGAGGTGACTCCGCGTCCCGGTGCAGTCTGAGGAAGAGGTTGAGCGGCTGCTCCCTTCAGGTAGAGACCCCGGCTGGGTGTTTCCCTGACTCCTCGATTCTCCCCAACACTCTTCGTGCCCCTCACAGCCTACCGATTGGCATTGTCGGCCATTTCATTTCTGCCCTCTGTTGGCATACGCCGGGATCGGCGTATATGCAGAGGACGGTTAGGACCATCCATGCTGTGGGCTGGTAACGTACTTAGCCTGGAGGATTCCAGTGACTAAAACCTTTGTTTATTCCTTGTATTATTTTTGCCTTCATTAAAATAACAAAACCTTCACAAGTGGTTGCGTTCTCATTATCGTGTCTGTTAAACGATCCTGAGACGTTCAGGGCGTTACAGCAATGGGAACACTGTCCAGCGCCTAGGCTGGGCAGCTCCACCACGTTAGTGGACAAATTCACATATTTTTCTGATTTCAGTGTGTCGAATCCTGCCTCCTTGTACTTTAAAATGGCGGCTGAGTCTACCTCGAAAGTTAGGCTGACACACAGGAAATTGTTATATTCTAAATCCTTTATGGATGAATTGGCAATCAGAGGTTATGATCTGTCGAAAGCTACTATTGATCTTAAATCGGTTTGGGGTTCTAAACCGTGGCAGGTACAGGGAACAGAAGCTTTGCATCGTGCCTGCCTCATCCCGAACCACATGTTATTTTTGAATTTGTCAATTTTTCAGACCACCTGTTTTGGATTGGCTACTTCTAAAAAATTAAATTCTCCCTCTACACCGGATCTGGGTGCTTATCCTAATTGGGATAATCATACGGATCTGTCCCTTGCTACGTTGCAGTCGTACATTTCTAACACATCCTTCAATATTTCCAAATTAAATCCGAAAGGATGGTTAATATGGCAAACGAGCTCATATTCCTGTCAACATCGGTTTCGGGATTTAAATCCGGGGTATACGCAAGTTCGTGTGGACCCCCGTTTTCAATCCTCTCATACTGTAACTACCTACTCAGTAGGGAAGTTATGCCAATCTTGGCTGCAACATTCCACCTTAGCATCTGTTAAACTTCATTTATCACAATTACACGACAAAATAGATTTGAATAATTTTGTTAAGGGTCCTGCGGTTGGCAGGTCCAAAAGATGGGTGTATGCTGTTTATAACGAAGTTTGGAAGCTATCACAAATTGAAGCTGCATCCAGATTACGAGCTATTGATCAAGCCAATATGGAGAAAGTATTGGCTGTTATAGAAAATAGCATTAACACCCTGTCTTCCAGAATTTATACGTTAGATAATATCGTTTCATCTGTTGTTGTGACATTGTGCAAGATGATTTGTCTGTTTTATATCATGGTCAAAATCAATTGCGTTCTATAATGCAGTTTGCATGGACATTGCAAACGTTAAAGACTGGGAAAGTCCCTTGGGATTACATGAATACTTCATCTTTGTTCCTTCCTTTTAATTTAACTGCAAAACAACAGTTCATGTCCATGAAAGATGCAACATACTCATTGCTGCACATTGAAAAGTTAGAACCTTTACCTTTCTCTGTTGCCGAATTAAACTCCGCTGTGTGGCTTATCCACGGGTTAATCACATTACAGTTTCCCCTGTTTAAGTTCAGTTCCTGCATGAAACATTATGTGTTAGGCAGATATGAACAACTAGGTACTGCCTTCCTACACGAAGTTTGGTCACTCCCATTCACGTACAGGTGCGTGAGGGACGGTAAAGAGGTTTACTTAAAAGGTGAAGAGTGCACTTCCACTCCAGATCACTCTGTGGTGTGTCGGCACATTCAATTGCATGGTGCATGTAATGTGCACGCTCCTAATTTAGCTTGCGTCCTGAAAGGGATCCCAGTGCCAGTCATAACACCTTCGTTTACGCTGCTGGCTAACGGTAGTTATTTGCTGTTAAATAATGAAGCTTGCTGTGGGATGTTAGTGGGAATTCCCTACATAGTGACTGTATCACAGAGAGTAGTCTACTGTAACAACGTCCTTTTCCCACCCCCGCATGGACGGCTCGATGTATCCATCTGGCCTTCCATTCCAACCTTAAAAGCAGAGTTCAACAAGATGAGCAGAATAAGGGCTCTATTGTCTCAAAAAGAAATCGCGTTGACTTCATTCCAGGAAACATTTGTCCTTCACGTAGCAAACACGTGCACAGAGTTGCAAGCGCTTTTGAATACTGATCTCCCACTTCATTTTGGGGCCCTGATTCAGACTATCTTTAATGCCTCGTCAACAAGTGGCCTGGCAAATTTTTTCAAAATTGTGGGCTCCGACCTCGTGACCTCCTTCCAAACTATTTTTGGTGTGATCCCGGCATTTTTTCATTCTATTTGTTCCAGCGTCTTCGGAGGTCTCCCGTTGATTCTCGCCCTCGTGGCTGGGGTACTGTTGTTGGTCTGCTTACTACGCAATGGATGCACAATTTGCGTCACACGACAGCATGTACCGGCTGCTCCATCTTCGTAACCGGATGCTTGAATACTATGGAACACTACCACTGGCAATATTGAGCATAGCCTATGGGTTGTCCTTCCGGTTTCCCTACTTTACTTGGGTACAGCCTGTCTTTCATTGCCTAGAGTATCCGTTCCAATGGGCTCTGGATTTGTGCTTGTCAAACTCGGTGTCTCCCGCCCCGGATTATGATCGACTAATGAGCCCCTTAGTGGCTCATGAGTTGGACTGTTCTGGTGTCAGGATTATGGCCTGTGGAGCAGCACATGGAGTCCTAGGGAATTGGGACATCGGAACGGCTGCAGCTGAGTTCTTGGCAAGAAGTTATCTTGAAGAACACGCCAGTTGTCCTCTGATGATACTGGAGGCTCCAGTTGTCGAAGAACATGTGTGTTCATTCTCCTTGCTGAACTGGATGGCAGATAATTTTGTAGAACGTTCCAATGGTTTCCTCTTGGAAGCCGTTGCTACTTATTGTGCTTATACATTGATGGATTAGCTTGGAGGTCATCCAACATTCCTTTGGAATAACTTTTGTTTTTTCGTTGGACATCCATCGATAATTTTTTTCCCCCTTTAAATGTTTTTTTTTTCTCTCTTTTTTCTCTTCGAACTTACACTCCCCTTATATGGATTCACAATTTGTGCCCTTGGTTCCGTTCTATCGAACTTGAACTCTGCGTTCCTTAATTGTGCCCCTACTGGTTAGTGGTCCGATCAAGGGGGGGTGTAGTGAGGACTGCTATTTATATACGTACATTGCTAAGTTAGCACAACCGCGTTAGATGTTAGAAAGCCATCTTGCCACTTTTGCTGCTTTTGCACACGACACTGCAGTTACATGTTATTATTTGAGAAATGCTTATTCGCCTTTGCTTCACATGAGAACTGTCTGTTGTTCACATCCCTAACAGTGAGCTGCGACCTTGGTCTGAACATTGTGTAAAGAAACAGTCTGGGTCGCTAGACAGTGAATGTTTTTGGGGTCAGGTTGATCGGCCCACTATTTAGTCATAACACGCATGCAGCTGCAAATACCTGAAAGTCGAGTGCTTTTAATATTGCAGGCTGCATGCTTTACACACATTCGGAAGAAGAGCGTTCCCAGGAGCAGAGTATACCTGATCCTGTGATGTGATTCCACTAAGCTGATCTTTACGGTATGGGGTTCCCCATTCAAGCCTAGAGACCTTCTATTAGTCTAATAATAATAATATTAGTTTACTAGCGAAAGGAAGGTGGCTGTAATCCACTGTAATTTTATTATGATTTCTCCTTTCATTTTCTATGGTATTGTAACTATGCTGATGGTTTTGATTTTAATCATTTGCCTGCTTATGTTAGCCAAAGTACTGCATCTTAGGACACGAGGTTTATAAAATAAACTCTTTAAACTTTACCGTGTCTCTGTTGACTCTTGTTGTGGACTGATATGAGAATAATAACGAACAGGTATTTCTGATTCCCACCATTCCTGAGCATACACTAAGTCGCTTGTTCTGGGTTGTCTATACATTGGGACCGCCGAGATAAAATCGGATAACCAATGGGACACTGATGCTGGTCAGATAAGGGGTTCTGGGTTCTGAGGTGAGTTTTTGGTACACCACAATTCACTGAGGTCCTGGTTTCCTGCGCATAGTTCTGTGCATGAGCAGAATCCCTGCAACAAAGGCACCAGAGAGGGTTGTGCTGTTTACCCGTTGTTGATTCTGGAGCCTCTAGTGATTGCCTTTTGATCTAATGACATTATGGGAATTCTCACGACAGCGGGTAAGGTTAAGGCCTTTTACTATGCGGATTACATCCTCTTGACTTAATCAAACCCCCCAGCCTCAGCAGCTGCTCTTATTTCTCACCTGGATTATTTTACCCAGTTTTCGGGCTATAAGATAAACTGGTTGAATGCGAGACTCTGCTCTTAACACCCACCACCACAAGAGCCTCTCTGGGTAGCCTGCCATTCAAGTGGCTTCAGTCCCATTTAAAATACTTAAGGGTGTATATTAATCATGGTCTGGAAGACATGGTCCAGAACAATGTGCAATCCATCGTGGGTTGTATGGAGTGTAATTTTAAAAGGTGTTCTGCCCTGAACCTATCCCTGTGGGGTATGGTCCAGGTCATCAAGACAAATTTCTTCCCCAAATGGAATTACATCTTTGGAATGTTGTCCCTGGCTATATTAGTCTATCATTTGTGAAACATCCAATGCTCCATCTCCTGATTCGTTTGGGGTTTGGATAGACCGAGATTAAAGGGTGCTAAGCTCTACTCCACGTCAGAGAAGGGTGGCTTACGCATTTGGAGGGCCACCTACTTCTATTGCCACACCCTTATGGGTGGTGATAGAGCGTTAGATATTGCAAACTTCCATAGATCTGACTGTTTATTTCACTTTGAGACCTTCAATTACTCCCCTTGTCAATCTGATCATTTATACCTCTCAGTATGCGTGGCATAGGGCCCATAGACTGGTGCAAATCCTGAGCCATATTCACGCTAAAGCCCCTATGTGGCGCAATTCGGCCATTGCGGTTGGTGGGGAGGATATTCATTGGTGTCTCTGGGTTACTCATGGTATTCATCACATTGAGGACCTTGTCTCTAATGACTTTATCAAGTCATTCCCCGACTTGAGACAGTAATTTGTAATTCCATCCTCCCAACTACAGAAATACAATCAATTGTCCCACGCCCTATCACATGTCCATTGGAACACGCATATTGACCTCCCTAGCTCACTCATTACTCAGTATCTCCATATCTGGAAAAACTTTGGGAAGACCCCCACCCAGAAGGAGAAATACCACACAGAACAAGGACATCCCACATCATGACTGGACCACACTTGGTACCTGAAGGAAACAGTGCATACTCTATTCATTACCCCCCCAATCTATCTAAAAGTGCCTCTAAAACCTTCAAACACAACCTTCTCAGAAAACCCCCCGAAATCTTGTTCCTGGATCCCTCCGTCAACGCCAAGAAAGGCGTTATAATCAATAACCTCATATTCTTCACAAGAAGAATAGCCGAATGGCGGTCTACCTTTTCAAAGCTACTAACCATCCATGTCCATAAAAATATCCCCTATGGAACCAGGATAACAATGACACCCGCACCAAACCTCAAAACCACCCTGAATATAACATCCTACAAAAATGGCACTGTTCTTATTCAGTACTAAGACTAGGTTGTGCTGCGTTCACTTGGTAATAATACCACAATTGTAAACACTTTCAGTTCACTATCATTGGAGTTCTATTCCTCCATTTAATCTGATAAAGTTTTTCAGAATCAAAAACATTTTTTTAAACAATGTATAATGCACATATTTACAATGTCAATTAGTTGCATTAACCCACATTGTGTACATTTCTTAATTACAACATCAATATTTGTACAAAATCATGCTTTGTTTAATGCTTATGCCCAATGTATTTCGGAACAAACACTTTTCCTTCTTCAGGGGCCAGTCTGTAAATAAAAACATAGGATAAACAAATTAAATGAATGACCGGGGGAATTCAAGGTTACCTATTTATTTTATAAAGTTATATGAGGTCTCATGCTGACCTATGCTGTTCGTACCCTTTATATGTATGGCACCCAATGTGTTTAGGTAATTGTATAGTTGTGTGTGGTAATATCATACCTTGCTCTAGGTTGCATGTATATATTGCTTCAAGTGATCTGAAATAGACTAGTGATCATTATCACTAAAGAGGAAACCAAACACAACTGTTCGTACGATTCAATTCAAAGCCAACACACAACTGTGAGGTTACTCATCAAAGCTTACCTTTCAATTTCAACCTGTCATGATATCTGCAAAAAGAAACCGTTTGGTATAAAAGCCTGTCGCTATATACCAGAAATTAAACTTAGCGACCGTGCTCCAATGATAAAAGAAACTCGAGTGTCTTACCTTGCTAGTTAGTGATTAAGCGCTAGAGCCTGAAACATAAAAAATACAAATGCTAGTTCAGAATCAACTAAAAAATTGAGGAAAATAACCTGATCTGTCACTAATAATTAGAGACCCCAACCCCTACCCAGATTCTATGAAAGAAGCATCAACAACTCACTTCCTTTAGAACACATTTCACTGACACCCTTAAATAGAAACTTCACCAGAACCAACAGCAACGCCCGTCCTGTTATTTCCAATCTCCGACCATCCTCATCTCCTCTCTCCACCCCCTTTCCCACTTCCATCACTCTCCTCCACAACCCTCTACCGACTGCTGATGGAATCCTACACAACACGGCCACTCTAGCAAGTCAGAGTATAGCCCCCAGCCAGCACATACCCCTCTCATTACCTACTACCTGGCACCCAGCCACCAACACCCACCACACTGCCCCCACAGACATCAGACCCCTCAGTAATCCCACCCCCAACCCTCCCTGTTCGCCGATCCTGTCGCCCCCACCCTAACACATCTCTGAACAAGACTCACTCACATCCTCACATCCAGGAAACTACAAAACATTATCTTAGAAATCAAAAGCATCCTACAATTTGCTGAAAACTCTCTCTCCAAACTTACCCATCACTCTCTAGCGGCAGTCAACAACGTGATAAAAACTATCCCCCTGCCAATGACCAATCGACAGTTACGCACATACAACCTCCCCAACTACCTAACGGACCTGGAAATCCAAACCCTTTTACTGCTATACGAAAATCCTACATGCCCCATCACAATCAAAGAAGAATTCAATTACCTAACGGACCTGGAAATCCAAACCCTTCTACTTTCATACAAAACTCCTACTTGCCACATCACAGAATTCTCTATTCTCCCAGTCCCTATTAACACAAACAGAACATCCCATCCAACCAACAGAGGAATAAACATGAACAACCTCCAATCCATAACCCCTAACTCCGAAATTCATGAGCCGACCTTAAAGAATTCCTCTAAACCGATCTCCTGCCTTCTTCTAAACTGGCGCTCAGCCCTAAAACACGCCTCGGACATCGCCGACCTCACCCTGAATATGAAAATGGACATAACCATACTCACGGAAACTTGGCTCAATGAATCGTCCTCGCCATGCCTAGACCTTCTAGTCCCTCCAGACTACAACATTATTAGACATGACAGACCTCTCAAAAAGGGCGGAGGATTATCCTGCATACATCAATCCGATATCGCCATCTTGAAATTTCACACCGATTCCCTGGACTCTTGTGAATACCTTGGGATCTCTGTCAAATCGTCAGATAACCATTCCCACAAACTTCATATCCTCTACCATCCCCTAGGTATGAACGCAGTATTCTCAGACCAACTTATGGAAATCATCACTACAAACTCTACCCCTCATTCCAACAACATATTTCTTGGCGACTTCAATCTCCATTGGGAAAACGCACCAGACAAGCAGGTTAACACCCTTAAAACCTTTCTAGTAGACCATTCCTTGATCCAAGCTATCTCAAAGCCCACTCACTCTAAGGGTGCTACTCTTGACTGGCTCATCTCCCAAAAAAATACGATTGAATCTATCGTGATCACCCCTCGTGACTAGTCAGGAAATTTCGAAGGTGATAATGTGATGACATTATCACCTTCGAAATTCCCGCCGCGAAAAAGAAAACTTTCCTGCAGCAAAACAAGCCTAAACAATGGATAAGAGACACGAAAAACCTTGACTGGAACAACCTAGCCTCCCAACGTGAGAAAGTTCTCATCTCCCCCAACAACATGTCAGACGTCAATGACCTCACCACTCATTACAACTCCACGATGACCAAAGTCTTTGACCAGCTGCTCCACCAAACCTCAAAAGAATTCCGGAAAAAGATAAAAACCCATGGTTCAATGGAGCACTGAATGAAGAAAGACGCAAACATAGATCTTTAGAACGAAAATGGAGACAACATCCCTCCCCCCTCCATCTTAAACTACTTCGAAAAGCTAGAAACTCCTATAACAAAAGTATTCTACCATCTAAAAAATACTTTTTAGATCAGAAATTGACAATGCCAAGAATAAACCAAAGAAACTCCTTGAAATTTTTAAACAACAATCTAACAAATTGGCCAAATCCTCACTCTTGACTTCGAATTCTCAGCTTAGTAGTGAAGAATTCTCCTCGTTCTTCACAGCAAAAACAAACTCCCTCCAACTTGAGCTTAACACGGCAGCAACTAACTCAGCCACCCCAAAGATCATTCAAACTGAAATCGCTGAACAACCTGAGTTACCTTTGCCCAAAAGTAACTCTCACTGGTCCACTTTCAAACTTTACGATCTCAATGACATCACCAAAACTTTAGCAACCATCAAACTCAACAACCACTCTAATGACCCAGTCCCTCAAATTGCCTTCCCCACATCTACCAAGTCATCTCTCCTCTCTGGACCAAAAATTTTCAACGCCTCGCTAGCACAAGGTCACATCCTAAAAACGGGCCAAGTCACCCCTCTACTAAAGAAATCGACAGCGAACACCTCCGACCCCAATAGCGTCCGACCCATAGCCAACATTCCCATGCTAGCCAAGGTCCTGGAAAAATGTGTTCAGCAACAAATGAACCAACACATCATGGACATCAGTCTTCTGAACATCCACCAATCGGGTTTCAGACCCGGCCATAGCACAGAAACAGCCATTCTGCATATAGTTGACGACGCCCTCCTAGCTCTTGACTGCATCGAAACCTGCCTACTAGTCCTGCTCGACCTCTCCTCAGCCTTCAACACAGTCAATCACGACAAAATGCTAAGAAGGCTGGAAATTAGGATGGGCTTATCTGGCACAGTCCTTCAATGGTTCAAATCCTTTCTCGAAAACAGAACGCAATCATTCATGGTGAACAAAAATCTTTCTCCCTCCTCACCGAACCTTCTAGGAGTACCACAAGGCTCTACCCTATCCCCCACCCTATTCAACCTATATGTCGAACCACTAACCGAACTACTACAGCAGGCGAACATCGCCTACCACATGTACGCGGACGATTCTCAACTTTACATCAAGATCTCCTCCATTGAAGACATAAAGACGATGAATCTAGCTCTCGAAAAGACTGTCCACTGGTTAACGACCAACTTCCTCAACCTAAACTCGCAAGAAACAGACTTTCTTCTAATCTCCCCCCCTAATAACTCCCTGGAGACAAAGGAATGGACCAAGTTGATCACTGCTCTGAATTGCACGCCAACTCTGGTGGACTCCACCAAATCACTTGGAATTACACTAGATAAGAACCTGAACATGCAAACACACATCAACCTGTTAACTACAAACACACGCTTTCACCTCAGCTATCTTAGAAAAATGAAACCTTTCATCGAGAATCCGGACCTCAAAACTGCATTTCAGTCCTTAGTCATCTCAAGACTAGAGTACGGATGCACCACCCTCTCAGGGCTTCCCAAATTCTCAACTGCACCTTTAAGAGTCTGTCTCAACGCCGCAGCAAGACTCCTAACAGGATCTAGGAAATTTGACCATATATCGCCACTCCTGAAAGCACTAACTTGGCTACCTTATGAAGCTTGAATCCACCTAAAAATGGCATGCATCACTTACAAAGCGCTACACCACAATACCTCCCAGTACCTATCCCAAAAACTTACCTTATCTTGAGGAATAAGAAATTCTAGGAGCGCCGATAATCTACTCCTGAAACCCACACGTTTCAGCAAGAAAAAAACCTCTGACAGAGCATTCTCCGGAGCAGCACCAAGAATATGGAACTAGCTTCCTCCATACATCAGAAAAATCTCCTCCACCCCACTGTTCAAAAGGGAAGCAAAATCATTCCTGATGTGCAAATTCCTCCTGTAAACTCTCCCTTGTACCATTCCAGTTCTACATCCTCAAACTTGCCTCCTCTCTCCCATTAAGGACACCTTTGCCTATATGACCTGTTCCTATTGCTCAGAACAATCCTCGCGCCTACGACCCTCTGAACTTTATCAAAACTTGTTGATTCTTTGTATGCTATACTTTGCTAACTGCTTCATTTGTTCTGTGCTCTCATTGTAAAGCGCTCTGATACCCTACCCTGGGTCTGGCCCGCGCTATAGAAAACTCTAAAAAAAAAGAAATTTAAAACAACTATTTTGGGAATGTCTACCACATTGCTGGACCCCTGTTTTTCCGCGCAACCATTCACAGCTTGTGTGCCTGGTGGGAAACTCCTCTTAACACACAATTTGTGGATGATTACTGGGATACTGTAGTGCTAGAGGCACTCTTGTTGTCTGACACCCTGTGATGACCTTTGACTACCATTATTTTAACTGACTTTAGTATGTTATTTTATCCCAGCCTGAATGTACGACGGTCCTGCATATGCCTTGCTTCTCTTACAAGTTTCTTTCTTGTAATCTTGCTTTCTGTCAGTGGGAGCTGTCATGGAGTAGGACAGCCTTGCCAAGAACAGAACGTGTGGGATGTGCATTTGAAAGCGTGAGAAGGAGAGAGAGGTGTGGAATGTACTCTTTGGTTTCAATGTGCAGTGTTGTGGGCAGTGATGCACACATGTGCTCGGTGTTGTACATTGAGAGATAAAGTATGTGATGCTATAGGACATTGAGAGATGGAGTATGTGAATCTATAAGCAGCTGTGCACAATTGTGCATTGTGTTGTACATTGATGAGAATTATGAAGTTCTTACTATTGGCCTTGACATGGCCTCATGTCATCCTTTTTCCTGCCTTTGCCTTGCTTCTGCTTTTCTGTGTGCACAGCAGTGTTTTCAAGTTGTTTGGTTTAATCACGTTCAAGGTCTGTTTGTTTTTGTGAGAGATTGTTTATGTACCCGGAAGGCTTTGTGAGCTTCGTCAAGATAAAGGCTGGAACATGCGAGATTTGGAGAAGGGGACATGAGATTTCCTTCCTGCCATGGGAATGCTTGCTTGGAACCTGGCCAATTCTGGTAAGATTCCTCTGGCCCGGGGGGGAGGTCTTTCCCAAACCTTCTAGTGTGCTTTGAGATCATAAAGCATAGGGTTGTTGACTCAGAAACCGGGAGTTTGGAATCTGAGTGGGTACTGACGCGTCTACCATGGAGTGTGGAACCCTGGTTGCTGAGGCTCTCAATCACGGCTGTTTAACTTCCCCAGTCTGAGATGCAGTGTTTGCACCAGGTGAAGTATTGAGTTTTGGTTATTGCCATTGTGATGTTTGGCCAGTGGCTTTGATCATTTGAGGTGTTTTCTTGTGATGTGGGAGTGAGTTGAGGTGCACATCCAAAGTAATCATCTGATGTATGTGTGTATATATATATATATCTTTCTGATCTCTTGCAGGACGTCCAGTATATTTGCTTGAGTCTTATTTCATATTATTTGCTGCTTGTTTATTCATCAGTATTATTCATGCATTATATTTACCAAGTGTGTTATTATTGCTTACATATAAACATATATATCTATTTGTGTATTTGAATCTTGTGCATTTGGCATCTGGGAGACATCCCCTCATACATTCACTCCTCTACCAGCCTTGGCTGCTGCATCCTTTCTCTGATAAATCCACTTGAATCCACTTCACCCCTCAATGTGCTGCTAATGAGGACATTTCATACATCTATTGTGCGGGCAGCAGAGCAGAAACAGAATGAAGAATGACTGACCCCAGCACACTCCACTGCCACGCGGAAGTACGCGCTCTGAACTCCTTTGCTGAGCCTCGCGATCCCTGCCTTGGAGTAATACGGGTTCCCTCTATACCACCCATCATACTGTGAATCTAGCACATCACTTAATCTCTTCATGCCTTCCAAAAGTGGTCTCAGCTCTTCATGAATGATCCCTCTCTCTGTTCTGTGTGATCTAAACTCTCTCTGAGGTCCATGTTTGTTTTGCATGATCTAAACTTACTCTTTCTGACCTCTCTCAGCACTTACTAGGGTATGACCTGCTAATTGTAATTTTATTTATATAGCTATTACTACCCCTGACGAGGCGTTGAAGTGTTTTTCTAGTGAGTAGCATGCTACTCCAGAACCCAAAAGATTAGTGGTGGATGAATATAGGGAAATATATTTGTTAATTTGAGCGGTGGACAGCTCAAAGACCTGTTCCTCAACAGAGCACACCCGAAGTGAGAGATGACGCACAATGTGACTCAGCCCCTTCAGCAAAGGAATCCTGCTAAGCACAGAACCTAGACTCCTCAACAAGAAGACTTTCCTTCGCCTGTTCCCCTTCCCTTCTAGCCTCGTTCCCAAGACCGCCGGAACAAGATTCGTCACAAGACAATGCTGTCTATCGTAACACTGTATAAATATTTCCTTCACGATATATGCTGTAAAGCGCTCTGATACCTTTGGGTCTAGCCAGTGCTATATAAAACTCTTAAAATAAATAAATAAAATAAAAATGGGATTGCCTTTGTGTTAGAGAGCGTTGTATAAAATTAAATCCCAAGCCTTATTCTAAAAGAGAGAGTCCTTGCATTTTGTAAAATAAAACCCTTTTCCAAAGGTGTTGCTTGTTTTGTGTTAAAGTCTTTTGCTGCGCCGGGTGTTGAGCCATCGTGTGGGAGCTGTAGTATTTGATTCTGCGTCTTTGGAAATCAACAATAGTTCCCACATTACAGGCCTGGTTGGACAACATGCACAATGTTGCATGCTTCAAATGTCTTATTTATAATCTAAATGACAAATTGCAGATATTTGAAGAGGTTTGGGTTCTTTTCTTAAAGACTGAAGTGCTGAGCTCACCCATAAATTTAAGGTGTTTATGGCGTATCTTAGCCTCCTTCGTGTTCCATGCAGACCACTATGTTCCATTCCCAGGCCTCTTCCTCTTGAGGTTCCCCATACTTTGACCCCAATTGTTGTTGGCTTTCGTTAAAGGAAGGAGCTGGGGACAGATGGCCATCTTATTTTATTTCCTCCCATGTGGGTGTTAAAGCCTCCCATCCTTCCTCCCCATCGCAGGAGTGTTTTTCCTTTTCCCATTCCTCCTCAATTGTTGTGTTCTTCTTTCCTCTTATTTAAGTTCTTAGTAATTACTTCATTGGGTAACTGGTTTACAGACAGACTAGTGGTTTTCATTCTACTTTTTTGATTTTCTCCTCGCCCTGCGTGGTGAGTGGTATGTCAAATTATATTTTTCCACTGTAGTTACAGTAATTAGAAAAACTCAATAAATAATTGAAACACCACAATGCCCACCACAGGAGCTAGGAACTTGGTGAAATTCATTGGAGCAGAAGCTAGTCCGAACCTGAAAGTGGAAGTGTCTTTCTCCCACACAAAATCTGACAAACGTCTGAGAGTCCCTGTGAATATGGATGTGCAAATATGCGTCCTTTAGATCTATCAGTCAAAAAGCTGACTTTTGTCAAGAGAGGAAGAATTGAATCTAGAGTCAACATGTAAATATTTGAAGAGGAATGTAAGAATTTACTTACTTCAGATCCAAAACAGGATGAAAAGAACCTGACACCTTCTAGACCAGAAAAAGTATGGAGTAGCAGCCTCTCTTTGGTTCTGTCTGAGGTACTGGAATGATGGCTGCCTTGGAAAGGAAATCCTCCATCCCCTCCAAAACAGATGACTGACGCAGAGGATTCTTTGGCAGAGGAGGTTGAAAAGTCTGGGGGCTAGGAAGAAAATTGGATCCTCAGACCATTCTGTGCAACATTGGCTGCCCATCTGTCCCCAATCTGTGATTGACATACGTGAGAAATATATTTCACTAAACCCCCAAACGGCTGTGGAGAATTCCAAGCATAGTCATGTTTCGGGAGGGTTCTGCTCATGACTCAGCACCCCCAGCCGCCCAACTACCTCCGATCAGAAAAACTAAAACTGCTGCATGTCCTAAAATGGCAATCACTAGCTAAACACAACCACATTCATAAATCAATTGCAAAACTTAATTCAAAACAAACTTGAGCTTATCTCTAAACCTAAAAACACTTAATCCTACTTGCAAATGACACCCTTCTGGAACAGGTGGACATCTCTTGCATAAGACTGGCACCGGTAACATCTGGTGGACGCCCAGGGCACTCTAATGGGCATTACCGCAGAAGGTGGCCACTGTAGGCATCTGGGACTACCCTTGGCATTACATCTTACATCTCAGGTCTCAGTGTACCAAGAGTACAGTTATAACCAAACTTTGCTCTACTAGTCTCACACGGCTAGCAGAGACAACTCCAGAGACACACAGTTGTCTCCTTTGTCCTAAAGTGGCTATCTTTGACATATGGGGTCATCAGGTTAGCATTCATGGTGAACTGTTTCATAAAGTAGAACTCTCTGAAACATGCTGGCCATTCCAGCATTTGGTGAGCCCCCCTGAATTCATCCGCATCCTTGACATGGTATCCACCCCTTACATCTGCTGTCCACCCTGGCATAGGTGGAAATCCATAGTGTAAAGTCAACATCCTTGATATCTGGTGGCCACTCCTGGTATAACGTAGGGATCTCTGGCATAGGACAGGCGTCTGTGATATCTGGTGGCCACCTGTTGCGTAAGATGGGTATCCCTGCATAAGGTGGCATCTCCAGGCATCCATTGGCTAGCTTGTGTATTTCGTCCCACTGTCTGGTGTTAGTCTAAGCATTGGTACGCTAGTCTGACACACGGAATCTATGCAGTTTCACCATGTAGTTTCTCGTCTGGATGGCTCTTGAGCTAGCCATCTGACATCGGGATAAATCTCTAGATTTACCATCTGGCGAGGTAGATTGGTCGATTAGTGCATCATGCTGCAAAATTGTGGGAACTAAGTAGTCTCAGCAGTATCGTGCAGTACTTTACAGCCAGTTTGCTCCTGTCTGCTACTTCTGGCTTTTCTGTCCTACACCTCACATAAATATCCTTGTCTTATTAATTTAGCCGCTTTTCTATATTTGCTTGGTAACATTTGGTGTGTCTGTAACATTGTCCTCTTGACCAGACTTTTTGTCTGTAAAATCTAACCTTTGCCCTGAATTTTCACAGTCCTGATGCAGAATTTGATTTGACTTTGCCAGCCCGTCTCACTGGATCGGATAGAATTGACATAGCCTGTTTTATTATTGTGATCGGGTTCTACAGGTAACTTGGACACCCAAGAGCGGTTGAGGGGCGGCGGAGGTGATTCTACTTGTGTGTGTGGAATAAATGTAGAAGCAGCCTTTTGGACAATAAGAGCTAGCACATTTTGGAAAGTGCCTTGAAACCCTAGTGGGAAAGCAGGGCGCTGTATAATTGTTAAGCGCAGAATAATGATGACTTATGATAATGACTATGAAGTATCTGCCATCTCTCTGCGCTCATAAACTAGGTGACATTAATACTCCGCTGTGCTCCTTTAATGATTTTCCAGAGGATGATGTTTCAGTTAGCCCTAACTAAATCAGAACATGGAACTTGTAGGCACGCGTTGAGCACTATGTCTCCGAGAATGACGACCTCTTTCATGTTGACGCTTACTCCCTAAACATCCCCCTCCAGCGCAAAGGCAATGCCTGTCCATGGGGCGGCTGGTGACATTTGAAAGTGGTGAGGCGCAAACTTTGTGTCGGAGTGCACCGTGGCGAGCGAGTGGGTAAACGGTGCATTTTCAAGCAATTTTGAGAAGCAAGAAGGTTAATGAAGCAATTGTGAAAGTGCAGTTATGACATTAATAGACTAGACAACCACACTGCCAAAAGCATACTGTTGAGCAACTCTGGTACAAGGGACCAACCGACTCGCAGCAAATCTGGCTCTCATTCAAAACTGGCACTCCCAGGGGGCTGCAAATGTGAAGCACGCATCACCTGCACAATTTCCCTCCCCCACCCCGTCAGTCCCCCACACCTTCAGCAACCAGAATAACCCCCACCCCCAAAGTGCATTTCCATCTCCACCATTAAACACCACCAAGAGCAATGCAAAGGTCTCAGCGCATTCTCACGTCTGTCAGACACCAGTGGCATTCACGCTGCCGCCATTTACTTTGCACAGTCAATCTTGTGACGTACATGTGCGAATGTGTGTACTGCTAACACAGGCACACCACAAACTGACATGTACCCATACCCTGAAGAAATGTCTGCTTTACTTATTGCTGGCCTTGTTGCTTCACTATAAAACCTACACGTCTCTTAACATTCGAAAAATCCACATTACTAATTATGGACCAAAACAATTTCAAAGCTAAAAAATAAAATCACATTTTTGCAGTCCTATATTATCACGATTTTTCGCAATTTTACTAAGGAACACAGCCTTTAAAAAAAACGTAAAACGTGTGAGTCAGAGGGCAAACATTTTATACACATGGGAATATTCATCACATACCCCCAATAGACCGCACTCGAACGTCCACCCCATATTTCACTTGAATGTACGTTTATTTTATAGTTTTCATACAACCCTTCTTCACTTAGCAGTAGACAGGGCCTCATAAGACATGTTTGAACTTTGTATTAAAACTGTCAAAGATCTGTGTTGTCTTCACACTCCTTGTAGTAACAAATAAAAATAAAAAGTGCTGCGTGCAGCATTTTACATTGGAAAAAACAAGCTTTGCCATATTGATTCGAAAAAATCTAAAGGTTTTGTTCACCCTTGCCCCCACGCAGCCCTGGCCTCAACCCTTCACACCTTGCAGCCTGTCTCTCTCCCCGGAAGTGGAGAATGGCTCCCTCTCACTGTAATACACTGAAGGATTCACACGAATGCCAGGATACATTCAATTGCTCTAACAAAGAAGGCCGTCACGTCAAAGTGATAACAGCCCCTTCCACAACCATATTATTAATAAACCCCCTCGTATTCCTGTCTAAAAAGTACTGTCTGGGTGGTTTTCACTGCCTTAATGTTGGGGGGCGTCCGCTCACGGTGTTCGACCTCTCTGCTTGCTGCAGGAATTATTTGTCGTAATATCAGGAAAACAGAGTAAAAACGTTCTCACCAGAGCATAAAACAAGCCCACAAGCAGCCAGTAACCCAGTCCATACACTACTCTGGAAGACCAGCCCTTCTGGCACTGCCGAATTGCCAAATACACTAGTCCGTCCAGGCGTCACTGAAGGAAAGCACATTTCCAAAACAGCATATATGGGGAAATTGTTGTGAGTGTTGAATTTACATTTCAGTCAAAACGTCCCTGGAAAAAAGAAAAACAAACCCTCGAACTTTGTAGGATTCAAACAAAAGACTGAACGAAGTGGATAGTGTTATTGAACAGAACATGGAACAAAAGTGACTTTTTTTAAAGTTCTGTGTTAACCATCTATGATGGTCGATACTGCACAGAAGCAGATAAACGCTGCCATCTGAAAACAGGAGCACGGGGAGGGCATCTGCTTAATGTAAGCCTGTCCTACATACACACCAACCCCTGCACAGACCCTCCAAAGATGTGTGGAGCGGGTCTCGGTTACTTAATCGTGGGCCTGGTATACTCAGTCGCGGCTCGCGGGGGGGGGGGGTTGGGGTCGCGCACGGGGGGGGGGGGGAAATGAAATATTTAATAAAAAAAAAAACTTACCTCACAGCCGGTCCCGTCCACGCCACCTCGCTCTCAGACCTCTGATCCCCTGGGCGCCTTCACTAGTAACGGTACTGGAGGAGGGGCCTGCCAACCCCTCTCAGCCAATCCTGGCGCTGCCAGCAGCGCCAGGATTGGCTGACGGCACAGCTTACGCTACGCCCGCCGCCTGCCCATTAGGAGACCGAGGGGCTCCTAATGGGCATGCGCAAGGCAGTAAAATCACAAGTACGTATGACTGGGCACCTAGTAAAAATTAATCTCCATGCCCACTCATGCGCACTTGTGCTGCCTTTCCCTGGCTTGTGACAATGCATGTCAGTCAACATGACGCCGGACCGCCCACGGTCCGACGTCATGCTGACTGACATGCATTGTCAGTTAGTTCTCCCCCACCCTCGTCGTCTCTGAACTTAAGTAAACTAAGTTCAGAGACACCGAGGGAACTGCGGGCGCGGGCGGGGGGGCTACGCCCCAACGCCCCAATGGACGATCCGCGCCTGTACTTCCCCCCGTTTGCACTCCACCAGCCTTGCCTGCTGCTTGCTGCTCCATCTGTGGAAATAACCCCTGCTCTTACAACAAGTACAGTAAATTAGACAAATTAAATACAATCATTTATTAACTATGCAACACCTTTTTGCAAATAAAATACTGTATAACACAGCACACTATTGTATACTGCATTATGATGAATCGTAATTAAAATAATATGATACAACAGACTTTATTGATGTATCAAGTCAGATCGACAATTGCAAAAAATAATACTAGTGAGACATCATTTACACTTTTGCTTATTGTGTTTTCAGGCTGTTTCAGGGTACAACATTCTTTTATAGGGGCCCGCTGCTAAATTCTGGGTGTACACCATACCAAAGCTACTTAATCTTGATTCCACCTCAAGTCTCTTTATTCCATTACCCTACACTTCCTGCCTCTTTATCTCTGTCTTGATGGTTCCTTTTCATACCTGCTTTTTAGGACCTTTTGTGGACAATACCAATAGATACAGTGAGCTTTGGATCATCCCATTGCTTACCATTGGCTGGTTGTCTTGTCAATCTCATTTGCTTGCATTTTATTCAATAGCTTTCCTTCCTCTTCTTGTGTTTTTCTGTTCCCTGAAGTATAGCCTCCTAACCATCTTTTTGATTGGATGACTGGTATTCTTCCATGGCTCCACATCAGGGAACCACTTTTTCCTTTTTCTTTCAACACTCCATTGCAGCGCATATGTTTTCTTGCTCTCTCTCCATGTGCTCATTTCTGCACTAGGTTTATTTATTGTAAATGTCAATCTGACTTGACACATCAATAAAGTCTGTTGTATGTATCATATTATTTTACATTGCCACCCCATGCTTCCCATGTTCCCCCAGCTCTTCTCCTGCTAGCCCCTCGCCATTCCACTGAGCTGCGTTTAACTTTTTTTTTATGTAGCCCCTCACCCAGCTCCTCCATTGCTCACATGCTAATCCTACTTGTCCTCGGCATTTACTTCCACTACCACATCATGCCCTTCCCCGTAGCTTTTTAAAAATGTAATTAAAAATATATTTTTTTAGGGCCCAGCAAATGCATTTTGCCTCTGAGACGGTCCTTTCTTCAAAAGATGCACTTGGATGCTCTTTTTATATTTTTTTAATGTAATGCTCTACACTCTACGTTTGGTTGTCGTCACTGAGTGCTTGTGCTCCGATTTGCTCCCACTTGTGCTCATTGCTCCTGCTCCCAGGTCTGCACTCCACCGTTCCTCCACTCTCCAGGCTTTAAATCTCATGCTCGGCTCCTACCTTGGCAGTCAGCACCTCTTGTTGGTGTACCCAAAGAGTCCCCGACATAAAGGTAGGAAGAGGTCCTAAGGAATAGGACAGATTTGGGGCAGATTCAGGGGCCTTGTGAGAGTATACACTTTGCCTGTCTTTCCCCACCAAAGCACCAGAGAAGTTTAACCTGTCCACCTGCTGTTACCCATGAGAAGCTGGATGCCAGCAGGGCTTGAATCTGAAGGAAATGAGATGTTGGTGTTTCTCCCGGTGGTGGTGCCCGGCCCGGAACTGGCCACTATGGTCTTATGAGGTTGGCGGTTGGTGAGTCTTCAGCTTCATTGGAGAGAGTGAAATTAATTCAGAAAGCAAATGTTCTTCATTAGCAGAGGTGAGCCTTATTCACAGAATGGTCAGCAGGAAGAGAAGGCAGTGACCTGGTGCATTTTGTGGTACCAACACCTCTTCCATTCCTGGATGTAGAGGGTCAATTAGCGCCCTTCCAAACATATACTGTTCAGGACATTTTGGAACTCTTTACCTTGAGCATTTGTTGTTTCTTTTAGATGTTGCCATTTTTTCTAAGAATTTAAATTTGTATTGGGTAAATTAACTATCTAATAACATGCATTGTTTTATTTTAGGCTTTTTAAAATTTAAATGGATTGACCGATGGAACACAATCGTTTCTGGTGCTAAATTGCTGCTGAGTTGGGGCAGCGCTGGTGGTTGTGCACTGATGCGGAGGTGGTGCTGTGCTGATGCTGAGGTGGTGCTGCGCTGATGCTGAGTTGGTGCTGCACTGCTGTTGGTGCACTGTTGAGGAGGTGGTGTTGTGTTGATGCTGAGGTGATGCTGACGTGGTGCTGAGTGATGCTAAGGTGGTTCAGAGATGGTGCTGTCATGCTGAGGTGGTGGTGCTGTGCTGGTGTTGAGTTGATGCCTCGGTGGTGATGAGTAATGCTGAGTTAGTGCTGTGCTGAAGTGATGCTGCACTGATGCTGAGGTGGTGCTGTACTGATGCTGAAGTGGTGTCGCGTTGGTGCTGAGTTGCTGCTGAGGTTGGGCTGTGCTTGTGCTGAGGTGGGGCTGCACTGGTGGTGGTGGTGCACTGATGTGGAGGTGGTGCTGTGCTGATGCTGAGTTGGTGCTGTGCTGATGCTAATGTGGTGCTCCATGGGTGCTGTGCTAATGCTAAGTTGGTGCTGCACTGGTGGTGGTGGTGCACTGATGAGGAGGTGCTGCTGGGCTGATGCTGAGAGGGTGCTGTGCTAATGCCAAGGTGGTGCTGTGGTGGTGCTTAGGTGGTGCTGAGTGATGCTGAGTTGGTGCTGTGCTGGTGCTGAGGTGGTGTTGCACTGGTGCTCAGGTGGTGCTGTGCTGATGCTGAGTTGGTGCTGCACTGGTGGCGGTGCACTGATGAGGAGATGGTGCTGTGCTGATGCTGAGGTGATGCTGTAGTGGTGCCCAGGTGGTGCTGTGCTGATGCTGTGCTGGTGCTAAGGTGGTGCTGAGTGATAATGAGGTGGTGCTAAGGTGATTGTGTGCTTCTGCAGTGGAGATGCTCAGGTAATACTGAGTGATGCTTTGATGGTGCTCGAGTGATGCTGTGCTGGTGCTCAGGTGGTGCTAAGTGATGCTGAGTTAGTGCTGAGGTAGTGTTGTGGCAAAACTGAAGTGGTGCTGCATTGGTGCTGAGTTGCTGTGCTGAGGTGGTTCTGCGCTGAGGCTGTGGTAGGGTTGCACTGGTGCTGAGTTTATGCTAGGCTGTTGGTGATGCACTGATGCGAAGGTGGTGCTGTGCTGATGTTGAGGTGGTGGTGTTGAGTGATTCTAAGTAGTTACGGCACTGTTACTGAATGAGGCTGTGGTGGCGCTGTGTGATGCGGTGCTGGTGCTGCACTGATGCTGAGGTAGTGCTGCGCTGGTAGTGGGGATGTGCTGCACTGGTGCAGAGGTGGTGCTGTGTTGGTGCTGAGGTGGTGTGCTGGTGCTGAGGTGGTGCTGTGCTGGGGCTGGGGGGGGTCCTGCACTGGATCTGAGTGATGCAGAGGTGGTGCTGTGCTGGTGTTGTGGTGGTTCTCAGATGCTGCTAAGTGATGGCCAGGTGGTGCTGCTGAAGTGGTCCTGAGTGACACCGACTGGTACTGAAGTGGTGCTGCGCTGATGCTGAGGTGGTGCTGAGGTGGTGCTGCACTGTCTACTTGCAGGATATATTGTTAAGTAACCTAGCATTACATTCCACATTTGAGAGCACAAGGTGGCATCCCTTGATATTGGTTTTATTTTACTAACAATTGAAACCTAAAAGAAAGCATCAAAAGTTGAAAGCGTGCAACTTAAAGTTGCTTCCATTTTCATAAAATGGAGCAAAAGCATGTTTAATCGTATCCAAATAATTACTCTGCCAAAAGCACAATGTAAATAGGTTGATCCTACTGTCGGCCATCTTCTTAAACTACACTTCCATTAAGTAAGTATATTATTTAAGGTTTTGACATTTGAGCTAATGAAAGCAAAAATGTTATAGGATGAAAAACAACATAGCCTTTGGCTGAAAAAGTGCATGTGAAACCAAAGACAGGGAAAACTAGATAAGGACATGATTTGCAGCCATCCGCTGAGCGCGTTCGAAAAGCTAAACAAGCCGAAGAAAAAGTAGTGTGCCGAAACTTACATATGGCTGGTAGTGAAGTGATCCATGTAACTGGGGTAGTCTCCAGGGTGTGACAAAAACAACAAAAGGAGGGACAAATGTAAACTATTCACCAACAAAAATAAAGAAATTTCGAAAGGGATATGAGGGAACAAATGAAAACGGATGGGCGTGCTAAAAGTCCATACTGTAGATACAACATGTCTCGAGAGACAGTGCATGCGCTGCCTAGCCGAGATCTAAACAAAAGAAATAGCTTAAATCAATACAAAGTGCATGTCAGATAAATAGATGCAAGATGAAAAAAAGCAGACAATTACAGCCAAGAAGACGCGCCGTCCAATATAAGCATGCGGCATGGGCTAACAGTTCAAAATCAACATCCAACAGTATTTGAAGGACAATCGTATCCCAATTTTATAAACAGCATTTAAAAAGCCATTGCAATACTGGTTAAATCACTAGATATTTGTAAAAATACAAAAGCAGGTCTGGCTTGTACAAAATGTAAAGCTTTAAATTGAGAGCTCATGTATCGTTATTGAGCACAATTAAAAAAAAATACCAAGCAGAGTAAAATAAATAGTTGTTTTCCCATAAAAATGACCACAGGGACATGGCAAGAGATAATCATGAGGAGCCCAGCCCCTGCAAAAACATAGAGAAAAATTCACAATGTCTAACCTAAAATGAGTCAGTAAAAACTAATGTGAACATTAGACACAAAACTGAGATAGGGATGTATTTGCAATTTATTTTTTACTAGGGCACACTACTGTACAGATGTATTAGAAAGTATGCTGTCCTCCCTCCTAACTTGTCTTAGAGATCAAAAACAGGTTTGACCCAATGAATGTCAGATTAGACATAACCCATTAGTTTTACAAATTGCTGTCTCCTAATCGACAGAAGATGATGCCAGTTCCTGGAGTAATCAAAAAGGGCTCAAAGGTAACTTAAATGTACTCTGGTAATTGTTTTATTTTGGAATGTGATCAATCTCATTTTAGTTTATTTAGGTCCAACCAACATTGTAGAAGATTTGGAAAGGTTGTTACTAAGATAACTGATCCATGAATAATGGAAAAGAGTTCAGCAATTTGTTTTTTTTAGATCTTTGGCAGTCTGGGCCATTAGTAAATGGTCATTGGCGTATGAAAGGGCTGAGATAAGACCGGAGCCGATTTGTGGCAGATCCTGATCATCAGATTCCAAAAAGTCCTCAAGGTGGTTAATGTAAATAATAAAAAGAAAAGGGGCAAGGATACAGCGTTGATGGATTCCACCAACTAACAATAAAGGGTCAATAGATTCTCCTCCATCCCCAAATCTAACAATCAGACAGTGTATATGTACTTACTTACTTACTTACTGCCTGTTATGCTCACTGGCATATAGGGCAGCAACAAAGGACCTCTACTTCTGTCTGTCTTGGTCAAGTTTCTGTACAGTGCTCCCACAGTGGTTCATGGTCTTCATTTCTGTTTCCACAATTCACTTCCAGGTGTTATTTGGCCTGCCTCTCTTCTGTTTAACTTCTGAGGTCCAATGAAGAGCTGGTTTTGTGATGGAGTCTTGTTCTCTTCTGATGGTGTGGCCTATCCTTTTCCATCTTTTTCTCATAACAATGGTGTCCATGCTCTCTTGCTTGCATCTGGTGAGCAGTTCCTGGTTGGGGATGGTTTGCAGCCAGAAAATGCACAAGATTCTTCTCAGGTTACTGGTATGGAAAGCTAACAGTTTGCTGATGGTGCTTTTTGTCATTAACCAGCATTGTGATCTAAACAAGTGTGGAGAGTATGCAGCTCTGATTAAGCCTTAGTTTGGTTTTGGTGCTGTACTGGGATGACCTCCACACATTGTACAGCATCCTGAAGGCATTCCGGACCTTGTTCAGTATGCTGTTGATGTCACTGCCTGCCTCTCTATCATGTCTGATACTGCTGCCTAGGTAGGCGACTAGTACTGTCTAGGTAGATGTACTCTTCAGTCATGGCAGGTCCTCTTCATCTACCTTGATAGGGGAAGAATTTGGAATGTTGAGAGGCATGACTTCTGATTTATATGTGTTGATCTTCAGACCCACTTGCTATGCAGATATGTGGAGGCGAGACATGAGTGTACAAAATAAGACCACCTGATGCATTAAGCATGGTCTTTTGTAGTGCGTCAGATCACACAGTTTCTGACTAAAATGAAGAGCAATCCTGACACCATGCATTCCCTGTCTCACACCAATCTTAACTTTGAAGTTATATTTACTATATCCCACTTTGCAGCTGAAATGATCATAGAGTCTCTTGATAAGGAGAATGATCTACTTGGTATGCCATAGGCTGTCATGGTGAATATTGTCAAAGGCTTTCTCAAAATTAATATAGTTGATGTACAATTGCCTGTACACTGTTCTATGATGTTCCATAGAGTAAGGATCTGATGAACACACCCTCTGTCCATGCGTAACCCAGCCTTTTAGTTTCTTACCTGCTTGTCTACTACATCAGGAATGCTCTGTAAAATTATTTTCACCAGGTTGGGCTTAGGATTGACAGAAGGGTGATTCCATGGCACTTGTTAAAGTTGGTTAATGCTCCCTTCTGTGGAATCTTGTCGATAAAGCCTTGGTTCCAGTCATCTGGTTCATTTTTCCGACCCCAATTGAAGTAAACAGTAGTTGGAGGATTTTGGCTTATGTTTCCAGGTCTGCCTTGATTTAACGTTTGTGCATTCAGATTTTTTTGGCCAGGAGCTTTTCGATTCTTGAGCGATCGAACTGCAGTGGCGATTTCTTCTTTCTGTGGTGGGGCAGTGTTTAGATCCAAGTCTGTCTCTGCTTCCAGGATGTCTACTTCACTTGTTGTTGGTACTGGTCTATTCAAGACTTGTTTGAAGCAGGAGCGGGGCATGCAGGTAAGAGTGGTGGGGCGGGGGGGAGCTGACAGATAACGACAAGGGAAAATAACATTTTAAAAAGGAAAACTATTTACCTTGTGCTCGCCGAACCAAGGCTTTATTGTCAAGATTTCACAGGAGGGAGCATTAACCAACTGTAACAACTAGCGTGGAATCCCCCTTCTGTCAATCCTAAATCCAATAGACCTGCACGGGCCGCTCCTAGTATGAAGTGCTCCACCCAGTGTGCTTCTCTCTCTCTCGCTCTCTCTCTCTCTCTCTCTCTCTTTCCCCCCCTCTCTCTCTCTCTCTCTCTCTCTCTCTCTCTCTCTCCCCCTTTCTCTCCCTCTCTCTCTCTCTCTCTCTCTCCGTCCCCCTCTCCCCTAGTCTCCCTTGCGTGCCCATGATAGGGGTGTTGCATGCTGCACAAGAGAACACTCTCTCTCTTCATGATCTTGAAGACCTTCCCCTATTCTCCTCTACTGGCTGCCTACGCTGCTTGACTGGCATGGTTGTTCACGTAGTCCCACTTGCCTGCTCTTCTTATTCTTTTGACTGGTCTGTGTGCTTCTATGTACTGTTGCTTATACTTTTCAGATTTGACCTCCATGAGTTTCTTTTTTGCTGCCCTCTGTCTTCAATAGCTTGCCTTGTGTAATCGACACAGAAAACCGATTATCTCAGGATCAACAACCAAAGAAAGCATTTTTCTATTCACACTATCAGACTATAAAAAGCTGAGCTCATGTCCATAAAATAAGATGTATAGCCTCCCTCCTTTTAACAACTGCATATTTTTAAATTAAAAGATTGAAATTAAGGCATGGTTCAATTAGTCCAGGTCCGAAACCTCACAACGTTTATAACAGAGATTATCAACTAAATTAGCAAATAACTTCTAGGTCATCTGTAGCTCTCTTTTTAAAAACTGATACAATTATGGAATTGGACCAGGATGATGGGTGGTTGAAACTAACGACCTTCTTAAGAACATTTGTAATGAATGGAGCACCAAAAACAAGATAATGTTTAAATGGGTCTATTGAGACGCCATCAGGTCCAGGGGTTTCCATTTAGGCTGCTAATATGCCAGTTTTGACTCCCTCAACCAGAAACACAAGGATCAAAGCACTTGATTGATTGATTGCTAAAAGAGTCAATGGCCCACTCATCAAGGGCATTCAAATAAATATTTGTGAAATGGGTCACCCATACATCTGCCTAAATAACCCCTCAGTGAAGGGCTTAGTTTTGCTGCACAGGAAAGGGGAGTTAATGATCTTCCAAAAGACACTGGTATCTATCCAGGCACAGGCTGTTTGTAACTTATACCATGCCTCCTCTACAAGGTAGGATTTCCTGTCAGTTACAGTCATTGCTATTATAAAATCAGTTATACAGTATCCATAACATCCAGCTTGTTACAGGTATTTTTTTCAAGGCACACAGTACATTGCTGTGGACCCCGGTACACCGTTGATTAACCAACTTATTGGCCTTAACCTGTTTCCTCAGGATGATCACAGTTACTGACTGCTTAACTGAAACAAATATGAATAGAGCAAAAACAGACTTTGTTTGAGGTCAAGAGACAAGGTGGGTGTACACATTTCTCTTCATTCAAATCTTTTTATTTGTATTTGTATTTTAGATAGAAACAGGCCACCGCGTGTTTCACATCAAGGTCGCTTCATCAGGGCCAATACAAGTAAATGCTTGCCCGTAATATTGTCAGGATTAGTTTACGTCGGTTATCATGCCGTTGTGAATTAAAGGACAGAGACTGATTCATCAGAATCTCACATCAACTTCCGTACACTGTAACAATTTGATCAGCAGAAATTATTGCCACTATGTTATTGTGTTTCTAAGTGTTAAAGCGCTGAAATTTTGATGTTAAACTGCAATGGATAATGTATTGGCCCTGATGAAGCGACCTCGATGTTGTGAAACACTTGTTGGCCAGTTACTGCATAATAATTCATTCTGTTCCTGGGATAGTGAACTGCGTGAGACTTCCAGTCTTGATGGTCTTGTTTCTGTTTGCAAAGAAACTAATTGTAATGCAGGTCGCCCATCGCAAGGACCTTGGTTTCTACAAAAATGGTTTGCAATGTACAAATAATTGTAACCGAGTGCCACATTTAGAGCTTGGCTGTCAGGTTACTCAGTCACAACTTGAAAGATGTCCTGTCCACCTTAGTTCAGGTGCCATAGGATATAATGCACTTGTAATAAGGCAAACAGGGCATCCATCACATTTGTGAAGGATTAACGTGTCCGCCAAAGTCTAAGTGAGGCCTGAGTGTTGTTGGCATCTTGCTTGCAAATTTGTTTTATACTGTAGTTTATGAAATAGCCCAACAATAATATATATCCGACCAAGAACAGATCAGTAAATACAAAGTTGAGATGAAAGAAAGACTGCGCAAACTGGAGATGACGATCGAGAAAGAAAAGCACAAAAATGTACCCACGATAAACTAGACTACGATAGATGGCAAATATTTACTTTTGCAAAATAGTTTGATACACTTTGCAGGCAAAAATTAACTACTATGAAGAAGCCTGCTCAGGAAATACATTCAGAGCAAAGTAGTTTACAGAGCTCACAAGTAGATACAGTCGTGGATGAAGGCCTGAGTGGGCAAGTCAAAGGTCCAGTGCCATCAGTTATAGAGGAGTTGGATTGCTTACATCAAGAGAAGATTCAATCTACGACTTAGGCAACAAATACCAAATCCAAAACCTAGAAGAGGAAGAGACAGAGGAGCAAGAGGAGGAAAGGTGCAAAACTAAGAAGACTCAACGGAGAAAAAGAAATGAAGCAAGCAATAGGAGATGAGAATGAAGCTTCTATCATTAATTTAACGAACATTGTTCTTACGGATCAGGACAAAAGGACACTCAAACCGGGTCTATCTTTCTGCCTGGAGGCAGATATGGATTATGTTTGAACAAGAATCGACATCTTTAAATTTACTTGAATGTTAAAGTTAAAAAAACATTTTCTTCTGTACCAAAAACCGAAACAGCCTGAAACACCAACTACAACTGTGATGCAACAAGGTCAACTGGCAGTGGATGGTATGAATCTCATGCTTGAGTTAAGAGAATTGGAAAATGAAATCACAAGGGAAGATATGACTCAAGATGCAGAGACATTAGCACAAGAGCAAGGTTTGAATAATTCAGGAGATGCACCAACATGTAGACCCAGTTCACGCTTCATTCCAGTCTCGGCCAGAGATGCAACTGATATTTACAGTGATCTGGGGACAAATGAACTCAAGAACTTACATACTCGCATTAGTTATAAAAAACATGTTTGCACACAGAAACCAAAAGATTATTTCACTTTAATTAACAAGTTATCTTTGAATGATGATAAAGGGTGCAATATTGTCCTGTGGGACAAAAGGAAATATCTAGCGGAAGCAATTGAATAATAGGCTTTGTTATGACAAAATGAATGAAAAAGAAATGACAACAAGTCATCAAAGATACCATTAGAATTACAACAGCAGTATGAGCCATGTTTAATTAGTCATAATGAGTATATGTTCTTGAAGATAAGTAACCCCACTACACCAGTGCTCTATCTAATTCCATAAGTGCACAAAGATGCAATTAATCCACCGGGGCACCCCCTTATTTCAGCTATTGGGAGTGCTCTAGAAAATTCTTCCAAGTATGTTGATTCATTTTTATATAATCTTGTCAAGACCCTGCCCTCATACATAGAGAATACAGGAGATGTCCTTCAGAGGATCTATGATCTTCCCTGGGAAAAGGATTTTATATTGATTACCATTGATGTGTCCACGCTTTACACCAGCATCAGGCACAAAGATGGCCTGAGAGCCATAAAACATTTTTATGGGGCAAGACCTTTAAGATTATGGTCACACACTCAGATGCTCCTACAGATGATAGAGAAGTGCCTTATGAGCAATTTGTTCTTGTTCAATGGAGAACTTTTCCCTCAAGTGTGCGGGACAGCAAAGGGCACCTGCTTCGCCCCCCGCTATGCGAATCTGCATATGGGCTGGTGGGAGGAGCAGGTGATCCGCACAAAGTTCCATGAGGAATGGGAAAATCACATAATGCACTGGAGTCGCTACATCGACAACTTATTGCTGGTTTGGAAAGGGACAGAGAATGAAGCAAAAAGCTTCCTTAACCAAATACAAGTGAATTATTTAAATTTAAGCTTCAAAAGCGATACCAGTGCTACAAGTGTGAATTTCCTTGACCTCACATTATAAATCAAAGACAAGAAACTTGAAACCAAACTATATAGGAAGCCAACATCAGGGAACACGTTGCTTCATGCAACGAGTTTTGACCCCAAAAAACCTGATTAGGAGTATTCCTTATGGTGCGTGTTTAAGAACCAGACGTAATAATAGTGAAGAGGCTGAAACTAAAAATGAGATAAACTGTTTAAAAAGCAGATTTAAAGCTAGAGGGTACACAGAGGAATGTATAGAAACTGCAGTCTTTAGAGCCACGAAAAAACCAAGAGAAGAAATATAAGAAGGCTATTAGAGAACAGTGTAGAATAATAACCACGTTCAGTAAACAGCAGAGCAATGTCAGGAGTATTCTAAATAAACATTGGCACATTATAAGAAATAATCCAATCTTGGGAAAAGTAGTGCCATGAATGCCACAGGTAACATTCTGGAGAGCAAGATCACTAAAACAAGTAATTGTTAGAAATACCCTGAAAGATGTCAAACCTAAAACAACTTGACTAAGCAGGAAGCAAGGATTTTTTTAAAATCCTCAAAGTGTAACCATTCTTTGTTTGTTATTATTTGTCCACTCACTGAAATTCCTTTTATGACAATGATGCGTTTTTCCAAAAGGATTAATTTAACCATTGGATCCAATGTGAGTTTAGCGCTACATTATCTGTGAAGGTAACGTGTCAACCACCCTGGACGATAAACGTCACTGTTTTTAACATGGTTATTCATTTGATTTGATATATATGCACACATCAATCCTAAGGCAGGGACACAAACAAAAATTATTTGAGGCGCCCCGACCTGCCTAGTTGTCATGAGTGAGCCCTCTAGTGGGCACTTCAATTTTATTTAGGCTGGCGGCAACTGACTTGTTTATTTAAAACCAATCCTTTTAGATGTCATTAATTACTTTATTTATTTATTCAAGTCCTCCAGTGGGCATTTTGAGTTCTTTTTGCACCATTTTTCTCAGTCCCTCCCTATAAAGTAGGATTGATGTATCTTATATTAGAATTTGGGGAGTTTTGACCGTCCCTATTTCTCAGATTGATTATTGCATTGGTACATGATTCTGTCTGAATATTGTGCATATACAGATGGAAAAAAGAGCAAAAAATTCTTATATGTGGACAGTTTTTCGTAAACCAAAACCAATTTTTACACATTGTCTCAATTCTATTTTATTAATTCTGCCTAGCTGCAAATAACATGTCAATATACAGGATGGCCCTCACTAAACCATTAACTTCACATTCAGTTGAAATTAAAGATATACATATAGTTCCTCACTCTGGTTGAGGCCCCACGGAGCAAATGTTCTAAAGTTCAGTATCTGTTGGGATTCCCTCTGTCTCAGTTTCTTTTCCCGATATCCACCTCTCTCATTGTTGGGTGTTGTTTCAAGCACATAAAAACGCAGAGATTTCCAATCTCCTTCATGATTTGTTTCCATGTGTTTCGCAACAGCATTGCTCCTATCTTTGTTAATCGTTGCTCGCACATGTTCAAGTATTCTCTTTTTGAGTTCACACTTAGTGCTCCCAAAATATTTTAATGCGCATGGGCATTCAATCACGTAAATGATGAATTGACTCTTACATGTTATTAGCTCTTTTATTTGCCACATTTTATTATTGGGCAATTTGACTTCGGTTGTATTTTTGGCAATTTGACATGAATGGCATTTTAGAAAGCCCTTTGTTTTTAACCATTGTGTCCCTTTCTTTTTTCCTGGACATTGATCATGGCTATGTACCAGTTTATCTCTCAAATTCTGTGCACGACGGAAAGAGTGATGTTTGGATGATTACCCATTATCTTTCCTACCATAGGATCCAATTGTAATCATTTCCAATTTTTCTTTAGAATTTTAACAATTTGTTTGGATTCTCTGGTATGATCCAAAATCAATCTTACTGGATCCCTAATTGGTTGATTCACATTTGGTTTTTCTGGTACATGATGTTTCACTTCCAATGCGTCTTGTGGTTTTTTATCATTAATTTGTTGCCAACATCTTTTAATGATACAGTTCTTGTATCCACGGTGTTTAAATCTTCCTGCAGTTTTTTTGCTGTGATCTTCCCATTCACTTTGTTCTGAGCAGATGCAACGGAGTCTCAAAAATTCTCCATATGGGATATTCTCTATCACTGATGTTTTATGAAAACTATCGGCGTGGAGGGTGGTATTTGTAGATGTCTTCTTTCTATGTAGTGTGGTTTCTAGCTTATTATTAGCGATATAAATCTTCGTATCCAGGAAACTCGCTCTTTCACTACTGATGGTATATGTAAATCTTATGTTGGCATCTGTTGAATTGAGTATTTTGAAATATTCCTCAAATTCCTTTGCTGTTCCGTCCCACATGATAAAAAGATCATCAATATATCACAACCACTTCATGATTTTGTTCACAAATTTGTCGTTATTGGGGTGCCACGCTATTTGTTGTTCCCACCACCCCATTGTGAGACACGCGCATCCTGGACTAAAAGAGAACACCATCGCACATCCCTTTATCTGCTGGTAGATCTCTTCCCCGAAAAGAAACACATTTTGTGTGAGGCACATTTCAATCATGTCCATTAACATTTGATTGTGTGGTTTAAATTGAATATCTCGTTCTTTTAAGAAAAAGCCACATGCCAGTAAGCCGATGTTGTTGTCAATATTTGTGTAAAGAGATATAATATCCATCGTTATAAGTAAGTAAGAAGCTTGCCACGGTAATTCTTGGAGATGTCTTAACAGGTCAGTGGTGTCTTTTAGATATGAACTCAGATTCAACACAAAAGGCATTAAAAAGAAATCAATATAATTTGCTACCGGTTCCAATAATGATCCTTTCGCGGATACTATTGGCCGCCCTGGCGGTTTTAGTGGGTTCTTATGTACTTTGGGTAAAAAATACACTGTTGCTGTAGTTGGGTGGTCTGTAGTTAAGAATTTTCTTTCATTGTCATCAATGAGATTCTGTAGCTGCCACTGAGAGATCTTCCTGTCCAAATTCTCTTTATATATTCGTGTTGGATTTATATCCAGTCTGCTATAGTATTCTTTGTTCTTCAGCTGTGAGTGGGCTTCTAATTCATAATCTGAGGTGTTTAGAATGACGATGTTGCCACCCTTATCCGCCATTTTTATGGTTATGGATTTATCCTCTATCAAATTGTTTAGGGCTGTTCTTTCTTCCTTTTTTAGATTATCCCTGTATTTGGTTCCTCTTATTTTGTAAATATCTTGAACCACAGCTTCTTGGAAAAGATCGATCTTATTACCGTGAGGCAATTGTGGGTAAAAGCGTGAGGGAGGGTTTTTGCCACTCAAACCCTCACCTTTCTGCGGGCATGCTGTTGTTTCTGTAATGACATTCTCTTCATCTATCACATCAAGGTTAACCAATGTTAGGAGAGCATTCATATCCATTGTTGTAAGGGTTGGTTAACCTGAGTGAGTCTCCGTTTTTTTCTTTTTCATCTTTGAAAAGTTGGCCATCTCTTGATTCTCCTGGAAGATTTTGGCAAGTTTGATCTTTCTTATGTATTTGTAAATATCTATACGCGTCTGGGCCATATCCATAGATTGTGTAGCGCAGAAATTAATACCATGTTTTAAGAGAGATATTTCATTTTCTGTGATGTTCCGTGCTGATAAATTCATTACCACCAACTCATCACTATCCTCTGAGGTTTCCATTAAATTCATTTGGACGTTTCTGGTGCATGCTCCTGGTTTTTGTACCAATTTCTTCGGAGCCACTTTCTCCTTTTGCCTCTCCTTGTTGTTTTTTCTATGCCGGTCCACCGGACACCCATTTGTGCCCTCTTCCCCTTCCTCTTGGGGCTTGATATTGATTTTGGTTTTGTTCCCAGTGTCTCTGTTGGAGAACTATCCTCATATATCCCAAAAAATCCAGTGTGGATTGTTCCCCACTTGATTCCGTATCATTTTCACTGGCTCCCGTTGATGTAAGTGATGTGACACTACTTGAGCTTGGTGCCGTACTTGCCATGTACCCTTGATGTTTACTATAACACAGAACAACCCGGGTCTGATGTTGAGTCAACAGGGATAAGCAAAAAGCATATCTACTAATTTCGACATCTCTAGTTAGATAAGAACCCTTCTGGGAACAGAACCCATCAATCACCGAGGAGTCAGTGTGTTGTCATCATCTGGGTCTGTCTCTCTTGATACATCGCAACAAGTCTGGGTGGAACGACCTATTTGCGAGTAAAGAGGAATGGTATACGAGGGTTATAAACAAATCTCCACTAGAGATGACACAGACCAAAAATTGAACTCTCGTGCAGGTGAAAGGGGTTCTAAAAGTGCAGCATTAAATCAAAAAAATTGTGAATAAAACTGGCTAGGGGAACTCAAAAGTGCTTTAATTGATAGAGTGCCTCTGCCAGAATTAAAAAGCAAAATGGCAACCTGGCATAAATACGTTGTCATTATGCGCGTTGTCCATAGTATATGGTCGACATGTTTCTGCCCGCTACGATCTAAACAGTATCAAGGGCATTCATCAGGACCTAATTTTGCTGCTACTATGTAAAAAGTGTGAAAATTATAAAAATATAACTGACATTCCTACCACCGGTTGAACTCTACGGATGTCAAAACCGGATACCTAGGAAAGTAAAGAGACAAGAAATAAGAAAATGCAAGGAGTTATCAATGTTGACTAACAGACAACAGTATATGTATACCGTCTTAGATAGCACAAATAATGTGTCATGTACATCCACTTATTTATTAGATTGTACTTACCCCAGAATTCTGGGTAATGCCCTCACCTCAACCTGGTCTCTACTCAGGGAAGGGGGCCCCGCTCTGATAGGGAGGAGGAGAAAAAAAGAAAAAAGGCTGATGAACACATGCCCAAATCTTTATATTCCCCATCTAAATGGCTAAAAACGTGGTATAGAATTTGTCCATGTATAGGTTTAAAAGTAGGTGGAGGCAAAAGTATGTGGCAATAAAGTCCTCACACAGTTCTAGCCAATGGTTTAAAGAGACAACTCTAACCCTACACATAAGTAGTGGTTACGCAAACAACTAAAGAACTAAAGAACCAGGATGTTCTTCTACAAAGCGCCAGTGTTAGAGGCTACAGTGTTAACTAGACTAGATTCTAACTTGATGTTTAAACATATCAAATTTTTTTGCATATGTAAATATGTGCCCTTGCGCAAAATCTTCCTTGTCTCGTTGAAATTTAGACTGTTTCCTTGTTTTAACTACTTCTTCATGTTTATCCACACTCCAGATCCTCTTTAATTTTGTCATCTCAGGATTCATTTCAACGGCTAGCTACTTTTCCAATTCCTGTAGTTCTTCCTTGATTTTTGATAATGCTATTTCGATATGTTTGACTAAGATGTTTATTAAGCCCAAGGAGGAGTTTAGCACATATTCCCCCCACGCTTGTAAAAGTTCGTTACTCGCGTCTTGTTGACTTGGCATTCATTGTTTACCAACGGAGTGTATTTAAAATCAAAGTCACTTGTTCCCCACAGCTGCATATGATTAAGACACCGTTGTGTTGAAACGTGATATGCTTTCACCCTTTGAGCTGCCTGTTAAATAAAATCTACTTGACTTACCTCTCGATTGGATGGGCTTGAATTTCATGCTGGAAGGAAGCGTGATTTTTCGTGTGGAATATATATATATATATATATATATATATATATATATATCTCCCCACAACGTTTCCGTTTCACCAGGATTCCTCACCGCTCACCATGGGTGTGGCTCCCTGCGGCAGAACCATGCCGCTTCCACATAACACCATATTCCTTTTACAAAGAAAAAAGGGACGCACTCCTGGGGTTGTGCACAGCTTTCGTTTTTTAATTTCCACACGTCAAAAGCGTAAAGATCTACGCGTTTCGGTATCACAGATACCTTGTTCACGATCAGGTGACCGCTCCCTCCCCCACGTTTAAAAAACATTACAAACATGGAGATACGTCATTTCCTGTCAGGTGATGGGAGCATCGCAATGTACTATGGGTGCTGTAGTTTTTTGTTAAAAATACATGAAACTTATGTGAAATTTAATCAAATAATAATATCATTCATTATAATCTTTAAAGGAAGACAGTTCTCATTTGCTTTCCATCCTGTGACGACGGCTTTTAATTCATTTCTTTTTCTTTTTCCTTTACTTTCCTTTCTGCTCTAACTTTTCGTCCCTTTTCGCCCCTCCAGTGGGGTTCTATTATTAATTATTTATCTTTAAAGCCTCCATTTCATTAGAGTCTTTGCCACTCCAGTGGGGATTGATGATGAACATTGTCCTATATTAATATCTGTGCCATCTTAAATGATATTCCTTGTACTTCCCATTGATTTATTATTTGTTTTCTCTCTTTTTTTTCTCTGTTTATTTCTTGTACTAGAAACTTTTTCTTTTATAAATGAATATATAACTCCTCAGATTGATTTAGGCCATGTGGACTTAGAGTTCGAAGTTGTAATATGTATCGGGATTCTTTCTGTCTTAAAAGATTCTCCCTGTCCCCACCACGGTCTTTCTTTGGGACTGTCTCAATACCATAAAACTTCAGACATTTCCAATTGCTCTCATGATGTTGTTCCATATGTTTCGCAATCGCATTTGATCTATCCTTGTGAATAGTTGCTCTTACATGTTCCATTATTTGTTTTTTTAATTCTTAGATGGTACTTCCTACATACAATAATGGACAAGGACATTCTACCACATACACTGTGTATTGTGGCTTACACGTGATTAGTTGACGAATCTCCCACATTTTGTTGTTAGCCATTTTGATCTCTTTTGTTTGTTTGGCAATCTGACACACCTTGCATGCATGACATTTTAGAAATCCTTTCGTTTTTAGCCATGTTTCCTCTTTTTTCTTTATTTTCAAATGGCTGTGAATTAGATTATCTTTTTAATTTTTGGCTCTCCGATACGTTATTGTTGGATGTTTGCCTACTATTTTACTCACTGTTTCATCCAGATGTACAATTTTCCAATTTTTTCTTAGAATTTGGGCAATTTCTTTGCTTTCTTGTGAGTAATCCATTATTAACCTTATCGGTTCAGGGTCACTGCCTTTTCCTTTATTGCGCCGAATTAGACACTCCTCTCTGGTCTTTTCATTTGCCTTAGTCCAACATTTTTCAACATTGCCTCTATTGTATTTTCTTTTGTTGAATCTTGTCATTGTTGCCTCACTGTGTTTCTGCCATTCTGACTCTTCGCTACAAATTCTTCGAATACGAAGAAATTCACCATACGGGATGCTGGAGATAATATGCCTAACAAAAAATATTTTCTTATTCGGCGAGCAGGTGTATCGCCAAAATAACAGGACTGCCATGGGATTTTCATTCATTCCCAGCTACGCCCGTTTGGCAATGGGATGGTGGGAGAAGGAAGTGGCATGGAATACAGGAAATGATCAGATGACAAACAAAATCATTAGTTGGATACGGTTTATTGACAATCTACTCATCATTTGGGATGGGTCAACACTGGAATTCCAAGAATATTTTGAAATTATAAATGACAGCACGCTAGGTTTGAAATTCACCTATGAAATAAGTGACCAACGAGTCACTTTCTTGGACACAGAGATTTACACCAAAAATAATCAGATCCAAACCACATTACATAGGAAAAGCACTGCAACAAATGCCACTTTAGAAGCAACAAGCTTTCATCAACGTACACTTATCTCCAGCATCCCGTATGGTGAATTTCTTCGTATTCGAAGAATTTGTAGCGAAGAGACAGAATGGCAGAAACACAGTGAGGCAACAATGACAAGATTCAACAAAAGAAAATACAATAGAGGCAATGCAATGTTGGACTAAGGCAAATGAAAAGACCAGAGAGAAGTGTCTAATTCGGCGCAATAAAGAAAAAGGCAGTGACCCTGAACCGATAAGGTTAATAATGGATTACTCACAAGAAAGTAAAGAAATTGCCCAAATTCTAATAAAAAATAGGAAATTTTTACATCTGGATGAAACAGTGAGTAAAATAGTAGGCAAACATCTAACAATAACGTATCGGAGAGCCAAAAATTTAAAAGATCGTCTAATTCACAGCCATTTGAAAATAAAGAAAAAAGAGGAAACATGGCTAAAAACGAAAGGATTTCTAAAATGTCATGCATGCAAGGTGTGTCAGATTGCCAAACAAACAAAAGAGATCAAAATGGCTAACAACAAAATGTGGGAGATTCGTCAACTAATCACGTGTAAGACACAATACACAGTGTATGTTTAGAATGTCCTTGCCCATTATTGTATGTAGGAAGTACCATCTGTGAATTAAAAAAACGAATAATGGAACATGTAAGAGGATAGGTCAAATACGATTGCGAAACATATGGAACAACACCATGAGAGCAATTGGAAATGTCTGAAGTTTTATGGTATTGAGACAGTCCCAAAGAAAGACCGTGGTGGGGACAGGGAGAAACTTTTAAGACAGAAAGAATCCCAATACATATTACAACTTCGAACTCTAAGTCCACATGGCCTAAATCAATCTGAGGAGTTATATATTCATTTATAAAAGAAAAAGTTTCTAGTACAAGAAATAAACAGAGAAAAAAAAGAGAGAAAACAAATAATAAATCAATGGGAAGTACAAGGAATATCATTTAAGATGGCACAGATATTAATATAGGACAATGTTCATCATCAATCCCCACTGGAGGGGCAAAGACTCTAATGAAATGGAGGCTTTAAAGATAAATAATTAATAATGGAAGCCCACTGGAGGGGCAAAAAGGGACTAAAAGCTAGAGCAGAAAGAAAAGTAAAGGAAAAAGAAAAAGAAATGAATTAAAAGCCGTCGTCACAGGATGGAAAGCAAATGAGAACTGTCTTCCTTTAAAGATTATAATGAATGATATTATTATTTGATTAAATTTCACATAAGTTTCATGTATTTTTAACAAAAAACTACAGCACCCATAGTACATTGCGATGCTCCCATTACCTGACAGGAAATGACGTATCTCCATGTTTGTAATGTTTTTTAAACGCGGGGGAGGGAGAGGTCACCTGATCGTGAACAAGGTATCTGTGATACCGAAACGCGTAGATCTTTACGCTTTTGACCGGTGGAAATTAAAAAATGAAAGCTGTGCACAACCCCAGGAGTGCGTCCCGTTTTTCTTTGTAAAAGGAATATGGTGTTATATATATATATATATATATATATAATTGTTTTTGGCTGCAATGTGGTTTCTGCCGGATCGCACAACAGCGGGTGTGGGCGTTGGGCCGAACCAATGGCCAAAGTCAAGTTTTTTAACAAAGGACGCCGCACTCTGGAACCTTGGAAATTAGAATTTATTACAGAGCCAGTCTGTCACACCGACGCGTTTCGGCCAACACGGCCTTTTTCACGGTAGGGGGCACTACTATTACATCTGTTTTGTGTCATTTCCTGTAGGTATATATTCCCATTGAATTCTGGGATTTGTAGTCGAATTCAAAAATGTGTACAGATTACCTTGTGACAGTCATCGTTTTCATTTAAGTGAACACATTGTTTTGCTATAGACTTACCAGTAATTGAGCAGTATTATTTGTCAACCCATTGCAATTTGCATAGATTCGACGGTGATGGCGTTTACCAATTTAGTACAATTCTAAACACTTTTATGTAATTAGTATGGTGGTACAATAATATGTATAGTACACTCTAATTAGCCATCATCTATGTACCCTGATTTATATAGTATTTAGCTCAAGATTTAATGGGTATAGTACCCCATTTGAGTTCTAATCTAGTTCTAAGATTTGTCTGAATATAGCAATGGTTTAGCACAGTTTCTTTCTTTTACATCTTGCGTAGTTTTTTCATTGTCCATTCACAGTCATTCCCTAGGTTAGTTAGTAGCATGGTTGATCTCCATCTGATTATTCTTGTTTTTACTTATTTACAAATGAACATAAAGTTCTTCATCAAAGATCATCCCTTTCGTTTTTTTGGTGCGGAGCCTGATTATGTACTTGGACTCTAGCTGTCTGAGTCTTTTCTTCTTATCGTCCATCCTTTCATTGTTTTCCACTGTGTCTATGCCGCAAAAGCTCATATTTCGCCAGTCACTGTTTTGGCAGGCAAGTAGATGTTTGGCAGTTGCATAAGTTGGATCTTTGTTTTTTACTGCCCGGATGTGCTCTAAAATCCGTTTTTTCAACATGCAGATGGTACTGCCTATATACATCAGGCCACAGTTGCATTGGATGGCATAAACTACATATTGCGCTGTACATGTTATTCTTTAGTTGATGTGAATAATTCTTCCTTCTGGGTCTCTTATATCTTTTTTATTAATTCCAATCTTACAGGCTTTGCAGTTGTTGCACCTTTTGAAACCAACTTGCTGTTGCTCTAGCCAGTTTTTTTCTTTTTTCGTTTTTGATTGAACGTGACTCCGTACTATTACATCTTTGAGTGAGGATGCCTTTCTATAGGTGATATGTGGACTTTCACCAATGATCCTTACAAGGTCTTGATCTTGTTGTAATAGTGGCCAATATTTTTGAATGCTTTGTCTTATTTTATGTGCTTCTTTACTGAATGTCAGTATGAGTCTTGGTGCCACTTGCTTGTCATTTTTATTTGTGTTGGTTTTTCTCAGATGTTTTTACAAGAATTTCTGTTTGTGTGATTTCTTTGATTTTCCTCATACTTTTATTGAAATCTCTTTCTTTGTAACCTCGCTTTTTGAGTCTACTTGCATCTTTCATGATTTCCTTCTCCGCTTCCTCATCTTTAGAGCAGTTGCGTCTCATCCGGATGAACTCCCCAAAGGGGATACTTCTCAGTAGGGGTTTAGGGCGAAAGCTTTCTGCATGAAGAATACTGTTCGTTGCAGTCTTCTTCCTATGAAGAGTTGTCTGTATTTGCCCATTATCGATATAGACTGTGGTGTCTAAAAAGTCTACTTTGTGGCGGCTGACAGTGCAAGTAAAGGAGAGACCAATGTTATTTTCATTGAGTGATTTAAAATATTCCATGAACTCATCCTTGTTCTCGTTCCAGATTAGGAACAAATCATCTATGTAGCGTGTCCATAGTATGATCTTCTCCAGGGCCTTGTTGTTATTAGGACCCCAGGTTATTTCCTTCTCCCTCCATCCCATACTGAGATTTGCATAGTTGATGATATATCTCATGGTCAAGGAAAAAGATGTTGTTATTCAAGCACATTGTTATCATTGTTAGGAGCATTGCTGAATGTTCCAGTTCACTAATGTTTCTTTGTTTGAGAAAATACGCACAGGCATCGAGTCCTACAGAGTGTTCTATAGATGTATATAAAGACATCACATCAATCGTTATCATGATGTATGATGGATTCCATGCTATATTTGAAAGCACACGTAGGAAATCTCCTGTATCCTGAATGTAGGAATTTAATTTTCTGACCATGGGAGCGAGATAGTGGTCCACATATGATTAAATATTTTCATATCGAATCACATGATGACACGATTGGTCTTCCGGGAGGGTTAATAAAAGGTTTTGTGAACTTTCGGCAGAAAATACACTGCAGGAATTGTTGGATTTTCCTTGAAGAGAAATTATCGTTCTTCGAAATTGATTAAGTTATGTTCATACCACTCATCCATGTTGTTTTTGACGTCTTGAATCATTTTATGAATTGGATTGTGTGTTAGCTCTTCGTATTTTTCAGGATCATTTAGATGCCGGTAAGCTTCATTTTTATAATCGCTTATGTTTTGAATCACGATATTACCGCCCATGTCTGCGGGCTTGATTATTATATTAGGATTTGTTGCCAGTGATTGAATAGCCTGATTTTCTCTTGTTTTTTTATTTATTTAGAAATCTGTTTATTGAGTTTTAGATGGTATACATCACATCATGAAGCAGAATAATGCACAGCTACAGTTAACGTATAATGAAACATTCATACTAGCGTACAATTAACTGCAAGAGTGGGTGCATCTCTCAATTCCCTTCAATTCCCTTCCACATTAAAGGCCCCTGTGGCAGTGACTCCAACTGCTAAACCGCTATATATCCTGAAGTCTTACCCTATGAGGGGAACTATAAGGTAACAGCATTACCGTTGCGTCCACTTTCCTCTGGCACTTCTCCATAAACAGATAACAAATTCCTTTATCCACCATATTTTGTATTTAATAAGTGTGTGTCAAACCAGTAGTGTTCATCGAATCAAAAAAATCAAAAAGCAAAAAAAAAGGGCTTTGTAGATCACAGTCATTAAACAGGCTAGTTGATAAAATAATTGTTGTAATTAATGGTGTCAGAGGCAAAATGTATGTTGAAAACAGTTTATTTAATATTTGGCATTCCAATTTTGTTGGTGTATAGTCCGATAGGTTGATGATTAAGTTGTCATCATCCAATTCCTCTGGGTTCGATTCCGGAGCAGATATTGCCTTTTTATGTTTGGATCGTCGGATTTTCCTGAAGCTTCTGAAGATTTCGTATTGCCTCTTCCAAACCCTCTGCCTCTGCCTTGTCCCTGGTTCCGTGATAGATTCTGGTCCAGGTTGACAAGGCGCATCACTTCTAAAAAAGTAATGTTATGTTCATTTGTAAATAAATAAAAACAAGAATAATCGGATGGAGATCACCCATGCCACTAACTAACCTAGGTAATGACTGTGAATGGACAATGAAAAAACTGTGCAAGATGTAAAAGAATGAAACTGTACTAAACCATTGCTATATTCAGACAAATCTTAGAACTAGATTAGAACTCAAATGTGGTACTATACCCATTAAGTCTTGAGCTAAAGACTATATAAATCAGGGTACACAGATGATGGCCAATTAGAGTGTACTATACATATTACTGTACCACCACACTAATTACATAAAAGTGTTTAGAATTGTACTAAATTGGTAAACGCCATCACGGTCGAATCTATGCAAATTGCAATGGGTTGACAAATAATACTGCTCAATTACCGGTAAATCTATAGCAAAACAATGTGTTCACTTAATGAAAACTTAATGAAAACGATGACTGTCACGAGGTAATCTGTACACATTTTTGAATTAGACTACAAATCCCAGAATTCAATGGGAATGTATACCTACAGGAAATGACATAAAACAGATGGAATAGTAGTGCCCCCTACCATGAAAAAGGCCGTGTTGGCCGAAACGCTTCGGTGTGACAGACCGGCTCTGTAATAAATTCTAATTTCCAAGGTTCCAGAGTGCAGCGTCCTTTGTTTAAAAATAATAATTATATATATATATATATATATATATATATATATATATATATATATATATATATATATATATATATATATAACACATACACATCCAGTATGGATTCTGTAACAACAGTAGATTACTTTAAAAAGTTAGATAGAAATATACATTATATATGTTCCTATTTTCATAGAGCTTTGGTAAGATTAGCCTGTGTCTTTAACTTAAAATTAGCTCCCTCATCGGTTGTCACTCCCGCTCAAGATTGTTTTCTCCCCTTTTAATACCCCAGTAGCTCAATTTGTGCCCTGTACCAATACAAAGTGGTCAAGATTGATGTGTTAATTGTTGGCCCCCCCCGTGGCTTGGTTTGCCTTAACTGGCAGATCAAAGCTGACTCCAATGCAGAACAAACCTTTTCTTTTGAACATCAGACGTGGGCAATCAATAACATTTTTATTTCAATTTGGTAGTTTTCTATATTTGTTAATTTTAGAATAGTAAAGTACAATTAAAGTTATCACTGGGCCCATTGAGCTTTTATCAAACATATCAGCGTACGATGTAACTCAGGAGCTGCTGAGTATATCAATATGTCATCTAGGTAGATAACCACTATCTGGTTTAGGAGGTCTGCGAACACGTTGTCCATAAACCTTTGAAAGATGGAAGGGGCGTTAGTCAGTCCAAAAGGCATAACTCGGTATTCAAAATGGGGTTCGAAATGCGGTTTTCCACTCATCCCCTTTTTTGATTCAAAGGAGATGATAGGCATCCCTGAGATTCAACTTGGTGAATATTTGAGCCCCTCTTACCGGTATATCCTTAATCAAGGGCAATGGATAGCGGTCTTTGATGGTGACTATATTCAAGCTTCTGAAGTCAATACATGATCGGCGTTCTTTAGTCTTCTTGGGGACGAAGAAGAGGGGCGCCCCGGCAGGTGACGAGGATCGAACAATAAGGCCACGCTGGAGATTTTCCTCAAGGTATTGTCTGAGAGTCTCTTTCTCAGGTTCAGTGAGAGAATATACTCTTGCGAAGGGTACTGTTGCTCCAGGTTCCAATGCAATGGCACAGTCAAACTCCCTATGAGGAGGTAACATCGCGTTCATAGGCTTCTGAAAGATGTCAGAATATGTACGGTAGTGACTTGGTACACCTTGGAGAGTTAATGGAGGTACAGGCTTCCTTTCTTATCATAGGCATTACCTTAGGAGACCAGTATTCTTCAGTGGGGTAACATAATTTTTGACAGAAATGAGATGACAGGGAAATGGTTCTTGTCTCCCAGTTGATATACGGTTTATGTCTGATTAACCAAGGTATACCTAAGATCATGACGTGGGTGGGTGAGGCGATTAGATCAAAAGACAAGTGTTCTTGGTGTTTTCCAAATGTAAGTTGTAATAACGGTGTCATGTCTTTGACTGGACCGGAAATGAGAGGAGTTCCATCCACAGTATGGACTTGTTCCGGGTTCTCTTTAGAGACACAACTAATTTGCCTTTCCTTAGCCCATGCATCATCCAAGTACATCCCACTGGCACCACTATCCAACAATGCTAGTATCTTCTCTTCTGCTCCATCTGGCAGCCTTACAAGCATAGGCAGAAGAAAGAGAGAGGTGGAAGTTTCATTTGAGGTACAGATCGAAGGGATTCCAGACCATCCCATCCTCTCCTCTCCCTTCTCACAGAGGACGGGATTTGGCATTTACTGACTGCATGGGAGGGCGAGTGGGACAATTGCGAATCATGTGCCCTGAGGTGCCACAATACAGACACAGTCCTGGTTTTCTTCTGTGTTCAAGTTCGGCCTCAGACAGGGGTCCCCTAGTTAAGCCTATCTGCATAGGTTCTTCGCCTGTGGAAGGCTGTATTTCGGACATGGGGGTTTCTGTTTTACGAACGTTAGGTCAGGTTACTCCGGTATGCTGCTGGAGTCGTGACTTTCGTCTCTCCGAACGACGTTCATTTAGACAATGTTCAACTGATAACGTTAAGTCCATTAGCTTAGTCATAGTCTCAGCACGAGGAGAATGTACTAACTCATCTTTGATTTCTTCTCGCAGCCCTCTGCGAAAAAGGGTTACTAGTGTTCGTTCTGCCCAAGTGGTTTTTGCCACCAATCGCCTGAAACGTGTAATGTATTGCAAGACGTCCTGACTTCCTTGTTGGATGTCACACAAGGCTTCTTCCACTGATGTCTCCAGCCCAGGTCTTTTAAACATCCGTTTAAATGACTCAAGAAAAGATGCATGATTAGAAAGTCGTGGGTCTTCTGTGGCTACCAAGGGTATTGCCATGCTAGGGCAGGGCCAGACAAGGCACTAATCAGGTACCCAACTTTAGTTCTATCCAAGGAAAACTGTGCTGGATGAAATGCAAAAAACACAGTCAAGGAATCCAAGAATTCCTTCAGCTTGTTGGGATCTCCAGAGTAACAAGGAGTAGAGGCAGTGGTACATCGGATGTCTTGGTTGTCAGCATGTGACGGTAAGGCTCAGTTTTCTTCTCATAGCTGTTGTAGTTCTTGGGCTTGTTGTTGAACCGTCTGCACTAATGCCTTTGCTGTTTCTACCGACCCTTCGGTAGGAGAGGACCGTGAAGTATCCATGCAGGTTTTTGGGCGTTGCAATGTGTCGGGTTTAGGGTCTTTCTTACCAGTCTCGAGGCATTGGGACGGTTCCCGGCTTCAGTTCTTGTAAGTCCTGGCTTGGCCCAGATAGGGGCGACCCCTTCCGGTAGCAATGGTGCTGCCGACAATGAAAGCCTAAGCAGCCAGTGCCCTCCAGAAGGAGTCCCGAGAGGAAAAACCCCGGAGGGAAAAAACCTCTGATGTTGATGATGAGACTCCAGGAATGAAGGAGAAGACAAGGAGCCAGAAAACACTGGAAAACCAGGAGCCCAAAAAGGAACCTGGAGAAGACTGGAAGACAAGCTGGAATAGAAGGCGCAAGGGGAATAAAGCGCCAACGGAAGGAAAGAATCGCCAAAAGAGGAGCCACAGGACCCACAGGAGCGAGGACACACCAGCAGGAACCAACAGGAGCGAGGACACACCAGCAGGAACAAGGAGTGTTACGACGCAAGGAAGGAAGGAAAGGTTCTGATCCCTTATATACAGAAAAAACAGGAAGTGATATACAGGAAGTGACATACAGGAACAGGAAGTAACATACAGGAACAGGAAGTGACAAAACAGGAAGGAGAGGTGCCACCATCTTGGATAGGGAAAGGAGTGAAGTGCAAAAATATGGCGCCCAAGGAAGGGGGATCACCAGACGCCCACACCAGGTGAGTGTAATGTCCCAAGGTACCTCGGGAAGCAGATGGGCCACCGTGCAAGTATGCGTCGTGACCGAAAACCAACAGGCTGTACTGCGGCGCCCCCGAAGAGGAGGGAAGGGCGCCTCAGGCTGCACCACGGCCGGCGAGGAGAAAACGGGTGGGAATGACTCCTGGGTATGCCCCAACCAATGGGGTAGTAGTTCCCAGGGCCAACCCCACCCACTTGGGGCATTTCCAAGATGGCAGAACTCTTCGGCCACACTAAACATGATTTCTGAGGCCACGCTGTGTGTGGGAAGTATACTATGGTAATCCTGCTACGTTCCCACATTTAACACTGAAATCAAGTTTAGGGCAGTCACTGTACTTGCAATAAACTCAGACACAGATTTCTTGTAGAACACAGCAGGGGTTTCCAGGAACCAGACAGTGGATACACAAGTATTGTTTTGGCATCCTGTTTCCGATCTTTCAAGTGCGCCCCCAGTGTGCTATGTAAACCCAGCTGAACTGTCAAGCAGAATTCGATATTTAAGCATCTTTTGAAATTGTAATGTCAAAAAGAATGCCCATAGCCCCAATCTGCACATTCTGTCAGGTTCAGAGGAATACTATCTGCCCATTCAGGGCAAGCTATTGTTTGCTCCTGAGAAGGATTTCACACCCTTTTCACACCTGTTTAAATGCTAATTACTGGCTGGCAGAACTGGGGTCTTAAATGCAAATGTAGCTTCCAGGAACTCCAGGCAGGGAAAAATAACTTTCTAAAAGTTACTTCTCCTTAATATTTATTAAAAACCAATTTTCACCATTTAATTGGATTTTTAATCACCAATGCAATAGTTTTTTTTAGTTATTTTCCTAGGTAGTCCCATTCCTGAGATACAGTATTAGCATTTTAATCTGTACTCTTGTTTTTTTCATATGACAGTCAGGCCTGCCACAGTGGAAAAGTAGCTTTTGGGTGCTAGGTACTGTAAAGACATGTTAACATTAAATTTCCACATGCCCTACTTTTAAATACCATGTACCCTGTCTTTTGGACGACAATGCCTACATTGGGGTGACTTATTAATATTTAAAAGTGACGTTTTTACTTGTCAAAAGGGTTTATTTTGACAGGTCAAATTACAGTCTTTACACTGCTATATTCGGGCTACATTGGTACACCCGAAGATATTTTACACTACCAATGTAGTGGATGCCTCAATATGTGCTGCAGCCTACTAGTAACATTTGACTAATTGACCCTGGGTACACATTGTACCACAAACTAGGAACTTTCAGGTAAGTTTAATATACTAATTAGGAGTATACCAATTCAGCCATGTTTTAAGGGTGAGCACAGGCTCTTACTCCTGGTTACCAGTATAAAGTGCCCAGACTTTTAAAGCCAGCAAAAATAAAGGGTCCAGCAAAGGGTGAAAAATCCGGGGTGACCACATATGAAAGGCAGAGTTAATGTATTGTATTTTTATTACATTGTATTTCATTGTTTTATTGTGTGTTAGACCGTGAACTAAGTAAACAATTTAAATTTAAAACAAAACAAATTGGCTATAACATCATGATGGATACACAGACAGGCATGGTGATTTTGGGGCCACAGTCGCATCATAAAGCATATGTGCACATGTTGCAAACACATGAAAACATAACACCTTTGTTTTTTTTTGCTCCGTAGGGCCAACAATTTTTTTTGACAAAGCCAGTAGGACTGTATTGGCAAAACCAGCATGCAAGATCAATTGGCTTTAACAGTTCTTGTTCCATTTGTCACTGTTTTCCTATTTTCTGCCTTCTTCTCCCTTTTCTGCCTTTCTTTCCTTTTTTGAGATCAATTCTTATGATGAAAATTAAGTTCTGGTCCTCAGAAAAGTTTACCACCTGAACCACTGACATAAATGAAACACTGGGGAAACACACAGTCTTTTCCAACACAGTTATCCTTTCAAACTGTTACAGCACTGTCTTGTTTTATTTTGGTATCCAGGTAGCACCTCATTAAAAATAATTTTGTGCCTGGCTAACCAATTTTAACTTGCACATACCTTTATCACTAGCACTGCATACATCACTCCCTATCAGTTACCCGATGGTTCCTTCGATCTAACTAATACATCAACAGATACATTTGGGACACATTGTTGAACCGATATCTACGTCCATCTGGTAGAGTATGGTTCTCTGGTGAAGTTCCCAGGTTCCCAAATGATGAAGCGAGCCACTTGTTGTGGGTGATGGGAATCTTTCTCATACATACATACACGCACCTATTGGTATATTTGGTACCTCATTGACAGCAGATAAATCTGGATCAGTACTTACTAAGTGGTTTTGTTACGGTCACTTAATTTTCTTTGACTCACAGTTTCTGTTTTTGTATACATGAAACACACAGATGACCAGATGTATGAAATCTCCATTCACAAAAAGCGATTGCAAATCGCAAAAGCAAATTTCCAAACCGACTTATCTACTAATAGGTCAGTTTACAAAATTCCAAATTGTGGTTTTCAAACCCTACGACGTCATCAGTATACATGAGTTGGTTCACAGTGGGCTGCATTCAATTTTTTTAAATGTTATTTAAGTTTGATTGAGAACGCACATGTTGGAGGAATTACACTCAACAGCAGACCAGACTGGAGGGAGGGAGGACTCACCGCAGGCGTCTAATCCTATCACCCACGTGCCAAATTTAGTGAATGGTGAAAACCCCCCATCCTCACATGTAAATAGACAGCCTTCTTTGGGAGGGCAGAAATAGGTATTCCCTCAACCTTCAGACAACACAATTTCAGATTCCCGATTGCCCAGCCCTAGAGGATTTATACTTTTTTGCCCATGAGATGGTTCCGCCACCAGTTGCTGCCTAGGTTTTTTCTCTTTTTTCCTCTTGTATTATTAGTTAAATCGCTTCTCTTTGCTTTTCCTTTTACTTTTTAGTAGTTCGGACAAGTATTGTTGCACGCATTACTCCGGTGTGGAAATATGTTCAAGCACTGTCATAGCCATAGATAAGCCCCATAAATAAAACTGTTGAGCAGGACGCATGAACACGTTAACATATTGCCAAGACATACCCTATTAATAATGGACTGCTCAAGATAAAATGTAATATATACATATATATATATTCACTTAAAAAACCATAGGTTTCACACATGTTATAGTTAGATGGACAATTGACTTGTAAAAAACCAATGAAATTCCCCCGTTATAGTTAGTTCAGATAACTATAACTCGCGCGCCCGCAATCCACTGCTCATGACGTCACATATTACATCACTCATGACCTGGTCAGTGGCATCACTCATGACATCACTGATTTATTTATTTATTTATTTTTGGTTTTTATAGAGCGCATAGTCACCCTTGAGTATCCCAGCGCTAAAACCTCGAACTCCTAAAGGGGGGCACAGGGAGACTTCGAAGAAAAATCAGGGAAAAAGGAGGGTTTTGAGGGATTTCCTAAATTTTAGGAGGTTTGGTTCAGCTCTGAGGTTCGAGGGGAGAGCGTTCCATTTTCTGGCCGTGTTTACCGAAAATCTCCGGCCGCCGATGCGGGTTTTCTTCACCCTAGGGACAATGATATGGTTTCCCTGTTCAGACCGGAGCGCTCTCGACGGTCTGTATGGAGTGATCCAAGTGCTCAGAATGGGGGGACTCGCGTTGTGCAGGACCTTGTGTGCCAGACAGAGGGCCTTGAAGGCGACTCTTTCCCTCACGGGGAGCCAGTGAAGTTTTCTCAGGGCAGGTTTGGCCGATGTTCTTGCTGGGGTGTTTGTGAGCAGGCGGGCTGCGGCATTTTGGGTTTTTTGTAGTGTTTGCAAGGTGGCTTCCGGTGCCCTGAGGTAAATAGCGTTGCTATAATCCAGCCTTGCTAGCACTAAACCTTGAATTAGCAGGAGGCGGGACTGGAATGGTAGTAGGGGGAGCACCTTTCTGCATGATCTCAGGAGCCCATAGCAGATGGCGGCTGTTTTCCTAGCCTGTGTCCGGAAAGTGAGATCTGTCTCTAGCCACACTCCCAGGCTCTTAACCTCTGTCTTAGGGGAGGGGGGGTCACCCATACAGGCGGGCCAGATGTTAGGGGGGAGACTCGGAGTTTTGTGACCGAGGAGCAGGATCTCTGTTTTTGACCCGTTAAGTTTTAGGTCAGAGTCGCCCATCCATTGATGGACGGTGGATAGGCAGTCTTGCAGGTTGGAGGGCTTTAGCTTGGGGTGAGAGAGGGTCACTACCAGCTGAGTGTCGTCAGCGTAGCTGACGATCGTGACTCCGAATGGGGCGACCAGCTCCTCCAGTGGGGCCATATACACGTTGAAAAGTGTGGGGCTCAGTGAGGAGCCCTGGGGCACTCCACACTGGAGGGGGATTGAGGGAGAGCGGCTTTCTCCTTCCCAGACTTGGAAGGAGCGTCGGGAGAGAAAGGATGTGAGCCATCTCAGCGCACTGTCTTGTACGCCAGTGTTCTCCAGGCGCTGGGCTAGGACCTGGTGGCTGACAGTGTCGAATGCCGCGCTAAGGTCCAGGAGGACCACTGCCACTGATCCTCCTGAGTCCATGATTTCCCTCGCTTTTTCTACGGCCGCCAGGAGGGCGGTGTCTGTGCCCTGACCTGGTCTAAAACCTGTTTGGGAGTTTTTTAGGAGGTGGTTTGCCTCTAAGAAGTGGGACAGCTTTTTGTTTGCGAGCTTCTCCGCGACCTTACCTATCCAGGGGAGGAGCGAGATGGGTCGATAATTGGATAAGTCCGCGGGGTCTAGTGACGGTTTCTTCAGAAGACCTTTAACAACGGCCTCCTTCCAGCTTTGTGGGGCTTCTCCTTGGGCAAACGAGGTGTTAATGAGGGCCGTGAGCCTAGCTGTGATGGTCCGTGCTATGGTTTTAATGAACCGTACGGGAACTGAGTCACTGGGGGCGCCACTTTTTGTGGCTGCTAGAGTGGTTGCCACTTCTTCTTCTGTGACTGGTCCGAATGACGTTAAACAAGGGGATTCGGGTTTGTCCGTGGGGTTTCCTGACGTGAGGGTACAATCCTTGGCTATTCCAGAGGTGGCCTGATTGGTAGCAGGTAGGGAGGAAAGGATTTTCTTTATTTTATTGTCGAAGAAGTTAGCCAGGTTAACGCATTTCTCCTCGGCTGCTTTAGAGTCCAAGGGTATCTGCGGGGGGGCTGGGACATGGAGAAGCTCTTTAAGGATGGAAAAAGTCTCTTTAGCAGAGCACGAGGAATTCTGTATTCTTACCTCAAAAAAAGAGCTTTTAGCGCTGTGGAGGGCTTGTTTGTAAGCCTTCATGGCTGTTTGATAGGTGTTTTTGTCCGTCGCTGATTTGTTTTTTCTCCATGTTCGCTCCGTCTTTTTGCACTCCTTCCTAAGAATGTTCAGGGCCGGGGTGTACCAAGGAGCATGATTGATCCTCTTTACATGTTTAAGAGAGCATGTTAATGGAATGAGGCTGTCTAGGGGGTTGGTGAGCCAGCTGTTAAATTCTCTATCAGCGGTGTTAGGGTCAGTTGAGAGGGGGCCGTCGGAATCCCTAAGCTTCGCTACCCATTTTTCTGGACTTAACTTGTGCCAGCGTCGGGTTAAAATCCTGGTTTTCTGTTTAGGGACCGAGGCGGGCTGATAGGACCAATGCATAGGGACCAGGAAGTGGTCAGTCCATGGAAGGGGGGAGGGGTCTTGGGTTTGGAGATTCCTGATGTTGGTGAAAACTGGATCTAGGAGATGTCCTTTCTCGTGAGTAGGTTTCGAGTTCCGGAGCTGGAGGTCAGATGACATCATCCTTTTGATAGAGTGGCGGTCGCGCGAGTTATAGTTATCCGAACTAACTATAACGGGGGAATTTCCTTGGTTTCTTACGAGTGAAATGTCCACCTAACTATAACATGTGTGAAACCTATGGTTTTTTAAGTGAATTTGCAAGGTTTTTTAAATGCTAATTCCTAACTATAACGTGTGTGAAACCTATGGTTTTTTCAGTGAATTTGTACGGTTTTTTAAATGCTAAGTTATGTATTTATTATTATATTTTTTATATATTTATTTTACAATAAACTACGTATTAAATTTTTTTTTTTTTTTAATGGTTTTTCACCGTGCGCGCACTGTGCGTGCACCCCGAGATTTTAAAAAAAAAAAATTAAAATGTTTTTTTCTGCCTTAGTGGTCCTTCAGGGACCCCCTGACAAAGGCTAGGGGGTCAGGAACTCTCTACCCTGCCCCCTTTTCACGTTCGCCACCTTCCTTTTTCACTCTCGCACTCAAAAAAACAAAATGGCGGCCGACACTTCCTGATTTCGACCGATTCGAACGTTGACTGACATGTAACCACCAATCAGAATTACGCTCGCGCACGTTAGGGTGTGCGCACCGCGCGCACGCAGTGCCGCACGGTGCGCGGCTATAGATATTTATGTACTTTATCTGCAATTTTCTCAGGAACTACTGAACAGATTGACTCCATATATGCAAAAGGCACATCCATGACCTGAGGACTACCACTTTGCCAAATTTCAAGTAATTCTGTTCAGCCGTTCGGGCTGTACCTTCGACTAAAGGTCCTATGGGAAAATGCATAGGGAAAACGCGTTTTGGGACCCCCCTTTTTTCTCGGCCCTCGCTTGACGAATCCCCCCGAGACTTTCAGGGTAGGAGCAGAGCAGTGCGCCCCATTAGTTTAGAAAGTTTCGCGAGGATTCGTTTACCGGCGCCAAAGTTATTCAAAATAGAATTTTGAGATTTCCTATGGAAACACGGTCCTAACTATAACTATCTACTGGCGACCACCAGTAGATAATATATATATATATATTACCTACTGGCGGTCGCCAGTAGGTAGTTATAGTTAGGACCGTGTTTCCATAGGAAATCTCAAAATTCTATTTTGAATAACTTTGGCGCCGGTTGACGAATCCTCGCGAAATTTTCAAAACTAATGGGGCGCTCCGCTCAGCTCCTACCCTGAAAGTCTCGGGGTGATTCGTCAAGCGGGGGCCGAGAAAAAAGGGGGGTCCCAAAACGCGTTTTCCCCATGTATTTTTCCATAGGGACTTTAGTCGCAGCTACAGCCCGAACGGCTGAACAGAATTATGTGAAATATGGCAGAGAGGTAGTCCTCAGGTCCATGAAGTGCCTTTTGCAGGTTTGGTGTAAATCTGTTCAGTATTTCCTGAGAAATTAGCATTTAAATATATATATATATCTGTAAGCACGCAGCGTGCGCGCACTAAGCAAGTACTGTGCGCGCACCTTGCCGTGCGCGAGCGCACTTCTGATTGGTTGTTAGATGTCAGTAAACATTCGAATCGGTGGAAATCAGGAAGCGGCGGCCGCCATTTTGTCTCTCGCATAAAGAGGGGGTGATAAACAAAGGGGGAGAACTTGAAAAGGGGGCAGAGTGGGGAGATATTGACCCACTAGGCATTGTAAGGGGGTCACAGTAGGACCTTGTAGGGCAAAAAAAAAGATTTATATTTTGAGAAAAAATATCGCCGAGTGCGCGCACCCAGCGCGCACCCGAAAAAAAACTTTAAAAAAAATTAAATAAAAAATCGCATTTAAGTGTTTAGATATAAGGTGGCTCTAAAAAGAGCCCTTGTGTTTATTGTTTGTTTTTTGATACCTACAAGTAAGTACCGATGCAGAGTCTAAAGTTCAAGAGGAAGACTCTGTTGCCTTCATCAGTGAAGTGTACACCGTCTCCTCTATAAATGTCTTGCATGTTGTAACGCAAGTTGTTGTGGTATATAGAACCCATACCATAGTCTCTGAGGAAAGCAGAAATAGATTTGTTGACGTGCTTCCTTGCTTTGTCAATCTGCGGACAAAATTGGTTGGACCAGTTCCACTTTTGCCTTTGGCATATGTTAGAATATACGAAGGCAGTTTGTGGAAAAAGTGACATCAATTGCACAAAGGTGTCCTTAATAAGCATTTCCAGACCTACCCCAGTTAAAATGCCTAGGTCATTTCCACCACAGTGCACAATAATAAGGTTAGGCTGTGGGAGATGTAGAAAGGTTTTCACCAAAGGCATTAATTGGTGCCACTTTAACCCTCTCTGACCAATCCATTTAATGTCTACATTTGGCAAAGCAAGGTCTCTCACCATACCTCTTTTTTCTGCAAATTTTTCACTCCAGAAGACATAGCTGTGACCTACAATCCACACTGTGAACATCTTCAAAGGAGATCTGGATGCACTCAGGAGGTGTCTTTCAGTAGAAAGGCAAAAAGAAATGAAAGACAGTTGAAAAATGGGGGCACACATACTTTTTTTTATAAAAAGAACTCATTGGCTGTTTCAAACCATTCTACACTAAAAACTAGGCTGTATGTTTAAATTTTAAAAAGCATGTATTGTATTGGTTCAGAAAAATGTGTGAACAAAGAACATTAGTTTGGATTTGCTGTTAGGTTTGAAAAGTCAAGCACTCTTGCTCTTTGGAAATGAAACATTGTCTGTTGAACTTCTGACCTCTCTGCTCACACCTGTGTTCCATGACCTGTTGCTATGGTAGCAGGCAGAAGTCAAGTTAGGGGAAGGGTACATTTGGAAAGGGGTTGAAGTTTTCAACCAATAGAAATGTGTGATTTCATTTGAAAAAATGTGGGAAGCACTGAGATTTGAAATTAACATGTATATGTGTGAAAAAAGAGAGGGAAACTGTGCCATTAACAGGTTCTGCTGAGAGGAGAGAGGTGTTCAGCTCAGAGATTCTGGTCTGATACACTGCTGTGTGACTGCCACATTTCTATCACAACTAACTAATTTTAAAGGTGAGTTATGAGTTTGAGAGGGGGTGTTTGTGGTTAATTTTGATATAAATAAAAGAATTATGATTATTTGTTTAAAGTTGTGATTTACATTTTCTGTTTTGCGAGATATTTAACTGTTTTGAATATGTAAAATATTATGGAGTATGTTTTCACCATAAGTTAATGTGTACTGGTAACAATGAGGAATACTGTTTTGTGCCTACCATCAAACCATGAGTCTGTGTGCAGAGAAGAATTGTTGACAGAGATTTAATTTGTGTTGCTGTTGAAAAGTAAGACTTGCAGTTGAAAGAAAAGGACAGCTTCTTTTTAATTGTGATGGTTAGCATTTAGCAGAAATCACTTTGAAAGAAAAGAGAGGAAAATGGCAGCACATTTGAAAAAAGCATTAGTTCTGTTAGAATTGATAACCCAGGAAAGGGGCAGCCTGTGTTTTGTGCCTACCAACACAGCATGAGTCTATGTGTATATAGGAATTGTTGTCTGAGATTTAATTTGTGAAGATGTTGTTCAGTAAGAAATGCAGTCCCTGGAAAGGGGTAGCCTGTATTATGTGCTTAAAATGATGACATGAGTCTGTGTGCACACAGGAATTGTGGGCAGAGATTTAATTTGTGAAGATGTTGTTCAGTAAGAAATGCAGTCCCAGAAAAGGGGCAGCCTGTGTTATGTGCGTAAAAAGATTGCATGAGTCTGTGTGCACACAGGAATTGTGGGCAGAGATTTAATTTGTGAAGATGTTGTTCAGTAAGAAATGCAGTCCCTGGATAGGGGTAGCCTGTGTTATGTGCTTAAAATGATGGCATGAGTCTGTGTGCACACAGGAATTGTGGGCAGAGATTTAATTTGTGAAGATGTTGTTCAGTAAGAAATGCAGTCCCAGGAAAGGGGCAGCCTGTGTTATGTGCGTAAAAAGATGGCATGAGTCTGTGTGCACACAGGAATTGTGGGCAGAGATTTAATTTGTGAAAATGTTGTTCAGTAAGAAATGCAGTCCCTGGAAAGGGGCAGCCTGTTGTGTTTACACAAATTATCCCTTAGCACACATGCACTGTTACATACATCCCTGCAGTCTTGATGCAGTTCTGGAAGTCTCTTTGCTCATCTGTCTTGCACCAGACAATACACAGTGTTCAGAAACACACTCTTGGCACACACACAGCAGCTTCTCCAACACTCTCATGTGTAGTACTCAGCTCTGTGTGCTGTTTCAGATAGCACTGTGTAATGCAAACACATTCAACGTCAGCAAGGCCTCATTTAAATTGATCTAGTCTAATCACTCACCCTGTAACACATGGTCATTGTCTTAAGGAGCTGTTAGGACATGTGCTGTTTTCTGCTTCTGTAAATGATAAGGGAAATGTATCAGGCTGTAACAGTAATTTGGTACTATTCAGGGACTCTGTTTTGTTCAAAAAAACATAGCATGAGTCTGTGTGCGCACAGGAATTGTGGACAGAGATTTAATTTGTGAAGATGTTGTTCAGTAAGAAATGCAGTCCCAGGAAAGGGGCAGCCTGTGTTATGTGCGTAAAAAGATGGCATGAGTCTGTGTGCACAAAGGAATTGTGGGCAGAGATTTAATTTGTGAAGATGTTGTTCAGTAAGAAATGCAGTCCCTGGAAAGGGGCAGCCTGTTGTGTTTACACAAATTATCCCTTAGCACACATGCACTGTTACGTACATCCCTGCAGTCTTGATGCAGTTCTGGAAGTGTCTTTGCTCATCTGTCTTGCACCAGACAATACACAGTGTTCAGAAACACACTCTTGGGACATACGCAGCAGCTTCTCCAACACTCTCATGTGTAGTACTCAGCTCTGTGTGCTGTTTCAGATAGCACTGTGTAATGCAAACACATTCAACGTCAGCAAGGCCTCATTTAAATTGATCTAGTCTATTCACTCACCCTGTAACACATGGACATGGTTTTAAGGAGCTGTTAGGACATGTGCTGTTTTCTGCTTCTGTAAATGATAAGGGAAATGTATCAGGCTGTAACAGTTATTTGGTACTATTCAGGGACTCTGTTTTGTTCCAAAAAACATAGCATGAGTCTGTGTGCGCACAGGAATTGTGGGCAGAGATTTAATTTGTGAAGATGTTGTTCAGTAAGAAATGCAGTCCCAGGAAAGGGGCAGCCTGTGTTATGTGCGTAAAAAGATGGCATGAGTCTGTGTGCACAAAGGAATTGTGGGCAGAGATTTAATTTGTGAAGATGTTGTTCAGTAAGAAATGCAGTCCCTGGAAAGGGGCAGCCTGTTGTGTTTACACAAATTATCCCTTAGCACACATGCACTGTTACGTACATCCCTGCAGTCTTGATGCAGTTCTGGAAGTCTCTTTGCTTATCTGTCTTGCACCAGACAATACACAGTGTTCAGAAACACACTCTTGGGACATACGCAGCAGCTTCTCCAACACTCTCATGTATAGTACTCAGCTCTGTGTGCTGTTTCAGATAGCACTGTGTAATGCAAACACATTCAACGTCAGCAAGGCCTCATTTAAATTGATCTAGTCTATTCACTCACCCTGTAACACATGGACATGGTTTTAAGGAGCTGTTAGGACATGTGCTGTTTTCTGCTTCTGTAAATGATAAGGGAAATGTATCAGGCTGTAACAGTAATTTGGTACTATTTAGGGACTCTGTTTTGTTCCAAAAAACATAGCATGAGTCTGTGTGCGCACAGGAATTGTGGGCAGAGATTTAATTTGTGAAGATGTTGTTCAGTAAAAAATGCAGTCCCAAGAAAGGGGCAGCCTGTGTTATGTGCGTAAAAAGATGGCATGAGTCTGTGTGCACACAGGAATTGTGGGCAGAGATTTAATTTGTGAAGATGTTGTTCAGTAAGAAATGCAGTCCCTGGAAAGGGGCAGCCTGTTGTGTTTACACAAATTATCCCTTAGCACACATGCACTGTTACGTACATCCCTGCAGTCTTGATGCAGTTCTGGAAGTCTCTTTGCTCATCTGTCTTGCACCAGACAATACACAGTGTTCAGAAACACACTCTTGGGACATACGCAGCAGCTTCTCCAACACTCTCATGTGTAGTACTCAGCTCTGTGTGCTGTTTCAGATAGCACTGTGTAATGCAAACACATTCAACGTCAGCAAGGCCTCATTTAAATTGATCTAGTCTATTCACTCACCCTGTAACACATGGACATGGTTTTAAGAAGCTGTTAGGACATGTGCTGTTTTCTGCTTCTGTAAATGATAAGGGAAATGTATCAGGCTGTAACAGTAATTTGGTACTATTTAGGGACTCTGTTTTGTTCCAAAAAACATAGCATGAGTCTGTGTGCGCACAGGAATTGTGGGCAGAGATTTAATTTGTGAAGATGTTGTTCAGTAAGAAATGCAGTCCCAGGAAAGGGGCAGCCTGTGTTATGTGCGTAAAAAGATGGCATGAGTCTGTGTGCACACAGGAATTGTGGGCAGAGATGTAATTTGTGAAGATGTTGTTCAGTAAGAAATGCAGTTCCTGGAAAGGGGCAGCCTGTTGTGTTTACACAAATTATCCCTTAGCACACATGCACTGTTACGTACATCCCTGTAGTCTTTATGCAGTTCTGGAAATCTCCTTGCTTATGTCTCTTGCAGCTGACAATACATAGTCTGCAGAAACACACTCTTGGGACACATGCAGCAGCTTCTCCAACACTCCCATGCGTACTACTCAGGTCTGTGTGTAATGCAAACACATTCAACGTCACCAAGGCCTCTTTTTCTTTGCTCTACTCTAAACACTCAGCCAGGTTGCAGATACTTATGGTATGAAGTAGCTGTTAGGAAATGTGCTCTTTTCTGCCTCTGTGATTTTCCAGGTAAAATGTGTAAGGCTGTAACAGCAATTATCACTTGATCTACCAGAGTAGTAAATGTGCTTTGAATTTGGAAATCAAATTCTGTTTTCTGCTTAGAAGCACATCATGAGGCTGTGTGTGCACAGAAATTGTGGCCACAGATATAATTTGTGTTGCAGTTGTTCTGTTAAAAAATGCACTTGCAGGAAAGGGGCAGCTTGTTTTTTTTCAACTGTGGTGGTTAGTACTGTGCACAAATTAGTAAATCACAAATTAAAGAAATGGAAAAACATTTGAAATAAATGAAATGTAAAAAAAAATATTTAAATGAATTATAATTACAAAAAGGATTTTTTTTTAGTTCCTTGCAGGTATTGCTGAGCAACAGTGAAAAAAAAATGCCTTTAAGGACAAGAAAAAGGAAAGAAAAGCAACAACAAGTATATCTGGACAAAACTGGGAAAAAAAAATTGCAGGAGAAGCTGGTGATGGCAAAAAGAAAAAGTCTACTGGTAAGCAGAGCAGAGATTTCTTAAAAAAGATTTTCAAAAAACAAAAAAATGGCAAAAATAACTGTAAAACAAAGAGTTTTATGTACAAAGCCACAACACAGTCATCAGCAAAAAAAAAAGCTAATGTACAATCAGAAGTATGTCAAACAGATTTAACACAAAAATTAGATTTTAAAAACATTCGTCGAAAAATGTTTCAGAGAAGAGTGATGTTAAATTTGCTAAAGGATGTGAAAAAATTTAAGAAAAAATCTAAATTTATTAAGAAATTTTTTTTTATAGAAAATATTGTAAGTAAGGCTTTGGAAATAAAAAGAAAACTTTTTATTCTAATTTTGAATAGGATGCGTAGATTAGAAAAATTAGTGAATGCAATGAAGTCACAAAGCAAAAGGAAAAGAGAAGTGAAAAAAAGTAACTTTTGTAAAGTGTTCTTGGGAGAATGGAAACACAGTTCAAGTACTGAACCATTTTTTAATGAAGAGAGTTATCTTCAAAGTAATAGTTTGTTGCATGCAGTTGACACTAATGGTAGAGCATATGAAGTTAAGGATGGTTGTGTAATGCAAAAAGAGAAAATGGTCCCTAGAAATGAGGAAGAAGTAATGGCTGCTGAGGCTATGGGGAGACGTCCAAAAGCCCCAGTGTACACTTGGAACTGTAGTAGTATTTGTACTGTGCGTCAGGAATCTATTGATAAATTACGTGACTTTCTAAGAGAATATAGTAAAAAGAGTGTAAAACAGAAGATGAAGGTGCTTCAAACACTAGATCCATGCAGAGTGAGAGAAAATACTGGTTTGCAGGGACATTCTCTGGCTTGTCTATCTAGAAAAGTGTTTTTCATCATTTTAGGATGCTGGCTGTTCATCATACTGAAATGAGAAAGTTTGTGAGAACATTGTATTTTGCTAAAAGTCCAGCAGTAAAGTTGAATGAGTTGAATAATGCTCTGTTCCGTGGATCTGTATCAGATGTAGTGAAGGTTACTGATGAGATTCAGTTTTGTTACTTTGGTCCAGAACAAGAAAGTGCAGAAAAGGACACAGTAAATGAGGAAAATGAGGAACAGAATGTAGAACTCATTATTACTAAACATTTTGAGGATGAAATGACAAAATTTACTATCACCTCTAATGAAAGACCAAATATTACTTGTATTTGTTGCCGCAGAAGTCATTATAAAATTCAAACAAGGAGTGTTGATCTGTATAAAAAAAGTGAAAATGAAGATAATTATAAGTGGAAGGATTTTGCAACATATATATTTCTTGAAAATTGTTTTGAATTGGGTGAAGATCAGCGTATTTGTAAATACTGTTATAATAAGTTAGAAGAAAATAGAATGCCGACCAGAGCTGTACATAATAATTTAGAATTGGATGCTATTCCTGCCGAACTTTCTGAATTAAATACATATGAGTCTATACTCATTCAATGTGTTCATCCGTTCCAGACCATAGTACGTATGCAGCCCAAAACTGGTAAATTACCTCCTTCTGATTTACTGAGAGGTTTAAAAGGAAGAGTGGTGTATTTGCCCTTGGATTTGAAACTATTGATGCAGATACTTTGGAAACTGAACCATTAGTAATTCTGGTTAATGGTGTACCTACAAAGAATAAGAAGATTTGGCAAGAGCTGGTGGATGTACGAAAAGTACAAAGAGCAAATTTGTATTTGAAAAAAAATAATAAATGGTATGAATCAATTTATATAGAAGAAGAAGAAGATTTACAAGAAGACACAGAAACACCAACTGGTCAAATTGAAAAAGTGGACAAATCAAAGGAAGAAGAAATTTATGAACATCCTCTTCATTCAAAAGAAGTTATGGGAGACACTATTGATCTGTTTCAGATGAAGAAAGCAAAAGGAACTCCCGTGAGTGTATGGGAGGAGAGCTTGGAAGCTCGATGTTTTCCCCAGCTGTTTCCTACAGGAAAAGGAGGACGATACGATGAACGTCCAGAACAGATTCCAGCTTCTGAGTATCGGACTACAAGACTATATGCAGAAGATCCAAGATTTCGTCAAAGTATTCCTTATTTGTTCCATCTTTTATTTGAAAGCGACTTGTCTGCATTATCATATGCAGTAAATCACATTTTAAAAAGTGGAGTACATTTACAAAATGTGTCTGCTAAGGATTTTATGGAGAAAGTGCAGCACTGAGATGATCATTTGGAAACACAACTGATCAATCTGATGGCTTGTCAGCGTGGGACAAATGAATATTGGTACCGACGCCATGGTGAATTAAAATGCATGTTACGGAATTTAGGAACTCCAACATGGTTCCTTACCCTAAGCTGTACCGAGTATGCTTGGGATGATTTACTGGATTTTCTAAGAGAGGCAAATTCAAACATTAAAAACATTGAATACAAGACAGCTGGAGAACTGTGCTCTTTGGATCCAGTTAATGTTTGCAGATATTTCAATCATAGATTTGAGGCTATGATGTCCTTTATCTGCAATAAAAAAAATCCACCTCTTGGAGAAGTAGTGGATTTCTTTTGGAGAAAAGAGTACCAGGCAAGAGGTGCTCCTCATATTCATATGCTGTTGTGGATCAAGGATGCCCCAAAGTTTGGAACAGATACTGATGAAGCAGTGTTATCTTTCATTGAAGAATATGCAACATGTGCTATACCTAAAAGCACAGAAGAGAAAAAGTTAAAAGAACAAGTTTTACGTTTCCAAAGTCATCGGTGTGGAAAATACTGTCGATGGAAGTACAAGACCAAAGATAAATTCTACACAAAGTGTCGATTTGGATTTCCTAGACCTGTTCTTTCAAAAGGAAGAGTCAACAGTTTTATGTCAGCTGTGTGACATACTATAACCAGAAAATCTCCCAAAAATACCTACAACCTAAAAAGAAATGAAGAGTCAAAATGTATAAATGACTTCAACCCAGTGATTTTATCCATGTGGAATGCTAACATGGATATTCAGTATGTGGCAGACAATTCTATTGCTGTTGCTCGGTATGTGACATCTTACATCACTAAATCTGAGAAAACAGAATTGAAGGAAATGTGGGAAGAGATTTCTCACGAGAAGACTGTCAGTAAGAAGCTGTACAGTTTCAGTTTAAAGATGTTATCGCATCGAGAAATTGGATCCTACGAATGCTCAGATAGGTTATCATCTGCAAGTCTTTACTCGAAATCCCAGAAGAATAATTTGGGTAAGCTTAGGCCTTGCAGGAATGAGAAATCGGGTACTGAAATCTGTTGGAGAAATTGAATATTTGGCCGAGAATGACCCAGAAAGTACAGATATTTTGAAATCAAACATGTTGGACACATATTACCCAAAGAGAAGTCATCATCTTGAGAACATGTGTCTCTATGAAGTGCTGCAGAACTACATTTATTCACGGAAAGCCACAGAAGACATCAACAATGGAAAATATGAGGAGGAGCCTAGCGCGCAACCAAGATGGCCGCGTAGGTGCGAGGCTCCCGAGGACCTCCGCGACCTCCTACGTTTATCCTGTCTTCATCCTGCATCGGTTGAGGGGACTGTGTCGGTGAGCCTGAGCCGAGGTGGTACCCGTTTCCCGTTCTCGAATCGGACCTCGGGTGCCGGAGTGAGCACCGATTGAAGTTTGCGGCCTCCTTCGCTCCTGACCCCGGACTCGCGTTTGGGGGCGACCCGGTGGCAAAGTGAACAACAACGGCGGGCTGGGCCTGGCGAGTCGCGTACCCCGCACTTTCACTTTCGCGCCCCCTTGCCGTCTTTGCAAGTGGGATCGCGGCGCTCTTTGTGTTGGCCTCGCTGGGTTACCCAGCCTGCCTGCCTGCTGTGGCCCGCTCCGCCGTCCTGGGGTGACCCCCCGGACCCCGTGGCCTTGATTGCTTGCCTTTTACTGCGTGGCTGGTGAGGGGGTGAGACCCGCGACGATGGCCACGAAACAAGATGGCGATCGGTTGAAGGCCAAGTCGACCCGGCGTGGCGCTGCACATCAGGCCAACATCATGGACCGCTACACCCTCCCGAAAGGATCTCCCGGTGGACCGCACAAGTCCTCTGAGTGCCCTCCGGATGCCCCGGATTTGCCCACAGAGTTGACTCTGCAAGACGTCATGGGCGCCATTGCTGAGATGAAGGCCTCGGTGGGCCAGCGGTTTGACACCTTAGCCCATAAAATCGACGCGATCCTAGTGGATGTCAACCTGGTGAGGGCTGATCTCTCCAAGACCAACAACCGGGTCGATTCTTTAGCCCACACCGCGTCGGGCCTGACGACTGAGGTGGCGGCCCTCCAAACGGAGGTGCGCCGACTTCGTCAGGCGAGTGTGCTTATGGATCGGCGCCTGGAAGATTCCGAGAGTCGGGCCCGGAGGAATAACATCCGCATCATCGGAGTACCCGAGGGACGGGAGGAAGCGGCGGCGGATCTTTTTGTAGAGGACCTGATCGTTACCCATCTCCAGCCTAGGGGACTGAGTAAATTCTTTGCAGTGGAGAGGGCCCACAGAGTTCCCGGGGGAAGGCCGAAGGTCGGAGCCCCTCCGCGGCCTCTCATTGCCCGGATTTTTAACTTTCGGGACAGGGACGCGATCTTGCAAGCCTCCAGACTGCAAGGGCCGATGAAGCTGGAAAATATGGAGGTGAACTTTTATCCCGATTTCACTCAAGCGGTCCAGAAACAGAGACTGAGTTTCCTGGGTGTTAAGCGCCGGCTCCGGGACATGAACTTAAAATACGCCATGCTCTTCCCGGCCAAGCTGCGGGTAGAGGTGGATGGTCGCACGCACTTTTTTGATCGTCCCGAAGAGGCCGGGGACTGGCTGGACACTCTGTCTGGGGGTAGTGCTCGGGATGGTGGGGGGGGGCGGCGGGAGGAGACGGCCCACTGGATTGGGCCTGAGGGGTGGATATTGGACCTCACTCTGGACGATTATGATGCCACTTTCGACCAAAGCTTCTGTCTTTGTTCTTTCCCCTCTTTTGGAGGTTGTGTGGGGTCTAGAAGGGGTGCTCTTTCCTCCTCTAGGGGGTCTAGCTAGTTTCACTATATAGGGGCGACAGGCACACTGCAAGTTGGGGGGGCTGTCTGGGCTCATGCAGGGGTGCAGGGAGGGGGGAGTTTTGTTGGGGTGGGTGGGTTGGGGTGGGGTGTTGTTCGTTTCTACCACAAGGCAAAAGCATCGTTGTATCATTTCTAAAGTGCTCTCTGGGGGACGAGTGATGGCTTCTGTTTATGATGGGGGGTAGGGGACTGAGCTTGTTGTCCTGGAATGTTAATGGATTGGGGGACAGGATAAAACGAGGTGTGGTTCTGCAGTTCTTGAAGCGCATCTCGCCCGATATAGTTTTTCTGCAGGAGACACACCTCATTGGCAACTCCTTTTGTGCCATGAATAGACGGGGCTACCGCCTTGTGGCCCATTCGGGCTTCACGTCTGGTTCAAGGGGTGTGGGCATTATGGTTAAGAACTCGCTCCCGTTGGAGATTGATGAGGTGCACCATGACGACAGGGGACGTTACACGGTTTTGGTGGGTAGAATGGAGGGCAGAGTGGTCGTTTTTGTGTCTGTCTATGTCCCGCCGGGGCTGAAGACGACCACCTTTGCGGATATGGGGCGCCTCCTCCTTGGCCTTCCGGAGGGGATTCTAGTGGTGGGGGAGACTTTAATGCTGTGGTTTCCGGAACTGTGGATCGTCACCCCCCTAGGGATCTCCCCCATGCCCAGGCCTGGTTGTCTGGCCTCTTGGATACCTTGGGGCTGGTGGATTGTTGGCGTTTGAAACATCCCACGCAGCTGCAGTACACCTTCCATTCAGGGGCTCATGGTAGTCTCTCACGGCTAGATTATGTCCTGGTTCCGGCGGCGCACGTTGGGAGGATAGGGGAGGTGCGCCATTTGGCACGGGGTGTTTCGGACCACTCTCCACTCTTGTTGCACTTTGATATTCTTCCGAGGGGAGAGGGTAGGGTGGTCCCGATTAATCCCTGGTACCTGCGTGACCCCACCATTCGCGCAGAGCTGGTTAAATCCCTTAAGCGCTACTTTGACGAGAATGTGGGGTTTGTGTCATGAGCGATCTCATTGTGGGAGGCGTTCAAGACGGTACTCAGGGGAGAGGCCTTGTCCCTTATTTCCCATTCCCGGAGGCGCGAGCGGGAGGAGGTGACTCGTATTGAAGCGGAGATAACCGAGTTGGAGGGTGATCTAGAATGTGGGGTGACGGATGACAAATTACATGTTCTTCGACTCAAGCAATCGGCTTATAAGGCACTCGTCACGGAGGCGGCCAGGGGCCTCAGTAGAGAGCAACAGGGGAGACTGTATGATGTGGGTGACAAGGCTGGTAAATTGATTGCATGGTTGGACAAAAAGGAGAGAGCGAGTCGAGTTGTCCCGTTGATTGAGAAACAGAATGGTGTGTGTGTCACTGAACCAGAAGAAATTGTCGCCTGCTTCGCAGACTATTTCCGTGGGGTGTATTCCCCGGTGTCCTCCCGCTCTGAAGAGGATTCCCACGCCCTGCTCAGGGATATCGCGCTGCCTTCCCTTTCGGAGGAGGACAGAGTGTCGTTGGACGCTGCTCCAACTTCCGAAAAATTGCCCTCGCCATACGATCGGTCGCTTCCGGCAAGGCCATGGGCCCTAATGGTCTTCCCATCGAGTTGTATAAATTGCGACCGGATACGCTGGCGCCACATCTCCGTGCTATGTTCCTCGCGGCCCACTCGGCGGGTTCCCTCCCGCTAGACCAGCGTCTAGCTACTATCGTGGTTATCCATAAGGAGGGGAGGCCACGGGACCGGGTCACATCCTATCGGCCTATTTCGTTATTGAATGCAGAGCCCAAAATCCTCGCTAAGGTGTTGGCCAATCGGCTGGTCGGCGTAGTGTGTGACTTGATTCACCAGGATCAGTCCGGCTTCATCCCTAATCGCAATACAGCGCTTAACCTGCGGCGCTTGCATGGGGTGCTCGCACGTGTCCCGTTCATACGAGAGCCGGCCATTTTGGCGTCCTTGGACGCCACTATGGCGTTTGACACGCTTGAATGGCCCTATATTTGGGCGACGCTCGCGAAGTTTGGGTTTGGCCCAGGATTCATCAGTTGGGTAAAATTGTTGTACTCTGGCCCGCTGGCGCAGGTCATTGTCAATGGTAGAGTGTCAGCCTCGTTCGAGCTGGGCAGGGGCACGCGGCAGGGCTGCCCGTTATCGCCGCTCCTTTTCGCGCTCGCTTTGGAGCCCCTGGCGGAGTGGCTGCGGTGGGAACCTTCTATTCGTTGTCTCCGCTGGACCCCCGAGTATGAGGACCGCGTATCTCTATATGCTGACGATATCCTCCTGTACCTGGCTTCCCCACGTAAATCACTGATAGTGCTGGTGGATGTATTGCATTCATTTGGTCTTAACTCCGGCCTTATCATCAACTGGGCTAAATCGTGCGTCTATGTTCTCTCTGGGGAGGACCCTATCCTTCCGCGGGGCTGTCCTATCCAGATCGCCCCGCGGGGATTTCGGTACCTGGGTGTCTTCATTACCCTGGACGCGGAGGCCCGATATAGTCAGAACTTGCTTCCCCCCCTCCAGTGCCTGAAGGAGGATGTTGCGCGTTGGAGGCACTTGCCGCTCTCGCCGCTCGGCCGGGCGGCATTGTTTAAGATGATGTCGCTGCCGCGTTTCCTGTACGCTCTGCAGAACACAATGGACGTCGTCCCGGCGCGCTACTTTCGAGTTTGCAGCGCCGACTGCTCTGGGAGGGTAGACCGCGTATCGCCTTAGCGAGGCTGACGCTCCCGTGGTATGACGGGGGGATCGCCCTCCCGGATATCAAACGGTATTATTGGGCCTCCCAGCTGGCTGCGATTAATCACGGCCTGTACGGGCCCGCTCTAAACCCGGCTTTTGAAATGGATAAGATTTTACTGCCGGGTGGTGATTATAACCGAGCGCTGTACTCCGGCTCGCTTGACGCAAGTCTGACGGGCCCCACTCGTGTCATGGTACGAGTGTGGCACGCGGCTAATGTGGCGCTGGGGTGGAAAGGTCGTTTGACCCGGGCGTCGCCACTATACGCATCTGAGCAGCTGGGCTCCCTGTGGACTTCGAAGGGCTTTGAAAAGTGGGACATGATAGGCATCAGCAGGGTGGGTGATCTCTGGACGAGGGGGGGATTCAAAACGTTCGAGATGCTACGGACAGAATTCCAGTTGCAGGACAGGGAGTACTTTCGGTATATGCAGATCCATCATGCGCTATGCTCCGTATTCCCAGACGTTGCCTCCATCCCGGAGTATTCCCCTCTGGAGGATAGAGTGCTAGATGGACATGAACCGGACAGCACGATTTCATTGATCTATAAAAAACTTATCAATGACCGCTCGGGACTGCTGACTAACCTTCGTGCGGCATGGGTGGCCGATGGATTGGAGCTGGATGACGAGGACTGGGTATTGGCGGTGGCCTCCCCGAAAGAGGTGGCCATACCGGCCCGCCTTCGCTTCGTCCAGCTCAAGGTACTCCATAGGGTCTATGTCACGGGGCCAAGGCTACTGCGTATGGGATATGCTGTAGACGGGTTGTGTAAGCGTGGGTGTGGTTCTTTGGGGACCTTTTTCCATATTTTGTGGGAATGCCCGGAGGTGGAGCGATTCTGGCGTGGTGTGCATGAGGTCCTGCGGGTGGTTACGCGTGTGTCGCTGCTGCCCGAAGCGAGGAGATGCCTGTTGAATGTGTGGGAGCCAACCGACTACTCGGTACCACAGACGCGGTAGGTGACTCTGGGATATATGGTGGCCAAACGCGACATAACTTAACTGTGGGGTTCCCAGAGGCCCCCGACTGTCTCGGCATGGAAGGATAACATGGATTGGTGCATGTTTCGGGAAAAAGTGGTGTATGTTGCGAGAGGTAAGCCTGGGACATGGGTGAACGTATGGGGCCCCTGGAACGCCTACCGCGGGGGAATCTGTACCCCGCCGTTATTGCCCGATCCGTCACCGGCCCCATCCCCTTAGCCAGTTTATCTCCCCGGTCCCGGGCACTGAGTCCACCTAATCCCAGTCTTGCCCTTTTTCCCCCCCTTGCTACTCCTATGGATTGGTAGGGTCCCCCCCTCTAGGGGAGCACATGCTGCTTTTTCCGATTGTGGGTTGCCTTGTGGATTTGTTCTTTTGTCGTTATTTATATTAAAATGAAACCGTTATGTGTGCCCGGATGGTGTGGCTACCACCGCTTCTAACTCCTGTGCATTTCCCTTTGCCGCGGCATGGGCGCTATTGTTTGTATCCAATGCTCCTCTTGCTTGCTAGCGGCCGGCCTGAAGGTTGTAGGCCCATCTCTGTATATGTTTTTAATTTTGTAATAAACGGTTTCAAAAAAAAAAAAAAAAAAAAAAACAATGGAAAATATAAAGTCATTGGTGAGGAAGGATGTTTGGTGAAGCAAACAAAAGGAAGTTTGATAAATCACAGGAAGCTCAGTTGCGAAACTACTGACAAAAAGGAATTTTACTACTTGGCTCTTTTACAGCTGTTTAAACCATGGCGTTCAGAGGACGAACTACTGGGAGAATTTCAAAACTATGAAGATTCTTTTAATGCTAGCAAAGACAGCATAGAATGCAGTACTTTCACAACTTATGTCCAAATGTTAAATGAAGAAAATGAACAGGAAGCAAAAATTGCAGCTGAAGTAGCTAGAGACAGTTCTCAAGACAGCCAAAGTTCAGGAACACTTAGTCAAGATCCCCTAGGACAACCGATCATAGAAAATGAAGCTGCAGTAGCCATGACTGAAGTAGAAACGGCTATGAATCAAGCACAGGAAGATTCAATTGACTTACTAAATCTGGAAGAACAACTGAATGAAGAACAAAAAGAAATTTATGAAGAAGTCATCAAAAAAATTGATCATGGATTACTACATGAAAAGAAAGAGTGCTCATGCACATCATTTGAACCAATCAGGATGTATGTGAGTGGACAAGCTGGAACTGGTAAAAGTTTCTTAATAAAAGTCATCAGAAGCTACCTACAGCAAAAAACAGCTTCAAATTTGTCTTGTGTGGTAACTGCTCCAACTGGGTTAGCAGCCTATAACATAAAAGGAATTACCTTACATCGCTTGCTAATGTTACCAGTGGAGCATGAGAACAAAATAGAATACCACAAACTAACTGGAGAAGCATGCCTCGAAGTTTCAAGAGTGTTGAAGAAGATGCAAGTTCTCATTATTGATGAGGTGAGCATGGTTTCAAATTTAATGCTTGCCTTTGTGCATTTAAGAATGCAACAAATACTTAAGAGAGACTATGACGTGTTATTTGGAGGTAAACACGTCATAGTTTTTGGGGATCTTCTGCAGCTCACTCCAGTTAAAGGACAACCAGTGTTTAATACTGTGACACATGAAGACACGAAGAAGTCATTAGGAAGCATTGGTAATGCGAATATTTGGTCGTTCTTTGAGTACAAAGAACTCACTACCAATATGAGACAAGCAAACGACGAAGATTATGCAAGTATTCTGAAAGATATCAGAATTGGACTACTCACAGAAGTTGGTAAAAAAGCATTACAGAGTCGGTTGCTACATAACTTATTTCCAAATGAAGAAATAGTTGCAGAGAAAATATACCAGAACATTGCAGAAAAAAATACTGTAATCTGCTTAATGCCAACACTACGTGAGTGCTCAATATTCAATGAGGAACTTTTGAAATTGGAAAACGAAGAGATTAAGAAAATGGAAGCAGAGGACAAAATTCAGCATGAAAGAATTACTTTTACATTAACAGGCAAACTGAAAAATAAATTGGATTCACTAGAGAAGAATATTTCCAAAACAGCTGGATTAGAAAAAAATCTATATGTTTGCATGAATTGTCGAGTGATTTTAAGGAGAAATTTGGATGTAGAAAAAGGTTTAGTGAATGGAGCTATGGGAAGAGTTGTGGGTTTTATTAATTATCAGAAAAAAGAAGGAATTGAATGTTTAAAAATAAAATTTGATCAGATAGAAGAAGTTAAAGACATTTGTCGTTGTTCAGTTCGTTTCATGCTTGTGAAAGACTTATATGTGCGTAGAAAGCAGTTTCCATTTTCTCTAGCATATGCTGTAACTATTCACAAGTCTCAAGGATTGACTGTAGATAGTGCTTTTGTAAACATTGGTTCTACTGTGTTCAAAGAAGGTATGGCATATGTTGCTCTGTCACGAGTAAAAACATTATCTGGTTTATTTATGATAGACTTTGATGACTCAAAAGTTAGTGCTGATACAAACTGTGTAAAGGAGTATAATAGATTAAGAAGAACCTATGCTCCTCATTTAGGTCAGTATCCTGTGATTGAAAAACATGTTGTTTCTCGGAAAAGGAGATTTGAGAATATTTGTAATGTGGATGAACAGAACAAAAAAAAGAGGACAGTGATATGATAGCAAGGAAAAAGAAAAAGGACAGTGTTGAAGAGGTTGTTGGTTGCCATTTTGAAAATAGCTCTGGTGTCAACTGCTATGCAAATGTAGTGCTGAATATTGTATTTTATCTTGAAAAGTTGCTAGAACAGATAATAGTAAATCATGGAAAAAGATTGTGTTCTCTGCTGAGTCTCCTTTTTGAGAAGCTGAGTACTGATAAAACTGAAATAGAAAGTGCTACTGATGTTAGAAATCTTTTAGATGTATGTTCTGGTTCAACACAGTTTAAAGAAAATGTCCAGCAAGATGCTCAGGAATTCTTAATATATATTTTGAGTGTACTAGAAGATGAAGGAGTAGAAGTAGAAAACTTATTTGGTGTCTCTTACAAGTGGGAACATTGCTGTGAAAACTGTATGAACACATGTAGTAGTAATGTTGATTCAGAAAGGTTCATATTTTTACCATTACCACAAAGTAAATCAGTGACTTTTAGTAAATTAGTTAAAGATGCCAATCACAACATGGAATGTTCTGAATGTAAATCAGACATGTTTTCAACATTATTTTTACAGAAATATGGTCAGTATGTAATTTTAATGATGCAACGTTGTAGAACTGATGGTTCAAAATTGGACACTTTAATAAAGAAGTTTACAGGACAGCAATTATCAATTTCTGGAAAAACTTTTGTTACAGTTGCAATAATTTTTCATGAAGGACCTACTGTAACTTCTGGACATTACACAGTTTATCTTAAATGTGAAAAAGCTGGACACTGTGTAATGATTCCCAATTAATTTTCAAGCAACGTTTGCCTTATGATTTACCCAATTCTTACTTAATTTTTTTGAAACCTAAATTTTGAAAACTAAAAACTGCATCTGAAGGAAGCATTTTTTTGTAATTTTAAAGGATTAAAATTGAAGATATCACTTAAAAAGGATTTTGAAATTACTATTTGGCCTAAAGGAAAAGTAATAAAAACAATTGTGGACTCCTTTGACAGAAATTATTTTGGCATGTGTGCTTTTGCGACAAGGTTTAAAGACGGTTTGTCTAGAAATGTTTTATTCATCTAGAGAAGTAGTTGTAATATATATGTAATATTTCTAACAAGGTATATTTTAGTGAAGATTTGGGGCTTTTTTTAAGCAATCTTTCAGATTGTTTTTTTTTTGCCCGCTGTTAAATGATGAATACAATTGTTTTCACTATTTTAAGTGAAAAATAAAAAATTCTGAAAACAGCAAAAAAAGGGCAAAAAATTGCTTAGTAAAATATGTAAAAACAGGTAATGCTTTTTGTAATGTATGATTGAATATTAATACATTTTTTCTTTTTTTGCAGAACTGGAAATTTTTTTTAAAAAAAAATTCTGTTCCCTTGCAAAATACTTGAAAAAATGTTTATAGAAAAATTTTATTTTTAAAAAAAATAAGTGAAAAATATTAGTATTACTCAATCCTCCCTTTTCATGCTTCCATTTCTTCACCTCTTTATGAACATTAAATTTAAAAAAAAAAAAAAAAAAAAATTTAAAAAACCCTTGGGTGCGCGCAAGGTGCGCGCACCTCAAAAAAAAAATTAAAAAAAATCCCTCAAAAAAAAATTTATGGGGTTTAGTTTATAAGTGGCTCTTAAAAGAGCCCTTGAGTTAATGGAGGGAAACAGGAAGAGAAAAACTAAAAAAAAGAAAAAACATCTATAGCCTACTGCACTCATGGGCATCAAATTTTCTCTGAATGAGATCAAGACTGGTCTCACCCACAGAAATATGTTTACCGCAATCAGTGCAGCGTGTGGACAACCTAGCCAAACAAGGTGGTCCAAAAAGTGGTGTGGAAGAAGGCAAAGGCACCACTGCAGAAGAAGTGCTCGGCTGAGCTGCCGAAGATGTGCTCGGCTGAGCTGCTGCAGATGTCGTCGGTAGAGCAGGTGGAGGGTTTGCTCCAGAAGCTCGACGAAAAGTCACTGGATGCATTTTGTCAACATGCCTCAACATAGTGTGAATCCTAAAAGAATACTTCTTATTAGGATTCCCACGTGACAAGACTTTTTGACAAAGTACACAAGTCACTTTAGGTGCATTTACCTTCTTTAGTCCCTCAGGAAAAGTGAAAAACTGCCATATAAAGCTGTCTTTCTGCTTCCTGTTCCTCTGCCTCTCAAGAGTGTCCTGGTCACTGTCTGAAGATGGTTGCTGTTCAGCCATTGTCTCTCAACAACAGAATAGCTCCTTCTCCAAAGCAATCAGAACTAATAATGAGGGGAGTAGGTGTGGTTTGGGAAGAATCTGGAACTGAAAGTACTTCTAACCAATCAAAAGTGATGATTCTTGATCACATGACTTGCCATGAGGGGATTGGGTGTGGTGTTGAAACAATTAGAAACTAAAAGTAATGATAACCAATAAGAAGTGCTGTTTTATTATGCATAAACCCGAGGTGCGCGCACTGCGCAAGCTCCGAGCGCGCACCTCGTGATTACGTATGCGCGAACGGGTAGGAGCGCATATGCATACGTCATATGCGCGTACCTAGCGCGCATACGTTGAACACGCGTATACGCGATCGTTATTGCGCGTAATTTTAGCGTATGCGGAAGTAAACCGCGTGGAGCGCGTAGGACGCACGCACGCATGCGTACGTACGAACGCATACGTACTGGGTGCGCGCACTATAACGTATATTTGCGTACGTAAATAACGTACGACGGTATTCATAAAAAACGTACGAAATTGTACTAGGAGCGCGCCCAGAGCGCGCACCCCAAGAATTTATATAAAAAAAAAAAAAGTGGAGAAAAATTAATTGCAAAAATTATAAAAAAGAATCAACTTTATCCTAATTGAAATTTTTTTTAAAAAACAAAAACAAATAAAAAGATACAGATAATATATAAATGAATACATAGGAATTTTATTTTTATTAAAAATATTTTTTAATAATTAAATAATACAAAAATTAGCATTTAAAAAACCATACAAATTCACTGAAAAAACCAAAGGTTTCACACACGTTATAGTTAGGAATTAGCATTTAAAAAACCTTGCAAATTCACTGAAAAAAACATAGGTTTCACACATGTTATAGTTAGCTGGACATTTCACTCGTGAAAAACCAATGAAATTCCCCCGTTATAGTTAGTTCAGCTAACTATAACTCGCGCACCCGCAATCCACTGCTGATGACGTCACATATTACATCACTCATGACATGGTCAGTGACATCACTCATGACATCACTGATGACATCTCAAATGACATCACTGATGACATCACTGATGACATCATCCTAGTGGCAGACCTCCTCTCACCCTAATATAACAATTGATACAAACATTCAAAAATAGAGACTAAAATTTACAAAATATTGGACATACCAATACCAGTTACAACAATCTCTTCAGTAATTCTAAGATCCACATACACATCCACTCATTCACCAACAGTCCTGTACAGTCACTCATACATGTACTCACTCATATGTACTCATACACCTATACATCCTGTTACACAATGCCACTCATCCACAGAGTTACTCATACACATAGTCACTCATGCTAATAAAGAATCAAACATACATTTACTTGCATATACACTTATACACACACCACCACACTTACTTCTACGGAAACTTACACATACTTAGTCTTTTAAACAATCACTTATAGAAACACATACTTATTCATACAGGAACTCTTTCAATCTCTCACTCTCACATATACTCACTTATATACACCAATAGTCACATATACTAGTTTAAAACATAAGTAGTTACTCATAAAGACACTATTGAGAAAGTCATTCACTCACTAACACACTCTTACACATACTCATCCACCCATACAGTCCTGCACACATGCTGTCTTCAACACATACAGTGAGTCACTCATTCATGCACCTATGCACTACGTAATACCCCCCACCGAACCATGCAGACACTCAGACTGATACTCAAAATTCCAACTAATAACCTATATAGACACCCATGTACCTACTCACCAACCCATGCAGCCACTTATACACAAAGTGAGAGACTGATACAGATATTTACATATTTAAACATTACTCACTAAGCCATGTATTCACTATGATACACTTAATCAGTCAGTTACACAATAAATTTTTCCCAAAAAAATAATCCATTTAGACACTTATATACCCATTTATTCTTCCATCGACCTTGAGATATACATATATAAAACATATGTAATTTTCAGAAAAACAGACATTCACTGGATGATGTCATCAGTGATGTCATCAGTGATGTCATTTGAGATGTCATCAGTGATGTCATGAGTGATGTCACTGACCATGTCATGAGTGATGTAATATGTGACGTCATCAGCAGTGGATTGCGGGTGCGCGAGTTATAGTTAGCTGAACTAACTATAATGGGGGAATTTCATTGGTTTTTCACGAGTGAAATGTCCAGCTAACTATAACATGTGTGAAACATATGGTTTTTTCAGTGAATATATATATATATGAGATATACAAAGTGCCCTTGCGGGGGGAGCACTCAAAAGCTGGTGCCGGCCGTGAGGTAAGGACAACCCTCAAGTATTTCAAACAGCAAAGAAACGACGCCGCACTCTTGCTGGATATGATCGTAATGGTTTTAATGACCTCCTCTCCACCAACGCGTTTCGAACTACAACAGTTCCTGATCACGGTATTCACATAAGTCCATCTTTTGTTTCACATATTTATACCAACTGTTCCGACCTGCCATTGATGAGGCATTATGGGAGTGGTAGTTTTACATTTCAAAATTTACAAACATCGTTGTCAATTCACGCTATGACTGCTCAATAAACATTTACGTCTATATTATATGCATTTCATGTTCACTAAACAATGTATCACCTAATTAATTCGTGATTTTTAATACATCGTTCATTTGATTAGTTCATGTGACGTGATTATGCATATTGTTTACAACAATGCTAGCTAGGTCCATACGTATGTGTTTCCTCGAGATATAATTACAAAGTATCAACGAGGATGACTTTAGGCTGAGTGCCCAATTTTCATAAAGTTATCTTACAGTTTTATCCAGTAGATTTTTCAATCTCGGCTTTTCTGTGCATTTGTGTCACCTCGAGCAAATGTAAGTGCCGCATTGTTGAAGATTATAGGCTGAGTGCCCCAATTGATAGAAAAAAGACATTATCGACAGCAGTATAAGCGATGAATAGGAAAGCAATTTGAATCATATCTACAGGCAGCTCAACCAACACTAGTGAAACTGCTAATGAGGGTGTTAACTTCGAGAGAAAAGAGGGAAAGATTGTGTTATTTGTTTAGAAACTGCGCATAACACTTGTCATAGATGTACATAAAGTTCCTCGTCTCCATTCAGCCCGTGAGGAATTCGGGTCTTGAACCGGATAATTAGTTTGGATTCCAAACGTCTTAGTCTTTCTATTCTGTTGCCTCCTCTTTCATGTTCAGAAATGGAGGCTATACCTGAGTAGCTGATGTTTTTCCAGGTTTATCCCGTATGGTTCTGCAGATGTTTTGTTAGAGCATAGGACATGTCCTTGTTCTGGATTGCGCGTATATGCTCCAATATGCGCTTTTTAAGGGGACAGATCGTAGAACCAATGTAGCGTTTTCCGCAGGAGCATTCGATCAGATATACCACAAATTGTGATTCGCAGGTGATTAGATTTTGAATTGTGAAGGTTCGATCTTTGGGATCCTTAAGTGTTTTCAAGTTTTTACCTATTTTGCACGCTTTACAAGATGTGCACTTTGTGAACCCCTGTTGTCTTTTTTCCAGCCATGATTGCTGTTTTGCATTTTGGAAGTGGCTGTTGACCAGTGTGTCACGTAGTGATGGTGCTTTCCTGTAGGTAATCAATGGATAGTTACCCATTGTTGGACCGATGTCAGGGTCTTTTTTTATCACATTCCAAAATTTCATCATGATTTTTCGAATTTGGAAGCTTTCTTTTGAATATGTTAAAATCGAACGTGGCGCATCATCTTTTATTGATTCCTCCGTACTCTTTTGTTCTTTCCTTTTGTTTTTGGTCGTCAGTGTTTGGACTCTTGTTTTTAATCTTGCCTTTGTTTCTCCCCGCAAGATATCGCCATATTTATAGCCACGTGCTATTAAGCGTTCTTTGGTGTCCAGGAATTTTCTTTCCATTTCCTCAGATTCAGAACAATTTCTCTTCATGCGTAAAAATTCTCCGTACGGGATGCTTTGTTTTAACGAACGTGGATGAAAGCTTGATCCGTGCAGAATACTGTTGGTTGCTGTTTTCTTGCGAAAGACTGTTGTGTGTATTTTATTTGATTGTATGTACACTTTTGTGTCCAGAAATTCTATTTCTTTTGATTGTATGTTATAGGTAAATTTTAGACCGATGTCATTTGAATTGAGGACCTACATGTAATCCACTAGTTTCTCTTTTGGCCCCTTCCACAAAAGGAAGAGGTCATCAATAAACCGGAGCCATAATACAACATCAGTGGTGTATGGATCATTTTCCTCTCTCCAAGCTATTTGTCTTTCCCACCACCCCATGGTGAGATTGGCATAGCTTGGAGAGAAAGAAACTCCCATAGCTGTACCACGATTTTGGGAATATAGTTGTTTATTGAATAAAAACACGTTGTTAGTTAAGCATATTTCAATCATTTCCATGAGCATGTTGGTATGTTTCAGTTCTCCAATTGGTCTCTGTTTCAGGAAATATTCAATGGCTCTCAGTCCAATATCGTGGTCTATTGATGTATACAATGAGACGACATCGATTGTTGGTAAAAGATAGTCTTGTTGCCATTGGGTTTCCATCAAAATTCTCAAAAAATCGCCTGTATCTTTAATGAACGAACTTAAGGTTGGAACAATGGGGGCCAAAAAGTGATCCACATAGTCAGCTATATTCTCATAGATGGACCCACAGCTGGAAATAATGGGTCGACCGGGTGGTTTATGTAAGGTTTTATGGACTTTCAGCAGAAAGTATATTGCAGGTGTTATAGGGTTCGTTACTGTCAGAAAGTTTTTTTCATCCTGGCTAAGTAGTCCTTGTTCGTGCCAATTGTTTATACGATTGTGTATATCTCTGATCATATCTGGGAGGGGGTTAGATTTTAGCAGAGTGTAGTTCGTTGGTTCATTTAGCTGACGAAGGGCTTCTTCAACATACGCTTGTTTGTCTAGGATGACAATGTTTCTGCCTTTGTCAGCTGGCTTAATTTCAATTTTATTATTGTCTTTTTAAGGCTTGTAGTGCTTGACGTTCTCGTATGGATAGATTTTCTTTCTTATTTGATGTAGTGTTTTCCAGGGTTTCCAGTTCTGCCACAACTAGGTCCTGGAACATATCTATTCGATTGCCTAGATGTAATGAAGGACAACATTTTGATTTATTTTTGAAGTTGGTGCGTGGGTGGGTGTCCGTTGGTATTCCCATTTCCTGTAGTACTTGTGTATCCGTTAACTCTGTCTCCTCTATTTCATGAGCTAATTCAAATGCAGTTCTAAGTGCCATCTTTTCAGCTAAGATGTATCCTTCTGTAGGTATTGAAGATTCAGGTTCTCTTGCTGAAACACACTGTGTTTTCTTATTGTCAGGCAGTTTGGCAAAGAATTTTTTCAGTTTTAACTTACGGATATATTTGTACATATCTATTCTTGTTTCAAATGCATCTGAATGTTTCTCAGGACAGAATGTTAGTCCTTTATTCAGTAGAGTCCGTTCGGTTTGAGACAAGTTGTAATGAGACAGATTAATTATCAGGTTCGGTTCTGTTCGTATGTTCATTGCACGATTTATTTCCTTGTCACTGTTCGGTTGCGTAGATAGTATTTTTGTTTTTCTGCTTCTTCTTGTTTTTCTCCGCGGCCTTGGTTTCCCAAGTATCCCCTTCCTCGGGCCCTTGTTCGTCCACTGCCTCGTCCTCTTCCTCTTATTTTCGGATTTTGTTGGTCCTGGTAGAGCATCCTCATTTCTTCTAAAAAAGAAAGCTTCTTGGTAGTTGTTACAGAAGATGAGTCCTCTCCTTCACTTAATTCTGCCTCCGATCCACTTGGCGTTGTGTATGGGGATTCCTGTGTAGTTGGCTGATTTTTATCCCATTGTTGTTTAAGGATATCAAATCTCTTTGCAAAGGTAAATATTGTCCCATTTGCATAGTCAGACTCATCCCTTCTAAATTTTCGTTGATTTCTCTCTTGAACTTCGCTCTCATGTTTGTCTAAGTTTTTTTCCATAATTGATCGTAATTTGTTTATGTTCTCTTCTTCCTGCTGACCAGAGGATTTTATTTGATTCTCTACTTCATCTATTTTGCTGTGTAGTTCTTCAACATTTTTCTTGGCATACTTTATGATTATTAGCATCATCATACGCGAGCAATCCATATTGTTTTTAACCCATTCATCCAACATTTCCGGGCTGGTATCGGGGTGGTTAGGTAAGGTAAAGATTCGTAATCCTCGAGGTACTAGTCCTAATTCGACATATTTTTCCATAGTTATTATTTCCCAGCTTCGTGATATTTCTTTCCGAAGCAGTTTTTCAAGTTGATTGAATAGTTGTTTTAGTGTGGTCACTGTTTTCTGTAAAGTCATATTGCCTGCAGATGTAAAAGTGATGGGAGATGACTTGACAAACATGCTTTCTGCTTTTTCCAGTCTTTTAGCTGCTCTTTGTTCCATAATTCTTTCGTTTGTTCAATAATAGTGCTGGGAGCGGTCCGTAGATAAATGTTTTCAATATTCAGTATTCAGTGTTCAGTTGGTAGCAATTAATTAATGTTCGTTTCCTAGTTTAGGGAGAGTTACAAGATATCAAGTTATATCTTGAAAAGTAGTCGTTTGAACACTCCAGTCGGTCATACGTTTAATCCAGGAAAGTGTATTATTACCACAATGTTTTTTTTAGCTGCGAGGGTAACAGTACTCCTACGTATCTGAATACACTCGCTCAGCGCTTCTACAACGGTGATTTTAAACAGCGCAGACGTTCGCTTACCTGGGAGACTCCCGGACGTAGTGGTGTCCTCCGACGCCTCTCGCCGGCGCTCAACCAGTTGCTTGCTGATAATTATCTCCGTTATATCTTCAGATGTAACCAGGTTGTTCACGTTAATTTCCGTTTCAGCGTGTCATTACTAAGAGTGGACTGGCAACCATTGTCTCCAAGAAGATATTTCAATTTGACAGGTCGGCAGTTTTTTTCGAAGCAAAATCTTTCGCTGAACTCTTCGTTTTTCGTGACGAACCTCTGGCGCTGGGCTCTCCCCCGAGTTTCAAAATAAGATATACAAAGTGCCCTTGCGGGGGGAGCACTCAAAAGCTGGTGCCGGCCGTGAGGTAAGGACAACCCCACAAGTATTTCAAACAGCAAAGAAATGAAGCCGCACTCTTGCTGGATATGATCGTAATGGTTTTAATGACCTCCTCTCCACCAACGCGTTTCGAACTACAACAGTTCCTGATCACGGTATTCACATAAGTCCATCTTTTGTTTCACATATTTATACCAACTGTTCCGACCTGCCATTGATGAGGCATTATGGGAGTGGTAGTTTTACATTTCAAAATTTACAAACATCGTTGTCAATTCACGCTATGACTGCTCAATAAACATTTACGTCTATATTATATGCATTTCATGTTCACTAAACAATGTATCACCTAATTAATTCGTGATTTTTAATACATCGTTCATTTGATTAGTTCATGTGACGTGATTATGCATATTGTTTACAACAAAGCTAGCTACGTCCATGCGTATGTGTTTCCTCGAGATATAATTACAAAGTATCAACGAGGATGACTTTAGGCTGAGTACCCAATTTTCATAAAGTTATCTTACAGTTTTATCCAGTAGATTTTTCAATCTCGGCTTTTCTGTGCATTTGTGTCACCTCGAGCAAATGTAAGTGCCGCATTCCAACCAGAAGATGCAGAGGAAAAAATACATGAATCCATGGAAAGGCTCAAACAAAGAGGTTATACTGAGTCCATTTTAAAGCGGAACAAAAAGAGAATTGATGCCAAAACCAGAGCGGATACCCTCATGCCTAAAACTAAACCACCTTTTGAAGATGAGAAACAAGTCCCAAGGTTTATCACCACCTACAGCAAAGAGAGTGCGCTCATTATGATCAAAATTAAGAAACACTGGCACCTGATCACAAAAGATCCTGATATTGGGAAACTAGTTGGGATAAGACCGACAGTAACTTACAGAAAAACGACATCATTGAAGGATATGCTTGTCAAGAGCCACTTTGTTCAGGAAGAAAAAACCAGCTGGTTAACTGAACAACGAAATGGGTTTACCAAATGCAACTCTTGCAAGGCTTGCAAAATTGGAAAAAATGTGAAACACATTGCTGAGCCGAATGGAAACACTATAAACATAAGAAAAAGAATAACCTGCAACACCAAATTCGCTATTTACATTATCGAGTGCACCTGCGGTCACAAGTACGTAGGTAGTACTATCTGCCCACTCAAAAAACGCATTCTAGAGCACATCCGAGCAGTTAAAAATAAGGACACTGCATACGCAACTGCCAAACACATGATATCATGCCAAAAGGGAAACTGGCGAGCAATGTGCTACTATGGAATCGATACCATCGTGCCAAATGAACGCGGTGGCGATAGAACCAAAAAGCTACGACAGTTGGAATCCCGCTATATTATCAGATTACAAACTAAGACCCCGAAAGGGATGAACAATGATGAAGAACTTTACGTGCACTTGGAGTAACGAATTGAGATTTCCTTAGCCATCAGTGACAATTTGAGACACTAGTATCTATCCCGTCCCTTTTTATCCCTCTTCCCCTTTCTCTTCTTTCTCTCTTTCACCTTTTTCCCTCTCTTATATACTTTAAGCACTGACTCTTTTTCAACACTATATAGTACTTTCTCCTACTTATTTTCACTTTCTGAGTTCAGATATTCCGCCGTTTGTCCAGTTACGTACTATACAGAGACACTAGGCTGATTAAGCTCTTTGACCTATTTTTTGAATAAGTTTTCTGAATACCTTTGCATATTAATGATATTATTTTGTGAAAATCATTTCCGTACTAGACAATGACTAAGTTAACATGTGACATTATGTAATTCTTAGGTACTATACCATGATTTGCTGATGCTAATCCATTTACCTGTTAATAACAGTATAAGATCGATTTTCTTTTAGTTAAAATAGTACAACATTGTATTGATTGCACTACATCCCCCACAATGCCATATTCAGGCTAGCTGGGTATATATAGTGCTATAGAAGAAGGACTCACTAACCGTGAGCAAGGCCGTGTAGGCTGAAACGCGTTGGTTGAGCTGTGTGACTAATAAACACGTTGTTTGAAAATACCTCCTTTCCGAGTGCCGCATCTTTGGATTGATATTGTGGTTTTCGTGGCCAGGATCCGGCCCGTATGCTGAGCACCCGCTGGTAGTGTGCCCCGGAATGTGGATCCCTTTGCCTGGATATATTTGAATCCGTGAGCACCCGAGAGTGCGCGCCTTCACGCCGAAAAGAAGTAGCTCGCTTTGGAACGAAGCGCCGTAGGACGGAGCCGGAGGACGCCGCCTTTACGGGAGCCTTCACCAAGGTGAGTGACACTTGCCTGATAATTAGCGCATTTCTCGAAGCGGCCATTGTTTTGTAGTTGGACGCAAACGACCCGATTTGTGTATTTACACAACGGGAGCCTCCTCTCAAACCGGCAGGGAAGCGAGACTAAACTGATTAAATTAACATAAAGGACACACACAGCTCAAAGTGTTTTTCGATCTGGAGACACAGGAAGATGGAAGCTCGCAAAGGCAAACGAGCCACAACGGCGGCAACATTGTTTAAAATTGTTGAAAGTACAGCAGGGGACGCTGTCAAAGAACCAATCCCACCAGTTGATCTCACGATCAAACAGCAATTCAATAAAGCAGAAAGATTATATAGAAGGGAGATAAATAAGAGCTGGGAGATACTTGCCCTTGAGAACTACTTAGAAGTCAAGAGAATACCAAGAGGGCTACGCATTTTCACAATGCCCACACATCCGGACACTAAAATTGATCTTCTTGAGGAATGGGCAGAGAACAACGCCCAGTGTTCTGCGAACATGATGCGAATTCTAATTAAGCATGCTAAAATCGATCTAACAGAAATAACCAATCAGTTAGAAGAATTGGAGACATTAATACAAGCACATACGAATGTGGAGGAAATTGCAAAATTGCGTAAAGAAATGGAATCAAGATTAGAAAATTATGAGAATGAAATTCAGGAGCGGAAAAAATGCAAATTCATTAGAGATTAGCAAGATTACCGGCATGGCAGAATCCTAACATTTGCCAAACGGTTTGAAACTTTAAAGAAAAATTACCCAGTGAACACATTGGGAGCTACAGGCAGCACAACGGCAAGTGAATCAGACCTCAGCGAAGGAGAACTAAACACTGGGGCTACACCTGGACCAAAAACCAATTTTTTAGAGGAAATGCGCCTGATGCATGTAGATCAAACCCTGACACGAGGAAGAGGCCGCGGAAGGTATCAGAGGCGCGGACGAGGACGAGGAGAGAATGCCTCGCAAGCACCAGAAAAACCAGACGCGCAAAACGCAAAAAGGTAATATCCACTACGAAGTCGAAAATGAATGATGTAAATTTAATTATCAATCTTTCAAAGCACATATTGACACCTGAAGAAATATCTGCTTTAAATAAAGGATTATCTTTTTGCCCAGAGAGCCACTTTGATCACACACAAGTGAGAATAGACCTATATAAATACATCCGCAAGCTTAAACTAGCTAAAGTCCATGCCAACAAAACCTCCAAAGAATCTACAAACGTTCATGCACATAATAATGAACAGACATCCAATTCGGATCCAATGCTTAACATTGATCAAGCCACTGATTTAAAAACTATTTTTGACCTCCTATACGATCTAGAAGATGACGACATGACAGAAGAACAAGTTTTGGACCATCTGTCAATTGAAACAGATAAAAGAACCAACAGTGGGCTAAAGAGAAAGTCTAAGTACTGCCCTGTTTTACCACCAGGGAACCGCTTTGACCAATTCAGTGAAGCCGTAATTGAAGAACTAAATAAAATCAAAAACACTAGGAACAACACCAACAGAGAAAATTTAAGCAAAAAAGAACAGGAAGCAATCAAACACCTGATGCAAGATAAAACTTTGACTATAAAACCTGCTGATAAAGGTGGCAACACCGTACTGTTAAACACCACGGACTACCTGGATGAAGCATATAGGCAATTAAATGATACCACAAATTACAACAGGATTACCACCAATCCGATGAATAAAATGATACATGAACTAGAGACTAAACTAACGGGATGGTACAAGGACAACTTAATCAATGATGAAGAACTCAAATTCTTAACGAATGAATTTCCGGTCACACCGACCATTTATTTTTTACCTAAAATTCATAAAACCCTGAATCACCCACCGGGCAGACCGATTGTCTCTTCATGTAATTCACTATATGAAAATATCTCAGAATATGTGGATCACTTTCTTGCCCCCATCGCTCAGAGTATGAGCTCTTACATCAGGGATACTGGTGACTTCCTACGGATCCTGGATGGCACTTCCTGGAACAACCAATACCTTTTAGTCACCATAGACGTTGTGTCACTTTATACGTCAATACGACATGAGGTGGGGCTGCAAGCATGTACCTATTTTTTTAAAAAAAGGAAAATAACTGAAATGAAGCACACACAAATGTTACTCAGCATGATCGAGACATGCCTTACTAATAACATCTTCTGTTTCAACAATGAACTCTTCAAACAAATGTGTGGAACGGCAATGGGCATTTCCTTTTCCGTAAACTACGCCAACATCACAATGGGATGGTGGGAAAAGACTGTAGCCTGGAACTCAGATAATCAAGAAGAGATGGACAAGATTATTTTATGGGTCCGTTACATCGACGACCTGTTCCTCATCTGGAATGGCACAGATGGGGACTTTCGAAATTACTTTAACAAATTGAATAACAACGAGATTGGTCTATCTTTTACATATGAGATGAGCAGATCGAAGATTCCATTTCTTGACACTCTGATCTACATTGAAAATGACCAGATCTACTCAACACTTTACAGGAAGAAAACGGCTACTAACAGTATCCTGCACGGAACCAGCTTTCACCCCAAACCATTGTTGGACAGTATTCCCTTTGGTGAATTCATAAGACTCAAACGTAACTGCTCTAAACCAGAAGATGCAGAGGAAAAAATACATGAATCCATGGAAAGGCTCAAACAAAGAGGTTATACTGAGTCCATTTTAAAGCGGAACAAAAAGAGAATTGATGCCAAAACCAGAGCGGATACCCTCATGCCTAAAACTAAACCACCTTTTGAAGATGAGAAACAAGTCCCAAGGTTTATCACCACCTACAGCAAAGAGAGTGCGCTCATTATGAGCAAAATTAAGAAACACTGGCACCTGATCACAAAAGATCCTGATATTGGGAAACTAGTTGGGATAAGACCGACAGTAACTTACAGAAAAACGACATCATTGAAGGATATGCTTGTCAAGAGCCACTTTGTTCAGGAAGAAAAAACCAGCTGGTTAACTGAACAACGAAATGGGTTTACCAAATGCAACTCTTGCAAGGCTTGCAAAATTGGAAAAAATGTGAAACACATTGCTGAGCCGAATGGAAACACTATAAACATAAGAAAAAGAATAACCTGCAACACCAAATTCGCTATTTACATTATCGAGTGCACCTGCGGTCACAAGTACGTAGGTAGTACTATCTGCCCACTCAAAAAACGCATTCTAGAGCACATCCGAGCAGTTAAAAATAAGGACACTGCATACGCAACTGCCAAACACATGATATCATGCCAAAAGGGAGACTGGCGAGCAATGTGCTACTATGGAATCGATACCATCGTGCCAAATGAACGCGGTGGCGATAGAACCAAAAAGCTGCGACAGTTGGAATCCTGCTATATTATCAGATTACAAACTAAGACCCCGAAAGGGATGAACAATGATGAAGAACTTTACGTGCACTTGGAGTAACGAATTGAGATTTCCTTAGCCATCAGTGACAATTTGAGACACTAGTATCTATCCCGTCCCTTTTTATCCCTCTTCCCCTTTCTCTTCTTTCTCTCTTTCACCTTTTTCCCTCTCTTATATACTTTAAGCACTGACTCTTTTTCAACACTATATAGTACTTTCTCCTACTTATTTTCACTTTCTGAGTTCAGATATTCCGCCGTTTGTCCAGTTACGTACTATACAGAGACACTAGGCTGATTAAGCTCTTTGACCTATTTTTTGAATAAGTTTTCTGAATACCTTTGCATATTAATGATATTATTTTGTGAAAATCATTTCCGTACTAGACAATGACTAAGTTAACATGTGACATTATGTAATTCTTAGGTACTATACCATGATTTGCTGATGCTAATCCATTTACCTGTTAATAACAGTATAAGATCGATTTTCTTTTAGTTAAAATAGTACAACATTGTATTGATTGCACTACATCCCCCACAATGCCATATTCAGGCTAGCTGGGTATATATAGTGCTATAGAAGAAGGACTCACTAACCGTGAGCAAGGCCGTGTAGGCTGAAACGCGTTGGTTGAGCTGTGTGACTAATAAACAACGTTGTTTGAAAATACCTCCTTTCCGAGTGCCGCATCTTTGGATTGATATTGTGGTTTTCGTGGCCAGGATCCGGCCCGTATGCTGAGCACCCGCTGGTAGTGTGCCCCGGAATAAGTTTGATTGAGAGTTGCGAGCGGTCCCCTGGACCACTGCCTACTCCCCACTAAACGTTTTGGTTCGACATACATTACAATTCGAAATTTGGAGACAGTAACTTTTCAATGTTTTGTGACCGGAGTTTGGTCGCAAACATTGATAAATATTCTGAAGAATCGCCATTTAGAAAGAGGAGCCTTGAACCCTTTGTTTGTTCTTTCTAAGCTCATTTTGCGATTCAGTAATATGTTACCAAATTTCAAAATGAGTTTATTACATGAAATAGCTTGAGTGATTTAGACTTGGGTGATGAAAGGAAGTCTACTGATGTGTTGAGGAAGTGCTAAATCCGATTAAAATCCATCAGCTCAACATCTACTGCCATGGAGAAATTACGGTGGAGGAACTTCTACTGTGTGCTCCACAAAAAGACAAAGCTGTTGTTATGCTTTCCCTTCTTGACTTCTGTTTCAGGAGCAATATACAAAAAAAATAATCATAAACATTATTAAGACTGAAAATCGTGTGAAACCACTGGAGACACTCAGCTTCAAGAGACCCAGTTGGGGCTGTGCTTATAGAACTGTTAACAGATAATCCATTGTGTGCAGTATAAAGGAAAAAACATGTGACCGTTGAGCAATCAAAAGTCTGCATCCAATATAGCGTCCCATCTTGGGCCACAAACTTCAGTTTTCTTTATTGCTTAATCGTGTAGTGTGCTGAGGACATGTCAGTTCAGCCCCCTTCAGGAGTGTTGTCTATATACATTTACCCATATACCACAGGTATAACTAGTCAGTGACCCTGCTAACAAAAGAGAGCAGGAGAAGCATGCCCTCACTCCAGTTTCTCACGCTCACTCTGCCTCCATGTCATAATTATGGTAATGTTGCCCTAGAGCCCATGCCACCACATTGGCAGTAAAGATGGCCACGCCCTTTTTCCTTCACAGTCCTGGCCTAGGTGAGGCCTGATTCCGGCTGTGGAGACACGCTGCTTCTGTCCGGTGTTTGTTAGTGTGGGAAGGAGAAGTGCAGTGCAGTAAGTCCTTTCTATATGTGACCTATTGGAGAATTGCCGGCACAGGAATTGTGACCATCTACACAGTCATCCAAACAGATGTCTTGGCCCCCGGACTCTGAAGTGGTGGGCTTTAGTTGCTCAGAAACCTTCGTACACTACCAGAGGACAGCAACCTACGTTCTGTGGGTCTCTGCCTTTCAGACCCATACATTGTTGCTTATATTCCAAGTGAAGATTGGCTACTTTCCATGCGTGGCAGGTTCCATTCTTTTCTGGAACAGCTTTTAGTAGAAGAGTGCATCCATTCAACCGTATGTCCCAGGCCTTGGTGCTGCCAGTATTATTACTAGCTCGAATCTTCACTGGATCTATGTGAGGAAGCGCGCTTGAAAAAATGGCTAATAACAAGGCTAGTGCAGGGGGGCGATACTGCAAACCCACTCCCACTGAGTCCATCTCAGTTTAGGAAATGCTTGTGATCCTTGCAGATTGTCAACACTATCTGGAGAAAGGGTTCACATGTGTGCTGAACTCAGTGTGTGATAGCACCTCGATTCAAGCCACAGTTCCCAGCAGGTCATGATGTCCCACATATTTTGCAGAACCACCCGCCATTTTGGATTTCTAGTTCTCAATTCCCTATAACTCTTCTCTATGAATCATCCCCATTACTCTTCGGAGCAAATATTCAAGAAACTGGCAGAGCGGTGTTACGCCACAATTGGTCACACCAGCCTCCGACAATTTCAAAACACAGGGATGCTTCGTAATTACAAATATGCAGCGCACCCCTGCGTTTCCCCTAGCGCTGGCGCTAAAAAAGCTGTCTAGTGCCAGCACAGGCACCTTGGTGCCATTTTGCTTGGGTGCCTGCGCTGCAGGGGTGATTGTTTATGTGCAGCAAGGGATACCTTCCTACACATAAACATCCTTTAAAGGTGATTTGCTCTTTCTTTGTGTGCTGCAGAATGCAGCACATGTGGAAAGAGCAAAATACGAGGAGAAATAACAAATTCTCCACATATCGCCTGCTTAACACCAGGTATTCCCAGTGGTATTATTGGTGCTGCTCAGTACTTTGTAAATATGGGGCAGCGTCAAAAAGCAATGGTTGTTGTGGCAGAACGCCCACTGCGACAGCCATTGTATGCCCCTTTCACGATAAGTGTTGCGTGAATTGGGGCATTATTTAACAGGCAGCGTTAAGCCACGTTAAGTGGCTTAATGCCGCCTTGTAAATAAGGCGAAGGAGATAACGCACCAGAACGTCACTAAAAGTGACGTTCTGTGTGCGTTAAGTCCTTGTAAATATGCCCCTTGGTGTCTTTGCTACAGAATTGTATAACTATGTTGTTGCAGCCAAGACCTTGCTACACAGATCTAGGCTTTCTTTTGCAATGGCAAAAGTCAATTAGAAACCATAGCTCATCTTCCACAGAGAATGCATAGTGACAAAGCTTGAGGTGTTGACTAATATATATTAAGATACTTATCTCTTGTATGTTAGTTTCAGGAATAACAAGTTATGCATCAAAGTACAGAACGTTGGTTACACAGAGATATTACTAAGGCATATCCATTTACTGTTACATTTTAGTTTAGTACTGTTACAGCCAATTACGAAAGATATCTGATATTGCCTTTAGACAGTTCACTATGTCTTGCAGACCCCAGTGCAGACCCCAGTGCCCAACAGAAGTGATGAGTCAAAGTATTGGAGCCACGTGTCTATATTATATCACTTATCCCATTACCATTTTCCCATTTCTACAATGGCTTTCATATTCTGGCACTTGTGCCCATTGGTGGAAGCAGTGAGAGAAAGAAGAGTGCATCACTCCCTTGGGATCTTGAGGACAAGTTTAGTGCTCTCTGACACTCCAGCGATTGGGGCCATGCAAGACTCTCTTCATGCTGGGATTTCTCCATTGTGAGGGAGGTACTCCTGAGACGAAAGGTTTTGCACCAACTCTCAGTGTTGTACTTCTCAGATTGTTGGCACCACTTTGGTGGGAACAGGCCTCCGACTTAAGTCAAGTTACCTTTGAACACTTTGGAAAATGGGCACACTCAAAAGGCAACTCAGGACAAGTATCCACAAGTGGCCAGAGCTGAAGTAGAACGTAGAGTCCAGTGCGATACCCATTGCAAAGGAGGCATACTTTATAGCCCCGGTGCTGGGGAATGAATGAAGCCTCCACAGTGGATATCTGAGCAGATCTATCATCCTGGAAATTTGATTGGAGAATCTATGAAAGTTGCAGAAAACAAAGAAACCATACTTGCTCATCCTAAAATGGTGTAATCGAAATCTGATTGCTTTTCTCCCAAACTGGCTAAGTACTCTGGTAATCATCATAAATGAAGAAAAGGGCCTACTTGAGTTTCTGCCAACACTGCTGAAGAAGTGCTTCTTTTCTTACAACTTCCTTGTCTAGTCTACAATTAAAGAACTACTCTATCTACCTGTTCATTCAAGATGCAAATATGTCAATCTGTTACCTGCCTCGTAGCTTCAGCAGGATTACTAGCACCTTATAGTTCCCTCAGACACCACTGGCATCTGTGAGAAAAAATAAAACAATTTGGCTACCGTGAACTAGGCTAAAGATACATCACTATGAAGATCCATCCAGGCAACCGTTCCAAAATTATTCAGTAACTCTAGAAAAAGTTGCTATCTATTCCCTTCCAAATGAGTTATATGTTGTATTACTGAGATGCTGCACATCTGTACTGGATTCCTTGACACACCCCTTGTTTATGCTGCGACACTTCACAAGAAAGGAACCAACAGATCACTCCTATCAACTGACAACTTGGCATCAGCCGTGAAGTCACATCCTTGCCAGGCATCCATATTTTCCAGTAACCAATTCCATATAAGCTTCTACATACAGGAGAACTTTTCCTGAGTAGGCCAGATTACACCACAGATGCTCGATCGTCAACCTCTGCAGGGCTCTGTTAAGCGGCACGCATGGGAAAATCGCTTGTATGGCGGACAAAAGCAGTACCACTGATCTGGCTAATTACCTAAACAAAATTGTGGCCCTTAGCAGAGCCAACCTTATTTCAGAGCCATGCCTATTTCATTCTTGGTGGCAAAACACTTTTGTAACAGGAGTTGAAGTAAGACTCAAATCAAGATCACTTTGAAACCTAGAATCTCCATCTTGTGAGGTAGAAAAATCATGGACTCATCCCAGTTGGCAAATAAATGCCTTGCGACATGTGAATGGCTATTTGCACTTGTTGAGACCTAAATTCCTGGTGTTGTGCAAGATCATATATTTGGAAAATGATAATATGCATACACTCCTGGTCATGAGAAACACTCTCACAGTTTTCAAGAGCTTGTTTAAAAATATTAGGGCCGAGGGGACACCGAATTGAAGATTGGAAAATTCCCATGTCCGGGCGCCCTTATGACCTGTAGGAACCTTTTATTTGAATCTCAGAGTAGTTCTGCTAGTTTTTTAGGTCCAGATGTGCAATCAGTCTCCTGTTCCTCAAAGCACTCTCCAGTAATAGAAACACTCCATCTTAAAGTGTCTGTATAGAATCTATTAATTGAATTGCCTTTATTTTATAATTGTCCCATCTCCTCATACCTTTTCTTTTTTGCAAGAAACAAAATTGTTCTGAAACATCCTTGAATGTGGTAGCGTGTTTACAATTGCTTATTTATATTCCATATTCCTCAACACTTTGTTCACTAATGCACACTTCTGGTGTAGGAATTTCGCAGAAGCAGACAATTGTCTTGTCTTTAAGAACAGTAAAATTCAAGCTTGAAGTCTTAAACTGTCTGTAGTACCCAGGCATCCTGTGAAATATCTCTCCGTCTGTCAATGAAATGTACCAATCTTCTGCCTAGCAAGAAGACTTCAGTCTTCATCAGTAAAGTTCCTGGAGGTTGTCCTTTGTTCTTCTCATCAAACTCTACGTCTTTGCACCTGTGACCTCTATTAGAAGAACATATTAAATGTTTTCAATTCTTTCAACTGATAGAAAGTACCTTTTTCATTGGATGTTGTTTAGCATGATCCTCAGCTGGATGAGCAGCCCCAATCTCCAACAGTCCTTGTTAAAATCTTTTTTTTACATATGTTTTTATTGGGGTTATCAACTAAGAAAAACAGGTACATTGACTGTTCAAGGGTTACATAGAATCATTTCAAGTGTCCAGGAGGCCACTATGGTGTACAAAGGGCGAGGAATCTAGGAGGAGGGAATTGCATGTGAAGGGTGGTCGGGTGAGCAGTGCAGCTATACGAATGGCTCAATAGTTGCGTGGGTAAACCTTGCGTCCTGATTGGGTAAGAGTTTGGGGGCAGGGAGCATGGTTAGAGACCAGGGCACTCCTCAATTTGAAGCTCAGTTGATGTTGAGGTGTGGGTCGCTGAGTGGGCTGGGTTGTGTCAACAGCAGCATTGTTTGGGGGAGAGGGCCTCGGCGGGGTACATCGTGGGTGTTAGGAGAGGGGATAGGGATCTGACACGTGAGAGGTGGGTCCAAGGTGGTAAGTCATCATCACAGTGAGTCGGAGGAAGTGGTCAAGGAGAGTGCCCCTCACAGGGGAGATGGGGCGACTGCATATACACTGAACCTCAAAACATAGGGCTTTGCCCTCGGCCCTCCTCCACCACTGCATCGCTCCATACCAGTACTCTAGCTTGGGGGGCTGGGTTGATCACCAGTGAAGGGTGATAACGCACTTGGCTAAGAGTAATGCAAAGCTAGCAAAGCACACGCTGACCGCTATGCGTTTTCCATGATTGAAAATGCCCAGTGTAGAGGCCTCCCACATGCATATGTATGTCTCTGTTACTTCGCAGAGCTTTGCGATTTTATCTGTCAATATCTGGAATGGGTGGGGCCGGACCACAACATATGCTGTAGGTAGATGGACAATGTGTGGTAGTGCAGGCAACCCAGTCGGGCAGTGGGGAAGAAACGGTTGAGCTGATGTGGCGTTAGATAGGCCCTATGTAGGATGGTGAATTAAATACATTTGAATCAGACATTGCGTGAGACTCGGCGTGGGAATACATGGGCCCTGTCCCATTCAGTGTTGTGGAGTACATGCCCAAAATCTGTTTCCCATTGGTCTCTAAGTGTCGTTAGCGGGGTACCTGTGTGTTCCCTCATTGCCCTGTAAAGCCATGTCACAAGATGGCGTCCGCTTCCCATGGTTAATTAGGGACTGTATGACAGATTGAGTGGGAGGCTCGGTATCCACTATGGACTATTGGGTGCAGAGCATGTACCACATCTGGTGAAACAGAAGGTATTGACCCCCAGGTAGAGCAAAGTTGATGATTAGGTGGTCGATGGTAAATGTAAAATGCGAGAAATGCAATCCGACCGAATGTTTCCTACCGCATTTTGTTATTGTAAACTATAAATGCCAATAAAAACATGTTTAAAAAAATAAAATAGGTGGTCAATGGTAAGAAGTTGCCCTTCTTGAAATAAGTTGAATAAGGTAGTACGGTTACAGGCTTACCAGGGCGTTAGGTCTCTGAATGAGTGAGAGTTGGAAGGGTATGGGAAGTCCACAGGGAGAAGGCAGAAGCATACGGGATGATGTGGCGAGTAAGATTTAGTGCCCGCCTAATGCATTTGTTTGCAATTATCACTAATTGTGATTGCTGCTGTAGGGGGGCTGCCTTGGGCAATAGGAGACTCTGAAGCACTGTGTGGGTGAGGGGGCCCGTGCCTGCAGGTGTTTCAGCCAGATAACGTTGATCCAGCCATCATAAGACCCATTGAAGCTGGCCTACCAGTTAGTAAGCTTCAAACGAGGATGGGCCGAGGCCGCTCTTCTCCACAGGCATCTGTAGTTTCTGCAGTGCTATGCGGTGTCGTTTGTTGCCCCAGATAATCTCTGTGAGCAATGTATCAAGGTCCTGAAAGAAACTGCTGGGGGGATGATGGGAAGATTGGCAAAGTAGTAGAGGAGGCGGGAGAGGATAATCATTTTGCAGATGGCAGTTTTGCCTGTTGTGGCCAGTGGGAGTGTTTTCCAGAGTTGGACCTGTGATTTCAAGGCTGTGATCGTCCTCCTGAGGTTGCCCTCAAAGAGCTCAGTGTGGGTGTGGTACAGGTGCTCCCCCATGGTACTGGATGTTGTCACCCCTCTACTCTAGCTGGCGTCCCCCCATCCGAACCTCGACGGGGGACAAAGAGCCACCCATGGGGAATGCGCACGACTTTACCCAATTAACCCATAGACCAGCTGTATGCGCAAAAGAGTGCAGCGTGGCATAGATGGGGAGAGAGGTCCGTACGTATGTCCCGGAAGTAAGGGAGTAGGTCGTCCACATAGAGGGAGACCTCCTCGTGAGTTGTGCCATCTAGGGCTATACCTCAGGCCTCCCCCTCTAATTGAAGTGTAGCAGCTAGGGGTTCCATCGCGAGGACAAATAGCAGGGGAGAAAGGTGTCAGCCCTGTCTTTCGCCCTTTTCCACTTGGAATGCTGAGGATATCAATCAGCCCAGCCGGACTCTGAATGCGGTGTTTGTATATAGCAGCCGTGTGTATGCATGGAGGTGCTCGCTGACCCCCAGGGTGAACAGAACCTGGAAGAGGTAGTTCCACTCCAGGGTATCAAAAGCCTTTTCTAAATCTAGGATTAGGCGTGCCACATAGGAAAAGCGGCAGAGGGCTTGGTCCATCAGATGAACGAGACGACATATATTTTGAGATGTGCTCTGCCCTGGGACAAAGCCATTTTGATCAGGGTGGACTAGGGTCGGCAGGATCTAAGCGTAGCATCCAACTAATATTTTCCTCAGGATCTCGTAATCCATACCCAGTAGGGCTGTAGGATGCGAGGTGGTTCAGGTCTAGGTCGAGCTTCAGGAGCGAGGTCAGTACGGACTTGCATAAGGATGGTGCTAGTTGTTTGGCTTGCTGAGCCTCTTCAAATATCTTGGCCAGGCAGGGGGCTAGAAGGGAGCTAAGGATGCCATAATATTCAACTGGGAGACCATGCAGGCCAGGGGTTTCATGCCTGGCTAGAGTACGTATAGCCTGTTTGATCTCCATGTGTATGCACGGAGATGCTCGCCCTCGAATCCACAATGATCCAGCCTGGTATTGATGTAGCCAGTCCCAAATTTCTTTGGGGTCCATAAAGAAGAGAGACTTGCCCTCTGGGAGCAGCTTGAGGCGGACTGGGAACAGTAGAGAATATTGTATTCTGAGCTTGCGGAACCTCTTCTCAGCACTCAGGAAAGAGGACCTTTGGTGCTGCACGGCTGGTGTGTAATCCGGGAACAGCATGACCATTTGATTGTCCAGTTTCAGGGGGCCTTCCGAGGTGGGGACGAAGGAGTGGAACCATTTATCAAAGAAAGTTATCGGATCAGGGCTCTCCAGGCCCTCCGCCTCCTATGATGCAAACATTGCTTCTCTGGGAACGACCCTTAGCGTCCTCCGCCCACTTCTTCAGAGACTTCACTTAGGCCTGAGGGTCTGTTGGCATCCGCTGGGCCTCAAACATCTGAGGCTGGAGTGTTGTTAGCTCCTTTGTGCCCTCTGCCATTCGGTCTGACAGTTTTCGATGGTCGTCACTAAGGAATCTGAGATCAGTCATCAGGGTACCCACTGTCGATTCCATGGATAGGCAGGAGCTCTTGATAGTGGTGAGTTTGTCATCAGGGGGCTGCGAGTTGTCCATTGGGTTATTGGCAAGAGGAGTCTCTGCTAAGGCGGAGGAGCGTTGCCCCACTGCTTATGAGCAGTGAAAAATAAAAAATAAAATGATAACAAAAGTTAACAGCATTTTATTTTTCCTCCCTTCTCCCTTACTTCCTGCAGCTGAGCTGAGGGTGGGGCTGTCCATTCCAGCACGTCAACACAGCCGCAGGATGAGGAAGAGGCACTGCTTAAAGTGCGCAAGACAGTTTGGCCGGCCGTTAAAGGCCGGCCAGGCACTCATGCTCACTTTTATCTCTCCACCCGAGCTGTGCTTTACAGCCGGGTGGAGAAATAGCAAAGGGTCATAGACCCTTAGTGAGCGCCTAACTAGGGTGCTCACACCAATCACAGTGCTGCCCTCATGCTGGGTAAAACCAACATGAGAGCAGCGTCTGGATTGGTGTAGGGGACCCTGTGGCATGCCAGGAGTCTAGAAGCAGAGGCCGAAAGAGCACCGATGCTGCAGAATTTAGGTAAGCAGTTTTTTAAAGTATTTCCCCCGTGCTGCAGTCTTTTACTGCTCCCCCCGCTGCCCTCCCCCGCTCTGCCCACCACTTAAATGCTGTAGCAGCCACTACTGATTCTCTGGTACGGTAGTCTGCAGCCCGGTTGGCCGGGTGTGACAGCGCGGGCGTCGTTGTCCTGTGCCTGATCATTATGACTGCTGGGGGATAAGTTGGCCCCCCAACTGAGTTTGGCAAGGTGAGGGTGTAGTGGCGGCTGGTCCTCCGGTGAGTTAAGTTCTCCACGGCTAGGCTGGGAGTCTGTGTGGGGGCTCTTAGTATGGGTAACTGCAGTGTAGCCCACTGTCTCCCAAAGGGGGGGCAGTGGATGGGCGAGTCGCCAACAGCCTCTAACAGGAGGGACTGGCCTGGGCACCATGAGGCAGGAGCTGTATGAGGTGGCCTCCCAAATGTCATGCTGTGCCGCAGAGTTCTGCTGCCAGCGGCTGGTGGTGTCCAAGGATGGAGGCAGAGAATGGTGAGAGGACGAGGAGTCCAACTGAGGAGCACCAGGGGGGTCGGCGAGGATGTCTTCCCTTCCATGGCGGGTCTGGTGGCTCAGTGGACTAATGCATCCACTGCAGGGGCCTTTGTTCGACCTCATGGTCACAGGTTCAAATCCCGGCGGGTCCACTCAGCCTTTCATCCATTTGAGGTCGATAAAATGAGCACCATTGAGTTGGGTATGGATATACACCTGTTATTTCAGCGCCAAGATGCCCCTTTGCTGGGGTGAACGTGCGCTTTACAAATACACGTGTTATGTTATGTTATGTTATGGCATTGTGGGGGCACCCCCCTTGCTGCCACTTTCCAATCAAAGGGGAAGCGAAGCTCCCCCCGCTGTGGCAGGTCGCTGATGCTGGGTGTGAAAGGCAGAGGAAGGCGTGCAGTGATCTGTGTGTATTATGATGGGGGGCCTTCCCAGGAGTCCTGGTACCAGTTGGCCTGCGGGTTCGCTGTGCTGGGCCCCCCTCTCCTCACCTCTCACCCGTGGTTGCTGCTGCCCATTGAACTGTCCTTGAACTGGAGAAGTCCTGCTAATAGCCTTGGGGGCCGCCCAAAGTAGGCTCGCAGACTCGTCCGGACCTCTTGTGTCCTTGTTAAAATCTTAGACCAAAATATCTTCTTCAGAGTCTCATAAGTCCTTCTAATTTGCTAGTGGGTGTATACATTGGCTCCTAAACTAGAGCTTTTGTCCTAAATTGGGCTCCAAGTAAAAGCCATGTGCCCAAAAGTGCATAGGAGTAGTACAGTTATGATGAGATCCACTCAGGGGGGCCACCGCAACTCCCAGTTACCTTTATCTTCAACCCGCCACCACCTAGGACCGTGACTTTGCTGCTTTAAGCGAAGGCCACGTCTGACCATCCCAGAAGCGGGAGGGAGACTGCATGCTGCTGCTGGCCTGAGCCAAGCGCTTTGTGGACATGCACTGTGGTGAGAATCCAGAGACTATTTTCGAACTGTGATAAACTGAGCGCATTGAGCATGCTAGAGGGGTTAATGTGCTCTTGAGCATTTATTCAATCCAGTGTAGGTTAAATTCGGCAAAGGTGTAGTTCTTGCGGGGCCTGCCGCCAACATAGGGCAGGTGACACTGCAGAAAAATAAATAATGCTACCACCTCCTCCAGCAGCAGCCCGTGCAAGTAAGAGCGGTGGGGCCAGGTGGGTGGGATGTCGACAGATGACGGCGAGGGAAAATTAATTGTTTATTTAATTTTCCCTAGTGGTCGTCTGTCGAATCACCCCCAACCCAGCCCCACTGCCCCACCGCTCTCACCTGCACGGGCCACTCCTGACCTTCTCTGACAAACAACTGTCAGGACCCGGTCAGTAACGTTGGGAGCAGGTATCACTGGACCAACTGCCTACCTGTATCATGACTGGGGGTCAGGATTAATTAAACTAAAATACAGACTGTAGGGAAAAAGAAAGAAAAAGAAAAGTGACAAGTAGTGAAAATAAAGTAAGAGGTGAAGAGGTGGGCAGGAAAAATGTCAAACTGGACTGGGATGGGCAGGGAAATACTAGGGAACAGACAGGGAGCACTAGAAGGCTGGAGTCCGAAATACCACATAGTTATGAGAATGGCTGCTGGCATGCTTTTTAGGTCTCGCCTGAGGCAGTGCATGCGCTGCGAGACTTTTAGTAAGGGGGCTTCAAAAAGCTGACCACACACTTTTGCTTGTGGCCTAAAGCTTGCGGTTACGCGCACAGTTACGCGCAAAGGCGCCATCTGGCTTTCCTCTCTTGTCATGGCTCATTAAGCGCATCGCTCGCGGGCACCCTTACAGCACGCGCACATAGCACACCACTCGCCACCATCTGGCTTTCCTCTCTTGTCATGATCGCACGCACATCGCACACCACTCGCCAGATGTGCCTCCTTGTTTTGCGATTTACACACTTTTTCATTATTAAACACACACATCCGCCGCGTTGTTTATATACTTTTTCATTATTAAACACACACCTCCGTCGCGTTATTATTAGCAGCCCTTTAGCATTTGGAACTCACGTGCTCTCTCTCAAAGCCAGCGTCGCCCACAATTGATACACTTTTTAGTCATTAAACAAACATCTACTGCGCATAATTGTTAAATAAATAGAGCGCGGCCCCAGTAAACACATCATTGCAGTGCCAGCAGTGTGATTTTATTTTACTTTTACAAGCACGCGTGTGAGCGCGGCCCTTTGGCATTTTCAACTGACATGCTCTCTCACCAAAGCCAGCCTCGTCCACAATTTGTACACTTTTGCGTTATTAAACACACATTTCGGGGGTGTTATTATGAAATAAAAAGAGCGCGTCCCTTTAGCATTTTGAACTCACGTGCTCGTACACGATTTAGAAACTTTTTTGTTCTTAAACAAACATTTCCGGCTTGTTATTAAAAAATAAATATAGCGCGGGCCTTTTGCATTTTGAACTTACGTGCTCTCTCACCAAAGCCAGCCTCGTACACGATTTAGAAACTTTTTCGTTCTTAAACAAAAATTTCCGCTTGTTATTAAAAAATAAATATAGCGCGGCCCTTTTGCATTTTGAACTCACGTGCTATTTCCCCAAAGCCAGCCTCGTCCACAAGTAATATACTTTATCTCATTGAAGCTCCTTTTCGCATTTCCCTCTGTCCCGGTTATTATTAGATTAAGCATTTACTAAACGCCAAACAACCCTGCTTCCCTTTTTGTTGTACAAATAACTGTTTTTGTTTTGACTTCATTATTGAACATCTCTGTTTCGGTCTCTGCTTTTGACTGCTACAAACATCCTATATTGCTTTTAAAACTTCACCCATATGTGCAACTGCAGTGACGCCACATTTGCCTCTCCTAACGCCGATACTGATCTTTACGAGGATGAAACCATTGTCTTTATTCAGCTTCGGCAGACTCCCATTTAACCACAGGTAGTAACTGTTCGGACGTTTCACACCAGTCCAGATTGGATGGCGGCTACACTTGGGAGTCTTTTTCAAACAAGGTTTCGATGCATTGCTAAAGGATTCCACTTCACAGCTTGACAAAATGCTACATTTTCCTTAACTTCTTTGCTGGCCATTTTTTAAACATTCTTTACATTAAGTTTTAGTACAGCTTGAGATATAGTATGTAGTTAAAGGAGAGTATGGTGTTGCTATGTACGTATTGCGCAAACGCTTTACACATTAACTCAGGGATAAGCCAAACTGCTAGAAAACGTATTTCCATATCCAAGAAAAGCAAAAAAAATGTTATTATCCAAAACAAAATCCTTAGTGCAAAGACAACAACTGTTACATTGTTAAAAAATTATAAGATCCCAAAGGCGAGACCTATTGGCTTTGCCAATGCTTTTTGTACCATGCCACTTTTGCGCTGTTTTTTAACGTGCAATGCACCTTTGAGTCATATTTGGGTGCAAGGTGTCAGAACTGCATTTTAAGTAATAATAAGTCGTCTCACATACTTTTCTGGGTATTTTGTGTAATTTCATTGAAGGAAATTATTAAAGTTACTCCTACCTTACTACCAGATTGAGTGAAAATAGAACTTCTTTTGTCTCCTTTCTCAAACCTGCTTCCCCTGACCATGCTCTTGTCCTTTCCCCACCAGTAGTGGTGGACAGGTCCTCTGAAATTATTCTTTATTCTCACTTTCGTAACTGCAGGCTGGAATATCTCGTAGACTGGCAGGGTTATGGACCAGAGGAGCGTACCTGTGAGTCTGCTTGTCACCTCCAGACTCCCCAACTTGTGTCTTATGGGTTATAGGTGTCTCCTCAGTGTAGACTTAGAGAGGGATTTACTGTCACTTTCCTTATCTTTGCAGTTTCTCCCGCTGCCTGACTTCCCCCACATCACAAATGCCCTGCAGGTCAGTTCACAGTCTCTAGCAGTCCTTGTGATGGATAAACCCCTACACCTTTCCCTGCTCCCATTTCGCCTGTAACAGTTGTGGATGGGCAAAGCAAGAGGACAGCAGCGGTCAGCGGAGGTTCCTCCGTATGAGTGGAGAAGCGCCGCCACCCACACTGCTGTGCAGAAAGCTGGAAAAATAAAATGGTAATAAAAGGACAGAAACTAAACGGAAATGAGGGTCACAAAGGGAATGGAGGTAGGAGTACTTCCCCTCCTTCCAAAAATGGCAGTTACTACTAAATATTGCGAGACAGTTCACATCAAAAAGGACTGCCCAACAGTGGATGCAGTAACCTGATTGTCAATCTAGCTGTGAACACTGAGGACTCTCAGTAGCCCAGTATAGATGGCAGTGGGAGGCTGACCATCACATATTCAACTGAGTTAATCCCAACACACACGGTTTCCCACAGACTGTTTTTGCTGATGGGTAACAGCTTGCCGCTCTCTAGGGCAATTGAGCTGGCAGAAGTATGGTGGAGAGAATATTAATTGACCTCAAGAATATCTTTACTGATAGGGTGAGTTAGCTAAGTCAGCCAGTTGCTACATTCTCTCTTTCCAGTGCAGAAGTGATGCTTTAAGTGAGGAGATAAAATTGAGCAACTGGGAGTGGGGGGTCCCATAGATGTCAGTGGGATGGACTGTTTGTTGGCCAATGACATGATATCCCTGTTGATAGTAGAGACAGTCCTGATTTGCTTTCAGGCTACCATCTTCCCCCCAAAACGCTCAAGATTTACCTTGTGTAGAGAAACAACCTCAAACTGCAATACAAGATGTCAGACCCAGGGAGACCCCAAGGCTGCACTGGTTCACAGCCTAACACCACCTCCTACATATGCAAGGAGGCTGCACGTCTTGAAGGAGATCATGTGCTGGAGACTGGATCTGTACCAAGCTAAAGGAGTTGTTGGCTACTGGAGAACCGACCCAGAGGTATTTTATCTAACTCAATCAGACTGGTGAATCTGGTAGGTCTGAGGAAGGAGGCCAAAGCTCAACTTACTGTAAAGTGGCTTGATGCTTTGAGGTGGCTTGGGAAGATAAACTCCTTTACAGTGAATCCACCAACACTGAACCAGGGTCTAGCTAAGGGCTAGCATTTCCCCAAATGCACATCATTTCTCTGATGCAACTGGCCCATAGGTACCATTAATTGGCAACCTAGGCATCACGAAGAACAAGGAGAGTTACCTCCTCTTCTACTTTCTTAGTATGGGGAAGATTGTTGATAAGTTTTGTACAGCTTACCAGCTCAGTGGGAAGTCTGGGAGTTAGGCAAGGGCACCCTGGATACTCCTCCCAGTGTCTGTGGTCCCTTCTCAGAGGGTGAGGGTTGACCTTCTTAGTTTCCTGGAAACTCCTACAACTTCAGGCAACAAGTAAATTCTGGATCTCTCCACTAAGTACTTTGCAATTTCACTACTGAGGAGTGCCCTAGCAGGTGGTGGCTCGGGCACTTATTAGATTGTTCTGTTGGATATCCCAGGACTGTGACTTCTGATCAAGGAAGTAGTGCAATATCGTCCTGAATCAAGGCCATATAGTATGAATGTGATATGAACTGCCGCTTCTCCACATACTGACATCCACAGACTAATGGTTTGGTGGAGTGTTAGAATAAAAATCTGAAGTGCATAATAGCAAGCAGCTCTGACTCCTAAAAAAAGTAAATTTCCTGTTCAGTTGGAGCACATCAGAATTGTGGCCTGGGCATTGGTGGTAAATGACAGGACCCATGCGGGATAGTCCTGGGTAATCTCTCAATGTCCTAGGACCCTAAAAAACCCTTGTCTTACAAAACACATCACCATACTTACTTGTGTAAGTGGAAGGTTGAATTGTTGGATCGCTTTGAGAGAGAGACCCTTAACCCAAAATTACAGGCATCAGTCTTCCCACAAGAACCTAAATCGCTTAGAAATTGGCTGCAGCATTCAGAAACTACTAATAACGCATGGCAGGCTGCCCACCAGGGTCTAGATCAGGCACCAAGGTACTTGAAATATATTTCCATGGGCTACATGAGGCATAAAAGTCCCTATCAATTTGGGACACAGTTCAGGTGGAAACTAGTTAATGATCTAACTGGTCTCCTAGTATTTGCAATGGCGCAGATGTAGTCTGTTAGCACCTGCTATGACATTACACATGGATACTACATTTTTGGGGCCTGTATCTTGAAAAGCTATTGTAGTTAACGATTTCTGATGGTATCAATTACTGGATGCCAAAGCGTCCCCAGTTCTGTCTGTAAAATGAACTTTAGTTAGAGACAAACTGTGACTTTAAACTTTAATTTCTCTGGAACCATAGGTGCTAGAAAGATGCTTGCGTCAGTTCCAGAACTAAAAACTGTTTTTCACCAATGGAACACAATCTTATTCGTAAGACTTCACATCCCTCTAGGATTGGAAAGCAGGCCGATGCAGGCACACTAAATGTACTGTACTAGGAGGGCATGGTGCAGTTTCACTTTTTTGTCATTTATATTAACATTTTGTACTCACACAAAATGAGGTGGGCTCACCCACCTAACAACATTCCCTAAGGATATCCTCCCACCCATTGTCAAAGTATCCTGTTCTCTCCCACATTCTAGTTTCAGGCTCGGACTCAGGGCTTCGCTGGCCCACAGGCCACAATGTTTCACAGGTATCTTCCTCTCGGTTGGTCGTTCCATATAGGAGGACTTGGTCTCTGACCATCAGGCGCAGTCTGCTCCGGAATGCAGGGCCGGCTTTATGGTCTGTGGAGGGGGGCGCTGTGACCTCAGGGAGGCGCTGTGTTTAGCAATATCTTATGATGGAAGAGATAAAGGGCACTTGCAGGTGGTAGGGAGAGAATCCGAAGAGGTGGTCATGGGATGTGGGGGCGCCATGGGACATCGCATAGGGCGCCATCATCGCATAGGGCGCCATCGGCGCTAAAGCCGGCCCTGCGGGAATGTAACACCCATGTTGTCCAAATTTAAGTGTGCCAGAACATGTATTCCACAATGTAGTAAATCTGTATCACATGTTTAAAGCCGTATGCTAGTTTCTTGTGTCCCAAGAGTACCCATACCCTCTAAATCCAGAGATCGTATGTTGAGGACATTTTCTGACCCCTCAGTAATAAAAGTGTAGTGCCACCTATCTTGTACAGCACCTCCCTTCCGTGTGCATGTTGAGAAAAGTTGTTTGCTCTAATGTATATCTCACTACACTGCTTGTTATTGTTGGGATTGCTGACCGCATATGGGGGCGGGTCAGAGCAAGTCAGAAATAAAGAGGGAAGCGAGAAGGAAAGAGCGCTTCGCGTTCTTGTGCACACGTGACGTGCGCGTATTCAGTCCTTGACCTCTGAACTCACCGTCACTTCTGGGTCCCGTTGGCGGTCGATGTTGGCGTTTGGCATCGGACTGCGCCTCGTTGTGTTTCCGTACTCTAGGGAAAACTTCCACTACACAGCTCGCCTCGCTACCCCTCGGGTCATCAAATCCTACAAAAAAGAAGAAAAACCATGACAATTAAAGAACCAGCAGTTCCAACTTGATCTCACGTGAGGCCATCTTAATTAGGTCATACTTATCTGCTGTGTCTCCACGGCGTTTGGAGATTCCGTTTCCTATTGTGCACTGCTGCTAGCTGCAAAAAGAAAGTAAGAATACTTATAACAAAACAAATCCTGAAGTTAAGGAACGAATTATTTTGTTATATCACCCCTGCCTATTTTTTGGTAAATATTTCTTGTTTTTCTTATTACGCTGGTCCACTCCATCCCGTAAATATGTTTTTTGTTTTTATTCCATTGGGATTATTATATTTTGGGACTATTCTGGTGAGTTAATATCTGCCTTTGTACATAGAATATTTACACATTCATTATTCTCTATATTATTGACACAACCTAATACGCATATTCTTTTATATAGGAAGAAAAGTGCTTCTCTGCCTCGGATACCTATAACATTAACGGAAGAGGATAAATTCACAGGTAGTTGTCACAGAGATAAAAACACTGCATTGATGGGGGAGTACTGGGATTGTTGCTATGTATTAGTTCTATGTAGTCATACACATACATACCTCTTGTCTTACTGCAGGCATTGTCTGTGATCGTGAAGATTCCTATTCAGCCGTGAATATTTTGGAAGTGTGTCTTTTTTTCCCTTGTTTCCCCCCTCTTCCCCATTTCACCATTGTAGACTTTGACCTCGTTGGGCCTCTGTGGTGATTGGGGGGAGTTGGGAACTTGCTACTGGCCTTCATCTTGCCCCTGCGGAAAACCCCAAAGGTGAGAATTACAATGATCTAGGGTGATTGTCACTGCTGTACATATTTTGATACAGGTTGTCGTATATTAAGCACCATATATGTATTTTGTCAGGGGTGAAAGAGGACACCCCTGACAGGTAGCTCCAAAGACATTAATGCACTTTGAGAGCCTTCCAGCAAAATGTAGCCTGTCCCATGGAAATTTGTAGAAAGCATCTATCTATCCATAAGGCGGTCACCTATCTCAGATTTCCTTATAGCATCACTCATTATGTCTCAGTCTACCCTATCAAATGATTTTTCGTTGTAAGGGACAGAAGTACCACCTTCTTGGTGAGTTTTTTCACCATGTCGATCAAATGGAGAGCCCTCCTAGTATTAACACTGGTTGAACAAGAGGCAGGACGCCTCAAGCAAATGAAAACAATAGCAAAGGACAAGCTGGCAAAGCATAAATCTAAGCCCCTCTGGAATATCTGGAAGAAACTAATCTCTTTACAAGGTCAGCTCCGCACCCTTGAAAAAGATACACTTAACCATATTTTTCCCCGAATAGGGTGCAGTAAAGTGGGTACACTTCTAGAGAACACACTACATGCTGATCAAGCCCTTAGACATGTGGGAGAGGTTGTAGATGCTGTCTGATCTGCATGAGTTAGAAAAGGCATTTCCCTGTCCAGATAGTTTACCAGTATCTTGGTAAAGATCTTTACATCTATGTTTAACAGGGAGATTGGGCAGTACAAAGCAAAAGTGGGATCTTAGCCTGTTTTTGCTATGAGGGATTTCCCACCCACATACAAACTCAGTGAAAAGCTCCATCAAGATCTTAAGTAATTGATGGACAATTTTTTTATAAAAGGAAGCAGTGAAGCCGTCTGGCCTGGGTGCTTTGTCTGGCTTCAAATTATTTATCGCCCTTAGAATCTCCTCTTTGATTATGTGGTTGTCCAACTGCGTCATATATGAGGTAGGAAGCTTAGCGAGTGTCACAGACTCCAAATATCGTTGTGGTCACAATGAAAGCAATTGTTTACAGCATTTGTTAGTAAGAGGGGACTACCTGATTTTTCTCTTCCTCACTCATTTGGACCTCTTCTCTCATCTAAGACCTCCCCCACATGTCTATGGGCTTGGATAGCACATAGTCTATTCTCTAGGAGGGTACTCACTTTACTACAGGATGACAGAGTACCACCACAAACGACTGGAGTGAAGATGGAGAACAAGCCATGACGACACAGACAGGAACACCTTTAAATCCATTCTAAGATGCTACCAGCAGCAGATCCACTCCACCTAGTGCACCATGCTCGCAGACTGCATCAACGCCTGAATCCAACAGCAGCAAAGAGATCTTTGCCATTGTGAAAGATTTCCCCATACACAGCAATTTCAACCTTCAACTGGCCCCACAGACCTCATAACACAACTCTCCATCTCGTTCAAAGGCACAACTCTGACTAAAGGGCCTGCCATCACCATGATTGGACCCACTGCTACCATGCAGATCATCCACTCTGGGGCCCCCTTGTCCCACCAAACCTTTGGCAAAGGCTTTCACCCTTCAGCACAGCACTCACGCCAATCCTGAATTCTCATTGGCCACCTTCTTGGACACCTGGAAACACACCACAGTCCTCCCCTACTCAAGAAGCCCTCCATAGATCCCTCTACACTTGCCAACTACAGACCCACCTCCCTGTTACCATACCCAGATAAAGTACTAGAGAACCTCATCGCCAAACGCCTCACCAACCATCTCAACAACCTCCAACTCCTCAACATCCCGCAGTCTGGGTTTAGACCTAACCATAGCACTGAAACTTCCCTCATCTCTGTCACAGAAAACATCCGCATGATTCAGGACATAGAAGAAATGGCTGCCCTTATCCTACTGGAAATCTCTGCAGCGTTTGACATGGTTTCTTACCCGATTCTCATCTGACGTCTGCAAGAGTTTGGAATCGAAGTACTCACTCTCTGCTGGATTTGCTTCTTCTTCAATGGAAGGACACAGTCAGTCAGCCAGGCACCCTACTCTTTGAAAGCACGCAACCTCATCTGCGGGGTACCACAAGAATCATCTCTGAGCGTTACAACGACCGCGTTGTTACATCACACAACCATTACAATGCAAGTGGTTATAACGACTTGCTGTAGGAGGCACTGGATGTTGGAATAGTATAATTTACTATTCCAACTCCAGTGTGTACAACAGTAGGGTATGTGTTGGAATAGTAAATTATATTATTCCTTAGCTTAGAGCGCCCCCTACAGCAAGTCGTTGTAACGACTTGCGTTGTAATGGTTCTGCAATGTAACAACACGGTCGTTGTAACGACCACGTTGTAATCGCATGCATTGTTATGCATGCAATGTAATGGCTGTTTCCCCTGACCCTCTTCAACGCATACATGTTCTTCTTGCTAGTACCATCCACACCCAAAACATAGATGTCCTTTCCTAAGCAGACGATACTCAACCCATCTCGGAGAAGACACCCTACACCCGAAACAAGTTTGCCACCTTCATGACTGAAGTCGCAGACTAGATGAAGACCAAGTGTCTCAAACTCAACACCAACAAGAAGGAAGTTGTGATGTTTGGGAAGAACCCTTCTTCTTGGGACTCAAACTGGTGGCTGGCCAAACCAGGACCCACCCTCACCACCCAATCTTAGAACCTCTGGATTAGCCTAGACCGTAAACTTGAAATAACCAACCAAGTTAACCCCATCGCTGCCTCTTGCTTCCTCACACCGAAGATGCTAAATAAAAAAATTCAAATAGCTCCTGACCAACTCCAGCAAAGCAATCACACATACCCTTGTCACCGGCACACTGGACTACTGGAACACACTCTATGTTAGGATCAGCAAACAACTCACCGACAACTCCAAACCATCCAGAACTCAGCAGCAAGAATTACACTCAGCCATCGATATTACACACACATTACACAGCACCTTGGAGAACTCCACTGACTCCTACTACTCAAATGCAGTTCAAACTCCTCACACCCACCTTCACAGCACTTCACAACAATGGCCCAGCCTACCTTAATCCTGGCCCGCCTCTCAATTCACAAACCATCCAGATACTTTCACTCAGCTAGACTTTTTCTTGCACACATCCTTCACATATTTTGCATATGCAAACACAGAACTCCTGGCAGGGACTTCTGCTTCATGACTCCTAAGGCCTGGGATGACCTGCCAATACACATCAGAGCCTCCTTCTCGACTTGGCTCTTCATAAGTTCCTCTTGCCTACCCTAGGCAAGGCTAGACTCACACCTGCTCAGTGCCAGGATAACCTCTCTGGTAATTGTACGCTTTACAAATATACATAACATAAAATAACATTGCAAGATGGCTCCTCCAGTCAGTACACACTATCCATTTCCTCTCCTTGTTTGGTTTAGTGTTGTGTTCCACAAAGCTGTGTTGGGAACTCAGCAAGATTGCTGCTGCCACTGTTTTGGTTGGCACTGAGGCATGCTACTGCCTAGAGAACTTGCACATCAGTAGCCAAAATTGACCCACAGGAAGTAGGTACATCCCATGCAGGAAGCAAATGTATGCATCCATGTATTGTAGCTCTTGCAAAATTTTCACTCGCTTGGTTGAGCTATTGAGACCTTAGACGTATTTTACAATTTTCAGTGTCCATATGGTGTGTGTCATCAGTGAGTCTTGGAAGTGTTACTGCGTGGTCTTTCATTGTTTGGGAGCTACCAGTGTTTGATCTAGCATAAGTCCGTTGATCTGGTTGGGAAGTGGACCACCCCCTCTTCCCATAATGTCTCTTCACTGGGAATAACCTGAAGTCAAGGGAGGAAGATAATACTCGCCTGTAACAAAAATATCCTTGTCAACTAGAATAATTTAGCCTGGCATCTCATCATGCTTCTCTGACATCTTCCCATGTGCCATTACTAAACGGCAATGAAAGGGAGTCTGAAGTAGGCTGGGTTTTTGGCCCTCTCGCTCCGCTGATTGAATACCATAATATTGGACTTCTCAAGGTTTATACTTAATCTGTTCTTTTTGGCCAAATTGCTCGTGACATTTATCAGATGCTGCAGGCCAACTGGGGTTCGGCTGATCAATATCAGGTCGTCGGCGTATAGTAAGTTTGAAAGTGTCAGACCACCCAAATTCGGGGCGTGGTGATGGCAATTATCCAACTCAGTTGAGAAGTCTGATACAAAAAGGTTAAACAAGGTTGGAGCAAGAACACAGCCCTGTTTTAACCCTTTAGTGGTTGGGATCCTCCTTGAAAGGCTGTTGCCGGTCTCCAGCTTAATTTGGACCCATGTCTTAGAGTGGAGTAAGATTAGCTGGTTCAAAAGGGTTGGGGCTATTTTCCACCCAGCTAGCTTAACCCACAAGTTCCCTCTGTTAACGCTATCAAAAGCAACTCTATAGGCGATGAAACAGACAAATAGTGGTTTATTGATTGCTTTTGTAGGGTCAATTAAAAGTGAAAGAGCAAGAATGTTTGTATTTGTCCCTAGGTTTTTTAAAAGACCTGTTTGGTTGATAGGGATTAGATCTTTTTCCCCTGCCCACTCAGTAATTTCAGCCAATAATAGGCCGGCATAATATTTGGCCTCAATGTCAATGAGTGTTATGAGCCTATAGTTCTTCGGTTCGCTCTTGCTACCTTTCTTATGGATAGGTGAAATGATCGATCCCTTCCAAGAATCTGGGATTCATCCGGTTTCAAGAATATTGTTAAAGAGTCGTAATAATGCTCCAGCCCAGTAGGTTGGGTCTTGCTTGTATATAATTGGAGGGAGGCCGTTAGGGCCAGGCGCTCCTTCGTTTCGGCTTTTTGAAATTCTATTCACAATCGTTTTAATTGAAAAGAGGGATACAGGCTCGGGACCTTGATGTTTTAGGGGCTGCCACTCACTCTGGCATACCACTACGTCTTGTGTGTTTTCACCAGCTTTAGGGTTGAAATGACTCTGTAGGTATTTTACCCAGGAATCCTCCGTTGTATATGAGTTGATTCCTGGTGCCATTGGGTTCTCTATACTCTTGGCTCTGTGCCAAAACCTGGTGCTATTGTTTGTTTTTGCATCGTATAACCGTTTTGCCCATGTTATTTCAGCGGTTTCCTTTTTCGCTAGCCAGATGATTTTATTTTTACGGGCCCTGAGCTTCCTTAGTTCCAGCTGTGTGTTGTCGGCGGGGCGATTTCGACGGAGGCTACGCATTGCTCTGTTGACTTTGCCCCTTATTTGTCTTAATTCGGCATGATGGGTTGCCGATAGAGGAATTCTTTGATTGCTTGCTGGCCTGCTAAGTGGTTACTGTCGGATTTTTTGCTCTGCTTTCGTTACGTTCGCATTAGGGCTTGATGGGCCAAGGTTTTCAGTAAAGAGTTTTCCTGGGTCACGTGTGTAACATTTTATTCTCCGGTGATTAAATGTGATGTTTGTGAATGAGTCAGCAATTGGGTGAGTGCTGTTCCTTGCATAGCAATTGTGAACTCTTGTGGTTGATGATCACTATAATCTAGCATGCCGATCCTGAAATCTTTTATTAAATAGTAAAGTGGTAAGGATGAAAAAGTATAGTCTATTGCGGTGTCGGCAAATGCATTGTGGAAAGTTGCAGCTTGGGGACGATCCCCCGTCAATCGACCATTTAGTGGTACCAAGGACAGGCTTTCTAGATCCTTCAACAGTTCTTTAGAGATTTTAGTTAGCTTGCCCCACTTACACACGCCCTGTAGTGGGATCGCCCACGCTGTTTGTTGGTCTTCTGCCGGCCTGTCTTGAGTCACCACTCCCTGTAATGAACATATTAAAGTAGCCGGAGTTGATATAGTTTGAAGTTGCCTACTCGGTAAGTTCTGTTATCAGTTGTTTCGCGGCGTTTCTTTTGTTCCGGGGGTGTTAATAGGTGTTAACAAGTATTAACTTCTGTTTGTCTTTAGGACCAGCTATTTCCAGTTGAATTGTTTTTATCTCATTTGTTGGAGTACTTTTACTTGTTAGTTCCTTAACAGTCGTTATGGTTTTAATCGAGGCGTAAGTCGTGAGGCCTCCTTTAAAATGGCCGAAGTTTGAATTTCTAGTTGCTGGAAGGTGATATGATTTAAAACCTAGTAGGTGGAGTGGATCTTCCAGCCACTTTTTTTGAAGCAGAATTAGGTCAAATTGTTGAAAGTACATCAGTAAAGCACTGTCCATAGTTTTAGTTCCAAGGCCGTTTATATTCCAGGAGCAGAATTTTAAGTTTGAAGTATTTGCTTCCTGTTCTGATCTCTATCAAAGGGACTCTGGTTTTGTGTTTATGGTTTTTGCTATCCAGGACCAGTCAAGTAGTGTGTCGATTCCTCCTTGACCCCGGATGTCCCAATTGATGGAACTATTTCTCTTCAAGGTCTCTGCAGAAGTACTACATGCCCTCTTGAGCACGGAATTAACAGGCCCAGAACCTCTCATTCTACTTGGTCTACTGTTGTTGGGCTCTTGATGGTGATGGAGTAGTGGGTCTGGATACCCAACTGCTTGGTGGAGATGCAGTCGGATCCCCCAAGTTTCTAATTGATGCTTTTCCTTGAGGATTTTCTCCACTATTTCTCCAGTTGCCCAGACTGTCTTGGTTGCTTCTTGCTACGAAAGGTGTTTAAAAATTTCAAATTCTACTGATTCCAATTCATGTGAACCAGATCCCTGCCAGATTGCTAATAGCAGTTAGTATTTGGAGAATATTACCTCTGTTTAAGGTATCTCCTCGTCCTTTAGATTTATACTCCGGAATTAACAGAATTGACTTGGGGATCTCCCGTCGGGGCTCATTCGGGGGCGATCCACTACATAGGGATTTGCCGCTTCTCCCTGCGCTTAAGGGTATCACGTTTTGTTGTTCTCCCCTTTCTGCGGTGTCCGGGCTTTGCTCTTATTCCCTGCGCCAGCCACTGACGCTTCGCTGTTTCACTGGCCTTGTTCTATTTGTTGTTTCCACTTTTGATTTGGCATCCCTTGTTTTTAGTTGTTAGGCATGTGCCATTGCAAATGCTGTTACCGCAGGGGCAGCTTCACCTACTGTTATAGTTTCTAGTTGATTTTCGGCCTGCTCATTTAAGTTGGTGAGTCCGAGGTAATTATGCTCGCTTATATTCACCTCTCCTGCTTGTTCCGTACCTAATGGGTGGGGGCCGTCAATGGCATTTGGCTCAGGCTGCGCGTTTGTTGGTTCCCCGCTTGCACATCGTACTCGCTGATGTCCACTCGGGGATTTTGATGCGACTTGAAAGAAGAATTTTATAGATGGATTCTTGTTCCTTCCTTTTCTCCTCTGTTTCCGACGCTGTTTGGATGATTGCCATTTGTTCGACTTGGCGTCCCCCTTGTCTGATTGGCTTATCTGCTTGTTGACACTGCTGGCGGTCTGCACCATCGATTGGCGTTCAGGGGTGACTAAAAGCCCTCAGTGGTCGGTGCTCAAAAGCTTGTTTACTTTGGCTGTTCCATGGGTTTCCGGTTCCTTATGTTGTTTTGACTCTGAGGTCACACCTACGACTGGCCCTGTGTCTTTCCCAACCGCCATGGAGGCGGTAACCAGAGTATTTCCATACTTGTCAGGCTCAGATCACTCTTTTTGTTCCTGGACGGGCGTAACATTTCCTTACAATGATCTTGTTGTAGTTTAATTTTGCTAATTTTAGGCTTGCCAATATTTGAATATGTACTTTTTAAATCCATGAGAAGATCACCCATCACTGTAGGCAGTGTTATGAGTTTCTCTGCAATTAAAAGGCAGATGCAGCTTGGAGGGATTATTACCTTTTCAGATTGAGCTCTTTTAATAAAGTTGTTCATTTCCGACAACTTGCTGTCAATGCAGTGACATGCAGGGCTAGACAGTTAAGGAGGGCAAGTTGAATGTCCATCTTGTCCGAGTGATATTCCAGAGCCTTTGTTGAAAGCTGCATGGTGTTTAAGAGAGAGGCCCATATTTTGTTTTCTCCTGTTGGTGTTTCCTCCTGACTCCCCTTCGTAGCCATTCCTGTGCCTTGAGGGGCTGTTTCTCCTTTGTCCTCGGTGGAGTATGTGGTGACCAAATCTTCACATTCTTCAAACGTAAGGAAAGACGTATTGCTGACCACGTAGTTCCGGGGTCTTTTTGTTCACCCCGTCTTTGCTCCTCTTTCCCCTCGCATAAGGGGGACGAGTTCCGACTGCGGTCCAAGGAAAGGTGGATTTGGTGACTTGACTTTTGTTTTAATGCCAATATCGGTGTTATTTACTATCGTTCCGGGGATCTCTCTGAACTGAGTCTTTGCTGTCATCGCTGTGGTCTTCACTGTGATCTTCCCGTTAGTGTCATTAATGTCTTTGAGATCAAGGTCAATAACATTCGGACTCAATTGTGGGGGCTTTCTCCCGCTGCTTTAATTAGGATTTCGTGTAGAGTAGAGGCAGCCGCAGTGCCCGCAGTTATAGAAGCTTCTGGACATGAGAGTGCTGAAAGTGCTGCAACTCCATAGGTCATTACATTCTGGCATGTCTGTATTTTAATATCTGGCTCCAATGGTACTCTTAATGGTAATCTTGAAGCCTCCAAAATAGTGGGGAAGGGCAGATTTCCTGTGCATTGTGTGCTTTCTTCCTTCTCTTTTCCGGTATCTTTATTGGGTTTTTTTGCATTTTGCTGAGCTACATGGGATACCGGTGGATCTGCAGTCTCTTTTGTTGCTCATTCAATGTCGGGCTGGGTAGAGCCATGCTACATCCTCCTGATTTGGTCAGTTTGGCCGATGAGCCTTTGCCTGTTGAGTCTTCCGGATGTAGTGGGGAAGGGAAATCCAGTTGTTTGTTAATACTAAGATTTAACACTGCACCAGATGAAAATTTGGAGTATATATTAGGCTGAAAATGCTTTTTTCCCCAAATTTGCTGGTGGCTGTGCTGGTCTGTCTGTTACTCCGCCCCCATCTATATCTACCAGCATGTTCACTAGGATTACAGAGTCCTTGTAGGCAATTACCTATGCTGTTGCTGCTGCTGAGGCCAGCGGCGTTGTTAATGTGGAAAAGTGACTTTCGGTTGATTCTCTTAGGATCTTGTCTTTCTTTTTTCTATTGTTAATAACATTTGTTACAGACCGCCTCTCCTTGCCAGACCTCATGATCACCTACATGGTATCAGTGTCGGTTTGTTGTTGTTGTTACTAATGTTGTTACTGTTGGTTTTATTGCTGTTATTCTTTTTGTTGTTATTTGATTAACTTTGATGATTGGTTAGTTTGTTGGTTAATCCGCAGTCCCCGCAGCCTCCCCCGATGACGGCTGCACTCACTCGCTGCTTACTGTCCTCGTATACTCACATTCTCGCTTCTTCGCTGAGGCACTGAGTCTGGGACTGCCGGTACCCAGTTAGGCTCCCCGCCTCAATTTCCGGTACACTTGGCGGCATTCAGCCGGTGACGGTGGGGACTTGGCGGGACTTGGCGGTGAGGACTTGGATCACCACGGCTATTTGCGGCTGCCGGCTGCTTGTTGCTAGCTCGTCGCACTCACACTTCCAATCAGCAAGCTGTGCGAGATACTGCAAGCGCCCGCCCTAATGCAGTCAATGCAGTCCTCCGCTTTCACACCCAAAAGTGGCACCTGAGAGCAGGGTGGAAGAACAGAGAACCAGGCACACCGAAAGCAGCGCTGGGAGCAGCAGGCCGGCCACTGGGGAGCCACTGGCGAGCCAAATCGCACCGGAGAGCAGGATGGAGAACAGAAAACCGGGCACACTGAGAGCAGGGGCCGGCCATTAGAGGTCGAGGATGGCCGACATCTCTCGCCCTTACCCCCTACCTCTTGCCACTGCTTCTGCCACTGTTTCTACCCTCAAAGGGCCCCGAAGTGTAAAATCATCGTGTGGTCAGTCTCCGCCAGCCCCCCCGGTTCGCCGAGCTGTCAGCACCCGGCTCCCGGTTTGCAGCCGCCACTCGCTGCTCGTGTCTTGCCTCACTCACTCGCTCGGCTTCTGCTTCCGCTTCCAAGTAAGGGACAGGAAACTATAGACGCTTCAGTGATATGAGACACGAGATCCTGTGCAAGATATCAGGGACAATCTGTGGGTTCTGTCCAGCCTTCTTAGGTCTCAACTTAACCTGGAGTGGACATCGTTAAAGACCTTCATAATGTACAATTTCAAGTTTCTGTGTTTACTTTGTGGGGACTCCCCCAATGTGGAAGTTATTCGCTCTAAAGTGATTCTCAATGTCTTCTCATTTCTCCTGGAGGGTCCCATGCTGCTTCTCGAGTGTTAGCATGCGACTCTGTAGATGTTCTCAGTTCTTGACCCCTTTCTAGCTTGTTCAGTCTGTGTCCCAGCTCTTTGGTGCCCTTCCTCATCTCTTTTCAGATTTGTTGCAGGCCTTTTTTCACTGTATTTCTTCTTTGACTTCTCTAAACGTATGCTAGAGGAAGTGTGTGGTTATCGTTTGATCATTCCCTTCTTGGAGTCTGAGTGTGTCCTGCCATCTGCAATATTCAAGCTCCCCTTTCACTGCTTGTTTTTCGAATTGCATCTTGGTGTAGGAAACCCTTGATATTGATCTCTTTTCTTTCCTGGCCCCCTGTTACGGTGTTGGGACAGTCAGGCAGGCCCTCAAGTCCAATTGAGTTTTCGCTTCTTGTCACAGGGTACTCTCTGCAAAAGTTGAGGAAATGTGCAAGTTTATTGAATTCTCTGATTCTATGAGGCTCAAAGACCCCAGGCTTTAAAGCAGTGGCCTTGACATGCTGTCTACCACATTATCCCCAGGTTTCCATCCACTTCCTGTCTCCCCCAGTCTCATTGTGTCCCTATGCAATTCATTCAGGCAGAGTCTTTCAAAGTTGAGCAATGGATACAGGCTAACCTCTATACCGGGCTTAGAGGGAATTATCGATGGAATCCAGTAGTGTGTGGAATACTTACTTGATTAAAACACAGCCAATGGGGTCCGCAGTTTGCATCCTGTGGGCAGCAGAGTGATCACTGGGTCTGTTGAAAATTAGCTGTGACCATTCCCTCATGACACTAAATGCCCAAAGGGTGTGAGGGGTGGTCCTCTACTCAGAAAATGGTGGTTTATCACTGGCACATAGTGCGCCAATGGTGCTCAGGGTTATTGGGCATCACTGATGTGAGAAAGGGGGTTTAGCAAACACTGGACAAAAGACCTGTTCACTCCACCGGCCCATCAACAGTCTACTAGAGACATAGCTTGTATTGAGATTCCTGTGGGTGGCCAGTCACTGCAGTCTTCTGCATTGAAGCTATCCCTCCCTTTGGGTCTATCCAAATTTGTTGGTGCGCCTAAGTGGAGGGAAAGAGGAGTACAAGCCATCTACCTCTTGCTGTCGCAGATAGACCCTTTGGCTGCTGTAATTTTGACATTGGCCCTTTTCACATATCCATGGCCTGGATGTTTTTTCCATGCAGTCGTCACTAGTCACACGGCTTGGGTAGGCATGAAGAACCCTCTCCATTGTCCCTGGGATTGACCACCTCCAGGCTGCTCCTTCATGAAGAGCAGAACCCCCTGCTGCATCGTTGTCTTCCTTTTTAAGCTGAACCAGGCTGAGCCGGTGCAAGCTTCCTCTACTAATTGGGACTTGGCAGGGCCTGCGACCCCTGGACTCTGCCCCCTCTCAGAGAGCTGCCTTTTCCGAGTTTGTCAGGTTCATTGGGCTTCAGTCCCCTGAGGTCTAGGCCACGACATCAGAGCAAGCACAGAGCCCGCTAGCTATCATCTTGGGTCTTGCCTCGTGACCCACACACAAAACTGAAGGGGGGTTGTTCCCAAATTCGGGGCCTGCTGGTTGGATTTTGTTGTTGGGCTACTGTTGTGTTTCCCAGTGACCCCTGAATGCTCTGGAGCGGCTCCTCTGGGTAGTGGATCTGTAGCGATTTGTGAGCTGGGAGAGGAGCTACAGGATCAAGCATTCACCATCTCAGGCTATTGGCAATGCCCCCGTGCATTTTACCAGAGATTAAGCAGGAAAGCATGTCTTCAGCTTCAATAACATTGTAGGCTTAGAAATCACTGAAATCATTGGAAACAATGAACCCTCGCCAGATTGATCTAATCCTATACCTCTCACCATTGCAAGAGATTATGCACTCCCTCAGTCATAGCTTTCTTCATGACTCAATCCAAATTGGCCCTGTTCGCCCTCACCTTAAAAAACACTATGCCTACCCTGAACTGTTTGTTTATTTATTTATTTATTTATTTTTTGAAACCTTTATTACAAAATTCAAGAGATATACAAGTATGGGCCTACAACCTTCAGGCCGGCCGCTAGCAAACAGTGAGACCATAAAACACATTTATAAAACATGAGCGGCAAGCGGTAAAAGTCCCACAAATCAAAAGTATCATTTGCGACTACATTGCCCAAACATCCCAAATGGCGGTTTCATTTTAAATGAAAAACGAAAAACAAACCCACAAGGCGGCAAAAGTCTAGGCAACATTATGTGCTCCCCTCGGGAGGACCCTACCAACCTACAAGAATAGGAGGGGGGACGGGCAGGGGCAGAGACAAAGTGGTCACGATAACACAGAATCAAGGGAACGTGCAGACTAGGGAGACTGGGCCGCCGCCAAGTCAGGCGTCAGTGGCGGGGTACAGATCGCGATAGGAGTTCCAGGGGCCCCACACTTTTACCCATTTCCCAGGCTTACCTCTCGCCACATACACTACCTTTTCTCGGAACATACACCAATCCATATTTTCCTTCCATACCGAAATCGTTGGTGACCTCTGGGAGCCCCACAATTGTGCTATGTCACGCTTGGCCACCATATATCCCAGTGTCACCCACCACGTTTGCGTCACCGTGTAATCAGTCGGCTCCCACACATTCAACAAACATCTCCTAGACTCGGGGAATAGCGTAACATGCGTGACCGCTTGCAACACCGCATGTACACCACGCCAGAATCGAGCCACCTCCGGACATTCCCACAAAATGTGGAAGAAGGTCCCTAACAAGCCACACCCACGCTTACACATCCCATCCACCGCATATCCCATACGCATCAGACCCGGTCCCGTAACGTAGACCCTGTGGAGTATTTTGAGCTGGACGAAACGAAGGCGGGCCGGTATGGCCACCTCTTTCGGGGAGGCCACCGCAGATAGCCAATCCTCGTCATCCAGCTCCAATCCGTCAGCAACCCATGCCTCACGAAGGCCGGCCAGCAGTCCCGATCGATCGTTGATGAGCTTTTTATAGATCAATGAGATAGTGCCATCCGGTACATGCCCGTCTAGCACTCTATCTTCCAAAGGGGAGCACTCCGGGATGGACGCGACCTCCGGGAATACGGAACACAACGCGTGACGAACCTGTACATACCGGAAGTACTCCCTGTCCTGCAACTGGTATTCCGTTTGCAGCACATCAAACGTTTTAAATCCCCCCTTCGTCCAAAGATCGCCCACCCTGCTGATGCCGATCGTGTCCCACTTCTCAAAGCCTTTCGTAGTCCACAAACAACCCAGTCGCTCAGATGCATACAATGGCGTCGCCCGGGTCAACCGACCCTTCCACCCCATCGCCGAGTTTGCCGCATGCCACACCCGTACCGCGACCCGTGTCGGACCCGTCAAACGTGCGTCGAGCGATCTAGAGTAGAGCGCACGATTGTAGTCGCCACCCGGCAACAACAATTTGTCCATTTCAAAAGCCGGATTAAGGGCGGGCCCATAAAGCCCGTGGTTTATCGCAGCCAGCTGGGAGGCCCAGTAATAACGTTTGATGTCGGGGAGGGCGACCCCCCCCATCGTACCACGGGAGCGTCAGCTTCGCGAGGGCGATCCGCGGCCTCCCATCCCAAAACAGTTGGCGCTGCAGACCCTCCACCTCCCGAAAGTAACGAGCCGGAACGACGTCCATCGTGTTTTGTGAAGCATATAAAAACCGTGGCAACGACATCATCTACTACAGCGCCGCCCGGCCGAGCGGCGAGAGCGGCAAGCGCCTCCAACGCGCTACATCCGCCTTCAAACGCTGGAGGGGGGGGAGTAGGTTCTGTGTGTATCGGGCCGCAGAGTCCAGGGTAATAAAGATACCCAAATACTTAAATCCCTGTTGAGCAACCTGGATAGGACAACCCCGCGGGAGGATAGGAGCCTCCCCTGAGAGGACATATACACAGGATTTAGCCCAGTTGATGACTAGGCCGGAGTTACGGCCAAAGGAACACAGCACATCCACTAACACAATCAACGATTCACGCGGGGAAGCAAGATACAAAAGAATATCGTCCGCGTAGAGAGAGACTCGATCCTCATACTCAGGAGTCCATCGGAGACCACGAATCGAAGGGTGCCACCGCAGCCACTCCGCCAGGGGCTCCAAGGCGAGCGCAAAGAGGAGAGGCGACAGCGGGCAACCCTGCCGCGTGCCCCTGCCCAATTTAAAAGGAGCCGATACTCTACCATTCACCACCACCTGCGCCAGCGGTCCGAATACAACAATTTCACCCAGCCAATGAATCCCGGGCCAAACCCAAACTTCGCCAGCGTCGCCCAGATATATGGCCACTCGAGCGTGTCAAACGCCATAGTGGCGTCCAGGGACGCCAAAATGGCTGGCTCACGTATGAACGGAACCCTCGAGAGCACCCCATGCAGACGCCGCAGGTTAAGCGCGGTGTTGCGATGAGGGATAAAACCGGACTGGTCCTGATGGATCAGATCGCACACCACGCTGACCAGCCGATTAGCCAGCACCTTGGCCAGAATTTTCGGTTCCGCATTCAACAGCGAAATGGGCCTGTAAGACGTGACCCGATCACGTGGCCTCCCCTCCTTGTGAATAACCACAATAGTGGCTAGACGCTGGTCCGCCGAACGGGCCGCGAGGAACATATCACGAAGATGCGGCGCCAATGTATCCGGCCGCAATTTGTACAATTCGATGGGAAGGCCATTAGGACCCATGGCCTTGCCAGAGGCGACTGAACGTATGGCAAGGGCAATCTCCTCAGATGTCGGAGCCGCGTCCATCAACGATTTATCCTCCTCTGAAAGGGAAGGCAACGCAATATCTTTAAGCAGGTCGCGGGAATCCTCTTCCGAGCGAGAAGATACCGGGGAATACACCCCGCGGAAATACTCTGCGAAGCAATCAACAATTTCCTCCGGATCAGTAACACACACACCATCCACTCTCTCAACCAACGGAACAACTCGACTCGCTCTCTCCTTTTTATCCAGCCACGCAATCAGTTTTCCAGCCTTATCACCCATATCATACAGTCGCCCCTGTTGCTCCCTACTCAGGCCCCTGGCCGCCTCGGTGACTAGGGCCTTGTAGTCCGCTTGTTTGAGTCTGAGAGCATGCAGTTTGTCGTCCGTGACACCACAATCCAGGTCACCCTCCAACTCAGTTATCTCAGACTCGATACGGGTCACCTCCTCCCGCTCGCACCTCTTGGAATGGGAAATGAGTGACAGGGCCTCCCCCCGGATTACCGTCTTGAACGCCTCCCACAGAGAAACAGCAGACGACACCGATCCCACATTATCTCCAAAATATTGCTCAAGGGATTTAATCAAATCTGCGCGAATTGCGGGGTTACGCAGGTACCAGGGGTTGATCGGGACCACCCTCCCCTCCGCCCCCGGGACAATATCGAAGTGTAACAAGAGCGGGGAGTGGTCTGAAATACCCCGAGCAAGATGTCGCACCTCCCCGCCTGTGCCGCTGGCATCAGAACATAATCAAGTCTCGAAAGACTACCATGAGCCCCGGAATGAAAGGTGTATTGTACCTGCGCAGGGTGTTTTAGCCGCCAACAATCCACCAGTCCCAGGGTATCCAAGAGGCCAGACAACCAAGTTTGGGCTCGGGGGAGATCCCTGGGTGGGTGACGATCCTCAGTTCCGGAGACTACAGCGTTAAAATCCCCCCCAACCACTAGAATCCCCTCCGGCAGCCCAAGAAGAAGGCGCCCCAAATCAGCAAAAGTAGTCGTCTGCAACTCCAGTGGGACATAAACAGAAACCAAAACAACCACTTTACCCTCCCATCTACCCACCAGAGCCGTATATCGCCCCCTATCATCATGGAACACCTCATCAACCTCCAACGGGAGCGAGGTTTTAACCATAATGCCCACACCCCTCGAACCAGAGGTGAAGCCCGAATGAGCCACAAGGCGGTAGCCCCGCCTATTCATAGCACAGAAGGAATTACCAATAAGGTGTGTTTCCTGCAAGAATACAATATCGGGTGAGATCCGTTTTAAAAACTGCAGGACCACCCCCCGTTTTATCCTGTCCCCCAGTCCGTTAACATTCCAGGAAAGAAGTCTCAATCCCCTACCCCCCATCACAGCCAAAACCAATCAGTCTCCTCCCAGAGAGCACTTTGGATATAACACAACAATACTTCCGCCTTGTGGTACAAACAAACAATACCCAACCCCAACCCAACATTCCAAACAAATCTCCCCCCTCCCTGCACCCCTGCATGAGCCCAAACAGCCCCCCCAACTTGCAGTGTGCCTGTCGCCCCTGCATGAACTAAACTACAAAGACCCCCTAGAGGAGGAAAGAGAACCTCCTCGAGACACACCACAACCTCCAATGGAGGGGGAGCAAGACACGACAGTCAAGAAAACCCTGAGCACAGCCGAAAAGTGGCATCATCAGGAATTAGCCCCAGTGTCAATACCTCAGGCCCGGTCCAGTGGGCACTCTCCTCCCCTCATCCCCTCTCGATCATGTCCCCTAGGCAAAGTGTCCAACCAGTCCCCGGCCGTCTCCGGACGGTCAAAGAAATGAGAGCGACCCTCGGACTCCACACGCAGCCTGGCCGGGAAAAGCATGGCGTATTTCAAGTTCATATCTCGGAGCCGCCGCTTGACGCCCATGAAACCCAGTCTCTGCTTCTGGACCGTCTGCGTGAAGTCAGGATAGAAGTTCACCTCCACGTTCTCCAGCTTAAGCGGCCCCTGCAGTCTAGAAGCTTGTAAAATCGCATCCCTGTCCCGAAAGTTGAAGATACGGGCAATAAGAGGCCGCGGGGGAGCTCCGACCTTCGGCTTGCCACCAGGAACTCTATGGGCCCTCTCCACCGCAAAGAATTTACTCAGTCCTCGAGGCTGCAAACGATTAGAGATCAGATCCTCCACAAAGAGACCCGCTGCCGAATCCTCCAGTCCCTCAGGCACCCCGATAATGCGAACGTTATTCCTCCGGGCCCTACTCTCGGAATCCTCCAGTCGCCGATCCGTGAGCGCACTGGCCTGCCGGAGCCGACGTACCTCCGTCTGGAGGGCCGCCACCTCAGTCGTGAAGCCCGACGCGGTATGGGCCAAAGAGTCAACACTATCATTTGTCTTGGAGAGATCTGCTCTAACAAGGTTGACATCGATGAGAACCGCGTCGAGTTTGTGCGCCAGGGTGTCAAATTGTTGACCCACCGAGGTCTTCATCTCCGCTATGGCGCCCATGACGTCCTGCAAAGTCAGATCCATCGACAAATCCGGGGCATCCGCGGGGCACTCATGAGACTTATGCGACCCGCCGGGAGAACCTTTCGGTAGGGTGTAGCGATCCATAATGTTGACTTGAAGTGCGGCGCCACGCCGGGTCGATTTGGCCTTCAGCCGCTCTCCATCCTGCTTCGTGGCCATCGTCCTGTATCCCGTACACCCACGAGTTATGCAGCGGAGAACGAACAATCGAGGCCGAGGACCCCAGAGGTCACCTCAGGAAGGCGGAGCAGGTCCCTGCAGGCAGGCAGGGTCCCCCAGCGAGGCAACCACCACACAAAGAAACGCCGTGATCCCACTCGCGATGATGGCAAGGGGACTCAAAAGCGAAAGTGAAAGTGTGGGGTACGCGGCTCGCCAGGCCCGTCCCGCCGTTGTTATTCACTTCTCCACTGGATCACCCCCCAACTCAAGTCCGGGGTCAGGAGAGGAGCAGGCCGCAAACTTCAATCGATGCCCATCACGGCACACAGGGTCAGATTCAAAAACGGGTACCACCTCGGCTCAGGTTCACCGACACAGTCCCCTCAACCGAATCAGGATGAAGACAGGATAGACGTAGGAGGTCGCGGAGGTCCTCGGGAGCCTCGCACCTACGCGGCCATCTTGGTTGCGCGCTAGGCTCCTCCTCCCCCCTGAACTGTTTAACAACTACCAATGCAATATTGATTTCATCTTTACTGCAAAAAAGATCTGAAAATATGTGTGGGTAATTAACACAAGAAATATACTTGCATTCAATTGAGTATTAGGAGACAACAGGGAAACCTCCTACTTAAAATAAAGTAATGTTGGCATGTTGTATATATTGAATTAGGGAAACACATGTGTCCTAAGGCTTCTTGATTTGTCTGCAATATTTTAAACTACCAATCAAAACGTCTTTCTAAAACTGTTAAGAGAGATCATGGATATTTCTGGCATCATTCTCAAATGTGTTATTTCCTATCTGACAAATAGATCCCAGTGCACAAAGATTGACAACGTAAAGTCTATTTCCCTTTATTTCCATCTCTCTCATTCTTTTTCTTTCTCTTGCTCTCTCTCATTCTTTTTATCTACCATGCTCACCTTAAACCTGCCTCTTTTCAGTTAGTTTCCTCTTTACTCTTCATCCAGTTGTTCAACCTCTTGGAAGATACTGACAGCCTGATTTATAGTTCGGCTGACAGGTGTGTACTTCACATGGTGACAAACTAAACCACCTCGTTACCCTGACGGAGTCCACGTCTGGCAAATTCTGAAATATCTGCCGGCCTCTCTAGAACTTTCGTAACTGCCGTCACAGTGGTTCCTGTCAATGCATTGTAAGTTTGACGGACGGCTCCGTCAACAAGACAGAGCTGCATGGCAAATTTTCACTTTTTTTTTTCATTTTCTGAAACAAAAATCTAAAGTGTATTCTTTTTAGAAATAAAAAAATCAATGCCCCTCTCACCATGGGAGTTTTCCCCTGGCAGTGACAGACCGTGATATCTGGCCATGTGTTTGCCCACTTTAAATCAGGTAGGCCGGTAAATGGCCATACCTTCGAAGGCCCTTAACCCATTGGGCTGTTGGAGGTTTATGTCGGCTGTGGAGATGGAGTAGTCTCCACCTTCGACACAATGAAGGTCTGCCCATCTCTAAGTGAGGCGGACGGACATTCAGTTTTCTAAGCCGCCCCAAAAAATTGTATCTTCTTACGCCAATCGCTGATGACAACAGCTATACTGAAAACCAAAGACAATCTCTAGCCTCATGCCTTGTTGAAATACAGGTTTGTCTGTCAGAATGTAAACTCAAGCATAACGATTATAAGACAACATTTCTCATTCTCTCCTCAAAAAACTCACAGGAAATGGCTGCTGAATAGATAAATAAGATGAAAGACCTCAACATTTCCCCTTAAATTGTCACCACAGCTATGTTTCTGGACTTTACACTCAGCAAACTACTATGTATGTTTGTGGTTTCTAGAGCGCAGCTGTTGCTCCATGGAGTGTCCTGGCGCTAATGCAAACGAGGGACTAACTGAGGGGGAATAAGGGTATGGGCTCAGATTTTAGGGAAATGCCACGTTTTTAGCTTTTTTTTCAGAATAAGAGGGTACTCTCAATGCGTGTGAGTTCCAGAGGAAGTTTGTTTCACAGAGAGGGGCCCAGGAAGGAGAAAGATCTGTCCCTAGACTTTGCCTTCCTAACTCTCTTAATTTTGGCAAGACAGAGGTTGGCAGAGTGCAGGTTTATCTGGGGAGAATAGAACTTAACTCTAGCTTGTAGACATTTGCGTCCGCAGAAATGTTTCCGGGGGTGGGGGCAAACTTTTAACTTCATCACCAACCTCCGACATGATTGAGCACAAGTATTAGAAAAATGAATAAAAATCTAATAAGACAAAGAGCTTAAATAAACAAAGAAACCCATAGGGGGAAGAGAAAATCGTGGGAGGCGCCACAGCAAATGACCTGGCAACTACAATGAAACAGAGGGAAAAACTAAAAATGGCTGGAAAAAACTAAAAAGTCTAAATCAAGTTGATGTGGTTCTAGAGAGATCCACATCAGCAAACCTTTCAATGATGATACAGTGGACGATTGTGTCAAATTCAAGAGCTAGTAGGATCAGCCTCGCTAAGCCACATCGTCTCAAACAATATTGATGAAGCAACTCATTTAGTACCAAAGCCATGACTGATTCCATCTATCTATTTGGACAGAAACTCACAGAGGAGTGTCCAGAGAATTGGATTCTTCAAGATAGTCGGTAAGTTGTTCAGACATTATTTGCTTTGTCTTTTTTCCAAAGTGGGTAACAGCACCATGAGATCAGAGATATAAACATTTGGAACTTCAAAACCATCTTTTAAAGGCAGAGGGCTAACAACACTGGATTTCCAAACTTTGGGGACAAGTCCAGCTGTGAACAATGCATTGATAATATTGGCAATTTCCTAGACACTGGCAGTAGAAATTCCTAGTAATATTCTCACACAGCACGAGTCATTGGGAAAGCCAGGTTTCAACATGGACAGAAGAATGCCTACCTCCTCTTTAGAGTCTGTGGAAAAGCAAGAGAGGGAGATCTCAGTGCAGAAGTAAAGACCGGGTGCAGGAAAACTGAAACAAGGAAGCAGGGGACTGATAAATGGGTAGGTTTTAGGTGTACTCTGCAAGTCATTGAACATGGAAATGGCACGGCTATATGTCCTCCAATGCACACCTTTTTAGAACAGAGGCAGAGACCAAAAGGCAAACAATAAGGATGGACAGAATGGAGTTCATGGGTTTGGTGAGATGGAGTTCTGAGAGATTTGGGAGTTACATTCAGCTAGGAGTAGGGGGGCAAGAAAATGGAGGACGAGGTTGATGCTGTATTTCACGTTAATCAGGGGCCTTGGCCATTCTAGGGAAGAAACCGTGTTTTGAGGCCACTGTGAGAAAGTGCCATCTTTCTTGCATGGTATGCCCCCACTTTTTGCTGAATTGCTGAATGTACTTTGACTGAGTGTCTAGGGCCTATGTTCCTTCCCTAAAAACTATGCTGAAACCTAAAACCCCAATTGGCAAACCCTGGCCACATGTCAGCCCCTGGTAAATGGTACAATAGGTACCCAGGGCTTTGTGACCAGGGAAGGCCCCTAAGGGCTGCAGCACTTATTGTGCCACCCTTAGAGGCCCTGTACCCAGACACAAACATACTGCCCTTGCACTCTGAGTGTCTGGGTATAGAACAAAACAGGGAGTCGACATGGCACACATCCCTGTGTGCCATGCCCACAACATACACTGCCCTGGCATACATCAGCCACCCCTCTAGCTGGGTGCCCTATGCCAGTGGTGTGGGTACAGGAGCATGAGCCCTGTGCCCCTACAGTACCCAGGTCCATTCCTGGGCACTGTAAGTGCAGTGCTGCCATTTAAGAGTATATGGTGCTGGGAGATCGTCAACATGAACTCCACAGCACCATGATGGCTTCACTGAAGACTGACAAGTTTGGTATCAAACTTCTCAGCACATTAAACATGCACTGATGCCAGTGCAGGATTTTATGTACAATGCACGACAGAGGGCATCTTAGAGATGCCCCCTGAACCTAACCTACAATCCACGTCTGGTCTGAGGGGCTGCCTAGGCTGCCACACAGCAGACATGTTGCTGGACCCCTGGGTAGAGAGCCATCCGCTCTCCTGGGCCTGCAACAATGCACATCCTGGGCGAGGTGCTAGATCTCCTCCCCCAGGATGGGCAGGGGAAGCTTCAAAGGCATGCCGCCTTTGTAAGCTTCTCCAGGCCACTTGCTGTACCCAGCAACTGGCCCCTACCGGTTCTAAACCCCCTCTCTGGCGGGAAGACTGTCCGGAAACCCCAAGGAAGGACAGAGGGTGTGCCAGCCTCTGCCAACCCCACCCCTCAGATGGGGGAGGCGAGGTGAAGCACATCCCCGGGCTTTCGCCATCTTGAAGATGGGGAGCCCTGCCCAATCAGGACTAAGCCCTTTACCTACCTATAACGCCCCTAAATTTAGTATTTAGGGGCACCCTGAACCTTCCTTCCTGAGATTCCAGATTCCGAAACAGCAAAGAAGATCAAGAAGAAAGAAGACCTGCCGTGCAGCTGCTAACAAGAGGAAGACACCAACTGCTTTGGCCCCAGCCCTACCGACCTGTCGACCCTCAAACCTTCTCCTGCTAAATCCCGGCACCTCCCGTGGCCAGCTACCTCACAAACCCCAGTGGACCTGGCTACCTTGTGACTCTGAGCATCTGGGACTCCCACGAGCAGTGGCACTGCTCAAAGCAAGTAACTGACCCCTGGCACCAGCCAGGAACCGCGAACCCTGCACACTCTGCACCCGCCAAGCCTGGCCTGTGCTGGAGTGGACTAAGACCCAGAGGACGTCCCCCCGGTAACTGTGGCCCCCAATCCGGCAACCAAGGACCCACCTGGACGCTCCTGACGACACCTGCAGCCTCAGAACCAGGGACCCCCCAACCGCGATCAACAGAGGGTAAGATTTCCCGACATCAAAAGGCACCCTGGCGCACTGCGGCCCCTGTGCACAACTTCTGGGTACCTACCTATCCTCCAACTACCCAACTTACCTCTCGAAGTGGTGGTCAAACCTGAAGAATCTCCGTCTCGGAGCTTGCAACCTTTGTTCATCCTTGAGCTTTTCCATTGCAATCCATTGAGCACCCGACGGCTCAAAAGCACCCTGCACCCAGCCGCCCGAGTCGCCCTGTGTGAGAAAGTGGCTCTGTATATAATGTTCCCTAATAGGTACAGGGTGTACAGAGTCCACAGTCCCCAAGGGTTTGACAGAGGCTAAAGTTAGATATAACCTTACTCTCTAAAGTGGTAGCTTGGTCGAGCAGTAAGGCAGTATCAGAGGACAGTGTAAAGCATTTGTTGTACACACTCAGTCAGCAAATGGTCTCACACACTCAATAACTGAACTCTAGGCCAATGGTTTATATATAAAAAATATATGCTTGTTTTATTTTAGAACCAACACTTGGTATTAAAATATACTTTCTCCGAATGAGATGCTTTATATAAATACTTTTGCAATATGCAATTGACTTTTGTAAACAGTTACAGTTGGTTGCAATAGGCAACTCTATTTTAAACACAACAATGCATTGAGCTCAATGGAAATTTCAAGTTATTTGCAACAGATTACTTTTTGGATTACTTTTGGAATTCCAGGACTGGATCCTAGATTCAGTCCTGGGTCAGTACTTAGAATCAAGTGATGAAAGTCGACTTAATTACTGTGATGATTTTTAAACAATATTTAGCTATTTTAAAAGTTGACACTTAGAAAATATTTCAAAGAAAACAGTCTATGATTCCCTATGGAAGAAAATTAAAGTTGCAGGTACAGTATGTTCTCGTTACTTTTGTAATCCAGTACTGGGTGCCTAGACTCAGTACTGGGACCTTTATCCAAAACAGGTAAGTAATTACGTTTTCAGATATTATACGATTTTTAAAGGATATTTAAAGATTGCAGAAATTGACACTTAGAAGAAATTTCACAGAAAAACAGTCAATGATTTCCTATGGGAGAAAATTGGGTTACTGGTAAGTACAGTTGTAAGTATTTTTCAGAGTCAGTGCTGGGCACCAAGATCCAGCACTGGGAGCTCACCTAAGAGTAGGTGAGTATTTTCGTTTTCATTACTCGGCTGATTTTTGGTGAATATTTTAAGATTTGAAAAGTCCACACTTAGAAAAAATAAATTTCAGGAAAAAGCCAGTCAATGTTACCCTATGAAGAAAATAGAGTTATCAGTTTAAAGGTAAGTACTCGACTGGCAGAGTTGAGGTTCTGGGCATAGACTCAGGGGTCCCCCAGGGTCAGGTAGGTACAGTTTGTTCACCCTCAGTGACTCTAGGGCGGCCGGGTGTAGAGAGAGTTAGGCCCAATGTTATCCTATGAGCTATAGGGGGGCCTTGGTTGGTGGCTGCTGACTAGCAAGCCACGCGGCTGTGGGAGCTGGGCTCCCGGTCACTTAGTCAGGGCAAGTGGGGAAGTAGGTAGGTGTAGAGGTTGCACTGCCAGGGCCACTCGGGCGGCTGGGTGCAGGGTGCTTTTGAGCCTTCGGGCGCTCAATTGATTTCAATGGGAAATCTCCGGTTTAGAAAAAGACTGCAAGCTCGGGGACGAGGATTCTTCAGGTGCCACCACCACTTTGAGAGGTAAGTTGGGTAGTTGGAGGATAGGTAGGTACCCCGGGATTGGGCACAGGGGGCTGCGGGGCGCCACGTGCAGGGGTGCCTTTTGGTGTCGGGAAATCTTACCCTCTGTTGATCGCGGTAGGGGGGGCACCTTGTTCTGAGGCTGCAGGCTTCTTCAGGAGTGTCGAGGGAGGTCCTTGGGTGCCGGACTCGGGGTCACAGTCGCCGTGGGGCCGTCCTCGTGGTCTTTGTTCACTCCGGCACTGGCCAGGCTTGGCTGGTGCAGAGTGTGCTGGGTTCGCGGTTCCGGGCTGCTGTCAGGGATTAGAGGTAGGTTTTGAGTAGAGCCTCTTCTCATGGGAGTCCCAGGGGCTTAGAGCCAAAAGGTAGCCAGGTCCTCCGGGGTTTGTGAGGTTGCTGGCCACAAGAGATACCGGGTTGGAGCAGGAGCAGGTTCGAGGGTCGACAGGCCGGTAGGGCTGGGGCCAAAGCAGTTGGTGTCTTCCTCTTCTTAGCAGCTGCAGGGCAGGTCTTCTTTCTTCTTGCTCTTCTTTGTATTTTGGAATCTGGAATCTCGGGAAGGAAGGTTCAGGGTGCCCCTAAATACTAGATTTAGGGGCGTTACAGGTAGGTGAAGGGCAGGGACCAATGGGTCCCTGTCCTGGGGTGGGTACACCCCCTATCCTGCCTCTCTCCTGTGGGTGGGGGGCAGTAGCCTAGTCCTGATAGGGTAGGGCTTCCCATCTTCAAGATGGCGAGAGCCCGGAGATGTGCTTCACCTCGCCTCCCCCACCTGAGGGGTGGGGTTGGCAGGCTGGCACATCCCCTGTCCTTATTTGGGGTTTCGGGCCAAGCTTCTCGCCAGAGTGGGGGGTTGCAGTGGCCTGGGGAAGCTCACAGAGGCGGCATGCCTTTGATGCTTCCCCCTGCCCATCCTGGGGTAAGAGATTTAGCACCTCGCCCAGGATGTGCGTTGTTGCAGGCCCAGGAGAGCAGGGGCTCTCCCACCCAGGGGTCCAGCAACATGTCTGCTGTGTGGCAGCCTAGGCAGCCTCAGAGCAGACGTGGATTGCAGGCTAGGTTTAAGGGGGCATCTCTAAGATGCCCTCTGGGGTGCTTGGTACATTAAATCCCACACTGGCATCAGTGTGGGTTTAATGTGCTGAGAAGTTTGATACCAAACTTCTCAGTCTTCAGTGTTGCCATTATGGTGCTGTGGAGTTCGTGTTTGACGAGCTCTCAGCACCATGTACTCTTAAATGGCAGCACTGCACTTACAGTGCTCAGGAATGGACCTGGGTACTGTAGGGACACAGGGCTCCTGCTCCTGTGCCCACACCATTGGCATAAGGCACCCAGCTAGAGGGGTGGCTGACGTATGCCATTGCAGTGTAGGTGATGGGCATGGCACACAGGGATGTGTGCCGTGTCGACTTTGTTTTGTCTTGCACCCAGACACCCAGCCTGCAAAGGCAGTGTGTGTGTGTGTAAATGTACAGGGCCTCTAAGGGTGGCACAATGAGTGCTGCAGCCCTTAGAGGCCTTCCCTGGTCACAAGGCCCTGGGTACCTAGGGTACCATTTACCAGGGGCTGACATGTGGCCAGGGTTTGCCAATTTGGGTTTGGTGTGTTTTAGGGAAGGAACATAGGCCCTGGGCACCTGATTGGCAGGAGTCCAGGGCACACTCGGTCAAAGTACATTCAGCAATTCAGCAAAAAGTGGGGGCATACCATGCAAGAAAGATGGCACTTTCTCACACCCTGGCAGTGCAACTTCTACTCCTACCTACTTCCCCATTTGCCCTTAGCAAGTGACCAGGAGCCCAGCTCCCACAGCCGCGTGGCCTGCTAGTCAGCAGCCACCAACCAAAGGCCCCCTGCCTTCCATAGGATAACATTGGGCCTAACTCACTCTGCACCCAGCTGCTCCTGTGCCGCTAAGGGTGTAACAACTGTACTTACCTGACCCTGGGAGACCCCTGAATCTATGCCCAGAACCTTTTCTCTGCCAGTCAAGTACTTACCCAAAAGCTGCTAACTCACTTTTCGTCCATAGGGTAACATTGACAGGTTTCACTTGAAATTTCTTCTAAGTGTGGAGTTTCTAAACTCTAAAATAATCACCTAAAATCAACCGAGTAACGAAAACGGAAATACTCACCTGCAATTAGGAGAGATCCCAGTGCTGGCTCTTTGTGCCCAGCACTGACCCTGAAAAGTACTTACAACCGTACTTACCATTGACTGTTTTTCTGTGAAATTTCTTCTAAGTGTCAATTTTTGCAAACTACAAATATTCTTTAAAAATCGTACCAACTGTAAAAACGTAATTACTTACCTGTTTTAGATAGATGTCCCAGTACTGAGCCTAGGAGCCCAGCACTGGATTACAAAAGTAACGAGAACATACTTTACCCGTAACTTGAATTTTCTTCCATAGGAAACCATTGACTGTTTTTCTGTGAAATTTCTTTTAAATGTCGATTTTGCAAACTTATAAATATTCGTTAAAAATCGCCTGTATAACTTAAACGCAGTTTCTCAACTGCTGACAGGTGGTACACTAATGCTGGATCCAGGATCCAACATTGACCTAGAAAAAGTAACCGTAACCCCACTTACCTGCTAAGTGAATTTCCTTCCATAGGATAACATTGGTAATTTGATTAGAAAAAGGTTTTGTCTCAACTTTTAAAGTAGAAAAATATCGCTTAAAAAATCACAACAGTAACTAAAACGTAGTTACTCATTTGTTTCCAAGAACTGTCCCAGGACTGAATCTAGGATCCAGTCCTGGAGTTAGAAAAGTAATCCTGAAAGTAATCAATTGCATATAACTTAAAATTCCCATTGAGCTCAATGTATTATGTTTGAAATTGTGTTGCCTATTGCAGCAAACTGTAACTATTACATTCAAAAGTCAATTGCCTATTGCAAAGTATTTAACTAAAGCATCTCATTCTGAGAAAGTATATTTTGATACCTATTGTTGGTTCTAAAATAAAACAACCATATAATTTTATATACAAACCATTGGCCTAGAGTTCAGTTCTTGAGTGTGTGAGACCGTTTGCTGACTGAGTGTGTGCAACAAATGCTTTACACTGTCCTGTGATACTGCCTTACTGCTCGACCAAGTTACCACTTTAGAGAGTAAGGTGATATCTAACTTTAGCCTCTGCCAAACCTCTGGGGGCTGTGGATTCTGTACACACTGTACCTATTTGGGAACAGTATATACAGAGCCACTTTCCTACAGCCACTTAATAAAAAGGTGATGTAGTGAGATTAAAAAAGTACTGTAGATGGAGCAGGGGGTTATGAGGTAGCCCCAACTCTTTCTGGTGTTGCTAAAGCTAGGACACAGATGCCCAGGGCTAACAGATACATTTAGGAGAAAAGTAATCTGCTAAAGAGTCAGGGCCAGAAGCAATAAATCATATTAAGTAAGACTTGCTGGGGATTGATGAGGGATGACCAAAAGGTGGAGATGGACAAATACAGTTGCTCCTAGTTTTAACAAAAACGGAGTTTGGTAGCAAGTCAAGTGAACATTCTACCTCTTAATTTGTCTGGAGGGACCGAGTCAGACATAATATAACCTGGAATCACTGAGATATGGCAGTGCTGGCCTGATACGGTAAGTTTGAGAAAGGACTAAAAGATCAGTGTGAAGAAGGTGTCTGGTAGGCCTAAGAGGAGACCAATATGCCATGCAAAGTGGACAGAGTCTAGTACCCAAAGAACTAGGTAAAGTGGTGTAGTGAGAGAGCTAGACGAGTGTCACATACAGGCTAGGTTATTGCATAGTAGATGGTAATGGTATGGTGTATTAGTTTTTGGTTGACCGTTCTATTAATTTAAAAACTAAAGAAGTGGGGAATTATTTTTAGTTTTTTCTTGTCTCAATAATAACATGAACTTTATTCGACTTTAAAGTTTGTCTGTGCTGATTTCATTGCTCCTTTTCGTCCTTCAATGACAAGCCAATTAGTTTGATCCCAAAGAGATACTTCTCCAGGTGCTAGCCCAAGAGAATTGGCTTCGAATATGCACACCCTATGTTGACACCATTGCATACATACACACACATACGTTGTCTCCACACCCATTCCTGCCTAAAGAGCTGTACTTCACACCGACAATACCCCTATGCAGCTGCAGGTTACATTTTGTTCAAAATAGTGACACCTCACACAGATCCCAACAGAAGCATAGCGCTTTGCAGACACTTCTTCAAAAGAATTGCATCTCTCAAATACACCAAGTTCTTCCTTTCTGAAGACACTGCCCGTTTGTGCTACATATGTAAGGCGACAAGATGCCTGCAAGTTATGGGGAGAATGACTTTTAATTTCCAGACCTGGGCTTTGCTTTTTCATTATTAGCTAGTGTATTCAACCAATTGGCTGAACTAAAATTAACCTAGACTACTGCTCCCAGAATGCACTGGTATGGATAATCAAAACTGGAAAAGTGCCCTCACGAAAGTCATCTGGTCACCCTATACATATGACTGACACTGCCCCGAAAAATGTATATTCGCAGGCAGTGCCCAACCATCACAATGTCTCAAAAGCTCTGCAGTTCACGCAAACAAAGACCCACAGAAAGGGTGAGCCTCACACTAATACTTATTTCTTCCAAACAACATTAATATCGACCCCGCCAAAAAGGTAAAATACCAATGCCCCGACATGGGGTACTTAATACCAGCACAGTACTCCCAGATACGTAGCCCACACAAATGGCTTTAGCTGCAACTCCCCGAAGAGGCGCTCCTCAGAAATAACCCCCAAAGCACACACAGAAAAGAGAAAAATCCCACAAATATGCTGCCACAACGCGCTGTCAATGAAGTCATTCTATACTGCCCCCCCCCCAATGCAAAATGACAATCCTATTTCTGTTCATGCAATGGGGGCTAGCTCACTTCACATTCACCACAGGTACTAAAGCAACTTCTAGGCAGGGTTGCATCACAAAAACACAATGCGCCTCCTCTCAAGTTTCGCATAACCAAATGAAACCCTTACCCCTAATAAAGCACCTTACATAGCATTCCTCTAAGTACCAATATTTCACACAGCCCGAGATGTACTTTAACAAACATCGACATCTTCCCCAAATAAATAAATGATTTATCATTCCGACACTTTGAGGATACCAAAAATAAGCAAAACATGCCGTAATCCGACTGCTAACTTAAGCAACATTTTGTATCTAAAAGGTGTAAACCAACTCCAAAAGCAAGAACGTCAGTATAGTTTCAGTGTTGGGTGACTGAAACCTCCCATCAACCCGTCTCTAGCTGTAAAACAAATGTTTGCTCTATTTCTTTAAACTTACCTTGCGGGGGCAGCAGAAGAAACAGTCAAAGAGGGGTCTGGAGGTGGCAGCCATGATGCCTTTGCAGCGCCACGGAGGTCTCTGCAGCATTTTCCGAGACATCTCTCCCCTCCCCACCTTGACCGGCCGCTCACAGGTGCTGCAGCCAATTACTGGGGGAATATTTTTGGTTAGTAAATCAGTTGTTCCTAGTTGGTGAATTAAAGAGACAGGACTGCAAGAAGCCATTCCTCGCTGGACGTAGCGTTGAATAGCATGAAGAGCAAGGCTACTTTGTGTAGTGAACGTCTGCAGCACTCAAGATCCTTGTGCAAGTAGCTCTGCTAGTTTGCAAGCTTTGTGGGGCACACCACGTGATAAAACATGCTTATATTTTTATGCTTTATACTCTGGCCTTGGCCTGTCCAAAAGTGAACTCAAAATCTTATTGATAGAATAAAATCATTATATAGAAATAAATTCTAAGTAACAAATGCACACATTTAAAAACTGATTTTAGTTGCACCGTGGCAAATTCGGCACCGGCACCAGTACAGTTCGCACCTCGTGGGCCGAGCGCCATTATTTTTGGTAATATCGCACTCCTGCATCCCAGAGTGTCACTGGGCTGCAGGAGTGCCAGTGTTAGAAAACATAATGGCGCCAGGCTGCCCGCTCTGCTGCTGCCACCCGGCCACACCATCCACGTCACCCCCAGTACGTCCCGCACCGGATGGACCGGCGATCCACATAGCTGCCAAGGTTTCAGATTGCTATGTGTAACATTTTCATAATATCAGTGTGATTATGAGTGACATTTCAACGACTATGAGTGACTTTCTTGCGAGCAAAAATCAAGCAATGAAGACGAAGGAAACATAAATATCAGAAATTAGACCCATTTGAGCAATGAGAAATTCTAAGCAGATATAAAACTGCTGCAAACGCCTGTTGCAGCTGACTCATAATTAAAATGAAATTATGAAAATGTTACACATAGCAATCTAAAACCTTGGCAGCTATGGACATCTATAAAGCAGGTCACATGGCTCCGCTAAGAATGAACACCAAAAAGAGCAAGGACCTTCGTTTAGACTGTAGAACCACTGGAGCAAAGCTGTGCAATAAGAGCCACTGGCAATACAAGACAACAGTTTAGTAGAGAGCACAGATCTTTACTGGAACATGCCCCACCAATGTAGAAGGGGTATTGCTGGTGCACATGAGGCTTTCAGAGTTGTAGTGGCATGAGCATCACCAGAGCCTACCCTGATGTCCTGGCATAATTATCTCTAGTCTCAAACTACGAGTGACCAGTTACAGTCCAGGTGTAAATACACTACAAGACACTTCAGGCAAAGATTGAAATTAGTTTTTCAGTCCATGGCACAGAAGCAGCTTGGTCTTCAGTCGGGTATTCTGTCCGCCCTGTATTGCTGCTTAAAGCCTGCAGCACAGCAAGTGTCGAAAGACCCCTAAATCCAACACCCCACCTTCAGATCCAGATACACGCAGGTAAGTGCAAAAGTAGTCTGTCTCGAGTGACAGTAAGGACGCACGCTGATGAGAGTACCTGTCTGTGAACTGGTGGCATTGCGGCTGTTTGGAGAGAGCTCAAATAATAAACCAGGAGAGAAGAATCACTAAACTCCATGCTTCTCTCTCTGTCCTACATGGGACCTGGGCCCAGACAATAACAGGGTGTGAGAGGCCCTAACACAGATCTCAACTGCCTCTGGCCTATACCATAAATTAATTAGAGTTTGCTGACTCGCAGACTTCGGCGCCGCAGTCAGCAGGTGTGTGATAGCATGATTGCTGGGCAAGCCTCAGGAGAACCTGTGAAAGACACATAGCGGTCACAGTAAAGCAGGCTGACAAATATTTAAAAATGTATTTCAAAAATGTCACACAAGTATAATTAAGCGAGCGGCTCCGGGGTGCGGTGCACAGCCCTCTACTACTGCGAGTTCAGATAGTTTACACCAGTTAATAAACTAGGGGGCATATGTATCAAACGATTTTTTAATTGCAAACGCTGCGATTCGCAAAATAACAGCGTTTGCGATTAAAAAATCGGTAATCGGGATGTATGAGCCAAATCCCATCGCAAAATTAAGGAATTGCTAATTTAGCGATTTCTTAATTTTGCGTAAGCATTTAAGAAATCGTAAATTGCGATTTCTTAAATGATATGTACAAAGCACCCAAGTTGTGCGAATTATCCTTAAGAAATCGCAAATTACCACCAACTTCCAGTTGGTGGTAATTTGCGATTTCCTTTCAAAATGCACTTTTTTTAATTTTACAAAGTGCCACGTGGCGCTCATACATGCCCTTAGGGCATGTATGTGCGCCATATGCACACACACGCTCATTTCAGGGGTGCATCAGGGTGTCATCATGACACCCTTGCACCTTTGAAATTATTCTCAAATTGCGATTAGCAAATTGCGATTCGCTATTTGAGAATTACTTCCCATTCATTCCTATGGGTCTCCTGGCCCATAGAAATGAATGGGCAGGTATTCCTTAATTGCGATTTCGCAATTTGCTAATCGCAATTAAGGAATTTTAAGAAATCACAAAAAGTTTGCAATTTTTTAAATACATCCCGTTTTGCAATTCTCAAATAGCGATTCTTTAAAAATCGCTATTTGAGAATCGCAAATGGTGATGTTGATACATATGCCCCTAAGAGACTAGCACTCTGTAGCAAACAGAATCCGTTTATGTCATTTTAAAAACACAGACGTCTTACTGCATATATACTTTGCCGGTTCACCCTGCCTTCGGCGGAGCCTTTCTTCCTGCTGCAGAGTACATCTTCCCCTTCACGCTGACGCTGTCAAGACTCCGCCTCAGTACGTGCTCTCTGAACAGATATCAACTTTTCCAGTAAGTTACTGTCAGTTATGACGTTTCCCTTCAGGCGAAAGAAACTCTTGCAAACAGCTTTTTTTCTGTTATTATGACCCCGCCCACAAAAGCAGCCAGCGCGGTGCGGCACAGACCCTTCCTAGAAACTTCCTTCTCTCCGGCTGCAAAATATGACGTCCTCCGCTGCGCCTTACTGGTCGATTTTGACTACTTCGGATCATGGGGTCATGACGTCAGGCTGCCAGTCAGCCATACCGAGATGCGAGTAATCTGAACACAGGTTAGTTTATCCATGATAGGCACTGCAGTTCCCTTGTCACTGTGAGTGAGCCTTCCAGCACTGACTTAGGTCCTCACAGTGCAAGAGCCGAAGCTTATGTGACAGCTGAGACCAGGGCCGGTCCTAGGATATGTGGGGCCCTGGGCAGAATAGGAACATGTGAGGCCCCTAAGCAGAGACAACGTGGGATCGGATCGGGCCGGCTAAGGAAAGTTTTTTTTATTTTTTATAATTAAAATTAAACATCCCCTTGCGACCCCCATACCCGCGACTCATGCTGGCCGCGACTGAGTTTTGTCAATGGTTGTTAGCTGTTTAAGCTAAATGTGTAACAATAAATTATTTTCCTTTCACCTTGTTGTTTTGACCAACAAGTATCTCCTTCACACACATTTGCATAGGATCACAACTGGAATGCCAGGACCATTGCTCTTTGTGCTCTGCAGAGAGGCCATATTTTGAATGATCACGTAATCTGAACACCTTTTTGACCCACAGACAGGCACAGTGTGAAAGTTGTACTGCCTGCATCCTTAACTCCAAAGTGCTCAACTGTAGCCTGTTATAAACACCTGGAGGTGACTCAGTACAAAGGGTATATCATACAAGAGTAATATGCTGTGAAATGAAATACAGAAACACACATGCTGGAAATAGCTAGCAAACTTGGGGAATGCAAGATTAAGTAAAGCATGTGAAATAAACAGGAACAAAATCACTGCAATGGATTACCCTAACATCAGGACCACTGGAATTATGTGGCAGGAGAGGGCTAAATTATGTGGCAGGGTGAGTAAATTATGTGACAAGAAAAGGCAAATTATGCTGCATAATCCGGCACATTTTGAAATGGTATTACTTCATTTTTTTGCCATTTTTAAACTTCGTAACACTGTTTGGGCACTGGTTGCTCCCCAGTAGTGCCAATTTAGCAGCCAAATGTAGCAGTGGGAAACAGAAAGTTGACTATTCCAGATTTTCAAAGGGCCTTTCCACATGCAGCAAGACATGTCGCTGCATTTTTAGTAACTTTTGAACCATTTGAGATAGAAAGCAATTTTGTTGTTAAAATCTGTAGATTATGCAGCAGATGATGTATTATGTGGCAAATGCGTCAAATGCATAATTCTGCAGAAGTCGCCACTGCTGTACAATCGCATAATTCCGGTGGCCCTGCCAAACATGCAGCATCAGACTGGGAAAGAAAATAGGCCCAGTACCAAAATAAAAGGGGCCCCCATTAGTGAGTTAGTTAGCTAGAAAAGTGTTGAATGTTTGCAAACTAGGGCAGGTTTGAACTTGTAAAGATATGCTGTGTAAGTTTTCTGTAAGGTATGGAAGACTGCACTGATTTGAGTTTGCTGCAGGCAATGTTTGCTTTAATATCCTAACAATCAACAGTAAAAACCGTCTCACCTGACCATAAAGTAGGTCAACAACTAGTCAAACAAGCATTGGCATAGCCAATAGGTCTCGTCTTTGGGACCTTATAAGTATTTAGTTATGCAGCACAATATCCTTGGTGCAACAACATCAACTGTTGCATAGCTAAACACTTAGGTCCCAAAGGCGAGACCTATTGGCTATGCCAATGCTTGTTGTAACAATGCTAATGCCACACTTGCAGTTTACATAAGATTTGCTTCCTTACACCTAGATTTTGATTTTGTTTTCCAAGGTGATGGGGAGTAGTGCAAGGAGTTCAGGGTGATCCTTTAAAAATTGCTGGTGGAATTGAGTTTCATCCTTAGAGGTGCAGCAGCGGACATGGATGGAACAGAAAGTCTGAGTGTGTGCAGCCTTAAGGTGCACCTCACTCTTTTGTGGTGCGTTGTATTGGAACCCTGAAGGACCAGTCCATGAGGGTTTTTTTTTTGGGGGGGGGGGGGGGGGGGGAGGGGGAGGTTATCCATCGGAAGACTGCATCACGTGTCCTGGCTGTGGCTTACATGAGAATGATAAGAATAGTGTGACTCCAAGTGTTGAAAGCAGCCAGTGGTTCATCGCTTACTGTTACCAGGCAATCGACATGCTGCTTCATAGTTTGGATTGCTTCAGTTTGGGAAGTCTAGGATGTGCGTGTAGAGGTGCTGTGTGGCTTTGGGCGGTCACTATGCCCTCAAAATATTTAGAAGAAAAGGAAAGGTTAGCAATTGAATAAGGTTTTGATGAGGATAGCTTTAGCAATGGGGTCTTCAGAGGGAGACATCTTTAAGCGTTGCAACGCTCGAGATGAAACTTGATTTAGTTTCAAAGCAGTTCTTCGTGTTTTAAGCCTGTGGGAAATCAAATGTTGTTGAAAAGTGATCCTGCACACATTATTACTTGTGATTGTGAGCCAGCTATAAGCGTTGCGAAGTTTTTGCCCCCTCAGTCGGAATTCTCAAAGCTGAACCCGTGGTTACGGTTCTGAAGGCGCACGCAGGCTGACGTGAGGACACATGCCGTCATTCATAGGCGGGATGGAAATTGTTTTGATTGCTTCCATGTGCAGTTGATCACGCCTCTCCTCTTTCGTTGGCCCGGGCACCTCTTGAGGGCTCGGACAGATGGCAATGGGGGGACTGAGGCACGGGAGCTGGTGAAGAGGTACGTTCCCTCTGGCTTGGCGGGAGGCCAGCGTCCACCCTCCCCGAGAACTGGCGCGAACAGCTTAAACTGATTTATACATTAAGTATATAGCAGAGTCGCGACGCCACGTCCTGAATAACTGGCATCGTATTTTACAAGGCTGTCCGGCTAAATTTGCAGACAGGAGGGGAGAGATAATATACAGCTTGGCTTAATGTGCAAAATTAGCAATGAAAGTGGAGCATGTTGAACGATGTCAGTGCTTTGCACATGGCTCTGGCCGGGGTCTTTCTGTGTTTTACGATTGAGAGGTTGGCTTTGATCCTTCCATGGCACGAGCAACTGCGAGCAGCAGCTGGTACCGTTTACAATTCTGTTTTCTCCCCAAAAAACGCATGATGTTGGTTGTTGTGGGACTGGAAAGTAGATGGCGAGGAGCCGAAAGTAACACAGCAGCTTCCGAGCTTTAATTTTTTTTTAAATTGGTTTTATACAGTGAAACCATACAAAAACATAGCAATTGCAACAAGCTTTTTTTTTCAACTTGACAAAGAAGCCTGTGAGTGGTGCGTGCGCGCTGCGGCAAAAGTGAAAGCACCTGCAGCGTCCCGCGAGTGGTGCACGCGAGAGCGAGCACCAGGCCATATGTTTTGAATTATCGCGCCTGTGTCGAGGCACGATAATTCAAAACATATGGCGCCCGTGCGGGTAACCGCAAGCAATAGGCCACAACGCACGAGGGTGTGGTCAGCTTTTTGAAGCCCCCTTACAATAAGTCTCGCAGAGCAGCGCATGCGCGCTGCTTGGTGAGACCTAAAAACAGGGCCTACATACTAACCTGACAGCAGTGCTTTAAGTGGGATGAAAAAACTGGGGGGTCTTTCAAATGGGCATGGCTGATGTAATTAAGATGTGGCTTAAAAACATAAGCTTTATAAATCTGTACATAGCATAGTGCGCCGCCCGACGGGTATTTTGCTGCTTTATTCATTGCCTCTAGATAAATATTACAACAAGTAAATTTACACCTACAACTAGCCTGGACTATTGGCTTTGTCAGTGGTTATTAGTTGCATAAGATGAATAAGCAACGTCTATGGCTTCCTTGTATATAATATTGAAAATGCCGCAGTTCTGACATGATGAGACTGTGAAAGAACTATAACAAGTCTCTTTGAAGTTTCATTGAAGCTAGCAGAGGGTGGCACTGCTACAGAGTTAAGATTTGTTTTTTCACTCTGAGGGTGAGGGCAAAAATGGAGAGCAGGCCAGTCTCATCACCTGCTTTTCAGAACTTTCATTCATTGTGCAGACACTGGATCAATGTTTTTACAGGCTAACTTAAGGACGTGAATATAGGGCCCCTTTTGAATGTCCATTTTAATTCACTACCGGGTCTGAGACTTGAGTGACCCAGCAGACTTTAAATCCTGCTCCATCCACTTTTACATGTTGATTCTGCACCTCTTGTCTCACTGCGGTATGCACACCTATCTCCCCCCCTCCCTGCACTCTAATCAGTGTGTCTTAACCCTTTAATCCCCCTCTCTGCTCTCTTTCCACTTGTCGTAGGTGGGCAGTTTCCATTGTGATGCCCCGTTCTATCTTTTGTTCTGCGCCCAGCAGGATATTCTGCTTTTCATTGATACAGGGGCAGGGCAACCTTCACAGGCAAGGGCACTTCAATAAACTGCCTAATTGCTGTCATCAACGTGCATATGCAGCCATTAGGCCCACAGAGTTGTCGTAGGTGGGCAGTTTCCATTGTGATGCCCCGTTCTATCTTTTGTTCTGCGCCCAGCAGGATATTCTGCTTTTCATTGATACAGGGGCAGGGCAACCTTCACAGGCAAGGGCACTTCAATAAACTGCCTAATTGCTGTCATCAACGTGCATATGCAGCCATTAGGCCCACAGAGACAGGCCTGCAGGGGAGATTGTTCAAACAAAGAAAACATTTAAACTGTTAGGAGGCCCCCTGGGCCTCAATAGTCTGGAGTCTGTAAAGGTGCGAGGCCCCACGGTTGCGAGCAAGCGCGGAGCCTGGGCAGCTGCCCATGCCTAGCGCCGGCCCTGGCTGAGACAAAACACAGATATGCGTGACGGTGACAATGCATTTCAGTGCGATGCGTGGCACTTGACAGGACTGGATCCAGGGTGGGCAAGCGCCCCTCCTTGTCCCCCCCCCCACCCCCCTGCGGACGCCCATGCTTGTAGATACCCTGGGTCATGGAAGATCATAGAGAAGCCATGATACGTAGGAATTAAGGCAGACAGAAAATTGGTTGCGCGGCTGCATTCTGGACCAACTGTAACCTATTAATCAGATAGTCGGGCAGGCCTAGGTAGAGCACATTCCCATAATTCAGTTGTGCTGTGACCAGAGCTTGGATCACTTGCTGTCTCGCCGTCAAAGACAGGAGATACAAAAACTTTCTCAAGATATGTAGTAACGTGAAACAAGTGACCACCACGGTGTTGATTTGGGAGCGAAACAACAATTGTTCATCAAATTTAATACCTACATTTTTGACTGACGAGGACTGAGTAAGTGAAGGGGAGGCATCAGTTGGCCAGAAGGACTGCCAAGAAACCTCTGCTTCATGTCCAAAGAAGAGGAGCTCAATCTTCCCAGCCTTGCATTTGAGTTGATTTGATGAAAGTTTCGAATTTTCTCACCTGGAAATGCCTTGTTATTCCTCCAGGAAAACAGCAGTTGGGTGTCATCAGCATATGACACAATTCTGGCCTCTAGTGATTCTGCCAGAGCTGCCAGGGGAGTGAGATACACATTAAACAGTGTGGGGCTCAACGGCGAGCCCTGTGGTACTCCCACCCTCAAATTGCGAGGTTTAGCTGAGAAAATGGGGCATCATACCTCTTATCACCTCCCCTCAATAAAGGATGCTAGCCAATTCCAGGCTTGCCCTCTGATTCCAACAGACATGAGACTGGCCAGTAAGATGTAGTGAGAGATAGTATTGAACGTGGCTGATAAATTTAGCATAACCAGCAGTGCCCTTTCACCTGCATCAAGGCTAAGTCTGATGAAATTGCTGTCTCTGTACTGCAGTTGGGACAGAACCCGGATTGACTAGTATGTAGTATGTTGTTGGGTCTGAGGGAGAACCTGATTTAAGGCTCCTCAACGCTGATAGGGAGTCTTCCATGGAAACTGGAAAGAAGGACTCTAAAAGAATGGCTTTGTCATGAGTGGGGGGGGTTTAGTTGAGCAGACCCAGGATTGTTCTCACCCATAATATCAACGGAGGTTGCCGTAACCCCGCTAGATCCCACGGCACCACCCTCCTCCCTGGGGAGGGGAAGTCTGGCCTAGATTGGAGCAATTTTCTCGTGAAAGAAGAGAGCAAGTTGTTCACACTATTCCCGGGGTAGTTTATGGGCAGTGCAGGCTTTGGGGAGGTGAATGATTTGACAATTTTAAAGATTTCCTTGGAATTATTTCTGGCATTTAAAATGTTGGCCTCAAAATAAAGTTTTTTTAGCTAGTTTGATTTCTTTGTTATATTTTTTTCTTAATGCTGACTTGTACTCCACTTTCGCAATAGGGCAGTATGCCAACCTCCATTTTATCTCTCTATGTTTGCACTGTAGTTTGATCGTTTTAAGGGAGTGAGTGTACCCTCTACAGGATGGCTTAGTCCAGCGTATCTGTTTTCATCTTACTGGGGCTAAGGATAGATTTGAAGACTCAATCCAACTGTCAATAAGACTAACATCCTGGTTGACCTTGCCGGAGAGAGAGGGCTTTCCCTCTACCAACCTACTGCAGAGTACTACAGATTGGACTTTATGAAAGGCTCTTACCGTTGTAGTGGTCCGACCAGATCAAAGCGATAGGGGCATCAACTTCGAGAGGTAGAGAGGTGAAAATTTGGTCTAGAGTGTGACCCGCAAGATGAGTGGAAGCGAATATTGACTCTGTCAAGCCCATAACCGGCAGGTTCTCTTGAAGAACAGATATTTTGCTCACATTCTCAAACTCCATGTGTAGGTTAAAGTCCCCTAGAAGGATACAGTGGGCATATCTGAAGGTTAGAAAAGCAAGAGCAACACATAGTGAGAATATACACTTCCTGTGGGACCTGGGAACCTATATATTAGTGCCCCACATACAGAGATTGGGGGAGAGCCAGAAACCCGTAACCTCCCCTCCATCTAGATCTATTAAGGGTGGAGGGGCAAGAGTGTAACTGTTCTTGTAAATAATCGCTAGCCCTCCTCCTCTACCCTTGTCCTGGCCCTTCCTGAATGAATAGAGTGTCAATGTCCTCTTCATAAAGTATGTTGTAGAACGTATCTGATGTTTTGATAGGGACCGTGAATTAATCAGAGCTGCTACAAAGGTAGAGGTCAGCCCTGGCTGTTTCAAGGTGTTTTGGTCCCTTAGATTAGTGTGGAAGCCACATGAGGTGCATTTGATCTCAGTGTGAGCCAAGGTATTGAAACTAAGAGGTGTACCGAAGGGAATTGGGGTCAGATCCTGGGGTTGAGAGGAGCAATAAGAGAGGCGTGGAATTCCTTTGGAGATAGAACAGGCATAGTGGCTGCCGCTGAACGCTTCCTGGATCCTGACAGGCACAGACGGGCTGGCCTTTGGCACGCCACCAGTGTGCCCGTTACGGGCATCCGCTGCGTGTCTGTGCTGTGTCCCTGTTTAAGTACATCAGGGGTTCAGGAAGCTAGAGCACACACTCAACTCTAGCTGCCCCTCTAAGAGTAGAAATGGCCGCAATGCATGGTCTCACTAAAAAATGTATAGCCCTGCACATTTTAGCTGCTCCCTCCTCCCGCTGTGCCGAAAGCTGAAGAGGATCAACTTTCCCAGGTCAGATTCAAAACAGTGTACAATACAGCATTACATTTCCCATACAACAGATAAAATCTACTCCATCTCGATATCCATGTTAAAGATATGCCCGAGATGGCTAGGTATCAATCAATCAGTCAGGATCTGTAGAGCGCGGCTGCTTTACCCAGGAGGGTCTCAAGTCGCTAGTTTTTAGGGCTTAGGTATCAATTATTCTATCAAACTCTTCCTTCCGAAGCCAGATTATAAACTAGCGCTGTCCAAGTTTACTCACAAACTGATTATGGGAAGGCTCTTCTTGATGGTCTCCCTAAAATATGACTCCCCGAGTAATCCTCCACTTGCAGCTAGGCCGTCACTACACCAAAACAAAAAGTTTGATTGCATCACATCTATACTTGCATCACTTAACTGGTACCCACATGAGTCCTGCTCAAGATTAAAAAAAAATGTTTACATCACCCACAAATAAAATACAACACTGCACATCTGACATTGAAGATTGCAGAAGGGAACAGAGCCTTCAGGAGTCACTCTCTTTTCCACATAAAAAGACCAGGCTTCAGAATGTAATCCACCTAGAAGTGTTCCTTCCATTCTATGGCAATGCGCCTCAAATATGGAATGCTCTCCTTTCACAAATTAGACTTGCGCATTGCTTACCATCTTCAAAAGAAATGTAAAACAGTACCTATTAGGCATATCCACAAGCTCAGCAAACCATCCTACAGTTCAAGTCATTACCTCCTTATCAAATTGCTCTAACCCCAGATTTCCTATCATGATACTTTTCCAATGTGCATATATCTACCAAGGCCTCATTCCCTTGGATTCTGCACTTTCATATGTGGTGCCTGCCTCTTCCTACAATATGTCACCTCTTCTAGGCAGGTGTACTTGCATGAATCTTGCTGCTCTGCCAATGTGGATGCAGATATGCAGGAAACTGACACAGCACTGATCACACGGGTCAGGCACAGTGCACTCAGCATAAGCTTTGTAAGGGCAGGATAAAGGAAGCCTCTCCTTGCTATGCGCGCTGCATGCTTGCTTTTCAAATCTCCTGTCTCTGAGGCGCTTTGAGTGTGTAAGTAAGCCTCTGCTCTGTGGTTTAATGAGGGAAAGAATTTCTGCCTCATAACTGTGAACCATGTCTTTTTCGGAAGACTCTGCTTAACGAGCTGCTCCTCTCCCTCACTTCTGGGAATTTCCAGCATTTAAAATGGCTGCTCTGTCTTTATAAAAAAAACTAAAAGAAAAAGGACTACCCAACACTCTCCCAATCTCCAGCATTCAAATAGCTATGGAAATAGAAAGAGGAATAGTCTATTCTCAATTTATGGTGGCCATCTTGGATAGGGCTAAGAAAACCTGTTTTTCCTACCTGAGTAATGGTCTATGGAAATAGAAAGAGGATTGGTGTATCAATCTGTGGTGGCCATCTTGGATATGGCAACTCACCACATTCCTCCATACTAAATCAATTTGGACCTCCATTAATGACATTCGTGCACTGACTACTGGATTCACCTAAAAGATTCTGTTGCTGTTTCTCCCCTACCACTCATATGGGCACCTCTATTTAATGGAATATGCTTTCTTGCATGTCTTAAGCCTTGTTAGATACCTTCTCCAACATGGTCTCCCTTGTCTATTCCTGAAAACAGAGGAGGGACTTCCACGAACCGCTGCACTGGATGAGCCAATATGGCAGCCATCTTGGAACGGTATTGGTCAATCATCAGTCTGGGTCTTCTCTTCTTTACTTGTCAGCTGACGCACCCCTGGTGGCCAATAGTACCTCCTTTTGGTCCTCATCTGACCACACCTCTCCTGGATAATTTTCACTTGATTTCCGTAATATGCTCACTCCTCTTATTATACTTCTTTGCACTCTCGCTACCCTAGTGGCCCATTCTTCTACCCACACCCCCCATCACCTCATCTCCCTACCATGGCTCCCATTCGAATCAAGTCTGGAGTTAACTGCTTCAAAGTTATTTATCCCCCTAATCTGTCCAAAGTAGCAGCAAAACGATTTAAGCATAACACCATTTAACAATTCCCTGATTCCCTCTTTGTTGACCAATTCCACAATGGGCGTCTAGGGAAGCTAAAAAATGACCTCATTTTCTTCACTCACGACATCCCTTCCTGGTCCACCAGCTTCTTCAATTCCTTCAATGTCTCCTCCTCCTCCTCTATCCCACATGGGCAGCGGCTAAAAATTTCCCCCTCCACTTGTTTTAATGGTTCCCTCACCATTACACTTTATAACAATGGCACTGTCATGATCCAAGCTACTGACTCCTGTCTCTCTCTCTTTGACCACCTCTTCCACTCCCTTCGTCCCACCCTTCCTACTACGATCTCCCTCGATTCTTCTTCTGCTAGCTCCGCTCCTTTCTCCCCTCCTCCCCTCCTTCCCCCATGACCCCCCTATCTTCCTTCAGGTCGCTCTCCCGGGAGACACAGGGCTATCCCTTGTCCCCCCCTTCTCTTGCTCCCTCCTCTCCCATTCTACCCCTTTCCCAATCTGATCTTCCCCCTATCTCATCTGCTTTACCTCCGGCTTCCCCTCCCCACCCTGCATCTTGCCAATATTCCAATGCCATCTCCCGCCCCCTAATCCCCCTATTCTTACCCATCTCCCCCCACTTAATCCACCTTTCTTACAACCTGGTCTACCGGTCAACTTTCCCTACCCTCCCCCTTTCCTCCTCCCTTCTCCTTCTCCTCATCCCTTTCCGCTGTCCCCCTTCACTTCTATCCTTAATTCTTCTCCTTCACCTTCAATCTCTCTCCTACCTCCCCTTACCCCTCCTATGCTTCACAACCCTGTCTCTCCTATCGGTAATTCCACCCTCTTCCCTCCCTCTGACCCTACAGTCCCATACTCCTCCCCCAACTTCCACTTAGCCCAATGCCCTATGCTTCACAACCCTGTCTACCCTATCGGTAATTCCACCATCTTCCTTCCCTCTGACCCTACCGTCCAATACTCCTCCCCAACTTCCACTTAGCCCAATGTCCCCAACTCTGCCTGGTGCCTGTTCCCTACATACACCTTTGCTAGCATACAGTAACTATCCAGCACCTTCTCCTCTCTTCTCCCCTTTCCTCTGGCCTTCTTTTGGCCCCCCCGCCCTCCCTCTCTACTCTTCAACTGCCTCTTCCCACTTTTGATCTCTACTCTACCCCTATGTTCAACACCAGTAAATATGTCACTGTAACACCATCCATTCCTCTCTACCACCATCGTTCCTTACCTTCAACCCCTGCACCCCAATACCCCCCATTCCCCCGCCTATCCCTGTCCTCCCTCGCCTACTGCACTCCCTCCCTTAACCAGCGAGCCTCCCAACACTTCGTGCTCAGCCCTCCTCTCCCTGGAAAATAAACTCGATTCTCTCATCTCTTCCATTTCCCAGCTTGTCTCGTCCATCTCACTTCTAAGTGCTAAGTTATCCCACTTCCCTAACAACCTCCCGAGGAGTTCCCTGGTCCTGCGCCCCAATAAAGCCGACCACAGTCTGTCCTCCACAGGCATCGCCAACTTACTGGCTAGTTACAAGACTGCCAACGTCATTCCCCCTCCACTTCCCCTCCTAAGAATCCTACTCAATTCTCTCTTCAGACCATCTCCTCTGTCAGATCTATCCAGCCTCCCTCTTCTTCCCTGGCACCCTCATAGAAGACTCTTATCCCCATCTCCTTTAATAGCCCAAACTCCCCCATCACTAAAACAGTTGCGTCAGAGCTGCATTGTTTGCTCCACAACTGCAGATCTGCAATCAAGCACAAACTGGAAATTTCCGACACTATCACCCATCACAATCTTGACATGCTCTTCCTTACTGAGACCTGGTTCAATGACTCCTCTCATACTTTGTTTGATCTTCTGATACCTACTGACTACTCTATCCTCAGAAATGACAGAACTGACAAAATTGGGGGAGGTGTCGCTATCATTTTCACAAACTCCCTTCAAATTAAAGTCCTTCCTACCATCCTCTTCCGTACATTCGAATGCCTATCCCTTCAAGTACATCCCGGCTCACCTTTCATGTTCCATGTCATCTACCATCCACCCAGTAACTGCTCTCCCTTTTTGGAGGAACTCACCGACTTCATCAGTGGCCAATTGTCTCAAAGTGACAGACAGATCTTCCTGGGTGACTTCAATCTACACTGGGGCTCTTTGGAAGACTCTGCTGCCAACAAGCTTGCCACATTTCTCTCAGCCAATGATCTTTTACAACACTGCTCGGAAACTACACACTCTAAGGGCTCAATTCTTGACTTTGTCATATCCAAAGCAGACCTGCTCACTATTGCTCCCTTGTCCATGTAGACGGGTCAGACCACTTCCTCATTCCCTTCCGTTTTCATCTATCGCACGTTATTAAATTCGGCCAACCCAAAAGGGCAACTACCTGGTTCCGCAACACTAAAAACATTGATCTTGACCCTCTGTGTGACTCTGCATTGCAATCACTTCCTAGACTAGACCCTAACGTGGATGTCAATGATCTCACCTCCCATTGCCTCTCAGTCCTAGCAGTCGAAATCGATAGCCGCTCCACTCCAAAGCAAAAAGAAAAGACCCATCCCCTCAGCACCTTGGTTCAATAAAGCTCTCTATGATGAAAGGAAAAACCTTAGAATCTTGGAGAAACAGTGGAGACAATCTCCATCCACCACCAATCTCTCTCATTTATGTTCGGCAAGATCCAAATACCACAAGCACATATTCCACGAAAAAGCATCACATTTCACATCCCTCCTCGACTCAGCCACAAACAGACCCAAAAAACTTTTTGACCTCATCAAAAACCCAAACTGCTCTCCCCAAACCATCAAGCCTGAGGATTCTTCAAAGAAAGCAGCAGAATTCGCTTTATTCTTTGATGAAAAGGTAAAATCACTAGTGGATCAGGTCACCCACCCCACCCCCATTGAGGAACGAAAATCCTTAGTCATTTGGCAGAACTTTGCAGCCATCTCGGAAGATGACCTCCTCAAATGCATCCTTGAAACCAAACCCTCCAACCATTCCTCTGACCCCATCCCTAGTGGCATCGCCATTGATTTCTACACCAATACTCTCTCTTACTGGACCAGGCTAGTTAACCCCTTCCTTAGTCAAGGCTCCCTCCCTGCTGCCCTCAAAACAGGACAGGTTACCCCTCTTCTAAAAAAAAAAAAACCTCCGCAGATGCAACTTCCGCCCCTTCACCAACCTCTTTTCTTTCTAAAATCACAGAAAAATGTGTTGCGAAACAACTTTCCGTACATATTATGGACAATAATCTCCTTGACGTGTTCCAGTCTGGTTTCATCGAAAATTCCAGCACCGAAACAGCCCTGCTGCAAGTGATTGATGATGCGCTGCATACACTCGATTCTGGGGAATCGTGCCTTCTGATTCTTCTTGACCTTTCTGCAGCCTTTGACACTGTTAATCACAACTCCCTCCTTAACACTCTTCAAAAGAGAATGGGCGTGGAAGGCACAGTGCTTAAATGGTTTGTCTCATTCCTCTCGGACAGATCCCAAATGATCAAGATAGCGAACAGTCGTTCGTCTCCATTGGCGGTAGGTCAAGGCGTCCCTCAAGGTTCTATCCTTGCACCCACTCTGTTTAATCTCTATCTGGAACCATTAGGGAACCTCCTAAGTAAATCTGGGATCCACTACCATCTCTATGCGGATGACACCCAAATCTACCTCAAGGTGTCTTCCGCACTCGATCTTTCACTAATCAACTCTACTCTCAACTCTGTTCACAACTGGATGTTAGTTCACCAACTCATTCTCAATCCCACCAAAACTGAATTCCTCCTCCTATCTACCTCTCTCCCCTCCTCCGGTTCAATCCTGGATGGATCAGCTGAATTTACTCAACAATAAACCCATCATTGTCGACAGTGCTAAATCCCTAGGTGTCATACTTGACAAAAGACTCAACCTAATCTCCCACATCAACTCCATTGCTAAGAACGCACGTTACCAGCTGCGACTTCTGTGGGGGATCCGTCGGTTCTTCCCGGAGAAAGACCTCAAAACACAGGTCCAATCGCTAGTTCTCTCTAAACTGGATTACTGTAATTCTCTTATGATTGGCTTACCCAAATCTCACCTCTCCCCCCTCAAATCCGTCCTCCATTCAGCAGCTCTCTTTATTTCAGGATCCAAACGAGGCAGGATCCATTTATAAAACTGCCTGCATCACCCATAAAGCCTTGCACACTTCTTCCCCTCATTACCTGGCGAATAAACTGAAAATGTCAGGAGGTCCGAGACCTTCTCGGAATGCGGAAAAGTTTCTGCTTGAGCCCCCCTCCTTCAAAAAGGAAAGATCAATGGCTCAGTCGTTCTCAGGTAATGCGGTGAGAATCTGGAACTCGCTTCCGCCATTGCCCCATGCCACCACCTCCATCCAGATTTTCAAAGCTGACCTCAAATCTCTACTCTTCCAAAGACACTTTCAGAACTAATACCCTCATTCTCAGACACCTCCAGGAAGTTAGTTCATCATTGCAAATTTGTAACATCCTCTTGTTTATTCCTGACCCTTGATTGCTGTGTCTGATATTGTGTTCTTGCCTATATGGTTTTACTCTACCTCTCCTGTTTATTTTTGTAACGTTCTATTTTTTTTTTTTTTATTTTTTTTTTTTAAAGTTTTTATTGAACAATAATTCGATTACAAGCACGGGCCTACAACCACCAGGGCCGGCCGCTAAGTACAGAATAAAATATACATTTATCAAAGCTGCAGTCGGTTCCCGGGGCTCGGCCCCGTAGTGACTCCGGATAGTTCTAAAGGAACAGGAGACTTAAGTCCAACAAACACAAAAAACTAAAAGAAAAACAAAAGGCGAGGCATAAAGACAAACAGTGCAGGTCAGGCTTCCTCCGGGGAACTCCAGTTCAGACCCTTAAGCAGCACGCGAAAGGAAGGAGTACCGGGAGGCTGGGGACGGGGGGGGGGGGGCCAAGGGAAACGAACGTCCATATGTAGTCATTCCAAAAGGTGCCCGGAACCGTCAAGGGTCAGGGGGACATGGCGATATCGGTGTCCACCAGGGGGGGCGTACAGATACCCCCGCGATATGCATTCCATTGCCCCCAGATTCTGCCCCATGCCCCCGGCTTACCACGGGCAACATACACAGTCTTCTCCCTGAACATACACCAGTCCATATTCTCCTTCCATACTGACACGGTGGGCGGCCGCTGGGCACCCCAAAGCTGCGCTATATCTCTCTTGGCAATCATGTTCCCCAGGGCCGCCCACCGAGTCTGAGCTGCGCTATAATCATTGGGCTCCCACACATTCAGGACACAGCGACGCACCTCCGGCAGCAGCACAACCCCAGTGACCTGTCCCATAACCGTATGTACCCGGCGCCAGTAGTCCGCCACCTCGCGGCACTCCCACAGGATATGGAGAAAGGTGGCGCTGAGCCCACAACCCCGCTTACAGAGCCCATCATCGGAATATCCCATCGAGACTAAGCGAGGACCCGTCACATACACCCGGTGAAGAATCTTAAGCTGTACCAACCGGAGACGGGCCGGAATGGCGACCTCCTTGGGGGACGACAGTGCAGACTGCCAGTCCTCGTCGTCCAATTCCACCCCATCCCCCGTCCAAGCCTCCCGAAGGCGCACCAAGAGGTCAGCCCGATGATTAATCAGTTTCTTATAAATTAAAGAAATAGTACTGTCAGGGACATGTCCGTCAAGTATGCGGTCCTCGAGGGGCGAAGAAACCGGGATCTTGGTCCCCTCTCCAAAGACTGAAAGCAGGGCGTGTCGAACTTGGGCATAGCGGAAGAACTCCCTGTCCGTAAGCTCATATTCGGCCTGAAGAGCCGCGAAAGTCTTAACCGCGCCCTTATGCCACAGGTCTCCCACTTTGCTGATACCAATCGTATCCCATTGGTCAAACCCCTTCGTAGTCCAGAGGCTCCCCAGGCGATCGGAGGCAAACAAAGGAGTAGCACATGTCAGTCGCTCACTCCAGCCCGTGGCCGCAGTGGCAGCCCTCCAGGTCCGCACCGCAATCTTAGTAGGACCCGTAAGGGTCCGGCCAGCCGAGCGGGAGTAAAGCGCCCTGTTATAGTCCCCGCCGGGAAGCAGGAACTTGTCCATCTCATACGCCGGATTCAGGCCAGGCGCATACGTGGCATGGTTGATGGCCGAAAGCTGCGCGGCCCAATAATACCTGCGAATGTCGGGAAGCGCGATGCCCCCGTCGTACCAGGGGAGAGTAAGCTTAGCAAGAGCAATACGCGCCCGCCCGTCCCACACCAATCTCCTCTGCAGGCTCTCCACCTCCCGAAAGTAGGCCACTGGGATGACGTCGAAGGAATTCTGGAGTGCATAGAGGAACCTGGGAAGGGACATCATTTTGAACAGCGCGGCCCGACCCAGCGGGGACAGGGGCAGCCTGCACCACCGGGCCGTGTCCTCTCGCAATCGCCGAAGCGGACGCAGGAGATTCTGCTCATAGCGAGCCACCGGGTCCAGCGAAACGTATATCCCCAGGTACTTAAAGCCGCTCAGAGATACCTGGATCGGAAGCCGAGGCGGCAGGAGAGGAGGACCACCGGAGATCGGATAGACGCAGGATTTAGACCAATTGATCGTGAGGCCCGAATTATTCCCAAAGGAAGTCAAAACGTCAAAGAGGACGTTGAGCGACTGCCGCGGTGAGGTGAGATATAGGAGAATATCGTCCGCATACAGCGAAACCCGATCCTCAAAGCCCGGGGCCCACCGGATCCCTCTAAGCGAGGGCTCCCAGCGGAGCCAAGCCGCGAGTGGCTCCAGGGCGAGAGCAAAGAGCAAAGGGGACAAAGGGCATCCCTGCCTCGTGCCCCTGCCGAGGGCAAAGGGCCGAGAGACCCGCCCATTCACCACCACCTGAGCCATGGGTCCCGTGTGAAGAAGCTTCACCCAGCCAATAAATCCTTCCCCAAAGCCAAACTTAGCCAAGACAGCCCAGAGGAATGGCCACTCGATGGTGTCAAAAGCCATCGTGGCATCCAAAGAAACCAGCACGGCCGGTTCGGAGAGGAGCTCCGCCCTGGCAAGGGCGCCGTGAAGACGCCGCAAGTTAAGAGCGGTGTTACGATGCGGGATGAATCCGCATTGGTCCGGATGAATAAGATCGCACACGACGCTCAACAGACGATTGGCAAGGACTTTCGCCAGGACCTTAGGCTCCGCATTTAGCAGTGAAATAGGCCGGTAAGAAGTACAGCGGTCTCGCGGCTTGTCCTCCTTGGGGATAACGACTATCGTGGCCAAACGCTGGTCGGCCGGGAGGGAACCCGCCGCCAGAGACTCACGGAACATGCGACTGAGGAAGGGCGCAAGCTTGTCAGGGCGCAATTTATATAGCTCAATGGGCAGACCGTTGGGACCCATAGCCTTGCCCGAGCGAAGGGAGCGGATCGCGGTCGCTATTTCATCCGCCGACAAGGGGGCGTCCAGCCGCTCACGGTCGTCGACGGACAGGCCGGGCAAGGCGATATCCCTCAAAAGAAGGCGAGAGTCGTCCTCATCCCTGTCAGTCACTGGGGAGTACACAGCCCGGAGGTGGTCGGCAAAACATTCCACAATTTCGTCAGGCTCCGTCACACACACACCATCCGCAGCACGCAACTCCGGGACCACACGATTCACTCTCTCCTTCCTGTCCAGCCACGCGATCAACTTTCCCGCCTTGTCCCCGGCATCGTACAGTCGACCCTGCTGCTCCCTATACATAGTTTTGGCCGCGTCAGTGACCAGGGACCTATACTCAAACTGTTTCAGGCTGAGGGCATGGAGCCCGTCCGGAGTGACATTCGCCTCCAAGGCCGACTCCAGCCCCACTATGTCAGTCTCCAGCCTCACCACTGCCTCACTCTTGACCCTCTTAGCCACCACTATCTGGGAAAGGGCGTGTCCGCGGATCACGGTTTTAAAGGCTTCCCACAGGGACATTGCAGACGACACCGACCCCTCGTTATCCAGGAAGTATTGGTCCATAGCCTTGACCAGGCTGTCACGAGTCGTAGGGTCTCGCAGGTACCATGGGGTAATGGGAGCGATCCGCCCTGCAGACCGCGGCCCGGTGTCGAAAAGAAGCCACAGCGGAGAATGGTCGGAGATACCCCGCGCCAGGTGCCTGACCTCACGAATCCGACCAGTCTGCGCCGCGGGCATAAGGAAGTAGTCTAACCTAGAGAGACTCCCATGCGCCCCCGAGTGAAAGGTGAATTGACATTGGGTCGGATGCATTAATCTCCAACTATCCACCAGGCCGAAGGTATCCAGCATCCCACCCAGCCATGCCTGGGCAGCGGGGAGGGTCCTTGGTGGGTGACGATCCAGTTCACCCGAAACCACAGAATTAAAGTCCCCGCCCATGAGCAGGAGGCTGTCCGGAAGGTCAAGCAGCATTCGACCCAAGTCAGTGAAGGTGGAGTTCTGGAGGCCCGGGGGGACGTAAACTGAAACCAGGGCAAGGGGCTGCCCCTCCCACCTCCCAATCAAGCACACATAGCGCCCTCTGTCATCCGAGACTATCTTAGTGATCTCCACCGGAAGTGAGGTTCGCAGGAGAATGCCCACCCCCCTGGAACCAGTTGTGAAGCCAGAATGGGCCACGAGGCGGTATCCCCCCCTGTTCATTGCATGACAAACATTACCAACCAGATGCGTCTCCTGGAGAAACACCACATCAGGAGTCAAACGACGCAAATATTGCAGTACTACACCCCGCTTGATACGGTCCCCCAACCCATTGACGTTCCATGACATAAGCCTCAACCCGTCCCCCCCCATCCCCCCCAATAGATCAAGGGTCCCCCAGCCTGCAGCACAGTTCCCAAATGTGGACAAAAATCAGTACCTCGCCCTGTAAACAAAAAACACACAGCAAAACAACCCCACCTCCCCCCCAACCCCACCCCAGGACCAACTCCCCCCACCCTGCACCCCTGCGGGCCAAAAAACCCCCCCAACTTGCAGTGTGCCTGTCGCCCCTCTAACCCCATTCTACGAAAAGACCCCAGAGGAGGTAAGGGACCCGTCCCCGCCCGCCCCCCTCACTGGTCCTGGTTAAACACAATATGCAAGTGAAATAAGACCCGACTGTACAGTGCAAAACGGCAAAATCAAGGACCAAAAGTCATTCTAAAGGGGACCCGTCACCCGCGGTGCCCGCAGAGGGTCCGGGACGGCCACCTCCGTCCGGCAGAGAGTCCAGCCAGTCACTTGCAGCCACGGGAGAGTCAAAAAAGGCTGTCCGATCCCCATGTTCCACTCGGAGTTTTGCAGGGTAGAGCATCGAATACTTTAGGCCCAGCTCGCGGAGACGACGCTTCACCCCTTGGAATCCCATCCGTTGTTTCTGGACCAGTTGCGTGAAGTCCGGATAAAAATTGATGGTCGAGTTCTCATGACGAACCGGGCCGTGGGTCCGTGAGGCCTGCAGAATAGCGTCGCGGTCCCTGTAGTAGAACAGTTTGGCCACGATAGGCCTCGGGGGGGCCCCCGGCCGTGGCCGACCGCCCGGAACTCGATGGGCCCGCTCCACGGCAAAGAACTTACTTAGGCCAGCCGGGGACAACTGTTTCAGGATAAGTTCCTCGACCACGAGGTCAACCGGGCGGCCGTCAGAGGACTCCGGTACACCTATGACGCGGATGTTGTTGCGTCGGGCCCGTCCCTCGAAGTCCTCAAGCCGCCGGGCCATATGATCGTTGACCACCCTGATGTCTCCAAGCGCGGCCCGCAGATCCGACACCTCCGCACCGAGGGTGGAGGTCCGTGTGTCGAGAGCCTGGACCCTCTCGTTAGTTTTGGAGAGGTCGGCCCGGATCAGGGTGACATCAATCGCGACAGTGTCAATCTTACGGGCCAGGGCCTCATATTGCGTCGCGATGGTTTCCCTAATGCCCTCAATGGCGCCCATAATGTCCTGCAGGGATAGTTCCGTAGAGACGGTCGCGCCTCCCTCCGCAGTATCCGAGGGGGGGCCAGCAGCGCCAGAGGGCCCCCTGCCCTGGGTGTATCGGTCCATGTTATTGCTCTGGACTGCTCCCCCGCGGAGGGAAGCCTTGGTCTTGCGGCCCTCGGGACCCCCTTTGCCCCCCATGTGAACACGGTCACTCAAGGGGACACCCAATCAAGAGGTGTAAGGGCACCAGCAAGAAGACCACAAAATGTCGGTAGAGGGGGTCCGAGGCGATAGGCACTCTAGTAGCAGGTGAAAGAAAACCTCATTCAGAGGCCCAGGAAGCACCTCGCCACCCCGAGCGCACCCCCCTGCCGGTCTCCTGAAGTGCAAAACCGAAACCGAAAGTGGTGGATCGGCAACTGGCACCGCGCTGAAGCCGCTGTTGTTCAATTGCAGCCCGGCCCCTCGGGTCACCTTCACCCCGGTCACCTCCGTCGGGTGGGTCCCAAAAGTTCCGACGGCGACAACTCAGGATTCCCAGGTCCGATTTGAGTTTTGAAAAGAGATATATGCTCAGCTGGTCTTTATCTCCCAGATTCCATAAGCCACGTCAGGATATTCTCAGGATAGATTCCGAGGAGCAGAGAGGGTCCGGGGAGCCCTGTGCTCACGCGGCCATCTTGGATGCGCGCTAGGCTCCTCCTCCTCGTAACGTTCTATTTTGTACCATTTCTCTCATGTAACATAACTGGTTCTATTGCACTGCGCTCTGACACCTTTGGGTGAAGGCCGCGCTATATAAAATGCATTAAATAAATAAAATAAATAAATAAAAATCCGCTGGGGTGGTGGAGTTCATCACCTCTTCCATCCTGGAGGCACAGTGTACCATCCGCATATCTTAGATAAGCTGTAAAGTGCTGATTTAGAGTTTGTCGGAGTTTGTCGGAGAGGGCAATCCACTGCAAGTGCAACTGAGTACCCTCGCTGCCAAACTGAAGTATGTCAGCAATGAAGACTACTCCCCCACTGACGTATTCCTCCAACGACCCATTGTGTGGGGGCCATTCATTTTCGTATTCTCACAATCCTGCTTTGGGATTTGGATTTTGAAACTACAAAAACATGTTAACAGTTTGACAGACGATACCATCCTATATTGTATTGTATTGTGATTGCATTTATATAGCGCTTACTACCCCTGATGCGGTGTTGGAAGCACTTTTTCGGCGACTAGCATGCTACTCTGGAACCCAGAAAGGATTAGTGGTGAATTAGTATACTGAAAATATGAAATTAATTTGAGTGGTGGATATATTAGTCAGTTATTTGGATTGAGAAGGATAGTAGAGGGATAGAGAAGGGAAAAAGATTTGAATGTATATAGTGCTTGTTACCCCTGATAGGTGTTGAAGCACTTTTTCGGTGAGTAGCACCCTACTTTGGAACCCATAAAGGATTAGTGCTGAATTAGTATAGTGAAAATATGAAAGTAATTTGAGTGATGGATATGCTAGTCAGATATTTAGATTGAGGAGGACAGTGGCGGGATAGAGAAGGGAAAAAGGTTTGCATTTATATAGCACTGCTATCCTTGATGGGTGGGTTGAAGTGCTTTTTTTCGGCGGGTAGCACGTTGCTTCGGAACCCATAATGGATCAGTGGTGAATAAGTATAGTGAAATATGAAATTAGTTTGAGTGGTGGACATGTTAGTCTGTTATTTGGATTGAAAAGGATAGTGGAGGGATAAAAGGGAGGGATTTAGAATCGTTTTTGTTTGTTTGTTTTTTTTGGCGCTCATACTAGTAGGAGGAGGTTTGGGATTAGTAAAATAGAGGTGGAGGGGAAGAGTCAGAGAGAGGTTGTTTTGGAAGATCGGAATGGTAAAAAAAAGGTATGAGATGATGCAAGGAGGGGTGGAGTAGGGAAGAGTCTTGAAGGGGTTATTTTGGGGGTCATAGTAGTGGTATGGGGTTTGGGATGAATGAGAGAGTGTAGGTAGTAGATATATTGATAGAGGTATAGGAAATAGGCTATTGCATTGGAAAGAGTACTAGACAGAGTTTTGAGATGAGTCAGAGAGTTGAACTAGAGGATATATTGAGAGCGGTATAGGGTGAAAAATAGGGTAGTGCATAGGATATGCTGAATTCGAACAAAAGTAATAAATAAGTAAAAGTAATAAATATATAGATCCAAAAGTACATGGAAGGTATATAGATGCATAAAAGAAGGTAGTACATGTAGATTAAAGATGCATTAAATAACTCTATATATATTTATTTGTAGATCAATAGTGAAGCAATTGGGGAGAAGATGTAGCCTTACGGTTAGAGCGGTCGACCTCGAAGCTGGGGAACCGGGCTCGAGTCTCGGCATCGAAGCTCAACATCCTGTGATTCTGGGCAAAGCATTTAATCTCCCCGTGCCTAAAAAAATTAATGTGTCCATCTGTAACGAAAGTGGTGCTCATGTAAAGCGCTCTGATACCTGACATCTTCGGGTCTAGTTTGCGCTATATAAAACTCTAAAAGAAATTGTAGATAAATAGTTACGATAAAAAGATGTTCTTATTTATGCAATCACTTGTATATATGTTAAAAACATAGAATAATGTAACTATCAGTAATATGTACATTTGTTAATCAAAACTAATGAATATATATAATAAAACATGTTTTAAACATAAATATTCTACACGTTTATACAAAGCAATACACATATATAGGTACATATCTATAGTACAAATAAATGCTTATATACAGAGAGATATGCTGTATATTTCTATCTGTTTGCACATGGTGGTTATGTGGGGAAGGCCAATTCTTGAGTAGTTTTCTGAAGATAAGGTGGATATTCGTGGATCTTATGTTAGGGGTAAAGAGTTCCATAGTTTGGCTGCTTGAACAGAGAATGATGTGCCACCCATTGATATTATTCCGGAAGAAGAGCGGTCCCGTTCCATGTATCGCTTTGTGGGTGATACAAAGCAGCTTGAACGTGGATCATCTGGCAACCAGTAACCAATGCAGGGCTTTCAATGCAGGGGAGATGTGGTCTTGTGGATTTATATGTAAGAGTAGTCTGGCAGCTGAGTTCTGAATCCGTTGTAGTCTTTTCATGGTTGTTAAAGGTGATCCATGGTAGAGGCTATTGGCGTAATTGAGTTTGGACAAAACAAGGGAGATGATAGCCTGGACCTTGTGTCGAAATCCCAAATGGGGGAAGATCTGTGGCAGAGTTTTTATAGTAACAAAGCTTGATCTTGCTAGTTTGTCCACTTGGGCATTCATCAATAGCTTGGAGTCCATGGTCATTCCTAGGTTTCTTACTTCCTTCGATATTTTGGGCTGTATTTACAGATCATCAGGCCACATGGTGAGCGGGTCATAATGTTTCCAATTGCCACGCATGAGTATTTCTGTTTCGGAAGCATTCAATTTGAGATGGCTCCACGTCATCCATTGTTACACATCTCTGAGACAACGGAAAAGTGGCGAGTTTCCAAAGTCTTTGGGGCGATGCAACTGAAGGAGTATTTGCATGTCATCTGCATAGTTATAGCACTTGAGGTGGAATCGATTGATCAGTGCCGGTAATGACTTCATGTAGATTTTGAAAAGCAAGGGTGAGATAATAGAGCCTTGAGGGACCCCGCTTTTGTGAAGTATGGCTTGGACGAGAAAGGTGGGGTATGGATGACATTAGTTCTGTTGCAAAGGTAGGATTCGATCCAGTCTAGAGCAGTCCCCACTATGCCGGCATCGTAGAATCTTTGTATCAGAGTGTCATGGTCAACCGTGTCAAAGGCAGCCGAGAGGTCCAAGAGAAGTAGCGCAGCAAACCCGTTGCAGTCAACTGTGTTCTTCAGGTTATCCCAGATGGCAAGTAGGGCAGATTCTGTGCCTCTTTTCTGTGACTGAATCCCATTTGGAAGTCTGAAAGTATGGCATTCTCTTCAATGAATTGTGACACCTGAGCGAAAGCTGCTCTTTCTATCAGTTTGCCCAGGAAAGGTCCATTTGAAATCGGTCTGTAGTTGTCAGGGTTCAGCTGATTCAAATGGGCGTATGTATGACTTTGTGAGTTCTTCTAAAAATATTCTGTAGTTAAGGAGTTGTCAATGATATCCTTACTAGAGTGGCAGCAGAGGTTGTTAAAAGAATTGCCTTGAAGGTTTGCGGTGGACACGGGTCAAAAGGGCTGCCGGCAGGCCTGCTTGCTTTGACCAGCTCCATAAATTCATTGTTTGAAATGTGTTGGAGGGAACTGAGAGGCTGGGTTAGAGTATTCTTGGATTGTAGCTTTGTAAAAGGGTTAGTGTTGATGCTTTGTCTCTGTTTTAAGTATGAGTCCAACGTGTCTGCTTTGTCCGTATAATGATTTGCCAGTTTGTCTGGGAACTCTTGAGTAATGGGATGAGCTGCTTCTAGGTAATTTGGTTTACGAAATTCAGTTAGAATTTATAGAATTCTTTATTTGCACATTTAGCTTTTTAAATTCTGTCTAAATAGTATTTTTTCTTTGCTTTTTTGATAGCTGACTTTTACAATTTGTTAATTTTCTGTAGGCAAAGTTTGTCTTGGTTGGCGTTTGTTTTGAGCCAGGCATTTTGTTGTTTTCTAATGTGTTCTTCTATCTCTTTTATCTCTGTATTTCTCCAAGGTGCTTGTTTTCTTTTGTTCTGGTGTGTGGTTTTTAGTGGTATCAGGATATCAAAAGCTTCCAACACTGTGAACACAGCTCTATGGTTTCGGAAGAAAGGTCTAGTTGCTATCACCAGTAAGGTAGCAAAATAATATAATAGCACCCATTGTAGAAGCACCATTTTCAAAAGCGCCACCTGCCCTAGCTGCATTAATGGAAGCTTCTCCCGAAAGGCTACTGGGAATCTTGCTGAGGCTATGGCCCTTGTTACATTACCTGCGGTTGTATCAGTGGTGTGCCTATATACATATACTCCCAAATATTTAAAGGTCTCCCAGTATGCCAAATATTGTCATTCTATCCATAGACTGTGCAAAGTAATCTCTTAAGCCCATCTCCTGTAGACCCGTTGTTAATGCTAAAGTACTGGTCATGTATGGCATATGAAGTAGGGGTGGACAGGCAGACAGGTGGGCCAGCTGCCAGGTTGGTATCCTGTAGAAGCACCATTTTCAAAAGCGCCACCTGCCCTAGCTGCATTAATGGAAGCTTCTCCCGAAAGGCTACTGGGAATCTTGCTGAGGCCATGGCCCTTGTTACATTACCTGCGGTTGTATCAGTGGTGTGCCTATATACATATACTCCCAAATATTTAAAGGTCTCCCAGTATGCCAAATATTGTCATTCTATCCATAGACTGTGCAAAGTAATCTCTTAAGCCCATCTCCTGTAGACCCGTTGTTAATGCTAAAGTACTGGTCATGTATGGCATATGAAGTAGGGGTGGACAGGCAGACAGGTGGGCCAGCTGCCAGGTTGGTATCCTGGAGAATACAGCCCTCCATTTCAATATCACTAGTAGAGGATTAATATCTAACATCTTGACAGGTATTCTACTGTGGAAGCCTGTCCCCAGATATGTGACGAGAGGATGATCATGTTTTTGCATGTTTGCAAAGGATGACTATGGAAGTAATGAGAATGTTTCCTAACTCATGGTAGGCCGGTCTCCATATCTGCGTTTCCAGCTCCTCAACCATCTGGACAGTTTGTCTGATAGCTTCTAGGTGGCGGCAACCAATAAAGGGGGATGTGATCTGTTGATGGTAACATCTATCACACACTTTAAAATGTCCCATCATGTAGCGCAGCCATAATCAATGAGGTGATTGTGTCCAATTGGCCTGTCTGTGCAGGTGTAGCGGTAAGGAAGGAGCACGTGAGACACAAGGTTGTTTTAGCTTGGGCTTTATTGAGATTAGTCTCTTTCTTTGGGAAGCCAGAGTCAATGCACACGGGATAATTTCTTCTTATCCGGTCCTGTTCGGCTCACCGGGTCAGCTCCCGTCCTCTCCTTTCCTCCTTATGGGCTTGTCTTGGATTCTTGGAAGGCTCAGGGAAAGAAGAAGGTATAAGATACGTGAGGGCTGGTATTCATGGCGTTAACTATAGGGGAGGGGGTAGTGAGGGACCACCGGTGCTATTCCTCCACACTCCCGTGATGTGAGGGTCGGTGCTGGGGAACGGGTACGTGTGGGACAACGAGGCGATACTAAGTGCTGGCACTCGCCTTTCTCCCTACCCACCTCGAGACACGGTCCCGTACCTGTTGAAGCCACGCTCCTCCAGGAGCGTGGCGGGGCGCTGAGCAGAAACATTGGCCTCCTGGCACACTGGATCCGGCTTCTCTTCCCAGGGACGAGGTGCGTAGTGGGCGTCTTTCTCGCGGCGTCTCTCTGCGACTCTCTACCGGGTCCACACTCACGCTCTCCAAGCGTCTTCCGGGTCTCTCTTCTTCCTCGTCAGGGATGACGTCAAAGTCCTGGGCAGAGCCTTCGGGAGAACGGTCCCAGTTAAAGGGACCAGGGACCAAATATAAAGAGCCTGTTTCGGGCTGTGCATTCCCTTCCGCGTTCCCTCCGTCAGTCTGTAATGAGATGAGAGGGTGAATTTCAGGAGGCACAGACCATCTGTTCCCCTAACTCTCCTGTCCCTCCCAGTTCAAGGTGGAATCGCGACAGCAGGGTTAAGAAAATAAAGCCCTAGTAGATAGATACCCTTGCTATCTTCAATCAATCAATCAGAACATTTGTAAAGCGCACTACTCACCCTTGAGGGTCTCAAGGCGATGGGGGGATGCTGCTATACTGCTCGAATAGCCAGATCTTGAGGAATCTTCTGTAGGTCAGCAGGTCCTGGGTCTGCCGTAGGAGGATGGGGAGGCAAGGTGGGAGAACGATCTGCCACTGGAGGTCACTCTTCGAGTGCGGGGGACGGTGGCGAGGGTGAGGTCGGCGGAGCGGAGCTGGCGGTTGGGGGTGTAGAAGCTGAGTAGTCTGTTGAGGTATGCGGGTCCGGTGTTGTGGAGTGCCTTGTGTGCGTGGGTGAGGAGCTTGAAGGTGATCCTCTTGTTGACGGGGAGCCAGTGCAGGTCTCTCAGGTGGGGTGTGATGTGGCTGTGGCGGGGGATGTCGAGGATCAGGCGTGCAGAGGTGTTTTGAATGCGTTGAAGTCATTTCAGGAGCTTGCCCGGGGCTTCTTCATAGAGGGCGTTGACACGTTTTGACATGGAGAGGGTAGAGTCGAGGATGAACACTAGGTTGCGTGCGTGGTCGGTGGGTGTTGGGGCTGTTCCCAGTGTGGTTGGCCACCAGCAGTCATCCCAGGCCGAGGGGGTGGAGCCAAGGATGAGGACTTCCGTCTTGTCTGAGTTTAGCTTCAGTCAGCTGTTCTGCATCCACTCGGCGACGGCTTTCATTCCTTTGTGGAGGTTGGTTTTGGTGATGAGGGGATCCTTGGTGAGGGAGAGGATCAGCTGGGTGTCGTTGGCATAGGAGATGATGTTGAGGTCGTGCAGTCGGGTGACGTGGTTGGGCGGTGCCATGTAGATGTTGAACAATGCCGGCTGAGGGATGAGCCCTGGGGTACGCTGCAGATGATCTTGGTGGCTAACAGAGCGGAAAGGGGGGAGGCGGACGCTCTGGGTTCTGCCGGAGAGGAAGGCGATGGTCCAGTCTAGAGCCTTGTCTCGGATCCCAGCGTCGTTGAGGCGGGTGCGTAGGGTGCAGTGGAAGACTGTGTTGAAGGCGGCTGACAGGTCCAGGAGGATGAGGGCCGCGGTTTCTCCGTTGTCCAGCAGGGCCCTAATGTCATCGGTGGCGGCAATGAGGGCAGTTTCATTGCTGTGGTTGCTGCGTAACCCGGACTGGGATGGGTCCAGGATGCTGTTCTCTTCGAGGTAGTGGGTCAGTTGTCTGTTGCCGGTCTTCTCGATGACCTTCGCCGGGAACGGGAGCAGGGAGATGGGCCGGAAGTTCTTGAGGTCCTTGGGGTCAGCCTTGGGTTTTTTGAGTAGGGCGTTGATCTCGGCATGCTTTCAGCTCTCCTGGAAGGTCGCTGTCTCAAAGGAGATGTTGATGACTTTCTGGAGATGGGGTGCGATGGTGGTGCTGGCTTTGTTGAAGATGTGGTGTGGGTGTGGGTATGGGTCTGACGGAGATCCAGAGTGGATGGTGTTCATGATTATGATGGTGTTGTCATCGTTTTTTTTTTTTTCTTTTTTTTTTTTTTTAAACCTTTATTGAGATATAGTAAATGAACATATCAGATCGCCATAGGCACCTATTACAATGAGTTGCTCCCGCGAGCTCATCTGAACCGATCCGGTGTCTCTCACACAGCCATTTAGCCGACATCCCAGAGGACCGGCGGCATTGCAATAATAACATGACATCAAGCAGTCCAGACTGAATCACTACAGAAGAGTGAAAGACGTATTTGCCCCCAGCCTGCCCAGTAGCCTGACATGCCCGCATGACCAACACACCGTTGTCCAACCTCTACCGCAAATCTGGTCGAGCTCCTAAGATTTTGTAAACCATATCTCAACGCCCACCCCCCCACCCGCCACCATTCCACTGTCTCCTCCTTCGTTACTTCTCCGTGTACACGCTTTCGTAAGCCCAGACGCCAAAATCTGACCAGCCACTGCGCCCCCCGCTTTCAGGCCATTCCAACCCAGCAACTCTCGTTCACGCCTCACTTGCACACTGCTAGGAAGCGCTAGCCGCGGTCGGAGGGCACCCCAGCTCCCCTCCCACCGACCAGCGTCCATCCCAGGCGGTGCACCAACATCATAGCCCATCACACCACAATAGAGTTCTATTCTTGTGTCGCGCCGCCCACCGTCCCTCTGTGCACACCCGGGGCTTCACTTTGTGTCTCCCCCTGACCGGCTGCCTCGGGGTCTCCGGCAGTCAGGTATGTTCTATACAACGCCCAAAAGTTCTTGGGGCGACTCTTAGGGGGTAACAGTTCGCTATACGTTTCCGCCTGCGTGCTGCAATACAGCATATCTCTAACCCATCGTTTCTTAGTAGGAAGCGGCCCTCTCATCCAGCAGGCCGCCACGACGCGTCGCGCGATCAATAACGCCATGTCCGTCAGACGCCGCAGCGCCAGCGGGAGAGGCCTAGAGTAGCCCAGCAGCGCCAAAGCCGGATTAGGGGGGATCTCTTTTTCCAGAATCTGGCTCAATTCCCGAAACACCGCCGTCCAGAACCGGGCCACACCTGGGCAAAGCCAGGCCATGTGCAGGAAGTCAGCCACGGGGACATGACAGCGCTCGCACTCCGCCGTGGGGCGCAACCCGTACCTATGCAGTCTTTCAGGGGTGTAATAGACCCGCTGCAAAAACTTAAAATGTATCAATCGGTGTCGACCATTCAAGGAAACCTTTTTAGTGCTAGAGCAGCAGTACTTCCACATCTCATCTGAAATGTCAATTTCAAGATCCGTCTGCCAGTCTCGCCGCGCTGCAGAGCACTGGTGCACCCTTTGCTGGTCACCAAGTTTTTTGAGGGTCGAGACCAATTTGGACGGCGCCGCAGTTTTGATAACATAGGAAAGTTCCGGGATTTCAGGGGGTTCCTCCCCGCACGGCCCCAACAGGGACAGCAACGCGCCACGGACCCTATGAAATTGAAAACGCTGGAGTAACGTGATCGAGACGACACTCTCCAGTGTCTTGGCCACACCGCCCTGAAACAGGTCCGCCATCCTAACTATTCCCAAATCACTCAGCGCCCGCTTCACCCCTGCTTCCCGCAGAGGGGGGAGCCAAGCTGCCCACTCCAACCGCATCAACGGGGAGTATAAGAGGTCGCGGCCTTGCGCTCTCATAACCGCATGCCATGCGTGGTTTGTGGCTCTAAGCGAGTCCAACAGTCCCACCCTACGATCCACAGGCAGAAAGACCGTCGCCGGGAGAGGGAGCGGATCCGCAAACAAGCGCTCCAGCAACACATGCGGAATATCTGGTTCGGCATGTATCCACGTATGCAAATGGGACGCCTGTGCCACTCTGTAGTAACTTTCTAGGTCCGGAGCTCCGAGCCCCCCCATCTCGTAAGGCAGCGTCAGCACTTTCCACTGGACTCTAGGTTGTTTACCACCCCAGGCCAGTCGAGTCAGGGTCTGAGTCAACTGTGCAAAGAAGGTCTTGGGGAGCACTATAGGGATGTTGTTGAAAAGGAACAGAAATCGCGGTAGGACGACCATTTTCATGATGGCAATTCTGCCCATTAGCGACAAAGGGAGCCTGTTCCACTCCTCCACCTCGTCTACAAGTTTCGAATAAGCTACTCCATAGCTTTCCCTCAGCAAGACCTCCGGGTCCCTGTGCAGCCGAATCCCCAAGTAGCGGATCGAGTCCGTTGTCCACTGCAAAGGGTATTCCATAGGGAATGGCAATGTAGCCGGAGTCAACGGGAAAGCCAGCGACTTGTTCCAGTTGACCTTGAGGCCCGACAGCGCCCCAAACCGGACCACCTCCCGCAAGATGGAAGCGAGATTCTCCTCCGGGTCACGGATGTACAGCAGCGTATCGTCCGCGTAGGTGGAAATACCAATCTTATAGGAGGGAAAGTTAATGCCCTCGAATCTGTGGTATTCTCTTATTGCGCACGCTAAAGGTTCCGCTACCAGCGCGTATAGGAGTGGGGATAGAGGGCAACCCTGCCTGGTCCCCCTGGAGATTGCAAACGCCTCCGTGACTCGGTCTCCGAGGCGCAGCCGGGCAGTGGGCCTAAAATACAATGCTCCAAGCATCTGCAAAAAAGGCTCTCCCAGTCCAAGTTTCCTCAATACCCTCACCATAAACGGCCATTCCACTGAATCAAACGCTTTCTCCATATCCAGGAAGAGCGCTAAGGCCTTACTCTCTGGGCGCACATGCTGCATGACTCCAAGGACCGTGCGGAGATTGTACGTGAGATTCCTGGATGGAACAAAGCCTGCCTGCTCCAGCGCCACGAGCTCCGGCACCAGTAGCGCTAAGCGCGTGGCCAGCACCTTAGCATATATCTTGGCATCGACATTAATCAGGGAGAGTGGCCTATAAGAACCGCACAGGTTAGAGGGTTTCCCGGGTTTTAAAATGGTAACTAGCAGGGCCTCTCGCATCGTGTCAGGCATGCAGCCTTCAAGACATATGTCGTCAAAAAGAGTCATAAGGTGCGGGAGGAGCTGGTCCTGGAAGGCCTTATAAAAGGCCACCGTCAGCCCGTCCGCTCCCGGGGCAGTGCCCGCCTTCATACCTCCCAGGGCCTCCAGAATCTCATCCTTTTGTATGGGCAGCGCCAGGAATTCCCTCCGCGAGTTGGACAAAAACGGCATTTTAATGTAACTGAGGTAGTCGTATATCGCCTCTTCCATGTGAGAGGACTGAGATTTATACAGTCCAGCATAATAGGTCCTGAATTCTTCTATTATCCCCGTCTCGTCAGTGATCACATCGCCCGAGGCAGTGATGAGCTCGTCGATGACTAGGGGTCGCCTAGCGTTACGGAGTATCCCCGCAAGTAAGGATCCCGGGCGCTCGCCCTCCCCGTAGGTGCGAGCCGTTGCGTACTTTCCCATATGTTGCACCTCTCGGTCCGCTTCGCTGTTGAACTCAGTGACCAGGTTCTGCAGCCGCGCAGCTACCTCAGGGTCCGCAGAAATCCCCTGACTCTGCTCCAACCGCGCAATCTGCGTCTCTAGAGCCCCCAGCCGCTGCCGTATGGACTTAAGCACACCAGAATGCTTAGTCATTGCAACACCGCGAATATAAGCCTTAAACGAGTCCCACACCGTTTGGAAACTCTGGACTGAGCCTGAATTTACCGCAAAGAACGATTCTATTTCATCCGCCAGTTCCCCCCGGAACACGTCATCTAACAGTGAGTAAGGCGGGAGCCGCCACGTGAACGGCGGTACTCGTCGGTGCGGAGTAGCCATTACCAATAGAAGGGGGGAGTGGTCCGACAAAGTGCGCGGCAAGACCTCGCAGCCCCTAATGCCCGCAAGCAATGACCGCGACACTAGCCAATAGTCTATTCTGGTATGCACGTCGTGGAATGCCGAGTAATGCGTGAAGCCCCCTTTACCCGGGTGCCGATGCCGCCAGACGTCTAACATTTCCAGTCTGGTTAATTCTGCCTGCATATGTAGGGCGGCGGTCGCCGGGCGGCGTGCCGGCCCCGAGGAGCGGTCCAAATCCGGATTGAATGTAAAGTTAAAGTCACCACCCCATACCATGCCAGTGTGCACGTGTTGCCTGCATTGTGTCGCCAGTGCATCATAGAACTCAGGAGAGTCGTAATTGGGGCCGTACACATTGACTACGATTAGGTCATGGCCCTTCCCAGCGCACCGCGCTATTAAGTAACGCCCGTCCGGGTCGGTGGTCAGCGACGTCAACCGCAGGTTCGATCGTGGGTTTACCCAAGTAACCACCCCTCTGGAGTGTGATGTAAAGCCCGCCGCCGCGCTGTTGCCCGCTAGCCCCTTCGCCGCTAACAGTTTACTTGTAAGAGGGAGGTGGGTCTCCGAAGCAGTGCCAAGTCAATGTGATGCCGGTGGAGATAATTCAAAACTTTCCTGAGCTTGCGATAATCGTTCAACCCCCGAACATTCCACGTCAACGCCCTAATGGCCACTTCGCCAGTGTCACCCATCGGCTCTCCTAGTCCAGTCATCCCAGCAGAAACATACAGCAACCGCTGCAGCGCAGGGGCCGGGCGGGAGTCCCCGCCCACCATTCGGCTCCAGACAACCTGAAACAGCCATACAGCAGTAAGGCAGAAGACTTGCCACTCAGCAGACAGTGCGGGTCCCAGTTCCCAACCACAGAACGTCCCCCTAACTTCCCATCCCTCCTCCCACAGCCGACCGCCCCCAACCTGGCCAGACAGATCCCCAGTCCCACCCCCCTCCCTACCCCACAACAAACATACAAAACCGTCCCAAAACCAGCCCCCAGAGGGGCCCTGTAAGCAATCAGCGCTGGGGCAGGGTCCGCCGATGAACAGCTATCCTAAAACTCTCAACTGTCCACCATATAGTCGTGCCCCCACTCCCAAGCCCCAAGCCTCAGTACAGCTCGAGCTATTATCGCCTCCCCTCCAATAGTTCTAGGGGGGACCCCAACACCCCCATCAGAGGCGAGCCACCCCACCTATCTAAGCTAGCAAGGCACGCTCAAAGCGCCCCCATTTAGTCATCTAGGCCGGAGCCCATGTGTCTCAGAGACCGGCCCGCACGGTGAGCCCCAGGCGCCACCTCAACCAAAGTCCCGCAGTTATAAAGGCCGCAGAGCTATCCCGCCAGTGACCAGTCAGTGGAAGCAGACCAGTCCCCACCACTCCTCCAAGTCTAGGGCCTCGACTCCAGGGCACCCCCAACACATCAGAAAGTTCTCACCCAGCTGCAGCCTCAAAGTCCTCCGGGGTGATCGCCGTCTCCTGCGCACCAACAATGTTCCAGCAGCCACGACACCGCCAGGGAAGCGGCTGCCCCAACGACAGGTCGGCAACCCCCTGCCAGGAGGCAGAGCGTATCCAGGGGCCACTGCCAGCAACCTAGTCCTGCTCCCCCAGGCTGGAGGCCTCCGCTCGGGTGTCGATGCAGTCCTGCAGCCCGCGCCGTTGCTCCTTCGACCACTCCCTCAAGGATCGCTGCAGCTCCCTCGGATCCGTGAAGAAGTTCGAGTGCCCCTGCCTGTTAATCCGGAGCCTCGCCGGGTATAACATAGCATAGTCCAGGCCCAAGTCGCGGAGTTGTTTTTTGTAGGGTGCAAACTGCCTGCGCTCCTCCTGGACCTTCGCTGTGAAGTCGGGATAGATGGAGATGTCCATCCCTTCATATTGCAGCTTCCCCTTTTCCCTTGCCACCCGCAGGGCTGTGTCTCTGTCCCTATAATTCAGTAGTTTTGCTATTATGGGTCTTGCAGGCGCCCCAGGCTTGGGGCGAGGGCCCAACGAACGATGGGCTCTCTCGACAACAAACATGGGGGAGAACACGTCCTCTCCCAGTAGAGCCCACAGCAGCTTTTCAACGAAGAGTTCCATTCGCCCGGTGTGCGTCGACTCCGCCACGCCGGTGATGCGGACGTTCGACCTCCTCGAACGGGCCTCTAAATCTTCGGACTTGTCCTGAATGACCTGCAGTAGTTTACTGAATTGCCTGCGATCCGAGTCCCATGCCGTCTGTGCCTCCTCCACCTGCGTTATTCTCTGTTCGGACGCATCCAGCCTCTCTGAATTCTTATCCACTCGTTCCGACATGCGGTCCATGCGGTATGTGAGCGCGTCAAGCTTGGTGTCTATCGCGGTCAGACTGCCCTGTAGCCCTTTTTCCATTGCCGCCAGCATTGCTTTGATGTCGGCGCACATAGAGCTCTCCGAGGCCGCTCCATCTGGAGGTCGCGCCGGCGGTGCTTCATCGGGCCCCTTCGGCTTACGGGGATCAAAAGACAGTTTGGGCTGGGTCTTATCGCTCTTGCCCATGGCGACGCTGAGGGTCAGCGGCCGCCGCGCGCCCGCCACTCCGGGGCAAAGTCCTGATCCAAGGGGGGCCGCGCTACAGGTAACCCCCACCACGTCTCGCAAATGCCCGGGCCGCCGACCACTCCGAGTCACAATTCCACTCTCCGGTCTCTTCTCGGCCACAGGCACCAGTCAGCTCGCAGAGTCGTAGGTCAGCCTGTGCCACTCCCAGTGTCCGATCGCCACCGCAGGCCCGAGCGAGAGAGGGGTGCTCCCTACGCGGGACAGCTGTTCCACGCTCCTCCACGTGCTCCGCCGCGATCCGGGACCGGGAAGGCACCCCAGGGGCAGCGACCAGTGACTGCTATCCGCGAGGGCCACGCACAGAAGGGCTGCGGCAGCAGACCGCTCCCATCCACACGATCGCCCCAGTGGCCCCTCCAACTCACGCAGCCAGGCCGCAGCACAGGTCAAGAAATCGAGCCCTCCGGGCCCTCACCGTCGCCCACCGGTCCGTCCCGGGCACAGACACCAGCCTCCCGTCAAGCAGAGGGCAGCGAAGGAGGGCGCCGCAGCAACAAGGCACAGCTCGGAGCAAGAAGGAGCGGCGATCACTCTGTAGACTCCACGGGCCCGGGTTATCGCCTGGGGTGCAGGGGGGGGGAAAGCGCCACCACCCGGGCAGCCGGCAAGCGCCCACGACTCCCGGGCACCCAGTTCCGTCACCGCTGCGCTCCCCTGCCGCCTCCCGTCTCGCGGGTGTCCCTCGGCCTGCGCCGATCCTCAGGGGAGCCAGAGGGGGGGGGGGCGGCCCACACCAGACCTCCTGCCTCCCCCGCCGTCCGATGCAAATGTTTCTTGGGGGAGTCTCCGGGTCCAAATCACCGGGGGTACCAAGGGCTCCACGCGGCGCGAGCAGCCGCCTCCGCCGGGGGGCCCAGTCAGCAATCCAGCCGGAGGGGGGGGGGGGGGAGGGGGGGGAGACACCACAACTCACTCTCCTCACCCCCTACGAGTCCGCGCCCCTCCGCCTGTGTGTCCGGTGCACTTGGCTCCGCCGCTCCGCCGTCTCCCAGACTCACAGGAGACGAACCGGGCCGATCGGGGCCTCCCCCTTCAATTCCGCCGCACGTCGCGTGACGCACGGCAGGGAGATCCACAGGGCAGCCCGGGGATCGTGGCCCAGTCCGCCTCTCCGTACGGCGCCCGCCGTTATCGACTCTCCGGGCCCCGCTCGCCGTCGCCAGACATCCGAGGTGAGGCAGCTCAGTACAGGAGGGAACCCCGTCGCCAGCAAACTCGTCAGCTCCGCCGTTCAGGATACTGTAGTCGGATAGTTTGGGGCTTAGAGCGGGAGCTCCGCGCTTACACGTCCGCCATAGCCGCCGGCTAGCTCCGCCCCCGTTGTCATCGTTTATGTTGGTCCAGGAGAGCAGGGGATCGGTGCGGATGGTGGCCGTGGGGACGGAGGTCTCAGTGGTTGTCGGGGCGGTCGTGACGTTGGAACTGTCGTGGATGTCTGCGATCTTGTGATGGAAGAAGGTGGCAGGGAGTCGCACAGGTCTTGCGAAGGTGGGATGTCGTTGGTGTTGGAGCTGGGGTTGGAGAGTTCCTTCACGATGTTGGAGAGCTCTTTGCTGTTGTGTGCGTTGCTGTTGAGGCTGTCTTTGAAGGAGGCCCTTTTGACGGATCTGATGAGGTAATGGTGTCTGCGGCTGGCGTTCTTGTGGGCTGCATAGCTTTCCTGTGTCTGTTCACTGTGCCGTTCCTTCTCTAGCTTTCGGCAGGTTTGCTTGGAGGCCTGGAGGTCCTCAGTGAACCAGCTGGCTTTCTTGCTGGTGTGTCTGTTGGAGGGTTTCTTGATCGGGGTGAGGGTGTTGGCGCAGTCATCGATCGATTGTCTGAGGTTGCGGACAGCGGTGTCTGGGTCGGTGGGATCCACGGGTGGGCTCCGGGTGAGGGTTGTGGTTAGCTGGTCTTCGGTGACTTTGCTCCAGCAGTGGTGGGGGATCTGTTGGGTGCGGTGGTGCGTGGTGGGTTTCCAGAAGGTGAAGTGGATGCAGCGATGGTCGGTCCAGTGGAGTTCAGTGGTGTGGTTGAAGGTGACGTGGGCGCTTGCGGAGAAGATGGGGTCAAGTGTGTGGCCGGCAGAGTGGGTGGGTGTTGTGACGAGTTGTCTGAGTCTGAGGTTGGCGAGGTTGTCAATCAGGGTGGTGGGGTTGTTGTCGTTGTTGTTCTCGAGGTGGAAGTTCAGGTCCCTGAGAAGGATGTAGTCTGTGGAGGCGAGGGCATGAGTACTTACGAACACATACCTCCGATGACATCTAACTGATGTCTCTCTTAAAGGAAAGGTCTTCCTGGCCGTAAGCAGATGAGAACAGGTGTGGCAAAAGCTGAGTAAGTGGTGTAGAACATATTTCCCTCCCTTCTGTGTCTCAATCTTTCTTCTGTTGTCATGAGGTGTGCTTCTTGCAGAATTGCCTTTTGCTATATGTATATACCTGGTTTCTCTTAGCTATGTGCCCCAGCCCTTTAACATTCCACTTCAATAATGTGTATGCAGTTTTTGTTTCCATGTATAAATAGGGAACAAATATGGGTGTGTTAGAATTGAATGTGTCATTGCCCCATCCTCTATACCATATACTGTGTTATGTCGGCATTCATGTAGCTATTTTTGTATTGATAGCTATTGTAAATGTGTGTGACCAGTTCCCTCTAACATTGTGCAGGCTAAAGTTAGCATCTGAGATGCCATTTTCTGCCATGTAACCGCCATATTACGCTGTAATCGAAACCCGGCCTCTGTACCCCTTTCTGCTTGCCTCAGCAGAAAGCTGCTGTTCAGTAATTCCCTCTTATCGTATTCAAGGTTGAAACCCAGATGTACTAAATTAATTGTTTATTCAACTTTTGCATGCCTATCCGTGGACATAGTTATGCTCTCACACTAGAGAGAGCTGAGACCAAGCAAAATGACAGTGGGAGCCCGATAACGTGTGCCCATTCTGAAGGTGGTAGCTCATCCTTCTGTGCCTTCTTTGTTCAGTCTTTGCCCTAGCTGTATTTTTCCACCAGGGGCGGGTCTTGGGATGTGTTGGAAAGCTTATTTTGTGTTACCAAGTGTTCTGAAGTCGGTCCCACAATTGTTATCCCATGAGGCTGGTCAGACCGGACTCCACTGCAGTGTACTTACTAATAAAAGTGTTGGATTGTATTCTCCACTGTCGTCCCGACTCTTCATTTCTGGGAAGGCCGAGAGGTGGTCGCGAGTGACCTAGGTGGCCCATTTCAGGTCACTTCCTTCAGGTGTCCTGCTTATGGTACCCTATGTGTCTTTTCATGCATGGCACGTTTCTAACAACACTATTATTTCTTCGTTATGCTCGATGAGTTGTTGAATGAGTTGCTCTGTCATCGCTGTTACAGTGTGATGTCTTCCCACATCTCATTGAGAACAAAACTAACTAGAACCAACACCATACCCACTGTGAAACCCCACGTTGGGCTGTACTTCGAACTGTCACCTTTCCACTTGTTATCAATTTGTTATAGCAGCAAGTTGGGGTGCTGTTTAGCATTAAATGCTAAGGGCTACCTCCTGGCTGCTCCAATTCCCCTACCCGCAAGCACTCTTAGATTCAGTCCTTTTTCTTCTTGTGTGATTGCAGTTGTAGGATAGGTAGATGGAGGTAACTTCGGCGGTCCCCAGCCTGCCCATACTTTATAGGCCATACAAGACCATTTATATATGTGGGTACCTTGGTATAATCCAATGTTAGCACACCTGATATTGATTGTCGGGGGCGAAGCTAGCCGAGCTGTGAGATGGCTGCGTATTGAGCGAGCTCCTCTCGGACGCCCAAATAAATGCTGATAATCCTGCACAGTTGGCATCTAAAACTACCTAAACGAGGTGATGTCCGAATAAAAACCACTTGTGTCTACTTTCAACGCTTGAGATGATCTGATGCGCCCTGGAATCGCCGAGATAAAGAGATTTGCAGCTGCGGCCCGACGTGTGAAACCGAAACCAGGACATCGGGCTAAAGTACGGCGCAAAGCCGAGACGTAGAGCACGCACACCGGCGAGAATTCACTCTGGGTCGGAGCTCGGAAATAAACGAATGTACTGAGGACAGGAGTACTTAAAATAAGCAGAAGAACTCCAGACAGTCTTCCGATAACAGATGAGGCATCTGGTAGTGCCTCGATCATAGTGGGGCAACTTTGTTGCACCACTAACCCTCCGTACAGTGGAAACAGCATTGAGCGCACGCAGGGCACAACGCTAAACATCAAAACTGTACACGGCGAGAGCCCAGCGGTCACGATCTAAACCCGAGGTGAAAGGACACTGATCTTGCATGGGTAATTAACAGCCAGCAGCACGGAGAGCAGTTCAAAGAACATGGCGATGTAAATAGCTGAACGGAGGGACACACTAGCGAGGCTCAGTTACGACATTGCTCGCACTGATTGGAGTCCCAGAAGCTCTACAAATCGCCGATCACAGCGCCCAGCAGGGACTAGACAGCTGGGGTTCCAACTAATGAGACAGATAAGCCACACAATTACAAGAGCTCACTGGGATACGGCTTTGGCGCAGGTCGGAATTGGTGGGCAGTAATTGCTGAAGCAGGGCAGCGAACCGCGGTGCTCACATCTGTAGGACCACACTGCAACAACTTGTGTGTTGACGATCCGCTGGTTGAAGAGGAAGCTGCTAGGGGTGATAAGAATGTATGAAAGGCAGTGGACCCAGTTGGATACAGCAGTCTGCTGATGAACACTCCATGGCAAGAGGGGACAGAGGCTGAAGATCAACTGTTGGTGCTTCATTCGTAAGTACACAGCTGCGAGGGAGTATCCAAAGAACAACCTGGGAACATATAGTGGTCCAGATAGACAAACTCCCACTAGTTGGCAACAACATGCCGTAACGCCTAGCACCCCAGGAACCAGACCACTGCTATCGCACGAGGGGGAAAGTAGGATAGCACATTCAAAACCAAGCGGTTCAATCTAAACCTACTGTCTGGGACACGGACCGGGCTTGTTAGAGACCCAGAACACTAAAGGACACCCAGGTCAGCGAAACACATAATCCAAAGGCATCTAGATATTAAGCGGCAGTCAACAGTGAAGGCACAATACTAACTAAATACCGCCAGGACCCCGAGGCACAGAAATAACGCCTGTCATACATTGTGGAAGCTTAACTAGACCCTGTCGGCACCGAAACTATGGGCAAACTAACTCTCTGCAGTTCTATGGGGGGAAGACAGAGCTGCTGTACTGCTCCGCAGCAAGACTGTCTAAACCCCTACCGTGTGAGTTTAGGCTTAGGCCGGAGGACGATCCCCTAGTGGCAGCAAAAACGGTTCGTGACCTGGGTGTTATGGTGGATGAGGACCTTCAGATGCAATCTCAGGTCAATAAAACAATCAGTATCTGCTTTGTCATGCTAAGAGCACTTCGGCAGATCCTACCTCTTCTACCCAGTGAGGCTAGACCCTTGGTGGTTAGAAGCATAATCCTGAGTTGATTGGACTATTGCAACTCCCTGCATTTGGGAGCCCCTCAATACATCTTGCAGGGGCTGCAAAGAGTCCAGTCCATGGCAGCCAAACTAGCTCTTAATAGACAACGTAGCTCTTCTGCCACCCTGGCCCTGAGGGACCTTCACTGGCTGCCCATCAGAGACAGGATCAGCTTTAAATCTCTATGCATGGTATATAGAGCACTGCATAACATAGGCCAGATAGCCCTGCAAGAGAGATTCTCCTGGTACAAGCCCAAAAGACTTATTCGATCTTCAAGTCAAAGCTTGGTATCTACTGCCAGATTCAAGTTGGCCAGAATGGGAGGCAGGGCCTTTGGTACAGCAGCATCATGTCTCTGGAATGAGTTACCCCAAAACATCAGACAAGCAGACTCCCTGATGGGCTTCAGGAAGAGTCTTACGACCTGGCTATTTGCCAGAAATAGGAAGTAATACATCCGATTAATAGTTCAGCCTGTTCTCGTTGACCTAATCCACCCTGGTCTCTAAGCGCCAGGATAACCGTTGGGTGACAGCTGCACTATACAAGAATCCCATACAATACAATACAATACAAACCAGATATAAATGAGCCCAAATTAAACTTTGATCAATCTAAAAAAAACAATGGATCAAACTACAGAAGAACGACAGACGGCAACGCAAGAAGCGGCCTCTAATGGTGGAGTCACAAACGATGATCTCCAAACTATGTTCACCACAATACAAACAGCGCTGTCAAACATTGATGGTAAGATTGATTCACTTACGAACAGAGTGGACCGCATGTCTGAACGACTAGACTGCCACACAGAGAGGATAGATATGGCGGAACGTTGTATTTCTGACGCGGAAGATGCACATAATCAAATGGAAATTAAGCAGGGAAAGTTGGACAAGCAATTGGCGGCGCTGACTGCTAAAACAGAAGATTTTGAAGCGAGATCCAGAAGAAGCAATCTACGCCTGATGGGAATAGCATAAACAACAAACACAGGACCCATCGAAAAATATGTGGAACAACTGCTTATCTCACTACTGGGTAGAGACACCTTCTCCAACGTTTTCATAATCGAAAGAACGCATAGATTCCCACGGCCACCAACGGGTACCAGACCAAGACCTATAATTGCCAAATTACTAAACTATAAAGACCGCGATGCGGCCCTGCGAAAATCTCGGGAACTGGGCACATTGCGACATGAAGGTATGGAGATAGCAATTTATCCAGACTTCACGCAAGCAGTTCAAGAAGCGAGGAAGAAATTTGGACCGACAAAGCAGAAACATCGAGACTTAAAAATTGATTATGCGATGCTATATCCAGCTAGATTACGAGTGACAGACGAAGGGACAACCAAAATATATAACGAACCAAAAGACATCATGAAATACTTGCAATTGAAAAGATCACAAGGTCCATGCAGGAAATCACCAAGAGAGAAGCAAATGGACCAAGACACATTGTCCGATGTGGAATGATGACTGTTTTTCTCAGAAGTAGTCAGATGAACCAATAAATCACTGAAACTGCACAGACATCTAGAGTGCACACAGCGCTGTGACCGAGATAAAAGTAAACTACAATGGATATATTCAGAAATTGAATATAAACTCAACAAAGCGCCGAACCACTACTCACCTGACACTCCGTCACTGAGTAGGCCACAACACGGACATGCGAGTATCAACACTGCAGGGTGACAGAGTTGAATACAGATAATCAACTCACGAACTACAAGAAAGCTAAATCTTAATGCTAAGTTATATGTTTAAAATTAATACACTATTCCGCAAAATGGACTATGCCACTGAAGTAAGTGTATATGTCTATTGCTTCATAAAATGGATGCTCAAATGTGCAACAGTCCATAGATACACGGCATCCACCCTCGAACATCATCGTAGAGAGATAAAGGGTTTGGCAGCTTCCGCCCGTTTGTGTACACCACACCAGTTAGTTTCTTTTCTTTAATTTGCAAGGCGGGAGGGGGGTATAGGGGATGTTACAGTACTTGGGAATGTCTTCGTTGTGAAATGAACAGCGGAGTGGGAGGGGGGTGGGTCGGGGGAAATTGGGGGAAAATCAATCAGTGGCAGGAAAACAGACAGATATTTCCACTATCTGAAAAGCACTCTAAGAAATCAGCGGACACATAGACGACACTATACAATATATGGTTAATAATCCAAGACAGGTTCGCACATTATCACTCCTGACCTGGAACATTAGGGGACTTCAAGACCCACAGAAAATACGTAAAGTGCTGGCCTACTTAGATGGACACAAGATAGATGTGGCCTGTATCCAAGAAACTCATCTGACAGATTATAGGGAGAGTAAAATAGGAACCAGATGGGCAATTTATCGTATGGCATCTTCCTACTCCAATTATGCCAGAGGAGTAATGATATTGATCAAAAAGAACACCCTCTTTACACTTATTAACACTATCAAAGACGACCATGGACGTTATGTTATTGTACAAGGCAACTTCGGAGGCACTGCTCTCACGATCATCACAGTATATGGACCAAATCATGATGATCCAAATTTCTATGCACAAATATGGGCTACATTACGAGATTTACAACCCACAGCTATTATATGGGGAGGGGATTTTAATACATGTCTAGACCCGACCCTGGATAATCGACTGGTAATGACAGATATGGTAAGCAATCGTCCAAGGTCTTAAGGGAGGGTATGGAGGAATGGACAATGGTGGACATATGGAGAACGAGACATCCAGGGCGCAAAGAAGGAACATGCATGTCACTAACACACAATATATGGTCTAGAATAGATTATTGGCTGACTACTCAGGAAGTCAGCACGTGGACAACTGAGGTGGAACATTTACCTAAAACACTGTCAGACCATGCCCCAGTATGCCTCAACTTGGCTATCCCCACGCATACCCCACGACAATTCACATGGCGACTACAACAATCTGAACTCTTAGACCAGGTATAGCGTAGCGAGCTACACCAAGCAAGTGTAGACTATTTTAATCAAAATGTAGCATCGGTGAGCAGCACAAGGATGATCTGGGAGGCATTTAAGGTCACCATAAGGGGGAACTGCATTAGTAAACATGCAGGAATACTTAGAGATATCCAACAGCAACTAAAAATGGCAGAAGTAGTAATCAAACACCTCGAGACAGAATATGAAGCTACACAAAATATCGCATTGCTGACAGACATTAGGCAAAAGATAGACACATTCCACGAATTCGCAGAAGATGAGATTAAATATCTATCGCGCAGATACACAGCTCGGAATTATGGAGAGGGTGGCCGGCCAGGGCGAGCACTATCAAATTAAACCGGCACATACAATAACGTATATAACACAGATCACAAATGCACAAAATCAACCATTATATGATACCCCTTCTATATTAGATTGTTTTACAAACTATTACAGACAACTATATAAGATGCAGTCGGCAGTCTCTCCACCCGAAATCTGTAGTTACTTGGATGACATTGCACTAGCGTGCCTATCGGACGAACAACGTGAGTATTTTTGTCACCACATCACAGAAGATGAGATAAGAGGCCATTAACTCTCTTCCCAATAATAAGGCCCCAGGCCTGGATGGTCTCCCAGGTGAATTTTACAAAAAATTCCGAGACCTGCTGATACCTCACCTGGCTGAAATGTAAGAAGAGGCCTATGGGATTGAATGCTTCCGATGTCACTAAGGGAAGCCTTATTGATAGCTCTCCCCAAACCAGATAAAGATTTAGCAAAATGCGACTCATATCGCCCCTTATCCTTAATAAACATTGATATGAAAATTCTGGCAAAAATAATAGCGAAAAGAATACATCCATTACTGTGTGATTTAGTACTACTGGACCAAGCAGGCTTTATACTGACTAGGTCCACTACACAAAACATACGTACAATTTTTGCAATGTACCATCATTTGGATCCGGATATACCAGCAGCTGCTGCACTGCTAGACGCGCCGAAAGCATTTGATTTGGTGGAATGGGTATTTATGTTAACTGTTCTGCGCAGGATGGGATTTCCTGAGCCATTTATACGCTGCATAACACTACTATACAATGAACCCAAAGCTAGAGTTAGAATAAACGGGTCCACCTCCAACACTTTCGACATAAGTCGTGGAATGAGACAGGGATGCCCCCTCTCACCAATTTTATTTGCACTGACTCTAGAACCCCTGGCCTGCAAAATCCGCCAAAAACTCTCAAAGTCAGCTTTACAATTCAGTTTGCGACCTATAGGCATCTCATTATATGCAGACGATACAGTGGTATATACACGCTACCCTGACACCAACCTAAACCCACTCATTAGAGAATATATCCGTTTTGAGAACTACTCAGGTCTCCGAATAAATTGGGATAAATCTGTAGTAATACCTCTTACGACACAACCAAGTCTGGAATACCCATTGAAATGGCACACAGATCCGATAAAATATCTTGGAATATGGATTCATTGTAACCCTGAAATAGTGATTAGAGAGAATTATGGGAGAGCGCTATCAAAACTTCAAGCACAGGTGGATAAATGGATTAAGTTGCCACTCTCACTAGCTGATAGAATCGCTTTGCAAAAAATGATAGTGCTTCCTAGATTCCAAAATTTGTTCTGGAATATCCTGATTTGGCTCACACAGACTATCTTCTCCAAATTGAGGTCCGCTTTACAACGCTTGACATGGGCAGGGAAGCAGGCCAGAGTAAGCTGGAAAATCTTAACAAAACCATATCACCAAGGGGGCTTTGGAGCTCCGGATCTTCAACTATATTTTTATTGTGCGCAAGCGCAACACACACATTATTGGTTACACCCACACGCACACATCCCACATATAGCAGTGTACACCCAACTCCATTGACAACCTATATCATAGACTCGAAAAGTTTCACACCGAGAGAAACTATCCAAACAGTATACTGCACTTCACAAGCATTGCATACGTTAGCTTACCATGCTCAAAATCTCCCATTATATGCACCAGCAATGCCCCTAGCTGATCATCCCAAAATTTCAGTTACACAGGACAAGAAAATGCTTACATTACTAGACGAAATGGGATTGGTTGACATGAGCGAGGTGTTTCCACACAACCAATTCATCTCACAAGATGACCCGTCTCTATGTGCACATCAGACGCCGTTAAAGTTGTTTGTTTATCTGAGACTGCGAACGGCGGTAAGGGAGCTATATGCATCGTTTCTAGAAAAGCCACCACAACTGACTGCGTTACAAATTTTATTAACATCACCTACACATCAAAGCCTAGTAACACGACTGTATAAATCATCACACGATGAACAGAAATGTGGACTTAACATATCATTACAAAGGTGGAAATCAATAACAGGCATCACAATAGATGAACAAGACTGGGACTACAGCTGTGCTCAACTTCACAAACTCACATCAAATTGCAATCAACGCATAATCCATTTTAAATTTCTACACCAAATATATTACACCCTGTTCAAATTACACAAATATGGCCTTAGAACAGATGGCAATTGCACACAATGTAATGCACCCAAGGTCAACTTCTTACACATGGCCTGGGCTTGCCCCCAACTTTACAAGTACTGGCAAGACATTGCTAATACGCTAACAACTATGCTAGCAGAACAAATCCCAAACACGCCAATGGTTTGCCTACTGGGAATCCGCAAACTTAGATTAGCCAGGAGACTGACATTTTTGGCAGTGGCACTATTACTTGCTAAGCAGTGCATAGCCATGCGTTGGGGTAGTAAAAGACCCCCAGACTTAAAGAATGGCTTACTGACATGACCTATTGTAGAGAGACACTGGAGGCCTATGCAGAGGAAATACCACAGGCTTCTAGGCCTCGTGATTTCTGGGAACCGTTAGTACAATACCTACACACACTACTGGTAGAACCCTGAATCGATATAGAGAGTACTCAGGCGGTATAATGGTAAGAAGTACTTGATGAGACGGCGGAATGCCTGGACGGCGGAGTTGATTGTACAATAGAACCCACCAGATCAGGAGTATAAATAAATGGAAATAAATTGTAATAACAAACTTAGCAGATCCTCATGAAGTTCGTATGATGAGTAGCTGATGTCTGTATTAGAACACAAGCTCAGATGATAAGATTTGTAACCAAAATCTGGAATGATAATTTATGTGTGTAATGTACTGCTGCTGATTGGCAAAAAAATTAATAATAAAAAAAAACTGATATTCATTGTCTAGGACCTGACTCTTTAGGTCCCAATCCACTCTTTAAGGACTGTCTCTGCTTTATCACACATTTCTACAGGATAAAAGTCTAGTGGCTTGGGTCGACTTTCTTTGTCCTTGATGCTGTTGTTTATCCGTCATTGCTGTCTTCTTCAAAGGGATCGGGAGTAGTGTCTTTACCCGTTGTAAGAAATTGGATTATTATTTGTTGCTTGTGACTACCCACCTCAAGGAATAACCACTACCCTTATCACGATGAACCCTCAAAGTCACAAAATAATCTGAACTCAAACACCTGGTAACTATGGCACAGAGCAGGCACGATCAGGAGAGTAGCATCCAGGACTATTTCTCGAGCAACTCAGGCACGGCATCATCTAGATTAGTGGAGTGGGATGCATTCAAGGTGGTAGCCCGGGGAGCATGCTTGAAGCAAATAACGGAAACTAAACGCGTGCTGGAACAGGCTCTCACAACGACGGAGCAACGCTTGGCTGCTCTCACCAAACGGGATGTCACAACCGAGGAGGAGGCGCGACGTGTAGCCGAGGCAAAAACGGCCTATCAGGCTGCCTCCGCGGACCTACGAAGGTACAACTTCCGGTCGTATGCTACACGGATGCATAAAGAGAGGGACAAAACAGGCACTCTCTTGGCGTGGTTGGCCAGGCAGGACACGGACATCAAGCCCATCACCGAGGTACTAGACCGTGGGGGGGCGTTGGTGCACTCCCAGGCGGAGATTCTAGGGGCTTTCCGGGACTACTATGCTGAGATGTACAGCGACCCTGCCCCCACCCCGCAAACTGTAGTGGATCGATTCCTCGATCCTCTCCCTATCCCAACCATTACGAGGACAGAGAGGGAGACCCTAGACGCCGTAATAACTGCGGCAGAGGTGAAGCGGGCCCTGCAGGCCCTGGCCCGCAATAAGGCTCCGGGGCTAGATGGGTTCCCCTTAGAATATTACACGACATTCGCGGTGCACCTAGTCCCTCGATTGGTGGAAATGTTTGCGGCGGCACTGAAGAAGGGGGAGTTACCGAAATCCATGCGAGAATCCGTCATTGTGACGTTCTTGAAACCCCATAGGGACCCGCAACACATGGCCACCTATCGCCCGATATCGCTGTTGTCCGCCGATTGCAAACTCCTCGGGAAAGCACTCGCGGACAGATACGTACAAATCATACACACCCTGGTCCACCCGGATCAGTGCAGATTTATTCCCGGCAGACGCACGTCCCAGAATATACGTCGGGTGTTCCACATTCAGGATCAGGTAAGGGCAATATACCCCCGAGCGGCCTGTCTCATCCTGGATCTTGAGAAGGCCTTTGATTCCCTCACATGGCACTTTCTGTTCTCGGTACTGCAGCGAGCGGGCATTGGACCCACCCTCCTCGCCTACACGCGCCTATTGTACACTGGGCTCACCTCGCGGATGCGCCTAGTTCGATATATATCGACGGAGTTCGCGGTTCGGAGGGGCACGCGACGGGGCTGCCCACTGTCCCCTCTACTTTTTGCTCTGGCGGTGGAGCCGCTCGCCATACGCCTTCGACAGGAAGGGGAGAGCTGGGGCATCCCGGTGGCGGGCACAGTGCATAGTGTTTCCTTATACGCTGATGACTTGCTGATCTATGTGCGGGACATCACCGACGACCTGACCCCCCTCTGGGAAACCTTGACGGAGTTTGCGGCGGTCTCGGGACTACGGGTGAATTGGGACAAGTCCACGATATACCCGCTGCACCCGGATCTGCCCCCGCGGGAGGTTCGACTGGGTGCTCAGTGGGTGCCCTGGAGTGCGGAGGCCCCTCGATACCTTGGGATCCGTCTCTACCACTCCTCCACAGATATGTTTGAGGGTAACCATAACAGGGCACTGGCTAGTATTAGGGCTGCGATCGGATTTTGGAAGAGGCTTCCACTGGCTCCAATTGGGAGAGTGGCGCTAGCCAAGATGATCATAGTTCCAAGATTGTTGTATTTTTTTACCAATCTGCCAGTGATCCCGCCCAGGGCCTTTTTCCGGGACCTAGACTCCCTCCTTAGCGCACTCATTTGGGGATCCACTAGGCACAGGATAGCCCTGAAAAAACTGCAGCTACCCACCACACAGGGTGGCTTGGGAGCCCCCTCATTTGAGGCCTACTTCTTGGCAGCACAACTGCAATGGCTGTCTCACTGGACGGCAGACAGATACACTGTGGAAACTCACACTGTCGCAAGACGGATATCGGCCCCGGAGATCCGTCGCCTACTCCTCCCTGGCACTAAACCAAAGCGCACATACCCTTTACAAGTGTCGGTGGCGCGTAAGTGCATGATGAGGATACACCGTATGTCCCCGGGGGTTCCACTGTACTCCCCTCTACTCACCCTGGTGGGGTGGCCCAAACAGGAACACTACTACACCAATAGCGAGCTCCGCACGTGGACATCGTGCGGATTAACAGAGGTGGAGTCCCTATTCGAGGAGGGGCAACTAAGACCATTCCATAGCCAAGTAGAAGAGTATGATCTTCCCCCGGGCCAATTCTTGCTCCATCGCCAACTCCTAGCGAGCTACCGACCTCATCAGGACCTAATCAAAGGGGAGCCACGCACACATCCGGTTCTCCACGCGATCTTACGCATGGGCGTGGGGCGCCATCTCACTACCTGGCTTTATAAAGCCATCCGGGAACTGTCTTACAAACCACTGGAGACCCTGCGAGCCACTTGGGAGGCCGAAATTGGGCGTGCGTTCCACGAGGGGGAGTGGGGGAGTGCCTTGGAGTACCCTAAGAAGGTCTCTAGGAACGCACGCTTTAAGAACATTCAATACTACATCCTGCATAGGGCCTATTTAACACCCGCACGCCTCCAACGGTTCTACCCTGACACTCAGTTCCTCTGTCCCAGATGCCACGAGCGGAATGCAGATTTCCAACATATGTTTTGGAATTGCTCCACCATCAAAACTTTCTGGCACCACATTCACACCGCACTAGGTACCCTCACGGGGCTAACCTGCATGACCACATGGGAGGCCACCGCCATAGGCATCTTCCGCGCGGGTAAGCAACACAAGGTGCGGACTCGCTTCCTCTCCCTGGCGGTGCTTTTGGCCAAACGCAGCATCGCTATGCACTGGCGCTCCCCCACAGGTCCACCGCTGGCGGCTTGGGTGGGAGCTACACACAAGTGGGCGGCGGCAGAGGAGGAGACGTTGCGGGAGGAAGAGGTGAGAGGGGTCCGCAAACACCACATATCAATGGAATGGGCCATGCTATTGTATCAGTTCAAGCAGCTATCCCCGGGTGCAGATCCAACAGACAGCCCACTCACACCGTCGGCTCATCACGCGCAGTCACAGACCCCACCCAACCAATCTCTCGACATTCCGCCCACATGATCTTATTACATACCCCAACATCGGTTATGCTAACGTAATTCTAGGTCGACCCCCAATAGGATAGACACTCATGAGACACAGAGGTGCCTTACCCCAACGACGCTACAAACCCTCGCCGATATCATTGGTTGTGCCTGTTCATGCCTCCCCCCCCCCCTAGTTTAGGCCTTCGATACAATAGCCTTCGTTTTACCCTAGTTTCTGTGCCATATCTGGAACCTGAGACACCGGGGTATACACCTCATATCAAGTCTGTACGTGGGTTATGTTCTCCGATGACGTATCACTGATATATGCAGCTGATGTGTACCACTATTGAATGTACTATCTGTTATAACTATCTGAAAGATCTATATGATGTACAATGTGTCTAATGTAAAAATGGCAATAAAAATAAGTTAAAAAAAAAAAAAACTATGGCACAGAGCAGGCAGGCTTAATGTAGGGCAATGTGTAAAATATGTATGCAGTAATAAAATCCCAAAGAATAGAGTAAAATTTAATAAACAAAATGGCAAAAATGCAATATGAGGAAAAGGCGATATGCATTTTTTAAGTCTTAAGTAAGAAGATTTTTGCAGTCTCCGGCAGAGGCTGGCAGCAGGGTCCATTCCAGATCTAGTTACCAGTGGTCAGCTGGGCAGTTGCAGGAAAAGCCCTTGTAGCTTTTGATAGCCCTATAGTTTGAATAGGGGGTCAGCTTTAGGACCATTGGAGTCCACTTCTTTTTCTTTATCTTGCGTACAATCATCCAGGTCACAGCTGGTCCGGTACGCTTCTGTTCTCCCTCAGGTCCAGAAGTGTTCTGAAGTGGGTGCCTGGAGGTGCCCTATTTATGCTTGGCAGTAGCTAGTAGGTGGGAATGACTCCCAAGGTACGCCCCAACCAATGGGGTGAAAGTTCCCGGGGCCTACCGTACCAACCTTGGGCATTCTCACATGGCAAAGGTCTTTGGCCACTAAATTTGGGCTATGTGACTTGGGGGTGTATGTGGGAGTGTACAATAGTAATCCCAGTGTCCTCACACATCGAACACAAGCAGCCAGTGGTTACCCAAAAATTGTCTTGGTATCCTATTCTCTCTCCCTTGAAGGGTGCCCCAAGGGTTATATGTAAATACAGGAACAGACGATCTGGTAGGACAAAAGCAGAGACCTCAGCAACCAGACAATAGGTCCACAAGAATTATCTTGGCATCCTATTCTCTTCCCTTTCAAGTATGCCCAAGTGTTTGTCATATGTGACCCCAGCAGTCCCGACAAGTAGGATTTCACACTAAAGCAGGATTTGACAGTGCAAAGTCAAAAAGTATACACCTAGCCCCCATGCTACATATTTAGAGTAGTTATCTCTGCCCATTCGGTTCAGCCTATTGTTTGCTCCTGGAAGGCATTTCACACCTATTCACATCTATTCAAGGCTAATTACTGGCTCGTAGAAGCTGGAGATTAACTGAAAATTGGCCTACAGGAGCTACAGGCAGGGAAAAACTAACGTTCTAAAAGTTACTTTTCCTTAATGCTTAATAAAATTCCAACTTCGGTGTTGAATTTGATTTCTAATAACCCTTAAAATAGCTGTTTAATTATTTTTCTAGCTAGTCCTATCCTCGAGATATTAGTATTTTAATACTTTGGTTTTCTACATATGACAACTAGGCCTACACAGTGAAAATAGATTTTGGTGCTAGTGACGGTAAGGAAATATTAATATTGCATTTCTACTTTTTGTACGTTTGATTACCAGGAACACTGCCTTATGGGGGTACATGGCCTACATAGAGGTGACTTATTCATATTTTTAAAAGTGTTTTTTTTCCATCTCATAATGGTTTATTTTGACAGGTTGTATTTCAGTTGTTACACTGCTATTGTCAGGCTACAATGGTAGGCCTGAATCGATGTTTGCACTGCCATGATACTGGATGGCACAATAGGTGCTGCTGTCCACTCTTTGTATTTACATTCCAGGCCCTGCATACATTTTGTACCATATAGTACAGACTTATAGGGAAGTTAAATATACCAATTAGGAGTATGCCAATTCACCCATGTGGAAAGGGGTGGGGGCACGCACTTGACTACTGGTTAGCAGAGGTAATGTGTACAGAGTTCCTAAGCCAGCAGATATATAGGATCCAGCAAACGTAAAAAAGATCTGGGGTGGAAAAAAAAAGCATTAAAGGCGGATTTCCTACATTTGTAATGTGGAAACATGCTGCCATCTTCAGTGCTGCAGCTCTGCCTTCCCAGGCCTGTTACTCCTTCGGGGTTGAGGAGTGAAGCAGGCATATACTGGTGTCAAATTTCTGTCTCTTGCACCATGGTTTGACCTTTTGTGTCTGTGTTGTGGCATATCTGCTTGTCTTGAGGAGACTTGCTGTTCTACCCAATCCCAAGTTGCCTCAGGTTCACTGAAGAGATATGCTTTGTGATTCGCCATGACCTTGAGTTTTGGCTGGTAAAAGCAGGGCGATTTAGAGCCCCATTTTGCAGAGCTTCCGCTTCATTCCAAGAAAGAGGCATTTTGATGTTGAACGAAAAGAGTGTTGTTCTGGAATATCAGTAACTTGCTGTTTTTTATTTCAAGTGTCCTGCCTACCTGGCTCTCTCACTGGAAAACAAGGGAGACATTTCTTGTGATGTTACTTTAGTTGTTTTCCAGTTTGAAAAGAAACCCGTCCCATCCTGTCACCACCCTTATATTGCTCCACCTGGCATGTTCTTCGTACATACTCTGACGTTTCTTCTAGGATGAGGAGATGATCCATGAGATCTTGAACGTACTATTCTAAATTGACTATTTGTGGCTGGAGCTCCTTCAACACAGATTTAGTTTCGACCACTCTCTCAGTAAACTTATTTTTACATTTTTTTATTAAGCTTTTATACAAAACCAATGTAGTGCGCGATATTACATCTCAACGAAAGCATGGTAAGCACATGGTGATCAGACAATTACAGGGAATCATAATAAATACAGATCATCAGCAAAATGATGTAACACTTTGGTGGAATACCCATGTAGTGAACTGATTGGAGATACACAGTCGCCCCCATCAACACAAGAGTATAGCATCGCTACCTGAGAGTCAGGTCTCACATGACGTCCAAGATGGAGCAGTCGAAGAGGGATAATGAAAGGCGAGCTAAACAGCAGGAGTAGAGCTATTGCATTCTCGCGTGGTGTTACAGTTATCAGTCGCGTCAATCTCTCTAGTGGTCAGGTATGTCGTGTAAAGCCCCCAGAAGTTCTTGGGTCGACTCCGGAGAGAGAGAAGTTCACTAAAGTTTTCGGTCTGCGTACTGCAGTACAGCATATCGTGCGACCACTGTGCCATTGTGGGTGTAGGGCCACGTGACCAGCTAATCGCCACCCTGCACTTCGCTAGGAGCAGTCCCATGTCTATCAATCTACTTACTCCCTTGGATGTCTTCTTAGAATATCCCAAAAGGGCTAGTGCGGGGTCCGAGAGTAGTGCAAAGTCAGCTATTTTTCCCAGTTCGCTGAATGCCGAGTCCCAAAATTTGTGTATCCCCGGGCAGGACCAGGCTAAATGTAAGAAGTCAGCAGTCTGCTCATTGCACTTCTCACAAGCAGGGCTATCCCTCAACCCATATCTATGCAATCTTTCTGGTGTATAGTATACTCTGTTTAAATATTTAAAATGGAACAGCCTGTGTCTGGCATTTAAAGAAATACGCCGAGTACTAGCACAACTATAAGTCCATATGGGGTCATCTATAGTCTGCTGCAAATCCCTCTGCCAGTCCAGCCTAGCTTTAGTGTAATAGTTTGTCCTATGAGACATTGACAGCTTGTATATGTTAGAGATAATCTTATGGGGAGACTGTCAAGAATTCCTGTCATACAAGGGAAACACGCCCTTATGTAAACAGGAGAGCTGTTACATAACTCAAGGGAAACACGCCCTTATGTAAACAGGAGAGCTGTTACATAACTCAAGGGAAACACGCCCTTATGTAAACAGGAGAGCTGTTACATAACTCAAGGGAAACACGCCCTTATGTAAACAGGAGAGCTGTTACATAACTCAAGGAAAACACGCCCTATAAAGGGAGGAACCGGGAGGTACAAGGCTGTCGGATATTGTGTTTACACCGACGTACCTGCTTCGTGAAGAGCAGTGTTCCGGAGTGGTGCTCCAGTAAGGCAAGAACGGAGGTAGGTCGAGTCGTTACTCCCTGGGCCGTGTCTTGCCCCATCGTCACCTGTGAAGGACCCGGAAGCTCTACCGGTCAACCATTGAGCTTCGCTTTTTGACTCGGCTGAGTCCAAGCGCAGTGGCGCTTTTGCTGGTTGGAGTCGTAACTCCCAGCCCGACCAGAGACACAGGGACTGCCAGCTGTAACGCACACCAGGAGGTGTTTGCCGCGTTACAGACTCGGAAGTCCACAGGATCGATCGAGCGGCTGCTCTCGGTTCAGTCTTCTTGCTTGTGATTGGGGTATCGGTGACGCATCACCAGGAGGTGACTCCGCGTCCCGGTGCAGTCTGAGGAAGAGGTTGAGCGGCTGCTCCCTTCAGGTAGAGACCCCGGCTGGGTGTTTCCCTGACTCCTCGATTCTCCCCAACACTCTTCGTGCCCCTCACAGCCTACCGATTGGCATTGTCGGCCATTTCATTTCTGCCCTCTGTTGGCATACGCCGGGATCGGCGTATATGCAGAGGACGGTTAGGACCATCCGTGCTGTGGGCTGGTAACGTACTTAGCCTGGAGGATTCCAGTGACTATAACTTTTGTTTGTTCTTTGTATTTTATTTGCCTTCATTAAAAGAACTAACCCTTCACAAGTGGTTGCGTCCTCATTGTCGTGTCTGTTAAACGATCCTGAGACGTTCAGGGCGTTACAAAATATCCGACCTTAATAACACTAACTGTCTCCCGGTCGATAACAGACATGGCAACACTTGATGATGAGCTGGCTGCTTTAGCGGCCATGCAAGTTGAAGTGGCTGCCTCTAGGCAAGAAACAGCCGATGTAAAAGCCAGACTGGATGCTATCCAATTGGACCCGCTCACGCCCAGCACCTCCCTCACGAACCAGACCCCTGCGGTAGTAGTGGAAATGCCGGTAGCCATCCCCTTGGCAACACCAGAGAGGTACAGTGGGGATCCTAACACAGTGCAGGTATTCCTCACACAAGTGGCGCTACATTTATCGTGCAAACCAAGGGCGTTCCCCACGAGTCAGGCTCGTGTGGCTTTCCTTATATCCTATTTGGCTGGAAACGCGGCACAATGGGCTGTACCTCTGGTGAGCAGGGACGACCCCCTCTTATGTGATTGGGGTGCTTTTCGCGAGGAATTCCTGAAGGTATTCGACAGAAGGGCTGACACGTACACGGCGGACCGTGAAATGCTTGAGTTGAGACAGGGATCCAACGACCTGGTGCAGTATCTCAACGCGTTCCGAAGGCTGGTTGCGGAAACCAAGTGGCCTGTTGCTAAACAGACGGCGCTCTTCCATCAAGGGCTGTGCGATGAGCTCAAGGACGCCGTGGCTCATATTGACCCTCAACCCAAGACATGTGAGGGCCTTATCAACCTGGTATTACGGCTGGAACATAGGCTAAGTGAAAGAAAGGGGGATCATGGGAGAAAAGGAAAATCCCTTCCATCCTATGTGACGGTGGGAAGTCCTGAAACTTCCACCGCATCCAAGGGAGAACCCATGGACATCAGCGCAATACGAGCGAGCCTCACAGCCACGGAGAAAGAGTCACGCCGTAAACAAGGATTGTGCCTATATTGTGGCAAAAAAGGCCACTACGTACGTGAATGCCCTGCCAAACCGAAGACGTCACGTTATCGGGCCAACCGGTCGGTAACAGCCGTGGTGGACATACCGGCGGAAAACTAGAGGACTCCAAGACCAGAGAAGGGGCATCTCGGAGTCACTCATCCATCCCTTCACTTTCCAACTCGGTCACTAAGGGACAACGACACCTGTTTATCACGGTGCACGTGGGAGTGCATGACCAGTGGATACCCGTTGTGGCCATGGTGGATTCAGGGGCCACTGGCATGTTTATGGACCACAACGAGGCATGCAGGCTAGGGCTAGTGCTTCTTCCCAAAGCAGTACCCGAAGACGTCTATGCGGTAGACGGAAGGCGATTGGTGACGGGGCCCATCGGACAGCACACGGGGGTCCTTCCGATGAGATATGGGAGGAACCATTTGGAACAAATCGATTTTAACATCATCCGAGCGCCCCAATATGGCGTCATATTGGGATTGCCGTGGCTACAGAAACACAACCCCTTTGTGGATTGGCCAACACATCGCATCGAAATGACGTCACCGTATTGCATCCTGCATTGTGGAATAAGAACGGAATCCCTTGACGCAGATGAGAGCGGGAGTCAGACGGTGGCTACAGCGGCAGAAAAAGATGTGGCTCTCCCCCAGGCTTATCACAGTTTTGAGGATGTATTTGATGAGGTGAAGGCGGAAGTGCTACCACCACATAGACAGTTTGACTGCCAGATCGACCTGGTGCCAGGGGCCAGCGTTCCCAGCGGCAGGCTGTATGCCCTGACGGAGCCTGAAAACGTGCATCTCCGGGGGTACCTGGATAAACTCCTCAAGCTAGGATTCATCCGCCCGTCCAAGTCTCCGGCCGCCTCGCCACTCTTCTTCATCCCGAAGGCTAATGGGGAGCTGAGAGCCTGTGTGGGCTTTAGGGCATTGAATGCGATAACCATAAAAAATCGGTACCCCTTGCCTCTCATCAGTGTACTTCTGGAACAGGTCAAGAAAGCTCGTATCTACACCAAGTTGGATTTGAAAGGGGCATACCATCTGGTGCGCATGAGGGACGGAGACGAGTGGAAGACCGCCTTTAAGACCAGGTTCGGCCTTTTTGAGTACCTCGTCATGCCGTTCGGTCTGTGCAACGCCCCGGCAGCCTTTCAGTACTTTTTGAATGAGGTATTCAGAGAGGAGTTGGATATCTACGTGGTCGTATATATCGACGACATCCTCATCTATTCGTCCAGTGTGGAGGAGCACGTACACCACGTCAAAGCTGTGCTCCAAAAGCTGAGGGAAAACATGCTGTTTTGTAAACTCAGCAAGTGTGACTTCCACGTCACATCCGTGGAATTCCTCGGAGTGATGCTGAGTCCAGAGGGACAGGAGATGGCAGAACGAAAGATCAAGGCGGTGAAAGAATGGCCGGTGCCCCAAAGCGTGAAGGACGTCCAAAGTTTCATTGGCTTCGCCAACTTTTACAGGCGGTTTATAGATGGATTTTCAGGAGTGGTGGCCCCAATCACACAGCTACTGAGGAAGTCCAAGGAGTTTGTCTGGTCCCCTGAAGCGAACAAAGCCTTTGAGGCCCTGAAAAGCGCCTTTGGTAAGGCGCCGGTGTTGGCTCACCCCGATCCGGATCTCCCCTACGTGGTGGAAGCGGACGCGTCGGATGTGGCGCTGGGGGCTATCTTGTCCCAACGCAACCACGACACAGGGGTGCTTCATCCCGTTGCGTACATGTCCCGCAAACTCAACGACGCCGAACGCAACTACCATATTGCGGAGAAGGAGCTTCTCGCGATCAAGGACGCCTTCACCGAATGGAGGCATTGGTTGATGGGGGCAAGACATGTGGTATCGGTGTACACGGACCATCGGAACCTACAGTTCATGACGGCCACTAGACACCTTTCTCCCAGGCAGCTGCGGTGGATGATCTTCTTTGCAGGGTTCCACTTCCGCATCACATATCGGCCGGGGACGGAAAACCGGAAGGCGGACGCCATGTCCCGTCAATCTGCAGTTAAGGAACCATTGCCTGCAACCGAGCGTTCCATCATTTCCCCGAGGATGGTATTGGGGGTTATCCAACCGGATACTTTCCTGAGGGGAATAAAGAGAGGGATCAGGTCATTCGCATGGCGGAGGTGGCTCCTCAGTCACAGAGAATGGCAGCTGAAGGACGGGATACCCCTGAAGGGCAGGTGCCTATTGATACCCACGCCTAGGCTAAGGAAACAAGCATTCATCTGGTGCCATGACTCTCCATGCGCAGGTCATTTGGGCTTTGAAAAAACGGTGGCTAGCATGGGACGGCATTTCTGGTGGCCAACCATGAGAGTGGATGTCAGGAGGTGGGGACAGGAGTGTCCTACGTGTGCTACCATGAAGGCCGACCATGGCCGAACCCAAGGGCTCTTACATCCACTTCCGACCCCGGATAGACCATGGGATAGCATATCACTGGACTTCGTGGTGGGCCTACCGGTAGACCAGGGGATGACGGCAATACTGGTGGTGGTGGATTACTTGACGAAAATGGGGCACTTCATCCCCTGCAAGAGAGTCCCTACGGCCGGGGAATTGGCGTCACTACTCCTAAAGAATGTGGTACGACTGCATGGATTACCTGGGGTGATCGTGTCGGACCGGGGGTCGCAGTTTACTGCGCAATTCTGGAAGACTTGGTGCACTGCGCTGCATGTTAAGACCGCCCTGTCCACCAGCTACCACCCTCAAACGGACGGCCAAACCGAGCGCCTGAACCAAACGCTCAAACAGTATCTGCGATGTTTTGTGGACCAGGGCAGGGAAGAATGGGTCGACTTGCTATGGGTTGCAGAGATAGCCTATAACAACGCCACTCACAGCTCCACACAGTCCTCTCCGTTCTATAGCAACTATGGCCAACATCCCAGGTTCTTGCCATTTCTACATCCGTTCAGAGAGGACAGGATTCCCGCCACAGCGGACAGGGTGGCACACATAAAAGACACGTTGATGCGCTCAAGGGCTGTCCTAATAGAGGCCAAGAGAAGATACAAGGCTGCGGCAGATAGGAAGAGAAGGCCCGGGCCACTGTACCGCACTGGAGACTACGTCTGGATATCCACAAGAAACATGAGGTTTCGAAAGAACAGTGTGTTCCATCCCAAGTACATGGGCCCCTATCGAATTACCAAGTGTATGGGTCCCGTGAACGTGAAGGTGTGCTTGCCCCAGTCATTGCGGATACACCCTGTCTTTCATGTATCATTGCTCAAACCAGCACCCTCCAAGCCGTCTGGGACACCTAGGCCGGTATGCGTGGAGTCGGAGGTGGAGTATGAAGTGTCGGGCATACGGGCGTCCAAATGGCGCAGGGGGAAGCTGTGGTACCTGGTTGCGTGGAAAGGCTATGGCCCGGAGGAGCATTCATGGGAACCGGCTGAAGGGGTTCATGCTCCGCGCTTGGTCTCCTTGTTCCATCGGCGTTTTCCTGCCAGCGCTGGACCCGTGGGGAGCCGCTGAGAGGGAGGATGTACTGTCAAGAATTCCTGTCATACAAGGGAAACACACCCTTATGTAAACAGGAGAGCTGTTACATAACTCAAGGGAAACACGCCCTTATGTAAACAGGAGAGCTGTTACATAACTCAAGGGAAACACGCCCTTATGTAAACAGGAGAGCTGTTACATAACTCAAGGGAAACACGCCCTTATGTAAACAGGAGAGCTGTTACATAACTCAAGGAAAACACGCCCTATAAAGGGAGGAACCGGGAGGTACAAGGCTGTCGGATATTGTGTTTACACCGACGTACCTGCTTCGTGAAGAGCAGTGTTCCGGAGTGGTGCTCCAGTAAGGCAAGAACGGAGGTAGGTCGAGTCGTTACTCCCTGGGCCGTGTCTTGCCCCATCGTCACCTGTGAAGGACCCGGAAGCTCTACCGGTCAACCATTGAGCTTCGCTTTTTGACTCGGCTGAGTCCAAGCGCAGTGGCGCTTTTGCTGGTTGGAGTCGTAACTCCCAGCCCGACCAGAGACACAGGGACTGCCAGCTGTAACGCACACCAGGAGGTGTTTGCCGCGTTACAGACTCGGAAGTCCACAGGATCGATCGAGCGGCTGCTCTCGGTTCAGTCTTCTTGCTTGTGATTGGGGTATCGGTGACGCATCACCAGGAGGTGACTCCGCGTCCCGGTGCAGTCTGAGGAAGAGGTTGAGCGGCTGCTCCCTTCAGGTAGAGACCCCGGCTGGGTGTTTCCCTGACTCCTCGATTCTCCCCAACACTCTTCGTGCCCCTCACAGCCTACCGATTGGCATTGTCGGCCATTTCATTTCTGCCCTCTGTTGGCATACGCCGGGATCGGCGTATATGCAGAGGACGGTTAGGACCATCCGTGCTGTGGGCTGGTAACGTACTTAGCCTGGAGGATTCCAGTGACTATAACTTTTGTTTGTTCTTTGTATTTTATTTGCCTTCATTAAAGGAACTAACCCTTCACAAGTGGTTGCGTCCTCATTGTCGTGTCTGTTAAACGATCCTGAGACGTTCAGGGCGTTACAGAGACTTATCTTTGATGATGTAGGTCAGTTCCAGTAGTTCTGGGGGTTCTTGGAGGTCTTCTCCTAATATATCGTGTAGTGCATGTCGCGTTCTGTGGTACTGGAATTGCTGAAGCAGAGTATTAGCAGTAGCCTGGTTCTCCAGTTCCTCCCACTTTTTAACTACACCGTTGTGGAATAGGTCCCCAGCAGTCAGGATTTGTAATGAACTCAACGCACGTAGAACCCCTCTGTCCCTGCATGTTGGTAGCCAGCGAAGCCATTCAATTGGCATAGCCGAGGAATATAGGAGAGCTCCTACAAGTAATTGTAGTAGGGAGTGCCAAGCATGACGGGTCGCATTAATGGAATCAAGAATCCCTGTTCTACGATCTGTGGCTTCAAAAATCTTGGCCAGAAGTGGTAGCGGGTCAGCAATGATCGTTTCTATACGGAGATGCGGGACTTCCGGCGAGCCATGTATCCAGTAGTATGCTTGAGCACTCTGCGCAGCTCTGTAGTATAAGTTAAGGTCTGGCGCGCCCAACCCCCCCAAATTGTATGGTAAAGTGAGTATCTGCCATTTAACCCTCGCATGTTTGCCTGCCCAAGCCAGTTTTATCAACAATGTGGTGACCCGGTTAAAAAAGGAGCAAGGTAAAATCATAGGGATATTTATAAAAAGCAACAGAAACCGGGGTAACACCCCCATTTTCATGATAGAGATTCTGTCTAGCAGGGACAGGGGCAGCCTAATCCAGGTTTCAACGTCATCTTCTAATCTGCTGACAGCAGTACCGTAATTTTCCCTAAATCCCATATCATAATTAGTATGTATTTGGATACCCAAGTATCTTATCGCATCCGTGGACCACTGTAGTGGGTAGTCCGGTTCAAAGGGGGCCGTGACCGGCGTGAGAGGGAAAACAATAGACTTAGGCCAGTTGACTCGCAGTCCCGACAGCGCGCCGAAGTGTACCACCTCCCGCAAGACTGAGGAGAGTTTACTTTCCGGATTGCGGATGTACAACAGCGTGTCATCAGCATAGGTGGACACTATAAGCTCATAGTTTTGGAAACAGATACCTTTGTGGCTGTGATATTCGGCCACCAAGGCATATAATATGGGAGACAGCGCGCATCCTTGTCTCGTCCCTCTGGTAATGGCAATGGGGTCCATCACCAGATTTCCTATTTTTATCCTGGCAGAGGGGGAATTGTATAGCACCCCTATCAATTGAAGGAAGACTGGGCCCAATCCCATCCTAGTCAGCACATGGCGCATAAAGGGCCATTCGACCGAATCAAAGGCCTTCTCCATGTCAAGGAAGACCGCGACCGCTTTTGAGTCCTGCCTGATATGTTGCGGAGCCCCAAAGACCGTGCGAAGATTGTAGGTGAGGTTCCTGTCTGGGATGAACCCAGCTTGTTCAGGGGCAACAAGTATCGGAGCGAGGGGGGCTAATCGGTTAGCTAGAATTTTAGCGAACAGTTTCGTGTTAACATTTAGCAAGGAAAGAGGGCGATAAGATCCGCACTCCTCCGGTGGCCTCCCTGACTTGGGAATGGCAACTATAACAGCCTCGCTCATCGTAGGCAGCATAAGGCCTGAAACACACGTCATCAAAGAGCTCAGACAAGTACGGGAGTAAGATATCGAGGAACGCCTTGTAAAATGCTACCGTGAGGCCGTCCACACCAGGGGCACTCCCAGCCTTTATATGCGATAGAGCCAATTGAATTTCATCTTTTTCTATAGGCCTCATAAGGAACTCTCGATGCGTATTTGTGAGGAATGGTAATTTAATATGTGCGAGGTAGTCTAAGATTTCATCCTCCGTACCAGTAGAACAAGAAGTGTATAGATCAGCGTTGAATTGTTTAAACCTTTCTGCAATTGCAGTCTCCTCGGGCAGCGTGTTGCCTTCCGCCGATTTGAGTTTAGTGACCTGTGTATGGCTGTGCCTTTTCTTCAGTAGTTTTGCTAGAACAGAACCTGGTCGTTCACCTTCGCCATACACCCGCGCCGTGGCGTATTTCCCTAAGTGTTTTACTTCAGTGTCAGCCGCATCTTGATAGTCTCCTAGCAGCTCCTTAATTTCCACCGATATAGCTTCATCAGCACACCTTAGTTGGCGTTTTTCTAAGTCTCCTAGTTTCTTTTCTAAGTCAGCCAGTCGCTTTCGGATAGAGCGGAGGACCCCAGAGTGCTTGGCAATTGTGACACCTCGAATATAGACCTTGAATGCCTCCCAGACCACTTGGAAGCTATCCACAGATCCCACATTAGTTGTGACGAAATTCTATTACAGGACCGGAGGCTTCGGTTTATGCTTCTCTTTCTTTTATTTGCTACTCACAGCAGCCAATGAAAATCGTTTTGTATGCAAATAAAACTACATTTCCCATGATGCTCGTCCATACATCACATCCTGTACAGCCCAATAAGAGCCACCGTATCCCGCTTCTGCTCCTCTTTCTTCGCTGCTCACGCAGGAAGTTAAGTGCTCAGAACATTATATTGTGATTTATGTCTCATTTGACTGTTATATTGCCTTTGATGATGTTGCAATTATGTTTGCGCTGTGGAAAAGTGGATTTTCCTGATCAGTTATGTCCCCTATCTTGGACCCCAACGGTTCTATATGCATGTTACAAGTACATGTATGTTCCCTCCAGTTCCAGTTTCTAAGACGCAAACATATGTGTGTCTACCGTCAACATGTTCTCTGTCAGATCCGCCATCAATGGGCTGGATATTCGATTCCTAAGTATGAAAGGCCACCGACTTTATATGGCTAAGTTACTCCATTTTTACAGTTCAGGCGAGTAGGCCCGATTCTGTCCTCAAAGCCTTTCCCTGCTCTCTGTCTCTGACAGCTTCAGCTTGAGCTCGCATCTGTATCCATGAACTTTGTCCTACTCCCTGTGCAGCTAACGGAGCCTGCCTCGGCCAGTTTTCGCTTGTCTGCCAAGAAGTTGTATTTCACCTTCGAATTATCTATTTTGCTCTTCAGCCGATGCATTCCTGCCTAGTAGTTTAAGTAAACATTCCTCCAGTTACCAAGCAAAAGGCCAGGCTTCTCTGTCCTCATGCAAGTGATTCATAGCCCTGTTGCTATGGAAAGTTTTCTGCCCCTCGCATCTCATATAGACACTTAGACGCTTGTACACGCACATAGTCAGTATAGAATAGATTCTGTCCGAGAGTCCTTCCTTGTGGATAACATAGTTCTTTAAACATAGGATGTTAGATATGATTTGGGATTAGGATGACTTGACCCCAGACTTCTCGTCTCCACATGTAGAGCTAAATGTCAAGTCCCCTTCACCCCCTAGTTACACGTCAATTACACGTCATGCTGCCGCGCGCGCATCTATGCCAAGTATTATCTTATAGATCCACCTATGTCTGATAATTCTAACCAATCATGTTTCTTTTATTCCTTATTACGCCTAGTTTCGATTATGTCACTGCTACGTCATTTTTCTTATCAAATGTTACGCCTTCTACATTCGTTTCATTGTAATGTACTTATTATAAAAATACATGTCTGTTAATAAATTATTGTACTTCACTTCCTGAACCTTCGTGGTGACGGAACCTGAAGGCCGCCACTCGAGTCGGCCATTTTGAATGGAATAAAGCCCATTAGAGAACCTCTTATACCACGGATTCTGCCTCTTGTTATTTTGAGCTATTTTACTTTATTTTAAGACTCCGTACGAAATTCAGTCAGGTAATATTTATTTTATTTACCACATAATGGCGCCCGAACAGGGACACTTTCTCATCTCACGCGCCGGCGGTGCGTTGCAGGCCCGGTCTCCTGCCACAGCTGGACGGACCATAAACGCGTACCAGCAGGATTTCCTGTAAGCTCCCTCCGGTCAAGCGGGGGCGACTGAGGCTGCGATCAACCCAGACGAGGCGGTGAGAAGTGCGAAGTATCCCGACCAGAGCCTAGCTGAGAGAGCAAGATCCGAGGTATACAGAGGCCCACCAGGTTTTCCGAAAGTCCGATGTCCAGAGGGTCCGATGTCCGCAGTTATCGAGTCCTGTCCATTCTCTGAGGCCTTCCGTTTCAAGGAGCTACTCGGTGAGTACCATCGCCGGGGAGGCATGTTGACGTGCACATAGGTTGTGCCGGTCAAGACGGATTTGGGTACACAAATCCGGTCTGCACTGTTTAGCAGTGTATATGTACTGTTTAGCAGTATATCAAGTATTCCGAAGTATTCAGTTATTGTCAAGAATTCAGCGTGGTGATTAGTTAAGCAGACTGTCATCATTGTCGACCATTACCAAATGTTTAATGTTTAATGTTTAAAGTATTCAGAAAATGTCTTGCATATTGTGGTATGAATGACTGTTCATTGTTCACTGTTCATTATTGTGTTTCTCGTATTAAGTAAGTTCAAGAGTAAGTATCAGATCAGTTGTTAATATGCCGCTCTTCTCGAAGTTAAGACAGATTACTACCAGAAAAGGGGTGCTTGAAGAAGCAGTTCCTATTCCTCCTAGAGACACTCCAGGACATTTCATGTACCATAAACATGGCTTAGATGCCATATTGTTTCTTGATCTATGGGTAGATTATACCAAGGGATTACCGGAAAGTCAAAGGTGGCCCATAGCGGGACCCTGGGATGCAGAGTGCATCATGAAAGTGGAGGAAGAGTTATGGAAAAGAAAGGTCAGACAGTCACAGAAAGACGCTATTGAGTTATGGCGTAAAGAATCTCATAGACGAACAGAAAAAGCACGTAGACAAGAAGAGAGGAGTAAAGAAAGTTCAAATAAAGTTCAAGAAAATCTATTAATTGAGGAAGGTATCCGAGTGAAATCAGAACAAGTAAATAGACAAAGAAATGCTCTTATGAATGGTATGTATCCCCTTCTAGCCGAAGGACTACCTAAGGCTGTTACGGAGGTGCCAAAAGACTTGCCACCCCCATTATTTCCAATTAAGGTACATCCAAAAGGGCATCCCAGAACCGCAGAAGACGTTTTCCTTTCCTCATATCTAGACGATGCAGCCCCCGAGTATGCTAACGCCACACCACATAGACCGTCTGGCGGAGGGGTTCAACGTCAGGATCAGGTATCTGTTCCCGTGCAACAGCAAGTCCCGACACAAACGTCGGCAAGCACATCTGTTTCCGCATCTGTCTCCGCAGTCGACTCTACAGGGGTAACAACACCCATAGTTGCGGTGTCACGTTCAACGAACCCATTCACACCCGACGCCCCAGATGGGGCCACGGGAGGTGCTAGCAGTACTTTTACACCACCTAGAATAAATAAACTTGTCTTTCAAGAGTCCGCACATTCACGTACACCAAAATTCGTAAATGAACGTACGCTTAAGGAACTCCTTGTAAATTGTAGATATGACCCAGTGGTTGGTAAAGAGGACGAAATGGTTCTGGCATCATTACGAATTAGGCGAGCCGCAGAGTATTTAGCAAGGTTACCAGGAATGACTACGCATCTGGATAACATATATCATTTTGTTCAAACAGGACGAGATCCAGGATGTATTAACAGAGCTATGGAATTCCAGAAAGTAGAAATACAGGGGGAACTGTTACGTTTCCTCATAAACTGTGTGATCAGAAATCAAGATCGTCCGGGGGTAGACCGGAATGCAATGCTTACTCTTACAAGATGGAGTCAGAATATATCAGAAGGGAGACACGATAAGCAAAATTGTATAATAGCCATGTGTCGAAAAATACGTAAAGAAATAGAGCGTATTTATGAAGAGAGATTGGGAACAGACGAGTTTGAGCAAGATGAAGTGTCCGAAGCAGGGAATTCTGCAAGACAGTCAGAGACCATAGCCTATGTAGGCAGAGGAAGATCTTGTGAAAATACTAGATGTTTTTCTGATCCCATACACTCTGTATGTCCAAATAATAGCAGAACGTATCCGACGCCTGTAATGAATCTGAAGTCTCCTGAACATTCGTTTCAAGCCGCAGATAAAATACTACGAGAACGAAGGGGTTACCACCTCCTCGATTCCATGGATGAGCAAGAATTAGCCAGATCAGCCGTTCACTGGATCGTTAGTCCTGAAAAATATGGTGATGAGACCGTAGCACACACGTTTCTCAACCTCAGTACAGATGAACAACGTTTAGCTGGAATCTATATGATTCAGCAACTCCTCATATTATATAAGAGCCAACATGCTGATCCTGGTCCTTTACCTGATATATTAATGGAACTACTCACGAACAGATGGAGAGGTTCTAGTAACAAGTTAATTAAAGAGATATTAGTGTCACGTAAACAGTATGTCCTTTTTGTAAGTCCGGATTCTCTCTCGCTGCCCCATAGAGAAAGAACGCCGTACTATATGGATAGACAAAATCCTTTACGAGAAGTGCACCCAATAAAAGGCGAAGACAATGAGTTTCACCGTGTATTTGTTTACACACCTATATCAAAAATGGAATTATTAGAAATGAAGAAAGTAGTACCTAGCCATGATAAAGACCCAGCGGGTTTCCACCGAGAAATTAAAGACATGTTACTGATGGGAGAATATACCTTTCCTGATATTATGACGATATTAAAGGTGCTTTTGCCTGCTGGCATTTATGAAAAATTGAAAGAAAAAGAGTGGGAAGTGGGAGACCAAAAGATAGACTGGACAGCATTAGCAGAGGAAGAAAGGGGCCGAACTGCAGGTTCGGGGCTCGGGGATAAAGTTAAACTGTTACCAGGTTTACTAGTACAGGTACTGCCACGTTTATTAACTACAAAAAAGGAAGATTGGGGTGCAATCACAGCCTGCAAACAAAAGCAAGATGAAGACACAAGCGATTATTATGCTCGATTTGAAAAATGTTTTGGTATAAATAGTGGTATAAAAGCAAGTAGTGACTCATATCCACATTTATTTGTGACAAAATTAGTGGAAAATGCATTGCCTCCAGTGAAGAATAGAATATTGAAATTCGAGAGTACCTGGCAAAGTAACACTCCGTCGCAAATGCTACAAATGTTACAGTATCATCACAATAGAATTAGGGATGAACAAGAACACGAGCATAGACGCATGAAGGATACAAAAATGAAAATGCTAGTTTCTCAGACAGTACCAGCAGATGGTCACAAAAAGGGTGTGACACATTCTGGTGATTCTGCAGTTCCTGTAAAAGGAACCTGCAATTACTGTAAACAACTGGGCCATCATGTACACGATTGTCCAGTCCTGAAACGTAATATAGCTACAGGCATTACAAAGGAGAGACCACGATTAGTTAGACAAGATCAGAATGAACAAGGAGCTATGCAGCATGGACAGTCCATGCCAGCCTCACAGCAACCCATACAGATTGTGCCAGCTGCACCACCGTTGCCTGCTACTGCCACACAAACCGCAACACGACAACTGTATCAGACTGCACAGTATGAATACCCTGAATACCAGCGTTACGCATGAACCAGCCTAGAGAGGGAAGTTGACTTACCACTTATCGAGATTCCTGTAGATCAAGAAGGACCTTATGTACATAGTGAATTATTAGGTCAAGATAGAAAATTCTTACTCGATACAGGGGCAAGTCGAACAACTATAAAACGTAGCGAAGTTCCAGGGGCACCCCTCTCAGGCTCTCAAAATGTTTCCCTTGGTTTTTCAGGAAAACCTATTGTTAATGAAGTATCAAAGCCTCTACCACTTACAATAGGACCTTTGACACGAACTACAGATTTATTGCTTACTAAATCATGCCCAGAAAATTTGTTAGGAATTAAAACTCTGAAAGCACTAGGAGCCATAATATGTTGTTCTCCGGAAGGAGTAAGGTTGTTTTTGCGTGATTTTAAAGGTCACTATGTGTCTAGAGACATGGATCCCCGACTACAGATTTTACCAGTACATCTATGGGCACAAGGCCCTACGGATGTTGGCTGCATGAACATTACACCCTATCGAGTCACACTGAAAGCAGGAGTGGTACTGCCACGAATGCGACAATACAAGTTACCGCATGATGCTGTAGTGGCTTTGCTGAAAATCATTGATGAGCTAATTGCCCAGGGAGTAGTTGTAGAAACAGACTCCAATGTATGTAATTCACCGATAATTCCGATTCTTAAACGAACTGATCCTACTGCTCCACCAGTGTACCGATTGGTTATTGATTTGCGTGAACTAAACAAGTGTATTGTACCACAATTCCCTGTGGTCCCTGATATATCATCATTATTGACAGCAATTGATTCCGAAGCAACATTCTTTACTGTAATTGATCTCAAGAATGCCTTTTTCAGCGTCCCAATAGATCCGGAAAGCCAATACTTGTTCGGATTCAGTTTAAATGGGCGCAGCTTTAAATTCTCACGCGCTCCCCAAGGATTTACAGAAAGCCCCAGCATCTACAGCCAAGCACTGAAACGAGAACTTGACAGTATCCACATGCCAGTCAATACAGCACTGCTTCAATATGTCGATGATCTGCTGATCACCGCGAGAAGCGAGCCAGAATGTGAAAAAGCTTCTCTGACAGTTTTACATTTCCTAGCCGACAAGGGGCACAAGGTGTCCCCTTCTAAGCTGCAATTCTGTGTTCAGCGAGTTATTTATCTTGGTCACTCGCTGTCCAAGGAGGGAAGGCAGCTTACACCTGATCGCATTCAGTTAATTGCAAACATGCCAATACCGCAGACGCAAAAGGAAGTGCGGGCTTTTATAGGCCTCACTTCATACTGTAGACAGTGGATTCCTCAGTACGCATTTCTAGCAAAACCACTCATTCAGTTAACCACACAGGAGGCAGCCACATCGACTGTTCTCCCTTGGACTCAGGAACATACACAAGCTTTTGAAAGCTTAAAGAAAGCTCTATGTCAAGCACCTGTTTTAGCAACACCATGTTATAGCAAACATTTTACACTCTTTGTTACAGAACGCGAAGGTACTGCCTTATCAGTACTCACTCAGGATCAAGCAGGATCACGCAAGCCATGTGCTTATTTTTCCAGTACATTAGATCCCGTAGCTCAGGCTTTGCCTGCATGCCTGAAATCAGTGGCAGCGACAGCTTTAGCAATCAGACAAAGCGATGCCATAGTTTTAGGACACCCATTGACAGTACAAGTACCACATGCAGTAGAGGTTCTTGTGAACCGAACACAAACACAACACTTGACCATAGCAAGACTTACTGGTTATGAACTGACATTGTTTCAACCACACATAGAGATCCGACGGTGTAATACATTGAATCCTGCTACACTATTACCTGTAATTGGAACAGACCCACTAGCTCATGATTGTGTTGAAATCATTGAAATAAAGACGAAACCTAGACAAGATTTGACAGACGTTCCATTGTTAGATCCAGACCTGACGTTGTATGTAGACGGATCGTGCATGAGAACAAGTACAGGAGATTTAGTGGCCGCGTATGCAGTCACAACAGACACTGAAGTTATTGAGACACATTGTATAGATATTCTGTCAGCCCAAGCAGCAGAACTTGTTGCTCTAACACAAGCCTGTATTCAAGCCACAAATAAGAAAGTTAATGTATACACTGATTCACGTTATGCATTCGGAGTTGTACACGACTTCGGCGTACTATGGCGAGAGAGAGGTTATTTAACTTCCCATGGTGCCCACATTCAGCACGGACCCCTCATTCATGCCTTGTTAGACGCAATACATCTACCCACTGCTATATCGATTATGAAATGTAAAGCACACACGAAGGTTACTGATACCATTTCTCAAGGCAATGATTTAGCTGACAGAACAGCTAAACAGACTGCTCAGAATCGCACATCCGACATGACAAAGCCAATAGTTCAGACACCAACACAGTGTATGACAATTAAGGATCCCACACTTGATGTAATTGACATACAGACACATGCCACAGCAGAAGAAATAAAGAAGTGGACTGAACTAGGAGGGATCCAGACAGATCAAGGATGGATGACGAAAGAGAAATCCGTGTGGTTTCTCCCTGATTCCATGGTTCAAGCCATTATAGCTACAGTTCACAGTCCAGCACATTTAGGAGAGAAGGCTATGCTAGACAGCATTCAGCACATTTGGTTCAACAAACATTTACGAGCAGCAGCTAAACAAAAAGTTCGTACCTGTATGATATGTTGTCAGTTTAATCCAGGAAAGAGTGTTCCCGTAGAGCAGGGTGGATTTCAGCCTCCTGACCATCCTTTTGAAGTCCTCCAGATGGATTATATTCAGATGGAACGTTGTCGAGGATTCAAATATGTCCTCGTAGTTGTCTGCGCTCTCTCCCGTTGGACAGAGGCGTATCCCGTATCAGATTACACTGCCCCGACTACTGCCAAGCAGCTAGTTCGAGAATTCTTCCCACGGTACGGTTTACCACGTGTTGTATATTCAGATAACGGCCAGCCTTTCTCATCCGAATTAATGAAACATGTCTCACTTTTGTTGGGATATCAGTGGAAATTCCACTGTGTCCGACACCCCGAGGCAGCAGGTCTCGTGGAACGACATAATCAACTTTTAAAAATCAGATTGTCTAAAATATGTCAGGAAAAAGGTGTGGACTGGATAGTAGCCTTACCAGTTGCACTCTTTTACATGAGAATGGTAGCACACTCTCGAACAGGGCTATCCCCGTATGAGGTGATCTTTGGTAGACCACCGAATATGTGGGGGACGCCTATACCCCGTAAAATAACTGATGTTGACTGTAATATGCTGACAGATTACCTGGCTTCCTTGATGTCTGCACTACAATCTTCTCGTTCACAGGTGGTCGCAGCTTTTCCTGACAACACTGAGGTGAAACCCCATGACGTGGTCCCCGGGGACTTTGTCCTGGTTCGGAATTTTGATAGGAAAAGCCAATTGGATCCTAGGTGGAAGTTGCCTAAGCAGGTCCTGCTGACGACCAGAACAGCTGTGAAGATCGAAGGACGGAAAGGATGGGTGCATTCCACCCATATAAAAAAATTTCATGGACTACCTTCAGATATAGACACTGTGCCCTGCACTCCCTCACAGACTGATTCAAAACTTCCTTTTGTTGAACTGACTGACTCTCAGTGCTATAAACAGAAACTCAGGTCCAGATCTAAACTGTCGGACGATTTGATTGTTTAAGTCCTCTCCAAGGTGAAGCGGTTGAATCTGTCCCGACATGTACCCCTTAGGTCTGAATCATGTAGAGTCCAGAATCATAATGAAACGACATGCTTATTGTAAATTACTGCGTAACCACTGTATTGTGACATTATTAATTTTGTTTTTATTGAGTATTTTAGTAATTATTACGAGTATGATTTTGCACATATATCATCCTGTTTCTAAACGTGTTTTCAATATAACTGATGAACATTCTTTTAGTGACCTACCGCCACATGAATTATCCTATAGACTTGCGCTGCGCAATAACACATTCATTAGTATGTTACATCATTCCCATCAGACTAGTAATGCGACCAATTGTTGGGTGTGTGGCAGACTTCCTCCCTATCAGAATAACAAAGGAGTTCTGCCATTCTTTCCACATCCGTTCACACACAATGGCTCCTGTGGAGCATGGTTTAGTTTATTAAATTCCATAGACCCAGACACAGCAGTTTATCAACAACATTGGATATGGGGAAATCTGAATCTAGTTTTATTCAAAGTCTGTCACCCTAATAAGGAGGGTCACCCCAGTAGAACAGGAACTGATTTAGAAAATGAAGTGTATAAATTAGGTAATTTTACGCCTAATCTTATGATTTTGAATGTCAAATCCGAAGTTGAACTAATTCTGCCCACTATGTCAGTATTTCCAGTTAAGGGTGAATTATGTGTGAGAAAAGTTGGTTCCATACATATGGGCCATAGCCAATGCGTTACTACAGTAGAATATAGTGATCAAGGTAAATCTTCATTTAGAGCTTCTCGCCATTCTTACTTTATATGTGGTCAGACGGCATATATGCGTCTGCCTCTAGATTGGGATGGTACCTGTTATATAGCATTCCTTCTGCCACCTGTTTTCCTAGCTCCCCCTGATTATTATCGAAATGTTCATTTAGTACACAATAGAGAGCAAAGAGATCTCCCAGTTGTCGATTATACTGAGACAGCATGGGACAAGTATGTAGATTTCAATAAAGGTATCTTTCCCTATATAGGTACTATATCAAATAGTAAGCTGATACGCAGACTCACCAAGACTCTTGAAGCTGTAGTAAACGAGACTATAGCCGCCCTAGGCAATCTGACAGAGGAACAATCAGTGATGAGAATTGTTGTTCTCCAGAATCGTCTTGTCCTTGACGTCATACTGGCCGATAGGGGCGGAGCTTGCAGGGTCATCGGATCCAGCTGCTGCATTTTCATACCAGAAAATTCGCCATCTGTATATAAAGCTATAACACGCCTTCATAAGATTGTAAGCCAGATACACGAGAATCCAGGCACTTGGACGTGGTCCGGGTGGTTTTGGAATGTGATATCAGCCTGGGGATGGAGAGTTCTATCCTTCCTAGGTATTGGCCTTCTTATGCTCTTCAGTTGTTGTTTATGCCTACAATGTGGACCAGCGATTTGTGGTCTGTGTGCCACATCATGCATTCCACATCACAGTTCTCGTTCAAAATGCCGGAAGGAAGAAGAAATGATGCTCCATGAGCAAATCAATGGAATGATGAAGATTGATGTATCGTGAAGGGCAAGAAGGGGACAAGGAGGGAATGTGGAAAAGTGGATTTTCCTGATCAGTTATGTCCCCTATCTTGGACCCCAACGGTTCTATATGCATGTTACAAGTACATGTATGTTCCCTCCAGTTCCAGTTTCTAAGACGCAAACATATGTGTGTCTACCGTCAACATGTTCTCTGTCAGATCCGCCATCAATGGGCTGGATATTCGATTCCTAAGTATGAAAGGCCACCGACTTTATATGGCTAAGTTACTCCATTTTTACAGTTCAGGCGAGTAGGCCCGATTCTGTCCTCAAAGCCTTTCCCTGCTCTCTGTCTCTGACAGCTTCAGCTTGAGCTCGCATCTGTATCCATGAACTTTGTCCTACTCCCTGTGCAGCTAACGGAGCCTGCCTCGGCCAGTTTTCGCTTGTCTGCCAAGAAGTTGTATTTCACCTTCGAATTATCTATTTTGCTCTTCAGCCGATGCATTCCTGCCTAGTAGTTTAAGTAAACATTCCTCCAGTTACCAAGCAAAAGGCCAGGCTTCTCTGTCCTCATGCAAGTGATTCATAGCCCTGTTGCTATGGAAAGTTTTCTGCCCCTCGCATCTCATATAGACACTTAGACGCTTGTACACGCACATAGTCAGTATAGAATAGATTCTGTCCGAGAGTCCTTCCTTGTGGATAACATAGTTCTTTAAACATAGGATGTTAGATATGATTTGGGATTAGGATGACTTGACCCCAGACTTCTCGTCTCCACATGTAGAGCTAAATGTCAAGTCCCCTTCACCCCCTAGTTACACGTCAATTACACGTCATGCTGCCGCGCGCGCATCTATGCCAAGTATTATCTTATAGATCCACCTATGTCTGATAATTCTAACCAATCATGTTTCTTTTATTCCTTATTACGCCTAGTTTCGATTATGTCACTGCTACGTCATTTTTCTTATCAAATGTTACGCCTTCTACATTCGTTTCATTGTAATGTACTTATTATAAAAATACATGTCTGTTAATAAATTATTGTACTTCACTTCCTGAACCTTCGTGGTGACGGAACCTGAAGGCCGCCACTCGAGTCGGCCATTTTGAATGGAATAAAGCCCATTAGAGAACCTCTTATACCACGGATTCTGCCTCTTGTTATTTTGAGCTATTTTACTTTATTTTAAGACTCCGTACGAAATTCAGTCAGGTAATATTTATTTTATTTACCACAGCGCTTATATCGCGCTAGGTTGAATAATTGTGTTTCAGTATGTGTGCGATTTTGTGCTGTGGGCAATTATGTCTCCCTTTCAGGTTGCGCTGTTGCCATATGTTTTCCCTCTTTAGCGCTCGCTGGCGCTATCGTTAGCCTGCGGGCGTCTTGAGAGGCTCCCGCTGGGAGCGGCGGGATCTGTGGGGTGCTCCCGCTGGAAGCAGTGTATATGATTACCGCGGGCGGCCCCATCGGGCATTGTTTCATTCCCCGCTCGGAGCAGGACATTTCGTTAACACTGGTGGCTCGATCGGTCTTCGCTTCACTCCCTGCTGGCCTCAGAGTACCGCGCTGCCTTCTATGCGCATAGATCGATTAGATTTTAAGCAGGCACGCGCCGCCATTTTTTTACTTAAATGCGGTACTCTCGCTTTGTTTTCACTTACTTTGTCTGTTCATCACAGGGACCATAACACAAGGTATTTTACGAGGCAAGCTCACATTATTTATACTATATATTAAAAGCTTTAATGCAACGAGCCGTACTCAGCATTTAGCCCACGCGCTCTTTCAGGGCAAGACTCCCGCTGGGAGCTGGCGATCTCCGCTGTCCGGGCAGCGTTTGGACTTAAGGAAAGTTTCTTGATTTCCCGCCTATGTCGGGATGAAAACGGACATCGTGGCCCGCTTGGCCAACTACATTCAAGCTCCGCTTGGAGTCCTGGTACCGCGCTGCCTGCGGCAGCCATCATTGGGTGATTATAGCTCGCTGAGACTTCCCTCATTGGCCAGACGTGCCCAGAACCTGCTTATTCCAAGTTTTTCATGTGCCTAGCCCTATTGGGTTACTGTCTAGTAGATTGGGCTACGTATTTCTAAAGCACTTAATTAGCAATTTGTGTGCACAGGCGTGTTCCCGCGAGGCGCGCTTCGAAACTCCAATGCATTGTAGATGTGTTCCTCGGTGGCCTAGTGGATAAGGCACCAGCCTTCTAAGCCAGTGTTTGTGGGTTTGAGTCACACCTGAGGTGCAAACTAATATCCTTCTTAATGCGTGATAGTGCTACGTAGTTTGCCCCGGGCACAGCATAATGAGGCTCCCGCGGGAGCGGAGAGGCGCGATGGCATTACGCAGATTGCCCGGCTGAGCACAAAATCAAGATGCTCCCTCGAGAGCGGGGATACCACGCTGTTGCCAACAGCGTTCCTAATGAGTCACTGTGATGTAGTGGTTGAGGTATCTGACTCGGATCCCAAAGGTTATGTGTTCAAATCCTGCTGTTTTCAATAATGTTTTTTCAATAATAGTGTTTCTGAAGTAAAATTTTTAGGCAAGGTACTTTATCTGATAGATGTCAGAAATATTTTATGTTCACTGCGCGACTTCGCGCTTGACCGCCAAAGGCTTTCCCTAGTTGCCGAGTGCGGGATGGAGCCGATCACGCTCCGAGGTGCGTAACCCAATTGGGCTATATATATAGATATATTTGGACGTTTGAGCTACGCACATCGTACGAGTCCCCTGTTTGCTCCGAGGCTCATAATGCCTTGTACGTTAGACGGAGCAGTTTTTCTTTTACGCCTTCCCGGCTGCAACAACAGGCTGGCCCTTGGAGTGCGCACACGCTCCTGATATTTATATATGGCTCTTACGCCCTTTGGGCTGGAATAATTTAGACTACAGCATTGCTGAGGAGCTAGGTACATTATTTTCACTTCTCGTGTGCATAGGGTTGGCTCCCCCTCTACTCCTCCATGATTTTGTGCTTTGCACTACAATATTACACACAGACACCCCTAAGCTTTGCATGGGTGAGATATAAGGATGATGTGATCTATTCTGAAGGAGCGCAGAATAGTCTCCTAGAAGAACTTGTTGACACTCGGGATATCCCCATCCTAGAGTCGTCCACAGAGCCTCAGAAATTACAGTCTCTAGCACTGTGTAGCAAGCCGCATTAGCATACATCACTATTCAACCAATTCTTAACATGCAAGCGTTCATAGGAGGGCACCCAGCTAGGCCCTCTTGCCTTCCCTCCGTCGTTTCCTGCTATTCCGATACGAAACAGATATTTGGAGTCTTTGGTCCTTCCCTTTCGGGCTCCTCCACGCCCTACTGCTTCACCACCTTATTAAATCGGTAATTGCTCCCTTAAGGGAACAGGGCAGCCTTCGGATCGTGTTTATCAGGATACATATATACATCTGTTCATCTTAACACAGACTTAGCTCTTAGCCTCACAATTTTTCCAACTATAAATTCAGTATCCTTCTGCTTTGGGTTAGAACTTTCCAGGATTATCTTGTTCCCTTGTCCGTCTCGACGGTGGAGTTCTGATTTGATTATGAACTATCAGAGTAATGGTGCTATTAGCATCCTTTATCAAAGTTTCTTCCCTCCCCCTCGATTCGTTTTGGAACTTTGTCCTCCACAATCCAGCAAGCCACAAGCACTCGTCCCACAGGCAAAATCAGCGTCCTAGTACCCTGTATGACATGCCCCGCAGTGGGCGCAAGGAGGGCCGATAGGAGGCTGCAGGCCGCAAATCCACATGTAAGACCGCTCCAGCAGCAAGGAACCCGCCGCTTCAGGCGACGTCCTCAAAAGCAGAAAACACGGGCAGGAGCGCCACAGCCATAGGTCTTCCTCGGGTGTCCAGGGGCGCTACAGCACCAGTCCCGCAGTGTCCCTCCTATAGGCGCCAATCCCAATGCGCCGCTCAGCCTCCAGGACGTGGTCCTCAGGGGCAGCACGATCGCCTCCCAAACAAGCCTCTCACATTCCTAGCAGCTGCCCAGCGTGTCGAAGTTGTGCGGCGACAAAATGGCGGACCCGAGCTCTCCAGAGCCCCCAGGGTCCCCAAAGCGTACCAGTCAGGAGTGCATCGCAGCAGGCAGCCAACCCGCTGCACCAGCATCAGCCCCAGGAGCCAAAGAGGTCTGTACGGCAGCGCGGGCTCTACTACACGAGCCGCCGCTCCCACCAGCTGCAGCGCTCCAGCACAGCTCCGGATAGCGCAGCCTCCACTGCTACAGTGCAGCGCGCCCCCAGGGAGCGGAACAGCACACCTGGGACACGTCGGCCGCAAAGTCTTCTCAGTTGTTGCCAGCCAAAGAGCAATCCCGGCTACAAAGCGTGGTGTGTGTGACCCGGATCTCCGTGCCCTAGAGCCTCCGGGCACGTACTGCTACCCAGCTTCACTTTAGCCTGGGGATCAAGGCCTTGCCGATCGGCACTTGGCGGGACGACGTATCTCAGTCAGTACTGGGCTCACAGGGGTCGGGATAAGAGCTTTCTATTCCGGCGGTCCTCCGGAGGTCAAAAATCGCACTGTGATGCGCCCAAAATCATGTAGTCGCGGGATAATTGAAGGATATGGTGACGGTGTAACAGAGCTCACAGCTCAAGCGGCCATTTTGGTGGCGAGCAAGCTCCGCCCCCCCCCCTAGTAAACTTCTTCTGACCTTCTCAATGTAGTCCGATGTCTATAGCATTGATCGCGGCTTTTATGGTCACTCAGCTGGTACTAAGTGCCTCACATATTGTGCAGTGATATTCTGAGTTTGCTCATCAACAGTAATAGTCTATCTTAGAACCAGAATTGTCTCTCATTTCTCAAATTGTGGCCTCTGAAACTGTGCAGGTTCTGAGCACTTACTAAGTGATGGCGTTAGTAGATCTGTGGGACCCACACTGACATGCAAGCTCTAAGGGCCTCAGAGTCCCACCAGGGTTTCATGACAGGGTCGGGTCTCCAAGGGGTTTTCTATGCCACCCCGTCATGGCAAGGGCTGTTTACTGGATCACTTGGCTGGGTGCAGCCCTTGGGGCATGCCTGAATAATGTCCACATACTTCAGGGATGGCTGGATGGGAGCCGAAATCTGCTGTCAAACTCCAGGCCCACCGGCCTTTGGCTACCCAAGGCTGCACACAAGGGCCTCAACCCATTGAAGGGAAGCCGATGGCAGGTCCTCTCTCAGCAGAACTTGTAGTCACTGCATGTCAGGTCTTTCTGCATCCGAAAGTTAGAAGTGGGTCATTATGTCATTTCCTTATCATCCTCATTCTTCAGTAGGCAGAAGGGAGTAGACACCTGGGTTCCCAGTGCCTATCATTCTCCTGCCACTACTGGACCTAGCCATCTGTTGATAAGCAACATTGGTTGAAAGAATGAAAAGGTAGATATGAAAACGATGGATTATATTAAGAAAAATGTTTGTACTTGCTGTCAGTTTAGTTCAGAGAGCAAGCTAAGAAACGGTTCATGACTGTAAAGTTGTTGGGCATCCTGGAATAGCTAAGACCTTAGACGCAGTCAGGAGATATTTTACTGGTCAAGTTTATTTATGTATGTTAGAAACTATGCAAAAATATTCTCTGTTAATGCCCAGAACATAAATTCCCAAAGTAAACCTGTGGGATTACTGAGACTATTGCCCATTATGCCTGTATCTTCACATACAGTGTCACTGTAAGATTACACAAAAGCCAATGTTGTACAGGAAGTTTAGCGGTTGTGGATCATTTGATTAAAGTTGGGTGATTTTATATCCTTGCCGGGTTGCCTGCTTCTCTGGAATTGGTACATGTTTTAACACAAAACATTGTCTAAATACATGGTATTCACAAGTTTTAATCAGTGAGAGACGGTCTCAATTTACTCTAAGATTTTGGTCTGCCTTGTGTAAGGAGTAAGATATGGAAGTCCACCTTTCCATCAGGTATCACCCTCAGGTGGACCGACAAACTGACAGGTTGCATCAGTGTGTTGAACAGTGTCTGAGCTATCAACCCTTGGAATGCCATATAGGCAGATTGGAGGAGATCATTGTGGTTAGCAGAACTAACATACAATAATAGTAAACATTCATCTATGGGAACTCCTTTCTTTTGTAAGTATAGCTATCCAAACAAATTTGGACTCAGCCTTTGAGTCCAAAACATATAAAGCTTTGGTGAAAGCAAAAGCGAATTGCAAATTCTATGTTGTTCATAAAAGAAATCTAGCTCCCTGGTATGTTGTTGTTGGTGAGAAACTGTGGTTAATCACAAACAATTACATTTCAAGAAATCTTCTAAGTTGCAACCTAAATTTGTAGATGCATTTCCTATTAAACAGATTATGAGTCCAGTTACTGTAAGGCACAACTTGTTCCAAATCCTCTGCCAATTCATGTGAATGTGCAAACTGAATATAAAGGTGCATAAAATGCAGATGCAAAAATTATCAGAAACAAATTGCAATATTTAGTAAATTGGAAGGGGATTAGCACTGAGGAGTGATCATGAGAACAAGACTCTAAACATCATGCCCCATGTTTATTACATGAATTTTACGTAAGATATTCTGACAAACCAGAGGATCCGATGCTGCAATAGCAGCCCCTAAGGGGGACACTGTATGGAGGACGATTCAGAGGCATTTGTTACAGTTATTGGCTCTTGTAGGGTGCAGGAGTAAAATTCCTAAAACGTGCTTGTGCTGAGTGTATTTCAAAGATGGATGGAAATGCTGGCACAAGCCTTTACTCTCTCGCACCATGCGAAAGCACATAACAAGAACGCTACAATACCCAAGAGTCCTGGAACTCTGACGATGTTTGGCAATAGCGGTGGCTATATAGGATTTTCAGGCACAACTTCCATAGTGTTTCGATGCGTCTTTGCTAGGCAATTGTGTTACAATATGGCTGTAGCCAAGACCCTTGCTTTTTGGACCTGCGATTTGTTTTGGAAGAACAGTTAGCTTCTTGAGAGCTTGCTGAAGAACCGTTTGAGTAGAGAAAAATAGTCTGGAAATCAAGTCTTGTTGAAAAACAAACTCTGAACTATTATTTTAACTTTTGGTCATAACAGTTTAAGACTATGTGATTGATTACAATATTGAACTTTGTTTCTTTCCATAAAGGAATTGAAGATACCTAATATCAACCTTATGATTATTTACAATATGTGTATATGAATATGCATAAAAGACACATTTGCTATTTTTAGTACGTGATACTTAGTTTTTAAAAATAGATATTGCAGAATATTAATGACTGTTACTTACTTTTCAGATACACAAGAAACAAGTTAGAATCTAAGCCACTCAGAAGGTGAATATTACGAAACCTGTGTTAGTTATCTTTCAATAAAGATGGAATGTAGTTCAACTTAAAAGGAGTTACATTAAAAAATCTGTTATGCTTCAGTTTCAGGAAGTTAGCTTCATATCAAAAACACAGAGGGTTGGTTAGGCAGAGATATTTTAAGATATATCTTTTCGCTGTTCAGATTAGATGCAGAATGTTCATGGCATTCTTACCTGCATACTCTAGTGCTCATCAGAATGGTGAGTCAGAATGATGATTTCAAGTGTTTGTATTTTCTGTCTTACCTCTTTCCCCATTCTACTATTGTGCAAGTAGATTATATTGTAGCTGTACTGCAGGGTGGAAGAGTGCATCACTCCCATTTAATTTAGAATACAAGTTAGTGCTTTCTGACATTTCAAGTATTTTAATATCAGTATCTGTTTGAATCATATCTAAAAAGGTATTTCCAAGTGAAAGATGCATCACAATACATTCATTCCCATATTTTCATTCCCGTATTTGTTATCCCTTTCTTTGCCTCCTTGCTACTATAGGAAGGTGGCTCTTTATATAGTATACCAAAAAGAGATGTACTGTGCAAAGAGTCCAGGTATCCCTCATAAGTGGACAGGGGCTCGCTCTAGCAATCCCATGGTACTCTCTTAGGGGGGGTAGTGTGGTTGAGCTGCCTTAGGCTTATTAGAGTGGAGTGTTCGACATCTGCTGCAAACACACAGTGAATAAATGATGCACACACCTCATTAAGGAGATCCACACCAATTTATAAAAATAACACATATCTTTATGTAAATGTATGCACCAAGATAATCAAAATCAGGTAAGTACAGTTCGAGTTAGAAATGCTTACAGTTTGTGCAGGGTCCAAGGCAGCACTAACAGGTCACCATTGTACCACTGGGAAGGTTGGGTACAGAGATGCAATACAGCGTCGGGTGCCACATTGAAGTCAATGGGAATTGGAGTCGTCAAAAAGAGGCTGCCCGCTAGGGGGCAGGTCTGGCTGAACCAAAAAGGGGGGCTTAGGTCTCACAATGCTCGGAATGTGGGGACACCTTTGGTTCTCTTCTCCTCGGGCCAGGGCGACCGGGTGCAGAGGTGTCCTGAGGCTTCGGGTTTCTGTCACCGGAGACACTCGCGGTCGAGGAGGCCTGCACAAAGAGGCTGCAGGCAGCATTGGAAAGTCCACAGTTGGTAAACCCACAGCTGGCTTCAGATCTGGAGCATCTGGGGGACCATGGTGGCACTTCTGGCCAACTTCATCTCGGGCTAAGGGACACAGGTGCAGTGGTACTTTCCGGTGTTGGGTTTTTGGCAGTTCGGAGTCCTCGCAGCTCTTCTAGGGTGCCTGCAGGATGCAGGAGAGCAGCTCTGCTATGCCACAGGAGTTCCTGGGTCTGGGTGAAGGCTTGCAGTCCTCCCAGGCTTTTGGAGGCAGCTGTAGGACGAGGTCTTTGGTGCAACTGTCGAGGACAGCAGACAGGCCGGCAGGGTTGGCGCCAAGTCAGTTGCTGGTCTTCTGTTATTATTTTTGCAACTCTTCCGCAACCGTCTTCATCTTTCAGGTCAGCAGGATCTGATTTCCTGGTGCTAGGGGCTCCCCTAAATACTAGATTTAGGGATGTTAGGGGAGTGTAGGGTAGTGGTCAATGTGCCACTTACCCCTGGGGTCACTACGCCCCTTATATGACCACTTCCTAGGGCAAGTGGGCATAACCCTGTCCCAGCATTCCTAATTCTGCCATCACAAAGATGGCAGACTTTTAATTTTCGTGTCCACATCAGGTAACCCACCTTAGGCCTGAGGGAGAACAGGCCTCTTTGACTACTAATTTTCCCACCTATCCAGGTGCCAAATGGGCCCTGGTCAGGGGGAGTGGCATCACCTCTGAGGGAAGCCAGATGTGCATACCAAAGGCGTCAGGCCCTTTGAAGCTCCCTGCCTTGGAATGCTAATTTACAGATCATCCTGCTGTAGGGGGTGTAAAACACCTTCTACTGGAGTAGGCGTTGTTCCTAAACTCTTGAGAGCGTGGGCTCTCACCCCTGGGGGTCAGAAACCCGTCTCTGGAGGCAGGGTGTACAGAACCAGTCAGTTAACACAATACTAGTTGGTAGATTTTGAGGGGGCACCTCTAAGGTGCCCTCTGGGTGCATGTATTAATAAATCCATCACTGGAATCAGCGTGGGTTTATTAATACAAGATGTTTCATACCAAACATCTTTGGATTCAGTGAAGCCATGATGTAGCTGGGGAACTCGTTTTACACACATTTCCAGCATATTTATTTAAAAATGGCTTTGATGATCACTGGCAGTAATTGAACTGCCCTGCACAGGGGCTCATGCAGATATGTCCACACATGTAGCATAGTGCACCCTGCCTTAGGGCTGTAAGGCCTGCTCTAGGGGTGACTTATCTATACTGCATGCAGTGTCTGCAGGCATGACACAAGAATGTGTGCCATGTCTTGTCTTCACTTTTGTCTGCACCAAGACATGCAGCCTGCAGTGACAGTCTGCATGAGTTGGGTGAGGGGTCCCTTAGGGTGGCATAATACATGCTGCAACCCTTAGGGATCCTCTTTGACACTCATGCCCTAGGTACCGGGGTACCATTTACTAGGGACATACAGGGGAGCCAAGGGTATTGCCAATTGGGGGAACAATTGTACAGTTTTAGGGAAAGAAATCTGGCACTCGGGACCTGGTTAGCAGGAATCCAGTGCACTTTCTGTCAAAATTGCATTGAATACCAGGCAAAAGGTGGGATGACCATGTCAAAAAGAGCCGTTTTCGTACAGCTACTATTATTGTCCCTGATTTTTGCTTTGAGCAGTTGGTACTTCAAACTGCATTCTACTTCTGGATATTCTTGCTTGTCTCATTGCTCTTGTCGGGCATGCCCTGATGTAGATGGAATGCAGGGACTAAAACATTCTGGGATTGACGACCACAACAAGATGCCAGACATACAGGCTCCCAGCAAGAAGAACACAATTCACGCACACACAAAGTACTCCATGGCAGGGGGAAACTGAATAGACCTGAAGTGCTAGGAATCTTGAACAGCAAGAGATCAGGGTGAGCTGCCTCATGTTTTAATGTGCACAATAGTAATGACTGCGCTCCAGCGAGATTCCAAAATTTCGCAAGAGCGGCAGCGATATTGGGCATGGTAGACTATAAAATTCATGCCCACCTGTGACTCACCGCTTGTTATCTTACCTGCTTAAAGAAAGAAGCATCTTTGCTCCTGCTTCTGTTTTCATCTGCCCAGTAGCTTCCATCTTCATTCCAGAGAGAGACCTTGACCAGACTTTGAAAGCGAAACAAAAGAAGAAAAACATTAACCAGAGTTGCATCTGTTCTACTCTATCACTATAACATACATGCAAGAGTGCTGATACTTACTGTAGTGAGTTCTGAACTCAGGAGGCGTTGTCTTAAGTGGAGAAGGGGAACATTTGTAAAGTAAAAGACATTATTTAATATTTACGTCACAAGCAAGTTTGAAGCCCAATGTGCAACGCACTGTATGTTGGTCACATTGTAGGCCCTAGTAGAAACACCACCATTTTACATGCTCACGTTTTTAAGTTGCCTTCTTTTCTTAAACTCAATGACATTTGACACACATATGCTTGCGTGCTTGTGCAGGATAATATTCTCTGAAACAGCTTTGCTTACATTTCTACTTCGTTGACATATTATCAAATACATTGAACATTCTGTACAAGGGCTAAGTTTACTGTGCAAAATGGTGTTGTATGTTATTTTCCATTTGGCGACTGAGCTATCACAATAGAATCAAAAATAGCGGCCTGATTTGGACTTCGGCATGGCAACATGAGTGATGGTTATGATATAAACAACATCATTCCCTTGTTTAGTTAGAGGAGCATTTCACTGGCACTGAAAGGTCGCTGCATGCCGGAATTCCAGCCCAGCTAATTCACATTTTCCTCTTGCGAAGGATGATGCCCAGCTCTCCACCAAGATGGGATTCCTGATGACACTTACCCACAGTAACAGGGGGAGTTAGATCACCCTACAGGGATTTGGCAGATTCACCCACCCTAGGCACACTTGGATAGATAGTGCTAGGTAGGAGGCAAATATAACAGTATTGATATGCTTGCATATATTCTCTGTAAACAGCACGAAGGTTGAATTATTTATCTTCTTTACCATTCTTGTATTGCTGATCACACTATTCTGTTTCCTTCTGTTGATTATTGCAGCACATGCAATTTACACAAGAATCACAATGCTTCAATAAATATTGAAACGCCATATTGTGTATTTCTTGTGTATGTCTTTGGGTATGCATGAGTAACCAAATAAAAAGGTTCTAGATCTGTTACCACGATTTCCTCGGGGAGTCAGCGTTGTCATGTTCTGAGGTTGCATATTTCACCTGTTACCTTTCCTGGTTAGGGGTACGGGTGGTGCACTGTGAGCTAGCAGGACTAAGGCAACATATCCTGATAGTGTGCATAGAGTCAGTCTTGCACAGTTTTAACGTTTATGTTGTCCAACAAACACACAGTTTTTACTGAGAAAGTATAGTCCGTATGACAGCATTAGCGTGAGGAATTGTCGCAATATGAACAAGTTGACTTTAAGCTGATGTTCCTCTGCTATGTATCAAGATAAGAGACTTGCTACTCTATGTAGTGTGTTATGATATTTTATGATGGAACTCCATTAAGCTTTGACATAGGTGTCAGATCGCAGTGCCATGAAAGCTTGTTAATAAATGTTGAGTTCGCAGTTACACGCAGCAAACTCAAAACATGTAATACTAATCTCCTTGTGTGCCGTAGTCATTGGCGTGTACCCAGGCTGGGAAGATGCTACAGTACACAAGTTGAAGAAACAGAGTGAACCATAGTTACCATTCTCCTAAAGGCTAGAACAGGTAAACGGGCGGCTTGGTGTAATGTTGCATTTTCCATGTAAGGACATAACAAGATTGCAATTACTGACTGCACTTATTTTCTTTCAGAAGGCAATACAACTCAACTTTTCCTGAGAATTGATCATTGGTGGTAAACATTTAAAATGTGTGTTCACAGTCACAGCAACATGAACAGCACCAGTGACAAAGGGGGCTTAACAAGCACAAGCAGAACAGCCGATCCTCAGACCATCCTGAACGAAGTCTACTCCTTCTCATCTCTTCCCATTCCCCTTTCTCGTGTGCAGCTTTGTTTTGTAGTGGGTGTAGTTGGGTAGTGAATTGGGAACCAGCATGGGTAATTCCTCCTCCATCCTACTTGATCTCGCATACCACAGATTAGTGTATGCCCAGTACTTGACAGAGCTTGGCAGCTACTGCCTGATTTCTGGGGGAGTTTGGTGCCTTGCTAATCACTTACGTAATAATTCCCTTTAATCAAGAGCTACTAGATTGCGAATGAGGGTTATTACCTTTTGTATTTTCTTCTTTCTACCTGGGACCCTTTTAATGAAACACTTGACAACTTTCACATGTACTGTTCTGTGCGGGATGGGTCTGTGGCCAGAGGAGTCACCTTTTCCTTGAGTAATGAAGACGGGGACTCAACAGGCCTTCTCAGTGTCCAGTCATTGACAGAGAGACAGACTGCTGCTGAGAGACAGGGAGCTGAAGTTCCAGACTTTAGTAAAGCTGGCAGAGAATGAGTCAAACTGTATTAATTTTTATTTTATTTTTTTGAGGCAAGGAATTCAAGAAGGAGAGTTTTGGAACTTCAGAGAGAGTGAAGACGTTCAGAGATTTTCAGTTTATGAAAGAGGTAGTAAATGTAGGCAGAGTGGATGGTTTTTATGAACTAGTAGAGCCATTTGAAGATGTGCTTTGGTTCAACTGGGAGCCTGTATAGAGAGATACAAATAGGAGTGATGTGGTCAAAGTGATAACGTCCAGAAAACGATTAGCTACAGCTATTCACGGATGAAAGGTTTATGGCTACTAACCAAGCATTTTGAGCAGTAATGTGCATTTTAGCCATTTATTGATTTCAGTGTGCAGGTTGAATCTTGATTTGAGGTAGCATATGAGAGATTTCATAAATTTGATAGGATGCATGCAGTCAAGGAACATGAAAGAGTCAAGCCAGGATTAAACAGGAGTAGAAGATGGCCAAGGTGAAAGAGGGGTAAGAAGACATTCATCTTTTAGAGGGGTATGTGTGAGATAGTGACTAATTATCTAATAGTAAAGTACAGAAACAAGTAACCAAACAAAGGAAGACCCAAATGTATACACCCTGGCTGAAGTACATCAGTACTCTATCTTGCTGTTCAGCCAGTTAAGTGTTTGCATTTGTTCAAATATGTATTAATGTACTCTTTATTTCAAGGTATTTTTATTATTATATTATTTGCTATTTTTCTAATCTTACAACATACTGTTGGGGCCAAAGAATAGAGCTCACTGTGCAACCCTTCTCCGGATAGAGACTATTACAGCAGTTTGTTACATCAACCATGTAGGGGTTACAAAATCAAAAGTTGAAGAAGATGCAAAGAAGAATTGGGGATTTTTGTCTAGACCACTGAGTTTCAGTGACAGCAAAAGTATCTTCCAGGTATCCACAACATATGATCAGATTTGCCCTCCCGTCCTCCTTCAGGTTACAGTGAATAGCGTCTCCATTCTCCAATCTTCAAAGATATTTGAAGCCTCATACAAGTGGATATATGTGCTTCCGGTGTAAGTACACAACTTCCCTTCTTTTACAGCTGCAAACCAGATCCAATTTCCCTCAAACTATATGTGTGTCTTTAGGGTGGAGTCCCAGACCCAAATATGTTTCTTCTATACAGTATGAAAGCTAGGTGCCTACCTGCATCACATCAGATCTCTGATCATTCGGATTTCGTTCTGGCAGTCACAAGTTTGGTTCTCAGATTCTTTGGATATAGCAGTAGGTTTTCCAATAAGGACAATATCATAAGATGAAGATATCAACAATGTCCTGAGAATTTCATAGTTAAACACTTTATTAAATAGTTAATTGAAGCCATTGTAAAAGAATTAAAAAATTACAGTGGAAGTTCAAAGATACAACATATTCGGAGTGCACCCCTTCAACAGAATGTAAAAATAATGGTTAATCAGATGATTATGAATTCAAATAAAATCATTAAAATGGTCCATTAAAATGTTTAAAATATGTAAGATGACGTATGGCTACTAAAGAGAACAATTATGAATGTTACAATTTAACCGATATGATTAAAAAAATGTGTCTTGAAAATGAAACCTGTATGACAAAAGGTGCGAGATTAATGTTAATATAAATTGTTTTATAAAAAAATGTTTAAAATATGATTCATAAACTTCAAAAAATCCAATTCATTATGTGTAGTTCAGTAAAGGGTGCTCTGTCACTATTTCTCTGCTTTTCCTAAGTCCTAATCTATTGTCCACGTTATAAGGCCAGTGGCAAGCGGATACAAACTGCATGCTTTAATGTATCACTTATACAATCACAAAATTTACAGCAAAGCTATTTCCAACATGTTTCCAACAATCGTAAAATTCTGGTAGTTGAATTAGATATTGCCATATCCGAATAAACGTACACTTCATTGGTAATTCAAATTGTGTGTGTACATTTAGCTGTAAATGGTGATAACAGAACAAACCATGAATGATTAATTAGTTGCATGATTAATTAAAATGTGAGTAGGATCAAGAGTAATGAAGATTAACAGTAAGTAATCTGGGCATTACACTGCATGTGTGACTGTGTATTATGCGTTGTGAATTTGCGGTTCATTAGGTGGTCTAATTACTGTGATTTGTTTTGTGTTGTCGTACCTGTGAGTTAAAGATTTAATATTTGTGATGCCGCTTGTCTGATGTTTGATAAAAGGGTTGAATTTCTTATGTGTCAAAGAAGCTGTTGGGTTTTCTATATTCATTGTTTTTTTAATGTATTTTTAGTTTTCATTTTAATGCACAAAATATGCAAGGCATAACTGTAAAGTGCCACATGTACCATCACCCACTTAATTTCAAAAGAGATGCTATTAGATAAAGGACTAGAGTAAAATCATATGACAGTCTTTGATGCAACTGGCAAAAAAAAAGTACATTGATAGAATGACACATTGCTCATGTCAAATCAAACCAACTAGTAGCCACATTGGACGTTTCCTTGGGGCTTCCATATGCAGACTCCAATCCATACTAGGTTCTCCACCACCCCCTGATTTTAACGAACTTGCAGGAGCAATCTCTACTGCGATATATCACTTTTTCCGCTGCCGTGTATTGATCATCCCCGTCTCCATTCCTGTATGTACTAGTTTAAAACGAGGAATGTCCATATAATTCGGTAACCCCAATATAAAATAATCGTGGGTCGAGCTGAAGTTTCACTTTCTATATTCATTGTTGGTCAAGGCAATCAGGTTTGTTGCAGTCCAAGATCTTGACTTATGTTGTTGAACTTGTCGGCAGGATAGTGTGTTTTGTGAGGCACCGCATATATGCGTAGAATCTCTGCCTTGATTTTGTATTAATAATTTTAGACTGAATGTGTTTAATTTAGATTGGTGTTTGTTTGTTTATTGGTGCACAGGAGGAAACGCACTAATCAGGGATTGACTATCATTGGATGGCAATCTGCCTTAGTTTGAATTTGTGATTGACGAGTGCTGCAAAGGTACGTGTTCTTTTTATCAACTGCAAAGATAGATTTTTCTTTAATTCCTTGTTTTCCTCTTATTCAAGTTGAGCAGAGAACATTTTATTTGTTTATTTATGTGTGTTTGGTGACAAGAGGCATTGAGTTGATTACTCTTCACGAAAAAGTCGCTCTGCAATTGGCTGATTGACACTGAGAGGTCCGTTTGGCTTAGAGATATGTAATCTTAAATCGTATTTTAATTGGTATGTTCGTGCTTTGTTTGGTTGACCTTTGTCATAGCCGTGCTGGGATTTGTTGATTGCTGTTTGTTTATTTAGTGTGTTTTGTGGATTAATTTGAGCTAGACCATTGGGTGCTGTATTGAAAAAGCATTAGGCTCCTAATGTAGATACTGTGATTCCTGTTATTGAAGCAGTTGCTACTACACCACCTGAGAAGAGAGAAATTAATATTGCTAATTTGAAATTTTAATTTGGGGGAATTTTGCAAGGTACAATTGAGACAAGAAGGTTGCTTGTATATAATTCAGATTAATTAAACTATTTAGTTAAAGAAGCGGTGAGGTGTCAACGTGAGGCATACGATAAGCTGGAAGATTTGGCAGAAGAATTTGACATTGACTTATACAAAACTAATAGCTAGCGTAAAAACTAAAGAATGGAATTGAGTGAGGAAGAAAGAGAGAACATGGGTCTATTGATTTTACAAGCTAATATCAAGGAATTAATTGATTCCATAAAAGACTGTAAAAATGTGAGGAAATTCAAAGACGGGTAGAAGAAAAAGGTCGATACAGAAAAGAAAGTGAGCATGGTCCTAAATGAACCTAAATGACGTGAAAGGGAATTCTTTTTGACAGAGTTTCCTTTATGAATAGTGCCAAGAGGAAATTATGTGTGTGTGTTCTTTGGTGCAGGGGTGATCTTTTTACTTTTTCGAAACATTTTCCAAAATTAAAAGAGGAACTGGACAAATGGTACATAGAGGTCAACAGACTATTTTGAAAGTGCTATGTGTTGATTTGAATACATGTTTGAGATTTTTGTTCCAAAGGATTTGTAGACAGACTGCCAAGCAGCTGTTGTATGACCAACAAAGGAGCCACAAAGAGTTGAGCCTAATAATGCTCCGACAGCTCTGGTTATAGAGAACAACAAAGAGATGATAGATTATGTAAAACAGAAGGTGCCAGAGGAAGAGTTGAATTGGTAAAAATTAATGACAGACACACAAGAACCAAAAAGAATCAGTGCATGCACATTATGAGAGGTGTATGCCAAATACTGTAGTAACTGTTTTGCCTCTAAGCAGAAAATTATTAAAGAGAAGTTGCTGATTACACAGACAAAACAATTTCAGAGATGTGGTAAAAACCAGATGATGAATTCAGATAAGGATTTTCACCATCTGTAAATTCTGGTGGGAGTGTGAATTTGAATTTTGGGATGCAAGGAGTTGGAACAAGGAATGGTATGGTGCCGGTACAAGTTCAAGATAGGGGTAGAGGGTTTTTGAACAATTCAGGAATGAATGTGAATAGCAATATGTTAAAAAAGAATATTGCGGGGCGTGGCCAACCATTATGGCCGGCCGGACGTAATTCCGATCGGCTCCGCTCCAGGCCCAGCCACATACACATATTTGATGGCCCTTACTTTTTCAAAAGTGGGGCCCCAGAACCACTTGGGCACCCAGATGTGCGTGGGATCCCCGGCTGCAGTATCTGGGACTCTGGAGATGCGTGCGGCATGGTAGAATTTCACACAGGACATACTCCAGGGTTGATCACGCATTCATTAGTCAGTCCCTTCTCAACACACTTTTGGGGTCCCAGCTCCACCCAATTTGCCTTTCGGACCACGCCCCTCTAGAACTGGTCCTGGAATGGCCCGTCCGCGCTCTAAGCTTGTCAGGTGGTATTTCCCCAACTTCCTCTGCAGGGATCGGCTTCTTAGGGATGAGCTGAGAAAGGCAATCACCGAGTACTTTGACCTTAACGATCCTGCACAAACCTCACTGGCTAACAATTGGGACGCGTTCAAGGCAGTCATCCGGGGGGGGCGACTTCTTCTCAAAGGGAAGCTCCGAAATGCCGAGAATGACAATAAGATCTGATCCCTGAGGAAGGTTATGCAGGTTAAGGGGAAGCTACAAGCTATCTACACTAATGGGGTGGAAAAAACTCTCCTACGTCTGCAGGCCTGCAGCTATGAAGGGGGGAACAAGGTGGGTACCCTATTGGCGCGCCAACTGCGAGTGAGGCAGGAAAAGGAATACATTAAGCACATAGTCGATGTGAAGGGGGTTTCCCACCAAAACCAAAAAGGGAAAGCAAGAGCCTTTGGGGAACTCTATCGCTCCCTGTACACCGCGGACCTGTTGGAAGCGGAGGTCCAGGACCACTACCTAGAGGCTTTAGATCTGCCCCAGGTCCCGGCCTCCATGAACTAAGACTTAAGTGGACCTATTTCCACTGAGGAGCTCCAAAAGGCGATAGACACGCTTAAGCTCCAGAAGGCACCTGGCCCTGATGGTCTCAATGCCCACTTCCATCGTACCTTTGCGCCAGAATTAGTGACACTCTTCAACGATATCGCTACCGCGCAACGTGTAACCCCTTCTATGGGGGAAGCACTGATTTCAGTTATCCCCAAACCGAGGAAAGATCCCACTAGCTGCGCCTCTTATAGGCCTATCGCACTCCTGAACCTAGATGCCAAGTTATACTCTAAAATATTGGCCTTGTGCCTGGAGCACGTCATGCCGCTGCTCATGCAGCCGGATCAGGCGGGCGTCATCAAGGGGAGGCAAACTCATGACAACCTCCGGATGATGGTGCACATTATTGAGAAGGTACAGAGGAAAGGCATACTAGCAGCCCTTCTTTCGCTAGACGGGGAGAAGGCCTTTGACCGGGCTGATTGGAACTTTCTGACTCGCACCTTACAACGGTTTGGATTTTATGAGATCTTCATAGGCATGGTATGGGCTAAATATTTTGCTCCGAGACCTCGAGTCTTGGTGAATGGAGTAGCTTCGGAACCTTTTGCACTTTCCTGGGGAACTAGGCAGGTGTGCCCACTATCCCCCCCTGCTGTTTGCGCTCAGCATCGGACCTCTAGCGGAATGCATTCGGTCCAATCCAGACATAGGTGGGGTCCCGTTCGGTACAGACGAACACAAGATCTCTCTCTTCGCAGATAACGTGCTGCTTCCATTCACGAGGCCGCAATCCTCTCTCCCAGCCATTCAATCTGAGCTTGCCTCATATAAGCAGGCCTTGGGGTTTAAGGTGAACCACTCAAACCCCTATCTTCTTAACTTAACCCTGTCTAAGGAGTCCATGCTGAGTATTGAAGAAGCTTCCTTTTTCCAAAGCACACACAAAGACATCACATACCTGGGCATCAAACTCAGCCCCAAGCTAGAACATCCTTACAGAGCTAATTATCCTCCCTTGTTGCACCAGCTTAAAGCAGACCTGTCCAGATGGAGAACCGCCTATATCTCCTGGATAGGGCAAGTCAACGCCATCAAAATGACATTCTCCCGTGCCTGCCTTACCTTTTTCAGGGTCTACCTATCCCAGTAGATTGGACTCTCTTTTCTGACCTGAAAACAATGATTACTAAGTTTATTTGGCAGGGGCAGAGAGCGCGACTATCCAACCGCGTATTAACCAGGTTGCGAGAAGAGGGGGCTTGGGGTACTACAAAGCAGCCCAACTTAGAGTGATCATGGAGGGGACACTTCACGAATCGGAAAAACTCTGGCTCCACATGGACCGACAAATAGTGGGCAGGACAATTTGGGACCTCTTGGGGAAACAGAAACACAATCATCCACGCAATGCCTATATCAGTACCCCTACGGCTACCACCTTGAGGGTCTAGTACGAACTTGCCAGATCCACCTTACCACCTTCCTGTCCCCTTATACTCTCATCCGCTTCAACCCAGAATTTCCTCTGGCGCTTCGGGAGGGGCCATTCGAAGCTTGGCGAGAGGGTGGCTGTCTCATGTTATCTCATCTGTTTGAGCAGAGGAAATTGATGACATTTGCAGAATGTGTTAAAGCCTTTAAACTCCAGCCCTCTGAAGAATATCACTACATGCAGCTTAAGCATTGGGTCCTACAACCGCAGATACGACAGGCCGCAACTAGGGATTTACTCGCAATTGAAAGATTTGCACAATCAAGGGCCTCCATGAAGGGGACCATCTCCTTCCTTTACTCACTCATAATGGCTTTGGGATCCCACCAAACTCCTAGGCACCAAAGGTTTTGGAACTCAGTCTTAACAACCCCATTGGAGAGGAAGCAATGGACCTCCCTCTATAGGGACATCCCCAAGTGCAATCAATTCATGTTTTTAAGAGAGGCCCACTATGCAATTATGTACCTCACCCTCAGAAGCTGCACACTATCTTCCCTACTACCTCAGATAGGTTCTGGAGGGGTTGCAGGCTACTGGGGGATTTCAGGCACATTTGGTGAGACTGCCCACGCATCAAGCCATTTTGGAAGGAGGTACTTTCACAAATCAGGTTGATCCTGGGCTACCCGATCCCGGAAACGCTAGAACACACTCTCCTGGGGATTCGGGATCCCAGCTTGAATCGCCAAACACAGGGGGATTGCTCCGTGATGTGGCTGTGCTTAGGGGCAGCCAAGATGGCAGTGGCGGCAGCATGGAAGAAGGTGGAGGCCCCCTCCCTTACCCAATGTCACGCCAGGTTATGGCGTGTACTGGCGATGGAAAGAATGGCGGATATTGTGGAAGACTTCACAAAGGGGTTCGACTATGTTTGGGCTCCCCTGGTTGAGTATCTGTCGGAGGGTCTGCCACTGTTTGCATGTGGGCCCCGATTGAGAGCTCTCCATCTCTTTCATATCTAGAGCTTCTGATGGCTCCCCTGATTTGGACGGGGGGGTTCCCGGGGGTTTGGGGGCCCCCTCTCTCCATAGACTTGCCTTCACCTGCAACCAAACGTGATCTCTCTTTGACCGTGATACCATAGTTTGTTTATTTGTGTCTATTATGTGTGTTCCACGAGAACCTTTTGAATTTTGACATATGCTTTGCCCATTGGGGACCTGGGAGGGTCATGCTGAGAACATTCTGGGCTGGCCGAGTCCTAGTACACAAACTGTATATGATACTTTAGCTTTCTGTAACTCTCGCCCTATAAGATGCACTGGTGTCTCCTGCCAATGTTTTTTTTGTTGTACTGTTTTATCTCTGAAACCAATAAAAAAAAGTGCCAAAAAAAAAGAATACTGCTTGGCATTTCTGCCGGAATAGCTGACACTGGAAGCGCAAATGTAGACAGAACCCAGATCAAATTCAAAAGTATTTTGTTCCTCAGATGCAGCAAAATAAAAATCAATTACAGACACAGTTTACTGTCCCAGTTTAACAGACTCCTATGCGAAATGTGCAAAATCTGAAAATTCGTTATGAATATGCCTGTAGCTCAGTGTTCCAAAACATGAGAAACAAAATTACATACAACCCAGGTTTTCAACAGAATCCGTTGATTCGGGGCAATGCTTTTTCCCAGTTTTCACCAACTGTGACAAATTCGAAATGATAGTGCATGAGGTCAGAGGAGGATTGCATGCTTTGTACAGTCATAGAGATTTTACCAGCTCCACAGTTCGTGCCATGAAGTTCCAAACCTACTTCTCTCTGTAAAAATAGTCCAAGTCACATGAATAAGCAAAAGGCAGATTACTAATCAGGTCTCAGCAATTGTCCAGTTAAAATAGAGTCAATAGAGAATGATCACCAGTTCATAATATGTTAATTGAGTCCTGTTAATCGATTTGAAAGTGTCTCTCTTTCAAAGGTGAATTGTGTGATATACTGCACACCGGATGGTGTTGCAATTGAAACCCAAGATGAAGATTCATCTTTATAAATCCTTGGCCACCCGCTTTCACAGCAGTCACTAACGCCGCAGTAAAACCCGGTCCTCCTGATTCTTGAGCCACCTCCACCATAGTGCCAGTATTCAAAAAGGGTAATCAAGATAGCACCCATAAAGATAGCACCCATTGTTCTAGACCAAGCTGTTTGTTGGATTCTGTGGTCAAGGTGGTGGGCAGTGTCCTCATAGATGGGTTGACCAGCTGGTCAGAGGATAATGATATTCTAACCGACGTCCAGTATGGTTTTCGTCCTGGACGGTCTACCGTAGCCCCAGTGCCTTAACTTATTTATGATCCTGAACAAATATACGATTGCCCGCCCCAGTATCATTTATTTGGCTTTCATGGATCTGTCATCCGTGTTCGATCGCGTGAACAGATCTAAGCTTTGGCAGACCATGCTGTCCATAGGGGTGGATGGTGATTTTGTTCATTTTTTGGAGGACCTCCATAGCGACACCAAAGCCAAGGTTCGATATTCACAAGACCTCAAGGTCTCCCACCAGTTCTCAATAAAATGAGGAGTACGTCAAGGGTGTATCTTAGTCCCTTTTTTGTTAAATTTGTATATTAACAAACTGGAGAAAGTTTTATTGGACACTAAGGTAGATTATCCTCAGGTGGGTCGGCGTGGTCTGCTGGTCTTATTATATGCGGATGATGCGGTCCTCATGTCCCGGACCGCAAGAGGGTTACAATCATTGCTCAACTCTTTTTCTTCATTCATGAAGGATCTTGACTTGTCAATAAATTATTTCAAATCCTACGTGATGCAGGTGGGACCTTGCCCTAGAAAGCACTATCAGTTTATGGTTGGACCTGCCCTGGTTCCCCGCACAGACATATTTTTGTATCTCGGGGTCCTGATAGACAACAAGATGAAATGGGGGCCACTAAAACAGAGAAAGAGGGGAGATTTAGTGTGTGCTAACACTGTCATTTTTTATTTTGCATCAAGATTAGGCAGGATACCGATCGCGGCACTCCTGCAGATATATCAGGCTAAATGCAGTACCAAAGTTTCCAATGGCAGTGAAATATGGGGCTATGCTGCTATGGACGAAAACAAGTGGTTGATAACAATTTTTTTTAAAGTCTATTTTGTGTGCCACAGGGTACATCAAACATGGTGGTTCATGAAGAGCTGGGGGTGCCCTATCTTTCCGATCTGTTTGCCTCTCAGATCTAACACTTATAATTGCAAAAAGACGAATAACTAGACGATGGAAGCCACCAAGGCCACCAACACTCGCTACCTGGAGGGAGGAAGTAGAACACTGGGGCCTGGCCGAAAGCAGGGTGATTTGGAGAGAAGAAATGCGAGGGCTACGAAAAATACCCAACACTATGTCCTGGGATATATTAATGGAGGCCTTCAAAGCCCAGGAATGGGATGAACAGAATAGAACTAGAACCAATGCACCTGCAGCTCTATCAGACAATTAGACATGCCATGCCAACTACATGTACATGGACAACTGACCGGGGGGTCTGTGTCACTAATGCAGAAGGGGCTTGAGTGGAGCCCAACAGCTCCTGTAGCAATCCCATGCATTGCACCAAATTGTGTTCAGTGGGGACAATAAACTCTAATAATAGGAAGATGTGCCCTGTATTCACGCATAAACAAATGCGATTATTGTTGCCCAGTTAGTTAACTCCTGGGGCGTGGGGGGAGTTTTTCAGAAGGCTTTAGTAGTCATAAGGACATACTATCACAGTCGGCGACCTTTAAGAATGTTACAACTGTAGGAACAGTTATAAGATATCATCTGTAACAATTATTTTCCTTTACTCAGGAATAGAGCACTGCTACCTATGTAATAGAGATTGCACTCATTTCATTTGTATATTCATATGCTGTTTATATACATGATATCTAATGCATGTTATATGATGCTCCTGACTAAAATCAATAAAATGTGTTATTAAAAAACAAATCTTTCCGATCTGTTGGCCCTTTGCCCCCTAACATTGTGGTTGAAGATCTGGCTGAATCAAGGATCAACCCTAAGCAAACTGATCCTGAAGGAGTGTATGGCCCTTGACTATGCCCATCACATTCCGTGGCTTAACCACATACAGAGTTGTCTTGGGAGGCTGGGAAGAGCTGATCTATTCACCAATCCAGATTCAGTGAATAAGAAAGACCTGGGCTGAGTTTGGGAGCCCTTTTACAGGCATAGGACAATAGATAGGGAAGAGTGTGAGCTGGGGAAACCTAGCGTCCGCAAATTTGCCATTTTGAAAACTGTGCAATCCACTGAGCCATACCTCCTAGGGCCTCTCAATATTTATGAATGCTTTTTATTGACTAGGTTTCGTATTGATCTCTTCCACTTTCTGTTGGCACAGCCACATGGGTGTAGCAAAGGTCAGATCTTAGGGCCCTGTGGCTGCAACGGTAAGTCTCCACAGGACATGCTTCACTTTTTAATGTTTTGTAAGTACTGCGTGACTCCCTGGAAAACTTTTATCATTCCTATTTTAAAACACAGTGAAAGACAATGAAGATCCTAATCATGATTGTATCAATGTAACATAGTAGGATACCAAACCGAGACCAGATGTCAAAGATGTTCCTCCTGAAATGGATGATCTAACTCTATTTGTGAATGGTTCTGGTCTGTGAAACTATAAAGGAAAACCGAGAGCAGCTTACGTAGTCTGTTCTAGTTCTGAAATTGTTGAAGCATACTTGACTAGTGTAATTTCAGCACAAATTATAGAACTGATTGCACTGACAAGAGCATGTTGTTTTGTTAACTAAATGTGACGATTTATACAGTCCGCCAATATGGATTTGGAGTGGTACACTACTTTGGACTATTATGGTCACAAAGGGGCTTCATGACATCCTGAAATTTGTCTGTTTATAATGGGCTCAGATATATTCTGGTGATAGTTTGTTTTCTAAATGGGTGGAAGCCTATCCATCCAGGAAAAGTGACAGCATGAATGTTGCCAAACTCTTGTTAAAAGAATTAACACTGAGATTTGGCATGCCAACTTCTATTGAGACAGACCAGGGAACTAATTTAAATAATTTGGTTGTAAAATTATTATGTACAGCCTTACAAATTGAGCAACGGTTCCATTGAAGTTACAGACTAGAATCCTCAGATGTAGTTGAGAAGATAAATGGCACTATTAAGTCCAAGCTTGCACAGGTATGTACCTCAACAACTTTGAAATGGCCTGACACTCTTTCTCTTGTTCTCATGAGAAGTACTTCAGCCAACAAGACTGGTCTCTCTCTTCACAATAATTCTTCATGGGCAGGGCTATGCGGATCCAGTGCATTCCTTCAGCAGCACTTACATCAATAAGTGATGATATTATATTGGATTACTGTAAGGGTCTGACTGATGTGGTGAAATCTGTTTCTTATTAGGTTAATTTGCCAACACTGTCAACAAAAGAAGTCCTTTGCCATGTACTACAACCAGGAGACTGGGTGCTAATAAAGAAATATGTCTGCAAGAGCTGCTTAGAACTATGGTGGAAGGGGCCACATCAAGTAATACTTGTGACTAACACTGCTGTAAATGTGCTAGTATCCCAAAGTGGACCCATACAGTCACACAAAGAGAGTGAAGACTTCAGATGAAGAAGTGACAACAGCTACTGATTCATATTGTTAAGCTCGCTGGTAGCTCCGGGGGGAGGGTGGGTGGGGAGGGAAAGAAGAAGAACCTGGTGAAGGTGGAAGTCACCAGATTGAAAGTCCGCAAACCAAAAATAATGAAGAAGTATTGCAATATCATGAACAGCAAGAAGAGACGTAATCACCTGTTCGTGAAAAAGTGAACCTGAAAATTTGAGTCTTAAGAACCTATAAAGAAAAGCGGTTTACAGTGAGCCAAGTTGCTAATATTGATCAAAGCATAAGATCAGCTGTGAGTGGAGAGGATTCAGCAGTAGTCACATGTGAAGAAACAGAAGTTGAGAATACACATCAAGGAGAATAGTGGCCTGTATCGGTGAAAAGCAGTAAACGATTGTACTAGAAGTCTCAGAAACCATAATCAATCAGAGAAGAACCAGAGAGAATAAATGTTGATTCTGAGAATAGTGAAATTGAATCAACTGGAGCCAAAAGACTGACGAAAGTAAGAATGCCAAATAATAAGTACACGTATCTTCAGTGGACTTTTCTAACAGTGTCTGCAGATGGGTAATTTTATAATAGCTGATTATTGTTTTGTACATTAGGTATCCATGTGAAGATAATAAGGTTTCCTGAATCCTATAAACTGAATTAATGAACTGACAAAAAGCTTGCTTTCTATTTTTTACCTCTAGAAGATTTGTACCTTTTTGCACTTCTAGCTTTTCCCTCAATAGAAGATGGCGTAAAGCAGCTGCTGTATTTTTTTTTTTTGCATACTTTCATTGATAGTGCTATTAATAATTTTAGTTGGCTTAATGTTATGTCGAATTTCTACTGTTGGCTATGTTACTCCTGTGCAATGTGATTTAACTACCATACATAAGGAAGTAGAACACTTAAGATTGCCACATAGGGATAAATCAGTAGGTAACTATAAGGAAAACATATACTCAAATCTGTTAGGGGAGTATGTTAATATATTGAATGTTAGGGATTGTTATGTGAGTGCATATCCTCCATCCTCAGCTGAAGAAGGTGCAACCTATTTCCAATTGTCTCTATCATCGTTTTTATGTTGTAAAGATTTTATTAGTGTTTTCATAAGCAAGAGTTTTTGTTGCCATATCTTTCGAGCTTCAATGCTTCGCTGAAGAACTTTCCACATCTGAAGACTCTGGGGCTTGTATGGCTTATTCTAAACATTTAAGGAGGATTGCACAATCTAACTTGAATTCTAATATTACTAAGATTAAGCATGTAGCTTAAGTGATGCTGAGTATGAGTTTGTTAAGGAATATAATGAGAACAGAGAGAAAATTCTGATAAATTGGAAAGATGAAAGTGAAATTAGAAAGCAAATTGAAACTTAAGAGAAATTAGAGATTGGAATGTGCATTTGAGATTGACAAGGAGCATGAAAGGAATGGGAAATTGTGTATGGTGTGTCAGACACCTCAGGGATTTAGACCAATAGAATTTGTTGGAGAGAGTGGGTGTGATAAAAGCTATGTGGTAGATACTTAGTTTTTGGTTATTGAAAAGCCAATAGATGCACATTTTTTGTCTTTGGTAAGGTCAGGAGCATACTACATCAAGAAAGAATTAAAAACAGCATATCTCAGTCATTGTATCAAAAATAGATCAATTTAAATGTATCCCTAATAAACCTGAGCCACTTCAAACCATGTTAATAAAATGCTCTTTGTTCTGTATCTAAATCTCCCGCTTATGAATTCCTAAATATTGACATATATGATAATAATTTTGTGTCAGGACTGGAAGCACGGATAATGCATGTCTTTCTTTACTTTAGTCCATATAGCAGTTGTTACAACATTACCAAGGAGATATCGTTCCTTTAGTGATAACCCAACTGCACTTCCCAGTAAATATAGGGAAATCATTGTGTGTTCGCCCATCATGGTAGCCAGCCCAGTATATTGTCTTTTATAATTTCATATCATCCTCTTTCTCACACTGCTTAGAGAAAGTTAACTCACTCATTAGTCTTTCTCCTCTATGTTTGCTATATATGCTGGATACACTGTTTATTTATTATGTGACCACAGTTGCAGCTTTCATATACGCAGTAGGTTCTCATATTGGGATACCTGAGCATGGCAGGTTAGGCACTGCGGTCAGGATGAGCAACCTCAAAGACAAATCCAGGACAAACTATGGTATAGTAGCACTTAATGGCCTTCCAAGGCTGACAGGAAATGTGATGCGAACCACCTGCAAGAATTGAACACTAAGAGTGGGAACATGTAGAAGCACTTACCCTCCACCCAAGAGGCTGTAACAATTGAAGAACATTAACGTCACTGTGGTTCTGGAATTTGACCCTGACACTGGGTTCCCCTTAAAAGGGGAGGAAGGCACAGATGAGAATGAAGTTACATCTGATGATGAGCCAGGGGGTAGCAGTCTCTGTTGACTAAGCTCTGCTACTCAAGGGATAGGTAATGACCCAACCATTTCGGACATGCTTGAACCTGAACAGATCTACTACCCCATATCATCTGAATGGATTATGACTACTAAAATGCCACATTATGTTGCTCTAAAGACTAGGCAATCCATAAACAATGAGGCAAGGGTGAAGCTAAAGGCAGAGTTCCCCAGACCCTCCTACTCATCATGATTGATCTTAAACTAGGTGATATAGCCACATCAGAATTTCCACACAAAACTGCGTGGAACTACTGGTGGGTGAATTTGCTTTCAAGTACCTCACAAAGGACAACTTATCTTGCTGCAAACTGCTGAAAATGGCCAATATGTTGTCAGTAAGAAATATCAATCAGTTGGAAGGCACAAAATCCAAGAACTTGTTTGAACAAGTGAAGGATTTTTTTTTCACTTTTGCCTGGAGAGAAAAACATCGGTGACAGCTGAGTCCTAGATTGAAGGGGCTGGGAATTTCAAGAGACTTTGGATGGACTACGGAATTTTAGAGGTCGCTGTAGACTTCATAAAAGAGCCTAGACTGGAAGCATTATCAAGAGATATTGCTTTGCCTGGAGGAAGTGATGATGTCAGTGTATGGAGAAACAATTGGATCTTCTGGGGGTAGGAATTGCCCACATCCTGAATTTTCTTTTGGAAACAGTTGGCAAAAGGATTGGCCTATGGAACATGAATACCTTCAGGTTTGCGATCTCTGTGGGACACTACAGAGAGAATGAGATCCCCAGTGGGGGGGCATTCTTGGGTATGTAAACTGATGAGAGGGATAAGGTTGCCCAAATCTCCAGAACTTAGGTATTCCACTGTATGGGATGTAGACATTGTTCTGAATCTGCTGTTGTCATGGCAATCCTATGAATTCACAACCAGAAAGGAGTTCGCAGTTAAACTGGCCATACTGGTAGGTTTAGTATCACATAGGGTTTCCAATGTCAGGGCACTAGACATTTCTGGACGTATGTTCATGCCGGATGGAGTCACTTTCACTAATGCCAAAAGGACCAATACCAGATCCATCTTGTACCCATCTTTCGAAGACAAGCTGAACTGTGTGCTGTTCAGTGTGTGAAGGCCTTTGAAAACATGATGGTGGAGTAAAGGCTGCTGGGTTAGAAACAACTTCCCATTATATTATAGAAACCTTTCAAGATGGTTTCATTTCATCATCATCATCATCAAAAAATCTTAATTCGAATATTACATCATAAAAGATATACTACAGCAAAATGAAAATACAAGATAAAAAGTACAATTAATAATAAAGAAGGATACAAAGTCTAAAATCCTTGAAAATGATAAATAGCTCTAACTGGGTCCAGCCCAAAAGAGCACAACTAAAACAAAATTAACCAGCATGACCACTTTTCCATTTTTCCATAGTATAATTGAGATAAAGAGAAGTAAAAAAAAAGCACAAAAACAGGCCCAATAAACAATTAGGTATCAAAGGTAGAAAGTTCTTAAGGAATATTCCTCTTCTCGATAGACCTACGTATGGCCCATGACCAACTAAGAAATTTGGCCATTGCGATGACTATGTCCTCTCGGGTATTAGTTCTCAAGATACGCAAAGCTGTTACATGCGATCTAGTACCTAGGTTAGAACATATCGGCTTGAGCCATGTGTGTCTAGGATAAGCAAAGGCAGAGCACACAAACAGAACATGGGTGATGGACTCTTCCTGTGTTGTGCAAATGGAACAGAACCTGTCATGATCACCCTTCCATTTGTGCCTATAAGAATAGAGAGGAAGGGTCCCCACTCTAAATTGATGGTATAATTTACGGTCCTCTGGTTTGGAAATAAAATTCCAATAGGGTTCAAAGCTACTTAAACACTTATGCTCCAAAAAAAGGCCAGAGAGTGAACTACTGTTTGTCATCGACCAGGATTTCCTAAACCTAGATTCCCAATATAGAGCTTTATAATCTAATTTGTTGGGAAATTGATTACCCCTGGGATCTATCCACAACTGGCCCAGCCCCATGTCACACAGACCATTTTTAATATGTTGGAGCCAGACTATTCTTCTGTGCTTATCAAGAACCTTAATGTACCATATAGCGTTAGCATAAGATAATAGCTCAGGTGTAGTCCACAGCCTTCTCCAATACGAGAGAGGTCTAAAACCGGCGTCGTCATCAAACGCCCTACAACCCAAGTCTAACAGTAAAGGCTGAATGGGTGCTGACTGGGGGAGGGCGGTCAATGATCGCAGAAACTTGTTTTGGGCTATGACTAGGGGTTTCATTTCAATACATTGCTAGACAAGTAAAGTGCTAATGCAAGAGGCAGGTAATGATGTGTCACATTCTAGAGCACATTTGAAGGGCTCATTGGCAACAAAAGCCATTGTTGTGGTAGGGCGACTGGAGGACATTATGAACGCACCTGACTGAACGTCAAAATTGACCTTTAAGACGTTCTTCTACAAACCCATTTCTGCAGTGGTGTCTTTAGTGGTAGGTATGCTTTTAAGATTCTTTATCCTCGCCTCTGAACGGACTCAAAATGTAAAATTTCGTAGCTACTGAGAAGGAAAGATTCAATTCTATTAAGGTCACAGAGGTGAGAATTATTCTGCCCATGAATCTTCAGGGAAAAATTATTTCCTCCCATGAATTATGTCATTAGGAGAAAATGTGTTTTTTAAACTTATTGCAGGTGTTATTGTGATTGTAACGCCCTGAACGTCTCAGGATCGTTTAACAGACACGATAATGAGAACGCAACCACTTGTGAAGGTTTAGTTATTTTAATGAAGGCAAAAATAATACAAGGAATAAACAAAGGTTATAGTCACTGGAATCCTCCAGGCTAAGTACGTTACCAGCCCACAGCACGGATGGTCCTAACCGTCCTGTGCATATACGCCGATCCCGGCGTATGCCAACAGAGGGCAGAAATGAAATGGCCGACAATGCCAATCGGTAGGCTGTGAGGGGCACGAAGAGTGTTGGGGAGAATCGAGGAGTCAGGGAAACACCCACCCGGGGTCTCTACCTGAAGGGAGCAGCCGCTCAACCTCTTCCTCAGACTTCACCGGGACGCGGAGTCACCTCCTGGTGATGCGTCACCGATACCCCAATCACAAGCAAAGAAGACTGAACCGAGAGCAGCCGCTCGATCGATCCCGTGGACTTCCGAGTCTGTAACGCGGCAAACACCTCCTGGTGTGCGTTACAGCTGGCAGTCCCTGTATCTCTGGTCGGGCTGGGAGTTACGACTCCAACCAGCAAAAGCGCCACTGCGCTTTGACTCAGCCGAGTCAAAAAGCGAAGCTCAATGGTTATCCGGTAGAGCTTCCGGGTCCTTCACAGGTGACGATGGGGCAAGACACGGCCCAGGGAGTAACGACTCGACCTACCTCCGTTCTTGCCTTACTGGAGCACCACTCCGGAACACTGCTCTTCACTAAGCAGGTACGTCGGTGTAAACACAATATCCGACAGCGTTGTACCTCCCGGTTCCTCCCTTTATAGGGCGTGTTTTCCTTGAGTTATGTAACAGCTCTCCTGTTTACATAAGGGCGTGTTTTCCTTGAGTTATGTAACATCTCTCCTGTTTACATAAGGGCGTGTTTTCCTTGAGTTATGTAACAGCTCTCCTGTTTACATAAGGGCGTGTTTTCCTTGAGTTATGTAACAGCTCTCCTGTTTACATAACCTCTCAACCGCTAAGCATCCTGGGAGATGTAGTCCGTTTTCGCTGGTTACCGTTTTCCTCCCCTCGCATGACAGGAATTCTTGACAGTACATCCTCCCTCTCAGCGGCTCCCCACGGGTCCAGCGCTGGCAGGAAAACGCCGATGGAACAAGGAGACCAAGCGCGGAGCATGAACCCCTTCAGCCGGTTCCCATGACTGCTCCTCCGGGCCATAGCCTTTCCACGCAACCAGGTACCACAGCTTCCCCCTGCGCCATTTGGATGCCCGTATGCCCGACACTTCATACTCCACCTCCGACTCCACGCATACCGGCCTGGGTGTCCCAGACGGCTTGGAGGGTGCTGGTTTGAGCAATGATACATGAAAGACAGAGTGTATCCGCAATGACTGGGGCAAGCACACCTTCACGTTCACGGGACCCATACACTTGGTAATTCGATAGGGGCCCATGTACTTGGGATGGAACACACTGTTCTTTCGAAACCTCATGTTTCTTGTGGATATCCAGACGTAGTCTCCAGTGCGGTACAGTGGCCCGGGCCTTCTCTTCCTGTCTGCCGCAGCCTTGTATCTTCTCTTGGCCTCTATTAGGACAGCCCTTGAGCGCATCAACGTGTCTTTTATGTGTGCCACCCTGTCCGCTGTGGCGGGAATCCTGTCCTCTCTGAACGGATGTAGAAATGGCAAGAACCTGGGATGTTGGCCATAGTTGCTATAGAACGGAGATGACTGTGTGGAGCTGTGAGTGGCGTTGTTATAGGCTATCTCTGCAACCCATAGCAAGTCGACCCATTCTTCCCTGCCCTGGTCCACAAAACATCGCAGATACTGTTTGAGCGTTTGGTTCAGGCGCTCGGTTTGGCCGTCCGTTTGAGGGTGGTAGCTGGTGGACAGGGCGGTCTTAACATGCAGCGCAGTGCACCAAGTCTTCCAGAATTGCGCAGTAAACTGCGACCCCCGGTCCGACACGATCACCCCAGGTAATCCATGCAGTCGTACCACATTCTTTAGGAGTAGTGACGCCAATTCCCCGGCCGTAGGGACTCTCTTGCAGGGGATGAAGTGCCCCATTTTCGTCAAGTAATCCACCACCACCAGTATTGCCGTCATCCCCTGGTCTACCGGTAGGCCCACCACGAAGTCCAGAGATATGCTATCCCATGGTCTATCCGGGGTCGGAAGTGGATGTAAGAGCCCTTGGGTTCGGCCATGGTCGGCCTTCATGGTAGCACACGTAGGACACTCCTATCCCCACCTCCTGACATCCACTCTCATGGTTGGCCACCAGAAATGCCGTCCCATGCTAGCCACCGTTTTTTCAAAGCCCAAATGACCTGCGCATGGAGAGTCATGGCACCAGATGAATGCTTGTTTCCTTAGCCTAGGCGTGGGTATCAATAGGCACCTGCCCTTCAGGGGTATCCCGTCCTTCAGCTGCCATTCTCTGTGACTGAGGAGCCACCTCCGCCATGCGAATGACCTGATCCCTCTCTTTATTCCCCTCAGGAAAGTATCCGGTTGGATAACCCCCAATACCATCCTCGGGGAAATGATGGAATGCTCGGTCGCAGGCAATGGTTCCTTAACTGCAGATTGACGGGATAGGCCGTCCGCCTTCCGGTTTTCCGTCCCCGGCCGATATGTGATGCGGAAGTTGAACCCCGCAAAGAAGATCATCCACCGCAGCTGTCTGGGAGAAAGGTGTCTTGTGGCCGTCATGAACTGTAGGTTCCGATGGTCCGTGTACACCGATACCACATGTCTTGCCCCCATCAACCAATGCCTCCATTCGGTGAAGGCGTCCTTGATTGCGAGAAGCACCTTCTCCGCAATATGGTAGTTGCGTTCGGCGTCGTTGAGTTTGCGGGACATGTACGCAACGGGATGAAGCACCCCTGTGTCGTGGTTGCGTTGGGACAAGATAGCCCCCAGCGCCACATCCGATGCGTCCGCTTCCACCACGTAGGGGAGATCCGGATCGGGGTGAGCCAACACCGGCGCCTTACCAAAGGCGCTTTTCAGGGCCTCAAAGGCTGTGTTCGCTTCAGGGGACCAGACAAACTCCTTGGACTTCCTCAGTAGCTGTGTGATTGGGGCCACCAATCCTGAAAATCCATCTATAAACCGCCTGTAAAAGTTGGCGAAGCCAATGAAACTTTGGACGTCCTTCACGCTTTGGGGCACCGGCCATTCTTTCACCGCCTTGATCTTTCGTTCTGCCATCTCCTGTCCCTCTGGACTCAGCATCACTCCGAGGAATTCCACGGATGTGACGTGGAAGTCACACTTGCTGAGTTTACAAAACAGCATGTTTTCCCTCAGCTTTTGGAGCACAGCTTTGACGTGGTGTACGTGCTCCTCCACACTGGACGAATAGATGAGGATGTCGTCGATATATACGACCACGTAGATATCCAACTCCTCTCTGAATACCTCATTCAAAAAGTACTGAAAGGCTGCCGGGGCGTTGCACAGACCGAACGGCATGACGAGGTACTCAAAAAGGCCGAACCTGGTCTTAAAGGCGGTCTTCCACTCGTCTCCGTCCCTCATGCGCACCAGATGGTATGCCCCTTTCAAATCCAACTTGGTGTAGATACGAGCTTTCTTGACCTGTTCCAGAAGTACACTGATGAGAGGCAAGGGGTACCGATTCTTTACGGTTATCGCATTCAATGCCCTAAAGTCCACACAGGCTCTCAGCTCCCCATTAGCCTTCGGGATGAAGAAGAGTGGCGAGGCGGCCGGAGACTTGGACGGGCGGATGAATCCTAGCTTGAGGAGTTTATCCAGGTACCCCCGGAGATGCACGTTTTCAGGCTCCGTCAGGGCATACAGCCTGCCGCTGGGAACGCTGGCCCCTGGCACCAGGTCGATCTGGCAGTCAAACTGTCTATGTGGTGGTAGCACTTCCGCCTTCACCTCATCAAATACATCCTCAAAACTGTGATAAGCCTGGGGGAGAGCCACATCTTTTTCTGCCGCTGTAGCCACCGTCTGACTCCCGCTCTCATCTGCGTCAAGGGATTCCGTTCTTATTCCACAATGCAGGATGCAATACGGTGACGTCAGTTCGATGCGATGTGTTGGCCAATCCACAGAGGGGTTGTGTTTCTGTAGCCACGGCAATCCCAATATGACGCCATATTGGGGCGCTCGGATGATGTTAAAATCGATTTGTTCCAAATGGTTCCTCCCACATCTCATCGGAAGGACCCCCGTGTGCTGCCCGATGGGCCCCGTCACCAATCGCCTTCCGTCTACAGCATAGACGTCTTCGGGTACAGCTTTGGGAAGAAGCACTAGCCCTAGCCTGCATGCCTCGTTGTGGTCCATAAACATGCCAGTGGCCCCTGAATCCACCATGGCCACAACGGGTATCCACTGGTCATGCACTCCCACGTGCACCGTGAGAAACAGGTGTCGTTGTCCCTTAGTGACCGAGTTGGAAAGTGAAGGGATGGATGAGTGACTCCGAGATGCCCCTTCTTTGGTCTGGGAGTCCTCTAGTTTTCTGCCGGTACGTCCACCACGGCTGTTACCGACCGGTTGGCCCGATAACGTGACGTCTTCGGTTTGGCAGGGCATTCACGTACGAAGTGGCCTTTTTTGCCACAATATAGGCACAATCCTTGTTTACGGCGTGACTCTTTCTCCGTGGCTGTGAGGCTCGCTCGTATTGCGCCGATGTCCATGGGTTCTCCCTTGGATGCGGTGGCAGTTTCAGGACTTCCCACTGTCACATAGGATGGAAGGGATTTTCCTTTTCTCCCATGATCCCCCTTTCTTTCACTTAGCCTATGTTCCAGCCGTAATACCAGGTTGATAAGGCCCTCACATGTCTTGGGTTGTGGGTCAATATGAGCCACGGCGTCCTTGAGCTCCTCGCACAGCCCGTGATGGAAGAGCGCCGTCTGTTTAGCAACAGGCCACTTGGTTTCCGCAACCAGCCTTCGGAACGCGTTGAGATACTGCACCAGGTCGTTGGATCCCTGTCTCAACTCAAGCATTTCACGGTCCGCCGTGTACGAGTCAGCCCTTCTGTCGAAGACCTTTAGGAATTCCTCGCGAAAAGCACCCCAATCACATAAGATGGGGTCGTCCCTGCTCACCAGAGGTACGGCCCATTGTGCCGCGTTTCCAGCCAAATAGGATATAAGGAAAGCCACACGAGCCTGACTCGTGGGGAACGCCCTTGGTTTGCACGATAAATGTAGCGCCACTTGTGTGAGGAATACCTGCACTGTGTTAGGATCCCCACTGTACCTCTCTGGTGTTGCCAAGGGGACGGCTACCGGCATTTCCACTACTACCGCAGGGGTCTGGTTCGTGAGGGAGGTGCTGGGCGTGAGCGGGTCCAATTGGATAGCATCCAGTCTGGCTTTTACATCGGCTGTTTCTTGCCTGGAGGCAGCCAATTCAATTTGCACGGTCGCTAAAGCAGCCAGCACATCATCAAGTGTTGCCATGTCTGTTATCGACCGGGAGACAGTTAGTGTTTATTAAGGTCGGATATTTTGTAACGCCCTGAACGTCTCAGGATCGTTTAACAGACACGATAATGAGAACGCAACCACTTGTGAAGGTTTAGTTATTTTAATGAAGGCAAAAATAATACAAGGAATAAACAAAGGTTATAGTCACTGGAATCCTCCAGGCTAAGTACGTTACCAGCCCACAGCACGGATGGTCCTAACCGTCCTCTGCATATACGCCGATCCCGGCGTATGCCAACAGAGGGCAGAAATGAAATGGCCGACAATGCCAATCGGTAGGCTGTGAGGGGCACGAAGAGTGTTGGGGAGAATCGAGGAGTCAGGGAAACACCCAGCCGGGGTCTCTACCTGAAGGGAGCAGCCGCTCAACCTCTTCCTCAGACTGCACCGGGATGCGGAGTCACCTCCTGGTGATGCGTCACCGATACCCCAATCACAAGCAAAGAAGACTGAACTGAGAGCAGCCGCTCGATCGATCCCGTGGACTTCCGAGTCTGTAACGCGGCAAACACCTCCTGGTGTGCGTTACAGCTGGCAGTCCCTGTATCTCTGGTCGGGCTGGGAGTTACGACTCCAACCAGCAAAAGCGCCACTGCGCTTTGACTCAGCCGAGTCAAAAAGCGAAGCTCAATGGTTATCCGGTAGAGCTTCCGGGTCCTTCACAGGTGACGATGGGGCAAGACACGGCCCAGGGAGTAACGACTCGACCTACCTCCGTTCTTGCCTTACTGGAGCACCACTCCGGAACACTGCTCTTCACTAAGCAGGTACGTCGGTGTAAACACAATATCCGACAGCGTTGTACCTCCCGGTTCCTCCCTTTATAGGGCGTGTTTTCCTTGAGTTATGTAACAGCTCTCCTGTTTACATAAGGGCGTGTTTTCCTTGAGTTATGTAACAGCTCTCCTGTTTACATAAGGGCGTGTTTTCCTTGAGTTATGTAACAGCTCTCCTGTTTACATAACCTCTCAACCGCTAAGCATCCTGGGAGATGTAGTCCGTTTTCGCTGGTTACCGTTTTCCTCCCCTCGCATGACAGGAATTCTTGACAGTCATACACTAATATGTTCATTGATAAAAATACTGTTATTACTGAAGTCAAATGCTGACTACAGAGGGTGCTGTTATACTCAAATGTTTTCAATGAGTTCAGATGAAGTATTATTTAATGCAAGTATGCTGAAAAATCTGGACGGATTTGTATTGCTGCATTAGGTTTGGATGACAATGCACTGGGAGTCAGAAACTTAGGACTAACACACAAGCAAAAAGACGAGAATATAAAATAGAAGACATTTATCGTTGCATCCTTCAGCAATATTTAGGGAAAAAGCAACTTTTACCCAAATATTCCAGGAGGCTTATTTATTATTCTTATTCCAATCCTGGAATATTTTTGGGGAAATTGATAAATTCCCCCAGTATTTTCAGGAAGAGTTGAAGGCACCAACCCACCCATCACTTCCTTTCAGAAGAATATCGTTTGTGGGTGGAAGGAGTCCAAGCTTGCTGTATAAAGTCGGCAAGTAATTTACAAAGAAAGAGATTTGGGACAATGCATTCAGCACCTATCTCACCAGTGGGTGATTTTACAATTTCCTGATGTGCATGAATCAAAAAAGCCAAACACCTTGCATTTCACACAGGAGACACGCCTAAAAACATTAGTTATACTGTTGATTCAGCACTACCCCAATTATTTATCATTGATACTCAATAAATCAATAAGTAAATATTTAACAACAATGTATCACATGATGCACAGACTCCATCTTCTTCATTTATAAAATGGATTTCTTTATTGATAATCATTTAAAATATTTCCTTTAGTCTTGGTCGTATAAAGTCGGCAGATGCTGATGAAAGACCTGCAGTCTGGCCATGTCTCCAGATATCTTCCAGGCCATGAGTTTCAACTGGCTTTGAAGAATAAGAGGGTGTTGGGATCCCACCGGATCCAGGAGAAGCTGCTGGAAGACAGGCAGAAGAATGGGAAGGGCTATTGACACTTCCAGAAGCATTGAAAACCAAGATTGTGTTTTCTACAGTGGAGTAATCAGAACAAGGGTTGCCGATTGATGCCTGGCCTGAGCCGCAACCCTCAGAAGCATGGCAAAAGGCAGGAACGCATAATTTATCGGACCTGTCCATGTTTGTATAAAGTCATCGGTCCCCATGGCCATTGGGTACAGTCTCCAGCTGTAAAACTGTTTCAGTTGAGCATTCAAGAGGAAAGCAAAAAGGTCCACTTGATGCATTCTTCTGGAAGATGCAAGGATGGAACTTCCAATAGCTGTAATCCAAAAGGAATCTGGAATTCCAATCTGCCATGAGATTGTCTTTGACAGGAAGGAATTCCGCTAGAACTGTTATCCTCTGGGACAGACAGAAGTGCCAGAGTTCTCGGGCAATGTTCGCCAGAAGGCGTGATCTGGTTCCCCCCAAGCGGTTGATGTAATGAACCGCCAAGACATTCTCCATCCACAGGAGTAGCTCTTGGCAGTAGAAAGTGACCTTATGGCAAAGGAGCCTGCCAGGAGTTCCAGGCAGTTGATGTGGAGTCATAATTCCTTGGATGGCCAGCGACTGCCGGTAGAAAAATCTCCACATCGTGCCCCCCAGCCCAAGCGACTGGCACCTGATTCGATGAACACGTCGGGGGCAGCCGCCCCGAAAATGGCCTTTCCCGAAAATGGCCTTGCCATTCCATGCATCCATGTGAAGGAGCCACCACTGAAGCTCTTCTTGGGCGTCGGAGGACAATGGACCAGGTGATCGTAGCTGAGACCTTGTTTAAGATAATGAATTTTTAAGTGTTGAAGAGCCCTATAGTGTAACAGACCTGAGAACACTGCTTGAATTGAAGATTCTAGAAACCCCACACTCCAAACCAGGGATCTCAAAGACACCATTTCTTTGGCTAGAGTAGACATCAATTCTCATTTAATGGACTTCACTTTCAATGGAGCCTTGACAGAATCCACCCGAAAACCCAAGAATTCTACCTGTTGAGAGGGAATCATCGTGGATTTTTTGGTATTGATCACAAAACCCAGATCTTGTAGAATAGGCATTTTCCAAAGTAGATGCAGCAGAAACTGAGTTTTGTCCTGGGCTAAAATGAGCATGTCGTCTAGATAGACGATCATGTGGACCCCCATCTCCCATAGATGGACAACCATTAGTTTTAGGAGTTTGGTGAACACCCAGGTGGCTAACGAGAGACCAAAAGGGAGAGACCGATACTCGGACCACTGACCTCTCCAGCGGAACTGAAGGTACTGTCTGTGAGAGGGACAAATGGGGACCGACAGATAGGCATCGTTGTGATTGATACGAACCATCCAATCTCTTTCTTGAAGTAGATCCCTCAGCTGATGGATGCCTTCCATCTTAAAATGTCGGTAAATCACAAAAGGGTTGAATTGTCTGATGTTGAGCACTAGTCTCTGACCTCCACCCTTCTTCTGGACCAAAAACCCATTGCTGCAGAAGCCCTGTGGGTGAGGGTACATTGGAGCAATAACCTGTTTTACCAAAAGCTCCAGAATTTCAGTCTATAAAAGACATGTCTTGTTGGGAAAAAAGGAGAGGATGGGGAAGGGAGGGTAGAGCTGGGGAATGGGGCAGTTCTATATAATAGCCTCAAACTGTATTGAGTACCCAGCAATCTGAATTGATCTTGCTCCAATTGTGAGAAAAATGCCTTAGTCTGTCCCCCAGAGGAAGATATCAAGGATGAGAGGGGTTCATTTCTTGTTGACTGGTTGTGATAACCCTTCCTCTGGTAAAGCCACACAGGTATCCTCCGGATCTGCTAGGGTAGAAGCTTGCCTGGGCTGGATCCTGACCATAACCCCTGCGTCTGGGGTTGAAACCTTGTGGAGGACCTTGCTGGTTGAAGTGGCCTGTCGAGTGTCCTCTGTAATAACCGGCCAGGCCAAAAAGGGGGTTGAATATTCATTTCAGAGAGGACTGTGACTTATCAAGGGAGGTAAAGGTGTTGACAAATTTGCAATGTCTTTCAGGAACCAATCACCAAATAACTGCCCCTCAGCCAGGGGGCCCGGTTCGCAGTTGCCAATTCCACCAGTTGTGGATCAATCCGCAGTAGCACTGATTTGCGGTGTTCGGAAGCTAACGGGCAGTTAGCATTGCCCATGAGGCATATCGCTCTCTGTGTCCATCCAGCAAGCACCTCGGGGTAAACAGGGCACCTGTTTGCTGTGCATGGAGTGCCAGTTCAACGATCTTAGCTAAGGGTCCGGAAACATGAAGACGCTTATCTTGACAGGTCCGGGAGGGCTCTATCAATGCCCTTCTTCTGGTCTTTGTTCTATTTTTTTGAGGAAGGTCAGCATGAAGGCATCAATGTCAGGGATGAGAGCAGTTTTGTGAGGGAGATCAGGCCTAGGGCACTCAGATTTTATACGGGACCGGACTTCCTTGTAAAAACCTTTGCGAAGATTCTAATACATATAATCAGCCACTGCAGGAGCAGGGGTCCAATCTGAGGATCAAGGGTGGACAATTTTTGATGGGTCAAAAGTGAAGTGGGTGGCAAGAGAAGGGGAAAGGAAATGTTTGCGTTTCTTGGAATGCTAGCGAGCGTGGAGCTTCTGAGAGGAAGAAGAGTCTGTATCAGTGTCGGTAGCCAGGGAAGGTGCAAGAGTAGGGGGAGGACTGTGTGCTTCCTTACACTATATACGCTGATCATTTAAGGCTCCTTGAGTCACTTTAGAAATGACATGCATATGCGGCCATGAAGGAGCGGAGGAGGAGGAAGGGGGAAGAGGGGGACCTCCAGAGGGGAGAGGAGGGGGTGGAGGAGCGTCCTTCTACTTCATCCAAGCATTTTGAAAAAGGCTGAAGGCTTTATTCAGGGATTTTTGGACAGATTGTCAATGATTTCTTCCATACCCTCATCTTAGTAATAATCCTCATTCTCATTAGGGCAGTAGGCTTCAAGGCCCTGATCAAATGTCTCATAATCAGACATGCTCATAGGAGGGAAAAACACCTCACACATGCTCATAGGAGGGAAAAGACACCTCACACATAGAATCCCCAGCAGGAAGCAAGGGCCTTCCATAAAATATATTAGAGGGGAAGGGACTGTAGAGACCTTGAAATGTAATTATTACAGCCCTGCCCAGCTCAGGATCAGGACGTCAATTGGAGCAAACTAAGCCAAGCCACCAAAAACAGAAATGCACACTGGCAAGGACTTATAAACAGGGTAAAAACCTCTGTTAGAGCCTTGAATTCTCAACAAATAAAGATCCCCAAGTTACTTCAAGAAGAGAAAATCCCCAATTATTGCAGCCTGGGGAGAGGCGGCACCAACACTGATTTAGAGATGCTTATGGGCGACAGAGAGAGAGAGACTCACCAGCAACTGTCCCAGAGGCACACATGCAAGTCGCCCAATTGGGCTCTACATGCGACCTCACTCCCAGGAGGGCTCACCGCACACTGCGACTACACAAAGGATGGAATGGGAAAATGAAACTTCAAGAAACTTCAGGGTGGGGGGCGTAGCTTGGCGCAGGCGACGATGGACGCCTAGGAGAGAGCTCCGCCGTAACGGAGCCCTAATTCCCCTCAAATCCTCCAATAATCCGGCAGACGGCACACTGGGAAGGGGGTGCGAAGCCCTGCAGTGAAGGCGACGCCGAAATCCGGGGCGCGGAGGTGCGGGGGCGCCTCAGATCCGTCACGGAGCCCGGCGCTGGAGGAGGTGGCGGTGAGAGCCGGTAACGCAAGAGGCGGGACTTCTACCGGGCACATACGCGACGCCCCAGCTTTTGGGCCTGCTTTGTTGTCTCCCTCGTGGGTGCGGCGGAGCTTCTGCGGGCCCTCGGCCCCCTCCCCCCGCTGGCTTCAGCTGCAGTGCTGCGGGGGCCCGGTGGCGGAAGGCGGGGCCGGATTTAGTGTGGCTGAGGCGAGGGCTTGGAGATCGCCCTGTTTGTGCTGCTGCCGGGACCCAAGGCCTGTGACCTCCTGAACGGCTGCGGGGCAGCCCTGCGGGCCGCACACGAGGAACGGCGGGGTGTTGGCCCAGGTAGAGGTGCCTGCGCGTGGGGGGGCCTGAACGTGGCGCCCCCCCCACTCGTTCACCCCACCGCAGGAACAGACGACGGGGGTCGCTGGTGGTGTTGTGGCCCGGACTGCAGTCAGATAGAGGAGCACAGCCAGCAGTGAATGACGTGGGAGGCCTGAGACACAGTGAGTTCTGGCTGCGAGTGTCGTGTGGTGGGCCTGCTGATCACCGATACTTTGCCTGGAGGGGGAGAGAGCCCCTGGGCGTCTTGGCCGGCGGTGTGGAGCAACCGGGAGCTAGGTCCGAAGGTCCCAAACGCGGCTGGATTCGGGGGCAGAGGAGAGATAAAGCGTGGCACTCTTGGGACTGCGGAAGGAGCCCAGGTGGAGACCGGAGTAACTGTCGCTGGACGCGGGGTGCCCTGGGTGCACGAACCCCCCCCCCCATGCGGAGGGAAGGAGCCCCCACGAGACCACGTCTATAGTTCCCTTTGGCTGGCCACATTGCGGTCTGGGAGCTGGTGGCGCAGAACTATAGTCCTAGCTAGCCGGGGACGACCACTCGCGGCTGGAGGTTTGGAGTTTGCAGCCTAGGTGGACGGCGACCCTTCCGAGTGGTGGAGGGGGACGTGGAGGAGGGTGCTGCGGTGACGCCAAAGGCCGACAGAACGACTGGGGATCACAACCAGTGCCGATCTGCGACACTCCGTGAAGCCCTGCGGACAGCGCAATATACTGCCGGGACAGCAAGATGAGGCCGAAGGGTGCGGTGGCTGCACAGACAAACAAGCTTGACAAATATGTGGTCCCGAGGTCGGCCCCACAGAGCGGGGGAGAGGTGGGGGGCCAGCAGGCACAGGTGGAGCCCTCACTGGCCTCCATAATGGCGGCCATACAAACGCTAGGAACCACCCTTGAAACGAAGATGGACAAGATGTTCATTCAAATGAATCTCATCCGTACGGATCTCAATAAAACGTCGGAGAAGGTCAAGTCCAATGAAACTGACATTAAAGAGCTCCAGGCTCCCTCCAAGAAGCTTGAACAAAGAGTTAACGACCTTGTACACCAGCACCGTCAGGTGGCCCTGAAGCTCGAGGATCAGGAAGAGAGGGCCCGACGGAACAACATTTGCGTGGTGGGAGTTCCGGAGGGCGCGGAAGGGCCCAGTATGGATCTCTTGATTGAAGAACTGATCCTCAAATGCCTAGCACCGAAACGTCTTTCCAAGATCTTCACGGTTGAGAGGGCGCATCGTGCGCCGGTCCCTAGGCCCAAGCCTGGAGCCCCTCCGAGGACCATCATCGCTAGAATCCTCAATTATAGGGATCGGGACGCTATCCTACAGGCCGCCAGACAGAAGGGAGACCTACAGTACGAGAACGCAACAGTCAGGTTTTTCCCTGATTTCACACTCAAGGTGCAGCGGGAGCGGAGATCCTTCAACGGGGTAAAAGCGGCACTCCGGAAAAAAGGCATCCAATACATGATGTTCTTCCCTGCAAAACTCAAAGTAATCGCTGGTGGTAAGTCCCTTTTTTTCGGCACACCCTCGGAGGCGCAGGACTGGCTGGACGGAGGAACATCGCAGACGCCGGCGCCAGCCGCGGAGGGAGAGTGGAGAGGCGCCCGGGCTAAATCACCTGGCTCACTGGATGGTAGGTCAGACACTGAAAGACTGAGTCAGCGTTCATGGGGATCGAGGTCTCGCAGTCCAGACATGGGCGTGGCCTAAGGACGCTAACAGAATCACGTAGATTAGAGGAACTATGTCCGGACCTCTGCAAGTAGTGCTGTAAAGTACACAATTTCAGTATGCTAATGGGTGCTGGACCTCTTAAAGGGCTGTCATCGGGGGGAGTGGGGGCACTCCCTGACTTCTTTCAGCGGCGGGCCGTAGCCATGCTGACTAGACAGCCCTAAGACATTGATACTTGCAGTTCTTAGGGGACCGCATGTAACTTAGGGTATGGTTGGAATTGATGCGCAATATATGTGCCTCTGCATCACAAGTTCTTGACGTTATGGGGAAGGGCGCTATGCGGAGGGAGTTGGCGCCAGCACATCTCCCCGCCCAACAGTTTCTCCGGGCAGGAGGAGAGGGAAGGGGAAAGGTTTTCACTCCTTCCTTATAGGGCGAAAGGCGCTCTGCTAGTTGGGGGATGTGGGTAGTTGTAAACCTACATGGCAGGGTTGCAGGGTGGGGGGGTCGGGGGTTTTTATGTTTGTTCTTGATGATTGGTTATGTTCTAGGGGGTGGTTGGGGCTCACGTTGGTCTGGGAAGATGTGCACTTATGGAGCATTGTGGCGTTGCAGGGGTTCGGGGGTACACACTCAGAGGATCTCCTGGGATGGCTACAAGGTGGGATAAAAGTCTCAAGATCCTTAGCTGGAACGTCAATGGGTTGGGGGACAAGCTTAAGAGGAGTATAGTGCTTCAATTTGTTAAGCGACACCTCCCAGATGTTGTCCTCTTGCAAGAGACACACCTCATCGGTAACACTTGTCACGCACTCAATAGATGGGGGTATACGTTGGCGATACACGCTGGCTTCACATCGGGGTCCCACGGGGTGGGTATACTGTTACGCCGGTACCTCCCATTTGTCATCAAACGTTCAGAGACTGACCCACTGGGACGCTACGCGGTGCTCTCAGGGAGGTGGGAGGGGCGTACACTTAATTTGGTGACTGTCTATATCCCACCGGGTCTCCAAACTCAGTCATATCAGGACCTTGGTGAACTCCTCCTTTCTCTCCCTGAGGGACAGCTTGTACTTGGCGGGGACTTCAATGCAGTAGTGTCGGGAAGACTTGACAGACATCCACCCGAGACATGAATACTGGGCAAATGTGGCTGTCCAACCTCCTGGAGGCATTCGGACTGGTTGACATTTGGCGTATGCGCCACCCTCACCTGCAGCAATACACATTTTTCTCGGGGCCACACCGCACCTTCTCTAGGATAGACTATATCCTCACACCGATGCAGCACAACACTACTGTTCGAGAGATCCACCATTTGGCGCGGGGTATAAGCGACCACTCCCCCATATGGGCGCAGCTTACTATGGGAGAACAGAAAGCGGGCTGTGTGGCGCCCATAAACCCCTGGCACTTACGTAATCCTGAGACCAAAAAGAAGATTGGCCGATCAATTGTCCATTACTTCCAGGAAAACGTGGGGACGGTGAACACCCCTACTGTCCTTTGGGAAGCATTTAAGACAGTGTTGAGGGGTGAAGCTCTCTCAATAATAGCCGGTCAGCGCAAAGAAAAGGAGAGCCAAATGCTTAACATCGAACAGGATCTCCTCGCGCTGGAGGGGGAGGCGCAAATTGACAGAAATAGGGAAGCGTTGCATAAGATGCAGCTTAAGGCGGCCGAATACAAGGAACTTGCCACCGACGCTGCCAAAACCATAGCAAGAGATAGGGATGGCCGGATTAATGACCAGGGAGACAAAGCGGGCAAATTGATAGCCTGGTTGGATAAAAAGCAGAAAGCGCAGAAGGTGGTCTCGGAGCTTCAGACTGAGGGGGGCGCTGTTCTGACAGAGCCACAGGAGATAATTAGGGAGTTCGCATCACATTTTAAAAACGTATACAGCAAGGGATCTATGTTGCCGGAGGAAGCTTCCTTTGCGCTTCTTAAAGATATAGAACTACCCATTCTGTCGGACAAAGATCGGGAGACTCTGGACAGTGTACTAACCTTGGAAGAACTGACCAAGGCAATCAAGGACCTCCGACCTGAGAAAGCTCTAGGACCTAATGGCCTCCCTATCGAGCTGTACAAGCTTAAACCCGACTGCCTGGGCACGCATCTCAAGAATATGTTTGAAGACAGTAAGGCGCGGGGGAGGCTTCCAAGAGACCAGCGTATTGCCACACTGGTGGCCATCCCTAAAGAAGGGAAACCTAGAGAACTGTGCGCCTCCTATAGGCCTATATCGTTACTGAACGCTGAACCCAAAATCCTGGCGAAGCTCCTGGCAAACAGGATCAAGCCGATCATCACCAAACTGATCCACCCAGATCAGTCGGGCTTTATGCCACACCGTAATACAGCGCTCAACTTGTGACGCCTTCATGGAGTAATGGGACACAGCCATACGATCCAGGAAGATGCGGTGGTCGTCTCCTTGGATGCCGCTATGGCATTTGACACTCTCGAATGGGCCTATATGATGGCGGTCCTCGAGAAAATGGACTTCGGTCCTAATTTCATTGGTTGGGTGCGCCTCCTCTACACTGAGCCGCTAGCCCAGCTGGTAGTAAATAACAAGCTCTCAGAAGTCTTTACTCTGGAGAGGGGGACGCGCCAGGGCTGTCCCCTCTCGCCCTTGCTCTTTGCCCTCTCTCCTTGGAGCCTCTTGTGGCCTGGGTACGACAAGACCTTTCACTCCGGGTGCTTAGATGGACGGATGGGTGGGAGGACCGGATCTCGCTCTATGCGGACGACATTCTTCTATACCTCGCCTCCCCCACAAAATCCATACGAGTCGCACTGGATATATTCGCCAGTTTCGGGAGGCTTTCGGGCTATAGTATTAACTGTGGAAAATCACTCTACTATGTCCTGCATGGGCCCCCCCCCCTCAATACCGCGCGACTGCCCGATTAAGATGGCCACGGAGGGGTTTAAGTATCTTGGAATCTTTATCTCCTCAGACGTGACGACTCGCTACGAGAAGAATCTCCTGCCACCGCTACAGAGGTTCAAGAGGGATGCTGCGATTTGGAGGGGGCTCCCACTGTCCCTGCTGGGCCGGGCAGCCCTGTTCAAAATGATGGCACTGCCGCGTTTCCTATATGCCTTGCAAAATTACCCAGGTCTAGTTCCACAAAAGTACTTTGCGGATATTGAGGTCGCTCTGAGAGAGCTTCTATGGGCTGGACCGCCGCGCATATCACTTACAAAACTCACACTGGGGTGGTATGATGGGGGTATAGCACTTCCAGATATTCGGAAATATTATTGGGCGGCACATCTCTCGGCCATAAACCAGGGAACATACAGTGGCGGGAATGACCCCGGCTATAGTATGGACATATGGCTCCTCCCGGGGGGAAATTTTGAGGACGCGCTTTACTCCAAACCTAATAAATACCCACTCACGGGCCCTACAAAACACTTGGTCCAGCTTTGGCATAGTGTGAGCAACAACCTGGGATGGGCTAACAAACTTACTTTGGCCACCCCACTTTGGGTCTCTGGGAAACTGGGTGCGCTGGGACATACAAAGTGGTTCCATAATTGGGATCTGATAGGAATCTCCCGCATAAAGGATCTGTGGGGGCCCACGGGGATGGCGACTTTTGAATCACTACAGCAAACCTATGAATTAGCACAAACTGAGTACTATAGGTATGTGCAGATCAGGCGCTCACTCCAGTCCAGCATCCCACCCGGCACAACGCTCCCGGAGTCCTCTCCCCTTGAAGACAGGCTACTTGACGGTTATTTGCCCGACAAAGCTATCTCCCTCACATATAAAAAGCTCATAAACCACACCCCAGACCCCTTGCTGGCACTTAGAAGGAAATGGGAGGCCGACGGTCTGGAGATTGAAGATGACGAGTGGAGGGAGGCCCTCTCCTCCCCCAAAGAAGTAGCAATATCGGCGAAGCTGCGACTGATACTCCACAGAGTCTACGTTTCGGGTACACAATTGGTGTTGATGGGAAGGAGTACAGACGGGTTATGTAGGAGACAGTGTGGGGAGGTGGGGACGTACTTTCACATAATTTGGGAGTGCCCTGTAATACAGGCATACTGGAAGCGGGTGCATGAATGTATCCATACAGTGTGGGAGGTAGACTTGCGACCCGAGGTTAAAACGTGCCTCTTGAACATCTGGGAGCCCACGGACCTACCAGCAAAGGGTAAATTATGGGCTACGCTCGGACAGGTGATCGCAAAGCGTAATATAGCGTGCAGGTGGGGAGCGTGCACACCCCCATCGCTTAGTGAGTGGAAAAAAGTTATGGACTGGTGTATACTGCAGGAGAAAACAGTCTATGTGGCCCGGGGGCGTCCTCAGAAATGGGTGGCAGTTTGATCAAAGTGGAATGAGTACCGTGGACACTTATGTGAACCCCCCGTGATCCCCTCCCTTGACGAACCACTAACGCAGTAAGGACCTTTGTACTGTCAGCAAAATGTGGGCTAAGCCATCTTAAATACAATGTGTGTATACGAATCTGTGATTGCTGCAATCTACGAAAATGTGATTATGTATGTGGAATGACCAACAAGTTGCAAATAAAAAGAATTGATAAAAAAAAAATAAACTTCAGGGTCATGAGAACAGGAAAGGCGCAACACGCACCAAAACACAGGGGAAAAGAGCGCAGAGCGGTCGCGCAAGTGAATCGGGCAAGGAGCGCCGAAAGAAACAACAACCTGTGAAATAAAAAACAGGTGGACAACAGTATATAACAGCGCTGATAGCGCGCTTGCAAATCCATACTAAACAAAGACTTAACCTAGAAAGTATAGGCCCAAATACATTATGCAATTAAAACAAAATTGAGAGGCACATATCTTAACTGTGGAGAAGCAAAGAAAGAGGAAGATGGTGCCTCTCTATTTTGTACATGGTACGAAGAGCCTATTGGTGGGATAATAGGAGACGTGGTTCAAAGCCTCATGGGATATGTAGAGTTGTAAAGATTTTACTGTTTTTTCATTGGTTGCTATTTTGGGAGTAGTAAAGCCTGAGAAGCATAATCAGAGCCTCTGGTCCTGCCGTAGAATACAAAATGTTCTAGCTTACGCATCAAGAATTTTCAATTTAATTAAGGTCACGGAGGCGAGGATTATGCTTCTCTTCTCTTTGGTGAATATTACAGCAGCCAATAAAACTTTGAACTACATAACCAATCTCTACCAATCACCACACACCCCTTAAGATATATAACTCAGTTCAAACAAACGCCATCCTCTTTCTTTGCGAACAGCCCAAACATGAACATCAACTTCAGAAATGTTAGTCCTTCAACCGTACTTCTTCACCGAGACCTTCAACAGAAGGAATCCTTTGTCAACATCACAGCCAGCTCTCTAGCTTAACCAGATCCTTCAGGTCGTCTTGCTCTCCGCACCTGAAAAGAAAACCCAAGCCATGATATCTCTTGTCTCCAATACTTCAACAATAATGGGCGGGTATGTGCATCATCTTACAATCACAAGTGTTCTTTTTGCATGTGTCACCCCGAGTGGGCCGGGTATGCCCAGACGTGGGTCCCGTGCTCTCCATGCCACTGGAGTCAAGCTATCCTGGCTGATGATTGCTGAAAGGCTGAAATCGGTTCTAGGCTAGGATGCTTGTTTCCAGTCCAGGGAGGACCTGGCCTGGCAGTTCAGGCTGGACTGTTTCCAATGGGCGCAGGGTCAAGACTGATTTGCATATGGCTGTGTCCAAATAGGAATGGCATGGTGAGCAAAATAACGATGGCTTTAGGCCCAGATCTCTGTACTGGGGTGAATGTATGACATTGTTCTGCATTCTGTCCATCAATTGTTCTTTTTGCATTTGTCACCCAGAGTGGGACGGGTATGCCCAGACGTGGGTCCCGTGCTCTCCATGCCACTGGAGTCAAGCTATCCTGGCTGATGAGGGCTAAGAGCCCGATACCGGTCTTAGGATGCTTGTTTCCAGTCCAGGGAGGACCTGGCCTGGCAGTTCGGGCTGGACTGTTCCCAATGGGCGCAGGGTCAAGACTGATTTGCATATGGCTGGGTCCAAACTGGAATGGGATGGCTAGCAAAAAAACGATGGATTTAGGACCAGATTTCTGTACTGTGGTGAATGTATGACATTGTTCTGCATTCTGTCATTTGTCCTTTTTGCATTAACTCAACCATCAATTATTCCTTATTTCAATACAACACCTTCTAGGTGGGATAATCCTCACCTCCGTGTCCTTAATAGAATTGAAAATTCTTGATGCGTAAGCTAGAATTTTATTTTATTCTATGTCAGGAAACTGAGGCTTCTGATTATTCTAGTTTAAAGTTTTTCCACCACATTCGATGCTACATCCACAATAGGTTTATGATAAAATGTCTTAAACGTTGAATCAGATTGCCAGTCCGCCGCAGTCATAATGTCCTCTAAACAAGAACCAGTCATAAAGGATTTAGAGGTAATAGCTCCTCTTACAGATTGAGCTCCAAATACGGAGGCGTCAATACCTGCTTCACTCAACAGTCATTTGACCCATCTGGCCAGGGTCGCACAAGAGACGGGGCGGAAAGGTTTCTGAAGGTAAATCAACAATTGACCTGACACATCATTCCAAAATTTACGAGTACAATCCTTGAAACATTTCAAACATTGGACTACACAAAGTTTACTATGATGCAGAAAGGCAGGATAACTCACACATTTGTAATTTGTCTTAGTTCATTTAGAGATTGTGAAGGAAACCCCCGAGGGGGTAAATACTCTACCTGCCAAATCCAAGGCCCGTACATCCGATACCTGTCTACAGGAAATGAGACATAATAACAAAGTGAGCTTTGCTGACAACTGTTTCCGTGAGAGTCCCTCATTTGCTGGCCAGCTTCTGAGAAAACGAAGCACCACATCTACATCCCAGAGGGTAGAATATCTGGGCTTCTGTGGTTTCACCAATCTAATGCCTCTCAATAGCTTACAGATCAAGGGGTGTTCCCCAACCGGTTTCCCCTGAATATGGGTATGACCCGCCAAAATTGCTGATCAAAAATTATTAACTGACCTATATGCCATTCCTTGACTGGCGATATTGGAATTAAAATTTACGATCGTATGTATACTGGATCCCACTACACCAACAAACCCACCTACGCCAAGCTGATTTGTATTGGTTGTGTGTAGAGGGAGCCCAAGATTGTGACAGGAAAAACATTGCGTCCTGCAAAACTCCTAGCACTTGCCAGCATCTCCAGAAAGTCTCCAGGCCATGAGGGACAATTGACCCTGTTTCACCAGCGGATGTGGACAGCTCATCGGATCTTGCAATATCATAGGAAATGACAGAAGGCGAACCGGAGGGGCACAAGTCAAGGCCAACATCACCGGGAACCATGACTGCGCCACGTATTTACCCAAATCACGGATTAACATGTCGCCGAACAAAAGGCCATTGGCCAAAGTATTACAACAAACAAATGATGGACGGAATGCTGACAATGCAGACATTCTCCCCCAGTCAAGAGATCTGGGTTAAATCCATCGTTCTTTTGCCCACTACGCCACCCCAGTTCAGACATGGCCATATGCAAATCAGTCTTGACCCTGTGCCTCATGGGAACAGTCCAGCCCGAAATGCCAAGCCATGTCTTCCCTGGACCGGAATCAAGCATCCTAGGACCGGTTTCTGGCTATCAGCCGTCATCAGCCAGGATAGCTTGACTCCAGTGGCGTAGTGAGCACGGGTCCCACGTCTGGGAATACCCATCCCACTTAGGGCGAAAAGCGTTACAACAAACAAATGATGGACGGAATGCTGACAATGCAGACATGGGGCACAGGGTCAAGACTGATTTGCATATGGCTGGGTTCAAACTGGAATGGCATGGTGAGCAAAAAAACGATGGATTTAGGCCCAGATCTCTGTACTGGGGTGAATGTATGACATTGTTCTGCATTCTGTCCATCAATTGTTGTTTTTGCATTTGTCACCCCGAGTGGGAAGGGTATGCTCAGACGTGAGTCCCTTGCTCTCCATGCCACTGGAATCAGGCTATCCTGGCTGACGAGGGCTGAAAGCCCGAAACCGGTCCTAGGATGCTTGTTTCCAGTCCAGGGAGGACCTGGCTTAGCAGTTCGGGCTGGACTGTTCCCATGGGGCACAGGGTCAAGACTGATTTGCATATGGCTGGGTTCAAACTGGAATGGCATGGTGAGCAAAAAAACGATGGATTTAGGCCCAGATCTCTGTACTGGGGTGAATGTATGACATTGTTCTGCATTCTGTCCATCAATTGTTGTTTTTGCATTTGTCACCCCGAGTGGGAAGGGTATGCTCAGACGTGAGTCCCTTGCTCTCCATGCCACTGGAATCAGGCTATCCTGGCTGACGAGGGCTGAAAGCCCGAAACCGGTCCTAGGATGCTTGTTTCCAGTCCAGGGAGGACCTGGCTTAGCAGTTCGGGCTGGACTGTTCCCATGGGGCACAGGGTCAAGACTGATTTGCATATGGCTGGGTTCAAACTGGAATGGCATGGTGAGCAAAAAAACGATGGATTTAGGCCCAGATCTCTGTACTGGGGTGAATGTATGACATTGTTCTGCATTCTGTCCATCAATTGTTGTTTTTGCATTGGCCAAAGTACCCATCTTCGTAGATGCCAACTCCACCAGTTGGGGGTCAATCCTCATCAAGAAGGATTTCCTGCGCTCAGTGGATAGGGCACAATTTGCGTTTCCCAGAAAGCATTCAAGAATCTCCGTTGGGTCTAAATTAGTATTCGATTTCTTCGCCCTGACTGTCAAATCTAAGATCTTTGTGAGAGGTCCTGACGCATCAAGTAACTTGTCTTGGCATCACTTCCATGCCCTATCAAGTCCCTTCTTAGGACCTATTGCAAACTTTTTTAGGAAAGTCGCCATATTCGGGTCTAGTTCTGGGGTTTCCGTGACCTTTCCTAGTAGAGAAGGTCTTGGACATTCGGACCTTAAAGTGTTGCGTACCTCATGCTTGAACCCCTGCGTCATGTTCTCCTGAACATAAAAAGCTACCTCTGCACATGGTACTCATTCTATGGACCTTGGATGGATAATATTCTTTGGGTCAAACAATAAGTTTTTATGTGAGGCCTCAGATTCCACGTAGTGTGATTTCTTCTTACGTTGTTGTGCCATGCGTGGTTTCTCCGCCTCTTTGTCTGAATCTGATGTGTCATGTGCCAAAGGGGAAGAATCCTCTACCTCCCCAGGGTTGGACAGGGAGGAATTACCTAGGGAACCTGAATGAACTGAATGTCCATACCCATTCTCTTTAAGGACCGTTGACGCCACTTGCAACAACACTTCTGCTTAAGAGCTAAAAGAAGATCTGTCTCTGGCAAAACCCTGCTCATTTAATAGTGTTTTGTGGACTGAGGATTCACCCATAGGGGTTCCTAGGACCCATTTCCCATAATTCTTAAGGGGTTTTATGAAGGGTTGTAATGCCCTGATCAATGCCCTGTTGACCGAATCCTGCACGTGTGTCAAGGGCTTCAACCAATTGCTCCTCCATTTGGTGCTCATATGGCAATTCCTCATATTCAGCATATTCATTGTAATTATTAAAATCAGCTGCCTCCTCGGCGTAGTACGCCATCTTTAATACAGGAGGTGTGGAAGAGTTCCCGGGGAAGAGTAACCCAGGGGGTGACACAGACTATCCTTGGCCTAATATCAAGGTCCGTGTGCTCCTCCTGGTCCGGTTGATGTAATAAGGGGTCCACCCCTTGACATCCCCAAACTCCAACTGAAAGTTACGAATTTGTAGGGTGATCAAGTGAGGGAAGGGAAAAGGATGGGAACAGCAGGGAGGAGAACCTGTAATACAAAGATACACAGAGTAAGTACACATCCACAATCGTACTCGCAATAGGTCTCACTAAACTTATAGAAAAACCTAAATACCTTGTCCACCGTAGTACTACAGCCAGCCAGCTTAGCCAATGAGAACAACCAGTCTCCAGGGGTGGATAGGTCTACAAAATAGAACACAAACATGAGTAATACCCCATTCCCATACATACTCATGCTAGATCAGGAACCCTGTGCCCAGCACCTCCAGTACCCAGTTCTCAGGGGCTCACCAGAACGTATTCAAATATCCTCTTGTTCAATGCTAGAGCCTTTTGTAATGTCCAAGACCAAAAGAACTGTTCCCAACTAGATAATCTATCGTTCTATTCCAGAGAGAATCCTGCTTCCGTAAATAGAACTAATAGTCCAGCACTTCCCAATTAATTAAAGAGTCTCTCCGGTTGCCTCACCGGGTCTCTTTTCAGCACGTCCCACACCCAGCGGTTATCTCAGCGCCCGCTGAAACTCAAACAGCAGTGTCCAATTGCAAAGCGCACACTGCTTAGCGCTGCCAATGTCAATTTTGCTACATGGTTATTTCACAGCAAATACCTTCCAATGCGCTCACTGCCGAGCGCTGCCGATTCCGATACCGCTCCGCGGTTCCTTCACCGCAAGCGGCTCCAAATGCACTCACTGTCAATGCGCTCACTGCCGAGCGCTGCCGATTCCGATACCGCTCCGCGGTTCCTTCACCGCAAGCGGCTCCAAATGCACTCACTGTCGAGCGCGGCCAATTTCAATACCGCTCCGCGGGAACTTCCCAGCAAGCGTCGTCTCCTATCTCGAGAGAGGCGTCTTCTTAGAATTCCAGAAGAGAGGCTCCGACATCCGTTCGAGCCTAAGGTCAAACAAAAACAGTATTACGCACGCTTGCCAACGTGCATAGCGTCTACATGTAGACGCTGGCTCCGCCCCCCTCCCTGTCTCTGGGAATTGTAGTCCACAGCCAGGCAGGCGCGAATACTCCATGAATCCTGACACCTAAAGCCTCAAGTCAGCAGGCCGTTTTTTAACTATATATAAATCTTGCCTGCAAAATAAATTCTCGTGGAGGGGGCCACCCCAATCTCTTCTAGGGCAGAGCCCTGCAACGCTTTTTCACCCCATCAGGTGTTCAATGGACAGAGGATGTCTCGTTCAGGCCGAGCGGAGAATGCCTATCACCGATCGGCTGCTCACGTCTGGGTGCTCCGATCGGCAATAGAAATGGGACTTCCCCTTCTCGCTCCCACTCCACAGCCAAATAAATGCACACAAGTGCCTCTGCTACACAAGCTAACGTGGCAGTCAACCGCCAACAGATATCGACATCAGTCACTTAAACCATAAACAACCTTGCATCAATTATAGAAAAAAAATGAAGTTGTACTTATCTCGCTGTGCAGCAGCAAAGAAAGAGGACGTCTGTTTCAACTGAGATATATACCCTAAGGGGTGTGTGGTGATTGGTGGGGACAGGGCCCGCTATGCCTGATGGGTTATGAAGTTCAAAGTTTTATTGGCTGCTGTAATGTTCTGTAAAGAAAAGTGAAGCATAATTAGAAGCATCCGTTTCCTGACAGAATAAAAAAATTCTAGCTGACGCGTCAAGAATTTTCAATTCTATTAAGGACATGGAGGCTTCGGATTATGCTTCTCTTTCTTTACCGAAAGAACAAAGCAGCCAATAAAACTTTAAATAGCATAACCCGGAAGGACTGTCCCTCCATAATATGCACCAATCATTTAACCCCCCTGTTGGAAAAAGAGGCAGTATCTGTGGGGCCTGCACAAATAACATGACTACATTTGTCCTTCACTGGGAACCAAACACCCCATTGTAGCGCTTGACTCTCAGAGAGTAGCACTGCAGAGCAGTCTAAGGCTTACTCAAGGGAGGTGGTGTGGGCTAGTAATCGCCATTTACAAATATGCTGAAATAACACTCAATAATTGATTGCCCAGTCTGTACTTTGCTTTATAAAAGGAAGAGTACATTTATTAAACACACACACTACTCAATACTATGCACCAATTTACAAATATACATAAGCTGTTGTAATTACTTTGTGACATTGCATAACATCTCCACCCTTCCCGCGGGGGGGTCTAGTACCACCACTCCCATGTATGCACATCATCTTGCCCCTAATGCAGTGGGTTGACATAACCTGGAGCGAGGACCTTGCCCACTGGCACCATCCCAGTGGAGATCCACCCCATCATCTCAACAAGCATTTAAAATAGGTACACCTGCCCTGGTGACACATAACCCTGACTGCGCATCTCATACTGAGAATACAGTATACACCTCTACATCTTAGTGGCTAGCAGTCTGGGTTGTTCTTCCCCTAACGCAGTAGCAAGAATACATGTTTGGGCATCACTTAGAATGACAGTACTCATCATAGTTGATAACAATTATGATGCATTGTAATTAAAGCCCCGAAAAAGGCGTCACAGTTAAAATCACAGGATTAAGCAGATACAGCCAGACACCCTAGCAGGAATGTCCAGCAACATAACCCCACTTTTTCTTATGACTTCATCTTACACAGATACTTCACATAACACGTGACTTTCAGTCCCTCTAAAAGAAATAACTTTGGTAAACGCACTTCTTGTGCAATTGCACCTCTTCACCTCCAGGGTATGCCCTTCTCCAGACATCCCCAGCTCAGATATCAATACCTTGAAGCAGTCCCTAATGCACCCCCAGCTGCAGAACAAAAATTCCAGTCCTGGGATGCTGATGACTGCTGGCTGAGCCCTTGAGGGGTTGTTTCTTTTACTTTCCCTAGAGACTTAGGGGAGGACTTCTCCTCTTCGTGCTGGGTTGAGTCTGCATTGCTCTTGCAGCTCCCCCTGCACCTTGGCACACACCTGGTGGTGACACCATCCTCCGTCCGGACTTGGTATCTGGGGCCCAACAGACTCCTTCGCGGGGGCCGCGACGGGGCTCCCCGCCCTCAGGTGTCGCCGGGGGCCAGGGTGCGTTCCTGGCACCCCGTTTGGGCAACTTCACGGGTAGCGCGATGGGGCTCCCCAACTTATCTTCTTCTGGGGCAGCCCCGGGGACCTGACCCAACCCGGGAGCATAGTTGAGACTATCGGTGGAGCCCCACGCACTTCGTTGTCGGTCCAATTAAAGGTCAACGGTCGCCTACCTTCTGGGGGGCGTATCTCGGCCCCCAGGTGGCCGATTTTCACCACCTTGGCTTCTTCTTGCTCCTGGTGGCGCGCCCTAGCCACTGGAAGCACTTTCCTTCGTCCTCCTGGTCTTAAGGAGGGTGAATTCAGCAGGGAGCGGTCTTCACTAGCTTCCTGCGCCAGTCTTTCGCCTGGCTCTCCTCCTGGGACCATCTTCTCCTTAGGCAAAGGCCCAGGCTTCGGCTCTCTGGTCCTGGACTCCCCTTTTGGCGCAAGTCAGGGTCCTGGGCCAGTCTGGAGGTTCTTCCTTCCAGCTGCCCATGCCACCAGGCTCCAGCACCAGTCATACTCAGCAGACCACACCCCAGAGAGCTCCTCTTCCTGTGCAAACTCTTTTTAAAGAATTTGGAGGGGGCTGGCAGGAAGTCTCCGTTTGCCCTATCAAATAGGGACACAGCACTTCTCTGCCCCTGCTCCCTCCTTCCTGCCCAGGCCTCTGGGTTAGTTCAAAATGGCGTTGTCCAGGGGTCTCATGCCAAATGGTCTCTGAAAGCCCCTTGCTGCCTTCTCTCCAGAGCAGCTTGGTGCCTGGCACCAGGTGACAGCTGCTGATGGATTAACCTGTAGCTCCACTCATCTTCTCTTCTTGGAGAGGAGGCCTTCGCCCTTGGAATGGTTGTTGTGAAGGGCTAGGCCTCTGATGCTACAGCTTAGGGAGGAAGGTCATTAATTCAGCCTGGCAGGGTCAGCCCCAGCCAGGCTCTGGTTATGAGCTGACTCAGAGGAATATGACATTTCTGGATGACCCAAAAGCAGTACAGATATGACTTTGGACTCTGCAGAATAGTACTTCTCACCTACGCTACGGTGGACTTTAGTGGGTGTCTGGAATTTGTAGGCCCTAGGGAAGTGAAACTTTCCCATGTGGTCCCCGTCCCATTAGGAGAATAATTAATTGGTCTTTCAGTGAAAACATTAAAGCACACTGACTTTCCCTTCCTTGTTTCTTCCCATTGTATAAAGCCTATTCCATGTCACCACCCAGCTCTCCATAATTCCTGCCACACCATTCAATTTGTAGCTCCTCCTGGGCTGGGCACACCAGGAATCTCACCTGTGCAGCCCCTACACGTTTGCACACACATGTACACCCGTGTCTGCATGTAACCAGCCCGGTGCCCCTTACTCCGGCTGCAGCGCAGCGGCCTACCCTCACCAGAGAAACACCGGTAAAATCCACATGCAGTCTCTTTCATCATGAGTTCACTGTGGGTGATTCGCAACTTATGAGGCTCTCCCACAGTAAAAGCTCAACAATTAGGTGTTCAAAAAGTGAAACATCCGGCCGGCTCAGATGGTCAGAACCACTTTCTAACACCCCCCAAAGGTATAAATGTTCTGAACACTAATCTTCTTCCTCTTTCTTTGTGAACCATCAAAACTCAGTCCTTTAACTTGACTGTTGTCGAGCATTGATTACTTCATCTACCTGAACCAGAACATTAACCACAGGAACACCATCTCTTGATCCAACTAGGATTCCATCTTGACTCCTCAAGCAGGTTTGCTCTGATCACCTGAAAAGAGAATATAAGCCATAATATACTACTCACTGGAAAACCCAACATCATTATACATAACTTTGCATGAAATCACAGTTTTCAACATGAACAATCCATACCACATATTGTATATTAACGTTTCTAGGGTGGGATAATCCTCGCCTCCGTGTCCTTGATAGAACTGAAAATTCTTGATGCATCAGCTAGAAAAAAAGTTATTCTATGGCAGTCCACAGAGGCTTTGGATTATGCTAGTTTAAAGTTGAGCCACCACCGTAGATGCCACATCAACAATTGGTTTATGATAAAATGTCTTAAAAGTTGAATTAGAAGACCAATCAGCCACAGTCATAATGTCTTCTAAACAAGAACCCGTAGAAAAAGCTTTAGAAGCCATAGCTCCCCTTACAGAGTGAACTCTGCATGCTGAAGTATCAATATCTGCCTGATTTAACAACCAAGTGACCCACCTGGCCAAAGTCGCTGCAGTGACAGGGCAAAAAAGGTATCTGTAATGAAATCAATAATTGTCCTGCTACATCATTTCTAAATGCTCTAGTACAATCCTCATAGCATTTTATACATTGTACAACACACAGTTTACTATGGTGTGGAAAAGCAGGATAAGAAACACACTTAGAGTTCGTTTTAGTTATTTTTGAGATTGTAAATGATACCCCCGAAGGAGTGAAAACCCTACCTGCTAAGTCGAGTGCTCGCACGTCAGACACTCGTCTGCATGAAATTAAACATAACAAATGTGTCTGTTTTGCCGACAATTGCTTACGCGACAAACCATCATTTGCAGGCCAATTCCTGAGAAAACACAGTACTACATCTACACTCCACAGTTGTAAATATCACGGTTTTGGAGGGTTCACCAATCTGATGCCTCTCACTATCTTACATACCAGTGGGTGCTCCCCCACCGGTTTACCATCCACTTGAAGATGACTGGCTGAGATTGCGGACCGTAAATTGTTAACTGTTAGATAGGCCAAACCGTTACTCACCATCTCCGACATGAAATTAACTATCATATAAATTCCGGATCCCATGGGATCCCCCTGTCGTTCATAACACCAACTAACCCACTTACGCCAAGGTGATTCGGATCGTTTATGCATAGAGGGAGCCCAAGATTGAGACAGGAAAAACATTGGTTGCTGCAAAACTCCCAGCATTTGCCAACGTCTCCTGAAAGTTTCCATGCCATGAGGTGTGAGATGGACTAAGCCATGCCCTATTTACAACACTAAGTTAGCATAACCGAGATCATAGTTAACAAGCAAGCTTGTCGTTTCTGCTGCGCTGCACACGACACTGTTGTTATGTGTTATTCATTTTGTAAAATGCTGACTCGACTTTGCCTTACAGGATAACAAACTGTTGTTGCACATTCTTAACCGTGAAATGTGCCCTTGGTCTGTACATCATGCAAAGAACGAGTCTGGGTCACTAGAAGGTACAGAGTGTTGTGTTTAGATTGATCGTAGACACTTGTTAGACACATCATGCATACAGCTGCCAATGTTTGAAGGACAAGCGTCTTTAATATTGCAGAACAGTTTGGTTTTCATTCATTCGAACAAGAAGAGCTGATGCATGCTGTGAGAGCTGATCCTTTGATGTGATTCTACTAAGCTGATCTATACGGTATGGGGTCCCCCCTGTTAGCCTAAGAGACCTTCTAATAGTCTAATAATAATAATGTATTAGATTATAGTGAAAGGAGTGTGGCCGTATACCACTGTCATTAATAGTATAATTTGTCCTTTCATTCTATATGGTATTGTAATAATGCTCATGATTCTGATCTGTATTATTAGTCTGCTAGTGTTAGCCAAAGTACTGCATCTTAGGACGCAAGGTTTATAAAATAAACTCTTTAAACTTTACCGTGTCTGTATTATTAAGTTGTGGACTAATAAATAAGTACGAACAGGTGTTTCAGATTCCCACCACTCCTGAGAAATATCTAAGTCGCTTGTTCTGGTTTGTCTATACATTGGGACCACCTAGCTAGATCTAGGTTAACGAATGAGATACTAAGCTAGTCGGATAAGGGGTTCTGGGTTCTGAGGGGAGTTTTCTGGTACACCACAATTCTCTGAGGTCCTGGTCTCCTGCGCATAGTTCTGTGCAAAAGCAGAATCCCTGCAACAGAGGGACAACTATTCCTGAACCACTAATGGATGGGGGTTCACCCAGAGGGTCCGTCAATATCTCTGAGAACGATAGCAGACGTATTGGAGGAGCACAAGACAAAGCCAGCGCCGCTGTGTACCACGCTTGTGCTCTCCAACACGGAGATATCAATATCACCTCCGCCTTCTGTCTGCGGATCTGCGCCAATACTCTCTGGATCATACCGAACGAAGGAAATGCATACAGCATACCCGTCGTCCACGATTGAAGAAATGCGTTGAGTTGATCGCCAGAGGATCTGGCCACCAACTGTAAAACTGAGGCAGTTGCATGTTCAATCTGGATGCAAACAGGTCGATCGAGCAAGGAACCCACTTGTTGTTCAGTTGTTGGAAGACCCTGGGGTGAAGTTTCCAATCACTGGAATCTCGAAGGAAACGTGAGTTCCAATCCGCCACCACATTGGAACGGCCTGGAATGTACTCCGCCGTCACCGAAATGTGGTGTAGGAGGCAATAGTGCCAAAATTCTTTGGCTATTCCCACTAAAAGACGGGACCTCGAGCCACCCAGACGATTGATGTATCTCCCTGCTGAGACATTGTCCATCCGCAGGAGTATGCATCAACTCGCCTTCTGTGGAGAAAGTGTCCTGACCGCAAACGAGCCCGCCAAAAGTCCCAGACAAATTATATGGAATTTCAATTCCTTCAAAGACCACCTGCCCCCCATCTCCACTGAGCCACAACGGGCTCCCCAACCCCATCTGCTGGCATCTGATTCTATCACTACTTCTGGGACTGACGTAAATATGGCCTTGCCATTCCATGCGTCCATCCACCTAGAGATTTCTGTCTTGGCCTTCCCGGAAAGCAGAATCTGTTCCGCATTGCCCAGGCTTTTGCGTAAATGCATAATATTCAACCTCTGGAGAACCTTGTAATAAAGGGGACCCGGGAAGATTGCTTGAATCGATGAGGCTAACAGGCATACTAACCGGGCTAACGTCCTCAAGGATATAGTCGGAGAAGCAAGTGCTCTCCTCAACTGCTTCTTGATCGCTATTCTTTTCTTCAATGGGAGCAATAGCTGCGCCACTATTGAGTTCACCTGGAACCCCAAAAACGTCATCGATTGTGCCAGAGTCAGAAAAGACTTGTCTGAGTTGATGACGAACCCCAAATCATGTAAGAGTTGAGTCATCCAGGCTAGATGTCTAAGAACTGTATTCATACTCTGTGCCATGATAAGGATGTCGTCTAAATAAATGATGAGTCTCACCCCTCTCTCCCTCAAGAATTGAACCACTGGTTTGCGGGGTTTGGTGAAACACCAAGGGGTGAACGAAAGTCAGAACGGCATGACGGAAAATTTGTACCATTTGGTTCTCCATTGGAACTGCAGGAACCTCTGATGTGGAGGGAAAATATGCACCGCTAGTTACGCGTCTTTTAAATCAAGACGTACCATCCAATCTTTCTCTAAGAGAAGATCCCGCAGTAAGTGTATGCCCCCCATCTTGAAATGGGGATACACTACCCAAGAATTGAACTCCCTGAGGTTTAAAACTAATCTGAAGCTATGATCCTTCTTTGGAACTACGAATACGGTGCTGGGGAAACCGTAATTGTGAGGGGTTGTCTCTACAACTGCCCCTTTTCTCAGCAGGGACAACACTTTGTTGTCTATGAAAGATATTTCTACATGGGAAAAATGTAGAGGCTGAGGTCTATGTGTCTGTTGTGGGGCGGTATCAAATTCTATCTGAAAACCCTGTACTGTCTGAAGTACCAAAGGGTTGCTCGTCAAACTCTCCCACCTGTGTAGAAAAAAGGCAATCCGGCCTCCCACTGTGATCTCCCCACACTGAATCAGGTTTACCTGAATAGGAGTGTGAGGATGTCGGGGAAACCCCAGACCGGAAAAGGAATAACTCGGGCCGGGACGCTACAAACAGACCGGAAACACCCTGCGGTCTAGTGGCGCTGGGGAGAGAAGACATGTGGATACCGTCACAAGCAGGGAGATTTAAGGGCGGAGTTTCGTGCACTGAGGCGCACAGCGGGAAAGACGGAGGAGAAAAGGAGGTGGACCCGAAGAGTGGAGCGCGAGGAGGATCGAGAGAGGACCCGAGAGACGAGCCCAACGGAGCAGGAGCCCAGCAGTGTAGGAGAGCGGGAGGATTCGAGAGAGGAGCCCAGCGGAGCCGGAAGCAGGAAATCGAGGTCCTCGGTCACAGCATACCCTGTGGACAAGCCCGGCGGCCCAGAGAAGGGAGAGGACGCCCCGGGTCCCTACGCCACGGACCAGATCCCGGGTCATGGCCCAAGGCAAGTAGCGCTAAAGGGATCGTTTTGGTGGGAGTGGTGGAGTGTTCCAGGGTGTTAGGACACACGTGGTTTTGACGCACTTACCAAATCACCTGTAACCCGATATCTTCCTCAACCCCTTTTCCTGCACAAAGCGTGGTGGTGGTGGCACATAAAGTCCCTAACAGAAGGCCTTGTTTTAATCCTGGTATTTCTTTTTCCTTCTTGTGGTGCACCTGGGCGCAAGAGACAGCCAGACCCACGGACACCGAATATAAGCCCCGAAGACGGCAAAGACGATCTCCTACCTTTTTTTTGTTGTTATTTGTTTTCGCTTGTTGGACATAGCCTTTTACTTGATGAAGACGTACCCATAAGAGACGGCTATCCAATAAAAGAAAAACCCTGAAAAGTCCCTACTGTGTTTGTCCCGTGCTCTCTTCCACCCGCCGGGCCACTGTGCCGCTTACAAGGAGGCATCTCCGTTGTTATTCTGTCCTCAGTAACCTCCCCAGTGCTGTCTGCCTCTGCCACCACGGTTTCGGGTGGGGTAGAAGTTGGACCTCTGGGCACCTCTATATCCTCTTTGGTCAAAGCCTCTGGAGGTCTGATTGAATCCACGGACGGTGGATTGAATCCACGGCCGGTCGCTCGACCCCTGAAGCGTCCGGCCTTGGTAAAAAGGCCAGTGTGGAAAACCTTGTTGATGTTACTTTGGGCTTTGTTGAGTGCCGAGAATGTCGCCACATATTTCTCCAACTCTTTTACAAACTTGTCACCAAATAGTAACCTATTCGCCAGGGTACCAGCTTCTGTCGTGGCCATACCCGCAGGTTGTGGGTCAATTCGCATTAGGAATGACCTTCTCATCTCAGTTGATAAAGTGCAATTTGCATTGCCTAGAAAATAAAGCGCTCTCTGCGCCCATTCTAGTATCTCTGTTGCATCTAATGGGGTGTTGGAGTCTTTAGCCTGAACGGCTGAATCCAGGATCTTCGTGAGAGGTCCAGATATATCCAGTAGTTTATCCTGGCACCCTCTCCATGCCCTGTCTAGTCCCTTTTTAGTGTCGTTAGCAAACTTTTTCATAAACGTAGCCATATTAGGATCCAACTCCGGCCTGTCCGCCACTTTGCCCAATAAGGATGGCCTAGGGCATTCTGACCTCAAGGTAGCGCGCACCTCGTGCTTAAATCCCCGTCGTAGATTCTCCTGTATATAGTGTGCTACCTCAACACACGGCACCCATTCGGTAGACCTCGGGTGGATAATAATTCGGGCGTCGAACAACAGGTTTTTATTAGGTGGAACACTACTCACATTGTGAGTTTTGCGCTTCCTTTTGATCGCCTTATTAGGCTCTTCTGTGTCCTGCCCAGAGTCAGATGTGTCCGGGGCAGCAGGAGAAGCCTCCTCCGCCTGCTCTGGGATCAAAAGAGATTAGTTTCCAGAAGGGAGGGAGCCGCCATAATCATGGTCTCTAATGACACTGGACACCACCTGGGAAAGAACTTCAGCTGAAGAGTGAAATGATGGCTTGCCTAGAGATGCCTTAAATTTGCGCTTTCCATAGCTTTTCAGGGGCTTCGTAAACTGTTGTAATGCCTTGACCAGTGCCTTGTTCACAGACCCCAGGACAGGGGTATCCAAGGCTTCCACCAACTGCTCCTCCATTAGGTGCTCATAGGGTACCTCTTAAAATTCTGCATAGTTGTTGTAATCTGCCCATTGGTCAACTTCCCTGGCGTAGTACGCTGTCGTGCTATTGGAGGTGTAGAGGAGGTTCGGGGGGGGGGGAGAAACCCATGTGTGTGAAAAACCCTAATATCCCTCACTAACCTGTATAGATTATAGATAAGACCCAGTCTATGTGTCACTCACAATTCCATGTCAGGACCGGAGGCTCCGATTATGCTTCTCATTTCTTTACTAGGAAATGCTCAGCAGCCAATCAGATTACAGTAAAGAAAAATAACACTACAATACCCTTGAACACACTGGGTATCACCTGACAACCATAGAGTAACCACTATAAAATGTCCATAAGAGAATACTATATCCTCTTTCTTTGCTGCTCCGCAGCCAGTTAAGTGCTCTACCTTTCGCTTGTCATTTTACATTGCGATTGCTTTGCTTTGTCTTTACTCTCTTTATTGCTGTGTTATATTATATGCTTAAGACTGTTGTCTGTACCTGTATCTGCGCTTGAACGGCGCTCTGCAAGTTGCTGTGAGGCTGTTTGTCATTCCAGCTGTGTTCGCCGAGCGGCGCTTTGAGCTTCCTTTGTTTCATCTGGTATTTTCTCCTTTTCTTATCATTGCAGCGAGCGTGTGTGAGCGCCGCTTATCGCGCTTTGCGCTCCCTTTTGTTTTGCCGGGTTTTCACTGCATTGTGTGATCGTTGCAGGGAGCGTGTGCTCGCCTCCCCGGTTCGGGCGCTTTGCGCCCACGCTAGCATATTGTGGAGCGGGAATGCGGGGCTGAGGGTATACGCGTGAGACTCGTCCTTTTAGGTCTCGCCTGACCCAGCGCATGCGCTGGTCCGGCGAGACTTTTTGTGAGGGCTCAAAAAAGTGCTACCACTGTAGCCTAGACCTACAGTGCATGTGCGCGGGCGCGCCTCACTTTCGCGGCCGCACGGCCGCTTTGATGTTTGATCGCGATCACTTTCACTTTCACGGCCGCACGGCCACTTTGATGTTCTCCATGAGCCTGTTTTTTTTTTCCTGTTTATTACTTCTATGTAGTAATGGTGGCACCCGTGCGCCGCCATTACTACAGAGCAGTAATAAAAAGAAACAAGCATTGGCATAGCCAATAGGTTTCGCTTTTGGGACCTTATAAGTATTTAGTTATGCAACAGTTGCATGGCTAAACACTTATAAGGTCCCAAAAGCGAGACCAATTGGCTATGCCAATGCTTGTTTCTATTGTAGTACAGGCGGCCGATACGGCGCATGCGCGGCGGCCATTTTGTTTGTTTACAACTTGCACACATCGCAAATTTCAGCGCGGGAGCAGCGCTTTCATTGCTCATTGCCCACAAGCTTGTCTAAGCCCCAGTTTACGCCCAACTGCCGGAATTATCAGTTTTGGGACGCATAATAGAGCATAGGCTTTGCCTAGATGGTGTCATTTCTGGCAATCTCTCCCTCCACATTTAATTGACCACATATTCCAGTTACTTTGTAACTATGTTTTTTGTTGGCTTGCCTTGGGAGTTTACCACTCCCCCCCTTTCATTTACCTTTGTCTTGTTTAGACTTGCAGTGCTTTATTACTTCCTCTGGTGGGCATTATTAACACTTTAGTGTGTTGCTATGGCTGAGTATTATGATGAGGTAGAATATTATTATGATGAAGCGGCCTCTGGCTCCATGGAACAGGATTTGGTTGAAGCTCTTGACGTGGGTGTTCAACATTCAGTAAATAAGGCGCTGGTCTGCGCTATTGAGCCCTTAAAACGTCACCTATCCAATAATGCTTTACAACAGGGCTGGCTACCTACGTCTTCTGGGCGTTCTTCCTCAAAGGCTACCAAAGTTGCGAACCCTCACAAGTCAGACTTTGTTAAGTTGGCTAAGGCTCTTTCTAATGGCCATTCCTATGGTCAGTCTTCTACGGAGGCTCTGACTTCTCAGTCTCGCCAGACGGACGATGGTGACACCTCTTCTACCGCGTCCTCGGACCATGACGTCTCTCCTCCTCCTACTAAGAATGCTCGTAAAGAGCATTTTGTGGATGCGCCTACACATCCCCAACTCCTTACTTTTTTTTTTTTTTTTTTTTTTTAATCTGTTTATTCAAGTCAGCAAATCCATGACATTACAGTTGTGGATATACAGAGCCACAGCAAAAGCAGGCAAATTCTGAACCAATCTGTCACTGTAAATCCGCATGCAAACAAGTATCAGTTTTCATTTACCCCCAAATCACTTTTACGTAACCATAACAAAAACAACCAATGGTACAGATGGAAAGCAGCAGTAACCAAACATAGCACTCTAGCAATTAAGGAGCGAGCCCTGCTAAGGGAGCAACCCGTATGAAATAGTGCACAGCAGTATCAATCATGTTTGTATATCGGACCCCAACACAGCGTAGTGTAAGCGGGCTTCCGCCCTGTTGTATACGGACACAAGTACTAGCAATACACGGCGTGCCACCCCACCCGCTATGAGGTCCCTCCTCCATACCGCCACCCACAGCCGGCTGCCATCAAATGCAGAATCGTCTAGAGTTCAGCAGCACAGGCGAGCACCTCCACACCCCCAGCAATATCAGCCCATATCATCAGAAACCTCTCCAGACAATGAACGTGTAGAGCTGGGAGAGCCGGCTCTCTCCCGGGCCCACTGCAAGAAGGGCTCCCAGATGTCCCTGGGTCGGGAAGTGGCCGGCATCGTTTCCCAGTAGCATGCAAGTTGTGTGTTACCATATGTCACATCTATCACCCATTCCGTAAATTCAGGTAAGGATCTGCGGCCCCAGCGCACCGCCACCTGTCGCTTAGCATATAGGAGCAATAGCGCATGTAATTTCCTAGTCTTTGGTGGGGTATTTTTAACATAGCCTAGTAGCCCTAGGAGTGGAGTCGGCGCATCGGCTCGGAGGAGGATTTGATTAATAGCAGTGAAGATGTTCAGCCACGCTCCACGCCACATGCATAAAAGTAGCATTTTCGGCCCCACACTTCCAGCAGGTATCATCCTCCCTGAGGCCCATACGATGCAACGATCTTGGTGTACGATAGTATCTGTGTAAGAACTTAAAGTGCACGAGGCGCAATCTATAATTGGGCGATAGTTCCTTCAGTTGCCCACAGCAAAAGGCCCACTGTTCTTCAGACAGAGGGGCCTCCAACTCCGCGTTCAACGCATGCAGCGAGGAGGGCACAACGACAGGGGACTGCTCCTGCATACAGTTGTATAACCGGGACACAAGTTTTTTGGGAGATGCTTTCGAAAGTAAGTTTTGTAGTGCCTGGAGTTGCGGGGGCTCGTCCGGGAACTGAGGCCACAGCGTTTTACAGGATTCTTTAAGCTTATGAAGAGTAAAAAGGTCAGCGAAGGTCTCCGGTGCGGCCGTCTCACCCGCAATGGGAACCCCGAAGGTGCCACCCGAGTAAATGTCGGCGAACGTGCGCAGGGTTTTCCCTCTAATCACGACGTCCCCCCCTCTATCCTGCAGGCAGGGAATCAATGGATTTCCCCGCAGGGGAACAGCCGGCGCATACAGGAGAGGAAGGCGTGCCCTCCTCTGCAACTCCCGCCATGTCCAGCGGAGCAAGGCCACCGTGTCCACATCTTTGGAGGGGCGGGGCGACTTCCCGTATAACGCCACACTGAGGGGCAAGGGAGCCGCAACCGCCATCTCCACCGCAACATGCGGCTGATAGGGAGTGGGGAAAGCCCAGAAGTGCAGGAACTGTGCTTGCGCACACAGCGAGTATAATGCCATATCCGGGGCTCCCAGGCCACCCTGCCGTAGCGGGAGGGTGAGCAGCGCCCAGGATGATCTCGCCTGGCCCCCAGCCCAAACCAGCGTCAACAGCAGTGACCGTACCCGAGCATGGAAATGCGCAGTCAGAGGCAATGGTAGATTTACAAAGAGGTATAAAAATTTCGGAAGGACCACCATTTTTGCTAGGGCGATCCTTGCAACCAAAGACAGGGGGAGCTTGTTCAAAATTTCGATTTTCCCTTCCAGCCAGTCCACCGCTCTACCATTATTCAGCGTCCACAAGTCGCTAAGGTTACGGCTGATCCAGACCCCCAGGTATTTGACTGAGTCAGTTTCCCAGCGCAAGGGGTAATCCGAAGACACCTCCGAGGTGGCATCCGTCAAAGGGAACGCAACAGACTTGGACCAATTAATAGCTACTCCCGCCAGTCCCTCGAACCGGACGAACTCCCTCAGTAGTGGGTTCAGGTTCTCGGCGGGGTTAGTGACATACAGCGTTACATCATCTGCGTACAGGGAAATCAGCAGGCTACGAGAGCTGAAGCCGATGCCCCGGGCTGTGTGATGCTGGCGGACCCGAGCCGCGAGGGGCTCCATGGCGATGGCGAATAGCAACGGGGACAGAGGGCACCCCTGCCTGGTCCCGCGAGAGATGCCAAATGGCCGGGAAATCAGCCCGTTCACCCGCACCCGCGCTCTGGGAGCGGCGTAGAGGGGCCGTATCAAGTTTATAAAAAGGGGACTAAAGCCCATCCTGCCAAGAATCCGAAACAGGTAGGGCCATTCCAGCGAATCGAACGCCTTCGTGGCGTCCAAGAAAATGACCGCCGCCTGTATGGAGGGGTGTAAATAGTGCAATACTGAAAATATCGTTCGTAAGTTGTGCGACGTGGCTCGGCCGGGGATAAACCCCGATTGGTCGGGCAGCGCCACCATTGGCAACAAGGGCTGAAGCCGGTCTGCTATCAGTTTGGCGTAGATTTTAACGTCTACGTTAATGAGGGAGAGTGGACGGTACAAGTCCAGTATCTGGCAATCTTTGTCCGGCTTGAGCAGTGTAATTATTAGTGCCTCACGCATCGAGTCCGGCAGGGAGCCAGTCTCCTGGGCCTCAGCAAAGACCGAGAGGAGCTTAGGGGCCAGTTCGTCGACAAAGGTCTTATAAAAAGTAGTGGTTAGCCCATCTGGGCCGGGGGCCTTGTGCGCGGGCATGCTTTTTATCACCTGTGCGACATCTCGAACAGTGAACGGGACATCCATGTATCGACGATGGTGGTCACTAAACCAGACAATGGCGATTGAATCCAGGAAAGCGTCCAGGGATTCCGGAGCTATACTCTGTCTGGAAGTATAGAGGGTCGAGTAGAACTGAGCGAAAGCAGCAAGAACTGCATCGTGCCCTAATCGGAGCTCTCCCTCCCCATCTCTGATGGAAGTTATAAAATTGGACTGTGCGCGCGGAGAAACAAGCCGCGCCAGGGTTCTGCTAGGTCTATCCCCTTCTCCGTAGCGACGGGCCTCCGCCTGTTTGCCCAGGAACTTCACCTCGCGCTGCGCCTCAACGCCGAACTCCAGCAGCTTAGCCTTCATTTGAACCGCCAGGTCGGGCGACGGGTCCTTGCAGAATCTCACGTCCAGCTCCCGTAGCTCCCCCTCCAACCGGCCCAGAGAGCCGCGTATTGCCTTCAGGACCCCGCCTGCCTGGAGATGCACTGGCCCCGGATCACCGCCTTAAATGCGTCCCAGAGGGCCGCCTCAGTAGTCACGGACCCAGTGTTATTCTCGAAATAGTTCACGATGTCCGCTCTAATTTCCTCAGTAAAAGCAGAGTCTGAAAGCGCATGTGGGGGCAACCGCCAGGAGAACGCGCGAGCAGGGGCATCAGGCACCTTTGCCACCAACAGGCAAGGGGCGTGATCGGAGAGTGACCTGGCCTGAATGTCCACCTCAACCACCCAGGATGCCACATCCGGCGAAACCAGCCAGTAATCTAGACGGGACCAAGCCGCATGCTGGCTCGTTATGCATGTCCCCACGGCGTCAGCTGGGTGCCTAGCTCTCCATATGTCTGACAGCAACCCCTCCTCCATAATATCAAAGATGGCTTTCCGCGCTCTGGTGTGTGTGGGCCCTCCTGCACCCCTACGATCCTGCGCATCAGCCAGTACTACATTAAAATCCCCATCAAGGATAATCGTGGAGCAATCTAGTAGCATGATCAGTGCCCACAGCTCCCTAAAAAAGTCAGGGTCGTCCACATTAGGACCGTATACCGCCGCCAACACCATCTCCCTCCCCTGCAGCACACCATGGGTAATAACGTAACGCCCCTCTTTGTCCAATAGAGTGTGGTGTTCTTTCCAGTCCAGCCCAGCTCTTATGAGTATAGCCACCCCTCTAGCATAATTAGAATAGACAGCGGAGTACACCTGTGCCCAACGCGAGTGCTTCAGTCGGAGGGAAGGGGTGGAGTTTACATGCGTCTCCTGCAGAAAGCAGATATCTACCTTGTGACGAGAGAGGTACCCATGCATGAGCCGCGCTTTTTTGTAGTCCCCAAGTCCTCTAATGTTCCACGTCAACAATCTAACGCCTGCCATCCCATGAACTATGCCGCGACTCGTCTCCTCCACCCCCGTGGGTATACTGCATCTCCCTCCCAGTGTACATCCTGTGCCATGTATATGGTAGCATCATGTTAATCTGCGAAAAGACATTTCCATCGTACCAAAACATACATAACCTTAAACAACCCAACTCCTCCTGCCGCCCCCCACCCTCACCAACCCCCCAATCAGGTTGTGACAAAGCCCCCCCATAACCACACAAAGCGTGGTTACAACTTGTACCCTCAAACAATGGGAGACACCCCATGGGGCGTGGTGCTCCAAGCGTACTCCCCCGTTTGCACAGGGTGGCTGCACTGTAGTGGACCCCGCCTCACACCAGCATCCCTTGCTTCATCTAAACCGCAGCCCACACTCCGGAGGGGCCGTGCAATGGAGGTTCAACTCAGCAATTCCAGCACAAATGACAGGGGCAGGCACCTCACATCCCCCCCTGAACTGAAAACTGGGCCACTAGAGTAGCCGCGGGTGGGAAGAGGCTGGCACCGCATACCAAGTACAATGCCCTTTGCGGATAGTACATGCTACCTACACACTCCTGGGTCAGTCATTGTCACTCAGGCGACCATCTTCCACCTCCGCGCGAGGCGACGCACGTCTCGCCGCAGCACCACCGATTTGTTTAGCAAACTTCAACGCCGCCTTGGCCTCAGTAAAGTAATGCGTGGTACCCTCGTGTGTCACCCTCAGCTTCGCCGGATACAGCAGTGCATATGGGATTGTGGCCTGGAGCAGCAACTTTTTCGCAGGTAGGAACTCCTTCCGGGCAGCCTGCACTGAGGGAGTAAAATCCGGGTAAAAGGAGATATTATTCCCTTTATGCACAATCTTCCCCTTTTCACGAGCAAGGCGTAAGATGAGGTCCCTGTCTTGGAAGTTCAGGATTTTAGCCAGGATAGGGCGCGGCGCCGCTCCCACCGGTGGTTTCCTCCCAAGCGATCTGTGCGCTCTCTCAACAGTGAACACCGGGGACAGCGCCGGATCGAAGAGTTCCTGGAGCAGCTCTGACACATACATTTCCATCCTTCCAGTGTTCGTCGTCTCCGGAATGCCCGTGATACGAATATTGGATCTACGGGACCTCGCCTCTAAATCATCCGTTTTGGCCCGGAGGTATTCCAGTTCTTTTTCCACGGAAGTAAGGTGTTTCTTAGTTTCGTGTCTGAACTCGCAACATTCGGTGTGTTCGGTCTCAAGTCTATCCAGCCTGGATTCATGCGAGTCCACTTGCTGCTTGACAGACTCCAACTGGGAGGCCATGACGTCCAGCTTGGCATCAATGCTCTTGAGGCTCGATCGGACCTCCAGCATCAGCGCCCGGTATTCGCCCTCCGGCCCCGTCCCCTGCGAGGAAGACTCTGCCGCCTCCAGGTCCACCGCCTGTTGTTTAGCCTGGCGCTTGTGATCAAAAGTGAGCCGAGACTGCTTCGCCTCGTTTTTCCCCCCCATGACGATGGGCCAGTCCCGGACACGCAGGAGGAGGTCGCCTCAAATACAGCCAGATATGCCTGTATCCAATCGGCGTTGTCAAAGGTCCGGTTGCGACCCCGGGGGTCTCACCACCACTCCGCACGGCCTCCACCACGCAGCCACCAGGCCAGCAGGGTCACAGCACAAAGCCACAGGCGGCACCGGAGCAGGCCAGGAGGGCAGGTCCACAGAGCAGCACCGGCCCGGGGAGGTCCCGACCGCTAGCCAGGTCGCCACAGATGCACCACCGCGGGGTGTCGCAGGATCAATTATCTAAGCGGCTATCCATCCCGAGCCTCCGTACCTGCTCCAGCCCGCAGAGCCCCAACGCCGCCTCTGCTTCGCTCGCCAAGGTCTACAGAGTTATCGTCGCCACTTCTCAGCTGCGCCCTGGCTCCGCAATCCCACAACCTCGTCCACCGTCCGGCAGCCTGCAATTTATTAACGTGACCGGCGCGCTCCGCACATCCACCTCTTTGACTTCAGTCCGATCAGCCCACGATCCACTTGTGCACACCACCACTCACAGGATTGGGCTAGGAGTGACTCCACACCGCCTCTGATCAGGCCGGGCGTCTTCAGGACACAGCCCCACCGCCACAGAGAGCCAGCCCCAGTGTTCTTAGGCGCACCAATAACACCTCCAACTCGAGCCTCAGTCGAACCTTCCCAGCTCAGGAGCTCCCAGCATGGGCGAAGTGGCCACCGGGCCCCCCACAGGCCAATCCACGTACACTCCGCAGCTCAGGGATAGGCAACGGCCAACGGAGACGCGCCAGCACCGCGCAGCCCTCTCTACTAATCCGATCCTGGGCTGCAGCGCGCGCTCAGCGGCCCCCCCAGCTACCGCCTCCCTTGCAGGCTCACCTCCAGCGATCGCCGACCTCCTCAGTGGTGTGTGTAAGGGAGCGCGGGACCACCTGCAGTCCAGCCCGGTCAGCCCACAGCTACGGCCAGCCTCGCGTCTGATTCCCTCAATACAGACAAGATGGCGTCCACGTCGTCCAGGTCTTCTCTCCCTCAGCTCGGGGCAGGCAGCCCCGCCAGTGCTACCCCCAGCTCAGCAGGCCAGGACCAGCGGCCAGACCTCCAGACGCATCCGTGTCAGCGACCCCGGCACGCTCCAGGCCACGCCACACAGCCCGGTGCCCACAGCTTCCCGCTCCGCCTCCGGCCTGCACAGCCTTGGACCCGCGTAGCTACGCCCGTCCGCCACCGACAACCACGGCGGCGGGCTCCCACGTCAGGATCTGTGCGGGCAGGGCGTCCAGGAGCACAGCTCTGCCCCCCGGTCCTCGGCAGCCACCAGATTTGAATCGATGATGCCCTGAGTTCCACGGCGCCCTCCGGACTGCAAATCTGGACGCCGTGTGTGTGTAGGTCAGGATTAAGGAAGGATTAGTGCGTGCAGCCGGCGGAGCTCGCTCACAGAGCGGCCATTTCGCTGCCCGGTTGGCCACGCCCCCCCCAACTCCTTACTTTTGACCCTTCTGACATTGTGCACCCTAACTCTTCTTCTTGGCTTCCGTCTGCAGAGGTGGCGGAGTATGTCCAGTCACATATTCGTCAAGAGTTTGACAAAGAGGTGCGGACCCGTCTACGGTCTGAATGTCCTCAGCCAGATTTAGCTGATAAATTGGCTGACACTCCGGAAGTTGATCCAACTATGGTTACATACCTTAAAAAATATGGTAAGGATCCTAAAAAAGTTATTGATAGAGCATGGCGCTTGTGTCAGGACAAGTTGTTGGATTTACTGGGTCCCCTCACAAATATTTTGGACTTAGGTTTTCGGGCTAAGGAGTCTTCCACTGCCATTGACCCGGATGAATTAATTGGGTGGTCTCAGAGGGCCATTTGTCAATTGGGAAACGCCAATTGTGCCATGTCCTGTGAGCGTAGACGCTCTATTCTTTTGAAGTTGGACCAAAAATTAGCTGAGTTGTCCGCTTCTGAGTCTGGCCCTTTAGCTCAGGGATTGTTGTTTGCTCAACCTTTTCTTAAAGAGTTGACTAAATTTGTTGCCACTTTTAGTGGACTTGAAAAAGCTCAGTCCTCCCTCAAACGTCAGTGGCGGCTGGTGACATTTGAAAGTGGTAAGGCGTAAAATAATTGCTGTACTGCATTGTGGCGAGCGAGCATAGCGAGTGAGGCCGAACAACCTATGGGTTGTTGCCAGCAAAAATTATGAAAAAAGAGCGGACAAATGGTCCATTTTCAAGCAAATTTGAGAAATTAAACTAATAACAAAACATTTTAATGACTTAACACATGAAGTCAAGTTGCAATAAAATAATTAAAAGTAGCAATGAGAAGTAGACCTTAAAACATGTAAAAATACATTACAGCATGGGTTTTAGTGAAATGTAAGGTGTAATACAATGACTTTCTCAAGTAAATGTGCTGGAGATTAGACTGCCAAAACAGTTGCTCTCTAAATTTAAATAAGTGCAAGGCTCTGTGGTTGCAACTGCTATCCCTGCCTTGCTGGCAACCATTGTTGCTGCTCTTGTTCCTGCTATGGTGTCAGTTGTGTTCGCTGTTCTGCTTGTTCTATTTTTACAGCAAGGGTTGCTGCTGTAGTCACTGACCTATGAACTCGATTAACAGTGTTGAAAGGAAACAAAATAGTATAAGAAACAAACCTAAGCAAGACATCTGACAATCAGGTGCACCAAAAACCTTGACACCAGACAAGAGACACAAATAGCTGTTGATATGCCATGGTGGTGGTGGGTGGCTGTGCCAGGATACAAAAGAAAATAGGTACTGGATAACTGCCTCAACTTCGCTGGTACATAACTATTTACACCACCAAAAACACCCACCGTTTCAAGTTTCAAATGAGTCAATAAACCTTAAATGTTCGTGTGGCCTACAGAAGACGCAATACTGGCACAGAGAAAGCTGTACATCATAGTCCAAAAGCACACTGACATGTGAGTTATTCATTTTTTAAACGCTGGAATCTTAGCCAATAAAGTGCAAGAGTGCTAGCCCTCAAGTAATTTCCTTCTACCTTTGACCTTTCTAATTGGGACTCTAGCTTGTCTTTTCCTAGTACTCAGTGGTAAAAGACGAAACCTCCTGAGCTGGACCTGAAGTAAACATGGACTGTTCTGCTAGACTGGGCACCGATTTTAGAATGTTTGTTCTTTACTGGCTGAGAACTGAAACATAAGCTCAGAAATAACTGGAAGGCAAGGTCCCTGTGCAAAGTTTTCTGAAAACCAGCACCATAGACCTGCACTACGGTGTGCTTTGAACCCACAGACTACACTGGGTAATGTCAGCTATGAAAGTGATTCTCCCTCTCAGCTGACACATTCTGCAACCAAGGCATGACCTCTGCGCGTTTTGTTTGTATTTCTGTGTCACTGAGCAAGGGGCGCATGCAGTGACCTTGGTTTACTCCCGCTTGGACAGTGAATCTATATCCACATTCATCTCACCGGACTCTCATTCATGATCAACAGAAAGAGCAGCGTGCTAGCCTCACCGCCTGGCCAGGCAGTAAGCGCCTCCTCACATTCATGAAGCTCTTTACAAATGTCATAACAAAGCAATACAAAGTACAACAGCGTTCCGAAGAGGGTTATCATATGGCTTGTGGGCCCTACAGTTACCATTTGGACCAAGAAAAGTGGATTGATGCCAAAGGCCAGAAGCTTAAAAGGGATACGTTTTGATAACTGCCACTTCAACAGACACGGGCAGGAAAAAGCGAACTGTCACGTATCTTCCTGTTTCACTTTTCTCATCTGCGGCGGGAGTGAAAGTACAACGCTGTCGTCACTTTCACTCTATCGGGGCGCTGCCCAGTCCGGTACAACAAACCCCCTCCCCCTCTATCCACGTACTGCATAGCAGAGTAAATAACACAGCTTTCTATTTCCGACCCTTCAGTACAACATTCACAAGGGTGTGCTTTTTAAAGACACCATCCAAAGGTGACCTCAAGCGTATTCCACTAGCGCATGCTCTTGACTCCGGAGCTGTTGAGCTCAGGAGTCCTCCTGTTCGACGAGACGTCCATTGTGTGATGGGGAGAAAAATGATATTCAACACGAGTGATAAAAGTTCAAAAGATGCATATATGCCTAACTTGTATGCCTTCAAGTCCCGGCTCGCAATACGATGGGGGGGGACATTTAAAATAAAAAAGAAAAGAAAACTTACCTGACTGGGTCCGCTTCTGCTCCTGGGCCGGGGACCCTCGTTCTGCAGCTGAGCTCCCTCCTCTCCAATAAGCCAATCACAACGCTGCAATGGCAGCATTGTGAATGCTGCAGAGTCCCGGGCGGCGCCCAGCTGGGCACCGGTACGGAAGCCATCTTCTCTATGTAGGCTGCACGCAGCCTACATAGAGAAAATGTAGAGCACGCATGACTGCTTTGGTCGGCCCCAGGGCCGACCAAGCAGTCAAGGCACTTAGAGTGGTGCAGGCCACTCCTCCTCTACCTGCCCGCCCCCAACCAGGAATACGCTCCCGCCCGCCCCAACCAGGAATACGCTCCCGCCCGCCCCAACCAGGCATACCCCTGACGTCTGCTTTCTCGCAGCGCGAGAAGTAGAAAATAAAATGGTATTTAAGATACCATTTTATTTTCTGATTCGAGAAAGCAGTGGGGCGGCGCTCCAACACCCTAATGGAGCGGCCGCCAGTGTCAGACATGCTTTTCGACGGTTTTTGGACGGGCCGGACGATATAGGGGACGATCGTTCGGCCGTGGGTTTAACCAAAACACCCAGCATGGCTATCAGTCCCATCGTGGAGGTACTCAGGACTCCGGCTACAACATCAAATCCTCCTTCTATCCCTCCCGCAAGGGACGAAACCAGTTCAGGAAGGGCCGCTATGGTGGAAATCAAGGAGGACATCACGATTCCTCAGCTTCAGGTGAGCCTGATCTCAGCTTCAGACGTTGTGTTGGGGGGCAGAATTCAATTTTTTCTACCAAGTTGGCAACTGATCTTGAGCGATGCATGGGTGTTGGAGACTGTCAACGGTTACAAGATAGAGTTCTTCAGTTGTCCGATTCAACCTCATCCTCCTTCGCCCCTGTTTTTTTCCCTTCACAATCAGGCTGTCATTTCCGCAGAAATAGACTCTCTTCTAGGAAAGGGTGCCATAGTTCAGACCTCCCGTCACCCTCAGGGTTTCTCCAGCAACGTCTTTCTGGTCCAGAAAAAAGGGGGTGGTTCCAGACTGGTTCTCAACCTCAAGGACTTCAACAGCTGGGTTGTGTACCGCCACTTCAAGATGGAGGGCATCCACCTTCTGAGGGACCTTCTTCAGGAAGAGGACTGGATGGTCCGTCTAGATCTGAAGGATGCGTATTTGTCAATTCCCATTTACGGTCCTCATCGTCGATTTCTGCAGTTCCAATGGCAGGGAGCCTGGTTTGAGTACAAAGTTCTCCCTTTCGGCCTCTCGTCAGCACCTTTGTGCTTCACGAAACTCTGGAGGCCTGTCGTGGAATCTCTGCGAGCCCGGGTGTTCGTCTGATAATTTATCTGGACGACATTCTCATCATGGCTCATTGCCCTCGGCTGTTAATGACTCATTTGGAGTGTTCAATAGATCTTTTACAGTCACTCGGATTTCTGGTGAATCCTCAGAAGTCAGTTTTCATTCCCTCTCAGTCGATGGAATTCCTGGGTTTTCTCGTCAATTCCCTCACTTGCCAACTCCTCTTGCCCAATCAGAAGATCAGATCTATCAAGAGGGAGTTGAGATTGATTTTACACAAACAGGTTGTTTCGTTGAGGTCTGTTGCTCGGATAGTCGGTCTTTTAGATTCCTCGATCCAAGCCATATTTCCGGGTCCTCTCCACTACCGAGCACTTCAGAGACTCAAGATCCGCCATCTCCAGAACGGCCTCAGGTATTCCGATCAGATTCCTCTTTCGGAGGAGGCGAGGTGGGAGATGTTGTGGTGGTTAGAACACATGGAGTCTTGGAATGGTCGAGCCCTGTTCGGAGTGTCCCCTGAAGTGGTGATAGAATCCGACGCCAGTCGGTGGGGATGGGGAGCCTGTTGCGGTCAGATAACCACGGGAGGCCGGTGGTCTCAGGACGAATTGTCTCTCCATATAAATTGTCTGGAACTTCTGGCAGGGTCTTTTGCGATTCGTTGTCTGTCTCCACGCATGACGAATTCTTGCATACTCCTCCGCATGGACAATGTGTCAGCGGTCCGGTATGTCAACAAATTAGGGGGGACGAGGTCCAAGATTCTGGCAGAAATCGCCAAGGATTTCTGGCACTTTTGTCTTCAGAGAAACATCACAGTGATTGCGGAGTATCTTTCGGGGTGCAACAATCTGATTGCAGACTGGAATTCTCGTCACCTCCGAGATTTCAGCGATTGGAGACTTCATCGTCGGGTATTCAGGTCCATATCTTGCTTATGGGGTCAGTGCCTGATCGATCTGTTTGCCTCTCGCCTCAACAGACAACCTCCACTATTTTTCAGTTGGCGCCCGGATCCCGAAGCTGTGGCCATGGATGCATTTCTGCAGAACTGGCCGTCCCATCTGTGTTATACCTTTTCCCCGTTTGTAATGATCCCCTGGGTCTTAGCACGCACAAAGCATTATCAGTCGGACTTGATTCTGATCACTCCTCTGTAGAGGGCTCAGGCTTGGTTCCTGGTTCTTCTGGAGAGGACTTATGCAGTTCCGCTCCTTCTTCCCCAGCATTGGAATCTTTTGTTGGACCCTCTCAACAACCCGCATCCACTGATAGAGTCAGGTCAGCTCCTTCTGGTTGCATGGCGGGTTGCGGGGATCGCTGGAAAATCCCAGGCTTTTCGCGAGACGCTACCAGATTTATCAGCGAGGCTTGGTCTCCCAACACACACAAACGTTATGCCACAGCTTGGAAACGATGGTGTAGTTGGTGCGATCAACGGGAGGTGGATCACCCTTCAGCGGATGTCTCTATGATTGTGAATTTTCTTGCACCAATTGCTTCTTCCGGTCTTGCTTATAGAACGGTTAATAATTTTCGTTCTGCCATTTCTGCCAGCCATAAAATGATCAATGGCAAACCTGCTGGTGAGCATCCATTCGTTTGTAAGTTGCTCAGGGGTATCAGGTTGGTAAAACCACCTTGTCCGAAGTATGTTGATTTATGGGATGTTTCTACTGTTTTGTCATTCTTAGAGGCTTGGCCCTCCAATGATTCTTTATCCTGCAGCTTTCAGCTAAATGAACTATGTTGTTATGCTTGGTTTCTTGTAAACGTGTTTCCGACATCCGTGCTCTGGATCTTGCAGGTCGTAGCTTTTCACCTGAAGGTGTCACTTTTGCTATATCCAGACGCACTAAGTGTAATATTGCCTCTGTTACTTATCCAAGTTTTCCCAATAATCCAAAACTTTGTGTAGTGCAATGTATTAAGGATTATGAGGTAGGTACTGCTCCATTTCGACAAGATATGCATGGTCAATTGTTGATTGCTCTGCAAAAACCTTTTCGTCCTGTGACCCCAGCTACATTACCAAGATGGGTGAGGTGGCTCATGAGTGAGGCAGGTATTGATGTTTCAAAATTTGGTGCACATTCCGCTCGTGGAGCTATGGCTTCTAAAGCTTTTTCTATAGGAGTGCGTTTGCTGGACATTATGAAGGCAGCTGATTGGTCAACTGATTCTATGTTTAAAACCTTTTATTATAACCGTAGATATTGCATCTGTTTTGGTGGCACAGCTTTGAACAAGCATAATCGGAGCCTCCGGTCCTGACATAGAATTCAAAATTTGCGAACATAAGTGACAAGAATTTTCAATTCTATTAACGACACGGAGGCGAGGATTATCCCACCCTTGTTTTCTGTGTTTCACGTGTTTACATTATTTGCATTTATTGCATATGTATATTCTATATTCTATATATACTCCTTGTTTCCCCCCCCCCTTTTTTTACTGTGCCTTTTCTACCATGGGGTAATGGTATATTACGTCTCTATATCTCTTTTCAGGTTCTGATCCTAAATGAAGCGCATTGTTCTGTCGCTTTGGACTGTCTGATGGCTACCTGACGATGCAAGCATCAAATCTTCTGTTCCAGCCCGGTGGACTGCTGTTTTTTTCATTGCTTGACCTTCTTTTCTTCTGCGTTCTTCATGTTGGACTGATATTCTTCACTTTAACTGTTCTCCTTTACCAAAGAAAGAGGATATAGTATTCTCTTATGGACATTTCATAGTGGTTACTCTATGGTTGTCAGGTGATACCCAGTGTGTTCATGGGTATTGTAGTGCTATTTTTCTTTACTGTAATCTGATTGGCTGCTGAGCATTTCCTAGTAAAGAAATGAGAATCATAATCCTCGCCTCCGTGTCCTTAATAGAATTGAAAATTCTTGTCATGTATGTTCGCAAATTTTGGAATTCTGCCACTAACTATATGATTAGCAGTTCCAAATCAAGTGTGGAGGGAGCCACCCCTTCAATCCCCCTCAGGCAGTGCCCTGATTACTTTTTCCTCGCTTCAGGTGTTCACAAGGGACCGAGGATTGATGCAGTTCCACACGCATGTGCCCGAAGAGCTGATCGGTAATAAAAACCCAATTCTATTACAGGACCGGAGGCTTCGGATTATGCTTCTCCTTCTTTACTGCATAAATCACAGCAGCCAGTAAACATACAATTTAGTAAAACAAACTACATTGTCCATGGTACTTTGCGTCAGCCACGCCTCCTTAGCCCTCCATAAGAGCCCTGGTTACTGTCCCATCATCCTCTGTCTTTGCTGCTCACAGCAAGAGATAAGTACCCCTCACGCTGTATTATTATTTGAATACTGGATTGATCATTAGATGCCAGGGACGATAGAGCGTGCTGCGCTTCAGACGTTATTGTCAATGTGCATGCCTGATGTTATGTATTTTAGGAGTTTGTTTTACTTACGGTTTGCTGCCCCATTCGGCATTTTATAGGGGGCGCGTTCGCGCCGTAAGCGGGAGCTTTGCTCCGATCCCCAGCGCTGCTGGAATGGAGATTTAAAAGAAGCGCATTAGGCGCGGAGGTACCAAGCCGCTGGGCGGCGAGTAAGCGACCGGTTGGGTCGAAGCGCTTCAAGCGCCGATGTTTTGGGCTTCCCTCATCGCCCTGGTGCGCCGCAGGAGCCGGGTGGTTCCCGTCCGACTTGTGCAGCCCACGCGATCCGATTTGGGCTGGTTTTGGGCTTGTTTTGGGCTCGTGTTGGGCTGCACACGCCGAGATCGGCCCGTTTTGCCATTTCTACAGCGTTTTGAACACAAACCGGTAGTAGGAAGGACGCCTGACTGGCTGAAAGAATCGTCGCCCTGCAGGAGTGAGCACACACTCCAGGAATAGCTTCTTTTCGGCTCCTACGCCTATAATAGGCTGCAATAATCTGAATACAGCTTTTGCTGAGGGGGCTTGGTACAAATATTAACTTTCTGATGTGCATGAGTGCTGCCCCCCCCCCCTTTTACTCCTCCAATATATACTTTTATGTCACTTGGCAAGCTTATCTGACATTAATTAGTCTGCCCCACTGCATTATTATTATTATTACCATGGATGAGTGGGTGCGCGATGAGGATGAGGAGGATGTCTACTATGAGGGACAGCAGGAGACTGTCCTGGAAGATAATATAGTGGAGGCTCTGGATGCTTCCGTCCAATCCTCGGTGAACAGGGCTCTAGAGACCACAGTTCCCAATACAATGCAACAAGCATTGGCAGCTGCGCTCAAACCTATCACCAAGCAGCTTGAAAGTTTTGCCAAGCGTCATGGTTTTACTAAAGACAAACGTACTGCGCGCCCAACTACTGACGTAGTCAAAGCGCGTCGATGGCCGCATGCCAAGGCCCGGGATTCACTTCCACCACCCGCAGGTGATCAGGAATATTCCACGGGAGGCAAGGCAAAGAGTAAGCAAAAGGTCTATGTGGACTCTGATACCATGACCACTGATACCGATGCTACTACAACTGATGATGATGCCCCTCCCAAGAAGAAGACCAAGAAAGTGGCTTCTTCCACTCCGGAGACTCCAACCAATACTCCTTTCACCTTCAAACCTAGTGAAATAGTACATCCCAGATCGTCGGACTGGGCTCCAGCGCCCGAGGTCATTGAATACTTGCATGAGAACATCCGAAAAGGATTTGACAAAGAGGTCCGCAACCGAATTAGGTCGGAGTACCCTCGACCAGACCTACCTGATAAAGTCGCAGAGACTCCCGAAATAGACGTAAGTCTACTTACTTTTCTAAAGAAGCTTGCCAGAGACCCCAAAAAAGGGATAGATCGTGCCTGGAGAGGTTGTCAGGACAAGCTCCTTGACGTAGTAGGAGCCCTTGCAAAAATACTGGAGATGGCGCTGGTGGCCAAGGAAACAGCGAACCCGGTGGATCCGGATATCCTTGCAGGATGGACGCAGAGGGCCATTTGGCTGCTTGGCAATGCCAACTGTGCCATATCTTCTGAACGACATAAGTCCTTGCTCATGCGTATGGACACTAATCTTACCGATCAGGCAAATGCTGAACCCGGTCCCCTCCCAGAGGGCGACCGTTTTGTGAAGGATGTGTCAAAGTATGTGGAAACTTTTACATCCTTGGATAATGATCAATCAGGAATCAAGCGCGTGTTTACCCAAGGCCTTTTCAACTGGGCCGGACGAGGCAGGGGATGCTCGTCAGGCTGTTTCGCTAATCAAGGTCCCCCCAGTGGTGACTACGGTCGCGGAAGTGGTGATTGGGACTCTACTAGAGGGGGAACCGTCTATCCCATTCGTCGTCGATTCAACAAACGCCGGTTCCAAGGAGTTGGCAACAGAGCGGGCTTTCAAGCACAGAACTCCGCAGGTAAGAGTGTCAGATTTGTCCCTTCTACCTTTGGGGGGTCGCACTCAATTCTTTCTACACAATTGGCGCAACCTTACCCAGGATGCGTGGATAATTCAGACGGTTCAAGGGTTCCAACTGGAATTTTACGAGCCACCCTGTCAGGACACACTTCCGAATCCTCTCCATTTTTCCCAACAAGAATGCATTTTTATAGACAACGAAATAGAAGAATTGCTGTAAAAACACGGAATAGCTTTATGCAACAACAAGCCACGTGGTTGTTGCTGCAATATTTTTCTGGTCCAGAAAAAAGGTGGGGGTCACAGACTGGTCCTGAATTTGAGGGAATTCAACCACTACCTCGTTTACAAACATTTCAAAATGGAAGGAATCCACCTTTTGGCGGACCTGTTAAAGCAGGGGGATTGGTTGGTCAGACTAGATCTCAAGGATGCCTATCTGTCCATTCCCATTTTTCCTCCACGCCGCCGTTTTCTGCAATTTCAATGGAACGGTCGGTGGTTCGAGTATTTGGCCCTTCCTTTCGGGCTTTCCTCGGCTCCTTGGTGTTTCACCAAGGTGATGAAGCCGGTGGTTGCACGTTTGCGGGAGCAGGGAATACGCATGATTATCTACCTGGACGACATCCTGATAATGGCTAACAGTCCGGAATTGGTTTCACATCATCTCCAGATGACGGTCTCTCTCTTGCAGAGTCTGGGGTTTGTAATCAACCATGCCAAATCGGCCCTGATCCCGTCTCAGACGACGGAGTTTCTGGGGTTTGTGATAGATTGCCAGGCGGCCCAATTGCGTCTTCCCAAAACGAAGCTCAAGGACTTGAAGAGATAGTAGCAATTCTCAGCAAGCAGATGGTTTCTCTCAGGGTTATTGCCAGAGTAGTGGGGTATTGGCATCATCCATTCAAGCGATTTTCCCGGGGCCACTACATTACAGAGCATTACAGAGGCTCAAGATTCAACACCTACAGAAGGGTCTGGCATACACAGATCTGGTTCCCCTGTTACAGGAAGTAAGGGACGAGATGCAATGATGGCCAGGCCACGTGGAAGCATGGAACGGGAGAGCCATTTTTGGCTCCCTGCCTAAAGTGGTCATCCAGTCCGACGCCTGTCGTTGGGGTTGGGGCACGCGTTGCGGCAATATCTCCACAGGCAGAAGGTGGTCTCCCCAGGAACTATCTCTACACATAAATTGTCTGGAACTCCTAGCGGGTTCTTTTGCGATTCGAACCCTGTCCCCCAAGCAGACCTCCTGCTGCATCCTGCTACGGATGGAAAACATATCGGCAGTGAGATACATAAACAAATTGGGAGGGACGAGATCGTCCCTGTTGGTGGAGATGCCAAGGACTTCTGGCATTACTGCCTGAACCGCCAGATAACAGTAATAGCGGAATATATTTCGGGTCAGGCCAACCTAATAGCGGATTGGAATTCCAGGCATCTCAAGGACTACAGCGATTGGAAATTACTGCCGAGCATATTCCAATGGCTACAGGATATTTGGGGTCCGTGTCAGACGGATCTGTTTGCTTCCAGGCTAAATCGGCAGATTCCCAACTTCTTCAGTTGGAGGCCGGACCCAGCAGCGAAAGCAACAGATGCGTTTCGTCAGGATTGGTCGGGGGCAGTGAATTATGCATTCCCACTTTTCCTTCTCATCCCGAGAGTGGCCTCTCAGATTCTCAGACAACAAGCAGAGGTGATTTTAGTGACGCCACAATGGAGAGCGCAACCATGGTTCCCGATATTGTTGGAAATGAGCTGCGATCTTCCCATGATGATCCCATGGTCGGAGTCCCTTCTCCTGGGACCTCACGGGGAGCGACATCCTCTGATCCTCTCGGAGCGGTTGTTGCTGATGGTATGGCGACTTTCCGACAACAGTGGGAAATGCTGGGATTTTCTGAGACAGCTTCAGCTTTCATCAAGCAAGCTCGGGCGCCTTCCACCAGGAAGCGATACTCTTCAGCCTGGACAGGCTGGATGGGTTGGTGCGTGGAACGGCACCTGGATCCCGTGGGGGCAGGATTACCCAATATTGTAAATTTCCTTTCAGAGAAGGCAGCAAGCGGGTTGGCTTATCGATCTGTAAATAACTTTCGATCAGCCATTTCGGCAGGACATAATCCGGTCGATGGGAAACCGGTGGGTATGCATCCTATGATTTGTAACCTTCTTAAAGGCATAAGGATAGCGAATCCTCCTAAACCTAAGTATTCATGCTTATGGGATGTTTCTTTAGTCATTTCCCTTTTCAATAGTTGGACAATGAATAATCTATTATCACGAAAACAGTTGTTTGCAAAACTAGCAATGCTTCTATGTTTGTCAGCTTGCAGGCGTTCATCGGATGTGCGGGCATTGGAAATTACAGGTAGAGTATTTACTCCGGAAGGGGTTTCTTTTACTATTACAGACCGTACCAAGACTCTTTCCAGACATATAGAGTATAATGCTTTTCCCAGCAATTAGAGATTATGTGTTGTCCAATGCTTGAAAACTTTTGGGGATTGTACTCGATTATTGAGACCTGAAGGCTCTACTCAACTTTTGATTGCTTTGCAAAAATCGTTTAAACCAGTGTCTACTGCAACCACAGCCAGATGGCTTCGTTATATATCATGAAGGAAGCTGGTGTTGCTATTCAAATGTTTGGTGCACATTATGTGCGTGGTGCCATGGCATCAAAGTCATTTATGTTAGGATCCAGCATTCAAGACATTATGCGTTGTGCTGATTGGTCATCTGAATCAACTTTCAAACAATTTTATTATAAGCCGGTGGGAGATATAACATCTGTTGTTTTTAATAAGCATTAAACTAGCATAATCCGAAGCCTCCGGTCCTGTAATAGAATCAAAAATTAGCTAGCATTCGCGCCAAGAATTTTCAATTCTATTAAGGACACGGAGGCGAGGATTATCCCACCCGGCTATGTTACAATATGATTGTTCATGCTTACCCACCCGTTGATATTGTACTGAATTATAGTAATATGCAGAAATTACGGGTTGTTCATGTTTGTTTTCCTAGGCGCAGACAAGAAGTCTGAATAAGAGATGTCTTCAAGTTGAAGCCTTTCGATGGAATTTGGTTTCCTGTTAACTTCCATGTTGGAGGATGTTCGTAAATATTATTGATTTAGTGGACTTTTATACAGTTCGAGCAAAGAAAGAGGATGATGGGACAGTAACCAGGGCTCTTATGGAGGGCTAAGGAGGCGTGGCTGACGCAAAGTACCATGGACAATGTAGTTTGTTTTACTAAATTGTATGTTTACTGGCTGCTGTGATTTATGCAGTAAAGAAGAAGCATAATCCTCGCCTCCGTGTCCTTAATAGAATTGAAAATTCTTGGCGCGAATGCTAGCTAATTTTTGATCCTGCTGTTCGCGCATGAGTGCAGCACGTGGCCACAGAAAGAGGACTGTTCCCCGAGCGCGCAGAGCACGTCTGTCCCGCTCTACTGAAGGCCACTCGTAATATCACTATAATTACATACATGCTAACATTTTAGGACAGGGACGTGGGAGATATGAAATAAAAAATCAGGAGAATGAAAATTCCCCATTGACTTCCATTGTAGAAAATACAATTTCAGGCAGGAGACAGCTAAAATAAAGCCAGTTTTGGCTTCAAAAATCGGTAGTCTATTGGCATGTATGTACCGCGCTAAATAAACCATGCGCTGATATGCTATGCATACGAAATGCGCATTAAATACCACAAGTAAAAGGAATGCACTTAACTCGCTGCAGCAAAGCAAGAGGAAGATTAGTGTTCAGGACATTTTAACCTTTGGGGGGGTTACATGATGGTGCATATTATGGAGGGGCAGTCCTTCTGGGTTACGATATTTTAAGTATTATTTGCTGCTGTGTTCTTTCAGTAAAGAAAAGAGAAGCCTCATCCGAAGTCTCCATGGACCTCCATAGAATACCCTTTCAGTTCACCTTTAGGATTAAAGCGAAACCATAAATCACGTGGGATGACCATCTTCTATCTCAGAAAGGAGCAGTGGCTAACGAGTACGGATACCGAAAAGGCACACTATTTTCCTACTCCATTCCTCCTTTCCTTGTAAATAACTCTCTTAACCTCGCAGGGGCCATGTTACGACCAGGCAGCAAGCAGTGACCACTCATCTGAGGCAACACTGCTTGTAGAAATACCGCTTGCTACAATAATGACTTTACCTACGACCTTACGTATGCGCAAGCAGACATGTGCTAAATGTGCTTTTTGTGGGTCCCTCCACCCCTGAGGGCGTGCCTGACTACCGAGCTCGCGCCTACTGTATTGCTGTGCGTCCCTTCCGGAGCTACGTACCCGCGCGCCGTGCGCGCGCCCGTTCACTCTGCGTAACGTGCGTGCCCTCCAGAGCGCGCCCGTAGACTTGCCCTCCTGTGCGCGCGCGCTCCCGTTGGCCCGTCGCGTGGTCTCGCTTCTCTCCTTCCATACAGCGTCCGCGGAGAGGGCTGGGGGCTGCCACCCGGTGGTCTCAGCAAGCCTCGCGGCGTGCTGTTGTCCATTTGAAGCGCCCACAGCTCTTCTTGCCTTTTCGCTTCAGTAGGCGAGAGAACCTGGCCGGCTACTCCCTGTACCCACACTACGGGCCTTAGGGGGACCGAGATCTCCTGGAGCCGCACCCCGTACTCGAGACGCTGCCCAATGCCCGCTCCTGTAAGCCGTTTAACTGACCGAGGTCTGCAGGGCGAGCCTGACTTCTCGAACCTTGGCGTGCCCCTCCCCCAGCGTTTGGCACGAGGTGAACGGACCTCGGCTCAGCCCGCCTCTGCTGGACCCGTCTCCTAGCCGAGGTCTGGCCTATCGCAAGGAACTGCTGAGACCTTGTCAGAGCCTCAGGCTTTCCTAATTTGGGGCATTTCTTTTCGTATATGAAGGTCTGAGACCTCGCCCTCTCACACTCTCGGCCCCCTCCCTTTTACAGCTTCACTTGCACGAGACCGGGACCTCTTTAGGTCTGCAGTCCCGCCCCCAAAATGGCCACCCAGGTGGAAGCCCCACCGCTGTCACTGGGCCTCTGCCCGACCGATGAGACTTCTTTGGGACAGACGGAAGAGCGCCCTCAGGCGCCGAATCCTGAGGAGGATCGGCTCTCCCGAGTTCCCAGCTCCAAGCAGCAAAAAGAAGAAAGCAACCAGCAGGAGCGTGAAGGATTGCTACGAGGGGCTTCCGATGCCGACGAGGTGCCCCGCCGGGAATTTGTCGAAGCTCCCCCGCCACGGGTCAACCCATGGACCAAGCAACAGGGCGGTGGGGGCACCGTGAACGGACAGCCGCCAGGTGAGCACCCGTGTTGGGGCATTGTGGTGCCTTAACATTGCACTTACTGTTTGGATGTAGCTGTAACGGAAATCATGGCTTGAGGTGAGGGCATCTGGGGTTGTCGAGGAGACAGCGAGTGGATGCCAGTATCTGGGTAGATAAGGGGGAAGTAATTGTATTAATTACGGGCACACCCCTTTCGTAAGCTTTCAAGGCTGATGCAGGAGTAGATATACCATTCGAGTCTTGACTTTTTGCGTTCTGGTACTTGTAGTTCTGAGTTTAGAACGTAATAGGCACGGCAACTCGTTCCAGAATGCAAAACCAAAAACCGTGTCAGGATGTGATTTACCCATGCAGGTTTGAATTTGAGAGTTCTTGGAACTTTTTCTTACCTGGAATAAAGTAGGTGTATGAAGAAATGGTCTGTGCCGTTGGGCTTGATTATGATCAATCGTGTGTATGTGACGGAAGAAACTAATCTTAGCAGTGGCTTTATATTATGAAGGGGGTGCAGTGAGTTGTTCCTGTCTGAAGGTGTGAATGCAGCTCCCAAGGGTGAGATGTGGAAAAGTGAAAAAAGCCTCCCAGGTTTAGTGGATGTATGCTTCCACTAGAAAGGGGCAGTGGCATGTTGAAGTAGAGTGGCTCAAAGCAGTTCCCTAGGGCAACTTGTGTTGGAGCGCATGGGAGAGGGATGGGGTTGGTGGATTAATGCTGGCTTTGTTTGGCGTATGCCCACCTAAGTGAAGATCTAGAACAACATTCCGTATCAGCCATTGGGACCGCCCCAGTGACACTTTTTTAAAGTATACTGCCGCACGATGCACTACCTATACAATAACCAGACACCTTTCCTATCGTTCATTGATTTTGTGCTTTCCATATACCCCTGTATAGCACTCTGTTGCTTTTAGTTGCTAGGTTTACACTAAACAAATGCCCCAGGTGGGTGACATACCCTCGCGATACCAAAGGGGATGATGGACGGAGCGTTTGAGCAAATCAAACACTCGCCCCCAGTCAACTGATCTGAGTTTAATCCATCATCATTCTTTAGCTCACTCCACTACCCCAGTTCAGACATAGCCATATGCAAATCAGTCTGACCCTGTGCCTCATGGGAACATTCCAGCCCGAACTGCCAAGCCATGTCTTCCCTGGACCGGAAACAAGCATCCTGGGACCGGTTTCGGTTTCATAACCCTTATCAGCCAGGCTATCTTGAACCCAGTGGCAAAGTGAGCAAGGGACCCACGTCTGGGCATACCCTGCCAACTTAGGGCGAACAAAGCGATACCAAAGGGTGACATACCCTCATCACCCCGTGGGTTGTTTTCATTCCAAGGTGCTTGGGTGAGCACGCCCATCTCCGTCACTTAATGGGTGGAATGAAGTGGGTGAGCACATCCCTCAGGAAAGGAGATTGTAGTTTTAAACATACCCTTCCTGAATACCTCCCTCGAGAGGTGTAATCGTAGACAGAAGTGGCGAGTGAAAACAGGCCATTAAGAGAGATGATGGGGCTGGCTACCTCCGCCCCCCCTCCCCCCCCACACACTTTCAGCTAGGTGTTTGAATGCGGCCACCCCCATGTTAAAACAACCCATTCACCTAGGGTGCCAGTCATGTTTACATTTATCATACCCTCAACCTTGTTGGGGAGGCCCTGTTCACCCACCCATATGCATCTTCGTGGGTTAGCCTGGAACTTGTTGAATGGGGAGACTGCGAAAGGATCTGTGCTATTTGGCAGTGGTGAATTCTTAGGGTTTTTTTTTCTGTGCGAAGAAGGCATGTTGGGACAGTCATCCAAACTCTTTTACTCTTAACCCTGCCCTTAAATGTTTTGAAGTTGGAGCCCCCCCATCAAAGCTTAATGGCGAGAGAGGCAGGTCTCTCCGCAAGGGGTGGGGCTTATGAGGTCATTTCAGGGGTGCTTTGTTTTCCATAATCTTCTTAAATGTGATACTTATAAAAGCGCAAATACAGCAATCAACCCTACAGCACTGTCTCCCATAATTGGGATGATGCGAGCACCCTCGCACTCTTGGGTCCCAATGCAACGGCACCTGGTACATTCACAATAGCTGCTCTGAGTAGCAGGGTGTCTAGTGCCTCTTTAGTATTTTCCCATCATGGTCGGTCATCACGACAGTCTTCACAAAGGTTCTGTCTGTTTATGAAAAAAATAGTTCCTATGTGTTGCAGCAAGTAGGCCCCTTTTGTAAGTAAGGAAGTTATAAGCAAGGTAGTGGGTCTCCCATATCCCTGAGCCTCCAGTGCCACTGCACCTCGATCACTAATAATAGCTACTACCTCACATAATTTGCTGCCTCTTCCCTTTGTTAAAAACGTGACCCCCAATCTCGCCCCCAGAGTCCAAGCTAAGATGTCTCCTCTACTTCAATATATAGTCCCTCCCACCGTGTCATTTCTGAGGCCCAAAGCAACGCTGGCAGAGCAAGGGTGCACCGGGCCCTAAAGCAAGACAATGTTGCTGTAACAGCCATATTTGGAGTTAGGTGGCCCCTCACCACAGGGCTGCAATGCAACTCCACCTCCAGTACCAGTGATACTTAGCACTCTGTTCCCTCTGCCCACCTCACTGGGTCATCACTCCTAGGCTCTGTTCCCTGTATAGCAAGGGTGACTTGGGTCCTAATACTAGAAAGGAAAATGTGCCCCCATTTACCTTTTTAATAGCAAAAAGCCATAAATGCAGTGGCCCCTATCACCACTTATTTCTCCTGGTTCTTTAATGGTACTAATTACCTTTATAAAAAAAAGCCCTCAAATCTCACCTCCTTCCTCAAGTCACCTCTCTGAGGAAGCAGTCTGTCCAGGTGTAAATTACCTGATTGACTCTTAGTTACCCTCTCTTCTGTGCCCTCTTTGGTGGTCCCATGGATTCTCGCTCCTTTACTTTTTCTCATGGGCTATTATTTTGATGTAACAGGTCCAGAATATCAGGGCTCTGCATGTGAATGCAACTCCGCTGGTCTCTTGCTGGCCATCCACCTGAAAGGGCATCTGCATGTAAACTGAATTTGAAGTGGGCGAAAGTATATGGGGAACAGCAAACCCATGTTAAAAAAAAAAAAAAGTTTACAAAAAACTTTTGCATGCTTTTTGTTGATAGAACTACCCAGAGGTTAATGCAGACCTTGAGGTGCTTCTGGTTGAAAATAAAGATGTCTCCTCTGCTGTGAAGACGAGGGCTGGGGGTGCTGAGAGCTAAATAAACGCACCTTCTCACTAGAGTGCCTGCTGTCTGAGAGAAATGCAATAATGTGCCATTAGTTAATCACAAGGGAAGAGTCTGCTTGGGAACCTGTGTAGATTCACGGTGACACCTACCGCGAAATTCACCAGTTCATGATTACTGAACTAGAACTTGTGCCATGGTCCGTGCACTGTTCATCACCTCTCATGACCGGGTCAATGACAACGCTGATAAACATTATAGTCATATACAGCATGAAGTTAATGTGTGAACATGTGTGGGTGCGTAGCATGGAAATAGGGCAAGTTCTTGAGGCAAATGTGGTTGTGTATGGAGAAAGTTGTATGATCCACAGTTTACAAATCACTACATTTTGGGGTGCATGTATTTCTCCATGTTGAACAAGGTAAATTCTTTGCGCACCTGAAGTGGGTGGTAGAGGTATGTTTCAAGGTGGGTTGTCGCCTAAAGCCAGAATCTGTCCCCAAAAACGTGTAAGAAAGGCCAACTCATCTGTTGGTAATATATTATCCACAAGGGGTTATCTGGGCATGTGGCAATTTTAAATGGTTGAATACAGTGGTATAGACAAATTCTATCTTGAGAGGACATTTCAAAGGTGTGGATGTTTATTTTTTAGAACTTCACTAAAGATTTTTGTTGCAGTGCAGATTGTTGTAGAACGTAGTAGCAGTGTCTCCCTCTGAGGTGGTTTATCTCGTTGTAAGCACAGCTTTACATTTTTGCCATTTTGCCCATCACAGGAATGGGTGTAGTTTATTTTACCAAACTATGGATTTTTGTCCATAGGACCTGGAAGAAGGTCTGTCCAGTGGCAAATACATATCTGTCTACCTTTTGACTTAAAATTGCGGGTTGTGTGAAGTGTTTAGTTGAGTAGGAGTTTGAATTGTTTCAGGTCCACAAACTGTAGGGTGCTGTAACAATGGTTTGATATAATCAGAGATGTCATCAACCGGTCATGAGTAATGTGAGAGGATAAGCAGTGTGTGGTGAGTAGCCCAAGCTATAGTTAGCTAAACAAACTTGAACTGGTGTATTTGTGTTTTAATTTTTTTTTGTTTTTTGGGTTGGGGCATTAGTGTTTATTTCAACATCTACCTATACCAGCACTTTAACCAATGACATTTTTTTCAGTGACTTTTTAAAAATGATATTCAGCCAACTTCCATGCTGACCACCGCTTTTGGGCATGTGCAGTTGTGGGTTGCAAGCATGGCCAGGCCTCTGGCCAGGTTCAACCGCCCCTGCCTCAGGTGGCAAACCCATGCTGAGCACGGCATTTGACAACAGATTTTCATTTCCATAAAAAAAATTGGTCGAACCTGGGTACTGCATGCTCTGCGTGGCATGCTGTATTCGAGTATGGACTTGAATCTCCGCCCATATACATACATGCTGGCTTCTGATTCATTAATAGGCTTGTTAGACCCTCCTTGGTACCGCCTTGTCTTCATGCGTGCCCTCCCATGAGGACTGGCCTTTTTACTTCAGTTGTTACACTGTCTTATTTTAGTCTGTAAGCACTATTTTCTTTAATGCGTTTCTCTTACTGCAGGCATGACATACTTTCCTGCAACTTTCAGCACGCCATGTGCGCTTTCACTTTCCAAGCAGCTCCGGACAATGGCGGTCGAGGCATTTACAAGAGTTTGAGCTATTTACATTGTAAATGGCTATGCCTTTTTATGTGTTAATTATCAAAACATAGATAAAAGGCATTGTCATTTACAATGCAAATAGCTTAAAGTCTCGCATATGCGAGACCTGTTAAATTTCAAATGCTAGTTTTTATTTTCACAGGTACATCAGTACTCCCATGGCTGAAGCTTGATTTTCTGTACCCCAGGAGGGTTGGTTGCGCTAGGTCCCACAGGATTTTTGTTACCCACAGTACTTAAAACATTTTCTTTTCTTGGCCCAGGTTGGTGGGTGTACTCTGCTTCCCCCTGTTGCTCACCCCCCTGCCCCCAAATACATGTACGGTGGTCATGGTCTGCCCTCCCTGCCCCTGTATACCAATTTTTAAAATAAATACAGGACACATTTGTTTCTAGGTTTAGTCCCAGATCTCCCTGTACCCCGGTGCTGGAATGACCAATGTGAGAAAAGACTTCCATGGCCGATCAGAGCACACTAATTCTTTAATGTTTGGTACCAGGGCTCCCATGAGAGCAACCATCCAAATGTACATACATGTGTGTTTTTCTCTTTAAAGCCCACCCTGAACCCCTCTTTAAACACGTATTTCTCAAACAGCTGAGCATACTCACATCAAATCACAAAAAAGCACGCTATTAGTAAAATTACAACTTATGCAAAAATTGCTATAATTACGTTCAGCCATTTTTTTTCTGAAGCTGAGGCCAAAACATCATATGGGAATTAACTTGGGAAATCAACGTTTTTGCCAACTCCCCATGGCCCCTGAATAACTTATTTGTGTGAAACTTTCCAGGGAAGTGCATAGATGAACTTATTTTTTCGAAAGTTTCAGATTAGTCCAATTGTGCCAAAGTTATCAGTGAAACAAAAAACAATGTTCTTCTAGAAATTGACATAACTATACAGTGGCACTCAGTGTGTTAATTATATATATATTCAAAAGGCGACGAATTAAAAAAATTAAGTAAGACCCGCGTTCAATGAAAAGGAAAGCCATAGTTACATGTACGTTGATTCCATCTAGCTGTGATGTGTAAATATTTTGCCCCTTCTGAGTTTGCATGGTCTTTCTCAAGACTGGAAACGTTTAGCAAACTCGGAAGCATCATTCTGATTGTTAATCACTAGTAAAAGAACAGTAAGCACTGCATACTGCACCAGCAATCAGAATGCTTTGTTAGCAATTCACCAAATTATACATGTAACTGATGGCGTAAATAAAGATAGTTTAATAGACGGGCACATAGTGAATCAAAGGACATTTTTTGTTCTAACCACTAGCATTGGCTAGTAAACTTTCACAAATTGAATTTTTATTCACTAGTAAGTGCCAAAAGTTCTAGTTCGAGATGGCCAAGTATTCCAGTGTCAAGGTGATGGCAATTCTCTATACACGAAGGGATAAAATCACACCAGTGTTATGAGATGTAGTAAGAAATAGTGTGACTATAAAGATCAGCATGTTAAGTGCACACACACTTTAATTGTTGAAACATGGCCAAAAGAGTTGCTTTATATAAGGAAATTAATTTAGAATTGGGTGTGAAACCCAAGACACGAGTAACGGGTTAAACTTGCCAAAACGTCCACTAAGGATCCTAAAATTTGAAAGCCTTGAAGTGCTAGAGATCAGATTTGTGAAATTGACAGTGCATGCGTGCATTGTGGAGTAGCCTTTAAAAATGGCATGCATGCCGGCAGCCAAATATAGGGCAGTAAAGTTAAAAAAAAATACAAGGAAGGGTAAAAAGGGAGTCTAACAGAGGAAAGTTTTAAAGGGGACTACAAATTGTCAAAATGCTTAGCGGTCTGGAGGAAGTTTCTGTTTAAGTTGTTTTTTTAACGCTGTTAACTAGCTGGGTGTCCTGCTGCCGACATGAAGGGCTGTAGGGACCCAAAAAACCCCATAAAAATGGCTAGAAACACTTAAGGGAACAGATGCATTTTCAGTGGGAACGACCACCTCATTTAGCTATCCTCTTCCGGGGAATGCACAAAACAGTATCAGAAGCAAAATGTAGCAAATAACGTTTTTTTTACCACCTGAACAAGTTCTGAAGATAGGATCTGTAGAGTGGACAGCTTAATAACCTATGCAGGAGGCTTTTACATTAGTCTTTTCTCGAGGGAAATTCACTGAATCTGCTGTATAGGTAGTCCCAAGAAAGACCATTGCAATAGTCGAACAAACTCGCAGTGGTTGCTTGACTGTTTTTCGTTAGTTCGTTGAATGGAAGTTTTTTTCCTTTAAATAGAGCATTTGGTTGACCGAAACAGATGGAAACGTTTTCAAAAATGCACTCTTGAAACAATACATTTCTCTTTTTTAATTTTTTTTTTTATTTCATATCCAGAAAACATAATTTTACACAGAGCTGTTAATTAATCCAATCATACAAGGCATTTAGCAAGTAATACATTAACCAGAAATAAATATCAGTTAGAGTTTATAAAAAAGTAATACATAGCAGATAAAGAAATAAAACATGGTCGTCCTTTAGCACCTTATCGATATTGAGACCAACCGCTAAAATATTCCTTAATCAAGCCATACATTTCTAACGATAAAAAACCAAAATGTAAACGGTTCATATAGTACATAACGTATAGTATATAACAGATAAGTTACAGGAGCGTCTTTGGCAGCTTTTCAATCTTAAGAACTATTTCAAGCGTATTGTATAAAATTCTAACGATTAAGATCAGGGTGTAAATTCATGTATTGTAAAATTAATTCTTACTCTATCAGCTTCGCGTTAAGTTACACCCCTTGGGGGCACATCATCTTGCTGAAACCCCTAGTTTCTCTGTTCCATTCAGAAATGAGTGCCCAGATTTTCCACCCCAGAATTCTAGCCTGTCTGCCCCTACAAGCATACAGGGCCATCTCTTGATTATAAATTCCGAGCAGTCTGGCAAGCCACGTCTGAAAAGTTGGAGGTTCTGCATCTTTCCACCTGGCGGCTAGCATTATTCTAAATATTGCTGTCCCCAGAAATAAACAAAATTCCTGTGCAGCGTTGAGGGCCAGACAGCTATCACATCCTAATATCAGCAGTCTAGGGGTCAGTTCAAATCTAATGCCAAACAATTTCTCCCAGAAACCAAGCAGCCCCTTTTTTAATACAGAATTTGTCACAATCAAAAAACATGTGAATCAGGGTTGCTGGATGTACCCCACATCTGGGACATTTATCATCTTGTCTTTTCCCCCACAGAAATAACTTAGCGGGTATAAATTATAAGTTAAAAATGGTTTTATAAAGTTGTGCCTTTAAATTTGTGGATAAAAGTAGTTTTGCAGACAAAGATAAGCTCAAGTAAATATCCACCTCGGGATTGTCCGATTTTGGTGCCCAAGATGTCTCAATTTTTTCCAAATCATCTGATAGTTTTTCAAGTAATAAACTGTATGTAATCCTGATCTCCAAGTGATAGCTTCTAGCAGTTGTATCCTTGCCAATTTAATCATTGGCCAACATATAGTAAGAATACTCCTAATCTGTAAAAATTTAAAATATTGATTCGCTGGAATTCCAAAATTCTGCTTGAGCCGTGAACATTTTAAAACTTGTGCCCCCCCATAGAGATCACCAATGGTATCTACCCCCAGCTCTTCCTACCCTTTCCCCATATTATCTTATACCTGACGAGGAAACAGCGAAGAGCGCCAAAGGGGAGTATATCTACAGATTTTAGGAATCGTCATAAATTTAGAAAATTGTTTCCAGATCTTCCATGAGCTATATATTACTTTAAAACGAACTTTTTTGTAATAACTTGGCTCAATTTGTCTCAATAATAAGCCCTGTGCCTCATTCCCTAGAGCGAGGATCTGAGGTACACTCGGTTCCTCCTCCAGTTCATTATTTCTACTTCCGTTTGGAGCGAACAGGGAGATCAACTGGTGAAGAAGGGCCGCCCAATAATAAAATGTACTATTGGGGATTGTAAGCTCTCCTCTGTTTTGCGGTAGGGTTAAATATTTTAAAGCCCTCCTCACTTTCCCATACTGCCAAATAAAGTTAGAAAAAAACAGATTCCAAAGTTTTCAATAAATGATCATCCACCGCAAGGGGTATTGAGCGAAACGGAGTATTTTAGGCAACATTGTCATTTTCAGATAATTCCCTCTCCCTATAATTGAGAGATGTAACCAATTAACTCTTTTTAGCTCTGTGGCTATTGATTTAACCCAAGGATCAAAATTAAGTTTAATAATATCATCCACTTTTGTGCTTACTCGGACCCCCGGGTAGACTGCCAAGTGTGCACGTCTAGGATCTTTAAAATCAATATTGTCCGTACAAATAACAATAGTCTTCCCTTTGTTTAGAGAATAACCTGAAAGAATCCCAAAACCCTCAGCTATCTGAATAATTTCTTCAATTGCCTCTGCTGGATCCGTAGTTATTATGGCAACGTCATCGGCATAAGCCAGGAATTTTGTCTCTGGTACTCTTGTTATTACTGGTTTAATCTTCTCGGAGTGTAAAAATTTAATCAAAAGAGGATCAATATACATGGCAAATAAAATGGGGGAATAGGGACAACCTTGTCTGGTCCCCCTGGTTATTACAATATTACTAGACTCCTTCCCCATTATTTGTAACCAGGCTTTAGGGTTCCCTATACATAGCTTTAACTGCCCATATAAATTGTTGTCCAAACCCATTTAACTCCAATATCCCCCATAAAAACTTCCAAGACACCCGATCGAATGCCTTCTCGGCGTCGAGGAGGATCATAGCCATCCAGCCCCCAGTCTGTCATGATAACAAATAATGAAATAACCCTTCGAATATGATCTGTTGTTTGTTTCCCAGGTATGAAACTATGTTGCCATGGGGAGACCAGACGACCTATAACCCTCCCCAACCGACTAGCCAGTATCTTGGAGTAAATTTTTGTATCTGAAATAATCAGAGAGATCGGTCGGTAGGGTGATAAATTATCTGTTGGATTTCCTTTCTTTGGCAAGATTATAATAAGTCTCTCTCCATGATTTGGGGGGTTCCCCACTATATTGGACACTCCTAAACAGATCCAATAAAAGAGGGACTGTCGCTTCTCCTAATATCTTATAGATCTCGAACGGAATCTTATCGAGACCGGCAGCTTTCCCTGATGCCATTCCTTGCAGTGCTACCTGGACTTCCTCTATTGAAATTTCCTTTTCTAGATCTTCTTTAGTTAAGATATCCAAGATATCCAACCTTTCGAGTGAGATATTAGTCACCACACAATTAATGGGCTGGGCCATGATGCAAGCTCCAACTCTTCGAATATCTGGGGATCATCCTGGTTTGACCCATAGATAGAACATAAGGTAAATCCTGCCTCTAATTCTACTATAGCCCACCTTCCTAATGGGTCAGCTGCCTTTCCTTTAGCCAGTCCCAAAGTAGCCTTAGCTAATATAGCCACTCCTCGTGTATTTGAAGTTTGGGAAGTGCATGCTAATGTTATATCCTCCAATACCTAACAACTCCTTTCTTGTAGACACACTACATCAAAAGCAGTTGTTCTCACTAATTCCGATACGCTTGCCCTTTTTGCTCTATCGTTCAACCCTGCAACATTCAAAGGACAGATACTTATTTCCCCCCCCCCCCCCCCCCAAATCTAAGTTCAGGTATCAGAACTCCCGAAAATCCTTTCTTTCCTCTTTCAACTGTAGAAAAATAGCCTGTTCGCTCTCTTTAACTTTGAATAATAAACCAATTAAAACATCAAATCTGGATATCTTCCCCCCCCAGTTTTTCAAACCTCCAACCACCCCCTCCTCTCCACCAGCCCCCCTCCCATCCCCTAGCTCCCCCCACGAGAGGCGCTCAGACCTGAGTCTGTGCATAATGGGTGCGTTGTGCCGACCGAGAGCCCTAAGTGACCCTTAAGTTTTAGACAAGTGCTACTTTCCCATCCAAAAATCCCAAGACCCCCAAATCCCCCCTCTAATACACCCGAATATATTTCTTGATCAATAACTACGATTACCCGCGAGCAATGTTCCTTGCAAAATATTTCTTAGTTTGATCTTCTTTAACCATAAATTGTACCATAACTCTTTAACCTAACCCGTCAAGCTATCCAGATACTCTTTTGCTTTAATTTCTGAAAGAAAGAATCGTGTTTGCCCTCCCCAAATTACTTTAGGTCTTGCTGGGTTATTCAGGTAGGCTTGTGCGTTTGTCTTGAAATGGTTTTATCAGTTGCCGCAACCTCCACCGCCTTTCGACGGTGGAGTGGCAAAAATCTGGGCGAACAAAATAAGAAACCTCGTTCCTGGTTCTTTTTGCTTCGGGCCTGGCCTTTTCAAAAATCGCTTGGCATAACAGAAAATTGCCAAAATAGACCAGAATGGCTTGTGGTAACGCTCCTACCTTCACAGGCTGCTTCTGCACAAAAGGGACACGGTGAGCGCGTTGCACCTCTCGAGTCTAGTTCCAGTCCGTAGGTTCTGGGAGCGTATCTCTAAATAAATCCACAACAAACGACCGAATATCTGCCCCTTCAACCCCCTTAGGAACCCCCAGCACCCGCAAATTGTTCCTCCTCTGGCGGTTTTCATGCTCTTCTAGCTTTCACTGTATATCTACTAGCTGACCCTCATGGGTTTTATAAGTGTCTGGTTTGTAGTAAGATCTGATTCCGTTGCAACAACCCTTGATTCAAGGTCTCAGTCTCTCCCCAAATACGCCAAGTTTTGGTCAATTTGCGGACCACTCCCAGCACTTTTCGCATCGCTGCCTGGGCCTTGCGTCCGCCTGGTCTCATCACGATGCAGCGATATGGCCTGAAAGATTGCTTCAAGCGTGGGGGGGGGGGAGGTAGATCCACCCTGATCCGGGACATGTTGTCCACTGGACAATTGGTCTGTAAATTGATTTATAGGGGTGTAATCCCAAGTAAGATCCTTAGCTCCAGACGTTCTTTTTATCCTTTTTCAGGACAGTCTTTTTTTGGCCACCATCAGCCTCATCCAGGTAGCTATTAGTCAGATCTGTGGAGGTAGGTGAGGGATCCTCTGACCACTCACTGATACTGAAAAAGAGTAATCACTAGGCTCCTTGTCTGGCTCTCTTCCATCCCCAAAATCATTTTCCATATATCCATTGTTAACAAATCCTGCCCCTTGAAGCTCATCTGTCTGAAGAGTACACATTATCAGAGAGTCCTGGGAAGGGGTTACTAATGCATTGACTTGAGAGGAATCCTGCCCCCACATTAGCTTCGCCTGGATTCTCCGCATTCATAATTGCATTAAAACCGGCATCTGAAGTGTACACATTGTCGTCCGTTTCCCCCCCCCCCCCTTTTCCCGGTCACGTGGGGGTTGATTCCAGGCCTACCTTTTAGTTCATCCGCTTTAGCTTTCTGTAAGTCCATATTCGATGTGGGGGATCCTTCACTTTCACCTTCATCCCTCCTCTCCTTCAAGCCACGCTCCTGGCTCTGCCTGCTCAGGCTGTTCTGACACACCACATCGTGACCCGGAGCTACCTTTCCCATGGGGCCTCATCAGTTCAACCACTGAGGGGCCGGCTGGTAGAGTCTTCGCTGCAGCTGTCCCGCCTCTTCCTTTTTTTCTCCGGGCATGAGTCAGCAGGTTGTCCTCAGTGTTCTTGCCTGGGAGTCTGTGCCGGTGAAATAGTCACTGGTGCTGCTGTTTACTCGCTGGCATCCCCTGCCTCCGACTGGCCTCTTAGGACGAGTCGCGCTGCCCTTGTCTTGAAGGAGCCATCAGCTGGTTTTGGTCCCATTTCTTCCGCCTCAAGATCCCAGCCTCTGTGAACGTGGATTCCCGGTAAGGGTCGCTGCCATGAGCTTTAGCAACCCCAGTAGAAAAATGCCTCAGTATTGCCAGTCCAATTAGTGTCCCTATTAAATGTAGGTATTGTCCGCAATTCCTGGGGATGGGTAGTGCTTCCTCATGACACATTTCTGGGGTCATTGCAACATCCCATCTCTAGTCCAGCATAGACGTTCCTAGCTCTCTGCTGGGCTGCACGCTGCTACGGTCTTAGACGACCTCCATCTTGCCTCCCACCACTCTGCGGGCCTCTGGGTAATTAATAACAATACATTTCTCAAAGATGATCCGTTTGTTCTTAGTTGAGAGTTGGAAGAGGTGTGGGTGAACTCTGCCAGCCACCAGTTAGAATTTCCGATGTAGGCATTGTCTAACACTTGTATTTCTGTTGTAGAACACTTGAGTGTCTGAGAATGACGATTCTCCAACACCAGATTGACAATAAAATCACAATTTCATTAGAGACGCAGAGGCTAACGTGCATAATCTCTTAATGCCACTTCTGAACAGCAGCCTCTGTACTTCAACCAAAACAATCCAGAACTGACATTTTGAAAAGTCAATAAATGCCTCCTGCGTAGAATGTTCACCCTCTTGTAAATGCGATTCTGCGAAGAAACTCTTCCACTCTCCTTTTACACAATAAATTTACTTCCCTATGACTAAGACTCTGTAAACAAAAAACACCTTTTAAAGAAACCAATCCTGACACGTCAAATCCTGAAAAGAAAAACATAATACCAAATCCTTTTCCACTAAAATCTTTTTTACTACATGCTATTAATACTTTATGCATATAAAAAGTGCACAGGAAGTGGTATATTAGCTTCTGCGTCTTTAACATGACAAAAGAATCAGGATTTCATTAATCTGAATTGTCATTTCATTACAAGACCGGAGGCTACCATTATGCATGTTGAAAGCCCTTCAACACAACTTCAGACATATGCTCAATTGGTCTAAAATAATGCTTCGCAAAGGTGTCCACATTTGACCAATCTACTGCTTTTAAAATATTCTCCAAACTTCTGCCATACCAACAACACATACTTGCCATATCACCTCTGATTGAGTGAGCTTTGAACTTTTCCATATTAGCTCCCGCTTGCTCCATCACACCTTACTCACCTTGAAATTGTTGTTAAACTTACCGCTTTATAAGGTTTGACAAAAGAAATCAATGATGATCACCATCCCTCCTATTCTCTACTACTCCACACTCCTACTCCTTTAGACAGTCTACCTCGCACCACTTCTTGCACTCCTTATATCTTGGGTAAAATATCAGTCGACATAGTCTTGGTTCTCTTCTGTATTTAAAAAAAAAAACACCTGGACAGAAAAAACTATTATTGATCTCCAAACAGTTCACATCAGACACCCTTCTAGATGATATCACACAACAGAGTCGCTAGTTTAACTGAAATATTCTCAATACTCAAATACCTAATCATAGGCCAATCAAACGTCATAACCAAATTTACATCCCATAACACATCGTATTGTGCACTAGGCTTCTTCAATCTCATACCAAAACATTGCTACCCACAGATCTTCCTCCTGCAAAAACATGTCCTGCTGAAACAGCTGACCTATAACAATTAATTGTTCTATAGCTTAAACCCTTCTTGAACTGTTCCACTAAAAATTTCACTATCTCCACTACAGGAGCATCCACGGGATCCAACCTCCTTTCCACGCACCAACATACCCAAATCCTCTATACTCCTTTATTTATACCTTTTCCTAGTTCCTGGTATCCAAGATTCCTCGAGTAATTCTGCAGCCTCTTGCAAAAGGCCCTCAAATGCACTGTATCCCCTGACATCCTCCAAACAAGAAGGTCCGATAAACCGCTCTGATTCAAAGGATGAATCTTTCCTAGCTTGTTTTCCAGAACACCCTCTTCTGCTTTTAATGGAAAAAGAAAACTCGCATGCCAATACCAGCACCTCCCGAATCCATGCTTGTGACACCCAAATCAGCGTTACCAATACCAACTGACATCCTTCTCTCCTCACCTTCAGTAATACCCTCTGAATCTTTGCGATAGGTGGGAAAGCATAACCTTTCATGTTAGACCAAGCTTGCTAAAAGGAGTCTATCACTGCAGCCCCTGGATCTGGTAACCAACTGTAATACTTCTCCAACTGGCAAGTCAACCTCGTTGCAAACAGGTCTACTTCCAAAGGACCCTAAACTTCTTGTATCCTCTTGAAATACTCTCCCAAGCATCCAATTGCTGTAATCCTTCACATGCCTGGAGTTCCAGCCCGCTGCCACATTTCGTACTCTGGAAAGGTACTCCGCTCTCAAAGCTGTTTTGTTCTCCAAACAAAACACCCACAACTCCTTCGCCACATCTGACAAACTCTTCGATCTGCAACCCCCCCCCCAACCGGTTTACATAAGCTACCGCTGAAATGTTGTCCATCCTCATCAGCACTCTGACCCTGTAACTTCTCGCAACTCAAAGCATACAAAACTGCCTTCAGTTCCAGACAATTTATATGAAGGTCCTTCTCTTGACCAAGCACCACCTATTTTCTGAAGCCCTAAACATGCTCCTCATCCTAATAGGCTGGCATCCATCTCCAAAACAACATCATGCTCTTCAATTCCAAACCTCCAAATTGTGCAACCACCACTCTAGTTATTCCTTTGCATTCACACTCAGCTCTACTTGGTCCCCGTACCATAATCCTGTTCTCAACACATCTGCCTTCACCCATTGCAAGGCTCGATAATTCAAAGGCCCTGGAAAAATTGCCTGAATCGAAGAAGGAAACAAACCTAGAATCCATGCCGAATCCCTCATGAACTCTCAACACCTCTCTATCATTTTGACCGTCTCCTGTAACTTTAACACCCCTCCAACCCCAGAAAATCCAAACTCTGAGCGGGTATTAAAAAAATCGACTGTTTGTTTTATGACGAAACCCAAACTCTCCAACATTTCAATTACAGCTTTGAGCTGCCTCCAACTCCACTGCGTTCTGTGACATCACTAAGATTGTCTAAATTTACAATCAAATGGTAACCTCTCTTTGAAATAAACCACCACTACACGCATCAACTTTGTGAAGCTCCAAGGTGCAGAAGAAAGGCCAAAAAGGAGACACAAGAACGGATAAAATTGGCCTCTCCATCTGAACTGAAGATATTCCTGACTGCATTCTTTCATTGGAACTGTGAAGTAGGCATCCTTCAAATCCAACTACACCAACCAATCCTTTGACTGCAACATGTCTCTCAAAAGATGGATTCCTTCCATCTTCAAATGTCTGTTAACCAACGACCGATTCAAACTTCTCAAGTTTGATCACCGGTCTTCAACCCCATGTCTGTCTCTTTACCAAAAACAAGTGTTAACGAAACCTTTTGAATGTTCCTCTATCATACAAATTGCTCCTTTTTAAAAACATTTCATTCACCTTTATATCCGCAATCACTTCCTGTTCTAGAGACCAAACTAATCACTTTGACTCCACAACCTGAACGGGTTGCTGCACAAAATCCATTTCAAACCTTTGTACCACATTTAATACCCAAGGGTCTCTTGTGGTTTTCTCCCATTCTCCTAGGAATAACCTCAATCGTTGTCCTACTTTTATGGTGGAAGAACCAAAAGTTATCTGCATGCTCTCCTTGTGTGCCTGGACCTGACTGACTTCTTCCTCGACCACCTCTCGTTCTGGGATCTCTCCTCTCTTTGTGGGAAGAAGCCTGAGGAACCCTGGGATCCTCTTCCTGTTCCTCTGTACGCATAGTTAAACTGGGACCTCTGAAATCCCCTAACAGCATACGGTCCCAGTCTGCTGGCCCTACCAAAAAGCAACTCCGAATAACTTCCTCATATTAGCCTGCGCCTTTTCAAGCGCTGTAAAGGTAGACATGTTTGCCCAAACTTGTGACAAAATCTTCTCCAAATAATAATCCTTTTGCCTCCTCACTAGGCTCCTTACTTGCCATATCTCCCAATTTTGGACTGATCTCCATTAAAACTGATTTCCTCCTCTCTGCCAACAGTCCAGAGTTAGCATTTCCCAAAAAGACCATCGCCCTCTGGCTCCAACCCCGCAACAGTTGTACGTCAACCTGCTCACCATTTATATACGCCTCTTCTGCCATGACCATTATTTTTGCTAATAGTCCTAACACTTCCAATAAACGGTCCTGACATTGCTTCAAAGACTGTTCTAGGCCTTTTTGTGGATCTCTCCCCAACTTAAATACAATATCAAATCTGGATCCAGATTTGGGATGAAGCAGACCATATTGTCTCTCTGTAGTCTTGAACACTCCGCTCTTAACACATTCCTCACCTCTTTCTTAAGGCTTTCTAACCCATTGCTTGATGAACTTAGCTACAAGGTCCCGCAGCCACCAATCCGCAGTCCTAGGATGCCTTAACTCGTAAGGGCTAAACATTTCCTCATCTAGAGGATCTTTAACCACATTCTTTAAGCTAGAGGCTTGGTCATTTTTAAGATAGTCATTCAAATCCTCCTGATCCACATTAAAAATGTACTCAATGTACATTTTCTCTCCTCTCAAGCCTTTCATCAATTGCCATATTGTATCCCTCATTGGAATAATCCTGTGTGCCGCCAAGGACAACTTTCCTCTGCGTGCCCCCAAGGACACCACTTTTTCTTATGGAGTTAAATCCATCCTTTCCTCTCATCGATGTGCTTAGTCTTTCTTGCCCTTTTGGCCGGTCTTTTCTCTTTTTTCTTTCATTCTCTTCCTCAGAAAAAGACCAAACATCCTTTTCAGATCTAACTTCCTTTCTTTTCTTGTCCAAAATTGAACTCTTCATTTCGCGTTGAATCGGCCTCCTCAAACTCTCTTCACTAACTCTTCTTTCAACCGCCTGTTGACTAACACTAGCCTCCTCTGAAGTCATACCTTCGCCTTAACTAGACACAAACTACTTTCCTAAATCTCTTAAATCACCATCGAAATATATTAATATTCCCTCTACCAAACTAATCACATCATCCATTCTTATGTACTGCTTCTCGTACAGCGGATCGTTTTTGTTATGCGTCAGTACTCGCTCTGTCCGCTCTCATATTTCCTGTTCCCATAGGCTTTTCAGGCCAATCCAATATGTCTGCCGATCTCGTGAGTTTACAGCGGCCAATCTTAATCCCCACCGATGGCGTGACCTCACAAGCCTGTCACGCCACCAGAAACCTGCTTGTGCTTCTCCCAAGCTAAACTGCTAGCCCCCTTCAAGGAGGTGCACAATCCTTTGATTCCAGACTTGCTGGTAGCACGCGACCGCCACTGGCAGCTCGAGCTGACGGTAAGCTTGCGCGTTCCCCTTCCTGGCCATGCTTAATCGTTAAGGCGTACAACACAGTAAAATAATAAAACCCACAAGGCATACGCTGCTTATCTTACCGAACACGCGTCCCTTATCGAATGCCTACTATTCATACTTCTCACTAAAACTAAATATTTACCTTAAAATCCAGTCACAACAGGGAATCAACCCACACATTCCTCTTCTGAAAATTAGAAGCTTGGCTAACAATACTTACCAACCAAATATCACACCAATACATACAAATCGTACAGCTACAAACCGCCGAGCATAAAATAAAGGCTGAAGATAATAAAAGTACATATCTGAACAGGAGCAGCATTTAAAAGAGGATGAACGTTCAATGCAGGAGGTATTTGTCTTTGAAATTCCAGTTGTGGATTGCTATGGTTGTAGTTCTTCAAAGGGGCTGCAGTTAAGGAGTGGCAATAAGATTATGCATAATGGTAGCCTCCGGTCTTGAAATGAACTTCTGGTTCATTTAACAGGCAATAGAGATCATACAGTACCTACCTAAAGCTGTGCTGAAGGGATGAGTTGTCTCCTTCCAATCATAATATCATTTGCTCACGGTTGCTCCCACAATCTCTTTTGAGTGTGATACAATCTGAAACATGTATGCACATACAGCCCAGGATTAGAAGGACAATCGGCACAGTGCATACGACTCCTTTCGCATACCTCTTCACAAGCAGACTCTACATCTCTTACAGGAATTGTTATATTTGGGCGTGGGAGAAATTAAATCTGGAAAGTGGCGATCTTTCAAGCTAGCCACATCCTCCACCATTCCAACTCTAGGAACACTTGCCTGTTCCACTACAACAAGGCTGCCTATCACAGACTCTTGAAACTGAACAAAAGTCATCTTTGACGCTGGAGAACACTCCTTGAACACAACAAAAGCATTAAAAGTTGCTAAATTGAAAAGATGGATGGCCAACTTATATTAAATGTAAGCCTTATGAATAGCAGTGTAAGGTTCCAACCTCTGATCTACTCTTATCAACACCACCCATGTGCTTATTGTAGTCTACAATGCACACAGGATTGCACACTTCAGCAACCTGACCCCAAACAGCCACAGGTGAAGTACTTTCATCATGGATGTTAGTCGGCATGTACACATCCCTCCTGACCACAAATTTCACAGCTAGAAGTTCATCACTATGCAAGGCACTGCACTGTCCCCTCTGAAGCTTTAGTCAAACAAGCTCTTTTGGATAACTTTTATGGTTAGAGTGGATTGTGCCACAAGCAAAAGTGTCCACTTTGAACAATTGCTTGAACAATTGCACAGCATTGTAGCAGTTATCTAGGTACACATCCGGGCTCGACAAATCCACTCGCCCCCTCGCATATGGGAGGTAGAATTAATGAGGACGAGCTATTTTTCGGTCCTACTCTCCCTTTCTGGCGAGTAGGAAAACAAACGAACTTTTATCCTCTGTCTTTAAAAATGGAGCAAATGTGACAAGTTAACAAGATTTAAAGGCATTTTTATTGCTCACAAAGCTAATGGGCTATAAAGATGCCTTTAAATCTTGTTAACTTGTCAAATTTGCTCCGCTTTCAGATTGAAGTTAGGTCGAACAGATTTTTGAAGGTACCAGACCTGCAGGACTAGTACCATTTTTCTGATTTTTCGAGCCCTGCACATGGTGACCTTTGTTAAAGTCCTATAGCAAGTTCCCACACAATTTTCTCAAACTCCTAAAGTGGACAGACAACTAGGGAGGACAATAGTGGAATCCCTACCAGTGTACACCCGAAAATTATACACATCCTGGCCTACTCTCAGACAACATATACATCTTAATTCCAGAACGTGCCCTCTTGCTAGGAATGTACTGTGTAGAAAACCAAACGACCCTTGAACAGGACCAAAGACTCATCAATAGCTATTTCTTTCCTTGAAGTATAGATCTTGGAAAATCGATCTACAAAATGATCAAGAACAGGTAGAATTTTAAAAAGACGGTCACAGTCGGGGTGATCTCGTGGCAACGCCGAAGCATTGTCAGCAAAATGCAGCATCCGAAGCACAAGTACATACCGATCACGACTCGTAATTGCAGGAAATATGGCCGTTGCCATCAATGGACTAGTAGACCAATATAAAGCAATGGATGGCTTTCTTATCAAACCCATCAAAAAAAGTCAAACCCAAAAACTTCCATCTCATCCAGATTTGTGGGAATCCACTGGGTAGCTCTAGAGTGGGGCCTAAGTCTGTCACTGTTGTCCCTCAAAACCTGTTCAGCATACAAATTAGTTTGCTCGACAATCTCAGCCAAAAATACATCATCCATAAACTGAAAAGCTTGTATAGGCAAAATAGTCACAATTCACTCTACACCCTGCATCACCACTAAAGGCAGGCAACACCAGCTGGACCATGTTTGGATCAACAGTCCACCACTTCCAATGGGAAGCCTTGCAGCCCCAGGCTGCAATGCAGATGCCTCTTGCACCATCGGCATATCAGTGTCCTCTAAAACAGGCACTTCATCCGCACTGAGAGTGGCTGTATCCGCACTGAGAGTGGCTGTATCCGCACTGAGAGTGGCTGTATCCGCACTGAGAGTGGCTGTATCCGCACTGAGAGTGGCTGTATCCGCACTGAGAGTGGCTGTATCCGCACTGAGAGTGGCTGTATCCGCACTGAGAGTGGCTGTATCCGCACTGAGAGTGGCTGTATCCGCACTGAGAGGCTGCATCCTCCGATGATTCCCCGTGGACAGAAAACTGCCTGAATCTTGCACTTCTTCCTCTCCGGCAGATGCACTGTCAGTCTCATAATCATTGGCAGAGGAAGATTCAAAAAGCATACCAACTACCTGCTGAGCAGTAGTTCTGTGGCTAGCCATAATCCTTACTAACAAAGGTAACTTGTCAAACAAGTCAACAACAAACACTTTGTAGAATAACTAATAAAGAAAATGTGGCGTTATCACAAAGAACTATATACTCAAACTATACCACTCACATGTCAGAATGAAATACTCACCACCTACTCTGCACAGACACAGCAAGGACCAACAATATCCCACTAAAAAAGAAAAGAAAATTACACAGACAATGCAAAAGACATCGCAAAGAATTTCACGCTCCAAACAATCTAAATTTGCTGCTGTTTTTACACCACTTACAAAAAATTCCCTCGTGCATGACAATTCTCATTTGGAGTAAACACAAAAATGTTTTCTTACCAAATAAATGCAACTGCAGAAACCGCAAACCAGAACAAAAAGCACTAGAATAAAAAGAGAAATAAAACATTACAATCACATATGCAAATAATGAACCAGTCCGCACACAATCTACCAGCCAAGCTGGTGGGCCTAAAAGCAAAAGGCCAACCCCAAGGGGGTCAGACAGCTGAAATATTCATCCCCACAAAGAGGAGTGACCCTTGTCCATGAGGCCGCTCCCCACAAACATTTATATAAAAAATAAACCCCTGGTGGCCTTTTGGGCCATCTGAAATCATTTTCGTCCCCCCCCCCCCCTTCAGTGGGGCAGATACGGGTAGACAAAATGTCCGCCAAAGGGGAGCGACCCTTGCCCAAGGGGCCGCTCCCCGCATGCATTACAAATCTATAAAATAACAAACTAAAACAAAGTCCCTAATGGGCCAGCTAAAAATTGATGTGGACCGATCTGCCCCCAAACCATATGTCCCCCAAGGGGGAGCGACCCTTGCCTAAGGGGCTGCCCCCTGCATGCATTACCAAAAAAACTTTAAAAAATCCCTTGTGCCCAAAGCGCGTGCGCGAAGCGCACCGAGCGCGCACGGTGAAAAACCTTGAAAAAAAACCAATTAATAAATACATAACTTGGCATTTAAAAAAACGTACAAATTCACTTAAAAAACCCTAGGTTTCACACACGTTATAGTTAGGAATTAGCATTTAAAAAACCTTGCAAATTCACTTACAAAACCATAGGTTTCACACAGGTTATAGTTAGGTGGATATTTCACTCGTAAAAAACCAATGAAATTCCCCCGTTATAGTTAGTTCAGATAACTATAACTCGCATGACCGCCACTCTATCACAAGGATGATGTCATCAGTGATTTCATGAGTGATGCCACTGACCATGTCATGAGTGATGTAATATGTGACGTCATGAGCAGTGGATTGCGGTCGCGCGAGTTATAGTTATCTGAACTAACTATAACGGGGGAATTTCATTGGTTTTTTACGAGTGAAATATCCACCTAACTATAACCTGTGTGAAACCTATGGTTTTTAAAGTGAATATATATATATAATCTACTGGCGGTCGCCAGTTTATAGTTAGGACTGTGTTTCCATAGGAAATCTGAAAATTCTATTTTGAATAACTTTGGCGCCGGTTGACGAATCCTCGCGAAATTTTCAAAACTAATGGGGCGCTCCGCTCAGCTCCTACCCTGAACGTCTGTGTGATTCGTCAAGCGGGGGCTGAGAAAAAAGGGGGGTCCCAAAACGCGTTTTCCCCATGCATTTTCCTATAGGACCTTTAGTCGAAGGTACAGACCGAACGGCTGAACAGAATTACTTGAAATTTGGCAAAGAGGTAGTCCTCAGGTCAGGCATGTGCCTTTTGCATATATGGTGTCAATCTGTTCAGTAGTTCCTGAGAAAATAGCATTTAAAAGTACATAAATATCTATAAGCGCGCACGGTGCGCGCAGCATAACGTGCGCGAGCGCAATTCTGATTGGTGGTTACATGTCAGTCAACATTCGAATCGGTCGAAATCAGGAAGTGTCGCCGCCATTTTGTGTGTTTGGTGTGTGACAGTGAAAAAGGTGGAGAACGTGAAAAGGGGGCAGGGTAGAGAGTTCCTGACCCCCCTAGCCTTGGTCAGGGGGTCCCTGAAGGACCCCGATGGGTGAAAAAAAACATTTTTTTTTTTTTAAATTCGCGGGGTGCGCGCACGGTGAACATCCTTAAAAAAACATTTTAAACGAGCCATTCCATATTACAGGATACAGTCAATCTATAACTATATACATAGGTAGTTTATTGTAAAATAAATATATAAAAAAATATAATACATACATAACTTGGCATTTAAAAAACCTTACAAATTCACTTAAAAAACCATAGTTTTCACACACGTTATAGTTAGGAATTAGCAATTAAAAAACCTTGCAAATTCACTTAAAAAACCATAGGTTTCACACGTGTTCTAGTTAGCTGGACATTTCACTCGTAAAAAAACCAATGAAATTCCCCCGTTCTAGTTAGTTCAGATAACTATAACTCGCGCGACTGCCACTCTATCACAAGGATGATGTCATCAGTGATGCCACTGACCATGTCATGAGTGATGTAATATGTGATGTCATGAGCAGTGGATTGCGGGCGCACGAGTTAGTTATCTGAACTAACTATAACGGGGAATTTCATTGATTTTGTACGAGTGAAATGTCCAGCTAACTATAACATGTGTGAAACCTATGGCTTTTTTAAGTGAATTTGCAAGGTTTTTTAAATGCGAATTCCTAACTATAACATGTGTGAAACCTATGTTTTTTTTAAAGTGAATGAGATATATATATATATATATATAATCAGCTGGGGGGGGGGCGTTACTAGAAAAAACGTCAGTATATATTGACTATTTTTTACAGCCATTTCTCACAAAGCTTTCCTGATATACAGGAGACTTTCTCTGTAAGCTTCAACAAATCAAGTGGATTGACGGTTATTGGATGTTAGCTCTTGATGTTACCGCACTGTATACAAGCATTAAGCATGAAGATGGTCTAACAGCAGTAGCGTATTATCTGAACCAAAGGGAAGGTCAGGACAGTGAACACAACAGTATGTTATTCCAAATGCTTGAATTTTGTTTAACAATGTCTTCATGTTCAATAATCTCCTTTATCGCCAACTACAGGGAGTTGCCATGGGGGCCAGTTTTTTGCCAAGCTTTGCCTGCCTGCATGTGGGCGCTTGGGAGGAACTGGTCCTCAAAGTCAAATACAAGGATGAAATAGACGAATTTGTGGTAACATGGTTTCGTTACATTGACGACTTGTTTGTTATATGGAGGGGCAATGAGGACCAAGCAAAGGAATTTGTTGCTAAAATCAATGTGAAGGAGTACACTCATGCATTTGCAGTAACTATGAGTCTGACATCTGTCACTTTTTTGGATACTGAGGTTTACATTAAAAATGAATCTATAGAAACAAGATTTCGCAAAAAAACAGCTGGCAATACATTGCATGCTGGTAGTGCACATCCAGCTCATTTAATTGCGAGCATTCCATATGGGGAAATGCTACGCATCCGAAGAGTATGCAGTAACACATTAGATCTTGAGATAGCACAATTGTCCAGCAGGAATAGATTCATTGAAAGAGGGTACTCAAAAAACAGCATAGACAGTGCTATAAACAAATCGATGCAGCACCCCAGACAGGATCTTCTAAGATCTTATACTCCTGTGATCCAGAATAGTGATGCAACTCAGACTGATATTCTTGCAAAAACTGAAAACACCTTCAGAATCATCACAGGTTTCAGTAAGCCACACAGACATACATAGGATCATTAACGGCAATTGGCCTATAATCTTGAATGATCCTATCATTGGTCCTTCTTTACCAACACGAGTTTCCCTCACGTTCAGTAGAGCCCCTTCGATAAGGGACCTCCTTGTTGACACTAGCCCTGAGACAATTGAAAAGACCTCTTGGCTACAAACCAATACAGGTTTTTTTAAATGTAAAACTTGTAAATCTTGTACGCATGGAGTGAGTACCAAAACATATCGGGGTGGGTTTAGCAATTTTGAACATCACATAAAAAAGTTACTGATATGCAAAACAGAGTTTGCTGTGTATATACTTGCATGTCCATGTCCCCTCAGATATGTGGGCAGCACAAAATTGGCCATGCACAAACTGATTTATACAACATCTCAGAGCTATATCGAATCAGGACAATACTTATCCTGTGGCCAGACATTTCAGAGATCTACATCAGAGTGATAACAGTCTTCTCAAATACTATGTGATTGACGCTGTAAATGCTAGCAGACGAGGGGGCAACAGAGACTAAACTCCGCAAATTGGAAACCCGCTATATCTTACAGCTAGATACCAAATACCCCATGGGGCTTAATGTTACAGAAGATCTGTACACTTGCTTACCTTGACTCTCTAATTCTTTAGTTCATAACAGCTTTTGTCTATCTGGGCATGTGCAAAATGAATCCACTTAACCTTTTTAGTATGTCCTGATACTCTGATATGTCTTGCTGAAATGCCGGCTGGCATTTATCGTTTTGTGATGTTTTATTCAGACAGAGAGTTACTCTTGTTACCCCGTCCTGTCTTATAGAAATACAATTTGATAACTCTTTAGTATCTAATGTTTTTTCCCTTTGTATTTCGTTATACATGGCAGTTTCACCTATTTCTTCTGGGTATAATTGTTTAACCAATGAGTATCCAGGAATTAGCTATTATTTTTTCATTTGGATATGTTCTTTTCATCATTTTTGACCTTGCACAAAAAGTGATCCAAACTAGTAACAAGTATAAATCAAGGGTTCAGTACATGGCTATAAGGTATTTTTACCAATTTTTATTCTATGCATATTCATGTATTTGCTGATCTATTTGTTTGTACATACAATTATTTATTTGGATGTTAGCTGTCATAGGCATTTATGCCGATATATTTAACCATCACAAGAGGTATTTGCCGCAGCTATTATTCACCTTAGGGTGGTACGAGCCACATATGTCATGGCATTTATGCTATATATTTTACACATTGTTTTATGAACAAATTGTAAACAGTGGGTCCTTTTATTGACTTATTTACTTGTCAAATATACAAACAGCGAATTTTGCACATTTTTATGCATTTTAACATTTAAGTTATTCAATATAATTTATAGATTGGTTTTTGCACTTTTGCACATCCATACTAGGTGCCACTTTGCAGTGGCTTTCTATGTCTATGATCCTGGTGATCACATGATCCTAGTTTGAACCTTGAACCTTGAACCTTGTGCTGACACTATGTATTGGATCACTGCTATTACTCACGTTGTCATGTGAACAAGGCTCATCTGAGCCGAAACTGCGAATGGAATAAATTAAGCACCTAACTGGAGGTCCGTGTCCGCCTTTTATTTTGAAGTTGTGGCGTCCCGTCTTCATTTTACTCAGCGGCATTTGGGGATATATATATATATATATATATATATCTTGGGAGCAGCCATCGGAGGATGGGGGAACGTTGGATGTAACTTCCTACATATGGCTCGTAACTGATGGTGTCCAACTGGCCTGAAGCGGAAGGGAGCGAGTAGAACGTGTCGCCTGGATAAAGATCCGCAAGAGTCGTCAGAGCCATGCGGGAGGCGTGTTTAGACATGTTGGTTGGAGAGGGGAAAAGGCAGGCGTGAGCTGACAATATTGGGGCATTGGAGAGTTGGCGCAGTCAGGAAGGACCAGGCCCAGCGCAGGGTGTCAACTGTATCCACCTCAGCACGCGGGCGACTCGACGTGGCGAACAGGGCGGTAGTCAGCAGCCAGGAAGATACGATGTCCACCTCCACCGCGACGTGTGGTTGATAAGGAGAGGGGTGAATCCAGAAATGTAGAAAACTGGCCTGTGCACTTAAGACGTAAAGCTTAAAATTAGGGGTGCTCATACCTCCTACAGACATGGGGAGAGTATGGATATCGTACACAATCCTTGGCTGTTTGCCAGCCCAGACAAGAGAGATGATCAAGGAGCGTATTTTACGAAAGAATTGGGTGGTGAGGAGGATAGGGATATTTAAAAAGAGGTAAAGGAACTTCGGAAGGACCACCATCTTGGCAATGGCTATGCGGCCAGCAAGGGACAGTGTGAGCCGGTTCCAATGTGGAATTTTAGACTCAAGCCAGTCCACCGCATGCCCAAAGTTGGCCCTCCAGAGGTCATCCAAGTCCCTACTCAACCAAATACCTAGGTAGCGGGTGGGGCCAGAGGCCGAGACGAAAGGGAAATCTGGCGTGAATAGTTTGGTGGCATCCGTAAGAGGGAACAACACTGACTTGCTACAGTTAACCTGTATGCCGGACAATCCACCGAATCGTATTATCTCACGCACAAGATGGCTGAGATTGTCTTGGGGGTGGCGAACATACAATGTAACGTCACCAGCATACATGGAGACCAGGAGGGAGCGGGCCGAAAAACCTATACCCCTTTGAGTATGGTGTTGCCGGAGTCTGGCCGTGAGAGGCTCCATCGCAATGGCGAAGAGCATAGGTGATAGTGGACATCCCTGCCAAATGCCGAGCTCAATCAAAGTAGGATCCGATACCTGACCATTGATTCGGAGACTAGCAGAGGTCCGAGTGTAGAGAAGGGATATCTTTTGTATGAACATGTTGCTAAAGCCAAGGCGTGGTAGAAGAAAAAATAGAAAAGGCCATTCAAGCGTATCGAACGCCTTGGTGGCGTCTAGTAGAGCGGCCACCACGGGGAGATTGGGGTTAATTTGATGGAGAACCGAAAAAATAGTCCTGAGGTTATGCGAGGTGGCCCGGCCAGGGATGAAATCAGACTGGTCCGGGAGAGCAATGAGGGGCATGAGGAGGAGAAGGCGGGAGGCCAATAGTTTTGCAAAAATGTTGTTGTCAATATTAATAAGGGAGAAGGGGCGGTAGGAATCGCGGCAGTCAGCAGATTTATCTGGCTTGAGCAGTAGCGTTAACATCTCCTCGCGGAGGGACTGCAGGAAGAGGCCACTATCAAAAGAATTGTTGTACATGGCAGCCATGTGTGGTTCCAAGAGACGTGAAAGTCTTATAGAAAGAAGCCGGAAGACCATCCAGACCGGGGGCCTTCTCACTAGGTAAGCTGTTTATAGCTGCAAGTATCTCTTCCCTGGTGAAGGGCTCGTCTAAGAATTTCCGATGATAATCCTCCAACCAGACTAATGCGATGGTTTCAAAGTATTGCTCAAAGACCTCACGCGAGGGGGGAGAGGTTGAGCCGATGGTGTAAAGTTGTGAATAATAGTCTGTGAAACGAGCCATGATTTCCACAGGAGAGGTGGTTCTAGTGGGGCCGCCATCCCGGAGAACGTAGGACGCAGCACCGTTGGGGGGGGGGCGGGGGGCGTGGAAGGTTGGCTAAAGTCTTTCCAGGCCGATCGCCCTCCCCGAAGCGACTGGCTCGGGCCTCTCTGCCCAGTAAGGAGAGTTCTCTGTCGGCCTCTTCAGTAAATTCAGTATGCTTTTCCCGTAGGAGTGCAAGGGTCGAGGGTCTGGGGTAGGCCGACAGCGGCATCCAGAGCCTTAATTTCGGTTTCCAGCTTGTCCAATGTGGCACGGATGGAACGAAGGACCCCAGCTTGTTTGGTGATGCACTCTCCCCGTATTACTGTTTTAAACCCTTCCCACAGGGTGGAAGCAGAATCCACCGAACCAACATTTATATCAAAATAGTTGATCGCTGTTCGGATCTTGTCGCAGTAGACTGTATCTCGGAGTGCATTCGGCGGGAGCCGCCATGTGAAAGCTCGCAGTGGGGAGTGAGGGAGACTAAGACAGATTTGAACCGGTGCATGATCCGAGAAGGTGCGTGCCATATGAGTGGCAGAGGTGAGCCACGTTAGAACATCTAGAAAATCTGGTGAGGTGATCCATAAATCAATGCGAGACCAGCAGCCCCGAGCACCAGTGACGCAAGTGCCCTCACGGGCATTGGGCCACATGACACCAGGCATCGTATAACGAGTTGTCTGTAAGTACGGACTGCAGTAAAGTGGTAGCGTGGGAATGGGAAGAATGGGGGCTAGAGTGGTCCAGCGCTGCCGAAAGGGTGACATTAACACCCCCCCCCCCCTCCCCAAAATGAAGGGCCGCCGGGCCCAGGGAAGAAATGAGGTGCCATTTATGAGTGAAATGGTCGGGGTCGTCCGAGTTGGGGACGTACACTGCCGCAATCGTCATGGGTTGGGACAGCAGGGAGCCGTGCAGAATCGTATATCTCCCCTCAGGATCTGTAAGTACCTGAATGGTGTGCCTGGGGAGACCTCTACGTATCCGAATGTACACCCCCCTTGTGTAAGAGGAATAGTACGAGGAATGTGATTCACCCCAATAGCGCGATTGAAGTCTGGTGGAGGTCTCGGGCAGCAGGTGAGTCTCCTGCAGGAGACCAATGTCTACCTTATGCCGCTGCAGGTGAGAGTGGATGAGCCTGGCTTTTTGGTGATAAAGCCCACGGATGTTCCGGGTCCAACAAATGGTCAGTCATGTTGTGAGGCGCCTAGGTGAAATGGGGCGTAGAACAAGAGGGCAGACATCGAATAAGGCCAGTTGGTGTGCTGCAACATTAAGGTTCCTGACAATGGGAGAGTAGGATGACCGCCCATATCAGATACGTGGACTAGTGGAAAAGCCGCAATACAAGGAGGCCCAGGCATAGGGGAGACCTCAAATGCGCAAATATCAAAAAGGGGAAAAAAGTGGGGGGGAGCAGTGCCCATCTCACATAGGGTCAAGAAGTGTACAATCTTACTGTTAAAAGAAAGGCAATAGTAGCGATTAAGTGATGCAATCTGACTACAAAATGCAAGTAAAGACAAAACCACAACACCCTAAACCCCAAGAAAAGCATGGCAACCCCGTAAAACTCCCCACCCATTCCGCCGAACCGTCTGTGGTCTAGAATCCAGAATCTGCCTGAATAAAAGCAGACAAAGTGCTGGCAATTGCATTACAAGAACCCCCCGCCCAACCAAACCCCCCACCTTTGCAACCCAAAAAACCTTTCCAGAAAACCCACCACCCGCACACCCACTCCAACCCCCCAATCAGGCTGAGATACCTCCCCGACCCGACAAGGGGCCCACAACTGGGAAGGAGAACAACAATAAGAAAGGGACTTATCCCGTGAGGGCATGGCAGGGCTCAGCGTACACCTCCCCGACCCACCCAAGGGGCCCACAACTGGGAAGGAGAACAACAATAAGAAAAGGACTTATCCCGTGAGGGCATGGCAGGGCTCAGCGTACACCTCCCCGACCCACCCAAGGGGCCCACAACTGGGAAGGAGAACAACAATAAGAAAAGGACTTATCCCGTGAGGGCATGGCAGGGCTCAGCGTGGACCCCTGTAATAAAGCAGGGTGGCCTAGCTGTTGAGACAGCAGACAGTAATCAAATCAGAGTTCACCAATGAGTTGGAACAAATCCGTCATTCTCACTGAGGTTGTAGGATGTGGCTAACTGGGAGCCAGAGGGCAACTGGCGTGAAGATTTATCAAGTTTCTTAGCAAATGCAAGTGCCTCCCTCGGATCAGGGAACATGAGCGTCTTGGCACCCTGCCGGACTCTCAGCTTTGCCGGGTAGGCCAATGAGTAAGCCACAGTGTTTTTGAAGGATCTGTTTTGCTGGGAGGAATTCGCGTCAAGCGGCCTGAACTGCCAGAGTGTAGTCCGGAAAGGAGGATAGCGAGTTCCCTTGATGGTTGATTTTCCCATGTCGCATGCTGCATGAAGGATCGCGTCTCGATCTCTGAAGTTCAATATTTTTGCAATAATGGGGCGAGCAGGGAGACCCGTACCAGGGTGGCGACCAAGAGAGCGGTGGGCACGTTCCACAATAAAGACTGAGGAAAGGATGTCCCCAAAAAGTTCCCGGACCAGCTGTTCCGCGAAATCCTCCATGCGGTAGATATTGGTCACTTCTGGCAAACCCGTAATGCGAAGGTTGCTCCGGCGGGAGCACGCTTCCAAATCCTCATTCTTATTTCGAATAACGTCCAGAATTTTATCCATCTGGAGCATCTTCTGTCGATCCTGAGTGGCAGTGTCCTCAATGTCCGAGATCCGGGACTCCGCGTGACAAAGGCGGTTGTCGTTAGAGTCCACCTGGGCCTTAACAGAGTCTAGCCGTGCGGAGAGTTGGTCGAGTTGAGCCGCGATACCGGTGACTGTTGATTTGACGTCTAGCATGATCGCCTTCAGGTCGTCATCACGTGCCGGAGGAGCCTCCATATTGGCCGCAGTCTCGCCCCCGTCCGGCCCTGTACCGTCCTGGCGAGTCGTTCTGCGCTGGTCAAAGGCAAGTTTGGGCTGTTTAGGGTCAGTCCTCCCCATGGTGAACGGTCACCGGTGAGAGGCGCCTTCCAGGCGCAAAGAGGCTGAACTGCGGTCAGGAGGGGCAGCAGCGCAGTGGACAGAGGGCTGGACACCACCTCACAGGTCGGGCAGTCCGAGTAAAAGCCGTCAGAGCTCAGCACCGAGTAGCAGCAGCCACCAGTCGCAACCCGCAGTGGGCACAGAAGGGCGTCAAAGGGCAGCGGCGGGAGGCACCTCTCCCCAGGGATCACGAAATAGATGCAGCGTGGCGCCACAGGGGTGAATCCCCAGCATGTGATGAGGCTGGCCAGAGAGCCCACTGCAATACAAACTGCTGGTGTCAGACAGGCTTCGGGTCCAGAATGGCACCGTAAGTTGAGGGGAGAGGCGCAAAACGCAGCTTATGGGAGCCACAGCAGCCCAATGCAGGGCAAGTCCAGGACGCGGGGGAGGCACCAGGCACCTACAGAGAAGGCGGGTGCGGGGCCTCGCTAGAAGAGATGCAACAGAGGGTGCGAGTTCAGGGCGTCAAGCCAGACATTCCTCGCCCTCTGTGAAGCAGCAAATGTGGAGTCGGGCCGATCGGGGGATGTGCGCCGTCAGCCCAATGTGTGTTGAAATTGCCGCCGATGCACAAGAACAGCACTGCAGAGGAGCCGGAGCAGCGGTTGTCCCTAAACTCCTAGGAGCAGCCGGGCAGGGCGTGTCGGGCCGTGGAAGCAGGCGGCCGGAGCACAGTCTCTTGCAGGCCGCCCGGAACAGGTTCACTAGGAGGCAACCGGCAGGAGGTGCCAAACTGGGGAAGCCGCGGCAGGGAGACTGGGGGGGGGGGTACTGTCCACCGCACCCGCCATCCGGAACGGGCGCCAACGGCCGCAGGAGAGGGCCCAGCTGGGAAGCGAGGTGGAATTAGTCACAGCAGGCCCGGGCCGTAAGGCACACTGGCCCCCAACCCCGCTGCGGACAGGCCAAGCAGCAGCCGCACTTACCGGAGCAAGAAGCGGAGAGGCCCTCGGCGCCCTCTGGGTGAAACGGACCTCTCAGGCGGCGATCTGGGGATCGGGCAGCGGAGGGCCAGGCCCACCGCAAGGAGCAGGCCTCATGAAGCAGGCGGACCGCAAATCACGATCCACACAGGCCGTCCGGGAATCGAAAGGGCACCAAACGGCTCACAGGGTACTGCTGCTTCAGGAATAGTAGGTGAGTGACCAAGGTAGTGCTGTCTGCTTGCGGATTATGCCGGATTGTTCGCTTCGCCGGCAGAGCCCACGAGTGCTGCAATCTTGCAGCCGGCCAAGCCACGCCCCCGCCCTAATAAGTTTATTTAGCATATATGCTAACAGCCATGTATCGTGTGAGCAGTCAGTTACCTAATCGACATATTCTGCTTGTCTAAGTGCAGCACCGCAAGCTTCTCCTAGAGGTCCCTAGTGAGCGTCATTAACTTTGAAGATATGGTAAATCCATCCTGCCAGTAATGCATTGCATGCAAGACAGTACCACAGAACATTCAATATAGACAATTAGCTTTGAAATGTGACAAAAGGTTGTACCTTATGTGGAGCTGATGAAGGGAAATTTACAGACTGTCTAATATTAAATGTGAGATGCGCTAGCGTGTAAAGTAACCACTGCCAGCCATGTTTAGGACCAAGTGAGTGTCCTGTCTGAAGGCCTTTAAGAAAATAGTGCCTTGAGGCTGTAATTAAAACCTAGGGCGTAGCAAAACATGTAATAGGAGACGTCCTCATGGCAGGTTACAAAAAGGGCGGTACTACAAATCCTAAACAACCAAAGAAAAGCCACCATTTACAAAGAACCGGGACAGGAGCCAATTAAAGAGATTGGCGGGAAGTAGGCAGAGCTTTATGCACATATCCTGAACACAGCATAGCTCGAAGAGACAGCGCAAGCACTGCCTAGGCAAGAAAAGTTCCATGGTACTGGCGAACTAACTGTATTATATCAAAAAGAGAGGGGGGGACCAGGAGCTAAATAATGGTCCAGTGCCTATGCTCCAAAAATTAAATCATGTAATCACAAAAGAGGCACTGTTCCAAGGGGAATCAGGTCAAGAAGCGACCGTCATCCGCAAGTAGAGGTGAGAGAAAGGAGAGGATTAGGTCAGGGTTTAGGTACTTTGGGTGACAGGGGAGACACGTTATTGTCTCTTGTTGCCCTCACACACCCCGAAGGATGTCATGCTTCATCATCGGGCGTTTGCTCCTCGTTGGGCCGGCGGTGCAATGCCCTACGGGTCCCCCGAAGGGTCTCTTTGGCGGAGATCTTTTAGAGAACTGCCGATGGATGCATGCGGGTATGTGGAAGGGAAGTACCAGAGTGATCAGTGCAAAAGGTGTGTGCTATGTGAGTTTAAAAATACCTAAGGATACCAAACAAGTTATCATTTAATAAAGAGATATCCTTGGTATAGTAAAAAACCAGTAGGTTGGTAGTTATCTGTCGAGACGTTATGTGTCTGGATAACTTAAAGGGTGGTCGACATGTTTCACGCCTTGGGTGGTCACAGTGATCCTTGGCGTTTCATCAGGACCAGTGGTGGTGGTGAGATGTGAATAGTGCACAGACTAGAAAAAGCGGGTAGGGTGATATTAGCCCTCGCTGTTAAAGGGAAGGGGGGGGAAAAGACGGTTTAGATTACCTACATAGGTAGTGTGTGTAAAAACCAGTATGTTATGCCCCCTTTGGAACTGACCTACAGATAAAGAGAAGAAAAAGGAAAAAAGCATGTTTTTAAAAGGTGCAAGCAACTAACATGGTAAAGGCGGGGCATAATTGTCCCCGCACAGCGCACCAGGTACCAAAGAAACAGACACTCCGGACATGACCGAGGTGGAGACAGGTTACCACACGGTGTAGAAGGTATGCGTGCATTTTACATAGCGTCGGCTGACAATGGGTGTGCGGAGGGAAGTCGGGCCCCGAAACACGAGCCGGGTGGGCACGGAGACAGAGGCCAAACCAACACACTCCAAACTCATCCAGCGCAGGCTCAAACACGGGGTAAAAAAATCACGCTCGTGAGTGCGTAACGCACGAAGTAAGTCTCGACTTTGCGAGTGTGACTCAGGCTATGTAATATCTCATGCTGTTTCCACTCCTTGTACTTCCTCTCTCTTCCCCTGTGGGTCCTGCTGAACTGGAATTCGTTTTCCCCTTGCCAACAGCCCTAGATGATGTGGGCATCCTACGCCGCAGACTCATGGAGAAACCCTTACTCCTCTTTTAGGTAAGCACGCATTCCCAACGTCTCGGTTGGGGGCTCGGTACACTTTGAACCGGGAATATAATTTTTTGCGTTACGCACTCACGAGCGTGATTTTTTTTTACCCCGTGTTTGAGCCTGCGCTGGATGAGTTTGGAGTGTGTTGGTTTGGCCTCTGTCTCCGTGCCCACCCGGCTCGTGTTTCGGGGCCCGACTTCCCTCCGCACACCCATTGTCAGCCGACGCTGTGTAAAATGCACGCATACCTTCTACACCGTGTGGTAACCTGTCTCCACCTCGGTCATGTCCGGAGTGTCTGTTTCTTTGGTACCTGGTGCGCTGTGCGGGGACAATTATGCCCCGCCTTTACCATGTTAGTGGCTTGCACCTTTTAAAAACATGCTTTTTTCCTTTTTCTTTTTATCTGTAGGTCAGTTCCAAAGGGGGCATAACATACTGGGTTTTACACACACTACCTATGTAGGTAATCTAAACCGTCTTTTCCCCCCCTTCCCTTTAACAGCGAGAGGGCTAATATCACCCTACCCGCTTTTTCTAGTCTGTGCACTATTCACATCTCACCACCACCACTGGTCCTGATGAAACGCCAAGGATCACTGTGTCCACCCAAGGCGTGAAACATGTCGACCATCCTTTAAGTTATCCAGACACATAACGTCTCGACAGATAACTACCAACCTACTGGTTTTTTACTATACCAAGGATATCTCTTTATTAAATGATAACTTGTTTGGTATCCTTAGGTATTTTTAAACTCACATAGCACACACCTTTTGCACTGATCACTCTGGTACTTCCCTTCCACATACCCGCATGCATCCATCGGCAGTTCTCTAAAAGATCTCCGCCAAAGAGACCCTTCGGGGGACCCGTAGGAACTAACTGTATTCCCTCCTTCCTTTTCAAGTGTAACTATCTCCACCTTCTTACACACCTGAACCTGCTACCTCACTTTTCATGCATCAACATGCTTCGTCTTAAGCGCAAGTATGCCTGCACGTTGGATGTGCAACTAGAACTTACTCCGTCTGTGTACTTAATGCGGTTCCCTGATTAGGGGAAACGTGTATATAGCCCCTTAGTAGTTCCAAAAGGTAGAAACCTACCAGGAGTGCAAGATGACAAAATATTTTTAATAAAATTACATAAGTTAATTTTAGCGTACGCTTTCAGTCTTTTCCTTTTGAAAATATTATTACAACTCTCATACAAACATGCCAGAGAATCGCTTTAGACGTACACCTGAGAATCCTTTTTGGTGTGCTTATTTATTACTCCCAAATTAATTTTCTTCTACCCTGCAAAAGATGGCAAATTAGGAGCAGTCTCCCCAGGCATTAATATGGATGTCATCCATGGTACTATTAGTGTTCTAGCCATAGAATTTCTTCATTTTTTGTTAGTTTTTAGAAAAAAAACCCATACAGTTTCTCTCCCAGTGTTTCTTCATATCAGAAAACCCTGGTTTGGTTTTTATTTTCTCCGATATTAGCCACCTCAGGTGCTTCTCTGCATGTTCCTCTTCAACGCAGCGTTTGACCATGGGGGCTTGCATATTTTTGGTACTTTCAAAAGCTTTGTTTAATTTTCCCGTAACGTGTCCTAAATTGTATTACCGCCACCCCCCCCCCCCCCACAAACATATCCCGGATCACACGGGCATAGAATAAAGTAGACAACGTTCCTGATCCTGCAGTTCGTCATATCTTTTAAAATGATGGAATAATCATTGTCTCGAAGTCTCAGTAGTTATGGTTGTAGAGCAGACGTGGCAAGTGCCACAGCGGTGGTTGCCTATCTCCTTTGATACTCTGACGTGTACTTTCCTTCAGCTTTAGGCGGGAATGAACTAGTCTGTAACGAAGATTCGCATCCCTAATATACATTCAGAGGTCTTTGCAATCTCTGGCCCTCTTCATTTGTATTTGATCCAATTCTTCTCAAAGATCTTCACCTTAAAATTCAGTTTTGGAGTTAATAATTATTATTTTAAATAACTTCCCAAAGGCTTGATGTGGAATGATTTTTAGGTCTCTGGACCATCCGGTCTGCCGAAGGCAGAACCGGAAGTCGAGAGATTTAATGACTTGGAGAAGAGGGGCTTGATCCCGCCCCTCTTCTCCCCTGTTCTCCATTGGCTGGCCTCTTCAATGCTGGCCAGCCACTGGAGAAGAGGTCCCGTCACTCCGATCAGGCCCCGTCCTTTTCGGATCGGGGGGCGTGTTTTTTGCAAGAAGTCTCATTCTCAAACACGCCCCCGAATCCGAAAAGGACGCTGCGTTTCTCCGAGGCATTTCTGCTCTGCCTCGGAGAAAGGTGGTGGTGTCCTTCGGTGCCCTCGGCTTGTTTTTGGAGGGGGGGTTAGTATATACAAATGCGCGGAGTCTCTGTAGTCGCAATAGCTCGTTTTTCTAGCAAAAGGTGTAAAATGGTTAGAATGCAAATGACCTGCTTAGTTAACCTCAATTGCGATGTTCTAAGAGATGCCGTCTTCTGCTTTCTCATTTGATTTGAATCTGCCGGCTCTCCGCCAGCCTTGGCTGCTTCTCTTGAGTCGGCGGTCTCTGGGCGCTTCGCAGTCAGGGTATGCGAGCCGCTTCAGTGCTTAATTTGTAAAATATTAAGTGCTGGAGTCCTATGGAAGGTACCGCAGGAAGGCTGACAAGTGTTGTGATCTTGCGCGCACTGTTTCTGTCTATAAACCCGTAAGCTCTGGTTGCATGCAGCCGATGTGTGGGGCAGGGTGGGCGTGAGGGAGAGTGCTTGTTGTGTTGTCATAACTAATGCTGCTCCTCAGTCCCACTATCCCTCGCCCTCACGCACCTGTGCACTGAGGTTGGCCTCAAAAGCGACCGGCTTCCCTGGGGCTGCAGTAGAACACGTGCACCGGAATGGTAAACTTCACAACGTACTTGTGAAAAAGAGGGGAGTGGATGTGGCCTCACGGCCAGAGATGCCGACTTTGGAGTTGGGGACCTCCGTTCGAGCCTCGGCCCAACATGCGGTGATTCTGGGAAATAATCTCCCCGCGCCTACCAAAATATGAATGTGTCCTTGTGTAACGTAGCGGGTGCTCGGGTGAGGCGCCCCGATACCTTCGGGTCGAGTTCGCGCTATATAAATCGACAAAAAAAGAACCATCTGTTGAGAGAGCTCAGAAAGTTAGTGTCGTAATTCAAATATATCGAACATTTTACATATTAGCAACAAAAACCGTCCTAAAAGAAGTCAGCCTTGTGTGAGTGGCAGCTATGTTCCTCATTCAAAACAGATACTTGCTGCGTCTGTGTGGAACAGCGGGGTGCCGTCTCCGGTCCTGTAAAACCCTTCTCAGGGTTTTCGTCATTCCAGAGACAACTGTGAACCAATGAAAACCTTACAAATCCACTTCTACGTGCAATACACCAAACCAGGAAGCGGTGCCCTCGCCTTCCAAGGCTGTTCTGACATTCTGCGGTGCGGGCGAAGCGAGAGGCCAAACAGTGCCTTGGAAACGTTACTAGAACCGCCAGATAGCATTAACGTGTGCCATGTATGTATCATCGGTACTACATTGTCCATATTGTATTCAAGGTTCGCTTTACCATGACGATTAAATAGTAATTCCTATTTGCATAGCGCCCACTCTGCCCTGTGCAGGTCCTCGTGGCGCTGGGCGGTGCTCCAGGGATCAGATATCGCTTTCTGTTCATGTCCATCCCAGACCAGAGTCAGGTTGGTGTTTGTGGAGACAAGGGTCAGAGCAGTGTATTTGTCAGTTTTAATGAGGTGTGAGGTGTTTTCTGTGGATAATGCTAGCACAATTATTTATTTGGCAGTAGTGAAAGGAAAAGACAAAAATTCGCTAATATGATTCAGCGCAGCGTGTAGATTTTAAAAATGAAATCTCACTGACCGGCGTACACTGGTTACACAGAGTGAACTCTGCAAAATAATCACAAATACTGTGCCTTTCTGCCCTCTGCTCCTGTCGTTTTTGGTGCCCTTCTGTGCCATTCGTTTCTGTGCCTTTCTGCCCTCTGTGCCTTTGACCGGCATTAATCTCCAATCATTTTCAAAGCTGCTAGTTGCCGTTCGCTTTGGTCTGAACTTTTTTTCCCCCTGCATGCATGCCTTGTTTTTCTCAGATCAGTTTGCAGGTGGGCTGGGCCTCGAACCAGGTCCTGGAGATTTGTCTGTCTTTTTGTTACATTCTCCGATCTAATAAAGATTGTTGTATAATGGACACCGGCTCCCCTTCAACCAACCTTGTGACATCTGCCCTCCTCCAGGTCGTTTAGGCCAATCAGCAAATGGATTGTTGTGGTCAATCCAGCAGGCAGGTTACGCGCCCTCTGGTCTTTGTTCCACTTCCAGGTCATGTTGTTGAAACCGAGGGACATGCAGAGGCTTCGAGCAGAGCGTTTTGGTGTTATCCTTAGGAAATAAATATATCTCTAGCTGTATCTGTTTTTGCTGCGATTAAATTGGCAAAGGTGTAGGGTGTTAAACCGGCAGGAAGGGATTGCGTGTAGTGAGATAAGTAGGGAGAAACAGAGACTAACGAGGCATCCTCCCCATCCCCCAAGGTGAGAGCTTTGAAACGTTTCCTATTTTTTAAACAAGAGGGCACAGGGATACCTTTCGCTCTGAGCCATATTCAAATACATTTGGTATTTTTCTATCCACATCTACAATCTACCCTGTTCTTTACCTTCCACGTTTTTTTTTAACTAAACAGTGCAAATACGACCCGAAGGTTTTGGAGCGCCTTATCACAGCATCATTTATATTACACAGGATAGGTTCATTTTTTAGACACAAAGCAATTAAGTGATTTACCAAGAATCACAGCATATTGAGCGATACTGGGACTCGAACATGGCTCCTCAGTTCTAAACTGCATTCATAAAGCCACATCCTCCCCCCCCCCCCCCCCCCCCCCCCCTCCCCTACGCTACAGGTAATGTATCCGCTTTCTGCCCTAATCCACGCATTTCTCCACGATTTACATCAGTTCTCTGCATCCTCACTTAACTTCTCCGCATTTGATCTTGACTCTCCTCATGTTGCCTTTCCAACTTCTCTATCATCTGCACCCTGCACTCTACATGCTCAGTACCTACGCTATCACATTTATTCTAAAAACGGTAATTCTGCTGTTTACTTGGGCTTATCCTTCTTAACCCCTTCCACGCGGGGCGGATTCCCCCGCGGTGCTGACCGTTGCTTGCGCGGGCGTGGTCATGACGGAACGGTTCCGTCATGAGCACAGCTCAACCGACGCTCATGACGGAACCGTTCCGTCATGAGCGTCGAAGGGGTTAAGGGCTGTCCACTCACCACATGCAGTCCTGACGCTTCATATGTGTTCTCCACTCTCCACTTACACACTCTACACTCTGAACATTCATTCACCACTGTGTAAATTCACCCTCTGTCCTACACAGCTGCTTTTCACCCCACATGCACTTTTCATACAGTCTCCACACATTCTCTCTACTATCCACATACTCTTACATTTTTTCTCCATCCTGCACTTGTACTCTTCACCCTGTTCATCTGCTCTTAAGCCTGCACATTTTCTTTATCCATCATTTGCTCTCTCCATACTGTGCAGTATCCATTCTCGACACCACTTCACCACATCTACGGTGTAGAATGTATATCTTTTCTCTCACCATGAACATCAGCCCTCCATGGTCCACACCCACTCTCCATTTTTGCTGTCACACTGGGAATTTGCTATTCATTCTGTTCATCCTCTTTCCATTGTCTCCACTGCACAATAGTCTTCCCCCCCCCCCCCATCTAGATGCATTGTCCACCCATGCTCTCCACTATGTACATCGGCTGTCCACCCTTCACTCGAGATCCTTCCTCAAGTCTACACACATGCTCCTTCAACCTTCATGTACACTCTCCACACAACAGATCGAACCATCAATAATGCAGCAGGTGCAGTGGCAAGGGAGTCCAGACGGGGTGAGGGGCATCTGCACCCTAATCATGGCACTGTTTCACTGCCTAAACAGGGCAGTAGGCCTTTTTCCGTTTCTGCATTGGGAGCCATGGTACTCTAGCACATGCTCTGTCTGTTGTGAGACATTTTGGTAGCTTACAGTAGGCTTAGAGCCCACCTATTGCTTACCCTGGTTGCCTTCATTATGCCTCTTATTTATTTTCTCATTAGTCAGCTTATGTAGGCTTTCTTTAAACTTTTTATGTTTTTTCCTACCCTGGAGCATGGACGTGTTACTCACGTTTCAGACAATACTTTTTTTTTGGTTTTGTTGAAGCACCCTGAGAGTACCTGTGCTTTCCAGCTGTCTCTTTTGTACGTCTCTCCCTGCTGTATTCCTCTTTTTCACCATCTCTAAGTTGCCGTTGTTGGTTCCTCCTCACCCACCTTACCTTGCTCTTCTTGCTCCCCACCACCCCTTTGTCCATGTACTTCCCCCATTCACTCCCTCCATTGTCCATTTGCTAGCCAGAGCTGATTCCCCACCTTGAGTTGTCAGCTTACGGCCCCATCTCCTCCTTGCTTCTCTAGCCACGTCTGTCTACCCTCCGGGTGGGAGGGGCAGGGACAGCAAGCTGACAATGGAGAGTGAGCGAAAGGGACTGTGGCTCGGCATTGTTAAAGTTGGAGCTATTGGCATTGCTCATGACAATGCCGTTTCTTTAAATGTTTTAAAAACAAAAACATAAACAAAAATAATGTCATTAGCAATGCCAATAGCTCTAACTTTACCAATGCCGAGACCATTGCATTGTAAATGCTTGTTCTGTGCCTCAAGTGCTTTTTGGACACGGATTCGTCATTTATAAATGGGATTTGAGGTTAAGGAAGTGCATCCTCTGCCAATGAGTTTTTAATTAAACATTGCGGATAACTACTCTACTAGAACAGCAAGGCAGCTCGCAGGTTACCTTAGAACAGATACAGAAACCTGTTATGGTTTGCACATCATAAGAAAATTGTTTTCTTGGTACAAAGAGGGGGTACTATTGGATTTGACATACTGTATTCTGAAGGCCTACTTCAAATATGCATAGACAACTAAAGAACGTTCGCTTTTATTTTATTTATTTTACAGAAGTTTTATATAGCGTGAACTTGACCCGAAGGTATCGGGTATCAGAGCGCCTTACATAGCACCAGTTGGGTTACATGAGGACACGTTCCTTTTTGTTAGGCACGGAGAGATTAAGTGATTTGCCCAGAATCAAAGGATGTTTAGCGTCATTGCCGAGACTCGAACCTGGTTCCCCAGATTCGAGCTCGACCGCTCTAGCCGTTAGGCCAACTCCTCTCCCCAAAGGTTTTTAGTCTTACCTTTTAGATTTGCAAGTGCAGATTCGCTTTGCTATTGATATTGGCTGATGCTACTCAGAAAAGGCAAAATAAGTAGGAACATTTCAGTGGTGTGCAGCAGGGGCAAAACAGCCAGTGATGTATACATGCTTGAGTGGTGACGCATATGCATGTATGTGCACATGCACCACCATGAATATACTTTTGTCACGACTGGCCTTTTTTTTTCCTGGCAAAGATGGAGTGTAACAATTTTGGAGCAGTAAAGTATAAACAGCATGCAGAAAAGTGCATAAAGATGAGTGGCCCAAAAGCAAATATCAATAGCATTAGAAAGCAATGGAATATCTGTTGTGGCAAGTGGGAAGCAAATCTGAGCGGTGGGGATTTGGCTGGCATAGCAGTCCGACGGAGTTCTAAAAATAGAAAAGTAATTCCCATGATACAGGGAGTGGAATGACACATTATCCACTCAGAAGATGCTGAGGAAGACATGCTCCGGAGGTGGAATAAAGACCGAATAGGGAGGAAAGTCTCACTGCATGTGTACATTTTTTTTTTTTTTTTTTTTTTTTTTTTTAAAAACCTTTATTCGTGCATCTTAAAAGAACAAATACGGGCCTACAACCGTCAGGCCGGCCACGATACAATGAAGCACTGATACCCACATTAAATCCCCCGTGCGTCAACAGTCAGGATTAACAACAAGTTATGGATCACATGCTGGAGATATCTTTGACACCCGGGGAAGGAGAAGTGAAGGTTAATTTTAAGTTTTTTAGATAATTTTATCAAGAAAAAAGTCAATGAAGGATAGGAACAAAGGAGACTCGAGTCCGCAAGATAGCCTCACCACACGGGAGAGCAGCAACAGCAGTAAGAACAACAATTGAAGTAAAAACTCAAACAGTGAGGCGGTGCAGAAATATAAAAGGATAGTCACATGAGCAAGTACGCACCCCTCCGGAGCCGCCCCCACTCGATCCACCCCACACCCGGACCCCGAATCGAAGAAAGTAGAACGCAGAGACATAAAGGAAAAAAGGCCCATAGAACTAATTAAGAACAGAGTATTACCCCCCCACCCTACACCAATGCGGAGGCTACGGCCTACCCCCCCCCCAGCATAGTGCCTGTCGCCCAATGAACCCGAAATATAGAGGAGAAAGAAAGTAGGAATAGAGGAAAGAAAGTAAGAAAACAGAAAAGAAGGCGGGGAGGAGCCCACGGGACACCAGAGCGCCCCAAACCATCAGCCAATCATGGCCCCCACACACTGAGAGCCCACTACGCCAAAAAAACGGCATGCGAAGATACCATGGCACCACAGTGTAAGCGAAGGGATACAAGTCGCAACAGTGCGCGCATAACATACATACAGTTCCAGTCCCAGGCCAGCCCGTCCATAAACCATGACAATAGAAATCAGTCTAGCCCTGGCCCGATCGCGGGCTTGGGATTAAACCAGCCCCTGCATGAAGGCCCCGTGTCCCGAACAAACAAAAACAAGATGGTCGCTTGTGAAAGGATGGTGAAGTAGAATCACGAAATGGCCGCCGCCCATCGATTAAGGTCCCTCTTTGCACCACATAAAATCCAAACCTGGCAAGTAAGGTACAGGAGTTCCACAAAAAGTCAGCAGTGGGCCACCGCGAACGGTTCCTCGAAGCCGTTAGGCATCTCTCAACAGGATAGTCCAGTGGACGCGGTGAGGCAGGCAACAATGAAGCAGGCAGCCATGACCAGGGGGACAAAGCATCCGCAGTTGAGGTGTAGAGCGGTGTACCCTGGGCGCCGGGAGCGCCAGGTGAAGGCACCAGTGTAACACAGTCACACACCGCCGTTGCGTCCCCGCAAGCGGACAAAAGCACCGGGAGACCCACGCCCTGTAGATGGCACACAGTGCGCTCACGACCCGCGGCCGACAGTATGGGGTCAAACCGCTCACTCAGCGCCTGCAGGCCAGCGCACATCTGTAGTTGGAAGTCCCGCAGGGCAGCCAGAACGGAGCCGCATGTAAGCGGAGGCTGGGCCCCCACAGCGGCAGCAATCCGGGACGGCACCGTGGAGCTGGTGTCCGGAAGAGGGGGGGCGAAGTGGGCAGCAGGCGAGACCGGAGTATCGCCCCCCAGCCGCAAGCAGGCACTAAACGCCATGTTTTGCCGCTATACGGTGCAATGGCCGGGGGGGGGGGTCGTAGCAAGGAGTCAATTCCCCTCAGGTCTACGCCGCAACGGGAAAGGCCAACAGTCGCTTCTCTTCTCGCAGGTTCCCTCCGCCGCTGGCTAGGCAATAGGTGAAGGGGGCAGCTGCCTCCCACAGCGCGGTCCTCAGAGCGGGGCAGGGGACCCGCCGCACCGGGGCCCACCCCACAGCTCCAGCCCGTCCGGCACAGGGTGCAGAAGGTGTCCGGCCGTCCCTCTCCGGGCTCGTCCGGCAACGATCCGTGGTGCGAGGTGAAATCGGGACCGCGGGGCTCAGGTTAGCGCTAGCTGGTCCGGCAACTGCGGAGCCTCCAGGGGGCCAGCAAAGGCCGTAATGGCGCAGGGTTTCAGTGCAGAGGACAAAAGCACCCAGAACTCGGGCATCCGGGCGGGCTGAGACTCCGGGAAAGCGGCAGCGCGGTCAGCGCGTCTTCGCACACGTTGCACCTCGAAAATCGGCGAGGATGGGCATCAGGATAGTAGTCCGAGGCCACGGACCGACGGAGCCGGGCGCTCAAGCGTCTGCTCCGGTCGCCATCTTGGCTCCTCCTCCGCATGTGTACATTTTTGTGTGTATGATAACAGCTCTTTGCCAACAGAGTTAAAGCTTGTCTGTAGTTGAGAACTGAAAAGGGAACAGACTGGAAAAAAAGAGCACTGGCAAATCCAAAAGATCTGGCTTTAATGTTCCAACGCTCGCAAACATGGGCACTTAGAAATGCGGTTTACCTGGGTTGCCCATACAAGCTTTTTTTTATCACATTAAAGCCTGCCCTTTCTGTATAAGATGAATATATGTGGCAGTATGATTGAGTTGAACCAAAACCCACTGTATCTTTAAAATAATTTGCAGCATGTCTTGCAGACAGCTGCACAGACTAGCCAGACATTAAAAAAAAAAAAAAAAGCAAAAGGGCGCTTTTTAGGTCTCGCCTGACCCAGCGCATGCGCTGGTTTGGCGAGACTTATTGAGAGGGCTCCAAAAAGTGCTACCAGGCCAGCCTAGAGCTACAGTGCATGTACGCGGGCACGCGTGCCGCCCTTTACAGCGATTACTTTCGCTTTCACGGCCGCTTTGATGTTTGATCGCGATCTCTTTCACTTTTGGGGCCGCACGGCCGCTTTGCATAGCCAATAGGTCTCGCTTTTGGGACCTTATAAGTATTTAGTTATGCAACTATTGCATGAAACTGTAAGCCAGAACTAATTAAAAAAAAAAAAAAGAAAAAATTGTCTTAAGCAAAATAGGTATGTTTTTAATTTAAAGTAGGTTGCCTGTTCACGGATTGGTGTTGGGTATTCCAGTGCAATGCAAAGTTTTACATTGCCACAATTCTGCTGTTGGTATGTTGTAGGCTTTTAGCACATCTGTCCCAGACATTTTTAAAGATTTCAAGTACTTTTCCAATTGGGCTTATAAAAACATGTTCTTTTGTACTGGGCTTGATGTAAGAAGGTGTCATTTGTTTTTAACATTAAATCTATGCCGGTCATAGAATATGAAAATTCAGTATTCTAAAGTTTGCTTTTCGTGAATTGTCGCAATAAGTAAGAACAATCTTGCTTGGGATTCTTCCATAGATATTTCTGAAAGCTTTAGGAGATGCTCAATTAAAAAATGTTACTGAGATATAACTGAATAGGTTTGGCCCTCTAACCTAGTTTTTATAAAGGTTGGATAAATTAAACCTATTTTCCATACTAGCATCTTGGCATTTAGGGACAGGATAAAGGTTCCCTTTTTATCTTCATAGTTACCTTTCAGTTAAACAAGAAAAGGCACTAAAGTTTGATAATAAAAAAGGCTGTAGAGATGGAGAAAATGTCAAATCAGGTAGGGTAGATGCACCTTGCTGAATTTCTGCAGTCTGTCCCTGCAAATGCAACATTTCCATTAGAACAAGTGTAAACACTTAAGTTTCTGATGGATACTTCTAGCTGTCTATAACGGTGCTCCTATGAGCTACCAGGCGATAGGTCTTGCTCAGCACTGTCTCCACACTGCCCCAGAAGTGATGGAGTGGAGCCACATATAAGCACCATCCCTGCACTGTGATGTCCAATTCACAAGATTTTTGACATGGCTTGTTCTTGGCGGTGGCGCAAAATCTACCAAGGATTCTCCACTATTGGCAGAAGCCCTGCCTCACGTCGGGATGTAGGCTCTAAACGTAATCGACCATTCACCGTCTGCTCAATTGACCTTCTCTGGCAGTCAGAGGCCCTTCCCAGGTGCCTCATGATCATGGCAGTGGTTTTGTCCGTGTGAACTAAAGAAATGCATGAGACAGTAGTTGGTTGAGGATTGCTACTCATGACACCCATGATCCATCATAGGATGGGTTTAGGAGTGGCCATAGTACAGAGAAAGCGCTTATTGTGGCAGCAGTCAGTGCCAGGTAGATCAGGGAAGGGCGTCTATTCTGGTAGTGAACTCACTTCAGCCTTGTCCATGTTCCAGCGATCAAAGCAAGCTGGAGTGGGTGGTACTGCTCTTAATATTCTTGACCTTATTGACAGGGTGCAAATTGTCAGCTGTGGAGGATACGAGGCTAAGGCATTTAGCCTTCCATGCGGGGTGCCGCAGAGTTTGTCCCTCAGTCCAACCCTTATTAATCTGTAGCTCTCCCCTCTTGCGGAGTTAGTGCGATCCTTCAGACTACAATTTTTGTCTTAGACTGATGACCCAAATTATCTTTCTGACAATCTGCCTTCTGTTACAAATTCAGACTCACTTTCCAGCATCGGCATTTGGACAAAAGATTTTTAAAAATGTAACTAAGTGCGGACAAAACAGAGGTGCTGGTGTTTCCGGCTCAGGGTTACATCTGATCAGACGCCTGGTGGCTGGAGTTTTTTGGCCCGCTACCTACTCCAGTGAAGTCCCCAAAAAATCTTGATTATTTTTGCCAATGCTCAATTTTGCCTCGCAGGTCAGTCACACCACCAGTACCTGTCTTTATATTATGGCTCTTAAGAATTTTTTTTCTCCTTTCATTCCTCCTGAAATGCATAAATCAGCAGTCCTTCCTCTGGTTACATCAGGATTATACGACTACATGCACTGCATTTGAAGATCATTTCCTCTCTTAGCAAACTTAAACTGGTCCAGAAATATTCCTAAGCGTCTCTTAGAGATGGGATTCGTGCTTTCCATTGGCTCCCAGTCAAAGCCGATAACCTCAAAGCACTTTGCATTGTCTTTTTGTACTGCACCATAAAGGACCCAGGCATCTTAACTTTTTTAATGGTACTAACATATTACCCCCCCCCCCCCCCTCCCCTCCCGCCGCCATCCCTTGTGGATGGCAGGAAGATCTTCATAGCCAGACGAATGTCTTGTGACTCCAGATTAATGTTGAGCCAGCCGTCAACTGTAGTGTCCACAGGTGAGATGTCCAGCAGCGAAGCGTCTGTCATGGCCATCCGGTCTGGGTTAAAAGGGTGAGGGAGCTACGGCTGGACCAATTGTTTGAGCAGCCACTACTGCAGATCTGACTTATGTTGGGTGCCACACTTACTGCAGTACGGTCTGGGTTGTCAAGTCTACCTTTAAATGCAGATAAGTATTGGACTCCACAGGTAGAGAAATGGAGCAGCTTCTGTACACTTGTGATGCGAAAAAGTAAAATTGTGTAAGTATGATTGTGCTCCTATTTGTGACCTAATTAATGGCAAGAAATCATTTGATGCTGGTATACGAGAAAGACTGCATATTGCAAAATATTCGGTTTGTTGCATTCTTAACTGGCTGTGGTATCTACTCTCTCAAAGTATTTTATGGTTAATGGGCATAACGGCTCCAGTGCAATTCCCTTCCTGATGGTCTTGGAAGAGACAGTCTGCACTTCACCAGACAGACCAGAGGTCGTTGCGCTTACTAGATGGTGTCAACTTGGTGTAAATGGCAACTCAAGTGCTTGGAGAGAAGTCTGAGATCTGGATCAGTGATACAGTAGCCCACATAGACCCAGTACAGAGAGTCCCGTCACAGAGAGACTGAGCGCTACTTCACAGGATGTCCGCTATTGTGGGGGGAGCAGGTAGGCCTACCACGGTTTTATAAGCGGGTAGCTGTTTTGTGATCTGTTGCCTTGCAATAATCACGCTGTTTGCTACCTCGCCACATCTCATGATCTATTGGACACTTAGCTTTTTGTGTGTGGAACTAGTGGAACAAAGCTGTCATTTTTAGGTCTCGCCTGAGCCAGCGCTTTTGTAAATGGGGGATCTGGAAGTGCAAACGAGTGCTTTCAGGCCTCCAAATACAGTGCAGGTGCGCCGGGCGCGCGCACCATTTGTTTTCACTTTCGCGGCCGCACGGCCGCTTTGATGTTTGATCGCGATCAATTTCACTTTCACGGCCGCTTGTTCCATATTAGTTAATTACATGAATATCAATACTAAGGATCTAAGCGTTTTTTGAGAGCGTTGTGTTTGTCTTTATTTTATTTTAATCCTGAGTACATTTTGCAGCATTACTTTAATTCTCTATTGTATGCCACCACGGGATTTTTTCCAAAAAACTACGAGGGTAGTCTTTCCTCTCTACTCGTCTCCTTGCAAACTGCAAGGCATTGAGCTCCAAGGTTGGCAGCTCTGGCCACACTTCCATCGCACTCGTACCTCATTGCCTCGCACGCACAGGCATATATTATTATTTCAGCACATACAGCTGTATTCCCAGTAAACACACTTGCATATTAGCAGACATGCCCAAATAACCGGGCACACAGATGTTCAAGTACATATCTCTATCAGCCAACACACGTATGTTCTCTAGTCTCCAATACACGTGTGTATTGGAGAGAACATACATGACGCGAAGATCATTTTACTTTTCACAAAAGGATAACCGATATAACACATCAGCCTGCACATGCAGGTTAGCATGTATTTTCTTGAAAATAAACATGCCTGTATTTCCCCTACATGTTTGTTAATGTTACCCAACACACGCTGGCGTGTATTAACAGGCGAGCAAGCGAATTAACATCTACCCAGGCACGTTCACCACAATTACATGTTGGACATTAACCTGCCCGTCCAACTCATTTTACTGCTGAATGTTTTGTTCCAGCACACACTCCTATTTTACCCTCTACACGCGTGTGTATTATAGCGACACGAGTAGTACAAGGATGTATAACAATAGCTTTGGATTGAAGCCGGGACTCGTGAAACGTGCAAGAACCGGGGGAGTGGTGTGTTCGCACGATCGGGCAGAATGCGATCTGGCCACATGCAGAAAACATCAGCTTGAACAGAAAAGGCCCAAGGGTTAGCTATCAGTACTCCCATCAGTTAGGCCAGGGTTGTGAGGGGGGCCATCGTACCCCCGATAAGAGCTTCTTGGAAAGGGACCATTTTCCTATCTTGTGTTTTGGTCAAGGCACCCTGGCCACGCCTCTGTGGATGAAAACTACTCATCGCGCTACGTAGCTTTAACAAGCACAGGGCTGCTCTGCTACTTGAGGCCTGCGCCTACAAGAGTCATGTTCCCTGGTTGGTAGCTCTGCTGTCTGGGCCCTGAACATTTAAGATTAGTGCAGTGGTTATATCGGCTCAGGGATAGCTCTGCGGTCTGACGTGGGAGCCAACAGGATAGAGTGCAGTGTTGACAGGTGGAAATACTGTCTTCAGAAGTGCTCCGAAAACTGGACACACATTTCACCCACATGTGCAGAAGGAGGGTTTTATCTCTGTGTTTCAGCAGGCTCTACACGTTGATTGTGCTAATAAACAGTCAGCACTGTTAGATCATCAAAAACGGGAGTTGATGCCTTTATGAGACTAATTGGAAATGAAAAGCAAAACGTTACAATGCATGTCATTTTTAAAACTCCACTCACGCTCCTTCCGCTAGCAGCTGTACAACGATGCATGTGGGAAACGGGGCTGTTGGACTTCGGCGGAACATGCTCCGCGCCATCTTCCCATTTTGTTGTAAGTTACTGCAGAGTCCAGACCATTGCGCGCTGGTGTAACCTGCAGAGTCTGAGTGACAGGCGCACTCAGCATGAGCTGCACTGCGTGAAAGGCCTATCTCTGGGCTGTGCTGGGTGAAAGTTCACGCTGTCTACATGCACTGGAGTCGGAGCTGAGAGGAGTCCCTGTGGATGCTAGAGCACGGGGCCTGCGAGTGAAACACAAATCACTGTATGAAAAAAAACAACCTTTCTCATGTATCATAAACCGTGAATCATGTACGATTATTTAATGACATTAAAGAATTACTTTTAAAAATATGCTTGTGCATCAGGTCGATGTCGCGGCTCGTTATGCGTGATATATAAAATGGTAATTATCTTTAAGATGACATGAAAGAACAGTACAATGCAAGGTGGACGTTAAGACGCAGATCTGAATGTTCATTTGAGCTAAAAGTGGTGTGGGCAGCCCCATTTGAAAGTAAAAGCGTGCATGTCGCGCTGCACATCGTGCCTGCAGGACCAGAAAGTCGTTTAAACAAGCATTTGCAACGCAATAGGTCTCGCATTTGTGAGAGTTTAAGCTATTCGCATTGTAAATAATGCATTTTATTTATGTTTTAAAAATCAACAAGTAAATAAAAGGCATTGTCATTTACAATGCCAATAGCTCAAACTCTAGTAAATGCGAGTAGAGACGATCCTGAGTGAATGAAGCAAAGGGGTGTCAGATTTTATCAGATGGGGGGGGGGGGGGGGGGGTAAAAAAAAACGCCTTCCATTCCCTGTTCAATTGCGGAAAAACTGTAGTTCTTTGGTGTCCCCTCAATATGTACCACAATAGTGAATCTTTATTGGATTGCCAAAAAGCTAGGATACCCAGTGTCTTAAGCTGAGGTTTCACCTTTCTAGCCATGAATCAGTTCATAAGTTCAAATCTAAAAAATGAAAAATGCGCACGATGGAAACCTGTGCATTTTTTATATTAAGTTTAGGAATAGAGGTTATTTGTTCAATTTTGAAATTGCTCAAATTGTGGTTCAGAGGGCATCTTGCCAAATGTTTCCTGCACTTTGGTTTACATTTGGAAGCCACAATTATAATGAAGAACAAGTTTTCTAGTCTGTGTGCACACTTCATGCAATAATAAAAACAGTACCTTACTTGTGTGCCTGGGTCTGTCGCGCACGACCTGAAAGGGCACAAAATGCAACATCCAGCAAAGATTTGGAAATATGAAGTTTTTGCCTTGCAAATTGGCCCATTTTGACAGTGTCAGTGGGGGAAGTACTTTGGCCCAAGCTTGGCTGCCCCCAAACCCAAAGTACTGCTCAGAATAACCTGCAAAATTCAAACAAAAAACGGAAGGCTTTTTTGGGAGCCGAGGAAGCACTTAACCAAATGTCTTGCAGGCAGTTGCCCCCAAACCCTCCGCCCCAGGTCTACTGGCAGGTTCACTGCCTAGGCATTGCCCTTCTGTGGCAATACCCAAGCAGGCATCCTCTTTCTAGTATTTGCCATCCATCAAAATATGTGCTCGGTGCCTGCGATAAGCCCCCGAGCACTCACTGAAGTGAAAGCAACACATTCTTTAGCTGCTTTTATTTGATGGCACCAGCGTGCTATGCACGCTGATCATTATTATAACCAAAAAACTGGCCTTGTGCTAAAGGGAATCTCTTCCCTTTCAACTGAGTTTTTAGGACAAGCCTACTTGACAGCACGTGCGCTGTCTATTGCAAGACATTGTGGGCTTACTAAGAAAATACAGGGGCTTTAAGCTTACCCTTGGTTGCCTTTCCTGTCGCACTCATTTGTTCGCTTGTTTGTCTTGTCCCAGCGAGTCAATCTTGTTTGTCCTTGTAATGGATCATAGCCTCTTTAACATATATTTTGATAGGTTTCTGTGATTCCACTACTTGCTTTCAAAAACGCCTTTTTTCTTTTTGGTTAAGCACTCCAGGACAATGCACGTGTTCAGCTGCCCTCATGTACTTCTTGGTCACGGGCTCATTGCAGTGTCTGCAGGCGGAGGAAAGGCAGGAAACGAGTCACTTACTTTAAGTAGTCTCAGGTGAGATTACACCCTCTGGTGGGAGTTACCCTCTGGTGGGAATTTCATGTCTCAGCATTCTGGGACTCGTGGTTTTCCTGCTTTTAAATTGAAGTCCTCCAGTGGTTTCCGCCTCAACAAACACACAGTTTTGCACATTGAATGCTCTCCAGTGAGCTAACAGCATAAAACTCCGGTTTTTCATTATTCAAACTGCTTGCCCTGCAACTTCAAACACAGCCAGTCTGTGTGAAACAGCCCACATTTCATTCAGCGGGAGTGCAGTTCTCTCGGCCAGGACCGGCCGAATTAATTATCCAAAAAAGGTGTCCCCCTGCGAGAATGCACTTGGCAGGCAGGCGAATCCTGTACTTTCACCAGCATCCTTTATTTGTTAATGACCGGACATTGTTCTGCATGTTTAGGGGTGGGGGGACCTCTCTGCCCATTCTGCAAACTGATTTTATTCCTATCTACAATATCCTGCTTGATATTCGGATATTCCTCTTGATATTTGGATACTCCTTGCAGATGCGTCTGTATTGGCACACTTTTTTTTCATGGCCAGTTTCTGTAAATGGCTCTGCTTTCTTGGCTCAGAATGTAGTCACCCAAGAAACGGACGTCTGCGTGTCATGAGGGACTATATATGGACTGTCCCTATGGAGTCACACGGCGCCCTCTACTGACGCGCAGAGATAATGGAGAAATCTTTTGCCAAATCCAATTTGATGCCTGGGGGAAATTCTAAGGTAAAGAATCTGTGGTTAGATCTTGTCTCTACCAGATAAGGCATTTCTAAAGGTAAGTAACTTGTTTAGCGCAATCTGGGAAGTCATTTTTGTCCATTAAGGTACATCTTTCGGCCATTACGGGCACAAGGAAATTTCCATTGAAGACTTTTCTTTAGAATTACTGTGGTGAAATATTTTTTGGGAGGCCTTAAAAGATGCCCTCAACGCCATGTGAACTCATTATTCTTTCCAAACCGATGGGTCTCCCATTTAAATCTATATATAAAGCCTCTTTGAATTATCTTGCATAGAATGGTGATGAGACCTCATCCCAGTGTTCTTCCAATTGTAAAATCAGACATAGACATTAACCAGCATCTTACTGCCTACTTTCTTTCCTAACCCCTCCAATCCAGCTGAATGGTCGTTACAGTATCTGGATATTAAGAGTGCTAAGATTCTACTTAAATAAAACCAAAGTTATCAGAAAATCGGATCACCTTTTTGTTACCTATGGTCCAGTGAGAAGAGATTCCGCATACTCTAAACGACTATTTCTAGATGGATAATTTTTTATATTTCTTTCTTACCAGCTAGCGAAGAAATCCTTACCTGCTAGACCTAGGGCACACTATGCAAGAGGAAAAGCTGTGACTGCAGCTCTGTTAAGGAATGCATCTGTTTCTGAAATTTGTAAATACCCTACATGGAAATCTGCTCATTCCTTTACTAGCCATTATTGTCTGGATTCGGCTGCTAAAGTAGATTCTCAAAAAGGACTGGCTTGTTTGAGGAATCTGTTTGGTTAATTGTTGGATCTGCTCTTGTTTTCAAGTCGTGGTTTTTGCAATTGGATTGCTATTCTATCCAGAGCTTATGACTTGATGAGGATCCAGGGAAATTCTTAGTCATAAGCAACCCACCCACCTCCCCAGGTGGGAACTATTGTAGCGCTCAGCTGTAACTTTTAAAATAAAAAATGTAATCTGGATATTTTTACCCTCTATAGGCTGTATGTATGTGTGTGTGTGTATGTATATATGTAAAGTGCTACATACAGGGTTGTGTGTGAGTATATGTATATATTCAAACACTTTCTCCCCCTTTCCCGGAAAGACATAAGCTGCACTCGCAACACTGGCATTTGAAGCATTTATTGAGCAGCTACGGGCAGTCCTGACACGTTTCGTTCATCCTTGAACTTTTTCAAAGGTAAACCCTGGCAGCAGGAACAGATTACAAACCACAAACAGCGATTGCCTTTTAAACAATTTCAGCCCTCTAGTGGACACCCTTATTTATGGGTGTTTTATTGGTGCATGCTGGAATTTGTGGTTTCGTAATAGTCACAATGAAAAACCCTCCAGTGGGCTGTGCCAATGTAGTTTTGCTGTCTCACCTTAACGATTTTATTTCCAGTTCAGTGTTGCTCCATACGCAGTCCTATTTTCGAGGCTGCCAGGATCCCTGCCATATTTAGTATATGGCAGCGTCCGTTACCCGCAGTCGTTTTCACGAAGTTTCCAAATTGGTCCAAGGTTGGGTAATGGTGGCGCACTTACTGGTGGTGCGTTGCTCTGCGGCGGGACCAAGCCGCTGAGTATTCAAACACTTTCTCCCCCTTTCCCTGAAAGACATGAGCCACACTCGCAACACTGGCATTTGAAGCATTTATTGAGCTGCTATGGGCAGTCCTGACGCGTTTCGTCCATTCTTGAACTTTTTCAAAGGTAAGCCCTGGCAGCAGGAACCGATTACAAACCACAAACGATTGCATTACCCAGGTTTCCTAATTTATGTAATAATGACCTGCCCTAACCGGTTAGGCATAATGGGATACAAGGGGTACTGAGAGACTCTTGAAGGCATAGTGCCAATTATTCTGTGGTGTTCTTTGAATGCAGCCTATTGGATAACAATGTCTGTGAGAAGTTGGCATGGCATATGCTGGTCACTAGTTATAGTGGCCACCTTGCACCAGTCCAATTCGACTCTTATGGTAGATAGGTTTAAGACAACCTTTTAAAGAAAGCTATCCTAGTGGTAGCTGTGGAGAGCAGCCTTCAGGCTAAGTCTCAGGAATGTAAAGCAGCTTGTTGTACCTTATAATCTCTTGAATTACCAAATGAAAGGACACCACACAGGTGTGTATATATAGCAAATATGTGTTTATTACTAGACAGTCTACTAATCTCTTTGACATTAGAAGTCAGGAACATATGCAAATATTAACGTTTCACAATAAGTTAAGTACAATTATGGCTGGGGCCCTAGGGGCGTACCAGACCATATACTAAAAAAGAGGTTTAGGGATGTCGACTTGCATGGGGACGAGGCCTAGGGCCTGTCGAATCGCTGGGGCCTCACTAATCCACCCAATGCAGGTAAGTAAAGGACCCACGGGAGACGCGTGCAGTGTGAGAACACAGCCACGGGTTCACTATTGATTTCGATGGAGCAAGTCGCGGTTGGATTTTTAAAGTTTTAGGGTACTTCTAGAGAGACTACAAGCAAGCCACTTAAAAGGTAAGTAGTTCGAGGGCCAACACCCACAGGATCACCGGAGTGCACGAGTTACCCCACCCAGGGAAGCCGGGTGCTTAGGTGTCTTTTGGTGTCGGGTCGCGTCTTCGTTTTCAATGGAAGCCGAAGAAGTTTTGCTGCTTGTGAAGGCTGGAGAAGTGTCCGGTGGAATCCAAGGCTGAATTCAGAATGAAGACCTGAAAGCAGAAGGGACAGTGTTCAGTTGCTTGCCAGTGACCCGGGGCCAGTTGCTTGCCAGTGACCCGGGGCCAGGAAGATGGATGCCTACGGAAGTCAGGTGATTTCAGGTGATCAAGGGTGTTTTGACTCTTCAGCCACGAGGTCCAGGAGGCGTCGACTACCAGGAGCTGGATTCGGAGTGTCCCACGAAGTCTGCAGCTTACTGAGGTGTCTGCAACCGGATTGGAGCCAACAAGCCTTGGCAACAGCAAGTCTCGTGGAAAGTGAAGAAAGTCGGCGGCGCAGACCAGCAAGGTCAGAGAGACTCACCCAGCGGAGGTAAGTCCCGGGCAGGCCTGGAGCAACCAGGGGAGCCCTTTGGTTCGATGAGTCTTCAGGGGACTCACAAGCCAGCCAGCAAGGGATCGCGAAGACTCCTCGTGAGGATTCGTTTCACAGGAGCCCACGGTCACTCGGGACGAGGTAGACCTCTGATTTTCGAGGGAAATCCTGCTGGAGGCTTGGACCACGCGTGGTCCAATGCACAAGTTCGGTACCTGGGTATTGCCGTTCCTCGTCACTCGTGGGGTCCACTCGCCTCAGGTTTGCTGGGGATTCACAATGGCCGTCAATCAGGAAATCCACTTCCGGGGCTGCAGGGATTACGGACTCCAGCGGGAGCGTTTGCGACAGTTTATTCAAGTTTTTGGTGTCTGCCAAGCAGGGGAGTCACTCCTTGACTCCAAGGGAGATTCTTCAGTCTTCCAAAGGTAGTGGAGCGTCGGAAGGGCCAGGATTCTTCTTGTAGAGCGTCGTCCAGGGATATCTGATTTGCAATAGCAAGGTTTCCCTATCTTCTACTAAAGGAAAGGGAGGGACTAGCTCTATGACCACTCCTATGGGAGGGTCAGGGGAGTGGGTGGTTACACCCACTTCCCTTTGTCCAGTTGCGTGCCAGAGCAGGGGCAGGTAGCCCCTGAACCGGTTTGAGCTGGCGTATGCACAGAGGAGCCTACTGCTCCCCCAGTGCAGGACTTCAAAGCACTCTAGGAATGCACCAACCCATACACTAAATCCTGTCTGGAAGGTGGTTACACCTCCCTGTGACAGGATGCCTATTGTTGGGCCTCCTCCACTGTGAGTTTCAGTCAGCAGCAGGAGGGCAGCCCAGTGTCTGTGCTGGTGGCATCCATTTTGTGATGCCAGGGCTCTTTCAGATTTCTACAGTGTTTCCACAGTACGTACATGTCTTCCCCTCTAACAGGGTGGGATCCTACTCCCACACCAGTTACTGGTGTGGGGGTATGATTCCAAGTTGTTTAACACCAAACACGACATGTTTTGATGCAGTCATTCCAAAGTTAGCATTTACCGGTAGGTTATAATTAGGGCTCCCGGTTTGGTATTTATTTTTTGCCATTTCCGTCTGTATTTATCCATATTTATTTTGTGGGCATTTTATCTGTATTTATCCACATTTATTTTTGCCTCAAGCAAAAGTCGACGCTGCATCTATGTATTTTTCCACATTTATTTAAATTGACAATGCACAGATGAACTCTGTTATTGCTCAACACTATACATTCATCTGAAAACTTCGCCATTTGCAGAATGTCCCAAATACGCTTAAAAGTTATGAGGCAATGGATCTAAACCACCCTCAAGATGTCAGAACCACCTCTGAACATGCGAACATGCTGCAGTGAGGGAAGATGTTTATAAGCACTTATACTGTTAATATGTGTATATTTCATTTCAAATAAATAGATTCTTTCTTTAATGAAGCGCACCAATATTTAGCCGTAATCACAGAGGAAGAGGACATGGAGTCCTCAGTTAATGCAGCTAATTTTTACTGCTTATGCTGTTCACCGATCAGCTTACAAATTGACTTAGAGCTTAAAGACTTAGGCCACTGTGACACTAGAAACTCTTATCGTGTAGCGCCTCTGCAAAGACGTACTTGAACAGTATATGATGTCACCTAGGTGTGACTTGGAAGTAACGTAATTTTTGGGGTAGTACAACTGTCACTTTTTTATTGTGATCAAAAGTATCCATTCAAAGTACTGATTGTACAATAAAGAATAGTGTGCACCATGATCGGGCCTGGTTTTTCACCAGATCAATCACCTCTGTCTATTCCTCTGTCAATTCAAGCAGTGGATGCTGGCACCGTGGGCGGATATGGAGCAAGGGACACTATATTTCACAGAGGGTTCTGTGTACAGAGCCATAAAAAATCTTACAAAGGATGCAATAGAGGCTATAAAATGCAGTGGGCTAGCTAAGGCTTTTCACGCCCGGGGCAATCCCTCAGTTTTCCGCCCAGTTCCGGTAAGAGCGAGGTGTAGGGGGGGGGGGGGGGGGGTTTGTGCTGGTGAAAGAACACGACGAGCGGGGTAGGTGCGAGCGACAGACTACAATGAGCGGGGGGCATTTAGCGACGCCGACGATGGAGAATAAAGAACTGTTGCAATGCTCATGCTTGTTTTTGTTGTGAGCCCTGCAGGAAGCTCTGCTCTTTCATTCTGCTCTTTCATTCATGCAGGGGCAGGGCTCACTTCACACCTCTGGAGAGTTCAAGCATCGGCCTAACCGCTGTTATCACGCAGATGCAGTGATTGGGCTAAGAGAAAGAGGTGTCAGTAAAGGAAAGATGATACTGGCCAGAAACGCTGCCCTGACAGTTTGCCGCTGCTGAAAGTGATGAGCGCCGGCCCTGCGTGGCGAGGCAACTCTCTGCTGCAGCCTGGTAGCTAGTATTTTCCCGTTTTTATATATAAATACAAACAAACTTGTTTTTCGTCTGTATTTATATGTAAAAATCCGTTTAAACGGAAAACCGGGAGCCCTAGTTATAATGCACTTAAGAGTATATGGTTTAACCGCATCCACAAACAGCCACAGAGAATAGACTCTGCCAGCTGCAGAGGGGCCCTGCTCAGGCAGAGGCACCCCCTCACATTGTAAACCAAGCACCCTGCCCTCAGGATTGATAGGGTTTGCCTTAGGGGTGTCTGATAGGTTTATGTGTGTGTGTATGGTGAGATATAGGGAACCTATATCTCAGTGAGGAATGCTAACACTACCTCACCCAGGCTGCAGTAGCAGGCCTGTGGTGTCAGATTCAGTCTGCTTCCCAGGGGTGGCATAATGCATGCTTCAGCCCCTGGTAGGCCTGTGAAGTACCTATGCCCTTGGTACCTAAGGTTCCATATACTAGGGTCTCATAAGGTACCACAGTATCCAATCAGTAGTGCATCTATTATGCACTCCAAGTTGTTTAGAGAGAATCGAGAGACTGGGGCCCTGATTAGCAGGGACCCAGCCAGACTATAGCCAGAAACAAGTGTTAAGATCAGAAAAAAAGTGGGGGCAACATAAGAGGCAGATCCTACTCTCCTATTTCCTTTCCTTTAAAAAAAAAAAAAAAATGTTTGTGAAATTCTTTCTATAGTCCTTTTTATTTTTTACATGACTTTCTTGTTTGTGTAACTTTTAAAATGAAAAATGTAATCTGGCCATTTTTTACCCTCTAAGCTGTATGTGTGTATGTATATATGTAAAATACTACATACAGGGTTGTGTGTATATTATGTGTATCTATTTGTGTGTGTGTGTATATGTATATGTGTGTATATATATATATATATATATATATATATATATTCACTGAAAAAACCATAGATTTCACACATGTTATAGTTAGCGGAAATTTTACTGATAAAAAACCAATGAAATTCCCCCGGTATAGTTAGTGCAGGCAACTATAACTCACGCGACCGCAATCCTCTGCTGATGCTAATACTGTATTTAGACACTTATTTGCCCATGTCTTCTTCCATAAATTTTTAGCTATACATATATTACAAATATTTTTTTTCTCATAAAGACACATATGTCATCAGCAGAAGATTGCGGTCGCGTGAGTTATAGTTGCCTGCACTAACTATAACGGGGGAATTTCATTGGTTTTTTATCAGTAAAATTTCCGCTAACTATAACATGTGTGAAACCTATGGTTTTTTCAGTGAATTTGCAAGGTTTTTTAAATGCTAATTCCTAACTATAACGTGTGTGAAACCTATGGTTTTTTCAGTGAATTTGTACGGTTTTTTAAATGCTAAGTTACTTTACGCCATTCGTGGCGTGCGCGCCCACTTAACGCAGTTCGTTCCGTGCGCGCACGGTGCGCTTCGCGCACCGTGCGCGCACAATGAGCACGCGGTGCACTTCGCGCACCGCGCGCCCACTTTACGCAGTTAGTGCCGTGCACGCACGGTGGGCACGCGGTGCGCTACGCGCACCGCGTGCCCACGTTACGCTAGATGGGCCATGTACGCACGATGCGCTTCGCGCACCGTGCGCACATGGAGGACATATGATGCGCTTCGTTGTGAAAGGTAATATTTTAATTTTTCACATCAGTGATATGCCATGCACAAATGGTGCCCTTCGGGCACCATTTGCACATGGGGTGGGGAGAGTATGGATAATTTAAAAAAAAAAAAATCTTTTTACCGTACGCGTACGGTAAGCGTAATCGGCGAAATTATCGGAAAAATTAAAATTCAGTTTTTGGCCTTGGGGGATCTTTGGGCACTCCCCCAACATGGCTAGGTGCTTAGGAGCTGTCTAAACAGCCCCTTTACATGTTTTTGTCCTTTGTTTTTTAATCCCCACTCAGAGTGCGAGAGAGAAAATGGCGGCCGCCGCTTCCTGGTTTCGACCGATTCGAATGTTTACTAAGATCTAACAGCCAATCAGAATCGCGCTCGTCACCGTACGCGTACGGTAAGCGCACCGTAAGCTGGCTCAGATATATATATTGATTTAAAGGCTATTTTCTCAGAATCTACTGAACAGATTTACACCAAACCTACAAAAGGCACTTCCTTGACCTGTAGACTACCTCTCTGCCAAATTTCAAGGAACTCTGTTCAGCCGTTCGGGCTGTAGCTGTGTCTAAAGGTCCTATGGAAAAATGCATGGGAAAAACGCGTTTTGGGACCCCCTTTTATCTCAGCCCCCGCTTGACGAATCCCCCCGAGACTTTCAGGGTAGGAGCGGAGCGTAGCGCCCCACCTATTTTGACAATTTCGCCGGGATTCGTCGACCGGCGCCAAAGTTATTCAAAATAGAATGTTGCGGTTTTCCTATGGCAACAGGGTCCTAACTATAACTACCTACTGGCGACCGCCAGTAGGTAATATATATATATATATATATATATATATTCACTGAAAAAACCATAGGTTTCACACATGTTATAGTTAGCGGAAATTTTACTGATAAAAAACCAATGAAATTCCCTCGTTATAGTTAGTGCAGGCAACTATAACTCGCGCGACCGCAATCCTCTGCTGATGCTAATACTGTATTTAGACACTTATTTGCCCATGTCTTCTTCCATACATTTTTAGCTATACATATATTACAAATATTTTTTTTTCATAAAGACACATGTCATCAGCAGAAGATTGCGGTCGCGTGAGTTATAGTTGCCTGCACTAACTATAACGGGGGAATTTCATTGGTTTTTTATCAGTAAAATTTCCGCTAACTATAACATGTGTGAAACCTATGGTTTTTTCAGTGAATTTGCAAGGTTTTTTAAATGCTAATTCCTAACTATAACGTGTGTGAAACCTATGGTTTTTTCAGTGAATTTGTACGGTTTTTTAAATGCTAAGTTACTTTACGCCATTCGTGGCGTGCGCGCCCACTTAACGCAGTTCGTTCCGTGCGCGGTGCGCTTCGCGCACCGCGCGCCCACTTTACGCAGTTAGTGCCGCGCACGCACGGTGGGCACGCGGTGCGCTACGCGCACCGCGTGCCCGTTACGCTAGATGGGCCATGTACGCACGATGCGCTTCGCGCACCGTGCGCACATGGAGGACATATGATGCACTTCGTTTTGAAAGGTAATATTTTAATTTTTCGTATATTTTATGAGCCATGCACAAATGGTGCCCTTCGGGCACCATTTGCACACGGGGTGGAGAGAGTGTGGATAATTTTTTTTTTATTTTTTTTAAAATATTTTAGTTTATCTCAGGTGATATCAGCCATGCACAATTGGTGCCCTTCGGGCACCAATTGCACACGGGGTGGAGAGTGTGGATAATTTTTTTTTTTTTAAATTTGTTAGCGTACGGTAAGCGTAATCTGCGAAATTACCGAAAAAATAAAAATTCCGTTTTTGGCCTTGGGGGATCTTTGGGGACTCCCTCAACATGGCTATGTGTGTGGGAGCTGTCTAAACAGCCCCTTTACATGTTTTTGGGCTTTATATTTTAAAAATCACTCAGTGCGAGAGAGAAAATGGCGGCCGCCGCTTCCTGGTTTCGGCCGATTCGAATGTTTACTTAGATCTAAGAGCCAATCAGAATCGCGCTCGCGCACGCCACCGTACGCGTACGGTAAGCGTACCGTAAGCGCACCGTAAGCTGGCTCAGATATATATATTGATTTAAAGGCTATTTTCTCAGAATCTACTGAACAGATTTACACCAAACCTACAAAAGGCACTTCCTTGACCTGAGGACTACCTCTCTGCCAAATTTCTAGTAATTCTGTTCAGCCGTTCGGGCTGTAGCCCTGTCTAAAGGTCCTATGGAAAAATGCATGGGAAAAACGTGTTTTGGGACCCCCCTTTTATCTCAGCCCCCGCTTGACTAATCCCCCCGAGACTTTCAGGGTAGGAGCGTAGCGTAGCGCCCCACCTATTTTGAAAAATTTGCGAGGATTCGTCGACCGGCGCCAAAGTTATTCAAAATAGAATGTTGCGGATTTCCTATGGAAACGTGGTCCTAACTATAACTACCTACTGGCGACCCTCCAGTAGGTTTTATATATATATATATATATATATATATATATATATATATATATATATATATATATATATATATATATATATATATATATATATATATATATATATATATATATATATATATATATATATATATATATATATATATATTTTTTATGTGTGTGTAGATATGCAAAAACAAGTTCAACTCAAACCCAGCAATATGAGACAGATGTTATTTTATTGCAATCCTCAAGCCTGATGCGTTTCGGACACTTTGGGCCCTTGCTCACAGGTCAACTTGAAATTCGGTCGCCATTTTATATTTATAACTGTCTTTGAGTTTCCACCACGTGGTTAATAGACCTAAACGACATACAGGCACTTCTTTTTCTTGCATACAAAAGTCTGTTTTCCTAGCATGCACGGTCAGCACACATAACCATCATAAAATATGACAAATTTCATATCTGCATAAATGCATTACAAACAATTCAATTGTCACAACCCATATAATTTAAACTTCAATAATTGGGAAGTTAAAATTTGGATTAATATATGTTTAAATATGCCGCGTCACAGTTAAAAACTAGAATTGGGCTTAATACATAGTTAATAAATAGTAAAAACGATATGTTACATATATAAATATATGAATCCAAATGCGAAGATGCTAAAAATATTGAGCCAATTAACTGTGCAAAGTTCGTAAAAATATCATGTAAACATCTTGTGCAAAATCATGCTAATATGAATTTAGCTCCTCCTGTTTCAAAATTCCTGCTTAAATGCGCAGAGGAGGGAATACTGTGCTTTATACCAGCGTGCAAATAATGCAAAAAAGTGACAGGTGCTGCTAAATCCTATAACACACTATTCTATAAAAATCTAAAAACCACAAAGGTATCTCAGTTTAAAATCTACTAAAAAACTAAGAATACAGGGTAAAACAAAAGATCCTTGCGATCTGGACACTAATGCAGTTCATAAAAGATTGTACAGAAAAGTTCATTCATTTATATCTGTCAAATTTACCATACGATCCACTAAAGAAAATGATAAAGGTCCTCCGTGTTGTTGAGGCCATTAGGTATTTTGCTTTCTAATTTTAATATAATTTTGGATTCTAATTTCCTCAGCATCCTTTCCCTATTTCCTCCTCTTCGGGGTTTAGAAATAGCTGCCATCACAAAGTATTTCAAACAACTGAGGTTGTTATTGTGCATTTGTTTAAAATGACGAGCCACCGGATACGTGGGATCCTTCTTAATGATGGCTCTTGGGTGCTGTAAAATTCTGACTTGCACCTGGAGCTTGGTGCTTCCCACATATCTTAAGCCACAGGTGCATGTCAGAACATAAACTGCAAACTCAGTCTTACAATTGTAACTACCCTTGATCAAAACTTTCTCTGGGCTAAAAGGAGTCTGATACAATGTAGTATTCTCTCAACCTACATGCTCTGCAAGAGGAACACCTAGTGAACCCTTGCTTAGGTTGTAGCCACATCTTAGCAGCTGCTAATTCAGGATTTGTCTTGACAATTTGTGTTGTCAGACGTGCCTTTTCTAAATGAAATCGTACGTTGTGGGGGAAAGCTGGGGGCTAGTACCCCATCAGTCAAAATTATAGGCCAGCTACGCCTAATAGACTGGATCTTTCTTTCCTGCCTATTAAATGAGGTTTTGAGTTTCTGGACACTCCGCTGTTTCAAGATTTTCTGTATTGCTCGAGTTGGAAAAAAGGGAGTCCCTACGTCTTGTACTGATTTTATTCACTGCTTCCATTAAAATGGACTCACTATAGCCTCTCCTAATTCTAATGGGGGCCAGTTTACATAAAGTGAAGTCCTAATCAGTACTGCAGATCCTCGTCATGCGCAATAACTCCCCGAATGGAATGCTTTTTATCAACTGTTTGGGGTGTGTGCTACTGGCATGGAGTGTCGTATTCCCAGCCGTCACCTTTCTATGTAGCGTAGTTGCTATGCTTCCATTTTTGATATAGACTTTAACGTCTAAAAATTCCACATATTTATTGATCTGCGATGTAAATTTAAGATTATAAGTATTGTTATTAATCCTATTGATAAAATCAGTGGCACTCCTTTCATCACCTCTCCATACAATAAAAACATCTATATATCTCAACCAGTGTTGTACATGGTTGTTGTAATCCGCGAGGAATGTGCGATTAAGGACCTGCTCCTCCCACCAACCAACATGCAAACATGCATAGCTGGGGGAGAAACAGGCCCCCATCGCCACACCCCTCTTTTGCAAGTAAACATCATTGCCAAACTTAAATTAGTTATTAAAAAGACACCAAGAAGCTAGATCCAAAAGCATTTTATGAATATAACGGTCCAGGGGTCTTAATCCGACAGTGTTTCAAGGCATTCAAGCCTGTTGTGTTCTATACTGGTGTACAGGGATTCAAGGTCTAAAGTAATAAACATCGAATCCTTTGCCCACTGTATATTCTGTTATTTCTCAAGAAAGTCACCTGGTTCTTTTATATATGTAGGCAGTTGTTTAACCAAAATATGTGCATATGTGTGTGCATATGTGTGTGCGTATACGTGTGTGTGTGTGTATATATATATATATATGTATGTGGGTAGATGTGTGGGGGTGAGGGAGGAGGGGGTGGGGTGTAGGGAGAGGGGGGTAGGGAGAGGTGTGTGTGTGTATAGATATATATGTGTATATATATGTATATATATATTGTGTGTGTATATATATATTATGTGTGTGTGTGTGTGTGTGTATGTATATATATATATATGTGTGTATAAAATATATATATATTTTTTTATAATATAGCGCTCTGGGATCCACGCACATGGGTAGGACTATTCAGGGCTTATGACTTCGAGGATTCCCGTGGAAGAGAACTGGGATTACAGGTAAGCAATATATTCTTTTGGCTATTTTGCTAGGGAGGGTTCTAGCTGCTGGTTACGTTTCACCTGCACATCGCTTATGCTGTGCTTGAGATCTATTGTTTTTAATAAAAATTTAAAAGGGACTTGCATCCTGCCTCCCCTTGTTCGTGACTTCTCATTGGTTCCTGTGCTTGCCACTTACCTTTCCTCCATTTCTTTTGGCTGTAGCTTATTTTCCTGCATTTACCAATGCTTGTTCCTAGTCTTCTTTTATCTATTCCCACCATCGAAATACTATTAACATCCACTTTGGTGGAACTATATTTTCATTACGTTTTGCATTTTACTATTGCGGTATATTTATATAACAATTTATCACCCGGAGAGTGCTGCTGAGACGCGAACTGCCCAACTCTCGATTCAGCAGCGCTGGCTGCTGCACCACATCCTCTCCACTCCCATTTTCTTTTGGGGAGCTCTTTGCTTCTCCTGGACGATGATTGATTGAAAACAGCGCTCTATTCATTACATAGGTAAAACCTGTGAAGAAAAAGGTGTGGCGCGCGCACTACTTGAGCTGAACTTGTTTTTATGGTTGTTTCGTGCTCCAGGGTATCACTCACCGAACGAGTGTGTGAACAATATGATACTGATGCATCCCCATGCACGTGGGGTATGTCCCCCGGGCACAAATGGTAAGTCCTTGTTAAGAGGTTTCACTGTTGTACTTCAACGTTGTAGAAAAAAACTGATTGATTTGTTTCAATAAACTTTAATAAATCTTGTTGCTTCACAATGGTTGTAAACTTCATTTCCCAGAATTCATTGTAATTAACAAATCCTGAATAATCGTTATGCGATCCCAATGCATTTTGGCAGTATTGCCTTCATCAGGGGATGTTCTGAAAATAATGATTTGTAGTAAATATAATGTATGTAATACACGGGGGAAGTGTTCTGACCCAAATACTGTGAATCATGCTGCTACGGACGATTTGTGGTGGGGTGTTATTAGCCATTACACCAGAACTAAAAACATTGGCGAAATCTTACAACCTACTGGACAACCATTTACATCAACTACATTCAAAGGCACTGTATCGTGCTGGAATTGCAACAACTAACAGTATTATCAGAGGAGAATATATAACACACCCTATGAAAGGTCACAAAATCAAAGTGACAGCAACATGCGACACAACCAACGTCATCTATATGCTCAAATGCCCTTGTGGGAAAATTTATGTAGGGTAAACCGAAAGAAAAATAAAAACCAGGTTGAACGAACACAAATCCAACATCAGAACTAAACAAATGAAATCTACAGTGACAACATTTTTTAGAAGCTGGACATAACATTAGCCAACTAAAATTCTGCATTTTGGAAGTAATTCAAAGACAAGAAGGAAGAGACAATCGTAACTTTTTATTACAGCGAGAAAATTATTGGATTTATCTTTTAAATTCCACGAAGCCTTTTGGCATGAACGACCGTATGGAATTTGTGTGTTACCTTTAAATATCACATGTTAATGTTGTTTAATTCATATTCATTTCTGTTTGCCTGATACATTCACTCAAACTGAGTTTGTCCAACAATTGCATCTCCCATACAACGGTTTATTCTCCATATCTGTATATGATCGCTTAAGTAATTATTCTTTGAGTAATATGCTACTGTTCCTTGGTGCCATCACCTAATTGTTCTATTGTTTTATTGATTTTACTTATCTGCAGTTTCAATACAGTTTCAATACTCTAGCTACGACACACCTTCCCACCACATATTGTCCGTAGCAGCATGATTCACAGTATTTGGGTCAGAACACTTCCCCGTGTATTACATACATTATATTTACTACAAATCATTATTATTTTCAGAACATCCCCTGATGAAGGCAATACTGCCGAAATGCATTGGGATCGCATAACATCATGATTATTCAGGATTATTTGTTAATTACAATGAATTCTGGGAAATGAAGTTTACAACCATTGTGAAGCAACAAGATTTATTAAAGTTTTCATTCAAACAAATCAATCAGTTTCTTTCTACAACGTTTAAGTACAACAGTGAAACCTCTTAACGAGGACTTACCATCTGTGCCTGGGGGACATACCCCACGTGCATGGGGATGCATCAGTATCATAGGTGAAACCTGTGCATTATCAATGATTTTTTTCCTATTGCAGTAGGGGAGTGGATACCGCTTTTTGCTGTCTTGCTACAGACCCCTTTACGTGGTTGTCACAGACCGCATTGTAACCAATACTTTACAGATACACCTTGGGCTTAGGGTCTGGTCTTTGCTTATGGTTGGATTGCTTGCTTGTCTGTTTCGTTCCCCTGATCCTAATGTAGTGACTTTACTTCCTATTGTTTGTCCCCCGCCCAGGAGCATTTTGATTTCACTTTGAATAAGTTACATTCTTCCACTGCTGATGTCATAGTACTTTTATCTTTTGCAGAATTCGAAGACGTTTTACTTTTTGCACTTGATGGAAGTGCATGGCCTTTATCTTGAACCTGTAGAAGTGTTCTCCATCCATGTCATTCTCCATTGCATTCCACCTCCTGTTTCAGATTCCTCTACAGATGATGTATCTGCCTGTATTGCTGCTGAGTTTTTCTAGTGACATTTTCAGACCACAAGGCCCGATGGTTTATAAATGTTACCTGGACCCTCTGATGACAATATAGGACTGCTACACGTTACTAGTTGTTATATCTGATTATTAATTTTAAATTCTTTTTTAGAAAGTTTGAATATTTGGGAGTCATCCATTTACAAATTCTTGTTTGCCTGAGACTGCAGCTATCTGTTTTGAGAAATGTGTTTTTTGTTAGGAAAAGGGAGCTCATATTTAAAGGGTTTGTGTAAATCCAATTCTAAATGCAAAGTACGTTGTAATGAAATTACAAACATGCATTTGGAAATGTGCAGTGTGTTTTGCTTTTGTAGTAGTTTGACACTTGATCTGTATAAAGAAAGTGGCCTGCACTTACTGTGATTATCTTCACACACTGGAAAGGATTCATTAGTAGGTGCTTGCATCAAGACTGAACCTGCAAACATAAGCTCACTGGAAGAAAGACCAAATGCTGTGTTAAATTCTTTCTTTAGGGAAGCGAAATATCCTGCACGTTAATTTAGCCCTACGAATTCAGGGAAATTATTCACTGTTGGACCTTTTCTGTGACTGAGCCATTAAACAACTGACAGTCAATTTGAAGGCTTAACTATGTGTTATCATTGTACCGGTATTCTCTGTTCTGTAACAGAAGCTTTGCTATAAATATTTGCTTTGTCTCCCATAAACAAAACACATGGTTAACTTCCGCCTGGTCATCAATTTATGTACAGCATCCTAAAACCTTCCGCGCTATATAAAACATATAAAAACATTGGGCTCGGTGTTCCTTGTGTGGATTTATGGCTTTATTGCGAAGTGATTTTCACAGCGGCCTTATTGATTTTACACTATTTGTTATCGTTTATTTTTGGAGCTGGGTGGGTCCATACAGTCCATACCTTTGGCCATGTTGTGCTCTCCTCGTGTCCTAGTTCGGGGAGGTTTCCATCTCGATCCTCTGGGTGACAAAATCCCACACCTGGCTTAATGAGTTGACGATTGCAAGATTCGTGAGTCCTGACACTGTTCTTTTAAAGTTGGTGGTTCTTGTAATGATTGGCCTGTGAGGTAGGTTTAAATCTTACCATTATGGCACACCCGTGTCTGGTTTAAAGACTGCGTTGGTTGCAGTTTGCACCTTTCCCCATCAGCCCAAGAACAGACGTGCTACCGTACTGACACACGCCAGGTTGTGCTGGCTTGGGTCCGGCCTTGTGCAATCCTTTTATTATTTACCTTTTGGTGGTGCTCAGAAGCGTTCGTCCTCAGCCCCTAGCATCTAGTTAATAATGCGCTCTGCTCCTCCCAAGTACCACTCATTCCACTCCCTTCTCCTTTGAATTTCTCTTCAGCTCTTCTAGGCATCCGTCCCACTTCTGCCCATCTTAGCCTACCACTCCGTCATTCAAAATAAACTCGTTAGGACAGTGTACGCTACTATTCACGTAGGCTCTACCGGCGGGACTCTTGTGTGGGTTTCTGGCGTTTTCCCCTCGATATGTACAACTTCTTATAAACACAAGCTGTTGCATGCCTTTGTTTAGCAGCATTGTTGATAACATGACCTCGCTCATACGGTTCACGTTTAGGATACTACTTCTGGCTTCAGCACCATCAGGACATGGTAGTATCACCGAGTCTTCGATTTTATAACCCTGTCCTTGCCCTCTACAAGCTTTATGTAGATCCTTAAGTGTGTTAAAAGTTGCTCCCGTTATGCACAGTCCTGAATAAAATGTTATAAGATAAATGCATACCTGGCTGTAAAAGTTTCAGAATCCCTTTAAAGATGCATGATTTTGCACAAGTGAAATGTCGGCATTACGGCTACTAGAATTAGTGGCTTAAATCTATTTTAGTACTGTAGCCGCTGACACTTTAGTCGCTGGCCAGATGGTGGTTGTATTAGACGTTACAAGCAGTTTCTAAATGGGGGTGGGTAAAATCCGTGATGACACCTTTTGGTAGTGGCTCAATGCCGCCATTGTTAATTGTTTTCGTGCTTTTTATACTTGTACAACATGAAGCTGGAAAAGAATAACTTTTCTTTACTGCAACAGCAAGGCAGATTCGCTTTAGTGTGTAATGGTTGAATCTGCGGGTTCTATACCTCGCCAGTTGGGGAAAACTGATAACTACATATAGACCTCTAAGACTTTTTCACGTTTCAAATAGTTTACCATTTAGTTGGAGATGCTAATTATCTGCCTAAGATTATTCTCATCTTTTCAAAACATAAAGCACCAGTCTGTAGCCCAATGCAGTTTGCCATTTATAACGCGTCTAATGCTAAACATGACCATGGCAACATTTTTAAAGTAACTATGCTGATTTTTCTAGCTATTGCACATTTGTCATTTGACTAGGATTCAGGTGTCCCGGTCTTCCCCCTTGCAAGTTTCAAATTGGAATGCAGAGGTTTTATCTGTAACAGAGCTGGTTAACTCTGCAAGACAATCTCTTGAAATTCAACCTGTAGTAATTTCTGAAAGTACTCTGGCAACATTTTTTTTTTCCCCTTCATTTTGTTGACCAACAGCTTCTTGGAAAGGAAGGTTTATCACATCTTGCTCCTGGCTATTAAGTAGAGGAAGAATTATGTACAAAAGACGCCTCTGGTCTTTGTACGTTGATTCTTGTGTTCACTGTCACCTTAACCCAGGAAACTGGAAGAAATCCATCTGCAAAACCTGGATAGGTCTTCCCTCGATCTACGTTCTAAGATCGCCCATCTTGGTTTGGGGACAGTTAATATTTTGTCTAATTTAATTATTTCCTATATGGTTTGGTATCTTCTTGTATTCAGACTTGTTAAGCAAGGAAGTAACTCCAAGCCAATGGCTTAACAACATCAACTTCTAAAAAGCTAGGTTAACATGGTTTCTGGTATTGCAAATTGTCATGCATTGTGTGGCCGTTCTTTTAAACTATTAACTTTTGTCAATTTTAATTTTTCAAAAATTTCTGTACCTGATCAAGGCCACTGTGATGATGGACTAACCTGCAGGCTGTCTGCAATCATTCATTGCAGTACAAACCGCTCTACCGGGTATGCGGTCTTAAAGGTATGTTCAAAGCATTGTAGTCCATTATTGGGAGAAAAAGGATTGCTGATCAGACCATATGTCTAATATCAAATTGGCCGCTGGCTAATGACATTGGAGACTTCTCAGCATCCTACATAAAGGATGCTTTTTAAAGTGCTAACAAGGTCCGCCAATGCCTAGTGAATCTGACTTGGACTAAATAGAACCATTATGAAAGGGAAAGCTAACCTGAATGAAACAACATGGAAGTAATTAGACGAAGATTTAGGAGTGTAATAGCCCCTCTGCATACACATTTCACCACATATTATTATATAAAACAGCTTCTACTTGGTGTGGGAGTTGCATAACAATTTAGATTTTAAGGAAAGCCAACCCAAGACGCAATAGGCATCCTCCTTTCAGACCAACAGCACAATGAAACCCTTAGTGCCATCATTTCTGTATACATGAGTGATGCAGAGGGCCCCAAGCCTCCTGGGGGCCTGGACACATACAAAGGGACTATCCAGCCCAAGATCAATGAATATCTGAGATGGGAGACCCGCGGGTCCATATCACATTCTGCAGTGCAGCCGCACATTTTGCGTTACGCCAATGGTATAAGTCATACAAATGATCCAAGAAATAAGCTTCCGTAAAGCAACCCAAAGAAATGTTGTCTTGGTCTTATTAAGGACCATCCTATAATTCAGTTTCTATTTAAACAATATGATCCTCTGTCTAAACAGACTCATCCCAAGCACATGGTTGTTAACATAGATTTCATGCATTGCTGGTTCCCATACCATGGAGAATTATGGCTGGTTTTCATCTGGCACAGTTGAGCTGTGCTAGCAGCATGACCAAATCCCATTAGCCAATGATCAAAGAAGAAAGTCACTGGTTATACTTGGCCACTTTTATTAGGATTGCTAGGGATAGATGTTCTGTGGTGTACTGGTGCACATTATCCTAAAACTCCACTTGTATGTATTGCTCCGGTCTCCTTTCATTTGACATCTTGCATATTATTTACCTTTACTCATAGCAAAGAATTGTTTTGTATTATGGAAAACTTCTGCGGCTGAATACAGAAATAACTGAACTACTATTCTGCTATCCTTGACACAACGCTAAATCTTTTGGCCTCTATATATGCTCCTCTGTCAAGTCAACGCCACGTTTCATGAACTAGTTCTTTATCATGGTTGTACCACTGACCATTCTGTCCTCCTTCCTGTAAGGCAGAGTCCATATTCGACCCTCCACAATATTAACCTATGAACCAATCTGGTAGGATTTCAAAACTTAAGCTTGGAACACAAAGTTTTCTGGAGGCAGGAAACTTAAGTCTAATCTCGTTTGCCTCAACGTCACATTCATGGTGAATGCCTGTTTAGAATGAACAGTCAGTAGTGGTACGACAGCCTGGACCTGTTCAATAAGACTGTCACGTAATGTTCCTTCAGTGGTTACTGGCACGCTTGAAATGAACTGTGGTGTAAATTTTCACCTGAAATTGCTTACAGGAAAGTTAGCAAGACTTGCTTATGTTAAACAGGGTTCAGAGCCTTGAAATGAATCAAGTGAAATGGCGACTTACAGAGCGCGAACAATCACCGGAGGGTGTCAAGGCGCTTGCTCATCGAGACAGGATTTTGGGTAAAGAGTTTGCAGGGGCCTTAAAGACTAAACAACCAAGTCTTTAACGCCTTCCTGAAAGCTATTAGTTTTTTCTCCTGTTTCAGTTTTATTGGGAGAGAGTTCCACAACCTAGTTGCGCCCAATAAAAAGCTCCCCCCCCCCCCCCCCCCCCCCCAACCTAGTTGCGCCCCTTCCCGGGAGCATTTTTTCACCCTGGGAACAAGATGCAATGCATGCCTGTGTGTTCTGTCTAACTCAGTGCATGTCCAAAATATGCCAATAATTCCAGCCATTATGCCTGGCCAGCAATATACCAGCAGAGAGCATATACATAGATGCTCAGAAAATGGTAACAATTGACAGATTTAATGCTTATACATAGGCTAGCCTGTTTTAGGTTTTAACCTAAAACTGATCAAACCCCACCGAAAGGGAAATAGCCCTCACCAAGGTAAACATAGAAAAAATGAAAAAGGGCCTGCACAACCACAAACTAAATGCCTATCATAGAAAGAAAAAGGAGTTTGAAAGTCAATTTTATGTCTCGCTTAGCTATCGCGTAAGCGATCGCTATGCGAGACTATAGTAAGGGGCTCCCAAAAGTGCCTCCAAAAGCGGATTGCATGGCGAGCACGCGCACAATTGCGTGCATCGTTCCGCCATGCAATCCGTTTGGCATCGTACTTGAAAGGGTCCGCTCCCCCGCCCAGCGCGCGCGCGCGCCACGCTCCGCCGCGTCACAAATTTGCTTGAATGCATTTAATCGGCAAACAGTCCTTCCCTTGTGTGTACTTGGCAGCTTACATCAAAGGTGACTTTTTAGGTCTCGCTGAGCCAAAGGCTCGAAGAGACATTTTGTATGTGTGATTTTCAAAGTGCTACCCACAGTCATTTGGCTGGCCTAAACCTTGAATGCACGATCACATGCACGTGCACAGCTGCTCCCACTCCCCCCTCCCTTCTCTATAGCTTTCTTTCACTTTAGCCGCTTTGACCCTTGCATTCCCCCCTCCCTTCTCACCCAGCCCTTTGATGCTCTGCTCGATTACTTTCGCCGCTTTGATGCTTGATTTTTATTGCCTTTGTTTATGTGACGGAGATCCATTGCATTTGGCAGAACATTTCTGGGGCCGTATTGCATGAAATACACCAGGTGGCGCTAACGTGTTTTACAGAGCACCATACAGCATTTTGTTCTGCGTTAAAAAAAAGACGCTTTAGGAGCGGAAAGGAGCTATCCCTTTTAATTGTATTAAAATGTATTTTTAAAGGTGTCTCAAAGGATCCTGAACATAGTTTATACTAGCATGCTCAAATACTGTCCGTATTTCACTCCTGATTGCACTGGCCTTCCAGGTCCTAAGACTCAGACTCATGATTTTACTGTTATTTCAAAACCAATCTAACATTTTTGTTTTAGGTATTACCTTAGTAAAGCATACCTATGTGATCTTACTCTCCTTGGTCAGTGTTTTATTATGGATGACAAGATGTTTTCTCATTAGGACTCGCACCATAAGCCTCTTTCATTCCAAACATCTGGAAACGCATTCGTCTCTGTAACTATATAGTAATGGCTTTCAGTTACAGCTGGCGGAAATTATGCTACACACCTATTTATTGCCTTCACCAAACGATTCTGCTTTCACTGGTGTGACCATAACTTGCCAAAATATTTTACTGATGCTTTCGGCAGTGTCTACACTTCTGTCTGATCACTCCTCAAATGACACCTTCCTTAATCCCACCCACAAGCAAGGTAAGCCACTCAATTTTATGCTAATTTCAAACACTTTATCCAAATCTAAACCCATCATCGCTCCATCTGACATCACACATTTCACATGCAAATCAGTTCGCCTCCTTGTAGATCGCTCTCTCATGTACCAATCTGCTGTAGAAAACAGGACCCCACTGCTCTCACTGCTTTCCACGTGATCTTCATAAAGACCTCACTTCAGTCTTGCACTACAGCTCATACAACTGCTTCATTATCCACCTTGTACCAAAGATAGGCCTCAGCCATGAATTACACTTGAAATAAGAGCGCATAAAAGTAAATGAGGGCAGCAGTACATAAATGGCGAAAGCACATATTCACTGCTAACTTCTTGGTTAATAAGCAAGCCCTTCATACACTGCATAATTTAGGTGTCAAATCGATCTATTTCCAGGACCTCATTACCTCACCATCCACAAGCGCTCTTTGCAAACCTTCAGCTCTTTACTCTATCCATCTTCAATTATCAGTATTCTATTGTTCATCCTTACCTGCTCATGACTTCACCCTGCTACATCTGCTCCAAGATTAACACTATAATTAGTCCACAGTGCTCAAGTCCTCACTCGCCTCAACCCTGCGCAGTTACATTATTACGATTTAACACAACATCCTCCTAACAGACTTTTCCTCTTATGAAAGTAGCTAATCCACCCTGTGCCCCCCCCCCTGTAACCATTTCGTCCTCCCTTCATCAAATCTTTGCCTCTGTCATCCAACAGTTTCCCCTGCGTTTCCCTTCGCACTGACTGCCTGTCCTGTAACCGACTACTCAACCCTCTCCTGTGTTCGGGACCCTTCATTCCACTATCCTATCCTCTCCTCTGTTCTTGTCTATGCTCATACTCTTAGATCGTTCTGCCTCTCCTTTGATATTGCTGGTCACCCCACACTTTTCTCAATGAGCGCACGGTGCATTAGCTGGGTACCAGCCCTTATGCTCCTCAATAAGCAGCAGCAATCGTTGCAGTTTCACCAAGGTGAGTTTAGTAAAAGTTTTATTTACTACTTTTGATAACTGGTGCCTTTCGCAAACAGAAAAGGTAATGACAATGTATGGCACATTACAAGATGGCATGTTTCAATACTAGGGCTTATGATTATATGCATAACGTTTGATCTAGCAGACATGATTGAACATATGGTGAGACCCTTAAATGAAGGCTTAGGGCTCAAATCACAAAGGGACTAATATGCAATAAAGTTACGTGTCTCTTCACTCATGGCAGAATCTCCGCACTGCACTCACTGCAGTGCGCTGGACAGAGAGGCTGCCCAGAGTGCAGAGACTCCACACTTGTACCTTTACTACACGGAAGTCCCTTTGCAAATCAGACCCTTAACCTCTACTTCTTTGTGATTTTTAAAATAAAGAGAGGGAAGCATTTATAGTAAAAATGGAAAACTCGTGTCTCTATTTACAATGCAGTTATTGGTTGTTTTTAACTTTCAAGAAAATAACACATTTGTTCTTAAACGACATCCATATCTTAAATCACACATTTTATGATTTTGACATTTGGAATTTCATGTCATACCCTTCACTTGTGCCCATTCCCGACTTCTTATACCCTTGTTATCTAGCAGTGCTTTCAACACCACAGGCCATCAAATTCTGGACGGAACGGCCCTAAACGGTTTCGCCCATACCTCTATAATCACACTCAAATGCTAACAAGCATGGGCATAGCCAATAGGTCTCGCCTTTGGGACCGTTTAAGTGTTTAGTTATCCAGCACAATATACTTGGTGCAGTAACATTAACTGTTGCATGGCTAAACACTTATAAGGTCCCAAAGGCAAGACCTATTGGCTATGCCAATGCTTGTTTTGTCTTCCATTCTTGTTTTTTCTTAAGTCGGTCATTACTTTTATACTAGATTTCGTGGCTTCTCGGTTTTAAGTGATTCGCCTTCGTGTGTTTGAAATGCTATCCTTGTTCTGTACTCAGTCTTGCTGCCTCCTTTCAGGGTGTCCTGTCATAACCCCACTGCAGGGTGCCGCAAGCTCTGTCAGATGATCACAACAGTGTGCGTAAAACCACGCTGAGCTCTGCAGAGATCTGGTTATTTTAAAGAGTCGTTTTCATAATCTAATTTGTTTTGGAATTTTTCTACACCGGTCATTTAACAGACTGCTAAATACTTATCTGTCAGAGGATAGCGTGTCCCCTTGTGCTATTCTTTGCCTTTGCTGCCATCTACTGGCAAGTGATCATTACAATTATAAAACAGAGGTGGACGTTCTCTCTCACAGCAACAGCTCCCAATATCCAGATAATTCAGGTCAAACAGGATACAATCACCAACGACCAACCTACTATCCTCTAACATGTCACAACAGTAGAGGTCGCTTTATTGGGCAATCCAGTTATACAAACGAGAGTTGTAAGTATACAACTAATTCCCATTGGGGACCTTTGGGTATTACAAACCATCCAAGGCTTTCACCACTCCGTAGGAGTCTCTCTTCCACACAAGATTCAATTTTCACATGCCATCTCCCTCTTCATAAATCAAGAGGTATGGAAGTTATTACTCAAACAGGAAATCAGTCTGATTCCTTTCCTTCCCTCAGGTTTTTTAAGCAACATTGTTATAGTTCAGAACAAGCATTGGCATAGCCAATAGGTCTCGCTTTTGGGACCTTGTAAGTATTTAGTTATGCAGCACAATATCCTTGGTGCAACAATATCAACTGTTGCATGGCTAAACACTTATAAGGTCCCAAATGCGAGACCTATTGGCGATGCCAATGCTTGTTATTTCTTCCTGAAGGGGCCAATACAATCTAACTTTGTTATACAAGGTAGCAGCTAGAAAGACCGGGCTAACATTCTGCTTGAGTTTTGTTTAGGAATGTCACTAAAGTATCATTCTTTTAGCTTTTTTCAGTTGTGTGGTTTATGGTCTAAAGATGCAGAATTTAGAAGCATGAATTAGGTCTTGTTTAGTTATATTATAAACTGTAGGGAATCAGGAAATAATCATATTTGCTATTTTGACCACGTTTTGACTCTTTCACTGATTTCTAAAATGGCTGGTTTCACAAGAATCTTACCCAATATGTACCAGCACATTAACCCACAAAGAACAGGTACAACTTGTTTAGCAAGTCAGTATTTATAACTGGTGAATTGCCAAACACCCTAGGCTTTAAACATTCAATGTAAGGTGTAGTGACGGGTATATGTGAAGAGTGCTGTCACCAAGCTTCTGGAATAGTGGTGCAAACATGGTACCAGACTTTTGGAAAACCTGAAACTCAGTGTCACTTGCAAAGCTGCTGCAAAAAGTTCTTACCAAGGTAAACAAAGATTAGAGTGATACTGTTTGTATTTACAGTGATTCAGCTACATATATGGAAAGTTGTGTGATGTCCTGTCAAAATCGATACCTGAGCTGAAATGCTTCCCTGTAAGATCCTTGCCACTTGCTATATTGTATGCTGAAAGCATCTTTACAGCCTTCAGAGTTGATGGAGAATGTTATTGACTTTTTAGTCCATTCTGGTGCACAGTTTTGTTATACGCAGGAATTAAAACGCAAATATTCCTCATTTTGTGCTTTGTGTGGCATCAAAAATAGTCATCCCAACTGACATTTAGCTGGTGGTTCTCAGTCCTAGAGGCTGTGAATGCTATATTATCCATGTAACAACAGTTTACAAAATTTTTGCCGAGTGGTCATGCCAAAGGCAAGAAATGTGAGTCTTGGGTTGCATATTGATAGCGATGTGAAAAAGTATACTTTACTCATTCTTAAATTTTTACGGCAAAACATTACTTCTGTAGTGGACATAATTAAAAAAAACTAAAAAAAACTAGTCTGAAAACACCCTTGTCTGCCGAGTAATCAGCATTGGTGTAGATGTGAAACATCTCCTTGAGTAGGCTGGGCGTTCACTTTTAGTGACTTTGGCACTGCAGCATGTTCTATGCTAGAGTGCTTGCCATTTGGTAAGCCAAGATATCTTGATGAGAAATTCATGAAATTGTATTTTGCAATGCATTTGAAATGGCTTGCAATGAAGCATAGAAATGTCTCTTTACCAACCATGGCATTTGAAGTCAATGAAGCCTCACTGTGGTACACTTCACAAGTTATAGATCCCTTCCATAAAGGGGAATTTTCTCTGAACTTTTAAAGTGCTGCTTCATTTCTGACTGCTTCAATAAGTCTGGGGGTAAATGTGTCCAATACAAAGAATTTGTTGCAGAACCTGTCCCAGATAATCTGTCTTCATGTGCACCAGTATTGGCATGGAAACCGGTCATTGGCCAGAGTTAGCAAATTGTGTACTGCCTGCTTTGGCGTTCCCTGTCTGAAGTGCCAATGTTGAGAGGGCTTTTTTACAGATAAGTTTACATGGGAAAGAGTGAGTGTGCATAACCAAAGGCTCACTGAAGAAGTACTGTATGGTACTACAATATGTTCGATTTGTAAAAATGCATTTGGACCTCTATGCACTGTACTTACACTGTCTATTTACCATGCACTATCAGCGCAGAAAGCAAGCAATAATAAAAGCAAAATGTTCCATAAACACTGGAAAAACACTTAACGGAGCGAAAATGTGTAACCACGGAAACCACTGTTTTTTTTAAGGGTATTGAAATCAATTAAACACTGACATCCCCCCCCCCAAATTTTACCAAAAATTGAACCTGCAAACAAGAAAGCCTACACACAACTTAACCACCATGACCTCTTATGAATGGAGGTGGTATATGTATTGCCTTTAAACGGCAGAAACAGCTTTCTAGTAACACTAATCCTAAGTTTGCAGCTCTAAAATCTGTACTTGGGCAAATGTTGCTTCAATAGTACGCATTTCTCTGGTTGGCCAAGTCCTCGTGGATGTTTTAGTTTTTCTCCTTCTTTCTAGGCTGCCTTAACTCCATCCCCCCCCCCCCCCCCCCCTCCCTGGTTCCCTCCTCTCCCCTCATCTTCTCTCAGAACACTATTCTTGTCCCCCTCTACCTTCTCTCCCCCTCATGATTTTTCCACTTACTTTGTATTGACTGTGCAACAAATGTTTAAATTATTCTACCTTGTAACTTGATGTTTTTGTTCCTTATGTAAAGCGCTCTGATACCTTTGGGTCTAGTCAGCGCTATATAAAACTCAAATAAATAAAATAAAGTAGTCGAGCTGTCCACTGATGTGAGTTCCTAGGTCATTTTTAGGTTGAGCTTAGCACATGCGCAGTCTCGCTGGCGAGATTTAATGATTTAGGGTCAGTGTCAGTATCGGGCTTTAAGCTCCGCCCCTCTTTCCCATTGGCTGGCGTCACCGTTTATGCTAAAAGGCGGACAGCCATTAGGAAAGAGTACTTGCTGACGTACAGTTTTCTCTGTTTGAGCCGTCCCACTTGGACTGGCTCACTTGACTTACTGTGGTCGCAAAAGGTTTCTTATCTTTATGGGGCCATGTGTTTCAAACACATGGCCCCATAAAGACGAGATCACCGCCGGGAGCTTCATCTGCTGTAAGCTCCTATGTCACCGCAAGCCGCGCTGGGATTGGCCCAGTGTCACAGGTTACCTAGAAGGCGGGGGGGGGGTAGTCTCTTGTTTCTTCCTTCTGCTCCCCGCGAGTCTTGCTTCCACTTTCGTGGGGAGGGGGGGGGGGTGTGAGGGGTTCCTCACTCCAGCGGGTCCCCGGATTCGGGTTTTCATGGCCTCTCTTCGACCCCAGAAGTATGTTACCCCCGCCCGGGCACCTTTGCGACACTTGTGACTCGGAATTGGTCCGCTATTAGCAGTGTGGTGACGTTCGGACCGGTGCCGTCGCAGCAGGCCGTAAAACCTTGTAATGGGTATTGTGTTGAGTCTTGCTTTCAGTTATGTGATGGAATGGAAAATTCTTAAACCGTGGGGGGGGGGGGATGATTTTGTGACCATGCTGAGGGAGCCTCGCTGGGGCGCAGCCGTCAGTCGCCGAGCCTTGAATCTCGAGGGAGGTGGTTGATGCAGGGGGGTAGCTTGTGCCCCATCTGTGCCTCTCATATGGACCCTGCATTAGGCATTCTGGGTTGCCCCGGTCTCCCTCCAAGGCCCGCTTTTTAAAACTGCGACGACGCCAGCCTCTTATAAGTGCTACATGTCCTCTTCACACGTACTCTTACACGGCCAGGCCACCCAAAGCATATATACTACTCACATCCCTCAACAATACTGCTCCACACGCTGCATTGTGTTTTTTTAACTTGCGCCGTTAGTTGCACCCGCGCTTTACCTTTAGCCATGTTAAGCTAAAGCGCGGTTGCTGCGATTGTTGAAAAAGAAAAGATCTTTTTTTCCCCTATTTCTTTACTTTTGCAGCAATCGCGGCACCCCAAAGCTCGGGTGCCGTGATTGCTGCAAAGTAAAGAAATAGGAAAAAAAAGTGGTCCGCCATGTTTTTTTGATTTGTGTGTGACGTAGGAAGGTCTACTGCTAGCTCAGGCAGAGCGCGGACAGGCTCCCCTGCAAGCCGCCGGTTAACTGCATAGTACAGGTAGGAAGGCGAACATATTCAAATGGAAATTAAGCGGCTCTATTCAGCAGGAGGCAATGCAGTGATGACACCTGTATAGCGCTCCCTATGGGATTACCCGTTTCTGTGCACTACAAGCAGGTGATATTACTACCGGCTGAGAAGGGGGTGATGCTTTGTTTGTGTAACCTTTAAACCCAAAGCTGGGGACCTTTTAGTGAAATAGCTGATGTGTGCAGATAGAGGCCTCTCTTGGGGTGCCGGTGTGGTCGGTGCCCCTCCGTAAATGTTCCAGCCCACCCCTCCCCCACTTTTGTTCCCCACCACCAGTGACAGCTGGCAAAAACACGCACCGGATTTTCAGCCTTGGGACAGATTTTGTTCCCTTTTACATGTCATGGTTTACTTGCTTTTGCATTTTTTTCCAGTATTTGTTTTGTCCAGGAAGTTGTTTTTCTGTAGTTTTTTCATGTAACATATTACACGTAGTTCGGATTACATGCTCATCCAATGTTCTCTCTGCAGCGCGCGCAACACAATGGTCAGGTGTGCCGGTTGTGATTATATGCAACAGTGCGTGAAAGAGGCAGACACCTCTAAAAAAAATACTGAAAGTTTTATTTATTTTATTTAATGAATTTTTATATAGCGCGGACTTTACCCGAAGGTGTCAGAGCGCTGTGCAATAGAACCAGTTACGTTACATGAGAGATATTACAAAATAGAACGTTACAAAAATAAACAGAAGACTAAAAGAGGTAGGGTTAAACCATAGAAGGCAAGAAATTGTGAAAGTTAAAGAAACTGCTGTGCTTACTGCTGAGTGAGCGTGTTGTGGGGGGGGGGGGTGAAATGAAGGAAATGCAAGAGAAGTAGACGCAGAAGAGTGCGAAAAGACAGAGGGCACTGAAGAAGAAAGATGAGGTGTGAAACATGCAGATCAACTGTTTCTGAAAGATGTGCTGCTAAAAAGAGCACACGTCCATTTGCAAGACTGCAGAGGAGTGGTGTGCAGAGGAGAACAAGAGAGAGACCCACTCCGACGACATCTGTCCCTTCCACGGAGACCTAGGAATGGAGAGCAGGGAGGAACGAAGAACCAGAGGACAGGCGGAGGGAGAGGAGGAGAAAAGTGACAGTCTTTTGGGTGGGGGGAGATGGATGAGGGGAAGAAAACAACAATTTGAAGACGTAAAACATAGAGTATACGGGGATATAATCTACTCCGGAACAAGAAAGAGTGAAAGAAGGGGGCAAGGTGGGGAAGAGGGGTGAAGGAGGGACTGCAAGGGAAAGGAGAGAGCAAGGGATGGAGGGCGGGAAATAGTTAAAGGAGAGAACGAGAACCAGGGAGGGAAAGGGGCAGGGCAGTGAAGGAACACAGAGGAAGACACAAGACTGGAAGGCATAACCATAGAATCTAATAAGGAAGACTTTGAGGGAAGAAGTGCATGAATGGAGGGAATGAGATAGGAGGGGTGTGAGAAGGAAGGAGTGCAGCGAGGAAGGATTGGCTGGTAGAAGTTGGGGAGCCATCAACGAAGCAGCGAAGGACAGGGTGGATGAATGAAAGGAGGAACACACATGAAGGTAAGGGGCGATGGAAGGGAGGTGTAACAAGAAGGCAGGCGGGACGGTGAAGGGAGGGAGGAATGAAGTACCGAAGCTCTTTGAATCTATAGCTTCAAGGCACTACTTGCGTATGGGGAAGCCCCAAGCAATTTAACATTTGCACGTTTTGAGTATTTTTCCACAGGGGCATTTTTAAACATTTTATTTTTGCAGTTTTGTATAGCGCGACCCCGACCCGAAGGTATCAGAGCGCTTTACATGAGAACCAGTTGCCTTACCAACGGGCACTTTCATATCTAGGCGGGGGAGATTAAGTGATTTGCCCAGAATCATATGATGCTTCAGCCTTCCGCCGAACTCGAACCTGGTTCCACTGCTTCAAAGTCGGCGGCTCTGACCCTTAAGCCACATTTGTTTATCTCTGTGCATAAGTGTCAAATGTGCACCATGTACGTGTCGAAGTGCCTCCTCGTAACGTGAGAAGGTCTTCGGGGGGTGCTGGGTGTGACAACCTGTGCTTTGCAACGACAATAAGGCTGTGCTTTACTGTAACCAACGTTTCTATTTAAAATCTCTCTCCAAGCTTTGGCTCAGTGCCAGTGAAGGGCGATGTTTAATGCAAACAGGAAGCCGGAGTCTGCCATAGATACAAAAATCATACTACAAAGGTAGCTGCAGTGTAAGCTTCCCTCACACATACAGGAAAGGGTGATGCAAAGGCAGCATTAGTGCATGCTTCCCTCAAACATACAGGACAGGTGTTCCAAGGGTAACCGCATTGCAAGCTTCCCTCACAGATGCAGAACAGGGGGGCTGCAAGAGTAGCAGCAGTGCAAGCTTCCATCACACATACAGAACATCGGCTGCAAGAGTAGCAGCAGTGCAAGCTTCCCTCACACATACAGGACAGGTGATGCAAGGGTAACAGCAATGCAAGCTTCCCTCATCAACACAGAACTGGGGCTGCAAGAGTAGCAGCAGTGCAAGATTCCCTCACACATACAGAACGGGTGCTGCAAGGGTAGCATCAGTGCAATCTTCCCTGACACATACAGAACACATGCTGCAAGTGTAGCAGCAGTGCAAGCTAACCTCACACATGCAGAAAGGGTGCTGCAAAGGCAATAGCAGTGCAAGCTTCCCTCGAACATACAAGACCAATGCTGCAAGAATAACAGCAAAGCAAGCTTCCCTCACACATACAGAACTGGTGCTGCAAGAGTAGCAGCAGTGCAAGCTTCCTTCACACACACACAACACCAGCTGCAAGGGTCTCAGCACTGCAGGCTTCCCTCACACATACAGGACAGGTGCTGGGGGTTGCAGCAGTTCAAGCTTCCCTCACACATACAGGACAGGTTCTGCAAGGGTAGCAGCAGTGCAAGCTTCTCTCACACATCCAGTACAGGTGCTGGGGTGGGTAGTAGCATTGCAGACTTCCCTCACACATACAGCAAATGTCCTTTAAGGGTAGTAGTAGTGCAAGCTTCCCATGTAATGCAATACATGGCACACAGGACACTCATCCAAGATGCTGGCATACTGATGGTGATTCTTGGCACAGGATACCAATGGGGAAAATGTTGGTGCAGCATGCTGGCGGGAACCCTTGGTGCACGGCGCCATCGCAATCCCTCGCTCGCCTCTTTCCTTACAATTCAGGGCAAGAGTTATGCCCACCACTTGGCAAACACCACCAGATCCCACTGCAAGAACAGAAGGTAAACAGTGTCTTAACGAGCAGTGGTTACTTTCATCAACTCACATTAGAACTAGAAACACGTTTTTAAACAAGTTGTTGCCATGTTTCATTAATGTGACTACATGAAAAATGATGGGTTGAAAAAATCTTCTCTCTTTGCTTCGCACGAGTGATAGTACATTTTGATTGAGGATTTCAAGGCACTAACAATAAGGAACAATTGAAGCCAGCACTATAGTTCATAATGAATATTTGGTTTATTTCAATAAATACCCGAGCGTATAACTAAGATTGTTTATTTTCTCCCTCCTGTATAATTTATCAATACATTTCTAACTGTGGTATACACGCAGGGAGCTATAAAATACCAGTCTGTGGTATAAATGATTTCACCTCTGAGTGCTGTGTTTTTTTGTTGTACTATGTCCTACTCACATAATTTGTAATGCAATACAAAGAGAAACGAGTCGTGCTCTCATGGCAAATCTTATCGGTTCCCTAGTATAGGTGGCACTTCAATTTCACATTTGTCTGTTTTGTTATAGTAATAATGCACTTATTAAACACAAATACATCTGCATCTCTATAAAAATGAAATAAATACATGCATACATATGCATATAAATGCATATGTATGCATGTATACGTTTTCACATATATGCACCTATATACGTGTGTGTGTGTGTGTGTGTGTGTATATATATATATATATATAAATATGTATGGACATGTCACTATATATATGCATATCTTTATACATGTATGTATGCACACACAGAAAATGAATGTAAAACCATAAAAATATGCGCACATATGTTTATCTAAACTGTGTACATATATGTATATATCCATCCGTATATGCAGATATATATTTATACATGTATATGAATCCCTATATATAAACCTATAAATACAACTGCGTATCTATAAAAAAAAAAATTGAAAATGCAACAGGTCTCGCCTTTTATTAAGTTAAAGCCATTTGCTTTGCTATACAATACCATTAGCAAAGCAAATGGCTTTAACTTAATCAAAGGCGAGACCTATTGCATTTACAATGCTTGTTTGAATGCCTGCCTAGAGAACATTCTTTTGCTCAGATTTGGCTCCGTGTGCGGAGGTCATTATCTTAAATGAGTTGCGGACTTCAACGTAGCACTGCTTCGATTCATTATGAGGCAGAGTTTACAACGTTGCAGTCGTTTTTGTCTATTTTGACATGCGCTTTGTAATCTTCTTTTTTTTATATATTTTTTCAAACCGCTTAATTTTTAAGTCTGGCCTAGAGTCAGCCTAGGCGTTTTTTGCAGCCACTAGTAATCTAAGTAAATATACATACATAGAGGGACTTTGTCAGCAGTCATAATCCATTGCTCTCCATCTGCATTCTGATTTTGCTTCCTCTATATCTTGAGGCAGTGGAGAAGCCCTTTTCGGACTTTGGCTCTCATGTATTGAGTTACTTAATTTACACTGATCACATGCTTCTCGGTCGAAAAAGAAATGTACTTCGGAACCTGGGATGGTGAATCAATACTTAGCGTTGCTAATACTTTATTTCCTTTCAAAAAAGTCTTCAGGTTACATAGTTTAAAGCAAGTAGTATATTTTTCTTTGGACTAACAAAAATCACATTTTCCTCTTGCGTGCAATAAAGTTAAAAATGATTTTATACCTGGTATAGCTGCCAGGTAGGAATATCCACACTGTTCTATAAAGTTCGAGCTATGTTTATTTTTGAATGTAACATTTTTATTGCAGGCATGTGGCTACTACGTTTAGTTAGCATTCTTTACTCTTTCGCTTTTTATTTTTGTGGCATGTGCTTTCAATTAAAAAAATCTTTATCTCTAACTATGGCACCAGCTTGCCGCAACCAGACCCCCTTCGCTTTCAGTGCTAGTTTCTTCCATGCCATTTGTAAAGTTTGCCCAGCTGATTAAAGTGCGGCAGGCTGTACCTCATACCTCCTGATTTTGAGTTTTGGTGCTCATCTTTGAACATTCAAATGTTATTGGGACACTGACTTAAAGGGATGGCTTTGACTTCTGTGATGTTTGTCCTAGTTATGCACCTTGATGCTGCATTAGCTTTCCACGCTCATCTAATCACATTATTGCATTTTTACATTGGAGTAACATCATTTGACAGCAGGAGCCTAGGCCTCCAACTTTGCACGGCTGCATTAAAGGGACTGCTTGGGTACCAAGGAATCGAGTAAACCTTTTGCTCCATCCAATACAAAAAAGTATTTTTCGGGATAAGAATAGTGAAATGCACTGCGACATTCCTAAATCCATAGCACATTTTGCTTATAATTAATCTCCCATGCTCATTGGAGATCGACTTCCCCCATGTTTTTCTATAATGAAAAATGTAGCATATACTTTTGCGCAAGCAGCAAAATTTGTTAAGAATTCTTTTGTTCAAATTTGAGATTTCGTGACCTGCACCCAGACTAGTGTTAAATTTATTAATCCAGTTTCATTGTCACAGAGCCTTTAACAGGTTGGATTCACTATTTGAAGAGCTTTAAGTCCGTTAGTAGGCCAATTGGATAACTCGGGAGTCCGGACTAGGATAAGAGTTCAGAGGTGGATCTAGCAAACTTGACCTATGATAGAACTTCCCAAGTTTGAGTTGTGTGCTGCTGGTGCTTCATTGCTGAATCTTCAATCCACAAATTGCTGCCCTATCAGCACCGCTAGTTGGTCTGCTGAAGCCTTTCAAACCTTAACTATGACGAAACTCCCGTTTTAAACATGTACCACCATCCCTTATGTCAAATGTATATGGTTTTAATTGTAACCAAATAGTTCCCCAGTCACATTCTGTTGCTTGCAGTTGTGCAGATGAGCACGATGCTTCCTACTTTAGAAACGCGCTGTGTAGTTTTGGGGGCCTTGTACTTCTCGAACGCTTTCTAGGTGCTCCTGCCCTAACATGTTTTCCTAATGCACCTTTATGTACATGAGCCACACTCAGTACTGCAAGTTACAAGCTTGGGCTCCGTAGTCATTTGTAAAAGTAATTGTCTAGCTCCATGACATTTCTTCAGGGAACAGTGTGCTTGTAATGTCAATCTAGAAGCATTTCCTTTTAGGGCTATCGGTCCGTTGAAGGTTTAAAGCTGTCACCCTGAGCAAAGATCTGCACGTTACCTTTGAGATAGAAAAAAAACCTAGCTTTATTGGCATAACAGTTTGTTTCATTGGTCTAGTAGTGTTTGCCTGAGTTTCCTGGTTACCTCCTTTCCTATGTCAAAGTATTATGTTTACACCACTTTTAAACCTAGTGTTTCTGATATTCAGCAAAAGTCAGGATGGTCAGCTAGTGGTCTACTGCTAGCAGTTACTGCAATACGGATATTTGTCTACCTAGAGGCATTTTATTGGCGAATGTGTGGGCCAGGAACACACTCATGCCACTTTCAGTTTAAAGTGCTGGGATGGTTGGCATCTGCAGGCTTCATAAAGATTTGGTGGCCTGATGTGGCTGCCCGTGGAGTAAGACTGAAATCAAGTTTTCTGGCGTTTCAGTACTACGGTCACAGTATTGCAGCACTATGAAGTTGTTTGTCATTTGTTGGATGATTAGCCACTGCCTCAAACTAACCTGGGAAAAAACGGAGGTGTTCCGTTTTGATAAGGACTCCTCATTTTGGAACTACTCTTGGCCCTCTTCCCACACCGGTATCCAAAGTGGGAAATCTAGGTGTCATTTTTTACTACAAACTGGCCTTCACTGATCAGACTAATCAGCTTATTTCCTCTTGATTTTATGGCATGACACGGAGGCCATATTATGCAAATCTCCTTTATTGCCACAGCTCAGCAGCAACAATTGAAGAATACAGAACTTCAATGAACATTCTAAATAGGTATAAAGTCCCTTCGCGACCAGCCATCTTCCTTCTTTGTTGCTGCTGCTCAAAGATAAGTACTCCTCAGCTCGTACTTGATCTTTTCTCTCTATGTTTACTTCAACTACTTATATAATTTACTACTCTATACTGATCTTTGGATTGACTTTCTTCTTTTCCTATCCTTTGTCGGGATCAAATAACAGATAAGGCTTTATCAATGCCCTCTCTCAAATGTTAAAAATGTTGTATTTCCTCTTAGGACTCCTTTTCCTCAAACTTTTCCCCCTCCGATCCCACTCTGGATTGGATTCATTCGCTTTTCCCAGTATTTAATTAACACTGTTTATAATCGCCTCGCGCTCGCTCTTTACCTTCAAAGCTTTTCCTCAGGCTCATCGCGCTAGTCCTGTTCATCGCACCAAAATAACCTTCCCTTGACCCACTCACCGTCTTCGTTAAGAGCTACATGTCTTTCCTTTCACCGCAACCACGCAGTTCCCCGACCCGGCCGCCTCAAGACGTCTCTCTCGCGTCTGAGACAGGCCGAGGTTAGAGGAAAGCACATTAGCAAGCAGCCACGCTCGCGTTTGCGGGCGTGGCAGCCATTTTAACTTGTTGGGATCTCTTTTGCCCTTATCACTCGACCATTTTACTCGTTTGGGAAAAATTCAAGTTTTAACTATTTACCAACTGCCTCACTATCACTTAATCGCCAGAGCATCCGCCAGTCAGCTGTTTCTAACATCACAACCTCGGTAGGATTTTAAAATTTTAAAAAAAAGGGGAAGAAGGATTATTCTCATTCATCCAATATTATTTGAAGTTACTATATAATTCATAATGTCCACCCCCCAATCTTCTATTGATGACAGATTGGAAGACCTTATCAATAAAGCGGTGGAGAAGGTAATTGGCTCAATTGATGACAAAATTAATGTAAAACTAGAGTCCTTCTCCCTCATTACACCCCGCCCTTCCACTAGTGCACAAAATGAAGGAGCAAACAAGGCTCCAAAAAAGAGGTCGCACGAAGAAAAAAAGACCTGCGTTTAAAAAAGCAAAAACCTCCGCTCCTCTTTCACGCTTGCAAGGCAGTGATAAGAGTGGTGCCTCGGGCACCCAATGTGGGCATGATGTAGGCCCTGAGCTTCCAATTATCGATAACGAAGACAAGTCCGATACTGAAATCGATTTGTCTTGCTCCTCTGGTTTCAATACTGATGCGGAAGAGACACCAAGGGGGACGGGAAGCTCCGAAGAGGCTTCAAAGGCCTCACAACCCAATATGGGACTCTTGGACCCTTTTGGAGACCTAATGTTTGACCCCTTATTAATAAAACATCCCTTATCCCCGGAATGGACCCCAACACTTAGCGGAGTTCCTCACCTTCTGGCTCAGGAAGGAGATCCCCCAAGAGGTGACATCTTGATTACGCTCCGAATGGCCAATAAAATAGCCGCAACACCGGAATTAGACCCCAAAGTTGTGGCATTTATAGCTAAAACTGCAAGAGACGCGAGAAAGGGGATAGATAAAGGATTAAAATCATGCCAAGATCGCCTTCTTGACACCATTGGGCCCCCTTACCAAAATTTTCGAAATGGCAGAATCCGCTTATCTGGAGGACTCCCTAGTCGATCCAAAGGAACTAAGGGAGTGGGTCCAACAGGCTATATGCCTTCTAGGAAACGCAAATACTGCTATTTCCACCGAAAGAAGGAAGGGAATTCTGTTTAAAATAGACCCAAAACTAATTGAATTGGCAAAGAATGATCCAGGTCCTAGCTCCCAAGGCTTCCTCTTTGGTGAGGACTTCATCAAAGACATGGCCAAATACGTCGACGCCTTCAATTCCATACAAAAATCACCGAAGGACATTAAAAGGGTATTCCAAGATCGGGTTTTCACCCGGGCCGGGAGAATACGGGGTCGTTTTCACGGCCGAGGAAACTCCATTACAAGACCCTTCATGTCCCGTGGAGGGAGATATAACTCGAATTTCGGAAACCAACAATTCTACCCACAAAGACAGAGAAGCCGAGGACGACCCTTCAGAGGGGAACGCAGACAACGCTCCTTTTCATCAGGTAGGAATCTTGAAAGACCTTTCAGATATCCCTCCAAAGGTGGGTGGGAGACTACGTCAATTCGCAAGCAACTGGAACTTAGTAACCAAAGATCCTTGGGTCTTAAACACAGTGAGAGGTTACAAGATAGACTTCACCCATGCACCTTTCCAATCCAATCACCCTCGAGAAATTACTTTCTCACACACAGACAGACTTCTGGTTTCCCAGGAAGTAAAAGATTTACTAAACAAAGATGCGATTGTAGAATCCAATTTCATAGGCTTTCTCAGCAATATATTTCTAGTAGAAAAGAAAAGCAAAGAACAGAGACCTGTCATAAACTTAAAAGAATTAAACCAATGGGTAGTATACCAACATTTCAAAATGGAAGGGATACACCTCCTAAGAGACATCCTTCGAAAAGGGGACTGGTTAACCAGAATAGATCTAAAAGACGCTTACTTGACAATTCCTATCTGGGGACCTCACCAGAAATTCCTTCAATTCATCTGGGAAGGGAAATTATTCCAGTTTCGCAGCCTTCCCTTTGGCCTTTCATCCGCCCATTGGTGTTTTACCAAGGTTCTTTGACCTGTTGCCACTTGGCTCAGACAGAGGGGAGTCAGACTCATTATATATCTCAACGACATCCTCATTATGGCACAATCGAAACAGACCGTATCCCTTCACACAGATCTTACAATTCATCTTCTACAACATCTTGGCTTCATTATAAACATAAAGAAATCTTGTGTAACCCCAAGTCAACAGACACAATTCCTGGGTTTCTTAGTAGACACAATAAAGGCAGAACTGAAACTTCCTTCGGACAAAGTAAGGAAAGTGAGGCAAGAACTCAGGAATTTACTCAAACTAGATCGGTTCCCTTTAAGGTACTTAGCAAGGATCCTGGGCCTTCTTTCTTCAACAATTCAAGCAATCTTTCCTGGCCCATTACACTATCGAGCCCTTCAGAGACTCAAAACCAGATCACTGAGAGCGACTCTTTCCTACTCTCACTTGATTTCCCTCGACCACGATTCAAGGAGCGAAATTCTTTGGTGGTTGAAAAATGTAGAGGCATGGAATGGCAGAGCCATTTTTAGGGAGGAACCGGACCTAATAATAGAATCGGACGCGAGTTTGGAAGGATGGGGAGCCAGATGTGGAAACTCATCTACAGGGGGTCGTTGGACTCTTCAAGAGAAGAAACTGCATATCAACTGCTTAGAATTATTAGCAGGTTCATTCGCGATTCGTTGTTTCACCCAGAATTCTGCGAAATGCTGTGTAACGTTATGGATGGACAACGTCTCCGCAGTACGTTAGGTCGGCAAACTAGGGGGTTCTCACTCGAAGGGTCTATCGGACCTAGCAAAAGGTTTCTGGGACTTTTGCTTGAACAAAGGAATATCAGTATTAGCGGAACATATTCCTGGACTGAACAATGGTGTAGCAGATTGGTTTTCAAGGAATTTCAAGGACTCCAGCAACTGGAGACTAGACAGACAGATTTCCTTAGTCATCCAGTCCAGATGGGGTCCTTCCATACGGACCTATTTGCAGATCGTCTGAATACCCAGTTGAAGAATTTCTTCAGTTGGAGACCGGACCCTCAAGCTCAGAAAGTAGACGCATTCCTCCAAGATTGGAGAGGTCTGGCCCCTTATGCCTTCCCACCTTTTGCCTTGCTTCCCAGTCTTCTTCTTCATGCTCGTTGTTACAAAGAGAGCATGGTGGTGATAACTCCACTATGGAAATCCTAAGCGTGGTTCTCGATAATTCTAGAAATGTCTATCGACTTCCCCATTCTGATTCCTTCTTTCAGAGAAGTACTCCTAGGGCCAGAAGGAGACACTCATCCCCTGATAGAACAGGGTCTTCTGGTTCTGACGGCTTGGAAGATTTCAGGAGACCGTGGCGAATCCCAGGTCTTTTCGTCAAATGCTTTCACACTCCTTTCCGAATCATGGGCACCCGGTACAAGGAAAGCTTATCGATTGGCATGGAACAAATGGGTTCGCTGGTGCCTTCAACGAAGTTATGATCCTGTTTCAATTGATCTAGTTCATGTTGTCAATTACCTTTCTGATTTATTTATGTCTGGTCTATCTTATAGAACCGTTAATGTCTATAGATCTGCTATCTCTGCTGGCCACTCTTTAATTACCGGAATCTCCGTTGGGCAAAGTTTATTAACTAAAAAAATAATAAGTATGAGAATTCTCAACCCTCCTTCTGCTAAATACACCGCAATGTGGGATGTCACTCTTATTCTTAGAACCCTATCCTCTTGGGGAGATAATTCTTCTCTTTCTCTTAAACACATTTCTTATAAACTTAGTTTTACGTTGTCTAGTATCTTTAAGAAGAACCTCAGACATTAAAGCCTTAGAAATTTCCTACAGGGCTTTTCAACCTGAAGGAGCTTGTTTCTTCCTCTATCCCTTTTTTCCTCAAAACGAAAGACTCTGTGTTAAGTGTCTGAAAGAATATGAAAAAAACTGAATATCTACGAACGAACAACCCCTCCTCATTTCTTATAGATCCCCCTCATAAAGCTGTTCCTTCTCCAACTCTGGCAAGATGGGTAAAAGATGTTATGCATGAAAGCGGAGTGGATGTATCTATTTTTGGAGCACATTCCCTTAGAGGTGCTTCGGCTTCCAAAGCCTTTTTTCTGGGAGGTGGTCTTCAAGATATCCTTAGGGCAGCAGATTGGTCAAATGATACTATGTTTAAGGCTTGTTACTTCAGACCAATCCCTAATGTGATTGATAATGTTCTCAATTCACTTTAAACTTGCATAATATGGCCTCCGTGTCGTGCCATAAAATTTAATTTTTCACAGCCTGCTGGGCAGAAAATCTGGATTTTATTAAGGACACGGAGGCTAATATTATCCCACCACTAATGATGTATTTCCCTCCCTATGTGGATACAAATTATTACGTGGTATTCTTTTTTTCTTTCAGAATGAAAAAATTGCTTCCTTCAGACCACTCCTTACAAACTTTCTTCAACCATTTTTGGCTGTTTCTTCACGTTGATTGATCTTTCATCGCAACTTTAACAAAGCAGGAAGATGGCTGGTCGCGAAGGGACTTTATACCTATTTAGAATATTCATTGAAGTTATGTATTCTTCAATTGTTGCTGCTAAGCTGTGGCAATAAAGGAGATTTGCATAATATTAGCCTCCGTGTCCTTAATAAAATCCAGATTTTCTGCCCAGCAGGCTGTGAAAAATCTAAATTTTCCCTGTTAATAACCCTGAAGAAAATTCTACCATACACCCCATAGGAACTACAGAAAACCATTATCAGTTACCTGGTCCTATCGAAGTTGGACTACGGCAATGCTTCTTATTTGGAAATGCGGCATGGCTCTCTAAAACTTCAGAACACAGCAATACACCTCCTTAATAACATTAGGCAGTTTGAATCTGTCTCGAAAGCACTGGAGGAGCTGCGTTGGCTGCCCATTAAAGAGTGTCCTTTAATGCGCTATACACAGCTCATACAGCTCTTATCCATACATGCCTAGAATAACTAAATGGAAAATTATCTTGGTATTCTCCAGGAAGATGTTTCCTTTGAGCAGCTTCTAAAACCGAGACAGTACCTAAAATTTACAACGTTTTCTAGGCCGGCAGAAGCCTTGTTTACTCCACACATCAGCTTTGAAACCAAACGCCTTGGCACCTTAGGTGCCAGACAAATCTGCTGGAATTCAGAAGGCATCTTAAACTGGCTATTTGCGCTCCCCTATCCCCCTATATTTCTCCTTAATTTGGCCCTTTGCAGTTTGTCTCACGCAGACACAGGCGCCATGACGTCCTCAGTCAAACGCCGTGCTCTTCAAATATATATCAGAAATATCAAATAGAAATAGATAATTATTTGAGGTTATTTTTTGAACCCACAGATGAAACTGCATGACAGATTAATTGCTTGAGGGTGTAATATACTGCATGCACAAGGCAAATGCTTAACCTAGCATTGAGTAAACTCACTCACTGATGTGGCTCGTTAGATTCGGAGTTTCTGTACTTGAGAACCGAAATGATGCAGTTTGTTTCAGTACGTCTTTACTGCTTGAATACGGTTTGTTTTGTAGAATTTTTTTTTTTTACCAGAATCCTCTATAACGTGGGAATTGTTAAGCTCGGAAGGCTGTAGCATGTTGAAGTTGTTGCTTGAAGGATCTCTGGGCCTACCTAGCCTTAGTTTGATGTCTCCCTGCAAGGTCTCAGCAGTGGCATCTTTCTTGTGGCAAATATAGACTGGGTCTGTTTACACTTAATGATTGCAGTTGTTTTACAATCTGAATGATACCTATGGTAAATTACAGTTGATCATTCCCTCATATTCCTTTTGCTATATGGGTATTCAGTTTGCAAGATTGATCATAAAAGATTACTCACAGATTTACTCCATGGCTGTAGCCTTTGTCCTGTTATTCTAGACCTTGTTTTGTTTGTTCATGTATTTTAATGAATATTGCTTTCAAACGTTGATGTTCTATACTATTGCAATGTTTGTTCTTGTCATTTGAGGCTTGCACTCCAGAGGGTGACATGGGGTGTGCAGTTGATTGCCTTCTGTTAGCCCGGTATGTACCTTGACCTTACTCATTACAAGGAGATTTCTGGGTTTGACTTCAGATTTCACTGCAAATCGGCTTTCTGTATGAAAGTCTGTTTATCGAGTTGGAGAAAGTGATTGTCAGCTGGCCGAGCAGTACCTGTAGTCTGGTAACCTTCCACTGCCAGTGTTGGCTTAACATATTGGCATATAATGCGTTTTGTCATATTTGGAAAGTAATACTGTGTTCCTGCCTAAACTGGCAAATAGCATTTTACCTCAATGTTGTGTGTTCTGGAAAAAATTAAAAATGCTCGCAAAAGCAATGTAATACACTTAGCAATTGTCAATGAGAATAGTTGGCCTTTGAACTGTTAAGACAAGGGTGATTTGGCGTGGCTTGGACGGCAGTGGGTATGGCTGCCTGATCTCGACGCACGGAGGAGCGTGTTTGCATGCATATCTGGTGTTAAACTGCTCAGGTTTGGCTGCGGAGACCGGATCTCGACTTTGGAACGAGTGGGGAGTGTGTGATCACGACGAGAACGGGGGTCTTTGATGCCTTGCGCCACGATTTCCTAGCGGAACACACTGCACTTCTCCCAATGTGAGAACAAAATGGCGACGTCTGGGTAACTAACAATTACAAGGAATCAAGGCGGCAAGTTAACAGTCAGGAGCATAGCGTGCCCTTAACAAATTCCCATCACCGACAAACTGAAGGGTGGTGCACAAGAAAAGTGACGCGCTGGAGATTGAATTGAAGCACGATCTCTCCCTCGCTTCGTTGAAATGCGCTCCGCCTGGCCCAGTAATGGCGCTTACTCGAGACGCTAATACTATCACAATTTGGGCCAGTAAACCCATTTGTCTGGCTGCTCCCCCCTTTATCCAGAAAAGTATGTGTCCAAGCGCTGCATTGCGTGGGAGTATTACCTACTAAATACCCAAATCTGACTGGAAATAAGCTATTTTCCAGCCCATGCATGACCTTAAAATGGCGCCTAAGTAACCAAATCGGCCCCCATCAGCCCACGTTGTCGAGTCTGCAGAGACTAACAGACAATCCCATGTGGCTGTTATACCTTAAGCCCCTGACTACAATCGCTACTTACATTGTACACCTCCAGGTCAGTCCACTGTCAATATCTTACATGCGGCATCCGATGGCCCATCTCCACATATAAAGGGGAAAATTCCTAGCTCAACCCTCCTATCCTACAGCCATCTGTCTGTACAGTTTGCACGTTGCCGGATGCAACGGAGGCATGATGCCTGCATAAGGCCAGTACGGAACCAGAGCACTGCTGCCGCCTGTCATTGCTGATATTGAGGGGGGCTATATTGAAGGTCTCCACTGCTGCCTGCTCAGAGCCACTGTGATTTATCCTGACCCATTAGCTACTTAACAACCTCAACTGTCTGACCGGTCCTATGTAATCAAGCGTCCAGGGCCATCTGGGCTACCCAGTACACTCCTATGCTAAGTGACCATTTCACCTACTCTTATTCCTTTACCTGCAGGAGCGGTAGTTCTCCACCAGCTCCACGCAGTTACACGCATACACAGAGCCCAGGTCCAAATGCAAAATGGCAGACAACCCAAAAGCCTGATCAAAAAATCAAAGGCTGAACTGTTGATCTCAGACTCACCGGTCAAAGCTAAAGCAGATATACATAGCAAAATGGACATGATCCTCAGGAAACTAGCGGAAGCCCATGACCTGGCAAAGTCCACTAAGCAAAACACTGACTCTATGCAGTTTGAGCTCACCGCCATCAGAGCAGACATGCACACGATCAATTCTAAACTCAGACTCGGAGAATAAGCGATGTGGAGGATATCGCCTCCCAGGCCAGTAAAGAAATACAGGATCTCAGAACCACTACCACAGAGCTTAAAAGGCACACAGACTAATTGGAAGACCGCAACAGAAGGGGAAATATACACATTTTTGGTTTACCAGAGGGTTCAGAGGATGCTGCAGAATCATGCGGAGTATTTCTAGAATCCTGGATACCCATGATAACGGGCATTAAATTCCCTCAATATTTGGAAATGGACAGGGCACACAGAATTCCGAAGTTTAACTCACCGATCAGGAAAATGTCTCGACCTATAATGTGCAAACCCTTACGCTTCCAACATACGGAGCTAATCCTGAACCTTGCAATGAAGAACCACAGTTACCTGGGAAGGCCACCAGATACATTTCTCGCAGGATTACTCAAAACAGACGGATACGCGAAAGGGGTTTCTTCACCTCAGAGACCAACTGAGAGACAAAAACATCCAATTCTCCTTTGCTGGCCCGGCATAGTTTAGAATCTTCGAAAATGGCAAGCCTCACTACTTCACGAATCCCAGGGATCTACCAAGACATCTGGAGACGCCACCGGTAAAAGATATTGAAACCGCTGCTGGGCATTCAAACAAACAGTAGCCATGAATCTCAAATATGATATCTTGCTCTTTGTTCTTTTATTCCGTTATATCTGCGACTGACATTAAGACCTATTATGCCTCTGCCGTAAGTATACGTTAAGGTTAATCATACTGAGCTCTTGGAGTTTATAAGACATGGGTTGACCACGCTATGCTTTAATACCACTGTACGCACGAGCCACATCTATAGGTCACTAGCAGAGATCATGCTCTCTAAATGCTACGCTTAGTCCTATTGACTGAGACACAAGCGACTGGGTACGGGTAACTGGTAACTTCTCAGTTATAAAGGTTGCTCTGCTCAATAGAGCCAAATAGTACTAAAATGGTTTGGTTACAAGTTAGATATTTAATTAGGGTTGATCAAGAATTGGGGCTAATTAAGAAACCCGGACAGTATACGTAGTCCGCAATGTTAGTTTCAATATGTTAGTTTCAACACATCTTTTAATGAGCAGTTAGTAAGTCAGACAGCCCTTAGTTAAGGCTCATCCAGATCGGTTACACCTAGTTTATATCCTAGCTGCAAGTTGACAGACCTGTCGTCGCAGCTCCTAATCTACAGTGTTCCTGGTGGGGAGGGGGGTGGGGGAGAAGGGGGAGAGGGTGGGGGAGAAGGGGGAGAGGGTGGGGGAGAAGGGGGAGAGGGTGGGGGATGAGGGACAGGACTAAGGGTGGTAAATGTGGCTGTCTTCCATGAAATGTTTGTATTTTATGTATTACATGTACTTTTCTCATTTTTTATTTTCAAACGTGTTGCAATAAGTGAAGCCTTGGCAAAGATCCATATGACCCGCACAAACAGTTGTTACCAATGTGTATCTACTCCTACTAATAGGATTGGTGCATTATTGCGGGTTCCACAGAGGGGGCTGTACGTTAACCTCAAGGATATGTTCATTCATATGCTCCTATTAGCCAACAGACAAGAAGATGGCTCAAAACAGAAACATAATTGAAGACATCAAAATAGTATCAATGTACAGGGGCTCAATCACCCTTTGAGACGCAGGAAAATCTTCGACCACATAGCCAAAACAAAAGGAGACATTATCCTCCTCCAGGAAACTAAACTCTCAGAGGATGTTAGCTTTATTAAACACAATTGGATCTCCCATACTTTCTGCTCACCAGCTGTACATAAGAAAAAAGGGGTCATCACCCTTATAGCCAGAAAATCCAATAGCTCCAATATTACGCACACACATGATGATGAAGGGAGACTGTTAATTACTCACCTAAAAAAAGGGGAGGATAACCTACACGTCATCAATATTTTGGGCCCTAACTCTGATTAACCTAGCTTCTGGGGAAAGGTATCAGATACGATAGACACCATCCCCCAAGACTAGCTCGTCATTGTAGGAGGTGATTTCAATCTACCTCTAGACCCCATAATTGACAGGCAATCAAAATGTAAATACCAAATAACCCGTTCCTATGAAGCCCTGAGCAAAATCTGTTCAAAATTCAACCTAAAGGACGCCTGGTGCCTCCAACATCCAGACATGCGCGATTATACATTCTACTCAGCTCCGCACGATTATATTTTAATACCAGCCTCCTTTACCCATCTCATTGACCAAACCGACATCGCTCCTATACTAGTCTTGGACCACTCCTGTATTGGTATAAAACTAGCAGGTACACATCTCGCTCTCCCACCCAAACGCTGGCGTTTTAATGAGGAGGTACTTTCTGTTCCAACCGATAAACAGATAGAAACCGCGATCCATGACTTATTATTCACAATGATCTTCCAGATACAGATCCTTTCACACTGTGGGATGCCCTTAAGGCAACCATCAGGGGGGTACTCATTGGAATTAAAGCAAGAATTAACAAATTAAACTCAGAACTCACCACCTTAGAAAAAGAGATTAAAGCCCTGGAATCGGCGCATGTCAATGCCATAGACAAAGATATATATTTGACCAACTCGTAAAGAAAAAATATCTATACAACAAGATTCTAAGTAAAAAAGCGGGGATGTGGATCAACACATTTAAGGCTCTAAAACTATGCCATGGAAACAGCAGAGAAACTACTAGCCTCCTACCTTAAGCATAAGAAGAGACAATTTACCGTCCCCTCGATGAGACTCTACCAGGGCTCGACAAATTCACTCGACCGCTCGCATTTGCGAGTTAGATTAATTCAGGACGAGCTATTTTTAGGCCCTACTCGCCCTTACTGGCGAGTAGGAATACAAACTGACACTTGACCTCTGCCTCTGAAAACAGGGGAAATGTGACAAGATAGCAAGATGTAAAGGTATCTTTATTGCTCACAAAGTAAATGAGCAATAAAAATGCTTTTAAATCTTGTTAACATGTCACATTTGCTCAGCTTTCAGGTTAGAGGTCAAGTGCATTTCAGTTGGGTCGAGGAGATTTTGTAGGTTACTAGACCTGCAGGTCTAGTGCATTTTTAATGATTTTTCGAGCCCTGATCTACTAACACTACCCATACCAAACAAAAGGAGATTCTGAGTGCTTTCAAATCTTTTTATGAGGATCTTTATAAAAATACACACAATGGACTCGGAGAGTGCACCAGATACCTAGAAACTCTAAATCTCCCACACCTATCAAAGGCTGATGGTGATTCTCTGGGTAAAGCCTTCTCAGAAATAGAATTAGTTAATTCTATTACATCCTTGAAAAGCAAGAAAGCCCCGGGTCCGGATGGCTTCTCGGCGGCCTTTTACAAATCATTTAGTGACTCTCTACAACCAACCCTGCTGAAAGTCTTCAACTCCATAGCCAGGGAAGGACATACACCCAAATCAATGAAAGAAGCCACGATCATTGTCATACCAAAGGAGGGGAAAGACCCACTCTTGTCCAAGAACTATAGGCCAATTTCACTAATTAACGTGGATTGCAAGATCTACGCCAAAATATTAGCAACATGATTGAATGTGGTCCTCCCTAAAATTATTAGCAATTCCCAAGTTGGTTTCCTTAAAAGTAAGATGTCTAACGACAACACCCGCTTGATCAGCCATATTTTGGAACAAGCAAAGCATAAAACTGTTCCGACGATTGCCATTACCATAGACTCCAAAATGGCATCGACAGCCTCATGGTCATTTCTACGATATTGCATGTTGACTTTTATCCTCGGAAGCTCATTCACTAATATGGCCATGTACTCAGAACCCACCGCGCGTATCGCGATTAATGGAACCCTAACAGATGCCTTTACACTAGAGCAGGGCACTAGACAAGGCTGCCCCTTATCCCCTTCTTTCTCCTAGCCCTCGAACCACTACTCCAGGACATTAAACAGAACCCTGACATAAAGGGAGTATCCTTTAAAGACCTTCAAGTGAAACTGGCCGCCTACGCGGACCACATTTTCATTGTCACCGAGAACCCATGCTCCTCTGTTACAGCCTTGATGCAAACCATAGAAACCTACTTATCCCAGTCTGGCTATAAGCTGAATAGACCAGTCAGAAGTCAAGCCCCATAATATTTACTGCACTAGAGAGATAATAGGAGACTCGGTCCTCGCCTGGCAACCGGGCTTTATTAAATAAATATCTAGGGATAGAATTTGGCAGTCATTTGCTGGAATCCTTGCAAAGGAACGAAGCCTGCACCTTGGAGAAAATTAAACTTTTAGACGCATAGTCCCCTAGATTCATAACCTGGTGGGGTAGAATCGAAACCATCAAGATTATGGTCACACCCTTTGTGAACTACCTAATAACCATGCTCCCCCTCACATTGACGGAGGAGTTCCAGAGGAAGCTGGACATCCTCATTTCTAAGTTCATATGGCAAGGCAAAAAGGCAAGAATAAGCCTAAAAAAACTCAGGCTAGATAAGTCCCTTGGAGGAGTAAACCTGGCAGACTTTAGACTCTACCAAACAGCGTTCTTAGCCAAACAGGGCTCCTATTGGTTTGTTACTCCAGTGGGATATACTCCAGTCTGGCTAGAAATTGAAAAGGCGCTACTCAGTAACCTGGCCCCAGCTGCCCTACTTACCTCTAAACTCACAAACATTCACTGCTCAAAATCTATATTCAAATACACAAAACATGCTCTATTGACAATAGATAAAAATTTAAAGGTTAGCATAAAACATTCAAACATGGAGTCACTGTGGGACAACAATAGGATCCGTTACAGGGGAAGGTCTATTTACTTAAGTACATGGATCGACCAAGGTATCATCTTCCCTCGCCAATTAGTAGACACAACATTCTCCTTTACCTTCAATGACCTACAGACTAAATTTAACCTTGACCCTCTGGAGTTCTATAACTACTTAAAAATAAAGGTTGCAATTACAAAAGCAAATCTACAACACTCCAGCCCCATCGCTTCCACAATACATAGTGAAAATAAATAAATTAGGCCACCAGGTCTCCTGGATATACAAAGCCCTTCACCCCAAGCAATCTGGCCTTAACAAGAAGGTCACAGACTATTGGGAATCGCTTTCCACCTCTCCGATCCCCAAAGAGATCTGGTTTAAAACTTGGAACTCAGTCACTAGGGGTAAAATCTCGCCAGCCCTATCGCAGACAAAATTCTGGCTACTTCACGCACCATACTGGACAACAGCTCGCCTACACCTACATAAGATCAGGGAGGACTACAATTGCTGGAATTGTGGAGAGGAAACAGGGGACCTTGCACATTTGTTGTTTTACTGCAAGTGCGTAACAGCATTCTGGGATAGGATTTTTGATTTTGTTTCCAAACTATTTTCATGCTCCTTTAAGAGAGAAGCCTCTATGCTGATATTTGGCTTCCTCAGAGTCCAATCCCTGAGTGATAATGACAGGGCCCTTCTGGATCTTCTTTTGATGGCAGCAGTCAGTCATCTGAAATAACTGGAAGGACACAAAGCGTCATTTACATGCTTGTTGAATTGGGTCTCCAACCTTAAGGACGCTGACACAATCGCCCTCCAGCAGTCACCATGGAACCCCCCCCGGACACATGTGGGATAGCCTTGATACATATTTTGAATCTCACAAACCGCCGTGAACTCAAATCCATGGGGATAGGGAGACTTGGAGGTGCTCCACAGCCTTACCTACACATGACTGCTAACTATTTCCTTACATAGGGAACCATATGTACTATGTCATTGCAATAACTAAGTAGAAGTCTTCCTGCAGTGTTAGATGTGGAGTTTTATTTTGCTTTATAATATAGTTTAGATTAATGTGCATAATTTGTATATTTTAGATTAATGTGCCTAATTTATATAGTTTATTAGTAGTATTGTCTTAAATTATATTATGTATGTTCTGTGTATTCATTGTTGGAAAACAACCAATAAAAACTTCTGAACACAAAAAAAAGACCAGGGTGATTTTGTTTTTGGGAGAAACTCAAACCTAGCTTGGAAAATGGACACCAGGGTTACCATGGCAGTACCAGAGGTACAGACTGAATATTTAGTTATCCGCGACTACCTTAAAGCATATGTTGAGCTCTTGCTTAGAATTAAAGATACAATGTGCTTAAATGTTTGCCAAACAAAGTATAGTTAAAGTACATGGCATAAAATAAACTTTAAATAAAAACACAAGATGACGAGGCTTTTCTTCATCTGAGAATAAATGTGTTTAAAGTCCAGACCTGAAAAAAATAACCACCTTTTCCTGTCACCGTTAACATCTTAAGAGTGCTGCACGTCTGTGTAGCTGCGATCTGACCATGTGCCCATCTTCTTGGTCGAACAAGCTTTTTGATGATTCCTTGTAGGTACAAACCACAACACCGAACACATGCCCTATGTAAAGCTGTCTGAGGGAAAGGTGTATGTATATAAAGAGCCAAAATAAATGACAATATCAAGCTCATTGGTGCACATATTGGTAAGTAGTTACGTTTGCAAACTGTTGTTTTAGGCGCTACGTAAGTGATTCTGTTTTTTTATGGTCCTCATACAGAAAGACGTGCTCCTCAACAAACTGGGGTTATTGACACTATGGGCTACGAATTTAGTATTTTCTAACAGCTCGACTGTTGCGTATAAACACGAGCAACTGACCGAGCCACCCGATATAATTAATGCAGAGATCCGTTACATTTAATGTGGCTTTATGTAGCGTTCTGACAACTGGGTCATGCAGTGCCTTTTCAAAGTACCTAAACAGCAGACTGTTAAGATGTACAATTTGATGGGAGTACGTCTGGGGGACCCGTGTACGTGTTTTCTGGGAGTGGACGCGGTGCGTTGTGCGAAGTAATTTGTTTCGATGGAGTGAATCGCTGTTAAATCCACTCTTCCGATATTTAACGACTGACAAGACTACAGTACACAGCATGAATGTGGAGTTAGTCCAGTTTGGCACTCGTTTTGGGTGTAGGATATTGGAAGGAGAACAAAGTCTGGGTCTTAGTTTGAAAAAGTAGGGCAGAAAAGAATTCTAGGGAGTTCCAACATCACCTGCTCCCGTCAAAGACCCATTTGGTGCCAACTCTTCTCTTAAACCAAGCCCCACAGTCTGTTGTAAAATCTACTTATGGGGTTATTTTTTACTTCTCATCTCAGTCTTAACTGGTTTCAAACCGACCACCTGTCATGAAGTGTTTTTTCTCAAAAAATGAAGGTGAAACTTTCAAACGGAGACGATAATGGGGCATAAACTGCAACCTATAACGAGCACAATCACTTTGAAAGTTGGGCAAAATTACAAGTAGTCAAAAAGCAGATGCTTCAGGTGAAGTTATCCCTAGTGGCACTTTAGTGAAATAGGTAATGAAAGTTAACACACGGTCCTCTACCGTACAATGCACCTGTGCCGCCATCAACTTTAGTGTCATCCGATTAAACTTTGTTGTACAAAACCTAGAACGCCAGGCTGAGTAAAGTGCAGAGGAACATTACGGACCTTCTATACCGGTCCCCTCAAATTCCACGACTGTAGCTGTTCTAAGCCCTCAGAGGATTATTCTGCATTGATGACAAATTACAAAGACTATCAGGCAGCAAATTTGGAGCTCGTATGAGAACGCCAAAAAGCAGACGTAGGCCTAGCAAAATTTTTATTTTGCACTGATGCAGTATGGAGATTTTCCAAAAACTGCTAAGCGATAATTAAAGTAATCAACCTTGAAATTGTTGTTTTTCAGCACTTTTGTTAGGCATTAGCCAAGGTCTTTTGATGTTACGATTTCATGTTACTAAAATTATATTTATAAAATGCTTTATTGGGGCTTTCAGCCCGCCCTCTTCATCCATTGCTCGGTTGTCATTTACATTTTTCTTCACTGAGTGTATTCCCCACTTCCACGAGCAGCACCTTCACACAAAGTAGTTAATTGAGCTATGGGGACTACGGTGGCAATGTGTGCCATTTGAAATCGCAAAAATATTTATTAGCCAGTGTGTTTTGGGGCGGGGGGGGGGGGGGGTTGAAGGTGAAAAAGACGAAACAACCCCCGAGAGAGACAATCTTGGCCGAGATCTTCATCTGAATCTTCCTATCTGATTGGCACTTAAAGGTCAAAAGCCTCCTCGATGGGTGAAATTTTTAACAGCGGCAGAGCGGACATTGCAGACCCTAGCAGCAGACTTTAAAGACACAAAGGCGGCCCTTGTCAAAGACTGTGCTGTTGACAAAATGGTATTCCTTGTGGTTGACTTGCGTAGCGAGGAACTTGGTGCAACTGACAGTCTGAATTCATTAAACTGTGGTTGACTATGTTCTAGTCAATGAAGGGCTCTAGTTAACAAGGATATGGTTGGCAGGCTGTGCATTAATTGCTTTTTAGGTCTCGGCTGGCGTAGGCTGCGCAGACATGCGCAGTCTCGCTGGCTAGATTTAGTGTTAACAGGTATTTTTCTGTAAGGGGCATTAAGCCCCGCCCCTCTTTTCCATTGGCTGGCGTCACCGTTTATGCTAAATGGTGGCCAGCCATTGGAAAAGAGGTGTCTGTGACGTATTTGCTTTGCATTTTGAGCCGTCCCTTTTGGACGGCCTCACCTGCTTTGCGTTCGTCGCAAAAGGCGAGGCGGTCCAAGTGGGACGGCAGAAAAAAAGCGAAACGAAAACGTCATGGGAGCGCTTGTTACATGTTGCTGTGACAAGCAAAAGCAGATTGCAATAGTTTATGCAGGCTTGTGTGTGCCTTTTCAGCGTACGTCCACCCTGGCTCCACCTGATGTACCATTCCATGCCAGTGTTTACCCAACCATAGACAGACCAGCAGCAACTGTACTGCTCGGGACCATAGTGGCAGCTGAGGCGCACTGTAGTGCCGTGAGCCACCTGGTCCAAGGGAGGACTGAAAGCCGCCGCCATCCCGGAAACACGCACCATACCAAATACACCCCAAAGCGTGCCCGGAAAGGGGCATAAGTAGCGCGAGACTCACGAGAAGCGTGCGGAGCCGGGCTGAGAGCAACGCAAGGCCACGGCTTCAGAGACTTCCCGGTGAGTGACCCGGTGGGGAAGGGCCGCCAGGAGGTAAGGGAGAGAGCCCCTGGGGTGAGGACCGTCTCTAGGGGAGAAGGAGGTGAAGTGGCGAGGGAGAGCGCAGGCCTCTGGCAGGAAGAGGAGAGGCCAGGCGGTGGAGGCAGAAGGGGTGCGAGGCTCAGCCGTCCAGGGACCCCCTCTCCCCTCTTTGTGACATCCTTAGCTACTCCTATGTGTAAGCCAGCAGAAGTGACATCCTTAGCTACTCCTATGTGTAAGCCAGCAGAACTCCGAGTGCTGGGAGAGATACTGCAGCTAGCGGTGAAAACTACGTCCCAGAATGCATTGTGCTCTTGGCTAAGATACCAGACTGGTGAGTCGTTGGTAGATGCAAGGGGCGTGAAATAGGGGAAAGCAGGGGTACAGGGAAGGGACAGACGGGGGTGTGAGAAAGCAGGGGGCAGCGGTGGACATTGGGTCATTATTTTTGCAGTTTTATATAGCCCAACTCAACCCGAATGAATTGAAGGACTTAACATGAGCATCATTCATTGTCGCACATGGCTGCCAAGTGGTTGTCATTGCCCCTGCTGGTATTTTCAACAAGTGTTGCACGTTCTGGAAACTAGTTTCGTTTTCACTAGTATGAGCAGAAGCTTAGAAACGTAAATGTGCAAACTGAAAAACAGGACGTCCTCAAAGTGTCACAAAGTTTATTCACTTGGCAGCAATGGGTGAAAGAGTAGGACTGGAAATAAGTCCGATCAAAGCAAAGGCATAGTAATGAACTTGGGTGTGGGGAGGTGAACAGGTACGGAATGGGGATAAAGGGGTAGATAGTTGCACTGGGGTAGGTCACATAAGAAGGCAGATGTTTGAAAAGGAGGATGGTGGTCTCAAGGGAGCGGAGCTGGTAGCCCTCGATGACAACAGCTTGAAGTTTGCTTGACACAGTACAGAATAAAATGCCCTTTGCCAGGAAGCTGTTTTGAAAGAAGGTTCTGTAGAGACAGGCGTCTTTGAAGAGGGACATACATACAAGCGCCTGGAGAAATGAGGACGATGGGACATCTATGTCCCTCTATTAGTGAGAAAAGTGACTGAAGACCAAAAGGTAGTTGTCAACTCACCCATATTTGGCAGGTGTCACCTTCTTTTTACTTCGGTTCACCCGCCTCACAAACCTTAGAGTGTAGTAGGGTCACCTGCTTTTCAAATCCATATTACCCTCCAAAGAAACATTTAATTTGGCATTCACCTTAATGGGATTACCCCTTAAATGCCTGACTTCACTTGCATTTTTTGGCAAGTGGTTGACAGTTGTTACATCAAACAGTGACTTCGAAGTCTAATTGAGTGTCCAGTCTGACACTGTAGACTGGATATGTACGTACACGCAGGATCTCTACTGACCTACTGTAGGAGTTGTGATATTTCACGGACACTAAACAATATGTGCTTAGTTGGGTTGCTGTATAAACCAGCGTGACCCTGTAGATGCACTAATCAACATCACACAGATGTTTGTTTGGAATTTGCCCTTTCCACTGTCCCTGCAGACTTAAAGACGAATAAACCTGTTCCTGCGTAACCCTCAAACTGGTCCTGAAATTGGGTAATTCAGTGATTTTCCCCGAAGTATTCCTGTGGGCCCCAAAAACATGTCCTGAAGTTATTTGACTGTCCCTTGCAACATGGCACCTGTGAGCCCCCCACAAAGGTCCTGTATTTAGTTTTGTTCAGTAATCTTCTCTGATGTATAGCCTCGGGGCCCGCAGAATGTCCTGAAATTGTTCAACAATACCCTCCAATTCTTGCCGTTTTGCACACCAGAAAGGTCCTGAAGTTTAGTTATTCAGCAGCCCTTTTCTGATGTATCTTCTGTGGTCCCCACATATCCTGACATTAGGTTGGTCAGTCATCCTCTTTGCTATTTTGCTTGTGGGCACTCCTTCCCCAAGATAGGCCATGGCATTAGTTTATTCAGTGACCACAACCTACTTTGTTAAATGAATTCCATCTCCTCATATGAATTGCCTGTGGGCGCCACAGATGTGCCTTTAAATTAGGTTCAATCCCCTCTGATGTATTGCTTGTTGTCCCTCTAAATGTGCTCCTGATGTCAGCTATTCAGTGATTTCCTGAAGATATATCTTCAGGAAGGTATATAAGATATATCTTTAAGGTAGGTCTGATCCTCTCTGATGTGTCAGTTTTTGGGTCCCACAGACATAACCTGACATGTGGTTAGTCAATGATATGTGGGCCCCACAGAAATACCTTTAAGTTATTTCTGAAGTTTGGTTAGGCAGTGATTTACACTGATATTTCTTTGTCTGCGGGCTCCACTTGCAACTAGCGAAATAAGGTTAGTTGATTAGTCCAGCTAATGTATGGCAGAAGTTGTTTTATTCTATGGCCTCATGGAAATAATGCTAGAATGTCATTTCATGTGCCCCCCACCCCCAATAATTGAAGCCATTATTTCAGTCTTTACTTGACAACTACTCTTGTGTTGTGTTTTTGCTGTGACTACTACTTTTTGTTGTATACTTAATTTTACTGTACAATACCATTAGCAAATCAAATGGCTTTAACTTAATCAAAGGCGAGACCCATTGCATTTTCAATGCTTGTTTTCTTTTTTCGAAGTCCAAGGTCTCCAGACGTTTATCGGAAAGAAAGTGCACTGTATTTATGGAGGAAGTATGTTTCAGTCCAGAAAATTTTTAGGTCTCGGCTAGCGAAGGCTGCGCTTGTGCAGTCTCGCTTGCGAGATTTAATGACTTGGAGAAGAGGGGCTTGAACCCGCCCCTCTTCTCCATTGGCTGGCCTCTTGAATGCTGGCCAGCCATTGGAGAAGAGGTTTGTCTCTCCGAACAGGCCCCGTCCTTTTCGGATTCGGGGGCGTGTTTTTTGCTACTTTTCTCATTATCTCCTCCAGCCAATGGCAAGAGGAGAGAAGAAAAACACGCCCCCGAATTCGAAACCGCCGCTGCCTTTCTCAGAGGCATTTCTGCTTCGCCTCGGAGAAAGGCAGTGGTGTCCCTGTTTTCTGGTCAAACGTTTCCCTATCTGTGCGTTAAATGCACGTGAGAAGCTTCACTAGCGCTTTTGTAACTGTAGTCATTTCTAAAAGTAGGTATATTTTTCGGCAAGAAATGCTGGTGAGTAAATATGGAAGCGCCTTGCTGGGTGGGCTAACGGCGCCTGGAAGGATGGTGCTAACCACGCATTAATTTGTTACTGAAGCCCCCACAAACTATTTCCCAATCTTGCCTTGAAGGGTGCAGTCCGGGCCCAGGCCTGCCGTGGGTGGCTGCGCCTCCGGGGGCCCATATCTCACCTGCTGCCCACCCTCACAGCTTCCGAAGGAAGCACAGCGGCGGTTATATATCATGATGCAATCTGCAGCCCCCACCCCTCCCTGGCAGAGGCTGCAAGCCCAGGCAGCGGGGCCTGTCTGCCGTGCGCCACCCGTGTCTAACAAATGGCGCTCCAGCGCTGTGCTGTTGACACAGAGCCCTTCACAGCGCCGGCATGTCAGGGATGTATGACCCCACGCCCCGTGGAAAAAGACACCGTGTCTGGCTTATTACCCCCAAGGGCCTGTCTGCTCTGTGTGTATGTGTTAGTTATGGGGCCGGAGGAGCGCTCAAGATTCATCATTTTGACGCCCCCGTCACAGCGCTACACTCGTGTAACACACGTGATCACAGTTACAGTAGCCTGTGATTGCCCTCATACGAGACAAACAGCAATTAAGTCTCTTCAATACTTCCGTCTTTATTACGGTCATGTTGCGCAGTTTTGTATAGAGAAATATTTGCCAGTTACGTGGCCTCTAGGCGCTGCTGGCGGTGTTTGTGTTATGGGGGAGTTCCGATGAATGGTTTGCTGATGGGCGGCTAGGGGTCTTGCAAGACGTCACTTTCTGTCCTTCCGGGGTGCACGGGCAGTTTCACAGTGGGTTCGGGCAGCTTGTAGGCACCCTGTTCCCTAACGTGTGAGACGATGCAGTCATACGAGACGGTGTGCAAAATTTGCATAACTTCCTTTTGCGTAATTCTGCAAAGTTCCTCAAAAATAAACAAAATCATGTTAAATGCAAAATCGGTATTTAGTGTACAATGCATCCTTGTGTCCATTTTGGATGCACGGACGCACTTCTCCCCCCCCCCCCCCCCCCCCAAAAAAACAAATAGTGCCAATAACACAGGTGCTGCTAACAACCATCACTTGGGTGCAAGTTGTTAGTTTTGGTCCTGTGCTAAACGTTTGCAGGATGATTTCGCTACTTGGTGTATTTGTGACATTTCTGGAATTTCACATATCCTAATGTGAAGTTCACAAAATTTCGCGAGATTACAGTGGCGTAACAGGAATGTTCGAGGCATATGAGCTGCAGATTGTACACTTAGCATAGGTCGCCATCTGGTGTTGGGCCCGGATGTTTGCAGTTTGTTTTTCTTCTTGGACAGTCTTTGGAAGTCACGAGTTTGGTGACTCCTCCTTCGGTCCGTACAGCGCATGGGCTTCGGCTCCATCCTCAGATTGTTTTTTTCCGCCATCGGGCTCGGATGTGATACTTCGTGCTCCGGCTTCGAACTTCTACGGTTCCAGCCTCGACGGAAAATCCTCGATTCTTCGAGTTCCTTCATCATCTTCATCTCTCGAAGCGGCACTTTTCTCCATCCCGTACATCGACACCGGCCTTCGGGCCCTCCGCGACTCCGGTCCCGGCCGATGGAAAGGACTCCGTTCAAAAAGTGCCCAAAATGTGGGTCTAAATTTCCCCACACCGACCTCCATCAGGTGTGTAACCTTTGCCTCTCTCCGGAACACGAGGCTAGAGACTGCCCCGCCTGCAAGTCTTTTCGATCGAAGAAGACCATCCGAGATCGAAGAGCTCGACGCACCATGGCGCACTCATCCTCGGCAGCTCCACCGGACATCTTCGGAGACGACGCCGAAGCTTCGGGGCAAACACACACCGAGCAGGAGGAAGCGCTTCCGAGGCCGACGACTCCGACGTGGAGGACGTTACACCAGCGCAGCGGGCCGTGAGTACTATGCCCCCTCCCACCCCCGCGCCGAAAACCAAAGAGACTCCGGTTACTCCCTCGCCTGCCGGCCTGGGCAAAACCAAAACCAAAACTTCGATCACCCCACCTTCGGGCCCGGTGTCGAAGCACCCAAAGTCTCATGGCAGCTCGGGATCGAGCCAGCCGACACCCGGTGCCGAAAAACAGCATCCGGCACCGAAGACTGCAAAATCCAGCTCGACTCCGAAACCACCGGTGCCGAAGCCTGGACACTCGGTGCCGACCAAACACAAACACAAATCTGTCGGCACCGACGCTCCGGCGCCGAAACATCCTTCGACGCCGAAACACCCGGAGACCTCAAAAAAGCATGGCGCACACAGACCATCGAAACCCCCGGTTCCGAAATCACCGGTGCCGACAGACGACTCGACACCGTTGGCTCTGTTTACACCAGACCCTTTACAAAAGACTTTGTCCAAAGATCCAAAGACTGGGCTTTTGACTTTAACTACCAAGAAAAGACGCCTTGATGCTCCGGCTCCTCCTCCTCCACCCAAAAGGAAGGACTCTGCTACTTCTCCCCTCAGAGTGCCCTCCCCACCACCGCCTCCCCTACCCACTCCACCTCCTCCACCGCCTCCACCTCACAGGTCTCCGCCACCTTTACCTCACTACGATCCGGCCCCATCCCCAGATCCGGATGATGGGGATCCGGACAATTACCCGGCGGACGCCCCAATGGATCCCACTCCACCAGGGACCCCAGATCCATGGGAGGATTACAATAACCCTGATATACCCAATGTACCTCAGGACGACCTATACCCATCAAGGCCGTCTCCTCCAGAGGACTCCTTAGGGTTTCATCATTTAGTGCAGAGAGCAGCACACTACCATGGGGTGGACATGCACAGTGAACCAGTAGAAGAAGACTTCCTACTGGATACATTTGATATACAAGACAAATCTACTTCCATTTTACCCATGCTTAAGGGTGTCACCAAGCACGCTACAGAGGTGTTCAAAGACCCTGTCAGAGCCAGAGTACTAAACCCTAGAATAGAGAAGAAGTACAAGGCGGCACCCACAGACCCTGCTTACATCAAGGGCCCTGCTCCCCTAGATTCCCTAGTTGTCTCCACAGCTAGAAAGCGGGCTAACTCCCAATCCTCAGGAGATGCCCCACCGCCAGACAAAGAATCTAAACTTCTGGACGCGTCTGGTAAACGCACCGCCTCCCAAGCTGCAAACATGTGGCGCATTGCAAACACACAAGCACTGCTTGCGCGATATGATAGAGCACACTATGACGAACTAGAGGCTCTTATGCAGCACCTTCCAGAAAAATACAAGCACAAGGCTCATGACCTTATACAGGAGGGTAAACTAATCACAAACACCTCCATTAAGTGTGCCCTCGATGCAGCCGACACTGCTTCTAGGGCCATAAATACCAGTGTCCTGCTTCGCCGCCACGCCTGGCTCAGAATCTCAGGGTTCAAACCTGAAGTCCAGGCATCCATACTCAATCACCCCTTTGACCAGGAAACACTCTTTGGGCCAAAGGTAGACGAAGCGCTCGAAAAGATGAAGAAAGACACAGACACAGCAAAGTCTATGGGGGCACTCCAAACACAAGCCTCCAAACGTTCCTTTCGACGCTCGTCCTTTCGTGGCACAGGTAGAGGCTCCTCCACCGATAACGCCTCTACCTCCTACAAGTCCCCTCCTCAAAATACCTTTTCAAAGGGCAATCAGAGAGGTGGTTACAGGGGTAACAACAATAAGGGCAGGGGCAAAACCAACAACACCCGTTCTGCCACCCCCCCCGCACAATGACTCCCCTCCGCTCCCCCCAGACCATTCCACTCCGGTCGGGGGCAGACTACAAAACTTTATCCACGTATGGGAGTCCATAACATCGGACAAATGGGTGACCCAAATCATTCGGTCAGGGTACTGTCTAGAGCTAACATCTACCCCACCCAATATCCCACCAAGGCACCGTCCAATGTCTCAAGAACATTCCACACTGCTCAAACAAGAGGTACTTTCACTCCTGCAAAAACATGCTATAGAGCAGGTCCCCATCAACCAACGAAATCTAGGGGTCTACTCTCTATATTTCTTAATACCAAAGAGAGACGAGACCCTCAGACCCATTCTGGACCTCCGGCCTCTAAATGCCTACATACACTCAGACCATTTTCACATGGTCACTCTACAACAAGTCCTCCCACTCCTCTGCCAGGGAGACTTTCTCACAACCTTGGATCTGAAAGACGCATACTTTCACATTCCAATACACCCCTCTCACAGGAAATACCTCAGGTTCGTGGTGGACGGGCAACATTACCAATTCATGGTTCTCCCCTTCGGGGTCACCACCGCACCACGGGTGTTTACCAAATGCCTAGCAGTAGTAGCAGCACACCTCAGACGTCAACATATTCACGTCTTCCCTTACCTAGACGACTGGCTGATAAAAGCCGCGTCCTACGACCAATGTGTGCAGCATACAAACAGCACCATCCAACTGCTCCACCAGCTAGGCTTCACGGTGAACTACCAAAAGTCCCACCTCATACCATCTCACACAAAGCAATACCTCGGGGCCACTATAGACACCTCCAAGGGTATTGCCTATCCAAACTCAGACAGAATCACAAGCATTCAAGCCTTACGCAAAACATTCCTTCCTCAGCACTCTCTTCCAGCAAGAGTGTTTATGAAGCTCATAGGAATGATGGCGTCTTGCATCTTAATAGTGCCCCATGCAAGACTCCACATGCGTCCACTTCAAGAGTGCCTAGCACAACAGTGGAACCAGGCCCAGGGTCAGCTGACGGATCTGGTGTTGGTGGACGGCCGCACACATCACTCTCTGCAGTGGTGGAACACCACAAACCTTTCCAAAGGGCGGCCGTTCCTGGACCCGGTTCCTCAGGTGATTCTAACAGCGGACGCATCGCTCTCCGGCTGGGGAGCGCACCTTCTACACCTCACCATGCAAGGTCTATGGACGCCACAGCAAAAATCGCTCCACATCAACCATCTGGAGCTCTTGGCGATCTTTCTAGCCCTAAAATCTTTCCAAAAACAGATTTCGGGCAAAGCAGTCCTCATTCGCACAGACAATATGACTGCAATGTATTATATCCAAAAACAGGGGGGGACACACTCTCCCCAGCTCTCCCGCTTAGCCCAGAGCATATGGAGATGGGCAATTCCCCAAAACATCTTTCTCCTGGCACAGCACGTTCCAGGCGTACAAAACACCATGGCAGATCTGCTCAGCAGACAAACGCAACAAATACACGAATGGGAACTGCATCCACAAGTTCTTCACCCATTCTTCCAACAGTGGGGGCATCCTCAGATAGACCTCTTCGCCACCCACGAAAACAAAAAATGCCCAAGCTTCGCCGCCAGATACCCACACCCATTGTCCAAGGGCAATGCGATATGGATGAACTGGTCAGGCAGATTTGCATACGCCTTTCCACCTCTCCCACTAATTCCATTAGTGGTCAGGAAGCTACAACAGCACTCCCTCACACTCATTCTGGTAGCTCCGACGTGGGCCAGGCAGCCGTGGTACACCACGCTACTACAACTGTCAGTGGTACCACATCAAAAACTGCATCTATCCCCATGCCTCCTAACCCAGAACCATGGAGAAATCAGGCACCCGGACCCAGCTCAGCTCAACCTGGCGATCTGGCTCCTGAAATCCTAGAATTCGGATACCTTAACCTTCCCCCTGATTGTATGAACATCATCATGGAAGCCAGACGTCCTACCACTAGAGCATGCTATGCCGCAAAGTGGAAAAGATTTGTAATTTACTGCCGCAACAATACAATCAACCCTCTAGATGCATCCATACAGCACATCATATGCTATCTGCTCCATCTTCACAGGTGTAACCTGGCATATTCATCCATACGCCTACACCTAGCAGCGATCGCTGCTTATCTACAAAACAGGCAGCATTTATCACTCTTCAGAGTGCCCGCTATTAAAGCCTTCATGGAAGGCCTTAAACGAGTAATTCCTCCCAGGGCACCACCTTCCCCTGTATGGAATCTAAATTTAGTTCTTACACGACTAATGGGTCCGCCCTTCGAACCAATGCACAAATGTGAGCTACAGTTTCTCACCTGGAAAACAGCTTTCCTCGTAGCTATCACTTCCCTTAGAAGGGTTGGTGAAATACAAGCGTTCACCATACAGGAACCCTACATACAAATGCATCACAGCAAGGTCATACTTCGCACAAATCCGAAGTTTCTGCCCAAAGTCATTTCCCCCTTCCACCTCAATCAATCAGTGGAATTACCTGTCTTCTTCTCGCAACCCCAATCTGTTGCAGAAAGGGCCTTACACACACTTGATGTAAAAAGGGCGTTACTATACTACATACAAAGAACGCAACCCTTCAGGAAGACTAAACAATTGTTCGTTTCCTTCTCTCCACCACATAAAGGCAACCCCATTTCAAAATCAGGGATAGCTAGGTGGATTGTAAAATGCATACAAATTTGCTATCAAAAGGCAAAGAGAACATTATCTGTTCCCGCTAAAGCCCACTCTACAAGAAAGTTAGGGGCTTCTATGGCTTTTCTAGGGAATATACCCTTAGATGACATCTGCAAGGCAGCCACATGGTCTACACCGCACACCTTCACAAAACACTACTGTGTAGATGTGCATTCCAAGCAGCAAGCTAGGGTGGGCCAGGCTGTACTAAAGACACTTTTCCAAACAGCTGCAACGGATACCGGTGGTCGCCGCTAAGGTTGGGTACTGCTATATAATCTATGCTAAGTGTACAATCTGCAGCTCATATGCCTCGAACGGAATATGCTACTTACCAGTATGCATCTGTTCTTGGCATGTAGAGCTGCAGAGTTGTACACGCCCACCCGCCTCCCCGGCTACCTGTATCCGTTCCAGTACATCTTATTTAGATACAACACATGGGTTTCTCACTGTTATTACTACGCTCCATCATTTCCCTGTTGGCGAAAAACAATCTGAGGATGGAGCCGAAGCCCATGCGCAGTACGGACCGAAGGAGGAGTCACCAAACTCGTGACTTCCAAAGACTGTCCAAGAAGAAAAACAAACTGCAAACATCCGGGCCCAACACCAGATGGCGACCTATGCTAAGTGTACAACTCTGCAGCTCTACATGCCAAGAACAGATGCATACTGGTAAGTAGCATATTCCTTCACCGGGGTCTAGTCAAAAGCCCATTTCAGGCGGCTGCAATGCCATGGCTCAGTTTGCAATAGAAAGCCCAAACATGTCCATGTTACATCAGAAGAGTAGTTTGAAACACTAGGTACAAAAATGTGTGTTGATGGTAGGGAAAGTCCTGTTTGGTGAGCTAAGGCAAGTGTTGGTGTTGGGTTGGTGTTTGTTCATAAGAAGCAGTTTGACTTCATTCTTGAATGAGGTGCAAGAAGTGTTCATTCTGATTTCCGGTGGCAGGGCATTCCAGATTCTAGGTGTGTGTGGGCTCTGTGTGTGTGTGTGTAGGTTGCTCTGTGGGTGGCTCTGGGTGTGTGGCTCTGTGTGTGGGTGCAAATGCAATAGTTCTCGCATTTAAGAGTGATTAAGCTATTGACATTGTAAATAACAATGCCGTTTCTTTAAATGTTTTAAAAACAAACAAACAATGTCCTGAGCAATGCCAATAGCTCTAACTTTAACAATGCCGAGACCATTGCATTGTAAATGCTTGTTATCCTTCTATCCATTAATGATTCAGTCTGCGCCATCTTGAATGCAGAGAGGAGCACTCCAGACTCATTACTCAAATGCAGTTTCCCTCAAGGCGGAGACTAATCTAGTTGTTCATGGTGAGAAACAGTCGTTTTGAGATGCTTGCTCTGGAAGACGTTAGTTGATATTTCCGGTATGGAAGTAGTTTGTAAAGATTTTCTTTAGGCTCTGGGACTAGGCCTGAAAGACTTGCTCTTCAGACGTTTTTTTCCTCCAACAAGACTGAATAGAGTAGCTAGAGATTGACAGCAATGACCTGGTACAAGGTGCAGTAGAAGTTTTGAAATATCAAGTTAAATTCATGTGTGCCTAGTATGGCATCATGTGCATGGCGTAAAACTAACACGGACAATGCACTGCAATTTTCAGCACGGTGCCCGCTTTAGGTTTCGCCTGGCAAAAGCAGTGCATGCGCTGCTCTCGCCATGCTACGGCCTTTTGCGATCAATTCAGCCAAAGCTGAATGAAAGCGTGTACAGATGGACAAAAATGGCTGCTCTCGCTATTCACAAAGCTAAACATGCACGCGTAAGGACAAAAAAATGCATACGCATGTGGACAGCCCGACTCCATCTGTTTACATAGCATAGGGATGTGCACACGTGCGCGCATTTTTTGTCCCTACGCTTGCATAGTGGCGTGCTTTCGTTTTCCCTCCCTCTCGGCGTGCTTTCACTTTCCCTCCCTCCCCCGAGGCCTGCCCATCCAGCCAGAGCTCTGCAGGCCCACGGTGTGAAACCGAGAGGCCTGTATTCATCAGGAGCCTTCTCGAAAGTAAACTTTTGCATTGCGCTTTCACTTAAAGTGAAAGTGCGATGCGAAAGTAAACATGCGGCTGACTTTGCGGTACCACGCTTGTTTTACTTGTTTTAAAGGTATGCATGCTCGGATGTCATTGATACAGAATGCACACTTCACTGGGCGTGCCACGTGCCTGGCAGCGCTGCATTGAGCCGAGATGCTTTTCTCGTCCGGATGCTGAAGAGATATAATCAGCCCGGTGTGTAGCAGTGTAAAGTAGCAGTAGGGAAGCGAATGCCGCTCAGGCAATCTGCAGGGGATCAGGCGAAGCTCAGGAAACGCAGCAATGCATCTGAGCCCTCTTTCCAGTATTTCCCCACTGGGCTAGCTGGAGCCGGGACGGGCTGGTGCTGATTCCATTGGGCAACTTTGAAGCCGGGCGTCTTTGGCGTTCACCTGCAGGCGGGACTGGTCCGAGCACCTTTCACTCGTGACGTCCCGGGAGTCAGACTCTGCGCATGACTTGTGCAGTGATGGGCGAAGGAAGTAGACGGCCGGAGAAGCGCACACAGTTCAACCTGATGTCAACGACAAACCTCGGCACAATAAGCAAGTAGCACAGAGGATGAGGTGGAAATACAGCCAGGACCCGGAGCACCAGCAGCTTGCCAATGCAGGGACCTGGCCCAGCAGCAGCGTACATTAATGGAAAGATGGAGAGCACGTGCTGCCTCAGCCCCGCAGTGTTCAGTATGGGCACCATTGGCAGACTCCTAGGGTTTCTGTTCTGCTTTGTATCGGGCATCCCTCAGGCAGCCCAGCAAGTGCACCGAATTGGTAAGTTGGCCATCTCCCACCCTCTCCCCTGTGCCACATGCATGCGGTGTCTGTTCTGTCCAGAGAGAGGGACCCCCCCCCTCACCAGGCCCACACTTTGCTGGATTCAACTGTTAAGCAGTTTTAGTCTTTTGATGCAAGTGACATAATTCTAATGTGTTGAAGGCTCCAGTAGTAGTTTGTGTTCGATGGCCGCACCAGAGGCAGTTTGTGCTTCTTGGTGGTATCAACAGAAGTTTGTGTTTGTTGGTGGCACCAGCAGCAAAGTCAGCAGTTTGATTATATTTATGGTGGTAGCAGTAGTTTGAATTTCTTAGTGGCAACAAGTCCATTCTGTGTTTGTGGATGGCACAGCAATCGTTCAGTCTTTGCTTGCTGGTTGCACCAGTTAGTCTGATTGTTGATGGCATGATCAACAGTTGTGTGTTTGCTGATGGCATAGCCCTCGTTCTCTTTGTTTGCTGTTGGCATAGCCATCATTCAGTTTGTTTGTTGGTGGCACCAATGCCAGTCTGATTGTTGATGGTAGTCCATCTACAGTTTGTGATGATTGCAACAGCACCAGTCTGTTTGTCAATTGCATGACCATCAGTATGTGCTTGTTGGTGGTTTGCCCACTGTTTAGTTTGTGCTTGTTTTTTTTTTTTTTTTTTTTTTTTAAAAAACCTTTATTTGTGCATAGTAAAAGAACAAATACGGGCCTACAACCATCAGGCCGGCCACAATACGGTTGAGCACAGAGACAAACAGTACATCCCCTGTGCGTCAAGGTCAAGATTAGCAATGATTCAGGATTCATACACTGGAGGGATCCTTGACACCAGGGGAAGGAGAAGTGAAGGTTAATTTTAAGGTTTTCAAAAAAAATTTTATCGAGAAAGAAATCAGTAAAGGATAGAAACAAGGAGATTCGAGTCCGCGAGTCGGCTTCATACACTGGAGAGCAGCAGCATCATTAAAACAGCCATAGAAAATCTCATACAGTAAGGCGATGCAGTTAGATAACAGGATCATCACAGTAGTAAATACGCACCCCCTAAAAGCCGCCCCCACTCAATCCACCCCACACCCGGACCCCGAATCGAAACAAGTATAGCGCAGAGACATGAAAGAAAGAGGCCCATAGAACTAAAAAGAAACAGTAAATTACCCCCCCACCCTACACCAATGCGGAGGCTATGGCCTGCCCCCCCCCAGCATAGTGCCTGTTGCCCAATGAACCCGAAATATAGACGAGAGAGAAAGTAGGAATAGAGTAAAGAAACTAAGAGAAGAAAGGAGGCGGGGAGGAGCCCACGTATCCTCGGAGTGCCCGACACCACCGGCCAACTAAGCCTCCACACACTGAAACCCCACTACACCCAAAGGCGGTCGTGTGAAGATAGCATGTAACAACAAGGAAATGAAGGCAGACAGATCGCGACGAGTGCGCACAACATATGCAAACAATTCCAGTCCCAGTCCAGCCCGTCCGTGAAACTATGATGATAGAAAGTAATCTAGCCCTGGCCCGATCGCGGGCTTACGATTAGACCCGCCCCCTCGTGTAGTTTGTGCTTGTTGATGGCTGAGGCAGCTGCATGTCTGTGTGTGACACTGGTGTCCGTTTCATCAGTTGGTGAACCTGTGGATGACACTGTGTGCCTCTTTTCTACAGAAGCACAATACATAGGTGCATTCAAGTAAGAATCTTAAAGGGTTTCACCCCTACACAGGCACATCACGAACCATCACCCCAGTATGAGATTGAGGCAAGCTTCTACACACTGTTCAGTGCAACCCTCCTTCTCACTGTATAAACCAGCTTTACAGTGCCATCCTGCCGAAAACAGACAGGTCTGGGCTGTGTGGGAAAGGGAGGTTTACAGGAACCAAATGAAATGCATTCAGTTGTATCTGGCACAGTTCGAAATTCACAATGAACTATAGGAAATCGTGCTTTTGGTGTAGAGCTACATAGCCATATCTAAATTTCGGAGATACCTTTATGGAAGATTGCTTCATCTTCTTGAAATAGTCAGGAATGCTCTGGACTCCACCTATGTCACCCCCAGGACACACCACCTGCCCCACCAACCAGCTGGATCTCCCATACAGTGCTGCTGTGGCTCTTGTATATACTGTGAAATCTTCAGCATTTTGCCCCACTAGATCCCCCCCAAGGCTTGGCAGAGGCCTAAGAGGAGGTTTACACATCGGCAGGCCCCGCCTCTGTAACCACTAGCACACCTCCGTGTACCATTGCTCACTCTGCTCTGTGAGGTGTTTGGTAAAACACCCCTGCCGGTGCGCTCCCCTATGACAGTGATGGTTCGGAATGAACCACCAGGAAAAGGTGAAGGGCCGCTTTCACCCTCTGCTCAGAGCGCCACACCTGACCTAGAGCAGGGGGCGTGGCCAGCTGACCTAGAGCCGTATCCAGCTGACCTAGAGCCAGGGGACGTAACCAGCTAGTTTACACAGCTATAATGAAGGCCCGCACTTTGCCGCTTGACACTCACTATGTGATGTTTGATCAGTCTCTTTACCCCTGTAAGTCTCAAAGTCTGATTTGTGAGAAGTGCTTAGAATCGCCTTCAAAGGCGCTTTATGCACAATATTAGCACGCTAGGTTCCAGCCGGTTCTATACATTTTATCTTGAGTAACACAGATGCAGGCCATGGAACTGTTGAGCTCGGCGTTTCATTATTGCAAACCATCCAAGATAAGGATTGACTGAAAACTGTTCAATATAAAACTTTGCATTACTTTGCAATTAACACGAATGTGTGTTTTGCAACGTGAATCTTTCTGGATTCACTATGCTGTGCATTATTCTGCGATCTGGTGGTTGGGTCCGGATTCGTAGTCTTTTTTTTTTTTCTTTTTTTGTAGCCCAGGTGGGAGTCGACGTCCCACCATTTGGTGTACCTCTCGTGACGTCGGCATGCTTCCTGCGGCAGTCCCACCTTTGGGGCGCCATCTTCAGTATCTTTTTTCCTCTGTTGGGTCTGGATCGTCAACGAGAAGCTCCAGAGTTTGAACGAAGAAAGAAGAGCACGAGTTTCATCGAAGGGAAGTTAAGCGAAGACTACAGAGAGGAAGAACATAGAGCCGGGACGACGAAGAAGGAAGCGAACATCGAAATTTTAGACGTCTAACGGAGAATGCGCACTCAGGGACTCTTGAGCGCAGGAATGGACAAAACACTGTTTAAATTCTGCCGTAACTGCCACCACAAATACGCGCAGAAGGACCAACATCCGGTCTGCAACCTTTGCCTGCCTATCGACCACGAAAGCAAGGACTGCAACGCCTGCTCCGCCTTCTCCGCCTTCTCCGCCTTCACGCCGAAGACCCTCCGGGTGAGAGAGAGGCAGAGAAGAGCCAACTTCAACATGGAAGGCAAGGGTAAGGCCCTGTCTCTGTACGACCTGGGCATCTCCACCGACGATTAAGACAACATCGCCGAGGGACCTGATGACTTCACGGTCGCAGAGACCGATAAGAAATCGTCTGACAAGGTAGGAGAGACGTCGAGCACAAAAAACCCGAAAGGGCCCCGAAAACCAGACACTGACTCGAAAAAACCAGAGTCGAAGTCCTCGAAAGGAACACCGGCGCCGAAAATTTCGACGACCGCGAGTGGATCCAAGGACGAAAGGCCCAGCGGATCCTTTGAGAAGGACTCCCAGGTGCCGAAGGCCGCAGAAAAACAAGGTTCGTCGAAACAGGCCCACGAGGTGGGGCGTTCGACTTCGAAAGTCAAGGCCGCGTCGACGCAAGCTACGTCAAAGACCAGCACTAGACGCCGATCATGCCTCCTAAATGGAGAAGAAAAAGAGAAGGCTCGAGGCGGAGATGGAGAGCATCCTTCAGAGAAGGAGTTCGATGAAAAGATGAAGAGATTCACAATCCCAGCGAAACCGGCGACGGTTCTCGTCTAAGTCGAGGAGCAGGAAGAGTTCGACACCGAAGAGCAGTCGAAAGCTCCCGAAGAAGGGGAAGAAGATCTCTATTATGAGGAAGAAGACGAGGAGCAGTCTATCTACGGCTCGGCACCGTCGACGACGCAAGAGCTGGAATGGCAGGACCTCGACGCCGAAAACCCAGAAGAGCCCTTAGACATATCCTTCGAGGCCTTCGCCGCCAGATGATATTGGGGCGTACAACATGGCCGTCAAAAGCGCAGCTGCAGCTTTTGGCATGAAACTAGAGGAGGAGAAACCAAAGGCAGATTTTCTACTCTAAACACTGCTACCCATCCAAACTAGGAGCCAGCTCCTCCCCATGCTCCAAAGTGTGATGAACCAAGGGAAAGAGGCGTTCAAGGACCCAGCAACATGCTGATCCATCACGCCCAGAAAAGAAATACAAACACTCCTCACAGGACCCACCATATATCAAGGGATCAGTCACTGCTGACTCCATTATTGCATCCACGGCCAGAAAAAGGGCCAATGTCCCGGCGATCTTGGGGCCACCTCCTGACGAGGAGAGCAGAAGGATGGACCTCACTGGAAGGAAAATAGAGAGGAACGCCGCAATGCACTGGCGCATGGCGAACTCAAATGCGCTACTGAACAGGCACCAGTACCAACATTGGGACGAGATGGGGGACCTAATCAAACATCTTCCCGAACAATACCAACAGAGGGCTTCCCATCTAGTGGAAGAGGGGAAGAATATAGCTAACTTATTACTTAAGACGGCATTAGACTGGGCAGAGACTTCAAGCAGACTCATGGCGATAGGAATCACTGAAAGGAGGCAGGCCTGGCTCAGAATTTCAGGATTCAAACAAGAGGTCCAGAATAATATACTGAATACCCCTTTCAACGGAGAGACACTGTTCGGGGCACCGGTGGATGAGAAGCTCACCCAACTCAAGAAGGAGAATGAGACGGCAAGGTCCATGGGGGCCCTGCAATTCAGGGGGATGCGAAGAGGTACCCCGACTCGGGGACCTTTCGGAAGGGGAGGTAACCAGCCGGGAACGTCTCACCAAAGTTTCCCGCAAGGCGAGAGCCACGGCCAACAGGGGCAGCAGAAACCAAACTGGCAGGACCAGCCTAGAGGCCAGTCCTTTCGCGGTAGGGGGAACGGACAAGGACAAAGAGGGGGAGACCAACCCACCTCAAAGTGACTTTGCACGAAGAAGATGGCTCACCCACAATATACCCCAGAGGGTGGAGCACTAAAGAAACAAAATGGAGTGGGTACTCAAACCAAACGCCTACGAGCATGCAACACCAGTAGGCGGAAGACTGAGGCTTTTCCTCCGGGAATGGCAAAAAATTACTACTGACAAATGGATACTCAACATCATTCAGTACGGATACTGCATAGAGTTGGAAAGGAGCCCTCCAAACAGAAAACCAAAAAGGGAACACTCGAGACAGGAGCTAGCACAACTCGCAGAGGAGGCACTACAGCTGCTCCAAAAGGAGGCCGTAGAACCAGTACCTTTCAAGGAGAGGAACAAAGGAGTGTACTCAAACTACTTCCTGGTACCAAATGTGGACGAAACACTAAGACCCATCCTGGATCTACAGTTCCTAAACAAGTACGTAAGGATGCAAAAATTCAAAATTAGGTCCCTACAAGAACTACTCCCACAGATGGGAGACAGTGGATCTCAAAGACGCCTACCTGCACATCCCAATGAACAGGCAGCACAAAAAACCGTTAAGGTTCACAATCAACAAAGATCACTACCAATTCACAACCCTGGCATTCGGGCTGAAGTCCGCACCAAGGGTTTTCACAAAATGCCTTGCAGCAGTAGCAGCATACCTGCGGAGGGAAGGGATTCATGTGTACCCTTATTTCGACGACTGGCTAATAAAAGCAAGTTTGCGCGAAAAATGCGAGGAACACGCACAGCGGGTCACAAGGACACTAATGAGCCTGGGGTTCTCAATACACTGGGGGAAATCATCAATGAACCCAGAGCAGGTCGAGATATTCCTGGGGGCACAGATCAACACCAGAGACAGATCGGTGAGGCCCAGCGAGAAGAGAACAATAGCCCTGCTGAAGGAGATGCGCCTCTACCAGAAGGGGTGAGCTCTGACAGTGAGAACAGCGAGCAAGATCATGGAGATGATGGTGTCATGCATCCACCTAGTTCCCAATGTACGGCTTCACATGAGACCGTTCCAGGAATGGCTGCAACAACAATGGTCAAAAGCAAACGGAAGTTGGGAGGATCTAGTGGTTGTTACGCACGCAGTGCAAGAGGAGATAGCATGGTGGAACAGGGAGAACATAACTATAGGAAAGCCCTTGACACCACCAAGCCCAACTGTGACCATTACCACAGACTCATCCCAGATAGGATGGGGAGCGCACATGAACAAGCTCAGAGTGAGGGGTCTGTGGACTCCAGCAGATGCGGTCAGACACATCAACTACCTGGAATTGAAGACCGTATTGCTAGCCCTGAAGGCCTTCCAGAGGCAGCTATACAACCAAAAAGTGTTGATATAGACGGACAATACTACCACAATGTTCTACATCAACAAGCAGGGAGGAACACAATCGTTGCCCCTTTCCACTCTGGCACAAGGAATTTGGAGATGGGCCATCCCACTCAAAATAGACCTGCTGGCGATACACCTACCAGGGAAGGACAATGTGGAAGCAGATTGGCTCAGCAGGCAGACCTCTGCATCCCACGAGTGGGAGCTCAATGGACAGGAAACGCAAAGGCTATTCAAAAGGTGGGGTACACCGACAATAGACCTGTTTGCAACACACCTGAACGCAGGATGCCGAAACTTCGCATCCAGACAACCAGAAAAACAATCCCAGGGGAATGCCCTATGGATAAGTTGGTCAATGGCATTTGCATACGCTTTTCCACCAATACCACTGATACACAGGGTACTCAACAAGTGCAAGACCAGCAACATGACAATGATCCTGGTGGCACCACAGTGGGCAAGACAGACATGGTACTCACAAATAGTGGAGATGGCACAGGGACCTCCACACAAATTCGCAAAAAGAAAGGACTTACTCTCCATGCAGAACGGAGAGGTTCTACACCCAGAGCCAGAGAGCCTCGGACTGGCAGCTTGGCTCCTGAAGAGAGTTCGCACACCTTAAACTACCTCCAAGCACTATGCGAGTGCTGCCGGAGGCAAGGAGACCAACAACACGAAAATGTTATGGGGAAAAGTGGAAAAGGTTCACAATGTGGTGCAGCAAAAATAAACTGCAAAATAAATTGATAAAGGAATCAACGGTGCTTAGATACCTCACACACCTTCTAAAGGCGAATCTATGCTCATCCTCGCTGAGGGTCCACCTAGCGGCGATCGTAGCTTACACACGAGGTGACAGGAGGAAGCTTCTTTACGTCACGGGTAGTAAAGAGATTCCTGGAAGGGGCAGAAAGAATAGCGCCACCAAAGAGGATGCCGCCTCCGGCATGGAACCTCAACATAGTCCTGACGGAACTTATGAAGGTGTCCTTTGAGCCCATTCACAAGGCCTCTCTTCAAATGCGAACAATGAACACAGCCTTTCTGGTGGAAATAACCTTACTGCGCAGAGTAAGCGAGCTGCAAGCGCTAACGCTGCAAGATCCCTACATCCAGATACACAAGGGCAGAGTCGGAATGAGAACGGACCCACACTTCATGCCAAAGGTGGTGTCCGCATTCCATATAAATCAAACAATTCAGATACCAAGTTTCTTTCAGAACCCAGCAACAAGCGCAGAGAGGGCACTGCACACTCTAGACGCTAGAAGGGCGGTGATGCACTACATCGAGAGGACCAAAGAACACAGGAAAACCAAGCAGTTTTTTGTCCTCCGCAACGAGCTTCCTGGGTAGACCAGTGACAAAAAACACCATTGCACGATGGATTGCACTAACACAATTCTGCCACAAACAGGCGGGGCAAGAACTATCCGAGGGGCCACGGGCCCACTCCACAAGGAAGAAGGGAGCAACAATTGCCTTTCTGGCAAATACACCCATTCAAGACATATGCCTGGCGGCAACATGGGCTTCGGTGCACACGTTCACCAAGCACTACTGCGTGGACATACAGATGAACAAGGAAGCACAAGTAGGACAGAAGGTGCTCCAACATGTATTCAACGACCAACGCTCATCTTCCACCCAGCCGCCACAGAGATAACAAACCGCTACAAAATCTATGCACAGCATAGTGAATCCAGAAAGATTCACGCTGCAAAACGAATAGTTTCTTACCTGTCGGTGTAGTTTTGCAGCTTGAAGATCTTTCTGGATTCACTAGCGAACCCACCCGCCTCCGCCAAGAAGATGAGGCAGGAGAAAAAGGGTGGAAGGACAAAGACTGATATAACAAGATAATACTGAAAGGATATATATAAGGAAATTACGCCTAGGGTTAAAAAAAAAAAATAGAGAGAGGAAGGGAAAAAAGAACCCGAAGATGGCGCCCCAAAGGTGGGACTTCCGCAGGAAGCACGCCGACGTCACGAGAGGTACACCAAATGGTGGGACGTTGACGCCCACCTGGGCTACAAAAAGAAAAAGAGACTACGAATCCGGACCCAACCACCAGATCGCGGAATAATGCACAGCATAGTGAATCCAGAAAGATCTTCAAGCTGCAAAACTACACCGACAGGTAAACTATTCGTTATTACCATGAGTGCTTGGCGCTGTACCTGTGTGCTTGGCGCTGCACTGTAATGGCATTGTGGTTAAAAAAAAAATAATAATCTGGGGTAAAAATCGTTCACAACAGGGCACATAATTTGACAGATTATATTCCCCTTCTTACTACCATACTCCCGTTGGTGCACTGTAGTCACCAGCAAGCCACTTTCGTCCTCATGAAAAGGAATACGGCTGGGTTTGGCAGGTACCATGCATGCAGTCGAACAACTTGCAAAAAATAAATTACAAGTGCAATAGGTCTCGCCTTTCATTAAGTTAAAGCCATTTGCTTTACAATACCATTTGCAAAGCAAATGGCTTTAACTTTATCAAAGGCGAGACCTATTGCATTTTCAATGCTTGTTTTGAAATGCAGCAGCTTCGATGAGCCTATTTTTGCACGCGGCACAGGTAAAGCATTACAAATTGGAAAAAAAAAAGCATCCTGGCCTATGCACGTCTCTTTACTTTAGTTATACACTTACATTCCAAAGCCAAAATGTCCGCCATGAAATAGACCGAAATTAAATATTTGGGCTTAAGTGAATAGCTTTCTGCAGTCTTTTCTTGCGCCTGCACTGCGTTGCATCCTCCTCCGTTTTGCACGCTGGAATTTCAGTGTGTGCATCATGGATTTGTGAGTTTGAGCAAGACAGCCGCAGCAATAGGCTAAGCTCTGCCGTTCCTCCTGTGTGTCTGCTAGCCCTGTTGCTTACCATCCTGGCCAATGCCCGTCTTTTCACTTCAGTTGCACACTAACATTCCAATTAAAAAATGTCTGCCATGAACATACTCAAAAGAATCTGGCGTAGGCAAGTTGATATCTGCTGCCTTTTCTCGTGCGATGTTGCATCATCCTTCATTCTGCGCGCGGAAATTGGTGTCTGCATCATGGATTTGAACAAGTTAGAGGAAAATAGCCCCATCAGCCGTACTTCATGTGTCAGCGAGCCCTGGTGCTTGGCAATAAATGTGGCTTGTCTGGACCCTGTACAGGGTGAGCAGCGGGTCATTCGGGATGAGTTGTATTCTTATCACAGGGTGCAGTACCGTGTATGGCTAATGGAGATCCACAGGGATTTCTAGTAACAGGTTATGGTACTGCACCCTTTCCTTGCTTCATTGATGTTTATTACTCGTGCTACTGCTAGGATATTTTTTTTTTAGAGAGAAATAATTCTAACATTCTTATTTGCAATGCAATAGCTCTAAGTTTAACTAATGTGAGGCATATTGCATTGCAGATTCTTCTTATGCCTTGGTAGGGGGTAAGTGGAGAGACTTGGAGAAATGTTAGTGAGACCCGTAGTGGCGTTTTACACCAGTTGCCGATTACAAAAAAGCTTTACAAGAAAAGCCAAGTAAATGGAGCCACTGAGTGCTATTAAAGCTTCATAAACTCTCACCAAAAGAAATCAGCAGGTAAATTATTAGCTGTGAAGTCAAGTGTTTATTCTTCAAAGTGTATTCTCATTAAGCGCACGTGCTCTTGGGTGGATAAAAAGCTATGTGAGTAATGGTGTCGTGGACTGATGTTTAACCCACCTCCATGGTCTTTCTCAAGGCAAATGAATCTAATACTATAATCTCATTTAACATTGAATTGGTCTAATTGATCACCTGTGGCCTCAATTAAAGTTTGAAATACAAAAAAACTAAGTTCCCAGTGAGAGACTTCATGGGAATTAACAATGCCGTAATTTATAAATAAAGTGCAGCAGTAGTAAAAAAAAAAAATATGAATGTATTAATAAATACGTAACCCACAAATGGTACAATATTGGATACATTCAACATAATGTATCGCCATTCAAAAATTCAGCAAAGCGGATACAAATTCCAGCTAATTTTATTTAATAATATACTATACAAATCAAAAAGCAATACATAAATCTGCTGCACTTGATAATATAAATGTGCCTAGGTCAGTCATATATAGAAATGGGAATAAAACAGCATAGATGACCAATGTAACTGCAAATTAATGCATAGTCACTACATACAAAGGTGAAGTAGAGGTTCAGGAAGAGTTGGAATTAAGATCTTTAAAGCCAGAGTGTTCATTGAAAATTCACATGTGAGGCATAAATGCAAAAAGATGGGGCATAAACGAAAAGCAGTTATTCAAGGGTAAATACAGACCCTCACCTAAGTCAAGAACAGTGGGTTTTAAAGTATGTAAGGTTACTATTAGTCTTCCATTTGTTGTGGTTCTAATTCTCAATTGCTGTCCCCTCAGATATCTTCTCTGCTGATATAAACCAACATTTAAGATGTCTGTCATTAGAATCCTAACTTAGTGTCTAGCAACTGGATATTTTTCATCACACTTTCTAATTGTCTATACATGCTCCCAGTATTTGTTGTTCTAGTGGTCCGATTGTATCCCTATATATTGCATACCACAAGAGCACATTGTCAACTAAGTACTTAGATGTGAGATTAATATTATGTGAAAGTGCTTGCCATTTTTGCCTTTTACATGTTTACATTTATTCATCCACTTGGTAGGAATATAATACATCGACTGTTGATATTCTTTGCCCTCAAGAATGCAATTGCAGGCTTGAATGTATGAGATATTTTAGCCTCGTAGCAAAGGTGCATTTGCTGTCTTAAAGACCTGTGTTCTGGTAATAGGCTTGGATGTTACCAATTGCTTAACATTGGTTGGCTTCATTGTCACTCAGTTGCTTGCTTTTTTGTGGTAATGTGTCATAGGCTTCCTTCCTCTTCGTGTTTGTCCCTGGAGAGTGGGCGCATTTTTTTAAGGCCCTTTTTACTTTGTTTTAACATTCTACCAAGTGTCTTTTTCAGCTGCCGTACTTATCTGCTTCTCCATGGTACTCCCTCCGCTCATTTGTTGCTTGTTCTGGCCCTCCCTCATTTGTCTGTGTTGCTTGCCCTCCCTTGTCTGTTGCGTGCCCTGGCCCGCCCTCACTAGTTTGTTACTTGCCCCCGCCCTACTATTGTGGGTTTTCTCCCACCCCACACTAAAACAAAAAAAGAGCTATGACATGGCCAGCACTTGGTAAGTTATAGCACTTCCCTCCACACACCCTCACTGTTGCTTTTCGACCCACCAGCAGTTATACAACAAAACGCAATGACTTTTTTAGTGTTGGTTGCCTCATAGCACACTTTTTTTGATTTAGCTTTCCGCAGTGCTGCTGAACAACCTAGGTAAAAGACAATATAGACGATCCCTATTGGCTTTGCCAAAGTTAAAGATCCTATCCGCTATTTAAAAATGCCATTGTTTTTTTCTTTCTCACTGTGTTCTACAACTTACCTTTGAATGCCTTGCAGGTCATCTGACTTCAGTGTTAGTTTTCTTTTGTTCTGCTGGTCACCCAGTGCTATCATTTAATTAAAGAGCTGTCTTTTGGGTCCACTTCCAGTCTGGCCTACCAACTTATTTTTGTGGTAACCTCTTTATGAACCTCAACTCAGTCTCATCAGCACCTTCCCTATACTGAACCTCAGTGCAATTTTTAGCTCGGGTGAACTCCACCTAGGGTATGGCCTTCATGGTACTGCAGAAAGAACAATTGCTTGAATGTTGAACAATGTCAAACATTCACTCCAGTACGGAGATCTGGGCCTAAATCCAGCGTTATTTTGCTCCCCATGCCATTCCAGTTTAAACCTAGACCTGTACAAATCAGTCTTGACCCCGCTCCCCATGGGAACAGTCCAGTCTGCACTGCCAGGCCAGGTCCTTCCTAGACTTGAAACCAGCATCCTGGGACCGGTTTCGGGGTTTCAACCCTCATCAGCCAGTCTAGCTTGTCTCCAGGGGCATGGAGAGCACGGAACCCACGTCTGGGCATACCTGTCCCACTCTGGGTGAAAATTGCAAAGACTGCATGCATGGCAGCTATCTGCCCTAAATACGGAATTGGGAGTTTCCTTCTGAAAAAAAATACTGATATTCGTTGTTTAGTAAACTTTACTTTTAGATCCAAAAACTATGCTCTCGGCGTGGTATGTTACGTTTTAGAACCCGGGGGTATCATTATCCTAACAATCAGTTAGACAGTCCTGTGTTCCAGACCAGGTGACCAAAATGTAATCTGTAGATCTGAGCCACAATTCTATACAATCCTTAACATCTGTTTGGTCCCCAAGTTTTTCCAGAAGTATATCTCAAAATAGCCCATCATAAGAGCTGCATAAAAGGATGGGTAATCTATCTTAGATTTTATCAGAGCATTACGGCTAAGGTACATGTATTTCAATAAACAGTATTTTTCCCAACGATTCCAAACTCTTATGGAGGTATGGACAGCTTTGGTCACCTGCAAATCTAAATGCCGGTTGGAGTCCTTGTAAATGCAAAATTAGACTGAGTTGGCCAGGAGCGGTTAAGGTTCCTTAACTTGGGGAGAGGAGTTGGCCTACCTGCTAGGGCGGTCGATTTCGAATCCTGGGAACTGGGTTCGAATCTCGGCAAAGATGCTGATCCTGCGATTCTGGGCAAATCACTTAATCTCCCTGTGCCTAACAAAAATCAATGTGTCCTCATGAAATGCAACTAGTGCTATGTAAAGCGCTCGGATACCTGATTCGGGTCAAGTTTGCGCTATATAAAACTCTGTAAAAAAACACCCCAAAAAAAAAAACGGACATCCAGGTTCCATCGCAACAAGAGGCAGTGCCTGAGGCAGTCGCAAGGTGTTTATATTTAGTTGGGCATAACCTTTTTAGAAAGATGGTGGACCTCCACCATCAGTTAGTGGCCAGACATTTTACCAAACCTGGATCCTGAGCGATGTTGCCTGCACCCGAGTACCATGATGGAGTTAAAGCAAGCTTATTGGGATATGGGCGATAACTTGCTCTCCTTCTGCAAGATTTTACTTAAGCATTGTCCCTGTAGACCTGGCGTCCAACAACCATGTTCACAAATGCATGGTTGAGGATAGGTGACAGATTTAAAATCCGTGCCTTGAGCGCACCATAATAGACCTGCAGAAGTTGTTCAGTACAGAGACCACTATGTATTTGCTGCGGCTGGGATCAAACCACGTTTAAAGTGAAAACATGTGCTTATTTACTTAAAGTCCGTTTTTCAAATATCGCTCCTAGGTAAACCTCTTAATTGTTATTGTGAGCGTTATGTAAGCAATTTTTAGTCCTTTGAGACCGCTTTAACGGTTCCACCAAATCATAGTTTTGATAACAAAATTAATAGATAACATACATACCAATAGGGGAAACAGCACATGATCCTTCCCAGCAGCAGCTCAACCAACCCCCAGCAGCAGCAAGGAGGCATTGTTCACATTTCTCTGAAGCGCAGCCTCCAATGATCATATAGCAGTCTCGTGCCCTGCACATCCACGTACATCCCGCGAGGGGTGGACGCCTCAAGTTCAGGAACGAAAACACGCACCTCCCTCTTAGCAGGGTGCACAGTTAACAAGCATTTACAATGCAATCGGTCGTCCATTACTGAAAGTTTAATCTATTGGTGTTGCATTATTAGCAACGTCAATGGCTCAAACATTCAGTAATGCGAGACCTATTGCATTGCAAATGCTTGTTCAGTATCGGTCCTTCCTTCCATTGCCTGCTTGTTTCTCTTCCGTTAACTGCCCCACCCCATCATTACCTGCCACCCCTACATTGCGCAATAGCTTTCTCTTTCAGGCATTTGTTCTCCCTTGCCCCGGTTTCCCCTGAAATACACCGCCTTTTTGAGACTGCTTTGACACACTCTCGCACGACATTGATCTTTTGTCCCTTACTTTTTCGGTCGGACCGTCATTTTGCTTAACCCTCGTGTATGCCCTAAACGCCGTTTCCTCACTCCTCCCGGTCCCCGCCCATGCGTGTGTAGTTCATGGTTGGTGCGCGACGGCTGAACACGGGGTTGTTGCTCCGGACCTGTCACTGCGGGATAGGCCAGTGTTATGACACGTTTCCACAGAGCAGGGGGCGGCGCTCGTGGATCAGACGTCTTCTCTGTAGCAGAGCATGGCTCCGGATCGGCCGCCTCCCGCAGACTTTCCGCAGTCCGGTAAGCACTGCTCTTTGGTGCTGAGGCTTCGCAAAGTGGGCTCCCATGTCACGGGCGTGGCTGAGGGGGATTTCCGTCTCCTATGTCGTATTTCGTAGCATGCGGAATGTGCTCGAAATAGCTGCCAACATGTCACCTGGTGCTAGCAGGGCAAAGAGCGCTCACCGATTGAAGTGTTCGCATCAGGCTCGCAAGAACCATTGTGCTGAAAGACCCCCCCACCCCCCTCCCGTCAGGTTCCGTGGGCTGGGCTGAGGCGGCCAGGCAGTAGTCAAGGTTCATCGGGGTATTACTCGATCCGCCCTTAAGCCCTGACGGTCACAACTTTCCTCTTGTTTATCCTATTTATCTTTTTTAGGTAGACTCCCCTGCGTGACCCTTTCATTCCTTAATGGCTGTATCTGTATGACAACAGCAGCAAGACTGGCACAGTTAAAGGGTTTAAAGGTGTGAAGTAAAGTCAACCCTCCCCTTCAGGAATGAACAGAGTATCCTGCAAACAAAAAGGAATACACCCACATCACAACAGACGTTTGCAAAGAATGTAGGGGAGATGATTTTAAAGTGGGCATATGAATACATAGGGTTGCCACTCTTTAAGATGCAAATGGGGACGAGGCTGGCAAGTGAATAGCAACTAAATCTGCTGTTTACTTAAAAAAAAAAAAAAAAAAATCGCTCAACTTTCTTGCTCAGGCAATTTTATTTTGTCACCAAACTAAAGTGACAGTGGGGTTTAAAATGAACACAGTACAGTGACTGTTACAGAAAGTATAGTAGTCTTGAGGAGTTCGCAATGCACACTCTGATATTATAGACAAAAATAAGACGTCATCTGGTGCACAGTGAATGTGAAGCTGCAATTATTGCATTTAACAACTTAGTATTGAAGTCAGTCAGGTCATCAAATGTTTAGAGACCAATATTGAACAGCAAAGAGTAAGACAGTTAGCTTTAATAATAATTTAGGAATTGTTTTATGTTGCTTGGTAATAATTTTGATGTGATATATGCAGGGCCACTGATTCTGCAGCAGGGGAGAGCCAAATTATGCAGCACGTTTAAGTAAATTATGTGGCATAATGCTGCACATTTTGTGATAGCATTACTATATTAATTTGTAATTTTGACACTTTTTAACACTGTCTAAACATTGGTTGCATCTCATTAAGACCAGTTTAAAACTCAAATACAGAAATAGCAACAAAGGTGACCAGTCACCATTTGCAAAGGTCCTTCCACTACGTGGCAACATGTTGCTGTGTTTTTAGTAACTTTTGAACGTTTAAGCTAAAAACATTTTTTTTCTGTTAACATCTGCAGATTGTGAGGCAGATTATAGTTTGTGGCAAATGCAGAAAATATTCAACTGTGAAAAAAAACACAGCCATACAGTTGCATACCTCCAGTGGCTCTGGATATATACCTGTATTATCTGCTTGGACCTCGCATTTCAAACCAGAATAACTGAGATTTTGTTGAGTTCCTAGTTTTTTTTTACCAGCTGTTACTTAAAAAATCCGCTATTTAGGTAACCGACTGGACAGGTGCCAATCCAATGGGAAATTACAGCATGAAGGGAAAATGGATGAAAGTGGGGCAGAGCCACTGAGCGAAAGTAACAGGCTATAGGAGTAAGGGAGGGAGCAGGGGGAAAGGTGAGTGTATGAGGGAAGTAATCAGTGAGAATAAGTAACGCTCCGCAAGAAAGAGAAAGGTAGACATTCATGTAGGAAGGTAAGAGACAGGGGAGAGCTGACAGTTGAAGATTAGGGCATGGAGGTAAGGGGTGAACTGCAACTGCGGACACAGCTGACATATTGAACTTATATTGCTCACTATAAGGCATACTCATGCAGCTCTGGTAGCAAAGATTGACACTAGTGCTTGATGTAGGATTAACTCAGATCAGAAGTAACCGGCAGTTTTAGTATCAGAAGTCAAAGCAAAAACTGACACGAGATCTGAGTGCTCAGGCAGCACTTTGAGAACGTACAAGACAGAATCTCATTCCTTGAATACTGGGCCAAAGATGCAGAAGGAAAAGCTATGAGGACCAACATTGATAGTGGGCCTCACCGAACAAAGGGATTTAGCACTGAATTTTTTTGGGAAGGGTTTCTAAATACAACACCTACAACCTATTACCTGTCAAAATTCTTCTCAGTTGAACAGGCACAGGCCCATATTATAACTGCCATCCAAAGAGCCAGCCAGGCCTATAATAATATCATCTGCTGCATCTACAGACTTTGCTCGACTTTGTTTCACTTGCCACAACAGAGCTAACTGTTATACTACAGACAAAACGGCACCATCTTGCAGTGTGCTAGGTGAGATGACCCCAGCACTGCCAAAAAGTGGGCAGGCAGGGCAATTTTCATCAGGTTCTGCTCTTTGAAGAGGCTATTCAATGCGCTAGAAGTGAGACTGTCGGCATGATGTTCAGCATTTTTCTCAGGGTGAAGGGTTAACTGTAATCAGTCTTGCTATGAAAGAGACCATGCCCATGCTGTGACAAGTCTGACTTCCAGTTGACAGGTTGTGGTAGGCAAGCATACCTAGGCAGGTGTTTAGAGCCTCCTATATAAGGCCTTTATTGTTACATATTGAGCAACATTATGGTGCATTAAATAATATACAAGAGGTTTTTGCACAGTTTGCACCCTGAACAATTATTTCAAGGTGCCTTAAAATATAATCCTGAAAAAGGAGTCCCAGTGAAGGAAAGCAATTGCCTGAGGTCGCACAGTTTAGGCATTATAGATAGCCAGGTTCTTTGGGTAAGGGCACCACAAAAGCTCCAGACTGGCCTGGATGGACCATACACTATTGATGATACACAAGTACTGATTTTTCTAGATTACACTCCAATGGTGCAACAACAGAGGAGAGCATATCTGGAAGTTAAGAAACAACTCCCTGAATTACACTTCAAGTACATGTTTTCGTTCCCAGCGGACCTGAAAGTCTTGTACAATGGGAAATCTCTCATCTATACTGATACATCAGCTGTATGGAAATGAGCTGAAACTCAAACTCGGGAAGCCCTATTTATTGGACATCCCAGAACAGATTGAAATCCAGACCGCAACGTAGGAGAAAAACACAAGGTTGATAGACCATCCACTACTCTACACAAGCTGAGAGGGCTGCTGCAGCAGTGGAGGCACTCCATGAATCGCTGGGTTTGATTATCACCAGTGGCTTAGGAGACAGCACATTGGTGATTAGTGGCAACCCAGATGACCCGGAAACTTTTCTGAATATGGGACTCGCGGCTGAAGCTCAGTACATATGCAAAATAAGGCCTACTGGCTGGTTAGTTAACCTGGGCTGGGGTATATTGCCTGTTAGCATTCACTCATGGAAACTTTAGGTGTCAGCGCTGTGAGATGCAACTTTTTGGAGGGCTGTGAGGAATGCCAATGTGCACGATTGTAGGGAAAGTGGAGGTACATTAGGAAGAGTGCTGACTGAATTATAAGTGTTAAAGCTAATGATTCGGGTAGTGTGTATCCGCATAGTAATTAGGGCTCGAGTGCTGCTAGAGAGAGAAAAATGGAAGAGAGACTGTCATGCATACTCTGAGGGATACTGGGGTTGACATTAAGAACAATGATGGATTACTAGCATGTAGGGAAAGGTACAAGATGATCAAACATAGATTGAACCCCATTTGCTTTCAAGGAATTCACAGCCAAGCAACTCTGAGAGGGTGATAAATCAGGCTGGTTGTTAGCAAGCTTTCTTAATTGCTCCATCTGCTTGGATGCACTATCTTGTGAGAGATAGGGCGCATTTACTGAAGATTTAAGGACATCAGGCTCTTTCCATTTCATCACACGATCAAAGACTTGCTCTGGAGGCACCCCTGGCTGAAACTATTCAAACTATAGAAGTGATTACTAATGGCCAGAACCCGGGGTCGGATAGCCTTCCAAACAAATTTTACTCCACATACAAGACTGATGGCTCCTCAGCTCTTGGATGTCTATAACCAGACTCAAACTTTACTCCTGCTTCCGCAAATGACATTCTAGTAGTGATTCTGCAATTTGGCTGTGATAGGACTTTGAAGCAACCTCTCTCTGACTATACAGTATAAAATCCTGGGGAAAGTGCTGGCAAATAGATTGTTGCCCTTTCTCTGTCTCATGATCAAAATGGCTTCATTTTGGACAGTTAAACTTCTTGAACTCTGAGTGGTCTACTCGATGCCAGCCCTCCTAGATGTTTTACACTTACCAGCAGTGGCATCATTGTCCTTTTCAAATGAATACAATAACATTTTCTTGATCAAAACTATCTCACCCCAAGGAAGCTCAGAAAGGAATGGAGTTTAAAAAGTTATCTTTCAGACATGATGGTCTAAAGATGGATTTGATCATCTGTCTGCCTTGCGGAGTGCTGGAATCTATTAGACTACTGGAAACACGACTCAGAGCAAAAGTATTGGGTGAAAGATTAGACTGTACTCTGAGGGTGAGCATGATGGTCTTCATGCCTAGAGCCAAAAGAAGACGACTATTCAGGTGTGCAGATTTGACCATAGTGGCAGCAACATGTAGCATAGTTATGTCATGAAGAGCATTAATGGCACCAAAAAAAAAAAAAAGTTTGATAGAGACAAAGAAATGGGCGGAGGCAGAATGTACAACAGTGAGAAACTCAGTTATACACATACATGGAACAGATAGGGGGAAGCAATAATGTAAACTGAAAGGCTTTCTGATTATAGACCACCCTCAATGACCGGTCCTCCCAACTGCATAAAACACTATACTGGTGTGTGGTTAACAATTAAATATAGACTGTATAAGAGGCAGAAAATAGTCAAGGGATTGACACACACACACACACACACACACACACACACACACACCTCACCGAAAGAGCAGATACACCGTTGAGTTTAATAGACTCACGACCAGTGAGACACAGTTTACTCGGGGTCCAAATCAGTATCCTATGGTATTGCATAGTTTTGATCACCCATTAAAAACAGGCTAAAGCTGACCCCAACACAGTTTTCTTGTATTGTTTACTGAGGTATACATCTTATTGTCTATGCTTATGAAAGGATAAGCCATGTCAAATAAAGAGTACATTTTCAAATAACAATGTATGTGCTTTAAGGTGATATTCATATCCACTGTAATAACATGATTGTTTTAAACTTTATAAAATGTTTATTAAAATACCAATTATTTGGAGCAATGTAGCATTGAAGATACTGCCCTGGAGTGTCTTACCTTTTTTTCTATCTGAGGGCATAAACAATCCACATCTCTGTATTTTAGTCATGTTTGAAACCTCTCACTTGCAGAATCCCGCAGGGCTTTTCTCTGAGCCCTACATTGTTTACTCTTTATCTTAAGTTCGCTTTATTTATACAATCCTTTAGTTTCTCTGTGATGTCCTAGACAGATGATATCCTAGGATCATTTCCTTCGTCAATGATCTGGGGTCTGCCCAAGAGAAATTATGATCTTGATTTTTCCCAGTTGCCTCCTGGATAAAGTCAAATCAAAACTCAATTGTGACAACACAGAGGGCTTCATCTTAAGGGAACCTTCAATGAATAGATATGGTCTTCAATTTGGTGATGGTGGAGCTGGACCCATCGCCCACTCGAGGTGGACTCAGCAAAAAATCCTGGATTCATTTCAACAACTTTATCTCATTCTTTCAACAGATCAGGCAAATTTTATACTTGCATTAACAGCATCCTCATGTTATGCAAAACCATCTCTTCTCTCAATCATAGGACTGCTGTAAATTCAACTATTTTCTCACAACTAGATAATGGAAGTCGATCTTGGGCTTCATGCTTTCAAATCATTCAAAAACCTCCAGCATGCCTCATCTGAGGACTGCCCCCTTGCTTCACAATCTCTTCTCACTCACTGTTGTACTGTCTATTGTCTTTGAACGTGAAACAATGTGACTTCAAAGTGTTCCTAGATATTGGCGCTCTCGATAAAACATGTTCTCTGCTTCTTCACCATTGTATCACTCTTTATATTCTTTCCAAAATCCTTTGCTTTGCAATAGTCAACTGCCTGGATTTCTAACATTAGGCAAGTACCTATTGGATGCCGTAACTGCTCATTTCTTGCATCAAAGCACTGGAACTCTCTGGCTCCCAAACTCCAGAGACTCCAGTCCTTCAAAAAAAGTGCCTTTTCCATATTAGTGTAGCCTCCACCTCTCCTTCATTTACTGCTCAGCACCAGGCTGCTTGATTAGGGTAAAAGCGCACTTTACATGTTATTTTCAATCATTCATTTCATTCGATAGAACAATAACTATAGAAGTGTGCTTAAACTGCACTATTTGCCACAATTTTTCGGACCACTCTGGGAGGTGGGACGATGGAGGAACCCAAATACCTTCTAAAAGTATTTTGAACGGCTAATGGGTTGAAGCCAATACAATTCTCCTCATGTGTTTTACAGTGCATCATATGTCACTAATTGTTGGCAAAACTAATTAATAAAAATAAATGTCATGTGTAGGTAAACTCATTAAATGTGTACTAAAATACAACATTTAATATTTGTTCTACTAGAATTCCTTGAAGGAAAGTCCTAAACTTCCTGCAAAACTTGTTAAATACTATTATGAATTCATTAATGTTAGAGCCCAGCGTGCTTTTAATTGAGCTGTGATGTATCGGCAAAAAAATAACCCCTATGCATTATACCACTACAATGACAGTATGACCCACCAGCAATTTTTGTCTGACTCTGAATTTGGCTCCGGCTCCAGCATTTGGTGTTAGCCCCCCCAAAATTTGGGTCTAGTTCCGCCCCTGGATCGCATTGATCATAAATAACACTTTTAATGACTGAACGTAACCGCGAGATGAAAGTATGATTCTATTACTTGAGGCCAGTGAGCAGTTTTCCTGCAGGCTCAAAACCTGCACTTTTTCTGTAGTTCAGCCTGGCTTGAATTCAAGCATTGACTACTTGGACACGCCTTTCGGAAACGGTGAACTGTAGAATTGCTTAGCACTTGTAAATAAACATGTTTGATAATTCACTGACATAGTTAATCAACTTTCGGCATTATGTTCATTGAGGGTTTTTGGTACTTTAATCTCAACTTTTCTTTCACCCTCCCGTTTCGTAGATTTTCATGTCTGGTGTAAGTAGACTTGGGCGTCCGCAAATTAATGGCATGCATGGGTATAATATCGCATGTTGCTGTTTTTGTCCTGTTCGGGGCCATAAACTGCGGTGGCATGAAGAATGCAGTTTAAGATTCAGAAGAACTGGGGTACTCGACTTAAAGGTCCATCATTGCACAGCAGCCTGGCAGTGCCACACTGTTGCACATGGTCACCTTGAATCAAGTGCAACGCCTATAGGTGATAGAATTTGCATATCAATTAGGTTAATTGAAGGATCTAGTGGCACAAATGCTACCCTGGTAGTCTGTTGTTTTGTTCCCTTAGAAAGCAATTGATCCAGTCTCTACATGTTTGTTACACCATGTTCCTAAAGTAGTAACTGGCACGCTCAGCCAAGGAAGAAAGCGAATCACTCACTGTATACACGTTAGCTGCTAATCCAAACTTCAGAAGGTTACCAGGTATCACTAGTACGATTAGGGAGGCAACTCACAAAACGTGCATTGTTTTATATATACTGGTAATATGCATTGACATTTCATTGACATTTCGTAGTGCCGTCCTCTTACAGCCCTTCCTGTTTTATTGCACTGTGTGTGCGCTTGGTCATAGCACTCATCTGGCATGACAAACGCTGCCTGCAGTCATTATTCCGTGTTTACGGTACTTGAACTAGTCAGAATATGGAAGATATTCCAAGTATTGTACTTGCAAAAATACCCATGTTTGAAGAGGTGGAACTAGAAGATTTGTCATGATTGCTCTGATTTAAGTGCCTATTTTAAGATTTTTTTAAAATTGTCTTTATCCCTATCATACGGATATTGATGCGTAGAACTGTTCACTGGCTCGGAACCGGCCATATGTACTTGTCCAAGGATGAATCAGTCGCTCCAGATTTCACTATTGGTTTTGTATCAGACTGGTAGTGAAGTTGAGGACAAGTTCAGTGGCCCATCGTGGTCCTGCAGCAGTGAACGTATGGTCTGTGGTAGACTTTATGTAGTTAGTGTAAGTAAATTCGAAAGTGACTGTAGATGCGATCTATTTAGTTGTGAAGCGGGATGGGCTTATACAGAGCACTATCTAGACCTGCAAGATGTAATAATAAAATGTAGATTTGGCCCCTGAATGAGGCGCATTGAAGCGTCTGCGCGTCGTTCCCACAGCGCTAGCTTTCTTCATGGCGCACAGAAGATGCATACACCCTCACGCCACCTTCCTGCACCCATAAATACGGTGTGCGAGGTACAAGGGAATACTATTTTAATACTAAAACCAAACATTGTGACATATTTGCAGTTTTCTAAGCGCAAGCTCCACCCAAAGTCACAAGAGCGTGTCACAGGAGCAGCAGTTACCTTACATGATGTCAATTTAAAGGTCATGATTTTGTTAAGGCTCAGCGGGGGTGGAGGTGGCAAAGAATCCCTCGACGTTGAGCCCGCACTGAGACTAACTTGGGAGAAAGGTCAGAGGGGGAGAAGAGAAGAAGTGAGAGAGAAGGGGAGACAGCGGATGGAGAGGGGGAGTTACAGATGGGGCAGGAGGCTTTTGTCAGCACTGCTCTTGGCTCCCCCGTTGCGTCTCCATCCGCATCATTTGTAGAGAACCGGTCCACATCTATTCACATCAAAGTATTGCGGTATGTTTCCGTGCCTCTTATCTGGGGCGTCATCCCTTGGGGTATGATAAAAGAACGACCCCTGGGAATGGGTGAGTCCAGGACCAGCTCCAGGACAACGGGACTTGTTGCACCCAGGAATAAGAGTGACGGGTGGAGCAGGGGTTGGGGGGCATTCGGGAGGTGAATTAGAAAGGGGTCTCTACTCTGCCCCCACCACCTTCTGCTGCTGGCCAGGGGCGGTGAGTGGAGTCAGGTCGCATTCCAGTCCTTACCGCTGTCTCGCTCCACGCGTGCGCCGGGGCTGTCCGGGTCCCAAAACGCGATCATCTCCAAGTCTAGGGGGTTCCGGGGGATTCCTCTGCGGTCCGCCTCGCGCCCTCCGGTTCTTGCTCCCATGGCAGCCGTCTGCGCGGAGTGGACGGTGAGGGGCAGACCGCACCTAGTGCACATAAATGGAGACTGACTAAAGGCAACAATCTCCCTTCTGAGCATGCGCACAAGTTTACCATACCCCCCCCCCCTTTCACCGAGAGCAAGCGCTCGCCAGGCAGCCGCTGTTTATTTTTGCATCGCGCTTTCACTTTAAAGTGAAAGCGAGATGCAAAAATAAACACACGGCACCATGTCTCCTTTTTTGTCCGGACCATCCGGACTGGATCACACGGCTTGTTGAAATAGGTGATAAGAAACTGCTTCACGACAGCTGTGAAGCAGGCGATCCAGTCTGGATGGGCCGGACAAAAAAGCCAAAGGGAGGCAACCCAGAAAGCTCATTTCCAATGACAGGCCACCGTTTACCATAAACGGTGATGCCAGCCAATGGAAATGAGGGGCGGGGCTTCAAGCCCTTTTCAAAAAGTCCTCATTAGCAATAAATCTCGCAGAGCGAGCTGCTCATGTGCGCAGCAACGCTAGATGAGACCTAAAAATCTAGGTTTCCAGGCTACGTTTAAAAGCTCCTACATCCTTAATAGCCCTCAGATGCCTGGTAGAGCATTCCAGCTAGCAGCGGCTAGTGCAGAAAAGGAAGGATCTTCCCCGTTTCTTCCTCCTAGTCTTGGGCACCACAGCCAGTAATGCGTCAGTCGAACGCAGGGTTCAGGAGGGCACGTAGTGAAAGTCACTTGGATAGTATGTAGGACCTCGTCAATAGAAAGCTCTGTGGGCCAGCACCAGTACTCTTTCCTGAATAGGCAGCCAGTGTAACTCCTTAAGATGGGCCTGTAACTTTGGCTATAATCAATACAATTTTACTTGAAGAATGGCCCAAGTAAAAGGTTTAATGTGAAAAATGCTTGAAACCACTCTTTGCAACAGATACGTTCAATGCTTAGCGACAATTGATGGACTAAAGTAAGACATAGTGTTGAGTAACCATATTCTATTAACCCCTTGCATGCCCGCCCCTTTCCCCGCCCAGTGCCGCGCCTTCCATTAGCGGGCGGAGTTCATGACGAGCTGGACTCGTCATGGGCACAGCGCCACCGCAGCCCATGACGAGTCCAGCTCGTCATGGGCACTGAAGGGGTTAATATCTGTGAATCACTCCCTGCCAGTGGGAAGGTGGGTAATGGCTGTTCCCTCTTGCTCGTGCACCTGTCCCATCTTTCCTCGATTCCTAATCTACTCTTTTTTGGATGTGACCATGGTAGGAGCTGTTTGTTGTTGCTTGGCCACAGCTACCTAATGTAAATTAATTGTTATACCATATATATATTGTTTTAAAATCTGAATGTTGGAGAGTAAATGTAATTTCAGTCCCATTTCTCTGGTGCAAAAACCTAATTGCGATCTGTAGCTTTATTCTTGAATATAGTGTGATGCATTTTGTAGTTGTGTTGAGGGTGTATGTTTAAACTCATCCATCCTCCTCAATCACCGTTTTCCATGACCAATAAACCAATTGTCTTACTCATGCCAAAGTGTGACATGATGGTGCTTGATTTGTATCACAAACATATAAGAAATCGTATATAGAGCGCAACACCCATATTTCAGTGTCTCCTAGTTGAATTATTACTTTCCCCAATGTGGCTAATGCCTCATATGCGGTAGATGGAGTTGTCTAAAAAAAAAAAAAATGCAGGATCTCTGTCCCTTTTAATAGGACGTGAGACAGATCATTTTATATATTGACCTAACATGACAGGTGTTTTTTTTTTGGCGGTCGTAATTCTTAATTGTGGTTTTCCAGTATTTCACTCCTATTAAATAGGGCCTGCAGAGTTAGTTTACTTCTATAAATATCTACATTCGGGGAATTCTTTAACGCTTAAGAATTGCAAGTCCTTTGACTATGGGCAGTTGACAGTATGTGCAAAAAATGGCGACAACATACCATTATGGCAATTATTCTCAGCCCTCCTTCTGAACATCTGTATCAGAAGTCCATTATTAAAATATGCCTGCATCTTCTAGATCCTTTTGATGTACGCTTTAAAAAAAAAAAAGAAAAGAAACGTTTGTGTCCAATCTGCCTTAAGTGGGACAGGCTGAGAAAGAGCCTACTAGCATGTTGGGTATAAAGGGTAATCACACTTCTAGCCTGACAAGGTGTATAGCTGCTGACTCTTTTTAAAAAAAAAAAAAAAAAAAAAAAAAAATTTAAAGTGATGGTTAGGTTCCAGTTTGTCGCAAATAACAAAGTACAGACCACTTTCTTGGTAAAGATCTGAAAGCTTGGGTACTTTATTTATTATTTTAAACATTTATAAAGCGCGGCTGACACCTTGCAGGTTTCCTGGCGCTGGTGAATACTCTTAACTCAGGGGAACAGATAGCGAGGAGCAGGAAGAAGGGGTTATTTCTAAGGGAATAACCATGTCTTGATGCGTTTCCTGAAAGGGAGGAGCTGTGAGATTTGACGGATATCAGGAGGCAGACTGTTCCACAGTTTAGCCGCTGCGACTCTGAAAGATCTGCCCCCCGTCCTGACTTTGTTATATTTAGGAACAATCACCAGACGGGCTGAGGCTGAGCGAAGAGCTCTGGAAGGGGTATACCATGTGAACATGGCCTGCAGAGGTTTAGGTCCAGCTCCATGGAGTGCTTTAAAAACAAGGCAGAGGGACTTGAAGGCCACACGTTGTTTGAGCGGAAGCCAGTGTAGTTCAGCTAGGGCCGCTGAGGCTGAAGATCTCCTAGTCCAACCCAGAACTAATTTGGCTGCGGCCGACTGAACTCTTTGAAGTCGGTCAAGCAGGGCAACTGGGGACTCAAGTAACAGCGCGTTGCAATAGTCCAGGCGACTGAGGATGGTGCACCTGACTATCTGCTCCCGAGCTTGTGCGGGTAGCAATGGCATAATTTTGCGCAGGGAGCGCAGGATAGCTGTGCACATTCCCACCGTTTTAGCAACTTGGGTTTCAGTGTTCATTTTATCATTCAGTGTGGCCCCAAGGTTGCGAACCGATGTAACTGGCCGAGGTTTATCTGCTGTTTCCAGGGGCCAAAAGTCGCAGGGGAATTGCCGAGGAATGAGACTTCCTGCACAATACAGAACCTCCGTTTTGGAGGAATTAAATTGCAGCGAGTTATTGTGTAGCCACCCAGCCGTCTCCCTTAAGCAGTCGTGAAAGGCTGCAAGGGGGGTAGAGTCTTCTCCCTCCCAAGAGAGGATGAGCTGGGTGTCATCCGCATAGTTGATTGTTTTTAACCTGTGCGCCTTTATCAACGTGATCAGAGGTCTAAGGTACACGTTAAAGAGAATGGGGCTGATGGAGGAGCCCTGGGGCACCCCGTGGGGGACAGAAGAGAAGATAGATTGATAAGGGGGGAGAGACACCGCCTGTCTCCTGTCCCGTAGGAAGGAGTGGAACCAAAGTAGGGCAGTGCCGTCTACCCCAGCCGTCCGGAGTCGCTCCAACAGGACCCCATGGTTGACCGTATCGAAAGCGGCAGACAGGTCCAACAGGATCAAGGCTACTGCCTGGCCCCTGTCTGCCCGCATACGAAGGTCCTCCAGAGCTGTCAGGACAGCTGTTTCAGTCCCGTGAGCAGGACGAAAGCCAAACTGAAAATCGTCCAGAATCTGATTTTTCTCCAGATGAATGGAGAGACAGGTGCTAACCCATCGCTCTACAATTTTTGCTAGGAAAGGCAGGAGGGATATAGGCCGGTAATTGGACAAACAGTCAGGGTTCAAGGAAGGTTTTTCTAACAGTGGGGTGATGAGGGCCTCCTTCCAGGAGGATGGCACAAGCCCGCAGTGTAAGGATTGATTGCAGATCCTGCAGAGGGTGACAAAGAGGTCAGAACCAAAACTCTTACAGACTTTAGAAGGCACCGGGTCAAGAGGGGATCCGGAGGTGATCCCAAGTGCCAGCCTTTCAAATTCAGGTTCTGGGATGGGGGGAAACTCCCGCAGCTTTTCCATGAGAGGAAAATCAGAGTGCACCGAAACAGGATCACTAGTACAGGCTCTAGGTGTAATGAGACCACCTAGGGGAGGGGAGGAGTTCAGATTAAGAATAATGGTGTCGATTTTGTTTTTGAAAAATAGCGCAAGGTTATCGCAGAGGGCTTGTGTAGGAAGGGTAGATGTTATGGCACAATCAGGGTGGGTAAGGTTTTTGAGAATCTGAAAAATGCTTTTAGAACTGTTGGGGGCATTGCTGATCGTAGTGCAGAAATAGTTGGCTTTGCTCTGATTAATGGCAGTTTTATATGCTTGGAGATGGTTTTTCCAGATTACTTTATTCGAATCGGAGTAGCCTTGTCTCCATTTCCTCTCTGATTGTCTGCAGGCTAGTTTAAGGGATTTCAGAGAGTCGTTAAACCAGGGGGCAGGAGCTCTGCTTTTTGCTTTGCCTTTCTTCTGGGGGGCAAGAGAGTCTACGGTGGAGGTGATTGCTAGACAGAAGGCTTTGAAGTTGTTCTCAACCGAGTTGGTGGGGGAGAAACTGTTTTCAACATTGAATACAGTGCCCGCCGCTCTTAGTTTGTCAAGGGCTTTCCAATCTCTATACAGAAAATCTGAAGTAGTGCTACGTGGGGGCCTTTTAGCTTTATCACATAAGATGTGAAATTTAATAAGTGCGTGGTCGGTCCAACACATGGGCAGGATGTCACCCAGGTGTACCAACTGGGGAGAGGCAAAAATTAAATCCAGTTGGTGCCCGGCAGTGTGGGTGGGTTTGTTAACCAATTGTGAGAGGCAGACTCCATCGCAGGAAAGCACTAAGTTGTGCAGTGCATTATCCAGGCTGCCGTTGGGCCAGAGATTAAAGTCTCCTAAAATGATTAGTTTGTGGTGGGAAGTGGCCAGATTAGTGAGAGTAGTGATTAGCGATTGTTGCTGCTGGGCGTTGAAAACCCCAGGGGGGCGGTAGCAGATAATGGCTGTCACGGTGTCTCCATGGTGACAGTTAATCGAAACGCCAAGGAGTTCCGTTCCGGCAACCGGGTCTATGTCAAGAATGGCAATCGACCAGGATGCTCGGAAGATGACCCCCACTCCCCCGCCACGGCCCTTTGGCCTGGGGAGATGCAGTATTTTAAAATCTTGAGGGCACGCGAGACCGAGGTCGACGTTGCAATCTGCATGCGTCCAGGTCTCAGTGAGAAATAGCGCGTCCAGGTGATGGGCGTCAATGAGCAGTTGGATTTCATTGGCATGTTTTGGTAATGACCTGACATTGAGAAGGCCGCAAGTTAGAAGGCCCTGACTGGTAAACTCGTGCAGGGGGAAGGCGGTATCAAGAAATGATAACTGACCCTTATGTGCGAAGTCTCGCAGACGGAGAAGGGACTCGCGCGCCAAATGTGGAAGGGGGGCGGCGGCTGGCGGAGGGATCAAGGCAGGGAGTGTTGCCCCAGTTGCGTCCGAGGCGCGGACGAGCGCAGACGAGCTTGCCTTTCGGCGCGCAATCGTCACGCCCGCTGCGCTCGTCCTCTGCGCTTCCGGCTGGTACTCATGTTTTGTAGAGTGGAGTTGGCAGTGGGAGTGGGAGGGGGGGGCGTGGCCACCCGAGGTGGGCGTGTCCCTCATGCAGGGAATGGCGGCAAGACTCGGGTCAGGGCAGAGACAGCAATCGATCTGCTTCCCTGCGCCGACCAGGTAAAGACCAGGGAATTGTGCAAATAAGCTTTTAAAAATACAGAGTACAGATTAAAACACAGTATCAATCAGTTTGTTTAAAATAAAGGAGTTCCCGGCTAGTTCGCCTCAGGAGTGTTCACGAGTGAGTGGGAGCGGCGCTTGCAGTCAGCGCGTAGTTATAGCGTCCTGGGAGGGGGGGGGGCGTGGCCACCCGAGGTAGGCGTGTCCCTCACGCAGGGAATGGCGGCAAGACTCTGGTCAGGGCAGAGACAGCAAGCGATCTGCTTCCCTGCGCCGACCAGGTAAAGACCAGGGAATTGTGCAAATAAGCTTTTAAAAATACAGAGTACAGATTAAAACACAGTATCAATCACAGTTTGTTAAAAAGAAAGGAGCTCCCGGCTAGTTCGCCTCAGGAGTGTTCACATGCAGTGTACATGATTGAATAGCAGCATAATGTATTTTTTTTCTAATGAGTGTATGAAAAGCTGATGGAAATCTAAACTAAATCAGTAGACCAATAGCCTAGTAGTAGAAAACCAAGGGATTTTTTTTTTTTATTTCAAATCTTTTTTATTGAGAAAGAAATCAAAGACCTACAATAAAAGACAATAATGACAATAAAGAATTATAAATGACAATAATGACATATGCAATCCAGAGCCCATGAGCACTGACGAATCAAGCTGGCGAATCGCTAGGGGACTCGCCCCTCCACAGACAAAAATGGATTCATAGTCCTGAATACATAGCAATAAGAACTGTACATAAAATCCTCATCAGGACTATAATTCTGACCTTGCTTCCGAATATCATGAGCAACCCTATAGTGAAACTAGTGATGAAACTGAATTTGGAAATACTGAAACTGGGGCTAGATGAATTAAATGAATTATACGAGTTAGATGAGATGAATTAAATGAATTAACTGAATTAAATGAAACACATGTGAAAGAAATGAAATAAATAATTAATTGAACGTCACGAATTCCAACTCGAACCAAATACTCCGCTTGCATTATGGTGGGTGAGCATCATATCAGCCTATGCCTTATATCATACGTTTCCTACAGCAGCTGCCACATCCTGTACACTATGATCTAGTAGACATAACTCTTCCCTTCCCCTCAGGGCGGGTCAAATGAGAACGATGAGCTGTCCAGGGATTTCCAGGGATTTCCAAGGGAAAACCAAGGGATTTTGATTGCTTGGCTTTAATACTGGCTGTGAGGGCAATTGGGAGTTGCCTTTGTCTTCGATCGGCCCATGTCACAATGATTATTTTAAAGTGTGGGTGTCTGCTTTTAAGGTCTCAAACTTGAAAGACTTTTCTTTCAAGGACAACTGAAAGCATGGGTCCGTATATTTTCATCTTCAAGTGCGGGGTATACTTATCTGCAGTTCTTTTGTGTATTTTTTCGTTAATTGCAAGAGTTCAATTTTGTGGAATATTTAATTTAAACATAACCAACTCTTTAATACGGTTTGTAGTGACCCCTTCAAGCCCCTAATGGGAAATTATTGGAGTGGTGCATTCATCATATCTTGCTTTCCCAAGAAACATTTCCATTGCTCTGCTCGTGCAGGGAACCACCAATGCAATGCAATATTACATTGATGCCTGGTACGTAGTTTTCTAAACTATTTTGTAAAAGTACATTGTCTAAAGGTGGTGGAGCGGTGGTGGAGCTGTTCTCGGAGTAGTACGTTTTCACTTTAGAATGGTCCTTCTTAGGCTTTTGCAGTCCAGTATTTTATTAACAGAATAGTATAGTGGTATATACCCCCAAGGATGCCAAAAACAGCTGAAATTTGTCTGTTGATGGGGTGCCGTGTAGGAGTGATTGGTGGGAAGGGTTTTGGAGTTTGAGAGACGTTCGAGGTGTTTGAGATATGCTCCGAACATGGACTCCCGGGCGATAAAGCCGTTTGTGTTACAAAGATGTATGCAGCAGAGCATAGTACTTAGTATACTTGCTTAGGTCATAGTTCAGTCTTATCTGATAGACTTCTAGCTGTAGATACCTTACCTTTGAATTTCCCAGGCGTTGGTGTGGATCAGAATTTTTTTGGGGTGAGCAGTAACCCCAGCACACCGCTAGTGGGGGCGTTCTTTGGCTCCGCGTGCGCCGTCTGGGTCACCCGCACCAGAAGTGATCGTGGCACCTTTGTAGGTGCCCCCAAGGTGTGTTGATGGTGGTTTTTCTTTTCATGCCTGTCGGCACTGATTCAGAGAAGAGCTACTCCTCAGTCACTGACTGGATTATTATTCAATGTTTTGAGTATTTTTGAGGTTTGTCCTCTTGGGGTGTGGCGATGTAATCTAAGAAAGCAGGATTCAAGCCCTGTGGAGCCTGTCCTAGGCCCAAGTCGATGACTGATAGGCACTGTGTCTGGAGCACAAGCATGACCCGAAGTCGTGCTCAGATTGCCACACCATGAATCTGAAGGCCTTTCATGAGCAATCCCTCAAGGTCATGGCAACCTGGCATGCGACTCTGTGCCATTAGAGGTCCCTGTCAAGAGGAAGGTCCCAGTAGTGCCTGCAGAGCAAGAAGTCATCGTCCCACTTAGAGTCCGTGGTATATTCGGGTAAGTCAACTCACAAGATTAAGTCGAAGAGGTAAACTTCTCGTCCATCCGGCAACGGTATGAAGGAACGTCTACATTTGAGGCTAGGCTCCGCAGTAGAACCTGCACCTGGGCAGTCTCTGTGCCTTACTGATTTTCCAGGAGCTTGAGCAACTCCTGCCCAATTAAAGGAATTTTACGAGGCCATGTGCCTCACCTTTAGGCGGCCTAACCCTGCTGGCGCGCCATTGGGCTCTGCGGGGCTGGAGGGGGGCACCCTCTGGTTCTACATCTGCAGATCCGGCTCCAGTCGGGCCCATGGCTCCATTCCTTGATCCCACTGGGGCTGGTCATACCAACTTGACCTTCACCCCGTCGCCTGTCCCAATACTCGGTGGCTCATCCCTATTCTGATCCCTGACTCCGATATGGCGCCAGATGGGCATCTTCAATGCCGCAGCCAGCGCCAACATGAGCCTTGCCTACTAGTTTAGAGTCTGAGCCCTATTCCCTTGGGGTAGGACTTTTGGAAAATGGGAGGGGCCGCCGCTGGACTATGGAAAATACCAGCCATATGAGGAAGACCTTAGTATGGACTGGTGTGAGAAACTGGGTGAAGCCAGTGGTCTGGATACCTCTCCAGATACTGGTATGCTTTCTCTTCCCTACCATGGCGATGGAGGAGGGAACCTCGCACTCAGTGGTGGTGTGGAGGGCGGCTGAGGTTCTTGACCTCGGTGGCAGTCAAGACTAACATCTTTACAGAGGTGGTGCAACCAGGGGGTCTCCACATCCGAACCGCTAGTCATGTTCAGTGACGTCCTCACATATGTTTGGAGACTTGGTTAAAAACCCCAAACTGGCTCTTGTGAATAGGGCGATTTCCCGCTGCCCTCTCCCAAGGGGACCCAAACATCCTCACCCAACACCCTACCCCGGAGATTTTGGTGGTCCAATTCTCTACTGCTTCCCCGGATAGGTAATCCAATAGGCTGGTCTCCTTGGAGAATGTTTTTTTCCCACCAGCCTAGCATTGTTGTCTGTGAACACTGCATGCCTTTTGGGCCGTTATTCTCACACTCTGTGGGACACTATTGCACGAATTATGCCACAGATCCCAGAGGGGGCCAGGACTGTACATTCTCAAGGTGTTTCTGATGGGAGAGTCGCAGCAAAGTTCACTATGCGTTGTGGCCTTCACATGATCGTCTCACTGGGCAAAGTAGTCTTATCAATGGCCCTGAGACACCAGCCACGCTAGTGGAGAACTACTGGTTTCTCAGAGGATGTCCAGTCATCCCATTTGGACATGCCCTTTGTTGGTACTCGTCTCTTTGGATACAAAGCAAATTTGGCGCTCGAGCGCTTAAATGAGTCTAGCTACTGTCAAGACCATAGGCTTTTCTATGGCCCCATGTCACACCCAATCTGCCATTCGCTAGTTTTGTGGCTACAGAAGGGGCTTCCCATTCCGCCAGTTTTCTCCCAGCCACTGAGCTGCGCATGCTCCCCTACCTCTGCGTGACCAAGGGCGTGGTGCTCGCAGACCTCAGTGGTCTGGTAGCCAGCGTTCTGGTCAGTCCACCCCCCAATATAATTTGCCCCTTTACCACCATGGGCATCCAGTGGGTGGCAGGATTCCCCATCACCTGCCCCACTGGCAGTCCATTAAATCAGGCAAGTGGGTTTTGCAAATTGTCCATAGGGTCGACTCCCTCCCCTTAACAGCCCCTCCCGCCATGCCACCATCTCACGACTGGTGGACGGAGCATCATCTGTCTGTAATCTGAGGGGACATCATGGCTATCTTGGCCAAGGGAGTCGTATAGAGGATTCTGGTGCCAGTAGTAGGCTATGGTTGCTATTCTCGCCACTTTCTGGTTCCCAAAAAGGACAAAGGTCTTTTTCCTATTCTAGATCTACGGGTCCTTTATTCTACTCTAGATCTGCAGGCCCTCAACTTCTTCCTCAAGAAGGAGAAATTCAAAATGCTCATGTTGGCTCAGGTTTCGTCTGTCCTGGACACAGGAGACTGGATGGTAGTGTTGGACTTGCTGGATGGCCATTCTCACATTCCTGTCCTTCCTGCCCACTGGTGCTCTCTGCAGTTCATGGTAGGCCATGAGCATTTTCCGCTCACCATGCTTCCTTTTGGCCTCACCTGCGCCCCATCGGTGTTTGCAGCTCGTGCAGAGATCAGGGGTGCCAGTCTATCTCGACGATTGGCGCCCAGGTTGTCTGCTCCTACCTTCTACTACGGCCAATCCAAGTAGGATTCATGAAGCGTGGCTTGTCACCCGCTAAGGTACCCAGTCACTTGCTGTAGGTCTGTCAGAGCCAGGTCTTGAGCCCCTTCCTGAAGTCAGTCAGCGAGGTGCAGAGGTGAAGGGGAGTGTATTCCAAGATTTGCTGGAGACCTTTGGAGGAGGAGTGTCCTCTAGTGAAGCAGTAGCGTATGCATGGGATCTGTGCAAGGGCGACGTGGAGCAGAAATTCCTAGGGGGTTGGTGGAAGTTCAGACAGTGGTTCATGTAGGCTGGTTGGTTGTCGTGGGGGGCTTTGTAGGAGAGTCAGGAGCTTGAACTGGCATTTCTTCTGAAATGGGAGCCAGTAGAGATCCTTCAGGTCCTGGGTGATGTGGGCTAGCTTTGGCAGGTTGAGAGTTAGCCTGGTTTCTGCGTTCCGGTTTGTCTGGAGTTTGAGTTCGGTGGTGGTGCCTGCATAAAGTGCATTGCTGTCATCCATTTGACTGGTGATGAGGGCTTGCTTTAATCTTCCTGGTATTGGAGAGCCTCTTGAAGATTTTGCACTGCGTATGGAGTGTGTGGAAGCAGGCTGACAGCGTTGACCTGACATTACATGGAGAGGTTGCAGTCTAGGAGGATGCCGAGGTTGAGTGCATGTTCTTTCGGTGTGGGTAAGTCCCAGTTTCACCAGGAGTCTTTCCAGTGGGGTGTGTGCTTGCCAAAGATGAGGATTTCGTCTTGTCTGTGTTGAACTTAAGGGAATTGTTCTTCATCCAGGATGAGACATTTTTCATACATTTGTAGAAGTTTGTCTTCGAGATGGGGGTCTGCTTAGAGTGAGAGGACTAGTTGCATGTCCGTGTAAGAGATGATGTTGATGTTGTGGGATCTGACTGTGTGGGAGTGGCGTCATGTAGACGTTGGAGGGTAGGGCTGAGGGATGAGCTTTGGGGGGGTGATGCCACAGATGTGCGTTACTTGCACTGTAAAGAGGTTGTCTGATTGTCTTGGTGCGACTTGTGAGGAAAGATGTCATCCATTTGTGGGCGTCGTATTATGCCAAGCTGGCGTAGGCGTTCGATGAGTGTGTGGTGGGAGACCGTGTCAAAGGCTGCAGAGAGGTCAAGCAGGATCGGGGTGGCTGATTCACCTCTAGAGTACGGTGCAGATGTAGGCTGTTGCGACGATCATGGCTGTCTTGATGTTGGTTTGGAAACATGATTGGGAAGGGTCCAGTAGGTTGTTTCTCTCAAGGTGTTCCAGGAGTTGGAGGTTGATGGCATTCTCCAGGACTTAGTGGGGAAGGGGAGCAGTGCGATGTGACGTGAGTTTGTTGGGGTCTTCTGAGGGTTTCTTGAGGGGGTCCAGCCTCTGTGTCTCCAGGCATCAGGAAAGGTAGCAGTGGCTGATGAGCCGTTGAGGATGGTGGTGAGTTGGTGGCTGATCATCTCCTCCGGGGTTGAAGGTTCGGTGGTGGCAGGTGTTGGTGGGTGCCCAGAGTAGATGGGCTTCATGGGCGTGGCTGTTTTAGGTGTTCTGAGATGTTTCATTGCGGTGGGCTGGTAGTCGGCAGTGGTGGTAGATTGGAGGCTGAGGGGATTGGAGGGTTGGAACCTCCTTTACTCAGTGTTCACTATCAACATGCCGAAGTCACACCGGACTCACTTTCAGCAGAGCTGTTCTGGACACAATGCAGTTTCAGGCTTATTCTCCCTAGCAGCGAGTCCAGGATCTTCAGGCTATGATATAGATGTTTTAGTCTCTATCTTGTGTTTCAGTGAGGCTGCTGGGCTTCATTGTCTCCTGGATCCTGCTCGACACATACCTGCTGGCATATGCGGGCTCTGCAGTGAGATGTGAAGTTCCAGTGGGCGCAGCATCAGGGAAATCTCTCCGACATGGTCAAGATCTCGTAGAAAATTGTCAAAGATCTGCAGTGATGGTTAACAAACTGCGATTGGGTCAGAGGCTGGCCCCTCTCCTTTCACAGCCGGATCTCACAGTAGTGACAGATGTGTCCCTCTGGTGATTGGGCTGCCATCTGGTAGAGTTTGGGATCAGAGGGCTCTGGTTGCCGGTGGAATCCGGACTCCGCATCAACCTGCTGGAGCTCCTTGTGATCCAACTGGCATTAAAAACCTTCCTATCCTCCAAGGAAATGCTAGTACAAGTGTTCATGGACAACAACACTGCTATATGGTACTACTGCATATTATAAAAGGACAAGGAGACCCAATTCGTAATTGGTCAGGGACCCTTGGGTAATTGAACATTTTTCTAAAGACAATGGTCCCAAGACAAAAAAAAAATAGTTGAAAGACAAATATAGATCCAGTCGGTACTATATTGTAGAAATCTGTCCAGCCAGACAGATATTTAATGTGCAATCAATTCAATATTTACAAAGAATAAGCAAAGTTTTAAGTGGGACACAAGCCTGTATCCAACTGTAGCAAAAAAGATGTACAACATAGTGAAGGGTTCAGGCAAGAATTTTTTTTTGTTTTCTGCACATTTCTCATAGAACAAACAGAATATACAGTAAACACCATTACACAAAAATTAGGACATTTTAAACAAGTGTATATGGTGTACAAGGTGTCGACGGCGTTCCGATCCCGTAAAAACATACTGGGAACATCTTCAGGACATTTTTATAAGCATGCCGGTTTACATACGACTTAAATGCCTGGGACAAAGACCAGGCTGACTCAGGAAGCAAGATTGAGAATGACCGGCGTGCTACCATTAAATAAAGGTCTGGGTGCAGGTACAAGGGATAACGTACCAGAAGGCTGAGACCGGGTAACAGGGTATCAAGGTGGAAGCAGGCCGCTTGTGCGGCCTCAAGTTAGATTCTGGATCGTCCCTAACCGCACTGGTACAAGAATGTATATTTAGCAATGTAAACCAAGCCGCGGATGCGGTCTCAGTTAGGATTCTGGAACCATGCCTCTTCAGTCTGTCACGACATGAGTGTTGCCGGTCAAACTCTTGATGCATATATAAATAGATTTAACAAATTCCAACAGGGCAGCGGAAACTCCTCTGTAAAGGCGGAGGAGTGTCGCACCACTGCTTCAACTGCAAGTTCAATACAAAAAATAAAATAACTTGCGTTATCTTATATTTTGAATCGATATTACAGTTGAAGCCAGGTTGTTAGGGCGAGTCTGGACTCCCCGCATCACAGGGAGGAGTGGTGGCTGCAACTTACGTATGCATGAGGGATTGGCCGGCTGTCTCAGACCGGCCAAACCGTCATGCACACATGTTCATGTTCTCCACAGGCTGTATTGTACAGCCAGGGTGGAAAACATTTTCAGTCTGCGTCTGAGTACTGAACCATGGCACTCAGACCAATTACAACGCTGCTGTAAGGCAGCATCGTGATTGGCCAGGGGATTCTGTGAGGCTGTGTGCTTCCTGCTACAGAGGGGATGGAGAGGTGGCGGCAGGCAGTATTAAGGTAAGTGCATTTGTATTTTTTTGTTCATCTCTGCCCCCATTTCCCTCCACCCCCATTTGGTATCGGCCGCTTCTGCCTGGGGAGTCTGGTGTAATGGGATAGCTCATCATTTCGGTAATCACCCCAGTAACTGTTTTCTAGTACTCACTAATTTTTTGGACACCACGCTAGACGCAAAAAATCAGCGTCCACAGCCCTGCACCTTGTACATAAAGCGTATTTCCTGAAACCACCTCATCAGACTGAGCAGAGTGGGATAAACTCTATGAAGGAACGTAGTGTATGATGTGCGGTCTATTAGGCGAAACCGCTGGTTGTAAACGGTAGGCCCAGTCTGTTTTTGATAGTATCCTGACTAACACAAGATTCCATTTCTCTCTTTAGATTGACTTTAAGATTGGGGCCTTTGGCTACATGGAGTCGTATTGGTGCGTAATAAAACCTATAGGAGTTCTGTTGGTAAGAAATGTTACCCACAAAATGGGGGGTTTCTAGTGGAAATGTAGAGCAGACGGCCTTTCAGGCATAGAGAAGTTTTCAGTAGGGTGCGTTCACCAACCTTGGCAATGTTTTGCAGCTGGCTAAATGATTTTGTAGCTGGCTTGGGGAATATCTCCAAATGTGTTTAAATTAAGTTTGTGTAATAGGCGCAAACATTTCTTAGCATGGCAGGAACAGCCACTGATGATGCTGAAGTAAGTGGTTGGGTGAATAAACGTTTGACCCGGTTTCTTTAGTTGTAATTTCGTTGATACTGTTGACAGTATCCATTTAAGAATTCCTGTGTACTATTTTTTTTTTATATACAACGGCTTTAAGGGGGGGGGGGGGGGTTGCTGACAACATATTTCCCTCAGTTGTCGGGTGGGGCAAACCAAAAGGTGCAAAATACACCAAATTTGGTGCATGAAAGTAACCCTGATCATACGGCAGGGTGAGGACTTCCCATGTAAGCCTTCGTAGCTTGTTGGCCCAGGCCACCTTAATCCATAGAGACCCTAGTACAGAGAGAGTGCCTGGTCGCTGACATTGGAATGTTGAAGGAATACTAGAACGTTAGTAGGACAACAATCTTGATCAACGCTATCTTGCCTGCCAGGGTTCAAGGGCATAAAAGACCAGCTCCAGTTGCGGACTGCATTATTCGGTGGCGGGGGGGGGGGGAGTTATGTAAATGTAATTAATAATAAAAAACTTACCAGGTCCTGCGTCTTTATGGCTCTGGTTCCTGCTCTCCTATCCGGCCTCTGGCAGGAACAGGACGCTGACAGCCTCCCTTAAGCCAATCGCAATGGCAGCGTTGTGATTGGTGCGGATGCTGCCCAGCCAGGTGCCTACGGGAAGGCCATTTGCTCCATGAAGGCTGGATTGCAGCCTGCATGGAGAAAGGGCAGAGTGCGCGTGACTGGTTTTGGCAGCCCCAGAGGGCTGACCAAACCAGTCATGCTCACTCAGGAGTGGGCACACCACTCCTCCCCTGCCCAGCTGTGCTGTAGAGCAGCCCCACCCGCCCCCAACCAGACACCTCTACTCTCTTGCAGTGCGAGAAGCAGAAACATAAATGGTAGTTTTACCATTTTGTTTCTGCTTCTCGCACTGAGAAAGCAGTGGGGTGACGCTCCTCCACCCTGGTGGAGGAGCCGCCCCTGACCAGCACTTTGAGTCTTGAAATGACCACCATTTTTTTTTCTTAATAGCTGCAGGAGCCAGTTGATCCATATGTTAAGATATTTAACTGTGACTGCAATGCCCGAGCAGGTAGTCCAATTGGTATTTGAGTGATGAAGAAAACAATTTGCTTAGAAGTTGAAGCAAATCCCTTGAACACCATAGTGTTATACGAGTGCTACTGCCGACTGTAACCCTGGGTCCAGTTGATGATTTATTATGAATATTTTAGTTGTAGTATGTTGATCTCCTCGTAATAAAACCTAATTGATCAGGTAGTACTAAATCATAAACTAGTAAGTCATTTGTAGCCGGTATTGTACTAGATTTGCTGACTGATAGTGGCCAGGATTCACAGTGCTGTCCTGGTATTCCTGGTTTATGTGATCTAAAGAGCCTCCCACATTGTTTCAGATTGAACGTTTTTCCCTCCCCTCCTTAAAGAGTGCCAGTAGATAGTGAGCTAACATGGAGGCATATTTATAAAATTCACCCAATGGACTGCCCTTGCTGGTGCTTTACTGCCTGGTAGATTGTGGGTAGAGTTCGCTATCTCTTCCTTATTAACGGGTTGCATGAGCAATTCCTCATAACCACCCTTCAACCATGCAAGGGCAATGCAGTCTAGATCAGTGGCTTGTAACCTATGGTCCTGGGACTCCCGGGCGTCGGGGAAGCCTAATTAGTGGGTCAGCGACTGCTTATTACATGAATATAAACAGCATAAGTGTACAAAGAAAAACAAAATGTAAAATTGAAGATTTTAAAACATTTTGTGAATGAGGTAATTAAAAGTTTGAAGCTAAAAATGAGTACCTTCAAATTGATTTGTGGGTGCAGAGCAAGTACATCAAACAGAATATAGTGTGGGTGATGAGTGGCCTCAATTGAATTTATGAATGCCCCTACCTTCCCTTAAAATGTGTTTTAAATTGTAATATATGTGAATAAAAAAAATAATCACTATTATACTTTGCGAAATGCTTGTTTCTTTATTTGTGTATTGTTTTGCGGTTAAATTAATTGAAAATGCTTAAACCAGGCTCCCTAGCTTCCTGTAGTGACAGAGTAGGATTTCATTAATTGATTGGGGGTTCCCAGGTTCCAGTAATGAAGGGTGGGTCCACACAAGTGAAAAGGTTTAGTACTTTTCACTTGGGGTCTAGATCAAATGTTTGGCATTTCCTAGCGTGGCGCTTAGACATATATAAATCAGTATAATAGGGAGTAAAGGCTGAGGATGCTCTAGTTGTAATGACAGGGCTGACATATTGTGCTGGCAGCCCATGGGTGTTTGAGCAGGTCTGCTGAGGATCTGCCCCGTCTGTCCCCTCCCCTGGAGAAGCGTGCTTTTGCTCTGCGTGCATTTTTTTATTTTTTAGAACTAAACTAATAAAGCGAGGTTCAGGGTACGCAAGTTTGACTTTTTTTGTCTACATTTCTTTATTGGCTCTTTAACAGAACATGCCATACAGATACATGTATCATTTCTGCTTAGGTGCATGTGCCACAGATGGCAATTCAGGCAACAGCTTGCTGCACATTCTTGAGTGCAGTCCTCAGTAGCTAGTGCAGGTGCATTTGCCAGTATACATTGCAGTGCATATGGGAAATAGGGGGTAGGAGCTGATTAGTATGGCGCTTTGAGGGGAAGGGAGGGGAACCACAGTCTAGGGAATAACCATATTAACTGGGTCCCAACTCTGGTCTGTTAGTTCTCAACACGCCCCCACAGTCTGTGCGGTCCACACAGCTGTAGGATCAATGGGTACCTAGTTAGACTCCTGAAATGATTAGAGAGGGGAGGGTAGGGGGATGGGAATGTAGGACAGGGCAATAGTGTGTCCATGGAACGTCCCCACCGCATGTGCTGCTATGCCGCTGCTATTGCTGGTTTGTCTGTGCATGCTACTGGGGCCTGGGGCTCGCCCTCTGACTGCCAGCTGCACTGGAAGCCCTGCAGTATTACATTCCAGTCAGCCGCCATTGGAATTATATGGAATCCCAATGTATCTTCACGCTGCAAGGCAGATTTGACCCCTATAGTTTGTGAATTTCTTGTCCTAACACCTTTTATATGCGTCTAAGATTTGAGGACTGGGGGTGAAAGAACATCCAAGTACAGTGAGGAAAAGATACGTAGACAAGGGTAAGAAAATGTGTATGAAACAAGATCAGGAAGACCATGTTATTTAAGACTGAGGCAAGGACCAAAAAGCTCAGTGGGGGCAGCAAGAACATATACCGTGGAACCGTGAGAGTATGACAGCATGTGCAAAGAACCATGTTACAGAAAACCTGGTGGTAAAATAGTGAGCCATTGCACTTGGAGCACAAGAAGAACCAAAAAAAACGTCCAGGTCTTACTAGAGAATTTTTATGACATTGTTGACTATTATTAAACAGGACAGATACTCAGCCAAAGTTTACTGCAACGTAACGAAAACCTATCGTAAGCAATATAATTACAGTTTGGAACTCAAAAGGCCAAAAGCTTGTAATGCCAAGAAGTTCCGAATGTAGTGTCCAGAAAGAAAAAAAGAGTAAAGAGAACCAGAAGTCTTAGTGTCTCAGAAACTAAGAAGTTTTGCAGCATGAATCTTTCTGGATTCACTATGCTGTTATTCCGCGGTCTATTGGTTGGGTCCAGAATCTTGGTGTTTTTTCTCTTTTTGTCTTCCTGTGACGTCGGCGTGCTTCCTCCGGAAGCTTCCACCTGTGGGCGCCATCTTCAGATTCTTTTTTCCGCCGTTGGGTCTGGATCGTCACCGAGGAGTTCCAGAGTTTTTGGAAAAAAGGAAGAAATCAAGCAGAAAACCACCGAAAGTTGGAGTTTTCATCTAACAACCAGGAACACAGAGCCGGGACGTCTAAGGAGATGAAGATAAAGAACTTCGACGTTCAATGGAGAATGTGCACGCAGGGGGCTCCCTGAGCGCAGGAATGGACAAAACCCATTCAAATTTTGCCGTACTTGCCACCACAAATACGCGCAAAAGGACCAGCACCCGGTCTGCAACCGCTGCCTGCCAATAGACTACGAGAGCAAGGATTGCGAAGCCTGCTCGGCATTCACCCCCAAGCCCCACAGTCGGGGAAAGACAGAGGAGAACGAACTACGCCATGCAAGGCCAAGGAGAACCTCCGTCGCTCCTGGACTTGGGCCTCTCCAGCGTGGAAGAGGACAACATCGCAGAGGGACCAGAGGACTACTGTCGTAGAGACTGATAAGTCGACAAAGGAGGTAAGAGACACGTCGACCCCCTAAAACCCCGACCGACTCTCGAAAAACAGCCAAAGTCCTCGAAAGGAGCACTTGCGTCGAAGCAATCGACAGCCACAGCTGCGTCCACGGACAAACAGCCCAGCGGATCCTTCGAGAAGGACAGCCAGCGAAAGTTCAAGAGAAGCCTAGGTTGTCGAAGCACGCCCCCGAATAGGCACGCTCGATGGCGAAGGAAAAAGCCAAAGGCGACTTCGACATTGAAGAGAAGCACCGAAACTCTGGACGCCAAACAGGCGGCCGAAATGGAGAGGAAGAAATGAAGGCTCGAGGCCAAAATGGAGAGTATCCTCCAGAGGAAGAGGGTTTTCGAGGAACGGATGAGCAGATACACCATCCATTCGAAGCCCTCGACTGTTGAAGTAGAATTCGAAGAGGAGTTCGCCGCCGACCCGCCAAACTCCATAACCATCAGAGCAGCAGGACGAAGAGGGCCTGTATTGTTACGAGGGAGAAGGCGAGAAAGATCAACAAACAAACTTGGAATCGACTCCCTCGAGCGCGCAGGACCTGGATTGGCAGGACCTTGACGTCGAAAGCCCAGAAGAAGCCGTAGTCCTATCCGTTGAGGCCTTCGCCGCCAGGCGACATTGGCATCTACAACATGGTCATCAAGAATGCTGCAGCAACATATGGGGTCAAATTAGAGGAAGAAAAACCAAAAGCCTACTTCCTTTTAGAAACTCTGCTCCCCACTCAAACTAGGAGCCTATTCCTTCCCATGCTCCCAAGTGTACTGGACCAGGGAAGGGAAGCTTTCAAGGAGCCAGCAACCTGCAGGTCTGTCACCTCTAGAACAGAGAAAAAGTATAAACATTCCTTTAAGGATCCAGCATATATCCAGGGATCCGTACTGGCTGACTGCATTATAATGGCGACAGCCAGAAAGTGGGCCAACATTCCCACAAACTCAGGGTCACCTCCAGACCAGGAGAGTAAGAGGATAAGATCTCACAGGGAGGAAAATAGAGAGGAATGCAGCAATTCACTTGCACATTGCGAACTCCAATGCCCTAATAAACAGACATGCGTACCAACACTAGGAAGAGGTCGGACAGCTGCTCAAACATCTCCCAGAATACCAGCAGAGGGCAACACACCTGGTGGAGGAAGGCATGGCCAACATCTGCCTAAAATCAGCCCTGGATGCGGCAGACACATCTATCAGGCTCATGATGATTGGAGTGACTGAGAGGAGGCATGCCTGGCTAAGGATTTCAGGTTTCACACCAGAGGTCCAGAACAATTTTCTGAACACAGCCTTAAATGGGTAACAACTGTTCGGCACACCAGTGGACGACAAGCTGACACAGCTCAAAAAGGAGAATGAAACTGCGAGGGCCATGGGAGCACTGCAGTTCAGAGGGATGAGAAGGGGCACCCCCTCAAGGAGACCGAACGGCATAGGAGGAAACCAGCCGGGAACGTTGCACCAGAATTTCCAGCAAAGTAATCGGGGTAACAACCAGGCACAGCAAGGTCAGCAACAGCAAAACTGGCAGTATCAACCTAGGGGCCAGTTCTTTCGGGGGCGACCAAACGGACGTGGACAAACGAAGAGGGGGGCAGCAGCAATCCACCTCGAAGTGACTCAGCTGTACCGAACGTGGCCACCCACACATCTCTACGGGGGCGGCACAACAAAAGACTCAGGAAACAGTTACAAACACACAAAGGAGAAAACGGCGAACATGTAACACTGGTAGGAGGTAGGCTAAGACACTTCTACCAGGAGTGGAAGAAAATAAGACAAATGGATACTGAACATCATACAGTTCGGATACTGTATAGAACTGGAAAAAAAGCCACCAAACAGGAGGCCAACCAACAAAACGCGCACAGTAAAAGATCGCACTCCTCCTGCAGGAAGCACAAGAACTCCTCCATGAGGAGGCAATAAACCGTGCCGTTCAAAGAAAGAAACAAGGGAGTGTACTCCAACTACTTCCTTGTTCTAAAAGTGGACGAAATGTTAAGACCCATCCTGGACCTACGGTTCCTAAACCAATACATAAAAACTCAAATTCTAAATAATGTTGCTACAAGAAGTTATACCACAAATAAGGGATGGGGAATTTATGTCCACTATAGACCTCAAGGATGCCTACCTACACATTCCCATGAACCGAAAACACAAGCATCTACTGAGATTTGCCATCAACAAAGCGCACTACTAGTTCACGGCCCTAGCCTTTGTACTAAAATCCGTACCAAGGGTCTTCGCAAAATGCCTAACTGCGGTAGCGGCGCACTTACGAAGGCAGGGAATTCATGTATATCCCTACCTAGATGATTGGTTGGTAAAGGCGAATTCCTACAAACAATGCAGACTACATGCTCAGCGAGTCACGCACACGCTGACATAACTAGGTTTTTTGATACACTGGGGGGAAGTCCTCGATAGAAGCAGAACAGGTGAAGATCTTCCTGGGCGCACAGATCAAAACCATTCAGGGTTAGGGTGTTTCCCAGCGAGCAGAGAACCTTCGCACTGCTGAAGGAGACGCGTCCATACCGGAAGGATCAACCTCTGACTGAGAGGACAGTGAGCAAACTCATGGGGATGATGGCGTCCTGCATTCACCTAGTCCCCAATATCCGACTCCACATGAGACCATTCCAGGAATGGCTACTGCAGCAATGGTCACAGGCAACAGGGAGTTGGGAGGATCTAGTGGTTGTAACGCACGCAGTGCAAGAGGAGATCACATGGTGGAACAAAGAGCACATAAAGGGGAAACCATTTTAACCACCAACTCCAACAGTGACCATCACAGCAGACGCATCCCAAATGGGATGGGGAGCGCACATGAACCAGCTCAAAGTGAGGGGTTTGTTGACACAAACGGATGCGATAAGACATCAACTACCTGGAACTAAAGACCATGTTCCTTGCCCTAAAAGCCTTCCAGAGACAACTGTACGGCCAGATAGTGTTACAAACCGACAACACCACAACAATGTTCCTCATCAACAAGCAGGGAGGCACACAATCTGTGGCGCTATCAAGCCTAGCGCAGGAGATGTGGATGTGGGCCATCCCACTACAAATAGACCTCCTGGCGATACATCTACCAGGGAAGGAAAATGTGGAAGCAGACGGACTCAGCAGACAGACATCAGCATCCCACGAGGGGGAGCTCAATACACAGGAAACGCAAAAGCTTTACAAGAAGTGGGGGACCCCACAAATAGACTTGTTTGAAACACACCAGAATGCAAAATGCCAAGACTTTGCATCCAGACAGCCAGGGCAGCAATCCCAAGGAAATGTCCGATGGATAAGCTGGTCAAAGACATTTGCCTACGCTTTTCCCCCGATACCGCTGATGCACAAGGTGCTCAGCAAATGCAGAACAAGCATCATGACACTGATACTGGTAGCACCACAGTGGACCAGGCTGTCCTGGTTCTCACAGATAATGGAGATGGCACAGGGGCCACCACACAAGTTCCCAAAAAGAGACCTGCTCTCAATGCAAAACGGGGGAAGTACTCCACCCAGAACTAGAGCCTCAGCCTAGCAGCTTGGCTCCTGAAGACTTAGAGTTCGCACCCCTAAAACTCCCAGAGATCACGCTGGCGGTGCTGCGGGAAGCAAGAAACCTACCACACGGAAGTGTTATGTAGCAAAATGGAAAAGGTTCACCCAATGGTGCTAAAAGGAAAAGCTACAGAAGAGAATCACCAGGGAATCAACAGTGCTAAGATATTTAACACTTGATAAAGAGCAACCTAAGCTACACCTCGCTAAGGGTTCCCCTAGCAGCAATAGTAGCGTAAACAAGAGGAGAAACGGGGAAAAGTTTATTTGCATCCCTAGTAGTAAAAAGATTCCTCGAAGGGGCCAAACCAATCGCACCCCCACCCCCCCCCCCACCCCCCCCCCCCCCCCAAAAGGGTACCACCACCGGCATGGAACTTCAATGTAGTTCTCACGCAACTTATGAAGGCGCCCTTCGAACCCATTCACAAGGCCTCTCTACATATACTCACCATAAAGACAGCTTTTCTGGTAGCAATCACCTCGCTATGCAGGGTAAGCGAACTGCAAGCGCTAACACTACAAGAACCCTACATTCAAATTCACAATGACAGGGTGGTAATGAGAACAGACCCACACTTTATGCCAAAGGTGGTGTCAAGGTTTCACTTAAGCCAGACAATACAGATACCAAGTTTCTTCCAGAAACCATCCACAAGCGCAGAAAGGGCACTGCACACTCTAGACGCTAGGACAGTGATGCATTACATTGAGATAACTAAAGATGTAGGAAAACAAAGTGGTTCTTTGTGTCTTTCTCAAGCTGTTTCTTGGGAATACCGGTAACACAAGGCACCATCGCACGATGGATCGCAGAGACAATACAATTCTGCCACAAGCAGGGAGTCCAAGAACTACAGGGAGCGGCACAAGCCCACTCCACCAGAAAAGGAGCAGCAATAGCCTTCCTGACGAACACACCCATCCGAGACATTTGCCTGGCGGCAACATTGGCCTCAGTGCACACGTTCACTAAGCACTATTGCGTAGATATACAGATGAAGAAGGAAGCACAAGTAGGACAAAGTGCTTCAACATATATTCAACAAACAACGCTCATCTTCCACCCAGCCGCCACAAACTTAGCAAACCGCTACAAAGTCTATGCACAACATAGTAAATCCAGAAAGATTCACGCTGCAAAATGAATAGTTTCTTAACTGTCGGTGTAGTTTTGCAGCTTGAAGACTTTCTGGATTCACTAACGAACCCACCCACCTCCGCCATAAAGATGACAAGAGGAAGGGGATAAAAAAAATGAAAAACAGACTGATAAAGAAAAGGATTAACAAAACAGCATAAGACAAGAAAAAAAGAATCTGAAGATGGCGCCCAAAGGTGGGAGCTTCCGGAGGAAGTACACCAACGTCCCGGGAGGACACCAAATGGTGGGACGTCGACGCCCATCTGGGCCACGAAAAAAAGAGAAAACAAAGTCTTCAAGCTGCAAAACTACACCGACCGGTGAGAAACTATTAGTTATCTTCCTGAGGTGCCCCTAGAAGAAGTAAAGCTTGTAATAAAAGGAGGCAATACCTTCTTTTAAGACTCAATTTGACTCTCGTAAATGTTGAAGTGTATCCCGACTCGAACACTCAATCTAGGAAACAGCAATCACTCTGAGGTAGATAAGAAAAACCATTGGAACACATTAAATAAACTTATTATTGGAATAGTGTCAAACCCTATCCAAACTTTATCCAAGTGACCAGCAGCAAAATCCCACCATCTATAAAGAGTGCTCTCCAGGAATATACAACTTAAAATTAAAAAATCAAAAAATTTAAAGATACAGGTAAGAGTGGAAACTGAAATGGGATAATACCTTATCAGAGTAATAAAATATAATTCGTAGTAGATTGAAATCGGAATTAGTGGCAATTTTCAAGCATCAAAAATCCTGGGAGACAGCAGTCCATGCTATGCTAAACAATGGAGACCAGTAAAACATTGTGAATCAAAGCTCCTCAAACGATGCCACTTAACCCGTTCAAAGGAACAATGTCTTGTAATAAATTGTAATTGCAATGCTACTAGCATATTAACGCCTGTAATGTCAAAAGAACTAGTAAATAGCTGTGCTCCTAGAAGAGGAGACCCGTTAGCCATGTTTGTATTTCATGCCCCGTTACGCCGGAAATGTCACAAGGCACACCACTAATAAGTAACCAACACCGCTCTGGGTCTGCACTTTTTTCTACAACAGGTCTCCTAAAGGGGGTGACGTGTTGGAAACTGCTGCCCATTCGATAAACCAGATCATATTAAACTTAACTGGCCACAGAGAGCGCACCACCAGTCAGTCAAACCCCACGCTACTCGCCGGTGAGGTTCTCCAGGTGCTGGAGGGAGGATGGGTGATGGGGGAGGGGGGGGGGGGGGGGGGAGGTGGGTGCTGCTCCGAGTCAGCCCAAAAAGCCAGGTCTTGAGGCTCTTCTGTAAGGTGGGTAGGGGACTGTCTGATGATCGGGAGCTTATTCTAGGCTGCGGTGAGAGGAAGGCTCTTCCACCTGCTCTGGTTCTGTGGATGCGCAGGGTTTCTGCTAGGGCAAGGTCGGCGGAGCGAAGGTTTCTTTTTGGTAAGTGGAAGGAGACTTTCGTTGAGGTATTTGGGTCCGGTGGTGTGGAGGGATTTGTAGGCGTGGGTGAGTAGCTTCAAGGTTCCTCCCTTCTTGACGGGAGCCAGCCAAGGTCTTGCAGGTGTTGGGTGATGTGCTCATGTCGTGAGATGCTGAGGACGAGTCTGGCTGCGGTGTTCTGGATGGTCTGGAGTTTGCCTAGCAGGGATTTGTTAATTCCAGCATAGATGGCGTTTCCGTAGTCCAGTCTGCTAGTTAGGAGTGCGTGGGTGACGGTCTTTCTTGCTTCGGGGGGGTTTGGGGAATCCACTTTAAGGTCTTGCGTAGGATATGGAGGGTGTTGAAGCAGGTGGAGGCGATTGCATTGATCTGTCGGGTCATGGTGAAGGAGGAGTTGAGTATGATGCTGAGGTTCTGGGCGTGGTCCGCAGGGGTGGGTGGGGTGCTGAGGGCAGTGGGCTGCCAGGTGTTGTCCCATGCTGGGGTGGTTGGTCCAAGGACTTTGGTCTTCTCAGAGTTGAGCTTCAGACAGCTGCTGTTCATCCAAGCTGCAACGTCTTTCATCCCTCCCTGGAAGCAGTCTGGTGGTTTCGGGGAGCTTTGTGCGGAAGAGGATGCGCTTGGTGTTGGCGTAGGATACAATGCTGAGTTTATGCTATCTGAAGAGCGTGGAACTGAGCGATGAACCTTGTGGTACTCTGCAGTTGATCTCTGGGTTCCGAGAGGAAAGGTGGGAGTCTGATCCTTTGGGTTTGATTAGCGAGGAAGGAGCGGAGCCAGTCTAGGGTGGTTCCCTGTATTCAGTAGTTGTGGAGTCTGCCTGCGAGGGTGCGGTGGGAGATTGTTAAAGGCTGCGGAGAGGTAGAGTAGGATGATGGCTGCAGTGTGGCATTGGTGGAGGAGCGTGTGGAGGTAGTCTGTGGCGGTCTCGGATGGCGGTCTCGGTGCTGTGGAATCCGGATTGGGAGGAGTCGAAGATGGAGTTCTCTTGGATAAAGTTTGTCAGATGGTCATTGACTATCTTCTCGGTGACTTTGGTTGCGAAGGGAAGGAGCGAGATGGGTAGGTAGTTCTCCAGGTCAGTCAGGTCTGAAGAGGGTTTCTTGAGAAGGGGCTTGACTTCTGCTAGTTTCCAGGTGTCGGGGAAAGTGCCGGATTCAAAGGTGGCATTGATGGTGCATTGTAGCTGGGGCGCTATGGCGGTGGCTCTGTGGAAGATGTGTGGAGGGTAGGGGTCTCCTGAGTGAGTGCTCTTCATGGTCGAGGTAGTATCTTCGGTGGTGACCGGGGTCCAGGTGATGGTGGGCTGGTTGTCGTCGCAGGAGGGAAGGGTGGTTTCTGGAGTCTGCTCCCTGAAGTTGTCGTAGAGGGCCTTGATTTTCCGGTGGAAGTAGGAGCTTAGCTTGTTGCAGAGGTCCTGGGAGGGAGTGATGTCCATGGCTTTGCTGGGGGGTTGGGCGACTTACTGGATAATGCTAGTTCCTTTGAGTTGCTGGAGTTGGTGAGGATTTTGTTCCAAATGAAGGTCTTTGTGGATCTGATGCATTGGTTGTATTCGGTCATGGCTTTCTTGTAGGTGGTCAGGTCTTCCGTGGTTTTGCTGTTTCTCCATCGTGTTTTGAGACGTCGGCAGGAGTGTCTGGCTTCTTAGAGGTCAATGGTGAACCAGGTGGCCTTCAGTGAGCGTTGTATGTTGGTGCAGATGGGTGCAAGCTTGTCTGTGCAGTTGGTGATCCAGCGGTGTAGTTCCTTGGCTGGAATTTGCGTCTGTCGAGGCGGGGGGGGGGGGGGGGGGTTGGTTACAGCTGAGGGTGGGTTTGAGAGCGGTGGGGGTGTTGAAAGAGAAATTTATGCAATGGTGGTCCATTGTGGCTGAAGCAGATTTTCCCACCTACGAAGATGGGGTCGAAGTTGTGTCCTACCTTTTGGGTAAGGGTGGTGACTAGCTGTTTCAGTCTGAAGATGGCGAGGTTGTCCAGGATAGTGGTGGAGTAAGGGTAGCTGAGGATGTAGAGAACGTTCAGGTCTCTGAAGAGTATGTAGTCCATGGAGGCGATGGTGTGCGGTGTGATGAGGTCAACAATGGTAGTGGCGAACAAGGCGCCGAGTCCAGGGGGGGGGGGTCTGTAGGCGAGGGTGCCGCAAAGTGGTTCTGGAGCTGATCTAGAAATGGCGGTGTTTGGTTGTGGCAGAGGGGTCAATCATGGTTGAGGTGGATAGTCGAAGGGAGCTCTAGTGTGCGATGACTAGTCCTCCTCCTGGGTGGTTGTGGCGGCCCTTCCTCTGGATCTTGTATCTGTTTGGGATGGCGGGGGTGGAGGAGGCGTTGTTCCAGATTTCCGTGAAGGCTATGTATGTCGAGAGGGTGTCCCAGATCTCTATTACATGTCTGTGCAGGGAGCGCCCGTTGAGAAGGATGTACTGCAGGGCTTCTGTGGTATTGGGAGTCCGGCGTGGGGGCGGTGGCTGTGTACAGTCACCCGCCCGTGATCAGCATGCAGACATCTGGCAGCCAGCGTCCGGCATGTAAAAACGTAGCAACTGAAGTGAGGTCAGGAGGTGCCATAAAATGACCGTAGGCATTGCCCACACAAACCACTAAAACATCACTCTTCATGAAGTGTACAAATGTGCAGTTAAGACATACAAATTACGAAGCCATGGCCCGGCGTCCATAGCAATCCTCCAAGCAAGGTCACGGCAAGTCAAAGCCACACTCACAAGATCACGTCTTCCCTGAGGTAGTAACAGTTTCTCAGGTGTTTAGAACACTAATTGAAAACCCTCCATCTTAGTGCTGTTGACACACCTACTCTGCTCCCTCAAATTACATCAGGGCTACCCTTCCAAACATGCGGACTAAATACTGCATAATTTGTCATTAAGACTATATTCCCAAATACTAAAAATTGCAAGTGGTATCAGAAGTAAGCTTGCACCATTCATGCATCTATGGCCCGTTTGTCACTGTATTTTGAGCCCAGCAATTCACGTGCAGTCTCTGGGAACCAGCTCTAGAAACTGCACATAGGGACTAAACAATATGTACCGTAGATGCACCGGAATATGGCACCACTTTTACCAATAGAGGACAAATAGCATATCGGGGTGGAATGGAGGTGTTCAGCTCCACCATACATTAATTTAAAGTTTTGAGTGGTCAATAGCCAACGACATATACATATTTGCCAATGTACGGTTTATGGTGCTACCGTCCTGTTTGAAGTTTGGCGTAGCTATTTAGCTACAAACAGAGAAGAAATAGTGGGAATCAAACCACCAAGTCCCGATAACAAACATGACAAGGCAGTGAACAGGTAGCACCCCCTAGACAGAATTTGGGGCAGTTCATAACTTATACTAATGACACATCCACTGAGTTGATAAGTGAGAAGGAACACTGTAATGGATTCAGGAGATCACAGTAAGTATGATGTTAGCAGAACCAGCCAAAGATTGCAAACTCTGAACCCTGTTCCAAAACGCAAATGGAGCCACTGGTCCTGTTCATGTAAGTAATAGGTCTTATGAGCATGTAGCGATCAACAGGAAACACATGCAGTACATCAAACACTACAGAGAAGTGCAAGAGAGTTATTATAGGAAAAGGTGTAGTTTGTGATCTTAATTGATTCACTAGTACACCGATCTTAGTCTACATATCCACTTGGTTTCCAGGTGTCCGTTTCCCATTGCCTCCCCTCCAAAAAAGCAGGGCTAAATCTATTCCATGAAACCTAACATTTGCTCTATTGGCTGCACTGTTACAATGGTGTAAGATCAGTGAGTAAGAGCAATCCTGGTTGACGCATGCCCTGTGATGTTCCTGAATATAAGTTAATTGCCGTGTAGAGCTGCCTATGTATATCTTGTTACAAACACAGATGTAGATGACAAAGCACGATTGACAGTGTCGAATGTCATAGCTCTTCTCCTATATTATACAATAATTGTCTTGTCTTGTTCAACCCCAAGTGACCGATATTAGTCGTCCCAAGTATAATAACCTGTAGGTCGTTTGAGCCAAGTGATCCGTTCCTTCATTTTGGGTAGAGTAACTTCGACATACACTATAGATTGAGGGTTTGCTTGAGTGTATTGCCAACTTCAGGGACCCCTTTTAGCAGTGACCAATGCTTGTTCAAAATCTTTAAAATCTCATGATTGAGGATGTAGATTGGTGATAAGTGACGGACATTACTTTGGTTCAAGCTTTTAGTTTGATCTTTAGAGTTTCGCTGAGGTTAGTTTTTCTGGCCCTATTGACTGCGCACTATAGTCCTCTGTATCCCATGGTTCTCAGCCTAGAGATGGCATGTTGATCGGAGTGGCTATCCTCACTACAGCTCCTCCGTATTCTAATCGTGTCCCCAAAAGGGATCACACATTTAGTGCAGGTTGGATGTGCACTTTCATAGTGTAGAATACTATTCACAGCTCCTTCCTGAAGTGTGTAGTGTATTGTCAGATGCATAGAATTGAGTATCCAGGAATTGGATACGTGTTTGTGACCTGTTCAATGTGAATGTAACATTCAAAGGGTTATTATTGAGATCGCTAAAGTAGGACTTAATCTCATTCTCTGTGCCAGCCCAAATGATGATCTTTGTAACGTCCCCAGTATTGGATAGCCTTGGTCCACTCCACAACTAGTGGGGCCCAAAGCTGGATGTGTTCTACCCAACCCTGAACAAATAAATGTGTATTTATTGACGTAAATAGTTTTAGACTTACATGTGTCCTTTGCAAACTTGCTGCCCTGAGAAAGCCTGTAACAAGGCGTAACGAGTTGGCTGCCTGTGTATCTTCTGAGGAAGAACCTAATTAAAGACTAGCAGTAGCAAAGGATCTACTCGTGTCTTCTGCTGTTTCATTAATTATATTCCTTGTGTACACTGTTCTGTTGCCTCTAGACTGTCTAAATATTTTAAAAAATGATCTTGGAGAACAAATTCATTCAGAGCTTGAAATGGCTTGTGGTTATTAGTACCAACCCTTCACAAGGGCCTGTCATAGAATGTTGGTAGGTTTGCTATTTGGAAGTTACCGGTTATGTATGATAAATCTTTCCCTAACCCCCTGCTAGTTTTCCTCGAAGGTTATCGGTTTGCTTCTTCCCCTCCCTGAACGTGCCTACTAAAGATGTAATGTTTAGGAACTTTGTTCCCTTTATACAGCTGTTGACACACTCTTTTCTTATGTTTGACCCCATGACGGGGAATGTTGTAATTGGTTTTGACTTGATTGCTGATAAGTTATATTAACTGAAATCTTTAACCTTCCACTCCGACAGCATGTGAATGTGCATCTTCACCTCCAACAACATCAAGACTTTTATAATAAAAATGCCTCGAGCATTTTCGGTCTGCTACATGTCAGCCCCTGGTAAATGGTACCCTAGGTACCCAGGGCCTTGTGTCCAGGGAAGGCCTCTAAGGGCTGCAGCACTCATTGTGCCACCCTTAGAGGCCCTGTACCCTTACACACACACACACACTCACACTGCCCTTGCAGGCTGAGTGTCTGGGTACAAGACAAAACAGAGTCAACATGGCACACACCCCTGTGTGCCATGCCCACCACCTACACTGCCATGGCATACATCAGCCACCCCTCTAGCTGGGTGCCCTATGCCAATGGTGTGGGCACAGGAGCAGGAGCCCTGTGCCCCTACAGTACCCAGGTCCATTCCTGGGCACTGTAAGTGCAATGCTGCCATTTAAGAGTATATGGTGCTGGGAGCTCGTCAAACACGAACTCCAGAGCACCATAATGGCAACACTGCAGACTGAGGTTTGGTATCAAACTTCCCAGCACATTAAACCCGCTTTGATGCCAGTGTGGGATTTAATGTACCAAGCACCCCAGAGGGCGTCTTAGAGAGATGCCCCCTGAAACCTAACCTAAAATCCACGTCTGTTCTGAGGCTGCCACACAGTAGACATGTTGCTGGACCCTTGGGTAGGAGAGCCCCTGCTCTTCTGGGTCTGCAACAATGCACATCCTGGGTGAGGTGCTAAATCTCCTCCCCCAGGATGGGCAGGGGGAAGCTCCAAAGGCATGCCGCCTCTGTGAGCTTTTCCAGGCCACTGCAACCCCCCTCTGGCGGAAAGCTTGGGCGGAAACCCCAAATAAGGGCAGGGGATGTGCCAGCCTGCCAACCCCACACCTCAGGTGGGGGAGGCGAGGTGTAGCACATCTCCGGGCTCTCGCCATCTTGAAGATGGGCAGCCCTGCCCAATCAGGACTAGGCTACTGCCCCCCTCCCACAGGAGAGAGGCATGATAGGGGGTGTACCCACCCCAGGACAGGGACCGATTGGTCCCTGCCCTTCACCTACCTGTAACGCCCCTAAATCTAGTATTTAGGGGCGCCCTGAACCTTCCTTCTCCAGATTCCAAAATCCGAAGGAGAGCTAGAAGAAAGAAGACCTGCCCTGCAGCTGCTAAGAGGAAGACACGAACTGCTTTGGCCCCAGCCCTACCGGCCTGTCGACCCTCGAACCTGTTCCTGCTCCAACCCAGCATCTCTTGTGGCCAGCAACCTCTCAAACCCCCGAGGACCTGGCTACCTTTTGACTCTAAGCCCCCTGGGACTCCCATGAGTAGAGGCTCTACTCAAAAACTACTTCTAATCCCTGGCATCAGCCCGGAACCGCGAACCCAGCACACTCTACACCCGCCAAGTCTGGCCTGTGCCGGAGTGAACAAAGACCACGAGGACGACCCCACGGTGACTGTGACCCCGAGTCCGGCACCCAAGGACCTCCCTCGACACTCCTGAAGAAGCCTGCAGCCTCAGAACCAGGTGCCCCGCCAACCGCTATCAACAGAGGGTAAGATTTCCCGACACCAAAAAGCACCCCTGCACCCGGCGCCCCTGTGGCCCCCTGGACCCAATTCCGGGGTACCTACCTATCCTCCAACTACCCAACTTACCTCTCGAAGTGGTGGTGGCACCTGAAGAATCTTCGTCCCTGAGCTTGCAGTCTTTTTCTAAACCGGAGATTTCCCATTGAAATCAATTGAGCGCACGAAGGCTCAAAAGCACCCTGCACCCAGCCGTCCGAGTGGCCCTGGCAGTGCAACCTCTACACCTATCTACCTTCCCACTTGCCCTGAGTAAGTGACCAGGAGCCCAGCTCCCACAGCCGCGTGGCCTGCTAGTCAGCAGCCACCAACCAAGGCCCCTGTACCTCTCATAGAATAACATTGGGCCTAACTCTCTCTGCACCCGGCTGCCCTTGTGCCGCTGAGGGTGAACCAACTGTACCTACCTGACCCTGGGAGACCCCTGAGTCTATGCCCAGAACCTTAACTCTGCCAGTCGAGTACTTACCTTTAAACCGATAACTCAATTTTCTCCATAGGGTAACATTGACTGGCTTTTCCTGAAATTTCTTCTAAGTGTGGACTTTTCTAAAAGTAAAATATTCACCAAAAATCTACAGAGTAACGAATACTCACCTGCTCTTAGGTGAGCTCCCAGTGCTGGATCTTGGTGCCCACACTGACTCTGAAAAATACTTGCAATTGTACTTACCAGTAACCCAATTTTCTCACATAGGAAATCATTGACAGTTTTTCTGTGAAATTTCTTCTAAGTGTCAATTTCTGCAAACTTTAAATATTCTTTAAAAATCGTGTAATATCTGAAAACATAATTACTTACTTTTTTTGGATAAAAGTACCAGTACATTTTTTATATATAAACCATTGGCCTAGAGTTCAGTTATTGAGTGTGTGAGACCATTTGTGTGTGTGCAGCAAATGCTTTACACTGTCCTCTGATATGGCCTTACTGCTCGACCAAGCTACCACTTTAGAGAGTAAGGTTATATCTACCTTTAGCCTCTACCAAACCTCTGTTGACTCTGTACACCCTGTACCTATTTGGGAACAGTATATACAGAGCCACTTTCTCACAGGCTGTGATATCACACAAACTACATCCTTTTAGGTCCTGAAGGCCCCCTGACCCGCATGGGCAAACTCCAAGGGCCGAAACATGTCGACCGCCTATATGGACATAGGAGTGCGGTAGACTAATGTGTCTTCACACGCACCTCACTGTTTTGATCTATCTCGATTACCAAACTGAATAAAGGTACAGTTTAGGTAATGAGACCTTCTTTTTTGTAAACTCACTTATCACACCCCACAGAGCACACTCATATTTTGTTATATCTGATCGGTACTGTACTAACAGCATCATTGGGTTTCTTTTTTTGCTTCCTGCACCTGGAGGTACCACGGGCTATCACGTTAACAAGGTGGAGAATCAAGATACACCGCCCCACGCCCTGTATACGTGAAAGAGGGTTTTTTACTGACCGACAAGAGCACCGAACCCTGGTTACTCGGGTACAAGTGATCCATTCCCCTCTGATAATTTGTACTACGTAAGGAAGCTGAATGGATCACAGCTCCTTCTCTCCCCCCCCCCCATCCCCCCTTTTATTAGACATGGGTCAAATCCCCCAAAGCCGCCTTAGCGTGTCTTTACTTTGCTTTTTAGTTGTGCTTTGCTGATTTGGATAACAGTCGGAAGTTAGATCCAGTTTTAACATTGAAGAGGCTAGTTCTAGGTACTTCACCTAGGCACTGGTCTTGTCCTTGAACATTGCCATAAGGGCACCCGTCAGGGACTTGGTCGGCCCGCGTCACCTGGAAGTAGTAATTGTCTTTTTTTGCATGCTACGCCCATGCCTGCGAGGTTAAATTCCCGGTGTATTAAAGTGCGCTGAGTGTGCTTTGGCATGCCAAATACCTTTTTTTATGACCATGTGTGGTTTCTCTCTCGTGCCAGTTAGCCTTCCAGGATAGGCATGGTGGCCACAACTTGGTGTTGGACACAGTCTCTCACCTCACACTAGCCACCAGACTGCATGATGCTGGCCTCTGAGAAAAGGCCCTCACTGGATACATTCATTTCTAACAGGCAGAACTCAGCAAGTCAGACTCTCACCCTCCCTCTCAGAACCAACAAAGACCAGATGTGGAGTATCCCAGGGATCCTCACTCAGCCCCACCCTCTTCATCATCTACATGGCCCCCCTCGCAACCATCGTCCGAAACCATTGGATCAAAAGTCTCCTACGCTGACGACACCCAGCTCATCCTCACCAAGGAACCAAACATCACTAAGCACAACTTCCAAGAAGGGATGAAAGCCGTCGCCACCTGGATGAAGGACAGCTGCCTGAAACTCAACTCCGAGAAACCAAAAGTCCACCCCCTCAACATGGGACAATACCTGGTGGCCTCCCGCCCTCAGGCAACCCAAACCTCCCCCTCCCCGACCATGCACAAAACCTCTGCATCATACCGGACTCATCACTCACCATGAACTGCCAGCTCAACGCTGTATACTCTGCCTGCTTCAACACCCTCCACATACTCGAAGCTGTTCAAATGGATCCCCTCTAATCCAAAAAAAACTGTCACACAGGCCCTCATCACTCACTAGCAGATTGGACTATGGCAACACCCTCTACGACGAAATAAACAAAAAAACTCATTTGCAAGCTCCAGACCATCCAGAACTCTGCAGCCAGACTGATCCTGTACATCCCCCACTGCAAGCACATCTCCCAACACCTCCGCGACCTCCCCTGGTTCCCCATTGAAAGAATAACCTTCAATCTCCTCACGCGTGCATACAAGACCCTCCACAACATCACGCCAACATACGTAAACAACCGCCTCGCCTTCCACTCACCCAAGAGAAATCTCCGATCAGCCGACCTCTCTGTGGCCACCATTCCACGCATCTACAAGACCAGAATAAGTGGAAAGTCCTTCTCCTACCCTGCAGCCAACACCTGGAGCGACCTCCCCCCCTTCCACCTCTGGGGAAGCCCTACACTGTTTCAGTGCAGTAAGGACCTCAAGGCCTGCCTTTTCAGATGACCACACCACCCTACGAAGGCCACCCCTGAGCCTGGAGACCCTCGCAGGTGAGTAGCTACGCTTACAAACCCCTGATTGATGGTTTATACTCTATGTACTTGTGGTTAGGTGAGATCAAACGGATTTGTGCAATTGTTCAAGGAGAATATAAACGTCTGGATATAAACGTGGTATTTGAACCTTTCCCACTGTCGCCACTGCCAGGTTGTGTTGGTACGCCGAAGCTTCAAGTTCTGAATGGCCATGTCAAATATAATATTCACGATTTCTGTATTTATTCTTTAAAACCTAAACCAAATAGTTGCTCTTTGTGGATGTTTTTTCTTTTTTATGCGCTAGAATGCAAATCAAATAGTAGAACGTGGAACTATATTACTTACAACTGAATGTTTTCATCAGCCGGTAAATAGACAAAACGTCGAATTAGAATAAAAAAGCGAGCCCAAAATAGTACTAATGCGTGAGGGGGTTTCACCTCTTAACCTGGGTGACGGACGCATCTTTAACCACAGCCCTCCTTGCCGTTTGAGGAGATGGATGGGGACGACACTGGATCCAATTCAGAGATACCCACCTTACGACCTTTTTACTTGGTAAGAGGTAGTCTTTGAGGGTTCTTTGGCTCTAGTGAAAGTCATTATTATTTTCACCGTTTGCTGAAGAAAAGGAGCAGGACCTTCTTTTTCGCAACGACTCGTTATTCCGTTAAAATGTCTTATGACTTACTGAAACCTGTGTTGCTTCCAAGAGATGTGCCGCGTCGTTTACATGTTTTGTTACTTTTCTTCTCTAGTGGGTGTGCCCTAGGGGAGGACGCATCCTAGGGCTGTCAAGTGGATCCTGTTGGCAGGCTTTCGGTGCGGGACCTGCTGTGCCTCTGGAGGAACAGCTTGCCTCTTGGCTCCAACTGGGGCAGGGGGGGGGGGGGGCGGGCATTGGTATAACCAGTGTAACCAGTTTTTGAAGTAGTTGTATTACCAGCCCGCTCGCAATTTCTGCTGAGGGTCTGTCTGCCCCATTACCAATCAAGAACGAGCGGGAGTGCCTTCATTTGCTTAAAGCTGCAGTTTATTTTCATTTTGGGATCCTGTTCGTGTTGAGTACTGGAAGCCTGCTAAGGTTCCTGGGTGAAGTAATTAGTTAATATTCGCACCAGCTGCCAGGAGGACATTCGTTCTGGTTTTGAGCACTGGCACTACGTAGGACCCAGCAATGTACACCTACTTTATTTGCGCTCTAGTTATTTAGGGTGTCGAGATCTGACTTAGTGCAAAAAGACAGATGGTGGACGGAATGGTGAGCAAATCAAACATTAACCCCCCAGTCACAGATCTGGGTTAAATCCATCGATTTTCTGTTTTGACTTAGATCAATGAGTTTTGATGACAGCCATGCAATTTGTTCTTGTCTGTGTAACCTCCATGTCACGGCCCCCCAAAAACTGCGTGTGTTTATGCTTTCTAAAGGAAAATATAGGTTTGAACTGTCATCGCTCTTTTTTAAGTAAATAACTATTTCTTATCTCTAGTTTCATTAGTCCTAACATCAAGTTTGGTAATTGCAAGTTATAAATATGGGATCTCATCAGACACTTGCGTTTTTGTAGTATTTCCTTTTGGGCAGATTACAATAGAAATGCAAATAGCAGCCATGATTTATCCTTCTCCAGTGGCGCCAAAGCAAACGTCCATAAGTTTGGTTAACGTAGTACAACGTTTACCAAAGACTAACCCCAGCCTGCTGTCACTTTCCATCACGATCTTTTTAGTATGAAACGATTAGCTCAAATATTGCTCTGTTTCGTGGTTCTTGAAGTTGATTAAGTTCTGCAATACAAAGATCGGACGTGACTGAAATTACTCCAACTGCTTTGTCTTTCTTTAAAGGTACTTGCAGCAGACCTGGTGATAACTACTTCTGTCGCTCAATTGTTATCGGGAGTATGCTATGGATTGTAACTGAAAAGTGATTTACATCTTTGAAGCCTAACACGCAAGAATTTGTTTAATTTATATGAAATGTTGATGCAAGAAGGTATGCTGGTGCCTGGAGGGTTCTCCACTGTTAAATCCGTTTAACCGATGTTTCTTTTGTTCAGAGCCCCTGGCGCCAGCAAAGGTGGTCAGAGCTGGAAACCCTCCGCGCCCAAGGAAAGGAACAAAGGTACCGTCACTTTAAGATCTTTACTTCGACAACTGCATGACTGAGATGGAGAAAGCTGGGCGTAGACACAGTGGTTCGATTTGCCAAGTGTAGCTTCTCGCTGGAGTCTTTTGAAGTATTGTTTTATTTGACTGTCATAACTATCCCTGCTTATATAGTAACTGCAGCAGTGCTGGCCTTCAACTTGAAAAATTGTATTCGTATCACATGCACGTTTCATAAGCCTTGAACATTCTATGATGAAAGCACAAGCTTACCATGGAGACCTAAACAGCTGGTCAGATTAATGGTTTCCAGTGAAAACTGAACTAGATTATCCTGTTTTAACAAAGAATTGCACTTTGATGTGCACTAATATTACTTGTTTATCGTTGTGTGAACACTGTTTCCAAAAATAGGACTTTTTGGTCAATAGTGTAGGGTTCTCTAAAAGTTTCCAAGACTCCCACAAATATTTAGAAGTCGAAATTCTCTAAATGTGCTATTGGAGGTATAAAATGTTGCCCATCACTGTGTGGATGCTTAGTTTGCTCTTTTTGTTCAAGTGCATTTTTTCCCCATCAGTTACATTTTTTTCTAGGGATCATCGTGGACTAGTAACTTCCACTCTTGCCTTCTATATATACTGGCCTACATGGCTGTTCTTGGCTGCTCTTTACATAATTTCTTCAAAAGTTTTTTTTTCTTGGTCTTTCTTGCCTCCCTTTTTACTGTGGCACTGTAGTTATTCGCACCTGACTTCCATAAATTGTGTAGGGTGTCTTCAGAATAGTGATCTGGTCTGCATCTTTTCCATGTGGGCTGCCACCACGTCAATGTTGTTGAATATGCACTTGTAGTTTATGCAAAACATCCCCCCCCCCCCCCCCCCCCCATCTGTGGTAGTTACCCGTTCTCTGCATACCCAAGGATGCAAGTGGTGGTTGGCAGGGAGAAATATCCATATTAACCACTTTTTTTCTTTTTTAAGAGCAAGAATATTGTTGCCTGATCCAGGCTGCTTGATCCATTGTAATGGACTTTAAACACTCCGTACCAGGCGCAGAGTGTCGGGCTTAATCTCACTGTATTCCAGAGTTAGCCTAAAAGGGCTAGCTTGATGTCTCATTTCCATGAGTAGAGACACTCTTGCTGCCTGGATTTGTAGTCCGTTCAGTCCTGGGGTGACTATTTTTCGGATTCCTCTGTAGAATACATTGCAGCAGTCCTTCCAGTTACTCTGTGATTCGGAATTTGTCAGATATTTGAGTCTTAAAGGGAAGTAAGGAATTCACGTGCAAGGTAACAAGGGCCACAGTGGAAAAGGCACCAACGCGGTGGGCGTAGAAGGCCCGTGTAGACACGGCCACAACTTCTACAGCTCTGAACAGACGAATGGAGAGGCAGGAGGCGATACAAGTAGCTGCAACACTTGGAACTGCGACAAAACACCCCGCCCGGAACCCAAGCCCTGTCAGATCCTCAGTTACCAGCATCTCTACACCTTCCAGGCTTGACCCTGAAGATTACCAGCTACCAGATGTTACTCCACAGACGGGGTGTTCGCTAAATGGAACGGAACTCCATGGCTCCTTGGAGGGGGACTTCAATTCAGTGCTTTGCGTAGACTTAGACAGGTCGTTCCCGCCCCTGACCAAAACCACCGCATCCAATGCGCAGGCCCTGGCAGACTGGCTCACTCACTGGGCACTGGTAGATTTATGTCGCGCCCTCAACCCTGACACCCGGGTCTACTTCTACTACTCCGGGGTACATAGACTCCACGTATGCCTGGACCGAATAGTGGGATTTCCCGCTTCACTTCCCATAGTCTAACAGAATACCTTGGCCGGACACACTCCGACCATACCCCCAAATACTGCAACTCACTTGGCAGACTGAGCGCCCCCCTGCCCCCACATGGCAACTCCAAACCCTAGCACTAGAAAACCCAGCGTTCCGCTCATCTCTAGGAACAGCAATCCACTAATATTTCGAGATCAGCGAAGGCACAGTAGGAGACACGCTAGTGGAATGGGAAGCGTTTATGGTAGCAACGAGTGGATACTGCTTGGGAGCCACCTGCAACATGCGTAGACAACTGTCCACTGCCCTTAGCAAAAATAGAAGTGCAGCTCCTGCGACACGAAGCAGACGGGGAGGGCGGTGGGAGAGTTGCACATTGCATAGAGATGCTACGCACAGAACACGCCGAACTGATCACAATAACACAGCTCACGCGGCTTGTACACACGCCACTGCTAATTGAGCAGGCTGACTGCTGGCCTGGCTAATTCGTAAGGAGCACGCCCGCAACCAATAGGCACACTGGGCACCGATACAAGGCTCCTAATATACACGCAGACAGCCATGACACAGCACTGCACCTGGCTGTATCAATCCCAAGGTTGCTGCAATACAAAATCCCTCATTTTCTAGATCGTTTACAACTACCTTAGATTACACCGGCACATAGTGGAATGCTAAACGATCCGATCTCGCTAGAGGAGATCAAGGAGGCAATATTATCCCCGGCCACGGGGAAGACTTCGGGGCTTGACTGGCTTCTGGCGGGGTACTAGAAGGCGTACCAGGTATCGCTAGCACAACGGTTACACGCCTTCTATGGAGCCGCTGTAGAAGTGAGGTTGCTCCCTCCTTCCCTACGCGAGGCACACTTGGTGTCTCTACTCGAGCCTGACCGGGGATGCCGCGGACTTGGACTCCTATAGGCCCCTTGCACTACTCAACACGGACTATAAATTATTAGCGAAAGGCCTGGCAGTCAGACTTGCGCAGGTGGTCCCCACTCTGGTCCACGCAGACCAAAGTGGCTTTGTGCCATCCCATGGCACCTCACTCAACTTGCACCGCTTCTTTCGGGTTGCCGCCTATTCCACATGCGCGTGGGCAAGGGCGGGATGCCTCATACTCTATCTTGAGCAGGCCATTGACTCCCAGGAGTGGGACTATGTTTACAACTCTTGGAAAATATAAACTTGGCCCCACTTTCCTAAAGCTGACTCACCTACTCTACACGGAACTGGTTGTAAGAGTAAAGAAAGGTAGGGCCATACGTCTCGGACACAGTCCCAGTGCGTAGAGGGATGCAGCAGGGCTGCCCACTATGCCCCCCCCCCCCCTTCGCATTGGCGATAGAGCCTCTTGCAGAAACGATAGGGACGCAATTAAATGATGGCATCCCTCTAGGCGATGACCCACACAAGGTGTCATTGTACGCAGACGATCTCTTGGTCTATCTAAGGGACATAATGTGCCTGGACAACTGGCCCAGATCCTACAGGACTTTGTGGCCATATCGGGGCTGAAAGTGAACATTGGCAAATCTAACCTATACGTCTTTGGAGAAGGAAACCGTGATCCGGGCCTTGTACTTAACGGGGAAAGGGTCCAGTGGAGTGCAGACACATTCCAATACCTAGGCATACGAATATACCGTCAACCGCCGAACCTATTCGATGGCAACCTAGGCAAGGCGCTAACAACCACCATGTCGCAGATGCAATTCTAGAGCACTATGCTACTTGCCGTAACAGGCAGAGTAGCACTCTTAAAAATTGTTGCCCAGCCTAGATTCCTGTATTACTTTGCCAACTTGCCCATATACTGCCTTTGCCTCTCTAGAGGGGATGACCAGAGACTTTATATGGGTTTCTGGTCAGTATAGTGGTGGCGCAAAAATTATATGTTCAAAGCTTATGAGCTGTAGATCATATACGTTAGCATAGATCGCCATCTGGCGTTGGGCACTGATGTTTGCACTTTGTTTTTCTTCGGAGAAGTCTTTGTAGTCACAAGGTAGGTGACTCCTCCCTTTGGTGATAGTGCACATAGGCATCATCGACTCCATCCCCAGATTGTTTTATTCCACCATCGGGATCGGTTGTGTATTCCCATGCACCGACCTGCACGAGGTCTGCAACCTGTGCCTATCCCTGTAACACGAAGAATCTTCCTGCAAAGCGTGCATTTTTCTGATTGAAGAAGACCATCCGTGATAGTCTGGCTCAACGCCACAAGATGCTACGCCGCAGCGTCTCCATACTGGACATCTTCGGTAACGAACCACAACACAGTCCTGCCGCACAGACCGAAGAAGAACTGGTCTCCATGTCTGAAGCTGACTCCGACATGGAAGAAGACCTGAGCGTCACTCGGCTGAACGGACCGCTAAGGGAAAGGCTCCGGTGTCACCCTCTCCCTCGGGCTCCGGTCGACACAGTGAAAGTTTCACATGCCCTGCCCTCCGGCCTGGCTATGAAACACAAACACAAGCCTTCCGGCTCAGGCTCGAGCTGATCCCAGTCCGGTGCAGATCCAGCACCTTCGGCACCGAAACATAAGGACAAACATGGGACTCCTCCCAAGTCGTCTGTACCGAGAACGTCTTCCACACCGAAAGCTTCGGAGCCGAAACCCTCCAAGCCAAAATAACCGGAACCAAAGTTTTCCAAGCCGAAATCCTCTGAGCCGAAAGGCTCCACACCGCAAAGCTTGGAGCCGACAACCTCCGGGCCGAAAAGTTTGGAGCCGAAACAATCCACCCCAAAGGCTACACAGCCTACACCAGCTACATTTAAAGAACTAGATCCCAAACATTCGGCACCCAAAGACTCTGAAGGAAAATCTTCAATGCCAAAATCTATTGCAAAAGGAACAGACTTCTTCGACATATTCCATCGGAAGAAACCCCTTTGGACCCAAAACAGAAAAAACTCTATCGACCCCAAAACTGGACATCTCATGGCTACTCTTCCCAAAAAAGAGAAGTTAGACGTCCCGCAAGAAGTCCTTATACCTCTTAAGCAAAAAAGACATTGGTACTAACCCTTCTCCCCCTTACATACCTCCATCTCCTCCTCCTATCCCAAACATCACACCAGCAAATTCACCTCCTCCAATGTCGCCTGACTCACAGGATGACTATTTCGAGGATGGGATTGGGGGATGAGCATCATATCCCGCATGACCCAGACCTACCACAAGAAACTGACCCTTGGGATGATTACGATATAGATACAGATATACCAAATGACCCTGATCTATATCCCTATAGACCTTCCCCACCTGATGACAACATTGGCTTTGCACAACTCCCAATATCACGGGGTGGAACTTCATAGTGACCCTCTAGAAGAGGATCTCCTGGTAGAAACGTTCACGCATTCACAGAGCTATAAACACCCTATCCATGCTAAAAGGCATGTTCAAACATAGTAACGAAGACCCAGTTAGAGCCCGAATACGAACATCTCGGGTAGATAAAAAATACAAGGCCGCTCCTTCAGACCCTGTATACATAAAAGGTCAGTTACCACTAGACTCTCTTGTGTCGAATGCCCGCATGGGAGCTAACTCTAAAACAACTGGTGACGCTCCTCCTCCTGATAAGGAGTCAAAACTTATTGATGCTTTGGGCAAAAGGGTAGCTTCCCAGGCTGCCAACTCATGGCTTATTGCCAATGCTCAAGCTCTATTGGCATGTTACGACAGGGCACATTATGATGAATTAGAAAAACTTCTACAACATTTACCAGAAGAACATAAGGCCCAAGCTAACAACCTCATTCAGGAAGGGAAGCTCATAACAACCACTTCCATAAAATGCGCTCTAGATGCTGCAGACACTGCTTCGCGTGCTATTAACACTAGCATACTCCTACGGAGACGCGAATGGCTTCGAATCTCTGGATTTAAACAAGAGGTACAATCTTCCATATGCAGCCTTTTGATGAACATCTTTTCGGGCCAGCAGTGGATGCTGCATTAGAAAAAATTAAGAAAGATACTGACACTGCAAAATCCAGGGGAGCCCTACAATTGCCATCTCGCAGGGGCTCCTTTCGTCGCTCCTTCTACAGGGTTGGCTCAAACAATTTCGTTAGAAAATCCCTCCTCCACTTACAAGGGGAACAACCAATCTGGCCCCTCCAGAGCCTATTTTAGAGGTGGTTACAGAGGAAACAACCAGGGCAGAGTAAAGGGCAACTCCACCCGCACTTCCCCTGCCAACAAATAGTGACTTCCCCATGTTACCTCCGACCACCCAGCTCCTGTCGGACGTCGCTCACAGTTCCTACCTGTCTGGAAGTCAATCAATCACCTCAGACAAGTGGGTAATACAAATTGTCCAACATGGTTATTGCCTTGAACTTCACCAACAATTTTTCCAAAACAGCGAGCAACGTCACCAGAACATCTCACCCTGTTAAAACAAGCAGTCCTCTCTCCGTTACACAAACCCGCAATCGAACCAGTTCCCTTACACCACCAAGGGACAGGAGTATATTCCCTATACTTTTTTAATTCCCAAAAAGTACAGCTCTCTCAAACCCATACTAGACCTCAGACAGCTAAAGCTCTACATTCAATCGGTCCACTACCACATGGTCACCCTACAACAAGTGCTCCCATTGCTTCAGCAAGGCAACTTTCTTTTCACTCTAGATTTAAAGGATGCCTACTTTCTTATTCCCATTCACCTGGCTCACAGGAAATATCTCCGGTTCGTGGTGGATGGACAACACTACGAATTCCTCCCATTCGGGCTCACTACAGCACCAAGAGTATTCACCAAATGCCTAGCAGTAGTAGCAGCTCATTTAAGAAGCCAACACATTCACGTCTTCCCTTAGACGACTAGCTAATAAAAGCCAAGTCGCAACACAGCTGCCTACACACCACTCACAAAACGCTTTTACTGATTCACGACTTGGGATTCACTGCAAACCTCCAAGTCTCATCTGCAACCCGCCACCATACAACAGCATCTAGGAGGAGCTACAATAGACACACGCAAAGCTCTAGCCTACCCCAACCCAGTCAGAATACGCAACATGCAAACACTGATGACACGATTTCAACCGCAACACTCACTACCAGCACAAGTGTTTATGCAGTTAATCTGAATGATGGCGTCTTGGATTCTAATTGTTCCTTACGCAAGACTCCAAATGCGTCCACTACAGGAATGTTTAGCACGTCAGTGGAACCAGGCTCAAGGTCAGTTAACCAATCTGGTGTTGGTAGGATGGCTGCACTCATCGCTCTCTGCAGTGGTGGGACACACAAAACCTTTCTAAAGGGCAGCCATTTCTTGACCCCGTTCTATAGATGGTACTCGCAGCAGACGCATCCCTCATTTGTTGGGAGCTCATCTTCAGCAATATGCCATTCAAGGCATATGGACACTACAACAAAAGCGACTCCACATAAACTATCTGGAGCTGCTAGCAGTTTTTCTGGCACTGAAAGCTTTTCAACTACACATAGTAGGCAAGGCTGTCCTAGTCCGTACAGATAATGACAGCAATGTACTACATACAGAAACAAGGGGGGGGGGGCACACTCCAGCTTTCACTTCTAGCTTAAAGCATATGGAGCATATCTCCTTGCAGAACATCTCCCAGGAGTAAACAATCAGATTGCAGATCTGCTCAGTCGTCGAAGACAGCAGATCCACAGATTGGAATTTTATCCTCCAGTACTTCTCCCATTCTTTCAGATATGGGGCTACCCAGAAACAGATCTGTTCGCCAAACACCAACGCAAAATGCCCACACTGCGCGTCCGGGTATCCACACCCACTGCCCAGAGGCAATGCGCTATGGATGAATTGGTCAAGGAAATTTTCTTACGCTTTTCCACCTCTCCCGCTAATTCCATTAGTGGTTCGGAAGCTCAAACAGCATTCCCCTACAATGATTCGATTTGCTCCCACATGGGCTTGACCGCCATGGTACACAACCCTGTTAGAACTGTCAATAGTTTCTCATCAAAAGTTACACCTCTCCCCCAAGCTTCTCACTCAGAACAATGGAGAGATGAGACACCCAGATCCCAGTCGACTTAACCTTGCGATCTGGCACCTGAAATCATAGTTTGGCTACCTTAATCTCCCGCCAGACAGCATGGACGTCATTAAAGAGGCTAGACGCCCTACCACAAGTTCGTGCTATGCAGCAATATGGAAACAATTTGTAATTTATTGTAGTAATAATCAAATCAGTCCGTTAGATGCTTCTACTCAAAACATAATTTGCGATCTGTTGCATTTACAACGTGCTGACTTAGCATATACATCTATACGATGACTTCTTGCTGCAATAGCTGCATACCTACAAAATAAACACTTGTCTTTGTTTCGGTTACCCGCTATCAAAGCTTTTATGGAAGGACTCAAAATAATCATTCCTCCAAGGCTTCCACCTTCTCCCATGTGGAATCTTAACATAGTCCTTACAAGACTCATTGGACCGCCATTTGATCCTTTGCACAAATGCGAACTAAAGTTTCTCACTTGGAAAGTAGCCCTCCTCATAGCCATCCCATCTCTTCGAGTTGGTGAGCTCTAGGCACTAACAATTCAAGAACCATTTTTGCAAATTCACCACAAAGTGCTTCTTAGGACTCACCCAAAATTTTTACCCAAAGTAGTTTCGGCTTTTCACCTCAACCAGTCTGTAGAGTTACCTGTGGTTTTTCCTCAACCAAACTCAGTAGCAGAATTTGCTCTGCACACATTAGATGTAAAAAGAGTGCTATTATTATATTGATAGAACATAATCTTTTAGGAAAACTAAACTCTTTGTTGCCTTTTCCCCACCACATAAAGACCATCCCATTTCAAAAGCAGATATTGCATGTTGGATAGTTAAATGCATCCAAATATGCTACCTCCAAGCTAAAGGCACCTTAACAAGTCCCCCCAGAGCGCACTTTACACACAAACTAGGGGCTGCTATGGCATTTGTAGGTAAGATACCCTTAGATGACATCTGTTAAGCTGCAGCATGGTCTACACCACACACATTCCCAAAACACTATTGTGTAGATGTGTTAGCAAAACAAGCTAGTGTGGGCCAGGCAGTTTTAAGAACACTATTTCAAACCTCTGCAACAGATGCAGGTTAGCCACCGCTGGGAAGATAACTGCTATAGTCTATGCTAACGCATATGATCTACAGCTCATGCCTCAAACGGAAAATGCTACTTACCCAGTATGCATCTGTTCTTGGCATATAAAGCTGTAGATTCATATGCACCCACTCACCTCCCCGGGTACCTTTATCTGTTGCAGTACTATCTTACTTAGATACACTATACATGGGCATCTCTTTCTACTCCAACGCTCACCGCAAAACAATCTGGGGATTGAGTCGATGCTCATGCGCACCATCACCAAAGGGATGAGTCACCTACCTCGTGACTACAAAGACTTCTCTGAAGTAAAACAAAGTGCAAACATCCGGGCAGACCACCAGATGACGATCTATGCTAACTCGTATGAATCTACAGCTTCATATGCCAAGAGCAGGTGCATACTGGGTAAGTAGTATTTCCTTACCTGTAGACCAGGGAGGCCTAGTGGCCCCGTGCTTCAAACATTACTGCCTGGCAGCCCAACTTCAGTGGATAGCCGGATGGATGGCAGACAGACAACACGACACGCCGACAGCGCGCCCACCACACACACTGCAGCTTCTCAGGCTTTTCCACCCTGGCGCAAAAGCACAACCCCCAGTATCCCTGATGCTCAACGTGGCATACAGGTCATACCGCAGGAATCTCTACATAACCAGACACAACGCCCTAAGCCCATGTGCTCCCTTTAAAAGGCACCCCTAGAGGTCAATCTACGCTTACAGCCACCGAATTGCAGAACTGGCACGAAGCAAGCATACATTCCCTTGGAGACCTATACTGCGACATTTCATTCGTTCCCTACGCGACATTGATAGAAGATGAGACTCTTCCCCCTCCCCCCTACCCTCCCCCGTAAATTCCTTCTGCACCATTCACTAGTGACTACACTCACAGTGAAATGGGGCGATCTTGCTTCCGAGCGACATCTTTCTGTGCAATATGTTCGAGGCATGTGGGCTGCTGAATTCATATCTGTGCATAGATCGCCGCCTAGTGTTGGGTCCGGATGTTTGCACGTTGTTGTCCTGGAAGAGTCTTCGAAGTATCCTGAGATAGGTGACTACTCCCCTGGACCACAGTGCGCATGGGCATCCTCTCCATCCTCAGATTGTTTTTTTCCGCCATTGGGTTCGGATGTGCTTATCTTGACTCAAGTTAGGAAAAACTTTTTTCAGGCCAAAAGGCCTTTAGTTCGCGTCGGTACTGTTCCCGATCGGTATCGATAGTTACTTGTTAGTTTACTAACTTCAAGAACAACTTTTTCGCATCATATCCGACCATCGACCCGACATCGACGATGGAATCGAGGACACCATTCAAGCGGTGTCCTGTATGCAATGCGAAATATCCCCATGTCGACGTCCACCCGGTGTGCAACAAATGCCTTTCACCGGATCACGACGAATCCACATGTATGGCCTGTGCCCGATTCCGATCCAAAAAGACTCTCCGGAATCGACGAGCAGCGAGACTTGAAGCGCAGCAAGCGGCACCGGCCCCGACCAACATCTTCAGCGCCGAGGACGAAGATGTGGAAGACGTGGAGAACCTACCCTCCAGCCCCGCTTCCGAACACGACTCCGGATCGGAAGACATCGAAGAACGACTCTTTCACAGAGAAGAAGCCGACACCGAGGTAGGAGACTACGATGAGGCCTTAGGGGCCGAAGAGAGTAGTTCCGGTGACGAGCAAGGCCTACCCGCACAGATGGAGGATATCCCAGTGCGTCAGTCTATGGCTCCGGTCGAAGGATCGCCTTCGGGCCTTACCCAAGACCTATCCCGCAGTTCTTCGGCCCCGCCCTCTGGCCCGGCCTCGGACATTCAGCGGCAGCCATTACTACCCAAAACGACTGGTTTCCCTTCATCGAAACCGAAAGTCGTATCGGTTCCACAGAAACCGAAACTGAAAGTGACACTGGTCGGATCGAAGCCCACCACACCTTCGACGCCAGCCAAACCCGTCGGCACCGACCGCACCAAACGGGACTTCGGTGCCGAGCTCGCAGCAGCCGACGTCGGCGCCGACACACGGAAAAAGGCCATTGGTACTGCCAAACCGCCTCGGCTCCCGGCACCGAAACAATCGGCTCCGGCCACAAAGGTCAAAATGGCTGCTGCGTCTCACACCACTTCGAAAGCAGCATCAAAGGCACAATCATAGACGCCGTCGACAGCTACTACCTCTCCTCGACTCGATGACCCCGTGACGCCGAAGAAGTCCACGCCTGCCTCTACAGAACCGGTCGGCGCCAAAGAACCGTCGGCGTTCCAGGTGCGACAAGTTGCAGCGTCCTTGCAACGCATCAAAGAAAAGGCAGCCCTCCAGGACACGTCAGGCTCCGAGCCGAAAAAAGCTCAAAGTTTCTCCGGCACCGGCCGACATCACTTTTGGCCTGCCGCCATCCACGGCGCCCAAACTGTTCGAAATCAGAACACGTGTCACCCACACTAGGATCACGCCTGCCGAACGCTCTCCTACGGAGACGTCACCATCCCACATCATCGATGCCGACACTGGCAGAATTATGCTCCACAAGCGGAGAATATCTTCCGAGCCAGCTTTGGACTCCTACCGGATCCCGCTAAAGAAAAAGCTGCCAGTGGATTCGGAACCAGTTCTTTACGAACCTCTCCATACCTCTTACCAAGATCCACAGTCCTTCTCTCCGACACACTCCGAAACCGACGTTTTGGAGGACTACATGGGTGACCACGTCCCCTAACCCGGAGAGATGGACCCTGAAGGCCAACAGGACCCTGACCAGGCTTGGGATGACCCTGTAGACCCGGGTGCACCTATGGATACACAGGACACGCAGCTATATGGCGCGAAAACGTCTCCCACAGAGGACACTGCCGCATTCAACGCCCTTATTGAACGTGCTGCGGCCAATCATGGTGTGCAACTCCACTCTGACACAATCGAGGACGATTTTCTAATGGATACTTTCGCATCCTCAGAAAGGAATATCAAGACTCTACCCATGTTGAAAGGTGTCCTCAAACCAGCAAAGGACATTTTCAAAGAACCCACCAGGGCAAGAGTAATAAACCCCAGGATCGACAAGAAATATAGATCGGCGCCTGGGGACCCTACCTACATTAGAGGCCAGTTGCCTCTGGATTCCATCGTAGTCGCTAATGCTCGCAAACGGGCGCACTCGCAGACAACTGGGGATGCTCCTCCCCCGGACAAAGAGTCCAAGGTGCTAGAGACCTCCGGTAAACGGGTTGCAGCCCAGGCAGCTAACATATGGCGTATTGCCAATACTCAGGCGCTCCTAGCTCGCTACGATCGCGCACACTGACACATTAGAAACCTTACTCCAACATCTCCCTGACCAATACAAAGAGGGAGCAGAGATCCTCATCAGGGAGGGACAACTCCTCACTAACGCATCCATTAAGTGTGCACTGGATGCCGCAGATACAGCTGCCAGAGCAATAAACACTAGCGTCATGTTACGACTACACGCTTGGTTGCGAATCTCCGGATTCAAACCGGAGGTTCAAAATAACATCCTCAATCAGCCGGTCAACCCCAACTACTTATTCGGACCAGAGGTTGACACCACCCTAGAGAAAATAAAAAAGGACACAGACACTGCAAAGTCCATGGGGGCTCTCCAAACGCAGACCTTTCGGAGTGGCTCCTTTCGTCGCCCCGGAAATAGAGGAGCAGGTAGAGGACAGGGGTCACAGCAAACCTACAACAAGGGCAACACAAAAAGTACCTACGATAAAAACACACGGGGTGGATATCATGGCTCAAGCACAAAGGGCAGAGGACGCGGATACGCAATACCAGGTCCTCTCCCAAGAACAAACAGTGACGCCCTCTCCCTTCCTCCCGACCACATAACACCTGTCGGGGGGAGGCTACAAAGGTTCCTGTCCACGTGGAACTCCATCACCACGGACAGGTGGGTTAAAGATATTATCAAACACGGTTACTGCCTAGAATTAACCTCAACTCCACCCACAATACCGCCAAAACACCGTCCTATGTCCTCAGAGCACTTAGCGCTATTACAGCAGGATGTGCTAAGTATGCTGCAAAAAGGCGCAATAGAGGTCGTACCCGTCCACGGTACGGGGGTGTACTCCCTGTACTTTTTAATACCAAAGAAGGACGGGTCACTCAGACCCATACTAGAGCTGATACCCCTCAACCGCTACATTCTCTCAGAGCATTTCCACATGCTCACCCTACAGCAGGTTCTCCCGCTGCTCAGACAGGGAGACTTCCTAGCCACGCTAGACCTCAAAGATGCGTATTTCCACATACCCATTCACCCATCCCACAGAAAATATCTCGGGTTCACCATTCAAGGGCAGCACTACCAATTCAAGGTTCTTCCCTTCGGCGTGACAACAGCGCCCAGAGTTTTCACGAAGTGCCTAGCTACTGTGGCTGCACATTTACGGAGGCAACACATTCATGTCTACCCTTACCTGGACGACTGGCTTGTTCAGGCAAAGTCAGCCCAGCAATGCGCCAGCCACATGTCCCGCACCATTCACCTTCTTCACAGTCTGGGGTTCTCACTAAATTACCCAAAATCACATCTCCAACCTGCACACGTACAACAGTACCTAGGTGCGACCATAGACACTCTGGCAGCCACAGCTCAGCCAAATTTAGTGAGGATCAACAGCATGCAAATGCTGATTTCAAAGTTCAAACCCCAACACTCCCTTCCCGCGCGAGTGTTCATGCAGTTGATAGGCATGATGGCCTCCTGCATTTTCATAGTCCCACACGCGAGACTACATATGCGCCCGCTTCAGGAGTGCTTAGCACGTCAATGGACTCAGGCTCACGGGCAACTAAAAGACCTAGTGTTGGTGAGCGGTCGGGCATACAACTCTCTGCATTGGTGGAATCCACAAAACCTTTGCAAGGGCCGACCGTTCCAAGAGCCTGTTCCACAAATAATACTGACAGCGGACGCGTCTCTCCAGGGATGGGGACCTCATGTACTCAATTACACAGTGCAGGGACTATGGACAATACAACAAAAGAAGATGCACATCAACCTTCTAGAACTGATGGCGATCTTCCTAGCTATGAAAGCATTCAAAGTACACTTGTGCAACAAAGTCGTGTTGATCCGGACGGACAACATGACTGCCATGTACTACATACAGAAGCAGGGAGGAACACACTCTCCACAGTTGTCTCATCTGGCTCAGAGCATGTGGAAGTGGGCCATTCAGAGGAACATGTTCCTCATGGCGGAACACCTCCCCGGCAAGGACAACCAGATGGCGGATCTGCTCAGCAGACACAGCCACCAGATGCACGAGTGGGAGTTACACCCATCAGTACTCCAACCGTACTTACAGCAGTGGGGTCATCCAGAGATAGACCTATTCGCCACAAGCGAAAACGCAAAATGCCAAAGCTTTGCCGCCAGGTTCCCACATCCGCAGTCGCAGGGCAATGAGATATGGATGAACTGGTCCGGCAAATTTGCGTACGCTTTTCCCCCAGCACCATTGATACCGCTGGTGGCTCACAAACTCAGACAACACTCACTGACTCTCGTCCTGGTTGCTCCAACGTGGGCACGCCAGCCATGGTACACCACCTTTCTCGAACTTTTCGTGGTGCCGCATCAGACTGCGGATCAAACCCGCGCATTTGACGCAGAACCATGGAGAGATTCAGCACCCAGATCCGCAACAGCTGAACCTGGCAATCTGGCTCCTGAAGTCCTAGAGTTTGGCTACCTAAACCTGCCACCTGACTGTATGGACATCATTAAGGAGGCCAGGAGACCCACTACCAGAGCTTGCTATGCAGCCAAATGGAAAAGATTCGTCATTTATTGCAATAATAATGACATTAACCCGCTAGACGCATCCATCCAAAACATAATTTGTTACCTCTTACACCTATACCGATGCAATCTGGCATACACCTCAATACGTGTCCATTTGACCGCAATATCAGCCTATCTCCAGAACAGGCAGCACCTCTCTTTATTCAGAGTGCCGGCCATCAAAGCATTCTTGGAAGGACTCAAACGAGTAATTCCTCCAAGCCACCCACCAGCTCCAATGTGGAACCTCAACTTGGTCCTCACACGCCTGATGGGTCCACCCTTCGAACCTCTACACTCATGCGAGATTCAATTCCTCACCTGGAAAGTAGCTTTCCTAGTAGCAATCACTTCTTTAAGGAGAGTTAGTGAACTCCAGGCACTAACCGTTCAAGAGCCATTCATACAGGTTCACGCCAACAGGGTCGTACTACGTACCAACCCCAAATTCATGCCCAAGGTAATATCGCAGTTCCACATGAATCAAACTATTGAACTGCCTGTTTTCTTTCAAAACCCACAAACTGTCGCAGAAAGAGCACTCCATACACTGGATGTAAAGAGAGCCCTCATGTACTAAATCGACAGGACTAAAGTCTTTAGGAAAACAAAACAACTTTTCGTTGCCTTAGCGTTACCTTTGTGGTGTGGGGCAATCTCCAAAACAGGTATAGCCAGATGGATCGTTAAATGTATTCAAATTTGCTATCAAAAGGCTAAACGCACATTAACGATTCCCCCACGAGCCCACTCAACACGTAAGTTAGGGGCCTCCATGGCTTTCCTGGGAAACATTCCTTTGCATGATATATGTAGAGCAGCCACCTGGTCCACTACACACACATTTACCAAACACTATTGTGTAGATGTGCAATCAAAACAGAAGGCAGCTGTAGGACAGGCTGTTCTCAAAACTCTTTTTCAGACCGCTGCAGCTGGCACTGGTAGCCGCCGCTAATAGAGGGTACTGCTATATATTCTATGCACAGATATTAATTCAGCAGCCCACATGCCTCGAACTGAATATGCTACTTACCAGTATGCATCTGTTCTTGGCATGTAGGGCTGCTGACATTCATATCGCCCTCCCTCCTCCCCGGCGCCTGTAGCAGCTGCAGCTCTCAGAATTACTGTAAGCATGGTCATCACTTTCTGTATCTACTCCATCACTGCCACAATGGCGAAAAACAATCTGAGGATGGAGAGGATGCCCATGCGCACTGTGGTCCAGGGGAGGAGTCACCTATCTCAGGCTACTTCGAAGACTCTTCCAGGACAACAACGTGCAAACATCCGGACCCAACACTAGGCGGCGATCTATGCACAGATATGAATGTCAGCAGCCCTACATGCCAAGAACAGATGCATACTGGTAAGTAGCATATTCACTACATTTCATGGGACAGGGCAGACACCTCACGCAGTGGTTCGCAGCTTCACTCGGGCAACATGACCCCCTCCGACACAAGTGGTAGCACGATATGGGCCTTAAACTCTCAGATGCAGAATGGGCGCAGGTGCTGGCTTGTCCAGTGAACATTCCCAGAAACATGAGATTCAGGCAAATACGATATTCTATTTCTCAGAGGGCGTATTTCATGTCTGCCAAAATCCACAGGTATTTCAACCGTGCTGTCTCTGCCTGCCCCAGATGCGCCACCCTTGATGCTGATCTCGTACATATGTCTGGAGCTGCACCAGCCTCAGCGCATATTGGAGGGAAGTAGTAGATTCACCACACCTGCACTGAACGTGATATACCCTTTGACTGGCTGACAAAACTGTTACACAAATTCTGTAGAACTCGTACCACCAAGGTAACCTCCAGGTTCCTAGACCTAGGTATAGTGGCATTCAAGAGATTAATCACCAGAAGATGTAAGGCACCCAACCCCCCCCACCCTGTCCCCACCCCCCACCTCCCCCACCCCAATGCATACAGGCATGGAGGCACTCCAAACTCACCAGGGCAGACAGCATAGTGATCCGACATGAAGAAACCATGGGCCTAAAGTTCTGATCTCTGCAAACTGAGATGCAATTCTGATGGTGCTGTAGCAGGGCGTGTAGACACCAGATCCAACCCCGCAAGCGACCAACTGAGCAGAGTAACGCTGCGCACGCAAACCGTATGTTCGAGGCATATGAGCTGCAGATTGCATACTTTTGCATAGATCGCCATCTGGTGTTGGGCTCGGATGTTTTCACTTTGTTTTTGTCTTGAAAGAAGTGTAGTAATGAGGTAGGTGACTCCTCCCTAGGACCATAGTGCGCATGGGCATCGACTCCATCCTTGGATAGTATTTTTCCGGCATCGGGTTCGGATGTGAATTGCTGCGCTACGGGTCGATCTGTTTCGAATCCCCCTTCAACGAGCAATCCCTCTCCACTCGACGGTATCGTCTCAATCTCATTTCCCTTTTCGACGCGCCTTAAAATAAACTCCTCAACCTCGATTATTTGACAAGGGCCGTTGGGCCTGTCCTCGCCGACCACGCCTGTAGTCAATAGAAAGGACTCCTTTAAAAAAAATAATTAAAAAATGCCCCAGGTGTGGTGCTAAGTTCCCACGCATAGACTTGCACGAGGTGTGCAATCTCTGCCTCTCCCCGGAGCACGAAGATAAAAACTGCAAGGCCTGTGCATTGCTCAGGTCGAAGAAAACCATCCGTAATCGTCTGGCTCGACGTCCCGAAATGTCTTGCGGAAGCTGTTCGATTCTGGACATCTTCGTAGCAGACCCCGATATCCAGCCGGAACAATCAGGTGATGAACACCTCTCCAAAGCCGATGACTCCAACACTGAACGAGAGACAGTCACCCTGGCCCAACGGTCCGTGAGTACCGAAACCCACCTCCCGAAAAATAGACCGAAGGCTCCAGTAACACCCTCTCCCTCCGGCTCGGGTTGACACCAGCAACATGTTTCAGACGCCCCGCCCTGCCCGCGGGCCCGGCTATGAAACCTAAACATAAGCCTTCTGGCTCGGGCTTGAGCCAACCCCATTCCAACGCTGGAAAGTCCTCCTTGGCACCGAAGCAACAAGTCAAACACTTGTTCACGCCTAAGACAGCCTCCACTCCAGAGCCCTCAGTATCAAAGCATAGCAAGGACAAACACTCCGAACCGAAAATCTTTGGAGCCGAAAAAGGCTTCGGATTAAAAAAATAGTCTGAGCTGAAAAAAGTTTCGGAGCCGCAAAAACCTAAAGGGTCTAAGACCCCACGGAAAGCCTCACAAACTCCCTCCAAAGAAGGTTTGGATCCAAAATCTTTGCCACCGAACAAAGACATTCTGCCCACACAGCCTGCACCTGATTTGGCAGATACAAAGCAAAAAACCTTTATTGACCCAAACACGGGCAAACTAGTTACCAAGCCTCCAAAAAAAGAGGAAAGTGGATACTGCAGAAGAACCTGCTATACCTCTCAAAAGACAGGACATGGGCACTAACGCGTCCCCACCTCCTTCTCCCCTTCCAATTAATCCACATCCCTATTGATTTCTCCACCACACTCCCCACAACCTATATTTTCACCTCAACCATCCGATAGTGAGGATGATACAGGTAGAGATATAGACTCCATGGGGATGATCTTTCATATAACATCCCACATGACGTAGAGACTTGTAGTGACTACAATACAGATTCCGACCCACTTAATGATCAGGATCTCTATCCATCTAAGCAGTCCCCACCAGATGACAACACTGGGTTCGCGCAACTAATTAACAGGGCTGCCCAATACCACTGGGTCCCATTACATTCTGGTCAGGAGCTTGCTCAACTCAGAGGAAACACTGAAGCTGCTCAAAGAGAGCCATCGAGCCAGTGCCTTACAAGGAAAGGAACAAAGGGGTCTACTCGAACTACTTCGTGGTACCAAAAGTAGACGGAAATCTCAGACCCTTCCTGGATCTGCGATACCTAAACAAATACATCAGAACACAAAAGTTCAAAATGACATCACTACAGGAGGTGCTGCCCCAAATAAGGGACGGAGACTTCATGTCCACCGTGGACCTCCAGGATGCCTACCTGCACATCCCAATAAACAGAAGGCACAAAAGACTTTTAAGATTCAGCATCAACCAGGACCATTACCAATTCACGACCCTGGCCTTCGGGCTAAAATCAGCACCAAGGGTATTCACGAAATGCCTGTAGGCAGTCGCAGCATACCTACGAAGGAAGGGGATTCATGTGTACCCTTACCTAGACGACTGGCTGATCAAAGCAAACACCCACGAAAAGTGCGAGAAACACGCAGCGCAGGTGACAAAGACACTGACGAACCTGGGGTTCTCCATACACTGGGGGAAAGTCATCAATGAAGCCGGAACAGGTGAAGATTTTCCTGGGAGCAAAGATCAACACCATAGACAAGACGGTCGTGCCCAGCGACAGGAGAGCAGAAGCCCTACTGAGAGAAACGAGCCTCTACCAGAAGGGGCGAGTTCTGACAGTGAGAACAGTGAGCAAGATCATGGGGATGATGGCGTCATGTATCCACCTGGTCCCAAATGTACGGCTTCACACGAGACCATTCCAAGAATGGCTACAACAGCAATGGTCACAGGCAAGCGGAAGTTGGGAAGATCTAGTGGTTGTTACGAACGCAGTGCAGGAAGAGATAACTTGGTGGAACAGGGACAACATAACTACAGGGAAAAGCCTGGCACCACCAAGCCCAACTGTGACCATCACCACGGACGCATCTCAAAGGGGATGGGGAGCACACATGGACCAACTCAGAGTGAGGGGTCTGTGGGCTCCGGCTGATGCGGTGAGATATATCAATTACCTGGAATTGAAGACTGTCCTGCTAGCCCTGAAGGCATTCCAGAAGCACCTGTACAACCAGAGTGTTGATTCAAACGGACAACACCACAACCATGTTTTATATGAACAAACCGGGTGGGACACAGTCGTTCCCCCTTTCCACTCTGGCACAGGAGATTTGGAGATGGGCCATACCTCTCAAGATAGACCTGCTAGGGATTCACCTACCAGGGAAGGACAATGTGGAGGCAGACTGGCTAAGCAGGCAGACCTCAGCTTCACACGAGTGGGAGCTCAATGGGCACGAAACGCAGAAGCTTTTCCAGAAATGGGGAACTCCCACAATAGACCTATTTGCGACACGCCAGAATGCAAAATGCCGAAGCTTCGCGTCCAGGCAACCAGATCAGCAATCCCAAGGGAATGCCCTATGGATAAGCTGGTCAGGGACATTTGCCTATGCTTTTCCGCCGATACCACTGTTACACAGGGTGCTCGAGAAATGCAGAACCAGCAACATGACACCGATCCTGGTGGCACCTCAGTGGGCAAGGCAGACTTGGTTCTCCCAAATTCTAGAAATGGCTCAAGGGAATCCCCACAGATTCACAAGAAGAAAGGACCTGCTCGAGAAATGCAGAACGGAGAGGTTCTACATCCAGAGCCAGAAAGCCTCAGCCTGGCGGCATGGCTCCTGAAGAGTTAGAATTTGCGGACCTTAGATTGCCTGCAAGCACTATGCGAGTGCTGCGAGAGGCAAGGAGACCAAATACACGCAAATGCTATAGTGCAAAAGGGAAAAGATTTACAATATGGTGTCGCAAAAAAGGCCTGCAGAATAAAATGACAAAGGACTCAACAGTGCTGATACCTCACGCACCTTCTGAAAAGTAACCTATGCTCCACCTCCCTAAGGGTACACCTAGCGGCGATAGTAGCCTACACAAGAGGGGAGAAGGGTGGAAGTTTCTTTACGTCGCAGGTATTAAGAGATTCGTGATAGGAGCGAAACGAATCGCGCCACCTAAAAGGTTGCCGCCGCCAGCATGGAACCTTAACGTGGTCCTGACGGAGCTGATGAAAGCACCATTTGAACCCATACACAAGGCATCAATGCAAATGTTGACAAACTGCATTTCTGGTAGCCATAACCTCGCTACGCAGGGTGAGCGAACTGCAAGCACTAACGCTACAAGAGCCCTACATACAGATACACAAGGACAGGGTTGTCCTGAGAACGGACCCACACTTCATGCCTACGGTCGTGTCGGCATTCCATTTGAACCAAAGTATTCAGATACAGAGTTTCTTTCAAAACCCAACTTCGAACGCAGAAAGGGCTCTACACACTCTAGACGCTAGGAGAGCGGTGATGCACTACATTGAGAGGACCAAGGAGCACAGAAAAACTCAGCAGCTCTTTGTGTCCTTTGCATCAAGCTTCATGGGGAGACCAGTGACAAAGGGCACCATTGCGAGATGGATTGCACTAACTATACAGTTTTGCCACAATGAGGCAGGACAGGAGTTAACGGAGGGGCCTCAAGCTCACTCCACAAGGAAGAAAGGGGCAGCCATTGCCTTTCTGGCAAACACGCCCATTCAGGACATATGCCTGGCGGCAACATGGGCTTCGGTGCACACGTTCACCAAGCACTACTGCGTGGACATACAGATGAACAAGGAAGCACAAGTAGGACAGAAGGTGCTTCAACACATATTCAACGACTAACGCTCATCTACCACCCAGCCGCCACAAAGATAACAAACTGCTACAAAGTCTATGCACAGCATAGTGAATCCAGAAAGATTCACGCTGCAAAACAAATAGTTTCTTACCTGTCGGTGTAGTTTTGCAGCTTGAAGATCTTTCTGGATTCACTAGCGAACCCACCCACCTCCGCCAGGAAGATGAGGCTGGAGGAAGAGGGGGAAAAACAGAGAAGTACAGAAGGAATGAAATACTACAGAAAGAGACATATATAAGTTAATCATTCGCCTAGGGTTAAAAAAAAAAAAAAACGAGAGGAAAAAAAAACCCGAAGATGGTGCCCCAAAGGTGGGACTTTGCAGGAAGCACGACGACGTCACGAGAGGTGCACCAAATGGTGGGACATCGACGCCCACCTGGGCTACAAAAAAAACAAACAAAAAAAACAAAAGAGACTACGAATCCGGACCCAACCACCAGATCGCGGAATAATGCACAGCATAGTGAATCCAGAAAGATCTTCAAGCTGCAAAACTACACCGACAGGTAAACTATTCGTTTGTTGCCTTTTCTCCACAACACAAGGGCAACACCATTTCCAAAGCAGGGATAGCCAGATGGATCATTAAATGTATTCAAATTTGCTATAAAAAAGATAAACGCACATTAACGGTTCCTCCCAAAGCCCACTCAACACGAAAGTTAGGGGCGTCCATGGCTTTCCTAGGGAATATTCCTTTAGAGGAAATATGTAGAGCAGCCACATGGTCCACTATACATACATTTACAAAACACTACTGTGTAGATGTGCATTCAAAACAGCAGGCAGCTGTAGGACAGGCTGTTCTCAAGACCCTTTTTCAGACTGCTGCAGCTGGCACGCGCAGCCGCCGCTATTAGAGGGACTGCTATATAATCTATGCACAGATATGAATTCAGCAGCCCACATGCCTCGAACTGAATATGCTACTTACCAGTATGCATCTGTTCTTGGCATGTAGGGCTGCTGACATTCATATCGCCCACCCTCCTCCCCGGCGCCTGTAGCGGCTGCAGCACTCTGAATTACTGTATAGCATGGTCATCACTTTCTGTATCTACTCCATCACTGCCACAATGGCGAAAAACAATCTGAGGATGGAGAGGATGCCCATGCACACTGTTGTCCAGGGGAGGAGCCACCTATCTCGTGATACTTCGAAGACTCTTCCAGGACAACAATGTGCAATTATCCGGACCCAACACTAGGCGGCGATCTATGCACAGATATGCACAGATATGAATGTCAGCAGCCCTACATGCCAAGAACAGATGCATACTGGTAAGTAGCATATTCAACACTTTTCAAACCAGAGGCTCACTCTCTATTACAAAAACATGCAATTGAACCAATTCCCTTGCCTCAAGGCCAAGGAGTTTACTCCCTGTATTTCCTAATCCATCATAACAAAGTGGTTCTTAGGGGTAATCCTAAATTTTTACCCAAAGTCGTATCTGCCTTCCATCTCAACCAGTCTGTTGAACTCCCAGTGTTTTTGCCTCAACCAGACTCGGTAGTAGAACGAGTTCTTCACATGTTAGATGTTAAAATAGCAATACTCTACCTATCAGGGGTTTGTTAAAGCGTGACTGGGAGATGCGGCAGTGTTTCGGCAGGTTGAGGACCAGTCTTGCGACGGTGTTCTGGATGTTCTGTAGCTTGCGGGTGAGGTTTTTGTTTGTTCTGGCTCTGGCGTAGTGCGTTGCTGTAGTAGTCTGCTGGTGACCAGGGCATGAGTGACGGTCTTTTGGTGTTCAAGGGGGAGCCATCTGAAGGTCTTATGAAGGAGGCGGAGGGTGTGGAAGCAGGAAGACGAGATGGTTGATCTGGCTGTCCATTTTGAGCTCTGAGTCCAGGATGATTCCCAGGTTGCGTGCGTGGTCCGTGGGGGTTGGCTGGTTTCCGAGGGCGGGGGGCCACCAGGTGGCACTCCAGGTATCGGGTTTGGGCCCATGATGAGTACTTTTGTTTTGTTGGTGTTTAGTTGTAGGCAGCTGTTCATCCATTGGTGACGGCTTCCATGCCTTCTCGAAAGTTTTCTTGCGGTGTTGGGTTAGTTGGATAGGGAGAGGATGAGTTGGGTGTCGTCTGCCTATGACACAATGTTGAGTCCGTAGGTTCTGACTATGGGGGCGAGTGGAGCCATGTAGATGTTGAGCGTCGGACTGAGGGAGGAGCCCTGGGGGACTCTGTAGGTGTAGGGTCCAAGAGGCAAGTGGGGGAGGGAGGGGAGGAGGGTGGGGAGTCTGACCCACTGTGTTCTGCCAGAGAAGAAGCGGATCCAGTCAAGGGCCTTGTCCTGGACGCCTGCGTTTTAGAGTCTGCGTATTCAGGTGCGGTGAGACTGTCGAATGCCGCTGAGGTCAAGAAGGATGAGGGCTACTGTTGTTTCTCCTTTGTCCAGTAAGGTGTGGATGTCTGAGGCGAGGACGGCTGTTTCCATACTGTGGCTTTTTCTGAAGCCAGATTGTGAGGAGTAGACCATGTTGTGTACTTCGATGAATGTAGCTGTTGGCGGCTTTCTCAATGACATTCGCTGGGAAAGGGAGCAGGGAGATGGGTCTGTAGATTTTGAGGTCGGTGGGGTCCTCTGAGGGTTTCTTTAGGAGGGGGTTGACCTCGGCGTGTTTCCAGTCTGGGAACGAGGCGGTCACCTGAGAGCGGTTGAAGGTGTGGCGCAGCATGGGTGCAATGGTGTTGGCGGCTCGGTTGAAGATGTGGTAGGGGTCCGTGGGGGCCCCTGAGTGGATTGACTTCATTGTCTTAAGTGTGTCTTCGGTGGTGAGGGCTGTCCAGTTGTAAATTGCTGGTTTCCTGGTGTCGGGGGTGGTTGGTGAGGGTTCAGTGTGTTGGTTGTCTTCATCGGATTAGTCGTAGGTGCTCAGTTTGTCGCAGAGGTCTAGTGAGAGAGGGATGTCAGACTCGCTGGTGGATTGGGCGAACTCCTTGTTGATGCTGAAGAGTTCCTTGCTGTTGTGCGCGTGGGTGGATATTCTGTCTTCAATCGCTTTTTTCCTCGATTCGCCCGAGTTGGTGGTGGGCGTTGGTGGCGGCTCAAGTTGTTGTGGGCTTCTGTGGATTTGGTTTTCCTCCAGGCCTTTTCGAGGCGGCGGCAAGTGCGTCTGGACTTTTTGGAAGTTCGGTGGTAAACCATCTGGCTTTCTTGGCGCGGGTTGTTTTTCTTGAGGGGCTATGGTGTCGGCGCTGTTCGTGATCCATCCATGCAGGATTTGGGCTGCGGTGTTGGGGTGTCTTTTTTTTTTTTCGCGAAAGTTGGGGTGGAATTGTTGTGAGGAGGTGGGCTGGTTGTCGGTGATTTTGGTCCAGTTTCTTCGTTGGACAAAATCATTTAGAAAGACCACACAACTTTGTGGCTTTCTCCCCACCTCAAAAAAGGCAATCCCGTCTCAAAGACCGGAATTGCAAGGTGGATTGTTAAATACATCCAAATATGCTATATCAAAGCCAAACACAAACTAACCATTCTCCCTAGAGCTCATTCCACACGCAAACTAGGGGCTTCCATGACGTTCTTAGGGCGCATTCCCCTAGATGACATCTGAAAAGCAGCAACTTGGGCTACACCACACACCTTCACAAAACACTATTGTGTAGATGTGCAGGCAAAACAAGCTAGTGTGGGCCAGGCTGTTTTAAGAGCACTTTTTCAAACCACTGCAACAGATACAGGTAGCCACCGCTAAGGAGGTAACTGCTGTATAGTCTATGCAAAAGTATACAATCTGCAGCTCATATGCCTCGAACGGAAAATGCTACTTACCAGTATGCATCGGATCTTGGCATGCAGAGCTGCAGATTCGTATACGCCCACCCGCCTCCCTCTATCAGTTCCAGTACTATCTTACTTAGATACATTACACATGGACGTCTTTCTACTTCTTACTACTCCATTGTAACTCTGCGTGGCAAAAATAATCTAAGGATGGAGTCGATGCCCATGTGCACTACCCTCCTAGTGAGGAGTTACCTACCTCGTGACTACAAAGACTTCTTCCGAGACAAAAAAGTGCAAACATCCGAGCCATACACCAGATGGCGATCTATGCAAAAGTATACGAATCTGCAGCTCTACATGCCAAGAACAGATGCATACTGGTAAGTATAATTTTTCTTCCACACTAACCCAAGACCCTCAGCCTGAGACCAAATAATCAGCGCAGCAGTCACAAACATGCCAAGGATACACATAAGGTGAAGATTACAAAATTAGTTGCTTATCAGCCACAACTCCGCAAACTACAGATCTGCTCAAGCTGTACCTGCAAACAGGGTTCACCACCAAGACAAAGGAAACTATTGGCACTACAATTAAGCATATGAAAGAGCAAATAAATAAATTAATCAAGACTGATATTCCACCGAAAGGAGGCGTGACAAAGGCTAAAAAGACAACACCGGATGGAAGCAAACCTTACCCCAGAAGTAGATACTCCAACACATACATAATCTTATTTCCTGGTGCCCACAGTGTTTTTTCAGCGTGAATCTTTCTGGATTCACTATGCTGTCTAGTGGTTGGGTCCAGAATCGTAGTGTTTTTTTATTTTTCGTGGCCCAGTTGGGCGTCGACGTCCCACCATTTGGTGTCCTCCCGTGACATTGGCGTGCTTCCTCTGGAAGCTCCCACCTTTGGGCGCCATCTTCAGATTCTTTTTTCCGCTGTTGGGTCTGGATGGTCTGGAGGAGTTCCAGAGTTTTTTGGAAAGAGAAAATCAAGCAGAAAATGTCAAAAGGTGGAGATTTTCATCGCAAGACCAGAAGCACAGAGCCGGGACGACGAAGAGGGCGAGACAGATAAAGAACTTAAACGTCAAACGGAGAATGCGCGCACTGGGGGCACCCTGAGCGCAGGAATGGACAAAACACCATTCAAATTTTTCCGTAATTGCCACCACAAGTACGCGCAGAAGGACCAGCACCCGGTCTGCAACCTCTGCCTGCCAATCGACCACAAAAGCAAGGATTGCAACGCCTGCTCGGCATTCACCCCCAAGACCCTCAGAGAGAGAGAGAGAGAGAGACAGAGAAGAGCGAACTTCGCCATGCAGGGGCAAGGACAGCCTCTGTCGCTCTGGGACTTAGGCCTCTCCAGCGGAGAAGAGGACAACATCGCCGAGGGACCAGAGGACTACATGGTCTCAGAAACCGATAAGAAGTCGACAAAGGAGGTAAGAGAAGTCAACCCTTAAAGCCCCGACAGACTCTCGAAAAACTGACCCAAAGTCCTCTAAAGGAGCACTGGCGTCTAAGCACTCGACTACTACAGCTGCGTCCATGGACTACCAGCCCAGTGGATCCTTCAAAAAGGACTCCCAGCCGGCAAAAGCTCGAGACAATCCTAGGTCGGCGAAGCACGGGCCTGAAGTCGCCCTCGACGCTGAAGGAAAAAGAGCTGAAGACGACTTAGACGTCAACATCGACTTCAAAGAGAAGCACCGAAACTCTTGACGCCGATCAAGCGGCCGAAATGGAGAGAAAGAAGAGCATGCTTGAGGCCGTAATGGACCGTATCCTCCAGAGGAAAAAGGACTTCGACGAACGGATGAGAAGATTAACCATCCCTTCGAATCCTTCGAGTTCGACGCTGCCGACACGCCGAAAACTCCAGAACCAGCAGAGCAACAGGACGAAGAGGGCCTGTATTACTACGAAGGAGAAGGTGAGGATGATCAACAAATGAACTTGGGCTCGATATCCTCAGAGGCGCAGGACCTGGAATGGCAGAACCTCTACGCGGAAACCCGAAGGAGGGTGTAGAGTCATATCCGTCGAGGCCTTATCAGCCAGACGACATTGGCATCTACAATATGGTCATCAAGAACGCTGCAGCAACATTTGGGGTTAAATTAGAGGAAGAGAAATCAAAGGCTTGATTCCTCTTGGAGACCCTGCTCCCCACTCAAACTAGGAGCCAATTCCTACCCATGCTTCCAAGTGTACTGGACCAGGGTAGGGAAGCTTTCAAGTAGCCAGCAGCCTGCAGATCTGTCACCCCCATACCAGAGAAATAATACAATCATTCCTCGAAGGATCCAGCGTATATCCAGGGATCCGTACCAGCTGACTCCATTATAACGTCAACTGCCAGAAAGAGGGCCAACATCCCCACGAACTGTGGGTCACCTCCAGACAGGGAGAGTAAGAGAATAGACCTCACGGGGAGGAAGATAAAGGAATGCGATGATTCACTGGCTCATTGCGAACTCCAATGCCCTAATAAACAGACATGCATACCAACAATGGGAGGAGGTCGGCCAGCGTCTCAAACTTCTCCCAGCAGAATATCAACAGAGGGCAACACACCTAGTGGAGGAAGGCAAAAACATGGCCAACACCTGCCTAAAGTCGGCCCTGGATGTGGCAGACACATCCGGAAGGCTTATGATTGGAGTGACGGAAAGAAGGCATGCCTGGCTGAGGATCTCATGTTTCAAGCCAGAAGTCCAGAACAATATTCTGAACATACCCTTCAACGGGTAACAACTGTTTGGCACACCAGTGGAGGAGAAACTGACACAGCTCAGCGAACATGTAACACCGGTAGGAGGCAGATTGAAACCCTTTTTCCAAGAGTGGAAGAAAATAACAGGCAAATGGATACTCCACGTCCTACAGTTCGGCTACTGTATAGAACTTGAAAGAAAGACACCAAACAGGAGGCCAGCCAACAAAACGTGCTTAAAAGAGCTCGCACTCCTTTTACAGGAGGCACAAGGTGGCAATAGAAACAGTACCGTTCAAGGAAAGAAACAAGCGAGTGTACTCCAACTACTTCCTCGTACCAAAGGTGGACTAAACATTAAGACCCATCCTGGACCTACGGTTCCTAAACAAATGCATAAAAGCTCAAATTCAAAATGACGTCCCTACAAGAGGTTCTACCACAAATAAGGGACGGGGACTTTATGTCCACTATAGACCTCAAGCATGCCTAGCTACACATTCCCATGAACCAAAAACACAAACATCTACTGAGATTTGCCATCAACAAAGCGCACTACCAGTTCACACCCCTGGCCTTTGGACTAAAATCCGCACCAATGGTCTTCACAAAATACCTAGCTGTGGTAGCAGCGCACTTACGGAGGCAGGGAATACATGTATAACCCTACCTCGACGACTGGTTGGTAAAGGCGAATTCCTACAACCTATGCAAACTACATGCTCAGCAGTTCACGCGCACAGAACTAGGGTTTTTGATACACTAGGGGGGGGGGGAGAGGGGGTGGAGATGTCCTCGATAGAACCAGAACAGATGAAGATCTTCCTCGGTGCGCAGATAACACCATTCAGGGCAGGGTGTTCTCCAGCGAGAAGAGAACATTCGCCCTGCTGAAGGAGAAATGTCAATACCGGAAGGGGCAACCTCTGACAGTGAGCAAACTCATGGAGATGATGGCGTCCTGCATACACCTAGTCCTCAATATCCGACTCCACATAAGACCATTCCAGGAATGGCTCCAGCAGCAATGGTCACAGGCAACGGAGTTGGGAAGATCTAGTAGTTGTAACGCACGCAGTGCAAGAGGAGATCACATGGTAGAACAAAAAGAACATAACAAAGGGGAAACCCTTTACACCACCAACTCCAACAGGGACCATCACAACAGACTCATCCCAAATGGGGTGGGGAGCGCACATGAACCGGCTCAAAGTGAGGGGTTTGTGGACACAAACAGATGCGATCAAACACATCAACTACCTGGAACTAAAGACAGTGTTCCTTGCCCCAAAAGCCTTCCAGAAACAACTGTACGGGCAGAGAGTGTTGATAGAAACCGACAACCTCACAACGATGTTATACATCAACAAGCAGGGAGGAACACAATCTGTTGCGCCATCAAGGTTAGCGCAGGAGATATGGAAGTGGACCTTCCCACTACAAATAGAACTCCTGGCGATACATCTACCAGAGAAGGGCAATGTGGAAGCAGACAGACTCAGCAGACAGACATCAGCATCCCACGAGTGGGAGCTCAATACACAGGTAACGCAAAAGCTATTCAAGAAGTGGGGGACAAATAGACCTGTTTGCAACACACCAGAATGCAAAATGCCAATACTTCGCATCCAGACAGCCAGGTCAGCAATCCCAAGGAAATGCCCTATGGATAACTGGTCGAAGACATTTGCCTACGCTTTCCCCCCGATACCGCTGATGCACAGAGTGCTCAGCAAGTGCAGAACAAGCAACACGACGCTGATACTGGTAGCTCCACAGTGGGCCAGGCAGTCCTGGCTCTCTCAGATAGTGGAAATGGCACAGGGGCCACCACACAAGTTCCCAAAAACAAGAGACCTACTCTTAATGCAAAACGAGAGGGTGCTCAACCCAGAACCAGAGAGCCTCAGCCTAGCAGCTTGGCTTCTGAAGACTTAAAGTTTGCACACCTAAAACTCCCAGAGAGCATGCTGGCGGTGCTGCGGGAGGCAAGGAGACCTACCACACGGAAGTGTTATGTAGCAAAATGGAAAAAGTTCACCCAATAGTGCATCAAGGAAAAGCTCCAGAAGAGAATCAACAGTGCTAAGCTATTTAACACACTTGCTAAAGAGTAAGGAGTAGTTTCTTTTCTGTAACTCCAGTTCTGTAGTAGGGGTATCTCTGTTATAGTCATAATCTAGTGAATAGTCCCGCCCATGTGCGTGGACCCCGGAGCAAATAAAAAATAATCTCTAAAAGGTGACAAATCATGCAGACCTGCATACACCTTTAAGAGAGAATTTGATTTAAAGACAGATAATGCAGCCTATACCCACAGGCTACACTGTCCAGTACTTCAACTAGAATTCCACCAACATCCACAAACAGCACTGCCTGTCTAGTTTTTCTCCACATAGGAAAAAACCCTGCCTCTACCAGCAAAAGCCTCTGGAATGATAGAGAGGAAGGAGTGGACAGACAAGCCCCATAGGCTGCCATTATGTGGCTTAGAACAGGATACTGTGCCTTTAAGAAAACTTTCCAGATTTCCAGAACTTTCCCCAGTATCCCAGAATGCCCAGCAGGTCCCATTTACGTTCAGTTCTTTTTGAAGGCGTAGCACGCCAGACCTGTAGCATTCTTCATATGAATAAATATCTCTCCACCGGGGAGGAGGGCGGGCGCTTATGACTATAACAGAGATACCCCTACTACAGAACTGGAGTTACAGAAAAGAAACTACTCCTTCTGTAGTAGGGGATCTCTGTGTATAGTCATAATCTAGTGAATAGAATGGCAAGCCCATCCCCACACAACAGCGGTGGAGAACAACAAGACAAAACCACTACTGTGCGAACAAATTTCGCAGCGAAGCCTGCCCAACCTGAGCATCTGCCCTGGCATCCGAGTCCAGACAGTAATGCGCAGCAAAGGTATGGACCGACTTCCAAGTGGCCGCCTTGCAGATTTCCGCAATAGGAACATTACGCAGCAAAGCCGTCGTGGCTGCCTTGCCCCTGGTGGAATGAGCCTTAGGTTTACCCCCTAAGGTCTTATTAGCCTTTTGATAACACAATTGTATGCAGGATACAATCCACCTAGAAATGGACTGCTTAGAGGTCGCAAGACCAGTCCTGACTGATCCATAATTAACAAACAATTGGTCAGACCTACGAATCTCCTTGGTCTTATCCAGATAAAATTTCAACACCCTCCGAACATCCAGGGAATGGAGAGACCTTTCCGCTGGCGAAGAGGGATTCTGAAAGAACGTAGGTAAAGTTATGGTCTAGTTGACATGAAAATCAGAGATAACCTTAGGATGAAATTTAGGGTGAGTACGCATCACAACCTTAGCAGCATGAAATACAGTATAAGGTTCTTGACAACATAATGCCTGAAGTTCACTCACCCTGCGGGCCGATGTAATAGCCACTAGGAACGCCGCCTTCCAGGATAGGTGCTGCAATGAAGCCTTGTGAATGGGTTCAAAAGGCTCCTTCAGTCTGGACAGCACTACATTCAAGTCCCAGGAAGGCGAGGGAAGTCTGACGGGAGGAAACACTTTCTTCAAGCCTTCCAAAAAATCCTTGACCACAGGGATCTGAAAGAAGGAAGTCTGTGAAGGGCATTTCCTGTAAGCAGTCAAAGCAGCCAGATGAACCTTAATGGAATGGAAATTAAGGCCAGACTGCGCCAGATGTAAAAGGTATGGAAGGATGACATCTTCCTTACATGTTGTCGGATCAAAGTTCTTGGACTTACACCAGATACAGAACCTCTTCCACTTCTAAGCATAGGATGTCCTAGTGGAAGGTCGTTTAGACTCCTTCAGTATGTCCATACAATCGTCTGGTAGATTCAGATGGCCATATTGCACTATTTCAGGAGCCATGCCGCCAAACTCAAAGACGAGAGGTTGGGGTGCACCATCCGCCCCCCGAACTTCGTGAGAAGGTCCGGCCTGCACGGCAACCGCATGTGAGGAAAGAGAGACCGGTGGAGAAGGTCCGTGAACCACCACTGCCTGGGCCACTCCGGGGCGATCAGGATCATCCGCGCCCTGAACTGGGACAGCTTGATGAGCACCGCCGGAATCAGGGGAATGGGTGGAAAAGCGTACAGAAAGCTGTTCGACCAATCGATCCATAGCGCATTCCCCAGCGTCCCCCGCTGGTAGTACCTGGATGCGAAGTCTCGGCATTTGCTGTTTTCGGCGGTGGCGAACAGATCTACGTCTGGAGTCCCCCACCTTGCGAAGACTTCTCCTAGTACTTCGTCGTTTATGACCCATTCGTGGTTTTCCTGAATCAGCCTGCTCAAGGCGTCCGCCTGAGCATTCTGCACCCCTGGCAGATGCGTGGCCGTAATCGTCAATCCTCGGGCCAGCAGCCAGCGCCAGATCGCCTGCGCCTCCTGCGACAGAGTGCGCGATCTCGACCCCCCCCCCCTGCTTGTTGAGGTAATACATCGTGGTTGTATTGTCCGTCTGTATCAGCAGCGAGTTGGTCTGGAAGAACGGAAGGAAGGCCTTCAGTGCCAGAAAGACAGATCTGAGTTCCAGGAAATTGATGTGGTACGTCGATTCCAAAGGAGACCACTTTCCTTGAATCTGCAAGTCCCCGGAATGCGCTCCCCAGCCCCGGAGAGAAGCATCCGTCACTACTCGTCGTGGGAATGTCCTTGTGGAAGGGAACCCCCTTGAGGAGGTTTTCCGCCGAACACCACCACTTCAGAGACTGAAGAGCATGCAGCGACAGCCGTATCTTGTCGTCCCAAGAGCCTGTCCTCTGATACCACTGATCCTCCAAGCACTCCTGCAGTGGTCTCATGTGTAGCCGTGCGTGAGGCGTGAGGAAGATACAGGAGGCCATCATTCCCAGTAGAGAAGACACCTTCCTCACTGTCGTCGATGGAGCAGTCATGAGGTCCTGTGCCTTCCGAAGGAGTGATAAGAGAGCGCACGTCCATCGGAAATGATCTTGCGCTTCCGAGAAGGATGAAGCCTTGATCAGCCAATCGTCCAGATACGGGTAGACAAACACCTTGTTCCTCCGCAGGTGTGCCGCCACCACCGCCATGCACTTCGAGAAGGTCCTGGGCGCAGACTTTAGCCCGAATGGCAGTACTGTGTATTGATAGTGATTGGCGCCGACTTGGAATCGCAGGAACTTCCTGTGCTTCCGTGCTATGGGCACATGGAAGTACGCATCCTGTAGATCTATGGCACAGAGCCAGTCTCCCCGTTGAAGCTGAGGGTAAATCTGGTGCAACGATAGCATTCGAAACTTCTCTCGAATCCATTTGTTTGCCTATCGCAAATCCAGAATGGGCCTGAACTTGTTCTTGTCCTTCTTGCGAACGAGGAAGAACCGAGAGTACAGACCTCTTCCCCTTTGAGACCGAGGTACCTCTTCTACCGCCTTTTTTCTCAACAAGATGTCTGCCTCCGCCTGGAGCTCTCTCAGCTGGAATCGAGAGCTGACCGGTGGAATCGCTGGAGGCGGGCTGATAAACCGAAGACTGTATCCATTGCAAACAATACTCAGCACCCACTTGTCCTGAGTAATTTTTCTCCACTCTGCCGGAAAAAATTGAATGCTTCCCCCCACTGGAGTGGTTAACCGTTGAGGGGGAAGTAGCCGCTCAGGGCCGAGACCCGGCCGGGCCCTTGGTAGTGGTGGTAGCCTGCTGGCCTCCTCTACCCCTCTGGCGCTTCTGGAAGGGCTTGCGGAACTGCTGCTGTTGCTGCTGCTGCTGTCCCGAACCCTGCCCACGCCGTCTGCCCGAAGACCTAAACCGCCTCTGGAACGGGCGCTTCTTCTTCTCGGCCTTCTCCAACCTGACGGCCGTCAGGGTTTCCGCCTCCGCCTTCATGCGGGCCATCTCATCATCCGCATGTTTCCCGAACAGGGTTTCCCCCGAGAAGGGCAGGTTGGCCACTCTTTGCTGCGCCTCTGGCTTGAGGGACGTCAGTCGCAGCCACGAATGCCGCCTCTGGTGGACGCCATGACAGTAGGCGTGGGCGGCCAACAAGGATACATCCGCCGCTGCGCCGATCACCTGATTAGAAACCAGCATGCCTTCGCGCACTGTCTCCAAGAAGTCCTCCTTGTCCCGGGGCAGCAGGTCCGCATACTGCTGCAGGGACTCCCACAGGGCCCGGTCGTAACGGCCCAACAAAGCCCCTGCACTTCATGGTGGTGGCGGCGGTCCCACACACCTGCAGAATCCAGCCAGCGGCTTTCTTTGTCAGGCGGGACCGTCGATGAAGGGGCCGTCGCATGTTGTTTACTCGCCGCAGTCACGATGACCGAATCCGGCTTCGGGTCCACCCTCAAAAAGGTAGGGTCAGACTCCGGGGCCCTATACTTTTTCATGAGCCTGGAGGTGGCGGCCTTCGTCACCGCGGGAGTGAGGAACAGCTCCAACGCGGGTTCCACCAGTCCTGGTACAAGGGGCAGTAGAGGGCGAGACAGATGTCTCTTATGAAGTGTCTCGAATATCATGGACGTCGTGGGTGTTGGAACCGTCACCGTGATACCCAGCTTTGCTGCCCCTCTCAACAGCACCTCTTGGAAAGAGACCAAATCGTCCACCGGAGACACCCTAGTCCCTGGCGAGTCAGACAGCGTCGGGGGAAAAGTCTCTGGTCGAGGAGCGCGTGTGCGACCTCGACCTGTGCCTCCTACGGCGGCGTCCTGAGGCTGACGATGACCGTCCATGGCTCCGTGATCTTCTCCTCCTGAGAGAGCGGGAGCGCGACCTCTTCGGCTTCGGTCTGCCCGCTGGTCTAGCCGGTCCCGGCGACCGCGGGCGTCGTGGCTTCGGAGTCCCCTGCGGCGGAGTCGGGTACCTCGGAAGGGAAACCGACCGCGGGGGAACCGCCGGCGGCCCCACTGGAGTGCGTGGCAACGACCGAGGTGGAGGCGGCGGAGGCAGTGTCCGCGGCTGTGGAGGCTGTGGAGGCGGTGGAGGTGGTGGAGGCGGCGGCGGTGGTGTTGGCGGTGGTGGTGGTGGTGGAGGCGGAGTCGGAGGTGGTGGGAGAGGAGGCGGTGACGTAGGCATCCGAGGAGGCGTATACACCACAGAGTACACCGATCCCGATGACTCTCTCATCCTCGACGGCGACCTTCGCCTCGACGGCGACCTTCGCCTCGACGGCGATCTCCTTGACCTCGAGCGTCTCGACGGCGATCTCCTCTTCGGCGACGTCGACCGTCTCCTCTTCATCGACTGCGAACGGCGATCTCCCCTTGACGGCGAGCGCCGACGCCGGGTCCGATCACGACGCCGACTGCTGGACGGCGCCGTAGACGGCGTCGCCGCCGATGTAGTCGACGGCGGCCTATTCAGGTCCCTCGACGTTGATCGTCGACGCCGCTTCTCCCCGGAGCCCTGGGGAGACGGCGAACAGATGGTGGTCATCCTCCTCGCCGTCGACTCCCTCGACGTCGACGGGGAGTGGGAGCGCTTACTGGTCTTCCTGCCCCTGGGGAGCCCCCCAGAGGCCTCAGTATGGGCCAAATCAGCCCCTCCAGACCCACCTGGTGCCTTCAGTCTTCTCTCCTCCAGAACTTGAAGCCTTATTTTCATTCTGTCCCTCAGGGTCCTGGCTGAGAACGAGTGGCAGATATCAGTCTTCAGGCACGTGGGACTGGGGAAGGCAACCTATGCACACCTCGTGTGGATCAGTTTTAGCCTTCTTTCTACCACATTCCGGGCACTTGTCGAACAAGCCAGGCATGTTGACAGTACCAGCTACTAAGCACTTGAAAAAATGACAAAAATTGACAAAATCTCCAATAAACCCTTGAAAAGGGGAGAGCTCAATGCTCCAGGGTCCTGCTAGCAGGAGCCGGAAAAAAGAACTGAAAGTAAATGGGACCTGCTGGGCATTCTGGGATACTGGGGAAAGTTCTGGAAATCTGAAAAGTTTTCTTAAAGGCAGTTTCCTGTTCTAAGCCACATAATGGCAGCCTATGGGGCTTGTCTGTCCACTCCTTCCTCTCTATCATTCCAGAGGCTTTTGCTGGTAGAGGCAGGGTTTTTTCCTATGTGGAGAAAAACTAGACAGGCAGTGCTGTTTGTGGATGTTGGTGGAATTCTAGTTGAAGTACTGGACAGTGTAGCCTGTGGGTATAGGCTGCATTATCTGTCTTTAAATTAAATTCTCTCTTAAAGGTGTATGCAGGTCTGCATGATTTGTTACCTTTTAGAGATTATTTTTTATTTGCTCCGGGGTCCACGCACATGGGCGGGACTATTCACTAGATTATGACTATACACGAAGATCCCCCTACTACAGAACCTAAGCTACACCTTGCTAAGAGTACACTTAGCAGCAATAGTAGCCTACACAAGAGGAGAAACAGGAAAGTTTCTTTACATCCCAGGTGGTAAAAAGATTCCTGGAGGGGGCCAAACGGATGCCACCGCCGGCATAGAACCTCAATGTAGTTCTAACGCAACTTATGAAGGCGCCCTTTGAAGGCCTCTCTACATATGCTCACCACAAAGACAGCTTTTCTGGTAGCAATCACCTCACTATGCAGTGTAAGTGAACTGCAAGCGCCAACACTACAAGAACCCTACATTCAAATTCACAATGACATGGTGGTAATGAAAACAGACCCACATTTTATGCCAAAGGTGGTGTCAAGGTTCCACTTAAGCCAGACAATACAGATACCAAGTTTCTTCCAAAAAACATCCACAAGCACAAAGGGCACTGCACACTCTAGACGGTAGAAGAGCAGTGATGCATTACATTGAGAGAAATAAAGATTGTAGGAAAACAAAGCAGTTCTCTGCGTCTTTCACAAGCAGTTTCTTGGGAAGACCAGTAACAAAAAGCACCATCGCACGATGGATCGCACAGACAATCCAATGCTGCCACAAGCAGGCAGGCCAAGAACTACAAGGAGCGGCACAAGCTCACTCTACCAGAAAAAAGGAGCAACAATAGCCTTCCTGGCGCAAACACCCATCCAAGACATTTGCCTGGCAGCAACATGGGCTTCAGTGCACACGTTCACTAAGCACTACTGCGTGGATATACAGATGAACAAGGAAGCACAAGTAGGACAAAAAGTGCTTCAACATATATTCAACAACCAACGCTCATCTTCCACCCAGCCGCCACAAACATAGCAAACTGCTACAAAGATTATGCACAGCATAGTTTATTTTGTGTTTTATAGAGCGCAAACTTGACCCGTTGGGGTATCTGAGTGCTTTACAGGAGAGCAAAGCAATATACAGACAGATTTAGAATCGACCAATTACAGCTCGAGTAGCAGTATGGTGCAGGAATATATAGGGTAAAGATCATGTATTTACAGTTTACATAACCAATTACACAAAGCGAAATACCATATTTACAGAGTACGTTTTCAATTGTTCTTACCAGGTCCCAAGTTTCTGATGTTTCTGGTGACCCGGTAGTCAGAAGGGAGGTAGTGGGCCGCCATAGGTTGTGCCATAAAAGTAGTTGAGGCAATGTTAGACAAGAAATTTGCCCATAAGGAAAGTTTTGGCATCCTTTTTGAAGCGCTTTCATTCAGCGCTTGTCTTGTTGGACTGGGTGAGGTGCAGTGCGTTGGCAGGCTAAGAATTAAACCTGGCTTAGCAGGAACTCGTTATTTCGGAGATGGGATGTTACCATAGTATGAACCCGTGCTTTTGGGTGTCCGGGGGGAGTCCCGAGCAGAGTTCCATTCTTTAACCAATGCAAGCATCTTTCTACCTTGTATGGTTGCAGAAAGGTTCTTTAAATATATTAACATATCCTTTCTAAAGGCAGTGAGAAACAAAGTGCCATCTATAATCACGTAAACGCTGTGTGGCAGCAATGTCCGACGACAAAATTCACTGCTCTTATTTTCAAAGAACCGTTCTTAGCACATAGGAAAATGGGAACCCCCTTTTTAACAAATAAAAATAAAATGGGAGATCCTCAAGCTTAAAAGCAGTAACCCCACTATACCACCCTTTTGAGGCAGTACCAAACTATTCCTCAGCCATGAGGGGAAGACAATTCCCGGGCTTGCAGTAAACCCAGTCCAAAACCATAATAAATGTTTTCACTGATAAACCGCTCAAACACTTGTATCACCAAGCTCCTTCCAATAGGCGGGTTGCACAGTCAAACCTAGCTTGCCTCAAAAATAAATCTGCGTTACCAGTCGTTTTTTCCTCCATCACAGTGAAGCTCCGCATCGGAATGAAATTCTGATCTCAGGTAAACTATGAACAGTTCCAGGGTCTCCAATCAACTCCTCCCTTGAAAACCGATTTGAGGAGCCGACCTTTGACCCACTCTGTATGTACCTTTTATCATGCTGAATGTGCCCAGGGGGCCCTGCCCACCAGGGACAAAGGAAGGGGCACAGCCGGTGGGCTACAGCCAGCCACCCACTGGGCCACTGACTGAATCAGTAGCGCCCTGGTTAAGCGTAGCCTGAAACCTCGACTGAGCAGGAAAAAAAACAAACTTCTCAATCTCCTAGGATTTGAAAGTTCACATTCGAGCAAGTCCATATGTACCCCAGTTATTTTTGTATAGCGCCCAGACGCTAATTAAAACTAACACCGAGGAGGCCCATTCAACGGTGCAGCTGAGACCAGACGACAGCAGTCAGCAGTCAGCAGTTTGGCATTGCCCCCTAAACTGCTCCGACACACCAGACACGAACAGTCTCCGTGCTGTCTGTTATGAAACAGTAAAAAGCAGGAGTGATCTCCGTCATGGTCCGTTCATGTGAAGAGCACTTGTTTATCCCCTTCTAGTGCTGACAAGGAGCCAAAGCGCTTGCAGACAGTAACAATCTGGTGTGGCGCTGTGGTTGGTGAGGGCCAGAGTAGTATTGCGGCTGCACTTACACCTGAATTTGACGAGAAAAGCAGGGCTGGATAGCTCATGGATAAAGACGCAGTCATAGCAGTAAAAGGCCTGTTTGATTTCACAACTGGTACAGCCCCGGCAGGGCAGAGTAGCTGGTCAGAGCAGTGTCGATGCTACTCCCGCTGTCAAGTGACTCGCCAAAGCCGGCCCTTGGATGACTCCATGGGCAGCCAGGATCTTCCATGCGATGCTGCGGCGGGGCAGGGTGATCCCCCGGTGCGCAAGTCCTCTCCGGGGCAGGGCACAAACACGGGAAGGTGTGCAGGCCCGGGCTTGACTTGGGGATCAGAACGAGTTATGTTTGTATAACATGAAGGCAACAGCAGTGGAGCAAATCGCCAATCTTCTGCCACACCCCCACCTGTGCTATGGGAGGGGCAGAGGTCTCCTCGCAGTAACGCCGCCCTCTGCAGACCATGGACACCTACATCGAGGTGCAAGACAGGACTGTAAACTCTACATATCACGGGCACGCTGAACAGTCATGGAAGCTGCGAACTGCAATGAGGTTTGTGCCCGCGGCCCCAGTCAGTGTCCTCTTTAGAGGGGGCTGCTGGGGCCCTGTGCCTTGGCACCATTAGTTTAGGCTTCCCCTTGTGCTCTACCACTAGTTGCTGGATGTACAGGAAGCAGCGGGAGAGGATGTGGTCTTACGGCTAGACTGCCGACCTTGGAGCTGGGAAGCCAAGGTTCAAGCCTCGGGGTCCACTCCACATCCTGTGATTCTGGGCAAATCACTTAATATACCCTACCAAAAAAGCATAGCCAATAGGTCTCGCCTTTTGGACCTTATAAGTGTTTAGTTATCCAACTCAATAACCTTGGTGCAACAACAACTGTTAGATGGCTAAACACTTATAATGTCCCAAAGGCGAGACCTATTGGCTATGCCAATTCTTATTTGGTGCAAATCTGTTCAGTAGTTTTGGATATATTTAGGCAATTTGTATTTTTAGATATGCGTATAATTCACGACTAATCACGAATAGGCGCCCAACAAGAATGCCGTAATTGGCTGGTCGCAACCTGGGCTCAAAGTTGCGGCCACCTTTTTATATAACTGAACACTGTCCCAGGCCGCTTAATAAATACTGAAAGTTATAATAAGGGTCAGGGTAGAGGTATCTTGACCCCATGGGTTTGATTAAAGGGTAATTGCGGGCCCCCGTATGTGTTCAAACACATCTAAAAGAAAGTTTCTGTGTGCAATATTTGCTAATTTGTCGCAGTACACAGTGTGGCCTCCCTCATATAACGCCACGATTAATCGCGAATATCGCAGTGGAAAATAAAACATTCTGACACGAACTTAGTCTCTCGGAGGCTCACTCACACTGTTGCACCTACTCACGCACTCATGTTATGTTAAGGGATTTTGTATAGCGCATGAATCACCCAGGGGCATCTCGGCGCTTGCTTTGTTCACTTCAGAGGAATGGCGATCGGGAGGATGGAAAATCATTGTTATCGTTATGGAGCAAGGAATAGCACGGTTTTCAGTTTTTTCTTGAAAGTAGTAAAAGATGAGCATTTCCGAATGTGAATTGGCAGCAGATTCCAGTATCGAGGCGCTAGACAGGAGAATGACTTAGCTCCTGTACGTGCTCGCCGGATTCTAGGTGTGTTCAACAATTCCAAGGTATTTGTGCGTAGGTTTAAGATCGGGGTTTTGTTAATTTATTGGCCAAGTATTTAGGGTCCAAGCCGTTTAGTGCTTTAAACATGAGGCAACAGATCTTGGCTTGGGCCCGCTTTCTGATGGGAAGCCAGTGTAGTTCAGTTAGGATGGGGGCTGAAGATGAGCCGGCCGGACGGTGCAGAACCATTCGGGCAGCTGTGTTCTGTATGACTTGAAGCTTTCTCAACAGGGAAGCGCTGAGTTCGGCCAGCAATGCGTTGCCGTAATCAAGGCGACATATATCACCATCGCCTGAACTAATGTTTTCCGGTGTTTGGTGGGAAGATACGGCAGCGTTTTTCTCAACAGCCGAAGGCTGTAGTAGCAGGAGCTGGATATTGAGGCAATATGGTCTTTCATCGAGAGGGTTTTGTCTAGTATGAACTCCAAATTTTTCACGCTATCCTTCGGGGTCGGGGCCGGGCCCAGGACTTTAGGCCACCACTCCGGGGACCAAGAGAGAGGCTTTTCCTACTAGTAGTATCTCTGTTTTGCTTGGGTTCAGCTGGAGAAGGTTCTCTGTCATCCATTTGGAAATGGCTGACATTCCTTTTGCAAAACGTAAGTTTTCAGTCGGTGAGTTTGGCTTGATTTTGAAAATGAGTTGCGTATCGTCCGCGTATGATATCATCTCAAATCTAGTTGTTTCCGCAATTTTAGCTAGTGGGGACATGTAGAGATTAAACAATGTAGGGCTTAGGCAAGATCCCTGAGGAACTCCTTTATCAAGCCCGTATTTGCCAGATCTGAAAGGCCCTAGCATGGTAGTTTGGAAGTTTTGGAGCCATTTTAGAGCTTGTTCTTGGATGCCACAGTGTCTGTCTTTCTGTCAGCTTGGAATGAGACACCGTGTCGAAAGCTGCAGATAGATCTAGGAGCACCAATATTGCTGATCCTCCTATGTCCATTTCCCGCCTCAAGGAGTCTGTAACTGCTAGGATTGCGGTTTCAGTGCTGAAGCCTGGCCTAAAACCGGATTGCGATGGGTCCAGGTGTTCATTCACTTCTAGGTAATGGCTCAGCTGTTTATTTATAGCTGCTTCTAAGGATTTTGCCAACAGTGGGAGTAACGAGACAGGGCGATAATTTGCGAACGTGTGGGGGTCTGCTGTAGGTTTTTTCAGTAACGGGCGAACGAAGGCTTCCTTCCAACTTGGAGGTATGATGCCTGATTCTATGGAGCTGTTATAGATTGCTCTAACATCCAAGGTGCGATGAGGGCCATAACCCTGGGAGGGCAAAGGTCAGCGGGAGAGCTGGACTTTGCTGATGCGAGAAGGGAGTGGACTTCAAGACCCATTAGCGGTGTGAATTGACTGAGTTTACTTGTAGACTGCCTTTCCGGTTCCATGTGTCCTGTCTGGAAAGGGTTGGTATAAGCTTGAGTGGGGGCCATGTTGGAGTAAATTGTATTAATTTTTTCCTCAAAATAAGCTGCTAATGAGTCGCATAAGGATTGGGACTCTAATTGCGGCAATTTGCACGCTTGGGGGTTAACGAAGTCTTTTACAATTGTAAACAAGGTTTTTGCAGAGTTGGATGCCAGGTCAATTTGTTTTAGAATGAATGCTTTTCTGGCTGCTTTTATGTTCTGGTGGTAGGTTGCCAGAGAGAGTTTGAATCTCTTGCGATCTGGGGAGGAGTGACTTGTTCGCCAGGCCCTCTCCAAGCCTTTGCATTTCGACTTTTCTAATCTAAGCTCTTCAGAGTACCATACGGCAGATTTTCGCATTTTAGTGGGCCCTAATTTTTTTATCGGAATTAGTGTGTCGAATTTTGTGGTGAGCTTGGAAGAAAAAGATTCCAGCAACTCCGTGGGGTCTGTTTCTGGCGAGAGAAAGGCCGGGGGTAGAGTGTTGTACATAGCTGAAAATGCTTCTACCGCTAATTTGTTCCAAGGTCTTCGACGTTGAGGCGCGATGTTCTGGTATCATTTGGAAAGTGGGGCTCCGTTGTTGAAAGGCAAACGGGACCAAGAAATGGTCCGACCATGTTAAGGGAAGAGGGGGGAGAACGTGAAGACCCTCCACCGAGGAGAAGATCAGATCTAGAGTGTGTCCTTCTCTGTGTGTGGGGGCGTTAGAGAGGAGGGAGAGGCCCGATTGTTTGAGACTTATTAGAAGATTGTCGGTATCTGGGTTGCCTAAATCCTCTCCATGAAAGTTAAAATCCCCGAGCAGAATGACATTTTTTGCTGCTAGTCTGTGGAGCGCGATTAGTTCTATCAATTCATTTACAAATTTGGACCTAGGGCCTGGCGGGCGGTAAATCAAAGCTCCGTTCCAGGTTTCAGTGGGAGATAGGCTCAGTTTGAAGTAGCCGGCCTCCAGTGTGGGTGACAGGTGAGTGGCTGTCCATTGAACTTTTAGATGTTCTTTGAAACCAATTGCGATTCCCCCACCTATTTTCCCTTGTCGGTCTAGATGTATAAACTTGAATCCTTCTGGGATCGCTAGACTAATCTGCAAATGATTGGATGCATTCAGCCAGGTTTCTGTGAAAAAACACAGATTTGGGGAATATGAATGCATCATGTCCCAGATTTCAATAGGGTGTTTTGCTAAGGACCTGGTATTACATAATAGAAACATTGGATTTAGGCAGCTTGTGGATGGTTCAGCCTCCGCTCTTTGGCTGATTATAGTGTGAGTTGTGCAGCTGTAGGTGCATTCTTTACATGCTACTGGGCCTTCCAGAAAGTGTGGGAAGGATTGCCGACAGGCATCTGTATGGGCAGTTTGTGCTTTGTATGCTAGGCTAAGTTCTTTTAGCACCTTAGCGGAGTAGCTCCGGCGTGTAGGCATATCGGATGTGGTGTCATTTTGGGCAGGGGTTTCGGGCCTGGGACTGGACAGGGCGCGGACGGGCGCAGACGGGCTTGCCTTGGGCGCGCCTTTGGCGCGCGCGCGTCCGCGTGCGCTGTTGACTCGGCATTTTATGCCGTTTTGTCAAGCACTAGACCGCCTCCTCCTTGTAGCTCCAAGATGGCGGCTGTCCCAAGGAGGAGTCCGGTCAGCCCCAGGACCCCCAAGAGACCGGGTCGCTCTGTGGAGCTTCGTCTAAGCGGTGAGTAGAAAACAGTGCTCAAGTTTAAAAACAAGGGTTAAAATGATTAGCAGCAAGGATAAATAAAACCGGTTTTAAAAACTCCCGTCTACTATTGCACAACGTAGAAAAGGTTCCCGGCTTCCGCCTCAGGAACAAAGCACATGCACCTATCACAGACCTACTCTGACACGCACCCACTCACATACCTGCTCACTCCCTCACATGCATTCACAGATCGACAGAGACTCATGCTCCCACTTGTACACCCAGTCAAAGGACTGCTCAAACACTAATGCACCCACTCACAAACTAGTCCGACTCGTGCACTCACTAACAGGTTCCTGGAACGTTATAGTTAAAAAAAAATGTTCAAAAAACACTAGGAATTTAATTAAAAAGCAAAAGGATAAAGGGATGTCCCAGTGGAGTAATAACCACTTACACACCCACTCATAAATCCAGTCACTTGCACACAGTCACATATTATTAGAAATACTATCACTCAATACATAAAGTATACTAGTTTAACTTTTGTAATACCTTAGTATACATGATGAACACTCAAACTTTTAGAAAACACCATCAATCACTGGATAATGTCATTAGTGATGTCACCCACCATGCAATGAGTGATGTGATATGTGAGGTCATAAGCAGTGCATTGCAGGGGCTTAAGTTGTAGTTAGCTCGTGTAACTAACTGCTGAATTTCAGTGGTTTTGTATGAGTGAAATCTTATCCTAACTATAAAATCCCTGTAACCACAGGTTATGTCAAGTTTTATCTTCATGGTTCGGACTTAATCCACATCTTGCAGGAGATGACTCGGAATCTTCTGTGGTGGTAGACAAGTGCCAAACTGACCTGTGACTGAACTATTCTCCCTTTCAGCCGATAAGATGCCGTTTTTACAGATTTATCGCTGCTGGAAAGTCTGGGGGTAGAGGGGAACCTGAGCAATCTTCTGGAGCTCAGTCAGGAGGCTGGTGCAGGTCCTCATGAACCACAAGTTTGCATTGTGATACTGCGTAAAGTTGGGGTATTGCGGGGTCCTGGGGCTGGACTATTGATTTTTTTTTTTAGGGTGGATCTCTGAATTCTCTTCCAGGGGATCCTCATCAAAGTCATAAGCATTAGAATATTCCCGCCCATGCGCGGGATCCCGGAAACACAATATTATATGTGCCCCACATATATATATATCTCTATACATATTTACATATATGTATAAACAAGCAACTGCAGCTACACTATACATAAAAAATAAGCATTATAAACACGAGAAACAACATAACTTGTTTAGAAACTGTTTTAATGCTCAGAAAACAGCAGAAATTCTTATAAATCACTGAAAGCATAGGAAGCTCCCTAGCTGCATTGCAAATACCCAGTCTAAAAAGACTGAAAAGCTAACTAATAGCTGCATAGCAATAAACGGATACCGTGCCTTTAAGGCACACCTGACCCCCAACTTCCCATCATGCCTCAGGGGTGACAGGCCAGTTGTTCATTCCGGGTCCTTCTGGAAGGATCCTGGCAACAGAGCTCCACTCTTTTCTGAGTTTGTCAGAAAATATTGTCTGTTTTACAACTGTTTTTTCCCTTACGTCAACGTTTAACATCTACAGAAGTAAGAGGCTGTCTTTTTTTAGGCAGATTTGGCCATTTTTTCAGCCTTAAAATGCCATCTCTTTTCGATCCTTTCCCTTCTTGTGGCAAGAAGAAGGCCAAGACTGACTCTCATGGGGTCTGTATCTTCCGGTTGGTCATGTTTCCAAAAAACAGACCTTCGACAGCGGGCTCGCCGTCGAGAGCAGGTACGTCGTCTACGTCGAAGACTAGACCGCCGTCGTCAACTCTGCGGCGATCGGCGTCGAGAACCATAGCCTCTCTGCCGTCGTCAACCCGGCGACGATCAGCGTCGAGAGACGACACCCCTCCGCTGTCGTCAACCCGGTGACTATCGGCGTCTAGGAGCAGAGAACCTCCGCCGTCGTCAACCCGGCGACGATCGGCGTCTAGGAGCAGAGAACCTCCGCCGTCGTCAACCCGGCGACGATCGGCGTCTAGGAGTAGAGAACCTCCGCCGTCGTCAACCAGGCAACGATCGGCGTTGAGGAGTGTCACCCCTCTGTCGTCGAGGGCAGGATCACCTTCGTCGTCGCGAGTCCATCCGCGATCGACGTCGAGAGTGAGGAGTCCTCCGCCGTCGTCATCCAGGCGGCGATCGGCGTCGAGGGTACCATCTACGTCGACGTCGAGAGTGGAAGCATCTCCGCCAGCGTCGAGACGACGTTCGGCGTCGAGGGAGAGAGGGCCTCCGTCGTCTGCTTCACACCGCCGTTCGACTTCGAGGCGCCATTCTTCGCCTGCTGAACATAGACGCCGGTCCACATCGCGGCGTCGTTCGACGTCGAGAAGAGGAGAGTCCCGGCGAGAAAGAAGGTGAAGTCACAGATCGACGTCAAGACCACGGTCGACGTCGAGGCAGGCCTCGGACAGGTCGGTGGTCCTGGTGACGGAGTCGGCTTCGTGCCATTCCTCCTCCCGCTCAGGGGCATCTCCAAGACCAGCAATTCCAAGAGAGTCTGCCAGCCAAGTCTGCAGGTCTTCCCCTCAGCCTCAAGAGACCATTTCTGCGGTACGACTGTCGCCCAGATGGCTGCTGCCAGCACATCATTGGCAGGACTCAGGGGCTACAAGGAGAATGCGGGAATATGTCAGCCAAGTGCATGACTCTCAGCTGCAAAGGTTGGTGGAGGAAGTGGACAGAGCAAGTCCTCCCAGGCCAGCACGTGAGAAGTCACCTGAGAGGTGGCGACGTAGATCGCGCTCCCCCAGGCGGGAGGGGCGTTCAGCCGGGTCACGGGCTCGTGATCGTCGCAGGGATAGGCGGTCACCATCAACGTAATCTTCTTCATCCTCCAGGTCCTCAATAAGGGACTACTCCCCCACGCTATCGGGCAGCCCAGTGTCCAGGTTCTCGCCCATAGACGACAACACCTACCATGAGGTGCTGCAGAGGGGTGCGCAGAAGCTGGAGATTGAGATGTCAGTCCCGCAAGTCAACGCGTCGGTCATTTTCGAAACGCTTCACCAGTAGACTGCGTCTCTTCCACTGCTGCCTTTGGTCCCAGGGATCATGGAACCTGTCATGGACACCTTCCTAACCCCAGCGACCGTAAAAGCGGTTCCGGCTCGTATCCTCAAAAAATATAAGCCGGCTGCCTCTGATCCGGTCTTTGTCAAAATGGACCCTCCTGCGGACTCAGTAATTGTGGCGGCAACAAGAAAGACTCATGCTGTATCGGCCGATATGATAGGGCTCTCTGGGACTCTCTGGAGCGGTTCAAATCCAAGCTCCCAAAGGAGGACCAAAAGAACTTCGAAGAAATAGTCACTGAAGGGTCCCTGGTGGCTAATCAGTCGATTAGCACTGCGGCGGATGGTGCGGTGCTATCAGCCCATTCTTACGCACACGGCGTATGCGCCAGAAGGTCATCCTGGTTAAGGCTGACAGGGCTCAAGCCGGATGCGCCGCTAAGGATTTTAAACCTCCCGTTCTCTGGCTCCTCCCTATTTGGCACTCAAACGGATGGGGGCGCATGAAAACTGAACTGAACACCCTCAAAGCTGTTGGGTTGGAGAAGAAAAAAGAATTCAAGCGCAGTTATAGACCCAACCAGAGCAAGGGGCCTCAACAGAGGGTTCAAACCCCTCAGTGGTCTCAGAATAAGACCCAAGGAAAATCGCAGTTTAGAGGCGGAAAGTCCAACAGGGGGAGAGGTGAACACCAGCAACAGTCCTCCACTACCACAAGAGGAGGAAAGTCATGAGCTGTGGCTTCCTCTACGACCGTTGCCCACTCCAGTGGGGGGGGAAGTGCTTCACATCTGGCAGAGTGGGACAGCATCACAAAAGATCACTGGGTGCTGAATATACTGCGAAATGGATATGCGCTACGTTTTCGAGCGCGTCCCAAAGACATACCGCCAAAAAAGTCCCGTCCTCACCACTTAAAGCTGCTCCAAAAGGAGGTGAGGGCCCTACTTCAAAAACAGGCCATAGAAAAAGTTCCTCCTTCGCAAATCGGAAGAGGATTGTACTCCCGGTACTTCCTTGTGCCTAAAAAAGATCAAGAGCACAAGTTTCGGCCGATTCTAGACCTTCGTCTCCTAAACAAAGTCATCGTCAAGCAGAAGTTTCGTATGTTGGCGCTTCATCAAATATGTCCACATCTGCAAGTAGGGGATTGGATGTGTTCGATGGACCTCCAAGATGCGTACTTCCACATTTCCATTGCAAGATATCACCGCAAATACCTGCGGTTCGTGGTCGGCAGCAAGCATTATCAGTACAAGGTCCTTCCATTCGGGCTCAAGTCGGCTCCGCGAGTCTTCACCAAATGTATGGCAGTGGTGGCGGCTTGCCAACACAGGCAGGGTCTATTCGTCTACCCTTACTTAGACGACTGGTTGCTGAAAGCTCCCTCCCAGCTACAGGTGAGGAAAGACTTCCAGACCTGTCTGCGACAGTTGCACAATCTCGGCTTTCACGTCAACATGGCAAAGTCCGTGCAGCAGCCCACTCAGACCATCCACTACCTTGGCTCCGTTCTGGACACAAGCGTGGGAAAAGCGTATCTTTCGGAGGAGAGACTGTCTTCAATGAAGCGGAAATGCAGGCTTATGCAGCAGATGCAGAGGCCGTCAGCCCGGCAGGTAGCATCACTGCTGGGATCCATGGCGTCCTGCATTTTTCTCATTCCCAACGCCAGGCTGAGAATGCGACCTTTGCAACAAGCTCTAGAGGACCAATGGGATCAGTCCACAGGCCGCTAGGGAGATCAAATCTCTTTCCCCTACCGGCGAAATCCTCCCTTGCATGGTGGACTTGTCAGAATAATCTGATGGTGGGAGGCCCTTTTCACCAGCCACTTCCAGTGCAATCAGTGGTGACAGACGCGTCTCTGCAAGGTTGGGGGGCACACATGGGGTGTCTCCAGATACAGGGTCGGTGGTCTACAAGAGAGCAGGGCTACCACATGAATATGTTGTAACTCCGGGCAGTCCACCTTGCTCTAAAGGCGTTCTTCCCTGCAATCAAGGCCAATTCAGTCCTGGTGCAGACCGACAACACCACGACCATGTTCTACTTGAACAAACAGGGCGGGACTCGGTCACGTCCTCTTTCCCTGGAGTCACAGGCGATCTGGCACTGGCTGCTCGCCCGGAACCTCTCGGTAGTGGCAGTGCACCTTCCGGGGGAGTTAAATCTCAAAGCAGACGCACTCAGCAGGCACTTCGAAGATCAGCCAGACTGAGTGCTACACGACGAGGTGGTGGCGGACCTGTTCCATTGTTTGGGTCGTCCAGAAATCGATCTGTTTGCAGACGACGAAAATTCAAAATGCCACGTCTTCGCGTCCAGATTCCACCGTCCAGGGACCAGGGGGAATGCTCTTTTGATGGACTGGTCAGGGACATTTGCCTACGCCTTTCCGCCCCTGCCTCTGATTCTGAAGGTGGTATCCAAGCTGCTCAGATCCAACATGAAGATGATCCTCAGAGCTCCGGACTGGCCACGCCACTGGTGGTACCCGGACCTTCTCCATCTGTCGGTGCGACCTCACAAGCGACTGCCTTGCAGGCCGGACCTGCTGTCCAAGATGGGCGGGAGGATTCTTCATCCCAACCTTCCCTCACTGAACGTAACAGCATGGCTCCTGAGGTCCTGCAATACGGACATTTAGGTCTGCCTCCTGATTGCATGCATATTCTGAAAGAAGCGAAGCGACCCTCCACAAGAGCGTCTTATGCGTTTAAGTGGAAGAGGTTTTTTATTTGGTGTAGAGAACCACCTTGATCCTACGAAGGGGCAGGAGGATGTCATTCTCCCTTACCTTCTGCACTTAGCAAGATCAGGCTTAAAGTATGCATCAATCAGGGTCCATTTGTCTGCCATTACAGCGTACAGGAGGTCTCCCAATCAACCCTCCTTTTTCCAGATGCAGGTGGTCAAGGACTTCTTACAGGGGTTGAAGAAAGTTTACCCCCCTGTTCGTAACCCTTCTCCTCCGTGGGAGTTAAACTTAGTATTGTCCAAATTGATGGGTCCACCTTTTGAGCCAATCCACAGAGCTTCCTTGCAGCATTTGTCTTGGAAGGCCGCTTTTCTGGTAGCCATTACATCGGCATGCAGAGTAAGCGAGATCCAAGCGCTGTGTACCAGAGTCTTACACTGTTTTTCACCAGCACAAAGTGGTCTTAAGGGCGCATCCATCTTTTCTCCCTAAAGTAGTTTCTGATTTTCATATTAATCAGTCCATTTCTCTTCCATCTTTTTTCCCGAACCCAGCGACCCCGGCTGAGCGGTCGCTTCATTCCTTAGACCTCAAGAGGGTACTTAAATTCTACCTAGAAAGTACCAAAGGCATTAGGAAGACAGATCAACTATTTGTCAACTATGGCGCCATGAGAACAGGCTTCGCAGCCGCTAAGAGATCCATTTCCAGATGGATTGTTTCGTGCATTACCTTAGCTTACCAGCTGGCGAAAAGGCCCTTACCTTTGGCCCCTAAGGCTCATTCTACTAGGGGGAAAGCGGCCACGGTAGCTTTCTTGCATGACGTTCCAATGGCAGAGATTTGCAAGGCGGCCACCTGGAAATCTGTTTATACCTTTACCAGGCACTACTGCCTAGAATCCGATTCCAGAGCGGATGCTCAAGTAGGCCAAGCCTCCTTGAGGAACCTATTTGGGTAGCTTGGTTTATCTAAGCATACTGTTCATTCTCTGTTTTTTTCCTTTGCCCACAGGGAGATGAGGTGAGGCTCGCTATTCTATTCTAATGCTTATGACTATTGATGAAGATCCCCTGGAAGAGAAGGATTAGTTACTTACCTGTAATCCTAGTTCTCTTCCAGGGGTATCCTCATCAAAGTCATAAGCAACCCTCCCGCCTCCCCGGGCAAAGGTGTGATAGTTTTCAGAGGTTATTTCTTTGTGCCATGGCTTTTCAGTCTCCGCAAAGAACTGACCTAACTGTCACCCCTGAGGCATGATGGGAAGTTGAGGGTCAGGTGTGCCTTAAAGGCACGGTGTCAGTTTATTGCTATGCAGCTATTAGTTAGCTTTTCAGTCTTTTTAGACTGGGTATTTGCAATGCAGCCTGGGAGCTTCCTATGCTTTCAGTGATTTATAAGAATTTCTGCTGTTTTCTGAGCATTAAAACAGTTTCTAAACAAGTTATGTTTTTTCTCGTGTTTATAATGCTTATTTTTTATGTATAGTGGAAATTCCTTACAGCATGTTTCAGCTCTAGTGTTTGTTGGCTGCAGTTGCTCGTTTATACATGTATGTATATATGTATAGAGAAATATATATGTGGGGCACATATAATATAGTGTTTCCGGGATCCCTCGCATGAGCGGGAATATTCTAATGCTTATGACTTTGATGAGGATACCCCTGGAAGAGAACTAGGATTACAGGTAAGTAACTAATCCTTCCTGGCCAGATGAGCAGATAAGTCAACTGAAAAATGTGTCAGTTCCATCCTTCCGTGGCAAGGGGCATACTCTAGGTGAATGTGCAGTCACAAAACTACTATACCCTAGGGTTTACTCCAGGAAGTTAACTGGTAGATTCTAGGAAAGTGCCCCTTTTTGCATGGTTGCACCCACTTTTTGCCTAATAATGATGTACTTCGAGTGAGTGTGCCTTGGGTTCCTGCCAACCAGGTACCCAGGGCCTATGTTCTTTCCCTAAACTGTGATGTTGCAAAACCCAACTGGCAACACTCTGGCCACATTGAAGTCCTTTTTAACAGGTACCTTAGATACCAAGGACACTGACCAGCGAAGGCATCTAAGGGCTGCAGCACTTATTGTGCCACCCTTAAAGGCCCTGCACCCCCCGGCCAAATCTGAGTCTGCACGCGATGCCCACGGCCCATGTTCGAGTGGCCCAACACCATGTGAGGGTCTCCCCAGCGATCTTGAACTGGGAGCTGGTGATCCCGACCTACCTCAAGTCTCCAACCTACGCCTGCATCTCCTTTCTGGAGGGTCACTGCAACCGGAGCTGGTAAGAGAAACAAGTTGCCAAAAGACACCCTTGTACTTGACATCCCATTGCCTTGGGTGGCCCGTCCGATAGTGTCCCGGCATCCCAAGACATCCCAACTTACCTCTCCAACAGGTGGCCGCCTCGAAGATCTTCGTTCCTGAGCCTGCAGTGTTTGTTATTGAAACCAACAGGTTGACGTCAAAACAGCACCGTGCACCCCCTGTGCCGGTGTGGGTGCACCTTGTGTGCTAAGCCAGAACCCCCTATGCCCTTAGTCGATCACCAATGGCTTTGCACCCATAACCTTGTGGCCTGCTCGTGAGCCGCCACCAACCGGAGAGGCCCCCTAACCCACATTGGATAACATTGAGCCTCGGCACTCTGCACCTGCCCACCCTAGTGCCACTGATGTTTTTAGAGTACAGTTCGAGGCATGTGGGCTGCTGAATTCATATCTGTGCATAGATCGCCGCCTAGTGTTGGGTCCGGATGATTGCACATTGTTGTCCTGGAAGAGTCTTCGAAGTATCACGGTGGCTCCTCCCCTGGACTACAGTGCGCATGGGCATCCTCTCCATCCTCAGATTGTTTTTTTCCGCCATTGGGTTCGGATGTGCTTATCTTAGCTCAAGTTAGGAACTATATTTAGACTTTGTTGGTATCGTTCGCGTTCGGGATCGATAACTTTCTTCTTTCACCTCATCGGATCGAGTTCGGACCGATCTTCAATCGACGATCGAACATGGAATCGAGGACTCCCTTCAAGAGATGTCCTCTGTCACGCCAAATATCCCTACATCGACGTCCACCCGGTGTGTAACAAATGTTTGTCACCGGATCACGATGAATCCAAGTATATGGCCTGCGCCCGATTCCGGTCAAAGAAGACACTTCGGAATCGACGTGCAGCTCGCTTGGAGGCCAACAAATCGGCGCCTACCCCGGTAAACCTATTCGGGACCGAGGATGAAGATGTCGAGAGCGTCGAGGAAGTGGAATCTGATTCTGCTTCGGAACCTGACTCCAACTATGAAGCCGAAGACGAGGGGATATTCCAGGACGAAGTAGTCGAAGAGGTAGGAGACGACAATCGGGCCCTTGGGGCCGAAGAAGATAGCTCAGGCGAGGAGCTAGGCCAATCCGCCAATCCGTCGATACGGAGGCCCAGGGACAGAATGTCCATATGGCTCGGGTCGCGGGGTCGCCTGCGGGCCTCAACCAAGACCAGTCACTGCGTTCTACAGCCCCGCCTCCGGGCTCGGCTTCGAACATTTCCAACGAGCCGGAACTTTGAAAAACCTCTCGAGTCGATCCCTCAAAATCGAAACTGAAAGCTGCACAGGTGAAACCGAAACAAAAAGTGCAACTCGTCCTCGTCGGATCGAAGGCTTCCAACCCTTCACATCCGCAAACACAAAAGGACATCAGAACCGAAAAGCCTAAAAGCACTGTCGGTGCCGAGGAAACGCACAAAGTTTTCGGCGCCGAGAAACACAAGAAGGCCCTCGTCCCCCGAAGCCGCAGATGCCTTTAACAACCAAAGTTGGGGCGCGAACGCCTACAGCCCAGATGACCGATCGTGCATCGACTGCAAAGGGTGCCGACGGTGCGAGGATCCCCACTCCACAGGGCGTCGACCCGAAAATTCAAATCGAAAAGCCTAAGTCGGGAAAGGGACCTGGGACGGCCTCCAAGCCGGTCCCCGAAGAGCACGTCGGTTCCAGTGCACCGTCGCCATCCCTGGTGAAGCAGGTGTCGGAGTCCCTGATGCGCATCAGGGAACGGGACACACCCGACCCGAAACAGGGCCACGAGCCGAAGGTCGCAAAGGCTACATCGACGCCGGCGCTGATCACTTTTGGATTGCCGCCGTCGGGGACACCTAAAATGTTCGCACTCCGGAAGGGCTTCGCACCCGCAAAACCTGCACCTGCAGATCCACCTGTCGACTCCTCACAGGAGCGGGTCATCGACCTCGAAACCGGTAAACTGGTGTTTCGGAAGAGAAAAATTGTCCCGGTGAACACTTTGGAGTACTATAAAATCCCACTCAAGAAGAAAATGGATTCCGGCTCCACTCCACTGCCTGTGGAACCTTATCAAACTTATACTCACCACACACTTGATTTTTCTCCAACACCTTCGGAGACGGATGCAGGTGACACCTATTATGAGGATACCACTTATCCTCTCCATCATGACCAGGATGAACCACAGGACCAGGATCAATCATGGGGAGACCCACATGACCCAGGTGACATCCACAATGCTCCTGACACCCCTATCTACAATATAAAACCATCCCCTGCTGAGGACACTGCTGCTTTTAACGCCCTCATTGAACGGGCGGCTGCCAATCACGGGGTTGAACTTCATTCATACTCTGTTGAAGAGGATTTCTTAGTAGACACGTTCTCCACATCAGAAAAAACGGTTAAGACACTACCGATGCTAAAAGGCGTTCTTAAACATGCTAAGGACATCTTTAAGGAGCCAACAAAAACGCGAGTGTTAAACCCCAGGATTGAGAAAGTATAGAACAGCCCCAGTAGACCCTACGTACATTAAGGGTCAATTGCCATTGGACTCCCTGGTTGTTTCTAACGCCCGCAAAAGAGCGAACTCTCAAACTACTGGTGAGGCTCCTCCTCCGGACAAAGAGTCCAAGGTGTTCGAAAACTCAGGGAAACAGGTGGCAGCTCAAGCATCAAACATCTAGCGCATTGCCAACACCCAGGCACTTCTAGCCAGGTACAACAGGTCCCACTACGATACCCTGGAACCCCTAATACAACACCTACCAGATGAGTACAAGGAGGGGGCGGAGCTCCTCATTAGAGAGGGGCAACTCGTTACCAATGCGTCCATCAAATGCGCACTGGATGCAGCAGACACAGCAGCCAGGGCCATCAACACTAGTGTAATGTTACGAAGACATGCATGGTTAAGAATATCGGGCTTTAAACCAGACATTCAAACAAATATCTTGCATCAGCCAGTCAACCCAGACTTATTTGGCCCTGAAGTTGACACCACACTCAAAGATTAAAAAAGACACAGACTGCTAAATCTATGGGTGCTCTACAATCCCAGCAGTTTCGTAGTGGCTCCTTTCGTCGCCCCAGAAGTTCAGGAGCAGCTAGAAGGTCAGGGCTCCCAGCAGCAGTACAATAAAGGAGGGTCCCAAAGTTCTTATAATAAAAACAATAGGGGTGGATACCGTGGCTCCAGCACCAAGGGCAGAGGCAAAGGAAACAACAATACCAGATCCTCTGCCAATAACAAACAGTGACATCTTGTCACTGCCCCCCGTCCACATAACACCGGTTTGGGGGAGATTACAACAGTTCCTGCCAGTCTGGAGTTCCATCACCACAGACAGGTGGGTCTTAGACATTGTCCAGTACGGTTATTGTCTAGAATTAACATCCATTCCACCCAACATACCACCAAGACAACGTCCTATGTCCGCAGAGCACCTGACATTATTGCAGCAGGAAGTACTGAGTATGCTGCAAAAAAAAGCCATAGAGCCCGTGCCTATCCAACAGCACGGTTTAGGGGTGTACTCTCTGTACTTCTTAATCCCCAAAAAAGACGGCGCTCTCAGGCCTATACTGGACCTAAGACCTCAACATGTACATTCTGTCGGAACATTTTCATATGATCACCCTCCAGCAGGTTCTGCTGTTACTCAGTCAGGGAGACTTCCTAGCAACACTAGATTTAAAGGATGCGTATTTCCACGTTCCCATACACCCATCCCACAGAAAATCTCGGGTTCACTATTCAAAATCAACATTATCAGTTAAAGGTACTCCCTTTCGGAGTAACCGCTCCCAGGGTCTTTACCAAGTGCCTAGTGACGGTGGCTGCTCACTTGCGAAGACAACATATTCACGTCTTCCCTTACCTGGACGACTGGCTTGTTCAGGCAAAGTCAGCCCAGCAATGCGCCAGCCACATGTCCCACACCATTCACCTTCTTCACAGTCTGGGATTCTCACTAAATTATCCCAAATCACACCTTCAACCGGCCCACGTACAACAGTACCTAGGCACGACCTTAGACACTCTTGCAGCCACAGCTCAGCCAACCTTAGTGAGAATCAACAGCATACAGTTGCTGATAAAAAAGTTCAGACCTCAACACTCCCTTCCAGCGCGAGTGTTCATGCAGTTGATAGGCATGATGGCCTCCTGCATCTTCATAGTCCGGCACGCGAGACTACATATGCGCCCTCTTCAAGAGTGCTTAGCACGTCAATGGAATCCGGCTCAAGGACAGTTAAAAGACCTAGTGTTGGTGAGCGGTCGGGCATACAACTCTCTGCATTGGTGGAATCCACAAAACCTTTGCAAGGGCCGACCGTTCCAAGAGCCTGTTCCACAAATAATACTGACGGCGGACGCGTCTCTCCAGGGATGGGGAGCTCATGTACTCAATTACACAGTGCAGGGACTATGGACGACACAGCAGAGGGGGATGCACATCAACCTACTGGAACTGATGGCAATCTTCCTAGCCATGAAGGCGTTCAAAGTACACTTGTGCAACAAAGTCGTGTTGATCCGGACGGACAACATGACTGCCATGTACTACATTCAGAAGCAGGGAGGAACACACTCTACGCAGTTGTCTCATCTGGCTCAGAGCATGTGGAAGTGGGCCAATCAAAGGAACATGTTCCTCATGGCGGAACACCTACCGGGCAAGGACAACCAGATGGCAGATCTGCTCAGCAGACACAGCCACCAAATGCACGAGTGGGAGCTACATCCATCAGTACTCCAACCGTACTTCCAGCAGTGGGGTCATCCAGATATAGACCTATTCGCCACAAAGGAAAACGCAAAATGCCAAAGCTTTGCCGCCAGGTTCCCACATCCACAGTCACAGGGCAATGCGATATGGATGAACTGGTCAGGCAGATTTGCGTACGCTTTTCCCCCAGCGCCATTAATACCGCTAGTGGCACGCAAACTGAGGCAACACTCACGGACGCTCATCCTGGTTGCTCTAACGTGGGCACGCCAACCATGGTACACCACGTTTCTAGAACTTTCCGTGGTGCCACATCAAACGCTGCGACTAACGCCCAAACTTTTAACGCAGAACCAATGCGCAATTCAGCACCCAGATCCGCAACAGCTGCACCTGGCGATCTGGCTCCTGAAGTCTTAGAGTTTGGATACTTAAACCTGCCTCCAGAATGTATGAACATCATCAAAGAGGCCAGGAGACCCACCACCAGAGCTTGCTATGCGGCGAAATGGAAAAGGTTTGTCATCTACTGTCAACACAATGACATCAACCCGCTAGATGCATCTACTCAGAATATCCTCTGTTACCTGCTACGCTTATACCAGTGCAGTCTAGCATATAGTTCCATACGCATACATCTCACCGCAATAGCAGCCTATCTTCAAAACAGGCAACACCTCTCATTATTCAGAGTGCCTGCCATCAAAGCATTCTTGGAGGGACTTAAACGAGTAATTCCTCCACGGCACCCACCGGCGCCGGTGTGGAACCTAAATGTGGTCCTCACCAGATTGATGGGTCCACCTTTTGAACCTCTACGTTCATGTGAGATTCAATTGCTCACCTGGAAAGTAGCCTTCCTGGTGGCAATCACTTCGCTGAGACGAGTCAGTGAACTCCAGGCACTAACCATTCAAGAGCCATTCATACAGGCTCATGCGAACAGAGTTGTACTACGTACCAACCCCACCTTCATGCCTAAAGTAATATCACAGTTCCACATGAATCAAACTATTGAACTGCCTGTTTTCTTTCAAAATCCGGAAACTGTCGCAGAGAGAATGCTCCATACACTAGACGTAAAGAGAGCCCTCATGTACTATATAGACAGGACCAAGGATTTTAGGAAAACAAAAAAACTATTTGTTGCCTTTTCTCCACAACATATGGACAACGCCATTTCCAAAGCAGGGATAGCCAGATGGATAGTTAAATGTATTCAAATTTGTTATGAAAAAGCTAAACGCACGTTAACTATTCCTCCGAGAGCCCACTCAACACGAAAGTTAGGGGCATCCATGGCTTTCCTGGGAAACATTCCGTTAGAAGCAATATGTAGAGCAGCCACATGGTCCACTATACATACATTTACCAAACACTACTGTGTAGATGTAGACTCAAAACAGCAGGCAGCTGTAGGACAGGCTGTTCTCAAGACTCTTTTTCAGACTGCTGCAGCTGGCACGGGCAGCCGACGCTAATCGAGGGACTGCTATATATTCTATGCACAGATATGAATTCAGCAGCCCACATGCCTCGAACCGAATATGCTACTTACCAGTACGCATCTGTTCTTGGCATGTAGGGCTGCTGACATTCATATCGCCCACCCTCCTCCCCGGCGCCTGTAGCGGCTGCAGCACTCAGAATTACTGTATAGCATGGTCATCACTTACGGAATCTACTCCATCACTGCCACAATGGCGAAAAACAATCTGAGGATGGAGAGAATGCCCATGCGCACTGTAGTCCAGGGGAGGAGCCACCTATCTCGTGATACTTCGAAGACTCTTCCAGGACGACAATGTGCAATCATCCGGACCCAACACTAGGCGGCGATCTATGCACAGATATGAATGTCAGCAGCCCTACATGTCAAGAACAGATGCATACTGGTAAGTAGCATATTCGTTCTTGACCCTGGGGGTACCCTGGTTCTAACCCCAGAATACCAACTCCCAAACCCAAGTACTTACTGTTAAGTCGATAACTGTTTTTTCTTCCATAGGTCTGCATTGACTGCTTTTTTGTGAAAATTGTTTCAAGTGTGAAGTTGGTTTGTATGAAACCTTAGACTGCATATACACAAACGGATTTACTTTTTATTTAGGAAATGTCCCAGTGTGATATCTAAGCATATAACCGAGTAGAAAAAGTAACTTGAAAAGTAATATGAAAAACAAGTGATTTAAACTGTTTTATAAACAAAGGACTTACCTGTAACCAATTGCATTAGACTGCATTTCAACTGTATTCTTCTTGCAAAGTATTATAATACTTACCTAGGCCTGGTTTGGTTCTAGAAAATAACACACAGCTAAATATTTTTTATACAAACAAATTGGTCTGAGTTCAGTCTTTGAGTGGGTGACCTCATTTCTTGTGTGTACAATAAATGCTTAACACTACCCTCTGACAAAAGTCTTGCTGCTCGCCTGCACTACGACAAATGGAGTAAGGTATTATCTACTTTTATCTCTGCCTACCTTTGGGGTTCCACTGGACTCTGTGCACACTATACCAATACTCACCTTAACACAGTCACCTTCCCTGCTTCGAGTTCTGAGAAAAATCTTCTGAGGAAAATCAGGGTGACATAGCCCAGAATCGTCTTGATTCTGGACTGGACTAGAAGAGAATAGTTTGTATTTTTTTTTTTTTTTTTTGTTAATTCCCCCTTGATGTTAATTTAACCAAGAGACTCATTTCTGATACTTGACTTGGGTAGACTAAAGGTTTAAAGGAGGTACTAAGAGCCTTAATTATTTTTATTCTTGAAGGAGGATGACTGCATAGGAAATGTATTTTACGTGGCAACAAGTTTTTGACTTGAGCATGTTGCTAATTGAGAGTGGAAGATGAATGGAATTGTTTTAGTTGGACACCCTGTAGACTAGGTCGGCCTCAATTGCTCTCTCAAAGTAGTGCGTAATAGGCTTGGTTGACCAGGTTTTGCACTGAGATTGTTTGTATTTAATAGCAGTAGTCATTTGAGGTCAATGTGGATGAAAAGTAAACTGATCAAGGAGATCATTAACTGGAGATGATAGCATTTGTTAACTATTTAGTGTCTAAAGTAATCGTAAGACAGTAATGGCAGATTAGCACTGCATATTTGCAGCTAGCTAGATTGCCCTCATTGTGGGTATGGGGAGAAGGGTCACAACTGAGTTACAAGGGTATGCTTGGAGTAATTTTAAGACCGGTAAGTGGAAGGGAGTCAGTGCAATTGTTGCGAGACTTTGCAAACTCCTGTCACTCCTTAAAGGTAATAAACTATTCTAATTGCAATAACTCAAGGAAGATTGACTAGTCCGGCTCTTCGAAAGGCCCTTGTATTGTCCTCCTTAGCTGGAGAGATTTGTAAAAAAAAATTGACGAGCCTTGAAATTCTAGTTGGACCAAATTCTTTCAGGGTTTTTGGATTATTTACACTTTAGGCTTACTCCAAGCAGCAGAGTTAAAAGCTATTCTTTCCATGTGTTGAATCTCCTTGTTTCTCCATCCTTTGACATTAGGACTTGAATCTCCTCTGACCTAGTCTTCATTCCATCGCAGCAGAGGTGATGTTGGTCTGTTCTCAGACACATATTTCAGTTTTTCCATAAAAACTCACTTTAAACAATTCACAATGCACTTCTAAGCCCTGGTCTGCTAAGGGTAATCAAAGCTTACGAAATTTACGTGCACTCTCCTGAGCTGAGAATGCTTTGTGATGATTGTACATCAGAATTGCAAAAGTTTTTTGATTGTTTGAATCTGATTTGAAATACATTGATCCGTTCATTTTTAATGTTGTGTAACTCATTCTTGCTGCTTGTTTCTTCTGATTTTTTTTTTCTCTCTCCCTTTCTTGGCTAACCATTCCTGGCCAGACATAAAAATTAACTTTTTTTCCATGGGCCTAATCATTTTATTGTAACTTTAATGTTCGAGGCGTATGAGCTGCAGATCACACACAAAGCATAGATCGCCATCTGGTGTTGGGCCCGGATGTTTGCACTTGTTTTTGTCTTGGAAAAGTCTTTGGAAGTCACAAGATAGGTAACTCCTCCTTTGGATGATAGTGCGAATGGGCATCTGCTCCATCTTCAGATTGTTTTTTCTGCCATCAGGTTCGGATGTTTCTCGCGCTCCAGTTTGGAACAGTCACCGATTCCACTCTCGACGCACAATCCTTCACCCTTTTCCGGTATTGTTTTTCGATCGCGATCCCTAGTCGTTGCGCATCTCTTCCACATCGAAGTCCTCTATTCTGGTCATCGACGAAGGCCTCTGGGCCTACCTGGGCCTTGGTTTCTGGCTCATGGGAAGGACGCCATTCCAGAAATGTCCTCAATGTGGGTCGAAATTTCCCCACACAGATCTGCATGAGGTGTGCAACCTCTGCTGATCTCCGGAGCACGAGGCCAGAGACTGTGCAGCTTATGCCTCTTTCTGCTCGAAGACCATTCGAGATTGTCGGGCCAGGAGAACAATCTCTCGCTCGTCGGCGCCCATCCCCGATGACATCTTCCAGGAGGGCTTTGATGTACCTGAACAGGAGCGAATCGAAGAAGGCCCCTTCAGCGCCTCCGAAGCAGATGACTCCGAAATGGAGGACATCACTCCTGGGCAGCGGGTCGCAAGTAAAGACGTCAACCCCGACCCCCTCCCTCCACCATCCAAAATGGCTTCGGTCACACCTTTACGCCCAGGTGCACACCAAAAGACTGCTTCCCATGCCCCGCCCTCGGGCCCGGCAAAGAAGCCTACAAAGCCTTCAGGGGATTTGGGCTCGAGTCAGTCTACCACCGGTACCGAGCAGACACCGGCACCGAAAAAGAAACCGCCCTCCTCCTCCTCCGTGCCGATCGCTGCCTCCACATCCAAGCCCTCGGCACCGAAATCTACAGGCACCGCACCATCGACTCCGAAAAAACACTCGGAACCGAGCAAAAAGCAGATCCCTAAAGCTTCGGATTCACACCCTTCAGAGCCGTAAAAAAGCCTCCGATCTGAAAAAACACCCGGTTTCACAACCGAACACAGACTGTAAAACATCACAGTTCTAAGCAAAAGGAACACAAAACCGTTCCAGAGTCGGTGCTGCGCAAGTCTTCCAAACCGTAACGGTTAGCGTCGTAAGACCAACCTCTATCAGAAGAGCTATTTAAGCTAGACCCTAAACAGAAAACTCTTCTAAAAGACCCTTAAACTGGTCAGATGACTAAGTACAAAGAGACAATTGTATACGCCTGTACCGGTTCCAACACCATAAAAAAGGGACATTGCCACATCTCCCCTCAGGGTCCCTTCTTCACTGCCTCCCCCCACCTCCTCCTCCACCCCTACCACACCATTCTCCTACACCCTCTCCTCCACTAATGAATGATTATGATGACACCTCTGACATGGCATGGGGTGCGGATGATGAGCCAGTAGGGGATCCACCTTATTCCCCTGACTCCTGGGATGATTATAGTACACCAGAGGTCCCTAATGTTCCACAGGATGACATCTACCCCGCCAGGCCTTCCCCTCCGGAGGACACAATGGGGTTTCATCAGCTTCTACACAGAGCTGCCCAATACCATGGGGTTGACTTGCATACCACCACTATTCTACCCATGCTCAAAGGAGTTACCAAGCATGCACCTGCGGTATTTAAAGATCCTGTCAGGGCTATTAACCCCAGGATCGTGAGAAAATACAAGGCTGCCCCAGCAGACCCAGCGTACATTAAGAGCCCTGTACCACTAGACTCCCTTGTAGTCTCCAATGCTAGAAAGAGGGCCAACTCTCAAACATCAGGGGAGGCTCCACCCCCGATAAAGAGTCCAAACTCTTAGACGCCTCTGGAAAAAGAACCGCTTCACCGGCAGCTAACATATAGCGTATTGCCAACATTCAAGCACTGTTAGCTAGGTACGATAGGACACATTACGACCAACTTGAAACCCTATTGCAACACCTCACGGACAAATATGACAAAGTCAATCACCTTATACAAGAGGGGAAACTCATCACCAACACCTATTCGTTGCGCGCTGGACGTGGCAGATACCGCCTCCAGAGCTGTCAACACAAGTGTTCTCCTGCGTGGACATGCCTGGCTACGCATTTCAGGCTTTAAACCTGAAGTACAAAGTTCCATCTTAAACCAACCATTCGATCAGGAACACTTATTTGGCCCGAATGTTGATTCATCCCTTGAAAAGATGGACACGGACACAGCTAAATCAATGGGAGCCTTGGAATCGCAAGCTCCCAGACGTTCTTTTCATCGTCCCTCTTACAAGGGCACCTCCAGAGGCTACTCCTCTGACAACCCGTCCACCTCGTATAAGACTCCCACCCAGTCTACATTCACCAGAGGTTACAGAAGAGGAGGCTACAGAGGAAACCATAACAAAGGTGGAGGCAAGACCAACAACACCCGCTCTGCCTCCACCCCTACCCAATGACTTCCCACCGTTCCCCCGGCCCATTCCACTCCATTCGGGTGAAGATTGCAACAGTTCCTGCCTGTTTGGACCAACATCGCCACAGACAGGTGGGTGAGCCCAATTATTCAATTGGGCTACTGTCTAGAACTCACCTCTACCCCCCCAAACATACCACCCAAGCAGCACCTAATGTCAGAACATTTATCACTGCTCAAACAGGAAGTCCTCTCCCTCCTACAAAAGAGTGCAATAGAACCAGTTCCCCTGCACCAACTAAACACAGGAGTTTTCTCTCTGTATTTTCTCATACCAAAAAAGGCCAGGTCTCTGAGACCTATTCTAGACCTCAGATCCCTAAACCTCTACATACAGTCAGACCATTTTCACATGGTCGCACTTCAGCAGGTCCTTCCTCTTCTTTCTCAAGGTGACTTCCTTGCCACTCTAGATCTCAGACGCCTACTTCCACATTCCCTCTCACACGAAATATCTCAGGTTTGTAGTGGACGGTCAACACTACCAATTCAAAGTACTCCCTTTCGGAGTCACCACAGCACCCCGGGTATTCACCAAGTGCCTGGCGGTAGTGGCAGCTCATCTAAGAAGACAGCACATTCACGTCTTCCCATATCTAGACTACTGGCTCATAAAAGCCAGCTAATAGTCAGTGCGTACACCACACTCACGCCACTATTCAACTACTCCACGACTTGGGGTTCACAGTAAAACACTCAGTCTCCTCTACAACCATCCCATATACAACAGTACCTAGGGGCCACTATAGACACCTCAAAAGCGCTCGCTTATCCCAGTCCAGCCAGGATAGCAAGCATGCAAGCCCTCATAACCAAATTTCAGCCTCAACTCTCTTCCAGCTCGAGTGTTCATGCAACTCATAGGGATGATGGCCTCTTGCATATTCATAGTGCCTCATGCAAGACTCCAGATGCGTCCTCTCCAAGAGTGCCTAGCACGCCAATGGAACCAGGCTCATGGTCAGTTAACAGATCTGGTGTTGGTAGACGGTCGCACTCGCCGCTCTCTGCAGTGGTGGAACACCAAAAACCTTTCTAAAAGGTGACCGTTCCTAGAGCCAGTTACACAAATTGTCCTGACAGCGGACGCATCGCTCTCCGGCTGGGGAGCTCATCTTTTGCATCACACCATGCAGGGCAGGTGGTCTCCTCAACAGAAATTACGCCACATCAACCACCTGGAGTTACTAGCCATATTCCTAGCCCTAAAGGCATTCCAGAAGCAAATATCAGTCAAGGCTGTCCTAGTCCGCACGCACATGACAGCCATGTACTACATACAGAAAAAATGCGGGACACATTCTCTACAGCTCTCTCAACTAGCACAAAGCATATGGAGATGGGCTGTACCGTAGAACATTTTTCTCCTAGCCCAACATGTCCCGGGAGTCCGAAACAACATAGCCGATCTGTTAAGCGGTCAAACGCAACAGATTCATGGGTGGGAACTTCATCCGAAAGTTCTTAAACCATTTTTTCAAATGTGGGGCCAACCACACACAGACCTCTTCGCCACACACAAACGCCAAATGTCCAAGCTTCGCTGCCAGATTCCCACACCCATTGGCCAAAGGCAATGCGATATGGATGAATTGGTCAGGCAGAATTGCGTACGCTTTTCCGCCTCTCCCACTCATTCCACTGGTAGTGCAAAAGCTACAGCAACACTCACTGACTCTCATTCTAGTTGCTCCAACTTGGGCCAGACAACCGTGGTACACCACATTACTGGGACTCTCTGTGGTCTGGCACCAAAAACAGCACCTCTCCCCACGCCTCTTAACCGAGATCCATGGAGAGATCGGACACCCGGACCCAGCTCAGCTCAACCTTGCGATCTGGCTCCTGAAGTCTTAGAATTCGGTTACCTTAACCTTCCTCCTGACTGTATGAATGTTATTAAAGAGGCTAGACATCCCACCACTAGAGCCTGCTATGCAGCCAAGTGGAAAAGATTTGTTCTATATTGTCATAACACCATCAATCCCCTAGATGTGTCTATTCGACACATCATAGGTTACCTGCTACATCTCCAAAGGTGTAACTTGGCATATACATCTATCAGGTTGCACCTCGCTGCCATAGTGCCCTATTTACAAAATAGACAACACTTATCAATTTTCAGAGTACCTGCCATCAAAGCATTTATGGAAGGCCTCAAAAGAATAATTCCTCCCAGAGTAGCACCCTCACCTGTATGGAATTTAAACATAGTTCTCACAAGACTAATGGGTCATCCATATGAACCTTTACATAAATGTGAGCTACAATTTTTAACATGGAAAGTTGCTTTCTTAGTGGCCATCACTTCTCTTAGAAGAGTTAGTGAACTCCAAGTACTAACCATTCAGGAACCTTTTTTACAAATACATCAAAATGAGGTTGTTCTCAGAACCAATCCTAAATTCCTTCCTAAGGTTATTTCTCCCTTCCACCTCAATCAATCTATAAAGTTTATTTATTTGAAAGTTTTATATAGCGCGAACAAGACCAGAGTATCAGAGCGCTTTACAAGGAAGATGTTGGACACCGGTGCATGCATAGAAAAAATAGTGATATATGTGATTCCAATAACAGGGGATCATTAATAAAGACTAATACTTATATTACAGTGGAAAGTACATAACTCAAGTGAGTTTAGCCATGTGAATCGCTGTCATTTCTTTTTTGAAGTAGGCAGTGGAAGGGTTCAGTCTTGTTTCTGCAGGCAAAGCATTCCAAATCCTAGGAGCCATTCCCGCGAAGGTCCGGTTGTACGTTTTCTTTTTGGCAAATCATTGTGGTTTCAGTAGAAGATTCCTGGAGCTCCTAAAGGACCAATTACCAGCGGAGAGCACCAGTTTCTGAGCGAGATAGCTCGGAGTGTTGTGATGTATGGCCTTGTGTGTCATACATGTCATTTTCAAATGAATTCTAGCTTCGAACCGTAGCCAGTTGAGGGCTCTAAGGTCTGGGGAGATGTGAGTTTCTTTTAGAACCTGTGATGAGTCTTGCTGCTGAGTTGATGGCGGCTCTTAGCGGGGCTGTTGTCGATCTGGGGAGGCTACATGGGGCTACAGCCCCATATTCCACTCTTGGGATTACTAGGGCTTGAAGTGCTTGTTTGAAGTAGTTTGCTGGCAGGAAGGTTTTCAGTCTTCTTAAGGTGTTCATGTGGAAATATGCACCTTTTGTGGAGGCGCTATGTTTCTGCATCTTTAGGTTTCTGTCCAGTGTCACACCCAATAATTTAGCTGATTCGACAATGAGCGGATGTCCTTTGAGTGCTGTTAGGTGCTTCATCCAGTCAAGGCTGTTGGACGATTTGTTAGGAGGGGGGGGGAGGGGGAGGTTATTCAGAGGAATTCTGTTTTGAGGGAGTTTAGTTTCAAATGGTTTTCGGCCAACCATGGTTGAGTTTGTTGTAGCGTTGAGTTGAGAGATTTGATATCCTCAAGTGAGTGAATCTTGATGTAGAGTTGGGTGTTGTCTGCATACATGTGAAAATGGACATTGGAGAGACTGAGGTTCGGTGAGCGGCTCCATGAAGAGGTTGAAAAGTGTGGGTGAAAGTGAAGAACCTTGCGGTACTTCTAACGTGACTGGGACGGGGTTAGACAAGGATCGATTGACCTTGACTCTATTTTGGAGGAAAGGGGTTAAACCATGAAAGCACAGATCCAGATAGTCCCATTCTGTGCTTTAGGAGCTCTAGCATGTTGTCGTGTTTGACGGTGTCAAATGCTTATCAAAGTTAGAGTAAGATAAGTAAGCAGGCTTCATTTTGGTCAAGGATTTTTAGTGCGTCTATTATGTGGGTCATGGCTGATTCTGTACTATGACCTGTCCGGAAGCCTGATTGGTTATTGGTTGAGCAGGTGTAATTGTTCAATGTGATTGATGAGATGCATGTGAACACATTTTTCTAAGAGCTTGGCTAGGGTGGAGATGTTGGATATCGAACGATGGTTCTTTAAGTCCGATGGGTCAGCTGTTGGTTTTTTTAGGATAGGGGATACCTGACATGTTTTCAGGATTTCTGGGATGGTTCCTTGATTGAGGGAGGTGTTGATAATCTTGGTCCATAACGGTAGTAGCAGTGGAATGAAATCTTTTAGGTAGTTAGCAGGAAGCGGGTCAGTGAAGTGACTGGAGGAATTCAAGGTGAGCGTTTTTAGTATAGTGTCTTCACTGTAAGAGTTGAAGGTAGACCAGTAAGCGTTGTTTTTAAGGTTTAATTTTGTGGAGCAGTTGACTGGGTTCCCTGTCTGGGGCCCTGAGGAGTTCTTCTGTGTGTCCGTAAGGGTTAAAAGGTCATTAAGGAAGTCGGTTTTTATGGTTTCTTACTTCATAATGAAATATGAGGCAAATTCCTCACAATTTGGTAAGGTGTCTGGGGTAGCCTTGGGGTGGGTGAGTATACTCTTGGTTTGGGCTTTGATTAAATCTAATAGTTTTTTGGGGTGGTTCTTGGCTCGGTCTAGTTGAGTACTGAAGTCTGTTTTAGATCTTCCTATCTTTCTAAAGTAGGAGTTTCTAGTGGTTCTTAGTAATTTGAGGTGGTACGAGGACGGTGCAGATCTCCATCGACTTTCAATTACTCTTAGTGATTGCCTGTCTTCATTTAGCCTATCGTCATACCAGGGTTGAGTCTTTTGTGGTGGTTCTTTTCAATTGTAAGGGAGCTATTTCGTCTAATAAGTTGTTCATGGAGTGGAAATAGTGGTTGGTCAGACCATGTACATCGGCTAGGTCTTCCGGTGGACGAAGGATGTTGGGATTAGAGGTTACAAGTAGGTTGGGATCGATGTTTTTAAGGTTCCGCTTCCAAATATTTGTTCTTGGGGGCAGGGTCGAAAGCTGTTTAACTGATTCCATGATATTGAAAGTGATGATGTGATTGACCAATCACACGGGAGGATTGAGTCAAGCTGAATGGAGTTAGCTTTGGAGATTACTAGGTCGAGGGTTGAGCCTTTATCGTGTAGCGCTGTTAAAAATTTGGTTAAGATTTAAGTCTGAGAGGAAAGCTTTGAGGCTATTGACCCCTGGGTCATTTTGGTCCTCCCAGTGTAAGTTGAAGTCCCCCAAGAATATTTGCATAATTTGTTGACCGTCATTTGTAGCAAGAGTATCCATAAGGTGTTCTATGAAATAGAGGTTATCTCCTGGAGGGTGGTAAAATGTGAGTATAGAGCGTATTTGTGTTATTACTAGAGATATTTACACAAAGGTATTCACAGGAGGGTGGTGCCGTGGCATTGGAATTGGTTACTGTTAGATTGCTCTGGTGTATGCAGGCAACCCCACCACCCAATCTATCAATTCTGTCTAGTCTCGTGATTTCATAGTTTGGGGGTACTAGTATGTCCAGGATGGGCGTAGATGATTTACTTAGCCATGTTTCAGTCAGGATTAAGATGTCTGGTTCGTTAGCGAGTACAAGGTCCGCTATATCGGTTGTATGCTTAGATGCTGATCTGCAGTTAAGGAGTATACATTTTAGCCTGGTCTTGTTGGGTGCTGTGGTGGGTTTGTGTGTGTGAGGGATATGCGTGAGGTTGTTTTCAACTATGCCTCTGGGCTTGTATCTTATAACTCTGTGGGAGTTGATAGGAATAGACTGGATTAGGCAATCTGTAGGTAAGTTCGAAGGTTGCCCAACGGTAGATGGAGGGTATGATCGATCGTATGAGCGGAGTAGGGAGAATAGTTCTTTAGGAGATAGGTGTTTCAACCTGATTGGGCGGGATGATGCGTTGGGGTAAGGCACTGTACTCCAACATGGGGGCTCCTGATTATGGGAGCTTACTTCTGTTTGGGTGTGCTTTGAATTTTTGATGTATGGTAGTGTTCTGGATTCAGCTTTAGTGCACACAAGCTTAGGTTGTTGAAGAATTAGGTCATGTAGAGTTTGAATGTCAGCCTTGATTTGTTGAAGAGATTGTAATATCATCTAGTTTGGGGTCTGGAGTGAGTTGTCACCTTTTTAATGGATGGACTGTGGGTGAGGGAGGTGTAGTGTCTTGTAAGCAGTGGGGGACGTAATTGGGATCCTTGTGATGAACTCTTTCTGTGTGGTTATCTATGGAGAGGGAGAGTGTAAAGGCTGGGTGAGAGGGGGTCTGGATGTATGTTAAATAAGGGACTGTGATGGTGGAAGTGGAGTGTCTGGAAGATGCCAGTGTTCTTCTCGCAACCACAAACAGTTGCAGAAAGGGCTCTTCACACTCTAGATGTCAAAAGAGCACTGCTTTATTAAATCGAGAGAACAAAACCTTTTCGCAAGACAAAACAACTTTTTGTATCCTTCTCACCACCACATAAAGGCAACCCCATATCAAAATCTGGGATAGCAAGGTGGATTGTCAAATGCATACAGATTTGCACAAAGCAAAACTAACATTATCAGTTCCCCCTAAAGCCCACTCTACCCGAAAGATAGGGGCTTCAATGGCATTTTTAGGCAACATTCCCTTGCATGACATCGGCAAAGCAGCTACATGGTCTACACCGCACACATTCGCACTACAATATTGTGTAGATGTGCAAACAAAGCAGCAAGCTACTGTGGGCCAGGCTGTACTCAAAACATTATTCCAAACCACTGCAACAGATACAGGTGGTCGCCGCTAATGATGGGTACTGCTATACAATCTATGCTTCGTGTGTGATCTGCAGCTCATGCCTCGAACGGCAAATGCTACTTACCAGTATGCATCTGTTCTTGGCATGTAGAGCTGCAGATCCACACACGCCCACTCACTTCCCCGGCTACCTCTATCTGTTCCAGTATTCTTATTTAGATACAGCATACTTGGGTATCTTATCGGTTTCTCACAAAACGCCACCATTTCCCTGCTGGCGAAAAACAATCTGAAGATGGAGCCGATGCCCATGCGCACTATCATCCAAAGAAGGAGTCACCCATCTCGTGACTTCCAAAGACTTTTCCAAGACAAAAACAAGTGCAAACATCCGGGCCCAACACCAGATGGCGATCTATGCATAGTGTGTGGATCTGCAGCTCTACATGCCAAGAACAGATGCATACTGGTAAGTAGCATTTTCCTTCTATTCTTGTTTGGTAGAATTTAACAACCTTAAGTTTTTGCTTTATTTGCTCTAGACTTCCTTTGAGTTTACTACATGCATAAATGTTGTCCAAATATAAAGTTTAATTACGGTAATAGTCACATTTACTTTTTTATTCTTTTTATTCAGTTTGAGAGATGGATGCTAACTTAATGAGTTGATTTATTTTCTGATAGTTTGTAATTTCTCCAATCTCCGTAAATTGTTTAAAATAAGGTCATGCACACTTCTTAGGAATAATGTCCCAGTTTTTTGTGTATTCCTGCTTCTCTTTAAAAAGAAATGGTTTCCACATCAGTGTTTCACCTTGATGTACACAGTGTTATAGCATGCAGTTATTGGCTTGTGAATCATTTGTTTGTATTCAGGGGGTTTAAGGTTGGATTCAGCATTAGTTTCACACATATTCTCCAACATGTATCCTTCACAGCTGTGATCTATGAACTTAAATTTACCTAAATGCTAAAGTATTTAAACTCTTGGAAGTTGCATTGATTAGCTCATCAAAATTTATTTTAAATAGCACAATGTAGTGTTGCCGTGTTTAAACCAATGGGTCAAAATTGTGGAAATTGGGTTTCTTAGTAGTATTAGCATGAACAAAAAATTATACATTAGTAAAGACAACACTTTGTAGAAACTAATTACATCCCTATAAGAACTGACTGCTTAAATCAGGATAGTGCACCCAACCATTTCAAGACCTTTTCACACTCCTGCCGTGGTTCCTTGTAGTTCATGGGCCTGTTTAATCCACAACACCTCCCAACCAGTCTTCTCTAGATTTGTATGCTATGCTTCAGGCCAAATAAAACATTTAATCAAATGGCTCAGGACAGAATGTGATGCATGAGTAGGGCACGTGACCTGCTGTAGTAGAGTATGGGAGAGAAACTGCGCCGACTCTCCTCCCATATTTTTCATTGGCTTGTGTAGTCTTTCGTAAATGCTGCCATCTGGATTTGTTAATAGACTTGTTAGTCCCTCCTTGTCTTCATTTGTTCCCTCTAATGGCAACTGGCCCTTTTACTTCGGTTGTTACACGGGACCGGTTAATCTGATAGACTACTAGCCGCAGATTCCTTCACGTAGAATTATCCCCAGGCATGAGACTGGATCCGGAAACTTTTTTGCCACAACATCCCTGCGCGCCGGGGGCGGGGCGACATCACGCGACTCCGCCCAGGCGTCCGCGTACATGACGTCAGCGAGGTCACAGCGAGCCTACGTCAGTTTTTTCCTTTTCGGCGTGCAACGCGGATCCGAACCTTGCTACGTGCCTGTTAGAGCCCTCCTTTTTTAGGTCTCACGCCTAGCGTTGCAGTGCGGAGCACGAGACTTATTGAAAGGGGGTTCTGGAAGCTGACCACACGCTTGTGCGTGTGGTTTGGCTTTTGCATGCAGCCAATGGGTTTCGCGTTTAAAAAAAAAAAAAGGAAAAAACACGCAATTGGGCAAAGGCGGGCACATGTCCCGCCTTTGCTCTGCCAATTCCCGTCCGTGTCCATTACGCGAAGCAGCGCTTTCGCCTTGCTGCTGCGCTCCCTCCCCCCCACTCCTCTGTGGTGTGCACAGTTTTCATGCTGGAGTGTCACATATCGGCCTCCTAATAGAGCCGCATTTAAACAATTTTCTTTTATTGGGGGCTGCTGAAGCGATCCCACGCTCGCCTTCTGAGTAATGACCCAAATTAAGAGAGCAAACCGAGCCCTTTCAGAGTGCATTATATCAATCATGTAATCGTTCGCTGGGGGTGGCTGCGCCGCACCAGCCGCCCCTCCGCCGGGCTGCCTTAATCAAGTGCTTGCATTACACCAGCCACTCGTGGAGTTAACCTCCACGCTTAATGGAGTGGCGCGCATTCCGTGCACGGCTGCAGGGACAATATTATCCTAGTTCATAGCGCGCGCCCAGCCCCCCTGGCTGGGTGCGCGCTGCTGGTTGAGCGTGCTGCTCAGAATCAGCTGCCAATAAATGTGCAGTCAATCATCCCGAGGCGCCTGGAAGCCCAGCGAGAGGTGTCGGGGTACCTGAGCGGGCTCCTCGCGCGCCAGCCACACCGGAATGACAGATGCACCTTTTCACAGACCCCGCTTGCTGTATGAGGACACCTTTGTCTCCACAGACCCCTGTTTAGCGCTATTTCACCTCGTCACACCTTTTAAGGCATGAGGTGGGTGGAGGGCGTTTAGTTATCCTCAATTTAGAATACTGTATGAAGTGGTGCTGGAAAACCTTATATAATTAAGGCCTATCCATATTATGCATTTATTGCATACAAAATATTGTATGTCCCTGCAATATACACCGGGGTTGCCCTACTTCAAACTGTGCTTAGATTATACACGTCTGTCGAATTTGTAATAACGTGCCATTTTTAAGAGAAATTTGATTTCCTGTGCACAGTAATCTATTCGGCTCAGGGGACACAATGTGCGCAAGGAAACACGAGAAACGCTAAGACTCGGGATGTGTGTAAACATAGGCCTACTGCCACGCAACGCTCTTTGTGGGAGGGGACATGAGGTTCGGAATGTGTGTAACCCAGGCACGCGCAGCGCACTGGGCGCAAAAAACACACAAGCACTGTCAACATTCAGAGTTTGTAGAGACCCCAAGTTTGCGCACGCGCACCTCAGTACCACTTCCTTCTGTTACTTTCGCCTGTCACAAATGTCCTCATTTAGCCAGGCAGATCCCCTCCCCTCATTTGCATGTCTCAATTCAAATCCCCCCTCCCCCCCACCCCCCCACCTTGGGCATCTTACTTGTTTTAACAGGGCAGGATGGATACTTTTATATTCATGGTTCTGAGGGGAGACATAAATTGCCATTCCAAACAAAGATGAGTTTTTTTTCCTATTAAAAACCTGAACTGGCCTCAACAATTAAGATCTGTATCTTTTGCTCCCTGCGTGGATAACGAGCTCCCTCTCTGCTGGACACAGACGCTTTGTCTCGAGGCTCGGTTAATGAAGCGCGCCTTAGGTCGGGAAATTAGCAGGACTCTGACTCCGGAGCCAACCTTTGGTGACCCGGCTGTACATCAAGTGCCTCTGCCATGTCTTCCCTAGTTATCACCCTGTAACCATGTCAACTCCTCTTTGTTTTCATTTCCTGTAGCCTCTTAGCGAGACTGTCGGGTGCTCTCTGGCAAGAGACAAGAAGGAAGGGGAGGGCAGTCACGTGCCTTCTGCCTTTTATGTGCGTGCATTTGTTTGCTTAAATCAATGGAAACTTTCTATAAAATACTTTTTACAAAAAAGCTAAACTCTATTTGTTTTGAAAAATGTGCGTCACTCCCCCCGCCCAAGGGATGCCTTTTATTGTCCAAACACAGTGGCTAGCGTTTACAGTAATTTGAAGTGTTGGAGCCTGATTGACAGCAAAAAGCAGACTTAAAGTTTTACCCTGTGAAGTTTACAGACTCTTTAGGATTCATAGCTACTTATACATGTTCATTAATGTGGAGGTGGTATAACGGTCAGAGCTGCCGACTTTGGAGCTGGGGAACCAGGTTAGTCTCTGGGTCGGCTCAACATCCTGTGATAGTCAATCACTTAATATTCCCTGGCCTACCAAACAAGCATTTGCAATGCAATAGGTCTTGCATTACTGAAAGTTTGACCTATTGACGTTGCATTATTAGCTGCAACGCCAGTAGCCCAAACTTTAACTACTGCAAGACCTATTGCATTGCAAATGCTTGTCTTCCATTTATTTTAGTGGAACAGTGTGCGAATGCCTTCGGGCTTTAAGACTTGCACGTCTTGTGGGCATCTTATGTCGGCGACGGACCCTCACCTCATTTGTATGTGGTGTTTGGGGGAGGATCACGGCACCACAGATTGTACGCAGTGCCAACAGTTGAAGCCGAAGTCGCGGCAGGAGCGCCGGATGAAACTTCTCTCGGCGCGTCTCTCCAGGTCGACGTCCTCCCCACGGCCTGCTTCGACGGACGGCTTCAGACACTGCTGTGGTAGTCGTCCTCACCTTTCTCCGATGTCCCGTAAGCGTCGCTCCCTGGTGGGTAAGTGTCGCAGTTTGTCCCCGGGAGCTGGTTTCCGGCCTGCCAGGGGCGGGGACTCTGCGCGGGTGATGTGGCCCCGCGTGTCGTCCTATCCACCGTTTCCTGGTGTTGGGGCGTCGATAGTCCAAATGGAGCCTACGTGTGCCATGACTTTTACGCATGTTCTTGCCTCCGGGGCACAGGGATGGGAGGTTGTCTATGTGCTGGCAGAGTGATTGCGCAGGTTTCTGCTTGTTCTTCTTTCTTCTTTCCCTGCCCTTGGGTTCTGCAGTGTTGGCACTCCTCTGGTGGTGTTAGTCACCGTTTCTTTCCAATGTTTCTGCTCTGCGCACACTGTTCACATGCTTCCACAGTTTTTTATCTGAAGGGTCCGCGTTGTGGTGCGAAAAGTTCTCCGAAGAAAACTGACGTAGGCGTGCCATGGCGAGTCTTATGTGACCTCGCTGACATGACGTACGCGGACGACGCCTGGGCGGAGTCGCGTGATGTCGCCCCGCCCCCGGGGCGCAGGGATGCTGTGGCAAAAAAGTTTCCGGTACCAGTCTCACGCCTGGGGATAATTCTACGTTAAGGAAGCTGCGGCTAGAATAGTCTCTACCAGATACATTGTTACCGAAGGTAGGTAACTCTCACTGTAGTCTGTAAGCACTATTTTACTTTGAGTTTCTCCCACTGCATTCTGGACATGCGCTGCTTCAGCTGAAACCGCTTGTGTTTTTTTAAGCAACATGGCTGCCTGCTTTTAATCACTTTAACCTGGCATTATCTTGTTTGTTTAATTTACCCCGCATAAAAAATGGATTTAGAAATGATTAGCAAATTAACTCATGTGAATTCCTGGTAGCGCACAATCCTATGCTAATGGGCTGAAGCTCACAACAGCACATCTGTGTTGCATTTCATCTGTACTAAAGCCACCTGATGGCTTGTTTTCAAAATCTTGTTTTATTGACAACACCACTACCGCCGCCAATACCGCCGCCAATACCGCCGCCAATACCGCCGCCAATACCGCCGCCAATACCGCCGCCAATACCGCCGCCAATACCGCCGCCAATACCGCCGCCAATACCGCCGCCAATACCGCCGCCAATACCGCCGCCAATACCGCCGCCAATACCGCCGCCAATACCGCCGCCAATACCGCCGCCAATACCGCCGCCAATACCGCCGCCAATACCGCCGCCAATACCGCCGCCAATACCGCCGCCAATACCGCCGCCAATACCACTGCCTATACCGCCGCCCCCTCTGCCTATACTGCCGCCCCCTCTGCCTATACCGCCGCCCCCCCTCTGCCTATACCGCCGCCCCCCCTCTGCCTATACCGCCGCCCCCCCTCTGCCTATACCGCCGCCCCCCCTCTGCCTATACCGCCGCCCCCCCTCTGCCTATACCGCCGCCCCCCTCTGCCTATACCGCCGCCCCCCCTCTGCCTATACCGCCGCCCCCCCTCTGCCTATACCGCCGCCCCCCCTCTGCCTATACCGCCGCCCCCCCTCTGCCTATACCGCCGCCCCCCTCTGCCTATACCGCCGCCCCCCTCTGCCTCTACCGCCGCCCCCCCTCTGCCTATACCGCCGCCCCCCCTCTGCCTATACCGCCGCCCCCCCCTCTGCCTATACCGCCGCCCCCCCCTCTGCCTATACCGCCGCCCCCCCCTCTGCCTATACCGCCGCCCCCCCTCTGCCTATACCGCCGCCCCCCCTCTGCCTATACCGCCGCCCCCCCTCTGCCTATACCGCCGCCCCCCCTCTGCCTATACCGCCGCCCCCCCTCTGCCTATACCGCCGCCCCCCCTCTGCCTATACCGCCGCCCCCCCTCTGCCTATACCGCCGCCCCCCCTCTGCCTATACCGCCGCCCCCCCTCTGCCTATACCGCCGCCCCCCCTCTGCCTATACCGCCGCCCCCCCTCTGCCTATACCGCCGCCCCCCCCTCTGCCTATACCGCCGCCCCCCCCTCTGCCTATACCGCCGCCCCCCCTCTGCCTATACCGCCGCCCCCCCCTCTGCCTATACCGCCGCCCCCCCCTCTGCCTATTCCGCCGCCCCCCCTCTGCCTATACCGCCGCCCCCCTCTGCCTATACCGCCGCCCCCCCCTCTGCCTATACCGCCGCCCCCCCCTCTGCCTATACCGCCGCCCCCCTCTCTGCCTATACCGCCGCCCCCCTCTCTGCCTATACCGCCGCCCCCCCCTCTGCCTATACCGCCGCCCCCCCCTCTGCCTATACCGCCGCCCCCCTCTGCCTATACCGCCGCCCCCCCTCTGCCTATACCGCCGCCCCCCCTCTGCCTATACCGCCGCCCCCCCTCTGCCTATACCGCCGCCCCCCCTCTGCCTATACCGCCGCCCCCCCTCTGCCTATACCGCCGCCCCCCCTCTGCCTACACCGCCGCCCCCCTCTGCCTACACCGCCGCCCCCCTCTGCCTATACCGCCGCCCCCCCCTCTGCCTATACCGCCGCCCCCCCCTCTGCCTATACCGCCGCCCCCCCCTCTGCCTATACCGCCGCCCCTCCCTCTGCCTATACCGCCGCCCCTCCCTCTGCCTATACCGCCGCCCCTCCCTCTGCCTATACCGCCGCCCCCTCCTCTGCCTATACCGCCGCCCCCCCTGCCTATACCGCCGCCCCCCCCTCTGCCTATACCGCCGCCCCCCCCTCTGCCTATACCGCCGCCCCCCTCTGCCTATACCGCCGCCCCCCCTCTGCCTATACCGCCGCCCCCCCTCTGCCTATACCGCCGCCCCCCCTCTGCCTATACCGCCGCCCCCCCTCTGCCTATACCGCCGCCCCCCCTCTGCCTATACCGCCGCCCCCCCTCTGCCTATACCGCCGCCCCCCCTCTGCCTACACCGCCGCCCCCCTCTGCCTACACCGCCGCCCCCCTCTGCCTATACCGCCGCCCCCCCTCTGCCTATACCGCCGCCCCCCCCTCTGCCTATACCGCCGCCCCCCCCTCTGCCTATACCGCCGCCCCTCCCTCTGCCTATACCGCCGCCCCTCCCTCTGCCTATACCGCCGCCCCCTCCTCTGCCTATACCGCCGCCCCCTCCTCTGCCTATACCGCCGCCCCCTCCTCTGCCTATACCCCCGCCCCCTCCTCTGCCTATACCCCCGCCCCCTCCTCTGCCTATACCCCCGCCCCCTCCTCTGCCTAAACCGCCGCCCCCTCCTCTGCCAATACCCCCGCCACCTCTAGTCCCGCTGCCACAACCTCAGCGCCTCTCGCTTACTATTAGCAGGGGCACTGTACGAGGCCGGAGCTGCATCCGAGACCATTCATCCCTCTATCTCTCCCTCCATGCCTGCCATAAAGCAGTCTGCCCTGCACCAGGAGGTGAAGCCCGGGCCATACTACTGCTGAAGTTTTTTATTAGGCCAAAGATAGCAATGACATTACGCAATGCCACACTGCACACTCAAATCACAGTGCTGGAAATAAATCCTCCCCGCTCTTCCTCCTGAGCCACGACAGAGTAATCCGAGCAAAAGGTGTTGGAGCGCTTTGTTAGTGTTTATAGCTCGGATCATATGTAACTCACTTCACACTTTCTATGTAATTTACAACACTTATCTTCACTGCACTATCACTACTTTGAAGACGTCGCAGGCCGGTCTCTTCCTCTAATATTTACAATCCAACAAGTGGTCGAGAAGGCCCTTAATTGCAATGCAATAGTTCTTGCATTTGCAAGAATTTAAGCGATTAGTATTTTAAATGACCATACCTTTTTTTTTATGTTTTAAAACTCAAAACATAAATAAAAGGCATTGTCCTTCACAATGCCAATGGCTCAAACTCGCGTGAATGTGAGACCTATTGCCTTGCAAATGCTAGTTTTAAATTCTGCTTGTTTTACAAGTCCATTATGAACAAGGCAACACAGTACCAGAATTTATAGGAGTGGTACATATTAACATTTTTCCCTCCTTTCGGAAATTTACCCCTAGGAGAAAGACAAATCCAGAACAGTAGGATATCACTTTTAAGATTACTTTATTATTCCAGGTTCATAGCACTGTTGTTCCGAGGACCTTCCTATCAGCCTCTCGTCAATCTCTTTCAAGATACTACTGATCGGTATCGATCTGGTAAATTGATGTGACTGCATAAAGCACCACTAGAGAATGAGTGTAGCTGCAGTAAGAAGTGGCACATTAATGGGTAGCTGTGAAACACACATGCTGACCAGCATTGCACAGCTTTAAATAGCTTTCAAGAAGTTGCTTCTGGCCTATTTGGGAGTTGAAGGGAGCATTAAACTAGCAGTTACCGGATCTCCAGCAAGATTCTTTTATCCTTCTTGTATTATAACAAAATATGTGAATACCAGATGCAGATTGTAGAACCTGTTACCATTTTGTACTATGTCAAATGTATGTGAACATCAGATACTGTTAGTAGATCCTGTAACCCTTTTTATGCATTGCTTTCATAGGTTGGAGATTTTGGTGATGCCACGAACTGGCCCACTCCTGGAGAAATTGCTCACAAAAGTACCCCGGTGAGAATTAACCTCCTTTAATCAATCTGGTACAGTCTCTCAAGTGTTTTTATGGATTAATTTTAGTTGCTGGTACGCTCGAGAGATTTGAGAAATTCTGCACAAGGCTAACGTTTCAGTTTGAGTGGCATCACTGGATAATATACAGTGGGAGGAGGTGCTTTTCTAGGTAGTTCTATGTGCTGAGGCTTATATGACTTTTGTAGTTTGGTCTCATTTGTGTTGCAAAAATACAGCATAGAATTCTTGAATAGAAATTGTATGCTTGTGGTATGTTGCTGTAGATAACCGTGCATTGTGTTCTTCTGCTATCCAGTGATGGACTCGAGCTTTTGCAACTTGTTCTTTGAAGAAAGGCTTTTAGTCGTAGGATGCACTGTGACTGCACCTTTAGTAGGCAATGTGCATGGGCATTGACTCCTTTAGGTTTTTTCCTGCCATCTGGTTTGGATGTGTACCGACCGGGCTCAAACTCATCAGAGGCTTACTGTTGAGGCAGAGCACCGTTTCTAATGGAGTCTGGTGTTGAGGCCCCGTGCCCAAAGTGCCACAGCCTCCAGGGCCTCCGCCACCTTCAGACTCTAGTCCTCACCTTAAGAGTCCTCTGAACCCAAAAAGGACCTGACTAACTGTGTTGACCCTCTTGGCCGTCCAGTCCAAGACCACTGACAAGCTTTAACCCCACTCAAAGTCCCCTTTGATGCTGTAGCCTAGGACACTGTTGACCTTGAAGCATTTATCGATGTCAGACACCCTCAAGGAACAGCTCTGAAGACTCTGAACAGCTGATCCCTTAAAGACTATAGGAGGGGCTCGACACAAGGCAGAAGACCATCTTTATTCATCCCTTTACTCGTTAGATTTCTGCAAAGCCGCCCCACAAAAACCTAGTGAAAATCTGCCTCATAAGAGGACTTTTGAGAAGGGACCTGCATCGGAGGCCCCCCCAATGTTCCTATTCTCAAGAAACAGAAATGGGCACAAGCCTCCCCTGTGCTCCACTTTGACCTCCACCACCATTGTTTCCTCCGCTGCCACCGTCTCCTCCACCACACTGACCACGTATACCACCCCTACTCCCTTTCCAGCCACCCTTGGGACAGCAAAGATGTTGACCCCCCGACGAGGCAGACCTTGGCCATTAATTATCCTGAAAGGGCATCTCGCCCCAGATGATGCCACGGTCTACCACCATCCAGAATGTGGTGGTGCACACCCTCCACGAGGAAGACAATGTCCTCATCGAAACAATGTTCAAGTCTTCCTGTTAAAGGGCATGCTCAAATCATACCATTAAGGCCAGGGTAGTAACACCAAATGGCGTCCAAATTATAAACCCTCCTACAGTGACCCTGTGTACATTGGGGTCTATGTCCGCCCTACTACCTGGTCATACACACTGCCTGCAAGCAGGCTACTGCTCAAGCCACAGGTGACACCCCACTGTCTTTTAAGGAGTGCAAAAAGCTGGCTGCCTCTGGCAAGAAGTTGGCTGTAAGGGGGCTAACCTCTGGTGCATTATCCAACTCCGTGGACCTCCCCTCCCACTCTGATAGGCTGTAGTTGGAAGAAATGCAGGTTTTGGTGAAACATTTACATGAAGAGTTCAGTAAAGGAGCGGGATAGTGTCAGAGGGCAAGGCCATCTCCACGCCGCCATAAATTGTGCTCTCTATCCTCAGTGATGCAAAAACAGCCTCCCAAGTGGTTAATGCCAGCGTCCTTATTAAAGGCTGTACCAGGCTCTCCATTTTGGGATTTAAGCTGGCGGTCCAACAGCATCTCCTCAATCTGTCGTTTGATGGGGGAACACCTATTTGGGCTCCAGGTTGATGAGATGCTGCAGGCAAATGTCAAATTGGATGCTCTTCAAATCTAGGGGATCCAAAAGCTCCTTTCATCAGGGCTGCCTCCCATGATCCCACCCAATAATTCAAAAGATGACTGCAGCATTTCTACTAGCAAGAATGTAGAGGGTATGCCCGGGATGCCTACATGGACACTAACGAAGGCAGGAGAAGAGATGTTTGCTCCAAAGGTGCGCCTCAAATCCATGAGTGGAAACTATACCTGCAAGTCCTACACCAGTACTCCCAGCATGGGGGCACACCACAGATGAGCCTGTTCGCCGCCATCAAAAAATTAAATGCTAATACTTTACTCCAGGTACCTCCTGTACATGGGCATTGCACTATGGATGAACTGGTCAGATCTCTGCCTACTCTTTTCCGTCTCACGATTCAGAACATGAGTCCAACATTTCTCAACACTTATCCAGGTCGTCCTCAAGTGGGCCACACAGCCCAAGTATGTAACACTCTTCAAGATGCCAATCACCCCCCATTCAGTCACCCCCATGAGAACCTCCTCAACAGGTTGGACATTCTAACATTCAACCAATGGCAGATCAGACACCCAGATCTCATGCAGCTCACTCTAGTGATTTGGTACCAGAGGTCTTAGAGTTTGGGTACCTACACCTGCCACAGGAATGCATAGACATTCTGGAGGAATCTTATAGACCTATTAAGTGGGCATACTGTCTCAAAATGGATGAGATTGACCATTATTGCATTACCTATCACTTGACACTCCTAAAACCAGTGTCCAGGACGTAGCCTGCAGTCCTCACCCACACTTCTAAATGACTGTATTTTGGTTGTGTGGCCGCATACATGTAAAACAGGGAACTATCCTGTATTGCATCCCTGTAATGAATGGCTTCACGGAGGGCCTTACTAGTTGTTCCTCCCAGAGAACACACCCCCAACCAGGTCTCCCCCTATGGAACTTCAACATAATCCATACAAGACTCGTGGACCCCTTTTTGAGCCATTGCATTCTTGCCCATTGTAATTCCTTTCTTGGAAAGTAAATTCTTATAGCCATAACCTCTCTTGGACATATCAGTGAGTAGCAGATTGTCCTAAACAAAGAACCTCTCATTCAAAGGACAAGGTTGTTCACAGAACAAATCCAAAGTTCCTCAGTGGTTTCCTCCTTCCTCCGCAACCAAACAGAGCTGCCATTCTTCATTCCCCAAGCCAGACTGTAGCAGAGAAAATCCTTTACACTCTAGATGTTAAACACACTTGTGTATTATGTCACCAGGACCAATCTTTCCTGCAGGTCCAGTCCGCTCTTGTTGCTTTTGCAAAACCTCACAAGTCGGCATTTTTCAAAGGCCTCAATTGCCAGATTGATATTAAAGTGCATCCAAACTTGCTACCATAAAACTGATGGAGTCCTCCCTTTTACCCCCTGGGCTCGCGCTATAAGCAAGACAACAAGGGCTTTCCTCTGGAATATCCTGGTAAGGCAGCGACTTGGTCAACCTCACACACTTTAAGCTCTATTGTGTGAACATTTCAGTCTGCCAGCAGTCCGTAGTGAGGCAGACAGTGTTAAGGACTTGATTTCACACATTTTCATTATCCACTTGGTAGCCATTGCCTGTAGCGGGTTCTCCTTTACAATCTATTCAGAGCATGTTTAACTACAGTAATATTCTACATGTGGAAAATGTTACTCAAAGCCTCTGTTAATAGCATTTAGTGCTGTAAATCCCTTTGCGCCCACCTACCAGCTCTATTTGCACATCTCTACTTTTGTTATTTATATTTTTTCGACGATAAGCATTATGCACCATACCGTGTTCAGGTGCTATTCCATACATACTCACACCTGCTCTTCGAAACCGATCTAACTTGGTGCATCTTGTGACTTGCAGGTCTTTCGCTGATGAAAAACAATTTCAAACGTCCCATCCCAACAACAGATGGCATGGGCGGGGGCAGAGCATTTTAATCTACAGCACCACTTGCTATGAACCCACACTTAACAGTGTACCATTTTTCTTTTCTCTGAATGGATTAATTCTAATACATCTGATCTAGCCAGGCACATTTAAGTTTCGACTTTGAGATAATCTCAAATCTGTAGATATTCAAATAAGTTTATTTGCAACAAATCAAATACTTTCTGACTTCCAAAAGGAGTTTCAAGTATACTGCCTATATTAAGTTGCTCAACAGCCATTAACCCGTTTTTTTGCAGTATGAATCTTTTCTGGATTTACATGCTGTGGATTATTCCGCCATCTAGTGGTTGGGTCCGGAATTCTCCATTTTTTGTAGTCCCTCTATTTTCAGGTCTTGCCTAGGCAACGCTTGCGTTTTTTCGAGACCTGCTGTATTCAGGATATGGGCATGTAGCTCCACCTACTTTCCGCCCATCTTTTTAATTTGTTCTAATCACTGGCCTTTGTAAATGGTAGCTTTTCATTGGTTAATAGTCTCATTAGTCCCTACTTAGTAACTCCTTTTCTCTTCCTTTAACCTCCCATGATCCCCTGTTACACGTGTTGCTACTCGGGACCTTTGAATTATGGCATAGGAGCACTATTTTCTTAGATGCCTTTCTCCTGCCAGCGTCGGGCTTTCCCGCAACGTTTTTTAAATGTATTAATTTAACCAGTGCGGCACACCTTTCTTTTGTTGGTTGTGCATTTCGATCGGCAAAGCAGCTGCATGTTTTCTGGTTTCGGTTTCTTTCGACAAGTATATTGCGCTTGTTCTCCAAGTTGCCTATGGGAACACATATTCTTGAATTCTGCTTGCCTCACGACAGAGTGGCTCTTGATTTTTGTTGTGCCTGATGTAGTTCACCCGTAAGTCGCGCTCTTTCAGCCTCGTTTGGCAGCGGTATGGCTGTCTCTGGGTGAAACTGAATTCCAGGCTCTTCTGTTTCACTTAACTGGATGTAGAAATGCTCATAGCCTCAACCACTCGTTTCATTAGCGAACCATGGATGTGGGTGAGCTGTGGCGCTACCAGGTTACTTGGGAGGGTTTGAAAGGCTTCCGCAGGTCCGGGTGCGACTGTCTCTACTGGAGTAGTACATAAATGAACCGTTTTTTGTCTGAGTCGAAGGCTTGGACCCTTTCTGGGTCACAATATTTCCTTTAGTGTATAGATGGGCTCCTTGTGCCTCACACTTCACCTTATTTACTTCCTGGTGCACATTACTGATCCTTTGCACACATTCTCGATCTCTTCTTGGAACACACCTACACCAACCACTTCATGATATGTTCTTGTCCCCTTTCCTTCCTCCATGCGTTTCTGCCAATCTTTTGTAGTCACCCTTCCTTCTCGCCCCTCCCTTTTTTTACTGCCATGCCCACCTGGCCTCTTTCCGGTTCACGTTCACGCCATCCTTCTATTCTACACACTTCGGTTTACCTTCCTTACTCTTTTACACCCTTCACAATGCATTGATGCCCACTTCTTGGTAGATGCCTTTTCCCTTCAAACAGTAGTCCCTTTATTATTGTCTCAAGCCTGTCTCCTCATCGTTCACAGTACAGGATTGTTCCGGTCCTCTACTCTATGTACACATGGCCCATTTTCATCGTGCATTCTTCCGCTCTTCATGCCCATTGCACACTTGGCCCATTTACTTCTTGGTGCCCACTTCTCATTCTCTTTCCCCCGTAGTACACTCCCCTTTACCTTTTAGGCACATTTTAATCCAAATGTACAACCAATTGCCAAATAATTGCAGACTCACCCTCATGCTTTACGATGTATGCACCTACACCAGTACATCTCTACAGTACTCATATTATAATCGTACCTTACATGGAAGTTCTGAGCTTGGTTTATTTGTATTGGTTAAGGCAGAATATTTGAGCATTTGTATTGTGACTTCTGGTTCACCTAATTTGTATTTTTATTTCCATATTCAATGTACAGTGACTCAATCGATGTGTATGCTTTCAGTTCGTAGCAGCATGTAAATAAAAGCGAGCTGTATGTCCTTCTTATTGGATGCATGTAAACTTCAAATAAACATGCCATGCTGTAGCTAGATGCATTTTCCATGAAAAACTTTTTTCTTTGTATTTTTGAAATACAGTGTGATCTTGAATGAATTCCTAGTTTATTTATTGTGACTGATATAGCCACTTTTGTTGGAAGTATTATTCAATCAGTGTGGCCATTAGCTTGCATGACCATACAGTTGGTATTGGATGTTTCTCTAACAGATTTTGGGCATTAGAGGCTGTGAGACGAGGGCCTTGTATAATCCGCAATATAGCCTCCAATAAATTGCAAGTATGCACATTAGTAAGCAGACTACTTGTAAGTTTGCGGTCATAGCTGCGCTCTGCTTTTGCAATTCATCCATATGTGGCCACTGGTAATGTGCAGTTCAGTATACAGTACTACTATGGGCGCTGTAAAGATGTGAATCCACAACTCAAAATACCATACAACATAATTACACTTCATAACACACAATCCCACTGCAAGCTATTCCACTCAATACAGAATAATTCCAATCCACAGAATTCCACAGCACACCATGCCACATAATTCCACTACACAAATCCATTCCGTGCCACACAATTCCACAACTGCCTAATCTGATACCCACATAATTCCACATACATACTCCGTAACACAGATATAAGACCTTACCATTTACAATGCCAATATCTCTAAGCCAAACAAATGTGAGATCTATTGCATTTTCAATGCTTGTTTACTTATTGGGCATAAACGTTTCCCCCATTTGGTGCTTCCTGTGACATTGTCTGCCCCTCTGGAAACACCCCTCTTTGGCGCCATCTTCAGATTTTTTTCCCACCTTTGGATCTGAATGCTTGGCTGAAGGCTCTCTAACTCGAGGAAGAAAAGGTTAGTAAGAAGTTTGCGAAAGATTGTACGAAATTCATTAAACATCAAGGAAAAGGTACTGGAAGGAATCTCCTGTAGGAAAGTACTCCTTTTAGCATAGTAAACCCCACCCCACCCCCCCACACATGCTTTTTGCTTGATTCAGATGCATCTTTGATGTGCACTGGGTCCCTGGTAATCAGGTTCCCAGTGCCTGTTTTTCTCAAACTGTACCTTTGTTTCCCAAATTGGCACACCTCTGGTCCACATACAAGTTCCTTGTAGAAGGTACCAGTGGTACCAGGGGCCTTGTGAACAGAGCGTCTCGAAGGGCTGCAGCATGTATTATGCCACCCTTAGAGACCCCTAATCAAACACACGCACACTGCCACTGCAGCCTGTGTTTTTTGGTGCCGGTTAAAGTGAAGTAGACCTGGCACACATCCCAGTGTACCAGACCTACATGGGCTGGTAGCTTGTCACTACCAGTTCCAAAGCCCCATTATGGCTTTGCTTAATTTCCAGATGTTTTGTACCAAACATTTGATTAATAAGCCCACACTGATGTCAGTGTTGAGTTCATTAATAAATGCACCAGTCTGCCACTTCCAGACATGTTTCTGACCTCCCTGATGTGGGAGCCTTTTACTCTTGTGGGTCAGAAACAAACCTGCTCTGGGTGGCGGTGCTTCACACACACCCCCAAGCAGGAATAGCATTGAAGGCCAGTGAGCCTAAAAGGCTTTCTGTCTTTTGTTATACTGACCAGGGCCTCTCCAGGTAGTGGAGAAGCCTGTCCCCCCCGACGAAGCACCACTTTTGGCGGCAATGTCGGCTTGAAAATTAGTAAGCAGGAGAGGTGTCCTCTCTCGGCAAGGACAACCCCTAAGGTATTCTGAGCCGAAATGACCCTCTTTTGAAAAGCCACCATATTGTTTTGGAGGATTTTAGCCAATAGGGTTAGGGGTATGCTCCTACCCCAGAGGTAGTGCACATACAATGGGTGTAGTCACCCTGAAGGTAAGTAGCCCATTGGCTACTACCTTTGGACCCCTGTAATGCCTGAAAAAACACACTTGGATGAGGAAAAGATGCTCTGATGTAGAAGAGGTCTAGACGATCGATATGTCAAAGGAACCCCGATGTTGAAGAGGAAATAGACGTCAACCCAGAGGAACGCTCTGCAGCGAACGAGTCAAAGAGGAGGTGCCTCAAAACTGAAATTGCTACAATGCTTTAGAAGGACTGGCGTAGCATTGAAAGACTTTCTAATTCCTCCGAAAACTTCGATACCAAAAGACTAAGGCAAGAAGGATGTTCCGAACCTACTTTAACACCTGGACCAGAGGAGAAAGAGGAGCTCTTCTATGAGCAAGAAAAGGAGCAAGGAGGACTGGAATTGCTTTAGGGCTCTGAAGAGTCGGAGTATGTGATTCTCAGTGGCAGGAGCTTATGAACTCCCCAGAGAAGGAACTAGACAGTTAACAGTCGAGGCCTTCGCCTCCTGATGACATTGGCATGTACAACCAGGCCAACCAAAAGGCTGATCAACTCGATCCAGGGATAAGTATACCCCCTGTGAAAAGGAGATTCAGTCAGTATTGCAGGAAACTCGCCTTTACCAGATGGGGCAAGCTCCTGACAGTGGGGAAATTGTTAAGGGGAAATGGCATCATGCATCCCCATAATCCCATATGCAAGTTGACACGGGAGACCAATTCAATTACAAGAGGTAGGAAATTAGCACAACAAACTCCCAACAGTAACCATTACCAGTAACCATTACAACAGATGGCTCTCATATGGGCTGGGGAGCGCATATAGCCTCGCTCAAAGTGTGAGGAGTCTGGAAGGAAGATGCAGTAAAGCATATCAATATGTTGGAACAAAGAACAGTGTTCCTAGCCTTAAAAAGCCTTTCAGAAAGAGCTATTAGGAAAGACAATATTGATCCAATCAGACAAATACATTTTTTTACATCCATAAGCAAGGGGGAACTCAATCCCTTGCCTGGTCAAGACTAGCCCAAAAGATATGGAAGTGGGCAATACAGAGGAGAATGTAAGTAAAAGTAGTTAATCTTTCAGGCAAAGACACTGTAGAAGCGGACAGACGGAGCACACAAGCGTCATGCTCTCACATATGGGAATTAAATCAAAACTTACTCAAGATTTTTTGGTGTGTGGGGGAGCACCAACAATAGAACCATTGGCTCACCCTAAAAACAGCATTTCTGGTAGCCATAGTATCGCTACGCAGGGTAAGTGAAATTCAAGCGCTCATGATTCAAGAACCATACTTTCAGGTTCACAAAGACAGAGTAGAGATGAGGACAGACCCACAATGCTTACCTATAAGTAGTCTTGTTTCCACATTAACCAAACCATTCAAATTCCACGTTTTTCCAAAAAACCTAAGTCACGCCGAGAGAGCATTACACACGCTGGACACAACACACCATATGTACTACATTGAAAAGATAAAGATGTGCAGGAAGACAAAGCAACTGTTTCTTTTCAAATAATATGGGTAAAGCTGTAACTAAGGCACAGTTGCCAAATGGATTGCCCAAACTATTACATTTTTCCACAGAAATGCCGGAGAGAAACTAATCTCAACCCCAAAGAGACACTCCGCAAGGAAAAAGAGCAACGGTGGCCTTTCTATCAAATGCGCCCTTACAGGAGATATTTATGGCAGCAACGTGGTTATCTGTTTACAAAACAATACTGCATACACATTAAAATAAACAGTGTTGGAAGCTGGCACTGTATATACTATACCAAAGTGAGCTATAGTGTGCACATTCCAGTGGAATCCCAAAGATGGGCAGAGGTTACGTTAGATAGCACCTCACTCTATATTTGTGGTTGTGTGGTTGTGTGGTTGAGCAGTAGGGCAGTATCAAAGGACAGTATTAAGCATGTGTTGTACACACTGTCCGCAAATTAATTCACACACTCAAAGACTGAACTTCAGACCAATTGTTTTTGTATGAAAATATTCTTTTAGCTGTATATTCTAGAAGCAAGCTTGGCGCAAGCAATAAATACTTTACAGTAGTAATGCAGTTTGTAAACAGTTTGAATTGAACATGTATATGCACTGACTTACTGTATGGTTTCAGAGAAATGCAATACTTTGTAAATACAGCACATAGACTTGAATGGGCTCTTCTGTAAAATTACAGGTAAGTTACTTTTGAGATTACTTTTCTTACTCAGTAGTATACCTGGATACTACTTTGGGACATTTCCTGTAAACAGGTAAATAAAATGGTTTTTGTTATTGCAATTTTAAAGAATTTCTTAAGGTTTTCAAACTCCACACTTAACCCCTTCCATGCTCATGACGGAATGGTTGTCATGAGCACAAGTTCTAGCGTGCTCATGACGGAACCTTTCCGTCATGAGCACATGCTCAGGAAATCCCTCTGCTGCAGACAGATGAATTTCCCATTTATTAATATTTTTTGCCTGGGGAGGTGGGGGAAGAGCTTCCACTACCTCCCCAGGCATATTTTTGAATTTCGTTGCAATGACGATAGCGCACAACTTAGTTTCAGTTTCTCAGTTTCGGTGCTTGTGGGGCTATCTCAGTCCCCCGAACACCGAAAAAGATGGGAGAGGTATCGTTGGAAAGAGGAGGATCTCCCCTTTCCAATGGTACCCTTCCCTAGTGCGGGCGGCTCAAGTACCTGTGACAATTTTGACAATTTTGATGTTTCCTCAATACTGTTTGGGTCCTTGCCTGTCACGGGTACTTGGGCCTTCCGCACGATTGAGGCACCATTTTTATCGGGAATCTTGGGGGAACGCTGGGTGGTAGGAAATTTGTGTCAGCCCGGTGATTCCACAACTTTCCCACACATAAATGTGTGGAAAAAGTGACTTTTGTTTCTGCTAAATTTGAAGTTTGCAGGGGATTCTGGGTATGAAAACGGGGGATCCACACAAGCCATACCGCCATTGATTCACCTGGGTGTCTAGTTTTCAAAAATGTATAGGTTTGCTAGGTTTCCCTAGGTGCCAGCAGAGCTAGGGTTCAAAATCTACAGCTAGGCACTTTGCAAAAAAAGTGTCAGTTTTCACTGTAAATATAGTGTGTCCACGTTGCGCTTTGAGCCGTTTGCTGTCGCCGGCACTAGGCCTACCCACACAAGTGAGGTACCATTTTTATCGGGAGAGTTAGGGTAACACAGAAATGTAGAGCAACTATTACCTATGGACTTTCGATGCATTTCTGCGTTCCAAATGAGACCATGTGCAAGTCATTTTGAAAAATGACCTATAATTCTCATGCTAGTATGGGTACTCACAATTTCTGAAATGTGCAAATATCTACGGTTTCTAAACTCTATTTTAATCCAACTTCAGAAATACATAGTGTCTCTCATACAGATTGTTCCATGTATATATTTTCCCAAATGAATTGCTATATACCCGGTACATAATTAAAAACACTGCTCGGTTATTGGCTCTGGGTTCGTCGGGTTCTTGATGAACCTACAAGTCCTATATATCCCCACAACCATAAAGGTCCAGCGGATGTAACGGTGTATTGCTTTCAAACAGTTGTCATAATTAGAAGTTACAGGTGAAAACGTTGACACAATTTGCTGTTTTTTTTTTTAACTAATGTTCAAGTTTTCCTATATTCAACAATTAGTTTCTATGAGGAAACCTTGAAGGATCTACACAAATGACCCCTTGCTGAATTCAGAATTTGGTCTATTCTAAAATGTATAGCTTTCCAGGATCCATTATTGCTTTCATACCCATTTCTACCGTTAAGTGGAAGGAGGTTGAAAGCACAAAAAATAGGCTATGTCCCAGAAAAATGCCAAAACGAACACATTTTGGTTTTCTGACAAGTCTGTTTGTCCCTGAAAGCTGGGAAGATGGTGATTTCAGCACCACAATTCCTTTTTTGATGCCATTTGCAGGGAAAAAAAGACTTTCATATGTAGACCTTTTTTCCCATTTTTCCAAGAAAACAAAATTTACCTCTATTTGGGCTAATTTCTTGGCCCCCTCCAGGGGAATCCACAAACCATAGGTACCTTTAGAATCCCCATGATTTTTTTGTTTAAATTTGTTTGAGATTTTTACATTTCCTGTTACAAGTTGCTATTGCATCATTGACCTGTTATATCATACATTTGTGGGCATTTGGTTATTTTTACCAGTGTAGTCAGCGATCTCACCATACATCAATACAACTTGGATAAGATAGCTTACAATTGTCCAGGAGTTATCTTCTAGTTTGACTCAGCATACTTTATTTAATTTGTTGTGATGTCTTGTTGGGCATGTATCCCGGGGGTGTTGGTTGGTGTTTTGCCCTCCCCTCTACACTTGTATGTCACCTCTTATAGAGTTAGTGACTGTATTCCCTGGCGGATGAAGTTGGTTTCGGAAATGCCAAAGGGGGACAAACAAAACTGAACTATGGGAGGGAAACCAGGTGTAAGGGAGGAGTGGGAGCGGTCTGATTATGCGCCGGGGCGCTCAGTGATGTGACTGGCTGTGATTCAGCGTGAATGTGCTGTTGCGTGTGTAGGGGGGAGGAAAGGCCGTATGCAGGGTGTTGTAGGAATGCATCTAACACATCTTGGACATGTCATTGGTTGTGTGAGTCTCATTGCTATACAGGGGAGGCTAGTATCTATCCTTTGGGAGGGCCTAGCAGCGAAGGGGTTAAAAGAATTTCCAAGAAAAAGTCAGTTATCCTATGGAGGAAAACAGTGTTAGCGGTATTTGGTAGTGGGAGCTAAGGTTCTGGGGTTAGATTCAGGGGTCCTCCAGGGTCAAGGATGCACTCTAGTTATACCCTCAGCGGCACTAGAGCGGCCAGGTGCAGAGTGCTGAGGCCCAATGTTATCCAATGGTGGATAGGGGGCCTCCGGTTGGTGGCTGCTGATAAGCAGGCCGCTTGGTTGTGGGAGCAAAGCTCCTGGACTTTAGCTCAGGGAAAATGGGGAAACAAAGTAGCACCAAAGGTGCACCCTCAGCAGCACTAGGGCAGCCGGGTGCAGGGTGCTGTTTCGATGTATGGCCCCCTGTTTTCAACGGGGAACCTCTGGTTTGCAAAGGCACTGCAGGCTGTTTGGCCACCCAAGGCCGTGGGGCGTCTGGTGCAGGGGTGCCTTTTGGGGTCGGATCTTACCAGCTCCTGGTCGTGGTTGGGGGGACGTTCTGGATTTAGGCTGCAGGTGTCTGGCGGAGGCTTGAGGCAAGTTGGGGCTTGCCGGATCTCCGGTCAGGATCGCCAGGGTGACCTCGGGGTGTTTGCCCGCTCGGACGGTGGGAGCAGAGTGGGGCAGATTCGCGGTGTCTGACTGGAGCTTGAGGTTGCAGATGAACAAATCCAGTGTTAACTGGAGACTGTCTTTGGGGTTGAAGGCAGGCAGGTCCTTTGGGGTTTTCAAGGTTGCTGGCGGCAGGACACACCGGGATTTTGCAGGAGCAGGTTTGAGGGAGAGACAGGCCGGTAGGGCTCAGCCCAAGTCAGTGGGCGTCTTCCTCTTGTTAGCTGCTGCACGGCTGTTTGGTCTTTCCTGTTCTTCTCCTAGTAGTTTCTTGGCTGAGGAAGCAAGGTTCAGGAGTGCCCCTAAATACAAGATTTAGGGGCCTTACAAGTAGGTAAAAGGCAGGGACCAATGGGTCCCTTCCCTGTGGTGGGTACTCCCCCTATTATGCCACCCTCCAGTGGGAGGGGGGCATGAGCCTGTCCCTGGTTGGCCGAGCCCCCCATCAGCAAGATGGCAGGGACTGAGAGTTGTACTTTACCTCGAATCCCCCCACCCCCAAGGGGGGGGGGGGGGAGTTAGCAGACGTGGGCAAACCTCTCTTCCTCACTTGTTTTTCCCGCTGGTTCTCCTACCCAAAGTGGGGGGCAGAACCAGTAGGGACCAGTTGTTGAAAGCAGCAAGTGGCCTAGGGAAGCTCTCAAACGCAGAAAGCCTTTGAAGCTTCCCCTTTGTAAACCCTGCCCATCCTGGGAGAGTAGGCTTGGCGCCTCGTCCCAGGACGTGCATTGTTTTAAGCCCCAGAGAGTAGCTGGCTCTCGACCCAGGGGTCCAGAAACATTTCTGATTGTGGCAGTTGAAAGCAGCCACTCAGCCTGGACACTAGTGGTAGGTTAGTGTTCAGGGGGATCTCTAAGATGCCCTCTGTGTTCATTTTTCATTAAATCCCACACTGACATCCGTGTCAGATTAATGTGCTGAGAAATTTGATCCCAAACTTCAGTTTTCAGTGTAGCCATTATGGTGCTGTGGAGTTCATAATGACAAACTCCCAGCACCATGTACTCTTAATGGCAGCACTGCACTTACAAAGTCTAAGAATGGCTTTAGACTCTGTAGTGGTACAGGGCTTATGCACCTGTACCCTCACCTCTGGTATAGTGCACAAAGCTAGAGTGACTGATCAGTGCCAGGGCAGTGGGTTATAGGCATGGCACACAGATGTGTGCCATCTAGACTTTTCACTTTGTTCTGCACCAAGACACGCAGCCTGCAAAGGCAGTGTGAATGTCAGGATACAGGACCTCTAAGGGTGGCAAAATAAGTGCTGCAGCCCTTGGAGTCCTCTGGTGGTCACAGTGCTCTGGGTATCCATGGTACCATTTACCAGGGGCTGACCTGTAGCCATAGATGCCAATTGTGTTTTGTTTTCAATGCCGTTTTAGGGAAAGAATATAGGCCCTGGGTACCTGCTTGGCTGGAGCCCAAGGCACACTCAGTCACAGTACATCAGCAATTTAGCAAAATGTGGGGGCAAACATGTAAAGATGGCACTTTCTTACAGCTGCCACATAGGCTAGTCAACCATGGTACACCACCCTGTTGGAGCGGTCACTAGTTCCACAAATGAAACTACACCTAAACTCCAGTCTCCTCACACAGCCATGGAGAAATCAAACGTCCAAATCCCAAAGAACTGAATTTATTGATCAGGCTCCTGATGGCATAAAGTTTGGTTATTTAAATGTACCCCCAGACTCTATGAATATTCTAAAAGAAGGAAGAAAGCCTACCACCAGGGCTTGCTATGCCGCAAAACGAAAACTATTTGCTGCATATTGCAAGAACAACAAAATCAATCCTTTAGATGCTTCTATACAAAACATTATTTGATACTTGTTACATTTGCAACAAACAGGTCTGGCGTACACGTCTATTTGTTTTCACCTTGCAGCAGTAGCATACTTCCAAAATAGACAACATTTGTCACTATTCAGAGTCCCAGTAATCAAGGCCTTAATGGAAGGCTTAAAAAAGGTAATACCACCATTCCTCCTGCTCCAGTATGGAATCTCAACATTGTTCTCACAAGGTTCATGGCTCCACCTTTTGAACCATTACACAAGTGCCCTTTACAGTTCCGCTCATGCAAAGTTGCTTTCCTCATTGCTATCACATCACTGAGAAGAGTTGGTGAGCTACAGGCATTAATGGCAGAAGAACCTTTCTTTCGGCTACATAAAGATAGGATAGTTCTCCATACTAACCCAAAATTTCTTCCCAAAGTAGTTTCTGCTTTTCATATAAATCAATTGGTTGAGTTACCAGTTTTCTTTCCTCAATCTGATTCTGTAGCAGAACGCACTCTTATCACGCTTGATGTTAAAAGAGCTTTACTATACTACTTAGAACCAAAGACTTTTGCCAAACAACTGTTTGTTGCATTTGCTCCACCCCACAAGGGCAATCCTATTTCAAAGTCTGGTATTGCCAGAGGGATTGTGAAATACATTCAAACTTGCTATATTAAAGCTAAAAGAAATTTAACCATACCCCCTAGAGCGCATTCCACTCGCAAAATAGGGGAGTCAGTGGCCTTTTCAAGGCAACATCCCTCTAGCTGACATATGTGAGGCAACTACATGGTCTTCACCACACACATTTACCAAACACTATTGTGTAGATGTGTTAGCACGTCAACAGGCTAATGTAGGCCAAGCAGTACTAAAAACACTATTCCAAACAACCAACATATACAGGTTAGCCACCGCTTTGGGATTATACTGCTTTATAGTCTATGCAAAGCATGTGTATCCACAGCACACATGACTTGAACGGATAATGTTACTTACCCAGTAAGCATCTGTTTTTGGCATTTAGAGCTGTAGATTCACATGCGCTCACCTGCCTCCCCGGGTACCTGTAGTTGTTGCAGTTCTTAATTATACATTCATACGCAGGGACATCTCTATACTACACTTACTCCATTATCATCCTCTTGCGGGAAAACAATCTAACAATGGAGTCTATGACCATGTGCACTATCACCGAAAGGAGGAGTAACCTTACCTTGTGATTAAAAAAGACTTCTTCGAAGAAAAACAACTTGCACACATCCGGACCCAACAACAGATGGCACGAGTATGCAAAGCATGTGCCAAGAACAGATGCTTACTTGATCTTTACAGAATGTCTCCGGTTTTGTTAGCTTTTTCTGAATATCTCCCTTTTGTACTATGTAACCCACAAAAGTACACCGCTCCATCCAAATCGATCATCCCATCCCTTTCTGCATTCTTTCAGTGCTCCTCTCCAAATCACTGGAAAAAATCATCCCACTTTTGGTGTCCGTTTGAAACGAGCACTGGCAAATTCAATAGGTCTCGCCTATGTAAGACCCATCAGCTTTGGCAATGTGTTTTAGCCATGTTGTACACTAGTGCGGCTGAAATTCAGAATGGCTAAAAGTTAATGGCCTGGAGGGTGGTGCAGTAGGTTAAATTGAGGTGTTTTGTGGAGTGTCACCATTACAGAAAACACATTTGCAGTTGAAATAAAAATTACATTTGCACAGACCTAGTTATACTGCGCACAATGTGTGGACATGTCATCACCTAGTGTATTTGTGTTTTTTCATATGCAAATATTTGTTTCAACACACTTCAGAACTACAAAAAAATGTGCTTCATTTACTTTCCTAATTCTGACATTCTGAAACTTGACCACAGTTCATTTCTGTCACACAAATGCTCTCAATTTAAAGTCCGATATTAAAAAAAAAAAAATTAAAAACCAAGCTCCCTCAGAAAATGGCTCCTGGCATTTGACCTGTCTTTAAATGCGCAGTAGATGTGACCAGAGAACAATATTTAAAAGCCTGCTTACAGAAAGCAAGTTCTCGGACGTTCATGGGGAGGGACGAACTCAAGCTGGACAGCCTAAAGAAAATAAGGCCTGGAAATAGAAAGCAACTGCCAGTTACAAACCACAAAGCCATTAGCAAGCAATTGACGACTTGCATTCCCAGAGAAACTTTCAGAATGGCAACAAAGTTGTTAGGCTGAGCGCTATTTTTTCAGCCAAGCTTAACCTGTCCTAAAGGGATTCCCACGGTGCAGAAACATGGTTAATATTAATATTGCTGCTATAATTGCCATGCCTATTCTTAAAGGAACTGTCTTTGCTCTTCTCCCACTGTTTCCTAATGTCTGCAGCTTCTCCTTCTGAAAAGCAAAAGTATGACCCCATCTTATGATTTTCAGCCTTGCTGGTTCCTTTAAAAACCGAGGATGTGTTGCTCCCTCTGCTTTCCACCACTGCACAACAGTATCACAACCTTTAAGGGCTCTATCATTTGCTGCCATTGTCGAATGACACCGATCTGACCAAAAAATGTGCCTCCAGAAACGAGTGGTACTGTGGGGCTTCCAAAACAATGGCTTGCTGTAGCAAAAAAATGTTGTGCTAATCAAAATGGGCTGGTGGCGGAGTATGAGCTCAATTGCATGTTAATCTGCATGCGAAACCAATCAGCTCGCTGAATTTGGTAGGCAAAGCCCTAGTCGGGAAATGCCTCTTGTAACAGATCTATAATGTACTTCCTAGGGTCATTCCTTTTTGTCGCCTCCGGAATTCCCAGCATACCTAAATTGTTCAGTTGCTGTCTGTTTTCGAAGTCTTCTGTCTTCCATTGGGTATCTTGAATTTGGCGCCCATTAACCTTTGCTGTGTGTGCTGACTCGTAGGTATGCTTTTCAAGCTTTGCCATTTGCACCGTCAAAGCAAGAATGTTACTGGTGACTTCGGCTTCAGACTGTTGTTTTTTAATTGTCCTTCTTGACGGCTATGTATTTTGCTTGCATCTAATCTGTATTTTTGAATAATCTGAAAACTGGCACCGAGTGAGGGTTTTCCATCTGTTTGTAGATTAATCTTTCAAAATTCCCAGCTTCTATTAAGAGACTACACATAAACACATTAGTTTTTGTCTTGGTGTCAGGGTGTTGAGAGTATTGGGTGTAGTGAGTGGTTAACTCTACTTAGCATTTTTTTTTTTGCCTCTGCCCTCTGTGTATCTGTATAACTTCTGCGAACTATTCAGAGTTTAGGACCTCCAATTTCCCCTGTTTTCTAAAAATCTTTTTCTATCAGATGCCCCCTGGCCACCTCCTTTGTCTGCAAGTTTAATTGCCCATTTTCCGATAACTGTAGCTTTGGGTCAGGTGCCAAATATTGTTGACGCTATTTTTTAACCCACAGCATCTTCTCAGAGCTAGAAACCATTTCCTTCCTCGTGGTGTCCTCTACGTGGAGTCCTCCACTGTGGCCAGACAATAAGGGGGTGGGCGACAGGGGGGTGGACTCAGTGTCACCAATTCAGCTTTTATTTATCTAGAAAGTTGTATAGTTTCTGCCTCACAACAAATGTCACTCATGTGCCCTCCCATTCTCCTTTGTTTGGCAGCGGTGGTGTATTTGCTGTTCTCCTTTGCAGCTTTAAGCAGTTATGAATCCAGCCTCATCACCATCATGGTAGACTAACCCCACCACGCCCCCCTACCTAGATTGCCTTGGGTTTGAAGATTCTGCCATTTGCCCCAGCCTCTGCATGCACCAGGATACGAAAGAGATCATGCAGCTGCAGCGGTGGAGCTGCCAATGGAACAGATAGGTACTGAGCCCTACTTTTAACAGTGGATTTCTGCTGTCTTACACTGCAGCACACTGACATGAGGCGATCAGGGACTCTTCGAGGTGGGTTCAATACTTCCTTTGGGACGCTTGGACCAAGGCACAGGCGATCAGGGACTGGCCGACAACTTATGGAAGGCTGATCTTTTTTCTTAGTGTCTGTACTTATGTAGTGACTCCTAATCCCCTTAAGGTGTTCACTGCCAAACTGTTGCCTGTGCCCGCAGTTGCTAGTGGGCCCCCATTGATGTTACCATAATAATGTAGGCTAGCTAGCAATGTGCATTTCAATCGTTCGTTGTAGGGAACGTTGCACTACATTTGCTTGTTATTATTCAGGGGACAGTAGTGTAGACCACGAGGCTGACCAGAAGTGATACTGTTGTGCAGTGGTGGAAAGCAGAGGGAGCAACACATCCTCGGTTTTCAGCTAGCTACACCCCCTCCCCCCCCCCCCCCAATAAAATCCCTCTGTGCTAGTGCCTTAAAATTCGCAAGATTTAATTTTAAATTTGATACATTTGTTTAATTCTGCTCCAAAGCATGACATGTCTAGTCGTAACTTGGCTTTGTTAGGTCGAGCCTAGTGCAGCACGCATGCGCTGCCCTATGGGGGGGGCCTCTTGGAGTCACTCCAAACTTTCTCAAAACTTGTCCGTGTGGTTTTTCAACTTCCATACATTCTATTGGTCTTTGCGTGTGGCTTTCAAAAATGAAAGCATGCAATTGGCCAGTTGGGTGCCTGTCCCACCTTTTCTGTAAATGTTCACTTCAGTGGCACACAGGTTGCTAGCTGCATTCCTTGTCGTGGATCATTCAACACCGCGCAGTCGCTTTCAGTTTGCAGCCGTGCTTGTGTTTTTTCACTCCCCACCTCTCCTCTCTGACCAGGACTTCCTCCTCTCCTTCCGCACCCGCAGCCTCTCGACCTTCTCCAGCAGTTTCACATCCATAGTCTCACCTTTACCTTTTCTCGGTTTGATTTCCCTTTACATCTTCAATTAATGCCCCCTTACGCCTTCCCCTCACCCTCCTTCCCCCTGCCCACTCCTGTTAACTCAGCCTTTACTTCCGCTCACAAATTCCTTCCTCGGCTCTGCCTTGCCCCCCCCTTCGGCTTCCCTCTATCCCCCGAAGTTCTCTCGCCCATATCACAACCCCTAACTTCCCCTCCCACGTCGCTTCTACGAAACCACTCCACACTACCCTTTTACACCTCACCCTGTAAATGTATTTTAACTCCCTTCCACACATTACCTCCCACTCTCCCTTTTGCTGCCCTCCCTTACTCATTTGCCCCAGACACTCCAGTTTTTTGCTTGAGTCCTATCTTGCTTCCACAACCCTCACTGGGTCCCCATCTCACTTCCCCTCATGCATTTACCCCCTCCTTTTACTACCTGCCCCATCCTCCCCTCATGCTGTATGCATACTCTATGCTGAGTGGCAGTTGTGTTCGCGTTCTTTGTGCTCTGCATGTTTTCTGTGCAATATACTACTACCTTGTGTTTCGTGGCCTGCATTGTTCTGTGGTCGCGGTGCTGTACATCTACAGACCTCTTACCTGTGTTTACACGCACCCTTTCTACCCCGCGATTCGCATACACTAAGCATGTATTGCCACAACAGGGCCCTACTGTGAACTCTGCTGTGTATATATTTTACAACATATTGCCATGTGTGGTGTATATTCTGTGTTCTACACTTTGTGCTATAAACACATGCACTCTGCTCAAGTTACACCATGTTTCCTGGGTTTTACATGTATTTGTGCTCACTGTAGAGGACTGTGTTCGACCTCATGGTCACAGGTCCAATTCCCGGAAAATTCACTCAGCCTTTCATCCTTTCTGAGGTCGAGAAAATGTGTACTATTGAGTTGGGTAACCAATAGACGTCTGTTATTCAGGGCCAAGATGCCCCTTTGCGGGTGAAAGTGCGCTTTACAAATACGCCTTATGTTACTATGATGAACTGCCCCCACCTAACAATAAAACGATAACAAAAAAGCATTAGAACAGGCAGGGAAAAACTGACAGCATTGCATAAACAACAAAACTAGAACACATTTTTGGTGTTCACCTCTTGAGTGCCCCGCCCTTTCCACGCCCTGTGCCGGGCGTTTCATTAGCGGGCGGGGCTCATGACGAGATAGTCTCGTCATGGGCACAGCGCAACCGCGACCCATGACGAGACCATCTCGTCATGGGCACTCAAGGGGTTAATTCTGGTTTTTATTAGGGTATTTCAGTTGTATACAATGGTTTCTAGGTTATATATAAGGTGACAAAAATGGTTAACTTTTTTTTATTCCAACTTATAACTTTTAAAAATGCTGTACAACATTCAAAATGGTCTACAACACATTGAAAAAGTTAACAAAGCCAATAGCTGTCTAAACACTTATAAGGCCCCACAAGCGAGACCGATTGGCTATGGCAATGCTTGTATTTTTTTAAGCATTGCTTTAAGGTGCTGTTGGCTCATAGTTCTTTGAAAGGTACTCGTGCATTTTTTTTTCTACCTTTGCGTGAGATGGCCTTGTTGGTTATTTAAACATTTTAATCCATGCACTTCACACACACACACACTTGTGTTTAGTTCGTGGTGCTATGCAAATTGTCTAACTGCAAAGTTACTCTCAGTACTTTACAAACTACCACAAATGGAAAATATGTGGAGTGTTTTTCGATATTCACACATGGCAATTATTTTTAAATATCCTGTCATTACTAGAACTAGCTACCTTTAGTATTTTTTTTTTTTAATTTCTTTGACATTTTTCCTTTAATGCAAGCAAGGTACAGCAGTTGTAAAACAAGGATACGGTACACATAATGTACATAATTGTAAACTTAAATAAAAGGCGTCCTGGAGCATGATAAAGAAACATCTTAATTCATAATCTCATTAATCCAATTCTCTAAGGGGCTCCAGAGTTGTACACCCATCATTCTCCTTTTCCTACCTTTAACCCTATATATAGCCCTTTCCAAATTATGCTTGGCTAATAAGCATGCTCTCCAAGAGGAAAAAGAGGGAGAATCTGAGCTCAGCCAGGCTTGAGTGATGCATGCCCTCCAAGTAGACATAGAAATAAAAAGAAAGTTTGTCTGACCTTCAGATAGATCAAGAGATGATACACCTATTAGTACTAATTCTCCTTACAAAGTAATTGTCTGACCCATCAATATTTTAAGAAAAGTTTAAATTTCAGACAGTACAGAGGACAAACGAGGGCATGCAAAAAACATGTGAAGTGCATCTGCTGCATAAAGTCCACATCTGTTACATGAAGTACCTACAGTAGTACTCCATTTACTAATTTTGGCAGGTGAATAATATAAATCAAATAAAGCCATATAATGCTGTGTACGTGCTCTCCCTGTTATTAATATAGTGTTAGCCAAAACTATAGATTCTTGAATTTTAATGTTAGCAATGCCCAATTTTTCGTTCCATTTATTTTGACATAACAGAATGTCATCAGGAAGTGAGGCCAAAAGTAAATTGTAATATTTGCAAATCTTTTTTTTGATGAAAAGACTATCAATAAGAGGAATCCTCGTTAACCGAGATCGATCTTGCGGACGAAGAGTATTGAAGAAGCTGTGTATCTGCACGTATTTAAAATAGTCATTGCGGGTTAAGTTATATTTGCTCTCTAATAATGAGAAGGGGATTAACTGGCCATCCTGCCAAAGATCGCCTATGCAATTAATGCCTAAGTTGCGCCACCGAGTCATTACTGCATCCTGAAAAGTTGCTGGAAAGATATTAGATGATAAAATCTTGGTGTATACCCCATTTAAATCAATACCCATTTGCCTTTTGATTAGCCGCCAAACGCGGCACTCAATCTTAAACTTAGTTTTTTTTAAATAACTAGGCTCTATAATTCTCAAGAAGCTTCCATGGCATTCTGTACCCATTGCAAATTCATAGATAGATGGTGAATGGCTAGCTGAAATGCGTATTCTGGGCCCAATTATCAGTGGTGAAATAAACTGTAACACTGCAGCCAGATAGTAAAAAAGAAAATGAGGGATTCCCCAGCCTCCTCTTAATTTAGGAAGAATATTTTTTTTATATGACCTGCGATGACCTCTATACCCCCAAAGAAATCTAGCAGACATCCTTTCCAACATTTAAAAGAGAGTCAAGGGGAACGCTAATGGAATTGCCCTAAACATATATAAAAATTTGGGTAAAATCATTATTTTTAGAACACTGCATCTGCCTAATAAAGATAGATGAAGATGGTCAATGCGTTCTAAAGATGAGTTCGCTTTTTTAAGTACAGGTGTCAAATTAAGTTCTGGAATAGCAGCAACTGGTGATGTAATTTTTATACCCAAATAAGTGGCTACTGGAACTATGTTTAGTTGTGCTGGGGGATTCAGACCGACAAACAAAATGTGTGTTTTTTGTATGTTTAACCTATAACCAGAGTAGTTACCAAATTGGGATGCAAGATCTTGAATTATTGGTATTGCCCCCTTAATGTCCGTTGTCAATACAACTATGTCGTCTGCATAAGCAAGAGCTCTATATATCGTAGCAGCCACTTGAACTGGTTTTATGTCCTCTGCGTTATTAAGTCTGTTTAAAAAAAATATCAATATATAAAGCAAAAAGAAGAGGTGAAGCGGGGCAACCGTGCCGAGTCCGACGATGTATACTAAGGGGAAGAGATTTCTTCCCACCGATACTAATACAAGAAAAAGGGGCAACATAAAGTGCTTTTAAAGCTGTAACCATTTTAGGACCAAAGCCTTTTCGGGTAAGAAGATCCCAGAGATATGGCCACGCCACCCTGTCGAATGCCTTTTCGGCATCCAACAGGGTGACTCCCAAATCTGTATTTGAACCGTGGGCCCAGTCCATTAAAGCAATCACTCATCTGACATGGTCAGTGGTATCTCGGTTAGGAATGAACCCATGCTGTAAATGCGAAACTATTGTAGAGATCACCCCAGAAAGGCTGGTGGCTAGTATTTTAGAGTAAATTTTACTGTCTGCATTTAAAAGAGATATGGGTCTGTATGAAGCCGGTTGTAAAGGTGATTTCTCCTTTTTAAGGAAGGCCATGATAATTGATTCACTCCAAGAGGGGGGTGTTATCCCTTTCTGTGCTTCCAAGCATATAAGAAGTAGCGCCTGTTTTTAACACATGCCGAAAGATTTTATAGAATTCAAGAGGGATTCTATCTGGTCCCATGGCCTTACCCGCTGGTAGAGAAAGAATTGCTGCTTCTATCTCATCCCATGTTATATCTTTGTCTAGTAAAACTGTCTGTATAGATGATAACCTAAGAATGTTATTATTGACAGTAAAATTTGAGATCGAGTCCGGTGTATAAGAGATCACCTCCTCCGTATATAAATTTTTATAAAACAGACGAAAAACCTCCAAAATGTTATCAGGCTGATCATGAACCTGGCCAGATTCATCCTGTATTTTATTTATAGTATTAAGAATTTCTTTTTGCCAAAATATGTCCAGACCTCTCACCCAACTCATATACCTGTGTACTGAAAACAGCAAATTGTTCCGCAAGTTTAGAAGCAAAATTCTCATATAACCTAGACTTAGATGTGGCTAAAGTGGCTTTAATCTTCTGAGTGTCTAAAGAATTCTTGATGGCTACAGCAAGTTTTGTCTCGCAATCCTGTATTGCATTGTAATTAGTTGTTAACTTGCGCTGATACTTTCTTTGCTTATTAATTGAATAGGAGAGAGTCTCCCCTCTCACCCCTGATTTAAAAGCGTCCCATACAATCTGAATGGGCGTTGAGCCCATATTGAATTCAAAAAAATCCTTAATCCATTTTTCCATATGTGCAATGTAAGATGGATCTGCTAGAAGCCTCCGCTCAAATGACCATGTTGTTGCTTTACCAAGTGATGAGTCTATTTTAATCTCTATTACAATGGGATTATGATCCGAAATTATTTTTGGAAATATCTCATACTTGCAATCAGATATTAAAATAGAAGATATGAAGAAATAATCCAAGCGGACACATTTTTGATGGGGTGCCGAGAAGAAAGTATAGCCAGGAAGAGTATTTCTTTTTACATAGCCTACATCCCGAAGGCCAAATTCAGAAACCAAACTATGTAATGCTTTAAACATCATTTTTTTTTTACCCTACATACTGTAAATCATGGAAAATATCAAAATCTGCTTCCAGATGAATATTTAAATCACCGCAGAGAATAAGGGTGGAAGGCCAGTCTGCAAGTTCTACACTTAGAAAGTTAAGCAAATCAGAATCATCTGTATTTGGGCCATACATGGAGCAAAGAGTCCACAAAGTACAATCTATTAAAATGTCGGCTATTGCCCATCGACCATATTGATCAGTCTTGATCCTTTTCAAAACGGCCTGGTTTCTTCTGCTAAGAATAGCTACCCCCTTAGTCGTAGTACCTTGATTAGTGCAGCCAATTACATGCATACCCAAATCAGCCAATCAAGCTCTATTGCCCATTTAAGATGAGTTTCCTGTATGCAAAGAAAATCTAGCCTCATACTCTGAATTATTTGTGCACATATTCCCCTTTTCTTTTTATTATTAAGGCCACAGACATTCCAAGAACATACTCTGATACTAGTCATCACAACAAAGTAGTCCATGCCTGAGCAATAGGTCACCCATTATCATATGATATAAATTGAATACTAAAGATATTAGACAATGAAAAAATAGAAATAGATATAAATCCGAAAATCCTTCACAATCACAATTTTTCTTGGAGTTGCTAGAGCTGTCCCTGCTTGCCCCCCCCCCCCCACCTGTCACCACAACCACCCACTAGAGTCCCTCCCCCCACCCTTCCCAACACCCACCCACAAAGGGCATAGGGACTGAAAAGTCCCTATAATGATGGATAGAGAAGCTTGATGTAGCTCACCGTTTCGCTTCCAACAGCCTAGGGTATCTCACAAAGCAACAAACTAAGAGAATAGAGGATATGTTATATATAGCTTGACATAAAATCCTCAATTCTACATGGGTAAAAGAAAGTCTCCCTTTCTCTCCCTCCCTCTGTCCTCTTACCCTATTTCTCCCCCCCCCCATTCCAGAAATTTTCTTCCCCTCTTTTCACCCCTCCTTCTCTTCCTTTCCTCTTCACCTTTCCTCTTTTTAAATTTTTGTTCATATATCTTTCCCTTTCACATCCAAAATAAAGCATGATACCCATGATACCCATGATGCCCCTGATAGGCCAGATAATTATCCATTATAACGAAGAATTTACAGTAACAACAAAGCGATTGTAAACAGTCCTTAGCAGCCTTCTCTGTAGTCAGAAAATGTATTCTTTCCTTATAAATAACTTTAAGCTTTGAAGGATTGAATAGAAAAGCCTGGGCACCCTTAGCTTGAAAAAGGGGAGTTGACGTAATTGCCAGCGTTGTTGAACCGTAGCATGGCAATAGTCTGGTCGAACAAAGAAATCCAGGTTTTTTCCCTTACGTTTCCGATCTGGGCGAGCCAGATCGTATAAGGCTTCACGTGCCAAAAAATTGTTTAGAGTTATTAGAATGGCTCTAGGCATCTTGAGAATACCTTTAGTATTCTCAAGGTATTATGTTCCTAGGAGATGAATCTTTAGTAATTTAGCATTCACTGGCTTACCTTTTAATTCTAGCAGCATTCATTTCAGTAGTATATAGTGCCTTACCAACACATGTGAAGGTAGAGGAGGCTTGCTAACGGGGCTCTTTTTAGGTGTGCTGTGCCTACGAAATATTTTCTAATCAAAAAAAAAAAAAAACTTTAATAGGAACTTAAATTAAAGCCCACCCATTACTTTGTAGTCTTTGCCGGTCACTCTACTTACTTCTCACTGGTCAGTAGTAGCTTCACACGTCCTCTCTCCTTGGGTTCAGCTGTTACCTAGAGCTTGGACCAAGTATTTCTGTTGGCGGTCAGTGACTGGCGGCCGGTGTCCTTCCACTGGCAGCAGGCTTCTGATGTACTTGTTTTAAACTGCATTCACGCACTCGTATGGAGTGCATGTTTTCTTTTTTTTCACTACCAAGGTTTGTGTTCCTTATCCCCGCTGATACCCCTCACTCCGTTGTATTAGTTTACCACCACCCCCTCCTGCAATTCAAAATAGCGCGAAATTACTTTACATGAGCAACATTTGCATTACAAATGGCACAGGCATGGGGAGATTAAGTGATTTGCCAAGAATCGCAGAAAGTTGAGCCTCCTGCCTAGACTCGAACCTGGTTCTCCAGCTTCAAAATCGGCCGCCATAGCCCTTGCACCACATCCTCCTCATATCTGCTGTATACTAATAGACCTTAAGATCACCATATAAGATGGCTGACAATCCTGTGAACACTTTCCATTATGCGTTCCAAAGCAGCGCTGAGCAGCTTGTACCTTAATCTGAGACAATGGGCAGAAAAGAACGACTGTGATAATCATTCTCTAGCTCAATGAAAGAATGAAGTTAAGAAGTAGGTGCTTATGTTTTAAGCCTCTTTACTAAAAGTACTTTCTTTTTGAACCCCCTTACCTGTCAATCCAGTTATTGGCCTGGAAGTCCTGGCAACGCAGATTTAGAACGGAATACAGGGAGCCTTAGTTGTAATATATCTGATGTTGTTCACTCGTTCATCTTTAGGTCTTAGAACAGGGGTAGCATGAAGCCGATTTTTCGTACCTCCTCTAAAAGGCTTTCACGCAGTGTTTATTTCATGTTAATACTTCTTACCTATATAGACTATAACAGAGTGCTAATGTACAATACGAAATAAAATACCCCCCAACTGCAAATACTGAGGATCTTATATTTACAAGTCACACAAACGCCCATGAACCTACAGAGGCCCGAGACATTGTTGCTGTCTGCTCATGTAATATCTCTATTCCTTGTTGGGGGTACTTTACCCTATATATCAACCCAATCCAATTAACTAAACCACCTGTGTTTTGCTTTATTTGTCAAAAAGCAGATTTGCCAGGTGCTGCATTTGGACATTTTGCTATAACATTTTATCAGTGCGGTATATTGTGCACTTACTGGGTGAAAATGTAAACACCATAGTTTGAGAGTTGGAAACCTACGCTGTACAACTGCAGTCTCTGAAGTTATTCTTTAATTATTTATACAGCTAAAGGTTAACGCTTTATTTAGTTTTTGTGCGTGGTAGAACACGTGTGGACCAGAGAAACAACACACAATAAGCACCCCCTCCCCCCTAGCACATTTGTAGGGGTCCCTACAATACATTTTAGGCTGTTCACATCGGATTCACATAAAGCACCTTGGTCGATAGGGGTCTCCATCACTAAGGCTGCTAAAAGGGTTCTCAATCATTTGCGTTTCATTGTTTATTTTTCTAGCGTGTACCAGAACATGTCTTTATTCTCGCAAATGTCTTGAGCAAATGGCATTCCCATAGCCACTCACAGGATGCCATGTCCCACTGGTTAAATCCGTGCTGATCTCAGCATATGAACATTGACAACGCATCTGGATTTTACGGAGGGGAAACCGATTTGCCTTGTCAGTGCTTGTTGGTGACTTACGTTTGCGCCGTCTGCTGGCTGTGTGGCCTTGACCAAGATCTGCTAGCTCTATTTTCACAAAGGTTTCAGCCTTTGAGAGTGCAATGTTCATTACTTTATACTATGAAGTACATATGATATTTATTCCAACCTAGTGTGTGCATGTGGAGTCTAATGTTGCCGTGTTCGGTTTAGTGCAGGCACTTAATGAATGCCTGGTCAGGAGAGAGCTAGGAATAGCTTGTTCAAGTCGTGTACACAGGACTTCCTTTTAGGGAGTCCGGTTATTGCCCCTCCCAACCATAGGCGTTCTTCTCGTGCTGGCCTTCCCTAGTACTATTCTGGGATAGTAGCCGCGATCTGTTAGAGCGTTGCCCTCTGAGGTCTGAGACTAAAGTCGCTCTGTTTATAGCCGCGGCTTTGCACGGGCGGCATTATAGCTTGACTGGTGTACAGTTACTGTACTCTACAGTACCGTACTCGTAGTTTGTAGACCGTCAGGTGTTTTTTTTGTCTTGGTATTTAAATAGGCTGTTAATTTCCATGCCCGTGATTAGGAGTTGATTTTGAAGATACATTTGGCATCTGGAACCATTTTTTTTTTGTTGCACTTGACCACAAGCGGTGACTGCACAGTACATGCACCAGTCATTTGTTTTCTCAATACTGTTATAGAGGAATTTGTGAATCTCGCCATTGCTAAGTTTCTGAAATTCAGCTGCATTGATTTTTATTAAAGTACGACATGGCAATCTGTAGTTGCTGCTTACATTGCGAGTCCGTTGTTCTGAGGCCTTTTCTTGGGATCAGGGGTGCTAGTATTCTTAACAATGGGGTTAAAGAGCTACAAAATTAGGGCAGTACAGCCGGTTAGCCAAGTTACTTTAAGTACTTGACTCCGTATTAATAAAAGGGAGTAGTGGGTAGCGAAGATGGCCACTTACTGCTTACATCAGGAGGTGGTTAGAAACGGATTCAGTTTGATAGGTTAACAGTAACACCAATGCCCAATATTATTGTCCCTTGGGGGGGAGGAGGGGGTAAGCGTTAGATTTCAGTGAACATTGCCCAATGTTACTTTAATGTCCTTAGTTTGGGTCCAATTAGAAACCTGCGTTTCCTAGTAATGTGAACAAAATGGTCTTGAAATGTGGGCAAGGAGTACTGATGTCCTCCTCTGTACACAAGTTTTGCCTTTGTGAACGACTGTATAGCTCCTGAAAGCCAGAATATAAGATAGCCAAACAAAATTGTTAACCTCTAGAATGCCACATATTAGCATTCTATTGTACACTTCTATGGTTGTGATCTGGTGTCCAATTATGGATGCAGTCCACAGTTAAGACCAAACTACCCAACTATGATTTATGCTTTTCGAGGGCACTGATTGAAATAAAAGGTCCTCTCTCACAAAGTCCCAAAGGTGATTAAACATTCAAATGTTTGAGTTTTCACCTCTCCTTTCCTTGTATTTTGGCGTATGGAAGGCTTGGTGAAGGCAAGGGAGCCCAGTAATGGGTATGGGTGGACCTTTTAATTACTTATAACTAAGGCTCCCTGTTTTCCGTTTTTTACGGATTTTTACAAATATACAGGCAGAAAACAATGTTTTCTGTCTGCATTTATTTTTAAAAGTGGATAAATACAGAAAATTGTGCCTCTTAAGTGACTCTCCGTGCTGTCTTTCATGAATTATAGGCCAGTAGCTGAGCAGATGGACAGCATGAGAAATAAAAAAAACGGATGAAATTTCCTTTGTACGTTTATGGTAAAATGATAGTATTTACCAATATTTGGCAGCTTAAATAGCTAAAGCATGACAAGCATCAAAGTAGGAGTATCAGTTAAATATGGAAATGTACAGTTTTGCAACTTCATTTATGCACAAAATACATATGGATAAATGCAGATAGAAGTCACAAAATAAATATGGATAAACACTGATGGAAATGTAAATAAATAAATACCATAAAACTGGGAGCCCTACTTATAACCTATAGGTTTCCACAAGATTACAGGTATAAGGCCTCTGCTATATTATACTCTTGTTTCTTCTGGCAGTCACCATATAGCTTGAGTTGAGGGAACATCCACTCGCTTAAAATAGGTGCCCAGTGGTGGTGTTAAGCATCACAGCTCTTATGTTTACAAAACTAGCAGCAGCCTGAAGCAGTACGTCTAATCTTGCACGAATGTCAAACTCACCGCAAGAAAAATAGTACCTTCCAGAAAATGTTCGTGCAGGACTGCTCAGCAGGCTCTATCACTTCTCCCAATATTTCTGTTTCAGTATAGGTGTCCTCGGGTGTTGCGTATAGCCAGTGCCATTGGTTTTAATGAGTGCCTGGTTTTTTTTCTGTATGTATTGCATTTACCACAAAATTCATCATTTGCTTCACATTTTGCGTGTTTAACAAAAAATGTTATTGCTCAAATGGTTTCCGAAGTTACCAAAAAGGTGCCAAGCAGTGCCAGACCCTTGTAAAGGTTAACTGTTTCTTTACGTTTTTTCCTGTATTCATGTGTTAAAATAAGTGTTGTAGCATGTACGGCACGTAAGCTACATTTTCTTGCCTCATTTAAACTCCAGTGCACCTTAATTGCGGTGGCTATGCATATATTTAAAAAATGCTGCCTTTAGGCTTTATCAAAGCACTTAAGCACTGTGAACATCTGGAAAAGCAAACGTAGGTTCTTTGTATCTTGGAAGCGAGCATTGTACATAGATAAAGGATGGGAGGTAATCTTGAGAAATATTCCTTAAATTCCCAGGATTCATAGCAATTTATGATCGGCCATCTGCCTTATAATGAATTCTTACATGTTGTAGAATCTTTGTACCCGCCCTAGACTACAGCTTTAACCTGACTATCCGGACGTAGGTGTTTTCAAATCCCCTACAGTTTTGTGACACTTTTCACATTTGCAGCTTACTATTTGAATTTTCACCCACCTGCGGCTGCCAAGGACCGAATCGTTGCCCATGCACGGTACGATCAATCTCTGAGGCGTATTCAGTATATTAGGCTAAATCTGTGACTTCGCTGCTTGACTATCTCATTTCGAAAGATACGTGCACAAGGGGATGATGGCAGGGGATTTTCAGTATTGTTAATGTGGCCGTTTGTGCTTGAAAGTAGTCTTGTAGAAGGTAGCTGCATTTGGCTTTATGCCATGAATAAATTCATATTTATACTCCTTACTATCCTGTCTTCCTCTTTAGGTCTCGCCTGACCCAGCGCATGCGCTGGTCTGGCGAGACATTTTGTGAGTGCTCCAAAAAGTGCTACCAGGCCAGCCTAGAGCTACAGTGCATGTGCGCGGGCACGCGCGCCACGCTTGACCGAGTTTACTTTCACTTTCGCGGCCGCACTGATGTTTGTTCGCGATCACTTTCACGGCCGCTTGGCATAGCCAATAGGTCTCGCTTTTGGGACCTTATAAGTATTTAGTTATGCAACTGTTGCATGGCTAAACACTTATAAGGTCCCAAAGGCAAGACCTATTGGCTATGCCAATGCTTGTTTTTCATTGGGATAATGATTTAAACTTTGGTTTCTGCCCAAAGTATTCCTAACCAACTCTTTGAAAATACACATACTTATCCTGCTGCCACCTTTTATCAGGACCTTTAAAAGTAATCATTTCTATGTAAGCTGTACTTTAGGGTTGTTTCTTCGGAAACCCACTTGTGACATGAAGGCTGGTTTGTTAGAGCAATTCTTTTTACGTCTGGCCCGACTACTTTTAACTCTCTGTAGTGTAAAGCCTTTTGTGGACCATACCAAAAACGTGCAAGGGGTTTAATGCCAGCCAGTTGCTTACATATTTGCCTTTGTCACTCTCTCGCTTGCTGATTACTTATTGGCTTTCCTTCCTCTAGTGTTTCTACACTCCTTGGAGCATTTCCTCTTTAAAATTCTTTTGACTGGCTGTCTTCTTACCACTGGTCACATTTAGAGTTGGGGAACTACTTTTTTCAATAAGTACTCCATTGTGGTGCATCTGTTCCTTGCTCTAAACTGTTGCGCAGCTTTCCCATCACAAATTCCAGACTTAATCCCCGATTTCCTCCCCCTTCCTCCCCCTTCCTCCCCCACCCTCCCCTCTTCTTCCTCCCCCCACCCTCCCCTCTTCCTCCCCCCACCCTCCCCTCTTCCTCCCCCCACCCTCCCCTCTTCCTCCCCCCACCCTCCCCTCTTCCTCCCCCCACCCTCCCCTCTTCCTCCCCCACCCTCCCCTCTTCCTCCCCCACCCTCCCCTCTTCCTCCCCCACCCTCCCCTCTCCTTCCCCCTTCCCTCCCCTTTTGCGCCCTTACCCGTCTTGGTAGTTATATTTTGTGTTTAGGAGGGCATTGCATAAATCACTATTATGCACCTACTTTGCTCTCCCACCCCTTCCCAGTTGCTGTCTCTCCTTCCCTGTTCCCCTATCCTCACAATTATTTTTTTTGGGGGGGGGGCCTAGGAGCTTCCCTGTGGTGTCAGTCTACTCTGCTTATACAAAAAGCTATTTTGTGCAAATAAATGTTTTCTAAAATTAGAATGAGTGGCACCTGCCAATTGGTCATTAAATGAAGGAATGACGCCCACGCCATTCCATAGGTGTGTATGCGTTGACGCATATGGGTGTATACATCTTAATATACGTGCATGCCAACAAAATGACGGAGCTGTGCCATTGCACACTTGCCAATGCTTTACATTTCTCAAATTTGAAGGCTACACATGTTCAGCTAGGGTGAACCGGAGCAAATGGACACAACTGCATTTAATACTTTGTTGTGCCCTGGGGCATCTTACATTGGTTGTAATGAAATTGGAAAAAGCATAAAAGTTCATAGCATGTGTTGGTGTAGATACCCATGCTCTGCATATTTCTGTCATCACTAGTGCTTGGTTTGGAGAATCCAAATAGGGTGATCGAAAGGACACCCTTCCAGAACTATCCCCAGTGTCACAAGAAGTTTGTGTGGACTGACCACCACGAAGTGTGTAATCTCTGCCTCTTCTCTGCCGATGGAGTGCAAGGTCTAACATACTTTCTGCACAAAGAAAACTTTGATTATCAACAAGGAAGGAAGGCACACCACAAGAAGCGGTGTACCAGTTCCTTCTCTTGCCTGCCGTCAAAGAGAAGCTGGCTCCTTGGGCATTCCTCCTCACCAGCCATCGCCTAGCTCAGAGGTCATTTTTTCCACTGACTCATCCAGAAGAAGTTCAACTGGTTTATCTTGCCTTCATGCCCTCTGGTACTCAGACCAAGACCTCTGCACAGACTGAGTAAGCGCCACACTGAAAAACACACCAGGCTCTCTAAAAGGCATCCAGTTGAGGCAGAACACCGCCTTGAGGGGTCGTGCATTAAGCTTTCCAACTAAGGTACTTCCTTCTCGACCTCTACTGTTCTCTGGCTCTGGCCTACCTCAGCAAAAGGCCTTGGAGCTTGCAACATCCTGCCCAAGGACATCGCCTCCTCACGATAGTCTAGCTCAAAGCTGCTCCATATGCCTCCAGCCCCCTTTGAGGCCGCAGATACTTTTTGACTCTGGTCCCACCCCAAAACCAGTCTCTAAGCTGCCATGGGTGCTGACCCTCTCGTTTGGTCTGAAGACCCCATTGATGCTGGACTCCTTCAACTGCGGGCTCTGAAAACTCTGAGCAACCTATCCTTTAGCGGTTACAGGAGTTGCTGGATGCACGGCAAAAAAGGATTTTCCATTCACACCAAACGGGGAAAATATTAGCAATGCGGCTTCTGATCAAGCCTATGGGGACTTTGTCTTGGAAGAGGACACCACATTTCGAGGAAGAGCTTGCTTTGGAGCCCCCAGCACCCAAGCATAAAAAAACAGGGCCACCAGGCCCCCCCAGTCCTTCCTCATACTTCACCACAGCCACTTCCTATATCACCACCTCCACGACCCTCAGAGGTGTTTCCACACTTTTTATGGGAAAGGCAGCCCTTTCCACCCCATTGAGCCCTGTGCTGCACTGTTAAATCAGGTGCCCACTGATGACCCATGGGACAGCACTGCTGATGCACTGGGAGATCAGATCTTTATCACTATTGGTAAGGTCATCTCCCTCATATGCCGTCCCAGGTGACACCACCTCTTAACATAAGATGATTCAAATGGTGGCCACCTTCCACAAGTGGATGTGTCCTCCTAGAGGAGGATGATTTCTTAGTGGAAACATTGTCTAGGTCACAGAGGATCATACAATTCCTCCCCACGATGAAGGGCAAACAAAAATCTACCAAACACCTTCAAGAAACCTATCAAGATGAAGCTGGTAACGCCACAGGAAAAAAATGCCCTTGTCTAACGACCCCACCTTAAATCAGGTCACATCCCTTATTACTTCTCCTTCCTGCCAGAAGCGGCAACAGTTATACCACCAGCAGACACCATAAGGGTGCCTACTTGGGCAGCAACAGCAGGGGCATAGGAGGTTCCATCAAAGGGGGCCTTCAACTCAAAACAGACTCCTCTGCCTGCTCCCTGATCACACAACACCTGTCGGAAGCAGAACACTGGATTTCCTTCCTCCCTGGCATGAAGTCACATCTCAATACCAAAGGGGATGATGGACGGAGCGCTTGAGCAAATCAAACACTCACACCCAGTCAACTGATCTGGGTATTAAATCCTCATTCTTTAGCTCACTCCACCACCCCAGTTCAGACATGGCCATATGCAAATCAGTCTGACCCTGTGCCTCATGGGAACAGTCCAGCCCGAACTGCCAAGCCATGTCTTCCCTGGACCGGAAACAAGCATCCTGGGACCGGTTTCGGGTTCATAACCCTCGTCAGCCAGGCTATCTTGAATCCAGTGGTAAAGTGAGCAAGGGACCCACGTCTGGGCATACCCTGCCAACTTAGGGCGAACAAAGCAATACCAAAGGGGATGATGGACGGAGCGCTTGAGCAAATCAAACACTCACCCCCAGTCAACTGATCTGGGTTTAATCCATCATCAACCCCGAAACCGGTCCTAGGATGCTTGTTTCCAGTCCAGGGAGGACCTGGCTTTTCAGTTCGGGCTGGACTGTTCCCATAAGGCAAAGGGTCAAGACTGATTTGCATATGACTGGGTTCAAACTGGAATGGCATGGTGAGCAAATAAACGATGGATTTGGGCCCAGATCTTTGTACTGGGGTGAATGTATGACATTGTTCTGCATTCTGTCCATCAATTGTTGTTTTTGCATGAAGTCACATCTGCCACGTGTGTATTGGCGGTGGTTTAGCACGAAGGTTGCCTTGAACATCTCTAACATTGGATCATTTATATATTCACATGCTTGTATCATAGTCAGGCTGGGAATCCTCTACTTTTAAATAGCAGTAAATAGTGGCAACATGGCCATAGACCTTACATGTTTTAGTAGCACGTCTGCCTTACTTGAAGCAACCCAAACTTTAGCCAATGTGGTGGAAGCATCAGCTCTTCTACTCCCCTAGTGACTACCATAGCTCTGATTACTTTAGCATATCATGTGAAGAAGTTCCTTGGCTCCGCTCTAAACTTTCATTAAACTCAAGACTTTTACTTTACTTGTTCTGCCTTGGTACTACACCAGCCCCATTTTCAGCCGTCAAAGTACTGTGAGTTGTTTTTGGGAAAGATCTGGTATTTTCTGAGCCCAGGAGACCATTTACCTGCCAGTCAGCTGTCGCCAAATTTCAGCATGGCTGACAGAAAAAATAAATCTTTCTTCAAACCCTGTTAATCTTGGGCTTACAGTGTGCATTGAAGATCCACGTTTCCAGTGTATTTGTTACCTTTATCCTGTTAAGATATAAGATTGTGACATTTGTTAAACCTTACTATAAAAACTAAAGGACAGATGGTTGCCATTGTATCTGATAGAATTAAAAGACCCCCCAAAAGATGATGCTCCCCCTTCAGGGGAAGATTCCGAAAGGTGCTGCATCATTCTCTTCTATGAAGGCAGTGCAAAACCAGGAGACTCGTACAGTTTCCAGGACTTTACTTATTTGGTGTTGGGCTTCCAGCCACCTCCTCACATTTTAAACAGCAAAAAGAAAAACATTCCAGAAAAGTCTGTGCAAAAGATGGCACTCTAGTAATGAACAGCCACCTACAAGAGTCCATTTCTACATTGGTGATGCCAACAAAGAAGACCTAGGCTATAGTGAGACCGTTGATAATAGCACCATGTATTTCTCCTCTAGTGCGGTCACCTACACTGATTACTTTAATTCTGTGCTGATGCAGACTACAGCCTTAGCTGCAGTATTTACTGTACCTATGCTTTCACCTTTAACCCCTTCAGCGCTGCGCGGATTCCCCCGCGGTGCTGAAGGGTTCGAGCGCGGGCGGGGCCATGACGGAACGGTTCCGTCATGAGCACAGCTCAACCGATGCTCATGACGGAATCGTTCTGTCATGAGCATGGAAGGGGTTAAAGGTGTCACCTGCAATTACTGGAGTCTGAACATCAAGAGGATGCTAGCGACTTTTCATTGCTAAATGAGTCTAGTCCAATGCAACTGGTTGTGCTGTGTTCCTGATCTTGTAGATGGAATGGAGGAGTCTTATAATTGTGATTACCAGTAAGATTATGGTTCACATAACTCATGTTTGCATATACCTCCTAGGTACAGTTGTGAGCCAGAAGCGGTCCAAGTAGATGTGACCTTTTTGTCTACACTAAAGCAAATGGACACTTTCCAATGGCTGCTACCGCAATACCGGTAAGCTCAGCCTCATCAACTATTACCTGCTGTGCCCATACAAACACCTACACCACCTCCCCAACCGGCACTCTGTCTGCCCCTCCCACCTCTTTGAGCCTCCTCCCAGACCAGTCTAAGCCTCTTGTCTCACCAACTTTCAAGGACATGGATGACTCGGCTGTCCTATATATTCTGATAAATTTGAGGGAGAAAATTCCAGGATTTTTAATGTACCAAAGGAAGAGAACCTATCCAGTCGGGAAGATGGATCACATTTTCATTCATTAAAGAAAAGAGCTGGCAAGAAGTTCAACCTGCCAGTGACCTTAGTAGAAAGTTTCCTTTATGACTAAGTCCACAAGATCATTCCAATCATACATTTTATCTGTTCTAAATGTTATGAAAGCACCAGCTGCTGTTCTAGCGGTGATATGTCTGGAGAAAAAATAGAGATTAAGATTTAGTACATGCTTTTCTCACTGGTCTTCCAAAACCAGATTTAGCAATTACGGTCTTGTCAGAGATCTAAAAATCTCATCACACATCCTTTCTTTGCTCCTCCAGGTAGGTATCGTAGGTGCATAGATAATCTGGGCAGAAGAATTAGTTCTATGACAGTAAAATTAAAACTGCCAACGCTCTGGCAATCTTAGAATGCTACGATTGTCAGATGTAGATTGACATTGCACCACTGCAAAGTCACTAGGTCTTTTACAGTACCATAGATCTGGATTATCTCATTTTCATAACTCGCAAAGATCACAGTTAGAGGGAAGTCTTTAATTTGTATAAAGGTCAAGGCTGGGCTAACAATCCCCAAAGGCAATATGGATATGACCAAGGATATTTCTCCAATAGTATCTATAGACTATCTTCAGGAAGAAAGAAGCTCCTTCTAATGACAACCTGCATGTGGCTTGATGCTTAAGTCCTTGCCCCACACTTCCATCTGATAAACAGAAATTAGGGTTGAGAATTTTCATTTCTCTATGGAGCAATTGAAACTGTTCACAAATCCCAGAGAAATCGGGGATTTATTCCATATTCTTTTTATAAGAAAAGATGGGACATTGTAAACCAATTTGTAACTTAAGATAGCTGAACAAGTATTTGAAAAAATAATAATTTTGGGTAATTACACTTCAGCAGGGCCTACTGATGATCCTGGAAGGTGACTTCATGACTTCCTTGGATCTCAAGGATGCATACTTAATCATATTCCCATCCACTGAAAGTCTAGAAAATCTTTGCTTCTCAGTAGCAGGACACCACTACCATTTCAAGGTGCTTCCTTTTGAACTAAAACTGTTGGACTAAAATCAGAGCTTCGAAGTTTTACCAACTGCCTTGTTCTGTTTGCCACCACACTCAGGCAACAGGGCCACCAAACGTATCCATACTTGGATGACTGGCTCGTCAAAGTTCCATCAAGAGAAGAGGCAAGGTCTTCTACAACAGCATGCACCAATCTTTTACAGAACCCGAGACTCGTTCTTAACAAGGATAAGTTCTCTACAACCTCAGACCTAGTTCTTCGGTGGTTACCTCTACATGCAGCTGGTAAATAAGTTTCCATCTGCAGAGTTGTACTGTGACTGTAACAGACTGGTCGATAAACTTTTTGCAATGGGTGGGAGCTTTGCAAGTCCCTGTTAGGCCTAATGCCATTGTGTATAGGCCTTAATCTCTTTTGTAGTCTCCGGATGAGACCCAAGAGTATATGTCCATGCAATGGCGGGCAGCAAGTCGAAGACTCCTAGGAAGATTCAGTCTTGAGTCACAAGATGACTTAAACATGCATGATTGTGGTGGAGATTCCCAGCAAACCTAAAGGCAGGTGTCTTCAATGGCTAACAGTACGAAAATGTACTGACAAAAGGATGTCCATGGACGGTTGGGGAGCTCATCTGCAAGAACTCCCAACCTGAGTCCTCTGGTGAGATGCAGAAAAGATTCCATCAATGGGCTAGAGCCCCAGGCCATACGTTCGTGTGTACAAGCATTCCTCCTGAGACTAGTTCTAGAATAGATCAGTTCTAATCAGAATGGACAATACATCACTTCTTCAAAGCCAGACAAGGGGCACGTATCCCCTACTTTTTTCAGAAGAAGCCCAACTATTGGACTAAGCCTTTCTCACAAGATTGACCACGCTTTAGAGCACCTGCCATAATGCCAAAATGATCTAGCGAGTGATCTCAGCTGACAACTTTCAGACTGCCATGAGGGGACTACTCCAGGACCAAGTGGATTACATCTTCTGAGAATTGGGTCAAACCATGATCAATCTTTTGACCACACCTGACAACAAGAAATTTCAGTTCTTTTTGCAAGCAGGTTTTGGCATCCAGGATCAGTGGGCAACTCTTTTGATCAGTTAGTCCAAAATCATTGCTTGCCCATTTCCTCGGTTTTTCCTGATCCCTAGGGTATTGAAGACAAAGATCGATCGTTGCACTCTGATTCTCATTGCTCCGGTGTCTCCATGTCAATACTGGTACAGCAGTTTATGGCTTTTGGCACGTCTAAGCAACTGTATGAAATTGCACTGTTCTCTTTTCCAGACACCCCAGTGATTCTACATCGACTGCAAGTCGCAGAACCTAACCGCACGGTACCAGACTACTATGCGTTCTGCCATTTAGATCTACCACAGTACTGTAGAAATATTGTAGCACAGACTTGTGCTCCAGCTACTATGAAAATCTGCAGTGTCAAGTGGAAGATTGTCTGATACAAAAGTAAGGCCTTACTAACAGTTCAAATACTTCCATAGTTGTTGATTTCGGCCAAAAGTGAACTTAAATATTCTTCAATCAGTACATCTGGCTGCACTTTCAAGAATTAGAAAAAACACTTTTGTCAACTGGTTTCTCTGACCAATGTATGATGAGGCTTTTCAGAGCATTTCCTACTGTACGACTTCCTTTACCTTCTTGAAAGCTTAATACTATTCTCAGACAGTTAATGCAACTTGAACCACTACACAAGGCACACTCAAAATTTGTCTCATGGAAGACCGAGCCTAGCACTAACATCTGCAATGAGTAGAGAGATTCTAGCATTCATCAATAAACATTTCATCTGGTTCACAAAGGACAGTCCTTCTGACAACCAATCTCGGGTTCATAACCAAAGTTCCTACTGACTTTAATTTGAATGAATTTCGCATTCCAAGATATTTCTTTCCATGTACATTATCGGAAAGATTGTTACATTCACTGGACTTGGAGGCCTCCGATTCTACATTGATGGGAGGAAAGGCATATGCTCATTGGATCAGATGTTTGTCTTTTGGACAGACAGAAGTCATCCCCTTTGCAAGCAAGGGATAGCACATTGGCCCTCAGCTTGGATAGCCTTCTGTTGCACTTAGGCCAAATGTCTACTCCAGGGAAGAGTGAGGGCGCATTCTATCTGGACAATTGCATCAACTGCAGAACTCTATGCTGGAGTGCCCTTGCAGGACTTCTGCCATGCAGCCACCTAGAAGAACAGGCACACGGTCCCAAAGCACTACTGCCTTGATGTGGGTGCTGAAGCAGTACTGAGACAGGCAGTCCTCGGAAACCTGTTTTGATAAATTGTGAGCCTGCTTCCTGCTTTTATGTATATTGTACAGCTTACTATTCTGATTCAAACATGTAATTAAAGATCCAGTGAGGGTCATTCATTAGATTCTCCTCTGACACTTGGGTGTTCAAATCTGAGCTATGGTGGCCTCTAAAAGGAGAAGAAAAGTTAATGCTTCCACCTCATTGCCTGAAGCTTGGGTTGCTTCAGATGAGGTGAATGTGCTACTAAACAAATCTTTTTTGCTGGCCATGTTCACATATTTTACTGCTGTTTTTATGTACCAGCATGACCGAGAATAATTCAAGCATGTATATATATATATATATATAAAAGATTTTAATTTTGGAGAACTGGAGTTAAAGGTAAATAACTATTTTCTACTCAAATGCCCTCCCAATATCCCATCCCACAACTACACCATCAGAACCTCTCAAACTTTTAGTGAAAAGTACAAGCATTCGTTCAAAAAGGAGACCTAAAACCAGTGCTCCCCCACCACCAACGTGGGTTCCCTCTTGCCCATTCTGAACCTCAAGAATATCCTCTCGGAAACACTTCCATATGGTAACGCTGCAGGATGTCATCCCTTTTCAAGGCAACTACATGGTGACGTTAGGCCACGGACACCTACTTTCAGATCCTGCGTTCATCCTGCCCACTGATGTTCCCTACGTTTTGCAGTGTTGGTGCAGATTAGGGCATATAAATTCTCACTACTTCCACGGATAGAGTAATTTTACAGATACACGCACATACACTCACCATACACTTGGGCCCATTTCACTAACATACACTCAATTACTCTATCAGTACTGAACCTGTGGAAAGAAACCTTCTAAACACCCTACATCTACACTAAGGTCGATAAGACCAAATTGACATTGTCTTGAGTCATGATATAAACAATAATAACCACAATAGAGTATTCAATAATTGACAAGAAATAACCACCAACACTGTATTTAAAATAATGGTACTTTATCTAAAATTAGTTCAAAGAAATTCATTCAAAGCAAAATCATTATTCTCATAGTTACCTATTCTAGCTAAATGTCATAAATGGGTCAGGACAGGTCTCTCAGTAGAAGGCTCTCAAGTCGCCGTCCTCACAGCATCGATCCTCACCAACGCAAGTTTGGGAAGAAGTGGCCTTAGACCCTCTCTAGGCTAACAATACTTATAGTAAATCTTGCAAATTAAAGAAACATAAAATGTCACAGATATCCGCTGAACCGCTGAGCAGAGCGAGCAGGAAAGGATGTAGCATTGCTACATTTGAAAAAATCTCCGCTCAGGAAAATCACAAAAATAAAAAGACGGAAGAAGGAAACTCGAGTTTACAAATGTAACTTTTTTAAAAAATGTTCTTCCTCGGAACCATCACGAAGCCACCGCTCTAATCACAAAGTTCATTGTGGCTCCCTTGTCCTCCAAGGTTACTTGAACTCTTGCCCAGAGCTGCTGTCCTCACGGAAAACTTTTAAACCAGGCGAAGACTGTGGTCAGATGACTCTCGACCATGTTCAGCAAGGCCCTCTCATCAAAACTTGATTACTCGAGCATAGGCTTTAAACGGCAGCCATTTTACGATAGGCCAGAACAGACCATCTTAATTAAAAGACAAAAACAACGTTATCACAGCATAGTGATTAAACAGTGTTAACCCCACTAATACCCTTATGTGTATGTAATTATCTAGCCTTTTGCAACACAGAAAAGCATTAGTACACGTTATTTCAAAAGCGTTTTGTGCTTTAAAACAAACAGCACTCAGCAACATCCACTTAATTAAACCTGCACATTATTATTAAGCAACATGAATGCATTCCCACGTGTAGTTTTCTCCTGTTAGTTCGTGTTGGTTAATCAAAATTTCATACAAAAACAAATAATTAAGGATTACGATTAATATTTTTAATTCACAACACATAGACAAACTGGAGCTTCAAAACCCCGATAAATTTTCAACAGAAAACTCTGCTCCAGCAATGTCACATGCTGTGCATTCCACCATCTAGTGGCTGGGTCTGGAATTCTTTTGTATAGTAGTAGTACTTCCAATTTAGTTTTTTAAATGGCAGTAGGCTGTCCTACCATTTGGTGTAATCCACTCTCTCCTGATGTCATGCGCTGTTCCCGGAAGCTCCTACGCATGGTTGCCATCTTCAGATTTGTTTTTCTTCTGCCATTTGGGTTTGGAAGTGTCGCTGAAGGCTCTTCAAGCATCGAAAAGGACTTTTTTGTCGACTTCCTATAAGCAATAACACAAGACCAGAGAAAAACACCTGAATGGTGGATTATCGAGTATCTATACTGGAGGAAGACCGGAGAGTTTCTAGGAAGGGGACCCTCTGTTCCATGTGACATGGAAAACAGTTTTGCTTCAGCTCCAGGTGCCACAACAGATTTGCACAGAAGTATAGCCACAACGTGTGAACCTCTGTCTCCCAATAGACCACTAAAGTGATTCCTTTCGATGCCTATGCAGTGTTAAAACCCAAGACTGAAGGGGAGGAGAAACAGACAGGCACACTACGCCATGCAGGGCCAGAAAAACTATTTCTCTTTCGAGCGAGGAGGTTATTGCAAATGTTGCTGAAGGAGAGGGCTTGGATTTCGAGGTGAGTGTCATCAGCAACATCGTATGTCGAAAGAATTATGGTCGCTGGTAATGCTGAAAAAACAGGCGGGGCATGTCTTGGTCATCCGACTCAAAAACAACAAAAGCTGCCTCGGCGTCTAAAATTTCATTGACTGAGAGCAAGCAAAAGCTGAAAGACCCCCCACTTGTCCCATTCGAAGGGCACTGTAGGCAGCAGAGCTTCCGAGTGCTCTAAGCCATCGAGAGAGGACCAAAGTGAGAAGGCAAAGAAGCAGTCGCGTGAGACATCAACAGAAAGCTCGACATTGAAAAGGAACTTTACATTCCGCTCGAAGCCGAAGATCATTCGGCTGTAATGAAATTCAAGTAAAGAAGTCTCAAAGTTGAGACTGCCATTCTTCAGAAGAGTTTGGTGCCTCGGTTGGTGATCATTGTTCCGCAGAATGCTTCGGCACAGAGGGGCAGTGGGGAAATGCGTCAAAGATCTCGAGCCCCCAACACCACCAGTGTCTGGCTCGGCGTGATGCGCCTGTTCCCGCGCTCGAGTGCGGAGACGAGAGACCCGCCTGGTCTTTCCAGTCAGCAGACCAGGGCGGCGCTTAATGGTATTTAAAGTCCGGATCCGCGTTGGTAACGTGCTTCACGTTCCAGTTCGGATCCCGCCAGGCCTTCCACCACTTAATTTCCCAGCATACCGGTCTCTGTGGTCTTGTCCTTTGGTTGCTTCAGTCCCTCGCTTGTGTTGCTAGGCTTCTGGTCTGTCGTTCCGCTTCTAGGGTCTTTTGGAGTGTTTCCGGGCTTCTTGACTTGCCTCTCCTTCCTGGGTGATAATTTTGTTGCTAAGGAGATTCTGCCCTGGTTAACCCTTTGCGTCCTGGTCCTTTTGTTCCCGTATGAGAAAAAGGCAAAGGGTTTTAAAGGATCATATATTTCTGTTTTTGGTTGTGTTCAAAATAAATTTCTGAAATGGGAAACAGCATTTATCTGATAGTACCGTGTTCTTGACAAGTATCTCTTGGGGTTCACTTCATTCACTGGTACTCTTCTTTCTGGCTGTTGAAAAAGATAGAAAGAGTACTCATGATTGCGAAGTATCAGAGCCTTGCTATTGTGTTATTGCATAGTTTGACCCTTATTGTTTTTTTCCTTTGTCCCGTGCTTCCTCCTCTCTAGGGGAATGAGGTTTTTGGCTTTTCCCTACTTGTAGGAGTAACTGGTACTTTAGTAATTCTTTTTGACTACAGGGTGGTCTTCTCTCCTATGGTTTTTCTAATTTATGTGTGCGTCTTATTTTCCCTTTCCTTGTTGAATGCAGACCTGAAAGCTTATCTTTCCTGATAGGCAGTGGGGGTGTTCTATCGGCCCTGGGAATTGTATCTTCACACATACCTAGCAATTTCCCTTCAAGGTACCTTTTAGACACAGGGAGGGGTAATCATAGCCAGCTCCTTTTTCCGCATATAATACTCACCATGTGTTCTCTCCTTCAGGGTGCTAGAAGACTCTTCTCACAGAGGATCCGGCAGACGTCTACCCCTTCTTCCTTCTCTTGTTTAGTTTTCCTCCTTCCCTCTTTGGCTTTGACTTAGTTGGGCGAAGGAGGTGGGCGAGGGAAGTTGGGGTTTAGTAGCATTTCTATCCTTGGCGCCCCTGCAGCCAATCCAGGTGCACCATTAGAGTACACGAAGCCCATGTTTTACTTTGCTGCCTGGGCGTCATGTAGGAACATGCGATAACATTAGCAGATGTGGCAAGTATGATAGGGAACCTACAGAAAGAAACCCAAGCCCTGTCTTAGTCGATTCCCTACAGCAAGCCTCTCGGAATGTGCACCCTTCTGACCAACCTTCAGGCTCTTGTACTACTATGTGTGCAACGTCTCCTTCCCAATCAAGCACTACCTATAGTGTATCGCATCACAATACCCTCTTCTATCCCTTTAGCACCCCCAGAAAGATTCATGGGTGACCCAGCTAAATTTGCAACATTTATCAATCGGTGCCAATTGCACTTTATGTGCAAGGCGTCCTGCTTTCCCACCGAACAATGTAAGGTGGCTTTTGTCTTGTCATACTTGAATGGTACAGCTGCCACATGGTCAATCCCTTTGGTGGACAGAAGTGATCCCCTGTTATATTATTGCAAAACCTTCAAGGAGGATTTTAGGCCTTTATTCGACAGACCTTCATTCATGCAGTCTGTGGACACTGAGTTGTTAAACCTTAAACAAGGATCTAAGGATCTTATGACTTAAATCTCCTGCTTTAACAGATTAGTGTCCGAATCCGATTGGCCGGAAGCCAAACGAGGGGCTCGTTTATTTTTTTATTTTTTACAAAGGCTTGAGAGGAACTAAAAGATACGTCAGCACAAGTAGTTGATCCTCCAGAAACCTGTGATGCATTAATTGATCTAGTAGTAAAATTGGATCACCGTTTGCATGAGCGAAAAAGGGAGAAAGGACATGCTGAAACCAAGTATCTATCAGAGAAGGGAAACCAGGAATGGATAAACCAGTTGAGAACCTATGCAAATAGGTAGTATTAAAGGGCAGTTGAGCCAGGAAGAAAGGCAGAGGCAGGCTAATAATCCGTGTCTTTATTGCTACAAATCCGGTTATTTTCTGAGCGATTGCCGTGTTAAACCACAGACGCACAGTAAGGGAACTGACTCGCCTGAGCATGGTGGAGACTAATCGCTCAGGTGAAACGGGTTTACTGGTCTCCCACTTGGTAGGGTTAAATCCCGCTTCGTATCCTCTACAGCATTTTTTTTTCTTTCAGCCCAGCTCAGTTGGGGTGATCAACGATTGACGTACAACTCATGCTTGACTCGGGTGCCACTGAGAACTTTTATTGTTTCAGCCTGGGTAGAGAACATGCATATTCCTATGAAACCAAAAGGTACCGTAGACCTAGTTAAAACCATTGACTGTAGTCCTATGAAGTCTGGGCCTGTCACTCATACCACCACACAGCTAGATGTGCTCCTTTTAGGTCGACACCATGAAATCATTTAGTTCGATGTTAAATCCTTACCACAGTTCCAAGCCATCATTAGTCTTACTTGGTTGATGAAACACAACCCTGACATTAATTTGGAAAGCCATACCATAGTTTTCACTTCTGAGTATTGTAAGAATCGGTGTAGAGTTTTCTACAGCAGTGCAACATGTGGCTGGTAGTACTGATTGTACAGTACCTGTATTACCTAACTGTTATGAAGAGTTCAGCGATGTTTGAGGAAGAGAAGGCTTCTGCTCTGCCACCCCATAGACCTTATGACTGTCGTAAAGACCTAGTACCCGGTGCCAAAATCCTGTGTAGTCTCATATATGCATTGACTGAAAAAGAACACGTATCTGAGAGAATATTTAGATGACCTGTTACAGAAAGGTTTCATTCACCCTCTTTCTGCAGCATCCTCCCCTCTTTATTTTTTTAATACCAAAACGGGAAGGGGGTCTCGGGCGTTGCATTGACTACAGAGCCCATAATTGCATGACTATCAAGAATCGGTATCCGTTGCCTCCGATACAAACCTTGCTCGACCAAGTGAAAACTGCATCTATATTCACCAAACTGGATTTGAGAGGTGCCTATCACTTGGTTCGAGTAAGAGCAGGGGACGAATAGAAGACTGGCTTTCGAACAAAGTTCTGGCTATATGAGTACTTAGTTATGCCCTTTGGGCTGTGCAATGCCCATGCGGCTTTACAATTCTTCATTGAGGTCTAAGAGAGACCATGGATTTAAACACCATTGCTTACATCGATGATATCCTGATCTACTCTTCAACTGTGGAAGAACATGTAAAGAGTGTCCTAACACGCCTCGCAGATAATCACCTTAACGCAAAAATAGACAAATGTGAATTTCATGTCTGAAGTCACCTTATTAGGCTTTGTTTTGTCAACGAAAGGGGTGACTATGGACCCCCAAAAGGTTGCTGCAATTACTAAGTGGCCCTCTCCTCGTTCACTCAAGGAAGTACAGAGCTTTTTGGTCTTCGCCAATTTTTATAGAAGATTTGTGCAAGGATTTGCAACTCTTACAACTCCATCACCAGACTTTTGGAAAAAAAAGGGATGTTGTTCAACTGGACACCAGATGCTGAAAAGGCTTTTACCTGTTTAAAAGAGGCTTCTGTCACATCCCCTGTTTTGATGCATCCGACACTTCACAGCCATTTCTATTGGAGACAGATGGCTCCCAAGTCGCTATAGGAGGAGTGTTGTCTCAAAGAGTCAGACAGAACATCTACATCCTGTAGCTTACTATTCTCATAAACGAACACCTGCTGAAGTAAACTACTCTGTAGGGGACAGGGAATGATTGGCAATAAAAAGGGCCTTTGAAGAATGGCGGCAGTACCTGCTTGGGGCTTTGCACACTGTCACCACTGATCATAGAAATCTGCAGTTCTTGAAGGTAGCCGGGGCCTTATCCAGGACAGTTGAGATGACCCGTTTTTTTTAGTGACTTTGATTACGCCATTCAGTTTCAGGCTGGCACTAAACTCAGCAAGGCTGATGCCTTATACCGTGTTGGCTATGAAGTCCCTGATAAACAGAAAACACAAGACCCACCTGTCATTCGAAGTCCTTATTGTGTTTTGGGGGGTACCTTCTCGGAAGAATTATTTATGAAGGAAGTGGCTCTTGCACATAAATCAGATGAACTCAGGAACCTCGAGACCAAACACAACGGGGTCAGGAGTAATAACGTTGTCTTTGTTAAAGGTGGCTTAGTTCTCCCTACTCCATCTCTTCAGGCACAAGCACTGAGTTGGTGTCTCGTCTTCAGAACATTCATGCTTCTGCCAAGAAGTCCTTGGACGAGGCCAAGAGCAAGTATAAGGATGAAGCTTATCGGCATCGCCGACCACCACCTGCTTATGCTGTAGGAGATAAGGTATGGTTGTCCACTCGGAACATCCAGATTAAGGGTTCCACCAAGTTTAAGCCCAGTTTTATTGGTCCTTATGTTTCCAAGGTGGTGAATCCTGTCGCCCTGAAGCTAGACTTACCCGACTCATTAGGTATCTATCCTTTCTTTCACGTGTCCTTATTGAAACCTGTCGCCCCTGTTACTGTGGCTCCTACGCAACTTCCCCCCCCCTGTTTTGGTGGATGATGATCCTGAGTTTGAGGTGGCATATATTCTGGACTGCCGCAGGGTGCGTCGTAGGTTGCAGTATGATCCATTGAAAGGGTTTCGCACCAGATAAGCGGTTTTGGGTACTGGCCTCATGTGCATACTGCCAGTTTCGTTTGTTTCATCGCATGTATCCGCGCAACCCAAACCCGTTGGGGTAGGGGTCTTGGGAGGTGTGAGTTGTACTGTCCGGCTCGACCTGACATGCCTGCAGTGGTGCCTGTTCCCGCGTTCGAGACAAGAGCCCTGCACGCTCTTTCCTGTCGGTGGACGAGGGCGGCGCTTGATGGTATTTAAAGTTGGGATCCGTGCTGGTAACGCACTTCGTGTTCCAGTTTGTATCCCGCCAGGCCTTCCCCCACTTCATTTCCCAACTTACCGGTCTCCGTGGTCTTGTCCTTTGGTTGCTTCAGTACCTCGCTCGTGTTGCTAGACTTCTGGTCTGTCGTTCTGCTTCCTGGGTATTTTGGAGTGTTTCCGGGTTACTTGACTTGCTGCTCCTTCCTGGGTGATACTTTTGTTGCTTAGGAGATTCTGCTCTGGGTAACCCTTTGCGTCCTGGTCCTTTTGTCCCTGGATGACGACAAAAAGGCAATGGGTTTTAAAGGATCATATGTTTCTGTTTTTGGTGGTTTTCAAAATCAATTTCTGAAATAGGAAACGGCACTTATCTGATAGTACCGTGTTCTTGAGGTATTTCTTGGGATGGAGAGGTGTGGCTCACTGGTTAGAGGCGGCAGATCCACAAGCAGAGAATCTGCCAGGGTTCAATTCCCGACGCGGCAGGGTCATGGACCAGGGTCAAAACGGACTCGATAATTCTCGCCTCGGTACCTACTCTAACCAGGAACACACTCGGCAACTCTGGGCATTAGCTTGCCTCATCTCCACAACGGCCCCCCACATTCGCCGGGGATGCCTGGTTTCACCTTGGAGATACCCAGGAGGGACCATCTCACAGGGATAGCCAGGACGGGTTCCCCAGCGGTCTACAGCGCCACGACGCCTCAGGGCAGCAGTGCGCTTTACAAGACACATACATTTACATTTACATTTACATTTACTTCATTCACTGGTACTCTTCTTTCTGGCTGTTGAAAAAGATAGAATACTCATTATTGCAAAGTATCATAGAGCCTCGCTATTGTTTTTGCATTGTTTATGACCCTTGTTAATTTTTTCCTTTTTGTCCTGTACTGCCTCCTCTCTAGGGGAGTGAGTTTTTTTGTTTTTTTCCTTGTAGGAGCAACGGGTACTTGAGTAATTCTTTTTGACTAAAGGGTCTTCTTCTCTCCTATGGTGTTTCTAATTTAGGTGTGTTTCTTATTGTCCCTTTCCTTGTTAAATGCAGACCTCTGCTGTCCTTTTACAATTTCCCTTCAAGTTACCCTTTAGACACAGGGAGGGATAATCGTAGCCAGTTCCTTTTTCCCCGCATATAATACTCCCCTTGCGTTGTCTCCTTCAGGGTGCTAGAAGACTCTTCCCACAGAGGATCTGGTGGACGTCAACCCCTTCTTCCTTCCCTTGTTTTGTTTCCCTCCTTCCCACCTTCCCTCTTTTTCTTTGACTTAGTCTTCGTTGGGCAAAGGAGGTGGGTGAGGGAAGTGCGAGTTTAGCAGCATTTCCATCCCTGGCGCCCCTGCTGCAAATCCAAATGAGCCATTAAAACCAGAACTTCTGGAGGAGGAAGAACAAAAGTCCGAGTAAGGGGAAGACCTGGAATCACTGGGCATATTTCAGAACACAGAAGGGTCTGAATACCTTGAGAACCAGTGGCAAGAACTTGAAACAGACTCCCCAGAAGAGAGGATAGGCACTTAACCATCGAGGCCCTCCCCTCCAGAATATAAATACGTGTGCAAGTCGATTTAGAAGACTGCTAAGTACAATGTACAGCTGGAGGTAGAAAAAGCAGCTATGCTTTTCAGTGGAGATTTTACTATCTGAACGTAAGAGTCAATATCTCCCTGTGCCTTTAGTATACTGGGACGGGTAGAGTCCTTCAAAGAACCAGGAACATGCTGGTCTGTAACGTCAAAGGCCGAAAAGTATAAACATTCACCGAAGAACCCGCTATATATTAGAGGGACAGTACCAGCAGACTATATCATTGCAGCAACAGCAAGATAAAATAAAGAGCAAATATGCCCACATCTGGCCCGCCTCTGGACAAAGAGCAAGAAAATAGACAAGGTGGAAAGAGCATTTGAGAGGGGAGCTGCGACTCGGTGGGGCACTGTTAAACAGGTATGCTTATCAACATTGTGAGCAAATGGCGAAACTCATGATTTCACCTACCTGAGCAATACCAAAGGAGAGCGTCATCCCTCGCTGAGGAAGAGAAGAATATTGTCCAATACGTGTCTTTAATTGGCTCTAGATGCTGCAGATACAGCAAGTAGAGAAGTGATGTCCGGAACCACCCCAAGAAGACCTGCTTGGTTAAGGGTGCCTGGATTCAAAAGTAGGGTGCATGCTTGTATTAACACCCCGTTTAATGGAGAACAACTTTGTTAGTGCTGTTGATTAAACACGGACAATGAAACCACAAAATCCATGGAGGCTTTGCAATTCAGGGGAAACCTACGAAGAGGCTACACCAACAAGAGGATCTGAAGGGGGGAGGGATCTTCCAAGGCACAACCACTTATCAAGGGCTACATGGTTCAAGCCAAGCACAAACAGTTGCAAGCATGGCAGTACCCGTCTACACCACAACAACCAATGACTAGCAAAAGGGAGACCGCAGCTACTAATGGCTACACCATCTAGTAAGTGACTCAAAGCAGGGCTCCCTCTCTCACACACACACCTGTGGAAGGGAGGATAAAAAACTTCTGCCAACAATGGGAGAAGATAACAGACTAATATTAAACATCATACGATGTGGATATTGTACTAATAAGAACCACCAATATAAGGCCCAAAGCAAACAAAACTTACAAAATGGAACATCAGATTACAAGTACAAGAATTGCTTCAGAAGGGGGCAATAGGAAGTGCCCAGAAACGAGATAAAAAAGGGAACTATTAAACATACCTCCTAATATCAAAACAGGATGGATCTCTTCGTCAAAAGTTAGATCTGATTACTCAACAAATTCATAAAGATCCAGAAATTCAAGATTACAACTCTGCAGGAGGCCCTACCACAACTGCAAAAGATTTTTGGCGACAACAGATCTAAAGGATGGATATCTCCACATCTCGATGAACCACAGGCACAAAAAGTACTTGTTTTGTGGTAAATGAAGAACACTCAGTTCAAGGTGCTAGCATTCTGAATAAAATCAGCACCCAGTGTTAGCAAAGTATCTGGCAGCAGTGGTGGCATATTTAAGAAGGCGGGAATACATGTATACCCTTACAGAGACGCATGGCTGGTAAAAGCAAATTCCCAACACAAATGCAAGGAATACATAGATTCAGTGATGTCAGTGCTCTACAATCTGGGGGTTTTTCTAAACGGAGAATCACCCAAACCGGAACAAGAAAAGCAGTTCGTGGGAACAAGACAACTTAAGAGGCAAGAGCATACCTTGTGAAAAAATGTCTTTGCTGCAAGAAACTCACTGATAGCAGAAGGGTCGTTCTCTGATAGTGAGGACTGTGGGGAAAATGCTGGAGAAAATGGCCTCATGCATACCCCTCATACCATATGCAAAAAGCTACATGAGACCAATCCAGGAATGGGTACAAACTCAATGGTCACAAGCCACAGGGAGTTGAAAAGATCTAATAGCGGTCATGCACACAGTACAGGAAGAGATACAATAGTAGAAGTAAACAAATATAGCAATTGGAAGACCATAGTATGAAACCACTCCCACGGTAACCATTACTACAGACTTCTCGCATGCGAGTTGGAGAGCTAATATGGGGCGATTAAAGATCAGAGAAATATGGAGAGAACAGGAAGCAGTTCAACATATCTGTGTACTGGAGCTAAAGACTGAGTTTATAGCCTTAAAAGCCTTTCAGAAACAGATGTGGGGGAAAATCATTAATAATTAAAATGGACAATGCAACAACAATGTTCTATCTCAACAGACTGGGTGGAACAAAATCCTTTATTCTATCAAGGCTAACGTAAGAGATCAGGAGGTTCTCCATTCAGAGCCAAACATGCTAAATCTAGCAGCCTGACTCATAAGAACATGGATTGGACACCTAGGGTCTACCAGCGAACACAATGGCTGTCTCAGGGAAGTATGAAGGCCAACGTGGGAAAGATGCTTAATAAGGCGCCAAAAACGGCCTTACTACAAGATAACACAAAAGATAAAACAGTCTTAGGATACATGGCATTTCTACTGGAGAGTAAACTGAATTATGCTTAATTGAAAGTACATTTGTCATTAATAGTGGCTCACACAAGAGGCCATATAGGAGTTCATTCACAACCCCAGTAATCAAGATTCCTAGATAGAGCAAATAGATAAGCACCTCCCAGAAAAGTACCAGCACTGATGTGGAACCTAAATCTAGTTTAAGACAATTAATGAAAAAAAGTTTGAACCACACCATAAAGCGTCCTAAAAGGTCACTTTGAAGACTGCTCTCCTTATCGCAATGACTTCGCAGTGTGAGTGAATTAAAAGCACTCCCAATCCAGAAGCCATATATGCAAATTCACAAAGACAATAGTTATGAGGGCAGACCCTCATTTCTTACCGATGATTATATCTTTTCTTTCACATCAATCAATTCAAATACCATCCGCCTTTCGAGATCCAAAAACTCCAGCAGAGAGCCCTACACATGTTAGACACCAGCAAGGTGATAAGGTATTATATAGCGAAAATTAGACCAGTTAGGAGCCGAAAATAACAAAAGGACACCGGTGACACTTCTAGATGGATCTTACACACTATACAACTGTGCCTTGAAACAGCAGGAGTACATCTGTAGTGTAAACCAAAGGCACACTACTTGCTAAATGTGTTTTTGTAACAATAGCTTGCCATGCAAATAAACCTTTGCAGGACATTTGCAGATATGTTACTTGGTCATCAGTGCACACCTTTACAAAGCAGCATTGCACAGACATTCAAATGGACATGGAAACTTGAGTGGGTCAAAGAGTAATAAAACATTTATTTACAGCTCACTCATCTTCATTAAAGGACACATTAAAAACCACTACAAAATCAATGTACAGCATGTGAATCCTGAAAACATTGACAGTGATAAACAAAATGGTTTCTAACCTGCAGTAGTTTTGCAGCTCGAAGAATTTTATGGATTCACACAAGACCCTCCCACCTCCCCAGAATTTGAAGGAGAGTCACAAAAAAATAATCTGAAGATGGTGATCACGCGTGGGAGCTTCCCGGGAGAGTGTGTGATGTCAGGAGAGGCTGGATTAGACCGCAAATGGTGTGGCCATTGACGCCTAACAAAATGGGACTACTGCTATACAGAATAATTCCTAATCCAATCAATAGATGGTGGAATAATGCACAGCATTTGAATCCAGAAATTTCTTCTAGCTAGCAAAGCAACTCTTGTAGGTAAGAAACCATTTCATTTCATGGTAAGTGGGCATCATTTCAAAGTACTTGCGTTCGGCGTCAACAGTGCCCCAAGGGTCTTCAACTAGTGCCTAGCAGTGATGGCCTCCCACTTTAGAAGGGAAATCCATGTGTTCCCTACTTCTGCTTGGTGATCAAGAGCGCAGGCAAGCACCAGTGCCTCGTGCATACCCAGGCTACCACCTCACTCCATCACATCCTCTGGTTCGCTAGAAATGCTATTAAGTCTCAGCTACATCCTTTTGAAACCCAACCCTCAGCCAGTACTCCACTCCATGACAGGAAAAGCCTACTCCAGCCCGCAGAGGGTCCTGACATTCCAGCAGCTCTTATCTCTTTGTCAGCTAAATAGTCATCTCGCAGTCATAACCTTTCTGCTCCTCCTAGACCCAGTGGCTTACTGCATATCTATCCATAATGCCCCAAGTCCGCCTACACATGTGCCACCTGCAGCAGTGCCTTTAAGTTCAATGGTCACTGGCAGAGGGTCAAATACAGGATCTAGTGTTAAGGCCAGTGCGCTTCACACTGTGCTGTGGTGGAACAAACACCTATTGCAGGGCAGGCATTTCCTAGACCCCGTTATGCAGGTTACCACGTCAATTATCGCAGACTCCTCAAGCCAGTTGGGGGAGGCGGCACATCTCAACCATACCTCTGTGCAAAGTGTGTGAGCTACTAATCAGCAGAAGCACAATATTAACTATCATGAGCTCCTCAACATATAAATCTCTCGTCCTCATAGCCTTCCTCTGTCTCATGGCATTAGGACGGCTCAATCTATCAATTTGGTACCTGATATTCTAGAGTGGTTACTTTTGCAGGAATGCATGGACATCCTGGGAATCCCGCCAACTTACTACAAGCCTGCTATGAAGCAGAGTGGTAAAAGTTTGTTCAGTACTGCAAGCCCAAACAACTGGACACCCCTAAAACCTGCAGTCCAGGATATTATCTGCTACCAACTTAATCTCGAAAAATCAGGCCCAACCTTCTTGCGGCTACGTTTAGCAGCTTAAATGTTTAACATTTCTCCCTCCTCCGCACACCTGTTAAAGTCGTAATGAAAGGCCTCAGAAGGCTAATTCTGTTGCCTGTGAGGACATTAGTTTGTCCTATGTTTTCAGCACTGATTTTGGTATATTGTGAGGAGTTTGGTTGTCTTGGGGACATTGCTTCATGGTTAATTACTGTAAAGCCGGCACTTGCACATCTGAATTGTTGGAAACCCTGCTATCAAACTGGTATGGATCTAGACCATCAGTTCTAAACTTGTGGTTGAGGAAGACCTAGGGATACACGAAGCCTACTCGGGTAGCTCCACAGTGCTTAGAAAATTAAATAGATTAATAAAGTCAATCTAAATAAAGCAAAATGTAAAATTAAACATTTTAAAATGTTCAGTAAATGTGAAAATGTTAAGTTCGAGACTAAAAATTAAGCCAAGACCTCAGATTGATTTTGGAGAGCAGTTCAAGTGCATCAAACAGGATATAACATGGAGAATGGGGGGCCTCAATTGACTTTAGAAAAGCTCCAACCTTCCCATGTGGGTCACTGGTTTCCTATAATGCAGAGTGGGTCTCTGGATTCCATTAATGATTTAAGTGGGGATCCATATAAGAGCCACTGATCTATAGACAATCATGTTACATTTAATGACGTTATTAGACCTTTTGGCCAATGATTGTTGCAGACTGTTCCCCATCAGGATAGCAAAATGTCACATCAGCCACTGTTTTTCTTTCTTTTCATTTACGGTTCCAATGTGCTGGGCCCCAGTCTTGGAGCTGTTAATTTACCACAAATCAGTCAGAGGTCTTCTGTCCCATTTTAAATTGTATACAGCAAACCTTTTCGAAATAATACTTGAGGGCTTTTTAGTTCATTCAAAAAAACAAATTGAAGACTTTATTGCAAGGAGGAGATGTATGCTTTGGGATATTTACAGAAGAGCACACTTAGATACCTCATGCGATGGCCTTCTTTTCTTAGAGCCGTACCTATTTTAGACCTAATGCGCAGCTGCACACGTAACATCTCTGCTTCTTTAGGTAGTATCTTCCTGGTGAATTGATGGATCTTTTTACTTCCTCCCAGCAGAATAGGAGGAAGTTCTTTTTGTGAAAGGTTGCCATTCACCTGCAAAGCTCCACTTTACTAAATTGCAGAAAAACAGCCTGAGGACACGCATTCTGCGAAGTACGCGGATGTCCCCCACACCCAGGGATACTCTAGGTGAAGATGAAAGGTGGTGGAGTTGTCTCTGCCCCAAAGACCAGGAGCCCAGACCTGTGAATCACACCCTCTCCCTTCACGGGATGCACAGATATGTGCAAAGCCCCACTGAGGAGCTTTGTATTTGCCCAATGGTGAAACAGCAGAAGTGCTGTGGCAGCTGTGGGGAAATGAGGTGCACTAGCAGAGTTTACCAGTGGTAGAATAAAACGGTTGTTAATGCTACATAGGATTGAAGTTCCTTTGCAGAGCGTGTTGTGTTCCGTGATGGAGCTGAACTGTCCCTGATGGTTTAGTGAAAAAATGAGGTGTACTGGTAGAGCTGTGCACACACCAGAAGCACAGGATACATTATTGTGTTGCTGCAGTGAGTGACTTGGGTACACAGGCAGAGTTGTGTTTTGTGATTAGTGGATCACTAGCGTGGTGTGATCTAGTGAAGGATCAGATCCCAATCCGCTGCTTTACAACCAATCCGATCATGCAGCAGTGGAGGAGCAAATGATGTGACAAAGTTGCCAAAATGTAGCATCAAGAAAAATTCTAATTTTGTGTAAAAGGAAAAGAAATTGTTTTCCAAATTACGCAGTAATGGCAAATTAGTCTGCACATTATGTGGATGTATTTTCTAGGGATTTTGGCATTTTAAAGCCTATTGATTCAAAGTGATTATCAGAGCCAGTGCAAATACACTGGCTACTAAAAAATATTGCCGTTTAATGGTACTTTTCGAAATGTTATTTAACCAACTTGTTGACATTGTGTCCTTTATGAATGCTACTTTTACGCCATCCTTTGTTCTTTTTTTGTTGCAGTTTTATGTAGCGCAAACTCAACTCAAAGCACCATGAGCACCAATTACATTACACAAGATCCCATTCAATTGTTATGTATGGGATGATAGTGATTTGCCCAGAATTACAGGATGTTGAGCTGATGCAGAGACTCGAATCTGGTTTGTCAATTCCAAAGTCCGCAGCTCTGGTCGTAGCACAACGATCTTTTTTTTTTCTCCAAGAGTGAAATGGATTGTGAAAAACACAATACACTATTACACTCTGCAGAAAATGAACCAGCTTGTTTACACTTACTGTAATAAAAGATGTGTATGATATATTGTGTATATTCCAGTTATCTTCTAAAACGTGCTTTCAGTTTCAAGATCACAGTCCAACACCTTTGAAAATGCCTATTTTCATTAAGAAAGATGTTAAAACACATTAACTATGCTTCTCACTGTGAGATACTTTAGGATTAAAGACAGTCGAAAAAAGATGCAAATTCTCTGGGTATCTTCTCAATGGTGAATATACGGCCCCTCCATGTTTAACCAATCTAACGTTTTAGTAATTAATGCAACCAAAGCAGTCTCCCAAAGATTTTTGCATTCAATGTACACATTTATTTCTGTTAAGTTAGTTGAACATTCAATAACTGCTTAATTAGCTAACCAGTAGTGGGATGAACTGAACCTACCATTGTAAACAATAAACCAGTTTGTTACGCAGTTTATGTACAGAACTTCGGCATATGTGGAAATAATTGACCTGGACACAGTGCAGACAAGTGATTTTGCCAGAAATAAAAATCTATATTTTACAACTAGATCACTGCAAGCAGCAGAGAGCATTCTTATCTTGCTGACCGTTTTACAATCCTTTTGAAGTGCCTTTTACTTCTGACATAGTGCTGAGCGACGTTGGCAGTGAGTGTTCTATCACTCTCGTCTGACCTATTTCTACTATTGATTCCGCACTCAGTCTCGTACAGTGAGCCCACTAGCACTATGTTGCCGCACACAGAGGAAAACAATTAGAGGGAACATTGGTGATGAGTCCTCTTGCTTTAGCTTGGCTACGGCTCCTGCGAGTCGGTTGCCTGCTTGGCCTAATGCCCTTATGCATCTTGATGTCTGGTGGTAAATTAAGACCCCTCCACTGGTGTGAGTGGTGGCTGCAAAATTAAGGACGTCTTTTGGCTCTGGTGTGGATCTTTCAGTCTATCAGGATTTTCTCTGTTTAATGGATCCCTCAAACCCCTGTGGCCAGTAGAAGCAGCCACATCCTGCGATGGGGAATGCATTCATCCAACATGAACAACACTAACGTCGGGTGTGATTTTTGCTGAGGCCCTCTTCACCCTCCTATATAACCAATATAATTCAATTTTCCTGTGTCAACTGTGCAGGTGGAACGCAACAATGGAATTGTTAGCTTAGTTTATTGGGTGCTTGTAATTAGACCTAGGAAAAAGTCTAATTACGGTACAGTAATTGACATAATTTTGGTATTGTTACAAAATGTATGCGAAATTACCTAGGTTACGCCACATTGTGTAATTTCATTTTTGCACAAGATATACAGTTCAAGTAAATTATCATAAGGCAGTTTTTTTATGCAAACAGACTGGGTAATTTAGCACAAAACTATAAACCGAATGAGCAGCAGTGTTTTGAACGCAGTGTTTTCATTTTTGAGTGAGATGCAGCTCGTCTAATTTCGCATAATTTTGCTGTCTTTTCTGTTAATTACAGTACGCAAAATTACGCGTGGTACGCCTACCCCTGCTTGTTACATTAAAGCTAGTGGTTTGTATGTAATTGGTACAGAAACCAGAGGATTGCCTTGCAAATGAAACGGTTAGAAGCCATAAACATTATTGAAAGAGGTAGGAAATGCTGGCCCCGGGAGGGAAACTGGGGGAACTACCTCTGTAGAATAGGAGATAAGTGCACTTTAAGTTTTTCCTGGTACCAAGAATAGGATAGGACATCAAAAACAGTTCTAAATCACTTTGCATCTTGTACTTTTGACCTGGTTCCTGCCGGTCCCTGCGAGGAGTCACGGACGCAGGCGCGTTATAAAACTCAGTCAAACGGCGAAGCAGGAGCCCTTGCTCATTGCACCTTGTACTTTTGACCTGGACCCTGCCGGTCCCTGCTAGGAGTAGTCACAGCCGCAGGAGTGCCATAAAACACCCCGAGGTATCCCGCTGCACAGATCGGGGCGAAGACCGGGCCAAGACGGGCCCGTCTGAGCCCGAAAGAGGCCGCGCTGGGCCCACTCTCTTGACCCTGCGGTCCGGGCAGATGGGTCTTTTCAACAGTCTTAAGGAGTGTGCCATCAAGTCTGGGGAAATGAGGTACTTTTACTAAAAAGACGTTTTCTCAGTCATGCGAGCTGAGGTTACGGACAGAGCACCACATGTGAAAAGGGGTCTCAACTTGCCTATTCTTAAATTCTTATATGCTATATTGCCTCACTAACGTACATATTTGTGCGGTGACAGGGGGTTTGATAAACAGATAAAACAAAAAACAAAAGGTCCCGAGAGATACAAAGCAAACGTTACTGAGCTACCTCACAGGGGCAATAGAGAAACAGATATCTTCCGTAGAAGAGTCACTAGTGTCAGGTACGTTCGGCACGATTGAAGGGTCAAATAATGCAAACGTAGGGGCTGTAGGCCCTCCGGAGGTGGGGTTCATATGATATTGTACCTCAGAGTAGTTCCATTCAAAATGTGTCAGACCAAGTAATATTTAGCAATCATCACTTTTATACAGCCCCCACAAAAGTGGCAGAAAAACCAGAGACACAGATTAGCGGAACGAGGAAACTGAAGGGGGGGGGGGGGGGGGGGAATAAAATGATTACAAAGACCATCGCGCCAAACATTGCTAAATCCAAACCCAGCAAAAAAGCAACTGGAGTAAAAAAAAGGTACTCTGAAAACCATAGAACAGAGGCACCAAGGCAAAAACTTATCCACAGGGCACTGACGTAAGGAACTTAACTGTTAGTCGAAAAGTTAGATCTTTTCCTGAGACTCACTAGCCAGAATAGAGAAAAGAGTAGACCAGATTGAGGTATGTTTTAGCCAGGGAGGAAACTGTCAAACATACAACTAATGACCACAGGCAAGAGGGAAATGGCATACCCGAAATACGCAGGAGTTCTAACCCACGGAGCGACATAACCTATTAACCAGAATGTTATACGGTCTAACATGATCAAATCTCACCAGTCAGATCGCCTTCTTTCCTCCCATGTACTTCCATACTTAAAACAACCAGCCAATACCCAAATGCCATGCTAAATAGGGGTAATAAGCGAGCAGCCACACAAGATCAGAGTTCTAACCTGACTCCTTGCAACCAACCTAATGCGCCCTTATTTGACAGGACAATTCCCACTGAACGATCTTACCTAGATTTATCACCAGCAGTTACACCATATACGGTTGTACTCGCAAATGTACCCAGACTAAGTGGTCAAGACAGCGAATCCTGGGAAACTTTAAGAAACTGGTCACTCCACTGGTTGAGCACGAAGGTTGGCTTTACGGAGCAACTTTTCATGGAGTTTAAGATGGCCCGTAGGGTCAAGTGGGTTGGTAAAGATCGAAAAACCTTATCAGGTGATTGTGTGGTGTTAACGTTTAGAACACCCCAGCTAATGGAGAACATTCTATAGAAGGCAGGGAATACTAGCATGATTGCGGGGGGCTTTAATATACTGCCCCTCTACTTTTTTTTTTTTTTTTACCAACCGCCTTTTGCGCTGGAGAGAGGCGCTATTAGTAGATACTGAGGCAAGAAATCAGTACTCCTACAACGTACCGGTGGGAAATCGGTTTGCATTACTCCCTTCCGTAGAGGAGATAGACTAACTGGATCAGTCAATTAAAAACACCTTAAGCAATCCGCAGGCCAACACTTTATCCGAATCAGAAATTGACTCGAGTCCTAAGTGTCCTTTTAGTGGAGGAAGACAGGCTAAAGAAACGGAGTGAAATTATAGATGACAATTCCCTAGGTATCGGTGACATTCCAAATTGTAGACCAGAGATGGGGCTGGGAATAAATAAGGATAGGAGCGCAGCCACCTCTTCTCCCAATGATGTAGCTTGTGACACCCAAAAAATACTTGCTGATGAGAATAGTATTACGATTTTATACTGTAACATAGTGGGTCTACGGTCCAAATTAACTAATCTCTGGCATGAATTTGTAGGGAAGTTCAATATTCTTTGTTTGAATGAAATCCATATTGAAGGCTTTAAGACCCATCACACACCTGCTATACCATCTATACATGTGAGGCCTGAGTATATGTCTCTAATTTGCTGACGATAGACAAAATATCTTTAATAATCTCAGAACCGAATGATCAACTTGTGATCATGAATATGGATAAACAAAACTCGATGGTCCTGATTAATTTCTATAACAATGCACAGAAGGAGTAGCTGGTGGACATTTTAAAACCGTTCAAAATACCCTACAGGAAATTCAGAATGGCAGTAAAGAGAATGTTTTACGTGTGTGTGTGTGTGGTAAGGGGGGGGGGGGACTTTAATACAGCTTTGTGTCCACATAATGATGTAACCTGCGGACTGTTAGGTGAAGATAACGGCAATCTACCCCGTTTCCTGCGTTCTGTTTATGGGGATGCTTTAAATGACATTCTATTTGTTTTGAACTTGGG